>NC_140593.1:723798525-733798525 GCF_964204655.1 Triturus cristatus | reverse complement strand
CTAAAACTGGTCAATTGATTCTCAGTTCTAGGAAAAGACCACTAGATGCGCCTGCACCAGCTTCACCACCTAAAAAGAGGGACATTGCCACATCTCTTCTAAGAGTCCCTTCTCCACCTCTTCCTCCTCCACCTCCTCCTCCACCCCCCCCACCACACCGTTCCCCTACACCATCTCCTACACCAGTAGACGATGACACCTTGGATGACATAGGGGAGGGTCCGGACAATGTGCCACTAGGGGATCCTAGTCCACCTTCTTCCCCAGACCCCTGGGATGATTATAACACGCCAGATGTCCCTAATGTTCCACAGGATGAAATCTACCCCTCCAGGCCTTCCCCTCCGGAGGACACCATGGACTTGAATCAGCTCGTCCACAGAGCTGCCCAGTACCACGGGGTTGCCTTGCATACAGACCCCATAGAGCAGGATTTCCTAATGGATACATTTGACACCACTCAAAGGTCCCCCTCAATACTACCTATGCTTAAAGGGGTTATTAAGCATGCAACTTAAGTCTTTAAAGATCCTGTTAGGGCTAGAGTTATTAACCCCAGGATCAAGGAAAAATAAAAATGTGCTCCTGATGACCCAGCTTACATTAAAGGCTCAGTACCCTTCGACTCCCTGGTAGTTTCCAATGCTAGAAAAAGGGCCAACTCTCAGACATCCGGTGATGCTCCACCACCCAACTACGAGTCTAAACTCTTGGCCGCCTCTGTCAGAAGAACAGCCTCACAGGCGGCTAACATATGGCGCATCGCCAACACTCAGGCGCTGTTAGCAAGGTATGATAGGGCACATTATGAACTAGAGTCCATAATACAGCACCTCCCAGATAAATACAAAAACAGGGCCAATGAACTCATACAGGAGGGTAAGCTTATCACCAACACCTCCATCCGTTGAGCTCTCGACGTGGCAGACACCGCCTCTAGAGCAGTAAACACAAGTGTCCTTTTGCGTAGGCATGCCTGGCTACGCATCTCGGGTTTTAAACCTGAAGTTCAAAGTTCCATCCTCAACCAGCCATTTGATCAGTGTGAGAAAGTGGCTCTGTATATACTGTTCCCTAATAGGTACAGGGTGTACAGAGTCCACAGTCCCCCAGAGGCTGATAGAGGTCAAAGTTAGGTATGATCTTACTCTCAAAAGTGGTAGCTTGGTCGAGCAGTAAGGCAGTACCAGAGGACAGTGTAAAGCATTTATTGTACACACTCAGTCAGCAAATGGTTTCACACACTCAATAACTGAACTCTAGGCCAATGGTTTATATATATAAAATATATGCTTGTTTTATTTTTAGAACCACAAAGGGGGTAAAAATATACTTTCTCAGCATGAGAGGTTGGATATAAATACTTTTGTCTTAAGCAATAAATTTGTGTAAACAGTCACAGTTGGTTGCAATAAACAATCCTATTTCCTAAACATAACAATGCATTGAGCTCAATGGTAAATTCAGGTTATTTGTAATAAATTACTTTTCAGATTACTTTTGGAATTCCAAGTCTGGCTCCTAGAACCAGCCTTGGGTCAGTATTCAGAATCAAGTGATGAAAGTCGACTTAATAACTGTAATGATTTTTAAATAATATTTAGCTATTTCAAAAGTTAGCACTTAGAAAATGTTTCAAAGAAAACATTCAATGGATCTCTATGGCAAGAAATTCAAATTGCAGGTAGAGTACTTTATCGTTACTTTAGTAATCCAGGACTGGGTACCTAGACCCAGGACTGGGGTCCTTATCAAAAGTAATTTCGTTTGCAGAAATGGTACGATTTTAAAAGAATATTTCAAATTTGCAAAAATAGACACTTAGAAGAAATTTCACAGAAAAGCAGACAATGGTTTCCTATGGGAGAAAAATGAGTTAAAGGTAAGTATAGTTGTGAACACTTTTCAGGGTCAGGGCTGGGCACCAAGATCCAGCACTGGGAGCTCACCTAGGAGCAGGTGAGTAAATTCGTTTTTGTCACTTGGCTGATTTTTGGTGAATTTTTGCAGTTTTGCAAAGTTCACACTTAGAAGATTTTTGAAGAAGAGCCAGTCAATGTTACCCTATGAGGAAAATGAAGTTAGCGGTTTAAGGGTAAGTACTCGACTGGCAGAGTTGAAATTCCGGGCATGGACTCAGGGGTCCCCCAGTGTTAGGTAGGTACAGTTGGTTCACCCTCAGCTGTTTCAGGACGGCCGGGTGCAGAGAGAGTTAGGCCCAATGTTATCCTATGAGGGATAGGGGGGCCTTGGTTGGTGGCTGCTGTCTGGCAAGCCACGCGGCTGTGGGAGCTGGGCTCCTGGTCACTTACTCAGGGCAAGTGGGGAAGTAGGTTAGTGTAGAGAGGGCACTGCCAGGGCCACTCGGGCGGCTGGGTGCAGGGTGCTTTTGAGCCCTCGGGCGCTCAATGGAAATCAATGGGAATGTTCCGGTTTGGAAAAAGGCTGCAGGCTCGGGGACGAGGATGTTTCAGGTGCCACCACCACTTGGAGAGGTAAGTTGGGTAGTTGTAGGTTAGGTGGGTACCCCGGGATTGGGCACAGGGGGCCGCAGGGCGCCGGGTGCAGGGGTGCCTTTTGACGTCGGGAATCGTACCCTCTGGTTGATCGCGGTTGGGGTGGCACTTGGTTCGGAGGCTGCAGGCTTCCTCCGGGATGTCGAGGGGGGTCCTTGGGTGCCGGACTCGGGGTCACAGTCGCCGTGGGGTCGTCCTCAGGGTCTTTGTCCATTCCGGCACTGGCCAGGCTTGGCTGGTGCAGTGTGTTGGGTCCGCGGTTCCGGGCTGCTGCCAGGGGTTAAAAATAGGTTGCTTGAGTAGAACCTCTACTCATGGGAGTCCCAGGGGCTTAGAGCCAAAAGGTAGCCAGGTCCTCCGGGGTTGGTGACGTTGCTGGCCACGAGAGATGCCGCGCTGGTGCAGGTTCGAGAGTCGACAGGCCGGTAGAAAAGGGGCCTAAGCAGTTGGTGTCTTCTCTTTTTAGCAGCTGCAGGGCAGGTCTTTGTTCTTCTTGCTCTTCTTGTAATTTTCTATCTGGAATCAAAGGAAGGAAGGTTCAGGGGGCCCCTAAATACTAGATTTAGGGGCGTTACAGGTAGGTGAAGGCCAGGGACCAATGGGTCCTTGTCCTGGGGTGGGTACACCCCCTATCCTGCCTCTCTCCTGTGGGAGGGGGGCAGTAGCCTAATCCTGATAGGGTAGGGCCTCCCATCTTCAAGATGGCGAGAGCCCGGAGATGTGCTTCACCTCGCCTCCCCCACCTGAGGGGTGGGGTGGGCAGGCTGGCACATCCCCTGTCCTTGTATGGGGTTTCCGGCCAAGCTTCCCGCCAGAGTGGGGGGTTGCAGAGGCCTGGGGAAACTCCAAATGGCGGCCTGCCTTTGAAGCTTCCCTTTGCTCATCCTGGGGGAGGAGATTTCTCACCTCACCCAGGATGTGCATTGTTGCAGGCCCGGGAGAGCAGGGGCTCTCCCACCCAGGGGTCCAGCAACGTGTCTGCTGTGTGGCAGCCTGGGCAGCCTCAGAGCAGACGTGGATTGTAAGTTAGCTGTAAGGGGGCATCTCTAAGATGCCCTCTGGGGTGCTTAGTACATTAAATCCTACACTGGCATCAGTGTGGGTTCAATGTGCTGAGAAGTTTGATACCAAACTTCCCAGGCTTCAGTGTTGGGCTGCGTTTGACCTGGTCCCACGTGGTAAGCTCTGGGAAGTCCTGGCGAACGTTGGGATGCCAGCTGATCTCCTGAATATGATCATCCGCCTCCATACAAACACCTATGCTCGTGTGAGGTGCGGTGGGCAGGGTGCACTCTCAAACAAGTTTCCCGTTGAGAGAGGGGTAAGACAGGGGTGCGTACTTGCACCGACCCTGTTCTGCCTCTTTGTCAACGGGGTCATTGACCACCTCAACGGGGTCCCCAATTCGGATGTCCCGAAGTTGGCGGGAAGGAGGGTCCCAGCAATTATGTTTGCTGATGATACCCTCCTTCTCTCCAAGTCACCTATGGGAATCCAGCGTGTTCTGGATGGTTTTGGGGACTTCTGTAGAGAGCATGGATTGGAAATAAACACCACAAAGACCAAATTCATGGCCTTCAATCCGCCACCCAGGTTCCACCGTATTCCTCGCATTGGGGAAAATGCACTCGATCGAGTGAGCACCTTTGAATACCTTGGTGTTACACTCAACGAGGAATTGGGGTGGGGTCAACATCAGGAGAAAACGAGGTTGAAGCTAGTGCAACATATTGGTGGAATATTAGCAATGGTGGGAAAGAATAGGTCAACCCTTAAACCCATAGGTCCTCCTCTCCATATTTATAGGGTCCAAGCAAGAGGAGCAGTTACTTATGGGAGTGAATTATGGGGTTACAAAATCCTGGACAGCTTGACAAAGGAAGAGAACAGATTCCTTAGGTGTCTAGTAGCTCTTCCGCAGAGCACACCGCTAGTGACTCTACGACTTGACTTAGGCATTAGACCACTGGAGGAAGAGTTGGCACTTCGTCCTGTGATCTACTGGCGTAGATTGTGGACGGTGCCCGAACTGATTCACTATAGACAGGGTCTCCAGGAAGTTCTCAGCTTCCCAAATTCGGGGAACATTCCCTGGCTTAAATTCGTAAGGAATAGTTTGATGAGCCTAGGTCTAGATGCACTTTGGAATGATCCTTGCAATGCCTGTCCTAAGCTTTCTAAAAAAGCTTTAACCAAAGTGTATCATGATTCCAAGGCACCTTTACTCCGACCCTCCAAATCTCTAGGGTCTCTAACAAATCAATTCCTTCTTATGAAAAGTACATACATCTTTGAATTGGCCTTGGATAATGTTTACCCTGTAATAATCAGGAAGCTCTATTTACAATGGAGGTACGGGTCTTTGCCAATTCGCGCTTTCACTAGTTCCTGGTCCCTGTCTACACCCAGTATTTGCCCGGCATGCAGTGCAAGTGAGGAAACTGAGCTGCATCTTATATTTTTTTGCACGGGTTACACTGAGGCGCGCAGCAAGTGGATTATTCCCATCTGTAGGAACCTGGGCTTCATAAGGTGTCATGAAGCCTTTAGAATTCTTAAGAGTGAAACGGCCGCGCACATTGTGTTTGCAGTGGCAAAATTTTTGGGGGCTTTCTGGCACAAACGGAAAAAATATTTAAAAATGTCAATCTGATTTATGTATGTAATTAGTATGTATTAGCTGTGTGGATGCATTATTTTTAAAGATTTTATCTATTGTTGCTAAATGTTTTATACTGATTTTATGTACTTTTATGGAGTTACTCCGAAATAAAGTTTTCTTGATTGATTGATAAAATATGGTGCTGTGGAGCTCGTGTTTGACAAGCTCTCAGCACCATGTACTCTTAAATGACAGCACTGCACTTACAGTGCCCAGGAATGGACCCGGGTACTGTAGGGGCACAGGGCTCCTGCTCCTGTGCCCACACCATAGGCGTAATGCACCCAGCTAGAGGGGTGGCTGACATATGCCTTGGCAGTGTAGGTGATGGGCATGGTACACAGTGATGTGTGCCATGTCGACTCTTTGTTTTGTCCTGCACCCAGACACTCAGCCTGCAAGGGCAGTGTGTGTGTAAGGGTACAGGGCCTCTGAGGGTGGCACAATGAGTGCTGCAGCCCTTAGAGGCCTTCCCTGGCCACAAGGCCCTGGGTACCTAGGGTACCATTTACTAGGGGCTGACATGTGGCTAGGGTTTGCCAATTTGGAGTTTGTGTGGTTTAAGGAAGGAACATAGGCCCTGGGCACCTGATTGGCAGGAACCCAGGGTACACTCAATCGAAGTACATTCAGCAATTTAGCAAAAAGTGGGGGCATACCATGCAAGAAAGATGGCACTTTCTCACAATCAGGAGCACCTATTTGGCCCAAATGTAGATTCAACCCTTGAAAAGATTAAAAAGGATACAGACACAGCTAAATCAATGGGAGCCTCACAGGAGAGTAGCAGGATAACGGGTGTACCCACCCCAGGACATGGAGCCAGTGGTCCCTGCCCTTTACCTACCTGTACTGCCCCTAAATTTAGTATTTAGGGACACCCTGAACCTTCCTATTCCAGATTTTAGATTCAGAACTAGCAAAGAACAACAAGAAAGAAGACCTGCCATGCAGCTGCTAAGAGGAAGACACCAACTGCTTTGGCCCCAGCCCTACCGGCCTGTCAACCCTCGAACCTGCTCCTGCTAAATCCCGGCACCTCCTGCGGCCAGCAACCTCACAAACCCCGGACGACCAGGCTACCTTGTGACTGAGCACCTGGGACTCCCACGAGCAGACGCTTTGCTCAAAGCAAGTTTCTAACCCCTGGCATCAGCCCGGAACTCCGAACCCTGCACACTCTGCACCCGCCAAGCCTGGCCTGTGCCGGAGTGAACAAAGACCCAGAGGACGTCCCCCTGGCGACTGTGACCTCGAATCCGGCACCCAAGGACTCACCTCGATGCTCCTGATGACGCCTGCAGCCTCAGAACCAGGTACCCCCACAACCGCCATCAACAGAGGGTAAGATTTCCCAACACCAAAAGGCACCCCTGCGGCCCCCTGTGCCCAACTCCTGGGTACCTACCTATCCTCCAACTACCTAACTTACCTCTCGGAGTGGTGGTGGCGGCACCTGAAGAATCTTCGTCCCCGAGCTTGCAGCCTTTGTTCAGCCAGGAGCTTTCCCATTGAAATCCATTGAGCGCCCGAGGGCTCAAAAGCACCCTGCACCCAGCCGCCCGAGTGGCCCTGGCAGTGTAACCTCTACACCTATCTACTTCCCCATTTGTCCTGAGCAAGTGCCCAGCTCCCACAGCCGCGAGACCTGCTAGTCAGCAGCTACCAACCAAGGCCCCCCTGCCTCCCATTGGATAACATTGGGCCTAACTCATTCTGCACCCGGCTGCCCCTGTGCAGCTGAGGGTGTAACAACTGTACCTACCTGTCCCTGGCAGACCCCTGAGTCTGTGGCCAGAACCTTAACACTGCCAGTCGAGTACTTACCCAAAAGCCGATAACCCAATGTTCGAGGCATATGAGCTGCAGATTATACATTTAGCATAGATCGCCATCTGGTGTTGGGCCCGGATGTTTGCAGTTTGTTTTTCTTCTTGGACAATGTTTGGAAGTCACGAGTTCGGTGACTCCTCCTTCGGTCCGTACTGCGCATGGGCTTCGGCTCCATCCTCAGATTGTTTTTTTCCGCCATCGGACTCGGATGTAATACTTCGTGCTCCGGCTTCGAACCTTTACAGTTTGACCTTCGACGAAAAATCCTCGTCCATCGAGATTCTTCAGACAAAATCATCTTCTTGATCTCTCTCTTCGGCACTTCTTCGATTCCAGGCATCGGCGGCGGCCTTCGGGCCTATATCGACTCCGGTCTTGGCCGATGGAAAGGACTCCCTTTAAGAAGTGCCCGAAATGTGGGTCTAAATTTCCCCACACCGATTTACATCAGGTGTGCAACCTCTGCCTCTCTCCCGAACACGAGGCCCGAGACTGCCCCGCCTGCAAGTCTTTTCGATCGAAAAAGACTATTCGGGATCGAGCTCGACGCACCATGGCGCACTCATCGACCTCAGCTCCACCTGACATCTTCGGAGAAGACATCGGGGCTTCGGGACAGCAGCACACCGAACAGGAGGACAACATCTTCAGCGCTTCTGAGGCCGACGACTCCGACGTGGAGGAGATCACACCGGCGCAGAGGGTCGTGAGTACTCTGCCCCCTCCCACTCCCGCGCCCATACCGACAGACTCCGGTTACACCTTCGCCTCCGGGCCTAGGCAAAACCAAACATACCGCTTCCATCACCCCACCTTCGGGCCCGGTGAAGAGGCATCATAAGTCTCCTGGCTCGGGCTCGAGCCAGCCTCCTAGCGGCGCCGAAAAACACACTTCGGCACCGAAGAAATCCACACCAAGCTCCGTTCCGAAGCCATCGGTGTCGAAGCCTCACCTCTCGGTGCCAACCAAACATAAATCCCTCGGCACCGACGCTCCCGTGCCGAAGCCTGCCTCGGCACCGAACAGAAAATCGGAGGCCCCGAAAAAGCATTGCACGTTTCACCCGAAGAAGCCGTCGGCTCCGAAAACATCGGCACCGACAGATGAATCGGTGCCGGAGGAACTATTCACGCCAGATCCTCGACAAAAGACTTTAACAAAGGATCCAAAGACTGGGCATTTGGCTTTGTCTTCAAGGAAAAGACATTTAGACCAGCCAGCTCTTCCTCCACCGCCAAAACGGAAGGACTCTGCCACATCTCCTTTCAGAGTACCCTCCCCAACACCTCCGCCTCCTCCACCTCCCCCATCTCCGCCCCACCTTCTCCACCCTTGCCTCATCGCTCTCCAACCCCGTCTCCAGACCCTGATGACCAAGGGGATCCATACTATGATCCAACAGATGCCCCTCAGGACCCTACTCCTCCGGGAACACCAGACCCATGAGAGGATTATCATAATCCAGATGTCCCGGATGTGCCTCAGGATGATCTTTATCCATCCAGGCCATCTCCACCAGAGGACTCCCTGGGGTTCCACCACTTGCTACAACGGGCGGCACACTATCATGGGGTGGAGTTACACAGTGATCCAGTTGAGGAAGACTTCCTACTTGACACTTTTGACATCGCAGACAAATCGACTGCCATATTGCCCATGCTTAAAGGGGTCACCAAACATGCGGCAGAGGTTTTCAAAGACCCAGTCAGGGCTAGGGTCTTAAACCCTAAAATAGAGAAATATAAGGCAGCCCCCACAGATCCTGCCTATATTAAAGGTCCTGCGCCCTTAGACTCATTAGTGGTATCCACAGCTAGAAAGCGATCCAATTCTCAGTCATCGGGTGAGGCTCCACCACCCGATAAGGAATCCAAGCTCTTAGATGCGTCAGGCAAAAGCACAGCCTCGCAAGATGCCAATCTGTGGTGCATCGCCAACACGCAAGCGCTACTGGCAAGGTACGACAGAGCGCACTATGATGAGCTGGAGGATATTATGCAACATCTCCCAGAAAAATATAAACATAAGGCTCATGAACTGATACAAGAGGGAAAGGTCATTACCAACACCTCTATTAAATGTGCACTTGACGCAGCAGACACAGCTTCCAGGGCTATAAACACCAGTGTTCTGCTTCGCCGCCACGCCTGGCTCAGAATCTCAGGCTTTAAGCCGGAGGTCCAAGCATCTATATTAAACCACCCTTTTGACCAACAACACCTATTTGGGCCAAAAGTAGACAAAGCCCTGGAAAAAATGAAGGATACAGATACGGCGAAGTCTATGGGAGCATTACAATCCCACACTCCTAGACGCTCCTTTCGCCGTTCCTCCTTTCGAGGCACCGGCAAAGGTTACTCTGCCGATAACGCCTCCACGTCCTACAAGTCCCCTCCTCAGACTACCTTCCAAAAGGGCTATCAAAGAGGTGGATATAGAGGAAACCATAATAAAGGCAGGGGCAAAACCAGCACTGCCCGTTATGCCACACCACCCACACAATGACTTTCCCCCGCTCCCCCCAGACCATTCCACTCCGGTCGGGTGCAGACTACAAGACTTTGTTTCAACCTGGGAGACCATAACCTCAGACAAATTGGTGACTCAAATTATTCGGTCAGGGTACTGTCTCGAACTAACATCTACCCCCCCAAACATTCCACCCAGGCACCGTACAATGTCACAAGAACATACCACACTGCTCTAACAAGAGGTAATCGCCCTCCTGCAACAACAAGCTATAGAGCAGGTCCCCATCAATCAACAAAATTTAGGGGCCTGCTCTCTGTAGTTTCTGATACCAAAGAGAGACGAGACCCTAAGGCCCATTCTAGACCTCCGGCCTCTAAATGCATGCATACATACATTCAGACCATTTTCACATGGTAACCCTCCCTCCAAGTTCTCCCACTCCTCTGCCAGGACGACTTTCTCACTACCCTGGACTTGAAAGACGCATACTTTCATATTCCAATACACCCTTCTCACAGAAAGTACCTCAGATTTGTGGTGGATGACCAACATTATCAGTTCAAGGTTCTCCCCTTCGGGGTCACGACCGCTCCCAGAGTGTTTACCAAATGCCTAGCAGTAGTGGCGGCACACCTCAGAAGACAACACATTCACGTCTTCCCTTACTTGGACGACTGGCTAATAAAAGCCGCGTCCTACAACCAGTGTGTACAACATACAAACAATACCATCCAATTACTCCACCAGCTAGGTTTCACAGTGAACCACCAAAAGTCCCAGCTGATACCATCTCACACGAAGCAATACCTCTGTGCCACTATAGGCACCTCAAAAGCTATAGCCTATCCCACTTCAGCCAGGATCGCAAGCATACAAGCCTTGCGCCAAAGATTCATTCTTCAGCACTCTCTCCCAGCAAGAGTGTTTATGAAGCTAATAGGGATGATGGCATCTTGCATCTTCATAGTGCCTCATGCAAGTCTCCACATGCGTCCACTCCAGGAGTGCTTGGCACGCCAGTGGAACCAGGCCCAGGGGCAGCTGACGGATCTGGTGTTGGTGGACGGTCGCACCCATCGCTCTCTGCAGTGGTGGAACACCACAAACCTTTCCCAAGGGCGACCGTTCCTGGACCCGGTTCCTCAGGTAATTCTAACAACGGACGCATCGCTCTCCGGCTGGGGAGCGCACCTATTACACCTTACAGTGCAAGGTATATGGACGCCACAACAAAAGTTACTCCACATCAACCATCTGGAGTTACTGGCGATCTTTCTAGCCCTGAAATCGTTTCAAAAACAAATGTCAGCCAAAGCAGTCCTCATTCGCACAGACAATATGACTGCAATGTACTACATTAAAAAACGGGGGGGGGGGGGGGGACACACTCTCCACAGCTCTCTGTTAGCACAGAGCATATGGAGATGGGCAATCCCACAGAAATTTTTTCTCCTGGCACAACATGTCCCAGGGATACAAAACACCATGGCAGATCTGCTCAGCAGACAAACGCAGCAAATGCGCGAATGGGAACTGCATCCACAAGTTCTTCATCCATTCTTTCACAAGTGGGGGCATCCTCAGATAGACCTCTTCGCCACCCACGAAAACAAAAAATGCCCAAGCTTCGCCGCCAGATACCCACACCCATTGTCCAAAGGCAATGCGATATGGATAAACTGGTCAGGCAAATTTGCATACGCCTTTCCACCTCTCCCGCTAATTCCATTAGTGGTAAGGAAGCTACAACAGCACTCCCTCACACTCATTCTGGTAGCTCCAACATGGGCCAGGCAGACATGGTACACCACACTACTACAGCTCTGTGGTACCACATCAAAAACTGAACCTGTCCCCATGCCTCCTAACCCAGAACCATGGAGAGATCAGGCACCCGGACCCAGCTCAGCTCAACCTTGCGATCTGGCTCCTGAAATCTTAGAATTTGGATACCTTAATCTTCCCCCCTGATTGCATCAACATTATCAGGGAAGCCAGACGTCCTACCACTCGGGCATGCTATGCCGCTAAGTGGAAGAGGTTTGTTGTTTACTGCCATAACAATACAATCAACCCTTTAGATGTATCCATACAGCACATCATATGCTACCTGCTCCATCTACAGAGGTGTAACCTGGCATACTCATCCATCCGTTTACACCTGGCAGCCATTGCTGCTTACCTGCAAAACAGACAGCATTTATCACTTTTCAGAGTGCCTGCTATTAAAGCTTTCATGGAAGGCCTTAAAAGAGTAATTCCGCCCAGGGCACCACCCTCACCTGTGTGGAATCTAAACGTAGTTCTTACAAGGCTGATGGGTCCGCCTTTCGAACCAATGCATAAATGTGAGCTGCAGTTCCTTACTTGGAAAACCGCTTTTCTCGTAGCTATCACTTCCCTTAGAAGGGTTAGTGAAATTCAAGCGTTCACTATACAAGAACCCTTTCTACAGATACATCACAGCAAGGTGATATTCGCACAAATCCAAAATTTCTGCCCAAGGTCATTTCCCCCTTCCATCTCAATCAATCGGTGGAATTACCGTTTTTTTTTTCTCGCAACCTCAATCTGTTGCGGAAAGGGCTCTACATACACTTGATGTTAAAAGGGCTTTACTTTACTACATACAAAGAACGCAATCTTTCAGAAAGACCAAACAGTTGTTTGTCTCGTTCTCTCCACCGCATAAAGGCAACCCCATCTCAAAATCAGGGATAGCTAGGTGGATTGTAAAGTGCATACAAGTTTGCTATCACAAAGCTAAAAGAACATTATCTGTTCCACCTAAAGCCCACTCTACAAGAAAGATAGGGGCTTCCATGGCTTTTCTAGGGAACATACCCTTAGATGACATCTGCAAAGCAGCCACATGGTCAACACCGCACACCTTCACAAAACATTATTGTGTAGACGTGCACTCTAAACAACAAGCTAGTGTGGGCCAGGCTGTACTAAAGACACTGTTTCAAACCACTGCAACGGATACCGGTGGTCGCCGCTAGGGTTGGGTACTGCTATGTAATCTATGCTAAGTGTATAATCTGCAGCTCATATGCCTCGAACGGAATATGCTACTTACCAGTATGCATCTGTTCTTGGCATGTAGAGCTGCAGATCTATACACGCCCACCCGCCTCCCCGGCTACCTGTATCCGTTCGAGCCTATCTTATTTAGATACAACACACATGGGTTTCTTTCCTATTATCACTACGCTCCATCTTTTCCCTGCTGGCGAAAAACAATCTGAGGATGGAGCCGAAGCCCATGCGCAGTACGGACCGAAGGAGGAGTCACCGAACTTGTGACTTCCAAACATTGTCCAAGAAGAAAAACAAACTGCAAACATCCAGGCCCAACACCAGATGGCGATCTATGCTAAGTGTATAGCTCTGCAGCTCTACATGCCAAGAACAGATGCATACTGGTAAGTAGCATATTCCTTTCCTCCGTAGGGTAACATAGAAGAAATTTCAGAAGAAACCAGTCAAAGTGTGGAGTTTCTAAAACTTAAAATATTCACCAAAAATCAACCGAGAAACGAAAATACTCACCTGATACTAGGAGAGATCCCAGTGCTGGATCTTGGTGCCCAGCACTGATCCTGAAAAATATTCACAACCGTACTTGCCAATAACCCAATTTTCTTCCATAGGTAATCATTGACTGTTTCTCTGTGAAATTTCTTCTGTTGATTTTTGCAAACTTCAAATATTCTTAAAAAATTGTACCAATTGTGAAAACGTAATTACTTCCCTGTTTTAGATAGTGGTCCCAGTACTGAGTCTAGGATCCCAGTACTGGATTGCAAAAGTAACGAGAACATACTGTTCGAGGCATATGAGCTGCAGATTACACACTTTTGCATAGATCGCCATCTGGTGTTGGGCCCGGATGTTTGCAGTTTGTTTTTCCTTTTGGAAAGTCTTTGGAAGTCACGAGGTCGGTGACTCCTCCTTTGGATCGTATTGCGCATGGGCTTCGGCTCCATCCTCAGATTGTTTTTTTTTTTTTCCGCCATCGGGCTCGGATGTGATCTTCGCGCTCCGGTTCCGGACAGCTTCCAGTTCGACCATCGACGCCAATCCTCACCCCAATCGCTGCATTGTTTCGATACACGACCTCTTTAATCACCGCGCTTCCTCATCGACACACCTTCGGTTCCAGTCGTCGGCGGCCTTCGGGCCTACCCAAGCTCCGGTCCCAGCTCATGGAAAGAACTCCATTTAAAAAGTGCCCTTGATGTGGGTCCAAATTTCCCCACACCAATCTGCATGAGGTATGCAACCTTTGCCTCTCCCCAGAACACGAGGCTCGAGACTGTCCAGCCTGTAAGTCTTTCCGATCGAAAAAGACTATTCGGGACCGAAGAGCCAGAAGGAACATGGCACACTCCTCGACGTCCATTCCAGTCGACATCTTCGGAGACTACATCGACGATCCGGAACAGCACCGTACCGAAGATTACCTCGTCAGCGCTTCCGAGGCCGACGAGTCAGATGTGGAGGACATCACCCCGGCGCAGAGGGTCGTGAGTACCAATCTTCCCACACCCACGCCAACACTCAAAAAGGCTTCGGTCACGCCTTCGCTTCCGGGCCTAGGCAAGACCAGAGACACTGCTAAACACACCCCACCTTCGGGCCCGGTGAAGAAGTCAAGTAAGCTTTCCGGCGGCTCGAGCCAGCCTACTAGCGGTGCCAAGAAACACACTTCGGCACCGAAAAAGAAGACCGCCTCCACCTAGACACCGAGCTCTGCACCGAAGCCCTCGGGGTCGAAACCCAGCCCTTCGACACAGACGCCATCTTCGGTGCCCACAAAACCACACAAGGCCACCGGCACCAACACTTTCAAGCCGAAGCCCATCTCGGCGCCGACCAAAAGAATGGAGGGTCCCAAACCGGTTTCTAAACACCAAACAGGCACGGAAAAACCCAAAAAATCATCGGCTCGACGCTGAAGGACCAAATTACCTCACCAGAGCTATTCACACCGGATCCATTACAAAAAACTCTCACTAAGGATCCAAAGACTGGACAATTGACACTTTCTACTAGAAAGAGACATTTGGAAAAGCCTGCTCCACCTCCACTGAGGAAGGACTCTGCTACCTCTCCATTCAGAATACCTTCCCCTCCTCCACCACCCCCACCTCATCGCTCTCCCACTCCGTCTCGAGACGATGAGGATCATGGGGACCCATATTATGATACAGGGGATGTGCCACAAGACTCCACCCCTACAGGATCTCCAGATCCATGGGACGATTACCATATACCAGGTATCCCCAACGTCCCACAAGACGATATTTACCCTTCTAGACCATCTCCACCAGAAGATTCATTAGGGTTTAACCATCTTTTGCAAAGAGCAGCACATTATCATGGCCTGGACATGCATAATGACCCTGTAGAGTAAGAGTTCCTCCTAGATACATTCGATACTACACAGAGGTCCACCTCCATACTGCCCATGCTCAAAGGGGTGGTAAAACATGCGGCAGAAGTGTTTAAAGAACCAGTTAGAGCCAGGGTCCTTAACCCACGTATCGAAAGTATAAACCTGCTCCCTGAGATCCCTCTTACATCAGAGGACCAGCGCCACTAGATTCCTTGGTGGTCTCTACAGCACGTAAAAGGGCAAACTCACAAGCGTCGGGTGATGCACCACCACCTGACAAGGAGTCAAAACTGCTAGATGCTTCAGGCAAACGCACAGCATCCCAGGCCGCCAACATATGGCGTATAGCAAACACTCAGGCACTGCTGGCCTAATATAACCGGGCTCATTATGACGAACTAGAGAGCATAATGCAACATCTCCCTGAAAAATATAAAAGTAAAGCCAACAAGTTAATTCAAGAGGGTAAAACAATCACAAACACCTCTATACGTTGTGCCCTAGATGCAGCAGACACAGCCTCCAGGGCCATTAACACCAGCGTCCTTCGCCACCGCCATGCTTGGCTAAGGGTATCTGGTTTTAAACCAGAAGTGCAAGCCTCCATCCTTAACCATCCCTTTGACTAGGAACATCTATTCGGACCAAAGGTGGATGAGGCCTTGGAAAAAATGAAAAAAGAAACGGATACTGCTAAATCCATGGGGGCCTTACAGTCTCACCCACCCAGACGCTCCTTTCGTTGCTCATCCTTTCGGAGTGCATCCAGAGGCTACTCCTCAGACACAGCGTCCACAACCTACAAATCCCCACTGAGACCAACTTTACCAAAGGTTACCAGAGAGGCGGCTACAGGGGTAATAACAAAGGCAGAGGCAAAACAAACAATGCCCGTTCTGCCACGCCTACTACCCAATGACTTCCCCCCGCTCCCCCCAGACCATTCCACTCCAGTCGGGGGCAGGCTCACAAATTTCCTTCATGTCTGGGAGACGATTACCTCAGACAAATGGGTGGCCCAAATAATTCGGTCAGGATACTGCCTGGGATTAACATCTACACCCCCCCCCCCAACCCCCCACCCCCCACCCCAAACATTCCACCCAGGCAACGCCCAATGTCACAAGAGCATTCCACATAGTTAAAGCAGGAGGTACTCTCCCTCCTACAAAAACAGGCAATAGAACACGTTCCCCTCAATCAACAAAATTTGGGGGTTTACTCCCTATATTTTCTAATACCAAAAAGGGACGAGACCCTACGGCCTATTCTAAACCTCCGGCCCCTAAAACACATACATACATTCAGACCATTTTCACATGGTAACGCTTCAGCAGGTACTTCCGCTCCTCTCCCTGAACGATTTTCTCCCCACACTGGACTTAAGGCGCATACTTCCACATTCCAGTACACCATGCTCACAGAAAGTACCTCAGATTTGTAGTGGACGGACAACACTACCAATTCAAATTGCTCCCCTTCGGAGTCACAACAGAACCAAGGGTATTTACCAAGTGCCTAGTGGTGGTAGCGGCACACCTCAGAAGACAGAACATTCACGTCTTCCCATACTTGGACGATTGGCTGATAAAAGCCACTTCATACAACCAATGTGTACACCATACCGCCACCACAATCCAACTACTTCACCAACTAGGCTTCACGGTGAACCACCAAAAGTCCCATCTAACACCATCCAACATAAAACAATACCTCGGTGCCACTATAGACACCTCGAAAGCAATAGCCTACCCCAATCCGGCCAGGATTGCAAGCATTCAGGCTTTGCGACAGAAATTCATACCTCAACACTCACTTCCAGCACGAGTGTTTATGCAACTAATAGGGATGATGGCCTTTTGCATTTTTATAGTACCCCACGCAAGACTCCAGATGCGCCCTGTCCAGGGGTGCTTAGCGCACCAGTGGAACCAGGCCCAGGGTCAACCGACAGATCTGGTGTTGGTAGACGGTCGCACCCATCGCTCTCTGCAGTGGTGGAACACCACAAACCTTTCCAAAGGTCGACCGTTCCTGGACCCGGTTCCCCAAATAATACTAACAACGGACGCATCGCTCTCCGGCTGGGGAGCTCATCTATTACACCTCACAGCACAGGGCACATGGACGCCGCAACAAAGGTTACTGCATATCAACCATCTGGAGTTACTAGCAATCTTTCTAGCCCTGAAATCTTTTCAAACACAGATTTCAGGCAAGGCAGTCCTCATTCGCACAGACAACATGACGGCCATGTATTATATTCAAAAACAGGGGGGCACACACTCTCCACAGCTCTCTCAACTAGCACAGAGCATATGGAGATGGGCAATTCCCCACAAAATCTTTCTCCTAGCTCAACACGTCCCAGGAGTCAAACACCGTGGCAGATCTGCTCAGCAGACAGACACAACAGATCCACGAGTGGGAACTTCACCCACACGTTCTTCATCCGTTCTTTCAAATGTGGGGGCATCTGCAGATAGACCTCTTCGCCACCCACGAAAACACAAAATGCCCAAGCTTCGCCGCCAGATACCCACACCCATTGTCCAAAGGAAATGCGCTATGGATGAACTGGTCAGGCAGATTTGCGTACGCTTTTCTGCCTCTCCCACTCATTCCATTAGTGGTGCGAAAGCTAGAACAGCATTCCCTCACACTCATCCTGATGGCTCCAACATGGGCCAGACAACCGTGGTACACCACACTGCTGGAACTCTCTGTAGTACCACACCAAAAGCTTCATCTCTCACCATGCCTCCTAACCCAGAACCATGGAGAGATCAGGCACCCGGACCCAGCTCAGCTCAACCTTGCGATCTGGCTCCTGAAATCATAGAATTCGGGTACCTAAACCTTCCCCCTGGCTGTATGAACGTCATCAGAGAAGCTAGACGCCCTACCACTAGAGCCTGCTACGCGGCCAAGTGGAAAAGATTTGTGGTTTACTGCCATAACACAATCAATCCTCTAGACGTGTCTATACAACACATCATATGCTACCTACTCCAACTACAAAGGTGTAATCTAGCCTATACATCCATTCGGCTACACCTCGCAGCAATCACAGCTTACTTACAAAATAGGCAGCACCTATCACTTTTCGGAGTACCTGCCATTAAAGCCTTCATGGAAGGCCTCAAAAGAATAATTCCCCCCAGAGTACCACCCTCGCCTGTGTGGAACTTAAATATTGTTCTCACAAGGCTAATGGGACCTCCCTTCGAACCTTTGCATAAATGCGAACTGCAATTCCTCACATGGAAAACAGCTTTCCTTGTAGCCATCACTTCACTTAGAAGGGTCAGGATGATACAAGCACTTACCATACAGGAACCTTTTCTTCAAATGCACCAGATCAAGGTTGTTCTCCGTACCAACCCAAAATTTCTACCTAAAGTTATTTCCCCTTTTCACCTAAACCAATCGGTAGAACTACCAGTATTTTTCTCTCAACCACAGACTGTGGCAGAGAGGGCTCTACACACACTAGATGTCAAACGAGCCTTACTCTACTACATCCAGAGAACACAACCTTTCCGTAAGACCAAACAACTGTTTGACTCTTTCTCTCCACCACACAAGGGCAACCCCATCTCAAAATCAGAGATAGCTAGGTGGATTGTAAAATGCATCCAGATTTGCTACCACAAAGCAAAACGAACGCTTTCCGTTCCCCCCCCCCTAAAGCCCATTCTACACGAAAGATGGGGGCTTCCATGGCATTTCTGGGCAACATCCCACTAGATATCTGCAAAGCAGCTACATGGTCAACACCGCACACTTTCACTAAACACTATTGTGTAGATGTGCAAACCAAGCAACAAGCTAGTGTGGGCCAGACTGTACTAAAAACACTATTTCAAACCACTGCAACGGATACCAGTGGTCGCCGCTAAGGTTTGGAACTGCTATATAGTCTATGCAAAAGTGTGTAATCTGCAGCTCATATGCCTCGAACGGAATATGCTACTTACCAGTATGCATCTGTTCTTGGCATGTAGAGCTGCAGATCTACACACGCCCACCCGCCTCCCCGGCTACCTATATCTGTTCTAGTTTATCTTATTTAGATACCACACACATGGGCCTCTTCACTGTTATTACTACGCTCCATCTTTCCCTGCTGGCGAAAAACAATCTGAGGATGGAGCCGAAGCCCATGCGCAATACGATCCAAAGGAGGAGTCACCGACCTTGTGACTTCCAAAGACTTTCCAAAAGGAAAAACAAACTGCAAACATCCGGGCCCAACACCAGATGGCGATCTATGCAAAAGTGTGTAGATCTGCAGCTCTATATGACCAGAACAGATGCATACTGGTAAGTAGCATATTCCATACCTGCAACTTGAATTTTCTCCCATAGGGAATCATTGACTGTTTTCTATGAAATTTCTTCTAAGTGTCAACTTTTAAAATAGCAAAATATTGCCTAAAAATCACAACAGTAACTAAAACGAATTTACTCACTTCCTTCCAAGAACTGTCCCAGGACTGAATCTAGGATCCAGTCCTGGAGTTACAAAAGTAATCCTGAAAGTCATCTATTGCAAATAACTTAAAACTTCCATTGAGCTCAATACATTGTGTTTGAAACTGTGTTGCCTATTGCAACAACCTGTAACCAGTATTTACAAAACTCAATTGCATACTGCAAGAGTATTTACCTAAAGCATCTCATTCTGAGAAAGTATATTTTAATACCTATTGTTGGTTCTAAAATAAAACAGACATATATATTTTATATAAACCATTGGCCTAGAGTTCAGTTATTGAGTGTGTGAGACCATTTGCTGACTGTGTGTACAACTAATGCTTTACACTGTCCTCTGATACTGCCTTACTGCTCGACCAAGCTACCACTTTAGAGAGTAAGGTTATATCTACGGTTAGCCTCTGCCAAACCTCTGGGGACTGTGGACTCTGTAGACACTGTACCTATTTGGGAACAGTATATACTGAGCCACTTTCTCACACCCTGCGATGGCTATTACGACCAGTAGTATGTTCCAACTCCATGAAGTCGCATACCCAAGAACCACCCTGTCAAGGACCATGACCCATTATCTTGATGAATATCAGATGCAGAATATACATTGGGGGCGTGATCAGAAATGTAGAGGCTGCATCTACCGATGACACGGCAAGCTCCACCCCTATCTGCGAGAAGAACGTCTAAAACCATCCGGTTTTGAAGAGCAACGAGTCTCGTAGCCTAAAGCTCTACTGTAATGTTGGTCTGTATTCCTGCCGTCCTATTGATGACCCCCTCCACAACCCGGGTGAGTCGTTTAATATTGAGGTTCTGTAGTGGGAGATCTCTGTGTATAGTCATAATCTAGTGAATAGTCCCGCCCATGTGCGTGGACCCCGGAGCAATAAAAAATAATCTCTTAAGTTGTCAAGCCATGCAGACCTGCATCTACACTTAAGAGAGAATTCAAAGACAGATAATGCAGCCTATATCCACAGGCTACACTGTCCAGTACTTCAACTAGAATTTTCCACCAACATTCACCAACAGCACTGCCTGCCCAGCTTTTTCCACAGAGAAAAACCTGCCTCTACCAGCAAAAGCCTCTGAAATGATAGAGAGGGAGGAATGGACAGACAAGCCCCATAGGCTGCCATTATGTGGCTTAGAACAGGATACTGTGCCTTTAAGAAAACATTCCAGAACTTTTCCAGTATCCCAGAATGAACAGCAGGTCCCTTTTACTTTCAGTTCTTTTTTCTGGCTCCTGCTAGCAGGACCCTGGAGCATTGAGCTCTCCCTTTTCAAGGGTTTATTTGGAATTTGTTCACTTTTCAAGTGCTTATTGAGTACCTTGTTGCCTTCCTGCTTGTGTGTGCTCGGTGTTGTCAGCATGCCTAGCTTGTTTGACAAGTGCCCAGAGTGCGAGAGAAAGAAGGCCAAGTCGGACCCACAGGGTGTGCATCGTCTGCCTTCCCCAGTCCCATGTTCCAGAGGAGTGTGACTTTTGCCGAGCTTTCTCAACCAGGACCCTTAGAGAAAGGATGAAGATCAGGCTCCTGGCTCTGGAGGACAGAAGGCTGAGGGAACAAGGTGAGTCAGGACAGGCTTGTTCTGCCCATGCTGAAGCCCAGCCAACGTCCCCATTCCCCGTCGACGTTAACTCCGGCGTCGAGGGGGATGGCTGCGGTCTGTTCACAGTCTCCCCAGGGCTCTGGGGAGAAACGGCCTCGACGTCGAGGGAGCTGAGCAGCCCGCCGTCGACTACATCCTCATCTGCGTCGACTTCTCCGTCGAGTCGGCGTCGAGACCAGGCCCGGCGTCTGCGCTCTCCGTTGAGGCGAGGTCGCCGTTCGCCGTCGGCAAAGAGGTCACTGTCGACGTCTAGGACCAGTCGGAGGCGTTTGCCGTCGAGGAGGTCTCCGTTGAGGCGAGGTCGCCGTTCGCCGTCGGCAAAGAGGTCACTGTCGACGTCTAGGACCAGTCGGAGGCGTTTGCCGTCGAGGAGGCGTTTGCCGTCGAGGAGGCGTTTGCCGTCGAGGAGGCGTTTGCCGTCGAGGTGGCGTTTGCCGTCGAGGTGGCGTTTGCCGACACCGAGGCAGCGCAGGAGGAGCCCTGACGCCTGGAGTCCCTCTGGGTCGCAGAGGCAGAGGACGGAGTCACCGGGCTCGGTGTACTCAGTGGTGTATACACCTCCTCCTCCTCTTCCTCTGCCTCCTCCTCCTCCTCCTCTTCCCATTCTGCCTCCTCCTCTTCCTCCCCCCATTCTGCCTCCTCCTCCTCTTCCTCCCCCTCATTCTGCCTCTTCCTCCTCCTCCTCCCCCCATTCCGCCCCATTCCGGCTCCTTCTCCCCCCATTCCGCCTCCTCCTCCCCCATTCCGCCTCCTCCTCCCCCCATTCCGCCGCCTTCTCCCCCCATTCCGCCGCCTTCTCCCCCCATTCCGCCTCCTTCTCCCCCCCATTCCGCCTCCTTCTCCCCCCATTCCGCCTCCTCCTCCTCCCTATTCCGCCTCCTCCTCCTCCCCATTCCGCCTCCTCCTCCCCATTCCGCCTCCTCCTCCTCCCCATTCCGCCTCCTCCTCCTCCCCATTCCTCCGCCTCCTCCTCCCCCCATTCCGCCTCCTCCTCCTCCCCCCATTCCGCCTCCTCCTCCTCCCCCCATTCCGCCGCCTCCTCCTCCCCCATTCCGCCGCCGCCTCCTCCTCCCCCATTCCGCTGCCTCCTCCTCCTCCTCCCCCATTCCGCCGCCTCCTCCTCCTTCTACCCCCATGCCGCCTCCTCCTCCTCCTTCTACCCCCATGCCGCCTCCTCCTCCTCCTTCTACCCCATTCCGCCTCCTCTTCCTCCCCCATGCCGCCGCCTCTTCCTCCTTCTTCTACCCCCATTCCGCCGCCTCCTACTACCCCCATGCCGCCTCCTCTACCTCCCCCATGCCGCCGCCTCCTCCTCCCCCATTCCGCCGCCTCCTCCTCCTTCTACCCCCATGCCGCCTCCTCCTCCTCCTTCTACCCCATTCCGCCTCCTCTTCCTCCCCCATGCCGCCGCCTCCTCCTCCTTCTTCTACCCCCATTCCGCCGCCTCCTACTACCCCCATGCCGCCTCCTCTTCCTCCCCCATGCCGCCTCCTCCTCCCCCATTCCGCCGCCTCCTCCTCCCCCATTCCGCCGCCTCCTCATCCTCCTCCCCCCATTCCGCCTCATCCTCCTCCCCCCATTCCGCCTCATCCTCCTCCCCCCATTCCGCCTCATCCTCCTCCCCCCATTCCGCCTCCTCCTCCTCCCCCATTCCGCCTCATCCTCCTCCCCCATGCCGCCTCCTCCTCCGCCCATTCCGCCGCCTCCTCCTCCGCCCATTCCGCCGCCTCCTCCCCCCATTCCGCCTCACACACCGTCGGGCTTACCTGTGGACCCGCCACGTTCGGTGTCGTTGCCTAGGTATCCGCCGCCGCCGAAGACAACTCCGAGGCCGTGGCACCAGGTTACGTCGCCTGCGCGGCCGGCTGAGCGGCCGAAGCCAACCAGATCGCGCTCCGGCTCCGGACAGAGAGGAAGATCACGGAGCCGTGGATGGTCGTCATCGACATCTGGGCGACGCCGCAGGAGGCGCGGAGCCAGATCCCGCACCCAATCGTCGGCCAGGGACTACTCGCCGACACGGTCGGACTCTCCAGGGACGGGAGTATCGCAGGTCGACGATGTAGTCTCCTTCCATGAGGTGCTACTGAGGGGTGCGGCCAAGCTAGGGATCACGGTGACGGTGCCAACACCTACGACGTCCGTGATCTTCGAGACGCTGCACAAGAAGCACCTGCCTCGTCCCCTGCTGCCACTAGTGCCGGGATTGGTGGAGCCTGCTAGGGAGTTGTTCCTCACTCCGGCGGTGACTAAACCAGCCCCCTCAAGGCTCCTGAAGAAGTATCGGGTGCCGGAATCGGACCCGACCTTTCTGAGGATGGACCCGAAACCGGACTCTGTCATTGTGACGGCGGCACGGAAGCAGCATGCAACCACTCCTTCCTCGACAGTGCTGCCTGATAAGGATAGCCGTTGGCTAGACTCGGCGGGCAGAAAGGTCTGTGGGACGGCTTCTACCACCATGAAGGCGGCGAGTGCCGGGGCTCTGTTGGGGCGCTACGACCGTGCCCTATGGGAGTCTCTCCAGCAGTATGCGGAGCTGCTGCCTCGCGACAAGTAGGACTTTCTAGAGACTTTGCGTGAGGGGATGCTGGTGTCGAATCAGATCATCAGCGCGGCGGCGGATGTGTCTGTTAGCGGCACATGGATATTGTCACGGCATCAACCAACTGCGTCACGCTTGGCTTCGCCTTACCTCACTCAAACCGGAGGCACAACAAAGAGTGGAACAACCTGCCTTTCTCGGGGGAGACCCTGTTCGGCCAGCATGCGGACGACGAAATGGCCCGCATGAAGACTGAGGCAGAGACCCTGACGGCTGTCGGGTTAGAGAAGCCTGAGAAGAAAAGGCGCCCGTTCCAGAGACTGTTCGGGGCTGCAGGCAGAGGGCGTGGGTAGGCCTCGGGACAGCAGAAACAGCAACAGCAGTTCCGGAAACCCTTCCAGAAGCGCCAGAAGGGTAGAGGAGGCCAGCAGTCCGCTACACCGACCAAGGGCCCGGCTGGGTCTCGGCCCTGAGCGATTACTTCCCCTGCAACCGTTACCCACTCCAGTTGGGGGGAAGCGTTAAATTTTTTCTGGCAGAGTGGAGAAAAATTACTCGGGACAAGTGGGTGCTGAATATTGTTTGCAATGGATACAGTCTTCGGTTCATCAGCCCACCTCCAGCGATTCCGCCGGTAAGCTCACAGTATCAACTGCGAGAGCTCCAGGCGGAGGCAGACATCCTGTTGAGGAAAAAGGCAGTGGAAGACGTACCTCTGTCTCAAAGGGGAAGAGGTCTGTACTCTCGGTTCTTCCTAGTTCGCAAGAAGGACAAGAACGAGTTCAGGCCTATTCTGGATTTGCGGCAAGCAAACAAATGGATTCGCAGAGAGAAATTCCGCATGCTATCGTTGCACCAGATTTACCCTCAGCTGCAACGCGGAGACTGGCTCTCTGTCATAGACCTACAGGATGCTTACTTCCATGTGCCCATTGCACAGAAGCACAGGAAGTTCCTGCGATTCCAAGTCGGCGCCACTCATTATCAATACACAGTACTGCCATTTGGACTAAAGTCTGCGCCCAGGACCTTCTCGAAGTGCATGGCAGTGGTAGCTGCACACCTGCAGAGGAACAAGGTGTTTGTCTACCCGTATCTGGACGATTGGTTGATCAAGGCCTCCTTCTCGGAAGCACAAGCGCACTTCCAGCAGACGTGCGTTCTCTTGAACAAGCTGGGGTTGCACGTCAACATGTCCAAGTCTGTCCCGACGCCGGTCCAGTGCATACAGTACTTGGGGGCCTCCATCAATACGCTGTCAGCAAGCGTGTCTCCTTCGGAGGAGAGACGGTTATCACTCCTTCGGAAGGCTCAGGCTCTTATGACCGCGCCATCGACAACAGTGAGGAAGGTGTCTTTGCTGCTGGGATCGATGGCCTCATGTATCTTCCTCACGCCTCACGCACGGCTGCACATGAGACCACTGCAGGAGTGCTTGGAGGATCAGTGGGATCAGAGGACAGGTTCTTGGGACGACAAGATACGGCTGTCTCTGCAGGCTCTTCAGTCGCTGAAGTGGTGGTGTTCGGCGGAAAATCTCCTCAGGGGGGTTCCCTTCCACAAGGACATTCCCACGCAGAGTATTGTGACAGATGCGTCTCTCCACGGCTGGGGAGCGCATTCCGGAGACCTACAGATACAAGGAAAGTGGTCCCCGTTGGAGTCGACGTACCACATCAATTTCCTGGAACTCAGAGCCGTTTACTTGGCATTGAAGGCCTTCCATCCGTCCTTCCAGACCAACTCGCTGCTTGTATAGACGGACAATACAACCACGATGTATTACCTCAACAAGCAGGGGGGGTCGAGATCACGCACTCCTGTCGCAGGAGGCGCAGTCGATCTGGCACTGGCTTCTGGCCCGAGGACTGACGATTACGGCCACGCATCTGCCGGGTGTGCAGAATGTTCAGGCGGACGCACTGAGCAGACTGATTCAGGAAAACCACGAATGGGTCATAAACGACGAAGTACTAGGGGACGTCTTCGCAAGGTGGGGGACTCCAGAGGTAGATTTGTTCGCCACCGCCGAAAACAGCAAATGCCGAGACTTCGCATCCAGGTACTACCAGCGGGGGACGCTGGGGAATGCGCTATGGATCGACTGGTCGAACAGCTTTCTGTACAGACAGTGGTGGTTCACGGACCTGCTTCACCGGTCTCTCCTTCCTCACATACGGCTGCCGTGCAGGCCGGACCTTCTCACGAAGTTCGGGGGGCAGTTGGTGCACCCCAACCTCTCGTCTTTGAGTTTGGCGGCATGGCTCCTGAGATAGTGCAATATGGCCATTTGAATCTACCAGCAGATTGTATGGATATACTGAAGGAGGCTAAGCGACCTTACACTAGAACGTCCTATGCTTACAAGTGGAAGAGGTTCTGCATCTGGTGCAAGTCCAAGCACTTTGACCCGACGACATGTAAGGAAGATGTCACCCTTCCGCACCTTTTGCATTTGGCGCAGTCTGGCCTTAATTTCCATTCCATTAAGGTCCATCTCGCTGCTTTGACTGCTTACAGGAAATGCCCTTCACAGACTTCCTTCTTTCAGCTCCCTGTGACCAAGGATTTTTTGGAAGGCTTGAAGAAAGTTTTCCCTCCTGTCAGACTTCCTTCGCCTTCATGGGAATTGAATGTGGTGCTGTCCAGATTGATGAAGGAGCCTTTTGAACCTATTCACAAGGCTTCGTTGCAGCACCTGTCTTGGAAGGCGGCGTTCCTAGTGGCCATTACGTCGGCACGCAGGGTGAGTGAACTTCAGGCGTTGTGTTGCCTAGAACCTTATACTGTATTTCATGCTGCTAAGGTTGTTATGCGTACTCACCCTAAATTTCTTCCTAAGGTTAGATCTGATTTTCATGTCAACCGGACCATAACTTTACCTACGTTTTTTCAGAATCCTTCTTCTCCAGCGGAAAGGTCTCTACATTCCCTGGACGTTAGGAGGGTGTTGAAGTTTTATCTTGATAAGACCAAAGATATTCGTAGGTCAGACCAATTGTTTATCAATTATGGATCAGTCAGGACTGGTATTGCTACCTCCAAACAGTCCATCTCTAGGTGGATTGTGTCCTGTATACAATTGTGTTATCAAAAGGCTAATAAGACCTTAGGGGGTAAACCTAAGGCTCCTTCCACCAGGGGCAAAGCTGCCACGACTGCTTTGCTGCGTAATGTTCCGATTGCAGGAATCTGCAAGGCGGCCACTTGGAGGTCGGTCCATACCTTTGCTGCGCATTACTGTCTGGACACGGATGCCAGGGCAGATGCTCAGGTTGGGCAGGCTTCGCTGCGAAATTTGTTTGCACAGTAGTGGTGTTATTTTGTAGTCTTCACCGCCGTTTTGGTGTGGGGATGGGCTTGCCATTCTATTCACTAGATTATGACTATACACAGAAATCCCCTACTACAGAAGTAGTTGTTTATTTTCTGTAACTCCAGTTCTGTAGTAGGTGTATCTCTGTTATAGTCATAAGCGCCCGCCCTCCTCCCCGGTGGAGAGATAAATGTTCATGTAAGGAATGCGACAGGTCTGGCGTGTTACGCCTTCAAAAAGAACTGAAAGTAAAAGGGACCTGCTGTGTATTCTGGGATACTGGAAAAGTTCTGGAAAGTTTTCTTAAAGGCACGGTATCCTGTTCTGAGCCACACAATGGCAGCCTATGGGGCTTGTCTGTCCATTCCTCCCTCTCGATCATTTCAGAGGCTTTTGCTGGTAGAAGCAGGTTTTTCTCTGTGGAAAAAGCTGGGCAAGCAGTGCTTTTGGTGGATGTTGGTGGAAATTTCTAGTTGAAGTACTGGACAGTGTAGCCTGTGGATATAGGCTGCATTATCTGTCTTTGAATTCTCTCTTAAGTGTAGATGCAGGTCTGCATGGCTTGACAACTTAAGAGATTATTTTTATTGCTCCGGGGTCCACGCACATGGGCGGGACTATTCACTAGATTATGACTTTAACAGAGATACCCCTACTACAGAACTGGGGTTACAGAAAAGAAACTACTCCCTATTGGCCATAGGGTCCCAGAAGGGTAGAATGCCTTTCATTGCGTCAGTAAACTGTTGCAACGTTGTCAGTCTGGTCTATATCGTCTGTACTAATCATCCTCCTAAATCGGGAGGCTAAGACACCCCTATGCTGTAGGCGACTAGTTTTGTGGTAGTTGGGAGGGGCCATATAATCTGGGGGAAGGAAATAGGAAAAGTAGCACCATGTGTGAGAAAGTGGGTTTATGTTGCAGTAAACCACCCCCCCCCCTTTTTTTTTTATTTTTTTGTTGGCAGACTACTGATGCTCTTTGACTTTATGTGCTCTGGGGCTCTGCCAATCAGGACCTTAGGACTTGTGTTCTTTCCCCAAAACAAAACCCAATTGGCATCTCTGGCCACATGTCAGCACCTGGTAAATGGTACCATAAGTACCCAGGGCACTGTGACCAGAGAAGGCCCCGAAGGACTGCAGCACTTATTTTGCCACCCTTAGAGTCCCTGTACCCTGACACACACTGTGAGAAAGTGGCTCTGTATATACTGTTCCCTAATAGGTACAGGTTGTACAGAGTCCACAGTCCCCAAGGGTTTGGCAGAGGCTAAAGGTAGATATAACCTTACTCTCTAAAGTGGTAGCTTGGTCGAGCAGTAAGGCAGTATCAGAGGACAGTGTAAAGCATTTGTTGTACACAGTCAGCAAATGGTCTCGCACACTCAATAACTGAACTCTAGGCCAATGGTTTATATATAAAAAAGATATGCTTGTTTTATTTTAGAACCAACAATTGGCATTAAATATACTTTCTGAGAATGAGATGCTTTATATAAATACTTTTGCAATATGCAATTGACTTTTGTAAACAGTTACAAGTGGTTGCAATAGGCAACACTATTTTAAACACAATAATGCATTGAGTTAAATGGAAGTTTCAAGTTATTTGCCACAGATTACTTTTAGGATTACTTTTGGAATTCCAGGACTGGATCCTAGATTCAGTCCTGGGTCAGTACTTAGAATCAAGTGATGAAAGTCGACTTAATTACTGTGATGATTTTGAAACAATATTTAGCTATTTTAAAACTTGACACTGAAAATATTTCATAGAAAACAGTCAATGATTCCCTATAGAAGAAAATTCAAGTTGCAGGTATAGTACGTTCTCGTTACTTTTGTAATCCAGTACTGGGTACCTAGACTCAGTACTGGGACCTTTATCCAAAACCGGTAAGCAATTACGTTTTCAGAAGTTATACGATTTTTAAAGAATATTTAAAGTTTGCAGAAATTGACACTTAAAAGAAATTTCACAGAAAAACAGTCAATGATTTCCTATGGTAGAAAATTGGGTTACTGGTAAGTACAGTTGTAAGTATTTTTCAGAGTCAGTGCTGGGCACCAAGATCCAGCACGGGGAGCTCACCTAAGAGCAGGTGAGTATTTTCGTTTTCGTTACTCGGCTGATTTTTGGTAAATATTTTAAGATTTGAAAAGTCCACACTTAGAAGAAATTTCAGGAAAAACCCAGTCAATGTTACCCTATGAAGAAAATAGTTATTGGTTTAAAGGTAAGTACTCGACTGGCAGAGTTGAGGTTCTCGGCATAGACTCAGGGGTCCCCCAGGGCCAGGTAGGTACAGTTGGTTCACCCTCAGCGACACTAGGGCGGCCGGGTGCAGAGAGTGTTAGGCCCAATGTTATCCTATGAGGGATAGGGGGACCTTGGCTGGTGGCTGCTGACTAGCAAGCCACGCGGCTGTGGGAGCTGGGCTTTTGGTCACTTACTCAGGGCAAGTGGGGAAGTAGGTAGGTGTAGAGGTTGCACTGCCAGGGCGGCTGGGTACAGGGTGCTTTTGAGCCTTCGGGCGCTCAATTGATTTCAATGGGAAATATCCGGTTTAGAAAAAGACTGCAAGCTCGGGGACGAGGATTCTTCAGGTGCCACCACCACTTCGAGAGGTAAGTTGGGTAGTTGGAGGATAGGTAGGCAGAGTGGGGGGTTGCAGGGGCCTGGGGAAACTCGGAGGCGGCATGCCTTTGAAGCTTCCCCCTGCCCATCCTGGGGGAGGAGATTTAGCACCTCGCCCAGGATGTTCATTGTTGCAGGCCCAGGAGAGCAGGGGCTCTCCTACCCAGGGGTCCAGCAACATGTCTGGTGTGTGGCAGCCTAGGCAGCCTCAGCACAGACGTGGATTGTAGGTTAGGTTAGGTTTTAGGGGGCATCTCTAAGATGCCCTCTGGGGTGCTTGGTACATTAAATCCCACACTGGCATCAGTGTGGGTTTAATGTGCTGAGAAGTTTGATACCAAACTTCAGTCTTCAGTGCTGCCTTTATGGTGCTGTGGAGCTCGTGTTTGACGAGCTCCCAGCACCATGTACTCTTAAATGGCAGCACTGCACTTACAGTGCCCAGGAATGGACTTGGGTACTGTAGGGGCACACAGCTCCTGCTCCTGTGCCCACACCATTGGCATAGGGCACCCAGCTAGAGGGGTGGCTGATGTATGCCATGGCAGTGTAGGTGATGGGCATGGCACACAGGGATGTGTGCCATGTCGACTGTTTTGTCTTGCACCCAGACACCCAGCCTGCAAGGGCAGTGTTTGTGTGTGTGTGTGTGTGTGTGTGTGTGTGTGTGTGTGTGTGTGTGTGTGTAAGGGTACAGGGCCTCTAAGAGTGGCACAATTAGTGCTGCAGCCCTTAGAGGCCTTCCCTGGTCACAAGGCCCTGGGTACCTAGGGTACCATTTACCAGGGGCTGACATGTGGCCAGGGTTTGCCAATTTGGGTTTTGTGTTTTTAGGGAAGGAACATAGGCCCTGGGCACCTGATTGGCAGGAGCCCAGGGCACACTCAGTCAAAGTACATTCAGCAATTCAGCAAAAAGTGGGGGCATACCATGCAAGAAGGATGGCACTTTCTCACACACACACACTCTGCCTTTGCAGGCTGGGTGTCTAGGTGCAGAACCAAACAGTCGACATGGCACACATCCCTGTGTACCATGCCCACAAACCACTGCCCTTGCATACTTCAGTCACCCCTCTAGCTGGGTGCCCTATACCAGGGTTGAGGGTATAGGTGCATGAGCCCTGTGCTCCTACAGTACCTAGGTCCATTCCTGGGCCCTGTAAGTGCAGTGGTGCCATTAAGAGTATATGGTGCTGGGAGGTTGCCATTGCGAACTCCACAGCACCATAATGGCTACACTGAAGACTGGGAAGTTTGGTATCAAACTTCTCAGCACATTAAACCAACACTGATGCCAGTTTGGGATTTAATGTAAAATGCACAACAGAGGGCATCTTAGAGATGACCCCTGAAATTCGACCAACTACTAGTGACCTGACTGAGTGGCTGCACAGGCTGCCATCACCAGACATGTTTCTCTTCCAGGGGATCCTCATCAATAGTCATAAGCACTAGAATATTCCCGCCCATGCGCGGGACTCCGGAAACACAATTATATGTGACAAACATATATATATATCTCTATATATATCTATATATATAATATATATATCATATCTCAAATGCAGCCTTTCATAACCAGAGCTGAATAATGCTGTAAGGACTCCCCTGCATATTATAAACAATACATTAAAAACCAGGGAAAAACAGCAAAGCATGTTTGAAAACTGTTTTAATACTTAGCACAATCCCTTAGATAGGACTGAAAGCATTGACCGCTCACAGGCTGCATTGCAGAAAACATAGCCTAGAAAGGCTGAAAAGCGAACTCATAGCAACATAGAAATAAACTGGCACCGTGCCTTTAAGGCTGCCATGACCCCTAGGTTCGAGGCATGTGGGCTGCTGAATTCATATCTATGCATAGATCGCCGCCTAGTGTTGGGTCCGGATGATTGCACATTGTTGTCCTGGAAGAGTCTTCGAAGTATCACGAGATAGGTGGCTCCTCCCCTGGACTACAGTGCACATGGGCATCCTCTCCATCCTTAGATTGTTTTTTTCCGCCATTGGGTTCGGATGTGACTATCTTAGCTCAACTTAGGAATACTTAGTTTTAGGCCAAAAGGCCTTTAGTTTTCGTCGGTATAGTTACCGTTCGGTGTAGACTACTAGCTTTAGTGCTCCGCACCCTCTTCCAACTTCAGACCAGTTTGGTCCGAACTTCGAAGTTCGATCGACGGAATCGAGGACTCCATTCAAGAGGTGTCCGTTATGCCACGCGAAGTACCCTCATATCGACGTCCACCCCGTCTGTAATAAATGTCTCTCGCCGGATCACGACGAATCGAAATGCATGGCCTGTGCACAGTTCCGATCTAAGAAGACTCTGCAGAACCGACGGGCAGCGAGGCTGGAGGCGCAGCAAGCAGCGCCTGCTCCCACCAACATATTCAGCACCGAGGACGCCGAGAGCGTGGAAGAAGTAGTCTCTAGCCCCGCTTCAGAACACGATTCCCGATCGGACGACGACGAAGTGATCTTTCGACGTGAAGAAACAGTCGATGAGGTAGGAGACTTCGACGAGGCCTACGGGGCCGAAGAAGACAGCTCTCCCGAAGAGCTAGGCCAATCCGTCGAAACGGAGGCCGAAACTGTAAGTCGTCATCAGGCTCCGGTCGAGGGATCGCCTTCGGGCCTTACCCAAGATCAAACACATGGTTCCTCGGCCCCACCTTCCGGTCCGGCCTCGAACAATCTGCAAGAGCCACTATTACCGAAGACGACCAGGTTGTTAAACCCAAAACCATCCATCGCTCCAGTCCTTTCAAAAACGAAAGTGAAACTGGTGGTGGTCGGATCGAAGGCGTCGACACCATCCACTGCTCCGACGCCGAAAAGAGTCGTCGGCTCCGACCGCGTACAAAGAGACTTCGGCGCCGAGCTCACCGCAGCGGATACGGTTGACACCCAGAAAAAGCACGCCCTCGGGCACCGCAAGGCACCGAGACCTTCGGCGCCGACATCGAAGGCCATAACCTCCACAGTCAAGATAGCCGCCCCGGCTACGTCAACGCCTAGCGCACCGGCGCCGACTAAGTCCTCGACTACGTCGACTGTCGATACATCCCTTCAGGCCAGTGACCCCCTTCCTACAAAAAAGTCGGGGCTGGCCTCGACGTCTACTACTAAGGGGCCCATCAAACCACCATCTGCGTTCACTGTGCAGCAGGTCTCCGCATCTTTACAACGCATCCGTGACCGGGCAACCCTCCACTCTATCTCGAGTCCCGACACACCCAAACCCTGTAAAGTGCACTCGGAGCCCACCAACATTACGTTTGGGCTGCCACCGGCATCGGCACCGAAACTATTTCAAATTCGGACACGTGTCCTCCACACACAGTCCACCACCTCTGGCCTTACAGAACAAGAGTCTTTGGGGCCACAATTTATCGACGCCGACACTGGCAGGTTAATGCTCCACAAGCGCAAGATAACGCCAGTTAGGGAAGAGGAGCCCTACAAAATTCCTCTTAAACGCAAACTGCCGGCGGAGCAGGAACCAGTGCTCCAAGAACACTTCCAACACTTCCATCCAGATCCGCAGTCCTTTTCTCCTACCCCCTCCGAATCGGAGGCAATACAGGACTATGGCGGGGAAGATTCCATCTACCCTGGGGACGTAGATCCTGATGAGCACCTACAAGACCCGGATCAGGCATGGGATGACGCCACAGACCAAAGTGTCGCGCCACATACTATAACGTAAAAACGTCTCCTACCGAGGACACAGCTGCATTTAATGCCCTCATCGAACGGGCTGCGGCTCATCATGGGGTGTAACTCCATTCTGATGCCATTGAGGAAGACTTCCTGCTTGACACTTTCGCATCTTCAGGAAGAACTGTCAAAACCCTGCCCATGTTAAAAGGGGTTCTCAAACCTGCTAAAGACATTTTCAAGGACACCACAAGAGCCCGGGTGTTAAATCCCAGGATTGAAAAAAATACAAGCCTGCACCCGGTGACCCTAAATACATTAGGGGTCAATTGCCATTAGACTCCATGGTGGTTGCCAATGCTCGCAAGAGAGCCCACTCACAAACGACGGGTGATGCTCCTCCCCCAGACAAGGAGTCAAAAGTACTAGAAACATTGGGCAAATTCATTGCAGCGCAAGCAGCGAACATCCTGCGCATTGCCAATACACAGGCACTCCTGGCATGTTATGACAGGTCACATTACGACACGCTGGAGTCACTGCTCCAACATCTACCAGATGAGTATAAAGAGTCAGCGGAGCTACTCATCAGAGAAGGACAACTCCTCACTAATGCATCCATAAAATGCGCCCTTGACGCAGCTGACACAGCGGCTAGGGCAATAAACACAAGCGTCATGCTACGACGTCATGCCTGGTTACGAATCTCAGGCTTCAAACCCGAGATCCAAAACAATATTCTGAACTTACCAGTTAACACAGAATTCTTATTTGGCCCAGACGTTGACACTACCCTAGAAAAGATAAAGAAAGACACTGACACTGCGAAATCAATGGGGGCTCTGCAAACGCAGCAATTTCGTAGTGGCTCCTTTCGTCGCACTGGAAATAGAGGCACAACAAGGGGTCAGGGGTCACAACAGCAGTATACTAAAAGTGGCGCACAAAGCACCTATGACAAAAACAACAGGGGTGGATATCGTGGATCCAGCACCAAAGGCAGGGGACGTGGCTATGGCAACACCAGGTCCTCTCCAAAAAACAAACAGTGACGCCCTCTCCTTACCCCCCGACCACATAACACCTGTCGGGGGACGACTCCAGCTGTTCCTGTCCACGTGGAAGAACATCACCACGGACAGGTGGGTCAGGGACATCATCCAGCACGGGTACTGTCTAGAACTAACTTCCACTCCACCCAACATACCACCAAAGCACCGTCCTATGTCAGCCGAACACTTAGATTTACTCCAGCAGGAAGTGCTTGCTATGCTCGCAAAAGGGGCAATAGAAGTAGTGCCCATCGACCAGCAGGGCACAGGGGTGTACTCTCTGTACTTCTTAATCCCACAAAAGGACGGCTTGCTCAGACCTATTCTAGACCTGCGACCCCTAAACCTATATATTCTGTCAGAGCATTTCCATATGCTCACCCTCCAACAGGTTCTCCCACTACTCAGTCAGGGGGATTTCCTAGCTACGCTAGACCTGAAGGATGCATACTTCCACATACCCATACACCCTTCACATACACCCTTCACACAAGAAATACCTCCGATTCACTATTCAAGGGAATCACTATCAGTTCAAAGTTCTCCCCTTCGGAGTAACAACAGCACCCAGGCTCTTTACCAAGTGCCTGGCAACAGTGGCCGCGCATCTGCGAAGACAAAACATTCACGTCTTCCCTTATCTGGACGACTGGCTAGTTCAGGCCAAGTCAGCACAACAATGTGCCACCCACATGTCCCACACCATTCACCTTCTTCACGGTCTGATATTCTCACTAAATTAACCAAAATCAAGTCTCCAACCTGCGCACGTACAACAGTACTTAGGCGCAACGATCGAGACACTGGCTGCCACAGCTCAGCCAACTTTAGTGAGAATCAACAGCATGCAACAGCTGATCTCCAAATTCCAACCTCAGCACTCCCTTCCTGCGCGAGTATTCATGCAGTTGATAGGCATGATGGCCTCCTGCATTTTCATAGTCCCACACGCGAGACTACATATGCGCCCGCTTCAGGAGTGCTTAGCACGTCAATGGAATCAGGCTCACGGGCAACTAAAAGACCTAGTGTTGGTGAGAGGTCGGGCATACAACTCTCTGCATTGGTGGAGTCCACAAAACCTTTGCAAGGGCCGACCGTTCCAAGAGCCTGTTCCACAAATCATACTAACAGCGGACGCGTCTCTCCAAGGATGGGGAGCTCATGTACTCAATTACACAGTGCAGGGACTATGGACACTACAACAAAAGAAGATGCACATCAACCTTCTGGAACTGATGGCAATCTTCCTAGCCATGAAGGCATTCAAAGTACACTTGTGCAACAAAGTCGTGTTGATCCGGACGGACAACATGACTGCCATGTACTACATACAGAAGCAGGGAGGAACACACTCTCCACAGTTGTCTCATCTGGCTCAGAGCATGTGGAAGTGGGCCATTCAGAGGCACATATTCCTCATGGCAGAACACCTCCCGGGCAAGGACAACCAGATGGCGGATCTGCTCAGCAGACACAGCCACCAGATGCACGAGTGGGAGCTACACCCATCAGTTCTCCAACCGTACTTCCAGCAGTGGGGTCATCCAGAGATAGACCTATTCACCACAAAAGAAAACGCAAAATGCCAAAGCTTTGCCGCCAGGTTCCCACACCCACAGTCGCAGGGCAATGCGATATGGATGAACTGGTCCGGCAGATTTGCGTACGCTTTTCCCCCAGCACCATTAATACCGCTGGTGGCGCGCAAACTAAAGCAACACTCACTGACCCTTATCCTAGTTGCTCCAACGTGGGCACGCCAGCCATGGTACACCACCTTTCTGGAACTTTCCGTGGTGCCTCATCAACGACTGCGGATAAACCCAGCCCTTTTAACGCAGAACCATGGCGAAATTCAACACCCAGATCCCCAGCAACTGAACCTGGCGATCTGGCTCCTGAGGTCTTAGAATTTGGCTACCTAAACTTACCACCTGACTGTATGACTATCGTCAAAGAAGCCAGGAGACCCACTACTAGAGCCTGCTATGTGGCCAAATGGAAAAGGTTTGTCATTTACTACAATAACATTAACCCACTGGACACATCATATGCTACCGCTTACACCTATACCGCTGTAATCTGACATACAACTCAATACGCATCCATTTGACCGCGATAGCAGCCTACCTCCAAAACAGGCAGCACCTCTCCTTATTCAAGGTACCTGCCATTAAACCTTTCTTGGAGGGACTCAAACGAGTAATTCCCCCAAGACACCCACCAGCACCAGTGTGGAACCTCAACTTGGTCCTCACCAGACTGATGGGTCCGCCCTTTGAACCTCTCCATTCATGCGAGATTCAATTCCTCAACTGGAAAGTGGCTTTCCTGGTTGCCATCACTTCCTTAAGGAGAGTTAGTGAACTCCAGGCACTAACCATTCAGGAGCTATTCATTCAGGTCCACGCAAACAGGGTTGTCCTACGCACCAACCCCAAGTTCATGCCCAAAGTCATATCACAGTTCCTCATTAATCAAACTATCGAACTGCCCGTTTTCTTCCAAAATCCGCAAAATGTCGCGGAAAGAATGCTCCATACACTAGATGTAAAGCGGGCTCTCATGTACTATATTGACAGGACAAAGGATTTTAGAAAAACTAAACAACTCTTCGTTGCCTTCTCTCCACAACACACAGGCAACGCCATTTCCAAAGCAGGAATAGCCAGATGGATCGTTAAATGCATTCAGATTTGCTATCACAAAGCTAAACGCACATTAACGGTTCCCCCACGAGCCCACTCAACACGAAAGTTAGGGGCATCCATGTCTTTCCTAGGAAACATCCCTTTACACAAAATTTGTAGAGCAGCCACATGGTCCACTATACATACATTTACCAAACACTACTGCGTAGATGTACACTCAAGACAGCAAGCAGCTGTAGGACAGGCTGTTCTCAAAACTCTTTTCCAGACTGCTGCAGCTGGCACAGTAGGCGCCGCTAGGGGAGGTACTGCTATATATTCTATGCACAGATATGAATTCAGCAGCCCACATGCCTCGAACTGATTATGCTACTTACCAGTATGCATCTGTTCTTGGCATGTAGGGCTGCTGACATTCATATCGCCCACCCTCCTCCCCGGCGCCTGTCGCGGCTGCAGCACTCAGTATTTTCTGTATAGCATGGTCATCACTTACTATATCTACTCCATCACTGCCACAATGGCGAAAAACAATCTAAGGATGGAGGGGATGCCCATGCGCACTGTAGTCCAGGGGAGGAGCCACCTATCTCGTGATACTTCGAAGACTCTTCCAGGACAACCATGTGCAATCATCCGGACCCAACACTAGGCGGCGATCTATGCACAGATATGAATGTCAGCAGCCCTACATGCCAAGAACAGATGCATACTGGTAAGTAGCATAATCACTTTCCATCATGCCTCAGGGGTGACAGGTCGGTTCTTTCCGGCTCCTTCAGACATGACCCTGGTTACACAGCTCCACTTTTTTCTGATTTTACTCAAAAATAATCATCCATTTTCAGAAAAAATTTATCTTACTTCGACGTTTTACATCTTGTCAAGTAAGGTGCTCACTTTTTCTGACTGATTTTGGCATTTTTTACCACTCAAAATGCCATCCTTTTTTAATCCCTCCTCTTCTAGTGGAAAAAAGGAGGCCAAGTCAGACTCTCGCACAGTCTGTATTCTCTGTCTACCTAAGGATCATGTTCCCAAGACTTGTCCTCATTGCCAGTCTCTCTCTAAAAGAACTTTAAAAGACAGAGCATATACGTCTTTATGGCCTGGAAGAAAAGGCTTCCAGTGGCAGGTCACCGGTTAGAAAGGGCTCTAAGAGGCCCAGATGTTCTCCTCTACAAAGATTAGTACAAGAGGTGGATAGATCGCCTTCAGCTGTACGTCAGCGTCGTACGGGAAGATCGCGAGAGCACAGGCCTTCTACTTTCCATCACCAAAGAAGATCTCCTACATGGTCATCTTCCTCCACCCGCTCGTCTAAAAGAGACTATTCACCTACCCTATCGGACAGCCCTCAGTCGAGAGTGTCTCCGATAGATATTAACACGCATCATGAGGTGCTACAAAGAGGGGTTCTGAAGCTGAACATTGAGATGTCCACTCCTCAGGTCGCAACAATGGTGATCTTTGAGGTGCTGCATCAGAGATCTGCGTCTCGTCCGTTGCTGCCTCTGGTTCCTGGGCTTCTGGAACCAGTGATGGACATTTTCCTAGCCCCCTCTACTATTAAGGCTGCACCTGCGAGAATTCAGAAGAAATACAAACCAGCAGAGAAACCCCTTTTTTTAAAAACAGATCCGCCTGCAGATTCGGTTATGTTCGAGGCATGTGGGCTGCTGAATTCATATCTGTGCATAGATCGCCGCCTAGTGTTGGGTCCGGATGTTTGCACGTTGTTGTCCTGGAAGAGTCTTCAAAGTATCCTGAGATAGGTGACTCCTCCCCTGGACCACAGTGCGCATGGGCATCCTCTCCATCCTTAGATTGTTTTTTTCCGCCATTGGGTTCGGATGTGCTTATCTTAGCTCAAGTTAGGAAAATTTTGTTTAAGGCCAAAAGGCCTTTAGTTTTCGTCGGTACTGTTCCCGCTCGGTATAGACAGCTTTCTTTCTTAGTTTAGGAACTTCTTCCAGTTTTTCGGATCCGTTTAATCCGACCATCGACCTTACATCGACGATGGAATCGAGGACCCCATTCAAGCGGTGTCCTGTATGCCACGCCAAATATCCACACATCGACGTCCACCCGGTGTGCAACAAATGCCTCTCGCCGGATCACGACGAATCGAAATGTATGGGCTGTGCCCGATTCCGATCCAAGAAGACTCTCCGGAATCCACGCGGCGGCACGGAAAACGCACGCAGTCTCTGCACATTCGTTGGTCCCCCCGTACAAAGAGAGTAAGTCCCAGGACTCTTGGGGATGGAAATTTTGTGGGTCTGCAGCGTCTTCACAAAGTCTCCAGCGCAGCAGCCTTATTAGGACGCTACAACAGAGCCTTATGGGACTCCTTGGAAAGTTTCAAAGAAAAGCTACCTAAGGAGGATCAAAAGGATTTTGAGGAGGTCATCACGGAAAGATCCCTTGTAGCTAACCAAATGATTAGCACTGCAGCGGATGGTGCCACACGGTCGGCGCATTATGCGCATGGGATTTGCGCTGGGAGGTCTGCCTGACTAAGGCTAACAGCTCTCAGACCAGATGCTCAACAGAGAATCCTTAACCTACCCTTTTCTGGCTCCTCATTGTTTGGCACCCATACAGATGAGGAGTTGGCTAGAATGAAAGCCGAATTAGACACTCTGAAGGCGGTGGGATTAGAGAAGAAAAAAGAATTCAGGCGGAGATACAGACCCAACCAGCGCAAGGACTACCAACAGAGGGTCAAACCTCTCAGTGGTCCCAAAAGAAAAAACAAGGAAAGTCACAGTTCCAAAGCCGTAAGTCACACAGAGGTAGAGGAGGTCATCAGCAGCAGTCCTCTACCATGGCTAGATCAGCAGGGAAGCATGAGCAAGAGCTTCCTCTGGCGCCGTTGCCCACTCCAGTGGGAGGCAGTGTTTCACATCATCTGAAAGAGTGCTGCAACATAACAAAAGATCGTTGGGTGCTCAGTATACTGCTCAATGGATACGCACTACGTTTTCGTGTGTCTCCAAAGGACATCCCTCCAAAAAGATCTCGTCCTCACCACCTAAAGTTACTACGACAGGAAGTGGTGACCCTTCTGCAAAAAAAGGCCATAGAGGAGGTTCCTCCCTCTCAGTGGGGAAAGGGAGTGTATTCCATGTACTTTCTTGTGCCAAAAAGAGATCAAGAGCACAAATTCAGACCTATCCTGGACCTTCGATCGCTGAACAAGGTCATCTTGATGGAGAAATTTCGCATGTTGGTGCTTCATCAAATATGTCCACATCTGCAAACAGGAGATTGGATGTCTTGGCCTTGCTTCGACGACCTTGGCTTTTTACCGGTCTTCGCCACCTGGGAGTCCTTTCCGAAGGATCCGCCGGGCCTTTCGTGCTTGGATGCACTTGCGGTCATCGAAATTTTTGGCGCTGGTGATCCTTTCGAGGACTTTGACTCTGTTTTTCGAGAGTCTGCCTCTGGTTTTCGGGGCCCTGTCGAGGGTTTAGTGTTCGTCTCTCCTACCTTGTCAGACGTTTTCTTATTGGTGTCTGCGACTGTGAAGTCATCAGGCCCTCGGCGACGTTGTCTTCTTCATCGGTGGAGAGGCCCAGTTCGTACAGCGACGGGGCCGGTCCCTTGCCCTGCATGTTGTAGTTGGCTCTCCTCTGTCTCTCTCTCACCCGGAGTGTCTTCGGTGTGAAGGCCGAACAGGCGTTTCAGTCTTTGCTCTCGTGGTCGACTGGCATGCAAAGATTGCAGACCGGGTGTTGGTCCTTCTGCGCGTATTTATGGTGGCAGTTACGGCAGAATATAAAGTGTGTCTTGTCCATTCCTGCGCTCAGTGTCCCTGAGTGCGCATTCTCTGTTGGACTTCGAAGATCTCGAGGTTCTCCTCCTTCGTCGTCCCGGCTCGTTGATCTTCCTTTCTGTAGTCTTCCTCAAATTCTTCTTCGATGAAACTCGTGCTTTTTCTTCGCAAAAACTCTGGAGCTTCACGGTGACGATCCAGACCCAACTGCGGAAAAAAGAATCTGAAGATGGTGCCCCGAGGTGGGAGCTTCCGCAGGAAGCGTGCCGACGTCACGAGAAGTACACCAAAAGGTGGGACGTTGACGCCCACCTGGGCTATTAAAAAAACAAAACTAAGATTCCGGACCCAACCACCAGACCGCGGAATAATGCACAGCATAGTGAGTCCAGAAAGATTCACGCTGCAAAACTACACAGACAGGTAAACTATTTGTTCCACATACCTATAATTCCCAGTCATCGCAAATATCTGCGATTCGTGGTCGGCAGCAAACACTACCAGTTCAGGGTGTTGCCCTTCCGGCTAAAATCTGCCCCACGAGTCTTTACCAAGTGCATGGCGGTGGTAGTGGCGGCTCTACACAGAAGGGGTCTGTTCGTTTGTCCGTACTTGGACGATTGGCTCCTAAAAGGGCGTTCCCCTCAGCAAGTAAAGAGCGATTTCCAAATGTCTATCTCTACTCCGAATATGTCTATCTCTACTCCGCAGGCTAGGTCTGCATGTGAATATGGAGAAATCGGTTCATCGGCCTACTCAGGTGATCCATTATTTGGGCTCCACTCTGGATACAAGCCTAGGAAGAGCATTTCCTTCGGAGCAGAGACTTTCATCAATACAACAGAAGTGCAAAACTCTTCTCCAGACAACTCGTCCAACGGTCTCTGCTAGGATCGATGGCTTCTTGCATAGTTCTCATTCCCAACGCCAGGCTGAGAATGAGGCCCTTGCAACAGGACCTAGAGGACAAGTGGGGACCAAACATCGGGTCACTGGTAAGACCGAATTGTGCTTTCGCAAGCAGCAAAGTCATCCATAGGATGGTGAACTCGACCAAACCACCTTGTAGTGGGAGTCCCCTTCCATCAATCAGTGCCAACACAGTCCTTGGTAACGGATGCGTCTCTGCAAGGATGGGGAGCGCACATGGGTTGCCTACAGATGCAGGGACGATGGTCCAATGAACAATCCTTCCATATAAACCTGCTGGAACTGCGGGCAGTCCACCTAGCGCTGGAAGCTTTTCAGCCCTCAATCACATCCAACTCGATCCTGGTCCAAACAGACAACACGACCACCATGTATTACCTCAACAAACAGGGTGGTACACGCTCCCGCCCTCTATCCTTGGCAGCTCAAGCGATGTGGCACTGGCTTCTAGCCCGAGACCTTTCCATCACAGCAGTGCATGTTCCAGGGGAGCGAAACGTGCGAGCGGACGCACTCAGTCAGCACTCCGAAGATCAGCCAGACTGGGTGCTAAACGACTAGGTAGTGGCAGAAATTTTCCATCAGTGGGGGCAACCTTCCATAGATTTGCTTGCAGACGATCAAAACAAAAAATGCCACACCTTCGCATCCAGGTTCCACCGTCCAGGGATGAGGGGGAATGCTCTTTTGATGGATTGGTCCTGAATATTTGCTTTCGCCTTTCCTCCCCTGCCTCTGATCCCGAAGGTGGTATCCAAACTCATCCGATCCAACATGTCAATGATCCTGATAGCTCCGGACTGGCCTCGTCAGTGGTGGTACCCGGACCTATTACAGCTTTCGGTGCTCCCCCACAGGAGGCTTCCTTACAGATCGGACCTACTGACCAAGATGGACGGGAAGATTCTACATCCCAACCTTCCCTCACTGAACTTGGCAGCATTGCACCTGAGGTCCTGCAATATGGACATTTGAATTTACCGCAGGACTGTATGCATATACTAAAGGAGGCAAAGAGGCCTTCCACAAGAGCGTCATACTCCTTTAAGTGGAAAAGATTCTATTTATGGTGCACTCGTAATCATTTTAATCCTACCACAGGGCAGGAGGAAGTAATTCTCCCTTACCTACTGTACTTGGCCAAATCAGGTTTAAAGTATTCCTTGATCAGAGTACACTTAGCGGCCATTACGGCCTACAGAAAGTCTCCAAACCAGCCTTCCTTTTTTCAACTACAGGTGGTCAAGGATTTCCTACAGGGCTTGAAGAAAGTGTATCTCCCCCTTTCGGCCTCCTTCTCCTCCTTGGGAGTTGAATCTAGTCCTCTCTAGATTGATGGGTCCTCCTTTTGAACCCATCCAGAAAGCCATGTTACAGCATTTGACATGGAAGACCGCTTTCTTAGTCGCGATAACATCTGCGCACAGAGTAAGTGAAATCCAAGCGCTGTCTTCCAAAGAGCCATATACTATCTCACCACAACAGGGTAATGTTAAGGACTCACCCTGCTTTTTTTGCCAAAGGTTGTCTCTGATTTTCATGTTAATCAGTCAATTTCCCTACCGTCCTTTTTTCCCAATCCCGCTACTCCTGCGGAGAGGTCACTCCACTCCTTAGACCTTAAGAGAGTGCTCAAGTTCTATTTGGAGGGAACGAAGGACATAAGGAAATCAGAGCAATTGTTTTTAAATTATGGTTCCATGAGGACAGGCTTCCCAGCTTCCAAAAGGTCCATTTCGAGATGGATAGTGTCCTGTATAAAATTGGCCTACCAGTTGGAAAATAAACCCCTATTGTTATCGCCTAAAGCACACTCCACTAGGGGGAAAGCAGCTACAATAGCTTTCTTGCATGATGTTCCGATGGCAGAGATTTGCAAGGCAGCAACCTGGAGATCGGTACACATTCACAAGGCATTGTTGTCTTGAATCCGATTCCAGGGTGGATACTCAAGTAGGCCAAGCCTCCTTGAGGAATCTGTTCAGATAAGATATCTGGGTTTTCAAGTTTAGTTATCTGAGCTTGATTATTGTTTTTTTCCTTTGCCCGCAGTTGGAAGAGGTGAGGCTCGCTATTCTATTCTAGTGCTTATGACTATTGATGAGGATCCCCTGGAAGAGAAGGATTAGTTACTTACTGTAATTCTAGTTCTCTTCCAGGGGTATCCTCATCAAAGTCATAAGCAACCCTCCCGCCTCCCCGGGCAAAGAAACCTTATTTTTAAGGAATTGTCAACTCTTAGTGTCATGGCTTTTGAGTCACCACAAAGAACTGACCTAACTGTCACCCCTGAGGCATGATGGGAAGCTAGGGGGTCATGGCTGCCTTAAAGGCACGGTGCCAGTTTATTTCTATGTTGCTATGAGTTCGCTTTTCAGCCCGTCTAGGCTATGTTTTCTGCAATGCAGCCTGTGAGCTGTCAATGCTTTGAGTCCTATCTAAGGGATTGTGCTAAGTGCTAAGCATTAAAACCGTTTTCAAACATACTTTGCTGCTGTTTTTCCCCTGGTTTTTAATGTATTGTTTATAATATACAGGGGAGTCCTTACAGCATTATTCAGCTCTGGTTATGAAAGGCTGCATTTGTTTTTTTATTATATATATAGATATGTATATCACATATATAATTGGGTTTCCGGGGGTCCCGCGCATGGGCGGGAATATTCTAGTGCTTATGGCTTTGATGAGGATACCCCTGGAAGAGAACTAGGATTACAGGTAAGTAACTAATCCTTCTGGACCCATGGGTCGAGAGCCTGCTGCTCTCTGGGGCCTGCGAAAATGCACATCCTGGGACGAGGTGCCAAGCCTTCTCCCCCAAGATGGGCAGGGTTCACGAAGGAGAAGCTTCAACGGCATGCCGCCTTTGTGAGCCTCTCCAGACCATTTTCTGCTTTCAGCAACTGGTCCCCACTGGTTCTACCCCCCACTTTAGAGGGGGGAGAACCAGCGGGAAAAACTAGTGAGGAAGAGAGGTGTGCCCACCTCTGCCAAGTCCACCCCTAAGGTGGGGGAGGCGAGGTGAAGCACAACCTTGAGTCCCTGCCATCTTGAGGATGGGGGGACCCAGCCAACCAGGGACAGGCTTCTGCCCCCCCCTCCCAATGGAGAGTGGCAGAATAGGGGGTGTACCCACCCCAGGGAAGGGACCCATTGGTCCCTGCCCTTTACCTACCTGTAACACCCCTAAATTTAGTATTTAGAGGCACCCTAAACCTTCCTTCCTCAGATTCCCTCAACCCAAGAAGAAAAAGGACGAAAGAAGACGTCCAGCAGAGGAGACTGCAGGGAACAACTGACTTGGCCCCAGCCCTACCGGCCCGTCTGCAGTTTCCAGAGATCCTGCGCCAACAATAGTCTTGTCCTGCAGCTAGCGACCTCCAGAACCCCTGTGAGGACTGACTGCCTTAAACAAAGACCAGATATCCTGTGAACAGCAGCCCTGTTCAAAAGAAACTCAGAAAACAGACTCTGAGCCTGCTGAGAGCATAGACACCCGACGCCTGGAACTACCACTGCACCAGTCGCCAACGGTTCGAGTGGTTCACTGGTCTCAGCAAGACCCTGCAGAGTGAGTCCACAGTGGGTTGACCCCTCCAGGACTCCCCGATGTCACCTGCAGTCTCTGTACAGACCCCCCCCCCCCTCAACCGCGAGTGACCCGGTAAGGTGAAATCCGACCTCAAGACACCCCTGCCTGCCAACTTACCTGCCCAGCTGTTGGTTCCTCCTGGAAGACTTCCTGGACTGAGCCTGCAGCTGAAAACCAAAACCGAAAATCTCCATTGAAATCAACAGGGCACCCGACCTCAAAACAGCACTCGGTTGCCCTAGTGCCGCTGAGGGTGCCCCTTTGGTGCTAACTTGGTCCCCAACTTGCCCTGAGCTTAACCCTAGGAGCTTTGCTCCCACAATCCCTTGGCCTGCTTGCCAGCCGCCACCAACCGGGGCCCCCCTATCCTCCATAGGATAACATTAGGCCTCAACACACTGCACCCGGCCGCCCTAGTGCCACTGGGGGTGCAACAGCAGTGCATCACTGACCCTGGGAGACCCCTGTGTCTAACCCCAGAACCTTAACTCAAAAGACAGATTACTTACCTAGAGACCGATAACTCACTTTTCCTCATAGGATAACATTGACACTTTTTCTCCCAAAAAGTTTCCAACTGTCGACTTTTGAAAACTAAGAATATTCCTTAATCGCACAAATAACCTAACCGAACTTTCTCAACTGTTTTCAGGAAAGGTCCCGGTGTTGAACCCAGGTGTCCAGCACGGAGTAAGAAAAGTAACTAAAAAGTAACTTAACTGTGATTTGAATTTCCTTCCATAGGATAACATTGGGGGTTCTTTGTGACAAAGTTTGTGTCAACTTTTGAAATACAAGAATATTCTTTCAAAATCGTACAAACTACAAAAACGTAATTACTTACCTGTTTTAAGTAGATGTCCCAGTGCTGAATCTAGGAGTCCATCACTGGATTACAAAAGTAACGCAAAAGTAACTTACCTGCTAACTGAATTTTTTCCTATAGGATCACATTGGTGATTCTATGTGAAGACATTTCCAAGTGTCAACTTTTGAAATGCAATAATATTCTTTACAAATGATACCTTTAACCAAAACGCATTTACTCACCTGTCTTCAGGAAATTTCCCATGGCTGAATCTAGGATCCAGTCCTGTGGTTAGAAAAGTAATCTGAAAAGTGATTAACTGCATTTTACTTAAAAAGCCTATTCAATTGAATGTACTATACCTGCGATGTGTTACTATCTGCTTTCTTAAACCTGTAATCAAAAGCAGTACGAGTTATACTGCAATTCTGAACTGTGTTCAAACAAGACAATCACTACTGCAAAGTATTTATATGCTTAACTGTACCAGGCTTGCTTGGCTCTAGAAATAAGTTTATTTGTTTATACAAAACAATTGGCCTAGAGTTCAGTTCTTGAGTGTGAGAGACCATTTGCTGACTGAGTGTGTACATCAAATGCTTTACACTGTCCTCTGATACTGCCTTACTGTACGACCAAGCTACCACTTTAGAGAGTAAGGTTATATCTAACTTTAGCCTCTGGAGACTCTTGGACTCTATACACACTGTACCTCACTTTGGTGCAGTATATATAGATCCGGTTTCTTACACCGCCCGGACCATCCCTCAGGGAGCCACACAGAACCACGAGCACCACAATCAAAATAAACATTAGGTGGCGGGATCAAGGGCGGACTTTTGGGCATCCTCAATATGGAAGTGGTGTTGCATCTACTTCCCCCACCTCTGTCTCCTGTCCCTTGAACACAAAAAGGAGCCAGTACATCTACTGCCACCAGGGGTATGGGCTTATCTTCAGTGACATTGTGGGCTTGGAAGGATTGGTAATATTCTGATACATTGAACTTCGAGAACCTATCTGTGTATCTGTTCAGTTTGTCGTTTTACCTCGATCTGCTGCTCTGAGGCAAGAACTCAAGGATACCCGATCAAACAGCTTATTTCCAGTGGAAACACCAGGTGGGGCCCTATGTTGGGAATACACATTGTCAAGGAACGGGAACTGGTGCCTCTTTGTTCCAAGGAGTCAGCCTGCGAGAACGAGCAGATCATACTAAGTAAGGTGAACCACCCCTCACAACTATTAACGTAGGATAAGGGCATAGGCAACAAGTTCACTTCGATGTGTGACAGAAGGTAACAAACCACACACCCAACATTTTGTCGTATTATAAGCAGCATGCATTTGGTGCAACGTCTGAATAAAAACATTGTCCTTATAGGACTTCCGGTGTTCTTTATGGGGTGCTAAGGTGGCAAAAATATGTTCAGGAGGGGCTGGCGTAGTACTTATCCAAGCATGCACAGGGTATTTCTCTTCTAGGAAGAACAGCACCCCAAATCAGGGTACTCAAAATGATTACAACAAACACTATTTTACTCTTAGTAGACCAAGAGGACCAAACAGACCCATCTGAAGTGGGACGCTGAGCCGCAAAGGGCTGCTTCTCATCAGGGATAGGGCGACCAAAGGAATACATTTATAAAACTTCAAGGGCAACTTATATGTGCCACAAGGAAAAAAATCACGAGCTGGAGCCCCTATTGCAACAACCGTACCAGGAGGGGGTGGGCACGAATCACCCAGCGTCTGATAAGAGCCTCGCTGGTAGGCTCCTATTCATAAACGACGGTGCTATGAAGCACTCCCACGGGTGAGCTGCACGATCGCAGCCCTTGCAGAAAAACAAATTCTCTTTCAGGATAGGTCACACTCCCTCCTGGGCAAGTACCCTCAACGATCCTGTCCGGGGCAGTGCACCAGTGCTGTTCGCTTTAATCTAAGGCAGGCACCATAGACATAGCATCTTCACCCTAAGCTCCAGTCCTTTCCTAACTCCTGGACTGTACTACTGGCGCACTGTCCTTCCGTCGGGGCCGCAAGTTGTACCTGGCATTTCAACAAAAAGGGTAAGCAATTCAGACTCAGCAGGGCATTGAGACTCAAGTGTCTGTGCACCAGAAGGGGGAGCATCCAGGGTGGCCCTTATATCTTGGGGGGGGGGGGGGGAGATTGCCTCAACTAGGGTCGCATCACTTTTTTCATCTGTCTGCGCCCACCTCAATTGGGCATCACAGAAAGGAGTAAACGGGGCACTCGCTCCCCTTCCTGGTCAGCAATGCTGGCGAGGACCCACCGGTCATATGGAAGTGGCAGCGGCACCTTTACATGAGTCACGTTGACCCAATGTTTTCGGCCCTCAAGCATCATAATAGTGCAGGTGGTGAGTAAAACAAGGAGGGGCTCCTTCCACCTCGGCTCCACACAGTTCTTCCGTTGAAAGTTCTTGACAAGCACATAATCCCTGGCCTGCAGCTGATGCCCGGGCCCCTCTGGTACTTGTTGCAGCGTGGCGTGAATCTGTTGGTGAATAGAACTTTAGACAACTGATACAAATAATCTATAAGCAAAGGGTACTCTATCTTGGAAAAGCGCTTGGGTCTTGGGACACCCCAGACATTGGCGGGACGGCCAAAGACCAACTCATACGGGGAGAACCCTGATCTAGAATGCGCTGTCGCCCTGGTAGATAATAAAGCCAAAGGTAACACATCTGGCCATCGCAATCCTGTGCTTTCTTGGATCTTCGCTAACTTACGTTTGAGTAACATTGTACTTTTCAACCAGGCCTGCTGACTGTGGGTGATTCGCTGCATGAAACATCTGCTTCTTATGCAAACCTTTGCACACCATTTCAATGACTTTTGAATTGAAGTGACTTCCTTTGTCACTCCAAATCACACGTGGCAATCCATAGTGTGGGAAGAACTCTTTTAAGAGTGCCGTCGCCATGTCTGTGTTCTCCTTAGTAGGGTAAGCTTCAATCCATTTACTGAATGCACAAATCACTACCAGCACATACTTCAAGTTATTCACCTGTTCCTCCATTTCAATGAAATCCATCTGGAGAACCTCCAAAGGGAAGGAAAGCGGTGCAAAGTTACCTGCAGGTGTGTGAGTGCCTTTCCCAGGATTATGCTTCAAACAAACAATGTAGTGCTTCACTAGGTGTGTGACTACCTTAGAGATATTATCATTCTGCCATACTGGGTCTAACAACTTAGATTGCTTTGGCACTAATATGTGCGGGACTGTTGGCCATGGTCACAAAATGGAGCACGTATGTGTTTGGGAGCAACCGTCTGTTTCCCCGACAAGTCAGTGCAACACCAATCCTCGTCCAGACGCTGTGTCCTCTCTTCCCATATTGCCAGTTCATCTACAGTCTCCTCCCTTTGTATTTCCCTGACATTCTCCAATGAGTCCTTGAGCATCCCATTGTCTGGAACCCATCTAGCGGGATCTGCCACAAACATCTTTATCTTTGATCGAGCTGTTTCCTTAGCTGTTTGGTCTGCAAACTCATTTCCCCTCCCAACATCATCTGTGATGTCTTTGTGAACGCTACGGTTTATTATTGCCAACTTATCAGGAAGTGTCAATGCAGATAACCGTCTAAGTATCAATGGGCCAGCTGTATTCTCAGCCCATTCGAGGTCAAATACCTTCTCTCTGCCCAGAGGCACCCAAAGTTATGGGCCACCCCAAAGGCGTACTGGCTTAGACATTGACAGTCAGTCCCTCACTCAGCTCGCAAGCCCTAAGGAGGGCAATCAGCTCTGCAGCTTGGGCCGATTGGTATGGGATACGGGATGTCTCAACTACAGTGTGTAACTTTATTGCATAAGCTGCAGTAGTAGTGCCATCTGGTATCTTGAAACAAGAGCCATCGACATATAGTTCCCCTTGGGGGTCAGATAAGGGAACATCTGTCAGGTCTACCCGTCCTTTCATTTCTTCCGAAGGGAGGGGTAGTAACGTGGCTGTGTTTAAAGTAGCACATCGTTTCATGGTAATGTGCGGAGCAAACAAAGTTAGCTCATATCCAGTGAGACACGCACTAGCGAGGTGCTGCGTCTTTGTCCTGTTCAAAAGCGTGTCCACAGCATCTGGTACCATTACTGTGAGATCAGTATCAAGGACGAGCCCTGACGATTGTCTAATAAACAGTCGCCGCCGCTGCAGCTCTCGGGCAGCTCGGGAGAGCTCTTGCGACGTTATTGAATAGCAGAGAAATAAGTGCAGGGTCCCTGCTTACCACCGAAACCCTGTGTTAGAACAAAGCACGCAACCATCCGCCTCGTGTACGTAGAGCACAAAAGGCTTCTGGTAATCAGGGGTACCAAGTACAGGAGCAGAGCAAAGCTCAACCTTTAATTGCTCAAAAGCTTGCTGGCATGCGGGTGTCCAAGGCAAGGGGTTCATGCACATCCTTGGTGGTCAGGTAAAGAAGGGGTTTTGTTAGTAAGGAATAATTAGGGATCCAGTGCCGACAATACGAAGTTATACCAATAAAGCGCGTAACTCACGTTGGGTCTTAGGAACAGGCATATTAGCAATAGCAGCTATGCGTTCAGGTGTTAGCCTATGACCCTCCTTCGACAGTAGGTGACCTAAATAGTAGACCATATTGAAATTTGGAAAGTGACACCTTGTGTCCATGGTGTGCCAAATGTAACAATAATTTAACTGTGGCCTCTTTACAACCCTCTTCAGTGTCTGAAGCCACAAGGAGATCTTCAACGTACTGCAACAGGACATTACCAGGGGAAGTGGCAAAGGGTCTAATTGAGCTTTCAAAGCTTAGCTATAGATGCTAGGGCTTGCAGTATAGCCTTGTGGAGCACGGCAGAATCTAAAGCTTCTGCCGTCTATTGCAAATCCAAACAGATGTCTACTATTTGTATGGATCAGGATGCTGAAGAAAGCATTCTTTAAATCGATCAGGGAAAATAATTTTGCTGACGAGGGAATCCTTGTCAAAATCACGGTAATATCCGGAACCACAGGGTACTGGGGAACCACTATTTTGTTCAACGCTCTAGGGTAATTTACAAAGCGGTAAACATCGGGGTGAGCATCAGAAGAATCCAAGGGTGCCTTTTTAAGAATAGGGAGGATAGGGCTATTACTCATATTCACTACTGTCTTCTCAACCACACCAGACGTAATCAAATCCTGCATTATTTGCAATAGGACCTTTGCTCCTCGCTGTGATAACTTGTACTGGGGAATTCGTGGCAACACAGCATTATCCTTAATCTGTATAGAGACCGGTGGGATCTGGAGTAACCCCACATCCGTGTCTCCTGTAGCTCACAGGATACGTGGCACATCCTTGAACTCAGCGGGGAGGGGGGGGGGCATCCTTTGCAAGGCATTGCTTGGCACGGGCCACTTGCGGTCCAGTAGTCATGTAAACACCGTCTGGAGAACAAAAACTTCTTGCATGCAATCTTTTTAACAAATCCAATCCCAACAAATTCTCCCCACAATTTGACGTTAGTGAATCGACCATAAAGGGGCCAATAGTGAGAGAAAGGGGTTTGGAAATGGGGATAACAACCGGCACACCTGAGAAACCCACTGAAACATTATGTTTGAGGCATATGAGCTGCAGATTACACACTTTTGCATAGATCGCCATCTGGTGTTGGGCCCGGATGTTTGCAGTTTGTTTTTCCTCTTGGAAAGTCTTTGGAAGTCACGAGGTCGGTGACTCCTCCTTTGGTTCGTATTGCGCATGGGCTTCGGCTCCATCCTCCGATAGTTTTTTTCCGCCATCGGGCTCAGATGTAATCTTCACGCTCCGGTTCCGAACATTTCTAGTTCGACGATCGAAGCGGAATCCTCGCTCACATCGAGATATTGCTTTCGATACCTCCTACAATCACTTTCTCATCGACTCTCCGGTTCCGGTCATCGACGGCGGCCTTAGGGCCCACCCAAGCTCCGGTCCCGGCTGATGGAAAGAACTCCATTCAAGAAATGCCCTCGATGTGGGTCCAAATTCCCCCACACCGACCATCATGAGGTGTGCTACCTCTACCTCTCCCCGGAACACGAGGCTAGAGACTGTCCGGCGTGCAAGTCTTTTAGATCGAAAAAGACTATTCGAGACCGAAGAGCCAGACGCAACATGGCGCACTCCTCGACCTCCGTTCCAGTCGACATCTTCGGGGACGACGCCGAAGATCCTGGACAGCAGCACACCGAAGAAGAAGACATCGTCAGTGCTTCCGAAGCCGACGATTCAGACCTGGAGGACATCACCCCGGCGCAGAGGGTCGTGATTAATATACCCCCTTCCACACCCGTGCCGACACCCAAAAGGCTTCGGTCACGCCTTCGGGCCTAGGCAAGACCAGAGACACCGCTTCACACACCCCACCTTCGGACCCAGTGAAGAAGCCACAGAAGCCTTCCGGCGGCTCGGGCTCGAGCCAGCCTGCCATCGGTACTGACAAACACACTTCGGCACCGAAAACCAAACCGGCCTCCACATCGACACCGAGCCTCCCACCAAAGACCTCGGCGTAGAAACCCAGCACTTCGGTACCGACGCCATCTTCGGTACCGACCAAACTCCATAAAGCCCTCGGCGCCCACACTTCCGCCCCGAAGTCCACCTCGGCACCGACCAAGAAACCGGAGGTTCCCAAGCCCAGTGCTAATACAGACAAGCCTAAAAAGCCACCGGCCCCGAACATTTCGGCGCCGACGGAACAAACGTCACGAACTGTTTACACCGGATCCGTTACAAAAGACTCTTACTAAGGATCCAAAAACTGGATACTTGGCACTTTCTTGCAAAAAGAAACATTTGGACAAGTCAACTCCGCCTCCACCTCCACCTCCAAAGAGGAAAGACTCTGCCACTTCCCCTTTCAGAGTACCTTCCCCACCTCCTCTACCTCCCTCTCCCCCTCCACCCCCTCCCCCTCCACCTTCCCCCTCCACCTTCCCCTCCCCCACCCCCACCTCATCGCTCTCCGACCCCGTCTCTAGATGACGATCAGGGGGACCCATATCAAGATCCAGGGGATGTGCCCCAAGACCCCACCTCTACAGGATCCCCAGACCCATGGGACAACTACAATAACCCAGATATTCCAGACGTCCCACAAGACGACCTGTATCCTTCCAGGCCATCTCCACCGGAAGACTCTCTAGGCTTCCACCACTTACTTCAGAGGGCTGCAAATTATCATGGGGTAGAGTTACACACCGACCCAGTAGAGGAGGACTTCCTCCTCGACACATTTGATACCGCCCATAGGTCTACCTCCGTCCTACCTATGCTCAAGGGTGTGGTAAAACATGCGCCAGAGGTTTTTAAGGACCCAGTCAGGGCCAGGGTCATTAACCCACGTATTGAGAAAGTATAAGGCTGCCCCCACAGATCCTGCCTATATCAAAGGGCCAGCACCACTAGATTCCCTAGTGGTTTCCACTGCATGGAAGAGGTCAAACTCCCAAGCGTCAGGCGAAGCACCACCACCTGACGGAGTCAAAGCTACTGGACACGTCAGCAAAGCGCACTGCGTCCCAGGCAGCTAATATATGGCGTATAGCCAACACTCAAGCGCTATTGGCCAGATACGATAGGGCGCATTACGATGGATTAGAATCCATCATGCACCACCTCCCAGAAAAATACAAAAATAGGGCCCATGAATTAATTCAAGAGGGCAAGACAATAACTAACACCTCTATACGCTGTCTCTTGGATGCAGCGGACACAGCCTCCAGGGCCATCAACACTAGCGTCCTCCTCCGTCGCCATGCTTGGCTAAGGTTTTCAGGTTTCAAACCTGAGGTACAGGCCTCCATCTTAAATCACCCCTTTGACCAAGAACACCTATTCGGTCCAAAGGTAGATGAGGCCCTCGAGAAAATGAAGGAGGACTCTGATACGGCGAAATCAATGAGAGCACTGCAAACACACACTCCTAGGCGCTCCTTTCGCCGCTCTTCCTTTCAGAGTACATCTAGAGGATACTCCTCAGATAGCGCGTCCCCTTCCTACAAATCCCCCACTCAGTCCACCTTCACAAAGGGGTATCAAAAAGGCCGCTATATGGGCAACAACAATAAAGGCAGAGGCAAAACCAATACCGCCCGCTCTGCCACACCGCCTACCCAATGACTCCTCCTCCCTCCTCCCTCCCCCCTCCCTCCAGACCATTCCCCTTCGGTCGGGGGCAGACTACAAAATTTCCTTCAGGTCTGGGAGAACATCACCTCAGACAGATGGGTGATCCAAATTATTCGTCAGGGTACTGCCTAGAATTAACATCTACCCCCCAAACATTCCACCCAGGCAACGCCCAATGTCACAAGAACATTCCACATTACTAAGACAGGAGGTAATCTCCCTCCTTTAAAAGCAGGCAATAGAACAAGTTCCCGCCGATCAACAAAATTTAGGGGTTTACTCCCTATATTTTCTAATACCAAAAAGGGACGAGACTCTACAACCTATTTTGGATCTCAGGCCCCTAAACACATACATACATTCAGACCATTTTCACATGGCAACGCTTCAGCAGGTGCTTCCGCTCCTCTCCCTGAACGACTTCCTCACCACACTGGACTTGAAAGACGCATACTTTCACATTCCGGTACACCATGCTCACAGGAAGTACCTCAGATTTGTAGTGGACGGGCACCACTACCAGTTCAAAGTGCTCCCATTCGGAGTTACAACAGCACCAAGGGTATTCACCAAGTGCCTAGCGGTAGTAGCGGCACACCTCAGAAGACAGCACATTCACGTCTTCCCATATTTGGACGACTGGCTCATAAAAGCCACGTCCTACAACCAATGTGTACGCCTCGCTGCCACTACAATAGAACTACTTCACCAACTGGGCTTCACGGTCAACCACCAAAAGTCCCACCTAACACCATCATACATGAAGCAGTAACTCGGTGCCACCATAGACACCTCAAAAGCCATAGCCTACCCCAATCCAGCCAGGATTGCAAGCATTCAGGCTTTGCGTCAAACCTTCATACTCAACACTCCCTTCCAGCAAGAGTCTTTATGCAACTCATAGGGATGATGGCCTCTTGCATTTTCATAGTGCCCCACGCAAGACTCCAGATGCGTCCACTCCAGGAGTGCTTAGCACACCAATGGAACCAGGCCCAGGGCAAACTAACAGATCTGGTGTTGGTAGACGGTCGCACCCATCGCTCTCTGCAGTGGTGGAACACCACAAACCTTTCCAAAGGTCGACCGTTCCTGGACTCGGTTCACCAAATAGTACTGACAACGGACGCATCGCTCTCCGGCTGGGGAGCTCATCTATTACACCTCACAGTGCAGGGCACATGGACGCCACAACAAAAGTTACTCCACAGCAACCATCTGGAGTTACTGGCAATCTTTCTAGCCCTGAAATCCTTTCTAGCACACATTTCAGGCAAGGCAGTCCTCATTCGCACAGACAACATGACTGCCATGTATTATATTCAAAAACAAGGCGGCACACTCTCTCCACAGCTCTCTCAATTAGCACAGAGCATATAGAGATGTGCAATTCCCCACAAAATCTTTCTCCTAGCTCAACATGTCCCAGGAGTCCAAAACACAGTGGCAGATCTGCTCAGCAAACACACACAACAGATCCACGAGTGGGAACTTCACCCACAGGTTCTTCATCCGTTCTTTCAAATGTGGGGGCATCCACAGATAGACCTCTTCGCCACCCACGAAAACACAAAATGCCCAAGCTTCGCCGCCAGATACCCACACCCATTGTCCAAAGGAAATGCGCTATGGATGAACTGGTCAGGCAAATATGCGTACGCTTTTCCGCCTCTCCCACTCATTCCATTGATGGTGAGAAAGCTACAACAGCACTCTCTCACACTCATCCTAGTGGCTCCAACGTGGGCCAGACAACCGTGGTACACCACGCTGCTGCAACTCTTGGTAGTACCACACCAAAAGCTACACCTCTCACCATGCCTCTTAACCCAGAACCATGGAGAGATCAGGCACCCGGACCCAGCTCAGCTCAACCTTGCGATCTGGCTCCTGAAATCATAGAATTCGGGTACCTAAACCTTCCCCTTGACTGTATGAATGCCATCAGAGAAGCCAGAAGCCCTACCACTAGAGCCTGCTACGCTGCCAAGTGGAAAAGATTTGTGGTTTACTGCCATAACACCATCAATCCCCTAGACGCGTCTATACAACACATTATATGCTACTTACTCCACCTACAAAGGTGTAATCTAGCCTATACGTCCATTCGGCTACATCTCGCAGCAATCGCAGCTTACTTACAAAACAGGCAGCACCTCTCACTCTTCAGGGTACCTGCCATTAAAGCCTTCATGGAAGGCCTAAAAAAAATAATTCCCCCCACAGTACCACCCTCACCTGTGTGGAACTTGTGAGAAAGTGGCTCTGTATATACTGTTCCCTAATAGGTACAGGGTGTACAGAGTCCACAGCCCCCCAGAGGCTGATAGAGGTCAAAGTTAGGTATGACCTTACTCTCAAAAGTGGTAGCTTGGTCGAGCAGTAAGGCAGTACCAGAGGACAGTGTAAAGCATTTATTGTACACACTGTCAGCAAATGGTTTCACACACTCAATAACTGAACTCTAGGCCAATGGTTTATATATATAAAATATATGCTTGTTTTATTTTTAGAACCACAAAGGGGGTAAAAATATACTTTCTCCGAATGAGAGGTTGAATATAAATACTTTTGTCTTAAGCAATAAATTTGTGTAAACAGTCACAGTTGGTTGCAATAAACAATCCTATTTCCTAAACATAACAATGCATTGAGCTCAATGGTAAATTCAGGTTATTTGTAATAAATTACTTTTCAGATTACTTTTGGAATTCCAAGTCTGGCTCCTAGAACCAGCCTTGGGTCAGTATTCAGAATCAAGTGATGAAAGTCGACTTAATAACTGTAATGATTTTTAAATAATATTTAGCTATTTCAAAAGTTAGCACTTAGAAAATATTTCAAAGAAAACATTCAATGGATCTCTATGGCAAGAAATTCAAATTGCAGGTAGAGTACTTTATCGTTACTTTAGTAATCCAGGACTGGGTACCTAGACCCAGGACTGGGGTCCTTATCAAAAGCAGGTAAGTAATTTCGTTTGCAGAAATGGTACGATTTTAAAAGAATATTTCAAATTTGCAAAAATAGACACTTAGAAGAAATTTCACAGAAAAGCAGACAATGGTTTCCTATGGGAGAAAAATGAGTTAGAGGTAAGTATAGTTGTGAACACTTTTCAGAGTCAGGGCTGGGCACCAAGATCCAGCACTGGGAGCTCACCTAGGAGCAGGTGAGTAAATTCGTTTTTGTCACTTGGCTGATTTTTGGTGAATTTTTGCAGTTTTGAAAAGTTCACACTTAGAAGATTTTTGAAGAAAAAGCCAGTCAATGCTACCCTATGAGGAAAATGAAGTTAGCGGTTTAAGGGTAAGTACTCGACTGGCAGAGTTGAAGTTCTGGGCATAGACTCAGGGGTCCCCCAGTGTCAGGTAGGTACAGTTGGTTCACCCTCAGCGGTTTCAGGACGGCCGGGTGCAGAGTGAGTTAGGCCCAATGTTATCCTATGAGGGATAGGGGGGCCTTGGTTGGTGGCTGCTGTCTGGCAAGCCACGCGGCTGTGGGAGCTGGGCTCCTGGTCACTTACTCAGGGCAAGTGGGGAAGTAGGTTAGTGTAGAGAGGGCACTGCCAGGGCCACTCGGGCGGCTGGGTGCAGGGTGCTTTTGAGCCTTCGGGCGCTCAATGGAAATCAATTGGAATCTTCCGGTTTGGAAAAAGGCTGCAGGCTCGGGGACGAGTATGTTTCAGGTGCCACCACCACTTCGAGAGGTAAGTTGGGTAGTTGTAGGTCAGGTGGGTACCCCGGGATTGGGCACAGGGGGCCGCAGGGCGACGGGTGCAGGGGTGCCTTTTGACGTCGGGAATCTTACCCTCTGGTTGATCGCGGTTGGGGTGGCACTTGGTTCTGAGGCTGCAGGCTTCCTCCGGGATGTCGAGGGGGGTCCTTGGGTGCCGGACTCGGGGTCACAGTCGCCGTGGGGTCGTCCTCAGGGTCTTTGTCCACTCCGGCACTGGCCAGGCTTGGCTGGTGCAGAGTGTGTTGGGTCCGCGGTTCCGGGCTGCTGCCAGGAGTTAGGAATAAGTTTCTCGAGTAGAGCCTCTACTCATGGGAGTCCCAGGGGCTTAGAGCCAAAAGGTAGCCAGGTCCTCCGGGGTTGGTGAGGTTGCTGGCCACGGGAGATGCCGCGCTGGTGCAGGTTCGAGAGTCGACAGGCCGGTAGGGCTGGGGCCAAAGCAGTTGGTGTCTTCTTCTCTTTTTAGCAGCTGCAGGGCAGGTCCTTGGTCTTCTTGCTCTTCTTGTAGTTTTCTATCTGGAATCTAAGGAAGGAAGGTTCAGGGTGCCCCTAAATACTAGATTTAGAGGCGTTACAGGTAGGTGAAGGCCAGGGACCAATGGGTCCTTGTCTTGGGGTGGGTACACCCCCTATCCTGCCTCTCTCCTGTGGGAGGGGGGCAGTAGCCTAATCCTGATAGGGTAGGGCCTCACATCTTCAAGATGGCGAGAGCCCGGAGATGTGCTTCACCTCGCCTCCCCCACCTGAGGGGTGGGGTGGGCAGGCTGGCACATCCCCTGTCCTTGTATGGGGTTTCCGGCCAAGCTTCCCACCAGAGTGGGGGGTTGCGGTGGCCTGGGGAAACTCCTAGAGGCGGCAGGCCTTTGAAGCTTCCCTTTGCTCATCCTGGGGGAGGAGATTTCTCACCTCACCCAGGATGTGCATTGTTGCAGGCCCAGGAGAGCAGGGGCTCTCCCACCCAGTGGTCCAGCAACGTGTCTGCTGCGTGGCAGCCTGGGCAGCCTCAGAGCAGACGTGGATTGTAAGTTAGCTGTAAGGGGGCATCTCTAAGATGCCCTCTGGGGTGCTTAGTACATTAAATCCTACACTGGCATCAGTGTGGGTTCAATGTGCTGAGAAGTTTGATACCAAACTTCCCAGGCTTCAGTGTTGCCAATATGGTGCTGTGGAGCTCGTGTTTGACAAGCTCTCAGCACCATGTACTCTTAAATGACAGAACTGCACTTACAGTGCCCAGGAATGGACCCGGGTACTGTAGGGGCACAGGGCTCCTGCTCCTGTGCCCACACCATAGGCGTAATGCACCCAGCTAGAGGGGTGGCTGACCTATGCCTTGGCAGTGTAGGTGATGGGCATGGTACACAGTGATGTGTGCCATGTCGACTCTTTGTTTTGTCCTGCACCCAGACACTCAGCCTGCAAGGGCAGTGTGTGTGTAAGGGTACAGGGCCTCTGAGGGTGGCACAATGAGTGCTGCAGCCCTTAGAGGCCTTCCCTGGCCACAAGGCCCTGGGTACCTAGGGTACCATTTACTAGGGGCTGACATGTGGCTAGGGTTTGCCAATTTGGAGTTTGTGTGGTTTAAGGAAGGAACATAGGCCCTGGGCACCTGATTGGCAGGAACCCAGGGTACACTCAATCGAAGTACATTCAGCAATTTAGCAAAAAGTGGGGGCATACCATGCAAGAAAGATGGCACTTTCTCACAGAACTTAAATATTGTTCTCACAAGGCTGTTGGGGCCTCCCTTTGAACCCTTACATAAATGCAAACTGCAATTTCTCACATGGAAAACAGCTTTCCTTGTAGCCATCACTTCCCTTAGAAGGCTCAGTGAGTTACAAGCATTTACCATACAAGAACCCTTTCTTCAAATGCACCATAACAAAGTTGTTCTCCGTACCAACCCAAAATTCCTACCTAAAGTCATTTCCCCTTTTCATGTAAACGAATCTGTAGAATTACCAGGTTTTTTTTCTCGCAACCTCAGACTGTTGCGGAAAGGGCTCTGCACACGCTAGACGTCAAACGAGCCTTACTTTACTATATCCAAAGAACACAAACTTTCCGAAAGACCAAACATCTGTTTATCTCTTTCTCTCCACCACACAAAGGCAACCCCATCTCAAAATCAGGGATAGCTAGGTGGATTGTAAAATGCATCCAGATTTGCTACCACAAAGCCAAACGAACGCTTTCCGTTCCCCCTAAAGCCCATTCTACAAGAAAGATAGGGGCTTCCATGGCATTTCTGGGCAACATCCCACTAGATATCTGCAAAGCAGCTACATGGTCAACACCGCACACTTTCACTAAACACTATTGTGTAGATGTGCAAACTAAGCAACAAGCTAGTGTGGGCCAGGCTGTACTAAGAACACTATTTCAAACCACTCCCAACGGATACCGGTGGTCGCCGCTAAGGTTGGGAACTGCTATATAATCTATGCAAAAGTGTGTAATCTGCAGCTCATATGCCTCGAACGGGATTTGCTACTTACCAGTATGCATCTGTTCTTGGCATGTAGAGCTGCAGATCTACACACGCCCACCCGGCTACCGGTATCTGTTCCAGGCTATCTTATTTAGATACAACACACATGGGTTTCTTCACTGTAGTTACTACGCTCCCATCTATCCCTGCTGGCAAAAAACAATCTGAGGATGGAGCCGAAGCCCATGCGCAATACGAACCAAAGGAGGAGTCACCGACCTCGTGACTTCCAAAGACTTTCAATGAGGAAAAACAAACTGCAAACATCCGGGCCCAACACCAGATGGCGATCTATGCAAAAGTGTGTAGATCTGCAGCTCTACATGCCAAGGACAGATGCATACTGGTAAGTAGCATATTCCTTTTGGCCAGACAGAGCTGCCCACGGGGCCAGTGAACGGGAAACAGAGCTATTCATAGCCCCTGTATCAACTAAAAAAACTTTGGTCGTACCCAGTAAATCCGCTGTGACGTAGGGTCTGCGCTGATCTATAGGCACCAGACCTGGTCCTTTGCCCTGTCCCTAACTTTCCTAGCTGTGAGACAACCCCGTCACCTCATCCATGTCATAGTCATCGTGGTATTACTGTCGGCCTCGGGAGGCCGTCAAAATAGTTCCCGCTCAGCCGATTGTGTGATGTATTGTGAGAAAGCGGCTCTGTATAGACTGTTCCTTAATAAGTACAGGGTGTACAGAGTCCACAGTCCCCAAGGGTTTGGCAGAGGCTAAAGTTGGATATAACCTTACTCTCTAAAGTGGTAGCTTGGTCGAGCAGTAAGGCAACATCAGAGGACAGTGTAAAGCATTTGTTGTACACACTCAGTCAGCAAATGGTCTCACACACTCAATAACTTTACTCTAGGCCAATGATTTATATATTAAAAATATGCTTATTTTATGTTAGAACCAACAGTAGGTATTAAAATACACTTTCTCAGAATGAGATGCTTTGTATAAATACTTTTGCAATATACAATTGACTTTTGTAAACAGTTACAAGTGGTTGCAATAGGCAACACTATTTTAAACACAATAATGCATTGAGTTCAATGGAAGTTTCAAGTTATTTGCAACAGATTACTTTTAGGATTACTTTTGGAATTCCAGGCCTGTATCCTAGATTCAGTTCTGGGTCAGTACTTAGAATCAAGTGATGAAAGTCGGCTTAATTACTGTGGTGATTTTTAAACAATATTTAGCTATTTCCAAAGTTGACAGAAAATATTTCAGAGAAAACAGTCAATGATTCCCTATGGAAGAAAATTCAAGTTGCAGGTACAGTAGGTTCTCGTTACTTTTGTAATCCAGTACTGGGTGCCTAGACTCAGTACTGGGACCTTTATCCAAACAGGTAAGTAATTACGTTTTCAGATATCATACGATTTTTAAGGAATATTTAAAGATTGCAGAAATTGACACTTAGAAGAAGAAATTTCACAGAAAAACAGTCAATGGTTTCCTATGGAAGAAAATTGGGTTACTGGTAAGTACAGTTGTAAGTATTTTTCAGAGTCAGTGCTGGGCACCAAGATCCAGCACTGGGAGCTCACCTAAGAGCAGGTGAGTTATTTCGTTTTCGTTACTCGGCTGATTTTTGGTGAATATTTTAAGATTTGAAAAGTCCACACTTAGAAGAAATTTCAGGAAAAGCCAGTCAATGTTACCCTGAAACTTATAACTCTATTTTCCTCATAGGGTAAGTACTCGACTGGCAGAGTTGAGGTTCTGGGCATAGACTCACGGGTCCCCCAGGGTCAGGTAGGTACAGTTGGTTCACCCTCAGCGACTCTAGGGCGGCCGGGTGCAGAGAGAGTTAGGCCCAATGTTATCCTATGAGGGATAGGGGGGCCTTGGTTGGTGGCTGCTGACTGGCAAGCCACGCGGCTGTGGGAGCTGGGCTCCTGGTCACTTAGGGCAAGTGGGGAAGTAGGTAGGTGTAGAGTTTTCATTGCCAGGGCCACTCGGGCGGCTGGGTGCAGAGTGCTTTTGAGCCTTCAGGCGTTCAATTGATTTCAATGGGAAATCTCCGGTTTAGAAAAAGACTGCAAGCTCTGGGACGAGGACTCTTCAGGTGCCACCACCACTTCGAGAGGTAAGTTGGGTAGTTGGAGGATAGGTAGGTACCCCGGGAGTGGGCACAGGGGGCCGCGGGGCGCCGCGTGCAGGGGTGTCTTTTGGTGTCGGAATATCTTACCCTCTGTTGATCGCGGTAGGGGGGCACCTTGTTCTGAGGCTGCAGGCTTCTTCAGGAGGGTCGAGGGAGGTCCTTCGGTGCGGGACTCTGGGTCACAGTCGCCGTGGGGTCGTCCTTGGGGTCTTTGTCCACTCCGGCACTGGCCAGGCTTGGCTGGTGCAGTGTGTGCTGGGTTCGCGGTTCCGGGCTGCTGCCAGGGATTACAAGTAAGTTTCTTGAGTAGAGCCTATACTCATGGGAGTCTCAGGAGCTTGGAGCTGAAGGGTTGCCAGGTTGCTGACCACGAGAGATTCCGGGTTGGAGCAGGAGCAGGTTCGAGGGTCGACAGGCCGGTAGGGCTGGGGCCAAAGCAGTTGGTGTCTTACTCTTTTCAGCAGCTGCAGGGCAGGTCTTCTGTCTTCTTGCTCTTCTTTGTAGTTTCGGATCTGGAATCTGGGGAAGGAAGGTTCAGGGTGCCCCTAAATACTAGATTCAGGGGCGTTACAGGTAGGTGAAGGGCAGGGACCAATGGGTCCGTGTCCTGGGGTGGGTACACCCCCTATCCTGCGCCTCTCCTGTGGGAGGGGGGCAGTAGCCTAGTCCTGATAGGGTAGGGCACCCATCTTCAAGATGGCGCGAGCCCGGAAATGTGATTCACCTCTCCTCCCCCACCTGAGGAATGGGGTTGGCAGGCTGGCACATCCCCTGTCCTTATTTGGGGTTTCCGGCCAAAGCTTCCCGCCAGAGTGGGGGGTTGCAGGGGCCTGGGGAAGCTCACAGAGGCGGCATGCCTTTGAAGCTTCCCCCTGCCCATCCTGGGGGAGGAGATTTAGCACCTCGCCCAGGATGTGCATTGTTGCAGGCCCAGGAGAGCAGGGGCTCTCCTACCCAGGGGTCCAGCAACATGTCTGCTGTGTGGCAGCGTAGGCAGCCTCAGAGCAGACGTGGATTGTAGGTTAGGTTTAAGGGGGCACCTCTAAGATGCCCTCTGGGGTGCTTGTTACATTAAATCCCATACTGGCATCAGTGTGGGTTTAATGTGCTGAGAAGTTTGATACCAAACTTCTTAGTCTTTAGTGTTGCCATCATGGTGCTGTGGAGCACGTGTTTGACGAGCTCTCAGCACCATGTACTCCTAAATGGCAGCACTGCACTTACAGGACTCAGGAATGGACCTGGGCACTGTAGGTGCACAGGGCTCCTGCTACTGTGTCCCCACCATTGGCATAAAGCACCCAGCTACAGGGGTGGCTGATGTATGCCATGGCAGTGTAGGTGATGGGCCTGGCACACAGGGATGTGTGCCATGTCGACTTTGTTTATGTCTTGCACCCAAACACTCAGCCTGCAAAGGCAGTGTGTGTGTGTAAGGGTACAGGGCCTTAGAGGGTGGCACAATGAGTGCTGCAGCTCTTAGAGGCCCTCCCTGGTCACAAGGTCCTGGGTACCTAGGGTACCATTTACCAGGGGCTGACATGTGGCCAGGGTTTGCCAATTTTGGGTTTTGTTTGTTTTAGGGAAGGAACATAGGCCCTGGGCACCTGATTGGCAGGAGCCCAGGGCACACTCAAAGTACATTCAGCAATTCAGCAAAAAGTGGGGGCATACCATGCAAGAAAAATGGCACTTTCTCACATGTATCCTCTGTGAGTGGACTCCTGCCAATCAGGTGCCCAGAACCTATGTTTCTTCCCTAAAAGCTGTGCTGAAATCTAAAACCCAAATTGGCAAACCCTGGCCACATGTCAGCCCCTGGTAAATGGTACAATAGGTACCCAGGGCCTTGTGCCCATTGAAGGCCACTAAGGGCTGCAGCACTTATTGTGCCACCCTTAGAGGCCCTGTACCCTGACACAAACACACTGCCCTTGCAGGCTGAGTGTCTGGGTATAGTCAACATGGCATACATCCATGTGTGCCATGCCCACAACAATACACTGCCCTGGCATACATCAGCCACCCCTCTAGCTGGGTTCCCTATGCCAGTGGTGTAGGTACATGAGCATGAGCCCTGTGCCCCTACAGTACCCAGGTCTATTCCTGGGCACTGGAAGTGCAATGCTGCCATTTAAGAGTATATGGTGCTGGGAGATCGTCTAATACAAACTCCAAAGCACCATGATGGCTCCACTGAAGACTGAAGTTTGGTATCAAACTTCCCACACTGATGGCAGTGCAGGATTTAATGTACAATGCACGACAGAGGGCATCTTAGAGATGCCCCCTGAACCTAACCTACAATCCATGTCTGGTCTGAAGGGCTGCCTAGGCTGCCACACAGACGTGTTGCTGGACCCCTGAGTAGAGAGCCATCCGCTCTCCTGGGCCTGCAACAATGCACATCCTGGGCGAGGTGCTAGGTCTCCTCCCCCAGGATGGGTAGGGGAAGCTTCAAAGGCATGCCGCCTTTGTGAGCTTCTCCAGGCGACTTGCTGTACTCAGCAACTGGCCCCTACCGGTTCTCAACCCCCACTCTGGTGGGAAGACTGGCCGGAAACCCCAAGGAAGGACGGGGTGTGTCAGCCTCTGCCATCCCCACCCCTCAGGTGGGGGAGGCGAGGTGAAACACATCTCCGGGCTCTTGCTTTCTTGAAGATAGGGAGCCCTGCCCAATCAGGACTAGGCCACTGCCCCCCTCCCACAGGAGAATGGCAGGATAGGAGGTGTACCCACCCCAGGGCAGGGACCCAGTGGTCCCTGCCCTTTACCCACCTGTAACGCCCCTAAATGTAGTATTTAGGGGCACCCTGAACCTTCCTTCCTTAGATCCAGATTCTGAAAACAGCAAAAATCAAGAAGAATGAAGACCTGCCGTGCAGCTGCTAACAAGAGAAAGGCACCAACTGCTTTGGCCACAGCCCTACCGGCCTGTCGACCCTTGAACCTGCTCCTGCTAAATCCTGGCATCTCCCGTGGCCAGCAACCTCACAAACCCCGGAGGACCTGGCTACCTTGTGACTCTGAGCATCTGGGACTCCCACGAGCAGTGGTACTGCTCAAAGCAAGTAACTGACTCCTGGCATCAGCCAGGAACCGCAAACCCTGCACACTCTGCACCCGCCAAGCCTGGCCTGTGCTGAAGTGGACAAGACCATGAGGATGTTCCCCCGGCGATTGACCCCGAATCCTGCACCCAAGGACCCACCTCGACGCTCCTGACGACACCTGCAGCCTCAGAACCAAGGACCCCCCCAAACTGTGATCAACAGAGGGTAAGATTTCCCAACACCTAAAGGCACCCCAGTGCCCTGCGGCCCCCTGTGCCCAACTCCTGGGTACTTACCTATCCTCCAACTACCCAACTTACCTCTCGAAGTGGTGGTCGCACCTGAAGAATCTTCGTCCCCGAGCTTGCAGCCTTTGTTCGTTCTTGAGCTTCTCCATTGCAATCCATTGAGTGCCCGGCGGCTCAAAAGCACCCTGCACCCAGCCACCCGAGTGGCCCTTGTGTGAGAAAGTTCCATCTTTCTTGCATGGTATGCCCCCACTTTTTGCTAAATTGCTGAATGTACTTTGACTGAGTGTACCCTGGACTCCTGCCAATCAGGTGCCCAGGGCCTATGTTCCTTCCTTAAAACACACAAACTCCAAATTGGCAAACCCTGGCCACATGTCAGCCCCTAGTAAATGGTACCCTAGGTACCCAGGGCCTTGTGACCAGGGAAGGCCCCTAAGGGCTGCAGCACTCATTGTGTACCCTTAGGGGCCCTGTACCCTTACACACACACACACACACACACACTGCCTTTGCAGGCTGAGTGTCTGGGTGCAGGACAAAATGAAGAGTCGACATGGCACACATCTCTGTGTGCCATGCCCAACACCCACACTGCCAAGGCATATGTCAGTCACCCCTCTGGCTGGGTGCCTTATGCCCATGGTGTGGGCACAGGAGCAGGAGCCCTGTGCCCCTACAGTACCCAGGTCCATTCCCGGGCACTAAGTGCAGTGCTGCCATTTAAGAGTACATGGTGCTGAGAGCTCGTCAAACACGAGCTCCACAGCACCATAATGGCAACACTAAAGACTGGGAAGTTTGGTATCAAACTTCTCAGCACATTAAACCCACACTGATGCCAGTGTGGGATTTAATGTACCAAGCACCCCAGAGGGCATCTTAGAGATGCCCCCTTACAACTAACGTACAATCCACGTCTGCTCTGTGGCTGCCCAGGCTGCCACACAGCAGACACGTTGCTGGACCCCTGGGTGGGAGAGCCCCTGCTCTCCCGGGCCTGCAACAATGCACATCCTGGGTGAGGTGATTAATCTCCTCCCCCAGGATGAGCAAAGGGAAGCTTCAAAGGCCTGCCGCCTCTAGGAGATTTCCCAGGCCACTGCAACCCCCCACTCTGGCGGGAAGCTTGGCCGGAAACCCCATACAAGGACAGGGGATGTGCCAGCCTGCCCACCCCACCCCTCAGGTGGGGGAGGCGAGGTGAAGCACATCTCCGGGCTCTCGCTATCTTGAAGATGGGAGGCCCTACCCTATCAGGATTAGGCTACTGCCCCCCTCCCACAGGAGAGGGGCAGGATAGGGGGTGTACCCACCCCAGGACAAGGACTTATTGGTCCCTGACCTTCACCTACCTGCAACGCCCCTAAATCTAGTATTTAGGGGCACCCTGAACCTTCCTTCCCCAGATCCCAGATTCGAAACTACAAGAAGAGCAAGAAGAACAAAGACCTGCCCTGCAGCTGCTGAAAAGAGGAAGACACCAACTGCTTTGGCCCCAGCCCTACCGGCCTGTCGACCCTCGAACCTGCTCCCTCTCCAGCGCGGCATCTCTTGTGGCCAGCAACCTCAGAAACCCCGGAGGACCTGGCTACCTTTGAACTCTGATTCCCTGGGACTCCCATGAGTAGAGGCTCTACTCAGAACCTACCTTTCACCCCTGGCAGCAGCCCGGAACCGCGATCCCAGCCCACTCTGCACCCGCCAAGCCTGGCCGGTGCCGGAGTGAACTAAACCCACGAGGACGACCCCACGGCGACTGTGACCCCGAGTCCGGCACCCAAGGACCCCCCTCGACTATCCTGAAGAAGCTTGCAGCCTCAGAACAGAGTGCCACCCCAACCGCGATCAACAAGAGGGTAAGATTTCAGACATCAAAAGGCACCCTGCTCCCGACGCCCCACGGCCCTCTGTGCCCAATCCCGGGATACCTACCTATCCTTCAACTACCCAACTTACCCCTCGAAGTGGTGGTGGCACCCGGAGAGTCCTCGTCCCCGAGCCTGCAGTCTTTTTCCAAACCGGAGATTTCCCATAGAAATCAATTGAGCGCCCGACGGCTCAAAAGCACCCTGCAGCCAGCCGCCCGAGTGGCCCTGGCAGTGAAAACTCTACTCTAACCTACTTCTCCACTTGCCCTGAGTAAGTGACCAGGAGCCCAGCTCCCACAGCCACGTGGCTTGCCAGACAGCAGCCACCAACCAAGGCCCCCCTATCCCTCATAGGATAACATTGGGCCTAACTCTCTCTGCACCCGGCCGTCCTGAAACCACTGAGGGTGAACTAACTGTACCTACCTGACACTGGGGGACCCCTGAGTCTATGCCCAGAACTTCAACTCTGCCAGTCGAGTACTTACCCTTAAACCGCTAACTTCATTTTCCTCATAGGGTAACATTGACTGGCTTTTGCTTGAAAATTCTTCTAAGTGTGGACTTTTAAAAACTTCAAATAATCACCAAAAATCAGCCGAGTGACAAAAACGAATTTACTCACCTCCTCTTAGGTGAGCTCCCAGTGCTGGATCTTGGTGCCCAGCACTGACTCTGAAAAGTACCCACAACTATACTTACCTTTAACTCATTTTTCTTCCATAGGAAACCATTGACTGCTTTTCTGTGAAATTTCTTCTAAGTGTCGATTTCTGCAATTTCTAAATATTCCTCAAAAATCGTATAACATCTGAAAACGTAATTACTTACCTGTTTTGGATAAATGTCCCAGTACTGAGTCTAGACACCCAGTACTGGATTACAAAAGTAACGATAACCTACTGTACCTGTAACCTACATTTCCTTCCATAGGGAATCATTGATTGTTTGCTCTGAAATATTTTCTAAGTGCTCACTTTTGAAATAGCTAAATATTAGTTAAAAATCATTACAGTACCAAAGTCGACTTTTAACAGCTGATTCTGAGAACTGACCCAGGACTGGATCTAGGATCCAAGCCTGGAAGTACAAAAGTAATCTACAAGTAATCTGTTGCATATAATCTGAATTTATCATTGAGCTCAATGTATTGTGTGTAGAAATAGAGTTGCCTACTGCAACTATTTGTAACTGTTTACTAAAAAGTCAATTGCATATACAAAAGTATTTTTATGAAACATCTCCTGTCGAGAAAGTAGATGTTCGAGGCATATGAGCTACAGATTGTACACTTAGCATAGATCGCCATCTGGTGTTGGGCCCGGATGTTTGCAGTTTGTTTTTGTTCTTTGGACAGTCTTTGGAAGTCACGAGTTCGGTGACTCCTCCTTCGGTCCGTACTGCGCATGGGCTTCGGCTCCATCCTCAGATTGTTTTTTTACCGCCATCGGGCTCGGATGTGATACTTCGTGCTCCGGCTTCGAACTTCTACGGTTCCAGCCTCGACGGAAAATCCTCGTTTTCTTCGAGTTTCTTAATCATCATCATCATCTTCATCTCTCGAAGCGGCACTTTTCTCCATCCCGTACATCGGCACCGGCCTTCGGGCCCTCCTCGACTCCGGTCCCGGCCGATGGAAAGGACTCCGTTCAAAAAGTGCCCAAAATGTGGGTCTAAATTTCCCCACACCGACCTCCATCAGGTGTGTAACCTTTGCCTCTCTCCAGAACACGAGGCCAGAGACTGCCCCGCCTGTAAGTCTTTTCGATCAAAGAAGACCATCCGGGATCGAAGAGCTCGACGCACCATGGCGCACTCATCGTCCGCAGCTCCACCGGACATCTTCGGAGACGGCGCCGAAGCTTCGGGGCAACTACACACCGAGCAGGAGGAAGACGTCGTCAGCGCTTCCGAGGCCGACGACTCCGACGTGGAGGACATCACACCGGCGCAGCGGGTCGTGAGTACTGTACCCCCTCCCACCCCCGCGCCCAAAACCAAAGAGACTCAGGTTACACCCTCGCCTGCTGGCCTGGGTAAAACCAAGACCAAAGCTTCTATCACCCCACCTTCGGGCCCGGTGTCGAAGCCTCCAAAGTCTCACGGCAGCTCGGGCTCGAGCCAGCCGACGCCTGGTGCCGAAAAACAGCATCCGGCACCGAAGAAAGTAGTACCCAGCTCGACCCCGAAGCCACCGGTGCCGAAGCCTGGACTCTCGGTGCCGACCAAACACAAATCCGTCGGCACCGACGCTCCGGCGCCGAAAACTCCTTCGCCGAAAAAACCGGAGGCCCCAAAAAAGCATGGCGCACAGAAACCATCGAAGCCCTCGGTTCCGAAATCATCGGTGCCAGCGGACGATTCGGCGCCACTGGCTCTGTTCACACCAGACCCTTTACAAAAGACTCTGTCTAAAGATCCAAAGACTGGGCTATTGACTTTAATTATCAAGAAAAGACGCCTTGATACTCCGGCTCCTCCTCCACCACCCAAACGGAAGGACTCTGCTACTTCTCCCCTCAGAGTGCCCTCCCCACTACCACCTCCCCTGCCTCCTCCACCTCCTCCCAGGTCTCCGCCACCTTTACCTCATTACTCTCCGACCCCAGATCCGGACGACGGGGACCCGGACTATGACCCGGCGGACGCCCCAATGGACCCCACTCCACCGGGGACCCAAGACCCATGGGAAGACTACCACAACCCTGATATACCTGATATGCCTCAGGACGACCTATACCCATCCAGGCCGTCTCCTCCAGAGGACTCCTTAGGGTTTCATCATTTAGTGCAGAGAGCAGCACACTACCATGGGGTGGACATGCACAGCGAACCAGTGGAAGACGACTTCCTACTGGACACATTTGACATACAGGACAAATCCACATCTATTTTGCCCATGCTTAAGGGTGTCACTAAGCATGCCGCAGAGGTGTTCAAAGACCCTGTCAGGGCCAGGGTACTGAACCCTAGAATAGAGAAAAAGTACAAGGCGGCACCCACAGACCCTGCATACATTAAGGGCCCTGCTCCCTTAGATTCCCTAGTTGTCTCCACAGCTAGAAAGCGGGCTAACTCCCAGTCCTCAGGAGAAGCCCCACCGCCAGACAAGGAATCGAAACTTCTAGACGCGTCTGGCAAACGCACCGCCTCTCAAGCTGCAAACATGTGGCGCATTGCAAATACACAAGCGCTACTTGCGTGCTATGACAGAGCACACTACGACGAACTTGAGGCTCTTATGCAACACCTTCCCGAAAAACACAAACGCAGGGCTCATGAACTGATACAGGAGGGTAAACTAATTACAAACACCTCCATTAAGTGTGCCCTCGATGCAGCCGACACTGCTTCTAGAGCCATAAATACCAGTGTCCTGCTTCGTCGCCATGCCTGGCTCAGGATCTCAGGGTTCAAGCCTGAAGTCCAGGCGTCCATACTCAATCACCCTTTTGACCAACAAACTCTCTTTGGGCCAAAGGTAGACGAAGCGTTGGACAAGATGAAAAAGGACACAGACACAGCAAAGTCTATGGGGGCACTCCAAACACAAGCCTCTAAACGTTCCTTTCGACGCTCATCCTTTCGTGGCAGAGGCTTCTCCACCGATAGCGCCTCTACCTCCTACAAGTCCCCTCCTCAAAATACCTTTTCAAAGGGCAACCAAAGGGGTGGTTACAGAGGCAACAACAATAAGGGCAGGGGCAAAACTAACACCACTCGTTCTGCCACCCCGCCCGCACAATGACTTCCCTCCGCTCCCCCCAGACCATTCCACTCCGGTCGGGGGCAGACTACAAAACTTTATCCACGCATGGGAATCCATAACATCGGACAAATGGGTGACCCAAATTATTCGGTCAGGGTACTGTCTCGAGCTAACATCTACCCCACCCAATATCCCACCAAGGCACCGTCCAATGTCTCAAGAACATTCCACACTGCTCAAACAGGAGGTGCTCTCCCTCCTCCAAAAACACGCTATAGAACAGGTCCCCGTCAATCAGCAAAATCTAGGGGTCTACTCTCTGTATTTCCTAATACCAAAGAAAGACGGGACCCTGAGGCCCATTCTGGACCTCCGGCCTCTAAATGCATACATACATTCGGACCATTTCCACATGGTCACCCTACAACAAGTCCTCCCGCTCCTCTGTCAGGGAGACTTTCTCACTACCTTGGATCTGAAAGACGCATACTTTCACATTCCAATACACCCTTCTCACAGGAAGTACATCAGGTTCGTGGTGGACGGTCAGCATTACCAATTCACGGTTCTCCCCTTCGGGGTCACCACCGCACCACGGGTGTTTACCAAATGCCTAGCGGTAGTAGCAGCACACCTCAGGCGTCAACATGTTCACGTCTTCCCTTACTTAGACGACTGGCTGATAAAAGCCACGTCCTACCACCAATGTGTGCAACATACAAACAGCACCATCCAACTGCCTCACCAGCTAGGCTTCACGGTGAACTACCAAAAGTCCCACCTCATACCATCCCACACAAAGCAATATCTCGGGGCCACTATAGACACCTCCAAGGGTATTGCTTATCCAAACTCAGCCAGAATCACAAGCATTCAAGCCTTACGCAAAACATTCCTTCCTCAACACTCTCTTCCAGCAAGAGTGTTTATGAAGCTCATAGGAATGATGGCGTCTTGCATTTTCATAGTGCCCCATGCAAGACTCCACATGCGTCCACTTCAAGAGTGCCTAGCACAGCAGTGGAACCAGGCCCAGGGTCAGCTGACGGATCTGGTGTTGGTGGACGGCCGCACACATCACTCTCTGCAGTGGTGGAACACCACAAACCTTTCCAAAGGGCGGCCGTTCCTGGACCCGGTTCCTCAGGTGATTCTAACAGCGGACGCATCGCTCTCCGGCTGGGGAGCGCACCTCCTACACCTCACAATGCAAGGTCTATGGACGCCACAGCAAAAATCGCTCCACATCAACCATCTGGAGCTCTTGGCGATCTTTCTAGCCCTAAAATCCTTCCAAAAACAGATTTCGGGCAAAGCAGTCCTCATTCGCACAGACATTATGACGGCAATGTATTATATCCAAAAACTGGGGGGGACACACTCTCCCCAGCTCTCCCGCTTAGCCCAGAGCATATGGAGATGGGCAATTCCCCAAAACATCTTTCTCCTGGCACAGCACGTTACAGGCGTACAAAACACCATGGCAGATCTGCTCAGCAGACAAACGCAACAACTACACGAATGGGAACTGCATCCACAAGTTCTTCACCCATTCTTCCAACAGTGGGGGCATCCTCAGATAGACCTCTTCACCACCCACGAAAACAAAAAATGCCCAAGCTTCGCCGCCAGATACCCACACCCATTGTCCAAGGGCAATGCGATATGGATGAACTGGTCAGGCAGATTTGCATACGCCTTTCCACCTCTCCCACTAATTCCATTAGTGGTAAGGAAGCTACAACAACACTCCCTCACACTCATTCTAGTAGCTCCAACGTGGGCCAAGCAGCCGTGGTACACCACACTACTACAACTATCAGTGGTACCACATCAAAAACTGCACCTATCCCCATGCCTCCTAACCCGGACCCAGCTCAGCTCAACCTTGCAATCTGGCTCCTGAAATCTTAGAATTTGGATACCTTAACCTTCCCCCTGATTGCATGAACATCATCATGGAAGCCAGACGTCCTACCACTAGAGCATGCTATGCCGCAAAGTGGAAAAGATTCGTAATTTACTGCCGTAACAATACAATCAACCCTTTAGATGCATCCATGCAGCACATCATATGCTATCTGCTCCATCTTCACAGGTGTAACCTGGCATATTCATCCATACGCCTACACCTAGCAGCGATTGCTGCTTATCTACAAAACAGACAGCATTTATCACTGTTCAGAGTGCCTGCTATTAAAGCCTTTATGGAAGGCCTTAAACGAGTAATTCCTCCCAGGGCACCACCTTCCCCATTATGGAATCTAAATGTAGTTCTTACACGGCTAATGGGTCCGCCCTTCGAACCAATGCATAAATGTGAGCTACAGTTTCTCACCTGGAAAACAGCTTTTCTCGTAGCTATCACTTCCCTTAGAAGGGTTGGTGAAATACAAGCGTTCACTATACAGGAACCCTTCCTACAAATACATCACAGCAAGGTCATACTTCGTACAAATCCGAAGTTTCTGCCCAAGGTCATTTCCCCCTTCCATCTCAATCGGTGGAATTACCTGTCGTCTTCTCGCAACCTCAATCTGTTGCAGAAAGGGCTTTACACACACTTGATGTTAAGAGGGCTTTGCTGTACTACATACAGAGAACGCAACCTTTCAGGAAGACTAAACAATTGTTCGTCTCCTTCTCTCCACCACATAAAGGCAACCCCATTTCCAAATCAGGGATAGCTAGGTGGATTGTAAAGTGCATACAAATTTGCTATCAAAAGGCAAAAAGAACATTATCTGTTCCACCCAAAGCCCACTCTACTAGAAAGTTAGGGGCTTCTATGGCTTTTCTAGGGAACATACCCTTAGATGACATCTGTAAAGCAGCCACATGGTCAACACCGCACACCTTCACAAAACATTACTGTGTAGATGTGCATTCCAAGCAGCAAGCTAGTGTGGGCCAGGCTGTACTAAAGACACTTTTTCAAACCACTGCAACGGATACCGGTGGTCGCCGCTAAGGTTGGGTACTGCTATATAATCTATGCTAAGTGTACAATCTGCAGCTCATATGCCTCGAACGGAATATGCTACTTACCAGTATGCATCTGTTCTTGGCATGTAGAGCTGCAGAGTTGTACACGCCCACCCGCCTCCCCGGCTACCTGTATCCGTTCCAGTCCATCTTATTTAGATACAACACACATGGGTTTCTCACTGTTATTACTACGCTCCATCATTTCCCTGTTGGCGAAAATCTGAGGATGGAGCCGAAGCCCATGCGCAGTACGGACCGAAGGAGGAGTCACTGAACTCGTGACTTCCAAAGACTGTCCAAAGAACAAAAACAAACTGCAAACATCCGGGCCCAACACCAGATGGCGATCTATGCTAAGTGTACAACTCTGCAGCTCTACATGCCAAGAACAGATGCATACTGGTAAGTAGCATATTCCTTTAATTCCAAGTGTTGGTTCTAAAATAAAACAAGCATATATTTTTTTTTATACAAACCATTGGCCTAGAGTTCAGTTCTTGTGTGTGAGACCATTTGCTGACTGAGTGTGTACAACAAATGCTTTACACGTCCTCTGATACTGCCTTACTGCTCGACCAGGCTACCACTTTGGAGAGTAAGGTTATATCTAACTTTAACCTCTGTTAAACCCTTGGGGTCTGTGGACTCTGTACACCCTGTACCTATTAAGGAACAGTATATACAGAGCCACTTTCTCACACCCTGGCAGTGCCACTTCTACTCTAACCTACTTCCCCCATTTGCCCTAAGCAAGTGACCAGGAGCCCAGCTCCCACAGCCGCGTGGCCTGCTAGCCAGCAGCTACGAACCACGGGCCCCCTGCCTCCCACAGGATAACATTGGGCCTACCTCGCTCTGCACCTGGCTGCCCCTGTGCCGCTGAGGGTGTAACAACTGTACTTGCCTGACCCTGGGAGACCCCTGAGTCTATGCCCAGAACCTTAACTCTGCCAGTCGAGTACTTACCCAAAAGCCGGTAACTCACTTGTTCGAGGCATATGAGCTGCAGATTGCACACTTTTGCATAGATCGCCATCTGGTGTTGGGCCCGGATGTGTGCAGTTTGTTTTGCCTCTTGGAAAGTCTTTGGAAGTCACGAGGTCGGTGACTCCTCCTTTGGTTCGTATTGCGCATGGGCTTCGGCTCCATCCTCATTGTTTTTTTCCGCCATCGGGCTCGGATGTAATCTTCATGCTCCGGTTCCGAACATTCCAGTTCGACGATCGAAGCGGAGTCCTCGCTCACATCGCGGTATTGTTACATACCTTCTACAATCACCTTTCTACATCGACGAATCTCTGGTTCCGGTCGTCGACGGCGGCCTTCGGGCCCACCCAAGCTCCGGTCCCGGCTGATGGAAAGAACTCCAATCAAGAAATGCCCTCGATGTTGGTCCAAATTTCCCCACACCGATCTTCATGAGGTGTGCAACCTATGCCTCTCCCCTGAACACGAGGCCAGAGACTGTCTGGCGTGTAAGTCTTTCAGATCGAAAAAGACTATTCGAGACCGAAGAGCCAGACGCAAAATGGCGCACTCCTCGGCCTCCGTTCCAGTCGACATCTTCGGGGACGACGCCGAAGATCCTGGACAGCAGCACACCGAAGAAGACATCGTCTGTGCTTCCGAGGCCGACGATTCAGACCTGGAGGAGATAACACCGGCTCAGAGGGTCGTAAGTAATATACCCCCTTCCACACCACTGCCGACACCCAAAAAGGCTTTGGTCACGCCTTCGGGCCTGGGCAAGACCAGAGACACCGCTTCACACACCCCACCTTCGGGCCCGGTGAAGAAGCCACACAAGCCTTCCCGCGGCTCGAGCCAGCCTGCCAGCGGTGCCGAGAAACACACTTCGGCACCGAAAACTAGACCGGCATCTGCATAGACGCCTAGCCCTGCACCAAAGACCTCGGGCCGAAACCCAGCACCTCCGTGCCGACGCCATCTTTGGCGTCGACCAAACCCCAAAAAGCCCTCGGCACCGACACTTCCGCGCCGAAGTCCACCTCGGCACCGACCAAAAAACTGGAGGTTCCCAAGCCCAGGGCTAAACACGGCACTGAAAAGCCTAAAAAGTCACCGGCTTCGAACATTTCGACGCCCACGGAACAAAATTTGTCACAAGAACTTTTTACACCTGATCCTTAACAGAAAACGCTTACTAAGGATCCAAAAACTGGACACTTGACACTGTCTTCCAAAAAGAGACATTTGGACAAGCCGGCTCCACCTCCAAAGAGGAAAGACTCTGCTACTTCCCCTTTCAGAGTACCTTCCCCACCTCCTCTCCCTCCCTCTCCCCCTCCGCCTCTGCCCCCTCCACCGCCGCCTCCTCCTCCTCCTCCTCCCCCACCTCATCGCTCTTCAACCCCTTCTCCAGATGACGATGATCAAGGGGACCCATATCAAGATCCAGGGGATGTGCCCCAAGACCTCAGCCCTACAGGATCCCCAGACCCATGGGAAGACTTCAATAACCCAGATATTCCAAACGTCCCACAAGAAGACCTGTATCCTTCCAGGCCATCTCCATCTGAAGACTCCCTGGGTTTCCACCACTTGCTTCAGAGGGCGGCACATTATCATGGGGTAGAGTTACACACCGACCCAGTAGAAGAGGACTTCCTCCTCGACACCTTTGGTACCGCCCATAGGTCTACCTCCGTCCTACCTATGCTGAAAGGGGTGATAAAACATGCGCCAGAGGTTTTTAAAGACCCAGTCAGGGCCAGGGTCATTAACCCACGCATAGAAAAAAAGTACAAAGCTGCCCCCACAGATCCTGCCTATATCAAAGGGCCAGCACCACTAGATTCTTTAGTGGTTTCCACTGCACGGAACAGGTCAAACTCACAAGCGTCGGGCGAAGCACCACCACCTGACAGAGTCAAAACTACTGGACGCGTCAGGAAAGCGCACTGCGTCCCAAGCAGCTAATCTATGGCGCATAGCTAACACCCAAGCGTCATTATCCAGATACGATAGGGCGCATTATGATGAATTATAATCCATCATGCACCATCTCCCAGAAAAATACAAGAATAGAGCCCATGAATTAATCCAAGAGGGCAAAACAATAACAAACACCTCTATACGCTGTGCCGTAGATGCAGCGGACACAGCCTCGAGGGCCATCAACTCTAGCGTCCTCCTCCGTCGCCACGCTTGGCTAAGAATTTCAGGCTTCAAACCTGAAGTACAGGCCTCCATCTTAAATCATCCCTTTGACCAAGAACACCTATTCGGTCCAAAGGTAGATGAGGCCCTAGAGAAAATGAAGGAGGACACTGATACCGCCAAATCAATGGGAGCACTGCAATCACACACTCCCAGGCGCTCCTTTCGCTGCTCTTCCTTTCGGAGTACCTCTAGAGGCTACTCCTCAGATAGTGCATCCACTTCCTCCAAACCCCCCCCCCCCCCCCCCCCCCCCCCCCCCCCCCCCCACTCAGTCCACCTCAGACAGGGGTATCAAAGAGGTGGCTATAGGGGCAACAACAATAAGGGCAGAGGCAAAACAAATACTGCTCGCTCTGCCACACCGCCTTCCCAAAGACTCTCTCCCCCCGCTCCCTCCAGACCATTCCACTCCGGTCGGGGGCAGACTAAAAAATTTCCTTCATGTCTGGGAGGATATCACCTCAGACAAATGGGTGACCCACATTATCCAGTAAGGGTATTGCCTACAATTAACATCTACCCCCCCAAACATTCCACCCAGGCAACGCCCAATGTCACAAGAACATTCCACATTGCTAAAACAGGAGGTAATCTCCCTCCTACAAAAACAAGCAATAGAACAAGTTCCCATCAATCAACAAAATTTAGGGGTTTACTCCGTTTTTTATAATACCAAAAAGGGACGAGACTCTACGACCTATCCTAGATCTCAGGCCCCTGAACAAATACGTACATTCAGACCATTTTCACATGGTAACGCTTCAGCAGGTGCTTCCGCTCCTCTCCCAGAACGACTTCCTCACCACACTGGACTTGAAAGACGCATACTTTCACATTCCGGTACACCATGCTCACAGGAACTACCTCAGATTCGTAGTGGACGGACAACACTACCAGTTCAAAGTACTCCCATTCGGGGTCACAACAGCACCAAGAGTATTCACGAAGTGCCTAGCAGTAGTGGCAGCACACCTCAGAAGACAGCACATTCACGTCTTCCCATATTTGGACGACTGGCTCATAAAAGCCACATCCTACAACCAGTGCGTGCGCCACACCACCAATACAATAAAACTACTTCACGAACTGGGCTTCACGGTCAACCACCAAAAGTCCCACTTAACACCATCACACATAAAGCAATACCTTGGTGCCACTATAGACACCTCAAAAGCCATAGCCTACCCCAATCCCGCCAGGATTGCAAGCATTCAGGCTTTGTGTCAAACCTTCATACTTGAACACTCCCTTCCAGCAAGAGTGTTTATGCAACTCATATGGATGATGGCCTCTTGCATTTTCATAGTGCCCCACGCAAGACTCCAGATGTGTCCTCTCCAAGAGTGCTTAGCACGCCAATGGAACCAGGCCCAGGGCAAACTAACAGATCTGGTGTTGGTAGACGGTCGCACTCATCGCTCTCTGCAGTGGTGAAACACCACAAACCTTTCCAAAGGTCGACCGTTCCTGGACCCGGTTCACCAAATAATACTAACAACGGACGCATCGCTCTCCGGCTGGGGAGCTCATCTATTACACCTCACAGTGCAGGGCACATGGACGCCACAACAAAAGTTACTCCACATCAATCATCTGGAGTTACTGGCAATCTTTCTAGCCCTGAAATCCTTTCTAAAACACATTTCAGGAAAGGCAGTCATTCGCACAGACATGACGGCCATGTATTATATTCAAAAACAAGGCGGCACACTCTCTCCACAGCTCTCTCAATTAGCACAGAGCATATGGAGATGGGCAATTCCCCACAAAATCTTTCTCCTAGCCCAACATGTCCCAGGAGTCCAGAACACTGGCAGATCTGCTCAGCAGACACACACAAAAGATCCACGAGTGGGAACTTCACCCACAGGTTCTTCATCCGGTCTTTCAAATGTGGGGGCATCCACAGATAGACCTCTTCGCCACCCACGAAAACACAAAATGCCCAAGCTTCGCCGCCAGATACCCACACCCATTGTCCAAAGGAAATGTGATCTGGATGAACTGGTCAGGCAAATTTGCGTACGCTTTTCCGCATCTCCCACTCATTCCATTAGTGGTGCGAAAGCTACAACAGCACTCGCTCACACTCATCCTAGTAGCTCCAACGTGGGCCAGACAACCGTGGTACACCACGCTACTGCAACTCTCGATAGTACCACACCAAAAGCTACACCTCTCACCATGCCTCCTAACCCAGAACCATGTAGAGATCAGACACCCAGACCCAGCTCAGCTCAACCTTGCGATCTGGCTCCTGAAATCATAGAATTCGGGTTCCACTGTATGAATGTCATCAGAGAAGCCAGACGCCCTACCACTAGAGCCTGCTACGCTGCCAAGTGAAACAAATTTGTGGTTTACTGCCATAACACCACCAATCCCCTAGACGAGTCTACACATTATATGCTACTTACTCCACCTGCAAAGGTGTAACCTAGCCTATTCATCCATTCGGCTACACCTCGCAGCAATAGCAGCTTACTTACAAAACAGGCAGCACCTCTCACTCTTCAGGGTACCTGCCATTAAAGCCTTCATGGAAGGACTAAAGAGAATAATTCCCCCAGAGTACCACCGTCACCTGTATGGAACTTAAATATCGTTCTCACAAGGCTGATGGGGCCTCCCTTCGAACCTTTGCATAAATGCGAACTACAATTTCTCACATGGAAAACGGCTTTCCTTGTAGCCATCACTTCCCTTAGAAGGGTCAGTGAGATGCAAGCATTTACTATACAAGAACCTTTTCTTCAAATGCACCACAATAAAGTTGTTCTCCGTACCAACCCAAAATTCCTACCTAAAGTCATTTCCCCTTTTCACTTAAACCAAACTGTAGAATTACCAGTTTTTTTCTCGCAACCTCAAAGCGTTGCAGAAAGGGCTCTACACACGCTAGACGTCAAACGAGCCTTACTTTACTTTATCCAAATGACACAACCTTTCAGGAAAACCAAACAACTGTTTGTCTCCTTCTCTCCACCACACAAAGGCAACCCCATCTCAAAATCACGGATAGCTAGGTGGATTGTAAAATGCATCCAGATTTGGTACCACAAAGCCAAGCGAACGCTATTCGTTCCACCTAAAGCCCACTCTACACGAAACATAGGGGCTTCCATGGCATTTCTGGGCTATATTCCACTACATGATCTGTAAAGCAGCTACATGGTCAACACCGCACACTTTCACTAAACAATATTGTGTAGATGTGCAATCCAAGGAACAAGCTAGTGTGGGCCAAGCTGTACTAAACATTATTTCAAACCACTGCAACAGATACGGGTGGTCGCCGCTAAGGTTGGGAACTGCTATATAGTCTATGCAAAAGTGTGCAATCTGCAGCTCATATGCCTCGAACGAATATGCTACTTACCAGTATGCATCTGTTCTTGGCCTGTAGAGCTGCAGATCTGCACACGCCCACCCGCCTCCCCGGCTACCTGTATCTGTTCCAGTCTATCTTATTTAGATACAACACACATGGGTTTCTTCACTGTATTCACTACGCTCCATCTTTGCCTGCTGGCGAAAAACAATCTGAGGATGGAGCCGAAGCCCATGCGCAGTATGATCCAAAGGAGGAGTCACCGATCCCGTGACTTCCAAAGACTTTCCAAGAGAAAAAACAAACTGCAAACATCCGGGCCCAACACCAGATGGCGATCTATGCAAAAGTGTGCAGATCTGCAGCTCTACATGCCAAGAACAGATGCATACTGGTAAGTAGCATATTCCTTCTTCGATAGGGTAACATTGGCTGGTTTCACTAGAAAATTCTTGTGTGGAGTTTCTGAACTTTAAAATATTCACCTAAAATCAACCGAGTAACAAACGGAAATACTCACCTGCTATTAGGAGAGATCCCAGTGCTGGATCTTGGTGCCCAGCACTGACCCTGAAAAGTAATTACAACCATACTTACCGCTCACCCAATTTTCTCCTATAGGAAACCATTGACTGTTTTTCTGTGAAATTTCTTCTGTCGATTTTTGCAAACTACAAATTCTTTAAAAATCGTACCAACTGGGAAAACTTAATTACTTACCTGTTGTAGATAGATGTCCCAGTACTGAGCCTAGGAGCCCAGCACCGGATTACAAAAGTGAAGAGAACATACTTCACCTGCAACTTGAATTTCCTTCCATAGGATAACATTGCCTGTTTTTTGCTGAAGTGTTGATTTTGCAAACTTAAAAATATTCGTTAAAAATCGCCTGTATAACCTAAACTCATTCTATCAACTGCTTACAGGTGGTATCTTAGTGCTGGATCCAGGATCCAACACTGAACCCGAAAAAGTAACCATAACCCCACTTACAAAAAGGAAAGTCATAGTCATGAACACAGATCAGAACTCCCTAGTACATTTAGTTCTAGTTGTTAGTTCGTGGATAGGAGACTTATATTCTCCAAATCTTGTACTAAAGAATAAAAAATATAAGAATTCACAAGATAAAGAATGGGAAAAGAGAGAAAAAGAAGTGCTTATATTCACTTCTTTTTCTCTCTTTTCCCATTCTTTATCTTGTGAATTCTTACATTTTTTATTCTTTAGTACAAAAAATCTTGTAAGAACAGAAAGAACAAAATGACTAATGTGTAAATCTAAACATTAATTGTGTCCAGTCAAATTAAGATCTTGACATTCTCTCTGCAGCCCTGAGGAAGTCACTATATGTGACGAAACACGTGTCGGCTGTCATCCATTTGGATCAAGATTTGGAGAATATAAGTCTCCTATCCACGAACTAACAACTAGAACTAAATGTACTAGGGAGTTCTGATCTGTGTTCATGACTATGACTTTCCTTTTTTGTAAAAGTTTGGAATTAAATTATTCTTTGTCATACATTTCTGTGAGGACCTAATCTGTTCCGTAGCCAGTTTCTCATTATTAATATTTTGTTCTCCGTTTCTTTGGCTAATAACCAATAAGAATAACATACGTGACTTTAGAGTGCCGGGATTTCTTTGTGTAAAAAACTTGTTCATCACGGGGATTGCTTGCATGATCCGTGTATTTTAGCACCTAGGTAGTAGGGTGCTTTCTTATCCCGAGTGGCACCATAAACTTATCTTGTTATCGATTTTATTGTTTTTTCTGACAACTATTACTGTACACCCAATTTGATTCTAATAATTGTCTTGATGTGCACCCTCAGATACATTACTACCTCATTCTCTTGTTGATAACCCCACTTACCTGCTGAGTGAATTTCCTCCCATAGGATAACATTGGTAATTTGATTAGAAAAAGTTTCCAAGTGTCAACTTTTAAAATACCAAAATATTGCTTAAAAATCACAACAGTAACTAAATCGTATTTACTCACCTGTTACGAGTAACTGTCCCAGGACTGAATCTAGGATCCAGGACTGAATCTAGGATCCAGTCCTGTGGTTAGAAAAGTTATCCTAAAAGTAATCAATTGTATTTAACTTGAAATTCCCATTGAGCTCCATGTATTATTGTTTGAAATTGTGTTGCCTATTGCAACAAAATGTAACTATTGCATTTAAAAGTCAAATGCCTATTGCAAAATATTTAACTAAAGGATCTCATTCTGCGGAAGTATTTTTTGATACCTATTGTTGGTTCTAAAATAAAACCATATATTTTTGTATGCAAAACAATTGGCCTTGAGTTCAGTTATTGAGTGTGAGACCATTTGCTGACTGTGTGTGTACATCAAATGCTTTACACTGTCCTCTGATACTGCCTTACTGCTCGACCAAGCTACCACTTTAGAGAGTAAGGTTATATCTAACTTTAGCCTCTGCCAAACCTCTGGGGACTGTGGACTCTGTACACACTGTACCTATTTGGGAACAGTATATACAGAGCCACTTTCCTACATCCTCTGACTGCGTCCCCCCTCGGCCTCCTCATCCACGCCCTCAGGCCTCACCTTTCTGCAACAACTCCGGATACTCGTTCCGCCAATGTCCCTCCACTGTTCCCACAGTCCTATCAGCATAGCCGACATATGCTTAAGAGCATGCTGCTGTATGAATGGCTCATAATCTTTCATCACACTCCATACATCCTCCACACTATAGGTCGGGTTCTGAGCCGCCTGATTAGCCACCATTTGCTTTTCCTCATCACCCACAGCAGAGTGCACCAACACTTTCTCCATGTGGTCTTGCGCTGCTGCCCAATTCGCTTCATGCATCCCTCGCACAGGCGTTTCGACATAAGACCGTGTTTGGGGTGTTGCGCTCAAGGGGGAAAGAGCAGATGCAGAGACGAGTACCATCATGTAAGGAGACAGGGTTGTAGGGGTGAAAGGGGGTGAACCAATAGACAGGACGGGAGAGTTAACGGCACCCGCCCCTGTGACTGGCGTGAGTAGAGGCGAAGCGAGTGGAGCTGGGGCTGAGGCAGTAGCGCTAGAAACAAATACTAGGGAGGGCGGCACTAGGGGGCGAAGACTGGGAGGTCGGAACTGTAAGGTGGTGGGGGGCGAGAATCCAATAGCTCTTCAACAAAAACATCACCTTCCTCTCTAGTAACAACATTTATCAGTCTGTAATTGGAACTTTCTATCTGCGCATTCTATGCCTTTATCTTTTCCCTTTCATAGGCTACTACCTTCTGCGTTATAGTTTTTCTCTTCCGGGCCTCTTTCTCTGCTCTCATACGCCGTTTATTTGCTTCCTTCTGCCATATTCTTAGGGATCGACTGCCTACTCTTTTTGGCAGACAATTTTTCCTGCCGTAAATTTAAATTTGTTAATCAAACCAGTAAGTGGCCATTGTAGCTCAGCATTGTCCCTCATATATTTATTCCACAATGTGCTAAACATAATAGGGCCAATACCATTCTTGACGTATACGTCGAAATTTGGGTAACCCTCCGGAGGCGTAGGCTGACTCTCTTCCAGTCGAGCATCAGTGGAACATCAATATCCAAAACATCCTAACTTACTTAAACAAGGCATCTTAATATAAGAAACTTGCTCTGTCCTCAACGGACAAGTAGAACACCAACAGTAATGAAAGAAAAGATGAATAATAAAGTTGTTCAAAAAACAATCCAGAGACCGCTCCCTACAGTTCAGAGAGTGTACCGAGTCCAAGAAGACCGGCTTTAGCCCCAGACCTTTTCAAGCAGTGACCAAATTACCAGTTGGCCTGGAAGATTGTTCGCGAACAGCCCCAGACCTTTACAAGTACGGGCCAAATTTCCGGTTGGTCTGGTAGACTATTCACAAACACCCTGTGTCTTTTGGAGGGTTCACAAACCCACCAAGTTCAAACCGAGACGGCCCAGAGACCGCACCAAGACACAGCCCGTCGGCTCGTGCCGTTCAAGCAAGGCAGTCTGAAAACTGTACCATGACAGTCCAGAGACTGTACCAAGACACAAGCCTTTCCAAGGATGAAGAGTCGGTCAGACAGTAGAGAATAAAAACATACATTTATTAGCAATGCTCTGCAGAGGAGTCAAATCTGACCTGCACCCTAAGATGTCTGCCGAGGACCTGACCCCCAACAGTCTACAGTGAGTCATCATTTCTCCAGAGAAGCCTCCAACCACGCCCCAATGGAAAACTACCGGCCTGGGCCGAACATGAACAAAGATGCACAGCAGGATGAGCTACCACCTGCCAGATGGGTACAGGTTATCTGCGATTCAAGGCTACGGCGCTGGGTCTCCGCGTCCCCTAACGTGGGAGCAGAGCTACACATTCAGATGGGTATGCGAGGGCAGAATGGCATATTCATTAGTGAGTCAGGAAGCAGCCTTGAACAGGAGAGAAAATAAGGAAGTACAGTGTTCTGCTGATTCAGGCAATACTGAATAATGAGGCCTAGTTCGGCCACAGCCTAAGCAGTCTAGTAGGATTACGCAATACAAAATTGAGTCACATTCGCCAACTGAAGCGTTGCAATTTACGTGAATAACTCAGTGGGTTGTATAACGTGAATACAAATGGCGCATATTTAGCCACACAGTGCTAACCTTTTATAGCATGAAACAAGTGCATTGCAGGGATGGGATTTTCAAACCTAACAGACCCTCCTTATAGCATGGGTGGCTAAATGCTTTGTTGCGCTATCCTGTAGGGTCTTTACAATTCTAAGTGGGGAGGGAGAAATTGCATAGTCGCAGGGAAAAAACTACAGTAGCACACGAGTATCAAAATCCACTTAATAATCGAAGATACAATCGTTGATAAGCATGACGTCCTGGGCTGCAGCACTTATTGTGCCACCCTTAGAGGCCATGTACCTTTTTTCTCACACACACACACACACACTCTCTCTCTCTCTCTCTCTCTCTCTCTCTCTCTCTCTCTCTCTCTCTCTCTCTCTCTCTCTCTCTCTCTCTCTCTCTCTCACTCTCTCACTCTCTCACTCTCTCACTCTCTCACTCTCTCACTCTCTCACTCTCTCACTCTCTCACTCTCTCACTCTCTCACTCACTCACTCACTCACTCACTCACTCACTCACTCACTCACTCACTCACTCACTCACTCACTCACTCACTCACTCACTCACTCACTCACTCACTCACTCACTCACTCACTCACTCACTCACTCTCTCACTCTCTCACTCACTCACTCACTCTCACTCACTCTCACTCACTCTCACTCACTCACTCACTCACTCACTCACTCACTCACTCACTCACTCACTCACTCACTCACTCACTCACTCACTCACTCACTCACTCACTCACTCACTCACTCACTCACTCACTCACTCACTCACTCACTCACTCACTCACTCACTCACTCACTCACTCACTCACTCACTCACTCACTCACTCACTCACTCACTCACTCACTCACTCACTCACTCACTCACTCACTCACTCACTCACTCACTCACTCACTCACTCACTCACTCACTCACTCACTCACTCACTCACTCACTCACTCACTCACTCACTCACTCACTCACTCACTCACTCACTCACTCTTACACTCTTACACTCACACTATCTCTTACACTCACTCTCACACTCTTACACTCACACTCACTCTCACACTCTTACACTCACACTATCTCTTACACTCACACACACTTACTTTGCAGGCTGCATGTCTTGGTGCAGAACAAAGTGAATAGTTGATCACACCTTCCCCAGGCCAGGAAGAGCCATCTGTGGCAGGGGAGTTTCAAATTCCTGGCAGCCTTGGTAATGCGACCCCCAGCCTCTCCTGCTATCAGGAGTAGGCCCACTTCCTGTCTCCCCTCCTTTTCGCAGGAAAGACAGGTGGATAAAATTAACCAGCCCAGGATGTATGCCCACCTCTGCCAACCCCACCTCTCAGGTTGGGGAGGTGAGGTGAAGCCCACTCTTCAGTGCCCGCCATCTTGCAGATGTCAGGCACTCCCCAATCAGGATTAGGGATTGTGCTCACTCCCCCACGTGGGGTAAGCACACTAAGGGTGTAGTCACACTAAAGTCAGTAGCCCATCGGCTACTGACCTAGAGGCCCCTAAAACTCCCCCCCTAAATACTGTATTTAGGCGGCAGCCCTGAACCAAGAGGGGAGATAAGAAACCAGAAGAAGAAAAGGACAGAACAGCCTTGCCGAAGCTCACAAGAGGAGGACGCCCACTGACTTGGTCCCAGCCCTGCAGGCCTGGCCCCACCTCGAACCTGCTCCAGCGAAATCCCAGTGTGTCCTGCTGCCAGCAACCTCAAGAATCCTGGAGGACCTGTCTGCCTTCAATCCCCAAAGACTGTCTCCCGTGAACATTGGATTTGTTCAAACAGACTCCAGCTCCTCAAGGATCAGCGAGTTTACATCACTCTGCCCCAACGCCCACGGCCTGAGTTCTAGTGGCCCAACACCAAGAGGTCTCCCCGGTGACCCCTGACTTGCCTCAAGCCTCCAGCTGATGCCTGCAACCTCAAGCCGGAAGGTCCTCCCAACCGCGACCAGGAAAGAAGATCCCTAAAAGGCACCCCTGCACCAGACGCGTCACACCTTAGGTGGCCCAACCGATGGGGTCTAACCAACTCCCAAGATCCCAACTTTCCTCTCCTAATGGTGGTCTCACCCAGAAGACCTTCGTCCCAAGCCTGCAGTTCTTGTGCATACCGGAGACTCCCCATTGAAAGCTACAGGGCTTCCGATGCCAAAACAGCACTCGGCTCCCGGCCGCCCCAGTGCTGCTGAGGGTGCATCTTTTGTGCTGACCTAAACCCCCATTTGCACTGAGCTTAAGTCCAGGAGCTTTGCTCCTACAACCCAGTGGCCTGCCCGTCACCAGCCACAACCAGAGGCCCCCTTTCCCCCATTAGATAACATTGGGCCTCTGCACTCTAAACCTGGCTGCCCTAGTGCCGCTTGGTGTGTATCCTTGACCCTTGGGGACCCATATGTCTAACCCCATAATTCCAACTCCCACAACAAAGTACTTACCTTTAAACCAATAACACTATGTTCGAGGCATATGAGCTGCAGATTACAAACTGTGCATAGATCGCCATCTGGTGTTGGGCCTGGATGTTTGCAGTTGTTTTTCCTCTTGGAAAGTCTTTGGAAGTCACGAGGTATGTGACTCCTCCTTTGGATCGTATTGCGCATGGGCTTCGGCTCCATCCTCAGATTGTTTTTTTCCGCCAACGGGTTCGGATGTGATCTTCGCGTTCCGGTTCTGAGCCGTTTTCAGTTCTTCTGATCGGCGCGCACTCCTTCCCTTTCCGCGGTATTGTTTCGATCGCGATCTCCACACTCACTCGACTCATCGTTCGAAGTCTTCTGTTCCGATCGTCGGCAAAGGCCTAAGGGCCTACCTGAGCTCCGGTCCTGGCTCATGGAAAGGACTCCATTTAAGAAGTGTCCTCTGTGGGTCAAAGTTTCCCCACACCGATCTCCATGAGATGTGTAACCTCTGCCTCTCCCCAGAACACTAGGCACGAGACTGTCCGGCTTGCAAATCCTTCTGGTCGAAAAAGACCTTTCGGGACCGAAGGGCGAGGAGAACCATGGCACACTCGTCGACTGCAATCCCCGACGACATCTTCGGACAAGGCGTCGATGTTCCCAAAGACCAGCACACCGAAGAGGGCCTCGTCAGCGCCTCCGAAGCCGATGACTCGGATGTCTTGGACATCACTCCGGCACAGAGAGGCGTGAGTACTAACATCGATCCCCACCCTCAAAGGCATCGAAAAAGGCTTAGGTCACGCCTTTGCCCTCGACCTAGGCACGACCGAAGACCCTGCTTCACATACCTCGCTTTCTGGCCCGGTTTAGAAGCCTTCTGGCAGCTCAGGCTTGAGCCAGCGAGCCGTTGGTGCCGAGAAACACTCCTCCGCACCGACACCAAAAAAGAAAATGGCCTCCTCTTCCTCCTCCGCGCCAAGCTCCACACCGAAGCACTCGGTGCCAAAGACAAGCACTAGCTCCTCGGTACCGACACCATCCCAGGAACCGAGCAAAAAATCAAAGGCCCTCAACACCCACACCTCGAAGCCGAGCGTCATCTCTGAACCGAGGAAACAACCGGACATTTCTAAGCCACACAGTTCAAAACAAAGAACCGATGCCGACTCCAAGACTAAAAAACCTGCTGCTTCGGCGCCGACGGATCGGCCCTTCACAGAGGAACTATTTCGGCCCGATCCACTGCAAAAACACTTCTCAAAGACCCTAAAACTGGACATTTGAAGCTCAGCATCAAAAAGAGACCGCTGGACAAGCCTGCCCCAGCTCCACCTCCAAAGAGAAGAGACTTTGCTACCTCCCCTTTGAGACTACCCTCTCCTCCACCTCCTCACTCTTCTCCGCCACCTCATCATACCCCCACACCCTCTCCGGATGAGGATGATGAAGATGTCTACGACGACACAGGAGACTGACCCCATGACCAACCCACAGGGGACCCCACTCCTACAGGCTCCCCAGACCCATGGGACTACAACATCCCAGACGTCCCTAACGTCCTGCAGGACGACCTTTACCCTTCAAAATCCCCCCCCCCCAGAGGACACTGAGGTTTAACCAACTGCTTCATAGAGCTGCACACTACCACGGAGTTGATCTCCATACGGACCCCGTGGAGGAGGACTTCCTCCTAGATACCTTTGACACTACACACAGGGCCACTTCCATACTGCCCATGCTTAAAGGGGTCATCAAACGCGCGCCAGAGGTCTTTAAAGACCTGGTCAGGGCCAGGGTCATCAACCCTCGCATCGAGAAGTATAAGGTTGCCCCTACAGACCCCACCTACATCAGAGGGCCCGCACCAGTAGACTCCTTAGTAGTCTCCACTGCAAGGAAACGTGCAAGCTCTCAGACATCAGGCGAGGCACCACCACCTGATAAGGAGTCCAAACTCCTAGAGGCCTCTGGCAAGCGAACTGCATCCCAGGCTGCCAACATATGGCGCATTGCAAACACCCAAGCGCTTTTGGCACGATATGACAGGGCACATTATGATGAACTAGAAGCCATAATGCAACACCTCCCTGACAAATACAAGAATAGAGCCAACGAGCTAATCCAAGAGGGTAAAACCATCACCAACACCTCCATTCGCTGCGCCCTCTATGTCGCTGACACCGCCTCTAGGGCAATTTACACCAGCATCCTCCTCCGTAGGCATGCCTGGCTACGAATTTCGGGTTTCAAACCCGAGGTGCAGGCTTCCATCCTCAACCACCCCTTTGACCAGGAACATCTCTTTGGCCCAAATGTTGACATTGCCCTTGAAAAAATGAAAAAGGACGGCAATACAGCGAAGTCTATGGGAGCCTTACAGTCGCACCCTCCCAGACGCTCCTTTCGCCGCTCTTCATCTCGAAGCACCTCCAGAGGCTACTCCTCAGACAGCGCCTCCACTTCCTATAAAGCCCCTACACAATCCACCTTCACTAGGGGTTACCAGAGAGGCAGCTTAAGGGGTAACAACAATAAAGGCAGAGGCAAAACTAACACCTCTCGCTCTGCCTCCACCCCTGCCCAATGACTTCCCTCCACTCCCCCCAGACCATCCTACTCCAGTCGGGGGCAGAATCCACTGTTTTCTTCCTGTCTGGACTACTATCACCTCAGACAAATGGGTAACACAGATAATTCGGTCAGGCTTCTTCCTCGAACTAACATTTACACCCCCCCAAACATTCCACCCAAAGAACGCCCAATGTCACAGGAACATTTGTCACTTCTAAAGCAGGAGGTAATCTCCCTCCTACAAAAGAGTGCGATAGAACTAGTTCCTGCCCACCAACAAAATATGGGAGTTTACTCCCTATATTTTCTCATACCAAAAAGGGACGATACTCTAAGACCCATCCTGGACCTCAGACCCCTAACTCACTATATACACTTAGACCATTTCCACATGGTCACACTCCAGCAGGTACTTCCACCTGCTCTCCCAAAACGACTTCCTTGCCACCCTAGACCTCAAGGATGCCAATTTCCACATTCCCGTTCACAAAGCTCACAGTTTCTCAGGTTTGTAGTGGACGGTCAACACTATCAATTCAAAGTGCTCCCATTCGGAGTCACCACAGCACCGTGAGTGTTTACCAAGTGCCTAGCGGTAGTGGCAGCACACCTGCGGAGACAACACATCCACGTCTTCCCATACCTAGACAACTGGCTAATAAAAGCCAGCTCGTACAACCAGTGTGTACAACACACTCACGCCACTAAACAGCTACTTCACGAATTGGGCTTCACAGTAAACCACACGAAGTCCCATCTGCAACCGTCCCACGTAAAACAATACCTCGGTGCCACTATAGACACCTCAAAAGTGCTAGCCTACCCCAGTCCTGTCAGGATAGCAAGCATTCAGGCTCTACGCGCCAAATTTCAACCGGAACACACACTTCCAGCTCGAGTGTTCATGCAACTAATAGGAATGATGGCCTCTTGCATCTTCATAGTACCTCATGCAAGACTGCAGATGCGCCAGTGCTTAGCGCGCCAATGGAACCAGGCCCAGGGTCAATTGACCTTATCTGGTGTTGGTAGACTGTCGTGCCCATCGCTCTGCAGTGGTGGACCACCAAAAACCTTTCCAAAGGGTGACCGTTCCTGGAACCGGTTCCTCAGATAGTACCGACAGCGGACGCATCGCTCTCCGGCTGGGGAGCTCACCTACTACACCACACCATGCAGGGCAGGTGGATACCTCAACAAAAGTTACTCCACATCAACCACCTGGAGTTACTAGCCATATTCTTAGCCCTAAAGGCCTCTGAAACAGAAATATCAGGCATGGCCATCCTAGTCCGCACGGAGGACATAACAGCCATGTACTATATACAAAAACAAGGGAGCACACACTCTCCGCAGCTCTCTCAGCTAGCACAGAGCATATGGAGATGGGCCATACCCCAAAAAATCTTTCTCCTAGCCCAACATGTCCCAGGAGTCCAAAACACTATGGCCGATCTGTTGAACAGACAAACACAACAGATCCACGAGTGGGAACTCCATCCACAAGTTCTTCACCCGTACTTTCAAATGTGGGGGCATCCACAGATAGACCTCTTCGCCACCCACGAAAACGCCAAATGCCCAAGCTTCGCCGCCAGGTAGCCGCACTGTTAGAAATGGGATCTCTGGTTGGCTAAGGCTTGCGCCAAAGCCAGATAGAAACCACCATTTTAAGTCAGGGCTGGGGAGTTACACGCCAAAGATAACCCCTGCTCAACCCCTTGGTAGCTTGGCACGAGCAGTCAGGCTTATCCCGGAGGCAATGTGTAAAGCGTTTGTGCGCGCACACAGCAACAACACCCTAGGCCCACCACAAAAGAAACTCCACACAAGGTTATATATAAAAATAGCCTTTGTATTATACCAAAACACATTTGATAATCACACAATTTACACTGTGCCAACTGGCACTGGGCAAAATTTACAGGGGACTATTCACACAGGACAGGGCCACCTGGACCACTGTCCGAAATAAGCACTTGGTAGATCTAGCACTTTGTAGAAATAGAATAATTGTAGCACCAAATAATTATTGTAGAACACAACCAGTAACCACTGGTAAAAGGTAAGTACACCCTAAGCAATCCTAAACACCTTAGGCATATATCACGCAGGGAACCATGAACTCACTAGCATAACCTATACTAGGAAAACAATCTCCTAAGCATAGATACATTTAGAAATAGAAATAAGCATAAAGGCAATTCACATTACGCAAAAGTACACATGTAGAAATAACCATGTACCCTAGGTGAGGGCACAACACAGAAAAACTGTCCCCAGGCCAACTTGGCCTCTCGGGGGCTTAAACGCCCTTTGTCCAAAATGTCAAGGCTGGCTGTGCACGCAGCAGAAACAGCAAGGCAAAAGATCAGGCCTAAACGTGGCAGCTGCCCACTACTTGCTGGGCAGCTGTAGAATCAAAAGATGGGCCCTGTCATTCACTGTGCCCTCTAACAGAGCTTCGCCACGTTGCAGCTGCCCTCTATCACACGGGGCAGCTGGGGGAAATGCCTTGACCCTACGGTGCCTTGGGAACCCTTACTTTGTTCCTATAATTGCACACAACCGTTGCAGCTGCCCACTGGCGGACCGGGCAGCTGGGAGAAATGCCAGCACCAACCAGGTGCACGTTGGAGTCCCGCCTTGGGACTCTGAAAATGCTGGTGGCCCCTCGGTGCTGTGGCCCACTACGGCGGCGCCACTGAGGAATTTGGCCTTACACAGGGGATAGCTGACCCCCCAAAGAGACCTTGGGAGCACAAGCCAACCTCCCACCTCCGTCCCCACTCACCGGCAGTCCAGGGACTCCAGTCTGCTCCTCGGGGAGGCGGTTTTTCACCCGGTCCCTCACTTGGGACCGGGACTTCTGCAAGTAGCCTGCAAGGCTCCGGACGTCCTGGGCTGCTCTGGGTTCACGGGGTTCCCTCGACACCACGGGAGCCCCTCTCGGCCCGCAACACCTCCGCCTCACTTCTGCTGGTAACACGTGGCTCTCCCTCGCTCTCGGGAGCCCCGGTGGAAGACGCCGGCTTCTTGTTCGCCCTACCGCCTCAGCTGGCAAACTGCTGCACTACTTGTAGCCGACCCGGAGCACGGGGAAGACTCCCGCCCGGCTCTTGCTTGGTCTTTGCGGCATACACAGGAGCGTGGGGTAGGCTCCCGTCTGCTTCCTGTTTCTTCATGGTCTGGCCCCGCCCGCGTCTCGGCGCGGGTTGCCTGACTTCCTGTCTCGTGTTCCACACCCGGGTCGCGGTGGTGATTCTTCGCAGGCAATACGGGGTAGGCTCCCGTTCAGCGGCAAAAACGCGGGGTGGGCACCCGCTATAAATTAAGGGCACCAGAGGCTGCAAAAACGCGGGGTGGGCACCCGCTATTAATTAAAGGCACCAGCTATTAAAATAAACACCAAAAGCGGATGAATCCCCTTTTCAAAATGCTCGCAGCTCCGTGCTGCAGTGAAAACTGAAGCGCTGCTCCTCCAAGTCTGCACAAAAGCGCTCCCAGGTGCTAGGTTCCACAAGGTCCCCAGGAAGACCGAATCAGAGGATCTTTGGTGCTGGGGAGACCCCAGCAAGGCACAGCCAGCCAGGCAGGCCAGCACACAGGGACCCACAGGAAACAGCAGCTGGGTCCCGCGGCGGTTCCTCCTGGCAGAATGTCCCCTCAAGAACACGAGCACAACAGAGCATTTTACATGGGGTCACAGCCCCTTCTTTTATACACAGCTTTCCTTTGTCACCAAGGTGCAGGGAAGGGGCGAACCAGATGCAACTGGTTCCTGAGCACTTTGTTTTGCTCAGCCCCTCTCCCTATTCGCAGGACAGGCCAGGGACATCGGACGCACCACAGGGGGTGGAGCCAGCATTGTGGAGGGAAATCCCAGCCCTATTCAGGTCCCAGGTGTACTCCTCCCTCCCATCTAGCTGCTGATCTCCCTATTCACCACCGGGCAGACTCACCCTGGCTCCTGGAATTCCCCACCCCATCAGCACCTGTCAATCACAAGCCAGACATGCACTCCACATCAGGCAGGCAGACACACCGCACACAGAAGGGCCAACTTCTAGAAGTGGCACTTCTCCTATAGTTATAATAAATCCACGCACATCATTGCGCAGCAATTATTCTTACGAGTTCGCACATACTAAACTTGACCCTGCACTCCTCTCACATCAGGAATTACCATGGACACACACATCCCCCATGCATTCCTATGGGAGGGCAGGCCAGTCTCACTAAATGTAACACAGAGCGCACGCACTTTACACGGGGACACAGTGTTAAAGTGCCTAGAGGCCTAAAACAACTAACATCAGGTCACATTAAAAGGCAAAAAGTTTTAGGGGTGAACCTGCCAGAAGGGCCAAGTCCAACACAACCCCCTTCCAGCCAATATGCAGGGGAGACCAATCACCACCGTGATGGGCTTCCCTGCTTTGGGCGATAGAACACATACGCGGGCCCGCAACGGCAGGGACACCCTCCTGTTTTACGCCACTCTGAACCCATGTGGTTCCCTCGGTAAAAGCTCTGCGGACCAACTGGGCTACCCCACTGGTACTCCTCAGCTGTCCGCGGCCAGGACCAGGCCCTAGGCCATCCAGATGCCACTGGCCCTTGCCTGTCCACAGAGTGGGGGGTAGTAACCCCTGGCACATAGTAACCATTCTCCACTCTACCTCTCATCATGGCAGTTCTAGACTGCCACTGATCCTCCAGCCTAGGGTCTGCACCCTCAAGCTGAACACAAGTAACGGGCGAGGCTCTCCTCCCCCTACCTCTTCTTCTAGGGGTCCGCTCTCTCTTCCTCTGAGAGGCGACCTTGTAACACAATTCACCCACCAGCTCAGGACCTCTTTCCAAGAACTGGTCTCCCAACCGAGGGTTTAACCCCTCAGGTTGCACCGGGGTCAGAGGCGAGAACACCCTCCCTCTGCACCCCCTTCCAGAGTCCGGCACCCTCCCAACTGGAGTGGTGTCCCCATCAGCTACATCGGTCAGGACACTGCTTACAGTCGTCCTTCCCTCCAGGTCAGGCTGATCCAGAACCTGGCCTCCCAACCATTGGTCTAAACCCTTTGACTGAGTACTTGCCTGGCACTCCAGGACTTCTGGGGACTTACACACCATCCCCCGAGGGTAACATATGCCTCATATGTTGCGTAACAGTCTGCCTGGCGCAGATCTCCCGTCCCCTGTCCACCTGACAGTGCGTGAAGATCCCCCAGGACAGACGTGTGGTCACCATGGTCACCTCTAGGAGACTCAGCCCTCCCGGCTGGTCCCTGACCCACTGGCTCCTCCACTTGGGAACACAGCCCCATGCCACCCCTCTCGCTGGACATCTGTACCCTCCCTACTGGAGCGGCACTGCTAGACACCAGAGCCACTGGAGCTCTACTTACAGATGCTCCAGGTTCTCCATACACTAGGTGATCCTCCTCAAATGGACTAACAGGACAGCCTAGGCCCCCAACCTGGTGTTCCCTGAAGAAACCATCCAGGCTCTGAGATGCACACTCACTCCTACTCCACTGAGATAGGTCGTGAGCCCCTACACCCCTCTCACTACTTTGGGACCTAGCTGGGCTACTCTGAGCCTCTTCCCCGATACTGGGCGGGAAGATACCTGAGCCACTACTGTTTGAAGTACTCTCCCATGCCTCATCAGCACCTTGGGCACTTTCCCAACGGTCTGCTTCTTCTGCAAGCTCCCAAGGATCACAGGCCTCCAACCTCAACAGGTGTTGGCGCAACTCCGGCCAACAACCAATACTGAGCATTTGCTCTTTGAGAATCATATTGAGCAGTTCACCAAAGTCATGTTCCGGGTCAAGCTTTACCCAATTGACCAGTGCATCATTACATTCCTCCACAAACTCCTCCCAAGACTGGTGAGACAGTTTCCTACTGCCCCTGAATTTCAACCTATACTCCTTCTTGGGAAACAGGTACCATACTCTGGGAATGGGACTCTCTGCACTGGACTCTATATTGCTGCCACCACTGGATCCCACCCTTACTGGTGAATCCAGAAAACCACAACTGCACTTAGGGGATATTCTACCCTCGTGAGCTAATTTCTCCCTGGCGAAGGCCCTCTCAGCCTCCGCCATCCTCTCCTGCGCTAAGACCCTCTTGTCTCAAACTTTTTCTCCTCCACATTCAGCTGCGCTATCTCCTTGGCATGCTCTAACCTGAGCTTCTCCAAAGCCAGCTGATGCTCCCTTTCATCCCTCCTATCTACCCACTCCTCTGGGGATAGGAAAAGGGATGGGGCGCTGCCCCTGACACTGGACCCAGCAAGGGACTCCCTATCTATGGGGTCTTCACTATCTACTGGTGTCCCTGTCCTGTCACTTTCTTCCTCCAACTCAGACTCCTCAGGGCTCCCCTCAGACCCACCACCCTCTTGGCATGCGGCCCGGGCCCTCTCCTCACTGCGGTCACGTTCCCATTCCTCCTTCTGCCATTGGATCAGGTTTTCCCTAAGTTTTGACTGGGAGTCTGACACACTCACTGCTATATGTCTCTCCTCACAAAACTCAACCAACTCCCCCATACTGTATCTAAACAGACCACAGAAATTAAAAGCAGACTCCATTTTGTCAGGGCGCTCAGGGACACGTGCAACACAAGGGACCTAGGTGTCTGGGCTGAAGCAAGAGTACACAATTCAAAATATGACACTTTTTTTTAGGAGAAGAATTAGAAATAAAACTCAGATCAATAATCCCCAAACACGTGATAATCTAAAATGCAGAGTTTTGTAGTGCAGCCAGTCGTCGCTGTGGTACTGCGCAAACGCAAGTCCTAATCCCACCGCTGATCACCAATGTTAGAAATGGGATTTCTGCCTGGCTTTGGCGCAAGCCTTAGCCAACCAGAAATCCCATTTCTAACACACACCCATTGTCCAAAGGCAATGCGATATGGATGAACTGGTCAGGCAAATTTGCGTATGCTTTTCCGCCTCTCCCACTCATTCCATTAGTGGTGCGCAAACTACAACTACACTCCCTCACTCTCATCCTAGTAGCTCCAACTTGGGCCAGACAACTGTGATACACCACACTGCTGGAACTGTCTGTAGTACCGCACCTAAAGTTACACCACTCTCCACGCCTCTTAACCCAGAACCATGGAGAGATCAGGCACCCAGACCCAGCTCAGCTCAACCTTGCGATCTGGCTCCAGAAATCCTAGAATTCGGTTATCTAAATCTTCCCCCAGACTGTATGAACGTCATTAGAGAAGCTAGACGACCTACCACTAGAGCTTGCTACGCAGCCAAGTAGAAACGTTTTGGGATCTATTGTCACAACAATAACTTCAATCCCCAAGATGTGTTCATTCACCACATCATAGGCTATTTACTACACCTACAAAGATGCAATCTAGCCTACACGTCTATTAGACTGCACCTTGCAGCCATAGCAGCTTATCTACAAAACAGGCAACATCCATCACTCTTTAGAGTACTTGCCATAAAAGCCTTCATGGAAGGCCTCAAAAGAATAATTCCCTCCAGAGTACCACCCTAACCTGTGTGGAACCTAAACATCGTTCTCACAAGACTAATGGGCCTCCCTTTGAACCTCTGCATAAATGTGAACTTCAATTCCTGACATCGAAATCTGCTTTTCTTGTAGCCATCACTTCCCTCAGAAGGGTCAGTGAGATACAAGCACTCACCATTCAAGAACCCTTTCTGCAAATGCACCATAAGGTTGTTCTTCGCACCAATCCAAAATTCCTCCCTAAAGTCATTTCTCCCTTTCACCTAAACCAATCTGTGGAACTACCCGTATTCTTCTCGCAGCCACAGACCATTGCAGAAAGAGCTCTCCACACATTAGATGTCAAACGAGCCTTACTCTACTACATCGAGAGAACACAACCCTTTCGTAAGACCAAACAACTGTTTGTGTCTATCACCACCACACAAAGGCAACCCCATCTCCAAATCTGGGATAGCTAGGTGGATTGTTAAATGCATACAGATTTGCTACCACAAAGCAAAACGAACGCTATCTGTTCCCCCTAAAGCCCACTCTGCACGTAAGATAGGGGCTTCCATGGCATTCTTATGGAACATCCCCTTAGTTATCTGCAAAGCAGCTACATGGTCTACACCGCACACTTTCACTAAACACTATTGTGTAGATGTGCAAACTAAGCAACAAGCTAGTGTGGGCCAGGCTGTACTCAAAACATTGTGTTCGAGGCATATGAGCTGCAGATTATACACTTAGCAAAGATCGCCATCTGGTGTTGGGCCCGGATGTTTGCAGTTTGTTTTTCCTCTTGGAAAGTCTTTGGAAGTCGCGAGGTCGGTGACTCCTCCTTTGGTATTGCGCATGGGCTTCGGCTCCATCCTCAGATTGTTTTTTTTCCGCCATCGGGCTCGGATGTAATACTTCGCGCTCCGGTTCCGAACTTTCCAGTTCGACGATCCACGTTCAATCCTCGCTCATAGATTCTTCAGATCACAAATCAGCTTAATCACTTTCTCTTCGGCACTTCTTCGATTCCAGTCGTTGACGGCGGCCTTCGGGCCTATCCCGGCTCCGGTCTCGGCTGATGGAAAGAACTCCCTTCAAGAAGTGCCCTCGATGTGGGTCTAAATTTCCCCACACCGATCTTCATGAGGTGTGCAACCTCTGCCTCTCCCCTGAACACGAGGCTCGAGACTGTCCCGCCTGCAAGTCTTTTCGATCGAAAAAGACTATCAGAGATCGCAGGGCAAGACGCAACATGGCGCACTCCTCGACCACCGTTCCACTCGACATCTTCGGGGACGACGTTGAAGCTCCGGGACCGCAGCACATCCAAGAAGACGATGACGACCTCGTCAGTTCTTCCGAGGCCGACGACTCCGATGTGGAGGACATCACCCCGGCGCAGAGGGCCGTGAGTACTGTACCCCCTCCCACACCCGCGCCGATACCCAAAAAGGCTTCGGTCACGCCTTTGCCTAGGCAAACCCAAGAACATTGCTTCTAACACCCCACCTTCGGGCCCGGTAAAGAAGCCTACTAAGCCTTCCGGCAGCTCGGGCTCGAGCCAGCCGTCCAGTGGTGCCGACAAACACCATTCGGCACCGAATACAACATCGGCCTCCACCTCCACACCCGGTTCGGCACCAAAGCCATCGGTGACGAAACCCGTCCCCTCGGTGCCGACCAAACAGCATACGGCCATCGGCACCGACACTCCCACGCCGAAGCCTCTCTCGGCACCCAGCAGAAAGTCGGAGGTCCCGAAAAAGCACGGCACAGACAAATCTAAAAAGCCGTCGCTCCGAAAACCTCGGCGCCGACCTAACAGCCTGTGCCGCAAGAGCTATTCACACTGGATTCTCTGCAAAAGACACTTACTAAGGATCCAAAAACTGGACATTTAATGCTGTCTGCAAAAAAGAGACACTTGGACAAACCAGCTCCACCTCCACCTCCAAAGAGGAAAGACACTGCTACTTCCCCTTTTAGAGTGCCTTCCCCACCTCCTCCGCCTCCGCCTCTACCTCCTCCACCCTCCTCGCCTCCGGCTTCTCCACCCTTGCCTCATCGCTCTCCGACTCTGTCTCCAGACCACGATGATCAGGGGGACCCCTACTATGATCCAGCAGATGTGCCACAAGACCCCACCCCTACTGGATCCCCAGACCCCTGGGATGACTATCACAATCCTGACATCCCAGATGTCCCACAGGATGACCTTTATCCATCCAGGCCATCCCCACCAGAGGACTCGTTAGGTTTTCACCACCTACTACAGAGGGCGGCACATTATCACGGGGTACAACTACACACTGACACAGTAGACGAAGATTTTCTCTTAGACACCTTCGATACTGCACATAGGTCTACAGCTATACTAACTATGCTGAAAGGAGTGATCAAACATGCACCAGAGGTTTTTAAAGACCCAGTTAGAGCTAGGGTCCTAAACCCACGTATAGAGAAAAAATATAAAGCCGCCCCCACAGACCCTACATACATTAAAGGTCCTGCACCACTAGATTCCTTAGTGGTGTCTACAGCTAGGAAGAGATCAAATTCTCAGGCGTCAGGTGAAGCACCACCACCTGACAAAGAGTCCAAGCTCCTGGAAGCATCAGGGAAGCGCACTGCGTCACAAGCTGCCAACATATGGCGTATCGCCAACACGCAAGCGCTATTGGCCAGATACGACAGGGCGCATTATGATGAGCTAGAAACCATCATGCACCATCTCCCTGAAAAATACAAAAATAGGGCTAATGAATTGATTCAAGAGGGAAAAATCATAACCAATACCTCTATTCGCTGTGCCCTAGATGCGGCTGACACGGCCTCCAGGGCCATAAACACCAGTGTCCTCCGCCATCGCCACGCATGGCTACGGGTTTCAGGGCTTAAACCTGAGGTGCAAGCCTCCATATTAAACCACCCATTTGATGAACAACATTTATTTGGGCCAAAAGTTGATGAAGCCCTCTAGAAGATGAAGGACACCGATACGGCGAAATCTATGGGAGCCCTACAATCACAAACTCCTAGACGCTCCTTTCGCCGCTCCTCCTTTCGAGGTACGGGAAGAGGCTACTCCTCAGATAACGCCTCCACTTCCTATAAATCCCCTTCTCAGTCCACAAAGGGTTATCAAAGAGGCGGCTATAGAGGAAATAATAATAAAGGCAGAGGCAAAACAAATACCACCCGCTCTGCCACACCTCCTGCCCAATGACTTTCCCCCGCTCCCCCCAGACCATCCCACTCCGGTCGGGGGCAGAATACAAAATTTCCTTCACGTCTGGGAGACCATCACCTCAGACAAATGGGTGACCCAAATTATTCATTCAGGGTACTGCCTAGAATTAACATCTATCCCCCCAAACATTCCACCCAGGCAACGCCCAATGTCACAAGAACATGCCGTATTACTAAAACAGGAAGTAATCTCCCTCCTGCAAAAACAAGCCATAGAGCAAGTCCCCATCAATCAGCAAAATTTAGGGGTCTACTCCCTGTACTTTCTGATTCCAAAAACAGACGAGACCCTACGACCCATTCTAGATCTCAGGCCCCTAAACGCTTACAATCAAACCATTTTCACATGGTAACCCTTCAACAGGTTCTTCCGCGCCTCTCCCAGAACGACTTTCTCACCACACAGGACTTGAAAGACGCATACTTTCATATTCCGGTACACCATGCTCACAGAAAGTACCTCAGATTTGTGGTGGACGGACAGCACTATCAGTTCAAGGTGCTCCCGTTTGGGGTCACCACGGCACCAAGAGTATTCACCAAGTGCCTAGCAGTAGTGGCGGCACACCTCAGAAGAAAACACATTCACGTCTTCCCATATTTGGACGACTGGCAAATAAAAGCCACATCCTACGACCAATGTGTGCACCACACCGCCGCTACACTACACCTGCTTCACCAACTAGGTTTCACAGTGAACCACCAAAAGTCTCACTTGATACCTTCACACACAAAGCAATACCTCGGTGCCACCATAGACACCAAGAGCCATAGCCTATCCCAATCCTGCCAGGATTGCAAAAATACAAGTTCTAAGGCAAACATTTCTACCTCACCACTCTCTACCAGCAAGAGTGTTTATGAAACTCATGGGGATGATGGCCTCCTGCATTTTCATAGTGCCTTATGCAAGACTCCAGATGCGTCCACTCCAAGAGTGCTTAGCACGCCAGTGGAACCAGGCCCAGGGGCAACTGACAGATCTGGTGTTGGTGGGCGGTCGCACCCATCGCTCTCTGCAGTGGTGGAACACCACAAACCTTTCCAAAGGTCGACCGTTCCTGGACCCATTCCACAAATAATCCTAACCACAGACGCATCGCTCTCCGGCTGGGGAGCCCATCTGTTACATCTCACAGTGCAGGGCACATGGACGCCACAACAGAAGTTACTCCACATCAACCATTTGGAGTTACTAGCAATCTTTCTAGCCCTAAAATCCTTCCAAACGCAGATTTCAGGCAAGGCAGTCCTCATTCGCACAGACAACATGACTGCCATGTACTACATTCAAAAACAGGGGGGCACACACACTCTCCACAGCTCTCTCAACTAGCACAGAGCATATGGGCAATTCCACAAAAAATCTTTCTCCTAGCCCAACACGTCCCAGGAGTACAAAACACCATGGCAGATCTGCTCAGCAGACAGACGCAACAAATCCACGAATGGGAACTTCACCCGCACGTTCTTCAACCGTACTTTCAGAAATGGGGGCATCCTCACATAGATATGTTCGCCACCCATGAGATCAAAAAATGCCCAAGCTTCGCCGCCAGATATCCACACCCATTGTCCAAAGGCAATGCGATATGGATGAACTGGTCAGGCAAATTTGCGTACGCTTTTCCACCTCTCCCGCTAATTCCATTAGTGGTGCGAAAGCTACAACAGCATTCCCTCACACTCATCCTGATAGCTCCAACATGGGCCAGACAACCGTGGTACACCACACTACTGGAACTCTCGGTAGTACCACACCAAAAGCTACACCTCTCGCCATGCCTCCTAACCCAGAACCATGGAGAGATCAGGCACCCGGACCCAGCTCAGCTCAACCTTGCGATCTGGCTCCTGAAGTCCTAGAATTCGGATACCTTAACCTTCCCCCTGATTGCATGAATATTATCAGACAAGCTAGACGCCCTACTACTAGGGCCTGCTATGCTGCCAAATGGAAAAGATTTGTTGTTTACTGCCATAACACAATCGATCCTCTAAATGTGTCCAAACAGCACATCATATGCTACTTACTCCATCTACAAAGGTATAACCTGGCATATACATCCATATGGTTACACCTCGCAGCAATTGCTGCTTTCTTACAAAACAGGCAGCACCTATCACTTTTCAAAGTACCTGCTATCAAAGCCTTTATGGAAGGCCTCAAAAGGGTAATTCCACCCAGGGTACCACCCTCACCTGTCTGGAACCTAAATATAGTTCTCACAAGGCTAATGGGACCGCCCTTTGAACCACTACACAAATGTGAGCTGCAATTTCTCACATGGAAAACAGCTTTTCTAGTGGCCATCACTTCCCTTAGAAGGGTTAGTGAAATACAAGCACTCTCTATACAGGAACCCTTTCTCCAAATGCATCAGAACAAGGTGGTACTCCGCACCAACCCCAAATTCCTACCCAAAGTCATTTCTCCCTTCCATCTAAACCAATCGGTAGAATTACCAGTCTTTTTCTCGCAACCTCAAACAGTTGCGGAAAGAGCTTTACACACATTGGATGTTAAAAGGGCCTTACTTTACTACATCCAAAGAACACAACCTTTCAGAAAAACCAAACCGCTATTTGTCTCTCTCTCCACCACATAAAGGCAACCCTATTTCTAAAGCAGGGATAGCTCGGTGGATTGTCAAATGCATACAGATTTGCTAACAAAAAGCAAAACGAACGCTATCCGTTCCTCCTAAAGCCCACTCTACAAGAAAGATAGGGGCTTCTATGGCCTGTTTAGGGAACATACCATTAGATGACATCTGCAAAGCAGCCACATGGTCAACACCGCACACTTTCAGAAAACATTACTGTGCAGATGTGCAAACCAAGCAACAAGTTGGTGTGGGCCAGGCTGTCCTGAAAACACTGTTCCAAACAACTGCAGCGGATGCCGGTGGTCGCCGCTAGGGTTGGGTACTGCTATATAGTCTATGCTAAGTGTATAATCTGCAGCTCATATGCCTCGAACGGATATGCTACTTACCAGTATGCATCTTTTCTTGGCATGTAGAGCTGCAGATCTACACACGCCTCCCCGGCTACCTTTTATCTGTTCCAGTTTATCTTATTTAGATACAGCACACATGGGCATCTTTACTGCTTATTGCTACGCTCCATCATTTCCCTGCTCGCGAAAAACAATCGGAGGATGGAGCCAAAGCCCATGCGCAGTATGATCCAAAGGAGGAGTCCCATACCTTGTGACTTCCAAAGACTTTCCAAGAGGTAAGACAACTGCAAACATCCTGGCCCAACACCAGATGGCGATCTATGCACAGTGTGTAGATCTGCAGCTCTACATGCCAAGAACAGATGCATACTGGTAAGTAGCATATTCCTTTACACCCTTGCTACTGATCTATTCAGTGTTTACTATTACCTACCTTGGTTGTAATTACTCTTACGTCTATTTCAGGTCAGTCCCATCCGTAATCTCTCAGATGGACAGAAGTGCCGTGTCTGTCTTGCGTGGCTTGCCTGGCAGAATCCTCATTTGCTCTTCTTGGATGAACCGACCAATCACCTGGATATTGAGACAATTGATGCTCTTGCTGATGCAATCAACGACTTTGAGGGAGGCATGATGCTAGTTAGCCACGACTTTAGACTTATTCAACAGGTACCTAATTGGCTTTTGTTTGGCATGTGTTTTAAGCTAAGCGGCTGTTTAAGGGTATCCGGAAGATTGTCACTTACTGGGCCACATTTGTTGTACTTGAAAATCCATGTAAAATAAGGAGCAAGGCTCTCATTTGAATAATTCCTTTTTAATGTTGGGTGTTATGAAAATTGTGATCAGTGTTTATTTTGCTCTCCACATGTAGGAAGCTGGTTCTGTATTTTTGCAGCGTGAATCTTTCTGGATTCACTATGCTGTGCATTATTCCGCAATCTGGTGGTTGGGTCCGGATTCGTAGTCTTTCCTTTGTGTTTTTTTTTTTTTTTTTTTTTTTTTTTTGTAGCCCAGGTGGGCGTCTACGTCCCACCATTTGGTGCACCTCTCGTGACGTCGTTGTGCTTCCTGCGGAAGTCCCACCTCTGGGGCGCCATCTTCAGATTCTTTTTTCCGCCGTTGGGTCTGGATCGTCATCGAGAAGCTCCAGGATTTCAATGAAGGAAGAAGGAGAAAACGCGAGTTTCGTCGTGAAAGAACTACTGAGATCACAGAGAGGAATAACTTGCATCCGGGACGCGAAGAAGGAAGAATTTTCAGGAATTTTTCTTCGACGCCCTTCGAAGATGCGCACTCAGAGGCTCTGAGCGCAATGGACAAGACACCATTCAAATTCTGCCCTAACTGCCACCACAAGTTCGCGCAGAAGGACCAGCTTCCGGTCTGCAACCTTTGCCTACCGATCGACCACCTGAGCAAGGACTGCAACGCCTGTTCAGCTTTCGCGCCGAAGACGCTCCGGGTGAGAGAACGCCAGAGAAGAGCCAACTTCAGCATGGAAGGCAAGGGTAAGGCCCCGTCGCTTTACGATCTGGGCCTCTCCACCGACGATGAGGACAACATCGCCGAGGGACCTAATAGCTTCACGGTCGTAGAGACCGACAAGAAAACGCCTGACGAGGTAAGAGAATCGTCGAGTTCAAAACCCCCGAACGGGCCTCGAAAACCCGAGAGTGACTCTCGAAAATCTGAGTCAAAGTTCTCAAAAGGAGCACCGGCGCCAAAAATTTCGACGACCAGGGGTGGATCCATGGACAAAAGGCCGAGCGGATCCTGCGAAAAGGACTCCCTGCTGCCGAAGGACACCGAAAGGCAGAGTTCGTCGAGGACAGCCCACGAAACGGGGCGTTCGATGCAGAAAGACAAGCCAGCGTCGACGCAAGCTCCGTCAAAGAGCTGCGGTCGAAAGCATCTCCGAGATGGTGAAAAAGAGAAAGCTCGAGGCGGAGATGGAGAGCATCCTTAAGAGGAGGAAGGAGTTCGACGCCAAATTGAAACAATTCAGAATTCCAACGACTCCGTCGACGGACGTCGTCGAGATCGAGGAACAGGACGAATTCGACGCCGAAGGGCTGCCGAGAGATTCTGAGGAGGAGGAAGAAGGCACCTACTATGAAGGCGAAGACTAAGAAGACTACCAGCAGTCGTTCTACGGCTCGGCGCCATCAACCACTCACGAGCTGGAATGGCAAGACATCGACGCTGAAAATCCCGAAGAGCCCGTGGACACGTATCCTTCAAGGCCTTCGCCGCCAGACGACATCGGGGTGTACAATATGGTCGTCAGGAGTGCTGCAGCAGCCTTTGGGGTAAAACTAGACGAGGAGAAACCGAAAGCTGATTTCCTTCTCGAGACCTTGCTCCCCATTCAGATGAGGAGCCAGTTCCTTCCCATTCTCCAAAGTGTAATGAACCAGGGGAAGGAGGCCTTTAAGGAACCAGCAACATGCCGGTCCATCACGCCCAGGACGGAGAAGAAGTACAAGCACTCCTCCCTGGACCCGCCTTACATCAAGGGAGCGGTCACTGCTGACTCCATCATCGCTTCCACGGCCAGGAGAAGGGCCAACGTGCTAGCGACCTCGGGGCCACCCCCCGATGAGGAAAGCAGGAGGATGGACCTCACTGGAAGGAAGGTCGAAAGGAACGCTGCAATGCACTGGCGCATGGCGAACTCCAATGCGCTTCTCAATCGACACCAGTACCAGCACTGGGACGAGATGGGGGAACTGGTCAAACACCTCCCTGAAGAGTACCGCCAAAGAGCCTCCCACCTTGTGGAAGAAGGTAAAAACATAGCCAACTCATGCATTAAGACTGCATTGGACGGGGCGGAAACTTCAAGCAGACTGACGGCCATAGGGATCACCGAACGAAGACAGGCCTGGCTGAGAATCTCTGGATTCAAACAGGAGGTGCAGAGCAACATACTAAACACTCCTTTCAACGGGGAAACGCTATTCGGGGCAACAGTGGACGAAAAGCTCACCCAGCTGAAGAAAGAGAACGAGACGGCGAGGTCCATGGGGGCCCTACAGTTCAGGGGGATGAGAAGAGGCACTCCAACTAGGAGACCCTACGGTAGAGGGGGTAACCAGCAGGGAGCGTCGCACCAGACGTTCCAGCAAGGACAGCAGGGTGACAGTCACGGCCAGCAAGGTCAGCAAAAACAAAACTGGCAGTACCAGCCTCGGGCCAGTCCTTTCGCGGGAGGGGAAACGGACGTGGCCAAAGGAGATGAGGGGGTGACCAACCCTCATCTAAGTGACTCGGCACGCATGGGGACGCTCACCCCCAACATACCCCCAGGGGTGAGGCGCAATGCAAAAACAACGGGGGGGGGCGAGACCCGATCGCCTACGAGCATCTAACACCGGTAGGCGGAAGACTGGGCCTCTACCTACAGGAATGGCAACGTATAACCACAGACAAGTGGATACTGAACGTCATACAACACGGTTACTGCGTGGACTTGGAGGGAACGCCTCCAAACAGAAAACCAAAAAGAAGGCAACGCTCTGGTCAAGAGCTTGCTCAACTCAGAGAGGAAACACTGAAGCTGCTCGAAAAGAGCCATCGAGCCAGTGCCTTACTAGGAAAGGAACAAAGGGGTCTACTCTAACTACTTCGTGGTACCGAAAGTAGACGGAAATCTCAGACCCATCCTGGACCTGCGATACCTAAACAAATTAATCAGAACACAGAAGTTCAAAATGACATCACTACAGGAGGTGCTGCCCCAAATAAGGGACGGGAGGTGCTGCCCCAAATAAGGGACGGAGACTTCTGTAGTAGGGGATCTCTGTGTATAGTCGTAATCTATGAATAGTCCCGCCCATGTGCGGGGACCCCGGAGCAATCAAAATATCTCTTAAGGTGTCCTGCATTTGCAAACCTGCAAAGACACTTAAGAGACAGACAAAATAATACAGCCTAATACAACATGGCTGCACTGGCCAGCACTTCATCTGAAGTGAACACAAAAGCCAAAATAAAGTTTAAATGTCATTTTTATTCACACCTGACATGTTCCTTTAGTGTATCACACTCCCTTCACCAAAATCCCTTTAAACAATAGAGAGGAAATGGTGGACAGACAAGCCCTATAGGCTGTCATTATGTGTCTGCTAAAGGGATACCGTGCCTTTAAGGAACTCTCCAGAGACCCCCGGTATCCCAGGATGCACAGCCAAAGCAAGTTACTTGAGCTCTACCCTTTTGGGTTGAGATTTGGATTACATTTTGGTTTTTTGATAAAATAGTTTGTTCATTCGACGTCTAGTGCCTTTCTCTACTGCATCCTGCAATTTGGTGCAGTTTGGCCCACTCTTAGCATGGCTTTATTTGATAAATGCCCTGAGTGTGGGATGAAAAAGGCCAAGACGGACCCACATGATGTCTGTATCCTCTGCTTATCTTCACATGTCCCTGCTACATGTGACATCTGCAAGACCTTTTCCAAGAGGACCCTGAGGGACAGAGAGAAGATTCGCCTCCAGGGACAGGAGAAGCAGAGGACAGGTGGGACTTCGGGGCATGGAGGATCTCATTCCCCTTCCTCTGCCCATGCTTCAGTCACTGGAGGGACCTCCGGGCAGAAAAAGGAGCAGAAACGACACCTACCGGCTTCTAGGTCGCGTTCGACGTCGAAGGCGACGACGTCGACGGCGAGAGGTAAAGCACCGGTGTGTTTACCGTCGATCCAGGGCTCTGGATCTCGGCGTTCTCGACGTTCGACGTCGAGAGGGGCCGGCGAGACCTAGGACTAGGTCGCCGTCGAGGATTCCACAGTAGACGTCGACACACCATCGACGTCGTACCGAGCCCCGCAGACAGCGCAGCTCGCCGTCGAGGCGACCCCGCTCGTCTCCTTCGCCGTCGACTCATGGATCAACGCCGACGACATAGACGCCGAGACACCGGCGACTGCCGTCGAGACGAAGGAGATCGCCGTCGAGGCACAGGTCGCCGTCGAGGCACAGGTCGCCGTCGAGGCACAGGTCGCCGTCGAGGCACAGGTCGCCGTCGAGGCACAGGTCGCCGTCGAGGCACAGGTCGCTGTCGAGGCACAGGTCGCTGTCGAGGCACAGGTCGCCGTCGAGGCACAGGTCGCCGTCGAGGCGAAGGGGATCGACGTCTAGGAGGCATCGCTCACAGTCGACGTCGAGAGGCTCTCCGAGGGGCCACCGTTCGACGTCGAGGAGACGCCGTACGAGGTAACACGTCTTCGGTGATTACGATCTCCAGTCGTGGTTCTAGGAGAAGAAGGCGCCCCCCCCCTCGTTCACTTGAGCACGGGACAGGCCTGCCAAGAAGAGAAGGGTGGACGGGAGTCCGGAAAGTGCTGGTCCGGGTTCTCCTGCAAGGAGTGATGGAGCTCCGCAGCCTCTCCCTCAGCCGCTGCCTCAGAAGCCTTCTACGCCTCCTCCTCCTCCGGTGCCACAGCTCCCGCCGTCTCCTCCTCCTCCTCCTCCGGTGCCACAGCTCCCGCCGTCTCCTCCTCCTCCTCCTCCTCCTCCTCCGCCACAGCTCCCGCCATCTCTTCCTCCTCCTCCGGTGCCACAGCTCCCGCCGTCTCCTCCTCCTCCGGTGCCACAGCTCCCGCCGTCTCCTCCTCCTCCGGTGCCACAGCTCCCGCCGTCTCCTCCTCCTCCTCCTCCTCCGGTGCCACAGCTCCCGCCGTCTCCTCCTCCTCCTCCTCCTCCTCCTCCGGTGCCACAGCTCCCTCCGTCTCCTCCTCCTCCTCCTCCTCCTCCTGTGCCACAGCTCCCGCCGTCTCCTCCTCCTCCTCCTCCTCCTCCGGTGCCACAGCTCCCGCCGTCTCCTCCTCCTCCTCCGGTGCCACAGCTCCCGCCGTCTCCTCCTCCTCCTCCTCCTCCGGTGCCACAGCTCCCGCCGTCTCCTCCTCCTCCTCCTCCTCCTCCTCCTCCTCCTCCTCCACGAATGGGAACTTCACCCGCACGTTCTTCAACCGTTCTTTCAGAAATGGGGGCATCCTCACATAGATTTGTTCGCCACCCACGAGAACAAAAAATGCCCAAGCTTCCCCGCCAGATATCCACACCCATTGTCCAAAGGCAATGCCATATGGATGAACTGGTCAGGCAAATTTGCGTACGCTTTTCCACCTCTCCCGCTAATTCCATTAGTGGTGCGAAAGCTACAACAGCATTCCCTCACGCTCATCCTGGTAGCTCCAACATGGGCCAGACAACCGTGGTACACCACACTACTGGAACTCTCGGTAGTACCACACCAAAAGCTACACCTCTCACCATGCCTCCTAACCCAGAACCATGGAGAGATCACTCACCTGGACCCAGGTCAGCTCAACCTTGCGATCTGGCTCCTGAAGTCCTAGAATTCGGATACCTTAACCTTCCCCTTGATTGCATGAATATTATCAGACAAGCTAGACGCCCTACTACTAGGGCCTGCTATGCTGCCAAATGGAAAAGATTTGTTGTTTACTGCCATAACACAATCGATCCTCTAAATGTGTCCATACAGCACATCATATGCTACTTACTCCATCTACAAAGGTGTAACCTGGCATATACATCCATACGGTTACACCTCGCAGCAATTGCTGCTTACTTACAAAACAGGCAGCACCTATCACTTTTCAAAGTACCTGCTATCAAAGCCTTTATGGAAGGCCTCAAAAGGGTAGTTCCACCCAGGGTACCACCCTCACCTGTCTGGAACCTAAATATAGTTCTCACAAGGCTAATGGGACCGCCCTTTGAACCACTACACAAATGTGAGCTGCAATTTCTCACATGGAAAACAGCTTTTCTAGTGGCCATCACTTCCCTTAGAAGGGTCAGTGAAATACAAGCACTCTCTATACAGGAACCCTTTCTCCAAATGCATCGGAACAAGGTGGTACTCCGCACCAACCCCAAATTCCTACCCAAAGTCATTTCTCCCTTCCATCTAAACCATTCGGTAGAATTACCAGTCTTTTTCTCGCAACCTCAAACAGTTGCGGAAAGAGCTTTACACACATTGGATGTTAAAAGGGCCTTACTTTACTACATCCAAAGAACACAACCTTTCAGAAAAAACAAACAGCTATTTGTCTTTCTCTCCACCACATAAAGGCAACCCTATTTCTAAAGCAGGGATAGCTCGGTGGATTGTCAAATGCATACAGATTTGCTACCAAAAAAGCAAAACGAACGCTATCCATTCCTCCTAAAGCCAACTCTACAAGAAAGATAGGGGCTTCTATGGCCTTTTTATGGAACATACCATTAGATGACCTCTACAAAGCAGCCACATGGTCAACACCACACACTTTCACAAAACATTACTGTGTAGATGTGCAAACCAAGCAACAAGCTAGTGTGGGCCAGGCTGTCCTGAAAACACTGTTCCAAACAACTGCAGCGGATGCCGGTGGTCGCCGCTAGGGTTGGGTACTGCTATATAGTCTATGCTAAGTGTATAATCTGCAGCTCATATGCCTCGAACGGAATATGCTACTTACCAGTATGCATCTGTTCTTGGCATCTATACACGCCCACCCACCTCCCCGGCTACCGATATCCGTTCCAGTTTATCTTATTTAGACACACGCACATGGGTTTCTTCACTGTTACTACTACGCTCCATCTTTCCCTGCTGGCGAAAAACAATCTGAGGATGGAGCCGAATCCCATGCGCAATACCAACCAAAGGAGGAGTCACTGACCTTGTGACTTCCAAAGACTTTCCAAGAGGAAAAACAAACTGCAAACATCCGGGCCCAACACCAGATGGCGATCTATGCTAAGTGTATACATCTGCAGCTCTACATGCCAAGAACAGATGCATACTTGTAAGTAGCATATTCCTTACTGTACAAATAACAAACTCAACCCACTAGATGCTTCTAATCAAGACATCTGTTATGTTTTGCATCTACAACAATGTAACCTAGCATATGTATCCATTTGACTATATCTTGCGGCAATAACAGCCCATCTCCTAAACAGACAACCATTGTCTTTAAGGGTACCAGCTATCAAAACATTTATGGAAGGACTTAAAATAATAATTCCACCTAAAGTTCCACCATCTCCAGTATGGAATCCAAATGTGGTACTTACCAGGCTCATGGGTCCCCCATTTGCACCTATGCATAAATGTGAATTACAATTTCTCACCTGGATGGTGGCTTTCCTGGTTGTGATCACATCTCTCAGAAAACTCCGTGAACTCCAGGCATTAACCATACAAGAACCATTTCTCCAAATCCATCATAACAAAGTGCTTCTTAGGACTAACCCAAAATTACTATCTAATTTCATCCCTGCTTTCCACCTTAACCAGTCTGTAGAACTCGCAGTATTTTTCCCTCTACCAGACTCAGTAGCAGAACGGGCTCTTCACACGCTAGGCGTGAAAAGAGTGATACTTTACTACATTGAAAGAACAAAATCCTTTAGAAAGACTAAACAACTTTTTGTGGCTTTCTCCCACCTCATAAAGGCAATCCTATCTCAAAAACGGGGATTGCAAGATGGATTGTTAAATGAGTCCAAATATGCTCTGCTAAAGCCAAATGCACCTTAACCGTTCCCCCTAGGGCTCACTCCACACGTAAACTAGGGGCATCTATGGCATTCTTGGGGAACATTCCCCTAGATGACATCTGCAAAGCAGCAAGTTGGTCTACATCACACACGTTCACAAAACACTATTGTGTAGATGTGCAAGCAAAACAACAAGCTATTGTGGGCCAGGCTGTATTATGAACACTTTTTCAAACCACTGCAACAGCTACAGGTAGCCACCGCTAAGGAGGTAACTGCTGTATAGTCTATACACAAGTATACGATCTACAGCTTATATGCCTTGAACGGAAAATGCTACTTACCAGTATGCATCTGTTCTTAGCATGTAGAGCTGTAGATTCGTATACGCCCACCTGCCTCCCCGGATACCTCTATCTGTTCCAGTACTGTCTTTCTTAGATACATTACACATGGACATCCTTTGCTATTTTACTAACTCCATCATAACCCTCCAAGGCAAAACAATCTGGAAATGGAGTTGATGCCCATGCGCACTATCGTCCTAAGGAGGAGTCACCTACCTCACGACTACAAAAGACTTCTACCAAGGCAAAAACAAAGTGCAAACATCCGAGCCCAACACCAGATTGCGATCTATGCACAAGTATACGAATATACAGCTCTACATGCGAAGAACAGATGCATACTGGTAAGTAGCATTTTCCTTACACTTTGAAAAATTGACACTTTTCAGCACAGTTCAGTGTTATCCTATGGGGAAAACAATATTGTGGGTAAAGAGGTAAGTAATGCACTTACAATTCCAGTCTTTGGGGCAAAAAGTCAGTAGGGAAGCAAGGGTCAGGTGAGTACCAAAACTGCACCACCAGCGGCACAGGGGTGGCCCAGTGCAAAGGTCAACATCTGAGCTCGGCCCAATTATTTTCAATGGAGACTGGGGGTGACTCGAGCCACACTGCTTGCAGGTAAGTAAATTGGTTGCAGGGGCTAAGCTTTGGGTGCTAGCACCAGCACAGGTAAGGCCACAAAGCAGCAACAAATATACACCACCAGCGGCACAGGGGTGGACTGTGCAGGGTACAAAATCAGCATCCGGTGCCCAATGCTTTTCTCTGGAGATTCTTCTTTTGGCAAACAGGCTCCCGGAGTTGCACTGGAGGTTGCAGTAGAGAGGCCAACGACAACAGAGGTAAGTAGATGGGTAGGGGGTCGTAGGGGCATGGTCACTTCAGCTCACAAAGACCCAAAGTTAACTTATCGGAGCCGGTCGGGTGGAGCATCTGGATTCACACTGCAGGTGCCGCCGTGGCGATCTGGAGAGGTAAGCCAACACTTGACACGAGGTCAGGATTGCTGGGGAGACTTCACTGCACAGGTGAGCCACTCATACTCAGGGCATGGGCTTTGGGTGTAGAGTGGGCAGGAATTGCAGTTCCAGCTGGATCTCGAGCCCTTGGAGATTAAAGTCTTTTTTTGAAGGCAGCAGTCCTCCCAGGGTTTTCAGAGGTTGCTGGCTGCAAGACAAGTTGCAGGTTTGCCGAAGCTGGAGACAGGCCAGTAGGGCTGGGGTCAAGGCAGTCGTCTTCAGTCTTCGCTGCAGGAATGCCTTCTTTCTTAGGGAGTTGCAGATAAGGTTCCTAGGTCGGTGGAAGCCACCTACATTCTATATTTAGGGGAGTTTTAGGGGAGTAGCAGATAGGGCAAATGGGCACCTTACTTGGGTGACTACACCCTCTATTATGCTATGCTCCTATGGGAGGGGGGGTTATAGACCTAGCCCTGATTTAAGGGGTCTTCCCATCTTCAATGTGGCAGGGCCTGAAAGATGTGCATCACCTCTCCTCCCCCACCTTGGGGGTGGAGTTGGCAGAGATGGGCGCACATCCTATTCTCCTGTGTTTCCCAGCCCAAAGTGGGGGTGTGAACTAGGGGCTGCCATCTGCTACCACTGGGGGTGACCAAAGGAAAGGGGTTACAAAACCTCCCCAAGGGAAAGGGGGTCAACATCCTAAGGATTAAAGCAAAGAGTCTTCTGCAGGCCCCCAAAATCATGCACAGGAGGGTGGGTCCCTGAACTTGTCACTATTCAACAGTGGGTACAAAGGTAAGTTCTCTTCCAGGGGATCCTCATCAATAGTCATAGGCACTAGAATATTCCCGCCCATGGACTTTTCACTCGTACAAAACCATAGAAATTCCCCCGTTATAGTTAGTTCTGCTAACTATAACTTGCGCGCCCGCAATGCACTGCTGATGACGTCCCATATTACATCACTCTTGACATGGTCAGTGACATCACTCATGACATCACTCATGACATCTCAAATGACATCACTGATGACATCATCCAGTGAATGTGTGTTTTTCTGAAAATTATATGTTTTATATATGTATATCTCAAGGTCGATGGAAGAATAAATGGGTATATAAATGTCTAAATGGATGATTTGTTTTTGAAAAATTGATTGTATTACTGACTAAGTGTATCTTAGTGAGTAATGTTTAAATATGTAAATATCTGTATCAGTCTCTCACTTTGTGTATAAGTGGCTGCATGGGTTGGTGAGTAGCTACATGAGTGTATATAGGTTATTAGTTGATTTTTTGAGTATCAGTATGAGTGTCTGATGTCTGTATGGTTCGGTGGGGGGTATTGCGTAGTGCATAGGTGCATGAATGAGTGACTCACTGTTTGTATGTGTTGAAGACAGCATGTGTGCAGTACTATATGGGTGGATGAGTGTGTGCATGGGTGTGTTAGTGAGTGAATGACTGTCTCAATAGTGTCTCTATGAGTAACTACATATGTTTTAAACTAGTATATGTGACTATTGGTGTATATAAGTGAGTATATGTGAGAGTGAGAGATTGAAAGAGTTCCTGTATGACTAAGTATGTGTTTCTATAAGTGATTGTTTAAAAGACTAAGTATGTGTAAGTTTCTGTAGAAGTAAGTGTGGTGGTGTGTGTATAACTGAATATGCAGGTAAACGGATGTTTGATTCTTTATTAGCATGAGTGACTGTGTGTGAGTAACTTTATGGATGAGTGGCGTTGTGTAACAGAATGTATAGGTGTATTAATACATATGATGAGTGAGTGCATGTATGAGTGACTGTATAGGACTGTTGGTGAATGAGTGGATGTGTATGTGGATCTTACAATTACTGAATAGGTTGTAACTGGTATTGGTATGTCCATTGTTTTGAAAAGTTTAGTCTCTATTTTTGAATGTGTGTATGAAAGGTTATATTAGGGGGGAGGAGGACTGCCACTATCACAAGGATGATGTCATCAGTGATGTCATGAGTGATGTCACTGACCATGTCATGAGTGATGTAATATGTGACGTCATCAGCAGTGCATTGCGGGCGCGCGATTTATAGTTAGCTGAACTAACTATAACGGGGGAATTTCTATGGTTTTGTACGAGTGAAAAGTCCAGCTAACTATATCGCCCCTGAAACCTATGGTTTTTTTCAGTGAATTTCTAAGGTTTTTTAAATGCCAATTCCTAGCTATAACGTGCCTGAAACCTATGGTTTTTTCAGTGAATTTCAAAGGTTTTTTAAATGCTAATTTCTAACTATGCCTACAGAGATAGGACATGTGAAGAAAGAAGGAAAAACGCACAAAGAAAAAAAAGAAATGCAGAAAGAAGCAACAGAAGTCCTCAAAGACGAAGAAAAGTGCAGGAAGAAATATAACGTGCAGAAAGAACAAACAGAAGAGCAGAAAGAAGCCTTGTTGCAAAATCATCCTGTACCCTCAACTTTTTCAGAAGGATACTGGTGGTAACTGAGTCTGCCTAAGCAGTCCTAGAGCCAGTGCTATGTTAAAAGACACTCAGAATACAGTGAAAACACCTACATACACTAGGGCACACTATGCGTTGGGGTCCCCCTGTGATTAGCATGACCTCCTCTGTAAGCCCCTAGTATATAATAGGGCAGGAGATTAAAACTACCTCTTAAAACGCACCACAGGGCGTGTTTGAACATGTCACCTCATGCCCCGTTCCCTCCCTTCCCCACTGTGTAAACACACCCTGTAGCCATTTTAAGTTGGGAGATTTAGTCCCCTTGAATCCTGAGGGTCCCTAGGGTCCAACTACACCACTAGGTACCTCCAGTAAGCGCCACAGAGCTGCGTTGCAGAGAGGTGTAAAAAGTGGCACGGCCTGCACCACCTCTCTGCAACGCAGAGCAGTGGTGCTTACTGGAAGCACCTGGTGGGCTAGTTGGACCCCAGGGACCCTCAGGATTGAAAGGGAATTATTTCCCCAACTTAAAAACGCGACACAAGGCGTGTTTGCACACGTCACCTCAGGCCCCGTCCCCTCCCTTCACCACTGTGTAAACGCGCCCTGTGGCTGTTCTAAGTTGAGAGATTAAGTCCCTTTGAATCCTCAGGGTCCCTAGGGTCAAACTAGCCCACTAGGTACCTCCAGTAAGCGCCACAGAGCTGCGTTGCATGGAGGTGTAAAAAGTGGCGTGGCCTCAGAACACCTGTCTGCAGCGCAGCTCCCTGGCGCATACTGGAGATACTTGTTGGGCTAGTTGGCCCTCAGGGACCCTCAGTATTGAAGGGGAATTAATTCCTCAACTTACAACTGGCCAGGGGGCGCGTTTGCAGAGTGCTGCAAGGAGGGGGCATGGCCTCCGGCGCGATGCCGGTCTTTTATTTATTTTTCAGAAGAAGGGCTGTGTGGCCCCCTTTCTTTTTCTAATTTATTAGCCCTGGGGACCCCATCCCCCCAGGGCCTGCACCCTAATTTGTTTTGTTGAAAAAAATTAATTTGGCCCTCCCAAGGCCTTAATCGGCCCCGGGGACCCCAACCCCGGGTCATGGCCTTTTTTTTTTATTCTTTAGGAGGGGGGCTGTGTTGCTGGACAAACCGTATGTACCTATCACCATGACGATTTGCGTGATATTCATTAAAAGGCGACTATGCATACAATGAATCCACGTAGAATGTATTCACACCGCTAGTGAAGCTCTGACATGTCTGACACCCTACCGTGCCTAATCCCGGCGCCCCCGCTGGTGGGTACTCTCCAAGTAGACACCCTTGTCATTTATTTATACAAACATGGGTAGCTATTGACGGGCACATTTAATACACATGCCCACCAAGACATTCAAAGGCGATTCGACAAAAATTCAACCAAACTATGCAAGAAACTCCCTCACGGTTAATAAAACACACATCCACCGCCGGATGTGTAATACTTTTTATTTTACTCTCTGGAAAGGAGACAAACCTCACTTGAGTCGGTGTGCTCCTGGCTGAGCCCAATGCTGGGTTACACCCACCATTGCCTGCCGAGTGCCTCACACCTCTGTGTTGTATTCCACCATCTAGTGCTTATGCTAGGACACTCTCTAGCCCATGTGCACTGTAACACCACCCCGTGAATATGTCATGCCACACTTGCCTTCGCACGGGTTATATTGCCCCATCTAACGTGCCTTCCTCGATGCCTATGTTATAAAGCACAGCGCTATGCCATACTTATTACAATCTGGGATCCATATCTTTGTCACAGTGCATATGCAATGTTACACTACCCAGCACATATTTTATATTACAACTTTAGAGACTACTTAGGTTACACAACACTGCCCTGTGCATATTACACTCCAAGACGCATATCACATAGCAAGCGCTAGTGCCTGTGCTATCTCGCGCTCTCCAATAAATCTGTCATTGCGCACAATGTATTGCATATTATATTTCACGCCCCGGTTCATCTTGTATCACACTTTTTAGTGCATAGTTTATACCATATACTATATCTAGCTTCCATTTTCAATCGTGCTCTCAGGACTATGTTCTATATAACACTGCGTCCACCTACCCTTTTCAAGGGCATTACATTTTGCGATGGGGGGTGGAAGGTCAGGGGATGTTTCTGCCAAGTGAGCCCGGAGTCACAGTCCCAAACGTCCTCTTCTTCCTGAATAAAAGTGAGATTATGCTGCATACTTGTTCATATTTGAAGTAGTTCGCACAGACACACATTTTAAAAACAATAAAGTTCCTAATACCCACCTTCTATGAACAGTTAGCTTGCTGCCCCATCCACCTCCTCCCTATCCTCTGTTGTCTGAATCCATGGACTAGCCTCCTCCCTCCTGCCATGCATGGTCTGATGTGCTGCCACTGCCCTCCATTTAGCATGATGTACCAGTCCACTCCTCCTGCCCTCCATTGCCCAATTCTATGGGCAATCATTGTCCTCCTGCTTAGCCTCTGTGCTTAGCTTGCTGCCCCTATTCTCCTTCCCCCTGCCCTCCGATGTCTTTGTGCATGCCCCTGCTCCATCCTTTTTGACCACCATGTTCCATGGACCTGCCACTCCTATCTACTCTGAGTGTTCTGTTGAGCTCCCCTCCCACCTGCCTAGCATTGTCAGATGACTGTAACCTGTCCCTGCCACCTCCACCCTGCCTGTCCACATGCCATGCCCCTATCCCCTTCCTCCTGTCCTTCATGGTCCATTTTACTGCCACACCCTTCTGCCCTCCCTGGTCTGTTGTGCTGCAACTGCTCCTCCTGCCTGCCCCGCGCGGTCTGTTGTGTGGCCCCTTTCCCTGAACTCTCTTGTCTGTGCCCAGGTCCTGACCCTCCCTTCTATCCTCCATGGTCCTTTGTGCATGCCCCTGCACCCTCCTTCTTGCCCATCATAGCCATTGTGCTGCCACTAACCCTCCCGCTTGCCATGCATGGTCTTCTGTGCTGCCATGGCCCCTCCCACCTTCCCTGTGTGGTCAGCGAGCTGCTCCTGACCCCCTCCCACCTTCCCTCCATGGTCTGTGTGTATGCCATCAGTCTCACTGTTGCTCTCCATGGTGTGTCTTGTTTCTAGTGCCCATCCTGCCTGACCTCCATGGTCATCTTGCTGCTCCTGCCCTGCCCCTTTGCCCCCAGCCCTCTGTTTCCATGTGCAGACCCCTATTCCCTCCTTCCTGGCTTGTCGGTTCCATTGTAATGCCCCTGATCCGTCCCTCCTGCCCTTTATGGTCTGTTATGCTGCAGCTTTCTCTCCTGTCTGTCCATTATGGTCAGCTAGCTACCATTGCCTCTTTCCCCTCTGTTGTCTGTTGTCCATGTGCATGGTCCTGTCCCCTCCCTATTGCTTTCTATGGATTGTTGTGCTGCACTCCCGTCCCGCATGCCCTGTGTGGTGTATTGTGCTGCTGCAAACCCGGATGCCTGCCCTGTAGGGTCAGTTTGGTGCACCTATCAATGTCCCTCCTGTCCTCTGTTATCCAAGTCCATGTCCCTACCCCAATTCCTCCTGCCTACCATGATCCAATGTACCATACTTGCGAACATTTTGAACTTGGTAAGAGGGAGATTTTGAAATAAAACTGGGGTATTGATTTTCCCCTTTGAGTTACATTGAAAAAGAGAAGATTGTAGACAGGAACCAGATCAAGTAAAGCCCATTTGAGCTTAAAAACATTGGACGTTTCCTGGCTGAAACGGGTCTGTTGGCATGTATGGTTGTATGACCACTGCCTCTTCCTTCTGCCCACAATGGTCTATTACATCACCACAGCCTCTCTTGCCAGTCCTGTATTGTTGGTTTGTAGCCCCTGACCCCCTTTCCACTGCCCTCCATAGTCTGTTGTGCTGCCACTGCCCTTCCTGCCTGCCTAGTGTGGTCAAATTGTTGCCTCTGCACTCTCCTACCTGCCTTCAATTTTCAGAGTCCGTGCCCCTGGCCTCTGCCTCTCAACAGTATCCTAATGAACAACTAGATTGCTAACATTCTATATTTATTACAAAAGTGTGGAACGCCTGACGTCATCTTGATGTAATCAAAACTGTAATGCCTAGAGCATTTCCTCTAGAAATTACATATATGAGAGGGTCTTATTTGCATCAAAATTATGGTTAGTGCTCTAAAAAACTAAAATGAGGACAATTTTCTGAGTTTTCAAATAGCGACAAAGAACTTTTAAATTATTTGTAATCTTAGTTTTTTTATCCAGTTGACCACTTGATTAAATGTTGCATCCAAGGGGAGAGGGTGTGGTGTTACTTCCAGAGCTGCAGACTTTGCAACTGGGGAACCAGGTTGGAGTTTCTGCTTCAGCACAACATTCTGTGATTCTGGTCAAATCACTTAATCTCCCCATGTCTACAACCAAAATGATTTTGATCTTGTGTGATGTAACCAATGCTCATGTAAAGCACTCCAATACCTGACAAGTCTGCACTATATAAAACTGCAAATACACAAAAAATAAGTGTTTTGCACACTTCTGTCATTCGGCTACATTTGGGCTCTTTTGTCTCTGGTGGCCATTTTAGGAGATTTATTTGTTATGGAGTTTCCTAATTTCCTCATTTACTGCAGTCTCCTCAGTAGGAAATGCTTTCAGTTTTTTACTTTGATTCCATCAAGAAGGTATTCAGATATGTCACACATTTGCCATAAATTCTGAATGTTAGCACTCTAGTTGCTCATTAGATCACTGTAGTAAAGCTACTGCTCACCACGGAAGTCTGCTGCTAGTATTAGAAGTGCATGTTTCAGTCTGCATATCCGAATTTTTTAATGAAATAGAAGAGGATTTGAGAAGTCACTCAAAATATGCCCTAATTTTTCTTTCTTCAGCACTAATCATAATTTCTATGGCAAAATGAACCCCCTCATTGTGTTCCTTTTTAAATTAAATGTTTTAAGTGTTACCAGTTTATTCCAATCAAGATGGCTTCAGGTATGCCATACTTTTGTCATAAGTAAGACAGTAAGCGTTCTAGTTGATCTTAAGAACACTCTGAGACGTTCTGTCATTGGGCTACATTTGGGCTACATCTAGGTGATATTTGGGCTCTTTTGGCTCTGGTGGCCATCTTGGGAGATTTATTTGTTATGAAGTTTCCTAATTTCCTCATTTACTGCAGTCTCCTCAGTAGGAAATACTTTCAGTTTTTTACTTTGATTCCATCAAGAAGGCATTCAGATGTGTCACACATTTTCCATAAATTCTGAATGTTAGCACTCTAGTTGCTCATTAGATCACTGTAGTAAAGCTACTGCTCACCAGGCAAATCTGCTGCTGGTATTGAAAGTGCATGTTTCAGTCTGCATGTCAGAATTGTTTTATGAAATAAAAGAGGATTTCAGAAGTCAAAATGTGTTTTTCTTTCTGCAGCACTAATCATAATTTATATGGCAAAATGAACCCCCTCATTTTGTTCCTTTGTAAATTAAATGTTTTAAGTGTTACCACTTTATTCCAATCAAGATGGCTTCAGGTGTGCCATACTTTTGTCATAAGTAAGACTGTTCACGCTCTAGTTGTTCTTTAGAACACTCTGGGAAGCTGCAGTAGAACACAAAGGAATCAACTGACAGTCTCTGCCCTTGTTGGATGTACATGTTTTACTGAGAATGTCAGACTTCATTCTCACATGACTGAGAAAGATAATGTGAATTTACAGAAAATATGCTCTCAGTTTAGCTTATAGATCACCTTCCAAACCTCTGTGGGAAAAGCATGAGAAAATAGTTTTCTCTAAAACATGGTTCATGATATCCCAGCAGAAGGCTTTTTCGCATGGTAAAATCACCTTAGAACACACCACAATTCCTTAAATGAGTATGGTGCCATCAACAAATGATTTATAATGTAACTAAAGTCTTAAAAACTTCTATTAACTGCAATGCTTTTTAATGAGGTGCTATCATGTATATTGGTCCCACGATGGATGCCAACACTTCTTGGATGAAGTGCTGACAGCCAATCAGATCTCAGGATGAGATGTGTGGTTAGGCTCCGCCCAGATATATATATGATTTTACTTTCGATTTTCTCAGGAACTACTGAACAGATTGACTCCATATATGCAAAAGGCACATCCCTGAGCTGAGGACTACCTCTGTGCCAAATTTCAAGTAATTCTGTTCAGCCGTTCGGGCTGTACCTTGGACTAAAGGTCCCTATGGAAAATTGCATGGGGAAAACGCGTTTTGGGACCCCCCTTTTTTCTCCGCCCCCGCTTGACGAATCCCCCCGAGACTTTCAGGGTAGGAGCGGAGCGGAGCGCCCCACCTATTTTGAAAATTTCGCGAGGATTCGTCACCCGGCGACAAAGTTATTCCAAATAGAATGTTGCGGATTTCCTATGGAAACACGGTCCTAACTATAACTATCTACTGGCGACCGCCAGTAGATAATATATATATATATATCAAAGAAACTTCCTTTTCAAAGAGGAAAGTCGACGCCTTGTCTGTTGCGCAAACTTGATTTCATTCCGTCAGCTAAAAACGTTAGACGCGTTTCGCCTGCCCTGCAGGCTTGTTCACTAACATTTAGCATAAAGTTTTTCAGTCATTTTAACCAAACAGTGAATCACGTGATATGTGTAGAACTATTCAACCATAGAAAGTGCAAACAGACTAGTAGTTCAGTACAGATTTAACTTGTGCAAAGGCTCATGGTTGCGATTACAAACATTTAACATGTTCAAAGCACAATTCTATGCCTTAAAAGCACTTATACTTATACACAATAATTGTTATAAAATATATAAACATTATTGGACTAAATCCACATTTTTTATTAAAAAATGAATTAAAAGGATTCGAACCCTGGACAATGCAGAATAGTAATTGCATGTACAGACACTGCCCCAGTGGGCTAGTCCACGGTCATGATAGCCTAATTGGTAAAAAATCAGTACTAGAACGCCAAGGTTCAAGGGGTCCAGCCCAAGTGGGCAAAGTTAACACTGTTCTAAACTCATGAGCAACTCGTCTTATCATCCTCTGAATTACACTAGTCTGCATAAAGTGCTTGTGCTAGATTTTAAAATGAGTCCTAAAACTTACACACGTTGCATATTAAATGTTAAAATCAGAGTAGGGAGGGGAACGGCAATAGCTTCATAGATGCGTGTGAAAGTCTAATTCAATATTAAGACCTTCGGGAATTTTTGTGTTGAGTCGAATGATGTAGTTTGATTCCAACTTTCTCAATTTCTTGACTCGATCACCTCCCCTTGCGCTCATTGGGACTGCATCGATTACGTAGTACTCAAATCCCTTGGTATTCCTGTTATGGTGCTGATCAAAGTGTCTTGCCACGGGCTAGGTTTTATCCCCATTTTTAATGGCCCTTAGGTGCTGTAGGATCCGCTTATGTACAGGAAGGATCGTGCTGCCCACGTACCGCAGGCCACATGGGCACCGCAGTACATAAACAGCAAAATCGGTCCTGCAAGAATATTGCCCCTTAATCTTATTTACATAGGATGATAGGCCTGCTACAAAGGTGGATGTATTCTTGCCATGAATACAAGCTTTGCATTTTGCACATTTGGAAAAGCCTTCCTTTCTTCTAAGCCAAGTCTTGGACGCCTGTCCCTGAGTAGTTGGCAGCATGTTGCTGACCAGTGATTGCTTCAGCGACTTAGCTTTTCTGAAGGTTATTAGAGGTTTGCGCCCCACAAGTTTCTTAAGTATGGGGTCATTGGCAATAATATGCCAATGCTTTTGCAATATCTTACGTATGCTACCCTCTTGGGAGTTAAAGCTAGTGATCAATCTGCACTGGTCCTCGATGGTATTGACTTGTATGCCTGATTGCTTTTCACGGCTAAAGAGTATTTCCTCCCTCGATTTCTTTTGAGCTTTCCAAATGGCTGCATTTACCCAGGCCTGGGGATAACCTCTAGCTGCAAAGCGACCCTTTAGGCATTTAAGTTCTGTGTTTAAGTCCTGGACGTTGCTGCAGTTCCTCATAGTCCCAAGACATTCTCCATAGGGAATACTTCTTACTAGGTTCTTCGGATGGAAGCTAGTGGCATGCAAGAGGGTATTGCCATCTGTGGCTTTACGGTAGAGTTTGGTTTCCATTTTGCCATTCTCAATATACACAATCACATCCAGGAAATTGACATTGGTCTTACTGATGTCATGTGTCAGTTTTAAATTAAGGTTATTAACTTGCAATCCGTTGACAAAATCTCTAGCGCTCTCCTGGGAGCCCTTCCATACAACAAAGAGATCGTCAATGTAGCGACACCAAAACATCACATTCTCTTGCCATTCTTTGGGAAATTGCGATTGGACTACCTGCTCCTCCCACCAGCCCATCGCAGTCCCGCATACCTGGTGGAACAATTCTCCGTTAAATAGAAAGTAATTGTTACTGAGGCAGGTGGAAACCATCGTCAATAGCATCTGAGTATGATGCCATAGCTGCAGGGGTCTCTCTCCCAAATAGTACTTAATGGCATTGAGACCGTCTGCATGCCTAATGCTTGTGTTCGAGGCATGTGGGCTGCTGACATTCATATCTGTGCATAGATCGCCGCCTAGTGTTGGGTCCGGATGATTGCACATTGTTGTCCTGGAAGAGTCTTCGAAGTATCACGAGATAGGTGACTCCTCCCCTGGACCACAGTGCGCATGGGCATCCTCTCCATCCTTAGATTGTTTTTTTCCGCCATTGGGTTCGGATGTGCTTATCTTAGCTCAAGTTAGGAAAATTGAGTTTAAGGCCAAAAGGCCTTTAGTTATCGTCGGTATTGTTCCGTTCGGTATAGACTAGTTTCTTTAGTGCTTTAGCACCTTCTTCCAGCTTTTCGGATCCGCTTGGTCCGAACATCGAACTCCGATCGACGATGGAATCGAGGACTCCGTTCAAAAGGTGTCCTTTATGCCACGCGAAATACCCACACATCGACGTCTACCCGGTATGCAACAAATGTCTCTCACCGGATCAAGATGAGTCGAAATGTATGGCCTGTGCCTGGTTCCGCTCAAAGAAGACTCTCCGGAATCGACGGGCAGCGAGATTGGAGGCGCAGCAATCGGCGCCTGCCCCGGCCAATATTTTTAGCACCGAAGACGAGGACGCCGAGAGCGTAAAAGACGTAGACTCCAGCCCCGCTTCCGAACACGATTCCCGATCGGAAGACGACGATGAGGTGATCTTTCAGAGAGAAGAAGTCATCGAAGAGGTAGGAGACTACGATGAGGCCTTTGGGGCCGAGGAAGATGGCTCCAGCGACGAGCTAGGCCTACCCGTCGATACGGAGGCCGAAAAGATACGTCGTCGTGAGGCTCAGGTCAAGGGATCGCCTTCGGGCCTTACCCAAGATCACTCTCACGGTTCTTCGGCCCCGCCTTCAGGCCCGGCCTCGAACATTTCGCAAGAGCCATTATTATCGAAGACGACTGGGTTCCCTTCAGCTAAACCGAAACCATCCGTTGCACCGGTTCCATCGAAACCGAAAGTGAAACTGGTTGTGATCGGCTCCAAGGCCTCGAAGCCCTCCACTCCTTCGACGCCGACGAAGGTCATCGGCTCCGACCGCGCAAAAAGGGATTTCGGTGCCGAGCTCACCGCAGCGGATACGGTTGCCGAGCCAAAGAAGAAGGCCCTCGGACCCCACAAGGCGCCTTGGCCTCTGGCACCGAAGACATCTGCCCCAACCACCAAAGCCAAGGTGGCCACCCCGTCGGCGTTGACTTCTAAGACGGCGGCGCCTGCCAAGTCATCGACTCCAACAAGCGTCGATACCTCACTTCGGAACGATGACACCATGACTGCAGAGAAGTCGGGGGCCGCTTCGATGCCTACCTCCAAGGTGCCGACCGGTTCCAAAGAGGCATCTGCGTTCACCGTGCAACAGGTCTCGGCATCGTTGCAACGCATCAGAGAACGGGCAGCCCTCCACTCCACATCGGGTCCCGACACGCACAAGGCTTCCAAAGCACCCTCTGCACCGACCAACATCACGTTTGGGTTGCCGCCACCCACGGCGCCGAAACTGTTCGAGATTCGGACACGTGTCCGTCAGGCACAGTCCCCATCCACTGAACAAACAGATCTAGAGCCTTCACAGCCACGATTTATCGACGCCAACACTGGTAGATTGATGCTCCGCAAGCGGAAAATCACGCCAGAGAGGGGATTGGACTCCTATAAAATTCCTCTCAAACACAAATTGCCGGCAGGGTCAGAGCCAGTGCTTCATGAACACTTTCAACCCTTCCATCAGGATCCACCGTCCTTCTCTCCTACGCCTTCAGAAGCAGATGTAGTAGAGGACTATGTAGGGGACGATACCACCTACCCTGGGGATATCGATCCTGATGATCACCTGCAAGACCCAGATCAGGCATGGGATGACCCCACAGACCCGGGTACCGCACCAGATACCCATGACACGCAGCTTTATAACATAAAGACATCTCCCACAGAGGACACTGCTGCCTTTAATGCCCTCATAGAACGGGCTGCTGCCAATCATGGAGTAGAACTCCATTCTGACACTGTCGAAGAAGACTTCTTGGTGGACACTTTCGCCTCTTCCGAAAGAACTGTCAATACTCTGCCCATGTTAAAAAGGGTTCTCAAACCTGCAAAAGACATTTTTAAAGAAACAACCAGGGCACGGGTGCTAAACCCCAGAATTGAAAAAAAGTACAAACCTGCACCCGGAGACCCTATGTACATTAGGGGTCAGTTACCTTTGGACTCCATGGTGGTTGCTAATGCTCGCAAGAGAGCCCACTCACAAACAGGTGATGCTCCTCCCCTAGACAGAGTCCAAAGTGCTGGAGACTTCAGGCAAACGGATTGCAGCGCAAGCAGCGAACATCTGGCGCATTGCCAACACACAGGCACTCCTGGCCCGTTATGATAGGTCCCACTACGACACACTCGAATCACTACTCCAACATTTGCCAGATAAATATAAAGCGGCTGCGGAGATCCTCATCAGAGAGGGACAACTCCTTACCAATGCATCCATCAAGTGCGCACTAGATGCAGCCGACACAGCGGCGAGGGAAATCAACACAAGCGTCATGTTGAGACGGCATGCATGGTTGAGAATCTTAGGCTTCAAGCCGGAGATTCAGAACAATATCCTAAATCAACCGGTCAACCCAGACTATTTATTTGGCCCTGAAGTTGACACTACCCTCGAGAAAATTAAAAAAGACACTGACACTGCGAAATCAATGGGGGCTCTGCAGACGCAGCAGTTTCGTAGTGGCTCCTTTCGTCGCCCCGGGAATAGAGGAGCAGCTAGAGGTCAGGGGTCACAGCAGCAGTACACTAAAGGGGGCACACAAAGTACCTATGATAAAACCAACAGAGGTGGATATCGTGGCTCCAGCACCAAGGGCAGAGGACGTGGTTATGGCAACACCAGGTGCTCCCCCAAAAACAAACAGTGACGCCCTCTCCCTGCCCCCCGACCACATAACACCTGTCGGGGGGAGACTCCAACAGTTCCTGTCAGCGTGGAACACCATCACCACAGACAGGTGGGTCAGGGACATTATCCAGCACGGTTACTGTCTCGAATTAACGTCCACTCCACCCAACATACCGTCAAAGCACCGTCCTATGTCCGCAGAGCACTTGGCATTATTGCAGCAGGAAGTGCTAAGTATGCTGCAAAAAGGTGCAATAGAGGTCGTGCCCGTCAACCAGCAGGGAACAGGGGTGTACTCTGTACTTCTTAATCCCAAAAAAGGACGGCTCGCTCAGACCTATACTAGACCTGAGACCCCTCAACCAATACATTCTCTCAGAGCATTTCCATATGCTCACCCTACAGCAGGTTCTCCTGCTACTCAGTCAGGGAGACTTCTTAGCCACACTGGACCTAAAAGATGCGTATTTCCACATACCCATACACCCTTCACATAGGAAATATCTCAGGTTTACTATTCAAGGGCATCACTATCAGTTCAAAGTTCTCCCCTTCGGAGTAACAACAGCACCCAGGGTCTTTACCAAGTGCCTAGCAACAGTGGCAGCACATCTACGGAGACAACACATTCACGTCTTCCCTTACCTGGACGGCTGGCTTGTTCAGGCAAAGTCAGCCCAGCAATGTGCCAGCCACATGTCCCTCACCATTCACCTTCTTCACAGTCTGGGATTCTCACTAAATTACCCAAAATCACATCTCCAACCCGCACACGTACGACAGTACCTGGGCGCGACCATAAACACTCTGGCAGCCACAGCTCAGCCAAATTTAGTGAGGATCAACAGCATGCAACTACTGATCTCAAAGTTCAAACCTCAACACTCCCTTCCTGTGCGATGCAGTTGATAGGCATGATGGCCTCCTGCATTTTCATTGTCCCGCACGCGAGACTACATATGCGCTCGCTTCAGGAGTGGTTGGCACGTCAATGGAATCAGGCTCACGGGCAATTAAAAGACCTAGTGTTGGTGAGCGGTCGGGCATACAACTCTCTGCATTGGTGGAATCCACAAAACCTTTGCAAGGGCCGACCGTTCCAAGAGCCTGTTCCACAAATAATACTGACAGCGGACGCCTCTCTCCAGGGTTGAGGAGCTCATGTCCTCACTTACACAGTGCAGGGACTATGGACAACGCAACAAAAGAAGATGCACATCAACGTTCTGGAACTGATGGCAATCTTCCTAGCCATGAAGGCATTCAAAGTACACTTGTGCAACAAAGTCGTGTTGATCCGGACGGACAACATGACTGCAATGTACTACATACAGAAGCAGGGAGGAACACACTCTCCACAGTTGTCTCATCTGGCTCAGAGCATGTGGAAGTGGACCATTCAGAGGAACATATTCCTCATGGCGGAACACCTCCCCGGCAAGGACAACCAGATGGCGGATCTGCTCAGCAGACACAGCCACCAGATGCACGAGTGGGAGCTACACCCGTCAGTACTCCAACCGTACTTCCAACAGTGTGGTCATCCAGAGATAGACCTATTTGCCACAAACGAAAATGCAAAATGCCAAAGCGTTGCCGCCAGGTTCCCACAGTCACAGGGCAATGCGAAATGGATGAACTGGTCCGGCAGATTTGCGTACGCTTTTCCCCCAGCGCCATTAATACCGCTAGTGGCACGCAAACTGCGACAACACTCACTGACACTCATCCTAGTTGCTCCCACATGGGCGCGACAACCATGGTACACCACCTTCCTAGAACTTTCCGTGGTGCCGCATCAAAGGCTGCGGATCAAACCCACACTTTTGACGCAGAACCATGGCGAAATTCAGCACCCAGATCCGCAACAGCTGAACCTGGCAATCTGGCTCCTGAAGTCTTAGAGTTTGGCTATCTAAACCTGCCACCTGACTGTATGGATATCAAGGAGGCCAGGAGACCCACTACCAGAGCTTGCTATGCGGCTAAATGGAAGAGGTTTGTCATTTACTGCAACAACAATTACATTAACCCGCTGGACGCATCCATTCAAAACATCATCTGTTACCTCTTACACCTATACCAATGCAATCTGGCATACAACTCAATAGGTATCCATTTAACCGCGATAGCAGCCTATCTCCAAAACAGGCAGCACCTCTCTTTATTCAGAGTGTCTGCCATCAAAGCCTTCTTGGAGGGACTCAAACTAGTAATTCCCCCAAGACACCCACCGGCACCGGTGTGGAACCTCAATTTGGTCCTCACCAGATTAATGGGTCCACCCTTTGAACCTCTCCATTCATGTGAGATTCAATTCCTCACCTGGAAATTAGCTTTCCTAGTGGCAATCACTTTGTTAAGAAGAGTTGGTGAACTCCAGGCACTAACCATTCAAGAGCCATTCATACAGGTTCACGCAAACAGGGTTGTACTACGTACCAACCCCAAATTCATGCCCAAAGTGATATCGCAGTTCCACATGAATCAAACTATTGAACTGCCTGTTTTCTTTCAAAATCCACAGAATGTCGCAGAGAGAATGCTCCATACACTAGATGTAAAGAGGGCCCTCATGTACTATATAGACAGAACTAAGGACTTTAGGAAAACAAAACAACTTTTCGTTGCCTTTTCTCCACAACACAAGGGCAACACCATTTCCAAAGCAGGTATAGCCAGATGGATCGTTAAATGTATTCAAATTTGCTATCAAAAAGCTAAACGCACATTAACGATTCCCCCACGAGCCCACTCAACACGAAAGTTAGGGGCGTCCATGGCTTTCCTAGGAAACATTCCTTTACAGGAAATATGTAGAGCAGCCACATGGTCCACTATACATACATTTACCAAACACTACTGTGTAGATGTACACTCAAAACAGCAGGCAGCTGTAGGACAGGCTGTTCTCAAAACTCTTTTTCAGACTGCTGCAGCTGGCACGGGTAGCCGCCGCTTATGGAGGTACTGCTATGTATTCTATGCACAGATATAAATTCAGCAGCCCACATGCCTCGAACTGAATATGCTACTTACCAGTATGCATCTGTTCTTGGCATATAGGGCTGCTGACATTCATATCGCCCACCCTCCTCCCCGGCGCCTGTAGCGGCTGCAGCACTCAGAATTACTGTATAGCATGGTCATCACTTACTGTATCTACTCCATCACTGCCACAATGTTGAAAAACAATCTAAGGATGGAGAGGATGGCCATGCGCACCATGGTCCAGGGGAGGAGTCACCTATCTCGTGATACTTCGAAGACTCTTCCAGGACAACAATGTGCAATCAACCGGACCCAACACTAGGCGGCGATCTATGCACAGATATGAATGTCAGCAGCCCTACATGCCAAGAACAGATGCATACTGGTAAGTAGCATATTTAATATAGGGTTGTGGCATCAATTGTCATCAATAGGAAATCAAATTCCCACGGTATGTCATAGATTTTACGTAAAAAGTCACCCGTATCCTGAATAAAGAACGGGAGCTTTTTTACCAAGGGAGCTAAAAAATCAACATATTTCGATGTATTTTCAAGGGCACTAGCAATTGCCGATATAATTGGCCTACCCGGGGGGGGGTCTCAATATTCTTGTGCACCTTTGGTATTAGATACAAAACAGGTATTGTTGGATTATTAATTTTCAAAAATAGCAGTTCCGCATATTGTCGAACTTTTTTGCAAAGGTATAGATCTGACCCCGGTCGTAGTCAATTTTGTCACGATGAAATTTTTGCGCCTTCTTAAGTGCCTAGTACTGTGCAGCAGGCACTCAGTCTAGCCCATAATGAAAATCTGAATATTGAACAGAGTGCACCTACCAGTTTTAAATTGAAATCCAAATTTACACCAATGACTAGCAGGGACTCTGTAGATGTGTACAATGATCTAGTGGTTAATGATGTAAAGAACCTATGTCGTACATTAAAGACAAAGAAACAAGCATTCACCCAGCGTGATAAAGAGTATCATGCTTTAGTAAAAAAACTAACTAATAACGACACATGTATTGTCCGCGATGCTGATAAAGGGGGAAACGTGGTCCTATGGGGCAAAGATCAGTACCTCAAGGAAGCGTATAAGCAGCTTAATAATAAATCCAACTATGTGAGAGTGAGTAAGGATACAATGATTGCAAGCCATGTCAAGTACAATGATTTATTGTTAGATTGGTATAGACATGGATTAATTAGTAATGATGAAATGCTATTTTTGAAAATTAATAATCCAACAATACCTGTTTTGTATCTAATACCAAAGGTGCACAAGAATATTGAGACCCCCCCGGGTAGGCCAATAATATCGGCAATTGCTAGTGTCCTTGAAAATACCTCGAAATATGTTGATTATTTTTTGGCTCCCTTGATAAAAAAGCTCCCGTCCTTTATTCAGGATACGGGTGACTTTTTACGTAAAATCTGACATACCGTGGGAATTTGATTTCCTATTGATGACAATTGATGCCACAACCCTATATACAAGTATTAGGCATGCAGACGGTCTCAATGCCATTAAGTACTATTTGGGAGAAAGACCCCTGCAGCTATGGCATCACACTCAGATGCTATTGACGATGGTTTCCACCTGCCTCAGTAACAATTACTTTCTATTTAACAGAGAATTGTTCCACCAGGTATGCGGGACTGCGATGGGCTGGTGGGAGGAGCAGGTAGTCCAATCGCAATTTCCCAAAGAATGGCAAGAGAATGATGTTTTGGTGTCGCTACATTGACGATCTCTTTGTTGTATGGAAGGGCTCCCAGGAGAGCGCTAGAGATTTTGTCAACGGATTGCAAGTTAATAACCTTAATTTAAAACTGACACATGACATCAGTAAGACCAATGTCAATTTCCTGGATGTGACTGTGTATATTGAGAATGGCAAATTGGAAACCAAACTCTACCGTAAAGCCACAGATGGCAATACCCTCTTGCATGCCACTAGCTTCCATCCGAAGAACCTAGTAAGAAGTATTCCCTATGGAGAATGTCTTAGGGCTATGAGGAACTGCAGCAACGTCCAGGACTTAAACACAGAACTTAAATGCCTAAAGGGTCGCTTTGCAGCTAGAGGTTATCCCCAGGCCTGGGTAAATGCAGCCATTTGGAAAGCTCAAAAGAAATCGAGGGAGGAAATACTCTTTAGCCGTGAAAATCAATCAGGCATACAAGTCAATACCATCGAGGACCAGTGCAGATTGATCACTAGCTTTAACTCCCAAGAGGGTAGCATACGTAAGATATTGCAAAAGCATTGGCATATTATTGCCAATGACCCCATACTTAAACTTGTGGGGCGCAAACCTCTAATAACCTTCAGAAAAGCTAAGTCGCTGAAGCAATCACTGGTCAGCTACATGCTGCCAACTACTCAGGGACAGGCGTCCAAGACTTGGCTTAGAAGAAAGGAAGGCTTTTCCAAATGTGCAAAATGCAAAGCTTGTATTCATGGCAAGAATACATCCACCTTTGTAGCAGGCCTATCATCCTATGTAAATAAGATTAAGGGGCAATATTCTTGCAGGACCGATTTTGCTGTTTATGTACTGCGGTGCCCATGTGGCCTGCGGTACGTGGGCAGCACGATCCTTCCTGTACATAAGCGGATCCTACAGCACCTAAGGGCCATTAAAAATGGGGATAAAACCTACCCCGTGGCAAGACACTTTGATCAGCACCATAACAGGAATACCAAGGGATTTGAGTACTACGTAATCGATGCAGTCCCAATGAGCGCAAGGGGAGGTGATCGAGTCCAGAAATTGAGAAAGTTGGAATCAAACTATATCATTCGACTCAACACAAAAATTCCCGAAGGTCTTAATATTGAAGAAGACTTTCACACGCATCTATGAAGCTATTGCCGTTCCCCTCCCTACTCTGATTTTAACATTTAATATGTAACGTGTGTATGTTTTAGGACTCATTTTAAAATCTAGCACAAGCACTTTATGCAGACTAGTGTAATTCAGAGGATGATAAGACGAGTTGCTCATGAGTTTAGAACAGTGTTAACTTTGCCCACTTGGGCTGGACCCCTTGAACCTTGGCGTTCTAGTTCTGATTTTTTTTTACCAATTAGGCTATCATGACCGTGGACTAGCCCACTGGGGCAGTGTCTGTACATGCAATTACTATTCTGCATTGTCCAGGGTTCGAATCCTTTTAATTCATTTTTTAATTAAAAATGTGGATTTAGTCCATTAATGTTTATAAATTTTATAACAATTATTGTGTATAAGTATAAGTGCTTTTAAGGCATAGAATTGTGCTTTAAACATGTTAAATGTATGTAATCTCAACCATGAGCCTTTGCATAAGTTAAATCTGTACTAAACTACTAGTCTGTTTGCACTTTCTATGGTTGAGTAGTTCTACACATATCACGTGATTCACTGTTTGGTTAAAATGACTGAAAAACTTTATGCTAAATGTTAGTGAACAAGCCTGCAGGGCAGGCGAAACGCGTCTAACGTTTTTAGCTGACGGAATGAAATCAAGTTTGCGCAACAGACAAGGCGTCGACTTTCCTCTTTGAAAAGGAAGTTTCTTTGATATTTTCGGGCCGTGCTTTGGAGGTCCGTTCGTCGACGCGCCCTCTGGTCTGGAGGTGGTGGGCAGCTTGTAAATAGTTCTTTATTCCAAGAAAAAACCAAACAGGCATTATGCGTTTCGAGTCTGATGACTCTTAATCATATGCCAATCGCCACAATGACGGTGGGTTCGTTAGCTTTTCAAACGTAGCTTGTGAGACATTGAGAAAGGACAATTTTTCCAGTTTAAAGGGACAGTTCATTTCTTGAGTATTTATTCAAGGTTTCATCAATTAACTTGATATTTTGCGCAGCGAAGGCCAGTACAGTCTCTCCAATTTTCTCCAGGCCTTTATATATATATATATATATATATATATATATATATATATATATATATATATATATATATATATAATTAAAACAGCAAATGCAGCCTTTCATAACCAGAGCTGAATAATGCTGTAAGGACTCCTCTGTATATTATAAACAATACATTAAAAACCAGGGAAAAACAACAGCAAAGCATGTTTGAAAACTGTTTTAATGCTTAGCCCTTAGATAGGACTGAAAGCATTGACAGCTCACAGGCTGCATTGCAGAAAACACAGCCTAGAAAGGCTGAAAAGCTAACTCATAGCAACATAGAAATAAACTGCCACCGTGCCTTTAAGGCAGCCATGACCCCTAGCTTCCCATCATGCCTCAGGGGTGACAGTTAGGTCAGTTGTTCTTTCCGGCTCCTTCAGACAGGACCCCGGTTACACAGCTCCACTTTTTTCTGATTTCACTCAGAAATAATCATCCATTTTCAGGAAACATTTATCTTACTTCAATGTTTTACATCTTGTCCAGTAAGGTGCTCACTTTTTCTGACTGATTTTGGCATTTTGTACCACTCAAAATGCCATCCCTTTTTGATCCCTGCCCTTCTTGTGGTAAAAAGGCCAGGTCAGACTCTCATGCAGTCTGTATTCTAGGTCTACCTAAGGATCATGTTCCCAAGACTTGTCCTCATTGCCAGTCTCTCTCTAAAAGAACTTTAAAAGACAGAGCGTCTACGTCTTTATGAGCTGGCAGAAAAGGCTTCCAGAGGCAGGTCACTAGTGAGAAAGTGCTCTAAGAGGCCCAGATGATCTCCTCTACAAAGATTAGTGCAAGAGGTGGATAGATCACCTTCAGCTGTACGTCAGCGTTGTACGGGAAGATCGCGAGAGCGCAGGCCTTCTACTTTCCATAACCAAAGAAGATCTCCTACATGGTCATCTTCCTCCACCCGCTCGTCTAAAAGAGACTATTCACCTACCCTATCGGACAGCCCTCAGTCGAGAGTTTCTCTGATGGATGATATTAACACGCATCATGAGGTGCTACAAAGAGGGGCTCAGAAGCTGAACATTGAGGTGTCCACTCCTCAGGTCGCAACAATGGTGATCTTTGAGACGTGGCATCAGATCTGCGTCTCGTCCGTTGCTGCCTCTGGTTCATGGGCTTCTGGAACCAGTGATGGACATTTTCCTAGCCCCCTCTACTATTAAGGCTGCACCTGTGAGAATTCAGAAAAATACAAACCGTCTGAGACACGTTTTTTTATAAAACAGATCCGCCTGCAGATTCAGTTATCGTCGCGGCGGCACGGAAAACGCGCGCAGTCTCTGCACATTCGTTGGTCCCCCCGGACAGAGTAAGTCCCAGGACTCTTGGGGACGGAAGGTTTGTAGGTCTGCAGCGTCCTCACTAAAAGTCTCCAGCGTAGCAGCCTTATTAGGACGCTACGACAGAGCCTTATGGGACTCCTTGGAACGTTTCAAGGAAAACCTACCTAAGGAGGATCAAAAGGACTTTGAGGAGGTCATCACAGAATGATCCCTTGTAGCTAACCAAATGATTAGCATGGCAGCGGATGGTGCCACACTGTCGGCGCATTCTTATGCGCATGGCATTTGCGCTAGGAGGTCTGCCTGGCTAAGGCTAATGCCTCTCAGACCAGATGCTCAACAGGGAATCCTTAACCTACCCTTTTCTGGCTCCTCATTGTTTGGATCCCATACAGATGAGATGGCTAGAATGAAAGCCGAATTAGACACTCTGAAGGCGGTGGGATTAGAGAAGAAAAAAGAATTCAGGCGGAGATACAGACCCAACCAGCGCAAGGGCTACCAACAGAGGGTTCAAACCCCTCAGTGGTCCCAAAACAAAAATCAAGGAAAGTCGCTGTTCCAAAGCCGTAAGTCACACAGAGGTAGAGGAGTTCATCAGCAGCAGTCCTCTACCATGGCTAGATCAGCAGGGAAGCAATGAGCAAGAGCTTCCTCTGGCGCTGTTGCCCACTCCAGTGGGAGGAAGTGTTTCACATCTGAAAGAGTGGTGCAACATAACAAAAGATCGTTGGGTGCTCAGTATACTGCGCAATGGATACGCACTACGTTTTCGTGTCTCTCCAAAGGACATCCCTCCAAAAAGATCTCATCTTCACCAGCTAAAGTTACTACGACAAGAAGTGGTGGCCCTTCTTCAAAAAAAGGCCATAGAGGAGGTTTTGCAGCGTGAATCTTTTTGGATTCACTATGCTGTGCATTATTCCGCGGTCTGGTGGTTGGGTCCGGAATCGTAGTTTTTTTTTTTTTTTTTTTTTTTTTTTTTGGTAGCCCAGGTGGGCGTCGACGTCCCACCATTTGGTGTACTTCTCGTGATGTCGGCACGCTTCCTGCGGAAGCTCCCACCTCGGGGCGCCATCTTCAGATTCTTTTTTCCGCCGTTGGGTCTGGATCGTCACCGTGAAGCTCCAGAGTTTTTTCGAAGAAAAGAGAAAGCACGAGTTTCATCGAAGAACAAGTTGAGGAAGACTACAGAAAGGAAGATCAACAAGCTGGGACTACGAAGAAGGAGGAGAACCTCGAGACCTTCGACGTCCAACGGAGAATGCGCACTCAGGGACACTGAGCGCAGGAATGGACATGACACCCTTTAAATTCTGCCGTAACTGCCACCATAAATACGCGCAGAAGGACCAACACCCGGTCTGCAATCTTTGCCTGCCAGTCGACCACGAGAGTAAAGACTGCAACGCCTGTTCCGCCTTCACACTGAAGAAACTCCGGGTGAGAGAGACAGAGGAGAGCCATTTGCAACATGCAGTGCAAGGGACAGGCCCCGTCGCTGTACGAACTGGGCCTCTCCACCGACTAAGACAACGTCGCCGAGGGACCTGATTACTTCACGGTCGTAGAGACCGATAAGAAAACGTCTGACAAGGTAGGAGAGACGTCGAACACTAAACCCTCGACAGGGCCCCGAAAACCAGAGTAAGACTCTCGAAAAACAGTCAAAGTCCTCGAAAGGAGCACCGGCGCCGAAAATATCGACGACCGCAAGTGCATCCAAGGACGTAAGGCCCGGCAGATCCTTCGAAAAGGACTCCCAGGTGGGGAAGACTGGCGAAAAGCCAAGGTCGTCGAAGCCAGGCCAAGAACTGGGGTGCTCGACTTCGAAAGAGAAGGTCATGCCGGCTCCGGCGAGAAGACCCGCGCTAGACGCCGAACAGGCCTCTGAACTGGAAAAGAAGAGGAGGCTCGAGGCAGAAATGGAGAGCATCCTACAAAGGAAAAAGGAGTTTGACGAAAAAATAAATTCACGAAACCTCCGTCGGTAATCGTAGACGTCGAAGAACTGTCAAACTCCCGGAGAAGAAGAGGACCTATACTATGAGGGAGAGGAAGATGATGACCAACAATCAAACTACGGCTCGGCGCCGTCAACGACACAGGACCTGGAGTGGCAGGACCTAGACGCCGGAAGAGCCTGTGGAGACTTACCCTTCGAGGCCTTCGCCGCCAGATGACATTGGGGCCTACAATATGGTCATCAAAAGCGCAGCAGCAGCTTTTGGGGTCAGGCTTGAGGAAGAAAAGCCTAAAGCAGACTTTTTACTGGAAACACTGCTCCCCATACAAACGAGGAGCCAGTTCCTCTCCATGCTCCAAAGTGTCATGAACCAGAGGAAGGAGGACCCAGCAACATGCAGGTCCATCACACCTAGGACGGAGAAGAAGTATAAGCACTCCTCACAGGACCCTTCCTACATCAAGGAATCCATCACAGCGGATTCCATCATTGCATCGACTGCCAGGAAAAAGGCTAATGTCCCGGCAACCTCTGGGCCACCAACAGACAAGGAAAGCAGGAGGATGGACCTGACTGGGAGGAAGTTTGAGAGAAACGCGGCGATGCACTGGCGCATGGCGAACTCCAATGCCCTACTGAACAGACACCAATACCAACATTGGGACGAAATAAGGCAGTTTATCAAGCACCTCCCCGAACAATACCAGCAAAGAGCCTCGCACCTGGTGGAGGAAGGGAAGAATATCGCAAATTCTTGCCTTAAAACGGCCTTAGATGGAGCCGAAACATCAAGCAGGTTGATGGCAATAGGGATAACAGAAAGAAGGCAGGCCTGGCTCAGGATCTCAGGCTTCAAGCCGAAAGTACAGAACAACATCATGAACACCCCTTTCAACGGGGTAACGCTGTTCGGAGCCCCGGTGGATGAAAAACTCACCCAGCTCAAAAAGGAGAACGAAACAGCAAGGTCTATGAGGGCCCTGCAATTCAGAGGGATGAGAAGAGGTACCCCGACACGGAGACCATTCGGAAGGGGAGGAAACCAGCCGGGAACGTCACACCAGACATTCCAGCAGGGCCACCAGGGCGACAATCACGGACAGCAGGGGCAGCCGAAACAAAACTGGAAGTACCACCCTTGGGGCCAGTCCTTTCGCAGTAGGGGGAACGGACGAGGTCAAAGACGACGAGGGGGAGAACAACCCGCCTCAGTGACTCCACCCGGCGAAGCGTACTCACCCACAAGATCCCACCGAGGGGAGAGCACAAAAAATCCAACAAGAGAGGGTTACACAGACCAAACGCCAACGAGCATGCAACACCAGTAGGTGGCAGGCTGAGACATTTCCTTAAGGAATGGAAAAAGATAACAGACAAATGGATACTCAACATCATACAGTTTGGATACTGCATAGAGTTGGAAAGGAAACCACCAAACAGGAAACCAAAGAGAAGGGAACACTCAGGACAGGAGCTAGTGCAACTCGTAGGGGAAGCACAAGAGCTACTCCAAAAGGAGGCCATAGAACCTGTACCATTCAAAGAAAGGAACAAGGGAGTGTACTCAAACTACTTACTGGTACCAAAGGTGGACTAAACACTAAGACCTGTCCTGGATCTACAGTTATTAAACAAGTACATAAGGACACACAAATTCAAAATGAAGTTCCTACAAGAGGTACTCACTCAGATGAGAGACGGAGACTTCATGTCCATCGTGGATCTCAAAGATGCCTACTGCACATCCCAATGAACAGGCAGCACAAACATCTGTTAAGATTCTCCATCAACAAAGAACACTACCAATTCACAACCATCGCATTCGGACTAAAGTCTACCAGAAGGGGCGAGCTCTGACAGTGAGGACAGCAAGCAAGATCATGGAAATGATGGCGTCATGCATTCACCTAGTCCCCAATGTACGCCTACACACAAGACCATTCCAAGCAACCAGAAGTTGGGAGGATCTAGTGGTTGTAACGCACACAGTGCAAGAATAGATAGCGTGGTGGAACAAGGAGAACATAATAATAGGGAAGCCCTTGAAATCACCAAGCCCAACGGTGACCATCACCACAGACGCATCCCAGATAGGATGGGGAGTGTAAGAAAGTAGGTTTGTGTTGCAGTAACCCCCCCCCCCCTTTTTTTGCCTAATAGCTGATGCACTTTTCCTTGTTGTGCCCTGGGCTCCTGCCAATCTGGTGCCCAGGGCCTGTGTTCCTTCCTTAAAAACTGCCTAACAGACAAAACCCAAATTGGCAAACCCTGGCCACATGTCAGCCCCTGATAAATGGTACCCTAGGTACCCAGGGCCGTGTGACCAGGGAAAGCCTCTAAGGTCTGCAGCACTTATTGTGCCACCCTTACAGGCCCTGTACCCTAACACACGCACACTGCTCTTGCAGGCTGAGTGTCTGGGTACAAGACAAAACAAAGAGTCGACATGGCACACATCCCTGTGTGCCCTGCCCACAACCTACACTGCCCTGGCATACATCAGCCATCCCTCTAGCTGGGTGCCCTATGCCAGTGGTGTGGGCACAGAGGTAGGAGCCCTGTGCCCCTACAGTACCCAGGTTCATTACTGGGTCCTGTAAGTGCAGTGCTGCCATTTAAAAGTACATGGTGCTGGGAGCTTGTCAAACACGAACTCCACAGCACCATAATGGCAGCACTGGAGACTGAGAAGTTTGTTATCAAACTTCTCAGCACATTAAACCCACACTGATGCCAGTATGGGAATTAATGTACCAAGCACCACAGAGGGCATCTTAGAGAGGCCCCCTGAAACCTAACCTACAATCCACGTCTGTTCTGAGGCTGCCACACAGCAGACATGTTGCTGGACCCCTGGGTAGGAGAGCCCCTGCTCTCCTGGGCCTGCAACAAAGCACATCCTGGGCGAGGTGTTAAATCTCCTCCCCCAGGATGGGCAGGGGGAAGCTTCAAAGGCATGCCGCCTCTGTGAGCTTCCCCAGGCCACTGCAACCCCCCACTCTGGCGGGAAGCTCTGCTGGAAACCCCAAATAAGGACAGGGGATGTGCCAGCCTGCCAACCCCACCCCTCAGGTGGGGGAGGCGAGGTGAAGCACATCCCCGGGCTCTTGCCATCTTGAAGATGGGAAGCCCTACCCAATCAGGACTAGGCTACTGCCCCCCTCCCACAGGAGAGAGGCAGGATAGGGGGTGTACCCACCCCAGGACAGGGACCCATTGGTCCCTGCCCTTCACCTACCTGTAACTCCCCTAAATCTAGTATTTAGGGGCACCCTGAACCTTCCTTCCCCAGATTCCAGATTCCAAGAATATAAAGAAGAGCAAGAAGACAGAAGACCTGCCCTGCAGCTGCTAAGAAGAGGAAGACACCAACTGCTTTGCCCCAGCCCTACCGGCCTGTCGACCCTCAAACCTGCTCCTGCTCCAACCCGGCATCTCTTGTGGCCAGCAACCTCACAAACCCTGGAGGACCTGGCTACCTCTTGGCTCTAAGCCCCTGGGACTCCCATGAGTAGAGGCTCTACTCAAAACCTACTTCTAATCCCTGGCAGCAGCCCGGAACCGCGAACCCAGCACACTCTGCACCAGCCAAGCCTGGCCAGTGCCGGAGTGAACAAAGACCACAAGGACGACCCCACGGCGACTGTGACCCAGAGTCCGGCACCCAAGGACCTCCCTCGACCCTCCTGAAGAAGCCTGCAGCCTCAGAACAAGGTGCCCCCCCTACCGCGATCATCAGAGGGTAAGATTTCCCGACATCAAAAGGCACCCCTGCACGCGGCGCCCCGCGGCCCCCTGTGCCCAATCCTGGGGTTCATACCTATCCTCCAACTACCCAACTTACCTCTCGAAGTGGTGGTGGCACCTGAAGAATCCTCGTCCCCGAGCTTGCAGTCTTTTTCCAAACCGGAGATTTCCCATTGAAATCAATTGAGGGCCCGAAGGCTCAAAAGCACCCTGCACACAGTCGCCCGAGTGGCCCTGGCAGTGCAACCTCTACACCTATCTACTTCCCCACTTGCCCTGAGTAAGTGACCAGGAGCCCAGCTCCCACAGCCGCGTGGCTTGCTAGTCAGCAGCCACCAACCAAGGCCCCCCCTATTCCTCATAGGATAACATTGGGCCTAACTCTCTCTGCACCGGCTGCCCTAGTGTCGCTGAGGGTGAGTGAACTAACTACCTACCTGACCCTGGGGAACACCTGAGTCTATGCCCAGAACCTCAACTCTGCCAGTCGAGTACTTACCTTTATACCGATAACTCTATTTTCTTCATAGGGTAAGATTGACTGTCTTTCTCCTGAAATTTCTTTTAAGTGTGGACTTTTCAAATCTTAAAATATTCACCAAAAATCAGCCGAGTAACGAAAACACTCACCTGCTCTTAGGTGAGCTCCCAGTGCTGGATCTTGGTGCCCAGCACTGACTCTGAAAAATACTTACAACTGTACTTATCAGTAACCCAATTTTCTTCCATAGGAAACCATTGACTGTTTTTCTGTGAAATTTCTTCTAAGTGTCAATTTCTGCAATCTTTAAATATTCCTTAAAAATCGTATGATATCTGAAAACGTAATTACTTACCTGTTTTGGATAAAGGTCCTAGTACTGTCTAGGTAACCAGTACTGGATTACAAAAGTAACGAGAACATACTGTACCTGCAACTTGAATTTTCTTCCATAGGGAATCATTGACTGTTTTCTCTGAAATATTTTCTGTCAACTTTTAAAATAGCTAAATATTGTTTAAAAATCATCACAGTAATTAAGTAGACTTTCATCACTTGATTCTAAGTACTGACCCAGGACTGAATCTAGGATCCAGTCCTGGAATTCCAAAAGTAATCCTAAAAGTAATCTGTTGCAAATAACTCGAAACTTCCATTGAATTCAATGCATTATTGTGTTTAAAATAGTGTTGCCTATTGCAACCACTTGTAACTGTTTACAAAAGTCAATTGCATATTGCAAAAGTATTTATATAAAGCATCTCATTCTGAGAAAGTATATTTTAATACCTATTGTGGGTTCTAAAATAAAACAAGCATATATTTTTTATATAAATATCATTGGCCTAGAGTTCAGTTATTGAGTGTGTGAGACCATTTGCTGAGTGTGCCCAACAAATGCTTTACACTGTCCTCTGATGTTGCCTTACTGCTCGACCAAGCTACCACTTTAGAGAGTAAGGTTATGTCTAACTTTAGCCTCGGCCAAACCCTTGGGGACTGTGGACTCTGTACACCCTGTACCTATTAAGGAACAGGATATACAGAGCCACTTTCTCACAGGGAGCACATATGAACAAGCTCAGAGTGAGGGGTCTGTGTCCTCCAGCAGATGCGGTCAGACACATCAACTACCTGGAATTGAAGACCGTATTCCTAGCCCTGAAGGCCTTCCAGAAAAAAACTGTACAACCAGAAGGTGTTGATACAAACAGACAACACGACGACGATGTTCTGCATCATCAAGCAGGGAGGAACACAATCGTTCCCTCTATCCTACCTGGCACAGGAGATTTGGAGATGGGCCATCCCACTCAAAATAGACCTGCTGGCCATACACCTACCAGGGAAGGACAGTGTGGAAGCAGACTGGCTCAGCAAGCAGACTTCAGCATCCCACGAGTGGGAGCTCAACGGACAGGAAACGCAAAGTCTATTCATAAGGTCGGGTACACCGACAATAGACCTGTTTGCAACACACCTGAATGCAAAATGCCAAAACTTCGCATCCAGAAAAACAATCCCAGGGGAATGCCCTATGGATAAGCTGGTCAAAAACATTTGCCTACGCTTTTCCCCCAATACCAGTGATACACAGGGTACTCAACAAGTGCAGGACCAGCAACATGACACTGATCCTAGTTGCACCACAGTGGGCGAGACAGACTTGGTACTCACAAATAAAGGAAATGGCACAGGGGCCACCCCACAAGTTCACCAAAAGGAAAGACTTACTCTCCATGCAGAACGGAGAAGTTCTACACCCAGAGCCAGAGAGCCTCAGCCTAGCGGCATGGCCCCTGAAGACAGAGTTCGCACACGTTAAGCTACCTCAAAGCACTATGCGAGTGCTCCGGGAGGCAAGGAGACCAACGACACAAATACTGTGGGGACAAAATGGAAGAGGTTCACACAATGGTGCAGCAAAAAGAAACTGCAGAACAAGTTGACAAAGGAATCAACGGTGCTGAGATACCTCGCGCACATACTAAAGGCTAAACTATGTTCATCCTCGCTAAGGGTACACCTAGCAGTGATTGTAGCTTACACACGAGGTGAGACGGATGAAAGTTTCTTTACATCACGAGTAGTAAAGAGATTCCTGGAAGGGGCGTAAAGGATAGCGCCACCAAAGAGGATGCCGCTGCCGGCATGGAACCTCAACATAGTCCTGACGGAACTTATGAAGGCACCTTTTGAGCCCATCCACAAGGCCTCACTTCAAATGCTGACAATGAAGACAGCCTTTCTGGTGGCAATAACCTCGCTGAGCAGAGTAAGCGAGCTGCAAGCGCTAACACTGCAAGAGCCTTACATCCAAATACACAAGGACATTTGTAATGAGAACGGGCCCACACTTCATGCCAAAGGTGGTGTCGGCATTCCATATGTACCTGACAATTCAAATACCGAGCTTCTTTCAGAACCCAGCCACAAGCGCAGAAAGGGCACTGCACTCTCTAGACGCAAGAAGGGCGGTGATGCACTACATCGAGAGAACCAAGGAGCACAGGAAAACGAAGCAGTTTTATGTGTCCTTCGCAACCAGCTTCCTGGGTATACCAGTAACAAAAAGCACCATTACGCAATGGATCGCACTGACGATACAATTCTGCCACAAACAGGCAGGGCAAGAACTATCGAAAGGAGCAACAATTGCTTTTCTGGCAAACACACCCATTCAAGACATATGCCTGGCGGCAACATGGGCTTCAGTGCACACGTTCACTAAGCACTACTGCGTGGATATACAAATGAACAAGGAAGCACAAGTAGGACAGAAGGTGCTTCATCATATATTCAACGACCAACCCTCATCTTCCACCCAGCCGCCACAAACATGACAAACCGCTACAAAGTCTATGCACAGCATAATGAATCCAGAAAGATTCACGCTGCAAAACAAATAGTTTCTTACCTGTCGGTGTAGTTTTGCAGCTTGAAGATCTTTCTGGATTCACTAGCGAACCCACCGACCTCCGCCAGAAAGATGAGGCTGGAGAAGGTGGAAAGACAGAGAATAGAGAACAAGAAGAGACTTAAGAGAAATGTGTAAAAGGATATGATTAAGAAGAAAATAATGAATTGCCTAGGATTCACAAAAAAAAAGAAAGGAATCCGAAGATGGCGCCCTGAGGTGGGAGCTTCCGCAGGAAGTGTGCCGACGTCACGAGAAGTGCACCAAATGGTGGGACGTCGACGTCCACCTGGGCTACAAAAAAAAAAAAGAAACAAAAGAAAGACTACGATTCCGGACCCAACCACCAGACCGCAGAATGATACACAGCATAGTGAATCCAGAAAGATCTTCAAGCTGCAAAACTACACCGACAGGTAAACTATTCGTTCCTCCCTCTCAGCGGGGGAAGGGAGTGTATTCCAGGTACTTTCTTGTGCCAAAAAGAGATCAAGAGCACAAATTCAGACCTATCCTGGACCTTCGATCGCTGAACAAGGTCATCTTGATGGAGAAATTTTGCATGTTGGCGCGTCATGAAATATGTCCACATCTGCAAACAGGAGATTGGATGTGTTCAGTGGACCTCTAAGATGCGTATTTCCACATACCTATAATTCCCCGTCATTGCAAATAATCTGCGATTCGTGGTCGGCAGCAAACTCTACCAGTTCAGGGTGTTGCCCTTCGGGCTGAAATCTGCCCCACGAGTCTTTACCAAGTGCATAGCGGTGGTAGCGGCGGCTCTACACAGAAGGGGTCTGTTCATTTGTCAGTACTTGGACGATTGGCTCCTGAAAGGGCCATCCCCTCAGCAAGTAAAGAGCGATTTCCAAATATGTCTATCTCTACTCCGCAGGCTAGGTCTGCATGTGAATATGGAGAAATCTGTTCACCGGCCTACTCAGGTGATCCATTATTTGGGCTCCACTCTGGATACAAGCCTAGGAAGAGCTTTCCTTCAGAGCAGAGACTTTCATCAACACAACAGAAGTGCAAAACTCTTCTCCAGACAACTAGTCTAACGGTCCAGCAAGTGGCGTCTCTGCTAGGATCGATGGCTTCTTGCATATTTCTCATTCCCAACGCCAGGCTGAGAATGAGGCCCTTGCAACAGGACCTAGAGGACAAGTGGGACCAAACATCGGGTTACTGGGAAGACCGAATTGTGCTTTCGCAAGCGGCAAAGTCGTCGATAGGATGGTGGACTCGACCAAACAACCTCGTAGTGGGAGTCCCCTTCCATCAACCAGTGCCAACACAGTCCTTGGTAACGGATGCATCTCTGCAAGGATGGGGAGCGCACATGGGTTGCCTACAGATGCAGGGACGATGGTCCAATGAACAATCCTTCCATATAAACCTGCTGGAACTGCAGGCAGTCCACCTAGCTCTGAAAGCTTTTCAGCCCTCAATCACATCCAACTCGATCCTGGTCCAAACAGACAACGCGACCACCATGTATTACCTCAACAAACAGGGTGGTACACTCTCCCGCCCTCTATCCTTGGAAGCTCAAGCGATGTGGCACTGGCTTCTAGCCCGAGACCTTTCCATCACAGCAGTGCATGTTCCAGGGGAGCGGAACGTGCGAGCGGACGCCCTCAGTCAGCACTTCAAAGATCAGCCAGACTAGGTGCTAAACGACGAGGTAGTGGCAGAAATTTTCCATCAGTGGGGGCAACCTTCCATAGATTTGTTTGCAGACGATGAAAACAAAAAATGCCACGCCTTTGCATCCAGGTTCCACCGTCCAGGGACGAGGGGGAATGCTCTTTTGATGGATTGTTCCGGAATATTTGCATAAGCCTTTCCTCCCCTGCCTCTGATCCCGAAGGTGGTATCCAAACTCATCCGATCCAACATGTCAGTGATCCTGATAGCTCCGGACTGGCCTAGTCAGTGGTGGTACCCGGACCTATTTCAGCTTTCAGTGCTCCCCCACAGGAGGCTTCCTTACAGATCGGACCTACTGACCAAGATGGACAGGAAGATTCTACATCCCAACCTTCCCTCACTGAACTTGGCAGCATGGCACCTGAGGTCCTGCAATATGGACATTTGAATTTACTGCAGGACTGTATGCATATACTAAAGGAGGCAGAGAGGCCTTCCACAAGAGCGTCATGCTCCTTTAAGTGGAAAAGATTCTATTTATGGTGCACTTGTAATCATTTTAATCCTACCACAGGGCAGGAGGAAGTAATTCTCCCTTACCTACTGTACTTGGCCAAATCAGGTTTAAAGTATTCCTCGATCAGAGTACACTTAGCGGCCATTACGGCCTACAGAAAGTCTCCAAACCATCCTTCCTTTTTTCAACTACAGGTGGTCAAGGATTTGCTACAGGGGTTGAAAAAAGTGCATCTCCCCCTTTCGGCCTCCTTCTCCTCCTTGGGAGTTGAATCTAGTCCTCTCTAGATTGATGGGTCCTCCCTAGATTGATGGGTCCTCCTTTTGAACCCATCCATAAAGCCACGTTACAGCATTTGACATGGAAGACCGCTTTCTTAGTCGTGATAACATCAGCACACAGAGGAAGTGAAATCCAAGCACTGTCTTCCAAAGAGCCATATACTATCTTTCACCACAACATGGTAATGTTAAGGACTCACCCTGCTTTTTTGCCAAAGGTTGTCTCTGATTTTCATGTTAATCAGTCAATTTCCCTACCGTCCTTTTTCCCAATCCCGCTACTCCTGCGGAGAGCGTTACAACAAACAATTGATGGACGGAATGCTGACAATGCAGACATTCTCCCCCAGTCAAGAGATCTGGGTTAAATCCATCGTTCTTTTGCCCACTACACCACCCCAGTTTAGACATGGCCATATGCAAATCAGTCTTGACCCTGTGCCTCATGGGAACAGTCCAGCCCGAACTGCCAAGCCATGTCTTCACTGGACCGGAATCAAGCATCCTAGGACCGGTTTCTGGCTATCAGCCGTCATCAGCCAGGATAGCTTGACTCCAGTGGCGTAGTGAGCACGGATCCCACGTCTGGGAATACCCATCCCACTCAGGGCGAAAAGCGTTTCAACAAACAATTGATGGACGGAATGCTGACAATGCAGACATTCTCCCCCAGTCAAGAGATCTGGGTTAAATCCATCGTTCTTTTGCCCACTACACCACCCCAGTTTAGACATGGCCATATGCAAATCAGTCTTGACCCTGTGCCTCATGGGAACAGTCCAGCCCGAACTGCCAAGCCATGTCTTCACTGGACCGGAATCAAGCATCCTAGGACCGGTTTCTGGCTATCATCCGTCATCAGCCAGGATAGCTTGACTCCAGTGGCGTAGTGAGCACGGGTCCCACGTCTGGGAATACCCATCCCACTCAGGGCGAAAAGCGTTACAACAAACAATTGATGGACGGAATGCTGACAATGCAGACATTCTCCCCCAGTCAAGAGATCTGGGTTAAATCCATCGTTCTTTTGCCCACTACACCACCCCATATACTATCTTTCACCACAACAGGGTAATGTTAAGGACTCACCCTGCTTTTTTTGCCAAAGGTTGTCTCTGATTTTCATGTTAATCAGTCAATTTCCCTACCGTCCTTTTTTTCCAATCCCGCTACTCTTGCGGAGAGGTCACTCCACTCCTTAGACCTTAAGAGAGTGCTCCAGTTCTATTTGAAGGGAACGAAGGACATAAGGAAATCGGAGCAATTGTTTTTAAATTATGGTTCCATGAGGACAGGCTTCCCAGCTTCCAAAAGGTCCATTTCGAGATGGATAATGTCCTGTATAAAATTGGCCTACCAGTTGGAAAATAAACCCCTATTGTTGTCGCCTAAAGCACACTCCAGTAGGGGGAAAGCAGCTACAATAGCTTTCTTGCATGATGTTCCGATGTCAGAGATTTGCTAGGCAGCAACCTGGAGATCGGTACACATTCACAAGGCATTGTTGTCTTGAATCTGATTCCAGGGCGGATACTCAAGTAGGCCAAGCCTCCTTGAGGAATCTGCTCAGATAATAAGATATCTGGGTTTTCAAGTTTTGTTATCTGAGCTTGATTATTAATTGTTTTTTTTTCCTTTGCCCGCAATTGGAAGAGGTGAGGCCTCGCTATTCTATTCTAGTGCTTATGACTATTGATGAGGATCCCCTGGAAGAGAAGGATTAGTTACTTACCTGTAATCCTAGTTCTCTTCTAGGGGTATCCTCATCAAAGTCATAAGCAACCCTCCTGCCTCCCCAGGCAAAGGAACCTTATTTTTAAGGTATTGTCAACTATGTGTCATGGCTTTTGAGTCACCGCAAAGAACTGACCTAACTCTCACCGCTGAGGCATGATGGGAAGCTAGGGGTCATGGCTGCCTTAAAGGCACGGTGCCAGTTTATTTCTATGTTGCTATGAGTTAGCTTTTCAGCCTTTCTAGGCTGTTTTCTGCAATGCAGCCTGTGAGCTGTCAATGCTTTCAGTCCTATCTAAGGGATTGTGCTAAGCATTAAAACCGTTTTCAAACATGCTTTGCTGTTGTTTTTCCCTGGTTTTTAATGTATTGTTTATAATATACAGGGGAGTCCTTACAGCATTATTCAGCTCTGGTTATGAAAAGCTGCATTTGCTTTTTTATTATATATATATATATATATATATTTTCTTGAACTCCGTAGGCTTTGAGCAGGGTTTGACAGCAACGAAGCACAGACCACAAGATAAACCAGCAAAGATTTATTCGATAGTTCCCTCGACCTTTACAGCCATGGCGCGTTTCAGCCCGGAAGGGCCTTGATCACATGATATATATATATAGATGTGTGTGTGTGTGTATATATATATATATATGTGTGTGTGTGTGTATATATATTACCTACTGGCGGTCGCCAGTAGGTAGTTATAGTTAGGACCCTGTTTCCATAGGAAATCCGCAACATTCTATTTTGAATAACTTTGGCGCCGGTCGACGAATCCTCGCGAATTTCTCAAAATAGGTGAGGCGCTCCGCTCCGCTCCTACCCTGAAAGTCTCGGGGGGATTCGTCAAGCGGGGGCTGAGATAAAAGGGGGGTCCCAAAACTCGTTTTTCCCATGCATTTTTCCATAGGACCTTTAGACAGGGCTACAGCCCGAACGGCTGAACAGAATTACTAGAAATTTGGCAGAGAGGTAGTCCTCAGGTCAAGGAAGTGCCTTTTGTAGGTTTGGTGTAAATCTGTTCAGTAGATTCTGAGAAAATAGCCTTTAAATCAATATATATATCTGAGCCAGCTTACGGTACGCTTACCGTAAGCTTACCGTACGCGTACGGTGGCGTGCGCGAGCGCGATTCTGATTGGCTGTTACATCTAAGTAAACATTCGAATCGGTCGAAACCAGGAAGCGGCGGCCGCCATTTTCTCTCTCGCACTCTGAGGGGGGGGGCTGTAAACAAAGGCAAAAAACATATAAAGGGGCTGTTTAGACAGCGCCCATGCACATAGCCATGTTAGTTGAGTCCTCAAAGATCCCCCAAGGCCAAAAACGGTAAATTTTTATTTTTTGAAAATTTCGCCGATTACGCTTACCGTACGCGTACGGTGCGCTTACGATAAAAATTTTTAAAAAAAACTCTGTGCATGGCATATTATTGTCATCACTTACAAATTTAATTTAACAGATTACCTATCACAAGGAAGCGCATAATATGTCCTCCATGTGCGCACGGTGCGTAACGTGGGCACGTACGGCACTAACTGCGTAAAGGGGGCGCGCGGTGCGCGAAGCGCACCGCGTGCTCACTGTGCGCGCACGGTGCGCGAAGCGCACCGTGCGCGCACGGAACGAACTGCGTTAAGTGGGCGTACACGCCACGAATGGCGTAAAGTAACTTAGCATTTAAAAAACCGTACAAATTCACTGAAAAAACCATAGGTTTCAACACACGTTATAGTTAGGAATTAGCATTTAAAAAACCTTGCAAATTTAGGCAGGCAACTATAACTCACGCGACCGCAATCTTCTGCTGATGACATATGTGTCTTTATGAAAAAAAAATATTTGTAATATATGTATAGCTAAAAATTTATGGAAGAAGACATGGGCAAATAAGTGTCTAAATACAGTATTAGCATCAGCAGAGGATTGCGGTCGCGTGAGTTATAGTTGCCTGCACTAAATTTGCAAGGTTTTTTAAATGCTAATTCCTAACTATAACGTGTGTGAAACCTATGGTTTTTTCAGTGATTATATATATATATATATATATATATATATATATTCACTGAAAAAACCATAGGTTTCACACATGTTATAGTTAGCTGGACATTTTACTGATAAAAAACCAATGAAATTCCCCCGTTATAGTTACTGTAGGCAACTATAACTCACGCGACCGCAATCCTCTGCTGATGCTAATACTGTACTTAGACACTTATTTGCCCATATCTTCTTCCATTAAATTTTAGCTATACATATATTACAAATATTTTTTTTTCATAAAGACACATATGTCATCAGCAGAGGATTACGGTCGCGTGAGTTATAGTTGCCTACAGTAACTATAACGGGGGAATTTCATTGGTTTTTTATCAGTAAAATGTCCAGCTAACTATAACATGTGTGAAACCTATGGTTTTTTCAGTGAATTAGCAAGGTTTTTTAAATGCTATTTCCTAACTATAACGTGTGTGAAACCTATGGTTTTTTCAGTGAATTTGTACGGTTTTTTAAATGCTAAGTTACTTTACGCCATTTGTGGCGTGCGCGCCCACTTAACGCAGTTCGTTCCGTGCACGGTTTTTATCAACTTTAATAAGCCCTGTACATTTGGTGGCCTTCGGCCACCAAAAGCACAGGGGGTGAGGTCAATGTGGATAGTGTTTTTTTTATTTTGATTTTATAATTTCATGTTGCCAAAATTACGTTTTTTTTCTCTATTAATAAGCCCTGCACATTTGGTGGCCTGCGGCCACCAAAAGCACAGGGGGTGGGGTAAGTGTGGATAGTGTTTTTTTTATTTTTATTTTTTTACCGTAAGCGTACGGTAAGCTTACGGTAAGCGTACGGTAAGCGTACGGTAAGCGTACCCCGCGAAATTGCCGAAAAAAAAATAAAACCGTTTTTGCTCTTGGGGGATGTTTGGGGACTCCCTCAACATGACTATGTGGGAGGGAGTTGTCAAAACAGCCCCGTAACATGTTTTTGGCCATCATGTTTGATAAACAACACTCAGTGCGAGAGACAAAATGGCGGACGCCGCTTCCTGGTTTCGGCCGATTCGAATGTTTACTAAGATCTAAGAGCCAATCAGAATCGCGCTCGCGCACGCCACCGTAAGCTTACGGTAAGCGTACGGTAAGCGTACGGTAAGCGTACCGTAAGCGGGCTCAGATATATATATTGATTTAAAGGCTATTTTCTCAGAATCTACTGAACAGATTTACACCAAACCTACAAAAGGCACTTCCTTGACCTAGGGACTACCTCTCTGCCAAATTTCTAGTAATTCTGTTCAGCCGTTCGGGCTGTAGCTCGTTCTAAAGGTCCTATGGAAAAATGCATGGGAAAAACGCGTTTTGGGACCCCCCTTTTATCTCAGCCCCCGCTTGACGAATCCCCCCGAGACTTTCAGGGTAGGAGCGGAGCGTAGCGCCCCACCTATTTTGAGAAATTCGCGAGGATTCGTCGACCGGCGCCAAAGTTATTCAAAATAGAATGTTGAGGTTTTCCTATGGAAACGTGGTCCTAACTATAACTACCTACTGGCGACCGCCAGTAGGTAATATATATATATATATATATATATATAATATAGGTTTGTCACAAATATAATTGTTTCCGGGGTCCCGCGCATTGGCGGGAATATTCTAGTGCTTATGACTTTGATGAGGATACCCCTGGAAGAGAACCAGGATTACAGGTAAGTAACTAATCCAACTTTGATCCCTACAAGTCCTGGTGGGACGAATGTAAGAATTTGGGACACAAAACTGAAGACTCTGCCTGTCCCAAAAAAGAATCCCCTAGTACTTCGCCAGCTAGCACTGAAATGGCAGGTCTCCAGGTGGAATCAAGTGTGCCCAGAGCAATCCAGGTTCACACTGAAGCTGTTTTAGTCTTGGGGTGTGTAAGAAAGTGGCTCTGTATATATTGTACCCAAATAGGTACAGGGTGTACAGAGTCCACAGTCCCCAGAGGTTTGGCAGAGGCTAAAGTTAGATAGAACCTTACTCTCTAAAGTGGTTGCTTGGTCGAGCAGTAAGGCAGTATCAGAGTTCAGTGTAAAGCATTTGTTGTACACACTCAGTCAGCAAATGGTCTCACACACTCAAGAACTGAACTCTAGGCCAATTGTTTTGTATATGACAATATATAGTTTTTTTTTAGAACCACAAGTAGGTATCAAAATACTTTCTCAGAATGAAAGGCTCTAGTTGATTACTTTCAATAAGCAATAGACTTTTAAATGCAATAGTTAGTTGTTGCAATAGGTAACACAATTCAAACACAATTATAACATTGAGCTCAATGGGAATTTTTAATTAAAGGCAATATCAATTACTTTGCATAGGTTTTTCTTACTCTGGGTTGGATCCTGGATTCAGCCCTGGGGCATCTCCTGTAAACAGTTGACCGAAATCGTTTTTGCTACACAGGTGATTTTTAAGGAATATTAGTTTGTTTCAAAAATCGACACTTTAGAATTTCTGGCAAAAACCAGGCAATGTTATCCTATGGAGGAAAGTTTGGTTATTGGAAAATCGCAGTTATAATTACTCTTCAGGGTCAGTGCTGGGTACCAAGATCCAGCACTGGGATCTTTTCTGTTAACAGGTGAGTAAGTTTGTATCTGAAAGAGACACGTTAGTGATAGATTCCTTACCTTAGAATATTCCCCAGGCATCAGTCTGGTTCCGGAAAGTTTTCTGCTTAGCAGTACCCCTGCGCGCCAGTAGGTGGCGCCGTGTAGCTCCGTGCCAGTCACCGGCGTTGTGCGCGCCAGGATGACGTCACGGAGGCTACTTAGGCGCCACCCATGTGCGCTGACGTCAGTTTTCTTTTTCCGCGCCGAAAGCGCAAATCCGGATTGACCATGTACCCCGGTCAATTTTTGATAACTTTTTTAAGACTTTGGCCTCCTTCTCTTGTCTCCTGGTGCACGTAGGGATGCCCGGCTTTAAGTCATTTGGGTCCTGCCGCCGTAATATGTCGGTGGCGGACCCCCATGATGTCTGCCTCTACTGCCTGGAGACCAACCATGACTCTCGGGATTGTCGGGACTGCCGCGCCATGGCCCTGAAGGGCTTGCTGGAGCGGTGCCGGAAGTTGCTAGAGATCGGGCACTCCTCTCACCGCCGCTCCGGGTCTAGGGGCCGTTCGCGGGACCGGAGCCGTCGCTCCTCGGACTCTAATTCTTCACCTTCAGATTCCGGTAAGCAACGCCATAAGAAGTCGAAGAAGCGTGTTCGCTCTCTGACGTCCCTCCGAATCCTGGGAGTCCCGCGGCCTACCCCCTATTCCCGGGTCCGTCGGCAACTCCCGAACATTTGCAGGAGTTTCTTGCTGCCATGGACCGCCTGTTTAGGCCTCGGGCTCCTGCCGGCGGGCCCCGCTGCCCCGTGTCCAGATCCTGTTGACTCGGCGGCACTGCCTCCGGTGCCGGCCCTGGAGCCACTGGATCCAGCGCCCGCGGCTCCGGTGCCACAAGGTGAAGCGCCTCTTTCTCCGGCCCCGGCGCTGCCCTTGGCTCCGGCCCCAGCGCTGCCCCTGGCTCCGCCATAGGCGTCGCACTGGGTCCCGTTTATCCCGCCCCTGCCCAGGTTCTCGGACCATTTTGTTCCGACCTGGGATCCTGTTCCGGGTCGGCCTCGACCGGCGCCGCTGGCCCCCGCTCCTGTCCTGCCGCCGCGGCCGGCTCCTTCTACCCCGCAGCCGAATGAGGACTGGGACGGCTCTGAGGACCCCTTGTGCTGCAGCGTGACTCCGAGCAGGATTTGGTGGATGACCTTCAAGATGCGGGTGAACTTGATGTGTCTTCTGACCCGGGGTTTGTCTCCCCTCCACCTACTATGGAGGAGGGTGCTTACCACACTATGGTGCTGCGTCGAGCTGCGGAGGCTCCATCTCGACCTCCCTATGGTGGCCCTTAAGACCAACCTCCTTACGGAGGTGCTCCAGACGGCATCTATGATGCTCCCTTTCAATGAGGCCCTTACCGAAGTCCTCTTGGGCACTTGGTTGCGGCTGGCCTCAGGAGCACTGGTGGATAAGAACGTCGCTAGGTGTCATCACCCGGCGACTGGTGACCCTGCCTTCTTGACCACTCTCCCCATGCCTGAGAGCCTGGTCATTCAGGCCTTGACGTCGCAGAGTGCCTTTCCCACGGCTCCGCCCGATAAAGACTCTAAGAAGCTGGACCAATATGGCAAGAGGTTGTTCTCCTCTGCAAGCTTGGGGTTGCGGTCAGTTAATACCACCTGCTTGTTGGGCCGTTACTCCCACGCCATGTGGGATACGGTAGCAGAGGTCCTGCCTCAGTGTTCTGAAGAGGTCCAGGCCGTCCTTTCCCAAGCGATTGTAGAGGGCAAGGATGCGGCGAAGTTTGCCATCAGGTGTGGTCTGGACACGGCTGATAACTTGGGCAGGGCGATTTCCATGACTGGCGTTGCGGCGTCATGCCTGGTGCGGTCTACCGGGTTCTCGCTTGATGTCCAGAGCTTGCTCATGGACATGCCTTTTGATGGCTCTCGCCTCATTGACGACAAGGCGGACAGTGCCCTGGAGCGCTTTAAGGACTCACGGGCTACGGCTAAGTCTTTGGGTCTTTCCGCTAAGAGCCCTGCCACGCCTGGGTTTCGTTCCTTTCGCGGCCAGGGTAAGGGTACCCAGTCGCGCTCCTCTGCAAAGCCTGTGCAGAACCTGCCTCAGCGTGGCCGCGGACGTGGCTTCCGCAGGGGCAGGTCTGGTAACCAGCGGGCGGGGCGGTCCACCCCTGCACCTTCTGCTTCCACCTCCAAGCCTTCCTGATCAGAGCTTCAGGGGGCACCCCACACCGTTAGGAGGCAGGGTCAGTCACCACCTCCACCACTGGCGCGGTATCACTTCGGACAAGTGGGTGCCGCAGATAATCTACCAAGGTTACTCGCTCCCCTTTCTGTCCTCCCGTCCAGCCATGCCACCTCGGTACCACCGCATGTCTGGATCATTTGGCTCTATCAGGGAGTCACGGCCCTCCTGGCCAAGGGGGCCATCGAGTAACTCCAGATCAGGAAGTAGGGAGTGGTTGCTATTCCCACTACTTTCTGGTCCCCAAGAAGGACAAGGGGGGCCTGCACCCCATCTTGGACCTCCGGGACTTCAATCACTTCCTCCGGAAGGAGAACTTCAAGATGCTGGCTCAGGCACTGTCTGCCCTGGAGACTGGATGGTAGCGTTGGACTTGCAGGACACTTATTTTCACATTCCCGTCCTGCCTGCTCACCGGCGTGACCTGCGCTTAACAGTAGGCCAGGAGCATTTTCAGTTTGCCGTGCTCCCCTTCGGCCATACCAGCGCCCCTCGGGTGTTGACGAAAGTGATGGCAGTGGTCGCAGCTCATCTGTGCAGGTCAGGGGTGTCAGTCTTCCCCTACCTCGACTACTGTCTGTTGAAGGCTGGTTCGCCCCAGACAGTTGTCTCCCACCTCCAGACTATGGCCGACCTCCTGCATCTGCTGGGGTTCTCCATCAATGTGCCGAAGTCACACCGGAGTCCCTCTCAGAAGCTCCCATTCATCAGAGCAGTTCTGGATTCAATGCTGTTTCGGGTTTATCCTCCCGAACAGCTTGTCCGAGATATTCAGGCTATGGTTCCGCTCTTTCAACCTCTATCCCGGGTTTCAGTCAGGATGACCCTCTGGCTTCTGGGCCTGATGGCCTCCTGCAGCCTGCTGGTGCCGCATGCCAGATGGCATATGCGGGCTCTGCAGTGGGACCTGAAGTTCCAGTTGGCGCAGCATCAGGGCAACCTGTCCGATCATGGCCAGATCTCGGAGGGCACTGCACGGCAATTGCAGTGGTGGCTCAAGAATCGCGATTGGGTCAATGGCAGATCCCTCTCCCTTCCCCCAACCGGAGCACACAGTAGTGACGGATGCGTCCCTCCTGGTTTGGGGAGGCCACATGGGAGAGGCGGAGATCAGGGGTCTCGGCGGAGTCCCGGCTCCATATCAAACTTCTGGAGCTGTGTGAGAAAGTGCCATCTTTCTTGCATGGTATGCCCCCACTTTTTGCTGAATTGCTGAATGTACTTTGACTGAGTGTGCCCTGGGCTCCTGCCAATCAGGTGCCCAGGGCCTATGTTCCTTCCCTAAAAACACAACACCCAAATTGGCACACCCTGGCCACATGTCAGCCCCTGGTAAATGGTACCCTAGGTACCCAGGGCCTTGTGACCAGGGAAGGCCTCTAAGGGCTGCAGAACTCATTGTGCCACCCTTAGAGGCCCTGTACCCTAACACACATACTGCCCTGGCAGGCTGAGTGTCTGGGTACAAGACAAAACAAAAAGTCGACATGGCACCCATCCCTGTGTGCCTAGCCCCCCACCTACACTGCCCTGGCATACATCAGCCCCCCCTCTAGCTGGGTGCCCTATGCCAGTGGTGTGGGCACAGGAGCATGAGCCCTGTGCCCCTACAGTACCCAGGTCCATTCCTGGGCACTGTAAGTGCAGTGCTGCCATTTAAGAGTACATGGTGCAGAGAGCTCGTTAAACACGAACTCCACGGCACCGTAATGGCAACACTGAAGACTGAAGTTTGGTATCAAACTTCTCAGCACATTAGACCCGCACTGATGCTACTGTTGGATTTAATGTACCAAGCACCACAGAGGGCATCTTAGAGATGCCCCCTGAAACCTAACCTACAATCCACGTCTGGTCTGAGAGGCTGCCTAGACTGCCACACAGCAGACATGTTGCTGGACCCCTGGGTGGAGAGCCCCCGCTCTCCTTGGCCTGCAACAATGCACATCCTGGGCGAGGTGCTAGGTCTCCTCCCCCAGGATGGACAGGGGGAAGCTTCAAAGGCATGCCGCCTCTGTGTGCTTCCCCAGGCCTCTTGCAGCCCCCACTCTGGCGGAATGCCTGGCCGGAAACCCCAAATAAGGACAGGGGATGTGCCAGCCTGCCAACCCCACCCCTCGGGTGGGGGAGGTGAGGTGAAGCACATCTCTGGGCGCTTGCCATCTTGAAGATGGGAGGCCCTGCCCAATCAGGACTAGGCTACTGCCCCCCTCCCGCAGGAGAGTGGCAGAATAGGGGTGTACCCACCCCAGGACAGGTACCCATTGGTCCCTGCCCTTTACCCACCTGTAACGCCCCTAAATCTAGTATTTAGGGTCACCCTGAACCTTCCTTCCCGAGATTCCAGAATCCAAAATACAAAGAAGAGCAAGAAAAAAGACCTGCCGTGCAGCTGCTAAGAAGAGGAAGACACCAACTGCTTTGGTCCAAGCCCTACCGGCCTGTTGACCCTCGAACCTGCTCCTGCTACATCCGGGCACCTCTTGTGGCCAGCAACCGCACAAATCCCAGGGGACCTGGCAACCTTTTGGCTCTAAGCACCTGGGACTCCCATGAGCAGAGGCTCTGCTCAAAATCAGCTCCTAATTCCTGGCATCAGCCCGGAACCGCGAACCCTGCACACTCTGCACCTGCCAAGCCTGGCCTGTGCCGGAGTGAACAAAGACCACGAAGACGATCCCCTGGCGACTTTGACCCCGAGTCCGGCACCCAAGGACTTCCCTTGATGCTCCCGACGAAGCCTGCAGCCTCAGAACCAGGTACCGCCCCCCCCCCCCCCCCAACCGCGATCAACAGAGGGTAAGATTTCCAGACACCAAAAGACACAACTGCACCCGGCGCCCTGCGGCCCCCTGTGCCCAACTCCTGGGTACCTACCTATCCTCCAACTACCCAAGTTACCTCTCGAAGTGGTGGTGGCACCTCAAGAATCTTAGTCCCCGAACATGCAGCCTTTTTCCAACCAGGAGCCTTCCCATTGAAATCAATTTAGCGCCCGAAGGCTCAAAAGCACTCTGCACCCAGCCACCCGATTGGCCCTGGCAGTGTAACCTCTACACCTATCTACTTCCACATTTGCCCTGAGCAAGTGACCAGGAGCCCAGCTCCCACAGCCGCGTGGCCTGCTAGTCAGCAGCCACCAACCAAGGCCCCCCTGCCTCCCATAGGATAACATTGGGCCTAACTCACTCTGCACCCGGCTGCCCCTGTGCCGCTGAGGATGTAACTACTGTTCCTACCTGACCCTGGGAGACCCCGAAGTCTGTGCCCTGAACCTTAACTTTGCCAGTCGCGTACTTACCCAAAAGCCGATAACTCAATTTTCTTTATAGGGTAACATTGACTGGTTTCTTCTGAAATTTCTTCTAAGTGTCGAGTTTCTAAAACTTAAAATATTCACCAAAAATCAGCCGAGTAACGAAAATACTCACCTCTTATTAAGAGATCCCAGTGCTGGATCTTGGTGCCCAGCACTGACCCTGAAAAATATTCACAACCGTACTTACCAGTAACCCAATTTTCTCCCATAAGAAACCATTGTGAGAAAGTGGCTCTTTATATACTGTTCCTTAATAGGTACAGGGTGTACAGAGTCCACAGTCCCCAAGGGTTTGGCAGAGGCTAAAGTTAGATATAACCTTACTCTCTAAAGTGGTAGCTTGGTCGAGCAGTAAGGCAACATCAGAGGACAGTGTAAAGCATTTGTTGGGCACACTCAGCAAATGGTCTCACACACTCAATAACTGAACTCTAGGCCAATGATATATATATAAAAAATATATGCTTGTTTTATTTTAGAACCCACAATAGGTATTAAAATATACTTTCTCAGAATGAGATGCTTTATATAAATACTTTTGCAATATGCAATTGACTTTTGTAAACAGTTACAAGTGGTTGCAATAGGCAACACTATTTTAAACACAATAATGCATTACATTCAATGGAAGTTTTGAGTTATTCGCAACCTATTACTTCTAGGATTACTTTTGGAATTCCAGGACTGGATCCTAGATTCAGTCCTGGGTCAGTACTTAGAATCAAGTGATGAAAGTCTACTTAATTACTGTGATGATTTTTAAACAATATTTAGCTATTTCCAAAGTTGACAGAAAATATTTCAGAGAAAACAGTCAATGATTCCCTATGGAAGGAAATGCAAGTTACATGTACAGATCAAACGCCAGAGGGCGGCAGGATTCGCCATCACCTCCCCCACTGGATTGTGGAAATAGTCCGAAGGGGCTATTCCCTCCCCTTCGACACTACCCCTCCCTCCATGCCACCTCAGTACCATCGCATGTCGGAGGATCACCTGGCCCTTCCCCAACAGGAAGTTTTGGCACTCTTGGCCATGGGTGCCATCGAGCGCGTATCTGCCCCAGAAGTCGGTTGTGGTTGCTATTAATACTACATTCTGGTACCCAAGAAGGACAAAGGCCTGCGTCCTGTCTTGGATCTCAGGAACGTCAACCAATTCCTCCAGAAGGAGAAGTTAAAGATATTGACGCTCGCTCAGGTCCTGTCTACCCTCGACCCTGGAAACTGGATGGTAGTGTTGGACTTGCAGGACGCTTACTTTCACGTTCCCGTCCTGCCGGCCCACCGGTGTTAACTGCGGTTCACAGTAGGCCACGAGCACCTTGCTCCCCTTTGGCCTTACCAGCGCCCCTCGGGTGTTCACGAAAGTGATGGAAGTGGTCGCAGCTCATTCGCGCAGATGAGGGGTTCCAGTCTTCCCCTATCTCGACAACTGGCTGGTGAAGGCGGGCTCGCCCCAGACTGTCTTCTCCCACCTCCAGACTACGGCCGACCTCCTGCATTCGCTGGGGTTCTCCAACGTGCCGAAGTCACAACTGACCCCCTCTTCATCAAAGCAGTTCTGGAAACGACGCAGTTTCGGGTTTATCCTCCGAAACAGCGAGTCTGGCATATTCTGGCTATGAATCTGATCTTTCAGCCCCTATCCCGGGTTTCGGTCAGGATGACCCTGAGGCTGCTGGGCCTCATGGCCTCCTGCATCCTGCTGGTCGATCATGCCACGTGGCATATGCGGGCTCTGCAGTAGGACCTGAAGTTCCAGTGGGCGCCGCATATGGGGAATCAGTCTGATTGCGTCCAGATCTCAAAGGGCACTGCAAGACAATTGCAGTGGTGGCTCACAAACCAGTATTGGGTCAACGGCAGATCCCTCTCCCTTCCCCAACCAGAACACACAGTGGTGACAGACGCATCCCTTCTGGGATAGGGCGGCCACATTGGAGAAGCGGAGATCGAAAGCCTCTGGTCTCTGGCGGAGTCCGGGCGTCACATCAACCTTCTGGAGCTTCAGACGATCCGTCTTGCACTCAAAGCCTTCCTTCCCTTTGTCCGGGGAAGGGTACTGCAGGTGTTCACGGACAACACCACCACCATGTGGTACTGCAACAAACTTGTCGGGGGGAGGTCATAGACCCTATGTCAAGGGGCTCTCCGTCTCTGGACATGGCTGGAACATCTGGGCATATCCCTGGTGGCTCAACACCTGGCAGGTACACTAAACGCCAGGGTGGACGTACTCAGCCGCAGGTGCATGATGGATCACGAATGGCATCTTCGCTTGGCGGTGGTGCATCGTCTTTCAGCAGTGGGGAGAGCCTTGGTTAGATCTATTCGCCACCGAAGAGAACGTGCAATGTCAGCAAGTCTGCGCGTTGGAATTTCCAAGGCGGCACTCATTAGGCAATGCTTTTCATCGCGAGTGGCGTTGCGGTCTTTTGTACACCTTTCTGCCTATACCACTTCTACACAGAGTGCTGAAGAAGATCAAGCGCGGCCGGGCCCAAGTCATTCTTGTGGCTCCGGATTGGGCACAAGGAGTCTGGTATCCCGTGCTGCTCAACATGGCCATCGATCCTCTGATCAGACTGCCTCTTAGGATCTTCTGTCGCAGCAGCAGGGGATGTCCTCCACCCAAACCTGTGCAACCTCCACCTCCTTGCGTGGAGATCGAGCGGCGGCAGTTGACGTCGTTTGACTTGCCTCCCGAAGTCTATGATGTTAACTTGGCAGCCAGGCGTCCCTCATTGAAGACGGTATACGCCTGCCGATAGAATAAAGTTGTGGCATGGTGCACAGCAAAGGCTGTGGATCCCTTTTCTGCTCCTCTTTCTGAGGTTCTCTTGTTCCTCTTATCTTTGGCCCAGCAAGGCTCTGCTCTGGGCACTCTTATGGACTACTTCTCGGCCATTTCGGCCTTCCTCAGGCACCCTGATCAGCCTTCTCTTTTCAAGTCCTCTATTGTAAATAGATGTTCGAGGCATATGAGCTGTAGATCGTATAATTGTGCATAGATCGCCATCTGATGTTGGGCTCGGATGTTTGCACTCTGTGTTTGTTTTGAAAAGTCTTTTGTGGTCACGAGGTAGGTGACTCCTCATTAGGCCGATAGTGCGGATGGGCATCGACTCAATCTCCAGATTGTTTTTTTCCGCCATCGGGTTCGGGTGTGACTTGCTGCGCTCCGGGTCGATATCGGTTTCGAATCTCCCTTCGACGCGCAATTACTCTCCACTCGACGGTATTGTCTCGATCGCGATTCCTTTTCGACGCAATTGTTTAAAATAAACTCCTTGTCGTCGTCACGGGCCGTTGGGCCTATCCGCGCCGACCACGCCTGCAGTCAATGGAAAGGACTCCTTTAAAAAAAATAACCGTGTGGTGCTAAGTTCTCACACACAGACTTGCATGAGGTCTGTAACCTCTGCCTCTACCCAGAGCACGAAGACCAGAACTGCGAGGCCTGTTCATCTTTCAAGTGGAAGAAAACCATACGTGATAGTCTGGCTCGACGTCACGAAATGTCTCGCAGAAGCAGCTCGATCGCCAACATTTTCTGAGCAGATCTCAATGTTCAGCCGGGGCAACAAGGGGATGAAGAAGACATTTCCGTCTCCGAAGCCGATGACTCCGACGTCTAAGACGAAACAGTCACCCCGGCTCAGTGGTCCGTGAGTACCGAAACCCCTCTCCCAACCAAAACCAAACCTAAGGCTCCGGTAACACCCTCACCCTCGGGTCGACGCCGGCAACATGTCTCAAATGCCATCGGACCCGGCTATGAGACCTAAACCTAAGCCTTCGAGCTCGAGCCAACCCCATTCCGGTGCTGAAAAGTCACCTTTGGCACAAAACCACAGATGTGCCACATCCTTCTTCGTCAACACCGAAGACCATCTCTGCGTCGAAACATACCAAACACAATCCTTCGGAGCCGAAAAAAGTCTTGGAGTCAGTAACTCCTAGATCAAAACCTAAGGAGGCCAAGACCCCACAAAAAGCCTCAGAGACTCGGTCCAAAGAACATTTTGACCCAAAATCTTCAGCACTGAAAAAATACATTTTACCCATGCAACATGTACCTTATTTTTTGGCCCCCAAACACAAAACTTTCTATTGATCCAGAGACTGGTAAAGTTGTCATCAAGCCTCCAAAAAAGAGGAAAATGAACACTACAGAGGAGCCTGCAATACCCTTAAAAAGAAAGGAGATGAGTACTAACACCTCCCCACCTCCTTCTCCTCCAGCTGATCCAAATCTTCTAATTTCTCCACCACACATTGTTTCACCTCAAACATCCGATACTGAGGATGATCATACTGATGGGGATGGGAATATAGATCCACATGGGGATGATGATGCACATACCATCCCACACAGTGTAGACCATTGGGATGATTACAACACCGATCCCGACCCACATAATGACCTGGACCTCTATCCATCTAGGTCATCACCACCAGATGACAATATTGGGTTTGTGCAACTTATCAATATGTGTAGGAGAGTGGAATCTGACTAATGGTTGCCCCCAACTTTTTGCCTGGTATTTGAGTGGTTTTTGACTAGTCTGGCTGGGATCCTGCTATCCAGGACCCCAGCCTATCTGCTTTCTCCCTAAAACTGATGTGAGTACTCTAGGTACACACCTAATTGGATGCTGGGCATGCCCTACCAGTCCCTTGTAGATGGTACCCAGGGCATGGGTCCCCCAGTAGGCTTACCAGGGCTGCAGCACTTATTGTGCCACCCTGGGACAGCCACCCAAACTGACACCACCAGACCACTACTGTAGTCTGGGTAAGGTGGTGCTAGCACCCCTTACAGGGATGTAGGTACCCTATATCCCACACCATTACAACACATATACTCTCATAGGTCATCCCTATGGCAGGCCCTGGTAATCCTACAGGGCTGGGTGCTGAGGTATGTGTGAGGGGGGACCCCTACGTGAGTAGGACCTCTCTGCAACCTTCGTAAAATCGTTACTGTTTGTAGTGTAGCCATACCATATACTCTTAACCGCATTATAAGTGAATCGCGTCATCGCAATAACTTGAGAATGGCTACACAGAACCATATCGTGTTTGGTGTCAAACATGAAGGAATCATACCCCCAGTCCAGCCATGGGCATGAGGGTACGATTCCCCCTTGCTAGAAGGGCGATATGGGAAAAGCGGTAGAATTTAGACACCAATTTAAAAGTGCACATGTACCACAAAATGGCTACTGTCCGCCACCTACACGACTCTGGCTGGCTGTTGCTGGGGAAAACCCCAGCCTCGCCATCTGGACAATAGGGCTCCTGTGGCAGGGAGGTGCCAACACCTCCCCAGACAGGATATGTGGATTGGAACAGGGTGGGTGCACCAAATGTCCATTCAGAGTTGCACGTAGGCAGCTGCAGAGCCCCAATTCTGCATACACCGCCTGGAACCGGTTCAGGGGCATCCTGCCCCTCGTCCAGGTGGGAAACACACAAAGGGGAGTGGGTGTAGCCACCCTTTCCCGCCTCTACTCTGATTGGTAGGCTCTTGTTGGGACCATCCCCTAATCTTGGGGATATATGTGAATAACCTGGCCCCAGAGCCTCAGATTAATCCAGAACTTTACAGAACTGACCTTCGAGCTGCTGCCCAGCTGACTGAAGAAATCTCCCTTGGGATAAAGGAGTTATCCCCCTGCTTGGCAGGCACCTGAAAGACTGCAAGATACCCGGTTGGAACTTCGCTGCTCTCACGAACTTCGACGCCTTCCAGCAACCTTGAGGTGGGTCTACAGAGCATCCCAGAGTCCTGTGAGCGTGCCCAGCAAGTCTGAGCACCGTGGACCACGTGGGTGCCGAGATCCCTGCATACCCCGAGACCCCGGCCACCTCTTGCATAGCACACGACCCCGACCAGTGGGGAAGTTGTGCTTTGGCCCATTTCTGAGCCAACCTTCAGGCAGCATCCGTGCCAAATCTCAGCTCCCTAGTCCGCTCCGGTGGCCCGTGGGAGCCCTTTTACGCACTCCATTTTGCTGCCTTCCGCGGTCCCTTGTCTCTCGACTTGTGGGCCCTGGCGGAGGACAATCTTCACATCCAAGAGTTCCCCTGGTTGCTCCAGGCCTGCTCTACGCTCTCTCCAAAGGAGAGCACCCTCCGACCTCGTGGGTCTGCACCAGCAGCTACTTTGTTCATCTTGCGTGGGTTGCGGTTGCCAAGGCTTAGTGGATCCAATCGGGACACTAACACCGCAGCGACCCTCATCCGACGTGGGACAGTCGCCCTCCTGAAGCTGGCCTTCCTTGAAGCCTCCCGGAGCCCGTGACTGCAGAGCCAAGCTGCAACTATCTCACCTGAAGCACCCGACATTGAAGGGCTCCTTGCTGTGAGCCCCCCTGGTCACTGTGCCGTGACCCAGACTCTGTCCCCTCTGCTTTCAGGTTCTTCTCTACCTTTTCTACATCTTCGATCTTCACGACTTCATCGACGCTTTCAGCTAGCAGCAGTTTGGACTACTTTTCCATTGAAAATCAGCCCGCGACCCGACACCAGAATCGACCTATGCACCCGGCTTCCCTGGGGCAGGTAACAGTGGTACTTCGGTACTCCCGTGGTGGTGGGCTCTCCAAAGCCTTAAGTCTCAAGCCTTAACTTTGTACTACTGCTAGAAGTGTCTTTAATCCTTAAATATTCAACCGCGACATTCTCCTTAGGCTAACATTGCGATCCCGATAGCAGCTCTTTGCACTGCACACGTCTCCCGTGGGTCCCCTTCCTCTTAACTGTGGGTGGATTCTGAAGGGGCAAGCGATCCTGAATGCCCTAGGCATTGCCTGTAGAATTGTCGTGGTTCTTATACCACTATTTTAGTATATGGTTTGGTCCCCCCCTGGGGCCCATTCATTTATGGGCTATTTATTGTGTTTATAAATGCTTGTTTGAAGTGTAACTTTGCCACTAGCCACATAAAGTGACTGTGGGATTCTGTCTAGAATAAATACATACATTTTATATATATACCTGTGTGGGCTACTCTTTCATTTGGTTATTCAAGAGGTTATTATGGTAAAACAATAAGCTTAACACTCCTTCAAGACTTAGCCTGAAGGCTGCTCTCCACAGCTACCACTAGGATAGCTTTCTTTAAAGGTTGTCTTAAACCTATCATCAATAAGAGTCGAATTGGACTGGTGCAAGGTGTCCCTATAACTAGGAACAGCATATGCCAGGCCAACTTCTCACAATATGGCTGCCCAATCCCACGGGGTACAGTTACATTCTGATCCCTTCGAGGATGATTTTTTTACTCTAAACCTTTGCACCCTTGCAAAAGTCCACTCACACCTTGCCAATGTTAAAAGGCATGCTCAAACATGCCCGTGGTGTTTTTAAGGACCCTGTCACAGTCGGGATTCTAAAAACCAGAATAGATAAAGTATAAGGCAGCTCCCAGTGACCTAATTTACATTAAAGGTCAGGTCCCTTTGGATTCTCTTGTGGTGTCTGATGCACGCAAGAGGGCAAACTCGCAGAGCACAGGTGACACCCCCCCCCCCCCCCCTCCCCTCCTGATGAGGGGTCCAAGCCAATAGACGCATCTGGTAAACGTATTGCGTCACAGGCTGCAAATCCTTGAAGGATTGCCAATGTCCAAGCTTTATTGGCCAGGTACGACAGGGCTCACTGACGAGCTTGAAAAGCTCATGGAACACCTGTGAGAAAGTGCCATCTTTCTTGCATGGTATGCCCCCACTTTTTGCTACATTGCTGATGTACTTTGACTGAGTGTGCCCTGGGCTCATGCCAATCAGGTGGCCACATGTCAGCTCCTGGTATATGGTACCATAGGTACCCAGGGCACTGTGACCAGAGACGTCCCCCAAGGGCTGCAGTGCTTATTGTGCCACCCTTAGAGGCCCTGTACCCTGACAGACACACACTGCCTTTGCAGGCTGAGTGTCCTGGTGCAGAACAAAACAGTCGACATGGCACACATCCCTGTGTGCCATGCCCACAAACATACTGCCCTGGCATTCCTCAGTCACCCCTCTAGCTGTGTACACTATGCCAGTTGTGAGGATACAGGTGCATGAGCCCTGTACCCCTACAGTACCAGGTCCATTCCTGGCACTTCAAGTGCAGTGCTGCCATTAAGAGTATATGGTGCTGGGAGGTTGTTATCACAAACTCCAAGGCACCATGATGGCTACACTGAGGACTGAGAAATTTGGTATCAAACTTTTCAGCCCATTAAACCCCCACTGATGCCATTGTGGGATTTAATGTAAGATGCACAACAGAGGGCATCTTAGAGATGCCCCCTGAACCCAACCAGCGTCCTGCCTGAGAGGCTGCCTAGGCTGCCACCCAGCAGACATGTTGCTGGACCCCTGGGTAGAGAGCCATCCGGTCTCGTGGGTCTACAACAATGCACATCCTGGGCGAGGTTCTAGGTCTCCTCCCCCAGGATGGGCAGAGGAAGCTTCAAAGGCATGCCGCCTTTGTGAGCTTCTCCAGGCCACTTGCTGTACTCTGCAACTGGCCCCCACCGGTTCTGACCCCCCACTCTGTCAGGAAGTTCGGCGGGAAACCCTAAGTGAGGAAAGGGGGTGTGCCAGCCTCTGCCATCCCCACCCCTCAGGTGGGGGAGACTAGGTGAAGCACCACTCCGGGATCTCGCCATCTTGAAGCTGGGGAGCCCTACCCGATCAGGACTAGGCCACTGCCCCCCTCCCACAAGAGTGGCAGGATAGGGGATGTACCCACCCCAGGGAAGGGACCCATTGGTCCCTGACCTCTACCTAAGACCCCTAAATTTAGTATTTAGGGGCACCCTGAACCTTCCTTCCTCAGATTCCGAAACAAGCAAGAAGAACAAGAAGAAAGAAGACCTGCCGTGCAGCTGCTAACAGGAGGACGACACCAACTGATTTGGCCCCAGCCCTACAGGCCTGTCGACCCTCGAACCTGCTCCTGCTAAATCCTGGCATCTCCAGTGGTCAGCAACCTCGAACCCTGGAGGACCGGACTGCCTTGCTCATCTACCAAGACTGGGACTCCCCCGATCAGTGGTTCTGCTCAAGGCAAGCAACAACCCCTGGTGCCAGCTAGGAACTGCGAATCCAGCACACTGCACCCGCCAAGCCCTGTGCCTGAGTGAACAAAGACCACGAGGACGTCCCCCGGCGACTGTGACCAAGAATCCAGCACCCAAGGACCCTCCTCGATGCTCCTGACGACGCCTGCAGCCTCAGAACCAGGGACCCCTCCAACTGCGACCAGCAGAGGGTAAGATTTCCTGATGAGAAAAGACACCACTGCACCCGGCGCCCTGCGGACCCCTGTGCCCAGCTCCTGGGTGCCTACCTAACCTACAGCTTCCCAACTTACCTCTCGAAATGGTGGTCGCACCTGAAGAATCTCCGTCCCAGAGCTTGTAGCCTTTGTTCATCTTGCAACTTCTCCATTGAAATGCATTGGGCGCCCGACGGCTCAAAAGCACCCAGCCGCCAGAGTGCCCCTGGAAGTGCAGTCTCTATCCTATCTTACTTCCCCACTTGCCCTGTGTGCGTGACCAGCAGCCCAGCTCCCACAGGTGCGTGGCCTGCCTGCTAGCAGTCACCAACCAAAGGCCCCCTGCCCGCCATAGTGTAACATTGGGCCTAACTCTCTGCACCCGGCTGCCCCTGTGCTGCGGAGTGTAACAACTGTACCTACCTGACCCTGGGAGACCCCTGAGTCTATGCCCAGAACCTTAACTCCGCCAGTCAAGTACTTACCTGAATGCTGATAACCTACATTTTCTCCATAGGGTAACATTGACTGGTTTCACTTGGAAATTCTTGGAAAGTGTCAAGTTTTGAAACATTAAAATATTCACTAAAAATCAGCCGATCAACGAAAACGAAATTACTCACCTGTTATCAGGAGAGATCCCAGTGCTGGATCTTGGTGCCCAGCACTGACCCTGAAAAGTAATTACAACTGTACTTACCGATAACTTGATTTTCCTCCATAGGATAACATTGCCTGGTTTTTGCCAGAAATTCTTCGAAGTGCCGATTTTTGAAATCTACAAATATTCCTTAATCGCCTGTGTAACAAAAACGATTTCTTTTAACTGTTTACAGGAAATGCCCCAGGGTTGAATCCAGGATTCAACCCTGAGTAAAAAAATCATACGCAAAGTAATTGAAATTGCATTTACTTAAAAACTTCCATTGAGCTCAATGTTATAATTGTTTGAATTGTGTTGCCTATTGCAACAACTGTAACTATTGCATTTAAAAGTCTATTGCTTATTGAAAGTACTCAACTAGAGCATTTCATTCTGAGAAAGTATTTTTATACCTACTTGTGGTTCTAAAATAAAACTATATATTTTTATATACAAAACAATTGGCCTAGAGTTCAGTTATTGAATGTGTGAGACCATTTGCTGACTGAGTGTGTACAACAAATGGTTTACACTGTCCTCTGATACTGCCTTACTGCTCGACCAAGCTACCACTTTAGAGAGTAAGGTTATATCTAACTTTAACCTCTGCCAAACCTCTGGGCACTGTGGACTCTGTACACCCTTTACCTATTTGGGGACAGTATATACAGAGCCACTTTCATACAACACCTTTCTGACCAGTACAAACAAAAGGCCAACGACCTTATACAAGAGGGGAAATTGATCTCAAACACTATGTGTGCGCTTGACGTGGCTGATACTGTATCTCGCACCAATAACACTAGCGCTTTGTTGCGCAGGCACGCTTGGCTCCGAATTCAAACGAGGTACAATCTGCTATTCTAAATCAGCCGTTCGATCAAGAGCATCTTTTCGGGCCCTCAGACACATCTTTAGAAAAGATAAATCTAGGTACCGAAACTGCTGTGTCCATGGGAGCCTTACAATTCCCTTCCCCTAGAGGCTGTTTTTGCCGCTCCTTCTACAGAGCTGGCTCCAAAACCATTGGCTCAGAACACCTCTCTTCGTCCTATAAAAGCCCCACTTAAAGCTCCTTCAAAGGATACCTTCGGGTAGGCTACAGAGGCAACAATGGTAAGGGAAGAGGTCGCGGCAACAAATGCACCTCTCCTACTACCAAACAGTGACTTCCCAGCACTTCCCCCTGATCGTCTCACTACTGTCTGTTGACGTCGCTCACAGTTCCTACCTGTCTGGAATTCAATCACAAGAGACATGTGGCTAAGACAAATTATCCAGTATGGTTACTGCCAGGAACTTACCTCTACCCCTCCCAACATTCTTCACAAACAACGTCCAATGTCCTCGGAACATCTAACACTTCTCAAACAAGTGGTTCTCTACCTATTGCAAAAACCTGCACTAGAACCAGTCCCCTTGCCTCACCAAGGCACAGGGGTTTACTCCCTCTTAATTCCTTAATTCCAAAAAAGGATGGAACTCTCAGGCCCATATTGGATGAGACCGCTAAATCTCTTTCAGTCGGATCACTTCCACATGGTCACTCTCCAACAGGTGCTCCCACTACTTAAACAGGGCAACTTTCTCTCCACTCTCGATTTAAAGGATGCCTTCTTTCTTATTCCCATTCACCCCGCTCACAGGAAATCTCAGGTTCATGGTAGATGATCAACACTACCAATTCAAAGTCCTCCCATTCGGAGTGACTACAGCACCCAGAGTCTTCAAGTGCCTCGCAGTAGTTGCGGCCCACTTAAGAAGACAGCACATTCATGTCTTCCCTTATCTGGACGACTGGCTCATAAAAGCCAACTCACACAGCAGCTGTGTACAACACACACAGAACAATCCAACTGTTTCATGACTTTGGATTCACGGTAAACCTCACCAAATCCCATCTCCAACCAGACAACAGTATCTGGGTACTACAGTAGAGACTTCAAAAGCTCTAGCATACCCAAACTCAGTCAGGATTAGCACCATACAAGCGCTAATAGCAAATTTTCAGCCTCAACACTCACTACCACCGCGAGTATTCATGCAGCTAATTGGGATGATTGCCTCTTGCATTCTCATCGTTCCGTATGTACGACTCCATATGGGTCTCTTACAGGAGTGTTTGGCACGTCAATGGAACCAGGCTCAAGGTTTGTGTTGGTAGACAACCACACCCATCGCTCTCTGCAGTTGTGGAACACACAAAACCTGTCCAAAGGGCGGCCGTTCCTCGACTCGGTTCCACAGGTAGTGATGATAGCGGACGCATCGCTCACCGGCTGGGGAGCTCATCTTCAAACTCCTACTATTCAGGGCATATGGACCCCTCAACAAAAAATTTCACATAAACTACCGGAATTGTTGGCGATCTTCCTAGCGTTGTAATCTTTTCAACTCCACCTCGTAAACAAAGCTATCCTGGTCCGTACAGACATGACAGCAATGTATTGCATACAAAAACAGGGGGGGTGGGGGGGCACTCTGCAGCTTTAGCACCTAGCTCAAAGCATATGGAGATGGGCCATTCTCAAACATATATTTCTCCTTGGAGCAGAACACCTCCCAGGAGTATACAATCAAATTGCGGATCTGCTCAGTCGCCAAACACAGCAGATCCACGGATGGGAACTTCATCCTCCAGTTCTGCTTCCATTCTTTCAAATGTGGGGCCGCCCAAAATAGACCTGTTCACCACACACCAAAACGCAAAATGCCCAAGTTTCGCCTCTAGGTATTGACACCCGTTGTCCAAAGGCAATGGGCTATGGCTAAACTGGTCGGGCAAATTTGTTTACGCTTTTCTGCCTCTCCCACTCATTTCGCTAGTGGTTCAGAAACTCAAACAGCATTCCCTCACAATGATTCTGGTTGCTCCAACATGGGCCCGACAGCCATGGTTCACAACCCTCTTAGAACTATCAGTAGTTCCTCATCAAAAGTGACGCCTCTCACCCAAGCTTCTCACTCAGAACCATGGAGAGATAAGGCATCCAGATCCCAGTCAACTCAACCTTGCGATCTGGCACCTGAAGTCTTAGAGTTTGGCTACCTTAACCTCCCGCCAGACTGCATGAACATCATTAAAGAGGCTAGACGTCCTACCACTAAAGCTAGCTATGCTGCAAAGTGGAAAAGATTTGTTATTTACTGTACAAATAACAAAATCAACCCACTAGATGCTTCTATTCAAGACATCATCTGTTACCTTTTGCATCTACAACAATGTAACCTAGCATATACATCCATTAGACTGCATCTCGCGGCAATAGCAGCCTATCTCCAAAACAGACAACACTTGTCTTTGTTTAGGGTACCAGCTGTCAAAACATTTATGGAAGGACTTAACCTCTTCAGTGCCCATGACAAGATGGTCTCGTCATGGAGCACGGTTGCGCTGTGCCCATGACGAGACCATCTCGTCATGAACCCCGCCCGCTAATGCAACGCCCGGCACAGGAGGGGGAAAGGGTGTGGCACTGAAGGGGTTAAAAGAATAATTCCACCTAGAGTTCCACCATTTCCAGTATGGAATCTAAATGCGGTACTTACTATTCTCATGGGTCCCCTATTTGAACCTATGCGTTAATGCGAATTACAATTTCTCACTTGGAAAGTAGCTTTACTGGTTGTAATCACATCTCTCAGAAGTCATTGAACTCCAGGCATTAACCATACAAGAACCATTTCTCTAAATCCCTCATAACAAAATGGTTCTTAGGACTAACCCAAAAATTCTACCTAAAGTTGTCTCTGCTTTCCACCTTAACCAGTCTGTAGAACTCCCAGTATTTTTCCCTCTACCAGTCTCAGTAGCAGAACGAGCTCTTCACACGCTAGACGTAAAAAGAGCAATACTTTACTACATTGAAAGAACAAAATCCTTTAGAAAGACTAAACAACTTTTTGTGGCTTTCTCCCCACCTCATAAAGGCAATCCTATCTCAAAAACAGGGATTGCAAGATGGATTGTTAAATGAGTCCAAATATGCTATGCTTAAAGCCAAATGCACCTTAACCGTTCCCCCTAGGGCTCACTCCACACATAAACAAGGGGCATCTATGGCATTCTTGGGAAACATTCCCCTAGATGACATCTGCAAAGCAGCAACTTGGTCTACACCACACACATTCACAAAACACTCTTGTGTAGACGTGCAAGCAAAACAAGCTGGTGTGGGCCTGGCCGGATTACAAACACTTTTTCAAACCACTGCAACAGATAGAGGTAGCCACCCCTAGGGAGGTAACTGCTGTATAGTCTATGCACAAGTATACGATCTACAGCTCGAACGGAAAATGCTACTTACCAGTATGCATCTGTTCTTGGCATGTAGAGCTGTAGATTTGTATACGCCCACCAGCCTCCCTGGATACCTCTATCTGTTCCAGTACTATCATACTTTGATACATTACACATAGACATCCTTTGCTATTTCTTACTAACTCAATCATAACCCTCCATGGCAAAACAATCTCGAAATGGAGTCAATGCCCATGTGCACTATCGTCCTAAGGAGGAGTGACCTACCTCGTGACTACAAAAGACTTTTTCCAAGACATAAAAAAAGTGCAAACATCAGAGCCCAACACCAGATGGCGATCTATGCGCAAGTATACAAATCTACAGCTCTACATGCCAAGAAAAGATGCATACTGGTAAGTAGCATTTTCCTTCTTAAGGGCATTACTCATCTTTTTCCTCCTGTTCACTTCGTAATGCCTCGTAATGACTTGAACTTGGTTCGGACATATCTTGTGTGCTCCCTTTGAGTCACTACGTAACTGTCCTCTAAGACTTCTCACTTTGAAAACTGCTTTTCTGGTGGCCATCACCTCTGCGCGCAGTGCGAGTGAGCTACAAGCTTTCTTCCAAGCCTCCCTTTCTGGCTATCCATCTGGACAAGGTTGTCCTTGGAACTAGACCTCCCTTTCTTCCCAAGGTGGTCACTTCTTTCCACATTGGCCAAACCATCACTTTTCCCGCCTTCTTTCTGCCTCCGCATCCTTCGAAAGGGGAAGAGAGGCTCCACCGTCTGGATCCAAAACGTGGGGTTTCTTTTTACCTGGATCGCACCATAGACCAGCTCTTTGTTGGTTACGTGGGCGCAAAGAAAGGTCGGGCCGTGCACAAATGGACCATCTACAGGTGGGTTGTTCTGTGCATCAAAGCCTGCTATTCTTCATCTAAGAAGGAGCCTCCAGTTTGGCTGCGCACCCATTTCACCAGGGCGACGGCAGCTACTACTGCTTTGGTACGAGGAGTTCCCCTAAATGACATCTGTCGGGCAGCTACATGGACATTCCTGCACACGTTTACGAAACACTACTGCCTGGACAGCCATGTCCTGAGAGACTTCTTCTTTGGCCGTTCTGTTCTCCAGGACTTTCTGGTGTGAACTTGGTTCGCAGACCCACCTCCGGGGCTGGTATTGGTGGGGTATCTATTCTAAGGTAAGGAATCTATAACTGTTTCTTTCAGATGAACAAGTTGTTTACCGTCGGTAACGATAGTCACATAGGTTAGTTATAGATGCCTTACCACCCCATCCATCCTCCCCGTTCTGCGAACTGACTTCTAGAGTTAAGGACATCCTTTCAGGGCCCTAGTTTTGTGCACCAGTGGTCAGTGTCTTGCATGGCTCTGTGCTTCTGGCGTGGAAAGTCGTATACAGAACTGACGTCAGCGCGCGAGGACGGCGTCAACGTAGCTACTGCGGGGTCATCCCGGCGACCACGACGCCGGACGCAAATTTGACCGACGCCACCTTCCGATGCACAGGGGTACTGCTGACTAAAAACTTTCCGGATCCAGTCTGACACCTGGGGGTAATTCTATAACTAACTTATGTTTCTTAAAGATACATCGTTACCGAAGGTAAGTAACTAGTTCGACAAGGTCAGCAAGGAGTTGGAGTGCATTAAGATGCTCAAGGGGAGAACTTTCAAAGCTCCCTTATGGTAAGCCAGCAGTACCACGGATGCTCTAATGGTAGGTTGGGAAGTGCACATGGATACCCTAAAGATAAGGGGGTTATGGTCAGAACAGGACTCTATCAAACAGATCCGTGTTCTGGAGCTAAAGACTATATTCCTAGCACTAAAAGCCTACCAAAGCCAAATCAGGATGAATACTCTACGATTTCTAACTGACAATACAACAGCAATGTTCATCACCAAATGAGAGTGGACATTATACTATGTACAGTCAAAATTAGTGCAGAGAATATATCACTACGAGTGAGTCATGTCCCCGGAATGGAAAAAGTTCAGGGAGACAGTCTAAGCAGACAAATTGCACACCCGATTGGTAAATGGAATAGTCTATAATGGGGACACTATTCTCTCTGTTCGGAACACCAGACATAGATTTCTTCACAACACCAGAAAACACAAAATGCTAGTGATTCGTATTCCAGGCCCAAATAACTAAGCAATGCCCTGTCGATAAGTTGGTACGGAATCTTTGTATTCACTTTCCAGCCATTACTGGTGATCCCAACAGTTCTAGAGAAATTCAAAATGTCCAACATGACTGATTCTCATAGCTCCAAGATGACCTTGACAGCCATGGTTCTTTCACTTGATCCATTTGTTGAAACAATGTCAAAATTGAGCAGCGCAGGGACACTAACCATGCAACAGAGCAGGGTATTCCACCTAAACATCAGGGGGGGGATGCAATATGCAGTAACCATGCAAAAGGGGAGGGTTTTTAATTTGGCAGCATGGTTCCTGTAGTAGTCTAATTTGAACACCTAAGTCTACCAAAGGCAACATTGCGGTTCATCAGGGAAGCCCGATGGTCAGCTACCAGGAGGCGTAATGCTTTTAAGTGTAAAGAATATTTGATCTGGTGCCAGTCCAAAAAAAGAATTGATCACGTCTCATCAGTACACGATTAGTCCGGTACATTTAACAAAGTGTAAACTCTTGTATGCCTTGCTAAGGGTGTATTTATCAGCCATCGCTGCTCACTTGAAAGGACTTCACATACAGAACTTTTTCTCACTTCCACTTTGTAGGACACTGGCTCTTTATATAGTGGAGCAAAACAAATTGCACTGTGTAAAGAATCCAGGCAACCCTTCATGGTTTACAGAGGCAAAAATGATAACAAGTGCTCTCTTTTGTGGTAGTGTGGGCGAGCAGTTTAGACTCATCAGAGGGTAGTGTTAAGTATGTTTGTACTCGGAGTTAATAAATGAGGCACACACAAACTCAAGAATAAATCCGAAACCAATTTAGAAAAAGGTCATATTTTTACATAAGTTTTGATCCCAAGAACTTCGTTATGAAGTAAGTACTTTTTTAAATATTGGATTTCACAGGTAAGTAAAACAGTTCACATGAATGCATCTCTACGCAGCAATGCATCCCAATGGGAGACAAGGCATATGTTGCATAAGGTTATTTACGGTTGATTCTGGGGGTCTTTCTCAGGACTTAAGGTCCCAGGAGGGTAAGGTCCAAAGTGCCACCAGCAGTTACTCTTTAACTGGTCTGGGGCTTCCGGGTGAAGAGGTGCAGGTCGGTAGCTTTGCATGCTGTGCTGGTGGAAAGAAGAGGGCCACCTAGAAACAGGCTGCAGAGGGGGACTTGGGGACAAGTTCAGGAGCTCCCTACAGGGGGCTCGAGGTCACAAGGGTTTTGGGAAAAAGGGGGCACAGCTCGTTTGCTGGTACCCATGCTGAGGTGCAGAGTGGAAAGGTCGGCTGGGCTCTGAGCGTTCTAGGGCCTTGCTCTTGGCTGTCACCGGATGAGGGTGCAAAAATCAGGACTGCTGGGTCACTCTGAAGGTGGGTCTCTGACGTCCCTCGACGGCTGCTCAGTTCTGATGCTGTAAGAGTCCCAACTGGATTTAAACAGGCCGCAACGGTTCTGGTACCCCAGGTATTGGTCCTGTGCAGCTCCAGGTTGTCCTGGTGTCCTCTCACTTGGTGGGGGGACAGATCTGACCTTCAGGAGCACAGGTTCCTCTTCCTTCGAGGGGGAAGGGTGGAGTGGAATTTGTGTGTGGGCCCCTTAATGTGGCATTAGACATTCTGCAGCCCTTATGAACCCTCTTTAGTACCCATGCCCTAGGTACCCTGGGTACCCTTTACTAGGGACTTAGAGGTGCTAAAGTCCTTAGCCAATTGTTAAATAATCAGACATTACTTTGTTTTAGGGACGAAGCAGGGCAATTGCATTGAGGTCTGGTTAGCTGACATTGGTGCATTGTCAATCGAAAATAGGCATCTAGCAGCTAAAAAGGATCACAAAGTGGGGAGACTGCAAAAGAAACCTTGTTTCATACACACTGATCATTAAGTTCATAGAAGGAACAAATACTTTTTCCAGCAAGGGAGATGTATCCTCCACAGTGGAATTTAAACTGTTTTGGCAGGGTAAATGAAGGCACCCTTTGAACCAATGCACAAAGCCACACTCGGACTAAAGACTGTTTTCTTGGTAGCAATCGTGTCGCGAAGGAGAATTGGTGAGATACAGGCACTAATGGGACAGAAGCCTTACATAGCCATACACAAGGATAAAGTTAACAATGACACATCTGAAGTCCCTACCAAAGGCAAGCTATCGCAATACTTGCCTTTTTCCAGAAACCTTTAAACGCTGCAGAAAAGGCCCCGCATGCATTAGATGTCCGAAGGGCAGTCCTGTACTACACGTAAGTGACACACCGCATCAGAAAGACATAAAACGTTTTGTAGGCCTCTCAATTCAGGCTCTGGGGACATGGTTCTCCAAGAACACTATTGCTAGATGGATTGTGCAAACTATCCAGCTGTGTTACTCTTTAGAAAACAAGCCTTTGCTTGATAAACCTATGACACAGTCCACTGGGAAGAAGAGGGCTACAATGGCTTTTATGGTTAACGTCTCCGTGCAGTGTATAAGCAGGGTCGCCACTTGGTCTTCTCAACATAGATTCACAAAACTTTATTATGCAAAGAAGTTAAGGAAAGGAAGGCTTTGCTGAAGAACATGTTTGTTTGCCTCCACTCCCTCTTGTGCCCACCAGCACAAGACCAGTAATACCCCTACATAATTTACAAGTTACCTGTAATTTTGGTTTTGCATGGGCATTGTGGTATTATATTTGACGTTATATATAGGGTGACCAGATTTTCAGAATGAAAAACCGGGACCGCCGTAGATCTAGAAATGTGACTGTTTTGGTCTGTCCCGGATCATGGTCACAAAAGGACTACACTAAAAATATTTAAGGACGCACACTGTCTGTCTCTCTTACCCCCCCCCCCCCCACACACCCCTCACTGTGTGTGATGAGACCCAGGAGCAGGATGCTAATGAGTCGGGCTTGGCATGATGGAAAACTGATTCACCCCTCATTAAACCCTGTTCTGCCTGAGAAAGACGTGGCAGTACAGCAGGTGGCTTTTTAAACTGCTGACCTAATGTCCCTGTGTTAAGAGGGTCGGGGGAAACGTGAGCCCGTGCCACACTGTTAAAATGTGCATGCTCAACTGACAATCAAAAACTGGGACATTTCTATGTTTCAGAAAAAAGTGTGCGTTGTCCATGAAAAACCAGGACTGTCGGGGCAAATTGGTGTCACCCTAATTATAGAAAGACTCTGCTCATGTTGATTCCCAAACAACATACTTTTGAAGGCAATAAGAACATTTAGGACCCAACCACTAGGTGGCAGGTTTGTGCAAAGCATTTAAATCTAGAAGAGTTTGAAGTGCAAAACCATAATTACAGGTAAGTTACTGGCTTCTGCCCTTGGGGCCACAGCCTAGTTCTGTCTAGCCAGCGTTTGACCTTTCTGCCTAAAAAGTAGAGCTCCTTTCCTGGGGGTTCATGTAAACGAACTGCAAGTTCTATACACCTCTTAATTATACAATATATTCTATTGGACAGGGTATCACCAGGGGCTCTTCCAACTTGTTCCCCAAAGGTCTGCTAGAATTTTATTCAATTGAAAATCGTATTTGTAAGAAAGAACCTCTGTTTGCATAATTAGCCAACCCCCCTCCCCAATGTTATTTGATTGATGCTGCTGGGTTTTCGTCACTATAGTCCTCTGGGCACTGCTGTCCAGGGCTCAATGCATGTACTCTCCCCTCCCAAAGTACTTGTTCAATCAGCTAATCCCTGATTGGCTTATTTATCTGCCCCGTTGGCCAGCTTTAAATCTACCAAATCGGCATGGCAAAAAAAAACTTTTGCACGGTCAGACCCTTCCTTTTTGATATTAGAAATATTAGTAATCAACCCCTACGAAAGGCCTTGGTAGCCCACCATTAATAACAGGCAATAAAGAGAATTGCTATTGGGAGAAGAAATGACCACCTCCATCAGGATGATTACTGTATAATAGCCACAAATGCCCTAGCTTCAAAGAGTCTACCACATCAGTGAAGCAAATGTTGATCACACCTTCACATGCCCGCTACTTTGTGTAGACAGACAGTTTGGCTTATTTTCAAGAGGTGATTAATCTATTGCAGAACTGGTCTTCCAGGAGGAGAGGCTCATTTTTGCTGAATATACCCCATGGTGTACCCAGTGTTGGAAAGTAGGATATGCTTCTTATGGGTACCCCCACTTTTTGCTTGATGTTGCACTGTTTTTGACTAGTCTGAGATCCTGGTAATCAGGACCCCAGTCTATCTGCTTTCTCCGTTAAATTGTTAAACATGTACTTTGGTACACTCCAGATTGAATACTGGGGTACCCTTGTCAGTCCCTAGTATATGGTACACATGTACCCAGGGCAAAGGTACCCCAGAAGCATGTATTATGCCACCTTTAGGAGGCCATGCAAAATGAAACTACATGTCTGCTACTGCAACCTGTGTAAGATGGTGCTTGCACCACTTTAGATACAAGTTCACTATATCTATAGGTCACTACTCTTAACTTAAGTCACCCCTAAAGCAGGCCTTCTCACTCCTGAAGGTAGGGTGCTGGGTTTTATAGTGAGAGGGTACCCCCTGCATGAGCAGAGCCCCACTGCAGCCTTAGGAGACCATTTTCCCGGGTTGTCTGTGACTTAGCCGGACATATAGGTAGAGGTGCATTATAACCTTGCGGTAAATGCTATTTCAAACGGCTGCATAGAAACATATCGTGTTTGGTATCAAACACCTTGGAATCAAACCTCCACACCAGGAAACCGGTGTGGGAGGTGTGATTCCATCGTTCTGAAGCGAGCTTCGTGGGGTCACTGGTCTGTCAGTTGCCAGCCTTCTCGACCCGTTCAGCACAAAATAAATGCTGCCGACCAGAGACACATCTGCCCTCCTGCTGCTGATCCAAGCTCGAGCAGAGGAAGTCAGAACACTAGACATCCTGTCACAGGGAGGTGTGACTACCTCCCAGACAGGATTTAGTGTATTGGTGCTGGGTGGGTGCACTCAGAGTGCCTGAAAGTCTGCACTTGGGGCACATTTGGTGTCCCTGTGCATAGTCCAGCTCAAACCAGTTCAGGGAGCCGTTGGCTCCTGCTCTGGAGTGAAACTGGACAAAGGACATGGGTATAACCACCCCTCTGTCATGACCCTCCCCTAGGAGGGTCCCACGAATACAACCCCCTTCGGTGGGTACAAAAGAGCTGACCTGGCTGTAAGACTTTAGATTTTACATGGACAAGATTCTACAAGAAGAAACCACTGACCTTCGACTGTCTGGGCACTCTGGACTTCGACTGGGCCAGACTTCGTCCCCTTCTCTCTGTCCAAAGCTTTCTTTGACCTTGCTCCATACAGGCTCTGTGCAGGATCTGTGGTCCACTATGGAAAACTGAAGAATCTCCCTTGGAGTGAAGGAGTCACTCCCCTGCACTAGCAGGTGCCTCAACGCAATTGACCGGTCTGCTGCTCCGGAGTCTCTGCGGACTCCGAAGATTTCAGCAACAGAGGAGGTGGGTTTTTTAAGGTCCCTGAGGTTGATCTGCCCCCTCAGGAAGTTTGAGGTCAGTATCCCTTGTAGGGACTGCATAACCAAACCCCTGTGCACCGCGTACATTTGCAGTTACATATGCTTGTTGGTGATTCACGAGCTTGTGCATTGGACTCTGTATGTTCCGACCTTGAGCAGTATTTGCTCCAAAGAACTCAGGCCTCCTCGCACAGAGTGCTCCGTGGGCTGGTACTTAGCAATCTTGCTCGAGGTCCCCTTGCGACTCCTGGTCATTTGGCCTGTGGGTCCTTATGAGGGTCATCTTGATTTGTTGGTCTTTCTTGGTTGCTCTAGACATGTCCTGACTCCCCATTACTTGGTGAGTCCTCTGGACCGTTCTGGTCCACACTGTAACCTGCTTGACCATCCTGCGCGGGTTGCTTTTACCAAGGCTTGTTGGTGCTCCACTCGGACACCGACCCCTCAGCACTCGACATTCTTCGTGTGAAAAGTTCACCTCCGGCTCCTAGTCGTCGTGGACGTCTCCTGATCCTCATGGCTGCAGAGACAAGCATCCCTTCTTCGCACCTGAAGCAACCATTATCGGTGGGCATTAGTCTACCAAGCCCCTGGTCACTCTGAAGTAACCCAGACTGTCCCCTCTGCTTTCAGGTTCCTTCCTTCCAGAATCCAGGCTTGGATTCCACCGGGCCCTCATCACCTTAAGCAGTACTTATTCACAGCCCTCCATTGAGAACGATGGTGGTTCTGACATCACTCCATACCTATGCACCCAGCTCCTCTGGGATAGTTAACTCTGGCACTACAGTATGCACGGGTGGGGTGGCTCTCCAACCTCTTAAGTTCCAAAGGGTTTGCTCGAAATCCTCCTAGAAGGGTCCTTAAACTTTAAAACAGCAACTTCCCCATAGAATTGTACGGAGGCCGCGGTCGTGTTAGCACACTGCACCTGTCCTCCATGGGGTCCCTATCTACTCACCTTGGGTGGTTCCTTGGGGTCCCAGCGATTCTACGTGCTCTAGACTGTCTTGACTCAAGTCAGGATTGATATAAGACTATTTTAGTATATGGCTTGGTCTCACCCTGGAGCCCACTGTGAATTGTGCTACTTACAACTGTTCTATTGATCTCGTATTGTGTGCTTTGTGTTCTATCCTCGTGTAGAGGATAGTAGTGTTTATATTAATAAATACATATTTTTATAGAACTACTGTGTGGTTCTCCTTTCATTTGATTAATTCAGGAGGTGATATTCTGGTAAAACAAGCTGCTTTACATTCCTTCAAGATTAAGCCTGAAGGCTGCTCTCCACAGCTACCACTAGGATAGCTTTCTAAAGGTTATCTTTGACCTCATACATCATAAGGGTCGTTTGGACCGGTGCAAGGTGCCCACTTTAATTAGTGGATGGCATATACCAGGCTAACTTCTCACATGCACCAAATCTATTCACAAAATAACTTTGTTGCATTTGCTGTACTCCACTTGGGTAACCCTATTTCCAAATCACGGCACACAAGATGGATAATGTAGTGTATTCAGATTTGTTAACACCAAATCTAAACATACAAAGAAATAATAGTTCCCTGAGCAATCTTCGCATATATAAAACTTCAATTACAGTTCATAGAAGTTTTTCTCAGAATCACGAGTTTCTGTGTAACAGATGGAAATCTTGTCCGATCTTCATCTTCCTTCACAATCTTTTACAGCTTTTGTCATTGTCCTTAGAAGACTTGTTTAAGCAAAAAGGCTTTATTTTCCGGACGAGAAATAATCCAAGTCGATTCGTAAAGAAGATTTTCTTCGAATCACTTATTTTGAACAGAAAGGTTTTATTCTTAATTCATTTGATCTTAGAAAAAACAGCCAACACGTGCTTCGTCTATGGTTAATATTCCAAAAGACTTCCTCAGGGCTGTAATAAACAGATATACAACACAATTACCAATTCTAAGACCGAATGAATTAAGAATAAAACCTTTCTGTTCAAAATAAGTGATTCGAAGAAAATCTTCTTTACGAATGGACTTGGATTATTTCTCGTCCGGATAATAAAGCCTTTTTGCTTAAACAAGTCTTCTAAGGACAATGACAAAAGCTGTAAATAAAGATTGTGAAGGAAGATGAAGATCGGACAAGATTTCCATCTGTTACACAAACTCGTGATTCTGAGAAAAACTTCTATGAACTGTAATTGAAGTTTTATATCTGCGAAGATTGCTCAGGGAACTATTATTTCTTTGAATATTTACAATTGCCATCAATTGTAGTTAACAGCGTTGGGTGGTGGCTGTTTTGTTCCCTTTGATGCAATACTGTGATAATTCTGTTCTCTTACTGTTTTAACCACTATGTGCTTGCGCAGGATATACCTCACTACCTGTCATTAAGCTGTATCAAATCTAAACATAGACTGTACACACTGCCTTGAGCAGATTCCGTTATCGAAAATAGAGACACTATGAACTTTCGTGGGAGCATACACGTGCCATTGCTACACATGCTGCAAACGGATAATGTTACTTACCAGTTACTGTCTGCTTTTAGTGCTGTAGATTCACATGCTCCCTCTCCTCCGCGGATGCACACTTATGTTTCAAATGTTTTCCCGTAGAAAAACATCCTTTCTTAATTCTTTCTCAATGCACTGTAGGCATATACTGTCTGCTTCACTTCACTGGCTTTCACTCACCCTTTAGGGTAAAGAAACAGTCTAAGGTGGAGTCTGTCCTTGAGCATTGTGGGTTTTGGGAAGGGATCATGAGTCTCCTTGAAAGCAAAACTTCTACTTTGAAGATAAATTACTTGCAACAACTGCCCCAAACACTAGATGGCAGGAGTGTGCAAAGCATATGAATCCACCTCTCTAAAAAACAGATATTTACAGTTAAATATCATTTTCCTTCTTCTCCACTGTTGCCGCGTCTTAAAGGAATTCCAGGCTACTGTGACAGTGATCTTAGGGAAGCGCTGCCTCTGCTCTGATGGAGAGCAGAGAGCACAGCCTCTGGCGTGAAGGGAAAAGGAAGGCACAGATGGCAAGTTAAGGTGTATTTTCAGATATTTGGGGTTGGGGCGTGGTGTATTGAAAAAGGTTGAATAGGCACAAAATTTCGGTAAGGAAGGGATACGTAAATGCAGATAGTGGAGAGGGTGGCTATCAGACCACCAGGTACTCTTTTCTGTTTTTTAATTTGGGAGGGGGTGGCAGGATGACAGCTTTCTTTGTAGATGGGTGTGATGGCCAGAGGATGATTTGGTGGAGGAAGGTAGGACACAAGGTGCACCAGTGCAGAGAGCTGTCCGGTTATGGCATGGTGTGTGTGGCTCAACTTTGATTCCTCTACCCCGACAGAACTATTGAAACCAGTGGCAGCTGAGTTAGGTGACAATAACCTACAATTATAGATGGGTAACCGTTAATAATAGGATTTTTTTCATCTCTGGGTTCTGAGTTGCATAAAATGACTTGAACCTCACTCTTATTGTCTATCACTCAGCAGCCAAGTTATTCACTGCGGCGACTCCATATTTCTGCATGTTTTTCTGGCAGATATCCGAATGTCCTAGGCTAGAAGATCACCAGCACGGGGTGGATAATAATTCGACATTGACTTGATCTTGTAGATTTCGGAACTTTGGGATTTTGGCTATGACTAGAAAGAACATACTTGTCCCCTCTTCTGCCCAGAAAGGGCTTAATGAAGAAACTGCAAGGTTTAGACTGGTATAGTGCCCCTAATGCATACAGTAGTCAGCATGCCCTTGATGTGGATATCCCTACTCTAGAATAGCTCAGGTGGCATAGAACTTTCTCATTTCAGACATCAGTCGCTTTACACCCCGCAGGATAGAGATGCCTGCTGCAGCAGCCTTCTTCTATTAGTTGGCAGTAATTCTGAAGTACTTTTACTCTGCCCGTCTTTAGAATTACTATATAAATAACTGATCACCATCTTAAAACCTTACACTCCTGATTGAGGTGTCTGCTCATATTTAAGACCTCTGCTGGTATCTGTTCATATTTAACACCTCTGCTGGTCCTCTAGGCCACGTTTTTTTAAATTTATTTATTTTAATTTTTTGTATATTGACATTTTTTCAAACAAAAATGTACAACATTATAACAAGGAAGCGCGAGGATGACCAATATCAGAGCAGGAATATGCATAATCATGTCAGTACACAATGGTTAACCGCAGCATACACCTCGTGTACCCTCCACGTATATAAGAATGTACATGTAGAAAGCACGTAGTCGTTCATACTAATCAGCTAATCTTAACATCGCAATCTTGCATTACAAAGTCCCACGGGGAAGGCCTAAATCACAGAAATACATCATACTTCACCCATATGTCTGACAGACCATCATAGGAGATCAGTGTCAAGAGGTAGATGTAGACAATGAGCACATCACGTCAGTGGTGTTGTCGGAGTGTCTTCTGTGGTCGTCACTTCAGTCTGTGCCTGCTGCACCTGGGCCCAGGTCAAAAACGGTTCCCATATGTTATGAGGTCTGGAAGAGGGTGGCATGAGTTCCCAAAATATGCTCAATTGCGTGCGTCCGTACGTGACGTCTCTAACACACTCTTTACTAGAGGGCCCCTGTCTCTTACCCCAGTGCATTGCAACCTGCCTTTTCGCAAATAATAAAAGGAGGGCATGTAATTTACGCAATTTGGGCGGTGTATCTTTGACATAGCCTAGTAGGCCAAGAACAGGTGATGGGGCCAGTGTTGCACCCAGGATGCTGTTCACGGAATGAAAAACTCAAAGCCAGAATTCAGCTACTTTGGGACAGTCCCATGCAACGTGTAAAAATGTGTCTGGTGTGTAGCCACATCTCCAGCAGTCATCATTGTCCCGTATACCCATGCTATGGAGGCTCACTAGAGTTCTATAATATCTATGTAAATAAATAAAATGTATCAGCCTCAGCTTATAATTCGGGGAGAGTTCCGTGAGCTGCCCACAGCAATAGTCCCATTGGGCCTCAGTCAGTGGAGTATCCAGGTCATCGTTCCAGTGTCTAAAGGGGCTAGGTTTCACCAACGGGGCAGTGTTCTGCATACAAGTGTAGAGGCACGTAATGAGTTTACGGGGCGATGGGGATTTCAACAGGCAATCAAGCGCAGGAAGGGGTGGCGGTGCTTTAGGGAATTCCTTCCATAGGGCTCGGCAGGCTGCGCGTAGCTTATGATAGAGAAAGCGCTCAGTGAACGGTACTGCTTGCCTCTCAGGTGCCACGGGGGGGGGGGGGGGGGCGCGGAACTAGTCTTCAGGGTACAGGTCAGCAAACGTCTGAAGGTTCAACTTCTTTGCCAGGGATTTACTCATACTGTCTTGTATGCAAGGCAGCATTGGGTTGTGTGATAAAGGGATGGAAGGAGCATAAAGTAACGGGAGTCCTGCTCTTTTGCGCAATTCATCCCATGCCCAGCATAAGGTTCTGGCAGAGTTTGTCGCCACGAGGGCGACATGCTTTTTGATTTAGGGCTACCTTGAGTGGAACAGGGGCCATCACATCTGTCTCGACTGCAATATGGGGCTGGAAGGGGGTTGGGTGTGTTCAATAATGCAAAAACTTTGCCTGGGTGCGCAGTGCATATAATCTCATTCCTGGAGCCCCCAGTCCGCCCTGTCTCAATGGGAGAGTGAGGAGGTCCCAGGAGGCTCTGACCTGTCCACCCGCCCATGCCAAGGTCACCAGCTGTGACTTAAGGGTGTTGAAGAAGTGCCGGGTGAGTGGGATCGGTATGTTGACAAATAAATAGAGGAACTTCGGTAAAATAACCATTTTAGCCAGTGCCACCTTGCCGGCCAGCGACAATGGCAACCGGGACCACACCTTCACTTTGTCCTCCAGCCACATAATCGCTCGGCCATAGTTTAATATCCACACCTCCTGTGTGTCCCAGACCCCCAAGTATTTGACCTCATCGGCCTCCCATCGTAAAGGGAATTCCGACAACACCTGGGGAGTGCAGTCAGTCAGTGGGAAGATCACCGATTTAGCCCAATTAATAAATATACCAGAGAGCCCACCAAAGCGGATAAACTCCCTCAATAATGGGTCTAAATTTTCTTCTGGGTTGATAACGTAGAGCGTGACATCGTCTGCTTATAAAGAAATAAGCAGACTACGAGAGCTGAATCCAATACCCCGCGCAGTGTGGTGCTGTCTGATTCGAGCAGCCAGGGGCTCCATTGCAATCGCAAACAGCAAAGGGGACAATGAACACCCCTATCTAGTACCATGCGAGATTGGAAAGGGATCAGAAAGTAGGCCATCCAACAGGATGCGCGCTCTAGGTGAGGTATATAATAGCCGGATACGATTAATCAGGAGCGGACTAAATCCCATGCGCTCTAGAATGGAGAAGAGATACGGCCATTCGAGCGTATCAAATGCCTTAGTGGCGTCCAAAAACACCACCGCGGCCCGCATATCTGGATGTAGATAGTGTAGCACCGAGAATATTGTTTGCAGGTTATTTGACGTTGATCTCCCGGGAATGAATCCCGATTGATCCGGAAGTGCTATGATAGGCAGCATTGGCTGCAGTCTATTAGCAAGCATCTTCACCAGGATCTTACATCCACATTGATCATAGAAAGTGGCCGGTAGGAGTCCAGCTCCTCCTCAGACTTACCAGGTTTTAGAATCGTGAGAATTGTCGCCTCCCTCCTCCAGGGCTTCCTCGTACACTAAGAGCCGAGGTGCCAGTTCTTCAGCATATGTTTTATACAATGACGTGGTCAGGCCATCCGGTCCAGGGGCTTTACTTAATGGCAGGCCCTTAATAACTTAATAACCTGAGCCACATCTTCCACCGTGAATGGGAGGTCCATGTATTCTCTGATTGTTGTTGAACCAGACCAGTGCTAGTGTGTCGAGGAAAGACCGCAACTCCTCTGTGCATGTCCCTTGAGAAGTGGTATATAAATGGGAAGAGAACTTGAAGAATTCTTTGGAGACCTTCGCTTGGCCTCTGACCATGTCTCCCTGCGGGTTTCGTATCTCATGAACGAATGTGGCCGACCTGGATGGTTTAATCACTCCAGCAAGTGTGCGGCCTGGCCGGTCCCCTTCGCCATACCTACGTGCCTCAGCATATTTCCCCAAGAACTTCGTTTCGCGCTGAGCCTCTTCGGCATATTCTAACCGCGTCGCCTTTAATTTTTGCACAGCTTGGGGTTCATTTCTAGAGTAGAATGTTTCTTCAAGTTTTTTTATCTGGGTCTCTAGAGGAGAGCGTGCCCTGAATTGCTTTTAGCACGCCCGCTTGCCTAGCGATACCCTGGCCCTTACTTACCACATTAAAGGCCTCCCAAAGAGTGGCCTCCGAGGACACAGACCCCGTATTGTTGGCAAAATAGTCGGTAATGTCTGCTCTAATTTCTTCTTTAAATGCTTCGTCGAGCAGGGCATGTGGCATGAGGCGCCAGGTGAACGCCCGGGGGAGTGACCCTGGGAGCGACAGCCGTAGTAAACATGGGGCGTGGTCTGACAGCGAGCGCGGTAGGTGCAGGATCTCGGTGGTGGTCCAAGCAGCCACAACCCTGGACACTAACCAGAAGTCCAATCGGGACTATGCACTATGATGATCAGATATACATGTACCCTCCCGCACTAAGGGATGTCTGCTACGCCATATATCTACTAGATTCCCATCCGTGATTGTAGACTGGAGGGCAGCGCTTGCAGCTGGGTATAAGAAGCGGGCAGCACCCTTCCTGTCCGAGTCGTCGTCTAGTATTGCATTGAAATCCCCACCCCACAGTATGGTATCAAAACCAGTCCTCCCCATTTTAGACCAAATGGCATGGAAGAAATCCGGGTAATCAACATTCGGGCCATATACTGCTACCACCACCAGGGATACCCCACCCAACACCCCACAGATAAGGACATACCTCCCCTTGCGATCTTTGTGTATCTTCCCCTCACGCCAATCCACCCCTCGTCTGACCAGCACTGCCACCCCTCAGGCATAGTTGGAGTAAATAGGAGTACACGTGACTCCGCCTATGATGCTTCAACGTCTGACGGTGTAGTGTTTAAATGTCTCCTTTAAAAGACAGATATCAATGTTATGCCTGGATAGGTATGTATGTACAAGCCTAGATTTTCACCCATCATTTAACCCCCTGATGTTCCATGTAAGTAGATTTAGTGTTGCAACCTGGACGTATCTACATCTTGCCATACAATGTGGAGGAAGCAGCGAAGGTGCAGTAATCTCAAAGCATATGTTGTGTACCTGGACTGACAACTCGCAATCACACTGGCCGCAAACAAATGAGCAATCCCCACCTCAAATAGACTGGCTGTAAACAATACCTCTCCACCTCTCACTCCAACCCCCCAATCAGTTTGCAGATTACCCACCCAAAACTTTAAATACAAAAAACCACAAAGCAATAAAGGGAAACTCCCCATGACGGCAAGGTGACACCAGCGAGCTTTCCTGTTTGCACAAGGTGGCCGGGAGTATTACAGAGAGACAGGCAGTTAAGAAGTTCAAAAATAAGGCATATAATTACTCTCGGGCGGCGCGGCCCCAAGACACCCCGTATTCATTGAGGGGCTAATACAGAGGAAAGATGCTTAGTTAGATAATTGTATTAGACTACAGCTCACCCCAGTGCAGCATAGCAGTACAGTGAGCAAAGGTGAGGCAACAGGTTAGTCATTGTCACTAAGGTGGCCTTCTCGAGTACCCTCAGCAGCGCAATTGACTTTGGCTTTTTTCCCACCGACATGTTTAGCGAACTTAAAGGCGGATTTCGCATCAGTGAAGTTATGAGCAGTACCATTGTGTAAAACCTTCAACTTGGCCGGATAAAGCAAGGAGTATGGGATCTGCGCCACACAGGTCATTAGCAGGGGAAGACCCATGAATCCAGGCATCCCCGTTAAAGCGTGATTCCACATGGATTACTATCACTCTCCAAATGGGATGGAGTGATTCAACATTCAATTTAATAGTGACATACTAAGGAGCAGCTACCTTCCCTTTTATAAATAGAATAGGGTAATTCCTTGTTCCTCTCTCTCCAGGGGGGTGACACAGCCCTGAAGAAAGTCCTAGCACCAATTCCTCTTGGGCATACAAGGACTGAAACCTGTTGGCCCAGGGTCTTAGGACCATAATGTTCCAAACGACCCTACTGTTCACTAATTTTAATATTCCTGCCAGACCCAAGAATAAAGGGATACTGGGGTCTGACAGTGAATTTTTAATCTTTATCCCCCTGGCCAAATATATTATCTAAGTGCTTCCTGAAATATTGGTCGAGCCAATCGCGACTTATAGGGGTCGCGGTGTCCCGATGAAGCATGACACCACTAGGGGGTGTGAGGGAAAATAAATAAAAGAAAGGTCTTTTGCTACACCACTCCAAGGTTGGTTGCTTCACTTAGGGACATCCCATTATTGCTCCCTCCATAACTAAACCTTTCTTACAATCAATAACTTGGTAAGAACAATAGTGGAGTACTTTAACGTGGACTAATACTCAGAATCAGGAGGGTGTACTCCCCCCTTTCTCCTCTTGGCCCCTCAAATATTAAGGACCTCACGGTTCTATATATTTAGTGTGTAACAAGTATGAGATCTGCGCCTGCAGAAGAATACGCTTGGCTGGGAGGAATTCCCGACGTGCAGCCTGTACCGCTGGCGTGAAGTCGGGATAAAATGAGATGGCGTTGCCTTTATGGGAGATTTGGCATCTGTCTCTAGCCAAGCGCAAGATAAGATGTCTGTCCTGATAATTTAGCAGTTTTACCAGGATTGGTCGAGGTGTTGAGCCAACCGGGGGCTTCGGCCCTAGTGACCTGTGCGCGCTCTCCACCACAAACACTGACGATAGATGAGGATTGAAGAGTTCATGGAGTTAGGTCCATCACAAAGGTCTCCATTTTGGAAATGGTGGTTTCCGGAATACCCGTAATACGGAGGTTGTTCCTTCTAGACCGGGCCTCCAAATCGTCATTCTTGGCCCTGATGAAGCCCCGCAGTTTATCCATATGTAACAATTGCTCTTTAGTGTCCACCTGGAATTCATGAAACTCCGTTTGCCGGTTCTCAAGGATATCCAGACGGATCTCATGTGTCGCCACTTGTGTCGTGACAGAGTCTAATTGTGCAGTTAGTGTGTCTAACTTGGTGTCTGTTGCGCAAGCTGGAACGCATTTCCAGCATGAGGGTCTGCAAATCTTCCCTGTGGTCTTCCATCTGTTGCTCATGCGAACCCTCCCCTTGAGCATCCGAGTCAGGCTCTGTATGCCTCGTGGAGCGTTTAGTTTCAAAGTTCAGTTTGGGCTGCTTGGCGTCTTGCTTGCCCATTTTAACAGCAGCTAAGGGCTGTTCCACGACAGTGCCTTATACACACGAATGGAACTAGCACAACGGCCCACAGCTGGACACGAGTCTACTAGATAGACTCCGGGCACCAGTCCTCACCGGCCATCAATCCGGCACCACACTCCACAACGTCCGTCCGGATCCACCAAGAGCAGGGCAACAGAAGCGCCGGAGCCGGCTCGGGCCCAGCACCTCCGTAACCAGCAGATTACTCGCCCCAGTGAGCTCAGAGCCTCTGCACCCAAGGATTGTATGTGATCTGCTCCCCCGTTTGCAAGACATTCATGTTGCATCATTTAAGACACCAGAGCTTCATCAAGCCCACACACAACATCCACTTGGCAGAGATCTCCCGTCTTTTCAAAGTGCTCCTCCCAGTCCTGAAGAAGACCCCGCTGCAAGGACTACAACCAGTCCTGCCTACAGGGGTCGAAACGTCGACACCGCATATCACACAAACTCCAGCGACATTATTTCAAAATAGTTTGTCTATTTGAGTTGTGTACCTACCGGAACAATTGATGTCGTTGAGACTGGAAAAGAACTACACTATGGAATGTTGATGTATTTATGTCACTAATACATTTTCCCTGTCCCTTACCGTCGCGTTACCACTGAACCCCTACCTCCCTCCTTTTCTTCCACTTCCACACTGAGAGCACTTTAGCATATTGTACTTTAATTACAATGAATATCAGCATTGTCTTTGAATGTTAATGCTTGGAATACAACTGCAAATGGGATTTCTTCCCTTTTTCCTAAAATTAAAATAATTGGATTTATACCAGATCAATTAATGTTGTGTTTTGCTACTACCAATTCGCTCTGTTCAAAATAGTAGCTACCTTGACCCTATGCTATATAAGGTACAATGCAATAGAGGCAGCGTAGAGGGCAAGGATATAATCGTCTTGGCGGCGCAATTCACCTTGGGCGTCCTCTCACGCCAGCACGTCATGACCTTCTTACCTCGCTAGCTATTCGCACTCCCACTGGCATATGGCAACGCTGCAGATTCTGTGGAATGTACGATAATGTGTCTCTCTCGCAGGCTAAAGCAGTTTCAGGTGCTCCCAAGTCTCAGCCTCTAGTGTTGTGACGCAGAAAAATGGCAGGTAAGTCCAATTGTGGGGGTAGGGAACCCACAGGCCCTCTGTACCAGCGGAGAGCACACCACGAGAGATTCACTCCTCTCCGATACACACCCTGCAGCGCTGCACTCACCAGCCGGTCCCCAACGTCTCCTCAAATAGTTGTAGATGTAGCGCGATTCAATCGCTCCGAACGTCCAGCCTCCTCACAGCTCCAGCCACCAATATCTAACCCACAAGATGGCGGATGCGGCCCAGGGGATAAGGCGCCCTGGACTGCTACGAGTGCAGCCTCGTCGCCCCCAGGCGTTTCTCCGCTCACTATATAATCACGAGGGAACTCCACAGTGTGTGGAGAAGGGAACAAGAGGCGTGGGGTTCTAGAAGCTAGCAGCCTCCACTACTAAATGTTCACCACAAAAAGCTGCTCCTAGTGTGATGACCCTAGTACAGTTACAAAAACAATGTGAGTGAAGGCATCTCACAAAAAGTGACAGACTGGTCTCACACACCACCTGGTGTCATGCTTCATCATTGGCCAGTCCTCGCCCTCTAAAACCTTTGTTTGATAGAGGGCGGGCATACACCTGACGACAGGGATGCACTTCTAAGCTATTGAGTGGGGGCCCGTGAAAGTGTGTGAGAGGTTAAAAATCATTCTAGTTATCAGGAAATCTATTTTAATGTGGCTAATAACTATGATACTAAAAACATTGGACGGTAAGTGGGGTGTTTAGTGTCCCCTAACCGTCTCGTGAGTGTTCAACATGTTTCTGCCGCGTCGGCCCAGGTGGGTCCAAGGCATTCATCAGGACATAAGTATAAACAGAGGGGCTCCGTTCTTACCAACTGATGGCAAGAAGCTACCACTGTGCGGGTGTGGCAAAGGCCACTCTCCACTTCCTAAACGGCTTTCAAACGTCAAGCCTAGAGAGAGCGATAGATATCATACATTTTTGTAACAGTAGGTATGGGTCAAGAGAACAAATAAAAAATGCATCCAGAAACAGCGCATGCATGGGTTCCTATAAGTGAGTGACTATTCACGTGACTTGTGACACTCTGTGTGTACACATAAGCAGGAAATTGTAAGAGCAAGGTGGCTCTCGTAAATCTTACCCTAATCGCAAAAACTACTTGCCCCATGGGGGGAGGTAAAACTCCTGTTCGTTCTGGAAGGAAAAAATGTAAACTACAAACTGCATAAATGAATGTATTGGAGGGAGACCTCCAGCCATATATGCTAAACACCCACATTCGCACAAGAATGGATCAACGGATCCTAGTGTATCACTCAGCTCAGTCCCACTCTTACTGTCTCAGGAAAGTTTCCCTCGTGCGTCCTAGATAGCTGGTCCCGGTCCTCCCGAATGTTGAAGTGAGGGAGTGGTACTGGCACTTTTATAGTGCAGCCGTGTGGTTAATTGGTAGTGGCGGTGTGGAATTAGCCGAGAGAGTGCCTCCCGGTGTGCGGCTTCCGATGTCACAAGCGGACATAGATATCATGAATGCCGGTAAATGCCTGGTCTAAAGATGGCAATAGCGCGCGTCCAATGGTGTAGCATAAGGAGTGGGATATGCCCAAACAAGGAGTGACTCAGGCATGACTGAGCTGAAGAGGAGAAGTGTGACTGGCTGGCGGTGTGTGCATGGGTGTGAGTATCCCATGTGAGCTAGGGATACAGGGGCGTGGTTATACGTACGGGCGTAGCGCGCGCGAGCGTGTTTGGTTGCCAAGGTGATGCGGCGGCATCGGTGGGAAAAAATGTCCGGAGTCGGACTGGAATACGCGGTACAGATGGGCCAGAAAGGCACATTTGTCTAAGTTAAAAGGAAGATGGTATAAAGAAACCACATACTCGTAGTTATGTTGGATATATTAAAAACGCGCGTGCACATGGTCAGTGATGTTACTGCAATGAGTGATGGTGTCATGCGGCCAACATTGGCGTTTTGGCGTTGTGTGGGGTTGCCAAGGTGACGCGATAGTGTCGGGGGCAATGCGAAGTCTGTAGTCATTATCTTAGACTGAGTGTGCGCTGAAAGTGCGCGGTCAGAGCTGATCGCAAAGGCACTGGACTGAGCTCCGCTCACTGCCACAGTGCAGGCTTTGCCTCAGCTGCCCATCTGCTGAAAAATGGCAGAAAAGGACACTTCCGCCACACAGCCAGCAACGGGTCCAGGGCCCGCCCGCAGCTGCGGGCTCAATTTTCAGGGTGACCCGGCCGCGGCGAGAGGGAAGGACCAGCAAGTCGTCCGCGATGTAAGGGATTGTCACGCGACTCAGTCGGAAAGCACGACCGGTTCGCGGGATCACCAGCAACAGGGTCCAGTGCCGTTCCGCTGTCTGATTAGTGGTGGAGCAGCAGCTCTCCGTTTGTAGGATTTTTCAAGGATTTTGTCCCGGCCGGCGGAGCACGCTCACAGAGCGGCCATTCCGCAGCACGGCAAGCTCCTCTGGGCCACGTTTGCACCACATACACATGCCGTCAAATAACGAGGGAGGAAGGTGCTTTTTGTTTGTTTTCTAACCGTTGCTCTTTGTCGTAATATGGCTTTGTTGGGGGTAAGAGACAGAATTGTATGTGGGTCTTGAATGACAGTTTCTCTGCTTGTAGTACTGCCTTTGGTATGTGGTTACTGAATGTCATTGTTCTTTCGGCAGGTTGCACAAGAGATCTGGGTGTGTGAGAAACAGACCATCACCAAGTGGAAAGGGGATATCCTTTCTTACAAAGACCACTTGAAGTCCAAATTGGTTCGAGAAGAGTCACTTTCCAAAAAGGCATGAAGCCCCGAGAGGAAGCTTGAAACAATGCATTGATGGAGCAGGATCAGAATGCCTGTGTACTGATGGGACTATCTTGGAGCAACCAGATTCATAGCTCTTCTGAAAACGGTGTATCTGGATTTCTTGTCTAAAGGACTGTTAGCATTGTTGCTGTAATCCTCTATTTCCTCTCCTGCGCTCTTACTCCTCAAGGACAAACCTTTTTACAGGAACATCGCCTGCCTTCTCTCAGAAATGAGTAAGACTGCTGAATCTAGGGAACATGTTGGGAATGAGATCACCCAAACTATTATTTTGCTTCACTTCAAAAACTGCACTTCAGAGTGTCTCTCTGACTTTTGGTTTTAATGTGTTATTTAACTATGTACATTACTGTTCAGAAGTTAAGAGAAACAATTGACCGTCGAATAAAGAAAACCCTTCTCATATTGCTTGTGCAATTCATTTGGATTTTAATTGTAGGCCATGAGCGCAGTAGATTTTTGTTTTCCTTGTATTATTGATTTTCTCCATGGGGCTCCATCAGTAATCACACTCTGCATTTACCTCTACCTCTGGAAATTGCGTATTTCTCACTAAGCTATGTGGTTGCATTCCAAACTTCCAACAATTTGCATTGGAATTTACACTTTTGTCATACTGCTGCCTACAGAATCCTGTTGCCTTACTTCACCTACACCCCCCCCCCCACACACACACACAAAAGTAAAAGAAAATAGTATGGTGAAGGATTCTTGTACTCCCATCACACCAGCCAGGGCACTTTGAATTTGCTTTTTATTCTGGCCAGATTAGGGTTGTGTATATATGTCTGTGAGTGTATTATGTTTGTAGCATGTGTGGCTGCAGATACACATGCTTAACATAGTTCTGCCATCTAGTATTGTGCTTGGGCATTAACAAGTTGGTTCTCTTCAAAAGACGTTTTTGAGTCAAAGTTTTTGAGGCACAAGATGCAGTGTGATTTCTCCTCTAGCCTTACATAGTGCATGGGCATCGGCTCTATATTGGATTTTATTTTTCCACCAATTGGTTCTGACATGCACCAAGTAGGCTCTGAGTTTCGGTGTAGGACGCACGGTTTTGTCCAATCCTTTTGTTTTCCTTTCTCGATTCTATAGTTTCGTCTCCAGTGAAAGTCATTGAACTCTATTTAGCAGTTGTTCCCCAATGGCGTTGGAACCTAGCCCCTTCGGCTGGAAACACTTCTCCCAGAGGCATCCTATGCACCAACAAGCATGGGTGGTTTAACCATCACTGTTCCAGTACTGCCCCCAGTGCTGCGCTAAGTGCTTGTGGACTAGTAACCAGCATGTCTGCAGTCTCTGCCTGTCTTCCGACCATGACAATATGAGCTGTTCAATGTGCCAGCCATTCAGGTCAATTAAGTCTTTGCTAGTGAAGGAAGCACTAGTGGACATGCACCATGCAGCAGGAAGACATATGAGATACATCAGGTTCGAGGCATGTGGGCTGCTGAATTCATATCTGTGCATAGATCGCCGCCTAGTGTTGGGTCTGGATGATTGCACGTTGTTGTCCTGGAAGAGTCTTCGAAGTATCACGAGATAGGTGACTCCTCCCCTGGACCACAGTGCTCATGGGCATCCTCTCCATCCTTAGATTGTTTTTTTCCGCCATTGGGTTCGGATGTGCTTATCTTAGCTCAAGTTAGGAAAATCAGTTTAAGGCCAAAAGGCCTTTAGTTATCGTCGGTACTGTTCCCGATTCGGTATCGACTAGTTTCTCTAGTGCTTTAGCACCTTCTTACAGCTTTTCGGACCCGCTTGGTCCGAACATCGAACTTCGATCGACGATGGAATCGAGGACTCCATTCAAACGGTGTCCTTTATGCCACGCAAAATACCCACACATCGACGTCCACCCGGTATGCAACAAATGTCTCTCACCGGATCACGATGAGTACAAATGTATGGCCTGTGCCCGATTCCGTTCGAAGAAGACTCTCCGGAATCGACGGGCGGCAAGATTAGAAGCGCAGCAATCTGCTCCTGCCCCGGCCAACATCTTTACCACCGAAGACGAGGACGCCGAGAGCGTGGAAGACGTAGACTCCAGCCCCGCTTCCGAACACTACTCCCGATCGGAAGACGACGAGGAGGTGATCTTTCAGAGAGAAGAAGTCGTCGACGAGGTAGGAGACTACAATGAGGCCTTTGCGGCCGAGGAGGATAGCTCCAGCGAAGAGCTAGGCCCACCTGTCGATGCGGAGGCCGAAAACATACGCCGTCTTGGGGCTCAGGTCGAGGGATCGCCTTCGGGCCTTACCCGAGATCAATCTCACGGTTCTTCGGCCCCGCCTTCAGGCCCGGCCTCGAACATTTCGCAAGAGCCATCATTACCGAAGACGACTGGATTCCCTTCAGCGAAACCGAAACCAATCGTCGCACCAGTTCCATTGAAACCAAAAGTGAAACTGGTTGTGATCGGCTCGAAGGCCTCGAAGCCCTGCACTCCTTCGACGCCGGCAAAGGCCATCGGCTCCGAACGCACAAAAAGGGATTTCGGTGCCGAGCTCACCGCAGCGGATATGGGTGCCGAGCCCAAGAAGAAGGCCCTCGGTCCCCACAAGGCACCTCGGCCTAAGGCACCGAAGACATCGGCCCCGACCACCAAAGTCAAGGTGGGCACCCCGTCTGCGTCGGCGTCGAAGACAGCGACGCCTGCCAAGTCGTCGACTCCCAACGAGCGTCGATCCCTCCCTTCGGATCGATGACCCCATGGCTGCAAAAAAGTCGGGTGCCGCATCAACGCCTACCTCCACGGTGCCGACCGGTTCCAAGGAGCCATCTGCGTTCTCCGTGCAACAGGTCGCGGCATCGTTGCAACGCATCAGGGAACGGGCAGCCCTCCGCTCTACGTCGGGCCCCGACACGCACAAGGCTCCAAAAGCACCCTCGGTGCCGACCAACATCACGTTTTGGCTTGCCGCCGTCCACGGCGCCGAAAATGTTCGAGATTCGGACACGTGTCCACCAGACACAGTCCCCATCCACTGGACACACAGATTTTGGGCCTTCACAGCCACAATTCATCGACGCCAACACTGGTAGGCTGATGCTCCGCAAGCGGAAAATCACACCAGAGAGGGGATTGGACTCCTACAAAATCCCTCTCAAGCACAAATTACCAGCAGGCTCTGAGCCACTACTTCATGAACGCTTTCAACCCTCTCATCAGGATCCCCAGTCCTTTTCTCCTACGCCTTCAGAAACAGACGCAATGGAGGACTATGTAGGGGATGATACCACCTACCTTGGGGATGTCGATCCTGATGAGCACCTGCAAGACCCAGATCAGGCATGGGATGACCCTACAGACCAGGGTACCCCACCAGATACCCATGACACGCAGCTTTACAGCACAAAGACATCTCCCACAGAGGACACTGCTGCCTTCAATGCCCTCATAGAACGGGCCACTGCCAATCATGGAGTAGAACTCCATTCTGATACTGTCGAAGAAGACTTCTTGGTGGACACTTTCGCCTCTTCCGAAAGAACTGTCAAAACTCTGCCCATGTTAAAGGGAGTTCTCAAACCTGCAAAAGACATTTTTAAGGAAACAACCAGGGCACGGGTGCTCAACCCCAGGATTGAAAAATAAATACAAGCCTGCACCCGCAGACCCTATGTACATTAGGGGTCAGTTACCTTTGGACTCCATGGTGGTTGCTAATGCTCGCAAAAGAGCACATTCGCAAACAACAGGTGATGCTCCTCCCCCAGACAAGGTGTCCAAAGTGCTGGAGACATCAGGCAAACGAATTGCAGCACAAGCAGCAAACATCTGGCGCATTGCCAACACACAGGCGCTCTTGGCCCGTTATGATAGGTCCCACTACGACACACTAGAATCACTACTCCAACATTTGCCAGATGAATATAAAGAGGCTGCGGAGCTCCTCATCAGAGAGGGACAACTCCTTACCAATGCATCCATCAAGTGCGCCCTGGATGCTGCCGACACAGCGGCAAGGGCAATCAACACAAGTGTCATGTTGAGACGGCATGCATGGTTGAGAATCTCAGGCTTCAAGCCGGAGATTCAGAACAATATCTTAAATCAACCGGTCAACCCCGACTACTTATTTGGCCCCGAAGTTGACACTACCCTCGAGAAAATTAAGAAAGACACTGACACTGCGAAATCAATGGGGGCTCTGCAGACGCAGCAGTTTCGTAGTGGCTCCTTTCGTCGCCCCGGGAATAGATGAGCAGCTAGAGGTCAGGGGTCACAGCAGCAGTACACGAAAGGGGGCACACAAAGTACCTATGATAAAACCAACAGAGGTGGATATCGTGGCTCCAGCACCAAGGGCAGAGGACGTGGTTACGGCAACACCAGGTCCTCCCCCAAAAACAAACAGTGACGCCCTCTCCCTTCCCCCCGACCACATAACACCTGTCGGGGGGAGACTCCAACAGTTCCTGTCCGCGTGGAAAAACATCACCACAGACGGGTGGGTCAGGGACATTATCCAGTACGGTTACTGTCTCGAATTAACGTCCACTCCACCCAACATACCGCCAAAGCACCGTCCTATGTCCGTAGAGCACTTGGCATTATTGCAGCAGGAAGTGCCAAGTATGCTGCAAAAATGTGCAATAGAGGTCGTGCCCGTCGACCAGCAGGGGACAGGGGTGTACTCTCTGTACTTCTTAATCCCAAAAAAGGATGGGTCGCTCAGACCTATACTAGACCTCAGACCCCTCAACCAATACATTCTCTCGGAGCATTTCCATATGCTCACCCTACAGCAGGTTCTCCCGCTACTCAGTCAGGGAGACTTCCTAGCCACACTGGACCTCAAAGATGCGTATTTCCACATACCCATCACACAGAAAATATCTCAGGTTCACTATTCAGGGACATCACTATCAATTCAAAGTTCTCCCTTCCTGCGCGAGTGTTCATGCAGTTGATAGACATGATGGCCTCCTGCATTTTCATAGTCCCGCACGCGAGATTACATATGCGCCCGCTTCAGGAGTGCTTGGCACGTCAATGGAATCAGGCTCACGGGCAATTAAAAGACCTAGTGTTGGTGAGCGGTCGGGCATACAACTCTCTGCATTGGTGGAATCCACAAAACCTTTGCAAGGGCCGACCATTCCAAGAGCCTGTTCCACAAATAATACTGACAGCGGACGCGTCTCTCCAGGGTTGGGGAGCTCATGTACTCACTTACACAGTGCAAGGACTATGGACGACAAAGCAAAAGAAGATGCACATCAACGTTCTGGAACTGATGGCAATCTTCCTAGCCATGAAGGCATTCAAAGTACACTTGTGCAACAAAGTCGTGTTGATCCGGACGGACAACATGACTGCCATGTACTACATACAGAAGCAGGGAGGAACACACTCCACAGTTGTCTCATCTGGCTCGGAGCATGTGGAAGTGGGCCATTCAGAGGAACATATTCCTCATGGCGGAACACCTCCCCGGCAAGGACAACCAGATGGCGGATCTGCTCAGCAGACACAGCCACCAAATGCACGAGTGGGAGCTACATCCGTCAGTTCTCCAACCGTACTTCCAACAGTGGGGTCATCCAGAAATAGACCTCTTCGCCACAAACAAACGCAAAATGCCAAAGCTTTGCCTCCAGGTTCCCACATCCACAGTCACAGGGCAATGCGATATGGATGAACTGGTCCGGCAGATTTGCGTACGCTTTTCTCCCAGCCCCATTAATACCGCTGGTGGCACGCAAACTGCGACAACACTCACTCACACTCATCTTAGTTGCTCCCACATGGGCGCGCCAACCATGGTACACCACCTTTCTAGAACTTTCCTGTGGTGCCGCATCAAAGGCTGCGGATCAAACCCGCACTTTTAACGCAGAACCATGGCGAAATTCAGCACCCAGATCCGCAACAGCTGAACCTGGCAATCTGGCTCCTGAGGTCTTAGTTTGGTTACCTAAACCTGCCACCTGACTGTATGGAGATCATCAAGGAGGCCAGAAGACCCACTACCAGAGCTTGCTATGCGGCTAAATGGAAAAGGTTAGTCATTTACTGCAACAACAATGACATTAACCCGCTGGACGCATCCATTCAAAACGTCATCTGTTACCTCCTACACCTATACCGATGCAACCTGGCATACAACTCAATACGTATCCATTTAACCGCGATAGCAGCCTATCTCCAAAACAGGCAGCACCTCTCTTTATTCAGAGTGCCTGCCATCAAAGCCTTCTTGGAGGGACTCAAACGAGTAATCCCCCCACGACACCCACCAGCACCGGTGTGGAACCTCAATTTGGTCCTCACCAGATTAATGGGTCCACCCTTTGAACCTCTCCATTCGTGTGAGATTCAATTCCTCACCTGGAAAGTAGCCTTCCTAGTGGCAATCACTTCGTTAAGAAGAGTTAGTGAACTCCAGGCACTAACCATTCAAGAGCCATTCATACAGGTTCACGCAAACAGGGTTGTACTACGTACCAACCCCAAATTCATGCCCAAAGTGATCTCGCAGTTCCACATGAATCAAACTATTGAACTGCCTGTTTTCTTTCAAAATCCACAAAATGTCGCAGAGATAATGCTCCATACACTAGATGTAAAGAGGGCCCTCGTACTATATAGACAGAACTAAGGACTTTAGGAAAACAAAACAACTTTTCGTTGCCTTTTCTCCACAACACAAGGGCAACTCCATTTCCAAAGCAGGTATAGCCAGATGGATCGTTAAATGTATTCAAATTTGCTATCAAAAAGCTAAACGCACATTAACGATTCCCCCACGAGCCCACTCAACACGAAAGTTAGGGGCGTCCATGGCTTTCCTAGGAAACATTCCTTTACAGGAAATATGTAGAGCAGCCACATGGTCCACTATACATACATTTACCAAACACTACTGTGTAGATGTACACTCAAAACAGCAGGCAGCTGTAGGACAGGCTGTTCTCAAAACTCCTTTTCAGACTGCTGCAGCTGGCACGGGTAGCCGCCGCTAATGGAGGTACTGCTATGTATTCTATGCACAGATTTGAATTCAGCAGCCCACATGCCTCGAACTGAATATGCTACTTACCAGTATGCATCTGTTCTTGGCATGTAGGGCTGCTGACATATCGCCCACCCTCCTCCCCGGCGCCTGTAGCGGCTGCAGCACTCAGAATTACTGTATAGCATGGTCATCACTTACTGTATCTACTCCATCACTGCCACAATGGCGAAAAACAATCTAAGGAAGGAGAGGATGCCCATGCACACTGTGGTCCAGGGGAGGAGTCACCTATCTCGTGATACTTCGAAGACTCTTCCAGGACAACAACGTGCAATCATCCGGACCCAACACTAGGCGGCGATCTATGCACAGATATGAATGTCAGCAGCCCTACATGCCAAGAACAGATGCATACTGGTAAGTAGCATATTCAATATCTTTTGGGGACTTGGAAGACTTTTTCCTTTAGTGCCCGTGAAGAGGAAGAACCAGGGCCATCAGGGTTCCCTCTTGGACAGACCAGTGATCAGATGAAGCGCAATAGGTGTTGCCCACGTCAAAATCTTGCCCTTGGATGAAGACTACTCTGAGAACTGAGAGTACAACTTATGACAGGCATAAGCCCATGACAATGCTGAAACCGCACCGCTCTCGTGAAAATAGGGCCTCAAGACCTGAACATGTTGGCAAGAACAAAATTGGACATGTGCCACCTCCCCTGACAGGGTCTGCTTGGCACTGATAAAAGCCAACAGAGGGTGCGCCAAACCTTCCATCAAAGATGGCCATTCCCTGACATCTGCTCCAACACTGAAGTCCCTATTGGCTCCAAATGAATCTGGGCTTCTGACCCCCCATCAAAAGCCACATGAGCTTCAAAGCATACACCAGCTACTATCATCGGCGTCAAACTTCATCTGCTCCAAAAACTGAATTGGTCCAAATGGCAGTTCACACCTAAGTTTCACTCAACATTGAAGCTACGCTCTGCACCCAGACTGAATTCAGCTCTGAAACTTCTTCCTCATCAAGGGCACAAGGACACTGGCAAGGAAACCACCAGACACGTTTTCGGAGAAGGAGGCATAAGGGCCTTATCCTTGACCAGCTTTAACAAGTGGATGCTCACCAGCAGCACTTCTTAATTAACCTGCTCAAGGAGAAATCAAACCCAGGGTCCTTCCACCATTGGAACCTGTACCCTGGAGAAGGAAGCCTAATTTCCAGAAATAAACTGTTTCAAGCCCCTCTACACAAGAGCCACCACCTAAAAAGCATAGGGAGAGGGCAACCAGCCTATTCTCCTCCTACGCAGTCCGCCACCACTACCCCATAAAACCTCCCCTTCCATCCACTCCTCCACCAATGGCCATGCCAGTCTACAGGAGGATCCCTATGGACCTTTTATACTGTACAATCAACCAATAGATATTCAACCAACAGACCACTCATAGGTGGGCTATCCTATTGGTGCAACAGGGGATACCGTTTGAGTACTACACTGTCCGGCCTTCCCTTCCAGGGGACACCATCATACCATGAGGTGATCCAGCATGCGACCATCTTCCATAAATTAGACATGCATCTAATAAGAGTTGGGCAACATTTGGTTGAGACACTCAAAGTCTGAGAGGTTTGTGCAATTCCTCCCAGTGCTCAAGGGAATGAGTTTGCTCTTGAAAACTTCAGACGCTGTTAGATCCAGGGTAGTCACTCCACTGGTGGAGAAGTTTAAGGCCTCACCAAATCTAATATGCATTGACCGATTTCATCAGAATCTCTTGTGGTTCACAGTTTGTTAGCGCACCTCTGCCAAAGTTGCAGGCCATGCACCTTCTCCAAACAAGTGAAGTAAGAGGATTATTGTGGTTAAGAGGTTTGCAATGGCAGCAACTACTCCTTGGCGGATTACCAATTAATTAGCCCCATTGTCAAGGTACAACAGAGCACAGTGGAAGGAGATAGAAGCTCTTGTAAATGTTTGAGCAATATAGAAAGAGGGGAGCGATAGTGTTAGGAGGGAAAATAACTTCAAATGCAATTATACCCTGAGCTTTAGATGCTGTCGACATTGCATCTAGAGGGGTCAATACTAGCATCATACTTCACAGGCACATGTGGCTTAGTATCTCTGATGATTTTTATCTTGATGTAAACACCATCTCGTCCACCTGACATCCAACAGAGAGCACCTCTTTGATCTGAAGGCTGAGGAGGTATTAAAAAAAAAAAAAAGTACACCAACAGCACAGTCTGTTTCCTAATACACAAGAAGGATGAGCCCTCCAGGCCAGTACTTAATATGATGCTCCTCAACAGTTGCATCCTATCCAAACACTTCAAAATTACCATATTGCAAGAGGTTATCTCTACTTCAGCAAGGACTCCTTATACTAGGGTTTGATCTTCGACTCCTGTTTCCACATTCCAATCCACCCTGCGTACCCAAATTTCCTACGCTTTTCAGTAAGGGATCATTAACAAGCCAAGGTATTACTCTACAGGTTCATGGACACACCAAAGGTGTTAAAATAACTTGGAATTGTCTCGGTCCAATTCCGTTGTGATGGAATGCTTGTATTCCCATACAGTGATGGCTAGTTAATCCAGAGCATCCGCAAAATCCAGTGCCTAGCACATACCCAGTCAACGGTTTCTGCTGCACCAACTGAAGTTTACCATAAATGTCACAAAGTCCCATCTCGTTCTTTCGCATTTGCAGACGTTCCTAGGTTTCATACACAACACCCTAATCACCAAAACATACCATATTCTACAAAGGATCCCAAATCTACAACAAATGCAGCCTGTTTTGCAACCCACTGTAACCTTCCCCTTCTCCCATTGATTCAATCTGTGATCAGAAAGTTCAGGCCAACTCCCCCTCTCATTCTAGTGGCTGGCTCCAAACTTGGCCAGGCACTCCTGATTCTATACTCTCTTGGAACTTTCCAGCTGCTCACGCAGACACCAAAAGATCAGGTACTTGGACTCAACACAGCTCAACCTTGCGATTTTGGACCTGAGGTCCTAGAGTTGGGTACCTACACCTACCACAGGAATGAATGTCCATCCTTAAATAAGGTAGACACCCTCCCACTGAAGCTTTCTGTGCAGCTAAATGGAAGAAGTTTACACATTACTGAATTGCCAATAAAACAGATCCCTTAAGCCCTACAGTAAAAGTTACTTTCCTTCTCCACTTAAAGGCAGGACACAGCTATCTGCCTTCACTAACAGCTGTGCAGCTTACATGCAGAACAGACAGTATACATCTCTTTTCAGGGTCCCAGGTATTATGGTGGGGCTAAAAATGATAATATCCCCACTTGCCCCTCACACCCCTGTTTAGATAATCAACATAGTACTTAGTAGACTTTTGGTATCCCCATTTGAACCCCATGCACTCTTTACTTTCTTTCATGGAAAGTAATCTTGATGGTCCCATTGCCTCCCTTAGGCACATTCTTGTACTCCAGGCATTTATCATAAAATAACCCGTATACGGATAGGGTAGTGTTCAGCACCAATCATAATTCCTTCCTGTAGAAAGCTGGCTCTGTATATACTTTATCAAAGTGAGGTATAGTGTGCACAGAGTCCAGTGGAACCCACAAAGGTAGGCAGAGGTAAAAGTAGTTAGCACCTTACTCTCTATTTGTGGTAGCGTGGGCGAGCAGTAAGGCTTTATCAGAGGGTAGCGTTAAGCATTTGTTGTACACTCTCAATCAGCAAATGATATCACACACAACGACTTACCTTCAGGCCAATTGTTTTTGTATGAAAATATTCTTTGTTTTTATTTCCTTAAACCAAGCAAGTCTGGCTCAGGTAAGTTATAAGTATTTTGCACTAATACAGTTTTTAACCAGTTTGTATTGTAGTTGTATATATATTTTTGGTTTGATTACAGTAGAACTACTAGTAATGCAATGCTTTGAAATATTGTCCATATACGTTGTATTGGCTTTTCAATAGCATGTCAAGTAGATTACTTTACAGTTTAATTTTCTTACACGGTGCAGTGTACCTAGATACTGCACTGCGAAATTTCTTGTAAACGGGTAAGTAAGTGTTTTGGTTATTTTGTTACAGTATTAGAAACTTTTATAGATTTTCCAACTCCACACTTTTCACCGGAAAAAAAGTCAATGTCCTCCTGTGGAGGAAAATATGGTTTTCGGGCCAAAGGTAAGTGTTCGGTTGTGGGAGTTGGTATTCTAAGGGTAGAATCAGGGGTCCCCCAGGGTCAAGGATTGTGAGAAGTTGGCCTGGCATATGCTGGTCACTAGTTAAAGTGACCACCTTGCACCAGTCCAATTTGACTCTTACGGTAGATAGGTTTAAGGCAGCCTTTTAAAGAAAGCTATCCTGGTGGTAGCTGTGGAGAGCAGCCTTCAGGCTAAGTCTCAGAGGAATATAAAGCAGCTTGTTTTACCTTATAATCTCTTGAATTACCAAATGAAAGGGCACCACACAGGTGTATATATCAAATATATATGTATTTATTTCTAGACACTCTTCTAATCTCTTTATGAGATTAGAAGTCAAGAACATATGCAAATATCAACGTTTCACAATAAGTTAAGCACAAATATGGCTGGGGCCCTAGGGGTGTACCAGACCATATACTAAAAAAGAGGTTTTTGCAGCGTGAATCTTTCTGGATTCACTATGCTGTGCATTATTCCGCGATCTGGTGGTTGGGTCCGGATTCGTAGTCTTTCTTGTTTTTTTTTTTTTGTTTTTTTTGTAGCCCAGGTGGGCGTTGACGTCCCACCATTTGGTGCACCTCTTGTGACGTCGTCGTGCTTCCTGCGGAAGTCCCACCTTTGGGGCGCCATCTTCAGATTCTTTTTTCCGCCGTTGGGTCTGGATCATCATCGAGAAGCTCCAGGATTTCAATCGAAGGAAGAATGGGAAAACGCGAGTTTCGTCGAGAAAGAATTGAGAACACAGAGAGGAATAACATACATCGGGGACGCGAAGAAGGAAGAATTCCCAGGAATTTTCTTCGACGCCCTTCGAAGATGCGCACTCAGAGGCTCTGAGCGCAATGGACAAGACACCGTTCAAATTCTGCCCTAACTGCCACCACAAGTTCGCGCAGAAGGACCAGCATCCGGTCTGCAACCTTTGCCTACCGATCGACCACCCGAGCAAGGACTGCAACGCCTGTTCAGCTTTCGCGCCGAAGACGCTCCGTGTGAGAGAACGCCAGAGAAGAGCTAACTTCAGCATGGAAGGAAAGGGTAAGGCCCCGTCGCTGTACGAGCTGGGCCTCTCCACCGACGATTAGGACAACATCGCCGAAGGACCCGACGTCTTCACGGTCGCAGAGACCGATACGAAAACGCCTGATGAGGTAAGAGAATCGTAGAGTTCAAAACCCCCGAAAGGGCCTCAAACCCGAGACAGACTCTCGAAAATCTGAGTCAAAGTCCTCAAAAGGAGCACCGGCGCCGAAAATTTCGACGACCAAGGGTGGATCCATGGACAAAAGGCCAAGCGGATCCTGCGAGAAGGACTCCCTGGTGCCGAAGGACGCCGAAAAGCTGAGTTTGTCGACAACAGCCCACGAAACGGGGCGTTCGACGCAGAAAGACAAGCCAGGGTCGACGCAAGCTCCGTCAAAGAGCCGCGGTCGACGTCGAAAGCATCTCCGAAATGGAGAAGAAGAAGAGAAGGCTCGAGGCGGAGATGGAGAGCATCCTTCAGAGGAAGAAGGAGTACGACGCCAAATTGAAACAATTCAGAATTCCAACGACTCAATCGACGGACGTCGTCGAGATCGAGGAACAGGACGAATTCTACGTCGAAGGGCTGCCGAGAGATCCTGAAGAGGAGGAAGAAGGCATTACTATGAAGGCGAAGACGAGGAGGCCAACCAGCAGTCGTTCTACGGCTCGGCGCCATCAACCACTCACGAGCTGGATTGGCAAGATATCGACGCCGAAAATCCCGAAGAGCCCGTGGACACGTATCCATCGAGGCCTTCGCCGCCAGACGACATCGGGGTGTACAATATGGTCGTCAGGAGTGCTGCAGCAGCCTTTGGGGTAAAACTGAACGAGGAGAAGCAGAAAGCTGATTTCCTTCTCGAGACCCTGCTCCCCATTCAGACGAGGAGCCAGTTCCTTCCCATGCTCCAAAGCGTAATGAACATGGGGAAGGAGGCCTTTAAGGAGCCAGCAACATGCCGGTCCATCACGCCCAGGACGGAGAAGAAATACAAGCACTCCTCCCTGGACCCGCCTTACATCAAGGGAGCGGTCACTGCCGACTCCATCATCGCTTCCACGGCCAGGAGAAGGGCCAACGTGCCAGCGACCTCGGGGCCACCCCCCGATAAGGAAAAGAATGGACCTAACTGGAAGACCGGTCGAAAGGAACGCTGCAATGCACTGGCGCATGGCGAACTCCAATGCGCTTCTCAATCGACACCAGTACCAGCACTGGGACGAGATGGGGTAATTAGTCAAACATCTCCCTGAAAAGTACCGCCAAAGAGCATCCCACCTTGTGGAAGAAGGTAAAAACATAGCCAACTCATGCACTAAAACTGCATTGGACGGGGCGGAAACTTCAAGCAGACTAATGGCCATAGGGATCACCGAACGAAGACAGGCCTGGCTGAGAATCTCTGGATTCAAACAGGAGGTGCAGAGCAACATATTAAACACCCCTTTCAACGGGGAAACACTGTTCGGGGCGACAGTGGACGAAAAGCTCACCCAGCTGAAGAAAGAGAACGAGACGGCAAGGTCCATGGGGGCCCTACAGTTCAGGGGGATGAGAAGAGGCATTCCAACTAGAAGATCCTACGGTAGAGGGGGTAACCAGCAGGGAGCATCGCACCAGACGTTCCAGCAAGGACAGCAGGGTGAAAGTCACGGCCAGCAAGGTCAGCAAAAACAAAACTGGCAGTACCAGCCAAGGGGCCAGTCCTTTCGCGGGAGGGGAAACGGACGTGGCCAAAGGAGACGAGGAAGTGACCAACCCTCATCGAAGTGACTCGGCACGCATGGGGACGCTCACCCCCAACATACCCCTAGGGGTGAGGCGCAATGCAAAAACAACGAGGGGGGGAAGAGACCCAATCGCCTACGAACATCCAACACCCGTAGGCGGAAGGCTGGGCCTCTACCTACAGGAATGGCAACGTATAACCACGGACAAGTGGATACTGAACGTCATACAACACGGTTACTGCGTGGACTTGGAGGGGACGCCTCCAAACAGAAAACCAAAAAGAAGGCAACGCTCAGGTCAGGAGCTTGCTCAACTCAGAGAGGAAACACTGAAGCTGCTCGAAAAGAGAGCCATTGAGCCAGTGCCTTACAAGGAAAGGAACAAAGGGGTCTACTCTAACTACTTCGTGGTACCAAAAGTAGACGGAAATCTCAGACCCATCCTGGATCTGCGATACCTAAACAAATACATCAGAACACAAAAGTTCAAAATGACATCACTACAGGAGGTGCTGCCCCAAATAAGGGACGGAGACTTCATGTCCACCGTGGACCTCAAGGGTGCCTACCTGCACATCCCAATAAACAGAAGGCACAAAAGACTTTTAAGATTCAGCATCAACAAGGACCATTACCAATTCACGACCCTGGCCTTCGGGCTAAAATCAGCACCAAGGGTATTCACGAAATGCCTGTCGGCAGTCGCAGCATACCTGCGAAGGAAGGGGATTCATGTGTACCCTTACCTAGACGACTGGCTGATCAAAGCAAACACCCACGAAAAGTGCGAGAAACACGCAGCACAGGTGACAAAGACACTGACGAACCTGGGGTTCTCCATACACTGTGGGAAGTCATCAATGAAGCCAGAACAGGTGAAGATTTTCCTGGGAGCAAAAATCAACACCATAAACAGGACGGTCGTGCCCAGCGACAGGAGAGCAGAAGCCCTACTGAGGGAGACGAGCCTCTACCAGAAGGGGCGAGTTCTGACAGTGAGAGCAGTGAGCAAGATCATGGGGATGTTGGCGTCATGTATCCACCTGGTCCCAAATGTACGACTTCACATGAGACCATTCCAAAAATGGCTACAACAGCAATGGTCACAGGTAAGCGGAAGTTGGGAAGATCTAGTGGTTGTTACGCACGCAGTGCAGGACGAGATAACTTGGTGGAACAGGGACAACATAACTACAGGGAAAAGCCTGGCACCACCAAACCCAACTGTGACCATCACCACGGACGTATCTCAAAGGGGATGGGGAGCACACATGGACCAACTCAGAGTGAGGGGCCTGTGGGCTCCGGCAGATGCGGTCAGACATATCAATTACCTGGAATTGAAGACTGTCCTGCTAGCCCTGAAGGCATTCCATAAGCACCTGTACAACCAGAGAGTGTTGATTCAAACGGACAACACAACAACCATGTTTTATATCAACAAACAGGGTGGGACACAGTCGTTCCCCCTTTCCACTCTGGCACAGGAGATTTGGTGATGGGCCATACCTCTGAAGATAGACCTGCTAGCGATTCACCTACCAGGGAAGGACAATGTGGAGGCAGACTGGCTAAGCAGGCAGACCTCAACTTCACACGAGTGGGAGCTCAATGGGCACGAAACGCAGAAGCTTTTCTAGAAATGGGGAACTCCCACAATAGACCTGTTTGCAACACGCCAGAATGCAAAATGCTGAAGCTTCACGTCCAGGCAACCAGGTCAGCAATCCCAAGGGAATGCCCTATGGATAAGCTGGTCAAGGACATTTGCCTACGCTTTTCCACCGATACCACTGTTACACAGGGTGCTCGAGAAATGCAGAACCAGCAACATGACACTGATCCTGGTGGCACCACAGTGGGCAAGGCAGACTTGGTACTCCCAAATTCTAGAAATGGCTCAAGGGAATCCACACAGATTCACAAGAAGAAAGGACCTGCTCTCCATGCAGAACGGAGAGGTTCTACATCCAGAGCCAGAAAACCTCAGCCTGGCGGCATGGCTCCTGAAGAGTTAAAGTTTGCGGACCTTAGATTGCCTCCAAGCACTATGCGAGTGCTGCGTGAGGCAAGGAGACCAACTACACGCAAATGCTATAGTGCAAAGTGTAAAAGATTTACAATATGGTGTGGCAAAAAAGGCCTGCAGAATAAAATGACAAAGGACTCAACAGTGCTGAGATACCTCACGCACCTTCTGAAAAGTAACCTATGCTCCACCTCCCTAAGGGTACACCTAGCGGTGATAGTAGCCTACACAAGAGGGGAGAAGGGTGGAAGTTTCTTTACGTCACAGGTAGTAAAGAGATTCATGGAAGGAGCAAAACTAATCGCGCCACCTAAAAGGTTGCCGCCGCCGGCATGGAACCTCAACGTGGTCCTGACGGAGCTTATGAAAGCACCATTTGAACCCATACACAAGGCATCAATGCAAATGTTGACTATGAAAACGGCATTTCTGGTAGCCATAACCTCGCTACGCAGGGTGAGCGAACTGCAGGCACTAACGCTACAAGAGCCCTACATACAGATACACAAGGACAGGGTTGTCCTGAGAACGGACCCACACTTCATGCCTAAAGTCGTGTCGGCATTCCATTTGAACCAGAGTATTCAGATACCGAGTTTCTTTCAAAACCCAACTTCGAACGCAGAAAAGGCTCTACACACTCTAGACGCTAGGAGAGCGGTGATGCACTACATTAAGAGGACCAAGGTGCACAGAAAAACTCAGCAGCTCTGTGTCCTGTGCATCAAGCTTCATGGGGAGACCAGTGACAAAGGGCACCATTGCTAGATGGATTGCACTAACTATACAGTTTTACCACAAGCAGGACAGGAGCTAACGGAGGGGCCTCAAGCTCACTCCACAAGGAAGAAAGGGGCAACCATTGCCTTTCTGGCAAACACGCCCATTCAGGACATATGCCTGGCGGCAACATGGGCTTCGGTGCACACGTTCACCAAGCACTACTGTGTGGACATACAGATGAACAAGGAAGCACAAGTAGGACAGAAGGTGCTTCAACACATATTCAACGACCAACGCTCATCTACAACCCAGCCGCCACAAAGATAACAAACCGCTACAAAATCTATGCACAGCATAGTGAATCCAGAAAGATTCACGCTGCAAAACTAATAGTTTCTTACCTGTCGGTGTAGTTTTGCAGCTTGAAGATCTTTCTGGATTCACTAGCGAACCCACCCACCTCCGCCAGGAAGATGAGGCTGGAGGAAGAGGGGGAAAATCAGAGAAGTACAGAAGGAATGAAATGCTACAGAAAAGTGGACATATAATTTAATCATTCGCCTAGGGTTAAAAAAAAAAAAAAAGAGGAAACAAGAACCCGAAGATGGCGCCCCAAAGGTGGGACTTCTGTAGGAAGCACGACTACGTCACGAGAGGTGCACCAAATGGTGGGACGTCGACGCCCACCTGGGCTACAAAAAAAAAAAAAAGACTACGAATCCGGACCCAACCACCAGATCGCGGAATAATGCACAGCATAGTGAATCCAGAAACATCTTCAAGCTGCAAAACTACACCGACAGGTAAGAAACTATTCGTTATGAATGTCGACTTGCAAGGGGACAAGGCCTAGGGCCTGTAGAATCGCTGGGGCTTAACTAATCCACCCAAGGCAGGTAAGTAAAAGACCCACGGGAGACGCGTGCAGTGTGAGAACACAGCAGCGGGTTCCCTATTGATTTCAATAGAGCAAGTCGCAGTTGGATTTTTAACGTTTTAGGGTACTTCGAAGAAGTCTACAAGCAAGCCACTTACAAGGTAAGTAATTTGAGGGCCAACACGCACAGGAGCTCCGGAGTGCACGAGTTACCTCACCCAGGGAAGCCGGGTGCATAGGTGTCTTTTGGTGTCGGGTCGTGTCGTCGTTTTCTATGGAAGCCGAAGATGATTTGCTGCTTGCGAAGACTGAAGAAGTGTCCGGTGGAATCCAAGGCTGGATTCAAGATGAAGAAGACCTGAAAGCAGAAGGGGCAGTGTTCAGTCACTTGCCAGTGACCCGGGGCCACGAAGATGGATGCCCACGGAAGTCGGGTGATTTCAGGTGATCAAGGGTGTTTTGACTCTTCAGCCACGAGGTCCAGGAGGCATCGAATAAGACCAGGAGCTGGATTCGGAGTGGCCCACGAAGTCTGCAGCTTACTGAGGTGTTGGCAACCGGATTGGAGCCAACAAGCCTTGGCAACAGCAAGTCTTGTGGAAAATGAAGAAAGTCAGCGGTGCAGACCAGCAAGGTCTGAGGGACTCACCCAGCGAGGGTAAGTGAGGGCAGGCCTGGAGCAACCAGGGAAGCCCTTTGGTTCGATGAGAAAGTCTTGAGAGGACCCACAAGCCAACGGGCAAGGGATCGCGAAGACTCCTCGTGAGGATTCACTTCACAGTCAGTCATTTATTGTATTGATTATTTAAAATCTTACAACAGTACAAAAGAATTAAAAGGTATATTCCTACTATAAAGTCACTTAAAATTGCATTACACGGACAAACTTGGTCAATTAAATATTTGCAGTAAAAGCCTCACCGAGTTTCTTTTTGGCTAAAATTAGGAACTTTACAAAAAAAACATTTAAAATAATATCGTCTGGAACCATACATTTGATCACCGCCTGCCTACATGACCGCATGCAGCGAGTATTGAAATGAGCCTTAAGAAGTCGTTTTCTTTCTTGTAATAGTCCAGGACAAATACATAGTAAATGAGTGATATCTTCCTCTCCCCACTTACACAGTCTACATTTTGTTTTGGTTTCCTGAAATTCCCATGGTGGGAGATGACATAACCCAGGCATAGATCCAAATCTCGCTCTAAGCAGAACCTGCTTGTTTTTTTCCGTCCACGGAGTTGTCAAATATTTTTGGATCTCCTTCTTTTTATATCCATTTACTACCATCCATGCATGGTTTCTCTTTGTAAGAATAGCCTTATCCTTTACGACTGATAAGTGGGCTGCAGTTTTATTAATAATTTTCTTAAATGATAATTTAGTTATGTTCATTTCCCATATAGATGTGATTCCAAATGCTTTAATTGCCTCACTAAGATAGTGAGCAGCAGTGGAGTTAGTGTCCCTTAATATTTCTGACCATAGGAGCTGGGAAATCTCGTTGTGTTGATCAGTTTTTATTAGATTCCATACTTTTATAAAATGTCCTTGCCTTGCAAACTCACTTCACAGGAGCCCACGGTCACTTGGGACGAGGTAGGCCTCTGATTTTCGAGGGAAATCCTGCTGGAGGCTTGGGCCACACATGGTCCAATGCACAAGTTCGTAGAACGTCATGAAGGGGTTGCACTCGACAATAGTGCAAGGTACCCTACTATTGCTGTTCCTCGTCATTCGTGGGGTCCACTCGCCTCAGCTTTGCTGGGGACTCACAATGGCCGCCGAAGTCAGGAAATCCACTTCCGGGGCTGCAGGGACTTCGGACTCGAGCGGGAAAGTTTGCGACCGTTGATTTTAAAGTTTTTGGTGCCTGCCAAGCAGGGGAGTCACTCCTTGACTCCAGGGGAGATTCTTCCGTCTTCTAAAGGTAGTGGAACGTCGAAGGGCCAGGATTCTTCTTGTAAAGCGTCGTCCAGGGATATCTAACTTGTAATGGCACGGTTTCCCTATCTTCTACTAAAAGAGAGGGAGGGACTAGCTCTGACCACTCCTCTGGGAGGGTCAGGGTAGGGGGTGGTTACACCCACTTCCCTTTGTCCAGTTTCGCGCCAGAGCAGGGACAGGTAGCCCCTGAACCTGTTTGAGCTGGCATATGCACCGAGGAGCCTACTGCTCCCCCAGTGCAGGACTTCAAAGCACTCTAGGAGTGTACCCACCCAGCCCCAATACACTAAATCCTGTCTGGAAGGTGGTGACACCTCCCTGTGACAGGATGCCTATTGTTGGGCCTCCTCCACTGCGCGTTTCGGTCAGAAGCAGGAGGGCAGCCCAGTGTCTGTGCTGGTGGCATCCATTTTGTGATGCCAGGGCTCTTTCAGATTTCTACCGTGATACCACAGTAGGTACATGTCATCCCCTCTAGAAGGGTGGGATCATACTCCCACACCAGTTACTGGTGTGGGGGTATGATTCCAAGTTGTTTGACACCAAACACGACATGTTTTGACGCAGTCATTCCAAAGTTAGCATTTACCGGTAGGTTATAATGCACTTAAGAGTATATGGTTTAACCACATCCACAAACAGCCACAGAGAATAGACTCTGCCAGCTGTAGAGGGGCCCTGCTCATGCAGAGGCACCCCCTCACATTGTAAACCAAGCACCCTGCCCTCAGGATTGATAGGGCCTACCTTAGGGGTGACTGATAGGTTTATATGTATGCGTATGGTGAGATATAGGGAACCTAAACCTCAGTGAGGAGTGCTAACACTACCTCACCCAGGCTGCAGTAGCAGGCCTGTGGTGTCGGATTTAGTCTGCGTCCCAGGGGTGGCATAATACATGCTTCAGCCCCTGGTAGTCCTGTGAAGTACCTATGCCCTTGGTACCTAAGGTACCATATACTAGGGGCTCATAAGGTACCACAGTATCCAATCACTAGTGCACCTAATATGCACACCATGTCTTTTAAGGGAGTAAGCAGATAGGCCGGGGTCCTGGATAGCAGGATCCCAGCCAGACTAGTCAAAAACCATCATAACACCAGGAAAAAAGTGGGGGCAACCATACAGTCAGATTCCACCTTCCTACAAGGATGCACTCTTGTTACACCCTCAGCGGCAGTAGGGCAGCCGGGGCAGAGTGCTGAGGCTCAATGTTATCCAATGGGGGATAGGGGGCCTCCGGTTCGTGGCTGCTTACGAGCAGGACACAAGGTTGTGGGAGCAAAGCTCCTGGGCTTATGCTCAGGGCAAATGGGGGTTCAAGCTAGCACTAAAGGTGCACCCTCAGCGGCACTGGGGTGGCCGGGTGCAGAGTGCTGTTTTGGTGTTGGGCGCTCTGTAGCTTTCAATGGGGAGTCTCCGGTTTGCAAACACAATGCAGGCTCTGGGACGAAGGTCTTCTGGGTGGGACCACCACTTGGAGAGGTAAGTTTGGAAGCTGAGGGTTGGTTAGGTACTGTCTGTTGGGCCGGTACTGTCTGTTGGGCCACCCAAGGCCGTGGGGCTTTGGGTGCCGGGTTGCCTTTTAGGGTCGAATCTTCTTACCAGGTCGTGGTTGGGTGGGAGGGGAAGAGAACCTTCCGGTTTGAGGCTGCAGGCGTCCACTGGAGGCTTGAGGCAGGTCAGGGATCACCGGATCTCGGGTCAGGAACGCCGGCAAGACCTCCTCGTGGTGTTGGGACACGCAAGCACTTGCCGTGGGTGTCCGGTGCAGAGCGGTGCAGACTCGCAGATCTTGCCAGAGCTGGAGTCTGTTGGTGAACCAAACCGGTGTTCACGGAAGACTTTTTTTCTTTTGAAGGCAGGGCAGATCCTCTGGGTTCTTGAGGCTGCTGGCTGGAGGACACACTGGAGTTTCACTTCTTCAGGTTCGAGGTGGGGGACAGGCCTGTAGGGCTGGGGCCAAGTCAGAGGGCGTCCTCCTCAAATTTGGCACGGCTGTTCGGTCCTTCTCTTTTCTTCTTGAAGGTTCTCGTCTGCTTTCTTGGTTCAAAGCTGCCCCCTAAATACTGTAGGGGCGTTTTAGGGATCTCTGGGTCAGTAGCCAATGAGCTTAGAGGCTGGGGGTCGCAATACAATGGCTGCAAGGCCTTTGAAGCTCCCCTACCACAGATGGCTCTTCCGGGCCTGGGGGAAGTGGGACCTCCTCCCCTCAGGAAAGGCTTGGTTTCTGGGCTCGGGGAGCGAAGGCGCCCACCCCAGGAATCCAGAAACACGTCTCGTGGTGGCAGGCTGGTGTACCAGTCAGAGACCCTGCCAGAAGCTGTTCATTTTTCGGGGGCCAGCTCCAAGATGTCCTCTGTATGCATTTTTCATGAAACCCCCCACTGGCATCAGTGTGGGTTTAAGGTGCTGAGAAGTTTGAAACCCAAAACATTTTTTATGGTAAAATTCATAAGGTTTACAACTCCTTTTCAGCAGTAGCCGAAATGGCGAAATTGGAGGTGGTCGAAAGGAGAGACCCTGTGATCCTACTTTTTGTAATTAGCTCCTATTTCCCAGGAGGAGGCTCTGGCAGAGATTAGGAGATGCCAGTCAGGATCGCCGAATGATCCATGCCCCCCTAAATTATGGTATGAGTTGGCGCACTTTTCCATCCATGTACTGTTTCATATATGGAACACCTCACTTACCTCTGGTATTTTCCCTGACCTATGGAAGCATGCCACACTTTTACCCCTTAAGAAAAAATCCAATGCTGATTCAGGGGAACTAAATAACTATAGACCTATTTCCCTGTTACCGGCGCCGGCAAAAATGCTAGAAAAAGCAGTGCAGCGACGATTTGCCAATTTTATTGAGAGCCACAGTATCCTCCATGATATTTAATCTGGATTTTGTGCTGGCTTTAGTACTGAGACTGCTCTACTTGAGGTGGCAGTCCGTGAGGATGGTGGTGGATTCAGAGGCATCAGCAATACTGGTGCTCCTAGACCTATCCGCGGCATTTGACACAGTAGACCATTCAATACTGGCTCAACGTCTACTGGATATCGGCATTGGGGGAATTGCCCTTGCCTGGTTGAAGTAATTCCTCCATGAGCGCACACAAAGGGTGGCCTTACAACCAGATCAGTCCGATCACAAGCACTTTTGGTGCCGCGTGCTGCAGGGGTTGGCCTTAAGCCCGTTGTTGTTCAACATTTACCTGGCCCATTTATTCTCATTAGTCGGCAACTGGGGTGTGAAGGTGATCTCTTACGCCGATGATACCTAGTTGGTGTTCCCCCTTAAAGGATCAATCGGAAGACTCTTAAGATCTTTAAGGGGTGTTGTAGGAGAGTAGGATCTGCACTTATGTTGCCCCCACTTGTTTTCTGATGTTAACACTGGTTTCTGGCTATAGTTATGTTATGTTATGTTAGGCTTGTATAGCGCCAAATCACCTGCAGGTCTCTAGGCGCTTTGAAGTTTGAACCCATGATTAACAACTAAGATCAGGCCCTGAGCGCAAGAAGAGAAGATGCCCTGCGCAAAGCTATTTTAGGTGGCAAAAAGCCTCTTTAAAAAGGAGCGTCTTCAGCTACTTCCTAAAACATAGAAGGTTGCCCTCTCTCCGGAGTGATTCCGGTAATCTATTCCAAAGTTGTGGGACCAGCACTGAAAAGGATCTACCTCCTTTTGTTGACAACCTGTATCGCGGGCAGGCTAGCAACTGGGCATTTCCCGATCCAAGTGCTCGTTTAGGCTGATAAAGCTCTAGACGTTCCTTGATATAGACAGGGGCCTGTCCATAGATCGCCTTGTGGGCCGTACAGAGGCTCTTAAACTCCACTCTCTGCGCTATGGGGAGCCAATGTGGTTTGTGCAATAGGGGAGAAGCCTGTGCTCTTCGAGGGAGTCTGAAAATCAGTCGCGCGGCATCATTTAACACAACCTGCAATCTCTTAGTCAAAGACTTTGGTAGGCCTAGGTACAGGGCGTTTCCATAATCAATCCTAGATATTATTGTGACAGAAACAACTGTACGTAGCATGGAGAAGGAAAAAAAAGGGACAAGCTTGCGTAGTTGTCTAATCATGCCAGTACAAGTCCCTACCACCGCAGAGATCTGATTAGTCATTGACAACTCGTTGTCAATTTTTATCCCAAGACTTTTTACTTGTTGGCTTGGGATCGGTGTAGGACCCAAGTCCTGGGGCCAGTAGAGGTCACCCCAAGGTGAAGCTGTAGTTGAGACCACCAGTATCTCGGTCTTGTCTGGATTTATTTTCAGTAAATTTACCGTCATCCAACTGACCGTATGTCTGAGGATATCTTGGGCATTGGATTGTGCTGACATCGTATTATCGATACTCAGAAGTAGCTGGGTGTCATCAGCGTAATTAAATACATGACAACCCATTTTAGCTAAAGAGTTAATCAGAGGTTGCAGATAGAGATTAAACAATAACGGAGAGAGAGCGGAGCCCTGCGGGACGCCGCACTCTAACACTCCGACCTCCGATATACAATCCCCGAGCTGGATTCTCTGTGTCCTACCGTTTAAAAAAGACTGCAGCCATTTAAGGGCCAGGTCTTTTATCCCAAAACGGGCTAGTCTATCCAGTAGTAGGGAATGGCTGACAGTATCAAACGCCGCTGATAGATCTAACAATATCAGGGCGCTTGGCTTCTTACTGTCAGCCATACCTCTAAGGTCATCTAGCACTGCAAGCAACACCAGCTCAGTGCTATGATGTGCACGGAAGCCTGCCTGACGCTCCTGGAGTATATGATGACTCTCCAGGAAGCCGGAGAGAGACTTCAGAACATGTTGCTCCAAGACCTTAGACAGAAAAGGCAACTGAGAGATCGGTCTATAATTTTTCAGAATGGTCGCGTCGGCTCCCGGCTTCTTCAGAAGAGGTCTAACCCGAGCTTCCTTAAAGCTGGATGGTAGAAAGCCAGTCTCCAATGAACTGTTAAGGAGAGGGATAATATAATCTAACAAGGAGCACACCAAGCTGGGTCCCTGCTAATCAGGGCCCCAGTCTCTCTCTTCTCTCTAAGCAACTTGTAGTGCATACTAGATACACTAGTGATTGGATACTGTGGTACCTTATGAACCCCTAGTTGTGAGAAAGTGGCTCTGTATATACTGTTCCCAAATAGGTACAGAGTCCACAGTCCCCAGAGGTTTGGCAGAGGCTAAAGTTAGATATAACCTTACTCTCTAAAGTGGTGGCTTGGTCGTGCAGTAAGGCCGTATCAGAGGACAGTGTAAAGCATTTGTTGCACACACTCGGCCAGCAAATGGTCTCACACACTCAAGAACTGAACTCTAGGCCAATGGTTTATATATAACAAACTTATGCTTGTTTTATTTTAGAACCAACAATAGGTATTAAAATATACTTTCTCAGAATGAGATGCTTTATATAAATACTTTTGCAATATGCAATTGACTTTTGTAGAAAGTTACAAGTGGTTGCAATAGGCAACACAATTCTAAACACAATAATGCATTGAGTTCAATGGAAGTTTCAAGTTATTTGCCACAGATTACTTTTAGGATTACTTTTGGAAAATCCAGGACTGGATCCTAGATTCAGTCCTGGGTCAGTACTTGGAATCAAGTGATGAAAGTAGACTTACTTACTGTGATGATTTTTAGACAATATTTTGCCATTTTAAAAGTTGACAAAAGTTGATTCCCTATGGCAGAGAATTCAAGTTGCAGGTATAGTATGTTCTCGTTACTTTTGTAATCCAGTACTGAGTGCCTAGACTCCGTACTGGATGCCTAGACTCAGTACTGGGACCTTTATCCACAACAGGTAAGTAATTACATTTTCAGAAATTATACGATTTTTAAAGAATATTTAAAGATTGCAGAAATTGACAGAAGAAATTTCACAGAAAAACAGTCAATCATTTCCTATGGCAGAAAATCGGGTTACTGGTAAGTACAGTTGTAAGTATTTTTCAGAGTCAGTGCTGGGCACCAAGATCTAGCACTGGGAGCGCACCTAAGAGCAGGTGAGTATTTTCGTTTTCGTTACTCGGCTGATTTTTGGTGAATATTTTAAGTTTTGAAAAGTCCACACTTAGAAGAAATTTCAGTAAAAGCCAGTCAATGTTACCCTATGGAGAAAATTGAGTTATCGGTTTGAAGGTAAGTACTCGACTGGCAGAGTTAAGGTTCCTTGGCATAGACTCAGGGGGGGGGGGGTGGTCTCCCTGGGTCAGGTAGGTACAGTTGGTTCACCCTCAGCGGCACAAGGGCGGCCGGGTGCAGAGAGAGTTAGGCCCAATGTTATCCTATGAGAGGTAGGGGGACCCTTGGTTAGTGGCTGCTGACTAGCAGGCCACGCGGCTGTGGGAGCTGGGCTCCTGGTCACTTACTCAGGGCAAGTGGGGAAGTAGATGGGTGTAGAGGTTGCACTGCCAGGGCCACTCGGGCGGCTGAGTGCAGGGTGCTTTTGAGCCTTTGGGCGCTCAATTGATTTCAATGGGAATCTCCGGTTTAGAAAGACTGCAAGCTCGGGGATGGAGATTCTTCAGGTGCCACCACCACTTCGAGAGGTAAGTTGGGTAGTTGGAAGATAGGTAGGTACCCCGGGATTAGGCACAGGGGTCGCGGGGTGCAGGGGTGCCTTTTGGTGTCGGGAAATCTTACCCTCTGTTGATTGCGGTTGGGGGGGCACCTGGTTCAGAAGCTGCAGGCTTCTTCAGGAGTGTCGAGGGAGGTCCTTGGGAGCCGGACTCGGGTCACAGTCGCCGTGGGGTCGTCCTTGTGTTCTTTGTTCACTCCGGCACAGGCCAGGCTTGGTGGGTGCAGAGTGTGAAGGGTTTGCGGTTCCGGGCTGCTGCCAGGGATTAGAAATAGATTTTGAGTAGAGCCTCTACTCATGGGAGTCCCAGGGGTTGAGAGTCCAAAGGTCCTCCGGGGTTTGTGAGGTTGCTGGCCACAAGAGATGCCAGCTTGGAGCAGGTTCGAGGGTCGACAGGCCGCTCGGGCCAAAGCAGTTGGTGTCTTCCTCTTCTTAGCTGCAGGGCAGGTCTTCTTTCTTCTAGCTCTTCTTCGGATTTCAGAATCTGGGGAAGGAAGGTTCAGGGTGCCCCTAAATACTAGATTTAGGGGCGTTGCAGGTAGGTGAAGGGCAGGGACCAATGGGTCCCTGTCCTGGGGTGGGTACACCCCCTATCCTGCCTCTCTCCTGTGGGAGGGGGGCAGTAGCCGAGTCCTGATTGGACAGGGCCTCCCATCTCCAAGATGGCGAGAGCCCGGAGATGTGCTTCACCTCGTCTCCCCCACCTGAGGGGTGGGGTTGGCAGGCTGGTGAATCCCCTGTCCTTATTTGGGGTTTCCGGCCAAGCTTCCCACCAGAGTGGGGGGTTGCAGTGGCCTGGGGAAGCTCACAGAGGTGGCATGCTTTTGAAGCTTCACCCTGCTCATCCTGGGGGAGGAGATTTAGCACCTCGCCCAGGATGTGCATTGTTGCAGACCCAGGAGAGCAGGGGCTCTCCTACCCAGGGGTCCAGCAACATGTTTGCTGTGTGGCAGCCTAGGCAGCTTCAGAACAGACATGGATTGTAGGGTAGGTTTCAGGGGGCATCTCTAAGATGCCCTCTGGGGTGCTTGGTACATTAAATCCCACACTGGCATCAGTGTGGGTTTAATGTGCTGAGAAGTTTGATACCAAACTTCTCAGTCTTCAGTGTTGGCATTATGGTGCTGTGGAGTTCGTGTTTGACGAGCTCCCAGCACCATATACTCTTAAATGGCAGCACTGCACGTAGTGCCCAGGAATAGACCTGGGTACTGTAGGGGCAGTGTAGGTGGTGGGCATGGCACACAGGGATGTGTCCCATGTTGACTTTGTTTTGTCTTGTACCCAGACACTCAGCCTGCAAGGGCAGTGTGTGTAAGGGTACAGGGCTTCTAAGGGTGGCACAATGGGTGCTGCAGCCCTTAGAGGCCTTCCCTGGTAACAAGGCCCTGTGTACCTAGGGTACCATTTACCAGGGGCTGACATGTGGCTAGAGTTTGCCAATTTGTTTTTTGTGTTTTAGGGAAGGAACCTAGACCCTGGGCACCTGATTGGCAGGAGTCCAGGGCACACTCAGTCAAAGTACATTCAGCAATTCAGCAAAAAGTGGGGGCATACCATGCAAGAAAGATGGCACTTTCTCACACTAGTATATGGTACCTTAGGTACCAAGGACATAGGTACTTCACAGGCCTACCAGGGGTTGAAGCATGTATTATGCCACCCCTGGGAAGCAGACTAAATCTGACACCACAGGCCTGCTACTGCAGCCTGGGTGAGGTAGTGTTAGCACTCCTCACTGAGTTATAGTTTCCTATATCTCACCATACACACACATATAAACCTATCAGTCACCCCTAAGGCAGGCCCTATCAATCCTGAGGGCAGGGTGCTTGGTTTACAATGTGAGGGGATGCCTCTGCATGAGCAGGACGCCTCTGCAGCTGGCAGAGTCTATTCTCTGTGGCTGTTTGTGGATGCGGTTAAACCATATACTCTTAAGTGCATTATAACCCAACGGTAGATGCTAACTTTGGAATGACTGCATCAAAACATGTTGTGTTTGGTGTCAAACAACTTGGAATCATACCCTCACACCAGTAACTGGTTTGGGTGTATGATCCCACCCTTCTAGAGGGGACGACATGTACCTCCTGTGGTAACACGGTAGAAATCTGAAAGAGCCCTGGCATCACAAAATGGATGCCACCAGCACAGACACTGGGCTGCCCTCCTGCTGCTGACTGAACTCGCAGTGGAGGAGGCCCAACAATAGGCATCCTGTCACAGGGAGGTGTCACCACCTTCCAGACATAATTTAGTGTATTGGGGCTGGGTGGGTGCACTCCTAGAGTGCTTTGAAGTCCTGCACTGGGGGAGCAGTAGGCTCCTCTGTGCATATGCCAGCTCAAACCGGTTCAGGGGCTACCTGTCCCTGCTCTGGCGCGAAACTGGACAAAGGGAAGTGGGTGTAACCACCCCCTACCCTGACCCTCCCAGAGAAGTGGTCATAAAGCTAGTCCCTCCCTTTCTTTTAGTAGAAGATAGGGAACCCTTGCCATTGCAAACTAGATAACCCTGAAGGCCGCTTTACAAGAAGAATCCTGGCCCTTCGATGTTCCACTACCTTTGGAAGACAGAAGAATCTCCCTTGGAGTCAAGGAGTGACTCCCCTGCTTGGCAGGCACCAAAAACTCTAATCAACGGTCGCAAACTTTCCCGCCAGAGTCCGAAGTCCCTGCAGCCCCGGAAGTGGATTTCCTGACTTTTCGACGGTCATTGTGAGTCCCCAGCAGAGCTGAGGCGAGTGGACCCCACGAGTGACACGGAACAGCAATACCCGGGTACCGTGCGCTATTGTCGAGAGCAACCCCTTCAGGACGTTCTACGAGCTTGTGCATTGAACCATTTGTGGCCCCAGCCTCCAGCAGGTTTTGCAGCGAAAATCAGAGGCCTACCCCGTCCCGAGTGACCGTGGGCTCCTGTAAAGCATTTCCTCATGAGGCGTTTTCGCGATCCCTTACCCGTTGGCTTGTGGGTCCTCTGAAGACTTTCTGATCGAACCAAAGGGCTCCCCTGGTTGCTCCAGGCCTGCCCTCACTCACCCTCGCTGGGTGAGTTCCTCAGACCTTGCTGGTATGCACCGCTGACTTGTTTCACTTTTCACGAGTCTTTCTGTTGCCAAGGTTTGTTTTCTCCAATCCGGTTGTCGACACCTCAGTAAGCTGCAGAGGACGTGGGACACTCTGAATCCAGCTGCTGGTCATCGTCGATGCCTCCTGGTCCTCGTGAGCGAAGAGTCAAAACACCCTTGATCACCTGAAATCACCAGACTTCCGTGGGCATCCATCTTCCTGGCCCCGGGTCACTGGCAAGTGACTGTGAACACTGTCCCTTCTGCTTTCAGGTCATCTTCATCTTGAATTCAGCCTTGGATTCCACCGGACACTTCTTCAGTCTTCGCAAGCAGCAAATCTTCTTTGGCTTCCATAGAAAACAGCGACGCGACCCGACACCAAAAGACACATATGCACCCAGCTTCCCTCGGTGAGGTAACTCGTGCACTCTGGTACCCTGGTGTGTGTTGGCCCTCGAATTACTTACCTTGTAAGTGGCTTGCTTGTAGACTTCCTCGAAGTACCCTAAAACTTAAATTCAACCGCGACTTGCTCCATTGAAATCAATAGGGAACCCGCAGCTGTGTTCTCACACTGCATGCGTTTCCCGTGGGTCTTTTACTTACCTGCTTTTGCTGCATTAGTGAAGCCCCAGTGATTCTACAGGCTCTAGGCCTTGTCCCCTTGCAAGTCGACATTCCTAAACCTCTTTTTTTAGTATATGGTCTGGTACGCCCCTAGGGGCCCAGCCATATTTGTGCTTAACTTATTGTGAAACGTTGATATTTGAATGTGTTCCTAGCTTCTAATCTCATAAAGAGATTAGTAGAGTGTCTAGTAATAAATACATATATATTTGATCTATATATACCTGTGTGGGGTCCATTCATTTGGTAATTCAAGAGATTATAATGTAAAACAAGCGGTTTTACATTCCTCAGAGACTTAGCCTGAAGGCTGCTCTCCACAGCTACCACTAGGATAGCTTTCTTTAAAAGGTTGTCTTAAACCTATCTACCATAAGAGTCGAATTGGACTGGTGCAAGGTGGCCACTATAACTAGTGACCAGCATATGCCAGGCCAACTTCTCACAGGTGTCTAAAAGATATTGCCCTTTGGATGAACAACAAACTCAAACTTAACGCCGATAAATCGGAAGTGATGTTCTTTGGTACAAACCAGCCCCCAGCTGCAGACCTGTGGTGGCTGGTGGAAATGGGCTCACCTCCCACTCCAGCAGACACCGCTAAAAATCTGGGAGTAAAATGGGAGACAGACCGATCCTTTTCGGCCCAAATTCAGCAGATGACTGCTGCCTGCTTCGGCAGATTGAAAAATCTGCAAAAATGTCTACATCTGCTGCCAGAAAACTCCGGTCGGATCATAGTCGATGCTGCAGTACCTGCTAGGCTGGATTACGTGAATGGCCTCTATGTAGGCTTGCCAGCATACCTTGTTTAGAAACTTCAGATGGTTCAAAATGCGGCTGCGAGACTGATTAGATGTGTTCCATTTCGTCATCACAGCTCTCTGCATATCAAGGTATGGCATTGGTTGCCGGTGGCTAAAATAATCAAATTCAAGACCTTCACCCTAGCCTTCCAGGCTATCCATGGTATTTGCCGCAGCTACCTGAAACAACGTCTTTGCGCCCACAAGCCGAACCGTGCATTGAGGTCTAATGCTTAGAACCGGCTTTGTACCCCACATGTTAGGAAAGCTTGGATGGGTGGCAGATCTTTCACGGTCGGGGTGTCCATGTTATGGAACTCACTGCCCAATGCTTTGTGCCAGATTGTCTCCGAACCTCAATTCAGGAAAGCAGCAAAAACATGGCTTTTTATCTTAGACTGCCCTTCATGGGTGATTGGCTATTTTGCTTAACCCACGCGTGCCACCTTTTGCTATAGCGCTGGGACACCTCTGTTGGAGGTAGCTGTTCGTGCTCTATAATTGACTGTATTATTATTATTATTATTATAACATCTCACTAAAGGATGTGACATTTGCAGTAAAATGTCAAAGGACACTTGAAGATAGAGAAGGCATCCAATTCATATGGACAGATGGAGGATTTAAAAGCAGACAAAAGTTTAGAGCGGTCCCCCTTCATTCTTCTGAGAATAATTACAAAACTGATAAAGACTCACTTAAGAGTAGATCTAAATCCGATGCCCAAGCATTTAGCGTCAACACTGAAGTCTGCTCCCGTCGTGCTCGCCATCAGAGGACGACTCAATGTCACATCGCTGCCATTCTACGTCCTTAACTGCAGGACTGACCTCCAAGCCGAGAACAGGTACGGCACCACAGTCTTTCTTCTCTTCAGTGTCTGCATCTACAGCAAGACCTCGATTGGCGACACGATCTCACAGATCGATGTCACTTTCTCATCATTCAACGTCGATCACGCCACTCTTCAGCGTCCAATCACTGTACTTTAAAAAGACATGCCGCTTCTCCAAGATCTCTAGTGTCGTCTAAGACACAGCGTTTGAAGTAGAACACCCCTCTTTCGATGTCATATATCAGTCAGAAGGAGAGCTCTTCCTCGTTTTGCTGGTTTGGTTCACCTTACCATATGGACCCTTCTTCACTGATACAGAATACAGATCTTCCACCAATACATACTGTTATTCCTCCTTATCCTCTTCAGGTTCCTTTTAAACCTCTTAACTCAATCGCAAACGGGATCTCCAGATTTCTCTTCATATGCACCAATGTCTCCACCTTGATCTCAATCTGGTTCTTCTGTTGAAGATATTGTCACTTTTCAGGACACTAGCCGGAGGAGCTTCTAAGCTCAACATACAAGTTGATAACCACCAACCATCAGTATCAATTTTATGGAAACTGCATCATAAAGCTACACCAAGGACTCTTTTACCTCTTCTTCAATGCCTCATAGACATCATGCATGGTAAGTTTCTGACTCCAGCAACAGTGAAATCTGCAACTCTGAGGCTATTACAGAAATACAGGCCTCCTCGGGATCCACACTTCCTCAAAGTTGATCCTAAGCTGGTCTCTGTGATTGTCACAGCAGTTTGCAGGAAACATGCCTCTGCTCCGGAGACCACGGCTCTACCTGACTGAGAAAGCAATCGAAAGGATGCGATTAGAAAGATGTGTGGTACAGCATCTACACATTTACCTAATGCCAATTCAGCAACACTATTGGGCAGATATCATAGCGAGATTTGGGAAGGATGAAGTTGTTCATATCTGATCTACCAGATTACAGACAACAGGATTATGTAGAAATGATTAGAGAGGGGGCTCTGATTTCCAAACAATCCATCAGCTCTGCAGTTCACTGTTGATCTGTCTGCTACTGCCTTTTGCCATGGCATTTTCATAAAACGTATGTCCTGGTTAAGACTCATCTTTAAAGTCAGGTGCACAATTGAAAATTGCTAATCTGCCATTCTCTGGATCTTCCCTCTTCTGACAGCACACACAAGAGGAAATGTTACATATGAAAAATGAAGCAGAAACGCTTAAGGCAGTGGGTTTAGAAGAACAGAAAACATTCATCAATCAATTCAAACCTAAAGACCAAAGACATTTCTACCATAGGTTTCAAACCCCTAGGTGGCCTTACCAATACCAACAGCGACAACCTCAAAGGACTTTTCAAAGCCAATACCGAAGACAAAGTCTTCTCCACACAAACCCTCACAAACCAAGGAGAAAAGTTCTCAAAGCAATGAGGATCACAAAGCCCCTCCACAGTTAGCCACTCCAGTGCGGGGGAGCAGTACAGTCTCATTGGGACGAGTGAACAAAATAACAGGCAAATGTGTCTGTGAGATAATGCCCTCTTTCTGACTGGTTGCCCCCACTTTTTGCTGAACTGCTGATGTGCTTTGACTGAGTGTGCCCTGGGCTCCTGCCAATCGGGTACCCAGGGCCTATGTTCTTTCCCTAAAACTGCATTGAAGACCAAACCCAATTGACACTCTCTGGCCACAGGTCAGTCCCTGATAAATGGTACTACAGTTACGCAAGGCACTCTGACTAGGGAAGGTCTCCAAGGGCTGCAGCACTTATTGTGCCACCCTTAGTGGCCCTGTACCTTTACACTCACACTGCCTTTGCAGGCTGCACGTTTTGGTGCAGATCAAAGTGAAGTCGACATGGCACACAGCCCTGTGTGCCAGGCACACAGCCCTGTGTGCCATGCCTACAACCCACTGCCCTGGCATAGATCAGCCACCCCTCTAGCTGGGTGCACTGTACCAGTGGTGAGGGTACAGGTGCATGAGCCCTGTTCCCCTTTAGTGCCTAAGTCCATTCTTAAACATTGTAGGTGCAGTGCTGCCATTAGGAGTACATGGTACTGGGAGTTTGTCATCACGAACTCTTCAGTACCATAATGGCTGCACTGAAAACTGAAGTTATGGTATCAAACTTCTCAGCACATTAAGCTGTCACCACCAGATATGTTTCTGGACCCCTGTGTCGAGAGCCTGCTGCTATTGGGGACCTAAAAAAATGCACATTCTATGACAAGGTATCAAGCCTCCTCCCCCAGGATGGACAGGGTCCATGAAGGGAAAGCTTCAAAGGCTTGCCGCCTTTGTGAGCTTCCCCAGGCCTGTTGCTGCTTTCAGGAACTGGCCCCTACCAGTTCTGCCCCCCAATTTGGGTAGGAGAACTGGCAGGAACAACAAGTGAGGAAGAGAGGTGTGCCCACTTTTGCCAACCCCACCCCTCCGGTGGGGGAGGTGAGGTGAAGCACATCTCTGTCCCCACCATCTTGCATATGGGGGAACCCAGCCAACCAGAGTGAGGCATATGCCCCCTTCCCACTGGAGGGTGCCATAATAGGGGGTGTACTCACCCCAAGGAAGGGAACCATTGGTCCCAACCTTTTTACTTACCTGTAACACCCTCTATAGGTGGACAGACAGAATATAGTTTTTTTTTCGACCTACCATAATATTGAGTTTTTAAATATCGTAGGTCAAGAAAATCGACAGCAAGAATATCGTGGTATAGAATATCGACAGTAAGGTAAGAAATATAGTTTTTTTAAATATTGAAGACAGTAATATTGTTTGTAAAAATATCGTTAATAATATTGATGTTTATATTAGTGTTCTGTATTTTAGTATGTGTGTTAAAAGTATGTGAGTGAATTTTTTGGTATAAGTGTAGTTTTTTTTTAATGTATGTTAAATTTTTAGCAGTAAATATTTATCTGAAAGAGACCCGTTAGTGATAGATTCCTTACCTTAGAATATCCCCAGGCGTCAGACTGGTTCTGGAAAGTTTTCGTCAGCAGTACCCCTGCGCGTCGGTAGGCGTCATCTTATGGCTCCGCGTACGTCGCTGGCGTCGTAGCCGCCAAGATGACTTTGTCAGAGCTACTTAGACGCGCCCACGCGCGCTGACGTCAGTTTTCTTTTTCCGGGCAGCAGCGCAGATCCAAGAGGGCGGTACCCCTAGTTAAAAGTTTTAACTTGGTTTCTGACAACTTGTTTTGTTGAGTACTTGACTCCTGGTGCAGTAGGGATGCCCGGGTTTAAGTCCTCTAGGGCCTGCCGCCGTAACATGTCGGTAGCGGACCCGCATGACGTCTCTTCTGCTTGGGGCACGCCCATGACTCCGAGGCATGCCCCGATTGTCAGGCCATGGCACTGAAAGCTTTGCGGGAGCAATCCCGAAAGTGGTTGGAGGTCCGGCAATCGGTCCTGCGCCAATCAAGGTCCTGCTCCAGTGGGAGGTCAAGGGACCGGTTGCGGAGCCATCAGCATCGCTCGTCTGAATCGGGGACAGGTAAGTCTAGGTGCCATAAGAAGTCGAAGAAGCGACGTTGCTCTTCCTCTACCCCTCTCCGGTCGCGGGCCGCGGTGGAGGGGGGCGGCGGTCACTTCCCCACTGCTCCGTTGGAGCCTCCGTTGCCTGCGTCCTACCCTCGCTTTCCGGGACCGCACGCGACTTCGGATGAGGTGCAGGCCTTCGCGTCGGCCTTGCGCCATATGTTTGCCCCATCGGGTACCCTAGAGCCCTTTCGGGCCCCGCGGATCCTTTGGGAGGGTCTGGGCCATCGGCGCCAGGTTTGGATCCGGCCACGGCGCCGGACGGCACTGAACCGGGACTGGTATCTTACCCCCATTCCATTTCTTGGTGGGGAGTGTGACCCATTTCCCCAGGCACCTCGTACTTATTGGCCTCTTCAACAACTGGTGGACGAAGGGGAGTACTACGAGGGGTCTGAGGACACTCTTGCAGCTCAATGCGAGGATGAGCCTGAATGGGAAGGCGATGGGAGAGGGTCCAGTAGATCTGGATTCTTCGCCACACCCTGGTACTCTGTCCCCTTCTTCCGTGGCTACTGAGGAGGTTGGAACCTTTTCAGTGGTGCTGCGTCGGGCGGCTGAGGCTCTTAACCTCGAGCTCCCTTCTGTACTTATCAGGACCAATCTCCTGACCGAGCTGCTGCAGCCACGGTCGTCCTCTGCGGAGCTGTTGCTGCCCTTCAATGAGGCGCTTACTGATATCCTGTTGAGCACCTGGAACAAACCTAACACAGGAGTTCCTGTAGACAAGGGTGTGGCACGCCGCCATCGTCCGGCACTGTGCGATCCCAGCTTTCTCACACAACACCCGATGCCTGAGAGTCTGGTTGTCCTGTCTTCTGCCTCGCCTTGTGCGTTCCTTTCTGCTCCTCTGGACAAGGAATCTAGGAAACTGGAGCAGTTTGGGGAAAAAGATTTTCACTTCTGCCAGTTCAGGGTTGCTAGCGGTGAATACTGCATGCCTTTTGGGCCGCTATTCCCATTCTGTGTGGGATACAGTGGCACAGGTGCTGCCTCAGTGCCCTGTGGAGGTACGGGCGGTTCTCTCCCAGGCCATTACCGAGGGACGAGATGCTGCTAAATTTACCATCCGTTTTAGCTTGACACGGCCGATTCTCTCGGCAGGGCACTTTCCACAACGGTGGCGCTACGTGGTTACGCTTGGCTTAGAGCTACTGGCTTCTCTGGGGATGTCCAGAACACCCTGCTGGACATGCCTTTTGATGGCACACGTCTCTTTGGTAACAAGGCAGATAGCACCCTGGAATGCTTCAAGGACTCTCGAGCTACGGCTGAGTCCTTAGGTCTCGCCACCACGCGTACTCCCTCTGGGTCTGCTTTTCGCTCCTTTCAAGGTCAGGGTGAGGTGCCCAGGCCCGTTCCTTTCAGACCCGCAAGCTTGCGCAGCCGCAGTCTCAGCGCAGCCGCGGACGTGAGACCTGCCGTAGTGGGTCCCAAGGGCAGTATGCAGGTCAGTCCACCACCGCTCCTGCCGCCGCTGCCTCAAAACCTTCCTAGTCTGGTGTTTTAGGCCAACCAGACACCAGTGGGTGGCGGGATTCGCCATCACCTTCCCCACTGGCGCACCATCACCTCGGACAGGTGGGTTTGCAAATAGTCCGAAAGGGCTACTCCCTCCCCTTTGAGTCTACCCCCTCCAGCCATGCCACATCAGTAACATTGCATGTCGGGGGATCACTTGTCACTTCTACAGCAGGAAGTTGCGGCCCTCTTGGCCAAGGGGGCCTTAGAGCGCGTTCCGACGCCAGAAGTAGGTTGTGGTGGTAGTTCTACTTCTTCGTAGTTCCAAAGAAGGACAAGGGCCTGCGTCCTATCTTAGACCTCCGGAACGTCAATCGCTTCCTCCGGAAGGAGATGTTAAAGATGCTCACGCTTGCTCAGGTCTTGTCTGCCCTAAACCCGCAAGACTGGCTGGTAGTGTTGGATTTGCAGGATGCTTATTTTCATATACCCATCCTGCCGGCCCACCGGCGTTACCTACGGTTCACGGTAGGCCACGAGCACTTTCAGTTCACCGTGCTCCCGTTCGGCCTTACCAGCGCCCCTCGGGTGTTCACGAAAGTGATGGCGGTGGTCGCAGCTCATCTGCGCAGATCAGGGGTTTTAGTCTTCCCCTATCTTGACGACTGGTTGTTGAAGGCGGGCTCGCCCCAGGCAGTTGTCTCCCACCTCCAGACTACGGCCGACTGCCTGCATTTCCTAGGGGTTCTCCATCAACGTGCTGAAGTCGCACCTGATTCCGTCTCAGAAGCTCCTCTTCATCGGGGCGGTTCTGGACACGGCGCAGTTTCGGGTTTATCCTCCCGAACAGCGAGTCTGGGACATTCGTGCTAGGATTCCGATCTTTCGGCCCTGGGTTTCTGTCAGGAAGACCCTGAGGCTGCTGGGCATCCTGCATCCTGCTGATCTATCATGCCTGATGGCATATGTGGGCTCTGCAGTGGGACCTGAAGTTCCAGTGGACGCAGCATTGGGGTAAACTGTCCGACTCCGTCTAGATCTCGGAGGGCACTGCACAGGACTTGCAGTGGTGGCTCACGAACCAGCGTTGGGTCAACGGCAGATCCCTCTCCCTTCCCCAACCGGAGCACACAGTAGTGCCGAATGCATCCCTCCTGGGATGGGGCTGCCACATGGGAGAGGCGGAGATCAGAGGCCTCTGGTCTCTGGTGGAGTCCAAGCTCCATATCAACCTTCTGGAGCTTCGGTATGATCCATCTTGCACTGAAGGCATTCCTTCCCTCTGTCAAGGGGAGAGTAGTGCAGGTGTTCACAGACACCACCACCGCCATGTGGTACTGCAACAAGCAGGGCGGGGTGGGGTCGTGGACCCTATGTCAGGAGGCTCTACGTCTCTGGATGTGGCTGGAACGTCAAGGCATTTCCTTGGTGGTTCAACACCTGGTGGGCACCCTGAACGCCAGGGCGGACGAACTCAGCTGTAGGTGCATGTTGGATCACGAATGGCGTCTTCACTCCGAGGTGGCACAAGGTCTCTTTCAGCTCTGGGGAGAACCTTGGTTAGATCTATTCGCCACCGAAGAGAATGCGCAATATCGGCAGTTCTGCGCGTTGGAATTTCCAAGGCGGCACTTGCTCGGAGACTCTTTTCGTCGCGAGTGGAGTTGCGGTCTATTGTATGCCTTTCCGCCTATACCACTTCTGCCTAGAGTGCTAAAGAAGATCAGACGCGACCGGGCCCAAGTCATTCTTGTGGCACCGGACTGGGCTCTTAGTTTAGTATCCTGAGCTACTCAGTATGAGCATGGATCCCCCGATCCGACTGCCTCTTCGGGAGGATCTCCTGTCGCAGCAACCGGAGACAGTCCTCCACCCGAACCTGTCCAGCCTCCACTTCCTTGGGTGGAGATTAAGTCGCGACAGCGGATTCCATTTGACTTGCCTCCCGAAGTCTGTCATGTGATTCTGGCAGCCAGGCGTCCCTCCACTAAAACGGTATACGCCTGTCGGTGGAAAAAATTTGTGGCATGATGCACAGCGAAATCTGTAGATCCTCTTGCTGCCCCTCTTTGTGAGGTCCTTTTATTTCTTCTCTTTGGCCCAGCAGGGCTCTGCTCTGGGCACTATCAAGGGCTACCTTTCTGCTCTTTCAGCCTTTCTTAGGCTGCCTGATCAACCCTCTCTTTTCAAGTCCCCAGTTGTTAATAGATTTCTCAAAAGCATTACTCACCTTTTTCCTCCTATTCCTTTTGTGATGCCTCAATGGGACTTGAACCTGGTTCTCACATACTTGATGTGCGCTCACTTTGACCCTCTTCATAACTGTCCTTTGCGGTTATTAACTTTGAAAACTGTCTTCCTGGTGGTAATCACCTCCGCTCGGCGGTTTAGTGAGCTCCAAGCTCTTTCCTGCAAACCTCCTTTTCTGGCGATTCATCCGGACAAGATTTTGCTTTGACCTCGCCCATCCTTTCTATCAAAAGGTAGTCTCTGCCTTTCATCTCGGGCAAACTCCCTCTGCTCACCTTCTTTCCGCCTCCGCCTCCTTCGAGAAAAGGAGAGGCTCCACCGTCTGGGCCCAAAACTTGCGCTTTCATTCTATCTCAGCCGCACACAACAATTCTGGGTGGATGACCAGCTCTTTGTTGGCTACGTGGGCGCCAAGAAAGGCTGGGCTATGCACAAGCAAACTATCTCCCGATGGGTTGTCTTGTGCATTAAAGCCTGTTACTCTCTGGCTAAAAAGGAACCTCCGGTTGGGCTACACGCCCATTCTACAAGGGCGGCAGCAGCTACTGCAGCATTGTGACGCGGTGTCCCCCTGCAAGACATCTGTCAGGCGGACACTTGGGCCTTGTTGCATACTTTCACTAAGCACTATTGCCTTGACAGTCCGGTCTGGAGACACAACTTCTTTGGCCGTTCAGTTCTCCGTGACTTTCTGGTGTAATTTCACTTCGCAGACCCACCACCAGGGTTGGTATTGCTTAGGTATGTATTCTAAGGTAAGGAATCTATCACTAACGTGTCTCTTTCAGATGCACAAGTTACTTACTTGTGTAACGATATATCTGTAAGAGACATTAGTTACCGCCCGCCCATCCTCCCCGTTCTGCGAACTGTTCTCTAGGGTTCAGGTCACCCCTTACAGGACCCTAGTTCTATTGCTCCAGTAGTCTGTCTCTGGCATGGCTCTGCGCTCCTGGCGTGGAAAAGTTGTGTACAGAACTGGCGTCAGCGTGCATGGGCTCCGACGTCATCTTGGCGGCTACAACGGCAGCGACGTGCAGGGTTACTGCTGACAAACTTTCCGGATCCAGTCTGACGCCTGGGGATATTCTAAGGGAAGGAATCTATCACTAACTAATGTCTCTTACAGATATATCGTTACACAAGTAAGTAACTTGTGCTTATGTAAATTAATTTTTGCGTAGTTTAGTTCTGTAGCGGGTTGTGGGTCTATAGGGGAATAGGGTGGAAAGGAATTTAATTATAATAGTCATTAATAATTATTACTATTTTTAAATAATTGATTATTAATTGTTAATTAATGATTAATTGATAATTATGTGAATTGTGTAAATTTTTTTTTAGGGGCGGTTTGTGGGTTTATAGGGGGATAGGGTGGGATGTAATTTAATAAAGTAATTCATGTTTATTAGTATTTATAATTAATTATTAATTGGTTATTAATTGATATTAATTAATAGATAATTAGATAAATAGTGTAATTGTTTAAGGAGCGGGTTGTGAATTTATGGGGGAATAGGGTGGGAAGTCATTTAATTATAATAGTCATTATTAATTTATTAGTATTTATAATTATTAATTGGTTATTAATATTAATTAAATAATAGATAATTGTATTAATTTTGTTATATTTTTTAGGAGCGAGTTTTGGGTTGATAGGGGACTACTCACTAGAGTGGGAATAGTCATTTTTACCCCTACACTATCCAGTACTTTCCCTACTGTTGCACTCACTGGAGTGGGAATAGTAATTTTAACCCCTACGCTATCCAACACTTTCCCTGCTGTTGCTCTCGCTGGGGTCGGAATAGTAATCTTTACCCCTACTCAAGCTAACACTTTTCCTACTGTTGCACTCTCTGGAGTAGGAATAGTAATGTTATCCTCTCCACTATCAAATATTTTCCATGTTTTAGTTAATGTAGTGTAATATGTATTTTAAAAAGATTAAACCTATTGTAATTTAATTATATATATTTTTAAATTTATATTATTAGTGTATGTGTGTATATATATATATATATATGTATTTATAATTTGTAATGTTTTTTAACAATTTATAAGTTATTAAAATAATTAATAAATATTAAGTATATATAATTTTTAGATCCATATTTAATTGATTTTTAAATTATATGTATTACTTATAATTTTAAACAATTTTTTATATTTTTAACCATTTATTTCAGGTGTTTACTTTATTTTACGTTATTTTATATACATTAAAAAACTATTTTTAACGATATTTTTAATTGATATTTTTATACTTACCATTATGTCGATAGGTATTTGATATTCAGGACATCAATATTCTTGCGTTGATATTTCTGTAGGACGATATTCTGACTCTCGATAATCTGTCAGTGATCCACCTCTAAATCTAGTATTTATAGGCACCCCGAACCTTACTTCCTCAGACAAACTACAAGAAGAAACAAGCATTTACAATGTAATGGTCTCGGCATTGGTAAAGTTAGAGCTATTGGCATTGCTCATGACATTATTTTTGTTTATGTTTTTGTTTTTAAAACATTTAAAGAAACAGCATTGTCATGAGCAATGCCAATAGCTCTAACTTTAACAATGCCGAGACCGTTGCATTGTAAATGCTTGTTGTGCCTTGTTATCGCGGACCTCGGACACACATACGGATCTGGCATCCCGTGCATTTTGTAATTATTCAGTAACATACCATCACCAATCGCATAAGACGCTAGGTAAAAAAGAAAGCAACGTAAACACACTCAAGAATACATACACAAAGGGCCGGGATCGAACCCTTACGCTCTGGTATGCAATTGTAAAGTAAATATTTAGTAATATAAACACTCCGACCCCCCATAAGGAGCTAGAATAAAATACACGTTTTGGGGTTCCTATAAACCCCAGGGATAGACATGAGCACAGGGCTGGGCCGAACGCACTGGTCCGGTTATGAAATGACACTGTAAATATGCAATAATTAAAGCCCACCATTCTCCGTCAGGTTCTATTAAAAACGTGTTTTAGACTCCTTTAAAAGTCTCAAACATAGAGCAACTGTTTTTTTCTATTTCAATATGTTGAAAAGTTTGTTTTTTAGATAATGTTTTGCATGATTTGGATGAGAAATGTTTGTACAGATCTGGTCGCGATTTCGCCCAACCGAATGTATTTAAATGTACAGAAAAATGTTTCGAAGTTGAGAAAGGGTCTGAAGGAGCACACGGGGGCCCTGCACGCGGAGACCACCGCCAAGACTTCGCTGAAAGGGAACACACGTTTTATTTAATAAAATGTGGATTTGGCCCCTGAACGAAGCGCATTGAAGCGTCTGCGTGTCGTTCCCACAGCGCTAGCTTCATTCATGGCGCACAGAAGATGCACACGCCCCCACACCACCTTCCTACACCCATACCTACGCCGTACGAGGGAATACTATTTTAAAACTAAAACTAAATATTGGGACTAATTTGCAGTTCTCTAAGCGCGAGCTCTACCCCAAGGCACTGGAGCGCGTCACAGGAGCAGCAGTTACCTTACTTGATGGGTTTTTGTTTGCATCTTTTATATAGCGCAAACTCGACCCGAAGATATTGGAGCGCTGTACATGAGCACCGTATTTACATTACAGATTCAGGCACGTGGAGATTAAGTGATTTGCCCAGAATCACAGGATGTGGACGCGACCCCGAGGCTCGAACCCTGGTTTCCAGCACCAAAGTCGGCAATCTAGCCGATGGACCACATCCTCTCTCTGTCACGTTAAAGTACATGTTTTTGTTCAGGCTCAGCGAGGGTGGAGGTGGCAAAGAATCCCACGCGTTGAGCCCGCAGTCAGAGACGAACTAGGGAGAAAGTTCAGAAGGGAAAAGAGAAGAAGTGAGAGAGAGCAGGGGAGACAGCGGATGGAGAGGGGGAGGGACGGATGGGGCAGGAGGTTTGTGTCAGCGAGTCTCTCGGCTCCTCCCTTGCATCTCCAGCTGGCTCTCGGCTCCTCACTTGCATCTCCGGCCGTATCATTTGTAGATAAATGGTCCCCATCCATTTTCACCCAAGTATTGCGGTATGTTTCCGTGCCTCTTCTGGGGCGACGGCCCTAGGGTATGATAAAAGAACGACCCCCGGGAATGGGGGGTCCAAGAACACCTCCAGGGCAACGGGACTCGTTGCACCCAGGGATAAGAGTGGGGGGGGGGCATTCGGGAGGTGAATGAGAAGGGGGTCTCTACTCTGCCCACACCACCATCTGCTGCTGGCGAGTGGAGATTGGTGCACAGTCCAGTCCTTACCACCGTCTCGCTCCACGCCAGGGCTGCCCGTGTCCCGGAACGCGGCTATCTCCAAGTCTAGGGGGTTCTGGTGGCTTCCTTTGCGGTCCACCTCACGCCCTCCGGTTCTTGCTCCCATGACAGCCATCTGCGCGGAGGGGACAGGGAGACCACAGGTAGCGGACATCAATGGAGAATGACTAAAAGCGACTATCTCCTTCTGAGCCTGCGCACAAGTCTACCAACGTCACTTCCTGGCGGAACGCATGCCCTAGAGAGGATTTCCGGTTTACTCTCCTCTCCAGGGCCGGATGTGAACGGAAAGCAGCCCTGGTAAATTGTGAAACCAAACCAGCACCCATACGGTGCATGGCAGCAAGTCTGACCACTACAAGCGGAGTTCGAATTCGGGGGCGTGTTTTCCTTTACTCTCCTCTTGCCATTGGCTGGAGGAGATAATTAGACTTCTTGAAAAAAAGACGCCCCCGAATCCGAAAAGGACGGGGCCTGTTCAGAGTGACGGACCTCTTCTCCAATGGCTGGCCAGCATTCAAGAGGCCAGCCAATGGAGAACAGGGGAGAAGAGGGGCGGGTTCAAGCCCCTCTTCTCCAAGTCATTAAATCGCGGATCGAGACTGCGCAGGCGCAGCCTTCGAGCCGAGACCTAAAAAGGACTGAACAGCCATGCTGAAGCTAAGAAGAGCAGGACTCCCACTGACTTGGCCCCCGCCCTACTGTCCTGTCCCCACCTTGAACCTGCAGAGCGAAACTCCAGGGTGTCCTGCAACCTCCAGAACCCCAAGGACCTGCCTTCAAAAGAAGACTGTCTCCCGTGAACACCGGATTTGTTCACCAATAGACTCCAGCTCTAGCAAGATCCGCGAGTCTGCACCAGACACCCACGGCCTGAGTTAGTGTCCCAACACCACGAGGTGGTCTCCCAGGCGATCCTGACCCGAGATCCGGTGATCCCTGACCTGCCTCAAGCCCCTAGCTGACGCCTGCAGCCTCAAACCAGAAGGTGTACCCCCCCAACAGCAACCAGGAGCTGGTAAGAAGTTCCAACCCTAAAAGTCACCCTTGCACCCGACGCCCCATGGCCTTGGGTGGCCCAACCAACGGTGTCTAACCAACCCCCAGCATCCCAGCTTACCTCGCCAAGTGGTGGTTGCACCCAGAAGGCCTTCGTCCCTGAGCCTGCAGTGTGTTTGCAAACCAGACACTCCCCATTAAAAGCTACAGGGCGCCTGACATCAAAACAGCACTCTGGACCCGGCCGCACCAGTTCTGCTGAGGGTGCACCTTTTGTGCTGGCTTGGACCCCCATTTGCCCTGAGCTTAAGTCCAGGAGCTTTGTTCCCATAACCCAGTGGTCTGCTCATAAGCAGCCACCGACCGGAGGCACCCTATCCCCCATTGGGTAACATTGGGCCTCGGCAATCTGCACCCGGCCGCCCCAGTGGCGCCGAGGGTGTAACAAGAAAGCATCTGGCCCCAAAATACCAACTCCCACAACCAAATACTTACCTTTGAACCGATAACCCTATTTTCCTCCATAGGATAACATTGACTGTTTTTCTGTGAAAAGTTTCTAAGTGTCAAGTTGGAAAATCTGAAAAGGACTTATCACTTACCTGTGCCATGTTTGCTTGGTTCTAGGAAATAAAATGGCTAAAAGAATATTTTCATACAAAACCAATTGGTCTGAAGTTCAGTCTTGGAGTGTATGATATCATTTGCTGATTGTGTGTACAAGTGCTTAACACTACCCTCTGATAAAGCCTTACTGCTAGCCCACACTACCACTAATAGAGAGTTAGGTGCTACATACCTTTACCTTTGCCTGCCTTTGAGGTTCCACTGGACTCTGTGCACACTGTACCACACTTTGGTATAGTATATAGAGCCAGCTTCCTACAGGGTCCTAAATATTATTCACAATGTCTATGCTCTACATTTCACCAGTGCGCCACCACCAGCCCCTCCAGAACAAACCACAAAGGCCCATTTTCACAGTTTAAAGCAAGAAACCTCTGTACTACTGCTCTAGAAGACCATAGAGAGAGTCCTACTATGTTTGATTGACAAAGGAATGTATTCAAGATACTTATTGGTCAAGAAGAAACATCCCCTACACCTGTTTCGGCCAATCCTGGACCTCAGGTTCCTCAACAAATATGTAAAGAGAGAAGTTCAGAATGCTTTGCTTCACTAAATTTTCCCACACTTTAAGAATGATTGGTTCTGCTCAGTAGATCAACAGGACATGTATTTTCATATTCCCATTCTTTTGCATCACAGACAATTTCTCAGATTTCTAGTGGGCTCTCACCACTATCAACATGCGGTGCTATCCTTCGGACTCAATTCAGCACCACAAATCTTTTCTAAATGTATGGCAGTGGTTGTGGCTCAACTAAGAAAACAAGGTATTTTCGTATTTATACCTAGACGACTGGCTCATCAAAGCAGAGTCTTTTCACCAAGCAAAGGAGTACTATGCTGCCACATCATCTCTCCTGGGAAAATTAGGTCTCCAGGTCAATCCACAGAAGTATATCGTAACACTGATGCAGTGCCTCACATTTCTAGGAGCTACTGTGGACACTCCAAAAGAAAGTGTGTCCCCTTCGGAGGAGAGAGTGTTTTCAATTCAAACAAAATGCTCCCAAATTCTGCAACAGACCAGGCCCACGGTTCGCGAGGTAGCATGTCTACTAGAACTAATGTTGTCCTGCATCAATATTGTACTGAAAGCACGCCTGTACATGAGACCACTACAGACCTGTCTGGAAGATCAATGGTCACAAAGAACATGCCTTTGGGAAGATCGGATTCTCCTGACATTGTCGTGTACTTCCTACAAATCTATATGGGATCTGCGCGTTTAGACAACGTAAACTGAGGGATTGGTGTCCAGACTGATTTCAAACACCCCCAAAGGATATGTAAGTCTGTAGACCAGCTAGCTCACAGTGCCACTATAAGCTCAACAACCATACTAAGGAGCGAATAGTTTCTGGCAACTATCAAACATGACAACCCTGACCCCTCAGGGATCGTGGACCCAGTGCACTACTTTACACTCAGTCACTCGTGCTCACTTGGTCTCGGAGAGATACATAGAATAAACAGTGGCTACGTTTTCAATAAGCATTTATTAAACCAGCGTCATTCTCGTATAAAATACGTGTACTGTAACAACCATTAGATGGAAACGGATATATATGATTACAAGCACCAACAGAGTAAATAAAGGATGGAATTCTAACCTGGTACTAAAACAGTGAATATATGCAGGCATATAGATACATGGCAGTAGTCATGAGTACTCTGAAGTTGTAAACCCTAACTAAATGTACCTAAGTGTTCCTAGCATGTACGTAGGTGTAGAGCCAAGAATTCGCCTAGGAAAGAGCGAACCCCTTTACCTGATGAGTGAGAACGAAGGACCCTGTCTTGGTCTCGAGTTGGACACCCTGCAAGTGATATCAGACCACTGCGTGCTGGAGTGTCTGCATGCAGGGACTTCAGTGTCTTGTGTCAGCTTGGAAGCTTCTCCTTTGGTTTGCCCAGCGTAGATGTGGTACTTGTATACCCGCAAGGTACCCTCAGGGGTTCTACCTAGATGTCTCATGGTACTGTGGGGCTGTCGTCCAAGGATGACGATAGCGGTGACTTTTGTACAGAGTCATTATGCAGGATACCCTCCCTTGTACAATCTTTACGGTTTCACTAGATATATACATACAGGGCTGAATTTGAGCCAGTGGTTTCCGGTGCTCGGCACCGGCACTTAATTATCAACACAACCTTGTGACAGTCTGGATGATTTGGAAATCACCACAAAAAGTTAATTATTTATTCAATATATACATTATAAATGACTATTACCTGCGGCCCATGCCATTCTTAAAGCTTTGGGGGCCTGAAATAGTCAGAATTGTCACACTTGTAGGAGTGTGATAGTTAGAGGTTTGTGTTACATTCATTAGCAGCATGGCTGGGGCAATGTGTGGTGCAAGCTGTAGTGGCCTACAGATAAGGACTCTGGCATTTATTTTTCTGCAAATTTAGTACTGTGTGTGCGGAGTTTGATTAGCTTTCTATTCTGTTCATGGTTTGACTATCAATGAAGACCATACGATGCAGAAGGAAAAGTTACATACCTGTAGGAATAGTTCTAAATCGTAGGTATCTTCATTGAAGTTAAACACCTTCCATCCTCCCTGGCTGTCAGGTTGTAGTTTGGAAATTTCCAACCAAAATCATCAAACGTAGTAGGAAACGAGCGCGTAATAATAGAAAGGCACTGCTGGAGACATATCCTAAAGAGACAAATGAAAGCTACTACAAAAAACTGGGAATAACAGGTGTAGGAAGCTGGCTCTATATTCTATACCAAAGTATGGTATAGTGTGCACAGAGTCTAGTGGTTCCCTAAGGTAGGCAGAGGGTAAAGTAAATAGTACCTTACCCTCTATTAGTGGTAGAGTGGGTGCGAAATAAGATTTTAAGCATTTATTGTACACACTCAGGCAAGAAATGATGTCATACACTCAAAGACTGAACTCTGAACAATGTATACAAATATTATTTAGTTGCATTTTATTTCTAGAACCAAGCCAGGCCTGGTACAGGTAAGCGTAATAGTACTTAGCAAGAATAATGCAGTTAAATACAGTTTGAATGCAATCGGATTGGTTACAGGTAAGTCACTTGTTCATAAAACAGTTTGAATTACTTTTCAGTTACTATTGAGATTACTTTGTAAGTTACTTTTCAGATTACTTTTTATACTTGTGATATGCCTAAATATCTCACTGGGACATTTCCTAAAGAAAAGATAAGTAAAATCAATTTTGTACAGTTGTAGTTTTTCAGGTTTTCATACAATTCAACTCCACACTTAAAGCAATTTTCAGGGAATAACAGTCAACGTATTCCTATGGAGAGAAATGAAGTTCTCGGTTAAAAGGTAGGTACTTGGTCTTTGGGGTTGCGAACTGAGCTAAAGAATGATGGATTAAACCCAGATCTGTGACTGGGGGTGAGTGTCTGAAAAGTTTCAGTACTCCGTCCATTATTTCCTTGTGTTTAGATATCACACTGTGACATTTCCTAGATTAAAAGGTGAGTAAATCAGTTTTTGTAAGTATACAGTTTCTTAAGGTTTCATGCACTTTTCCAACTCCACACAACATTTTTCACAGAAAAGCAGTCAATGCAATCCTATGGGAGTAAATTAAGTTATTGGTTTACAGGTAAGTACTTAGTTTTAGGAGTTGGTTTTCTAGGGTTAGAACAAGGGTTCCCCATGGTCAAGGATGTACTCTCAAAGTACTGTAGGAGAGTAGGATCTGCTTCTTATGGTTACCCCCACTTTTTGCTGATGTTTCACTGTTTTTCGACTTTAGTCTTGCTGGGGCCCTGCTAACCAGGACCCCAGGCTAGCTGCTTCCTTTCTAAATTGATTACCAGTACTTTAGGTACACACCAGATTGGATTCTGGGGTACCCTTATAAGTCCCTAGTATATGGTATACTATGTACCCAGGGCATAGGTACCCCAGAGGCCTACCAGGGACTGCAGCATGTATTATGCCACCCCTGGGAAGCCTTCCGAAATGACACCACAGGAGTGCTACTGCAGCCTGGGTAAGGTGGTGCATGCACCCCTTACTGAGATATAGGTTCACTATAGCTCTCCATATCACTGCACATGTCAATCAGTCATAGCATTTGTAAAGCCACTACTTACCCGTGAGGGTCTCAAGGCGCTGGGGGGTGGGTAATGGGGAATGCTGCTACTGCTTGAAAAGCCAGGTCTTGAGGAGTCTTCCTCAAAGACCTGGCCTCAACCTATCCGTAACCCCTATGGTAGGCCTTAACAATCCTGAAGGCAGGGTGCTGGGTTTCATATGAGAGGGTGCCCATGCATGAGCAGAGCCCCTTTGCAGCTTTCGGAACCTTTATTCTTGGGTTATTTGTGATGCAGCCAAACCATATACTCTTAAGTACATTATAACCAAACAGTAAATGCTAACTTTGGAATGGCTGCATGGAAAAATTTCGGCGTTTGGTGTCAAACACCTTGGAATCATACCCCCACACCAGTAACTGGTGTGGGAGTATGATCCCACCCTTCTAGAGGGAGAGACGTGACAGCACTGGTATACCTGGTACCAGCTAACAGAGCCCTGGCATCACAAAATGGATGCTGCCAGCCACAGACACCAGTCTGCCCTCCTGCTGCTGGCCAAAACTCCGGCAAGGGAGGCCTGGACAATAGGTTTCCTCCTGTCACAGGGAGGTGTCACCAACTCCCAGACAGGCTTTAGTATATTGGGCCTGGGTGGGTGCACTCCAAGAGTGCTTTGAAGTCTGCACTGGGGGCACATTTGGTGTCCCTGTGCATAGTCCAGCTCAAACCGGTTGCAGGGGCTACCAGCCCCTGCTCTGGCGCGAAACTGTACAAAGGAAATGGGTGTAGCCACCAGTCTTTCCTGACCCTCCCATAGGTGGGTGCCTAGAATTTGTCCCACCCCTTCCTTGGGGATAAGATAGGAACCCCTGGCTACAGGACTTTAGATTACACCTGGACGAAACTCTGATAGTGAATCCTGCAACTTCGACGATCTACATTGAACTAGATGACTGAGGAATCTCCTTTGGAGTAAAGGAGTTACTCCCCGCAAGGCAGGCACCAAAGACGCAGCTGACCGGTTTGCATCTCCGAAGCTCCTGAGGGCTCTGAAGAACTTTGCAACACAGGAGGTGGGTTTCCGTGGTCTTAGAGGTCGATCAGTGCCCACAGCAAGTCTGAGGCATATATCCCTCGTGGCGACCGTGCAACCCAAACCCCTGGACACCGCGTCACTTTGCAGAAGCATCAGCTTTCCAACGACTCCTGCAGCTGAGCTTTGGGTTACTTGTAGCCCTGACCCCAAGCAGCATTTGCACCGAAGATTGCCCGCTGGTCCTTTGCGTTTTCTCTCGAGGTCCCTTTGCGATCCCTGGTCCGTCGACTGGTGGGTCCCTGTGAAGGCAACTTTAACTTAATTTGGGCTTAATTGGGCTTACCTGGTTGCTCGTCGACACCTCCTGGTCCTCGTGGCTGCAGAGAGTCAAGCTTCACCTCTTCGCACCTGAATCACCCGACATCAGTGGGCATTCGTCTGCCGTGCCCCTGGTCACTGGCAAGTGACCCAGACTCTGTCCCCACTGCTTTCAGGTTCTTCTGATCTTCGATCCAGGCTTGGATCACACCGTACACTTTTTTTCTTCCCGGCAGCAGCACTTTGCAGCAGATCGACATTGAAATCAACGATATTTGACACCTATGCACCCGGCTTCCCTGGGTGAGGTAACTTGAGTACTCCGGTGCTCCCGTGGGTGCTGGCCCTAGAACCCCCTAAGTCTAAAGGGCTTTGCTCAATGTCCTCTCCTAAGTGTCCTTAACCCCTTCGCTGCTAGGCCTTAACCCCCCCCCCCCCCGTGCTAAGCCTTCTTTTGGCTATTTGGGGTAGTGCGCGCTTAGGGCCCTGTAACATTTTGACCACATAAGGTATCCACGCCAAATTTGCATCCTTTTCTTCCAACATCATGGGGATTGTAAAGGTACCCAGGGTTTGTGGATTCCCCTGGAGTGGTCCCAGAAGTTAGCCAAAATACAACTAAATTTTGTTTTTTGGGGAAAAATTGGAAAAAAGGGCTGCAAATGAAAACGTCTGGGTTTTTCTCTGCAAATGGTATCAAAAAAGGGTTTGTGGGGCTGAAATTACCATTTTCCCAGCTTTTAGGGAATGACAGACTTTTGTCAGAAAACCAACATTTTTTACACAGTTTTGGCATTCTTCTGGGACATAGCCTATTTTTGCTATTTTTTGTGCTTTCAACCTCCTTCCAGTTAATGGGAGAAATGGGTATGAAAGCAATAATGGATCCTGGAAAGCTATACATTTTAGAAAAGTAGACAAAATTCTGAATTAGGCAAGGGGTCATTTGTGTAGATCCATCAAGGTTTCTTTATAGAAACTAACAGTTAAATATAGGAAAAATTGAAAATTAGTTGAAAAAAACAGCCTTTTGTGTCAACGTTTTCACTTGTAACTTCTTCTAACTATGACAGCTGTTTGAAAGCAATATACCGTTACATCTGCTGGCCCTTTCTGGTTGTGGTGATATATAGAACTTGTAGGTTCACCAAGAACCCGACGAACCCAGAGTCATAAACTGAGCAGCAATTTGCAATGGCTTTTTATTATGTACCGGGTATATATCAATTATTGTGGGAAAATGTATACATGGAAAAATCGGTATGGAAGACACCTGTGTATTTCTGAAATGGGAACAAATTCTAGAGTTTAGAAACAGTAGATATTTGCACATTTTCGAAATTGGGAATACTCATACTAGCATGAGAATTATCGGTCATTTTTCCAAATGACTTCTTTTTTACACAATGTCTTTCATTTGGGAGGCAGAAATGCATCGAAAGTCAATAGGTAATAGTTGCTTTACAAATCTGAATTACCCTAAGTCTCCCAATAAAAATGGTACCTCACTTGTGTGGGTCGGCCTAGTGCCCGCAACAGGAAACGGCACAAAACACAACGTGGACACTGCTCAATTTCGCAGTGAAAAATGACCCTTTTTTGGCAAAGTGCCTAGCTGTAGTTTTTTAACCCTAGCTCTTCCGGCACCTTGGGAAACCTACCAAACCCACACATTTCTGAAAACTAGGCACCCAGGGGGTTCTAGGGAGGTATCGCTTGCGTGGATCCCCCAACGTTTCCTTACCCAGAATCTCCTGCAACCTCAATTTTAGCTGAAAAATGCACTTATTTTCACACATTTTTGTGTGTGAAAGTTATGGCATTCCCGGGCCGACACAAATTTCCTACCACCCAGCGTTCCCCCCGGGTCTCCTGATAAAAACGGTGCCTCACGTGTGGGAGGCACAAGTACCCGTGACAGACAAGGGGCCCCAAACGTAGTGAGGCGACATCAAAATTGCCTATCACAAAATGACCTGGTTTTGCAAAGGGAGTACCCTGGGTTTTTGGCCCGGTCCTCGGCGGCCACCTAGGGAAACCTACCAAACCCACACATTTCTGAAAACTAGACACCCGGGGGATTCCAGGGAGGTATGGCTTGCGTGGATCCCCTGTTTCCTTACCCAGAATCCCCTGCAAACCTCAATTTTAGCTGAAAAATCACTTTTTCCACACATTTTTGTGTGGGAAAGATGTGGCATCACCGGGCTGACACAAATTTCCTACCACCCAGCGTTCCCCCAGGTCTTCCGATAAAAACGGTGCCTCACATGTGTGGGAGGCCCAAGTACCCGCGACAGGCAAGGGCACAAAATGTAGTGAGGCGACATCACCTACTTTGGCTGGTTCCTTGGGGTCCCAGTGATTCTACGTGCTCTAGGCACTGTCTAGTCAAGTCGTGGTTCTTATTCACTTTCTTAATATATGGTTTGGTCCGCCCCTAGGGCCCATTGTATATTGTGCTATTTACTGTTGTTTTAGAACTGTAATATTGTGTATCTTGTACTCTAATCTCATAAAGAGATTAGTAGTGAGTGTTTAGAAATAAATACATATATTTTATATATATTTTGTGTGGTTCTCCTTTCATTTAGTAATTCAGAAGGTTATAATCTGGTAAACCAAGCTACTCTACTCATTCAAGACGTAGCCTGAAGGCTGCTTTCCATAGCTACCCATAAGACAGCTTTCAATAAAGGTTGTCTTTAAACCTATCATCAATAAGGGTTGTTTGGACTGGTACAAGGTGCCCATTTTAACTAGTGGACAGCATATACCAGGTCAACTTCTCACAGTACACTCAGCAACACTCGGGCGGTCGGGTCTAGAGTGCTGAGGCCCATTGTTATCCCAAAAAGGATTGGGGTCCTCCGGTTGGTGGCTACTCACGAGCAGGCCACAAGGTTGTGGGAGCAAAGCTCCTAGGGTTTCGCTCAGGGCAAAGGGGGATCGGAATTAGAACAAAAGGTGCACCCACAGCTGCTCAGGGGCACCCGGGTGCAGGGTGCTGATTTGGCATCGGGTGCCCTGTTTTCAATGGGAGTTGCCAGTTTTGGATTTTAGCTGCAGGCTCGGTACAGGAAGTGTTCTGCGAGGAACCAACAGCTGAGCAGGTAAGTTGGAGGGCTTGGGGATGTAGATGCACCTCAGGTCCAGGAAGCAAGGATGTCTTTTGAGGTCGAATTTCAGGCAACGTTGGGGAGTCCTGGAGGGGTCAACCCATGGTGGACTCTGACGCGCTTGGGAACCTCACAGGGACTGGTGGGCCACTCTGATTCGGGCAGTAGGCGTCGGGTGCAGTGGTGGTTCCAGGCGTCTGGTTTCTTTGTCCTCAGCAGGCTTGGAATCTTTCTTTGGTGTTTCTTTTGAACAGAGCTGCTGTTCACAGGAGATCTGGTCTTTGTTGAAGGCAGTCAGTCCTTCCAGGGGTTCTGGAGGTCACTGGCTGCAGGACAAGGTGACTTTTGGCGCAGGATCTCTGAAAACTGCAGACGGGCCAGTAGGGCTGGGGCCAAGTCACTACTTCTCTGCAGTCTCCTCAGCTGGGCATCTTCTTTCGTCCTTCGTAGGTTGCGGGAATCTGCCTTTTGGGTTCAGGGCTGTCCCCTAAATACTGTATTTCGGGAGTGTTTTAGGGGTCTGTGGGTCAGTAGCCAATGGGCTACTGACCTTAGGGTGACTACACCCTGAGTGTGCTCACCCCACGTGGGGCAGTGGGCACAATCCCGAACACTGCCAGCCAACTGCAAAATGGGGGGCACTGAAGAGTGGGCTTCACCTCACCCCCACCTTCTGGGCTGTTCTAATTTTTACTGCTTGTCTTCCTGCCGAAAAGGATGGAAGACAGGAAGGGGGCCTGCTCCTGATAGCAGGAGAGGCTGATGGTCTCGTACAAATGCAGCAAGGCCTTTGAAGTTCCCCTGCAACAGATGGCTCTTCCTGACCTGGGGGAGGAGTGACCACCTCTGCCCCTGGAAAGGCTTTGTTTCTGGGCTCATGGAGCGATGGCTCCCACCCCAGGGGTCCAGAAACTTGTCTTGTGGTGGCAGACTTGTGTTTACCAGTCAGGGAACCCACCAGAGGCTGGTCGTTTTTCAGGGGGCATCTCTAAGATGCCCTCTGAATGCATTGTATAATAAATCACACACTGGCATCAGTGTGGGTTTATTATGCTGAGGGGTTTTCTACCTAACTTCCCAGAATTATGTAAAGCCATTATGGTGCTGTGGAGTTTGTAATGGCATACTCCTTTGCTGCACTTACAATGTCTAAGAATGGACTTAGACACTATAGGGGGTACAGTACTCATGCAACTGAACCCTCACTAGTGGTATAGTAGACCCAGCTGTCCTACCTATTCCATTGGCAGTGGGTCCAGGAATGGCACACAGGAATGTGTGCAATGTCGACTTCACTTTTCTCTTCACCAAAATACTCAGCCTTCAGAGTGTTTGTGTGTATAATATGTGCTGCAGCCCTCAGAGGCCTTCACTAGTCCAAGTGCCCTTGGTACCTTTTACAAGGGACTTTCATGTGGCCAGAGAGGTGCCCATTCAGGGTACAAAGGTACAGTTTGGGAAAAAAACACAGGCCCTCGGAACCTGATTAGTAGGGACCAGGACACATCAAGTCAAAGTGCATCAGAAATCTGGTAAAAAAGTAGGGGGAGGTTACAGCAACAGAAACCCAGCTTCCTACAATTGGCAACCACCTTTATTCTCATTCAAATGCAGCACTAGTCTGAGAGACAAGTTAGTGTACACATATGCCACACAGTATGAACCCTCTAAAAAAAAAAACCTCTTTGGGGGTCACCCCCCTGTGACGGGCCATTACACGTGTGGCACATGCGCGATGTTACAAGACATTGAAACAAGTCAATATACGCAAAGGCTGCCCGTGGGTGTTAAAACCTCATATGAACAGCAATTCAGAAAACGTGGTGTGAAGTTGGCCTGGTATATGATGTCCAATGATTGAAGTGGGCACCTTGCACCAGTCCAAACAACCCTTATGGTGATTTAAGAGGTCAAAGATAACCTTAGAAAGCTATCCAGTGGTAGCTGTGGAGAGCTGCCTTCAGGCTTAGTCTTGAAGGAATGTTAAGCAGCTTGTTTTACCAGAATGCAACCTTATTGAATTGGTTACATGAAAGGAGAACCACACAGTAGTTACAAGAATATAAATGTATTATAACACCTTAAATACCTCACAGTTTCTGATACATGCTGATAAACACAAAGCACTCAATACTGTAGCACAGAAACAAACAAAAGTAGCACTAATACACAGTGGGTTCCCGGGGGGGACCAAACCATATACTAAAATAGTGGTATAAGAAGCACGACTTGAGTCAAGACAATTTCTAGAATGTGTAGAATCGCTGCGACCCCAAAGAACCACCCAAGGTGAGTAAGTAGGGACCCCACGGAGGACGGGTGCAGTGTGAGAACACGACCGAGTGCTACGTACAATTAAATGGGACGGTTGCAATTTTAAAGTTAATGGGCCCTTCCCAGTGGAAACCCTTTGGAACATAGAAGCTTGGAGAACCACCCTACCCGATGATAACGAAGTACCAAAGTTACTTATCCCAGGGAAGCGGGGTGCATAGGTCTGAAGTGGCGTCGGAAACCGCCGTCGTTCTCAATCGGAGTCTTCAAAGAAATGCCACTGCTGGAAAATAGAAAAGTGTCTGGTGGAATCCGCTGGTGGATTCCTGATGGAAGGAACCTGAAAGTAGAGGGGACAGAGTCTGGGTCACTCAAGAGACCAGGTGCTCAGTAGACAAATGCCCACCGATGTCCTGTGCTTCAGGTGCAAAGGAGACCTTGACTCTACAGCTGCAGGGACCAGGCGACGTCGAGGACGACCAGGAGCAGGATACAAGCTGTCCCACGAAGGATGTCGAGTGCTGAGGGGTCAGTGTTCGGCGGGAGCACCAACAAGCCTTGGCAACGGCAACCCACGAAGATGGTTAAGAAAGGTTACGGTCTGGCAAGGACCAGAGGACTCACCACAGCAAGGGGAGTCCGGGCAGACCTGAAGCAACCATGGAAGCCCGAGAGAATCCGGATTGTCCCCCAAATGGACCCACAGCTGAAGGCACAGGAGTCGCGAGGGGACCTCTAGTAGTTGCACCAAACAGCTTGGAGGGCACTGAGTGCGAGGAGGCCGAAGTCCTTGGTAAGAAATGTGCGCAGAGGTTGGGGCTACCAACAGCCCAATGCACGAAGTTGGGAAACGCCGCCAAGCATATGTGTAGGAAGTAGGATCTGCACCTTATGTTGCCCCACTTTTTTTCTGATGTTTACACTGGTTTCTGGCTATAGTCTGGCTGGGACCCTGCTAATTAGGGCCCCAGCCTCTCTGTTCTCTCTAAACAACTTGGAGTGCATATTAGATGCACTAGTGATTGGATACTGTGGTACCTTATGAGCCCCTAGTATATGGTACCTTGGGTACCAAGGGCATAGGTACTTCACAGGCCTACCAGGGGCTGAAGCATGTATTCTGCCACCCCAGGGAAGCAGACTAAATCTGACACCACAGGCCTGCTACTGCAGCCTGGGTGAGGTAGTGTTAGCAATCCTCCCTGAGATATAGGTTCACTATATCTCTACCTACATACACATATAAACCCATCAGTCCACCCCTAAGGCAGGCCCTATCAATCCTGAGGGCAGGGTGCTTGGTTTCCATGTGAGGGGGTGCCTCTGCCTGAGCAGGGCCCCTCTGCAGCGCTCAGTCTATTCTCTGTGGCTGTTTGTGGATGCGGTTAAACCATATACTCTTAAATGCATTATAACCTCGCGGTAAATGCTAACTCTGGGATGGCTGCATCAAAACATGTCGTGTTTGGTGTCAAACGCTTTGGAATCATACCCCCACACCAGTAACTGGTGTCGGAGTATGATCCCACCCTTCTAGAGGGATAGACCTGTACCCACTGTGGAAACACACTAGAATCCTGAAGAGCCCTGGCATCACAAAATGGATGCCACCAGTCACAGACACTGGCCTGCCCTCCTGCTGCTGACCGAAACTCGCAGTGGAGGAGGCCCAACAATAGGCATCCTGTCACAAGGAGGTGTAACCACCTTCCAGACAGGGTTTTGTGTATTGAGGCTGGGTGGGTGCACTCCTAGAGTGCTTTGAAGTCCTGCACTGGGCGAGCAGTAGGCTTCTCTGTGCATATGCCAGTTCAAACCGGCTCAGGGGCTACCTGCCCTTGCTCTGGTGCGAAACTGGACAAAGGGAAGTCGGTGTAGCCACCCACTCCCCTGACTCTCCCATAGGAGGGGTCATAGAGCTAGTCCCTCCCTTCCTTGTAGTATAAGTTAGGGAACCCTTGCCATTGCAAACTAGATATCCCTGGACGACGCTCTGAATAAAAATCCTGGACCTTCAACGTTCCACACCCTCTGGATAACTGAAGAATCTCCCTTGAAGTCAAGGAGTGACTCACCTGCTTGGCAGGCACCAAAACTTTGCATCAACGGTTGCAAACTTTCCCGCCGGAGTCCGAAGTCCTTGCAGCCCCGGAAATGGATTTCCTGACTTCTCCAAGGCCATCGTGAGGCCCCAGCGACGCTGAGGCAAGTGGACCCCACGAGTGACGAGGAACTGCAATACCTGGGTACCGGTCACTATTTTCGAGTGCAACCCCTTCACGACGTTCTACGAACTTGTGCATTGGACCACGTGTGGTCTAAGCCTCCAGCAAGATTGCCTCTGAAGATCAGAGGCCTACCTCGTCCCGAGTGACCGTGGGCTCCTGGTGAGTGAATCCTCCCGAGGCATCTTCGCAATCCCTTGCCAGCTGGCTTGTGGGTCCCCAGAAGACCTTTTTACAGTTTCAAAGGGCTCCCCTGGTTGCTCCAGCCTGCCCTGACTTACCCTCGCTGGGTGAGTCCCTCAGACCTTGCTGGTCTGCACCGCTGACTTTTTATCCTTTCCACGAGACTTGCTGTTACCAAGGCTTGTTGGCTCCAATCTGGTCACTGACACAGCAGTAAGCTGCAGACTTCGTGGGACACACTGAATCCAGCTCCTGGTTGTCGACGCCTCCTGGACCTTGTGGCTGAAGAGTCAAGACACCTGTGATCACCTGAAATCACCTGACCACTGTGGGCATCCAGCTTCCTTGCCCCGGGTCACTGTCAAGTGACTTTGAACACTGTCTCCTCTGCTTTCAGGTCTTCTTTCTTCTGAATCCAGCCTTGGATTCCACTGGAAACTTCTCCTGTGTTTACAAGCAGCAAGTCTTCTTTGGCTCCCATTGAAAACGACGCCGCGACCCGACAACAAAAGACACCTATGCACTCGGCTTCCCTGGGTGAGGTAACTCCAGCACTACGGTGCTCCTGTGTGTGTTGGCTCTAGAACTACTTACCCTGTAAGTGACTTGCTTGTAGACTCTCCCGAAGTATCCTAAAACCTTATAATTCCAACCGCGACTTGCTCCATTGAAGTCAATTGGGATCCGCGGCTGTGTTCACACTGCATGCGTCTCCCGTGGGTCCTTTACTTACCTGCCTTGGGTGGATTAGTGAGGCCCAGTGCTTCTGAAGGCCCTAGGCCTTGTCCATTCTCAAGTCGTTCTTCTTAAGTCTCTTTTTTAGGATATGGTCTGGTATGCCCCTAGGGCCCCAGCCATATTTGTGCTTAACTTTTAGTGAAATGTTGATTTGTGCATATGTTCCTGACTTCTAATCTCATAAAGAGATTAGTAGAGTGTGTCTAGTAATAAATACATATATATTTTATATATCATCATCATAACTTTATTAGACGGTTGAGTCATCAAAGTACATCATATAAAAATACATCAATTATTCAAAATACGACGAATTTCCCAAAAAATGTAAAATATAAAAAAAATATATATATATTTCATATATATACCTGTGGGGTGTCCTTTCGTTTAGTAATTCAAGAGGTTATAAGGTAAAACAATCTGCTTTACATTCCTCTAAAGACTTAGCCTGAAGGCTGCTCTCCACAGCTACCACTAGGACAGCTTTCTTTAAAAGGTTGTGTGAGAAAGTGTCATCTTTCTTGCATGGTATGCCCCCACTTTTTGCTGAATTGCTGAATGTACTTTGACTGAGTGTGCCCTGGACTCCTGCCAATCAGGTGCCCAGGGCCTATGTTCCTTCCCTAAACCACAAAACCCAAATTAGCAAACTGTTGGAGGGAGGACCACCGGGGAGTCGGGGGGACTGCTCCGGCCACCTTCCTTCCGCAAAGTTATAGCCGAGCGCCGCTGAGAAGCCTCCGAGGAGAGGTCCTTCTCCTGAGATCGTACTAGGCCCAGTAACACCACCACACAGGACTCTGTATTCGTTGCTTATTTTGGTTCTTTATCAAAGGTTGCACATTCAATATTTACAGGGGGATCGAGTGATCCAAAGAGTCTCAATATCTTTAGGGGGATAGGGTAGCGGGTCAGTCTCAGTACCAGCCAGGTACGGGGAGGCTCTGCGCCAGACCTTGCGTGCTGGCCTCAAAGTAGCTCGGACGCGGAGAGCCGCGACGGCGTCTGCAGGGCTCGGGTGGTAGTTCCGCTTGGGTCGAGCCGCGACGAGGTCAGCAGGGCTCCGGTGGTAGGTCCGCTTCGGTCGAGCCGCGACGAGGTCAGCTGGGCTCTGATGGAAAGTTCAACAAGGTCGGGCCGCGACAGCGTCAGCAGGGCCCCAAAGGTTCGTGAAGGTCTTTAAGCACGGTGGAGCCGCGACGTCGTCAGCAGGGCTCAGGGGGTAGTTTCAGGATGAGTCTTTCTCCGTAGGGTCAGCCGCGATCCGATCAGCAGGGCTCTTGAATCCGGGATACAACTGTTGTCTTGTTGCCGGGTCGCCCCAGATATAGGACTGGAGCCCTTTGATGTCCGGACCCTTGCGCCCGGGGGGGCGGAGAGGCCGGGTAGGGAGCGGCCAGACGCCCAGCAGGAGAGGCGCCAGGCCCCAGAGAGCTGTGGGGCGATCGCACCTAGGTGTGGAAGCACGGTTGGGGGTCCCATCGATACTGCCCTCCGCCGGGAGTGGGAAGGGTTCACGTGGTATCCCCCGGGCCAGGGGTTGGCGCCTCGATGTCGGGCCTCGCTGGGACCATGGCCGGGTAGAGCAGGGTCACGTAGGTGGTCACGTGGAGTGACGTATAATCCAAAATGGAGGAGCCCCGAGGTGCATGGGACCTCGTGCGGCTTAGCGAGGGGGAACAGGACCACGCCACGAGGCCGGCTCCAACACGCGTCCCCCCCCCCCAGCTGAAGGCAGGGAGAGTCACCCATCTCCTTGGGGGTTCTCCTCGCCGAGGCGGAAGAATCTGGACAGGCCGTCAGCATTGGCGTGGTCGTTGCCGGGCCGGTGCTCCACGGTGAAGTCCATCCCTTGCAGCGAGATGGACCATCGCAACAGCTTGGGGTTCTCGCCCCGCATTTGCATTAGCCACCGCAAGGGCCGGTGGTCAGTTTGGACTTTGAAGTGGGTGCCGAAAAGGTAGGGCCGGAGCTTCTTGAGAGCCCATACCACAGCGAAGGCTTCCCGCTCGATGGTGCTCCACCTTTATTCCCGTGGCAGCAGTCGGCGGCTGATAAAGGCCACAGGTCGGTCGAGGCCCTCGGCGTCCATCTGGGAGAGGACCGCCCCGACCCCGTACTCTGATGCATCGGTCTGCACCACAAATTCCTTGCTGTAGTCAGGGGCCTGTAGCACAGGGGCAGCACACATGGCCGCCTTGAGGGCTTCAAAAGCGGTCTGACAGCGGGGCGTCCAGTGCACCGCCTTGGGCTGTTTCTTGGAAGTGAGCTCCGTAAGGGGCCCCACAATGCTGCCATAATCTTTAATAAATCGCCGGTAGTAGCCTGTGAGGCCTAAGAAGGCCCGGACAGCGGTTTGGGTTGCGGGGGGCTCCCACGCCTGGATGGCATCGACCTTTAACTGGAGGGGCGCCACCTGGCCACTCCCCACCTGGTGGCCCAGATAGGTCACAGATCCTTGACCGATCTGGCATTTGCTGGCCTTAATGGTGAGCCCGGCCCTTTGGAGAGCGGCCAGGACTTCTCTGAGGTGTCCTAGGTGCGCGGCCCAGTGGTTGCTGAAGACGGCAATGTCGTCGAGGTAGGCCGTGCTGAAAGCTTCTAGTCCGGCCAGGACCTTGTTCACCAGCCGCTGGAAGGTCGCTGGGGCATTCTTCATACCGAAGGGCATCACCCGAAAGTGGTAGTGCCGATCGGGGGTGGAAAAGGCGGATCGTTCCTGGGCGCCGGGAGTGAGCTTGATCTGCCAGTACCCAGCGGTGAGATCAAAGGTGCTTAGGTAGCGAGCGGCCCCTAAGCGATCGATCAGCTCGTCTGCCTGTGGCAAGGGGTGGGCATCGGTCTTGGTGACTGCGTTCAGGCCCCGGTAGTCTACACAAAATCTGTGTTCCGGGGAGGTGCCGGGGGCAGCGGCCTTCGGCACCAAGACCACTGGGCTGGCCCACAGGCTGTCTGATGGCTAGATGACTCCGAGGGCGAGCATCTTGGAGACTTCGGTCTGTATGCAGGCTCGGACTCGGTCGGGTACTCTGTACGCGCGGTGCCGCACCGGGGGGCTGTCCCCGGTGTCCACGTCGTGGACGCACCAGGGGGTCACCCCGGGCGTGAGAGAGAAGAGGGCAGCAAAGGGTTGCAGCAGCTTCCGGCAGTCATGGCGCTGTTCTGGGGTTAGGGTAGCGGAGAGGTGGACGCCCTCCAAGGAGCCGTCTTGGCCCGAGGACCCCAGGAGGTCTGGTAGGGGCTCGGAGTCGCTTTCGCCCCCATCGTCGGTAGCCAGCAGCAGGCTTAGTTCAGTTCGGGCAAAGTGGGGCTTGAGCCGGTTGGCGTGTAGGACCCGGAGGGGGTTCCGCGGGGACTCCATGTCGACCAGGTAGGTGACGGGGCTCTTCCTCTCAACCACCTTGAAGGGCCCGGTCCACTTGTCCTGCAGGGCGCAGGGGTCCACGGGCGACATGACCCAGACTTGCTGGCCCGGCTCGAACTCGATGGTCGAGGCATTTTCGTCATACCAGCGTTTCATGTCTTCTTGGCTGGCTTCGAGGTTGGCTTCTGCCAGGGCCCGGAACTTCCGAGTCTGGTTCCGCAGGGTCAGGAGGTACCGGTAGACGTCGGGGGGGGGCATCTTGGACGTTCGCCTCCCAGCCCTCCTTGACCAGGCTGAGGGGCCCTCGGACGGGGTGCCCATACAATAGTTCGAAGGGGCTAAAGCCCAGGGATTTCTGTGGTACCTCTCGATAGGCGAACAGGAGGCAGGGCAGCAGGACGTCCCATCTCCTCCTCAGGGGCTCTTCCAGACCCTTGATCATTCCCTTCAGGGTTCTGTTGAACCGCTCGACCAGTCCGTTCCCCTGGGGGTGGTAAGGGGTGGTGAATTTGTAGGTGACCCCACATTGTTGCCAGAGGGATTTCATGTATTTTGAAATGAAGTTCGTACCCCTGTCGCTCACCACTTCTCGGGGGAACCCCACTCTGGAGAAGATGCCCATCAGGGCCCGGCCCACCACTGGAGCTGTCACAGTGCGGAGGGGGATGGCCTCGGGGTATCGGGTGGCGTGGTCGACCAGTACCAGGATGAAGCGGTGTCCCAGGGCGGTCCGGGGGTCGAGGGGCCCCACGATGTCGATCCCCACTCGTTCGAACGGGGTGTGGACGGCTGGAAATGGTTGGAGGGGGGCCTTAACTCGACCCCCAGTCTTTCCGCTAGCCTGGCAGGTCTGGCAGGACCGGCAGTGATGGTCCACGTCTCTCCGCATTCGGGGCCAATAGAAATGGGTCACTAGGCGGCTGTAAGTTTTGTCTCGCCCGAGGTGTCCGGCGAGGGGCACGTCATGCGCCAAGTTCAGGAGGAACTCTCGGAATCGGAGGGGAACCACCAACACCCGGCCGGCTCCCAGTTCGGCGACTTTCTGCTCGCTATACAATAAGTCATTGTCCCAATAGATCCAGTGGGTTCCGGTGGGGTCCCCCGAGGCCTGGGCGACCGCTTGCTGTCGGGCCCCCTCGAGGGACGGGCAGGCCTTTTGCTCTTGCTGGAATTGTTCGCGGGTGGGGCCCCCGTCGTGGCGCCACTGGGCCAGCTCGGGGATCTTGCTGAGGGGGGCGGCCTCGTCGGGAGGAAGTTCGGATGGCCCGGCCTCATCGTCAGGTTCCTCCGTGCCGGAGGAGGGTGGTAGTTCTGGGCCCGCAGGCTTGTCGGGGGCCGCGGCAGCGGCATGTTGGGCGGTCATGGACTGGGTGGTGGCGCAGGCCCACTCGGGCAGCCGCAGCCCTAGCATCCCCAGATGCTCTCGGCGCTCCACCTGGGCCCAGGGGGAGCTCTCTAGGTCATTCCCCAGGAGGCAGTCCACCGGGGCGTCGTCGCGGACAGTTACTTTGAGGGTGCCTGATACTCCTCCCCACTCGAAGGGAATCCTGGCCATCCGGCACATGCTTTCGGTGTTGTCCGCGGTCCGGACAGGGCATAGGACATGCGGCAGGATTTGTTCGGGGGTCACCAGGTGGCAGCGGACAGCGGTCACACTGGCCCCAGTGTCCCGGAGAGCTTCGGCCCGTTGTCCATTGATGGTGACCCACTGCTGGTACTTCTGGGTGTTGCTTGGGATGGCAGCCCGGGGCACCATATCTCGGGGGCCCAGGCATACGAGTGACATGGCAGCTGGTTCCCACTCAGGGGACCCGTCCTCGCGGTTTTCCTCCTCTTCCTCTCCTTCCCCCAGGGCTGCGGCGGCTATTTGTCGGGGAGGGGGCCCAGCGGTTCCGCCCAGCCGGTTCACAGGGCAGGCCGGGTCGCTCGTATAGAGGCTGGTCTGCTGGCAGCCGAAGCAGGTCACTGGTGGTCGGGGTCCAGGCCTGGCGATGGGGGTCCCCCTTCGGACCAGGGTCGGGGACGTGTGGTTGGCGGCTTGGCCTCGTGGCGGGCTTCTGGTCGGCCCGGTCGGGAAGTCTCGACTGCGGTGGGACCCCCCTCCTCCGCCCCGCTGGCGAGGAGGTCCCGTGGTACTCCGTTGGTAGTCCCCCACGGGGTTCCGGGGGACCCGGGTGTTGACCCATCGGTCGGCTTCGGCGGCGAGCTTCCGGGGCTCGGTCAGCTTACTGTCCAGGAGGTGTTGCCTTAGTTCCACAAAGCAGTTGTTGGCGAGGTGCTCCCAGACAATGAGGTCGAACAGTTCGTTGTACGAGGTGACCTTGCTCCATTTTATCCACCCTTCAAAGGCCCGGCTGAAGAAGTCCACGTATTCGACTCAGGTGGTACCGGGGAGCTTCTTACAGTCCCGGAAGCGCTGCCGGTACATCTCGGCTGATAGTCCATAGCGTGTGAGTAGGGCTTCTTTCATATGGTCGTATGAGGTCATCACCGCGTCGGGGAGTTGCAGCAGGGTATCCCGGCCCTCGCTGTGGAACCTCCCCCATAGGCCGGCACCCCAATCCTTCCGGGGTACCCGATGGGAGGTCATGGCTACCTCGTAGGCTCGGAACCACTGCTGGATGTCGTCGTTTTTGTAGTATTCCTTGACGACATCCTTAGGGATATGAACCTTCGGCTCGGTTAGTGGCAGAGCGTCCCGGGCCCCGGGGGTGCCGGTCTCCCCCGTTTTTGATTTCAGTTCGAGTGCCTTGAGGCCCCTCTCGTGCTCGAGGGTTAGCCGTTTCTCTTCTAGTTCTCGTTGCCATTTCTTTTCTTCGATTTCTTCCTGCAGACGTAGTTGCTCCAAGGCTAGTTTCTTCTCTGCCAGCAGGAGTTCACCGTCCAGCCGGAGTCGGGCGAGGTCCATTTCGTGTGTCCGGGCCCTCTCCCGTTCTTGCATCTCCTCGTGGGACAGGCCGGCTTCCAGGATGCTTCGTCCCCCATCTGTCGGGGTTATGGTCGGTGGCAGGTTTCCGCCCCGGGCCGAGGTTCCTTCGACTCGGGGTGGAGTGGTCTCGGACTCTGCCCAGGTTTTCAGGGCTTTCTGCATTTCTTCCTTGGTGCCCAATCCTGTGGTTGGGATCCCTTTGTCCTTGCAGAATTGTTTCAGTTCTTTGTGGGTGTATTCTTCCAGCTTTTCCAGTTGGAAGGTTGCGGCGATGGTTGCTTCTTGGTCGTTCATGGTTCCCTTCTTCCGTCTGGTTAGGTAGTGGTTGCGTTACTTGCTTGTACGATTGCGTCTGGCTCGGATCCCGTCGCTGGCCACCAAATGTTGGAGGGAGGACCGTCGGGGGGACTGCTCCGGCAACCTTCCTTCCGCAAAGTTATAGCCGAGCGCCCCTGAGAAGCCTCCGAGGAGAGGTCCTTCTCCTGAGATCGTACTAGGCCCAGTAACACCACCACACAGGACTCTGTATTCGTTGCTTATTTTGGTTCTTTATCAAAGGTTGCACATTCAATATTTACAGGGGGATCGAGTGATCCAAAGAGTCTCAATGTCTTTAGGGGGATAGGGTAGCGGGTCAGTCTCAGTACCAGCCAGGTACGGGGAGGCTCTGCGCCAGACCTTGCGTGCTGGCCTCAAAGTAGCTCGGACGTGGAGAGCCGCGACGGCGTCTGCAGGGCTCGGGTGGTAGTTCCGCTTAGGTCGAGCCGCAACGAGGTCAGCTGGGCTCTGATGGAAAGTTCAACAAGGTCGGGCCGCGACAGCGTCGGCAGGGCCCCAAAGGTTCGTGAAGGTCTTTAAGCACGGTGGAGCCGCGACGTCGTCAGCAGGGCTCAGGGGGTAGTTTCAGGATGAGTCTTTCTCCGTAGGGTCAGCCGCGATCCGATCAGCAGGGCTCTTGACTCCGGGATACAACTGTTGTCTTGTTGCCGGGTCGCCCCAGATATAGGACTGGAGCCCTTTGATGTCCGGACCCTTGCGCCCGGGGGGGCGGAGAGGCCGGGTAGGGAGCGGCCAGACGCCCAGCAGGAGAGGCGCCAGGCCCCAGAGAGCTGTGGGGCGATCGCACCTAGGTGTGGAAGGACGGTTGGGGGTCCCATCGATACTGCCCTCCGCCGGGAGTGGGAAGGGTTCACGTGGTATCCCCCGGGCCAGGGGTTGGCGCCTCGATGTCGGGCCTCACTGGGACCATGGGCGGGTAGAGCAGGGTCACGTAGGTGGTCACGTGGAGTGACGTATAATCCAAAATGGAGGAGCCCCGAGGTGCATGGGACCTCGTGCGGCTTAGCGAGGGGGAACAGGACCACGCCACGAGGCCGGCTCCAACACGCGTCCCCCCCCCCAGCTGAAGGCAGGGAGAGTCACCCATCTCCTTGGGGGTTCTCCTCGCCGAGGCGGAAGAATCTGGACAGGCCGTCAGCATTGGCGTGGTCGTTGCCGGGCCGGTGCTCCACGGTGAAGTCCATCCCTTGCAGCGAGATGGACCATCGCAACAGCTTGGGGTTCTCGCCCCGCATTTGCATTAGCCACCGCAAGGGCCGGTGGTCAGTTTGGACTTTGAAGTGGGTGCCGAAAAGGTAGGGCCGGAGCTTCTTGAGAGCCCATACCACAGCGAAGGCTTCCCGCTCGATGGTGCTCCACCTTTATTCCCGTGGCAGCAGTCGGCGGCTGATAAAGGCCACAGGTCGGTCGAGGCCCTCGGCGTCCATCTGGGAGAGGACCGCCCCGACCCAGTACTCTGATGCATCGGTCTGCACCACAAATTCCTTGCTGTAGTCAGGGGCCTGTAGCACAGGGGCAGCACACATGGCCGCCTTGAGGGCTTCAAAAGCGGTCTGACAGCGGGGCGTCCAGTGCACCGCCTTGGGCTGTTTCTTGGAAGTGAGCTCCGTAAGGGGCCCCACAATGCTGCCATAATCTTTAATAAATCGCCGGTAGTAGCCTGTGAGGCCTAAGAAGGCCCGGACAGCGGTTTGGGTTGCGGGGGGCTCCCACGCCTGGATGGCATCGACCTTTAACTGGAGGGGCGCCACCTGGCCACTCCCCACCTGGTGGCCCAGATAGGTCACAGATCCTTGACCGATCTGGCATTTGCTGGCCTTAATGGTGAGCCCGGACCTTTGGAGAGCGGCCAGGACTTCTCTGAGGTGTCCTAGGTGCGCGGCCCAGTGGTTGCTGAAGACGGCAATGTCGTCGAGGTAGGCCGTGCTGAAAGCTTCTAGTCCGGCCAGGACCTTGTTCACCAGCCGCTGGAAGGTCGCTGGGGCATTCTTCATACCGAAGGGCATCACCCGAAAGTGGTAGTGCCGATCGGGGGTGGAAAAGGCGGATCGTTCCTGGGCGCCGGGAGTGAGCTTGATCTGCCAGTACCCAGCGGTGAGATCAAAGGTGCTTAGGTAGCGAGCGGCCCCTAAGCGATCGATCAGCTCGTCTGCCTGTGGCAAGGGGTGGGCATCGGTCTTGGTGACTGCGTTCAGGCCCCGGTAGTCTACACAAAATCTGAGTTCCGGGGAGGTGCCGGGGGCAGCGGCCTTCGGCACCAAGACCACTGGGCTGGCCCACAGGCTGTCTGATGGCTCGATGACTCCGAGGGCGAGCATCTTGGAGACTTCGGTCTGTATGCAGGCTCGGACTCGGTCGGGTACTCTGTAGGCGCGGTGCCGCACCGGGGGGCTGTCCCCGGTGTCCACGTCGTGGACGCACCAGGGGGTCACCCCGGGCGTGAGAGAGAAGAGGGCAGCAAAGGGTTGCAGCAGCTTCCGGCAGTCATGGCGCTGTTCTGGGGTTAGGGTAGCGGAGAGGTGGACGCCCTCCAAGGAGCCGTCTTGGCCCGAGGACCCCAGGAGGTCTGGTAGGGGCTCGGAGTCGCTTTCGCCCCCATCGTCGGTAGCCAGCAGCAGGCTTAGTTCAGTTCGGGCAAAGTGGGGCTTGAGCCGGTTGGCGTGTAGGACCCGGAGGGGGTTCCGCGGGGACTCCATGTCGACCAGGTAGGTGACGGGGCTCTTTCTCTCAACCACCTTGAAGGGCCCGGTCCACTTGTCCTGCAGGGCGCAGGGGTCCACGGGCGACATGACCCAGACTTGCTGGCCCGGCTCGAACTCGATGGTCGAGGCATTTTCGTCATACCAGCGTTTCATGTCTTCTTGGCTGGCTTCGAGGTTGGCTTCTGCCAGGGCCCGGAACTTCCGAGTCTGGTTCCGCAGGGTCAGGAGGTACCGGTAGACGTCGGGGGGGGGGCATCTTGGACGTTCGCCTCCCAGCCCTCCTTGACCAGGCTGAGGGGCCCTCGGACGGGGTGCCCATACAATAGTTCGAAGGGGCTAAAGCCCAGGGATTTCTGTGGTACCTCTCGATAGGCGAACAGGAGGCAGGGCAGCAGGACGTCCCATCTCCTCCTCAGGGGCTCTTCCAGACCCTTGATCATTCCCTTCAGGGTTCTGTTGAACCGCTCGACCAGTCCGTTCCCCTGGGGGTGGTAAGGGGTGGTGAATTTGTAGGTGACCCCACATTGTTGCCAGAGGGATTTCATGTATTTTGAAATAAAGTTCGTACCCCTGTCGCTCACCACTTCTCGGGGGAACCCCACTCTGGAGAAGATGCCCATCAGGGCCCGGCCCACCACTGGAGCTGTCACAGTGCGGAGGGGGATGGCCTCGGGGTATCGGGTGGCGTGGTCGACCAGTACCAGGATGAAGCGGTGTCCCAGGGCGGTCCGGGGGTCGAGGGGCCCCACGATGTCGATCCCCACTCGTTCGAACGGGGTGTGGACGGCTGGAAATGGTTGGAGGGGGGCCTTAACTCGACCCCCAGTCTTTCCGCTAGCCTGGCAGGTCTGGCAGGACCGGCAGTGATGGTCCACGTCTCTCCGCATTCGGGGCCAATAGAAATGGGTCACTAGGCGGCTGTAAGTTTTGTCTCGCCCGAGGTGTCCGGTGAGGGGCACGTCATGCGCCAAGTTCAGGAGGAACTCTCGGAATCGGAGGGGAACCACCAACACCCGGCCGGCTCCCAGTTCGGCGACTTTCTGCTCGCTATACAAGAAGTCATTGTCCCAATAGATCCAGTGGGTTCCGGTGGGGTCCCCCGAGGCCTGGGCGACCGCTTGCTGTCGGGCCCCCTCGAGGGACGGGCAGGCCTTTTGCTCTTGCTGGAATTGTTCGCGGGTGGGGCCCCCGTCGTGGCGCCACTGGGCCAGCTCGGGGATCTTGCTGAGGGGGGCGGCCTCGTCGGTAGGAAGTTCGGATGGCCCGGCCTCATCGTCAGGTTCCTCCGTGCCGGAGGAGGGTGGTAGTTCTGGGCCCGCAGGCTTGTTGGGGGCCACGGCAGCGGCATGTTGGGCGGTCATGGACTGGGTGGTGGCGCAGGCCCACTCGGGCAGCCGCAGCCCTAGCATCCCCAGATGCTCTCGGCGCTCCACCTGGGCCCAGGGGGAGCTCTCTAGGTCATTCCCCAGGAGGCAGTCCACCGGGGCGTCGTCGCGGACAGTTACTTTGAGGGTGCCTGATACTCCTCCCCACTCGAAGGGAATCCTGGCCATCCGGCACATGCTTTCGTTGTTGTCCGCGGTCCGGACAGGGCATAGGACATGCGGCAGGATTTGTTCGGGGGTCACCAGGTGGCAGCGGACAGCGGTCACACTGGCCCCAGTGTCCCGGAGAGCTTCGGCCCGTTGTCCATTGATGGTGACCCACTGCTGGTACTTCTGGGTGTTGCTTGGTATGGCAGCCCGGGGCACCATATCTCGGGGGCCCAGGCATACGAGTGACATGGCAGCTGGTTCCCACTCGGGGGACCCGTCCTCGCGGTTTTCCTCCTCTTCCTCTCCTTCCCCCAGGGCTGCGGCGGCTATTTGTCGGGGAGGGGGCCCAGCGGTTCCGCCCAGCCGGTTCACAGGGCAGGCCGGGTCGCTCGCATAGTGGCCGGTCTGCTGGCAGCCGAAGCAGGTCACTGGTGGTCGGGGTCCAGGCCTGGCGATGGGGGTCCCCCTTCGGACCAGGGTCGGGGACGTGTGGTTGGCGGCTTGGCCTCGTGGCGGGCTTCTGGTCGGCCCGGTCGGGAAGTCTCGACTGCGGTGGGACCCCCCTCCTCCGCCCCGCTGGCGAGGAGGTCCCGTGGTACTCCGTTGGTAGTCCCCCACGGGGTTCCGGGGGACCCGGGTGTTGACCCATCGGTCGGCTTCGGCGGCGAGCTTCCGGGGCTCGGTCAGCTTACTGTCCAGGAGGTGTTGCCTTAGTTCCACAAAGCAGTTGTTGGCGAGGTGCTCCCAGACAATGAGGTCGAACAGTTCGTTGTACGAGGTGACCTTGCTCCATTTTATCCACCCTTCAAAGGCCCGGCTGAAGAAGTCCACGTATTCGACCCAGGTGGTACCGGGGAGCTTCTTACAGTCCCGGAAGCGCTGCCGGTACATCTCGGCTGATAGTCCATAGCGTGTGAGTAGGGCTTCTTTCATATGGTCGTATGAGGTCATCACCGCGTCGGGGAGTTGCAGCAGGGTATCCCGGCCCTCGCTGAGGAACCTCCCCCATAGGCCGGCACCCCAATCCTTCCGGGGTACCCGATGGGAGGTCATGGCTACCTCGTAGGCTCGGAACCACTGCTGGATGTCGTCGTTTTTGTAGTATTCCTTGACGACATCCTTAGGGATATGAACCTTCGGCTCGGTTAGTGGCAGAGCGTCCCGGGCCCCGGGGGTGCCGGTCTCCCCCGTTTTTGATTTCAGTTCGAGTGCCTTGAGGCCCCTCTCGTGCTCGAGGGTTAGCCGTTTCTCTTCTAGTTCTCGCTGCCATTTCTTTTCTTCGATTTCTTCCTGCAGACGTAGTTGCTCCAAGGCTAGTTTCTTCTCTGCCAGCAGGAGTTCACCGTCCAGCCGGAGTCGGGCGAGGTCCATTTCGTGTGTCCGGGCCCTCTCCCGTTCTTGCATCTCCTCGTGGGACAGGCCGGCTTCCAGGATGCTTCGTCCCCCATCTGTCGGGGTTATGGTCGGTGGCAGGTTTCCGCCCCGGGCCGAGGTTCCTTCGACTCGGGGTGGAGTGGTCTCGGACTCTGCCCAGGTTTTCAGGGCTTTCTGCATTTCTTCCTTGGTGCCCAATCCTGTGGTTGGGATCCCTTTGTCCTTGCAGAATTGTTTCAGTTCTTTGTGGGTGTATTCTTCCAGCTTTTCCAGTTGGAAGGTTGCGGCGATGGTTGCTTCTTGGTCGTTCATGGTTCCCTTCTTCCGTCTGGTTAGGTAGTGGTTGCGTTACTTGCTTGTACGATTGCGTCTGGCTCGGATCCCGTCGCTGGCCACCAAATGTTGGAGGGAGGACCGTCGGGGGGATTGCTCCGGCAACCTTCCTTCCGCAAAGTTATAGCCGAGCGCCCCTGAGAAGCCTCCGAGGAGAGGTCCTTCTCCTGAGATCTTACTAGGCCCAGTAACACCACCACACAGGACTCTGTATTCGTTGCTTATCTTGGTTCTTTATCAAAGGTTGCACATTCAATATTTACAGGGGGATCGAGTGATCCAAAGAGTCTCAATGTCTTTAGGGGGATAGGGTAGCGGGTCAGTCTCAGTACCAGCCAGGTACGGGGAGGCTCTGCGCCAGACCTTGCGTGCTGGCCTCAAAGTAGCTCGGACGTGGAGAGCCGCGACGGCGTCTGCAGGGCTCGGGTGGTAGTTCCGCTTGGGTCGAGCCGCGACACAGTCAGCAGGGCTCCGGTGGTAGGTCCGCTTCGTTCGAGCCGCAACGAGGTCAGCTGGGCTCTGATGGAAAGTTCAACAAGGTCGGGCCGCGACAGCGTCGGCAGGGCCCCAAAGGTTCGTGAAGGTCTTTAAGCACGGTGGAGCCGCAACGTCGTCAGCAGGGCTCAGGGGGTAGTTTCAGGATGAGTCTTTCTCCGTAGGGTCAGCCGCGATCCGATCAGCAGGGCTCTTGACTCCGGGATACAACTGTTGTCTTGTTGCCGGGTCGCCCCAGATATAGGACTGGAGCCCTTTGATGTCCGGACCCTTGCGCCCGGGGGGGCGGAGAGGCCGGGTAGGGAGCGGCCAGACGCCCAGCAGGAGAGGCGCCAGGCCCCAGAGAGCTGTGGGGCGATCGCACCTAGGTGTGGAAGGACGGTTGGGGGTCCCATCGATACTGCCCTCCGCCGGGAGTGGGAAGGGTTCACGTGGTATCCCCCGGGCCAGGGGTTGGCGCCTCGATGTCGGGCCTCGCTGGGACCATGGGCGGGTAGAGCAGGGTCACGTAGGTGGTCACGTGGAGTGATGTATAATCCAAAATGGAGGAGCCCCGAGGTGCATGGGACCTCGTGCGGCTTAGCGAGGGGGAACAGGACCACGCCACGAGGCCGGCTCCAACACGCGTCTTCCCCCCCCCCCCCCAGCTGAAGGCAGGGAGAGTCACCCATCTCCTTGGGGGTTCTCCTCGCCGAGGCGGAAGAATCTGGACAGGCCGTCAGCATTGGCGTGGTCGTTGCCGGGCCGGTGCTCCACGGTGAAGTCCATCCCTTGCAGCGAGATGGACCATCGCAACAGCTTGGGGTTCTCGCCCCGCATTTGCATTAGCCACCGCAAGGGCCGGTGGTCAGTTTGGACTTTGAAGTGGGTGCCGAAAAGGTAGGGCCGGAGCTTCTTGAGAGCCCATACCACAGCGAAGGCTTCCCGCTCGATGGGGCTCCACCTTTATTCCCGTGGCAGCAGTCGGCGGCTGATAAAGGCCACAGGTCGGTCGAGGCCCTCGGCGTCCATCTGGGAGAGGACCGCCCCGACCCCGTACTCTGATGCATCGGTCTGCACCACAAATTCCTTGCTGTAGTCAGGGGCCTGTAGCACAGGGGCAGCACACATGGCCGCCTTGAGGGCTTCAAAAGCGGTCTGACAGCGGGGCGTCCAGTGCACCGCCTTGGGCTGTTTCTTGGAAGTGAGCTCCGTAAGGGGCCCCACAATGCTGCCGTAATCTTTAATAAATCGCCGGTAGTAGCCTGTGGGGCCTAAGAAGGCCCGGACAGCGGTTTGGGTTGCGGGGGGCTCCCACGCCTGGATGGCATCGACCTTTAACTGGAGGGGCGCCACCTGGCCACTCCCCACCTGGTGGCCCAGATAGGTCACAGATCCTTGACCGATCTGGCATTTGCTGGCCTTAATGGTGAACCCGGCCCTTTGGGGAGCGGCCAGGACTTCTCTGAGGTGTCCTAGGTGCGCGGCCCAGTGGTTGCTGAAGACGGCAATGTCGTCGAGGTAGGCCGTGCTGAAAGCTTCTAGTCCGGCCAGGACCTTGTTCACCAGCTGCTGGAAGGTCGCTGGGGCATTCTTCATACCGAAGGGCATCACCCGAAAGTGGTAGTGCCGATCGGGGGTGGAAAAGGCGGATCGTTCCTGGGCGCCGGGAGTGAGCTTGATCTGCCAGTACCCAGCGGTGAGATCAAAGGTGCTTAGGTAGCGAGCGGCCCCTAAGCGATCGATCAGCTCGTCTGCCCGTGGCAAGGGGTGGGCATCGGTCTTGGTGACTGCGTTCAGGCCCCGGTAGTCTACACAAAATCTGAGTTCCGGGGAGGTGCCGGGGGCAGCGGACTTCGGCACCAAGACCACTGGGCTGGCCCACGGGCTGTCTGATGGCTCGATGACTCCGAGGGCGAGCATCTTGGAGACTTCGGTCTGTATGCAGGCTCGGACTCGGTCGGGTACTCTGTAGGCGCGGTGCCGCACCGGGGGGCTGTCCCCGGTGTCCACGTCGTGGACGCACCAGGGGGTCACCCCGGGCGTGAGAGAGAAGAGGGCAGCAAAGGGTTGCAGCAGCTTCCGGCAGTCATGGCGCTGTTCTGGGGTTAGGGTAGCGGAGAGGTGGACGCCCTCCAAGGAGCCGTCTTGGCCCGAGGACCCCAGGAGGTCTGGTAGGGGCTCGGAGTCGCTTTCGCCCCCATCGTCGGTAGCCAGCAGCAGGCTTAGTTCAGTTCGGGCAAAGTGGGGCTTGAGCCGGTTGGCGTGTAGGACCCGGAGGGGGTTCCGCGGGGACTCCATGTCGACCAGGTAGGTGACGGGGCTCTTCCTCTCAACCACCTTGAAGGGCCCGGTCCACTTGTCCTGCAGGGCGCAGGGGTCCACGGGCGACATGACCCAGACTTGCTGGCCCGGCTCGAACTCGATGGTCGAGGCATTTTCGTCATACCAGCGTTTCATGTCTTCTTGGCTGGCTTCGAGGTTGGCTTCTGCCAGGGCCCGGAACTTCCGAGTCTGGTTCCGCAGGGTCAGGAGGTACCGGTAGACGTCGGGGGGGGCATCTTGGACGTTCGCCTCCCAGCCCTCCTTGACCAGGCTGAGGGGCCCTCGGACGGGGTGCCCATACAATAGTTCGAAGGGGCTAAAGCCCAGGGATTTCTGTGGTACCTCTCGATAGGCGAACAGGAGGCAGGGCAGCAGGACGTCCCATCTCCTCCTCAGGGGCTCTTCCAGACCCTTGATCATTCCCTTCAGGGTTCTGTTGAACCGCTCGACCAGTCCGTTCCCCTGAGGGTGGTAAGGGGTGGTGAATTTGTAGGTGACCCCACATTGTTGCCAGAGGGATTTCATGTATTTTGAAATAAAGTTCGTACCCCTGTCGCTCACCACTTCTCGGGGGAACCCCACTCTGGAGAAGATGCCCATCAGGGCCCGGCCCACCACTGGAGCTGTCACAGTGCGGAGGGGGATGGCCTCGGGGTATCGGGTGGCGTGGTCGACCAGTACCAGGATGAAGCGGTGTCCCAGGGCGGTCCGGGGGTCGAGGGGCCCCACGATGTCGATCCCCACTCGTTCGAACGGGGTGTGGACGGCTGGAAATGGTTGGAGGGGGGCCTTAACTCGACCCCCAGTCTTTCCGCTAGCCTGGCAGGTCTGGCAGGACCGGCAGTGATGGTGCACGTCTCTCCGCATTCGGGGCCAATAGAAATGGGTCACTAGGCGGCTGTAAGTTTTGTCTCGCCCGAGGTGTCCGGCGAGGGGCACGTCATGCGCCAAGTTCAGGAGGAACTCTCGGAATCGGAGGGGAACCACCAACACCCGGCCGGCTCCCAGTTCGGCGACTTTTTGCTCGCTATACAATAAGTCATTGTCCCAATAGATCCAGTGGGTTCCGGTGGGGTCCCCCGAGGCCTGGGCGACCGCTTGCTGTCGGGCCCCCTCGAGGGACGGGCAGGCCTTTTGCTCTTGCTGGAATTGTTCGCGGGTGGGGCCCCCCGTCGTGGCGCCACTGGGCCAGCTCGGGGATCTCGCTGAGGGGGGCGGCCTCGTCGGGAGGAAGTTCGGATGGCCCGGCCTCATCGTCAGGTTCCTCCGTGCCGGAGGAGGGTGGTAGTTCTGGGCCCGCAGGCTTGTCAGGGGCCGCGGCAGCGGCATGTTGGGCGGTCATGGACCGGGTGGTGGCGCAGGCCCACTCGGGCAGCCGCAGCCCTAGCATCCCCAGATGCTCTCGGCGCTCCACCTGGGCCCAGGGGGAGCTCTCTAGGTCATTCCCCAGGAGGCAGTCCACCGGGGCGTCGTCGCGGACAGTTACTTTGAGGGTGCCTGATACTCCTCCCCACTCGAAGGGAATCCTGGCCATCCGGCACATGCTTTCGGTGTTGTCCGCGGTCCGGACAGGGCATAGGACATGCGGCAGGATTTGTTCGGGGGTCACCAGGTGGCAGCGGACAGCGGTCACACTGGCCCCAGTGTCCCGGAGAGCTTCGGCCCGTTGTCCATTGATGGTGACCCACTGCTGGTACTTCTGGGTGTTGCTTGGGATGGCAGCCCGGGGCACCATATCTCGGGGGCCCAGGCATACGAGTGACATGGCAGCTGGTTCCCACTCGGGGGACCCGTCCTCGCGGTTTTCCTCCTCTTCCTCTCCTTCCCCCAGGGCTGCGGCGGCTATTTGTCGGGGAGGGGGCCCAGCGGTTCCGCCCAGCCGGTTCACAGGGCAGGCCGGGTCGCTCGCATAGTGGCCGGTCTGCTGGCAGCCGAAGCAGGTCACTGGTGGTCGGGGTCCAGGCCTGGCGATGGGGGTCCCCCTTCGGACCAGGGTCGGGGACGTGTGGTTGGCGGCTTGGCCTCGTGGCGGGCTTCTGGTCGGCCCGGTCGGGAAGTCTCGACTGCGGTGGGACCCCCCTCCTCCGCCCCGCTGGCGAGGAGGTCCCGTGGTACTCCGTTGGTAGTCCCCCACGGGGTTCCGGGGGACCCGGGTGTTGACCCATCGGTCGGCTTCGGCGGCGAGCTTCCGGGGCTCGGTCAGCTTACTGTCCAGGAGGTGTTGCCTTAGTTCCACAAAGCAGTTGTTGGCGAGGTGCTCCCAGACAATGAGGTCGAACAGTTCGTTGTACGAGGTGACCTTGCTCCATTTTATCCACCCTTCAAAGGCCCGGCTGAAGAAGTCCACGTATTCAACCCAGGTGGTACCGGGGAGCTTCTTACAGTCCCGGAAGCGCTGCCGGTACATCTCGGCTGATAGTCCATAGCGTGCGAGTAGGGCTTCTTTCATATGGTCGTATGAGGTCATCACCGCGTCGGGGAGTTGCAGCAGGGTATCCCGGCCCTCGCTGAGGAACCTCCCCCATAGGCCGGCACCCCAATCCTTCCGGGGTACCCGATGGGAGGTCATGGCTACCTCGTAGGCTCGGAACCACTGCTGGATGTCGTCGTTTTTGTAGTATTCCTTGACGACATCCTTGGGGATATGAACCTTCGGCTCGGTTAGTGGCAGAGCGTCCCGGGCCCCGGGGGTGCCGGTCTCCCCCGTTTTTGATTTCAGTTCGAGTGCCTTGAGGCCCCTCTCGTGCTCGAGGGTTAGCCGTTTCTCTTCTAGTTCTCGCTGCCATTTCTTTTCTTCGATTTCTTCCTGCAGACGTAGTTGCTCCAAGGCTAGTTTCTTCTCTGCCAGCAGGAGTTCACCGTCCAGCCGGAGTCGGGCGAGGTCCATTTCGTGTGTCCGGGCCCTCTCCCGTTCTTGCATCTCCTCGTGGGACAGGCCGGCTTCCAGGATGCTTCGTCCCCCATCTGTCGGGGTTATGGTCGGTGGCAGGTTTCCGCCCCGGGCCGATGTTCCTTCGGCTCGGGGTGGAGTGGTCTCGGACTCTGCCCAGGTTTTCAGGGCTTTCTGCATTTCTTCCTTGGTGCCCATTCCTGTGGTTGGGATCCCTTTGTCCTTGCAGAATTGTTTCAGTTCTTTGTGGGTGTATTCTTCCAGCTTTTCCAGTTGGAAGGTTGCGGCGATGGTTGCTTCTTGGTCGTTCATGGTTCCCTTCTTCCGTCTGGTTAGGTAGTGGTTGCGTTACTTGCTTGTACGATTGCGTCTGGCTCGGATCCCGTCGCTGGCCACCAAATGTTGGAGGGAGGACCACCGGGGAGTCGGGGGGACTGCTCCGGCCACCTTCCTTCCGCAAAGTTATAGCCGAGCGCCCCTGAGAAGCCTCCGAGGAGAGGTCCTTCTCCTGAGATCGTACTAGGCCCAGTAACACCACCACACAGGACTCTGTATTCGTTGCTTATCTTGGTTCTTTATCTAAGGTTGCACATTCAATATTTACAGGGGGATCGAGTGATCCAAAGAGTCTCAATGTCTCTAGGGGGATAGGGTAGCGGGTCAGTCTCAGTACCAGCCAGGTACGGGGAGGCTCTTCGCCAGACCTTGCGTGCTGGCCTCAAAGTAGCTCGGACGTGGAGAGCCGCGACGGCGTCTGCAGGGCTCGGGTGGTAGTTCCGCTTGGGTCGAGCCGCGACACAGTCAGCAGGGCTCCGGTGGTAGGTCCGCTTCGGTCGAGCCGCGACGAGGTCAGCTGGGCTCTGATGGAAAGTTCAACAAGGTCGGGCCGCGACAGCGTCAGCAGGGCCCCAAAGGTTCGTGAAGGTCTTTAAGCACGGTGGAGCCGCGACGTCGTCAGCAGGGCTCAGGGGGTAGTTTCAGGATGAGTCTTTCTCCGTAGGGTCAGCCGCGATCCGATCAGCAGGGCTCTTGACTCCGGGATACAACTGTTGTCTTGTTGCCGGGTCGCCCCAGATATAGGACTGGAGCCCTTTGATGTCCGGACCCTTGCGCCCGGGGGGGCGGAGAGGCCGGGTAGGGAGCGGCCAGACGCCCAGCAGGAGAGGCGCCAGGCCCCAGAGAGCTGTGGGGCGATCGCACCTAGGTGTGGAAGGACGGTTGGGGGTCCCATCGATACTGCCCTTCGCCGGGAGTGGGAAGGGTTCACGTGGTATCCCCCGGGCCAGGGGTTGGCGCCTCGATGTCGGGCCTCGCTGGGACCAAGGCCGGGTAGAGCAGGGTCACGTAGGTGGTCACGTGGAGTGACGTATAATCCAAAATGGAGGAGCCCCGAGGTGCATGGTACCTCGTGCGGCTTAGCGAGGGGGAACAGGACCATGCCACGAGGCCGGCTCCAACAGCAAACCCTGGCCACATGTCAGCCCCTGGTAAATGGTACCCAGGGCCTTGTTACCAAGGAAGGCCTCTAAGGGCTGCAGCACTCATTGTGCCACCCTTAGAGGCCCTGTACCCTTACACACACACACACACTGCCCTTGCAGGCTGGGTGTCTGGGTACACGACAAAACAGAGTCGACATGGCACACATCCCTGTGTGCCATGCCCACCACCTACACTGCCATAGCATACATCAGCCACCCCTCTAGCTGGGTGCCCTATGCCAATGGTGTGGGCACAGGAGCAATAGCCCCGTACCCCTACAGTACCCAGGTCCATTCCTGGGCACTGTAAGTGCAGTGCTGCCATTTAAGAGTATATGGTGCTGGGAGCTCGTCAAACACGAACTCCACAGCACCATAGTGGCAACACTGAAGACTGAGAAGTTTGGTATCAAACTTCTCAGCACATTAAACCCATACTGATGCCAGTGTGGGATTTAATGTACCAAGCACCCCAGAGGGCATCTGAGAGATGCCCCCTAAAACCTAACCTACAATCCACGTCTGTTCTGAGGCTGCCTAGGCTGCCACACAGCAGACATGTTGCTGGACCCCTGGGTAGCAGAGCCCCTGCTCTCCTGGGTCTGCAACAATGCACATCCTGGGCGAGGTGCTAAATCTCCTACCCCAGGATGGGCAGGGGGAAGCTTCAAAGGCATGCCGCCTCTGTGAGCTTCCCCAGGCCACTGCAACCCCCCAATCTGGCGGGAAGCTTGGCCGGAAACCCCAAATAAGGACCGGGGATGTGCCAGCCTGCCAACCCCACCCATCAGGTGGGGGAGGCGAGGTGAAGCACATCCCCGGGCTCTTCTCATCTTGAAGATGGGAAGCCCTGCCCAATCAGGACTAGGCTACTGCCCCCCTCCCACAGGAGAGAGGCAGGATAGAGGGTGTACCCACCCCAGGACAGGGACCCATTGGTCCCTGCCCTTCACCTACCTGTAACACCCCTAAATCTAGTATTTAGGGGCACCCTGAACCTTCCTTCCCCAGATTCTGAAATCCGAAGAAGAGCTAGAAGAAAGAAGACCTGCCCTGCAGCTGCTAAGAAGAGGAAGACACCAACTGCTTTGGCCCCAGCCCTACCGGCCTGTCGACCCTCGAACCTGCTCCTGCTCCAACCCGGCATCTTCTGTGGCCAGCAACCTCACAAACCCCAGAGGACCTGGCTACCTTTTAACTCTAAGCCCCCTGGGACTCCCATGAGTAGAGGCTCTACTCAAAATCTACTTCTAATCCCTGGCAGCAGACCTGGAACTGCGAACCCTTCACACTCTGCAACTGCCAAGCATGGCCTGTGCCGGAGTGAACAAAGACCACGAGGACGACCCCACGGCGACTGAGACCCCGAGTCCAGCACCCAAGGACCTCCCTCCACACTCCTGAAGAAGCCTGCAGCCTCATAACCGGGTGCTCCCCCAACCGCGATCAACAGAGGGTAAGATTTCCCGACACCAAAAGGCACCCCTGCACCCGGCGCCCTCAATCCCGTGGTACCTACCTATCCTCCAACTACCCAACTTACCTCTCGAAGTGGTGGTGGCACCTGAAGAATCTTCGTCCCCGAGCTTGCAGTCTTTTTCCAAACCGGAGATTTTCCATTGAAATCAATTGAGCGCCCGAAGGCTCAAAAGCACCCTGCACCCAGCCGCCCGAGTGGCCCTGTCAGTGCAACCTCTACACCTATCTACTTCCCCACTTGCCCTGAGTAAGTGACCAGGAGCACAGCTCCCACAGCCGCGTGGCCTGCTAGTCAGCAGTCACCAACCAAGGCCCCCCTACCTCTCATAGGATAACATTGGGCCTAACACTCTCTGCACCCGGCCACCCTTGTGCCGCTGAGGGTGAACCAACTGTACCTACCTGACCCTGGGATAACCCTGAGTCTATGAACCTTAACTCTGCCAGTCGAGTACTTACCTTTAAACCGATAACTCTATTTTCTCCATAGGGTAACATTGACTGGTTTTTCCTGAAATTTCTTCTTAGTGTGGACTTTTCAAAACTTAAAATATTCACCAAAAATCAGCCGAGTAACAAATCGAAAATACTCGCCTGCTATTAGGTGAGCTCCCAGTGCTGGATCTTGGTGCCCAGCACTGACTCTGAAAAATACTTACAACTGTACTTGTAACCCAATTTTCTCCCATAGGAAATCATTGACTGTTTTTCTGTGAAATTCCTTCTGTCAATTTCTGCAAACTTTAAATGTTCTTTAAAAATCATAAAATTTGTGAAAACGTAATTACTTACCTGTTTTGGATAAAGGTCCCAGTACTGAGTCTAGGCACCCAGTACTGGATTACAAAAGCAACGAGAACATACTATACCTACAGCTTGAATTTTCTGTCGTAGGCAATCATTGACTGTTTTCTATGAAATATTTTCTAAGTGTCAACTTTTAAAATAGCAAAATATTGTCTAAAAATCATCACAGTAATTAAGTCTACTTTTATCACTTGATTCCAAGTACTGACCCAGGACTGAATCTAGGATCCAGTCCTGGAATTCCAAAAGTAATCCTAAAAGTAATCTGTTGCAAATAACTTAACTTCCATTGAACTCAATGCATTATTGTGTTTAGAATTGTGTTGCCTATTGCAACCACTTGTAACTTTCTACAAAAGTCAATTGCATATTGCAAAATTATTTATATAAAGCATCTCATTCTGAGAAAGTATATTTTATACCTATTGTTGGTTCTAAAATAAAACAAGCATATATTTTTTATACAAAAACCGTTGGCCCAGAGTTCAGTTATTGAGTGTGTGAGACCATTTGCTGACTGTGTATGGACAACAAATGCCTTACACTGTCCTCTGATACTGCCTTACTGCTCGACCAAGCTACCACTTTAGAGAGTAAGGTTATATCTAACGTTAGCCTCTGCCAAACCTCTGGGGACTGTGGACTCTGTACACCCTGTACCTATTTGGGAACAGTATATACAGAGCCACTTTCTCACAGGTTGTCTTAAACCTATCTACCATAAGAGTCGAATTGTACTGGTGCAAGGTGGCCACTTTAACTAGTGACCAGCATATACCAGGCCAACTTCTCACAATATGCAATTGCAAAAGTATGCGGTGCACAGGGGTTCCAGTTATGCAGTCCCCACGAGGGATACTGGCCTCAGTCAGTGAGAGGGCAGCTCGACCTCAAGGAACGTAGGAACCCACCTCCTGTGTTTCTGGAGCCTTCGGAGTCCGCAGGAGCTCAAGATCAGTAGACTGGTCAGTTGCTTTACAGTGCCTGCGAATGCAGGGGAGTGACTCCTTCACCCCAAGGGAGATACTTCAGTTGTCCTTGATGCTCCACAGGTCCTGCATGGAGCCTGTATTGTGCACGGGCACAGACACTACTTTGGACGGAGAGGGAGACTAAGTCGGGCCCAGTCCAGAGTGTCCAAACGGTCGAAGGTCAGTGGTTTCTTGTTTCAGAATCTTGTCCACATCAAATCTAGGGTCCTACAGCCAGGTAAGCCCTTATGGACCCACAGGAGAGGGTTGGACAGATGCAGGGGGCTCTCCAAGGTGAGGGTCAGGTCAGGAGGGTGGTTACACCCATGTCCTTTGTCCAGTTTCATGCCAGAGCAGGAGCCAACGGCTCCCAGAAATGGTTTGAGCTGGACTATGCACAGGGACACCAAATGTGCCCCTCGTGCAGACTTTCAGGCACTTTGGCAGTGCACCCACCCAGCTCCAATACACTAAACCCTGTGACAGGATGCCTATTGTGCTGCCTTCCTCTGCCCGAGCTTGGCTCAGCAGCAGGAGGGCAGAATTGTGTCACTGGTCGGCAGCATCCATTTTAAGCTGACCGAGTCGAGAAGGCTGGTACTGGGAAGACCAGGGACCCACCAAGCTTGCTTCTGGAGGGTGAAATCATACCTCTCACATCGGTTACCAGAGTGGAGGTATGATTCCAAGGTGTTTGATACCAAACACAACATGTTTTGTTTTAGCGGTTTTCGAGATAGCATTTACCACAAGGTTATAATGCACCTCTACCTATATGTCTGGCTGTGTCACAGACAACCCAGGAGAATTGTCTCCAAAGGCTGCAGAGGGGCTCTGCTCATGCAGGGGTACCCTCTCACGTAAAACCCAGCACCCTACCTTGACCTCCGCCTTGAAAAAGTCCACGGTCAATGGACCACTAGGGCGAAACACGTGTCGGCTATCTTTCAATAGTCTGTTTCTCATCTTCACGAAAAAAGTCTAATAAAAACCAAGCACGAATACCATAAGACGTTTGATGATTAATCCAGACTCATTTTGACATATTAAGAGGGCACAATCCTCCATCCCTCTATATACCTATTTTCCACAATGGCTCTTGGGTGTAGCCATTTACGAGGAATGTGCCACCTATAAACCATGGGCATTTAAAGCTGTAGCACCAGAAATCCAGAGACTTCCACCCACACAGCTACTCATACTTCAGGATTGTTAAGGCCTGCTATTGGGGTGACTAATAGGTTTTAGGTGTAGTGACTTATAGATATAGTAAACCTATATCTATCGTAAGTGCTGCATGCACCATCTTACACAGGCTGCGATGGCAGACCTGTAGTTCCATTTTGCATGGCCTCTCATGGGTGGCATAATACATGCTTTAGCCCATGGGTGGCCTCTGGGGTACCTATGCCCTGGGTACATGGGTACAATTTACTAGGGACTTATAAGGATGCCCCAGTATCCAATCTGAAGTGTACCAAAGTACATGCATAACATTTTAAGGAGAAAGCAGATAGCCTGGGGGGCATAAAGTGGGGGGGAACCATAAGAAGCAGATCCTACTTTCCTACACAACCCCCCCCCCCCCCCCAAACGTAAGGAGATGAGACTAACCTTGCCCAGTTGAGTCCTCATTTTCTAAGTGGAAATATCTGGAGAGTCCATCTGCATTGGCATGGTTACTCCCAGGTCTATGTTCCACTGTATAGTCCATCCCCTATAGACACATGGACCACCTCAAAAGTCTGGGGTTTTCACCCGTTATCTGTTTTAGCCATGAGAGGGGCTTATGGTATTTCTGAACAATGAAGTGAGTGCCAAACAAGTATGTCCTCTGCTTCTTCAGAGCCCAAACCACAGCAAGGGCTTCCCTCTCAATAGCTGACCAACGTTTCTCTCAGGGGGTCAACCTTCTGCTAATAAAAGCTACTGGTTGTTCCTGACCTTCTGCATTAAGTTGACAACACAGCCCCTACCACCAACTCAGATGAATCTGTTTGGACAATGAATTGTTTGGAATAGTGAGGACTTTGCAGAATGGGAGCAGTGCACATGTCCTGCTTAAGGTCATCAAATGCCTTCTTGACAGCTAACTGTTCATTGACCTTTCTTGGGCATTCTCTTTGATGTAAGATCATTCAAGGGAGTCACTATAGACCCATATCCCTTCACAAATCTTCTCTGCCCAGTCAGGCCCAAGAATGCTCTGACCTGAGTCTGGGTAGTGGGAGCAACCCAGTCCGTGATGGTCTGGATTTTGCTCTGTAATGGTTGAACCTGGCCTCCACCAACAAGATGGCCCAGGTACACAACCTTACTTCCCTATCTGGCACTTGGTGGCCTTGATAGTGAGGCCTGCTTTCTACAGAGCCTCCAAAACATTCTTTAGGTGGACCAGGTGATCCTCCCAGGTGGAGCTAAAAACAGCTATATCACGATATGCTGCACTATAGGCTTCCAGGCCTGTAAGGCTTTATTCACCAACCTTTGGAATGTGGCAGGTGCATTCTTCAAGCCGCAGGCCATCGCAATAAATTGATAATGCCCACTAGGGGTTGAAAATGCTGTTTTTGGTTTGACATCCTCAGCTAGTCTGATTTGCAAATATCCATTAGTAAGGTCAAATTTGTTCAAGTACTTGGCTGAGGCCTAGGTATCAATGAGTTCGTCTGCCCTGGGGATAGGGTGAGCATCAGTCCTAGTGACTGCATTGAGCCCCTAATTTCTCTCTTACCACCCTGGGTATGAGGTTTGGGCACCAGGACCACTGGGCTAGCCCAAGGGCTATCTGAGGGTTCAATCACTCCCAATTCCAGCATCTTTTGGACCTCAGTTCTCATGCAATCTCTGACATGGTCAGGCTGCCTGTAAACCTTATTTTTTTAACAGGAAGACTCTCACCTGTGTCCACTTCATGGGTACACCAAGTGGTCTATCTAGGAGTCAAAGAAAACATGTGTCTGTATTGATTGAGGACCTTCCTGCAGTCAATCTGCTGTTGCTCAGTAAGGCTGCCTGCCAAGGCTACACCATCAACTGAGCTATCATCAGGGTTTTGTGAGAGGAGACCAGGGAGTGGATCACACTCTTCCGCCTGTCCCTCATCAGTAGCCATAAGCAAGCCCATATCTGCCCTGTCCACATACGGTTTGAGCCTGTTTATATGGAGCCCCCTGTGGGAGCTCCTGTGAGTTCCAAGGTCCACCAGGTAGGTGACCTCTCCCTTCTACTCAAGTATGGTATGGGGTCCACTCCACTTGTCTTGGAAAGCTGCTGGGGCCGCAGTTTCCAACACCCATACCTTCTGTCCTGGCTGATTCACAGTCAGTACAGCCTTTTAGTCATGCCAAGCTTTTTGCAATTCTTGACTTGCCTCAAGGTTTTTGCTGACTTTCTTCATGTACTCGGCGATCCTGGAGCAGAGACCAAGTACATAGTCCATTGTGTCTTGCTTGGGAGGTATGAGAGGTAACTCCCATCCCTCCTTCACCAAACTCAAGGGACCCCTAACTGGATGCCCAAACAAAAGTTCAAAGGGGCTGTAACAAACTCCCTTTTGTGGGACCTCTCTGTAGGCAAAGAGAAGGCAGGGCGACAGAACATTCCATTTTCACCTAAGTATTTCTGGGAGGCCCATGATCATGCCCTTCAGGGTTTTGTTGAACCTTTCAACCAACCCATTGCATGTGGGTGATGGGGTGTGGTGAATTTTTAGTTTACTCTACACTCCTTCTGCATTGCAGTGATGTAACTTGACATGAAGTTTGCTCCTCTGTCAGTTAAGACCTCCTTAGGGAAACCCACTTTGGAAAAAAATCCCAGGAGGACCCTGGCCACCACAGGAGCTGTGGTGGTACTAAGGGGTATAGCCTCTGGATACCTAGTGGCATGGTCCACCACTACTAGAATAAAGCTGTGCCCAGATGCTGTTGGAGGGTTCATGGGACCAATTATGTCAATCCCAACCCTCTCAAAGGGAACCCCTACCACAGGTATTGGTATAAGGGGGAGCCTTTGTGGTACCACCTACCTTACCACTGGCTTGACAGGTGGTACAGGAGCGACAAAACTCCTTGGTGTCCTCTGACAAGTGAGGCCAGTGAAAGTGAGGGACAAGCCTGTCCCAAGTCTTACTTTGGCCTAGGTGTCCTACTAAGGGAATGTCATGTGCCAAGGTGAGTAGGAAGCCCCTAAACTTCAGAGGTATAACCAACCTCCTGGTGGCACCAGGCGTAGGCTCTCTACCCTCTGAGTAAAGGAGTCCCTCATCCCAATAAATCCTGTGGGATCCACTGACACTCCCAGCAGCCTCAGCAGCAGCTTGTTGTCTGAGGGGTTCAAGAGAGGGGCAGGTTGGCTGCTCCTGGCTCAGATCTGTCCTGGAAGGGCCCCTGTCCCCAAGAACTCAACCTGATCAGGTTCCAGTTCATCCGAGACAGCTCCTTCACAGGGACTGAAATCACCTCCCTCGAGATTGATCCTCTCTCTGGGCCTGGGGGGTGGACACGGCCTTACCCCTACTGGTCCTTCTTTTGGAAGGCACCTGGTCCATCCTTTCAGAATCCAGGGCTTGTTCAGTAGACATCAGTTTGGCCTGCGACCTGGTCACAGCAAACGCATCTACAGAGATGCCCAGCATTGCTGCATGTGTCCTTAATTCCACTTCAGCCCAGGCTGAAGTCTCCAAATCGTTGCCCAATAAGCATTCCCCTGAAAGGTCTGAGCTAACCACAACTTTTTGGGCCAGTTTCCCCTCCCCAGCTGAAATTAACAACTGCCAAGGAATGATCAGTCCTGACATTGTTAGCATTGGTCACTTGTTACATCTCACCAAATATGATCTGTTCAGGGTCCACAAGATCTTTTGTCACCATAGTGACACTTGCACCTGTGTCCCTGTATGCCATGGCCTCCTTGTCATTAATCAAAGGTTGTTGTCTATTTGCCCAGGTTACTGGGACTGACATATAAGGTGGCCATATCCATGCCACCATCACAGACAAGTACAGCCTGAGCTGGAGTTCCGACTAGGCCAGAAACCATCTCAGAGCCCAAGGGTAACCCTACTATTCCCTTGTTCCCTGTACCACCACTTGAAACTGTACTAGGGGGAGCAGTTGCCTTAGGGGCATTGGTGGTTGCAGTTGAATCATTGGCCTTTGTACAATTGCCATCTGTTGTCCAATGGGCAACACAAGGTTTCTTTTTCCCTTTCCCTTTGTTGGAGTGTGACTCCCCCCTCCTGCACCCGATGCAGGTTTTTGGGGCCCTGATGAAGACTTTGTCCCCTCCCCCCCTTTTCTGAAGTTTTAGCATCATGCTTCTTTTGGTCACCGCCATTGTTCTGGTTTCTCTGCTTTACCCTGGTTCTGACCCACCTATCTGCCTTCTTTCCCAATTCTTGGGGAGAAGTCAGATCAGAGTCAACCAGGTATTGATGCAACAACTGATTTTGATAATTAAGGATCTGCTCCCTCATAATCAAACTGTACAATCACTTGAAATCATTTACTTTGCTGCAAAGCAACCAGCCTTCCAGAGCCTTAATGGCACTATCCACAAAGTCTACCCAGTCCTGATTCTGTGCCTTCTGGGTGTCTCTGAACGTAATCCTATACTGTTCAGTGGTTAAGCCAAACCCATCAATGAGAGCACTCTTCAGAACTGAGTAATTGTCAGAATCCTCTTCTCTAACAGCGAGGAGCTTATCTCTACCTCTGTCAGCAAAGGAAAGCCATAAGATAGCTGCCCATTACTCTTAAGGGACCCTTTGAACTTTACACGCCCTCTAAAGCAGTTATCCATTTATGGATGTCATCCACAACTTGGTAGGGAGGTACAATCTTGCTCAGGTTCCTATTGTCAAAAGAATGTTCCTTAACTCTAGGGACACTGTTGCTGCCACCATGGGACTCTAGTCCCAAACTTTTTCTAGCTCTCTGGACTTCTAGGGTCTCTTTATCCAGGGCCAATTGCTGTTGCTTTACCCTACGCTTAGCTTTCTCAAGTTCCAGAAATTGATATTGGCTGTCATAAGAGTGGTTCCTCTTGCTGGATACAGAGGTCCCTGCAGACTGTACTGAGTGATGTGACTCTGCAGAGGGAGATCTAGATCTCCTTGGTAAACTTTGCACTCTTCCAGGAGGGGTGAAGAGAGGGCCATCTTGGCCTTCTTCATCATCTCCATGAAGATCTGAGTTGTCCAGGTGGGAACCATCTTGTTCCTCCTGGCCAGAGATTGATTCTATGTCATAAAAGGTGTCACCTCCTTACCTGTCCTCATTCCCTGCCCCACCCACTTTCTCCTGTTCATCTGACCCAGGGATCTTCCTAAGATCATCAAGCAGTAAGGCCTCTATGCGGCTGTGGGGGTTTGCAATTCTCCCTGTCTTCAGCTTTCTAGAGGCGTACAGGACTTTCAATTCTTGGATTGAACGCTCACTGTATTTAGAGGGCGGAGAGCCACTGGTATCTCCTTTGGAAGACATACTAAGTGTGGTGAGGTGTTGCACCTACCTAACCTAGTGGGAACTAAACTCTCTAAGGTTGGAGAAAGGGTGTGCTGGACCCTTGACTTACCCAACCCTAAGTTCAGTAGAACTTACTTATTCTAAACTAGTATTATATGTGCCTAGAACTTAGTGGTTTTCAGTTAATCAATACAAAGATTTATCTGGTAAAACAATGCAGGCTTGAATCCCAGCCACTGCACACCAATGTGAGAATGATGTCCACTAATTAAAGTGGGCACCTTGCACCAATCCAAACAACCCTTATGGTGATTTAAGAGGTCAAAGATAACCTTAGAAAGCTATCCAAGTGGTAGCTATGAAGAGCAGCCTTCAGGCTTAGTCTTGAAGTAATGTTAAACAGCTTGTTTTACCAGAATGCAATCTTATTGTATTGGTTAAATGAAAGATGAACCACACAGTAGTTATAAGAATTTAATATTTATTATTATAACACCTAAATACCTGACAGTATCTGCTACACGCAGATAAACCCAAAGCTCACAATACTGTAGCACAGAAACAATCATAAGTAGCACTAATACACAGTGGGCTCCCGGGAGACTAAACCATACACTAAAATAGTAATATAAGAACTACGACTTAAGTCAAGACAACGTCTAGATTAGAATGTGTAGAATCGCTGAGACCGAAGGAACCACCCAAGGTGATTAAGTAGGGACCCCACAGAGGACGGGTGCAGTGTGAAAACACAACCGTGTGCTACGTACTATTCAATGGGAGAGTCGCGGTTGCAATTTTAAAGTTAAAGGACCCTTCCCAGTGGGTCGCAAGGAAACCCTTTGGAACATAGAAGATTGGAGAGCCACCCCACTTGTGGATACCGAAGTACCAGAGTTACCTATCCCAGGGAAGCCGGGTGCATAGGTCTGAAGTGGCGTTGGAAACCGCAGTTGTTCTCAAGGGGAGTCTTCACAGAAATGCCACTGCTGAAAAGAAAAAAAGTGTCTGGTGGAATCCGCGTGTGCGTTCTTTATGTAAGGAATCTGAAAGCAGAGGGGACAGAGTCTGGGTCACTCAAGAGTGACCAGGGGCTCTGTAGACAAATGCCCACTGATGTCGGTGCTTCAGGTGCAAAGGAGGAGACCTTGACTCTACAGCTCCAGGGACCAGGAGACATCGTTGATGACCAGGAGTCGGATACAAGCTGTCCCACAAAGGATGTCAAGTGCTGTGAGGTCTGTGTCCGGCGGGAGCACCAACATGCCTTCGCAATGGCAACCCACGAAGGTCAAAGGTTACAGTGTGGCCCGGCAAGGACCAGAGGACTCACCACAGCAAGGGGAGTCAGGGCAGGCCTGAAGCAACCAGGGGAGGCCAAGAAAATCAGGATTGTCCCTCAAATGGACCCACAGGCCGAAGGCACAGGAGTTTCGAGGGGACCTTTAGCAGTTTCACCTAACAGCTTGCAGTGCACAGAATGCGAGGAGGCCAAAGTCCTTGGTACCAAATGTGCGCAGAGGTTGGGCGTACCAACAGCCCAATGCACGAAGTCGGAGAACGGCAACAAGCATATGCAATTGCAAAAGTACGCGTGCATGGGGGTTCAGGTTATGCGGTCCCCACAAGGGATACTGGCCTCAAACTTGGTGAGAGGGCAGCTCGACCTCAAGGAACGTAGGAAACCACCTCCTTTGTCATCTGCAGGAGCTCAGGATCAGCAGACCGGTCAGTTGCGTTATGGTGTCTGCGAATGCAGGGGAGTTGACTCCTTCACCCCAAGGGAGATAATTCAGTTGTCCTTGATGCTCCACAGGTCCTGCACGGAGCCTGTATGCTGCTCGGGCACAGACACTGCTTTGGACGGAGAGGGAGACGAAGTCTGGCCCAGTCGAAGTCCAGAGTGTCCAGACTGTCGAATGTCAGTGGTTTCTTGTTTCAGAATCTTGTCCACGTCAAATCTAGGGTCCTACAGCCAGGTAAGCCCTTTTGTACCCACGGGAGAGGGTTGGACAGGTTATGGGGAGGGTCAGGACAGGGGGGTGGTTACACCCATGTCCTTAGTCGAGTTTCGCGCCAGAGCAGGAGCCAACGACTCCCATAACTGGTTGGAGCTGGACTATGCACAGGGACACCAAATGTGCCCCTCATGCAGAATTTCAGGCACCTTGGCAGTGCACCCCCCCTGCCCCCAGCTCCAAAATATTAAATTCTGTCTGGGAGGTGGTCACACCTCCCTGTGACAGGATGCCTATTGTGCTGCCTTCCTCTGCTCGAGCTTGGCTTAGCAGCAGGAGGTGAGAAATGTGTCGCTGGTCGGCAGCATCCATTTTGTGCTGTCCGAGTCGAGAAGGTTGGTACTGGGAAGACCAGGGACCCACAAAGCTTGCTTCTGGAAGGTGGAATCATACCTCCTACATCGGTTCCCGGTGTGGAGGTATGATTCCAAGGTGTTTGATACCAAACATGACCTGTTTTGTTTCAGCCGTTTTCGAGACCGCATTTACTGCGAGGTTATGATGCACCACCTAGATGTCTGGCTGTGTCACAGACCACCCGGGAGAATGGTCTCCAAAGGCTGCAGAGGGGCTCTGCTCATGCAGGGGCACCCTCTCATGTAAAATCCAGCACCCTGCCTTCAGGATTGTTAAGGCCTGCTATACGGGTGACATAGTTAAGTGTAGTCACCTATATATATAGTAAACCTATATCTATTGTAAGTGGTGCATGCACCATCTTACACAGGCTGTGTTGACAGACCTGTAGTTCCATTTTGCATGGCCTCTCATGGTGGCATAATACATGCTTCAGCCCATGAGAGGCCTATGGGGTTCCTGTGCCCTGGGTACATGGGTACCATATACTAGGGACTTATAAGGGTACCCCAGTATCCAATCTGGAGTGTACCAAAGTACATACATAAAATTTTAAGGAGAAAGCAGATAGACTGGGATCCTAATTAGCAGGATACCAGTCAGACTAGTGGGGGTAACCATAAGAAGCAGATCCTACTTTCCTACACGTGGTCTACATGATCATGTGTCCCTGCCAAGAACGATATGTGGGCATGACCATACAAAAGATTTGTAGGAGGATCAGTGAGCATCAGAGCACTATCCGGTGAAAAAAAATAAAAGTGCCACCACCTGACAAAACATTATCTTGGAAAAACAACACACAGACAAAGGTCTCACATGGGTAGTATTAGAGATTATCCACCCTCGCCCCTTTGTTAATGTAACCAAGATACTTCTAGAAAGGGAGCAATCGTGGGTGTACCGTCTAAGGGCCCATGAAGCTGGATTGAATTACTATATTCCCTGGCTCCAACTGAAATAATGAGTTCCAGTGATAAAAGAAACAAGGGTGAAACTACTTACAAAATACCTTCCTCCTGTAGGAGTCTAATTAACATATCTATCCATCAGCCCTACCTAGTTGACTCCATAATATATGGAAGCTGAACAACCCGTTTGTGACACTAACAATTAATAAATCTGTACATGTAGAGGCCACATGCCATTATCAATGCTATAAAACACTATATTAAAGCAACCCAATCGTGTAGTTTACAAAAAGATTTCTCAGCCCTCTAAAACTTTCTCCCAGGCAGTTTTCTAAAAAATAAAAAAAATTTATAAAAAGCTATTCACAATTTATAACGCATTATTGCATATCCTGCAACCACTGGAAAAGCCGCTAAAAAGACTCTCACTAGTCAGCCTCAAAATGAGTAGTATCCCTGCGACTTCTTTGGGCGCCCGAGGGTACTACAGTCCCAGTCACCCCAGGCAGCAACGTGTAGTTTCACGTACCCACCGGGACGCAAGAGCTCGTTGTGACTAGGCAGGGCTCCATTTTCCGGCACCTCGACAAGTGCAGTCATGTAGTTGTACATAATGCTCAACTCTCACTTCCTGGCTGGGTACTTTTTGACTTTTAGAAATGACCCGTCATGGAGACGGTGCCCCGGCGGGAGGAAGGTGACGCATGATAGGTGCCTTCAGTAGGGCGAGACCTTTGACGAAGGAAATGAATGCATGATATGTAAGTAGCACCTTAGAGGACACAGGTATTTCCTGAACCAGAAACAAGCAACCTGGGACCTGTTTCGGGGTAACACCCCTCATCAGCCAGGCTGGCTTAAATCCAGTGGCAGAGTGAGCAAGGGACCCATGTCTCTGCCAACCCTGCCACCTTAGGGTGAACAAAGCAAACACAAGGAGATGATGGACGGAGCACTGAACCTTTTCAAACACTTACCCCTAGTCACAGGGGAAGACCAGGCTTAGCAGTTCGGGCTGGACTGATCTCATAAGGCACAGGGTCAAGACTGATTTGCATATAGCTGGGTCTGAACTGGGGTGGCGAAGTGAGCTGAAGAACAATGATGGATTCAACTGAGATCTGTGACGGGGGTGAGTGTCTGATTTGCATATAGCTTGGTCTGAACTGGGATGGTGAAGTGAGCTAAAGAACGATGATGGATTCAGCCCAGATCTGTGACTGGGGGTGAGTGTCTGAAAAGTTTCTGTGCTCTGTCCATCATCTCCTTGGGTTTGCTATGTAACTTTACCTTTCCATATAGGCTTCTGTTCATAATGTGTGCAGCGCTATTGATTCAAAGGCACCCACCGCTTCCCTGAAATGCGTGCAATGATGCAGATGTCGAAAATAACATTTCTTAAACTATACATTGCAATAATGCATCATGTTTCATTCGCACTCCATATAGTCTTTCACCCAGTGTGTGGAAAGCAATCTAACATGGAGTCTGTGCCCTTGCTCTCTGTACATCAACAGGAGTCACACTACATTTTGTGACTGTAGAACTTGCTGTGAAGAAAAATAACTTGTAAACGTCAGAGGCCAACACTGGATTGCACAAGTATGGGAAGCATGTGAATCTGCAGCACTACACGATACGAACAGATGCCTGCAGGGTAAGTAGCATTTTCCATATAAATCACTGGAAAATACAAAGCTTAAAGTGATGTTATATTTAGGTAAAAAGAAATTGCTGACAAAAACAAAGGTTATGGTACATTTTAATTTTGAAAAACTAATGGCATCCACCAGTTATAGTTGAGGGAGCGAACTATAACTTACACAGCTGCCATGCACTGCTTATGACCTCCCATATTATATCACTCATGAAATGCTCAGTGATATAACTGATGACATCATAGAATGATTCTGACAGTTTGCTATATTAGTTTGCTATATTGCTGAGAGCTGGGCGGATGCCCCGGCCCCATTCTCCACAAATCTGCAAACGTGACTACTAGTTAAAAAAACCCATACAAATTCAGTTAAAAAACAACAGTTACTGGGACGTTATAATTCGGAAATAGAATTTGAAAACCTTAGAAATTCATTGAAAAAAACAAAGGTTACAGGGACATTATAGTTAGCCTCAGATTTTACTCGTACAAAACCATCGAAATGTAGCAGTTATATTTACCTGAGCTAACTATAACTTACACCCCCTCAATCCACTGCTTATGACTTCGCATATTACATCACTCATGACATGATCAGTGACATCACTGATGACATCTCAAATTACATGACTGATGAATAGGAAGTACATTAAGTACAATATCACAAAAATGGAGAGACTAGGTTCGGAATAGTGAAAAAAGAACTCGGATATCGTAATAAAGGCAGCTGACAAGGGGGCTGCTATAGTCCCACAAAGCACCCATGATTATATAACTAAGATGAAAAGGCAACTGTATGTACAAGAAAGTTACCTTCAGATTATTAAAGACCCCACCCAGGACATTGTTAAACTAATTAACAGACTAAAACACAAAGGACTAAAAGATAGTTTTCTTAGCGAACTGGAGTTTGACTTCCTAAACAAGAAAACTTCGAGTATATCCACCATCTATAGCCTTCCTAAGGTCCATAAGAATTTGGAACAACCACTGGGGAGACCACTTGTATCTGGTTGTGGTTCCATTCTGGAGTCACTGATCAAGTACATTGATACTTTTTTGAGACCTTGGCTAGTCGAAACAAGGTCAAATATTAGGGACACAATGGATGTTATGCAAATAGTAAAAAACCTACCATTTGAGCCTTCTACCTAATTCCTTGCGACGCTTGATGTGGCTTCACTATACACAAACATACCCCAAGATCAGGCTCTGGAAGTTGTACATGAAGTACAGGATAGAAGATCCGGCCCAGTTTGGGTCCCTACTGACTTTGTAGTACTACTTCTGGAGATAGCCATGAGTCAGAACTATTTTGTCTTTCAAAATGAGTTCTTCATCCATAGGAAGGGTGTGGCCATGGGATCTGCTCCCATTCTGGCAAATTTGTTCATGGACAACTACGATTACATGAATATATACAACCTAAACAGCCCTTTTCTAGACAACACAATGTGGAAACGGTATATCGATGATGTACTTATGATCTGTTCTGACAGTAGGTTAGAAATGATTGACGTTTCCTTTTGGCTAAATTATAGATCACCAGACATTAAATTCACAATGTCATATAACACAGATGATTAGCTATCTTGACCTATCATTGAAAGTAGAAGATGCCAGGTTATACACAACCCTATTTAGGAAACCCACTGAATGCAACACTCTTCTTAGATACCATTCTCACCACCCTAGAAATATTTGGGATAGTCTGCCTGAGACTGACTTTTTCAAAGAGACAGATGTACTGATCACCAGAGAGAGGATATCCTAAGGGCCTTCTACATGCAGCTAGGAAGAGGGCATGGTATTGTCCTCTTTACACATTACTAGAGGTAAAGAATTGGAGTGACAATACCAACAATAGTAAGTATTACCACATTCAACATCAGGAGAGATGAGGTTAAAAATGGTGTTTAACAAATACTGTAAATTGATGGTAACAGATGAACACAACTGAGAAACCACTTTCTGCCTTCAAAAGAGGTAGCAATGTAAAAGATTTTGTTGTCAGCTCTCTCTTAAAAACAAGTGCACCATTCATAAGAACACAATTGAATCTACCACCACTTATGGGGCACTTTAATTGTGGTCATTGCAAAGCGTGGGAGCTAACAGTTGAGGCAAAGGAATTCACATGTGCAGACCTCATATATACACTAAAACATCATACTAATTGCAACAGCACTGACCTGATTTATGCAGTGAGATGTTTCTTGTGATAAAATATATGTAGGACACACAAGACAAAAAGTTAAAACAAGGATTCTTCAACATTGTAGTTGAATTAGATGCAGAGTTCAAGGGGCACCCTTGGTCGAACACTTCGAGACTAAAGGCCATTAAACAGAGAGTTTGAAGTGGTGGGTACTTGAAAAAATAACGCGCAACCCCAGAGGGTGTGACATTACATCTTTGTTGACTCTCAGGGAGTATAAATGAATACATATCCTCAATACAGTGAACCAAGGTCTCAATGAACTTGAGGAGATCAATAGAGAGACAGGGCTGCTCAGTAATATCTTATTCATCTGTTATCTAATTTTAAATCGTTCAATATCTGGATTATGTCAACTGTTATATACACTTGCATCAAATGGTGAAATTAGACGGCCTCAAACATATTCCTCTATTCTTTTTTTTTTTTTTTTTTTTTTTTTTTTGAAACCGTTTATTGCAGTTTATAGAAGTTACAGGTATGGGCCTACAACCACACGGCCGGCCGCTAGAGCATCAAAAGCATATTACATACATACAGCAAAAAACTTTCTCAGCGGTGCACAGTAGGAAGACAGGAGTGATCAATGGTGCAGGCCTCACAGCTCCATGCCCACAGTACGGTTCCATTTTCTTAAAGCAAAACAACGTAAACAAACCACAACCGCAAGGCAACCCTCGATCCAAAGTGACAACACGTGCTCCATAAGGGGGGGATCCAAACCAGCAGCAAAATTCTGAAGAGGGGGACGGGAGTAGATCAGGGACTGGGGGACCGCACGCCCGCGGCCAAGGGAGGGGCGCCATCTAGGGAGACGGAGCCGGCGAGGCCGCCGGTAGCAGCGGCGGCTCACAAATACCCCCGCGGTAGGCGTTCCAGGGGCCCCAGAGTTTCATCCACGCCCCAGGCCTACCCCTCGCCACATACACCACCTTTTCACGAAACATACACCAATCCATATGCTCTTTCCAGGCCGACACCGCAGGGGGCCTCTGGGATCCCCACAATTGGGCAATATCACGCTTGGCTATCATGTATCCCAAAGTCACCCACCGCGCCTGCGGGACCGAGTAGTCATTTGGTTCCCAGACATTTAGCAAGCATCTCCTCGCTTCAGGCAGCAGCGCGACACGCGTAACCATTCGTAGAACCTCATGCACACCACGCCAGAATCGCTCCACCTTCGGGCACTCCCACAGTATATGCATGAAAGTCGCCAACGCACCACAGCCACGCTTACACATTCCATCACCGGCAAAACCCATACGTAAAAGCCTTGGCCCCGTCACGTAGACCCGGTGAAGGATCTTGAGCTGGACGAAACGAAGGCGAGCCGGGATGGCCACCTCTTTCGGAGAGGCCACCGCGGAGATCCAATCCTCGTCGTCCAGCTCCAGCCCGTCGGCAACCCAAGCCTCGCGGAGACTAGTCAGCAGACACGATCTATCGTTAATCAATTTTTTGTATATGAGGGAGATCGTGCTGTCCGGGACATGGCCATCTAGCACTCTGTCCTCCAGGGGGGAAGACTCCGGAATGGATGCAACATCCGGGAAGACGGAGCCCAGCGCATGGCGGACCTGTAGGTACCGAAAGTACTCACTGCCCTGCAGCTGAAACTCCGCCTGCAGCGTCTCAAAAGTTTTGAATCCCCCCCTCGTCCAGAGATCTCCCACCGTGCTGATTCCGATCGTGTCCCACTTCTCGAAGCCCTTCGACGTCCACAGGGAGCCCAACCTCTCAGATGCATACAGCGGAGACGCTCGGGTCAAACGGTCCTTCCACCCCATAGCTGCATTAGCCGCGTGCCAGACACGCACCATGACACGCGTCGGTCCCGTCAAACGGGAGTCGGGCGCGCCAGAGTAGAGCGCTCGATTATAATCGCCACCGGGCAGAAGCGTCCTGTCCATCTCAAATGCCGGGTTCAAGGCGGGCCCGTAAAGGCCATGATTAATTGCAGCTAGTTGGGAGGCCCAGTAATACCGTTTGATGTCCGGGAGGGCGACCCCTCCATCGTACCACGGGAGCGTCAATTTAGCCAGAGCAATACGCGGCCTCCCGTCCCAGAACAGGCGCCGCTGGAGGCCCTCCACCTCGCGAAAGTAGCGTGCCGGGACCAGGTCCATGGTATTCTGGAGGGCGTAGAGGAAGCGCGGCAGGGACATCATTTTAAATAAGGCCGCTCGGCCGAGCGGCGAGAGCGGCAGACGCCGCCAGCGCACCACGTCCTCCCTCAGACGCTGGAGGGGGGGCAGCAAGTTCCGCTCATAGCGGGCCTCCGGGTCAAGAGTGATATATATACCCAGGTACCGGAAACCCTGGGAGGCAATCTGGATCGGACAGTCCCGTGGCAAGACCGGGGCCTCCCCGGAGAGCACATAGACACAGGATTTCGCCCAGTTGATGACCAGGCCTGAGTTGCGACCGAAGGAGCGCAAAACATCAACCAGGACGATCAGTGACTTGCGCGGGGAGGCGAGATACAAAAGGATATCGTCAGCATAGAGGGACACGCGGTCCTCATGCTCGGGGGTCCAGCGGAGACCACGGATAGAAGGGTGCCACCGCAACCACTCCGCCAGGGGCTCCATGGCCAGGGCGAACAGGAGAGGCGACAGGGGACAACCCTGTCGCGTGCCCCGCCCCAGCGCGAATGGGGCAGATACTCGCCCATTCACCACCACCTGCGCCAACGGGCCCGAATATAGCAATTTGACCCAGCTGACGAAACCCGGGCCGAACCCAAACTTCGCCAGCATCGCCCAAATATATGGCCATTCGAGCGTATCAAACGCCATGGTGGCGTCCAAGGACGCCAAGATGGCCGGCTCCCGCACAAATGGGACACGCGCGAGCACCCCGTGTAAGCGCCGCAGATTAAGCGCCGTGTTGCGGTGTGGTATAAAGCCCGATTGGTCTTGGTGGACCAAATCGCCCACCACGCCAACCAACCGGTTGGCCAACATCTTGGCGAGGATTTTGGGCTCCGCGTTCAGAAGCGAAATCGGCCTATAGGATGTGACCCGCTCACGGGGCTTCCCCTCCTTATGGATCACCACAATTGTAGCCAGACGCTGGTCCGGCGGGAGGGAGCCCTGCGAGTGGGCCGCAAGGAACATCGCGCGCAGGTGGGGCGCCAACACATCCGGGCGTAGCTTGTATAGCTCAATGGGAATACCATTGGGGCCCATGGCCTTGCCGGATGCAACCGAGCGAATAGCCGAGGCAATTTCGTCCGAGGTGGGCGGGGCATCCAGCGAATCCCTGTCCTCCACCGTAAGGGAGGGCAGTGCGATGTCCCAAAGCAAGGCATGGGAATCTTCCTCCGAGCAGGGAGAAACCGGGGAGTAGACTTCGCGGAAATAATCCGCGAAGCAGGAGACAATGGCTTCCGGCTCAGTGACGCACACACCATCCACGCTCTCAATCAAAGGCACCACGCGGCTCGCTCTTTCCCTCTTGTCCAACCACGCAATCAATTTGCCAGCCTTGTCACCCACATCATACAATCGCCCCTGCTGCTCTCTACTGAGGCCCCTGGCCGCCTCCGTGACGAGGGCCCGATAGGCCGCCTGCTTTAAGTGCAAAACATGCAACTTGGCGTCTGTTACCCCGCTCCCCAGGTCACCCTCCAGTTCTGCAATCTCGGCCTCAACCCGGGTCACCTCCTCCCGCTCGCGCCGCCGGGCATTGGAAATAAAGGAGAGGGCCTCCCCTCTAAGAACCACCTTGAAAGCCTCCCACAGGGAGATGGCAGACGGGACCGACCCCACATTCTCATCGAAATAGCGCTGTAAGGAGTTGATCAAGTCGGCACGAATGGTGGGGTCGCGCAAATACCATGCATTGATCGGGGCCACTCTGCCATCTCCCCTCGGGAAGACATCGAAATGCAACAACAATGGGGAGTGGTCTGAGATACCCCGTGCCAAATGGCGCACCTCCCCCACCCTCCCTGCCTGGGCCGCCGGGACAAGGATGTAATCAAGCCGCGAGAGGCTACCATGGGCCCCCGAGTGGAAGGTGTACTGTTGCAATACGGGATGCTTTAAGCGCCAGCAATCCACCAGGCCCAGCGTGTCTAAAAGGCCGGGCAGCCACGCCTGTGCCCGGGGGAGGTCCCTAGGGGGATGGCGATCCATAGACCCAGAGGCAACCGCGTTAAAGTCCCCTCCAACCACCAACAGGCCACCCGGAAGGTCCAGAAGGAGGCGCCCCAGGTCCGCAAATGTAGTGGCTTGTAACCCAGGCGGGACGTACACTGATATAAAGATAAACACTCTACCCTCCATTCGTCCCACTAGAACAGTGTAACGTCCCCTCTCATCATGGCGCACCTCGTCAATCTCCAACGGGAGCGAGTTCTTGACCATAATACCCACCCCCCGCGAGCCCGAAGTGAAGCCGGAGTGGGCCGCCAAACGATATCCCCGCCGATTCATTGCATGAAAGGTGTTACCTATAAGGTGTGTCTCCTGCAGGAAGACAACATCTGGAGAAATACGTTTTAAATACTGCAGGACCACACCACGCTTAATCCTATCCCCCAGGCCGTTAACATTCCATGACAACACAATCAAATCCCTACCCCCCATCATAAGTCAAAACAATCGGTCGCCCCCCACCGAGCATCTTAAAAACAACAAAACAGTTGCGGGTTTGCCTTGCGGTGCGAACAAACAACACACCCCCCCACCCCCCGGTCCCAACAGAACTCCCCCCTCCCTGCACCCCTGCATGAGCCCAGACAGCCCCCCCAAAGTGCAGTGTGCCTGTCGCCCCATAGCTAAGTACTAACTAGTCCCCCCGAGGAGGAGGGAAGCCCCCAGCAGACCCCACCCGACCTCCATGGGAGGGGAACATACGAAAGCAATATATGGTAAAGGAACAATATCCAGAGCAAGGCCTATACAGTCACCCCTCAATTCTGATCCGGCGGGCCCTCCCCGCCAGCCGCGCCCCCCCCACCCCGATCTCCAGGCAAAGTATCTAACCAGTCCCCAGCCACCTCGGGCCGGTCGAAGAAGTGCGTACGGCCATCCACCTCCACCCTCAGCTTAGCCGGAAAGAGCATTGAGTACTTGAGGTTTAGGTCCCTTAGGCGACGTTTAATACCAAGAAAGCTCTGTCGATGCTTCTGGACCGCCGGAGTAAAGTCTGGGTAGAAGTGTACATCCATGTTGTCCAGCCTGACCGGTCCCTGTTGCCTGGAGGTCTGGAGGATGGCGTCTCTGTCCCGGAAATTAAAAATCCGGGCAATAATAGGCCGCGGCGGGGCACCGGTCTTAGGGCGGCCCCCAGGGACCCGGTGGGCACGCTCCACCGCAAAAAGCTTACTCAGCCCCCGGGGCTGGAGATGGGACAGGATCAGTTCTTCCACGAAGAGATCTGCCGCCTCCGCCTCTCGGCCCTCCGGCACCCCAATAATGCGAACATTGTTCCTCCGGGCCCGACCCTCGGAATCCTCCAGTCGCCGGTCCATCAGGGCGCTCGCCTGGCCAAGCCGGCGCACCTCCTTCTGGAGGGCCACCACGTCCGTAGTGAGGCTCGTTGTGGTGTGGGCCAGGGAGTCAACTCGGTCGTTCGTCTTTGACAAGTCTGCCCTCACAAGGCCCACATCCACCAGGACTGAGTCAATTTTTTGCGCCAAGGTATCGAAACGCTGGTCCACTGAGGCCTTCATCTCTGCGATGGCGCCCATGACGTCCCGGAGGGTCAGATCCACCGGTTGGGCAGGCGCCTCCGTCGGGCCCACCAGGGATGACCGCGATGTCTCCGGAGAACCCTTCTGGAGCGTATAGCGATCCATACTATTGGCCTGGTGCGCCGTGCCACGGCGGGTTGTCTTCATCTTCGCCCGGTCGCCATCTTGTTTGGTGGACATGCTGGCCCTTCCACCGTCGTGCCAAGATCTCCAAACGGGCCGCCACACCAAATCACGGGTGTCAGGGGGGGGGGCGGGGGCGACCACCGGGCCGCGGGTCAACCCACCGCCGGCGGGTCAGCCGGGCACCTGGACAAGGCAACACCACCGCACCCCGCTCCGCAGCCCGACCCCGCCTGAGGCAAGGAGGGCGCAAAAGCGAAAGTGAAAGTGCGGGGTACGCGAGTCGCCCAGCCCCACTCGCCGCTGTTATTCACTTCGTCCCCGGATCGCCCCACTACTCCAATCCGGGGGGCCGGCGAGGAGAAGGCCGCAACCTTCAATCGATGCTCCCTCCGGTGTTCGGGGTCCGATTCGAGCCCAAAAAACGGGTGGCGCCTCTGCTCGGGTTCACCGACACAGTCCCCTCAACAAGGACAGGATATCGCCAGGATTAATTCAGGAGGTCGCGGAGGTCCTCGGGAGCCTCGCACCTACGCGGCCATCTTGGTTGCGCGCTAGGCTCCTCCCCCTATTCCTCTATTCTTGATGTATTGTTTTCTCTAAATGTTTTTACAAATCATCATTTGAGCCGTTTCCCGCTGCAACAATACCATGTATGACCAATTTCAATTGATTAATAATTGGTCATTAGTATATTTTAATACTGATACCGGACTGGATAACTCTTCAAGCGTTATACATAGGCACCAAACTGTGAAATGAGGCTGCCTCAAATATTTCATGTCTTTTTTGGGGGGCGTTACTTTCTGGGATTTTACTGATTTATGTAACAATATTAAACATTCTTGATGTGTTGTTTTTGGGAAATGCTCTTATAAATCAATACCTGTTTCCCACTACGACAATACTATATACAACCTATTTCAATTGAAAAATAGTGGGTGCAGAGGCACAAGTAGAGTCAAATTTTGGGGGTGGGGGGGTATAAAAATTTTAGGGGGTGGGCTAATTCTTTTAGTAATTGGCAGAGTGAAGATGCAGGGGCTCTAAGAAGCCTCTAAAAAGCCTCATTAACAAGTAAATGGTCTTTTAAAGACCTGTGAAGTACCCTGGTGCGACTGCAGTAAGACGGTCACCAGCCCAGGAAGCTGTCTTAATCCGGGCTAACACACACGACGCGGAGGGGGGTGCTGGAGCCCTTTGAGCCCAATGGGCATTGTGCGCCTGGTGCAGAATATAAATATATTTCGGTACCCTAAGCCGGGTTGGTTTGCCCTTCATGAGGCATCCAACTTGACTGTGTTTTTATTCAGACTTGTACCTTTCACAACTTTAGACACCAGTAGATTTACAAGTTAATTATCTCCGTTTGATTATGTTTTTTCAAGTGAATGTCTGCTTGGTTTTTATCTTTGAGTCCTACAAATTTGTATGTGATGTTGTACACTCAGGTGGGCCCCTCCCCCCTATTTGGCAAGATTTCTGCTACATTGCAGACGGGGCTGCACGTCTCCTAGCCCCTGTCAGAGGAACACGCATGCATCCACAGCAGTCGCATCTGTGACCCGGGCCTGACTGGACACATACCACAAGTGTTTGGATTCAGACGTGCACACTTATTTAGCGGCCGTCTCCAGTATATAGAGCACTTTTCCAGGCAGCGGCGGTGCAGTCATGCCGCGAGGAGTTCACATTCATTGCAAGGGAATTTTTCGTATGGGTAGCATGCAGTGCTTAATTTGTAAAATATCAAGTGCCAGGGTTCTGACCAGGAGGCCACTGCAGCTTGCACCACCCATCGTCCTTGTCGCCAAAACAACTACCAACCATCTCTCTCGCATATAAATGCGGCAGTTCAGATTATTCCAGGTCCCCAAAGCTAAAGGAATGGCTGGGGAGGCAGGTATTAGCAATTTTAATGTATATTGTATTCCTAAAGAACTGTTGTCCTGCTCATCTCTAAATTAGATGAGCAGCTCCACCATGTGTTGGACTGTTGTAAGTATGGTGTTGACAATTAGGTGCCAATGCCGAGCACCGGAAACCAATTAAGTGCCAGTGCTGAGCACCAGAAAGCACAGGGTCCAATTAAGCACTGGTAGCATGTCACCCTGCCACTTTCATGATTGTACTATTTCTTCATTTGGGAGGCTTGACTCATTCCCCTTCATTTATTTTTAGAATTGGATTCTTGCGAATTAAACATATGTAAAGCGGGCTAGGATTTTGCCCAGCTACTAGAATGTTGAATCCACATTGGAGGCCGCAAGATGCCTTACACCTAACAGTGAGTGTAGGAAGGTGGAATCTGACTAATGGTTGCCCCCAACTTTTTGCCTGGTATTTGAGTGGTTTTTGACTAGTCAGGCTGGGATCCTGCTATCCAGGCCCCCAGCCTATCTGCTTTCTCCTTAAAACTGATGTGAGTACCCTAGGTACAAACCTAATTGGATGCTGGGCATGCCCTACCAGTCCCTTGTAGATGGTACCCTAGGTACCCAGGGCATGGGTCCCCCAGTAGGCCTACCAGGGCTGCAGCACTTATTGTGCCACCCTGGGATAGCCATACAAACTGACACCACCAGACCACTACTGTAGTCTGGGTAAGGTGGTGCTAGCACCCCTTACAGGGATACAGGTACCCTGTATCCCACCCCATTACAACACATGTACTCTCACAGGTCACCCCTATGGCAGGCCCTGGTAATCCTACAGGGCAGGGAGCTGAGATATGTGTGAGAGGGGACCCCTACGTGAGTAGGACCTCCCTGCAACCTTCGTAAAATCATTGCTGGGTTGTTTGTACTGTAGCCATACCATATACTCTTAACCGCATTATAAGTATATCGCGATAGTGTGATAACTTGAGAATGGCTACACAGAACCATATCGTGTTTGGTGTCAAACATGTAGGAATCATACCCCCAGTCCAGCCATGGGCATGAGGGCATGGTTCCCCCCTGCTAGAGGGGCGATATGGGAAAAGCGGTAGAATTTAGACACCAATTTAAAAGTGCACATGTACCACAAAATGGCTACTGTCTGCCACCTACACGACTCTGGCTGGCTGTTGCTGGGGAAAACCCCAGCCTTGCCAGCTAGACAATAGGGCTCCTGTGGCAGGGAGGTGCTAGCACCTCCCCAGACAGGACAGACAGACGGGATAAGTGGATTGGAACAGGGTGGGTGCACCAAATGTCCTTTCAGAGTTGCACGTAGGCAGCTGCAGAGCCTCAATTCTGCATACACCGCCTGGAACCGGTTCAGGGGCATCCTGCCCCTCGCCCAGGCGGGAAACACACAAAGGGGAGTGGGTGTAGCCACCCTTTCCCGCCTCTACTCTGATTGGTAGGCTCTGATCTGGACCATCCCCTAATCTTGGGGATAAAGGTGAATACTGTGTCCCCAGAGCCTCAGATTAATCTGAAACTTTACAGAACTGACCTTCGACAAGCTGCTGCCCAGCTGACTGAAGAAATCTCCCTTGGGATAAAGGAGTTATCCCCCTGCTTGGCAGGCACCTGAAACACTGCAAGATACCCGGTTGGAACTTCGCTGCTCCGACGGACTTCGACGACCTCCAGCAACCTTGAGGTGGGTTTCCTGAGCATCCCAGAGGCCAGTGAGTGTGCACAGCAAGTCTGAGCACCGTGGACCGCGTGGGTGCTGAGATTCCTGAATACCCTAGGACACCGGCCACCTCTTGCATAGTACACGACCCTGACCAGTGGGGAAGTTGTGCTTTGGCCCATTATTGAGCCAACCACCAAGCAGCATCCGTGCCAAAGATCAGCGCCCTAGCCCCCTCCGGTGGCCCGTGGGCTCCCTTTTACGCACTCCATTTTGCTGCCTTCCGCAGTCCCTTGTCTCTCGACTTGTTGGCCCTGGCGGAGGACAATCTCGACAATTAAGAGTTCCCCTGGTTGCTCCAGGCCTGCTCTACACCCTCCCCAAAGGAGAGCTCTCACAGACCTCTTGGGGGGCTGCACCAGCAGCTGCTTTGTTCATCTTGCGTGGGTTGCGGTGGCCAAGGGTTAGTGGATCCAATCCGGACACTAACACCGCTGCGACCCTCATCCGACGTGGGACAGTCGCCCTCCAGCAGCTGGCCTTCCTTGAAGCCTCCCAGAGCCTGTGACTGAAGAGCCAAGCTGCACCTCTCTTCACCTGAAGCACCCGACATCGAAGGGCTCTTTCCTTTGAGCCCCCTGGTCACTGTGCCGTGACCCAGACTCTGTCCCCTCTGCTTTCAGGTCCTTCTCTTCAAGTTCTACAACTTCATTCTACACGACATCATCGACGCTTTTGGCTAGCAGCAGTTTTGCATCATTTTCCATTGAAAATCAGCCCGCGACCCGACACCAGAATCGACCTATGCACCCGGCTTCCCTGGGGCAGGTAACAGTGGTACTTCGGTACTCCCGTGGTGGTGGGCTCTCCAAAGGCTTAACTCTAAAGCCTTAACTTTGTACTACTGCTAGAAGTGTCTTTAATCTTTAAAAAGCAAACCGCAACATTCTCCATAGGCTAACATTGAAATCCCGATAGCAGCCCTTTGCACTGCACGTGGGTCCCCTTCCTCATAACTGTGGGTGGATTCTAAAGGGGCAAGCGATCCTAAATGCCCTAGGCATTGTCTGTAGAATTGTCGTGGTTCTTATACCACTTTTTTAATATATGGTTTGGTCCCCCCCTGGGGCCCATTGATTCCATTGCTAACTATTGTATCTATCAATGCTTGTTTGAAATGTACTTTTGCCTCTAGCCTCATAAAGAGACTTGTGGGATTCTGTCTAGAATAAATACATATATTTTATATATATATACCTGTGTGGACTACTCTTTCATTTGGTCATTCAAGAGGTTATTATGGTAAAACAATAAGCTTAACACTCCTTCAAGACTTAGCCTGAAGGCTGCTCTCCACAGCTACCACTAGGATAGCTTTCTTAAAAGGTTGTCTTTACCTATCATCAATAAGAGTCGAATTGGACTGGTGCAAGGTGGCCACTATAACTAGTGACCAGCATATGCCAGGCCAACTTCTCACAGTGAGCATTTTTACTTAAATGCAACCTGTGCACAAATCGCCCAGGGACTTTCATCATTGAACTACTCCTTTTCTTGAGAGGCATGATATTTATTTTCCTTCCTCGCCCCTGTGCTTCTGGTGTAGCCTTGTGCCCCCCCCCACCTCCTGTGCTGATCTTAAACCCCGGGGGCTTTGCCCTGAAACCACGGTGACTTACCTGCAAACTGTTCCTCTTTGAGGTGCTCCCAGCCTCCATTTCATTACATTGGGCTCGGCGACCTCTGCTCCCGTCCACCCCAGTGCTGCTGGTGGTGCGGTACCTACCTGAAACTGAACCTTGCCTAGTGTTGGTCAAAACCCCTGAAGACCGGGATTGTAAGTCCATTACTTACCTGCTAATGCACAACATTGTTGTTCTCCAATTGCATTGCATTGCATACAAAAGTCTATCTACTTCTAATTCAAAGTTTGAATCTGAGTCTACAAAAGTATTTCTAATAATGTAAAGCATTTTCTACACCCTTGCAAAACAATTCTTACTGTACTTGAAAAGTATTACTGCTTTTGAAACTGTTACTTACCTGCAAATGAGTTCCTCTTGGTTCTAGAAATAAAATAGTCATAACTTTTTAATACAAAACAATTGTTCTGGATTCAGTCTTAGAGTGTGTGCAATCATTGTTTGCCTGAATGTGTACAACAAATGCTTAACACTACAATCTCATAAGAATAACTGCTCAACCACAAATAGAGCTTTTAGTTTTATCTCCTTAAGCCTCTGGGTATTCACTGGAGTCTACACACTCTATACCGTATTTTGGTATAGTATATACAGAGCCAGCTTCCTACATGGTGCATGCACATTCAGATTTGTCATGTAGAATTCCATTATCAGCTGATGATGTTAATTGCTGGAAAATCTGTAGCTGCTCTTCATTGACCACATTTTCTAATTCAATAGAATCACTCCTCACTTGATCTATAGTGTTTTCAACTGCATTCATTGTTATGGCTCCCTCATTTTCAAGAATAGGCTGGCCAAGCAGATCTTGACTATGAGTGCCTGAACTCTTTCTCCCTTGAGAACTGTCCTTTGCAACCCTTGCTGCTACGCTTTCCTCCAGTTAAATGTAATCATTCAACAATTCCATACACATGGAAAAACATGGAAATTGAATTTGTCTTTCGCTACATTGAAAGCATTTACATAGCAGTCACAGTGACCTAATAGTTCTTCTCTTCCATGGGATTTTCATTAATAGTCATCAAAATGTAATAGTCCCGCTCACATGAAGGATCCCAGGGCACTTTAAAAACATACATATATTTACATTTATATCTTAGTACTATAGTACATTGCATAAATGTTTCAGCCTTTAAAATGCTTAAAATGAGCACATTTAATGTAATTTTAATTATTAAAAAAAAGAAACCAATTACATGAAAAGTCACTGGTAAAAAAGTGACCTTGGGAATTCTTTTTTAAGGACAGGGAATGTGGGGGCAGTGTTAGCCAATACGCTACAATGTAAAGCATAGGCGAGATAAACTGGCACTATGGATTTAAGGGCTTTACAGTTCACTCTGTATGCAATAATTCCTGTAGGTGACAGGACAGTACATTTTTCCAGCTACTGGAAACAGGATCCCGGGCACTGATCTTTGTCTTTTTGGCTAAAAAGTATTGGAGATCTTTTGAAAACCTTATCTTTTGAGTGCCTCTCAACATATTTAGACAACTGGAGTATATTTAAATCTTTTTCTGAAAGGAAAGTATTTTGTTTTCCAGTTAAAAATACCTCCACATTTTGTGGAGTGCCCTTATAGATAAAAGAAAGCACAGAGAGACTGTCACAAGTTCTTTATCCTTTACATTCCAGAATATCATCTTCCAGAATCCTGCAGCCATTGTTGGGAGTTTACTAGAACTCTAAAGGACAGGGAGAAAATCAGGCTGTATGGACTTCAGGAAAGAAAACAGCAGGAAAAGGCATGCTAGATATTTAAGAGGCCATGGGCAAAGTCAGTCTTCTACCACAGAGCCCTTTTCCTGCTCCAAGGACTCCCTCCGGGTCAGATCCTAGGAAACGAGACACCAGAGAAAGGGACATAGCTTCTAATTGATGTCCAGGAGCATGATGTAGAAGGGTATGGCGTCCAAGAATATCAATCTGCCTACATGCTCGCTGTCATAAGGTACAATGTTAAGACACCAATTGATGTCAAGACACTATTCGGTGTCAAAAAAGCCCCGGTGCTTGTCGTCGACTGTGAGAATGCCATCCAAACATCATTCGACCTCCAGAACAAAATCTACATATAGATTTATATTTCACCAAGGTTATTTCAAAACCTATGGAAAAAACGAGTTCCTTGAACTCCAGACTCGGAGTATTCTCGAACATATTCACCTTCTCAGAATACTTCTGAAGTACTCTAGTCTAGCACCCCATCATCAGGGGGTGTGGCATCATCTATATTTTCACCAGGTCTTGTAACATCTCCAAGATGTTTTCGACATAAAAGTTCATATTCACCTTCTTTGTCTCCATGTAGGTCTGGAAATCCAACAAGACATTGATCATGCTCCAGGTCAAAGACTAGATCTCCCTCTCGATTTTCTATGAGAAGTCAAGGAGATCCCACAAAAGATCTAGCGGATTGTCATGATTTTGCTAAGGAAGGAGTACTCCATCCTGGACTACCGCGTCAAGATCTTCCATAAGAGGATACTCTCCTACCCAGAAGCCTCCAACAAGGGTATCACTTATTAATGAACGTAGCACATTTAATAAAGTCAGTAGTAGGAGAAGCATAATTAAACCTTGCAATGCCCACTCCTTTTGTCCCAATATCTGTCATATTCAAGACCTTACATCAAAAAACATCCTCAAGGGCTCCGTTTCTGTTAGTGCCTTGTCTGCTTTAACCAGCAGTGCATCTGTTTCAAATGCCAGATTCAGTGAGGTCAGCTCTATCTCGACTTGTAAAGAAGTACAAAGCACCAGACCCTCTATTTTTTAGAGCAGATCCCACACCTGACTGTTATTGTGGTTACACCTAGAACATCTCATACAGTAACTTTTTTGGCTGTCCTACTGTAAAACGTATGGACTCTGTAAGGCAGAAAGATATGTGGAACATCTATTATGAAGGTTGCCAGGACTACTGCTCTCATGGGCAGATATGACAGATCGCTCTGAGAATCTATCAAATATTGTGACAAACTTCCCAAAGAAAAACAGGACTTCTAAGAAGTTCTAATTGGAGACAAGCATATCTTCATTTAGATCATTGGAGCACCAGCTGGCACTTCTGGCATAGCATGGTTATTGCCATGAAATCTGCACCAGATGGATTTCCTGGCTTAAACTGACTGGTCTATATCCAGAGACACAACAGATGATCCTGAATATACCCTTTTCAGTTACTTCACGTTTTGACTTGTATACAGACGAATAAGTTTTGCGTCAGAAAACTGAGGTGGAGACACTGAAGGCTGTTGGGCTGGAAAGTGAAAAAGAGTACAGACAAAGATACAGGCCCTATGATAGGCACTTCTTCTCTCAGAGGATTCAAACCCTTAACTGATCACATCTACAGAAAAACACCAGCATAGACAACCTTACCACCCTTGTAGGTCTTCCATAGGTAGAGGACAGCAGAAAAGCATCCTGCCAAGCAATGACTTCCTTCTTTCCCCTTCTCTCTTGCTCCTTCGGTGGGGGAAAGCATATACAATTACCTACAGGAGTAGGGAGGCATAACAGACAAAGGGTCTTGAATATTGTACAGATTGGATATACTCTTTCAAGTCCTCTCCTCCTTCAATCCCACCAACCTGAACATAAGCTTACCAATTAGATCTGTTGCAAAAAGAAGTCCTTTAAACTTGGAAGGAGTGAGAACGTTGGAGGATGAGCCCTCAGTTTCCCAAGAAATTGCAAAAATACATTAAAGAGGGGAAACCCTAGGTATTGCGTGTGTTTATACTAACCCCAGCGGGTGGGCAGAACACACCCAGGTAAATTAGTGCCTGCACCACATTTGCTGGAGTTTGTGTCCTATTTCAGATCTGTATGGGTCTGTCTGCTAACAAATCCCTATAATATATATATATATATATATATATATATATATATACATACATATATTACCTACTGGCGGTCGCCAGTAGGTAGATATAGTTAGGACCTTGTTTCTATTCAAAAAGTGTTTTTTCTTTTGCCAATATCTTTGGTGCCGTTTGCCGAATCTTCGCGAAATTTTCAAAACACGTTTTCTCCATGTTAATTTCCATAGGAAAATTTAGACAAGGCTACAGCCTGAACTGCTGAACGGAATTATGCCAAATTTGACAAAAAGGTAACTCTTGGTTCAGAAAGCGCCCTTTTTTTTTAATGGTGTAAATCTGTTCAGTAGTTCCTTTGAAAAGTATTTATTATAAAAAAATATTAGTATCTGGTGACCGCGGTGAATCCGTGAACCCTCCTGATCGCGAGCTTGATTCCGATTGGCTGCCAACACTTCAAACTAGGAAGTATTGGCAGCCATCTTCCGACTCGGTTGAACCGAGTCACAAGCAAAAAGGTAAAAAAACATGCAAAAAAACAAAAAAGGGGCAGGGTAGAAACATCCTGATCGCCTAGGCCTGCTCAAGGGTCCCACAGGGACCCTGAGGGCCAAAAATGGCTTTTTTTTAAAAAAAACTATTCAGCGGGATGCACTTAAGAGTGCACGAATCCCTCAGATTTTTTTTTGTTTTTTTTAAATGAAGCGCAGTCTCCCACGCTTTGTTTCTTTTAAGCCCCTGAGTGGGCCAGATCCTGGGGGCAATGCTTAATTGTTATTGGGGCACCCGCAGCCCTGGGGACCACCACCTCGCCAGGACTTTAATAATATGCAGGGGCACGTGGTTCCCCGCAGCCCCCGAGACTGCTACCTCCCCGAGTCTCTGCATAAACAAAATGTAGTGTGGGGGGCTCAAGCCCCCCCCACTCGGCCCCAGAGACCACCACCTCCCCGGGGCATAAAACACGAAGGGAGGGGGCTGCAGAGCCCCCCTCTTGGAGCCCTTCATGGCCCTGGGGACTGCCAACCCCACGGGCTGGCTCCAGCAATGTCCCGGGGTGCCGGGACATTGCAGTTTGCAATGGGAGAGTGCTCCCACCATCTCATAGCAAACAGTGCACTCGCTTTGAACAAGAGAGAGAACTTTGCTCTCGCTTGTTCAAAGCGAGTACACTTTGCTTTTTACCACCAGGAAGCTACATATTAGCAGCTCACTGAGGGTAAAAAGCAATGCCAGCCCCCGCAGGAGGCGGGAGGCAGGGGCCTAGGCCCCCCGCCCTTTAAAAAAAAAATAATTAAAAAAGGATTGGCCAAGCCGTGGGGGATGGGATCCCTGGGGCCAAAAATGGCCCGGGAGGGGGGCTACTTGGCCCCCCTCCCATTTATAATAAATATATATATATATTTTTTAAAGATAAGGCTGGGCCCGGGGACACTATCTCAGCCAAAATTGGCCTCAGGAGAGGGCCTTGTGGCCCCCCTCCAAAATATTAAAGATAAAGGCAATGAAGGCCCCGGGGGATGGGGTCCCTGGGGCCAAAAGTGACTCAGGGAAGCAGGGCCACACAACCCACTTCCATTAAAAAAAATTCGGGGTGGGGGCTGTGCGGTGCCCTCCCTTTACAATATATATATATTTTTTTTAAAAAGGGCTCAGGCCCCAGGGGATGTGGTCCCCGGGGACCAAAAGGTTCAAGAGAACAGGCAACTCGCCAGAGGCCCCGCCCCTTCCCTGCATGGCTCTGCAAACGTGCCTCATGGCACAATCTTGGTTGGAGAATAAAGTCCCCGTCACTACTGAGAGTCCTTAGAGGTCAACTAGCCCACTGGGTAACTCCAGTAAGCCCTACACAGCTGGTTTGCTGAGAGGTGGTAGGAGCCCACGCCCCTTTTTACACCACTCTGCAAACGCGCCTCTTGGCACACTGGTGGTGGGGCGATGAGGTCTCCTTGTGTCCTGAGGACCTAAGGACTAAACTGGACTTCATCCCCCAAGCAGCAATGTGCCAGGGGCTGTGTTTGCAGAGTGGTTGAAAAAGGGGTCGTGGCCTCTGACTACCTCTCAGCAATCCAGCTGTGAGGGGCTTACTGGAGGTGATAGGAGGGCCAGCTGGCCCCAATGGACCCTCAAGAAGTAAGGGGACTAAATCCCCCAACGCAGAGCGCACCAGGAGGTGTGTTTGCAGAGTGGTGGAGAAAGGGAGCGTGGCCTGTGGCCACCTCATCGCAATCCCACTGTGTGGGGTTTACTGGAGGTAACAAGTAGGTTGGTTGGCCCCTAAGGACCCTGAGCAGCAAAAGGGACTTCAATCCCCATCCAAGAGTGCACCAGGGAGAGCATTTGCAGAGTGGTGGGCAAAGGGGGCGTGGCCTGCTATAAGAATTTAGTAATCCTGCTGTGTGGGACTTTCTAGAGGTAATAGGAGGGGTAGTTGGCCCCCAAGGATGTCCTTGGGGGGCCAACTACCCCTCCTGGTAACTCCAGTAAGTCTCACACAGTGGGATTGCTTAGAGGTCTTTGGAGGCCACGCCCCTCCTTTCACCACCACTCTGCAAATGCACCTTCTGGTACACTACTGGTTGGGGGATAAAGTCCACTTCACTTGTGAGAGACTGGGGACCAAGAAGCCCTCCTGGTACCTCCTGTAAGTCCTACGCAGCAGAATTCCTAAGTGATGGTTGGAGGCCCAGCCCCCTTTCGCCAGCACTCTGTAAACGTGAATACTAGTTAAAGAAGCATTTGTAATGCAATAGGTCTCACATTTGCGAGAGTTAGAGCTATTGGCGTTGTAAATGTAAAAGTCTTTTACTAATTTTTTTGGGGAATGGATGTATGTTGTGTGTAGTGAAATTATGTGGTATGTTGTGCAGTGAAATTATGTGGATAGAAAGTATGTGGTATTTAGTGTATAGGAATTATGTAGAGTGGGATTATGTGTTATGGAGAGTTTTTATGTGGTATGGTAGTCTGTGTTGTGGAGTGGTAACCTCAGGTTTAGTCTTCCTCGTTTCCATTGAAGCTAAACTATAAACTCAATGAGACAAAAAAAAGAAGGAATCACTGAGGAGCACTTCTGGACCTAGTCAGAGGTATGAGCAGGGCGACTGGAATTATGCGACTGTTCGGCTGCACTGTTTCTCGAATAATTATACATTTTCCGCATTTGCCACATAATCCATCATCTGCTGCATATTCTACAGATTTGAACAAAAAAACATTGTTTCTAGCTCAAACTTTACCAAAAATGCAGCTACAAGTGTTACAGCATGGTGGAAGGCCCTTTGCACAGCTGGAATGGTCACCTGTTACTTATTGCTAAATGTGGGTGTTAAATTGGTACTAATGGTGCGCAAACCACTCTTACATCTTTCTGCGCTTCTCTTGCCTCTTTCTGCGTTTCTCTTGCTTCTTTATTACTTTTTCTGCACTTCATTACTTTTTCTGCACTTCTCTTGCCATCTTTCTGCACCTCTCTTGCTTCTTTCTTCTGCACCTCTCTTGCCTCTTTATGCACCTCTGTTGCTTCTTTCTGCACTTCTCTCATCTCTCTCTGAACTTCGGTTGCTTCTTTCTGCAAATCTCTTGCTTCTTTCTGCACTCCTTTTGCCTCTTTCTGCACCTCTGTTGCTTCTTTCTGCAGTTCTCTTGCTTCTTTCTTCACCTCTTTTGCTTCTTTCTGCACCCCTTTTCGTGCACCAGTTTTGCCTGTTTCTGTACCTCTGTTGCCTCTTTCTGCACTTATCTTGCCTCTTTCTGCACTTCTCGTCTCTCTGCATTTCTGTTGCTTCTTTCTGCACCCCTCTTGCCTCTTTCTACACCTCTGTTGCTTCTTTCTGCACTTCATTTCCTCCTTGATTTTGACTTTTGTTTCTTTGGTAAGTGCTAAAGTATCGTACTTATTGTCTTCTCTTCTACCGTCGCATGGACACTGGTTTGGGTATTGTCACGTACTTTATGGTGGTTGTATTTTGGCTTGCTACCCTGTATCATGTTCCCTTATGGAACGTATCTACTTTTGGGATAGGTATGTAACTTTATTATTACTACTTTTATTTGTTTATCTTTTCTTCCTTGCACCAACTCACGGTTTTATGTCTCTATTACATAAAACAACCTTTTAAACAATTATACTTTTGTTCTCCCTTGACATTTGGGGTGCACAGTGCACATCGTAGGCTTTCTTTCTTTTTCCTCTCTTTCTGTTGAGATCTCAGGCTGAACGACATCCCTTTACCTCAAGTGTCTTTATTGTAAGAAGTTGCCACTTTGTTTCTTGTGTGTGTATAATGCGGTTTCTCTAACACTGCGCAATTAATTAACCAGAATGAACACATGTGGTGAGGGTAAAAAATATTTATTATCTGAACAACATGTGTAATGTTGGAACTAAGTAATACAATGTAGCCTATCCTTTGTCTCTAGCCCTGATGAAGTCCTGGGCTGATAGCCTTGGGGACGAAACACGTGTTGGCTTGGCTTGAAGGCATTAGCTTGAAGAATATGTACAGGAACAAGAAATATATGTGACAAGATTGAATTAAAGAAGAAGACACGAACACAGAACAGACATTTGGACTTTATTTGATCCCCAGATATAAGAGCTTTTTTGCTCGGTTTACCTCTTTCCAAGTAAGTGAAGTGGGCTTTGCCCACATTTTACGACGTTTGGGTGGTCGTCGTATGGTTGACCTTGAAGCAGTAGTTCTAATAGGATATTTACTTTTACTACGAATATCACTTCCCTGCGCAGAAACTCCCTACCACCTTTCCTTTGTTTGTTGTGTTCTTTCTGCACTGCTCTTGCCTCTTTCTGCACCTCGGTTGCTTCTTTCTGTACTTCTCTAGTTTTTTTCTGCACCTCTCTGGCCTGTTTCTGCACATCTCTTACATCTTTCTGCAGTTCCCTTGCCCCCTTCTAATCCTCTGTTGCTTCTTTCTGCACTTCTCTTCCCTCTTTCTGCACCTCTCTTGCCTCTTTCTTCACCCAGTTCCCTCTTTCTGCACCTCTCTTGCCTCTTTCTGCACCTCTCTTGATGCTTTTTGCAGTTCTCTTGCCTCTTTCTGCACCTCTGTTGCTTCTTTCTGCACTTTTCCAGTATTGGGGTATCTTTCATAAATTCACATGCTTAGAATCATCCCCGCCGATGAGGTGGGAGTCTAGGTACAATAAAATATATATACATAATAGTCATAAAAACATTACACAATAGGCTAGTATGGACAGTAAAGTCACTACATTAGCCTATCAGTCCTTTTGTAAAAAAGAACCAAATTTGGAACGCAGCCAATCAGGCTGCAACACCCTCTTAGAACACTCCACAGAGAGGCAAACCCTCAGATTTTCGTAGCACAAGTGACAATAAGTATGTATTAGCAATTAGGTAAGCCTCTCCGGGGAGGAGGGTGGGTCGCATGTGAATCTATGAAAGATACCAATACTGGATAACTGAAGTTACAGGTAAGTAACTTGTTTTCTTATCCAGTATTGGGGTATCTTTCATAGATTCCCATGCTTAGAATCAGAATAGTTAGCAGTAGAATCCTTAGTTATATAGCGGATGGTGGGTATCCTAAGAACTACATAGATACCACGCAATACCAATACAGTAATGCATAGTAATAAAATAGAAAAGACACAAGATACATCTTGTATTAGTGAACATGTAATGACATAATCACCTCCTTACAGAGGCTTACCTTATTTAAAGAGGTTTCGTAACACTGCTTGGCCAACAGCTGATTCAGCCTCAGGAAGAGGTGTGTAGAAAGAAGCAAGAGAGGTGCAGAAAGAAGCAAGACAAGTGCAGAAAGAATCAACAGAGGTGCAGAAAGAGGCAAGAGGGGTGCAGCAAGAAATATAGAGGCGCAGAAAGATGCAAGAGAAGGGCAGAAACAGGCAAGAGAGGTACAGAAACAGGCAAGAGAAGCAGAAGGAGGGAACAGGGGTACAGGAAGAGGGGTGCAGAAAGAGGCAAGAGGGGTACAGAAAGAAGCTAGAGAAGTGCAGAAAGAGGCAAGAGGAGTGCAGAAAGAAGCAAGAGAAGCGTAGAAAGAAGCAAGAGAAAATCAGAAAGAAGCAAGAGGAGTGCCGAAAGAGCAAGATATGCAGAAAGAGGCAAGAGAGATGCAGAGAGATGCAGGATGAGTACAGAAAGAAACGAGAAGTGAAGAAAGATGCCAGAGAAGTACAGAAATAGGGAAGAGAGGGGCAAAAAGAAGAGTGAGCTACACAAAGAGACAAGAGAAGGACATGAAAAGTACAGAAAGAAGAGAGTGAGGTGCAGAAAGAGGCAAGAGAAGTACAGAAAGAGGCAAGTGAGGTGCAGAAAAAGGCAAGAGGTACAGAAAGAGGCAAACAAAGAGCAGAAAGAGGTAAGAGAGGTGCTAAAACAAGTAAGAGAGGTAGTGCAAGAGGCAAGAGGGGTGGAGAAAGAAGCAAGAGAGGGACAGAAAGAAGCAAGAGAAGAACACAAGTTACTTTCCTGTAACTTCAGTTATCCAGTATTGGTATCTTTCATAGATTCACATGCTTAGAATCATCCCTGCTGACGAGGTGGGAGTCTCGGTACAATAAAATATATATATACATAATAGTCATAAAAACATTACACAATAGGCTAGTATGGACAGTAAAGTCACTACATTAGCCTATCTTATTCCTTTTGTAAAAAAGAACCAAATTTGGAACACAGCCAATCAGGCTGCAGCACCCTCTTGGAACACTCCACTGAGAGGCAAACCCTTAGATTTTCTACATCACGTCGTGTGACAGGGAGTATCCCTGAGCTCTGCTCAGTTTTCTTCACCTTTGGTTGAACTTTGTGGGTAGCTATGTCCAATTCCTCTAAGAAAAGCTTGTGTTTTCCGTGTTCTTCATGTGGGAAGAAGAGACTGCATTTTGAAGACCCCCACAAGCAGTGCATTTACTGTCTTTATCCAGCACACAAGGTTAAAGACTGCAGGATTTGTAGAACCTTTCCTGCTAAGACTTTGAAAGACCGAGAAGGAAGATTGCTGGTTTGGCTGGAAAAATTGAAAGCTACATCTGATGTAGTTTCAGGAGATGATGGCAGTGTTAGTCCTCAGGTGTCCACCCTTTAACCAAGAAGAGGGATAGATCTGATGATCCCACTGAGCGACAGAGTAAGACCTTGAAGAAGCCTCACTCTGAGACTGGTCACTCGTCTTCTAGAAAAGAGAAGCTTTCATTCTCTTCAGAGGTGAAATCTGGTGATAAAGGAAAGATTTCAGTGAAAACTGCCTCAAAACAGCAGAAAACTCATTCTGAGTCTGTCGGGATCCCTGTTTCGTCGTCGACGATACCAACAGTGACGACTACTTGTTTCTCATTGACTCCTACCTCATCGTCGACGATGCACTTGCCGTCGACACTTCCACCGTCGACGATTCAACTCCCATCCACGAGTCCACCGTCGACGATGATACTACACCTGTCGACGATTCCACCGTCGACGACGATACAACTTGTGTCGATGAGCCCACCGTCGACGACAGCAGCGGCTTCGACGACATCGTCGACGATGGTTTCTCCATCGATGATGAGAACTTCGGTAGCTTCTGTTATGGCTATTTCGGCTGGTACTGACTCACTGTCTATGTACATCTCGTCGATGCTGAAGCGTAAAAGACCTACATCTTTACAGATTACACCAGTTTTGACATCAAAATTATCATCGTCATTCCCATCTTCAAGAAACTATTATCAGGACATTTCTCATAGTTCACCCTTGCCTCCTAGTCACTATCTAGAGGAGTCAGATGATGATGGACTTTTTAGTCCAGCACGTAACCCTTCTCAACTCCGGATTAAATATCAAGATGATGACTATGAGGAAGAATACTATGAGCCTTGTGAGTCTATGACTTCATTTCAGCAGGAACCTATGGTGCAAATGCCTATTGCCTTGATGTAGGACCTGACGGCTATGTTAAGGGATTATCATACACAGGCATGGGCACTTCCGATGGTTCTTGGAGGAAAAGAGATCCAGATTTGGTTTGCCCCACATCTGAAATATGGATAATGGTTAAGGTCTTAACTCTGACACTGAACTAATGGTTAAGGTCTTAACTCTTACTCTGACCAAATGGTTAAGTTCTTAACTCTTACTCTGGCCTACTGGTTAAGGTCTTAGACTCTTACTCTGGTCTAATGGTTAAGGTCTTAGCTCTTACTCTGGCCTAATGGTTAAGGTCTTGACTCTTACTCTGGCCTAATGGTTAAGGTCTTAGACTCTTACTCTGGCCTATTGGTTAATGTCTTAACTCTTACTCTGGCCTAATCGTTAAGGTCTTAGACTCTTACTCTGGCCTAATCGTTAAGGTCTTAACTCTTACTCTGGCCTAATGGTTACAGTCTTAGACTCTTACTCTGGCCTGATGGTTAAGGTCTTAGACTCTTACTCTGGCCTACTGGTTAAGGTCTTAACTCTTACTCTGGCCTACCGGTTAAGGTCTTAGCTCTTACTCTGGCCTAATGGTTAAGGTCTTAGCTCTTACTCTGGCATAATGGTTAAGGTCTTACTCTTACTCTGGCCTAATGGTTAAGGTCATGACTCTTACTCTGGCCTAATGGTTAAGGTCTTGACTCTTACTCCGGCCTAATGGTTAAGGTCTGAGACTCTTACTCTGGCCTAATGGTTAAGGTCTTAGACTCTTACTCTGGCTTAATAGATAAGGTCTTAACTCTAACTCTGGCCTACTGGTTAAGGTCTTAGACTCGTACTCTGGCCTAATGGTTAAGGTCTTAACTCTTACTCTGGCCTAATGGTTAAGGTACTAACTCTTACTCTGGCCTACTGGTTAAGGTCTTAACTCTTACTCTGGCCTAATGGTTAAGGTCATGACTCTTACTCTGGGCTAATGGTTAAGGTCTGAGCTCTTACTCTGGCCTACTGGTTAAGGTCTTAACTCTTACTCTGGCCTACTGGTTAAGGTCTTAGACTCGTACTCTGGCCTAATGGTTAAGGTCTTAACTCTTACTCTGGCCTAATGGTTAAGGTGCTAACTCTTACTCTGGCCTAATGGTTAAGGTCTTAGACTCTTACTCTGGACTAATGGTTAAGGTCTTAGACTCTTACACTGGCCTACTGGTTAAGGTCTTAGACTCGTACTCTGGCCTACTGGTTAAGGTCTTACTTTTACTCTGCCCTAATAGTTAAGGTCTTAACTCTAACTCTGGCCCACTGGTTACGGTCTTGGACTCGTACTCTGGCCTAATGGTTAAGGTCTTAACTCTTACTCTGGCCTACTGGTTAATGTCTTGAATCTTACTCTGGCCTAATGGTTAAGGTCTTAGACTCGTACTCTGGCCTAATGGTTAAGGTCTTAACTCTTACTCTGGCTTAATGGTTAAGGTCTTAACTCTAACTCTGGCCTACTGGTTAAGGTCTTAGACTCGTACTCTGGCCTAATGGTTAAGGTCTTAACTCTTGCTCTGGCCTAATAGTTAAGGTCTTAACTCTTACTCTGGCCTACTGGTTAAGGTCTTAGACTCTTACTCTGGCCTAATGGTTAAGGTCTTAGCTCTTACTCTGGCCTAATGGTTAAGGTCTTGACTCTTACTCTAGCCTAATGGTTAAGGTCTTAGACTCTAACTCTGGCCTATTGGTTAATGTCTTAGCTCTTACTCTGGCCTAATGGTTAAGGTCTTGACTCTTACTCTGGCCTATTGGTTAATGTCTTAACTCTTACTCTGGCCTTCTGGTTAAGGTCTTAACTCTTACTCTGGCTTACTGGCTAAGATCTTAACTCTTACTCTGGCCTAATGGTTAAGGTCTAGACTCTTACTCTGGCCTACTGGTAAAGGTCTTAACTCTTACTCTGGCCTAATGGTTAAGGTCATGACTCTTACTCTGGGCTAATGATTAAGGTCTGAGCTCTTACTCTGGCCTACTGGTTAAGGTCTTAACTCTTACTTTGGCCTAATGGTTAAGGTCATGACTCTTACTCTGGCCTAATGGTTAAGGTCATGACTCTTACTCTGGGCTAATGGTTAAGGTCTTAGCTCTTACTCTGGCCTACTGGTTAAGGTCTTAACTCCTACTCTGGCCTACTGGTTAAGGTCTTATACTCTTACTCTGGCCTAATGGTTAAGGTCTTATCTCTTACTCTGGCCTAATGGTTAAGGCCTTATCTCTTACTCTGGCCTAATGGTTAAGGTCTTAACTCTTACTCTGGCCTACTTGTTAAGGTCATGTCTCTTACTCTGGGCTAATGGTTAAGGTCTTAGCTCTTACTCTGGCCTAATGGTTAAGGTCTTAGCTCTTACTCTGGCCTAATGGTTAAGGTCTTAACTCTTACTCTGGCCTAATGGTTAAGGTCTTAACTCTTACTCTGGCCTAATGGTTAAGGTCTTAACTCTTACTCTGGCCTACTTGTTAAGGTCATGTCTCTTACTCTGGGCTAATGGTTAAGGTCTTAGCTCTTACTCTGGCCTAATGGTTAAGGTCTTAGCTCTTACTCTGGCCTAATGGTTAAGGTCTTAACTCTTACTCTGGCCCACTGGTTAAGGTCTTAGAGTCGTACTCTGGCCTAATGGTTAAGGTCTTAACACTTACTCTGGCCTACTGGTTAAGGTCTTAAATCTTGCTCTGGCCTAATGGTTAAGGTCTTAGACTCTTACTCTGGCCTAATGGTTAAGGTCTTAGCTCTTACTCTGGCCTAATGGTTAAGGTCTTAACTCTTACTCTGGCCTAATGGTTAAGGTCTTAACTCTTACTCTGGCCTAATAGTTAAGGTCTTAACTCTTACTCTGGCCTACCGGTTAAGGTCTTAGACTCTTACTCTGGCCTAATGGTTAAGGTCTTAACTCTTACTCTGGCCTAATAGTTAAGGTCTTAACTCTTACTCTGGCCTACTGGTTAAGGTCTTAGCTCTTACTCTGGCCTAATGGTTAAGGTGTTGACTCTTACTCTAAATGTAAAAATGTAAATTTGATACTTGTATAGCGCACTACTCACCCGCAAGGGTCTCAAGGCGCTTGTACGAATACCGCTGTGGAACCCATCCTGGCTTTCCCTGTGAGGCGTCCACTCCTGGGCACCCCAAAGGTGGAGGCCAGGCATCCTTAGCATTGTGGGGGCCGTTGTGGAGATTAAGCAAGCTATTGCCCAGAGTTGCAGAGTGGGACTCCATGATTGGAATAGGCACTGAGGCGAGAATTATCAGGTCCGTGGAATTATTGAGCCCAAGACCCACCGAGGCGGGGAATTGAACCCTGGTCCCAGGCTAGATCTCTGCATCAGGGTCTGCCGCTCCAATCATTGAGCCACACTTCTCCACACTCTGGCCTAATGGTTAAGGTCTTAGACTCTTACTCTGGCCTAATGGTTAAGGTCTTAGACTCTTACTCTGGCCTAATGGTGAAGGTCTTAACTCTTACTCTGGCCTAATAGTTAAGGTCTTAACTCTTACTCTGGCCTAATAGTTAAGGTCTTAACTCTTACTCTGGCCTACTGGTTAAGGTCTTATACTCTTACTTCGGAATACTGGTTAAGGTCTTATACTCTTACTCTGGCCTAATGGTTAAGGTCTTAGCTCTTACTCTGGCCTAATGGTTAAGGTCTTAACTCTTACTCTGGCCTAATGGTTAAGGTCTTAACTCTTACTCTGGCCTAATAGTTAAGGTCTTAACTCTTACTCTGGCCTACTGGTTAAGGTCTTAGACTCTTACTCTGGCCTAATGGTTAAGGTCTTAACTCTTACTCTGGCCTACTGGTTAAGGCCTTAACTCTTACTCTGGCCTACTGGTTAAGGTCTTAGACTCTTACTCCGGCCTAATGGTTAAGGTCTGAGACTCTTACTCTGGCCTAATGGTTAAGGTCTTAGACTCTTACTCTGGCCTATTGGTTAACGTCTTAACTCTTACTCTGGCCTACTGATTAAGGTCTTAGACTCTTACTCTGGATTAATAGATAAGGTCTTAACTCTTACTCTGGCCTACTGGTTAAGGTCTTAACTCTTACTCTGGCCTAATGGTTAAGGTACTAACTCTTACTCTGGCCTACTGGTTAAGGTCTTAAATCTTACTCTGGCCTAATGGTTAAGGTCATGACTCTTACTCTGGACTAATGGTTAAGGTCTGAGCTCTTACTCTGGCCTACTGGTTAAGGTCTTAACTCTTACTCAGGCCTACTGGTTAAGGTCTTAGACTCGTACTCTGGCCTAATGGTTAAGGTCTTAACTCTTACTCTGGCCTAATGGTTAAGGTGCTAACTCTTACTCTGGCCTAATGGTTAAGGTCTTAGACTCTTACTCTGGACTAATGGTAAAGGTCTTAGACTCTTACTCTGGCCTAATGGTTAAGGTCTTAACTCTAACTCTGGCCTACTGGTTAAGGTCTTACTTTTACTCTGGCCTAATAGTTAAGGTCTTAACTCTAACTCTGGCCCACTGGTTAAGGTCTTAGACTCGTACTCTGGCCTAATGGTTAAGGTCTTAACTCTTACTCTGGCCTACTGGTTAAGGTCTTGAATCTTACTCTGGCCTAATGGTTAAAGTCTTAGACTCGTACTCTGGCCTAATGGTTAAGGTCTTAACTCTTGCTCTGGCTTAATGGTTAAGGTCTTAACTCTTACTCTGGCCTACTGGTTAAGGTCTTAACTCTTGCTCTGGCCTAATGGTTAAGGTCTTAGCTCTTACTCTGGCCTAATAGTTAAGGTCTTGACTCTTACTCTAGCCTAATGGTTAAGGTCTTAGACTCTTACTCTGGCCTATTGGTTAATGTCTTAGCTCTTACTCTGGCCTAATGGTTAAGGTCTTGACTCTTACTCTGGCCTATTGGTTAAGGTCTTAACTCTTACTCTGGCGTACTTGTTAAGGTCATGTCTCTTACTCTGGGCTAATGGTTAAGGTCTTATACTCTTACTTCGGAATACTGGTTAAGGTCTTATACTCTTACTCTGGCCTAATGGTTAAGGTCTTAGCTCTTACTCTGGCCTAATGGTTAAGGTCTTAACTCTTACTCTGGCCTAATGGTTAAGGTCTTAACTCTTACTCTGGCCTAATGGTTAACGTCTTAACTCTTACTCTGGCCTACTGGTTAAAGTCTTAGACTCTTACTCTGGCCTAATGGTTAAGGTCTTAACTCTTACTCTGGCCTACTGGTTAAGGCCTTAACTCTTACTCTGGCCTACTGGTTAAGGTCTTAGACTCTTACTCCGGCCTAATGGTTAAGGTCTGAGACTCTTACTCTGGCCTAATGGTTAAGGTCTTAGACTCTTACTCTGGCCTATTGGTTAATGTCTTAACTCTTACCCTGGCCTACTGATTAAGGTCTTAGACTCTTACTCTGGCTTAATAGATAAGGTCTTAACTCTAACTCTGGCCTACTGGTTAAGGTCTTAACTCTTACTCTGGCCTAATGGTTAAGGTACTAACTCTTACTCTGGCCTACTGGTTAAGGTCTTAACTCTTACTCTGGCCTAATGGTTAAGGTCATGACTCTTACTCTGGGCTAATGGTTAAGGTCTGAGCTCTTACTCTGGCCTACTGGTTAAGGTCTTAACTCTTAATCTGGCCTACTGGTTAAGGTCTTAGACTCGTACTCTGGCCTAATGGTTAAGGTCTTAACTCTTACTCTGGCCTAATGGTTAAGGTGCTAACTCTTACTCTGGCCTAATGGTTAAGGTCTTAGACTCTTACTCTGGACTAATGGTTAAGGTCTTAGACTCTTACACTGGCCTACTGGTTAAGGTCTTAGACTCTTACTCTGGCCTAATGGTTAAGGTCTTAACTCTAACTCTGGCCTACTGGTTAAGGTCTTACTTTTACTCTGGCCTAATAGTTAAGGTCTTAACTCTAACTCTGGCCCACTGGTTAAGGTCTTAGACTCTTACTCTGGCCTAATGGTTAAGGTCTTATCTCTTACTCTGGCCTAATGGTTAAGGCCTTAACTCTTACTCTGGACTAATGGTTAAGGTCATAACTCTTAGTCTGGCATCATGGTTAAGGTCTTAACTCTTACTCTGGACTAATGGTTAAGGTCTTACCTCTTACTCTGGCATCATGGTTAAGGTCTTAACTCTTACTCTGGACTAATGGTTAAGGTCTTAGACTCTTAATCTGGACTAATGGTTAAGGTCTTAACTCTTTCTCTGGCATCATGGTTAAGGTCTTAGACTCTTACTCTGGACTAATGGTTAAGGTCTTAACTCTTACTCTGGACTAATGGTTAATGTCTTAGACTCTTACTCTGGACTATTGGTTAAGGTCTTAACTCTTACTCTGGACTAATGGTTAAGGTCATGACTCTTACTCTGGGCTAATGGTTAAGGTCTTAGACTCTTACTCTGGCATCATGGTTAAGGTCTTAGACTCTTTCTCTGGCATCAAGGTTAAGGTCTTAACTCTTACTCTGGCATCATGGTTAAGGTCTTAACTCTTACTCTGGACTAATGGTTAAGGTCTGAACTCTTACTCTGGACTAATGGTTAAGGTCTTAACTCTTACTCTGGACTAATGGTTAAGGTCTTAGACTCTTACTCTGTACTCATGGTTAAGGTCTTAACTCTTACTCTGGACTAATGGTTAAGGTCTTAACTCTTACTCTGGACTAATGGTTAAGGTCTTAACTCTTACTCTTGACTAATGGTTAAGGTCTTAACTCTTACTCTGGACTAATGGTTAAGGTCTTAGACTCTTACTCTGGCATCATGGTTAAGGTCTTAACTCTTACTCTGGCATCATTGTTAAGGTCTTAACTCTTACTCTGGCATCATGGTTAAGGTCTTAACTCTTACTCTGGACTAATGGTTCAGGTCTTAACTCTTACTCTGGACTAATGGTTAAGGTCTTAGACTCTTACTCTGGACTAATGGTAAAGGTCTTAACTCTTACTCTGGCATCATGGTTAAGGTCTTAACTCTTACTCTGGCATCATGGTTAAGGTCTTAACTCTTACTCTGGACTAATGGTTAAGGTCTTAACTCTTACTCCGGCATCATGGTTAAGGTCTTAACTCTTACTCTGGCATCATGGTTAAGGTCTTAACTCTTACTCTGGACTAATGGTTAAGGTCTTAACTCTTACTCCGGCATCATGGTTAAGGTCTTAACTCTTACTCTGGACTAATGGTTAAGGTCTTAACTCTTACTCTGGACTAATGGTTAAGGTCTTAACTCTTACTCTGGACTAATTGTTAAGGTCTTAACTCTTACTCTGGCATCATGGTTAAGGTCTTAACTCTTACTCTGGACTAATGGTTAATGTCCTAACTCTTACTCTGGACTAATGGTTAAGGTCTTAACTCTTACTCTGGACTAATGGTTAAGGTCTTAACTCTTACTCTGGACTAATGGTTAAGGTCTTAACTCTTACTTTGGACAAATGGTTAAGGTCTTAACTCTTACTCTGGACTAATGGTAAAGGTCTTAACTCTTAGTCTGGTATCATGGTTAAGGTCTTAACTCTTACTCTGGACTAATGGTTAAGGTCTTACCTCTTACCCTGGCATCATAGTTAAGGTCTTAACTCTTTCTCTGGCATCATGGTTAAGGTCTTAGACTCTTACTCTGGACTAATGGTTAAGGTCTTAACTCTTACTCTGGACTAATGGTTAAGGTCTTAGACTCTTACTCTGGACTATTGGTTAAGGTCTTAACTCTTACTCTGGACTAATGGTTAAGGTCATGACTCATACTCTGGGTTAATGGTTAAGGTCTTAGACTCTTACTCTGGCATCATGGTTAAGGTCTTAGACTCTTTCTCTGGCATCAAGGTTAAGGTCTTAACTCTTACTCTGGCATCATGGTTAAGGTCTTAACTCTTATTCTGGACTAATGGTTAAGGTCTTAACTCTTACTCTGGCATCATGGTTAAGGTCTTAACTCTTACTCTGGACTAATGGTTAAGGTCTTAACTCTTACTCTTGACTAATGGTTAAGGTCTTAACTCTTACTCTGGACTAATGGTTAAGGTCTTAGACTCTTACTCTGGCATCATAGTTAAGGTCTTAACTCTTACTCTGGCATCATTGTTAAGGTCTTAACTCTTACTCTGGCATCATGGTTAAGGTCTTAGACTCATACTCTGGCATCATGATTAAGGTCTTAAATCCTACTCTGGACTAATGGTTAAGGTCTTAACTCTTACTCTGGCATCATGGTTAAGGTCTTAACTCTTACTCTGGACTAATGGTTAAGGTCTTACCTCTTACCCTGGCATCATGGTTAAGGTCTTAACTGTTACTCTGGACTAATGGTTAAGGTCTTAGACTCTTAATCTGGACTAATGGTTAAGGTCTTAACTCTTCTTCTGGCATCATGGTTAAGGTCTTAGACTCTTACTCTGGACTAATGGTTAAGGTCTTAACTCTTACTCTGGACTAATGGTTAAGGTCTTAGACTCTTACTCTGGACTATTGGTTAAGGTCTTAACTCTTACTCTGGACTAATGGTTAAGGTCATGACTCTTACTCTGGGTTAATGGTTAAGGTCTTAGACTCTTACTCTGGCATCATGGTTAAGGTCTTAGACTCTTTCTCTGGCATCAAGGTTAAGGTCTTAACTCTTACTCTGGCATCATGGTTAAGGTCTTAACTCTTATTCTGGACCAATGGTTAAGGTCTTAACTCTTACTCTGGCATCATGGTTAAGGTCTTAACTCTTACTCTGGACTAATGGTTAAGGTCTTAACTCTTACTCTTGACTAATGGTTAAGGTCTTAACTCTTACTCTGGACTAATGGTTAAGGTCTTAGACTCTTACTCTGGCATCATAGTTAAGGTCTTAACTCTTACTCTGGCATCATGGTTAAGGTCTTAACTCTTACTCTGGACTAATGGTTAAGGTCTTAACTCTTACTCTGGCATCATGGTTAAGGTCTTAGACTCATACTCTGGGATCATGGTTAAGGTCTTAAATCCTACTCTGGACTAATGGTTAAGGTCTTAACTCTTACTCTGGCATCATGGTTAAGGTCTTAACTCTTACTCTGGACTAATGGTTAAGGTCTTAACTCTTACTCTGGCATCATGGTTAAGGTCTTAACTCTTACTCTGGATTAATGGTTATGGTCTTAGACTCTTACTTTGGCATCATGTTTAAGGTCTTAACTCTTACTCTGACATCATGGTTAAGGTCTTAACTCTTACTCTGGACTAATGGTTAAGGTCTTAACTCTTACTCTGGACTAATGGTTAAGGTCTGAACTCTTACTCTGGACTAATGGTTAAGGTCTTAACTCTTACTCTGGACTAATGGTTAAGGTCTTAGACTCTTCCTCTGTACTCATGGTTAAGGTATTAACTCTTACTCTGGCATCATGGTTAAGGTCTTAACTCTTACTCTGGACTAATGGTTAAGGTCTTAACTCTTACTCTTGACTAATGGTTAAGGTCTTAACTCTTACTCTGGACTAATGGTTAAGGTCTTAGACTCTTACTCTGGCATCATGGTTAAGGTCTTAACTCTTACTCTGGCATCATTGTTAAGGTCTTAACTCTTACTCTGGCATCATGGTTAAGGTCTTAACTCTTACTCTGGACTAATGGTTAAGGTCTTAACTCTTACTCTGGACTAATGGTTAAGGTCTTAACTCTTACTCTGTACTCATGGTTAAGGTCTTAACTCTTACTCTGGCATCATGGTTAAGGTCTTAACTCTTACTCTGGACTAATGGTTAAGGTCTTAACTCTTACTCTGGACTAATGGTTAAGGTCTTAACTCTTACTCTGGCATCATGGTTAAGGTCTTAACTCTTACTCTGGACTAATGGTTAAGGTCTTAACTCTTACTCTGGACTAATGGTTAAGGTCTTAACTCTTACTCTGGCATCATGGTTTAGGTCTTAACTCTTACTCTGGCATCATGGTTTAGGTCTTAACTCTTACTCTGGACTAATGGTTAAGGTCTTAACTCTTACTCTGGACTAATGGTTAAGGTCTTAGACTCTTACTCTGGCATCATGGTTAAGGTCTTAACTCTTACTCTGAACTAATAGTTAATGTCTTAACTCTTACTCTGGCATCATGGTTAAGTTCCTAACTCTTACTGTGGCCTATTGGTTAAGGTCCTAATTATTACTCTGGCATCATGGTTAAGGTCTTAACACTTACTCTGGCATCATGGTTAAGGTCTTAACTCTTACTCTGGACTAATGGTTAAGGTCTTAACTCTTACTCTGGCATCACGGTTAAGGTCTTAACTCTTACTCTGGACTAATGGTTAAGGTCTTAACTCTTACTCTGGGGTAATGGTTCAGGTCTTAACTCTTACTCTGGACTAATGGTTAAGGTTTTAACTTACTCTGGCATCATGGTTAAGGTCTTAACTCTTACTCTGGACTAATGGTTAAGGTCTTAACTCTAACTCTGGACTATTGGTTAAGGCCTTAACTCTTACTCTGGGCTAATGATTAAGGTCTTAACTCTTACTCTGGCATCATGGTTAAGGTCTTAACTCTTACTCTGGACTAATGGTTAAGGTCTTAACTCTTACTCTGGACTAATGGTTAAGATCTTAATTCTTACTCTAAACTAATGGTTAAGGTTTTAACTCTTACTCTGGCATCATGGTTAAGGTCTTAACTCTTACTCTGGACTAATGGTTAAGGTCTTAACTCTTACTCTGGACTAATGGTTAAGATCTTAATTCTTACTCTAAACTAATGGTTAAGGTCTTAACTCTTACTCTGGGCTAATGGTTAAGGTCTTAACTCTTACTCTGGACTAATGGTTAATATCTTAACTCTTACTCTGGACTAATGGTTAAGGTCTTATCTCTTACTCTGGACTAATGGTTAAGGTCTTAGACTCTTACTCTGGCATCATGAATAAGGTCTTAGACTCTTACTCTGGACTACTGGTTAATGTCTTAACTCTTACTCTGGCATCATGGTTAAGGTCTTAACTCTCACTCTGGCATCATGGTTAAGGTCTTAACTCTTACTCTGTACTCATGGTTAAGGTCTTAACTCTTACTCTGGCATCATGGTTAAGGTCTTAACTCTTACTCTGGACTAATGGTTAAGGTCTGAACTCTTACTCTGGACTAATGGTTAAGGTCTTAACTCTTACTCTGGCATCATGGTTAAGGTCTTAACTCTTACTCTGGACTAATGGTTAAGGTCTTAACTCTTACTCCGGACTAATGGTTAAGGTCTTAACTCTTACTCTGGCATCATGGTTTAGGTCTTAACTCTTACTCTGGCATCATGGTTTAGGTCTTAGACTCTTACTCTGGACTAATGTTTAAGGTCTTAACTCTTACTCTGGCATCATGGTTAAGGTCTTAACTCTTACTCTGGACTAATGGTTAAGGTCTGAACTCTTACTCTGGACTAATGGTTAAGGTCTTAACTCTTACTCTGGACTAATGGTTAAGGTCTTAGACTCTTACTCTCGACTAATGGTTAAGGTCTTAACTCTTACTCTGGCATCATGGTTAAGGTCTTAGACTCTTACTCTGGACTAATGGTTAAGGTCTTAACTCATACTCTGGACTAATGGTTAAGGTCTTAGACTCTTACTCTGGACTAATGGTTAAGGTCTTAACTCTTACTCTGGACTAATGGTTAAGGTCTTAACTCTTACTCTGGACTAATGGTTAAGGTCTTAACTCATACTCTGGACTAATGGTTAAGGTCTTAGACTCTTACTCTGGACTAATGGTTAAGGTCTTAACTCTTACTCTGTGCTAATGGTTAAGGTCTTAGACTCTTACTTTTGCATCATGGTTAAGGTCTTAGACTCTTTCTCTGGCATCAAGGTTAAGGTCTTAACTCTTACTCTGGCATCATGGTTAAGGTCTTAACTCTTACTCTGGACTAATGGTTAAGGTCTGAACTCTTACTCTGGACTAATGGTTAAGGTCTTAACTCTTACTCTGGACTAATGGTTAAGGTCTTAGACTCTTACTCTGTACTCATGGTTAAGGTCTTAACTCTTACTCTGGCATCATGGTTAAGGTCTTAACTCTTACTCTGGACTAATGGTTAAGGTCTTAACTCTTACTCTTGACTAATGGTTAAGGTCTTAACTCTTACTCTGGACTAATGGTTAAGGTCTTAGACTCTTACTCTGGCATCATGGTTAAGGTCTTAACTCTTACTCTGGCATCATTGTTAAGGTCTTAACTCTTACTCTGGCATCATGGTTAAGGTCTTAACTCTTACTCTGGACTAATGGATAAGGTCTTAACTCTTACTCTGGCATCATGGTTAAGGTCTTAACTCTTACTCTGGCATCATGGTTAAGGTCTTAACTCTTACTCCGGCATCATGGTTAAGGTCTTAACTCTTACTCTGGACTAATGGTTAAGGTCTTAACTCTTACTCTGGCATCATGGTTAAGGTCTTAGACTCATACTCTGGCATCATGGTTAAGGTCTTAAATCTTACTCTGGACTAATGGTTAAGGTCTTAACTCTTACTCTGGATTAATGGTTATGGTCTTAGACTCTTACTCTGGCATCATGTTTAAGGTCTTAACTCTTACTCTGGCATCATGGTTAAGGTCTTAACTTAACTCTTACTCTGGACTAATGGTTAAGGTCTTAACTCTTACTCTGGGCTAATGGTTATGGTCTTAACTCTTACTCTGGACTAATGGTTAAGGTCTTAACTCTTACTCTGGGCTAATGGTTACGGTCTTAACTCTTACTCTGGCATCATGGTTAAGGTCTTAACTCTTACTCTGGACTAATGGTTAAGGTCTTAACTCTTACTCTGGCATCATGGTTAAGGTCTTAACTCTTACTCTGGACTAATGGTTATGGTCTTAGACTCTTACTCTGGCATCATGTTTAAGGTCTTAACTCTTACTCTGGCATCATGGTTAAGGTCTTAACTCTTACTCTGGACTAATGGTTAAGGTCTTAGACTCTTACTCTGGCATCATGGTTAAGGTCTTAACTCTTACTCTGGACTAATGGTTAAGGTCTTAACTCTTACTCCGGACTAATGGTTAAGGTCTTAACTCTTACTCTGGCATCATGGTTTAGGTCTTAACTCTTACTCTGGCATCATGGTTTAGGTCTTAGACTCTTACTCTGGACTAATGTTTAAGGTCTTAACTCTTACTCTGGCATCATGGTTAAGGTCTTAACTCTTACTCTGGCATCATGGTTAAGGTCTTAACTCTTACTCTGGACTAATGGTTAAGGTCTTAACTCTTACTCTGGCATCATGGTTAAGTTCCTAACTCTTACTGTGGCCTATTGGTTAGGGTCCTAACTCTTACTCTGGCATCATGGTTAAGGTCTTAACACTTACTCTGGCATCATGGTTAAGGTCTTAACTCTTACTCTGGACTAATGGTTAAGGTCTTAACTCTTACTCTGGCATCACGGTTAAGGTCTTAACTCTTACTCTGGACTAATGGTTAAGGTCTTAACTCTTACCCTGGGGTAATGGTTAAGGTCTTAACTCTTACTCTGGACTAATGGTTAAGGTTTTAACTCTTACTCTGGACTAATGGTTAAGGTTTTAACTCTTACTCTGGCATCATGGTTAAGGTCTTAACTCTTACTCTGGACTAATGGTTAAGGTCTTAACTCTTACTCTGGACTATTGGTTAAGGCCTTAACTCTTACTCTGGGCTAATGAGTAAGGTCTTAACTCTTACTCTGGCATCATGGTTAAGGTCTTAACTCTTACTCTGGACTAATGGTTAAGGTCTTAACTCTTACTCTGGCATCATGGTTAAGGTCTTAACTCTTACTCTGGCATCATCGTTAAGGTCTTAACTCTTACTCTGGCATCATGGTTAAGGTCTTAACTCTTACTCTGGACTAATGGTTAAGGTCTTAACTCTTACTCTGGCATCATGGTTAAGGTATTAACTCTTACTCTGGACTATTGGTTAAGGTCTTCACTCTTACTCTGGACTAATGGTTAAGGTCATGACTCTTACTCTGGGCTAATGGTTAAGGTCTTAGACTCTTACTCTGGCATCATGGTTAAGGTCTTAGACTCTTTCTCTGGCATCAAGGTTAAGGTCTTAACTCTTACTCTGGCATCATGGTTAAGGTCTTAACTCTTACTCTGGACTAACGGTTAAGGTCTGAACTCTTACTCTGGACTAATGGTTAAGGTCTTAACTCTTACTCTGGACTAATGGTTAAGGTCTTAACTCTTACTCTGGCATCATTGTTAAGGTCTTAACTCTTACTCTGGCATCATGGTTAAGGTCTTAACTCTTACTCTGGCATCATGGTTAAGGTCTTAACTCTTACTCTGGACTAATGGTTAAGGTCTTAACTCTTACTCTTGACTAATGGTTAAGGTCTTAACTCTTACTCTGGACTAATGGTTAAGGTCTTAGACTCTTACTCTGGCATTATGGTTAAGGTCTTAACTCTTACTCTGGCATCATTGTTAAGGTCTTAACTCTTACTCTGGCATCATGGTTAAGGTCTTAACTCTTACTCTGGACTAATGGTTAAGGTCTTAACTCTTACTCTGGACTAATGGTTAAGGTCTTAACTCTTACTCCGGCATCATGGTTAAGGTCTTAACTCTTACTCTGGACTAATGGTTAAGGTCTTAAATCCTACTCTGGACTAATGGTTGCGGTCTTAACTCTTACTCTGGCATCATGGTTAAGGTCTTAACTCTTACTCTGGATTAATGGTTATGGTCTTAGACTCCTACTCTGGCATCATGTTTAAGGTCTTAACTCTTACTCTGGCATCATGGTTAAGGTCTTAACTCTTACTCTGGACTAATGTTTAAGGTCTTAACTCTTACTCTGTACTCATGGTTAAGGTCTTAACTCTTACTCTGGCATCATGGTTAAGGTCTTCACTCTTACTCTGGACTAATGGTTAAGGTCTTAACTCTTACTCTGGCATCATGGTTAACGTCTTAACTCTTACTCTGGACTAATGGTTATGGTCTTAGACTCTTACTCTGGCATCATGTTTAAGGTCTTAACTCTTACTCTGGACTAATGGTTAAGGTCTTAACTCTTACTCTGGCATCATGGTTAAGGTCTTAACTCTTACTCTGGATTAATGGTTATGGTCTTAGACTCTTACTCTGGCATCATGTTTAAGGTCTTAACTCTTACTCTGGCATCATGGTTAAGGTCTTAACTTAACTCTTACTCTGGACTAATGGTTAAGGTCTTAACTCTTACTCTGGGCTAATGGTTACGGTCTTAACTCTTACTCTGGACTAATGGTTAAGGTCTTAACTCTTACTCTGGGCTAATGGTTACGGTCTTAACTCTTACTCTGGACTAATGGTTAAGGTCTTAACTCTTACTCTGGACTAATGGTTAAGGTCTTAGATTCTTACTCTGGCATCATGGTTAAGGTCTTAACTCTTACTCTGAACTAATGGTTAATGTCTTAACTCTTACTCTGGCATCATGGTTAAGTTCCTAACTCTTACTGTGGCCTATTGGTTAAGGTCCTAACCCTTACTCTGGCATCATGGTTAAGGTCTTAACTCTTACTCTGGCATCATGGTTAAGGTCTTAACTCTTACTCTGGACTAATGGTTAAGGTCTTAACTCTTACTCTGGCATCACGGATAAGGTCTGAACTCTTACTCTGGACTAATGGTTAAGGTCTTAACTCTTACTCTGGACTAATGGTTAAGGTCTTAGACTCTTACTCTCGACTAATGGTTAAGGTCTTAACTCTTACTCTGGCATCATGGTTAAGGTCTTAGACTCTTACTCTGGACTAATGGTTAAGGTCTTAACTCATACTCTGGACTAATGGTTAAGGTCTTAGACTCTTACTCTGGACTAATGGTTAAGGTCTTAACTCTTACTCTGGCATCATGGTTAAGGTCTTACCTCTTACTCTGGACTAATGGTTAAGGTCTTAACTCTTACTCTGGCATCATGGTTAAGGTCTTAACTCTTACTCTGGACTAATGGTTAAGGTCTTAACTCTTACTCTTGACTAATGGTTAAGGTCTTAACTCCTACTTTGGACTAATGGTTAAGGTCTTAGACTCTTACTCTGGCATCATGGTTAAGGTCTTAACTCTTACTCCGGCATCATGGTTAAGGTCTTAACTCTTACTCTGGACTAATGGTTAAGGTCTTAACTCTTACTCTGGCATCATGGTTAAGGTCTTAGACTCATACTCTGGCATCATGGTTAAGGTCTTAAATCCAACTCTGGACTAATGGTTAAGGTCTTAACTCTTACTCTGGCATCATGGTTAAGGTCTTAACTCTTAATCTGGACTAATGGTTAAGGTCTTAACTCTTACTCTGGCATCATGGTTAAGGTCTTAACTCTTACTCTGGATTAATGGTTATGGTCTTAGACTCTTACTCTGGCATCATGTGTAAGGTCTTAACTCTTACTCTGGCATCATGGTTAAGGTCTTAACTCTTACTCTGGACAAATGGTTAAGGTCTTAACTCTTACTCTGGCATCATGGTTAAGGTCTTAGACTCTTACTCTGGAATAATGGTTAAGGTCTTAACTCTTACTCTGGCATCACGGTTAAGGTCTTAACTCTTACTCTGGACTAATGGTTAAGGTCTTAACTCTTACTCTGGACTAATGGTTAAGGTCTTAACTCTTACTCTGCCATCATGGTTAAGGTCTTAACTCTTACTCTGGCATCATGGTTAAGGTCTTAACTCTTACTCTGGACTAATGGTTAAGGTCTTAACTCTTACTCTGGCATCACGGTTAAGGTCTTAACTCTTACTCTGGACTAATGGTTAAGGTCTTAACTCTTACTCTGGGGTAATGGTTAAGGTCTTAACTCTTACTCTGGACTAATGGTTAAGGTTTTAACTCTTACTCTGGCATCATGGTTAAGGTCTTAACTCTTACTCTGGACTAATGGTTAAGGTCTTAACTCTTACTCTGGACTATTGGTTAAGGCCTTAACTCTTACTCTGGGCTAATGATTAAGGTCTTAACTCTTACTCTGGCATCATGGTTAAGGTCTTAACTCTTACTCTGGACTAATGGTTAAGGTCTTAACTCTTACTCTGGACTAATGGTTAAGATCTTAATTCTTACTCTAAACTAATGGTTAAGGTTTTAACTCTTACTCTGGACTAATGGTTAAGGTCTTAACTCTTACTCTGGGGTAATGGTTAAGGTCTTAACTCTTACTCTGGACTAATGGTTAAGGTTTTAACTCTTACTCTGGCATCATGGTTAAGGTCTTAACTCTTACTCTGGACTAATGGTTAAGGTCTTAACTCTTACTCTGGACTATTGGTTAAGGCCTTAACTCTTACTCTGGGCTAATGATTAAGGTCTTAACTCTTACTCTGGCATCATGGTTAAGGTCTTAGACTCTTACTCTGGACTAATGGTTAAGGTCTTAGACTCTTACACTCGCCTACTGGTTAAGGTCTTAGACTCTTACTCTGGCCTAATGGTTAAGGTCTTAACTCTAACTCTGGCCTACTGGTTAAGGTCTTACTTTTTCTCTGGCCTAATAGTTAAGGTCTTAACTCTAACTCTGGCCCACTGGTTAAGGTCTTAGACTCGTACTCTGGCCTAATGGTTAAGGTCTTAACTCTTACTCTGGCCTACTGGTTAAGGTCTTGAATCTTACTCTGGCCTAATGGTTAAAGTCTTAGACTCGTACTCTGGCCTAATGGTTAAGGTCTTAACTCTTGCTCTGGCCTAATAGTTAAGGTCTTAACTCTTACTCTGGCCTACTGGTTAAGGTCTTAGACTCTTACTCTGACCTAATGGTTAAGGTCTTAGCTCTTACTCTGGCCTAATGGTTAAGGTCTTGACTCTTACTCTAGCCTAATGGTTAAGGTCTTAGACTCTTACTCTGGCCTATTGGTTAATGTCTTAGCTCTTACTCTGGCCTAATGGTTAAGGTCTTGACTCTTACTCTGGCCTATTGGTTAATGTCTTAACTCTTACTCTGGCCTACTGGTTAAGGTCTTAACTCTTACTCTGGCTTACTGGCTAAGATCTTAACTCTTACTCTGGCCTAATGGTTAAGGTCTAGACTCTTACTCTGGCCTACTGGTAAAGGTCTTAACTCTTACTCTGGCCTAATGGTTAAGGTCATGACTCTTACTCTGGGCTAATGGTTAAGGTCTGAGCTCTTACTCTGGCCTACTGGTTAAGGTCTTAACTCTTACTCTGGCCTAATGGTTAAGGTCATGACTCTTACTCTGGGCTAATGGTTAAGGTCTTAGCTCTTACTCTGGCCTACTGGTTAAGGTCTTAACTCCTACTCTGGCCTACTGGTTAAGGTCTTATACTCTTACTCTGGCCTAATGCTTAAGGTCTTATCTCTTACTCTGGCCTAATGGTTAAGGCCTTAACTCTTACTCTGGCCTAATGGTTAAGGTCTTAACTCCTACTCTGGCCTACTTGTTAAGGTTATGTCTCTTACTCTGGGCTAATGGTTAAGGTCTTATACTCTTACTTCGGAATACTGGTTAAGGTCTTATACTCTTACTCTGGCCTAATGGTTAAGGTCTTAGCTCTTACTCTGGCCTAATGGTTAAGGTCTTAACTCTTACTCTGGCCTAATGGTTAAGGTCTTAACTCTTACTCTGGCCTAATAGTTAACGTCTGAACTCTTTCTCTGGCCTACTGGTTAAGGTCTTAGACTCTTACTCTGGCCTAATGGTTAAGGTCTTAACTCTTACTCTGGCCTACTGGTTAAGGCCTTAACTCTTACTCTGGCCTACTGGTTAAGGTCTTAGACTCTTACTCCGGCCTAATGGTTAAGGTCTGAGACTCTTACTCTGGCCTAATGGTTAAGGTCTTAGACTCTTACTCTGGCCTATTGGTTAATGTCTTAACTCTTACCCTGGCCTACTGATTAAGGTCTTAGACTCTTACTCTGGCTTAATAGATAAGGTCTTAACTCTAACTCTGGCCAACTGGTTAAGGTCTTAACTCTTACTCTGGCCTAATGGTTAAGGTACTAACTCTTACTCTGGCCTACTGGTTAAGGTCTTAACTCTTACTCTGGCCTAATGGTTAAGGTCATGACTCTTACTCTGGGCTAATGGTTAAGGTCTGAGCTCTTACTCTGGCCTACTGGTTAAGGTCTTAACTCTTAATCTGGCCTACTGGTTAAGGTCTTAGACTCTTACTCTGGCATCATGGTTAAGGTCTTAGACTCTTTCTCTGGCATCAAGGTTAAGGTCTTAACTCTTACTCTGGCATCATGGTTAAGGTCTTAACTCTTACTCTGGACTAATGGTTAAGGTCTGAACTCTTACTCTGGGCTAATGGTTAAGGTCTTAACTCTTACTCTGGACTAATGGTTAAGGTCTTAACTCTTACTCTGGACTAATGGTTAAGGTCTTAGACTCTTACTCTGGCATCATGGTTAAGGTCTTAACTCTTACTCTGAACTAATGGTTAATGTCTTAACTCTTACTCTGGGCTAATGGTTAAGGTCTTAACTCTTACTCTGGACTAATGGTTAAGGTTTTAACTCTTACTCTGGACTAATGGTTAAGGTCTTAGACTCTTACTCTGGCATCATGGTTAAGGTCTTAACTCTTACTCTGGACTAATGGTTAAGGTCTTACCTCTTACTCTGGACTAATGGTTAAGGTCTTAACTCTTTCTCTGGCATCATGGTTAAGGTCTTAACTCTTTCTCTGGCATCAAGGTTAAGGTCTTAACTCTTACTCTGGCATCATGGTTAAGGTCTTAACTCTTACTCTGGACTAATGGTTAAGGTCTTAGACTCTTACTCTGGACTAATGGTTAAGGTCTTAACTCATACTCTGGACTAATGGTTAAGGTCTTAGACTCTTACTCTGGACTAATGGTTAAGGTCTGAACTCTTACTCTGGACTAATGGTTAAGGTCTTAGACTCTTACACTGGCCTACTGGTTAAGGTCTTAGACTCTTACTCTGGCCTAATGGTTAAGGTCTTAACTCTAACTCTGGCCTACTGGTTAAGGTCTTACTTTTACTCTGGCCTAATAGTTAAGGTCTTAACTCTAACTCTGGCCCACTGGTTAAGGTCTTAGACTCTTACTCTGGCCTAATGGTTAAGGTCTTATCTCTTACTCTGGCCTAATGGTTAAGGCCTTAACTCTTACTCTGGACTAATGGTTAAGGTCATAACTCTTAGTCTGGCATCATGGTTAAGGTCTTAACTCTTACTCTGGACTAATGGTTAAGGTCTTACCTCTTACTCTGGCATCATGGTTAAGGTCTTAACTCTTACTCTGGACTAATGGTTAAGGTCTTAGACTCTTTCTCTGGCATCATGGTTAAGGTCTTAGACTCTTACTCTGGACTAATGGTTAAGGTCTTAACTCTTACTCTGGACTAATGGTTAAGGTCTTAGACTCTTACTCTGGACTATTGGTTAAGGTCTTAACTCTTACTCTGGACTAATGGTTAAGGTCATGACTCTTACTCTGGGCTAATGGTTAAGGTCTTAGACTCTTACTCTGGCATCATGGTTAAGGTCTTAGACTCTTTCTCTGGCATCAAGGTTAAGGTCTTACTCTTACTCTGGCATCAAGGTTAAGGTCTTACTCTTACTCTGGCATCATGGTTAAGGTCTTAACTCTTACTCTGGACTAATGGTTAAGGTCTGAACTCTTACTCTGGACTAATGGTTAAGGTCTTAACTCTTACTCTGGACTAATGGTTAAGGTCTTAGACTCTTACTCTGTACTCATGGTTATGGTCTTAACTCTTACTCTGGACTAATGGTTAAGGTCTTAACTCTTACTCTGGACTAATGGTTAAGGTCTTAACTCTTACTCTGGACTAATGGTTAAGGTCTTAACTCTTACTCTTGACTAATGATTAAGGTCTTAACTCTTACTCTGGACTAATGGTTAAGGTCTTAGACTCTTACTCTGGCATCATGGTTAAGGTCTTAACTCTTACTCTGGCATCATTGTTAAGGTCTTAACTCTTACTCTGGCATCATGGTTAAGGTCTTAACTCTTACTCTGGACTAATGGTTTAGGTCTTAACTCTTACTCTGGACTAATGGTTAAGGTCTTAACTCTTACTCCGGCATCATGGTTAAGGTCTTAACTCTTACTCTGGACTAATGGTTAAGGTCTTAACTCTTACTCTGGACTAATTGTTAAGGTCTTAACTCTTACTCTGGCATCATGGTTAAGGTCTTAACTCTTACTCTGGACTAATGGTTAATGTCCTAACTCTTACTCTGGACTAATGGTTAAGGTCTTAACTCTTACTCTGGACTAATGGTTAAGGTCTTAACTCTTACTCTGGACTAATGGTTAAGGTCTTAACTCTTACTTTGGACAAATGGTTAAGGTCTTAACTCTTACTCTGGACTAATGGTAAAGGTCTTAACTCTTAGTCTGGCATCATGGTTAAGGTCTTAACTCTTACTCTGGACTAATGGTTAAGGTCTTACCTCTTACCCTGGCATCAAGGTTAAGGTCTTAACTGTTACTCTGGACTAATGGTTAAGGTCTTAGACTCTTAATCTGGACTAATGGTTAAGGTCTTAATTCTTTCTCTGGCATCATGGTTAAGGTCTTAGACTCTTACTCTGGACTAATGGTTAAGGTCTTAACTCTTACTCTGGACTAATGGTTAAGGTCTTAGACTCTTACTCTGGACTATTGGTTAAGGTCTTAACTCTTACTCTGGACTAATGGTTAAGGTCATGACTCTTACTCTGGGTTAATGGTTAAGGTCTTAGACTCTTACTCTGGCATCATGGTTAAGGTCTTAGACTCTTTCTCTGGCATCAAGGTTAAGGTCTTAACTCTTACTCTGGCATCATGGTTAAGGTCTTAACTCTTATTCTGGACTAATGGTTAAGGTCTTAACTCTTACTCTGGCATCATGGTTAAGGTCTTAACTCTTACTCTGGACTAATGGTTAAGGTCTTAACTCTTACTCTTGACTAATGGTTAAGGTCTTAACTCTTACTCTGGACTAATGGTTAAGGTCTTAGACTCTTACTCTGGCATCATAGTTAAGGTCTTAACTCTTACTCTGGCATCATGGTTAAGGTCTTAGACTCATACTCTGGCATCATGGTTAAGGTCTTAAATCCTACTCTGGACTAATGGTTAAGGTCCTAACTCTTACTCTGGCATCATGGTTAAGGTCTTAACTCTTACTCTGGACTATTGGTTAAGGTCTTAACTCTTACTCTGGCATCATGGTTAAGGTCTTAACTCTTACTCTGGATTAATGGTTATAGTCTTAGACTCTTACTCTGGCATCATGTTTAAGGTCTTAACTCTTACTCTGACATCATGGTTAAGGTCTTAACTCTTACTCTGGACTAATGGTTAAGGTCTTAACTCTTACTCTGGACTAATGGTTAAGGTCTGAACTCTTACTCTGGACTAATGGTTAAGGTCTTAACTCTTACTCTGGACTAATGGTTAAGGTCTTAGACTCTTACTCTGTACTCATGGTTAAGGTCTTAACTCTTACTCTGGCATCATGGTTAAGGTCTTAACTCTTACTCTGGACTAATGGTTAAGGTCTTAACTCTTACTCTTGACTAATGGTTAAGGTCTTAACTCTTACTCTGGACTAATGGTTAAGGTCTTAGACTCTTACTCTGGCATCATGGTTAAGGTCTTAACTCTTACTCTGGCATCATTGTTAAGGTCTTAACTCTTACTCTGGCATCATGGTTAAGGTCTTAACTCTTACTCTGGACTAATGGTTAAGGTCTTAACTCTTATTCTGGACTAATGGTTAAGGTCTTAACTCTTACTCTGTACTCATGGTTAAGGTCTTAACTCTTACTCTGGCATCATGGTTAAGGTCTTAACTCTTACTCTGTACTAATGGTTAAGGTCTTAACTCTTACTCTGGACTAATGGTTAAGGTCTTAACTCTTACTCTGGCATCATGGTTAAGGTCTTAACTCTTACTCTGGACTAATGGTTAAGGTCTTAACTCTTACTCTGGACTAATGGTTAAGGTCTTAACTCTTACTCTGGCATCATGGTTTAGGTCTTAACTCTTACTCTGGCATCATGGTTTAGGTCTTAGACTCTTACTCTGGACTAATGGTTAAGGTCTTAACTCTTACTCTGGCATCATGGTTAAGGTCTTAACTCTTACTCTGGACTAATTGTTAAGGTCTGAACTCTTACTCTGGACTAATGGTTAAGGTCTTAACTCTTACTCTGGACTAATGGTTAAGGTCTTAACTCTTACTCTGGCATCATGGTTAAGGTCTTAGACTCTTACTCTGGACTAATGGTTAAGGTCTTAACTCATACTCTGGACTAATGGTTAAGGTCTTAGACTCTTACTCTGGACTAATGGTTAAGGTCTTAACTCTTACTCTGGACTAATGGTTAAGGTCTTAACTCTTACTCTGGACTAATGGTTAAGGTCTTAACTCTTATTCTGGCATCATGGTTAAGGTCTTAACTCTTACTCTGGACTAAATGTTAAGGTCTTAACTCTTACTCTTGACTAATGGTTAAGGTCTTAACTCTTACTCTGGACTAATGGTTAAGGTCTTAACTCTTACTCTGGCATCATGGTTAAGGTCTTAACTCTTACTCTGGACTAATGGTTAAGGTCTTAACTCTTACTCTGGACTAATGGTTATGGTATTAGACTCTTACTCTGGCATCATGTTTAAGGTCTTAACTCTTACTCTGGCATCATCGTTAAGGTCTTAACTCTTACTCTGGCATCATGGTTAAGGTCTTAACTCTTACTCTGGACTAATAGTTAAGGTCTTAACTCTTACTCTGGCATCATGGTTAAGGTATTAACTCTTACTCTGGACTATTGGTTAAGGTCTTCACTCTTACTCTGGACTAATGGTTAAGGTCATGACTCTTACTCTGGGCTAATGGTTAAGGTCTTAGACTCTTACTCTGGCATCATGGTTAAGGTCTTAGACTCTTTCTCTGGCATCAAGGTTAAGGTCTTAACTCTTACTCTGGCATCATGGTTAAGGTCTTAACTCTTACTCTGGACTAATGGTTAAGGTCTGAACTCTTACTCTGGACTAATGGTTAAGGTCTTAACTCTTACTCTGGACTAATGGTTAAGGTCTTAGACTCTTACTCTGGACTATTGGTTAAGGTCTTAGACTCTTACTCTGGCATCATGGTTAAGGTCTTAACTCTTACTCTGGCATCATGGTTAAGGTCTTAACTCTTACTTTGGACTAATGGTTAACGTCTTAACTCTTACTCTTGACTAATGGTTAAGGTCTTAACTCTTACTCTGGACTAATGGTTAAGGTCTTAGACTCTTACTCTGGCATCATGGTTAAGGTCTTAACTCTTACTCTGGCATCATGGTTAAGGTCTTAACTCTTACTCTGGACTAATGGTTAAGGTCTTAACTCTTACTCTGGACTAATGGTTAAGGTCTTAACTCTTACTCCGGCATCATGGTTAAGGTCTTAACTCTTACTCTGGACTAATGGTTAAGGTCTTAACTCTTACTCTGGCATCATGGTTAAGGTCTTAGACTCATACTCTGGCATCATGATTAAGGTCTTAAATCTTACTCTGGACTAATGGTTAAGGTCTTAACTCTTACTCTGGCATCATGGTTAAGGTCTTAACTCTTACTCTGGACTAATGGTTATGGTATTAGACTCTTACTCTGGCATCATGTTTAAGGTCTTAACTCTTACTCTGGCATCATGGTTAAGGTCTTAACTCTTACTCTGGACTAATGGTTAAGGTCTTAACTCTTACTCTGGCATCATGGTTAAGGTCTTAGACTCTTACTCTGGAATAAAGGTTAAGGTCTTAACTCTTACTCTGGCATCACGGTTAAGGTCTTAACTCTTACTCTGGACTAATGGTTAAGGTCTTAACTCTTACTCTGGGCTAATGGTTAAGGTCTTAACTCTTACTCTGGACTAATGGTTAAGGTCTTAACTCTTACTCTGGACTAATGGTTAAGGTCTTAGACTCTTACTCTGGCATCATGGTTAAGGTCTTAACTCTTACCCTGAACTAATAGTTAATGTCTTAACTCTTACTCTGGCATCATGGTTAAGTTCCTAACTCTTACTGTGGCCTATTGGTTAAGGTCCTAACTATTACTCTGGCATCATGGTTAAGGTCTTAACACTTACTCTGGCATCATGGTTAAGGTCTTAACTCTTACTCTGGACTAATGGTTAAGGTCTTAACTCTTACTCTGGCATCACGGTTAAGGTCTTAACTCTTACTCTGGACTAATGGTTAAGGTCTTAACTCTTACTCTGGGGTAATGGTTAAGGTCTTAACTCTTACTCTGGACTAATGGTTAAGGTTTTAACTCTTAATCTGGCATCATGGTTAAGGTCTTAACTCTTACTCTGGACTAATGGTTAAGGTCTTAACTCTTACTCTGGACTATTGGTTAAGGCCTTAACTCTTACTCTGGACTAATGTTTAAGGTCTTAACTCTTACTCTGGCATCATGGTTAAGGTCTTAATTATTACTCTGGACTAATGGTTAAGGTCTTAACTCTTACTCTGGCATCATGGTTAAGGTCTTAGACTCTTACTCTGGCCTAATGGTTAAGGTCTTATCTCTTACTCTGGCCTAATGGTTAAGGCCTTAACTCTTACTCTGGACTAATGGTTAAGGTCATAACTCTTAGTCTGGCATCATGGTTAAGGTCTTAACTCTTACTCTGGACTAATGGTTAAGGTCTTAGACTCTTACTCTGTACTCATGGTTAAGGTCTTAACTCTTACTCTGGCATCATGGTTAAGGTCTTAACTCTTACTCTGGACTAATGGTTAAGATCTTAACTCTTACTCTTGACTAATGGTTAAGGTCTTAACTCTTACTCTGGACTAATGGTTAAGGTCTTAGACTCTTACTCTGGCATCATGGTTAAGGTCTTAACTCTTACTCTGGCATCATTGTTAAGGTCTTAACTCTTACTCTGGCATCATGGTTAAGGTCTTAACTCTTACTCTGGACTAATGGTTAAGGTCTTAACTCTTACTCTGGACTAATGGTTAAGGTCTTAACTCTTACTCTGTACTCATGGTTAAGGTCTTAACTCTTACTCTGGCATCATGGTTAAGGTCTTAACTCTTACTCTGTACTAATGGTTAAGGTCTTAACTCTTACTCTGGACTAATGGTTAAGGTCTTAACTCTTACTCTGGCATCATGGTTAAGGTCTTAACTCTTACTCTGGACTAATGGTTAAGGTCTTAACTCTTACTCTGGACTAATGGTTGAGGTCTTAACTCTTACTCTGGACTAATGGTTAAGGTCTTAACTCTTACTCTGCCATCATGGTTAAGGTCTTAACTGTTACTCTGGACTAATGGTTAAGGTCTTAACTCTTACTCTGGCATCATGGTTAAAGTCTTAGACTCATACTCTGGCATCATGGTTAAGGTCTTAACTCTTACTCTGGACTAATGGTTAGGGGCTTAACTCTTACTCTGGCATCATGGTTAGGGTCTTAGACTCTTACTCTGGACTAATGGTTAAGGTCTTAACTCTTACTCTGGACTAATGGTTAAGGTCTTAACTCTTACTCTGGCATCATGGTTAAGGTCTTAACTCTTACTCTGGCATCATGGTTAAGGTCTTAACTCTAACTCTGGACTAATGGTTAAGGTCTTAACTCTTACTCTGGACTAATGGTTAAGGTCTTAACTCTTACTCTGGCATCATGGTTAAGGTCTTAACTCTGGCATCATGGTTAAGGTCTTAACTCTTACTCTGGACTAATGGTTAAGGTCTTAACTCTTACTCTGGACTAATGGTTAAGGTCTTAACTCTTACTCTGCCATCATGGTTAAGGTCTTAACTCTTACTCTGGACTAATGGTTAAGGTCTTGACTCTTACTCTGGCATCATCGTTAAGGTCTTAACTCTTACTCTGGCATCATGGTTAAGGTCTTAACTCTTACTCTATACTAATGGTTAAGGTCTTAACTCTTACTCTGGCATCATGGTTAAGGTATTAACTCTTACTCTGGCATCATGGTTAAGGTCTTAACTCTTACTCTGGACTAATGGTTAAGGTCTTAACTCTTACTCTGGACTAATGGTTAAGGTCTTAACTCTTACTCTGCCATCATGGTTAAGGTCTTAACTCTTACTCTGGCATCATGGTTAAGGTCTTAACTCTTACTCTGGACTAATGGTTAAGGTCTTAGACTCTTACTCTGGACTAATGTTTAATGTCTTAACTCTTACTCTGGACTAATGGTTAAGGTCTTAACTCTTACTCAGGACTAATGGTTAAGGTCTTAACTCTTACTCTGGCATCATGGTTAAGGTATTAACTCTTACTCTGGCATCATGGTTAAGGTCTTAACTCTTACTCTGGACTAATGGTTGAGGTCTTAACTCTTACTCTGGACTAATGGTTAAGGTCTTAACTCTTACTCTGCCATCATGGTTAAGGTCTTAACTGTTACTCTGGACTAATGGTTAAGGTCTTAACTCTTACTCTGGCATCATGGTTAAAGTCTTAGACTCATACTCTGGCATCATGGTTAAGGTCTTAACTCTTACTCTGGACTAATGGTTAGGGGCTTAACTCTTACTCTGGCATCATGGTTAGGGTCTTAGACTCTTACTCTGGACTAATGGTTAAGGTCTTAACTCTTACTCTGGACTAATGGTTAAGGTCTTAACTCTTACTCTGGCATCATGGTTAAGGTCTTAACTCTTACTCTGGCATCATGGTTAAGGTCTTAACTCTAACTCTGGACTAATGGTTAAGGTCTTAACTCTTACTCTGGACTAATGGTTAAGGTCTTAACTCTTACTCTGGCATCATGGTTAAGGTCTTAACTCTGGCATCATGGTTAAGGTCTTAACTCTTACTCTGGACTAATGGTTAAGGTCTTAACTCTTACTCTGGACTAATGGTTAAGGTCTTAACTCTTACTCTGCCATCATGGTTAAGGTCTTAGACTCTTACTCTGGACTAATGGTTAAGGTCTTAACTCACACTCTGGACTAATGGTTAAGGTCTTAGACTCTTACTCTGGACTAATGGTTAAGGTCTTAACTCTTACTCTGGACTAATGGTTAAGGTCTTAACTCTTACTCTGGCATCATGGTTAAGGTCTTAACTCTTACTCTGGACTAATGGTTAAGGTCTTAACTCTTACTCTTGACTAATGGTTAAGGTCTTAACTTTTACTCTGGACTAATGGTTAAGGTCTTAGACTCTTACTCTGGCATCATGGTTAAGGTCTTAACTCTTACTCTGGCATCATCGTTAAGGTCTTAACTCTTACTCTGGCATCATGGTTAAGGTCTTAACTCTTACTCTGGACTAATGGTTAAGGTCTTAACTCTTACTCTGGCATCATGGTTAAGGTATTAACTCCTACTCTGGACTATTGGTTAAGGTCTTAACTCTTACTCTGGACTAATGGTTAAGGTCATGACTCTTACTCTGGGCTAATGGTTAAGGTCTTAGACTGTTACTCTGGCATCATGGTTAAGGTCTTAGACTCTTTCTCTGGCATCAAGGTTAAGGTCTTAACTCTTACTCTGGCATCATGGTTAAGGTCTTAACTCTTACTCTGGACTAATGGTTAAGGTCTGAACTCTTACTCTGGACTAATGGTTAAGGTCTTAACTCTTACTCTGGACTAATGGTTAAGGTCTTAGACTCTTACTCTGTACTGATGGTTAAGGTCTTAACTCTTACTCTGGCATCATGGTTAAGGTCTTAACTCTTACTCTGGACTAATGGTTAAGGTCTTAACTCTTACTCTTGACTAATGGTTAAGGTCTTAACTCTTACTCTGGACTAATGGTTAAGGTCTTAGACTCTTACTCTGGCATCATGGTTAAGGTCTTAACTCTTACTCTGGCATCATTGTTAAGGTCTTAACTCTTACTCTGGCATCATGGTTAAGGTTTTAACTCTTACTCTGGACTAATGGTTAAGGTCTTAACTCTTACTCTGGACTAATGGTTAAGGTCTTAACTCTTACTCCGGCATCATGGTTAAGGTCTTAACTCTTACTCTGGACTAATGGTTAAGGTCTTAACTCTTACTCTGGCATCATGGTTAAGGTCTTAGACTCATACTCTGGCATCATGGTTAAGGTCTTAAATCTTACTCTGGACTAATGGTTAAGGTCTTAACTCTTACTCTGGCATCATGGTTAAGGTCTTAGACTCTTACTCTGGAATAATGGTTAAGGTCTTAACTCTTACTCTGGCATCACGGTTAAGGTCTTAACTCTTACTCTGGACTAATGGTTAAGGTCTTAACTCTTACTCTGGGCTAATGGTTAAGGTCTTAACTCTTACTCTGGACTAATGGTTAAGGTCTTAACTCTTACTCTGGACTAATGGTTAAGGTCTTAACTCTTACTCTGGCATCATCGTTAAGGTCTTAACTCTTACTCTGGCATCATGGTTAAGGTCTTAACTCTAACTCTGGACTAATGGTTAAGGTCTTAACTCTTACTCTGGACTAATGGTTATGGTCTTAACTCTTACTCTGGCATCATGGTTAAGGTCTTAACTCTGGCATCATGGTTAAGGTCTTAACTCTTACTCTGGACTAATGGTTAAGGTCTTAACTCTTACTCTGGCTTCATGGTTAAGGTCTTATACTCATACTCTGGCATCATGGTTAAGGTCTTAACTCTTACTTCGGACTAATGGTTAAGGTCTTAACTCTTACTCTGGCATCATGGTTAAGGTCTTAGACTCTTACTCTGGACTAATGGTTAAGGTCTTAACTCTTACTCTGGGCTAATGGTTAAGGTCTTAACTCTTACTCTGGACTAATGGTTAAGGTCTTAATTCTTACTCTGGACTAATGGTTAAGGTCTTAACTCTTACTCTGGACTAATGGTTAAGGTCTTAACTTTTACTCTGGCATCATGGTTAAGGTCTTAACTCTTACTCTGGACTAATGGTTAAGGTCTTAACTCTTACTCTTGACTAATGGTTAAGGTCTTAACTCTTACTCTGGACTAATGGTTAAGGTCTTAGACTCTTACTCTGGCATCATGGTTAAGGTCTTAACTCTTACTCTGGCATCATCGTTAAGGTCTTAACTCTTACTCTGGCATCATGGTTAAGGTCTTAACTCTTACTCTGGACTAATGGTTAAGGTCTTAACTCTTACTCTGGCATCATGGTTAAGGTATTAACTCTTACTCTGGCATCATGGTTAAGGTCTTAACTCTTACTCTGGACTAATGGTTAAGGTCTTAACTCTTACTCTGGACTAATGGTTAAGGTCTTAACTCTTACTCTGCCATCATGGTTAAGGTCTTAACTCTTACTCTGGCATCATGGTTAAGGTCTTAACTCTTACTCTGGACTAATGGTTAAGGTCTTAGACTCTTACTCTGGACTAATGTTTAATGTCTTAACTCTTACTCTGGACTAATGGTTAAGGTCTTAACTCTTACTCAGGACTAATGGTTAAGGTCTTAACTCTTACTCTGGCATCATGGTTAAGGTATTAACTCTTACTCTGGCATCATGGTTAAGGTCTTAACTCTTACTCTGGACTAATGGTTGAGGTCTTAACTCTTACTCTGGACTAATGGTTAAGGTCTTAACTCTTACTCTGCCATCATGGTTAAGGTCTTAACTGTTACTCTGGACTAATGGTTAAGGTCTTAACTCTTACTCTGGCATCATGGTTAAAGTCTTAGACTCATACTCTGGCATCATGGTTAAGGTCTTAACTCTTACTCTGGACTAATGTTTAGGGGCTTAACTCTTACTCTGGCATCATGGTTAAGGTCTTAACTCTTACTCTGGACTAATGGTTAAGGTCTTAGACTCTTACTCTGGCATCATGGTTAAGGTCTTAACTCTTACTCTGGCATCATTGTTAAGGTCTTAACTCTTACTCTGGCATCATGGTTAAGGTCTTAACTCTTACTCTGGACTAATGGTTAAGGTCTTAACTCTTACTCTGGACTAATGGTTAAGGTCTTAACTCTTACTCTGGACTAATGGTTAAGGTCTTAACTCTTACTCTGGCATCATGGTTAAGGTCTTAACTCTGGCATCATGGTTAAGGTCTTAACTCTTACTCTGGACTAATGGTTAAGGTCTTAACTCTTACTCTGGACTAATGGTTAAGGTCTTAACTCTTACTCTGCCATCATGGTTAAGGTCTTAGACTCTTACTCTGGACTAATGGTTAAGGTCTTAACTCACACTCTGGACTAATGGTTAAGGTCTTAGACTCTTACTCTGGACTAATGGTTAAGGTCTTAACTCTTACTCTGGACTAATGGTTAAGGTCTTAGACTCTTACTCTGGCATCATGGTTAAGGTCTTAACTCTTACTCTGGCATCATTGTTAAGGTCTTAACTCTTACTCTGGCATCATGGTTAAGGTCTTAACTCTTACTCTGGACTAATGGTTAAGGTCTTAACTCTTATTCTGGACTAATGGTTAAGGTCTTAACTCTTACTCTGTACTCATGGTTAAGGTCTTAACTCTTACTCTGGCATCATGGTTAAGGTCTTAACTCTTACTCTGTACTAATGGTTAAGGTCTTAACTCTTACTCTGGACTAATGGTTAAGGTTTTAACTCTTACTCTGGCATCATGGTTAAGGTCTTAACTCTTACTCTGGACTAATGGTTAAGGTCTTAACTCTTACTCTGGACTAATGGTTAAGGTCTTAACTCTTACTCTGGCATCATGGTTTAGGTCTTAACTCTTACTCTGGCATCATGGTTTAGGTCTTAGACTCTTACTCTGGACTAATGGTTAAGGTCTTAACTCTTACTCTGGCATCATGGTTAAGGTCTTAACTCTTACTCTGGACTAATTGTTAAGGTCTGAACTCTTACTCTGGACTAATGGTTAAGGTCTTAACTCTTACTCTGGACTAATGGTTAAGGTCTTAACTCTTACTCTGGCATCATGGTTAAGGTCTTAGACTCTTACTCTGGACTAATGGTTAAGGTCTTAACTCATACTCTGGACTAATGGTTAAGGTCTTAGACTCTTACTCTGGACTAATGGTTAAGGTCTTAACTCTTACTCTGGACTAATGGTTAAGGTCTTAACTCTTACTCTGGACTAATGGTTAAGGTCTTAACTCTTATTCTGGCATCATGGTTAAGGTCTTAACTCTTACTCTGGACTAAATGTTAAGGTCTTAACTCTTACTCTTGACTAATGGTTAAGGTCTTAACTCTTACTCTGGACTAATGGTTAAGGTCTTAACTCTTACTCTGGCATCATGGTTAAGGTCTTAACTCTTACTCTGGACTAATGGTTATGGTATTAGACTCTTACTCTGGCATCATGTTTAAGGTCTTAACTCTTACTCTGGCATCATCGTTAAGGTCTTAACTCTTACTCTGGCATCATGGTTAAGGTCTTAACTCTTACTCTGGACTAATGGTTAAGGTCTTAACTCTTACTCTGGCATCATGGTTAAGGTATTAACTCTTACTCTGGACTATTGGTTAAGGTCTTCACTCTTACTCTGGACTAATGGTTAAGGTCATGACTCTTACTCTGGGCTAATGGTTAAGGTCTTAGACTCTTACTCTGGCATCATGGTTAAGGTCTTAGACTCTTTCTCTGGCATCAAGGTTAAGGTCTTAACTCTTACTCTGGCATCATGGTTAAGGTCTTAACTCTTACTCTGGACTAATGGTTAAGGTCTGAACTCTTACTCTGGACTAATGGTTAAGGTCTTAACTCTTACTCTGGACTAATGGTTAAGGTCTTAGACTCTTACTCTGGACTATTGGTTAAGGTCTTAGACTCTTACTCTGGCATCATGGTTAAGGTCTTAACTCTTACTCTGGCATCATGGTTAAGGTCTTAACTCTTACTTTGGACTAATGGTTAACGTCTTAACTCTTACTCTTGACTAATGGTTAAGGTCTTAACTCACTCTGGACTAATGGTTAAGGTCTTAGACTCTTACTCTGGCATCATGGTTAAGGTCTTAACTCTTACTCTGGCATCATGGTTAAGGTCTTAACTCTTACTCTGGACTAATGGTTAAGGTCTTAACTCTTACTCTGGACTAATGGTTAAGGTCTTAACTCTTACTCCGGCATCATGGTTAAGGTCTTAACTCTTACTCTGGACTAATGGTTAAGGTCTTAACTCTTACTCTGGCATCATGGTTAAGGTCTTAGACTCATACTCTGGCATCATGATTAAGGTCTTAAATCTTACTCTGGACTAATGGTTAAGGTCTTAACTCTTACTCTGGCATCATGGTTAAGGTCTTAACTCTTACTCTGGACTAATGGTTATGGTATTAGACTCTTACTCTGGCATCATGTTTAAGGTCTTAACTCTTACTCTGGCATCATGGTTAAGGTCTTAACTCTTACTCTGGACTAATGGTTAAGGTCTTAACTCTTACTCTGGCATCATGGTTAAGGTCTTAGACTCTTACTCTGGAATAAAGGTTAAGGTCTTAACTCTTACTCTGGCATCACGGTTAAGGTCTTAACTCTTACTCTGGACTAATGGTTAAGGTCTTAACTCTTACTCTGGGCTAATGGTTAAGGTCTTAACTCTTACTCTGGACTAATGGTTAAGGTCTTAACTCTTACTCTGGACTAATGGTTAAGGTCTTAGACTCTTACTCTGGCATCATGGTTAAGGTCTTAACTCTTACCCTGAACTAATAGTTAATGTCTTAACTCTTACTCTGGCATCATGGTTAAGTTCCTAACTCTTACTGTGGCCTATTGGTTAAGGTCCTAACTATTACTCTGGCATCATGGTTAAGGTCTTAACACTTACTCTGGCATCATGGTTAAGGTCTTAACTCTTACTCTGGACTAATGGTTAAGGTCTTAACTCTTACTCTGGCATCACGGTTAAGGTCTTAACTCTTACTCTGGACTAATGGTTAAGGTCTTAACTCTTACTCTGGGGTAATGGTTAAGGTCTTAACTCTTACTCTGGACTAATGGTTAAGGTTTTAACTCTTAATCTGGCATCATGGTTAAGGTCTTAACTCTTACTCTGGACTAATGGTTAAGGTCTTAACTCTTACTCTGGACTATTGGTTAAGGCCTTAACTCTTACTCTGGACTAATGTTTAAGGTCTTAACTCTTACTCTGGCATCATGGTTAAGGTCTTAATTATTACTCTGGACTAATGGTTAAGGTCTTAACTCTTACTCTGGCATCATGGTTAAGGTCTTAGACTCTTACTCTGGCCTAATGGTTAAGGTCTTATCTCTTACTCTGGCCTAATGGTTAAGGCCTTAACTCTTACTCTGGACTAATGGTTAAGGTCATAACTCTTAGTCTGGCATCATGGTTAAGGTCTTAACTCTTACTCTGGACTAATGGTTAAGGTCTTAGACTCTTACTCTGTACTCATGGTTAAGGTCTTAACTCTTACTCTGGCATCATGGTTAAGGTCTTAACTCTTACTCTGGACTAATGGTTAAGGTCTTAACTCTTACTCTTGACTAATGGTTAAGGTCTTAACTCTTACTCTGGACTAATGGTTAAGGTCTTAGACTCTTACTCTGGCATCATGGTTAAGGTCTTAACTCTTACTCTGGCATCATTGTTAAGGTCTTAACTCTTACTCTGGCATCATGGTTAAGGTCTTAACTCTTACTCTGGACTAATGGTTAAGGTCTTAACTCTTACTCTGGACTAATGGTTAAGGTCTTAACTCTTACTCTGTACTCATGGTTAAGGTCTTAACTCTTACTCTGGCATCATGGTTACGGTCTTAACTCTTACTCTGTACTAATGGTTAAGGTCTTAACTCTTACTCTGGACTAATGGTTAAGGTCTTAACTCTTACTCTGGCATCATGGTTAAGGTCTTAACTCTTACTCTGGACTAATGGTTAAGGTCTTAACTCTTACTCTGGACTAATGGTTAAGGTCTTAACTCTTACTCTGGCATCATGGTTTAGGTCTTAACTCTTACTCTGGCATCATGGTTTAGGTCTTAGACTCTTACTCTGGACTAATGGTTAAGGTCTTAACTCTTACTCTGGCATCATGGTTAAGGTCTTAACTCTTACTCTGGACTAATGGTTAAGGTCTGAACTCTTACTCTGGACTAATGGTTAAGGTCTTAACTCTTACTCTAGACTAATGGTTAAGGTCTTAACTCTTACTCTGGCATCATGGTTAAGGTCTTAGACTCTTACTCTGGACTAATGGTTAAGGTCTTAACTCATACTCTGGACTAATGGTTAAGGTCTTAGGGCCATATGTAGAAAGCAAAATTGCGATCGCAAACGCCGAAATTCGCCGAATTTCGGCGTTTGCGATCGCAATTTTGCTAAGTGGGATGTAGGAAGGAAAATCTGCATGCAAAATAAGGAATCGCAAAATTTGCGATTCCTTATTTTGCAAATGCATTTAAGGAATCCCAAATAGCGATTCCTTAAATGCAATGTAGAAAGCACCCAAGTTGTGCTATTTTGGCTTAAGGAATCGCAAATTACCACCAACTTCAGGTTGATGGTAATTTGCGATTTCTTTCAATAATGCAGTTTTTTGCATTATTCAAAGTGCCATGTGGCACACATACATGCCCTTAGGGCATGTATGTGCGCCATATGTGCACCCATGCTCATTACAGGGGTGCAAAAGGGTGTCATGTTGACACCCTTGCACCCTTGAAATTGCATTCTCAATTTGCGATTCTCTAATTGAGAATCGCAAATTGAGAATGTCTTCCTATTCATTCCTATGGGCCTTTTAGCCCATAGGAATGAATGGCAAGGTATTCCTTATTTGCGATTCTCAATTAGAGAATCGCAAATAAGGAATAGGTGGGATTCGCAAACAAAATTGCTAATCCTACCTACATAGCGTTTTGCTATTCTCTAATTGCGATTCCCTAAAAATTGCAATTAGAGAATCGCAAAACACAGCCTACCTACATATGGCCCTTAGACTCTTACTCTGGACTAATGGTTAAGGTCTTAACTCTTACTCTGGACTAATGGTTAAGGTCTTAACTCTTACTCTGGACTAATGGTTAAGGTCTTAACTCTTATTCTGGCATCATGGTTAAGGTCTTAACTCTTACTCTGGACTAAATGTTAAGGTCTTAACTCTTACTCTTGACTAATGGTTAAGGTCTTAACTCTTACTCTGGACTAATGGTTAAGGACTTAGACTCTTACTCTGGCATCATGTTTAAGGTCTTACCTCTTACTCTGGCATCATCGTTAAGGTCTTAACTCTTACTCTGGCATCATGGTTAAGGTCTTAACTCTTACTCTGGACTAATGGTTAAGGTCTTAACTCTTACTCTGGCATCATGGTTAAGGTATTAACTCTTACTCTGGACTATTGGTTAAGGTCTTCACTCTTACTCTGGACTAATGGTTAAGGTCATGACTCTTACTCTGGGCTAATGGTTAAGGTCTTAGACTCTTACTCTGGCATCATGGTTAAGGTCTTAGACTCTTTCTCTGGCATCAAGGTTAAGGTCTTAACTCTTACTCTGGCATCATGGTTAAGGTCTTAACTCTTACTCTGGACTAATGGTTAAGGTCTTATCTCTTACTCTGGAGTAATGGTTAAGGTCTTAGACTCTTACTCTGGCATCATGAATAACGTCTTAGACTCTTACTCTGGACTACTGGTTAATGTCTTAACTCTTAATCTGGCATCATGGTTAAGGTCTTAACTCTCACTCTGGCATCATGGTTAAGGTCTTAACTCTTACTCTGTACTCATGGTTAAGGTCTTAACTCTTACTCTGGCATAATGGTTAAGGTCTTAACTCTTACTCTGGACTAATGGTTAAGGTCTTAACTCTTACTCTGGACTAATGGTTAAGGTCTTAACTCTTACTCCAGACTAATGGTTAAGGTCTTAACTCTTACTCTGGCATCATGGTTTAGGTCTTAACTCTTACTCTGGCATCATGGTTTAGGTCTTAGACTCTTACTCTGGACTAATGGTTAAGGTCTTAACTCTTACTCTGGCATCATGGTTAAGGTCTTAACTCTTACTCTGGACTAATGGTTAAGGTCTGAACTCTTACTCTGGACTAATGGTTAAGGTCTTAGACTCTTACTCTGGCATCATGGTTAAGGTCTTAACTCTTACTCTGGCATCATGGTTAAGGTCTTAACTCTTACTTTGGACTAATGGTTAACGTCTTAACTCTTACTCTTGACTAATGGTTAAGGTCTTAACTCTTACTCTGGACTAATGGTTAAGGTCTTAGACTCTTACTCTGGCATCATGGTTAAGGTCTTAACTCTTACTCTGGCATCATTGTTAAGGTCTTAACTCTTACTGTGGCATCATGGTTAAGGTCTTAACTCTTACTCTGGACTAATGGTTAAGGTCTTAACTCTTACTCTGGACTAATGGTTAAGGTCTTAACTCTTACTCCGGCATCATGGTTAAGGTCTTAACTCTTACTCTGGACTAATGGTTAAGGTCTTAACTCTTACTCTGGCATCATGGTTAAGGTCTTAGACTCATACTCTGGCATCATGATTAAGGTCTTAAATCTTACTCTGGACTAATGGTTAAGGTCTTAACTCTTACTCTGGCATCATGGTTAAGGTCTTAACTCTTACTCTGGACTAATGGTTATGGTATTAGACTCTTACTCTGGCATCATGTTTAAGGTCTTAACTCTTACTCTGGCATCATGGTTAAGGTCTTAACTCTTACTCTGGACTAATGGTTAAGGTCTTAACTCTTACTCTGGCATCACGGTTAAGGTCTTAACTCTTACTCTGGACTAATGGTTAAGGTCTTAACTCTTACTCTGGGCTAATGGTTAAGGTCTTAACTCTTAATCTGGACTAATGGTTAAGGTCTTGACTCTTACTCAGGACTAATGGTTAAGGTCTTAGACTCTTACTCTGGCATCATGGTTAAGGTCTTAACTCTTACCCTGAACTAATAGTTAATGTCTTAACTCTTACTCTGGCATCATGGTTAAGTTCCTAACTCTTACTGTGGCCTATTGGTTAAGGTCCTAACTATTACTCTGGCATCATGGTTAAGGTCTTAACACTTACTCTGGCATCATGGTTAAGGTCTTAACTCTTACTCTGGACTAATGGTTAAGGTCTTAACTCTTACTCTGGCATCACGGTTAAGGTCTTAACTCTTACTCTGGACTAATGGTTAAGGTCTTAACTCTTACTCTGGGGTAATGGTTAAGGTCTTAACTCTTACTCTGGACTAATGGTTAAGGTTTTAACTCTTAATCTGGCATCATGGTTAAGGTCTTAACTCTTACTCTGGACTAATGGTTAAGGTCTTAACTCTTACTCTGGCATCATGGTTAAGGTCTTAGACTCTTACTCTGGCCTAATGGTTAAGGTCTTATCTCTTACTCTGGCCTAATGGTTAAGGCCTTAACTCTTACTCTGGACTAATGGTTAAGGTCATAACTCTTAGTCTGGCATCATGGTTAAGGTCTTAACTCTTACTCTGGACTAATGGTTAAGGTCTTACCTCTTACTCTGGCATCATGGTTAAGGTCTTAACTCTTACTCTGGACTAATGGTTAAGGTCTTAGACTCTTAATCTGGACTAATGGTTAAGGTCTTAACTCTTTCTCTGGCATCATGGTTAAGGTCTTAGACTCTTACTCTGGACTAATGGTTAAGGTCTTAACTCTTACTCTGGACTAATGGTTAAGGTCTTAGACTCTTACTCTGGACTAATGGTTAAGGTCTTAACTCTTACTCTGGCATCATGGTTAAGGTCTTAACTCTTACTCTGGACTAATGGTTAAGGTCTGAACTCTTACTCTGGCATCATGGTTAAGGTCTTAACTCTTACTCTGGACTAATGGTTAAGGTCTGAACTCTTACTCTGGACTAATGGTTAAGGTCTTAACTCTTACTCTGGACTAATGGTTAAGGTCTTAACTCTTACTCTGGACTAATGGTTAAGGTCTTACCTCTTACTCTGGACTAATGGTTAAGGTCTTAACTCTTACTCTGGACTAATGGTTAAGATCTTAACTCTTACTCTAAACTAATGGTTAAGGTTTTAACTCTTACTCTGGCATCATGGTTAAGGTCTTCGACTCTTACTCTGGACTAATGGTTAAGGTCTTAACTCTTACTCTGGACTAATGGTTAAGGTCTTAACTCTTACTCTGGCATCATGGTTAAGGTCTTAACTCTTACTCTGGACTAATGGTTAAGGTCTTAACTCTTACTCTGGGCTAATGGTTAAGGTCTTAACTCTTACTCTGGACTAATGGTTAAGGTCTTATCTCTTACTCTGGAGTAATGGTTAAGGTCTTAGACTCTTACTCTGGCATCATGAATAACGTCTTAGACTCTTACTCTGGACTACTGGTTAATGTCTTAACTCTTAATCTGGCATCATGGTTAAGGTCTTAACTCTCACTCTGGCATCATGGTTAAGGTCTTAACTCTTACTCTGTACTCATGGTTAAGGTCTTAACTCTTACTCTGGCATCATGGTTAAGGTCTTAACTCTTACTCTGGACTAATGGTTAAGGTCTTAACTCTTACTCTGGACTAATGGTTAAGGTCTTAACTCTTACTCCAGACTAATGGTTAAGGTCTTAACTCTTACTCTGGCATCATGGTTTAGGTCTTAACTCTTACTCTGGCATCATGGTTTAGGTCTTAGACTCTTACTCTGGACTAATGGTTAAGGTCTTAACTCTTACTCTGGCATCATGGTTAAGGTCTTAACTCTTACTCTGGACTAATGGTTAAGGTCTGAACTCTTACTCTGGACTAATGGTTAAGGTCTTAACTCTTACTCTGGACTAATGGTTAAGGTCTTAGACTCTTACTCTCGACTAATGGTTAAGGTCTTAACTCTTACTCTGGCATCATGGTTAAGGTCTTAGACTCTTACTCTGGACTAATGGTTAAGGTCTTAACTCATACTCTGGACTAATGGTTAAGGTCTTAGACTCTTACTCTGGACTAATGGTTAAGGTCTTAATTCTTACTCTGGACTAATGGTTAAGGTCTTAACTCTTACTCTGGACTAATGGTTAAGGTCTTAACTTTTACTCTGGCATCATGGTTAAGGTCTTAACTCTTACTCTGGACTAATGGTTAAGGTCTTAACTCTTACTCTTGACTAATGGTTAAGGTCTTAACTCTTACTCTGGACTAATGGTTAAGGTCTTAGACTCTTACTCTGGCATCATGGTTAAGGTCTTAACTCTTACTCTGGCATCATCGTTAAGGTCTTAACTCTTACTCTGGCATCATGGTTAAGGTCTTAACTCTTACTCTATACTAATGGTTAAGGTCTTAACTCTTACTCTGGCATCATGGTTAAGGTATTAACTCTTACTCTGGCATCATGGTTAAGGTCTTAACTCTTACTCTGGACTAATGGTTAAGGTCTTAACTCTTACTCTGGACTAATGGTTAAGGTCTTAACTCTTACTCTGCCATCATGGTTAAGGTCTTAACTCTTACTCTGGCATCATGGTTAAGGTCTTAACTCTTACTCTGGACTAATGGTTAAGGTCTTAACTCTTACTCAGGACTAATGGTTAAGGTCTTAACTCTTACTCTGGCATCATGGTTAAGGTATTAACTCTTACTCTGGCATCATGGTTAAGGTCTTAACTCTTACTCTGGACTAATGGTTGAGGTCTTAACTCTTACTCTGGACTAATGGTTAAGGTCTTAACTCTTACTCTGCCATCATGGTTAAGGTCTTAACTGTTACTCTGGACTAATGGTTAAGGTCTTAACTCTTACTCTGGCATCATGGTTAAAGTCTTAGACTCATACTCTGGCATCATGGTTAAGGTCTTAACTCTTACTCTGGACTAATGGTTAGGGGCTTAACTCTTACTCTGGCATCATGGTTAGGGTCTTAGACTCTTACTCTGGACTAATGGTTAAGGTCTTAACTCTTACTCTGGACTAATGGTTAAGGTCTTAACTCTTACTCTGGCATCATGGTTAAGGTCTTAACTCTTACTCTGGCATCATGGTTAAGGTCTTAACTCTAACTCTGGACTAATGGTTAAGGTCTTAACTCTTACTCTGGACTAATGGTTAAGGTCTTAACTCTTACTCTGGCATCATGGTTAAGGTCTTAACTCTGGCATCATGGTTAAGGTCTTAACTCTTACTCTGGACTAATGGTTAAGGTCTTAACTCTTACTCTGGACTAATGGTTAAGGTCTTAACTCTTACTCTGCCATCATGGTTAAGGTCTTAACTCTTACTCTGGACTAATGGTTAAGGTCTTGACTCTTACTCTGGCATCATCGTTAAGGTCTTAACTCTTACTCTGGCATCATGGTTAAGGTCTTAACTCTTACTCTATACTAATGGTTAAGGTCTTAACTCTTACTCTGGCATCATGGTTAAGGTATTAACTCTTACTCTGGCATCATGGTTAAGGTCTTAACTCTTACTCTGGACTAATGGTTAAGGTCTTAACTCTTACTCTGGACTATTGGTTAAGGTCTTAACTCTTACTCTGCCATCATGGTTAAGGTCTTAACTCTTACTCTGGACTAATGGTTAAGGTCTGAACTCTTACTCTGGACTAATGGTTAAGGTCTTAACTCTTACTCTGGACTAATGGTTAAGGTCTTAGACTCTTACTCTGTACTGATGGTTAAGGTCTTAACTCTTACTCTGGCATCATGGTTAAGGTCTTAACTCTTACTCTGGACTAATGGTTAAGGTCTTAGACTCTTACTCTGGACTAATGTTTAATGTCTTAACTCTTACTCTGGACTAATGGTTAAGGTCTTAACTCTTACTCAGGACTAATGGTTAAGGTCTTAACTCTTACTCTGGCATCATGGTTAAGGTATTAACTCTTACTCTGGCATCATGGTTAAGGTCTTAACTCTTACTCTGGACTAATGGTTGAGGTCTTAACTCTTACTCTGGACTAATGGTTAAGGTCTTAACTCTTACTCTGCCATCATGGTTAAGGTCTTAACTGTTACTCTGGACTAATGGTTAAGGTCTTAACTCTTACTTTGGCATCATGGTTAAAGTCTTAGACTCATACTCTGGCATCATGGTTAAGGTCTTAACTCTTACTCTGGACTAATGGTTAGGGGCTTAACTCTTACTCTGGCATCATGGTTAGGGTCTTAGACTCTTACTCTGGACTAATGGTTAAGGTCTTAACTCTTACTCTGGACTAATGGTTAAGGTCTTAACTCTTACTCTGGCATCATGGTTAAGGTCTTAACTCTTACTCTGGCATCATGGTTAAGGTCTTAACTCTAACTCTGGACTAATGGTTAAGGTCTTAACTCTTACTCTGGACTAATGGTTAAGGTCTTAACTCTTACTCTGGCATCATGGTTAAGGTCTTAACTCTGGCATCATGGTTAAGGTCTTAACTCTTACTCTGGACTAATGGTTAAGGTCTTAACTCTTACTCTGGACTAATGGTTAAGGTCTTAACTCTTACTCTGCCATCATGGTTAAGGTCTTAGACTCTTACTCTGGACTAATGGTTAAGGTCTTAACTCACACTCTGGACTAATGGTTAAGGTCTTAGACTCTTACTCTGGACTAATGGTTAAGGTCTTAACTCTTACTCTGGACTAATGGTTAAGGTCTTAACTCTTACTCTGGCATCATGGTTAAGGTCTTAACTCTTACTCTGGACTAATGGTTAAGGTCTTAACTCTTACTCTTGACTAATGGTTAAGGTCTTAACTTTTACTCTGGACTAATGGTTAAGGTCTTAGACTCTTACTCTGGCATCATGGTTAAGGTCTTAACTCTTACTCTGGCATCATCGTTAAGGTCTTAACTCTTACTCTGGCATCATGGTTAAGGTCTTAACTCTTACTCTGGACTAATGGTTAAGGTCTTAACTCTTACTCTGGCATCATGGTTAAGGTATTAACTCCTACTCTGGACTATTGGTTAAGGTCTTAACTCTTACTCTGGACTAATGGTTAAGGTCATGACTCTTACTCTGGGCTAATGGTTAAGGTCTTAGACTGTTACTCTGGCATCATGGTTAAGGTCTTAGACTCTTTCTCTGGCATCAAGGTTAAGGTCTTAACTCTTACTCTGGCATCATGGTTAAGGTCTTAACTCTTACTCTGGACTAATGGTTAAGGTCTGAACTCTTACTCTGGACTAATGGTTAAGGTCTTAACTCTTACTCTGGACTAATGGTTAAGGTCTTAGACTCTTACTCTGTACTGATGGTTAAGGTCTTAACTCTTACTCTGGCATCATGGTTAAGGTCTTAACTCTTACTCTGGACTAATGGTTAAGGTCTTAACTCTTACTCTTGACTAATGGTTAAGGTCTTAACTCTTACTCTGGACTAATGGTTAAGGTCTTAGACTCTTACTCTGGCATCATGGTTAAGGTCTTAACTCTTACTCTGGCATCATTGTTAAGGTCTTAACTCTTACTCTGGCATCATGGTTAAGGTTTTAACTCTTACTCTGGACTAATGGTTAAGGTCTTAACTCTTACTCTGGACTAATGGTTAAGGTCTTAACTCTTACTCCGGCATCATGGTTAAGGTCTTAACTCTTACTCTGGACTAATGGTTAAGGTCTTAACTCTTACTCTGGCATCATGGTTAAGGTCTTAGACTCATACTCTGGCATCATGGTTAAGGTCTTAAATCTTACTCTGGACTAATGGTTAAGGTCTTAGACTCTTACTCTGGAATAATGGTTAAGGTCTTAACTCTTACTCTGGCATCACGGTTAAGGTCTTAACTCTTACTCTGGACTAATGGTTAAGGTCTTAACTCTTACTCTGGGCTAATGGTTAAGGTCTTAACTCTTACTCTGGACTAATGGTTAAGGTCTTAACTCTTACTCTGGACTAATGGTTAAGGTCTTAACTCTTACTCTGGCATCATCGTTAAGGTCTTAACTCTTACTCTGGCATCATGGTTAAGGTCTTAACTCTAACTCTGGACTAATGGTTAAGGTCTTAACTCTTACTCTGGACTAATGGTTATGGTCTTAACTCTTACTCTGGCATCATGGTTAAGGTCTTAACTCTGGCATCATGGTTAAGGTCTTAACTCTTACTCTGGACTAATGGTTAAGGTCTTAACTCTTACTCTGGCTTCATGGTTAAGGTCTTATACTCATACTCTGGCATCATGGTTAAGGTCTTAACTCTTACTTCGGACTAATGGTTAAGGTCTTAACTCTTACTCTGGCATCATGGTTAAGGTCTTAGACTCTTACTCTGGACTAATGGTTAAGGTCTTAACTCTTACTCTGGGCTAATGGTTAAGGTCTTAACTCTTACTCTGGACTAATGGTTAAGGTCTTAATTCTTACTCTGGACTAATGGTTAAGGTCTTAACTCTTACTCTGGACTAATGGTTAAGGTCTTAACTTTTACTCTGGCATCATGGTTAAGGTCTTAACTCTTACTCTGGACTAATGGTTAAGGTCTTAACTCTTACTCTTGACTAATGGTTAAGGTCTTAACTCTTACTCTGGACTAATGGTTAAGGTCTTAGACTCTTACTCTGGCATCATGGTTAAGGTCTTAACTCTTACTCTGGCATCATCGTTAAGGTCTTAACTCTTACTCTGGCATCATGGTTAAGGTCTTAACTCTTACTCTGGTCTAATGGTTAAGGTCTTAACTCTTACTCTGGCATCATGGTTAAGGTATTAACTCTTACTCTGGCATCATGGTTAAGGTCTTAACTCTTACTCTGGACTAATGGTTAAGGTCTTAACTCTTACTCTGTACTAATGGTTAAGGTCTTAACTCTTACTCTGCCATCATGGTTAAGGTCTTAACTCTTACTCTGGCATCATGGTTAAGGTCTTAACTCTTACTCTGGACTAATGGTTAAGGTCTTAGACTCTTACTCTGGACTAATGTTTAATGTCTTAACTCTTACTCTGGACTAATGGTTAAGGTCTTAACTCTTACTCAGGACTAATGGTTAAGGTCTTAACTCTTACTCTGGCATCATGGTTAAGGTATTAACTCTTACTCTGGCATCATGGTTAAGGTCTTAACTCTTACTCTGGACTAATGGTTGAGGTCTTAACTCTTACTCTGGACTAATGGTTAAGGTCTTAACTCTTACTCTGCCATCATGGTTAAGGTCTTAACTGTTACTCTGGACTAATGGTTAAGGTCTTAACTCTTACTCTGGCATCATGGTTAAAGTCTTAGACTCATACTCTGGCATCATGGTTAAGGTCTTAACTCTTACTCTGGACTAATGGTTAGGGGCTTAACTCTTACTCTGGCATCATGGTTAGGGTCTTAGACTCTTACTCTGGACTAATGGTTAAGGTCTTAACTCTTACTCTGGACTAATGGTTAAGGTCTTGACTCTTACTCTGGCATCATCGTTAAGGTCTTAACTCTTACTCTGGCATCATGGTTAAGGTCTTAACTCTAACTCTGGACTAATGGTTAAGGTCTTAACTCTTACTCTGGCATCATGGTTAAGGTCTTAACTCTGACATCATGGTTAAGGTCTTAACTCTTACTCTGGACTAATGGTTAAGGTCTTAACTCTTACTCTGGACTAATGGTTAAGGTCTTAACTCTTACTCTGCCATCATGGTTAAGGTCTTAACTCTTACTCTGGACTAATGGTTAAGGTCTTAACTCTTACTCTTGACTAATGGTTAAGGTCTTAACTTTTACTCTGGACTAATGGTTAAGGTCTTAGACTCTTACTCTGGCATCATGGTTAAGGTCTTAACTCTTACTCTGGCATCATCGTTAAGGTCTTAACTCTTACTCTGGCATCATGGTTAAGGTCTTAACTCTTACTCTGGACTAATGGTTAAGGTCTTAACTCTTACTCTGGCATCATGGTTAAGGTATTAACTCCTACTCTGGACTATTGGTTAAGGTCTTAACTCTTACTCTGGACTAATGGTTAAGGTCATGACTCTTACTCTGGGCTAATGGTTAAGGTCTTAGACTGTTACTCTGGCATCATGGTTAAGGTCTTAGACTCTTTCTCTGGCATCAAGGTTAAGGTCTTAACTCTTACTCTGGCATCATGGTTAAGGTCTTAACTCTTACTCTGGACTAATGGTTAAGGTCTGAACTCTTACTCTGGACTAATGGTTAAGGTCTTAACTCTTACTCTGGACTAATGGTTAAGGTCTTAGACTCTTACTCTGTACTGATGGTTAAGGTCTTAACTCTTACTCTGGCATCATGGTTAAGGTCTTAACTCTTACTCTGGACTAATGGTTAAGGTCTTAACTCTTACTCTTGACTAATGGTTAAGGTCTTAACTCTTACTCTGGACTAATGGTTAAGGTCTTAGACTCTTACTCTGGCATCATGGTTAAGGTCTTAACTCTTACTCTGGCATCATTGTTAAGGTCTTAACTCTTACTCTGGCATCATGGTTAAGGTTTTAACTCTTACTCTGGACTAATGGTTAAGGTCTTAACTCTTACTCCGGCATCATGGTTAAGGTCTTAACTCTTACTCTGGACTAATGGTTAAGGTCTTAACTCTTACTCTGGCATCATGGTTAAGGTCTTAGACTCATACTCTGGCATCATGGTTAAGGTCTTAAATCTTACTCTGGACTAATGGTTAAGGTCTTAACTCTTACTCTGGCATCATGGTTAAGGTCTTAGACTCTTACTCTGGAATAATGGTTAAGGTCTTAACTCTTACTCTGGCATCACGGTTAAGGTCTTAACTCTTACTCTGGACTAATGGTTAGGGGCTTAACTCTTACTCTGGCATCATGGTTAGGGTCTTAGACTCTTACTCTGGACTAATGGTTAAGGTCTTAACTCTTACTCTGGACTAATGGTTAAGGTCTTAACTCTTACTCTGGCATCATCGTTAAGGTCTTAACTCTTACTCTGGCATCATGGTTAAGGTCTTAACTCTAACTCTGGACTAATGGTTAAGGTCTTAACTCTTACTCTGGACTAATGGTTATGGTCTTAACTCTTACTCTGGCATCATGGTTAAGGTCTTAACTCTGGCATCATGGTTAAGGTCTTAACTCTTACTCTGGACTAATGGTTAAGGTCTTAACTCTTACTCTGGCTTCATGGTTAAGGTCTTATACTCATACTCTGGCATCATGGTTAAGGTCTTAACTCTTACTTCGGACTAATGGTTAAGGTCTTAACTCTTACTCTGGCATCATGGTTAAGGTCTTAGACTCTTACTCTGGACTAATGGTTAAGGTCTTAACTCTTACTCTGGGCTAATGGTTAAGGTCTTAACTCTTACTCTGGACTAATGGTTAAGGTCTTAACTCTTCCTCTGGACTAATGGTTAACGTCTTAGACTCTTACTCTGGCATCATGGATAAGGTCTTAGACTCTTACTCTGGACTACTGGATAATGTCTTAACTCTTACTCTGGACTAATGGTTAAGGTCTTAACTTTTACTCTGGCATCATGGTTAAGGTCTTAACTCTTACTCTGGACTAATGGTTAAGGTCTTAACTCTTACTCTTGACTAATGGTTAAGGTCTTAACTCTTACTCTGGACTAATGGTTAAGGTCTTAGACTCTTACTCTGGCATCATGGTTAAGGTCTTAACTCTTACTCTGGCATCATCGTTAAGGTCTTAACTCTTACTCTGTCATCATGGTTAAGGTCTTAACTCTTACTCTGGACTAATGGTTAAGGTCTTAACTCTTACTCTGGCATCATGGTTAAGGTATTAACTCTTTCTCTGGCATCATGGTTAAGGTCTTAACTCTTACTCTGGACGAATGGTTAAGGTCTTAACTCTTACTCTGGACTAATGGTTAAGGTCTTAACTCTTACTCTGCCATCATGGTTAAGGTCTTAACTCTTACTCCGGCATCATGGTTAAGGTCTTAACTCTTACTCTGGACTAATGGTTAAGGTCTTAGACTCTTACTCTGGACTAATGTTTAATGTCTTAACTCTTACTCTGGACTAATGGTTAAGGTCTTAACTCTTACTCAGGACTAATGGTTAAGGTCTTAACTCTTACTCTGGCATCATGGTTAAGGTATTAACTCTTACTCTGGCATCATGGTTAAGGTCTTAACTCTTACTCTGGACTAATGGTTAAGGTCTTAACTCTTACTCTGGACTAATGGTTAAGGTCTTAACTCTTACTCTGCCATCATGGTTAAGGTCTTAACTGTTACTCTGGACTAATGGTTAAGGTCTTAACTCTTACTCTGGCATCATGGTTAAAGTCTTAGACTCATACTCTGGCATCATGGTTAAGGTCTTAACTCTTACTCTGGACTAATGGTTAGGGGCTTAACTCTTACTCTGGCATCATGGTTAGGGTCTTAGACTCTTACTCTGGACTAATGGTTAAGGTCTTAACTCTTACTCTGGACTAATGGTTAAGGTCTTAACTCTTACTCTGGCATCATCGTTAAGGTCTTAACTCTTACTCTGGCATCATGGTTAAGGTCTTAACTCTAACTCTGGACTAATGGTTAAGGTCTTAACTCTTACTCTGGACTAATGGTTAAGGTCTTATCTCTTACTCTGGCATCATGGTTAAGGTCTTAACTCTGGCATCATGGTTAAGGTCTTAACTCTTACTCTGGACTAATGGTTAAGGTCTTAACTCTTACTCTGGACTAATGGTTAAGGTCTTAACTCTTACTCTGCCATCATGGTTAAGGTCTTAGACTCTTCCTCTGGACTAATGGTTAAGGTCTTAACTCACACTCTGGACTAATGGTTAAGGTCTTAGACTCTTACTCTGGACTAATGGTTAAGGTCTTAACTCTTACTCTGGACTAATGGTTAAGGTCTTAACTCTTACTCTTGACTAATGGTTAAGGTCTTAACTTTTACTCTGGACTAATGGTTAAGGTCTTGGACTCTTACTCTGGCATCATGGTTAAGGTCTTAACTCTTACTCTGGCATCATCGTTAAGGTCTTAACTCTTACTCTGGCATCATGGTTAAGGTCTTAACTCTTACTCTGGACTAATGGTTAAGGTCTTAACTCTTACTCTGGCATCATGGTTAAGGTATTAACTCCTACTCTGGACTATTGGTTAAGGTCTTAACTCTTACTCTGGACTAATGGTTAAGGTCATGACTCTTACTCTGGGCTAATGGTTAAGGTCTTAGACTGTTACTCTGGCATCATGGTTAAGGTCTTAGACTCTTTCTCTGGCATCAAGGTTAAGGTCTTAACTCTTACTCTGGCATCATGGTTAAGGTCTTAACTCTTACTCTGGACTAATGGTTAAGGTCTGAACTCTTACTCTGGACTAATGGTTAAGGTCTTAACTCTTACTCTGGACTAATGGTTAAGGTCTTAGACTCTTACTCTGTACTGATGGTTAAGGTCTTAACTCTTACTCTGGCATCATGGTTAAGGTCTTAACTCTTACTCTGGACTAATGGTTAAGGTCTTAACTCTTAATCTTGACTAATGGTTAAGGTCTTAACTCTTACTCTGGACTAATGGTTAAGGTCTTAGACTCTTACTCTGGCATCATGGTTAAGGTCTTAACTCTTACTCTGGCATCATTGTTAAGGTCTTAACTCTTACTCTGGCATCATGGTTAAGGTTTTAACTCTTACTCTGGACTAATGGTTAAGGTCTTAACTCTTACTCTGGACTAATGGTTAAGGTCTTAACTCTTACTCCGGCATCATGGTTAAGGTCTTAACTCTTACTCTGGACTAATGGTTAAGGTCTTAACTCTTACTCTGGCATCATGGTTAAGGTCTTAGACTCATACTCTGGCATCATGGTTAAGGTCTTAAATCTTACTCTGGACTAATGGTTAAGGTCTTAACTCTTACTCTGGCATCATGGTTAAGGTCTTAGACTCTTACTCTGGAATAATGGTTAAGGTCTTAACTCTTACTCTGGCATCACGGTTAAGGTCTTAACTCTTACTCTGGACTAATGGTTAAGGTCTTAACTCTTACTCTGGGCTAATGGTTAAGGTCTTAACTCTTACTCTGGACTAATGGTTAGGGTCTTAACTCTTACTCTGGACTAATGGTTAAGGTCTTAACTCTTACTCTGGCATCATCGTTAAGGTCTTAACTCTTACTCTGGCATCATGGTTAAGGTCTTAACTCTAACTCTGGACTAATGGTTAAGGTCTTAACTCTTACTCTGGACTAATGGTTATGGTCTTAACTCTTACTCTGGCATCATGGTTAAGGTCTTAACTCTGGCATCATGGTTAAGGTCTTAACTCTTACTCTGGACTAATGGTTAAGGTCTTAACTCTTACTCTGGCATCATGGTTAAGGTCTTAGACTCCTACTCTGGACTAATGGTTAAGGTCTTAACTCTTACTCTGGGCTAATGGTTAAGGTCTTAACTCTTACTCTGGACTAATGGTTAAGGTCTTAACTCTTACTCTGCCATCATGGTTAACGTCTTAACTGTTACTCTGGACTAATGGTTAAGGTCTTAACTCTTACTCTGGCATCATGGTTAAAGTCTTAGACTCATACTCTGGCATCATGGTTAAGGTCTTAACTCTTACTCTGGACTAATGGTTAGGGGCTTAACTCTTACTCTGGCATCATGGTTAGGGTCTTAGACTCTTACTCTGGACTAATGGTTAAGGTCTTAACTCTTACTCTGGACTAATGGTTAAGGTCTTAACTCTTACTCTGGCATCATCGTTAAGGTCTTAACTCTTACTCTGGCATCATGGTTAAGGTCTTAACTCTAACTCTGGACTAATGGTTAAGGTCTTAACTCTTACTCTGGACTAATAGTTAAGGTCTTAACTCTTACTCTGGCATCATGGTTAAGGTCTTAACTCTGGCATCATGGTTAAGGTCTTAACTCTTACTCTGGACTAATGGTTAAGGTCTTAACTCTTACTCTGGACTAATGGTTAAGGTCTTAACTCTTACTCTGCCATCATGGTTAAGGTCTTAGACTCTTACTCTGGACTAATGATTAAGGTCTTAACTCACACTCTGGACTAATGGTTAAGGTCTTAGACTCTTACTCTGGACTAATGGTTAAGGTCTTAACTCTTACTCTGGACTAATGGTTAAGGTCTTAACTCTTACTCTGGCATCATGGTTAAGGTCTTAACTCTTACTCTGGACTAATGGTTAAGGTCTTAACTCTTACTCTTGACTAATGGTTAAGGTCTTAACTTTTACTCTGGACTAATGGTTAAGGTCTTAGACTCTTACTCTGGCATCATGGTTAAGGTCTTAACTCTTACTCTGGCATCATCGTTAAGGTCTTAACTCTTACTCTGGCATCATGGTTAAGGTCTTAACTCTTACTCTGGACTAATGGTTAAGGTCTTAACTCTTACTCTGGCATCATGGTTAAGGTATTAACTCCTACTCTGGACTATTGGTTAAGGTCTTAACTCTTACTCTGGACTAATGGTTAAGGTCATGACTCTTACTCTGGGCTAATGGTTAAGGTCTTAGACTGTTACTCTGGCATCATGGTTAAGGTCTTAGACTCTTTCTCTGGCATCAAGGTTAAGGTCTTAACTCTTACTCTGGCATCATGGTTAAGGTCTTAACTCTTACTCTGGACTAATGGTTAAGGTCTGAACTCTTACTCTGGACTAATGGTTAAGGTCTTAACTCTTACTCTGGACTAATGGTTAAGGTCTTAGACTCTTACTCTGTACTGATGGTTAAGGTCTTAACTCTTACTTTGGCATCATGGTTAAGGTCTTAACTCTTACTCTGGACTAATGGTTAAGGTCTTAACTCTTACTCTTGACTAATGGTTAAGGTCTTAACTCTTACTCTGGACTAATGGTTAAGGTCTTAGACTCTTACTCTGGCATCATGGTTAAGGTCTTAACTCTTACTCTGGCATCATTGTTAAGGTCCTAACTCTTACTCTGGCATCATGGTTAAGGTTTTAACTCTTACTCTGGACTAATGGTTAAGGTCTTAACTCTTACTCTGGACTAATGGTTAAGGTCTTAACTCTTACTCCGGCATCATGGTTAAGGTCTTAACTCTTACTCTGGACTAATGGTTAAGGTCTTAACTCTTACTCTGGCATCATGGTTAAGGTCTTAGACTCATACTCTGGCATCATGGTTAAGGTCTTAAATCTTACTCTGGACTAATGGTTAAGGTCTTAACTCTTACTCTGGCATCATGGTTAAGGTCTTAGACTCTTACTCTGGAATAATGGTTAAGGTCTTAACTCTTACTCTGGCATCACGGTTAAGGTCTTAACTCTTACTCTGGACTAATGGTTAAGGTCTTAACTCTTACTCTGGGCTAATGGTTAAGGTCTTAACTCTTACTCTGGACTAATGGTTAAGGTCTTAACTCTTACTCTGGACTAATGGTTAAGGTCTTAACTCTTACTCTGGCATCATCGTTAAGGTCTTAACTCTTACTCTGGCATCATGGTTAAGGTCTTAACTCTAACTCTGGACTAATGGTTAAGGTCTTAACTCTTACTCTGGACTAATGGTTATGGTCTTAACTCTTACTCTGGCATCATGGTTAAGGTCTTAACTCTGGCATCATGGTTAAGGTCTTAACTCTTACTCTGGACTAATGGTTAAGGTCTTAACTCTTACTCTGGCTTCATGGTTAAGGTCTTATACTCATACTCTGGCATCATGGTTAAGGTCTTAACTCTTACTTCGGACTAATGGTTAAGGTCTTAACTCTTACTCTGGCATCATGGTTAAGGTCTTAGACTCTTACTCTGGACTAATGGTTAAGGTCTTAAATCTTACTCTGGGCTAATGGTTAAGGTCTTAACTCTTACTCTGGACTAATGGTTAAGGTCTTATCTCTTCCTCTGGACTAATGGTTAACGTCTTAGACTCTTACTCTGGCATCATGGATAAGGTCTTAGACTCTTACTCTGGACTACTGGTTAATGTCTTAACTCTTACTCTGGCGTCATGGTTAAGGTCTTAACTTTCACTCTGGCATCATGGTTAAGGTCTTAACTCTTACTCTGTACTCATGGTTAAGGTCTTAACTCTTACTCTGGCATCATGGTTAAGGTCTTAACTCTTACTCTGGACTAATGGTTAAGGTCTTAACTCTTACTCTGGACTAATGGTTAAGGTCTTAACTCTTACTCTGGCATCATGGTTAAGGTCTTAGACTCTTACTCTGGACTAATGGTTAAGGTCTTAACTCTTAGTCTGGCATCATGGTTAAGGTCTTAACTCTTACTCTGGACTAATGGTTAAGGTCTTAGACTCTTAATCTGGACTAATGGTTAAGGTCTTAACTCTTACTCTGGCATCATGGTTAAGGTCTTAGACTCTTACTCTGGACTAATGGTTAAGGTCTTAACTCTTACTCTGGACTAATCGTTAAGGTCTTAGACTCTTACTCTGGACTAATGGTTAAGGTCTTAACTCTTACTCTGGACTAATGGTTAAGGTCATGACTCTTACTCTGGGCTAATGGTTAAGGTCTTAGACTCTTACTCTGGCATCATGGTTAAGGTCTTAGACTCTTTCTCTGGCATCAAGGTTAAGGTCTTAACTCTTACTCTGGCATCATGGTTAAGGTCTTAACTCTTACTCTGGACTAATGGTTAAGGTCTGAACTCTTACTCTGGACTAATGGTTAAGGTCTTAACTCTTACTCTGGACTAATGGTTAAGGTCTTAGACTCTTACTCTGTACTCATGGTTAAGGTCTTAACTCTTACTCTGGCATCATGGTTAAGGTCTTAACTCTTACTCTGGACTAATGGTTAAGGTCTTAACTCTTACTCTTGACTAATGGTTAAGGTCTTAGACTCTTACTCTGGACTAATGGTTAAGGACTTAGACTCTTACTCTGGCATCATGGTTAAGGTCTTAACTCTTACTCTGGCATCATTGTTAAGGTCTTAACTCTTACTCTGGCATCATGGTTAAGGTCTTACCTCTTACTCTGGACTAATGGTTAAGGTCTTAACTCTTACTCTGGACTAATGGTTAAGGTCTTAACTGTTACTCCGGCATCATGGTTAAGGTCTTAACTCTTACTCCGGCATCATGGTTATGGTCTTAACTCTTACTCTGGACTAATGGTTAAGGTCTTAACTCTTACTCTGGCATCATGGTTAAGGTCTTAGGCTCATACTCTGGCATCATGGTTAAGGTCTTAAATCTTACTCTGGACTAATGGTTAAGGTCTTAACTCTTACTCTGGCATCATGGTTAAGGTCTTAACTCTTACTCTGGACTAATGGTTAAGGTCTTAACTCTTACTCTGGCATCATGGTTAAGGTCTTAACTCTTACTCTGGACTAATGGTTATGGTCTTAGACTCTTACTCTGGCATCATGGTTAAGGTCTTAACTCTTACTCTGGCATCATGGTTAAGGTCTTAACTCTTACTCTGGACTAATGGTTAAGGTCTTAACTCTGACTCTGGCATCATGGTTAAGGTCTTAGACTCTTACTCTGGAATAATGGTTAAGGTCTTAACTCTTACTCTGGACTAATGGTTAAGGTCTTAACTCTTACTCTGGACTAATGGTTAAGGTCTTAACTATTACTCTGGGCTAATGGTTAAGGTCTTAATTCTTACTCTGGACTAATGGTTAAGGTCTTAACTCTTATTCTGGACTAATGGTTAAGGTCTTAGACTCTTACTCTGGCATCATGGTTAAGGTCTTAACTCTTACTCGGAACTAATGGTTAATGTCTTAACTCTTACTCTGGCATCATGGTTAAGTTCCTAACTCTTTCTGTGGCCTATTGGTTAAGGTCCTAACTCTTACTCTGGCATCATGGTTAAGGTCTTAACTCTTACTCTGGCATCATGGTTAAGGTCTTAACTCTTACTCTGGACTAATGGTTAAGGTCTTAACTCTTACTCTGGCATCATGGTTAAGGTCTTAGACTCTTACTCTGGACTAATGGTTAAGGTCTTAACTCTTACTCTGGGCTAATGGTTAAGGTCTTAACTCTTACTCTGGACTAATGGTTAAGGTCTTATCTCTTCCTCTGGACTAATGGTTAAGGTCTTAGACTCTTACTCTGGCATCATGGATAAGGTCTTAGACTCTTACTCTGGACTACTGGTTAATGTCTTAACTCTTACTCTGGCGTCATGTTTAAGGTCTTAACTTTCACTCTGGCATCATGGTTAAGGTCCTAACTCTTACTCTGTACTCATGGTTAAGGTCTTAACTCTTACTCTGGCATCATGGATAAGGTCTTAATTCTTACTCTGGACTAATGGTTAAGGTCTTAACTCTTACTCTGGACTAATGGTTAAGGTCTTAACTCTTACTCTGGCATCATGGTTAAGGTCTTAGACTCTTACTCTGGACTAATGGTTAAGGTCTTAACTCTTAGTCTGGCATCATGGTTAAGGTCTTAACTCTTACTCTGGACTAATGGTTAAGGTCTTACCTCTTACTCTGGCATCATGGTTAAGGTCTTAACTCTTACTCTGGACTAATGGTTAAGGTCTTAGACTCTTAATCTGGACTAATGGTTAAGGTCTTAACTCTTACTCTGACATCATGGTTAAGGTCTTAGACTCTTACTCTGGACTAATGGTTAAGGTCTTAACTCTTACTCTGGACTAATCGTTAAGGTCTTAACTCTTACTCTGGCATCATGGTTAAGGTCCTAACTCTTACTCTGGACTAATGGTTAAGGTCTGAACTCTTACTCTGGCATCATGGTTAAGGTCTTAACTCTTACTCTGGACTAATGGTTAAGGTCTGAACTCTTACTCTGGACTAATGGTTAAGGTCATGACTCTTACTCTGGGCTAATGGTTAAGGTCTTAGACTCTTACTCTGGCATCATGGTTAAGGTCTTAGACTCTTTCTCTGGCATCAAGGTTAAGGTCTTAACTCTTACTCTGGCATCATGGTTAAGGTCTTAACTCTTACTCTGGACTAATGGTTAAGGTCTGAACTCTTACTCTGGACTAATGGTTAAGGTCTTAACTCTTACTCTGGACTAATGGTTAAGGTCTTAGACTCTTACTCTGTACTCATGGTTAAGGTCTTAACTCTTACTCTGGCATCATGGTTAAGGTCTTAACTCTTACTCTGGACTAATGGTTAAGGTCTTAACTCTAACTCTTGACTAATGGTTAAGGTCTTAGACTCTTACTCTGGACTAATGATTAAGGTCTTAGACTCTTACTCTGGCATCATGGTTAAGGTCTTAACTCTTACTCTGGCATCATTGTTAAGGTCTTAACTCTTACTCTGGCATCATGGTTAAGGTCTTAACTCTTACTCTGGACTAATGGTTAAGGTCTTAACTCTTACTCCGGCATCATGGTTAAGGTCTTAGACTCATACTCTGGCATCATGGTTAAGGTCTTAAATCTTACTCTGGACTAATGGTTAAGGTCTTAACTCTTACTCTGGCATCATGGTTAAGGTCTTAACTCTTACTCTGGACTAATGGTTAAGGTCTTAACTCTTACTCTGGCATCATGGTTAAGGTCTTAACTCTTACTCTGGACTAATGGTTATGGTCTTAGACTCTTACTCTGGCATCATGTTTAAGGTCTTAACTCTTACTCTGGACTAATGGTTAAGGTCTTAACTCTTACTCTGGACTAATGGTTAAGGTCTTAGACTCTTACTCTGGCATCATGGTTAAGGTCTTAACTCTTACTCTGAACTAATGGTTAATGTCTTAACTCTTACTCTGGCATCATGGTTAAGTTCCTAACTCTTTCTGTGGCCTATTGGTTAAGGTCCTAACTCTTACTCTGGCATTATGGTTAAGGTCTTAACTCTTACTCTGGCATCATGGTTAAGGTCTTAACTCTTACTCTGGACTAATGGTTAACGTCTTAACTCTTACTCTGGCATCACGGTTAAGGTCTTAACTCTTACTCTGGACTAATGGTTAAGGTCTTAACTCTTACTCTGGGCTAATGGTTAAGGTCTTAACTCTTACTCTGGACTAATGGTTAAGGTTTTAACTCTTACTCTGGCATCATGGTTAAGGTCTTAACTCTTACTCTGGACTAATGGTTAAGGTCTTAGACTCTTAATCTGGACTAATGGTTAAGGTCTTAACTCTTACTCTGGCATCATGGTTAAGGTCTTAGACTCTGTCTCTGGACTAATGGTTAAGGTCTTAACTCTTACTCTGGACTAATGGTTAAGGTCTTAACTCTTACTCTGGACTAATGGTTAAGATCTTAACTCTTACTCTAGACTAATGGTTAAGGTTTTAACTCTTAGTCTGGCATCATGGTTAAGGTCTTCGACTCTTACTCTGGACTAATGGTTAAGTTCTTAACTCTTACTCTGGACTAATGGTTAAGGTCTTAACTCTTACTCTGGCATCATGGTTAAGGTCTTAACTCTTACTCTGGACTAATGGTTAAGGTCTTAACTCTTACTCTGAGCTAATGGTTAAGGTCTTAACTCTTACTCTGGACTAATGGTTAAGGTCTTAACTCTTTCTCTGGACTAATGGTTAAGGTCTTATCTCTTACTCTGGACTAATGGTTAAGGTCTTAGACTCTTACTCTGGCATCATGAATAAGGTCTTAGATTCTTACTCTGGACTACTGGTTAATGTCTTAACTCTTACTCTGGCATCATGGTTAAGGTCTTAACTCTCACTCTGGCATCATGGTTAAGGTCTTAACTCTTACTCTGTACTCATGGTTAAGGTCTTAACCCTTACTCTGGCATCATGGTTAAGGTCTTCACTCTTACTCTGGACTAATGGTTAAGGTCTTAACTCTTACTCTGGACTAATGGTTAAGGTCTTAACTCTTACTCTGGCATCATGGTTAAGGTCTTAACTCTTACTCTGGACTAATGGTTAAGGTCTTAACTCTTACTCCGGACTAATGGTTAAGGTCTTAACTCTTACTCTGGCATCATGGTTTAGGTCTTAACTCTTACTCTGGCATCATGGTTTAGGTCTTAGACTCTTACTCTGGACTAATGGTTAAGGTCTTAACTCTTACTCTGGCATCATGGTTAAGGTCTTAACTCTTACTCTGGACTAATGGTTAAGGTCTGAACTCTTACTCTGGACTAATGGTTAAGGTCTTAACTCTTACTCTGGACTAATGGTTAAGGTCTGAACTCTTACTCTGGACTAATGGTTAAGGTCTTAACTCTTACTCTGGACTAATGGTTTAGGTCTTAGACTCTTACTCTGGACTAATGGTTAAGGTCTTAACTCTCACTCTGGCATCATGGTTAAGGTCCTAACTCTTACTCTGGACTAATGGTTAAGGTCTGAACTCTTACTCTGGCATCATGGTTAAGGTCTTAACTCTTACTCTGGACTAATGGTTAAGGTCTGAACTCTTACTCTGGACTAATGGTTAAGGTCTTAACTCTTACTCTGGACTAATGGTTAAGGTCTTACCTCTTACTCTGGACTAATGGTTAAGGTCTTAACTCTTACTCTGGACTAATGGTTAAGATCTTAACTCTTACTCTAAACTAATGGTTAAGGTTTTAACTCTTACTCTGGCATCATGGTTAAGGTCTTCGACTCTTACTCTGGACTAATGGTTAAGGTCTTAACTCTTACTCTGGACTAATGGTTAAGGTCTTAACTCTTACTCTGGCATCATGGTTAAGGTCTTAACTCTTACTCTGGACTAATGGTTAAGGTCTTAACTCTTACTCTGGGCTAATGGTTAAGGTCTTAACTCTTACTCTGGACTAATGGTTAAGGTCTTATCTCTTACTCTGGACTAATGGTTAAGGTCTTAGACTCTTACTCTGGCATCATGAATAAGGTCTTAGACTCTTACTCTGGACTACTGGTTAATGTCTTAACTCTTACTCTGGCATCATGGTTAAGGTCTTAACTCTCACTCTGGCATCATGGTTAAGGTCTTAACTCTTACTCTGTACTCATGGTTAAGGTCTTAACTCTTACTCTGGCATCATGGTTAAGGTCTTAACTCTTACTCTGGACTAATGGTTAAGGTCTTAACTCTTACTCTGGACTAATGGTTAAGGTCTTAACTCTTACTCTGGCATCATGGTTAAGGTCTTAACTCTTACTCTGGACTAATGGTTAGGGTCTTAACTCTTACTCCAGACTAATGGTTAAGGTCTTAACTCTTACTCTGGCATCATGGTTTAGGTCTTAACTCTTACTCTGGCATCATGGTTTAGGTCTTAGACTCTTACTCTGGACTAATGGTTAAGGTCTTAACTCTTACTCTGGCATCATGGTTAAGGTCTTAACTCTTACTCTGGACTAATGGTTAAGGTCTGAACTCTTACTCTGGACTAATGGTTAAGGTCTTAACTCTTACTCTGGACTAATGGTTAAGGTCTTAGACTCTTACTCTCAACTAATGGTTAAGGTCTTAACTCTTACTCTGGCATCATGGTTAAGGTCTTAGACTCTTACTCTGGACTAATGGTTAAGGTCTTACTTCATACTCTGGACTAATGGTTAAGGTCTTAGACTCTTACTCTGGACTAATGGTTAAGGTCTTAACTCTTACTCTGGACTAATGGTTAAGGTCTTAACTTTTACTCTGGCATCATGGTTAAGGTCTTAACTCTTACTCTGGACTAATGGTTAAGGTCTTAACTCTTACTCTTGACTAATGGTTAAGGTCTTAACTCTTACTCTGGACTAATGGTTAATGTCTTAGACTCTTACTCTGGCATCATGGTTAAGGTCTTAACTCTTACTCTGGCATCATCGTTAAGGTCTTAACTCTTACTCTGGCATCATGGTTAAGGTCTTAACTCTTACTCTGGACTAATGGTTAAGGTCTTAACTTTTACTCTGGCATCATGGTTAAGGTCTTAACTCTTACTCTGGACTAATGGTTAAGGTCTTAACTCTTACTCTGGACTAATGGTTAAGGTCTTAACTTTTACTCTGGCATCATGGTTAAGGTCTTAACTCTTACTCTGGACTAATGGTTAAGGTCTTAACTCTTACTCTTGACTAATGGTTAAGGTCTTAACTCTTACTCTGGACTAATGGTTAAGGTCTTAGACTCTTACTCTGGCATCATGGTTAAGGTCTTAACTCTTACTCTGGCATCATCGTTAAGGTCTTAGACTCTTACTCTGGCATCATGGTTAAGGTCTTAACTCTTACTCTGGCATCATCGTTAAGGTCTTAACTCTTACTCTGGCATCATGGTTAAGGTATTAACTCTTACTCTGGCATCATGGTTAAGGTCTTAACTCTTACTCTGGACTAATGGTTAAGGTCTTAACTCTTACTCCGGCATCATGGTTAAGGTCTTAACTCTTACTCTGGACTAATGGTTAAGGTCTTAACTCTTACTCTGGCATCATGGTTAAGGTCTTAGACTCATACTCTGGCATCATGGTTAAGGTCTTAAATCTTACTCTGGACTAATGGTTAAGGTCTTAACTCTTACTCTGGCATCATGGTTAAGGTCTTAGACTCTTACTCTGGAATAATGGTTAAGGTCTTAACTCTTACTCTGGCATCACGGTTAAGGTCTTAACTCTTACTCTGGACTAATGGTTAAGGTCTTAACTCTTACTCTGGGCTAATGGTTAAGGTCTTAACTCTTACTCTGGACTAATGGTTAGGGTCTTAACTCTTACTCTGGACTAATGGTTAAGGTCTTAACTCTTACTCTGGCATCATCGTTAAGGTCTTAACTCTTACTCTGGCATCATCGTTAAGGTCTTAACTCTAACTCTGGACTAATGGTTAAGGTCTTAACTCTTACTCTGGACTAATGGTTATGGTCTTAACTCTTACTCTGGCATCATGGTTAAGGTCTTAACTCTGGCATCATGGTTAAGGTCTTAACTCTTACTCTGGACTAATGGTTAAGGTCTTAACTCTTACTCTGGCTTCATGGTTAAGGTCTTATACTCATACTCTGGCATCATGGTTAAGGTCTTAACTCTTACTTCGGACTAATGGTTAAGGTCTTAACTCTTACTCTGGCATCATGGTTAAGGTCTTAGACTCTTACTCTGGACTAATGGTTAAGGTCTTAACTCTTACTCTGGGCTAATGGTTAAGGTCTTAACTCTTACTCTGGACTAATGGTTAAGGTCTTAACTCTTACTCTGCCATCATGGTTAAGGTCTTAACTGTTACTCTGGACTAATGGTTAAGGTCTTAACTCTTACTCTGGCATCATGGTTAAAGTCTTAGACTCATACTCTGGCATCATGGTTAAGGTCTTAACTCTTACTCTGGACTAATGGTTAGGGGCTTAACTCTTACTCTGGCATCATGGTTAGGGTCTTAGACTCTTACTCTGGACTAATGGTTAAGGTCTTAACTCTTACTCTGGACTAATGGTTAAGGTCTTAACTCTTACTCTGGCATCATCGTTAAGGTCTTAACTCTTACTCTGGCATCATGGTTAAGGTCTTAACTCTAACTCTGGACTAATGGTTAAGGTCTTAACTCTTACTCTGGACTAATGGTTAAGGTCTTAACTCTTACTCTGGCATCATGGTTAAGGTCTTAACTCTGGCATCATGGTTAAGGTCTTAACTCTTACTCTGGACTAATGGTTAAGGTCTTAACTCTTACTCTGGACTAATGGTTAAGGTCTTAACTCTTACTCTGCCATCATGGTTAAGGTCTTAGACTCTTACTCTGGACTAATGGTTAAGGTCTTAACTCACACTCTGGACTAATGGTTAAGGTCTTAGACTCTTACTCTGGACTAATGGTTAAGGTCTTAACTCTTACTCTGGACTAATGGTTAAGGTCTTAACTCTTACTCTGGCATCATGGTTAAGGTCTTAACTCTTACTCTGGACTAATGGTTAAGGTCTTAACTCTTACTCTTGACTAATGGTTAAGGTCTTAACTTTTACTCTGGACTAATGGTTAAGGTCTTAGACTCTTACTCTGGCATCATGGTTAAGGTCTTAACTCTTACTCTGGCATCATCGTTAAGGTCTTAACTCTTACTCTGGCATCATGGTTAAGGTCTTAACTCTTACTCTGGACTAATGGTTAAGGTCTTAACTCTTACTCTGGCATCATGGTTAAGGTATTAACTCCTACTCTGGACTATTGGTTAAGGTCTTAACTCTTACTCTGGACTAATGGTTAAGGTCATGACTCTTACTCTGGGCTAATGGTTAAGGTCTTAGACTGTTACTCTGGCATCATGGTTAAGGTCTTAGACTCTTTCTCTGGCATCAAGGTTAAGGTCTTAACTCTTACTCTGGCATCATGGTTAAGGTCTTAACTCTTACTCTGGACTAATGGTTAAGGTCTGAACTCTTACTCTGGACTAATGGTTAAGGTCTTAACTCTTACTCTGGACTAATGGTTAAGGTCTTAGACTCTTACTCTGTACTGATGGTTAAGGTCTTAACTCTTACTCTGGCATCATGGTTAAGGTCTTAACTCTTACTCTGGACTAATGGTTAAGGTCTTAACTCTTACTCTTGACTAATGGTTAAGGTCTTAACTCTTACTCTGGACTAATGGTTAAGGTCTTAGACTCTTACTCTGGCATCATGGTTAAGGTCTTAACTCTTACTCTGGCATTGTTAAGGTCTTAACTCTTACTCTGGCATCATGGTTAAGGTTTTAACTCTTACTCTGGACTAATGGTTAAGGTCTTAACTCTTACTCTGGACTAATGGTTAAGGTCTTAACTCTTACTCCGGCATCATGGTTAAGGTCTTAACTCTTACTCTGGACTAATGGTTAAGGTCTTAACTCTTACTCTGGCATCATGGTTAAGGTCTTAGACTCATACTCTGGCATCATGGTTAAGGTGTGGTAAATAAAATTCCTTTACCGGGACTTAATTTGATACGGAAACATAATAAAATAGCTCAGTAAAATGAGAGGCAGAATCCGTGGTATTAGAGGTTCGGAATGGGCTTTATTCCAGTGATCGATTATAATCGGTTGCTCCAAGTTCCATCACCACGGGGGTTCAGGAAGTGAAGTACATACTTTATTGACAAGAAATGACTTTTATAGTACATATATTACAATGAAGCGAATGCAGTAGGCGTAACAATTGATAAGGAAAATGACGATTCATATGCGTAACCGAAAATGGGTGTAATAAGGAGTAAAAAGAAACATAATTGGTTATGATGTCATATATAGGTGGATCTATAAGATAATACTTGGCATAGATGCGCGCGCAGCAGCATGACGTGTAATTGACGTGTAACTAGGGGGTGAAGGGGACTTGACATTTAGCTCTACATGTGGAGACAAGAAGTCTGGGGGGTCAAGTCAACCTAATCCCAAATCATATCTAACATCCTATGTTTAAAGAACTATGTTATCCACGAAAGAAGGACTCTCGGACAGAATCTATTCTATACTGACTGTGCGTGCGTGTACAAGCGTCTAAGTGTCTACACTAAATGCGAGGGCAGGAATCTTCCATAGTAACAGGACTATGAATTACTTGCATAAAGACAGAGAAGCCGGGCCTTTTGCTCGGTAGCTGGAAGAATGTTTACTTAAACTACTAGGCAGGAATGCATTGGCTGAGGGGGAAGCAGATAACTCGAAGGTGAAATACAGTTCTTGGCAGAGAATAGGCTGATGTCAGGCTTCGTGAGCCGCGCAGAGAATGAGACAAAGTTCATGGTCACAGTTGCAGGCTCAGACTGGAGCTTTCAGAGGCAGAAGGCAAAAAGAGTTTTGATGACAGAATCAGGGCCTACTTGCCTGGACTGTAAAATGGCATAAGTGAACCATATAAAACCGGTGGCCTTTCGTACTTAGGAATGGAATATCCGGCCTATTCATGGCGGATCTGACAGAGGACATGTTAACGGTGGACGCACATGTATTTGCGTCTCCATAACTGGAACTGGAGGGAACATACATGTACTTGTAACATGCACATAGAACCGTTGGGGTCCAAGATAGGGGACATAACCGACCAGAAAAATCCATATTTCCACATTCCCTCCTTGTCCCCTACTTGCCCGTCAAGAGATATCAATCTTCATCAATCCATTGATCTGTTCATATAGCATCATTTGTTCTTCTTTCTTCTTCCGTGACGAATGAGATCTTGGTGGTGGAATACACGATGTGGCACACAGGCCACAGATCGCTGGTCCACATTGTAGACATAGACAGCAACTGAATAGTATGAGAAGGCCAATACCTAGGAAAGATAGGACCTTCCATCCAAAGGTAGACAATACACTCCAAAACCAACCGGACCAAGTCCAAGTGCCTGGGTTCTGGTGTATCTGGCTTACAATCTTATGAAGGCGAGTTATAGCTTTATATACAGATGGCGAATTTTCTGGTATGAATACGCAGCAGCTTGATCCGATGACCCTACAAGCTCCGCCCCTATCAGCCAGGATGACGTCAAGGACAAGACGATTTTGAAGCACAACAATCCGCATAGCAGACTGCTCTTCTGTTAAATTGCCTAAGGCGGAAATAGTTTCATTCACTACCGCTTCAAGGGTTCTAGTTAATCTACGTATCAGCTTACTATTAGTAACAGAACCTATATAGGGAAAGATGCCTTTATTGAAATCTGTGTATTTTTCCCATGCTGTTTCAGTGTAATCGACAATTGGGAGATCTCTCCGCTCTCTGTTGTGTACTAAATGAATATTTCTGTAATAATCAGGAGGAGCTAGGAAAACAGGTGGCAAAAGGAATGCAATGTAGCAGGTACCATCCCAATCTAGAGGTAGACGCATATATGCAGTCTGACCACATATAAAGTAGGAGTGGCGATAAGCTCTAAATGAAGATTTGCCTTGATCACTGAATTCTACTATAGTAGTGCATTTACTATGGCCCATATGTATGGAACCAACCTTTCTTACACACAATTCACCCTTCGCTGGGAATACTGACATGGTGGGTAAGACTAGTTCAACTTCGGATACGACATTTAGAATCATGAGATTAGGTGTAAAATTACCTAATCCATATACTTCATTTTCTAGATCAGTTCCTGTTCTTTTGGGGCGACCCTCCTTGTCAGGGTAGCAGACCTTGAGTAAAACTAGGTTCAGATTTCCCCATACCCAATGATCTTGGTAAACTGCTGTGTCTGAGTCTATGGAATTGATTAAACTAAACCATGCTCCACAGGAGCCATTATGTGTAAATGGGTGTGGAAAGAATGGCAGGACTCCTTCATAATTCTGATAGGGAGGGAGCCGACCACACACCCAACAATTGGTGGCATTACTAGTCTGATGGGAATGATGTAACATACTAATGAAAGTGTTATTGCGCAGCGCAAGTCTATAAGACAATTCATGCGGCGGTAGGTCACTAAAAGAATGTTCTGCGGTAACATTGTAAACGTTTCTGGCAATAGGGTAATATATGTGCAACAATATACTCGCAGTAATTATTAAAAGACTTAAGGAAAACAAGATTATTAATGTCACTATGCAATGGCTACGCAGTGATTTACAATACGCCTGTCGTTTCAACATTTTCCGCGACTGTCCATGATTCAGGTCTAGAGGATACATGTCAGAGACAAATTCAACCGCTTCACCTTGGAGAGGACTTAAACAATCAAATTGTCTGACGTTCTAGGCCTCAATTTTACTTTATAGAGTTCGGTTTTAGTCTTTTCAACCAAAGGAAGTTTTGAATCAGTCTGTGAGGGAGTGCAGGGCACAATGTCTATATCCGAGGATAGTCCATGAAATTTCTTGATATGACTTGAATGAATCCAGCCCTTGCGGCCCTCGATCTTCACGGCTGTCCTTGTAGTGAGCAGAACCAACTTGGGTGTCTTCCACCTGGGCTCCAGCTGAGTCTTTCGGTCGAAATTTCTCACAAATACGAGATCACCCGGAACTACGTCATGGGGTTTCACCTCAGTGTTGTCGGGAAAGGCTGCAGCTACCTGTGAACGACAAGATTGTAGTGCAGACATCAAGGAAGCCAAGTAATCTGTCAGCATATTACAGTCAACATCAGTTATTTTGCGTGGTATAGGCGTCCCCCACATATTTGGTGGTCTGCCAAAGATCACCTCATACGGGGATAGCCCTGTTCGAGAGTGTGCTACCATTCTCATGTAAAAGAGTGCAACTGGTAACGCTACTATCCAGTCGACACCTTTCTCTCTGCATATTTTGGACAATCTGATTTTCAGTATCTGATTATGTCTTTCTACGAGACCTGCTGCCTCGGGGTGTCGGACACAGTGGAATTTCCACTGATATCCTAACAGAAGTGAAACATGTTTCATTAATTCGGATGAGAACGGCTGGCCGTTATCTGAGTAGACAACACGTGGTAAACCGTATCGTGGGAAGAATTCTCGAACCAACTGTTTGGCAGTAGTCGGGGCAGTGTAATCTGAAACCGGGTATGCCTCCGTCCAACGGGACAGAGCGCAGACAACTACGAGAACATATTTGAATCCTCGACATCGTTCCATCTGGATATAATCCATCTGGAGGGCTTCAAAAGGGTGATCAGGAGGATGAAATCCACCCTGTTCTACGGGAACGCTTTTTCCTGGGTTGAACTGACAACAGATCATACAGGTACGGACCTTTTGTTTAGCTGCTGCTCGTAAATGTTTATTAAACCAAATGTGTTGAATGCTGTCTAGCATAGCTTTTTCTCCTAGATGTGCTGGACTATGTATACTGTTAATTATAACTTGGACCGTTGAATCAGGAAGGAACCATACAGACTTTTCCTTCATCATCCATCCTTGGTCCGTTTGGATCCCTCCTAATTCAGTCCATTTCTTTATTTCGTCTGGTGTAGCATGTGTCTGTATGTCAATTACGTCAAGAGTAGGATCTTTAACTGTCATACACTGTGTCGGTGTCGGGACTATTGTCTTTATCATGTCGGGGGTTTGAGTTTGAGCAGTCTGTTTAGCTGTTCTGTCGGCTAGATCATTGCCTTGGGAAATGATATCAGTAACCTTCGTATGAGCCTTACATTTCATAATTGATATTGCAGTGGGTCGATGTATTGCATCTAATAAGGCATGAATGAGGGGTCCGTGCTGAATGTGGGCACCGTGGGAAGTTAAATAACCTCTCTCTCGCCATAGCACGCCGAAGTCATGTACAACTCCGAATGCATAACGTGAATCAGTGTATATGTTGACTTTTTTATTCGTGGCTTGAATACAGGCTTGTGTCAGAGCGATGAGCTCTGCGGCTTGAGCTGACAAAGTATTTATACGATTAGTTTCAATGACTTCAGTATCTGTTGTGACTGCGTAAGCGGCCACTAACTCTCCTGTACTTGTTCTCATACATGAACCATCTACATACAATGTCAGGTCTGGATCTGACAATGGGACATCGGTTAAGTCTTGTCTGGGTTTTGTCGTTATAGTAATAACTTCAATACAGTCATGGGCTAGTGGGTCTGTTCCGGTTACTGGCAAAAGTGTGGCAGGATTTAATGTGTTACAGCGTCTGATTTCTATGTGTGGCTGAAACAATGTAAGCTCGTATCCTGTAAGTCGCGCTATAGTCAAGTGTTGTGTTTGCGTTCTGTTTACAAGAACCTCTACTGCGTGTGGCACTTGAACTGTCAATGGATGTCCTAACACTATGGCATCGCTTTGTCTGATTGCTAAAGCTGTCGCTGCTACTGATTTCAGGCATGCAGGCAAAGCCTGAGCTACGGGATCTAATGTACTAGAAAAATAAGCACATGGTTTGTGTGCTCCTGCTTGTTCCTGTGTGAGTACTGACAAAGCAGTACCTTCGCGTTCTGTAACAAAGAGTGTAAACTGTTTTCTGTAACATGGTGTTGCTAAGACAGGTGCTTGACATAAAGCTTTCTTTAGGCTTTCAAAAGCTTGTGTATGTTCCTGAGTCCAAGGGAGAACAGTCGATGTGGCTGCCTCCTGTGTTGTCAACTGAATGAGTGGTTTTGCTAGAAATGCGTACTGAGGGATCCACTGCCTGCAATATGACGTGAGGCCTATGAAAGCCCGTACTTCCTTTTGTGTCTTGGGTATTGGCATGTTAGCTATTAACTGAATGCGGTCGGGTGTAAGCTGCCTTCCCTCCTTGGACAGCGAGTGTCCAAGATAAATAACTCGCTGGACACAGAATTGCAGCTTAGAAGGGGACACCTTGTGCCCCTTTTCGGCTAGAAATTGTAAAACTGTCAGTGATGCTTTTTCACATTCCGGTTTGCTTCTTGCGGTGATCAGCAGATCATCGACGTATTGGAGCAGAGCAGTGTTAACTGGCATGTGGATACTATCTAGTTCTCGTTTCAGTGCTTGGCTATAGATGCTGGGGCTTTCTGTAAATCCTTGAGGTGCGCGTGAGAATTTAAAGCTACGTCCATTTAAACTAAATCCGAACAAATATTGGCTCTCCGGATCTATTGGGACGCTGAAAAAGGCATTTTTGAGATCGATTACAGTAAAGAATGTCGCTTCGGAATCAATCGCTGTCAGTAATGATGAGATATCTGGGACCACAGGAAATTGTGGCACAATGCATTTGTTTAATTCGCGCAGATCAATAACCAATCGATATACTGGCGGGGCCTTTGGATCTGTTCGTTTAAGAATCGGAATTATCGGTGAATTACATACATTGGAGTCTGTTTCTACAACTACTCCTTGGGTAATGAGCTCGTCAATGATTTGTAGTAAAGCCACTACAGCATCTGGTGGTAACTTGTATTGTCGCATTCGTGGTAGCACCACTCCTGCCTTTAATGTGACTCGATATGGTGTAATATTCATGCAACCAACATCAGTAGGGCCTTGTGCCCATAGATGTGTAGGTAAAGTCTGCAGTCGGGGATCCATGTCTCTAGACACATAGTGACCTTTAAAATCACGTAAAAACAACCTTACTCCTTCCGGAGAACAACATATTATGGCTCCTAGAGCTTTCAGTGTTTTTATTCCTAACAGATTTTCTGGACATGATTTAGTAAGCAATAAATCTGTAGTTCGGGTCAAAGGTCCTATCGTAAGTGGAAGAGGCTGTGATACTTCATTAACAATAGGTTTTCCTGAAAAACCAAGGGAAATATTCTGTGAGCCTGAGAGGGGTGCCCCTGGAACTTCACTACGTTTTATAGTTGTTCGACTTGCCCCTGTATCGAGTAAAAATTTTCTATCTTGGCCTAATAATTCACTATGTACATAAGGTCCTTCTTGATCTACAGGTATTTCAATAAGGGGTAAGTCAACTTCCCTCTCTAGGCTAGTTCATGCGTAACGCTGATACTCAGGATATTCATACTGTGCGGTCTGATACATTTGTCGTGTCGTGGTTTGTGTGGCAGCAGCAGGCAGCGCTGGTGCAGCCGGCACAAACTGTATAGACTGTGGTGGAGCCGGCATGGCCTGTGCATGCTGCGGAGCTCCTTGTTCATTCTGATCCTGTCTAGGTGGCCGTGGTCTTTCTTGTGTTTTACCTATGCTGATATTATGTTTCAAAACTGGACAATCGTGTACGTAATGACCTGGCTTTTTACAATAATTGCATGTCCCTTTTACAGGTCCTGCTGAATCACCGGAATGTGTCATACCCTTCTTATGTCCTTCAGCTGGAACTGTCTGAGAAACTAGCATTTTCATTTTCGTGTCTTTCATGCGTCTGTGTTCATGTTCTTGTTCCTCTCTAATCCTATTGTGATGGTATTGTAACATTTGTAACATTTGTGATGGGGTGTTACCTTGCCACGTACTCTCGAATTTTAACACTCTATTCTTTACTTGGGGTAGGGCATTTTCTACTAATTTTGTTACGAACAGATGCGGGTATGATTCGCTACTTCCTTTTATGCCACTATTTATACCAAAACATTTTTCAAATCGGGCATAGTAATCACTAGTGTCTTCATCTTGCTTCTGTTTACAGGCTGAAATTGTACCCCAATCTTCCTTTTTCGTAGTTAATAAACGTGGCAGTACCTGTACTAATAAACCTGGTAGTGCTTTAGTTTTATCCCCAAGTCCTGCTCCTGCAGTTCGGGCCTTTTCTTCTGTTTCTAATACTGACCATTCTATCTTTTGGTCTCCTACCTCCCACTCTTTTTCCCTGAGTTTCTCATAAATGCCAGCAGGCATCAATACCTTTAATATTGTCATAATGTCGGGATAGGTATACTCTCCCATGAGTAACATGTCTTTAATTTCTCGGTGAAAACCCGCTGGATCTTTGTCATGACTGGGTACCACTTTCTTCATTTCTAACAATTCTATTTTTGATATGGGCGTATATACGAATACGCGCTTAAACTCGTTGTCCTCGCCCTTTATTGGGTGCACTTCTCGTAAGGGATTCTGTCTATCCATGTAATACGTGGTTCTTTCCTTGATGGGCAATGAGACATGCTCTGCGCATACAAAAAGAATATACTGCTTTCTTGATTCTAGAATTTCTTTAATTAATTTAGTACCTGCACCTCTCCATTTATTCATAAGCAATTCAGTCAATATGTCAGGTAAGGGACCAGGGTCCGAACGCTGACTCCGATATAGTATAATGAGTTGTTGAATCATATAAATCCCAACTAACCTCTGTTCATCTGGGGTGAGATTCAAAAATGTGCGTACTACTGTATCATCACTATATTTTCCGGGACTGTCCACCCAATGGACAGCTGCCCTGACTAAATCTTGTTCATCCATAGAATCGAGAAAATGATAACCCCTTCGTTCTCGGAGTAGTTTGTCGGCGGTTTGGAACGAATGCTCGTTAGACCTTATATTAATTATAGGTATTTGGAAATTCCTGTTATTATCTGGACATATCGGACGTATCGGGTCAATAAGACATCTATTACTATTACAAGATCTTCCTCTTCCTACATAGGCTATGGTGTCTGACTGTCCTGTGGGCAGTCCTGACCCTTCTTCCTCGCTTTGTTCGAACTCGTCTACCTCTAATATCTCTTCGTGTAGGCGTTCTATTTCTTTACGGATCTTTCGGCACATGGCTATTATACAATTTTGCTTATCATGTCTCCCTTCTGATATATTCTGGCTCCATCTGGTAAGAATTTGCATTGCTTCCGGGTTTACCCCCGGTCGGTCTTGATTTCTGATCACACAATTTATGAGGAAACGTAACAGTTCCCCCTGTATCTCTACTTTCTGGTATTCCATAGCTCTGTTAATACATTCTGGATCTCGCCCTGTTTGGACAAAATGATATATTTTATCTAGATGCGCAGTCATTCCTGGTAACTTCCCTAAATACACTGCGGCTCGTCTGATACGCAATGATGCCAGGGTCATTTCGTCCTCTTTACCGGGCACAGGGTCATATCTGCAATCTATAAGAAGTTCCTTCAGCGTACGGGCACTTATGAGTTTGGGTGTACGTGAATGTGCTGACTCTTGAAAAGTAAGTTTATTCATTCTGGGTGGCGTAGAAAAAATATTGGTAGCACCTCCCGTGGCCCCATCTGGGGTGTCGGGTGTGAAAGGATTCGTCGAACGTGACACAGCAACTACAGGTGTGGACACAGCTATAGAAGTAGCTGTAGGAGCGGATGCAGAAACAGATGTGCTTGCCGGAACTTGTGACTCGATTTGTTGCTGTAGGGATACGGGTACTGGATCTTGGCGTTGGATCTCCCTGGTATGCGGTCTATGTGGGGCGGAATTAGCATACTCGGGAGCTGCGTCATCTAAATATGAGGAAGGAAAAACATCTTCTGCGGTTCTAGGATGCCCCTTAGGATGTACCTTTATTGGGAACAATGGGGGTGGCAAGTCTTTCGGTGTTTCTGGAGTACCTTTAGGTAATCCTTCGGCCAGAAGGGGATACATACCATTCATAAGGGCATTTCTTTGTCTGTCTACTTGTTCTGATTTCACTCGGATACCTTCCTCAATTAATAGATTTTCTCGAACTTTATTTGAACTCTCTTTATTCTTTTCTTCCTGTCTACGTGCTTTTTCCATACGTCTATGAGATTCTTTACGCCATAACTCAACGGCATCTTTCTGTGACTGTCTGACTTTCCTTTTCCATAACTCTTCCTCGACTTTCATGATGCACTCTGCATCCCAGGTTCCCGCTGCGGGCCACCTCTGACTTTCTGGTAATCCCTTGGTGTAGTCTACCCATAAATCAAGAAATAATATAGCGTCTAAGCCATGTTTATGATACATAAAGTACCCTGGAGTGTCCCTAGGAGGAATAGGAACGGCTTCTTCGAGTACCCCTTTTCTTGTAGTGATCTGTCTTAGTTTCGAAAAGAGCGGCATATTGAGAACTGATCTGATACTTAATCTTGAACACACTTAGTACAAAAGCACAATAATGAACAACCATTCATACCACAATATGCAGGACGTTTTTAAACACATTAAACATTAAACATTAAACCTTTAACTGAAACAACAATGATGATCGTCTGCATAACTAATCACCAAGCTTAATTCTTGACAATAACTAGATACTTCGGAATACTTGATATACTGCTAAACAGTACAGATACACTGCTAAAACAGTGCAGACCGGATTTGTGTACCCAAACCCGTCTTGACCGGCACAACCTATGTGCACGTCAGAAATGCCTCCCCAGTAATGGTACTCACCGGGTAGCTTCGGAAACGGAAGGCCTCGGTAACTTGAACTTGAACCGGACTGGACTCGACTCGACTCGTCGGAAACTGGGCTTGACTTCGAACTGGTGGGTCTCTGTATACCTCGGATCTTGCTCTCTCAGCTAGGCTCTGGTCGGGATACTTCGCACTTCTCACCGCCTCGTCTGGGTGTTGATCGCAGTCTCAGTCGCCCCCGCTTGACCGGAGGGAGCTACAGGAAATCCTGCTGGTACGCGTTATTGTCCGTCCAGCTGTGGCAGGAGACCGGGCCTGCAACTCACCGCCGGCGCGTGAGATGAGAAAGTGTCCCTGTTCGGGCGCCATTCTTGTGGTAAATAAAATTCCTTTACCGGGACTTAATTTGATACGGAAACATAATAAAATAGCTCAGTAAAATGAGAGGCAGAATCCGTGGTATTAGAGGTTCGGAATGGGCTTTATTCCAGTGATCGATTATAATCGGTTGCTCCAAGTTCCATCACCACGGGGGTTCAGGAAGTGAAGTACATACTTTATTGACAAGAAATGACTTTTATAGTACATATATTACAATGAAGCGAATGCAGTAGGCGTAACAATTGATAAGGAAAATGACGATTCATATGCGTAACCGAAAATGGGTGTAATAAGGAGTAAAAAGAAACATAATTGGTTATGATGTCATATATAGGTGGATCTATAAGATAATACTTGGCATAGATGCGCGCGCAGCAGCATGACGTGTAATTGACGTGTAACTAGGGGGTGAAGGGGACTTGACATTTAGCTCTACATGTGGAGACAAGAAGTCTGGGGGGTCAAGTCAACCTAATCCCAAATCATATCTAACATCCTATGTTTAAAGAACTATGTTATCCACGAAAGAAGGACTCTCGGACAGAATCTATTCTATACTGACTGTGCGTGCGTGTACAAGCGTCTAAGTGTCTACACTAAATGCGAGGGCAGGAATCTTCCATAGTAACAGGACTATGAATTACTTGCATAAAGACAGAGAAGCCGGGCCTTTTGCTCGGTAGCTGGAAGAATGTTTACTTAAACTACTAGGCAGGAATGCATTGGCTGAGGGGGAAGCAGATAACTCGAAGGTGAAATACAGTTCTTGGCAGAGAATAGGCTGATGTCAGGCTTCGTGAGCCGCGCAGAGAATGAGACAAAGTTCATGGTCACAGTTGCAGGCTCAGACTGGAGCTTTCAGAGGCAGAAGGCAAAAAGAGTTTTGATGACAGAATCAGGGCCTACTTGCCTGGACTGTAAAATGGCATAAGTGAACCATATAAAACCGGTGGCCTTTCGTACTTAGGAATGGAATATCCGGCCTATTCATGGCGGATCTGACAGAGGACATGTTAACGGTGGACGCACATGTATTTGCGTCTCCATAACTGGAACTGGAGGGAACATACATGTACTTGTAACATGCACATAGAACCGTTGGGGTCCAAGATAGGGGACATAACCGACCAGAAAAATCCATATTTCCACAAAGGTCTTAAATCTTACTCTGGACTAATGGTTAAGGTCTTAACTCTTACTCTGGCATCATGGTTAAGGTCTTAGACTCTTACTCTGGAATAATGGTTAAGGTCTTAACTCTTACTCTGGCATCATGGTTAAGGTCTTAACTCTTACTCTGGACTAATGGTTAAGGTCTTAACTCTTACTCTGGCATCATGGTTAAGGTCTTAACTCTTACTCTGGACTAATGGTTAAGGTCTTAACTCTTACTCTGGGCTAATGGTTAAGGTCTTAACTCTTACTCTGGACTAATGGTTAAGGTCTTAACTCTTACTCTGGACTAATGGTTAAGGTCTTAACTCTTACTCTGGCATCATCGTTAAGGTCTTAACTCTTACTCTGGCATCATGGTTAAGGTCTTAACTCTAACTCTGGACTAATGGTTAAGGTCTTAACTCTTACTCTGGACTAATGGTTATGGTCTTAACTCTTACTCTGGCATCATGGTTAAGGTCTTAACTCTGGCATCATGGTTAAGGTCTTAACTCTTACTCTGGACTAATGGTTAAGGTCTTAACTCTTACTCTGGCTTCATGGTTAAGGTCTTATACTCATACTCTGGCATCATGGTTAAGGTCTTAACTCTTACTTCGGACTAATGGTTAAGGTCTTAACTCTTACTCTGGCATCATGGTTAAGGTCTTAGACTCTTACTCTGGACTAATGGTTAAGGTCTTAACTCGTACTCTGGGCTAATGGTTAAGGTCTTAACTCTTACTCTGGACTAATGGTTAAGGTCTTATCTCTTCCTCTGGACTAATGGTTAACGTCTTAGACTCTTACTCTGGCATCATGGATAAGGTATTAGACTCTTACTCTGGACTACTGGTTAATGTCTTAACTCTTACTCTGGCGTCATGGTTAAGGTCTTAACTTTCACTCTGGCATCATGGTTAAGGTCTTAACTCTTACTCTGTACTCATGGTTAAGGTCTTAACTCTTACTCTGGCATCATGGTTAAGGTCTTAACTCTTACTCTGGACTAATGGTTAAGGTCTTAACTCTTACTCTGGACTAATGGTTAAGGTCTTAACTCTTACTCTGGCATCATGGTTAAGGTCTTAGACTCTTACTCTGGACTAATGGTTAAGGTCTTAGACTCTTAATCTGGACTAATGGTTAAGGTCTTAACTCTTACTCTGGCATCATGGTTAAGGTCTTAGACTCTTACTCTGGACTAATGGTTAAGGTCTTAACTCTTACTCTGGACTAATCGTTAAGGTCTTAGACTCTTACTCTGGACTAATGGTTAAGGTCTTAACTCTTACTCTGGACTAATGGTTAAGGTCATGACTCTTACTCTGGGCTAATGGTTAAGGTCTTAGACTCTTACTCTGGCATCATGGTTAAGGTCTTAGACTCTTTCTCTGGCATCAAGGTTAAGGTCTTAACTCTTACTCTGGCATCATGGTTAAGGTCTTAACTCTTACTCTGGACTAATGGTTAAGGTCTGAACTCTTACTCTGGACTAATGGTTAAGGTCTTAACTCTTACTCTGGACTAATGGTTAAGGTCTTAGACTCTTACTCTGTACTCATGGTTAAGGTCTTAACTCTTACTCTGGCATCATGGTTAAGGTCTTAACTCTTACTCTGGACTAATGGTTAAGGTCTTAACTCTCACTCTTGACTAATGGTTAAGGTCTTAGACTCTTACTCTGGACTAATGGTTAAGGACTTAGACTCTTACTCTGGCATCATGGTTAAGGTCTTAACTCTTACTCTGGCATCATTGTTAAGGTCTTAACTCTTACTCTGGCATCATGGTTAAGGTCTTACCTCTTACTCTGGACTAATGGTTAAGGTCTTAACTCTTACTCTGGACTAATGGTTAAGGTCTTAACTCTTACTCCGGCATCATGGTTAAGGTCTTAACTCTTACTCCGGCATCATGGTTAAGGTCTTAACTCTTACTCTGGACTAATGGTTAAGGTCTTAACTCTTACTCTGGCATCATGGTTAAGGTCTTAGACTCATACTCTGGCATCATGGTTAAGGTCTTAAATCTTACTCTGGACTAATGGTTAAGGTCTTAACTCTTACTCTGGCATCATGGTTAAGGTCTTAACTCTTACTCTGGACTAATGGTTAAGGTCTTAACTCTTACTCTGGCATCATGGTTAAGGTCTTAACTCTTACTCTGGACTAATGGTTATGGTCTTAGACTCTTACTCTGGCATCATGGTTAAGGTCTTAACTCTTACTCTGGCATCATGGTTAAGGTCTTAACTCTTACTCTGGACTAATGGTTAAGGTCTTAACTCTGACTCTGGCATCATGGTTAAGGTCTTAGACTCTTACTCTGGAATAATGGTTAAGGTCTTAACTCTTACTCTGGACTAATGGTTAAGGTCTTAACTCTTACTCTGGACTAATGGTTAAGGTCTTAACTATTACTCTGGGCTAATGGTTAAGGTCTTAATTCTTACTCTGGACTAATGGTTAAGGTCTTAACTCTTATTCTGGACTAATGGTTAAGGTCTTAGACTCTTACTCTGGCATCATGGTTAAGGTCTTAACTCTTACTCTGAACTAATGGTTAATGTCTTAACTCTTACTCTGGCATCATGGTTAAGTTCCTAACTCTTTCTGTGGCCTATTGGTTAAGGTCCTAACTCTTACTCTGGCATCATGGTTAAGGTCTTAACTCTTACTGTGGCATCATGGTTAAGGTCTTAACTCTTACTCTGGACTAATGGTTAAGGTCTTAACTCTTACTCTGGCATCATGGTTAAGGTCTTAGACTCTTACTCTGGACTAATGGTTAAGGTCTTAACTCTTACTCTGGGCTAATGGTTAAGGTCTTAACTCTTACTCTGGACTAATGGTTAAGGTCTTATCTCTTCCTCTGGACTAATGGTTAAGGTCTTAGACTCTTACTCTGGCATCATGGATAAGGTCTTAGACTCTTACTCTGGACTACTGGTTAATGTCTTAACTCTTACTCTGGCGTCATGGTTAAGGTCTTAACTTTCACTCTGGCATCATGGTTAAGGTCCTAACTCTTACTCTGTACTCATGGTTAAGGTCTTAACTCTTACTCTGGCATCATGGATAAGGTCTTAATTCTTACTCTGGACTAATGGTTAAGGTCTTAACTCTTACTCTGGACTAATGGTTAAGGTCTTAACTCTTACTCTGGCATCATGGTTAAGGTCTTAGACTCTTACTCTGGACTAATGGTTAAGGTCTTAACTCTTAGTCTGGCATCATGGTTAAGGTCTTAACTCTTACTCTGGACTAATGGTTAAGGTCTTACCTCTTACTCTGGCATCATGGTTAAGGTCTTAACTCTTACTCTGGACTAATGGTTAAGGTCTTAGACTCTTAATCTGGACTAATGGTTAAGGTCTTAACTCTTACTCTGACATCATGGTTAAGGTCTTAGACTCTTACTCTGGACTAATGGTTACGGTCTTAACTCTTACTCTGGACTAATCGTTAAGGTCTTAGACTCTTACTCTGGACTAATGGTTAAGGTCTTAACTCTTACTCTGGACTAATGGTTAAGGTCATGACTCTTACTCTGGGCTAATGGTTAAGGTCTTAGACTCTTACTCTGGCATCATGGTTAAGGTCTTAGACTCTTTCTCTGGCATCAAGGTTAAGGTCTTAACTCTTACTCTGGCATCATGGTTAAGGTCTTAACTCTTACTCTGGACTAATGGTTAAGGTCTGAACTCTTACTCTGGACTAATGGTTAAGGTCTTAACTCTTACTCTGGACTAATGGTTAAGGTCTTAGACTCTTACTCTGTACTCATGGTTAAGGTCTTAACTCTTACTCTGGCATCATGGTTAAGGTCTTAACTCTTACTCTGGACTAATGGTTAAGGTCTTAACTCTAACTCTTGACTAATGGTTAAGGTCTTAGACTCTTACTCTGGACTAATGGTTAAGGTCTTAGACTCTTACTCTGGCATCATGGTTAAGGTCTTAACTCTTACTCTGGCATCATTGTTAAGGTCTTAACTCTTACTCTGGCATCATGGTTAAGGTCTTAACTCTTACTCTGGACTAATGGTTAAGGTCTTAACTCTTACTCTGGACTAATGGTTAAGGTCTTAACTCTTACTCCGGCATCATGGTTAAGGTCTTAACTCTTACTCTGGACTAATGGTTAAGGTCTTAACTCTTACTCTGGCATCATGCTTAAGGTCTTAGACTCATACTCTGGCATCATGGTTAAGGTCTTAAATCTTACTCTGGACTAATGGTTAAGGTCTTAACTCTTACTCTGGCATCATGGTTAAGGTCTTAACTCTTACTCTGGACTAATGGTTAAGGTCTTAACTCTTACTCTGGCATCATGGTTAAGGTCTTAACTCTTACTCTGGACTAATTGTTATGGTCTTAGACTCTTACTCTGGCATCATGTTTAAGGTCTTAACTCTTACTCTGGACTAATGGTTAAGGTCTTAACTCTTACTCTGGACTAATGGTTAAGGTCTTAGACTCTTACTCTGGCATCATGGTTAAGGTCTTAACTCTTACTCTGAACTAATGGTTAATGTCTTAACTCTTACTCTGGCATCATGGTTAAGTTCCTAACTCTTTCTGTGGCCTATTGGTTAAGGTCCTAACTCTTACTCTGGCATTATGGTTAAGGTCTTAACTCTTACTCTGGCATCATGGTTAAGGTCTTAACTCTTACTCTGGACTAATGGTTAACGTCTTAACTCTTACTCTGGCATCACGGTTAAGGTCTTAACTCTTACTCTGGACTAATGGTTAAGGTCTTAACTCTTACTCTGGGCTAATGGTTAAGGTCTTAACTCTTACTCTGGACTAATGGTTAAGGTTTTAACTCTTACTCTGGCATCATGGTTAAGGTCTTAACTCTTACTCTGGACTAATGGTTAAGGTCTTAGACTCTTAATCTGGACTAATGGTTAAGGTCTTAACTCTTACTCTGGCATCATGGTTAAGGTCTTAGACTCTTACTCTGGACTAATGGTTAAGGTCTTAACTCTTACTCTGGACTAATGGTTAAGGTCTTAACTCTTACTCTGGACTAATGGTTAAGATCTTAACTCTTACTCTAGACTAATGGTTAAGGTTTTAACTCTTAGTCTGGCATCATGGTTAAGGTCTTCGACTCTTACTCTGGACTAATGGTTAAGTTCTTAACTCTTACTCTGGACTAATGGTTAAGGTCTTAACTCTTACTCTGGCATCATGGTTAAGGTCTTAACTCTTACTCTGGACTAATGGTTAAGGTCTTAACTCTTACTCTGAGCTAATGGTTAAGGTCTTAACTCTTACTCTGGACTAATGGTTAAGGTCTTAACTCTTTCTCTGGACTAATGGTTAAGGTCTTATCTCTTACTCTGGACTAATGGTTAAGGTCTTAGACTCTTACTCTGGCATCATGAATAAGGTCTTAGATTCTTACTCTGGACTACTGGTTAATGTCTTAACTCTTACTCTGGCATCATGGTTAAGGTCTTAACTCTCACTCTGGCATCATGGTTAAGGTCTTAACTCTTACTCTGTACTCATGGTTAAGGTCTTAACCCTTACTCTGGCATCATGGTTAAGGTCTTCACTCTTACTCTGGACTAATGGTTAAGGTCTTAACTCTTACACTGGACTAATGGTTAAGGTCTTAACTCTTACTCTGGCATCATGGTTAAGGTCTTAACTCTTACTCTGGACTAATGGTTAAGGTCTTAACTCTTACTCCGGACTAATGGTTAAGGTCTTAACTCTTACTCTGGCATCATGGTTTAGGTCTTAACTCTTACTCTGGCATCATGGTTTAGGTCTTAGACTCTTACTCTGGACTAATGGTTAAGGTCTTAACTCTTACTCTGGCATCATGGTTAAGGTCTTAACTCTTACTCTGGACTAATGGTTAAGGTCTGAACTCTTACTCTGGACTAATGGTTAAGGTCTTAACTCTTACTCTGGACTAATGGTTAAGGTCTGAACTCTTACTCTGGACTAATGGTTAAGGTCTTAACTCTTACTCTGGACTAATGGTTTAGGTCTTAGACTCTTACTCTGGACTAATGGTTAAGGTCTTAACTCTTACTCTGGCATCATGGTTAAGGTCCTAACTCTTACTCTGGACTAATGGTTAAGGTCTGAACTCTTACTCTGGCATCATGGTTAAGGTCTTAACTCTTACTCTGGACTAATGGTTAAGGTCTGAACTCTTACTCTGGACTAATGGTTAAGGTCTTAACTCTTACTATGGACTAATGGTTAAGGTCTTACCTCTTACTCTGGACTAATGGTTAAGGTCTTAACTCTTACTCTGGACTAATGGTTAAGATCTTAACTCTTACTCTAAACTAATGGTTAAGGTTTTAACTCTTACTCTGGCATCATGGTTAAGGTCTTCGACTCTTACTCTGGACTAATGGTTAAGGTCTTAACTCTTACTATGGACTAATGGTTAAGGTCTTAACTCTTACTCTGGCATCATGGTTAAGGTCTTAACTCTTACTCTGGACTAATGGTTAAGGTCTTAACTCTTACTCTGGGCTAATGGTTAAGGTCTTAACTCTTACTCTGGACTAATGGTTAAGGTCTGAACTCTTACTCTGGACTAATGGTTAAGGTCTTAACTCTTACTCTGGACTAATGGTTAAGGTCTTAGACTCTTACTCTCGACTAATGGTTAAGGTCTTAACTCTTACTCTGGCATCATGGTTAAGGTCTTAGACTCTTACTCTGGACTAATGGTTAAGGTCTTACTTCATACTCTGGACTAATGGTTAAGGTCTTAGACTCTTACTCTGGACTAATGGTTAAGGTCTTAACTCTTACTCTGGACTAATGGTTAAGGTCTTAACTTTTACTCTGGCATCATGGTTAAGGTCTTAACTCTTACTCTGGACTAATGGTTAAGGTCTTAACTCTTACTCTTGACTAATGGTTAAGGTCTTAACTCTTACTCTGGACTAATGGTTAATGTCTTAGACTCTTACTCTGGCATCATGGTTAAGGTCTTAACTCTTACTCTGGCATCATCGTTAAGGTCTTAACTCTTACTCTGGCATCATGGTTAAGGTCTTAACTCTTACTCTGGACTAATGGTTAAGGTCTTAACTTTTACTCTGGCATCATGGTTAAGGTCTTAACTCTTACTCTGGACTAATGGTTAAGGTCTTAACTCTTACTCTGGACTAATGGTTAAGGTCTTAACTTTTACTCTGGCATCATGGTTAAGGTCTTAACTCTTACTCTGGACTAATGGTTAAGGTCTTAACTCTTACTCTTGACTAATGGTTAAGGTCTTAACTCTTACTCTGGACTAATGGTTAAGGTCTTAGACTCTTACTCTGGCATCATGGTTAAGGTCTTAACTCTTACTCTGGCATCATCGTTAATGTCTTAGACTCTTACTCTGGCATCATGGTTAAGGTCTTAACTCTTACTCTGGCATCATCGTTAAGGTCTTAACTCTTACTCTGGCATCATGGTTAAGGTATTAACTCTTACTCTGGCATCATGGTTAAGGTCTTAACTCTTACTCTGGACTAATGGTTAAGGTCTTAACTCTTACTCTGGACTAATGGTTAAGGTCTTAACTCTTACTCTGCCATCATGGTTAAGGTCTTAACTCTTACTCTGGACTAATGGTTAAGGTCTTAACTCTTACTCTGGCATCATGGTTAAAGTCTTAGACTCATACTCTGGCATCATGGTTAAGGTCTTAAGTCTTACTCTGGACTAATGGTTAGGGGCTTAACTCTTACTCTGGCATCATGGTTAGGGTCTTAGACTCTTACTCTGGACTAATGGTTAAGGTCTTAACTCTTACTCTGGACTAATGGTTAAGGTCTTCACTCTTACTCTGGCATCATCGTTAAGGTCTTAACTCTTACTCTGGCATCATCGTTAAGGTCTTAACTCTTACTCTGGACTAATGGTTAAGGTCTTAACTCTTACTCTGGCATCATGGTTAAGGTCTTAACTCTTACTCTGGACTAATGGTTAAGGTCTTAACTCTTACTCTGGACTAATGGTTAAGGTCTTAACTCTTACTCTGGACTAATGGTTAAGGTCTTAACTCTTACTCTGCCATCATGGTTAAGGTCTTAGACTCTTACTCTGGACTAATGGTTAAGGTCTTAACTCACACTCTGGACTAATGGTTAAGGTCTTAACTCTTACTCTGGACTAATGGTTAAGGTCTTAACTCTTACTCTGGACTAATGGTTAAGGTCTTAACTCTTACTCTGGACTAATGGTTAAGGTCTTAACTCTTACTCTGGCATCATGGTTAAGGTCTTAACTCTTACTCTGGACTAATGGTTAAGGTCTTAACTCTTACTCTTGACTAATGGTTAAGGTCTTAACTCTTACTCTGGACTAATGGTTAAGGTCTTAGACTCTTACTCTGGCATCATGGTTAAGGTCTTAACTCTTACTCTGGCATCATCGTTAAGGTCTTAACTCTTACTCTGGCATCATGGTTAAGGTCTTAACTCTTACTCTAGACTAATGGTTAAGGTCTTAACTCTTACTCTGGCATCATGGTTAAGGTATTAACTCTTACTCTGGACTATTGGTTAAGGTCTTAACTCTTACTCTGGACTAATGGGTAAGGTCATGACTCTTACTCTGGCCTAATGGTTAAGGTCTTAGACTCTTACTCTGGCATCATGGTTAAGGTCTTAGACTCTTTCTCTGGCATCAAGGTTAAGGTCTTAACTCTTACTCTGGCATCATGTTTAAGGTCTTAACTCTTACTCTGGACTAATGGTTAAGGTCTGAACTCTTACTCTGGACTAATGGTTAAGGTCTTAGACTCTTACTCTGTACTGATGGTTAAGGTCTTAACTCTTACTCTGGCATCATGGTTAAGGTCTTAACTCTTACTCTGGACTAATGGTTAAGGTCTTAACTCTTACTCTTGACTAATGGTTAAGGTCTTAACTCTTACTCTGGACTAATGGTTAAGGTCTTAGACTCTTACTCTGGCATCATGGTTAAGGTCTTAACTCTTACTCTGGCATCATTGTTAAGGTCTTAACTCTTACTCTGGCATCATGGTTAAGGTCTTAACTCTTACTCTGGACTAATGGTTAAGGTCTTAACTCTTACTCCGGCATCATGGTTAAGGTCTTAACTCTTACTCTGGACTAATGGTTAAGGTCTTAACTCTTACTCTGGCATCATGGTTAAGGTCTTAGACTCATACTCTGGCATCATGGTTAAGGTCTTAAATCTTACTCTGGACTAATGGTTAAGGTCTTAACTCTTACTCTGGCATCATGGTTAAGGTCTTAGACTCTTACTCTGGCATCATGGTTAAGGTCTTAACTCTTACTCTGGCATCACGGTTAAGGTCTTAACTCTTACTCTGGACTAATGGTTAAGGTCTTAACTCTTACGCTGGGCTAATGGTTAAGGTCTTAACTCTTACTCTGGACTAATGGTTAAGGTCTTAACTCTTACTCTGGACTAATGGTTAAGGTCTTAACTCTTACTCTGGCATTATCGTTAAGGTCTTAACTCTTACTCTGGCATCATGGTTAAGGTCTTAACTCTAACTCTGGACTAATGGTTAAGGTCTTAACTCTTACTCTGGACTAATGGTTAAGGTCTTAACTCTTACTCCGGCATCATGGTTAAGGTCTTAACTCTTACTCTGGACTAATGGTTAAGGTCTTAACTCTTACTCTGGCATCATGGTTAAGGTCTTAGACTCATACTCTGGCATCATGGTTAAGGTCTTAAATCTTACTCTGGACTAATGGTTAAGGTCTTAACTCTTACTCTGGCATCATGGTTAAGGTCTTAGACTCTTACTCTGGAATAATGGTTAAGGTCTTAACTCTTACTCTGGCATCACGGTTAAGGTCTTAACTCTTACTCTGGACTAATGGTTAAGGTCTTAACTCTTACTCTGGGCTAATGGTTAAGGTCTTAACTCTTACTCTGGACTAATGGTTAAGGTCTTAACTCTTACTCTGGACTAATGGTTAAGGTCTTAACTCTTACTCTGGCATCATCGTTAAGGTCTTAACTCTTACTCTGGCATCATGGTTAACGTCTTAACTCTAACTCTGGACTAATGGTTAAGGTCTTAACTCTTACTCTGGACTAATGGTTATGGTCTTAACTCTTACTCTGGCATCATGGTTAAGGTCTTAACTCTGGCATCATGGTTAAGGTCTTAACTCTTACTCTGGACTAATGGTTAAGGTCTTAACTCTTACTCTGGCTTCATGGTTAAGGTCTTATACTCATACTCTGGCATCATGGTTAAGGTCTTAACTCTTACTTCGGACTAATGGTTAAGGTCTTAACTCTTACTCTGGCATCATGGTTAAGGTCTTAGACTCTTACTCTGGACTAATGGTTAAGGTCTTAACTCTTACTCTGGGCTAATGGTTAAGGTCTTAACTCTTACTCTGGACTAATGGTTAAGGTCTTATCTCTTCCTCTGGACTAATGGTTAAGGTCTTAGACTCTTACTCTGGCATCATGGATAAGGTCTTAGACTCTTACTCTGGACTACTGGTTAATGTCTTAACTCTTACTCTGGCGTCATGGTTAAGGTCTTAACTTTCACTCTGGCATCATGGTTAAGGTCTTAACTCTTACTCTGTACTCATGGTTAAGGTCTTAACTCTTACTCTGGCATCATGGTTAAGGTCTTAACTCTTACTCTGGACTAATGGTTAAGGTCTTAACTCTTACTCTGGACTAATGGTTAAGGTCTTAACTCTTACTCTGGCATCATGGTTAAGGTCTTAACTCTTACTCTGGACTAATGGTTAAGGTCTTAGACTCTTAATCTGGACTAATGGTTAAGGTCTTAACTCTTAGTCTGGCATCATGGTTAAGGTCTTAGACTCTTACTCTGGACTAATGGTTAAGGTCTTAACTCTTACTCTGGACTAATCGTTAAGGTCTTAGACTCTTACTCTGGACTAATGGTTAAGGTCTTAACTCTTACTCTGGACTAATGGTTAAGGTCATGACTCTTACTCTGGGCTAATGGTTAAGGTCTTAGACTCTTACTCTGGCATCATGGTTAAGGTCTTAGACTCTTTCTCTGGCATCAAGGTTAAGGTCTTAACTCTTACTCTGGCATCATGGTTAAGGTCTTAACTCTTACTCTGGACTAATGGTTAAGGTCTGAACTCTTACTCTGGACTAATGGTTAAGGTCTTAACTCTTACTCTGGACTAATGGTTAAGGTCTTAGACTCTTACTCTGTACTCATGGTTAAGGTCTTAACTCTTACTCTGGCATCATGGTTAAGGTCTTAACTCTTACTCTGGACTAATGGTTAAGGTCTTAACTCTTACTCTTGACTAATGGTTAAGGTCTTAGACTCTTACTCTGGACTAATGGTTAAGGTCTTAGACTCTTACTCTGGCATCATGGTTAAGGTCTTAACTCTTACTCTGGCATCATTGTTAAGGTCTTAACTCTTACTCTGGCATCATGGTTAAGGTCTTAACTCTTACTCTGGACTAATGGTTAAGGTCTTAACTCTTACTCTGGACTAATGGTTAAGGTCTTAACTCTTACTCCGGCATCATGGTTAAGGTCTTAACTCTTACTCTGGCATCATGGTTAAGGTCTTAGACTCATACTCTGGCATCATGGTTAAGGTCTTAAATCTTACTCTGGACTAATGGTTAAGGTCTTAACTCTTACTCTGGCATCATGGTTAAGGTCTTAACTCTTACTCTGTACTCATGGTTAAGGTCTTAACTCTTACTCTGGCATCATGGTTAAGGTCTTAACTCTTACTCTGGACTAATGGTTAAGGTCTTAACTCTTACTCTGGACTAATGGTTAAGGTCTTAACTCTTACTCTGGCATCATGGTTAAGGTCTTAGACTCTTACTCTGGACTAATGGTTAAGGTCTTAGACTCTTAATCTGGACTAATGGTTAAGGTCTTAACTCTTACTCTGGCATCATGGTTAAGGTCTTAGACTCTTACTCTGGACTAATGGTTAAGGTCTTAACTCTTACTCTGGACTAATCGTTAAGGTCTTAGACTCTTACTCTGGACTAATGGTTAAGGTCTTAACTCTTACTCTGGACTAATGGTTAAGGTCATGACTCTTACACTGGGCTAATGGTTAAGGTCTTAGACTCTTACTCTGGCATCATGGTTAAGGTCTTAGACTCTTTCTCTGGCATCAAGGTTAAGGTCTTAACTCTTACTCTGGCATCATGGTTAAGGTCTTAACTCTTACTCTGGACTAATGGTTAAGGTCTGAACTCTTACTCTGGACTAATGGTTAAGGTCTTAACTCTTACTCTGGACTAATGGTTAAGGTCTTAGACTCTTACTCTGTACTCATGGTTAAGGTCTTAACTCTTACTCTGGCATCATGGTTAAGGTCTTAACTCTTACTCTGGACTAATGGTTAAGGTCTTAACTCTTACTCTTGACTAATGGTTAAGGTCTTAGACTCTTACTCTGGACTAATGGTTAAGGACTTAGACTCTTATTCTGGCATCATGGTTAAGGTCTTAACTCTTACTCTGGCATCATTGTTAAGGTCTTAACTCTTACTCTGGCATCATGGTTAAGGTCTTTACTCTTACTCTGGACTAATGGTTAAGGTCTTAACTCTTACTCTGGACTAATGGTTAAGGTCTTAACTCTTACTCCGGCATCATGGTTAAGGTCTTAACTCTTACTCCGGCATCATGGTTAAGGTCTTAACTCTTACTATGGACTAATGGTTAAGGTCTTAACTCTTACTCTGGCATCATGGTTAAGGTCTTAGACTCATACTCTGGCATCATGGTTAAGGTCTTAAATCTTACTCTGGACTAATGGTTAAGGTCTTAACTCTTACTCTGGCATCATGGTTAAGGTCTTAACTCTTACTCTGGACTAATGGTTATGGTCTTAGACTCTTACTCTGGCATCATGGTTAAGGTCTTAACTCTTACTCTGGCATCATGGTTAAGGTCTTAACTCTTACTCTGGACTAATGGTTAAGGTCTTAACTCTGACTCTGGCATCATGGTTAAGGTCTTAGACTCTTACTCTGGAATAATGGTTAAGGTCTTAACTCTTACTCTGGACTAATGGTTAAGGTCTTAACTCTTACTCTGGACTAATGGTTAAGGTCTTAACTATTACTCTGGGCTAATGGTTAAGGTCTTAATTCTTACTCTGGACTAATGGTTAAGGTCTTAACTCTTACTCTGGACTAATGGTTAAGGTCTTAGACTCTTACTCTGGCATCATGGTTAAGGTCTTAACTCTTACTCTGAACTAATGGTTAATGTCTTAACTCTTACTCTGGCATCATGGTTAAGTTCCTAACTCTTTCTGTGGCCTATTGGTTAAGGTCCTAACTCTTACTCTGGCATCATGGTTAAGGTCTTAACTCTTACTCTGGCATCATGGTTAAGGTCTTAACTCTTACTCTGGACTAATGGTTAAGGTCTTAACTCTTACTCTGGCATCATGGTTAAGGTCTTAGACTCTTACTCTGGACTAATGGTTAAGGTCTTAACTCTTACTCTGGGCTAATGGTTAAGGTCTTAACTCTTACTCTGGACTAATGGTTAAGGTCTTATATCTTCCTCTGGACTAATGGTTAAGGTCTTAGACTCTTACTCTGGCATCATGGATAAGGTCTTAGACTCTTACTCTGGACTACTGGTTAATGTCTTAACTCTTACTCTGGCGTCATGGTTAAGGTCTTAACTTTCACTCTGGCATCATGGTTAAGGTCTTAACTCTTACTCTGTACTCATGGTTAAGGTCTTAACTCTTACTCTGGCATCATGGATAAGGTCTTAACTCTTACTCTGGACTAATGGTTAAGGTCTTAACTCTTACTCTGGACTAATGGTTAAGGTCTTAACTCTTACTCTGGCATCATGGTTAAGGTCTTAGACTCTTACTCTGGACTAATGGTTAAGGTCTTAACTCTTAGTCTGGCATCATGGTTAAGGTCTTAACTCTTACTCTGGACTAATGGTTAAGGTCTTACCTCTTACTCTGGCATCATGGTTAAGGTCTTAACTCTTACTCTGGACTAATGGTTAAGGTCTTAGACTCTTAATCTGGACTAATGGTTAAGGTCTTAACTCTTACTCTGACATCATGGTTAAGGTCTTAGACTCTTACTCTGGACTAATGGTTAAGGTCTTAACTCTTACTCTGGACTAATGGTTAAGGTCTTAACTCTTACTCTGGACTAATGGTTAAGGTCTTAACTCTTACTCTGGACTAATGGTTAAGGTCATGACTCTTACTCTGGGCTAATGGTTAAGGTCTTAGACTCTTACTCTGGCATCATGGTTAAGGTCTTAGACTCTTTCTCTGGCATCAAGGTTAAGGTCTTAACTCTTACTCTGGCATCATGGTTAAGGTCTTAACTCTTACTCTGGACTAATGGTTAAGGTCTGAACTCTTACTCTGGACTAATGGTTAAGGTCTTAACTCTTACTCTGGACTAATGGTTAAGGTCTTAGACTCTTACTCTGTACTCATGGTTAAGGTCTTAACTCTTACTCTGGCATCATGGTTAAGGTCTTAACTCTTACTCTGGACTAATGGTTAAGGTCTTAACTCTAACTCTTGACTAATGGTTAAGGTCTTAGACTCTTACTCTGGACTAATGGTTAAGGTCTTAGACTCTTACTCTGGCATCATGGTTAAGGTCTTAACTCTTACTCTGGCATCATTGTTAAGGTCTTAACTCTTACTCTGGCATCATGGTTAAGGTCTTAACTCTTACTCTGGACTAATGGTTAAGGTCTTAACTCTTACTCTGGACTAATGGTTAAGGTCTTAACTCTTACTCCGGCATCATGGTTAAGGTCTTAACTCTTACTCTGGACTAATGGTTAAGGTCTTAACTCTTACTCTGGCATCATGCTTAAGGTCTTAGACTCATACTCTGGCATCATGGTTAAGGTCTTAAATCTTACTCTGGACTAATGGTTAAGGTCTTAACTCTTACTCTGGCATCATGGTTAAGGTCTTAACTCTTACTCTGGACTAATGGTTAAGGTCTTAACTCTTACTCTGGCATCATGGTTAAGGTCTTAACTCTTACTCTGGACTAATGGTTATGGTCTTAGACTCTTACTCTGGCATCATGGTTAAGGTCTTAGACTCTTACTCTGGACTAATGGTTAAGGTCTTAACTCTTACTCTGGCATCATGATTAAGGTCTTAACTCTTACTCTGGACTAATGGTTAAGGTCTTAACTCTTACTCTGGACTAATGGTTAAGGTCTTAACTCTTACTCTGGGCTAATGGTTAAGGTCTTAACTCTTACTCTGGACTAATGGTTAAGGTCTTATCTCTTACTCTGGACTAATGGTTAAGGTCTTAGACTCTTACTCTGGCATCATGAATAAGGTCTTAGACTCTTACTCTGGACTACTGGTTAATGTCTTAACTCTTACTCTGGCATCATGGTTAAGGTCTTAACTCTCACTCTGGCATCATGGTTAAGGTCTTAACTCTTACTCTGTACTCATGGTTAAGGTCTTAACTCTTACTCTGGCATCATGGTTAAGGTCTTAACTCTTACTCTGGACTAATGGTTAAGGTCTTAACTCTTACTCTGGACTAATGGTTAAGGTCTTAACTCTTACTCTGGCATCATGGTTAAGGTCTTAACTCTTACTCTGGACTAATGGTTAGGGTCTTAACTCTTACTCCAGACTAATGGTTAAGGTCTTAACTCTTACTCTGGCATCATGGTTTAGGTCTTAACTCTTACTCTGGCATCATGGTTTAGGTCTTAGACTCTTACTCTGGACTAATGGTTAAGGTCTTAACTCTTACTCTGGCATCATGGTTAAGGTCTTAACTCTTACTCTGGACAACTCTTACTCTGGACTAATGGTTAAGGTCTGAACTCTTACTCTGGACTAATGGTTAAGGTCTTAACTCTTACTCTGGACTAATGGTTAAGGTCTTAGACTCTTACTCTCGACTAATGGTTAAGGTCTTAACTCTTACTCTGGCATCATGGTTAAGGTCTTAGACTCTTACTCTGGACTAATGGTTAAGGTCTTACTTCATACTCTGGACTAATGGTTAAGGTCTTAGACTCTTACTCTGGACTAATGGTTAAGGTCTTAACTCTTACTCTGGACTAATGGTTAAGGTCTTAACTTTTACTCTGGCATCATGGTTAAGGTCTTAACTCTTACTCTGGACTAATGGTTAAGGTCTTAACTCTTACTCTTGACTAATGGTTAAGGTCTTAACTCTTACTCTGGACTAATGGTTAATGTCTTAGACTCTTACTCTGGCATCATGGTTAAGGTCTTAACTCTTACTCTGGCATCATCGTTAAGGTCTTAACTCTTACTCTGGCATCATGGTTAAGGTCTTAACTCTTACTCTGGACTAATGGTTAAGGTCTTAACTTTTACTCTGGCATCATGGTTAAGGTCTTAACTCTTACTCTGGACTAATGGTTAAGGTCTTAACTCTTACTCTGGACTAATGGTTAAGGTCTTAACTTTTACTCTGGCATCATGATTAAGGTCTTAACTCTTACTCTGGACTAATGGTTAAGGTCTTAACTCTTACTCTTGACTAATGGTTAAGGTCTTAACTCTTACTCTGGACTAATGGTTAAGGTCTTAGACTCTTACTCTGGCATCATGGTTAAGGTCTTAACTCTTACTCTGGCATCATCGTTAAGGTCTTAGACTCTTACTCTGGCATCATGGTTAAGGTCTTAACTCTTACTCTGGCATCATCGTTAAGGTCTTAACTCTTACTCTGGCATCATGGTTAAGGTATTAACTCTTACTCTGGCATCATGGTTAAGGTCTTAACTCTTACTCTGGACTAATGGTTAAGGTCTTAACTCTTACTCTGGACTAATGGTTAAGGTCTTAACTCTTACTCTGCCATCATGGTTAAGGTCTTAACTCTTACTCTGGACTAATGGTTAAGGTCTTAACTCTTACTCTGGCATCATGGTTAAAGTCTTAGACTCATACTCTGGCATCATGGTTAAGGTCTTAAGTCTTACTCTGGACTAATGGTTAGGGGCTTAACTCTTACTCTGGCATCATGGTTAGGGTCTTAGACTCTTACTCTGGACTAATGGTTAAGGTCTTAACTCTTACTCTGGACTAATGGTTAAGGTCTTCACTCTTACTCTGGCATCATCGTTAAGGTCTTAACTCTTACTCTGGCATCATCGTTAAGGTCTTAACTCTTACTCTGGACTAATGGTTAAGGTCTTAACTCTTACTCTGGCATCATGGTTAAGGTCTTAACTCTTACTCTGGACTAATGGTTAAGGTCTTAACTCTTACTCTGGACTAATGGTTAAGGTCTTAACTCTTACTCTGCCATCATGGTTAAGGTCTTAGACTCTTACTCTGGACTAATGGTTAAGGTCTTAACTCACACTCTGGACTAATGGTTAAGGTCTTAACTCTTACTCTGGACTAATGGTTAAGGTCTTAACTCTTACTCTGGACTAAGGGTTAAGGTCTTAACTCTTACTCTGGCATCATGGTTAAGGTCTTAACTCTTACTCTGGACTAATGGTTAAGGTCTTAACTCTTACTCTTGACTAATGGTTAAGGTCTTAACTCTTACTCTGGACTAATGGTTAAGGTCTTAGACTCTTACTCTGGCATCATGGTTAAGGTCTTAACTCTTACTCTGGCATCATCGTTAAGGTCTTAACTCTTACTCTGGCATCATGGTTAAGGTCTTAACTCTTACTCTAGACTAATGGTTAAGGTCTTAACTCTTACTCTGGCATCATGGTTAAGGTATTAACTCTTACTCTGGACTATTGGTTAAGGTCTTAACTCTTACTCTGGACTAATGGTTAAGGTCATGACTCTTACTCTGGCCTAATGGTTAAGGTCTTAGACTCTTACTCTGGCATCATGGTTAAGGTCTTAGACTCTTTCTCTGGCATCAAGGTTAAGGTCTTAACTCTTACTCTGGCATCATGTTTAAGGTCTTAACTCTTACTCTGGACTAATGGTTAAGGTCTGAACTCTTACTCTGGACTAATGGTTAAGGTCTTAGACTCTTACTCTGTACTGATGGTTAAGGTCTTAACTCTTACTCTGGCATCATGGTTAAGGTCTTAACTCTTACTCTGGACTAATGGTTAAGGTCTTAACTCTTACTCTTGACTAATGGTTAAGGTCTTAACTCTTACTCTGGACTAATGGTTAAGGTCTTAGACTCTTACTCTGGCATCATGGTTAAGGTCTTAACTCTTACTCTGGCATCATTGTTAAGGTCTTAACTCTTACTCTGGACTAATGGTTAAGGTCTTCACTCTTACTCTGGCATCATCGTTAAGGTCTTAACTCTTACTCTGGCATCATCGTTAAGGTCTTAACTCTTACTCTGGACTAATGGTTAAGGTCTTAACTCTTACTCTGGCATCATGGTTAAGGTCTTAACTCTTACTCTGGACTAATGGTTAAGGTCTTAACTCTTACTCTGGACTAATGGTTAAGGTCTTAACTCTTACTCTGCCATCATGGTTAAGGTCTTAGACTCTTACTCTGGACTAATGGTTAAGGTCTTAACTCACACTCTGGACTAATGGTTAAGGTCTTAACTCTTACTCTGGACTAATGGTTAAGGTCTTAACTCTTACTCTGGACTAATGGTTAAGGTCTTAACTCTTACTCTGGACTAATGGTTAAGGTCTTAACTCTTACTCTGGCATCATGGTTAAGGTCTTAACTCTTACTCTGGACTAATGGTTAAGGTCTTAACTCTTACTCTTGACTAATGGTTAAGGTCTTAACTCTTACTCTGGACTAATGGTTAAGGTCTTAGACTCTTACTCTGGCATCATGGTTAAGGTCTTAACTCTTACTCTGGCATCATCGTTAAGGTCTTAACTCTTACTCTGGCATCATGGTTAAGGTCTTAACTCTTACTCTAGACTAATGGTTAAGGTCTTAACTCTTACTCTGGCATCATGGTTAAGGTATTAACTCTTACTCTGGACTATTGGTTAAGGTCTTAACTCTTACTCTGGACTAATGGTTAAGGTCATGACTCTTACTCTGGCCTAATGGTTAAGGTCTTAGACTCTTACTCTGGCATCATGGTTAAGGTCTTAGACTCTTTCTCTGGCATCAAGGTTAAGGTCTTAACTCTTACTCTGGCATCATGTTTAAGGTCTTAACTCTTACTCTGGACTAATGGTTAAGGTCTGAACTCTTACTCTGGACTAATGGTTAAGGTCTTAGACTCTTACTCTGTACTGATGGTTAAGGTCTTAACTCTTACTCTGGCATCATGGTTAAGGTCTTAACTCTTACTCTGGACTAATGGTTAAGGTCTTAACTCTTACTCTTGACTAATGGTTAAGGTCTTAACTCTTACTCTGGACTAATGGTTAAGGTCTTAGACTCTTACTCTGGCATCATGGTTAAGGTCTTAACTCTTACTCTGGCATCATTGTTAAGGTCTTAACTCTTACTCTGGCATCATGGTTAAGGTCTTAACTCTTACTCTGGACTAATGGTTAAGGTCTTAACTCTTACTCCGGCATCATGGTTAAGGTCTTAACTCTTACTCTGGACTAATGGTTAAGGTCTTAACTCTTACTCTGGCATCATGGTTAAGGTCTTAGACTCATACTCTGGCATCATGGTTAAGGTCTTAAATCTTACTCTGGACTAATGGTTAAGGTCTTAACTCTTACTCTGGCATCATGGTTAAGGTCTTAGACTCTTACTCTGGCATCATGGTTAAGGTCTTAACTCTTACTCTGGCATCACGGTTAAGGTCTTAACTCTTACTCTGGACTAATGGTTAAGGTCTTAACTCTTACGCTGGGCTAATGGTTAAGGTCTTAACTCTTACTCTGGACTAATGGTTAAGGTCTTAACTCTTACTCTGGACTAATGGTTAAGGTCTTAACTCTTACTCTGGCATCATCGTTAAGGTCTTAACTCTTACTCTGGCATCATGGTTAACGTCTTAACTCTAACTCTGGACTAATGGTTAAGGTCTTAACTCTTACTCTGGACTAATGGTTATGGTCTTAACTCTTACTCTGGCATCATGGTTAAGGTCTTAACTCTGGCATCATGGTTAAGGTCTTAACTCTTACTCTGGACTAATGGTTAAGGTCTTAACTCTTACTCTGGCTTCATGGTTAAGGTCTTATACTCATACTCTGGCATCATGGTTAAGGTCTTAACTCTTACTTCGGACTAATGGTTAAGGTATTAACTCTTACTCTGGCATCATGGTTAAGGTCTTAGACTCTTACTCTGGACTAATGGTTAAGGTCTTAACTCTTACTCTGGGCTAATGGTTAAGGTCTTAACTCTTACTCTGGACTAATGGTTAAGGTCTTATCTCTTCCTCTGGACTAATGGTTAAGGTCTTAGACTCTTACTCTGGCATCATGGATAAGGTCTTAGACTCTTACTCTGGACTACTGGTTAATGTCTTAACTCTTACTCTGGCGTCATGGTTAAGGTCTTAGACTCTTACTCTGGCATCATGGTTAAGGTCTTAACTCTTACTCTGGCATCATGGTTAAGGTCTTAACTCTGGCATCATGGTTAAGGTCTTAACTCTTACTCTGGACTAATGGTTAAGGTCTTAACTCTTACTCTGGCTTCATGGTTAAGGTCTTATACTCATACTCTGGCATCATGGTTAAGGTCTTAACTCTTACTTCGGACTAATGGTTAAGGTATTAACTCTTACTCTGGCATCATGGTTAAGGTCTTAGACTCTTACTCTGGAATAATGGTTAAGGTCTTAACTCTTACTCTGGCATCACGGTTAAGGTCTTAACTCTTACTCTGGACTAATGGTTAAGGTCTTAACTCTTACTCTGGGCTAATGGTTAAGGTCTTAACTCTTACTCTGGACTAATGGTTAAGGTCTTAAATCTTACTCTGGACTAATGGTTAAGGTCTTAACTCTTACTCTGGCATCATCGTTAAGGTCTTAACTCTTACTCTGGCATCATGGTTAACGTCTTAACTCTAACTCTGGACTAATGGTTAAGGTCTTAACTCTTACTCTGGACTAATGGTTATGGTCTTAACTCTTACTCTGGCATCATGGTTAAGGTCTTAACTCTGGCATCATGGTTAAGGTCTTAACTCTTACTCTGGACTAATGGTTAAGGTCTTAACTCTTACTCTGGCTTCATGGTTAAGGTCTTATACTCATACTCTGGCATCATGGTTAAGGTCTTAACTCTTACTTCGGACTAATGGTTAAGGTATTAACTCTTACTCTGGCATCATGGTTAAGGTCTTAGACTCTTACTCTGGACTAATGGTTAAGGTCTTAACTCTTACTCTGGGCTAATGGTTAAGGTCTTAACTCTTACTCTGGACTAATGGTTAAGGTCTTATCTCTTCCTCTGGACTAATGGTTAAGGTCTTAGACTCTTACTCTGGCATCATGGATAAGGTCTTAGACTCTTACTCTGGACTACTGGTTAATGTCTTAACTCTTACTCTGGCGTCATGGTTAAGGTCTTAACTTTCACTCTGGCATCATGGTTAAGGTCTTAACTCTTACTCTGTACTCATGGTTAAGGTCTTAACTCTTACTCTGGCATCATGGTTAAGGTCTTAACTCTTACTCTGGACTAATGGTTAAGGTCTTAACTCTTACTCTGGACTAATGGTTAAGGTCTTAACTCTTACTCTGGCATCATGGTTAAGGTCTTAACTCTTACTCTGGACTAATGGTTAAGGTCTTGGACTCTTAATCTGGACTAATGGTTAAGGTCTTAACTCTTAGTCTGGCATCATGGTTAAGGTCTTAGACTCTTACTCTGGACTAATGGTTAAGGTCTTAACTCTTACTCTGGACTAATCGTTAAGGTCTTAGACTCTTACTCTGGACTAATGGTTAAGGTCTTAACTCTTACTCTGGACTAATGGTTAAGGTCATGACTCTTACTCTGGGCTAATGGTTAAGGTCTTAGACTCTTACTCTGGCATCATGGTTAAGGTCTTAGACTCTTTCTCTGGCATCAAGGTTAAGGTCTTAACTCTTACTCTGGCATCATGGTTAAGGTCTTAACTCTTACTCTGGACTAATGGTTAAGGTCTGAACTCTTACTCTGGACTAATGGTTAAGGTCTTAACTCTTACTCTGGACTAATGGTTAAGGTCTTAGACTCTTACTCTGTACTCATGGTTAAGGTCTTAACTCTTACTCTGGCATCATGGTTAAGGTCTTAACTCTTACTCTGGACTAATGGTTAAGGTCTTAACTCTTACTCTTGACTAATGGTTAAGGTCTTAGACTCTTACTCTGGACTAATGGTTAAGGTCTTAGACTCTTACTCTGGCATCATGGTTAAGGTCTTAACTCTTACTCTGGCATCATTGTTAAGGTCTTAACTCTTACTCTGGCATCATGGTTAACGTCTTAACTCTAACTCTGGACTAATGGTTAAGGTCTTAACTCTTACTCTGGGCTAATGGTTAAGGTCTTAACTCTTACTCTGGACTAATGGTTAAGGTCTTATCTCTTCCTCTGGACTAATGGTTAAGGTCTTAGACTCTTACTCTGGCATCATGGATAAGGTCTTAGACTCTTACTCTGGACTACTGGTTAATGTCTTAACTCTTACTCTGGCGTCATGGTTAAGGTCTTAACTTTCACTCTGGCATCATGGTTAAGGTCTTAACTCTTACTCTGTACTCATGGTTAAGGTCTTAACTCTTACTCTGGCATCATGGTTAAGGTCTTAACTCTTACTCTGGACTAATGGTTAAGGTCTTAACTCTTACTCTGGACTAATGGTTAAGGTCTTAACTCTTACTCTGGCATCATGGTTAAGGTCTTAACTCTTACTCTGGACTAATGGTTAAGGTCTTAGACTCTTAATCTGGACTAATGGTTAAGGTCTTAACTCTTAGTCTGGCATCATGGTTAAGGTCTTAGACTCTTACTCTGGACTAATGGTTAAGGTCTTAACTCTTACTCTGGACTAATCGTTAAGGTCTTAGACTCTTACTCTGGACTAATGGTTAAGGTCTTAACTCTTACTCTGGACTAATGGTTAAGGTCATGACTCTTACTCTGGGCTAATGGTTAAGGTCTTAGACTCTTACTCTGGCATCATGGTTAAGGTCTTAGACTCTTTCTCTGGCATCAAGGTTAAGGTCTTAACTCTTACTCTGGCATCATGGTTAAGGTCTTAACTCTTACTCTGGACTAATGGTTAAGGTCTGAACTCTTACTCTGGACTAATGGTTAAGGTCTTAACTCTTACTCTGGACTAATGGTTAAGGTCTTAGACTCTTACTCTGTACTCATGGTTAAGGTCTTAACTCTTACTCTGGCATCATGGTTAAGGTCTTAACTCTTACTCTGGACTAATGGTTAAGGTCTTAACTCTTACTCTTGACTAATGGTTAAGGTCTTAGACTCTTACTCTGGACTAATGGTTAAGGTCTTAGACTCTTACTCTGGCATCATGGTTAAGGTCTTAACTCTTACTCTGGCATCATTGTTAAGGTCTTAACTCTTACTCTGGCATCATGGTTAAGGTCTTAACTCTTACTCTGGACTAATGGTTAAGGTCTTAACTCTTACTCTGGACTAATGGTTAAGGTCTTAACTCTTACTCCGGCATCATGGTTAAGGTCTTAACTCTTACTCTGGCATCATGGTTAAGGTCTTAGACTCATACTCTGGCATCATGGTTAAGGTCTTAAATCTTACTCTGGACTAATGGTTAAGGTCTTAACTCTTACTCTGGCATCATGGTTAAGGTCTTAACTCTTACTCTGTACTCATGGTTAAGGTCTTAACTCTTACTCTGGCATCATGGTTAAGGTCTTAACTCTTACTCTGGACTAATGGTTAAGGTCTTAACTCTTACTCTGGACTAATGGTTAAGGTCTTAACTCTTACTCTGGCATCATGGTTAAGGTCTTAGACTCTTACTCTGGACTAATGGTTAAGGTCTTAGACTCTTAATCTGGACTAATGGTTAAGGTCTTAACTCTTACTCTGGCATCATGGTTAAGGTCTTAGACTCTTACTCTGGACTAATGGTTAAGGTCTTAACTCTTACTCTGGACTAATCGTTAAGGTCTTAGACTCTTACTCTGGACTAATGGTTAAGGTCTTAACTCTTACTCTGGACTAATGGTTAAGGTCATGACTCTTACACTGGGCTAATGGTTAAGGTCTTAGACTCTTACTCTGGCATCATGGTTAAGGTCTTAGACTCTTTCTCTGGCATCAAGGTTAAGGTCTTAACTCTTACTCTGGCATCATGGTTAAGGTCTTAACTCTTACTCTGGACTAATGGTTAAGGTCTGAACTCTTACTCTGGACTAATGGTTAAGGTCTTAACTCTTACTCTGGACTAATGGTTAAGGTCTTAGACTCTTACTCTGTACTCATGGTTAAGGTCTTAACTCTTACTCTGGCATCATGGTTAAGGTCTTAACTCTTACTCTGGACTAATGGTTAAGGTCTTAACTCTTACTCTTGACTAATGGTTAAGGTCTTAGACTCTTACTCTGGACTAATGGTTAAGGACTTAGACTCTTATTCTGGCATCATGGTTAAGGTCTTAACTCTTACTCTGGCATCATTGTTAAGGTCTTAACTCTTACTCTGGCATCATGGTTAAGGTCTTTACTCTTACTCTGGACTAATGGTTAAGGTCTTAACTCTTACTCTGGACTAATGGTTAAGGTCTTAACTCTTACTCCGGCATCATGGTTAAGGTCTTAACTCTTACTCCGGCATCATGGTTAAGGTCTTAACTCTTACTATGGACTAATGGTTAAGGTCTTAACTCTTACTCTGGCATCATGGTTAAGGTCTTAGACTCATACTCTGGCATCATGGTTAAGGTCTTAAATCTTACTCTGGACTAATGGTTAAGGTCTTAACTCTTACTCTGGCATCATGGTTAAGGTCTTAACTCTTACTCTGGACTAATGGTTATGGTCTTAGACTCTTACTCTGGCATCATGGTTAAGGTCTTAACTCTTACTCTGGCATCATGGTTAAGGTCTTAACTCTTACTCTGGACTAATGGTTAAGGTCTTAACTCTGACTCTGGCATCATGGTTAAGGTCTTAGACTCTTACTCTGGAATAATGGTTAAGGTCTTAACTCTTACTCTGGACTAATGGTTAAGGTCTTAACTCTTACTCTGGACTAATGGTTAAGGTCTTAACTATTACTCTGGGCTAATGGTTAAGGTCTTAATTCTTACTCTGGACTAATGGTTAAGGTCTTAACTCTTACTCTGGACTAATGGTTAAGGTCTTAGACTCTTACTCTGGCATCATGGTTAAGGTCTTAACTCTTACTCTGAACTAATGGTTAATGTCTTAACTCTTACTCTGGCATCATGGTTAAGTTCCTAACTCTTTCTGTGGCCTATTGGTTAAGGTCCTAACTCTTACTCTGGCATCATGGTTAAGGTCTTAACTCTTACTCTGGCATCATGGTTAAGGTCTTAACTCTTACTCTGGACTAATGGTTAAGGTCTTAACTCTTACTCTGGCATCATGGTTAAGGTCTTAGACTCTTACTCTGGACTAATGGTTAAGGTCTTAACTCTTACTCTGGGCTAATGGTTAAGGTCTTAACTCTTACTCTGGACTAATGGTTAAGGTCTTATATCTTCCTCTGGACTAATGGTTAAGGTCTTAGACTCTTACTCTGGCATCATGGATAAGGTCTTAGACTCTTACTCTGGACTACTGGTTAATGTCTTAACTCTTACTCTGGCGTCATGGTTAAGGTCTTAACTTTCACTCTGGCATCATGGTTAAGGTCTTAACTCTTACTCTGTACTCATGGTTAAGGTCTTAACTCTTACTCTGGCATCATGGATAAGGTCTTAACTCTTACTCTGGACTAATGGTTAAGGTCTTAACTCTTACTCTGGACTAATGGTTAAGGTCTTAACTCTTACTCTGGCATCATGGTTAAGGTCTTAGACTCTTACTCTGGACTAATGGTTAAGGTCTTAACTCTTAGTCTGGCATCATGGTTAAGGTCTTAACTCTTACTCTGGACTAATGGTTAAGGTCTTACCTCTTACTCTGGCATCATGGTTAAGGTCTTAACTCTTACTCTGGACTAATGGTTAAGGTCTTAGACTCTTAATCTGGACTAATGGTTAAGGTCTTAACTCTTACTCTGACATCATGGTTAAGGTCTTAGACTCTTACTCTGGACTAATGGTTAAGGTCTTAACTCTTACTCTGGACTAATGGTTAAGGTCTTAACTCTTACTCTGGACTAATGGTTAAGGTCTTAACTCTTACTCTGGACTAATGGTTAAGGTCATGACTCTTACTCTGGGCTAATGGTTAAGGTCTTAGACTCTTACTCTGGCATCATGGTTAAGGTCTTAGACTCTTTCTCTGGCATCAAGGTTAAGGTCTTAACTCTTACTCTGGCATCATGGTTAAGGTCTTAACTCTTACTCTGGACTAATGGTTAAGGTCTGAACTCTTACTCTGGACTAATGGTTAAGGTCTTAACTCTTACTCTGGACTAATGGTTAAGGTCTTAGACTCTTACTCTGTACTCATGGTTAAGGTCTTAACTCTTACTCTGGCATCATGGTTAAGGTCTTAACTCTTACTCTGGACTAATGGTTAAGGTCTTAACTCTAACTCTTGACTAATGGTTAAGGTCTTAGACTCTTACTCTGGACTAATGGTTAAGGTCTTAGACTCTTACTCTGGCATCATGGTTAAGGTCTTAACTCTTACTCTGGCATCATTGTTAAGGTCTTAACTCTTACTCTGGCATCATGGTTAAGGTCTTAACTCTTACTCTGGACTAATGGTTAAGGTCTTAACTCTTACTCTGGACTAATGGTTAAGGTCTTAACTCTTACTCCGGCATCATGGTTAAGGTCTTAACTCTTACTCTGGACTAATGGTTAAGGTCTTAACTCTTACTCTGGCATCATGCTTAAGGTCTTAGACTCATACTCTGGCATCATGGTTAAGGTCTTAAATCTTACTCTGGACTAATGGTTAAGGTCTTAACTCTTACTCTGGCATCATGGTTAAGGTCTTAACTCTTACTCTGGACTAATGGTTAAGGTCTTAACTCTTACTCTGGCATCATGGTTAAGGTCTTAACTCTTACTCTGGACTAATGGTTATGGTCTTAGACTCTTACTCTGGCATCATGGTTAAGGTCTTAGACTCTTACTCTGGACTAATGGTTAAGGTCTTAACTCTTACTCTGGCATCATGATTAAGGTCTTAACTCTTACTCTGGACTAATGGTTAAGGTCTTAACTCTTACTCTGGACTAATGGTTAAGGTCTTAACTCTTACTCTGGGCTAATGGTTAAGGTCTTAACTCTTACTCTGGACTAATGGTTAAGGTCTTATCTCTTACTCTGGACTAATGGTTAAGGTCTTAGACTCTTACTCTGGCATCATGAATAAGGTCTTAGACTCTTACTCTGGACTACTGGTTAATGTCTTAACTCTTACTCTGGCATCATGGTTAAGGTCTTAACTCTCACTCTGGCATCATGGTTAAGGTCTTAACTCTTACTCTGTACTCATGGTTAAGGTCTTAACTCTTACTCTGGCATCATGGTTAAGGTCTTAACTCTTACTCTGGACTAATGGTTAAGGTCTTAACTCTTACTCTGGACTAATGGTTAAGGTCTTAACTCTTACTCTGGCATCATGGTTAAGGTCTTAACTCTTACTCTGGACTAATGGTTAGGGTCTTAACTCTTACTCCAGACTAATGGTTAAGGTCTTAACTCTTACTCTGGCATCATGGTTTAGGTCTTAACTCTTACTCTGGCATCATGGTTTAGGTCTTAGACTCTTACTCTGGACTAATGGTTAAGGTCTTAACTCTTACTCTGGCATCATGGTTAAGGTCTTAACTCTTACTCTGGACAACTCTTACTCTGGACTAATGGTTAAGGTCTGAACTCTTACTCTGGACTAATGGTTAAGGTCTTAACTCTTACTCTGGACTAATGGTTAAGGTCTTAGACTCTTACTCTCGACTAATGGTTAAGGTCTTAACTCTTACTCTGGCATCATGGTTAAGGTCTTAGACTCTTACTCTGGACTAATGGTTAAGGTCTTACTTCATACTCTGGACTAATGGTTAAGGTCTTAGACTCTTACTCTGGACTAATGGTTAAGGTCTTAACTCTTACTCTGGACTAATGGTTAAGGTCTTAACTTTTACTCTGGCATCATGGTTAAGGTCTTAACTCTTACTCTGGACTAATGGTTAAGGTCTTAACTCTTACTCTTGACTAATGGTTAAGGTCTTAACTCTTACTCTGGACTAATGGTTAATGTCTTAGACTCTTACTCTGGCATCATGGTTAAGGTCTTAACTCTTACTCTGGCATCATCGTTAAGGTCTTAACTCTTACTCTGGCATCATGGTTAAGGTCTTAACTCTTACTCTGGACTAATGGTTAAGGTCTTAACTTTTACTCTGGCATCATGGTTAAGGTCTTAACTCTTACTCTGGACTAATGGTTAAGGTCTTAACTCTTACTCTGGACTAATGGTTAAGGTCTTAACTTTTACTCTGGCATCATGATTAAGGTCTTAACTCTTACTCTGGACTAATGGTTAAGGTCTTAACTCTTACTCTTGACTAATGGTTAAGGTCTTAACTCTTACTCTGGACTAATGGTTAAGGTCTTAGACTCTTACTCTGGCATCATGGTTAAGGTCTTAACTCTTACTCTGGCATCATCGTTAAGGTCTTAGACTCTTACTCTGGCATCATGGTTAAGGTCTTAACTCTTACTCTGGCATCATCGTTAAGGTCTTAACTCTTACTCTGGCATCATGGTTAAGGTATTAACTCTTACTCTGGCATCATGGTTAAGGTCTTAACTCTTACTCTGGACTAATGGTTAAGGTCTTAACTCTTACTCTGGACTAATGGTTAAGGTCTTAACTCTTACTCTGCCATCATGGTTAAGGTCTTAACTCTTACTCTGGACTAATGGTTAAGGTCTTAACTCTTACTCTGGCATCATGGTTAAAGTCTTAGACTCATACTCTGGCATCATGGTTAAGGTCTTAAGTCTTACTCTGGACTAATGGTTAGGGGCTTAACTCTTACTCTGGCATCATGGTTAGGGTCTTAGACTCTTACTCTGGACTAATGGTTAAGGTCTTAACTCTTACTCTGGACTAATGGTTAAGGTCTTCACTCTTACTCTGGCATCATCGTTAAGGTCTTAACTCTTACTCTGGCATCATCGTTAAGGTCTTAACTCTTACTCTGGACTAATGGTTAAGGTCTTAACTCTTACTCTGGCATCATGGTTAAGGTCTTAACTCTTACTCTGGACTAATGGTTAAGGTCTTAACTCTTACTCTGGACTAATGGTTAAGGTCTTAACTCTTACTCTGCCATCATGGTTAAGGTCTTAGACTCTTACTCTGGACTAATGGTTAAGGTCTTAACTCACACTCTGGACTAATGGTTAAGGTCTTAACTCTTACTCTGGACTAATGGTTAAGGTCTTAACTCTTACTCTGGACTAAGGGTTAAGGTCTTAACTCTTACTCTGGCATCATGGTTAAGGTCTTAACTCTTACTCTGGACTAATGGTTAAGGTCTTAACTCTTACTCTTGACTAATGGTTAAGGTCTTAACTCTTACTCTGGACTAATGGTTAAGGTCTTAGACTCTTACTCTGGCATCATGGTTAAGGTCTTAACTCTTACTCTGGCATCATCGTTAAGGTCTTAACTCTTACTCTGGCATCATGGTTAAGGTCTTAACTCTTACTCTAGACTAATGGTTAAGGTCTTAACTCTTACTCTGGCATCATGGTTAAGGTATTAACTCTTACTCTGGACTATTGGTTAAGGTCTTAACTCTTACTCTGGACTAATGGTTAAGGTCATGACTCTTACTCTGGCCTAATGGTTAAGGTCTTAGACTCTTACTCTGGCATCATGGTTAAGGTCTTAGACTCTTTCTCTGGCATCAAGGTTAAGGTCTTAACTCTTACTCTGGCATCATGTTTAAGGTCTTAACTCTTACTCTGGACTAATGGTTAAGGTCTGAACTCTTACTCTGGACTAATGGTTAAGGTCTTAGACTCTTACTCTGTACTGATGGTTAAGGTCTTAACTCTTACTCTGGCATCATGGTTAAGGTCTTAACTCTTACTCTGGACTAATGGTTAAGGTCTTAACTCTTACTCTTGACTAATGGTTAAGGTCTTAACTCTTACTCTGGACTAATGGTTAAGGTCTTAGACTCTTACTCTGGCATCATGGTTAAGGTCTTAACTCTTACTCTGGCATCATTGTTAAGGTCTTAACTCTTACTCTGGACTAATGGTTAAGGTCTTCACTCTTACTCTGGCATCATCGTTAAGGTCTTAACTCTTACTCTGGCATCATCGTTAAGGTCTTAACTCTTACTCTGGACTAATGGTTAAGGTCTTAACTCTTACTCTGGCATCATGGTTAAGGTCTTAACTCTTACTCTGGACTAATGGTTAAGGTCTTAACTCTTACTCTGGACTAATGGTTAAGGTCTTAACTCTTACTCTGCCATCATGGTTAAGGTCTTAGACTCTTACTCTGGACTAATGGTTAAGGTCTTAACTCACACTCTGGACTAATGGTTAAGGTCTTAACTCTTACTCTGGACTAATGGTTAAGGTCTTAACTCTTACTCTGGACTAATGGTTAAGGTCTTAACTCTTACTCTGGACTAATGGTTAAGGTCTTAACTCTTACTCTGGCATCATGGTTAAGGTCTTAACTCTTACTCTGGACTAATGGTTAAGGTCTTAACTCTTACTCTTGACTAATGGTTAAGGTCTTAACTCTTACTCTGGACTAATGGTTAAGGTCTTAGACTCTTACTCTGGCATCATGGTTAAGGTCTTAACTCTTACTCTGGCATCATCGTTAAGGTCTTAACTCTTACTCTGGCATCATGGTTAAGGTCTTAACTCTTACTCTAGACTAATGGTTAAGGTCTTAACTCTTACTCTGGCATCATGGTTAAGGTATTAACTCTTACTCTGGACTATTGGTTAAGGTCTTAACTCTTACTCTGGACTAATGGTTAAGGTCATGACTCTTACTCTGGCCTAATGGTTAAGGTCTTAGACTCTTACTCTGGCATCATGGTTAAGGTCTTAGACTCTTTCTCTGGCATCAAGGTTAAGGTCTTAACTCTTACTCTGGCATCATGTTTAAGGTCTTAACTCTTACTCTGGACTAATGGTTAAGGTCTGAACTCTTACTCTGGACTAATGGTTAAGGTCTTAGACTCTTACTCTGTACTGATGGTTAAGGTCTTAACTCTTACTCTGGCATCATGGTTAAGGTCTTAACTCTTACTCTGGACTAATGGTTAAGGTCTTAACTCTTACTCTTGACTAATGGTTAAGGTCTTAACTCTTACTCTGGACTAATGGTTAAGGTCTTAGACTCTTACTCTGGCATCATGGTTAAGGTCTTAACTCTTACTCTGGCATCATTGTTAAGGTCTTAACTCTTACTCTGGCATCATGGTTAAGGTCTTAACTCTTACTCTGGACTAATGGTTAAGGTCTTAACTCTTACTCCGGCATCATGGTTAAGGTCTTAACTCTTACTCTGGACTAATGGTTAAGGTCTTAACTCTTACTCTGGCATCATGGTTAAGGTCTTAGACTCATACTCTGGCATCATGGTTAAGGTCTTAAATCTTACTCTGGACTAATGGTTAAGGTCTTAACTCTTACTCTGGCATCATGGTTAAGGTCTTAGACTCTTACTCTGGCATCATGGTTAAGGTCTTAACTCTTACTCTGGCATCACGGTTAAGGTCTTAACTCTTACTCTGGACTAATGGTTAAGGTCTTAACTCTTACGCTGGGCTAATGGTTAAGGTCTTAACTCTTACTCTGGACTAATGGTTAAGGTCTTAACTCTTACTCTGGACTAATGGTTAAGGTCTTAACTCTTACTCTGGCATCATCGTTAAGGTCTTAACTCTTACTCTGGCATCATGGTTAACGTCTTAACTCTAACTCTGGACTAATGGTTAAGGTCTTAACTCTTACTCTGGACTAATGGTTATGGTCTTAACTCTTACTCTGGCATCATGGTTAAGGTCTTAACTCTGGCATCATGGTTAAGGTCTTAACTCTTACTCTGGACTAATGGTTAAGGTCTTAACTCTTACTCTGGCTTCATGGTTAAGGTCTTATACTCATACTCTGGCATCATGGTTAAGGTCTTAACTCTTACTTCGGACTAATGGTTAAGGTATTAACTCTTACTCTGGCATCATGGTTAAGGTCTTAGACTCTTACTCTGGACTAATGGTTAAGGTCTTAACTCTTACTCTGGGCTAATGGTTAAGGTCTTAACTCTTACTCTGGACTAATGGTTAAGGTCTTATCTCTTCCTCTGGACTAATGGTTAAGGTCTTAGACTCTTACTCTGGCATCATGGATAAGGTCTTAGACTCTTACTCTGGACTACTGGTTAATGTCTTAACTCTTACTCTGGCGTCATGGTTAAGGTCTTAGACTCTTACTCTGGCATCATGGTTAAGGTCTTAACTCTTACTCTGGCATCATGGTTAAGGTCTTAACTCTGGCATCATGGTTAAGGTCTTAACTCTTACTCTGGACTAATGGTTAAGGTCTTAACTCTTACTCTGGCTTCATGGTTAAGGTCTTATACTCATACTCTGGCATCATGGTTAAGGTCTTAACTCTTACTTCGGACTAATGGTTAAGGTATTAACTCTTACTCTGGCATCATGGTTAAGGTCTTAGACTCTTACTCTGGAATAATGGTTAAGGTCTTAACTCTTACTCTGGCATCACGGTTAAGGTCTTAACTCTTACTCTGGACTAATGGTTAAGGTCTTAACTCTTACTCTGGGCTAATGGTTAAGGTCTTAACTCTTACTCTGGACTAATGGTTAAGGTCTTAAATCTTACTCTGGACTAATGGTTAAGGTCTTAACTCTTACTCTGGCATCATCGTTAAGGTCTTAACTCTTACTCTGGCATCATGGTTAACGTCTTAACTCTAACTCTGGACTAATGGTTAAGGTCTTAACTCTTACTCTGGACTAATGGTTATGGTCTTAACTCTTACTCTGGCATCATGGTTAAGGTCTTAACTCTGGCATCATGGTTAAGGTCTTAACTCTTACTCTGGACTAATGGTTAAGGTCTTAACTCTTACTCTGGCTTCATGGTTAAGGTCTTATACTCATACTCTGGCATCATGGTTAAGGTCTTAACTCTTACTTCGGACTAATGGTTAAGGTATTAACTCTTACTCTGGCATCATGGTTAAGGTCTTAGACTCTTACTCTGGACTAATGGTTAAGGTCTTAACTCTTACTCTGGGCTAATGGTTAAGGTCTTAACTCTTACTCTGGACTAATGGTTAAGGTCTTATCTCTTCCTCTGGACTAATGGTTAAGGTCTTAGACTCTTACTCTGGCATCATGGATAAGGTCTTAGACTCTTACTCTGGACTACTGGTTAATGTCTTAACTCTTACTCTGGCGTCATGGTTAAGGTCTTAACTTTCACTCTGGCATCATGGTTAAGGTCTTAACTCTTACTCTGTACTCATGGTTAAGGTCTTAACTCTTACTCTGGCATCATGGTTAAGGTCTTAACTCTTACTCTGGACTAATGGTTAAGGTCTTAACTCTTACTCTGGACTAATGGTTAAGGTCTTAACTCTTACTCTGGCATCATGGTTAAGGTCTTAACTCTTACTCTGGACTAATGGTTAAGGTCTTGGACTCTTAATCTGGACTAATGGTTAAGGTCTTAACTCTTAGTCTGGCATCATGGTTAAGGTCTTAGACTCTTACTCTGGACTAATGGTTAAGGTCTTAACTCTTACTCTGGACTAATCGTTAAGGTCTTAGACTCTTACTCTGGACTAATGGTTAAGGTCTTAACTCTTACTCTGGACTAATGGTTAAGGTCATGACTCTTACTCTGGGCTAATGGTTAAGGTCTTAGACTCTTACTCTGGCATCATGGTTAAGGTCTTAGACTCTTTCTCTGGCATCAAGGTTAAGGTCTTAACTCTTACTCTGGCATCATGGTTAAGGTCTTAACTCTTACTCTGGACTAATGGTTAAGGTCTGAACTCTTACTCTGGACTAATGGTTAAGGTCTTAACTCTTACTCTGGACTAATGGTTAAGGTCTTAGACTCTTACTCTGTACTCATGGTTAAGGTCTTAACTCTTACTCTGGCATCATGGTTAAGGTCTTAACTCTTACTCTGGACTAATGGTTAAGGTCTTAACTCTTACTCTTGACTAATGGTTAAGGTCTTAGACTCTTACTCTGGACTAATGGTTAAGGTCTTAGACTCTTACTCTGGCATCATGGTTAAGGTCTTAACTCTTACTCTGGCATCATTGTTAAGGTCTTAACTCTTACTCTGGCATCATGGTTAAGGTCTTAACTCTTACTCTGGACTAATGGTTAAGGTCTTAACTCTTACTCTGGACTAATGGTTAAGGTCTTAACTCTTACTCCGGCATCATGGTTAAGGTCTTAACTCTTACTCTGGCATCATGGTTAAGGTCTTAGACTCATACTCTGGCATCATGGTTAAGGTCTTAAATCTTACTCTGGACTAATGGTTAAGGTCTTAACTCTTACTCTGGCATCATGGTTAAGGTCTTAACTCTTACTCTGTACTCATGGTTAAGGTCTTAACTCTTACTCTGGCATCATGGTTAAGGTCTTAACTCTTAATCTGGACTAATGGTTAAGGTCTTAACTCTTACTCTGGACTAATGGTTAAGGTCTTAACTCTTACTCTGGCATCATGGTTAAGGTCTTAGACTCTTACTCTGGACTAATGGTTAAGGTCTTAGACTCTTAATCTGGACTAATGGTTAAGGTCTTAACTCTTACTCTGGCATCATGGTTAAGGTCTTAGACTCTTACTCTGGACTAATGGTTAAGGTCTTAACTCTTACTCTGGACTAATCGTTAAGGTCTTAGACTCTTACTCTGGACTAATGGTTAAGGTCTTAACTCTTACTCTGGACTAATGGTTAAGGTCATGACTCTTACTCTGGGCTAATGGTTAAGGTCTTAGACTCTTACTCTGGCATCATGGTTAAGGTCTTAGACTCTTTCTCTGGCATCAAGGTTAAGGTCTTAACTCTTACTCTGGCATCATGGTTAAGGTCTTAACTCTTACTCTGGACTAATGGTTAAGGTCTGAACTCTTACTCTGGACTAATGGTTAAGGTCTTAACTCTTACTCTGGACTAATGGTTAAGGTCTTAGACTCTTACTCTGTACTCATGGTTAAGGTCTTAACTCTTACTCTGGCATCATGGTTAAGGTCTTAACTCTTACTCTGGACTAATGGTTAAGGTCTTAACTCTTACTCTTGACTAATGGTTAAGGTCTTAGACTCTTACTCTGGACTAATGGTTAAGGACTTAGTCTCTTACTCTGGCATCATGGTTAAGGTCTTAACTCTTACTCTGGCATCATTGTTAAGGTCTTAACTCTTACTCTGGCATCATGGTTAAGGTCTTAACTCTTACTCTGGACTAATGGTTAAGGTCTTAACTCTTACTCTGGACTAATGGTTAAGGTCTTAACTCTTACTCCGGCATCATGGTTAAGGTCTTAACTCTTACTCCGGCATCATGGTTAAGGTCTTAACTCTTACTATGGACTAATGGTTAAGGTCTTAACTCTTACTCTGGCATCATGGTTAAGGTCTTAGACTCATACTCTGGCATCATGGTTAAGGTCTTAAATCTTACTCTGGACTAATGGTTAAGGTCTTAACTCTTACTCTGGCATCATGGTTAAGGTCTTAACTCTTACTCTGGACTAATGGTTAAGGTCTTAACTCTTACTCTGGCATCATGGTTAAGGTCTTAACTCTTACTCTGGACTAATGGTTATGGTCTTAGACTCTTACTCTGGCATCATGGTTAAGGTCTTAACTCTTACTCTGGCATCATGGTTAAGGTCTTAACTCTTACTCTGGACTAATGGTTAAGGTCTTAACTCTGACTCTGGCATCATGGTTAAGGTCTTAGACTCTTACTCTGGAATAATGGTTAAGGTCTTAACTCTTACTCTGGACTAATGGTTAAGGTCTTAACTCTTACTCTGGACTAATGGTTAAGGTCTTAACTATTACTCTGGGCTAATGGTTAAGGTCTTAATTCTTACTCTGGACTAATGGTTAAGGTCTTAACTCTTACTCTGGACTAATGGTTAAGGTCTTAGACTCTTACTCTGGCATCATGGTTAAGGTCTTAACTCTTACTCTGAACTAATGGTTAATGTCTTAACTCTTACTCTGGCATCATGGTTAAGTTCCTAACTCTTTCTGTGGCCTATTGGTTAAGGTCCTAACTCTTACTCTGGCATCATGGTTAAGGTCTTAACTCTTACTCTGGCATCATGGTTAAGGTCTTAACTCTTACTCTGGACTAATGGTTAAGGTCTTAACTCTTACTCTGGCATCATTGTTAAGGTCTTAGACTCTTACTCTGGACTAATGGTTAAGGTCTTAACTCTTACTCTGGGCTAATGGTTAAGGTCTTAACTCTTACTCTGGACTAATGGTTAAGGTCTTATCTCTTCCTCTGGACTAATGGTTAAGGTCTTAGACTCTTACTCTGGCATCATGGATAAGGTCTTAGACTCTTACTCTGGACTACTGGTTAATGTCTTAACTCTTACTCTGGCGTCATGGTTAAGGTCTTAACTTTCACTCTGGCATCATGGTTAAGGTCTTAACTCTTACTCTGGACTAATGGTTAAGGTCTTAACTCTTACTCTGGCATCATGGTTAACGTCTTAGACTCATACTCTGGCATCATGGTTAAGGTCTTAAATCTTACTCTGGACTAATGGTTAAGGTCTTAACTCTTACACTGGCATCATGGTTAAGGTCTTAGACTCTTACTCTGGCATCATGGTTAAGGTCTTAACTCTTACTCTGGCATCACGGTTAAGGTCTTAACTCTTACTCTGGACTAATGGTTAAGGTCTTAACTCTTACGCTGGGCTAATGGTTAAGGTCTTAACTCTTACTCTGGACTAATGGTTAAGGTCTTAACTCTTACTCTGGACTAATGGTTAAGGTCTTAACTCTTACTCTGGCATCATCGTTAAGGTCTTAACTCTTACTCTGGCATCATGGTTAAGGTCTTAACTCTAACTCTGGACTAATGGTTAAGGTCTTAACTCTTACTCTGGACTAATGGTTAAGGTCTTAACTCTTACTCCGGCATCATGGTTAAGGTCTTAACTCTTACTCTGGACTAATGGTTAAGGTCTTAACTCTTACTCTGGCATCATGGTTAAGGTCTTAGACTCATACTCTGGCATCATGGTTAAGGTCTTAAATCTTACTCTGGACTAATGGTTAAGGTCTTAACTCTTACTCTGGCATCATGGTTAAGGTCTTAGACTCTTACTCTGGAATAATGGTTAAGGTCTTAACTCTTACTCTGGCATCACGGTTAAGGTCTTAACTCTTACTCTGGACTAATGGTTAAGGTCTTAACTCTTACTCTGGGCTAATGGTTAAGGTCTTAACTCTTACTCTGGACTAATGGTTAAGGTCTTAACTCTTACTCTGGACTAATGGTTAAGGTCTTAACTCTTACTCTGGCATCATCGTTAAGGTCTTAACTCTTACTCTGGCATCATGGTTAACGTCTTAACTCTAACTCTGGACTAATGGTTAAGGTATTAACTCTTACTCTGGACTAATGGTTATGGTCTTAACTCTTACTCTGGCATCATGGTTAAGGTCTTAACTCTGGCATCATGGTTAAGGTCTTAACTCTTACTCTGGACTAATGGTTAAGGTCTTAACTCTTACTCTGGCTTCATGGTTAAGGTCTTATACTCATACTCTGGCATCATGGTTAAGGTCTTAACTCTTACTTCGGACTAATGGTTAAGGTCTTAACTCTTACTCTGGCATCATGGTTAAGGTCTTAGACTCTTACTCTGGACTAATGGTTAAGGTCTTAACTCTTACTCTGGACTAATGGTTAAGGTCTTATCTCTTCCTCTGGACTAATGGTTAAGGTCTTAGACTCTTACTCTGGCATCATGGATAAGGTCTTAGACTCTTACTCTGGACTACTGGTTAATGTCTTAACTCTTACTCTGGCGTCATGGTTAAGGTCTTAACTTTCACTCTGGCATCATGGTTAAGGTCTTAACTCTTACTCTGTACTCATGGTTAAGGTCTTAACTCTTACTCTGGCATCATGGTTAAGGTCTTAACTCTTACTCTGGACTAATGGTTAAGGTCTTAACTCTTACTCTGGCATCATGGTTAAGGTCTTAACTCTTACTCTGGACTAATGGTTAAGGTCTTAGACTCTTAATCTGGACTAATGGTTAAGGTCTTAACTCTTAGTCTGGCATCATGGTTAAGGTCTTAGACTCTTACTCTGGACTAATGGTTAAGGTCTTAACTCTTACTCTGGACTAATCGTTAAGGTCTTAGACTCTTACTCTGGACTAATGGTTAAGGTCTTAACTCTTACTCTGGACTAATGGTTAAGGTCATGACTCTTACTCTGGGCTAATGGTTAAGGTCTTAGACTCTTACTCTGGCATCATGGTTAAGGTCTTAGACTCTTTCTCTGGCATCAAGGTTAAGGTCTTAACTCTTACTCTGGCATCATGGTTAAGGTCTTAACTCTTACTCTGGACTAATGGTTAAGGTCTGAACTCTTACTCTGGACTAATGGTTAAGGTCTTAACTCTTACTCTGGACTAATGGTTAAGGTCTTAGACTCTTACTCTGTACTCATGGTTAAGGTCTTAACTCTTACTCTGGCATCATGGTTAAGGTCTTAACTCTTACTCTGGACTAATGGTTAAGGTCTTAACTCTTACTCTGGCATCATGGTTAAGGTCTTAACTCTTACTCTGGACTAATGGTTATGGTCTTAGACTCTTACTCTGGCATCATGGTTAAGGTCTTAACTCTTACTCTGGACTAATGGTTAAGGTCTTAACTCTTACTCTGGACTAATGGTTAAGGTCTTAACTCTTACTCCGGCATCATGGTTAAGGTCTTAACTCTTACTCTGGACTAATGGTTAAGGTCTTAACTCTTACTCTGGCATCATGCTTAAGGTCTTAGACTCATACTCTGGCATCATGGTTAAGGTCTTAAATCTTACTCTGGACTAATGGTTAAGGTCTTAACTCTTACTCTGGCATCATCGTTAAGGTCTTAACTCTTACTCTGGACTAATGGTTAAGGTCTTAACTCTTACTCTGGCATCATGGTTAAGGTCTTAACTCTTACTCTGGAATAATGGTTAAGGTCTTAACTCTTACTCTGGACTAATGGTTAAGGTCTTAACTCTTACTCTGGACTAATGGTTAAGGTCTTAGACTCTTACTCTGTACTCATGGTTAAGGTCTTAACTCTTACTCTGGCATCATGGTTAAGGTCTTAACTCTTACTCTGGACTAATGGTTAAGGTCTTAACTCTTACTCTTGACTAATGGTTAAGGTCTTAGACTCTTACTCTGGACTAATGGTTAAGGTCTTAGACTCTTACTCTGGCATCATGGTTAAGGTCTTAACTCTTACTCTGGCATCATTGTTAAGGTCTTAACTCTTACTCTGGCATCATGGTTAAGGTCTTAACTCTTACTCTGGACTAATGGTTAAGGTCTTAACTCTTACTCTGGACTAATGGTTAAGGTCTTAACTCTTACTCCGGCATCATGGTTAAGGTCTTAACTCTTACTCTGGCATCATGGTTAAGGTCTTAGACTCATACTCTGGCATCATGGTTAAGGTCTTAAATCTTACTCTGGACTAATGGTTAAGGTCTTAACTCTTACTCTGGCATCATGGTTAAGGTCTTAACTCTTACTCTGAACTAATGGTTAATGTCTTAACTCTTACTCTGGCATCATGGTTAAGTTCCTAACTCTTTCTGTGGCCTATTGGTTAAGGTCCTAACTCTTACTCTGGCATCATGGTTAAGGTCTTAACTCTTACTCTGGCATCATGGTTAAGGTCTTAACTCTTACTCTGGACTAATGGTTAAGGTCTTAACTCTTACTCTGGCATCATGGTTAAGGTCTTAGACTCTTACTCTGGACTAATGGTTAAGGTCTTAACTCTTACTCTGGGCTAATGGTTAAGGTCTTAACTCTTACTCTGGACTAATGGTTAAGGTCTTATATCTTCCTCTGGACTAATGGTTAAGGTCTTAGACTCTTACTCTGGCATCATGGATAAGGTCTTAGACTCTTACTCTGGACTACTGGTTAATGTCTTAACTCTTACTCTGGCGTCATGGTTAAGGTCTTAACTTTCACTCTGGCATCATGGTTAAGGTCTTAACTCTTACTCTGTACTCATGGTTAAGGTCTTAACTCTTACTCTGGCATCATGGATAAGGTCTTAACTCTTACTCTGGACTAATGGTTAAGGTCTTAACTCTTACTCTGGACTAATGGTTAAGGTCTTAACTCTTACTCTGGCATCATGGTTAAGGTCTTAGACTCTTACTCTGGACTAATGGTTAAGGTCTTAACTCTTAGTCTGGCATCATGGTTAAGGTCTTAACTCTTACTCTGGACTAATGGTTAAGGTCTTACCTCTTACTCTGGCATCATGGTTAAGGTCTTAACTCTTACTCTGGACTAATGGTTAAGGTCTTAGACTCTTAATCTGGACTAATGGTTAAGGTCTTAACTCTTACTCTGACATCATGGTTAAGGTCTTAGACTCTTACTCTGGACTAATGGTTAAGGTCTTAACTCTTACTCTGGACTAATCGTTAAGGTCTTAGACTCTTACTCTGGACTAATGGTTAAGGTCTTAACTCTTACTCTGGACTAATGGTTAAGGTCATGACTCTTACTCTGGGCTAATGGTTAAGGTCTTAGACTCTTACTCTGGCATCATGGTTAAGGTCTTAGACTCTTTCTCTGGCATCAAGGTTAAGGTCTTAACTCTTACTCTGGCATCATGGTTAAGGTCTTAACTCTTACTCTGGACTAATGGTTAAGGTCTGAACTCTTACTCTGGACTAATGGTTAAGGTCTTAACTCTTACTCTGGACTAATGGTTAAGGTCTTAGACTCTTACTCTGTACTCATGGTTAAGGTCTTAACTCTTACTCTGGCATCATGGTTAAGGTCTTAACTCTTACTCTGGACTAATGGTTAAGGTCTTAACTCTAACTCTTGACTAATGGTTAAGGTCTTAGACTCTTACTCTGGACTAATGGTTAAGGTCTTAGACTCTTACTCTGGCATCATGGTTAAGGTCTTAACTCTTACTCTGGCATCATTGTTAAGGTCTTAACTCTTACTCTGGCATCATGGTTAAGGTCTTAACTCTTACTCTGGACTAATGGTTAAGGTCTTAACTCTTACTCTGGACTAATGGTTAAGGTCTTAACTCTTACTCCGGCATCATGGTTAAGGTCTTAACTCTTACTCTGGACTAATGGTTAAGGTCTTAACTCTTACTCTGGCATCATGCTTAAGGTCTTAGACTCATACTCTGGCATCATGGTTAAGGTCTTAAATCTTACTCTGGACTAATGGTTAAGGTCTTAACTCTTACTCTGGCATCATGGTTAAGGTCTTAACTCTTACTCTGGACTAATGGTTAAGGTCTTAACTCTTACTCTGGCATCATGGTTAAGGTCTTAACTCTTACTCTGGACTAATGGTTATGGTCTTAGACTCTTACTCTGGCATCATGGTTAAGGTCTTAGACTCTTACTCTGGACTAATGGTTAAGGTCTTAACTCTTACTCTGGCATCATGATTAAGGTCTTAACTCTTACTCTGGACTAATGGTTAAGGTCTTAACTCTTACTCTGGACTAATGGTTAAGGTCTTAACTCTTACTCTGGGCTAATGGTTAAGGTCTTAACTCTTACTCTGGACTAATGGTTAAGGTCTTATCTCTTACTCTGGACTAATGGTTAAGGTCTTAGACTCTTACTCTGGCATCATGAATAAGGTCTTAGACTCTTACTCTGGACTACTGGTTAATGTCTTAACTCTTACTCTGGCATCATGGTTAAGGTCTTAACTCTCACTCTGGCATCATGGTTAAGGTCTTAACTCTTACTCTGTACTCATGGTTAAGGTCTTAACTCTTACTCTGGCATCATGGTTAAGGTCTTAACTCTTACTCTGGACTAATGGTTAAGGTCTTAACTCTTACTCTGGACTAATGGTTAAGGTCTTAACTCTTACTCTGGCATCATGGTTAAGGTCTTAACTCTTACTCTGGACTAATGGTTAGGGTCTTAACTCTTACTCCAGACTAATGGTTAAGGTCTTAACTCTTACTCTGGCATCATGGTTTAGGTCTTAACTCTTACTCTGGCATCATGGTTTAGGTCTTAGACTCTTACTCTGGACTAATGGTTAAGGTCTTAACTCTTACTCTGGCATCATGGTTAAGGTCTTAACTCTTACTCTGGACTAATGGTTAAGGTCTGAACTCTTACTCTGGACTAATGGTTAAGGTCTTAACTCTTACTCTGGACTAATGGTTAAGGTCTTAGACTCTTACTCTCGACTAATGGTTAAGGTCTTATCTCTTACTCTGGCATCATGGTTAAGGTCTTAGACTCTTACTGTGGACTAATGGTTAAGGTCTTACTTCATACTCTGGACTAATGGTTAAGGTCTTAGACTCTTACTCTGGACTAATGGTTAAGGTCTTAACTCTTACTCTGGACTAATGGTTAAGGTCTTAACTTTTACTCTGGCATCATGGTTAAGGTCTTAACTCTTACTCTGGACTAATGGTTAAGGTCTTAACTCTTACTCTTGACTAATGGTTAAGGTCTTAACTCTTACTCTGGACTAATGGTTAATGTCTTAGACTCTTACTCTGGCATCATGGTTAAGGTCTTAACTCTTACTCTGGCATCATCGTTAAGGTCTTAACTCTTACTCTGGCATCATGGTTAAGGTCTTAACTCTTACTCTGGACTAATGGTTAAGGTCTTAACTTTTACTCTGGCATCATGGTTAAGGTCTTAACTCTTACTCTGGACTAATGGTTAAGGTCTTAACTCTTACTCTGGACTAATGGTTAAGGTCTTAACTTTTACTCTGGCATCATGATTAAGGTCTTAACTCTTACTCTGGACTAATGGTTAAGGTCTTAACTCTTACTCTTGACTAATGGTTAAGGTCTTAACTCTTACTCTGGACTAATGGTTAAGGTCTTAGACTCTTACTCTGGCATCATGGTTAAGGTCTTAACTCTTACTCTGGCATCATCGTTAAGGTCTTAGACTCTTACATCATGGTTAAGGTCTTAACTCTTACTCTGGCATCATCGTTAAGGTCTTAACTCTTACTCTGGCATCATGGTTAAGGTATTAACTCTTACTCTGGCATCATGGTTAAGGTCTTAACTCTTACTCTGGACTAATGGTTAAGGTCTTAACTCTTACTCTGGACTAATGGTTAAGGTCTTAACTCTTACTCTGCCATCATGGTTAAGGTCTTAACTCTTACTCTGGACTAATGGTTAAGGTCTTAACTCTTACTCTGGCATCATGGTTAAAGTCTTAGACTCATACTCTGGCATCATGGTTAAGGTCTTAAGTCTTACTCTGGACTAATGGTTAGGGGCTTAACTCTTACTCTGGCATCATGGTTAGGGTCTTAGACTCTTACTCTGGACTAATGGTTAAGGTCTTAACTCTTACTCTGGACTAATGGTTAAGGTCTTCACTCTTACTCTGGCATCATCGTTAAGGTCTTAACTCTTACTCTGGCATCATCGTTAAGGTCTTAACTCTTACTCTGGACTAATGGTTAAGGTCTTAACTCTTACTCTGGCATCATGGTTAAGGTCTTAACTCTTACTCTGGACTAATGGTTAAGGTCTTAACTCTTACTCTGGACTAATGGTTAAGGTCTTAACTCTTACTCTGCCATCATGGTTAAGGTCTTAGACTCTTACTCTGGACTAATGGTTAAGGTCTTAACTCACACTCTGGACTAATGGTTAAGGTCTTAACTCTTACTCTGGACTAATGGTTAAGGTCTTAACTCTTACTCTGGACTAATGGTTAAGGTCTTAACTCTTACTCTGGACTAATGGTTAAGGTCTTAACTCTTACTCTGGCATCATGGTTAAGGTCTTAACTCTTACTCTGGAATAATGGTTAAGGTCTTAACTCTTACTCTTGACTAATGGTTAAGGTCTTAACTCTTACTCTGGACTAATGGTTAAGGTCTTAGACTCTTACTCTGGCATCATGGTTAAGGTCTTAACTCTTACTCTGGCATCATCGTTAAGGTCTTAACTCTTACTCTGGCATCATGGTTAAGGTCTTAACTCTTACTCTAGACTAATGGTTAAGGTCTTAACTCTTACTCTGGCATCATGGTTAAGGTATTAACTCTTACTCTGGACTATTGGTTAAGGTCTTAACTCTTACTCTGGACTAATGGTTAAGGTCATGACTCTTACTCTGGCCTAATGGTTAAGGTCTTAGACTCTTACTCTGGCATCATGGTTAAGGTCTTAGACTCTTTCTCTGGCATCAAGGTTAAGGTCTTAACTCTTACTCTGGCATCATGTTTAAGGTCTTAACTCTTACTCTGGACTAATGGTTAAGGTCTGAACTCTTACTCTGGACTAATGGTTAAGGTCTTAGACTCTTACTCTGTACTGATGGTTAAGGTCTTAACTCTTACTCTGGCATCATGGTTAAGGTCTTAACTCTTACTCTGGACTAATGGTTAAGGTCTTAACTCTTACTCTTGACTAATGGTTAAGGTCTTAACTCTTACTCTGGACTAATGGTTAAGGTCTTAGACTCTTACTCTGGCATCATGGTTAAGGTCTTAACTCTTACTCTGGCATCATTGTTAAGGTCTTAACTCTTACTCTGGACTAATGGTTAAGGTCTTAACTCTTACTCTGGACTAATGGTTAAGGTCTTCACTCTTACTCTGGCATCATCGTTAAGGTCTTAACTCTTACTCTGGCATCATCGTTAAGGTCTTAACTCTTACTCTGGACTAATGGTTAAGGTCTTAACTATTACTCTGGCATCATGGTTAAGGTCTTAACTCTTACTCTGGACTAATGGTTAAGGTCTTAACTCTTACTCTGGACTAATGGTTAAGGTCTTAACTCTTACTCTGCCATCATGGTTAAGGTCTTAGACTCTTACTCTGGACTAATGGTTAAGGTCTTAACTCACACTCTGGACTAATGGTTAAGGTCTTAACTCTTACTCTGGACTAATGGTTAAGGTCTTAACTCTTACTCTGGACTAATGGTTAAGGTCTTAACTCTTACTCTGGACTAATGGTTAAGGTCTTAACTCTTACTCTGGCATCATGGTTAAGGTCTTAACTCTTACTCTGGACTAATGGTTAAGGTCTTAACTCTTACTCTTGACTAATGGTTAAGGTCTTAACTCTTACTCTGGACTAATGGTTAAGGTCTTAGACTCTTACTCTGGCATCATGGTTAAGGTCTTAACTCTTACTCTGGCATCATCGTTAAGGTCTTAACTCTTACTCTGGCATCATGGTTAAGGTCTTAACTCTTACTCTAGACTAATGGTTAAGGTCTTAACTCTTACTCTGGCATCATGGTTAAGGTATTAACTCTTACTCTGGACTATTGGTTAAGGTCTTAACTCTTACTCTGGACTAATGGTTAAGGTCATGACTCTTACTCTGGCCTAATGGTTAAGGTCTTAGACTCTTACTCTGGCATCATGGTTAAGGTCTTAGACTCTTTCTCTGGCATCAAGGTTAAGGTCTTAACTCTTACTCTGGCATCATGTTTAAGGTCTTAACTCTTACTCTGGACTAATGGTTAAGGTCTGAACTCTTACTCTGGACTAATGGTTAAGGTCTTAGACTCTTACTCTGTACTGATGGTTAAGGTCTTAACTCTTACTCTGGCATCATGGTTAAGGTCTTAACTCTTACTCTGGACTAATGGTTAAGGTCTTAACTCTTACTCTTGACTAATGGTTAAGGTCTTAACTCTTACTCTGGACTAATGGTTAAGGTCTTAGACTCTTACTCTGGCATCATGGTTAAGGTCTTAACTCTTACTCTGGCATCATTGTTAAGGTCTTAACTCTTACTCTGGCATCATGGTTAAGGTCTTAACTCTTACTCTGGACTAATGGTTAAGGTCTTAACTCTTACTCCGGCATCATGGTTAAGGTCTTAACTCTTACTCTGGACTAATGGTTAAGGTCTTAACTCTTACTCTGGCATCATGGTTAAGGTCTTAGACTCTTACTCTGGCATCATGGTTAAGGTCTTAACTCTTACTCTGGCATCACGGTTAAGGTCTTAACTCTTACTCTGGACTAATGGTTAAGGTCTTAACTCTTACGCTGGGCTAATGGTTAAGGTCTTAACTCTTACTCTGGACTAATGGTTAAGGTCTTAACTCTTACTCTGGACTAATGGTTAAGGTCTTAACTCTTACTCTGGCATCATCGTTAAGGTCTTAACTCTTACTCTGGCATCATGGTTAAGGTCTTAACTCTAACTCTGGACTAATGGTTAAGGTCTTAACTCTTACTCTGGACTAATGGTTAAGGTCTTAACTCTTACTCCGGCATCATGGTTAAGGTCTTAACTCTTACTCTGGACTAATGGTTAAGGTCTTAACTCTTACTCTGGCATCATGGTTAAGGTCTTAGACTCATACTCTGGCATCATGGTTAAGGTCTTAAATCTTACTCTGGACTAATGGTTAAGGTCTTAACTCTTACTCTGGCATCATGGTTAAGGTCTTAGACTCTTACTCTGGAATAATGGTTAAGGTCTTAACTCTTACTCTGGCATCACGGTTAAGGTCTTAACTCTTACTCTGGACTAATGGTTAAGGTCTTAACTCTTACTCTGGGCTAATGGTTAAGGTCTTAACTCTTACTCTGGACTAATGGTTAAGGTCTTAACTCTTACTCTGGACTAATGGTTAAGGTCTTAACTCTTACTCTGGCATCATCGTTAAGGTCTTAACTCTTACTCTGGCATCATGGTTAACGTCTTAACTCTAACTCTGGACTAAAGGTTAAGGTCTTAACTCTTACTCTGGACTAATGGTTATGGTCTTAACTCTTACTCTGGCATCATGGTTAAGGTCTTAACTCTGGCATCATGGTTAAGGTCTTAACTCTTACTCTGGACTAATGGTTAAGGTCTTAACTCTTACTCTGGCTTCATGGTTAAGGTCTTATACTCATACTCTGGCATCATGGTTAAGGTCTTAACTCTTACTTCGGACTAATGGTTAAGGTCTTAACTCTTACTCTGGCATCATGGTTAAGGTCTTAGACTCTTACTCTGGACTAATGGTTAAGGTCTTAACTCTTACTCTGGGCTAATGGTTAAGGTCTTAACTCTTACTCTGGACTAATGGTTAAGGTCTTATCTCTTCCTCTGGACTAATGGTTAAGGTCTTAGACTCTTACTCTGGCATCATGGATAAGGTCTTAGACTCTTACTCTGGACTACTGGTTAATGTCTTAACTCTTACTCTGGCGTCATGGTTAAGGTCTTAACTTTCACTCTGGCATCATGGTTAAGGTCTTAACTCTTACTCTGTACTCATGGTTAAGGTCTTAACTCTTACTCTGGCATCATGGTTAAGGTCTTAACTCTTACTCTGGACTAATGGTTAAGGTCTTAACTCTTACTCTGGACTAATGGTTAAGGTCTTAACTCTTACTCTGGCATCATGGTTAAGGTCTTAACTCTTACTCTGGACTAATGGTTAAGGTCTTGGACTCTTAATCTGGACTAATGGTTAAGGTCTTAACTCTTAGTCTGGCATCATGGTTAAGGTCTTAGACTCTTACTCTGGACTAATGGTTAAGGTCTTAACTCTTACTCTGGACTAATCGTTAAGGTCTTAGACTCTTACTCTGGACTAATGGTTAAGGTCTTAACTCTTACTCTGGACTAATGGTTAAGGTCATGACTCTTACTCTGGGCTAATGGTTAAGGTCTTAGACTCTTACTCTGGCATCATGGTTAAGGTCTTAGACTCTTTCTCTGGCATCAAGGTTAAGGTCTTAACTCTTACTCTGGCATCATGGTTAAGGTCTTAACTCTTACTCTGGACTAATGGTTAAGGTCTGAACTCTTACTCTGGACTAATGGTTAAGGTCTTAACTCTTACTCTGGACTAATGGTTAAGGTCTTAGACTCTTACTCTGTACTCATGGTTAAGGTCTTAACTCTTACTCTGGCATCATGGTTAAGGTCTTAACTCTTACTCTGGACTAATGGTTAAGGTCTTAACTCTTACTCTTGACTAATGGTTAAGGTCTTAGACTCTTACTCTGGACTAATGGTTAAGGTCTTAGACTCTTACTCTGGCATCATGGTTAAGGTCTTAACTCTTACTCTGGCATCATTGTTAAGGTCTTAACTCTTACTCTGGCATCATGGTTAAGGTCTTAACTCTTACTCTGGACTAATGGTTAAGGTCTTAACTCTTACTCTGGACTAATGGTTAAGGTCTTAACTCTTACTCCGGCATCATGGTTAAGGTCTTAACTCTTACTCTGGCATCATGGTTAAGGTCTTAGACTCATACTCTGGCATCATGGTTAAGGTCTTAAATCTTACTCTGGACTAATGGTTAAGGTCTTAACTCTTACTCTGGCATCATGGTTAAGGTCTTAACTCTTACTCTGTACTCATGGTTAAGGTCTTAACTCTTACTCTGGCATCATGGTTAAGGTCTTAACTCTTACTCTGGACTAATGGTTAAGGTCTTAACTCTTACTCTGGACTAATGGTTAAGGTCTTAACTCTTACTCTGGCATCATGGTTAAGGTCTTAGACTCTTACTCTGGACTAATGGTTAAGGTCTTAGACTCTTAATCTGGACTAATGGTTAAGGTCTTAACTCTTACTCTGGCATCATGGTTAAGGTCTTAGACTCTTACTCTGGACTAATGGTTAAGGTCTTAACTCTTACTCTGGACTAATCGTTAAGGTCTTAGACTCTTACTCTGGACTAATGGTTAAGGTCTTAACTCTTACTCTGGACTAATGGTTAAGGTCATGACTCTTACTCTGGGCTAATGGTTAAGGTCTTAGACTCTTACTCTGGCATCATGGTTAAGGTCTTAGACTCTTTCTCTGGCATCAAGGTTAAGGTCTTAACTCTTACTCTGGCATCATGGTTAAGGTCTTAACTCTTAGTCTGGACTAATGGTTAAGGTCTGAACTCTTACTCTGGACTAATGGTTAAGGTCTTAACTCTTACTCTGGACTAATGGTTAAGGTCTTAGACTCTTACTCTGTACTCATGGTTAAGGTCTTAACTCTTACTCTGGCATCATGGTTAAGGTCTTAGCTCTTACTCTGGACTAATGGTTAAGGTCTTAACTCTTACTCTTGACTAATGGTTAAGGTCTTAGACTCTTACTCTGGACTAATGGTTAAGGACTTAGACTCTTACTCTGGCATCATGGTTAAGGTCTTAATTCTTACTCTGGCATCATTGTTAAGGTCTTAACTCTTACTCTGGCATCATGGTTAAGGTCTTAACTCTTACTCTGGACTAATGGTTAAGGTCTTAACTCTTACTCTGGACTAATGGTTAAGGTCTTAACTCTTACTCCGGCATCATGGTTAAGGTCTTAACTCTTACTCCGGCATCATGGTTAAGGTCTTAACTCTTACTATGGACTAATGGTTAAGGTCTTAACTCTTACTCTGGCATCATGGTTAAGGTCTTAGACTCATACTCTGGCATCATGGTTAAGGTCTTAAATCTTACTCTGGACTAATGGTTAAGGTCTTAACTCTTACTCTGGCATCATGGTTAAGGTCTTAACTCTTACTCTGGACTAATGGTTAAGGTCTTAACTCTTACTCTGGCATCATGGTTAAGGTCTTAACTCTTACTCTGGACTAATGGTTATGGTCTTAGACTCTTACTCTGGCATCATGGTTAAGGTCTTAACTCTTACTCTGGCATCATGGTTAAGGTCTTAACTCTTACTCTGGACTAATGGTTAAGGTCTTAACTCTGACTCTGGCATCATGGTTAAGGTCTTAGACTCTTACTCTGGAATAATGGTTAAGGTCTTAACTCTTACTCTGGACTAATGGTTAAGGTCTTAACTCTTACTCTGCACTAATGGTTAAGGTCTTAACTATTACTCTGGGCTAATGGTTAAGGTCTTAATTCTTACTCTGGACTAATGGTTAAGGTCTTAACTCTTACTCTGGACTAATGGTTAAGGTCTTAGACTCTTACTCTGGCATCATGGTTAAGGTCTTAACTCTTACTCTGAACTAATGGTTAATGTCTTAACTCTTACTCTGGCATCATGGTTAAGTTCCTAACTCTTTCTGTGTCCTATTGGTTAAGGTCCTAACTCTTACTCTGGCATCATGGTTAAGGTCTTAACTCTTACTCTGGCATCATGGTTAAGGTCTTAACTCTTACTCTGGACTAATGGTTAAGGTCTTAACTCTTACTCTGGCATCATGGTTAAGGTCTTAGACTCTTACTCTGGACTAATGGTTAAGGTCTTAACTCTTACTCTGGGCTAATGGTTAAGGTCTTAACTCTTACTCTGGACTAATGGTTAAGGTCTTATCTCTTCCTCTGGACTAATGGTTAAGGTCTTAGACTCTTACTCTGGCATCATGGATAAGGTCTTAGACTCTTACTCTGGACTACTGGTTAATGTCTTAACTCTTACTCTGGCGTCATGGTTAAGGTCTTAACTTTCACTCTGGCATCATGGTTAAGGTCTTAACTCTTACTCTGGACTAATGGTTAAGGTCTTAACTCTTACTCTGGCATCATGGTTAAGGTCTTAGACTCATACTCTGGCATCATGGTTAAGGTCTTAAATCTTACTCTGGACTAATGGTTAAGGTCTTAACTCTTACTCTGGCATCATGGTTAAGGTCTTAGACTCTTACTCTGGCATCATGGTTAAGGTCTTAACTCTTACTCTGGCATCACGGTTAAGGTCTTAACTCTTACTCTGGACTAATGGTTAAGGTCTTAACTCTTACGCTGGGCTAATGGTTAAGGTCTTAACTCTTACTCTGGACTAATGGTTAAGGTCTTAACTCTTACTCTGGACTAATGGTTAAGGTCTTAACTCTTACTCTGGCATCATCGTTAAGGTCTTAACTCTTACTCTGGCATCATGGTTAAGGTCTTAACTCTAACTCTGGACTAATGGTTAAGGTCTTAACTCTTACTCTGGACTAATGGTTAAGGTCTTAACTCTTACTCCGGCATCATGGTTAAGGTCTTAACTCTTACTCTGGACTAATGGTTAAGGTCTTAACTCTTACTCTGGCATCATGGTTAAGGTCTTAGACTCATACTCTGGCATCATGGTTAAGGTCTTAAATCTTACTCTGGACTAATGGTTAAGGTCTTAACTCTTACTCTGGCATCATGGTTAAGGTCTTAGACTCTTACTCTGGAATAATGGTTAAGGTCTTAACTCTTACTCTGGACTAATGGTTAAGGTCTTAACTCTTACTCTGGCATCATCGTTAAGGTCTTAACTCTTACTCTGGCATCATGGTTAACGTCTTAACTCTAACTCTGGACTAATGGTTAAGGTCTTAACTCTTACTCTGGACTAATGGTTATGGTCTTAACTCTTACTCTGGCATCATGGTTAAGGTCTTAACTCTGGCATCATGGTTAAGGTCTTAACTCTTACTCTGGACTAATGGTTAAGGTCTTAACTCTTACTCTGGCTTCATGGTTAAGGTCTTATACTCATACTCTGGCATCATGGTTAAGGTCTTAACTCTTACTTCGGACTAATGGTTAAGGTCTTAACTCTTACTCTGGCATCATGGTTAAGGTCTTAGACTCTTACTCTGGACTAATGGTTAAGGTCTTAACTCTTACTCTGGGCTAATGGTTAAGGTCTTAACTCTTACTCTGGACTAATGGTTAAGGTCTTATCTCTTCCTCTGGACTAATGGTTAAGGTCTTAGACTCTTACTCTGGCATCATGGATAAGGTCTTAGACTCTTACTCTGGACTACTGGTTAATGTCTTAACTCTTACTCTGGCGTCATGGTTAAGGTCTTAACTTTCACTCTGGCATCATGGTTAAGGTCTTAACTCTTACTCTGTACTCATGGTTAAGGTCTTAACTCTTACTCTGGCATCATGGTTAAGGTCTTAACTCTTACTCTGGACTAATGGTTAAGGTCTTAACTCTTACTCTGGACTAATGGTTAAGGTCTTAACTCTTACTCTGGCATCATGGTTAAGGTCTTAACTCTTACTCTGGACTAATGGTTAAGGTCTTGGACTCTTAATCTGGACTAATGGTTAAGGTCTTAACTCTTAGTCTGGCATCATGGTTAAGGTCTTAGACTCTTACTCTGGACTAATGGTTAAGGTCTTAACTCTTACTCTGGACTAATCGTTAAGGTCTTAGACTCTTACTCTGGACTAATGGTTAAGGTCTTAACTCTTACTCTGGACTAATGGTTAAGGTCATGACTCTTACTCTGGGCTAATGGTTAAGGTCTTAGACTCTTACTCTGGCATCATGGTTAAGGTCTTAGACTCTTTCTCTGGCATCAAGGTTAAGGTCTTAACTCTTACTCTGGCATCATGGTTAAGGTCTTAACTCTTACTCTGGACTAATGGTTAAGGTCTGAACTCTTACTCTGGACTAATGGTTAAGGTCTTAACTCTTACTCTGGACTAATGGTTAAGGTCTTAGACTCTTACTCTGTACTCATGGTTAAGGTCTTAACTCTTACTCTGGCATCATGGTTAAGGTCTTAACTCTTACTCTGGACTAATGGTTAAGGTCTTAACTCTTACTCTTGACTAATGGTTAAGGTCTTAGACTCTTACTCTGGACTAATGGTTAAGGTCTTAACTCTTACTCCGGCATCATGGTTAAGGTCTTAACTCTTACTCTGGACTAATGGTTAAGGTCTTAACTCTTACTCTGGCATCATGGTTAAGGTCTTAGACTCATACTCTGGCATCATGGTTAAGGTCTTAAATCTTACTCTGGACTAATGGTTAAGGTCTTAACTCTTACTCTGGCATCATGGTTAAGGTCTTAGACTCTTACTCTGGAATAATGGTTAAGGTCTTAACTCTTACTCTGGCATCACGGTTAAGGTCTTAACTCTTACTCTGGACTAATGGTTAAGGTCTTAACTCTTACTCTGGGCTAATGGTTAAGGTCTTAACTCTTACTCTGGACTAATGGTTAAGGTCTTAACTCTTACTCTGGACTAATGGTTAAGGTCTTAACTCTTACTCTGGCATCATCGTTAAGGTCTTAACTCTTACTCTGGCATCATGGTTAACGTCTTAACTCTAACTCTGGACTAAAGGTTAAGGTCTTAACTCTTACTCTGGACTAATGGTTATGGTCTTAACTCTTACTCTGGCATCATGGTTAAGGTCTTAACTCTGGCATCATGGTTAAGGTCTTAACTCTTACTCTGGACTAATGGTTAAGGTCTTAACTCTTACTCTGGCTTCATGGTTAAGGTCTTATACTCATACTCTGGCATCATGGTTAAGGTCTTAACTCTTACTTCGGACTAATGGTTAAGGTCTTAACTCTTACTCTGGCATCATGGTTAAGGTCTTAGACTCTTACTCTGGACTAATGGTTAAGGTCTTAACTCTTACTCTGGGCTAATGGTTAAGGTCTTAACTCTTACTCTGGACTAATGGTTAAGGTCTTATCTCTTCCTCTGGACTAATGGTTAAGGTCTTAGACTCTTACTCTGGCATCATGGATAAGGTCTTAGACTCTTACTCTGGACTACTGGTTAATGTCTTAACTCTTACTCTGGCGTCATGGTTAAGGTCTTAACTTTCACTCTGGCATCATGGTTAAGGTCTTAACTCTTACTCTGTACTCATGGTTAAGGTCTTAACTCTTACTCTGGCATCATGGTTAAGGTCTTAACTCTTACTCTGGACTAATGGTTAAGGTCTTAACTCTTACTCTGGACTAATGGTTAAGGTCTTAACTCTTACTCTGGCATCATGGTTAAGGTCTTAACTCTTACTCTGGACTAATGGTTAAGGTCTTGGACTCTTAATCTGGACTAATGGTTAAGGTCTTAACTCTTAGTCTGGCATCATGGTTAAGGTCTTAGACTCTTACTCTGGACTAATGGTTAAGGTCTTAACTCTTACTCTGGACTAATCGTTAAGGTCTTAGACTCTTACTCTGGACTAATGGTTAAGGTCTTAACTCTTACTCTGGACTAATGGTTAAGGTCATGACTCTTACTCTGGGCTAATGGTTAAGGTCTTAGACTCTTACTCTGGCATCATGGTTAAGGTCTTAGACTCTTTCTCTGGCATCAAGGTTAAGGTCTTAACTCTTACTCTGGCATCATGGTTAAGGTCTTAACTCTTACTCTGGACTAATGGTTAAGGTCTGAACTCTTACTCTGGACTAATGGTTAAGGTCTTAACTCTTACTCTGGACTAATGGTTAAGGTCTTAGACTCTTACTCTGTACTCATGGTTAAGGTCTTAACTCTTACTCTGGCATCATGGTTAAGGTCTTAACTCTTACTCTGGACTAATGGTTAAGGTCTTAACTCTTACTCTTGACTAATGGTTAAGGTCTTAGACTCTTACTCTGGACTAATGGTTAAGGTCTTAGACTCTTACTCTGGCATCATGGTTAAGGTCTTAACTCTTACTCTGGCATCATTGTTAAGGTCTTAACTCTTACTCTGGCATCATGGTTAAGGTCTTAACTCTTACTCTGGACTAATGGTTAAGGTCTTAACTCTTACTCTGGACTAATGGTTAAGGTCTTAACTCTTACTCCGGCATCATGGTTAAGGTCTTAACTCTTACTCTGGCATCATGGTTAAGGTCTTAGACTCATACTCTGGCATCATGGTTAAGGTCTTAAATCTTACTCTGGACTAATGGTTAAGGTCTTAACTCTTACTCTGGCATCATGGTTAAGGTCTTAACTCTTACTCTGTACTCATGGTTAAGGTCTTAACTCTTACTCTGGCATCATGGTTAAGGTCTTAACTCTTACTCTGGACTAATGGTTAAGGTCTTAACTCTTACTCTGGACTAATGGTTAAGGTCTTAACTCTTACTCTGGCATCATGGTTAAGGTCTTAGACTCTTACTCTGGACTAATGGTTAAGGTCTTAGACTCTTAATCTGGACTAATGGTTAAGGTCTTAACTCTTACTCTGGCATCATGGTTAAGGTCTTAGACTCTTACTCTGGACTAATGGTTAAGGTCTTAACTCTTACTCTGGACTAATCGTTAAGGTCTTAGACTCTTACTCTGGACTAATGGTTAAGGTCTTAACTCTTACTCTGGACTAATGGTTAAGGTCATGACTCTTACTCTGGGCTAATGGTTAAGGTCTTAGACTCTTACTCTGGCATCATGGTTAAGGTCTTAGACTCTTTCTCTGGCATCAAGGTTAAGGTCTTAACTCTTACTCTGGCATCATGGTTAAGGTCTTAACTCTTAGTCTGGACTAATGGTTAAGGTCTGAACTCTTACTCTGGACTAATGGTTAAGGTCTTAACTCTTACTCTGGACTAATGGTTAAGGTCTTAGACTCTTACTCTGTACTCATGGTTAAGGTCTTAACTCTTACTCTGGCATCATGGTTAAGGTCTTAGCTCTTACTCTGGACTAATGGTTAAGGTCTTAACTCTTACTCTTGACTAATGGTTAAGGTCTTAGACTCTTACTCTGGACTAATGGTTAAGGACTTAGACTCTTACTCTGGCATCATGGTTAAGGTCTTAATTCTTACTCTGGCATCATTGTTAAGGTCTTAACTCTTACTCTGGCATCATGGTTAAGGTCTTAACTCTTACTCTGGACTAATGGTTAAGGTCTTAACTCTTACTCTGGACTAATGGTTAAGGTCTTAACTCTTACTCCGGCATCATGGTTAAGGTCTTAACTCTTACTCCGGCATCATGGTTAAGGTCTTAACTCTTACTATGGACTAATGGTTAAGGTCTTAACTCTTACTCTGGCATCATGGTTAAGGTCTTAGACTCATACTCTGGCATCATGGTTAAGGTCTTAAATCTTACTCTGGACTAATGGTTAAGGTCTTAACTCTTACTCTGGCATCATGGTTAAGGTCTTAACTCTTACTCTGGACTAATGGTTAAGGTCTTAACTCTTACTCTGGCATCATGGTTAAGGTCTTAACTCTTACTCTGGACTAATGGTTATGGTCTTAGACTCTTACTCTGGCATCATGGTTAAGGTCTTAACTCTTACTCTGGCATCATGGTTAAGGTCTTAACTCTTACTCTGGACTAATGGTTAAGGTCTTAACTCTGACTCTGGCATCATGGTTAAGGTCTTAGACTCTTACTCTGGAATAATGGTTAAGGTCTTAACTCTTACTCTGGACTAATGGTTAAGGTCTTAACTCTTACTCTGCACTAATGGTTAAGGTCTTAACTATTACTCTGGGCTAATGGTTAAGGTCTTAATTCTTACTCTGGACTAATGGTTAAGGTCTTAACTCTTACTCTGGACTAATGGTTAAGGTCTTAGACTCTTACTCTGGCATCATGGTTAAGGTCTTAACTCTTACTCTGAACTAATGGTTAATGTCTTAACTCTTACTCTGGCATCATGGTTAAGTTCCTAACTCTTTCTGTGTCCTATTGGTTAAGGTCCTAACTCTTACTCTGGCATCATGGTTAAGGTCTTAACTCTTACTCTGGCATCATGGTTAAGGTCTTAACTCTTACTCTGGACTAATGGTTAAGGTCTTAACTCTTACTCTGGCATCATGGTTAAGGTCTTAGACTCTTACTCTGGACTAATGGTTAAGGTCTTAACTCTTACTCTGGGCTAATGGTTAAGGTCTTAACTCTTACTCTGGACTAATGGTTAAGGTCTTATCTCTTCCTCTGGACTAATGGTTAAGGTCTTAGACTCTTACTCTGGCATCATGGATAAGGTCTTAGACTCTTACTCTGGACTACTGGTTAATGTCTTAACTCTTACTCTGGCGTCATGGTTAAGGTCTTAACTTTCACTCTGGCATCATGGTTAAGGTCTTAACTCTTACTCTGGACTAATGGTTAAGGTCTTAACTCTTACTCTGGCATCATGGTTAAGGTCTTAGACTCATACTCTGGCATCATGGTTAAGGTCTTAAATCTTACTCTGGACTAATGGTTAAGGTCTTAACTCTTACTCTGGCATCATGGTTAAGGTCTTAGACTCTTACTCTGGCATCATGGTTAAGGTCTTAACTCTTACTCTGGCATCACGGTTAAGGTCTTAACTCTTACTCTGGACTAATGGTTAAGGTCTTAACTCTTACGCTGGGCTAATGGTTAAGGTCTTAACTCTTACTCTGGACTAATGGTTAAGGTCTTAACTCTTACTCTGGACTAATGGTTAAGGTCTTAACTCTTACTCTGGCATCATCGTTAAGGTCTTAACTCTTACTCTGGCATCATGGTTAAGGTCTTAACTCTAACTCTGGACTAATGGTTAAGGTCTTAACTCTTACTCTGGACTAATGGTTAAGGTCTTAACTCTTACTCCGGCATCATGGTTAAGGTCTTAACTCTTACTCTGGACTAATGGTTAAGGTCTTAACTCTTACTCTGGCATCATGGTTAAGGTCTTAGACTCATACTCTGGCATCATGGTTAAGGTCTTAAATCTTACTCTGGACTAATGGTTAAGGTCTTAACTCTTACTCTGGCATCATGGTTAAGGTCTTAGACTCTTACTCTGGAATAATGGTTAAGGTCTTAACTCTTACTCTGGACTAATGGTTAAGGTCTTAACTCTTACTCTGGCATCATCGTTAAGGTCTTAACTCTTACTCTGGCATCATGGTTAACGTCTTAACTCTAACTCTGGACTAATGGTTAAGGTCTTAACTCTTACTCTGGACTAATGGTTATGGTCTTAACTCTTACTCTGGCATCATGGTTAAGGTCTTAACTCTGGCATCATGGTTAAGGTCTTAACTCTTACTCTGGACTAATGGTTAAGGTCTTAACTCTTACTCTGGCTTCATGGTTAAGGTCTTATACTCATACTCTGGCATCATGGTTAAGGTCTTAACTCTTACTTCGGACTAATGGTTAAGGTCTTAACTCTTACTCTGGCATCATGGTTAAGGTCTTAGACTCTTACTCTGGACTAATGGTTAAGGTCTTAACTCTTACTCTGGGCTAATGGTTAAGGTCTTAACTCTTACTCTGGACTAATGGTTAAGGTCTTATCTCTTCCTCTGGACTAATGGTTAAGGTCTTAGACTCTTACTCTGGCATCATGGATAAGGTCTTAGACTCTTACTCTGGACTACTGGTTAATGTCTTAACTCTTACTCTGGCGTCATGGTTAAGGTCTTAACTTTCACTCTGGCATCATGGTTAAGGTCTTAACTCTTACTCTGTACTCATGGTTAAGGTCTTAACTCTTACTCTGGCATCATGGTTAAGGTCTTAACTCTTACTCTGGACTAATGGTTAAGGTCTTAACTCTTACTCTGGACTAATGGTTAAGGTCTTAACTCTTACTCTGGCATCATGGTTAAGGTCTTAACTCTTACTCTGGACTAATGGTTAAGGTCTTGGACTCTTAATCTGGACTAATGGTTAAGGTCTTAACTCTTAGTCTGGCATCATGGTTAAGGTCTTAGACTCTTACTCTGGACTAATGGTTAAGGTCTTAACTCTTACTCTGGACTAATCGTTAAGGTCTTAGACTCTTACTCTGGACTAATGGTTAAGGTCTTAACTCTTACTCTGGACTAATGGTTAAGGTCATGACTCTTACTCTGGGCTAATGGTTAAGGTCTTAGACTCTTACTCTGGCATCATGGTTAAGGTCTTAGACTCTTTCTCTGGCATCAAGGTTAAGGTCTTAACTCTTACTCTGGCATCATGGTTAAGGTCTTAACTCTTACTCTGGACTAATGGTTAAGGTCTGAACTCTTACTCTGGACTAATGGTTAAGGTCTTAACTCTTACTCTGGACTAATGGTTAAGGTCTTAGACTCTTACTCTGTACTCATGGTTAAGGTCTTAACTCTTACTCTGGCATCATGGTTAAGGTCTTAACTCTTACTCTGGACTAATGGTTAAGGTCTTAACTCTTACTCTTGACTAATGGTTAAGGTCTTAGACTCTTACTCTGGACTAATGGTTAAGGTCTTAGACTCTTACTCTGGCATCATGGTTAAGGTCTTAACTCTTACTCTGGCATCATTGTTAAGGTCTTAACTCTTACTCTGGCATCATGGTTAAGGTCTTAACTCTTACTCTGGACTAATGGTTAAGGTCTTAACTCTTACTCTGGACTAATGGTTAAGGTCTTAACTCTTACTCCGGCATCATGGTTAAGGTCTTAACTCTTACTCTGGCATCATGGTTAAGGTCTTAGACTCATACTCTGGCATCATGGTTAAGGTCTTAAATCTTACTCTGGACTAATGGTTAAGGTCTTAACTCTTACTCTGGCATCATGGTTAAGGTCTTAACTCTTACTCTGTACTCATGGTTAAGGTCTTAACTCTTACTCTGGCATCATGGTTAAGGTCTTAACTCTTACTCTGGACTAATGGTTAAGGTCTTAACTCTTACTCTGGACTAATGGTTAAGGTCTTAACTCTTACTCTGGCATCATGGTTAAGGTCTTAGACTCTTACTCTGGACTAATGGTTAAGGTCTTAGACTCTTAATCTGGACTAATGGTTAAGGTCTTAACTCTTACTCTGGCATCATGGTTAAGGTCTTAGACTCTTACTCTGGACTAATGGTTAAGGTCTTAACTCTTACTCTGGACTAATCGTTAAGGTCTTAGACTCTTACTCTGGACTAATGGTTAAGGTCTTAACTCTTACTCTGGACTAATGGTTAAGGTCATGACTCTTACTCTGGGCTAATGGTTAAGGTCTTAGACTCTTACTCTGGCATCATGGTTAAGGTCTTAGACTCTTTCTCTGGCATCAAGGTTAAGGTCTTAACTCTTACTCTGGCATCATGGTTAAGGTCTTAACTCTTACTCTGGACTAATGGTTAAGGTCTGAACTCTTACTCTGGACTAATGGTTAAGGTCTTAACTCTTACTCTGGACTAATGGTTAAGGTCTTAGACTCTTACTCTGTACTCATGGTTAAGGTCTTAACTCTTACTCTGGCATCATGGTTAAGGTCTTAGCTCTTACTCTGGACTAATGGTTAAGGTCTTAACTCTTACTCTTGACTAATGGTTAAGGTCTTAGACTCTTACTCTGGACTAATGGTTAAGGACTTAGACTCTTACTCTGGCATCATGGTTAAGGTCTTAATTCTTACTCTGGCATCATTGTTAAGGTCTTAACTCTTACTCTGGCATCATGGTTAAGGTCTTAACTCTTACTCTGGACTAATGGTTAAGGTCTTAACTCTTACTCTGGACTAATGGTTAAGGTCTTAACTCTTACTCCGGCATCATGGTTAAGGTCTTAACTCTTACTCCGGCATCATGGTTAAGGTCTTAACTCTTACTATGGACTAATGGTTAAGGTCTTAACTCTTACTCTGGCATCATGGTTAAGGTCTTAGACTCATACTCTGGCATCATGGTTAAGGTCTTAAATCTTACTCTGGACTAATGGTTAAGGTCTTAACTCTTACTCTGGCATCATGGTTAAGGTCTTAACTCTTACTCTGGACTAATGGTTAATGTCTTAACTCTTACTCTGGCATCATGGTTAAGGTCTTAACTCTTACTCTGGACTAATGGTTATGGTCTTAGACTCTTACTCTGGCATCATGGTTAAGGTCTTAACTCTTACTCTGGCATCATGGTTAAGGTCTTAACTCTTACTCTGGACTAATGGTTAAGGTCTTAACTCTGACTCTGGCATCATGGTTAAGGTCTTAGACTCTTACTCTGGAATAATGGTTAAGGTCTTAACTCTTACTCTGGACTAATGGTTAAGGTCTTAACTCTTACTCTGCACTAATGGTTAAGGTCTTAACTATTACTCTGGGCTAATGGTTAAGGTCTTAATTCTTACTCTGGACTAATGGTTAAGGTCTTAACTCTTACTCTGGACTAATGGTTAAGGTCTTAGACTCTTACTCTGGCATCATGGTTAAGGTCTTAACTCTTACTCTGAACTAATGGTTAATGTCTTAACTCTTACTCTGGCATCATGGTTAAGTTCCTAACTCTTTCTGTGGCCTATTGGTTAAGGTCCTAACTCTTACTCTGGCATCATGGTTAAGGTCTTAACTCTTACTCTGGCATCATGGTTAAGGTCTTAACTCTTACTCTGGACTAATGGTTAAGGTCTTAACTCTTACTCTGGCATCATGGTTAAGGTCTTAGACTCTTACTCTGGACTAATGGTTAAGGTCTTAACTCTTACTCTGGGCTAATGGTTAAGGTCTTAACTCTTACTCTGGACTAATGGTTAAGGTCTTATCTCTTCCTCTGGACTAATGGTTAAGGTCTTAGACTCTTACTCTGGCATCATGGATAAGGTCTTAGACTCTTACTCTGGACTACTGGTTAATGTCTTAACTCTTACTCTGGCGTCATGGTTAAGGTCTTAACTTTCACTCTGGCATCATGGTTAAGGTCTTAACTCTTACTCTGGACTAATGGTTAAGGTCTTAACTCTTACTCTGGCATCATGGTTAAGGTCTTAGACTCATACTCTGGCATCATGGTTAAGGTCTTAAATCTTACTCTGGACTAATGGTTAAGGTCTTAACTCTTACTCTGGCATCATGGTTAAGGTCTTAGACTCTTACTCTGGCATCATGGTTAAGGTCTTAACTCTTACTCTGGCATCACGGTTAAGGTCTTAACTCTTACTCTGGACTAATGGTTAAGGTCTTAACTCTTACGCTGGGCTAATGGTTAAGGTCTTAACTCTTACTCTGGACTAATGGTTAAGGTCTTAACTCTTACTCTGGACTAATGGTTAAGGTCTTAACTCTTACTCTGGCATCATCGTTAAGGTCTTAACTCTTACTCTGGCATCATGGTTAAGGTCTTAACTCTAACTCTGGACTAATGGTTAAGGTCTTAACTCTTACTCTGGACTAATGGTTAAGGTCTTAACTCTTACTCCGGCATCATGGTTAAGGTCTTAACTCTTACTCTGGACTAATGGTTAAGGTCTTAACTCTTACTCTGGCATCATGGTTAAGGTCTTAGACTCATACTCTGGCATCATGGTTAAGGTCTTAAATCTTACTCTGGACTAATGGTTAAGGTCTTAACTCTTACTCTGGCATCATGGTTAAGGTCTTAGACTCTTACTCTGGAATAATGGTTAAGGTCTTAACTCTTACTCTGGCATCACGGTTAAGGTCTTAACTCTTACTCTGGACTAATGGTTAAGGTCTTAACTCTTACTCTGGGCTAATGGTTAAGGTCTTAACTCTTACTCTGGACTAATGGTTAAGGTCTTAACTCTTACTCTGGACTAATGGTTAAGGTCTTAACTCTTACTCTGGCATCATCGTTAAGGTCTTAACTCTTACTCTGGCATCATGGTTAACGTCTTAACTCTAACTCTGGACTAATGGTTAAGGTCTTAACTCTTACTCTGGACTAATGGTTATGGTCAAAACTCTTACTCTGGCATCATGGTTAAGGTCTTAACTCTGGCATCATGGTTAAGGTCTTAACTCTTACTCTGGACTAATGGTTAAGGTCTTAACTCTTACTCTGGCTTCATGGTTAAGGTCTTATACTCATACTCTGGCATCATGGTTAAGGTCTTAACTCTTACTTCGGACTAATGGTTAAGGTCTTAACTCTTACTCTGGCATCATGGTTAAGGTCTTAGACTCTTACTCTGGACTAATGGTTAAGGTCTTAACTCTTACTCTGGACTAATGGTTAAGGTCTTATCTCTTCCTCTGGACTAATGGTTAAGGTCTTAGACTCTTACTCTGGCATCATGGATAAGGTCTTAGACTCTTACTCTGGACTACTGGTTAATGTCTTAACTCTTACTCTGGCGTCATGGTTAAGGTCTTAACTTTCACTCTGGCATCATGGTTAAGGTCTTAACTCTTACTCTGTACTCATGGTTAAGGTCTTAACTCTTACTCTGGCATCATGGTTAAGGTCTTAACTCTTACTCTGGACTAATGGTTAAGGTCTTAACTCTTACTCTGGACTAATGGTTAAGGTCTTAACTCTTACTCTGGCATCATGGTTAAGGTCTTAACTCTTACTCTGGACTAATGGTTAAGGTCTTAGACTCTTAATCTGGACTAATGGTTAAGGTCTTAACTCTTAGTCTGGCATCATGGTTAAGGTCTTAGACTCTTACTCTGGACTAATGGTTAAGGTCTTAACTCTTACTCTGGACTAATCGTTAAGGTCTTAGACTCTTACTCTGGACTAATGGTTAAGGTCTTAACTCTTACTCTGGACTAATGGTTAAGGTCATGACTCTTACTCTGGGCTAATGGTTAAGGTCTTAGACTCTTACTCTGGCATCATGGTTAAGGTCTAAGACTCTTTCTCTGGCATCAAGGTTAAGGTCTTAACTCTTACTCTGGCATCATGGTTAAGGTCTTAACTCTTACTCTGGACTAATGGTTAAGGTCTGAACTCTTACTCTGGACTAATGGTTAAGGTCTTAACTCTTACTCTGGACTAATGTTTAAGGTCTTAGACTCTTACTCTGTACTCATGGTTAAGGTCTTAACTCTTACTCTGGCATCATGGTTAAGGTCTTAACTCTTACTCTGGACTAATGGTTAAGGTCTTAACTCTTACTCTTGACTAATGGTTAAGGTCTTAGACTCTTTCTCTGGACTAATGGTTAAGGTCTTAGACTCTTACTCTGGCATCATGGTTAAGGTCTTAACTCTTACTCTGGCATCATTGTTAAGGTCTTAACTCTTACTCTGGCATCATGGTTAAGGTCTTAACTCTTACTCTGGACTAATGGTTAAGGTCTTAACTCTTACTCTGGACTAATGGTTAAGGTCTTAACTCTTACTCCGGCATCATGGTTAAGGTCTTAACTCTTACTCTGGCATCATGGTTAAGGTCTTAGACTCATACTCTGGCATCATGGTTAAGGTCTTAAATCTTACTCTGGACTAATGGTTAAGGTCTTAACTCTTACTCTGGCATCATGGTTAAGGTCTTAACTCTTACTCTGAACTAATGGTTAATGTCTTAACTCTTACTCTGGCATCATGGTTAAGTTCCTAACTCTTTCTGTGGCCTATTGGTTAAGGTCCTAACTCTTACTCTGGCATCATGGTTAAGGTCTTAACTCTTACTCTGGCATCATGGTTAAGGTCTTAACTCTTACTCTGGACTAATGGTTAAGGTCTTAACTCTTACTCTGGCATCATGGTTAAGGTCTTAGACTCTTACTCTGGACTAATGGTTAAGGTCTTAACTCTTACTCTGGGCTAATGGTTAAGGTCTTAACTCTTACTCTGGACTAATGGTTAAGGTCTTATATCTTCCTCTGGACTAATGGTTAAGGTCTTAGACTCTTACTCTGGCATCATGGATAAGGTCTTAGACTCTTACTCTGGACTACTGGTTAATGTCTTAACTCTTACTCTGGCGTCATGGTTAAGGTCTTAACTTTCACTCTGGCATCATGGTTAAGGTCTTAACTCTTACTCTGTACTCATGGTTAAGGTCTTAACTCTTACTCTGGCATCATGGATAAGGTCTTAACTCTTACTCTGGACTAATGGTTAAGGTCTTAACTCTTACTCTGGACTAATGGTTAAGGTCTTAACTCTTACTCTGGCATCATGGTTAAGGTCTTAGACTCTTACTCTGGACTAATGGTTAAGGTCTTAACTCTTAGTCTGGCATCATGGTTAAGGTCTTAACTCTTACTCTGGACTAATGGTTAAGGTCTTACCTCTTACTCTGGCATCATGGTTAAGGTCTTAACTCTTACTCTGGACTAATGGTTAAGGTCTTAGACTCTTAATCTGGACTAATGGTTAAGGTCTTAACTCTTACTCTGACATCATGGTTAAGGTCTTAGACTCTTACTCTGGACTAATGGTTAAGGTCTTAACTCTTACTCTGGACTAATCGTTAAGGTCTTAGACTCTTACTCTGGACTAATGGTTAAGGTCTTAACTCTTACTCTGGACTAATGGTTAAGGTCATGACTCTTACTCTGGGCTAATGGTTAAGGTCTTAGACTCTTACTCTGGCATCATGGTTAAGGTCTTAGACTCTTTCTCTGGCATCAAGGTTAAGGTCTTAACTCTTACTCTGGCATCATGGTTAAGGTCTTAACTCTTACTCTGGACTAATGGTTAAGGTCTGAACTCTTACTCTGGACTAATGGTTAAGGTCTTAACTCTTACTCTGGACTAATGGTTAAGGTCTTAGACTCTTACTCTGTACTCATGGTTAAGGTCTTAACTCTTACTCTGGCATCATGGTTAAGGTCTTAACTCTTACTCTGGACTAATGGTTAAGGTCTTAACTCTAACTCTTGACTAATGGTTAAGGTCTTAGACTCTTACTCTGGACTAATGGTTAAGGTCTTAGACTCTTACTCTGGCATCATGGTTAAGGTCTTAACTCTTACTCTGGCATCATTGTTAAGGTCTTAACTCTTACTCTGGCATCATGGTTAAGGTCTTAACTCTTACTCTGGACTAATGGTTAAGGTCTTAACTCTTACTCTGGACTAATGGTTAAGGTCTTAACATTTACTCCGGCATCATGGTTAAGGTCTTAACTCTTACTCTGGACTAATGGTTAAGGTCTTAACTCTTACTCTGGCATCATGCTTAAGGTCTTAGACTCATACTCTGGCATCATGGTTAAGGTCTTAAATCTTACTCTGGACTAATGGTTAAGGTCTTAACTCTTACTCTGGCATCATGGTTAAGGTCTTAACTCTTACTCTGGACTAATGGTTAAGGTCTTAACTCTTACTCTGGCATCATGGTTAAGGTCTTAACTCTTACTCTGGACTAATGGTTATGGTTTTAGACTCTTACTCTGGCATCATGGTTAAGGTCTTAGACTCTTACTCTGGACTAATGGTTAAGGTCTTAACTCTTACTCTGGCATCATGATTAAGGTCTTAACTCTTACTCTGGACTAATGGTTAAGGTCTTAACTCTTACTCTGGACTAATGGTTAAGGTCTTAACTCTTACTCTGGGCTAATGGTTAAGGTCTTAACTCTTACTCTGGACTAATGGTTAAGGTCTTATCTCTTACTCTGGACTAATGGTTAAGGTCTTAGACTCTTACTCTGGCATCATGAATAAGGTCTTAGACTCTTACTCTGGACTACTGGTTAATGTCTTAACTCTTACTCTGGCATCATGGTTAAGGTCTTAACTCTCACTCTGGCATCATGGTTAAGGTCTTAACTCTTACTCTGTACTCATGGTTAAGGTCTTAACTCTTACTCTGGCATCATGGTTAAGGTCTTAACTCTTACTCTGGACTAATGGTTAAGGTCTTAACTCTTACTCTGGACTAATGGTTAAGGTCTTAACTCTTACTCTGGCATCATGGTTAAGGTCTTAACTCTTACTCTGGACTAATGGTTAGGGTCTTAACTCTTACTCCAGACTAATGGTTAAGGTCTTAACTCTTACTCTGGCATCATGGTTTAGGTCTTAACTCTTACTCTGGCATCATGGTTTAGGTCTTAGACTCTTACTCTGGACTAATGGTTAAGGTCTTAACTCTTACTCTGGCATCATGGTTAAGGTCTTAACTCTTACTCTGGACTAATGGTTAAGGTCTGAACTCTTACTCTGGACTAATGGTTAAGGTCTTAACTCTTACTCTGGACTAATGGTTAAGGTCTTAGACTCTTACTCTCGACTAATGGTTAAGGTCTTAACTCTTACTCTGGCATCATGGTTAAGGTCTTAGACTCTTACTGTGGACTAATGGTTAAGGTCTTACTTCATACTCTGGACTAATGGTTAAGGTCTTAGACTCTTACTCTGGACTAATGGTTAAGGTCTTAACTCTTACTCTGGACTAATGGTTAAGGTCTTAACTTTTACTCTGGCATCATGGTTAAGGTCTTAACTCTTACTCTGGACTAATGGTTAAGGTCTTAACTCTTACTCTTGACTAATGGTTAAGGTCTTAACTCTTACTCTGGACTAATGGTTAATGTCTTAGACTCTTACTCTGGCATCATGGTTAAGGTCTTAACTCTTACTCTGGCATCATCGTTAAGGTCTTAACTCTTACTCTGGCATCATGGTTAAGGTCTTAACTCTTACTCTGGACTAATGGTTAAGGTCTTAACTTTTACTCTGGCATCATGGTTAAGGTCTTAACTCTTACTCTGGACTAATGGTTAAGGTCTTAACTCTTACTCTGGACTAATGGTTAAGGTCTTAACTTTTACTCTGGCATCATGATTAAGGTCTTAACTCTTACTCTGGACTAATGGTTAAGGTCTTAACTCTTACTCTTGACTAATGGTTAAGGTCTTAACTCTTACTCTGGACTAATGGTTAAGGTCTTAGACTCTTACTCTGGCATCATGGTTAAGGTCTTAACTCTTACTCTGGCATCATCGTTAAGGTCTTAGACTCTTACTCTGGCATCATGGTTAAGGTCTTAACTCTTACTCTGGCATCATCGTTAAGGTCTTAACTCTTACTCTGGCATCATGGTTAAGGTATTAACTCTTACTCTGGCATCATGGTTAAGGTCTTAACTCTTACTCTGGACTAATGGTTAAGGTCTTAACTCTTACTCTGGACTAATGGTTAAGGTCTTAACTCTTACTCTGCCATCATGGTTAAGGTCTTAACTCTTACTCTGGACTAATGGTTAAGGTCTTAACTCTTACTCTGGCATCATGGTTAAAGTCTTAGACTCATACTCTGGCATCATGGTTAAGGTCTTAAGTCTTACTCTGGACTAATGGTTAGGGGCTTAACTCTTACTCTGGCATCATGGTTAGGGTCTTAGACTCTTACTCTGGACTAATGGTTAAGGTCTTAACTCTTACTCTGGACTAATGGTTAAGGTCTTCACTCTTACTCTGGCATCATCGTTAAGGTCTTAACTCTTACTCTGGCATCATCGTTAAGGTCTTAACTCTTACTCTGGACTAATGGTTAAGGTCTTAACTCTTACTCTGGCATCATGGTTAAGGTCTTAACTCTTACTCTGGACTAATGGTTAAGGTCTTAACTCTTACTCTGGACTAATGGTTAAGGTCTTAACTCTTACTCTGCCATCATGGTTAAGGTCTTAGACTCTTACTCTGGACTAATGGTTAAGGTCTTAACTCACACTCTGGACTAATGGTTAAGGTCTTAACTCTTACTCTGGACTAATGGTTAAGGTCTTAACTCTTACTCTGGACTAATGGTTAAGGTCTTAACTCTTACTCTGGACTAATGGTTAAGGTCTTAACTCTTACTCTGGCATCATGGTTAAGGTCTTAACTCTTACTCTGGAATAATGGTTAAGGTCTTAACTCTTACTCTTGACTAATGGTTAAGGTCTTAACTCTTACTCCGGACTAATGGTTAAGGTCTTAGACTCTTACTCTGGCATCATGGTTAAGGTCTTAACTCTTACTCTGGCATCATCGTTAAGGTCTTAACTCTTACTCTGGCATCATGGTTAAGGTCTTAACTCTTACTCTAGACTAATGGTTAAGGTCTTAACTCTTACTCTGGCATCATGGTTAAGGTATTAACTCTTACTCTGGACTATTGGTTAAGGTCTTAACTCTTACTCTGGACTAATGGTTAAGGTCATGACTCTTACTCTGGCCTAATGGTTAAGGTCTTAGACTCTTTCTCTGGCATCAAGGTTAAGGTCTTAACTCTTACTCTGGCATCATGTTTAAGGTCTTAACTCTTACTCTGGACTAATGGTTAAGGTCTGAACTCTTACTCTGGACTAATGGTTAAGGTCTTAGACTCTTACTCTGTACTGATGGTTAAGGTCTTAACTCTTACTCTGGCATCATGGTTAAGGTCTTAACTCTTACTCTGGACTAATGGTTAAGGTCTTAACTCTTACTCTTGACTAATGGTTAAGGTCTTAACTCTTACTCTGGACTAATGGTTAAGGTCTTAGACTCTTACTCTGGCATCATGGTTAAGGTCTTAACTCTTACTCTGGCATCATTGTTAAGGTCTTAACTCTTACTCTGGACTAATGGTTAAGGTCTTAACTCTTACTCTGGACTAATGGTTAAGGTCTTCACTCTTACTCTGGCATCATCGTTAAGGTCTTAACTCTTACTCTGGCATCATCGTTAAGGTCTTAACTCTTACTCTGGACTAATGGTTAAGGTCTTAACTCTTACTCTGGCATCATGGTTAAGGTCTTAACTCTTACTCTGGACTAATGGTTAAGGTCTTAACTCTTACTCTGGACTAATGGTTAAGGTCTTAACTCTTACTCTGCCATCATGGTTAAGGTCTTAGACTCTTACTCTGGACTAATGGTTAAGGTCTTAACTCACACTCTGGACTAATGGTTAAGGTCTTAACTCTTACTCTGGACTAATGGTTAAGGTCTTAACTCTTACTCTGGACTAATGGTTAAGGTCTTAACTCTTACTCTGGACTAATGGTTAAGGTCTTAACTCTTACTCTGGCATCATGGTTAAGGTCTTAACTCTTACTCTGGACTAATGGTTAAGGTCTTAACTCTTACTCTTGACTAATGGTTAAGGTCTTAACTCTTACTCTGGACTAATGGTTAAGGTCTTAGACTCTTACTCTGGCATCATGGTTAAGGTCTTAACTCTTACTCTGGCATCATGGTTAAGGTCTTAACTCTTACTCTAGACTAATGGTTAAGGTCTTAACTCTTACTCTGGCATCATGGTTAAGGTATTAACTCTTACTCTGGACTATTGGTTAAGGTCTTAACTCTTACTCTGGACTAATGGTTAAGGTCATGACTCTTACTCTGGCCTAATGGTTAAGGTCTTAGACTCTTACTCTGGCATCATGGTTAAGGTCTTAGACTCTTTCTCTGGCATCAAGGTTAAGGTCTTAACTCTTACTCTGGCATCATGTTTAAGGTCTTAACTCTTACTCTGGACTAATGGTTAAGGTCTGAACTCTTACTCTGGACTAATGGTTAAGGTCTTAGACTCTTACTCTGTACTGATGGTTAAGGTCTTAACTCTTACTCTGGCATCATGGTTAAGGTCTTAACTCTTACTCTGGACTAATGGTTAAGGTCTTAACTCTTACTCTTGACTAATGGTTAAGGTCTTAACTCTTACTCTGGACTAATGGTTAAGGTCTTAGACTCTTACTCTGGCATCATGGTTAAGGTCTTAACTCTTACTCTGGCATCATTGTTAAGGTCTTAACTCTTACTCTGGCATCATGGTTAAGGTCTTAACTCTTACTCTGGACTAATGGTTAAGGTCTTAACTCTTACTCCGGCATCATGGTTAAGGTCTTAACTCTTACTCTGGACTAATGGTTAAGGTCTTAACTCTTACTCTGGCATCATGGTTAAGGTCTTAGACTCATACTCTGGCATCATGGTTAAGGTCTTAAATCTTACTCTGGACTAATGGTTAAGGTCTTAACTCTTACTCTGGCATCATGGTTAAGGTCTTAGACTCTTACTCTGGCATCATGGTTAAGGTCTTAACTCTTACTCTGGCATCACGGTTAAGGTCTTAACTCTTACTCTGGACTAATGGTTAAGGTCTTAACTCTTACGCTGGGCTAATGGTTAAGGTCTTAACTCTTACTCTGGACTAATGGTTAAGGTCTTAACTCTTACTCTGGACTAATGGTTAAGGTCTTAACTCTTACTCTGGCATCATCGTTAAGGTCTTAACTCTTACTCTGGCATCATGGTTAAGGTCTTAACTCTAACTCTGGACTAATGGTTAAGGTCTTAACTCTTACTCTGGACTAATGGTTAAGGTCTTAACTCTTACTCCGGCATCATGGTTAAGGTCTTAACTCTTACTCTGGACTAATGGTTAAGGTCTTAACTCTTACTCTGGCATCATGGTTAAGGTCTTAGACTCATACTCTGGCATCATGGTTAAGGTCTTAAATCTTACTCTGGACTAATGGTTAAGGTCTTAACTCTTACTCTGGCATCATGGTTAAGGTCTTAGACTCTTACTCTGGAATAATGGTTAAGGTCTTAACTCTTACTCTGGCATCACGGTTAAGGTCTTAACTCTTACTCTGGACTAATGGTTAAGGTCTTAACTCTTACTCTGGGCTAATGGTTAAGGTCTTAACTCTTACTCTGGACTAATGGTTAAGGTCTTAACTCTTACTCTGGACTAATGGTTAAGGTCTTAACTCTTACTCTGGCATCATCGTTAAGGTCTTAACTCTTACTCTGGCATCATGGTTAACGTCTTAACTCTAACTCTGGACTAATGGTTAAGGTCTTAACTCTTACTCTGGACTAATGGTTATGGTCTTAACTCTTACTCTGGCATCATGGTTAAGGTCTTAACTCTGGCATCATGGTTAAGGTCTTAACTCTTACTCTGGACTAATGGTTAAGGTCTTAACTCTTACTCTGGCTTCATGGTTAAGGTCTTATACTCATACTCTGGCATCATGGTTAAGGTCTTAACTCTTACTTCGGACTAATGGTTAAGGTCTTAACTCTTACTCTGGCATCATGGTTAAGGTCTTAGACTCTTACTCTGGACTAATGGTTAAGGTCTTAACTCTTACTCTGGGCTAATGGTTAAGGTCTTAACTCTTACTCTGGACTAATGGTTAAGGTCTTATCTCTTCCTCTGGACTAATGGTTAAGGTCTTAGACTCTTACTCTGGCATCATGGTTAAGGTCTTAACTCTTACTCTGGACTAATGGTTATGGTCTTAGACTCTTACTCTGGCATCATGGTTAAGGTCTTAACTCTTACTCTGGCATCATGGTTAAGGTCTTAACTCTTACTCTGGACTAATGGTTAAGGTCTTAACTCTGACTCTGGCATCATGGTTAAGGTCTTAGACTCTTACTCTGGAATAATGGTTAAGGTCTTAACTCTTACTCTGGACTAATGGTTAAGGTCTTAACTCTTACTCTGCACTAATGGTTAAGGTCTTAACTATTACTCTGGGCTAATGGTTAAGGTCTTAATTCTTACTCTGGACTAATGGTTAAGGTCTTAACTCTTACTCTGGACTAATGGTTAAGGTCTTAGACTCTTACTCTGGCATCATGGTTAAGGTCTTAACTCTTACTCTGAACTAATGGTTAATGTCTTAACTCTTACTCTGGCATCATGGTTAAGTTCCTAACTCTTTCTGTGGCCTATTGGTTAAGGTCCTAACTCTTACTCTGGCATCATGGTTAAGGTCTTAACTCTTACTCTGGCATCATGGTTAAGGTCTTAACTCTTACTCTGGACTAATGGTTAAGGTCTTAACTCTTACTCTGGCATCATGGTTAAGGTCTTAGACTCTTACTCTGGACTAATGGTTAAGGTCTTAACTCTTACTCTGGGCTAATGGTTAAGGTCTTAACTCTTACTCTGGACTAATGGTTAAGGTCTTATCTCTTCCTCTGGACTAATGGTTAAGGTCTTAGACTCTTACTCTGGCATCATGGATAAGGTCTTAGACTCTTACTCTGGACTACTGGTTAATGTCTTAACTCTTACTCTGGCGTCATGGTTAAGGTCTTAACTTTCACTCTGGCATCATGGTTAAGGTCTTAACTCTTACTCTGGACTAATGGTTAAGGTCTTAACTCTTACTCTGGCATCATGGTTAAGGTCTTAGACTCATACTCTGGCATCATGGTTAAGGTCTTAAATCTTACTCTGGACTAATGGTTAAGGTCTTAACTCTTACTCTGGCATCATGGTTAAGGTCTTAGACTCTTACTCTGGCATCATGGTTAAGGTCTTAACTCTTACTCTGGCATCACGGTTAAGGTCTTAACTCTTACTCTGGACTAATGGTTAAGGTCTTAACTCTTACGCTGGGCTAATGGTTAAGGTCTTAACTCTTACTCTGGACTAATGGTTAAGGTCTTAACTCTTACTCTGGACTAATGGTTAAGGTCTTAACTCTTACTCTGGCATCATCGTTAAGGTCTTAACTCTTACTCTGGCATCATGGTTAAGGTCTTAACTCTAACTCTGGACTAATGGTTAAGGTCTTAACTCTTACTCTGGACTAATGGTTAAGGTCTTAACTCTTACTCCGGCATCATGGTTAAGGTCTTAACTCTTACTCTGGACTAATGGTTAAGGTCTTAACTCTTACTCTGGCATCATGGTTAAGGTCTTAGACTCATACTCTGGCATCATGGTTAAGGTCTTAAATCTTACTCTGGACTAATGGTTAAGGTCTTAACTCTTACTCTGGCATCATGGTTAAGGTCTTAGACTCTTACTCTGGAATAATGGTTAAGGTCTTAACTCTTACTCTGGCATCACGGTTAAGGTCTTAACTCTTACTCTGGACTAATGGTTAAGGTCTTAACTCTTACTCTGGGCTAATGGTTAAGGTCTTAACTCTTACTCTGGACTAATGGTTAAGGTCTTAACTCTTACTCTGGACTAATGGTTAAGGTCTTAACTCTTACTCTGGCATCATCGTTAAGGTCTTAACTCTTACTCTGGCATCATGGTTAACGTCTTAACTCTAACTCTGGACTAATGGTTAAGGTCTTAACTCTTACTCTGGACTAATGGTTATGGTCAAAACTCTTACTCTGGCATCATGGTTAAGGTCTTAACTCTGGCATCATGGTTAAGGTCTTAACTCTTACTCTGGACTAATGGTTAAGGTCTTAACTCTTACTCTGGCTTCATGGTTAAGGTCTTATACTCATACTCTGGCATCATGGTTAAGGTCTTAACTCTTACTTCGGACTAATGGTTAAGGTCTTAACTCTTACTCTGGCATCATGGTTAAGGTCTTAGACTCTTACTCTGGACTAATGGTTAAGGTCTTAACTCTTACTCTGGACTAATGGTTAAGGTCTTATCTCTTCCTCTGGACTAATGGTTAAGGTCTTAGACTCTTACTCTGGCATCATGGATAAGGTCTTAGACTCTTACTCTGGACTACTGGTTAATGTCTTAACTCTTACTCTGGCGTCATGGTTAAGGTCTTAACTTTCACTCTGGCATCATGGTTAAGGTCTTAACTCTTACTCTGTACTCATGGTTAAGGTCTTAACTCTTACTCTGGCATCATGGTTAAGGTCTTAACTCTTACTCTGGACTAATGGTTAAGGTCTTAACTCTTACTCTGGACTAATGGTTAAGGTCTTAACTCTTACTCTGGCATCATGGTTAAGGTCTTAACTCTTACTCTGGACTAATGGTTAAGGTCTTAGACTCTTAATCTGGACTAATGGTTAAGGTCTTAACTCTTAGTCTGGCATCATGGTTAAGGTCTTAGACTCTTACTCTGGACTAATGGTTAAGGTCTTAACTCTTACTCTGGACTAATCGTTAAGGTCTTAGACTCTTACTCTGGACTAATGGTTAAGGTCTTAACTCTTACTCTGGACTAATGGTTAAGGTCATGACTCTTACTCTGGGCTAATGGTTAAGGTCTTAGACTCTTACTCTGGCATCATGGTTAAGGTCTTAGACTCTTTCTCTGGCATCAAGGTTAAGGTCTTAACTCTTACTCTGGCATCATGGTTAAGGTCTTAACTCTTACTCTGGACTAATGGTTAAGGTCTGAACTCTTACTCTGGACTAATGGTTAAGGTCTTAACTCTTACTCTGGACTAATGTTTAAGGTCTTAGACTCTTACTCTGTACTCATGGTTAAGGTCTTAACTCTTACTCTGGCATCATGGTTAAGGTCTTAACTCTTACTCTGGACTAATGGTTAAGGTCTTAACTCTTACTCTTGACTAATGGTTAAGGTCTTAGACTCTTTCTCTGGACTAATGGTTAAGGTCTTAGACTCTTACTCTGGCATCATGGTTAAGGTCTTAACTCTTACTCTGGCATCATTGTTAAGGTCTTAACTCTTACTCTGGCATCATGGTTAAGGTCTTAACTCTTACTCTGGACTAATGGTTAAGGTCTTAACTCTTACTCTGGACTAATGGTTAAGGTCTTAACTCTTACTCCGGCATCATGGTTAAGGTCTTAACTCTTACTCTGGCATCATGGTTAAGGTCTTAGACTCATACTCTGGCATCATGGTTAAGGTCTTAAATCTTACTCTGGACTAATGGTTAAGGTCTTAACTCTTACTCTGGCATCATGGTTAAGGTCTTAACTCTTACTCTGAACTAATGGTTAATGTCTTAACTCTTACTCTGGCATCATGGTTAAGTTCCTAACTCTTTCTGTGGCCTATTGGTTAAGGTCCTAACTCTTACTCTGGCATCATGGTTAAGGTCTTAACTCTTACTCTGGCATCATGGTTAAGGTCTTAACTCTTACTCTGGACTAATGGTTAAGGTCTTAACTCTTACTCTGGCATCATGGTTAAGGTCTTAGACTCTTACTCTGGACTAATGGTTAAGGTCTTAACTCTTACTCTGGGCTAATGGTTAAGGTCTTAACTCTTACTCTGGACTAATGGTTAAGGTCTTATATCTTCCTCTGGACTAATGGTTAAGGTCTTAGACTCTTACTCTGGCATCATGGATAAGGTCTTAGACTCTTACTCTGGACTACTGGTTAATGTCTTAACTCTTACTCTGGCGTCATGGTTAAGGTCTTAACTTTCACTCTGGCATCATGGTTAAGGTCTTAACTCTTACTCTGTACTCATGGTTAAGGTCTTAACTCTTACTCTGGCATCATGGATAAGGTCTTAACTCTTACTCTGGACTAATGGTTAAGGTCTTAACTCTTACTCTGGACTAATGGTTAAGGTCTTAACTCTTACTCTGGCATCATGGTTAAGGTCTTAGACTCTTACTCTGGACTAATGGTTAAGGTCTTAACTCTTAGTCTGGCATCATGGTTAAGGTCTTAACTCTTACTCTGGACTAATGGTTAAGGTCTTACCTCTTACTCTGGCATCATGGTTAAGGTCTTAACTCTTACTCTGGACTAATGGTTAAGGTCTTAGACTCTTAATCTGGACTAATGGTTAAGGTCTTAACTCTTACTCTGACATCATGGTTAAGGTCTTAGACTCTTACTCTGGACTAATGGTTAAGGTCTTAACTCTTACTCTGGACTAATCGTTAAGGTCTTAGACTCTTACTCTGGACTAATGGTTAAGGTCTTAACTCTTACTCTGGACTAATGGTTAAGGTCATGACTCTTACTCTGGGCTAATGGTTAAGGTCTTAGACTCTTACTCTGGCATCATGGTTAAGGTCTTAGACTCTTTCTCTGGCATCAAGGTTAAGGTCTTAACTCTTACTCTGGCATCATGGTTAAGGTCTTAACTCTTACTCTGGACTAATGGTTAAGGTCTGAACTCTTACTCTGGACTAATGGTTAAGGTCTTAACTCTTACTCTGGACTAATGGTTAAGGTCTTAGACTCTTACTCTGTACTCATGGTTAAGGTCTTAACTCTTACTCTGGCATCATGGTTAAGGTCTTAACTCTTACTCTGGACTAATGGTTAAGGTCTTAACTCTAACTCTTGACTAATGGTTAAGGTCTTAGACTCTTACTCTGGACTAATGGTTAAGGTCTTAGACTCTTACTCTGGCATCATGGTTAAGGTCTTAACTCTTACTCTGGCATCATTGTTAAGGTCTTAACTCTTACTCTGGCATCATGGTTAAGGTCTTAACTCTTACTCTGGACTAATGGTTAAGGTCTTAACTCTTACTCTGGACTAATGGTTAAGGTCTTAACATTTACTCCGGCATCATGGTTAAGGTCTTAACTCTTACTCTGGACTAATGGTTAAGGTCTTAACTCTTACTCTGGCATCATGCTTAAGGTCTTAGACTCATACTCTGGCATCATGGTTAAGGTCTTAAATCTTACTCTGGACTAATGGTTAAGGTCTTAACTCTTACTCTGGCATCATGGTTAAGGTCTTAACTCTTACTCTGGACTAATGGTTAAGGTCTTAACTCTTACTCTGGCATCATGGTTAAGGTCTTAACTCTTACTCTGGACTAATGGTTATGGTTTTAGACTCTTACTCTGGCATCATGGTTAAGGTCTTAGACTCTTACTCTGGACTAATGGTTAAGGTCTTAACTCTTACTCTGGCATCATGATTAAGGTCTTAACTCTTACTCTGGACTAATGGTTAAGGTCTTAACTCTTACTCTGGACTAATGGTTAAGGTCTTAACTCTTACTCTGGGCTAATGGTTAAGGTCTTAACTCTTACTCTGGACTAATGGTTAAGGTCTTATCTCTTACTCTGGACTAATGGTTAAGGTCTTAGACTCTTACTCTGGCATCATGAATAAGGTCTTAGACTCTTACTCTGGACTACTGGTTAATGTCTTAACTCTTACTCTGGCATCATGGTTAAGGTCTTAACTCTCACTCTGGCATCATGGTTAAGGTCTTAACTCTTACTCTGTACTCATGGTTAAGGTCTTAACTCTTACTCTGGCATCATGGTTAAGGTCTTAACTCTTACTCTGGACTAATGGTTAAGGTCTTAACTCTTACTCTGGACTAATGGTTAAGGTCTTAACTCTTACTCTGGCATCATGGTTAAGGTCTTAACTCTTACTCTGGACTAATGGTTAGGGTCTTAACTCTTACTCCAGACTAATGGTTAAGGTCTTAACTCTTACTCTGGCATCATGGTTTAGGTCTTAACTCTTACTCTGGCATCATGGTTTAGGTCTTAGACTCTTACTCTGGACTAATGGTTAAGGTCTTAACTCTTACTCTGGCATCATGGTTAAGGTCTTAACTCTTACTCTGGACTAATGGTTAAGGTCTGAACTCTTACTCTGGACTAATGGTTAAGGTCTTAACTCTTACTCTGGACTAATGGTTAAGGTCTTAGACTCTTACTCTCGACTAATGGTTAAGGTCTTAACTCTTACTCTGGCATCATGGTTAAGGTCTTAGACTCTTACTGTGGACTAATGGTTAAGGTCTTACTTCATACTCTGGACTAATGGTTAAGGTCTTAGACTCTTACTCTGGACTAATGGTTAAGGTCTTAACTCTTACTCTGGACTAATGGTTAAGGTCTTAACTTTTACTCTGGCATCATGGTTAAGGTCTTAACTCTTACTCTGGACTAATGATTAAGGTCTTAACTCTTACTCTTGACTAATGGTTAAGGTCTTAACTCTTACTCTGGACTAATGGTTAATGTCTTAGACTCTTACTCTGGCATCATGGTTAAGGTCTTAACTCTTACTCTGGCATCATCGTTAAGGTCTTAACTCTTACTCTGGCATCATGGTTAAGGTCTTAACTCTTACTCTGGACTAATGGTTAAGGTCTTAACTTTTACTCTGGCATCATGGTTAAGGTCTTAACTCTTACTCTGGACTAATGGTTAAGGTCTTAACTCTTACTCTGGACTAATGGTTAAGGTCTTAACTTTTACTCTGGCATCATGATTAAGGTCTTAACTCTTACTCTGGACTAATGGTTAAGGTCTTAACTCTTACTCTTGACTAATGGTTAAGGTCTTAACTCTTACTCTGGACTAATGGTTAAGGTCTTAGACTCTTACTCTGGCATCATGGTTAAGGTCTTAACTCTTACTCTGGCATCATCGTTAAGGTCTTAGACTCTTACTCTGGCATCATGGTTAAGGTCTTAACTCTTACTCTGGCATCATCGTTAAGGTCTTAACTCTTACTCTGGCATCATGGTTAAGGTATTAACTCTTACTCTGGCATCATGGTTAAGGTCTTAACTCTTACTCTGGACTAATGGTTAAGGTCTTAACTCTTACTCTGGACTAATGGTTAAGGTCTTAACTCTTACTCTGCCATCATGGTTAAGGTCTTAACTCTTACTCTGGACTAATGGTTAAGGTCTTAACTCTTACTCTGGCATCATGGTTAAAGTCTTAGACTCATACTCTGGCATCATGGTTAAGGTCTTAAGTCTTACTCTGGACTAATGGTTAGGGGCTTAACTCTTACTCTGGCATCATGGTTAGGGTCTTAGACTCTTACTCTGGACTAATGGTTAAGGTCTTAACTCTTACTCTGGACTAATGGTTAAGGTCTTCACTCTTACTCTGGCATCATCGTTAAGGTCTTAACTCTTACTCTGGCATCATCGTTAAGGTCTTAACTCTTACTCTGGACTAATGGTTAAGGTCTTAACTCTTACTCTGGCATCATGGTTAAGGTCTTAACTCTTACTCTGGACTAATGGTTAAGGTCTTAACTCTTACTCTGGACTAATGGTTAAGGTCTTAACTCTTACTCTGCCATCATGGTTAAGGTCTTAGACTCTTACTCTGGACTAATGGTTAAGGTCTTAACTCACACTCTGGACTAATGGTTAAGGTCTTAACTCTTACTCTGGACTAATGGTTAAGGTCTTAACTCTTACTCTGGACTAATGGTTAAGGTCTTAACTCTTACTCTGGACTAATGGTTAAGGTCTTAACTCTTACTCTGGCATCATGGTTAAGGTCTTAACTCTTACTCTGGAATAATGGTTAAGGTCTTAACTCTTACTCTTGACTAATGGTTAAGGTCTTAACTCTTACTCCGGACTAATGGTTAAGGTCTTAGACTCTTACTCTGGCATCATGGTTAAGGTCTTAACTCTTACTCTGGCATCATCGTTAAGGTCTTAACTCTTACTCTGGCATCATGGTTAAGGTCTTAACTCTTACTCTAGACTAATGGTTAAGGTCTTAACTCTTACTCTGGCATCATGGTTAAGGTATTAACTCTTACTCTGGACTATTGGTTAAGGTCTTAACTCTTACTCTGGACTAATGGTTAAGGTCATGACTCTTACTCTGGCCTAATGGTTAAGGTCTTAGACTCTTTCTCTGGCATCAAGGTTAAGGTCTTAACTCTTACTCTGGCATCATGTTTAAGGTCTTAACTCTTACTCTGGACTAATGGTTAAGGTCTGAACTCTTACTCTGGACTAATGGTTAAGGTCTTAGACTCTTACTCTGTACTGATGGTTAAGGTCTTAACTCTTACTCTGGCATCATGGTTAAGGTCTTAACTCTTACTCTGGACTAATGGTTAAGGTCTTAACTCTTACTCTTGACTAATGGTTAAGGTCTTAACTCTTACTCTGGACTAATGGTTAAGGTCTTAGACTCTTACTCTGGCATCATGGTTAAGGTCTTAACTCTTACTCTGGCATCATTGTTAAGGTCTTAACTCTTACTCTGGACTAATGGTTAAGGTCTTAACTCTTACTCTGGACTAATGGTTAAGGTCTTCACTCTTACTCTGGCATCATCGTTAAGGTCTTAACTCTTACTCTGGCATCATCGTTAAGGTCTTAACTCTTACTCTGGACTAATGGTTAAGGTCTTAACTCTTACTCTGGCATCATGGTTAAGGTCTTAACTCTTACTCTGGACTAATGGTTAAGGTCTTAACTCTTACTCTGGACTAATGGTTAAGGTCTTAACTCTTACTCTGCCATCATGGTTAAGGTCTTAGACTCTTACTCTGGACTAATGGTTAAGGTCTTAACTCACACTCTGGACTAATGGTTAAGGTCTTAACTCTTACTCTGGACTAATGGTTAAGGTCTTAACTCTTACTCTGGACTAATGGTTAAGGTCTTAACTCTTACTCTGGACTAATGGTTAAGGTCTTAACTCTTACTCTGGCATCATGGTTAAGGTCTTAACTCTTACTCTGGACTAATGGTTAAGGTCTTAACTCTTACTCTTGACTAATGGTTAAGGTCTTAACTCTTACTCTGGACTAATGGTTAAGGTCTTAGACTCTTACTCTGGCATCATGGTTAAGGTCTTAACTCTTACTCTGGCATCATGGTTAAGGTCTTAACTCTTACTCTAGACTAATGGTTAAGGTCTTAACTCTTACTCTGGCATCATGGTTAAGGTATTAACTCTTACTCTGGACTATTGGTTAAGGTCTTAACTCTTACTCTGGACTAATGGTTAAGGTCATGACTCTTACTCTGGCCTAATGGTTAAGGTCTTAGACTCTTACTCTGGCATCATGGTTAAGGTCTTAGACTCTTTCTCTGGCATCAAGGTTAAGGTCTTAACTCTTACTCTGGCATCATGTTTAAGGTCTTAACTCTTACTCTGGACTAATGGTTAAGGTCTGAACTCTTACTCTGGACTAATGGTTAAGGTCTTAGACTCTTACTCTGTACTGATGGTTAAGGTCTTAACTCTTACTCTGGCATCATGGTTAAGGTCTTAACTCTTACTCTGGACTAATGGTTAAGGTCTTAACTCTTACTCTTGACTAATGGTTAAGGTCTTAACTCTTACTCTGGACTAATGGTTAAGGTCTTAGACTCTTACTCTGGCATCATGGTTAAGGTCTTAACTCTTACTCTGGCATCATTGTTAAGGTCTTAACTCTTACTCTGGCATCATGGTTAAGGTCTTAACTCTTACTCTGGACTAATGGTTAAGGTCTTAACTCTTACTCCGGCATCATGGTTAAGGTCTTAACTCTTACTCTGGACTAATGGTTAAGGTCTTAACTCTTACTCTGGCATCATGGTTAAGGTCTTAGACTCATACTCTGGCATCATGGTTAAGGTCTTAAATCTTACTCTGGACTAATGGTTAAGGTCTTAACTCTTACTCTGGCATCATGGTTAAGGTCTTAGACTCTTACTCTGGCATCATGGTTAAGGTCTTAACTCTTACTCTGGCATCCCGGTTAAGGTCTTAACTCTTACTCTGGACTAATGGTTAAGGTCTTAACTCTTACGCTGGGCTAATGGTTAAGGTCTTAACTCTTACTCTGGACTAATGGTTAAGGTCTTAACTCACACTCTGGACTAATGGTTAAGGTCTTAACTCTTACTCTGGACTAATGGTTAAGGTCTTAACTCTTACTCTGGACTAATGGTTAAGGTCTTAACTCTTACTCTGGACTAATGGTTAAGGTCTTAACTCTTACTCTGGCATCATGGTTAAGGTCTTAACTCTTACTCTGGAATAATGGTTAAGGTCTTAACTCTTACTCTTGACTAATGGTTAAGGTCTTAACTCTTACTCCGGACTAATGGTTAAGGTCTTAGACTCTTACTCTGGCATCATGGTTAAGGTCTTAACTCTTACTCTGGCATCATCGTTAAGGTCTTAACTCTTACTCTGGCATCATGGTTAAGGTCTTAACTCTTACTCTAGACTAATGGTTAAGGTCTTAACTCTTACTCTGGCATCATGGTTAAGGTATTAACTCTTACTCTGGACTATTGGTTAAGGTCTTAACTCTTACTCTGGACTAATGGTTAAGGTCATGACTCTTACTCTGGCCTAATGGTTAAGGTCTTAGACTCTTTCTCTGGCATCAAGGTTAAGGTCTTAACTCTTACTCTGGCATCATGTTTAAGGTCTTAACTCTTACTCTGGACTAATGGTTAAGGTCTGAACTCTTACTCTGGACTAATGGTTAAGGTCTTAGACTCTTACTCTGTACTGATGGTTAAGGTCTTAACTCTTACTCTGGCATCATGGTTAAGGTCTTAACTCTTACTCTGGACTAATGGTTAAGGTCTTAACTCTTACTCTTGACTAATGGTTAAGGTCTTAACTCTTACTCTGGACTAATGGTTAAGGTCTTAGACTCTTACTCTGGCATCATGGTTAAGGTCTTAACTCTTACTCTGGCATCATTGTTAAGGTCTTAACTCTTACTCTGGACTAATGGTTAAGGTCTTAACTCTTACTCTGGACTAATGGTTAAGGTCTTCACTCTTACTCTGGCATCATCGTTAAGGTCTTAACTCTTACTCTGGCATCATCGTTAAGGTCTTAACTCTTACTCTGGACTAATGGTTAAGGTCTTAACTCTTACTCTGGCATCATGGTTAAGGTCTTAACTCTTACTCTGGACTAATGGTTAAGGTCTTAACTCTTACTCTGGACTAATGGTTAAGGTCTTAACTCTTACTCTGCCATCATGGTTAAGGTCTTAGACTCTTACTCTGGACTAATGGTTAAGGTCTTAACTCACACTCTGGACTAATGGTTAAGGTCTTAACTCTTACTCTGGACTAATGGTTAAGGTCTTAACTCTTACTCTGGACTAATGGTTAAGGTCTTAACTCTTACTCTGGACTAATGGTTAAGGTCTTAACTCTTACTCTGGCATCATGGTTAAGGTCTTAACTCTTACTCTGGACTAATGGTTAAGGTCTTAACTCTTACTCTTGACTAATGGTTAAGGTCTTAACTCTTACTCTGGACTAATGGTTAAGGTCTTAGACTCTTACTCTGGCATCATGGTTAAGGTCTTAACTCTTACTCTGGCATCATGGTTAAGGTCTTAACTCTTACTCTAGACTAATGGTTAAGGTCTTAACTCTTACTCTGGCATCATGGTTAAGGTATTAACTCTTACTCTGGACTATTGGTTAAGGTCTTAACTCTTACTCTGGACTAATGGTTAAGGTCATGACTCTTACTCTGGCCTAATGGTTAAGGTCTTAGACTCTTACTCTGGCATCATGGTTAAGGTCTTAGACTCTTTCTCTGGCATCAAGGTTAAGGTCTTAACTCTTACTCTGGCATCATGTTTAAGGTCTTAACTCTTACTCTGGACTAATGGTTAAGGTCTGAACTCTTACTCTGGACTAATGGTTAAGGTCTTAGACTCTTACTCTGTACTGATGGTTAAGGTCTTAACTCTTACTCTGGCATCATGGTTAAGGTCTTAACTCTTACTCTGGACTAATGGTTAAGGTCTTAACTCTTACTCTTGACTAATGGTTAAGGTCTTAACTCTTACTCTGGACTAATGGTTAAGGTCTTAGACTCTTACTCTGGCATCATGGTTAAGGTCTTAACTCTTACTCTGGCATCATTGTTAAGGTCTTAACTCTTACTCTGGCATCATGGTTAAGGTCTTAACTCTTACTCTGGACTAATGGTTAAGGTCTTAACTCTTACTCCGGCATCATGGTTAAGGTCTTAACTCTTACTCTGGACTAATGGTTAAGGTCTTAACTCTTACTCTGGCATCATGGTTAAGGTCTTAGACTCATACTCTGGCATCATGGTTAAGGTCTTAAATCTTACTCTGGACTAATGGTTAAGGTCTTAACTCTTACTCTGGCATCATGGTTAAGGTCTTAGACTCTTACTCTGGCATCATGGTTAAGGTCTTAACTCTTACTCTGGCATCCCGGTTAAGGTCTTAACTCTTACTCTGGACTAATGGTTAAGGTCTTAACTCTTACGCTGGGCTAATGGTTAAGGTCTTAACTCTTACTCTGGACTAATGGTTAAGGTCTTAACTCTTACTCTGGACTAATGGTTAAGGTCTTAACTCTTACTCTGGCATCATCGTTAAGGTCTTAACTCTTACTCTGGCATCATGGTTAAGGTCTTAACTCTAACTCTGGACTAATGGTTAAGGTCTTAACTCTTACTCTGGACTAATGGTTAAGGTCTTAACTCTTACTCCGGCATCATGGTTAAGGTCTTAACTCTTACTCTGGACTAATGGTTAAGGTCTTAACTCTTACTCTGGCATCATGGTTAAGGTCTTAGACTCATACTCTGGCATCATGGTTAAGGTCTTAAATCTTACTCTGGACTAATGGTTAAGGTCTTAACTCTTACTCTGGCATCATGGTTAAGGTCTTAGACTCTTACTCTGGAATAATGGTTAAGGTCTTAACTCTTACTCTGGCATCACGGTTAAGGTCTTAACTCTTACTCTGGACTAATGGTTAAGGTCTTAACTCTTACTCTGGGCTAATGGTTAAGGTCTTAACTCTTACTCTGGACTAATGGTTAAGGTCTTAACTCTTACTCTGGACTAATGGTTAAGGTCTTAACTCTTACTCTGGCATCATCGTTAAGGTCTTAACTCTTACTCTGGCATCATGGTTAACGTCTTAACTCTAACTCTGGACTAATGGTTAAGGTCTTAACTCTTACTCTGGACTAATGGTTATGGTCTTAACTCTTACTCTGGCATCATGGTTAAGGTCTTAACTCTGGCATCATGGTTAAGGTCTTAACTCTTACTCTGGACTAATGGTTAAGGTCTTAACTCTTACTCTGGCTTCATGGTTAAGGTCTTATACTCATACTCTGGCATCATGGTTAAGGTCTTAACTCTTACTTCGGACTAATGGTTAAGGTCTTAACTCTTACTCTGGCATCATGGTTAAGGTCTTAGACTCTTACTCTGGACTAATGGTTAAGGTCTTAACTCTTACTCTGGGCTAATGGTTAAGGTCTTAACTCTTACTCTGGACTAATGGTTAAGGTCTTATCTCTTCCTCTGGACTAATGGTTAAGGTCTTAGACTCTTACTCTGGCATCATGGATAAGGTCTTAGACTCTTACTCTGGACTACTGGTTAATGTCTTAACTCTTACTCTGGCGTCATGGTTAAGGTCTTAACTTTCACTCTGGCATCATGGTTAAGGTCTTAACTCTTACTCTGTACTCATGGTTAAGGTCTTAACTCTTACTCTGGCATCATGGTTAAGGTCTTAACTCTTACTCTGGACTAATGGTTAAGGTCTTAACTCTTACTCTGGCATCATGGTTAAGGTCTTAACTCTTACTCTGGACTAATGGTTAAGGTCTTGGACTCTTAATCTGGACTAATGGTTAAGGTCTTAACTCTTAGTCTGGCATCATGGTTAAGGTCTTAGACTCTTACTCTGGACTAATGGTTAAGGTCTTAACTCTTACTCTGGACTAATCGTTAAGGTCTTAGACTCTTACTCTGGACTAATGGTTAAGGTCTTAACTCTTACTCTGGACTAATGGTTAAGGTCATGACTCTTACTCTGGGCTAATGGTTAAGGTCTTAGACTCTTACTCTGGCATCATGGTTAAGGTCTTAGACTCTTTCTCTGGCATCAAGGTTAAGGTCTTAACTCTTACTCTGGCATCATGGTTAAGGTCTTAACTCTTACTCTGGACTAATGGTTAAGGTCTGAACTCTTACTCTGGACTAATGGTTAAGGTCTTAACTCTTACTCTGGACTAATGGTTAAGGTCTTAGACTCTTACTCTGTACTCATGGTTAAGGTCTTAACTCTTACTCTGGCATCATGGTTAAGGTCTTAACTCTTACTCTGGACTAATGGTTAAGGTCTTAACTCTTACTCTTGACTAATGGTTAAGGTCTTAGACTCTTACTCTGGACTAATGGTTAAGGTCTTAGACTCTTACTCTGGCATCATGGTTAAGGTCTTAACTCTTACTCTGGCATCATTGTTAAGGTCTTAACTCTTACTCTGGCATCATGGTTAAGGTCTTAACTCTTACTCTGGACTAATGGTTAAGGTCTTAACTCTTACTCTGGACTAATGGTTAAGGTCTTAACTCTTACTCCGGCATCATGGTTAAGGTCTTAACTCTTACTCTGGCATCATGGTTAAGGTCTTAGACTCATACTCTGGCATCATGGTTAAGGTCTTAAATCTTACTCTGGACTAATGGTTAAGGTCTTAACTCTTACTCTGGCATCATGGTTAAGGTCTTAACTCTGACTCTGTACTCATGGTTAAGGTCTTAACTCTTACTCTGGCATCATGGTTAAGGTCTTAACTCTTACTCTGGACTAATGGTTAAGGTCTTAACTCTTACTCTGGACTAATGGTTAAGGTCTTAACTCTTACTCTGGCATCATGGTTAAGGTCTTAGACTCTTACTCTGGACTAATGGTTAAGGTCTTAGACTCTTAATCTGGACTAATGGTTAAGGTCTTAACTCTTACTCTGGCATCATGGTTAAGGTCTTAGACTCTTACTCTGGACTAATGGTTAAGGTCTTAACTCTTACTCTGGACTAATCGTTAAGGTCTTAGACTCTTACTCTGGACTAATGGTTAAGGTCTTAACTCTTACTCTGGACTAATGGTTAAGGTCATGACTCTTACTCTGGGCTAATGGTTAAGGTCTTAGACTCTTACTCTGGCATCATGGTTAAGGTCTTAGACTCTTTCTCTGGCATCAAGGTTAAGGTCTTAACTCTTACTCTGGCATCATGGTTAAGGTCTTAACTCTTACTCTGGACTAATGGTTAAGGTCTGAACTCTTACTCTGGACTAATGGTTAAGGTCTTAACTCTTACTCTGGACTAATGGTTAAGGTCTTAGACTCTTACTCTGTACTCATGGTTAAGGTCTTAACTCTTACTCTGGCATCATGGTTAAGGTCTTAGCTCTTACTCTGGACTAATGGTTAAGGTCTTAACTCTTACTCTTGACTAATGGTTAAGGTCTTAGACTCTTACTCTGGACTAATGGTTAAGGACTTAGACTCTTACTCTGGCATCATGGTTAAGGTCTTAATTCTTACTCTGGCATCATTGTTAAGGTCTTAACTCTTACTCTGGCATCATGGTTAAGGTCTTAACTCTTACTCTGGACTAATGGTTAAGGTCCTAACTCTTACTCTGGACTAATGGTTAAGGTCTTAACTCTTACTCCGGCATCATGGTTAAGGTCTTAACTCTTACTCCGGCATCATGGTTAAGGTCTTAACTCTTACTATGGACTAATGGTTAAGGTCTTAACTCTTACTCTGGCATCATGGTTAAGGTCTTAGACTCATACTCTGGCATCATGGTTAAGGTCTTAAATCTTACTCTGGACTAATGGTTAAGGTCTTAACTCTTACTCTGGCATCATGGTTAAGGTCTTAACTCTTACTCTGGACTAATGGTTAAGGTCTTAACTCTTACTCTGGCATCATGGTTAAGGTCTTAACTCTTACTCTGGACTAATGGTTATGGTCTTAGACTCTTACTCTGGCATCATGGTTAAGGTCTTAACTCTTACTCTGGCATCATGGTTAAGGTCTTAACTCTTACTCTGGACTTGTGTTAAGGTCTTAACTCTGACTCTGGCATCATGGTTAAGGTCTTAGACTCTTACTCTGGAATAATGGTTAAGGTCTTAACTCTTACTCTGGACTAATGGTTAAGGTCTTAACTCTTACTCTGCACTAATGGTTAAGGTCTTAACTATTACTCTGGGCTAATGGTTAAGGTCTTAATTCTTACTCTGGACTAATGGTTAAGGTCTTAACTCTTACTCTGGACTAATGGTTAAGGTCTTAGACTCTTACTCTGGCATCATGGTTAAGGTCTTAACTCTTACTCTGAACTAATGGTTAATGTCTTAACTCTTACTCTGGCATCATGGTTAAGTTCCTAACTCTTTCTGTGGCCTATTGGTTAAGGTCCTAACTCTTACTCTGGCATCATGGTTAAGGTCTTAACTCTTACTCTGGCATCATGGTTAAGGTCTTAACTCTTACTCTGGACTAATGGTTAAGGTCTTAACTCTTACTCTGGCATCATGGTTAAGGTCTTAGACTCTTACTCTGGACTAATGGTTAAGGTCTTAACTCTTACTCTGGGCTAATGGTTAAGGTCTTAACTCTTACTCTGGCATCATGGTTAAGGTCTTAACTCTTACTCTGGACTAATGGTTAAGGTCTTAACTCTTACTCTTGACTAATGGTTAAGGTCTTAGACTCTTACTCTGGACTAATGGTTAAGGTCTTAGACTCTTACTCTGGCATCATGGTTAAGGTCTTAACTCTTACTCTGGCATCATTGTTAAGGTCTTAACTCTTACTCTGGCATCATGGTTAAGGTCTTAACTCTTACTCTGGACTAATGGTTAAGGTCTTAACTCTTACTCTGGACTAATGGTTAAGGTCTTAACTCTTACTCCGGCATCATGGTTAAGGTCTTAACTCTTACTCTGGCATCATGGTTAAGGTCTTAGACTCATACTCTGGCATCATGGTTAAGGTCTTAAATCTTACTCTGGACTAATGGTTAAGGTCTTAACTCTTACTCTGGCATCATGGTTAAGGTCTTAACTCTTACTCTGAACTAATGGTTAATGTCTTAACTCTTACTCTGGCATCATGGTTAAGTTCCTAACTCTTTCTGTGGCCTATTGGTTAAGGTCCTAACTCTTACTCTGGCATCATGGTTAAGGTCTTAACTCTTACTCTGGCATCATGGTTAAGGTCTTAACTCTTACTCTGGACTAATGGTTAAGGTCTTAACTCTTACTCTGGCATCATGGTTAAGGTCTTAGACTCTTACTCTGGACTAATGGTTAAGGTCTTAACTCTTACTCTGGGCTAATGGTTAAGGTCTTAACTCTTACTCTGGACTAATGGTTAAGGTCTTATATCTTCCTCTGGACTAATGGTTAAGGTCTTAGACTCTTACTCTGGCATCATGGATAAGGTCTTAGACTCTTACTCTGGACTACTGGTTAATGTCTTAACTCTTACTCTGGCGTCATGGTTAAGGTCTTAACTTTCACTCTGGCATCATGGTTAAGGTCTTAACTCTTACTCTGTACTCATGGTTAAGGTCTTAACTCTTACTCTGGCATCATGGATAAGGTCTTAACTCTTACTCTGGACTAATGGTTAAGGTCTTAACTCTTACTCTGGACTAATGGTTAAGGTCTTAACTCTTACTCTGGCATCATGGTTAAGGTCTTAGACTCTTACTCTGGACTAATGGTTAAGGTCTTAACTCTTAGTCTGGCATCATGGTTAAGGTCTTAACTCTTACTCTGGACTAATGGTTAAGGTCTTACCTCTTACTCTGGCATCATGGTTAAGGTCTTAACTCTTACTCTGGACTAATGGTTAAGGTCTTAGACTCTTAATCTGGACTAATGGTTAAGGTCTTAACTCTTACTCTGACATCATGGTTAAGGTCTTAGACTCTTACTCTGGACTAATGGTTAAGGTCTTAACTCTTACTCTGGACTAATCGTTAAGGTCTTAGACTCTTACTCTGGACTAATGGTTAAGGTCTTAACTCTTACTCTGGACTAATGGTTAAGGTCATGACTCTTACTCTGGGCTAATGGTTAAGGTCTTAGACTCTTACTCTGGCATCATGGTTAAGGTCTTAGACTCTTTCTCTGGCATCAAGGTTAAGGTCTTAACTCTTACTCTGGCATCATGGTTAAGGTCTTAACTCTTACTCTGGACTAATGGTTAAGGTCTGAACTCTTACTCTGGACTAATGGTTAAGGTCTTAACTCTTACTCTGGACTAATGGTTAAGGTCTTAGACTCTTACTCTGTACTCATGGTTAAGGTCTTAACTCTTACTCTGGCATCATGGTTAAGGTCTTAACTCTTACTCTGGACTAATGGTTAAGGTCTTAACTCTAACTCTTGACTAATGGTTAAGGTCTTAGACTCTTACTCTGGACTAATGGTTAAGGTCTTAGACTCTTACTCTGGCATCATGGTTAAGGTCTTAACTCTTACTCTGGCATCATTGTTAAGGTCTTAACTCTTACTCTGGCATCATGGTTAAGGTCTTAACTCTTACTCTGGACTAATGGTTAAGGTCTTAACTCTTACTCTGGACTAATGGTTAAGGTCTTAACTCTTACTCCGGCATCATGGTTAAGGTCTTAACTCTTACTCTGGACTAATGGTTAAGGTCTTAACTCTTACTCTGGCATCATGCTTAAGGTCTTAGACTCATACTCTGGCATCATGGTTAAGGTCTTAAATCTTACTCTGGACTAATGGTTAAGGTCTTAACTCTTACTCTGGCATCATGGTTAAGGTCTTAACTCTTACTCTGGACTAATGGTTAAGGTCTTAACTCTTACTCTGGCATCATGGTTAAGGTCTTAACTCTTACTCTGGACTAATGGTTATGGTTTTAGACTCTTACTCTGGCATCATGGTTAAGGTCTTAGACTCTTACTCTGGACTAATGGTTAAGGTCTTAACTCTTACTCTGGCATCATGATTAAGGTCTTAACTCTTACTCTGGACTAATGGTTAAGGTCTTAACTCTTACTCTGGACTAATGGTTAAGGTCTTAACTCTTACTCTGGGCTAATGGTTAAGGTCTTAACTCTTACTCTGGACTAATGGTTAAGGTCTTATCTCTTACTCTGGACTAATGGTTAAGGTCTTAGACTCTTACTCTGGCATCATGAATAAGGTCTTAGACTCTTACTCTGGACTACTGGTTAATGTCTTAACTCTTACTCTGGCATCATGGTTAAGGTCTTAACTCTCACTCTGGCATCATGGTTAAGGTCTTAACTCTTACTCTGTACTCATGGTTAAGGTCTTAACTCTTACTCTGGCATCATGGTTAAGGTCTTAACTCTTACTCTGGACTAATGGTTAAGGTCTTAACTCTTACTCTGGACTAATGGTTAAGGTCTTAACTCTTACTCTGGCATCATGGTTAAGGTCTTAACTCTTACTCTGGACTAATGGTTAGGGTCTTAACTCTTACTCCAGACTAATGGTTAAGGTCTTAATTCTTACTCTGGCATCATGGTTTAGGTCTTAACTCTTACTCTGGCATCATGGTTTAGGTCTTAGACTCTTACTCTGGACTAATGGTTAAGGTCTTAACTCTTACTCTGGCATCATGGTTAAGGTCTTAACTCTTACTCTGGACTAATGGTTAAGGTCTGAACTCTTACTCTGGACTAATGGTTAAGGTCTTAACTCTTACTCTGGACTAATGGTTAAGGTCTTAGACTCTTACTCTCGACTAATGGTTAAGGTCTTAACTCTTACTCTGGCATCATGGTTAAGGTCTTAGACTCTTACTGTGGACTAATGGTTAAGGTCTTACTTCATACTCTGGACTAATGGTTAAGGTCTTAGACTCTTACTCTGGACTAATGGTTAAGGTCTTAACTCTTACTCTGGACTAATGGTTAAGGTCTTAACTTTTACTCTGGCATCATGGTTAAGGTCTTAACTCTTACTCTGGACTAATGGTTAAGGTCTTAACTCTTACTCTTGACTAATGGTTAAGGTCTTAACTCTTACTCTGGACTAATGGTTAATGTCTTAGACTCTTACTCTGGCATCATGGTTAAGGTCTTAACTCTTACTCTGGCATCATCGTTAAGGTCTTAACTCTTACTCTGGCATCATGGTTAAGGTCTTAACTCTTACTCTGGACTAATGGTTAAGGTCTTAACTTTTACTCTGGCATCATGGTTAAGGTCTTAACTCTTACTCTGGACTAATGGTTAAGGTCTTAACTCTTACTCTGGACTAATGGTTAAGGTCTTAACTTTTACTCTGGCATCATGATTAAGGTCTTAACTCTTACTCTGGACTAATGGTTAAGGTCTTAACTCTTACTCTTGACTAATGGTTAAGGTCTTAACTCTTACTCTGGACTAATGGTTAAGGTCTTAGACTCTTACTCTGGCATCATGGTTAAGGTCTTAACTCTTACTCTGGCATCATCGTTAAGGTCTTAGACTCTTACTCTGGCATCATGGTTAAGGTCTTAACTCTTACTCTGGCATCATCGTTAAGGTCTTAACTCTTACTCTGGCATCATGGTTAAGGTATTAACTCTTACTCTGGCATCACGGTTAAGGTCTTAACTCTTACTCTGGACTAATGGTTAAGGTCTTAACTCTTACTCTGGACTAATGGTTAAGGTCTTAACTCTTACTCTGCCATCATGGTTAAGGTCTTAACTCTTACTCTGGACTAATGGTTAAGGTCTTAACTCTTACTCTGGCATCATGGTTAAAGTCTTAGACTCATACTCTGGCATCATGGTTAAGGTCTTAAGTCTTACTCTGGACTAATGGTTAGGGGCTTAACTCTTACTCTGGCATCATGGTTAGGGTCTTAGACTCTTACTCTGGACTAATGGTTAAGGTCTTAACTCTTACTCTGGACTAATGGTCAAGGTCTTCACTCTTACTCTGGCATCATCGTTAAGGTCTTAACTCTTACTCTGGCATCATCGTTAAGGTCTTAACTCTTACTCTGGACTAATGGTTAAGGTCTTAACTCTTACTCTGGCATCATGGTTAAGGTCTTAACTCTTACTCTGGACTAATGGTTAAGGTCTTAACTCTTACTCTGGACTAATGGTTAAGGTCTTAACTCTTACTCTGCCATCATGGTTAAGGTCTTAGACTCTTACTCTGGACTAATGGTTAAGGTCTTAACTCACACTCTGGACTAATGGTTAAGGTCTTAACTCTTACTCTGGACTAATGGTTAAGGTCTTAACTCTTACTCTGGACTAATGGTTAAGGTCTTAACTCTTACTCTGGACTAATGGTTAAGGTCTTAACTCTTACTCTGGCATCATGGTTAAGGTCTTAACTCTTACTCTGGAATAATGGTTAAGGTCTTAACTCTTACTCTTGACTAATGGTTAAGGTCTTAACTCTTACTCTGGACTAATGGTTAAGGTCTTAGACTCTTACTCTGGCATCATGGTTAAGGTCTTAACTCTTACTCTGGCATCATCGTTAAGGTCTTAACTCTTACTCTGGCATCATGGTTAAGGTCTTAACTCTTACTCTAGACTAATGGTTAAGGTCTTAACTCTTACTCTGGCATCATGGTTAAGGTATTAACTCTTACTCTGGACTATTGGTTAAGGTCTTAACTCTTACTCTGGACTAATGGTTAAGGTCATGACTCTTACTCTGGCCTAATGGTTAAGGTCTTAGACTCTTACTCTGGCATCATGGTTAAGGTCTTAGACTCTTTCTCTGGCATCAAGGTTAAGGTCTTAACTCTTACTCTGGCATCATGTTTAAGGTCTTAACTCTTACTCTGGACTAATGGTTAAGGTCTGAACTCTTACTCTGGACTAATGGTTAAGGTCTTAGACTCTTACTCTGTACTGATGGTTAAGGTCTTAACTCTTACTCTGGCATCATGGTTAAGGTCTTAACTCTTACTCTGGACTAATGGTTAAGGTCTTAACTCTTACTCTTGACTAATGGTTAAGGTCTTAACTCTTACTCTGGACTAATGGTTAAGGTCTTAGACTCTTACTCTGGCATCATGGTTAAGGTCTTAACTCTTACTCTGGCATCATTGTTAAGGTCTTAACTCTTACTCTGGACTAATGGTTAAGGTCTTAACTCTTACTCTGGACTAATGGTTAAGGTCTTCACTCTTACTCTGGCATCATCGTTAAGGTCTTAACTCTTACTCTGGCATCATCGTTAAGGTCTTAACTCTTACTCTGGACTAATGGTTAAGGTCTTAACTCTTACTCTGGCATCATGGTTAAGGTCTTAACTCTTACTCTGGACTAATGGTTAAGGTCTTAACTCTTACTCTGGACTAATGGTTAAGGTCTTAACTCTTACTCTGCCATCATGGTTAAGGTCTTAGACTCTTACTCTGGACTAATGGTTAAGGTCTTAACTCACACTCTGGACTAATGGTTAAGGTCTTAACTCTTACTCTGGACTAATGGTTAAGGTCTTAACTCTTACTCTGGACTAATGGTTAAGGTCTTAACTCTTACTCTGGACTAATGGTTAAGGTCTTAACTCTTACTCTGGCATCATGGTTAAGGTCTTAACTCTTACTCTGGACTAATGGTTAAGGTCTTAACTCTTACTCTTGACTAATGGTTAAGGTCTTAACTCTTACTCTGGACTAATGGTTAAGGTCTTAGACTCTTACTCTGGCATCATGGTTAAGGTCTTAACTCTTACTCTGGCATCATGGTTAAGGTCTTAACTCTTACTCTAGACTAATGGTTAAGGTCTTAACTCTTACTCTGGCATCATGGTTAAGGTATTAACTCTTACTCTGGACTATTGGTTAAGGTCTTAACTCTTACTCTGGACTAATGGTTAAGGTCATGACTCTTACTCTGGCCTAATGGTTAAGGTCTTAGACTCTTACTCTGGCATCATGGTTAAGGTCTTAGACTCTTTCTCTGGCATCAAGGTTAAGGTCTTAACTCTTACTCTGGCATTATGTTTAAGGTCTTAACTCTTACTCTGGACTAATGGTTAAGGTCTGAACTCTTACTCTGGACTAATGGTTAAGGTCTTAGACTCTTACTCTGTACTGATGGTTAAGGTCTTAACTCTTACTCTGGCATCATGGTTAAGGTCTTAACTCTTACTCTGGACTAATGGTTAAGGTCTTAACTCTTACTCTTGACTAATGGTTAAGGTCTTAACTCTTACTCTGGACTAATGGTTAAGGTCTTAGACTCTTACTCTGGCATCATGGTTAAGGTCTTAACTCTTACTCTGGCATCATTGTTAAGGTCTTAACTCTTACTCTGGCATCATGGTTAAGGTCTTAACTCTTACTCTGGACTAATGGTTAAGGTCTTAACTCTTACTCCGGCATCATGGTTAAGGTCTTAACTCTTACTCTGGACTAATGGTTAAGGTCTTAACTCTTACTCTGGCATCATGGTTAAGGTCTTAGACTCATACTCTGGCATCATGGTTAAGGTCTTAAATCTTACTCTGGACTAATGGTTAAGGTCTTAACTCTTACTCTGGCATCATGGTTAAGGTCTTAGACTCTTACTCTGGCATCATGGTTAAGGTCTTAACTCTTACTCTGGCATCACGGTTAAGGTCTTAACTCTTACTCTGGACTAATGGTTAAGGTCTTAACTCTTACGCTGGGCTAATGGTTAAGGTCTTAACTCTTACTCTGGACTAATGGTTAAGGTCTTAACTCTTACTCTGGACTAATGGTTAAGGTCTTAACTCTTACTCTGGCATCATCGTTAAGGTCTTAACTCTTACTCTGGCATCATGGTTAAGGTCTTAACTCTAACTCTGGACTAATGGTTAAGGTCTTAACTCTTACTCTGGACTAATGGTTAAGGTCTTAACTCTTACTCCGGCATCATGGTTAAGGTCTTAACTCTTACTCTGGACTAATGGTTAAGGTCTTAACTCTTACTCTGGTATCATGGTTAAGGTCTTAGACTCATACTCTGGCATCATGGTTAAGGTCTTAAATCTTACTCTGGACTAATGGTTAAGGTCTTAACTCTTACTCTGGCATCATGGTTAAGGTCTTAGACTCTTACTCTGGAATAATGGTTAAGGTCTTAACTCTTACTCTGGCATCACGGTTAAGGTCTTAACTCTTACTCTGGACTAATGGTTAAGGTCTTAACTCTTACTCTGGGCTAATGGTTAAGGTCTTAACTCTTACTCTGGACTAATGGTTAAGGTCTTAACTCTTACTCTGGACTAATGGTTAAGGTCTTAACTCTTACTCTGGCATCATCGTTAAGGTCTTAACTCTTACTCTGGCATCATGGTTAACGTCTTAACTCTAACTCTGGACTAATGGTTAAGGTCTTAACTCTTACTCTGGACTAATGGTTATGGTCTTAACTCTTACTCTGGCATCATGGTTAAGGTCTTAACTCTGGCATCATGGTTAAGGTCTTAACTCTTACTCTGGACTAATGGTTAAGGTCTTAACTCTTACTCTGGCTTCATGGTTAAGGTCTTATACTCATACTCTGGCATCATGGTTAAGGTCTTAACTCTTACTTCGGACTAATGGTTAAGGTCTTAACTCTTACTCTGGCATCATGGTTAAGGTCTTAGACTCTTACTCTGGACTAATGGTTAAGGTCTTAACTCTTACTCTGGGCTAATGGTTAAGGTCTTAACTCTTACTCTGGACTAATGGTTAAGGTCTTATCTCTTCCTCTGGACTAATGGTTAAGGTCTTAGACTCTTACTCTGGCATCATGGATAAGGTCTTAGACTCTTACTCTGGACTACTGGTTAATGTCTTAACTCTTACTCTGGCGTCATGGTTAAGGTCTTAACTTTCACTCTGGCATCATGGTTAAGGTCTTAACTCTTACTCTGTACTCATGGTTAAGGTCTTAACTCTTACTCTGGCATCATGGTTAAGGTCTTAACTCTTACTCTGGACTAATGGTTAAGGTCTTAACTCTTACTCTGGCATCATGGTTAAGGTCTTAACTCTTACTCTGGACTAATGGTTAAGGTCTTGGACTCTTAATCTGGACTAATGGTTAAGGTCTTAACTCTTAGTCTGGCATCATGGTTAAGGTCTTAGACTCTTACTCTGGACTAATGGTTAAGGTCTTAACTCTTACTCTGGACTAATCGTTAAGGTCTTAGACTCTTACTCTGGACTAATGGTTAAGGTCTTAACTCTTACTCTGGACTAATGGTTAAGGTCATGACTCTTACTCTGGGCTAATGGTTAAGGTCTTAGACTCTTACTCTGGCATCATGGTTAAGGTCTTAGACTCTTTCTCTGGCATCAAGGTTAAGGTCTTAACTCTTACTCTGGCATCATGGTTAAGGTCTTAACTCTTACTCTGGACTAATGGTTAAGGTCTGAACTCTTACTCTGGACTAATGGTTAAGGTCTTAACTCTTACTCTGGACTAATGGTTAAGGTCTTAGACTCTTACTCTGTACTCATGGTTAAGGTCTTAACTCTTACTCTGGCATCATGGTTAAGGTCTTAACTCTTACTCTGGACTAATGGTTAAGGTCTTAACTCTTACTCTTGACTAATGGTTAAAGTCTTAGACTCTTACTCTGGACTAATGGTTAAGGTCTTAGACTCTTACTCTGGCATCATGGTTAAGGTCTTAACTCTTACTCTGGCATCATTGTTAAGGTCTTAACTCTTACTCTGGCATCATGGTTAAGGTCTTAACTCTTACTCTGGACTAATGGTTAAGGTCTTAACTCTTACTCTGGACTAATGGTTAAGGTCTTAACTCTTACTCCGGCATCATGGTTAAGGTCTTAACTCTTACTCTGGCATCATGGTTAAGGTCTTAGACTCATACTCTGGCATCATGGTTAAGGTCTTAAATCTTACTCTGGACTAATGGTTAAGGTCTTAACTCTTACTCTGGCATCATGGTTAAGGTCTTAACTCTGACTCTGTACTCATGGTTAAGGTCTTAACTCTTACTCTGGCATCATGGTTAAGGTCTTAACTCTTACTCTGGACTAATGGTTAAGGTCTTAACTCTTACTCTGGACTAATGGTTAAGGTCTTAACTCTTACTCTGGCATCATGGTTAAGGTCTTAGACTCTTACTCTGGACTAATGGTTAAGGTCTTAGACTCTTAATCTGGACTAATGGTTAAGGTCTTAACTCTTACTCTGGCATCATGGTTAAGGTCTTAGACTCTTACTCTGGACTAATGGTTAAGGTCTTAACTCTTACTCTGGACTAATCGTTAAGGTCTTAGACTCTTACTCTGGACTAATGGTTAAGGTCTTAACTCTTACTCTGGACTAATGGTTAAGGTCATGACTCTTACTCTGGGCTAATGGTTAAGGTCTTAGACTCTTACTCTGGCATCATGGTTAAGGTCTTAGACTCTTTCTCTGGCATCAAGGTTAAGGTCTTAACTCTTACTCTGGCATCATGGTTAAGGTCTTAACTCTTACTCTGGACTAATGGTTAAGGTCTGAACTCTTACTCTGGACTAATGGTTAAGGTCTTAACTCTTACTCTGGACTAATGGTTAAGGTCTTAGACTCTTACTCTGTACTCATGGTTAAGGTCTTAACTCTTACTCTGGCATCATGGTTAAGGTCTTAGCTCTTACTCTGGACTAATGGTTAAGGTCTTAACTCTTACTCTTGACTAATGGTTAAGGTCTTAGACTCTTACTCTGGACTAATGGTTAAGGACTTAGACTCTTACTCTGGCATCATGGTTAAGGTCTTAATTCTTACTCTGGCATCATTGTTAAGGTCTTAACTCTTACTCTGGCATCATGGTTAAGGTCTTAACTCTTACTCTGGACTAATGGTTAAGGTCTTAACTCTTACTCTGGACTAATGGTTAAGGTCTTAACTCTTACTCCGGCATCATGGTTAAGGTCTTAACTCTTACTCCGGCATCATGGTTAAGGTCTTAACTCTTACTATGGACTAATGGTTAAGGTCTTAACTCTTACTCTGGCATCATGGTTAAGGTCTTAGACTCATACTCTGGCATCATGGTTAAGGTCTTAAATCTTACTCTGGACTAATGGTTAAGGTCTTAACTCTTACTCTGGCATCATGGTTAAGGTCTTAACTCTTACTCTGGACTAATGGTTAAGGTCTTAACTCTTACTCTGGCATCATGGTTAAGGTCTTAACTCTTACTCTGGACTAATGGTTATGGTCTTAGACTCTTACTCTGGCATCATGGTTAAGGTCTTAACTCTTACTCTGGCATCATGGTTAAGGTCTTAACTCTTACTCTGGACTAATGGTTAAGGTCTTAACTCTGACTCTGGCATCATGGTTAAGGTCTTAGACTCTTACTCTGGAATAATGGTTAAGGTCTTAACTCTTACTCTGGACTAATGGTTAAGGTCTTAACTCTTACTCTGCACTAATGGTTAAGGTCTTAACTATTACTCTGGGCTAATGGTTAAGGTCTTAATTCTTACTCTGGACTAATGGTTAAGGTCTTAACTCTTACTCTGGACTAATGGTTAAGGTCTTAGACTCTTACTCTGGCATCATGGTTAAGGTCTTAACTCTTACTCTGAACTAATGGTTAATGTCTTAACTCTTACTCTGGCATCATGGTTAAGTTCCTAACTCTTTCTGTGGCCTATTGGTTAAGGTCCTAACTCTTACTCTGGCATCATGGTTAAGGTCTTAACTCTTACTCTGGCATCATGGTTAAGGTCTTAACTCTTACTCTGGACTAATGGTTAAGGTCTTAACTCTTACTCTGGCATCATGGTTAAGGTCTTAGACTCTTACTCTGGACTAATGGTTAAGGTCTTAACTCTTACTCTGGGCTAATGGTTAAGGTCTTAACTCTTACTCTGGACTAATGGTTAAGGTCTTATCTCTTCCTCTGGACTAATGGTTAAGGTCTTAGACTCTTACTCTGGTATCATGGATAAGGTCTTAGACTCTTACTCTGGACTACTGGTTAATGTCTTAACTCTTACTCTGGCGTCATGGTTAAGGTCTTAACTTTCACTCTGGCATCATGGTTAAGGTCTTAACTCTTACTCTGGACTAATGGTTAAGGTCTTAACTCTTACTCTGGCATCATGGTTAAGGTCTTAGACTCATACTCTGGCATCATGGTTAAGGTCTTAAATCTTACTCTGGACTAATGGTTAAGGTCTTAACTCTTACTCTGGCATCATGGTTAAGGTCTTAGACTCTTACTCTGGCATCATGGTTAAGGTCTTAACTCTTACTCTGGCATCACGGTTAAGGTCTTAACTCTTACTCTGGACTAATGGTTAAGGTCTTAACTCTTACGCTGGGCTAATGGTTAAGGTCTTAACTCTTACTCTGGACTAATGGTTAAGGTCTTAACTCTTACTCTGGACTAATGGTTAAGGTCTTAACTCTTACTCTGGCATCATCGTTAAGGTCTTAACTCTTACTCTGGCATCATGGTTAAGGTCTTAACTCTAACTCTGGACTAATGGTTAAGGTCTTAACTCTTACTCTGGACTAATGGTTAAGGTCTTAACTCTTACTCCGGCATCATGGTTAAGGTCTTAACTCTTACTCTGGACTAATGGTTAAGGTCTTAACTCTTACTCTGGCATCATGGTCAAGGTCTTAGACTCATACTCTGGCATCATGGTTAAGGTCTTAAATCTTACTCTGGACTAATGGTTAAGGTCTTAACTCTTACTCTGGCATCATGGTTAAGGTCTTAGACTCTTACTCTGGAATAATGGTTAAGGTCTTAACTCTTACTCTGGCATCACGGTTAAGGTCTTAACTCTTACTCTGGACTAATGGTTAAGGTCTTAACTCTTACTCTGGGCTAATGGTTAAGGTCTTAACTCTTACTCTGGACTAATGGTTAAGGTCTTAACTCTTACTCTGGACTAATGGTTAAGGTCTTAACTCTTACTCTGGCATCATCGTTAAGGTCTTAACTCTTACTCTGGCATCATGGTTAACGTCTTAACTCTAACTCTGGACTAATGGTTAAGGTCTTAACTCTTACTCTGGACTAATGGTTATGGTCAAAACTCTTACTCTGGCATCATGGTTAAGGTCTTAACTCTGGCATCATGGTTAAGGTCTTAACTCTTACTCTGGACTAATGGTTAAGGTCTTAACTCTTACTCTGGCTTCATGGTTAAGGTCTTATACTCATACTCTGACATCATGGTTAAGGTCTTAACTCTTACTTCGGACTAATGGTTAAGGTCTTAACTCTTACTCTGGCATCATGGTTAAGGTCTTAGACTCTTACTCTGGACTAATGGTTAAGGTCTTAACTCTTACTCTGGACTAATGGTTAAGGTCTTATCTCTTCCTCTGGACTAATGGTTAAGGTCTTAGACTCTTACTCTGGCATCATGGATAAGGTCTTAGACTCTTACTCTGGACTACTGGTTAATGTCTTAACTCTTACTCTGGCGTCATGGTTAAGGTCTTAACTTTCACTCTGGCATCATGGTTAAGGTCTTAACTCTTACTCTGTACTCATGGTTAAGGTCTTAACTCTTACTCTGGCATCATGGTTAAGGTCTTAACTCTTACTCTGGACTAATGGTTAAGGTCTTAACTCTTACTCTGGACTAATGGTTAAGGTCTTAACTCTTACTCTGGCATCATGGTTAAGGTCTTAACTCTTACTCTGGACTAATGGTTAAGGTCTTAGACTCTTAATCTGGACTAATGGTTAAGGTCTTAACTCTTAGTCTGGCATCATGGTTAAGGTCTTAGACTCTTACTCTGGACTAATGGTTAAGGTCTTAACTCTTACTCTGGACTAATCGTTAAGGTCTTAGACTCTTACTCTGGACTAATGGTTAAGGTCTTAACTCTTACTCTGGACTAATGGTTAAGGTCATGACTCTTACTCTGGGCTAATGGTTAAGGTCTTAGACTCTTACTCTGGCATCATGGTTAAGGTCTTAGACTCTTTCTCTGGCATCAAGGTTAAGGTCTTAACTCTTACTCTGGCATCATGGTTAAGGTCTTAACTCTTACTCTGGACTAATGGTTAAGGTCTGAACTCTTACTCTGGACTAATGGTTAAGGTCTTAACTCTTACTCTGGACTAATGGTTAAGGTCTTAGACTCTTACTCTGTACTCATGGTTAAGGTCTTAACTCTTACTCTGGCATCATGGTTAAGGTCTTAACTCTTACTCTGGACTAATGGTTAAGGTCTTAACTCTTACTCTTGACTAATGGTTAAGGTCTTAGACTCTTACTCTGGACTAATGGTTAAGGTCTTAGACTCTTACTCTGGCATCATGGTTAAGGTCTTAACTCTTTCTCTGGCATCATTGTTAAGGTCTTAACTCTTACTCTGGCATCATGGTTAAGGTCTTAACTCTTACTCTGGACTAATGGTTAAGGTCTTAACTCTTACTCTGGACTAATGGTTAAGGTCTTAACTCTTACTCCGGCATCATGGTTAAGGTCTTAACTCTTACTCTGGCATCATGGTTAAGGTCTTAGACTCATACTCTGGCATCATGGTTAAGGTCTTAAATCTTACTCTGGACTAATGGTTAAGGTCTTAACTCTTACTCTGGCATCATGGTTAAGGTCTTAACTCTTACTCTGTACTCATGGTTAAGGTCTTAACTCTTACTCTGGCATCATGGTTAAGGTCTTAACTCTTACTCTGGACTAATGGTTAAGGTCTTAACTCTTACTCTGGCATCATGGTTAAGGTCTTAGACTCTTACTCTGGACTAATGGTTAAGGTCTTAGACTCTTAATCTGGACTAATAGTTAAGGTCTTAACTCTTACTCTGGCATCATGGTTAAGGTCTTAGACTCTTACTCTGGACTAATGGTTAAGGTCTTAACTCTTACTCTGGACTAATCGTTAAGGTCTTAGACTCTTACTCTGGACTAATGGTTAAGGTCTTAACTCTTACTCTGGACTAATGGTTAAGGTCATGACTCTTACTCTGGGCTAATGGTTAAGGTCTTAGACTCTTACTCTGGCATCATGGTTAAGGTCTTAGACTCTTTCTCTGGCATCAAGGTTAAGGTCTTAACTCTTACTCTGGCATCATGGTTAAGGTCTTAACTCTTACTCTGGACTAATGGTTAAGGTCTGAACTCTTACTCTGGACTAATGGTTAAGGTCTTAACTCTTACTCTGGACTAATGGTTAAGGTCTTAGACTCTTACTCTGTACTCATGGTTAAGGTCTTAACTCTTACTCTGGCATCATGGTTAAGGTCTTAACTCTTACTCTGGACTAATGGTTAAGGTCTTAACTCTTACTCTTGACTAATGGTTAAGGTCTTAGACTCTTACTCTGGACTAATGGTTAAGGACTTAGACTCTTACTCTGGCATCATGGTTAAGGTCTTAACTCTTACTCTGGCATCATTGTTAAGGTCTTAACTCTTACTCTGGCATCATGGTTAAGGTCTTAACTCTTACTCTGGACTAATGGTTAAGGTCTTAACTCTTACTCTGGACTAATGGTTAAGGTCTTAACTCTTACTCCGGCATCATGGTTAAGATCTTAACTCTTACTCCGGCATCATGGTTAAGGTCTTAACTCTTACTATGGACTAATGGTTAAGGTCTTAACTCTTACTCTGGCATCATGGTTAAGGTCTTAGACTCATACTCTGGCATCATGGTTAAGGTCTTAAATCTTACTCTGGACTAATGGTTAAGGTCTTAACTCTTACTCTGGCATCATGGTTAAGGTCTTAACTCTTACTCTGGACTAATGGTTAAGGTCTTAACTCTTACTCTGGCATCATGGTTAAGGTCTTAACTCTTACTCTGGACTAATGGTTATGGTCTTAGACTCTTACTCTGGCATCATGGTTAAGGTCTTAACTCTTACTCTGGCATCATGGTTAAGGTCTTAACTCTTACTCTGGACTAATGGTTAAGGTCTTAACTCTGACTCTGGCATCATGGTTAAGGTCTTAGACTCTTACTCTGGAATAATGGTTAAGGTCTTAACTCTTACTCTGGACTAATGGTTAAGGTCTTAACTCTTACTCTGGACTAATGGTTAAGGTCTTAACTATTACTCTGGGCTAATGGTTAAGGTCTTAATTCTTACTCTGGACTAATGGTTAAGGTCTTAACTCTTACTCTGGACTAATGGTTAAGGTCTTAGACTCTTACTCTGGCATCATGGTTAAGGTCTTAACTCTTACTCTGAACTAATGGTTAATGTCTTAACTCTTACTCTGGCATCATGGTTAAGTTCCTAACTCTTTCTGTGGCCTATTGGTTAAGGTCCTAACTCTTACTCTGGCATCATGGTTAAGGTCTTAACTCTTACTCTGGCATCATGGTTAAGGTCTTAACTCTTACTCTGGACTAATGGTTAAGGTCTTAACTCTTACTCTGGCATCATGGTTAAGGTCTTAGACTCTTACTCTGGACTAATGGTTAAGGTCTTAACTCTTACTCTGGGCTAATGGTTAAGGTCTTAACTCTTACTCTGGACTAATGGTTAAGGTCTTATCTCTTCCTCTGGACTAATGGTTAAGGTCTTAGACTCTTACTCTGGCATCATGGATAAGGTCTTAGACTCTTACTCTGGACTACTGGTTAATGTCTTAACTCTTACTCTGGCGTCATGGTTAAGGTCTTAACTTTCACTCTGGCATCATGGTTAAGGTCTTAACTCTTACTCTGTACTCATGGTTAAGGTCTTAACTCTTACTCTGGCATCATGGTTAAGGTCTTAACTCTTACTCTGGACTAATGGTTAAGGTCTGAACTCTTACTCTGGACTAATGGTTAAGGTCTTAACTCTTACTCTGGCATCATTGTTAAGGTCTTAACTCTTACTCTGGCATCATGGTTAAGGTCTTAACTCTTACTCTGGACTAATGGTTAAGGTCTTAACTCTTACTCCGGCATCATGGTTAAGGTCTTAACTCTTACTCTGGACTAATGGTTAAGGTCTTAACTCTTACTCTGGCATCATGCTTAAGGTCTTAGACTCATACTCTGGCATCATGGTTAAGGTCTTAAATCTTACTCTGGACTAATGGTTAAGGTCTTAACTCTTACTCTGGCATCATGGTTAAGGTCTTAACTCTTACTCTGGACTAATGGTTAAGGTCTTAACTCTTACTCTGGCATCATGGTTAAGGTCTTAACTCTTACTCTGGACTAATGGTTATGGTCTTAGACTCTTACTCTGGCATCATGTTTAAGGTCTTAACTCTTACTCTGGACTAATGGTTAAGGTCTTAACTCTTACTCTGGACTAATGGTTAAGGTCTTAGACTCTTACTCTGGCATCATGGTTAAGGTCTTAACTCTTACTCTGAACTAATGGTTAATGTCTTAACTCTTACTCTGGCATCATGGTTAAGTTCCTAACTCTTTCTGTGGCCTATTGGTTAAGGTCCTAACTCTTACTCTGGCATTATGGTTAAGGTCTTAACTCTTACTCTGGCATCATGGTTAAGGTCTTAACTCTTACTCTGGACTAATGGTTAACGTCTTAACTCTTACTCTGGCATCACGGTTAAGGTCTTAACTCTTACTCTGGACTAATGGTTAAGGTCTTAACTCTTACTCTGGGCTAATGGTTAAGGTCTTAACTCTTACTCTGGACTAATGGTTAAGGTTTTAACTCTTACTCTGGCATCATGGTTAAGGTCTTAACTCTTACTCTGGACTAATGGTTAAGGTCTTAGACTCTTAATCTGGACTAATGGTTAAGGTCTTAACTCTTACTCTGGCATCATGGTTAAGGTCTTAGACTCTTACTCTGGACTAATGGTTAAGGTCTTAACTCTTACTCTGGACTAATGGTTAAGGTCTTAACTCTTACTCTGGACTAATGGTTAAGATCTTAACTCTTACTCTAGACTAATGGTTAAGGTTTTAACTCTTAGTCTGGCATCATGGTTAAGGTCTTCGACTCTTACTCTGGACTAATGGTTAAGTTCCTAACTCTTACTCTGGACTAATGGTTAAGGTCTTAACTCTTACTCTGGCATCATGGTTAAGGTCTTAACTCTTACTCTGGACTAATGGTTAAGGTCTTAACTCTTACTCTGAGCTAATGGTTAAGGTCTTAACTCTTACTCTGGACTAATGGTTAAGGTCTTAACTCTTTCTCTGGACTAATGGTTAAGGTCTTATCTCTTACTCTGGACTAATGGTTAAGGTCTTAGACTCTTACTCTGGCATCATGAATAAGGTCTTAGATTCTTACTCTGGACTACTGGTTAATGTCTTAACTCTTACTCTGGCATCATGGTTAAGGTCTTAACTCTCACTCTGGCATCATGGTTAAGGTCTTAACTCTTACTCTGTACTCATGGTTAAGGTCTTAACCCTTACTCTGGCATCATGGTTAAGGTCTTCACTCTTACTCTGGACTAATGGTTAAGGTCTTAACTCTTACTCTGGACTAATGGTTAAGGTCTTAACTCTTACTCTGGCATCATGGTTAAGGTCTTAACTCTTACTCTGGACTAATGGTTAAGGTCTTAACTCTTACTCCGGACTAATGGTTAAGGTCTTAACTCTTACTCTGGCATCATGGTTTAGGTCTTAACTCTTACTCTGGCATCATGGTTTAGGTCTTAGACTCTTACTCTGGACTAATGGTTAAGGTCTTAACTCTTACTCTGGCATCATGGTTAAGGTCTTAACTCTTACTCGGGACTAATGGTTAAGGTCTGAACTCTTACTCTGGACTAATGGTTAAGGTCTTAACTCTTACTCTGGACTAATGGTTAAGGTCTGAACTCTTACTCTGGACTAATGGTTAAGGTCTTAACTCTTACTCTGGACTAATGGTTTAGGTCTTAGACTCTTACTCTGGACTAATGGTTAACGTCTTAACTCTTACTCTGGCATCATGGTTAAGGTCCTAACTCTTACTCTGGACTAATGGTTAAGGTCTGAACTCTTACTCTGGCATCATGGTTAAGGTCTTAACTCTTACTCTGGACTAATGGTTAAGGTCTGAACTCTTACTCTGGACTAATGGTTAAGGTCTTAACTCTTACTCTGGACTAATGGTTAAGGTCTTACCTCTTACTCTGGACTAATGGTTAAGGTCTTAACTCTTACTCTGGACTAATGGTTAAGATCTTAACTCTTACTCTAAACTAATGGTTAAGGTTTTAACTCTTACTCTGGCATCATGGTTAAGGTCTTCGACTCTTACTCTGGACTAATGGTTAAGGTCTTAACTCTTACTCTGGACTAATGGTTAAGGTCTTAACTCTTACTCTGGCATCATGGTTAAGGTATTAACTCTTACTCTGGACTAATGGTTAAGGTCTTAACTCTTACTCTGGGCTAATGGTTAAGGTCTTAACTCTTACTCTGGACTAATGGTTAAGGTCTTATCTCTTACTCTGGACTAATGGTTAAGGTCTTAGACTCTTACTCTGGCATCATGAATAAGGTCTTAGACTCTTACTCTGGACTACTGGTTAATGTCTTAACTCTTACTCTGGCATCATGGTTAAGGTCTTAACTCTCACTCTGGCATCATGGTTAAGGTCTTAACTCTTACTCTGTACTCATGGTTAAGGTCTTAACTCTTACTCTGGCATCATGGTTAAGGTCTTAACTCTTACTCTGGACTAATGGTTAAGGTCTTAACTCTTACTCTGGACTAATGGTTAAGGTCTTAACTCTTACTCTGGCATCATGGTTAAGGTCTTAACTCTTACTCTGGACTAATGGTTAGGGTCTTAACTCTTACTCCAGACTAATGGTTAAGGTCTTAACTCTTACTCTGGCATCATGGTTTAGGTCTTAACTCTTACTCTGGCATCATGGTTTAGGTCTTAGACTCTTACTCTGGACTAATGGTTAAGGTCTTAACTCTTACTCTGGCATCATGGTTAAGGTCTTAACTCTTACTCTGGACTAATGGTTAAGGTCTGAACTCTTACTCTGGACTAATGGTTAAGGTCTTAACTCTTACTCTGGACTAATGGTTAAGGTCTTAGACTCTTACTCTCGACTAATGGTTAAGGTGTTAACTCTTACTCTGGCATCATGGTTAAGGTCTTAGACTCTTACTCTGGACTAATGGTTAAGGTCTTACTTCATACTCTGGACTAATGGTTAAGGTCTTAGACTTACTCTGGACTAATGGTTAAGGTCTTAACTCTTAATCTGGACTAATGGTTAAGGTCTTAACTTTTACTCTGGCATCATGGTTAAGGACTTAACTCTTACTCTGGACTAATGGTTAAGGTCTTAACTCTTACTCTTGACTAATGGTTAAGGTCTTAACTCTTATTCTGGACTAATGGTTAAGGTCTTAGACTCTTACTCTGGCATCATGGTTAAGGTCTTAACTCTTACTCTGGCATCATCGTTAAGGTCTTAACTCTTACTCTGGCATCATGGTTAAGGTCTTAACTCTTACTCTGGACTAATGGTTAAGGTCTTAACTCTTACTCTGGCATCATGGTTAAGGTATTAACTCTTACTCTGGCATCATGGTTAAGGTCTTAACTCTTACTCTGGACTAATGGTTAAGGTCTTAACTCTTACTCTGGACTAATGGTTAAGGTCTTAACTCTTACTCTGCCATCATGGTTAAGGTCTTAACTCTTACTCTGGACTAATGGTTAAGGTCTTAACTCTTACTCTGGCATCATGGTTAAAGTCTTAGACTCATACTCTGGCATCATGGTTAAGGTCTTAAGTCTTACTCTGGACTAATGGTTAGGGGCTTAACTCTTACTCTGGCATCATGGTTAGGGTCTTAGACTCTTACTCTGGACTAATGGTTAAGGTCTTAACTCTTACTCTGGACTAATGGTTAAGGTCTTAACTCTTACTCTGGCATCATCGTTAAGGTCTTAACTCTTACTCTGGCATCATCGTTAAGGTCTTAACTCTTACTCTGGACTAATGGTTAAGGTCTTAACTCTTACTCTGGCATCATGGTTAAGGTCTTAACTCTTACTCTGGACTAATGGTTAAGGTCTTAACTCTTACTCTGGACTAATGGTTAAGGTCTTAACTCTTACTCTGGACTAATGGTTAAGGTCTTAACTCTTACTCTGCCGTCATGGTTAAGGTCTTAGACTCTTACTCTGGACTAATGGTTAAGGTCTTAACTCACACTCTGGACTAATGGTTAAGGTCTTAACTCTTACTCTGGACTAATGGTTAAGGTCTTAACTCTTACTCTGGACTAATGGTTAAGGTCTTAACTCTTACTCTGGACTAATGGTTAAGGTCTTAACTCTTACTCTGGCATCATGGTTAAGGTCTTAACTCTTACTCTGGACTAATGGTTAAGGTCTTAACTCTTACTCTTGACTAATGGTTAAGGTCTTAACTCTTACTCTGGACTAAAGGTTAAGGTCTTAGACTCTTACTCTGGCATCATGGTTAAGGTCTTAACTCTTACTCTGGCATCATCGTTAAGGTCTTAACTCTTACTCTGGCATCATGGTTAAGGTCTTAACTCTTACTCTAGACTAATGGTTAAGGTCTTAACTCTTACTCTGGCATCATGGTTAAGGTATTAACTCTTACTCTGGACTATTGGTTAAGGTCTTAACTCTTACTCTGGACTAATGGTTAAGGTCATGACTCTTACTCTGGCCTAATGGTTAAGGTCTTAGACTCTTACTCTGGCATCATGGTTAAGGTCTTAGACTCTTTCTCTGGCATCAAGGTTAAGGTCTTAACTCTTACTCTGGCATCATGTTTAAGGTCTTAACTCTTACTCTGGACTAATGGTTAAGGTCTGAACTCTTACTCTGGACTAATGGTTAAGGTCTTAGACTCTTACTCTGTACTGATGGTTAAGGTCTTAACTCTTACTCTGGCATCATGGTTAAGGTCTTAACTCTTACTCTGGACTAATGGTTAAGGTCTTAACTCTTACTCTTGACTAATGGTTAAGGTCTTAACTCTTACTCTGGACTAATGGTTAAGGTCTTAGACTCTTACTCTGGCATCATGGTTAAGGTCTTAACTCTTACTCTGGCATCATTGTTAAGGTCTTAACTCTTACTCTGGCATCATGGTTAAGGTCTTAACTCTTACTCTGGACTAATGGTTAAGGTCTTAACTCTTACTCTGGACTAATGGTAAAGGTCTTAACTCTTACTCTGGCATCATGGTTAAGGTCTTAGACTCATACTCTGGCATCATGGTTAAGGTCTTAAATCTTACTCTGGACTAATGGTTAAGGTCTTAACTCTTACTCTGGCATCATGGTTAAGGTCTTAGACTCTTACTCTGGCATCATGGTTAAGGTCTTAACTCTTACTCTGGCATCACGGTTAAGGTCTTAACTCTTACTCTGGACTAATGGTTAAGGTCTTAACTCTTACGCTGGGCTAATGGTTAAGGTCTTAACTCTTACTCTGGACTAATGGTTAAGGTCTTAACTCTTACTCTGGACTAATGGTTAAGGTCTTAACTCTTACTCTGGCATCATCGTTAAGGTCTTAACTCTTACTCTGGCATCATGGTTAAGGTCTTAACTCTAACTCTGGACTAATGGTTAAGGTCTTAAATCTTACTCTGGACTAATGGTTAAGGTCTTAACTCTTACTCCGGCATCATGGTTAAGGTCTTAACTCTTACTCTGGACTAATGGTTAAGGTCTTAACTCTTACTCTGGCATCATGGTTAAGGTCTTAGACTCATACTCTGGCATCATGGTTAAGGTCTTAAATCTTACTCTGGACTAATGGTTAAGGTCTTAACTCTTACTCTGGCATCATGGTTAAGGTCTTAGACTCTTACTCTGGAATAATGGTTAAGGTCTTAACTCTTACTCTGGCATCACGGTTAAGGTCTTAACTCTTACTCTGGACTAATGGTTAAGGTCTTAACTCTTACTCTGGGCTAATGGTTAAGGTCTTAACTCTTACTCTGGACTAATGGTTAAGGTCTTAACTCTTACTCTGGACTAATGGTTAAGGTCTTAACTCTTACTCTGGCATCATCGTTAAGGTCTTAACTCTTACTCTGGCATCATGGTTAACGTCTTAACTCTAACTCTGGACTAATGGTTAAGGTCTTAACTCTTACTCTGGACTAATGGTTATGGTCTTAACTCTTACTCTGGCATCATGGTTAAGGTCTTAACTCTGGCATCATGGTTAAGGTCTTAACTCTTACTCTGGACTAATGGTTAAGGTCTTAACTCTTCCTCTGGCTTCATGGTTAAGGTCTTATACTCATACTCTGGCATCATGGTTAAGGTCTTAACTCTAACTTCGGACTAATGGTTAAGGTCTTAACTCTTACTCTGGCATCATGGTTAAGGTCTTAGACTCTTACTCTGGACTAATGGTTAAGGTCTTAACTCTTACTCTGGGCTAATGGTTAAGGTCTTAACTCTTACTCTGGACTAATGGTTAAGGTCTTATCTCTTCCTCTGGACTAATGGTTAAGGTCTTAGACTCTTACTCTGGCATCATGGATAAGGTCTTAGACTCTTACTCTGGACTACTGGTTAATGTCTTAACTCTTACTCTGGCGTCATGGTTAAGGTCTTAACTTTCACTCTGGCATCATGGTTAAGGTCTTAACTCTTACTCTGTACTCATGGTTAAGGTCTTAACTCTTACTCTGGCATCATGGTTAAGGTCTTAACTCTTACTCTGGACTAATGGTTAAGGTCTTAACTCTTACTCTGGACTAATGGTTAAGGTCTTAACTCTTACTCTGGCATCATGGTTAAGGTCTTAACTCTTACTCTGGACTAATGGTTAAGGTCTTAGACTCTTAATCTGGACTAATGGTTAAGGTCTTAACTCTTAGTCTGGCATCATGGTTAAGGTCTTAGACTCTTACTCTGGACTAATGGTTAAGGTCTTAACTCTTACTCTGGACTAATCGTTAAGGTCTTAACTCTTACTCTGGACTAATGGTTAAGGTCTTAGACTCTAACTCTGTACTCATGGTTAAGGTCTTAACTCTTACTCTGGCATCATGGTTAAGGTCTTAACTCTTACTCTGGACTAATGGTTAAGGTCTTAACTCTTACTCTTGACTAATGGTTAAGGTCTTAGACTCTTACTCTGGACTAATGGTTAAGGTCTTAGACTCTTACTCTGGCATCATGGTTAAGGTCTTAACTCTTACTCTGGCATCATGGTTAAGGTCTTAACTCTTACTCTGGACTAATGGTTAAGGTCTTAACTCTTACTCTGGACTAATGGTTAAGGTCTTAACTCTTACTCCGGCATCATGGTTAAGGTCTTAACTCTTACTCTGGACTAATGGTTAAGGTCTTAACTCTTACTCTGGCATCATGGTTAAGGTCTTAGACTCATACTCTGGCATCATGGTTAAGGTCTTAAATCTTACTCTGGACTAATGGTTAAGGTCTTAACTCTTACTCTGGCATCATGGTTAAGGTCTTAACTCTTACTCTGGACTAATGGTTAAGGTCTTAACTCTTACTCTGGCATCATGGTTAAGGTCTTAACTCTTACTCTGGACTAATGGTTATGGTCTTAGACTCTTACTCTGGCATCATGTTTAAGGTCTTAACTCTTACTCTGGCATCATGGTTAAGGTCTTAACTCTTGCTCTGGACTAATGGTTAAGGTCTTAACTCTGACTCTGGCATCATGGTTAAGGTCTTAGACTCTTACTCTGGAATAATGGTTAAGGTCTTAACTCTTACTCTGGCATCACGGTTAAGGTCTTAACTCTTACTCTGGACTAATGGTTAAGGTCTTAACTATTACTCTGGACTAATGGTTAAGGTCTTAACTCTTACTCCGGCATCATGGTTAAGGTCTTAACTCTTACTCTGGACTAATGGTTAAGGTCTTAACTCTTACTCTGGCATCATGGTCAAGGTCTTAGACTCATACTCTGGCATCATGGTTAAGGTCTTAAATCTTACTCTGGACTAATGGTTAAGGTCTTAACTCTTACTCTGGCATCATGGTTAAGGTCTTAGACTCTTACTCTGGAATAATGGTTAAGGTCTTAACTCTTACTCTGGCATCACGGTTAAGGTCTTAACTCTTACTCTGGACTAATGGTTAAGGTCTTAACTCTTACTCTGGGCTAATGGTTAAGGTCTTAACTCTTACTCTGGACTAATGGTTAAGGTCTTAACTCTTACTCTGGACTAATGGTTAAGGTCTTAACTCTTACTCTGGCATCATCGTTAAGGTCTTAACTCTTACTCTGGCATCATGGTTAACGTCTTAACTCTAACTCTGGACTAATGGTTAAGGTCTTAACTCTTACTCTGGACTAATGGTTATGGTCAAAACTCTTACTCTGGCATCATGGTTAAGGTCTTAACTCTGGCATCATGGTTAAGGTCTTAACTCTTACTCTGGACTAATGGTTAAGGTCTTAACTCTTACTCTGGCTTCATGGTTAAGGTCTTATACTCATACTCTGGCATCATGGTTAAGGTCTTAACTCTTACTTCGGACTAATGGTTAAGGTCTTAACTCTTACTCTGGCATCATGGTTAAGGTCTTAGACTCTTACTCTGGACTAATGGTTAAGGTCTTAACTCTTACTCTGGACTAATGGTTAAGGTCTTATCTCTTCCTCTGGACTAATGGTTAAGGTCTTAGACTCTTACTCTGGCATCATGGATAAGGTCTTAGACTCTTACTCTGGACTACTGGTTAATGTCTCAACTCTTACTCTGGCGTCATGGTTAAGGTCTTAACTTTCACTCTGGCATCATGGTTAAGGTCTTAACTCTTACTCTGTACTCATGGTTAAGGTCTTAACTCTTACTCTGGCATCATGGTTAAGGTCTTAACTCTTACTCTGGACTAATGGTTAAGGTCTTAACTCTTACTCTGGACTAATGGTTAAGGTCTTAACTCTTACTCTGGCATCATGGTTAAGGTCTTAACTCTTACTCTGGACTAATGGTTAAGGTCTTAGACTCTTAATCTGGACTAATGGTTAAGGTCTTAACTCTTAGTCTGGCATCATGGTTAAGGTCTTAGACTCTTACTCTGGACTAATGGTTAAGGTCTTAACTCTTACTCTGGACTAATCGTTAAGGTCTTAGACTCTTACTCTGGACTAATGGTTAAGGTCTTAACTCTTACTCTGGACTAATGGTTAAGGTCATGACTCTTACTCTGGGCTAATGGTTAAGGTCTTAGACTCTTACTCTGGCATCATGGTTAAGGTCTTAGACTCTTTCTCTGGCATCAAGGTTAAGGTCTTAACTCTTACTCTGGCATCATGGTTAAGGTCTTAACTCTTACTCTGGACTAATGGTTAAGGTCTGAACTCTTACTCTGGACTAATGGTTAAGGTCTTAACTCTTACTCTGGACTAATGGTTAAGGTCTTAGACTCTTACTCTGTACTCATGGTTAAGGTCTTAACTCTTACTCTGGCATCATGGTTAAGGTCTTAACTCTTACTCTGGACTAATGGTTAAGGTCTTAACTCTTACTCTTGACTAATGGTTAAGGTCTTAGACTCTTACTCTGGACTAATGGTTAAGGTCTTAGACTCTTACTCTGGCATCATGGTTAAGGTCTTAACTCTTTCTCTGGCATCATTGTTAAGGTCTTAACTCTTACTCTGGCATCATGGTTAAGGTCTTAACTCTTACTCTGGACTAATGGTTAAGGTCTTAACTCTTACTCTGGACTAATGGTTAAGGTCTTAACTCTTACTCCGGCATCATGGTTAAGGTCTTAACTCTTACTCTGGCATCATGGTTAAGGTCTTAGACTCATACTCTGGCATCATGGTTAAGGTCTTAAATCTTACTCTGGACTAATGGTTAAGGTCTTAACTCTTACTCTGGCATCATGGTTAAGGTCTTAACTCTTACTCTGTACTCATGGTTAAGGTCTTAACTCTTACTCTGGCATCATGGTTAAGGTCTTAACTCTTACTCTGGACTAATGGTTAAGGTCTTAACTCTTACTCTGGCATCATGGTTAAGGTCTTAGACTCTTACTCTGGACTAATGGTTAAGGTCTTAGACTCTTAATCTGGACTAATAGTTAAGGTCTTAACTCTTACTCTGGCATCATGGTTAAGGTCTTAGACTCTTACTCTGGACTAATGGTTAAGGTCTTAACTCTTACTCTGGACTAATCGTTAAGGTCTTAGACTCTTACTCTGGACTAATGGTTAAGGTCTTAACTCTTACTCTGGACTAATGGTTAAGGTCATGACTCTTACTCTGGGCTAATGGTTAAGGTCTTAGACTCTTACTCTGGCATCATGGTTAAGGTCTTAGACTCTTTCTCTGGCATCAAGGTTAAGGTCTTAACTCTTACTCTGGCATCATGGTTAAGGTCTTAACTCTTACTCTGGACTAATGGTTAAGGTCTGAACTCTTACTCTGGACTAATGGTTAAGGTCTTAACTCTTACTCTGGACTAATGGTTAAGGTCTTAGACTCTTACTCTGTACTCATGGTTAAGGTCTTAACTCTTACTCTGGCATCATGGTTAAGGTCTTAACTCTTACTCTGGACTAATGGTTAAGGTCTTAACTCTTACTCTTGACTAATGGTTAAGGTCTTAGACTCTTACTCTGGACTAATGGTTAAGGACTTAGACTCTTACTCTGGCATCATGGTTAAGGTCTTAACTCTTACTCTGGCATCATTGTTAAGGTCTTAACTCTTACTCTGGCATCATGGTTAAGGTCTTAACTCTTACTCTGGACTAATGGTTAAGGTCTTAACTCTTACTCTGGACTAATGGTTAAGGTCTTAACTCTTACTCCGGCATCATGGTTAAGATCTTAACTCTTACTCCGGCATCATGGTTAAGGTCTTAACTCTTACTATGGACTAATGGTTAAGGTCTTAACTCTTACTCTGGCATCATGGTTAAGGTCTTAGACTCATACTCTGGCATCATGGTTAAGGTCTTAAATCTTACTCTGGACTAATGGTTAAGGTCTTAACTCTTACTCTGGCATCATGGTTAAGGTCTTAACTCTTACTCTGGACTAATGGTTAAGGTCTTAACTCTTACTCTGGCATCATGGTTAAGGTCTTAACTCTTACTCTGGACTAATGGTTATGGTCTTAGACTCTTACTCTGGCATCATGGTTAAGGTCTTAACTCTTACTCTGGCATCATGGTTAAGGTCTTAACTCTTACTCTGGACTAATGGTTAAGGTCTTAACTCTGACTCTGGCATCATGGTTAAGGTCTTAGACTCTTACTCTGGAATAATGGTTAAGGTCTTAACTCTTACTCTGGACTAATGGTTAAGGTCTTAACTCTTACTCTGGACTAATGGTTAAGGTCTTAACTATTACTCTGGGCTAATGGTTAAGGTCTTAATTCTTACTCTGGACTAATGGTTAAGGTCTTAACTCTTACTCTGGACTAATGGTTAAGGTCTTAGACTCTTACTCTGGCATCATGGTTAAGGTCTTAACTCTTACTCTGAACTAATGGTTAATGTCTTAACTCTTACTCTGGCATCATGGTTAAGTTCCTAACTCTTTCTGTGGCCTATTGGTTAAGGTCCTAACTCTTACTCTGGCATCATGGTTAAGGTCTTAACTCTTACTCTGGCATCATGGTTAAGGTCTTAACTCTTACTCTGGACTAATGGTTAAGGTCTTAACTCTTACTCTGGCATCATGGTTAAGGTCTTAGACTCTTACTCTGGACTAATGGTTAAGGTCTTAACTCTTACTCTGGGCTAATGGTTAAGGTCTTAACTCTTACTCTGGACTAATGGTTAAGGTCTTATCTCTTCCTCTGGACTAATGGTTAAGGTCTTAGACTCTTACTCTGGCATCATGGATAAGGTCTTAGACTCTTACTCTGGACTACTGGTTAATGTCTTAACTCTTACTCTGGCGTCATGGTTAAGGTCTTAACTTTCACTCTGGCATCATGGTTAAGGTCTTAACTCTTACTCTGTACTCATGGTTAAGGTCTTAACTCTTACTCTGGCATCATGGTTAAGGTCTTAACTCTTACTCTGGACTAATGGTTAAGGTCTGAACTCTTACTCTGGACTAATGGTTAAGGTCTTAACTCTTACTCTGGCATCATTGTTAAGGTCTTAACTCTTACTCTGGCATCATGGTTAAGGTCTTAACTCTTACTCTGGACTAATGGTTAAGGTCTTAACTCTTACTCCGGCATCATGGTTAAGGTCTTAACTCTTACTCTGGACTAATGGTTAAGGTCTTAACTCTTACTCTGGCATCATGCTTAAGGTCTTAGACTCATACTCTGGCATCATGGTTAAGGTCTTAAATCTTACTCTGGACTAATGGTTAAGGTCTTAACTCTTACTCTGGCATCATGGTTAAGGTCTTAACTCTTACTCTGGACTAATGGTTAAGGTCTTAACTCTTACTCTGGCATCATGGTTAAGGTCTTAACTCTTACTCTGGACTAATGGTTATGGTCTTAGACTCTTACTCTGGCATCATGTTTAAGGTCTTAACTCTTACTCTGGACTAATGGTTAAGGTCTTAACTCTTACTCTGGACTAATGGTTAAGGTCTTAGACTCTTACTCTGGCATCATGGTTAAGGTCTTAACTCTTACTCTGAACTAATGGTTAATGTCTTAACTCTTACTCTGGCATCATGGTTAAGTTCCTAACTCTTTCTGTGGCCTATTGGTTAAGGTCCTAACTCTTACTCTGGCATTATGGTTAAGGTCTTAACTCTTACTCTGGCATCATGGTTAAGGTCTTAACTCTTACTCTGGACTAATGGTTAACGTCTTAACTCTTACTCTGGCATCACGGTTAAGGTCTTAACTCTTACTCTGGACTAATGGTTAAGGTCTTAACTCTTACTCTGGGCTAATGGTTAAGGTCTTAACTCTTACTCTGGACTAATGGTTAAGGTTTTAACTCTTACTCTGGCATCATGGTTAAGGTCTTAACTCTTACTCTGGACTAATGGTTAAGGTCTTAGACTCTTAATCTGGACTAATGGTTAAGGTCTTAACTCTTACTCTGGCATCATGGTTAAGGTCTTAGACTCTTACTCTGGACTAATGGTTAAGGTCTTAACTCTTACTCTGGACTAATGGTTAAGGTCTTAACTCTTACTCTGGACTAATGGTTAAGATCTTAACTCTTACTCTAGACTAATGGTTAAGGTTTTAACTCTTAGTCTGGCATCATGGTTAAGGTCTTCGACTCTTACTCTGGACTAATGGTTAAGTTCCTAACTCTTACTCTGGACTAATGGTTAAGGTCTTAACTCTTACTCTGGCATCATGGTTAAGGTCTTAACTCTTACTCTGGACTAATGGTTAAGGTCTTAACTCTTACTCTGAGCTAATGGTTAAGGTCTTAACTCTTACTCTGGACTAATGGTTAAGGTCTTAACTCTTTCTCTGGACTAATGGTTAAGGTCTTATCTCTTACTCTGGACTAATGGTTAAGGTCTTAGACTCTTACTCTGGCATCATGAATAAGGTCTTAGATTCTTACTCTGGACTACTGGTTAATGTCTTAACTCTTACTCTGGCATCATGGTTAAGGTCTTAACTCTCACTCTGGCATCATGGTTAAGGTCTTAACTCTTACTCTGTACTCATGGTTAAGGTCTTAACCCTTACTCTGGCATCATGGTTAAGGTCTTCACTCTTACTCTGGACTAATGGTTAAGGTCTTAACTCTTACTCTGGACTAATGGTTAAGGTCTTAACTCTTACTCTGGCATCATGGTTAAGGTCTTAACTCTTACTCTGGACTAATGGTTAAGGTCTTAACTCTTACTCCGGACTAATGGTTAAGGTCTTAACTCTTACTCTGGCATCATGGTTTAGGTCTTAACTCTTACTCTGGCATCATGGTTTAGGTCTTAGACTCTTACTCTGGACTAATGGTTAAGGTCTTAACTCTTACTCTGGCATCATGGTTAAGGTCTTAACTCTTACTCGGGACTAATGGTTAAGGTCTGAACTCTTACTCTGGACTAATGGTTAAGGTCTTAACTCTTACTCTGGACTAATGGTTAAGGTCTGAACTCTTACTCTGGACTAATGGTTAAGGTCTTAACTCTTACTCTGGACTAATGGTTTAGGTCTTAGACTCTTACTCTGGACTAATGGTTAACGTCTTAACTCTTACTCTGGCATCATGGTTAAGGTCCTAACTCTTACTCTGGACTAATGGTTAAGGTCTGAACTCTTACTCTGGCATCATGGTTAAGGTCTTAACTCTTACTCTGGACTAATGGTTAAGGTCTGAACTCTTACTCTGGACTAATGGTTAAGGTCTTAACTCTTACTCTGGACTAATGGTTAAGGTCTTACCTCTTACTCTGGACTAATGGTTAAGGTCTTAACTCTTACTCTGGACTAATGGTTAAGATCTTAACTCTTACTCTAAACTAATGGTTAAGGTTTTAACTCTTACTCTGGCATCATGGTTAAGGTCTTCGACTCTTACTCTGGACTAATGGTTAAGGTCTTAACTCTTACTCTGGACTAATGGTTAAGGTCTTAACTCTTACTCTGGCATCATGGTTAAGGTATTAACTCTTACTCTGGACTAATGGTTAAGGTCTTAACTCTTACTCTGGGCTAATGGTTAAGGTCTTAACTCTTACTCTGGACTAATGGTTAAGGTCTTATCTCTTACTCTGGACTAATGGTTAAGGTCTTAGACTCTTACTCTGGCATCATGAATAAGGTCTTAGACTCTTACTCTGGACTACTGGTTAATGTCTTAACTCTTACTCTGGCATCATGGTTAAGGTCTTAACTCTCACTCTGGCATCATGGTTAAGGTCTTAACTCTTACTCTGTACTCATGGTTAAGGTCTTAACTCTTACTCTGGCATCATGGTTAAGGTCTTAACTCTTACTCTGGACTAATGGTTAAGGTCTTAACTCTTACTCTGGACTAATGGTTAAGGTCTTAACTCTTACTCTGGCATCATGGTTAAGGTCTTAACTCTTACTCTGGACTAATGGTTAGGGTCTTAACTCTTACTCCAGACTAATGGTTAAGGTCTTAACTCTTACTCTGGCATCATGGTTTAGGTCTTAACTCTTACTCTGGCATCATGGTTTAGGTCTTAGACTCTTACTCTGGACTAATGGTTAAGGTCTTAACTCTTACTCTGGCATCATGGTTAAGGTCTTAACTCTTACTCTGGACTAATGGTTAAGGTCTGAACTCTTACTCTGGACTAATGGTTAAGGTCTTAACTCTTACTCTGGACTAATGGTTAAGGTCTTAGACTCTTACTCTCGACTAATGGTTAAGGTGTTAACTCTTACTCTGGCATCATGGTTAAGGTCTTAGACTCTTACTCTGGACTAATGGTTAAGGTCTTACTTCATACTCTGGACTAATGGTTAAGGTCTTAGACTCTTACTCTGGACTAATGGTTAAGGTCTTAACTCTTAATCTGGACTAATGGTTAAGGTCTTAACTTTTACTCTGGCATCATGGTTAAGGACTTAACTCTTACTCTGGACTAATGGTTAAGGTCTTAACTCTTACTCTTGACTAATGGTTAAGGTCTTAACTCTTATTCTGGACTAATGGTTAAGGTCTTAGACTCTTACTCTGGCATCATGGTTAAGGTCTTAACTCTTACTCTGGCATCATCGTTAAGGTCTTAACTCTTACTCTGGCATCATGGTTAAGGTCTTAACTCTTACTCTGGACTAATGGTTAAGGTCTTAACTCTTACTCTGGCATCATGGTTAAGGTATTAACTCTTACTCTGGCATCATGGTTAAGGTCTTAACTCTTACTCTGGACTAATGGTTAAGGTCTTAACTCTTACTCTGGACTAATGGTTAAGGTCTTAACTCTTACTCTGCCATCATGGTTAAGGTCTTAACTCTTACTCTGGACTAATGGTTAAGGTCTTAACTCTTACTCTGGCATCATGGTTAAAGTCTTAGACTCATACTCTGGCATCATGGTTAAGGTCTTAAGTCTTACTCTGGACTAATGGTTAGGGGCTTAACTCTTACTCTGGCATCATGGTTAGGGTCTTAGACTCTTACTCTGGACTAATGGTTAAGGTCTTAACTCTTACTCTGGACTAATGGTTAAGGTCTTAACTCTTACTCTGGCATCATCGTTAAGGTCTTAACTCTTACTCTGGCATCATCGTTAAGGTCTTAACTCTTACTCTGGACTAATGGTTAAGGTCTTAACTCTTACTCTGGCATCATGGTTAAGGTCTTAACTCTTACTCTGGACTAATGGTTAAGGTCTTAACTCTTACTCTGGACTAATGGTTAAGGTCTTAACTCTTACTCTGGACTAATGGTTAAGGTCTTAACTCTTACTCTGCCGTCATGGTTAAGGTCTTAGACTCTTACTCTGGACTAATGGTTAAGGTCTTAACTCACACTCTGGACTAATGGTTAAGGTCTTAACTCTTACTCTGGACTAATGGTTAAGGTCTTAACTCTTACTCTGGACTAATGGTTAAGGTCTTAACTCTTACTCTGGACTAATGGTTAAGGTCTTAACTCTTACTCTGGCATCATGGTTAAGGTCTTAACTCTTACTCTGGACTAATGGTTAAGGTCTTAACTCTTACTCTTGACTAATGGTTAAGGTCTTAACTCTTACTCTGGACTAAAGGTTAAGGTCTTAGACTCTTACTCTGGCATCATGGTTAAGGTCTTAACTCTTACTCTGGCATCATCGTTAAGGTCTTAACTCTTACTCTGGCATCATGGTTAAGGTCTTAACTCTTACTCTAGACTAATGGTTAAGGTCTTAACTCTTACTCTGGCATCATGGTTAAGGTATTAACTCTTACTCTGGACTATTGGTTAAGGTCTTAACTCTTACTCTGGACTAATGGTTAAGGTCATGACTCTTACTCTGGCCTAATGGTTAAGGTCTTAGACTCTTACTCTGGCATCATGGTTAAGGTCTTAGACTCTTTCTCTGGCATCAAGGTTAAGGTCTTAACTCTTACTCTGGCATCATGTTTAAGGTCTTAACTCTTACTCTGGACTAATGGTTAAGGTCTGAACTCTTACTCTGGACTAATGGTTAAGGTCTTAGACTCTTACTCTGTACTGATGGTTAAGGTCTTAACTCTTACTCTGGCATCATGGTTAAGGTCTTAACTCTTACTCTGGACTAATGGTTAAGGTCTTAACTCTTACTCTTGACTAATGGTTAAGGTCTTAACTCTTACTCTGGACTAATGGTTAAGGTCTTAGACTCTTACTCTGGCATCATGGTTAAGGTCTTAACTCTTACTCTGGCATCATTGTTAAGGTCTTAACTCTTACTCTGGCATCATGGTTAAGGTCTTAACTCTTACTCTGGACTAATGGTTAAGGTCTTAACTCTTACTCCGGCATCATAGTTAAGGTCTTAACTCTTACTCTGGACTAATGGTAAAGGTCTTAACTCTTACTCTGGCATCATGGTTAAGGTCTTAGACTCATACTCTGGCATCATGGTTAAGGTCTTAAATCTTACTCTGGACTAATGGTTAAGGTCTTAACTCTTACTCTGGCATCATGGTTAAGGTCTTAGACTCTTACTCTGGCATCATGGTTAAGGTCTTAACTCTTACTCTGGCATCACGGTTAAGGTCTTAACTCTTACTCTGGACTAATGGTTAAGGTCTTAACTCTTACGCTGGGCTAATGGTTAAGGTCTTAACTCTTACTCTGGACTAATGGTTAAGGTCTTAACTCTTACTCTGGACTAATGGTTAAGGTCTTAACTCTTACTCTGGCATCATCGTTAAGGTCTTAACTCTTACTCTGGCATCATGGTTAAGGTCTTAACTCTAACTCTGGACTAATGGTTAAGGTCTTAAATCTTACTCTGGACTAATGGTTAAGGTCTTAACTCTTACTCCGGCATCATGGTTAAGGTCTTAACTCTTACTCTGGACTAATGGTTAAGGTCTTAACTCTTACTCTGGCATCATGGTTAAGGTCTTAGACTCATACTCTGGCATCATGGTTAAGGTCTTAAATCTTACTCTGGACTAATGGTTAAGGTCTTAACTCTTACTCTGGCATCATGGTTAAGGTCTTAGACTCTTACTCTGGAATAATGGTTAAGGTCTTAACTCTTACTCTGGCATCACGGTTAAGGTCTTAACTCTTACTCTGGACTAATGGTTAAGGTCTTAACTCTTACTCTGGGCTAATGGTTAAGGTCTTAACTCTTACTCTGGACTAATGGTTAAGGTCTTAACTCTTACTCTGGACTAATGGTTAAGGTCTTAACTCTTACTCTGGCATCATCGTTAAGGTCTTAACTCTTACTCTGGCATCATGGTTAACGTCTTAACTCTAACTCTGGACTAATGGTTAAGGTCTTAACTCTTACTCTGGACTAATGGTTATGGTCTTAACTCTTACTCTGGCATCATGGTTAAGGTCTTAACTCTGGCATCATGGTTAAGGTCTTAACTCTTACTCTGGACTAATGGTTAAGGTCTTAACTCTTCCTCTGGCTTCATGGTTAAGGTCTTATACTCATACTCTGGCATCATGGTTAAGGTCTTAACTCTAACTTCGGACTAATGGTTAAGGTCTTAACTCTTACTCTGGCATCATGGTTAAGGTCTTAGACTCTTACTCTGGACTAATGGTTAAGGTCTTAACTCTTACTCTGGGCTAATGGTTAAGGTCTTAACTCTTACTCTGGACTAATGGTTAAGGTCTTATCTCTTCCTCTGGACTAATGGTTAAGGTCTTAGACTCTTACTCTGGCATCATGGATAAGGTCTTAGACTCTTACTCTGGACTACTGGTTAATGTCTTAACTCTTACTCTGGCGTCATGGTTAAGGTCTTAACTTTCACTCTGGCATCATGGTTAAGGTCTTAACTCTTACTCTGTACTCATGGTTAAGGTCTTAACTCTTACTCTGGCATCATGGTTAAGGTCTTAACTCTTACTCTGGACTAATGGTTAAGGTCTTAACTCTTACTCTGGACTAATGGTTAAGGTCTTAACTCTTACTCTGGCATCATGGTTAAGGTCTTAACTCTTACTCTGGACTAATGGTTAAGGTCTTAGACTCTTAATCTGGACTAATGGTTAAGGTCTTAACTCTTAGTCTGGCATCATGGTTAAGGTCTTAGACTCTTACTCTGGACTAATGGTTAAGGTCTTAACTCTTACTCTGGACTAATCGTTAAGGTCTTAACTCTTACTCTGGACTAATGGTTAAGGTCTTAACTCTTACTCTGGCATCATGGTTAAGGTCTTAACTCTTACTCTGGACTAATGGTTAAGGTCTTAACTCTTACTCTTGACTAATGGTTAAGGTCTTAGACTCTTACTCTGGACTAATGGTTAAGGTCTTAGACTCTTACTCTGGCATCATGGTTAAGGTCTTAACTCTTACTCTGGCATCATGGTTAAGGTCTTAACTCTTACTCTGGACTAATGGTTAAGGTCTTAACTCTTACTCTGGACTAATGGTTAAGGTCTTAACTCTTACTCCGGCATCATGGTTAAGGTCTTAACTCTTACTCTGGACTAATGGTTAAGGTCTTAACTCTTACTCTGGCATCATGGTTAAGGTCTTAGACTCATACTCTGGCATCATGGTTAAGGTCTTAAATCTTACTCTGGACTAATGGTTAAGGTCTTAACTCTTACTCTGGCATCATGGTTAAGGTCTTAACTCTTACTCTGGACTAATGGTTAAGGTCTTAACTCTTACTCTGGCATCATGGTTAAGGTCTTAACTCTTACTCTGGACTAATGGTTATGGTCTTAGACTCTTACTCTGGCATCATGTTTAAGGTCTTAACTCTTACTCTGGCATCATGGTTAAGGTCTTAACTCTTGCTCTGGACTAATGGTTAAGGTCTTAACTCTGACTCTGGCATCATGGTTAAGGTCTTAGACTCTTACTCTGGAATAATGGTTAAGGTCTTAACTCTTACTCTGGCATCACGGTTAAGGTCTTAACTCTTACTCTGGACTAATGGTTAAGGTCTTAACTATTACTCTGGGCTAATGGTTAAGGTCTTAACTCTTACTCCGGACTAATGGTTAAGGTCTTAACTCTTACTCTGGACTAATGGTTAAGGTCTTAGACTCTTACTCTGGCATCATGGTTAAGGTCTTAACTCTTACTCTGAACTAATGGTCAATGTCTTAACTCTTACTCTGGCATCATGGTTAAGTTCCTAACTCTTTCTGTGGCCTATTGGTTAAGGTCCTAACTCTTACTCTGGCATCATGGTTAAGGTCTTAACCCTTACTCTGGCATCATGGTTAAGGTCTTAACTCTTACTCTGGACTAATGGTTAAGGTCTTAACTCTTACTCTGGCATCATGGTTAAGGTCTTAGACTCTTACTCTGGACTAATGGTTAAGGTCTTAACTCTTACTCTGGGCTAATGGTTAAGGTCTTAACTCTTACTCTGGACTAATGGTTAAGGTCTTATCTCTTGCTCTGGACTAATGGTTAAGGTCTTAGACTCTTACTCTGGCATCATGGATAAGGTCTTAGACTCTTACTCTGGACTACTGGTTAATGTCTTAACTCTTACTCTGGCGTCATGGTTAAGGTCTTAACTTTCACTCTGGCATCATGGTTAAGGTCTTAACTCTTACTCTGTACTCATGGTTAAGGTCTTAACTCTTACTCTGGCATCATGGATAAGGTCTTAACTCTTACTCTGGACTAATGGTTAAGGTCTTAACTCTTACTCTGGACTAATGGTTAAGGTCTTAACTCTTACTCTGGCATCATGGTTAAGGTCTTAGACTCTTACTCTGGACTAATGGTTAAGGTCTTAACTCTTAGTCTGGCATCATGGTTAAGGTCTTAACTCTTACTCTGGACTAATGGTTAAGGTCTTACCTCTTACTCTGGCATCATGGTTAAGGTCTTAACTCTTACTCTGGACTAATGGTTAAGGTCTTAGACTCTTAATCTGGACTAATGGTTAAGGTCTTAACTCTTACTCTGGCATCATGGTTAAGGTCTTAGACTCTTACTCTGGACTAATGGTTAAGGTCTTAACTCTTACTCTGGACTAATCGTTAAGGTCTTAGACTCTTACTCTGGACTAATGGTTAAGGTCTTAACTCTTACTCTGGACTAATGGTTAAGGTCATGACTCTTACTCTGGGCTAATGGTTAAGGTCTTAGACTCTTACTCTGGCATCATGGTTAAGGTCTTAGACTCTTTCTCTGGCATCAAGGTTAAGGTCTTAACTCTTACTCTGGCATCATGGTTAAGGTCTTAACTCTTACTCTGGACTAATGGTTAAGGTCTGAACTCTTACTCTGGACTAATGGTTAAGGTCTTAACTCTTACTCTGGACTAATGGTTAAGGTCTTAGACTCTTACTCTGTACTCATGGTTAAGGTCTTAACTCTTACTCTGGCATCATGGTTAAGGTCTTAACTCTTACTCTGGACTAATGGTTAAGGTCTTAACTCTAACTCTTGACTAATGGTTAAGGTCTTAGACTCTTACTCTGGACTAATGGTTAAGGTCTTAGACTCTTACTCTGGCATCATGGTTAAGGTCTTAACTCTTACTCTGGCATCATTGTTAAGGTCTTAACTCTTACTCTGGCATCATGGTTAAGGTCTTAACTCTTACTCTGGACTAATGGTTAAGGTCTTAACTCTTACTCTGGACTAATGGTTAAGGTCTTAACTCTTACTCCGGCATCATGGTTAAGGTCTTAACTCTTACTCTGGACTAATGGTTAAGGTCTTAACTCTTACTCTGGCATCATGCTTAAGGTCTTAGACTCATACTCTGGCATCATGGTTAAGGTCTTAAATCTTTCTCTGGACTAATGGTTAAGGTCTTAACTCTTACTCTGGCATCATGGTTAAGGTCTTAACTCTTACTCTGGACTAATGGTTAAGGTCTTAACTCTTACTCTGGCATCATGGTTAAGGTCTTAACTCTTACTCTGGACTAATGGTTATGGTCTTAGACTCTTACTCTGGCATCATGTTTAAGGTCTTAACTCTTACTCTGGACTAATGGTTAAGGTCTTAACTCTTACTCTGGACTAATGGTTAAGGTCTTAGACTCTTACTCTGGCATCATGGTTAAGGTCTTAACTCTTACTCTGAACTAATGGTTAATGTCTTAACTCTTACTCTGGCATCATGGTTAAGTTCCTAACTCTTTCTGTGGCCTATTGGTTAAGGTCCTAACTCTTACTCTGGCATCATGGTTAAGGTCTTAACTCTTACTCTGGCATCATGGTTAAGGTCTTAACTCTTACTCTGGACTAATGGTTAAGGTCTTAACTCTTACTCTGGCATCACGGTTAAGGTCTTAACTCTTACTCTGGACTAATGGTTAAGGTCTTAACTCTTACTCTGGGCTAATGGTTAAGGTCTTAACTCTTACTCTGGACTAATGGTTAAGGTTTTAACTCTTACTCTGGCATCATGGTTAAGGTCTTAACTCTTACTCTGGACTAATGGTTAAGGTCTTAGACTCTTAATCTGGACTAATGGTTAAGGTCTTAACTCTTACTCTGGCATCATGGTTAAGGTCTTAGACTCTTACTCTGGACTAATGGTTAAGGTCTTAACTCTTACTCTGGACTAATGGTTAAGGTCTTAACTCTTACTCTGGACTAATGGTTAAGATCTTAACTCTTACTCTAGACTAATGGTTAAGGTTTTAACTCTTAGTCTGGCATCATGGTTAAGGTCTTCGACTCTTACTCTGGACTAATGGTTAAGGTCTTAACTCTTACTCTGGACTAATGGTTAAGGTCTTAACTCTTACTCTGGCATCATGGTTAAGGTCTTAACTCTTACTCTGGACTAATGGTTAAGGTCTTAACTCTTACTCTGAGCTAATGGTTAAGGTCTTAACTCTTACTCTGGACTAATGGTTAAGGTCTTAACTCTTACTCTGGACTAATGGTTAAGGTCTTAGACTCTTACTCTGGCATCATGAATAAGGTCTTAGATTCTTACTCTGGACTACTGGTTAATGTCTTAACTCTTACTCTGGCATCATGGTTAAGGTCTTAACTCTCACTCTGGCATCATGGTTAAGGTCTTAACTCTTACTCTGTACTCATGGTTAAGGTCTTAACCCTTACTCTGGCATCATGGTTAAGGTCTTCACTCTTACTCTGGACTAATGGTTAAGGTCTTAACTCTTACTCTGGACTAATGGTTAAGGTCTTAACTCTTACTCTGGCATCATGGTTAAGGTCTTAACTCTTACTCTGGACTAATGGTTAAGGTCTTAACTCTTACTCCGGACTAATGGTTAAGGTCTTAACTCTTACTCTGGCATCATGGTTTAGGTCTTAACTCTTACTCTGGCATCATGGTTTAGGTCTTAGACTCTTACTCTGGACTAATGGTTAAGGTCTTAACTCTTACTCTGGCATCATGGTTAAGGTCTTAACTCTTACTCTGGACTAATGGTTAAGGTCTGAACTCTTACTCTGGACTAATGGTTAAGGTCTTAACTCTTACTCTGGACTAATGGTTAAGGTCTGAACTCTTACTCTGGACTAATGGTTAAGGTCTTAACTCTTACTCTGGACTAATGGTTTAGGTCTTAGACTCTTACTCTGGACTAATGGTTAAGGTCTTAACTCTTACTCTGGCATCATGGTTAAGGTCCTAACTCTTACTCTGGACTAATGGTTAAGGTCTGAACTCTTACTCTGGCATCATGGTTAAGGTCTTAACTCTTACTCTGGACTAATGGTTAAGGTCAGAACTCTTACTCTGGACTAATGGTTAAGGTCTTAACTCTTACTCTGGACTAATGGTTAAGGTCTTACCTCTTACTCTGGACTAATGGTTAAGGTCTTAACTCTTACTCTGGACTAATGGTTAAGATCTTAACTCTTACTCTAAACTAATGGTTAAGGTTTTAACTCTTACTCTGGCATCATGGTTAAGGTCTTCGACTCTTACTCTGGACTAATGGTTAAGGTCTTAACTCTTACTCTGGACTAATGGTTAAGGTCTTAACTCTTACTCTGGCATCATGGTTAAGGTCTTAACTCTTACTCTGGACTAATGGTTAAGGTCTTAACTCTTACTCTGGGCTAATGGTTAAGGTCTTAACTCTTACTCTGGACTAATGGTTAAGGTCTTATCTCTTACTCTGGACTAATGGTTAAGGTCTTAGACTCTTACTCTGGCATCATGAATAAGGTCTTAGACTCTTACTCTGGACTACTGGTTAATGTCTTAACTCTTACTCTGGCATCATGGTTAAGGTCTTAACTCTCACTCTGGCATCATGGTTAAGGTCTTAACTCTTACTCTGGACTAATGGTTAAGGTCTTAACTCTTACTCTGGACTAATGGTTAAGGTCTTAACTCTTACTCTGGCATCATGGATCTGAAAGAAACACGTTAGTTAGATTCCTCACCTTAGAATATCCCCAGGCGTCAGACTGGATCCGGAAGATTTTTCGTCAGCAATACCCCTTGCGCGTCGCTAGGCGTCGTCTGCGGCTCCGCGTCCGTCGTCGGCGTCGTGCGCCGGGATGACGTCGTCGGAGTACTTAGACGCCGCCCTCGCGCGCTGACGTCAGTTCTTCTTTTTTCCGCGCCAGTAAGCGCAGATCCGGGAGAGCTACCCCTTTTAGTCTTTTTTGACTAAATCTTTTTGATCATTTTTGATCCCTGTCATCGACATCTGGTGCCGGTAGGATGCCTGGGTTCAAGGCTTGCGAGGATTGCCATCGACTGATGTCGGTGACCGATCACCACCGCCGGTGCCTCTTCTGCTTAGGCCCCGACCACGACGCGGAGTCGTGCAACGACTGCCAGGCCCTGACTTCGAAGGCTAGGCGGGAGCGGTCCCGCAAGCTTCTCGAGTTTCGCCACTCGGCTCCGCGTCGTGCGCGATCCCGGTCCAGGAGGAGGTCCAAGGATCGCTCGCGGAGCCCTAGCCGACGCCATCGCTCGTCCGGCTCCAAGTCGTCGGGTAAGTCCAAACGCTCAAAGAAGTCCAAGAGGCGACACCGCTCTTCGGACTCCCCTCGCCGGTCGCGCGACTCGGCCGAGGGTCAGGGTGGTTCCACCCCCGCGGCTCCGCCGGAGCCGCAGGTGCCGCGTCCGCCCCCATACCTTCCGGTCCCTGGGGCTGACGCGGCGCCGGCGGAGATCAGTGCCTTCCTCTCGGCCATGAGGAGCCTGGCCCCGCCGTCGACGCCCGCTGGCGCGCCTTTGGGCCCCGTGGACTCGACTGGGCGACCTTGCCTGCCGGCGGCTCCGGCCCCGGCGCCGTCGACGACTCCGGTCTCGACGCCGCAGGTCCCCGCGGGGCCCATGCCTGGGCCCCAGTCGACGCCGGTTGACCTAGTCACTCCTCCACCGGCGCCGGCGACTGAACCACCGACGCCGTCACCGGCGCCGCCGGCGCGCACGCCTACACCTCCGGCGCCGCCGACGCCGTTGGCGCCGATACCGCCCCAGTTTAGCCCTCATCCGGACCCGGCGCCGCAGCGGCGTCGATCGACGCCGCATCCGACGCCGCTTGAGACCTACCATCTCTACAGTCCGGTTCCGATCATTCCTCCTGTTTATCAGGAATCGGAAGGAGGGGGCGACTGGGAGGGGTTCGAGGACCCTATGGCTGTCCAGTCACAGCTTTCTCAGGACTGGGCAGATGAACTGGGGGAGGCCAGTGGGCTGGACACCTCGCCAGACACTGGATTCACTTCTCCTCCGACCGTGGCTTCGGAGGAGGGTGCAGCATTTTCTGTGGTGCTGCGCAAGGCGGCCGAGGCCCTGGGGCTCGAGTTGCCTGCCGTGGCTGTGAGGACTAACATCCTCACTGAGGTGCTTCAAACCTCAGCAAGCTCCACTGAGCCTCTGCTGCCGTTCAACGAGGCCCTCACTGACGTTCTGCAGGGCACCTGGTCCAAGCCCTCCACAGTTCCTCCTGTGGATAGGAACGTTGCCAGGCGCCACCGCCCTGCTCCGGGCGACCCCAGTTTTCTGTCCCAACACCCCACCCCCGAGAGTCTGGTTATCCAGGCCTCTACCTCCCAATCCTCCTTCCCGACCGCTCCGCCGGACCGGGATTCCAAGAGACTCGAGCAGTTTGGCAAGAAACTGTTCTCGTCCCTTAGTTTGGGCCTGCGGTCCTTAAATACCGCCTGTCTCTTGGACCGTTATTCCCATTCCCTGTGGGATACGGTGGAGGACGTGCTGCCCCTGTGTCCGGAGGAGGTCCGGGCGCGTCTTAACCAGGCTTTGGCCGATGGGAGGGATGCAGCACGGCACGCCATACGATGTGGGCTTGACACCACGGACTCGCTGGGTCGGGCGATTTCCACCACGGTGGCGCTCCGCCGCCACGCCTGGATGCGGTCCACGTCATTTTCCGGGGATGTCCAGAACACCCTCATGGACATGCCCTTTGATGGCACTCGCCTGTTTGGTGAGAAGGCGGACAGTGCGCTGAACCGCTTTAAGGACTCCCGGGCTACGGCCAAGTCCTTGGGCCTCTCGGCTCCGCGGGCGCACACCTCCGCTTTTCGCCCCTTTCGTGGCCAAGGAAGGGGCGCCTCCTCACGTCCGCAAAGCCACCAGCCGCAGAACCAACCTGCGCGCGGTCGCGGACGTGGCTTCCGCCGTGGCGGAAATGGAGGCCGACGTGGTCAGCCCACTTCCACCCCGGCAGCATCCGCCTCAAAGCCCTCCTAGTCCGAGCTTTCAGGCCCATACCACGCCAGTGGGCGGCAGAGTTCGCCATCACCTGCTCCACTGGCGGTCCATAACATCGGACAGGTGGGTGCTGCAAATCGTCCGAAGGGGCTACTCCCTCCCCTTCGAGACGACCCCTCCAGCCATGCCACCGCAGCACCACCGTATCTCGGGGGATCATTTGAATCTTCTCCGCGAGGAAGTTTCGGCTCTCTTGGCCAAGGGGGCCGTCGAGCGCGTTCCGAGTCCGGAAGTAGGTCGTGGTTGTTATTCCCACTACTTTCTGGTTCACAAGAAGGGCAAGGGGGGCCTACGCCCTATCTTGGACCTCCGAAACGTCAATGCCTTCCTCCGAAAGGAAAGGTTCAAGATGCTAACGTTGGCTCAGGTTTTAGCTGCCCTAGACCCTGGAGACTGGATGGTAGCGTTGGACTTGCAGGACGCATATTTCCATATCCCCGTCCTGCCGGCCCACCGGCGTTACCTGCGGTTCACGGTGGGCCACGAGCACTTTCAGTTTACCGTGCTCCCCTTCGGCCTCACCAGTGCCCCTCGGGTGTTCACGAAAGTGATGGCGGTGGTCGCAGCTCATCTGCGCAGATCAGGGGTTCCAGTCTTCCCCTATCTCGACGACTGGTTGTTGAAGGCGGGCTCGCCCCAGGCAGTCGTCTCCCACCTCCAGACTACGGCGGATCTCCTGCATTTGCTGGGGTTTTCCATCAACGTGCCGAAGTCACACCTGAGTCCCTCTCAGAAGCTCCTCTTCATCGGAGCGGTTCTCGATTCGGCGCAGTTCCGGGTCCATCCACCGGAACAGCGGGTCCGGGATATACAGGCCCTGATTCCCATCTTTCGGCCTCTATCCCGGGTTTCGGTCAGGCTAGTGTTGCGGCTTCTGGGGCTGATGGCCTCCTGCATCCTACTAGTACATCACGCCAGGCGGCGCATGCGGGCTCTGCAGTGGGACCTGAAGTTTCAGTGGGCCCAGCATCACGGCAACCTGTCCGACCATGTCTTGATCTCGGAGGGCACTGCACAGCAGTTGCAGTGGTGGCTCACGGACCGCGAGTGGGTCAAAGGCAAGAGCCTCTCCCTTCCCCAACCGGAGCATGTCGTAGTGACGGATGCGTCCCTCCTGGGATGGGGTGGCCATATGGGAGAGGCGGAGATCAGAGGCCTCTGGTCTCCGGCGGAGTCTCGTCTCCACATCAACCTGTTGGAGTTGAGAGCGATCCGGCTTGCACTGAAAGCCTTCCTTCCCTCTGTCAGGGGAAGTGTCGTGCAGGTGTTCACGGACAACACCACCGCCATGTGGTATTGCAACAAACAGGGCGGGGTGGGGTCGTGGACCCTTTGTCAGGAGGCTCTGCGCCTCTGGACATGGCTGGAACACCAGGGCGTCACCCTAGTGGTTCAACATCTGGCGGGCTCTCTGAACGCCAGAGCAGACGAACTCAGCCGCCGGTGCATGATGGATCACGAATGGCGTCTGAACTCCGAAGTGGCGCAAGGTCTCTTTCAGCAGTGGGGAGAGCCTTGGTTAGATCTATTCGCCGCCGAAGAGAACGCGCAATGTCAGCAGTTCTGCGCGTTGGAATTTCCAAGGCGGCACTCGCTCGGCGACGCTTTTCGTCACGAGTGGAGTTGCGGTCTGTTGTACGCCTTTCCGCCTATACCACTTCTGCCCAGAGTGCTGAAGAAGATCAGGCACGACCGGGCCCAAGTCATCTTGGTGGCTCCGGATTGGGCACGAAGATACTGGTATCCCGAGCTACTCAGTATGTTGACCGATCCCCCGATACGTCTGCCCCTTCGGGAGGATCTTCTGTCGCAGCAGCAGGGGACGGTCCTCCACCCGAACCTGTCCAGCCTCCACCTCCATGCGTGGAGATTGAGCGGCGGCAGTTGATGCCATTTGACTTGCCTCCTGAAGTCTGTGATATCATTCTGGCAGCCAGGCGTCCCTCCACAAAGTCGGTATACGCCTGCCGGTGGAACAAATTTGTGGCATGGTGCACAGCAAAGGCTGTGGATCCCCTTTCCGCCCCTCTTTCTGAGGTTCTCCTCTTCCTTCTTTCTCTGGCCCGGCAGGGCTCTGCCCTGGGCACCCTGAAAGGTTATCTTGCTGCCATCTCCGCCTTCTTGCGGCTTCCTGATCAGCCTTCTCTTTTCAAGTCCCCTGTGGTTACACGCTTTCTCAAAGGCATTACACACACGTTCCCTCCTGTCCCTTTTGTAATGCCTCAGTGGGACTTGAATCTGGTGTTGACATTCCTGATGTGCGCTCCCTTCGAGCCTCTTCACAATTGTCCTCTTCGTCTTCTGACTCTTAAGACTGCTTTTCTGGTAGCCATCACCTCGGCTAGACGGGTGAGTGAGCTCCAGGCTTTATCTTCAAAGCCTCCTTTTCTATCTGTTCATCCGGACAAGGTTGTCCTTCGGCCTCGTCCCTCCTTTCTTCCTAAAGTGGTGACTCCTTTTCACCTTGGGCAGTCTGTCACCTTGCCCACCTTCTTTCCGCCTCCGCATCCTTCCAAAGAGGAAGAGAGGCTCCACCGTCTGGACCCAAAACGTGCGCTCTCCTTTTATCTGGACCGCACAAAACAGTTCCGGGTGGACGACCAGCTTTTTGTTGGGTACGTGGGCGCTAAGAAGGGGAAAGCTGTGCACAAACGGACCATCTCTCGGTGGGTCGTTTTGTGTATAAAAATTTGCTATTCCTTGGCTAAAAAGGACCCTCCTGCTGGGCTGCGCGCCCATTCTACTCGGGCCACGGCGGCTACCACTGCTTTGGGACGGGGTGTCCCTTTGCAGGACATCTGTCAGGCGGCAACGTGGGCTTCGCTACACACGTTTGCCAGGCATTATTGCCTTGACAGCCAAGTCCGGAGGGATGGCTTCTTTGGCCGTTCTGTCCTCCAGGACTTTCTGGTGTGATCTTGGTTCGCAGACCCACCACCGGGGATGGTATTGCTTGGGTATCTATTCTAAGGTGAGGAATCTAACTAACGTGTTTCTTTCAGATGAACAAGTTACTTACCTTCGGTAACGATGTATCTGTAAGAAACATTAGTTAGTTAGATTCCTCACCGACCCACCCATCCTCCCCGTTCTGCGAACTGACATCTAGGGTTAAGGTTGTCCTTTCAGGCCCCTAGATTTTATTTTTGGCACCAGTGTCGGTCTTTGCATGGCTCTGCGTTCCTGGCGCGGAAGGCTATGTACAAGAACTGACGTCAGCGCGCGAGGGCGGCGTCTAAGTACTCCGACGACGTCATCCCGGCGCACGACGCCGACGACGGACGCGGAGCCGCAGACGACGCCTAGCGACGCGCAAGGGGTATTGCTGACGAAAAATCTTCCGGATCCAGTCTGACGCCTGGGGATATTCTAAGGTGAGGAATCTAACTAACTAATGTTTCTTACAGATACATCGTTACCGAAGGTAAGTAACTTGTTCTTAAGGTCTTAACTCTTACTCTGGACTAATGGTTAAGGTCTTAACTCTTACTCCAGACTAATGGTTAAGGTCTTAACTCTTACTCTGGCATCATGGTTTAGGTCTTAACTCTTACTCTGGCATCATGGTTTAGGTCTTAGACTCTTACTCTGGACTAATGGTTAAGGTCTTAACTCTTACTCTGGCATCATGGTTAAGGTCTTAACTCTTACTCTGGACTAATGGTTAAGGTCTAAACTCTTACTCTGGACTAATGGTTAAGGTCTTAACTCTTACTCTGGACTAATGGTTAAGGTCTTAGACTCTTACTCTGGACTAATGGTTAAGGTCTTAACTCTTACTCTGGCATCATGGTTAAGGTCTTAGACTCTTACTCTGGACTAATGGTTAAGGTCTTAACTCATACTCTGGACTAATGGTTAAGGTCTCAGACTCTTACTCTGGACTAATGGTTAAGGTCTTAACTCTTACTCTGGACTAATGGTTAAGGTCTTAACTTTTACTCTGGCATCATGGTTAAGGTCTTAACTCTTACTCTGGACTAATGGTTAAGGTCTTAACTCTTACTCTTGACTAATGGTTAAGGTCTTAACTCTTACTCTGGACTAATGGTTAAGGTCTTAGACTCTTACTCTGGCATCATGGTTAAGGTCTTAACTCTTACTCTGGCATCATCGTTAAGGTCTTAACTCTTACTCTGGCATCATGGTTAAGGTCTTAACTCTTACTCTGGACTAATGGTTAAGGTCTTAACTCTTACTCTGGCATCATGGTTAAGGTATTAACTCTTACTCTGGCATCATGGTTAAGGTCTTAACTCTTACTCTGGACTAATGGTTAAGGTCTTAACTCTTACTCTGGACTAATGGTTAAGGTCTTAACTCTTACTCTGCCATCATGGTTAAGGTCTTAACTCTTACTCTGGACTAATGGTTAAGGTCTTAACTCTTACTCTGGCATCATGGTTAAAGTCTTAGACTCATACTCTGGCATCATGGTTAAGGTCTTAACTCTTACTCTGGACTAATGGTTAGGGGCTTAACTCTTACTCTGGCATCATGGTTAGGGTCTTAGACTCTTACTCTGGACTAATGGTTAAGGTCTTAACTCTTACTCTGGACTAATGGTTAAGGTCTTAACTCTTACTCTGGCATCATCGTTAAGGTCTTAACTCTTACTCTGGCATCATCGTTAAGGTCTTAACTCTTACTCTGGACTAATGGTTAAGGTCTTAACTCTTACTCTGGCATCATGGTTAAGGTCTTAACTCTTACTCTGGACTAATGGTTAAGGTCTTAACTCTTACCCTGGACTAATGGTTAAGGTCTTAACTCTTACTCTGGACTAATGGATAAGGTCTTAACTCTTACTCTGCCATCATGGTTAAGGTCTTAGACTCTTACTCTGGACTAATGGTTAAGGTCTTAACTCACACTCTGGACTAATGGTTAAGGTCTTAACTCTTACTCTGGACTAATGGTTAAGGTCTTTACTCTTACTCTGGACTAATGGTTAAGGTCTTAACTCTTACTCTGGACTAATGGTTAAGGTCTTAACTCTTACTCTGGCATCATGGTTAAGGTCTTAACTCTTACTCTGGACTAATGGTTAAGGTCTTAACTCTTACTCTTGACTAATGGTTAAGGTCTTAACTCTTACTCTGGACTAATGGTTAAGGTCTTAGACTCTTACTCTGGCATCATGGTTGTGAGAAGTTGGCCTGGCATATGCTGTTCCTAGTTATAGGGACACCTTGCACCAGTCCAATTCGACTCCTATTGATGATAGGTTTAAGACAACCTTTAAAGAAAGATATCCTAGTGGTAGCTGTGGAGAGCAGCCTTCAGGCTAAGTCTTGAAGGAGTGTTAAGCTTATTGTTTTACCATAATAACCTCTTGAATAACCAAATGAAAGAGTAGCCCACACAGGTATATATATAAAATATATGTATTTATTCTAGACAGAATCCCACAGTCACTTTATGTGGCTAGTGGCAAAGTTACAATTCAAACAAGCATTTATAAACACAATAAATAGCACAGAAATCAATGGGCCCCAGGGGGGGACCAAACCATATACTAAAATAGTGGTATAAGAACCACGACAATTCTACAGGCAATGCCTAGGGCATTCAGGATCGCTTGCCCCTTCAGAATCCACCCACAGTTAAGAGGAAGGGGACCCACGGGAGACGCGTGCAGTGCAAAGAGCTGCTAACGGGATCGCTATGTTAGCCTATGGAGAATGTCGCGGTTGAATATTTAAAGTTAAAGGACACTTCTAGCAACAGTACAAAGTTAAGGCTGGAGACTTAAGGCTTTGGAGAGCCCACCACCATGGGAGTACCGAAGTACCACTGTTACCTGCCCCAGGGAAGCCGGGTGCATAGGTCGATTCTGGTGTCGGGTCGCGGGCTGATTCTCTATGGAAAAGTAGTCCAAACTGCTGCTAGCTGCGAGTGTCGCTGAAGTCGTGAAGATTGAAGTTGAAGAGAAGATAAAGATGAACCTGAAAGCAGAGGGGACAGAGTCTGGGTCACAGCAAGTGACCAGGGAGCTCACAGCAAGGAGCTCGTGGAAGTCGGGTGCTTCAGGTGTAGGAAGTACAGCTGGGCTCTGCAGTCACGGGCTCCGGGAGGCTTCAAGGAAGGCCAGCTTCTGGAGGGCGACTGTCCCACGTCGGCTGAGGGTCGCTGCGGTGTTAGTGTCCCGATTGGATCCACTAAGCATTGGCAACCGCAACCCACGCAAGATGAACAAAGCAGCTGCTGGTGCAGACCCACGGGGTCTGAGGGTGCTCTCTTTTGCAGGGAGCGTAGAGCAGGCCTGGAGCAACCAGGGGAACTCTTAGAAACAAAGATTGTCCTCCGTCAGGGCCCCCAAGTCGAGGGACAAGAGACCGCGGAAGGCAGCAAAATGGAGTGCGTAAAAGGGCTCCCACGGGCCACCGGACCAGGCCAGGGAGCTGAGGGTCGGCACAAATGCTGCTGGATGGTTGGCTCAGAAATGGGCCAAAGCACAACTTCCCCACTGGTCGGGGTCGTGTGCTGGACAAGAGGTGGCCGGTGTCTCGGGGTATGCGGGGATCTCGACACCCACGTGGTCCAGGGTGCTCAGACTTGCTGGGCACACTCACAGGATGCTGGGGTGCACTGGAGACCCACCTCGAGGTTGCTGGAAGGCGTCGAAGGTCGGGAGAGCCACGAAGTTCCAACCGGGTATCTTGTAGTCTTTTAGGTGCCTGCCAAGCAGGGGGATAACTCCTTTATCCCAAGGGAGATTTCTTCTGTCAGCTGGGCAGCAGCTCGTCGAAGGTCAGTTCTGTGAAGTTCTGGACGAATCTAAGGCTCTAGGGCAAAGTTATTCCCATATATCCCCAAGATTAGGGGATGGTCCAAAATAGAGCCTGCCAATCAGAGTAGAGGCGGGAAAGGGTGGCTACACCCACTCCCCTTTGTGTGTTTCCCGCCTGGGCGAGGGGCAGGATGCCCCTGAACCGGTTCCAGGCGGTGTATGCAGAATTGGGGCTCTGCAGCTGCCTACGTGCAACTCTGAATGGACATTTGGTGCACCCACCCTGTTCCAATCCACATTATCCTGTCTGGGGAGGTGCTGGCACCTCCCTGCCACAGGAGCCCTATTGTCCAGCTGGCGAGGCTGGGATTTTCCCCAGCAACAGCCAGCCCGAGTCGTGTAGGTGGCGGACAGTAGCCATTTTGTGGTACACGTGCACTTTTAAATTGGTGTCTAAAATCTACCGCTTTTCCCATATCACCCTCCTAGCAAGGGGGAATCGTGCCCCCATGCCCATGGCTGGACTGGGGGTATGATTCCTTCATGTTTGACACCAAACACGATATGGTTCTGTGTAGCCATTCACAAGTTACAGCGATGACGCAATAACTTATAATGCGGTAAGAGTATATGGTATGGCTACACTACAAACAACCCAGTAACGGTTTTACGAAGGTTGCAGGGAGGTCCTACTCACGTAGGGGTCCCCCCTCACACATACCTCAGCACCCAGCCCTGTAGGATTACCAGGGCCTGCCATAGGGGTGACCTATGAGAGTATATGTGTTGTAATGGTAGGGGACATAGGGTACCTACATCCCTGTAAGGGGTGCTAGCACCACCTTACCCAGGCTACAGTAGTGGCCTGGTGGTGTCAGTTTGGGTGGCTGTCCCAGGGTGGCACAATAAGTGCTGCAGCCCTGGTAGGCCTACTGGGGGACCATGCCCTGGGTACCTAGGGTACCATCTACAAGGGACTGGTAGGGCATGTCCAGCATCCAATTATGTTTGTACCTAGAGTACTCACAACAGTTTTAGGGAGAAAGCAGATAGGCTGGGGTCCTGGATAGCAGGATCCCAGCCAGACTAGTCAAAAACCACTTAAATACCAGGCAAAAAGTTGGGGGCAACCATTAGTCAGATTCCACTCTCCTACAATGGTTAAGGTCTTAACTCTTACTCTGGCATCATGGTTAAGGTCTTAACTCTTACTCTGGCATCATGGTTAAGGTCTTAACTCTTACTCTAGACTAATGGTTAAGGTCTTAACTCTTACTCTGGCATCATGGTTAAGGTATTAACTCTTACTCTGGACTATTGGTTAAGGTCTTAACTCTTACTCTGGACTAATGGTTAAGGTCATGACTCTTACTCTGGGCTAATGGTTAAGGTCTTAGACTCTTACTCTGGCATCATGGTTAAGGTCTTAGACTCTTTCTCTGGCATCAAGGTTAAGGTCTTAACTCTTACTCTGGCATCATGTTTAAGGTCTTAACTCTTACTCTGGACTAATGGTTAAGGTCTGAACTCTTACTCTGGACTAATGGTTAAGGTCTTAACTCTTACTCTGGACTAATGGTTAAGGTCTTAGACTCTTACTCTGTACTGATGGTTAAGGTCTTAACTCTTACTCTGGCATCATGGTTAAGGTCTTAACTCTTACTCTGGACTAATGGTTAAGGTCTTAACTCTTACTCTTGACTAATGGTTAAGGTCTTAACTCTTACTCTGGACTAATGGTTAAGGTCTTAGACTCTTACTCTGGCATCATGGTTAAGGTCTTAACTCTTACTCTGGCATCATTGTTAAGGTCTTAACTCTTACTCTGGCATCATGGTTAAGGTCTTAACTCTTACTCTGGACTAATGGTTAAGGTCTTAACTCTTACTCCGGCATCATGGTTAAGGTCTTAACTCTTACTCTGGACTAATGGTTAAGGTCTTAACTCTTACTCTGGCATCATGGTTAAGGTCTTAGACTCATACTCTGGCATCATGGTTAAGGTCTTAAATCTTACTCTGGACTAATGGTTAAGGTCTTAACTCTTACTCTGGCATCATGGTTAAAGTCTTAGACTCTTACTCTGGCATCATGGTTAAGGTCTTAACTCTTACTCTGGCATCACGGTTAAGGTCTTAACTCTTACTCTGGACTAATGGTTAAGGTCTTAACTCTTACGCTGGGCTAATGGTTAAGGTCTTAACTCTTACTCTGGACTAATGGTTAAGGTCTTAACTCTTACTCTGGACTAATGGTTAAGGTCTTAACTCTTACTCTGGCATCATCGTTAAGGTCTTAACTCTTACTCTGGCATCATGGTTAAGGTCTTAACTCTAACTCTGGACTAATGGTTAAGGTCTTAACTCTTACTCTGGACTAATGGTTAAGGTCTTAACTCTTACTCTGGCATCATGGTTAAGGTCTTAACTCTGGCATCATGGTTAAGGTCTTAACTCTTACTCTGGACTAATGGTTAAGGTCTTAACTCTTACTCTGGCATCATGGTTAAGGTCTTAGACTCATACTCTGGCATCATGGTTAAGGTCTTAACTCTTACTTCGGACTAATGGTTAAGGTCTTAACTCTTACTCTGGCATCATGGTTAAGGTCTTAGACTCTTACTCTGGACAAATGGTTAAGGTCTTAACTCTTACTCTGGGCTAATGGTTAAGGTCTTAACTCTTACTCTGGACTAATGGTTAAGGTCTTATCTCTTCCTCTGGACTAATGGTTAAGGTCTTAGACTCTTACTCTGGCATCATGGATAAGGTCTTAGACTCTTACTCTGGACTACTGGTTAATGTCTTAACTCTTACTCTGGCGTCATGGTTAAGGTCTTAACTTTCACTCTGGCATCATGGTTAAGGTCTTAACTCTTACTCTGTACTCATGGTTAAGGTCTTAACTCTTACTCTGGCATCATGGTTAAGGTCTTAACTCTTACTCTGGACTAATGGTTAAGGTCTTAACTCTTACTCTGGACTAATGGTTAAGGTCTTAACTCTTACTCTGGCATCATGGTTAAGGTCTTAACTCTTACTCTGGACTAATGGTTAAGGTCTTAACTCTTACTCTGGCATCATGGTTAAGGTCTTAACTCTTACTCTGGACTAATGGTTAAGGTCTTAACTCTTACTCTGGGCTAATGGTTAAGGTCTTAACTCTTACTCTGGACTAATGGTTAAGGTCTTAACTCTTACTCTGGACTAATGGTTAAGGTCTTAACTCTTACGCTGGGCTAATGGTTAAGGTCTTAACTCTTACTCTGGACTAATGGTTAAGGTCTTAACTCTTACTCTGGACTAATGGTTAAGGTCTTAACTCTTACTCTGGCATCATCGTTAAGGTCTTAACTCTTACTCTGGCATCATGGTTAAGGTCTTAACTCTAACTCTGGACTAATGGTTAAGGTCTTAACTCTTACTCTGGACTAATGGTTAAGGTCTTAACTCTTACTCTGGACTAATGGTTAAGGTCTTAACTCTTACTCTGGCATCATGGTTAAGGTCTTAACTCTGGCATCATGGTTAAGGTCTTAACTCTTACTCTGGACTAATGGTTAAGGTCTTAACTCTTACTCTGGCATCATGGTTAAGGTCTTAGACTCATACTCTGGCATCATGGTTAAGGTCTTAACTCTTACTTCGGACTAATGGTTAAGGTCTTAACTCTTACTCTGGCATCATGGTTAAGGTCTTAGACTCTTACTCTGGACTAATGGTTAAGGTCTTAACTCTTACTCTGGGCTAATGGTTAAGGTCTTAACTCTTACTCTGGACTAATGGTTAAGGTCTTATCTCTTCCTCTGGACTAATGGTTAAGGTCTTAGACTCTTACTCTGGCATCATGGATAAGGTCTTAGACTCTTACTCTGGACTACTGGTTAATGTCTTAACTCTTACTCTGGCGTCATGGTTAAGGTCTTAACTTTCACTCTGGCATCATGGTTAAGGTCTTAACTCTTACTCTGTACTCATGGTTAAGGTCTTAACTCTTACTCTGGCATCATGGTTAAGGTCTTAACTCTTACTCTGGACTAATGGTTAAGGTCTTAACTCTTACTCTGGACTAATGGTTAAGGTCTTAACTCTTACTCTGGCATCATGGTTAAGGTCTTAACTCTTACTCTGGACTAATGGTTAAGGTCTTAACTCTTACTCTGGCATCATGGTTAAGGTCTTAACTCTTACTCTGGACTAATGGTTAAGGTCTTAACTCTTACTCTGGGCTAATGGTTAAGGTCTTAACTCTTACTCTGGACTAATGGTTAAGGTCTTAACTCTTACTCTGGACTAATGGTTAAGGTCATGACTCTTACTCTGGGCTAATGGTTAAGGTCTTAGACTCTTACTCTGGCATCATGGTTAAGGTCTTAGACTCTTTCTCTGGCATCAAGGTTAAGGTCTTAACTCTTACTCTGGCATCATGTTTAAGGTCTTAACTCTTACTCTGGACTAATGGTTAAGGTCTGAACTCTTACTCTGGACTAATGGTTAAGGTCTTAACTCTTACTCTGGACTAATGGTTAAGGTCTTAGACTCTTACTCTGTACTGATGGTTAAGGTCTTAACTCTTACTCTGGCATCATGGTTAAGGTCTTAACTCTTACTCTGGACTAATGGTTAAGGTCTTAACTCTTACTCTTGACTAATGGTTAAGGTCTTAACTCTTACTCTGGACTAATGGTTAAGGTCTTAGACTCTTACTCTGGCATCATGGTTAAGGTCTTAACTCTTACTCTGGCATCATTGTTAAGGTCTTAACTCTTACTCTGGCATCATGGTTAAGGTCTTAACTCTTACTCTGGACTAATGGTTAAGGTCTTAACTCTTACTCCGGCATCATGGTTAAGGTCTTAACTCTTACTCTGGACTAATGGTTAAGGTCTTAACTCTTACTCTGGCATCATGGTTAAGGTCTTAGACTCATACTCTGGCATCATGGTTAAGGTCTTAAATCTTACTCTGGACTAATGGTTAAGGTCTTAACTCTTACTCTGGCATCATGGTTAAGGTCTTAGACTCTTACTCTGGCATCATGGTTAAGGTCTTAACTCTTACTCTTGCATCACGGTTAAGGTCTTAACTCTTACTCTGGACTAATGGTTAAGGTCTTAACTCTTACGCTGGGCTAATGGTTAAGGTCTTAACTCTTACTCTGGACTAATGGTTAAGGTCTTAACTCTTACTCTGGACTAATGGTTAAGGTCTTAACTCTTACTCTGGCATCATCGTTAAGGTCTTAACTCTTACTCTGGCATCATGGTTAAGGTCTTAACTCTAACTCTGGACTAATGGTTAAGGTCTTAACTCTTACTCTGGACTAATGGTTAAGGTCTTAACTCTTACTCTGGCATCATGGTTAAGGTCTTAACTCTGGCATCATGGTTAAGGTCTTAACTCTTACTCTGGACTAATGGTTAAGGTCTTAACTCTTACTCTGGCATCATGGTTAAGGTCTTAGACTCATACTCTGGCATCATGGTTAAGGTCTTAACTCTTACTTCGGACTAATGGTTAAGGTCTTAACTCTTACTCTGGCATCATGGTTAAGGTCTTAGACTCTTACTCTGGACTAATGGTTAAGGTCTTAACTCTTACTCTGGGCTAATGGTTAAGGTCTTAACTCTTACTCTGGACTAATGGTTAAGGTCTTATCTCTTCCTCTGGACTAATGGTTAAGGTCTTAGACTCTTACTCTGGCATCATGGATAAGGTCTTAGACTCTTACTCTGGACTACTGGTTAATGTCTTAACTCTTACTCTGGCGTCATGGTTAAGGTCTTAACTTTCACTCTGGCATCATGGTTAAGGTCTTAACTCTTACTCTGTACTCATGGTTAAGGTCTTAACTCTTACTCTGGCATCATGGTTAAGGTCTTAACTCTTACTCTGGACTAATGGTTAAGGTCTTAACTCTTACTCTGGACTAATGGTTAAGGTCTTAACTCTTACTCTGGCATCATGGTTAAGGTCTTAACTCTTACTCTGGACTAATGGTTAAGGTCTTAACTCTTACTCTGGCATCATGGTTAAGGTCTTAACTCTTACTCTGGACTAATGGTTAAGGTCTTAACTCTTACTCTAGGCTAATGGTTAAGGTCTTAACTCTTACTCTGGACTAATGGTTAAGGTCTTAACTCTTACTCTGGACTAATGGTTAAGGTCTTAACTCTTACTCTGGCATCATAGTTAAGGTCTTAACTCTTACTCTGGACTAATGGTTAAGGTCTTAGACTCTTACTCTGGACTAATGGTTAAGGTCTTAACTCTTTCTCTGGGCTAATGGTTAAGGTCTTAGACTCTTACTCTGGCATCATGGTTAAGGTCTTAGACTCTTACTCTGGCATCAAGGTTAAGGTCTTAACTCTTACTCTGGCATCATGGTTAAGGTCTTAACTCTTACTCTGGACTAATGGTTAAGGTCTTAGACTCTTACTCTGGACTAATGGTTAAGGTCTTAACTCTTACTCTGGACTAATGGTTAAGGTATTAACTCTTACTCTGGCATCATGGTTAAGGTCTTAACTCTTACTCTGGACTAATGGTTAAGGTCTTAACTCTTACTCTGGCATCATGGTTAAAGTCTTAGACTCATACTCTGGCATCTTGGTTAAGGTCTTAACTCTTACTCTGGACTAATGGTTAAGGTCTTAACTCTTACTCTGGCATCATGGTTAGTGTCTTAGACTCTTACTCTGGACTAATGGTTAAGGTCTTAACTCTTACTCTGGACTAATGGTTAAGGTCTTAACTCTTACTCTGGCATCATCGTTAAGGTCTTAACTCTTACTCTGGCATCATGGTTAAGGTCTTAGACTCTTACTCTGGACTAATGGTTAAGGTCTTAACTCTTACTCTGGACTAATGGTTAAGGTATTAACTCTTACTCTGGCATCATCGTTAAGGTCTTAACTCTTACTCTGGCATCATGGTTAAGGTCTTAACTCTTACTCTGGACTAATGGTTAAGGTCTTAACTCTTACTCTGGACTAATGGTTAAGGTCTTAACTCTTACTCTGGCATCATCATTAAGGTCTTAACTCTGGCATCATGGTTAAGGTCTTAACTCTTACTCTGGCATCATGGTTAAGGTCTTAACTCTGGCATCATGGTTAAGGTCTTAACTCTTACTCTGGACTAATGGTTAAGGTCTTAACTCTTACTCTGGCATCATGGTTAAGGTCTTAACTCTTACTCTGGACTAATGGTTAAGGTCTTAGACTCTTACTCTGGACTAATGGTTAAGGTCTTAACTCTTACTCTGGACTAATGGTTAAGGTCTTAACTCTTACTCTGGACTAATGGTTAAGGTCTTACCTCTTACTCTGGCATCATGGTTAAGGTCTTAGACTCTTACTCTGGACTAATGGTTAAGGTCTTACCTCTTAGTCTGGCATCATGGTTAAGGTCTTAACTCTTACTCTGGACTAATGGTTAAGGTCTTACCTCTTACTCTGGCATCATGGTTAAGGTCTTAACTCTTACTCTGGACTAATGGTTAAGGTCTTAGACTCTTACTCTGGACTAATGGTTAAGGTCTTAGACTCTTACTCTGGACTAATGGTTAAGGTCTTAACTCTTACTCTGGACTAATGGTTAAGGTATTAACTCTTACTCTGGCATCATGGTTAAGGTCTTAACTCTTACTCTGGACTAATGGTTAAGGTCTTAACTCTTACTCTGGCATCATGGTTAAAGTCTTAGACTCATACTCTGGCATCATGGTTAAGGTCTTAACTCTTACTCTGGACTAATGGTTAAGGTCTTAACTCTTACTCTGGCATCATGGTTAGTGTCTTAGACTCTTACTCTGGACTAATGGTTAAGGTCTTAACTCTTACTCTGGACTAATGGTTAAGGTCTTAGACTCTTAATCTGGACTAATGGTTAAGGTCTTAACTCTTACTCCGGCATCATGGTTAAGGTCTTAACTCTTACTCTGGACTAATGGTTAAGGTCTTAACTCTTACTCTGGCATCATGGTTAAGGTCTTAGACTCTTACTCTGGCATCATGGTTAAGGTCTTAAATCTTACTCTGGACTAATGGTTAAGGTCTTAACTCTTACTCTGGCATCATGGTTAAGGTCTTAGACTCTTACTCTGGAATAATGGTTAAGGTCTTAACTCTTACTCTGGCATCACGGTTAAGGTCTTAACTCTTACTCTGGACTAATGCTTAAGGTCTTAACTCTTACGCTGGGCTAATGGTTAAGGTCTTAACTCTTACTCTGGACTAATGGTTAAGGTCTTAACTCTTACTCTGGACTAATGGTTAAGGTCTTAACTCTTACTCTGGCATCATCGTTAAGGTCTTAACTCTTACTCTGTACTCATGGTTAAGGTCTTAACTCTTACTCTGGCATCATGGTTAAGGTCTTAACTCTTACTCTGGACTAATGGTTAAGGTCTTAACTCTTACTCTGGACTAATGGTTAAGGTCTTAACTCTTACTCTGGCATCATGGTTAAGGTCTTAACTCTTACTCTGGACTAATGGTTAAGGTCTTAACTCTTACTCTGGCATCATGGTTAAGGTCTTAACTCTTACTCTGGACTAATGGTTAAGGTCTTAACTCTTACTCTGGGCTAATGGTTAAGGTCTTAACTCTTACTCTGGACTAATGGTTAAGGTCTTAACTCTTACTCTGTACTAATGGTTAAGGTCTTAACTCTTACTCTGGCATCATAGTTAAGGTCTTAACTCTTACTCTGGACTAATGGTTAAGGTCTTAGACTCTTACTCTGGACTAATGGTTAAGGTCTTAACTCTTTCTCTGGGCTAATGGTTAAGGTCTTAGACTCTTACTCTGGCATCATGGTTAAGGTCTTAGACTCTTACTCTGGCATCAAGGTTAAGGTCTTAACTCTTACTCTGGCATCATGGTTAAGGTCTTAACTCTTACTCTGGACTAATGGTTAAGGTCTTAGACTCTTACTCTGGACTAATGGTTAAGGTCTTAACTCTTACTCTGGACTAATGGTTAAGGTATTAACTCTTACTCTGGCATCATGGTTAAGGTCTTAACTCTTACTCTGGACTAATGGTTAAGGTCTTAACTCTTACTCTGGCATCATGGTTAAAGTCTTAGACTCATACTCTGGCATCATGGTTAAGGTCTTAACTCTTACTCTGGACTAATGGTTAAGGTCTTAACTCTTACTCTGGCATCATGGTTAGTGTCTTAGACTCTTACTCTGGACTAATGGTTAAGGTCTTAACTCTTACTCTGGACTAATGGTTAAGGTCTTAGACTCTTACTCTGGACTAATGGTTAAGGTCTTAGACTCTTACTCTGGACTAATGGTTAAGGTCTTAACTCTTACTCTGGACTAATGGTTAAGGTATTAACTCTTACTCTGGCATCATGGTTAAGGTCTTAACTCTTACTCTGGACTAATGGTTAAGGTCTTAACTCTTACTCTGGCATCATGGTTAAAGTCTTAGACTCATACTCTGGCATCATGGTTAAGGTCTTAACTCTTACTCTGGACTAATGGTTAAGGTCTTAACTCTTACTCTGGCATCATGGTTAGTGTCTTAGACTCTTACTCTGGACTAATGGTTAAGGTCTTAACTCTTACTCTGGACTAATGGTTAAGGTCTTAGACTCTTAATCTGGACTAATGGTTAAGGTCTTAACTCTTACTCTGGCATCATGGTTAAGGTCTTAGACTCTTACTCTGGACTAATGGTTAAGGTCTTAACTCTTACTCTGGACTAATCGTTAAGGTCTTAGACTCTTACTCTGGACTAATGGTTAAGGTCTTAACTCTTACTCTGGACTAATGGTTAAGGTCATGACTCTTACTCTGGGCTAATGGTTAAGGTCTTAGACTCTTACTCTGGCATCATGGTTAAGGTCTTAGACTCTTTCTCTGGCATCAAGGTTAAGGTCTTAACTCTTACTCTGGCATCATGGTTAAGGTCTTAACTCTTACTCTGGACTAATGGTTAAGGTCTTAACTCTTACTCTGGACTAATGGTTAAGGTCTTAACTCTTACTCTGGCATCATGGTTAAGGTCTTAACTCTTACTCTGGACTAATGGTTAAGGTCTTAACTCTTACTCTGGCATCATGGTTAAGGTCTTAACTCTTACTCTGGACTAATGGTTAAGGTCTTAGACTCTTACTCTGGACTAATGGTTAAGGTCTTAACTCTTTCTCTGGGCTAATGGTTAAGGTCTTAGACTCTTACTCTGGCATCATGGTTAAGGTCTTAGAGTCTTACTCTGGCATCAAGGTTAAGGTCTTAACTCTTACTCTGGCATCATGGTTAAGGTCTTAACTCTTACTCTGGACTAATGGTTAAGGTCTTAGACTCTTACTCTGGACTAATGGTTAAGGTCTTAACTCTTACTCTGGACTAATGGTTAAGGTATTAACTCTTACTCTGGCATCATGGTTAAGGTCTTAACTCTTACTCTGGACTAATGGTTAAGGTCTTAACTCTTACTCTGGCATCATGGTTAAAGTCTTAGACTCATACTCTGGCATCGTGGTTAAGGTCTTAACTCTTACTCTGGACTAATGGTTAAGGTCTTAACTCTTACTCTGGCATCATGGTTAGTGTCTTAGACTCTTACTCTGGACTAATGGTTAAGGTCTTAACTCTTACTCTGGACTAATGGTTAAGGTCTTAACTCTTACTCTGGCATCATCGTTAAGGTCTTAACTCTTACTCTGGCATCATGGTTAAGGTCTTAGACTCTTACTCTGGACTAATGGTTAAGGTCTTAACTCTTACTCTGGACTAATGGTTAAGGTATTAACTCTTACTCTGGCATCATCGTTAAGGTCTTAACTCTTACTCTGGCATCATGGTTAAGGTCTTAACGCTTACTCTGGACTAATGGTTAAGGTCTTAACTCTTACTCTGGACTAATGGTTAAGGTCTTAACTCTTACTCTGGCATCATTATTAAGGTCTTAACTCTGGCATCATGGTTAAGGTCTTAACTCTTACTCTGGCATCATGGTTAAGGTCTTAACTCTGGCATCATGGTTAAGGTCTTAACTCTTACTCTGGACTAATGGTTAAGGTCTGAACTCTTACTCTGGCATCATGGTTAAGGTCTTAACTCTTACTCTGGACTAATGGTTAAGGTCTTAACTCTTACTCTGGACTAATGGTTAAGGTCTTAGACTCTTAATCTGGACTAATGGTTAAGGTCTTAACTCTTACTCCGGCATCATGGTTAAGGTCTTAACTCTTACTCTGGACTAATGGTTAAGGTCTTAACTCTTACTCTGGCATCATGGTTAAGGTCTTAGACTCTTACTCTGGCATCATGGTTAAGGTCTTAAATCTTACTCTGGACTAATGGTTAAGGTCTTAACTCTTACTCTGGCATCATGGTTAAGGTCTTAGACTCTTACTCTGGAATAATGGTTAAGGTCTTAACTCTTACTCTGGCATCACGGTTAAGGTCTTAACTCTTACTCTGGACTAATGCTTAAGGTCTTAACTCTTACTCTGGGCTAATGGTTAAGGTCTTAACTCTTACTCTGGACTAATGGTTAAGGTCTTAACTCTTACTCTGGACTAATGGTTAAGGTCTTAACTCTTACTCTGGCATCATCGTTAAGGTCTTAACTCTTACTCTGTACTCATGGTTAAGGTCTTAACTCTTACTCTGGCATCATGGTTAAGGTCTTAACTCTTACTCTGGACTAATGGTTAAGGTCTTAACTCTTACTCTGGACTAATGGTTAAGGTCTTAACTCTTACTCTGGCATCATGGTTAAGGTCTTAACTCTTACTCTGGACTAATGGTTAAGGTCTTAACTCTTACTCTGGCATCATGGTTAAGGTCTTAACTCTTACTCTGGACTAATGGTTAAGGTCTTAACTCTTACTCTGGGCTAATGGTTAAGGTCTTAACTCTTACTCTGGACTAATGGTTAAGGTCTTAACTCTTACTCTGTACTAATGGTTAAGGTCTTAACTCTTACTCTGGCATCATAGTTAAGGTCTTAACTCTTACTCTGGACTAATGGTTAAGGTCTTAGACTCTTACTCTGGACTAATGGTTAAGGTCTTAACTCTTTCTCTGGGCTAATGGTTAAGGTCTTAGACTCTTACTCTGGCATCATGGTTAAGGTCTTAGACTCTTACTCTGGCATCAAGGTTAAGGTCTTAACTCTTACTCTGGCATCATGGTTAAGGTCTTAACTCTTACTCTGGACTAATGGTTAAGGTCTTAGACTCTTACTCTGGACTAATGGTTAAGGTCTTAACTCTTACTCTGGACTAATGGTTAAGGTATTAACTCTTACTCTGGCATCATGGTTAAGGTCTTAACTCTTACTCTGGACTAATGGTTAAGGTCTTAACTCTTACTCTGGCATCATGGTTAAAGTCTTAGACTCATACTCTGGCATCATGGTTAAGGTCTTAACTCTTACTCTGGACTAATGGTTAAGGTCTTAACTCTTACTCTGGCATCATGGTTAGTGTCTTAGACTCTTACTCTGGACTAATGGTTAAGGTCTTAACTCTTACTCTGGACTAATGGTTAAGGTCTTAGACTCTTACTCTGGACTAATGGTTAAGGTCTTAGACTCTTACTCTGGACTAATGGTTAAGGTCTTAACTCTTACTCTGGACTAATGGTTAAGGTATTAACTCTTACTCTGGCATCATGGTTAAGGTCTTAACTCTTACTCTGGACTAATGGTTAAGGTCTTAACTCTTACTCTGGCATCATGGTTAAAGTCTTAGACTCATACTCTGGCATCATGGTTAAGGTCTTAACTCTTACTCTGGACTAATGGTTAAGGTCTTAACTCTTACTCTGGCATCATGGTTAGTGTCTTAGACTCTTACTCTGGACTAATGGTTAAGGTCTTAACTCTTACTCTGGACTAATGGTTAAGGTCTTAGACTCTTAATCTGGACTAATGGTTAAGGTCTTAACTCTTACTCTGGCATCATGGTTAAGGTCTTAGACTCTTACTCTGGACTAATGGTTAAGGTCTTAACTCTTACTCTGGACTAATCGTTAAGGTCTTAGACTCTTACTCTGGACTAATGGTTAAGGTCTTAACTCTTACTCTGGACTAATGGTTAAGGTCATGACTCTTACTCTGGGCTAATGGTTAAGGTCTTAGACTCTTACTCTGGCATCATGGTTAAGGTCTTAGACTCTTTCTCTGGCATCAAGGTTAAGGTCTTAACTCTTACTCTGGCATCATGGTTAAGGTCTTAACTCTTACTCTGGACTAATGGTTAAGGTCTTAACTCTTACTCTGGACTAATGGTTAAGGTCTTAACTCTTACTCTGGCATCATGGTTAAGGTCTTAACTCTTACTCTGGACTAATGGTTAAGGTCTTAACTCTTACTCTGGCATCATGGTTAAGGTCTTAACTCTTACTCTGGACTAATGGTTAAGGTCTTAGACTCTTACTCTGGACTAATGGTTAAGGTCTTAACTCTTTCTCTGGGCTAATGGTTAAGGTCTTAGACTCTTACTCTGGCATCATGGTTAAGGTCTTAGAGTCTTACTCTGGCATCAAGGTTAAGGTCTTAACTCTTACTCTGGCATCATGGTTAAGGTCTTAACTCTTACTCTGGACTAATGGTTAAGGTCTTAGACTCTTACTCTGGACTAATGGTTAAGGTCTTAACTCTTACTCTGGACTAATGGTTAAGGTATTAACTCTTACTCTGGCATCATGGTTAAGGTCTTAACTCTTACTCTGGACTAATGGTTAAGGTCTTAACTCTTACTCTGGCATCATGGTTAAAGTCTTAGACTCATACTCTGGCATCGTGGTTAAGGTCTTAACTCTTACTCTGGACTAATGGTTAAGGTCTTAACTCTTACTCTGGCATCATGGTTAGTGTCTTAGACTCTTACTCTGGACTAATGGTTAAGGTCTTAACTCTTACTCTGGACTAATGGTTAAGGTCTTAACTCTTACTCTGGCATCATCGTTAAGGTCTTAACTCTTACTCTGGCATCATGGTTAAGGTCTTAGACTCTTACTCTGGACTAATGGTTAAGGTCTTAACTCTTACTCTGGACTAATGGTTAAGGTATTAACTCTTACTCTGGCATCATCGTTAAGGTCTTAACTCTTACTCTGGCATCATGGTTAAGGTCTTAACGCTTACTCTGGACTAATGGTTAAGGTCTTAACTCTTACTCTGGACTAATGGTTAAGGTCTTAACTCTTACTCTGGCATCATTATTAAGGTCTTAACTCTGGCATCATGGTTAAGGTCTTAACTCTTACTCTGGCATCATGGTTAAGGTCTTAACTCTGGCATCATGGTTAAGGTCTTAACTCTTACTCTGGACTAATGGTTAAGGTCTGAACTCTTACTCTGGCATCATGGTTAAGGTCTTAACTCTTACTCTGGACTAATGGTTAAGGTCTTAGACTCTTACTCTGGACTAATGGTTAAGGTCTTAACTCTTAGTCTGGACTAATGGTTAAGGTCTTAACTCTTACTCTGGACTAATGGTTAAGGTCTTACCTCTTACTCTGGCATCATGGTTAAGGTCTTAGACTCTTACTCTGGACTAATGGTTAAGGTCTTACCTCTTAGTCTGGCATCATGGTTAAGGTCTTAACTCTTACTCTGGACTAATGGTTAAGGTCTTACCTCTTACTCTGGCATCATGGTTAAGGTCTTAACTCTTACTCTGGACTAATGGTTAAGGTCTTAACTCTTACTCTGGCATCATGGTTAAGGTCTTAGACTCATACTCTGGCATCATGGTTAAGGTCTTAACTCTTACTCTGGACTAATGGTTAAGGTCTAAACTCTTACTCTGGACTAATGGTTAAGGTCTTAACTCTTACTCTGGACTAATGGTTAAGGTCTTAGACTCTTACTCTCGACTAATGGTTAAGGTCTTAACTCTTACTCTGGCATCATGGTTAAGGTCTTAGCCTCTTACTCTGGACTAATGGTTAAGGTCTTAACTCATACTCTGGACTAATGGTTAAGGTCTCAGACTCTTACTCTGGACTAATGGTTAAGGTCTTAACTCTTACTCTGGACTAATGGTTAAGGTCTTAACTTTTACTCTGGCATCATGGTTAAGGTCTTAACTCTTACTCTGGACTAATGGTTAAGGTCTTAACTCTTACTCTTGACTAATGGTTAAGGTCTTAACTCTTACTCTGGACTAATGGTTAAGGTCTTAGACTCTTACTCTGGCATCATGGTTAAGGTCTTAACTCTTACTCTGGCATCATCGTTAAGGTCTTAACTCTTACTCTGGCATCATGGTTAAGGTCTTAACTCTTACTCTGGACTAATGGTTAAGGTCTTAACTCTTACTCTGGCATCATGGTTAAGGTATTAACTCTTACTCTGGCATCATGGTTAAGGTCTTAACTCTTACTCTGGACTAATGGTTAAGGTCTTAACTCTTACTCTGGACTAATGGTTAAGGTCTTAACTCTTACTCTGCCATCATGGTTAAGGTCTTAACTCTTACTCTGGACTAATGGTTAAGGTCTTAACTCTTACTCTGGCATCATGGTTAAAGTCTTAGACTCATACTCTGGCATCATGGTTAAGGTCTTAACTCTTACTCTGGACTAATGGTTAGGGGCTTAACTCTTACTCTGGCATCATGGTTAGGGTCTTAGACTCTTACTCTGGACTAATGGTTAAGGTCTTAACTCTTACTCTGGACTAATGGTTAAGGTCTTAACTCTTACTCTGGCATCATCGTTAAGGTCTTAACTCTTACTCTGGCATCATCGTTAAGGTCTTAACTCTTACTCTGGACTAATGGTTAAGGTCTTAACTCTTACTCTGGCATCATGGTTAAGGTCTTAACTCTTACTCTGGACTAATGGTTAAGGTCTTAACTCTTACCCTGGACTAATGGTTAAGGTCTTAACTCTTACTCTGGACTAATGGATAAGGTCTTAACTCTTACTCTGCCATCATGGTTAATGTCTTAGACTCTTACTCTGGACTAATGGTTAAGGTCTTAACTCACACTCTGGACTAATGGTTAAGGTCTTAACTCTTACTCTGGACTAATGGTTAAGGTCTTTACTCTTACTCTGGACTAATGGTTAAGGTCTTAACTCTTACTCTGGACTAATGGTTAAGGTCTTAACTCTTACTCTGGCATCATGGTTAAGGTCTTAACTCTTACTCTGGACTAATGGTTAAGGTCTTAACTCTTACTCTTGACTAATGGTTAAGGTCTTAACTCTTACTCTGGACTAATGGTTAAGGTCTTAGACTCTTACTCTGGCATCATGGTTGTGAGAAGTTGGCCTGGCATATGCTGTTCCTAGTTATAGGGACACCTTGCACCAGTCCAATTCGACTCCTATTGATGATAGGTTTAAGACAACCTTTAAAGAAAGATATCCTAGTGGTAGCTGTGGAGAGCAGCCTTCAGGCTAAGTCTTGAAGGAGTGTTAAGCTTATTGTTTTACCATAATAACCTCTTGAATAACCAAATGAAAGAGTAGCCCACACAGGTATATATATAAAATATATGTATTTATTCTAGACAGAATCCCACAGTCACTTTATGTGGCTAGTGGCAAAGTTACAATTCAAACAAGCATTTATAAACACAATAAATAGCACAGAAATCAATGGGCCCCAGGGGGGGACCAAACCATATACTAAAATAGTGGTATAAGAACCACGACAATTCTACAGGCAATGCCTAGGGCATTCAGGATCGCTTGCCCCTTCAGAATCCACCCACAGTTAAGAGGAAGGGGACCCACGGGAGACGCGTGCAGTGCAAAGAGCTGCTAACGGGATCGCTATGTTAGCCTATGGAGAATGTCGCGGTTGAATATTTAAAGTTAAAGGACACTTCTAGCAACAGTACAAAGTTAAGGCTGGAGACTTAAGGCTTTGGAGAGCCCACCACCATGGGAGTACCGAAGTACCACTGTTACCTGCCCCAGGGAAGCCGGGTGCATAGGTCGATTCTGGTGTCGGGTCGCGGGCTGATTCTCTATGGAAAAGTAGTCCAAACTGCTGCTAGCTGCGAGTGTCGCTGAAGTCGTGAAGATTGAAGTTGAAGAGAAGATAAAGATGAACCTGAAAGCAGAGGGGACAGAGTCTGGGTCACAGCAAGTGACCAGGGAGCTCACAGCAAGGAGCTCGTGGAAGTCGGGTGCTTCAGGTGTAGGAAGTACAGCTGGGCTCTGCAGTCACGGGCTCCGGGAGGCTTCAAGGAAGGCCAGCTTCTGGAGGGCGACTGTCCCACGTCGGCTGAGGGTCGCTGCGGTGTTAGTGTCCCGATTGGATCCACTAAGCATTGGCAACCGCAACCCACGCAAGATGAACAAAGCAGCTGCTGGTGCAGACCCACGGGGTCTGAGGGTGCTCTCTTTTGCAGGGAGCGTAGAGCAGGCCTGGAGCAACCAGGGGAACTCTTAGAAACAAAGATTGTCCTCCGTCAGGGCCCCCAAGTCGAGGGACAAGAGACCGCGGAAGGCAGCAAAATGGAGTGCGTAAAAGGGCTCCCACGGGCCACCGGACCAGGCCAGGGAGCTGAGGGTCGGCACAAATGCTGCTGGATGGTTGGCTCAGAAATGGGCCAAAGCACAACTTCCCCACTGGTCGGGGTCGTGTGCTGGACAAGAGGTGGCCGGTGTCTCGGGGTATGCGGGGATCTCGACACCCACGTGGTCCAGGGTGCTCAGACTTGCTGGGCACACTCACAGGATGCTGGGGTGCACTGGAGACCCACCTCGAGGTTGCTGGAAGGCGTCGAAGGTCGGGAGAGCCACGAAGTTCCAACCGGGTATCTTGTAGTCTTTTAGGTGCCTGCCAAGCAGGGGGATAACTCCTTTATCCCAAGGGAGATTTCTTCTGTCAGCTGGGCAGCAGCTCGTCGAAGGTCAGTTCTGTGAAGTTCTGGACGAATCTAAGGCTCTAGGGCAAAGTTATTCCCATATATCCCCAAGATTAGGGGATGGTCCAAAATAGAGCCTGCCAATCAGAGTAGAGGCGGGAAAGGGTGGCTACACCCACTCCCCTTTGTGTGTTTCCCGCCTGGGCGAGGGGCAGGATGCCCCTGAACCGGTTCCAGGCGGTGTATGCAGAATTGGGGCTCTGCAGCTGCCTACGTGCAACTCTGAATGGACATTTGGTGCACCCACCCTGTTCCAATCCACATTATCCTGTCTGGGGAGGTGCTGGCACCTCCCTGCCACAGGAGCCCTATTGTCCAGCTGGCGAGGCTGGGATTTTCCCCAGCAACAGCCAGCCCGAGTCGTGTAGGTGGCGGACAGTAGCCATTTTGTGGTACACGTGCACTTTTAAATTGGTGTCTAAAATCTACCGCTTTTCCCATATCACCCTCCTAGCAAGGGGGAATCGTGCCCCCATGCCCATGGCTGGACTGGGGGTATGATTCCTTCATGTTTGACACCAAACACGATATGGTTCTGTGTAGCCATTCACAAGTTACAGCGATGACGCAATAACTTATAATGCGGTAAGAGTATATGGTATGGCTACACTACAAACAACCCAGTAACGGTTTTACGAAGGTTGCAGGGAGGTCCTACTCACGTAGGGGTCCCCCCTCACACATACCTCAGCACCCAGCCCTGTAGGATTACCAGGGCCTGCCATAGGGGTGACCTATGAGAGTATATGTGTTGTAATGGTAGGGGACATAGGGTACCTACATCCCTGTAAGGGGTGCTAGCACCACCTTACCCAGGCTACAGTAGTGGCCTGGTGGTGTCAGTTTGGGTGGCTGTCCCAGGGTGGCACAATAAGTGCTGCAGCCCTGGTAGGCCTACTGGGGGACCATGCCCTGGGTACCTAGGGTACCATCTACAAGGGACTGGTAGGGCATGTCCAGCATCCAATTATGTTTGTACCTAGAGTACTCACAACAGTTTTAGGGAGAAAGCAGATAGGCTGGGGTCCTGGATAGCAGGATCCCAGCCAGACTAGTCAAAAACCACTTAAATACCAGGCAAAAAGTTGGGGGCAACCATTAGTCAGATTCCACTCTCCTACAATGGTTAAGGTCTTAACTCTTACTCTGGCATCATCGTTAAGGTCTTAACTCTTACTCTGGCATCATGGTTAAGGTCTTAACTCTTACTCTAGACTAATGGTTAAGGTCTTAACTCTTACTCTGGCATCATGGTTTAGGTATTAACTCTTACTCTGGACTATTGGTTAAGGTCTTAACTCTTACTCTGGACTAATGGTTAAGGTCATGACTCTTACTCTGGGCTAATGGTTAAGGTCTTAGACTCTTACTCTGGCATCATGGTTAAGGTCTTAGACTCTTTCTCTGGCATCAAGGTTAAGGTCTTAACTCTTACTCTGGCATCATGTTTAAGGTCTTAACTCTTACTCTGGACTAATGGTTAAGGTCTGAACTCTTACTCTGGACTAATGGTTAAGGTCTTAACTCTTACTCTGGACTAATGGTTAAGGTCTTAGACTCTTACTCTGTACTGATGGTTAAGGTCTTAACTCTTACTCTGGCATCATGGTTAAGGTCTTAACTCTTACTCTGGACTAATGGTTAAGGTCTTAACTCTTACTCTTGACTAATGGTTAAGGTCTTAACTCTTACTCTGGACTAATGGTTAAGGTCTTAGACTCTTACTCTGGCATGATGGTTAAGGTCTTAACTCTTACTCTGGCATCATTGTTAAGGTCTTAACTCTTACTCTGGCATCATGGTTAAGGTCTTAACTCTTACTCTGGACTAATGGTTAAGGTCTTAACTCTTACTCCGGCATCATGGTTAAGGTCTTAACTCTTACTCTGGACTAATGGTTAAGGTCTTAACTCTTACTCTGGCATCATGGTTAAGGTCTTAGACTCATACTCTGGCATCATGGTTAAGGTCTTAAATCTTACTCTGGACTAATGGTTAAGGTCTTAACTCTTACTCTGGCATCATGGTTAAAGTCTTAGACTCTTACTCTGGCATCATGGTTAAGGTCTTAACTCTTACTCTGGCATCACGGTTAAGGTCTTAACTCTTACTCTGGACTAATGGTTAAGGTCTTAACTCTTACGCTGGGCTAATGGTTAAGGTCTTAACTCTTACTCTGGACTAATGGTTAAGGTCTTAACTCTTACTCTGGACTAATGGTTAAGGTCTTAACTCTTACTCTGGCATCATCGTTAAGGTCTTAACTCTTACTCTGGCATCATGGTTAAGGTCTTAACTCTAACTCTGGACTAATGGTTAAGGTCTTAACTCTTACTCTGGACTAATGGTTAAGGTCTTAACTCTTACTCTGGCATCATGGTTAAGGTCTTAACTCTGGCATCATGGTTAAGGTCTTAACTCTTACTCTGGACTAATGGTTAAGGTCTTAACTCTTACTCTGGCATCATGGTTAAGGTCTTAGACTCATACTCTGGCATCATGGTTAAGGTCTTAACTCTTACTTCGGACTAATGGTTAAGGTCTTAACTCTTACTCTGGCATCATGGTTAAGGTCTTAGACTCTTACTCTGGACAAATGGTTAAGGTCTTAACTCTTACTCTGGGCTAATGGTTAAGGTCTTAACTCTTACTCTGGACTAATGGTTAAGGTCTTATCTCTTCCTCTGGACTAATGGTTAAGGTCTTAGACTCTTACTCTGGCATCATGGATAAGGTCTTAGACTCTTACTCTGGACTACTGGTTAATGTCTTAACTCTTACTCTGGCGTCATGGTTAAGGTCTTAACTTTCACTCTGGCATCATGGTTAAGGTCTTAACTCTTACTCTGTACTCATGGTTAAGGTCTTAACTCTTACTCTGGCATCATGGTTAAGGTCTTAACTCTTACTCTGGACTAATGGTTAAGGTCTTAACTCTTACTCTGGACTAATGGTTAAGGTCTTAACTCTTACTCTGGCATCATGGTTAAGGTCTTAACTCTTACTCTGGACTAATGGTTAAGGTCTTAACTCTTACTCTGGCATCATGGTTAAGGTCTTAACTCTTACTCTGGACTAATGGTTAAGGTCTTAACTCTTACTCTGGGCTAATGGTTAAGGTCTTAACTCTTACTCTGGACTAATGGTTAAGGTCTTAACTCTTACTCTGGACTAATGGTTAAGGTCTTAACTCTTACGCTGGGCTAATGGTTAAGGTCTTAACTCTTACTCTGGACTAATGGTTAAGGTCTTAACTCTTACTCTGGACTAATGGTTAAGGTCTTAACTCTTACTCTGGCATCATCGTTAAGGTCTTAACTCTTACTCTGGCATCATGGTTAAGGTCTTAACTCTAACTCTGGACTAATGGTTAAGGTCTTAACTCTTACTCTGGACTAATGGTTAAGGTCTTAACTCTTACTCTGGCATCATGGTTAAGGTCTTAACTCTGGCATCATGGTTAAGGTCTTAACTCTTACTCTGGACTAATGGTTAAGGTCTTAACTCTTACTCTGGCATCATGGTTAAGGTCTTAGACTCATACTCTGGCATCATGGTTAAGGTCTTAACTCTTACTTCGGACTAATGGTTAAGGTCTTAACTCTTACTCTGGCATCATGGTTAAGGTCTTAGACTCTTACTCTGGACTAATGGTTAAGGTCTTAACTCTTACTCTGGGCTAATGGTTAAGGTCTTAACTCTTACTCTGGACTAATGGTTAAGGTCTTATCTCTTCCTCTGGACTAATGGTTAAGGTCTTAGACTCTTACTCTGGCATCATGGATAAGGTCTTAGACTCTTACTCTGGACTACTGGTTAATGTCTTAACTCTTACTCTGGCGTCATGGTTAAGGTCTTAACTTTCACTCTGGCATCATGGTTAAGGTCTTAACTCTTACTCTGTACTCATGGTTAAGGTCTTAACTCTTACTCTGGCATCATGGTTAAGGTCTTAACTCTTACTCTGGACTAATGGTTAAGGTCTTAACTCTTACTCTGGACTAATGGTTAAGGTCTTAACTCTTACTCTGGCATCATGGTTAAGGTCTTAACTCTTACTCTGGACTAATGGTTAAGGTCTTAACTCTTACTCTGGCATCATGGTTAAGGTCTTAACTCTTACTCTGGACTAATGGTTAAGGTCTTAACTCTTACTCTGGGCTAATGGTTAAGGTCTTAACTCTTACTCTGGACTAATGGTTAAGGTCTTAACTCTTACTCTGGACTAATGGTTAAGGTCATGACTCTTACTCTGGGCTAATGGTTAAGGTCTTGGACTCTTACTCTGGCATCATGGTTAAGGTCTTAGACTCTTTCTCTGGCATCAAGGTTAAGGTCTTAACTCTTACTCTGGCATCATGTTTAAGGTCTTAACTCTTACTCTGGACTAATGGTTAAGGTCTGAACTCTTACTCTGGACTAATGGTTAAGGTCTTAACTCTTACTCTGGACTAATGGTTAAGGTCTTAGACTCTTACTCTGTACTGATGGTTAAGGTCTTAACTCTTACTCTGGCATCATGGTTAAGGTCTTAACTCTTACTCTGGACTAATGGTTAAGGTTTTAACTCTTACTCTTGACTAATGGTTAAGGTCTTAACTCTTACTCTGGACTAATGGTTAAGGTCTTAGACTCTTACTCTGGCATCATGGTTAAGGTCTTAACTCTTACTCTGGCATCATTGTTAAGGTCTTAACTCTTACTCTGGCATCATGGTTAAGGTCTTAACTCTTACTCTGGACTAATGGTTAAGGTCTTAACTCTTACTCCGGCATCATGGTTAAGGTCTTAACTCTTACTCTGGACTAATGGTTAAGGTCTTAACTCTTACTCTGGCATCATGGTTAAGGTCTTAGACTCATACTCTGGCATCATGGTTAAGGTCTTAAATCTTACTCTGGACTAATGGTTAAGGTCTTAACTCTTACTCTGGCATCATGGTTAAGGTCTTAGACTCTTACTCTGGCATCATGGTTAAGGTCTTAACTCTTACTCTTGCATCACGGTTAAGGTCTTAACTCTTACTCTGGACTAATGGTTAAGGTCTTAACTCTTACGCTGGGCTAATGGTTAAGGTCTTAACTCTTACTCTGGACTAATGGTTAAGGTCTTAACTCTTACTCTGGACTAATGGTTAAGGTCTTAACTCTTACTCTGACATCATCGTTAAGGTCTTAACTCTTACTCTGGCATCATGGTTAAGGTCTTAACTCTAACTCTGGACTAATGGTTAAGGTCTTAACTCTTACTCTGGACTAATGGTTAAGGTCTTAACTCTTACTCTGGCATCATGGTTAAGGTCTTAACTCTGGCATCATGGTTAAGGTCTTAACTCTTACTCTGGACTAATGGTTAAGGTCTTAACTCTTACTCTGGCATCATGGTTAAGGTCTTAGACTCATACTCTGGCATCATGGTTAAGGTCTTAACTCTTACTTCGGACTAATGGTTAAGGTCTTAACTCTTACTCTGGCATCATGGTTAAGGTCTTAGACTCTTACTCTGGACTAATGGTTAAGGTCTTAACTCTTACTCTGGGCTAATGGTTAAGGTCTTAACTCTTACTCTGGACTAATGGTTAAGGTCTTATCTCTTCCTCTGGACTAATGGTTAAGGTCTTAGACTCTTACTCTGGCATCATGGATAAGGTCTTAGACTCTTACTCTGGACTACTGGTTAATGTCTTAACTCTTACTCTGGCGTCATGGTTAAGGTCTTAACTTTCACTCTGGCATCATGGTTAAGGTCTTAACTCTTACTCTGTACTCGTGGTTAAGGTCTTAACTCTTACTCTGGCATCATGGTTAAGGTCTTAACTCTTACTCTGGACTAATGGTTAAGGTCTTAACTCTTACTCTGGACTAATGGTTAAGGTCTTAACTCTTACTCTGGCATCATGGTTAAGGTCTTAACTCTTACTCTGGACTAATGGTTAAGGTCTTAACTCTTACTCTGGCATCATGGTTAAGGTCTTAACTCTTACTCTGGACTAATGGTTAAGGTCTTAACTCTTACTCTAGGCTAATGGTTAAGGTCTTAACTCTTACTCTGGACTAATGGTTAAGGTCTTAACTCTTACTCTGGACTAATGGTTAAGGTCTTAACTCTTACTCTGGCATCATAGTTAAGGTCTTAACTCTTACTCTGGACTAATGGTTAAGGTCTTAGACTCTTACTCTGGACTAATGGTTAAGGTCTTAACTCTTTCTCTGGGCTAATGGTTAAGGTCTTAGACTCTTACTCTGGCATCATGGTTAAGGTCTTAGACTCTTACTCTGGCATCAAGGTTAAGGTCTTAACTCTTACTCTGGCATCATGGTTAAGGTCTTAACTCTTACTCTGGACTAATGGTTAAGGTCTTAGACTCTTACTCTGGACTAATGGTTAAGGTCTTAACTCTTACTCTGGACTAATGGTTAAGGTATTAACTCTTACTCTGGCATCATGGTTAAGGTCTTAACTCTTACTCTGGACTAATGGTTAAGGTCTTAACTCTTACTCTGGCATCATGGTTAAAGTCTTAGACTCATACTCTGGCATCTTGGTTAAGGTCTTAACTCTTACTCTGGACTAATGGTTAAGGTCTTAACTCTTACTCTGGCATCATGGTTAGTGTCTTAGACTCTTACTCTGGACTAATGGTTAAGGTCTTAACTCTTACTCTGGACTAATGGTTAAGGTCTTAACTCTTACTCTGGCATCATCGTTAAGGTCTTAACTCTTACTCTGGCATCATGGTTAAGGTCTTAGACTCTTACTCTGGACTAATGGTTAAGGTCTTAACTCTTACTCTGGACTAATGGTTAAGGTATTAACTCTTACTCTGGCATCATCGTTAAGGTCTTAACTCTTACTCTGGCATCATGGTTAAGGTCTTAACTCTTACTCTGGACTAATGGTTAAGGTCTTAACTCTTACTCTGGACTAATGGTTAAGGTCTTAACTCTTACTCTGGCATCATCATTAAGGTCTTAACTCTGGCATCATGGTTAAGGTCTTAACTCTTACTCTGGCATCATGGTTAAGGTCTTAACTCTGGCATCATGGTTAAGGTCTTAACTCTTACTCTGGACTAATGGTTAAGGTCTTAACTCTTACTCTGGCATCATGGTTAAGGTCTTAACTCTTACTCTGGACTAATGGTTAAGGTCTTAGACTCTTACTCTGGACTAATGGTTAAGGTCTTAACTCTTACTCTGGACTAATGGTTAAGGTCTTAACTCTTACTCTGGACTAATGGTTAAGGTCTTACCTCTTACTCTGGCATCATGGTTAAGGTCTTAGACTCTTACTCTGGACTAATGGTTAAGGTCTTACCTCTTAGTCTGGCATCATGGTTAAGGTCTTAACTCTTACTCTGGACTAATGGTTAAGGTCTTACCTCTTACTCTGGCATCATGGTTAAGGTCTTAACTCTTACTCTGGACTAATGGTTAAGGTCTTAGACTCTTACTCTGGACTAATGGTTAAGGTCTTAGACTCTTACTCTGGACTAATGGTTAAGGTCTTAACTCTTACTCTGGACTAATGGTTAAGGTATTAACTCTTACTCTGGCATCATGGTTAAGGTCTTAACTCTTACTCTGGACTAATGGTTAAGGTCTTAACTCTTACTCTGGCATCATGGTTAAAGTCTTAGACTCATACTCTGGCATCATGGTTAAGGTCTTAACTCTTACTCTGGACTAATGGTTAAGGTCTTAACTCTTACTCTGGCATCATGGTTAGTGTCTTAGACTCTTACTCTGGACTAATGGTTAAGGTCTTAACTCTTACTCTGGACTAATGGTTAAGGTCTTAGACTCTTAATCTGGACTAATGGTTAAGGTCTTAACTCTTACTCCGGCATCATGGTTAAGGTCTTAACTCTTACTCTGGACTAATGGTTAAGGTCTTAACTCTTACTCTGGCATCATGGTTAAGGTCTTAGACTCTTACTCTGGCATCATGGTTAAGGTCTTAAATCTTACTCTGGACTAATGGTTAAGGTCTTAACTCTTACTCTGGCATCATGGTTAAGGTCTTAGACTCTTACTCTGGAATAATGGTTAAGGTCTTAACTCTTACTCTGGCATCACGGTTAAGGTCTTAACTCTTACTCTGGACTAATGCTTAAGGTCTTAACTCTTACTCTGGGCTAATGGTTAAGGTCTTAACTCTTACTCTGGACTAATGGTTAAGGTCTTAACTCTTACTCTGGACTAATGGTTAAGGTCTTAACTCTTACTCTGGCATCATCGTTAAGGTCTTAACTCTTACTCTGTACTCATGGTTAAGGTCTTAACTCTTACTCTGGCATCATGGTTAAGGTCTTAACTCTTACTCTGGACTAATGGTTAAGGTCTTAACTCTTACTCTGGACTAATGGTTAAGGTCTTAACTCTTACTCTGGCATCATGGTTAAGGTCTTAACTCTTACTCTGGACTAATGGTTAAGGTCTTAACTCTTACTCTGGCATCATGGTTAAGGTCTTAACTCTTACTCTGGACTAATGGTTAAGGTCTTAACTCTTACTCTGGGCTAATGGTTAAGGTCTTAACTCTTACTCTGGACTAATGGTTAAGGTCTTAACTCTTACTCTGTACTAATGGTTAAGGTCTTAACTCTTACTCTGGCATCATAGTTAAGGTCTTAACTCTTACTCTGGACTAATGGTTAAGGTCTTAGACTCTTACTCTGGACTAATGGTTAAGGTCTTAACTCTTTCTCTGGGCTAATGGTTAAGGTCTTAGACTCTTACTCTGGCATCATGGTTAAGGTCTTAGACTCTTACTCTGGCATCAAGGTTAAGGTCTTAACTCTTACTCTGGCATCATGGTTAAGGTCTTAACTCTTACTCTGGACTAATGGTTAAGGTCTTAGACTCTTACTCTGGACTAATGGTTAAGGTCTTAACTCTTACTCTGGACTAATGGTTAAGGTATTAACTCTTACTCTGGCATCATGGTTAAGGTCTTAACTCTTACTCTGGACTAATGGTTAAGGTCTTAACTCTTACTCTGGCATCATGGTTAAAGTCTTAGACTCATACTCTGGCATCATGGTTAAGGTCTTAACTCTTACTCTGGACTAATGGTTAAGGTCTTAACTCTTACTCTGGCATCATGGTTAGTGTCTTAGACTCTTACTCTGGACTAATGGTTAAGGTCTTAACTCTTACTCTGGACTAATGGTTAAGGTCTTAGACTCTTACTCTGGACTAATGGTTAAGGTCTTAGACTCTTACTCTGGACTAATGGTTAAGGTCTTAACTCTTACTCTGGACTAAGGGTTAAGGTATTAACTCTTACTCTGGCATCATGGTTAAGGTCTTAACTCTTACTCTGGACTAATGGTTAAGGTCTTAACTCTTACTCTGGCATCATGGTTAAAGTCTTAAACTCATACTCTGGCATCATGGTTAAGGTCTTAACTCTTACTCTGGACTAATGGTTAAGGTCTTAACTCTTACTCTGGCATCATGGTTAGTGTCTTAGACTCTTACTCTGGACTAATGGTTAAGGTCTTAACTCTTACTCTGGACTAATGGTTAAGGTCTTAGACTCTTAATCTGGACTAATGGTTAAGGTCTTAACTCTTACTCTGGCATCATGGTTAAGGTCTTAGACTCTTACTCTGGACTAATGGTTAAGGTCTTAACTCTTACTCTGGACTAATCGTTAAGGTCTTAGACTCTTACTCTGGACTAATGGTTAAGGTCTTAACTCTTACTCTGGACTAATGGTTAAGGTCATGACTCTTACTCTGGGCTAATGGTTAAGGTCTTAGACTCTTACTCTGGCATCATGGTTAAGGTCTTAGACTCTTTCTCTGGCATCAAGGTTAAGGTCTTAACTCTTACTCTGGCATCATGGTTAAGGTCTTAACTCTTACTCTGGACTAATGGTTAAGGTCTTAACTCTTACTCTGGACTAATGGTTAAGGTCTTAACTCTTACTCTGGCATCATGGTTAAGGTCTTAACTCTTACTCTGGACTAATGGTTAAGGTCTTAACTCTTACTCTGGCATCATGGTTAAGGTCTTAACTCTTACTCTGGACTAATGGTTAAGGTCTTAGACTCTTACTCTGGACTAATGGTTAAGGTCTTAACTCTTTCTCTGGGCTAATGGTTAAGGTCTTAGACTCTTACTCTGGCATCATGGTTAAGGTCTTAGAGTCTTACTCTGGCATCAAGGTTAAGGTCTTAACTCTTACTCTGGCATCATGGTTAAGGTCTTAACTCTTACTCTGGACTAATGGTTAAGGTCTTAGACTCTTACTCTGGACTAATGGTTAAGGTCTTAACTCTTACTCTGGACTAATGGTTAAGGTATTAACTCTTACTCTGGCATCATGGTTAAGGTCTTAACTCTTACTCTGGACTAATGGTTAAGGTCTTAACTCTTACTCTGGCATCATGGTTAAAGTCTTAGACTCATACTCTGGCATCGTGGTTAAGGTCTTAACTCTTACTCTGGACTAATGGTTAAGGTCTTAACTCTTACTCTGGCATCATGGTTAGTGTCTTAGACTCTTACTCTGGACTAATGGTTAAGGTCTTAACTCTTACTCTGGACTAATGGTTAAGGTCTTAACTCTTACTCTGGCATCATCGTTAAGGTCTTAACTCTTACTCTGGCATCATGGTTAAGGTCTTAGACTCTTACTCTGGACTAATGGTTAAGGTCTTAACTCTTACTCTGGACTAATGGTTAAGGTATTAACTCTTACTCTGGCATCATCGTTAAGGTCTTAACTCTTACTCTGGCATCATGGTTAAGGTCTTAACGCTTACTCTGGACTAATGGTTAAGGTCTTAACTCTTACTCTGGACTAATGGTTAAGGTCTTAACTCTTACTCTGGCATCATTATTAAGGTCTTAACTCTGGCATCATGGTTAAGGTCTTAACTCTTACTCTGGCATCATGGTTAAGGTCTTAACTCTGGCATCATGGTTAAGGTCTTAACTCTTACTCTGGACTAATGGTTAAGGTCTGAACTCTTACTCTGGCATCATGGTTGTTAGAGTCGGGGATCTCTGGTTGGCGCAAGGTTGCCCTTGTGTCAAGCAGGAACCCTCTCCTCCACGTCAGGGCGCAGGATAACCCCTCGCGAATGACCCTTGCTCACCCTCTAGGTGCGTGGCGTGAGCAGCCAAGGCGATTCCTCAGGCGTTGTTGGTTAAGCACTTACAATCATACACACAGTAAATACATCAATCCCCCAGAAACGGACACCAGACTTGGATATATATAAAAATACGATTCTTTATGTAAAAATAAGGTATATATATCTCAGCAGACTTAACACAAGACCAATAACGTTTCCGCTAGGCCACCAGGTTATACAGCAGGCAAATGTTCTTGGTTCGTAGTTTCAAATGGATAGTTCGTAGGTTCTTTACTTGTAGTTCCAGTACTCACAGAGGTCGGTTCCTGCGAACGGGGAAATAAGGCGTTGCGGGCCCCGAGCCCGATACTGGAGCTTCTTTCGTGATGTGGAGAGGCGGCACCGGTCGGTGCGACTCTCAGCTTGGGAAGTGTTCTTGGGTCCTCAATCAGCAGGTGTGGGCACGTAGGCAGGCGCGGCCAGCGACCCTTTAGCACGGCGGTGCAGGAGGGTCTCCACAGCGGGGGCGGCGCGGCCTGAAATGTCCGGGGATAGCGAAGCGGGGTCGCAGGGCACGGTCAGTGCAGCTGGATGACCCGGCGTAGATCACAGTCGTCGGACGGCTTCCGGCAGGAGGGGTGATAGCGCGTTCAGCGCGCTCCAGTAGCAGGTGGTGACAGGGATGCAGGCGGCCTGGCCCGGGGACAGAGAGCGGCTCGGGACGGAGCGGGGCTCTCACGGGTTTGAGGCAGGCGAGCTTCTGGGTGTCACGGCCCTAGGAGGGGCGATGAGGGGCGCAGTCTCTTTTCCAGCGGGATGCACACACGGCTCGAATTGGAGGACGAGCAAGAAGCACAGAGAACCCACTGTTCCTGGGGTTCAGTTCAGGGGGCAAGCTCAGATCAAGCCCTTGGAGAATGTTCAAGCACAAAGTAGCAAAGTCTTTTCAGTAAGTCTCTTCCTCTCCTCTCTCAGCAAGGCAAGCAGCAGGCCCGCTCCTCCGGCGTCTTCTTCTCCTTCTAGTCGGGCAGAGGTCCTTTGTGGTAAACAGGATTCTGATTTCTTAGGAGCCAGGCTCCTACTTTTATACCATGATTCTTTTGTTCTTTAGCGCCAGGGGGCCTAGGCCTGGCTCAGTCCAGTTCTGGAGCACTTTGTTATGGTGACTCTGCTCTTTCCTTTCAGCAGCAGGGCAGAGACATCAGCCGCCCCACAGGGGGTGGCGCCGGCTTTGTGGTGGTAGAGCACAGGTCTATTCAAGAGTCAAGGTGTACTCCTCCCACCCATCCTGGTGTCATCTCCCGGCCCACCACCTGGCAGCCAACCTGTCTCTGGGGATCCCCCCACCCTGCTCCTTACTGTTGCTAGGCAGAACACACACACACACACACACAGCAGAGGCGGACTGAGATGGTCAGGTCAGTAAATACTAACTTTCTAAAAGTAGTATTTACAAACCCAGGATATTAAAATAAACTTGACTACAAGAAGTATTTTATTATTCTGAGTTCAGGCATACCAAACTTGACACTCTACCATGCTCTCTGAGTCCACTGGGGTCACAGCGTTGGCGTGATCCCAGCAGCCCATTCTGGCCTATGGAGAGCCGGTAGCCTTCAATAGTGAAAAACGACAAGGGCTGTAATTGACTACTAAGACATGCCACACACATCAGGGCATGTCCTACCTTGTGCCTACAATGCACCCTGCCCTTGGGCCTACCAGAGGGGTGGCTAATATGTAGGTAAGGGAAGGTTTAGGGACTGGCAAGTGGGGACACTTGCGCAGTCAGTGCGACGGTCCCGGACCGCGCACAGGGTCTGCGGTGGCAGACCCTAGACACACTTTACACGGCCGCTTCCGTGGGTGGCGCAACCAGCGCTGCAAACCCACCAGCAGCCTTGGCATTCACAAGCCCTGGCACCCCTGGTGCACTTTACTGGGGACTGACAGTGAATCCAATAAACCAATCAGGAACATCAATTACAGGTACACTTTACCTAGGGAGCACTTGCACTGCGGCACGGATTAGCCGTGGCGCAGTGCCCTGAGCGGACAACACCAGCAAAACAATCGAGGCACACCATCAAAAAGTGGAAGGGAAACTCACGCCAAGGTGCCAGGTCTAACACGTGTCCCCTCCAGCTGAAATGTGGGGAGAACTACCCTTGCCCAGGGGGTTCCTCGTCACTAAGGCGGAAATACCTGGACAGACCGTCAGCGTTGGCGTGATCTGTACCAGGACGGTGTTCCACCGTAAAGTCCATCCCCTGTAGGGAGATGGACCACCTCAACAGCTTCGGGTTTTCACCCCTCATTTGCATCAACCATCTGAGGGGCCTGTGGTCCGTCTGAACCCGGAAGTGAGACCCAAACAAGTAGGGTCTTAGCTTCTTCAGCGCCCAGACCACAGCAAATGCTTCTCGCTCAATTGCACTCCACCTACTTTCCCGTGGAAGTAACCTCCTACTGATGAAGGCTACGGGTTGGTCCCAGCCCTCCTCAGTCATCTGTGAAAGAACAGCCCCTACACCATGCTCTGAAGCGTCTGTCTGGACTAGGAATTCCTTGGAGAAGTCAGGGGCCAAGAGCACGGGCGCCGTGCACATGGCAGTCTTCAGGGTGTCGAAAGCTTTCTGACAGGTGTCAGTCCAAATCACGTTCCTGGGCTGCTTCTTCGAAGTCAGCTCTGTCAAGGGGGCAACGATCGTTCCATAGCCCTTGACAAACCTCCTGTAGTACCCAGTGAGCCCCAGGAAGGCCCTCACTGCGGTCTGCGTCTTGGGGGGTTCCCAAGCCAGGATGGTCTCAATTTTGGGTTGCAAGGGTGCCACCTTGCCACTCCCCACTTGGTGTCCCAAGTACACCACGGAACCCTGCCCGATCTGGCACTTGCTGGCTTTGATCGTGAGGCCTGCTCGGCGCAGAGCCATCAACACTTCCCAGAGGTGGCGCAGGTGTTCGGGCCAGGTGGCACTGAACACTGCGATGTCATCCAGGTAGGCGGCACTGAACGCATCCAGCCCAACCAGTACCTGGTTGACCAACCTCTGAAAGGTGGCAGGGGCATTCTTCATCCCAAATGGCATGACTCGGAACTGGAAGTGCCCATCTGGAGTAGAGAATGCTGACCTCTCTTTGGCCCCATCGGTCAAGGCGATCTGCCAGTACCCAGACGTTAAATCAAACGTGCTGAGGAACCGGGCAGCCCCCAGCCGATCAATGAGCTCATCAGCTCTGGGGATGGGGTGCGCGTCAGTCTTCGTGACTGAATTGAGTCCTCTGTAGTCCACACAGAACCGGAGTTCAGGTGTGGCTCCCGGCGCAGCAGCCTTTGGGACCAAGACCACGGGGCTGGACCAAGGACTGCTGGAGGACTCAACCACCCCTAGCGCAAGCATTTTGGAGACCTCCTCCTTGATGCAAGCTCTGACCCTGTCAGTTACCCTGTAAGCCTTGTGCTTCACAGGTAAGCTGTCTCCTGTGTCCACATCATGGACGCACCAATCTGTGACACCAGGAACCAGGGAGAATCGGTCGGAAAATTGTCCCAGCAAGTGGCGGCAGTCTTCCTGTTGTTCGGGCGTCAGGGTGGGTGAGAGGTTAACTCCATCCACTGACCCATCTTTCTCCGAGGCCACTAAGAGGTCAGGAAGAGGCTCGGTCTCCTCTTCCATTCCATCATCAGTGGCCAGCAGCATGCCCACTTCGGTCCTCTCTAAGTGGGGCTTAAGGCGGTTAACATGTAGGACCCTCAAAGGGTTCCTGGGAGTCTGCATGTCCACCAAGTAGGTGATAGGACTTTTGCGCTCCACAACCTCAAATGGACCTGTCCACTTATCCTGAAGTGCACAAGGCTCCACTGGGGCCAAGACCCACACCTTTTGTCCAGGTTGAAGCTCTACCAGAGTGGCATTCCGGTCGTACCACCGCTTCATCTCCTCCTGGCTGGCTTCCAGATTTGCCTCAGCAAGTTGCCTGAAACGCCGAGTCTGGTTTCGGAAGGCCAGCATGTAACTATATACATTCTGGGGAGGTTTCCTGGGAGATTGCTCCCAGCCTTCCTTTACCAAACTCAGAGGTCCTCTTACCGGGTGACCATACAGAAGCTCAAAGGGGCTGAACCCTAGAGACTTCTGTGGCACCTCTCGGTAAGCGAAGAGCAGGCATGGCAAGAGGACGTCCCACTTACGCCTCATTGGACCGTCCAGGCCCATGATCATGCCTTTGAGGGTTCGGTTGAATCTCTCAACCAACCCGTTTCCTTGGGGATGGTAAGGAGTGGTGAACTTGTACGTTACCCCACACTCCTTCCACAGGGATTTCATATACGTGGATATGAAATTGGTCCCCCTGTCGCTCACCACCTCTAGAGGGAATCCCACTCGGGAGAAAATTCCCATCAGTGCCCGTCCCACCACGGGGGCCGTCACTGTCCTCAGAGGGATGGCTTCAGGGTACCGGGTGGCATGGTCCACCAAGACCAGGATGAACCTGTTGCCCAGGGCTGTCTTGGGGTCCAGAGGCCCCACAATATCAATACCCACTCGTTGGAATGGCGTACCGACCACAGGGAAAGGTTGCAGAGGAGCCTTGTGCTTCCCTCCGCTCTTGCCACTTGCCTGGCAAGTCTGACAGGTTCTGCAGTAGGAATCTGAATTCTTATGCATTTGGGGCCAGTAAAAGTGGGTGACAAGCCTGTCATAGGTCTTGTCCATCCCCAAATGTCCTGCTAAAGGCACATCGTGAGCCAGCCCCAGTAGGAAGGTTCTGAACTTCTGGGGTACCACCAGCACACGGGCTGACCCAGGTTCAACAGCCTTAGGCTCGGAATACAGGAGGTCACTCTCCCAGTACACGTAGTGTGTTTTGGCCTGAACACCATTGGCCTGGTCTGCAGCCTGTTGCCGCATACCCACGAGAGAAGGGCATTCTTTCTGCTCCCTGCAGAATTCCTCCCTGGAGGGACCTCCTTCTTGCTGCCAATGGGTCAGCTCAGGCAAGTCTCCCAGTTCGGCAATCTGTTCCCCGGTAGGCTCCAGAGCATCCCCCTCAGGGTCTACTTCCTCCTGGGCCGTGGGAACTTCGGGGGCCGGTTTCCCGCGCCTCCTGCGCCTTCTCCCTAAGGCCGGTTCCTGGACCTCTCCCTCAGGCTCCAGGACCCTCTCAACACCCCTACTGGCTGCCATGGACCGGGTGGTCACGCACGCCCAGTCGGGTAGACCCACCATCCTCAGATGTGTGGTCTTCTCCACCTTTTCCCAAGGGGAACTCTCCAGGTCGTTCCCTAGCAGACAGTCTACAGGCATGTCAGTTCTCACAGCGACTTGTAGAGTACCAGAGACCTCCCCCCACTCAAAGGGAACTTGAGCCATTGGACAACGACTCTCTACGTTGTCAGCATTGACAACCCTACAGTAGGCCTTGGGTACAATCTGCTCTTGAGATACCAGGTGTTGCCTCACCGAGGTCACGCTGGCTCCTGTATCTCTAAGAGCCTCAACCTTCTTTCCATTGATGGTCACCACCTGCCCATATTTCTTAGTGTTAGAGGGCAGGTAGGTTACAGGGACCATCTCACTGTCTCCTAGCGAGACTAGGGTCATCTGCCCGGGACCCCCACCCTCCTGGACTGCTACTTCCTCCCCAAAGTTAACACTAGCTACTTGCCGGGGGGGAGCACCAGTGGGTGCGGTCTTACCAAACAGGCGATACTTAGGATCAGAGGCAATGTGACCCGGGTCACCACACTTATAACAATTGAAGGGCCCCTTTGGAACAGGTCTACCTGTCGGGGCCCCGTTCTGCTGCGGGGGTGGGGGAGGCTGAGAACCCTTCTGCTGGTTCCCTTGGGAATTACTTTGGGGGCCTTTTTGGAACCCCTTCTGTTTACCCTTGTCCCCCCCACTCTTCTGCTGGGGACCCTGCCCACCTTTGGCGGAGTCTCCCACTTGACCCTTGTGGACCCTGGTGCTGAGCCAGCGGTCCGCCTCCTCAGCAAGCTTCCTCGGGTTGGACAGCTTGCTATCAATCAGGTGCTGGCGTAGCTCAGGAAAACATTGACTGGACAAGTGCTCCCATGCAATTAAATCAAGCAGCCCTTGATAATCATTCACTTTGCTACCCTTCACCCAACCATCCAGCGCTCTGCAGAAAAAGGTCACATACTCCACATACGTACTCTCAGGGATCTTCTTGGTCTCCCTGAACCTCTGTCTATATAGCTCAGGAGTTAACCCATACCTGGTCATTAAAGCTTCCTTCATATGGGGGTATGAGGTCTGGACTTCTAAGGGCAAATCTAACAGTGTGTCCCGCCCTTCCGCAAGGAACCTTCCCCACAACCCCGCTCCCCAGTCTTTCTCAGGGACCCGGTGTGAGGACATGGCCACCTCGTAGGCTCTAAACCACTGCCCTATGTCATCCTTTCTAAAATACTCCTTTACTACATCTTTGGGGATGTACACCTTGGACTCTACCTGCGCTGGTGGAGTGCTGCCACCAGAAGGAGCGGTGTCCAAACTTTTCCCCTTCAGCTCCAACTCCTTCAATCTGATATCATGATCCATTTGGCGTTGTTGTGCCTCCAGGGCCAACTTCTGCTTTTCCATTTCCATTTGTCCTGTCAACTTTGCCATCTCCATTGCATGCGCCCTGTCTGCTGCCCTGTCTGCCAGCTCCTCTGGCGACCGGACTCTGCTGGGTTCCTCAAGGTTGTCGGGTGGAACGATGTCCCCCGCATTCCGTGGGTCTCGTGACTCCTTCCAGGCTCTCAGCGCCTTGGCGTACTGGGTTCTCCTCTTGAATCCAGCATGGGGGACTCGGAATTTTACACTGTAGCCTTTCAATTGCTCTATCGTGTAGCCTTCCAGTCTCTCCCAATCCACCTCATCGATTCCAGAAATCACAGAGAGTGCTCTCCCAGAGGAGTGTGAGCCAGGCATGGTTGCAGTAATGGCAGATGTCTCAACAAAGTTCAACAATTACAAACCTGTGGCTGCGTTATTTGGTCTGCTCTCACTATCTGGTGATTAATAATTCACTGTATGCAAATTACAAGTGCAAATCCGAAATCCCACCGCTGCCACCAATGTTAGAGTCGGGGATCTCTGGTTGGCGCAAGGTTGCCCTTGTGTCAAGCAGGAACCCTCTCCTCCACGTCAGGGCGCAGGATAACCCCTCGCGAATGACCCTTGCTCACCCTCTAGGTGCGTGGCGTGAGCAGCCAAGGCGATTCCTCAGGCGTTGTTGGTTAAGCACTTACAATCATACACACAGTAAATACATCAATCCCCCAGAAACGGACACCAGACTTGGATATATATAAAAATACGATTCTTTATGTAAAAATAAGGTATATATATCTCAGCAGACTTAACACAAGACCAATAACGTTTCCGCTAGGCCACCAGGTTATACAGCAGGCAAATGTTCTTGGTTCGTAGTTTCAAATGGATAGTTCGTAGGTTCTTTACTTGTAGTTCCAGTACTCACAGAGGTCGGTTCCTGCGAACGGGGAAATAAGGCGTTGCGGGCCCCGAGCCCGATACTGGAGCTTCTTTCGTGATGTGGAGAGGCGGCACCGGTCGGTGCGACTCTCAGCTTGGGAAGTGTTCTTGGGTCCTCAATCAGCAGGTGTGGGCACGTAGGCAGGCGCGGCCAGCGACCCTTTAGCACGGCGGTGCAGGAGGGTCTCCACAGCGGGGGCGGCGCGGCCTGAAATGTCCGGGGATAGCGAAGCGGGGTCGCAGGGCACGGTCAGTGCAGCTGGATGACCCGGCGTAGATCACAGTCGTCGGACGGCTTCCGGCAGGAGGGGTGATAGCGCGTTCAGCGCGCTCCAGTAGCAGGTGGTGACAGGGATGCAGGCGGCCTGGCCCGGGGACAGAGAGCGGCTCGGGACGGAGCGGGGCTCTCACGGGTTTGAGGCAGGCGAGCTTCTGGGTGTCACGGCCCTAGGAGGGGCGATGAGGGGCGCAGTCTCTTTTCCAGCGGGATGCACACACGGCTCGAATTGGAGGACGAGCAAGAAGCACAGAGAACCCACTGTTCCTGGGGTTCAGTTCAGGGGGCAAGCTCAGATCAAGCCCTTGGAGAATGTTCAAGCACAAAGTAGCAAAGTCTTTTCAGTAAGTCTCTTCCTCTCCTCTCTCAGCAAGGCAAGCAGCAGGCCCGCTCCTCCGGCGTCTTCTTCTCCTTCTAGTCGGGCAGAGGTCCTTTGTGGTAAACAGGATTCTGATTTCTTAGGAGCCAGGCTCCTACTTTTATACCATGATTCTTTTGTTCTTTAGCGCCAGGGGGCCTAGGCCTGGCTCAGTCCAGTTCTGGAGCACTTTGTTATGGTGACTCTGCTCTTTCCTTTCAGCAGCAGGGCAGAGACATCAGCCGCCCCACAGGGGGTGGCGCCGGCTTTGTGGTGGTAGAGCACAGGTCTATTCAAGAGTCAAGGTGTACTCCTCCCACCCATCCTGGTGTCATCTCCCGGCCCACCACCTGGCAGCCAACCTGTCTCTGGGGATCCCCCCACCCTGCTCCTTACTGTTGCTAGGCAGAACACACACACACACACACACAGCAGAGGCGGACTGAGATGGTCAGGTCAGTAAATACTAACTTTCTAAAAGTAGTATTTACAAACCCAGGATATTAAAATAAACTTGACTACAAGAAGTATTTTATTATTCTGAGTTCAGGCATACCAAACTTGACACTCTACCATGCTCTCTGAGTCCACTGGGGTCACAGCGTTGGCGTGATCCCAGCAGCCCATTCTGGCCTATGGAGAGCCGGTAGCCTTCAATAGTGAAAAACGACAAGGGCTGTAATTCACTACTAAGACATGCCACACACATCAGGGCATGTCCTACCTTGTGCCTACAATGCACCCTGCCCTTGGGCCTACCAGAGGGGTGGCTAATATGTAGGTAAGGGAAGGTTTAGGGACTGGCAAGTGGGGACACTTGCGCAGTCAGTGCGACGGTCCCGGACCGCGCACAGGGTCTGCGGTGGCAGACCCTAGACACACTTTACACGGCCGCTTCCGTGGGTGGCGCAACCAGCGCTGCAAACCCACCAGCAGCCTTGGCATTCACAAGCCCTGGCACCCCTGGTGCACTTTACTGGGGACTGACAGTGAATCCAATAAACCAATCAGGAACATCAATTACAGGTACACTTTACCTAGGGAGCACTTGCACTGCGGCACGGATTAGCCGTGGCGCAGTGCCCTGAGCGGACAACACCAGCAAAACAATCGAGGCACACCATAAAAAAGTGGAAGGGAAACTCACGCCAAGGTGCCAGGTCTAACAATGGTTAAGGTCTTAACTCTTACTCTGGACTAATGGTTAAGGTCTTAGACTCTTACTCTGGACTAATGGTTAAGGTCTTAACTCTTAGTCTGGACTAATGGTTAAGGTCTTAACTCTTACTCTGGACTAATGGTTAAGGTCTTACCTCTTACTCTGGCATCATGGTTAAGGTCTTAGACTCTTACTCTGGACTAATGGTTAAGGTCTTACCTCTTAGTCTGGCATCATGGTTAAGGTCTTAACTCTTACTCTGGACTAATGGTTAAGGTCTTACCTCTTACTCTGGCATCATGGTTAAGGTCTTAACTCTTACTCTGGACTAATGGTTAAGGTCTTAGACTCTTACTCTGGACTAATGGTTAAGGTCTTAGACTCTTACTCTGGACTAATGGTTAAGGTCTTAACTCTTACTCTGGACTAATGGTTAAGGTATTAACTCTTACTCTGGCATCATGGTTAAGGTCTTAACTCTTACTCTGGACTAATGGTTAAGGTCTTAACTCTTACTCTGGCATCATGGTTAAAGTCTTAGACTCATACTCTGGCATCATGGTTAAGGTCTTAACTCTTACTCTGGACTAATGGTTAAGGTCTTAACTCTTACTCTGGCATCATGGTTAGTGTCTTAGACTCTTACTCTGGACTAATGGTTAAGGTCTTAACTCTTACTCTGGACTAATGGTTAAGGTCTTAGACTCTTAATCTGGACTAATGGTTAAGGTCCTAACTCTTACTCTGGCATCATGGTTAAGGTCTTAGACTCTTACTCTGGACTAATGGTTAAGGTCTTAACTCTTACTCTGGACTAATCGTTAAGGTCTTAACTCTTACTCTGGACTAATGGTTAAGGTCTTAACTCTTACTCTGGCATCATAGTTAAGGTCTTAACTCTTACTCTGGACTAATGGTTAAGGTCTTAGACTCTTACTCTGGACTAATGGTTAAGGTCTTAACTCTTTCTCTGGGCTAATGGTTAAGGTCTTAGACTCTTACTCTGGCATCATGGTTAAGGTCTTAGACTCTTACTCTGGCATCAAGGTTAAGGTCTTAACTCTTACTCTGGCATCATGGTTAAGGTCTTAACTCTTACTCTGGACTAATGGTTAAGGTCTTAGACTCTTACTCTGGACTAATGGTTAAGGTCTTAACTCTTACTCTGGACTAATGGTTAAGGTATTAACTCTTACTCTGGCATCATGGTTAAGGTCTTAACTCTTACTCTGGACTAATGGTTAAGGTCTTAACTCTTACTCTGGCATCATGGTTAAAGTCTTAGACTCATACTCTGGCATCTTGGTTAAGGTCTTAACTCTTACTCTGGACTAATGGTTAAGGTCTTAACTCTTACTCTGGCATCATGGTTAGTGTCTTAGACTCTTACTCTGGACTAATGGTTAAGGTCTTAACTCTTACTCTGGACTAATGGTTAAGGTCTTAACTCTTACTCTGGCATCATCGTTAAGGTCTTAACTCTTACTCTGGCATCATGGTTAAGGTCTTAGACTCTTACTCTGGACTAATGGTTAAGGTCTTAACTCTTACTCTGGACTAATGGTTAAGGTATTAACTCTTACTCTGGCATCATCGTTAAGGTCTTAACTCTTACTCTGGCATCATGGTTAAGGTCTTAACTCTTACTCTGGACTAATGGTTAAGGTCTTAACTCTTACTCTGGACTAATGGTTAAGGTCTTAACTCTTACTCTGGCATCATCATTAAGGTCTTAACTCTGGCATCATGGTTAAGGTCTTAACTCTTACTCTGGCATCATGGTTAAGGTCTTAACTCTGGCATCATGGTTAAGGTCTTAACTCTTACTCTGGACTAATGGTTAAGGTCTTAACTCTTACTCTGGCATCATGGTTAAGGTCTTAACTCTTACTCTGGACTAATGGTTAAGGTCTTAGACTCTTACTCTGGACTAATGGTTAAGGTCTTAACTCTTACTCTGGACTAATGGTTAAGGTCTTAACTCTTACTCTGGACTAATGGTTAAGGTCTTACCTCTTACTCTGGCATCATGGTTAAGGTCTTAGACTCTTACTCTGGACTAATGGTTAAGGTCTTACCTCTTAGTCTGGCATCATGGTTAAGGTCTTAACTCTTACTCTGGACTAATGGTTAAGGTCTTACCTCTTACTCTGGCATCATGGTTAAGGTCTTAACTCTTACTCTGGACTAATGGTTAAGGTCTTAGACTCTTACTCTGGACTAATGGTTAAGGTCTTAGACTCTTACTCTGGACTAATGGTTAAGGTCTTAACTCTTACTCTGGACTAATGGTTAAGGTATTAACTCTTACTCTGGCATCATGGTTAAGGTCTTAACTCTTACTCTGGACTAATGGTTAAGGTCTTAACTCTTACTCTGGCATCATGGTTAAAGTCTTAGACTCATACTCTGGCATCATGGTTAAGGTCTTAACTCTTACTCTGGACTAATGGTTAAGGTCTTAACTCTTAATCTGGCATCATGGTTAGTGTCTTAGACTCTTACTCTGGACTAATGGTTAAGGTCTTAACTCTTACTCTGGACTAATGGTTAAGGTCTTAGACTCTTAATCTGGACTAATGGTTAAGGTCTTAACTCTTACTCCGGCATCATGGTTAAGGTCTTAACTCTTACTCTGGACTAATGGTTAAGGTCTTAACTCTTACTCTGGCATCATGGTTAAGGTCTTAGACTCTTACTCTGGCATCATGGTTAAGGTCTTAAATCTTACTCTGGACTAATGGTTAAGGTCTTAACTCTTACTCTGGCATCATGGTTAAGGTCTTAGACTCTTACTCTGGAATAATGGTTAAGGTCTTAACTCTTACTCTGGCATCACGGTTAAGGTCTTAACTCTTACTCTGGACTAATGCTTAAGGTCTTAACTCTTACTCTGGGCTAATGGTTAAGGTCTTAACTCTTACTCTGGACTAATGGTTAAGGTCTTAACTCTTACTCTGGACTAATGGTTAAGGTCTTAACTCTTACTCTGGCATCATCGTTAAGGTCTTAACTCTTACTCTGTACTCATGGTTAAGGTCTTAACTCTTACTCTGGCATCATGGTTAAGGTCTTAACTCTTACTCTGGACTAATGGTTAAGGTCTTAACTCTTACTCTGGACTAATGGTTAAGGTCTTAACTCTTACTCTGGCATCATGGTTAAGGTCTTAACTCTTACTCTGGACTAATGGTTAAGGTCTTAACTCTTACTCTGGCATCATGGTTAAGGTCATAACTCTTACTCTGGACTAATGGTTAAGGTCTTAACTCTTACTCTGGGCTAATGGTTAAGGTCTTAACTCTTACTCTGGACTAATGGTTAAGGTCTTAACTCTTACTCTGTACTAATGGTTAAGGTCTTAACTCTTACTCTGGCATCATAGTTAAGGTCTTAACTCTTACTCTGGACTAATGGTTAAGGTCTTAGACTCTTACTCTGGACTAATGGTTAAGGTCTTAACTCTTTCTCTGGGCTAATGGTTAAGGTCTTAGACTCTTACTCTGGCATCATGGTTAAGGTCTTAGACTCTTACTCTGGCATCAAGGTTAAGGTCTTAACTCTTACTCTGGCATCATGGTTAAGGTCTTAACTCTTACTCTGGACTAATGGTTAAGGTCTTAGACTCTTACTCTGGACTAATGGTTAAGGTCTTAACTCTTACTCTGGACTAATGGTTAAGTTATTAACTCTTACTCTGGCATCATGGTTAAGGTCTTAACTCTTACTCTGGACTAATGGTTAAGGTCTTAACTCTTACTCTGGCATCATGGTTAAAGTCTTAGACTCATACTCTGGCATCATGGTTAAGGTCTTAACTCTTACTCTGGACTAATGGTTAAGGTCTTAACTCTTACTCTGGCATCATGGTTAGTGTCTTAGACTCTTACTCTGGACTAATGGTTAAGGTCTTAACTCTTACTCTGGACTAATGGTTAAGGTCTTAGACTCTTACTCTGGACTAATGGTTAAGGTCTTAGACTCTTACTCTGGACTAATGGTTAAGGTCTTAACTCTTACTCTGGACTAATGGTTAAGGTATTAACTCTTACTCTGGCATCATGGTTAAGGTCTTAACTCTTACTCTGGACTAATGGTTAAGGTCTTAACTCTTACTCTGGCATCATGGTTAAAGTCTTAGACTCATACTCTGGCATCATGGTTAAGGTCTTAACTCTTACTCTGGACTAATGGTTAAGGTCTTAACTCTTACTCTGGCATCATGGTTAGTGTCTTAGACTCTTACTCTGGACTAATGGTTAAGGTCTTAACTCTTACTCTGGACTAATGGTTAAGGTCTTAGACTCTTAATCTGGACTAATGGTTAAGGTCTTAACTCTTACTCTGGCATCATGGTTAAGGTCTTAGACTCTTACTGTGGAAATGTGGATTTTCCTGATCAGTTATGTCCCCTATCTTGGACCCCAACGGTTCTATATGCATGTTACAAGTACATGTATGTTCCCTCCAGTTCCAGTTTCTAAGACGCAAACATATGTGTGTCTACCGTCAACATGTTCTCTGTCAGATCCGCCATCTATGGGCTGGATAGTCGATTCCTAAGTAGGAAAGGCCACCGACTTTATATGGCTCAGTTACTCCATTTTTACAGTTCAGGCAAGTAGGCCCGATTCTGTCCTCGAAGCCTTTCCCTGCTCTCTGTCTCTGACAGCTTCAGCTTGAGCTCGCCTCTGTATCCATGAACTTTGTCCTACTCCCTGTGCAGCTAACGGTGCCTGCCTCGGCCAGTTTTCGCATGCCTGCCAAGAAGCTGTATTTCACCTTCGAATTATCTATTTTGCTCTTCAGCCGATGCATTCCTGTCTAGTGATTTAGGTAAACATTTCCTTTAGCTCTCGTGCAAAGGGCTGTCCTCCTGCAAGTAATTCATAGCCCAGTTGCCATGGAAAGTTTTCTGCCCCTCGCATCTCATATAGACACTTAGACGCTTATACACGCACACACAGTTAGTATAGAATAGATTCTGTCCGAGAGTCCTTCCTTGTGGATAACATAGTTCTTTAAACATAAGATGTTAGATATGATTTAGGATTAGGTTGACTTGACCCCCTAGACTTTTCGTCTCCACACGTAGAGTCAGTGTCAAGTCCCCTTCACCCCCCCTAGTTACACGTCAAATACACGTCATGCTGCTGCGCGCGCATCTATGTCAAGTATTATCTTATAGAACCACCTATATTTGATAACGTTAACCAATTATGTTTCTTTTTACTCCTTATTACGCCTAGTTTCGTTTACGCAATCAATATGTCACTTTTCTTATCAAATGTTACGCCTCCTACATTCGTTTTCATTATAATGTAATAACTATAAAAATGTATGTATATCAATAAAGAATTGTACTTCACTTCCTGAACCTTCTTGGTGACGGAACCTGAAGGCCGCTACTCGAGTAGGCCATTTTGGAATAAAGCCCATTTAGAAAACCTCTTATACCACGGATTCTGCCTCTTGTTATTTTGAGCTATTTTACTTTATTTTAAGACTCCGTATGAAATTCAGTCCGGTATTTTATTTACCACATAATGGCGCCCGAATAGGGACACTTTCTCATCTCACGCGCCGGCGGTGCGTTGCAGGCCCGGTCTCCTGCCACAGCTGGACGGACCATAAACGCGTACCAGCAGGATTTCCTGTAAGCTCCCTCCGGTCAAGCGGGGGCGACTGAGGCTGCGATCAACCCAGACGAGGCGGTGAGAAGTGCGAAGTATCCCGACCAGAGCCTAGCTGAGAGAGCAAGATCCGAGGTATACAGAGGCCCACCAGGTTTTCCGAAATCCCGATGTCCAGAAGGTCCGCTGTCCGCAGTCATCGAGTCCTGTCCATTCTCTGAGGCCTTCCGTTTCAAGGAGCTACTCTGTGAGTACCATCGCCGGGGAGGCGTGTTGACGCGCACATAGGTTGTGCCGGTCAAGACGGATTTGGGTACACAAATCCGGTCTGCACTGTTTAGCAGTGTATATGTACTGTTTAGCAGTATATCAAGTATTCCGAAGTATTCAGTTATTGTCAAGAATTCAGCGTGGTGATTAGTTAGGCAGACTGTCATCATTGTCGGCCATTGTTAAAAAAATGTTTAATGTTTAATGTTTAAAGTATTCAGAAATGTCTTGCATATTGTGGTATGAATGATTGTTCATTGTTCACTGTTTATTATTGTGTTTTTTTCGTATTAAGTAAGTTCAAGAGTAAGTATCAGATCAGTTGTCAATATGCCGCTCTTCTCGAAGTTAAGACAGATTACTACCAGAAAAGGGGTGCTTGAAGAAGCAGTTCCTATTCCTCCTAGGGACACTCCAGGGCATTTCATGTACCATAAGCATGGCTTAGATGCCATATTGTTTCTTGATCTATGGGTAGATTATACCAAGGGATTACCGGAAAGTCAAAGGTGGCCCGCAGCGGGAACCTGGGATGCAGAGTGCATCATGAAAGTGGAGGAAGAGTTATGGAAAAGAAAGGTCAGACAGTCACAGAAAGACGCTGTTGAGTTATGGCGTAAAGAATCTCATAGACGAACAGAAAAAGCACGTAGACAAGAAGAGAGGAGTAAAGAAAGTTCAAATAAAGTTCAAGAAAATCTATTAATTGAGGAAGGTATCCGAGTGAAATCAGAACAAATAAATAGACAAAGAAATGCTCTTATGAATGGTATGTATCCCCTTCTAGCCGAAGGACTACCTAAGGCTGCTCCAGAGATACCAAAAGACTTGCCACCCCCATTATTTCCAATTAAGGTACATCCTAAAGGGCATCCCAGAACCGCAGAAGATGTTTTTCTTTCCTCATATCTAGACGACGCAGCTCCCGAGTATGCTAACGCCACACCACATAGACCGTCTGGCGGAGGGGCTCAACGTCAGGATCAGGTATCCGTCCCCGTGCAACAGCAAGTCCCGACACAAGCTTCGGCAAGCACATCTGTTTCCGCATCTGTCTCCGCAGTCGATTCTACAAGGGTATCGACACCCATAGTTGCTGTGTCACGTTCAACGAATCCATTCACACCCGACGCCCCAGATGGGGCCACGGGAGGTGCTAGCAGTACCTTTACACCACCCAGAATAAATAAACTTGTTTTTCAAGAGTCAGCGCATTTACGTACACCTAAATTCGTAAGTGAACGTACGCTTAAGGAACTCCTTGTAAATTGTAGATATGACCCAGTGGCTGGTAAAGAGGACGAAATGGTCCTGGCATCATTACGTATCAGGCGAGCCGCAGAGTATTTAGCAAGGTTACCAGGAATGACTACGCATCTAGATAACATATATCATTTTGTTCAAACAGGACGAGATCCAGGATGTATTAACAGAGCTATGGAATTCCAGAAAGTAGAAATACAGGGGGAACTGTTACGTTTCCTCATAAACTGTGTAATCAGAAATCAAGATCGTCCGGGGGTAGACCCGAATGCAATGCTTATTCTTACAAGATGGAGTCAGAATATATCAGAAGGGAGACACGATAAACATAATTGTATAATAGCCATGTGCCGAAAAATACGTAAAGAAATAGAACGTATTCATGAAGAAAGATTGGGAACAGACGAGTTTGAGCAAGATGAAGTGTCCGAATCAGGGAATTCCGCAAGACAGTCAGAGACCATAGCCTATGTAGGCAGAGGAAGATCCTGTGAAAATACTAGATGTTTTTCTGATCCAATACACTCTGTATGCCCAAATAATAGCAGAACGTATCCGACGCCTGTAATAAATCTGAAGTCTCCTGAACATTTGCTTCAAGCCGCAGATAAAATACTACGAGAACGAAGAGGTTACCACCTCCTCGATTCCATGGATGAGCAAGAATTAGCCAGATCAGCCGTTCACTGGATTGACAGTCCTGAAAAATATGGTGATGAGACCGTAGCACACACGTTTTTTAATCTCAGTACAGATGAACAACGTTTAGCTGGAATCTATATGATCCAGCAACTTCTTATACAATATAAGAGCCAACATGCTGATCCTGGTCCCTTACCTGATATATTAACGGAACTACTCACGAACAGATGGAGAGGTTCTAGTAACAAGCTAATTAAAGAGATATTAGTGTCACGTAAGCAGTATGTCCTTTTTGTAAGTCCGATTCTCTCTCGCTGCCCCGCAGAGAAAGAGCACCGTACTATATGGATAGACAAAATCCCTTACGAGAAGTGCACCCAATAAAAGGCGAAGACAATGAGTTTCACCGCGTATTTGTTTACACACCCATATCAAAAATGGAATTATTAGAAATGAAGAAAGTAGTACCTAGTCATGACAAAGACCCAGCGGGTTTCCACCGAGAAATTAAAGACATGTTACTGATGGGAGAGTACACCTTTCCTGATATTATGACGATATTAAAGGTGCTTTTGCCTGCTGGCATTTATGAAAAACTGAAAGAAAAAGAGTGGGAAGTGGGAGACCAAAAGATAGACTGGACAGGATTAGCAGCAGAGGAAAGGGGTCGAACTGCAGGGTCAGGGCTCGGGGATAAAGTTAAACTGTTACCAGGTTTACTAGTACAGGTATTGCCACGTTTATTAACTACAAAAAAGGAAGATTGGGGTGCAATCTCAGCCTGTAAACAAAAGCAAGATGAAGACACAAGTGATTATTATGCTCGATTTGAAAAATGTTTTGGTATAAATAGTGGTATAAAAGCAAGTAGCGACTCATATCCACATTTATTTGTGACAAAATTAGTGGAAAATGCGTTACCTCCAGTGAAGAATAGAATATTGAAATTCGAGAGTACCTGGCAAAGTAATACTCCGTCACAAATGCTACAAATGTTACAGTATCATCACAATAGAATTAGGGATGAACAAGAACACGAGCATAGACGCATGAAGGATACAAAAATGAAAATGCTAGTTTCTCAGACAGTACCAGCAGATGGTCACAAGAAGGGTGTGACACATTCTGGTGATTCTGCAGTTCCTGTAAAAGGAACCTGCAATTACTGTAAACAACTAGGCCATTATGTACACGATTGTCCAGTCCTGAAACGTAATATAGCTACAGGTATTGCAAAGGAGAGACCACGATTAGTTAGACAAGATCAGAGTGAACAAGGAACTATGCAGCATGGACAGTCCATGCCAGTTCAGCAACAGTCTATGCCAGCCGCACAACAGTCCATACAGTTCGTGCCAGCTGCACCACCGTTGCCTGCTACTGCCACACAAGTAACTTCACGACAAATGTATCAGACCGCACAGTACGAATACCCTGAGTATCAACGCTACGCATGAAGCAGCCTAGAGAGGGAAGTTGACTTACCCCTTATCGAGATTCCAGTGGATTAAGAAGGACCTTATGTCCATAGTGAATTATTAGGTCATGACAGAAAATTTTTACTCGATACAGGGGCAAGTCGAACGACCATAAAAAGTAGTGAAGTTCCAGGGGCACCCCTCTCAGGCTCTCAAAATGTTTCCCTTGGTTTTTCAGGAAAACCTATTGTTAATGAAGTATCACAGCCACTTCCGCTTACGATAGGACCTTTGACACGAACTACTGATTTATTGCTTACCAAATCATGTCCAGAAAACTTGTTAGGTATAAAGACATTGAAAGCCCTAGGGGCTATTATTTGTTGCTCTCCGGAAGGAGTAAGATTGTTTTTACGTGATTTTAAAGGTCATTATGTATCCAGAGACATGGATTCCCGATTACAGAATTTACCAGTACATCTATGGGCACAAGGCCCTACGGATGTTGGCTGCATGAACATCACACCCTATCGAGTCACATTGAAAGCAGGAGTGGTACTACCACGAATGCGACAATACAAGTTACCGCATGATGCTGTAGTGGCTTTGCTGAAAATCATTGATGAGCTGATTGCCCAGGGAGTAGTTGTAGAAACAGACTCCAATGTATGTAATTCACCGATAATTCCGATTCTTAAACGAACTGATCCTACTGCCCCACCAGTGTACCGATTGGTTATTGATTTGCGTGAACTAAACAAGTGTATTGTACCACAATTTCCTGTGGTCCCTGATATATCATCATTGTTGACAGCAATTGATTCCGAAGCAACATTCTTTACTGTAATTGACCTCAAGAATGCCTTTTTCAGCGTCCCAATAGATCCGGAAAGCCAATACTTGTTCGGATTCAGTTTAAATGGACGCAGTTTTAAATTCTCACGCGCTCCCCAAGGATTCACAGAAAGTCCCAGCATCTATAGCCAAGCACTGAAACGAGAACTTGACAGTATCCACATGCCAGTCAATACTGCACTGCTTCAATATGTCGATGATCTGCTGATCACCGCGAGAAGCGAGCCAGAATGTGAAAAAGCTTCTCTGACAGTTTTACATTTCCTAGCCGACAAGGGGCACAAGGTGTCCCCTTCTAAGCTGCAATTCTGTGTTCAGCGAGTTATTTATCTTGGTCACTCGCTGTCCAAGGAGGGAAGGCAGCTTACACCAGACCGCATTCAGTTAATTGCTAACATGCCAATACCACAGACGCAAAAGGAAGTACGGGCTTTCATAGGCCTCACTTCATATTGTAGGCAGTGGATCCCTCAGTACGCATTTCTAGCAAAACCACTCATTCAGTTAACCACACAGGAGGCAGCCACATCGACTGTTCTCCCTTGGACTCAGGAACATACACAAGCTTTTGAAAGCTTAAAGAAAGCTTTATGTCAAGCACCTGTTTTAGCAACACCATGTTATAGCAAACATTTTACACTCTTTGTTACAGAACGCGAAGGTACTGCCTTGTCAGTACTCACTCAGGACCAAGCAGGATCACGCAAGCCATGTGCTTATTTTTCCAGTACATTAGATCCTGTAGCTCAGGCTTTGCCTGCATGCCTGAAATCAGTGGCAGCGACAGCTTTAGCAATCAGACAAAGCGATGCCATAGTATTAGGACACCCATTGACAGTACAAGTACCACATGCAGTGGAGGTTCTCGTGAACCGAACACAAACACAACACTTGACCATAGCAAGACTTACTGGTTACGAACTGACACTGTTTCAGCCACACATAGAAATCAGACGTTGTAATACACTGAATCCTGCTACACTTTTACCAGTAATTGGAACCGACCCACTAGCTCATGATTGTGTCGAAGTTATTGAAATAAAGACAAAACCCAGACAAGACTTAACAGACGTTCCATTGTTAGATCCAGACCTGACGTTGTATGTAGACGGTTCGTGTATGAGGACAAGTACAGGAAATTTAGTTGCCGCATACGCAGTCACTACAGACACCGAAGTTATTGAAACAAACTGTATAGATACTTTGTCAGCCCAAGCAGCAGAACTTGTTGCTCTAACACAAGCTTGTATTCAAGCCACAGACAAGAAAGTCAACATATATACTGATTCACGTTATGCATTTGGAGTCGTACATGACTTCGGGGTGCTTTGGAGAGAGAGAGGTTATTTGACTTCTCATGGAACCCATATTCAGCACGGGTCCCTCATTCATGCTTTGTTAGACGCAATACATCTACCCACTGCTATATCGATTATGAAATGTAAAGCACACACGAAGGTTACTGATACCATTTCTCAAGGCAATGATTTAGCTGATAGAACAGCAAAACAGACTGCTCAGAATCGCACATTAGACATGACAAAGCCAATAGTTCAGACACCAACACAATGTATGACAATTAAGGATCCCGCACTGGACGTAATTGACATACAGACACATGCCACAGAGGAAGAAATAAAGAAGTGGACTGAACTAGGAGGGATTCAGACAGATCAAGGATGGATGACGAAGGGAAAATCTGTGTGGTTTCTCCCCGATTCCATGGTTCAAGTCATTATAGCTACAGTTCACAGTCCCGCACATTTAGGAGAGAAGGCTATGTTAGACAGCATTCAGCACATTTGGTTTAACAAACATTTGCGAGCAGCTGCTAAGCAGAAAGTCCGTACCTGTATGATATGTTGTCAGTTTAATCCAGGAAAGAGTGTTCCCGTAGAGCAGGGTGGATTTCAGCCTCCTGACCATCCTTTTGAAGTCCTCCAGATGGATTATATTCAGATGGAACGTTGTCGAGGATTCAAATATGTTCTCGTAGTTGTTTGCGCTCTCTCCCGTTGGACAGAGGCGTATCCCGTATCAGATTACACTGCCCCGACTACTGCCAAGCAGCTAGTTCGAGAATTCTTCCCACGGTACGGTTTACCACGTGTTGTATATTCAGATAACGGCCAGCCTTTCTCATCCGAATTAATGAAACATGTCTCACTTTTGTTGGGATATCAGTGGAAATTCCACTGTGTCCGACACCCCGAGGCAGCAGGTCTCGTGGAACGACATAATCAACTTTTGAAAATCAGATTGTCAAAAATATGTCAGGAAAAAGGTGTTGATTGGATAGTAGCCTTACCAGTTGCACTATTTTACATGAGAATGGTACCACACTCTCGAACAGGGCTATCCCCGTATGAGGTGATCTTTGGCAGACCACCAAATATGTGGGGGACGCCTATACCCCGTAAAATAACTGATGTTGACTGTAATATGCTGACAGATTACCTGGCTTCCTTGATGTCTGCACTACAATCTTCTCGTTCACAGGTGGTCGCAGCTTTTCCTGACAACACTGAGGTGAAACCCCATGACGTGGTCCCCGGGGATTTCGTCCTCGTCCGGAATTTCGATAGGAAAAGCCAATTGGACCCCAGGTGGAAGCCCCCCCGACAGGTCCTGTTGACAACAAGAACAGCCGTGAAGATCGAAGGGAGGAAGGGCTGGATCCATTCCAGCCATATAAAAAAATTTCATGGACTTCCTTCTAATATGAACAATACTTCCCGTGCATCTTCTCCCATTGACTCAAAGCTACCTTTGGCTGAGGCCAGTAGCTCCGAACTCTATAAGCAAAGACTTAGGCCCAGGCCTACACCGTCGGACGATTTGATTGTTTAAGTCCTCTCCAAGGTGAAGCGGTTGAATCTGTCCTGACATGTCTCCTTTAGGCCTGAATCATGAAGAGTCCCGAATCATAATGAAAAGACATACATACAGTAAATTACTGCGTAGCCATTGTATTGTGACTTTATTAATTTTGTTTTTCTTAAGTTTTATAATAGTTACTGCAAGTATATTATTGCCTATGTATTATCCTGTTTCTAGGCGTGCTATTAATATAACTGATGAGCATTCTTTTAGTGACCTACCTCCACATGAGTTGTCCTACAGACTTGCGCTGCGTAATAACACATTCATTAGTATGTTACATCATTCCCATCAGACTAGTAATGCCACCAATTGTTGGGTGTGTGGCCGACTCCCTCCCTATCAGAATAACAAAGGAGTTCTGCCTTTCTTTCCACATCCGTTCACATATAATGGCACCTGTGGAGCATGGTTTAGTTTATTAAATTCCATAGACCCAGACACCGCAGTTTATCAACAACATTGGATATGGGGAAATCTGAATCTAGTTTTATTCAAAGTCTGTCACCCTAATAAGGAGGGTCACCCCAGTAGAACAGGAACTGATTTAGAAAATGAAGTGTATAAATTAGGTAATTTTACGCCTAATCTCATGATTTTGAATGTCAAATCCGAAGTTGAACTAATTCTGCCCACTATGTCAGTACTTCCAGTAAAGGGTGAATTATGTGTAAGAAAAGTTGGTTCCATACATATGGGCCATAGCCAATGCGTTACTACAGTAGAATATAGTGATCAAGGTAAATCTTCATTTAGAGCTTCTCGCCATTCTTACTTTATATGTGGTCAGACGGCATATATGCGTCTACCTCTAGATTGGGATGGTACCTGTTACATAGCATTCCTTTTGCCACCTGTTTTCCTAGCTCCCCCTGATTATTATCGAAATGTTCATTTAGTACACAAAAGAGAGCGTAGAGATCTCCCAGTTGTCGATTATACTGAGACGGCATGGGACAAGTATGTAGATTTCAATAAAGGTATCTTTCCCTATATAGGTACAATATCAAATAGTAAGCTGATACGCAGACTCACCAAGACTCTTGAAGCTGTAGTAAACGAGACTATAGCCGCCCTAGGCAATCTGACAGAGGAACAATCAGTGATGAGAATTGTTGTTCTCCAGAATCGTCTTGTCCTTGACGTCATCCTGGCCGATAGGGGCGGAGCTTGTAGGGTCATCGGATCCAGCTGCTGCATATTCATACCAGAAAATTCGCCATCTGTATATAAAGCTATAACACGCCTTCATAAGATTGTAAGCCAGATACACGAGAATCCAGGCACTTGGACGTGGTCCGGGTGGTTTTGGAGTGTGATATCAGCCTGGGGATGGAGAGTTCTATCCTTCCTAGGTATTGGCCTTCTTATGCTCTTCAGTTGTTGTTTATGCCTGCAATGTGGACCAGCGATTTGTGGTCTGTGTGCCACATCATGCATTCCATATCACAGTTCTCGTTCAAAATGCCGGAAGAAGAAGGAAGAAGAAATGATGCTCCATGAGCAAATCGATGGAATGATGAAGATTGATATCTCTTGAAGGGCAAGAAGGGGACAAGGAGGGAATGTGGAAATGTGGATTTTCCTGATCAGTTATGTCCCCTATCTTGGACCCCAACGGTTCTATATGCATGTTACAAGTACATGTATGTTCCCTCCAGTTCCAGTTTCTAAGACGCAAACATATGTGTGTCTACCGTCAACATGTTCTCTGTCAGATCCGCCATCTATGGGCTGGATAGTCGATTCCTAAGTAGGAAAGGCCACCGACTTTATATGGCTCAGTTACTCCATTTTTACAGTTCAGGCAAGTAGGCCCGATTCTGTCCTCGAAGCCTTTCCCTGCTCTCTGTCTCTGACAGCTTCAGCTTGAGCTCGCCTCTGTATCCATGAACTTTGTCCTACTCCCTGTGCAGCTAACGGTGCCTGCCTCGGCCAGTTTTCGCATGCCTGCCAAGAAGCTGTATTTCACCTTCGAATTATCTATTTTGCTCTTCAGCCGATGCATTCCTGTCTAGTGATTTAGGTAAACATTTCCTTTAGCTCTCGTGCAAAGGGCTGTCCTCCTGCAAGTAATTCATAGCCCAGTTGCCATGGAAAGTTTTCTGCCCCTCGCATCTCATATAGACACTTAGACGCTTATACACGCACACACAGTTAGTATAGAATAGATTCTGTCCGAGAGTCCTTCCTTGTGGATAACATAGTTCTTTAAACATAAGATGTTAGATATGATTTAGGATTAGGTTGACTTGACCCCCTAGACTTTTCGTCTCCACACGTAGAGTCAGTGTCAAGTCCCCTTCACCCCCCCTAGTTACACGTCAAATACACGTCATGCTGCTGCGCGCGCATCTATGTCAAGTATTATCTTATAGAACCACCTATATTTGATAACGTTAACCAATTATGTTTCTTTTTACTCCTTATTACGCCTAGTTTCGTTTACGCAATCAATATGTCACTTTTCTTATCAAATGTTACGCCTCCTACATTCGTTTTCATTATAATGTAATAACTATAAAAATGTATGTATATCAATAAAGAATTGTACTTCACTTCCTGAACCTTCTTGGTGACGGAACCTGAAGGCCGCTACTCGAGTAGGCCATTTTGGAATAAAGCCCATTTAGAAAACCTCTTATACCACGGATTCTGCCTCTTGTTATTTTGAGCTATTTTACTTTATTTTAAGACTCCGTATGAAATTCAGTCCGGTATTTTATTTACCTGGACTAATGGTTAAGGTCTTAACTCTTACTCTGGACTAATGGTTAAGGTCATGACTCTTACTCTGGGCTAATGGTTAAGGTCTTAGACTCTTACTCTGGCATCATGGTTAAGGTCTTAGACTCTTTCTCTGGCATCAAGGTTAAGGTCTTAACTCTTACTCTGGCATCATGGTTAAGGTCTTAACTCTTACTCTGGACTAATGGTTAAGGTCTTAACTCTTACTCTGGACTAATGGTTAAGGTCTTAACTCTTACTCTGGCATCATGGTTAAGGTCTTAACTCTTACTCTGGACTAATGGTTAAGGTCTTAACTCTTACTCTGGCATCATGGTTAAGGTCTTAACTCTTACTCTGGACTAATGGTTAAGGTCTTAGACTCTTACTCTGGACTAATGGTTAAGGTCTTAACTCTTTCTCTGGGCTAATGGTTAAGGTCTTAGACTCTTACTCTGGCATCATGGTTAAGGTCTTAGACTCTTACTCTGGCATCAAGGTTAAGGTCTTAACTCTTACTCTGGCATCATGGTTAAGGTCTTAACTCTTACTCTGGACTAATGGTTAAGGTCTTAGACTCTTACTCTGGACTAATGGTTAAGGTCTTAACTCTTACTCTGGACTAATGGTTAAGGTATTAACTCTTACTCTGGCATCATGGTTAAGGTCTTAACTCTTACTCTGGACTAATGGTTAAGGTCTTAACTCTTACTCTGGCATCATGGTTAAAGTCTTAGACTCATACTCTGGCATCATGGTTAAGGTCTTAACTCTTACTCTGGACTAATGGTTAAGGTCTTAACTCTTACTCTGGCATCATGGTTAGTGTCTTAGACTCTTACTCTGGACTAATGGTTAAGGTCTTAACTCTTACTCTGGACTAATGGTTAAGGTCTTAACTCTTACTCTGGCATCATCGTTAAGGTCTTAACTCTTACTCTGGCATCATGGTTAAGGTCTTAGACTCTTACTCTGGACTAATGGTTAAGGTCTTAACTCTTACTCTGGACTAATGGTTAAGGTATTAACTCTTACTCTGGCATCATCGTTAAGGTCTTAACTCTTACTCTGGCATCATGGTTAAGGTCTTAACGATTACTCTGGACTAATGGTTAAGGTCTTAACTCTTACTCTGGACTAATGGTTAAGGTCTTAACTCTTACTCTGGCATCATTATTAAGGTCTTAACTCTGGCATCATGGTTAAGGTCTTAACTCTTACTCTGGCATCATGGTTAAGGTCTTAACTCTGGCATCATGGTTAAGGTCTTAACTCTTACTCTGGACTAATGGTTAAGGTCTGAACTCTTACTCTGGCATCATGGTTAAGGTCTTAACTCTTACTCTGGACTAATGGTTAAGGTCTTAGACTCTTACTCTGGACTAATGGTTAAGGTCTTAACTCTTACTCTGGACTAATGGTTAAGGTCTTAACTCTTACTCTGGACTAATGGTTAAGGTCTTACCTCTTACTCTGGCATCATGGTTAAGGTCTTAGACTCTTACTCTGGACTAATGGTTAAGGTCTTACCTCTTAGTCTGGCATCATGGTTAAGGTCTTAACTCTTACTCTGGACTAATGGTTAAGGTCTTACCTCTTACTCTGGCATCATGGTTAAGGTCTTAACTCTTACTCTGGACTAATGGTTAAGGTCTTAGACTCTTACTCTGGACTAATGGTTAAGGTCTTAGACTCTTACTCTGGACTAATGGTTAAGGTCTTAACTCTTACTCTGGACTAATGGTTAAGGTATTAACTCTTACTCTGGCATCATGGTTAAGGTCTTAACTCTTACTCTGGACTAATGGTTAAGGTCTTAACTCTTACTCTGGCATCATGGTTAAAGTCTTAGACTCATACTCTGGCATCATGGTTAAGGTCTTAACTCTTACTCTGGACTAATGGTTAAGGTCTTAACTCTTACTCTGGCATCATGGTTAGTGTCTTAGACTCTTACTCTGGACTAATGGTTAAGGTCTTAACTCTTACTCTGGACTAATGGTTAAGGTCTTAGACTCTTAATCTGGACTAATGGTTAAGGTCTTAACTCTTACTCTGGCATCATGGTTAAGGTCTTAGACTCTTACTCTGGACTAATGGTTAAGGTCTTAACTCTTACTCTGGACTAATCGTTAAGGTCTTAGACTCTTACTCTGGACTAATGGTTAAGGTCTTAACTCTTACTCTGGACTAATGGTTAAGGTCATGACTCTTACTCTGGGCTAATGGTTAAGGTCTTAGACTCTTACTCTGGCATCATGGTTAAGGTCTTAGACTCTTTCTCTGGCATCAAGGTTAAGGTCTTAACTCTTACTCTGGCATCATGGTTAAGGTCTTAACTCTTACTCTGGACTAATGGTTAAGGTCTTAACTCTTACTCTGGACTAATGGTTAAGGTCTTAACTCTTACTCTGGCATCATGGTTAAGGTCTTAACTCTTACTCTGGACTAATGGTTAAGGTCTTAACTCTTACTCTGGCATCATGGTTAAGGTCTTAACTCTTACTCTGGACTAATGGTTAAGGTCTTAACTCTTACTCTGGGCTAATGGTTAAGGTCTTAACTCTTACTCTGGACTAATGGTTAAGGTCTTAACTCTTACTCTGTACTAATGGTTAAGGTCTTAACTCTTACTCTGGCATCATAGTTAAGGTCTTAACTCTTACTCTGGACTAATGGTTAAGGTCTTAGACTCTTACTCTGGACTAATGGTTAAGGTCTTAACTCTTTCTCTGGGCTAATGGTTAAGGTCTTAGACTCTTACTCTGGCATCATGGTTAAGGTCTTAGACTCTTACTCTGGCATCAAGGTTAAGGTCTTAACTCTTACTCTGGCATCATGGTTAAGGTCTTAACTCTTACTCTGGACTAATGGTTAAGGTCTTAGACTCTTACTCTGGACTAATGGTTAAGGTCTTAACTCTTACTCTGGACTAATGGTTAAGGTATTAACTCTTACTCTGGCATCATGGTTAAGGTCTTAACTCTTACTCTGGACTAATGGTTAAGGTCTTAACTCTTACTCTGGCATCATGGTTAAAGTCTTAGACTCATACTCTGGCATCATGGTTAAGGTCTTAACTCTTACTCTGGACTAATGGTTAAGGTCTTAACTCTTACTCTGGCATCATGGTTAGTGTCTTAGACTCTTACTCTGGACTAATGGTTAAGGTCTTAACTCTTACTCTGGACTAATGGTTAAGGTCTTAACTCTTACTCTGGCATCATGGTTAAGGTCTTAACTCTTACTCTGGCATCATGGTTAAGGTCTTAGACTCTTACTCTGGACTAATGGTTAAGGTCTTAACTCTTACTCTGGACTAATGGTTAAGGTATTAACTCTTACTCTGGCATCATCGTTAAGGTCTTAACTCTTACTCTGGCATCATGGTTAAGGTCTTAACGCTTACTCTGGACTAATGGTTAAGGTCTTAACTCTTACTCTGGACTAATGGTTAAGGTCTTAACTCTTACTCTGGCATCATTATTAAGGTCTTAACTCTGGCATCATGGTTAAGGTCTTAACTCTTACTCTGGCATCATGGTTAAGGTCTTAACTCTGGCATCATGGTTAAGGTCTTAACTCTTACTCTGGACTAATGGTTAAGGTCTTAACTCTTACTCTGGCATCATGGTTAAGGTCTTAACTCTTACTCTGGACTAATGGTTAAGGTCTTAGACTCTTACTCTGGACTATTGGTTAAGGTCTTAACTCTTACTCTGGACTAATGGTTAAGGTCTTAACTCTTACTCTGGACTAATGGTTAAGGTCTTACCTCTTACTCTGGCATCATGGTTAAGGTCTTAGACTCTTACTCTGGACTAATGGTTAAGGTCTTACCTCTTAGTCTGGCATCATGGTTAAGGTCTTAACTCTTACTCTGGACTAATGGTTAAGGTCTTACCTCTTACTCTGGCATCATGGTTAAGGTCTTAACTCTTACTCTGGACTAATGGTTAAGGTCTTAGACTCTTACTCTGGACTAATGGTTAAGGTCTTAGACTCTTACTCTGGACTAATGGTTAAGGTCTTAACTCTTACTCTGGACTAATGGTTAAGGTATTAACTCTTACTCTGGCATCATTTTATTTATTTATTTAAGCTTGTACCGCGCACAGCTACCCACAATGGGTTTCCCGGCGCCAGGGATAGACTGTAGAAGAAAAGAGAATGTCACCTTGACTTAAGGCCTCTGCCGACTATTGGTCACACTTAGTAAAGAGCAGGGTCTTCAAAGCCTTACGGAAGCGGAGTAAGTTGGTCTCAGATTTTAATGCCAATGGGAGGGAGTTCCAGTATTTAGGACCAAGAGTGGAAAAGGAGCGGCCTCCCATTTTTGCCAGCTTCCATCTTGGTACTGTGAAATTGCCAATGTCCGATGACCTTAATGAGCGCAGGGGTCTATAGGGTTTTACCAGCCCCTGAACATATACTGGGGCGCTACCCTGCTTAGCCTTGAACATATAGCAGAGTGCCTTGAATTTAACGCGTTCTGGGATGCTCAACCAATGGAGGTCACGCAAAGCGGCAGTGGCTGAGGTGCGTCTGGGGACATTCTTTAGCAGGCGCGCGGCCGCATTTTGCACCACCTGCAGCACATGTATAGTAGCTTTATCTGCGCCCAAATAGAGAATGTTGCCATAGTCCAGGCGTGATGTTACAAGTGCCTGGACTACAGTTCTGCGAGAGGAGAGGGGGAGCATCCACAAAATCTTGTGAAGCCATCGCAAGGTTGAAAAGCAGATGGCTGAGACCTTAGTAGCCTGTTGTCTCATAGTTAGCCTGTCGTCAGTAATGACGCCCAGGTTGCGAACTGCCGTAGATGGTGTAGGCGCATTTCCCAGTTCGATGGGCCAATGGCGAGGACCCCAAAGATGTTTGTTCTGTCCCAGAATGACCACCTCGGTCTTCTCCCCATTCAGCTTGAGACAATTTCTCCGCATCCAGTCGGCCACAAGAGTGAGGCCCGACTTGAGTGCGGAGATGTTGTTTACGTCTCTCCCTGACAAGGAGAAGACAATCTGGGTGTCATCTGCGTAGGAAAACAGGGTTAGCCCAGCTTGTTCGACTATGGTTGCCAAGGGTTTAACATAAATATTAAATAATAAAGGGCTAAGAATTGAGCCCTGGGGGACGCCACGGGTGGAAGGACAAATGGCGGAGGCAGCTTTAGAAGAAAACACTTGGAAGCTTCGGTCACTAAGGAAAGACGCCAGCCAGGCCAAGGCCTGGCCTGCCACACCTAGAGATTTCCAAGAGTCAATGAGGATGGAATGCGACACGGTGTCGAAAGCTGCGCTCAAATCCAGCAGGATGAGCGCCATGGTGTTTCCCTGATCGACACCGTGCCTAAGACTCTCTGTCACCCCCAGGAGGGCTGTCTCGGTTGAGTGCCTAGGCCGAAAGCCCGACTGAGAAGGATGGAGAAATCCAGTGTTTTCAACCAGTTTGGAGAGCTGAGAATTTATATGTCTCTCCAATATCTTTGAGAAAATTGGCAACAAAGATATAGGGCGAAAGTTAGCAGGATTTGAAGGATCTGCACCCTGTTTTTTTAATAACGGTACAACCATGGCGTGTTTCCAAGGTTGTGGGACATGGGCCTCGCTCAGAGAAGCGTTGAGTAATTTAATGATGGGGGGATGAGTGAGGGGGTCTAATTGTTTTAATATTTTGGCCGGGAGAGCGTCCTGTGGGGAGCCCGATCTCACACTATTTAAACAGGAGAGGAAAGAAATGGCGTCTAAGGGCTGCCAAGTAGTGACTACTGCATCAGTGTCATTGTTTTCCAATTTTTGGACTATGTCAAGGGCAGTGTACATAGTACCTGGAGGTGTAGTGAAATTTTCATAGATAAGATCAACTTTATCTATGAAGTAATCCGCTAAGGACTGACACTGAATGCCATCAAGTGCCGGGGGAGGAGGGATCGAGTTAGCACCAGTCAATTTTTTGACAACAGAGAATAGCACCTTTGGGCAGTTTTGTGCATCAGTCACAGTTTTCCTTGTGTAGTCTGCTTTAGCAGTTTTACAACTGTAGTGGTATTTTTTTAAGGCTTCTTTATATGTGGCTTTACGTGAAGGAGAATAGCCTTGTCTCCATTTACGCTCCAAGGTCTTACAATGTGAGCGGAGGCTTTTAAGTTGTTCCGAATACCATGGAGCAGGAGGGTGGTGTGAAAATGCGGGCTTTGATGTCATTGGAAGCGCTGTATTGACTGCAGTGGTTAGCCAGAGTTCAGTGGCGCAATTGAGAGCGGCAGTTGGTAGTTCAACACATGGAAGTGTTTTGATCAGTAGTTTATTGAGTTCTGGCAAGTTAATCTTCCCCCAATTCCGAACTGGCCGCATAGTTTCCACCTCAGGTCTTATTACTGTATCAGCCATGTCATAAGAGAAGGGGACAGCTAAGTGGTCGGACCAGGTTAAGGTCTTAACTCTTACTCTGGACTAATCGTTAAAGTCTTAGACTCATACTCTGGCATCATGGTTAAGGTCTTAACTCTTACTCTGGACTAATGGTTAAGGTCTTAACTCTTACTCTGGCATCATGGTTAGTGTCTTAGACTCTTACTCTGGACTAATGGTTAAGGTCTTAACTCTTACTCTGGACTAATGGTTAAGGTCTTAGACTCTTAATCTGGACTAATGGTTAAGGTCTTAACTCTTACTCTGGCATCATGGTTAAGGTCTTAGACTCTTACTCTGGACTAATGGTTAAGGTCTTAACTCTTACTCTGGACTAATCGTTAAGGTCTTAGACTCTTACTCTGGACTAATGGTTAAGGTCTTAACTCTTACTCTGGACTAATGGTTAAGGTCATGACTCTTACTCTGGGCTAATGGTTAAGGTCTTAGACTCTTACTCTGGCATCATGGTTAAGGTCTTAGACTCTTTCTCTGGCATCAAGGTTAAGGTCTTAACTCTTACTCTGGCATCATGGTTAAGGTCTTAGACTCTTACTCTGGACTAATGGTTAAGGTCTTAACTCTTACTCTGGACTAATGGTTAAGGTCTTAACTCTTACTCTGGACTAATGGTTAAGGTCTTACCTCTTACTCTGGCATCATGGTTAAGGTCTTAGACTCTTACTCTGGACTAATGGTTAAGGTCTTACCTCTTAGTCTGGCATCATGGTTAAGGTCTTAACTCTTACTCTGGACTAATGGTTAAGGTCTTACCTCTTACTCTGGCATCATGGTTAAGGTCTTAACTCTTACTCTGGACTAATGGTTAAGGTCTTAGACTCTTACTCTGGACTAATGGTTAAGGTCTTAGACTCTTACTCTGGACTAATGGTTAAGGTCTTAACTCTTACTCTGGACTAATGGTTAAGGTATTAACTCTTACTCTGGCATCATGGTTAAGGTCTTAACTCTTACTCTGGACTAATGGTTAAGGTCTTAACTCTTACTCTGGCATCATGGTTAAAGTCTTAGACTCATACTCTGGCATCATGGTTAAGGTCTTAACTCTTACTCTGGACTAATGGTTAAGGTCTTAACTCTTACTCTGGCATCATGGTTAGTGTCTTAGACTCTTACTCTGGACTAATGGTTAAGGTCTTAACTCTTACTCTGGACTAATGGTTAAGGTCTTAACTCTTACTCTGGCATCATCGTTAAGGTCTTAACTCTTACTCTGGCATCATGGTTAAGGTCTTAGACTCTTACTCTGGACTAATGGTTAAGGTCTTAACTCTTACTCTGGACTAATGCTTAAGGTCTTAACTCTTACTCTGGGCTAATGGTTAAGGTCTTAACTCTTACTCTGGACTAATGGTTAAGGTCTTAGACTCTTACTCTGGACTAATGGTTAAGGTCTTAACTCTTACTCTGGACTAATGGTTAAGGTATTAACTCTTACTCTGGCATCATGGTTAAGGTCTTAACTCTTACTCTGGACTAATGGTTAAGGTCTTAACTCTTACTCTGGCATCATGGTTAAAGTCTTAGACTCATACTCTGGCATCATGGTTAAGGTCTTAACTCTTACTCTGGACTAATGGTTAAGGTCTTAACTCTTACTCTGGCATCATGGTTAGTGTCTTAGACTCTTACTCTGGACTAATGGTTAAGGTCTTAACTCTTACTCTGGACTAATGGTTAAGGTCTTAACTCTTACTCTGGCATCATCGTTAAGGTCTTAACTCTTACTCTGGCATCATGGTTAAGGTCTTAGACTCTTACTCTGGACTAATGGTTAAGGTCTTAACTCTTACTCTGGACTAATGCTTAAGGTCTTAACTCTTACTCTGGGCTAATGGTTAAGGTCTTAACTCTTACTCTGGACTAATGGTTAAGGTCTTAACTCTTACTCTGGACTAATGGTTAAGGTCTTAACTCTTACTCTGGCATCATCGTTAAGGTCTTAACTCTTACTCTGTACTCATGGTTAAGGTCTTAACTCTTACTCTGGCATCATGGTTAAGGTCTTAACTCTTACTCTGGACTAATGGTTAAGGTCTTAACTCTTACTCTGGACTAATGGTTAAGGTCTTAACTCTTACTCTGGCATCATGGTTAAGGTCTTAACTCTTACTCTGGACTAATGGTTAAGGTCTTAACTCTTACTCTGGCATCATGGTTAAGGTCTTAACTCTTACTCTGGACTCATGGTTAAGGTCTTAACTCTTACTCTGGGCTAATGGTTAAGGTCTTAACTCTTACTCTGGACTAATGGTTAAGGTCTTAACTCTTACTCTGTACTAATGGTTAAGGTCTTAACTCTTACTCTGGCATCATAGTTAAGGTCTTAACTCTTACTCTGGACTAATGGTTAAGGTCTTAGACTCTTACTCTGGACTAATGGTTAAGGTCTTAACTCTTTCTCTGGGCTAATGGTTAAGGTCTTAGACTCTTACTCTGGCATCATGGTTAAGGTCTTAGACTCTTACTCTGGCATCAAGGTTAAGGTCTTAACTCTTACTCTGGCATCATGGTTAAGGTCTTAACTCTTACTCTGGACTAATGGTTAAGGTCTTAGACTCTTACTCTGGACTAATGGTTAAGGTCTTAACTCTTACTCTGGACTAATGGTTAAGGTATTAACTCTTACTCTGGCATCATGGTTAAGGTCTTAACTCTTACTCTGGACTAATGGTTAAGGTCTTAACTCTTACTCTGGCATCATGGTTAAAGTCTTAGACTCATACTCTGGCATCATGGTTAAGGTCTTAACTCTTACTCTGGACTAATGGTTAAGGTCTTAACTCTTACTCTGGCATCATGGTTAGTGTCTTAGACTCTTACTCTGGACTAATGGTTAAGGTCTTAACTCTTACTCTGGACTAATGGTTAAGGTCTTAGACTCTTACTCTGGACTAATGGTTAAGGTCTTAGACTCTTACTCTGGACTAATGGTTAAGGTCTTAACTCTTACTCTGGACTAATGGTTAAGGTATTAACTCTTACTCTGGCATCATGGTTAAGGTCTTAACTCTTACTCTGGACTAATGGTTAAGGTCTTAACTCTTACTCTGGCATCATGGTTAAAGTCTTAGACTCATACTCTGGCATCATGGTTAAGGTCTTAACTCTTACTCTGGACTAATGGTTAAGGTCTTAACTCTTACTCTGGCATCATGGTTAGTGTCTTAGACTCTTACTCTGGACTAATGGTTAAGGTCTTAACTCTTACTCTGGACTAATGGTTAAGGTCTTAGACTCTTAATCTGGACTAATGGTTAAGGTCTTAACTCTTACTCTGGCATCATGGTTAAGGTCTTAGACTCTTACTCTGGACTAATGGTTAAGGTCTTAACTCTTACTCTGGACTAATCGTTAAGGTCTTAGACTCTTACTCTGCACTAATGGTTAAGGTCTTAACTCTTACTCTGGACTAATGGTTAAGGTCATGACTCTTACTCTGGGCTAATGGTTAAGGTCTTAGACTCTTACTCTGGCATCATGGTTAAGGTCTTAGACTCTTTCTCTGGCATCAAGGTTAAGGTCTTAACTCTTACTCTGGCATCATGGTTAAGGTCTTAACTCTTACTCTGGACTAATGGTTAAGGTCTTAACTCTTACTCTGGACTAATGGTTAAGGTCTTAGCTCTTACTCTGGCATCATGGTTAGTGTCTTAGACTCTTACTCTGGACTAATGGTTAAGGTCTTAACTCTTACTCTGGGCTAATGGTTAAGGTCTTAACTCTTACTCTGGACTAATGGTTAAGGTCTTAACTCTTACTCTGGACTAATGGTTAAGGTCTTAACTCTTACTCTGGCATCATCGTTAAGGTCTTAACTCTTACTCTGTACTCATGGTTAAGGTCTTAACTCTTACTCTGGCATCATGGTTAAGGTCTTAACTCTTACTCTGGACTAATGGTTAAGGTCTTAACTCTTACTCTGGACTAATGGTTAAGGTCTTAACTCTTACTCTGGCATCATGGTTAAGGTCTTAACTCTTACTCTGGACTAATGGTTAAGGTCTTAACTCTTACTCTGGCATCATGGTTAAGGTCTTAACTCTTACTCTGGACTCATGGTTAAGGTCTTAACTCTTACTCTGGGCTAATGGTTAAGGTCTTAACTCTTACTCTGGACTAATGGTTAAGGTCTTAACTCTTACTCTGTACTAATGGTTAAGGTCTTAACTCTTACTCTGGCATCATAGTTAAGGTCTTAACTCTTACTCTGGACTAATGGTTAAGGTCTTAGACTCTTACTCTGGACTAATGGTTAAGGTCTTAACTCTTTCTCTGGGCTAATGGTTAAGGTCTTAGACTCTTACTCTGGCATCATGGTTAAGGTCTTAGACTCTTACTCTGGCATCAAGGTTAAGGTCTTAACTCTTACTCTGGCATCATGGTTAAGGTCTTAACTCTTACTCTGGACTAATGGTTAAGGTCTTAGACTCTTACTCTGGACTAATGGTTAAGGTCTTAACTCTTACTCTGGACTAATGGTTAAGGTATTAACTCTTACTCTGGCATCATGGTTAAGGTCTTAACTCTTACTCTGGACTAATGGTTAAGGTCTTAACTCTTACTCTGGCATCATGGTTAAAGTCTTAGACTCATACTCTGGCATCATGGTTAAGGTCTTAACTCTTACTCTGGACTAATGGTTAAGGTCTTAACTCTTACTCTGGCATCATGGTTAGTGTCTTAGACTCTTACTCTGGACTAATGGTTAAGGTCTTAACTCTTACTCTGGACTAATGGTTAAGGTCTTAGACTCTTACTCTGGACTAATGGTTAAGGTCTTAGACTCTTACTCTGGACTAATGGTTAAGGTCTTAACTCTTACTCTGGACTAATGGTTAAGGTATTAACTCTTACTCTGGCATCATGGTTAAGGTCTTAACTCTTACTCTGGACTAATGGTTAAGGTCTTAACTCTTACTCTGGCATCATGGTTAAAGTCTTAGACTCATACTCTGGCATCATGGTTAAGGTCTTAACTCTTACTCTGGACTAATGGTTAAGGTCTTAACTCTTACTCTGGCATCATGGTTAGTGTCTTAGACTCTTACTCTGGACTAATGGTTAAGGTCTTAACTCTTACTCTGGACTAATGGTTAAGGTCTTCGACTCCTAATCTGGACTAATGGTTAAGGTCTTAACTCTTACTCTGGCATCATGGTTAAGGTCTTAGACTCTTACTCTGGACTAATGGTTAAGGTCTTAACTCTTACTCTGGACTAATCGTTAAGGTCTTAGACTCTTACTCTGGACTAATGGTTAAGGTCTTAACTCTTACTCTGGACTAATGGTTAAGGTCATGACTCTTACTCTGGGCTAATGGTTAAGGTCTTAGACTCTTACTCTGGCATCATGGTTAAGGTCTTAGACTCTTTCTCTGGCATCAAGGTTAAGGTCTTAACTCTTACTCTGGCATCATGGTTAAGGTCTTAACTCTTACTCTGGACTAATGGTTAAGGTCTTAACTCTTACTCTGGACTAATGGTTAAGGTCTTAACTCTTACTCTGGCATCATGGTTAAGGTCTTAACTCTTACTCTGGACTAATGGTTAAGGTCTTAACTCTTACTCTGGCATCATGGTTAAGGTCTTAACTCTTACTCTGGACTAATGGTTAAGGTCTTAGACTCTTACTCTGGACTAATGGTTAAGGTCTTAACTCTTTCTCTGGGCTAATGGTTAAGGTCTTAGACTCTTACTCTGGCATCATGGTTAAGGTCTTAGACTCTTACTCTGGCATCAAGGTTAAGGTCTTAACTCTTACTCTGGCATCATGGTTAAGGTCTTAACTCTTACTCTGGACTAATGGTTAAGGTCTTAGACTCTTACTCTGGACTAATGGTTAAGGTCTTAACTCTTACTCTGGACTAATGGTTAAGGTATTAACTCTTACTCTGGCATCATGGTTAAGGTCTTAACTCTTACTCTGGACTAATGGTTAAGGTCTTAACTCTTACTCTGGCATCATGGTTAAAGTCTTAGACTCATACTCTGGCATCATGGTTAAGGTCTTAACTCTTACTCTGGACTAATGGTTAAGGTCTTAACTCTTACTCTGGCATCATGGTTAGTGTCTTAGACTCTTACTCTGGACTAATGGTTAAGGTCTTAACTCTTACTCTGGACTAATGGTTAAGGTCTTAACTCTTACTCTGGCATCATCGTTAAGGTCTTAACTCTTACTCTGGCATCATGGTTAAGGTCTTAGACTCTTACTCTGGACTAATGGTTAAGGTCTTAACTCTTACTCTGGACTAATGGTTAAGGTATTAACTCTTACTCTGGCATCATCGTTAAGGTCTTAACTCTTACTCTGGCATCATGGTTAAGGTCTTAACGCTTACTCTGGACTAATGGTTAAGGTCTTATCTCTTACTCTGGACTAATGGTTAAGGTCTTAACTCTTACTCTGGCATCATTATTAAGGTCTTAACTCTGGCATCATGGTTAAGGTCTTAACTCTTACTCTGGCATCATGGTTAAGGTCTTAACTCTGGCATCATGGTTAAGGTCTTAACTCTTACTCTGGACTAATGGTTAAGGTCTGAACTCTTACTCTGGCATCATGGTTAAGGTCTTAACTCTTACTCTGGACTAATGGTTAAGGTCTTAGACTCTTACTCTGGACTAATGGTTAAGGTCTTAACTCTTACTCTGGACTAATGGTTAAGGTCTTAACTCTTACTCTGGACTAATGGTTAAGGTCTTACCTCTTACTCTGGCATCATGGTTAAGGTCTTAGACTCTTACTCTGGACTAATGGTTAAGGTCTTACCTCTTAGTCTGGCATCATGGTTAAGGTCTTAACTCTTACTCTGGACTAATGGTTAAGGTCTTACCTCTTACTCTGGCATCATGGTTAAGGTCTTAACTCTTACTCTGGACTAATGGTTAAGGTCTTAGACTCTTACTCTGGACTAATGGTTAAGGTCTTAGACTCTTACTCTGGACTAATGGTTAAGGTCTTAACTCTTACTCTGGACTAATGGTTAAGGTATTAACTCTTACTCTGGCATCATGGTTAAAGTCTTAGACTCATACTCTGGCATCATGGTTAAGGTCTTAACTCTTACCCTGGACTAATGGTTAAGGTCTTAACTCTTACTCTGGCATCATGGTTAGTGTCTTAGACTCTTACTCTGGACTAATGGTTAAGGTCTTGACTCTTACTCTGGACTAATGGTTAAGGTCTTAGACTCTTAATCTGGACTAATGGTTAAGGTCTTAACTCTTACTCTGGCATCATGGTTAAGGTCTTAGACTCTTACTCTGGACTAATGGTTAAGGTCTTAACTCTTACTCTGGACTAATCGTTAAGGTCTTAGACTCTTACTCTGGACTAATGGTTAAGGTCTTAACTCTTACTCTGGACTAATGGTTAAGGTCATGACTCTTACTCTGGGCTAATGGTTAAGGTCTTAGACTCTTACTCTGGCATCATGGTTAAGGTCTTAGACTCTTTCTCTGGCATCAAGGTTAAGGTCTTAACTCTTACTCTGGCATCATGGTTAAGGTCTTAACTCTTACTCTGGACTAATGGTTAAGGTCTTAACTCTTACTCTGGACTAATGGTTAAGGTCTTAACTCTTACTCTGGCATCATGGTTAAGGTCTTAACTCTTACTCTGGACTAATGGTTAAGGTCTTAACTCTTACTCTGGCATCATGGTTAAGGTCTTAACTCTTACTCTGGACTAATGGTTAAGGTCTTAACTCTTACTCTGGGCTAATGGTTAAGGTCTTAACTCTTACTCTGGACTAATGGTTAAGGTCTTAACTCTTACTCTGTACTAATGGTTAAGGTCTTAACTCTTACTCTGGCATCATAGTTAAGGTCTTAACTCTTACTCTGGACTAATGGTTAAGGTCTTAGACTCTTACTCTGGACTAATGGTTAAGGTCTTAACTCTTTCTCTGGGCTAAAGGTTAAGGTCTTAGACTCTTACTCTGGCATCATGGTTAAGGTCTTAGACTCTTACTCTGGCATCAAGGTTAAGGTCTTAACTCTTACTCTGGCATCATGGTTAAGGTCTTAACTCTTACTCTGGACTAATGGTTAAGGTCTTAGACTCTTACTCTGGACTAATGGTTAAGGTCTTAACTCTTACTCTGGACTAATGGTTAAGGTATTAACTCTTACTCTGGCATCATGGTTAAGGTCTTAACTCTTACTCTGGACTAATGGTTAAGGTCTTAACTCTTACTCTGGCATCATGGTTAAAGTCTTAGACTCATACTCTGGCATCATGGTTAAGGTCTTAACTCTTACTCTGGACTAATGGTTAAGGTCTTAACTCTTACTCTGGCATCATGGTTAGTGTCTTAGACTCTTACTCTGGACTAATGGTTAAGGTCTTAACTCTTACTCTGGACTAATGGTTAAGGTCTTAACTCTTACTCTGGCATCATCGTTAAGGTCTTAACTCTTACTCTGGCATCATGGTTAAGGTCTTAGACTCTTACTCTGGACTAATGGTTAAGGTCTTAACTCTTACTCTGGACTAATGGTTAAGGTATTAACTCTTACTCTGGCATCATCGTTAAGGTCTTAACTCTTACTCTGGCATCATGGTTAAGGTCTTAACGCTTACTCTGGACTAATGGTTAAGGTCTTAACTCTTACTCTGGACTAATGGTTAAGGTCTTAACTCTTACTCTGGCATCATTATTAAGGTCTTAACTCTGGCATCATGGTTAAGGTCTTAACTCTTACTCTGGCATCATGGTTAAGGTCTTAACTCTGGCATCATGGTTAAGGTCTTAACTCTTACTCTGGACTAATGGTTAAGGTCTTAACTCTTACTCTGGCATCATGGTTAAGGTCTTAACTCTTACTCTGGACTAATGGTTAAGGTCTTAGACTCTTACTCTGGACTATTGGTTAAGGTCTTAACTCTTACTCTGGACTAATGGTTAAGGTCTTAACTCTTACTCTGGACTAATGGTTAAGGTCTTACCTCTTACTCTGGCATCATGGTTAAGGTCTTAGACTCTTACTCTGGACTAATGGTTAAGGTCTTACCTCTTAGTCTGGCATCATGGTTAAGGTCTTAACTCTTACTCTGGACTAATGGTTAAGGTCTTACCTCTTACTCTGGCATCATGGTTAAGGTCTTAACTCTTACTCTGGACTAATGGTTAAGGTCTTAGACTCTTACTCTGGACTAATGGTTAAGGTCTTAGACTCTTACTCTGGACTAATGGTTAAGGTCTTAACTCTTACTCTGGACTAATGGTTAAGGTATTAACTCTTACTCTGGCATCATGGTTAAGGTCTTAACTCTTACTCTGGACTAATGTTTAAGGTCTTAACTCTTACTCTGGCATCATGGTTAAAGTCTTAGACTCATACTCTGGCATCATGGTTAAGGTCTTAACTCTTACTCTGGACTAATGGTTAAGGTCTTAACTCTTACTCTGGCATCATGGTTAGTGTCTTAGACTCTTACTCTGGACTAATGGTTAAGGTCTTAACTCTTACTCTTGACTAATGGTTAAGGTCTTAGACTCTTAATCTGGACTAATGGTTAAGGTCGTAACTCTTACTCTGGCATCATGGTTAAGGTCTTAGACTCTTACTCTGGACTAATGGTTAAGGTCTTAACTCTTACTCTGGACTAATCGTTAAGGTCTTAGACTCTTACTCTGGACTAATGGTTAAGGTCTTAACTCTTACTCTGGACTAATGGTTAAGGTCATGACTCTTACTCTGGGCTAATGGTTAAGGTCTTAGACTCTTACTCTGGCATCATGGTTAAGGTCTTAGACTCTTTCTCTGGCATCAAGGTTAAGGTCTTAACTCTTACTCTGGCATCATGGTTAAGGTCTTAGACTCTTACTCTGGACTAATGGTTAAGGTCTTAACTCTTACTCTGGACTAATGGTTAAGGTCTTAACTCTTACTCTGGACTAATGGTTAAGGTCTTACCTCTTACTCTGGCATCATGGTTAAGGTCTTAGACTCTTACTCTGGACTAATGGTTAAGGTCTTACCTCTTAGTCTGGCATCATGGTTAAGGTCTTAACTCTTACTCTGGACTAATGGTTAAGGTCTTACCTCTTACTCTGGCATCATGGTTAAGGTCTTAACTCTTACTCTGGACTAATGGTTAAGGTCTTAGACTCTTACTCTGGACTAATGGTTAAGGTCTTAGACTCTTACTCTGGACTAATGGTTAAGGTCTTAACTCTTACTCTGGACTAATGGTTAAGGTATTAACTCTTACTCTGGCATCATGGTTAAGGTCTTAACTCTTACTCTGGACTAATGGTTAAGGTCTTAACTCTTACTCTGGCATCATGGTTAAAGTCTTAGACTCATACTCTGGCATCATGGTTAAGGTCTTAACTCTTACTCTGGACTAATGGTTAAGGTCTTAACTCTTACTCTGGCATCATGGTTAGTGTCTTAGACTCTTACTCTGGACTAATGGTTAAGGTCTTAACTCTTACTCTGGACTAATGGTTAAGGTCTTAGACTCTTAATCTGGACTAATGGTTAAGGTCTTAACTCTTACTCCGGCATCATGGTTAAGGTCTTAACTCTTACTCTGGACTAATGGTTAAGGTCTTAACTCTTACTCTGGCATCATGGTTAAGGTCTTAGACTCTTACTCTGGCATCATGGTTAAGGTCTTAAATCTTACTCTGGACTAATGGTTAAGGTCTTAACTCTTACTCTGGCATCATGGTTAAGGTCTTAGACTCTTACTCTGGAATAATGGTTAAGGTCTTAACTCTTACTCTGGCATCACGGTTAAGGTCTTAACTCTTACTCTGGACTAATGCTTAAGGTCTTAACTCTTACTCTGGGCTAATGGTTAAGGTCTTAACTCTTACTCTGGACTAATGGTTAAGGTCTTAACTCTTACTCTGGACTAATGGTTAAGGTCTTAACTCTTACTCTGGCATCATCGTTAAGGTCTTAACTCTTACTCTGTACTCATGGTTAAGGTCTTAACTCTTACTCTGGCATCATGGTTAAGGTCTTAACTCTTACTCTGGACTAATGGTTAAGGTCTTAACTCTTACTCTGGACTAATGGTTAAGGTCTTAACTCTTACTCTGGCATCATGGTTAAGGTCTTAACTCTTACTCTGGACTAATGGTTAAGGTCTTAACTCTTACTCTGGCATCATGGTTAAGGTCTTAACTCTTACTCTGGACTCATGGTTAAGGTCTTAACTCTTACTCTGGGCTAATGGTTAAGGTCTTAACTCTTACTCTGGACTAATGGTTAAGGTCTTAACTCTTACTCTGTACTAATGGTTAAGGTCTTAACTCTTACTCTGGCATCATAGTTAAGGTCTTAACTCTTACTCTGGACTAATGGTTAAGGTCTTAGACTCTTACTCTGGACTAATGGTTAAGGTCTTAACTCTTTCTCTGGGCTAATGGTTAAGGTCTTAGACTCTTACTCTGGCATCATGGTTAAGGTCTTAGACTCTTACTCTGGCATCAAGGTTAAGGTCTTAACTCTTACTCTGGCATCATGGTTAAGGTCTTAACTCTTACTCTGGACTAATGGTTAAGGTCTTAGACTCTTACTCTGGACTAATGGTTAAGGTCTTAACTCTTACTCTGGACTAATGGTTAAGGTATTAACTCTTACTCTGGCATCATGGTTAAGGTCTTAACTCTTACTCTGGACTAATGGTTAAGGTCTTAACTCTTACTCTGGCATCATGGTTAAAGTCTTAGACTCATACTCTGGCATCATGGTTAAGGTCTTAACTCTTACTCTGGACTAATGGTTAAGGTCTTAACTCTTACTCTGGCATCATGGTTAGTGTCTTAGACTCTTACTCTGGACTAATGGTTAAGGTCTTAACTCTTACTCTGGACTAATGGTTAAGGTCTTAGACTCTTACTCTGGACTAATGGTTAAGGTCTTAGACTCTTACTCTGGACTAATGGTTAAGGTCTTAACTCTTACTCTGGACTAATGGTTAAGGTATTAACTCTTACTCTGGCATCATGGTTAAGGTCTTAACTCTTACTCTGGACTAATGGTTAAGGTCTTAACTCTTACTCTGGCATCATGGTTAAAGTCTTAGACTCATACTCTGGCATCATGGTTAAGGTCTTAACTCTTACTCTGGACTAATGGTTAAGGTCTTAACTCTTACTCTGGCATCATGGTTAGTGTCTTAGACTCTTACTCTGGACTAATGGTTAAGGTCTTAACTCTTACTCTGGACTAATGGTTAAGGTCTTAGACTCTTAATCTGGACTAATGGTTAAGGTCTTAACTCTTACTCTGGCATCATGGTTAAGGTCTTAGACTCTTACTCTGGACTAATGGTTAAGGTCTTAACTCTTACTCTGGACTAATCGTTAAGGTCTTAGACTCTTACTCTGGACTAATGGTTAAGGTCTTAACTCTTACTCTGGACTAATGGTTAAGGTCATGACTCTTACTCTGGGCTAATGGTTAAGGTCTTAGACTCTTACTCTGGCATCATGGTTAAGGTCTTAGACTCTTTCTCTGGCATCAAGGTTAAGGTCTTAACTCTTACTCTGGCATCATGGTTAAGGTCTTAACTCTTACTCTGGACTAATGGTTAAGGTCTTAACTCTTACTCTGGACTAATGGTTAAGGTCTTAACTCTTACTCTGGCATCATGGTTAAGGTCTTAACTCTTACTCTGGACTAATGGTTAAGGTCTTAACTCTTACTCTGGCATCATGGTGAAGGTCTTAACTCTTACTCTGGACTAATGGTTAAGGTCTTAGACTCTTACTCTGGACTAATGGTTAAGGTCTTAACTCTTTCTCTGGGCTAATGGTTAAGGTCTTAGACTCTTACTCTGGCATCATGGTTAAGGTCTTAGACTCTTACTCTGGCATCAAGGTTAAGGTCTTAACTCTTACTCTGGCATCATGGTTAAGGTCTTAACTCTTACTCTGGACTAATGGTTAAGGTCTTAGACTCTTACTCTGGACTAATGGTTAAGGTCTTAACTCTTACTCTGGACTAATGGTTAAGGTATTAACTCTTACTCTGGCATCATGGTTAAGGTCTTAACTCTTACTCTGGACTAATGGTTAAGGTCTTAACTCTTACTCTGGCATCATGGTTAAAGTCTTAGACTCATACTCTGGCATCATGGTTAAGGTCTTAACTCTTACTCTGGACTAATGGTTAAGGTCTTAACTCTTACTCTGGCATCATGGTTAGTGTCTTAGACTCTTACTCTGGACTAATGGTTAAGGTCTTAGACTCTTACTCTGGACTAATGGTTAAGGTCTTAACTCTTACTCTGGACTAATGGTTAAGGTATTAACTCTTACTCTGGCATCATCGTTAAGGTCTTAACTCTTACTCTGGCATCATGGTTAAGGTCTTAACGCTTACTCTGGACTAATGGTTAAGGTCTTAACTCTTACTCTGGACTAATGGTTAAGGTCTTAACTCTTACTCTGGCATCATTATTAAGGTCTTAACTCTGGCATCATGGTTAAGGTCTTAACTCTTACTCTGGCATCATGGTTAAGGTCTTAACTCTGGCATCATGGTTAAGGTCTTAACTCTTACTCTGGACTAATGGTTAAGGTCTTAACTCTTACTCTGGCATCATGGTTAAGGTCTTAACTCTTACTCTGGACTAATGGTTAAGGTCTTAGACTCTTACTCTGGACTAATGGTTAAGGTCTTAACTCTTACTCTGGACTAATGGTTAAGGTCTTAACTCTTACTCTGGACTAATGGTTAAGGTCTTACCTCTTACTCTGGCATCATGGTTAAGGTCTTAGACTCTTACTCTGGACTAATGGTTAAGGTCTTACCTCTTAGTCTGGCATCATGGTTAAGGTCTTAACTCTTACTCTGGACTAATGGTTAAGGTCTTACCTCTTACTCTGGCATCATGGTTAAGGTCTTAACTCTTACTCTGGACTAATGGTTAAGGTCTTAGACTCTTACTCTGGACTAATGGTTAAGGTCTTAGACTCTTACTCTGGACTAATGGTTAAGGTCTTAACTCTTACTCTGGACTAATGGTTAAGGTATTAACTCTTACTCTGGCATCATGGTTAAGGTCTTAACTCTTACTCTGGACTAATGGTTAAGGTCTTAACTCTTACTCTGGCATCATGGTTAAAGTCTTAGACTCATACTCTGGCATCATGGTTAAGGTCTTAACTCTTACTCTGGACTAATGGTTAAGGTCTTAACTCTTACTCTGGCATCATGGTTAGTGTCTTAGACTCTTACTCTGGACTAATGGTTAAGGTCTTAACTCTTACTCTGGACTAATGGTTAAGGTCTTAGACTCTTAATCTGGACTAATGGTTAAGGTCTTAACTCTTACTCTGGCATCATGGTTAAGGTCTTAGACTCTTACTCTGGACTAATGGTTAAGGTCTTAACTCTTACTCTGGACTAATGGTTAAGGTCTTAGACTCTTACTCTGGACTAATGGTTAAGGCCTTAACTCTTACTCTGGACTAATGGTTAAGGTCATGACTCTTACTCTGGGCTAATGGTTAAGGTCTTAGACTCTTACTCTGGCATCATGGTTAAGGTCTTAGACTCTTTCTCTGGCATCAAGGTTAAGGTCTTAACTCTTACTCTGGCATCATGGTTAAGGTCTTAACTCTTACTCTGGACTAATGGTTAAGGTCTGAACTCTTACTCTGGACTAATGGTTAAGGTCTTAACTCTTACTCTGGACTAATGGTTAAGGTCTTAGACTCTTACTCTGTACTCATGGTTAAGGTCTTAACTCTTACTCTGGCATCATGGTTAAGGTCTTAACTCTTACTCTGGACTAATGGTTAAGGTCTTAACTCTTACTCTCGACTAATGGTTAAGGTCTTAGACTCTTACTCTGGACTAATGGTTAAGGTCTTAGACTCTTACTCTGGCATCATGGTTAAGGTCTTAACTCTTACTCTGGCATCATTGTTAAGGTCTTAACTCTTACTCTGGCATCATGGTTAAGGGCTTAACTCTTACTCTGGACTAATGGTTAAGGTCTTAACTCTTACTCTGACATCATGGTTAAGGTCTTAACTCTTACTCTAGACTAATGGTTAAGGTCTTAACTCTTACTCTGGCATCATGGTTAAGGTATTAACTCTTACTCTGGACTATTGGTTAAGGTCTTAACTCTTACTCTGGACTAATGGTTAAGGTCATGACTCTTACTCTGGGCTAATGGTTAAGGTCTTAGACTCTTACTCTGGCATCATGGTTAAGGTCTTAGACTCTTTCTCTGGCATCAAGGTTAAGGTCTTAACTCTTACTCTGGCATCATGGTTAAGGTCTTAACTCTTACTCTGGCCTAATGGTTAAGGTCTGAACTCTTACTCTGGACTAATGGTTAAGGTCTTAACTCTTACTCTGGACTAATGGTTAAGGTCTTAGACTCTTACTCTGTACTGATGGTTAAGGTCTTAACTCTTACTCTTGACTAATGGTTAAGGTCTTAACTCTTACTCTGGACTAATGGTTAAGGTCTTAGACTCTTACTCTGGCATCATGGTTAAGGTCTTAACTCTTACTCTGGCATCATTTTTAAGGTCTTAACTCTTACTCTGGCATCATGGTTAAGGTCTTAACTCTTACTCTGGACTAATGGTTAAGGTCTTAACTCTTACTCTGGACTAATGGTTAAGGTCTTAACTCTTACTCCGGCATCATGGTTAAGGTCTTAACTCTTACTCTGGACTAATGGTTAAGGTCTTAACTCTTACTCTGGCATCATGGTTAAGGTCTTAGACTCTTACTCTGGCATCATGGTTAAGGTCTTAAATCTTACTCTGGACTAATGGTTAAGGTCTTAACTCTTACTCTGGCATCATGGTTAAGGTCTTAGACTCTTACTCTGGAGTAATGGTTAAGGTCTTAACTCTTACTCTGGCATCACGGTTAAGGTCTTAACTCTTACTCTGGACTAATGCTTAAGGTCTTAACTCTTACTCTGGGCTAATGGTTAAGGTCTTAACTCTTACTCTGGACTAATGGTTAAGGTCTTAACTCTTACTCTGGACTAATGGTTAAGGTCTTAACTCTTACTCTGGCATCATCGTTAAGGTCTTAACTCTTACTCTGTACTCATCGTTAAGGTCTTAACTCTTACTCTGGCATCATGGTTAAGGTCTTAACTCTTACTCTGGACTAATGGTTAAGGTCTTAACTCTTACTCTGGACTAATGGTTAAGGTCTTAACTCTTACTCTGGCATCATGGTTAAGGTCTTAACTCTTACTCTGGACTAATGGTTAAGGTCTTAACTCTTACTCTGGACTAATGGTTAAGGTCATGACTCTTACTCTGGGCTAATGGTTAAGGTCTTAGACTCTTACTCTGGCATCATGGTTAAGGTCTTAGACTCTTTCTCTGGCATCAAGGTTAAGGTCTTAACTCTTACTCTGGCATCATGGTTAAGGTCTTAACTCTTACTCTGGCCTAATGGTTAAGGTCTGAACTCTTACTCTGGACTAATGGTTAAGGTCTTAACTCTTACTCTGGACTAATGGTTAAGGTCTTAGACTCTTACTCTGTACTGATGGTTAAGGTCTTAACTCTTACTCTTGACTAATGGTTAAGGTCTTAACTCTTACTCTGGACTAATGGTTAAGGTCTTAGACTCTTACTCTGGCATCATGGTTAAGGTCTTAACTCTTACTCTGGCATCATTTTTAAGGTCTTAACTCTTACTCTGGCATCATGGTTAAGGTCTTAACTCTTACTCTGGACTAATGGTTAAGGTCTTAACTCTTACTCTGGACTAATGGTTAAGGTCTTAACTCTTACTCCGGCATCATGGTTAAGGTCTTAACTCTTACTCTGGACTAATGGTTAAGGTCTTAACTCTTACTCTGGCATCATGGTTAAGGTCTTAGACTCTTACTCTGGCATCATGGTTAAGGTCTTAAATCTTACTCTGGACTAATGGTTAAGGTCTTAACTCTTACTCTGGCATCATGGTTAAGGTCTTAGACTCTTACTCTGGAATAATGGTTAAGGTCTTAACTCTTACTCTGGCATCACGGTTAAGGTCTTAACTCTTACTCTGGACTAATGCTTAAGGTCTTAACTCTTACTCTGGGCTAATGGTTAAGGTCTTAACTCTTACTCTGGACTAATGGTTAAGGTCTTAACTCTTACTCTGGACTAATGGTTAAGGTCTTAACTCTTACTCTGGCATCATCGTTAAGGTCTTAACTCTTACTCTGTACTCATGGTTAAGGTCTTAACTCTTACTCTGGCATCATGGTTAAGGTCTTAACTCTTACTCTGGACTAATGGTTAAGGTCTTAACTCTTACTCTGGACTAATGGTTAAGGTCTTAACTCTTACTCTGGCATCATGGTTAAGGTCTTAACTCTTACTCAGGACTAATGGTTAAGGTCTTAACTCTTACTCTGGCATCATGGTTAAGGTCTTAACTCTTACTCTGGACTAATGGTTAAGGTCTTAACTCTTACTCTGGGCTAATGGTTAAGGTCTTAACTCTTACTCTGGACTAATGGTTAAGGTCTTAACTCTTACTCTGTACTAATGGTTAAGGTCTTAACTCTTACTCTGGCATCATAGTTAAGGTCTTAACTCTTACTCTGGACTAATGGTTAAGGTCTTAGACTCTTACTCTGGACTAATGGTTAAGGTCTTAACTCTTTCTCTGGGCTAATGGTTAAGGTCTTAGACTCTTACTCTGGCATCATGGTTAAGGTCTTAGACTCTTACTCTGGCATCAAGGTTAAGGTCTTAACTCTTACTCTGGCATCATGGTTAAGGTCTTAACTCTTACTCTGGACTAATGGTTAAGGTCTTAGACTCTTACTCTGGACTAATGGTTAAGGTCTTAACTCTTACTCTGGACTACTGGTTAAGGTATTAACTCTTACTCTGGCATCATGGTTAAGGTCTTAACTCTTACTCTGGACTAATGGTTAAGGTCTTAACTCTTACTCTGGCATCATGGTTAAAGTCTTAGACTCATACTCTGGCATCATGGTTAAGGTCTTAACTCTTACTCTGGACTAATGGTTAAGGTCTTAACTCTTACTCTGGCATCATGGTTAGTGTCTTAGACTCTTACTCTGGACTAATGGTTAAGGTCTTAACTCTTACTCTGGACTAATGGTTAAGGTCTTAACTCTTACTCTGGCATCATCGTTAAGGTCTTAACTCTTACTCTGGCATCATGGTTAAGGTCTTAGACTCTTACTCTGGACTAATGGTTAAGGTCTTAACTCTTACTCTGGACTAATGGTTAAGGTATTAACTCTTACTCTGGCATCATCGTTAAGGTCTTAACTCTTACTCTGGCATCATGGTTAAGGTCTTAACTCTTACTCTGGACTAATGGTTAAGGTCTTAACTCTTACTCTGGACTAATGGTTAAGGTCTTAACTCTTACTCTGGCATCATCATTAAGGTCTTAACTCTGGCATCATGGTTAAGGTCTTAACTCTTACTCTGGCATCATGGTTAAGGTCTTAACTCTGGCATCATGGTTAAGGTCTTAACTCTTACTCTGGACTAATGGTTAAGGTCTTAACTCTTACTCTGGCATCATGGTTAAGGTCTTAACTCTTACTCTGGACTAATGGTTAAGGTCTTAGACTCTTACTCTGGACTAATGGTTAAGGTCTTAACTCTTAGTCTGGACTAATGGTTAAGGTCTTAACTCTTACTCTGGACTAATGGTTAAGGTCTTACCTCTTACTCTGGCATCATGGTTAAGGTCTTAGACTCTTACTCTGGACTAATGGTTAAGGTCTTACCTCTTAGTCTGGCATCATGGTTAAGGTCTTAACTCTTACTCTGGACTAATGGTTAAGGTCTTACCTCTTACTCTGGCATCATGGTTAAGGTCTTAACTCTTACTCTGGACTAATGGTTAAGGTCTTAGACTCTTACTCTGGACTAATGGTTAAGGTCTTAGACTCTTACTCTGGACTAATGGTTAAGGTCTTAACTCTTACTCTGGACTAATGGTTAAGGTATTAACTCTTACTCTGGCATCATGGTTAAGGTCTTAACTCTTACTCTGGACTAATGGTTAAGGTCTTAACTCTTACTCTGGCATCATGGTTAAAGTCTTAGACTCATACTCTGGCATCATGGTTAAGGTCTTAACTCTTACTCTGGACTAATGGTTAAGGTCTTAACTCTTACTCTGGCATCATGGTTAGTGTCTTAGACTCTTACTCTGGACTAATGGTTAAGGTCTTAACTCTTACTCTGGACTAATGGTTAAGGTCTTAGACTCTTAATCTGGACTAATGGTTAAGGTCTTAACTCTTACTCTGGCATCATGGTTAAGGTCTTAGACTCTTACTCTGGACTAATGGTTAAGGTCTTAACTCTTACTCTGGACTAATCGTTAAGGTCTTAGACTCTTACTCTGGACTAATGGTTAAGGTCTTAACTCTTACTCTGGACTAATGGTTAAGGTCATGACTCTTACTCTGGGCTAATGGTTAAGGTCTTAGACTCTTACTCTGGCATCATGGTTAAGGTCTTAGACTCTTTCTCTGGCATCAAGGTTAAGGTCTTAACTCTTACTCTGGACTAATGGTTAAGGTCTGAACTCTTACTCTGGACTAATGGTTAAGGTCTTAACTCTTACTCTGGACTAATGGTTAAGGTCTTAGACTCTTACTCTGTACTCATGGTTAAGGTCTTAACTCTTACTCTGGCATCATGGTTAAGGTCTTAACTCTTACTCTGGACTAATGGTTAAGGTCTTAACTCTTACTCTCGACTAATGGTTAAGGTCTTAGACTCTTACTCTGGACTAATGGTTAAGGTCTTAGACTCTTACTCTGGCATCATGGTTAAGGTCTTAACTCTTACTCTGGCATCATTGTTAAGGTCTTAACTCTTACTCTGGCATCATGGTTAAGGGCTTAACTCTTACTCTGGACTAATGGTTAAGGTCTTAACTCTTACTCTGACATCATGGTTAAGGTCTTAACTCTTACTCTAGACTAATGGTTAAGGTCTTAACTCTTACTCTGGCATCATGGTTAAGGTATTAACTCTTACTCTGGACTATTGGTTAAGGTCTTAACTCTTACTCTGGACTAATGGTTAAGGTCATGACTCTTACTCTGGGCTAATGGTTAAGGTCTTAGACTCTTACTCTGGCATCATGGTTAAGGTCTTAGACTCTTTCTCTGGCATCAAGGTTAAGGTCTTAACTCTTACTCTGGCATCATGGTTAAGGTCTTAACTCTTACTCTGGCCTAATGGTTAAGGTCTGAACTCTTACTCTGGACTAATGGTTAAGGTCTTAACTCTTACTCTGGACTAATGGTTAAGGTCTTAGACTCTTACTCTGTACTGATGGTTAAGGTCTTAACTCTTACTCTGGCATCATGGTTAAGGTCTTAACTCTTACTCTGGACTAATGGTTAAGGTCTTAACTCTTACTCTTGACTAATGGTTAAGGTCTTAACTCTTACTCTGGACTAATGGTTAAGGTCTTAGACTCTTACTCTGGCATCATGGTTAAGGTCTTAACTCTTACTCTGGCATCATTTTTAAGGTCTTAACTCTTACTCTGGCATCATGGTTAAGGTCTTAACTCTTACTCTGGACTAATGGTTAAGGTCTTAACTCTTACTCTGGACTAATGGTTAAGGTCTTAACTCTTACTCCGGCATCATGGTTAAGGTCTTAACTCTTACTCTGGACTAATGGTTAAGGTCTTAACTCTTACTCTGGCATCATGGTTAAGGTCTTAGACTCTTACTCTGGCATCATGGTTAAGGTCTTAAATCTTACTCTGGACTAATGGTTAAGGTCTTAACTCTTACTCTGGCATCATGGTTAAGGTCTTAGACTCTTACTCTGGAATAATGGTTAAGGTCTTAACTCTTACTCTGGCATCACGGTTAAGGTCTTAACTCTTACTCTGGACTAATGCTTAAGGTCTTAACTCTTACTCTGGACTAATGCTTAAGGTCTTAACTCTTACTCTGGGCTAATGGTTAAGGTCTTAACTCTTACTCTGGACTAATGGTTAAGGTCTTAACTCTTACTCTGGACTAATGGTTAAGGTCTTAACTCTTACTCTGGCATCATCGTTAAGGTCTTAACTCTTACTCTGTACTCATGGTTAAGGTCTTAACTCTTACTCTGGTATCATGGTTAAGGTCTTAACTCTTACTCTGGACTAATGGTTAAGGTCTTAACTCTTACTCTGGACTAATGGTTAAGGTCTTAACTCTTACTCTGGCATCATGGTTAAGGTCTTAACTCTTACTCTGGACTAATGGTTAAGGTCTTAACTCTTACTCTGGCATCATGGTTAAGGTCTTAACTCTTACTCTGGACTAATGGTTAAGGTCTTAACTCTTACTCTGGGCTAATGGTTAAGGTCTTAACTCTTACTCTGGACTAATGGTTAAGGTCTTAACTCTTACTCTGTACTAATGGTTAAGGTCTTAACTCTTACTCTGGCATCATAGTTAAGGTCTTAACTCTTACTCTGGACTAATGGTTAAGGTCTTAGACTCTTACTCTGGACTAATGGTTAAGGTCTTAACTCTTTCTCTGGGCTAATGGTTAAGGTCTTAGACTCTTACTCTGGCATCATGGTTAAGGTCTTAGACTCTTACTCTGGCATCAAGGTTAAGGTCTTAACTCTTACTCTGGCATCATGGTTAAGGTCTTAACTCTTACTCTGGACTAATGGTTAAGGTCTTAGACTCTTACTCTGGACTAATGGTTAAGGTCTTAACTCTTACTCTGGACTAATGGTTAAGGTATTAACTCTTACTCTGGCATCATGGTTAAGGTCTTAACTCTTACTCTGGACTAATGGTTAAGGTCTTAACTCTTACTCTGGCATCATGGTTAAAGTCTTAGACTCATACTCTGGCATCATGGTTAAGGTCTTAACTCTTACTCTGGACTAATGGTTAAGGTCTTAACTCTTACTCTGGCATCATGGTTAGTGTCTTAGACTCTTACTCTGGACTAATGGTTAAGGTCTTAACTCTTACTCTGGACTAATGGTTAAGGTCTTAGACTCTTACTCTGGACTAATGGTTAAGGTCTTAGACTCTTACTCTGGACTAATGGTTAAGGTCTTAACTCTTACTCTGGACTAATGGTTAAGGTATTAACTCTTACTCTGGCATCATGGTTAAGGTCTTAACTCTTACTCTGGACTAATGGTTAAGGTCTTAACTCTTACTCTGGCATCATGGTTAAAGTCTTAGACTCATACTCTGGCATCATGGTTAAGGTCTTAACTCTTACTCTGGACTAATGGTTAAGGTCTTAACTCTTACTCTGGCATCATGGTTAGTGTCTTAGACTCTTACTCTGGACTAATGGTTAAGGTCTTAACTCTTACTCTGGACTAATGGTTAAGGTCTTAGACTCTTAATCTGGACTAATGGTTAAGGTCTTAACTCTTACTCTGGCATCATGGTTAAGGTCTTAGACTCTTACTCTGGACTAATGGTTAAGGTCTTAACTCTTACTCTGGACTAATCGTTAAGGTCTTAGACTCTTACTCTGGACTAATGGTTAAGGTCTTAACTCTTACTCTGGACTAATGGTTAAGGTCATGACTCTTACTCTGGGCTAATGGTTAAGGTCTTAGACTCTTACTCTGGCATCATGGTTAAGGTCTTAGACTCTTTCTCTGGCATCAAGGTTAAGGTCTTAACTCTTACTCTGGCATCATGGTTAAGGTCTTAACTCTTACTCTGGACTAATGGTTAAGGTCTTAACTCTTACTCTGGACTAATGGTTAAGGTCTTAACTCTTACTCTGGCATCATGGTTAAGGTCTTAACTCTTACTCTGGACTAATGGTTAAGGTCTTAACTCTTACTCTGGCATCATGGTGAAGGTCTTAACTCTTACTCTGGACTAATGGTTAAGGTCTTAGACTCTTACTCTGGACTAATGGTTAAGGTCTTAACTCTTTCTCTGGGCTAATGGTTAAGGTCTTAGACTCTTACTCTGGCATCATGGTTAAGGTCTTAGACTCTTACTCTGGCATCAAGGTTAAGGTCTTAACTCTTACTCTGGCATCATGGTTAAGGTCTTAACTCTTACTCTGGACTAATGGTTAAGGTCTTAGACTCTTACTCTGGACTAATGGTTAAGGTCTTAACTCTTACTCTGGACTAATGGTTAAGGTATTAACTCTTACTCTGGCATCATGGTTAAGGTCTTAACTCTTACTCTGGACTAATGGTTAAGGTCTTAACTCTTACTCTGGCATCATGGTTAAAGTCTTAGACTCATACTCTGGCATCATGGTTAAGGTCTTAACTCTTACTCTGGACTAATGGTTAAGGTCTTAACTCTTACTCTGGCATCATGGTTAGTGTCTTAGACTCTTACTCTGGACTAATGGTTAAGGTCTTAGACTCTTACTCTGGACTAATGGTTAAGGTCTTAACTCTTACTCTGGACTAATGGTTAAGGTATTAACTCTTACTCTGGCATCATCGTTAAGGTCTTAACTCTTACTCTGGCATCATGGTTAAGGTCTTAACGCTTACTCTGGACTAATGGTTAAGGTCTTAACTCTTACTCTGGACTAATGGTTAAGGTCTTAACTCTTACTCTGGCATCATTATTAAGGTCTTAACTCTGGCATCATGGTTAAGGTCTTAACTCTTACTCTGGCATCATGGTTAAGGTCTTAACTCTGGCATCATGGTTAAGGTCTTAACTCTTACTCTGGACTAATGGTTAAGGTCTTAACTCTTACTCTGGCATCATGGTTAAGGTCTTAACTCTTACTCTGGACTAATGGTTAAGGTCTTAGACTCTTACTCTGGACTAATGGTTAAGGTCTTAACTCTTACTCTGGACTAATGGTTAAGGTCTTAACTCTTACTCTGGACTAATGGTTAAGGTCTTACCTCTTACTCTGGCATCATGGTTAAGGTCTTAGACTCTTACTCTGGACTAATGGTTAAGGTCTTACCTCTTAGTCTGGCATCATGGTTAAGGTCTTAACTCTTACTCTGGACTAATGGTTAAGGTCTTACCTCTTACTCTGGCATCATGGTTAAGGTCTTAACTCTTACTCTGGACTAATGGTTAAGGTCTTAGACTCTTACTCTGGACTAATGGTTAAGGTCTTAGACTCTTACTCTGGACTAATGGTTAAGGTCTTAACTCTTACTCTGGACTAATGGTTAAGGTATTAACTCTTACTCTGGCATCATGGTTAAGGTCTTAACTCTTACTCTGGACTAATGGTTAAGGTCTTAACTCTTACTCTGGCATCATGGTTAAAGTCTTAGACTCATACTCTGGCATCATGGTTAAGGTCTTAACTCTTACTCTGGACTAATGGTTAAGGTCTTAACTCTTACTCTGGCATCATGGTTAGTGTCTTAGACTCTTACTCTGGACTAATGGTTAAGGTCTTAACTCTTACTCTGGACTAATGGTTAAGGTCTTAGACTCTTAATCTGGACTAATGGTTAAGGTCTTAACTCTTACTCTGGCATCATGGTTAAGGTCTTAGACTCTTACTCTGGACTAATGGTTAAGGTCTTAACTCTTACTCTGGACTAATGGTTAAGGTCTTAGACTCTTACTCTGGACTAATGGTTAAGGCCTTAACTCTTACTCTGGACTAATGGTTAAGGTCATGACTCTTACTCTGGGCTAATGGTTAAGGTCTTAGACTCTTACTCTGGCATCATGGTTAAGGTCTTAGACTCTTTCTCTGGCATCAAGGTTAAGGTCTTAACTCTTACTCTGGCATCATGGTTAAGGTCTTAACTCTTACTCTGGACTAATGGTTAAGGTCTGAACTCTTACTCTGGACTAATGGTTAAGGTCTTAACTCTTACTCTGGACTAATGGTTAAGGTCTTAGACTCTTACTCTGTACTCATGGTTAAGGTCTTAACTCTTACTCTGGCATCATGGTTAAGGTCTTAACTCTTACTCTGGACTAATGGTTAAGGTCTTAACTCTTACTCTCGACTAATGGTTAAGGTCTTAGACTCTTACTCTGGACTAATGGTTAAGGTCTTAGACTCTTACTCTGGCATCATGGTTAAGGTCTTAACTCTTACTCTGGCATCATTGTTAAGGTCTTAACTCTTACTCTGGCATCATGGTTAAGGGCTTAACTCTTACTCTGGACTAATGGTTAAGGTCTTAACTCTTACTCTGACATCATGGTTAAGGTCTTAACTCTTACTCTAGACTAATGGTTAAGGTCTTAACTCTTACTCTGGCATCATGGTTAAGGTATTAACTCTTACTCTGGACTATTGGTTAAGGTCTTAACTCTTACTCTGGACTAATGGTTAAGGTCATGACTCTTACTCTGGGCTAATGGTTAAGGTCTTAGACTCTTACTCTGGCATCATGGTTAAGGTCTTAGACTCTTTCTCTGGCATCAAGGTTAAGGTCTTAACTCTTACTCTGGCATCATGGTTAAGGTCTTAACTCTTACTCTGGCCTAATGGTTAAGGTCTGAACTCTTACTCTGGACTAATGGTTAAGGTCTTAACTCTTACTCTGGACTAATGGTTAAGGTCTTAGACTCTTACTCTGTACTGATGGTTAAGGTCTTAACTCTTACTCTTGACTAATGGTTAAGGTCTTAACTCTTACTCTGGACTAATGGTTAAGGTCTTAGACTCTTACTCTGGCATCATGGTTAAGGTCTTAACTCTTACTCTGGCATCATTTTTAAGGTCTTAACTCTTACTCTGGCATCATGGTTAAGGTCTTAACTCTTACTCTGGACTAATGGTTAAGGTCTTAACTCTTACTCTGGACTAATGGTTAAGGTCTTAACTCTTACTCCGGCATCATGGTTAAGGTCTTAACTCTTACTCTGGACTAATGGTTAAGGTCTTAACTCTTACTCTGGCATCATGGTTAAGGTCTTAGACTCTTACTCTGGCATCATGGTTAAGGTCTTAAATCTTACTCTGGACTAATGGTTAAGGTCTTAACTCTTACTCTGGCATCATGGTTAAGGTCTTAGACTCTTACTCTGGAATAATGGTTAAGGTCTTAACTCTTACTCTGGCATCACGGTTAAGGTCTTAACTCTTACTCTGGACTAATGCTTAAGGTCTTAACTCTTACTCTGGGCTAATGGTTAAGGTCTTAACTCTTACTCTGGACTAATGGTTAAGGTCTTAACTCTTACTCTGGACTAATGGTTAAGGTCTTAACTCTTACTCTGGCATCATCGTTAAGGTCTTAACTCTTACTCTGTACTCATCGTTAAGGTCTTAACTCTTACTCTGGCATCATGGTTAAGGTCTTAACTCTTACTCTGGACTAATGGTTAAGGTCTTAACTCTTACTCTGGACTAATGGTTAAGGTCTTAACTCTTACTCTGGCATCATGGTTAAGGTCTTAACTCTTACTCTGGACTAATGGTTAAGGTCTTAACTCTTACTCTGGACTAATGGTTAAGGTCATGACTCTTACTCTGGGCTAATGGTTAAGGTCTTAGACTCTTACTCTGGCATCATGGTTAAGGTCTTAGACTCTTTCTCTGGCATCAAGGTTAAGGTCTTAACTCTTACTCTGGCATCATGGTTAAGGTCTTAACTCTTACTCTGGCCTAATGGTTAAGGTCTGAACTCTTACTCTGGACTAATGGTTAAGGTCTTAACTCTTACTCTGGACTAATGGTTAAGGTCTTAGACTCTTACTCTGTACTGATGGTTAAGGTCTTAACTCTTACTCTTGACTAATGGTTAAGGTCTTAACTCTTACTCTGGACTAATGGTTAAGGTCTTAGACTCTTACTCTGGCATCATGGTTAAGGTCTTAACTCTTACTCTGGCATCATTTTTAAGGTCTTAACTCTTACTCTGGCATCATGGTTAAGGTCTTAACTCTTACTCTGGACTAATGGTTAAGGTCTTAACTCTTACTCTGGACTAATGGTTAAGGTCTTAACTCTTACTCCGGCATCATGGTTAAGGTCTTAACTCTTACTCTGGACTAATGGTTAAGGTCTTAACTCTTACTCTGGCATCATGGTTAAGGTCTTAGACTCTTACTCTGGCATCATGGTTAAGGTCTTAAATCTTACTCTGGACTAATGGTTAAGGTCTTAACTCTTACTCTGGCATCATGGTTAAGGTCTTATTCTCTTACTCTGGAATAATGGTTAAGGTCTTAACTCTTACTCTGGCATCACGGTTAAGGTCTTAACTCTTACTCTGGACTAATGCTTAAGGTCTTAACTCTTACTCTGGGCTAATGGTTAAGGTCTTAACTCTTACTCTGGACTAATGGTTAAGGTCTTAACTCTTACTCTGGACTAATGGTTAAGGTCTTAACTCTTACTCTGGCATCATCGTTAAGGTCTTAACTCTTACTCTGTACTCATGGTTAAGGTCTTAACTCTTACTCTGGCATCATGGTTAAGGTCTTAACTCTTACTCTGGACTAATGGTTAAGGTCTTAACTCTTACTCTGGACTAATGGTTAAGGTCTTAACTCTTACTCTGGCATCATGGTTAAGGTCTTAACTCTTACTCTGGACTAATGGTTAAGGTCTTAACTCTTACTCTGGCATCATGGTTAAGGTCTTAACTCTTACTCTGGACTAATGGTTAAGGTCTTAACTCTTACTCTGGCATCATGGTTAGTGTCTTAGACTCTTACTCTGGACTAATGGTTAAGGTCTTAACTCTTACTCTGGACTAATGGTTAAGGTCTTAGACTCTTAATCTGGACTAATGGTTAAGGTCTTAACTCTTACTCTGGCATCATGGTTAAGGTCTTAGACTCTTACTCTGGACTAATGGTTAAGGTCTTAACTCTTACTCTGGACTAATGGTTAAGGTCTTAGACTCTTACTCTGGACTAATGGTTAAGGCCTTAACTCTTACTCTGGACTAATGGTTAAGGTCATGACTCTTACTCTGGGCTAATGGTTAAGGTCTTAGACTCTTACTCTGGCATCATGGTTAAGGTCTTAGACTCTTTCTCTGGCATCAAGGTTAAGGTCTTAACTCTTACTCTGGCATCATGGTTAAGGTCTTAACTCTTACTCTGGACTAATGGTTAAGGTCTGAACTCTTACTCTGGACTAATGGTTAAGGTCTTAACTCTTACTCTGGACTAATGGTTAAGGTCTTAGACTCTTACTCTGTACTCATGGTTAAGGTCTTAACTCTTACTCTGGCATCATGGTTAAGGTCTTAACTCTTACTCTGGACTAATGGTTAAGGTCTTAACTCTTACTCTCGACTAATGGTTAAGGTCTTAGACTCTTACTCTGGACTAATGGTTAAGGTCTTAGACTCTTACTCTGGCATCATGGTTAAGGTCTTAACTCTTACTCTGGCATCATTGTTAAGGTCTTAACTCTTACTCTGGCATCATGGTTAAGGGCTTAACTCTTACTCTGGACTAATGGTTAAGGTCTTAACTCTTACTCTGACATCATGGTTAAGGTCTTAACTCTTACTCTAGACTAATGGTTAAGGTCTTAACTCTTACTCTGGCATCATGGTTAAGGTATTAACTCTTACTCTGGACTATTGGTTAAGGTCTTAACTCTTACTCTGGACTAATGGTTAAGGTCATGACTCTTACTCTGGGCTAATGGTTAAGGTCTTAGACTCTTACTCTGGCATCATGGTTAAGGTCTTAGACTCTTTCTCTGGCATCAAGGTTAAGGTCTTAACTCTTACTCTGGCATCATGGTTAAGGTCTTAACTCTTACTCTGGCCTAATGGTTAAGGTCTGAACTCTTACTCTGGACTAATGGTTAAGGTCTTAACTCTTACTCTGGACTAATGGTTAAGGTCTTAGACTCTTACTCTGTACTGATGGTTAAGGTCTTAACTCTTACTCTTGACTAATGGTTAAGGTCTTAACTCTTACTCTGGACTAATGGTTAAGGTCTTAGACTCTTACTCTGGCATCATGGTTAAGGTCTTAACTCTTACTCTGGCATCATTTTTAAGGTCTTAACTCTTACTCTGGCATCATGGTTAAGGTCTTAACTCTTACTCTGGACTAATGGTTAAGGTCTTAACTCTTACTCTGGACTAATGGTTAAGGTCTTAACTCTTACTCCGGCATCATGGTTAAGGTCTTAACTCTTACTCTGGACTAATGGTTAAGGTCTTAACTCTTACTCTGGCATCATGGTTAAGGTCTTAGACTCTTACTCTGGCATCATGGTTAAGGTCTTAAATCTTACTCTGGACTAATGGTTAAGGTCTTAACTCTTACTCTGGCATCATGGTTAAGGTCTTAGACTCTTACTCTGGAATAATGGTTAAGGTCTTAACTCTTACTCTGGCATCACGGTTAAGGTCTTAACTCTTACTCTGGACTAATGCTTAAGGTCTTAACTCTTACTCTGGGCTAATGGTTAAGGTCTTAACTCTTACTCTGGACTAATGGTTAAGGTCTTAACTCTTACTCTGGACTAATGGTTAAGGTCTTAACTCTTACTCTGGCATCATCGTTAAGGTCTTAACTCTTACTCTGTACTCATCGTTAAGGTCTTAACTCTTACTCTGGCATCATGGTTAAGGTCTTAACTCTTACTCTGGACTAATGGTTAAGGTCTTAACTCTTACTCTGGACTAATGGTTAAGGTCTTAACTCTTACTCTGGCATCATGGTTAAGGTCTTAACTCTTACTCTGGACTAATGGTTAAGGTCTTAACTCTTACTCTGGACTAATGGTTAAGGTCATGACTCTTACTCTGGGCTAATGGTTAAGGTCTTAGACTCTTACTCTGGCATCATGGTTAAGGTCTTAGACTCTTTCTCTGGCATCAAGGTTAAGGTCTTAACTCTTACTCTGGCATCATGGTTAAGGTCTTAACTCTTACTCTGGCCTAATGGTTAAGGTCTGAACTCTTACTCTGGACTAATGGTTAAGGTCTTAACTCTTACTCTGGACTAATGGTTAAGGTCTTAGACTCTTACTCTGTACTGATGGTTAAGGTCTTAACTCCTACTCTTGACTAATGGTTAAGGTCTTAACTCTTACTCTGGACTAATGGTTAAGGTCTTAGACTCTTACTCTGGCATCATGGTTAAGGTCTTAACTCTTACTCTGGCATCATTTTTAAGGTCTTAACTCTTACTCTGGCATCATGGTTAAGGTCTTAACTCTTACTCTGGACTAATGGTTAAGGTCTTAACTCTTACTCTGGACTAATGGTTAAGGTCTTAACTCTTACTCCGGCATCATGGTTAAGGTCTTAACTCTTACTCTGGACTAATGGTTAAGGTCTTAACTCTTACTCTGGCATCATGGTTAAGGTCTTAGACTCTTACTCTGGCATCATGGTTAAGGTCTTAAATCTTACTCTGGACTAATGGTTAAGGTCTTAACTCTTACTCTGGCATCATGGTTAAGGTCTTATTCTCTTACTCTGGAATAATGGTTAAGGTCTTAACTCTTACTCTGGCATCACGGTTAAGGTCTTAACTCTTACTCTGGACTAATGCTTAAGGTCTTAACTCTTACTCTGGGCTAATGGTTAAGGTCTTAACTCTTACTCTGGACTAATGGTTAAGGTCTTAACTCTTACTCTGGACTAATGGTTAAGGTCTTAACTCTTACTCTGGCATCATCGTTAAGGTCTTAACTCTTACTCTGTACTCATGGTTAAGGTCTTAACTCTTACTCTGGCATCATGGTTAAGGTCTTAACTCTTACTCTGGACTAATGGTTAAGGTCTTAACTCTTACTCTGGACTAATGGTTAAGGTCTTAACTCTTACTCTGGCATCATGGTTAAGGTCTTAACTCTTACTCTGGACTAATGGTTAAGGTCTTAACTCTTACTCTGGCATCATGGTTAAGGTCTTAACTCTTACTCTGGACTAATGGTTAAGGTCTTAACTCTTACTCTGGGCTAATGGTTAAGGTCTTAACTCTTACTCTGGACTAATGGTTAAGGTCTTAACTCTTACTCTGTACTAATGGTTAAGGTCTTAACTCTTACTCTGGCATCATAGTTAAGGTCTTAACTCTTACTCTGGACTAATGGTTAAGGTCTTAGACTCTTACTCTGGACTAATGGTTAAGGTCTTAACTCTTTCTCTGGGCTAATGGTTAAGGTCTTAGACTCTTACTCTGGCATCATGGTTAAGGTCTTAGACTCTTACTCTGGCATCAAGGTTAAGGTCTTAACTCTTACTCTGGCATCATGGTTAAGGTCTTAACTCTTACTCTGGACTAATGGTTAAGGTCTTAGACTCTTACTCTGGACTAATGGTTAAGGTCTTAACTCTTACTCTGGACTACTGGTTAAGGTATTAACTCTTACTCTGGCATCATGGTTAAGGTCTTAACTCTTACTCTGGACTAATGGTTAAGGTCTTAACTCTTACTCTGGCATCATGGTTAAAGTCTTAGACTCATACTCTGGCATCATGGTTAAGGTCTTAACTCTTACTCTGGACTAATGGTTAAGGTCTTAACTCTTACTCTGGCATCATGGTTAGTGTCTTAGACTCTTACTCTGGACTAATGGTTAAGGTCTTAACTCTTACTCTGGACTAATGGTTAAGGTCTTAACTCTTACTCTGGCATCATCGTTAAGGTCTTAACTCTTACTCTGGCATCATGGTTAAGGTCTTAGACTCTTACTCTGGACTAATGGTTAAGGTCTTAACTCTTACTCTGGACTAATGGTTAAGGTATTAACTCTTACTCTGGCATCATCGTTAAGGTCTTAACTCTTACTCTGGCATCATGGTTAAGGTCTTAACTCTTACTCTGGACTAATGGTTAAGGTCTTAACTCTTACTCTGGACTAATGGTTAAGGTCTTAACTCTTACTCTGGCATCATCATTAAGGTCTTAACTCTGGCATCATGGTTAAGGTCTTAACTCTTACTCTGGCATCATGGTTAAGGTCTTAACTCTGGCATCATGGTTAAGGTCTTAACTCTTACTCTGGACTAATGGTTAAGGTCTTAACTCTTACTCTGGCATCATGGTTAAGGTCTTAACTCTTACTCTGGACTAATGGTTAAGGTCTTAGACTCTTACTCTGGACTAATGGTTAAGGTCTTAACTCTTAGTCTGGACTAATGGTTAAGGTCTTAACTCTTACTCTGGACTAATGGTTAAGGTCTTGCCTCTTACTCTGGCATCATGGTTAAGGTCTTAGACTCTTACTCTGGACTAATGGTTAAGGTCTTACCTCTTAGTCTGGCATCATGGTTAAGGTCTTAACTCTTACTCTGGACTAATGGTTAAGGTCTTACCTCTTACTCTGGCATCATGGTTAAGGTCTTAACTCTTACTCTGGACTAATGGTTAAGGTCTTAGACTCTTACTCTGGACTAATGGTTAAGGTCTTAGACTCTTACTCTGGACTAATGGTTAAGGTCTTAACTCTTACTCTGGACTAATGGTTAAGGTATTAACTCTTACTCTGGCATCATGGTTAAGGTCTTAACTCTTACTCTGGACTAATGGTTAAGGTCTTAACTCTTACTCTGGCATCATGGTTAAAGTCTTAGACTCATACTCTGGCATCATGGTTAAGGTCTTAACTCTTACTCTGGACTAATGGTTAAGGTCTTAACTCTTACTCTGGCATCATGGTTAGTGTCTTAGACTCTTACTCTGGACTAATGGTTAAGGTCTTAACTCTTACTCTGGACTAATGGTTAAGGTCTTAGACTCTTAATCTGGACTAATGGTTAAGGTCTTAACTCTTACTCTGGCATCATGGTTAAGGTCTTAGACTCTTACTCTGGACTAATGGTTAAGGTCTTAACTCTTACTCTGGACTAATCGTTAAGGTCTTAGACTCTTACTCTGGACTAATGGTTAAGGTCTTAACTCTTACTCTGGACTAATGGTTAAGGTCATGACTCTTACTCTGGGCTAATGGTTAAGGTCTTAGACTCTTACTCTGGCATCATGGTTAAGGTCTTAGACTCTTTCTCTGGCATCAAGGTTAAGGTCTTAACTCTTACTCTGGACTAATGGTTAAGGTCTGAACTCTTACTCTGGACTAATGGTTAAGGTCTTAACTCTTACTCTGGACTAATGGTTAAGGTCTTAGACTCTTACTCTGTACTCATGGTTAAGGTCTTAACTCTTACTCTGGCATCATGGTTAAGGTCTTAACTCTTACTCTGGACTAATGGTTAAGGTCTTAACTCTTACTCTCGACTAATGGTTAAGGTCTTAGACTCTTACTCTGGACTAATGGTTAAGGTCTTAGACTCTTACTCTGGCATCATGGTTAAGGTCTTAACTCTTACTCTGGCATCATTGTTAAGGTCTTAACTCTTACTCTGGCATCATGGTTAAGGGCTTAACTCTTACTCTGGACTAATGGTTAAGGTCTTAACTCTTACTCTGACATCATGGTTAAGGTCTTAACTCTTACTCTAGACTAATGGTTAAGGTCTTAACTCTTACTCTGGCATCATGGTTAAGGTATTAACTCTTACTCTGGACTATTGGTTAAGGTCTTAACTCTTACTCTGGACTAATGGTTAAGGTCATGACTCTTACTCTGGGCTAATGGTTAAGGTCTTAGACTCTTACTCTGGCATCATGGTTAAGGTCTTAGACTCTTTCTCTGGCATCAAGGTTAAGGTCTTAACTCTTACTCTGGCATCATGGTTAAGGTCTTAACTCTTACTCTGGCCTAATGGTTAAGGTCTGAACTCTTACTCTGGACTAATGGTTAAGGTCTTAACTCTTACTCTGGACTAATGGTTAAGGTCTTAGACTCTTACTCTGTACTGATGGTTAAGGTCTTAACTCTTACTCTGGCATCATGGTTAAGGTCTTAACTCTTACTCTGGACTAATGGTTAAGGTCTTAACTCTTACTCTTGACTAATGGTTAAGGTCTTAACTCTTACTCTGGACTAATGGTTAAGGTCTTAGACTCTTACTCTGGCATCATGGTTAAGGTCTTAACTCTTACTCTGGCATCATTTTTAAGGTCTTAACTCTTACTCTGGCATCATGGTTAAGGTCTTAACTCTTACTCTGGACTAATGGTTAAGGTCTTAACTCTTACTCTGGACTAATGGTTAAGGTCTTAACTCTTACTCCGGCATCATGGTTAAGGTCTTAACTCTTACTCTGGACTAATGGTTAAGGTCTTAACTCTTACTCTGGCATCATGGTTAAGGTCTTAGACTCTTACTCTGGCATCATGGTTAAGGTCTTAAATCTTACTCTGGACTAATGGTTAAGGTCTTAACTCTTACTCTGGCATCATGGTTAAGGTCTTAGACTCTTACTCTGGAATAATGGTTAAGGTCTTAACTCTTACTCTGGACTAATGGTTAAGGTCTTAACTCTTACTCCGGCATCATGGTTAAGGTCTTAACTCTTACTCTGGACTAATGGTTAAGGTCTTAACTCTTACTCTGGCATCATGGTTAAGGTCTTAGACTCTTACTCTGGCATCACGGTTAAGGTCTTAACTCTTACTCTGGACTAATGCTTAAGGTCTTAACTCTTACTCTGGGCTAATGGTTAAGGTCTTAACTCTTACTCTGGACTAATGGTTAAGGTCTTAACTCTTACTCTGGACTAATGGTTAAGGTCTTAACTCTTACTCTGGCATCATCGTTAAGGTCTTAACTCTTACTCTGTACTCATGGTTAAGGTCTTAACTCTTACTCTGGCATCATGGTTAAGGTCTTAACTCTTACTCTGGACTAATGGTTAAGGTCTTAACTCTTACTCTGGACTAATGGTTAAGGTCTTAACTCTTACTCTGGCATCATGGTTAAGGTCTTAACTCTTACTCTGGACTAATGGTTAAGGTCTTAACTCTTACTCTGGCATCATGGTTAAGGTCTTAACTCTTACTCTGGACTAATGGTTAAGGTCTTAACTCTTACTCTGGGCTAATGGTTAAGGTCTTAACTCTTACTCTGGACTAATGGTTAAGGTCTTAACTCTTACTCTGTACTAATGGTTAAGGTCTTAACTCTTACTCTGGCATCATAGTTAAGGTCTTAACTCTTACTCTGGACTAATGGTTAAGGTCTTAGACTCTTACTCTGGACTAATGGTTAAGGTCTTAACTCTTTCTCTGGGCTAATGGTTAAGGTCTTAGACTCTTACTCTGGCATCATGGTTAAGGTCTTAACTCTTACTCTGGCATCATGGTTAAGGTCTTAACTCTTACTCTGGACTAATGGTTAAGGTCTTAACTCTTACTCTGGACTAATGGTTAAGGTCTTAACTCTTACTCTGGCATCATGGTTAAGGTCTTAACTCTTACTCTGGACTAATGGTTAAGGTCTTAACTCTTACTCTGGCATCATGGTTAAGGTCTTAACTCTTACTCTGGACTAATGGTTAAGGTCTTAACTCTTACTCTGGCATCATGGTTAGTGTCTTAGACTCTTACTCTGGACTAATGGTTAAGGTCTTAACTCTTACTCTGGACTAATGGTTAAGGTCTTAGACTCTTAATCTGGACTAATGGTTAAGGTCTTAACTCTTACTCTGGCATCATGGTTAAGGTCTTAGACTCTTACTCTGGACTAATGGTTAAGGTCTTAACTCTTACTCTGGACTAATGGTTAAGGTCTTAGACTCTTACTCTGGACTAATGGTTAAGGCCTTAACTCTTACTCTGGACTAATGGTTAAGGTCATGACTCTTACTCTGGGCTAATGGTTAAGGTCTTAGACTCTTACTCTGGCATCATGGTTAAGGTCTTAGACTCTTTCTCTGGCATCAAGGTTAAGGTCTTAACTCTTACTCTGGCATCATGGTTAAGGTCTTAACTCTTACTCTGGACTAATGGTTAAGGTCTGAACTCTTACTCTGGACTAATGGTTAAGGTCTTAACTCTTACTCTGGACTAATGGTTAAGGTCTTAGACTCTTACTCTGTACTCATGGTTAAGGTCTTAACTCTTACTCTGGCATCATGGTTAAGGTCTTAACTCTTACTCTGGACTAATGGTTAAGGTCTTAACTCTTACTCTCGACTAATGGTTAAGGTCTTAGACTCTTACTCTGGACTAATGGTTAAGGTCTTAGACTCTTACTCTGGCATCATGGTTAAGGTCTTAACTCTTACTCTGGCATCATTGTTAAGGTCTTAACTCTTACTCTGGCATCATGGTTAAGGGCTTAACTCTTACTCTGGACTAATGGTTAAGGTCTTAACTCTTACTCTGACATCATGGTTAAGGTCTTAACTCTTACTCTAGACTAATGGTTAAGGTCTTAACTCTTACTCTGGCATCATGGTTAAGGTATTAACTCTTACTCTGGACTATTGGTTAAGGTCTTAACTCTTACTCTGGACTAATGGTTAAGGTCATGACTCTTACTCTGGGCTAATGGTTAAGGTCTTAGACTCTTACTCTGGCATCATGGTTAAGGTCTTAGACTCTTTCTCTGGCATCAAGGTTAAGGTCTTAACTCTTACTCTGGCATCATGGTTAAGGTCTTAACTCTTACTCTGGCCTAATGGTTAAGGTCTGAACTCTTACTCTGGACTAATGGTTAAGGTCTTAACTCTTACTCTGGACTAATGGTTAAGGTCTTAGACTCTTACTCTGTACTGATGGTTAAGGTCTTAACTCTTACTCTTGACTAATGGTTAAGGTCTTAACTCTTACTCTGGACTAATGGTTAAGGTCTTAGACTCTTACTCTGGCATCATGGTTAAGGTCTTAACTCTTACTCTGGCATCATTTTTAAGGTCTTAACTCTTACTCTGGCATCATGGTTAAGGTCTTAACTCTTACTCTGGACTAATGGTTAAGGTCTTAACTCTTACTCTGGACTAATGGTTAAGGTCTTAACTCTTACTCCGGCATCATGGTTAAGGTCTTAACTCTTACTCTGGACTAATGGTTAAGGTCTTAACTCTTACTCTGGCATCATGGTTAAGGTCTTAGACTCTTACTCTGGCATCATGGTTAAGGTCTTAAATCTTACTCTGGACTAATGGTTAAGGTCTTAACTCTTACTCTGGCATCATGGTTAAGGTCTTAGACTCTTACTCTGGAATAATGGTTAAGGTCTTAACTCTTACTCTGGCATCACGGTTAAGGTCTTAACTCTTACTCTGGACTAATGCTTAAGGTCTTAACTCTTACTCTGGGCTAATGGTTAAGGTCTTAACTCTTACTCTGGACTAATGGTTAAGGTCTTAACTCTTACTCTGGACTAATGGTTAAGGTCTTAACTCTTACTCTGGCATCATCGTTAAGGTCTTAACTCTTACTCTGTACTCATCGTTAAGGTCTTAACTCTTACTCTGGCATCATGGTTAAGGTCTTAACTCTTACTCTGGACTAATGGTTAAGGTCTTAACTCTTACTCTGGACTAATGGTTAAGGTCTTAACTCTTACTCTGGCATCATGGTTAAGGTCTTAACTCTTACTCTGGACTAATGGTTAAGGTCTTAACTCTTACTCTGGACTAATGGTTAAGGTCATGACTCTTACTCTGGGCTAATGGTTAAGGTCTTAGACTCTTACTCTGGCATCATGGTTAAGGTCTTAGACTCTTTCTCTGGCATCAAGGTTAAGGTCTTAACTCTTACTCTGGCATCATGGTTAAGGTCTTAACTCTTACTCTGGCCTAATGGTTAAGGTCTGAACTCTTACTCTGGACTAATGGTTAAGGTCTTAACTCTTACTCTGGACTAATGGTTAAGGTCTTAGACTCTTACTCTGTACTGATGGTTAAGGTCTTAACTCCTACTCTTGACTAATGGTTAAGGTCTTAACTCTTACTCTGGACTAATGGTTAAGGTCTTAGACTCTTACTCTGGCATCATGGTTAAGGTCTTAACTCTTACTCTGGCATCATTTTTAAGGTCTTAACTCTTACTCTGGCATCATGGTTAAGGTCTTAACTCTTACTCTGGACTAATGGTTAAGGTCTTAACTCTTACTCTGGACTAATGGTTAAGGTCTTAACTCTTACTCCGGCATCATGGTTAAGGTCTTAACTCTTACTCTGGACTAATGGTTAAGGTCTTAACTCTTACTCTGGCATCATGGTTAAGGTCTTAGACTCTTACTCTGGCATCATGGTTAAGGTCTTAAATCTTACTCTGGACTAATGGTTAAGGTCTTAACTCTTACTCTGGCATCATGGTTAAGGTCTTATTCTCTTACTCTGGAATAATGGTTAAGGTCTTAACTCTTACTCTGGCATCACGGTTAAGGTCTTAACTCTTACTCTGGACTAATGCTTAAGGTCTTAACTCTTACTCTGGGCTAATGGTTAAGGTCTTAACTCTTACTCTGGACTAATGGTTAAGGTCTTAACTCTTACTCTGGACTAATGGTTAAGGTCTTAACTCTTACTCTGGCATCATCGTTAAGGTCTTAACTCTTACTCTGTACTCATGGTTAAGGTCTTAACTCTTACTCTGGCATCATGGTTAAGGTCTTAACTCTTACTCTGGACTAATGGTTAAGGTCTTAACTCTTACTCTGGACTAATGGTTAAGGTCTTAACTCTTACTCTGGCATCATGGTTAAGGTCTTAACTCTTACTCTGGACTAATGGTTAAGGTCTTAACTCTTACTCTGGCATCATGGTTAAGGTCTTAACTCTTACTCTGGACTAATGGTTAAGGTCTTAACTCTTACTCTGGGCTAATGGTTAAGGTCTTAACTCTTACTCTGGACTAATGGTTAAGGTCTTAACTCTTACTCTGTACTAATGGTTAAGGTCTTAACTCTTACTCTGGCATCATAGTTAAGGTCTTAACTCTTACTCTGGACTAATGGTTAAGGTCTTAGACTCTTACTCTGGACTAATGGTTAAGGTCTTAACTCTTTCTCTGGGCTAATGGTTAAGGTCTTAGACTCTTACTCTGGCATCATGGTTAAGGTCTTAGACTCTTACTCTGGCATCAAGGTTAAGGTCTTAACTCTTACTCTGGCATCATGGTTAAGGTCTTAACTCTTACTCTGGACTAATGGTTAAGGTCTTAGACTCTTACTCTGGACTAATGGTTAAGGTCTTAACTCTTACTCTGGACTACTGGTTAAGGTATTAACTCTTACTCTGGCATCATGGTTAAGGTCTTAACTCTTACTCTGGACTAATGGTTAAGGTCTTAACTCTTACTCTGGCATCATGGTTAAAGTCTTAGACTCATACTCTGGCATCATGGTTAAGGTCTTAACTCTTACTCTGGACTAATGGTTAAGGTCTTAACTCTTACTCTGGCATCATGGTTAGTGTCTTAGACTCTTACTCTGGACTAATGGTTAAGGTCTTAACTCTTACTCTGGACTAATGGTTAAGGTCTTAACTCTTACTCTGGCATCATCGTTAAGGTCTTAACTCTTACTCTGGCATCATGGTTAAGGTCTTAGACTCTTACTCTGGACTAATGGTTAAGGTCTTAACTCTTACTCTGGACTAATGGTTAAGGTATTAACTCTTACTCTGGCATCATCGTTAAGGTCTTAACTCTTACTCTGGCATCATGGTTAAGGTCTTAACTCTTACTCTGGACTAATGGTTAAGGTCTTAACTCTTACTCTGGACTAATGGTTAAGGTCTTAACTCTTACTCTGGCATCATCATTAAGGTCTTAACTCTGGCATCATGGTTAAGGTCTTAACTCTTACTCTGGCATCATGGTTAAGGTCTTAACTCTGGCATCATGGTTAAGGTCTTAACTCTTACTCTGGACTAATGGTTAAGGTCTTAACTCTTACTCTGGCATCATGGTTAAGGTCTTAACTCTTACTCTGGACTAATGGTTAAGGTCTTAGACTCTTACTCTGGACTAATGGTTAAGGTCTTAACTCTTAGTCTGGACTAATGGTTAAGGTCTTAACTCTTACTCTGGACTAATGGTTAAGGTCTTGCCTCTTACTCTGGCATCATGGTTAAGGTCTTAGACTCTTACTCTGGACTAATGGTTAAGGTCTTACCTCTTAGTCTGGCATCATGGTTAAGGTCTTAACTCTTACTCTGGACTAATGGTTAAGGTCTTACCTCTTACTCTGGCATCATGGTTAAGGTCTTAACTCTTACTCTGGACTAATGGTTAAGGTCTTAGACTCTTACTCTGGACTAATGGTTAAGGTCTTAGACTCTTACTCTGGACTAATGGTTAAGGTCTTAACTCTTACTCTGGACTAATGGTTAAGGTATTAACTCTTACTCTGGCATCATGGTTAAGGTCTTAACTCTTACTCTGGACTAATGGTTAAGGTCTTAACTCTTACTCTGGCATCATGGTTAAAGTCTTAGACTCATACTCTGGCATCATGGTTAAGGTCTTAACTCTTACTCTGGACTAATGGTTAAGGTCTTAACTCTTACTCTGGCATCATGGTTAGTGTCTTAGACTCTTACTCTGGACTAATGGTTAAGGTCTTAACTCTTACTCTGGACTAATGGTTAAGGTCTTAGACTCTTAATCTGGACTAATGGTTAAGGTCTTAACTCTTACTCTGGCATCATGGTTAAGGTCTTAGACTCTTACTCTGGACTAATGGTTAAGGTCTTAACTCTTACTCTGGACTAATCGTTAAGGTCTTAGACTCTTACTCTGGACTAATGGTTAAGGTCTTAACTCTTACTCTGGACTAATGGTTAAGGTCATGACTCTTACTCTGGGCTAATGGTTAAGGTCTTAGACTCTTACTCTGGCATCATGGTTAAGGTCTTAGACTCTTTCTCTGGCATCAAGGTTAAGGTCTTAACTCTTACTCTGGACTAATGGTTAAGGTCTGAACTCTTACTCTGGACTAATGGTTAAGGTCTTAACTCTTACTCTGGACTAATGGTTAAGGTCTTAGACTCTTACTCTGTACTCATGGTTAAGGTCTTAACTCTTACTCTGGCATCATGGTTAAGGTCTTAACTCTTACTCTGGACTAATGGTTAAGGTCTTAACTCTTACTCTCGACTAATGGTTAAGGTCTTAGACTCTTACTCTGGACTAATGGTTAAGGTCTTAGACTCTTACTCTGGCATCATGGTTAAGGTCTTAACTCTTACTCTGGCATCATTGTTAAGGTCTTAACTCTTACTCTGGCATCATGGTTAAGGGCTTAACTCTTACTCTGGACTAATGGTTAAGGTCTTAACTCTTACTCTGACATCATGGTTAAGGTCTTAACTCTTACTCTAGACTAATGGTTAAGGTCTTAACTCTTACTCTGGCATCATGGTTAAGGTATTAACTCTTACTCTGGACTATTGGTTAAGGTCTTAACTCTTACTCTGGACTAATGGTTAAGGTCATGACTCTTACTCTGGGCTAATGGTTAAGGTCTTAGACTCTTACTCTGGCATCATGGTTAAGGTCTTAGACTCTTTCTCTGGCATCAAGGTTAAGGTCTTAACTCTTACTCTGGCATCATGGTTAAGGTCTTAACTCTTACTCTGGCCTAATGGTTAAGGTCTGAACTCTTACTCTGGACTAATGGTTAAGGTCTTAACTCTTACTCTGGACTAATGGTTAAGGTCTTAGACTCTTACTCTGTACTGATGGTTAAGGTCTTAACTCTTACTCTGGCATCATGGTTAAGGTCTTAACTCTTACTCTGGACTAATGGTTAAGGTCTTAACTCTTACTCTTGACTAATGGTTAAGGTCTTAACTCTTACTCTGGACTAATGGTTAAGGTCTTAGACTCTTACTCTGGCATCATGGTTAAGGTCTTAACTCTTACTCTGGCATCATTTTTAAGGTCTTAACTCTTACTCTGGCATCATGGTTAAGGTCTTAACTCTTACTCTGGACTAATGGTTAAGGTCTTAACTCTTACTCTGGACTAATGGTTAAGGTCTTAACTCTTACTCCGGCATCATGGTTAAGGTCTTAACTCTTACTCTGGACTAATGGTTAAGGTCTTAACTCTTACTCTGGCATCATGGTTAAGGTCTTAGACTCTTACTCTGGCATCATGGTTAAGGTCTTAAATCTTACTCTGGACTAATGGTTAAGGTCTTAACTCTTACTCTGGCATCATGGTTAAGGTCTTAGACTCTTACTCTGGAATAATGGTTAAGGTCTTAACTCTTACTCTGGACTAATGGTTAAGGTCTTAACTCTTACTCCGGCATCATGGTTAAGGTCTTAACTCTTACTCTGGACTAATGGTTAAGGTCTTAACTCTTACTCTGGCATCATGGTTAAGGTCTTAGACTCTTACTCTGGCATCACGGTTAAGGTCTTAACTCTTACTCTGGACTAATGCTTAAGGTCTTAACTCTTACTCTGGGCTAATGGTTAAGGTCTTAACTCTTACTCTGGACTAATGGTTAAGGTCTTAACTCTTACTCTGGACTAATGGTTAAGGTCTTAACTCTTACTCTGGCATCATCGTTAAGGTCTTAACTCTTACTCTGTACTCATGGTTAAGGTCTTAACTCTTACTCTGGCATCATGGTTAAGGTCTTAACTCTTACTCTGGACTAATGGTTAAGGTCTTAACTCTTACTCTGGACTAATGGTTAAGGTCTTAACTCTTACTCTGGCATCATGGTTAAGGTCTTAACTCTTACTCTGGACTAATGGTTAAGGTCTTAACTCTTACTCTGGCATCATGGTTAAGGTCTTAACTCTTACTCTGGACTAATGGTTAAGGTCTTAACTCTTACTCTGGGCTAATGGTTAAGGTCTTAACTCTTACTCTGGACTAATGGTTAAGGTCTTAACTCTTACTCTGTACTAATGGTTAAGGTCTTAACTCTTACTCTGGCATCATAGTTAAGGTCTTAACTCTTACTCTGGACTAATGGTTAAGGTCTTAGACTCTTACTCTGGACTAATGGTTAAGGTCTTAACTCTTTCTCTGGGCTAATGGTTAAGGTCTTAGACTCTTACTCTGGCATCATGGTTAAGGTCTTAGACTCTTACTCTGGCATCAAGGTTAAGGTCTTAACTCTTACTCTGGCATCATGGTTAAGGTCTTAACTCTTACTCTGGACTAATGGTTAAGGTCTTAGACTCTTACTCTGGACTAATGGTTAAGGTCTTAACTCTTACTCTGGACTAATGGTTAAGGTATTAACTCTTACTCTGGCATCATGGTTAAGGTCTTAACTCTTACTCTGGACTAATGGTTAAGGTCTTAACTCTTACTCTGGCATCATGGTTAAAGTCTTAGACTCATACTCTGGCATCATGGTTAAGGTCTTAACTCTTACTCTGGACTAATGGTTAAGGTCTTAACTCTTACTCTGGCATCATGGTTAGTGTCTTAGACTCTTACTCTGGACTAATGGTTAAGGTCTTAACTCTTACTCTGGACTAATGGTTAAGGTCTTAACTCTTACTCTGGCATCATGGTTAAGGTCTTAACTCTTACTCTGGCATCATGGTTAAGGTCTTAGACTCTTACTCTGGACTAATGGTTAAGGTCTTAACTCTTACTCTGGACTAATGGTTAAGGTATTAACTCTTACTCTGGCATCATCGTTAAGGTCTTAACTCTTACTCTGGCATCATGGTTAAGGTCTTAACGCTTACTCTGGACTAATGGTTAAGGTCTTAACTCTTACTCTGGACTAATGGTTAAGGTCTTAACTCTTACTCTGGCATCATTATTAAGATCTTAACTCTGGCATCATGGTTAAGGTCTTAACTCTTACTCTGGCATCATGGTTAAGGTCTTAACTCTGGCATCATGGTTAAGGTCTTAACTCTTACTCTGGACTAATGGTTAAGGTCTTAACTCTTACTCTGGCATCATGGTTAAGGTCTTAACTCTTACTCTGGACTAATGGTTAAGGTCTTAGACTCTTACTCTGGACTAATGGTTAAGGTCTTAACTCTTACTCTGGACTAATGGTTAAGGTCTTAACACTTACTCTGGACTAATGGTTAAGGTCTTACCTCTTACTCTGGCATCATGGTTAAGGTCTTAGACTCTTACTCTGGACTAATGGTTAAGGTCTTACCTCTTAGTCTGGCATCATGGTTAAGGTCTTAACTCTTACTCTGGACTAATGGTTAAGGTCTTACCTCTTACTCTGGCATCATGGTTAAGGTCTTAACTCTTACTCTGGACTAATGGTTAAGGTCTTAGACTCTTACTCTGGACTAATGGTTAAGGTCTTAGACTCTTACTCTGGACTAATGGTTAAGGTCTTAACTCTTACTCTGGACTAATGGTTAAGGTATTAACTCTTACTCTGGCATCATGGTTAAGGTCTTAACTCTTACTCTGGACTAATGGTTAAGGTCTTAACTCTTACTCTGGCATCATGGTTAAAGTCTTAGACTCATACTCTGGCATCATGGTTAAGGTCTTAACTCTTACTCTGGACTAATGGTTAAGGTCTTAACTCTTACTCTGGCATCATGGTTAGTGTCTTAGACTCTTACTCTGGACTAATGGTTAAGGTCTTAACTCTTACTCTGGACTAATGGTTAAGGTCTTAGACTCTTAATCTGGACTAATGGTTAAGGTCTTAACTCTTACTCTGGCATCATGGTTAAGGTCTTAGACTCTTACTCTGGACTAATGGTTAAGGTCTTAACTCTTACTCTGGACTAATCGTTAAGGTCTTAGACTCTTACTCTGGACTAATGGTTAAGGTCTTAACTCTTACTCTGGACTAATGGTTAAGGTCATGACTCTTACTCTGGGCTAATGGTTAAGGTCTTAGACTCTTACTCTGGCATCATGGTTAAGGTCTTAGACTCTTTCTCTGGCATCAAGGTTAAGGTCTTAACTCTTACTCTGGCATCATGGTTAAGGTCTTAACTCTTACTCTGGACTAATGGTTAAGGTCTGAACTCTTACTCTGGACTAATGGTTAAGGTCTTAACTCTTACTCTGGACTAATGGTTAAGGTCTTAGACTCTTACTCTGTACTCATGGTTAAGGTCTTAACTCTTACTCTGGCATCATGGTTAAGGTCTTAACTCTTACTCTGGACTAATGGCTAAGGTCTTAACTCTTACTCTCGACTAATGGTTAAGGTCTTAGACTCTTACTCTGGACTAATGGTTAAGGTCTTAGACTCTTACTCTGGCATCATGGTTAAGGTCTTAACTCTTACTCTGGCATCATTGTTAAGGTCTTAACTCTTACTCTGGCATCATGGTTAAGGGCTTAACTCTTACTCTGGACTAATGGTTAAGGTCTTAACTCTTACTCTGACATCATGGTTAAGGTCTTAACTCTTACTCTAGACTAATGGTTAAGGTCTTAACTCTTACTCTGGCATCATGGTTAAGGTATTAACTCTTACTCTGGACTATTGGTTAAGGTCTTAACTCTTACTCTGGACTAATGGTTAAGGTCATGACTCTTACTCTGGGCTAATGGTTAAGGTCTTAGACTCTTACTCTGGCATCATGGTTAAGGTCTTAGACTCTTTCTCTGGCATCAAGGTTAAGGTCTTAACTCTTACTCTGGCATCATGGTTAAGGTCTTAACTCTTACTCTGGCCTAATGGTTAAGGTCTGAACTCTTACTCTGGACTAATGGTTAAGGTCTTAACTCTTACTCTGGACTAATGGTTAAGGTCTTAGACTCTTACTCTGTACTGATGGTTAAGGTCTTAACTCTTACTCTGGACTAATGGTTAAGGTCTTAACTCTTACTCTGGCATCATGGTTAAGGTCTTAGACTCTTACTCTGGCATCATGGTTAAGGTCTTAAATCTTACTCTGGACTAATGGTTAAGGTCTTAACTCTTACTCTGGCATCATGGTTAAGGTCTTAGACTCTTACTCTGGAATAATGGTTAAGGTCTTAACTCTTACTCTGGCATCACGGTTAAGGTCTTAACTCTTACCCTGGACTAATGCTTAAGGTCTTAACTCTTACTCTGGGCTAATGGTTAAGGTCTTAACTATTACTCTGGACTAATGGTTAAGGTCTTAACTCTTACTCTGGACTAATGGTTAAGGTCTTAACTCTTACTCTGGCATCATCGTTAAGGTCTTAACTCTTACTCTGTACTCATGGTTAAGGTCTTAACTCTTACTCTGGCATCATGGTTAAGGTCTTAACTCTTACTCTGGACTAATGGTTAAGGTCTTAACTCTTACTCTGGACTAATGGTTAAGGTCTTAACTCTTACTCTGGCATCATGGTTAAGGTCTTAACTCTTACTCTGGACTAATGGTTAAGGTCTTAACTCTTACTCTGGACTAATGGTTAAGGTCATGACTCTTACTCTGGGCTAATGGTTAAGGTCTTAGACTCTTACTCTGGCATCATGGTTAAGGTCTTAGACTCTTTCTCTGGCATCAAGGTTAAGGTCTTAACTCTTACTCTGGCATCATGGTTAAGGTCTTAACTCTTACTCTGGCCTAATGGTTAAGGTCTGAACTCTTACTCTGGACTAATGGTTAAGGTCTTAACTCTTACTCTGGACTAATGGTTAAGGTCTTAGACTCTTACTCTGTACTGATGGTTAAGGTCTTAACTCTTACTCTTGACTAATGGTTAAGGTCTTAACTCTTACTCTGGACTAATGGTTAAGGTCTTAGACTCTTACTCTGGCATCATGGTTAAGGTCTTAACTCTTACTCTGGCATCATTTTTAAGGTCTTAACTCTTACTCTGGCATCATGGTTAAGGTCTTAACTCTTACTCTGGACTAATGGTTAAGGTCTTAACTCTTACTCTGGACTAATGGTTAAGGTCTTAACTCTTACTCCGGCATCATGGTTAAGGTCTTAACTCTTACTCTGGACTAATGGTTAAGGTCTTAACTCTTACTCTGGCATCATGGTTAAGGTCTTAGACTCTTACTCTGGCATCATGGTTAAGGTCCTAAATCTTACTCTGGACTAATGGTTAAGGTCTTAACTCTTACTCTGGCATCATGGTTAAGGTCGTAGACTCTTACTCTGGAATAATGGTTAAGGTCTTAACTCTTACTCTGGCATCACGGTTAAGGTCTTAACTCTGACTCTGGACTAATGCTTAAGGTCTTAACTCTTACTCTGGGCTAATGGTTAAGGTCTTAACTCTTACTCTGGACTAATGGTTAAGGTCTTAACTCTTACTCTGGCATCATCGTTAAGGTCTTAACTCTTACTCTGTACTCATGGTTAAGGTCTTAACTCTTACTCTGGCATCATGGTTAAGGTCTTAACTCTTACTCTGGACTAATGGTTAAGGTCTTAACTCTTACTCTGGACTAATGGTTAAGGTCTTAACTCTTACTCTGACATCATGGTTAAGGTCTTAACTCTTACTCTGGACTAATGGTTAAGGTCTTAACTCTTACTCTGGCATCATGGTTAAGGTCTTAACTCTTACTCTGGACTAATGGTTAAGGTCTTAACTCTTACTCTGGGCTAATGGTTAAGGTCTTAACTCTTACTCTGGACTAATGGTTAAGGTCTTAACTCTTACTCTGTACTAATGGTTAAGGTCTTAACTCTTACTCTGGCATCATAGTTAAGGTCTTAACTCTTACTCTGGACTAATGGTTAAGGTCTTAGACTCTTACTCTGGACTAATGGTTAAGGTCTTAACCCTTTCTCTGGGCTAATGGTTAAGGTCTTAGACTCTTACTCTGGCATCATGGTTAAGGTCTTAGACTCTTACTCTGGCATCAAGGTTAAGGTCTTAACTCTTACTCTGGCATCATGGTTAAGGTCTTAACTCTTACTCTGGACTAATGGTTAAGGTCTTAGACTCTTACTCTGGACTAATGGTTAAGGTCTTAACTCTTACTCTGGACTACTGGTTAAGGTATTAACTCTTACTCTGGCATCATGGTTAAGGTCTTAACTCTTACTCTGGACTAATGGTTAAGGTCTTAACTCTTACTCTGGCATCATGGTTAAAGTCTTAGACTCATACTCTGGCATCATGGTTAAGGTCTTAACTCTTACTCTGGACTAATGGTTAAGGTCTTAACTCTTACTCTGGCATCATGGTTAGTGTCTTAGACTCTTACTCTGGACTAATGGTTAAGGTCTTAACTCTTACTCTGGACTAATGGTTAAGGTCTTAACTCTTACTCTGGCATCATCGTTAAGGTCTTAACTCTTACTCTGGCATCATGGTTAAGGTCTTAGACTCTTACTCTGGACTAATGGTTAAGGTCTTAACTCTTACTCTGGACTAATGGTTAAGGTATTAACTCTTACTCTGGCATCATCGTTAAGGTCTTAACTCTTACTCTGGCATCATGGTTAAGGTCTTAACGCTTACTCTGGACTAATGGTTAAGGTCTTAACTCTTACTCTGGACTAATGGTTAAGGTCTTAACTCTTACTCTGGCATCATTATTAAGGTCTTAACTCTGGCATCATGGTTAAGGTCTTAACTCTTACTCTGGCATCATGGTTAAGGTCTTAACTCTGGCATCATGGTTAAGGTCTTAACTCTTACTCTGGACTAATGGTTAAGGTCTTAACTCTTACTCTGGCATCATGGTTAAGGTCTTAACTCTTACTCTGGACTAATGGTTAAGGTCTTAGACTCTTACTCTGGACTAATGGTTAAGGTCTTAACTCTTACTCTGGACTAATGGTTAAGGTCTTAACTCTTACTCTGGACTAATGGTTAAGGTCTTACCTCTTACTCTGGCATCATGGTTAAGGTCTTAGACTCTTACTCTGGACTAATGGTTAAGGTCTTACCTCTTAGTCTGGCATCATGGTTAAGGTCTTAACTCTTACTCTGGACTAATGGTTAAGGTCTTACCTCTTACTCTGGCATCATGGTTAAGGTCTTAACTCTTACTCTGGACTAATGGTTAAGGTCTTAGACTCTTAATCTGGACTAATGGTTAAGGTCTTAACTCTTACTCTGGCATCATGGTTAAGGTTTTAGACTCTTACTCTGGACTAATGGTTAAGGTTTTAACTCTTACTCTGGACTAATGGTTAAGGTCCTAACTCTTACTCTGGACTTATGGTTAAGGTCATGACTCTTACTCTGGGCTAATGGTTAAGGTCTTAGACTCTTACTCTGGCATCATGGTTAAGGTCTTAGACTCTTTCTCTGGCATCAAGGTTAAGGTCTTAACTCTTACTCTGGCATCATGGTTAAGGTCTTAACTCCTACTCTGGACTAATGGTTAAGGTCTGAACTCTTACTCTGGACTAATGGTTAAGGTCTTAACTCTTACTCTGGACTAATGGTTAAGGTCTTAGACTCTTACTCTGTACTCATGGTTAAGGTCTTAACTCTTACTCTGGCATCATGGTTAAGGTCTTAATTCTTACTCTGGACTAATGGTTAAGGTCTTAACTGTTACTCTCGACTAATGGTTAAGGTCTTAGACTCTTACTCTGGACTAATGGTTAAGGTCTTAGACTCTTACTCTGGCATCATGGTTAACGTCTTAACTCTTACTCTGTCATCATTGTTAAGGTTTTAACTCTTACTCTGGCATCATGGTTAAGGTCTTAACTCTTACTCTGGACTAATGGTTAAGGTCTTAACTCTTACTCTGGACTAATGGTTAAGGTCTTAACTCTTACTCCGGCATCATGGTTAAGGTCTTAACTCTTACTCTGGACTAATGGTTAAGGTCTTAACTCTTACTCTGGCATCATGGTTAAGGTCTTAGACTCATACTCTGGCATCATGAGTAAGGTCTTAAATCTTACTCTGGACTAATGGTTAAGGTATTAACTCTTACTCTGGCATCATGGTTAAGGTCTTAACTCTTACTCTGGACTAATGGTTAAGGTCTTAACTCTTACTCTGGCATCATGGTTAAGGTCTTAACTCTTACTCTGGACTAATGGTTATGGTCTTAGACTCTTACTCTGGCATCATGTTTAAGGTCTTAACTCTTACTCTGGCATCATGGTTAAGGTCTTAACTCTTACTCTGGACTAATGGTTAAGGTCTTAACTCTTACTCTGGAATAATGGTTAAGGTCTTAACTCTTACTCTGGCATCACGGTTAAGGTCTTAACTCTTACTCTGGACTAATGGTTAAGGTCTTAACTATTACTCTGGGCTAATGGTTAAGGTCTTAACTCTTACTCTGGACTAATGGTTAAGGTCTTAACTCTTACTCTGGACTAATGGTTAAGGTCTTAGACTCTTACTCTGGCATCATGGTTAAGGTCTTAACTCTTACTCTGGACTAATGGTTAAGGTCTTAACTCTTACTCTGGCATCATGGTTAAAGTCTTAACTCTTACTCTGGCATCATGGTTAAGGTCTTAACTCTTACTCTGGACTAATGGTTAAGGTCTTAACTCTTACTCTGGACTAATGGTTAAGGTCTTAACTCTTACTCTGGCATCATGGTTAAGGTCTTAACTCTTACTCTGGACTAATGGTTAAGGTCTTAGACTCTTACTCTGGACTAATGGTTAAGGTCTTAACTCTTACTCTGGACTAATGGTTAAGGTCTTAACTCTTACTCTGGACTAATGGTTAAGGTCTTACCTCTTACTCTGGCATCATGGTTAAGGTCTTAGACTCTTACTCTGGACTAATGGTTAAGGTCTTACCTCTTAGTCTGGCATCATGGTTAAGGTCTTAACTCTTACTCTGGACTAATGGTTAAGGTCTTACCTCTTACTCTGGCATCATGGTTAAGGTCTTAACTCTTACTCTGGACTAATGGTTAAGGTCTTAGACTCTTAATCTGGACTAATGGTTAAGGTCTTAACTCTTACTCTGGCATCATGGTTAAGGTTTTAGACTCTTACTCTGGACTAATGGTTAAGGTTTTAACTCTTACTCTGGACTAATGGTTAAGGTCCTAACTCTTACTCTGGACTTATGGTTAAGGTCATGACTCTTACTCTGGGCTAATGGTTAAGGTCTTAGACTCTTACTCTGGCATCATGGTTAAGGTCTTAGACTCTTTCTCTGGCATCAAGGTTAAGGTCTTAACTCTTACTCTGGCATCATGGTTAAGGTCTTAACTCCTACTCTGGACTAATGGTTAAGGTCTGAACTCTTACTCTGGACTAATGGTTAAGGTCTTAACTCTTACTCTGGACTAATGGTTAAGGTCTTAGACTCTTACTCTGTACTCATGGTTAAGGTCTTAACTCTTACTCTGGCATCATGGTTAAGGTCTTAATTCTTACTCTGGACTAATGGTTAAGGTCTTAACTGTTACTCTCGACTAATGGTTAAGGTCTTAGACTCTTACTCTGGACTAATGGTTAAGGTCTTAGACTCTTACTCTGGCATCATGGTTAACGTCTTAACTCTTACTCTGTCATCATTGTTAAGGTTTTAACTCTTACTCTGGCATCATGGTTAAGGTCTTAACTCTTACTCTGGACTAATGGTTAAGGTCTTAACTCTTACTCTGGACTAATGGTTAAGGTCTTAACTCTTACTCCGGCATCATGGTTAAGGTCTTAACTCTTACTCTGGACTAATGGTTAAGGTCTTAACTCTTACTCTGGCATCATGGTTAAGGTCTTAGACTCATACTCTGGCATCATGAGTAAGGTCTTAAATCTTACTCTGGACTAATGGTTAAGGTATTAACTCTTACTCTGGCATCATGGTTAAGGTCTTAACTCTTACTCTGGACTAATGGTTAAGGTCTTAACTCTTACTCTGGCATCATGGTTAAGGTCTTAACTCTTACTCTGGACTAATGGTTATGGTCTTAGACTCTTACTCTGGCATCATGTTTAAGGTCTTAACTCTTACTCTGGCATCATGGTTAAGGTCTTAACTCTTACTCTGGACTAATGGTTAAGGTCTTAACTCTTACTCTGGAATAATGGTTAAGGTCTTAACTCTTACTCTGGCATCACGGTTAAGGTCTTAACTCTTACTCTGGACTAATGGTTAAGGTCTTAACTATTACTCTGGGCTAATGGTTAAGGTCTTAACTCTTACTCTGGACTAATGGTTAAGGTCTTAACTCTTACTCTGGACTAATGGTTAAGGTCTTAGACTCTTACTCTGGCATCATGGTTAAGGTCTTAACTCTTACTCTGAACTAATGGTTAATGTCTTAACTCTTACTCTGGCATCATGGTTAAGTTCCTAACTCTTTCTGTGGCCTATTGGTTAAGGTCCTAACTCTTACTCTGGCATCATGGTTAAGGTCTTAACTCTTACTCTGGCATCATGGTTAAGGTCTTAACTCTTACTCTGGACTAATGGTTAAGGTCTTAACTCTTACTCTGGCATCACGGTTAAGGTCTTAAATCTTACTCTGGACTAATGGTTAAGGTCTTAACTCTTACTCTGGGCTAATGGTTAAGGTCTTAACTCTTACTCTGGACTAATGGTTAAGGTTTTAACTCTTACTCTGGCATCATGGGTAAGGTCTTAACTCTTACTCTGGACTAATGGTTAAGGTCTTAACTCTTACTCTGGACTATTGGTTAAGGCCTTAACTCTTACTCTGGGCTAATGATTAAGGTCTTAACTCTTACTCTGGCATCATGGTTAAGGTCTTAACTCTTACTCTGGACTAATGGTTAAGGTCTTAACTCTTACTCTGGACTAATGGTTAAGATCTTAACGCTTACTCTAGACTAATGGTTAAGGTTTTAACTCTTACTCTGGCATCATGGTTAAGGTCTTCGACTCTTACTCTGGACTAATGGTTAAGGTCTTAACTCTTACTCTGGACTAATGGTTAAGGTCTTAACTCTTACTCTGGCATCATGGTTAAGGTCTTAACTCTTACTCTGGACTAATGGTTAAGGTCTTAACTCTTACTCTGTTCTAATGGTTAAGGTCTTAACTCTTACTCTGGACTAATGGTTAAGGTCTTAACTCTTTCTCTGGACTAATGGTTAAGGTCTTATCTCTTACTCTGGACTAATGGTTAAGGACTTAGACTCTTACTCTGGCATCATGAATAAGGTCTTAGACTCTTACTCTGGACTAATGGTTAAGGTCTTAACTCTTACTCTGGACTAATGGTTAAGGTCATGACTCTTACTCTGGGCTAATGGTTAAGGTCTTAGACTCTTACTCTGGCATCATGGTTAAGGTCTTAGACTCTTTGTCTGGCATCAAGGTTAAGGTCTTAACTCTTACTCTGGCATCATGGTTAAGGTCTTAACTCTTACTCTGGACTAATGGTTAAGGTCTGAACTCTTACTCTGGACTAATGGTTAAGGTCTTAACTCTTACTCTGGACTAATGGTTAAGGTCTTAGACTCTTACTCTGTACTCATGGTTAAGGTCTTAACTCTTACTCCGGCATCATGGTTAAGGTCTTAACTCTTACTCTGGACTAATGGTTAAGGTCTTAACTCTTACTCTTGACTAATGGTTAAGGTCTTAGACTCTTACTCTGGACTAATGGTTAAGGTCTTAGACTCTTACTCTGGCATCATGGTTAAGGTCTTAACTCTTACTCTGGCATCATTGTTAAGGTCTTAACTCTTACTCTGGCATCATGGTTAAGGTCTTAACTCTTACTCTGGACTAATGGTTAAGGTCTTAACTCTTACTCTGGACTAATGGTTAAGGTCTTAACTCTTACTCCGGCATCATGGTTAAGGTCTTAACTCTTACTCTGGACTAATGGTTAAGGTCTTAACTCTTACTCTGGCATCATGGTTAAGGTCTTAGACTCATACTCTGGCATCATGGTTAAGGTCTTAAATCTTACTCTGGACTAATGGTTAAGGTCTTAACTCTTACTCTGGCATCATGGTTAAGGTCTTAACTCTTACTCTGGACTAATGGTTAAGGTCTTAACTCTTACTCTGGCATCATGGTTAAGGTCTTAACTCTTACTCTGGACTAATGGTTATGGTCTTAGACTCTTACTCTGGCATCATGTTTAAGGTCTTAACTCTTACTCTGGCATCATGGTTAAGGTCTTAACTCTTACTCTGGACTAATGGTTAAGGTCTTAACTCTGACTCTGGCATCATGGTTAATGTCTTAGACTCTTACTCTGGAATAATGGTTAAGGTCTTAACTCTTACTCTGGCATCACGGTTAAGGGCTTAACTCTTACTCTGGACTAATGGTTAAGGTCTTAACTCTTACTCTGGACTAATGGTTAAGGTCTTAACTCTTACTCTGGACTAATGGTTAAGGTCTTAGACTCTTACTCTGGCATCATGTTTAAGGTCTTAACTCTTACTCTGGCATCATGGTTAAGGTCCTAACTCTTACTCTGGACTAATGGTTAAGGTCTTAACTCTGACTCTGGTATCATGGTTAAGGTCTTAGACTCTTACTCTGGAATAATGGTTAAGGTCTTAACTCTTACTCTGGCATCACGGTTAAGGGCTTAACTCTTACTCTGGACTAATGGTTAAGGTCTTAACTCTTACTCTGAACTAATGGTTATTGTCTTAACTCTTACTCTGGCATCATGGTTAAGTTCCTAACTCTTTCTGTGGCCTATTGGTTAAGGTCCTAACTCTTACTCTGGCATCATGGTTAAGGTCTTAACTCTTACTCTGGCATCATGGTTAAGGTCTTAACTCTTACTCTGGACTAATGGTTAAGGTCTTAACTCTTACTCTGGCATCACGGTTAAGGTCATAACTCTTACTCTGGACTAATGGTTAAGGTCTTAACTCTTACTCTGGGCTAATGGTTAAGGTCTTAACTCTTACTCTGGACTAATGGTTAAGGTTTTAACTCTTACTCTGGCATCATGGTTAAGGTCTTAACTCTTACTCTGGACTAATGGTTAAGGTCTTAACTCTTACTCTGGACTATTGGTTAAGGCCTTTACTCTTACTCTGGGCTAATGATTAAGGTCTTAACTCTTACTCTGGCATCATGGTTAAGGTCTTAACTCTTACTCTGGACTAATGGTTAAGGTCTTAACTCTTACTCTGGACTAATGGTTAAGATCTTAACTCTTACTCTAGACTAATGGTTAAGGTTTTAACTCTTACTCTGGCATCATGGTTAAGGTCTTTGACTCTTACTCTGGACTAATGGTTAAGGTCTTAACTCTTACTCTGGACTAATGGTTAAGGTCTTAACTCTTACTCTGGCATCATGGTTAAGGTCTTAACTCTTACTCTGGACTAATGGTTAAGGTCTTAACTCTTACTCTGAGCTAATGGTTAAGGTCTTAACTCTTTCTCTGGACTAATAGTTAAGGTCTTATCTCTTACTCTGGAGTAATGGTTAAGGTCTTAGACTCTTACTCTGGCATCATGAATAAGGTCTTAGACTCTTACTCTGGACTACTGGTTAATGTCTTAACTCTTACTCTGGCATCATGGTTAAGGTCTTAACTCTCACTCTGGCATCATGGTTAAGGTCTTAACTCTTACTCTGTACTCATGGTTAAGGTCTTAACTCTTACTCTGGCATCATGGTTAAGGTCTTCACTCTTACTCTGGACTAATGGTTAAGGTCTTAACTCTTACTCTGGACTAATGGTTAAGGTCTTAACTCTCACTCTGGCATCATGGTTAAGGTCTTAACTCTTACTCTGGACTAATGGTTAAGGTCTTAACTCTTACTCCGGACTAATGGTTAAGGTCTTAACTCTTACTCTGGCATCATGGTTTAGGTCTTAACTCTTACTCTGGCATCATGGTTTAGGTCTTAGACTCTTACTCTGGACTAATGGTTAAGGTCTTAACTCTTACTCTGGCATCATGGTTAAGGTCTTAACTCTTACTCTGGACTAATGGTTAAGGTCTGAACTCTTACTCTGGACTAATGGTTAAGGTCTTAACTCTTACTCTGGACTAATGGTTAAGGTCTGAACTCTTACTCTGGACTGATGGTTAAGGTCTTAACTCTTACTCTGGACTAATGGTTTAGGTCTTAGACTCTTACTCTGGACTAATGGTTAAGGTCTTAACTCTTACTCTGGCATCATGGTTAAGGTCTTAACTCTTACTCTGGACTAATGGTTAAGGTCTGAACTCTTACTCTGGCATCATGGTTAAGGTCTTACCTCTTACTCTGGACTAATGGTTAAGGTCTTAACTCTTACTCTGGACTAATGGTTAAGGTCTTAACTCTTACTCTGGCATCATCGTTAAGGTCTTAACTCTTACTCTGGCATCATGGTTAAGGTCTTAGACTCTTACTCTGGACTAATGGTTAAGGTCTTAACTCTTACTCTGGACTAATGGTTAAGGTATTAACTCTTACTCTGGCATCATCGTTAAGGTCTTAACTCTTACTCTGGCATCATGGTTAAGGTCTTAACGCTTACTCTGGACTAATGGTTAAGGTCTTAACTCTTACTCTGGACTAATGGTTAAGGTCTTAACTCTTACTCTGGCATCATTATTAAGATCTTAACTCTGGCATCATGGTTAAGGTCTTAACTCTTACTCTGGCATCATGGTTAAGGTCTTAACTCTGGCATCATGGTTAAGGTCTTAACTCTTACTCTGGACTAATGGTTAAGGTCTTAACTCTTACTCTGGCATCATGGTTAAGGTCTTAACTCTTACTCTGGACTAATGGTTAAGGTCTTAGACTCTTACTCTGGACTAATGGTTAAGGTCTTAACTCTTACTCTGGACTAATGGTTAAGGTCTTAACTCTTACTCTGGACTAATGGTTAAGGTCTTACCTCTTACTCTGGCATCATGGTTAAGGTCTTAGACTCTTACTCTGGACTAATGGTTAAGGTCTTACCTCTTAGTCTGGCATCATGGTTAAGGTCTTAACTCTTACTCTGGACTAATGGTTAAGGTCTTACCTCTTACTCTGGCATCATGGTTAAGGTCTTAACTCTTACTCTGGACTAATGGTTAAGGTCTTAGACTCTTACTCTGGACTAATGGTTAAGGTCTTAGACTCTTACTCTGGACTAATGGTTAAGGTCTTAACTCTTACTCTGGACTAATGGTTAAGGTATTAACTCTTACTCTGGCATCATGGTTAAGGTCTTAACTCTTACTCTGGACTAATGGTTAAGGTCTTAACTCTTACTCTGGCATCATGGTTAAAGTCTTAGACTCATACTCTGGCATCATGGTTAAGGTCTTAACTCTTACTCTGGACTAATGGTTAAGGTCTTAACTCTTACTCTGGCATCATGGTTAGTGTCTTAGACTCTTACTCTGGACTAATGGTTAAGGTCTTAACTCTTACTCTGGACTAATGGTTAAGGTCTTAGACTCTTAATCTGGACTAATGGTTAAGGTCTTAACTCTTACTCTGGCATCATGGTTAAGGTCTTAGACTCTTACTCTGGACTAATGGTTAAGGTCTTAACTCTTACTCTGGACTAATCGTTAAGGTCTTAGACTCTTACTCTGGACTAATGGTTAAGGTCTTAACTCTTACTCTGGACTAATGGTTAAGGTCATGACTCTTACTCTGGGCTAATGGTTAAGGTCTTAGACTCTTACTCTGGCATCATGGTTAAGGTCTTAGACTCTTTCTCTGGCATCAAGGTTAAGGTCTTAACTCTTACTCTGGCATCATGGTTAAGGTCTTAACTCTTACTCTGGACTAATGGTTAAGGTCTGAACTCTTACTCTGGACTAATGGTTAAGGTCTTAACTCTTACTCTGGACTAATGGTTAAGGTCTTAGACTCTTACTCTGTACTCATGGTTAAGGTCTTAACTCTTACTCTGGCATCATGGTTAAGGTCTTAACTCTTACTCTGGACTAATGGCTAAGGTCTTAACTCTTACTCTCGACTAATGGTTAAGGTCTTAGACTCTTACTCTGGACTAATGGTTAAGGTCTTAGACTCTTACTCTGGCATCATGGTTAAGGTCTTAACTCTTACTCTGGCATCATTGTTAAGGTCTTAACTCTTACTCTGGCATCATGGTTAAGGGCTTAACTCTTACTCTGGACTAATGGTTAAGGTCTTAACTCTTACTCTGACATCATGGTTAAGGTCTTAACTCTTACTCTAGACTAATGGTTAAGGTCTTAACTCTTACTCTGGCATCATGGTTAAGGTATTAACTCTTACTCTGGACTATTGGTTAAGGTCTTAACTCTTACTCTGGACTAATGGTTAAGGTCATGACTCTTACTCTGGGCTAATGGTTAAGGTCTTAGACTCTTACTCTGGCATCATGGTTAAGGTCTTAGACTCTTTCTCTGGCATCAAGGTTAAGGTCTTAACTCTTACTCTGGCATCATGGTTAAGGTCTTAACTCTTACTCTGGCCTAATGGTTAAGGTCTGAACTCTTACTCTGGACTAATGGTTAAGGTCTTAACTCTTACTCTGGACTAATGGTTAAGGTCTTAGACTCTTACTCTGTACTGATGGTTAAGGTCTTAACTCTTACTCTTGACTAATGGTTAAGGTCTTAACTCTTACTCTGGACTAATGGTTAAGGTCTTAGACTCTTACTCTGGCATCATGGTTAAGGTCTTAACTCTTACTCTGGCATCATTTTTAAGGTCTTAACTCTTACTCTGGCATCATGGTTAAGGTCTTAACTCTTACTCTGGACTAATGGTTAAGGTCTTAACTCTTACTCTGGACTAATGGTTAAGGTCTTAACTCTTACTCCGGCATCATAGTTAAGGTCTTAACTCTTACTCTGGACTAATGGTTAAGGTCTTAACTCTTACTCTGGCATCATGGTTAAGGTCTTAGACTCTTACTCTGGCATCATGGTTAAGGTCTTAAATCTTACTCTGGACTAATGGTTAAGGTCTTAACTCTTACTCTGGCATCATGGTTAAGGTCTTAGACTCTTACTCTGGAATAATGGTTAAGGTCTTAACTCTTACTCTGGCATCACGGTTAAGGTCTTAACTCTTACCCTGGACTAATGCTTAAGGTCTTAACTCTTACTCTGGGCTAATGGTTAAGGTCTTAACTCTTACTCTGGACTAATGGTTAAGGTCTTAACTCTTACTCTGGACTAATGGTTAAGGTCTTAACTCTTACTCTGGCATCATCGTTAAGGTCTTAACTCTTACTCTGTACTCATGGTTAAGGTCTTAACTCTTACTCTGGCATCATGGTTAAGGTCTTAACTCTTACTCTGGACTAATGGTTAAGGTCTTAACTCTTACTCTGGACTAATGGTTAAGGTCTTAACTCTTACTCTGGCATCATGGTTAAGGTCTTAACTCTTACTCTGGACTAATGGTTAAGGTCTTAACTCTTACTCTGGACTAATGGTTAAGGTCATGACTCTTACTCTGGGCTAATGGTTAAGGTCTTAGACTCTTACTCTGGCATCATGGTTAAGGTCTTAGACTCTTTCTCTGGCATCAAGGTTAAGGTCTTAACTCTTACTCTGGCATCATGGTTAAGGTCTTAACTCTTACTCTGGCCTAATGGTTAAGGTCTGAACTCTTACTCTGGACTAATGGTTAAGGTCTTAACTCTTACTCTGGACTAATGGTTAAGGTCTTAGACTCTTACTCTGTACTGATGGTTAAGGTCTTAACTCTTACTCTTGACTAATGGTTAAGGTCTTAACTCTTACTCTGGACTAATGGTTAAGGTCTTAGACTCTTACTCTGGCATCATGGTTAAGGTCTTAACTCTTACTCTGGCATCATTTTTAAGGTCTTAACTCTTACTCTGGCATCATGGTTAAGGTCTTAACTCTTACTCTGGACTAATGGTTAAGGTCTTAACTCTTACTCTGGACTAATGGTTAAGGTCTTAACTCTTACTCCGGCATCATGGTTAAGGTCTTAACTCTTACTCTGGACTAATGGTTAAGGTCTTAACTCTTACTCTGGCATCATGGTTAAGGTCTTAGACTCTTACTCTGGCATCATGGTTAAGGTCCTAAATCTTACTCTGGACTAATGGTTAAGGTCTTAACTCTTACTCTGGCATCATGGTTAAGGTCTTAGACTCTTACTCTGGAATAATGGTTAAGGTCTTAACTCTTACTCTGGCATCACGGTTAAGGTCTTAACTCTTACTCTGGACTAATGCTTAAGGTCTTAACTCTTACTCTGGGCTAATGGTTAAGGTCTTAACTCTTACTCTGGACTAATGGTTAAGGTCTTAACTCTTACTCTGGACTAATGGTTAAGGTCTTAACTCTTACTCTGGCATCATCGTTAAGGTCTTAACTCTTACTCTGTACTCATGGTTAAGGTCTTAACTCTTACTCTGGCATCATGGTTAAGGTCTTAACTCTTACTCTGGACTAATGGTTAAGGTCTTAACTCTTACTCTGGACTAATGGTTAAGGTCTTAACTCTTACTCTGGCATCATGGTTAAGGTCTTAACTCTTACTCTGGACTAATGGTTAAGGTCTTAACTCTTACTCTGGCATCATGGTTAAGGTCTTAACTCTTACTCTGGACTAATGGTTAAGGTCTTAACTCTTACTCTGGGCTAATGGTTAAGGTCTTAACTCTTACTCTGGACTAATGGTTAAGGTCTTAACTCTTACTCTGTACTAATGGTTAAGGTCTTAACTCTTACTCTGGCATCATAGTTAAGGTCTTAACTCTTACTCTGGACTAATGGTTAAGGTCTTAGACTCTTACTCTGGACTAATGGTTAAGGTCTTAACCCTTTCTCTGGGCTAATGGTTAAGGTCTTAGACTCTTACTCTGGCATCATGGTTAAGGTCTTAGACTCTTACTCTGGCATCAAGGTTAAGGTCTTAACTCTCACTCTGGCATCATGGTTAAGGTCTTAACTCTTACTCTGGACTAATGGTTAAGGTCTTAGACTCTTACTCTGGACTAATGGTTAAGGTCTTAACTCTTACTCTGGACTACTGGTTAAGGTATTAACTCTTACTCTGGCATCATGGTTAAGGTCTTAACTCTTACTCTGGACTAATGGTTAAGGTCTTAACTCTTACTCTGGCATCATGGTTAAAGTCTTAGACTCATACTCTGGCATCATGGTTAAGGTCTTAACTCTTACTCTGGACTAATGGTTAAGGTCTTAACTCTTACTCTGGCATCATGGTTAGTGTCTTAGACTCTTACTCTGGACTAATGGTTAAGGTCTTAACTCTTACTCTGGACTAATGGTTAAGGTCTTAACTCTTACTCTGGCATCATCGTTAAGGTCTTAACTCTTACTCTGGCATCATGGTTAAGGTCTTAGACTCTTACTCTGGACTAATGGTTAAGGTCTTAACTCTTACTCTGGACTAATGGTTAAGGTATTAACTCTTACTCTGGCATCATCGTTAAGGTCTTAACTCTTACTCTGGCATCATGGTTAAGGTCTTAACGCTTACTCTGGACTAATGGTTAAGGTCTTAACTCTTACTCTGGACTAATGGTTAAGGTCTTAACTCTTACTCTGGCATCATTATTAAGGTCTTAACTCTGGCATCATGGTTAAGGTCTTAACTCTTACTCTGGCATCATGGTTAAGGTCTTAACTCTGGCATCATGGTTAAGGTCTTAACTCTTACTCTGGACTAATGGTTAAGGTCTTAACTCTTACTCTGGCATCATGGTTAAGGTCTTAACTCTTACTCTGGACTAATGGTTAAGGTCTTAGACTCTTACTCTGGACTAATGGTTAAGGTCTTAACTCTTACTCTGGACTAATGGTTAAGGTCTTAACTCTTACTCTGGACTAATGGTTAAGGTCTTACCTCTTACTCTGGCATCATGGTTAAGGTCTTAGACTCTTACTCTGGACTAATGGTTAAGGTCTTACCTCTTAGTCTGGCATCATGGTTAAGGTCTTAACTCTTACTCTGGACTAATGGTTAAGGTCTTACCTCTTACTCTGGCATCATGGTTAAGGTCTTAACTCTTACTCTGGACTAATGGTTAAGGTCTTAGACTCTTAATCTGGACTAATGGTTAAGGTCTTAACTCTTACTCTGGCATCATGGTTAAGGTTTTAGACTCTTACTCTGGACTAATGGTTAAGGTTTTAACTCTTACTCTGGACTAATGGTTAAGGTCCTAACTCTTACTGTGGACTTATGGTTAAGGTCATGACTCTTACTCTGGGCTAATGGTTAAGGTCTTAACTCTTACTCTGGACTAATGGTTAAGGTCTTAACTCTTACTCTGGCATCATGGTTAAGGTCTTAGACTCATACTCTGGCATCATGAGTAAGGTCTTAAATCTTACTCTGGACTAATGGTTAAGGTATTAACTCTTACTCTGGCATCATGGTTAAGGTCTTAACTCTTACTCTGGACTAATGGTTAAGGTCTTAACTCTTACTCTGGCATCATGGTTAAGGTCTTAACTCTTACTCTGGACTAATGGTTATGGTCTTAGACTCTTACTCTGGCATCATGGTTAAGGTCTTAGACTCTTTCTCTGGCATCAAGGTTAAGGTCTTAACTCTTACTCTGGCATCATGGTTAAGGTCTTAACTCCTACTCTGGACTAATGGTTAAGGTCTGAACTCTTACTCTGGACTAATGGTTAAGGTCTTAACTCTTACTCTGGACTAATGGTTAAGGTCTTAGACTCTTACTCTGTACTCATGGTTAAGGTCTAAACTCTTACTCTGGCATCATGGTTAAGGTCTTAACTCTTACTCTGGACTAATGGTTAAGGTCTTAACTGTTACTCTCGACTAATGGTTAAGGTCTTAGACTCTTACTCTGGACTAATGGTTAAGGTCTTAGACTCTTACTCTGGCATCATGGTTAACGTCTTAACTCTTACTTTGTCATCATTGTTAAGGTTTTAACTCTTACTCTGGCATCATGGTTAAGGTCTTAACTCTTACTCTGGACTAATGGTTAAGGTCTTAACTCTTACTCTGGACTAATGGTTAAGGTCTTAACTCTTACTCCGGCATCATGGTTAAGGTCTTAACTCTTACTCTGGACTAATGGTTAAGGTCTTAACTCTTACTCTGGCATCATGGTTAAGGTCTTAGACTCATACTCTGGCATCATGAGTAAGGTCTTAAATCTTACTCTGGACTAATGGTTAAGGTATTAACTCTTACTCTGGCATCATGGTTAAGGTCTTAACTCTTACTCTGGACTAATGGTTAAGGTCTTAACTCTTACTCTGGCATCATGGTTAAGGTCTTAACTCTTACTCTGGACTAATGGTTATGGTCTTAGACTCTTACTCTGGCATCATGTTTAAGGTCTTAACTCTTACTCTGGCATCATGGTTAAGGTCTTAACTCTTACTCTGGACTAATGGTTAAGGTCTTAACTCTTACTCTGGAATAATGGTTAAGGTCTTAACTCTTACTCTGGCATCACGGTTAAGGTCTTAACTCTTACTCTGGACTAATGGTTAAGGTCTTAACTATTACTCTGGGCTAATGGTTAAGGTCTTAACTCTTACTCTGGACTAATGGTTAAGGTCTTAACTCTTACTCTGGACTAATGGTTAAGGTCTTAGACTCTTACTCTGGCATCATGGTTAAGGTCTTAACTCTTACTCTGAACTAATGGTTAATGTCTTAACTCTTACTCTGGCATCATGGTTAAGTTCCTAACTCTTTCTGTGGCCTATTGGTTAAGGTCCTAACTCTTACTCTGGCATCATGGTTAAGGTCTTAACTCTTACTCTGGCATCATGGTTAAGGTCTTAACTCTTACTCTGGACTAATGGTTAAGGTCTTAACTCTTACTCTGGCATCACGGTTAAGGTCTTATCTCTTACTCTGGACTAATGGTTAAGGTCTTAACTCTTACTCTGGGCTAATGGTTAAGGTCTTAACTCTTACTCTGGACTAATGGTTAAGGTTTTAACTCTTACTCTGGCATCATGGGTAAGGTCTTAACTCTTACTCTGGACTAATGGTTAAGGTCTTAACTCTTACTCTGGACTATTGGTTAAGGCCTTAACTCTTACTCTGGGCTAATGATTAAGGTCTTAACTCTTACTCTGGCATCATGGTTAAGGTCTTAACTCTTACTCTGGACTAATGGTTAAGGTCTTAACTCTTACTCTGGACTAATGGTTAAGATCTTAACGCTTACTCTAGACTAATGGTTAAGGTTTTAACTCTTACTCTGGCATCATGGTTAAGGTCTTCGACTCTTACTCTGGACTAATGGTTAAGGTCTTAACTCTTACTCTGGACTAATGGTTAAGGTCTTAACTCTTACTCTGGCATCATGGTTAAGGTCTTAACTCTTACTCTGGACTAATGGTTAAGGTCTTAACTCTTACTCTGTGCTAATGGTTAAGGTCTTAACTCTTACTCTGGACTAATGGTTAAGGTCTTAACTCTTTCTCTGGACTAATGGTTAAGGTCTTATCTCTTACTCTGGACTAATGGTTAAGGACTTAGACTCTTACTCTGGCATCATGAATAAGGTCTTAGACTCTTACTCTGGACTAATGGTTAAGGTCTTAACTCTTACTCTGGACTAATGGTTAAGTTCCTAACTCTTTCTGTGGCCTATTGGTTAAGGTCCTAACTCTTACTCTGGCATCATGGTTAAGGTCTTAACTCTTACTCTGGCATCATGGTTAAGGTCTTAACTCTTACTCTGGACTAATGGTTAAGGTCTTAACTCTTACTCTGGCATCACGGTTAAGGTCTTAACTCTTACTCTGGACTAATGGTTAAGGTCTTAACTCTTACTCTGGGCTAATGGTTAAGGTCTTAACTCTTACTCTGGACTAATGGTTAAGGTTTTAACTCTTACTCTGGCATCATGGGTAAGGTCTTAACTCTTACTCTGGACTAATGGTTAAGGTCTTAACTCTTACTCTGGACTATTGGTTAAGGCCTTAACTCTTACTCTGGGCTAATGATTAAGGTCTTAACTCTTACTCTGGCATCATGGTTAAGGTCTTAACTCTTACTCTGGACTAATGGTTAAGGTCTTAACTCTTACTCTGGACTAATGGTTAAGATCTTAACGCTTACTCTAGACTAATGGTTAAGGTTTTAACTCTTACTCTGGCATCATGGTTAAGGTCTTCGACTCTTACTCTGGACTAATGGTTAAGGTCTTAACTCTTACTCTGGACTAATGGTTAAGGTCTTAACTCTTACTCTGGCATCATGGTTAAGGTCTTAACTCTTACTCTGGACTAATGGTTAAGGTCTTAACTCTTACTCTGTGCTAATGGTTAAGGTCTTAACTCTTACTCTGGACTAATGGTTAAGGTCTTAACTCTTTCTCTGGACTAATGGTTAAGGTCTTATCTCTTACTCTGGACTAATGGTTAAGGACTTAGACTCTTACTCTGGCATCATGAATAAGGTCTTAGACTCTTACTCTGGACTAATGGTTAAGGTCTTAACTCTTACTCTGGACTAATGGTTAAGGTCATGACTCTTACTCTGGGCTAATGGTTAAGGTCTTAGACTCTTACTCTGGCATCATGGTTAAGGTCTTAGACTCTTTGTCTGGCATCAAGGTTAAGGTCTTAACTCTTACTCTGGCATCATGGTTAAGGTCTTAACTCTTACTCTGGACTAATGGTTAAGGTCTGAACTCTTACTCTGGACTAATGGTTAAGGTCTTAACTCTTACTCTGGACTAATGGTTAAGGTCTTAGACTCTTACTCTGTACTCATGGTTAAGGTCTTAACTCTTACTCCGGCATCATGGTTAAGGTCTTAACTCTTACTCTGGACTAATGGTTAAGGTCTTAACTCTTACTCTTGACTAATGGTTAAGGTCTTAGACTCTTACTCTGGACTAATGGTTAAGGTCTTAGACTCTTACTCTGGCATCATGGTTAAGGTCTTAACTCTTACTCTGGCATCATTGTTAAGGTCTTAACTCTTACTCTGGCATCATGGTTAAGGTCTTAACTCTTACTCTGGACTAATGGTTAAGGTCTTAACTCTTACTCTGGACTAATGGTTAAGGTCTTAACTCTTACTCCGGCATCATGGTTAAGGTCTTAACTCTTACTCTGGACTAATGGTTAAGGTCTTAACTCTTACTCTGGCATCATGGTTAAGGTCTTAGACTCATACTCTGGCATCATGGTTAAGGTCTTAAATCTTACTCTGGACTAATGGTTAAGGTCTTAACTCTTACTCTGGCATCATGGTTAAGGTCTTAACTCTTACTCTGGACTAATGGTTAAGGTCTTAACTCTTACTCTGGCATCATGGTTAAGGTCTTAACTCTTACTCTGGACTAATGGTTATGGTCTTAGACTCTTACTCTGGCATCATGTTTAAGGTCTTAACTCTTACTCTGGCATCATGGTTAAGGTCTTAACTCTTACTCTGGACTAATGGTTAAGGTCTTAACTCTGACTCTGGCATCATGGTTAATGTCTTAGACTCTTACTCTGGAATAATGGTTAAGGTCTTAACTCTTACTCTGGCATCACGGTTAAGGGCTTAACTCTTACTCTGGACTAATGGTTAAGGTCTTAACTCTTACTCTGGACTAATGGTTAAGGTCTTAACTCTTACTCTGGACTAATGGTTAAGGTCTTAGACTCTTACTCTGGCATCATGTTTAAGGTCTTAACTCTTACTCTGGCATCATGGTTAAGGTCCTAACTCTTACTCGGGACTAATGGTTAAGGTCTTGACTCTGACTCTGGTATCATGGTTAAGGTCTTAGACTCTTAATCTGGAATAATGGTTAAGGTCTTAACTCTTACTCTGGCATCACGGTTAAGGGCTTAACTCTTACTCTGGACTAATGGTTAAGGTCTTAACTCTTACTCTGAACTAATGGTTATTGTCTTAACTCTTACTCTGGCATCATGGTTAAGTTCCTAACTCTTTCTGTGGCCTATTGGTTAAGGTCCTAACTCTTACTCTGGCATCATGGTTAAGGTCTTAACTCTTACTCTGGCATCATGGTTAAGGTCTTAACTCTTACTCTGGACTAATGGTTAAGGTCTTAACTCTTACTCTGGCATCACGGTTAAGGTCATAACTCTTACTCTGGACTAATGGTTAAGGTCTTAACTCTTACTCTGGGCTAATGGTTAAGGTCTTAACTCTTACTCTGGACTAATGGTTAAGGTTTTAACTCTTACTCTGGCATCATGGTTAAGGTCTTAACTCTTACTCTGGACTAATGGTTAAGGTCTTAACTCTTACTCTGGACTATTGGTTAAGGCCTTTACTCTTACTCTGGGCTAATGATTAAGGTCTTAACTCTTACTCTGGCATCATGGTTAAGGTCTTAACTCTTACTCTGGACTAATGGTTAAGGTCTTAACTCTTACTCTGGACTAATGGTTAAGATCTTAACTCTTACTCTAGACTAATGGTTAAGGTTTTAACTCTTACTCTGGCATCATGGTTAAGGTCTTTGACTCTTACTCTGGACTAATGGTTAAGGTCTTAACTCTTACTCTGGACTAATGGTTAAGGTCTTAACTCTTACTCTGGCATCATGGTTAAGGTCTTAACTCTTACTCTGGACTAATGGTTAAGGTCTTAACTCTTACTCTGAGCTAATGGTTAAGGTCTTAACTCTTTCTCTGGACTAATGGTTAAGGTCTTATCTCTTACTCTGGACTAATGGTTAAGGTCTTAACTCTTACTCTGGCATCATGGTTAAGGTCTTAACTCTCACTCTGGCATCATGGTTAAGGTCTTAACTCTTACTCTGTACTCATGGTTAAGGTCTTAACTCTTACTCTGGCATCATGGTTAAGGTCTTCACTCTTACTCTGGACTAATGGTTAAGGTCTTAACTCTTACTCTGGACTAATGGTTAAGGTCTTAACTCTTACTCTGGCATCATGGTTAAGGTCTTAACTCTTACTCTGGACTAATGGTTAAGGTCTTAACTCTTACTCCGGACTAATGGTTAAGGTCTTAACTCTTACTCTGGCATCATGGTTTAGGTCTTAACTCTTACTCTGGCATCATGGTTTAGGTCTTAGACTCTTACTCTGGACTAATGGTTAAGGTCTTAACTCTTACTCTGGCATCATGGTTAAGGTCTTAACTCTTACTCTGGACTAATGGTTAAGGTCTGAACTCTTACTCTGGACTAATGGTTAAGGTCTTAACTCTTACTCTGGACTAATGGTTAAGGTCTGAACTCTTACTCTGGACTGATGGTTAAGGTCTTAACTCTTACTCTGCACTAATGGTTTAGGTCTTAGACTCTTACTCTGGACTAATGGTTAAGGTCTTAACTCTTACTCTGGCATCATGGTTAAGGTCTTAACTCTTACTCTGGACTAATGGTTAAGGTCTGAACTCTTACTCTGGCATCATGGTTAAGGTCTTACCTCTTACTCTGGACTAATGGTTAAGGTCTTAACTCTTACTCTGGACTAATGGTTAAGATCTTAACTCTTACTCTAAACTAATGGTTAAGGTTTTAACTCTTACTCTGGCATCATGGTTAAGGTCTTCGACTCTTACTCTGGACTAATGGTTAAGGTCTTAACTCTTACTCTGGACTAATGGTTAAGGTCTTAACTCTTACTCTGGCATCATGGTTAAGGTCTTAACTCTTACTCTGGACTAATGGTTAAGGTCTTAACTCTTACTCTGGGCTAATGGTTAAGGTCTTAACTCTTACTCTGGACTAATGGTTAAGGTCTTAACTCTTACTCTGGACTAATGGTTAAGGTCTTATCTCTTACTCTGGACTAATGGTTAAGGTCTTAGACTCTTACTCTGGCATCATGAATAAGGTCTTAGACTCTTACTCTGGACTACTGGTTAATGTCTTAACTCTTACTCTGGCATCATGGTTAAGGTCTTAACTCTCACTCTGGCATCATGGTTAAGGTCTTAACTCTTACTCTGTACTCATGGTTAAGGTCTTAACTCTTACTCTGGCATCATGGTTAAGGTCTTAACTCTTACTCTGGACTAATGGTTAAGGTCTTAACTCTTACTCTGGACTAATGGTTAAGGTCTTAACTCTTACTCTGGCATCATGGTTAAGGTCTTAACTCTTACTCTGGACTAATGGTTAAGGTCTTAACTCTTACTCCAGACTAATGGTTAAGGTCTTAACTCTTACTCTGGCATCATGGTTTAGGTCTTAACTCTTACTCTGGCATCATGGTTTAGGTCTTAGACTCTTACTCTGGACTAATGGTTAAGGTCTTAACTCTTACTCTGGTATCATGGTTAAGGTCTTAACTCTTACTCTGGACTAATGGTTAAGGTCTGAACTCTTACTCTGGACTAATGGTTAAGGTCTTAGACTCTTACTCTCGACTAATGGTTAAGGTCTTAACTCTTACTCTGGCATCATGGTTAAGGTCTTAGACTCTTACTCTGGACTAATGGTTAAGGTCTTAACTCATACTCTGGACTAATGGTTAAGGTCTTAGACTCTTACTCTGGACTAATGGTTAAGGTCTTAACTCTTACTCTGGACTAATGGTTAAGGTCTTAACTCTTACTCTGGACTACTGGTTAAGGTCTTAACTCTTACTCTGGCATCATGGTTAAGGTCTTAACTCTTACTCTGGACTAATGGTTAAGGTCTTAACTCTTACTCTTGACTAATGGTTAAGGTCTTAACTCTTACTCTGGACTAATGGTTAAGGTCTTAGACTCTTACTCTGGCATCATGGTTAAGGTCTTAACTCTTACTCTGGCATCATCGTTAAGGTCTTAACTCTTACTCTGGCATCATGGTTAAGGTCTTAACTCTTACTCTGGACTAATGGTTAAGGTCTTAACTCTTACTCTTGACTAATGGTTAAGGTCTTAACTCTTACTCTGGACTAATGGTTAAGGTCTTAGACTCTTACTCTGGCATCATGGTTAAGGTCTTAACTCTTACTCTGGCATCATCGTTAAGGTCTTAACTCTTACTCTGGCATCATGGTTAAGGTCTTAACTCTTACTCTGGACTAATGGTTAAGGTCTTAACTCTTACTCTGGCATCATGGTTAAGGTATTAACTCTTACTCTGGCATCATGGTTAAGGTCTTAACTCTTACTCTGGACTAATGGTTAAGGTCTTAACTCTTACTCTGGACTAATGGTTAAGGTCTTAACTCTTACTCTGCCATCATGGTTAAGGTCTTAACTCTTACTCTGGACTAATGGTTAAGGTCTTAACTCTTACTCTGGCATCATGGTTAAAGTCTTAGACTCATACTCTGGCATCATGGTTAAGGTCTTAACTCTTACTCTGGACTAATGGTTAAGGGCTTAACTCTTACTCTGGCATCATGGTTAGGGTCTTAGACTCTTACTCTGGACTAATGGTTAAGGTCTTAACTCTTACTCTGGACTAATGGTTACGGTCTTAACTCTTACTCTGGCATCATCGTTAAGGTCTTAAGTCTTACTCTGGCATCATGGTTAAGGTCTTAACTCTAACTCTGGACTAATGGTTAAGGTCTTAACTCTTACTCTGGACTAATGGTTAAGGTCTTAACTCTTACTCTGGCATCATGGTTAAGGTCTTAACTCTAGCATCATGGTTAAGGTCTTAACTCTTACTCTGGACTAATGGTTAAGGTCTTAACTCTTACTCTGGACTAATGGTTAAGGTCTTAACTCTTACTCTGCCATCATGGTTAAGGTCTTAGACTCTTACTCTGGACTAATGGTTAAGGTCTTAACTCACACTCTGGACTAATGGTTAAGGTCTTAGACTCTTACTCTGGACTAATGGTTAAGGTCTTAACTCTTACTCTGGACTAATGGTTAAGGTCTTAACTCTTACTCTGGCATCATGGTTAAGGTCTTAACTCTTACTCTGGACTAATGGTTAAGGTCTTAACTCTTACTCTTGACTAATGGTTAAGGTCTTAACTCTTACTCTGGACTAATGGTTAAGGTCTTAGACTCTTACTCTGGACTAATGGTTAAGGTCTTAACTCTTACTCTGGCATCATGGTTAGTGTCTTAGACTCTTACTCTGGACTAATGGTTAAGGTCTTAACTCATACTCTGGACTAATAGTTAAGGTCTTAGACTCTTACTCTGGACTAATGGTTAAGGTCTTAACTCTTACTCTGGACTAATGGTTAAGGTCTTAACTCTTACTCTGGCATCATGGTTAAGGTCTTAACTCTTACTCTGGACTAATGGTTAAGGTATTAAGTCTTACTCTGGCATCATGGTTAAGGTCTTAACTCTTACTCTGGACTAATGGTTAAGGTCTTAACTCTTACTCTGGACTAATGGTTAAGGTCTTAACTCTTACTCTGCCATCATGGTTAAGGTCTTAACTCTTACTCTGGACTAATGGTTAAGGTCTTAACTCTTACGCTGGACTAATGGTTAAGGTCTTGGACTCTTACTCTGGCATCATGGTTAAGGTCTTAACTCTTACTCTGGCATCATGGTTAAGGTCTTAACTCTTACTCTGGCATCATGGTTAAGGTCTTAACTCTTACTCTGGACTAATGGTTAAGGTCTTAACTCTTACTCTGGCATCATGGTTAAGGTATTAAGTCTTACTCTGGCATCATGGTTAAGGTCTTAACTCTTACTCTGGACTAATGGTTAAGGTCTTAACTCTTACTCTGGACTAATGGTTAAGGTCTTAACTCTTACTCTGCCATCATGGTTAAGGTCTTAACTCTTACTCTGGACTAATGGTTAAGGTCTTAACTCTTACTCTGGCATCATGGTTAAAGTCTTAGACTCATACTCTGGCATCATGGTTATGGTCTTAACTCTTACTCTGGACTAATGGTTAAGGTCTTAACTCTTACTCTGGCATCATGGTTAGTGTCTTAGACTCTTACTCTGGACTAATGGTTAAGGTCTTAACTCTTACTCTGGACTAATGGTTAAGGTCTTAACTCTTACTCTAGCATCATCGTTAAGGTCTTAACTCTTACTCTGGCATCATGGTTAAGGTCTTAGACTCTTACTCTGGACTAATGGTTAAGGTCTTAACTCTTACTCTGGACTAATGGTTAAGGTATTAACTCTTACTCTGGCATCATCGTTAAGGTCTTAACTCTTACTCTGGCATCATGGTTAAGGTCTTAACGCTTACTCTGGACTAATGGTTAAGGTCGTAACTCTTACTCTGGACTAATGGTTAAGGTCTTAACTCTTACTCTGGCATCATTATTAAGGTCTTAACTCTGGCATCATGGTTAAGGTCTTAACTCTTACTCTGGCATCATGGTTAAGGTCTTAACTCTGGCATCATGGTTAAGGTCTTAACTCTTACTCTGGACTAATGGTTAAGGTCTTAACTCTTACTCTGGCATCATGGTTAAGGTCTTAACTCTTACTCTGGACTAATGGTTAAGGTCTTAGACTCTTACTCTGGACTAATGGTTAAGGTCTTAACTCTTACTCTGGACTAATGGTTAAGGTCTTAACTCTTACTCTGGACTAATGGTTAAGGTCTTACCTCTTACTCTGGCATCATGGTCAAGGTCTTAGACTCTTACTCTGGACTAATGGTTAAGGTCTTACCTCTTAGTCTGGCATCATGGTTAAGGTCTTAACTCTTACTCTGGACTAATGGTTAAGGTCTTACCTCTTACTCTGGCATCATGGTTAAGGTCTTAACTCTTACTCTGGACTAATGGTTAAGGTCTTAGACTCTTAATCTGGACTAATGGTTAAGGTCTTAACTCTTACTCTGGCATCATGGTTAAGGTCTTAGACTCTTACTCTGGACTAATGGTTAAGGTTTTAACTCTTACTCTGGACTAATGGTTAAGGTCTTAACTCTTACTCTGGACTAATGGTTAAGGTCATGACTCTTACTCTGGGCTAATGGTTAAGGTCTTAGACTCTTACTCTGGCATCATGGTTAAGGTCTTAGACTCTTTCTCTGGCATCAAGGTTAAGGTCTTAACTCTTACTCTGGCATCATGGTTAAGGTCTTAACTCCTACTCTGGACTAATGGTTAAGGTCTGAACTCTTACTCTGGACTAATGGTTAAGGTCTTAACTCTTACTCTGGACTAATGGTTAAGGTCTTAGACTCTTACTCTGTACTCATGGTTAAGGTCTTAACTCTTACTCTGGCATCATGGTTAAGGTCTTAACTCTTACTCTGGACTAATGGTTAAGGTCTTAACTGTTACTCTCGACTAATGGTTAAGGTCTTAGACTCTTACTCTGGACTAATGGTTAAGGTCTTAGACTCTTACTCTGGCATCATGGTTAACGTCTTAACTCTTACTCTGTCATCATTGTTAAGGTTTTAACTCTTACTCTGGCATCATGGTTAAGGTCTTAACTCTTACTCTGGACTAATGGTTAAGGTCTTAACTCTTACTCTGGACTAATGGTTAAGGTCTTAACTCTTACTCCGGCATCATGGTTAAGGTCTTAACTCTTACTCTGGACTAATGGTTAAGGTCTTAACTCTTACTCTGGCATCATGGTTAAGGTCTTAGACTCATACTCTGGCATCATGAGTAAGGTCTTAAATCTTACTCTGGACTAATGGTTAAGGTATTAACTCTTACTCTGGCATCATGGTTAAGGTCTTAACTCTTACTCTGGACTAATGGTTAAGGTCTTAACTCTTACTCTGGCATCATGGTTAAGGTCTTAACTCTTACTCTGGACTAATGGTTATGGTCTTAGACTCTTACTCTGGCATCATGTTTAAGGTCTTAACTCTTACTCTGGCATCATGGTTAAGGTCTTAACTCTTACTCTGGACTAATGGTTAAGGTCTTAACTCTTACTCTGGAATAATGGTTAAGGTCTTAACTCTTACTCTGGCATCACGGTTAAGGTCTTAACTCTTACTCTGGACTAATGGTTAAGGTCTTAACTATTACTCTGGGCTAATGGTTAAGGTCTTAACTCTTACTCTGGACTAATGGTTAAGGTCTTAACTCTTACTCTGGGCTAATGGTTAAGGTCTTAGACTCTTACCCTGGCATCATGGTTAAGGTCTTAACTCTTACTCTGAACTAATGGTTAATGTCTTAACTCTTACTCTGGCATCATGGTTAAGTTCCTAACTCTTTCTGTGGCCTATTGGTTAAGGTCCTAACTCTTACTCTGGCATCATGGTTAAGGTCTTAACTCTTACTCTGGCATCATGGTTAAGGTCTTAACTCTTACTCTGGACTAATGGTTAAGGTCTTAACTCTTACTCTGGCATCACGGTTAAGGTCTTAACTCTTACTCTGGACTAATGGTTAAGGTCTTAACTCTTACTCTGGGCTAATGGTTAAGGTCTTAACTCTTACTCTGGACTAATGGTTAAGGTTTTAACTCTTACTCTGGCATCATGGGTAAGGTCTTAACTCTTACTCTGGACTAATGGTTAAGGTCTTAACTCTTACTCTGGACTATTGGTTAAGGCCTTAACTCTTACTCTGGGCTAATGATTAAGGTCTTAACTCTTACTCTGGCATCATGGTTAAGGTCTTAACTCTTACTCTGGACTAATGGTTAAGGTCTTAACTCTTACTCTGGACTAATGGTTAAGATCTTAACGCTTACTCTAGACTAATGGTTAAGGTTTTAACTCTTACTCTGGCATCATGGTTAAGGTCTTCGACTCTTACTCTGGACTAATGGTTAAGGTCTTAACTCTTACTCTGGACTAATGGTTAAGGTCTTAACTCTTACTCTGGCATCATGGTTAAGGTCTTAACTCTTACTCTGGACTAATGGTTAAGGTCTTAACTCTTACTCTGTGCTAATGGTTAAGGTCTTAACTCTTACTCTGGACTAATGGTTAAGGTCTTAACTCTTTCTCTGGACTAATGGTTAAGGTCTTATCTCTTACTCTGGACTAATGGTTAAGGTCTTAGACTCTTACTCTGGCATCATGAATAAGGTCTTAGACTCTTACTCTGGACTAATGGTTAAGGTCTTAACTCTTACTCTGGACTAATGGTTAAGGTCATGACTCTTACTCTGGGCTAATGGTTAAGGTCTTAGACTCTTACTCTGGCATCATGGTTAAGGTCTTAGACTCTTTGTCTGGCATCAAGGTTAAGGTCTTAACTCTTACTCTGGCATCATGGTTAAGGTCTTAACTCTTACTCTGGACTAATGGTTAAGGTCTGAACTCTTACTCTGGACTAATGGTTAAGGTCTTAACTCTTACTCTGGACTAATGGTTAAGGTCTTAGACTCTTACTCTGTACTCATGGTTAAGGTCTTAACTCTTACTCCGGCATCATGGTTAAGGTCTTAACTCTTACTCTGGACTAATGGTTAAGGTCTTAACTCTTACTCTTGACTAATGGTTAAGGTCTTAGACTCTTACTCTGGACTAATGGTTAAGGTCTTAGACTCTTACTCTGGCATCATGGTTAAGGTCTTAACTCTTACTCTGGCATCATGGTTAAGGTCTTAACTCTTACTCTGGACTAATGGTTAAGGTCTTAACTCTTACTCTGGACTAATGGTTAAGGTCTTAACTCTTACTCCGGCATCATGGTTAAGGTCTTAACTCTTACTCTGGACTAATGGTTAAGGTCTTAACTCTTACTCTGGCATCATGGTTAAGGTCTTAGACTCATACTCTGGCATCATGGTTAAGGTCTTAAATCTTACTCTGGACTAATGGTTAAGGTCTTAACTCTTACTCTGGCATCATGGTTAAGGTCTTAACTCTTACTCTGGACTAATGGTTAAGGTCTTAACTCTTACTCTGGCATCATGGTTAAGGTCTTAACTCTTACTCTGGACTAATGGTTATGGTCTTAGACTCTTACTCTGGCATCATGTTTAAGGTCTTAACTCTTACTCTGGCATCATGGTTAAGGTCTTAACTCTTACTCTGGACTAATGGTTAAGGTCTTAACTCTGACTCTGGCATCATGGTTAATGTCTTAGACTCTTACTCTGGAATAATGGTTAAGGTCTTAACTCTTACTCTGGCATCACGGTTAAGGGCTTAACTCTTACTCTGGACTAATGGTTAAGGTCTTAACTCTTACTCTGGACTAATGGTTAAGGTCTTAACTCTTACTCTGGACTAATGGTTAAGGTCTTAGACTCTTACTCTGGCATCATGTTTAAGGTCTTAACTCTTACTCTGGCATCATGGTTAAGGTCCTAACTCTTACTCTGGACTAATGGTTAAGGTCTTAACTCTGACTCTGGCATCATGGTTAAGGTCTTAGACTCTTACTCTGGAATAATGGTTAAGGCCTTAACTCTTACTCTGGCATCACGGTTAAGGGCTTAACTCTTACTCTGGACTAATGGTTAAGGTCTTAACTCTTACTCTGAACTAATGGTTATTGTCTTAACTCTTACTCTGGCATCATGGTTAAGTTCCTAACTCTTTCTGTGGCCTATTGGTTAAGGTCCTAACTCTTACTCTGGCATCATGGTTAAGGTCTTAACTCTTACTCTGGCATCATGGTTAAGGTCTTAACTCTTACTCTGGACTAATGGTTAAGGTCTTAACTCTTACTCTGGCATCACGGTTAAGATCTTAACTCTTACTCTGGACTAATGGTTAAGGTCTTAACTCTTACTCTGGGCTAATGGTTAAGGTCTTAACTCTTACTCTGGACTAATGGTTAAGGTTTTAACTCTTACTCTGGCATCATGGTTAAGGTCTTAACTCTTACTCTGGACTAATGGTTAAGGTCTTAACTCTTACTCTGGACTATTGGTTAAGGCCTTTACTCTTACTCTGGGCTAATGATTAAGGTCTTAACTCTTACTCTGGCATCATGGTTAAGGTCTTAACTCTTACTCTGGACTAATGGTTAAGGTCTTAACTCTTACTCTGGACTAATGGTTAAGATCTTAACTCTTACTCTAGACTAATGGTTAAGGTTTTAACTCTTACTCTGGCATCATGGTTAAGGTCTTTGACTCTTACTCTGGACTAATGGTTAAGGTCTTAACTCTTACTCTGGACTAATGGTTAAGGTCTTAACTCTTACTCTGGCATCATGGTTAAGGTCTTAACTCTTACTCTGGACTAATGGTTAAGGTCTTAACTCTTACTCTGAGCTAATGGTTAAGGTCTTAACTCTTTCTCTGGACTAATGGTTAAGGTCTTATCTCTTACTCTGGAGTAATGGTTAAGGTCTTAGACTCTTACTCTGGCATCATGAATAAGGTCTTAGACTCTTACTCTGGACTACTGGTTAATGTCTTAACTCTTACTCTGGCATCATGGTTAAGGTCTTAACTCTCACTCTGGCATCATGGTTAAGGTCTTAACTCTTACTCTGTACTCATGGTTAAGGTCTTAACTCTTACTCTGGCATCATGGTTAAGGTCTTCACTCTTACTCTGGACTAATGGTTAAGGTCTTAACTCTTACTCTGGACTAATGGTTAAGGTCTTAACTCTTACTCTGGCATCATGGTTAAGGTCTTAACTCTTACTCTGGACTAATGGTTAAGGTCTTAACTCTTACTCCGGACTAATGGTTAAGGTCTTAACTCTTACTCTGGCATCATGGTATAGGTCTTAACTCTTACTCTGGCATCATGGTTTAGGTCTTAGACTCTTACTCTGGACTAATGGTTAAGGTCTTAATTCTTACTCTGGCATCATGGTTAAGGTCTTAACTCTTACTCTGGACTAATGGTTAAGGTCTGAACTCTTACTCTGGACTAATGGTTAAGGTCTTAACTCTTACTCTGGACTAATGGTTAAGGTCTGAACTCTTACTCTGGACTGATGGTTAAGGTCTTAACTCTTACTCTGGACTAATGGTTTAGGTCTTAGACTCTTACTCTGGACTAATGGTTAAGGTCTTAACTCTTACTCTGGCATCATGGTTAAGGTCTTAACTCTTACTCTGGACTAATGGTTAAGGTCTGAACTCTTACTCTGGCATCATGGTTAAGGTTTTACCTCTTACTCTGGACTAATGGTTAAGGTCTTAACTCTTACTCTGGACTAATGGTTAAGATCTTAACTCTTACTCTAAACTAATGGTTAAGGTTTTAACTCTTACTCTGGCATCATGGTTAAGGTCTTCGACTCTTACTCTGGACTAATGGTTAAGGTCTTAACTCTTACTCTGGACTAATGGTTAAGGTCTTAACTCTTACTCTGGCATCATGGTTAAGGTCTTAACTCTTACTCTGGACTAATGGTTAAGGTCTTAACTCTTACTCTGGGCTAATGGTTAAGGTCTTAACTCTTACTCTGGACTAATGGTTAAGGTCTTAACTCTTACTCTGGACTAATGGTTAAGGTCTTATCTCTTACTCTGGACTAATGATTAAGGTCTTAGACTCTTACTCTGGCATCATGAATAAGGTCTTAGACTCTTACTCTGGACTACTGGTTAATGTCTTAACTCTTACTCTGGCATCATGGTTAAGGTCTTAACTCTTACTCTGGCATCATGGTTAAGGTCTTAACTCTTACTCTGGACTAATGGTTAAGGTCTTAACTGTTACTCTCGACTAATGGTTAAGGTCTTAGACTCTTACTCTGGACTAATGGTTAAGGTCTTAGACTCTTACTCTGGCATCATGGTTAACGTCTTAACTCTTACTCTGTCATCATTGTTAAGGTTTTAACTCTTACTCTGGCATCATGGTTAAGGTCTTAACTCTTACTCTGGACTAATGGTTAAGGTCTTAACTCTTACTCTGGACTAATGGTTAAGGTCTTAACTCTTACTCCGGCATCATGGTTAAGGTCTTAACTCTTACTCTGGACTAATGGTTAAGGTCTTAACTCTTACTCTGGCATCATGGTTAAGGTCTTAGACTCATACTCTGGCATCATGAGTAAGGTCTTAAATCTTACTCTGGACTAATGGTTAAGGTATTAACTCTTACTCTGGCATCATGGTTAAGGTCTTAACTCTTACTCTGGACTAATGGTTAAGGTCTTAACTCTTACTCTGGCATCATGGTTAAGGTCTTAACTCTTACTCTGGACTAATGGTTATGGTCTTAGACTCTTACTCTGGCATCATGTTTAAGGTCTTAACTCTTACTCTGGCATCATGGTTAAGGTCTTAACTCTTACTCTGGACTAATGGTTAAGGTCTTAACTCTTACTCTGGAATAATGGTTAAGGTCTTAACTCTTACTCTGGCATCACGGTTAAGGTCTTAACTCTTACTCTGGACTAATGGTTAAGGTCTTAACTATTACTCTGGGCTAATGGTTAAGGTCTTAACTCTTTTTCTGGACTAATGGTTAAGGTCTTAACTCTTACTCTGGGCTAATGGTTAAGGTCTTAGACTCTTACTCTGGCATCATGGTTAAGGTCTTAACTCTTACTCTGAACTAATGGTTAATGTCTTAACTCTTACTCTGGCATCATGGTTAAGTTCCTAACTCTTTCTGTGGCCTATTGGTTAAGGTCCTAACTCTTACTCTGGCATCATGGTTAAGGTCTTAACTCTTACTCTGGCATCATGGTTAAGGTCTTAACTCTTACTCTGGACTAATGGTTAAGGTCTTAACTCTTACTCTGGCATCACGGTTAAGGTCTTAACTCTTACTCTGGACTAATGGTTAAGGTCTTAACTCTTACTCTGGGCTAATGGTTAAGGTCTTAACTCTTACTCTGGACTAATGGTTAAGGTTTTAACTCTTACTCTGGCATCATGGGTAAGGTCTTAACTCTTACTCTGGACTAATGGTTAAGGTCTTAACTCTTACTCTGGACTATTGGTTAAGGCCTTAACTCTTACTCTGGGCTAATGATTAAGGTCTTAACTCTTACTCTGGCATCATGGTTAAGGTCTTAACTCTTACTCTGGACTAATGGTTAAGGTCTTAACTCTTACTCTGGACTAATGGTTAAGATCTTAACGCTTACTCTAGACTAATGGTTAAGGTTTTAACTCTTACTCTGGCATCATGGTTAAGGTCTTCGACTCTTACTCTGGACTAATGGTTAAGGTCTTAACTCTTACTCTGGACTAATGGTTAAGGTCTTAACTCTTACTCTGGCATCATGGTTAAGGTCTTAACTCTTACTCTGGACTAATGGTTAAGGTCTTAACTCTTACTCTGTGCTAATGGTTAAGGTCTTAACTCTTACTCTGGACTAATGGTTAAGGTCTTAACTCTTTCTCTGGACTAATGGTTAAGGTCTTATCTCTTACTCTGGACTAATGGTTAAGGTCTTAGACTCTTACTCTGGCATCATGAATAAGGTCTTAGACTCTTACTCTGGACTAATGGTTAAGGTCTTAACTCTTACTCTGGACTAATGGTTAAGGTCATGACTCTTACTCAATTCAATTCAAAAACTTTATTCGATCATAAATTAATGATCATAAAAGTACATACATACATAGATATAAAAACATGAGGTTTCAGCAAATTTTAAATTAATCACATGTCATAAAACGGTGCTTTTCCTCATACATATCGATTTTAAAATATATACAGCAGTAAAATAGCAAATGTCCTGTGAGTTAAGCCCAAATAAAAGCCCCATGGCTGAAACAATATTAAATACTTTATATTTTTTAAAAAGTGGTTTCAGGTATATTTTTCGAAGATGGAGATAAAGAGGGCATAGCAGTAAAAAATGCTCCGTACTTTGTTTAGTAGTCCCATCACACGGACAGGGGGCAGTAGTATATATCTTCATTTCAGGATATGCAACAAGCAAATGAACAGTCCCCATCCGAAGTCTTGTTAACACAAATTGGTGGGAACGAATATTAACCATATTGAGGTATCCTGGGGGCCCCATTTCTTCCTTGTTATATTTGTCATAAAAAACATGTGTGGAGAACTGGACAGTAGCTGCGATACGCTTCATCCTGCTAACCCTCAGAAATTCATGTTTAATCTCAGTCTTCGTGATGTCTAAAACACAGGAAGGGTTATCACAAACCCTAAAATTAAAAAGGTCATCTAACGTTCGAATGATATAGTTAAGCCACGGGATACGGGAACATTTATCCAGGTTTAGACAATCAGAGATTATCTTTCTAGTAAAACCAGTCTGTTCCTTCGACCAGATAGATCTCCATACTAACAGGGGTCTTAATCTAATCAGGTCTGATAGATGTTCTAGGCCAGACTCTTGATGGATCAACTTTGTTGAAGAAGAAGATGGCAGACAAAGAAGTTTTTTAATAAATTTGTTCTCCTCTACCTGGAGCATGTTATTGTTACAGTGGCCCCACACTCCTGATCCGTATAGAGCCAGAGCAACACATTTATGTCGGTATAGGTATAACATGTCGAATATCCGTCTTGAGCCTAGCTTGGATGCAAACCTAAATAGGCCAAAAGAGCACTTAGCCATCTTGGCTCTAACATTTGTCATTTCAGAGGTCCACATCCCCCCACTATTAAAAGTGATACCCAAATAACAAAATTTATCCACCACTGTTATGGTTTGATCTATAACTGTGAAGGGCCTTAAGTTCTTAATTTTCTTCCCACAGGGCATTATAAAAGTTTTTGAATTATTAATTTTTAATTTCCTCCCCTTGATAAAATCTGCAAATTTATTCATTAGTTTTTGCAGCCCTAAAGGGGTTTGAGAGAGCAGAACCGCGTCATCCGCGTAGAGCAGAATTGGGATGGGCAAGCCGCCTGCAGTCGGTACATCTGCACTTATGGAGCGAAGTTCCGTCTCAATCGCATTAATAAAAAGGGAGAAAAGAAGAGGTGCAAGAACACATCCCTGCCTGATACCTGATCCTATTTTAACACTAGGGGTACACTCCCCCGATTGCCCATATCGTATTTTTGCTGTCAGATTCCTGTACAATTGGGCCAGGAAATAAATAATATCTTGAGGTGCCCCCATATCCAACAAGGTTGACCACAGAAGACCATGGTCAACCAAGTCGAAGGCACTGGATAAATCGGCAAAACAAAGAAACAACGAGCCTTGTTTGGCTCGTGTATATTTACATATAATGAGATCTAGATTAATGCACTGTTCTATAGTGCCCAACCCCTTGCGAAATCCATACTGTGAATCCGCAAGGATCCCGTTGTCTTCTACCCATTCTTCCAGACGACTTAATAATACTCTACTCATTATTTTTAGGGAAGCAGTAAGAAGGGAGATCGGGCGATAATTTTTTGCCTCGCCCCTATCCCCTTTTTTATATACCGGAATAATGATTGATTCCCCCCAGGTCTGTGGAGCCGCAATCGTCGCAGCTGCATTGAAAACCTTTGTTAACAATGGGCTCCAAATGGAGATCTCAGCTTTATAAAGGTCAACGGGTACCCCATCCGGGCCCGGTGCCTTTCCCCCCTTGCTAGCCCGAATGGCTGCATCTACCTCTAAGATTGTAATATTAAGAGGTATGGGGGTTAATGCCATACTTTCATTATCCCCCCCTTCAGCTAATCCTTCGGGGTTGAAAATACTAGTGAAGTGAGACACCCATTGTTCCTCAGATACCTGGGCTGACATTACCGGGACATCTTCGTTTTGAAGGAAGGGGCTATTTACCGTGGACCAAAAAAGCTTGGTATCCTTAAGGTCCACTGCTTTAGTCAGGTTGTTCCAAGCCTCTTCCCTTAATTCCTGTTTCCTATCCCTCAGATGAATTGTATATTCCCTTCTGAGGGTATTAACTGCTTCCTTATCTCTCGGTTTTCCCTTGAGAGCAGCTTTAAGTCTTTGTAAAGATTTGGTACATTCTCTGTTAAACCATCCCCCATTACTCCTAGGGCCCTTTTTTATTCTTCCAGTTAAAATTTCAGCAACATTTTTATTAATAGTGTCGAAACTAACTAGAATGTCAACATTATTCTTTCCAGGTTCAAGACAGCATTCCACCTCTTCTATACAGGCTGACACGATAGTACAAAATAGATGTTCCTCGTTTTGCCTACCCCATTTAATTCTAGGGCCATTGGGTCTGTGTGGGACTATATCTGTCACTACACCATGTACCATCATTTCTTTGACCCCCCACAAAGAAAGAAACATTGTTAAACAATTATGATCACTAAGTGACGGATCTACTATTACAGGTAAAGAACACTTGGCTACAATACTGGTAGAGACAATGAGGTAATCGATAATCGTGGCACAGTTCCTACCAATAAAGGTTGGTACCGAATTACCCTCACTGTCACCCCTAGGTGTCATAATACATAAATCCATTTTTAACAAAAACGAATTAAGAGAATCCCCATAAACCGAGTGCATAAAGTGGGTCTGTTCATCCCCCCCATCATCCTCATACCCACACACCCTATCGCCAGCAAGTGGACACATGTAGATGTTAAGATCACCACCCCACAAAATGTCAAAGTGCACGTCATTACACCCATATAGGCTTTCCACCTCAGCTTCAAGTTCATCAACCGTGTCAGTATTTAAGTGGTTAAAGGCATTGTTGTAGTGATTTATAACTAAAACATTTCGCCCATTCCTATTTTGTAACCACAGCAACTGAGAGTGTTGACCGACTATCCGGTGTATTTTTACTCGAACCGGTAGACTCACAGAAAGCAGTATTACCATTCCTCCTTTGGCTCTCCCCATGTTGGATGGTTGGGCATGGCAATTATAGGCAACATACCCATCAAGATAGACATCTTCGGCCGCCCAAGTCTCCTGGAGACACAGAATATCAAACTGGGTTATAAATTCTAACCATCCAAGACGTTCTACCTTGTTATTCCATCCCGCTATATTCCAGCTCGCCATCTTATAACCCCGTTCCATTAAACTATCAGCCTCGGTGGATAAAGGGGGCAAGATGTGAACATGGGTTAAATCCCCTGGCACGTGATCTACAATTGGTAAGATTTGACTACTGCTTCCGTTAGCCGGGGAAAGAGCCTTGAGGTTGCAGTCAAACTGGGCAAAATTACTTGTGCAACCCCCAGTACTACATATAACGTTGTATCCAATGGGTGTATCAATATCTATTAGACCTTTTTCCCCTATTCGTCTGCCCATATCTCCCCCGCTATCCCCACCAAAATCCCTCTCCCCCTTCCCTATGACTCGATGGCATCAATCGCAATCTTCCAGTCCACTAAACACCTCAAACCTGTTGGTGGTATCTAGGGGTGTAAAAGGTTTGAGCTGTTCCATTCTCCTATGTATTAGAGGGTTATATCTTGGGCCTATAATATTCCACCCATACAGATCTACTGCTGGTGGAGGTTGCCTCTCACTAAACATAGGTCCATTATTGTAGATGGGTGGGCAATATGGGTTTGGTTGCAATTGCCTCGATAAAAATGGGGGGGGAGCTCGCTGTGAATGATGATTTGGTGGAAACACCACTGAGCGAGGGTAAAAATAGGTTAGAGGGCGGGGGGTAATAGGTTTGCTATCGTGGTCTGTCGGCCAATTAAGTATAAAGTGGACGGCATTCCGATCTCTAAAATTAATGACCACTATATCTCCCTCAATATCCTTGGGTCTTCCTCCCAACCAGGGAAGGCGGCGGACATGAATAATTTCTCCATTTATATTATTTGTAATAGGTCTATGTAGACTTAGCCAGTGTGATATTTTATTTCTCAACTGGGTAAAGCTCTCCCGTTTATCTTTCTCCAGCTCCGGCACCCCAGTAAGAACTACCACTAGGGGTACTGCTTCTGGCGGAAGTTCTGGAAGAGGACCCTTGTTAAGTTTATCTCGGGCCAGTTGCTCGTTACCTCTCTCTCTATTTATATTCCCTACGGCTTGGCCAGAGTTATTCCGCTGTCCGTTGGACATTTCAGCCTGTTCTGATATAGATTTACTATTAGGTCCAACAGGGATATTCCCTGATACACTTCCACTCATACAAGTTGAGGGTTGAGGCTGAGTAATAATCTGTTCAGGGGTAGTTAATGTTATTGTAGCGGATGTCCCTGATGAAGAAGGTACCGTTGGGGCTTGTATAGGGAGAATAAACGGTACTTTGTTGGGTACGAGCTTTTTCTCCAGTTCTTGTTCTATATTCCCAAGTCTGTCTTCTAGTTTATCAAGTCTTTCTATGATAGCCAGGGAATAGGTCCTCATTATGGACTCTATGCTCCCAATCAGGACCCTGTCTGGAGATGCCTGTATCTTTCCCATCGCAGGGGGGCTATCGATAATAGGAATAACAGGGTCGGTAAACGTAGTTACACATGTATGCGTTGGAGAAATTCCTTTCCTTCCTTCGTCTAGTACTTTAACCAATCCTCCTTTGGTACTAACACCCTTTTTCGTACCAAAGTCTGCATGATTAAATTTCCTCTTGGAAAGGTTACTTTTACGCCGTTTAGCCGGAGGGGGGCCATGAATTTTAACTTGCGTAACTTTTTTGACCCTACTGTTGACTACTTTTATATGTGTAGGAATTGGGGTAATTTGCGCTTTAGTTATCACAGCTGGATTTATGATACCGGGAGTAGTAACTGTGTCTACCTGATTGCTATTTGTGCCCAAGAGTTCAGGTTCCCTCGTAGATGTACCTTCTCTAAATATTAGAGGGATACTATCCTGTGAGGTAGTGCAAATATCGCCCTTGGAGCTCATTAGCACCGGTGACAGCGGCAATGGTCTGTTCTTTAAGCTTTCAATCGACCGCCGTCGTTCAGTTCGTAGTTCTTCAAGGGTAGGGGTAATAGAAGGATCGAGTAGGGATTTCTTAAAATACCTGTCTAATGTTCCGTCTACCAAGCCCACCGACTTCACATGGCCAGGTAACTCCAATGTTGGGATTTCAATGGACATGATGTACGTACGATGAGCCCCACAAACAAACACTTACACGATTAGTCTATGTTGAACGATGGTCGGGCAGAGGTTCTTGCCCAGTCCAGTCTCCTCGTGTCTATGAGGGTCTTAGAGGGTCCGCCCTTAGTCCGGGCTTTGTCCCGGGCGATGTCCCGCACACGCGTCCCGCTAACGCGTGAAGTCCTCCGGTCTTAAATTAGTCGGGAATAGAGGGGGCGGGGTCACGGGAAGAGGCTGCAGGTGTGCTCAATACAACCCGCACAGCCTGCTGGACCTCGCAGTCCCGTCCTCCTCCCCCACACTCCCTCTGGCGATTCACTAGGACCACAGGGGCTCCCCGCTTCCGGGTTCAACAAAATCAATGCCCGGCAGGGCTCCGCACAGCTTCTGGCAAGGGCTTGGTTCAGGCAAGTACTCCTTCGGCGAGTGGCACCCGCGTAGCGGGGGCCGCGAGCTGTTTTCTCCGGTCAGCAAGGGGCGGGGTCACGGGAAGAGGCTGCAGGTGTGCTCAATACAACCCGCACAGCCTGCTGGACCTCGCAGTCCCGTCCTCCTCCCCCACACTCCCTCTGGCGATTCACTAGGACCACAGGGGCTCCCCGCTTCCGGGTTCAACAAAATCAATGCCCGGCAGGGCTCCGCACAGCTTCTGGCAAGGGCTTGGTTCAGGCAAGTACTCCTTCGGCGAGTGGCACCCGCGTAGCGGGGGCCGCGAGCTGTTTTCTCCGGTCAGCAAGGGGCGGGGTCACGGGAAGAGGCTGCAGGTGTGCTCAATACAACCCGCACAGCCTGCTGGACCTCGCAGTCCCGTCCTCCTCCCCCACACTCCCTCTGGCGATTCACTAGGACCACAGGGGCTCCCCGCTTCCGGGTTCAACAAAATCAATGCCCGGCAGGGCTCCGCACAGCTTCTGGCAAGGGCTTGGTTCAGGCAAGTACTCCTTCGGCGAGTGGCACCCGCGTAGCGGGGGCCGCGAGCTGTTTTCTCCGGTCAGCAAGGGGCGGGGTCACGGGAAGAGGCTGCAGGTGTGCTCAATGGGCTCTTACTCTGGGCTAATGGTTAAGGTCTTAGACTCTTACTCTGGCATCATGGTTAAGGTCTTAGACTCTTTGTCTGGCATCAAGGTTAAGGTCTTAACTCTTACTCTGGCATCATGGTTAAGGTCTTAACTCTTACTCTGGACTAATGGTTAAGGTCTGAACTCTTACTCTGGACTAATGGTTAAGGTCTTAACTCTTACTCTGGACTAATGGTTAAGGTCTTAGACTCTTACTCTGTACTCATGGTTAAGGTCTTAACTCTTACTCCGGCATCATGGTTAAGGTCTTAACTCTTACTCTGGACTAATGGTTAAGGTCTTAACTCTTACTCTTGACTAATGGTTAAGGTCTTAGACTCTTACTCTGGACTAATGGTTAAGGTCTTAGACTCTTACTCTGGCATCATGGTTAAGGTCTTAACTCTTACTCTGGCATCATTGTTAAGGTCTTAACTCTTACTCTGGCATCATGGTTAAGGTCTTAACTCTTACTCTGGACTAATGGTTAAGGTCTTAACTCTTACTCTGGACTAATGGTTAAGGTCTTAACTCTTACTCTGGCATCACGGTTAAGGTCTTAACTCTTACTCTGGACTAATGGTTAAGGTCTTAACTATTACTCTGGGCTAATGGTTAAGGTCTTAACTCTTTTTCTGGACTAATGGTTAAGGTCTTAACTCTTACTCTGGGCTAATGGTTAAGGTCTTAGACTCTTACTCTGGCATCATGGTTAAGGTCTTAACTCTTACTCTGAACTAATGGTTAATGTCTTAACTCTTACTCTGGCATCATGGTTAAGTTCCTAACTCTTTCTGTGGCCTATTGGTTAAGGTCCTAACTCTTACTCTGGCATCATGGTTAAGGTCTTAACTCTTACTCTGGCATCATGGTTAAGGTCTTAACTCTTACTCTGGACTAATGGTTAAGGTCTTAACTCTTACTCTGGCATCACGGTTAAGGTCTTAACTCTTACTCTGGACTAATGGTTAAGGTCTTAACTCTTACTCTGGGCTAATGGTTAAGGTCTTAACTCTTACTCTGGACTAATGGTTAAGGTTTTAACTCTTACTCTGGCATCATGGGTAAGGTCTTAACTCTTACTCTGGACTAATGGTTAAGGTCTTAACTCTTACTCTGGACTATTGGTTAAGGCCTTAACTCTTACTCTGGGCTAATGATTAAGGTCTTAACTCTTACTCTGGCATCATGGTTAAGGTCTTAACTCTTACTCTGGACTAATGGTTAAGGTCTTAACTCTTACTCTGGACTAATGGTTAAGATCTTAACGCTTACTCTAGACTAATGGTTAAGGTCTTAACTCTTACTCTGGGCTAATGATTAAGGTCCTAACTCTTACTCTGGCATCATGGTTAAGGTCTTAACTCTTACTCTGGCATCATGGTTAAGGTCTTAACTCTTACTCTGGACTAATGGTTAAGGTCTTAACTCTTACTCTGGCATCACGGTTAAGGTCTTAACTCTTACTCTGGACTAATGGTTAAGGTCTTAACTCTTACTCTGGGCTAATGGTTAAGGTCTTAACTCTTACTCTGGACTAATGGTTAAGGTTTTAACTCTTACTCTGGCATCATGGGTAAGGTCTTAACTCTTACTCTGGACTAATGGTTAAGGTCTTAACTCTTACTCTGGACTATTGGTTAAGGCCTTAACTCTTACTCTGGGCTAATGATTAAGGTCTTAACTCTTACTCTGGCATCATGGTTAAGGTCTTAACTCTTACTCTGGCATCATGGTTAAGGTCTTAACTCTTACTCTGGACTAATGGTTAAGGTCTTAACTCTTACTCTGTGCTAATGGTTAAGGTCTTAACTCTTACTCTGGACTAATGGTTAAGGTCTTAACTCTTTCTCTGGACTAATGGTTAAGGTCTTATCTCTTACTCTGGACTAATGGTTAAGGTCTTAGACTCTTACTCTGGCATCATGAATAAGGTCTTAGACTCTTACTCTGGACTAATGGTTAAGGTCTTAACTCTTACTCTGGACTAATGGTTAAGGTCATGACTCTTACTCTGGGCTAATGGTTAAGGTCTTAGACTCTTACTCTGGCATCATGGTTAAGGTCTTAGACTCTTTGTCTGGCATCAAGGTTAAGGTCTTAACTCTTACTCTGGCATCATGGTTAAGGTCTTAACTCTTACTCTGGACTAATGGTTAAGGTCTGAACTCTTACTCTGGACTAATGGTTAAGGTCTTAACTCTTACTCTGGACTAATGGTTAAGGTCTTAGACTCTTACTCTGTACTCATGGTTAAGGTCTTAACTCTTACTCCGGCATCATGGTTAAGGTCTTAACTCTTACTCTGGACTAATGGTTAAGGTCTTAACTCTTACTCTTGACTAATGGTTAAGGTCTTAGACTCTTACTCTGGACTAATGGTTAAGGTCTTAGACTCTTACTCTGGCATCATGGTTAAGGTCTTAACTCTTACTCTGGCATCATTGTTAAGGTCTTAACTCTTACTCTGGCATCATGGTTAAGGTCTTAACTCTTACTCTGGACTAATGGTTAAGGTCTTAACTCTTACTCTGGACTAATGGTTAAGGTCTTAACTCTTACTCCGGCATCATGGTTAAGGTCTTAACTCTTACTCTGGACTAATGGTTAAGGTCTTAACTCTTACTCTGGCATCATGGTTAAGGTCTTAGACTCATACTCTGGCATCATGGTTAAGGTCTTAAATCTTACTCTGGACTAATGGTTAAGGTCTTAACTCTTACTCTGGCATCATGGTTAAGGTCTTAACTCTTACTCTGGACTAATGGTTAAGGTCTTAACTCTTACTCTGGCATCATGGTTAAGGTCTTAACTCTTACTCTGGACTAATGGTTATGGTCTTAGACTCTTACTCTGGCATCATGTTTAAGGTCTTAACTCTTACTCTGGCATCATGGTTAAGGTCTTAACTCTTACTCTGGACTAATGGTTAAGGTCTTAACTCTGACTCTGGCATCATGGTTAATGTCTTAGACTCTTACTCTGGAATAATGGTTAAGGTCTTAACTCTTACTCTGGCATCACGGTTAAGGGCTTAACTCTTACTCTGGACTAATGGTTAAGGTCTTAACTCTTACTCTGGACTAATGGTTAAGGTCTTAACTCTTACTCTGGCATCATGGTTAAGGTCTTAGACTCATACTCTGGCATCATGGTTAAGGTCTTAAATCTTACTCTGGACTAATGGTTAAGGTCTTAACTCTTACTCTGGCATCATGGTTAAGGTCTTAACTCTTACTCTGGACTAATGGTTAAGGTCTTAACTCTTACTCTGGCATCATGGTTAAGGTCTTAACTCTTACTCTGGACTAATGGTTATGGTCTTAGACTCTTACTCTGGCATCATGTTTAAGGTCTTAACTCTTACTCTGGCATCATGGTTAAGGTCTTAACTCTTACTCTGGACTAATGGTTAAGGTCTTAACTCTGACTCTGGCATCATGGTTAATGTCTTAGACTCTTACTCTGGAATAATGGTTAAGGTCTTAACTCTTACTCTGGCATCACGGTTAAGGGCTTAACTCTTACTCTGGACTAATGGTTAAGGTCTTAACTCTTACTCTGGACTAATGGTTAAGGTCTTAACTCTTACTCTGGACTAATGGTTAAGGTCTTAGACTCTTACTCTGGCATCATGTTTAAGGTCTTAACTCTTACTCTGGCATCATGGTTAAGGTCCTAACTCTTACTCTGGACTAATGGTTAAGGTCTTAACTCTGACTCTGGCATCATGGTTAAGGTCTTAGACTCTTACTCTGGAATAATGGTTAAGGTCTTAACTCTTACTCTGGCATCACGGTTAAGGGCTTAACTCTTACTCTGGACTAATGGTTAAGGTCTTAACTCTTACTCTGAACTAATGGTTATTGTCTTAACTCTTACTCTGGCATCATGGTTAAGTTCCTAACTCTTTCTGTGGCCTATTGGTTAAGGTCCTAACTCTTACTCTGGCATCATGGTTAAGGTCTTAACTCTTACTCTGGCATCATGGTTAAGGTCTTAACTCTTACTCTGGACTAATGGTTAAGGTCTTAACTCTTACTCTGGCATCACGGTTAAGGTCTTAACTCTTACTCTGGACTAATGGTTAAGGTCTTAACTCTTACTCTGGGCTAATGGTTAAGGTCTTAACTCTTACTCTGGACTAATGGTTAAGGTTTTAACTCTTACTCTGGCATCATGGTTAAGGTCTTAACTCTTACTCTGGACTAATGGTTAAGGTCTTAACTCTTACTCTGGACTATTGGTTAAGGCCTTTACTCTTACTCTGGGCTAATGATTAAGGTCTTAACTCTTACTCTGGCATCATGGTTAAGGTCTTAACTCTTACTCTGGACTAATGGTTAAGGTCTTAACTCTTACTCTGGACTAATGGTTAAGATCTTAACTCTTACTCTAGACTAATGGTTAAGGTTTTAACTCTTACTCTGGCATCATGGTTAAGGTCTTTGACTCTTACTCTGGACTAATGGTTAAGGTCTTAACTCTTACTCTGGACTAATGGTTAAGGTCTTAACTCTTACTCTGGCATCATGGTTAAGGTCTTAACTCTTACTCTGGACTAATGGTTAAGGTCTTAACTCTTACTCTGAGCTAATGGTTAAGGTCTTAACTCTTTCTCTGGACTAATGGTTAAGGTCTTATCTCTTACTCTGGAGTAATGGTTAAGGTCTTAGACTCTTACTCTGGCATCATGAATAAGGTCTTAGACTCTTACTCTGGACTACTGGTTAATGTCTTAACTCTTACTCTGGCATCATGGTTAAGGTCTTAACTCTCACTCTGGCATCATGGTTAAGGTCTTAACTCTTACTCTGTACTCATGGTTAAGGTCTTAACTCTTACTCTGGCATCATGGTTAAGGTCTTCACTCTTACTCTGGACTAATGGTTAAGGTCTTAACTCTTACTCTGGACTAATGGTTAAGGTCTTAACTCTTACTCTGGCATCATGGTTAAGGTCTTAACTCTTACTCTGGACTAATGGTTAAGGTCTTAACTCTTACTCCGGACTAATGGTTAAGGTCTTAACTCTTACTCTGGCATCATGGTATAGGTCTTAACTCTTACTCTGGCATCATGGTTTAGGTCTTAGACTCTTACTCTGGACTAATGGTTAAGGTCTTAATTCTTACTCTGGCATCATGGTTAAGGTCTTAACTCTTACTCTGGACTAATGGTTAAGGTCTGAACTCTTACTCTGGACTAATGGTTAAGGTCTTAACTCTTACTCTGGACTAATGGTTAAGGTCTGAACTCTTACTCTGGACTGATGGTTAAGGTCTTAACTCTTACTCTGGACTAATGGTTTAGGTCTTAGACTCTTACTCTGGACTAATGGTTAAGGTCTTAACTCTTACTCTGGCATCATGGTTAAGGTCTTAACTCTTACTCTGGACTAATGGTTAAGGTCTGAACTCTTACTCTGGCATCATGGTTAAGGTTTTACCTCTTACTCTGGACTAATGGTTAAGGTCTTAACTCTTACTCTGGACTAATGGTTAAGATCTTAACTCTTACTCTAAACTAATGGTTAAGGTTTTAACTCTTACTCTGGCATCATGGTTAAGGTCTTCGACTCTTACTCTGGACTAATGGTTAAGGTCTTAACTCTTACTCTGGACTAATGGTTAAGGTCTTAACTCTTACTCTGGCATCATGGTTAAGGTCTTAACTCTTACTCTGGACTAATGGTTAAGGTCTTAACTCTTACTCTGGGCTAATGGTTAAGGTCTTAACTCTTACTCTGGACTAATGGTTAAGGTCTTAACTCTTACTCTGGACTAATGGTTAAGGTCTTATCTCTTACTCTGGACTAATGATTAAGGTCTTAGACTCTTACTCTGGCATCATGAATAAGGTCTTAGACTCTTACTCTGGACTACTGGTTAATGTCTTAACTCTTACTCTGGCATCATGGTTAAGGTCTTAACTCTCACTCTGGCATCATGGTTAAGGTCTTAACTCTTACTCTGTACTCATGGTTAAGGTCTTAACTCTTACTCTGGCATCATGGTTAAGGTCTTAACTCTTACTCTGGACTAATGGTTAAGGTCTTAACTCTTACTCTGGACTAATGGTTAAGGTCTTAACTCTTACTCTGGCATCATGGTTAAGGTCTTAACTCTTACTCTGGACTAATGGTTAAGGTCTTAACTCTTACTCCAGACTAATGGTTAAGGTCTTAACTCTTACTCTGGCATCATGGTTTAGGTCTTAACTCTTACTCTGGCATCATGGTTTAGGTCTTAGACTCTTACTCTGGACTAATGGTTAAGGTCTTAACTCTTACTCTGGTATCATGGTTAAGGTCTTAACTCTTACTCTGGACTAATGGTTAAGGTCTGAACTCTTACTCTGGACTAATGGTTAAGGTCTTAGACTCTTACTCTCGACTAATGGTTAAGGTCTTAACTCTTACTCTGGCATCATGGTTAAGGTCTTAGACTCTTACTCTGGACTAATGGTTAAGGTCTTAACTCATACTCTGGACTAATGGTTAAGGTCTTAGACTCTTACTCTGGACTAATGGTTAAGGTCTTAACTCTTACTCTGGACTAATGGTTAAGGTCTTAACTCTTACTCTGGACTAATGGTTAAGGTCTTAACTCTTACTCTGGCATCATGGTTAAGGTCTTAACTCTTACTCTGGACTAATGGTTAAGGTCTTAACTCTTACTCTTGACTAATGGTTAAGGTCTTAACTCTTACTCTGGACTAATGGTTAAGGTCTTAGACTCTTACTCTGGCATCATGGTTAAGGTCTTAACTCTTACTCTGGCATCATCGTTAAGGTCTTAACTCTTACTCTGGCATCATGGTTAAGGTCTTAACTCTTACTCTGGACTAATGGTTAAGGTCTTAACTCTTACTCTGGCATCATGGTTAAGGTATTAACTCTTACTCTGGCATCATGGTTAAGGTCTTAACTCTTACTCTGGACTAATGGTTAAGGTCTTAACTCTTACTCTGGACTAATGGTTAAGGTCTTAACTCTTACTCTGCCATCATGGTTAAGGTCTTAACTCTTACTCTGGACTAATGGTTAAGGTCTTAACTCTTACTCTGGCATCATGGTTAAAGTCTTAGACTCATACTCTGGCATCATGGTTAAGGTGTTAACTCTTACTCTGGACTAATGGTTAAGGGCTTAACTCTTACTCTGGCATCATGGTTAGGGTCTTAGACTCTTACTCTGGACTAATGGTTAAGGTCTTAACTCTTACTCTGGACTAATGGTTACGGTCTTAACTCTTACTCTGGCATCATCGTTAAGGTCTTAAGTCTTACTCTGGCATCATGGTTAAGGTCTTAACTCTAACTCTGGACTAATGGTTAAGGTCTTAACTCTTACTCTGGACTAATGGTTAAGGTCTTAACTCTTACTCTGGCATCATGGTTAAGGTCTTAACTCTGGCATCATGGTTAAGGTCTTAACTCTTACTCTGGACTAATGGTTAAGGTCTTAACTCTTACTCTGGACTAATGGTTAAGGTCTTAACTCTTACTCTGCCATCATGGTTAAGGTCTTAGACTCTTACTCTGGACTAATGGTTAAGGTCTTAACTCACACTCTGGACTAATGGTTAAGGTCTTAGACTCTTACTCTGGACTAATGGTTAAGGTCTTAACTCTTACTCTGGACTAATGGTTAAGGTCTTAACTCTTACTCTGGCATCATGGTTAAGGTCTTAACTCTTACTCTGGACTAATGGTTAAGGTCTTAACTCTTACTCTTGACTAATGGTTAAGGTCTTAACTCTTACTCTGGACTAATGGTTAAGGTCTTAGACTCTTACTCTGGACTAATGGTTAAGGTCTTAACTCTTACTCTGGCATCATGGTTAGTGTCTTAGACTCTTACTCTGGACTAATGGTTAAGGTCTTAACTCATACTCTGGACTAATGGTTAAGGTCTTAGACTCTTACTCTGGACTAATGGTTAAGGTCTTAACTCTTACTCTGGACTAATGGTTAAGGTCTTAACTCTTACTCTGGACTAATGGTTAAGGTCTTAACTCTTACTCTGGCATCATGGTTAAGGTCTTAACTCTTACTCTGGACTAATGGTTAAGGTCTTAATTCTTACTCTTGACTAATGGTTAAGGTCTTAACTCTTACGCTGGACTAATGGTTAAGGTCTTGGACTCTTACTCTGGCATCATGGTTAAGGTCTTAACTCTTACTCTGGCATCATGGTTAAGGTCTTAACTCTTACTCTGGACTAATGGTTAAGGTCTTAACTCTTACTCTGGCATCATGGTTAAGGTATTAAGTCTTACTCTGGCATCATGGTTAAGGTCTTAACTCTTACTCTGGACTAATGGTTAAGGTCTTAACTCTTACTCTGGACTAATGGTTAAGGTCTTAACTCTTACTCTGCCATCATGGTTAAGGTCTTAACTCTTACTCTGGACTAATGGTTAAGGTCTTAACTCTTACTCTGGCATCATGGTTAAAGTCTTAGACTCATACTCTGGCATCATGGTTACGGTCTTAACTCTTACTCTGGACTAATGGTTAAGGGCTTAACTCTTACTCTGGCATCATGGTTAGGGTCTTAGACTCTTACTCTGGACCAATGGTTAAGGTCTTAACTCTTACTCTGGACTAATGGTTAAGGTCTTAACTCTTACTCTGGCATCATCGTTAAGGTCTTAACTCTTACTCTGGCATCATGGTTAAGGTCTTAACTCTAACTCTGGACTAATGGTTAAGGTCTTAACTCTTACTCTGGACTAATGGTTAAGGTCTTAACTCTTACTCTGGCATCATGGTTAAGGTCTTAACTCTGGCATCATGGTTAAGGTCTTAACTCTTACTCTGGACTAATGGTTAAGGTCTTAACTCTTACTCTGGCATCATGGTTAAGGTCTTAGACTCATACTCTGGCATCATGGTTAAGGTCTTAACTCTTACTTCGGACTAATGGTTAAGGTCTTCACTCTTACTCTGGCATCATGGTTAAGGTCTTAGACTCTTACTCTGGAATAATGGTTAAGGTCTTAACTCTTACTCTGGGCTAATGGTTAAGGTCTTAACTCTTACTCTGGACTAATGGTTAAGGTCTTATCTCTTCCTCTGGACTAATGGTTAAGGTCTTAGACTCTTACTCTGGCATCATGGATAAGGTCTTAGACTCTAACTCTGGACTACTGGTTAATGTCTTAACTCTTACTCTGGCGTCATGGTTAAGGTCTTAACTTTCACTCTGGCATCATGGTTAAGGTCTTAACTCTTACTCTGTACTCATGGTTAAGGTCTTAACTCTTACTCTGGACTAATGGTTATGGTCTTAGACTCTTACTCTGGCATCATGTTTAAGGTCTTAACTCTTACTCTGGCATCATGGTTAAGGTCTTAACTCTTACTCTGGACTAATGGTTAAGGTCTTAACTCTTACTCTGGAATAATGGTTAAGGTCTTAACTCTTACTCTGGCATCACGGTTAAGGTCTTAACTCTTACTCTGGACTAATGGTTAAGGTCTTAACTATTACTCTGGGCTAATGGTTAAGGTCTTGACTCTTACTCTGGACTAATGGTTAAGGTCTTAACTCTTACTCTGGACTAATGGTTAAGGTCTTAGACTCTTACTCTGGCATCATGGTTAAGGTCTTAACTCTTACTCTGAACTAATGGTTAATGTCTTAACTCTTACTCTGGCATCATGGTTAAGTTCCTAACTCTTTCTGTGGCCTATTGGTTAAGGTCCTAACTCTTACTCTGGCATCATGGTTAAGGTCTTAACTCTTACTCTGGCATCATGGTTAAGGTCTTAACTCTTACTCTGGACTAATGGTTAAGGTCTTAACTCTTACTCTGGCATCACGGTTAAGGTCTTAACTCTTACTCTGGACTAATGGTTAAGGTCTTAACTCTTACTCTGGGCTAATGGTTAAGGTCTTAACTCTTACTCTGGACTAATGGTTAAGGTTTTAACTCTTACTCTGGCATCATGGGTAAGGTCTTAACTCTTACTCTGGACTAATGGTTAAGGTCTTAACTCTTACTCTGGACTATTGGTTAAGGCCTTAACTCTTACTCTGGGCTAATGATTAAGGTCTTAACTCTTACTCTGGCATCATGGTTAAGGTCTTAACTCTTACTCTGGACTAATGGTTAAGGTCTTAACTCTTACTCTGGACTAATGGTTAAGGTCTTAACTCTTACTCTTGACTAATGGTTAAGGTCTTAGACTCTTACTCTGGACTAATGGTTAAGGTCTTAGACTCTTACTCTGGCATCATGGTTAAGGTCTTAACTCTTACTCTGGCATCATTGTTAAGGTCTTAACTCTTACTCTGGCATCATGGTTAAGGTCTTAACTCTTACTCTGGACTAATGGTTAAGGTCTTAACTCTTACTCTGGACTAATGGTTAAGGTCTTAACTCTTACTCCGGCATCATGGTTAAGGTCTTAACTCTTACTCTGGACTAATGGTTAAGGTCTTAACTCTTACTCTGGCATCATGGTTAAGGTCTCAGACTCATACTCTGGCATCATGGTTAAGGTCCTAAATCTTACTCTGGACTAATGGTTAAGGTCTTAACTCTTACTCTGGCATCATGGTTAAGGTCTTAACTCTTACTCTGGACTAATGGTTAAGGTCTTAACTCTTACTCTGGCATCATGGTTAAGGTCTTAACTCTTACTCTGGACTAATGGTTATGGTCTTAGACTCTTACTCTGGCATCATGTTTAAGGTCTTAACTCTTACTCTGGCATCATGGTTAAGGTCTTAACTCTTACTCTGGACTAATGGTTAAGGTCTTAACTCTGACTCTGGCATCATGGTTAAGGTCTTAGACTCTTACTCTGGAATAATGGTTAAGGTCTTAACTCTTACTCTGGCATCACGGTTAAGGGCTTAACTCTTACTCTGGACTAATGGTTAAGGTCTTAACTCTTACTCTGGACTAATGGTTAAGGTCTTAACTCTTACTCTGGACTAATGGTTAAGGTCTTAGACTCTTACTCTGGCATCATGGTTAAGGTCTTAACTCTTACTCTGAACTAATGGTTATTGTCTTAACTCTTACTCTGGCATCATGGTTAAGTTCCTAACTCTTTCTGTGGCCTATTGGTTAAGGTCCTAACTCTTACTCTGGCATCATGGTTAAGGTCTTAACTCTTACTCTGGCATCATGGTTAAGGTCTTAACTCTTACTCTGGACTAATGGTTAAGGTCTTAACTCTTACTCTGGCATCACGGTTAAGGTCTTAACTCTTACTCTGGACTAATGGTTAAGGTCTTAACTCTTACTCTGGGCTAATGGTTAAGGTCTTAACTCTTACTCTGGACTAATGGTTAAGGTTTTAACTCTTACTCTGGCATCATGGTTAAGGTCTTAACTCTTACTCTGGACTAATGGTTAAGGTCTTAACTCTTACTCTGGACTATTGGTTAAGGCCTTAACTCTTACTCTGGGCTAATGATTAAGGTCTTAACTCTTACTCTGGCATCATGGTTAAGGTCTTAACTCTTACTCTGGACTAATGGTTAAGGTCTTAACTCTTACTCTGGACTAATGGTTAAGATCTTAACTCTTACTCTAGACTAATGGTTAAGGTTTTAACTCTTACTCTGGCATCATGGTTAAGGTCTTTGACTCTTACTCTGGACTAATGGTTAAGGTCTTAACTCTTACTCTGGACTAATGGTTAAGGTCTTAACTCTTACTCTGGCATCATGGTTAAGGTCTTAACTCTTACTCTGGACTAATGGTTAAGGTCTTAACTCTTACTCTGAGCTAATGGTTAAGGTCTTAACTCTTTCTCTGGACTAATGGTTAAGGTCTTATCTCTTACTCTGGAGTAATGGTTGAGGTCTTAGACTCTTACTCTGGCATCATGAATAAGGTCTTAGACTCTTACTCTGGACTACTGGTTAATGTCTTAACTCTTACTCTGGCATCATGGTTAAGGTCTTAACTCTCACTCTGGCATCATGGTTAAGGTCTTAACTCTTACTCTGTACTCATGGTTAAGGTCTTAACTCTTACTCTGGCATCATGGTTAAGGTCTTCACTCTTACTCTGGACTAATGGTTAAGGTCTTAACTCTTACTCTGGACTAATGGTTAAGGTCTTAACTCTTACTCTGGCATCATGGTTAAGGTCTTAACTCTTACTCTGGACTAATGGTTAAGGTCTTAACTCTTACTCCGGACTAATGGTTAAGGTCTTAACTCTTACTCTGGCATCATGGTTTAGGTCTTAACTCTTACTCTGGCATCATGGTTTAGGTCTTAGACTCTTACTCTGGACTAATGGTTAAGGTCTTAACTCTTACTCTGGCATCATGGTTAAGGTCTTAACTCTTACTCTGGACTAATGGTTAAGGTCTGAACTCTTACTCTGGACTAATGGTTAAGGTCTTAACTCTTACTCTGGACTAATGGTTAAGGTCTGAACTCTTACTCTGGACTGATGGTTAAGGTCTTAACTCTTACTCTGGACTAATGGTTTAGGTCTTAGACTCTTACTCTGGACTAATGGTTAAGGTCTTAACTCTTACTCTGGCATCATGGTTAAGGTCTTAACTCTTACTCTGGACTAATGGTTAAGGTCTGAACTCTTACTCTGGCATCATGGTTAAGGTCTTACCTCTTACTCTGGACTAATGGTTAAGGTCTTAACTCTTACTCTGGACTAATGGTTAAGATCTTAACTCTTACTCTAAACTAATGGTTAAGGTTTTAACTCTTACTCTGGCATCATGGTTAAGGTCTTCGACTCTTACTCTGGACTAATGGTTAAGGTCTTAACTCTTACTCTGGACTAATGGTTAAGGTCTTAACTCTTACTCTGGCATCATGGTTAAGGTCTTAACTCTTACTCTGGACTAATGGTTAAGGTCTTAACTCTTACTCTGGGCTAATGGTTAAGGTCTTAACTCTTACTCTGGACTAATGGTTAAGGTCTTAACTCTTACCCTGGACTAATGGTTAAGGTCTTATCTCTTACTCTGGACTAATGGTTAAGGTCTTAGACTCTTACTCTGGCATCATGAATAAGGTCTTAGACTCTTACTCTGGACTACTGGTTAATGTCTTAACTCTTACTCTGGCATCATAGTTAAGGTCTTAACTCTCACTCTGGCATCATGGTTAAGGTCTTAACTCTTACTCTGTACTCATGGTTAAGGTCTTAACTCTTACTCTGGCATCATGGTTAAGGTCTTAACTCTTACTCTGGACTAATGGTTAAGGTCTTAACTCTTACTCTGGCATCATGGTTAAGGTCTTAACTCTTACTCTGGACTAATGGTTAAGGTCTTAACTCTTACTCCAGACTAATGGTTAAGGTCTTAACTCTTACTCTGGCATCATGGTTTAGGTCTTAACTCTTACTCTGGCATCATGGTTTAGGTCTTAGACTCTTACTCTGGACTAATGGTTAAGGTCTTAACTCTTACTCTGGTATCATGGTTAAGGTCTTAACTCTTACTCTGGACTAATGGTTAAGGTCTGAACTCTTACTCTGGACTAATGGTTAAGGTCTTAACTCTTACTCTGGACTAATGGTTAAGGTCTTAGACTCTTACTCTCGACTAATGGTTAAGGTCTTAACTATTACTCTGGCATCATGGTTAAGGTCTTAGACTCTTACTCTGGACTAATGGTTAAGGTCTTAACTCATACTCTGGACTAATGGTTAAGGTCTTAGACTCTTACTCTGGACTAATGGTTAAGGTCTTAACTCTTACTCTGGACTAATGGTTAAGGTCTTAACTCTTACTCTGGCATCATGGTTAAGGTCTTAACTCTTACTCTGGACTAATGGTTAAGGTCTTAACTCTTACTCTTGACTAATGGTTAAGGTCTTAACTCTGACTCTGGACTAATCGTTAAGGTCTTAGACTCTTACTCTGGCATCATGGTTAAGGTCTTATCTCTTACTCTGGCATCATCGTTAAGGTCTTAACTCTTACTCTGGCATCATGGTTAAGGTCTTAACTCTTACTCTGGACTAATGGTTAAGGTCTTAACTCTTACTCTGGCATCATGGTTAAGGTATTAACTCTTACTCTGGCATCATGGTTAAGGTCTTAACTCTTACTCTGGACTAATGGTTAAGGTCTTAACTCTTACTCTGGACTAATGGTTAAGGTCTTAACTCTTACTCTGCCATCATGGTTAAGGTCTTAACTCTTACTCTGGACTAATGGTTAAGGTCTTAACTCTTACTCTGGCATCATGGTTAAAGTCTTAGACTCATACTCTGGCATCATGGTTAAGGTCTTAACTCTTACTCTAGACTAATGGTTAAGGGCTTAACTCTTACTCTGGCATTATGGTTAGGGTCTTAGACTCTTACTCTGGACTAATGGTTAAGGTCTTAACTCTTACTCTGGACTAATGGTTATTGTCTTAACTCTTACTCTGGCATCATGGTTAAGTTCCTAACTCTTTCTGTGGCCTATTGGTTAAGGTCCTAACTCTTACTCTGGCATCATGGTTAAGGTCTTAACTCTTACTCTGGCATCATGGTTAAGGTCTTAACTCTTACTCTGGACTAATGGTTAAGGTCTTAACTCTTACTCTGGCATCACGGTTAAGGTCTTAACTCTTACTCTGGACTAATGGTTAAGGTCTTAACTCTTACTCTGGGCTAATGGTTAAGGTCTTAACTCTTACTCTGGACTAATGGTTAAGGTTTTAACTCTTACTCTGGCATCATGGTTAAGGTCTTAACTCTTACTCTGAACTAATGGTTAAGGTCTTAACTCTTACTCTGGACTATTGGTTAAGGCCTTAACTCTTACTCTGGGCTAATGATTAAGGTCTTAACTCTTACTCTGGCATCATGGTTAAGGTCTTAACTCTTACTCTGGACTAATGGTTAAGATCTTAACTCTTACTCTAGACTAATGGTTAAGGTTTTAACTCTTACTCTGGCATCATGGTTAAGGTCTTTGACTCTTACTCTGGACTAATGGTTAAGGTCTTAACTCTTACTCTGGACTAATGGTTAAGGTCTTAACTCTTACTCTGGCATCATGGTTAAGGTCTTAACTCTTACTCTGGACTAATGGTTAAGGTCTTAACTCTTACTCTGAGCTAATGGTTAAGGTCTTAACTCTTTCTCTGGACTAATGGTTAAGGTCTTATCTCTTACTCTGGAGTAATGGTTGAGGTCTTAGACTCTTACTCTGGCATCATGAATAAGGTCTTAGACTCTTACTCTGGACTACTGGTTAATGTCTTAACTCTTACTCTGGCATCATGGTTAAGGTCTTAACTCTCACTCTGGCATCATGGTTAAGGTCTTAACTCTTACTCTGTACTCATGGTTAAGGTCTTAACTCTTACTCTGGCATCAAGGTTAAGGTCTTCACTCTTACTCTGGACTAATGGTTAAGGTCTTAACTCTTACTCTGGACTAATGGTTAAGGTCTTAACTCTTACTCCGGACTAATGGTTAAGGTCTTAACTCTTACTCTGGCATCATGGTTTAGGTCTTAACTCTTACTCTGGCATCATGGTTTAGGTCTTAGACTCTTACTCTGGACTAATGGTTAAGGTCTTAACTCTTACTCTGGACTAATGGTTAAGGTCTGAACTCTTACTCTGGACTGATGGTTAAGGTCTTAACTCTTACTCTGGACTAATGGTTTAGGTCTTAGACTCTTACTCTGGACTAATGGTTAAGGTCTTAACTCTTACTCTGGCATCATGGTTAAGGTCTTAACTCTTACTCTGGACTAATGGTTAAGGTCTGAACTCTTACTCTGGCATCATGGTTAAGGTCTTACCTCTTACTCTGGACTAATGGTTAAGGTCTTAACTCTTACTCTGGACTAATGGTTAAGATCTTAACTCTTACTCTAAACTAATGGTTAAGGTTTTAACTCTTACTCTGGCATCATGGTTAAGGTCTTCGACTCTTACTCTGGACTAATGGTTAAGGTCTTAACTCTTACTCTGGACTAATGGTTAAGGTCTTAACTCTTACTCTGGCATCATGGTTAAGGTCTTAACTCTTACTCTGGACTAATGGTTAAGGTCTTAACTCTTACTCTGGGCTAATGGTTAAGGTCTTAACTCTTACTCTGGACTAATGGTTAAGGTCTTAACTCTTACCCTGGACTAATGGTTAAGGTCTTATCTCTTACTCTGGACTTATGGTTAAGGTCTTAGACTCTTACTCTGGCATCATGAATAAGGTCTTAGACTCTTACTCTGGACTACTGGTTAATGTCTTAACTCTTACTCTGGCATCATGGTTAAGGTCTTAACTCTCACTCTGGCATCATGGTTAAGGTCTTAACTCTTACTCTGTACTCATGGTTAAGGTCTTAACTCTTACTCTGGCATCATGGTTAAGGTCTTAACTCTTACTCTGGACTAATGGTTAAGGTCTTAACTCTTACTCTGGCATCATGGTTAAGGTCTTAACTCTTACTCTGGACTAATGGTTAAGGTCTTAACTCTTACTCTGGCATCATGGTTAAGGTCTTAACTCTTACTCTGGACTAATGGTTAAGGTCTTAACTCTTACTCCAGACTAATGGTTAAGGTCTTAACTCTTACTCTGGCATCATGGTTTAGGTCTTAACTCTTACTCTGGTATCATGGTTAAGGTCTTAACTCTTACTCTGGACTAATGGTTAAGGTCTGAACTCTTACTCTGGACTAATGGTTAAGGTCTTAACTCTTACTCTGGACTAATGGTTAAGGTCTTAGACTCTTACTCTCGACTAATGGTTAAGGTCTTAACTCTTACTCTGGCATCATGGTTAAGGTCTTAGACTCTTACTCTGGACTAATGGTTAAGGTCTTAACTCATACTCTGGACTAATGGTTAAGGTCTTAGACTCTTACTCTGGACTAATGGTTAAGGTCTTAACTCTTACTCTGGACTAATGGTTAAGGTCTTAACTCTTACTCTGGCATCATGGTTAAGGTCTTAACTCTTACTCTGGACTAATGGTTAAGGTCTTAACTCTTACTCTTGACTAATGGTTAAGGTCTTAACTCTGACTCTGGACTAATGGTTAAGGTCTTAGACTCTTACTCTGGCATCATGGTTAAGGTCTTAACTCTTACTCTGGCATCATCGTTAAGGTCTTAACTCTTACTCTGGCATCATGGTTAAGGTCTTAACTCTTACTCTGGACTAATGGTTAAGGTCTTAACTCTTACTCTGGCATCATGGTTAAGGTATTAACTCTTACTCTGGCATCATGGTTAAGGTCTTAACTCTTACTCTGGACTAATGGTTAAGGTCTTAACTCTTACTCTGGACTAATGGTTAAGGTCTTAACTCTTACTCTGCCATCATGGTTAAGGTCTTAACTCTTACTCTGGACTAATGGTTAAGGTCTTAACTCTTACTCTGGCATCATGGTTAAAGTCTTAGACTCATACTCTGGCATCATGGTTAAGGTCTTAACTCTTACTCTGGACTAATGGTTGAGGGCTTAACTCTTACTCTGGCATCATGGTTAGGGTCTTAGACTCTTACTCTGGACTAATGGTTAAGGTCTTAACTCTTACTCTGGACTAATGGTTAAGGGCTTAACTCTTACTCTGGCATCATGGTTAGGGTCTTAGACTCTTAATCTGGACTAATGGTTAAGGTCTTAACTCTTACTCTGGACTAATGGTTACGGTCTTAACTCTTACTCTGGCATCATCGTTAAGGTCTTAAGTCTTACTCTGGCATCATGGTTAAGGTCTTAACTCTAACTCTGGACTAATGGTTAAGGTCTTAACTCTTACTCTGGACTAATGGTTAAGGTCTTAACTCTTACTCTGGCATCATGGTTAAGGTCTTAACTTTGGCATCATGGTTAAGGTCTTAACTCTTACTCTGGACTAATGGTTAAGGTCTTAACTCTTACTCTGGACTAATGGTTAAGGTCTTAACTCTTACTCTGCCATCATGGTTAAGGTTTTAGACTCTTACTCTGGACTAATGGTTAAGGTCTTAACTCACACTCTGGACTAATGGTTAAGGTCTTAGACTCTTACTCTGGACTAATGGTTAAGGTCTTAACTCTTACTCTGGACTAATGGTTAAGGTCTTAACTCTTACTCTGGCATCATGGTTAAGGTCTTAACTCTTACTCTGGACTAATGGTTAAGGTCTTAACTCTTACTCTTGACTAATGGTTAAGGTCTTAACTCTTACTCTGGACTAATGGTTAAGGTCTTAGACTCTTACTCTGGACTAATGGTTAAGGTCTTAACTCTTACTCTGGCATCATGGTTAGTGTCTTAGACTCTTACTCTGGACTAATGGTTAAGGTCTTAACTCATACTCTGGACTAATGGTTAAGGTCTTAGACTCTTACTCTGGACTAATGGTTAAGGTCTTAACTCTTACTCTGGACTAATGGTTAAGGTCTTAACTCTTACTCTGGACTAATGGTTAAGGTCTTAACTCTTACTCTGGCATCATGGTTAAGGTCTTAACTCTTACTCTGGACTAATGGTTAAGGTCTTAAATCTTACTCTTGACTAATGGTTAAGGTCTTAACTCTTACGCTGGACTAATGGTTAAGGTCTTGGACTCTTACTCTGGCATCATGGTTAAGGTCTTAACTCTTACTCTGGCATCATGGTTAAGGTCTTAACTCTTACTCTGGCATCATGGTTAAGGTCTTAACTCTTACTCTGGACTAATGGTTAAGGTCTTAACTCTTACTCTGGCATCATGGTTAAGGTATTAAGTCTTACTCTGGCATCATGGTTAAGGTCTTAACTCTTACTCTGGTCTAATGGTTAAGGTCTTAACTCTTACTCTGGACTAATGGTTAAGGTCTTAACTCTTACTCTGCCATCATGGTTAAGGTCTTAACTCTTACTCTGGACTAATGGTTAAGGTCTTAACTCTTACTCTGGCATCATGGTTAAAGTCTTAGACTCATACTCTGGCATCATGGTTACGGTCTTAACTCTTACTCTGGACTAATGGTTAAGGGCTTAACTCTTACTCTGGCATCATGGTTAGGGTCTTAGACTCTTACTCTGGACCAATGGTTAAGGTCTTAACTCTTACTCTGGACTAATGGTTAAGGTCTTAACTCTTACTCTGGCATCATCGTTAAGGTCTTAACTCTTACTCTGGCATCATGGTTAAGGTCTTAACTCTAACTCTGGACTAATGGTTAAGGTCTTAACTCTTACTCTGGACTAATGGTTAAGGTCTTAACTCTTACTCTGGCATCATGGTTAAGGTCTTAACTCTGGCATCATGGTTAAGGTCTTAACTCTTACTCTGGACTAATGGTTAAGGTCTTAACTCTTACTCTGGCATCATGGTTAAGGTCTTAGACTCATACTCTGGCATCATGGTTAAGGTCTTAACTCTTACTTCGGACTAATGGTTAAGGTCTTAACTCTTACTCTGGCATCATGGTTAAGGTCTTAGACTCTTACTCTGGAATAATGGTTAAGGTCTTAACTCTTACTCTGGGCTAATGGTTAAGGTCTTAACTCTTACTCTGGACTAATGGTTAAGGTCTTATCTCTTCCTCTGGACTAATGGTTAAGGTCTTAGACTCTTACTCTGGCATCATGGATAAGGTCTTAGACTCTTACTCTGGACTACTGGTTAATGTCTTAACTCTTACTCTGGCGTCATGGTTAAGGTCTTAACTTTCACTCTGGCATCATGGTTAAGGTCTTAACTCTTACTCTGTACTCATGGTTAAGGTCTTAACTCTTACTCTGGCATCATGGTTAAGGTCTTAACTATTACTCTGGACTAATGGTTAAGGTCTTAACTCTTACTCTGGACTAATGGTTAAGGTCTTAACTCTTACTCTGGACTAATGGTTAAGGTCGTAACTCTTACTCTGGCATCATGGTTAAGGTCTTAACTCTTACTCTGGACTAATGGTTAAGGTCTTAACTCTTACTCTGGGCTAATGGTCAAGGTCTTAACTCTTACTCTGGACTAATGGTTAAGGTCTTAACTCTTACTCTGGACTAATGGTTAAGGTCTTAACTCTTACTCTGGCATCATAGTTAAGGTCTTAACTCTTACTCTGGACTAATGGTTAAGGTCTTAGACTCCTACTCTGGACTAATGGTTAAGGTCTTAACTCTTTCTCTGGGCTAATGGTTAAGGTCTTAGACTCTTACTCTGGCATCAAGGTTAAGGTCTTAACTCTTACTCTGGCATCATGGTTAAGGTCTTAACTCTTACTCTGGACTAATGGTTAAGGTCTTAGACTCTTACTCTGGACTAATGGTTAAGGTCTTAACTCTTACTCTGGACTAATGGTTAAGGTCTTAACTCTTACTCTGGACTAATGGTTAAGGTATTAACTAGGCCTGGGCAAAAATTTCGTTCCGTTCGCGGAAATTGCGATAATTTGACATTTTTGCGTTCCGCGGAGAGCGCGAAAATGTCAAAAATTCCGGTTTCCGCAGCTTGGCGATAATTTGTTTCTTGCTCGCGCTGTAAAATGATACATTCTCGCGCGCGCGCGATCGCCTTACCTGAATCCCTGCGTTCGCTGACAAGTTTTCTTGATCCGGTCGCGTTCTCCATGAGATGTTGTATTGTTTTTAGCCATTTGCGCTGTCTCGCGACAGTTCGCGCCCGCAGTGACGTCATGCGTCGCGCGATCACGTCTTTCTTCTCGCGATCATGCACCGCGAGAACAACTCAAAACAAGATGGCCGCGCCCGCAAGCAACCACATGGGTAAGTTGGCGACCCGCAACCATGCAGAAAATCTCGCGAACGTGCCGGAAAAAAACTTCCGCATCTTCGCGATATTTCTGCTTGTTTGCGATAATTTTAAACATTCTCGCGATAATTTGCGAAGGTTAATTCCGCAAATTCCGCCCACCCCTAGTATTAACTCTTACCCTGGCATCATGGTTAAGGTCTTAACTCTTACTCTGGACTAATGGTTAAGGTCTTAACTCTTACTCTGGGCTAATGGTTAAGGTCTTAACTCTTACTCTGGACTAATGGTTAAGGTCTTAACTCTTACTCTGGCATCATGGTTAAGGTCTTAACTCTTACTCTGGACTAATGGTTAAGGTCTTAACTCTTACTCTGGGCTAATGGTCAATGTCTTAACTCTTACTCTGGACTAATGGTTAAGGTCTTAACTCTTACTCTGGACTAATGGTTAAGGTCTTAACTCTTACTCTGGCATCATGGTTAAGGTCTTAACTCTTACTCTGGACTAATGGTTAAGGTCTTAACTCTTACTCTTGACTAATGGTTAAGGTCTTAACTCTTACTCTGGACTAATGGTTAAGGTCTTAGACTCTTACTCTGGCATCATGGTTAAGGTCTTAACTCTTACTCTGGACTAATGGTTAAGGTCTTAACTCTTACTCTGGCATCATGGTTAAGGTCTTAGACTCATACTCTGGCATCATGGTTAAGGTCTTAAATCTTACTCTGGACTAATGGTTAAGGTCTTAACTCTTACTCTGGCATCATGGTTAAGGTCTTAACTCTTACTCTGGACTAATGGTTAAGGTCTTAACTCTTACTCTGGCATCATGGTTAAGGTCTTAACTCTTACTCTGGACTAATGGTTATGGTCTTAGACTCTTACTCTGGCATCATGTTTAAGGTCTTAACTCTTACTCTGGCATCATGGTTAAGGTCTTAACTCTTACTCTGGACTAATGGTTAAGGTCTTAACTCTGACTCTGGCATCATGGTTAAGGTCTTAGACTCTTACTCTGGAATAATGGTTAAGGTCTTAACTCTTACTCTGGCATCACGGTTAAGGTCTTAACTCTTACTCTGGACTAATGGTTAAGGTCTTAACTCTTACTCTGGACTAATGGTTAAGGTCTTAACTCTTACTCTGGACTAATGGTTAAGGTCTTAGACTCTTACTCTGGCATCATGGTTAAGGTCTTAACTCTTACTCTGAACTAATGGTTAATGTCTTAACTCTTACTCTGGCATCATAGTTAAGTTCCTAACTCTTTCTGTGGCCTATTGGTTAAGGTCCTAACTCTTACTCTGGCATCATGGTTAAGGTCTTAACTCTTACTCTGGCATCATGGTTAAGGTCTTAACTCTTACTCTGGACTAATGGTTAAGGTCTTAACTCTTACTCTGGCATCACGGTTAAGGTCTTAACTCTTACTCTGGACTAATGGTTAAGGTCCTAACTCTTACTCTGGGCTAATGGTTAAGGTCTTAACTCTTACTCTGGACTAATGGTTAAGTTTTTAACTCTTACTCTTGCATCATGGTTAAGGTCTTAACTCTTACTCTGGACTAATGGTTAAGGTCTTAACTCTTACTCTGGACTATTGGTTAAGGCCTTAACTCTTACTCTGGGCTAATGATTAAGGTCTTAACTCTTACTCTGGCATCATGGTTAAGGTCTTAACTCTTACTCTGGACTAATGGTTAAGGTCTTAACTCTTACTCTGGACTAATGGTTAAGATCTTAACTCTTACTCTAGACTAAGGGTTAAGGTTTTAACTCTTACTCTGGCATCATGGTTAAGGTCTTTGACTCTTACTCTGGACTAATGGTTAAGGTCTTAACTCTTACTCTGGACTAATGGTTAAGGTCTTAACTCTTACTCTGGCATCATGGTTAAGGTCTTAACTCTTACTCTGGACTAATGGTTAAGGTGTTAACTCTTACTCTGAGCTAATGGTTAAGGTCTTAACTCTTTCTCTGGACTAATGGTTAAGGTCTTATCTCTTACTCTGGAGTAATGGTTAAGGTCTTAGACTATTACTCTGGCATCATGAATAAGGTCTTAGACTCTTACTCTGGACTACTGGTTAATGTCTTAACTCTTACTCTGGCATCATGGTTAAGGTCTTAACTCTCACTCTGGCATCATGGTTAAAGTCTTAACTCTTACTCTGTACTCATGGTTAAGGTCTTAACTCTTACTCTGGCATCATGGTTAAGGTCTTCACTCTTACTCTGGACTAATGGTTAAGGTCTTAACTCTTACTCTGGACTAATGGTTAAGGTCTTAACTCTTACTCTGGCATCATGGTTAAGGTCTTAACTCTTACTCTGGACTAATGGTTAAGGTCTTAACTCTTACTCCGGACTAATGGTTAAGGTCTTAACTCTTACTCTGGCATCATGGTTTAGGTCTTAACTCTTACTCTGGCATCATGGTTTAGGTCTTAGACTCTTACTCTGGACTAATGGTTAAGGTCTTAACTCTTACTCTGGCATCATGGTTAAGGTCTTAACTCTTACTCTGGACTAATGGTTAAGGTCTGAACTCTTACTCTGGACTAATGGTTAAGGTCTTAACTCTTACTCTGGACTAATGGTTAAGGTCTGAACTCTTACTCTGGACTAATGGTTAAGGTCTTAACTCTTACTCTGGACTAATGGTTTAGGTCTTAGACTCTTACTCTGGAATAATGGTTAAGGTCTTAACTCTTACTCTGGCATCATGGTTAAGGTCTTAACTCTTACTCTGGACTAATGGTTAAGGTCTGAACTCTTACTCTGGCATCATGGTTAAGGTCTTACCTCTTACTCTGGACTAATGGTTAAGGTCTTAACTCTTACTCTGGACTAATGGTTAAGATCTTAACTCTTACTCTAAACTAATGGTTAAGGTTTTAACTCTTACTCTGGCATCATGGTTAAGGTCTTCGACTCTTACTCTGGACTAATGGTTAAGGTCTTAACTCTTACTCTGGACTAATGGTTAAGGTCTTAACTCTTACTCTGGCATCATGGTTAAGGTCTTAACTCTTACTCTGGACTAATGGTTAAGGTCTTAACTCTTACTCTGGGCTAATGGTTAAGGTCTTAACTCTTACTCTGGACTAATGGTTAAGGTCTTAACTCTTACTCTGGACTAATGGTTAAGGTCTTATCTCTTACTCTGGACTAATGGTTAAGGTCTTAGACTCTTACTCTGGCATCATGAATAAGGTCTTAGACTCTTACTCTGGACTACTGGTTAATGTCTTAACTCTTACTCTGGCATCATGGTTAAGGTCTTAACTCTCACTCTGGCATCATGGTTAAGGTCTTAACTCTTACTCTGTACTCATGGTTAAGGTCTTAACTCTTACTCTGGCATCATGGTTAAGGTCTTAACTCTTACTCTGGACTAATGGTTAAGGTCTTAACTCTTACTCTGGCATCATGGTTAAGGTCCTAACTCTTACTCTGGACTAATGGTTAAGGTCTTAACTCTTACTCCAGACTAATGGTTAAGGTCTTAACTCTTACTCTGGCATCATGGTTTAGGTCTTAACTCTTACTCTGGAATCATGGTTAAGGTCTTAACTCTTACTCTGGACTAATGGTTAAGGTCTGAACTCTTACTCTTGACTAATGGTTAAGGTCTTAACTCTTACTCTGGACTAATGGTTAAGGTCTTAGACTCTTACTCTCGACTAATGGTTAAGGTCTTAACTCTTACTCTGGCATCATGGTTAAGGTCTTAGACTCTTACTCTGGACTAATGGTTAAGGTCTTAACTCATACTCTGGACTAATGGTTAAGGTCTTAGACTCTTACTCTGGACTAATGGTTAAGGTCTTAACTCTTACTCTGGACTAATGGTTAAGGTCTTAACTCTTACTCTGGACTAATGGTTAAGGTCTTAACTCTTACTCTGGCATCATGGTTAAGGTCTTAACTCTTACTCTGGACTAATGGTTAAGGTCTTAACTCTTACTCTTGACTAATGGTTAAGGTCTTAACTCTTACTCTGGACTAATGGTTAAGTTCTTAGACTCTTACTCTGGCATCATGGTTAAGGTCTTAGACTCTTACTCTGGCATCATCGTTAAGGTCTTAACTCTTACTCTGGCATCATGGTTAAGGTCTTAACTCTTACTCTGGACTAATGGTTAAGGTCTGAACTCTTACTCTGGACTAATGGTTAAGGTCTTAACTCTTACTCTGGACTAATGGTTAAGGTCTTAGACTCTTACTCTGTACTCATGGTTAAGGTCTTAACTCTTACTCTGGCATCATGGTTAAGGTCTTAACTCTTACTCTGGACTAATGGTTAAGGTCTTAACTCTAACTCTTGACTAATGGTTAAGGTCTTAGACTCTTACTCTGGACTAATGGTTAAGGTCTTAGACTCTTACTCTGGCATCATGGTTAAGGTCTTAACTCTTACTCTGGCATCATTGTTAAGGTCTTAACTCTTACTCTGGCATCATGGTTAAGGTCTTAACTCTTACTCTGGACTAATGGTTAAGGTCTTAACTCTTACTCTGGACTAATGGTTAAGGTCTTAACTCTTACTCCGGCATCATGGTTAAGGTCTTAACTCTTACTCTGGACTAATGGTTAAGGTCTTAACTCTTACTCTGGCATCATGCTTAAGGTCTTAGACTCATACTCTGGCATCATGGTTAAGGTCTTAAATCTTACTCTGGACTAATGGTTAAGGTCTTAACTCTTACTCTGGCATCATGGTTAAGGTCTTAACTCTTACTCTGGACTAATGGTTAAGGTCTTAACTCTTACTCTGGCATCATGGTTAAGGTCTTAACTCTTACTCTGGACTAATGGTTATGGTCTTAGACTCTTACTCTGGCATCATGTTTAAGGTCTTAACTCTTACTCTGGACTAATGGTTAAGGTCTTAACTCTTACTCTGGACTAATGGTTAAGGTCTTAGACTCTTACTCTGGCATCATGGTTAAGGTCTTAACTCTTACTCTGAACTAATGGTTAATGTCTTAACTCTTACTCTGGCATCATGGTTAAGTTCCTAACTCCTTCTGTGGCCTATTGGTTAAGGTCCTAACTCTTACTCTGGCATCATGGTTATGGTCTTAACTCTTACTCTGGCATCATGGTTAAGGTCTTAACTCTTACTCTGGACTAATGGTTAAGGTCTTAACTCTTACTCTGGCATCACGGTTAAGGTCTTAACTCTTACTCTGGACTAATGGTTAAGGTCTTAACTCTTACTCTGGGCTAATGGTTAAGGTCTTAACTCTTACTCTGGACTAATGGTTAAGGTTTTAACTCTTACTCTGGCATCATGGTTAAGGTCTTAACTCTTACTCTGGACTAATGGTTAAGGTCTTAACTCTTACTCTGGACTAATGGTTAAGGTCTTAGACTCTTACTCTCGACTAATGGTTAAGGTCTTAACTCTTACTCTGGCATCATGGTTAAGGTCTTAGACTCTTACTCTGGACTAATGGTTAAGGTCTTAACTCATACTCTGGACTAATGGTTAAGGTCTTAGACTCTTACTCTGGACTAATGGTTAAGGTCTTAACTCTTACTCTGGACTAATGGTTAAGGTCTTAACTCTTACTCTGGACTAATGGTTAAGGTCTTAACTCTTACTCTGGCATCATGGTTAAGGTCTTAACTCTTACTCTGGACTAATGGTTAAGGTCTTAACTCTTACTCTTGACTAATGGTTAAGGTCTTAACTCTTACTCTGGACTAATGGTTAAGTTCTTAGACTCTTACTCTGGCATCATGGTTAAGGTCTTAGACTCTTACTCTGGCATCATCGTTAAGGTCTTAACTCTTACTCTGGCATCATGGTTAAGGTCTTAACTCTTACTCTGGACTAATGGTTAAGGTCTGAACTCTTACTCTGGACTAATGGTTAAGGTCTTAACTCTTACTCTGGACTAATGGTTAAGGTCTTAGACTCTTACTCTGTACTCATGGTTAAGGTCTTAACTCTTACTCTGGCATCATGGTTAAGGTCTTAACTCTTACTCTGGACTAATGGTTAAGGTCTTAACTCTAACTCTTGACTAATGGTTAAGGTCTTAGACTCTTACTCTGGACTAATGGTTAAGGTCTTAGACTCTTACTCTGGCATCATGGTTAAGGTCTTAACTCTTACTCTGGCATCATTGTTAAGGTCTTAACTCTTACTCTGGCATCATGGTTAAGGTCTTAACTCTTACTCTGGACTAATGGTTAAGGTCTTAACTCTTACTCTGGACTAATGGTTAAGGTCTTAACTCTTACTCCGGCATCATGGTTAAGGTCTTAACTCTTACTCTGGACTAATGGTTAAGGTCTTAACTCTTACTCTGGCATCATGCTTAAGGTCTTAGACTCATACTCTGGCATCATGGTTAAGGTCTTAAATCTTACTCTGGACTAATGGTTAAGGTCTTAACTCTTACTCTGGCATCATGGTTAAGGTCTTAACTCTTACTCTGGACTAATGGTTAAGGTCTTAACTCTTACTCTGGCATCATGGTTAAGGTCTTAACTCTTACTCTGGACTAATGGTTATGGTCTTAGACTCTTACTCTGGCATCATGTTTAAGGTCTTAACTCTTACTCTGGACTAATGGTTAAGGTCTTAACTCTTACTCTGGACTAATGGTTAAGGTCTTAGACTCTTACTCTGGCATCATGGTTAAGGTCTTAACTCTTACTCTGAACTAATGGTTAATGTCTTAACTCTTACTCTGGCATCATGGTTAAGTTCCTAACTCCTTCTGTGGCCTATTGGTTAAGGTCCTAACTCTTACTCTGGCATCATGGTTATGGTCTTAACTCTTACTCTGGCATCATGGTTAAGGTCTTAACTCTTACTCTGGACTAATGGTTAAGGTCTTAACTCTTACTCTGGCATCACGGTTAAGGTCTTAACTCTTACTCTGGACTAATGGTTAAGGTCTTAACTCTTACTCTGGGCTAATGGTTAAGGTCTTAACTCTTACTCTGGACTAATGGTTAAGGTTTTAACTCTTACTCTGGCATCATGGTTAAGGTCTTAACTCTTACTCTGGACTAATGGTTAAGGTCTTAGACTCTTAATCTGGACTAATGGTTAAGGTCTTAACTCTTACTCTGGCATCATGGTTAAGGTCTTAGACTCTTACTCTGGACTAATGGTTAAGGTCTTAACTCTTACTCTGGACTAATGGTTAAGGTCTTAACTCTTACTCTGGACTAATGGTTAAGATCTTAACTCTTACTCTAGACTAATGGTTAAGGTTTTAACTCTTAGTCTGGCATCATGGTTAAGGTCTTCGACTCTTACTCTGGACTAATGGTTAAGGTCTTAACTCTTACTCTGGACTAATGGTTAAGGTCTTAACTCTTACTCTGGCATCATGGTTAAGGTCTTAACTCTTACTCTGGACTAATGGTTAAGGTCTTAACTCTTACTCTGAGCTAATGGTTAAGGTCTTAACTCTTACTCTGGACTAATGGTTAAGGTATTAACTCTTTCTCTGGACTAATGGTTAAGGTCTTATCTCTTACTCTGGACTAATGGTTAAGGTCTTAGACTCTTACTCTGGCATCATGAATAAGGTCTTAGATTCTTACTCTGGACTACTGGTTAATGTCTTAACTCTTACTCTGGCATCATGGTTAAGGTCTTAACTCTCACTCTGGCATCATGGTTAAGGTCTTAACGCTTACTCTGTACTCATGGTTAAGGTCTTAACCCTTACTCTGGCATCATGGTTAAGGTCTTCACTCTTACTCTGGACTAATGGTTAAGGTCTTAACTCTTACTCTGGACTAATGGTTAAGGTCTTAACTCTTACTCTGGCATCATGGTTAAGGTCTTAACTCTTACTCTGGACTAATGGTTAAGGTCTTAACTCTTACTCCGGACTAATGGTTAAGGTCTTAACTCTTACTCTGGCATCATGGTTTAGGTCTTAACTCTTACTCTGGCATCATGGTTTAGGTCTTAGACTCTTACTCTGGACTAATGGTTACGGTCTTAACTCTTACTCTGGCATCATGGTTAAGGTCTTAACTCTTACTCTGGACTAATGGTTAAGGTCTGAACTCTTACTCTGGACTAATGGTTAAGGTCTTAACTCTTACTCTGGACTAATGGTTAAGGTCTGAACTCTTACTCTGGACTAATGGTTAAGGTCTTAACTCTTACTCTGGACTAATGGTTTAGGTCTTAGACTCTTACTCTGGACTGATGGTTAAGGTCTTAACTCTTACTCTGGCATCATGGTTAAGGTCCTAACTCTTACTCTGGACTAATGGTTAAGGTCTGAACTCTTACTCTGGCATCATGGTTAAGGTCTTAACTCTTACTCTGGACTAATGGTTAAGGTCTGAACTCTTACTCTGGACTAATGGTTAAGGTCTTAACTCTTACTCTGGACTAATGGTTAAGGTCTTACCTCTTACTCTGGACTAATGGTTAAGGTCTTAACTCTTACTCTGGACTAATGGTTAAGATCTTAACTCTTACTCTAAACTAATGGTTAAGGTTTTAACTCTTACTCTGGCATCATGGTTAAGGTCTTCGACTCTTACTCTGGACTAATGGTTAAGGTCTTAACTCTTACTCTGGACTAAGGGTTAAGGTCTTAACTCTTACTCTGGCATCATGGTTAAGGTCTTAACTCTTACTCTGGACTAATGGTTGAGGTCTTAACTCTTACTCTGGGCTAATGGTTAAGGTCTTAACTCTTACTCTGGACTAATGGTTAAGGTCTTATCTCTTACTCTGGACTAATGGTTAAGGTCTTAGACTCTTACTCTGGCATCATGAATAAGGTCTTAGACTCTTACTCTGGACTACTGGTTAATGTCTTAACTCTTACTCTGGCATCATGGTTAAGGTCTTAACTCTCACTCTGGCATCATGGTTAAGGTCTTAACTCTTACTCTGTACTCATGGTTAAGGTCTTAACTCTTACTCTGGCATCATGGTTAAGGTCTTAACTCTTACTCTGGACTAATGGTTAAGGTCTTAACTCTTACTCTGGGCTAATGGTTAAGGTCTTAACTCTTACTCTGGACTAATGGTTAAGGTCTTATCTCTTACTCTGGACTAATGGTAAAGGTCTTAGACTCTTACTCTGGCATCATGAATAAGGTCTTAGACTCTTACTCTGGACTACTGGTTAATGTCTTAACTCTTACTCTGGCATCATGGTTAAGGTCTTAACTCTCACTCTGGCATCATGGTTAAGGTCTTAACTCTTACTCTGTACTCATGGTTAAGGTCTTAACTCTTACTCTGGCATCATGGTTAAGGTCTTAACTCTTACTCTGGACTAATGGTTAAGGTCTTAACTCTTACTCTGGCATCATGGTTAAGGTCTTAACTCTTACTCTGGACTAATGGTTAAGGTCTTAACTCTTACTCCAGACTAATGGTTAAGGTCTTAACTCTTACTCTGGCATCATGGTTTAGGTCTTAACTCTTACTCTGGCATCATGGTTTAGGTCTTAGACTCTTACTCTGGACTAATGGTTAAGGTCTTAACTCTTACTCTGGTATCATGGTTAAGGTCTTAACTCTTACTCTGGACTAATGGTTAAGGTCTGAACTCTTACTCTGGACTAATGGTTAAGGTCTTAACTCTTACTCTGGACTAATGGTTAAGGTCTTAGACTCTTACTCTCAACTAATGGTTAAGGTCTTAACTATTTCTCTGGCATCATGGTTAAGGTCTTAGACTCTTACTCTGGACTAATGGTTAAGGTCTTAACTCATACTCTGGACTAATGGTTAAGGTCTTAGACTCTTACTCTGGACTAATGGTTAAGGTCTTAACTCTTACTCTGGACTAATGGTTAAGGTCTTAACTCTTACTCTGGACTAATGGTTAAGGTCTTAACTCTTACTCTGGCATCATGGTTAAGGTCTTAACTCTTACTCTGGACTAATGGTTAAGGTCTTAACTCTTACTCTTGACTAATGGTTAAGGTCTTAACTCTGACTCTGGACTAATCGTTAAGGTCTTAGACTCTTACTCTGGCATCATGGTTAAGGTCTTATCTCTTACTCTGGCATCATCGTTAAGGTCTTAACTCTTACTCTGGCATCATGGTTAAGGTCTTAACTCTTACTCTGGACTAATGGTTAAGGTCTTAACTCTTACTCTGGCATCATGGTTAAGGTATTAACTCTTACTCTGGCATCATGGTTAAGGTCTTAACTCTTACTCTGGACTAATGGTTAAGGTCTTAACTCTTACTCTGGACTAATGGTTAAGGTCTTAACTCTTACTCTGCCATCATGGTTAAGGTCTTAACTCTTACTCTGGACTAATGGTTAAGGTCTTAACTCTTACTCTGGCATCATGGTTAAAGTCTTAGACTCATACTCTGGCATCATGGTTAAGGTCTTAACTCTTACTCTGGACTAATGGTTAAGGGCTTAACTCTTACTCTGGCATCATGGTTAGGGTCTTAGACTCTTACTCTGGACTAATGGTTAAGGTCTTAACTCTTACTCTGGACTAATGGTTATTGTCTTAACTCTTACTCTGGCATCATGGTTAAGTTCCTAACTCTTTCTGTGGCCTATTGGTTAAGGTCCTAACTCTTACTCTGGCATCATGGTTAAGGTCTTAACTCTTACTCTGGCATCATGGTTAAGGTCTTAACTCTTACTCTGGACTAATGGTTAAGGTCTTAACTCTTACTCTGGCATCACGGTTAAGGTCTTAACTCTTACTCTGGACTAATGGTTAAGGTCTTAACTCTTACTCTGGGCTAATGGTTAAGGTCTTAACTCTTACTCTGGACTAATGGTTAAGGTTTTAACTCTTACTCTGGCATCATGGTTAAGGTCTTAACTCTTACTCTGGACTAATGGTTAAGGTCTTAACTCTTACTCTGGACTATTGGTTAAGGCCTTAACTCTTACTCTGGGCTAATGATTAAGGTCTTAACTCTTACTCTGGCATCATGGTTAAGGTCTTAACTCTTACTCTGGACTAATGGTTAAGGTCTTAACTCTTACTCTGGACTAATGGTTAAGATCTTAACTCTTACTCTAGACTAATGGTTAAGGTTTTAACTCTTACTCTGGCATCATGGTTAAGGTCTTTGACTCTTACTCTGGACTAATGGTTAAGGTCTTAACTCTTACTCTGGACTAATGGTTAAGGTCTTAACTCTTACTCTGGCATCATGGTTAAGGTCTTAACTCTTACTCTGGACTAATGGTTAAGATCTTAACTCTTACTCTGAGCTAATGGTTAAGGTCTTAACTCTTTCTCTGGACTAATGGTTAATGTCTTATCTCTTACTCTGGAGTAATGGTTGAGGTCTTAGACTCTTACTCTGGCATCATGAATAAGGTCTTAGACTCTTACTCTGGACTACTGGTTAATGTCTTAACTCTTACTCTGGCATCATGGTTAAGGTCTTAACTCTCACTCTGGCATCATGGTTAAGGTCTTAACTCTTACTCTGTACTCATGGTTAAGGTCTTAACTCTTACTCTGGCATCATGGTTAAGGTCTTCACTCTTACTCTGGACTAATGGTTAAGGTCTTAACTCTTACTCTGGACTAATGGTTAAGGTCTTAACTCTTACTCTGCCATCATGGTTAAGGTCTTAACTCTTACTCTGGACTAATGGTTAAGGTCTTAACTCTTACTCTGGCATCATGGTTAAAGTCTTAGACTCATACTCTGGCATCATGGTTAAGGTCTTAACTCTTACTCTGGACTAATGGTTAAGGGCTTAACTCTTACTCTGGCATCATGGTTAGGGTCTTAGACTCTTACTCTGGACTAATGGTTAAGGTCTTAACTCTTACTCTGGACTAATGGTTAAGGGCTTAACTCTTACTCTGGCATCATGGTTAGGGTCTTAGACTCTTACTCTGGACTAATGGTTAAGGTCTTAACTCTTACTCTGGACTAATGGTTACGGTCTTAACTCTTACTCTGGCATCATCGTTAAGGTCTTAAGTCTTACTCTGGCATCATGGTTAAGGTCTTAACTCTAACTCTGGACTAATGGTTAAGGTCTTAACTCTTACTCTGGACTAATGGTTAAGGTCTTAACTCTTACTCTGGCATCATGGTTAAGGTCTTAACTCTGGCATCATGGTTAAGGTCTTAACTCTTACTCTGGACTAATGGTTAAGGTCTTAACTCTTACTCTGGACTAATGGTTAAGGTCTTAACTCTTACTCTGCCATCATGGTTAAGGTCTTAGACTCTTACTCTGGACTAATGGTTAAGGTCTTAACTCACACTCTGGACTAATGGTTAAGGTCTTAGACTCTTACTCTGGACTAATGGTTAAGGTCTTAACTCTTACTCTGGACTAATGGTTAAGGTCTTAACTCTTACTCTGGCATCATGGTTAAGGTCTTAACTCTTACTCTGGACTAATGGTTAAGGTCTTAACTCTTACTCTTGACTAATGGTTAAGGTCTTAACTCTTACTCTGGACTAATGGTTAAGGTCTTATACTCTTACTCTGGACTAATGGTTAAGGTCTTAACTCTTACTCTGGCATCATGGTTAGTGTCTTAGACTCTTACTCTGGACTAATGGTTAAGGTCTTAACTCATACTCTGGACTAATGGTTAAGGTCTTAGACTCTTACTCTGGACTAATGGTTAAGGTCTTAACTCTTACTCTGGACTAATGGTTAAGGTCTTAACTCTTACTCTGGACTAATGGTTAAGGTCTTAACTCTTACTCTGGCATCATGGTTAAGGTCTTAACTCTTACTCTGGACTAATGGTTAAGGTCTTAAATCTTACTCTTGACTAATGGTTAAGGTCTTAACTCTTACGCTGGACTAATGGTTAAGGTCTTGGACTCTTACTCTGGCATCATGGTTAAGGTCTTAACTCTTACTCTGGCATCATGGTTAAGGTCTTAACTCTTACTCTGGCATCATGGTTAAGGTCTTAACTCTTACTCTGGACTAATGGTTAAGGTCTTAACTCTTACTCTGGCATCATGGTTAAGGTATTAAGTCTTACTCTGGCATCATGGTTAAGGTCTTAACTCTTACTCTGGTCTAATGGTTAAGGTCTTAACTCTTACTCTGGACTAATGGTTAAGGTCTTAACTCTTACTCTGCCATCATGGTTAAGGTCTTAACTCTTACTCTGGACTAATGGTTAAGGTCTTAACTCTTACTCTGGCATCATGGTTAAAGTCTTAGACTCATACTCTGGCATCATGGTTACGGTCTTAACTCTTACTCTGGACTAATGGTTAAGGGCTTAACTCTTACTCTGGCATCATGGTTAGGGTCTTAGACTCTTACTCTGGACCAATGGTTAAGGTCTTAACTCTTACTCTGGACTAATGGTTAAGGTCTTAACTCTTACTCTGGCATCATCGTTAAGGTCTTAACTCTTACTCTGGCATCATGGTTAAGGTCTTAACTCTAACTCTGGACTAATGGTTAAGGTCTTAACTCTTACTCTGGACTAATGGTTAAGGTCTTAACTCTTACTCTGGCATCATGGTTAAGGTCTTAACTCTGGCATCATGGTTAAGGTCTTAACTCTTACTCTGGACTAATGGTTAAGGTCTTAACTCTTACTCTGGCATCATGGTTAAGGTCTTAGACTCATACTCTGGCATCATGGTTAAGGTCTTAACTCTTACTTCGGACTAATGGTTAAGGTCTTAACTCTTACTCTGGCATCATGGTTAAGGTCTTAGACTCTTACTCTGGAATAATGGTTAAGGTCTTAACTCTTACTCTGGGCTAATGGTTAAGGTCTTAACTCTTACTCTGGACTAATGGTTAAGGTCTTATCTCTTCCTCTGGACTAATGGTTAAGGTCTTAGACTCTTACTCTGGCATCATGGATAAGGTCTTAGACTCTTACTCTGGACTACTGGTTAATGTCTTAACTCTTACTCTGGCGTCATGGTTAAGGTCTTAACTTTCACTCTGGCATCATGGTTAAGGTCTTAACTCTTACTCTGTACTCATGGTTAAGGTCTTAACTCTTACTCTGGCATCATGGTTAAGGTCTTAACTATTACTCTGGACTAATGGTTAAGGTCTTAACTCTTACTCTGGACTAATGGTTAAGGTCTTAACTCTTACTCTGGACTAATGGTTAAGGTCGTAACTCTTACTCTGGCATCATGGTTAAGGTCTTAACTCTTACTCTGGACTAATGGTTAAGGTCTTAACTCTTACTCTGGGCCAATGGTCAAGGTCTTAACTCTTACTCTGGACTAATGGTTAAGGTCTTAACTCTTACTCTGGACTAATGGTTAAGGTCTTAACTCTTACTCTGGCATCATAGTTAAGGTCTTAACTCTTACTCTGGACTAATGGTTAAGGTCTTAGACTCCTACTCTGGACTAATGGTTAAGGTCTTAACTCTTTCTCTGGGCTAATGGTTAAGGTCTTAGACTCTTACTCTGGCATCATGGTTAAGGTCTTAGACTCTTACTCTGGCATCAAGGTTAAGGTCTTAACTCTTACTCTGGCATCATGGTTAAGGTCTTAACTCTTACTCTGGACTAATGGTTAAGGTCTTAGACTCTTACTCTGGACTAATGGTTAAGGTCTTAACTCTTACTCTGGACTAATGGTTAAGGTCTTAACTCTTACTCTGGACTAATGGTTAAGGTATTAACTCTTACTCTGGCATAATGGTTAAGGTCTTAACTCTTACTCTGGACTAATGGTTAAGGTCTTAACTCTTACTCTGGGCTAATGGTTAAGGTCTTAACTCTTACTCTGGACTAATGGTTAAGGTCTTAACTCTTACTCTGGCATCATGGTTAAGGTCTTAACTCTTACTCTGGACTAATGGTTAAGGTCTTAACTCTTACTCTGGGCTAATGGTCAAGGTCTTAACTCTTACTCTGGACTAATGGTTAAGGTCTTAACTCTTACTCTGGACTAATGGTTAAGGTCTTAACTCTTACTCTGGCATCATGGTTAAGGTCTTAACTCTTACTCTGGACTAATGGTTAAGGTCTTAACTCTTACTCTTGACTAATGGTTAAGGTCTTAACTCTTACTCTGGACTAATGGTTAAGGTCTTAGACTCTTACTCTGGCATCATGGTTAAGGTCTTAACTCTTACTCTGGACTAATGGTTAAGGTCTTAACTCTTACTCTGGCATCATGGTTAAGGTCTTAGACTCATACTCTGGCATCATGGTTAAGGTCTTAAATCTTACTCTGGACTAATGGTTAAGGTCTTAACTCTTACTCTGGCATCATGGTTAAGGTCTTAACTCTTACTCTGGACTAATGGTTAAGGTCTTAACTCTTACTCTGGCATCATGGTTAAGGTCTTAACTCTTACTCTGGACTAATGGTTATGGTCTTAGACTCTTACTCTGGCATCATGTTTAAGGTCTTAACTCTTACTCTGGCATCATGGTTAAGGTCTTAACTCTTACTCTGGACTAATGGTTAAGGTCTTAACTCTGACTCTGGCATCATGGTTAAGGTCTTAGACTCTTACTCTGGAATAATGGTTAAGGTCTTAACTCTTACTCTGGCATCACGGTTAAGGTCTTAACTCTTACTCTGGACTAATGGTTAAGGTCTTAACTCTTACTCTGGACTAATGGTTAAGGTCTTAGACTCTTACTCTGGCATCATGGTTAAGGTCTTAACTCTTACTCTGAACTAATGGTTAATGTCTTAACTCTTACTCTGGCATCATAGTTAAGTTCCTAACTCTTTCTGTGGCCTATTGGTTAAGGTCCTAACTCTTACTCTGGCATCATGGTTAAGGTCTTAACTCTTACTCTGGCATCATGGTTAAGGTCTTAACTCTTACTCTGGACTAATGGTTAAGGTCTTAACTCTTACTCTGGCATCACGGTTAAGGTCTTAACTCTTACTCTGGACTAATGGTTAAGGTCTTAACTCTTACTCTGGGCTAATGGTTAAGGTCTTAACTCTTACTCTGGACTAATGGTTAAGTTTTTAACTCTTACTCTTGCATCATGGTTAAGGTCTTAACTCTTACTCTGGACTAATGGTTAAGGTCTTAACTCTTACTCTGGACTATTGGTTAAGGCCTTAACTCTTACTCTGGGCTAATGATTAAGGTCTTAACTCTTACTCTGGCATCATGGTTAAGGTCTTAACTCTTACTCTGGACTAATGGTTAAGGTCTTAACTCTTACTCTGGACTAATGGTTAAGATCTTAACTCTTACTCTAGACTAATAGTTAAGGTTTTAACTCTTACTCTGGCATCATGGTTAAGGTCTTTGACTCTTACTCTGGACTAATGGTTAAGGTCTTAACTCTTACTCTGGACTAATGGTTAAGGTCTTAACTCTTACTCTGGCATCATGGTTAAGGTCTTAACTCTTACTCTGGACTAATGGTTAAGGTGTTAACTCTTACTCTGAGCTAATGGTTAAGGTCTTAACTCTTTCTCTGGACTAATGGTTAAGGTCTTATCTCTTACTCTGGAGTAATGGTTAAGGTCTTAGACTCTTACTCTGGCATCATGAATAAGGTCTTAGACTCTTACTCTGGACTACTGGTTAATGTCTTAACTCTTACTCTGGCATCATGGTTAAGGTCTTAACTCTCACTCTGGCATCATGGTTAAGGTCTTAACTCTTACTCTGTACTCATGGTTAAGGTCTTAACTCTTACTCTGGCATCATGGTTAAGGTCTTCACTCTTACTCTGGACTAATGGTTAAGGTCTTAACTCTTACTCTGGACTAATGGTTAAGGTCTTAACTCTTACTCTGGCATCATGGTTAAGGTCTTAACTCTTACTCTGGACTAATGGTTAAGGTCTTAACTCTTACTCCGGACTAATGGTTAAGGTCTTAACTCTTACTCTGGCATCATGGTTTAGGTCTTAACTCTTACTCTGGCATCATGGTTTAGGTCTTAGACTCTTACTCTGGACTAATGGTTAAGGTCTTAACTCTTACTCTGGCATCATGGTTAAGGTCTTAACTCTTACTCTGGACTAATGGTTAAGGTCTGAACTCTTACTCTGGACTAATGGTTAAGGTCTTAACTCTTACTCTGGACTAATGGTTAAGGTCTGAACTCTTACTCTGGACTAATGGTTAAGGTCTTAACTCTTACTCTGGACTAATGGTTTAGGTCTTAGACTCTTACTCTGGAATAATGGTTAAGGTCTTAACTCTTACTCTGGCATCATGGTTAAGGTCTTAACTCTTACTCTGGACTAATGGTTAAGGTCTGAACTCTTACTCTGGCATCATGGTTAAGGTCTTACCTCTTACTCTGGACTAATGGTTAAGGTCTTAACTCTTACTCTGGACTAATGGTTAAGATCTTAACTCTTACTCTAAACTAATGGTTAAGGTTTTAACTCTTACTCTGGCATCATGGTTAAGATCTTCGACTCTTACTCTGGACTAATGGTTAAGGTCTTAACTCTTACTCTGGACTAATGGTTAAGGTCTTAACTCTTACTCTGGCATCATGGTTAAGGTCTTAACTCTTACTCTGGACTAATGGTTAAGGTCTTAACTCTTACTCTGGGCTAATGGTTAAGGTCTTAACTCTTACTCTGGACTAATGGTTAAGGTCTTAACTCTTACTCTGGACTAATGGTTAAGGTCTTATCTCTTACTCTGGACTAATGGTTAAGGTCTTAGACTCTTACTCTGGCATCATGAATAAGGTCTTAGACTCTTACTCTGGACTACTGGTTAATGTCTTAACTCTTACTCTGGCATCATGGTTAAGGTCTTAACTCTCACTCTGGCATCATGGTTAAGGTCTTAACTCTTACTCTGTACTCATGGTTAAGGTCTTAACTCTTACTCTGGCATCATGGTTAAGGTCTTAACTCTTACTCTGGACTAATGGTTAAGGTCTTAACTCTTACTCTGGACTAATGGTTAAGGTCTTAACTCTTACTCTGGCATCATGGTTAAGGTCTTAACTCTTACTCTGGACTAATGGTTAAGGTCTTAACTCTTACTCCAGACTAATGGTTAAGGTCTTAACTCTTACTCTGGCATCATGGTTTAGGTCTTAACTCTTACTCTGGCATCATGGTTTAGGTCTTAGACTCTTACTCTGGACTAATGGTTAAGGTCTTAACTCTTACTCTGGCATCATGGTTAAGGTCTTAACTCTTACTCTGGACTAATGGTTAAGGTCTGAACTCTTACTCTGGACTAATGGTTAAGGTCTTAACTCTTACTCTGGACTAATGGTTAAGGTCTTAGACTCTTACTCTCGACTAATGGTTAAGGTCTTAACTCTTACTCTGGCATCATGGTTAAGGTCTTAGACTCTTACTCTGGACTAATGGTTAAGGTCTTAACTCATACTCTGGACTAATGGTTAAGGTCTTAGACTCTTACTCTGGACTAATGGTTAAGGTCTTAACTCTTACTCTGGACTAATGGTTAAGGTCTTAACTCTTACTCTGGACTAATGGTTAAGGTCTTAACTCTTACTCTGGCATCATGGTTAAGGTCTTAACTCTTACTCTGGCATCATGGTTAAGGTCTTAACTCTTACTCTGGCATCATTGTTAAGGTCTTAACTCTTACTCTGGCATCATGGTTAAGGTCTTAACTCTTACTCTGGACTAATGGTTAAGGTCTTAACTCTTACTCTGGACTAATGGTTAAGGTCTTAACTCTTACTCCGGCATCATGGTTAAGGTCTTAACTCTTACTCTGTACTAATGGTTAAGGTCTTAACTCTTACTCTGGCATCATGCTTAAGGTCTTAGACTCATACTCTGGCATCATGGTTAAGGTCTTAAATCTTACTCTGGACTAATGGTTAAGGTCTTAACTCTTACTCTGGCATCATGGTTAAGGTCTTAACTCTTACTCTGGACTAATGGTTAAGGTCTTAACTCTTACTCTGGCATCATGGTTAAGGTCTTAACTCTTACTCTGGACTAATGGTTATGGTCTTAGACTCTTACTCTGGCATCATGTTTAAGGTCTTAACTCTTACTCTGGACTAATGGTTAAGGTCTTAACTCTTACTCTGGACTAATGGTTAAGGTCTTAGACTCTTACTCTGGCATCATGGTTAAGGTCTTAACTCTTACTCTGAACTAATGGTTAATGTCTTAACTCTTACTCTGGCATCATGGTTAAGTTCCTAACTCCTTCTGTGGCCTATTGGTTAAGGTCCTAACTCTTACTCTGGCATCATGGTTATGGTCTTAACTCTTACTCTGGCATCATGGTTAAGGTCTTAACTCTTACTCTGGACTAATGGTTAAGGTCTTAACTCTTACTCTGGCATCACGGTTAAGGTCTTAACTCTTACTCTGGACTAATGGTTAAGGTCTTAACTCTTACTCTGGGCTAATGGTTAAGGTCTTAACTCTTACTCTGGACTAATGGTTAAGGTCTTAACTCTTACTCTGGCATCATGGTTAAGGTCTTAACTCTTACTCTGGACTAATGGTTAAGGTCTTAACTCTTACTCTGGGCTAATGGTCAAGGTCTTAACTCTTACTCTGGACTAATGGTTAAGGTCTTAACTCTTACTCTGGACTAATGGTTAAGGTCTTAACTCTTACTCTGGCATCATGGTTAAGGTCTTAACTCTTACTCTGGACTAATGGTTAAGGTCTTAACTCTTACTCTTGACTAATGGTTAAGGTCTTAACTCTTACTCTGGACTAATGGTTAAGGTCTTAGACTCTTACTCTGGCATCATGGTTAAGGTCTTAACTCTTACTCTGGACTAATGGTTAAGGTCTGAACTCTTACTCTGGCATCATGGTTAAGGTCTTAACTCTTACTCTGGACTAATGGTTATGGTCTTAGACTCTTACTCTGGCATCATGTTTAAGGTCTTAACTCTTACTCTGGCATCATGGTTAAGGTCTTAACTCTTACTCTGGACTAATGGTTAAGGTCTTAACTCTGACTCTGGCATCATGGTTAAGGTCTTAGACTCTTACTCTGGAATAATGGTTAAGGTCTTAACTCTTACTCTGGCATCACGGTTAAGGTCTTAACTCTTACTCTGGACTAATGGTTAAGGTCTTAACTCTTACTCTGGACTAATGGTTAAGGTCTTAGACTCTTACTCTGGCATCATGGTTAAGGTCTTAACTCTTACTCTGAACTAATGGTTAATGTCTTAACTCTTACTCTGGCATCATAGTTAAGTTCCTAACTCTTTCTGTGGCCTATTGGTTAAGGTCCTAACTCTTACTCTGGCATCATGGTTAAGGTCTTAACTCTTACTCTGGCATCATGGTTAAGGTCTTAACTCTTACTCTGGACTAATGGTTAAGGTCTTAACTCTTACTCTGGCATCACGGTTAAGGTCTTAACTCTTACTCTGGACTAATGGTTAAGGTCTTAACTCTTACTCTGGGCTAATGGTTAAGGTCTTAACTCTTACTCTGGACTAATGGTTAAGTTTTTAACTCTTACTCTTGCATCATGGTTAAGGTCTTAACTCTTACTCTGGACTAATGGTTAAGGTCTTAACTCTTACTCTGGACTATTGGTTAAGGCCTTAACTCTTACTCTGGGCTAATGATTAAGGTCTTAACTCTTACTCTGGCATCATGGTTAAGGTCTTAACTCTTACTCTGGACTAATGGTTAAGGTCTTAACTCTTACTCTGGACTAATGGTTAAGATCTTAACTCTTACTCTAGACTAATAGTTAAGGTTTTAACTCTTACTCTGGCATCATGGTTAAGGTCTTTGACTCTTACTCTGGACTAATGGTTAAGGTCTTAACTCTTACTCTGGACTAATGGTTAAGGTCTTAACTCTTACTCTGGCATCATGGTTAAGGTCTTAACTCTTACTCTGGACTAATGGTTAAGGTGTTAACTCTTACTCTGAGCTAATGGTTAAGGTCTTAACTCTTTCTCTGGACTAATGGTTAAGGTCTTATCTCTTACTCTGGAGTAATGGTTAAGGTCTTAGACTCTTACTCTGGCATCATGAATAAGGTCTTAGACTCTTACTCTGGACTACTGGTTAATGTCTTAACTCTTACTCTGGCATCATGGTTAAGGTCTTAACTCTCACTCTGGCATCATGGTTAAGGTCTTAACTCTTACTCTGTACTCATGGTTAAGGTCTTAACTCTTACTCTGGCATCATGGTTAAGGTCTTCACTCTTACTCTGGACTAATGGTTAAGGTCTTAACTCTTACTCTGGACTAATGGTTAAGGTCTTAACTCTTACTCTGGCATCATGGTTAAGGTCTTAACTCTTACTCTGGACTAATGGTTAAGGTCTTAACTCTTACTCCGGACTAATGGTTAAGGTCTTAACTCTTACTCTGGCATCATGGTTTAGGTCTTAACTCTTACTCTGGCATCATGGTTTAGGTCTTAGACTCTTACTCTGGACTAATGGTTAAGGTCTTAACTCTTACTCTGGCATCATGGTTAAGGTCTTAACTCTTACTCTGGACTAATGGTTAAGGTCTGAACTCTTACTCTGGACTAATGGTTAAGGTCTTAACTCTTACTCTGGACTAATGGTTAAGGTCTGAACTCTTACTCTGGACTAATGGTTAAGGTCTTAACTCTTACTCTGGACTAATGGTTTAGGTCTTAGACTCTTACTCTGGAATAATGGTTAAGGTCTTAACTCTTACTCTGGCATCATGGTTAAGGTCTTAACTCTTACTCTGGACTAATGGTTAAGGTCTGAACTCTTACTCTGGCATCATGGTTAAGGTCTTACCTCTTACTCTGGACTAATGGTTAAGGTCTTAACTCTTACTCTGGACTAATGGTTAAGATCTTAACTCTTACTCTAAACTAATGGTTAAGGTTTTAACTCTTACTCTGGCATCATGGTTAAGATCTTCGACTCTTACTCTGGACTAATGGTTAAGGTCTTAACTCTTACTCTGGACTAATGGTTAAGGTCTTAACTCTTACTCTGGCATCATGGTTAAGGTCTTAACTCTTACTCTGGACTAATGGTTAAGGTCTTAACTCTTACTCTGGGCTAATGGTTAAGGTCTTAACTCTTACTCTGGACTAATGGTTAAGGTCTTAACTCTTACTCTGGACTAATGGTTAAGGTCTTATCTCTTACTCTGGACTAATGGTTAAGGTCTTAGACTCTTACTCTGGCATCATGAATAAGGTCTTAGACTCTTACTCTGGACTACTGGTTAATGTCTTAACTCTTACTCTGGCATCATGGTTAAGGTCTTAACTCTCACTCTGGCATCATGGTTAAGGTCTTAACTCTTACTCTGTACTCATGGTTAAGGTCTTAACTCTTACTCTGGCATCATGGTTAAGGTCTTAACTCTTACTCTGGACTAATGGTTAAGGTCTTAACTCTTACTCTGGACTAATGGTTAAGGTCTTAACTCTTACTCTGGCATCATGGTTAAGGTCTTAACTCTTACTCTGGACTAATGGTTAAGGTCTTAACTCTTACTCCAGACTAATGGTTAAGGTCTTAACTCTTACTCTGGCATCATGGTTTAGGTCTTAACTCTTACTCTGGCATCATGGTTTAGGTCTTAGACTCTTACTCTGGACTAATGGTTAAGGTCTTAACTCTTACTCTGGCATCATGGTTAAGGTCTTAACTCTTACTCTGGACTAATGGTTAAGGTCTGAACTCTTACTCTGGACTAATGGTTAAGGTCTTAACTCTTACTCTGGACTAATGGTTAAGGTCTTAGACTCTTACTCTCGACTAATGGTTAAGGTCTTAACTCTTACTCTGGCATCATGGTTAAGGTCTTAGACTCTTACTCTGGACTAATGGTTAAGGTCTTAACTCATACTCTGGACTAATGGTTAAGGTCTTAGACTCTTACTCTGGACTAATGGTTAAGGTCTTAACTCTTACTCTGGACTAATGGTTAAGGTCTTAACTCTTACTCTGGACTAATGGTTAAGGTCTTAACTCTTACTCTGGCATCATGGTTAAGGTCTTAACTCTTACTCTGGACTAATGGTTAAGGTCTTAACTCTTACTCTTGACTAATGGTTAAGGTCTTAACTCTTACTCTGGACTAATGGTTAAGTTCTTAGACTCTTACTCTGGCATCATGGTTAAGGTCTTAGACTCTTACTCTGGCATCATCGTTAAGGTCTTAACTCTTACTCTGGCATCATGGTTAAGGTCTTAACTCTTACTCTGGACTAATGGTTAAGGTCTGAACTCTTACTCTGGACTAATGGTTAAGGTCTTAACTCTTACTCTGGACTAATGATTAAGGTCTTAGACTCTTACTCTGTACTCATGGTTAAGGTCTTAACTCTTACTCTGGCATCATGGTTAAGGTCTTAACTCTTACTCTGGACTAATGGTTAAGGTCTTAACTCTAACTCTTGACTAATGGTTAAGGTCTTAGATTCTTACTCTGGACTAATGGTTAAGGTCTTAGACTCTTACTCTGGCATCATGGTTAAGGTCTTAACTCTTACTCTGGCATCATTGTTAAGGTCTTAACTCTTACTCTGGCATCATGGTTAAGGTCTTAACTCTTACTCTGGACTAATGGTTAAGGTCTTAACTCTTACTCTGGACTAATGGTTAAGGTCTTAACTCTTACTCCGGCATCATGGTTAAGGTCTTAACTCTTACTCTGTACTAATGGTTAAGGTCTTAACTCTTACTCTGGCATCATGCTTAAGGTCTTAGACTCATACTCTGGCATCATGGTTAAGGTCTTAAATCTTACTCTGGACTAATGGTTAAGGTCTTAACTCTTACTCTGGCATCATGGTTAAGGTCTTAACTCTTACTCTGGACTAATGGTTAAGGTCTTAACTCTTACTCTGGCATCATGGTTAAGGTCTTAACTCTTACTCTGGACTAATGGTTATGGTCTTAGACTCTTACTCTGGCATCATGTTTAAGGTCTTAACTCTTACTCTGGACTAATGGTTAAGGTCTTAACTCTTACTCTGGACTAATGGTTAAGGTCTTAGACTCTTACTCTGGCATCATGGTTAAGGTCTTAACTCTTACTCTGAACTAATGGTTAATGTCTTAACTCTTACTCTGGCATCATGGTTAAGTTCCTAACTCCTTCTGTGGCCTATTGGTTAAGGTCCTAACTCTTACTCTGGCATCATGGTTATGGTCTTAACTCTTACTCTGGCATCATGGTTAAGGTCTTAACTCTTACTCTGGACTAATGGTTAAGGTCTTAACTCTTACTCTGGCATCACGGTTAAGGTCTTAACTCTTACTCTGGACTAATGGTTAAGGTCTTAACTCTTACTCTGGTCTAATGGTTAAGGTCTCAACTCTTACTCTGGACTAATGGTTAAGGTTTTAACTCTTACTCTGGCATCATGGTTAAGGTCTTAACTCTTACTCTGGACTAATGGTTAAGGTCTTAGACTCTTAATCTGGACTAATGGTTAAGGTCTTAACTCTTACTCTGGCATCATGGTTAAGGTCTTAGACTCTTACTCTGGACTAATGGTTAAGGTCTTAACTCTTACTCTGGACTAATGGTTAAGGTCTTAACTCTTACTCTGGACTAATGGTTAAGATCTTAACTCTTACTCTAGACTAATGGTTAAGGTTTTAACTCTTAGTCTGGCATCATGGTTAAGGTCTTCGACTCTTACTCTGGACTAAAGGTTAAGGTCTTAACTCTTACTCTGGACTAATGGTTAAGGTCTTAACTCTTACTCTGGCATCATGGTTAAGGTCTTAACTCTTACTCTGGACTAATGGTTAAGGTCTTAACTCTTACTCTGAGCTAATGGTTAAGGTCTTAACTCTTACTCTGGACTAATGGTTAAGGTATTAACTCTTTCTCTGGACTAATGGTTAAGGTCTTATCTCTTACTCTGGACTAATGGTTAAGGTCTTAGACTCTTACTCTGGCATCATGAATAAGGTCTTAGATTCTTACTCTGGACTACTGGTTAATGTCTTAACTCTTACTCTGGCATCATGGTTAAGGTCTTAACTCTCACTCTGGCATCATGGTTAAGGTCTTAACTCTTACTCTGTACTCATGGTTAAGGTCTTAACCCTTACTCTGGCATCATGGTTAAGGTCTTCACTCTTACTCTGGACTAATGGTTAAGGTCTTAACTCTTACTCTGGACTAATGGTTAAGGTCTTAACTCTTACTCTGGCATCATGGTTAAGGTCTTAACTCTTACTCTGGACTAATGGTTAAGGTCTTAACTCTTACTCCGGACTAATGGTTAAGGTCTTAACTCTTACTCTGGCATCATGGTTTAGGTCTTAACTCTTACTCTGGCATCATGGTTTAGGTCTTAGACTCTTACTCTGGACTAATGGTTAAGGTCTTAACTCTTACTCTGGCATCATGGTTAAGGTCTTAACTCTTACTCTGGACTAATGGTTAAGGTCTGAACTCTTACTCTGGACTAATGGTTAAGGTCTTAACTCTTACTCTGGACTAATGGTTAAGGTCTGAACTCTTACTCTGGACTAATGGTTAAGGTCTTAACTCTTACTCTGGACTAATGGTTTAGGTCTTAGACTCTTACTCTGGACTGATGGTTAAGGTCTTAACTCTTACTCTGGCATCATGGTTAAGGTCCTAACTCTTACTCTGGACTAATGGTTAAGGTCTGAACTCTTACTCTGGCATCATGGTTAAGGTCTTAACTCTTACTCTGGACTAATGGTTAAGGTCTGAATTCTTACTCTGGACTAATGGTTAAGGTCTTAACTCTTACTCTGGACTAATGGTTAAGGTCTTACCTCTTACTCTGGACTAATTGTTAAGGTCTTAACTCTTACTCTGGACTAATGGTTAAGATCTTAACTCTTACTCTAAACTAATGGTTAAGGTTTTAACTCTTACTCTGGCATCATGGTTAAGGTCTTCGACTCTTACTCTGGACTAATGGTTAAGGTCTTAACTCTTACTCTGGCATCATGGTTAAGGTCTTAACTCTTACTCTGGACTAATGGTTAAGGTCTTAACTCTTACTCTGGGCTAATGGTTAAGGTCTTAACTCTTACTCTGGACTAATGGTTAAGGTCTTATCTCTTACTCTGGACTAATGGTTAAGGTCTTAGACTCTTACTCTGGCATCATGAATAAGGTCTTAGACTCTTACTCTGGACTACTGGTTAATGTCTTAACTCTTACTCTGGCATCATGGTTAAGGTCTTAACTCTCACTCTGGCATCATGGTTAAGGTCTTAACTCTTACTCTGTACTCATGGTTAAGGTCTTAACTCTTACTCTGGACTAATGGTTAAGGTCTTAGACTCTTACTCTCGACTAATGGTTAAGGTCTTAACTATTTCTCTGGCATCATGGTTAAGGTCTTAGACTCTTACTCTGGACTAATGGTTAAGGTCTTAACTCATACTCTGGACTAATGGTTAAGGTCTTAGACTCTTACTCTGGACTAATGGTTAAGGTCTTAACTCTTACTCTGGACTAATGGTTAAGGTCTTAACTCTTACTCTGGACTAATGGTTAAGGTCTTAACTCTTACTCTGGCATCATGGTTAAGGTCTTAACTCTTACTCTGGACTAATGGTTAAGGTCTTAACTCTTACTCTTGACTAATGGTTAAGGTCTTAACTCTGACTCTGGACTAATGGTTAAGGTCTTAGACTCTTACTCTGGCATCATGGTTAAGGTCTTATCTCTTACTCTGGCATCATCGTTAAGGTCTTAACTCTTACTCTGGCATCATGGTTAAGGTCTTAACTCTTACTCTGGACTAATGGTTAAGGTCTTAACTCTTACTCTGGCATCATGGTTAAGGTATTAACTCTTACTCTGGCATCATGGTTAAGGTCTTAACTCTTACTCTGGACTAATGGTTAAGGTCTTAACTCTTACTCTGGTCTAATGGTTAAGGTCTCAACTCTTACTCTGGACTAATGGTTAAGGTTTTAACTCTTACTCTGGCATCATGGTTAAGGTCTTAACTCTTACTCTGGACTAATGGTTAAGGTCTTAGACTCTTAATCTGGACTAATGGTTAAGGTCTTAACTCTTACTCTGGCATCATGGTTAAGGTCTTAGACTCTTACTCTGGACTAATGGTTAAGGTCTTAACTCTTACTCTGGACTAATGGTTAAGGTCTTAACTCTTACTCTGGACTAATGGTTAAGATCTTAACTCTTACTCTAGACTAATGGTTAAGGTTTTAACTCTTAGTCTGGCATCATGGTTAAGGTCTTCGACTCTTACTCTGGACTAAAGGTTAAGGTCTTAACTCTTACTCTGGACTAATGGTTAAGGTCTTAACTCTTACTCTGGCATCATGGTTAAGGTCTTAACTCTTACTCTGGACTAATGGTTAAGGTCTTAACTCTTACTCTGAGCTAATGGTTAAGGTCTTAACTCTTACTCTGGACTAATGGTTAAGGTATTAACTCTTTCTCTGGACTAATGGTTAAGGTCTTATCTCTTACTCTGGACTAATGGTTAAGGTCTTAGACTCTTACTCTGGCATCATGAATAAGGTCTTAGATTCTTACTCTGGACTACTGGTTAATGTCTTAACTCTTACTCTGGCATCATGGTTAAGGTCTTAACTCTCACTCTGGCATCATGGTTAAGGTCTTAACTCTTACTCTGTACTCATGGTTAAGGTCTTAACCCTTACTCTGGCATCATGGTTAAGGTCTTCACTCTTACTCTGGACTAATGGTTAAGGTCTTAACTCTTACTCTGGACTAATGGTTAAGGTCTTAACTCTTACTCTGGCATCATGGTTAAGGTCTTAACTCTTACTCTGGACTAATGGTTAAGGTCTTAACTCTTACTCCGGACTAATGGTTAAGGTCTTAACTCTTACTCTGGCATCATGGTTTAGGTCTTAACTCTTACTCTGGCATCATGGTTTAGGTCTTAGACTCTTACTCTGGACTAATGGTTAAGGTCTTAACTCTTACTCTGGCATCATGGTTAAGGTCTTAACTCTTACTCTGGACTAATGGTTAAGGTCTGAACTCTTACTCTGGACTAATGGTTAAGGTCTTAACTCTTACTCTGGACTAATGGTTAAGGTCTGAACTCTTACTCTGGACTAATGGTTAAGGTCTTAACTCTTACTCTGGACTAATGGTTTAGGTCTTAGACTCTTACTCTGGACTGATGGTTAAGGTCTTAACTCTTACTCTGGCATCATGGTTAAGGTCCTAACTCTTACTCTGGACTAATGGTTAAGGTCTGAACTCTTACTCTGGCATCATGGTTAAGGTCTTAACTCTTACTCTGGACTAATGGTTAAGGTCTGAATTCTTACTCTGGACTAATGGTTAAGGTCTTAACTCTTACTCTGGACTAATGGTTAAGGTCTTACCTCTTACTCTGGACTAATTGTTAAGGTCTTAACTCTTACTCTGGACTAATGGTTAAGATCTTAACTCTTACTCTAAACTAATGGTTAAGGTTTTAACTCTTACTCTGGCATCATGGTTAAGGTCTTCGACTCTTACTCTGGACTAATGGTTAAGGTCTTAACTCTTACTCTGGCATCATGGTTAAGGTCTTAACTCTTACTCTGGACTAATGGTTAAGGTCTTAACTCTTACTCTGGGCTAATGGTTAAGGTCTTAACTCTTACTCTGGACTAATGGTTAAGGTCTTATCTCTTACTCTGGACTAATGGTTAAGGTCTTAGACTCTTACTCTGGCATCATGAATAAGGTCTTAGACTCTTACTCTGGACTACTGGTTAATGTCTTAACTCTTACTCTGGCATCATGGTTAAGGTCTTAACTCTCACTCTGGCATCATGGTTAAGGTCTTAACTCTTACTCTGTACTCATGGTTAAGGTCTTAACTCTTACTCTGGACTAATGGTTAAGGTCTTAGACTCTTACTCTCGACTAATGGTTAAGGTCTTAACTATTTCTCTGGCATCATGGTTAAGGTCTTAGACTCTTACTCTGGACTAATGGTTAAGGTCTTAACTCATACTCTGGACTAATGGTTAAGGTCTTAGACTCTTACTCTGGACTAATGGTTAAGGTCTTAACTCTTACTCTGGACTAATGGTTAAGGTCTTAACTCTTACTCTGGACTAATGGTTAAGGTCTTAACTCTTACTCTGGCATCATGGTTAAGGTCTTAACTCTTACTCTGGACTAATGGTTAAGGTCTTAACTCTTACTCTTGACTAATGGTTAAGGTCTTAACTCTGACTCTGGACTAATGGTTAAGGTCTTAGACTCTTACTCTGGCATCATGGTTAAGGTCTTATCTCTTACTCTGGCATCATCGTTAAGGTCTTAACTCTTACTCTGGCATCATGGTTAAGGTCTTAACTCTTACTCTGGACTAATGGTTAAGGTCTTAACTCTTACTCTGGCATCATGGTTAAGGTATTAACTCTTACTCTGGCATCATGGTTAAGGTCTTAACTCTTACTCTGGACTAATGGTTAAGGTCTTAACTCTTACTCTGGACTAATGGTTAAGGTCTTAACTCTTACTCTGCCATCATGGTTAAGGTCTTAACTCTTACTCTGGACTAATGGTTAAGGTCTTAACTCTTACTCTGGCATCATGGTTAAAGTCTTAGACTCATACTCTGGCATCATGGTTAAGGTCTTAACTCTTACTCTGGACTAATGGTTAAGGGCTTAACTCTTACTCTGGCATCATGGTTAGGGTCTTAGACTCTTACTCTGGACTAATGGTTAAGGTCTTAACTCTTACTCTGGACTAATGGTTATTGTCTTAACTCTTACTCTGGCATCATGGTTAAGTTCCTAACTCTTTCTGTGGCCTATTGGTTAAGGTCCTAACTCTTACTCTGGCATCATGGTTAAGGTCTTAACTCTTACTCTGGCATCATGGTTAAGGTCTTAACTCTTACTCTGGACTAATGGTTAAGGTCTTAACTCTTACTCTGGCATCACGGTTAAGGTCTTAACTCTTACTCTGGACTAATGGTTAAGGTCTTAACTCTTACTCTGGGCTAATGGTTAAGGTCTTAACTCTTACTCTGGACTAATGGTTAAGGTTTTAACTCTTACTCTGGCATCATGGTTAAGGTCTTAACTCTTACTCTGGACTAATGGTTAAGGTCTTAACTCTTACTCTGGCATCATGGTTAAGGTCTTAGACTCTTACTCTGGACTAATGGTTAAGGTCTTAACTCTTACTCTGGACTAATGGTTAAGGTCTTAACTCTTACTCTGGACTAATGGTTAAGATCTTAACTCTTACTCTAGACTAATGGTTAAGGTTTTAACTCTTAGTCTGGCATCATGGTTAAGGTCTTCGACTCTTACTCTGGACTAAAGGTTAAGGTCTTAACTCTTACTCTGGACTAATGGTTAAGGTCTTAACTCTTACTCTGGCATCATGGTTAAGGTCTTAACTCTTACTCTGGACTAATGGTTAAGGTCTTAACTCTTACTCTGAGCTAATGGTTAAGGTCTTAACTCTTACTCTGGACTAATGGTTAAGGTATTAACTCTTTCTCTGGACTAATGGTTAAGGTCTTATCTCTTACTCTGGACTAATGGTTAAGGTCTTAGACTCTTACTCTGGCATCATGAATAAGGTCTTAGATTCTTACTCTGGACTACTGGTTAATGTCTTAACTCTTACTCTGGCATCATGGTTAAGGTCTTAACTCTCACTCTGGCATCATGGTTAAGGTCTTAACTCTTACTCTGTACTCATGGTTAAGGTCTTAACCCTTACTCTGGCATCATGGTTAAGGTCTTCACTCTTACTCTGGACTAATGGTTAAGGTCTTAACTCTTACTCTGGACTAATGGTTAAGGTCTTAACTCTTACTCTGGCATCATGGTTAAGGTCTTAACTCTTACTCTGGACTAATGGTTAAGGTCTTAACTCTTACTCCGGACTAATGGTTAAGGTCTTAACTCTTACTCTGGCATCATGGTTTAGGTCTTAACTCTTACTCTGGCATCATGGTTTAGGTCTTAGACTCTTACTCTGGACTAATGGTTAAGGTCTTAACTCTTACTCTGGCATCATGGTTAAGGTCTTAACTCTTACTCTGGACTAATGGTTAAGGTCTGAACTCTTACTCTGGACTAATGGTTAAGGTCTTAACTCTTACTCTGGACTAATGGTTAAGGTCTGAACTCTTACTCTGGACTAATGGTTAAGGTCTTAACTCTTACTCTGGACTAATGGTTTAGGTCTTAGACTCTTACTCTGGACTGATGGTTAAGGTCTTAACTCTTACTCTGGCATCATGGTTAAGGTCCTAACTCTTACTCTGGACTAATGGTTAAGGTCTGAACTCTTACTCTGGCATCATGGTTAAGGTCTTAACTCTTACTCTGGACTAATGGTTAAGGTCTGAATTCTTACTCTGGACTAATGGTTAAGGTCTTAACTCTTACTCTGGACTAATGGTTAAGGTCTTACCTCTTACTCTGGACTAATTGTTAAGGTCTTAACTCTTACTCTGGACTAATGGTTAAGATCTTAACTCTTACTCTAAACTAATGGTTAAGGTTTTAACTCTTACTCTGGCATCATGGTTAAGGTCTTCGACTCTTACTCTGGACTAATGGTTAAGGTCTTAACTCTTACTCTGGCATCATGGTTAAGGTCTTAACTCTTACTCTGGACTAATGGTTAAGGTCTTAACTCTTACTCTGGGCTAATGGTTAAGGTCTTAACTCTTACTCTGGACTAATGGTTAAGGTCTTATCTCTTACTCTGGACTAATGGTTAAGGTCTTAGACTCTTACTCTGGCATCATGAATAAGGTCTTAGACTCTTACTCTGGACTACTGGTTAATGTCTTAACTCTTACTCTGGCATCATGGTTAAGGTCTTAACTCTCACTCTGGCATCATGGTTAAGGTCTTAACTCTTACTCTGTACTCATGGTTAAGGTCTTAACTCTTACTCTGGACTAATGGTTAAGGTCTTAGACTCTTACTCTCGACTAATGGTTAAGGTCTTAACTATTTCTCTGGCATCATGGTTAAGGTCTTAGACTCTTACTCTGGACTAATGGTTAAGGTCTTAACTCATACTCTGGACTAATGGTTAAGGTCTTAGACTCTTACTCTGGACTAATGGTTAAGGTCTTAACTCTTACTCTGGACTAATGGTTAAGGTCTTAACTCTTACTCTGGACTAATGGTTAAGGTCTTAACTCTTACTCTGGCATCATGGTTAAGGTCTTAACTCTTACTCTGGACTAATGGTTAAGGTCTTAACTCTTACTCTTGACTAATGGTTAAGGTCTTAACTCTGACTCTGGACTAATGGTTAAGGTCTTAGACTCTTACTCTGGCATCATGGTTAAGGTCTTATCTCTTACTCTGGCATCATCGTTAAGGTCTTAACTCTTACTCTGGCATCATGGTTAAGGTCTTAACTCTTACTCTGGACTAATGGTTAAGGTCTTAACTCTTACTCTGGCATCATGGTTAAGGTATTAACTCTTACTCTGGCATCATGGTTAAGGTCTTAACTCTTACTCTGGACTAATGGTTAAGGTCTTAACTCTTACTCTGGACTAATGGTTAAGGTCTTAACTCTTACTCTGCCATCATGGTTAAGGTCTTAACTCTTACTCTGGACTAATGGTTAAGGTCTTAACTCTTACTCTGGCATCATGGTTAAAGTCTTAGACTCATACTCTGGCATCATGGTTAAGGTCTTAACTCTTACTCTGGACTAATGGTTAAGGGCTTAACTCTTACTCTGGCATCATGGTTAGGGTCTTAGACTCTTACTCTGGACTAATGGTTAAGGTCTTAACTCTTACTCTGGACTAATGGTTATTGTCTTAACTCTTACTCTGGCATCATGGTTAAGTTCCTAACTCTTTCTGTGGCCTATTGGTTAAGGTCCTAACTCTTACTCTGGCATCATGGTTAAGGTCTTAACTCTTACTCTGGCATCATGGTTAAGGTCTTAACTCTTACTCTGGACTAATGGTTAAGGTCTTAACTCTTACTCTGGCATCACGGTTAAGGTCTTAACTCTTACTCTGGACTAATGGTTAAGGTCTTAACTCTTACTCTGGGCTAATGGTTAAGGTCTTAACTCTTACTCTGGACTAATGGTTAAGGTTTTAACTCTTACTCTGGCATCATGGTTAAGGTCTTAACTCTTACTCTGGACTAATGGTTAAGGTCTTAACTCTTACTCTGGACTATTGGTTAAGGCCTTAACTCTTACTCTGGGCTAATGATTAAGGTCTTAACTCTTACTCTGGCATCATGGTTAAGGTCTTAACTCTTACTCTGGACTAATGGTTAAGGTCTTAACTCTTACTCTGGACTAATGGTTAAGATCTTAACTCTTACTCTAGACTAATGGTTAAGGTTTTAACTCTTACTCTGGCATCATGGTTAAGGTCTTTGACTCTTACTCTGGACTAATGGTTAAGGTCTTAACTCTTACTCTGGACTAATGGTTAAGGTCTTAACTCTTACTCTGGCATCATGGTTAAGGTCTTAACTCTTACTCTGGACTAATGGTTAAGATCTTAACTCTTACTCTGAGCTAATGGTTAAGGTCTTAACTCTTTCTCTGGACTAATGGTTAATGTCTTATCTCTTACTCTGGAGTAATGGTTGAGGTCTTAGACTCTTACTCTGGCATCATGAATAAGGTCTTAGACTCTTACTCTGGACTACTGGTTAATGTCTTAACTCTTACTCTGGCATCATGGTTAAGGTCTTAACTCTCACTCTGGCATCATGGTTAAGGTCTTAACTCTTACTCTGTACTCATGGTTAAGGTCTTAACTCTTACTCTGGCATCATGGTTAAGGTCTTCACTCTTACTCTGGACTAATGGTTAAGGTCTTAACTCTTACTCTGGACTAATGGTTAAGGTCTTAACTCTTACTCTGCCATCATGGTTAAGGTCTTAACTCTTACTCTGGACTAATGGTTAAGGTCTTAACTCTTACTCTGGCATCATGGTTAAAGTCTTAGACTCATACTCTGGCATCATGGTTAAGGTCTTAACTCTTACTCTGGACTAATGGTTAAGGGCTTAACTCTTACTCTGGCATCATGGTTAGGGTCTTAGACTCTTACTCTGGACTAATGGTTAAGGTCTTAACTCTTACTCTGGACTAATGGTTAAGGGCTTAACTCTTACTCTGGCATCATGGTTAGGGTCTTAGACTCTTACTCTGGACTAATGGTTAAGGTCTTAACTCTTACTCTGGACTAATGGTTACGGTCTTAACTCTTACTCTGGCATCATCGTTAAGGTCTTAAGTCTTACTCTGGCATCATGGTTAAGGTCTTAACTCTAACTCTGGACTAATGGTTAAGGTCTTAACTCTTACTCTGGACTAATGGTTAAGGTCTTAACTCTTACTCTGGCATCATGGTTAAGGTCTTAACTCTGGCATCATGGTTAAGGTCTTAACTCTTACTCTGGACTAATGGTTAAGGTCTTAACTCTTACTCTGGACTAATGGTTAAGGTCTTAACTCTTACTCTGCCATCATGGTTAAGGTCTTAGACTCTTACTCTGGACTAATGGTTAAGGTCTTAACTCACACTCTGGACTAATGGTTAAGGTCTTAGACTCTTACTCTGGACTAATGGTTAAGGTCTTAACTCTTACTCTGGACTAATGGTTAAGGTCTTAACTCTTACTCTGGCATCATGGTTAAGGTCTTAACTCTTACTCTGGACTAATGGTTAAGGTCTTAACTCTTACTCTTGACTAATGGTTAAGGTCTTAACTCTTACTCTGGACTAATGGTTAAGGTCTTAGACTCTTACTCTGGACTAATGGTTAAGGTCTTAACTCTTACTGTGGCATCATGGTTAGTGTCTTAGACTCTTACTCTGGACTAATGGTTAAGGTCTTAACTCATACTCTGGACTAATGGTTAAGGTCTTAGACTCTTACTCTGGACTAATGGTTAAGGTCTTAACTCTTACTCTGGACTAATGGTTAAGGTCTTAACTCTTACTCTGGACTGATGGTTAAGGTCTTAACTCTTACTCTGGCATCATGGTTAAGGTCTTAACTCTTACTCTGGACTAATGGTTAAGGTCTTAAATCTTACTCTTGACTAATGGTTAAGGTCTTAACTCTTACGCTGGACTAATGGTTAAGGTCTTGGACTCTTACTCTGGCATCATGGTTAAGGTCTTAACTCTTACTCTGGCATCATGGTTAAGGTCTTAACTCTTACTCTGGCATCATGGTTAAGGTCTTAACTCTTACTCTGGACTAATGGTTAAGGTCTTAACTCTTACTCTGGCATCATGGTTAAGGTATTAAGTCTTACTCTGGCATCATGGTTAAGGTCTTAACTCTTACTCTGGTCTAATGGTTAAGGTCTTAACTCTTACTCTGGACTAATGGTTAAGGTCTTAACTCTTACTCTGCCATCATGGTTAAGGTCTTAACTCTTACTCTGGACTAATGGTTAAGGTCTTAACTCTTACTCTGGCATCATGGTTAAAGTCTTAGACTCATACTCTGGCATCATGGTTACGGTCTTAACTCTTACTCTGGACTAATGGTTAAGGGCTTAACTCTTACTCTGGCATCATGGTTAGAGTCTTAGACTCTTACTCTGGACCAATGGTTAAGGTCTTAACTCTTACTCTGGACTAATGGTTAAGGTCTTAACTCTTACTCTGGCATCATCGTTAAGGTCTTAACTCTTACTCTGGCATCATGGTTAAGGTCTTAACTCTAACTCTGGACTAATGGTTAAGGTCTTAACTCTTACTCTGGACTAATGGTTAAGGTCTTAACTCTTACTCTGGCATCATGGTTAAGGTCTTAACTCTGGCATCATGGTTAAGGTCTTAACTCTTACTCTGGACTAATGGTTAAGGTCTTAACTCTTACTCTGGCATCATGGTTAAGGTCTTAGACTCATACTCTGGCATCATGGTTAAGGTCTTAACTCTTACTTCGGACTAATGGTTAAGGTCTTAACTCTTACTCTGGCATCATGGTTAAGGTCTTAGACTCTTACTCTGGAATAATGGTTAAGGTCTTAACTCTTACTCTGGGCTAATGGTTAAGGTCTTAACTCTTACTCTGGACTAATGGTTAAGGTCTTATCTCTTCCTCTGGACTAATGGTTAAGGTCTTAGACTCTTACTCTGGCATCATGGATAAGGTCTTAGACTCTTACTCTGGACTACTGGTTAATGTCTTAACTCTTACTCTGGCGTCATGGTTAGGGTCTTAACTTTCACTCTGGCATCATGGTTAAGGTCTTAACTCTTACTCTGTACTCATGGTTAAGGTCTTAACTCTTACTCTGGCATCATGGTTAAGGTCTTAACTATTACTCTGGACTAATGGTTAAGGTCTTAACTCTTACTCTGGACTAATGGTTAAGGTCTTAACTCTTACTCTGGACTAATGGTTAAGGTCGTAACTCTTACTCTGGCATCATGGTTAAGGTCTTAACTCTTACTCTGGACTAATGGTTAAGGTCTTAACTCTTACTCTGGGCTAATGGTCAAGGTCTTAACTCTTACTCTGGACTAATGGTTAAGGTCTTAACTCTTACTCTGGACTAATGGTTAAGGTCTTAACTCTTACTCTGGCATCATAGTTAAGGTCTTAACTCTTACTCTGGACTAATGGTTAAGGTCTTAGACTCCTACTCTGGACTAATGGTTAAGGTCTTAACTCTTTCTCTGGGCTAATGGTTAAGGTCTTAGACTCTTACTCTGGCATCATGGTTAAGGTCTTAGACTCTTACTCTGGCATCAAGGTTAAGGTCTTAACTCTTACTCTGGCATCATGGTTAAGGTCTTAACTCTTACTCTGGACTAATGGTTAAGGTCTTAGACTCTTACTCTGGACTAATGGTTAAGGTCTTAACTCTTACTCTGGACTAATGGTTAAGGTCTTAACTCTTACTCTGGACTAATGGTTAAGGTATTAACTCTTACTCTGGCATCATGGTTAAGGTCTTAACTCTTACTCTGGACTAATGGTTAAGGTCTTAACTCTTACTCTGGGCTAATGGTTAAGGTCTTAACTCTTACTCTGGACTAATGGTTAAGGTCTTAACTCTTACTCTGGCATCATGGTTAAGGTCTTAACTCTTACTCTGGACTAATGGTTAAGGTCTTAACTCTTACTCTGGGCTAATGGTCAAGGTCTTAACTCTTACTCTGGACTAATGGTTAAGGTCTTAACTCTTACTCTGGACTAATGGTTAAGGTCTTAACTCTTACTCTGGCATCATGGTTAAGGTCTTAACTCTTACTCTGGACTAATGGTTAAGGTCTTAACTCTTACTCTTGACTAATGGTTAAGGTCTTAACTCTTACTCTGGACTAATGGTTAAGGTCTTAGACTCTTACTCTGGCATCATGGTTAAGGTCTTAACTCTTACTCTGGACTAATGGTTAAGGTCTTAACTCTTACTCTGGCATCATGGTTAAGGTCTTAGACTCATACTCTGGCATCATGGTTAAGGTCTTAAATCTTACTCTGGACTAATGGTTAAGGTCTTAACTCTTACTCTGGCATCATGGTTAAGGTCTTAACTCTTACTCTGGACTAATGGTTAAGGTCTTAACTCTTACTCTGGCATCATGGTTAAGGTCTTAACTCTTACTCTGGACTAATGGTTATGGTCTTAGACTCTTACTCTGGCATCATGGTTAAGGTCTTAACTCTTACTCTGGACTAATGGTTAAGGTCTTAACTCTTACTCTGGCATCATGGTTAAGGTCTTAGACTCATACTCTGGCATCATGGTTAAGGTCTTAAATCTTACTCTGGACTAATGGTTAAGGTCTTAACTCTTACTCTGGCATCATGGTTAAGGTCTTAACTCTTACTCTGGACTAATGGTTAAGGTCTTAACTCTTACTCTGGCATCATGGTCAAGGTCTTAACTCTTACTCTGGACTAATGGTTAAGGTCTTAACTCTTACTCTGGACTAATGGTTAAGGTCTTAACTCTTACTCTGGCATCATGGTTAAGGTCTTAACTCTTACTCTGGACTAATGGTTAAGGTCTTAACTCTTACTCTTGACTAATGGTTAAGGTCTTAACTCTTACTCTGGACTAATGGTTAAGGTCTTAGACTCTTACTCTGGCATCATGGTTAAGGTCTTAACTCTTACTCTGGACTAATGGTTAAGGTCTTAACTCTTACTCTGGCATCATGGTTAAGGTCTTAGACTCTTACTCTGTACTCATGGTTAAGGTCTTAACTCTTACTCTGGCATCATGGTTAAGGTCTTAACTATTACTCTGGACTAATGGTTAAGGTCTTAACTCTTACTCTGGACTAATGGTTAAGGTCTTAACTCTTACTCTGGACTAATGGTTAAGGTCGTAACTCTTACTCTGGCATCATGGTTAAGGTCTTAACTCTTACTCTGGACTAATGGTTAAGGTCTTAACTCTTACTCTGGGCTAATGGTCAAGGTCTTAACTCTTACTCTGGACTAATGGTTAAGGTCTTAACTCTTACTCTGGACTAATGGTTAAGGTCTTAACTCTTACTCTGGCATCATAGTTAAGGTCTTAACTCTTACTCTGGACTAATGGTTAAGGTCTTAGACTCCTACTCTGGACTAATGGTTAAGGTCTTAACTCTTTCTCTGGGCTAATGGTTAAGGTCTTAGACTCTTACTCTGGCATCATGGTTAAGGTCTTAGACTCTTACTCTGGCATCAAGGTTAAGGTCTTAACTCTTACTCTGGCATCATGGTTAAGGTCTTAACTCTTACTCTGGACTAATGGTTAAGGTCTTAGACTCTTACTCTGGACTAATGGTTAAGGTCTTAACTCTTACTCTGGACTAATGGTTAAGGTCTTAACTCTTACTCTGGACTAATGGTTAAGGTATTAACTCTTACTCTGGCATCATGGTTAAGGTCTTAACTCTTACTCTGGACTAATGGTTAAGGTCTTAACTCTTACTCTGGGCTAATGGTTAAGGTCTTAACTCTTACTCTGGACTAATGGTTAAGGTCTTAACTCTTACTCTGGCATCATGGTTAAGGTCTTAACTCTTACTCTGGACTAATGGTTAAGGTCTTAACTCTTACTCTGGGCTAATGGTCAAGGTCTTAACTCTTACTCTGGACTAATGGTTAAGGTCTTAACTCTTACTCTGGACTAATGGTTAAGGTCTTAACTCTTACTCTGGCATCATGGTTAAGGTCTTAACTCTTACTCTGGACTAATGGTTAAGGTCTTAACTCTTACTCTTGACTAATGGTTAAGGTCTTAACTCTTACTCTGGACTAATGGTTAAGGTCTTAGACTCTTACTCTGGCATCATGGTTAAGGTCTTAACTCTTACTCTGGACTAATGGTTAAGGTCTTAACTCTTACTCTGGCATCATGGTTAAGGTCTTAGACTCATACTCTGGCATCATGGTTAAGGTCTTAAATCTTACTCTGGACTAATGGTTAAGGTCTTAACTCTTACTCTGGCATCATGGTTAAGGTCTTAACTCTTACTCTGGACTAATGGTTAAGGTCTTAACTCTTACTCTGGCATCATGGTTAAGGTCTTAACTCTTACTCTGGACTAATGGTTATGGTCTTAGACTCTTACTCTGGCATCATGTTTAAGGTCTTAACTCTTACTCTGGCATCATGGTTAAGGTCTTAACTCTTACTCTGGACTAATGGTTAAGGTCTTAACTCTGACTCTGGCATCATGGTTAAGGTCTTAGACTCTTACTCTGGAATAATGGTTAAGGTCTTAACTCTTACTCTGGCATCACGGTTAAGGTCTTAACTCTTACTCTGGACTAATGGTTAAGGTCTTAACTCTTACTCTGGACTAATGGTTAAGGTCTTAACTCTTACTCTGGACTAATGGTTAAGGTCTTAGACTCTTACTCTGGCATCATGGTTAAGGTCTTAACTCTTACTCTGAACTAATGGTTAATGTCTTAACTCTTACTCTGGCATCATAGTTAAGTTCCTAACTCTTTCTGTGGCCTATTGGTTAAGGTCCTAACTCTTACTCTGGCATCATGGTTAAGGTCTTAACTCTTACTCTGGCATCATGGTTAAGGTCTTAACTCTTACTCTGGACTAATGGTTAAGGTCTTAACTCTTACTCTGGCATCACGGTTAAGGTCTTAACTCTTACTCTGGACTAATGGTTAAGGTCTTAACTCTTACTCTGGGCTAATGGTTAAGGTCTTAACTCTTACTCTGGACTAATGGTTAAGTTTTTAACTCTTACTCTTGCATCATGGTTAAGGTCTTAACTCTTACTCTGGACTAATGGTTAAGGTCTTAACTCTTACTCTGGACTATTGGTTAAGGCCTTAACTCTTACTCTGGGCTAATGATTAAGGTCTTAACTCTTACTCTGGCATCATGGTTAAGGTCTTAACTCTTACTCTGGACTAATGGTTAAGGTCTTAACTCTTACTCTGGACTAATGGTTAAGATCTTAACTCTTACTCTAGACTAATAGTTAAGGTTTTAACTCTTACTCTGGCATCATGGTTAAGGTCTTTGACTCTTACTCTGGACTAATGGTTAAGGTCTTAACTCTTACTCTGGACTAATGGTTAAGGTCTTAACTCTTACTCTGGCATCATGGTTAAGGTCTTAACTCTTACTCTGGACTAATGGTTAAGGTGTTAACTCTTACTCTGAGCTAATGGTTAAGGTCTTAACTCTTTCTCTGGACTAATGGTTAAGGTCTTATCTCTTACTCTGGAGTAATGGTTAAGGTCTTAGACTCTTACTCTGGCATCATGAATAAGGTCTTAGACTCTTACTCTGGACTACTGGTTAATGTCTTAACTCTTACTCTGGCATCATGGTTAAGGTCTTAACTCTCACTCTGGCATCATGGTTAAGGTCTTAACTCTTACTCTGTACTCATGGTTAAGGTCTTAACTCTTACTCTGGCATCATGGTTAAGGTCTTCACTCTTACTCTGGACTAATGGTTAAGGTCTTAACTCTTACTCTGGACTAATGGTTAAGGTCTTAACTCTTACTCTGGCATCATGGTTAAGGTCTTAACTCTTACTCTGGACTAATGGTTAAGGTCTTAACTCTTACTCCGGACTAATGGTTAAGGTCTTAACTCTTACTCTGGCATCATGGTTTAGGTCTTAACTCTTACTCTGGCATCATGGTTTAGGTCTTAGACTCTTACTCTGGACTAATGGTTAAGGTCTTAACTCTTACTCTGGCATCATGGTTAAGGTCTTAACTCTTACTCTGGACTAATGGTTAAGGTCTGAACTCTTACTCTGGACTAATGGTTAAGGTCTTAACTCTTACTCTGGACTAATGGTTAAGGTCTGAACTCTTACTCTGGACTAATGGTTAAGGTCTTAACTCTTACTCTGGACTAATGGTTTAGGTCTTAGACTCTTACTCTGGAATAATGGTTAAGGTCTTAACTCTTACTCTGGCATCATGGTTAAGGTCTTAACTCTTACTCTGGACTAATGGTTAAGGTCTGAACTCTTACTCTGGCATCATGGTTAAGGTCTTACCTCTTACTCTGGACTAATGGTTAAGGTCTAAACTCTTACTCTGGACTAATGGTTAAGATCTTAACTCTTACTCTAAACTAATGGTTAAGGTTTTAACTCTTACTCTGGCATCATGGTTAAGATCTTCGACTCTTACTCTGGACTAATGGTTAAGGTCTTAACTCTTACTCTGGACTAATGGTTAAGGTCTTAACTCTTACTCTGGCATCATGGTTAAGGTCTTAACTCTTACTCTGGACTAATGGTTAAGGTCTTAACTCTTACTCTGGGCTAATGGTTAAGGTCTTAACTCTTACTCTGGACTAATGGTTAAGGTCTTAACTCTTACTCTGGACTAATGGTTAAGGTCTTATCTCTTACTCTGGACTAATGGTTAAGGTCTTAGACTCTTACTCTGGCATCATGAATAAGGTCTTAGACTCTTACTCTGGACTACTGGTTAATGTCTTAACTCTTACTCTGGCATCATGGTTAAGGTCTTAACTCTCACTCTGGCATCATGGTTAAGGTCTTAACTCTTACTCTGTACTCATGGTTAAGGTCTTAACTCTTACTCTGGCATCATGGTTAAGGTCTTAACTCTTACTCTGGACTAATGGTTAAGGTCTTAACTCTTACTCTGGACTAATGGTTAAGGTCTTAACTCTTACTCTGGCATCATGGTTAAGGTCTTAACTCTTACTCTGGACTAATGGTTAAGGTCTTAACTCTTACTCCAGACTAATGGTTAAGGTCTTAACTCTTACTCTGGCATCATGGTTAAGGTCTTTGACTCTTACTCTGGACTAATGGTTAAGGTCTTAACTCTTACTCTGGACTAATGGTTAAGGTCTTAACTCTTACTCTGGCATCATGGTTAAGGTCTTAACTCTTACTCTGGACTAATGGTTAAGGTGTTAACTCTTACTCTGAGCTAATGGTTAAGGTCTTAACTCTTTCTCTGGACTAATGGTTAAGGTCTTATCTCTTACTCTGGAGTAATGGTTAAGGTCTTAGACTCTTACTCTGGCATCATGAATAAGGTCTTAGACTCTTACTCTGGACTACTGGTTAATGTCTTAACTCTTACTCTGGCATCATGGTTAAGGTCTTAACTCTCACTCTGGCATCATGGTTAAGGTCTTAACTCTTACTCTGTACTCATGGTTAAGGTCTTAACTCTTACTCTGGCATCATGGTTAAGGTCTTCACTCTTACTCTGGACTAATGGTTAAGGTCTTAACTCTTACTCTGGACTAATGGTTAAGGTCTTAACTCTTACTCTGGCATCATGGTTAAGGTCTTAACTCTTACTCTGGACTAATGGTTAAGGTCTTAACTCTTACTCCGGACTAATGGTTAAGGTCTTAACTCTTACTCTGGCATCATGGTTTAGGTCTTAACTCTTACTCTGGCATCATGGTTTAGGTCTTAGACTCTTACTCTGGACTAATGGTTAAGGTCTTAACTCTTACTCTGGCATCATGGTTAAGGTCTTAACTCTTACTCTGGACTAATGGTTAAGGTCTGAACTCTTACTCTGGACTAATGGTTAAGGTCTTAACTCTTACTCTGGACTAATGGTTAAGGTCTGAACTCTTACTCTGGACTAATGGTTAAGGTCTTAACTCTTACTCTGGACTAATGGTTTAGGTCTTAGACTCTTACTCTGGAATAATGGTTAAGGTCTTAACTCTTACTCTGGCATCATGGTTAAGGTCTTAACTCTTACTCTGGACTAATGGTTAAGGTCTGAACTCTTACTCTGGCATCATGGTTAAGGTCTTACCTCTTACTCTGGACTAATGGTTAAGGTCTAAACTCTTACTCTGGACTAATGGTTAAGATCTTAACTCTTACTCTAAACTAATGGTTAAGGTTTTAACTCTTACTCTGGCATCATGGTTAAGATCTTCGACTCTTACTCTGGACTAATGGTTAAGGTCTTAACTCTTACTCTGGACTAATGGTTAAGGTCTTAACTCTTACTCTGGCATCATGGTTAAGGTCTTAACTCTTACTCTGGACTAATGGTTAAGGTCTTAACTCTTACTCTGGGCTAATGGTTAAGGTCTTAACTCTTACTCTGGACTAATGGTTAAGGTCTTAACTCTTACTCTGGACTAATGGTTAAGGTCTTATCTCTTACTCTGGACTAATGGTTAAGGTCTTAGACTCTTACTCTGGCATCATGAATAAGGTCTTAGACTCTTACTCTGGACTACTGGTTAATGTCTTAACTCTTACTCTGGCATCATGGTTAAGGTCTTAACTCTCACTCTGGCATCATGGTTAAGGTCTTAACTCTTACTCTGTACTCATGGTTAAGGTCTTAACTCTTACTCTGGCATCATGGTTAAGGTCTTAACTCTTACTCTGGACTAATGGTTAAGGTCTTAACTCTTACTCTGGACTAATGGTTAAGGTCTTAACTCTTACTCTGGCATCATGGTTAAGGTCTTAACTCTTACTCTGGACTAATGGTTAAGGTCTTAACTCTTACTCCAGACTAATGGTTAAGGTCTTAACTCTTACTCTGGCATCATGGTTTAGGTCTTAACTCTTACTCTGGCATCATGGTTTAGGTCTTAGACTCTTACTCTGGACTAATGGTTAAGGTCTTAACTCTTACTCTGGCATCATGGTTAAGGTCTTAACTCTTACTCTGGACTAATGGTTAAGGTCTGAACTCTTACTCTGGACTAATGGTTAAGGTCTTAACTCTTACTCTGGACTAATGGTTAAGGTCTTAGACTCTTACTCTCGACTAATGGTTAAGGTCTTAACTCTTACTCTGGCATCATGGTTAAGGTCTTAGACTCTTACTCTGGACTAATGGTTAAGGTCTTAACTCATACTCTGGACTAATGGTTAAGGTCTTAGACTCTTACTCTGGACTAATGGTTAAGGTCTTAACTCTTACTCTGGACTAATGGTTAAGGTCTTAACTCTTACTCTGGACTAATGGTTAAGGTCTTAACTCTTACTCTGGCATCATGGTTAAGGTCTTAACTCTTACTCTGGACTAATGGTTAAGGTCTTAACTCTTACTCTTGACTAATGGTTAAGGTCTTAACTCTTACTCTGGACTAATGGTTAAGTTCTTAGACTCTTACTCTGGCATCATGGTTAAGGTCTTAGACTCTTACTCTGGCATCATCGTTAAGGTCTTAACTCTTACTCTGGCATCATGGTTAAGGTCTTAACTCTTACTCTGGACTAATGGTTAAGGTCTGAACTCTTACTCTGGACTAATGGTTAAGGTCTTAACTCTTACTCTGGACTAATGATTAAGGTCTTAGACTCTTACTCTGTACTCATGGTTAAGGTCTTAACTCTTACTCTGGCATCATGGTTAAGGTCTTAACTCTTACTCTGGACTAATGGTTAAGGTCTTAACTCTAACTCTTGACTAATGGTTAAGGTCTTAGACTCTTACTCTGGACTAATGGTTAAGGTCTTAGACTCTTACTCTGGCATCATGGTTAAGGTCTTAACTCTTACTCTGGCATCATTGTTAAGGTCTTAACTCTTACTCTGGCATCATGGTTAAGGTCTTAACTCTTACTCTGGACTAATGGTTAAGGTCTTAACTCTTACTCTGGACTAATGGTTAAGGTCTTAACTCTTACTCCGGCATCATGGTTAAGGTCTTAACTCTTACTCTGTACTAATGGTTAAGGTCTTAACTCTTACTCTGGCATCATGCTTAAGGTCTTAGACTCATACTCTGGCATCATGGTTAAGGTCTTAAATCTTACTCTGGACTAATGGTTAAGGTCTTAACTCTTACTCTGGCATCATGGTTAAGGTCTTAACTCTTACTCTGGACTAATGGTTAAGGTCTTAACTCTTACTCTGGCATCATGGTTAAGGTCTTAACTCTTACTCTGGACTAATGGTTATGGTCTTAGACTCTTACTCTGGCATCATGTTTAAGGTCTTAACTCTTACTCTGGACTAATGGTTAAGGTCTTAACTCTTACTCTGGACTAATGGTTAAGGTCTTAGACTCTTACTCTGGCATCATGGTTAAGGTCTTAACTCTTACTCTGAACTAATGGTTAATGTCTTAACTCTTACTCTGGCATCATGGTTAAGTTCCTAACTCCTTCTGTGGCCTATTGGTTAAGGTCCTAACTCTTACTCTGGCATCATGGTTATGGTCTTAACTCTTACTCTGGCATCATGGTTAAGGTCTTAACTCTTACTCTGGACTAATGGTTAAGGTCTTAACTCTTACTCTGGCATCACGGTTAAGGTCTTAACTCTTACTCTGGACTAATGGTTAAGGTCTTAACTCTTACTCTGGTCTAATGGTTAAGGTCTTAACTCTTACTCTGGACTAATGGTTAAGGTTTTAACTCTTACTCTGGCATCATGGTTAAGGTCTTAACTCTTACTCTGGACTAATGGTTAAGGTCTTGGACTCTTAATCTGGACTAATGGTTAAGGTCTTAACTCTTACTCTGGCATCATGGTTAAGGTCTTAGACTCTTACTCTGGACTAATGGTTAAGGTCTTAACTCTTACTCTGGACTAATGGTTAAGGTCTTAACTCTTACTCTGGACTAGTGGTTAAGATCTTAACTCTTACTCTAGACTAATGGTTAAGGTTTTAACTCTTAGTCTGGCATCATGGTTAAGGTCTTCGACTCTTACTCTGGACTAAAGGTTAAGGTCTTAACTCTTACTCTGGACTAATGGTTAAGGTCTTAACTCTTACTCTGGCATCATGGTTAAGGTCTTAACTCTTACTCTGGACTAATGGTTAAGGTCTTAACTCTTACTCTGAGCTAATGGTTAAGGTCTTAACTCTTACTCTGGACTAATGGTTAAGGTATTAACTCTTTCTCTGGACTAATGGTTAAGGTCTTATCTCTTACTCTGGACTAATGGTTAAGGTCTTAGACTCTTACTCTGGCATCATGAATAAGGTCTTAGATTCTTACTCTGGACTACTGGTTAATGTCTTAACTCTTACTCTGGCATCATGGTTAAGGTCTTAACTCTCACTCTGGCATCATGGTTAAGGTCTTAACTCTTACTCTGTACTCATGGTTAAGGTCTTAACCCTTACTCTGGCATCATGGTTAAGGTCTTCACTCTTACTCTGGACTAATGGTTAAGGTCTTAACTCTTACTCTGGACTAATGGTTAAGGTCTTAACTCTTACTCTGGCATCATGGTTAAGGTCTTAACTCTTACTCTGGACTAATGGTTAAGGTCTTAACTCTTACTCCGGACTAATGGTTAAGGTCTTAACTCTTACTCTGGCATCATGGTTTAGGTCTTAACTCTTACTCTGGCATCATGGTTTAGGTCTTAGACTCTTACTCTGGACTAATGGTTAAGGTCTTAACTCTTACTCTGGCATCATGGTTAAGGTCTTAACTCTTACTCTGGACTAATGGTTAAGGTCTGAACTCTTACTCTGGACTAATGGTTAAGGTCTTAACTCTTACTCTGGACTAATGGTTAAGGTCTGAACTCTTACTCTGGACTAATGGTTAAGGTCTTAACTCTTACTCTGGACTAATGGTTTAGGTCTTAGACTCTTACTCTGGACTGATGGTTAAGGTCTTAACTCTTACTCTGGCATCATGGTTAAGGTCCTAACTCTTACTCTGGACTAATGGTTAAGGTCTGAACTCTTACTCTGGCATCATGGTTAAGGTCTTAACTCTTACTCTGGACTAATGGTTAAGGTCTGAATTCTTACTCTGGACTAATGGTTAAGGTCTTAACTCTTACTCTGGACTAATGGTTAAGGTCTTACCTCTTACTCTGGACTAATTGTTAAGGTCTTAACTCTTACTCTGGACTAATGGTTAAGATCTTAACTCTTACTCTAAACTAATGGTTAAGGTTTTAACTCTTACTCTGGCATCATGGTTAAGGTCTTCGACTCTTACTCTGGACTAATGGTTAAGGTCTTAACTCTTACTCTGGCATCATGGTTAAGGTCTTAACTCTTACTCTGGACTAATGGTTAAGGTCTTAACTCTTACTCTGGGCTAATGGTTAAGGTCTTAACTCTTACTCTGGACTAATGGTTAAGGTCTTATCTCTTACTCTGGACTAATGGTTAAGGTCTTAGACTCTTACTCTGGCATCATGAATAAGGTCTTAGACTCTTACTCTGGACTACTGGTTAATGTCTTAACTCTTACTCTGGCATCATGGTTAAGGTCTTAACTCTCACTCTGGCATCATGGTTAAGGTCTTAACTCTTACTCTGTACTCATGGTTAAGGTCTTAACTCTCACTCTGGCATCATGGTTAAGGTCTTAACTCTTACTCTGGACTAATGGTTAAGGTCTTAACTCTTACTCTGGACTAATGGTTAAGGTCTTAACTCTTACTCTGGCATCATGGTTAAGGTCTTAACTCTTACTCTGGACTAATGGTTAAGGTCTTAACTCTTACTCCAGACTAATGGTTAAGGTCTTAACTCTTACTCTGGCATCATGGTTTAGGTCCTAACTCTTACTCTGGCATCATGGTTTAGGTCTTAGACTCTTACTCTGGACTAATGGTTAAGGTCTTAACTCTTACTCTGGCATCATGGTTAAGGTCTTAACTCTTACTCTGGACTAATGGTTAAGGTCTGAACTCTTACTCTGGACTAATGGTTAAGGTCTTAACTCTTACTCTGGACTAATGGTTAAGGTCTTAGACTCTTACTCTCAACTAATGGTTAAGGTCTTAACTCTTACTCTGGCATCATGGTTAAGGTCTTAGACTCTTACTCTGGACTAATGGTTAAGGTCTTAACTCATACTCTGGACTAATGGTTAAGGTCTTAGACTCTTACTCTGGATTAATGGTTAAGGTCTTAACTCTTACTCTGGACTAATGGTTAAGGTCTTAACTTTTACTCTGGCATCATGGTTAAGGTCTTAACTCTTACTCTGGACTAATGGTTAAGGTCTTAACTCTTACTCTTGACTAATGGTTAAGGTCTTAACTCTTACTCTGGACTAATGGTTAAGGTCTTAGACTCTTACTCTGGCATCATGGTTAAGGTCTTAACTCTTACTCTGGCATCATCGTTAAGGTCTTAACTCTTACTCTGGCATCATCGTTAAGGTCTTAACTCTTACTCTGGACTAATGGTTAAGGTCTTAACTCTTACTCTGGCATCATGGTTAAGGTATTAACTCTTACTCTGGCATCATGGTTAAGGTCTTAACTCTTACTCTGGACTAATGGTTAAGGTCTTAACTCTTACTCTGGACTAATGGTTAAGGTCTTAACTCTTACTCTGCCATCATGGTTAAGGTCTTAACTCTTACTCTGGACTAATGGTTAAGGTCTTAACTCTTACTCTGGCATCATGGTTAAAGTCTTAGACTTATAATCTGGCATCATGGTTAAGGTCTTAACTCTTACTCTGGACTAATGGTTAGGGGCTTAACTCTTACTCTGGCATCATGGTTAGGGTCTTAGACTCTTACTCTGGACTAATGGTTAAGGTCTTAACTCTTACTCTGGACTAATGGTTAAGGTCTTAACTCTTACTCTGGCATCATCGTTAAGGTCTTAACTCTTACTCTGGCATCATCGTTAAGGTCTTAACTCTTACTCTGGACTAATGGTTAAGGTCTTAACTCTTACTCTGGCATCATGGTTAAGGTCTTAACTCTTACTCTGGACTAATGGTTAAGGTCTTAACTCTTACTCTGGACTAATGGTTAAGGTCTTAACTCTTACTCTGGACTAATGGTTAAGGTCTTAACTCTTACTCTGCCATCATGGTTAAGGTCTTAGACTCTTACTCTGGACTAATGGTTAAGGTCTTAACTCACACTCTGGACTAATGGTTAAGGTCTTAACTCTTACTCTGGACTAATGGTTAAGGTCTTAACTCTTACTCTGGACTAATGGTTAAGGTCTTAACTCTTACTCTGGACTAATGGTTAAGGTCTTAACTCTTACTCTGGCATCATGGTTAAGGTCTTAACTCTTACTCTGGACTAATGGTTAAGGTCTTAACTCTTACTCTTGACTAATGGTTAAGGTCTTAACTCTTACTCTGGACTAATGGTTAAGGTCTTAGACTCTTACTCTGGCATCATGGTTAAGGTCTTAACTCTTACTCTGGCATCATCGTTAAGGTCTTAACTCTTACTCTGGCATCATGGTTAAAGTCTTAGACTCATACGCTGGCATCATGGTTACGGTCTTAACTCTTACTCTGGACTAATGGTTAAGGGCTTAACTCTTACTCTGGCATCATGGTTAGGGTCTTAGACTCTTACTCTGGACCAATGGTTAAGGTCTTAACTCTTACTCTGGACTAATGGTTAAGGTCTTAACTCTTACTCTGGCATCATCGTTAAGGTCTTAACTCTTACTCTGGCATCATGGTTAAGGTCTTAACTCTAACTCTGGACTAATGGTTAAGGTCTTAACTCTTACTCTGGACTAATGGTTAAGGTCTTAACTCTTACTCTGGCATCATGGTTAAGGTCTTAACTCTGGCATCATGGTTAAGGTCTTAACTCTTACTCTGGACTAATGGTTAAGGTCTTAACTCTTACTCTGGCATCATGGTTAAGGTCTTAGACTCATACTCTGGCATCATGGTTAAGGTCTTAACTCTTACTTCGGACTAATGGTTAAGGTCTTAACTCTTACTCTGGCATCATGGTTAAGGTCTTAGACTCTTACTCTGGAATAATGGTTAAGGTCTTAACTCTTACTCTGGGCTAATGGCTAAGGTCTTAACTCTTACTCTGGACTAATGGTTAAGGTCTTATCTCTTCCTCTGGACTAATGGTTAAGGTCTTAGACTCTTACTCTGGCATCATGGATAAGGTCTTAGACTCTTACTCTGGACTACTGGTTAATGTCTTAACTCTTACTCTGGCGTCATGGTTAAGGTCTTAACTTTCACTCTGGCATCATGGTTAAGGTCTTAACTCTTACTCTGTACTCATGGTTAAGGTCTTAACTCTTACTCTGGACTAATGGTTAAGGTCTTAACTCTTACTCTGGACTAATGGTTAAGGTCGTAACTCTTACTCTGGCATCATGGTTAAGGTCTTAACTCTTACTCTGGACTAATGGTTAAGGTCTTAACTCTTACTCTGGGCTAATGGTCAAGGTCTTAACTCTTACTCTGGACTAATGGTTAAGGTCTTAACTCTTACTCTGGACTAATGGTTAAGGTCTTAACTCTTACTCTGGCATCATAGTTAAGGTCTTAACTCTTACTCTGGACTAATGGTTAAGGTCTTAGACTCCTACTCTGGACTAATGGTTAATGTCTTAACTCTTTCTCTGGGCTAATGGTTAAGGTCTTAGACTCTTACTCTGGCATCATGGTTAAGGTCTTAGACTCTTACTCTGGCATCAAGGTTAAGGTCTTAACTCTTACTCTGGCATCATGGTTAAGGTCTTAACTCTTACTCTGGACTAATGGTTAAGGTCTTAGACTCTTACTCTGGACTAATGGTTAAGGTCTTAACTCTTACTCTGGACTAATGGTTAAGGTATTAACTCTAACTCTGGCATCATGGTTAAGGTCTTAACTCTTACTCTGGACTAATGGTTAAGGTCTTAACTCTTACTCTGGGCTAATGGTTAAGGTCTTAACTCTTACTCTGGACTAATGGTTAAGGTCTTAACTCTTACTCTGGCATCATGGTTAAGGTCTTAACTCTTACTCTGGACTAATGGTTAAGGGCTTAACTCTTACTCTGGCATCATGGTTAGGGTCTTAGACTCTTACTCTGGACTAATGGTTAAGGTCTTAACTCTTACTCTGGACTAATGGTTAAGGGCTTAACTCTTACTCTGGCATCATGGTTAGGGTCTTAGACTCTTACTCTGGACTAATGGTTAAGGTCTTAACTCTTACTCTGGACTAATGGTTACGGTCTTAACTCTTACTCTGGCATCATCGTTAAGGTCTTAAGTCTTACTCTGGCATCATGGTTAAGGTCTTAACTCTAACTCTGGACTAATGGTTAAGGTCTTAACTCTTACTCTGGACTAATGGTTAAGGTCTTAACTCTTACTCTGGCATCATGGTTAAGGTCTTAACTCTGGCATCATGGTTAAGGTCTTAACTCTTACTCTGGACTAATGGTTAAGGTCTTAACTCTTACTCTGGACTAATGGTTAAGGTCTTAACTCTTACTCTGCCATCATGGTTAAGGTCTTAGACTCTTACTCTGGACTAATGGTTAAGGTCTTAACTCACACTCTGGACTAATGGTTAAGGTCTTAGACTCTTACTCTGGACTAATGGTTAAGGTCTTAACTCTTACTCTGGACTAATGGTTAAGGTCTTAACTCTTACTCTGGCATCATGGTTAAGGTCTTAACTCTTACTCTGGACTAATGGTTAAGGTCTTAACTCTTACTCTTGACTAATGGTTAAGGTCTTAACTCTTACTCTGGACTAATGGTTAAGGTCTTAGACTCTTTCTCTGGACTAATGGTTAGGGTCTTAACTCTTACTCTGGCATCATGGTTAGTGTCTTAGACTCTTACTCTGGACTAATGGTTAAGGTCTTAACTCATACTCTGGACTAATGGTTAAGGTCTTAGACTCTTACTCTGGACTAATGGTTAAGGTCTTAACTCTTACTCTGGACTAATGGTTAAGGTCTTAACTCTTACTCTGGACTAATGGTTAAGGTCTTAACTCTTACTCTGGCATCATGGTTAAGGTCTTAACTCTTACTCTGGACTAATGGTTAAGGTCTTAAATCTTACTCTTGACTAATGGTTAAGGTCTTAACTCTTACGCTGGACTAATGGTTAAGGTCTTGGACTCTTACTCTGGCATCATGGTTAAGGTCTTAACTCTTACTCTGGCATCATGGTTAAGGTCTTAACTCTTACTCTGGACTAATGATTAAGGTCTTAACTCTTACTCTGGCATCATGGTTAAGGTATTAAGTCTTACTCTGGCATCATGGTTAAGGTCTTAACTCTTACTCTGGTCTAATGGTTAAGGTCTTAACTCTTACTCTGGACTAATGGTTAAGGTCTTAACTCTTACTCTGCCATCATGGTTAAGGTCTTAACTCTTACTCTGGACTAATGGTTAAGGTCTTAACTCTTACTCTGGCATCATGGTTAAAGTCTTAGACTCATACTCTGGCATCATGGTTACGGTCTTAACTCTTACTCTGGACTAATGGTTAAGGGCTTAACTCTTACTCTGGCATCATGGTTAGGGTCTTAGACTCTTACTCTGGACCAATGGTTAAGGTCTTAACTCTTACTCTGGACTAATGGTTAAGGTCTTAACTCTTACTCTGGCATCATCGTTAAGGTCTTAACTCTTACTCTGGCATCATGGTTAAGGTCTTAACTCTAACTCTGGACTAATGGTTAAGGTCTTAACTCTTACTCTGGACTAATGGTTAAGGTCTTAACTCTTACTCTGGCATCATGGTTAAGGTCTTAACTCTGGCATCATGGTTAAGGTCTTAACTCTTACTCTGGACTAATGGTTAAGGTCTTAACTCTTACTCTGGCATCATGGTTAAGGTCTTAGACTCATACTCTGGCATCATGGTTAAGGTCTTAACTCTTACTTCGGACTAATGGTTAAGGTCTTAACTCTTACTCTGGCATCATGGTTAAGGTCTTAGACTCTTACTCTGGAATAATGGTTAAGGTCTTAACTCTTACTCTGGGCTAATGGTCAAGGTCTTAACTCTTACTCTGGACTAATGGTTAAGGTCTTAACTCTTACTCTGGACTAATGGTTAAGGTCTTAACTCTTACTCTGGCATCATGGTTAAGGTCTTAACTCTTACTCTGGACTAATGGTTAAGGTCTTAACTCTTACTCTTGACTAATGGTTAAGGTCTTAACTCTTACTCTGGACTAATGGTTAAGGTCTTAGACTCTTACTCTGGCATCATGGTTAAGGTCTTAGACTCATACTCTGGCATCATGGTTAAGGTCTTAAATCTTACTCTGGACTAATGGTTAAGGTCTTAACTCTTACTCTGGCATCATGGTTAAGGTCTTAACTCTTACTCTGGACTAATGGTTAAGGTCTTAACTCTTACTCTGGCATCATGGTTAAGGTCTTAACTCTTACTCTGGACTAATGGTTATGGTCTTAGACTCTTACTCTGGCATCATGTTTAAGGTCTTAACTCTTACTCTGGCATCATGGTTAAGGTCTTAACTCTTACTCTGGACTAATGGTTAAGGTCTTAACTCTGACTCTGGCAACATGGTTAAGGTCTTAGACTCTTACTCTGGAATAATGGTTAAGGTCTTAACTCTTACTCTGGCATCACGGTTAAGGTCTTAACTCTTACTCTGGACTAATGGTTAAGGTCTTAACTCTTACTCTGGACTAATGGTTAAGGTCTTAACTCTTACTCTGGACTAATGGTTAAGGTCTTAGACTCTTACTCTGGCATCATGGTTAAGGTCTTAACTCTTACTCTGAACTAATGGTTAATGTCTTAACTCTTACTCTGGCATCATAGTTAAGTTCCTAACTCTTTCTGTGGCCTATTGGTTAAGGTCCTAACTCTTACTCTGGCATCATGGTTAAGGTCTTAACTCTTACTCTGGCATCATGGTTAAGGTCTTAACTCTTACTCTGGACTAATGGTTAAGGTCTTAACTCTTACTCTGGCATCATGGTTAAGGTCTTAACTCTTACTCTGGACTAATGGTTAAGGTCTTAACTCTTACTCTGGGCTAATGGTTAAGGTCTTAACTCTTACTCTGGACTAATGGTTAAGTTTTTAACTCTTACTCTTGCATCATGGTTAAGGTCTTAACTCTTACTCTGGACTAATGGTTAAGGTCTTAACTCTTACTCTGGACTATTGGTTAAGGCCTTAACTCTTACTCTGGGCTAATGATTAAGGTCTTAACTCTTACTCTGGCATCATGGTTAAGGTCTTAACTCTTACTCTGGACTAATGGTTAAGGTCTTAACTCTTACTCTGGACTAATGGTTAAGATCTTAACTCTTACTCTAGACTAATGGTTAAGGTTTTAACTCTTACTCTGGCATCATGGTTAAGGTCTTTGACTCTTACTCTGGACTAATGGTTAAGGTCTTAACTCTTACTCTGGACTAATGGTTAAGGTCTTAACTCTTACTCTGGCATCATGGTTAAGGTCTTAACTCTTACTCTGGACTAATGGTTAAGGTGTTAACTCTTACTCTGAGCTAATGGTTAAGGTCTTAACTCTTTCTCTGGACTAATGGTTAAGGTCTTATCTCTTACTCTGGAGTAATGGTTAAGGTCTTAGACTCTTACTCTGGCATCATGAATAAGGTCTTAGACTCTTACTCTGGACTACTGGTTAATGTCTTAACTCTTACTCTGGCATCATGGTTAAGGTCTTAACTCTCACTCTGGCATCATGGTTAAGGTCTTAACTCTTACTCTGTACTCATGGTTAAGGTCTTAACTCTTACTCTGGCATCATGGTTAAGGTCTTCACTCTTACTCTGGACTAATGGTTAAGGTCTTAACTCTTACTCTGGACTAATGGTTAAGGTCTTAACTCTTACTCTGGCATCATGGTTAAGGTCTTAACTCTTACTCTGGACTAATGGTTAAGGTCTTAACTCTTACTCCGGACTAATGGTTAAGGTCTTAACTCTTACTCTGGCATCATGGTTTAGGTCTTAACTCTTACTCTGGCATCATGGTTTAGGTCTTAGACTCTTACTCTGGACTAATGGTTAAGGTCTTAACTCTTACTCTGGCATCATGGTTAAGGTCTTAACTCTTACTCTGGACTAATGGTTAAGGTCTGAACTCTTACTCTGGACTAATGGTTAAGGTCTTAACTCTTACTCTGGACTAATGGTTAAGGTCTGAACTCTTACTCTGGACTAATGGTTAAGGTCTTAACTCTTACTCTGGACTAATGGTTTAGGTCTTAGACTCTTACTCTGGAATAATGGTTAAGGTCTTAACTCTTACTCTGGCATCATGGTTAAGGTCTTAACTCTTACTCTGGACTAATGGTTAAGGTCTGAACTCTTACTCTGGCATCATGGTTAAGGTCTTACCTCTTACTCTGGACTAATGGTTAAGGTCTTAACTCTTACTCTGGACTAATGGTTAAGATCTTAACTCTTACTCTAAACTAATGGTTAAGGTTTTAACTCTTACTCTGGCATCATGGTTAAGATCTTCGACTCTTACTCTGGACTAATGGTTAAGGTCTTAACTCTTACTCTGGACTAATGGTTAAGGTCTTAACTCTTACTCTGGCATCATGGTTAAGGTCTTAACTCTTACTCTGGACTAATGGTTAAGGTCTTAACTCTTACTCTGGGCTAATGGTTAAGGTCTTAACTCTTACTCTGGACTAATGGTTAAGGTCTTAACTCTTACTCTGGACTAATGGTTAAGGTCTTATCTCTTACTCTGGACTAATGGTTAAGGTCTTAGACTCTTACTCTGGCATCATGAATAAGGTCTTAGACTCTTACTCTGGACTACTGGTTAATGTCTTAACTCTTACTCTGGCATCATGGTTAAGGTCTTAACTCTCACTCTGGCATCATGGTTAAGGTCTTAACTCTTACTCTGTACTCATGGTTAAGGTCTTAACTCTTACTCTGGCATCATGGTTAAGGTCTTAACTCTTACTCTGGACTAATGGTTAAGGTCTTAACTCTTACTCTGGACTAATGGTTAAGGTCTTAACTCTTACTCTGGCATCATGGTTAAGGTCTTAACTCTTACTCTGGACTAATGGTTAAGGTCTTAACTCTTACTCCAGACTTATGGTTAAGGTCTTAACTCTTACTCTGGCATCATGGTTTAGGTCTTAACTCTTACTCTGGCATCATGGTTTAGGTCTTAGACTCTTACTCTGGACTAATGGTTAAGGTCTTAACTCTTACTCTGGCATCATGGTTAAGGTCTTGACTCTTACTCTGGACTAATGGTTAAGGTCTGAACTCTTACTCTGGACTAATGGTTAAGGTCTTAACTCTTACTCTGGACTAATGGTTAAGGTCTTAGACTCTTACTCTCGACTAATGGTTAAGGTCTTAACTCTTACTCTGGCATCATGGTTAAGGTCTTAGACTCTTACTCTGGACTAATGGTTAAGGTCTTAACTCATACTCTGGACTAATGGTTAAGGTCTTAGACTCTTACTCTGGACTAATGGTTAAGGTCTTAACTCTTACTCTGGACTAATGGTTAAGGTCTTAACTCTTACTCTGGACTAATGGTTAAGGTCTTAACTCTTACTCTGGCATCATGGTTAAGGTCTTAACTCTTATTCTGGACTAATGGTTAAGGTCTTAACTCTTACTCTTGACTAATGGTTAAGGTCTTAACTCTTACTCTGGACTAATGGTTAAGTTCTTAGACTCTTACTCTGGCATCATGGTTAAGGTCTTAGACTCTTACTCTGGCATCATCGTTAAGGTCTTAACTCTTACTCTGGCATCATGGTTAAGGTCTTAACTCTTACTCTGGACTAATGGTTAAGGTCTGAACTCTTACTCTGGACTAATGGTTAAGGTCTTAACTCTTACTCTGGACTAATGGTTAAGGTCTTAGACTCTTACTCTGTACTCATGGTTAAGGTCTTAACTCTTACTCTGGCATCATGGTTAAGGTCTTAACTCTTACTCTGGACTAATGGTTAAGGTCTTAACTCTAACTCTTGACTAATGGTTAAGGTCTTAGACTCTTACTCTGGACTAATGGTTAAGGTCTTAGACTCTTACTCTGGCATCATGGTTAAGGTCTTAACTCTTACTCTGGCATCATTGTTAAGGTCTTAACTCTTACTCTGGCATCATGGTTAAGGTCTTAACTCTTACTCTGGACTAATGGTTAAGGTCTTAACTCTTACTCTGGACTAATGGTTAAGGTCTTAACTCTTACTCCGGCATCATGGTTAAGGTCTTAACTCTTACTCTGTACTAATGGTTAAGGTCTTAACTCTTACTCTGGCATCATGCTTAAGGTCTTAGACTCATACTCTGGCATCATGGTTAAGGTCTTAAATCTTACTCTGGACTAATGGTTAAGGTCTTAACTCTTACTCTGGCATCATGGTTAAGGTCTTAACTCTTACTCTGGACTAATGGTTAAGGTCTTAACTCTTACTCTGGCATCATGGTTAAGGTCTTAACTCTTACTCTGGACTAATGGTTATGGTCTTAGACTCTTACTCTGGCATCATGTTTAAGGTCTTAACTCTTACTCTGGACTAATGGTTAAGGTCTTAACTCTTACTCTGGACTAATGGTTAAGGTCTTAGACTCTTACTCTGGCATCATGGTTAAGGTCTTAACTCTTACTCTGAACTAATGGTTAATGTCTTAACTCTTACTCTGGCATCATGGTTAAGTTCCTAACTCCTTCTGTGGCCTATTGGTTAAGGTCCTAACTCTTACTCTGGCATCATGGTTATGGTCTTAACTCTTACTCTGGCATCATGGTTAAGGTCTTAACTCTTACTCTGGACTAATGGTTAAGGTCTTAACTCTTACTCTGGCATCACGGTTAAGGTCTTAACTCTTACTCTGGACTAATGGTTAAGGTCTTAACTCTTACTCTGGGCTAATGGTTAAGGTCTTAACTCTTACTCTGGACTAATGGTTAAGGTTTTAACTCTTACTCTGGCATCATGGTTAAGGTCTTAACTCTTACTCTGGACTAATGGTTAAGGTCTTAACTCACACTCTGGACTAATGGTTAAGGTCTTAACTCTTACTCTGGACTAATGGTTAAGGTCTTAACTCTTACTCTGGGCTAATGGTCAAGGTCTTAACTCTTAATCTGGACTAATGGTTAAGGTCTTAACTCTTACTCTGGCATCATGGTTAAGGTCTTAGACTCTTACTCTGGACTAATGGTTAAGGTCTTAACTCTTACTCTGGACTAATGGTTAAGGTCTTAACTCTTACTCTGGACTAATGGTTAAGATCTTAACTCTTACTCTAGACTAATGGTTAAGGTTTTAACTCTTAGTCTGGCATCATGGTTAAGGTCTTCGACTCTTACTCTGGACTAAAGGTTAAGGTCTTAACTCTTACTCTGGACTAATGGTTAAGGTCTTAACTCTTACTCTGGCATCATGGTTAATGTCTTAACTCTTACTCTGGACTAATGGTTAAGGTCTTAACTCTTACTCTGAGCTAATGGTTAAGGTCTTAACTCTTACTCTGGACTAATGGTTAAGGTATTAACTCTTTCTCTGGACTAATGGTTAAGGTCTTATCTCTTACTCTGGACTAATGGTTAAGGTCTTAGACTCTTACTCTGGCATCATGAATAAGGTCTTAGATTCTTACTCTGGACTACTGGTTAATGTCTTAACTCTTACTCTGGCATCATGGTTAAGGTCTTAACTCTCACTCTGGCATCATGGTTAAGGTCTTAACTCTTACTCTGTACTCATGGTTAAGGTCTTAACCCTTACTCTGGCATCATGGTTAAGGTCTTCACTCTTACTCTGGACTAATGGTTAAGGTCTTAACTCTTACTCTGGACTAATGGTTAAGGTCTTAACTCTTACTCTGGCATCATGGTTAAGGTCTTAACTCTTACTCTGGACTAATGGTTAAGGTCTTAACTCTTACTCCGGACTAATGGTTAAGGTCTTAACTCTTACTCTGGCATCATGGTTTAGGTCCTAACTCTTACTCTGGCATCATGGTTTAGGTCTTAGACTCTTACTCTGGACTAATGGTTAAGGTCTTAACTCTTACTCTGGCATCATGGTTAAGGTCTTAACTCTTACTCTGGACTAATGGTTAAGGTCTGAACTCTTACTCTGGACTAATGGTTAAGGTCTTAACTCTTACTCTGGACTAATGGTTAAGGTCTGAACTCTTACTCTGGACTAATGGTTAAGGTCTTAACTCTTACTCTGGACTAATGGTTTAGGTCTTAGACTCTTACTCTGGACTGATGGTTAAGGTCTTAACTCTTACTCTGGCATCATGGTTAAGGTCCTAACTCTTACTCTGGACTAATGGTTAAGGTCTGAACTCTTACTCTGGCATCATGGTTAAGGTCTTAACTCTTACTCTGGACTAATGGTTAAGGTCTGAATTCTTACTCTGGACTAATGGTTAAGGTCTTAACTCTTACTCTGGACTAATGGTTAAGGTCTTACCTCTTACTCTGGACTAATTGTTAAGGTCTCAACTCTTACTCTGGACTAATGGTTAAGATCTTAACTCTTACTCTAAACTAATGGTTAAGGTTTTAACTCTTACTCTGGCATCATGGTTAAGGTCTTCGACTCTTACTCTGGACTAATGGTTAAGGTCTTAACTCTTACTCTGGCATCATGGTTAAGGTCTTAACTCTTACTCTGGACTAATGGTTAAGGTCTTAACTCTTACTCTGGGCTAATGGTTAAGGTCTTAACTCTTACTCTGGACTAATGGTTAAGGTCTTATCTCTTACTCTGGACTAATGGTTAAGGTCTTAGACTCTTACTCTGGCATCATGAATAAGGTCTTAGACTCTTACTCTGGACTACTGGTTAATGTCTTAACTCTTACTCTGGCATCATGGTTAAGGTCTTAACTCTCACTCTGGCATCATGGTTAAGGTCTTAACTCTTACTCTGTACTCATGGTTAAGGTCTTAACTCTCACTCTGGCATCATGGTTAAGGTCTTAACTCTTACTGTGGACTAATGGTTAAGGTCTTAACTCTTACTCTGGACTAATGGTTAAGGTCTTAACTCTTACTCTGGCATCATGGTTAAGGTCTTAACTCTTACTCTGGACTAATGGTTAAGGTCTTAACTCTTACTCCAGACTAATGGTTAAGGTCTTAACTCTTACTCTGGCATCATGGTTTAGGTCCTAACTCTTACTCTGGCATCATGGTTTAGGTCTTAGACTCTTACTCTGGACTAATGGTTAAGGTCTTAACTCTTACTCTGGCATCATGGTTAAGGTCTTAACTCTTACTCTGGACTAATGGTTAAGGTCTGAACTCTTACTCTGGACTAATGGTTAAGGTCTTAACTCTTACTCTGGACTAATGGTTAAGGTCTTAGACTCTTACTCTCAACTAATGGTTAAGGTCTTAACTCTTACTCTGGCATCATGGTTAAGGTCTTAGACTCTTACTCTGGACTAATGGTTAAGGTCTTAACTCATACTCTGGACTAATGGTTAAGGTCTTAGACTCTTACTCTGGATTAATGGTTAAGGTCTTAACTCTTACTCTGGACTAATGGTTAAGGTCTTAACTTTTACTCTGGCATCATGGCTAAGGTCTTAACTCTTACTCTGGACTAATGGTTAAGGTCTTAACTCTTACTCTTGACTAATGGTTAAGGTCTTAACTCTTACTCTGGACTAATGGTTAAGGTCTTAGACTCTTACTCTGGCATCATGGTTAAGGTCTTAACTCTTACTCTGGCATCATCGTTAAGGTCTTAACTCTTACTCTGGCATCATCGTTAAGGTCTTAACTCTTACTCTGGACTAATGGTTAAGGTCTTAACTCTTACTCTGGCATCATGGTTAAGGTATTAACTCTTACTCTGGCATCATGGTTAAGGTCTTAACTCTTACTCTGGACTAATGGTTAAGGTCTTAACTCTTACTCTGGACTAATGGTTAAGGTCTTAACTCTTACTCTGCCATCATGGTTAAGGTCTTAACTCTTACTCTGGACTAATGGTTAAGGTCTTAACTCTTACTCTGGCATCATGGTTAAAGTCTTAGACTCATAATCTGGCATCATGGTTAAGGTCTTAACTCTTACTCTGGACTAATGGTTAGGGGCTTAACTCTTACTCTGGCATCATGGTTAGGGTCTTAGACTCTTACTCTGGACTAATGGTTAAGGTCTTAACTCTTACTCTGGACTAATGGTTAAGGTCTTAACTCTTACTCTGGCATCATCGTTAAGGTCTTAACTCTTACTCTGGCATCATCGTTAAGGTCTTAACTCTTACTCTGGACTAATGGTTAAGGTCTTAACTCTTACTCTGGCATCATGGTTAAGGTCTTAACTCTTACTCTGGACTAATGGTTAAGGTCTTAACTCTTACTCTGGACTAATGGTTAAGGTCTTAACTCTTACTCTGGACTAATGGTTAAGGTCTTAACTCTTACTCTGCCATCATGGTTAAGGTCTTAGACTCTTACTCTGGACTAATGGTTAAGGTCTTAACTCACACTCTGGACTAATGGTTAAGGTCTTAACTCTTACTCTGGACTAATGGTTAAGGTCTTAACTCTTACTCTGGACTAATGGTTAAGGTCTTAACTCTTACTCTGGACTAATGGTTAAGGTCTTAACTCTTACTCTGGCATCATGGTTAAGGTCTTAACTCTTACTCTGGACTAATGGTTAAGGTCTTAACTCTTACTCTTGACTAATGGTTAAGGTCTTAACTCTTACTCTGGACTAATGGTTAAGGTCTTAGACTCTTACTCTGGCATCATGGTTAAGGTCTTAACTCTTACTCTGGCATCATCGTTAAGGTCTTAACTCTTACTCTGGCATCATGGTTAAAGTCTTAGACTCATACTCTGGCATCATGGTTACGGTCTTAACTCTTACTCTGGACTAATGGTTAAGGGCTTAACTCTTACTCTGGCATCATGGTTAGGGTCTTAGACTCTTACTCTGGACCAATGGTTAAGGTCTTAACTCTTACTCTGGACTAATGGTTAAGGTCTTAACTCTTACTCTGGCATCATCGTTAAGGTCTTAACTCTTACTCTGGCATCATGGTTAAGGTCTTAACTCTAACTCTGGACTAATGGTTAAGGTCTTAACTCTTACTCTGGACTAATGGTTAAGGTCTTAACTCTTACTCTGGCATCATGGTTAAGGTCTTAACTCTGGCATCATGGTTAAGGTCTTAACTCTTACTCTGGACTAATGGTTAAGGTCTTAACTCTTACTCTGGCATCATGGTTAAGGTCTTAGACTCATACTCTGGCATCATGGTTAAGGTCTTAACTCTTACTTCGGACTAATGGTTAAGGTCTTAACTCTTACTCTGGCATCATGGTTAAGGTCTTAGACTCTTACTCTGGAATAATGGTTAAGGTCTTAACTCTTACTCTGGGCTAATGGCTAAGGTCTTAACTCTTACTCTGGACTAATGGTTAAGGTCTTATCTCTTCCTCTGGACTAATGGTTAAGGTCTTAGACTCTTACTCTGGCATCATGGATAAGGTCTTAGACTCTTACTCTGGACTACTGGTTAATGTCTTAACTCTTACTCTGGCGTCATGGTTAAGGTCTTAACTTTCACTCTGGCATCATGGTTAAGGTCTTAACTCTTACTCTGTACTCATGGTTAAGGTCTTAACTCTTACTCTGGACTAATGGTTAAGGTCTTAACTCTTACTCTGGACTAATGGTTAAGGTCGTAACTCTTACTCTGGCATCATGGTTAAGGTCTTAACTCTTACTCTGGACTAATGGTTAAGGTCTTAACTCTTACTCTGGGCTAATGGTCAAGGTCTTAACTCTTACTCTGGACTAATGGTTAAGGTCTTAACTCTTACTCTGGACTAATGGTTAAGGTCTTAACTCTTACTCTGGCATCATAGTTAAGGTCTTAACTCTTACTCTGGACTAATGGTTAAGGTCTTAGACTCCTACTCTGGACTAATGGTTAATGTCTTAACTCTTTCTCTGGGCTAATGGTTAAGGTCTTAGACTCTTACTCTGGCATCATGGTTAAGGTCTTAGACTCTTACTCTGGCATCAAGGTTAAGGTCTTAACTCTTACTCTGGCATCATGGTTAAGGTCTTAACTCTTACTCTGGACTAATGGTTAAGGTCTTAGACTCTTACTCTGGACTAATGGTTAAGGTCTTAACTCTTACTCTGGACTAATGGTTAAGGTCTTAACTCTTACTCTGGACTAATGGTTAAGGTATTAACTCTTACTCTGGCATCATGGTTAAGGTCTTAACTCTTACTCTGGACTAATGGTTAAGGTCTTAACTCTTACTCTGGGCTAATGGTTAAGGTCTTAACTCTTACTCTGGACTAATGGTTAAGGTCTTAACTCTTACTCTGGCATCATGGTTAAGGTCTTAACTCTTACTCTGGACTAATGGTTAAGGTCTTAACTCTTACTCTGGGCTAATGGTCAAGGTCTTAACTCTTACTCTGGACTAATGGTTAAGGTCTTAACTCTTACTCTGGACTAATGGTTAAGGTCTTAACTCTTACTCTGGCATCATGGTTAAGGTCTTAACTCTTACTCTGGACTAATGGTTAAGGTCTTAACTCTTACTCTTGACTAATGGTTAAGGTCTTAACTCTTACTCTGGACTAATGGTTAAGGTCTTAGACTCTTACTCTGGCATCATGGTTAAGGTCTTAACTCTTACTCTGGACTAATGGTTAAGGTCTTAACTCTTACTCTGGCATCATGGTTAAGGTCTTAGACTCATACTCTGGCATCATGGTTAAGGTCTTAAATCTTACTCTGGACTAATGGTTAAGGTCTTAACTCTTACTCTGGCATCATGGTTAAGGTCTTAACTCTTACTCTGGACTAATGGTTAAGGTCTTAACTCTTACTCTGGCATCATGGTTAAGGTCTTAACTCTTACTCTGGACTAATGGTTATGGTCTTAGACTCTTACTCTGGCATCATGTTTAAGGTCTTAACTCTTACTCTGGCATCATGGTTAAGGTCTTAACTCTTACTCTGGACTAATGGTTAAGGTCTTAACTCTGACTCTGGCATCATGGTTAAGGTCTTAGACTCTTACTCTGGAATAATGGTTAAGGTCTTAACTCTTACTCTGGCATCACGGTTAAGGTCTTAACTCTTACTCTGGACTAATGGTTAAGGTCTTAACTCTTACTCTGGACTAATGGTTAAGGTCTTAACTCTTACTCTGGACTAATGGTTAAGGTCTTAGACTCTTACTCTGGCATTATGGTTAAGGTCTTAACTCTTACTCTGAACTAATGGTTAATGTCTTAACTCTTACTCTGGCATCATAGTTAAGTTCCTAACTCTTTCTGTGGCCTATTGGTTAAGGTCCTAACTCTTACTCTGGCATCATGGTTAAGGTCTTAACTCTTACTCTGGCATCATGGTTAAGGTCTTAACTCTTACTCTGGACTAATGGTTAAGGTCTTAACTCTTACTCTGGCATCACGGTTAAGGTCTTAACTCTTACTCTGGACTAATGGTTAAGGTCTTAACTCTTACTCTGGGCTAATGGTTAAGGTCTTAACTCTTACTCTGGACTAATGGTTAAGTTTTTAACTCTTACTCTTGCATCATGGTTAAGGTCTTAACTCTTACTCTGGACTAATGGTTAAGGTCTTAACTCTCACTCTGGCATCATGGTTAAGGTCTTAACTCTTACTCTGTACTCATGGTTAAGGTCTTAACTCTCACTCTGGCATCATGGTTAAGGTCTTAACTCTTACTCTGGACTAATGGTTAAGGTCTTAACTCTTACTCTGGACTAATGGTTAAGGTCTTAACTCTTACTCTGGCATCATGGTTAAGGTCTTAACTCTTACTCTGGACTAATGGTTAAGGTCTTAACTCTTACTCCAGACTAATGGTTAAGGTCTTAACTCTTACTCTGGCATCAAGGTTTAGGTCCTAACTCTTACTCTGGCATCATGGTTTAGGTCTTAGACTCTTACTCTGGACTAATGGTTAAGGTCTTAACTCTTACTCTGGCATCATGGTTAAGGTCTTAACTCTTACTCTGGACTAATGGTTAAGGTCTGAACTCTTACTCTGGACTAATGGTTAAGGTCTTAACTCTTACTCTGGACTAATGGTTAAGGTCTTAGACTCTTACTCTCAACTAATGGTTAAGGTCTTAACTCTTACTCTGGCATCATGGTTAAGGTCTTAGACTCTTACTCTGGACTAATGGTTAAGGTCTTAACTCATACTCTGGACTAATGGTTAAGGTCTTAGACTCTTACTCTGGATTAATGGTTAAGGTCTTAACTCTTACTCTGGACTAATGGTTAAGGTCTTAACTTTTACTCTGGCATCATGGTTAAGGTCTTAACTCTTACTCTGGACTAATGGTTAAGGTCTTAACTCTTACTCTTGACTAATGGTTAAGGTCTTAACTCTTACTCTGGACTAATGGTTAAGGTCTTAGACTCTTACTCTGGCATCATGGTTAAGGTCTTAACTCTTACTCTGGCATCATCGTTAAGGTCTTAACTCTTACTCTGGCATCATCGTTAAGGTCTTAACTCTTACTCTGGACTAATGGTTAAGGTCTTAACTCTTACTCTGGCATCATGGTTAAGGTATTAACTCTTACTCTGGCATCATGGTTAAGGTCTTAACTCTTACTCTGGACTAATGGTTAAGGTCTTAACTCTTACTCTGGACTAATGGTTAAGGTCTTAACTCTTACTCTGCCATCATGGTTAAGGTCTTAACTCTTACTCTGGACTAATGGTTAAGGTCTTAACTCTTACTCTGGCATCATGGTTAAAGTCTTAGACTCATAATCTGGCATCATGGTTAAGGTCTTAACTCTTACTCTGGACTAATGGTTAGGGGCTTAACTCTTACTCTGGCATCATGGTTAGGGTCTTAGACTCTTACTCTGGACTAATGGTTAAGGTCTTAACTCTTACTCTGGACTAATGGTTAAGGTCTTAACTCTTACTCTGGCATCATCGTTAAGGTCTTAACTCTTACTCTGGCATCATCGTTAAGGTCTTAACTCTTACTCTGGACTAATGGTTAAGGTCTTAACTCTTACTCTGGCATCATGGTTAAGGTCTTAACTCTTACTCTGGACTAATGGTTAAGGTCTTAACTCTTACTCTGGACTAATGGTTAAGGTCTTAACTCTTACTCTGCCATCATGGTTAAGGTCTTAGACTCTTACTCTGGACTAATGGTTAAGGTCTTAACTCACACTCTGGACTAATGGTTAAGGTCTTAACTCTTACTCTGGACTAATGGTTAAGGTCTTAACTCTTACTCTGGACTAATGGTTAAGGTCTTAACTCTTACTCTGGACTAATGGTTAAGGTCTTAACTCTTACTCTGGCATCATGGTTAAGGTCTTAACTCTTACTCTGGACTAATGGTTAAGGTCTTAACTCTTACTCTTGACTAATGGTTAAGGTCTTAACTCTTACTCTGGACTAATGGTTAAGGTCTTAGACTCTTACTCTGGCATCATGGTTAAGGTCTTAACTCTTACTCTGGCATCATCGTTAAGGTCTTAACTCTTACTCTGGCATCATGGTTAAAGTCTTAGACTCATACTCTGGCATCATGGTTACGGTCTTAACTCTTACTCTGGACTAATGGTTAAGGGCTTAACTCTTACTCTGGCATCATGGTTAGGGTCTTAGACTCTTACTCTGGACCAATGGTTAAGGTCTTAACTCTTACTCTGGACTAATGGTTAAGGTCTTAACTCTTACTCTGGCATCATCGTTAAGGTCTTAACTCTTACTCTGGCATCATGGTTAAGGTCTTAACTCTAACTCTGGACTAATGGTTAAGGTCTTAACTCTTACTCTGGACTAATGGTTAAGGTCTTAACTCTTACTCTGGCATCATGGTTAAGGTCTTAACTCTGGCATCATGGTTAAGGTCTTAACTCTTACTCTGGACTAATGGTTAAGGTCTTAACTCTTACTCTGGCATCATGGTTAAGGTCTTAGACTCATACTCTGGCATCATGGTTAAGGTCTTAACTCTTACTTCGGACTAATGGTTAAGGTCTTAACTCTTACTCTGGCATCATGGTTAAGGTCTTAGACTCTTACTCTGGAATAATGGTTAAGGTCTTAACTCTTACTCTGGGCTAATGGCTAAGGTCTTAACTCTTACTCTGGACTAATGGTTAAGGTCTTATCTCTTCCTCTGGACTAATGGTTAAGGTCTTAGACTCTTACTCTGGCATCATGGATAAGGTCTTAGACTCTTACTCTGGACTACTGGTTAATGTCTTAACTCTTACTCTGGCGTCATGGTTAAGGTCTTAACTTTCACTCTGGCATCATGGTTAAGGTCTTAACTCTTACTCTGTACTCATGGTTAAGGTCTTAACTCTTACTCTGGACTAATGGTTAAGGTCTTAACTCTTACTCTGGACTAATGGTTAAGGTCGTAACTCTTACTCTGGCATCATGGTTAAGGTCTTAACTCTTACTCTGGACTAATGGTTAAGGTCTTAACTCTTACTCTGGGCTAATGGTCAAGGTCTTAACTCTTACTCTGGACTAATGGTTAAGGTCTTAACTCTTACTCTGGACTAATGGTTAAGGTCTTAACTCTTACTCTGGCATCATAGTTAAGGTCTTAACTCTTACTCTGGACTAATGGTTAAGGTCTTAGACTCCTACTCCGGACTAATGGTTAATGTCTTAACTCTTTCTCTGGGCTAATGGTTAAGGTCTTAGACTCTTACTCTGGCATCATGGTTAAGGTCTTAGACTCTTACTCTGGCATCAAGGTTAAGGTCTTAACTCTTACTCTGGCATCATGGTTAAGGTCTTAACTCTTACTCTGGACTAATGGTTAAGGTCTTAGACTCTTACTCTGGACTAATGGTTAAGGTCTTAACTCTTACTCTGGACTAATGGTTAAGGTCTTAACTCTTACTCTGGACTAATGGTTAAGGTATTAACTCTTACTCTGGCATCATGGTTAAGGTCTTAACTCTTACTCTGGACTAATGGTTAAGGTCTTAACTCTTACTCTGGGCTAATGGTTAAGGTCTTAACTCTTACTCTGGACTAATGGTTAAGGTCTTAACTCTTACTCTGGCATCATGGTTAAGGTCTTAACTCTTACTCTGGACTAATGGTTAAGGTCTTAACTCTTACTCTGGGCTAATGGTCAAGGTCTTAACTCTTACTCTGGACTAATGGTTAAGGTCTTAACTCTTACTCTGGACTAATGGTTAAGGTCTTAACTCTTACTCTGGCATCATGGTTAAGGTCTTAACTCTTACTCTGGACTAATGGTTAAGGTCTTAACTCTTACTCTTGACTAATGGTTAAGGTCTTAACTCTTACTCTGGACTAATGGTTAAGGTCTTAGACTCTTACTCTGGCATCATGGTTAAGGTCTTAACTCTTACTCTGGACTAATGGTTAAGGTCTTAACTCTTACTCTGGCATCATGGTTAAGGTCTTAGACTCATACTCTGGCATCATGGTTAAGGTCTTAAATCTTACTCTGGACTAATGGTTAAGGTCTTAACTCTTACTCTGGCATCATGGTTAAGGTCTTAACTCTTACTCTGGACTAATGGTTAAGGTCTTAACTCTTACTCTGGCATCATGGTTAAGGTCTTAACTCTTACTCTGGACTAATGGTTATGGTCTTAGACTCTTACTCTGGCATCATGTTTAAGGTCTTAACTCTTACTCTGGCATCATGGTTAAGGTCTTAACTCTTACTCTGGACTAATGGTTAAGGTCTTAACTCTGACTCTGGCATCATGGTTAAGGTCTTAGACTCTTACTCTGGAATAATGGTTAAGGTCTTAACTCTTACTCTGGCATCACGGTTAAGGTCTTAACTCTTACTCTGGACTAATGGTTAAGGTCTTAACTCTTACTCTGGACTAATGGTTAAGGTCTTAACTCTTACTCTGGACTAATGGTTAAGGTCTTAGACTCTTACTCTGGCATCATGGTTAAGGTCTTAACTCTTACTCTGAACTAATGGTTAATGTCTTAACTCTTACTCTGGCATCATAGTTAAGTTCCTAACTCTTTCTGTGGCCTATTGGTTAAGGTCCTAACTCTTACTCTGGCATCATGGTTAAGGTCTTAACTCTTACTCTGGCATCATGGTTAAGGTCTTAACTCTTACTCTGGACTAATGGTTAAGGTCTTAACTCTTACTCTGGCATCACGGTTAAGGTCTTAACTCTTACTCTGGACTAATGGTTAAGGTCTTAACTCTTACTCTGGGCTTATGGTTAAGGTCTTAACTCTTACTCTGGACTAATGGTTAAGTTTTTAACTCTTACTCTTGCATCATGGTTAAGGTCTTAACTCTTACTCTGGACTAATGGTTAAGGTCTTAACTCTTACTCTGGACTATTGGTTAAGGCCTTAACTCTTACTCTGGGCTAATGATTAAGGTCTTAACTCTTACTCTGGCATTATGGTTAAGGTCTTAACTCTTACTCTGGACTAATGGTTAAGGTCTGAACTCTTACTCTGGACTAATGGTTAAGATCTTAACTCTTACTCTAGACTAATGGTTAAGGTTTTAACTCTTACTCTGGCATCATGGTTAAGGTCTTTGACTCTTACTCTGGACTAATGGTTAAGGTCTTAACTCTTACTCTGGACTAATGGTTAAGGTCTTAACTCTTACTCTGGCATCATGGTTAAGGTCTTAACTCTTACTCTGGACTAATGGTTAAGGTGTTAACTCTTACTCTGAGCTAATGGTTAAGGTCTTAACTCTTTCTCTGGACTAATGGTTAAGGTCTTATCTCTTACTCTGGAGTAATGGTTAAGGTCTTAGACTCTTACTCTGGCATCATGAATAAGGTCTTAGACTCTTACTCTGGACTACTGGTTAATGTCTTAACTCTTACTCTGGCATCATGGTTAAGGTCTTAACTCTCACTCTGGCATCATGGTTAAGGTCTTAACTCTTACTCTGTACTCATGGTTAAGGTCTTAACTCTTACTCTGGCATCATGGTTAAGGTCTTCACTCTTACTCTGGACTAATGGTTAAGGTCTTAACTCTTACTCTGGACTAATGGTTAAGGTCTTAACTCTTACTCTGGACTAATGGTTAAGGTCTTAACTCTTACTCCGGACTAATGGTTAAGGTCTTAACTCTTACTCTGGCATCATGGTTAAGGTCTTAACTCTCACTCTGGCATCATGGTTAAGGTCTTAACTCTTACTCTGTACTCATGGTTAAGGTCTTAACTCTTACTCTGGCATCATGGTTAAGGTCTTCACTCTTACTCTGGACTAATGGTTAAGGTCTTAACTCTTACTCTGGACTAATGGTTAAGGTCTTAACTCTTACTCTGGCATCATGGTTAAGGTCTTCACTCTTACTCTGGACTAATGGTTAAGGTCTTAACTCTTACTCTGGCATCATGGTTAAGGTCTTAACTCTTACTCTGGACTAATGGTTAAGGTCTTAACTCTTACTCCGGACTAATGGTTAAGGTCTTAACTCTTACTCTGGCATCATGGTTTAGGTCTTAACTCTTACTCTGGCATCATGGTTTAGGTCTTAGACTCTTACTCTGGACTAATGGTTAAGGTCTTAACTCTTACTCTGGCATCATGGTTAAGGTCTTAACTCTTACTCTGGACTAATGGTTAAGGTCTGAACTCTTACTCTGGACTAATGGTTAAGGTCTTAACTCTTACTCTGGACTAATGGTTAAGGTCTGAACTCTTACTCTGGACTAATGGTTAAGGTCTTAACTCTTACTCTGGACTAATGGTTTAGGTCTTAGACTCTTACTCTGGAATAATGGTTAAGGTCTTAACTCTTACTCTGGCATCATGGTTAAGGTCTTAACTCTTACTCTGGACTAATGGTTAAGGTCTGAACTCTTACTCTGGCATCATGGTTAAGGTCTTACCTCTTACTCTGGACTAATGGTTAAGGTCTTAACTCTTACTCTGGACTAATGGTTAAGATCTTAACTCTTACTCTAAACTAATGGTTAAGGTTTTAACTCTTACTCTGGCATCATGGTTAAGGTCTTCGACTCTTACTCTGGACTAATGGTTAAGGTCTTAACTCTTACTCTGGACTAATGGTTAAGGTCTTAACTCTTACTCTGGCATCATGGTTAAGGTCTTAACTCTTACTCTGGACTAATGGTTAAGGTCTTAACTCTTACTCTGGGCTAATGGTTAAGGTCTTAACTCTTACTCTGGACTAATGGTTAAGGTCTTAACTCTTACTCTGGACTAATGGTTAAGGTCTTATCTCTTACTCTGGACTAATGGTTAAGGTCTTAGACTCTTACTCTGGCATCATGAATAAGGTCTTAGACTCTTACTCTGGACTACTGGTTAATGTCTTAACTCTTCCTCTGGCATCATGGTTAAGGTCTTAACTCTCACTCTGGCATCATGGTTAAGGTCTTAACTCTTACTCTGTACTCATGGTTAAGGTCTTAACTCTTACTCTGGCATCATGGTTAAGGTCTTAACTCTTACTCTGGACTAATGGTTAAGGTCTTAACTTTTACTCTGGACTAATGGTTAAGGTCTTAACTCTTACTCTGGCATCATGGTTAAGGTCTTAACTCTTACTCTGGACTAATGGTTAAGGTCTTAACTCTTACTCCAGACTAATGGTTAAGGTCTTAACTCTTACTCTGGCATCATGGTTTAGGTCTTAACTCTTACTCTGGCATCATGGTTTAGGTCTTAGACTCTTACTCTGGACTAATGGTTAAGGTCTTAACTCTTACTCTGGCATCATGGTTAAGGTCTTAACTCTTACTCTGGACTAATGGTTAAGGTCTGAACTCTTACTCTGGACTAATGGTTAAGGTCTTAACTCTTACTCTGGACTAATGGTTAAGGTCTTAGACTCTTACTCTCGACTAATGGTTAAGGTCTTAACTCTTACTCTGGCATCATGGTTAAGGTCTTAGACTCTTACTCTGGACTAATGGTTAAGGTCTTAACTCATACTCTGGACTAATGGTTAAGGTCTTAGACTCTTACTCTGGACTAATGGTTAAGGTCTTAACTCTTACTCTGGACTAATGGTTAAGGTCTTAACTCTTACTCTGGACTAATGGTTAAGGTCTTAACTCTTACTCTGGCATCATGGTTAAGGTCTTAACTCTTACTCTGGACTAATGGTTAAGGTCTTACCTCTTACTCTGGACTAATGGTTAAGGTCTTAACTCTTACTCTGGACTAATGGTTAAGGTCTGAACTCTTACTCTGGCATCATGGTTAAGGTCTTACCTCTTACTCTGGACTAATGGTTAAGGTCTTAACTCTTACTCTGGACTAATGGTTAAGATCTTAACTCTTACTCTAAACTAATGGTTAAGGTTTTAACTCTTACTCTGGCATCATGGTTAAGGTCTTCGACTCTTACTCTGGACTAATGGTTAAGGTCTTAACTCTTACTCTGGACTAATGGTTAAGGTCTTAACTCTTACTCTGGCATCATGGTTAAGGTCCTAACTCTTACTCTGGACTAATGGTTAAGGTCTTAACTCTTACTCTGGGCTAATGGTTAAGGTCTTAACTCTTACTCTGGACTAATGGTTAAGGTCTTAACTCTTACTCTGGACTAATGGTTACGGTCTTATCTCTTACTCTGGACTAATGGTTAAGGTCTTAGACTCTTACTCTGGCATCATGAATAAGGTCTTAGACTCTTACTCTGGACTACTGGTTAATGTCTTAACTCTTCCTCTGGCATCATGGTTAAGGTCTTAACTCTCACTCTGGCATCATGGTTAAGGTCTTAACTCTTACTCTGTACTCATGGTTAAGGTCTTAACTCTTACTCTGGCATCATGGTTAAGGTCTTAACTCTTACTCTGGACTAATGGTTAAGGTCTTAACTCTTACTCTGGACTAATGGTTAAGGTCTTAACTCTTACTCTGGCATCATGGTTAAGGTCTTAACTCTTACTCTGGACTAATGGTTAAGGTCTTAACTCTTACTCCAGACTAATGGTTAAGGTCTTAACTCTTACTCTGGCATCATGGTTTAGGTCTTAACTCTTACTCTGGCATCATGGTTTAGGTCTTAGACTCTTACTCTGGACTAATGGTTAAGGTCTTAACTCTTACTCTGGCATCATGGTTAAGGTCTTAACTCTTACTCTGGACTAATGGTTAAGGTCTGAACTCTTACTCTGGACTAATGGTTAAGGTCTTAACTCTTACTCTGGACTAATGGTTAAGGTCTTAGACTCTTACTCTCGACTAATGGTTAAGGTCTTAACTCTTACTCTGGCATCATGGTTAAGGTCTTAGACTCTTACTCTGGACTAATGGTTAAGGTCTTAACTCATACTCTGGACTAATGGTTAAGGTCTTAGACTCTTACTCTGGACTAATGGTTAAGGTCTTAACTCTTACTCTGGACTAATGGTTAAGGTCTTAACTCTTACTCTGGACTAATGGTTAAGGTCTTAACTCTTACTCTGGCATCATGGTTAAGGTCTTAACTCTTACTCTGGACTAATGGTTAAGGTCTTAACTCTTACTCTTGACTAATGGTTAAGGTCTTAACTCTTACTCTGGACTAATGGTTAAGTTCTTAGACTCTTACTCTGGCATCATGGTTAAGGTCTTAGACTCTTACTCTGGCATCATCGTTAAGGTCTTAACTCTTACTCTGGCATCATGGTTAAGGTCTTAACTCTTACTCTGGACTAATGGTTAAGGTCTGAACTCTTACTCTGGACTAATGGTTAAGGTCTTAACTCTTACTCTGGACTAATGGTTAAGGTCTTAGACTCTTCCTCTGTACTCATGGTTAAGGTCTTAACTCTTACTCTGGCATCATGGTTAAGGTCTTAACTCTTACTCTGGACTAATGGTTAAGGTCTTAACTCTAACTCTTGACTAATGGTTAAGGTCTTAGACTCTTACTCTGGACTAATGGTTAAGGTCTTAGACTCTTACTCTGGCATCATGGTTAAGGTCTTAACTCTTACTCTGGCATCATTGTTAAGGTCTTAACTCTTACTCTGGCATCATGGTTAAGGTCTTAACTCTTACTCTGGACTAATGGTTAAGGTCTTAACTCTTACTCTGGACTAATGGTTAAGGTCTTAACTCTTACTCCGGCATCATGGTTAAGGTCTTAACTCTTACTCTGGACTAATGGTTAAGGTCTTAACTCTTACTCTGGCATCATGCTTAAGGTCTTAGACTCATACTCTGGCATCATGGTTAAGGTCTTAAATCTTACTCTGGACTAATGGTTAAGGTCTTAACTCTTACTCTGGCATCATGGTTAGTGTCTTAGACTCTTACTCTGGACTAATGGTTAAGGTCTTAACTCTTACTCTGGACTAATGGTTAAGGTCTTAACTCTTACTCTGGCATCATGGTTAGGGTCTTAGACTCTTACTCTGGACCAATGGTTAAGGTCTTAACTCTTACTCTGGACTAATGGTTAAGGTCTTAACTCTTACTCTGGCATCATCGTTAAGGTCTTAACTCTTACTCTGGCATCATGGTTAAGGTCTTAACTCTAACTCTGGACTAATGGTTAAGGTCTTAACTCTTACTCTGGACTAATGGTTAAGGTATTAACTCTTACTCTGGCATCATGGTTAAGGTCTTAACTCTGGCATCATGGTTAAGGTCTTAACTCTTACTCTGGACTAATGGTTAAGGTCTTAACTCTTACTCTGGCATCATGGTTAAGGTCTTAGACTCATACTCTGGCATCATGGTTAAGGTCTTAACTCTTACTTCGGACTAATGGTTAAGGTCTTAACTCTTACTCTGGCATCATGGTTAAGGTCTTAGACTCTTACTCTGGAATAATGGTTAAGGTCTTAACTCTTACTCTGGGCTAATGGCTAAGGTCTTAACTCTTACTCTGGACTAATGGTTAAGGTCTTATCTCTTCCTCTGGACTAATGGTTAAGGTCTTAGACTCTTACTCTGGCATCATGGATAAGGTCTTAGACTCTTACTCTGGACTACTGGTTAATGTCTTAACTCTTACTCTGGCGTCATGGTTAAGGTCTTAACTTTCACTCTGGCATCATGGTTAAGGTCTTAACTCTTACTCTGTACTCATGGTTAAGGTCTTAACTCTTACTCTGGACTAATGGTTAAGGTCTTAACTCTTACTCTGGACTAATGGTTAAGGTCGTAACTCTTACTCTGGCATCATGGTTAAGGTCTTAACTCTTACTCTGGACTAATGGTTAAGGTCTTAACTCTTACTCTGGGCTAATGGTCAAGGTCTTAACTCTTACTCTGGACTAATGGTTAAGGTCTTAACTCTTACTCTGGACTAATGGTTAAGGTCTTAACTCTTACTCTGGCATCATAGTTAAGGTCTTAACTCTTACTCTGGACTAATGGTTAAGGTCTTAGACTCCTACTCTGGACTAATGGTTAATGTCTTAACTCTTTCTCTGGGCTAATGGTTAAGGTCTTAGACTCTTACTCTGGCATCATGGTTAAGGTCTTAGACTCTTACTCTGGCATCAAGGTTAAGGTCTTAACTCTTACTCTGGCATCATGGTTAAGGTCTTAACTCTTACTCTGGACTAATGGTTAAGGTCTTAGACTCTTACTCTGGACTAATGGTTAAGGTCTTAACTCTTACTCTGGACTAATGGTTAAGGTCTTAACTCTTACTCTGGACTAATGGTTAAGGTATTAACTCTTACTCTGGCATCATGGTTAAGGTCTTAACTCTTACTCTGGACTAATGGTTAAGGTCTTAACTCTTACTCTGGGCTAATGGTTAAGGTCTTAACTCTTACTCTGGACTAATGGTTAAGGTCTTAACTCTTACTCTGGCATCATGGTTAAGGTCTTAACTCTTACTCTGGACTAATGGTTAAGGTCTTAACTCTTACTCTGGGCTAATGGTCAAGGTCTTAACTCTTACTCTGGACTAATGGTTAAGGTCTTAACTCTTACTCTGGACTAATGGTTAAGGTCTTAACTCTTACTCTGGCATCATGGTTAAGGTCTTAACTCTTACTCTGGACTAATGGTTAAGGTCTTAACTCTTACTCTTGACTAATGGTTAAGGTCTTAACTCTTACTCTGGACTAATGGTTAAGGTCTTAGACTCTTACTCTGGCATCATGGTTAAGGTCTTAACTCTTACTCTGGACTAATGGTTAAGGTCTTAACTCTTACTCTGGCATCATGGTTAAGGTCTTAGACTCATACTCTGGCATCATGGTTAAGGTCTTAAATCTTACTCTGGACTAATGGTTAAGGTCTTAACTCTTACTCTGGCATCATGGTTAAGGTCTTAACTCTTACTCTGGACTAATGGTTAAGGTCTTAACTCTTACTCTGGCATCATGGTTAAGGTCTTAACTCTTACTCTGGACTAATGGTTATGGTCTTAGACTCTTACTCTGGCATCATGTTTAAGGTCTTAACTCTTACTCTGGCATCATGGTTAAGGTCTTAACTCTTACTCTGGACTAATGGTTAAGGTCTTAACTCTGACTCTGGCATCATGGTTAAGGTCTTAGACTCTTACTCTGGAATAATGGTTAAGGTCTTAACTCTTACTCTGGCATCACGGTTAAGGTCTTAACTCTTACTCTGGACTAATGGTTAAGGTCTTAACTCTTACTCTGGACTAATGGTTAAGGTCTTAACTCTTACTCTGGACTAATGGTTAAGGTCTTAGACTCTTACTCTGGCATCATGGTTAAGGTCTTAACTCTTACTCTGAACTAATGGTTAATGTCTTAACTCTTACTCTGGCATCATAGTTAAGTTCCTAACTCTTTCTGTGGCCTATTGGTTAAGGTCCTAACTCTTACTCTGGCATCATGGTTAAGGTCTTAACTCTTACTCTGGCATCATGGTTAAGGTCTTAACTCTTACTCTGGACTAATGGTTAAGGTCTTAACTCTTACTCTGGCATCACGGTTAAGGTCTTAACTCTTACTCTGGACTAATGGTTAAGGTCTTAACTCTTACTCTGGGCTTATGGTTAAGGTCTTAACTCTTACTCTGGACTAATGGTTAAGTTTTTAACTCTTACTCTTGCATCATGGTTAAGGTCTTAACTCTTACTCTGGACTAATGGTTAAGGTCTTAACTCTTACTCTGGACTATTGGTTAAGGCCTTAACTCTTACTCTGGGCTAATGATTAAGGTCTTAACTCTTACTCTGGCATTATGGTTAAGGTCTTAACTCTTACTCTGGACTAATGGTTAAGGTCTGAACTCTTACTCTGGACTAATGGTTAAGATCTTAACTCTTACTCTAGACTAATGGTTAAGGTTTTAACTCTTACTCTGGCATCATGGTTAAGGTCTTTGACTCTTACTCTGGACTAATGGTTAAGGTCTTAACTCTTACTCTGGACTAATGGTTAAGGTCTTAACTCTTACTCTGGCATCATGGTTAAGGTCTTAACTCTTACTCTGGACTAATGGTTAAGGTGTTAACTCTTACTCTGAGCTAATGGTTAAGGTCTTAACTCTTTCTCTGGACTAATGGTTAAGGTCTTATCTCTTACTCTGGAGTAATGGTTAAGGTCTTAGACTCTTACTCTGGCATCATGAATAAGGTCTTAGACTCTTACTCTGGACTACTGGTTAATGTCTTAACTCTTACTCTGGCATCATGGTTAAGGTCTTAACTCTCACTCTGGCATCATGGTTAAGGTCTTAACTCTTACTCTGTACTCATGGTTAAGGTCTTAACTCTTACTCTGGCATCATGGTTAAGGTCTTCACTCTTACTCTGGACTAATGGTTAAGGTCTTAACTCTTACTCTGGACTAATGGTTAAGGTCTTAACTCTTACTCTGGACTAATGGTTAAGGTCTTAACTCTTACTCCGGACTAATGGTTAAGGTCTTAACTCTTACTCTGGCATCATGGTTAAGGTCTTAACTCTCACTCTGGCATCATGGTTAAGGTCTTAACTCTTACTCTGTACTCATGGTTAAGGTCTTAACTCTTACTCTGGCATCATGGTTAAGGTCTTCACTCTTACTCTGGACTAATGGTTAAGGTCTTAACTCTTACTCTGGACTAATGGTTAAGGTCTTAACTCTTACTCTGGCATCATGGTTAAGGTCTTCACTCTTACTCTGGACTAATGGTTAAGGTCTTAACTCTTACTCTGGCATCATGGTTAAGGTCTTAACTCTTACTCTGGACTAATGGTTAAGGTCTTAACTCTTACTCCGGACTAATGGTTAAGGTCTTAACTCTTACTCTGGCATCATGGTTTAGGTCTTAACTCTTACTCTGGCATCATGGTTTAGGTCTTAGACTCTTACTCTGGACTAATGGTTAAGGTCTTAACTCTTACTCTGGCATCATGGTTAAGGTCTTAACTCTTACTCTGGACTAATGGTTAAGGTCTGAACTCTTACTCTGGACTAATGGTTAAGGTCTTAACTCTTACTCTGGACTAATGGTTAAGGTCTGAACTCTTACTCTGGACTAATGGTTAAGGTCTTAACTCTTACTCTGGACTAATGGTTTAGGTCTTAGACTCTTACTCTGGAATAATGGTTAAGGTCTTAACTCTTACTCTGGCATCATGGTTAAGGTCTTAACTCTTACTCTGGACTAATGGTTAAGGTCTGAACTCTTACTCTGGCATCATGGTTAAGGTCTTACCTCTTACTCTGGACTAATGGTTAAGGTCTTAACTCTTACTCTGGACTAATGGTTAAGATCTTAACTCTTACTCTAAACTAATGGTTAAGGTTTTAACTCTTACTCTGGCATCATGGTTAAGGTCTTCGACTCTTACTCTGGACTAATGGTTAAGGTCTTAACTCTTACTCTGGACTAATGGTTAAGGTCTTAACTCTTACTCTGGCATCATGGTTAAGGTCTTAACTCTTACTCTGGACTAATGGTTAAGGTCTTAACTCTTACTCTGGGCTAATGGTTAAGGTCTTAACTCTTACTCTGGACTAATGGTTAAGGTCTTAACTCTTACTCTGGACTAATGGTTAAGGTCTTATCTCTTACTCTGGACTAATGGTTAAGGTCTTAGACTCTTACTCTGGCATCATGAATAAGGTCTTAGACTCTTACTCTGGACTACTGGTTAATGTCTTAACTCTTCCTCTGGCATCATGGTTAAGGTCTTAACTCTCACTCTGGCATCATGGTTAAGGTCTTAACTCTTACTCTGTACTCATGGTTAAGGTCTTAACTCTTACTCTGGCATCATGGTTAAGGTCTTAACTCTTACTCTGGACTAATGGTTAAGGTCTTAACTTTTACTCTGGACTAATGGTTAAGGTCTTAACTCTTACTCTGGCATCATGGTTAAGGTCTTAACTCTTACTCTGGACTAATGGTTAAGGTCTTAACTCTTACTCCAGACTAATGGTTAAGGTCTTAACTCTTACTCTGGCATCATGGTTTAGGTCTTAACTCTTACTCTGGCATCATGGTTTAGGTCTTAGACTCTTACTCTGGACTAATGGTTAAGGTCTTAACTCTTACTCTGGCATCATGGTTAAGGTCTTAACTCTTACTCTGGACTAATGGTTAAGGTCTGAACTCTTACTCTGGACTAATGGTTAAGGTCTTAACTCTTACTCTGGACTAATGGTTAAGGTCTTAGACTCTTACTCTCGACTAATGGTTAAGGTCTTAACTCTTACTCTGGCATCATGGTTAAGGTCTTAGACTCTTACTCTGGACTAATGGTTAAGGTCTTAACTCATACTCTGGACTAATGGTTAAGGTCTTAGACTCTTACTCTGGACTAATGGTTAAGGTCTTAACTCTTACTCTGGACTAATGGTTAAGGTCTTAACTCTTACTCTGGACTAATGGTTAAGGTCTTAACTCTTACTCTGGCATCATGGTTAAGGTCTTAACTCTTACTCTGGACTAATGGTTAAGGTCTTACCTCTTACTCTGGACTAATGGTTAAGGTCTTAACTCTTACTCTGGACTAATGGTTAAGGTCTGAACTCTTACTCTGGCATCATGGTTAAGGTCTTACCTCTTACTCTGGACTAATGGTTAAGGTCTTAACTCTTACTCTGGACTAATGGTTAAGATCTTAACTCTTACTCTAAACTAATGGTTAAGGTTTTAACTCTTACTCTGGCATCATGGTTAAGGTCTTCGACTCTTACTCTGGACTAATGGTTAAGGTCTTAACTCTTACTCTGGACTAATGGTTAAGGTCTTAACTCTTACTCTGGCATCATGGTTAAGGTCCTAACTCTTACTCTGGACTAATGGTTAAGGTCTTAACTCTTACTCTGGGCTAATGGTTAAGGTCTTAACTCTTACTCTGGACTAATGGTTAAGGTCTTAACTCTTACTCTGGACTAATGGTTACGGTCTTATCTCTTACTCTGGACTAATGGTTAAGGTCTTAGACTCTTACTCTGGCATCATGAATAAGGTCTTAGACTCTTACTCTGGACTACTGGTTAATGTCTTAACTCTTCCTCTGGCATCATGGTTAAGGTCTTAACTCTCACTCTGGCATCATGGTTAAGGTCTTAACTCTTACTCTGTACTCATGGTTAAGGTCTTAACTCTTACTCTGGCATCATGGTTAAGGTCTTAACTCTTACTCTGGACTAATGGTTAAGGTCTTAACTCTTACTCTGGACTAATGGTTAAGGTCTTAACTCTTACTCTGGCATCATGGTTAAGGTCTTAACTCTTACTCTGGACTAATGGTTAAGGTCTTAACTCTTACTCCAGACTAATGGTTAAGGTCTTAACTCTTACTCTGGCATCATGGTTTAGGTCTTAACTCTTACTCTGGCATCATGGTTTAGGTCTTAGACTCTTACTCTGGACTAATGGTTAAGGTCTTAACTCTTACTCTGGCATCATGGTTAAGGTCTTAACTCTTACTCTGGACTAATGGTTAAGGTCTGAACTCTTACTCTGGACTAATGGTTAAGGTCTTAACTCTTACTCTGGACTAATGGTTAAGGTCTTAGACTCTTACTCTCGACTAATGGTTAAGGTCTTAACTCTTACTCTGGCATCATGGTTAAGGTCTTAGACTCTTACTCTGGACTAATGGTTAAGGTCTTAACTCATACTCTGGACTAATGGTTAAGGTCTTAGACTCTTACTCTGGACTAATGGTTAAGGTCTTAACTCTTACTCTGGACTAATGGTTAAGGTCTTAACTCTTACTCTGGACTAATGGTTAAGGTCTTAACTCTTACTCTGGCATCATGGTTAAGGTCTTAACTCTTACTCTGGACTAATGGTTAAGGTCTTAACTCTTACTCTTGACTAATGGTTAAGGTCTTAACTCTTACTCTGGACTAATGGTTAAGTTCTTAGACTCTTACTCTGGCATCATGGTTAAGGTCTTAGACTCTTACTCTGGCATCATCGTTAAGGTCTTAACTCTTACTCTGGCATCATGGTTAAGGTCTTAACTCTTACTCTGGACTAATGGTTAAGGTCTGAACTCTTACTCTGGACTAATGGTTAAGGTCTTAACTCTTACTCTGGACTAATGGTTAAGGTCTTAGACTCTTCCTCTGTACTCATGGTTAAGGTCTTAACTCTTACTCTGGCATCATGGTTAAGGTCTTAACTCTTACTCTGGACTAATGGTTAAGGTCTTAACTCTAACTCTTGACTAATGGTTAAGGTCTTAGACTCTTACTCTGGACTAATGGTTAAGGTCTTAGACTCTTACTCTGGCATCATGGTTAAGGTCTTAACTCTTACTCTGGCATCATTGTTAAGGTCTTAACTCTTACTCTGGCATCATGGTTAAGGTCTTAACTCTTACTCTGGACTAATGGTTAAGGTCTTAACTCTTACTCTGGACTAATGGTTAAGGTCTTAACTCTTACTCCGGCATCATGGTTAAGGTCTTAACTCTTACTCTGGACTAATGGTTAAGGTCTTAACTCTTACTCTGGCATCATGCTTAAGGTCTTAGACTCATACTCTGGCATCATGGTTAAGGTCTTAAATCTTACTCTGGACTAATGGTTAAGGTCTTAACTCTTACTCTGGCATCATGGTTAAGGTCTTAACTCTTACTCTGGACTAATGGTTAAGGTCTTAACTCTTACTCTGGCATCATGGTTAAGGTCTTAACTCTTACTCTGGACTAATGGTTATGGTCTTAGACTCTTACTCTGGCATCATGTTTAAGGTCTTAACTCTTACTCTGGACTAATGGTTAAGGTCTTAACTCTTACTCTGGACTAATGGTTAAGGTCTTAGACTCTTACTCTGGCATCATGGTTAAGGTCTTAACTCTTACTCTGAACTAATGGTTAATGTCTTAACTCTTACTCTGGCATCATGGTTAAGTTCCTAACTCCTTCTGTGGCCTATTGGTTAAGGTCCTAACTCTTACTCTGGCATCATGGTTATGGTCTTAACTCTTACTCTGGCATCATGGTTAAGGTCTTAACTCTTACTCTGGACTAATGGTTAAGGTCTTAACTCTTACTCTGGCATCACGGTTAAGGTCTTAACTCTTACTCTGGACTAATGGTTAAGGTCTTAACTCTTACTCTGGGCTAATGGTTAAGGTCTTAACTCTTACTCTGGACTAATGGTTAATGTTTTAACTCTTACTCTGGCATCATGGTTAAGGTCTTAACTCTTACTCTGGACTAATGGTTAAGGTCTTAGACTCTTAATCTGGACTAATGGTTAAGGTCTTAACTCTTAATCTGGCATCATGGTTAAGGTCTTAGACTCTTACTCTGGACTAATGGTTAAGGTCTTAACTCTTACTCTGGACTAATGGTTAAGGTCTTAACTCTTACTCTGGACTAATGGTTAAGATCTTAACTCTTACTCTAGACTAATGGTTAAGGTTTTAACTCTTAGTCTGGCATCATGGTTAAGGTCTTCGACTCTTACTCTGGACTAAAGGTTAAGGTCTTAACTCTTACTCTGGACTAATGGTTAAGGTCTTAACTCTTACTCTGGCATCATGGTTAAGGTCTTAACTCTTACTCTGGACTAATGGTTAAGGTCTTAACTCTTACTCTGAGCTAATGGTTAAGGTCTTAACTCTTACTCTGGACTAATGGTTAAGGTATTAACTCTTTCTCTGGACTAATGGTTAAGGTCTTATCTCTTACTCTGGACTAATGGTTAAGGTCTTAGACTCTTACTCTGGCATCATGAATAAGGTCTTAGATTCTTACTCTGGACTACTGGTTAATGTCTTAACTCTTACTCTGGCATCATGGTTAAGGTCTTAACTCTCACTCTGGCATCATGGTTAAGGTCTTAACTCTTACTCTGTACTCATGGTTAAGGTCTTAACCCTTACTCTGGCATCATGGTTAAGGTCTTCACTCTTACTCTGGACTAATGGTTAAGGTCTTAACTCTTACTCTGGACTAATGGTTAAGGTCTTAACTCTTACTCTGGCATCATGGTTAAGGTCTTAACTCTTACTCTGGACTAATGGTTAAGGTCTTAACTCTTACTCCGGACTAATGGTTAAGGTCTTAACTCTTACTCTGGCATCATGGTTTAGGTCTTAACTCTTACTCTGGCATCATGGTTTAGGTCTTAGACTCTTACTCTGGACTAATGGTTAAGGTCTTAACTCTTACTCTGGCATCATGGTTAAGGTCTTAACTCTTACTCTGGACTAATGGTTAAGGTCTGAACTCTTACTCTGGACTAATGGTTAAGGTCTTAACTCTTACTCTGGACTAATGGTTAAGGTCTGAACTCTTACTCTGGACTAATGGTTAAGGTCTTAACTCTTACTCTGGACTAATGGTTTAGGTCTTAGACTCTTACTCTGGACTGATGGTTAAGGTCTTAACTCTTACTCTGGCATCATGGTAAGGTCCTAACTCTTACTCTGGACTAATGGTTAAGGTCTGAACTCTTACTCTGGCATCATGGTTAAGGTCTTAACTCTTACTCTGGACTAATGGTTAAGGTCTGAATTCTTACTCTGGACTAATGGTTAAGGTCTTAACTCTTACTCTGGACTAATGGTTAAGGTCTTACCTCTTACTCTGGACTAATGGTTAAGGTCTTAACTCTTACTCTGGACTAATGGTTAAGATATTAACTCTTACTCTAAACTGATGGTTAAGGTTTTAACTCTTACTCTGGCATCATGGTTAAGGTCTTCGACTCTTACTCTGGACTAATGGTTAAGGTCTTAACTCTTACTCTGGACTAATGGTTAAGGTCTTAACTCTTACTCTGGCATCATGGTTAAGGTCTTAACTCTTACTCTGGACTAATGGTTAAGGTCTTAACTCTTACTCTGGGCTAATGGTTAAGGTCTTAACTCTTACTCTGGACTAATGGTTAAGGTCTTATCTCTTACTCTGGACTAATGGTTAAGGTCTTAGACTCTTACTCTGGCATCATGAATAAGGTCTTAGACTCTTACTCTGGACTACTGGTTAATGTCTTAACTCTTACTCTGGCATCATGGTTAAGGTCTTAACTCTCACTCTGGCATCATGGTTAAGGTCTTAACTCTTACTCTGTACTCATGGTTAAGGTCTTAACTCTTACTCTGGCATCATGGTTAAGGTCTTAACTCTTACTCTGGACTAATGGTTAAGGTCTTAACTCTTACTCTGGACTAATGGTTAAGGTCTTAACTCTTACTCTGGCATCATGGTTAAGGTCTTAACTCTTACTCTGGACTAATGGTTAAGGTCTTAACTCTTACTCCAGACTAATGGTTAAGGTCTTAACTCTTACTCTGGCATCATGGTTTAGGTCCTAACTCTTACTCTGGCATCATGGTTTAGGTCTTAGACTCTTACTCTGGACTAATGGTTAAGGTCTTAACTCTTACTCTGGCATCATGGTTAAGGTCTTAACTCTTACTCTGGACTAATGGTTAAGGTCTGAACTCTTACTCTATACTAATGGTTAAGGTCTTAACTCTTACTCTGGACTAATGGTTAAGGTCTTAGACTCTTACTCTCAACTAATGGTTAAGGTCTTAACTCTTACTCTGGCATCATGGTTAAGGTCTTAGACTCTTACTCTGGACTAATGGTTAAGGTCTTAACTCATACTCTGGACTAATGGTTAAGGTCTTAGACTCTTACTCTGGACTAATGGTTAAGGTCTTAACTCTTACTCTGGACTAATGGTTAAGGTCTTAACTTTTACTCTGGCATCATGGTTAAGGTCTTAACTCTTACTCTGGACTAATGGTTAAGGTCTTAACTCTTACTCTTGACTAATGGTTAAGGTCTTAACTCTTACTCTGGACTAATGGTTAAGGTCTTAGACTCTTACTCTGGCATCATGGTTAAGGTCTTAACTCTTACTCTGGCATCATCGTTAAGGTCTTAACTCTTACTCTGGCATCATCGTTAAGGTCTTAACTCTTACTCTGGCATCATGGTTAAGGTATTAACTCTTACTCTGGCATCATGGTTAAGGTCTTAACTCTTACTCTGGACTAATGGTTAAGGTCTTAACTCTTACTCTGGACTAATGGTTAAGGTCTTAACTCTTACTCTGCCATCATGGTTAAGGTCTTAACTCTTACTCTGGACTAATGGTTAAGGTCTTAACTCTTACTCTGGCATCATGGTTAAAGTCTTAGACTCATAATCTGGCATCATGGTTAAGGTCTTAACTCTTACTCTGGACTAATGGTTAGGGGCTTAACTCTTACTCTGGCATCATGGTTAGGGTCTTAGACTCTTACTCTGGACTAATGGTTAAGGTCTTAACTCTTACTCTGGACTAATGGTTAAGGTCTTAACTCTTACTCTGGCATCATCGTTAAGGTCTTAACTCTTACTCTGGCATCATCGTTAAGGTCTTAACTCTTACTCTGGACTAATGGTTAAGGTCTTAACTCTTACTCTGGCATCATGGTTAAGGTCTTAACTCTTACTCTGGACTAATGGTTAAGGTCTTAACTCTTACTCTGGACTAATGGTTAAGGTCTTAACTCTTACTCTGGACTAATGGTTAAGGTCTTAACTCTTACTCTGCCATCATGGTTAAGGTCTTAGACTCTTACTCTGGACTAATGGTTAAGGTCTTAACTCACACTCTGGACTAATGGTTAAGGTCTTAACTCTTACTCTGGACTAATGGTTAAGGTCTTAACTCTTACTCTGGACTAATGGTTAAGGTCTTAACTCTTACTCTGGACTAATGGTTAAGGTCTTAACTCTTACTCTGGCATCATGGTTAAGGTCTTAACTCTTACTCTGGACTAATGGTTAAGGTCTTAACTCTTACTCTTGACTAATGGTTAAGGTCTTAACTCTTACTCTGGACTAATGGTTAAGGTCTTAGACTCTTACTCTGGCATCATGGTTAAGGTCTTAACTCTTACTCTGGCATCATCGTTAAGGTCTTAACTCTTACTCTGGCATCATGGTTAAGGTCTTAACTCTTACTCTAGACTAATGGTTAAGGTCTTAACTCTTACTCTGGCATCATGGTTAAGGTATTAACTCTTACTCTGGACTATTGGTTAAGGTCTTAAATCTTACTCTGGACTAATGGTTAAGGTCATGACTCTTACTCTGGGCTAATGGTTAAGGTCTTAGACTCTTACTCTGGCATCATGGTTAAGGTCTTAGACTCTTTCTCTGGCATCAAGGTTAAGGTCTTAACTCTTACTCTGGCATCATGTTTAAGGTCTTAACTCTTACTCTGGACTAATGGTTAAGGTCTGAACTCTTACTCTGGACTAATGGTTAAGGTCTTAACTCTTACTCTGGACTAATGGTTAAGGTCTTAGACTCTTACTCTGTACTGATGGTTAAGGTCTTAACTCTTACTCTGGCATCATGGTTAAGGTCTTAACTCTTACTCTGGACTAATGGTTAAGGTCTTAACTCTTACTCTTGACTAATGGTTAAGGTCTTAACTCTTACTCTGGACTAATGGTTAGGGTCTTAGACTCTTACTCTGGCATCATGGTTAAGGTCTTAACTCTTACTCTGGCATCATGGTTAAGGTCTTAACTCTTACTCTGGACTAATGGTTAAGGTCTTAACTCTTACTCCGGCATCATGGTTAAGGTCTTAACTCTTACTCTGGACTAATGGTTAAGGTCTTAACTCTTACTCTGGCATCATGGTTAAGGTCTTAGACTCATACTCTGGCATCATGGTTAAGGTCTTAAATCTTACTCTGGACTAATGGTTAAGGTCTTAACTCTTACTCTGGCATCATGGTTAAGGTCTTAGACTCTTACTCTGGCATCATGGTTAAGGTCTTAACTCTTACTCTGGCATCACGGTTAAGGTCTTAACTCTTACTCTGGACTAATGGTTAAGGTCTTAACTCTTACGCTGGGCTAATGGTTAAGGTCTTAACTCTTACTCTGGACTAATGGTTAAGGTCTTAACTCTTACTCTGGACTAATGGTTAAGGTCTTAACTCTTACTCTGGCATCATCGTTAAGGTCTTAACTCTTACTCTGGCATCATGGTTAAGGTCTTAACTCTAACTCTGGACTAATGGTTAAGGTCTTAACTCTTACTCTGGACTAATGGTTAAGGTCTTAACTCACACTCTGGACTAATGGTTAAGGTCTTAACTCTTACTCTGGACTAATGGTTAAGGTCTTAACTCTTACTCTGGACTAATGGTTAAGGTCTTAACTCTTACTCTGGACTAATGGTTAAGGTCTTAACTCTTACTCTGGCATCATGGTTAAGGTCTTAACTCTTACTCTGGACTAATGGTTAAGGTCTTAACTCTTACTCTTGACTAATGGTTAAGGTCTTAACTCTTACTCTGGACTAATGGTTAAGGTCTTAGACTCTTACTCTGGCATCATGGTTAAGGTCTTAACTCTTACTCTGGCATCATCGTTAAGGTCTTAACTCTTACTCTGGCATCATGGTTAAGGTCTTAACTCTTACTCTAGACTAATGGTTAAGGTCTTAACTCTTACTCTGGCATCATGGTTAAGGTATTAACTCTTACTCTGGACTATTGGTTAAGGTCTTAACTCTTACTCTGGACTAATGGTTAAGGTCATGACTCTTACTCTGGGCTAATGGTTAAGGTCTTAGACTCTTACTCTGGCATCATGGTTAAGGTCTTAGACTCTTTCTCTGGCATCAAGGTTAAGGTCTTAACTCTTACTCTGGCATCATGTTTAAGGTCTTAACTCTTACTCTGGACTAATGGTTAAGGTCTGAACTCTTACTCTGGACTAATGGTTAAGGTCTTAACTCTTACTCTGGACTAATGGTTAAGGTCTTAGACTCTTACTCTGTACTGATGGTTAAGGTCTTAACTCTTACTCTGGCATCATGGTTAAGGTCTTAACTCTTACTCTGGACTAATGGTTAAGGTCTTAACTCTTACTCTTGACTAATGGTTAAGGTCTTAACTCTTACTCTGGACTAATGGTTAGGGTCTTAGACTCTTACTCTGGCATCATGGTTAAGGTCTTAACTCTTACTCTGGCATCATGGTTAAGGTCTTAACTCTTACTCTGGACTAATGGTTAAGGTCTTAACTCTTACTCCGGCATCATGGTTAAGGTCTTAACTCTTACTCTGGACTAATGGTTAAGGTCTTAACTCTTACTCTGGCATCATGGTTAAGGTCTTAGACTCATACTCTGGCATCATGGTTAAGGTCTTAAATCTTACTCTGGACTAATGGTTAAGGTCTTAACTCTTACTCTGGCATCATGGTTAAGGTCTTAGACTCTTACTCTGGCATCATGGTTAAGGTCTTAACTCTTACTCTGGCATCACGGTTAAGGTCTTAACTCTTACTCTGGACTAATGGTTAAGGTCTTAACTCTTACGCTGGGCTAATGGTTAAGGTCTTAACTCTTACTCTGGACTAATGGTTAAGGTCTTAACTCTTACTCTGGACTAATGGTTAAGGTCTTAACTCTTACTCTGGCATCATCGTTAAGGTCTTAACTCTTACTCTGGCATCATGGTTAAGGTCTTAACTCTAACTCTGGACTAATGGTTAAGGTCTTAACTCTTACTCTGGACTAATGGTTAAGGTCTTAACTCTTACTCTGGCATCATGGTTAAGGTCTTAACTCTGGCATCATGGTTAAGGTCTTAACTCTTACTCTGGACTAATGGTTAAGGTCTTAACTCTTACTCTGGCATCATGGTTAAGGTCTTAGACTCATACTCTGGCATCATGGTTAAGGTCTTAACTCTTACTTCGGACTAATGGTTAAGGTCTTAACTCTTACTCTGGCATCATGGTTAAGGTCTTAGACTCTTACTCTGGACTAATGGTTAAGGTCTTAACTCTTACTCTGGGCTAATGGTTAAGGTCTTAACTCTTACTCTGGACTAATGGTTAAGGTCTTATCTCTTCCTCTATACTAATGGTTAAGGTCTTAGACTCTTACTCTGGCATCATGGATAAGGTCTTAGACTCTTACTCTGGACTACTGGTTAATGTCTTAACTCTTACTCTGGCGTCATGGTTAAGGTCTTAATTTTCACTCTGGCATCATGGTTAAGGTCTTAACTCTTACTCTGTACTCATTGTTAAGGTCTTAATTCTTACTCTGGCATCATGGTTAAGGTCTTAACTCTTACTCTGGACTAATGGTTAAGGTCTTAACTCTTACTCTGGACTAATGGTTAAGGTCTTAACTCTTACTCTGGCATCATGGTTAAGGTCTTAACTCTTACTCTGGACTAATGGTTAAGGTCTTAACTCTTACTCTGGCATCATGGTTAAGGTCTTAACTCTTACTCTGGACTACTGGTTAAGGTCTTAACTCTTACTCTGGGCTAATGGTTAAGGTCTTAACTCTTACTCTGGACTAATGGTTAAGGTCTTAACTCTTACTCTGGACTAATGGTTAAGGTCTTAACTCTTACTCTGGCATCATAGTTAAGGTCTTAACTCTTACTCTGGACTAATGGTTAAGGTCTTAGACTCTTACTCTGGACTAATGGTTAAGGTCTTAACTCTTTCTCTGGGCTAATGGTTAAGGTCTTAGACTCTTACTCTGGCATCATGGTTAAGGTCTTAGACTCTTACTCTGGCATCAAGGTTAAGGTCTTAGACTCTTACTCTGGCATCATGGTTAAGGTCTTAACTCTTACTCTGGACTAATGGTTAAGGTCTTAGACTCTTACTCTGGACTAATGGTTAAGGTCTTAACTCTTACTCTGGACTAATGGTTAAGGTATTAACTCTTACTCTGGCATCATGGTTAAGGTCTTAACTCTTACTCTGGACTAATGGTTAAGGTCTTAACTCTTACTCTGGAATCATGGTTAAAGTCTTAGACCCATACTCTGGCATCATGGTTAAGGTCTTAACTCTTACTCTGGACTAATGATTAAGGTCTTAACTCTTACTCTGGCATCATGGTTAGTGTCTTAGACTCTTACTCTGGACTAATGGTTAAGGTCTTAACTCTTACTCTGGACTAATGGTTAAGGTCTTAACTCTTACTCTGGCATCATCGTTAAGGTCTTAACTCTTACTCTGGCATCATGGTTAAGGTCTTAGACTCTTACTCTGGACTAATGGTTAAGGTCTTAACTCTTACTCTGGACTAATGGTTAAGGTATTAACTCTTACTCTGGCATCATCGTTAAGGTCTTAACTCTTACTCTGGCATCATGGTTAAGGTCTTAACTCTTACTCTGGACTAATGGTTAAGGTCTTAACTCTTACTCTGGACTAATGGTTAAGGTCTTAACTCTTACTCTGGCATCATCATTAAGGTCTTAACTCTGGCATCATGGTTAAGGTCTTAACTCTTACTCTGGCATCATGGTTAAGGTCTTAACTCTGGCATCATGGTTAAGGTCTTAACTCTTACTCTGGACTAATGGTTAAGGTCTTAACTCTTACTCTGGCATAATGGTTAATGTCTTAACTCTTACTCTGGACTAATGGTTAAGGTCTTAGACTCTTACTCTGGACTAATGGTTAAGGTCTTAACTCTTACTCTGGACTAATGGTTAAGGTCTTAACTCTTACTCTGGACTAATGGTTAAGGTCTTACCTCTTACTCTGGCATCATGGTTAAGGTCTTAGACTCTTACTCTGGACTAATGGTTAAGGTCTTACCTCTTAGTCTGGCATCATGGTTAAGGTCTTAACTCTTACTCTGGACTAATGGTTAAGGTCTTACCTCTTACTCTGGCATCATGGTTAAGGTCTTAACTCTTACTCTGGACTAATGGTTAAGGTCTTAGACTCTTACTCTGGACTAATGGTTAAGGTCTTAGACTCTTACTCTGGACTAATGGTTAAGGTCTTAACTCTTACTCTGGACTAATGGTTAAGGTATTAACTCTTACTCTGGCATCATGGTTAAGGTCTTAACTCTTACTCTGGACTAATGGTTAAGGTCTTAACTCTTACTCTGGCATCATGGTTAAAGTCTTAGACTCATACTCTGGCATCATGGTTAAGGTCTTAACTCTTACTCTGGACTAATGGTTAAGGTCTTAACTCTTACTCTGGCATCATGGTTAGTGTGTTAAACTCTTACTCTGGACTAATGGTTAAGGTCTTAACTCTTACTCTGGACTAATGGTTAAGGTCTTAGACTCTTAATCTGGACTAATGGTTAAGGTCTTAACTCTTACTCTGGCATCATGGTTAAGGTCTTAGACTCTTACTCTGGACTAATGGTTAAGGTCTTAACTCTTACTCTGGACTAATCGTTAAGGTCTTAGACTCTTACTCTGGACTAATGGTTAAGGTCTTAACTCTTACTCTGGACTAATGGTTAAGGTCATGACTCTTACTCTGGGCTAATGGTTAAGGTCTTAGACTCTTACTCTGGCATCATGGTTAAGGTCTTAGACTCTTTCTCTGGCATCAAGGTTAAGGTCTTAACTCTTACTCTGGCATCATGGTTAAGGTCTTAACTCATACTCTGGACTAATGGTTAAGGTCTGAACTCTTACTCTGGCATCATGGTTAGTGTCTTAGACTCTTACTCTGGACTAATGGTTAAGGTCTTAACTCTTACTCTGGACTAATGGTTAAGGTCTTAACTCTTACTCTGGCATCATCGTTAAGGTCTTAACTCTTACTCTGGCATCATGGTTAAGGTCTTAGACTCTTACTCTGGACTAATGGTTAAGGTCTTAACTCTTACTCTGGACTAATGGTTAAGGTATTAACTCTTACTCTGGCATCATCGTTAAGGTCTTAACTCTTACTCTGGCATCATGGTTAAGGTCTTAACTCTTACTCTGGACTAATGGTTAAGGTCTTAACTCTTACTCTGGACTAATGGTTAAGGTCTTAACTCTTACTCTGGCATCATCATTAAGGTCTTAACTCTGGCATCATGGTTAAGGTCTTAACTCTTACTCTGGCATCATGGTTAAGGTCTTAACTCTGGCATCATGGTTAAGGTCTTAACTCTTACTCTGGACTAATGGTTAAGGTCTTAACTCTTACTCTGGCATAATGGTTAATGTCTTAACTCTTACTCTGGACTAATGGTTAAGGTCTTAGACTCTTACTCTGGACTAATGGTTAAGGTCTTAACTCTTACTCTGGACTAATGGTTAAGGTCTTAACTCTTACTCTGGACTAATGGTTAAGGTCTTACCTCTTACTCTGGCATCATGGTTAAGGTCTTAGACTCTTACTCTGGACTAATGGTTAAGGTCTTACCTCTTAGTCTGGCATCATGGTTAAGGTCTTAACTCTTACTCTGGACTAATGGTTAAGGTCTTACCTCTTACTCTGGCATCATGGTTAAGGTCTTAACTCTTACTCTGGACTAATGGTTAAGGTCTTAGACTCTTACTCTGGACTAATGGTTAAGGTCTTAGACTCTTACTCTGGACTAATGGTTAAGGTCTTAACTCTTACTCTGGACTAATGGTTAAGGTATTAACTCTTACTCTGGCATCATGGTTAAGGTCTTAACTCTTACTCTGGACTAATGGTTAAGGTCTTAACTCTTACTCTGGCATCATGGTTAAAGTCTTAGACTCATACTCTGGCATCATGGTTAAGGTCTTAACTCTTACTCTGGACTAATGGTTAAGGTCTTAACTCTTACTCTGGCATCATGGTTAGTGTGTTAAACTCTTACTCTGGACTAATGGTTAAGGTCTTAACTCTTACTCTGGACTAATGGTTAAGGTCTTAGACTCTTAATCTGGACTAATGGTTAAGGTCTTAACTCTTACTCTGGCATCATGGTTAAGGTCTTAGACTCTTACTCTGGACTAATGGTTAAGGTCTTAACTCTTACTCTGGACTAATCGTTAAGGTCTTAGACTCTTACTCTGGACTAATGGTTAAGGTCTTAACTCTTACTCTGGACTAATGGTTAAGGTCATGACTCTTACTCTGGGCTAATGGTTAAGGTCTTAGACTCTTACTCTGGCATCATGGTTAAGGTCTTAGACTCTTTCTCTGGCATCAAGGTTAAGGTCTTAACTCTTACTCTGGCATCATGGTTAAGGTCTTAACTCATACTCTGGACTAATGGTTAAGGTCTGAACTCTTACTCTGGACTAATGGTTAAGGTCTTAACTCTTACTCTGGACTAATGGTTAAGGTCTTAGACTCTTACTCTGTACTCATGGTTAAGGTCTTAACTCTTACTCTGGCATCATGGTTAAGGTCTTAACTCTTACTCTGGACTAATGGTTAAGGTCTTAACTCTTACTCTTGACTAATGGTTAAGGTCTTAGACTCTTACTCTGGACTAATGGTTAAGGTCTTAGACTCTTACTCTGGCATCATGGTTAAGGTCTTAACTCTTACTCTGGCATCATTGTTAAGGTCTTAACTCTTACTCTGGCATCATGGTTAAGGTCTTAACTCTTACTCTGGACTAATGGTTAAGGTCTTAACTCTTACTCTGGCATCGTGGTTAAGGTCTTAACTCTTACTCTAGACTAATGGTTAAGGTCTTAACTCTTACTCTGGCATCATGGTTAAGGTATTAACTCTTACTCTAGACTATTGGTTAAGGTCTTAACTCTTACTCTGGACTAATGGTTAAGGTCATGACTCTTACTCTGGGCTAATGGTTAAGGTCTTAGACTCTTACTCTGGCATCATGGTTAAGGTCTTAGACTCTTTCTCTGGCATCAAGGTTAAGGTCTTAACTCTTACTCTGGCATCATGGTTAAGGTCTTAACTCTTACTCTGGACTAATGGTTAAGGTCTGAACTCTTACTCTGGACTAATGTTTAAGGTCTTAACTCTTACTCTGGACTAATGGTTAAGGTCTTAGACTCTTACTCTGTACTGATGGTTAAGGTCTTAACTCTTACTCTGGCATCATGGTTAAGGTCTTAACTCTTACTCTTGACTAATGGTTAAGGTCTTAACTCTTACTCTGGACTAATGGTTAAGGTCTTAGACTCTTACTCTGGCATCATGGTTAAGGTCTTAACTCTTACTCTGGCATCATTTTTAAGGTCTTAACTCTTACTCTGGCATCATGGTTAAGGTCTTAACTCTTACTCTGGACTAATGGTTAAGGTCTTAACTCTTACTCTGGACTAATGGTTAAGGTCTTAACTCTTACTCCGGCATCATGGTTAAGGTCTTAACTCTTACTCTGGACTAATGGTTAAGGTCTTAACTCTTACTCTGGCATCATGGTTAAGGTCTTAGACTCTTACTCTGGCATCATGGTTAAGGTCTTAAATCTTACTCTGGACTAATGGTTAAGGTCTTAACTCTTACTCTGGCATCATGGTTAAGGTCTTAGACTCTTACTCTGGAATAATGGTTAAGGTCTTAACTCTTACTCTGGCATCACGGTTAAGGTCTTAACTCTTACTCTGGACTAATGGTTAAGGTCTTAACTCTTACTCTGGGCTAATGGTTAAGGTCTTAACTCTTACTCTGGACTAATGGTTAAGGTCTTAACTCTTACTCTGGACTAATGGTTAAGGTCTTAACTCTTACTCTGGCATCATCGTTAAGGTCTTAACTCTTACTCTGTACTCATGGTTAAGGTCTTAACTCTTACTCTGGCATCATCGTTAAGGTCTTAACTCTTACTCTGGACTAATGGTTAAGGTCTTAACTCTTACTCTGGACTAATGGTTAAGGTCTTAACTCTTACTCTGGCATCATGGTTAAGGTCTTAACTCTTGCTCTGGACTAATGGTTAAGGTCTTAACTCTTACTCTGGGCTAATGGTTAAGGTCTTAACTCTTACTCTGGACTAATGGTTAAGGTCTTAACTCTTACTCTGGACTAATGGTTAAGGTCTTAACTCTTACTCTGGCATCATAGTTAAGGTCTTAACTCTTACTCTGGACTAATGGTTAATGTCTTAGACTCTTACTCTGGACTAATGGTTAAGGTCTTAACTCTTTCTCTGGGCTAATGGTTAAGGTCTTAGACTCTTACTCTGGCATCATGGTTAAGGTCTTAGACTCTTACTCTGGCATCAAGGTTAAGGTCTTAACTCTTACTCTGGCATCATGGTTAAGGTCTTAACTCTTACTCTGGACTAATGGTTAAGGTCTTAGACTCTTACTCTGGACTAATGGTTAAGGTCTTAACTCTTACTCTGGACTAATGGTTAAGGTATTAACTCTTACTCTGGCATCATGGTTAAGGTCTTAACTCTTACTCTGGACTAATGGTTAAGGTCTTAACTCTTGCTCTGGCATCATGGTTAAAGTCTTAGACTCATACTCTGGCATCATGGTTAAGGTCTTAACTCTTACTCTGGACTAATGGTTAAGGTCTTAACTCTTACTCTGGCATCATGGTTAGTGTCTTAGACTCTTACTCTGGACTAATGGTTAAGGTCTTAACTCTTACTCTGGACTAATGGTTAAGGTCTTAACTCTTACTCTGGCATCATCGTTAAGGTCTTAACTCTTACTCTGGCATCATGGTTAAGGTCTTAGTCTCTTACTCTGGACTAATGGTTAAGGTCTTAACTCTTACTCTGGACTAATGGTTAAGGTATTAACTCTTACTCTGGCATCATCGTTAAGGTCTTAACTCTTACTCTGGCATCATGGTTAAGGTCTTAACTCTTACTCTGGACTAATGGTTAAGGTCTTAACTCTTACTCTGGACTAATGGTTAAGGTCTTAACTCTTACTCTGACATCATTATTAAGGTCTTAACTCTGGCATCATGGTTAAGGTCTTAACTCTTACTCTGGCATCATGGTTAAGGTCTTAACTCTGGCATCATGGTTAAGGTCTTAACTCTTACTCTGGACTAATGGTTAAGGTCTTAACTCTTACACTGGCATCATGGTTAAGGTCTTAACTCTTACTCTGGACTAATGGTTAAGGTCTTAGACTCTTACTCTGGACTAATGGTTAAGGTCTTAACTCTTACTCTGGACTAATGGTTAAGGTATTAACTCTTACTCTGGACTAATGGTTAAGGTCTTACCTCTTACTCTGGCATCATGGTTAAGGTCTTAGACTCTTACTCTGGACTAATGGTTAAGGTCTTACCTCTTAGTCTGGCATCATGGTTAAGGTCTTAACTCTTACTCTGGACTAATGGTTAAGGTCTTACCTCTTACTCTGGCATCATGGTTAAGGTCTTAACTCTTACTCTGGACTAATGGTTAAGGTCTTAGACTCTTAATCTGGACTAATGGTTAAGGTCTTAACTCTTACTCTGGCATCATGGTTAAGGTCTTAGACTCTTACTCTGGACTAATGGTTAAGGTTTTAACTCTTACTCTGGACTAATGGTTAAGGTCTTAACTCTTACTCTGGACTAATGGTTAAGGTCATGACTCTTACTCTGGGCTAATGGTTAAGGTCTTAGACTCTTACTCTGGCATCATGGTTAAGGTCTTAGACTCTTTCTCTGGCATCAAGGTTAAGGTCTTAACTTTTACTCTGGCATCATGGTTAAGGTCTTAACTCTTACTCTGGACTAATGGTTAAGGTCTGAACTCTTACTCTGGACTAATGGTTAAGGTCTTAACTCTTACTCTGGACTAATGGTTAAGGTCTTAGACTCTTACTCTGTACTCATGGTTAAGGTCTTAACTCTTACTCTGGCATCATGGTTAAGGTCTTAACTCTTACTCTGGACTAATGGTTAAGGTCTTAACTGTTACTCTCGACTAATGGTTAAGGTCTTAGACTCTTACTCTGGACTAATGGTTAAGGTCTTAGACTCTTACTCTGGCATCGTGGTTAACGTCTTAACTCTTACTCTGTCATCATTGTTAAGGTTTTAACTCTTACTCTGGCATCATGGTTAAGGTCTTAACTCTTACTCTGGACTAATGGTTAAGGTCTTAACTCTTACTCTGGACTAATGGTTAAGGTCTTAACTCTTACTCCGGCATCATGGTTAAGGTCTTAACTCTTACTCTGGACTAATGGTTAAGGTCTTAACTCTTACTCTGGCATCATGGTTAAGGTCTTAGACTCATACTCTGGCATCATGGTTAAGGTCTTAAATCTTACTCTGGACTAATGGTTAAGGTCTTAACTCTTACTCTGGCATCATGGTTAAGGTCTTAACTCTTACTCTGGACTAATGGTTAAGGTCTTAACTCTTACTCTGGCATCATGGTTAAGGTCTTAACTCTTACTCTGGACTAATGGTTATGGTCTTAGACTCTTACTCTGGCATCATGTTTAAGGTCTTAACTCTTACTCTGGCATCATGGTTAAGGTCTTAACTCTTACTCTGGACTAATGGTTAAGGTCTTAACTCTTACTCTGGAAAAATGGTTAAGGTCTTAACTCTTACTCTGGCATCACGGTTAAGGTCTTAACTCTTACTCTGGACTAATGGTTAAGGTCTTAACTATTCCTCTGGGCTAATGGTTAAGGTCTTAACTCTTACTCTGGACTAATGGTTAAGGTCTTAACTCTTACTCTGGACTAATGGTTAAGGTCTTAGACTCTTACTCTGGCATCATGGTTAAGGTCTTAACTCTTACTCTGAACTAATGGTTAATGTCTTAACTCTTACTCTAGCATCATGGTTAAGTTCCTAACTCTTTCTGTGGCCTATTGGTTAAGGTCCTAACTCTTACTCTGGCATCATGGTTAAGGTCTTAACTCTTACTCTGGCATCATGGTTAAGGTCTTAACTCTTACTCTGGACTAATGGTTAAGGTCTTAACTCTTACTCTGGCATCACGGTTAAGGTCTTAACTCTTACTCTGGACTAATGGTTGAGGTCTTAACTCTGACTCTGGGCTAATGGTTAAGGTCTTAACTCTTACTCTGGACTAATGGTTAAGGTTTTAACTCTTACTCTGGCATCATGGGTAAGGTCTTAACTCTTACTCTGGACTAATGGTTAAGGTCTTAACTCTTACTCTGGACTATTGGTTAAGGCCTTAACTCTTACTCTGGGCTAATGATTAACGTCTTAACTCTTACTCTGGCATCATGGTTAAGGTCTTAACTCTTACTCTGGACTAATGGTTAAGGTCTTAACTCTTACTCTGGACTAATGGTTAAGATCTTAACGCTTACTCTAGACTAATGGTAAAGGTTTTAACTCTTACTCTGGCATCATGGTTAAGGTCTTCGACTCTTACTCTGGACTAATGGTTAAGGTCTTAACTCTTACTCTGGACTAATGGTTAAGGTCTTAACTCTTACTCTGGCATCATGGTTAAGGTCTTAACTCTTACTCTGGACTAATGGTTAAGGTCTTAACTCTTACTCTGAGCTAATGGTTAAGGTCTTAACTCTTACTCTGGACTAATGGTTAAGGTCTTAACTCTTTCTCTGGACTAATGGTTAAGGTCTTATCTCTTACTCTGGACTAATGGTTAAGGTCTTAGACTCTTACTCTGGCATCATGAATAAGGTCTTAGACTCTTACTCTGGACTAATGGTTAAGGTCTTAACTCTTACTCTGGACTAATGGTTAAGGTCATGACTCTTACTCTGGGCTAATGGTTAAGGTCTTAGACTCTTACTCTGGCATCATGGTTAAGGTCTTAGACTCTTTGTCTGGCATCAAGGTTAAGGTCTTAACTCTTACTCTGGCATCATGGTTAAGGTCTTAACTCTTACTCTGGACTAATGGTTAAGGTCTGAACTCTTACTCTGGACTAATGGTTAAGGTCTTAACTCTTACTCTGGACTAATGGTTAAGGTCTTAGACTCTTACTCTGTACTCATGGTTAAGGTCTTAACTCTTACTCCGGCATCATGGTTAAGGTCTTAACTCTTACTCTGGACTAATGGTTAAGGTCTTAACTCTTACTCTTGACTAATGGTTAAGGTCTTAGACTCTTACTCTGGACTAATGGTTAAGGTCTTAGACTCTTACTCTGGCATCATGGTTAAGGTCTTAACTCTTACTCTGGCATCATTGTTAAGGTCTTAACTCTTACTCTGGCATCATGGTTAAGGTCTTAACTCTTACTCTGGACTAATGGTTAAGGTCTTAACTCTTACTCTGGACTAATGGTTAAGGTCTTAACTCTTACTCCGGCATCATGGTTAAGGTCTTAACTCTTACTCTGGACTAATGGTTAAGGTCTTAACTCTTACTCTGGCATCATGGTTAAGGTCTTAGACTCATACTCTGGCATCATGGTTAAGGTCTTAAATCTTACTCTGGACTAATGGTTAAGGTCTTAACTCTTACTCTGGCATCATGGTTAAGGTCTTAACTCTTACTCTGGACTAATGGTTAAGGTCTTAACTCTTACTCTGGCATCATGGTTAAGGTCTTAACTCTTACTCTGGTCTAATGGTTATGGTCTTAGACTCTTACTCTGGCATCATGTTTAAGGTCTTAACTCTTACTCTGGCATCATGGTTAAGGTCTTAACTCTTACTCTGGACTAATGGTTAAGGTCTTAACTCTGACTCTGGCATCATGGTTAAGGTCTTAGACTCTTACTCTGGAATAATGGTTAAGGTCTTAACTCTTACTCTGGCATCACGGTTAAGGGCTTAACTCTTACTCTGGACTAATGGTTAAGGTCTTAACTCTTACTCTGGACTAATGGTTAAGGTCTTAGACTCTTACTCTGGCATCATGGTTAAGGTCTTAACTCTTACTCTGAACTAATGGTTATTGTCTTAACTCTTACTCTGGCATCATGGTTAAGTTCCTAACTCTTTCTGTGGCCTATTGGTTAAGGTCCTAACTCTTACTCTGGCATCATGGTTAAGGTCTTAACTCTTACTCTGGCATCATGGTTAAGGTCTTAACTCTTACTCTGGACTAATGATTAAGGTCTTAACTCTTACTCTGGCATCACGGTTAAGGTCTTAACTCTTACTCTGGACTAATGGTTAAGGTCTTAACTCTTACTCTGGGCTAATGGTTAAGGTCTTAACTCTTACTCTGGACTAATGGTTAAGGTTTTAACTCTTACTCTGGCATCATGGTTAAGGTCTTAACTCTTACTCTGGACTAATGGTTAAGGTCTTAACTCTTACTCTGGACTATTGGTTAAGGCCTTAACTCTTACTCTGGGCTAATGATTAAGGTCTTAACTCTTACTCTGGCATCATGGTTAAGGTCTTAACTCTTACTCTGGACTAATGGTTAAGGTCTTAACTCTTACTCTGGACTAATGGTTAAGATCTTAACTCTTACTCTAGACTAATGGTTAAGGTTTTAACTCTTACTCTGGCATCATGGTTAAGGTCTTTGACTCTTACTCTGGACTAATGGTTAAGGTCTTAACTCTTACTCTGGACTAATGGTTAAGGTCTTAACTCTTACTCTGGACTAATGGTTAAGGTCTTAGACTCTTACTCTGTACTCATGGTTAAGGTCTTAACTCTTACTCCGGCATCATGGTTAAGGTCTTAACTCTTACTCTGGACTAATGGTTAAGGTCTTAACTCTTACTCTTGACTAATGGTTAAGGTCTTAGACTCTTACTCTGGACTAATGGTTAAGGTCTTAGACTCTTACTCTGGCATCATGGTTAAGGTCTTAACTCTTACTCTGGCATCATTGTTAAGGTCTTAACTCTTACTCTGGCATCATGGTTAAGGTCTTAACTCTTACTCTGGACTAATGGTTAAGGTCTTAACTCTTACTCTGGACTAATGGTTAAGGTCTTAACTCTTACTCCGGCATCATGGTTAAGGTCTTAACTCTTACTCTGGACTAATGGTTAAGGTCTTAACTCTTACTCTGGCATCATGGTTAAGGTCTTAGACTCATACTCTGGCATCATGGTTAAGGTCTTAAATCTTACTCTGGACTAATGGTTAAGGTCTTAACTCTTACTCTGGCATCATGGTTAAGGTCTTAACTCTTACTCTGGACTAATGGTTAAGGTCTTAACTCTTACTCTGGCATCATGGTTAAGGTCTTAACTCTTACTCTGGTCTAATGGTTATGGTCTTAGACTCTTACTCTGGCATCATGTTTAAGGTCTTAACTCTTACTCTGGCATCATGGTTAAGGTCTTAACTCTTACTCTGGACTAATGGTTAAGGTCTTAACTCTGACTCTGGCATCATGGTTAAGGTCTTAGACTCTTACTCTGGAATAATGGTTAAGGTCTTAACTCTTACTCTGGCATCACGGTTAAGGGCTTAACTCTTACTCTGGACTAATGGTTAAGGTCTTAACTCTTACTCTGGACTAATGGTTAAGGTCTTAGACTCTTACTCTGGCATCATGGTTAAGGTCTTAACTCTTACTCTGAACTAATGGTTATTGTCTTAACTCTTACTCTGGCATCATGGTTAAGTTCCTAACTCTTTCTGTGGCCTATTGGTTAAGGTCCTAACTCTTACTCTGGCATCATGGTTAAGGTCTTAACTCTTACTCTGGCATCATGGTTAAGGTCTTAACTCTTACTCTGGACTAATGATTAAGGTCTTAACTCTTACTCTGGCATCACGGTTAAGGTCTTAACTCTTACTCTGGACTAATGGTTAAGGTCTTAACTCTTACTCTGGGCTAATGGTTAAGGTCTTAACTCTTACTCTGGACTAATGGTTAAGGTTTTAACTCTTACTCTGGCATCATGGTTAAGGTCTTAACTCTTACTCTGGACTAATGGTTAAGGTCTTAACTCTTACTCTGGACTATTGGTTAAGGCCTTAACTCTTACTCTGGGCTAATGATTAAGGTCTTAACTCTTACTCTGGCATCATGGTTAAGGTCTTAACTCTTACTCTGGACTAATGGTTAAGGTCTTAACTCTTACTCTGGACTAATGGTTAAGATCTTACCTCTTACTCTAGACTAATGGTTAAGGTTTTAACTCTTACTCTGGCATCATGGTTAAGGTCTTTGACTCTTACTCTGGACTAATGGTTAAGGTCTTAACTCTTACTCTGGACTAATGGTTAAGGTCTTAACTCTTACTCTGGCATCATGGTTAAGGTCTTAACTCTTACTCTGGACTAATGGTTAAGGTCTTAACTCTTACTCTGAGCTAATGGTTAAGGTCTTAACTCTTTCTCTGGACTAATGGTTAAGGTCTTATCTCTTACTCTGGAGTAATGGTTAAGGTCTTAGACTCTTACTCTGGCATCATGAATAAGGTCTTAGACTCTTACTCTGGACTACTGGTTAATGTCTTAACTCTTACTCTGGCATCATGGTTAAGGTCTTAACTCTCACTCTGGCATCATGGTTAAGGTCTTAACTCTTACTCTGTACTCATGGTTAAGGTCTTAACTCTTACTCTGGCATCATGGTTAAGGTCTTCACTCTTACTCTGGACTAATGGTTAAGGTCTTAACTCTTACTCTGGACTAATGGTTAAGGTCTTAACTCTTACTCTGGCATCATGGTTAAGGTCTTAACTCTTACTCTGGACTAATGGTTAAGGTCTTAACTCTTACTCCGGACTAATGGTTAAGGTCTTAACTCTTACTCTGGCATCATGGTTTAGGTCTTAACTCTTACTCTGGCATCATGGTTTAGGTCTTAGACTCTTACTCTGGACTAATGGTTAAGGTCTTAACTCTTACTCTGGCATCATGGTTAAGGTCTTAACTCTTACTCTGGACTAATGGTTAAGGTCTGAACTCTTACTCTGGCATCATGGTTAAGGTCTTACCTCTTACTCTGGACTAATGGTTAAGGTCTTAACTCTTACTCTGGACTAATGGTTAAGATCTTAACTCTTACTCTAAACTAATGGTTAAGGTTTTAACTCTTACTCTGGCATCATGGTTAAGGTCTTCGACTCTTACTCTGGTCTAATGGTTAAGGTCTTAACTCTTACTCTGGACTAATGGTTAAGGTCTTAACTCTTACTCTGGCATCATGGTTAAGGTCTTAACTCTTACTCTGGACTAATGGTTAAGGTCTTAACTCTTACTCTGGGCTAATGGTTAAGGTCTTAACTCTTACTCTGGACTAATGGTTAAGGTCTTATCTCTTACTCTGGACTAATGGTTAAGGTCTTAGACTCTTACTCTGGCATCATGAATAAGGTCTTAGACTCTTACTCTGGACTACTGGTTAATGTCTTAACTCTTACTCTGGCATCATGGTTAAGGTCTTAACTCTCACTCTGGCATCATGGTTAAGGTCTAAACTCTTACTCTGTACTCATGGTTAAGGTCTTAACTCTTACTCTGGCATCATGGTTAAGGTCTTAACTCTTACTCTGGACTAATGGTTAAGGTCTTAACTCTTACTCTGGACTAATGGTTAAGGTCTTAACTCTTACTCTGGAATCATGGTTAAAGTCTTAACTCTTACTCTGGACTAATGGTTAAGGTCTTAACTCTTACTCCAGACTAATGGTTAAGGTCTTAACTCTTACTCTGACATCATGGTTTAGGTCTTAACTCTTACTCTGGCATCATGGTTTAGGTCTTAGACTCTTACTCTGGACTAATGGTTAAGGTTTTAACTCTTACTCTGGTATCATGGTTAAGGTCTTAACTCTTACTCTGGACTAATGGTTAAGGTCTGAACTCTTACTCTGGACTAATGGTTAAGGTCTTAACTCTTACTCTGGACTAATGGTTAAGGTCTTAGACTCTTACTCTCGACTAATGGTTAAGGTCTTAACTCTTACTCTGGCATCATGGTTAAGGTCTTAGACTCTTACTCTTGACTAATGGTTAAGGTCTTAACTCATACTCTGGACTAATGGTTAAGGTCTTAGACTCTTACTCTGGACTAATGGTTAAGGTCTTAACTCTTACTCTGGACTAATGGTTAAGGTCTTAACTCTTACTCTGGCATCATGGTTAAGGTCTTAACTCTTACTCTGGACTAATGGTTAAGGTCTTAACTCTTACTCTTGACTAATGGTTAAGGTCTTAACTCTTACTCTGGACTAATGGTTAAGGTCTTAGACTCTTACTCTGGCATCATGGTTAAGGTCTTAACTCTTACTCTGGCATCATGGTTAAGGTCTTAACTCTTACTCTGGCATCATGGTTAAGGTCTTAACTCTTACTCTGGACTAATGGTTAAGGTCTTAACTCTTAGTCTGGCATCATGGTTAAGGTATTAACTCTTACTCTGGCATCATGGTTAAGGTCTTAACTCTTACTCTGGACTAATGGTTAAGGTCTTAACTCTTACTCTGGACTAATGGTTAAGGTCTTAACTCTTACTCTGCCATCATGGTTAAGGTCTTAACTCTTACTCTGGACTAATGGTTAAGGTCTTAACTCTTACTCTGGCATCATGGTTAAAGTCTTAGACTCATACTCTGGCATCATGGTTAAGGTCTTAACTCTTACTCTGGACTAATGGTTAAGGGCTTAACTCTTACTCTGGCATCATGGTTAGGGTCTTAGACTCTTACTCTGGACTAATGGTTAAGGTCTTAACTCTTACTCTGGACTAATAGTTACGGTCTTAACTCTTACTCTGGCATCATCGTTAAGGTCTTAAGTCTTACTCTGGCATCATGGTTAAGGTCTTAACTCTTACTCTGGACTAATGGTTAAGGTCTTAACTCTTACTCTGGACTAATGGTTAAGGTCTTAACTCTTACTCTGGCATCATGGTTAAGGTCTTAACTCTGGCATCATGGTTAAGGTCTTAACTCTTACTCTGGACTAATGGTTAAGGTCTTAACTCTTACTCTGGACTAATGGTTAAGGTCTTAACTCTTACTCTGCCATCATGGTTAAGGTCTTAGACTCTTACTCTGGACTAATGGTTAAGGTCTTAACTCACACTCTGGACTAATGGTTAAGGTCTTAGACTCTTACTCTGGACTAATGGTTAAGGTCTTAACTCTTACTCTGGACTAATGGTTAAGGTCTTAACTCTTACTCTGGCATCATGGTTAAGGTCTTAACTCTTACTCTGGACTAATGGTTAAGGTCTTAACTCTTACTCTTGACTAATGGTTAAGGTCTTAACTCTTACTCTGGACTAATGGTTAAGGTCTTAGACTCTTACTCTGGACTAATGGTTAAGGTCTTAACTCTTACTCTGGCATCATGGTTAGTGTCTTAGACTCTTACTCTGGACTAATGGTTAAGGTCTTAACTCATACTCTGGACTAATGGTTAAGGTCTTAGACTCTTACTCTGGACTAATGGTTAAGGTCTTAACTCTTACTCTGGACTAATGGTTAAGGTCTTAACTCTTACTCTGGACTAATGGTTAAGGTCTTAACTCTTACTCTGGCATCATGGTTAAGGTCTTAACTCTTACTCTGGACTAATGGTTAAGGTCTTAACTCTTACTCTTGACTAATGGTTAAGGTCTTAACTCTTACGCTGGACTAATGGTTAAGGTCTTGGACTCTTACTCTGGCATCATGGTTAAGGTCTTAACTCTTACTCTGGCATCATGGTTAAGGTCTTAACTCTTACTCTGGCATCATGGTTAAGGTCTTAACTCTTACTCTGGACTAATGGTTAAGGTCTTAACTCTTACTCTGGCATCATGGTTAAGGTATTAAGTCTTACTCTGGCATCATGGTTAAGGTCTTAACTCTTACTCTGGACTAATGGTTAAGGTCTTAACTCTTACTCTGGACTAATGGTTAAGGTCTTAACTCTTACTCTGCCATCATGGTTAAGGTCTTAACTCTTACTCTGGACTAATGGTTAAGGTCTTAACTCTTACTCTGGCATCATGGTTAAAGTCTTAGACTCATACTCTGGCATCATGGTTACGGTCTTAACTCTTACTCTGGACTAATGGTTAAGGGCTCAACTCTTACTCTGGCATCATGGTTAGGGTCTTAGACTCTTACTCTGGACCAATGGTTAAGGTCTTAACTCTTACTCTGGACTAATGGTTAAGGTCTTAACTCTTACTCTGGCATCATCGTTAAGGTCTTAACTCTTACTCTGGCATCATGGTTAAGGTCTTAACTCTAACTCTGGACTAATGGTTAAGGTCTTAACTCGTACTCTGGACTAATGGTTAAGGTCTTAACTCTTACTCTGGCATCATGGTTAAGGTCTTAACTCTGGCATCATGGTTAAGGTCTTAACTCTTACTCTGGACTAATGGTTAAGGTCTTAACTCTTACTCTGGCATCATGGTTAAGGTCTTAGACTCATACTCTGGCATCATGGTTAAGGTCTTAACTCTTACTTCGGACTAATGGTTAAGGTCTTAACTCTTACTCTGGCATCATGGTTAAGGTCTTAGACTCTTACTCTGGAATAATGGTTAAGGTCTTAACTCTTACTCTGGGCTAATGGTTAAGGTCTTATCTCTTCCTCTGGACTAATGGTTAAGGTCTTAGACTCTTACTCTGGCATCATGGATAAGGTCTTAGACTCTTACTCTGGACTACTGGTTAATGTCTTAACTCTTACTCTGGCGTCATGGTTAAGGTCTTAACTTTCACTCTGGCATCATGGTTAAGGTCTTAACTCTGACTCTGTACTCATGGTTAAGGTCTTAACTCTTACTCTGGCATCATGGTTAAGGTCTTAACTATTACTCTGGACTAATGGTTAAGGTCTTAACTCTTACTCTGGACTAATGGTTAAGGTCTTAACTCTTACTCTGGACTAATGGTTAAGGTCTTAACTCTTACTCTGGACTAATGGTTAAGGTCTTAACTCTTACTCTGGCATCATGGTTAGTGTCTTAGACTCTTACTCTGGACTAATGGTTAAGGTCTTAACTCATACTCTGGACTAATGGTTAAGGTCTTAGACTCTTACTCTGGACTAATGGTTAAGGTCTTAACTCTTACTCTGGACTAATGGTTAAGGTCTTAACTCTTACTCTGGACTAATGGTTAAGGTCTTAACTCTTACTCTGGCATCATGGTTAAGGTCTTAACTCTTACTCTGGACTAATGGTTAAGGTCTTAACTCTTACTCTTGACTAATGGTTAAGGTCTTAACTCTTACGCTGGACTAATGGTTAAGGTCTTGGACTCTTACTCTGGCATCATGGTTAAGGTCTTAACTCTTACTCTGGCATCATGGTTAAGGTCTTAACTCTTACTCTGGCATCATGGTTAAGGTCTTAACTCTTACTCTGGACTAATGGTTAAGGTCTTAACTCTTACTCTGGCATCATGGTTAAGGTATTAAGTCTTACTCTGGCATCATGGTTAAGGTCTTAACTCTTACTCTGGACTAATGGTTAAGGTCTTAACTCTTACTCTGGACTAATGGTTAAGGTCTTAACTCTTACTCTGCCATCATGGTTAAGGTCTTAACTCTTACTCTGGACTAATGGTTAAGGTCTTAACTCTTACTCTGGCATCATGGTTAAAGTCTTAGACTCATACTCTGGCATCATGGTTACGGTCTTAACTCTTACTCTGGACTAATGGTTAAGGGCTCAACTCTTACTCTGGCATCATGGTTAGGGTCTTAGACTCTTACTCTGGACCAATGGTTAAGGTCTTAACTCTTACTCTGGACTAATGGTTAAGGTCTTAACTCTTACTCTGGCATCATCGTTAAGGTCTTAACTCTTACTCTGGCATCATGGTTAAGGTCTTAACTCTAACTCTGGACTAATGGTTAAGGTCTTAACTCGTACTCTGGACTAATGGTTAAGGTCTTAACTCTTACTCTGGCATCATGGTTAAGGTCTTAACTCTGGCATCATGGTTAAGGTCTTAACTCTTACTCTGGACTAATGGTTAAGGTCTTAACTCTTACTCTGGCATCATGGTTAAGGTCTTAGACTCATACTCTGGCATCATGGTTAAGGTCTTAACTCTTACTTCGGACTAATGGTTAAGGTCTTAACTCTTACTCTGGCATCATGGTTAAGGTCTTAGACTCTTACTCTGGAATAATGGTTAAGGTCTTAACTCTTACTCTGGGCTAATGGTTAAGGTCTTATCTCTTCCTCTGGACTAATGGTTAAGGTCTTAGACTCTTACTCTGGCATCATGGATAAGGTCTTAGACTCTTACTCTGGACTACTGGTTAATGTCTTAACTCTTACTCTGGCGTCATGGTTAAGGTCTTAACTTTCACTCTGGCATCATGGTTAAGGTCTTAACTCTGACTCTGTACTCATGGTTAAGGTCTTAACTCTTACTCTGGCATCATGGTTAAGGTCTTAACTATTACTCTGGACTAATGGTTAAGGTCTTAACTCTTACTCTGGACTAATGGTTAAGGTCTTAACTCTTACTCTGGACTAATGGTTAAGGTCTTAACTCTTACTCTGGCATCATGGTTAAGGTCTTAACTCTTACTCTGGACTAATGGTTAAGGTCTTAACTCTTACTCTGGGCTAATGGTCAAGGTCTTAACTCTTACTCTGGACTAATGGTTAAGGTCTTAACTCTTACTCTGGACTAATGGTTAAGGTCTTAACACTTACTCTGGCATCATAGTTAAGGTCTTAACTCTTACTCTGGACTAATGGTTAAGGTCTTAGACTCCTACTCTGGACTAATGGTTAAGGTCTTAACTCTTTCTCTGGGCTAATAGTTAAGGTCTTAGACTCTTACTCTGGCATCATGGTTAAGGTCTTAGACTCTTACTCTGGCATCAAGGTTAAGGTCTTAACTCTTACTCTGGCATCATGGTTAAGGTCTTAACTCTTACTCTGGACTAATGGTTAAGGTCTTAGACTCTTACTCTGGACTAATGGTTAAGGTCTTAACTCTTACTCTGGACTAATGGTTAAGGTCTTAACTCTTACTCTGGACTAATGGTTAAGGTATTAACTCTTACTCTGGAATCATGGTTAAGGTCTTAACTCTTACTCTGGACTAATGGTTAAGGTCTTAACTCTTACTCTGGGCTAATGGTTATGGTCTTAACTCTTACTCTGGACTAATGGTTAAGGTCTTAACTCTTACTCTGGCATCATGGTTAAGGTCTTAACTCTTACTCTGGACTAATGGTTAAGGTCTTAACTCTTACTCTGGGCTAATGGTCAAGGTCTTAACTCTTACTCTGGACTAATGGTTAAGGTCTTAACTCTTACTCTGGACTAATGGTTAAGGTCTTAACTCTTACTCTGGCATCATAGGTAAGGTCTTAACTCTTACTCTGGACTAATGGTTAAGGTCTTAACTCTTACTCTTGACTAATGGTTAAGGTCTTAACTCTTACTCTGGACTAATGGTTAAGGTCTTAGACTCTTACTCTGGCATCATGGTTAAGGTCTTAACTCTTACTCTGGACTAATGGTTAAGGTCTTAACTCTTACTCTGGCATCATGGTTAAGGTCTTAGACTCATACTCTGGCATCATGGTTAAGGTCTTAAATCTTACTCTGGACTAATGGTTAAGGTCTTAACTCTTACTCTGGACTAATGGTTAAGGTCTTAACTCTTACTCTGGCATCATGGTTAAGGTCTTAACTCTTACTCTGGACTAATGGTTATGGTCTTAGACTCTTACTCTGGCATCATGTTTAAGGTCTTAACTCTTACTCTGGCATCATGGTTAAGGTCTTAACTCTTACTCTGGACTAATGGTTAAGGTCTTAACTCTGACTCTGGCATCATGGTTAAGGTCTTAGACTCTTACTCTGGAATAATGGTTAAGGTCTTAACTCTTACTCTGGCATCACGGTTAAGGTCTTAACTCTTACTCTGGACTAATGGTTAAGGTCTTAACTCTTACTCTGGACTAATGGTTAAGGTCTTAGACTCTTACTCTGGCATCATGGTTAAGGTCTTAACTCTTACTCTGAACTAATGGTTAATGTCTTAACTCTTACTCTGGCATCATGGTTAAGTTCCTAACTCTTTCTGTGGCCTATTGGTTAAGGTCCTAACTCTTACTCTGGCATCATGGTTAAGGTCTTAACTCTTACTCTGGCATCATGGTTAAGGTCTTAACTCTTACTCTGCACTAATGGTTAAGGTCTTAACTCTTACTCTGGCATCACGGTTAAGGTCTTAACTCTTACTCTGGACTAATGGTTAAGGTCTTAACTCTTACTCTGGGCTAATGGTTAAGGTTTTAACTCTTACTCTGGACTAATGGTTAAGGTTTTAACTCTTACTCTGGCATCATGGTTAAGGTCTTAACTCTTACTCTGGACTAATGGTTAAGGTCTTAACTCTTACTCTGGACTATTGGTTAAGGCCTTAACTCTTACTCTGGGCTAATGATTAAGGTCTTAACTCTTACTCTGGCATCATGGTTAAGGTCTTAACTCTTACGCTGGACTAATGGTTAAGGTCTTAACTCTTACTCTGGACTAATGGTTAAGATCTTAACTCTTACTCTAGACTAATGGTTAAGGTTTTAACTCTTACTCTGGCATCATGGTTAAGGTCTTTGACTCTTACTCTGGACTAATGGTTAAGGTCTTAACTCTTACTCTGGACTAATGGTTAAGGTCTTAACTCTTACTCTGGCATCATGGTTAAGGTCTTAACTCTTACTCTGGACTAATGGTTAAGGTGTTAACTCTTACTCTGAGCTAATGGTTAAGGTCTTAACTCTTTCTCTGGACTAATGGTTAAGGTCTTATCTCTTACTCTGGAGTAATGGTTAAGGTCTTAGACTCTTACTCTGGCATCATGAATAAGGTCTTAGACTCTTACTCTGGACTACTGGTTAATGTCTTAACTCTTACTCTGGCATCATGTTTAAGGTCTTAACTCTCACTCTGGCATCATGGTTAAGGTCTTAACTCTTACTCTGTACTCATGGTTAAGGTCTTAACTCTTACTCTGGCATCATGGTTAAGGTCTTCACTCTTACTCTGGACTAATGGTTAAGGTCTTAACTCTTACTCTGGACTAATGGTTAAGGTCTTAACTCTTACTCTGGCATCATGGTTAAGGTCTTAACTCTTACTCTGGACTAATGGTTAAGGTCTTAACTCTTACTCCGGACTAATGGTTAAGGTCTTAACTCTTACTCTGGCATCATGGTTTAGGTCTTAACTCTTACTCTGGCATCATGGTTTAGGTCTTAGACTCTTACTCTGGACTAATGGTTAAGGTCTGAACTCTTAATCTGGCATCATGGTTAAGGTCTTAACTCTTACTCTGGACTAATGGTTAAGGTCTGAACTCTTACTCTGGACTAATGGTTAAGGTCTTAACTCTTACTCTGGACTAATGGTTAAGGTCTGAACTCTTACTCTGGACTAATGGTTAAGGTCTTAACTCTTACTCTGGACTAATGGTTTAGGTCTTAGACTCTTACTCTGGACTAATGGTTAAGGTCTTAACTCTTACTCTGGCATCATCGTTAAGGTCTTAACTCTTACTCTGGACTAATGGTTAAGGTCTGAACTCTTACTCTGGCATCATGGTTAAGGTCTTACCTCTTACTCTGGACTAATGGTTAAGGTCTTATCTCTTACTCTGGACTAATGGTTAAGATCTTAACTCTTACTCTAAACTAATGGTTAAGGTTTTAACTCTTACTCTGGCATCATGGTTAAGGTCTTCGACTCTTACTCTGGACTAATGGTTAAGGTCTTAACTCTTACTCTGGACTAATGGTTAAGGTCTTAACTCTTACTCTGGCATCATGGTTAAGGTCTTAACTCTTACTCTGGACTAATGGTTAAGGTCTTAACTCTTACTCTGGGCTAATGGTTAAGGTCTTAACTCTTACTCTGGACTAATGGTTAAGGTCTTAACTCTTACTCTGGACTAATGGTTAAGGTCTTATCTCTTACTCTGGACTAATGGTTAAGGTCTTAGACTCTTACTCTGGCATCATGAATAAGGTCTTAGACTCTTACTCTGGACTACTGGTTAATGTCTTAACTCTTACTCTGGCATCATGGTTAAGGTCTTAACTCTCACTCTGGCATCATGGTTAAGGTCTTAACTCTTACTCTGTACTCATGGTTAAGGTCTTAACTCTTACTCTGGCATCATGGTTAAGGTCTTAACTCTTACTCTGGACTAATGGTTAAGGTCTTAACTCTTACTCCAGACTAATGGTTAAGGTCTTAACTCTTACTCTGGCATCATGGTTTAGGTCTTAACTCTTACTCTGGCATCATGGTTTAGGTCTTAGACTCTTACTCTGGACTAATGGTTAAGGTCTTAACTCTTACTCTGGCATCATGGTTAAGGTCTTAACTCTTACTCTGGACTAATGGTTAAGGTCTGAACTCTTACTCTGGACTAATGGTTAAGGTCTTAACTCTTACTCTGGACTAATGGTTAAGCTCTTAGACTCTTACTCTCGACTAATGGTTAAGGTCTTAACTCTTACTCTGGCATCATGGTTAAGGTCTTAGACTCTTACTCTGGACTAATGGTTAAGGTCTTAACTCATACTCTGGACTAATGGTTAAGGTCTTAGACTCTTACTCTGGACTAATGGTTAAGGTCTTAACTCTTACTCTGGACTAATGGTTAAGGTCTTAACTCTTACTCTGGACTAATGGTTAAGGTCTTAACTCTTACTCTGGCATCATGGTTAAGGTCTTAACTCTTACTCTGGACTAATGGTTAAGGTCTTAACTCTTACTCTTGACTAATGGTTAAGGTCTTAACTCTTACTCTGGACTAATGGTTAAGTTCTTAGACTCTTACTCTGGCATCATGGTTAAGGTCTTAGACTCTTACTCTGGCATCATCGTTAAGGTCTTAACTCTTACTCTGGCATCATGGTTAAGGTCTTAACTCTTACTCTGGACTAATGGTTAAGGTCTGAACTCTTACTCTGGACTAATGGTTAAGGTCTTAACTCTTACTCTGGACTAATGGTTAAGGTCTTAGACTCTTACTCTGTACTCATGGTTAAGGTCTTAACTCTTACTCTGGCATCATGGTTAAGGTCTTAACTCTTACTCTGGACTAATGGTTAAGGTCTTAACTCTAACTCTTGACTAATGGTTAAGGTCTTAGACTCTTACTCTGGACTAATGGTTAAGGTCTTAGACTCTTACTCTGGCATCATGGTTAAGGTCTTAACTCTTACTCTGGCATCATTGTTAAGGTCTTAACTTTTACTCTGGCATCATGGTTAAGGTCTTAACTCTTACTCTGGACTAATGGTTAAGGTCTTAACTCTTACTCTGGACTAATGGTTAAGGTCTTAACTCTTACTCCGGCATCATGGTTAAGGTCTTAACTCTTACTCTGGACTAATGGTTAAGGTCTTAACTCTTACTCTGGCATCATGCTTAAGGTCTTAGACTCATACTCTGGCATCATGGTTAAGGTCTTAAATCTTACTCTGGACTAATGGTTAAGGTCTTAACTCTTACTCTGGCATCATGGTTAAGGTCTTAACTCTCACTCTGGCATCATGGTTAAGGTCTTAACTCTTACTCTGTACTCATGGTTAAGGTCTTAACTCTTACTCTGGCATCATGGTTAAGGTCTTAACTCTTACTCTGGACTAATGGTTAAGGTCTTAACTCTTACTCCAGACTAATGGTTAAGGTCTTAACTCTTACTCTGGCATCATGGTTTAGGTCTTAACTCTTACTCTGGCATCATGGTTTAGGTCTTAGACTCTTACTCTGGACTAATGGTTAAGGTCTTAACTCTTACTCTGGCATCATGGTTAAGGTCTTAACTCTTACTCTGGACTAATGGTTAAGGTCTGAACTCTTACTCTGGACTAATGGTTAAGGTCTTAACTCTTACTCTGGACTAATGGTTAAGGTCTTAGACTCTTACTCTCGACTAATGGTTAAGGTCTTAACTCTTACTCTGGCATCATGGTTAAGGTCTTAGACTCTTACTCTGGACTAATGGTTAAGGTCTTAACTCATACTCTGGACTAATGGTTAAGGTCTTAGACTCTTACTCTGGACTAATGGTTAAGGTCTTAACTCTTACTCTGGACTAATGGTTAAGGTCTTAACTCTTACTCTGGACTAATGGTTAAGGTCTTAACTCTTACTCTGGCATCATGGTTAAGGTCTTAACTCTTACTCTGGACTAATGGTTAAGGTCTTAACTCTTACTCTTGACTAATGGTTAAGGTCTTAACTCTTACTCTGGACTAATGGTTAAGTTCTTAGACTCTTACTCTGGCATCATGGTTAAGGTCTTAGACTCTTACTCTGGCATCATCGTTAAGGTCTTAACTCTTACTCTGGCATCATGGTTAAGGTCTTAACTCTTACTCTGGACTAATGGTTAAGGTCTGAACTCTTACTCTGGACTAATGGTTAAGGTCTTAACTCTTACTCTGGACTAATGGTTAAGGTCTTAGACTCTTACTCTGTACTCATGGTTAAGGTCTTAACTCTTACTCTGGCATCATGGTTAAGGTCTTAACTCTTACTCTGGACTAATGGTTAAGGTCTTAACTCTAACTCTTGACTAATGGTTAAGGTCTTAGACTCTTACTCTGGACTAATGGTTAAGGTCTTAGACTCTTACTCTGGCATCATGGTTAAGGTCTTAACTCTTACTCTGGCATCATTGTTAAGGTCTTAACTCTTACTCTGGCATCATGGTTAAGGTCTTAACTCTTACTCTGGACTAATGGTTAAGGTCTTAACTCTTACTCTGGACTAATGGTTAAGGTCTTAACTCTTACTCCGGCATCATGGTTAAGGTCTTAACTCTTACTCTGGACTAATGGTTAAGGTCTTAACTCTTACTCTGGCATCATGCTTAAGGTCTTAGACTCATACTCTGGCATCATGGTTAAGGTCTTAAATCTTACTCTGGACTAATGGTTAAGGTCTTAACTCTTACTCTGGCATCATGGTTAAGGTCTTAACTCTTACTCTGGACTAATGGTTAAGGTCTTAACTCTTACTCTGGCATCATGGTTAAGGTCTTAACTCTTACTCTGGACTAATGGTTATGGTCTTAGACTCTTACTCTGGCATCATGTTTAAGGTCTTAACTCTTACTCTGGACTAATGGTTAAGGTCTTAACTCTTACTCTGGACTAATGGTTAAGGTCTTAGACTCTTACTCTGGCATCATGGTTAAGGTCTTAACTCTTACTCTGAACTAATGGTTAATGTCTTAACTCTTACTCTGGCATCATGGTTAAGTTCCTAACTCTTTCTGTGGCCTATTGGTTAAGGTCCTAACTCTTACTCTGGCATCATGGTTATGGTCTTAAATCTTACTCTGGCATCGTGGTTAAGGTCTTAACTCTTACTCTGGACTAATGGTTAAGGTCTTAACTCTTACTCTGGCATCACGGTTAAGGTCTTAACTCTTACTCTGGACTAATGGTTAAGGTCTTAGACTCTTACTCTGTACTCATGGTTAAGGTCTTAGACTCTTACTCTGGCATCATCGTTAAGGTCTTAACTCTTACTCTGGCATCATGGTTAAGGTCTTAACTCTTACTCTCGACTAATGGTTAAGGTCTGAACTCTTACTCTGGACTAATGGTTAAGGTCTTAACTCTCACTCTGGCATCATGGTTAAGGTCTTAACTCTTACTCTGTACTCATGGTTAAGGTCTTAACTCTTACTCTGGCATCATGGTTAAGGTCTTAACTCTTACTCTGGACTAATGGTTAAGGTCTTAGACTCTTACTCTGTACTCATGGTTAAGGTCTTAACTCTTACTCTGGCATCATGGTTAAGGTCTTAACTCTTACTCTGGACTAATGGTTAAGGTCTTAACTCTAACTCTTGACTAATGGTTAAGGTCTTAGACTCTTACTCTGGACTAATGGTTAAGGTCTTAGACTCTTACTCTGGCATCATGGTTAAGGTCTTAACTCTTACTCTGGCATCATTGTTAAGGTCTTAACTTTTACTCTGGCATCATGGTTAAGGTCTTAACTCTTACTCTGGACTAATGGTTAAGGTCTTAACTCTTACTCTGGACTAATGGTTAAGGTCTTAACTCTTACTCCGGCATCATGGTTAATGTAGGAGAGTGGAATCTGACTAATGGTTGCCCCCAACTTTTTGCCTGGTATTTAAGTGGTTTTTGACTAGTCTGGCTGGGATCCTGCTATCCAGGACCCCAGCCTATCTGCTTTCTCCCTAAAACTGTTGTGAGTACTCTAGGTACAAACATAATTGGATGCTGGGCATGCCCTTCCAGTCCCTTGTAGATGGTACCCTAGGTACCCAGGGCATGGGTCCCCCAGTAGGCCTACCAGGGCTGCAGCACTTATTGTGCCACCCTGGGACAGCCACCCAAACTGACACCACCAGGCCACTACTGTAGCCTGGGTAAGGTGGTGCTAGCACCCCTTACAGGGATGTAGGTACCCTATGTCCCATACCATTACAACACATATACTCTCATAGGTCACCCCTATGGCAGGCCCTGGTAATCCTACAGGGCTGGGTGCTGAGGTATGTGTGAGGGGGGACCCCTACGTGAGTAGGACCTCTCTGCAACCTTCGTAACACCGTTACTGGGTTGTTTGTAGTGTAGCCATACCATATACTCTACCGCATTATAAGTTATTGCGTCATCGCTGTAACTTGGGACTGGCTACACAGAACCATATCGTGTTTGGTGTCAAACATGAAGGAATCATACCCCCAGTCCAGCCATGGGCATGGGGGCACGATTCCCCCTTGCTAGGAGGGTGATATGGGAAAAGCGGTATATTTTAGACACCAATTTAAAAGTGCACGTGTACCACAAAATGGCTACTGTTCGCCACCTACACGACTCTGGCTGGCTGTTGCTGGGGAAAATCCCAGCCTCGCCAGCTGGACAATAGGGCTCCTGTGGCAGGGAGGTGCCAGCACCTCCCCAGACAGGATAATGTGGATTGGAACAGGGTGGGTGCACCAAATGTCCATTCAGAGTTGCACGTAGGCAGCTGCAGAGCCCCAACTCTGCATACACCGCCTGGAACCGGTTCAGGGGCATCCTGCCCCTCGCCCAGGCGGGAAACACACAAAGGGGAGTGGGTGTAGCCACCCTTTCCCGCCTCTACTCTGATTGGCAGGCTCTATTTTGGACCATCCCCTAATCTTGGGGATATATGGGAATAACTTTGCCCTAGAGCCTCAGATTCGTACAGGACTTCACAGAACTGACCTTCGACGAGCTGCTGCCCAGCTGACTGAAGAAATCTCCCTTGGGATAAAGGAGTTATCCCCCTGCTTGGCAGGCACCTAAAAGACTACAAGATACCCGGTTGGAACTTCGTTGCTCTCACGACCTTCGACGCCTTCCAGCAACCTCGAGGTGGGTCTCCAGTGCATCCCAGCGTCCTGTGAGCGTGCCCAGCAAGTCTGAGCACCCTGGATCACGTGGGTGTCGAGATCCCCGCATACCCCGAGACACCGGCCACCTCTTGTCCAGCACACGACCCCGACCAGTGGGGAAGTTGTGCTTTGGCCCATTCTTGAGCCAACCTTCAAGCAGCATTTGTGCCGACCCTCAGCTCCCTGGCCCGCTCCGGTGGCCCGTGGGAGCCCTTTTACGCACTCCATTTTGCTGCCTTCCGCGGTCCCTTGTCTCTCGACTTGTGGACCCTGACGGAGGACAATCTTCTTTTCTAAGAGTTCCCCTGGTTGCTCCAGGCCTGCTCTACGCTCCCTGCAAAGGAGAGCACCCTCAGACCACGTGGGTCTGCACCAGCAGCTGCTTTGTTCATCTTGCGTGGGTTGCGGTTGCCAATGCTTAGTGGATCCAATCGGGACACTAACACCGCAGCGACCCTCAGCCGACGTGGGACAGTCGCCCTCCAGAAGCTGGCCTTCCTTGAAGCCTCCCGGTGCCCGTGACTGCAGAGCCCAGCTGTACCTTCCACACCTGAAGCACCCGACATCCACGAGCTCCTTCCTGTGAGCTCCCTGGTCACTCTGCTGTAACCCAGACTCTGTCCCCTCTGCTTTCAGGTTCATCTTTGTCTTTTCTTCAACTTTAATCTTCACGACTTCAGCGACACTTCCAGCTAGCAGCAGTTTGGACTCCTTTTCCATAGAAAATCAGCCCGCGACCCGACACCAGAATCGACCTATGCACCCGGCTTCCCTGGGGCAGGTAACAGTGGTACTTCGGTACTCCCGTGGTGGTGGGCTCTCCAAAGCCTTAAGTCTCAAGCCTTAACTTTGTACTGTTGTTAGAAGTGTCCTTAAACCTTAATTATTCAACCGCGACATTCTCCATAGGCTAACATTGCGATCCCGACAGCAGCTTCTCGCACTGCACACGCCTCCCGTGGGTCCCCTTCCTCTTAACTGTGGGTGGATTCTTAAGGGGCCAGCGATCCTGAATGCCCTAGGCATTGCCTGTAGAATTGTCGTGGTTCTTATACCACTATTTTAGTATATGGTTTGGTCCCCCCCTGGGGCCCATTGATTTCTGTGCTATTTATTGTGTTTAGAAATGCTTGTTTGAATTGTAACTTTGCCACTAGCCACATAAAGTGACTGTGGGATTCTGTCTAGAATAAATACATATATTTTATATATATACCTGTGTGGGCTACTCTTTCATTTGGTTATTCAAGAGGTTATTATGGTAAAACAATAAGCTTAACACTCCTTCAAGACTTAGCCTGAAGGCTGCTCTCCACAGCTACCACTAGGATAGCTTTCTTTAAAGGTTGTCTTAAACCTACCATCAATAGGAGTCGAATTGGACTGGTGCAAGGTGTCCCTATAACTAGGAACAGCATATGCCAGGCCAACTTCTCACATTGGTGTGCAGCGGTTGGATTCAAGCTTGCCATTGTTTTACCAGATAACAAATTGAATTTCTAAAGTGGAAGCCACAAGGTACCAAAGGTACATATAAATTCAAGCTAGAATACAATAAGTTCTACTGAACTTGGAGTTGTGTGTAGAGGGTTTAGCACACCTTGACTACAACTCAAGAGAGGGTTCAGTAGGCCACACTTAGTGTAGGTAGATACATCACTACACTAAACATGTCTTCAGGTGGCACTAAGGCTATGGAAGGACCCCAGAGGGTCCCAGTAGATAAGTATGATAATTTCACCTTTGCAGAGCTCAGGGAAATGTGCACCCTTAGGGGACTGAAGACAGAAAGAGGTGCCAACACAAAACGTCTCAAAGAGATCCTGCTCATAGCAGACTTTATGGAGTCCATAGGATCCAGAGGGACGGACAGAGTGGGTGGGCACCCCTCAGAAGAGGACACTCCCAGAGTGGAATCTGAAGAGGAGCAGGAAGAGGATGAAAATCCTGACCTGGAAGAAACAGACCACTCACAGCATGGAGGTGATGGCTCAAGGGGCACTCCCTCCACCCTTAAAAGGAGAGTGGTGGATCCAAGAAGGAACAGATCCCCCTCAGTGGGATCCAACCATTCTAGGAGATCCAAAGGGTCCTCTGCCTCTTCTCAGAGAAGAGAATCCTCTCATGAGAGGAAATGCAGACTGATCAAATTTGAGCAGGCTAAGCTTGAGCTTAAAAGAGAACAGTTAGCATTGGACAGGGAAACCCTGGAGCTTCAGAAAGCTTCAAGAAAGTGGGGTCTAGAGATCCCTGGTGGCAGTAAGGAAACCCCTAGAGTTAGAGAGAAAGTCCCTGACAATAGGAACCTCCACAAGATTGTGCCCCCCTATCAGAATGGGGATGATATCCACAAATGGATATCTGCTCTTGAAAGGGCCTGTAGAGTACAGAGGGTCCCAGTAGAGCAGTGGGCAGCAATCCTGTGGCTCTCCTTTTCAGATAAAGGAAGAGACAAGCTCCTCTCTGTAAGAGAAGAGGATGCTGATGATTATTATATCCTGAAAGATGCTTTAATAGATGGGTTTGGCTTAACCACTGATCAATACAGACTTAAGTTCAGAGACACCCAGAAAGCACAGAATCAAGATTGGGTAGACTTTGTGGATTGTGCAACCAAGGCACTGGAAGGTTGGTTAAATGGCAGTAAAGTTAATGATTATCAAGGATTGTATAATCTCATTATGAGGGAGCAGATTCTTAATAATTGTCAGAACCAACTTTTACACCAGCACCTGGTAGACTCTGATCTGACCTCTCCCCAAGAATTGGGAAAGAAGGCAGACAAATGGGTCAGAACCAGGATTAGGCCTAAGAACCAAGTTGGTGACCAGAAGAAGGATTCCACTAAGCCCAAAGAGAAAGGCGGGGATGATAAACAAGAAAAGTCCTCTGAAGGGCCCCAACAAACCAGTGCTGGGGGTGGGTCCCAAAATACTTCCTCTAATACCAAGAAACCATATTGCCATGTGTGTAAGAAACCTGGCCACTGGAAAACTGACTCCAGCTGTCCTAAGAATGGCAATAAAGAAAGTGTTCCTCCAAAACCAGCTCCGACACCTCCTGTTACTACTAGTAGTAATCCCCCAGGTGGTGGGAGTGCACCCAAAAATTTAGTTGGGTTCTCTTTGGGGACACCAGTGGACTCTGGCCTAGCCAGGTCCCCTGCATTAGCAACAATGGTCTGTGATGGTGGCATGGGGTTTGCCAACTTTACCATGAGCCCCAGTATTCTGGGCAGGTACAGACAAGAACCAATGATCAATGGTCAGAAGGCTGTGGCCTATAAGGACACAGGGGCCAGTGTCACCATGGTGACCAAGAGGCTAGTGCCCCTAGATCAGCTTTTACCTGGGTTTAGCTATCAGGTGACCAATATTGATGGAATCAGGACAGATCACCCCATGGCAGTGATAAATCTCAGCTGGGGAGGAGTCACTGGCCCCAAGAGAGTGGCAGTGTCCCCAAACTTGCCTGTAGATTGTCTACTGGGGAATGATCTAGAAATCTCAGCCTGGGCTGAGGTTGACCACAAGGCCCATTTGAAAATGGTAGGAATTCCTGAGAGAGTGGATGAGACCCTGAGGGCCTCACCTCCACCCCAGGAGGAAATAGAAAGAGTGAAGCCTGAAACTATGGATCACTCTACACAAACAGAGAGCATAGGGGAGGAAGAGCAGTCTTCCCCCCACCAGACTACAGGTAAAGGTCCAGTTTCTCAGGGAACTGACCCTGCCCCTTGTGAAGTAACTGCCCCAGAAGTGGACAGGCTTGGCCTGCCCACCTCTCTGATGGCAGGGGATCCTTCCAAGGTGGTACCCAGTCTGGAGCAGGTATCCTGCCCCTCTCTACCCTGCCTCAGTCAGCCCAGGGCTGCAGAGGTCAGGGAGGCCAGTGGACCCTTACTGGGCCCCTGTCCAGAGGAACCCCCTCATCAAGAGATTAGGGACACCCAGCAGAGTAGTTTCAGCCAGGTGAATATTCCTCTACAAACTGAGGGATCCCCCTTACCCCTAGGTATAGGCACCCCTCAAATGGATGTTGTTGAGCACAGGGAAACCTGGGGCCTAGCTGCCCCAAACCTTCCAGTGCCCTCCACTATTCCAGCCAAAGGGATCCAACCCCCAGCTGTAGGCAGCCAGAGGTTGACCCTTAGGGCCAGATATGACACCGTCATGGGCAGAAAGGCTTCCATAGTGGCCAGTGATCTGAGGAGGTTGAGACCAACCCAAGTAGGGTCTCACTTCCAGACTCAGACACCCCACCAGCCCACCTCTGACCCAAAAACCAATACAGGTAATTTCCCTAGACTTTGGAGAAACTCTAGAACCCCTTGGGGTAGGATTTCCCAAGTGGACCATGACACAGGGAGCAACCATGTTAGTACAGGTTCTTCCTTATATGGCCACTCAGGAAATAAAGGCTTATCTGGACAAGGTTAGCCTTATCTCCTTTCGTTTGGGGGGGGGTTATGTAGGAGAGTGGAATCTGACTAATGGTTGCCCCCAACTTTTTGCCTGGTATTTAAGTGGTTTTTGACTAGTCTGGCTGGGATCCTGCTATCCAGGACCCCAGCCTATCTGCTTTCTCCCTAAAACTGTTGTGAGTACTCTAGGTACAAACATAATTGGATGCTGGGCATGCCCTTCCAGTCCCTTGTAGATGGTACCCTAGGTACCCAGGGCATGGGTCCCCCAGTAGGCCTACCAGGGCTGCAGCACTTATTGTGCCACCCTGGGACAGCCACCCAAACTGACACCACCAGGCCACTACTGTAGCCTGGGTAAGGTGGTGCTAGCACCCCTTACAGGGATGTAGGTACCCTATGTCCCATACCATTACAACACATATACTCTCATAGGTCACCCCTATGGCAGGCCCTGGTAATCCTACAGGGCTGGGTGCTGAGGTATGTGTGAGGGGGGACCCCTACGTGAGTAGGACCTCTCTGCAACCTTCGTAACACCGTTACTGGGTTGTTTGTAGTGTAGCCATACCATATACTCTACCGCATTATAAGTTATTGCGTCATCGCTGTAACTTGGGACTGGCTACACAGAACCATATCGTGTTTGGTGTCAAACATGAAGGAATCATACCCCCAGTCCAGCCATGGGCATGGGGGCACGATTCCCCCTTGCTAGGAGGGTGATATGGGAAAAGCGGTATATTTTAGACACCAATTTAAAAGTGCACGTGTACCACAAAATGGCTACTGTTCGCCACCTACACGACTCTGGCTGGCTGTTGCTGGGGAAAATCCCAGCCTCGCCAGCTGGACAATAGGGCTCCTGTGGCAGGGAGGTGCCAGCACCTCCCCAGACAGGATAATGTGGATTGGAACAGGGTGGGTGCACCAAATGTCCATTCAGAGTTGCACGTAGGCAGCTGCAGAGCCCCAACTCTGCATACACCGCCTGGAACCGGTTCAGGGGCATCCTGCCCCTCGCCCAGGCGGGAAACACACAAAGGGGAGTGGGTGTAGCCACCCTTTCCCGCCTCTACTCTGATTGGCAGGCTCTATTTTGGACCATCCCCTAATCTTGGGGATATATGGGAATAACTTTGCCCTAGAGCCTCAGATTCGTACAGGACTTCACAGAACTGACCTTCGACGAGCTGCTGCCCAGCTGACTGAAGAAATCTCCCTTGGGATAAAGGAGTTATCCCCCTGCTTAGCAGGCACCTAAAAGACTACAAGATACCCGGTTGGAACTTCGTTGCTCTCACGACCTTCGACGCCTTCCAGCAACCTCGAGGTGGGTCTCCAGTGCATCCCAGCGTCCTGTGAGCGTGCCCAGCAAGTCTGAGCACCCTGGATCACGTGGGTGTCGAGATCCCCGCATACCCCGAGACACCGGCCACCTCTTGTCCAGCACACGACCCCGACCAGTGGGGAAGTTGTGCTTTGGCCCATTCTTGAGCCAACCTTCAAGCAGCATTTGTGCCGACCCTCAGCTCCCTGGCCCGCTCCGGTGGCCCGTGGGAGCCCTTTTACGCACTCCATTTTGCTGCCTTCCGCGGTCCCTTGTCTCTCGACTTGTGGACCCTGACGGAGGACAATCTTCTTTTCTAAGAGTTCCCCTGGTTGCTCCAGGCCTGCTCTACGCTCCCTGCAAAGGAGAGCACCCTCAGACCACGTGGGTCTGCACCAGCAGCTGCTTTGTTCATCTTGCGTGGGTTGCGGTTGCCAATGCTTAGTGGATCCAATCGGGACACTAACACCGCAGCGACCCTCAGCCGACGTGGGACAGTCGCCCTCCAGAAGCTGGCCTTCCTTGAAGCCTCCCGGTGCCCGTGACTGCAGAGCCCAGCTGTACCTTCCACACCTGAAGCACCCGACATCCACGAGCTCCTTCCTGTGAGCTCCCTGGTCACTCTGCTGTAACCCAGACTCTGTCCCCTCTGCTTTCAGGTTCATCTTTGTCTTTTCTTCAACTTTAATCTTCACGACTTCAGCGACACTTCCAGCTAGCAGCAGTTTGGACTCCTTTTCCATAGAAAATCAGCCCGCGACCCGACACCAGAATCGACCTATGCACCCGGCTTCCCTGGGGCAGGTAACAGTGGTACTTCGGTACTCCCGTGGTGGTGGGCTCTCCAAAGCCTTAAGTCTCAAGCCTTAACTTTGTACTGTTGTTAGAAGTGTCCTTAAACCTTAATTATTCAACCGCGACATTCTCCATAGGCTAACATTGCGATCCCGACAGCAGCTTCTCGCACTGCACACGCCTCCCGTGGGTCCCCTTCCTCTTAACTGTGGGTGGATTCTTAAGGGGCCAGCGATCCTGAATGCCCTAGGCATTGCCTGTAGAATTGTCGTGGTTCTTATACCACTATTTTAGTATATGGTTTGGTCCCCCCCTGGGGCCCATTGATTTCTGTGCTATTTATTGTGTTTAGAAATGCTTGTTTGAATTGTAACTTTGCCACTAGCCACATAAAGTGACTGTGGGATTCTGTCTAGAATAAATACATATATTTTATATATATACCTGTGTGGGCTACTCTTTCATTTGGTTATTCAAGAGGTTATTATGGTAAAACAATAAGCTTAACACTCCTTCAAGACTTAGCCTGAAGGCTGCTCTCCACAGCTACCACTAGGATAGCTTTCTTTAAAGGTTGTCTTAAACCTACCATCAATAGGAGTCGAATTGGACTGGTGCAAGGTGTCCCTATAACTAGGAACAGCATATGCCAGGCCAACTTCTCACAGTTAAGGTCTTAACTCTTACTCTGGACTAATGGTTAAGGTCTTAACTCTTACTCTGGCATCATGCTTAAGGTCTTAGACTCACACTCTGGCATCATGGTTAAGGTCTTAAATCTTACTCTGGACTAATGGTTAAGGTCTTAACTCTTACTCTGGCATCATGGTTAAGGTCTTAACTCTCACTCTGGCATCATGGTTAAGGTCTTAACTCTTACTCTGTACTCATGGTTAAGGTCTTAACTCTTACTCTGGCATCATGGTTAAGGTCTTAACTCTTACTCTGGACTAATGGTTAAGGTCTTAACTCTTACTCCAGACTAATGGTTAAGGTCTTAACTCTTACTCTGGCATCATGGTTTAGGTCTTAACTCTTACTCTGGCATCATGGTTTAGGTCTTAGACTCTTACTCTGGACTAATGGTTAAGGTCTTAACTCTTACTCTGGCATCATGGTTAAGGTCTGAACTCTTACTCTGGACTAATGGTTAAGGTCTGAACTCTTACTCTGGACTAATGGTTGAGGTCTTAACTCTTACTCTGGACTAATGGTTAAGGTCTTAGACTCTTACTCTCGACTAATGGTTAAGGTCTTAACTCTTACTCTGGCATCATGGTTAAGGTCTTAGACTCTTACTCTGGACTAATGGTTAAGGTCTTAACTCATACTCTGGACTAATGGTTAAGGTCTTAGACTCTTACTCTGGACTAATGGTTAAGGTCTTAACTCTTACTCTGGACTAATGGTTAAGGTCTTAACTCTTACTCTGGACTAATGGTTAAGGTCTTAACTCTTACTCTGGCATCATGGTTAAGGTCTTAACTCTTACTCTGGACTAATGGTTAAGGTCTTAACTCTTACTCTTGACTAATGGTTAAGGTCTTAACTCTTACTCTGGACTAATGGTTAAGTTCTTAGACTCTTACTCTGGCATCATGGTTAAGGTCTTAGACTCTTACTCTGGCATCATCGTTAAGGTCTTAACTCTTACTCTGGCATCATGGTTAAGGTCTTAACTCTTACTCTGGACTAATGGTTAAGGTCTGAACTCTTACTCTGGACTAATGGTTAAGGTCTTAACTCTTACTCTGGACTAATGGTTAAGGTCTTAGACTCTTACTCTGTACTCATGGTTAAGGTCTTAACTCTTACTCTGGCATCATGGTTAAGGTCTTAACTCTTACTCTGGACTAATGGTTAAGGTCTTAACTCTAACTCTTGACTAATGGTTAAGGTCTTAGACTCTTACTCTGGACTAATGGTTAAGGTCTTAGACTCTTACTCTGGCATCATGGTTAAGGTCTTAACTCTTACTCTGGCATCATTGTTAAGGTCTTAACTCTTACTCTGGCATCATGGTTAAGGTCTTAACTCTTACTCTGGACTAATGGTTAAGGTCTTAACTCTTACTCTGGACTAATGGTTAAGGTCTTAACTTTTACTCCGGCATCATGGTTAAGGTCTTAACTCTTACTCTGGACTAATGGTTAAGGTCTTAACTCTTACTCTGGCATCATGCTTAAGGTCTTAGACTCATACTCTGGCATCATGGTTAAGGTCTTAAATCTTACTCTGGACTAATGGTTAAGGTCTTAACTCTTACTCTGGCATCATGGTTAAGGTCTTAACTCTTACTCTGGACTAATGGTTAAGGTCTTAACTCTTACTCTGGCATCATGGTTAAGGTCTTAACTCTTACTCTGGACTAATGGTTATGGTCTTAGACTCTTACTCTGGCATCATGTTTAAGGTCTTAACTCTTACTCTGGACTAATGGTTAAGGTCTTAACTCTTACTCTGGACTAATGGTTAAGGTCTTAGACTCTTACTCTGGCATCATGGTTAAGGTCTTAACTCTTACTCTGAACTAATGGTTAATGTCTTAACTCTTACTCTGGCATCATGGTTAAGTTCCTAACTCTTTCTGTGGCCTATTGGTTAAGGTCCTAACTCTTACTCTGGCATCATGGTTATGGTCTTAAATCTTACTCTGGCATCGTGGTTAAGGTCTTAACTCTTACTCTGGACTAATGGTTAAGGTCTTAACTCTTACTCTGGCATCACGGTTAAGGTCTTAACTCTTACTCTGGACTAATGGTTAAGGTCTTAGACTCTTACTCTGTACTCATGGTTAAGGTCTTAGACTCTTACTCTGGCATCATCGTTAAGGTCTTAACTCTTACTCTGGCATCATGGTTAAGGTCTTAACTCTTACTCTCGACTAATGGTTAAGGTCTGAACTCTTACTCTGGACTAATGGTTAAGGTCTTAACTCTTACTCTGGACTAATGGTTAAGGTCTTAGACTCTTACTCTGTACTCATGGTTAAGGTCTTAACTCTTACTCTGGCATCATGGTTAAGGTCTTAACTCTTACTCTGGACTAATGGTTAAGGTCTTAACTCTAACTCTTGACTAATGGTTAAGGTCTTAGACTCTTACTCTGGACTAATGGTTAAGGTCTTAGACTCTTACTCTGGCATCATGGTTAAGGTCTTAACTCTTACTCTGGCATCATTGTTAAGGTCTTAACTTTTACTCTGGCATCATGGTTAAGGTCTTAACTCTTACTCTGGACTAATGGTTAAGGTCTTAACTCTTACTCTGGACTAATGGTTAAGGTCTTAACTCTTACTCCGGCATCATGGTTAAGGTCTTAACTCTTACTCTGGACTAATGGTTAAGGTCTTAACTCTTACTCTGGCATCATGCTTAAGGTCTTAGACTCACACTCTGGCATCATGGTTAAGGTCTTAAATCTTACTCTGGACTAATGGTTAAGGTCTTAACTCTTACTCTGGCATCATGGTTAAGGTCTTAACTCTCACTCTGGCATCATGGTTAAGGTCTTAACTCTTACTCTGTACTCATTGTTAAGGTCTTAACTCTTACTCTGGCATCATGGTTAAGGTCTTAACTCTTACTCTGGACTAATGGTTAAGGTCTTAACTCTTACTCCAGACTAATGGTTAAGGTCTTAACTCTTACTCTGGCATCATGGTTTAGGTCTTAACTCTTACTCTGGCATCATGGTTTAGGTCTTAGACTCTTACTCTGGACTAATGGTTAAGGTCTTAACTCTTACTCTGGCATCATGGTTAAGGTCTGAACTCTTACTCTGGACTAATGGTTAAGGTCTGAACTCTTACTCTGGACTAATGGTTAAGGTCTTAACTCTTACTCTGGACTAATGGTTAAGGTCTTAGACTCTTACTCTCGACTAATGGTTAAGGTCTTAACTCTTACTCTGGCATCATGGTTAAGGTCTTAGACTCTTACTCTGGACTAATGGTTAAGGTCTTAACTCATACTCTGGACTAATGGTTAAGGTCTTAGACTCTTACTCTGGACTAATGGTTAAGGTCTTAACTCTTACTCTGGACTAATGGTTAAGGTCTTAACTCTTAGTCTGGACTAATGGTTAAGGTCTTAACTCTTACTCTGGCATCATGGTTAAGGTCTTAACTCTTACTCTGGACTAATGGTTAAGGTCTTAACTCTTACTCTTGACTAATGGTTAAGGTCTTAACTCTTACTCTGGACTAATGGTTAAGTTCTTAGACTCTTACTCTGGCATCATGGTTAAGGTCTTAGACTCTTACTCTGGCATCATCGTTAAGGTCTTAACTCTTACTCTGGCATCATGGTTAAGGTCTTAACTCTTACTCTGGACTAATGGTTAAGGTCTGAACTCTTACTCTGGACTAATGGTTAAGGTCTTAACTCTTACTCTGGACTAATGGTTAAGGTCTTAGACTCTTACTCTGTACTCATGGTTAAGGTCTTAACTCTTACTCTGGCATCATGGTTAAGGTCTTAACTCTTACTCTGGACTAATGGTTAAGGTCTTAACTCTAACTCTTGACTAATGGTTAAGGTCTTAGACTCTTACTCTGGACTAATGGTTAAGGTCTTAGACTCTTACTCTGGCATCATGGTTAAGGTCTTAACTCTTACTCTGGCATCATTGTTAAGGTCTTAACTCTTACTCTGGCATCATGGTTAAGGTCTTAACTCTTACTCTGGACTAATGGTTAAGGTCTTAACTCTTACTCTGGACTAATGGTTAAGGTCTTAACTCTTACTCCGGCATCATGGTTAAGGTCTTAACTCTTACTCTGGACTAATGGTTAAGGTCTTAACTCTTACTCTGGCATCATGCTTAAGGTCTTAGACTCATACTCTGGCATCATGGTTAAGGTCTTAAATCTTACTCTGGACTAATGGTTAAGGTCTTAACTCTTACTCTGGCATCATGGTTAAGGTCTTAACTCTTACTCTGGACTAATGGTTAAGGTCTTAACTCTTACTCTGGCATCATGGTTAAGGTCTTAACTCTTACTCTGGACTAATGGTTATGGTCTTAGACTCTTACTCTGGCATCATGTTTAAGGTCTTAACTCTTACTCTGGACTAATGGTTAAGGTCTTAACTCTTACTCTGGACTAATGGTTAAGGTCTTAGACTCTTACTCTGGCATCATGGTTAAGGTCTTAACTCTTACTCTGAACTAATGGTTAATGTCTTAACTCTTACTCTGGCATCATGGTTAAGTTCCTAACTCTTTCTGTGGCCTATTGGTTAAGGTCCTAACTCTTACTCTGGCATCATGGTTATGGTCTTAAATCTTACTCTGGCATCGTGGTTAAGGTCTTAACTCTTACTCTGGACTAATGGTTAAGGTCTTAACTCTTACTCTGGCATCACGGTTAAGGTCTTAACTCTTACTCTGGACTAATGGTTAAGGTCTTAACTCTTACTCTGGGCTAATGGTTAAGGTCTTAACTCTTACTCTGGACTAATGGTTAAGGTTTTAACTCTTACTCTGGCATCATGGTTAAGGTCTTAACTCTTACTCTGGACTAATGGTTAAGGTCTTAACTCTTACTCTGGCATCATGGTTAAGGTCTTAGACTCTTACTCTGGACTAATGGTTAAGGTCTTAACTCTTACTCTGGACTAATGGTTAAGGTCTTAACTCTTACTCTGGACTAATGGTTAAGATCTTAACTCTTACTCTAGACAAATGGTTAAGGTTTTAACTCTTAGTCTGGCATCATGGTTAAGGTCTTCGACTCTTACTCTGGACTAATGGTTAAGGGCTTAACTCTTACTCTGGACTAATGGTTAAGGTCTTAACTCTTACTCTGGCATCATGGTTAAGGTCTTAACTCTTACTCTGGACTAATGGTTAAGGTCTTAACTCTTACTCTGAGCTAATGGTTAAGGTCTTAACTCTTACTCTGGACTAATGGTTAAGGTCTTAACTCTTTCTCTGGACTAATGGTTAAGGTCTTATCTCTTACTCTGGACTAATGGTTAAGGTCTTAGACTCTTACTCTGGCATCATGAATAAGGTCTTAGATTCTTACTCTGGACTACTGGTTAATGTCTTAACTCTTACTCTGGCATCATGGTTAAGGTCTTAACTCTCACTCTGGCATCATGGTTAAGGTCTTAACTCTTACTCTGTACTCATGGTTAAGGTCTTAACCCTTACTCTGGCATCATGGTTAAGGTCTTCACTCTTACTCTGGACTAATGGTTAAGGTCTTAACTCTTACTCTGGACTAATGGTTAAGGTCTTAACTCTTACTCTGGCATCATGGTTAAGGTCTTAACTCTTACTCTGGACTAATGGTTAAGGTCTTAACTCTTACTCCGGACTAATGGTTAAGGTCTTAACTCTTACTCTGGCATCATGGTTTAGGTCTTAACTCTTACTCTGGCATCATGGTTTAGGTCTTAGACTCTTACTCTGGACTAATGGTTAAGGTCTTAACTCTTACTCTGGCATCATGGTTAAGGTCTTAACTCTTACTCTGGACTAATGGTTAAGGTCTGAACTCTTACTCTGGACTAATGGTTAAGGTCTTAACTCTTACTCTGGACTAATGGTTTAGGTCTTAGACTCTTACTCTGGACTGATGGTTAAGGTCTTAACTCTTACTCTGGCATCATGGTTAAGGTCCTAACTCTTACTCTGGACTAATGGTTAAGGTCTGAACTCTTACTCTGGCATCATGGTTAAGGTCTTAACTCTTACTCTGGACTAATGGTTAAGGTCTGAACTCTTACTCTGGACTAATGGTTAAGGTCTTAACTCTTACTCTGGACTAATGGTTAAGGTCTTACCTCTTACTCTGGACTAATGGTTAAGGTCTTAACTCTTACTCTGGACTAATGGTTAAGATCTTAACTCTTACTCTAAACTAATGGTTAAGGTTTTAACTCTTACTCTGGCATCATGGTTAAGGTCTTCGACTCTTACTCTGGACTAATGGTTAAGGTCTTAACTCTTACTCTGGACTAATGGTTAAGGTCTTAACTCTTACTCTGGCATCATGGTTAAGGTCTTAACTCTTACTCTGGACTAATGGTTAAGGTCTTAACTCTTACTCTGGGCTAATGGTTAAGGTCTTAACTCTTACTCTGGACTAATGGTTAAGGTCTTATCTCTTACTCTGGACTAATGGTTAAGGTCTTAGACTCTTACTCTGGTATCATGAATAAGGTCTTACACTCTTACTCTGGACTACTGGTTAATGTCTTAACTCTTACTCTGGCATCATGGTTAAGGTATTAACTCTCACTCTGGCATCATGGTTAAGGTCTTAACTCTTACTCTGTACTCATGGTTAAGGTCTTAACTCTTACTCTGGCATCATGGTTAAGGTCTTAACTCTTACTCTGGACTAATGGTTAAGGTCTTAACTCTTACTCTGGACTAATGGTTAAGGTCTTAACTCTTACACTGGCATCATGTTTAAGGTCTTAACTCTTACTCTGGACTAATGGTTAAGGTCTTAACTCTTACTCCAGACTAATGGTTAAGGTCTTAACTCTTACTCTGGCATCATGGTTTAGGTCTTAACTCTTACTCTGGCATCATGGTTTAGGTCTTAGACTCTTACTCTGGACTAATGGTTAAGGACTTAACTCTTACTCTGGCATCATGGTTAAGGTCTTAACTCTTACTCTGGACTAATGGTTAAGGTCTGAACTCTTACTCTGGACTAATGGTTAAGGTCTTAACTCTTACTCTGGACTAATGGTTAAGGTCTTAGACTCTTACTCTGTACTGATGGTTAAGGTCATAACTCTTACTCTGGCATCATGGTTAAGGTCTTAACTCTTACTCTTGACTAATGGTTAAGGTCTTAACTCTTACTCTGGACTAATGGTTAAGGTCTTAGACTCTTACTCTGGCATCATTTTTAAGGTCTTAACTCTTACTCTGGCATCATGGTTAAGGTCTTAACTCTTACTCTGGACTAATGGTTAAGGTCTTAACTCTTACTCTGGACTAATGGTTAAGGTCTTAACTCTTACTCCGGCATCATGGTTAAGGTCTTAACTCTTACTCTGGACTAATGGTTAAGGTCTTAACTCTTACTCTGGCATCATGGTTAAGGTCTTAGACTCTTACTCTGGCATCATGGTTAAGGTCTTAAATCTTACTCTGGACTAATGGTTAAGGTCTTAACTCTTACTCTGGCATCATGGTTAAGGTCTTAGACTCTTACTCTGGAATAATGGTTAAGGTCTTAACTCTTACTCTGGCATCACGGTTAAGGTCTTAACTCTTACTCTGGACTAATGGTTAAGGTCTTAACTCTTACTCTGGGCTAATGGTTAAGGTCTTAACTCTTACTCTGGACTAATGGTTAAGGTCTTAACTCTTACTCTGGACTAATGGTTAAGGTCTTAACTCTTACTCTGGCATCATCGTTAAGGTCTTAACTCTTACTCTGTACTCATGGTTAAGGTCTTAACTCTTACTCTGGCATCATGGTTAAGGTCTTAACTCTTACTCTGGACTAATGGTTAAGGTCTTAACTCTTACTCTGGACTAATGGTTAAGGTCTTAACTCTTACTCTGGCATCATGGTTAAGGTCTTAACTCTTGCTCTGGACTAATGGTTAAGGTCTTAACTCTTACTCTGGGCTAATGGTTAAGGTCTTAACTCTTACTCTGGACTAATGGTTAAGGTCTTAACTCTTACTCTGGACTAATGGTTAAGGTCTTAACTCTTACTCTGGCATCATAGTTAAGGTCTTAACTCTTACTCTGGACTAATGGTTAAGGTCTTAGACTCTTACTCTGGACTAATGGTTAAGGTCTTAACTCTTTCTCTGGGCTAATGGTTAAGGTCTTAGACTCTTACTCTGGCATCATGGTTAAGGTCTTAGACTCTTACTCTGGCATCAAGGTTAAGGTCTTAACTCTTACTCTGGCATCATGGTTAAGGTCTTAACTCTTACTCTGGACTAATGGTTAAGGTCTTAGACTCTTACTCTGGACTAATGGTTAAGGTCTTAACTCTTACTCTGGACTAATGGTTAAGGTATTAACTCTTACTCTGGCATCATGGTTAAGGTCTTAACTCTTACTCTGGACTAATGGTTAAGGTCTTAACTCTTACTCTGGCATCATGGTTAAAGTCTTAGACTCATACTCTGGCATCATGGTTAAGGTCTTAACTCTTACTCTGGACTAATGGTTAAGGTCTTAACTCTTACTCTGGCATCATGGTTAGTGTCTTAGACTCTTACTCTGGACTAATGGTTAAGGTCTTAACTCTTACTCTGGACTAATGGTTAAGGTCTTAACTCTTACTCTGGCATCATGGTTAGTGTCTTAGACTCTTACTCTGGACTAATGGTTAAGGTCTTAACTCTTACTCTGGACTAATGGTTAAGGTCTTAACTCTTACTCTGGCATCATCGTTAAGGTCTTAACTCTTACTCTGGCATCATGGTTAAGGTCTAAGACTCTTACTCTGGACTAATGGTTAAGGTCTTAACTCTTACTCTGGACTAATGGTTAAGGTATTAACTCTTACTCTGGCATCATGGTTAAGGTCTTAACTCTTACTCTGGCATCATGGTTAAGGTCTTAACTCTTACTCTGGACTAATGGTTAAGGTCTTAACTCTTACTCTGGACTAATGGTTAAGGTCTTAACTCTTACTCTGGCATCATTATTAAGGTCTTAACTCTGGCATCATGGTTAAGGTCTTAACTCTTACTCTGGCATCATGGTTAAGGTCTTAACTCTGGCATCATGGTTAAGGTCTTAACTCTTACTCTGGACTAATGGTTAAGGTCTTAACTCTTACACTGGCATCATGGTTAAGGTCTTAACTCTTACTCTGGACTAATGGTTAAGGTCTTAGACTCTTACTCTGGACTAATGGTTAAGGTCTTAACTCTTACTCTGGACTAATGGTTAAGGTATTAACTCTTACTCTGGACTAATGGTTAAGGTCTTACCTCTTACTCTGGCATCATGGTTAAGGTCTTAGACTCTTACTCTGGACTAATGGTTAAGGTCTTACCTCTTAGTCTGGCATCATGGTTAAGGTCTTAACTCTTACTCTGGACTAATGGTTAAGGTCTTACCTCTTACTCTGGCATCATGGTTAAGGTCTTAACTCTTACTCTGGACTAATGGTTAAGGTCTTAGACTCTTAATCTGGACTAATGGTTAAGGTCTTAACTCTTACTCTGGCATCATTGTTAAGGTCTTAGACTCTTACTCTGGACTAATGGTTAAGGTTTTAACTCTTACTCTGGACTAATGGTTAAGGTCTTAACTCTTACTCTGGACTAATGGTTAAGATCTTAACTCTTACTCTAAACTAATGGTTAAGGTTTTAACTCTTACTCTGGCATCATGGTTAAGGTCTTCGACTCTTACTCTGGACTAATGGTTAAGGTCTTAACTCTTACTCTGGACTAATGGTTAAGGTCTTAACTCTTACTCTGGCATCATGGTTAAGGTCTTAACTCTTACTCTGGACTAATGGTTAAGGTCTTAACTCTTACTCTGGGCTAATGGTTAAGGTCTTAACTCTTACTCTGGACTAATGGTTAAGGTCTTAACTCTTACTCTGGACTAATGGTTAAGGTCTTATCTCTTACTCTGGACTAATGGTTAAGGTCTTAGACTCTTACTCTGGCATCATGAATAAGGTCTTAGACTCTTACTCTGGACTACTGGTTAATGTCTTAACTCTTACTCTGGCATCATGGTTAAGGTCTTAACTCTCACTCTGGCATCATGGTTAAGGTCTTAACTCTTACTCTGTACTCATGGTTAAGGTCTTAACTCTTACTCTGGCATCATGGTTAAGGTCTTAACTCTTACTCTGGACTAATGGTTAAGGTCTTAACTCTTACTCCAGACTAATGGTTAAGGTCTTAACTCTTACTCTGGCATCATGGTTTAGGTCTTAACTCTAACTCTGGCATCATGGTTTAGGTCTTAGACTCTTACTCTGGACTAATGGTTAAGGTCTTAACTCTTACTCTGGCATCATGGTTAAGGTCTTAACTCTTACTCTGGACTAATGGTTAAGGTCTGAACTCTTACTCTGGACTAATGGTTAAGGTCTTAACTCTTACTCTGGACTAATGGTTAAGCTCTTAGACTCTTACTCTCGACTAATGGTTAAGGTCTTAACTCTTACTCTGGCATCATGGTTAAGGTCTTAGACTCTTACTCTGGACTAATGGTTAAGGTCTTAACTCATACTCTGGACTAATGGTTAAGGTCTTAGACTCTTACTCTGGACTAATGGTTAAGGTCTTAACTCTTACTCTGGACTAATGGTTAAGGTCTTAACTCTTACTCTGGCATCATGGTTAAGGTCTTAACTCTTACTCTGGACTAATGGTTAAGGTCTTAACTCTTACTCTTGACTAATGGTTAAGGTCTTAACTCTTACTCTGGACTAATGGTTAAGTTCTTAGACTCTTACTCTGGCATCATGGTTAAGGTCTTAGACTCTTACTCTGGCATCATCGTTAAGGTCTTAACTCTTACTCTGGCATCATGGTTAAGGTCTTAACTCTTACTCTGGACTAATGGTTAAGGTCTGAACTCTTACTCTGGACTAATGGTTAAGGTCTTAACTCTTACTCTGGACTAATGGTTAAGGTCTTAGACTCTTACTCTGTACTCATGGTTAAGGTCTTAACTCTTACTCTGGCATCATGGTTAAGGTCTTAACTCTTACTCTGGACTAATGGTTAAGGTCTTAACTCTAACTCTTGACTAATGGTTAAGGTCTTAGACTCTTACTCTGGACTAATGGTTAAGGTCTTAGACTCTTACTCTGGCATCATGGTTAAGGTCTTAACTCTTACTCTGGCATCATTGTTAAGGTCTTAACTTTTACTCTGGCATCATGGTTAAGGTCTTAACTCTTACTCTGGACTACTGGTTAAGGTCTTAACTCTTACTCTGGACTAATGGTTAAGGTCTTAACTCTTACTCCGGCATCATGGTTAAGGTCTTAACTCTTACTCTGGACTAATGGTTAAGGTCTTAACTCTTACTCTGGCATCATGCTTAAGGTCTTAGACTCATACTCTGGCATCATGGTTAAGGTCTTAAATCTTACTCTGGACTAATGGTTAAGGTCTTAACTCTTACTCTGGCATCATGGTTAAGGTCTTAACTCTCACTCTGGCATCATGGTTAAGGTCTTAACTCTTACTCTGTACTCATGGTTAAGGTCTTAACTCTTACTCTGGCATCATGGTTAAGGTCTTAACTCTTACTCTGGACTAATGGTTAAGGTCTTAACTCTTACTCCAGACTAATGGTTAAGGTCTTAACTCTTACTCTGGCATCATGGTTTAGGTCTTAACTCTTACTCTGGCATCATGGTTTAGGTCTTAGACTCTTACTCTGGACTAATGGTTAAGGTCTTAACTCTTACTCTGGCATCATGGTTAAGGTCTTAACTCTTACTCTGGACTAATGGTTAAGGTCTGAACTCTTACTCTGGACTAATGGTTAAGGTCTTAACTCTTACTCTGGACTAATGGTTAAGGTCTTAGACTCTTACTCTCGACTAATGGTTAAGGTCTTAACTCTTACTCTGGCATCATGGTTAAGGTCTTAGACTCTTACTCTGGACTAATGGTTAAGGTCTTAACTCATACTCTGGACTAATGGTTAAGGTCTTAGACTCTTACTCTGGACTAATGGTTAAGGTCTTAACTCTTACTCTGGACTAATGGTTAAGGTCTTAACTCTTACTCTGGACTAATGGTTAAGGTCTTAACTCTTACTCTGGCATCATGGTTAAGGTCTTAACTCTTACTCTGGACTAATGGTTAAGGTCTTAACTCTTACTCTTGACTAATGGTTAAGGTCTTAACTCTTACTCTGGACTAATGGTTAAGTTCTTAGACTCTTACTCTGGCATCATGGTTAAGGTCTTAGACTCTTACTCTGGCATCATCGTTAAGGTCTTAACTCTTACTCTGGCATCATGGTTAAGGTCTTAACTCTTACTCTGGACTAATGGTTAAGGTCTGAACTCTTACTCTGGACTAATGGTTAAGGTCTTAACTCTTACTCTGGACTAATGGTTAAGGTCTTAGACTCTTACTCTGTACTCATGGTTAAGGTCTTAACTCTTACTCTGGCATCATGGTTAAGGTCTTAACTCTTACTCTGGACTAATGGTTAAGGTCTTAACTCTAAATCTTGACTAATGGTTAAGGTCTTAGACTCTTACTCTGGACTAATGGTTAAGGTCTTAGACTCTTACTCTGGCATCATGGTTAAGGTCTTAACTCTTACTCTGGCATCATTGTTAAGGTCTTAACTCTTACTCTGGCATCATGGTTAAGGTCTTAACTCTTACTCTGGACTAATGGTTAAGGTCTTAACTCTTACTCCGGCATCATGGTTAAGGTCTTAACTCTTACTCTGGACTAATGGTTAAGGTCTTAACTCTTACTCTGGCATCATGCTTAAGGTCTTAGACTCATACTCTGGCATCATGGTTAAGGTCTTAAATCTTACTCTGGACTAATGGTTAAGGTCTTAACTCTTACTCTGGCATCATGGTTAAGGTCTTAACTCTTACTCTGGACTAATGGTTAAGGTCTTAACTCTTACTCTGGCATCATGGTTAAGGTCTTAACTCTTACTCTGGACTAATGGTTATGGTCTTAGACTCTTACTCTGGCATCATGTTTAAGGTCTTAACTCTTACTCTGGACTAATGGTTAAGGTCTTAACTCTTACTCTGGACTAATGGTTAAGGTCTTAGACTCTTACTCTGGCATCATGGTTAAGGTCTTAACTCTTACTCTGAACTAATGGTTAATGTCTTAACTCTTACTCTGGCATCATGGTTAAGTTCCTAACTCTTTCTGTGGCCTATTGGTTAAGGTCCTAACTCTTACTCTGGCATCATGGTTATGGTCTTAAATCTTACTCTGGCATCGTGGTTAAGGTCTTAACTCTTACTCTGGACTAATGGTTAAGGTCTTAACTCTTACTCTGGCATCACGGTTAAGGTCTTAACTCTTACTCTGGACTAATGGTTAAGGTCTTAGACTCTTACTCTGTACTCATGGTTAAGGTCTTAGACTCTTACTCTGGCATCATCGTTAAGGTCTTAACTCTTACTCTGGCATCATGGTTAAGGTCTTAACTCTTACTCTGGACTAATGGTTAAGGTCTGAACTCTTACTCTGGACTAATGGTTAAGGTCTTAACTCTTACTCTGGACTAATGGTTAAGGTCTTAGACTCTTACTCTGTACTCATGGTTAAGGTCTGAACTCTTACTCTGGCATCATGGTTAAGGTCTTAACTCTTACTCTGGACTAATGGTTAAGGTCTTAACTCTAACTCTTGACTAATGGTTAAGGTCTTAGACTCTTACTCTGGACTAATGGTTAAGGTCTTAGACTCTTACTCTGGCATCATGGTTAAGGTCTTAACTCTTACTCTGGCATCATTGTTAAGGTCTTAACTTTTACTCTGGCATCATGGTTAAGGTCTTAACTCTTACTCTGGACTAATGGTTAAGGTCTTAACTCTTACTCTGGACTAATGGTTAAGGTCTTAACTCTTACTCCGGCATCATGGTTAAGGTCTTAACTCTTACTCTGGACTAATGGTTAAGGTCTTAACTCTTACTCTGGCATCATGCTTAAGGTCTTAGACTCATACTCTGGCATCATGGTTAAGGTCTTAAATCTTACTCTGGACTAATGGTTAAGGTCTTAACTCTTACTCTGGCATCATGGTTAAGGTCTTAACTCTCACTCTGGCATCATGGTTAAGGTCTTAACTCTTACTCTGTACTCATGGTTAAGGTCTTAACTCTTACTCTGGCATCATGGTTAAGGTCTTAACTCTTACTCTGGACTAATGGTTAAGGTCTTAACTCTTACTCCAGACTAATGGTTAAGGTCTTAACTCTTACTCTGGCATCATGGTTTAGGTCTTAACTCTTACTCTGGCATCATGGTTTAGGTCTTAGACTCTTACTCTGGACTAATGGTTAAGGTCTTAACTCTTACTCTGGCATCATGGTTAAGGTCTTAACTCTTACTCTGGACTAATGGTTAAGGTCTGAACTCTTACTCTGGACTAATGGTTAAGGTCTTAACTCTTACTCTGGACTAATGGTTAAGGTCTTAGACTCTTACTCTCGACTAATGGTTAAGGTCTTAACTCTTACTCTGGCATCATGGTTAAGGTCTTAGACTCTTACTCTGGACTAATGGTTAAGGTCTTAACTCATACTCTGGACTAATGGTTAAGGTCTTAGACTCTTACTCCGGACTAATGGTTAAGGTCTTAACTCTTACTCTGGACTAATGGTTAAGGTCTTAACTCTTACTCTGGACTAATGGTTAAGGTCTTAACTCTTACTCTGGCATCATGGTTAAGGTCTTAACTCTTACTCTGGACTAATGGTTAAGGTCTTAACTCTTACTCTTGACTAATGGTTAAGGTCTTAACTCTTACTCTGGACTAATGGTTAAGTTCTTAGACTCTTACTCTGGCATCATGGTTAAGGTCTTAGACTCTTACTCTGGCATCATCGTTAAGGTCTTAACTCTTACTCTGGCATCATGGTTAAGGTCTTAACTCTTACTCTGGACTAATGGTTAAGGTCTGAACTCTTACTCTGGACTAATGGTTAAGGTCTTAACTCTTACTCTGGACTAATGGTTAAGGTCTTAGACTCTTACTCTGTACTCATGGTTAAGGTCTTAACTCTTACTCTGGCATCATGGTTAAGGTCTTAACTCTTACTCTGGACTAATGGTTAAGGTCTTAACTCTAACTCTTGACTAATGGTTAAGGTCTTAGACTCTTACTCTGGACTAATGGTTAAGGTCTTAGACTCTTACTCTGGCATCATGGTTAAGGTCTTAACTCTTACTCTGGCATCATTGTTAAGGTCTTAACTCTTACTCTGGCATCATGGTTAAGGTCTTAACTCTTACTCTGGACTAATGGTTAAGGTCTTAACTCTTACTCTGGACTAATGGTTAAGGTCTTAACTCTTACTCCGGCATCATGGTTAAGGTCTTAACTCTTACTCTGGACTAATGGTTAAGGTCTTAACTCTTACTCTGGCATCATGCTTAAGGTCTTAGACTCATACTCTGGCATCATGGTTAAGGTCTTAAATCTTACTCTGGACTAATGGTTAAGGTCTTAACTCTTACTCTGGCATCATGGTTAAGGTCTTAACTCTTACTCTGGACTAATGGTTAAGGTCTTAACTCTTACTCTGGCATCATGGTTAAGGTCTTAACTCTTACTCTGGACTAATGGTTATGGTCTTAGACTCTTACTCTGGCATCATGTTTAAGGTCTTAACTCTTACTCTGGACTAATGGTTAAGGTCTTAACTCTTACTCTGGACTAATGGTTAAGGTCTTAGACTCTTACTCTGGCATCATGGTTAAGGTCTTAACTCTTACTCTGAACTAATGGTTAATGTCTTAACTCTTACTCTGGCATCATGGTTAAGTTCCTAACTCTTTCTGTGGCCTATTGGTTAAGGTCCTAACTCTTACTCTGGCATCATGGTTATGGTCTTAAATCTTACTCTGGCATCGTGGTTAAGGTCTTAACTCTTACTCTGGACTAATGGTTAAGGTCTTAACTCTTACTCTGGCATCACGGTTAAGGTCTTAACTCTTACTCTGGACTAATGGTTAAGGTCTTAACTCTTACTCTGGGCTAATGGTTAAGGTCTTAACTCTTACTCTGGACTAATGGTTAAGGTTTTAACTCTTACTCTGGCATCATGGTTAAGGTCTTAACTCTTACTCTGGACTAATGGTTAAGGTCTTAACTCTTACTCTGGCATCATGGTTAAGGTCTTAGACTCTTACTCTGGACTAATGGTTAAGGTCTTAACTCTTACTCTGGACTAATGGTTAAGGTCTTAACTCTTACTCTGGACTAATGGTTAAGATCTTAACTCTTACTCTAGACAAATGGTTAAGGTTTTAACTCTTAGTCTGGCATCATGGTTAAGGTCTTCGACTCTTACTCTGGACTAATGGTTAAGGGCTTAACTCTTACTCTGGACTAATGGTTAAGGTCTTAACTCTTACTCTGGCATCATGGTTAAGGTCTTAACTCTTACTCTGGACTAATGGTTAAGGTCTTAACTCTTACTCTGAGCTAATGGTTAAGGTCTTAACTCTTACTCTGGACTAATGGTTAAGGTCTTAACTCTTTCTCTGGACTAATGGTTAAGGTCTTATCTCTTACTCTGGACTAATGGTTAAGGTCTTAGACTCTTACTCTGGCATCATGAATAAGGTCTTAGATTCTTACTCTGGACTACTGGTTAATGTCTTAACTCTTACTCTGGCATCATGGTTAAGGTCTTAACTCTCACTCTGGCATCATGGTTAAGGTCTTAACTCTTACTCTGTACTCATGGTTAAGGTCTTAACCCTTACTCTGGCATCATGGTTAAGGTCTTCACTCTTACTCTGGACTAATGGTTAAGGTCTTAACTCTTACTCTGGACTAATGGTTAAGGTCTTAACTCTTACTCTGGCATCATGGTTAAGGTCTTAACTCTTACTCTGGACTAATGGTTAAGGTCTTAACTCTTACTCCGGACTAATGGTTAAGGTCTTAACTCTTACTCTGGCATCATGGTTTAGGTCTTAACTCTTACTCTGGCATCATGGTTTAGGTCTTAGACTCTTACTCTGGACTAATGGTTAAGGTCTTAACTCTTACTCTGGCATCATGGTTAAGGTCTTAACTCTTACTCTGGACTAATGGTTAAGGTCTGAACTCTTACTCTGGACTAATGGTTAAGGTCTTAACTCTTACTCTGGACTAATGGTTTAGGTCTTAGACTCTTACTCTGGACTGATGGTTAAGGTCTTAACTCTTACTCTGGCATCATGGTTAAGGTCCTAACTCTTACTCTGGACTAATGGTTAAGGTCTGAACTCTTACTCTGGCATCATGGTTAAGGTCTTAACTCTTACTCTGGACTAATGGTTAAGGTCTGAACTCTTACTCTGGACTAATGGTTAAGGTCTTAACTCTTACTCTGGACTAATGGTTAAGGTCTTACCTCTTACTCTGGACTAATGGTTAAGGTCTTAACTCTTACTCTGGACTAATGGTTAAGATCTTAACTCTTACTCTAAACTAATGGTTAAGGTTTTAACTCTTACTCTGGCATCATGGTTAAGGTCTTCGACTCTTACTCTGGACTAATGGTTAAGGTCTTAACTCTTACTCTGGACTAATGGTTAAGGTCTTAACTCTTACTCTGGCATCATGGTTAAGGTCTTAACTCTTACTCTGGACTAATGGTTAAGGTCTTAACTCTTACTCTGGGCTAATGGTTAAGGTCTTAACTCTTACTCTGGACTAATGGTTAAGGTCTTATCTCTTACTCTGGACTAATGGTTAAGGTCTTAGACTCTTACTCTGGTATCATGAATAAGGTCTTACACTCTTACTCTGGACTACTGGTTAATGTCTTAACTCTTACTCTGGCATCATGGTTAAGGTCTTAACTCTCACTCTGGCATCATGGTTAAGGTCTTAACTCTTACTCTGTACTCATGGTTAAGGTCTTAACTCTTACTCTGGCATCATGGTTAAGGTCTTAACTCTTACTCTGGACTAATGGTTAAGGTCTTAACTCTTACTCTGGACTAATGGTTAAGGTCTTAACTCTTACACTGGCATCATGTTTAAGGTCTTAACTCTTACTCTGGACTAATGGTTAAGGTCTTAACTCTTACTCCAGACTAATGGTTAAGGTCTTAACTCTTACTCTGGCATCATGGTTTAGGTCTTAACTCTTACTCTGGCATCATGGTTTAGGTCTTAGACTCTTACTCTGGACTAATGGTTAAGGTCTTAACTCTTACTCTGGCATCATGGTTAAGGTCTTAACTCTTACTCTGGACTAATGGTTAAGGTCTGAACTCTTACTCTGGACTAATGGTTAAGGTCTTAACTCTTACTCTGGACTAATGGTTAAGGTCTTAGACTCTTACTCTGTACTGATGGTTAAGGTCTTAACTCTTACTCTGGCATCATGGTTAAGGTCTTAACTCTTACTCTTGACTAATGGTTAAGGTCTTAACTCTTACTCTGGACTAATGGTTAAGGTCTTAGACTCTTACTCTGGCATCATGGTTAAGGTCTTAACTCTTACTCTGGCATCATTTTTAAGGTCTTAACTCTTACTCTGGCATCATGGTTAAGGTCTTAACTCTTACTCTGGACTAATGGTTAAGGTCTTAACTCTTACTCTGGACTAATGGTTAAGGTCTTAACTCTTACTCCGGCATCATGGTTAAGGTCTTAACTCTTACTCTGGACTAATGGTTAAGGTCTTAACTCTTACTCTGGCATCATGGTTAAGGTCTTAGACTCATACTCTGGCATCATGGTTAAGGTCTTAAATCTTACTCTGGACTAATGGTTAAGGTCTTAACTCTTACTCTGGCATCATGGTTAAGGTCTTAACTCTTACTCTGGACTAATGGTTAAGGTCTTAACTCTTACTCTGGCATCATGGTTAAGGTCTTAACTCTTACTCTGGTCTAATGGTTATGGTCTTAGACTCTTACTCTGGCATCATGTTTAAGGTCTTAACTCTTACTCTGGCATCATGGTTAAGGTCTTAACTCTTACTCTGGACTAATGGTTAAGGTCTTAACTCTGACTCTGGCATCATGGTTAAGGTCTTAGACTCTTACTCTGGAATAATGGTTAAGGTCTTAACTCTTACTCTGGCATCACGGTTAAGGGCTTAACTCTTACTCTGGACTAATGGTTAAGGTCTTAACTCTTACTCTGGACTAATGGTTGAGGTCTTAGACTCTTACTCTGGCATCATGGTTAAGGTCTTAACTCTTACTCTGAACTAATGGTTATTGTCTTAACTCTTACTCTGGCATCATGGTTAAGTTCCTAACTCTTTCTGTGGCCTATTGGTTAAGGTCCTAACTCTTACTCTGGCATCATGGTTAAGGTCTTAACTCTTACTCTGGCATCATGGTTAAGGTCTTAACTCTTACTCTGGACTAATGATTAAGGTCTTAACTCTTACTCTGGCATCACGGTTAAGGTCTTAACTCTTTCTCTGGACTAATGGTTAAGGTCTTAACTCTTACTCTGGGCTAATGGTTAAGGTCTTAACTCTTACTCTGGACTAATGGTTAAGGTGTTAACTCTTACTCTGGCATCATGGTTAAGGTCTTAACTCTTACTCTGGACTAATGGTTAAGGTCTTAACTCTTACTCTGGACTATTGGTTAAGGCCTTAACTCTTACTCTGGGCTAATGATTAAGGTCTTAACTCTTACTCTGGCATCATGGTTAAGGTCTTAACTCTTACTCTGGACTAATGGTTAAGGTCTTAACTCTTACTCTGGACTAATGGTTAAGATCTTAACTCTTACTCTAGACTAATGGTTAAGGTTTTAACTCTTACTCTGGCATCATGGTTAAGGTCTTTGACTCTTACTCTGGACTAATGGTTAAGGTCTTAACTCTTACTCTGGACTAATGGTTAAGGTCTTAACTCTTACTCTGGCATCATGGTTAAGGTCTTAACTCTTACTCTGGACTAATGGTTAAGGTCTTAACTCTTACTCTGAGCTAATGGTTAAGGTCTTAACTCTTTCTCTGGACTAATGGTTAAGGTCTTATCTCTTACTCTGGAGTAATGGTTAAGGTCTTAGACTCTTACTCTGGCATCATGAATAAGGTCTTAGACTCTTACTCTGGACTACTGGTTAATGTCTTAACTCTTACTCTGGCATCATGGTTAAGGTCTTAACTCTCACTCTGGCATCATGGTTAAGGTCTTAACTCTTACTCTGTACTCATGGTTAAGGTCTTAACTCTTACTCTGGCATCATGGTTAAGGTCTTCACTCTTACTCTGGACTAATGGTTAAGGTCTTAACTCTTACTCTGGACTAATGGTTAAGGTCTTAACTCTTACTCTGGCATCATGGTTAAGGTCTTAACTCTTACTCTGGACTAATGGTTAAGGTCTTAACTCTTACTCCGGACTAATGGTTAAGGTCTTAACTCTTACTCTGGCATCATGGTTTAGGTCTTAACTCTTACTCTGGCATCATGGTTTAGGTCTTAGACTCTTACTCTGGACTAATGGTTAAGGTCTTAACTCTTACTCTGGCATCATGGTTAAGGTCTTAACTCTTACTCTGGACTAATGGTTAAGGTCTGAACTCTTACTCTGGCATCATGGTTAAGGTCTTACCTCTTACTCTGGACTAATGGTTAAGGTCTTAACTCTTACTCTGGACTAATGGTTAAGATCTTAACTCTTACTCTAAACTAATGGTTAAGGTTTTAACTCTTACTCTGGCATCATGGTTAAGGTCTTCGACTCTTACTCTGGACTAATGGTTAAGGTCTTAACTCTTACTCTGGACTAATGGTTAAGGTCTTAACTCTTACTCTGGCATCATGGTTAAGGTCTTAACTCTTACTCTGGACTAATGGTTAAGGTCTTAACTCTTACTCTGGGCTAATGGTTAAGGTCTTAACTCTTACTCTGGACTAATGGTTAAGGTCTTAACTCTTACTCTGGACTAATGGTTAAGGTCTTATCTCTTACTCTGGACTAATGGTTAAGGTCTTAGACTCTTACTCTGGACTAATGGTTAAGGTCTTAGACTCTTACTCTGGCATCATGAATAAGGTCTTAGACTCTTACTCTGGACTACTGGTTAATGTCTTAACTCTTACTCTGGCATCATGGTTAAGGTCTTAACTCTCACTCTGGCATCATGGTTAAGGTCTTAACTCTTACTCTGTACTCATGGTTAAGGTCTTAACTCTTACTCTGGCATCATGGTTAAGGTCTTAACTCTTACTCTGGACTAATGGTTAAGGTCTTAACTCTTACTCTGGACTAATGGTTAAGGTCTTAACTCTTACTCTGGCATCATGGTTAAGGTCTTAACTCTTACTCTGGACTAATGGTTAAGGTCTTAACTCTTACTCCAGACTAATGGTTAAGGTCTTAACTCTTACTCTGACATCATGGTTTAGGTCTTAACTCTTACTCTGGCATCATGGTTTAGGTCTTAGACTCTTACTCTGGACTAATGGTTAAGGTTTTAACTCTTACTCTGGACTAATGGTTAAGGTCTTAGACTCTTACTCTCGACTAATGGTTAAGGTCTTAACTCTTACTCTGGCATCATGGTTAAGGTCTTAGACTCTTACTCTTGACTAATGGTTAAGGTCTTAACTCATACTCTGGACTAATGGTTAAGGTCTTAGACTCTTACTCTGGACTAATGGTTAAGGTCTTAACTCTTACTCTGGACTAATGGTTAAGGTCTTAACTCTTACTCTGGACTAATGGTTAAGGTCTTAACTCTTACTCTGGCATCATGGTCAAGGTCTTAACTCTTACTCTGGACTAATGGTTAAGGTCTTAACTCTTACTCTTGACTAATGGTTAAGGTCTTAACTCTTACTCTGGACTAATGGTTAAGGTCTTAGACTCTTACTCTGGCATCATGGTTAAGGTCTTAACTCTTACTCTGGCATCATGGTTAAGGTCTTAACTCTTACTCTGGCATCATGGTTAAGGTCTTAACTCTTACTCTGGACTAATGGTTAAGGTCTTAACTCTTAGTCTGGCATCATGGTTAAGGTATTAACTCTTACTCTGGCATCATGGTTAAGGTCTTAACTCTTACTCTGGACTAATGGTTAAGGTCTTAACTCTTACTCTGGACTAATGGTTAAGGTCTTAACTCTTACTCTGCCATCATGGTTAAGGTCTTAACTCTTACTCTGGACTAATGGTTAAGGTCTTAACTCTTACTCTGGCATCATGGTTAAAGTCTTAGACTCATACTCTGGCATCATGGTTAAGGTCTTAACTCTTACTCTGGACTAATGGTTAAGGGCTTAACTCTTACTCTGGCATCATGGTTAGGGTCTTAGACTCTTACTCTGGACTAATGGTTAAGGTCTTAACTCTTACTCTGGACTAATGGTTACGGTCTTAACTCTTACTCTGGCATCATCGTTAAGGTCTTAAGTCTTACTCTGGCATCATGGTTAAGGTCTTTGACTCTTACTCTGGACTAATGGTTAAGGTCTTAACTCTTACTCTGGACTAATGGTTAAGGTCTTAACTCTTACTCTGGCATCATGGTTAAGGTCTTAACTCTTACTCTGGACTAATGGTTAAGGTCTTAACTCTTACTCTGAGCTAATGGTTAAGGTCTTAACTCTTTCTCTGGACTAATGGTTAAGGTCTTATCTCTTACTCTGGAGTAATGGTTAAGGTCTTAGACTCTTACTCTGGCATCATGAATAAGGTCTTAGACTCTTACTCTGGACTACTGGTTAATGTCTTAACTCTTACTCTGGCATCATGGTTAAGGTCTTAACTCTCACTCTGGCATCATGGTTAAGGTCTTAACTCTTACTCTGTACTCATGGTTAAGGTCTTAACTCTTACTCTGGCATCATGGTTAAGGTCTTCACTCTTACTCTGGACTAATGGTTAAGGTCTTAACTCTTACTCTGGACTAATGGTTAAGGTCTTAACTCTTACTCTGGCATCATGGTTAAGGTCTTAACTCTTACTCTGGACTAATGGTTAAGGTCTTAACTCTTACTCCGGACTAATGGTTAAGGTCTTAACTCTTACTCTGGCATCATGGTTTAGGTCTTAACTCTTACTCTGGCATCATGGTTTAGGTCTTAGACTCTTACTCTGGACTAATGGTTAAGGTCTTAACTCTTACTCTGGCATCATGGTTAAGGTCTTAACTCTTACTCTGGACTAATGGTTAAGGTCTGAACTCTTACTCTGGCATCATGGTTAAGGTCTTACCTCTTACTCTGGACTAATGGTTAAGGTCTTAACTCTTACTCTGGACTAATGGTTAAGATCTTAACTCTTACTCTAAACTAATGGTTAAGGTTTTAACTCTTACTCTGGCATCATGGTTAAGGTCTTCGACTCTTACTCTGGACTAATGGTTAAGGTCTTAACTCTTACTCTGGACTAATGGTTAAGGTCTTAACTCTTACTCTGGCATCATGGTTAAGGTCTTAACTCTTACTCTGGACTAATGGTTAAGGTCTTAACTCTTACTCTGGGCTAATGGTTAAGGTCTTAACTCTTACTCTGGACTAATGGTTAAGGTCTTAACTCTTACTCTGGACTAATGGTTAAGGTCTTATCTCTTACTCTGGACTAATGATTAAGGTCTTAGACTCTTACTCTGGCATCATGAATAAGGTCTTAGACTCTTACTCTGGACTACTGGTTAATGTCTTAACTCTTACTCTGGCATCATGGTTAAGGTCTTAACTCTCACTCTGGCATCATGGTTAAGGTCTTAACTCTTACTCTGTACTCATGGTTAAGGTCTTAACTCTTACTCTGGCATCATGGTTAAGGTCTTAACTCTTACTCTGGACTAATGGTTAAGGTCTTAACTCTTACTCTGGACTAATGGTTAAGGTCTTAACTCTTACTCTGGCATCATGGTTAAGGTCTTAACTCTTACTCTGGACTAATGGTTAAGGTCTTAACTCTTACTCCAGACTAATGGTTAAGGTCTTAACTCTTACTCTGACATCATGGTTTAGGTCTTAACTCTTACTCTGGCATCATGGTTTAGGTCTTAGACTCTTACTCTGGACTAATGGTTAAGGTTTTAACTCTTACTCTGGACTAATGGTTAAGGTCTTAGACTCTTACTCTCGACTAATGGTTAAGGTCTTAACTCTTACTCTGGCATCATGGTTAAGGTCTTAGACTCTTACTCTTGACTAATGGTTAAGGTCTTAACTCATACTCTGGACTAATGGTTAAGGTCTTAGACTCTTACTCTGGACTAATGGTTAAGGTCTTAACTCTTACTCTGGACTAATGGTTAAGGTCTTAACTCTTACTCTGGACTAATGGTTAAGGTCTTAACTCTTACTCTGGCATCATGGTCAAGGTCTTAACTCTTACTCTGGACTAATGGTTAAGGTCTTAACTCTTACTCTTGACTAATGGTTAAGGTCTTAACTCTTACTCTGGACTAATGGTTAAGGTCTTAGACTCTTACTCTGGCATCATGGTTAAGGTCTTAACTCTTACTCTGGCATCATGGTTAAGGTCTTAACTCTTACTCTGGCATCATGGTTAAGGTCTTAACTCTTACTCTGGACTAATGGTTAAGGTCTTAACTCTTAGTCTGGCATCATGGTTAAGGTATTAACTCTTACTCTGGCATCATGGTTAAGGTCTTAACTCTTACTCTGGACTAATGGTTAAGGTCTTAACTCTTACTCTGGACTAATGGTTAAGGTCTTAACTCTTACTCTGCCATCATGGTTAAGGTCTTAACTCTTACTCTGGACTAATGGTTAAGGTCTTAACTCTTACTCTGGCATCATGGTTAAAGTCTTAGACTCATACTCTGGCATCATGGTTAAGGTCTTAACTCTTACTCTGGACTAATGGTTAAGGGCTTAACTCTTACTCTGGCATCATGGTTAGGGTCTTAGACTCTTACTCTGGACTAATGGTTAAGGTCTTAACTCTTACTCTGGACTAATGGTTACGGTCTTAACTCTTACTCTGGCATCATCGTTAAGGTCTTAAGTCTTACTCTGGCATCATGGTTAAGGTCTTAACTCTAACTCTGGACTAATGGTTAAGGTCTTAACTCTTACTCTGGACTAATGGTTAAGGTCTTAACTCTTACTCTGGCATCATGGTTAAGGTCTTAACTCTGGCATCATGGTTAAGGTCTTAACTCTTACTCTGGACTAATGGTTAAGGTCTTAACTCTTACTCTGGACTAATGGTTAAGGTCTTAACTCTTACTCTGCCATCATGGTTAAGGTCTTAGACTCTTACTCTGGACTAATGGTTAAGGTCTTAACTCACACTCTGGACTAATGGTTAAGGTCTTAGACTCTTACTCTGGACTAATGGTTAAGGTCTTAACTCTTACTCTGGACTAATGGTTAAGGTCTTAACTCTTACTCTGGCATCATGGTTAAGGTCTTAACTCTTACTCTGGACTAATGGTTAAGGTCTTAACTCTTACTCTTGACTAATGGTTAAGGTCTTAACTCTTACTCTGGACTAATGGTTAAGGTCTTAGACTCTTACTCTGGACTAATGGTTAAGGTCTTAACTCTTACTCTGGCATCATGGTTAGTGTCTTAGACTCTTACTCTGGACTAATGGTTAAGGTCTTAACTCATACTCTGGACTAATGGTTAAGGTCTTAGACTCTTACTCTGGACTAATGGTTAAGGTCTTAACTCTTACTCTGGACTAATGGTTAAGGTCTTAACTCTTACTCTGGACTAATGGTTAAGGTCTTAACTCTTACTCTGGCATCATGGTTAAGGTCTTAACTCTTACTCTGGACTAATGGTTAAGGTCTTAACTCTTACTCTTGACTAATGGTTAAGGTCTTAACTCTTACGCTGGACTAATGGTTAAGGTCTTGGACTCTTACTCTGGCATCATGGTTAAGGTCTTAACTCTTACTCTGGCATCATGGTTAAGGTCTTAACTCTTACTCTGGCATCATGGTTAAGGTCTTAACTCTTACTCTGGACTAATGGTTAAGGTCTTAACTCTTACTCTGGCATCATGGTTAAGGTATTAAGTCTTACTCTGGCATCATGGTTAAGGTCTTAACTCTTACTCTGGACTAATGGTTAAGGTCTTAACTCTTACTCTGGACTAATGGTTAAGGTCTTAACTCTTACTCTGCCATCATGGTTAAGGTCTTAACTCTTACTCTGGACTAATGGTTAAGGTCTTAACTCTTACTCTGGCATCATGGTTAAAGTCTTAGACTCATACTCTGGCATCATGGTTACAGTCTTAACTCTTACTCTGGACTAATGGTTAAGGGCTCAACTCTTACTCTGGCATCATGGTTAGGGTCTTAGACTCTTACTCTGGACCAATGGTTAAGGTCTTAACTCTTACTCTGGACTAATGGTTAAGGTCTTAACTCTTACTCTGGCATCATCGTTAAGGTCTTAACTCTTACTCTGGCATCATGGTCAAGGTCTTAACTCTAACTCTGGACTAATGGTTAAGGTCTTAACTCTTACTCTGGACTAATGGTTAAGGTCTTAACTCTTACTCTGGCATCATGGTTAAGGTCTTAACTCTGGCATCATGGTTAAGGTCTTAACTCTTACTCTGGACTAATGGTTAAGGTCTTAACTCTTACTCTGGCATCATGGTTAAGGTCTTAGACTCATACTCTGGCATCATGGTTAAGGTCTTAACTCTTACTTCGGACTAATGGTTAAGGTCTTAACTCTTACTCTGGCATCATGGTTAAGGTCTTAGACTCTTACTCTGGAATAATAGTTAAGGTCTTAACTCTTACTCTGGGCTAATGGTTAAGGTCTTATCTCTTCCTCTGGACTAATGGTTAAGGTCTTAGACTCTTACTCTGGCATCATGGATAAGGTCTTAGACTCTTACTCTGGACTACTGGTTAATGTCTTAACTCTTACTCTGGCGTCATGGTTAAGGTCTTAACTTTCACTCTGGCATCATGGTTAAGGTCTTAACTCTTACTCTGTACTCATGGTTAAGGTCTTAACTCTTACTCTGGCATCATGGTTAAGGTCTTATCTCTTACTCTGGACTAATGGTTAAGGTCTTAGACTCCTACTCTGGACTAATGGTTAAGGTCTTAACTCTTTCTCTGGGCTAATAGTTAAGGTCTTAGACTCTTACTCTGGCATCATGGTTAAGGTCTTAGACTCTTACTCTGGCATCAAGGTTAAGGTCTTAACTCTTACTCTGGCATCATGGTTAAGGTCTTAACTCTTACTCTGGACTAATGGTTAAGGTCTTAGACTCTTACTCTGGACTAATGGTTAAGGTCTTAACTCTTACTCTGGACTAATGGTTAAGGTCTTAACTCTTACTCTGGACTAATGGTTAAGGTATTAACTCTTACTCTGGAATCATGGTTAAGGTCTTAACTCTTACTCTGGACTAATGGTTAAGGTCTTAACTCTTACTCTGGGCTAATGGTTAAGGTCTTAACTCTTACTCTGGACTAATGGTTAAGGTCTTAACTCTTACTCTGGCATCATGGTTAAGGTCTTAACTCTTACTCTGGACTAATGGTTAAGGTCTTAACTCTTACTCTGGGCTAATGGTCAAGGTCTTAACTCTTACTCTGGACTAATGGTTAAGGTCTTAACTCTTACTCTGGACTAATGGTTAAGGTCTTAACTCTTACTCTGGCATCATAGGTAAGGTCTTAACTCTTACTCTGGACTAATGGTTAAGGTCTTAACTCTTACTCTTGACTAATGGTTAAGGTCTTAACTCTTACTCTGGACTAATGGTTAAGGTCTTAGACTCTTACTCTGGCATCATGGTTAAGGTCTTAACTCTTACTCTGGACTAATGGTTAAGGTCTTAACTCTTACTCTGGCATCATGGTTAAGGTCTTAGACTCATACTCTGGCATCATGGTTAAGGTCTTAAATCTTACTCTGGACTAATGGTTAAGGTCTTAACTCTTACTCTGGACTAATGGTTAAGGTCTTAACTCTTACTCTGGCATCATGGTTAAGGTCTTAACTCTTACTCTGGACTAATGGTTATGGTCTTAGACTCTTACTCTGGCATCATGTTTAAGGTCTTAACTCTTACTCTGGCATCATGGTTAAGGTCTTAACTCTTACTCTGGACTAATGGTTAAGGTCTTAACTCTGACTCTGGCATCATGGTTAAGGTCTTAGACTCTTACTCTGGAATAATGGTTAAGGTCTTAACTCTTACTCTGGCATCACGGTTAAGGTCTTAACTCTTACTCTGGACTAATGGTTAAGGTCTTAACTCTTACTCTGGACTAATGGTTAAGGTCTTAGACTCTTACTCTGGCATCATGGTTAAGGTCTTAACTCTTACTCTGAACTAATGGTTAATGTCTTAACTCTTACTCTGGCATCATGGTTAAGTTCCTAACACTTTCTGTGGCCTATTGGTTAAGGTCCTAACTCTTACTCTGGCATCATGGTTAAGGTCTTAACTCTTACTCTGGCATCATGGTTAAGGTCTTAACTCTTACTCTGCACTAATGGTTAAGGTCTTAACTCTTACTCTGGCATCATGGTTAAGGTCTTAACTCTTACTCTGGACTAATGGTTAAGGTCTTAACTCTTACTCTGGGCTAATGGTTAAGGTCTTAACTCTTACTCTGGACTAATGGTTAAGGTTTTAACTCTTACTCTGGCATCATGGTTAAGGTCTTAACTCTTACTCTGGACTAATGGTTAAGGTCTTAACTCTTACTCTGGACTATTGGTTAAGGCCTTAACTCTTACTCTGGGCTAATGATTAAGGTCTTAACTCTTACTCTGGCATCATGGTTAAGGTCTTAACTCTTACTCTGGACTAATGGTTAAGGTCTTAACTCTTACTCTGGACTAATGGTTAAGATCTTAACTCTTACTCTAGACTAATGGTTAAGGTTTTAACTCTTACTCTGGCATCATGGTTAAGGTCTTTGACTCTTACTCTGGACTAATGGTTAAGGTCTTAACTCTTACTCTGGACTAATGGTTAAGGTCTTAACTCTTACTCTGGCATCATGGTTAAGGTCTTAACTCTTACTCTGGACTAATGGTTAAGGTGTTAACTCTTACTCTGAGCTAATGGTTAAGGTCTTAACTCTTTCTCTGGACTAATGGTTAAGGTCTTATCTCTTACTCTGGAGTAATGGTTAAGGTCTTAGACTCTTACTCTGGCATCATGAATAAGGTCTTAGACTCTTACTCTGGACTACTGGTTAATGTCTTAACTCTTACTCTGGCATCATGTTTAAGGTCTTAACTCTCACTCTGGCATCATGGTTAAGGTCTTAACTCTTACTCTGTACTCATGGTTAAGGTCTTAACTCTTACTCTGGCATCATGGTTAAGGTCTTCACTCTTACTCTGGACTAATGGTTAAGGTCTTAACTCTTACTCTGGACTAATGGTTAAGGTCTTAACTCTTACTCTGGCATCATGGTTAAGGTCTTAACTCTTACTCTGGACTAATGGTTAAGGTCTTAACTCTTACTCCGGACTAATGGTTAAGGTCTTAACTCTTACTCTGGCATCATGGTTTAGGTCTTAACTCTTACTCTGGCATCATGGTTTAGGTCTTAGACTCTTACTCTGGACTAATGGTTAAGGTCTGAACTCTTACTCTGGCATCATGGTTAAGGTCTTAACTCTTACTCTGGACTAATGGTTAAGGTCTGAACTCTTACTCTGGACTAATGGTTAAGGTCTTAACTCTTACTCTGGACTAATGGTTAAGGTCTGAACTCTTACTCTGGACTAATGGTTAAGGTCTTAACTCTTACTCTGGACTAATGGTTTAGGTCTTAGACTCTTACTCTGGACTAATGGTTAAGGTCTTAACTCTTACTCTGGCATCATCGTTAAGGTCTTAACTCTTACTCTGGACTAATGATTAAGGTCTGAACTCTTACTCTGGCATCATGGTTAAGGTCTTACCTCTTACTCTGGACTAATGGTTAAGGTCTTATCTCTTACTCTGGACTAATGGTTAAGATCTTAACTCTTACTCTAAACTAATGGTTAAGGTTTTAACTCTTACTCTGGCATCATGGTTAAGGTCTTCGACTCTTACTCTGGACTAATGGTTAAGGTCTTAACTCTTACTCTGGACTAATGGTTAAGGTCTTAACTCTTACTCTGGCATCATGGTTAAGGTCTTAACTCTTACTCTGGACTAATGGTTAAGGTCTTAACTCTTACTCTGGGCTAATGGTTAAGGTCTTAACTCTTACTCTGGACTAATGGTTAAGGTCTTAACTCTTACTCTGGACTAATGGTTAAGGTCTTATCTCTTACTCTGGACTAATGGTTAAGGTCTTAGACTCTTACTCTGGCATCATGAATAAGGTCTTAGACTCTTACTCTGGACTACTGGTTAATGTCTTAACTCTTACTCTGGCATCATGGTTAAGGTCTTAACTCTCTGGCATCATGGTTACGGTGTTAACTCTTACTCTGTACTCATGGTTAAGGTCTTAACTCTTACTCTGGCATCATGGTTAAGGTCTTAACTCTTACTCTGGACTAATGGTTAAGGTCTTAACTCTTACTCCAGACTAATGGTTAAGGTCTTAACTCTTACTCTGGCATCATGGTTTAGGTCTTAACTCTTACTCTGGCATCATGGTTTAGGTCTTAGACTCTTACTCTGGACTAATGGTTAAGGTCTTAACTCTTACTCTGGCATCATGGTTAAGGTCTTAACTCTTACTCTGGACTAATGGTTAAGGTCTGAACTCTTACTCTGGACTAATGGTTAAGGTCTTAACTCTTACTCTGGACTAATGGTTAAGGTCTTAGACTCTTACTCTCGACTAATGGTTAAGGTCTTAACTCTTACTCTGGCATCATGGTTAAGGTCTTAGACTCTTACTCTGGACTAATGGTTAAGGTCTTAACTCATACTCTGGACTAATGGTTAAGGTCTTAGACTCTTACTCTGGACTAATGGTTAAGGTCTTAACTCTTACTCTGGACTAATGGTTAAGGTCTTAACTCTTACTCTGGACTAATGGTTAAGGTCTTAACTCTTACTCTGGCATCATGGTTAAGGTCTTAACTCTTACTCTGGACTAATGGTTAAGGTCTTAACTCTTACGATTGACTAATGGTTAAGGTCTTAACTCTTACTCTGGACTAATGGTTAAGTTCTTAGACTCTTACTCTGGCATCATGGTTAAGGTCTTAGACTCTTACTCTGGCATCATCGTTAAGGTCTTAACTCTTACTCTGGCATCATGGTTAAGGTCTTAACTCTTACTCTGGACTAATGGTTAAGGTCTTAACTCTTACTCTGGACTAATGGTTAAGGTCTTATCTCTTACTCTGGACTAATGGTTAAGGTCTTAGACTCTTACTCTGGCATCATGAATAAGGTCTTAGACTCTTACTCTGGACTACTGGTTAATGTCTTAACTCTTACTCTGGCATCATGGTTAAGGTCTTAACTCTCTGGCATCATGGTTACGGTCTTAACTCTTACTCTGTACTCATGGTTAAGGTCTTAACTCTTACTCTGGCATCATGGTTAAGGTCTTAACTCTTACTCTGGACTAATGGTTAAGGTCTTAACTCTTACTCCAGACTAATGGTTAAGGTCTTAACTCTTACTCTGGCATCATGGTTTAGGTCTTAACTCTTACTCTGGCATCATGGTTTAGGTCTTAGACTCTTACTCTGGACTAATGGTTAAGGTCTTAACTCTTACTCTGGCATCATGGTTAAGGTCTTAACTCTTACTCTGGACTAATGGTTAAGGTCTGAACTCTTACTCTGGACTAATGGTTAAGGTCTTAACTCTTACTCTGGACTAATGGTTAAGGTCTTAGACTCTTACTCTCGACTAATGGTTAAGGTCTTAACTCTTACTCTGGCATCATGGTTAAGGTCTTAGACTCTTACTCTGGACTAATGGTTAAGGTCTTAACTCATACTCTGGACTAATGGTTAAGGTCTTAGACTCTTACTCTGGACTAATGGTTAAGGTCTTAACTCTTACTCTGGACTAATGGTTAAGGTCTTAACTCTTACTCTGGACTAATGGTTAAGGTCTTAACTCTTACTCTGGCATCATGGTTAAGGTCTTAACTCTTACTCTGGACTAATGGTTAAGGTCTTAACTCTTACGATTGACTAATGGTTAAGGTCTTAACTCTTACTCTGGACTAATGGTTAAGTTCTTAGACTCTTACTCTGGCATCATGGTTAAGGTCTTAGACTCTTACTCTGGCATCATCGTTAAGGTCTTAACTCTTACTCTGGCATCATGGTTAAGGTCTTAACTCTTACTCTGGACTAATGGTTAAGGTCTGAACTCTTACTCTGGACTAATGGTTAAGGTCTTAACTCTTACTCTGGACTAATGGTTAAGGTCTTAGACTCTTACTCTGTACTCATGGTTAAGGTCTTAACTCTTACTCTGGCATCATGGTTAAGGTCTTAACTCTTACTCTTGACTAATGGTTAAGGTCTTAGACTCTTACTCTGGACTAATGGTTAAGGTCTTAGACTCTTACTCTGGCATCATGGTTAAGGTCTTAACTCTTACTCTGGCATCATTGTTAAGGTCTTAACTCTTACTCTGGCATCATGGTTAAGGTCTTAACTCTTACTCTGGACTAATGGTTAAGGTCTTAACTCTTACTCTGGACTAATGGTTAAGGTCTTAACTCTTACTCCGGCATCATGGTTAAGGTCTTAACTCTTACTCTGGACTAATGGTTAAGGTCTTAACTCTTACTCTGGCATCATGCTTAAGGTCTTAGACTCATACTCTGGCATCATGGTTAAGGTCTTAAATCTTACTCTGGACTAATGGTTAAGGTCTTAACTCTTACTCTGGCATCATGGTTAAGGTCTTAACTCTTACTCTGGACTAATGGTTAAGGTCTTAACTCTTACTCTGGCATCATGGTTAAGGTCTTAACTCTTACTCTGGACTAATGGTTATGGTCTTAGACTCTTACTCTGGCATCATGTTTAAGGTCTTAACTCTTACTCTGGACTAATGGTTAAGGTCTTAACTCTTACTCTGGACTAATGGTTAAGGTCTTAGACTCTTACTCTGGCATCATGGTTAAGGTCTTAACTCTTACTCTGAACTAATGGTTAATGTCTTAACTCTTACTCTGGCATCATGGTTAAGTTCCTAACTCTTTCTGTGGCCTATTGGTTAAGGTCCTAACTCTTACTCTGGCATCATGGTTATGGTCTTAAATCTTACTCTGGCATCATGGTTAAGGTCTTAACTCTTACTCTGGACTAATGGTTAAGGTCTTAACTCTTACTCTGGCATCACGGTTAAGGTCTTAACTCTTACTCTGGACTAATGGTTAAGGTCTTAACTCTTACTCTGGGCTAATGGTTAAGGTCTTAACTCTTACTCTGGACTAATGGTTAAGGTTTTAACTCTTACTCTGGCATCATGGTTAAGGTCTTAACTCTTACTCTGGACTAATGGTTAAGGTCTTAGACTCTTAATCTGGACTAATGGTTAAGGTCTTAACTCTTACTCTGGCATCATGGTTAAGGTCTTAGACTCTTACACTGGACTAATGGTTAAGGTCTTAACTCTTACTCTGGACTAATGGTTAAGGTCTTAACTCTTACTCTGGACTAATGGTTAAGATCTTAACTCTTACTCTAGACAAATGGTTAAGGTTTTAACTCTTAGTCTGGCATCATGGTTAAGGTCTTCGACTCTTACTCTGGACTAATGGTTAAGGTCTTAACTCTTACTCTGGACTAATGGTTAAGGTCTTAACTCTTACTCTGGCATCATGGTTAAGGTCTTAACTCTTACTCTGGACTAATGGTTAAGGTCTTAACTCTTACTCTGAGCTAATGGTTAAGGTCTTAACTCTTACTCTGGACTAATGGTTAAGGTCTTAACTCTTTCTCTGGACTAATGGTTAAGGTCTTATCTCTTACTCTGGACTAATGGTTAAGGTCTTAACTCTTACTCTGGACTATTGGTTAAGGCCTTAACTCTTACTCTGGGCTAATGATTAAGGTCTTAACTCTTACTCTGGCATCATGGTTAAGGTCTTAACTCTTACTCTGGACTAATGGTTAAGGTCTTAACTCTTACTCTGGACTAATGGTTAAGATCTTAACTCTTACTCTAGACTAATGGTTAAGGTTTTAACTCTTACTCTGGCATCATGGTTAAGGTCTTTGACTCTTACTCTGGACTAATGGTTAAGGTGTTAACTCTTACTCTGAGCTAATGGTTAAGGTCTTAACTCTTTCTCTGGACTAATGGTTAAGGTCTTATCTCTTACTCTGGAGTAATGGTTAAGGTCTTAGACTCTTACTCTGGCATCATGAATAAGGTCTTAGACTCTTACTCTGGACTACTGGTTAATGTCTTAACTCTTACTCTGGCATCATGTTTAAGGTCTTAACTCTCACTCTGGCATCATGGTTAAGGTCTTAACTCTTACTCTGTACTCATGGTTAAGGTCTTAACTCTTACTCTGGCATCATGGTTAAGGTCTTCACTCTTACTCTGGACTAATGGTTAAGGTCTTAACTCTTACTCTGGACTAATGGTTAAGGTCTTAACTCTTACTCTGGCATCATGGTTAAGGTCTTAACTCTTACTCTGGACTAATGGTTAAGGTCTTAACTCTTACTACGGACTAATGGTTAAGGTCTTAACTCTTACTCTGGCATCATGGTTTAGGTCTTAACTCTTACTCTGGCATCATGGTTTAGGTCTTAGACTCTTACTCTGGACTAATGGTTAAGGTCTGAACTCTTACTCTGGCATCATGGTTAAGGTCTTAACTCTTACTCTGGACTAATGGTTAAGGTCTGAACTCTTACTCTGGACTAATGGTTAAGGTCTTAACTCTCACTCTGGACTAATGGTTAAGGTCTGAACTCTTACTCTGGACTAATGGTTAAGGTCTTAACTCTTACTCTGGACTAATGGTTTAGGTCTTAGACTCTTACTCTGGACTAATGGTTAAGGTCTTAACTCTTACTCTGGCATCATCGTTAAGGTCTTAACTCTTACTCTGGACTAATGATTAAGGTCTGAACTCTTACTCTGGCATCATGGTTAAGGTCTTACCTCTTACTCTGGACTAATGGTTAAGGTCTTATCTCTTACTCTGGACTAATGGTTAAGATCTTAACTCTTACTCTAAACTAATGGTTAAGGTTTTAACTCTTACTCTGGCATCATGGTTAAGGTCTTCGACTCTTACTCTGGACTAATGGTTAAGGTCTTAACTCTTACTCTGGACTAATGGTTAAGGTCTTAACTCTTACTCTGGCATCATGGTTAAGGTCTTAACTCTTACTCTGGACTAATGGTTAAGGTCTTAACTCTTACTCTGGGCTAATGGTTAAGGTCTTAACTCTTACTCTGGACTAATGGTTAAGGTCTTAACTCTTACTCTGGACTAATGGTTAAGGTCTTATCTCTTACTCTGGACTAATGGTTAAGGTCTTAGACTCTTACTCTGGACTACTGGTTAATGTCTTAACTCTTACTCTGGCATCATGGTTAAGGTCTTAACTCTCTGGCATCATGGTTACGGTCTTAACTCTTACTCTGTACTCATGGTTAAGGTCTTAACTCTTACTCTGGCATCATGGTTAAGGTCTTAACTCTTACTCTGGACTAATGGTTAAGGTCTTAACTCTTACTCCAGACTAATGGTTAAGGTCTTAACTCTTACTCTGGCATCATGGTTTAGGTCTTAACTCTTACTCTGGCATCATGGTTTAGGTCTTAGACTCTTACTCTGGACTAATGGTTAAGGTCTTAACTCTTACTCTGGCATCATGGTTAAGGTCTTAACTCTTACTCTGGACTAATGGTTAAGGTCTGAACTCTTACTCTGGACTAATGGTTAAGGTCTTAACTCTTACTCTGGACTAATGGTTAAGGTCTTAGACTCTTACTCTCGACTAATGGTTAAGGTCTTAGACTCTTACTCTGGACTAATGGTTAAGGTCTTAGACTCTTACTCTGGCATCATGGTTAAGGTCTTAACTCTTACTCTGGCATCATTGTTAAGGTCTTAACTCTTACTCTGGCATCATGGTTAAGGTCTTAACTCTTACTCTGGACTAATGGTTAAGGTCTTAACTCTTACTCTGGACTAATGGTTAAGGTCTTAACTCTTACTCCGGCATCATGGTTAAGGTCTTAACTCTTACTCTGGACTAATGGTTAAGGTCTTAACTCTTACTCTGGCATCATGCTTAAGGTCTTAGACTCATACTCTGGCATCATGGTTAAGGTCTTAAATCTTACTCTGGACTAATGGTTAAGGTCTTAACTCTTACTCTGGCATCATGGTTAAGGTCTTAACTCTTACTCTGGACTAATGGTTAAGGTCTTAACTCTTACTCTGGCATCATGGTTAAGGTCTTAACTCTTACTCTGGACTAATGGTTATGGTCTTAGACTCTTACTCTGGCATCATGTTTAAGGTCTTAACTCTTACTCTGGACTAATGGTTAAGGTCTTAACTCTTACTCTGGACTAATGGTTAAGGTCTTAGACTCTTACTCTGGCATCATGGTTAAGGTCTTAACTCTTACTCTGAACTAATGGTTAATGTCTTAACTCTTACTCTGGCATCATGGTTAAGTTCCTAACTCTTTCTGTGGCCTATTGGTTAAGGTCCTAACTCTTACTCTGGCATCATGGTTATGGTCTTAAATCTTACTCTGGCATCATGGTTAAGGTCTTAACTCTTACTCTGGACTAATGGTTAAGGTCTTAACTCTTACTCTGGCATCACGGTTAAGGTCTTAACTCTTACTCTGGACTAATGGTTAAGGTCTTAACTCTTACTCTGGGCTAATGGTTAAGGTCTTAACTCTTACTCTGGACTAATGGTTAAGGTTTTAACTCTTACTCTGGCATCATGGTTAAGGTCTTAACTCTTACTCTGGACTAATGGTTAAGGTCTTAGACTCTTAATCTGGACTAATGGTTAAGGTCTTAACTCTTACTCTGGCATCATGGTTAAGGTCTTAGACTCTTACTCTGGACTAATGGTTAAGGTCTTAACTCTTACTCTGGACTAATGGTTAAGGTCTTAACTCTTACTCTGGCATCATGGTTAAGGTCTTAACTCTTACTCTGGACTAATGGTTAAGGTCTTAACTCTTACTCTGAGCTAATGGTTAAGGTCTTAACTCTTACTCTGGACTAATGGTTAAGGTCTTAACTCTTTCTCTGGACTAATGGTTAAGGTCTTATCTCTTACTCTGGACTAATGGTTAAGGTCTTAGACTCTTACTCTGGCATCATGAATAAGGTCTTAGATTCTTACTCTGGACTACTGGTTAATGTCTTAACTCTTACTCTGGCATCATGGTTAAGGTCTTAACTCTCACTCTGGCATCATGGTTAAGGTCTTAACTCTTACTCTGTACTCATGGTTAAGGTCTTAACCCTTACTCTGGCATCATGGTTAAGGTCTTCACTCTTACTCTGGACTAATGGTTAAGGTCTTAACTCTTACTCTGGACTAATGGTTAAGGTCTTAACTCTTACTCTGGCATCATGGTTAAGGTCTTAACTCTTACTCTGGACTAATGGTTAAGGTCTTAACTCTTACTCCGGACTAATGGTTAAGGTCTTAACTCTTACTCTGGCATCATGGTTTAGGTCTTAACTCTTACTCTGGCATCATGGTTTAGGTCTTAGACTCTTACTCTGGACTAATGGTTAAGGTCTTAACTCTTACTCTGGCATCATGGTTAAGGTCTTAACTCTTACTCTGGACTAATGGTTAAGGTCTGAACTCTTACTCTGGACTAATGGTTAAGGTCTTAACTCTTACTCTGGACTAATGGTTTAGGTCTTAGACTCTTACTCTGGACTGATGGTTAAGGTCTTAACTCTTACTCTGGACTAATGGTTAAGATCTTAACTCTTACTCTAAACTAATGGTTAAGGTTTTAACTCTTACTCTGGCATCATGGTTAAGGTCTTCGACTCTTACTCTGGACTAATGGTTAAGGTCTTAACTCTTACTCTGGACTAATGGTTAAGGTCTTAACTCTTACTCTGGCATCATGGTTAAGGTCTTAACTCTTACTCTGGACTAATGGTTAAGGTCTTAACTCTTACTCTGGGCTAATGGTTAAGGTCTTAACTCTTACTCTGGACTAATGGTTAAGGTCTTATCTCTTACTCTGGACTAATGGTTAAGGTCTTAGACTCTTACTCTGGTATCATGAATAAGGTCTTAGACTCTTACTCTGGACTACTGGTTAATGTCTTAACTCTTACTCTGGCATCATGGTTAAGGTCTTAACTCTCACTCTGGCATCATGGTTAAGGTCTTAACTCTTACTCTGTACTCATGGTTAAGGTCTTAACTCTTACTCTGGCATCATGGTTAAGGTCTTAACTCTTACTCTGGACTAATGGTTAAGGTCTGAACTCTTACTCTGGCATCATGGTTAAGGTCTTAACTCTTACTCTGGACTAATGGTTAAGGTCTGAACTCTTACTCTGGACTAATGGTTAAGGTCTTAACTCTTACTCTGGACTAATGGTTAAGGTCTTACCTCTTACTCTGGACTAATGGTTAAGGTCTTAACTCTTACTCTGGACTAATGGTTAAGATCTTAACTCTTACTCTAAACTAATGGTTAAGGTTTTAACTCTTACTCTGGCATCATGGTTAAGGTCTTCGACTCTTACTCTGGACTAATGGTTAAGGTCTTAACTCTTACTCTGGACTAATGGTTAAGGTCTTAACTCTTACTCTGGCATCATGGTTAAGGTCTTAACTCTTACTCTGGACTAATGGTTAAGGTCTTAACTCTTACTCTGGGCTAATGGTTAAGGTCTTAACTCTTACTCTGGACTAATGGTTAAGGTCTTATCTCTTACTCTGGACTAATGGTTAAGGTCTTAGACTCTTACTCTGGTATCATGAATAAGGTCTTAGACTCTTACTCTGGACTACTGGTTAATGTCTTAACTCTTACTCTGGCATCATGGTTAAGGTCTTAACTCTCACTCTGGCATCATGGTTAAGGTCTTAACTCTTACTCTGTACTCATGGTTAAGGTCTTAACTCTTACTCTGGCATCATGGTTAAGGTCTTAACTCTTACTCTGGACTAATGGTTAAGGTCTTAACTCTTACTCTGGACTAATGGTTAAGGTCTTAACTCTTACTCTGGCATCATGTTTAAGGTCTTAACTCTTACTCTGGACTAATGGTTAAGGTCTTAACTCTTACTCCAGACTAATGGTTAAGGTCTTAACTCTTACTCTGGCATCATGGTTTAGGTCTTAACTCTTACTCTGGCATCATGGTTTAGGTCTTAGACTCTTACTCTGGACTAATGGTTAAGGTCTTAACTCTTACTCTGGCATCATGGTTAAGGTCTTAACTCTTACTCTGGACTAATGGTTAAGGTCTGAACTCTTACTCTGGACTAATGGTTAAGGTCTTAACTCTTACTCTGGACTAATGGTTAAGGTCTTAGACTCTTACTCTGTACTGATGGTTAAGGTCTTAACTCTTACTCTGGCATCATGGTTAAGGTCTTAGACTCTTACTCTGGACTAATGGTTAAGGTCTTAACTCTTACTCTGGACTAATGGTTAAGGTCTTAACTCTTACTCTGGCATCATGGTTAAGGTCTTAACTCTTACTCTGGACTAATGGTTAAGGTCTTAACTCTTACTCTGAGCTAATGGTTAAGGTCTTAACTCTTACTCTGGACTAATGGTTAAGGTCTTAACTCTTTCTCTGGACTAATGGTTAAGGTCTTATCTCTTACTCTGGACTAATGGTTAAGGTCTTAGACTCTTACTCTGGCATCATGAATAAGGTCTTAGATTCTTACTCTGGACTACTGGTTAATGTCTTAACTCTTACTCTGGCATCATGGTTAAGGTCTTAACTCTCACTCTGGCATCATGGTTAAGGTCTTAACTCTTACTCTGTACTCATGGTTAAGGTCTTAACCCTTACTCTGGCATCATGGTTAAGGTCTTCACTCTTACTCTGGACTAATGGTTAAGGTCTTAACTCTTACTCTGGACTAATGGTTAAGGTCTTAACTCTTACTCTGGCATCATGGTTAAGGTCTTAACTCTTACTCTGGACTAATGGTTAAGGTCTTAACTCTTACTCCGGACTAATGGTTAAGGTCTTAACTCTTACTCTGGCATCATGGTTTAGGTCTTAACTCTTACTCTGGCATCATGGTTTAGGTCTTAGACTCTTACTCTGGACTAATGGTTAAGGTCTTAACTCTTACTCTGGCATCATGGTTAAGGTCTTAACTCTTACTCTGGACTAATGGTTAAGGTCTGAACTCTTACTCTGGACTAATGGTTAAGGTCTTAACTCTTACTCTGGACTAATGGTTTAGGTCTTAGACTCTTACTCTGGACTGATGGTTAAGGTCTTAACTCTTACTCTGGCATCATGGTTAAGGTCCTAACTCTCACTCTGGACTAATGGTTAAGGTCTGAACTCTTACTCTGGCATCATGGTTAAGGTCTTAACTCTTACTCTGGACTAATGGTTAAGGTCTGAACTCTTACTCTGGACTAATGGTTAAGGTCTTAACTCTTACTCTGGACTAATGGTTAAGGTCTTACCTCTTACTCTGGACTAATGGTTACGGTCTTAACTCTTACTCTGGACTAATGGTTAAGATCTTAACTCTTACTCTAAACTAATGGTTAAGGTTTTAACTCTTACTCTGGCATCATGGTTAAGGTCTTCGACTCTTACTCTGGACTAATGGTTAAGGTCTTAACTCTTACTCTGGACTAATGGTTAAGGTCTTAACTCTTACTCTGGCATCATGGTTAAGGTCTTAACTCTTACTCTGGACTAATGGTTAAGGTCTTAACTCTTACTCTGGGCTAATGGTTAAGGTCTTAACTCTTACTCTGGACTAATGGTTAAGGTCTTATCTCTTACTCTGGACTAATGGTTAAGGTCTTAGACTCTTACTCTGGTATCATGAATAAGGTCTTAGACTCTTACTCTGGACTACTGGTTAATGTCTTAACTCTTACTCTGGCATCATGGTTAAGGTCTTAACTCTCACTCTGGCATCATGGTTAAGGTCTTAACTCTTACTCTGTACTCATGGTTAAGGTCTTAACTCTTACTCTGGCATCATGGTTAAGGTCTTAACTCTTACTCTGGACTAATGGTTAAGGTCTTAACTCTTACTCTGGACTAATGGTTAAGGTCTTAACTCTTACTCTGGCATCATGTTTAAGGTCTTAACTCTTACTCTGGACTAATGGTTAAGGTCTTAACTCTTACTCCAGACTAATGGTTAAGGTCTTAACTCTTACTCTGGCATCATGGTTTAGGTCTTAACTCTTACTCTGGCATCATGGTTTAGGTCTTAGACTCTTACTCTGGACTAATGGTTAAGGTCTTAACTCTTACTCTGGCATCATGGTTAAGGTCGTAACTCTTACTCTGGACTAATGGTTAAGGTCTGAACTCTTACTCTGGACTAATGGTTAAGGTCTTAACTCTTACTCTGGACTAATGGTTAAGGTCTTAGACTCTTACTCTGTACTGATGGTTAAGGTCTTAACTCTTACTCTGGCATCATGGTTAAGGTCTTAACTCTTACTCTTGACTAATGGTTAAGGTCTTAACTCTTACTCTGGACTAATGGTTAAGGTCTTAGACTCTTACTCTGGCATCATGGTTAAGGTCTTAACTCTTACTCTGGCATCATTTTTAAGGTCTTAACTCTTACTCTGGCATCATGGTTAAGGTCTTAACTCTTACTCTGGACTAATGGTTAAGGTCTTATCTCTTACTCTGGACTAATGGTTAAGGTCTTAACTCTTACTCCGGCATCATGGTTAAGGTCTTAACTCTTACTCTGGACTAATGGTTAAGGTCTTAACTCTTACTCTGGCATCATGGTTAAGGTCTTAGACTCTTACTCTGGCATCATGGTTAAGGTCTTAAATCTTACTCTGGACTAATGGTTAAGGTCTTAGACTCTTAATCTGGACTAATGGTTAAGGTCTTAACTCTTACTCTGGCATCATGGTTAAGGTCTTAGACTCTTACTCTGGACTAATGGTTAAGGTCTTAACTCTTACTCTGGACTAATGGTTAAGGTCTTAACTCTTACTCTGGACTAATGGTTAAGATCTTAACTCTTACTCTAGACAAATGGTTAAGGTTTTAACTCTTAGTCTGGCATCATGGTTAAGGTCTTCGACTCTTACTCTGGACTAATGGTTAAGGTCTTAACTCTTACTCTGGACTAATGGTTAAGGTCTTAACTCTTACTCTGGCATCATGGTTAAGGTCTTAACTCTTACTCTGGACTAATGGTTAAGGTCTTAACTCTTACTCTGAGCTAATGGTTAAGGTCTTAACTCTTACTCTGGACTAATGGTTAAGGTCTTAACTCTTTCTCTGGACTAATGGTTAAGGTCTTATCTCTTACTCTGGACTAATGGTTAAGGTCTTAACTCTTACTCTGGACTATTGGTTAAGGCCTTAACTCTTACTCTGGGCTAATGATTAAGGTCTTAACTCTTACTCTGGCATCATGGTTAAGGTCTTAGACTCTTACTCTGGACTAATGGTTAAGGTCTTAACTCTTACTCTGGACTAATGGTTAAGGTCTTAGACTCTTACTCTCGACTAATGGTTAAGGTCTTAACTCTTACTCTGGCATCATGGTTAAGGTCTTAGACTCTTACTCTGGTCTAATGGTTAAGGTCTTAACTCATACTCTGGACTAATGGTTAAGGTCTTAGACTCTTACTCTGGACTAATGGTTAAGGTCTTAACTCTTACTCTGGACTAATGGTTAAGGTCTTAACTCTTACTCTGGCATCATGGTTAAGGTCTTAACTCTTACTCTGGACTAATGGTTAAGGTCTTAACTCTTACGATTGACTAATGGTTAAGGTCTTAACTCTTACTCTGGACTAATGGTTAAGTTCTTAGACTCTTACTCTGGCAACATGGTTAAGGTCTTAGACTCTTACTCTGGCATCATCGTTAAGGTCTTAACTCTTACTCTGGCATCATGGTTAAGGTCTTAACTCTTACTCTGGACTAATGGTTAAGGTCTGAACTCTTACTCTGGACTAATGGTTAAGGTCTTAGACTCTTACTCTCGACTAATGGTTAGGGTCTTAACTCTTACTCTGGCATCATGGTTAAGGTCTTAGACTCTTACTCTGGACTAATGGTTAAGGTCTTAACTCATACTCTGGACTAATGGTTAAGGTCTTAGACTCTTACTCTGGACTAATGGTTAAGGTCTTAACTCTTACTCTGGACTAATGGTTAAGGTCTTAACTCTTACTCTGGCATCATGGTTAAGGTCTTAACTCTTACTCTGGACTAATGGTTAAGGTCTTAACTCTTACGATTGACTAATGGTTAAGGTCTTAACTCTTACTCTGGACTAATGGTTAAGTTCTTAGACTCTTACTCTGGCAACATGGTTAAGGTCTTAGACTCTTACTCTGGCATCATCGTTAAGGTCTTAACTCTTACTCTGGCATCATGGTTAAGGTCTTAACTCTTACTCTGGACTAATGGTTAAGGTCTGAACTCTTACTCTGGACTAATGGTTAAGGTCTTAACTCTTACTCTGGACTAATGGTTAAGGTCTTAGACTCTTACTCTGTACTCATGGTTAAGGTCTTAACTCTTACTCTGGCATCATGGTTAAGGTCTTAACTCTTACTCTGGACTAATGGTTAAGGTCTTAACTCTAACTCTTGACTAATGGTTAAGGTCTTAGACTCTTACTCTGGACTAATGGTTAAGGTCTTAGACTCTTACTCTGGCATCATGGTTAAGGTCTTAACTCTTACTCTGGCATCATTGTTAAGGTCTTAACTCTTACTCTGGCATCATGGTTAAGGTCTTAACTCTTACTCTGGACTAATGGTTAAGGTCTTAACTCTTACTCTGGACTAATGGTTAAGGTCTTAACTCTTACTCCGGCATCATGGTTAAGGTCTTAACTCTTACTCTGGACTAATGGTTAAGGTCTTAACTCTTACTCTGGCATCATGCTTAAGGTCTTAGACTCATACTCTGGCATCATGGTTAAGGTCTTAAATCTTACTCTGGACTAATGGTTAAGGTCTTAACTCTTACTCTGGCATCATGGTTAAGGTCTTAACTCTTACTCTGGACTAATGGTTAAGGTCTTAACTCTTACTCTGGCATCATGGTTAAGGTCTTAACTCTTACTCTGGACTAATGGTTATGGTCTTAGACTCTTACTCTGGCATCATGTTTAAGGTCTTAACTCTTACTCTGGACTAATGGTTAAGGTCTTAACTCTTACTCTGGACTAATGGTTAAGGTCTTAGACTCTTACTCTGGCATCATGGTTAAGGTCTTAACTCTTACTCTGAACTAATGGTTAATGTCTTAACTCTTACTCTGGCATCATGGTTAAGTTCCTAACTCTTTCTGTGGCCTATTGGTTAAGGTCCTAACTCTTACTCTGGCATCATGGTTATGGTCTTAAATCTTACTCTGGCATCATGGTTAAGGTCTTAACTCTTACTCTGGACTAATGGTTAAGGTCTTAACTCTTACTCTGGCATCACGGTTAAGGTCTTAACTCTTACTCTGGACTAATGGTTAAGGTCTTAACTCTTACTCTGGGCTAATGGTTAAGGTCTTAACTCTTACTCTGGACTAATGGTTAAGGTTTTAACTCTTACTCTGGCATCATGGTTAAGGTCTTAACTCTTACTCTGGACTAATGGTTAAGGTCTTAGACTCTTAATCTGGACTAATGGTTAAGGTCTTAACTCTTACTCTGGCATCATGGTTAAGGTCTTAGACTCTTACTCTGGACTAATGGTTAAGGTCTTAACTCTTACTCTGGACTAATGGTTAAGGTCTTAACTCTTACTCTGGCATCATGGTTAAGGTCTTAACTCTTACTCTGGACTAATGGTTAAGGTCTTAACTCTTACTCTGAGCTAATGGTTAAGGTCTTAACTCTTACTCTGGACTAATGGTTAAGGTCTTAACTCTTTGTCTGGACTAATGGTTAAGGTCTTATCTCTTACTCTGGACTAATGGTTAAGGTCTTAGACTCTTACTCTGGCATCATGAATAAGGTCTTAGATTCTTACTCTGGACTACTGGTTAATGTCTTAACTCTTACTCTGGCATCATGGTTAAGGTCTTAACTCTCACTCTGGCATCATGGTTAAGGTCTTAACTCTTACTCTGTACTCATGGTTAAGGTCTTAACCCTTACTCTGGCATCATGGTTAAGGTCTTCACTCTTACTCTGGACTAATGGTTAAGGTCTTAACTCTTACTCTGGACTAATGGTTAAGGTCTTAACTCTTACTCTGGCATCATGGTTAAGGTCTTAACTCTTACTCTGGACTAATGGTTAAGGTCTTAACTCTTACTCCGGACTAATGGTTAAGGTCTTAACTCTTACTCTGGCATCATGGTTTAGGTCTTAACTCTTACTCTGGCATCATGGTTTAGGTCTTAGACTCTTACTCTGGACTAATGGTTAAGGTCTTAACTCTTACTCTGGCATCATGGTTAAGGTCTTAACTCTTACTCTGGACTAATGGTTAAGGTCTGAACTCTTACTCTGGACTAATGGTTAAGGTCTTAACTCTTACTCTGGACTAATGGTTTAGGTCTTAGACTCTTACTCTGGACTGATGGTTAAGGTCTTAACTCTTACTCTGGCATCATGGTTAAGGTCCTAACTCTCACTCTGGACTAATGGTTAAGGTCTGAACTCTTACTCTGGCATCATGGTTAAGGTCTTAACTCTTACTCTGGACTAATGGTTAAGGTCTGAACTCTTACTCTGGACTAATGGTTAAGGTCTTAACTCTTACTCTGGACTAATGGTTAAGGTCTTACCTCTTACTCTGGACTAATGGTTAAGGTCTTAACTCTTACTCTGGACTAATGGTTAAGATCTTAACTCTTACTCTAAACTAATGGTTAAGGTTTTAACTCTTACTCTGGCATCATGGTTAAGGTCTTCGACTCTTACTCTGGACTAATGGTTAAGGTCTTAACTCTTACTCTGGACTAATGGTTAAGGTCTTAACTCTTACTCTGGCATCATGGTTAAGGTCTTAACTCTTACTCTGGACTAATGGTTAAGGTCTTAACTCTTACTCTGGGCTAATGGTTAAGGTCTTAACTCTTACTCTGGACTAATGGTTAAGGTCTTATCTCTTACTCTGGACTAATGGTTAAGGTCTTAGACTCTTACTCTGGTATCATGAATAAGGTCTTAGACTCTTACTCTGGACTACTGGTTAATGTCTTAACTCTTACTCTGGCATCATGGTTAAGGTCTTAACTCTCACTCTGGCATCATGGTTAAGGTCTTAACTCTTACTCTGTACTCATGGTTAAGGTCTTAACTCTTACTCTGGCATCATGGTTAAGGTCTTAACTCTTACTCTGGACTAATGGTTAAGGTCTTAACTCTTACTCTGGACTAATGGTTAAGGTCTTAACTCTTACTCTGGCATCATGTTTAAGGTCTTAACTCTTACTCTGGACTAATGGTTAAGGTCTTAACTCTTACTCCAGACTAATGGTTAAGGTCTTAACTCTTACTCTGGCATCATGGTTTAGGTCTTAACTCTTACTCTGGCATCATGGTTTAGGTCTTAGACTCTTACTCTGGACTAATGGTTAAGGTCTTAACTCTTACTCTGGCATCATGGTTAAGGTCTTAACTCTTACTCTGGACTAATGGTTAAGGTCTGAACTCTTACTCTGGACTAATGGTTAAGGTCTTAACTCTTACTCTGGACTAATGGTTAAGGTCTTAGACTCTTACTCTGTACTGATGGTTAAGGTCTTAACTCTTACTCTGGCATCATGGTTAAGGTCTTAGACTCTTACTCTGGACTAATGGTTAAGGTCTTAACTCTTACTCTGGACTAATGGTTAAGGTCTTAACTCTTACTCTGGCATCATGGTTAAGGTCTTAACTCTTACTCTGGACTAATGGTTAAGGTCTTAACTCTTACTCTGAGCTAATGGTTAAGGTCTTAACTCTTACTCTGGACTAATGGTTAAGGTCTTAACTCTTTCTCTGGACTAATGGTTAAGGTCTTATCTCTTACTCTGGACTAATGGTTAAGGTCTTAGACTCTTTCTCTGGCATCATGAATAAGGTCTTAGATTCTTACTCTGGACTACTGGTTAATGTCTTAACTCTTACTCTGGCATCATGGTTAAGGTCTTAACTCTCACTCTGGCATCATGGTTAAGGTCTTAACTCTTACTCTGTACTCATGGTTAAGGTCTTAACCCTTACTCTGGCATCATGGTTAAGGTCTTCACTCTTACTCTGGACTAATGGTTAAGGTCTTAACTCTTACTCTGGACTAATGGTTAAGGTCTTAACTCTTACTCTGGCATCATGGTTAAGGTCTTAACTCTTACTCTGGACTAATGGTTAAGGTCTTAACTCTTACTCCGGACTAATGGTTAAGGTCTTAACTCTTACTCTGGCATCATGGTTTAGGTCTTAACTCTTACTCTGGCATCATGGTTTAGGTCTTAGACTCTTACTCTGGACTAATGGTTAAGGTCTTAACTCTTACTCTGGCATCATGGTTAAGGTCTTAACTCTTACTCTGGACTAATGGTTAAGGTCTGAACTCTTACTCTGGACTAATGGTTAAGGTCTTAACTCTTACTCTGGACTAATGGTTTAGGTCTTAGACTCTTACTCTGGACTGATGGTTAAGGTCTTAACTCTTACTCTGGCATCATGGTTAAGGTCCTAACTCTCACTCTGGACTAATGGTTAAGGTCTGAACTCTTACTCTGGCATCATGGTTAAGGTCTTAACTCTTACTCTGGACTAATGGTTAAGGTCTGAACTCTTACTCTGGACTAATGGTTAAGGTCTTAACTCTTACTCTGGACTAATGGTTAAGGTCTTACCTCTTACTCTGGACTAATGGTTACGGTCTTAACTCTTACTCTGGACTAATGGTTAAGATCTTAACTCTTACTCTAAACTAATGGTTAAGGTTTTAACTCTTACTCTGGCATCATGGTTAAGGTCTTCGACTCTTACTCTGGACTAATGGTTAAGGTCTTAACTCTTACTCTGGACTAATGGTTAAGGTCTTAACTCTTACTCTGGCATCATGGTTAAGGTCTTAACTCTTACTCTGGACTAATGGTTAAGGTCTTAACTCTTACTCTGGGCTAATGGTTAAGGTCTTAACTCTTACTCTGGACTAATGGTTAAGGTCTTATCTCTTACTCTGGACTAATGGTTAAGGTCTTAGACTCTTACTCTGGTATCATGAATAAGGTCTTAGACTCTTACTCTGGACTACTGGTTAATGTCTTAACTCTTACTCTGGCATCATGGTTAAGGTCTTAACTCTCACTCTGGCATCATGGTTAAGGTCTTAACTCTTACTCTGTACTCATGGTTAAGGTCTTAACTCTTACTCTGGCATCATGGTTAAGGTCTTAACTCTTACTCTGGACTAATGGTTAAGGTCTTAACTCTTACTCTGGACTAATGGTTAAGGTCTTAACTCTTACTCTGGCATCATGTTTAAGGTCTTAACTCTTACTCTGGACTAATGGTTAAGGTCTTAACTCTTACTCCAGACTAATGGTTAAGGTCTTAACTCTTACTCTGGCATCATGGTTTAGGTCTTAACTCTTACTCTGGCATCATGGTTTAGGTCTTAGACTCTTACTCTGGACTAATGGTTAAGGTCTTAACTCTTACTCTGGCATCATGGTTAAGGTCTTAACTCTTACTCTGGACTAATGGTTAAGGTCTGAACTCTTACTCTGGACTAATGGTTAAGGTCTTAACTCTTACTCTGGACTAATGGTTAAGGTCTTAGACTCTTACTCTGTACTGATGGTTAAGGTCTTAACTCTTACTCTGGCATCATGGTTAAGGTCTTAACTCTTACTCTTGACTAATGGTTAAGGTCTTAACTCTTACTCTGGACTAATGGTTAAGGTCTTAGACTCTTACTCTGGCATCATGGTTAAGGTCTTAACTCTTACTCTGGCATCATTTTTAAGGTCTTAACTCTTACTCTGGCATCATGGTTAAGGTCTTAACTCTTACTCTGGACTAATGGTTAAGGTCTTATCTCTTACTCTGGACTAATGGTTAAGGTCTTAACTCTTACTCCGGCATCATGGTTAAGGTCTTAACTCTTACTCTGGACTAATGGTTAAGGTCTTAACTCTTACTCTGGCATCATGGTTAAGGTCTTAGACTCTTACTCTGGCATCATGGTTAAGGTCTTAAATCTTACTCTGGACTAATGGTTAAGGTCTTAGACTCTTAATCTGGACTAATGGTTAAGGTCTTAACTCTTACTCTGGCATCATGGTTAAGGTCTTAGACTCTTACTCTGGACTAATGGTTAAGGTCTTAACTCTTACTCTGGACTAATGGTTAAGGTCTTAACTCTTACTCTGGACTAATGGTTAAGATCTTAACTCTTACTCTAGACAAATGGTTAAGGTTTTAACTCTTAGTCTGGCATCATGGTTAAGGTCTTCGACTCTTACTCTGGACTAATGGTTAAGGTCTTAACTCTTACTCTGGACTAATGGTTAAGGTCTTAACTCTTACTCTGGCATCATGGTTAAGGTCTTAACTCTTACTCTGGACTAATGGTTAAGGTCTTAACTCTTACTCTGAGCTAATGGTTAAGGTCTTAACTCTTACTCTGGACTAATGGTTAAGGTCTTAACTCTTTCTCTGGACTAATGGTTAAGGTCTTATCTCTTACTCTGGACTAATGGTTAAGGTCTTAACTCTTACTCTGGACTATTGGTTAAGGCCTTAACTCTTACTCTGGGCTAATGATTAAGGTCTTAACTCTTACTCTGGCATCATGGTTAAGGTCTTAACTCTTACTCTGGACTAATGGTTAAGGTCTTAACTCTTACTCTGGACTAATGGTTAAGATCTTAACTCTTACTCTAGACTAATGGTTAAGGTTTTAACTCTTACTCTGGCATCATGGTTAAGGTCTTTGACTCTTACTCTGGACTAATGGTTAAGGTCTTAACTCTTACTCTGGACTAATGGTTAAGGTCTTAACTCTTACTCTGGCATCATGGTTAAGGTCTTAACTCTTACTCTGGACTAATGGTTAAGGTGTTAACTCTTACTCTGAGCTAATGGTTAAGGTCTTAACTCTTTCTCTGGACTAATGGTTAAGGTCTTATCTCTTACTCTGGAGTAATGGTTAAGGTCTTAGACTCTTACTCTGGCATCATGAATAAGGTCTTAGACTCTTACTCTGGACTACTGGTTAATGTCTTAACTCTTACTCTGGCATCATGTTTAAGGTCTTAACTCTCACTCTGGCATCATGGTTAAGGTCTTAACTCTTACTCTGTACTCATGGTTAAGGTCTTAACTCTTACTCTGGCATCATGGTTAAGGTCTTCACTCTTACTCTGGACTAATGGTTAAGGTCTTAACTCTTACTCTGGACTAATGGTTAAGGTCTTAACTCTTACTCTGGCATCATGGTTAAGGTCTTAACTCTTACTCTGGACTAATGGTTAAGGTCTTAACTCTTACTCCGGACTAATGGTTAAGGTCTTAACTCTTACTCTGGCATCATGGTTTAGGTCTTAACTCTTACTCTGGCATCATGGTTTAGGTCTTAGACTCTTACTCTGGACTAATGGTTAAGGTCTGAACTCTTACTCTGGCATCATGGTTAAGGTCTTAACTCTTACTCTGGACTAATGGTTAAGGTCTGAACTCTTACTCTGGACTAATGGTTAAGGTCTTAACTCTCACTCTGGACTAATGGTTAAGGTCTGAACTCTTACTCTGGACTAATGGTTAAGGTCTTAACTCTTACTCTGGACTAATGGTTTAGGTCTTAGACTCTTACTCTGGACTAATGGTTAAGGTCTTAACTCTTACTCTGGCATCATCGTTAAGGTCTTAACTCTTACTCTGGACTAATGATTAAGGTCTGAACTCTTACTCTGGCATCATGGTTAAGGTCTTACCTCTTACTCTGGACTAATGGTTAAGGTCTTATCTCTTACTCTGGACTAATGGTTAAGATCTTAACTCTTACTCTAAACTAATGGTTAAGGTTTTAACTCTTACTCTGGCATCATGGTTAAGGTCTTCGACTCTTACTCTGGACTAATGGTTAAGGTCTTAACTCTTACTCTGGACTAATGGTTAAGGTCTTAACTCTTACTCTGGCATCATGGTTAAGGTCTTAACTCTTACTCTGGACTAATGGTTAAGGTCTTAACTCTTACTCTGGGCTAATGGTTAAGGTCTTAACTCTTACTCTGGACTAATGGTTAAGGTCTTAACTCTTACTCTGGACTAATGGTTAAGGTCTTATCTCTTACTCTGGACTAATGGTTAAGGTCTTAGACTCTTACTCTGGACTACTGGTTAATGTCTTAACTCTTACTCTGGCATCATGGTTAAGGTCTTAACTCTCTGGCATCATGGTTACGGTCTTAACTCTTACTCTGTACTCATGGTTAAGGTCTTAACTCTTACTCTGGCATCATGGTTAAGGTCTTAACTCTTACTCTGGACTAATGGTTAAGGTCTTAACTCTTACTCCAGACTAATGGTTAAGGTCTTAACTCTTACTCTGGCATCATGGTTTAGGTCTTAACTCTTACTCTGGCATCATGGTTTAGGTCTTAGACTCTTACTCTGGACTAATGGTTAAGGTCTTAACTCTTACTCTGGCATCATGGTTAAGGTCTTAACTCTTACTCTGGACTAATGGTTAAGGTCTGAACTCTTACTCTGGACTAATGGTTAAGGTCTTAACTCTTACTCTGGACTAATGGTTAAGGTCTTAGACTCTTACTCTCGACTAATGGTTAAGGTCTTAACTCTTACTCTGGCATCATGGTTAAGGTCTTAGACTCTTACTCTGGACTAATGGTTAAGGTCTTAACTCATACTCTGGACTAATGGTTAAGGTCTTAGACTCTTACTCTGGACTAATGGTTAAGGTCTTAACTCTTACTCTGGACTAATGGTTAAGGTCTTAACTCTTACTCTGGACTAATGGTTAAGGTCTTAACTCTTACTCTGGCATCATGGTTAAGGTCTTAACTCTTACTCTGGACTAATGGTTAAGGTCTTAACTCTTACGATTGACTAATGGTTAAGGTCTTAACTCTTACTCTGGACTAATGGTTAAGTTCTTAGACTCTTACTCTGGCAACATGGTTAAGGTCTTAGACTCTTACTCTGGCATCATCGTTAAGGTCTTAACTCTTACTCTGGCATCATGGTTAAGGTCTTAACTCTTACTCTGGACTAATGGTTAAGGTCTGAACTCTTACTCTGGACTAATGGTTAAGGTCTTAACTCTTACTCTGGACTAATGGTTAAGGTCTTAGACTCTTACTCTGTACTCATGGTTAAGGTCTTAACTCTTACTCTGGCATCATGGTTAAGGTCTTAACTCTTACTCTGGACTAATGGTTAAGGTCTTAACTCTAACTCTTGACTAATGGTTAAGGTCTTAGACTCTTACTCTGGACTAATGGTTAAGGTCTTAGACTCTTACTCTGGCATCATGGTTAAGGTCTTAACTCTTACTCTGGCATCATTGTTAAGGTCTTAACTCTTACTCTGGCATCATGGTTAAGGTCTTAACTCTTACTCTGGACTAATGGTTAAGGTCTTAACTCTTACTCTGGACTAATGGTTAAGGTCTTAACTCTTACTCCGGCATCATGGTTAAGGTCTTAACTCTTACTCTGGACTAATGGTTAAGGTCTTAACTCTTACTCTGGCATCATGCTTAAGGTCTTAGACTCATACTCTGGCATCATGGTTAAGGTCTTAAATCTTACTCTGGACTAATGGTTAAGGTCTTAACTCTTACTCTGGCATCATGGTTAAGGTCTTAACTCTTACTCTGGACTAATGGTTAAGGTCTTAACTCTTACTCTGGCATCATGGTTAAGGTCTTAACTCTTACTCTGGACTAATGGTTATGGTCTTAGACTCTTACTCTGGCATCATGTTTAAGGTCTTAACTCTTACTCTGGACTAATGGTTAAGGTCTTAACTCTTACTCTGGACTAATGGTTAAGGTCTTAGACTCTTACTCTGGCATCATGGTTAAGGTCTTAACTCTTACTCTGAACTAATGGTTAATGTCTTAACTCTTACTCTGGCATCATGGTTAAGTTCCTAACTCTTTCTGTGGCCTATTGGTTAAGGTCCTAACTCTTACTCTGGCATCATGGTTATGGTCTTAAATCTTACTCTGGCATCATGGTTAAGGTCTTAACTCTTACTCTGGACTAATGGTTAAGGTCTTAACTCTTACTCTGGCATCACGGTTAAGGTCTTAACTCTTACTCTGGACTAATGGTTAAGGTCTTAACTCTTACTCTGGGCTAATGGTTAAGGTCTTAACTCTTACTCTGGACTAATGGTTAAGGTTTTAACTCTTACTCTGGCATCATGGTTAAGGTCTTAACTCTTACTCTGGACTAATGGTTAAGGTCTTAGACTCTTAATCTGGACTAATGGTTAAGGTCTTAACTCTTACTCTGGCATCATGGTTAAGGTCTTAGACTCTTACTCTGGACTAATGGTTAAGGTCTTAACTCTTACTCTGGACTAATGGTTAAGGTCTTAACTCTTACTCTGGCATCATGGTTAAGGTCTTAACTCTTACTCTGGACTAATGGTTAAGGTCTTAACTCTTACTCTGAGCTAATGGTTAAGGTCTTAACTCTTACTCTGGACTAATGGTTAAGGTCTTAACTCTTTCTCTGGACTAATGGTTAAGGTCTTATCTCTTACTCTGGACTAATGGTTAAGGTCTTAGACTCTTACTCTGGCATCATGAATAAGGTCTTAGATTCTTACTCTGGACTACTGGTTAATGTCTTAACTCTTACTCTGGCATCATGGTTAAGGTCTTAACTCTCACTCTGGCATCATGGTTAAGGTCTTCACTCTTACTCTGGACTAATGGTTAAGGTCTTAACTCTTACTCTGGACTAATGGTTAAGGTCTTAACTCTTACTCTGGCATCATGGTTAAGGTCTTAACTCTTACTCTGGACTAATGGTTAAGGTCTTAACTCTTACTCCGGACTAATGGTTAAGGTCTTAACTCTTACTCTGGCATCATGGTTTAGGTCTTAACTCTTACTCTGGCATCATGGTTTAGGTCTTAGACTCTTACTCTGGACTAATGGTTAAGGTCTTAACTCTTACTCTGGCATCATGGTTAAGGTCTTAACTCTTGCTCTGGACTAATGGTTAAGGTCTGAACTCTTACTCTGGACTAATGGTTAAGGTCTTAACTCTTACTCTGGACTAATGGTTTAGGTCTTAGACTCTTACTCTGGACTGATGGTTAAGGTCTTAACTCTTACTCTGGCATCATGGTTAAGGTCCTAACTCTCACTCTGGACTAATGGTTAAGGTCTGAACTCTTACTCTGGCATCATGGTTAAGGTCTTAACTCTTACTCTGGACTAATGGTTAAGGTCTGAACTCTTACTCTGGACTAATGGTTAAGGTCTTAACTCTTACTCTGGACTAATGGTTAAGGTCTTACCTCTTACTCTGGACTAATGGTTAAGGTCTTAACTCTTACTCTGGACTAATGGTTAAGATCTTAACTCTTACTCTAAACTAATGGTTAAGGTTTTAACTCTTACTCTGGCATCATGGTTAAGGTCTTCGACTCTTACTCTGGACTAATGGTTAAGGTCTTAACTCTTACTCTGGACTAATGGTTAAGGTCTTAACTCTTACTCTGGCATCATGGTTAAGGTCTTAACTCTTACTCTGGACTAATGGTTAAGGTCTTAACTCTTACTCTGGGCTAATGGTTAAGGTCTTAACTCTTACTCTGGACTAATGGTTAAGGTCTTATCTCTTACTCTGGACTAATGGTTAAGGTCTTATCTCTTACTCTGGACTACTGGTTAATGTCTTAACTCTTACTCTGGCATCATGGTTAAGGTCTTAACTCTCACTCTGGCATCATGGTTAAGGTCTTAACTCTTACTCTGTACTCATGGTTAAGGTCTTAACTCTTACTCTGGCATCATGGTTAAGGTCTTAACTCTTACTCTGGACTAATGGTTAAGGTCTTAACTCTTACTCTGGACTAATGGTTAAGGTCTTAACTCTTACTCTGGCATCATGTTTAAGGTCTTAACTCTTACTCTGGACTAATGGTTAAGGTCTTAACTCTTACTCCAGACTAATGGTTAAGGTCTTAACTCTTACTCTGGCATCATGGTTTAGGTCTTAACTCTTACTCTGGCATCATGGTTTAGGTCTTAGACTCTTACTCTGGACTAATGGTTAAGGTCTTAACTCTTACTCTGGCATCATGGTTAAGGTCTTAACTCTTACTCTGGACTAATGGTTAAGGTCTGAACTCTTACTCTGGACTAATGGTTAAGGTCTTAACTCTTACTCTGGACTAATGGTTAAGGTCTTAGACTCTTACTCTGTACTGATGGTTAAGGTCTTAACTCTTACTCTGGCATCATGGTTAAGGTCTTAGACTCTTACTCTGGACTAATGGTTAAGGTCTTAACTCTTACTCTGGACTAATGGTTAAGGTCTTAACTCTTACTCTGGCATCATGGTTAAGGTCTTAACTCTTACTCTGGACTAATGGTTAAGGTCTTAACTCTTACTCTGAGCTAATGGTTAAGGTCTTAACTCTTACTCTGGACTAATGGTTAAGGTCTTAACTCTTTCTCTGGACTAATGGTTAAGGTCTTATCTCTTACTCTGGACTAATGGTTAAGGTCTTAGACTCTTACTCTGGCATCATGAATAAGGTCTTAGATTCTTACTCTGGACTACTGGTTAATGTCTTAACTCTTACTCTGGCATCATGGTTAAGGTCTTAACTCTCACTCTGGCATCATGGTTAAGGTCTTAACTCTTACTCTGTACTCATGGTTAAGGTCTTAACCCTTACTCTGGCATCATGGTTAAGGTCTTCACTCTTACTCTGGACTAATGGTTAAGGTCTTAACTCTTACTCTGGCATCATGGTTAAGGTCTTAACTCTTACTCTGGACTAATGGTTAAGGTCTTAACTCTTACTCCGGACTAATGGTTAAGGTCTTAACTCTTACTCTGGCATCATGGTTTAGGTCTTAACTCTTACTCTGGCATCATGGTTTAGGTCTTAGACTCTTACTCTGGACTAATGGTTAAGGTCTTAACTCTTACTCTGGCATCATGGTTAAGGTCTTAACTCTTACTCTGGACTAATGGTTAAGGTCTGAACTCTTACTCTGGACTAATGGTTAAGGTCTTAACTCTTACTCTGGACTAATGGTTTAGGTCTTAGACTCTTACTCTGGACTGATGGTTAAGGTCTTAACTCTTACTCTGGCATCATGGTTAAGGTCCTAACTCTCACTCTGGACTAATGGTTAAGGTCTGAACTCTTACTCTGGCATCATGGTTAAGGTCTTAACTCTTACTCTGGACTAATGGTTAAGGTCTGAACTCTTACTCTGGACTAATGGTTAAGGTCTTAACTCTTACTCTGGACTAATGGTTAAGGTCTTACCTCTTACTCTGGACTAATGGTTACGGTCTTAACTCTTACTCTGGACTAATGGTTAAGATCTTAACTCTTACTCTAAACTAATGGTTAAGGTTTTAACTCTTACTCTGGCATCATGGTTAAGGTCTTCGACTCTTACTCTGGACTAATGGTTAAGGTCTTAACTCTTACTCTGGACTAATGGTTAAGGTCTTAACTCTTACTCTGGCATCATGGTTAAGGTCTTAACTCTTACTCTGGACTAATGGTTAAGGTCTTAACTCTTACTCTGGGCTAATGGTTAAGGTCTTAACTCTTACTCTGGACTAATGGTTAAGGTCTTATCTCTTACTCTGGACTAATGGTTAAGGTCTTAGACTCTTACTCTGGTATCATGAATAAGGTCTTAGACTCTTACTCTGGACTACTGGTTAATGTCTTAACTCTTACTCTGGCATCATGGTTAAGGTCTTAACTCTCACTCTGGCATCATGGTTAAGGTCTTAACTCTTACTCTGTACTCATGGTTAAGGTCTTAACTCTTACTCTGGCATCATGGTTAAGGTCTTAACTCTTACTCTGGACTAATGGTTAAGGTCTTAACTCTTACTCTGGACTAATGGTTAAGGTCCTAACTCTTACTCTGGCATCATGTTTAAGGTCTTAACTCTTACTCTGGACTAATGGTTAAGGTCTTAACTCTTACTCCAGACTAATGGTTAAGGTCTTAACTCTTACTCTGGCATCATGGTTTAGGTCTTAACTCTTACTCTGGCATCATGGTTTAGGTCTTAGACTCTTACTCTGGACTAATGGTTAAGGTCTTAACTCTTACTCTGGCATCATGGTTAAGGTCTTAACTCTTACTCTGGACTAATGGTTAAGGTCTGAACTCTTACTCTGGACTAATGGTTAAGGTCTTAACTCTTACTCTGGACTAATGGTTAAGGTCTTAGACTCTTACTCTGTACTGATGGTTAAGGTCTTAACTCTTACTCTGGCATCATGGTTAAGGTCTTAACTCTTACTCTTGACTAATGGTTAAGGTCTTAACTCTTACTCTGGACTAATGGTTAAGGTCTTAGACTCTTACTCTGGCATCATGGTTAAGGTCTTAACTCTTACTCTGGCATCATTTTTAAGGTCTTAACTCTTACTCTGGCATCATGGTTAAGGTCTTAACTCTTACTCTGGACTAATGGTTAAGGTCTTATCTCTTACTCTGGACTAATGGTTAAGGTCTTAACTCTTACTCCGGCATCATGGTTAAGGTCTTAACTCTTACTCTGGACTAATGGTTAAGGTCTTAACTCTTTCTCTGGCATCATGGTTAAGGTCTTAGACTCTTACTCTGGCATCATGGTTAAGGTCTTAAATCTTACTCTGGACTAATGGTTAAGGTCTTAACTCTTACTCTGGCATCATGGTTAAGGTCTTAGACTCTTACTCTGGAATAATGGTTAAGGTCTTAACTCTTACTCTGGCATCACGGTTAAGGTATTAACTCTTACTCTGGACTAATGGTTAAGGTCTTAACTCTTACTCTGGGCTAATGGTTAAGGTCTTAACTCTTACTCTGGACTAATGGTTAAGGTCTTAACTCTTACTCTGGACTAATGGTTAAGGTCTTAACTCTTACTCTGGCATCATCGTTAAGGTCTTAACTCTTACTCTGTACTCATGGTTAAGGTCTTAACTCTTACTCTGGCATCATGGTTAAGGTCTTAACTCTTACTCTGGACTAATGGTTAAGGTCTTAACTCTTACTCTGGACTAATGGTTAAGGTCTTAACTCTTACTCTGGCATCATGGTTAAGGTCTTAACTCTTGCTCTGGACTAATGGTTAAGGTCTTAACTCTTACTCTGGGCTAATGGTTAAGGTCTTAACTCTTACTCTGGACTAATGGTTAAGGTCTTAACTCTTACTCTGGACTAATGGTTAAGGTCTTAACTCTTACTCTGGCATCATAGTTAAGGTCTTAACTCTTACTCTGGACTAATGGTTAAGGTCTTAGACTCTTACTCTGGACTAATGGTTAAGGTCTTAACTCTTTCTCTGGGCTAATGGTTAAGGTCTTAGACTCTTACTCTGGCATCATGGTTAAGGTCTTAGACTCTTACTCTGGCATCAAGGTTAAGGTCTTAACTCTTACTCTGGCATCATGGTTAAGGTCTTAACTCTTACTCTGGACTAATGGTTAAGGTCTTAGACTCTTACTCTGGACTAATGGTTAAGGTCTTAACTCTTACTCTGGACTAATGGTTAAGGTATTAACTCTTACTCTGGCATCATGGTTAAGGTCTTAACTCTTACTCTGGACTAATGGTTAAGGTCTTAACTCTTACTCTGGCATCATGGTTAAAGTCTTAGACTCATACTCTGGCATCATGGTTAAGGTCTTAACTCTTACTCTGGACTAATGGTTAAGGTCTTAACTCTTACTCTGGCATCATGGTTAGTGTCTTAGACTCTTACTCTGGACTAATGGTTAAGGTCTTAACTCTTACTCTGGACTAATGGTTAAGGTCTTAACTCTTACTCTGGCATCATCGTTAAGGTCTTAACTCTTACTCTGGCATCATGGTTAAGGTCTTAACTCTTACTCTGGACTAATGGTTAAGGTCTTAACTCTTACTCTGGACTAATGGTTAAGGTCTTAACTCTTACTCTGGCATCATGGTTAAGGTCTTAACTCTTACTCTGGACTAATGGTTAAGGTCTTAGACTCTTAATCTGGACTAATGGTTAAGGTCTTAACTCTTACTCTGGCATCATGGTTAAGGTCTTAGAGTCTTACTCTGGACTAATGGTTAAGGTTTTAACTCTTACTCTGGACTAATGGTTAAGGTCTTAACTCTTACTCTGGACTAATGGTTAAGGTCATGACTCTCACTCTGGGCTAATGGTTAAGGTCTTAGACTCTTACTCTGGCATCATGGTTAAGGTCTTCGACTCTTTCTCTGGCATCAAGGTTAAGGTCTTAACTCTTACTCTGGCATCATGGTTAAGGTCTTAACTCTTACTCTGGACTAATGGTTAAGGTCTTAACTCTTACTCTGGACTAATGGTTAAGGTCTTAGACTGTTACTCTGTACTCATGGTTAAGGTCTTAACTCTTACTCTGGCATCATGGTTAAGGTCTTAACTCTTACTCTGGACTAATGGTTAAGGTCTTAACTGTTACTCTCGACTAATGGTTAAGGTCTTAGACTCTTACTCTGGACTAATGGTTAAGGTCTTAGACTCTTACTCTGGCATCATGGTTAACGTCTTAACTCTTACTCTGTCATCATTGTTAAGGTTTTAACTCTTACTCTGGCATCATGGTTAAGGTCTTAACTCTTACTCTGGACTAATGGTTAAGGTCTTAACTCTTACTCTGGACTAATGGTTAAGGTCTTAACTCTTACTCCGGCATCATGGTTAAGGTCTTAACTCTTACTCTGGACTAATGGTTAAGGTCTTAACTCTTACTCTGGCATCATGGTTAAGGTCTTAGACTCATACTCTGGCATCATGGTTAAGGTCTTAAATCTTACTCTGGACTAATGGTTAAGGTCTTAACTCTTACTCTGGCATCATGGTTAAGGTCTTAACTCTTACTCTGGACTAATGGTTAAGGTCTTAACTCTTACTCTGGCATCATGGTTAAGGTCTTAACTCTTACTTTGGACTAATGGTTATGGTCTTAGACTCTTACTCTGGCATCATGTTTAAGGTCTTAACTCTTACTCTGGCATCATGGTTAAGGTCTTAACTCTTACTCTGGACTAATGGTTAAGGTCTTAACTCTTACTCTGGAATAATGGTTAAGGTCTTAACTCTTACTCTGGCATGACGGTTAAGGTCTTAACTCTTACTCTGCACTAATGGTTAAGGTCTTAACTATTACTCTGGGCTAATGGTTAAGGTCTTAACTCTTACTCTGGACTAATGGTTAAGGTCTTAACTCTTACTCTGGACTAATGGTTAAGGTCTTAGACTCTTACTCTGGCATCATGGTTAAGGTCTTAACTCTTACTCTGAACTAATGGTTAATGTCTTAACTCTTACTCTGGCATCATGGTTAAGTTCCTAACTCTTTCTGTGGCCTATTGGTTAAGGTCCTAACTCTTACTCTGGCATCATGGTTAAGGTCTTAACTCTTACTCTGGCATCATGGTTAAGGTCTTAACTCTTACTCTGGACTAATGGTTAAGGTCTTAACTCTTACTCTGGCATCACGGTTAAGGTCTTAACTCTTACTCTGGACTAATGGTTAAGGTCTTAACTCTTACTCTGGGCTAATGGTTAAGGTCTTAACTCTTACTCTGGACTAATGGTTAAGGTTTTAACTCTTACTCTGGCATCATGGGTAAGGTCTTAACTCTTACTCTGGACTAATGGTTAAGGTCTTAACTCTTACTCTGGACTATTGGTTAAGGCCTTAACTCTTACTCTGGGCTAATGATTAAGGTCTTAACTCTTACTCTGGCATCATGGTTAAGGTCTTAACTCTTACTCTGGACTAATGGTTAAGGTCTTAACTCTTACTCTGGACTAATGGTTAAGATCTTAACGCTTACTCTAGACTAATGGTAAAGGTTTTAACTCTTACTCTGGCATCATGGTTAAGGTCTTCGACTCTTACTCTGGACTAATGGTTAAGGTCTTAACTCTTACTCTGGACTAATGGTTAAGGTCTTAACTCTTACTCTGGCATCATGGTTAAGGTCTTAACTCTTACTCTGGACTAATGGTTAAGGTCTTAACTCTTACTCTGAGCTAATGGTTAAGGTCTTAACTCTTACTCTGGACTAATGGTTAAGGTCTTAACTCTTTCTCTGGACTAATGGTTAAGGTCTTATCTCTTACTCTGGACTAATGGTTAAGGTCTTAGACTCTTACTCTGGCATCATGAATAAGGTCTTAGACTCTTACTCTGGACTAATGGTTAAGGTCTTAACTCTTACTCTGGACTAATGGTTAAGGTCATGACTCTTACTCTGGGCTAATGGTTAAGGTCTTAGACTCTTACTCTGGCATCATGGTTAAGGTCTTAGACTCTTTGTCTGGCATCAAGGTTAAGGTCTTAACTCTTACTCTGGCATCATGGTTAAGGTCTTAACTCTTACTCTGGACTAATTGTTAAGGTCTGAACTCTTACTCTGGACTAATGGTTAAGGTCTTAACTCTTACTCTGGACTAATGGTTAAGGTCTTAGACTCTTGCTCTGTACTCATGGTTAAGGTCTTAACTCTTACTCCGGCATCATGGTTAAGGTCTTAACTCTTACTCTGGACTAATGGTTAAGGTCTTAACTCTTACTCTTGACTAATGGTTAAGGTCTTAGACTCTTACTCTGGACTAATGGTTAAGGTCTTAGACTCTTACTCTGGCATCATGGTTAAGGTCTTAACTCTTACTCTGGCATCATTGTTAAGGTCTTAACTCTTACTCTGGCATCATGGTTAAGGTCTTAACTCTTACTCTGGACTAATGGTTAAGGTCTTAACTCTTACTCTGGACTAATGGTTAAGGTCTTAACTCTTACTCCGGCATCATGGTTAAGGTCTTAACTCTTACTCTGGACTAATGGTTAAGGTCTTAACTCTTACTCTGGCATCATGGTTAAGGTCTTAGACTCATACTCTGGCATCATGGTTAAGGTCTTAAATCTTACTCTGGACTAATGGTTAAGGTCTTAACTCTTACTCTGGCATCATGGTTAAGGTCTTAACTCTTACTCTGGACTAATGGTTAAGGTCTTAACTCTTACTCTGGCATCATGGTTAAGGTCTTAACTCTTACTCTGGTCTAATGGTTATGGTCTTAGACTCTTACTCTGGCATCATGTTTAAGGTCTTAACTCTTACTCTGGCATCATGGTTAAGGTCTTAACTCTTACTCTGGACTAATGGTTAAGGTCTTAACTCTGACTCTGGCATCATGGTTAAGGTCTTAGACTCTTACTCTGGAATAATGGTTAAGGTCTTAACTCTTACTCTGGCATCACGGTTAAGGGCTTAACTCTTACTCTGGACTAATGGTTAAGGTCTTAACTCTTACTCTGGACTAATGGTTGAGGTCTTAGACTCTTACTCTGGCATCATGGTTAAGGTCTTAACTCTTACTCTGAACTAATGGTTATTGTCTTAACGCTTACTCTGGCATCATGGTTAAGTTCCTAACTCTTTCTGTGGCCTATTGGTTAAGGTCCTAACTCTTACTCTGGCATCATGGTTAAGGTCTTAACTCTTACTCTGGCATCATGGTTAAGGTCTTAACTCTTACTCTGGACTAATGATTAAGGTCTTAACTCTTACTCTGGCATCACGGTTAAGGTCTTAACTCTTACTCTGGACTAATGGTTAAGGTCTTAACTCTTACTCTGGGCTAATGGTTAAGGTCTTAACTCTTACTCTGGACTAATGGTTAAGGTTTTAACTCTTACTCTGGCATCATGGTTAAGGTCTTAACTCTTACTCTGGACTAATGGTTAAGGTCTTAACTCTTACTCTGGACTATTGGTTAAGGCCTTAACTCTTACTCTGGGCTAATGATTAAGGTCTTAACTCTTACTCTGGCATCATGGTTAAGGTCTTAACTCTTACTCTGGACTAATGGTTAAGGTCTTAACTCTTACTCTGGACTAATGGTTAAGATCTTAACTCTTACTCTAGACTAATGGTTAAGGTTTTAACTCTTACTCTGGCATCATGGTTAAGGTCTTTGACTCTTACTCTGGACTAATGGTTAAGGTCTTAACTCTTACTCTGGACTAATGGTTAAGGTCTTAACTCTTACTCTGGCATCATGGTTAAGGTCTTAACTCTTACTCTGGACTAATGGTTAAGGTCTTAACTCTTACTCTGAGCTAATGGTTAAGGTCTTAACTCTTTCTCTGGACTAATGGTTAAGGTCTTATCTCTTACTCTGGAGTAATGGTTAAGGTCTTAGACTCTTACTCTTGCGTCATGAATAAGGTCTTAGACTCTTACTCTGGACTACTGGTTAATGTCTTAACTCTTACTCTGGCATCATGGTTAAGGTCTTAACTCTCACTCTGGCATCATGGTTAAGGTCTTAACTCTTACTCTGTACTCATGGTTAAGGTCTAAAACTCTTACTCTGGCATCATGGTTAAGGTCTTCACTCTTACTCTGGACTAATGGTTAAGGTCTTAACTCTTACTCTGGACTAATGGTTAAGGCCTTAACTCTTACTCTGGGCTAATGATTAAGGTCTTAACTCTTACTCTGGCATCATGGTTAAGGTCTTAACTCTTACTCTGGCATCATGGTTAAGGTCTTAACTCTTACTCTGGACTAATGGTTAAGGTCTTAACTCTTACTCTGGCATCACGGTTAAGGTCTTAACTCTTACTCTGGACTAATGGTTAAGGTCTTAACTCTTACTCTGGGCTAATGGTTAAGGTCTTAACTCTTACTCTGGACTAATGGTTAAGGTTTTAACTCTTACTCTGGCATCATGGGTAAGGTCTTAACTCTTACTCTGGACTAATGGTTAAGGTCTTAACTCTTACTCTGGACTATTGGTTAAGGCCTTAACTCTTACTCTGGGCTAATGATTAAGGTCTTAACTCTTACTCTGGCATCATGGTTAAGGTCTTAACTCTTACTCTGGACTAATGGTTAAGGTCTTAACTCTTACTCTGGACTAATGGTTAAGATCTTAACGCTTACTCTAGACTAATGGTAAAGGTTTTAACTCTTACTCTGGCATCATGGTTAAGGTCTTCGACTCTTACTCTGGACTAATGGTTAAGGTCTTAACTCTTACTCTGGACTAATGGTTAAGGTCTTAACTCTTACTCTGGCATCATGGTTAAGGTCTTAACTCTTACTCTGGACTAATGGTTAAGGTCTTAACTCTTACTCTGAGCTAATGGTTAAGGTCTTAACTCTTACTCTGGACTAATGGTTAAGGTCTTAACTCTTTCTCTGGACTAATGGTTAAGGTCTTATCTCTTACTCTGGACTAATGGTTAAGGTCTTAGACTCTTACTCTGGCATCATGAATAAGGTCTTAGACTCTTACTCTGGACTAATGGTTAAGGTCTTAACTCTTACTCTGGACTAATGGTTAAGGTCATGACTCTTACTCTGGGCTAATGGTTAAGGTCTTAGACTCTTACTCTGGCATCATGGTTAAGGTCTTAGACTCTTTGTCTGGCATCAAGGTTAAGGTCTTAACTCTTACTCTGGCATCATGGTTAAGGTCTTAACTCTTACTCTGGACTAATTGTTAAGGTCTGAACTCTTACTCTGGACTAATGGTTAAGGTCTTAACTCTTACTCTGGACTAATGGTTAAGGTCTTAGACTCTTGCTCTGTACTCATGGTTAAGGTCTTAACTCTTACTCCGGCATCATGGTTAAGGTCTTAACTCTTACTCTGGACTAATGGTTAAGGTCTTAACTCTTACTCTTGACTAATGGTTAAGGTCTTAGACTCTTACTCTGGACTAATGGTTAAGGTCTTAGACTCTTACTCTGGCATCATGGTTAAGGTCTTAACTCTTACTCTGGCATCATTGTTAAGGTCTTAACTCTTACTCTGGCATCATGGTTAAGGTCTTAACTCTTACTCTGGACTAATGGTTAAGGTCTTAACTCTTACTCTGGACTAATGGTTAAGGTCTTAACTCTTACTCCGGCATCATGGTTAAGGTCTTAACTCTTACTCTGGACTAATGGTTAAGGTCTTAACTCTTACTCTGGCATCATGGTTAAGGTCTTAGACTCATACTCTGGCATCATGGTTAAGGTCTTAAATCTTACTCTGGACTAATGGTTAAGGTCTTAACTCTTACTCTGGCATCATGGTTAAGGTCTTAACTCTTACTCTGGACTAATGGTTAAGGTCTTAACTCTTACTCTGGCATCATGGTTAAGGTCTTAACTCTTACTCTGGTCTAATGGTTATGGTCTTAGACTCTTACTCTGGCATCATGTTTAAGGTCTTAACTCTTACTCTGGCATCATGGTTAAGGTCTTAACTCTTACTCTGGACTAATGGTTAAGGTCTTAACTCTGACTCTGGCATCATGGTTAAGGTCTTAGACTCTTACTCTGGAATAATGGTTAAGGTCTTAACTCTTACTCTGGCATCACGGTTAAGGGCTTAACTCTTACTCTGGACTAATGGTTAAGGTCTTAACTCTTACTCTGGACTAATGGTTGAGGTCTTAGACTCTTACTCTGGCATCATGGTTAAGGTCTTAACTCTTACTCTGAACTAATGGTTATTGTCTTAACGCTTACTCTGGCATCATGGTTAAGTTCCTAACTCTTTCTGTGGCCTATTGGTTAAGGTCCTAACTCTTACTCTGGCATCATGGTTAAGGTCTTAACTCTTACTCTGGCATCATGGTTAAGGTCTTAACTCTTACTCTGGACTAATGATTAAGGTCTTAACTCTTACTCTGGCATCACGGTTAAGGTCTTAACTCTTACTCTGGACTAATGGTTAAGGTCTTAACTCTTACTCTGGGCTAATGGTTAAGGTCTTAACTCTTACTCTGGACTAATGGTTAAGGTTTTAACTCTTACTCTGGCATCATGGTTAAGGTCTTAACTCTTACTCTGGACTAATGGTTAAGGTCTTAACTCTTACTCTGGACTATTGGTTAAGGCCTTAACTCTTACTCTGGGCTAATGATTAAGGTCTTAACTCTTACTCTGGCATCATGGTTAAGGTCTTAACTCTTACTCTGGACTAATGGTTAAGGTCTTAACTCTTACTCTGGACTAATGGTTAAGATCTTAACTCTTACTCTAGACTAATGGTTAAGGTTTTAACTCTTACTCTGGCATCATGGTTAAGGTCTTTGACTCTTACTCTGGACTAATGGTTAAGGTCTTAACTCTTACTCTGGACTAATGGTTAAGGTCTTAACTCTTACTCTGGCATCATGGTTAAGGTCTTAACTCTTACTCTGGACTAATGGTTAAGGTCTTAACTCTTACTCTGAGCTAATGGTTAAGGTCTTAACTCTTTCTCTGGACTAATGGTTAAGGTCTTATCTCTTACTCTGGAGTAATGGTTAAGGTCTTAGACTCTTACTCTTGCGTCATGAATAAGGTCTTAGACTCTTACTCTGGACTACTGGTTAATGTCTTAACTCTTACTCTGGCATCATGGTTAAGGTCTTAACTCTCACTCTGGCATCATGGTTAAGGTCTTAACTCTTACTCTGTACTCATGGTTAAGGTCTAAAACTCTTACTCTGGCATCATGGTTAAGGTCTTCACTCTTACTCTGGACTAATGGTTAAGGTCTTAACTCTTACTCTGGACTAATGGTTAAGGCCTTAACTCTTACTCTGGGCTAATGATTAAGGTCTTAACTCTTACTCTGGCATCATGGTTAAGGTCTTAACTCTTACTCTGGACTAATGGTTAAGGTCTTAACTCTTACTCTGGACTAATTGTTAAGATCTTAACGCTTACTCTAGACTAATGGTAAAGGTTTTAACTCTTACTCTGGCATCATGGTTAAGGTCTTCGACTCTTACTCTGGACTAATGGTTAAGGTCTTAACTCTTACTCTGGACTAATGGTTAAGGTCTTAACTCTTACTCTGGCATCATGGTTAAGGTCTTAACTCTTACTCTGGACTAATGGTTAAGGTCTTAACTCTTACTCTGAGCTAATGGTTAAGGTCTTAACTCTTACTCTGGACTAATGGTTAAGGTCTTAACTCTTTCTCTGGACTAATGGTTAAGGTCTTATCTCTTACTCTGGACTAATGGTTAAGGTCTTAGACTCTTACTCTGGCATCATGAATAAGGTCTTAGACTCTTACTCTGGACTAATGGTTAAGGTCTTAACTCTTACTCTGGACTAATGGTTAAGGTCATGACTCTTACTCTGGGCTAATGGTTAAGGTCTTAGACTCTTACTCTGGCATCATGGTTAAGGTCTTAGACTCTTTGTCTGGCATCAAGGTTAAGGTCTTAACTCTTACTCTGGCATCATGGTTAAGGTCTTAACTCTTACTCTGGACTAATTGTTAAGGTCTGAACTCTTACTCTGGACTAATGGTTAAGGTCTTAACTCTTACTCTGGACTAATGGTTAAGGTCTTAGACTCTTACTCTGTACTCATGGTTAAGGTCTTAACTCTTACTCCGGCATCATGGTTAAGGTCTTAACTCTTACTCTGGACTAATGGTTAAGGTCTTAACTCTTACTCTTGACTAATGGTTAAGGTCTTAGACTCTTACTCTGGACTAATGGTTAAGGTCTTAGACTCTTACTCTGGCATCATGGTTAAGGTCTTAACTCTTACTCTGGCATCATTGTTAAGGTCTTAACTCTTACTCTGGCATCATGGTTAAGGTCTTAACTCTTACTCTGGACTAATGGTTAAGGTCTTAACTCTTACTCTGGACTAATGGTTAAGGTCTTAACTCTTACTCCGGCATCATGGTTAAGGTCTTAACTCTTACTCTGGACTAATGGTTAAGGTCTTAACTCTTACTCTGGCATCATGGTTAAGGTCTTAGACTCATACTCTGGCATCATGGTTAAGGTCTTAAATCTTACTCTGGACTAATGGTTAAGGTCTTAACTCTTACTCTGGCATCATGGTTAAGGTCTTAACTCTTACTCTGGACTAATGGTTAAGGTCTTAACTCTTACTCTGGCATCATGGTTAAGGTCTTAACTCTTACTCTGGTCTAATGGTTATGGTCTTAGACTCTTACTCTGGCATCATGTTTAAGGTCTTAACTCTTACTCTGGCATCATGGTTAAGGTCTTAACTCTTACTCTGGACTAATGGTTAAGGTCTTAACTCTGACTCTGGCATCATGGTTAAGGTCTTAGACTCTTACTCTGGAATAATGGTTAAGGTCTTAACTCTTACTCTGGCATCACGGTTAAGGGCTTAACTCTTACTCTGGACTAATGGTTAAGGTCTTAACTCTTACTCTGGACTAATGGTTGAGGTCTTAGACTCTTACTCTGGCATCATGGTTAAGGTCTTAACTCTTACTCTGAACTAATGGTTATTGTCTTAACGCTTACTCTGGCATCATGGTTAAGTTCCTAACTCTTTCTGTGGCTTATTGGTTAAGGTCCTAACTCTTACTCTGGCATCATGGTTAAGGTCTTAACTCTTACTCTGGCATCATGGTTAAGGTCTTAACTCTTACTCTGGACTAATGATTAAGGTCTTAACTCTTACTCTGGCATCACGGTTAAGGTCTTAACTCTTACTCTGGACTAATGGTTAAGGTCTTAACTCTTACTCTGGGCTAATGGTTAAGGTCTTAACTCTTACTCTGGACTAATGGTTAAGGTTTTAACTCTTACTCTGGCATCATGGTTAAGGTCTTAACTCTTACTCTGGACTAATGGTTAAGGTCTTAACTCTTACTCTGGACTATTGGTTAAGGCCTTAACTCTTACTCTGGGCTAATGATTAAGGTCTTAACTCTTACTCTGGCATCATGGTTAAGGTCTTAACTCTTACTCTGGACTAATGGTTAAGGTCTTAACTCTTACTCTGGACTAATGGTTAAGATCTTAACTCTTACTCTAGACTAATGGTTAAGGTTTTAACCCTTACTCTGGCATCATGGTTAAGGTCTTTGACTCTTACTCTGGACTAATGGTTAAGGTCTTAACTCTTACTCTGGACTAATGGTTAAGGTCTTAACTCTTACTCTGGACTAATGGTTAAGGTCTTAACTCTTACTCTGGACTAATGGTTAAGGTCTTAACTCTTACTCTGAGCTAATGGTTAAGGTCTTAACTCTTTCTCTGGACTAATGGTTAAGGTCTTATCTCTTACTCTGGAGTAATGGTTAAGGTCTTAGACTCTTACTCTTGCGTCATGAATAAGGTCTTAGACTCTTACTCTGGACTACTGGTTAATGTCTTAACTCTTACTCTGGCATCATGGTTAAGGTCTTAACTCTCACTCTGGCATCATGGTTAAGGTCTTAACTCTTACTCTGTACTCATGGTTAAGGTCTTAACTCTTACTCTGGCATCATGGTTAAGGTCTTCACTCTTACTCTGGACTAATGGTTAAGGTCTTAACTCTTACTCTGGACTAATGGTTAAGGTCTTAACTCTTACTCTGGCATCATGGTTAAGGTCTTAACTCTTACTCTGGTCTAATGGTTAAGGTCTTAACTCTTACTCCGGACTAATGGTTAAGGTCTTAACTCTTACTCTGGCATCATGGTTTAGGTCTTAACTCTTACTCTGGCATCATGGTTTAGGTCTTAGACTCTTACTCTGGACTAATGGTTAAGGTCTTAACTCTTACTCTGGCATCATGGTTAAGGTCTTAACTCTTACTCTGGACTAATGGTTAAGGTCTGAACTCTTACTCTGGCATCATGGTTAAGGTCTTACCTCTTACTCTGGACTAATGGTTAAGGTCTTAACTCTTACTCTGGACTAATGGTTAAGATCTTAACTCTTACTCTAAACTAATGGTTAAGGTTTTAACTCTTACTCTGGCATCATGGTTAAGGTCTTCGACTCTTACTCTGGACTAATGGTTAAGGTCTTAACTCTTACTCTGGACTAATGGTTAAGGTCTTAACTCTTACTCTGGCATCATGGTTAAGGTCTTAACTCTTACTCTGGACTAATGGTTAAGGTCTTAACTCTTACTCTGGGCTAATGGTTAAGGTCTTAACTCTTACTCTGGACTAATGGTTAAGGTCTTAACTCTTACTCTGGACTAATGGTTAAGGTCTTATCTCTTACTCTGGACTAATGGTTAAGGTCTTAGACTCTTACTCTGGCATCATGAATAAGGTCTTAGACTCTTACTCTGGACTACTGGTTAATGTCTTAACTCTTACTCTGGCATCATGGTTAAGGTCTTAACTCTCACTCTGGCATCATGGTTAAGGTCTTAACTCTTACTCTGTACTCATGGTTAAGGTCTTAACTCTTACTCTGGCATCATGGTTAAGGTCTTAACTCTTACTCTGGACTAATGGTTAAGGTCTTAACTCTTACTCTGGACTAATGGTTAAGGTCTTAACTCTTACTCTGGCATCATGGTTAAGGTCTTAACTCTTACTCTGGACTAATGGTTAAGGTCTTAACTCTTACTCCAGACTAATGGTTAAGGTCTTAACTCTTACTCTGGCATCATGGTTTAGGTCTTAACTCTTACTCTGGCATCATGGTTTAGGTCTTAGACTCTTACTCTGGACTAATGGTTAAGGTTTTAACTGTTACTCTGGTATCATGGTTAAGGTCTTAACTCTTACTCTGGACTAATGGTTAAGGTCTGAACTCTTACTCTGGACTAATGGTTAAGGTCTTAACTCTTACTCTGGACTAATGGTTAAGGTCTTAGACTCTTACTCTCGACTAATGGTTAAGGTCTTAACTCTTACTCTGGCATCATGGTTAAGGTCTTAGACTCTTACTCTTGACTAATGGTTAAGGTCTTAACTCATACTCTGGACTAATGGTTAAGGTCTTAGACTCTTACTCTGGACTAATGGTTAAGGTCTTAACTCTTACTCTGGACTAATGGTTAAGGTCTTAACTCTTACTCTGGACTAATGGTTAAGGTCTTAACTCTTACTCTGGCATCATGGTTAAGGTCTTAACTCTTACTCTGGACTAATGGTTAAGGTCTTAACTCTTACTCTTGACTAATGGTTAAGGTCTTAACTCTTACTCTGGACTAATGGTTAAGGTCTTAGACTCTTACTCTGGCATCATGGTTAAGGTCTTAACTCTTACTCTGGCATCATGGTTAAGGTCTTAACTCTTACTCTGGCATCATGGTTAAGGTCTTAACTCTTACTCTGGACTAATGGTTAAGGTCTTAACTCTTAGTCTGGCATCATGGTTAAGGTATTAACTCTTACTCTGGCATCATGGTTAAGGTCTTAACTCTTACTCTGGACTAATGGTTAAGGTCTTAACTCTTACTCTGGACTAATGGTTAAGGTCTTAACTCTTACTCTGCCATCATGGTTAAGGTCTTAACTCTTACTCTGGACTAATGGTTAAGGTCTTAACGCTTACTCTGGCATCATGGTTAAAGTCTTAGACTCATACTATGGCATCATGGTTAAGGTCTTAACTCTTACTCTGGACTAATGGTTAAGGGCTTAACTCTTACTCTGGCATCATGGTTAGGGTCTTAGACTCTTACTCTGGACTAATGGTTAAGGTCTTAACTCTTACTCTGGACTAATGGTTACGGTCTTAACTCTTACTCTGGCATCATGGTTAAGGTCTTAAGTCTTACTCTGGCATCATGGTTAAGGTCTTAACTCTAACTCTGGACTAATGGTTAAGGTCTTAACTCTTACTCTGGACTAATGGTTAAGGTCTTAACTCTTACTCTGGCATCATGGTTAAGGTCTTAACTCTGGCAACATGGTTAAGGTCTTAACTCTTACTCTGGACTAATGGTTAAAGTCTTAACTCTTACTCTGGACTAATGGTTAAGGTCTTAACTCTTACTCTGCCATCATGGTTAAGGTCTTAGACTCTTACTCTGGACTAATGGTTAAGGTCTTAACTCACACTCTGGACTAATGGTTAAGGTCTTAGACTCTTACTCTGGACTAATGGTTAAGGTCTTAACTCTTACTCTGGACTAATGGTTAAGGTCTTAACTCTTACTCTGGCATCATGGTTAAGGTCTTAACTCTTACTCTGGACTAATGGTTAAGGTCTTAACTCTTACTCTTGACTAATGGTTAAGGTCTTAACTCTTACTCTGGACTAATGGTTAAGGTCTTAGACTCTTACTCTGGACTAATGGTTAAGGTCTTAACTCTTACTCTGGCATCATGGTTAGTGTCTTAGACTCTTACTCTGGACTAATGGTTAAGGTCTTAACTCATACTCTGGACTAATGGTTAAGGTCTTAGACTCTTACTCTGGACTAATGGTTAAGGTCTTAACTCTTACTCTGGACTAATGGTTAAGGTCTTAACTCTTACTCTGGACTAATGGTTAAGGTCTTAACTCTTACTCTGGCATCATGGTTAAGGTCTTAACTCTTACTCTGGACTAATGGTTAAGGTCTTAACTCTTACTCTTGACTAATGGTTAAGGTCTTAACTCTTAAGCTGGACTAATGGTTAAGGTCTTGGACTCTTACTCTGGCATCATGGTTAAGGTCTTAACTCTTACTCTGGCATCATGGTTAAGGTCTTAACTCTTACTCTGGCATCATGGTTAAGGTCTTAACTCTTACTCTGGACTAATGGTTAAGGTCTTAACTCTTACTCTGGCATCATGGTTAAGGTATTAAGTCTTACTCTGGCATCATGGTTAAGGTCTTAACTCTTACTCTGGACTAATGGTTAAGGTCTTAACTCTTACTCTGGACTAATGGTTAAGGTCTTAACTCTTACTCTGCCATCATGGTTAAGGTCTTAACTCTTACTCTGGACTAATGGTTAAGGTCTTAACTCTTACTCTGGCATCATGGTTAAAGTCTTAGACTCATACTCTGGCATCATGGTTACGGTCTTAACTCTTACTCTGGACTAATGGTTAAGGGCTCAACTCTTACTCTGGCATCATGGTTAGGGTCTTAGACTCTTACTTTGGACCAATGGTTAAGGTCTTAACTCTTACTCTGGACTAATGGTTAAGGTCTTAACTCTTACTCTGGCATCATCGTTAAGGTCTTAACTCTTACTCTGGCATCATGGTTAAGGTCTTAACTCTAACTCTGGACTAATGGTTAAGGTCTTAACTCTTACTCTGGACTAATGGTTAAGGTCTTAACTCTTACTCTGGCATCATGGTTAAGGTCTTAACTCTGGCATCATGGTTAAGGTCTTAACTCTTACTCTGGACTAATGGTTAAGGTCTTAACTCTTACTCTGGCATCATGGTTAAGGTATTAACTCTTACTCTGGCATCATGGTTAAGGTCTTAACTCTTACTCTGGACTAATGGTTAAGGTCTTAACTCTTACTCTGGACTAATGGTTAAGGTCTTAACTCTTACTCTGGCATCATGGTTAAGGTCTTAGACTCATACTCTGGCATCATGGTTAAGGTCTTAACTCTTACTTCGGACTAATGGTTAAGGTCTTAACTCTTACTCTGGACTAATGGTTGAGGTCTTAGACTCTTACTCTGGCATCATGGTTAAGGTCTTAACTCTTACTCTGAACTAATGGTTATTGTCTTAACGCTTACTCTGGCATCATGGTTAAGTTCCTAACTCTTTCTGTGGCCTATTGGTTAAGGTCCTAACTCTTACTCTGGCATCATGGTTAAGGTCTTAACTCTTACTCTGGCATCATGGTTAAGGTCTTAACTCTTACTCTGGACTAATGATTAAGGTCTTAACTCTTACTCTGGCATCACGGTTAAGGTCTTAACTCTTACTCTGGACTAATGGTTAAGGTCTTAACTCTTACTCTGGGCTAATGGTTAAGGTCTTAACTCTTACTCTGGACTAATGGTTAAGGTTTTAACTCTTACTCTGGCATCATGGTTAAGGTCTTAACTCTTACTCTGGACTAATGGTTAAGGTCTTAACTCTTACTCTGGACTATTGGTTAAGGCCTTAACTCTTACTCTGGGCTAATGATTAAGGTCTTAACTCTTACTCTGGCATCATGGTTAAGGTCTTAACTCTTACTCTGGACTAATGGTTAAGGCCTTAACTCTTACTCTGGACTAATGGTTAAGATCTTAACTCTTACTCTAGACTAATGGTTAAGGTTTTAACTCTTACTCTGGCATCATGGTTAAGGTCTTTGACTCTTACTCTGGACTAATGGTTAAGGTCTTAACTCTTACTCTGGACTAATGGTTAAGGTCTTAACTCTTACTCTGGCATCATGGTTAAGGTCTTAACTCTTACTCTGGACTAATGGTTAAGGTCTTAACTCTTACTCTGAGCTAATGGTTAAGGTCTTAACTCTTTCTCTGGACTAATGGTTAAGGTCTTATCTCTTACTCTGGAGTAATGGTTAAGGTCTTAGACTCTTACTCTTGCATCATGAATAAGGTCTTAGACTCTTACTCTGGACTACTGGTTAATGTCTTAACTCTTACTCTGGCATCATGGTTAAGGTCTTAACTCTCACTCTGGCATCATGGTTAAGGTCTTAACTCTTACTCTGTACTCATGGTTAAGGTCTTAACTCTTACTCTGGCATCATGGTTAAGGTCTTCACTCTTACTCTGGACTAATGGTTAAGGTCTTAACTCTTACTCTGGACTAATGGTTAAGGTCTTAACTCTTACTCTGGCATCATGGTTAAGGTCTTAACTCTTACTCTGGACTAATGGTTAAGGTCTTAACTCTTACTCCGGACTAATGGTTAAGGTCTTAACTCTTACTCTGGCATCATGGTTTAGGTCTTAACTCTTACTCTGGCATCATGGTTTAGGTCTTAGACTCTTACTCTGGACTAATGGTTAAGGTCTTAACTCTTACTCTGGCATCATGGTTAAGGTCTTAACTCTTACTCTGGACTAATGGTTAAGGTCTGAACTCTTACTCTGGCATCATGGTTAAGGTCTTACCTCTTACTCTGGACTAATGGTTAAGGTCTTAACTCTTACTCTGGACTAATGGTTAAGATCTTAACTCTTACTCTAAACTAATGGTTAAGGTTTTAACTCTTACTCTGGCATCATGGTTAAGGTCTTCGACTCTTACTCTGGACTAATGGTTAAGGTCTTAACTCTTACTCTGGACTAATGGTTAAGGTCTTAACTCTTACTCTGGCATCATGGTTAAGGTCTTAACTCTTACTCTGGACTAATGGTTAAGGTCTTAACTCTTACTCTGGGCTAATGGTTAAGGTCTTAACTCTTACTCTGGACTAATGGTTAAGGTCTTAACTCTTACTCTGGACTAATGGTTAAGGTCTTATCTCTTACTCTGGACTAATGGTTAAGGTCTTAGACTCTTACTCTGGCATCATGAATAAGGTCTTAGACTCTTACTCTGGACTACTGGTTAATGTCTTAACTCTTACTCTGGCATCATGGTTAAGGTCTTAACTCTCACTCTGGCATCATGGTTAAGGTCTTAACTCTTACTCTGTACTCATGGTTAAGGTCTTAACTCTTACTCTGGCATCATGGTTAAGGTCTTAACTCTTACTCTGGACTAATGGTTAAGGTCTTAACTCTTACTCTGGCATCATGGTTAAGGTCTTACCTCTTACTCTGGACTAATGGTTAAGGTCTTAACTCTTACTCTGGACTAATGGTTAAGATCTTAACTCTTACTCTAAACTAATGGTTAAGGTTTTAACTCTTACTCTGGCATCATGGTTAAGGTCTTCGACTCTTACTCTGGACTAATGGTTAAGGTCTTAACTCTTACTCTGGACTAATGGTTAAGGTCTTAACTCTTACTCTGGCATCATGGTTAAGGTCTTAACTCTTACTCTGGACTAATGGTTAAGGTCTTAACTCTTACTCTGGGCTAATGGTTAAGGTCTTAACTCTTACTCTGGCATCATGGTTAAGGTCTTAACTCTTACTCTGTACTCATGGTTAAGGTCTTAACTCTTACTCTGGCATCATGGTTAAGGTCTTAACTCTTACTCTGGACTAATGGTTAAGGTCTTAACTCTTACTCTGGACTAATGGTTAAGGTCTTAACTCTTACTCTGGCATCATGGTTAAGGTCTTAACTCTTACTCTGGACTAATGGTTAAGGTCTTAACTCTTACTCCAGACTAATGGTTAAGGTCTTAACTCTTACTCTGGCATCATGGTTTAGGTCTTAACTCTTACTCTGGCATCATGGTTTAGGTCTTAGACTCTTACTCTGGACTAATGGTTAAGGTTTTAACTGTTACTCTGGTATCATGGTTAAGGTCTTAACTCTTACTCTGGACTAATGGTTAAGGTCTGAACTCTTACTCTGGACTAATGGTTAAGGTCTTAACTCTTACTCTGGACTAATGGTTAAGGTCTTAGACTCTTACTCTCGACTAATGGTTAAGGTCTTAACTCTTACTCTGGCATCATGGTTAAGGTCTTAGACTCTTACTCTTGACTAATGGTTAAGGTCTTAACTCATACTCTGGACTAATGGTTAAGGTCTTAGACTCTTACTCTGGACTAATGGTTAAGGTCTTAACTCTTACTCTGGACTAATGGTTAAGGTCTTAACTCTTACTCTGGACTAATGGTTAAGGTCTTAACTCTTACTCTGGCATCATGGTTAAGGTCTTAACTCTTACTCTGGACTAATGGTTAAGGTCTTAACTCTTACTCTTGACTAATGGTTAAGGTCTTAACTCTTACTCTGGACTAATGGTTAAGGTCTTAGACTCTTACTCTGGCATCATGGTTAAGGTCTTAACTCTTACTCTGGCATCATGGTTAAGGTCTTAACTCTTAGTCTGGCATCATGGTTAAGGTATTAACTCTTACTCTGGCATCATGGTTAAGGTCTTAACTCTTACTCTGGACTAATGGTTAAGGTCTTAACTCTTACTCTGGACTAATGGTTAAGGTCTTAACTCTTACTCTGCCATCATGGTTAAGGTCTTAACTCTTACTCTGGACTAATGGTTAAGGTCTTAACTCTTACTCTGGACTAATGGTTAAGGTCTTAACTCTTACTCTGCCATCATGGTTAAGGTCTTAGACTCTTACTCTGGACTAATGGTTAAGGTCTTAACTCACACTCTGGACTAATGGTTAAGGTCTTAGACTCTTACTCTGGACTAATGGTTAAGGTCTTAACTCTTACTCTGGACTAATGGTTAAGGTCTTAACTCTTACTCTGGCATCATGGTTAAGGTCTTAACTCTTACTCTGGACTAATGGTTAAGGTCTTAACTCTTACTCTTGACTAATGGTTAAGGTCTTAACTCTTACTCTGGACTAATGGTTAAGGTCTTAGACTCTTACTCTGGACTAATGGTTAAGGTCTTAACTCTTACTCTGGCATCATGGTTAGTGTCTTAGACTCTTACTCTGGACTAATGGTTAAGGTCTTAACTCATACTCTGGACTAATGGTTAAGGTCTTAGACTCTTACTCTGGACTAATGGTTAAGGTCTTAACTCTTACTCTCGACTAATGGTTAAGGTCTTAACTCTTACTCTGGACTAATGGTTAAGGTCTTAACTCTTACTCTGGCATCATGGTTAAGGTCTTAACTCTTACTCTGGACTAATGGTTAAGGTCTTAACTCTTACTCTTGACTAATGGTTAAGGTCTTAACTCTTACGCTGGACTAATGGTTAAGGTCTTGGACTCTTACTCTGGCATCATGGTTAAGGTCTTAACTCTTACTCTGGCATCATGGTTAAGGTCTTAACTCTTACTCTGGCATCATGGTTAAGGTCTTAACTCTTACTCTGGACTAATGGTTAAGGTCTTAACTCTTACTCTGGCATCATGGTTAAGGTATTAAGTCTTACTCTGGCATCATGGTTAAGGTCTTAACTCTTACTCTGGACTAATGGTTAAGGTCCTAACTCTTACTCTGGACTAATGGTTAAGGTCTTAACTCTTACTCTGCCATCATGGTTAAGGTCTTAACTCTTACTCTGGACTAATGGTTAAGGTCTTAACTCTTACTCTGGCATCATGGTTAAAGTCTTAGACTCATACTCTGGCATCATGGTTACGGTCTTAACTCTTACTCTGGACTAATGGTTAAGGGCTCAACTCTTACTCTGGCATCATGGTTAGGGTCTTAGACTCTTACTTTGGACCAATGGTTAAGGTCTTAACTCTTACTCTGGACTAATGGTTAAGGTCTTAACTCTTACTCTGGCATCATCGTTAAGGTCTTAACTCTTACTCTGGCATCATGGTTAAGGTCTTAACTCTAACTCTGGACTAATGGTTAAGGTCTTAACTCTTACTCTGGACTAATGGTTAAGGTCTTAACTCTTACTCTGGCATCATGGTTAAGGTCTTAACTCTGGCATCATGGTTAAGGTCTTAACTCTTACTCTGGACTAATGGTTAAGGTCTTAACTCTTACTCTGGCATCATGGTTAAGGTCTTAGACTCATACTCTGGCATCATGGTTAAGGTCTTAACTCTTACTTCGGACTAATGGTTAAGGTCTTAACTCTTACTCTGGCATCATGGTTAAGGTCTTAGACTCTTACTCTGGAATAATGGTTAAGGTCTTAACTCTTACTCTGGGCTAATGGTTAAGGTCTTATCTCTTCCTCTGGACTAATGGTTAAGGTCTTAGACTCTTACTCTGGCATCATGGATAAGGTCTTAGACTCTTACTCTGGACTACTGGTTAATGTCTTAACTCTTACTCTGGCGTCATGGTTAAGGTCTTAACTTTCACTCTGGCATCATGGTTAAGGTCTTAACTCTTACTCTGTACTCATGGTTAAGGTCTTAACTCTTACTCTGGCATCATGGTTAAGGTCTTAACTATTACTCTGGACTAATGGTTAAGGTCTTAACTCTTACTCTGGACTAATGGTTAAGGTCTTAACTCTTACTCTGGCATCATGGTTAAGGTCTTAACTCTTACTCTGGACTAATGGTTAAGGTCTTAACTCTTACTCTGGGCTAATGGTCAAGGTCTTAACTCTTACTCTGGACTAATGGTTAAGGTCTTAACTCTTACTCTGGACTAATGGTTAAGGTCTTAACTCTTACTCTGGCATCATAGTTAAGGTCTTAACTCTTACTCTGGACTAATGGTTAAGGTCTTAGACTCCTACTCTGGACTAATGGTTAAGGTCTTAACTCTTTCTCTGGGCTAATAGTTAAGGTCTTAGACTCTTACTCTGGCATCATGGTTAAGGTCTTAGACTCTTACTCTGGCATCAAGGTTAAGGTCTTAACTCTTACTCTGGCATCATGGTTAAGGTCTTAACTCTTACTCTGGACTAATGGTTAAGGTCTTAGACTCTTACTCTGGACTAATGGTTAAGGTCTTAACTCTTACTCTGGACTAATGGTTAAGGTCTTAACTCTTACTCTGGACTAATGGTTAAGGTATTAACTCTTACTCTGGAATCATGGTTAAGGTCTTAACTCTTACTCTGGACTAATGGTTAAGGTCTTAACTCTTACTCTGGGCTAATGGTTAAGGTCTTAACTCTTACTCTGGACTAATGGTTAAGGTCTTAACTCTTACTCTGGCATCATGGTTAAGGTCTTAACTCTTACTCTGGACTAATGGTTAAGGTCTTAACTCTTACTCTGGGCTAATGGTCAAGGTCTTAACTCTTACTCTGGACTAATGGTTAAGGTCTTAACTCTTACTCTGGACTAATGGTTAAGGTCTTAACTCTTACTCTGGCATCATAGGTAAGGTCTTAACTCTTACTCTGGACTAATGGTTAAGGTCTTAACTCTTACTCTTGACTAATGGTTAAGGTCTTAACTCTTACTCTGGACTAATGGTTAAGGTCTTAGACTCTTACTCTGGCATCATGGTTAAGGTCTTAACTCTTACTCTGGACTAATGGTTAAGGTCTTAACTCTTACTCTGGCATCATGGTTAAGGTCTTAGACTCATACTCTGGCATCATGGTTAAGGTCTTAAATCTTACTCTGGACTAATGGTTAAGGTCTTAACTCTGACTCTGGACTAATGGTTAAGGTCTTAACTCTTACTCTGGCATCATGGTTAAGGTCTTAACTCTTACTCTGGACTAATGGTTATGGTCTTAGACTCTTACTCTGGCATCATGTTTAAGGTCTTAACTCTTACTCTGGCATCATGGTTAAGGTCTTAACTCTTACTCTGGACTAATGGTTAAGGTCTTAACTCTGACTCTGGCATCATGGTTAAGGTCTTAGACTCTTACTCTGGAATAATGGTTAAGGTCTTAACTCTTACTCTGGCATCACGGTTAAGGTCTTAACTCTTACTCTGGACTAATGGTTAAGGTCTTAACTCTTACTCTGGACTAATGGTTAAGGTCTTAACTCTTACTCTGGACTAATGGTTAAGATCTTAGACTCTTACTCTGGCATCATGGTTAAGGTCTTAACTCTTACTCTGAACTAATGGTTAATGTCTTAACTCTTACTCTGGCATCATGGTTAAGTTCCTAACTCTTTCTGTGGCCTATTGGTTAAGGTCCTAACTCTTACTCTGGCATCATGGTTAAGGTCTTAACTCTTACTCTGGCATCATGGTTAAGGTCTTAACTCTTACTCTGCACTAATGGTTAAGGTCTTAACTCTTACTCTGGCATCACGGTTAAGGTCTTAACTCTTACTCTGGACTAATGGTTAAGGTCTTAACTCTTACTCTGGGCTAATGGTTAAGGTCTTAACTCTTACTCTGGACTAATGGTTAAGGTTTTAACTCTTACTCTGGCATCATGGTTAAGGTCTTAACTCTTACTCTGGACTAATGGTTAAGGTCTTAACTCTTACTCTGGACTATTGGTTAAGGCCTTAACTCTTACTCTGGGCTAATGATTAAGGTCTTAACTCTTACTCTGGCATCATGGTTAAGGTCTTAACTCTTACTCTGGACTAATGGTTAAGGTCTTAACTCTTACTCTGGACTAATGGTTAAGATCTTAACTCTTACTCTAGACTAATGGTTAAGGTTTTAACTCTTACTCTGGCATCATGGTTAAGGTCTTTGACTCTTACTCTGGACTAATGGTTAAGGTCTTAACTCTTACTCTGGACTAATGGTTAAGGTCTTAACTCTTACTCTGGCATCATGGTTAAGGTCTTAACTCTTACTCTGGACTAATGGTTAAGGTGTTAACTCTTACTCTGAGCTAATGGTTAAGGTCTTAACTCTTTCTCTGGACTAATGGTTAAGGTCTTATCTCTTACTCTGGAGTAATGGTTAAGGTCTTAGACTCTTACTCTGGCATCATGAATAAGGTCTTAGACTCTTACTCTGGACTACTGGTTAATGTCTTAACTCTTACTCTGGCATCATGTTTAAGGTCTTAACTCTCACTCTGGCATCATGGTTAAGGTCTTAACTCTTACTCTGTACTCATGGTTAAGGTCTTAACTCTTACTCTGGCATCATGGTTAAGGTCTTCACTCTTACTCTGGACTAATGGTTAAGGTCTTAACTCTTACTCTGGACTAATGGTTAAGGTCTTAACTCTTACTCTGGCATCATGGTTAAGGTCTTAACTCTTACTCTGGACTAATGGTTAAGGTCTTAACTCTTACTCCGGACTAATGGTTAAGGTCTTAACTCTTACTCTGGCATCATGGTTTAGGTCTTAACTCTTACTCTGGCATCATGGTTTAGGTCTTAGACTCTTACTCTGGACTAATGGTTAAGGTCTGAACTCTTACTCTGGCATTATGGTTAAGGTCTTAACTCTCACTCTGGACTAATGGTTAAGGTCTGAACTCTTACTCTGGACTAATGGTTAAGGTCTTAACTCTTACTCTGGACTAATGGTTAAGGTCTGAACTCTTACTATGGACTAATGGTTAAGGTCTTAACTCTTACTCTGGACTAATGGTTTAGGTCTTAGACTCTTACTCTGGACTAATGGTTAAGGTCTTAACTCTTACTCTGGCATCATCGTTAAGGTCTTAACTCTTACTCTGGACTAATGGTTAAGGTCTGAACTCTTACTCTGGCATCATGGTTAAGGTCTTACCTCTTACTCTGGACTAATGGTTAAGGTCTTATCTCTTACTCTGGACTAATGGTTAAGATCTTAACTCTTACTCTAAACTAATGGTTAAGGTTTTAACTCTTACTCTGGCATCATGGTTAAGGTCTTCGACTCTTACTCTGGACTAATGGTTAAGGTCTTAACTCTTACTCTGGACTAATGGTTAAGGTCTTAACTCTTACTCTGGCATCATGGTTAAGGTCTTAACTCTTACTCTGGACTAATGGTTAAGGTCTTAACTCTTACTCTGGGCTAATGGTTAAGGTCTTAACTCTTACTCTGGACTAATGGTTAAGGTCTTAACTCTTACTCTGGACTAATGGTTAAGGTCTTATCTCTTACTCTGGACTAATGGTTAAGGTCTTAGACTCTTACTCTGGCATCATGAATAAGGTCTTAGACTCTTACTCTGGACTACTGGTTAATGTCTTAACTCTTACTCTGGCATCATGGTTAAGGTCTTAACTCTCACTCTGGCATCATGGTTAAGGTCTTAACTCTTACTCTGTACTCATGGTTAAGGTCTTAACTCTTACTCTGGCATCATGGTTAAGGTCTTAACTCTTACTCTGGACTAATGGTTAAGGTCTTAACTCTTACTCTGGACTAATGGTTAAGGTCTTAACTCTTACTCTGGACTAATGGTTAAGGTCTTAACTCTTACTCTGGCATCATGGTTAAGGTCTTAACTCTTACTCTGGACTAATGGTTAAGGTCTTAACTCTTACTCCAGACTAATGGTTAAGGTCTTAACTCTTACTCTGGCATCATGGTTTAGGTCCTAACTCTTACTCTGGCATCATGGTTTAGGTCTTAGACTCTTACTCTGGACTAATGGTTAAGGTCTTAACTCTTACTCTGGCATCATGGTTAAGGTCTTAACTCTTACTCTGGACTAATGGTTAAGGTCTGAACTCTTACTCTGGACTAATGGTTAAGGTCTTAACTCTTACTCTGGACTAATGGTTAAGGTCTTAGACTCTTACTCTCGACTAATGGTTAAGGTCTTAACTCTTACTCTGGCATCATGGTTAAGGTCTTAGACTCTTACTCTGGACTAATGGTTAAGGTCTTAACTCATACTCTGGACTAATGGTTAAGGTCTTAGACTCTTACTCTGGACTAATGGTTAAGGTCTTAACTCTTACTCTGGACTAATGGTTAAGGTCTTAACTCTTACTCTGGACTAATGGTTAAGGTCTTAACTCTTACTCTGGCATCATGGTTAAGGTCTTAACTCTTACTCTGGACTAATGGTTAAGGTCTTAACTCTTACTCTTGACTAATGGTTAAGGTCTTAACTCTTACTCTGGACTAATGGTTAAGTTCTTAGACTCTTACTCTGGCATCATGGTTAAGGTCTTAGACTCTTACTCTGGCATCATCGTTAAGGTCTTAACTCTTACTCTGGCATCATGGTTAAGGTCTTAACTCTTACTCTGGACTAATGGTTAAGGTCTGAACTCTTACTCTGGACTAATGGTTAAGGTCTTAACTCTTACTCTGGACTAATGGTTAAGGTCTTAGACTCTTACTCTGTACTCATGGTTAAGGTCTTAACTCTTACTCTGGCATCATGGTTAAGGTCTTAACTCTTACTCTGGACTAATGGTTAAGGTCTTAACTCTAACTCTTGACTAATGGTTAAGGTCTTAGACTCTTACTCTGGACTAATGGTTAAGGTCTTAGACTCTTACTCTGGCATCATGGTTAAGGTCTTAACTCTTACTCTGGCATCATTGTTAAGGTCTTAACTCTTACTCTGGCATCATGGTTAAGGTCTTAACTCTTACTCTGGACTAATGGTTAAGGTCTTAACTCTTACTCTGGACTAATGGTTAAGGTCTTAACTCTTACTCCGGCATCATGGTTAAGGTCTTAACTCTTACTCTGGACTAATGGTTAAGGTCTTAACTCTTACTCTGGCATCATGCTTAAGGTCTTAGACTCATACTCTGGCATCATGGTTAAGGTCTTAAATCTTACTCTGGACTAATGGTTAAGGTCTTAACTCTTACTCTGGCATCATGGTTAAGGTCTTAACTCTTACTCTGGACTAATGGTTAAGGTCTTAACTCTTACTCTGGCATCATGGTTAAGGTCTTAACTCTTACTCTGGACTAATGGTTATGGTCTTAGACTCTTACTCTGCCATCATGTTTAAGGTCTTAACTCTTACTCTGGACTAATGGTTAAGGTCTTAACTCTTACTCTGGACTAATGGTTAAGGTCTTAGACTCTTACTCTGGCATCATGGTTAAGGTCTTAACTCTTACTCTGAACTAATGGTTAATGTCTTAACTCTTACTCTGGCATCATGGTTAAGTTCCTAACTCTTTCTGTGGCCTATTGGTTAAGGTCCTAACTCTTACTCTGGCATCATGGTTATGGTCTTAACTCTTACTCTGGCATCATGGTTAAGGTCTTAACTCTTACTCTGGACTAATGGTTAAGGTCTTAACTCTTACTCTGGCATCACGGTTAAGGTCTTAACTCTTACTCTGGACTAATGGTTAAGGTCTTAACTCTTACTCTGGGCTAATGGTTAAGGTCTTAACTCTTACTCTGGACTAATGGTTAAGGTTTTAACTCTTACTCTGGCATCATGGTTAAGGTCTTAACTCTTACTCTGGACTAATGGTTAAGGTCTTAGACTCTTAATCTGGACTAATGGTTAAGGTCTTAACTCTTACTCTGGCATCATGGTTAAGGTCTTAGACTCTTACTCTGGACTAATGGTTAAGGTCTTAACTCTTACTCTGGACTAATGGTTAAGGTCTTAACTCTTACTCTGGACTAATGGTTAAGATCTTAACTCTTACTCTAGACAAATGGTTAAGGTTTTAACTCTTAGTCTGGCATCATGGTTAAGGTCTTCGACTCTTACTCTGGACTAATGGTTAAGGTCTTAACTCTTACTCTGGACTAATGGTTAAGGTCTTAACTCTTACTCTGGCATCATGGTTAAGGTCTTAACTCTTACTCTGGACTAATGGTTAAGGTCTTAACTCTTACTCTGAGCTAATGGTTAAGGTCTTAACTCTTACTCTGGACTAATGGTTAAGGTCTTAACTCTTTCTCTGGACTAATGGTTAAGGTCTTATCTCTTACTCTGGACTAATGGTTAAGGTCTTAGACTCTTACTCTGGCATCATGAATAAGGTCTTAGATTCTTACTCTGGACTACTGGTTAATGTCTTAACTCTTACTCTGGCATCATGGTTAAGGTCTTAACTCTCACTCTGGCATCATGGTTAAGGTCTTAACTCTTACTCTGTACTCATGGTTAAGGTCTTAACCCTTACTCTGGCATCATGGTTAAGGTCTTCACTCTTACTCTGGACTAATGGTTAAGGTCTTAACTCTTACTCTGGACTAATGGTTAAGGTCTTAACTCTTACTCTGGCATCATGGTTAAGGTCTTAACTCTTACTCTGGACTAATGGTTAAGGTCTTAACTCTTACTCCGGACTAATGGTTAAGGTCTTAACTCTTACTCTGGCATCATGGTTTAGGTCTTAACTCTTACTCTGGCATCATGGTTTAGGTCTTAACTCTTACTCTGGCATCATGGTTAAGGTCTTAACTCTTACTCTGGACTAATGGTTAAGGTCTGAACTCTTACTCTGGACTGATGGTTAAGGTCTTAACTCTTACTCTGGCATCATGGTTAAGGTCCTAACTCTTACTCTGGACTAATGGTTAAGGTCTGAACTCTTACTCTGGCATCATGGTTAAGGTCTTAACTCTTACTCTGGACTAATGGTTAAGGTCTGAACTCTTACTCTGGACTAATGGTTAAGGTCTTAACTCTTACTCTGGACTAATGGTTAAGGTCTTAACTCTTACTCTGGACTAATGGTTAAGATCTTAACTCTTACTCTAAACTAATGGTTAAGGTTTTAACTCTTACTCTGGCATCATGGTTAAGGTCTTCGACTCTTACTCTGGACTAATGGTTAAGGTCTTAACTCTTACTCTGGACTAATGGTTAAGGTCTTAACTCTTACTCTGGCATCATGGTTAAGGTCTTAACTCTTACTCTGGACTAATGGTTAAGGTCTTAACTCTTACTCTGGGCTAATGGTTAAGGTCTTAACTCTTACTCTGGACTAATGGTTAAGGTCTTATCTCTTACTCTGGACTAATGGTTAAGGTCTTAGACTCTTACTCTGGTATCATGAATAAGGTCTTAGACTCTTACTCTGGACTACTGGTTAATGTCTTAACTCTTACTCTGGCATCATGGTTAAGGTCTTAACTCTCACTCTGGCATCATGGTTAAGGTCTTAACTCTTACTCTGTACTCATGGTTAAGGTCTTAACTCTTACTCTGGCATCATGGTTAAGGTCTTAACTCTTACTCTGGACTAATGGTTAAGGTCTTAACTCTTACTCTGGACTAATGGTTAAGGTCTTAACTCTTACTCTGGCATCATGGTTAAGGTCTTAACTCTTACTCTGGACTAATGGTTAAGGTCTTAACTCTTACTCCAGACTAATGGTTAAGGTCTTAACTCTTACTCTGGCATCATGGTTTAGGTCTTAACTCTTACTCTGGCATCATGGTTTAGGTCTTAGACTCTTACTCTGGACTAATGGTTAAGGTCTTAACTCTTACTCTGGCATCATGGTTAAGGTCTTAACTCTTACTCTGGACTAATGGTTAAGGTCTGAACTCTTACTCTGGACTAATGGTTAAGGTCTTAACTCTTACTCTGGACTAATGGTTAAGGTCTTAGACTCTTACTCTTGACTAATGGTTAAGGTCTTAACTCTTACTCTGGCATCATGGTTAAGGTCTTAGACTCTTACTCTGGACTAATGGTTAAGGTCTTAACTCATACTCTGGACTAATGGTTAAGGTCTTAGACTCTTACTCTGGACTAATGGTTAAGGTCTTAACTCTTACTCTGGACTAATGGTTAAGGTCTTAACTTTTACTCTGGCATCATGGTTAAGGTCTTAACTCTTACTCTGGACTAATGGTTAAGGTCTTAACTCTTACTCTGGCATCATGAATAAGGTCTTAGATTCTTACTCTGGACTACTGGTTAATGTCTTAACTCTTACTCTGGCATCATGGTTAAGGTCTTAACTCTCACTCTGGCATCATGGTTAAGGTCTTAACTCTTACTCTGTACTCATGGTTAAGGTCTTAACCCTTACTCTGGCATCATGGTTAAGGTCTTCACTCTTACTCTGGACTAATGGTTAAGGTCTTAACTCTTACTCTGGACTAATGGTTAAGGTCTTAACTCTTACTCTGGCATCATGGTTAAGGTCTTAACTCTTACTCTGGACTAATGGTTAAGGTCTTAACTCTTACTCCGGACTAATGGTTAAGGTCTTAACTCTTACTCTGGCATCATGGTTTAGGTCTTAACTCTTACTCTGGCATCATGGTTTAGGTCTTAGACTCTTACTCTGGACTAATGGTTAAGGTCTTAACTCTTACTCTGGCATCATGGTTAAGGTCTTAACTCTTACTCTGGACTAATGGTTAAGGTCTGAACTCTTACTCTGGACTGATGGTTAAGGTCTTAACTCTTACTCTGGCATCATGGTTAAGGTCCTAACTCTTACTCTGGACTAATGGTTAAGGTCTGAACTCTTACTCTGGCATCATGGTTAAGGTCTTAACTCTTACTCTGGACTAATGGTTAAGGTCTGAACTCTTACTCTGGACTAATGGTTAAGGTCTTAACTCTTACTCTGGACTAATGGTTAAGGTCTTAACTCTTACTCTGGACTAATGGTTAAGATCTTAACTCTTACTCTAAACTAATGGTTAAGGTTTTAACTCTTACTCTGGCATCATGGTTAAGGTCTTCGACTCTTACTCTGGACTAATGGTTAAGGTCTTAACTCTTACTCTGGACTAATGGTTAAGGTCTTAACTCTTACTCTGGCATCATGGTTAAGGTCTTAACTCTTACTCTGGACTAATGGTTAAGGTCTTAACTCTTACTCTGGGCTAATGGTTAAGGTCTTAACTCTTACTCTGGACTAATGGTTAAGGTCTTATCTCTTACTCTGGACTAATGGTTAAGGTCTTAGACTCTTACTCTGGTATCATGAATAAGGTCTTAGACTCTTACTCTGGACTACTGGTTAATGTCTTAACTCTTACTCTGGCATCATGGTTAAGGTCTTAACTCTCACTCTGGCATCATGGTTAAGGTCTTAACTCTTACTCTGTACTCATGGTTAAGGTCTTAACTCTTACTCTGGCATCATGGTTAAGGTCTTAACTCTTACTCTGGACTAATGGTTAAGGTCTTAACTCTTACTCTGGACTAATGGTTAAGGTCTTAACTCTTACTCTGGCATCATGGTTAAGGTCTTAACTCTTACTCTGGACTAATGGTTAAGGTCTTAACTCTTACTCCAGACTAATGGTTAAGGTCTTAACTCTTACTCTGGCATCATGGTTTAGGTCTTAACTCTTACTCTGGCATCATGGTTTAGGTCTTAGACTCTTACTCTGGACTAATGGTTAAGGTCTTAACTCTTACTCTGGCATCATGGTTAAGGTCTTAACTCTTACTCTGGACTAATGGTTAAGGTCTGAACTCTTACTCTGGACTAATGGTTAAGGTCTTAACTCTTACTCTGGACTAATGGTTAAGGTCTTAGACTCTTACTCTCGACTAATGGTTAAGGTCTTAACTCTTACTCTGGCATCATGGTTAAGGTCTTAGACTCTTACTCTGGACTAATGGTTAAGGTCTTAACTCATACTCTGGACTAATGGTTAAGGTCTTAGACTCTTACTCTGGACTAATGGTTAAGGTCTTAACTCTTACTCTGGACTAATGGTTAAGGTCTTAACTTTTACTCTGGCATCATGGTTAAGGTCTTAACTCTTACTCTGGACTAATGGTTAAGGTCTTAACTCTTACTCTTGACTAATGGTTAAGGTCTTAACTCTTACTCTGGACTAATGGTTAAGGTCTTAGACTCTTACTCTGGCATCATGGTTAAGGTCTTAACTCTTACTCTGGCATCATCGTTAAGGTCTTAACTCTTACTCTGGCATCATGGTTAAGGTCTTAACTCTTACTCTGGACTAATGGTTAAGGTCTTAACTCTTACTCTGGCATCATGGTTAAGGTCTTAACTCTTACTCTGGCATCATGGTTAAGGTCTTAACTCTTACTCTGGACTAATGGTTAAGGTCTTAACTCTTACTCTGGACTAATGGTTAAGGTCTTAACTCTTACTCTGCCATCATGGTTAAGGTCTTAACTCTTACTCTGGACTAATGGTTAAGGTCTTAACTCTTAGTCTGGCATCATGGTTAAAGTCTTAGACTCATACTCTGGCATCATGGTTAAGGTCTTAACTCTTACTCTGGACTAATGGTTAGGGGCTTAACTCTTACTCTGGCATCATGGTTAGGGTCTTAGACTCTTACTCTGGACTAATGGTTAAGGTCTTAACTCTTACTCTGGACTAATGGTTAAGGTCTTAACTCTTACTCTGGCATCATCGTTAAGGTCTTAACTCTTACTCTGGCATGATCGTTAAGGTCTTAACTCTTACTCTGGACTAATAGTTAAGGTCTTAACTCTTACTCTGGCATCATGGTTAAGGTCTTAACTCTTACTCTGGACTAATGGTTAAGGTCTTAACTCTTACTCTTGACTAATGGTTAAGGTCTTAACTCTTACTCTGGACTAATGATTAAGTTCTTAGACTCTTACTCTGGCATCATGGTTAAGGTCTTAGACTCTTACTCTGGCATCATCGTTAAGGTCTTAACTCTTACTCTGGCATCATGGTTAAGGTCTTAACTCTTACTCTGGACTAATGGTTAAGGTCTGAACTCTTACTCTGGACTAATGGTTAAGGTCTTAACTCTTACTCTGGACTAATGGTTAAGGTCTTAGACTCTTACTCTGTACTCATGGTTAAGGTCTTAACTCTTACTCTGGCATCATGGTTAAGGTCTTAACTCTTACTCTGGACTAATGGTTAAGGTCTTAACTCTAACTCTTGACTAATGGTTAAGGTCTTAGACTCTTACTCTGGACTAATGGTTAAGGTCTTAGACTCTTACTCTGGCATCATGGTTAAGGTCTTAACTCTTACTCTGGCATCATTGTTAAGGTCTTAACTCTTACTCTGGCATCATGGTTAAGGTCTTAACTCTTACTCTGGACTAATGGTTAAGGTCTTAACTCTTACTCTGGACTAATGGTTAAGGTCTTAACTCTTACTCCGGCATCATGGTTAAGGTCTTAACTCTTACTCTGGACTAATGGTTAAGGTCTTAACTCTTACTCTGGCATCATGCTTAAGGTCTTAGACTCATACTCTGGCATCATGGTTAAGGTCTTAAATCTTACTCTGGACTAATGGTTAAGGTCTTAACTCTTACTCTGGCATCATGGTTAAGGTCTTAACTCTTACTCTGGACTAATGGTTAAGGTCTTAACTCTTACTCTGGCATCATGGTTAAGGTCTTAACTCTTACTCTGGACTAATGGTTATGGTCTTAGACTCTTACTCTGGCATCATGTTTAAGGTCTTAACTCTTACTCTGGACTAATGGTTAAGGTCTTAACTCTTACTCTGGACTAATGGTTAAGGTCTTAGACTCTTACTCTGGCATCATGGTTAAGGTCTTAACTCTTACTCTGAACTAATGGTTAATGTCTTAACTCTTACTCTGGCATCATGGTTAAGTTCCTAACTCTTTCTGTGGCCTATTGGTTAAGGTCCTAACTCTTACTCTGGCATCATGGTTATGGTCTTAACACTTACTCTGGCATCATGGTTAAGGTCTTAACTCTTACTCTGGACTAATGGTTAAGGTCTTAACTCTTACTCTGGCATCACGGTTAAGGTCTTAACTCTTACTCTGGACTAATGGTTAAGGTCTTAACTCTTACTCTGGGCTAATGGTTAAGGTCTTAACTCTTACTCTGGACTAATGGTTAAGGTTTTAACTCTTACTCTGGCATCATGGTTAAGGTCTTAACTCTTACTCTGGACTAATGGTTAAGGTCTTAGACTCTTAATCTGGACTAATGGTTAAGGTCTTAACTCTTACTCTGGCATCATGGTTAAGGTCTTAGACTCTTACTCTGGACTAATGGTTAAGGTCTTAACTCTTACTCTGGACTAATGGTTAAGGTCTTAACTCTTACTCTGGACTAATGGTTAAGATCTTAACTCTTACTCTAGACAAATGGTTAAGGTTTTAACTCTTAGTCTGGCATCATGGTTAAGGTCTTCGACTCTTACTCTGGACTAATGGTTAAGGTCTTAACTCTTACTCTGGACTAATGGTTAAGGTCTTAACTCTTACTCTGGCATCATGGTTAAGGTCTTAACTCTTACTCTGGACTAATGGTTAAGGTCTTAACTCTTACTCTGAGCTAATGGTTAAGGTCTTAACTCTTACTCTGGACTAATGGTTAAGGTCTTAACTCTTTCTCTGGACCAATGGTTAAGGTCTTATCTCTTACTCTGGACTAATGGTTAAGGTCTTAGACTCTTACTCTGGCATCATGAATAAGGTCTTAGATTCTTACTCTGGACTACTGGTTAATGTCTTAACTCTTACTCTGGCATCATGGTTAAGGTCTTAACTCTCACTCTGGCATCATGGTTAAGGTCTTAACTCTTACTCTGTACTCATGGTTAAGGTCTTAACCCTTACTCTGGCATCATGGTTAAGGTCTTCACTCTTACTCTGGACTAATGGTTAAGGTCTTAACTCTTACTCTGGACTAATGGTTAAGGTCTTAACTCTTACTCTGGCATCATGGTTAAGGTCTTAACTCTTACTCTGGACTAATGGTTAAGGTCTTAACTCTTACTCCGGACTAATGGTTAAGGTCTTAACTCTTACTCTGGCATCATGGTTTAGGTCTTAACTCTTACTCTGGCATCATGGTTTAGGTCTTAGACTCTTACTCTGGACTAATGGTTAAGGTCTTAACTCTTACTCTGGCATCATGGTTAAGGTCTTAACTCTTACTCTGGACTAATGGTTAAGGTCTGAACTCTTACTCTGGACTGATGGTTAAGGTCTTAACTCTTACTCTGGCATCATGGTTAAGGTCCTAACTCTTACTCTGGACTAATGGTTAAGGTCTGAACTCTTACTCTGGCATCATGGTTAAGGTCTTAACTCTTACTCTGGACTAATGGTTAAGGTCTGAACTCTTACTCTGGACTAATGGTTAAGGTCTTAACTCTTACTCTGGACTAATGGTTAAGGTCTTAACTCTTACTCTGGACTAATGGTTAAGATCTTAACTCTTACTCTGAACTAATGGTTAAGGTTTTAACTCTTACTCTGGCATCATGGTTAAGGTCTTCGACTCTTACTCTGGACTAATGGTTAAGGTCTTAACTCTTACTCTGGACTAATGGTTAAGGTCTTAACTCTTACTCTGGCATCATGGTTAAGGTCTTAACTCTTACTCTGGACTAATGGTTAAGGTCTTAACTCTTACTCTGGGCTAATGGTTAAGGTCTTAACTCTTACTCTGGACTAATGGTTAAGGTATTATCTCTTACTCTGGACTAATGGTTAAGGTCTTAGACTCTTACTCTGGTATCATGAATAAGGTCTTAGACTCTTACTCTGGACTACTGGTTAATGTCTTAACTCTTACTCTGGCATCATGGTTAAGGTCTTAACTCTCACTCTGGCATCATGGTTAAGGTCTTAACTCTTACTCTGTACTCATGGTTAAGGTCTTAACTCTTACTCTGGCATCATGGTTAAGGTCTTAACTCTTACTCTGGACTAATGGTTAAGGTCTTAACTCTTACTCTGGACTAATGGTTAAGGTCTTAACTCTTACTCTGGCATCATGGTTAAGGTCTTAACTCTTACTCTGGACTAATGGTTAAGGTCTTAACTCTTACTCCAGACTAATGGTTAAGGTCTTAACTCTTACTCTGGCATCATGGTTTAGGTCTTAACTCTTACTCTGGCATCATGGTTTAGGTCTTAGACTCTTACTCTGGACTAATGGTTAAGGTCTTAACTCTTACTCTGGCATCATGGTTAAGGTCTTAACTCTTACTCTGGACTAATGGTTAAGGTCTTAACTCTTACTCTAAACTAATGGTTAAGGTTTTAACTCTTACTCTGGCATCATGGTTAAGGTCTTCGACTCTTACTCTGGACTAATGGTTAAGGTCTTAACTCTTACTCTGGACTAATGGTTAAGGTCTTAACTCTTACTCTGGCATCATCGTTAAGGTCTTAACTCTTACTCTGGCATGATCGTTAAGGTCTTAACTCTTACTCTGGACTAATAGTTAAGGTCTTAACTCTTACTCTGGCATCATGGTTAAGGTCTTAACTCTTACTCTGGACTAATGGTTAAGGTCTTAACTCTTACTCTTGACTAATGGTTAAGGTCTTAACTCTTACTCTGGACTAATGATTAAGTTCTTAGACTCTTACTCTGGCATCATGGTTAAGGTCTTAGACTCTTACTCTGGCATCATCGTTAAGGTCTTAACTCTTACTCTGGCATCATGGTTAAGGTCTTAACTCTTACTCTGGACTAATGGTTAAGGTCTGAACTCTTACTCTGGACTAATGGTTAAGGTCTTAACTCTTACTCTGGACTAATGGTTAAGGTCTTAGACTCTTACTCTGTACTCATGGTTAAGGTCTTAACTCTTACTCTGGCATCATGGTTAAGGTCTTAACTCTGACTCTGGACTAATGGTTAAGGTCTTAACTCTAACTCTTGACTAATGGTTAAGGTCTTAGACTCTTACTCTGGACTAATGGTTAAGGTCTTAGACTCTTACTCTGGCATCATGGTTAAGGTCTTAACTCTTACTCTGGCATCATTGTTAAGGTCTTAACTCTTACTCTGGCATCATGGTTAAGGTCTTAACTCTTACTCTGGACTAATGGTTAAGGTGTTAACTCTTACTCCGGCATCATGGTTAAGGTCTTAACTCTTACTCTGGACTAATGGTTAAGGTCTTAACTCTTACTCTGGCATCATGCTTAAGGTCTTAGACTCATACTCTGGCATCATGGTTAAGGTCTTAAATCTTACTCTGGACTAATGGTTAAGGTCTTAACTCTTACTCTGGCATCATGGTTAAGGTCTTAACTCTTACTCTGGACTAATGGTTAAGGTCTTAACTCTTACTCTGGCATCATGGTTAAGGTCTTAACTCTTACTCTGGACTAATGGTTATGGTCTTAGACTCTTACTCTGGCATCATGTTTAAGGTCTTAACTCTTACTCTGGACTAATGGTTAAGGTCTTAACTCTTACTCTGGACTAATGGTTAAGGTCTTAGACTCTTACTCTGGCATCATGGTTAAGGTCTTAACTCTTACTCTGAACTAATGGTTAATGTCTTAACTCTTACTCTGGCATCATGGTTAAGTTCCTAACTCTTTCTGTGGCCTATTGGTTAAGGTCCTAACTCTTACTCTGGCATCATGGTTATGGTCTTAACACTTACTCTGGCATCATGGTTAAGGTCTTAACTCTTACTCTGGACTAATGGTTAAGGTCTTAACTCTTACTCTGGCATCACGGTTAAGGTCTTAACTCTTACTCTGGACTAATGGTTAAGGTCTTAACTCTTACTCTGGGCTAATGGTTAAGGTCTTAACTCTTACTCTGGACTAATGGTTAAGGTTTTAACTCTTACTCTGGCATCATGGTTAAGGTCTTAACTCTTACTCTGGACTAATGGTTAAGGTCTTAGACTCTTAATCTCGACTAATGGTTAAGGTCTTAACTCTTACTCTGGCATCATGGTTAAGGTCTTAGACTCTTACTCTGGACTAATGGTTAAGGTCTTAACTCTTACTCTGGACTAATGGTTAAGGTCTTAACTCTTACTCTGGACTAATGGTTAAGATCTTAACTCTTACTCTAGACTAATGGTTAAGGTTTTAACTCTTAGTCTGGCATCATGGTTAAGGTCTTCGACTCTTACTCTGGACTAATGGTTAAGGTCTTAACTCTTACTCTGGACTAATGGTTAAGGTCTTAACTCTTACTCTGGCATCATGGTTAAGGTCTTAACTCTTACTCTGGACTAATGGTTAAGGTCTTAACTCTTACTCTGAGCTAATGGTTAAGGTCTTAACTCTTACTCTGGACTAATGGTTAAGGTCTTAACTCTTTCTCTGGACTAATGGTTAAGGTCTTATCTCTTACTCTGGACTAATGGTTAAGGTCTTAGACTCTTACTCTGGCATCATGAATAAGGTCTTAGATTCTTACTCTGGACTACTGGTTAATGTCTTAACTCTTACTCTGGCATCATGGTTAAGGTCTTAACTCTCACTCTGGCATCATGGTTAAGGTCTTAACTCATACTCTGTACTCATGGTTAAGGTCTTAACCCTTACTCTGGCATCATGGTTAAGGTCTTCACTCTTACTCTGGACTAATGGTTAAGGTCTTAACTCTTACTCTGGACTAATGGTTAAGGTCTTAACTCTTACTCTGGCATCATGGTTAAGGTCTTAACTCTTACTCTGGACTAATGGTTAAGGTCTTAACTCTTACTCCGGACTAATGGTTAAGGTCTTAACTCTTACTCTGGCATCATGGTTTAGGTCTTAACTCTTACTCTGGCATCATGGTTTAGGTCTTAGACTCTTACTCTGGACTAATGGTTAAGGTCTTAACTCTTACTCTGGCATCATGGTTAAGGTCTTAACTCTTACTCTGGACTAATGGTTAAGGTCTGAACTCTTACTCTGGACTAATGGTTAAGGTCTTAACTCTTACTCTGGACTAATGGTTAAGGTCTGAACTCTGACTCTGGACTAATGGTTAAGGTCTTAACTCTTACTCTGGACTAATGGTTTAGGTCTTAGACTCTTACTCTGGACTGATGGTTAATGTCTTAACTCTTACTCTGGCATCATGGTTAAGGTCCTAACTCTTACTCTGGACTAATGGTTAAGGTCTGAACTCTTACTCTGGCATCATGGTTAAGGTCTTAACTCTTACTCTGGACTAATGGTTAAGGTCTGAACTCTTACTCTGGACTAATGGTTAAGGTCTTAACTCTTACTCTGGACTAATGGTTAAGGTCTTACCTCTTACTCTGGACTAATGGTTAAGGTGTTAACTCTTACTCTGGACTAATGGTTAAGATCTTAACTCTTACTCTAAACTAATGGTTAAGGTTTTAACTCTTACTCTGGCATCATGGTTAAGGTCTTCGACTCTTACTCTGGACTAATGGTTAAGGTCTTAACTCTTACTCTGGACTAATGGTTAAGGTCTTAACTCTTACTCTGGCATCATGGTTAAGGTCTTAACTCTTACTCTGGACTAATGGTTAAGGTCTTAACTCTTACTCTGGGCTAATGGTTAAGGTCTTAACTCTTACTCTGGACTAATGGTTAAGGTCTTATCTCTTACTCTGGACTAATGGTTAAGGTCTTAGACTCTTACTCTGGCATCATGAATAAGGTCTTAGACTCTTACTCTGGACTACTGGTTAATGTCTTAACTCTTACTCTGGCATCATGGTTAAGGTCTTAACTCTCACTCTGGCATCATGGTTAAGGTCTTAACTCTTACTCTGTACTCATGGTTAAGGTCTTAACTCTTACTCTGGCATCATGGTTAAGGTCTTAACTCTTACTCTGGACTAATGGTTAAGGTCTTAACTCTTACTCTGGACTAATGGTTAAGGTCTTAACTCTTACTCTGGCATCATGGTTAAGGTCTTAACTCTTACTCTGGACTAATGGTTAAGGTCTTAACTCTTACTCCAGACTAATGGTTAAGGTCTTAACTCTTACTCTGGCATCATGGTTTAGGTCTTAACTCTTACTCTGGCATCATGGTTTAGGTCTTAGACTCTTACTCTGGACTAATGGTTAAGGTCTTAACTCTTACTCTGGCATCATGGTTAAGGTCTTAACTCTTACTCTGGACTAATGGTTAAGGTCTGAACTCTTACTCTGGACTAATGGTTAAGGTCTTAACTCTTACTCTGGACTAATGGTTAAGGTCTTAGACTCTTACTCTCGACTAATGGTTAAGGTCTTAACTCTTACTCTGGCATCATGGTTAAGGTCTTAGACTCTTACTCTGGACTAATGGTTAAGGTCTTAACTCATACTCTGGACTAATGGTTAAGGTCTTAGACTCTTACTCTGGACTAATGGTTAAGGTCTTAACTCTTACTCTGGACTAATGGTTAAGGTCTTAACTTTTACTCTGGCATCATGGTTAAGGTCTTAACTCTTACTCTGGACTAATGGTTAAGGTCTTAACTCTTACTCTTGACTAATGGTTAAGGTCTTAACTCTTACTCTGGACTAATGGTTAAGGTCTTAGACTCTTACTCTGGCATCATGGTTAAGGTCTTAACTCTTACTCTGGACTAATGGTTAAGGTCTTAACTCTTACTCTGGCATCATGGTTTAGGTCTTAACTCTTACTCTGGCATCATGGTTAAGGTCTTAACTCTTACTCTGGACTAATGGTTAAGGTCTTAACTCTTACTCTGGCATCATGGTTTAGGTCTTAGACTCTTACTCTGGACTGATGGTTAAGGTCTTAACTCTTACTCTGGCATCATGGTTAAGGTCCTAACTCTTACTCTGGACTAATGGTTAAGGTCTGAACTCTTACTCTGGCATCATGGTTAAGGTCTTAACTCTTACTCTGGACTAATGGTTAAGGTCTGAACTCTTACTCTGGACTAATGGTTTAGGTCTTAACTCTTACTCTGGACTAATGGTTAAGGTCTTACCTCTTACTCTGGACTAATGGTTAAGGTCTTAACTCTTACTCTGGACTAATGGTTAAGATCTTAACTCTTACTCTAAACTAATGGTTAAGGTTTTAACTCTTACTCTGGCATCATGGTTAAGGTCTTCGACTCTTACTCTGGACTAATGGTTAAGGTCTTAACTCTTACTCTGGACTAATGGTTAAGGTCTTAACTCTTACTCTGGCATCATGGTTAAGGTCTTAACTCTTACTCTGGACTAATGGTTAAGGTCTTAACTCTTACTCTGGGCTAATGGTTAAGGTCTTAACTCTTACTCTGGACTAATGGTTAAGGTCTTATCTCTTACTCTGGACTAATGGTTAAGGTCTTAGACTCTTACTCTGGCATCATGAATAAGGTCTTAGACTCTTACTCTGGACTACTGGTTAATGTCTTAACTCTTACTCTGGCATCATGGTTAAGGTCTTAACTCTCACTCTGGCATCATGGTTAAGGTCTTAACTCTTACTCTGTACTCATGGTTAAGGTCTTAACTCTTACTCTGGCATCATGGTTAAGGTCTTAACTCTTACTCTGGACTAATGGTTAAGGTCTTAACTCTTACTCTGGACTAATGGTTAAGGTCTTAACTCTTACTCTGGCATCATGGTTAAGGTCTTAACTCTTACTCTGGACTAATGGTTAAGGTCTTAACTCTTACTCCAGACTAATGGTTAAGGTCTTAACTCTTACTCTGGTATCATGGTTTAGGTCTTAACTCTTACTCTGGCATCATGGTTTAGGTCTTAGACTCTTACTCTGGACTAATGGTTAAGGTCTTAACTCTTACTCTGGCATCATGGTTAAGGTCTTAACTCTTACTCTGGACTAATGGTTAAGGTCTGAACTCTTACTCTGGACTAATGGTTAAGGTCTTAACTCTTACTCTGGACTAATGGTTAAGGTCTTAGACTCTTACTCTCGACTAATGGTTAAGGTCTTAACTCTTACTCTGGCATCATGGTTAAGGTCTTAGACTCTTACTCTGGACTAATGGTTAAGGTCTTAACTCATACTCTGGACTAATGGTTAAGGTCTTAGACTCTTACTCTGGACTAATGGTTAAGGTCTTAACTCTTACTCTGGACTAATGGTTAAGGTCTTAACTTTTACTCTGGCATCATGGTTAAGGTCTTAACTCTTACTCTGGACTAATGGTTAAGGTCTCAACTCTTACTCTTGACTAATGGTTAAGGTCTTAACTCTTACTCTGGACTAATGGTTAAGGTCTTAGACTCTTACTCTGGCATCATGGTTAAGGTCTTAACTCTTACTCTGGCATCATCGTTAAGGTCTTAACTCTTACTCTGGCATCATGGTTAAGGTCTTAACTCTTACTCTGGACTAATGGTTAAGGTCTTAACTCTTACTCTGGCATCATGGTTAAGGTATTAACTCTTACTCTGGCATCATGGTTAAGGTCTTAACTCTTACTCTGGACTAATGGTTAAGGTCTTAACTCTTTCTCTGGACTAATGGTTAAGGTCTTATCTCTTACTCTGGACTAATGGTTAAGGTCCTAGACTCTTACTCTGGCATCATGAATAAGGTCTTAGATTCTTACTCTGGACTACTGGTTAATGTCTTAACTCTTACTCTGGCATCATGGTTAAGGTCTTAACTCTCACTCTGGCATCATGGTTAAGGTCTTAACTCTTACTCTGTACTCATGGTTAAGGTCTTAACCCTTACTCTGGCATCATGGTTAAGGTCTTCACTCTTACTCTGGACTAATGGTTAAGGTCTTAACTCTTACTCTGGACTAATGGTTAAGGTCTTAACTCTTACTCTGGCATCATGGTTAAGGTCTTAACTCTTACTCTGGACTAATGGTTAAGGTCTTAACTCTTACTCCGGACTAATGGTTAAGGTCTTAACTCTTACTCTGGCATCATGGTTTAGGTCTTAACTCTTACTCTGGCATCATGGTTTAGGTCTTAGACTCTTACTCTGGACTAATGGTTAAGGTCTTAACTCTTACTCTGGCATCATGGTTAAGGTCTTAACTCTTACTCTGGACTAATGGTTAAGGTCTGAACTCTTACTCTGGACTAATCGTTAAGGTCTTAACTCTTACTCTGGACTAATGGTTAAGGTCTGAACTCTTACTCTGGACTAATGGTTAAGGTCTTAACTCTTACTCTGGACTAATGGTTTAGGTCTTAGACTCTTACTCTGGACTGATGGTTAAGGTCTTAACTCTTACTCTGGCATCATGGTTAAGGTCCTAACTCTTACTCTGGACTAATGGTTAAGGTCTGAACTCTTACTCTGGCATCATGGTTAAGGTCTTAACTCTTACTCTGGACTAATGGTTAAGGTCTGAACTCTTACTCTGGTCTAATGGTTAAGGTCTTAACTCTTACTCTGGACTAATGGTTAAGGTCTTACCTCTTACTCTGGACTAATGGTTAAGGTCTTAGACTCTTACTCTCGACTAATGGTTAAGGTCTTAACTCTTACTCTGGCATCATGGTTAAGGTCTTAGACTCTTACTCTGGACTAATGGTTAAGGTCTTAACTCATACTCTGGACTAATGGTTAAGGTCTTAGACTCTTACTCTGGACTAATGGTTAAGGTCTTAACTCTTACTCTGGACTAATGGTTAAGGTCTTAACTTTTACTCTGGCATCATGGTTAAGGTCTTAACTCTTACTCTGGACTAATGGTTAAGGTCTTAACTCTTACTCTTGACTAATGGTTAAGGTCTTAACTCTTACTCTGGACTAATGGTTAAGGTCTTAGACTCTTACTCTGGCATCATGGTTAAGGTCTTAACTCTTACTCTGGCATCATCGTTAAGGTCTTAACTCTTACTCTGGCATCATGGTTAAGGTCTTAACTCTTACTCTGGACTAATGGTTAAGGTCTTAACTCTTACTCTGGCATCATGGTTAAGGTATTAACTCTTACTCTGGCATCATGGTTAAGGTCTTAACTCTTACTCTGGACTAATGGTTAAGGTCTTAACTCTTTCTCTGGACTAATGGTTAAGGTCTTATCTCTTACTCTGGACTAATGGTTAAGGTCCTAGACTCTTACTCTGGCATCATGAATAAGGTCTTAGATTCTTACTCTGGACTACTGGTTAATGTCTTAACTCTTACTCTGGCATCATGGTTCAGGTCTTAACTCTCACTCTGGCATCATGGTTAAGGTCTTAACTCTTACTCTGTACTCATGGTTAAGGTCTTAACCCTTACTCTGGCATCATGGTTAAGTTCTTCACTCTTACTCTGGACTAATGGTTAAGGTCTTAACTCTTACTCTGGACTAATGGTTAAGGTCTTAACTCTTACTCTGGCATCATGGTCAAGGTCTTAACTCTTACTCTGGACTAATGGTTAAGGTCTTAACTCTTACTCCGGACTAATGGTTAAGGTCTTAACTCTTACTCTGGGATCATGGTTTAGGTCTTAACTCTCACTCTGGCATCATGGTTAAGGTCTTAACTCTTACTCTGTACTCATGGTTAAGGTCTTAACCCTTACTCTGGCATCATGGTTAAGGTCTTCACTCTTACTCTGGACTAATGGTTAAGGTCTTAACTCTTACTCTGGACTAATGGTTAAGGTCTTAACTCTTACTCTGGCATCATGGTTAAGGTCTTAACTCTTACTCTGGACTAATGGTTAAGGTCTTAACTCTTACTCCGGACTAATGGTTAAGGTCTTAACTCTTACTCTGGCATCATGGTTTAGGTCTTAACTCTTACTCTGGCATCATGGTTTAGGTCTTAGACTCTTACTCTGGACTAATGGTTAAGGTCTTAACTCTTACTCTGGCATCATGGTTAAGGTCTTAACTCTTACTCTGGACTAATGGTTAAGGTCTGAACTCTTACTCTGGACTAATCGTTAAGGTCTTAACTCTTACTCTGGACTAATGGTTAAGGTCTGAACTCTTACTCTGGACTAATGGTTAAGGTCTTAACTCTTACTCTGGACTAATGGTTTAGGTCTTAGACTCTTACTCTGGACTGATGGTTAAGGTCTTAACTCTTACTCTGGCATCATGGTTAAGGTCCTAACTCTTACTCTGGACTAATGGTTAAGGTCTGAACTCTTACTCTGGCATCATGGTTAAGGTCTTAACTCTTACTCTGGACTAATGGTTAAGGTCTGAACTCTTACTCTGGTCTAATGGTTAAGGTCTTAACTCTTACTCTGGACTAATGGTTAAGGTCTTACCTCTTACTCTGGACTAATGGTTAAGGTCTTAGACTCTTACTCTCGACTAATGGTTAAGGTCTTAACTCTTACTCTGGCATCATGGTTAAGGTCTTAGACTCTTACTCTGGACTAATGGTTAAGGTCTTAACTCATACTCTGGACTAATGGTTAAGGTCTTAGACTCTTACTCTGGACTAATGGTTAAGGTCTTAACTCTTACTCTGGACTAATGGTTAAGGTCTTAACTTTTACTCTGGCATCATGGTTAAGGTCTTAACTCTTACTCTGGACTAATGGTTAAGGTCTTAACTCTTACTCTTGACTAATGGTTAAGGTCTTAACTCTTACTCTGGACTAATGGTTAAGGTCTTAGACTCTTACTCTGGCATCATGGTTAAGGTCTTAACTCTTACTCTGGCATCATCGTTAAGGTCTTAACTCTTACTCTGGCATCATGGTTAAGGTCTTAACTCTTACTCTGGACTAATGGTTAAGGTCTTAACTCTTACTCTGGCATCATGGTTAAGGTATTAACTCTTACTCTGGCATCATGGTTAAGGTCTTAACTCTTACTCTGGACTAATGGTTAAGGTCTTAACTCTTTCTCTGGACTAATGGTTAAGGTCTTATCTCTTACTCTGGACTAATGGTTAAGGTCCTAGACTCTTACTCTGGCATCATGAATAAGGTCTTAGATTCTTACTCTGGACTACTGGTTAATGTCTTAACTCTTACTCTGGCATCATGGTTCAGGTCTTAACTCTCACTCTGGCATCATGGTTAAGGTCTTAACTCTTACTCTGTACTCATGGTTAAGGTCTTAACCCTTACTCTGGCATCATGGTTAAGTTCTTCACTCTTACTCTGGACTAATGGTTAAGGTCTTAACTCTTACTCTGGACTAATGGTTAAGGTCTTAACTCTTACTCTGGCATCATGGTCAAGGTCTTAACTCTTACTCTGGACTAATGGTTAAGGTCTTAACTCTTACTCCGGACTAATGGTTAAGGTCTTAACTCTTACTCTGGGATCATGGTTTACGTCTTAACTCTTACTCTGGCATCATGGTTTAGGTCTTAGACTCTTACTCTGGACTAATGGTTAAGGTCTTAACTCTTACTCTGGCATCATGGTTAAGGTCTTAACTCTTACTCTGGACTAATGGTTAAGGTCTGAACTCTTACTCTGGTTTAATGGTTAAGGTCTTAACTCTTACTCTGGACTAATGGTTAAGGTCTGAACTCTTACTCTGGACTAATGGTTAAGGTCTTAACTCTTACTCTGGACTAATGGTTTAGGTCTTAGACTCTTACTCTGGACTGATGGTTAAGGTCTTAACTCTTACTCTGGCATCATGGTTAAGGTCCTAACTCTTACTCTGGACTAATGGTTAAGGTCTGAACTCTTACTCTGGCATCATGGTTAAGGTCTTAACTCTTACTCTGGACTAATGGTTAAGGTCTGAACTCTTACTCTGGACTAATGGTTAAGGTCTTAACTCTTACTCTGGACTAATGGTTAAGGTCTTACCTCTTACTCTGGACTAATGGTTAAGGTCTTAACTCTTACTCTGGACTAATGGTTAAGATCTTAACTCTTACTCTAAACTAATGGTTAAGGTTTTAACTCTTACTCTGGCATCATGGTTAAGGTCTTCGACTCTTACTCTGGACTAATGGTTAAGGTCTTAACTCTTACTCTGGACTACTGGTTAAGGTCTTAACTCTTACTCTGGCATCATGGTTAAGGTCTTAACTCTTACTCTGGACTAATGGTTAAGGTCTTAACTCTTACTCTTGACTAATGGTTAAGGTCTTAACTCTTACTCTGGACTAATGGTTAAGGTCTTAGACTCTTACTCTGGCATCATGGTTAAGGTTTTAACTCTTACTCTGGCATCATGGTTAAGGTCTTAACTCTTACTCTGGACAAATGGTTAAGGTCTTAACTCTTACTCTGGGCTAATGGTTAAGGTCTTAACTCTTACTCTGGACTAATGGTTAAGGTCTTATCTCTTACTCTGGACTAATGGTTAAGGTCCTAGACTCTTACTCTGGCATCATGAATAAGGTCTTAGACTCTTACTCTGGACTACTGGTTAATGTCTTAACTCTTACTCTGGCATCATGGTTAAGGTCTTAACTCTCACTCTGGCATCATGGTTAAGGTCTTAACTCTTACTCTGTACTCATGGTTAAGGTCTTAACTCTTACTCTGGCATCATGGTTAAGGTCTTAACTCTTACTCTGGACTAATGGTTAAGGTCTTAACTCTTACTCTGGACTAATGGTTAAGGTCTTAACTCTTACTCTGGCATCATGGTTAAGGTCTTAACTCTTACTCTGGACTAATGGTTAAGGTCTTAACTCTTACTCCAGACTAATGGTTAAGGTCTTAACTCTTACTCTGGCATCATGGTTTAGGTCTTAACTCTTACTCTGGCATCATGGTTTAGGTCCTAGACTCTTACTCTGGACTAATGGTTAAGGTCTTAACTCTTACTCTGGCATCATGGTTAAGGTCTTAACTCTTACTCTGGACTAATGGTTAAGGTCTGAACTCTTACTCTGGACTAATGGTTAAGGTCTTAACTCTTACTCTGGACTAATGGTTAAGGTCTTAGACTCTTACTCTCGACTAATGGTTAAGGTCTTAACTCTTACTCTGGCATCATGGTTAAGGTCTTAGACTCTTACTCTGGACTAATGGTTAAGGTCTTAACTCATACTCTGGACTAATGGTTAAGGTCTTAGACTCTTACTCTGGACTAATGGTTAAGGTCTTAACTCTTACTCTGGACTAATGGTTAAGGTCTTAACTTTTACTCTGGCATCATGGTTAAGGTCTTAACTCTTACTCTGGACTAATGGTTAAGGTCTTAACTCTTACTCTTGACTAATGGTTAAGGTCTTAACTCTTACTCTGGACTAATGGTTAAGGTCTTAGACTCTTACTCTGGCATCATGGTTAAGGTCTTAACTCTTACTCTGGCATCATCGTTAAGGTCTTAACTCTTACTCTGGCATCATGGTTAAGGTCCTAACTCTTACTCTGGACTAATGGTTAAGGTCTTAACTCTTACTCTGGCATCATGGTTAAGGTATTAACTCTTACTCTGGCATCATGGTTAAGGTCTTAACTATTACTCTGGACTAATGGTTAAGGTCTTAACTTTTACTCTGGACTAATGGTTAAGGTCTTAACTCTTACTCTGCCATCATGGTTAAGGTCTTAACTCTTACTCTGTACTAATGGTTAAGGTCTTAACTCTTACTCTGGCATCATGGTTAAAGTCTTAGACTCATACTCTGGCATCATGGTTAAGGTCTTAACTCTTACTCTGGACTAATGGTTAGGGGCTTAACTCTTACTCTGGCATCATGGTTAGGATCTTAGACTCTTACTCTGGACTAATGGTTAAGGTCTTAACTCTTACTCTGGACTAATGGTTAAGGTCTTAACTCTTACTCTGGCATCATCGTTAAGGTCTTAACTCTTACTCTGGCATCATCGTTAAGGTCTTAACTCTTACTCTGGACTAATGGTTAAGGTCTTAACTCTTACTCTGGCATCATGGTTAAGGTCTTAACTCTTACTCTGGACTAATGGTTAAGGTCTTAACTCTTACTCTGGACTAATGGTTAAGGTCTTAACTCTTACTCTGGACTAATGGTTAAGGTCTTAACTCTTACTCTGCCATCATGGTTAAGGTCTTAGACTCTTACTCTGGACTAATGGTTAAGGTCTTAACTCACACTCTGGACTAATGGTTAAGGTCTTAACTCTTACTCTGGACTAATGGTTAAGGTCTTAACTCTTACTCTGGACTAATGGTTAAGGTCTTAACTCTTACTCTGGACTAATGGTTAAGGTCTTAACTCTTACTCTGGCATCATGGTTAAGGTCTTAACTCTTACTCTGGACTAATGGTTAAGGTCTTAACTCTTACTCTGGACTAATGGTTAAGGTCTTAGACTCTTACTCTGGCATCATGGTTAAGGTCTTAACTCTTACTCTGGCATCATCGTTAAGGTCTTAACTCTTACTCTGGCATCATGGTTAAGGTATTAACTCTTACTCTGGACTATTGGTTAAGGTCTTAACTCTTACTCTGGACTAATGGTTAAGGTCATGACTCTTACTCTGGGCTAATGGTTAAGGTCTTAGACTCTTACTCTGGCATCATGGTTAAGGTCTTAGACTCTTTCTCTGGCATCAAGGTTAAGGTCTTAACTCTTACTCTGGCATCATGTTTAAGGTCTTAACTCTTACTCTGGACTAATGGTTAAGGTCTGAACTCTTACTCTGGACTAATGGTTAAGGTCTGAAATCTTACTCTGGACTAATGGTTAAGGTCTTAACTCTTACTCTGGACTAATGGTTAAGGTCTTAGACTCTTACTCTCGACTAATGGTTAAGGTCTTAACTCTTACTCTGGCATCATGGTTAAGGTCTTAGACTCTTACCCTGGACTAATGGTTAAGGTCTTAACTCATACTCTGGACTAATGGTTAAGGTCTTAGACTCTTACTCTGGACTAATGGTTAAGGTCTTAACTCTTACTCTGGACTAATGGTTAAGGTCTTAACTTTTACTCTGGCATCATGGTTAAGGTCTTAACTCTTACTCTGGACTAATGGTTAAGGTCTTAACTCTTACTCTTGACTAATGGTTAAGGTCTTAACTCTTACTCTGGACTAATGGTTAAGGTCTTAGACTCTTACTCTGGCATCATGGTTAAGGTCTTAACTCTTACTCTGGCATCATCGTTAAGGTCTTAACTCTTACTCTGGCATCATGGTTAAGGTCTTAACTCTTACTCTGGACTAATGGTTAAGGTCTTAACTCTTACTCTGGCATCATGGTTAAGGTATTAACTCTTACTCTGGCATCATGGTTAAGGTCTTAACTATTACTCTGGACTAATGGTTAAGGTCTTAACTTTTACTCTGGACTAATGGTTAAGGTCTTAACTCTTACTCTGCCATCATGGTTAAGGTCTTAACTCTTACTCTGTACTAATGGTTAAGGTCTTAACTCTTACTCTGGCATCATGGTTAAAGTCTTAGACTCATACTCTGGCATCATGGTTAAGGTCTTAACTCTTACTCTGGACTAATGGTTAGGGGCTTAACTCTTACTCTGGCATCATGGTTAGGATCTTAGACTCTTACTCTGGACTAATGGTTAAGGTCTTAACTCTTACTCTGGACTAATGGTTAAGGTCTTAACTCTTACTCTGGCATCATCGTTAAGGTCTTAACTCTTACTCTGGCATCATCGTTAAGGTCTTAACTCTTACTCTGGACTAATGGTTAAGGTCTTAACTCTTACTCTGGCATCATGGTTAAGGTCTTAACTCTTACTCTGGACTAATGGTTAAGGTCTTAACTCTTACTCTGGACTAATGGTTAAGGTCTTAACTCTTACTCTGGACTAATGGTTAAGGTCTTAACTCTTACTCTGCCATCATGGTTAAGGTCTTAGACTCTTACTCTGGACTAATGGTTAAGGTCTTAACTCACACTCTGGACTAATGGTTAAGGTCTTAACTCTTACTCTGGACTAATGGTTAAGGTCTTAACTCTTACTCTGGACTAATGGTTAAGGTCTTAACTCTTACTCTGGACTAATGGTTAAGGTCTTAACTCTTACTCTGGCATCATGGTTAAGGTCTTAACTCTTACTCTGGACTAATGGTTAAGGTCTTAACTCTTACTCTGGACTAATGGTTAAGGTCTTAGACTCTTACTCTGGCATCATGGTTAAGGTCTTAACTCTTACTCTGGCATCATCGTTAAGGTCTTAACTCTTACTCTGGCATCATGGTTAAGGTATTAACTCTTACTCTGGACTATTGGTTAAGGTCTTAACTCTTACTCTGGACTAATGGTTAAGGTCATGACTCTTACTCTGGGCTAATGGTTAAGGTCTTAGACTCTTACTCTGGCATCATGGTTAAGGTCTTAGACTCTTTCTCTGGCATCAAGGTTAAGGTCTTAACTCTTACTCTGGCATCATGTTTAAGGTCTTAACTCTTACTCTGGACTAATGGTTAAGGTCTGAACTCTTACTCTGGACTAATGGTTAAGGTCTTAACTCTTACTCTGGACTAATGGTTAAGGTCTTCGACTCTTACTCTGTACTGATGGTTAAGGTCTTAACTCTTACTCTGGCATCATGGTTAAGGTCTTAACTCTTACTCTGGACTAATGGTTAAGGTCTTAACTCTTACTCTTGACTAATGGTTAAGGTCTTAACTCTTACTCTGGACTAATGGTTAAGGTCTTAGACTCTTACTCTGGCATCATGGTTAAGGTCTTAACTCTTACTCTGGCATCATTGTTAAGGTCTTAACTCTTACTCTGGCATCATGGTTAAGGTCTTAACTCTTACTCTGGACTAATGGTTAAGGTCTTAACTCTTACTCTGGCATCATGGTTAAGGTCTTAACTCTTACTCTGGACTAATGGTTAAGGTCTTAACTCATACTCTGGACTAATGGTTAAGGTCTTAGACTCTTACTCTGGACTAATGGTTAAGGTCTTAACTCTTACTCTGGACTAATGGTTAAGGTCTTAGACTCTTACTCTGGCATCATGGTTAAGGTCTTAACTCTTACTCTGGCATCATTGTTAAGGTCTTAACTCTTACTCTGGCATCATGGTTAAGGTCTTAACTCTTACTCTGGCATCATGGTTAAGGTATTAACTCTTACTCTGGCATCATGGTTAAGGTCTTAACTATTACTCTGGACTAATGGTTAAGGTCTTAACTTTTACTCTGGACTAATGGTTAAGGTCTTAACTCTTACTCTGCCATCATGGTTAAGGTCTTAACTCTTACTCTGTACTAATGGTTAAGGTCTTAACTCTTACTCTGGCATCATGGTTAAAGTCTTAGACTCATACTCTGGCATCATGGTTAAGGTCTTAACTCTTACTCTGGACTAATGGTTAGGGGCTTAACTCTTACTCTGGCATCATGGTTAGGATCTTAGACTCTTACTCTGGACTAATGGTTAAGGTCTTAACTCTTACTCTGGACTAATGGTTAAGGTCTTAACTCTTACTCTGGCATCATCGTTAAGGTCTTAACTCTTACTCTGGCATCATCGTTAAGGTCTTAACTCTTACTCTGGACTAATGGTTAAGGTCTTAACTCTTACTCTGGCATCATGGTTAAGGTCTTAACTCTTACTCTGGACTAATGGTTAAGGTCTTAACTCTTACTCTGGACTAATGGTTAAGGTCTTAACTCTTACTCTGGACTAATGGTTAAGGTCTTAACTCTTACTCTGCCATCATGGTTAAGGTCTTAGACTCTTACTCTGGACTAATGGTTAAGGTCTTAACTCACACTCTGGACTAATGGTTAAGGTCTTAACTCTTACTCTGGACTAATGGTTAAGGTCTTAACTCTTACTCTGGACTAATGGTTAAGGTCTTAACTCTTACTCTGGACTAATGGTTAAGGTCTTAACTCTTACTCTGGCATCATGGTTAAGGTCTTAACTCTTACTCTGGACTAATGGTTAAGGTCTTAACTCTTACTCTGGACTAATGGTTAAGGTCTTAGACTCTTACTCTGGCATCATGGTTAAGGTCTTAACTCTTACTCTGGCATCATCGTTAAGGTCTTAACTCTTACTCTGGCATCATGGTTAAGGTATTAACTCTTACTCTGGACTATTGGTTAAGGTCTTAACTCTTACTCTGGACTAATGGTTAAGGTCATGACTCTTACTCTGGGCTAATGGTTAAGGTCTTAGACTCTTACTCTGGCATCATGGTTAAGGTCTTAGACTCTTTCTCTGGCATCAAGGTTAAGGTCTTAACTCTTACTCTGGCATCATGTTTAAGGTCTTAACTCTTACTCTGGACTAATGGTTAAGGTCTGAACTCTTACTCTGGACTAATGGTTAAGGTCTTAACTCTTACTCTGGACTAATGGTTAAGGTCTTCGACTCTTACTCTGTACTGATGGTTAAGGTCTTAACTCTTACTCTGGCATCATGGTTAAGGTCTTAACTCTTACTCTGGACTAATGGTTAAGGTCTTAACTCTTACTCTTGACTAATGGTTAAGGTCTTAACTCTTACTCTGGACTAATGGTTAAGGTCTTAGACTCTTACTCTGGCATCATGGTTAAGGTCTTAACTCTTACTCTGGCATCATTGTTAAGGTCTTAACTCTTACTCTGGCATCATGGTTAAGGTCTTAACTCTTACTCTGGACTAATGGTTAAGGTCTTAACTCTTACTCTGGCATCATGGTTAAGGTCTTAACTCTTACTCTGGACTAATGGTTAAGGTCTTAACTCTTACTCCAGACTAATGGTTAAGGTCTTAACTCTTACTCTGGCATCATGGTTTAGGTCTTAACTCTTACTCTGGCATCATGGTTTAGGTCTTAGACTCTTACTCTGGACTAATGGTTAAGGTCTTAGACTCTTACTCTCGACTAATGGTTAAGGTCTTAACTCTTACTCTGGCATCATGGTTAAGGTCTTAGACTCTTACTCTGGACTAATGGTTAAGGTCTTAACTCATACTCTGGACTAATGGTTAAGGTCTTAGACTCTTACTCTGGACTAATGGTTAAGGTCTTAACTCTTACTCTGGACTAATGGTTAAGGTCTTAGACTCTTACTCTGGCATCATGGTTAAGGTCTTAACTCTTACTCTGGCATCATTGTTAAGGTCTTAACTCTTACTCTGGCATCATGGTTAAGGTGTTAACTCTTACTCTGGACTAATGGTTAAGGTCTTAACTCTTACTCCAGCATCATGGTTAAGGTCTTAACTCTTACTCTGGACTAATGGTTAAGGTCTTAACTCTTACTCTGGCATCATGGTTAAGGTCTTAGACTCATACTCTGGCATCATGGTTAAGGTCTTAAATCTTACTCTGGACTAATGGTTAAGGTCTTAACTCTTACTCTGGCATCATGGTTAAGGTCTTAGACTCTTACTCTGGCATCATGGTTAAGGTCTTAACTCTTACTCTGGCATCACGGTTAAGGTCTTAACTCTTACTCTGGACTAATGGTTAAGGTCTTAACTCTTACGCTGGGCTAATGGTTAAGGTCTTAACTCTTACTCTGGACTAATGGTTAAGGTCTTAACTCTTACTCTGGACTAATGGTTAAGGTCTTAACTCTTACTCTGGCATCATCGTTAAGGTCTTAACTCTTACTCTGGCATCATGGTTAAGGTCATAACTCTAACTCTGGACTAATGGTTAAGGTCTTAACTCTTACTCTGGACTAATGGTTAAGGTCTTAACTCTTACTCTGGCATCATGGTTAAGGTCTTAACTCTGGCATCATGGTTAAGGTCTTAACTCTTACTCTGGACTAATGGTTAAGGTCTTAACTCTTACTCTGGCATCATGGTTAAGGTCTTAGACGCATACTCTGGCATCATGGTTAAGGTCTTAACTCTTACTTCGGACTAATGGTTAAGGTCTTAACTCTTACTCTGGCATCATGGTTAAGGTCTTAGACTCTTACTCTGGACTAATGGTTAAGGTCTTAACTCTTACTCTGGACTAATGGTTAAGGTCTTAACTCTTACTCTGGACTAATGGTTAAGGTCTTATCTCTTCCTCTGGACTAATGGTTAAGGTCTTAGACTCTTACTCTGGCATCATGGATAAGGTTTTAGACTCTTACTCTGGACTACTGGTTAATGTCTTAACTCTTACTCTGGCGTCATGGTTAAGGTCTTAACTTTCACTCTGGCATCATGGTTAAGGTCTTAACTCTTACTCTGTACTCATGGTTAAGGTCTTAACTCTTACTCTGGCATCATGGTTAAGGTCTTAACTCTTACTCTGGACTAATGGTTAAGGTCTTAACTCTTACTCTGGACTAATGGTTAAGGTCTTAACTCTTACTCTGGCATCATGGTTAAGGTCTTAACTCTTACTCTGGACTAATGGTTAAGGTCTTAACTCTTACTCTGGCATCATGGTTAAGGTCTTAACTCTTACTCTGGACTAATGGTTAAGGTCTTAACTCTTACTCTGGGCTAATGGTTAAGGTCTTAACTCTTACTCTGGACTAATGGTTAAGGTCTTAACTCTTACTCTGGACTAATGGTTAAGGTCTTAACTCTTACTCTGGCATCATAGTTAAGGTCTTAACTCTTACTCTGGACTAATGGTTAAGGTCTTAGACTCTTACTCTGGACTAATGGTTAAGGTATTAACTCTTTCTCTGGGCTAATGGTTAAGGTCTTAGACTCTTACTCTGGCATCATGGTTAAGGTCTTAGACTCTTACTCTGGCATCAAGGTTAAGGTCTTAACTCTTACTCTGGCATCATGGATAAGGTCTTAACTCTTACTCTGGACTAATGGTTAAGGTCTTAGACTCTTACTCTGGACTAATGGTTAAGGTCTTAACTCTTACTCTGGACTAATGGTTAAGGTATTAACTCTTACTCTGGCATCATGGTTAAGGTCTTAACTCTTACTCTGGTCTAATGGTTAAGGTCTTAACTCTTACTCTGGCATCATGGTTAAAGTCTTAGACTCATACTCTGGCATCATGGTTAAGGTCTTAACTCTTACTCTGGACTAATGGTTAAGGTCTTAACTCTTACTCTGGCATCATGGTTAGTGTCTTAGACTCTTACTCTGGACTAATGGTTAAGGTCTTAACTCTTACTCTGGACTAATGGTTAAGGTCTTAACTCTTACTCTGGCATCATCGTTAAGGTCTTAACTCTTACTCTGGCATCATGGTTAAGGCCTTAGACTCTTACTCTGGACTAATGGTTAAGGTCTTAACTCTTACTCTGGACTAATGGTTAAGGTATTAACTCTTACTCTGGCATCATCGTTAAGGTCTTAACTCTTACTCTGGCATCATGGTTAAGGTCTTAACTCTTACTCTGGACTAATGGTTAAGGTCTTAACTCTTACTCTGGACTAATTGTTAAGGTCTTAACTCTTACTCTGGCATCATCATTAAGGTCTTAACTCTGGCATCATGGTTAAGGTCTTAACTCTTACTCTGGCATCATGGTTAAGGTCTTAACTCTGGCATCATGGTTAAGGTCTTAACTCTTACTCTGGACTAATGGTTAAGGTCTTAACTCTTACTCTGGCATCATGGTTAATGTCTTAACTCTTACTCTGGACTAATGGTTAAGGTCTTAGACTCTTACTCTGGACTAATGGTTAAGGTCTTAACTCTTACTCTGGACTAATGGTTAAGGTCTTACCTCTTACTCTGGCATCATGGTTAAGGTCTTAGACTCTTACTCTGGACTAATGGTTAAGGTCTTGCCTCTTAGTCTGGCATCATGGTTAAGGTCTTAACTCTTACTCTGGACTAATGGTTAAGGTCTTACCTCTTACTCTGGCATCATGGTTAAGGTCTTAACTCTTACTCTGGACTAATGGTTAAGGTCTTAGACTCTTACTCTGGACTAATGGTTAAGGTCTTAACTCTTACTCTGGACTAATGGTTAAGGTATTAACTCTTACTCTGGCATCATGGTTAAGGTCTTAACTCTTACTCTGGACTAATGGTTAAGGTATTAACTCTTACTCTGGCATCATGGTTAAAGTCTTAGACTCATACTCTGGCATCATGGTTAAGGTCTTAACTCTTACTCTGGACTAATGGTTAAGGTCTTAACTCTTACTCTGGCATCATGGTTAGTGTCTTAGACTCTTACTCTGGACTAATGGTTAAGGTCTTAACTCTTACTCTGGACTAATGGTTAAGGTCTTAGACTCTTAATCTGGACTAATGGTTAAGGTCTTAACTCTTACTCTGGCATCATGGTTAAGGTCTTAGACTCTTACTCTGGACTAATGGTTAAGGTCTTAACTCTTACTCTGGACTAATCGTTAAGGTCTTAGACTCTTACTCTGGACTAATGGTTAAGGTCTTAACTCTTACTCTGGACTAATGGTTAAGGTCATGACTCTTACTCTGGGCTAATGGTTAAGGTCTTAGACTCTTACTCTGGCATCATGGTTAAGGTCTTAGACTCTTTCTCTGGCATCAAGGTTAAGGTCTTAACTCTTACTCTGGACTAATGGTTAAGGTCTTAGACTCTTATTCTGGACTAATGGTTAAGGTCTTAACGCTTACTCTGGCATCACGGTTAAGGTCTTAACTCTTACTCTGGACTAATGGTTAAGGTCTTAACTCTTACTCTGGGCTAATGGTTAAGGTCTTAACTCTTACTCTGGACTTATGGTTAAGGTCTTAACTCTTACTCTGGACTAATGGTTAAGGTCTTAACTCTTACTCTGGACTAATGGTTAAGGTCTTAACTCTTACTCTGGGCTAATTATTAAGGTCTTAACTCTTACCCTGGCATCATGGTTAAGGTCTTAACTCTTACTCTGGCATCATGGTTAAGGTCTTAACTCTTACTCTGGACTAATGGTTAAGGTCTTAACTCTTACTCTGGCATCACGGTTAAGGTCTTAACTCTTACTCTGTACTAATGGTTAAGGTCTTAACTCTTACTCTGGCATCATGGTTAAAGTCTTAGACTCATACTCTGGCATCATGGTTAAGGTCTTAACTCTTACTCTGGACTAATGGTTAGGGGCTTAACTCTTACTCTGGCATCATGGTTAGGATCTTAGACTCTTACTCTGGACTAATGGTTAAGGTCTTAACTCTTACTCTGGACTAATGGTTAAGGTCTTAACTCTTACTCTGGCATCATCGTTAAGGTCTTAACTCTTACTCTGGCATCATCGTTAAGGTCTTAACTCTTACTCTGGACTAATGGTTAAGGTCTTAACTCTTACTCTGGCATCATGGTTAAGGTCTTAACTCTTACTCTGGACTAATGGTTAAGGTCTTAACTCTTACTCTGGACTAATGGTTAAGGTCTTAACTCTTACTCTGGACTAATGGTTAAGGTCTTAACTCTTACTCTGCCATCATGGTTAAGGTCTTAGACTCTTACTCTGGACTAATGGTTAAGGTCTTAACTCACACTCTGGACTAATGGTTAAGGTCTTAACTCTTACTCTGGACTAATGGTTAAGGTCTTAACTCTTACTCTGGACTAATGGTTAAGGTCTTAACTCTTACTCTGGACTAATGGTTAAGGTCTTAACTCTTACTCTGGCATCATGGTTAAGGTCTTAACTCTTACTCTGGACTAATGGTTAAGGTCTTAACTCTTACTCTGGACTAATGGTTAAGGTCTTAGACTCTTACTCTGGCATCATGGTTAAGGTCTTAACTCTTACTCTGGCATCATCGTTAAGGTCTTAACTCTTACTCTGGCATCATGGTTAAGGTATTAACTCTTACTCTGGACTATTGGTTAAGGTCTTAACTCTTACTCTGGACTAATGGTTAAGGTCATGACTCTTACTCTGGGCTAATGGTTAAGGTCTTAGACTCTTACTCTGGCATCATGGTTAAGGTCTTAGACTCTTTCTCTGGCATCAAGGTTAAGGTCTTAACTCTTACTCTGGCATCATGTTTAAGGTCTTAACTCTTACTCTGGACTAATGGTTAAGGTCTGAACTCTTACTCTGGACTAATGGTTAAGGTCTTAACTCTTACTCTGGACTAATGGTTAAGGTCTTCGACTCTTACTCTGTACTGATGGTTAAGGTCTTAACTCTTACTCTGGCATCATGGTTAAGGTCTTAACTCTTACTCTGGACTAATGGTTAAGGTCTTAACTCTTACTCTTGACTAATGGTTAAGGTCTTAACTCTTACTCTGGACTAATGGTTAAGGTCTTAGACTCTTACTCTGGCATCATGGTTAAGGTCTTAACTCTTACTCTGGCATCATTGTTAAGGTCTTAACTCTTACTCTGGCATCATGGTTAAGGTCTTAACTCTTACTCTGGACTAATGGTTAAGGTCTTAACTCTTACTCTGGCATCATGGTTAAGGTCTTAACTCTTACTCTGGACTAATGGTTAAGGTCTTAACTCTTACTCCAGACTAATGGTTAAGGTCTTAACTCTTACTCTGGCATCATGGTTTAGGTCTTAACTCTTACTCTGGCATCATGGTTTAGGTCTTAGACTCTTACTCTGGACTAATGGTTAAGGTCTTAGACTCTTACTCTCGACTAATGGTTAAGGTCTTAACTCTTACTCTGGCATCATGGTTAAGGTCTTAGACTCTTACTCTGGACTAATGGTTAAGGTCTTAACTCATACTCTGGACTAATGGTTAAGGTCTTAGACTCTTACTCTGGACTAATGGTTAAGGTCTTAACTCTTACTCTGGACTAATGGTTAAGGTCTTAGACTCTTACTCTGGCATCATGGTTAAGGTCTTAACTCTTACTCTGGCATCATTGTTAAGGTCTTAACTCTTACTCTGGCATCATGGTTAAGGTGTTAACTCTTACTCTGGACTAATGGTTAAGGTCTTAACTCTTACTCCAGCATCATGGTTAAGGTCTTAACTCTTACTCTGGACTAATGGTTAAGGTCTTAACTCTTACTCTGGCATCATGGTTAAGGTCTTAGACTCATACTCTGGCATCATGGTTAAGGTCTTAAATCTTACTCTGGACTAATGGTTAAGGTCTTAACTCTTACTCTGGCATCATGGTTAAGGTCTTAGACTCTTACTCTGGCATCATGGTTAAGGTCTTAACTCTTACTCTGGCATCACGGTTAAGGTCTTAACTCTTACTCTGGACTAATGGTTAAGGTCTTAACTCTTACGCTGGGCTAATGGTTAAGGTCTTAACTCTTACTCTGGACTAATGGTTAAGGTCTTAACTCTTACTCTGGACTAATGGTTAAGGTCTTAACTCTTACTCTGGCATCATCGTTAAGGTCTTAACTCTTACTCTGGCATCATGGTTAAGGTCATAACTCTAACTCTGGACTAATGGTTAAGGTCTTAACTCTTACTCTGGACTAATGGTTAAGGTCTTAACTCTTACTCTGGCATCATGGTTAAGGTCTTAACTCTGGCATCATGGTTAAGGTCTTAACTCTTACTCTGGACTAATGGTTAAGGTCTTAACTCTTACTCTGGCATCATGGTTAAGGTCTTAGACGCATACTCTGGCATCATGGTTAAGGTCTTAACTCTTACTTCGGACTAATGGTTAAGGTCTTAACTCTTACTCTGGCATCATGGTTAAGGTCTTAGACTCTTACTCTGGACTAATGGTTAAGGTCTTAACTCTTACTCTGGGCTAATGGTTAAGGTCTTAACTCTTACTCTGGACTAATGGTTAAGGTCTTATCTCTTCCTCTGGACTAATGGTTAAGGTCTTAGACTCTTACTCTGGCATCATGGATAAGGTTTTAGACTCTTACTCTGGACTACTGGTTAATGTCTTAACTCTTACTCTGGCGTCATGGTTAAGGTCTTAACTTTCACTCTGGCATCATGGTTAAGGTCTTAACTCTTACTCTGTACTCATGGTTAAGGTCTTAACTCTTACTCTGGCATCATGGTTAAGGTCTTAACTCTTACTCTGGACTAATGGTTAAGGTCTTAACTCTTACTCTGGACTAATGGTTAAGGTCTTAACTCTTACTCTGGCATCATGGTTAAGGTCTTAACTCTTACTCTGGACTAATGGTTAAGGTCTTAACTCTTACTCTGGCATCATGGTTAAGGTCTTAACTCTTACTCTGGACTAATGGTTAAGGTCTTAACTCTTACTCTGGGCTAATGGTTAAGGTCTTAACTCTTACTCTGGACTAATGGTTAAGGTCTTAACTCTTACTCTGGACTAATGGTTAAGGTCTTAACTCTTACTCTGGCATCATAGTTAAGGTCTTAACTCTTACTCTGGACTAATGGTTAAGGTCTTAGACTCTTACTCTGGACTAATGGTTAAGGTATTAACTCTTTCTCTGGGCTAATGGTTAAGGTCTTAGACTCTTACTCTGGCATCATGGTTAAGGTCTTAGACTCTTACTCTGGCATCAAGGTTAAGGTCTTAACTCTTACTCTGGCATCATGGTTAAGGTCTTAACTCTTACTCTGGACTAATGGTTAAGGTCTTAGACTCTTACTCTGGACTAATGGTTAAGGTCTTAACTCTTACTCTGGACTAATGGTTAAGGTATTAACTCTTACTCTGGCATCATGGTTAAGGTCTTAACTCTTACTCTGGTCTAATGGTTAAGGTCTTAACTCTTACTCTGGCATCATGGTTAAAGTCTTAGACTCATACTCTGGCATCATGGTTAAGGTCTTAACTCTTACTCTGGACTAATGGTTAAGGTCTTAACTCTTACTCTGGCATCATGGTTAGTGTCTTAGACTCTTACTCTGGACTAATGGTTAAGGTCTTAACTCTTACTCTGGACTAATGGTTAAGGTCTTAACTCTTACTCTGGCATCATCGTTAAGGTCTTAACTCTTACTCTGGCATCATGGTTAAGGTCTTAGACTCTTACTCTGGACTAATGGTTAAGGTCTTAACTCTTACTCTGGACTAATGGTTAAGGTATTAACTCTTACTCTGGCATCATCGTTAAGGTCTTAACTCTTACTCTGGCATCATGGTTAAGGTCTTAACTCTTACTCTGGACTAATGGTTAAGGTCTTAACTCTTACTCTGGACTAATTGTTAAGGTCTTAACTCTTACTCTGGCATCATCATTAAGGTCTTAACTCTGGCATCATGGTTAAGGTCTTAACTCTTACTCTGGCATCATGGTTAAGGTCTTAACTCTGGCATCATGGTTAAGGTCTTAACTCTTACTCTGGACTAATGGTTAAGGTCTTAACTCTTACTCTGGCATCATGGTTAATGTCTTAACTCTTACTCTGGACTAATGGTTAAGGTCTTAGACTCTTACTCTGGACTAATGGTTAAGGTCTTAACTCTTACTCTGGACTAATGGTTAAGGTCTTACCTCTTACTCTGGCATCATGGTTAAGGTCTTAGACTCTTACTCTGGACTAATGGTTAAGGTCTTGCCTCTTAGTCTGGCATCATGGTTAAGGTCTTAACTCTTACTCTGGACTAATGGTTAAGGTCTTACCTCTTACTCTGGCATCATGGTTAAGGTCTTAACTCTTACTCTGGACTAATGGTTAAGGTCTTAGACTCTTACTCTGGACTAATGGTTAAGGTCTTAACTCTTACTCTGGACTAATGGTTAAGGTATTAACTCTTACTCTGGCATCATGGTTAAGGTCTTAACTCTTACTCTGGACTAATGGTTAAGGTATTAACTCTTACTCTGGCATCATGGTTAAAGTCTTAGACTCATACTCTGGCATCATGGTTAAGGTCTTAACTCTTACTCTGGACTAATGGTTAAGGTCTTAACTCTTACTCTGGCATCATGGTTAGTGTCTTAGACTCTTACTCTGGACTAATGGTTAAGGTCTTAACTCTTACTCTGGACTAATGGTTAAGGTCTTAGACTCTTAATCTGGACTAATGGTTAAGGTCTTAACTCTTACTCTGGCATCATGGTTAAGGTCTTAGACTCTTACTCTGGACTAATGGTTAAGGTCTTAACTCTTACTCTGGACTAATCGTTAAGGTCTTAGACTCTTACTCTGGACTAATGGTTAAGGTCTTAACTCTTACTCTGGACTAATGGTTAAGGTCATGACTCTTACTCTGGGCTAATGGTTAAGGTCTTAGACTCTTACTCTGGCATCATGGTTAAGGTCTTAGACTCTTTCTCTGGCATCAAGGTTAAGGTCTTAACTCTTACTCTGGACTAATGGTTAAGGTCTTAGACTCTTATTCTGGACTAATGGTTAAGGTCTTAACGCTTACTCTGGCATCACGGTTAAGGTCTTAACTCTTACTCTGGACTAATGGTTAAGGTCTTAACTCTTACTCTGGGCTAATGGTTAAGGTCTTAACTCTTACTCTGGACTTATGGTTAAGGTCTTAACTCTTACTCTGGACTAATGGTTAAGGTCTTAACTCTTACTCTGGACTAATGGTTAAGGTCTTAACTCTTACTCTGGGCTAATTATTAAGGTCTTAACTCTTACCCTGGCATCATGGTTAAGGTCTTAACTCTTACTCTGGCATCATGGTTAAGGTCTTAACTCTTACTCTGGACTAATGGTTAAGGTCTTAACTCTTACTCTGGCATCACGGTTAAGGTCTTAACTCTTACTCTGGACTAATGGATAAGGTCTTAACTCTTACTCTGGACTAATGGTTAAGGTCTTAACTCTTACTCTGGCATCATGGTTAAGGTCTTAACTCTTACTCTGGACTAATGGTTAAGGTCTTAACTCTTACTCCAGACTAATGGTTAAGGTCTTAACTCTTACTCTGGCATCATGGTTTAGGTCTTAACTCTTACTCTGGCATCATGGTCTAGGTCTTAGACTCTTACTCTGGACTAATGGTTAAGGTCTTAACTCTTACTCTGGCATCATGGTTAAGGTCTTAACTCTTACTCTGGACTAATGGTTAAGGTCTGAACTCTTACTCTGGACTAATGGTTAAGGTCTTAACTCTTACTCTGGACTAATGGTTAAGGTCTTAGACTCTTACTCTCGACTAATGGTTAAGGTCTTAACTCTTACTCTGGCATCATGGTTAATGTCTTAGACTCTTACTCTGGACTAATGGTTAAGGTCTTAACTCATACTCTGGACTAATGGTTAAGGTCTTAGACTCTTACTCTGGACTAATGGTTAAGGTCTTAACTCTTACTCTGGACTAATGGTTAAGGTCTTAACTTTTACTCTGGCATCATGGTTAAGGTCTTAACTCTTACTCTGGACTAATGGTTAAGGTCTTAACTCTTACTCTTGACTAATGGTTAAGGTCTTAACTCTTACTCTGGACTAATGGTTAAGGTCTTAGACTCTTACTCTGGCATCATGGTTAAGGTCTTAACTCTTACTCTGGCATCATCGTTAAGGTCTTAACTCTTACTCTGGCATCATGGTTAAGGTCTTAACTCTTACTCTGGACTAATGGTTAAGGTCTTAACTCTTACTCTGGCATCATGGTTAAGGTATTAACTCTTACTCTGGCATCATGGTTAAGGTCTTAACTCTTACTCTGGACTAATGGTTAAGGTCTTAACTCTTTCTCTGGACTAATGGTTAAGGTCTTATCTCTTACTCTGGACTAATGGTTAAGGTCCTAGACTCTTACTCTGGCATCATGAATAAGGTCTTAGATTCTTACTCTGGACTACTGGTTAATGTCTTAACTCTTACTCTGGCATCATGGTTAAGGTCTTAACTCTCACTCTGGCATCATGGTTAATGTCTTAACTCTTACTCTGGACTAATGGTTAAGGTCTTAACTCTTACTCTGGCATCATGGTTAAGGTCTTAACTCTTACTCTGGACTAATGGTTAAGGTCTTAACTCTTACTCTGGCATCATGGTTAAGGTATTAACTCTTACTCTGGCATCATGGTTAAGGTCTTAACTCTTACTCTGGACTAATGGTTAAGGTCTTAACTCTTACTCTGGACTAATGGTTAAGGTCTTAACTCTTACTCTGCCATCATGGTTAAGGTCTTAACTCTTACTCTGGACTAATGGTTAAGGTCTTAACTCTTACTCTGGCATCATGGTTAAAGTCTTAGACTCATAATCTGGCATCATGGTTAAGGTCTTAACTCTTACTCTGGACTAATGGTTAGGGGCTTAACTCTTACTCTGGCATCATGGTTAGGGTCTTAGACTCTTACTCTGGCATCATGGATAAGGTCTTAACTCTTACTCTGGACTAATGGTTAAGGTCTTAACTCTTACTCTGGACTAATGGTTAAGGTCTTAACTCTTACTCTGGACTAATGGTTAAGGTCTTATCTCTTACTCTGGACTAATGGTTAAGGTCTTAGACTCTTACTCTGGCATCATGGATAAGGTCTTAGACTCTTACTCTGGACTACTGGTTAATGTCTTAACTCTTACTCTGGCGTCATGGTTAAGGTCTTAACACTCACTCTGGCATCAGGGTTAAGGTCTTAACTCTTACTCTGGACTAATGGTTAAGGTCTTAACTCTTACTCTGGTATCATGGTTAAGGTCTTAACTCTTACTCTGGACTAATGGTTAAGGTCTGAACTCTTACTCTGGACTAATGGTTAAGGTCTTAACTCTTACTCTGGCATTATGGTTAAGGTCTTAACTCTTACTCTGGACTAATGGTTAAGGTCTTAACTCTTACTCTGGGCTAATGGTTAAGGTCTTAACTCTTACTCTGGACTAATGGTTAAGGTCTTATCTCTTACTCTGGACTACTGGTTAATGTCTTAACTCTTACTCTGGCGTCATGGTTAAGGTCTTAACTCTCACTCTGGCATCATGGTTAAGGTCTTAACTCTTACTCTGGACTAATGGTTAAGGTCTTAACTCTTACTCTGGCATCATGGTTAAGGTCTTAACTCTTACTCTGGACTAATGGTTAAGGTCTGAACTCTTACTCTGGACTAATGGTTAAGGTCTTAACTCTTACTCTGGCATCATGGTTAAGGTCTTAACTCTTACTCTGGACTAATGGTTAAGGTCTTAACTCTTACTCTGGCATCATGGTTAAGGTCTTAACTCTTACTCTGGACTAATGGTTAAGGTCTTAACTCTTACTCTGGGCTAATGGTTAAGGTCTTAACTCTTACTCTGGACTAATGGTTAAGGTCTTATCTCTTACTCTGGACTAATGGTTAAGGTCTTAGACTCTTACTCTGGCATCATGTATAAGGTCTTAGACTCTTACTCTGGACTACTGGTTAATGTCTTAACTCTTACTCTGTACTCATGGTTAAGGTCTTAACTCTTACTCTGGCATCATGGTTAAGGTCTTAACTCTTACTCAGGACTAATGGTTAAGGTCTTAACTCTTACTCTGGACTAATGGTTAAGGTCTTAACTCTACTCTGGCATCATGGTTAAGGTCTTAACTCTTACTCTGGACTAATGGTTAAGGTCTTAACTCTTACTCTGGACTAATGGTTAAGGTCTTAACTCTTACTCTGGCATCATGGTTAAGGTCTTAGACTCTTACTCTGGACTAATGGTTAAGGTCTTAGACTCTTTCTCTGGCATCATGATTAAGGTCTTAACTCTTACTCTGGACTAATGGTTAAGGTCTTAGACTCTTACTCTGGACTAATGGTTAAGGTCTTAACTCTTTCTCTGGGCTAATGGTTAAGGTCTTAGACTCTTACTCTGGCATCATGGTTAAGGTCTTAGACTCTTACTCTGGCATCAAGGTTAAGGTCTTAACTCTTACACTGGCATCATGGTTAAGGTATTAACTCGTACTCTGGACTAATGGTTAAGGTCTGAACTCTTACTCTGGACTAATGGTTAAGGTCTTAACTCTTACTCTGGACTAATGGTTAAGGTCTTAACTCTTACTCTGGACTAATGGTTAAGGTCTTAGACTCTTACTCTCGAGTAATGGCTAAGGTCTTAACTCTTACTCTGGCATCATGGTTAAGGTCTTAGACTCTTACTCTGGACTAATGGTTAAGGTCTTAACTCATACTCTGGACTAATGGTTAAGGTCTTAGACTCTTTCTCTGGACTAATGGTTAAGGTCTTAACTCTTACTCTGGACTAATGGTTAAGGTCTTAACTCTTACTCTGGCATCATGGTTAAGGTCTTAACTCTTACTCTGGACTAATCGTTAAGGTCTTAACTCTTACTCTGGCATCATGGTTGAGGTCTTAACTCTTACTCTGGACTAATGGTTAAGGTCTTAACTCTTACTCTGGACTAATGGTTAAGGTCTTAACTCTTACTCTGGCATCATCGTTAAGGTCTTAACTCTTACTCTGGCATCATGGTTAAGGTCTTACTCTGGACTAATGGTTAAGGTCTTAACTCTTACTCTGGACTAATGGTTAAGGTCTTAACTCTTACTCTGGCATCATGGTTAAGGTCTTAACTCTGGCATCATGGTTAAGGTCTTAACTCTTACTCTGGACTACTGGTTAAGGTCTTAACTCTTACTCTGGCATCATGGTTAAGGTCTTAGACTCATACTCTGGCATCATGGTTAAGGTCTTAACTCTTACTCTGGCATCATGGTTAAGGTCTTAGACTCTTACTCTGGACTAATGGTTAAGGTCTTAACTCTTACTCTGGGCTAATGGTTAAGGTCTTAATTCTTACTCTGGACTAATGGTTAAGGTCTTATCTCTTACTCTGGACTAATGGTTAAGGTCTTAGACTCTTACTCTGGCATCATGGATAAGGTCTTAGACTCTTACTCTGGACTACTGGTTAATGTCTTAACTCTTACTCTGGCGTCATGGTTAAGGTCTTAACTCTCACTCTGGCATCAGGGTTAAGGTCTTAACTCTTACTCTGGACTAATGGTTAAGGTCTTAACTCTTACTCTGGCATCATGGTTAAGGTCTTAACTCTTACTCTGGACTAATGGTTAAGGTCTGAACTCTTACTCTGGACTAATGGTTAAGGTCTTAACTCTTACTCTGGCATCATGGTTGAGGTCTTAACTCTTACTCTGGACTAATGGTTAAGGTCTTAACTCTTACTCTGGCATCATGGTTAAGGTCTTAACTCTTACTCTGGACTAATGGTTAAGGTCTTAACTCTTACTCTGGCATCATGGTTAAGGTATTAACTCTTACTCTGGCATCATGGTTAAGGTCTTAACTCTTACTCTGGACTAATGGTTAAGGTCTTAACTCTTACTCTGGACTAATGGTTAAGGTCTTAACTCTTACTCTGCCATCATGGTTAAGGTCTTAACTCTTACTCTGGACTAATGGTTAAGGTCTTAACTCTTACTCTGGCATCATGGTTAAAGTCTTAGACTCATAATCTGGCATCATGGTTAAGGTCTTAACTCTTACTCTGGACTAATGGTTAGGGGCTTAACTCTTACTCTGGCATCATGGTTAGGGTCTTAGACTCTTACTCTGGCATCATGGATAAGGTCTTAACTCTTACTCTGGACTAATGGTTAAGGTCTTAACTCTTACTCTGGACTAATGGTTAAGGTCTTAACTCTTACTCTGGACTAATGGTTAAGGTCTTATCTCTTACTCTGGACTAATGGTTAAGGTCTTAGACTCTTACTCTGGCATCATGGATAAGGTCTTAGACTCTTACTCTGGACTACTGGTTAATGTCTTAACTCTTACTCTGGCGTCATGGTTAAGGTCTTAACACTCACTCTGGCATCAGGGTTAAGGTCTTAACTCTTACTCTGGACTAATGGTTAAGGTCTTAACTCTTACTCTGGTATCATGGTTAAGGTCTTAACTCTTACTCTGGACTAATGGTTAAGGTCTGAACTCTTACTCTGGACTAATGGTTAAGGTCTTAACTCTTACTCTGGCATTATGGTTAAGGTCTTAACTCTTACTCTGGACTAATGGTTAAGGTCTTAACTCTTACTCTGGGCTAATGGTTAAGGTCTTAACTCTTACTCTGGACTAATGGTTAAGGTCTTATCTCTTACTCTGGACTACTGGTTAATGTCTTAACTCTTACTCTGGCGTCATGGTTAAGGTCTTAACTCTCACTCTGGCATCATGGTTAAGGTCTTAACTCTTACTCTGGACTAATGGTTAAGGTCTTAACTCTTACTCTGGCATCATGGTTAAGGTCTTAACTCTTACTCTGGACTAATGGTTAAGGTCTGAACTCTTACTCTGGACTAATGGTTAAGGTCTTAACTCTTACTCTGGCATCATGGTTAAGGTCTTAACTCTTACTCTGGACTAATGGTTAAGGTCTTAACTCTTACTCTGGCATCATGGTTAAGGTCTTAACTCTTACTCTGGACTAATGGTTAAGGTCTTAACTCTTACTCTGGGCTAATGGTTAAGGTCTTAACTCTTACTCTGGACTAATGGTTAAGGTCTTATCTCTTACTCTGGACTAATGGTTAAGGTCTTAGACTCTTACTCTGGCATCATGTATAAGGTCTTAGACTCTTACTCTGGACTACTGGTTAATGTCTTAACTCTTACTCTGTACTCATGGTTAAGGTCTTAACTCTTACTCTGGCATCATGGTTAAGGTCTTAACTCTTACTCAGGACTAATGGTTAAGGTCTTAACTCTTACTCTGGACTAATGGTTAAGGTCTTAACTCTACTCTGGCATCATGGTTAAGGTCTTAACTCTTACTCTGGACTAATGGTTAAGGTCTTAACTCTTACTCTGGACTAATGGTTAAGGTCTTAACTCTTACTCTGGCATCATGGTTAAGGTCTTAGACTCTTACTCTGGACTAATGGTTAAGGTCTTAGACTCTTTCTCTGGCATCATGATTAAGGTCTTAACTCTTACTCTGGACTAATGGTTAAGGTCTTAGACTCTTACTCTGGACTAATGGTTAAGGTCTTAACTCTTTCTCTGGGCTAATGGTTAAGGTCTTAGACTCTTACTCTGGCATCATGGTTAAGGTCTTAGACTCTTACTCTGGCATCAAGGTTAAGGTCTTAACTCTTACACTGGCATCATGGTTAAGGTATTAACTCGTACTCTGGACTAATGGTTAAGGTCTGAACTCTTACTCTGGACTAATGGTTAAGGTCTTAACTCTTACTCTGGACTAATGGTTAAGGTCTTAACTCTTACTCTGGACTAATGGTTAAGGTCTTAGACTCTTACTCTCGAGTAATGGCTAAGGTCTTAACTCTTACTCTGGCATCATGGTTAAGGTCTTAGACTCTTACTCTGGACTAATGGTTAAGGTCTTAACTCATACTCTGGACTAATGGTTAAGGTCTTAGACTCTTTCTCTGGACTAATGGTTAAGGTCTTAACTCTTACTCTGGACTAATGGTTAAGGTCTTAACTCTTACTCTGGCATCATGGTTAAGGTCTTAACTCTTACTCTGGACTAATCGTTAAGGTCTTAACTCTTACTCTGGCATCATGGTTGAGGTCTTAACTCTTACTCTGGACTAATGGTTAAGGTCTTAACTCTTACTCTGGACTAATGGTTAAGGTCTTAACTCTTACTCTGGCATCATCGTTAAGGTCTTAACTCTTACTCTGGCATCATGGTTAAGGTCTTACTCTGGACTAATGGTTAAGGTCTTAACTCTTACTCTGGACTAATGGTTAAGGTCTTAACTCTTACTCTGGCATCATGGTTAAGGTCTTAACTCTGGCATCATGGTTAAGGTCTTAACTCTTACTCTGGACTACTGGTTAAGGTCTTAACTCTTACTCTGGCATCATGGTTAAGGTCTTAGACTCATACTCTGGCATCATGGTTAAGGTCTTAACTCTTACTCTGGCATCATGGTTAAGGTCTTAGACTCTTACTCTGGACTAATGGTTAAGGTCTTAACTCTTACTCTGGGCTAATGGTTAAGGTCTTAACTCTTACTCTGGACTAATGGTTAAGGTCTTATCTCTTACTCTGGACTAATGGTTAAGGTCTTAGACTCTTACTCTGGCATCATGGATAAGGTCTTAGACTCTTACTCTGGACTACTGGTTAATGTCTTAACTCTTACTCTGGCGTCATGGTTAAGGTCTTAACTCTCACTCTGGCATCAGGGTTAAGGTCTTAACTCTTACTCTGGACTAATGGTTAAGGTCTTAACTCTTACTCTGGCATCATGGTTAAGGTCTTAACTCTTACTCTGGACTAATGGTTAAGGTCTGAACTCTTACTCTGGACTAATGGTTAAGGTCTTAACTCTTACTCTGGCATCATGGTTGAGGTCTTAACTCTTACTCTGGACTAATGGTTAAGGTCTTAACTCTTACTCTGGACTAATGGTTAAGGTCTTAACTCTTACTCTGGCATCATCGTTAAGGTCTTAACTCTTACTCTGGCATCATGGTTAAGGTCTTACTCTGGACTAATGGTTAAGGTCTTAACTCTTACTCTGGACTAATGGTTAAGGTCTTAACTCTTACTCTGGCATCATGGTTAAGGTCTTAACTCTGGCATCATGGTTAAGGTCTTAACTCTTACTCTGGACTACTGGTTAAGGTCTTAACTCTTACTCTGGCATCATGGTTAAGGTCTTAGACTCATACTCTTCCATCATGGTTAAGGTCTTAACTCTTACTCTGGCATCATGGTTAAGGTCTTAGACTCTTACTCTGGACTAATGGTTAAGGTCTTAACTCTTACTCTGGGCTAATGGTTAAGGTCTTAACTCTTACTCTGGACTAATGGTTAAGGTCTTATCTCTTACTCTGGACTAATGGTTAAGGTCTTAGACTCTTACTCTGGCATCATGGATAAGGTCTTAGACTCTTACTCTGGACTACTGGTTAATGTCTTAACTCTTACTCTGGCGTCATGGTTAAGGTCTTAACACTCACTCTGGCATCAGGGTTAAGGTCTTAACTCTTACTCTGGACTAATGGTTAAGGTCTTAACTCTTACTCTGGTATCATGGTTAAGGTCTTAACTCTTACTCTGGACTAATGGTTAAGGTCTGAACTCTTACTCTGGACTAATGGTTAAGGTCTTAACTCTTACTCTGGCATCATGGTTAAGGTCTTAACTCTTACTCTGGACTAATGGTTAAGGTCTTAACTCTTACTCTGGGCTAATGGTTAAGGTCTTAACTCTTACTCTGGACTAATGGTTAAGGTCTTATCTCTTACTATGGACTACTGGTTAATGTCTTAACTCTTACTCTGGCGTCATGGTTAAGGTCTTAACTCTCACTCTGGCATCATGGTTAAGGTCTTAACTCTTACTCTGGACTAATGGTTAAGGTCTTAACTCTTACTCTGGCATCATGGTTAAGGTCTTAACTCTTACTCTGGACTAATGGTTAAGGTCTGAACTCTTACTCTGGACTAATGGTTAAGGTCTTAACTCTTACTCTGGCATCATGGTTAAGGTCTTAACTCTTACTCTGGACTAATGGTTAAGGTCTTAACTCTTACTCTGGCATCATGGTTAAGGTCTTAACTCTTACTCTGGACTAATGGTTAAGGTCTTAACTCTTACTCTGGGCTAATGGTTAAGGTCTTAACTCTTACTCTGGACTAATGGTTAAGGTCTTATCTCTTACTCTGGACTAATGGTTAAGGTCTTAGACTCTTTCTCTGGCATCATGTATAAGGTCTTAGATTCTTACTCTGGACTACTGGTTAATGTCTTAACTCTTACTCTGTACTCATGGTTAAGGTCTTAACTCTTACTCTGGCATCATGGTTAAGGTCTTAACTCTTACTCTGGACTAATGGTTAAGGTCTTAACTCTTACTCTGGACTAATGGTTAAGGTCTTAACTCTACTCTGGCATCATGGTTAAGGTCTTAACTCTTACTCTGGACTAATGGTTAAGGTCTTAACTCTTACTCTGGACTAATGGTCAAGGTCTTAACTCTTACTCTGGCATCATGGTTAAGGTCTTAGACTCTTACTCTGGACTAATGGTTAAGGTCTTAACTCTTACTCTGGCATCATGATTAAGGTCTTAACTCTTACTCTGGACTAATGGTTAAGGTCTTAGACTCTTACTCTGGACTAATGGTTAAGGTCTTAACTCTTTCTCTGGGCTAATGGTTAAGGTCTTAGACTCTTACTCTGGCATCATGGTTAAGGTCTTAGACTCTTACTCTGGCATCAAGGTTAAGGTCTTAACTCTTACACTGGCATCATGGTTAAGGTCTTAACTCGTACTCTGGACTAATGGTTCAGGTCTGAGCTCTTACTCTGGACTAATGGTTAAGGTCTTAACTCTTACTCTTGACTAATGGTTAAGGTCTTAACTCTTACTCTTGACTAATGGTTAAGGTCTTAACTCTTACTCTGGACTAATGGTTAAGGTCTTAGACTCTTACTCTCGAGTAATGGCTAAGGTCTTAACTCTTACTCTGGCATCATGGTTAAGGTCTTAGACTCTTACTCTGGACTAATGGTTAAGGTCTTAACTCATACTCTGGACTAATGGTTAAGGTCTTAACTCTTACTCTGGACTAATGGTTAAGGTCTTAACTCTTACTCTGGCATCATGGTTAAGGTCTTAACTCTTACTCTGGACTAATGGTTAAGGTCTTAACTCTTACTCTGGCATCATGGTTGAGGTCTTAACTCTTACTCTGGACTAATGGTTAAGGTCTTAACTCTTACTCTGGACTAATGGTTAAGGTCTTAACTCTTACTCTGGCATCATCGTTAAGGTCTTAACTCTTACTCTGGCATCATGGTTAAGGTCTTACTCTGGACTACTGGTTAAGGTCTTAACTCTTACTCTGGACTAATGGTTAAGGTCTTAACTCTTACTCTGGCATCATGGTTAAGGTCTTAACTCTGGCATCATGGTTAAGGTCTTTACTCTTACTCTGGACTACTGGTTAAGGTCTTACCTCTTACTCTGGCATCATGGTTAAGGTCTTAGACTCATACTCTGGCATCATGGTTAAGGTCTTAACTCTTACTCTGGCATCATGGTTAAGGTCTTAGACTCTTACTCTGGACTAATGGTTAAGGTCTTAACTCTTACTCTGGACTAATGGTTAAGGTCTTAACTCTTACTCTGGACTAATGGTTAAGGTCTTATCTCTTACTCTGGACTAATGGTTAAGGTCTTAGACTCTTACTCTGGCATCATGGATAAGGTCTTAGACTCTTACTCTGGACTACTGGTTAATGTCTTAACTCTTACTCTGGCGTCATGGTTAAGGTCTTAACTCTCACTCTGGCATCAGGGTTAAGGTCTTAACTCTTACTCTGGACTAATGGTTAAGGTCTTAACTCTTACTCTGGCATCATGGTTAAGGTCTTAACTCTTACTCTGGACTAATGGTTAAGGTCTGAACTCTTACTCTGGACTAATGGTTAAGGTCTTAACTCTTACTCTGGCATCATGGTTAAGGTCTTAACTCTTACTCTGGACTAATGGTTAAGGTCTTAACTCTTACTCTGGGCTAATGGTTAAGGTCTTAACTCTTACTCTGGACTAATGGTTAAGGTCTTATCTCTTACTCTGGACTACTGGTTAATGTCTTAACTCTTACTCTGGCGTCATGGTTAAGGTCTTAACTCTCACTCTGGCATCATGGTTAAGGTCTTAACTCTTACTCTGGACTAATGGTTAAGGTCTTAACTCTTACTCTGGCATCATGGTTAAGGTCTTAACTCTTACTCTGGACTAATGGTTAAGGTCTGAACTCTTACTCTGGACTAATGGTTAAGGTCTTAACTCTTACTCTGGCATCATGGTTAAGGTCTTAACTCTTACTCTGGACTAATGGTTAAGGTCTTAACTCTTACTCTGGCATCATGGTTAAGGTCTTAACTCTTACTCTGGACTAATGGTTAAGGTCTTAACTCTTACTCTTGGCTAATGGTTAAGGTCTTAACTCTTACTCTGGACTAATGGTTAAGGTCTTATCTCTTACTCTGGACTAATGGTTAAGGTCTTAGACTCTTACTCTGGCATCATGTATAAGGTCTTAGACTCTTACTCTGGACTACTGGTTAATGTCTTAACTCTTACTCTGTACTCATGGTTAAGGTCTTAACTCTTACTCTGGCATCATGGTTAAGGTCTTAACTCTTACTCTGGACTAATGGTTAAGGTCTTAACTCTTACTCTGGACTAATGGTTAAGGTCTTAACTCTACTCTGGCATCATGGTTAAGGTCTTAACTCTTACTCTGGACTAATGGTTAAGGTCTTAACTCTTACTCTGGACTAATGGTTAAGGTCTTAACTCTTACTCTGGCATTATGGTTAAGGTCTTAGACTCTTACTCTGGACTAATGGTTAAGGTCTTAACTCTTACTCTGGCATCATGATTAAGGTCTTAACTCTTACTCTGGACTAATGGTTAAGGTCTTAGACTCTTACTCTGGACTAATGGTTAAGGTCTTAACTCTTTCTCTGGGCTAATGGTTAAGGTCTTAGACTCTTACTCTGGCATCATGGTTAAGGTCTTAGACTCTTACTCTGGCATCAAAGTTAAGGTCTTAACTCTTACACTGGCATCATGGTTAAGGTCTTAACTCGTACTCTGGACTAATGGTTAAGGTCTGAACTCTTACTATGGACTAATGGTTAAGGTCTTAACTCTTACTCTGGACTAATGGTTAAGGTCTTAGACTCTTACTCTCGAGTAATGGCTAAGGTCTTAACTCTTACTCTGTCATCATGGTTAAGGTCTTAGACTCTTACTCTGGACTAATGTTTAAGGTCTTAACTCTTACTCTGGACTAATGGTTAAGGTCTTAACTCTTACTCTGGACTAATGGTTAAGGTCTTAACTCTTACTCTGGCATCATGGTTAAGGTCTTAACTCTTACTCTGGACTAATGGTTAAGGTCTTAACTCTTACTCTGGCATCATGGTTGAGGTCTTAACTCTTACTCTGGACTAATGGTTAAGGTCTTAACTCTTGCTCTGGCATCATGGTTAAGGTCTTAACACTTACTCTGGACTAATGGTTAAGGTCTTAACTCTTACTCTGGCATCATCGTTAAGGTCTTAACTCTTACTCTGGCATCATGGTTAAGGTCTTAGACTCTTACTCTGGACTAATGGTTAAGGTCTTAACTCTTACTCTGGACTAATGGTTAAGGTCTTAACTCTTACTCTGGCATCATCGTTAAGGTCTTAACTCTTACTCTGGCATCATGGTTAAGGTCTTACTCTGGACTAATGGTTAAGGTCTTAACTCTTACTCTGGACTAATGGTTAAGGTCTTAACTCTTACTCTGGCATCATGGTTAAGGTCTTAACTCTGGCATCATGGTTAAGGTCTTAACTCTTACTCTGGACTAATGGTTAAGGTCTTAACTCTTACTCTGGCATCGTGGTTAAGGTCTTAGACTCATACTCTGGTATCATGGTTAAGTTCTTAACTCTTACTCTGGACTAATGGTTAAGGTCTTAACTCTTACTCTGGGCTAATGGTTAAGGTCTTAACTCTCACTCTGGCATCATGGTTAAGGTCTTAACTCTTACTCTGGACTAATGGTTAAGGTCTTAACTCTTACTCTGGCATCATGGTTAAGGTCTTAACTCTTACTCTGGACTAATGGTTAAGGTCTGAACTCTTACTCTGGACTAATGGTTAAGGTCTTAACTCTTACTCTGGCATCATGGTTAAGGTCTTAACTCTTACTCTGGACTAATGGTTAAGGTCTTAACTCTTACTCTGGCATCATGGTTAAGGTCTTAACTCTTACTCTGGACTAATGGTTAAGGTCTTAACTCTTACTCTGGGCTAATGGTTAAGGTCTTAACTCTTACTCTGGACTAATGGTTAAGGTCTTATCTCTTACTCTGGACTAATGGTTAAGGTCTTAGACTCTTACTCTGGCATCATGTATAAGGTCTTAGATTCTTACTCTGGACTACTGGTTAATGTCTTAACTCTTACTCTGTACTCATGGTTAAGGTCTTAACTCTTACTCTGGCATCATGGTTAAGGTCTTAACTCTTACTCTGGACTAATGGTTAAGGTCTTAACTCTTACTCTGGACTAATGGTTAAGGTCTTAACTCTACTCTGGCATCATGGTTAAGGTCTTAACTCTTACTCTGGACTAATGGTTAAGGTCTTAACTCTTACTCTGGACTAATGGTCAAGGTCTTAACTCTTACTCTGGCATCATGGTTAAGGTCTTAGACTCTTACTCTGGACTAATGGTTAAGGTCTTAACTCTTACTCTGGCATCATGATTAAGGTCTTAACTCTTACTCTGGACTAATGGTTAAGGTCTTAGACTCTTACTCTGGACTAATGGTTAAGGTCTTAACTCTTTCTCTGGGCTAATGGTTAAGGTCTTAGACTCTTACTCTGGCATCATGGTTAAGGTCTTAGACTCTTACTCTGGCATCAAGGTTAAGGTCTTAACTCTTACACTGGCATCATGGTTAAGGTCTTAACTCGTACTCTGGACTAATGGTTCAGGTCTGAGCTCTTACTCTGGACTAATGGTTAAGGTCTTAACTCTTACTCTGGACTAATGGTTAAGGTCTTAACTCTTACTCTGGACTAATGGTTAAGGTCTTAGACTCTTACTCTCGAGTAATGGCTAAGGTCTTAACTCTTACTCTGGCATCATGGTTAAGGTCTTAGACTCTTACTCTGGACTAATGGTTAAGGTCTTAACTCATACTCTGGACTAATGGTTAAGGTCTTAGACTCTTTCTCTGGACTAATGGTTAAGGTCTTAACTCTTACTCTGGACTAATGGTTAAGGTCTTAACTCTTACTCTGGACTAATGGTTAAGGTCTTAACTCTTACTCTGGACTAATGGTTAAGGTCTTAACTCTTACTCTGGACTAATGGTTAAGGTCTTAACTCTTACTCTGGCATCATCGTTAAGGTCTTAACTCTTACTCTGGCATCATGGTTAAGGTCTTACTCTGGACTAATGGTTAAGGTCTTAACTCTTACTCTGGACTAATGGTTAAGGTCTTAACTCTTACTCTGGCATCATGGTTAAGGTCATAACTCTGGCATCATGGTTAAGGTCTTAACTCTTACTCTGGACTACTGGTTAAGGTCTTACCTCTTACTCTGGCATCATGGTTAAGGTCTTAGACTCATACTCTGGCATCATGGTTAAGGTCTTAACTCTTACTCTGGCATCATGGTTAAGGTCTTAGACTCTTACTCTGGACTAATGGTTAAGGTCTTAACTCTTACTCTGGACTAATGGTTAAGGTCTTAACTCTTACTCTGGACTAATGGTTAAGGTCTTATCTCTTACTCTGGACTAATGGTTAAGGTCTTAGACTCTTACTCTGGCATCATGGATAAGGTCTTAGACTCTTACTCTGGACTACTGGTTAATGTCTTAACTCTTACTCTGGCGTCATGGTTAAGGTCTTAACTCTCACTCTGGCATCAGGGTTAAGGTCTTAACTCTTACTCTGGACTAATGGTTAAGGTCTTAACTCTTACTCTGGCATCATGGTTAAGGTCTTAACTCTTACTCTGGACTAATGGTTAAGGTCTGAACTCTTACTCTGGACTAATGGTTAAGGTCTTAACTCTTACTCTGGCATCATGGTTAAGGTCTTAACTCTTACTCTGGACTAATGGTTAAGGTCTTAACTCTTACTCTGGGCTAATGGTTAAGGTCTTAACTCTTACTCTGGACTAATGGTTAAGGTCTTATCTCTTACTCTGGACTACTGGTTAATGTCTTAACTCTTACTCTGGCGTCATGGTTAAGGTCTTAACTCTCACTCTGGCATCATGGTTAAGGTCTTAACTCTTACTCTGGACTAATGGTTAAGGTCTTAACTCTTACTCTGGCATCATGGTTAAGGTCTTAACTCTTACTCTGGACTAATGGTTAAGGTCTGAACTCTTACTCTGGACTAATGGTTAAGGTCTTAACTCTTACTCTGGCATCATGGTTAAGGTCTTAACTCTTACTCTGGACTAATGGTTAAGGTCTTAACTCTTACTCTGGCATCATGGTTAAGGTCTTAACTCTTACTCTGGACTAATGGTTAAGGTCTTAACTCTTACTCTTGGCTAATGGTTAAGGTCTTAACTCTTACTCTGGCATCATGGTTAAGGTCTTACTCTGGACTAACGGTTAAGGTCTTAACTCTTACTCTGGACTAATGGTTAAGGTCTTAACTCTTACTCTGGCATCATGGTTAAGGTCTTAACTCTGGCATCATGGTTAAGGTCTTAACTCTTACTCTGGACTAATGGTTAAGGTCTTAACTCTTACTCTGGCATCGTGGTTAAGGTCTTAGACTCATACTCTGGTATCATGGTTAAGTTCTTAACTCTTACTCTGGACTAATGGTTAAGGTCTTAACTCTTACTCTGGGCTAATGGTTAAGGTCTTAACTCTCACTCTGGCATCATGGTTAAGGTCTTAACTCTTACTCTGGACTAATGGTTAAGGTCTTAACTCTTACTCTGGCATCATGGTTAAGGTCTTAACTCTTACTCTGGACTAATGGTTAAGGTCTGAACTCTTACTCTGGACTAATGGTTAAGGTCTTAACTCTTACTCTGGCATCATGGTTAAGGTCTTAACTCTTACTCTGGACTAATGGTTAAGGTCTTAACTCTTACTCTGGCATCATGGTTAAGGTCTTAACTCTTACTCTGGACTAATGGTTAAGGTCTTAACTCTTACTCTGGGCTAATGGTTAAGGTCTTAACTCTTACTCTGGACTAATGGTTAAGGTCTTATCTCTTACTCTGGACTAATGGTTAAGGTCTTAGACTCTTACTCTGGCATCATGTATAAGGTCTTAGATTCTTACTCTGGACTACTGGTTAATGTCTTAACTCTTACTCTGTACTCATGGTTAAGGTCTTAACTCTTACTCTGGCATCATGGTTAAGGTCTTAACTCTTACTCTGGACTAATGGTTAAGGTCTTAACTCTTACTCTGGACTAATGGTTAAGGTCTTAACTCTACTCTGGCATCATGGTTAAGGTCTTAACTCTTACTCTGGACTAATGGTTAAGGTCTTAACTCTTACTCTGGACTAATGGTCAAGGTCTTAACTCTTACTCTGGCATCATGGTTAAGGTCTTAGACTCTTACTCTGGACTAATGGTTAAGGTCTTAACTCTTACTCTGGCATCATGATTAAGGTCTTAACTCTTACTCTGGACTAATGGTTAAGGTCTTAGACTCTTACTCTGGACTAATGGTTAAGGTCTTAACTCTTTCTCTGGGCTAATGGTTAAGGTCTTAGACTCTTACTCTGGCATCATGGTTAAGGTCTTAGACTCTTACTCTGGCATCAAGGTTAAGGTCTTAACTCTTACACTGGCATCATGGTTAAGGTCTTAACTCGTACTCTGGACTAATGGTTCAGGTCTGAGCTCTTACTCTGGACTAATGGTTAAGGTCTTAACTCTTACTCTGGACTAATGGTTAAGGTCTTAACTCTTACTCTGGACTAATGGTTAAGGTCTAAGACTCTTACTCTCGAGTAATGGCTAAGGTCTTAACTCTTACTCTGGCATCATGGTTAAGGTCTTAGACTCTTACTCTGGACTAATGGTTAAGGTCTTAACTCATACTCTGGACTAATGGTTAAGGTCTTAGATTCTTTCTCTGGACTAATGGTTAAGGTCTTAACTCTTACTCTGGACTAATGGTTAAGGTCTTAACTCTTACTCTGGACTAATGGTTAAGGTCTTAACTCTTACTCTGGACTAATGGTTAAGGTCTTAACTCTTACTCTGGACTAATGGTTAAGGTCTTAACTCTTACTCTGGCATCATCGTTAAGGTCTTAACTCTTACTCTGGCATCATGGTTAAGGTCTTACTCTGGACTAATGGTTAAGGTCTTAACTCTTACTCTGGACTAATGGTTAAGGTCTTAACTCTTACTCTGGCATCATGGTTAAGGTCTTAACTCTGGCATCATGGTTAAGGTCTTAACTCTTACTCTGGACTACTGGTTAAGGTCTTACCTCTTACTCTGGCATCATGGTTAAGGTCTTAGACTCATACTCTGGCATCATGGTTAAGGTCTTAACTCTTACTCTGGCATCATGGTTAAGGTCTTAGACTCTTACTCTGGACTAATGGTTAAGGTCTTAACTCTTACTCTGGACTAATGGTTAAGGTCTTAACTCTTACTCTGGACTAATGGTTAAGGTCTTATCTCTTACTCTGGACTAATGGTTAAGGTCTTAGACTCTTACTCTGGCATCATGGATAAGGTCTTAGACTCTTACTCTGGACTACTGGTTAATGTCTTAACTCTTACTCTGGCGTCATGGTTAAGGTCTTAACTCTCACTCTGGCATCAGGGTTAAGGTCTTAACTCTTACTCTGGACTAATGGTTAAGGTCTTAACTCTTACTCTGGCATCATGGTTAAGGTCTTAACTCTTACTCTGGACTAATGGTTAAGGTCTGAACTCTTACTCTGGACTAATGGTTAAGGTCTTAACTCTTACTCTGGCATCATGGTTAAGGTCTTAACTCTTACTCTGGACTAATGGTTAAGGTCTTAACTCTTACTCTGGGCTAATGGTTAAGGTCTTAACTCTTACTCTGGACTAATGGTTAAGGTCTTATCTCTTACTCTGGACTACTGGTTAATGTCTTAACTCTTACTCTGGCGTCATGGTTAAGGTCTTAACTCTCACTCTGGCATCATGGTTAAGGTCTTAACTCTTACTCTGGACTAATGGTTAAGGTCTTAACTCTTACTCTGGCATCATGGTTAAGGTCTTAACTCTTACTCTGGACTAATGGTTAAGGTCTGAACTCTTACTCTGGACTAATGGTTAAGGTCTTAACTCTTACTCTGGCATCATGGTTAAGGTCTTAACTCTTACTCTGGACTAATGGTTAAGGTCTTAACTCTTACTCTGGCATCATGGTTAAGGTCTTAACTCTTACTCTGGACTAATGGTTAAGGTCTTAACTCTTACTCTGGGCTAATGGTTAAGGTCTTAACTCTTACTCTGGACTAATGGTTAAGGTCTTATCTCTTACTCTGGACTAATGGTTAAGGTCTTAACTCTTACTCCAGCATCATGGTTAAGGTCTTAACTCTTACTCTGGACTAATGGTTAAGGTCTTAACTCTTACTCTGGCATCATGGTTAAGGTCTTAACTCTTACTCTGGCATCATGGTTAAGGTCTTAACTCTTACTCTGGACTAATGGTTAAGGTCTTAGACTCTTACTCTGGACTCATGGTTAAGGTCTTAACTCTTACTCTGGCATCATGGTTAAGGTCTTAGACTCTTACTCTGGACTAATGGTTAAGGGGGGAGCAGCCTAACTACAAACTCACCTGCGGAGCCTTGCCACGCTACACCATTGCCGCCATTGCCGCCACCGCCAAGGGTCAAACGGTCACCAGTATCTTCCGCGTCGCCGCCCCGGGACTGCAATTCCCGGCAGCCTCAGCGGCGGCGCGACGTGGTGACGTGCAGCAAGCGCCAGGAGGCGCATAAAACCACATAGGGACCGGCGGAGCGGGGGGGAGCAGCCTAACTACAAACTCACCTGCGGAGCCTTGCCACGCTACACCATTGCCGCCATTGCCGCCACCGCCAAGGGTCAAACGGTCACCAGTATCTTCCGCGTCGCCGCCCCGGGACTGCAATTCCCGGCAGCCTCAGCGGCGGCGCGACGTGGTGACGTGCAGCAAGCGCCAGGAGGCGCATAAAACCACATAGGGACCGGCGGAGCGGGGGGGAGCAGCCTAACTACAAACTCACCTGCGGAGCCTTGCCACGCTACACCATTGCTGCCATTGCCGCCACCGCCAAGGGTCAAACGGTCACCAGTATCTTCCGCGTCGCCGCCCCGGGACTGCAATTCCCGGCAGCCTCAGCGGCGGCGCGACGTGGTGACGTGCAGCAAGCGCCAGGAGGCGCATAAAACCACATAGGGACCGGCGGAGCGGGGGGGAGCAGCCTAACTACAAACTCACCTGCGGAGCCTTGCCACGCTACACCATTGCCGCCATTGCCGCCACCGCCAAGGGTCAAACGGTCACCAGTATCTTCCGCGTCGCCGCCCCGGGACTGCAATTCCCGGCAGCCTCAGCGGTGGCGCGACGTGGTGACGTGCAGCAAGCGCCAGGAGGCGCATAAAACCATAGAGGGACCCGCTTCGCGGGACGCGCCGGGCTAAGCCCGGGCAAAGGGCGGGCCGTCTGTGGCCGTCAGGGGCCAAAGGAGGCCGGGCCGGGCTATACCCCTTTCCTCCTAAACGCAACCAGTCCAGGAGGATGCCCTCTCCAGGACCGTGCAAATCCACTGCCAAGGAAGGGGGTTGCAAGGCAGGGTCGTTGGACAAGTACTTCAAACCTACTAAAGAAGATGTAGGTAAGGAAAATTCATTGGAGAAACGCAGGGCTGAGCGGCGGCGCTCCATTGATTCCATGAAGAATACGCCCCTGCCAGAGATCATCCCGTATCCCATTACCCAAGAGGATGGCACGCCCCCACTTAGTCTAAAACCTCTGACCCCTGAGGACTTCCCTCTCTTATTGCGGGACATCCCCACTTCCCCTGAGTTGGCCCCTGGAAAACTCCTAGATATAACCCCTTCTGGGACTTGTCCTACTCCTGTTAATCTGGTCACTCAAACCCCACCTCCGCATGCAGCCAAGAAAAGCAAGCCTAAACAAAGAGTTGAGGTAGAGTTGCACAGGCCCCCACCGAGTAAACGTAGTAAAAAGTCAACGGGGGGCGGGGGAAAGCCAAACCGTCGCATCTAGATTTCGGAAAAAAACACACACTTGTACCCCAGCCTGGGAGGGATAATAAGATTGCCCCCACTGCTCTTCTCTCAAAGGTCTCTAGTCCAACTAGAGCTACTATTCTAAACATCCCAGTGGCTGATACACCTAACCCTTCTACAGCTATAGGGAGCCTAGAATCGCTACTGCGTTCTCTTCTACAGCCCATTAGCGATAGTTTGATAAAAGTAGAGAGTAGGCTCACTTTATTGGAAACAGCTCTTACTAATCTGAACACCTTAGTTAGTAAGCAACCCAATAACACGGGACCTTATCCCTCCGCAGGAAACCTTACTAAAAAAGGAATTACGAAGGGTAATAACAAAGTCTCCCCCCAGAGTGCGACTACTGCCCCTCCTTTGCAACCATTAATGGCTGTCTTAGACCAGGCACCGCGCTGCTATGTATCTAATAGGCCCAGAGAGACATTCTGCCTCTCAAAGTTCCCATTCGGGGACTATTGACGGCAATCTAGAAGTTGGTGGTATCTCTCTACTCTCCCCGGGTCGGCCGGCTCCAAGTCCACGGAGACCAGACTTGCCGCCAGAGGCCAATAGTCTAACGGTGGTCCTTGCAGGCGTCCCCCGCTTAAGACTAGGGGAGATCGAAGATTACCAATCACTAAAATACAAGGTCATTAAATGGCTGAATTGGAATCGACCCCTACCGTCCCATTTTAACAATGAGATTATTATGGTAAGAAGGGTCCCCTGGTTAGGTAAAACTAGGAAATCAATAATAGGGGACTGTATCCTGACAAGCTTTAAGGACCCGGGCACTGTGCGGCACATTTGTAAAGGAATAAATAGGTCACTGGACTCTACTATCCAGACCATGCCAGTATCCTTTTTTTTCCCCCCTACCCATATGCATCACATCCCGACACAAGATGAGTGGGTGAGGGTGGAACAGAGACATAGATACAGGGATCATGTACAACGTCCAAATCTTCAAGTGCAGGACAGGCCCTACTTCCATTTTAATCGCTTTAATTGCCTGAATGGTTTGGATGGGGTTGATTGACTCTCTAGTCACAAGCCAATGGCTGTGGATTGTGGTGTTTGCAGTTCTCCTAAGTTACCTACCTCGACTGCTGTTGAATTGGATGGGCCACTGACCAATCTGGCTGTTTTGGATAATTTATTGGCCCATAATGTTACCAACGCCCTTGGAACTCCGATTGACACATCATTGGTGGAGAATGTCCGCAGTGGACCTTTTGATTTACCGGCCCCTACTGTTAGTATTACGTTAGTAACCCCGATTTCAGTGGAGCCCGGAATTACACTTTTTAATTCTCCTGGTCCGGCACCTAACACCTCCGGATTTTTGAGGCTAATCTGCTGGAATATCGCTGGCCTCGCTAACAAACTGGAAGACTTGGACTGGGTAAATTACATCGAGTCGGGGGACATATGTATGTTCCAGGAGACCTGGGCCAGAGAGGAACATGGCCATCAAGGCTACATGTCATTCTCCATTCCAGCGAGATGGGAGGGCAAAGGCCGGCCGTCAGGAGGACTCACGACTTGGGTTGCATCCCATCTGGGTTGTGTGGCAACTCGGATGCCGACCAACTCTGAGGACATCCTTGCAATTTCTCTATTATGGCCCAACCGAGTTATACTGGTGTTTATTAACATTTATTCCAGGCCAATGGGGAATGCAAAGGAATCGCCGACCATAGATGAACTCTCCAATTTTCTAACTGACCTATCGAGTGACTCATACTATGTTGTGGGAGGGGATTTTAATTCTCACTTTGAGCCACTCCCTGGTCTATTGGATGGGTTATCATCTGATGAAGAAGTTAAATGGTCAGTCCCTATGGTGGAAGCCCCACCTCCAAAGGCGTGGACCCCTTTAGCGGTGCAAATCACAGCCCTCACCCTGAAGTTTGGACTCAGAGCTTGTAATGGGCGAATAAAATCTGATATACCCAGTAAAACCACCTACAACAGGCTGGGTAGAGAGTCCCGCCTGGATTATGTCCTGGCTCAAATAGTGAAGTGGCCGACCATCCAGGACTTCAGGGTGATGGGTAGGTCTGATAGCGATCATAACGCACTTGAGCTCGACCTTGTCCATCCTGGCCCCCAAGCCCCTTTGAATAATGTGGTAGAAAACACCCCTGTACTTCTCCTTGAAAACAACCGCAGAAGGATCAGGTGGGAGCACTTGGCCACGAGCAAGAATAAACTCCCTAGGCTCTATGATGGCATAATTCCCATTTTGGAAACTGTGGGTTGCTTGGACGCCGAACCATTCAACAAAGACTCCCAGGGTAAATTATACAAAGCCCATGAGGAACTTATAAAAGCTGCGGCACCCCATCTCACTTGTAGCCCGCGAAAGGCAAAAGGGGGGCGTCCAGGAAAAACACTATGGTATAACCTGGCCTGCAGAAGGGCAAAAATAGAGCTCCTCAAACTAATCAAGGAGGGTCTGGGTGGGGATACCCTAAAACAATGCAGGCGAGTTTATAAGAAACTCACTGCCCACGCTAAGGCAGAATGGGAGGAAGAACAGTGGGAAAAACTCACTAAGGCACTAGCAACCCAAGACCATCGGTTGTTCTGGAGGATTGTGAATGGGGGGTCGGGGAACTTAAAATCGGCACTAGAGCCGAATATTGCTCCTGGGGTATGGCAGGCTCACTTTCAGACACTATATAGCCCTGACTCGGAAGAATCCCCTGTTGCTGATGCGGTAGGCTTCCCGGATTACGAAGGGGAGCTGATAACGCTCGGTGAAGTGATTGCTGCCATTTCAGGACTTGCCCCTGGAAAGGCGCCGGGACTGGACGGACTACCAGGGGATATGTTTAAGCAGGAACCTGCTGTATGGGCCCCTTATCTTAGCGCCCTCTTCAATGGAGTTATTGGTGGTATGGAGATCCCTAGTACTTGGCTGGGGGCTGAGGTGGTCCCTTTCTTTAAAAAGGGCTCACCTCTCCTCCCAGCCAACTATAGACCAATCAGCTTGATAGACGTGACGCAGAAGCTGTTTGGTAGGGTGATGCTGAATAGGCTACAGGACTGGATTGAGGAGGTGGGAGCCCTTAGCCCTTACCAGGCGGGATTTAGGAGGGGGGTATCCACAGTGGACCAGGTTTTTAGATTGAATCTGGTCTACTGGCGGGTAGCAAAAATCGAGGGCGGTAGTTTGTACACAATTTTTGTGGACCTACGGGCCGCTTTTGATTTGGTGCCCCGGGGGAAACTTTGGAGCATCTTGGCAGAGATGGGCGTCCCCCCGGATATCCTCTTGATCTTACAGAGATTGCATCACAACAACTATGCCCGAGTGAGGTGTGGGAGGGCGGGGGAACTGACTGACAGATTCCCCGTTGACCGGGGGGTAAGGCAGGGCTGTGTATTGGCACCGACCCTGTTCTGCCTCTTTGTCAACGGGGTAATCGCCCATTTGAATGCCACTGAATACACTGACGCTCCGAAATTGAATGGCAGCAGGGTGCCCGCAGTTATGTTTGCGGACGACACCCTGCTGCTATCCAAAACCCCTATGGGTATTCAGAGGATTCTCGACTCCTTTGTGGCCTTCTGTAACGATAGGGGGCTCGAAATCAACGCGGCAAAAACCAAATATATGGTTCTGAACCCGAGGCAAAAACTTCGCCCAAACCCGCAATTGGGAGTTGGACGGCTGGAGAGAGTGACTACCTTTGAATACCTTGGTGTGACTATTAACGAGACCATGACTTGGGGATCCCACCAGAGTAGGGCAAGCCTCAAACTCACGCAGATCACTGGGGGTATTGCTCGTATGATGAACGGTTCATCATATCGTCCATTGGGGGCATTGATCCAGATATATAAAGCCCAGGCTCGGGGAGCAATAATGTATGGGGCGGAAATATGGGGCCACATATCCTGTAAGAGTCTGTCATCAGTGGAAAACAAGTTTATCAGACAGATAGCCGCACTCCCTCCCAGTACTCCGCTCCTCCCCTTGAGGCTAGATCTGGGCCTACGACCATTAGCTGATGAAATAAGCCTGAGACCTCTAGCATTTTGGCGTAGGCTGTGGAGCAGTATCGATCTCGTAGAATATAGGGCGGAATTGGCTGAACTTTTGAAAGAACCAATGGCGCTCAGTATTCCCTGGGTCAAAAACATCCAAGCCATTTGTGTGGGAATAGGGCTCCCCGACCTATGGAGTGACCCGGCGAGAGCCGCACCGAAAATATCCAAAAGGTCCCTGGCTAAGGCTTACCATGAATATAAATTAGGCAGGGCTCAAGCTACCCAGGCAGAAGGGTCCCTAGCTTCTGTGTTCATGCAGAGCAAGGATGTCTATAGACTGGAGAGGGTGCTGGATTCCATCTCCCCCGTACTTACCAGGAAGCTGTTTCTCCAATGGAGATACGGCACACTGCCGTTTAGATTTTTCACAAGTACCTGGTCTTCGGGTCCCACCCTAAAGCAGTGTCCGGCTTGTGATGCCATGGAAGAAACTGATTTGCACGTGGTTTTCTTCTGCCCCGCCTATAAAATAGCACGTAAATACTGGCTCCTCACCTTGATAAGGAACATGGGTTGTAGGGAATACGCACCAATGTACAGAATTTTAAAAACTGATCTCTCTGGCCCAATTGTTTTCGCAGTAGCAAAATTCCTGACTAATGTTTGGCACACGCGCAACAGAATCTTAAAGGCGTTAGGACCCCTATAAATGTTTTTTACCTCTTACAGAGCTTGAATATGTACATTGTACTCATGATTGTTTTCACTTTGATAACTGCTGTTTAATAACTTTTTACTTCAAATTCTGAATTATTTATGTATTTTATGCTTGTATATATTTTATCTGTGCTTTTATGGTCATCTGACCGAAATAAAGCTATCAAAGTAAAAAGGTTAAGGTCTTAACTCTTTCTCTGGACTAATGGTTAAGGTCTTAACTCTTACTCTGGACTAATGGTTAAGGTCTTAACTCTTACTCTGGACTAATGGTTAAGGTCTTAACTCTTACTCTGGCATCATGGTTAAGGTCTTAGACTCTTACTCTGGAATAATGGTTAAGGTCTTAACTCTTACTCTGGACTAATGGTTAAGGTCTTAACTCTTACTCTGGCATCACGGTTAATGTCTTAACTTTTACTCTGGACTAATGGTTAAGGTCTTAACTCTTACTCTGGGCTAATGGTTAAGGTCTTAACTCTTACTCTGGACTAATGGTTAAGGTCCTAACTCTTACTCTCAACTACTGGTTAATGTCTTAACTCTTACTCTGGCATCATGGTTAAGTTCCTAACTCTTACTGTGGCCTATTGGTTAAGGTCCTAACTCTTACTCTGGCCTCATGGTTAAGGTCTTAACTCTTACTCTGGCATCATGGTTAAGGTCTTAACTCTTACTCTGGACTAATGGTTAAGGTCTTAACTCTTACTCTGGGCTAATGGTTAAGGTCTTAACTCTTACTCTGGACTAATGGTTAAGGTCTTAACTCTTACTCCAGACTAATGGTTAAGGCTTTAACTCTTACTCTGGCATCATAGTTAAGGTCTTCGACTCTTACTCTGGACTAATGGTTAAGGTCTTAACTCTTACTCTGGACTAATGGTTAAGGTCTTAACTCTTACTCTGGCATCATGGTTAACGTCTTAACTCTTACTCTGGGCTAATGGTTAAGGTCTTAACTCTTACTCTGGACTAATAGTTAAGGTCTTAACTCTTACTCTGGGCTAATGGTTAAGGTCTTAACTCTTACTCTGGACTAATGGTTAAGGTCCTAACTCTTACTCTGGGCTAATGGTTAAGGTCTTAACTCTTACTCTGGAATAATGGTTAAGGTCTTATCTCTTACTCTGGACTAATGGTTAAGGTCTTAGACTCTTACTCTGGCATCATGAATAAGGTCTTAGACTGTTACTCTGGACTACTGGTTAATGTCTTAACTCTTACTCTGGCATCATGGTTAAGGTCTTAACTCTCACTCTGGCATCATGGTTAAGGTCTTAACTCTTACTCTGTACTCATGGTTAATGTCTTAACTCTTACTCTGGCATCATGGTTAAGGTCTTAACTCTTACTCTGGACTAATGGTTAAGGTCTTAACTCTTACTCTGGACTAATGGTTAAGGTCTTAACTCTACTCTGGCATCATGGTTAAGGTCTTAACTCTTACTCTGGACTAATGGTTAAGGTCTTAACTCTTACTCTGGACTAATGGTTAAGGTCTTAACTCTTACTCTGGCATCATGGTTAAGGTCTTAGACTCTTACTCTGGACTAATGGTTAAGGTCTTAACTCTTACTCTGGCATCATGGTTAAGGTCTTAACTCTTACTCTGGACTAATGGTTAAGGTCTTAGACTCTTACTCTGGACTAATGGTTAAGTCCTTAACTCTTTCTCTGGGCTAATGGTTAAGGTCTTAGACTCTTACTCTGGCATCATGGTTAAGGTCTTAGACTCTTACTCTGGCATCAAGGTTAAGGTCTTAACTCTTACACTGGCATCATGGTTAAGGTCTTAACTCTTACTCTGGCATCATGGTTAAGGTCTTAGACTCTTACTCTGGACTAATGGTTAAGGTCTTAACTCTTACTCTGGCATCATGATTAAGGTCTTAACTCTTACTCTGGACTAATGGTTAAGGTCTTAGACTCTTACTCTTGAGTAATGGCTAAGGTCTTAACTCTTACTCTGGCATCATGGTTAAGGTCTTAGAATCTTACTCTGGACTAATGGTTAAGGTCTTAACTCATACTCTGGACTAATGGTTAAGGTTTTAGACTCTTACTCTGGACTAATGGTTAAGGTCTTAACTCTTACTCTGGACTAATGGTTAAGGTCTTAACTCTTACTTTGGCATCATGGTTAAGGTCTTAACTCTTACTCTGGACTAATGGTTAAGGTCTTAACTCTTTCTCTGGCATCATGGTTGAGGTCTTAACTCTTACTCTGGACTAATGGTTAAGGTCTTAACTCTTACTCTGGCATCATGGTTAAGGTCTTAACACTTACTCTGGACTAATGGTTAAGGTCTTAACTCTTACTCTGGCATCATCGTTAAGGTCTTAACTCTTACTCTGGCATCATGGTTAAGGTCTTAGACTCTTACTCTGGAGTAATGGTTAAGGTCTTAACTCTTACTCTGGACTAATGGTTAAGGTCTTAAATCTTACTCTGGCATCATTGTTAAGGTCTTAACTCTTACTCTGGCATCATGGTTAAGGTCTTAATCTGGACTAATGGTTAAGGTATAAACTCTTACTCTGGACTAATGGTTAAGGTCTTAACTCTTAACCTGGCATCATGGTTAAGGTCTTAACTCTGGCATCATGGTTAAGGTCTTAACTCTTACTCTGGCATCATCGTTAAGGTCTTAACTCTTACTCTGGCATCATGGTTAAGGTCTTAACTCTGGCATCATGGTTAAGGTCTTAACTCTTACTCTGGACTAATGGTTAAGGTCTTTACTCTTACTCTGGCATCATGGTTAAGGTCTTAACTCTGGCATCATGGTTAAGGTCTTAACTCTTACTCTGGACTAATGGTTAAGGTCTTAACTCTTACTCTGGCATCATGGTTAAGGTCTTAGACTCATACTCTGGCATCATGGTTAAGGTCTTAACTCTTACTCTGGACTAATGGTTAAGGTCTTAACTCTTACTCTGGGCTAATGGTTAAGGTCTTAACTCTTACTCTGGACTAATGGTTAAGGTCTTATCTCTTACTCTGGACTAATGGTTAAGGTCTTAGACTCTTACTCTGGCATCATGAATAAGGTCTTAGACTCTTACTCTGGACTACTGGTTAATGTCTTAACTCTTACTCTGGCATCATGGTTAAGGTCTTAACTCTCACTCTGGCATCATGGTTAAGGTCTTAACTCTTACTCTGTACTCATGGTTAATGTCTTAACTCTTACTCTGGCATCATGGTTAAGGTCTTAACTCTTACTCTGGACTAATGGTTAAGGTCTTAACTCTTACTCTGGACTAATGGTTAAGGTCTTAACTCTTACTCTGGCATCATGGTGAAGGTCTTAACTCTTACTCTGGACTAATGGTTAAGGTCTTAACTCTTACTCTGGACTATTGATTAAGGCCTTAACTCTTACTCTGGGCTAATGATTAAGGTCTTAACTCTTACTCTGGCATCATGGTTAAGGTCTTAACTCTTACTCTGGACTAATGGTTAAGGTCTTAACTCTTACTCTGGACTAATGGTTAAGATCTTAACTCTTACTCTAAACTAATGGTTAAGGTTTTAACTCTTACTCTGGCATCATGGTTAAGGTCTTCGACTCTTACTCTTGCATCCTCGTTAAGGTCTTAACTCTTACTCTGGCATCATGGTTAAGGTCTTGACTCTTACTCTGGCATCATGGTTAAGGTCTTAACTCTTACTCTGGACTAATGGTTAAGGTCTTAACTCTTACTCTGGCATCACGGTTAAGGTCTTAACTCTTACTCTGGACTAATGGTTAAGGTCTTAACTCTTACTCTGGACTAATGGTTAAGGTCTTAACTCTTACTCCAGCATCATGGTTAAGGTCTTAACTCTTACTCTGGACTAATGGTTAAGGTCTTAACTCTTACTCTGGCATCATGGTTAAGGTCTTAACTCTTACTCTGGCATCATGGTTAAGGTCTTAACTCTTACTCTGGACTAATGGTTAAGGTCTTAGACTCTTACTCTGGACTAATGGTTAAGGTCTTAACTCTTACTCTGGCATCATGGTTAAGGTCTTAGACTCTTACTCTGGACTAATGGTTAAGGTCTTAACTCTTACTCTGGCATCATGATTAAGGTCTTAACTCTTACTCTGGACTAATGGTTAAGGTCTTAGACTCTTACTCTTGAGTAATGGCTAAGGTCTTAACTCTTACTCTGGCATCATGGTTAAGGTCTTAGAATCTTACTCTGGACTAATGGTTAAGGTCTTAACTCATACTCTGGACTAATGGTTAAGGTCTTAGACTCTTACTCTGGACTAATGGTTAAGGTCTTAACTCTTACTCTGGACTAATGGTTAAGGTCTTAACTCTTACTTTGGCATCATGGTTAAGGTCTTAACTCTTACTCTGGACTAATGGTTAAGGTCTTAACTCTTACTCTGGCATCATGGTTGAGGTCTTAACTCTTACTCTGGACTAATGGTTAAGGTCTTAACTCTTACTCTGGCATCATGGTTAAGGTCTTAACACTTACTCTGGACTAATGGTTAAGGTCTTAACTCTTACTCTGGCATCATCGTTAAGGTCTTAACTCTTACTCTGGCATCATGGTTAAGGTCTTAGACTCTTACTCTGGACTAATGGTTAAGGTCTTAACTCTTACTCTGGACTAATGGTTAAGGTCTTAACTCTTACTCTGGCATCATTGTTAAGGTCTTAACTCTTACTCTGGCATCATGGTTAAGGTCTTACTATGGACTAATGGTTAAGGTCTTAACTCTTACTCTGGACTAATGGTTAAGGTCTTAACTCTTACTCTGGCATCATGGTTAAGGTCTTAACTCTGGCATCATGGTTAAGGTCTTAACTCTTACTCTGGCATCATCGTTAAGGTCTTAACTCTTACTCTGGCATCATGGTTAAGGTCTTACTCTGGACTAATGGTTAAGGTCTTAACTCTTACTCTGGACTAATGGTTAAGGTCTTAACTCTTACTCTGGCATCATGGTTAAGGTCTTAACTCTGGCATCATGGTTAAGGTCTTAACTCTTACTCTGGACTAATGGTTAAGGTCTTAACTCTTACTCTGGCATCATGGTTAAGGTCTTAGACTCATACTCTGGCATCATGGTTAAGGTCTTAACTCTTACTCTGGACTAATGGTTAAGGTCTTAACTCTTACTCTGGGCTAATGGTTAAGGTCTTAACTCTTACTCTGGACTAATGGTTAAGGTCTTATCTCTTACTCTGGACTAATGGTTAAGGTCTTAGACTCTTACTCTGGCATCATGAATAAGGTCTTAGACTCTTACTCTGGACTACTGGTTAATGTCTTAACTCTTACTCTGGCATCATGGTTAAGGTCTTAACTCTCACTCTGGCATCATGGTTAAGGTCTTAACTCTTACTCTGTACTCATGGTTAATGTCTTAACTCTTACTCTGGCATCATGGTTAAGGTCTTAACTCTTACTCTGGACTAATGGTTAAGGTCTTAACTCTTACTCTGGACTAATGGTTAAGGTCTTAACTCTTACTCTGGCATCATGGTTAAGGTCTTAACTCTTACTCTGGACTAATGGTTAAGGTCTTAACTCTTACTCTGGACTATTGGTTAAGGCCTTAACTCTTACTCTGGGCTAATGATTAAGGTCTTAACTCTTACTCTGGCATCATGGTTAAGGTCTTAACTCTTACTCTGGACTAATGGTTAAGGTCTTAACTCTTACTCTGGACTAATGGTTAAGGTCTTAACTCTTACTCCAGCATCATGGTTAAGGTCTTCGACTCTTACTCTTGCATCCTCGTTAAGGTCTTAACTCTTACTCTGGCATCATGGTTAAGGTCTTGACTCTTACTCTGGCATCATGGTTAAGGTCTTAACTCTTACTCTGGACTAATGGTTAAGGTCTTAACTCTTACTCTGGCATCACGGTTAAGGTCTTAACTCTTACTCTGGCATCATGGTTAAGGTCTTAGACTCTTACTCTGGACTAATGGTTAAGGTCTTAACTCTTACTCTGGACTAATGGTTAAGGTCTTAACTCTTACTCCAGCATCATGGTTAAGGTCTTAACTCTTGCTCTGGACTAATGGTTAAGGTCTTAACTCTTACTCTGGCATCATGGTTAAGGTCTTAACTCTTACTCTGGCATCATGGTTAAGGTCTTAACTCTTACTCTGGACTAATGGTTAAGGTCTTAGACTCTTACTCTGGACTAATGGTTAAGGTCTTAACTCTTACTCTGGCATCATGGTTAAGGTCTTAGACTCTTACTCAGGACTAATGGTTAAGGTCTTAACTCTTTCTCTGGACTAATGGTTAAGGTCTTAACTCTTACTCTGGACTAATGGTTAAGGTCTTAACTCTTACTCTGGACTAATGGTTAAGGTCTTACCTCTTACTCTGGCATCATGGTTAAGGTCTTAGACTCTTACTCTGGAATAATGGTTAAGGTCTTAACTCTTACTCTGGACTAATGGTTAAGGTCTTAACTCTTACTCTGGCATCACGGTTAAGGTCTTAACTTTTACTCTGGACTAATGGTTAAGGTCTTAACTCTTACTCTGGGCTAATGGTTAAGGTCTTAACTCTTACTCTGGACTAATGGTTAAGGTCCTAACTCTTACTCTGAACTACTGGTTAATGTCTTAACTCTTACTCTGGCATCATGGTTAAGTTCCTAACTCTTACTGTGGCCTATTGGTTAAGGTCCTAACTCTTACTCTGGCCTCATGGTTAAGGTCTTAACTCTTACTCTGGCATAATGGTTAAGGTCTTAACTCTTACTCTGGACTAATGGTTAAGGTCTTAACTCTTACTCTGGGCTAATGGTTAAGGTCTTAACTCTTCCTCTGGACTAATGGTTAAGGTCTTAACTCTTACTCTGGACTAATGGTTAAGGTCTTAACTCTTATTCTGGGCTAATGATTAAGGTCTTAACTCTTACTTTAGCATCATGGTTAAGGTCTTAACTCTTACTCTGGACTAATGGTTAAGGTCTTAACTCTTACTCTGGACTAATGGTTAAGGTCTTAACTCTTACTCTAGACTAATGGTTAAGGCTTTAACTCTTACTCTGGCATCATAGTTAAGGTCTTCGACTCTTACTCTGGACTAATGGTTAAGGTCTTAACTCTTACTCTGGACTAATGGTTAAGATCTTAACTCTTACTCTGGCATCATGGTTAAGGTCTTAACTCTTACTCTGGCATCATGGTTAACGTCTTAACTCTTACTCTGGGCTAATGGCTAAGGTCTTAACTCTTACTCTGGACTAATGGTTAAGGTCTTAACTCTTACTCTGGGCTAATGGTTAAGGTCTTAACTCTTACTCTGGACTAATGGTTAAGGTCTTATCTCTTACTCTGGACTAATGGTTAAGGTCTTAGACTCTTACTCTGGCATCATGAATAAGGTCTTAGACTGTTACTCTGGACTACTGGTTAATGTCTTAACTCTTACTCTGGCATCATGGTTAAGGTCTTAACTCTTACTGTGTACTCATGGTTAATGTCTTAACTCTTACTCTGGCATCATGGTTAAGGTCTTAACTCTTACTCTGGACTAATGGTTAAGGTCTTAACTCTTACTCTGGACTAATGGTTAAGGTCTTAACTCTTACTCTGGCATCATGGTTAAGGTCTTAACTCTTACTCTGGACTAATGGTTAAGGTCTTAACTCTTACTCTGGACTATTGGTTAAGGCCTTAACTCTTACTCTGGGCTAATGATTAAGGTCTTAACTCTTACTCTGGCATCATGGTTAAGGTCTTAACTCTTACTCTGGACTAATGGTTAAGGTCTTAACTCTTACTCTGGACTAATGGTTAAGGTCTTAACTCTTACTCCAGCATCATGGTTAAGGTCTTCGACTCTTACTCTTGCATCCTCGTTAAGGTCTTAACTCTTACTCTGGCATCATGGTTAAGGTCTTGACTCTTACTCTGGCATCATGGTTAAGGTCTTAACTCTTACTCTGGACTAATGGTTAAGGTCTTAACTCTTACTCTGGCATCACGGTTAAGGTCTTAACTCTTACTCTGGACTAATGGTTAAGGTCTTAACTCTTACTCTGGACTAATGGTTAAGGTCTTAACTCTTACTCCAGCATCATGGTTAAGGTCGTAACTCTTACTCTGGACTAATGGTTAAGGTCTTAACTCTTACTCTGGCATCATGGTTAAGGTCTTAACTCTTACTCTGGCATCATGGTTAAGGTCTTAACTCTTACTCTGGACTAATGGTTAAGGTCTTAGACTCTTACTCTGGACTAATGGTTAAGGTCTTAACTCTTACTCTGGCATCATGGTTAAGGTCTTAGACTCTTACTCAGGACTAATGGTTAAGGTCTTAACTCTTTCTCTGGACTAATGGTTAAGGTCTTAACTCTTACTCTGGACTAATGGTTAAGGTCTTAACTCTTACTCTGGACTAATGGTTAAGGTCTTACCTCTTACTCTGGCATCATGGTTAAGGTCTTAGACTCTTACTCTGGAATAATGGTTAAGGTCTTAACTCTTACTCTGGACTAATGGTTAAGGTCTTAACTCTTACTCTGGCATCACGGTTAAGGTCTTAACTTTTACTCTGGACTAATGGTTAAGGTCTTAACTCTTACTCTGGGCTAATGGTTAAGGTCTTAACTCTTACTCTGGACTAATGGTTAAGGTCCTAACTCTTACTCTGAACTACTGGTTAATGTCTTAACTCTTACTCTGGCATCATGGTTAAGTTCCTAACTCTTACTGTGGCCTATTGGTTAAGGTCCTAACTCTTACTCTGGCCTCATGGTTAAGGTCTTAACTCTTACTCTGGCATAATGGTTAAGGTCTTAACTCTTACTCTGGACTAATGGTTAAGGTCTTAACTCTTACTCTGGGCTAATGGTTAAGGTCTTAACTCTTCCTCTGGACTAATGGTTAAGGTCTTAACTCTTACTCTGGACTAATGGTTAAGGTCTTAACTCTTATTCTGGGCTAATGATTAAGGTCTTAACTCTTACTTTAGCATCATGGTTAAGGTCTTAACTCTTACTCTGGACTAATGGTTAAGGTCTTAACTCTTACTCTGGACTAATGGTTAAGGTCTTAACTCTTACTCTAGACTAATGGTTAAGGCTTTAACTCTTACTCTGGCATCATAGTTAAGGTCTTCGACTCTTACTCTGGACTAATGGTTAAGGTCTTAACTCTTACTCTGGACTAATGGTTAAGGTCTTAACTCTTACTCTGGCATCATGGTTAAGGTCTTAACTCTTACTCTGGCATCATGGTTAACGTCTTAACTCTTACTCTGGGCTAATGGCTAAGGTCTTAACTCTTACTCTGGACTAATGGTTAAGGTCTTAACTCTTACTCTGGGCTAATGGTTAAGGTCTTAACTCTTACTCTGGACTAATGGTTAAGGTCTTATCTCTTACTCTGGACTAATGGTTAAGGTCTTAGACTCTTACTCTGGCATCATGAATAAGGTCTTAGACTGTTACTCTGGACTACTGGTTAATGTCTTAACTCTTACTCTGGCATCATGGTTAAGGTCTTAACTCTTACTGTGTACTCATGGTTAATGTCTTAACTCTTACTCTGGCATCATGGTTAAGGTCTTAACTCTTACTCTGGACTAATGGTTAAGGTCTTAACTCTTACTCTGGACTAATGGTTAAGGTCTTAACTCTTACTCTGGCATCATGGTTAAGGTCTTAACTCTTACTCTGGACTAATGGTTAAGGTCTTAACTCTTACTCTGGACTATTGGTTAAGGCCTTAACTCTTACTCTGGGCTAATGATTAAGGTCTTAACTCTTACTCTGGCATCATGGTTAAGGTCTTAACTCTTACTCTGGACTAATGGTTAAGGTCTTAACTCTTACTCTGGACTAATGGTTAAGGTCTTAACTCTTACTCCAGCATCATGGTTAAGGTCTTCGACTCTTACTCTTGCATCCTCGTTAAGGTCTTAACTCTTACTCTGGCATCATGGTTAAGGTCTTGACTCTTACTCTGGCATCATGGTTAAGGTCTTAACTCTTACTCTGGACTAATGGTTAAGGTCTTAACTCTTACTCTGGCATCACGGTTAAGGTCTTAACTCTTACTCTGGACTAATGGTTAAGGTCTTAACTCTTACTCTGGACTAATGGTTAAGGTCTTAACTCTTACTCCAGCATCATGGTTAAGGTCTTAACTCTTACTCTGGACTAATGGTTAAGGTCTTAACTCTTACTCTGGCATCATGGTTAAGGTCTTAACTCTTACTCTGGCATCATGGTTAAGGTCTTAACTCTTACTCTGGACTAATGGTTAAGGTCTTAGACTCTTACTCTGGACTAATGGTTAAGGTCTTAACTCTTACTCTGGCATCATGGTTAAGGTCTTAGACTCTTACTCAGGACTAATGGTTAAGGTCTTAACTCTTTCTCTGGACTAATGGTTAAGGTCTTAACTCTTACTCTGGACTAATGGTTAAGGTCTTAACTCTTACTCTGGACTAATGGTTAAGGTCTTACCTCTTACTCTGGCATCATGGTTAAGGTCTTAGACTCTTACTCTGGAATAATGGTTAAGGTCTTAACTCTTACTCTGGACTAATGGTTAAGGTCTTAACTCTTACTCTGGCATCACGGTTAAGGTCTTAACTTTTACTCTGGACTAATGGTTAAGGTCTTAACTCTTACTCTGGGCTAATGGTTAAGGTCTTAACTCTTACTCTGGACTAATGGTTAAGGTCCTAACTCTTACTCTGAACTACTGGTTAATGTCTTAACTCTTACTCTGGCATCATGGTTAAGTTCCTAACTCTTACTGTGGCCTATTGGTTAAGGTCCTAACTCTTACTCTGGCCTCATGGTTAAGGTCTTAACTCTTACTCTGGCATAATGGTTAAGGTCTTAACTCTTACTCTGGACTAATGGTTAAGGTCTTAACTCTTACTCTGGGCTAATGGTTAAGGTCTTAACTCTTCCTCTGGACTAATGGTTAAGGTCTTAACTCTTACTCTGGACTAATGGTTAAGGTCTTAACTCTTATTCTGGGCTAATGATTAAGGTCTTAACTCTTACTTTAGCATCATGGTTAAGGTCTTAACTCTTACTCTGGACTAATGGTTAAGGTCTTAACTCTTACTCTGGACTAATGGTTAAGGTCTTAACTCTTACTCTAGACTAATGGTTAAGGCTTTAACTCTTACTCTGGCATCATAGTTAAGGTCTTCGACTCTTACTCTGGACTAATGGTTAAGGTCTTAACTCTTACTCTGGACTAATGGTTAAGGTCTTAACTCTTACTCTGGCATCATGGTTAAGGTCTTAACTCTTACTCTGGCATCATGGTTAACGTCTTAACTCTTACTCTGGGCTAATGGCTAAGGTCTTAACTCTTACTCTGGACTAATGGTTAAGGTCTTAACTCTTACTCTGGGCTAATGGTTAAGGTCTTAACTCTTACTCTGGACTAATGGTTAAGGTCTTATCTCTTACTCTGGACTAATGGTTAAGGTCTTAGACTCTTACTCTGGCATCATGAATAAGGTCTTAGACTGTTACTCTGGACTACTGGTTAATGTCTTAACTCTTACTCTGGCATCATGGTTAAGGTCTTAACTCTCACTCTGGCATCATGGTTAAGGTCTTAACTCTTACTCTGTACTCATGGTTAATGTCTTAACTCTTACTCTGGCATCATGGTTAAGGTCTTAACTCTTACTCTGGACTAATGGTTAAGGTCTTAACTCTTACTCTGGACTAATGGTTAAGGTCTTAACTCTACTCTGGCATCATGGTTAAGGTCTTAACTCTTACTCTGGACTAATGGTTAAGGTCTTAACTCTTACTCTGGCATCATGGTTAAGGTCTTAGACTCTTACTCTGGACTAATGGTTAAGGTCTTAACTCTTACTCTGGCATCATGGTTAAGGTCTTAACTCTTACTCTGGACTAATGGTTAAGGTCTTAGCATCTTACTCTGGACTAATGGTTAAGTCCTTAACTCTTTCTCTGGGCTAATGGTTAAGGTCTTAGACTCTTACTCTGGCATCATGGTTAAGGTCTTAGACTCTTACTCTGGCATCAAGGTTAAGGTCTTAACTCTTACACTGGCATCATGGTTAAGGTCTTAACTCTTACTCTGGCATCATGGTTAAGGTCTTAGACTCTTACTCTGGACTAATGGTTAAGGTCTTAACTCTTACTCTGGCATCATGATTAAGGTCTTAACTCTTACTCTGGACTAATGGTTAAGGTCTTAGACTCTTACTCTTGAGTAATGGCTAAGGTCTTAACTCTTACTCTGGCATCATGGTTAAGGTCTTAGAATCTTACTCTGGACTAATGGTTAAGGTCTTAACTCATACTCTGGACTAATGGTTAAGGTCTTAACTCTTACTCTGGCATCATCGTTAAGGTCTTAACTCTTACTCTGGCATCATGGTTAAGGTCTTAACTCTTACACTGGCATCATGGTTAAGGTCTTAACTCTTACTCTGGCATCATGGTTAAGGTCTTAGACTCTTACTCTGGACTAATGGTTAAGGTCTTAACTCTTACTCTGGCATCATGGTTAAGGTCTTAGACTCTTACTCTGGACTAATGGTTAAGGTCTTAACTCTTACTCTGGCATCATGGTTAAGGTCTTAACTCTTACTCTGGACTAATGGTTAAGGTCTTAGACTCTTACTCTGGACTAATGGTTAAGGTCTTAACTCTTTCTCTGGGCTAATGGTTAAGGTCTTAGACTCTTACTCTGGCATCATGGTTAAGGTCTTAGACTCTTACTCTGGCATCAAGGTTAAGGTCTTAACTCTTACACTGGCATCATGGTTAAGGTCTTAACTCGTACTCTGGACTAATGGTTAAGGTCTGAACTCTTACTCTGGACTAATGGTTAAGGTCTTAACTCTTACTCTGGACTAATGGTTAAGGTCTTAACTCTTACTTTGGCATCATGGTTAAGGTCTTAACTCTTACTCTGGACTAATGGTTAAGGTCTTAACTCTTACTCTGGCATCATGGTTGAGGTCTTAACTCTTACTCTGGACTAATGGTTAAGGTCTTAACTCTTACTCTGGCATCATGGTTAAGGTCTTAACACTTACTCTGGACTAATGGTTAAGGTCTTAACTCTTACTCTGGCATCATCGTTAAGGTCTTAACTCTTACTCTGGCATCATGGTTAAGGTCTTAGACTCTTACTCTGGACTAATGGTTAAGGTCTTAACTCTTACACTGGACTAATGGTTAAGGTCTTAACTCTTACTCTGGCATCATCGTTAAGGTCTTAACTCTTACTCTGGCATCATGGTTAAGGTCTTACTCTGGACTAATGGTTAAGGTCTTAACTCTTACTCTGGACTAATGGTTAAGGTCTTAACTCTTACTCTGGCATCATGGTTAAGGTCTTAACTCTGGCATCATGGTTAAGGTCTTAACTCTTACTCTGGCATCATCGTTAAGGTCTTAACTCTTACTCTGGCATCATGGTTAAGGTCTTACTCTGGACTAATGGTTAAGGTCTTAACTCTTACTCTGGACTAATGGTTAAGGTCTTAACTCTTACTCTGGCATCATGGTTAAGGTCTTAACTCTGGCATCATGGTTAAGGTCTTAACTCTTACTCTGGACTAATGGTTAAGGTCTTAACTCTTACTCTGGCATCATGGTTAAGGTCTTAGACTCATACTCTGGCATCATGGTTAAGGTCTTAACTCTTACTCTGGACTAATGGTTAAGGTCTTAACTCTTACTCTGGGCTAATGGTTAAGGTCTTAACTCTTACTCTGGACTAATGGTTAAGGTCTTATCTCTTACTCTGGACTAATGGTTAAGGTCTTAGACTCTTACTCTGGCATCATGAATAAGGTCTTAGACTCTTACTCTGGACTACTGGTTAATGTCTCAACTCTTACTCTGGCATCATGGTTAAGGTCTTAACTCTCACTCTGGCATCATGGTTAAGGTCTTAACTCTTACTCTGTACTCATGGTTAATGTCTTAACTCTTACTCTGGCATCATGGTTAAGGTCTTAACTCTTACTCTGGACTAATGGTTAAGGTCTTAACTCTTACTCTGGACTAATGGTTAAGGTCTTAACTCTACTCTGGCATCATGGTTAAGGTCTTAACTCTTACTCTGGACTAATGGTTAAGGTCTTAACTCTTACTCTGGACTAATGGTTAAGGTCTTAACTCTTACACTGGCATCATGGTTAAGGTCTTAGACTCTTACTCTGGACTAATGGTTAAGGTCTTAACTCTTACTCTGGCATCATGGTTAAGGTCTTAACTCTTACTCTGGACTAATGGTTAAGGTCTTAGACTCTTACTCTGGACTAATGGTTAAGGTCTTAACTCTTTCTCTGGGCTAATGGTTAAGGTCTTAGACTCTTACTCTGGCATCATGGTTAAGGTCTTAGACTCTTACTCTGGCATCAAGGTTAAGGTCTTAACTCTTACACTGGCATCATGGTTAAGGTCTTAACTCGTACTCTGGACTAATGGTTAAGGTCTGAACTCTTACTCTGGACTAATGGTTAAGGTCTTAACTCTTACTCTGGACTAATGATTAAGGTCTTAACTCTTACTCTGGACTAATGGTTAAGGTCTTAGACTCTTACTCTCGAGTAATGGCTAAGGTCTTAACTCTTACTCTGGCATCATGGTTAAGGTCTTAGACTCTTACTCTGGACTAATGGTTAAGGTCTTAACTCATACTCTGGACTAATGGTTAAGGTCTTAGACTCTTACTCTGGACTAATGGTTAAGGTCTTAACTCTTACTCTGGACTAATGGTTAAGGTCTTAACTCTTACTCTGGACTAATGGTTAAGGTCTTAACTCTTACTTTGGCATCATGGTTAAGGTCTTAACTCTTACTCTGGACTAATGGTTAAGGTCTTAACTCTTACTCTGGCATCATGGTTGAGGTCTTAACTCTTACTCTGGACTAATGGTTAAGGTCTTAACTCTTACTCTGGCATCATGGTTAAGGTCTTAACACTTACTCTGGACTAATGGTTAAGGTCTTAACTCTTACTCTGGCATCATCGTTAAGGTCTTAACTCTTACTCTGGCATCATGGTTAAGGTCTTAGACTCTTACTCTGGACTAATGGTTAAGGTCTTAACTCTTACTCTGGACTAATGGTTAAGGGCTTAACTCTTACTCTGGCATCATCGTTAAGGTCTTAACTCTTACTCTGGCATCATCGTTAAGGTCTTACTCTGGACTAATGGTTAAGGTCTTAACTCTTACTCTGGACTAATGGTTAAGGTCTTAACTCTTACTCTGGCATCATGGTTAAGGTCTTAACTCTGGCATCATGGTTAAGGTCTTAACTCTTACTCTGGACTAATGGTTAAGGTCTTAACTCTTACTCTGGCATCATGGTTAAGGTCTTAGACTCATACTCTGGCATCATGGTTAAGGTCTTAACTCTTACTCTGGACTAATGGTTAAGGTCTTAACACTTACTCTGGCATCATGGTTAAGGTCTTAGACTCTTACTCTGGACTAATGGTTAAGGTCTTAACTCTTACTCTGGGCTAATGGTTAAGGTCTTAACTCTTACTCTGGACTAATGGTTAAGGTCTTATCTCTTTCTCTGGGCTAATGGTTAAGGTCTTAGACTCTTACTCTGGCATCATGGATATGGTCTTAGACTCTTACTCTGGACTACTGGTTAATGTCTTAACTCTTACTCTGGCGTCATGGTTAAGGTCTTAACTCTCACTCTGGCATCATGGTTAAGGTCTTAACTCTTACTCTGGACTAATGGTTAAGGTCTTAACTCTTACTCTGGCATCATGGTTAAGGTCTTAACTCTTACTCTGGACTAATGGTTAAGGTCTGAACTCTTACTCTGGACTAATGGTTAAGGTCTTAACTCTTACTCTGGCATCATGGTTAAGGTCTTAACTCTTACTCTGGACTAATGGTTAAGGTCTTAACTCTTACTCTGGGCTAATGGTTAAGGTCTTAACTCTTACTCTGGACTAATGGTTAAGGTCTTATCTCTTACTCTGGACTACTGGTTAATGTCTTAACTCTTACTCTGGCGTCATGGTTAAGGTCTTAACTCTCACTCTGGCATCATGGTTAAGGTCTTAACTCTTACTCTGGACTGATGGTTAAGGTCTTAACTCTTACTCTGGCATCATGGTTAAGGTCTTAACTCTTACTCTGGACTAATGGTTAAGGTCTGAACTCTTACTCTGGACTAATGGTTAAGGTCTTAACTCTTACTCTGGCTTCATGGTTAAGGTCTTAACTCTTACTCTGGACCAATGGTTAAGGTCTTAACTCTTACTCTGGCATCATGGTTAAGGTCTTAACTCTTACTCTGGACTGATGGTTAAGGTCTTAACTCTTACTCTGGGCTAATGGTTAAGGTCTTAACTCTTACTCTGGACTAATGGTTAAGGTCTTATCTCTTACTCTGGACTAATGGTTAAGGTCTTAGACTCTTACTCTGGCATCATGAATAAGGTCTTAGACTCTTACTCTGGACTACTGGTTAATGTCTTAACTCTTACTCTGTACTCATGGTTAAGGTCTTAACTCTTACTCTGGCATCATGGTTAAGGTCTTAACTCTTACTCTGGACTAATGCTTAAGGTCTTAACTCTTACTCTGGACTAATGGTTAAGGTCTTAACTCTACTCTGGCATCATGGGTAAGGTCTTAACTCTTACTCTGGACTAATGGTTAAGGTCTTAACTCTTACTCTGGACTAATGGTTAAGGTCTTAACTCTTACTCTGGCATCATGGTTAAGGTCTTAGACTCTTACTCTGGACTAATGGTTAAGGTCTTAACTCTTACTCTGGCATCATGGTTAAGGTCTTAACTCTTACTCTGGACTAATGGTTAAGGTCTTAGACTCTTACTCTGGACTAATGGTTAAGGTCTTAACTCTTTCTCTGGGCTAATGGTTAAGGTCTTAGACTCTTACTCTGGCATCATGGTTAAGGTCTTAGACTCTTACTCTGGCATCAAGGTTAAGGTCTTAACTCTTACACTGGCATCATGGTTAAGGTCTTAACTCGTACTCTGGACTAATGGTTAAGGTCTGAACTCTTAATCTGGACTAATGATTAGGGTCTTACCTCTTACTCTGGACTAATGGTTAAGGTCTTAACTCTTACTCTGGACTAATGGTTAAGGTCTTAGACTCTTACTCTCGAGTAATGGCTAAGGTCTTCACTCTTAATCTGGCATCATCGTTAAGGTCTTAACTCTTACTCTGGCATCATGGTTAAGGTCTTAGACTCTTACTCTGGACTAATGGTTAAGGTCTTAACTCTTACTCTGGACTAATGGTTAAGGGCTTAACTCTTACTCTGGCATCATCGTTAAGGTCTTAACTCTTACTCTGGCATCATCGTTAAGGTCTTACTCTGGACTAATGGTTAAGGTCTTAACTCTTACTCTGGACTAATGGTTAAGGTCTTAACTCTTACTCTGGCATCATGGTTAAGGTCTTAACTCTGGCATCATGGTTAAGGTCTTAACTCTTACTCTGGACTAATGGTTAAGGTCTTAACTCTTACTCTGGCATCATGGTTAAGGTCTTAGACTCATACTCTGGCATCATGGTTAAGGTCTTAACTCTTACTCTGGACTAATGGTTAAGGTCTTAACTCTTACTCTGGCATCATGGTTAAGGTCTTAGACTCTTACTCTGGACTAATGGTTAAGGTCTTAACTCTTACTCTGGGCTAATGGTTAAGGTCTTAACTCTTACTCTGGACTAATGGTTAAGGTCTTATCTCTTTCTCTGGGCTAATGGTTAAGGTCTTAGACTCTTACTCTGGCATCATGGATATGGTCTTAGACTCTTACTCTGGACTACTGGTTAATGTCTTAACTCTTACTCTGGCGTCATGGTTAAGGTCTTAACTCTCACTCTGGCATCATGGTTAAGGTCTTAACTCTTACTCTGGACTAATGGTTAAGGTCTTAACTCTTACTCTGGCATCATGGTTAAGGTCTTAACTCTTACTCTGGACTAATGGTTAAGGTCTGAACTCTTACTCTGGACTAATGGTTAAGGTCTTAACTCTTACTCTGGCATCATGGTTAAGGTCTTAACTCTTACTCTGGACTAATGGTTAAGGTCTTAACTCTTACTCTGGGCTAATGGTTAAGGTCTTAACTCTTACTCTGGACTAATGGTTAAGGTCTTATCTCTTACTCTGGACTACTGGTTAATGTCTTAACTCTTACTCTGGCGTCATGGTTAAGGTCTTAACTCTCACTCTGGCATCATGGTTAAGGTCTTAACTCTTACTCTGGACTGATGGTTAAGGTCTTAACTCTTACTCTGGCATCATGGTTAAGGTCTTAACTCTTACTCTGGACTAATGGTTAAGGTCTGAACTCTTACTCTGGACTAATGGTTAAGGTCTTAACTCTTACTCTGGCTTCATGGTTAAGGTCTTAACTCTTACTCTGGACCAATGGTTAAGGTCTTAACTCTTACTCTGGCATCATGGTTAAGGTCTTAACTCTTACTCTGGACTGATGGTTAAGGTCTTAACTCTTACTCTGGGCTAATGGTTAAGGTCTTAACTCTTACTCTGGACTAATGGTTAAGGTCTTATCTCTTACTCTGGACTAATGGTTAAGGTCTTAGACTCTTACTCTGGCATCATGAATAAGGTCTTAGACTCTTACTCTGGACTACTGGTTAATGTCTTAACTCTTACTCTGTACTCATGGTTAAGGTCTTAACTCTTACTCTGGCATCATGGTTAAGGTCTTAACTCTTACACTGGACTAATGGTTAAGGTCTTAACTCTTACTCTGGCATCATCGTTAAGGTCTTAACTCTTACTCTGGCATCATGGTTAAGGTCTTACTCTGGACTAATGGTTAAGGTCTTAACTCTTACTCTGGACTAATGGTTAAGGTCTTAACTCTTACTCTGGCATCATGGTTAAGGTCTTAACTCTGGCATCATGGTTAAGGTCTTAACTCTTACTCTGGCATCATCGTTAAGGTCTTAACTCTTACTCTGGCATCATGGTTAAGGTCTTACTCTGGACTAATGGTTAAGGTCTTAACTCTTACTCTGGACTAATGGTTAAGGTCTTAACTCTTACTCTGGCATCATGGTTAAGGTCTTAACTCTGGCATCATGGTTAAGGTCTTAACTCTTACTCTGGACTAATGGTTAAGGTCTTAACTCTTACTCTGGCATCATGGTTAAGGTCTTAGACTCATACTCTGGCATCATGGTTAAGGTCTTAACTCTTACTCTGGACTAATGGTTAAGGTCTTAACTCTTACTCTGGGCTAATGGTTAAGGTCTTAACTCTTACTCTGGACTAATGGTTAAGGTCTTATCTCTTACTCTGGACTAATGGTTAAGGTCTTAGACTCTTACTCTGGCATCATGAATAAGGTCTTAGACTCTTACTCTGGACTACTGGTTAATGTCTCAACTCTTACTCTGGCATCATGGTTAAGGTCTTAACTCTCACTCTGGCATCATGGTTAAGGTCTTAACTCTTACTCTGTACTCATGGTTAATGTCTTAACTCTTACTCTGGCATCATGGTTAAGGTCTTAACTCTTACTCTGGACTAATGGTTAAGGTCTTAACTCTTACTCTGGACTAATGGTTAAGGTCTTAACTCTACTCTGGCATCATGGTTAAGGTCTTAACTCTTACTCTGGACTAATGGTTAAGGTCTTAACTCTTACTCTGGACTAATGGTTAAGGTCTTAACTCTTACACTGGCATCATGGTTAAGGTCTTAGACTCTTACTCTGGACTAATGGTTAAGGTCTTAACTCTTACTCTGGCATCATGGTTAAGGTCTTAACTCTTACTCTGGACTAATGGTTAAGGTCTTAGACTCTTACTCTGGACTAATGGTTAAGGTCTTAACTCTTTCTCTGGGCTAATGGTTAAGGTCTTAGACTCTTACTCTGGCATCATGGTTAAGGTCTTAGACTCTTACTCTGGCATCAAGGTTAAGGTCTTAACTCTTACACTGGCATCATGGTTAAGGTCTTAACTCGTACTCTGGACTAATGGTTAAGGTCTGAACTCTTACTCTGGACTAATGGTTAAGGTCTTAACTCTTACTCTGGACTAATGATTAAGGTCTTAACTCTTACTCTGGACTAATGGTTAAGGTCTTAGACTCTTACTCTTGAGTAATGGCTAAGGTCTTAACTCTTACTCTGGCATCATGGTTAAGGTCTTAGAATCTTACTCTGGACTAATGGTTAAGGTCTTAACTCATACTCTGGACTAATGGTTAAGGTTTTAGACTCTTACTCTGGACTAATGGTTAAGGTCTTAACTCTTACTCTGGACTAATGGTTAAGGTCTTAACTCTTACTTTGGCATCATGGTTAAGGTCTTAACTCTTACTCTGGACTAATGGTTAAGGTCTTAACTCTTTCTCTGGCATCATGGTTGAGGTCTTAACTCTTACTCTGGACTAATGGTTAAGGTCTTAACTCTTACTCTGGCATCATGGTTAAGGTCTTAACACTTACTCTGGACTAATGGTTAAGGTCTTAACTCTTACTCTGGCATCATCGTTAAGGTCTTAACTCTTACTCTGGCATCATGGTTAAGGTCTTAGACTCTTACTCTGGAGTAATGGTTAAGGTCTTAACTCTTACTCTGGACTAATGGTTAAGGTCTTAAATCTTACTCTGGCATCATTGTTAAGGTCTTAACTCTTACTCTGGCATCATGGTTAAGGTCTTAATCTGGACTAATGGTTAAGGTATAAACTCTTACTCTGGACTAATGGTTAAGGTCTTAACTCTTAACCTGGCATCATGGTTAAGGTCTTAACTCTGGCATCATGGTTAAGGTCTTAACTCTTACTCTGGCATCATCGTTAAGGTCTTAACTCTTACTCTGGCATCATGGTTAAGGTCTTAACTCTGGCATCATGGTTAAGGTCTTAACTCTTACTCTGGACTAATGGTTAAGGTCTTTACTCTTACTCTGGCATCATGGTTAAGGTCTTAACTCTGGCATCATGGTTAAGGTCTTAACTCTTACTCTGGACTAATGGTTAAGGTCTTAACTCTTACTCTGGCATCATGGTTAAGGTCTTAGACTCATACTCTGGCATCATGGTTAAGGTCTTAACTCTTACTCTGGACTAATGGTTAAGGTCTTAACTCTTACTCTGGGCTAATGGTTAAGGTCTTAACTCTTACTCTGGACTAATGGTTAAGGTCTTATCTCTTACTCTGGACTAATGGTTAAGGTCTTAGACTCTTACTCTGGCATCATGAATAAGGTCTTAGACTCTTACTCTGGACTACTGGTTAATGTCTTAACTCTTACTCTGGCATCATGGTTAAGGTCTTAACTCTCACTCTGGCATCATGGTTAAGGTCTTAACTCTTACTCTGTACTCATGGTTAATGTCTTAACTCTTACTCTGGCATCATGGTTAAGGTCTTAACTCTTACTCTGGACTAATGGTTAAGGTCTTAACTCTTACTCTGGACTAATGGTTAAGGTCTTAACTCTTACTCTGGCATCATGGTGAAGGTCTTAACTCTTACTCTGGACTAATGGTTAAGGTCTTAACTCTTACTCTGGACTATTGATTAAGGCCTTAACTCTTACTCTGGGCTAATGATTAAGGTCTTAACTCTTACTCTGGCATCATGGTTAAGGTCTTAACTCTTACTCTGGACTAATGGTTAAGGTCTTAACTCTTACTCTGGACTAATGGTTAAGATCTTAACTCTTACTCTAAACTAATGGTTAAGGTTTTAACTCTTACTCTGGCATCATGGTTAAGGTCTTCGACTCTTACTCTTGCATCCTCGTTAAGGTCTTAACTCTTACTCTGGCATCATGGTTAAGGTCTTGACTCTTACTCTGGCATCATGGTTAAGGTCTTAACTCTTACTCTGGACTAATGGTTAAGGTCTTAACTCTTACTCTGGCATCACGGTTAAGGTCTTAACTCTTACTCTGGACTAATGGTTAAGGTCTTAACTCTTACTCTGGACTAATGGTTAAGGTCTTAACTCTTACTCCAGCATCATGGTTAAGGTCTTAACTCTTACTCTGGACTAATGGTTAAGGTCTTAACTCTTACTCTGGCATCATGGTTAAGGTCTTAACTCTTACTCTGGCATCATGGTTAAGGTCTTAACTCTTACTCTGGACTAATGGTTAAGGTCTTAGACTCTTACTCTGGACTAATGGTTAAGGTCTTAACTCTTACTCTGGCATCATGGTTAAGGTCTTAGACTCTTACTCTGGACTAATGGTTAAGGTCTTAACTCTTACTCTGGCATCATGATTAAGGTCTTAACTCTTACTCTGGACTAATGGTTAAGGTCTTAGACTCTTACTCTTGAGTAATGGCTAAGGTCTTAACTCTTACTCTGGCATCATGGTTAAGGTCTTAGAATCTTACTCTGGACTAATGGTTAAGGTCTTAACTCATACTCTGGACTAATGGTTAAGGTCTTAGACTCTTACTCTGGACTAATGGTTAAGGTCTTAACTCTTACTCTGGACTAATGGTTAAGGTCTTAACTCTTACTTTGGCATCATGGTTAAGGTCTTAACTCTTACTCTGGACTAATGGTTAAGGTCTTAACTCTTACTCTGGCATCATGGTTGAGGTCTTAACTCTTACTCTGGACTAATGGTTAAGGTCTTAACTCTTACTCTGGCATCATGGTTAAGGTCTTAACACTTACTCTGGACTAATGGTTAAGGTCTTAACTCTTACTCTGGCATCATCGTTAAGGTCTTAACTCTTACTCTGGCATCATGGTTAAGGTCTTAGACTCTTACTCTGGACTAATGGTTAAGGTCTTAACTCTTACTCTGGACTAATGGTTAAGGTCTTAACTCTTACTCTGGCATCATTGTTAAGGTCTTAACTCTTACTCTGGCATCATGGTTAAGGTCTTACTATGGACTAATGGTTAAGGTCTTAACTCTTACTCTGGACTAATGGTTAAGGTCTTAACTCTTACTCTGGCATCATGGTTAAGGTCTTAACTCTGGCATCATGGTTAAGGTCTTAACTCTTACTCTGGCATCATCGTTAAGGTCTTAACTCTTACTCTGGCATCATGGTTAAGGTCTTACTCTGGACTAATGGTTAAGGTCTTAACTCTTACTCTGGACTAATGGTTAAGGTCTTAACTCTTACTCTGGCATCATGGTTAAGGTCTTAACTCTGGCATCATGGTTAAGGTCTTAACTCTTACTCTGGACTAATGGTTAAGGTCTTAACTCTTACTCTGGCATCATGGTTAAGGTCTTAGACTCATACTCTGGCATCATGGTTAAGGTCTTAACTCTTACTCTGGACTAATGGTTAAGGTCTTAACTCTTACTCTGGGCTAATGGTTAAGGTCTTAACTCTTACTCTGGACTAATGGTTAAGGTCTTATCTCTTACTCTGGACTAATGGTTAAGGTCTTAGACTCTTACTCTGGCATCATGAATAAGGTCTTAGACTCTTACTCTGGACTACTGGTTAATGTCTTAACTCTTACTCTGGCATCATGGTTAAGGTCTTAACTCTCACTCTGGCATCATGGTTAAGGTCTTAACTCTTACTCTGTACTCATGGTTAATGTCTTAACTCTTACTCTGGCATCATGGTTAAGGTCTTAACTCTTACTCTGGACTAATGGTTAAGGTCTTAACTCTTACTCTGGACTAATGGTTAAGGTCTTAACTCTTACTCTGGCATCATGGTTAAGGTCTTAACTCTTACTCTGGACTAATGGTTAAGGTCTTAACTCTTACTCTGGACTATTGGTTAAGGCCTTAACTCTTACTCTGGGCTAATGATTAAGGTCTTAACTCTTACTCTGGCATCATGGTTAAGGTCTTAACTCTTACTCTGGACTAATGGTTAAGGTCTTAACTCTTACTCTGGACTAATGGTTAAGGTCTTAACTCTTACTCCAGCATCATGGTTAAGGTCTTCGACTCTTACTCTTGCATCCTCGTTAAGGTCTTAACTCTTACTCTGGCATCATGGTTAAGGTCTTGACTCTTACTCTGGCATCATGGTTAAGGTCTTAACTCTTACTCTGGACTAATGGTTAAGGTCTTAACTCTTACTCTGGCATCACGGTTAAGGTCTTAACTCTTACTCTGGCATCATGGTTAAGGTCTTAGACTCTTACTCTGGACTAATGGTTAAGGTCTTAACTCTTACTCTGGACTAATGGTTAAGGTCTTAACTCTTACTCCAGCATCATGGTTAAGGTCTTAACTCTTACTCTGGACTAATGGTTAAGGTCTTAACTCTTACTCTGGCATCATGGTTAAGGTCTTAACTCTTACTCTGGCATCATGGTTAAGGTCTTAACTCTTACTCTGGACTAATGGTTAAGGTCTTAGACTCTTACTCTGGACTAATGGTTAAGGTCTTAACTCTTACTCTGGCATCATGGTTAAGGTCTTAGACTCTTACTCAGGACTAATGGTTAAGGTCTTAACTCTTTCTCTGGACTAATGGTTAAGGTCTTAACTCTTACTCTGGACTAATGGTTAAGGTCTTAACTCTTACTCTGGACTAATGGTTAAGGTCTTACCTCTTACTCTGGCATCATGGTTAAGGTCTTAGACTCTTACTCTGGAATAATGGTTAAGGTCTTAACTCTTACTCTGGACTAATGGTTAAGGTCTTAACTCTTACTCTGGCATCACGGTTAAGGTCTTAACTTTTACTCTGGACTAATGGTTAAGGTCTTAACTCTTACTCTGGGCTAATGGTTAAGGTCTTAACTCTTACTCTGGACTAATGGTTAAGGTCCTAACTCTTACTCTGAACTACTGGTTAATGTCTTAACTCTTACTCTGGCATCATGGTTAAGTTCCTAACTCTTACTGTGGCCTATTGGTTAAGGTCCTAACTCTTACTCTGGCCTCATGGTTAAGGTCTTAACTCTTACTCTGGCATAATGGTTAAGGTCTTAACTCTTACTCTGGACTAATGGTTAAGGTCTTAACTCTTACTCTGGGCTAATGGTTAAGGTCTTAACTCTTCCTCTGGACTAATGGTTAAGGTCTTAACTCTTACTCTGGACTAATGGTTAAGGTCTTAACTCTTATTCTGGGCTAATGATTAAGGTCTTAACTCTTACTTTAGCATCATGGTTAAGGTCTTAACTCTTACTCTGGACTAATGGTTAAGGTCTTAACTCTTACTCTGGACTAATGGTTAAGGTCTTAACTCTTACTCTAGACTAATGGTTAAGGCTTTAACTCTTACTCTGGCATCATAGTTAAGGTCTTCGACTCTTACTCTGGACTAATGGTTAAGGTCTTAACTCTTACTCTGGACTAATGGTTAAGGTCTTAACTCTTACTCTGGCATCATGGTTAAGGTCTTAACTCTTACTCTGGCATCATGGTTAACGTCTTAACTCTTACTCTGGGCTAATGGCTAAGGTCTTAACTCTTACTCTGGACTAATGGTTAAGGTCTTAACTCTTACTCTGGGCTAATGGTTAAGGTCTTAACTCTTACTCTGGACTAATGGTTAAGGTCTTATCTCTTACTCTGGACTAATGGTTAAGGTCTTAGACTCTTACTCTGGCATCATGAATAAGGTCTTAGACTGTTACTCTGGACTACTGGTTAATGTCTTAACTCTTACTCTGGCATCATGGTTAAGGTCTTAACTCTTACTGTGTACTCATGGTTAATGTCTTAACTCTTACTCTGGCATCATGGTTAAGGTCTTAACTCTTACTCTGGACTAATGGTTAAGGTCTTAACTCTTACTCTGGACTAATGGTTAAGGTCTTAACTCTTACTCTGGCATCATGGTTAAGGTCTTAACTCTTACTCTGGACTAATGGTTAAGGTCTTAACTCTTACTCTGGACTATTGGTTAAGGCCTTAACTCTTACTCTGGGCTAATGATTAAGGTCTTAACTCTTACTCTGGCATCATGGTTAAGGTCTTAACTCTTACTCTGGACTAATGGTTAAGGTCTTAACTCTTACTCTGGACTAATGGTTAAGGTCTTAACTCTTACTCCAGCATCATGGTTAAGGTCTTCGACTCTTACTCTTGCATCCTCGTTAAGGTCTTAACTCTTACTCTGGCATCATGGTTAAGGTCTTGACTCTTACTCTGGCATCATGGTTAAGGTCTTAACTCTTACTCTGGACTAATGGTTAAGGTCTTAACTCTTACTCTGGCATCACGGTTAAGGTCTTAACTCTTACTCTGGACTAATGGTTAAGGTCTTAACTCTTACTCTGGACTAATGGTTAAGGTCTTAACTCTTACTCCAGCATCATGGTTAAGGTCGTAACTCTTACTCTGGACTAATGGTTAAGGTCTTAACTCTTACTCTGGCATCATGGTTAAGGTCTTAACTCTTACTCTGGCATCATGGTTAAGGTCTTAACTCTTACTCTGGACTAATGGTTAAGGTCTTAGACTCTTACTCTGGACTAATGGTTAAGGTCTTAACTCTTACTCTGGCATCATGGTTAAGGTCTTAGACTCTTACTCAGGACTAATGGTTAAGGTCTTAACTCTTTCTCTGGACTAATGGTTAAGGTCTTAACTCTTACTCTGGACTAATGGTTAAGGTCTTAACTCTTACTCTGGACTAATGGTTAAGGTCTTACCTCTTACTCTGGCATCATGGTTAAGGTCTTAGACTCTTACTCTGGAATAATGGTTAAGGTCTTAACTCTTACTCTGGACTAATGGTTAAGGTCTTAACTCTTACTCTGGCATCACGGTTAAGGTCTTAACTTTTACTCTGGACTAATGGTTAAGGTCTTAACTCTTACTCTGGGCTAATGGTTAAGGTCTTAACTCTTACTCTGGACTAATGGTTAAGGTCCTAACTCTTACTCTGAACTACTGGTTAATGTCTTAACTCTTACTCTGGCATCATGGTTAAGTTCCTAACTCTTACTGTGGCCTATTGGTTAAGGTCCTAACTCTTACTCTGGCCTCATGGTTAAGGTCTTAACTCTTACTCTGGCATAATGGTTAAGGTCTTAACTCTTACTCTGGACTAATGGTTAAGGTCTTAACTCTTACTCTGGGCTAATGGTTAAGGTCTTAACTCTTCCTCTGGACTAATGGTTAAGGTCTTAACTCTTACTCTGGACTAATGGTTAAGGTCTTAACTCTTATTCTGGGCTAATGATTAAGGTCTTAACTCTTACTTTAGCATCATGGTTAAGGTCTTAACTCTTACTCTGGACTAATGGTTAAGGTCTTAACTCTTACTCTGGACTAATGGTTAAGGTCTTAACTCTTACTCTAGACTAATGGTTAAGGCTTTAACTCTTACTCTGGCATCATAGTTAAGGTCTTCGACTCTTACTCTGGACTAATGGTTAAGGTCTTAACTCTTACTCTGGACTAATGGTTAAGGTCTTAACTCTTACTCTGGCATCATGGTTAAGGTCTTAACTCTTACTCTGGCATCATGGTTAACGTCTTAACTCTTACTCTGGGCTAATGGCTAAGGTCTTAACTCTTACTCTGGACTAATGGTTAAGGTCTTAACTCTTACTCTGGGCTAATGGTTAAGGTCTTAACTCTTACTCTGGACTAATGGTTAAGGTCTTATCTCTTACTCTGGACTAATGGTTAAGGTCTTAGACTCTTACTCTGGCATCATGAATAAGGTCTTAGACTGTTACTCTGGACTACTGGTTAATGTCTTAACTCTTACTCTGGCATCATGGTTAAGGTCTTAACTCTTACTGTGTACTCATGGTTAATGTCTTAACTCTTACTCTGGCATCATGGTTAAGGTCTTAACTCTTACTCTGGACTAATGGTTAAGGTCTTAACTCTTACTCTGGACTAATGGTTAAGGTCTTAACTCTTACTCTGGCATCATGGTTAAGGTCTTAACTCTTACTCTGGACTAATGGTTAAGGTCTTAACTCTTACTCTGGACTATTGGTTAAGGCCTTAACTCTTACTCTGGGCTAATGATTAAGGTCTTAACTCTTACTCTGGCATCATGGTTAAGGTCTTAACTCTTACTCTGGACTAATGGTTAAGGTCTTAACTCTTACTCTGGACTAATGGTTAAGGTCTTAACTCTTACTCCAGCATCATGGTTAAGGTCTTCGACTCTTACTCTTGCATCCTCGTTAAGGTCTTAACTCTTACTCTGGCATCATGGTTAAGGTCTTGACTCTTACTCTGGCATCATGGTTAAGGTCTTAACTCTTACTCTGGACTAATGGTTAAGGTCTTAACTCTTACTCTGGCATCACGGTTAAGGTCTTAACTCTTACTCTGGACTAATGGTTAAGGTCTTAACTCTTACTCTGGACTAATGGTTAAGGTCTTAACTCTTACTCCAGCATCATGGTTAAGGTCTTAACTCTTACTCTGGACTAATGGTTAAGGTCTTAACTCTTACTCTGGCATCATGGTTAAGGTCTTAACTCTTACTCTGGCATCATGGTTAAGGTCTTAACTCTTACTCTGGACTAATGGTTAAGGTCTTAGACTCTTACTCTGGACTAATGGTTAAGGTCTTAACTCTTACTCTGGCATCATGGTTAAGGTCTTAGACTCTTACTCAGGACTAATGGTTAAGGTCTTAACTCTTTCTCTGGACTAATGGTTAAGGTCTTAACTCTTACTCTGGACTAATGGTTAAGGTCTTAACTCTTACTCTGGACTAATGGTTAAGGTCTTACCTCTTACTCTGGCATCATGGTTAAGGTCTTAGACTCTTACTCTGGAATAATGGTTAAGGTCTTAACTCTTACTCTGGACTAATGGTTAAGGTCTTAACTCTTACTCTGGCATCACGGTTAAGGTCTTAACTTTTACTCTGGACTAATGGTTAAGGTCTTAACTCTTACTCTGGGCTAATGGTTAAGGTCTTAACTCTTACTCTGGACTAATGGTTAAGGTCCTAACTCTTACTCTGAACTACTGGTTAATGTCTTAACTCTTACTCTGGCATCATGGTTAAGTTCCTAACTCTTACTGTGGCCTATTGGTTAAGGTCCTAACTCTTACTCTGGCCTCATGGTTAAGGTCTTAACTCTTACTCTGGCATAATGGTTAAGGTCTTAACTCTTACTCTGGACTAATGGTTAAGGTCTTAACTCTTACTCTGGGCTAATGGTTAAGGTCTTAACTCTTCCTCTGGACTAATGGTTAAGGTCTTAACTCTTACTCTGGACTAATGGTTAAGGTCTTAACTCTTATTCTGGGCTAATGATTAAGGTCTTAACTCTTACTTTAGCATCATGGTTAAGGTCTTAACTCTTACTCTGGACTAATGGTTAAGGTCTTAACTCTTACTCTGGACTAATGGTTAAGGTCTTAACTCTTACTCTAGACTAATGGTTAAGGCTTTAACTCTTACTCTGGCATCATAGTTAAGGTCTTCGACTCTTACTCTGGACTAATGGTTAAGGTCTTAACTCTTACTCTGGACTAATGGTTAAGGTCTTAACTCTTACTCTGGCATCATGGTTAAGGTCTTAACTCTTACTCTGGCATCATGGTTAACGTCTTAACTCTTACTCTGGGCTAATGGCTAAGGTCTTAACTCTTACTCTGGACTAATGGTTAAGGTCTTAACTCTTACTCTGGGCTAATGGTTAAGGTCTTAACTCTTACTCTGGACTAATGGTTAAGGTCTTATCTCTTACTCTGGACTAATGGTTAAGGTCTTAGACTCTTACTCTGGCATCATGAATAAGGTCTTAGACTGTTACTCTGGACTACTGGTTAATGTCTTAACTCTTACTCTGGCATCATGGTTAAGGTCTTAACTCTCACTCTGGCATCATGGTTAAGGTCTTAACTCTTACTCTGTACTCATGGTTAATGTCTTAACTCTTACTCTGGCATCATGGTTAAGGTCTTAACTCTTACTCTGGACTAATGGTTAAGGTCTTAACTCTTACTCTGGACTAATGGTTAAGGTCTTAACTCTACTCTGGCATCATGGTTAAGGTCTTAACTCTTACTCTGGACTAATGGTTAAGGTCTTAACTCTTACTCTGGCATCATGGTTAAGGTCTTAGACTCTTACTCTGGACTAATGGTTAAGGTCTTAACTCTTACTCTGGCATCATGGTTAAGGTCTTAACTCTTACTCTGGACTAATGGTTAAGGTCTTAGCATCTTACTCTGGACTAATGGTTAAGTCCTTAACTCTTTCTCTGGGCTAATGGTTAAGGTCTTAGACTCTTACTCTGGCATCATGGTTAAGGTCTTAGACTCTTACTCTGGCATCAAGGTTAAGGTCTTAACTCTTACACTGGCATCATGGTTAAGGTCTTAACTCTTACTCTGGCATCATGGTTAAGGTCTTAGACTCTTACTCTGGACTAATGGTTAAGGTCTTAACTCTTACTCTGGCATCATGATTAAGGTCTTAACTCTTACTCTGGACTAATGGTTAAGGTCTTAGACTCTTACTCTTGAGTAATGGCTAAGGTCTTAACTCTTACTCTGGCATCATGGTTAAGGTCTTAGAATCTTACTCTGGACTAATGGTTAAGGTCTTAACTCATACTCTGGACTAATGGTTAAGGTCTTAACTCTTACTCTGGCATCATCGTTAAGGTCTTAACTCTTACTCTGGCATCATGGTTAAGGTCTTAACTCTTACACTGGCATCATGGTTAAGGTCTTAACTCTTACTCTGGCATCATGGTTAAGGTCTTAGACTCTTACTCTGGACTAATGGTTAAGGTCTTAACTCTTACTCTGGCATCATGGTTAAGGTCTTAGACTCTTACTCTGGACTAATGGTTAAGGTCTTAACTCTTACTCTGGCATCATGGTTAAGGTCTTAACTCTTACTCTGGACTAATGGTTAAGGTCTTAGACTCTTACTCTGGACTAATGGTTAAGGTCTTAACTCTTTCTCTGGGCTAATGGTTAAGGTCTTAGACTCTTACTCTGGCATCATGGTTAAGGTCTTAGACTCTTACTCTGGCATCAAGGTTAAGGTCTTAACTCTTACACTGGCATCATGGTTAAGGTCTTAACTCGTACTCTGGACTAATGGTTAAGGTCTGAACTCTTACTCTGGACTAATGGTTAAGGTCTTAACTCTTACTCTGGACTAATGGTTAAGGTCTTAACTCTTACTTTGGCATCATGGTTAAGGTCTTAACTCTTACTCTGGACTAATGGTTAAGGTCTTAACTCTTACTCTGGCATCATGGTTGAGGTCTTAACTCTTACTCTGGACTAATGGTTAAGGTCTTAACTCTTACTCTGGCATCATGGTTAAGGTCTTAACACTTACTCTGGACTAATGGTTAAGGTCTTAACTCTTACTCTGGCATCATCGTTAAGGTCTTAACTCTTACTCTGGCATCATGGTTAAGGTCTTAGACTCTTACTCTGGACTAATGGTTAAGGTCTTAACTCTTACACTGGACTAATGGTTAAGGTCTTAACTCTTACTCTGGCATCATCGTTAAGGTCTTAACTCTTACTCTGGCATCATGGTTAAGGTCTTACTCTGGACTAATGGTTAAGGTCTTAACTCTTACTCTGGACTAATGGTTAAGGTCTTAACTCTTACTCTGGCATCATGGTTAAGGTCTTAACTCTGGCATCATGGTTAAGGTCTTAACTCTTACTCTGGCATCATCGTTAAGGTCTTAACTCTTACTCTGGCATCATGGTTAAGGTCTTACTCTGGACTAATGGTTAAGGTCTTAACTCTTACTCTGGACTAATGGTTAAGGTCTTAACTCTTACTCTGGCATCATGGTTAAGGTCTTAACTCTGGCATCATGGTTAAGGTCTTAACTCTTACTCTGGACTAATGGTTAAGGTCTTAACTCTTACTCTGGCATCATGGTTAAGGTCTTAGACTCATACTCTGGCATCATGGTTAAGGTCTTAACTCTTACTCTGGACTAATGGTTAAGGTCTTAACTCTTACTCTGGGCTAATGGTTAAGGTCTTAACTCTTACTCTGGACTAATGGTTAAGGTCTTATCTCTTACTCTGGACTAATGGTTAAGGTCTTAGACTCTTACTCTGGCATCATGAATAAGGTCTTAGACTCTTACTCTGGACTACTGGTTAATGTCTCAACTCTTACTCTGGCATCATGGTTAAGGTCTTAACTCTCACTCTGGCATCATGGTTAAGGTCTTAACTCTTACTCTGTACTCATGGTTAATGTCTTAACTCTTACTCTGGCATCATGGTTAAGGTCTTAACTCTTACTCTGGACTAATGGTTAAGGTCTTAACTCTTACTCTGGACTAATGGTTAAGGTCTTAACTCTACTCTGGCATCATGGTTAAGGTCTTAACTCTTACTCTGGACTAATGGTTAAGGTCTTAACTCTTACTCTGGACTAATGGTTAAGGTCTTAACTCTTACACTGGCATCATGGTTAAGGTCTTAGACTCTTACTCTGGACTAATGGTTAAGGTCTTAACTCTTACTCTGGCATCATGGTTAAGGTCTTAACTCTTACTCTGGACTAATGGTTAAGGTCTTAGACTCTTACTCTGGACTAATGGTTAAGGTCTTAACTCTTTCTCTGGGCTAATGGTTAAGGTCTTAGACTCTTACTCTGGCATCATGGTTAAGGTCTTAGACTCTTACTCTGGCATCAAGGTTAAGGTCTTAACTCTTACACTGGCATCATGGTTAAGGTCTTAACTCGTACTCTGGACTAATGGTTAAGGTCTGAACTCTTACTCTGGACTAATGGTTAAGGTCTTAACTCTTACTCTGGACTAATGATTAAGGTCTTAACTCTTACTCTGGACTAATGGTTAAGGTCTTAGACTCTTACTCTCGAGTAATGGCTAAGGTCTTAACTCTTACTCTGGCATCATGGTTAAGGTCTTAGACTCTTACTCTGGACTAATGGTTAAGGTCTTAACTCATACTCTGGACTAATGGTTAAGGTCTTAGACTCTTACTCTGGACTAATGGTTAAGGTCTTAACTCTTACTCTGGACTAATGGTTAAGGTCTTAACTCTTACTCTGGACTAATGGTTAAGGTCTTAACTCTTACTTTGGCATCATGGTTAAGGTCTTAACTCTTACTCTGGACTAATGGTTAAGGTCTTAACTCTTACTCTGGCATCATGGTTGAGGTCTTAACTCTTACTCTGGACTAATGGTTAAGGTCTTAACTCTTACTCTGGCATCATGGTTAAGGTCTTAACACTTACTCTGGACTAATGGTTAAGGTCTTAACTCTTACTCTGGCATCATCGTTAAGGTCTTAACTCTTACTCTGGCATCATGGTTAAGGTCTTAGACTCTTACTCTGGACTAATGGTTAAGGTCTTAACTCTTACTCTGGACTAATGGTTAAGGGCTTAACTCTTACTCTGGCATCATCGTTAAGGTCTTAACTCTTACTCTGGCATCATCGTTAAGGTCTTACTCTGGACTAATGGTTAAGGTCTTAACTCTTACTCTGGACTAATGGTTAAGGTCTTAACTCTTACTCTGGCATCATGGTTAAGGTCTTAACTCTGGCATCATGGTTAAGGTCTTAACTCTTACTCTGGACTAATGGTTAAGGTCTTAACTCTTACTCTGGCATCATGGTTAAGGTCTTAGACTCATACTCTGGCATCATGGTTAAGGTCTTAACTCTTACTCTGGACTAATGGTTAAGGTCTTAACTCTTACTCTGGCATCATGGTTAAGGTCTTAGACTCTTACTCTGGACTAATGGTTAAGGTCTTAACTCTTACTCTGGGCTAATGGTTAAGGTCTTAACTCTTACTCTGGACTAATGGTTAAGGTCTTATCTCTTTCTCTGGGCTAATGGTTAAGGTCTTAGACTCTTACTCTGGCATCATGGATATGGTCTTAGACTCTTACTCTGGACTACTGGTTAATGTCTTAACTCTTACTCTGGCGTCATGGTTAAGGTCTTAACTCTCACTCTGGCATCATGGTTAAGGTCTTAACTCTTACTCTGGACTAATGGTTAAGGTCTTAACTCTTACTCTGGCATCATGGTTAAGGTCTTAACTCTTACTCTGGACTAATGGTTAAGGTCTGAACTCTTACTCTGGACTAATGGTTAAGGTCTTAACTCTTACTCTGGCATCATGGTTAAGGTCTTAACTCTTACTCTGGACTAATGGTTAAGGTCTTAACTCTTACTCTGGGCTAATGGTTAAGGTCTTAACTCTTACTCTGGACTAATGGTTAAGGTCTTATCTCTTACTCTGGACTACTGGTTAATGTCTTAACTCTTACTCTGGCGTCATGGTTAAGGTCTTAACTCTCACTCTGGCATCATGGTTAAGGTCTTAACTCTTACTCTGGACTGATGGTTAAGGTCTTAACTCTTACTCTGGCATCATGGTTAAGGTCTTAACTCTTACTCTGGACTAATGGTTAAGGTCTGAACTCTTACTCTGGACTAATGGTTAAGGTCTTAACTCTTACTCTGGCTTCATGGTTAAGGTCTTAACTCTTACTCTGGACCAATGGTTAAGGTCTTAACTCTTACTCTGGCATCATGGTTAAGGTCTTAACTCTTACTCTGGACTGATGGTTAAGGTCTTAACTCTTACTCTGGGCTAATGGTTAAGGTCTTAACTCTTACTCTGGACTAATGGTTAAGGTCTTATCTCTTACTCTGGACTAATGGTTAAGGTCTTAGACTCTTACTCTGGCATCATGAATAAGGTCTTAGACTCTTACTCTGGACTACTGGTTAATGTCTTAACTCTTACTCTGTACTCATGGTTAAGGTCTTAACTCTTACTCTGGCATCATGGTTAAGGTCTTAACTCTTACTCTGGACTAATGCTTAAGGTCTTAACTCTTACTCTGGACTAATGGTTAAGGTCTTAACTCTACTCTGGCATCATGGGTAAGGTCTTAACTCTTACTCTGGACTAATGGTTAAGGTCTTAACTCTTACTCTGGACTAATGGTTAAGGTCTTAACTCTTACTCTGGCATCATGGTTAAGGTCTTAGACTCTTACTCTGGACTAATGGTTAAGGTCTTAACTCTTACTCTGGCATCATGGTTAAGGTCTTAACTCTTACTCTGGACTAATGGTTAAGGTCTTAGACTCTTACTCTGGACTAATGGTTAAGGTCTTAACTCTTTCTCTGGGCTAATGGTTAAGGTCTTAGACTCTTACTCTGGCATCATGGTTAAGGTCTTAGACTCTTACTCTGGCATCAAGGTTAAGGTCTTAACTCTTACACTGGCATCATGGTTAAGGTCTTAACTCGTACTCTGGACTAATGGTTAAGGTCTGAACTCTTAATCTGGACTAATGATTAGGGTCTTAACTCTTACTCTGGACTAATGGTTAAGGTCTTAACTCTTACTCTGGACTAATGGTTAAGGTCTTAGACTCTTACTCTCGAGTAATGGCTAAGGTCTTCACTCTTAATCTGGCATCATCGTTAAGGTCTTAACTCTTACTCTGGCATCATGGTTAAGGTCTTAGACTCTTACTCTGGACTAATGGTTAAGGTCTTAACTCTTACTCTGGACTAATGGTTAAGGGCTTAACTCTTACTCTGGCATCATCGTTAAGGTCTTAACTCTTACTCTGGCATCATCGTTAAGGTCTTACTCTGGACTAATGGTTAAGGTCTTAACTCTTACTCTGGACTAATGGTTAAGGTCTTAACTCTTACTCTGGCATCATGGTTAAGGTCTTAACTCTGGCATCATGGTTAAGGTCTTAACTCTTACTCTGGACTAATGGTTAAGGTCTTAACTCTTACTCTGGCATCATGGTTAAGGTCTTAGACTCATACTCTGGCATCATGGTTAAGGTCTTAACTCTTACTCTGGACTAATGGTTAAGGTCTTAACTCTTACTCTGGCATCATGGTTAAGGTCTTAGACTCTTACTCTGGACTAATGGTTAAGGTCTTAACTCTTACTCTGGGCTAATGGTTAAGGTCTTAACTCTTACTCTGGACTAATGGTTAAGGTCTTATCTCTTTCTCTGGGCTAATGGTTAAGGTCTTAGACTCTTACTCTGGCATCATGGATATGGTCTTAGACTCTTACTCTGGACTACTGGTTAATGTCTTAACTCTTACTCTGGCGTCATGGTTAAGGTCTTAACTCTCACTCTGGCATCATGGTTAAGGTCTTAACTCTTACTCTGGACTAATGGTTAAGGTCTTAACTCTTACTCTGGCATCATGGTTAAGGTCTTAACTCTTACTCTGGACTAATGGTTAAGGTCTGAACTCTTACTCTGGACTAATGGTTAAGGTCTTAACTCTTACTCTGGCATCATGGTTAAGGTCTTAACTCTTACTCTGGACTAATGGTTAAGGTCTTAACTCTTACTCTGGGCTAATGGTTAAGGTCTTAACTCTTACTCTGGACTAATGGTTAAGGTCTTATCTCTTACTCTGGACTACTGGTTAATGTCTTAACTCTTACTCTGGCGTCATGGTTAAGGTCTTAACTCTCACTCTGGCATCATGGTTAAGGTCTTAACTCTTACTCTGGACTGATGGTTAAGGTCTTAACTCTTACTCTGGCATCATGGTTAAGGTCTTAACTCTTACTCTGGACTAATGGTTAAGGTCTGAACTCTTACTCTGGACTAATGGTTAAGGTCTTAACTCTTACTCTGGCTTCATGGTTAAGGTCTTAACTCTTACTCTGGACCAATGGTTAAGGTCTTAACTCTTACTCTGGCATCATGGTTAAGGTCTTAACTCTTACTCTGGACTGATGGTTAAGGTCTTAACTCTTACTCTGGGCTAATGGTTAAGGTCTTAACTCTTACTCTGGACTAATGGTTAAGGTCTTATCTCTTACTCTGGACTAATGGTTAAGGTCTTAGACTCTTACTCTGGCATCATGAATAAGGTCTTAGACTCTTACTCTGGACTACTGGTTAATGTCTTAACTCTTACTCTGTACTCATGGTTAAGGTCTTAACTCTTACTCTGGCATCATGGTTAAGGTCTTAACTCTTACACTGGACTAATGGTTAAGGTCTTAACTCTTACTCTGGCATCATCGTTAAGGTCTTAACTCTTACTCTGGCATCATGGTTAAGGTCTTACTCTGGACTAATGGTTAAGGTCTTAACTCTTACTCTGGACTAATGGTTAAGGTCTTAACTCTTACTCTGGCATCATGGTTAAGGTCTTAACTCTGGCATCATGGTTAAGGTCTTAACTCTTACTCTGGCATCATCGTTAAGGTCTTAACTCTTACTCTGGCATCATGGTTAAGGTCTTACTCTGGACTAATGGTTAAGGTCTTAACTCTTACTCTGGACTAATGGTTAAGGTCTTAACTCTTACTCTGGCATCATGGTTAAGGTCTTAACTCTGGCATCATGGTTAAGGTCTTAACTCTTACTCTGGACTAATGGTTAAGGTCTTAACTCTTACTCTGGCATCATGGTTAAGGTCTTAGACTCATACTCTGGCATCATGGTTAAGGTCTTAACTCTTACTCTGGACTAATGGTTAAGGTCTTAACTCTTACTCTGGGCTAATGGTTAAGGTCTTAACTCTTACTCTGGACTAATGGTTAAGGTCTTATCTCTTACTCTGGACTAATGGTTAAGGTCTTAGACTCTTACTCTGGCATCATGAATAAGGTCTTAGACTCTTACTCTGGACTACTGGTTAATGTCTCAACTCTTACTCTGGCATCATGGTTAAGGTCTTAACTCTCACTCTGGCATCATGGTTAAGGTCTTAACTCTTACTCTGTACTCATGGTTAATGTCTTAACTCTTACTCTGGCATCATGGTTAAGGTCTTAACTCTTACTCTGGACTAATGGTTAAGGTCTTAACTCTTACTCTGGACTAATGGTTAAGGTCTTAACTCTACTCTGGCATCATGGTTAAGGTCTTAACTCTTACTCTGGACTAATGGTTAAGGTCTTAACTCTTACTCTGGACTAATGGTTAAGGTCTTAACTCTTACACTGGCATCATGGTTAAGGTCTTAGACTCTTACTCTGGACTAATGGTTAAGGTCTTAACTCTTACTCTGGCATCATGGTTAAGGTCTTAACTCTTACTCTGGACTAATGGTTAAGGTCTTAGACTCTTACTCTGGACTAATGGTTAAGGTCTTAACTCTTTCTCTGGGCTAATGGTTAAGGTCTTAGACTCTTACTCTGGCATCATGGTTAAGGTCTTAGACTCTTACTCTGGCATCAAGGTTAAGGTCTTAACTCTTACACTGGCATCATGGTTAAGGTCTTAACTCGTACTCTGGACTAATGGTTAAGGTCTGAACTCTTACTCTGGACTAATGGTTAAGGTCTTAACTCTTACTCTGGACTAATGATTAAGGTCTTAACTCTTACTCTGGACTAATGGTTAAGGTCTTAGACTCTTACTCTCGAGTAATGGCTAAGGTCTTAACTCTTACTCTGGCATCATGGTTAAGGTCTTAGACTCTTACTCTGGACTAATGGTTAAGGTCTTAACTCATACTCTGGACTAATGGTTAAGGTCTTAGACTCTTACTCTGGACTAATGGTTAAGGTCTTAACTCTTACTCTGGACTAATGGTTAAGGTCTTAACTCTTACTCTGGACTAATGGTTAAGGTCTTAACTCTTACTTTGGCATCATGGTTAAGGTCTTAACTCTTACTCTGGACTAATGGTTAAGGTCTTAACTCTTACTCTGGCATCATGGTTGAGGTCTTAACTCTTACTCTGGACTAATGGTTAAGGTCTTAACTCTTACTCTGGCATCATGGTTAAGGTCTTAACACTTACTCTGGACTAATGGTTAAGGTCTTAACTCTTACTCTGGCATCATCGTTAAGGTCTTAACTCTTACTCTGGCATCATGGTTAAGGTCTTAGACTCTTACTCTGGACTAATGGTTAAGGTCTTAACTCTTACTCTGGACTAATGGTTAAGGTCTTAACTCTTACTCTGGCATCATCGTTAAGGTCTTAACTCTTACTCTGGCATCATCGTTAAGGTCTTACTCTGGACTAATGGTTAAGGTCTTAACTCTTACTCTGGACTAATGGTTAAGGTCTTAACTCTTACTCTGGCATCATGGTTAAGGTCTTAACTCTGGCATCATGGTTAAGGTCTTAACTCTTACTCTGGACTAATGGTTAAGGTCTTAACTCTTACTCTGGCATCATGGTTAAGGTCTTAGACTCATACTCTGGCATCATGGTTAAGGTCTTAACTCTTACTCTGGACTAATGGTTAAGGTCTTAACTCTTACTCTGGCATCATGGTTAAGGTCTTAGACTCTTACTCTGGACTAATGGTTAAGGTCTTAACTCTTACTCTGGGCTAATGGTTAAGGTCTTAACTCTTACTCTGGACTAATGGTTAAGGTCTTATCTCTTTCTCTGGGCTAATGGTTAAGGTCTTAGACTCTTACTCTGGCATCATGGATATGGTCTTAGACTCTTACTCTGGACTACTGGTTAATGTCTTAACTCTTACTCTGGCGTCATGGTTAAGGTCTTAACTCTCACTCTGGCATCATGGTTAAGGTCTTAACTCTTACTCTGGACTAATGGTTAAGGTCTTAACTCTTACTCTGGCATCATGGTTAAGGTCTTAACTCTTACTCTGGACTAATGGTTAAGGTCTGAACTCTTACTCTGGACTAATGGTTAAGGTCTTAACTCTTACTCTGGCATCATGGTTAAGGTCTTAACTCTTACTCTGGACTAATGGTTAAGGTCTTAACTCTTACTCTGGGCTAATGGTTAAGGTCTTAACTCTTACTCTGGACTAATGGTTAAGGTCTTATCTCTTACTCTGGACTACTGGTTAATGTCTTAACTCTTACTCTGGCGTCATGGTTAAGGTCTTAACTCTCACTCTGGCATCATGGTTAAGGTCTTAACTCTTACTCTGGACTGATGGTTAAGGTCTTAACTCTTACTCTGGCATCATGGTTAAGGTCTTAACTCTTACTCTGGACTAATGGTTAAGGTCTGAACTCTTACTCTGGACTAATGGTTAAGGTCTTAACTCTTACTCTGGCTTCATGGTTAAGGTCTTAACTCTTACTCTGGACCAATGGTTAAGGTCTTAACTCTTACTCTGGCATCATGGTTAAGGTCTTAACTCTTACTCTGGACTGATGGTTAAGGTCTTAACTCTTACTCTGGGCTAATGGTTAAGGTCTTAACTCTTACTCTGGACTAATGGTTAAGGTCTTATCTCTTACTCTGGACTAATGGTTAAGGTCTTAGACTCTTACTCTGGCATCATGAATAAGGTCTTAGACTCTTACTCTGGACTACTGGTTAATGTCTTAACTCTTACTCTGTACTCATGGTTAAGGTCTTAACTCTTACTCTGGCATCATGGTTAAGGTCTTAACTCTTACTCTGGACTAATGGTTAAGGTCTTAACTCTTACTCTGGACTAATGGTTAAGGTCTTAACTCTACTCTGGCATCATGGGTAAGGTCTTAACTCTTACTCTGGACTAATGGTTAAGGTCTTAACTCTTACTCTGGACTAATGGTTAAGGTCTTAACTCTTACTCTGGCATCATGGTTAAGGTCTTAGACTCTTACTCTGGACTAATGGTTAAGGTCTTAACTCTTACTCTGGCATCATGGTTAAGGTCTTAACTCTTACTCTGGACTAATGGTTAAGGTCTTAGACTCTTACTCTGGACTAATGGTTAAGGTCTTAACTCTTTCTCTGGGCTAATGGTTAAGGTCTTAGACTCTTACTCTGGCATCATGGTTAAGGTCTTAGACTCTTACTCTGGCATCAAGGTTAAGGTCTTAACTCTTACACTGGCATCATGGTTAAGGTCTTAACTCGTACTCTGGACTAATGGTTAAGGTCTGAACTCTTAATCTGGACTAATGATTAGGGTCTTAACTCTTACTCTGGACTAATGGTTACGGTCTTAACTCTTACTCTGGACTAATGGTTAAGGTCTTAGACTCTTACTCTCGAGTAATGGCTAAGGTCTTCACTCTTAATCTGGCATCATCGTTAAGGTCTTAACTCTTACTCTGGCATCATGGTTAAGGTCTTAGACTCTTACTCTGGACTAATGGTTAAGGTCTTAACTCTTACTCTGGACTAATGGTTAAGGGCTTAACTCTTACTCTGGCATCATCGTTAAGGTCTTAACTCTTACTCTGGCATCATCGTTAAGGTCTTACTCTGGACTAATGGTTAAGGTCTTAACTCTTACTCTGGACTAATGGTTAAGGTCTTAACTCTTACTCTGGCATCATGGTTAAGGTCTTAACTCTGGCATCATGGTTAAGGTCTTAACTCTTACTCTGGACTAATGGTTAAGGTCTTAACTCTTACTCTGGCATCATGGTTAAGGTCTTAGACTCATACTCTGGCATCATGGTTAAGGTCTTAACTCTTACTCTGGACTAATGGTTAAGGTCTTAACTCTTACTCTGGCATCATGGTTAAGGTCTTAGACTCTTACTCTGGACTAATGGTTAAGGTCTTAACTCTTACTCTGGGCTAATGGTTAAGGTCTTAACTCTTACTCTGGACTAATGGTTAAGGTCTTATCTCTTTCTCTGGGCTAATGGTTAAGGTCTTAGACTCTTACTCTGGCATCATGGATATGGTCTTAGACTCTTACTCTGGACTACTGGTTAATGTCTTAACTCTTACTCTGGCGTCATGGTTAAGGTCTTAACTCTCACTCTGGCATCATGGTTAAGGTCTTAACTCTTACTCTGGACTAATGGTTAAGGTCTTAACTCTTACTCTGGCATCATGGTTAAGGTCTTAACTCTTACTCTGGACTAATGGTTAAGGTCTGAACTCTTACTCTGGACTAATGGTTAAGGTCTTAACTCTTACTCTGGCATCATGGTTAAGGTCTTAACTCTTACTCTGGACTAATGGTTAAGGTCTTAACTCTTACTCTGGGCTAATGGTTAAGGTCTTAACTCTTACTCTGGACTAATGGTTAAGGTCTTATCTCTTACTCTGGACTACTGGTTAATGTCTTAACTCTTACTCTGGCGTCATGGTTAAGGTCTTAACTCTCACTCTGGCATCATGGTTAAGGTCTTAACTCTTACTCTGGACTGATGGTTAAGGTCTTAACTCTTACTCTGGCATCATGGTTAAGGTCTTAACTCTTACTCTGGACTAATGGTTAAGGTCTGAACTCTTACTCTGGACTAATGGTTAAGGTCTTAACTCTTACTCTGGCTTCATGGTTAAGGTCTTAACTCTTACTCTGGACCAATGGTTAAGGTCTTAACTCTTACTCTGGCATCATGGTTAAGGTCTTAACTCTTACTCTGGACTGATGGTTAAGGTCTTAACTCTTACTCTGGGCTAATGGTTAAGGTCTTAACTCTTACTCTGGACTAATGGTTAAGGTCTTATCTCTTACTCTGGACTAATGGTTAAGGTCTTAGACTCTTACTCTGGCATCATGAATAAGGTCTTAGACTCTTACTCTGGACTACTGGTTAATGTCTTAACTCTTACTCTGTACTCATGCTTAAGGTCTTAACTCTTACTCTGGCATCATGGTTAAGGTCTTAACTCTTACTCTGGACTAATGGATAAGGTCTTAACTCTTACTCTGGACTAATGGTTAAGGTCTTAACTCTACTCTGGCATCATGGGTAAGGTCTTAACTCTTACTCTGGACTAATGGTTAAGGTCTTAACTCTTACTCTGGACTAATGGTTAAGGTCTTAACTCTTACTCTGGCATCATGGTTAAGGTCTTAGACTCTTACTCTGGACTAATGGTTAAGGTCTTAACTCTTACTCTGGCATCATGGTTAAGGTCTTAACTCTTACTCTGGACTAATGGTTAAGGTCTTAGACTCTTACTCTGGACTAATGGTTAAGGTCTTAACTCTTTCTCTGGGCTAATGGTTAAGGTCTTAGACTCTTACTCTGGCATCATGGTTAAGGTCTTAGACTCTTACTCTGGCATCAAGGTTAAGGTCTTAACTCTTACACTGGCATCATGGTTAAGGTCTTAACTCGTACTCTGGACTAATGGTTAAGGTCTGAACTCTTAATCTGGACTAATGATTAGGGTCTTAACTCTTACTCTGGACTAATGGTTAAGGTCTTAACTCTTACTCTGGACTAATGGTTAAGGTCTTAGACTCTTACTCTCGAGTAATGGCTAAGGTCTTCACTCTTAATCTGGCATCATGGTTAAGGTCTTAGACTCTTACTCTGGACTAATGGTTAAGGTCTTAACTCATACTCTGGACTAATGGTTAAGGTCTTAACTCATACTCTGGACTAATGGTTAAGGTCTTAGACTCTTACTCTGGACTAATGGTTAAGGTCTTAACTCTTACTCTGGCATCATGGTTAAGGTCTTAACTCTTACTCTGGACTAATGGTTAAGGTCTTAGACTCTTACTCTGGACTAATGGTTAAGGTCTTAACTCTTACTCTGGCATCATGGTTAAGGTCTTAGACTCTTACTCTGGACTAATGGTTAAGGTCTTAACTCTTACTCTGGACTAATGGTTAAGGTCTTAACTCTTACTCTGGACTAATGGTTAAGGTCTTACCTCTTACTCTGGCATCATGGTTAAGGTCTTAGACTCTTACTCTGGAATAATGGTTAAGGTCTTAACTCTTACTCTGGCATCATGGTTAAGGTCTTAACTCTTACTCTGGACTAATGGTTAAGGTCTTAACTCTTACTCTGGCATCATGGTTAAGGTCTTAACTTTTACTCTGGACTAATGGTTAAGGTCTTAACTCTTACTCTGGGCTAATGGTTAAGGTCTTAACTCTTACTCTGGACTAATGGTTAAGGTCCTAACTCTTACTCTGAACTACTGGTTAATGTCTTAACTCTTACTCTGGCATCATGGTTAAGTTCCTAACTCTTACTGTGGCCTATTGGTTAAGGTCCTAACTCTTACTCTGGCCTCATGGTTAAGGTCTTAACTCTTACTCTGGCATCATGGTTAAGGTCTTAACTCTTACTCTGGACTAATGGTTAAGGTCTTAACTCTTACTCTGGGCTAATGGTTAAGGTCTTAACTCTTCCTCTGGACTAATGGTTAAGGTCTTAACTCTTACTCTGGACTAATGGTTAAGGTCTTAACTCTTATTCTGGGCTAATGATTAAGGTCTTAACTCTTACTTTAGCATCATGGTTAAGGTCTTAACTCTTACTCTGGACTAATGGTTAAGGTCTTAACTCTTACTCTGGACTAATGGTTAAGGTCTTAACTCTTACTCTAGACTAATGGTTAAGGCTTTAACTCTTACTCTGGCATCATAGTTAAGGTCTTCGACTCTTACTCTGGACTAATGGTTAAGGTCTTAACTCTTACTCTGGACTAATGGTTAAGGTCTTAACTCTTACTCTGGCATCATGTTTAAGGTCTTAACTCTTACTCTGGCATCATGGTTAACGTCTTAACTCTTACTCTGGGCTAATGGTTAAGGTCTTAACTCTTACTCTGGACTAATGGTTAAGGTCTTAACTCTTACTCTGGGCTAATGGTTAAGGTCTTAACTCTTACTCTGGACTAATGGTTAAGGTCTTATCTCTTACTCTGGACTAATGGTTAAGGTCTTAGACTCTTACTCTGGCATCATGAATAAGGTCTTAGACTCTTACTCTGGACTACTGGTTAATGTCTCAACTCTTACTCTGGCATCATGGTTAAGGTCTTAACTCTCACTCTGGCATCATGGTTAAGGTCTTAACTCTTACTCTGTACTCATGGTTAATGTCTTAACTCTTACTCTGGCATCATGGTTAAGGTCTTAACTCTTACTCTGGACTAATGGTTAAGGTCTTAACTCTTACTCTGGACTAATGGTTAAGGTCTTAACTCTACTCTGGCATCATGGTTAAGGTCTTAACTCTTACTCTGGACTAATGGTTAAGGTCTTAACTCTTACTCTGGACTAATGGTTAAGGTCTTAACTCTTACACTGGCATCATGGTTAAGGTCTTAGACTCTTACTCTGGACTAATGGTTAAGGTCTTAACTCTTACTCTGGCATCATGGTTAAGGTCTTAACTCTTACTCTGGACTAATGGTTAAGGTCTTAGACTCTTACTCTGGACTAATGGTTAAGGTCTTAACTCTTTCTCTGGGCTAATGGTTAAGGTCTTAGACTCTTACTCTGGCATCATGGTTAAGGTCTTAGACTCTTACTCTGGCATCAAGGTTAAGGTCTTAACTCTTACACTGGCATCATGGTTAAGGTCTTAACTCGTACTCTGGACTAATGGTTAAGGTCTGAACTCTTACTCTGGACTAATGGTTAAGGTCTTAACTCTTACTCTGGACTAATGATTAAGGTCTTAACTCTTACTCTGGACTAATGGTTAAGGTCTTAGACTCTTACTCTCGAGTAATGGCTAAGGTCTTAACTCTTACTCTGGCATCATGGTTAAGGTCTTAGACTCTTACTCTGGACTAATGGTTAAGGTCTTAACTCATACTCTGGACTAATGGTTAAGGTCTTAGACTCTTACTCTGGACTAATGGTTAAGGTCTTAACTCTTACTCTGGACTAATGGTTAAGGTCTTAACTCTTACTCTGGACTAATGGTTAAGGTCTTAACTCTTACTTTGGCATCATGGTTAAGGTCTTAACTCTTACTCTGGACTAATGGTTAAGGTCTTAACTCTTACTCTGGCATCATGGTTGAGGTCTTAACTCTTACTCTGGACTAATGGTTAAGGTCTTAACTCTTACTCTGGCATCATGGTTAAGGTCTTAACACTTACTCTGGACTAATGGTTAAGGTCTTAACTCTTACTCTGGCATCATCGTTAAGGTCTTAACTCTTACTCTGGCATCATGGTTAAGGTCTTAGACTCTTACTCTGGACTAATGGTTAAGGTCTTAACTCTTACTCTGGACTAATGGTTAAGGGCTTAACTCTTACTCTGGCATCATCGTTAAGGTCTTAACTCTTACTCTGGCATCATCGTTAAGGTCTTACTCTGGACTAATGGTTAAGGTCTTAACTCTTACTCTGGACTAATGGTTAAGGTCTTAACTCTTACTCTGGCATCATGGTTAAGGTCTTAACTCTGGCATCATGGTTAAGGTCTTAACTCTTACTCTGGACTAATGGTTAAGGTCTTAACTCTTACTCTGGCATCATGGTTAAGGTCTTAGACTCATACTCTGGCATCATGGTTAAGGTCTTAACTCTTACTCTGGACTAATGGTTAAGGTCTTAACTCTTACTCTGGCATCATGGTTAAGGTCTTAGACTCTTACTCTGGACTAATGGTTAAGGTCTTAACTCTTACTCTGGGCTAATGGTTAAGGTCTTAACTCTTACTCTGGACTAATGGTTAAGGTCTTATCTCTTTCTCTGGGCTAATGGTTAAGGTCTTAGACTCTTACTCTGGCATCATGGATATGGTCTTAGACTCTTACTCTGGACTACTGGTTAATGTCTTAACTCTTACTCTGGCGTCATGGTTAAGGTCTTAACTCTCACTCTGGCATCATGGTTAAGGTCTTAACTCTTACTCTGGACTAATGGTTAAGGTCTTAACTCTTACTCTGGCATCATGGTTAAGGTCTTAACTCTTACTCTGGACTAATGGTTAAGGTCTGAACTCTTACTCTGGACTAATGGTTAAGGTCTTAACTCTTACTCTGGCATCATGGTTAAGGTCTTAACTCTTACTCTGGACTAATGGTTAAGGTCTTAACTCTTACTCTGGGCTAATGGTTAAGGTCTTAACTCTTACTCTGGACTAATGGTTAAGGTCTTATCTCTTACTCTGGACTACTGGTTAATGTCTTAACTCTTACTCTGGCGTCATGGTTAAGGTCTTAACTCTCACTCTGGCATCATGGTTAAGGTCTTAACTCTTACTCTGGACTGATGGTTAAGGTCTTAACTCTTACTCTGGCATCATGGTTAAGGTCTTAACTCTTACTCTGGACTAATGGTTAAGGTCTGAACTCTTACTCTGGACTAATGGTTAAGGTCTTAACTCTTACTCTGGCTTCATGGTTAAGGTCTTAACTCTTACTCTGGACCAATGGTTAAGGTCTTAACTCTTACTCTGGCATCATGGTTAAGGTCTTAACTCTTACTCTGGACTGATGGTTAAGGTCTTAACTCTTACTCTGGGCTAATGGTTAAGGTCTTAACTCTTACTCTGGACTAATGGTTAAGGTCTTATCTCTTACTCTGGACTAATGGTTAAGGTCTTAGACTCTTACTCTGGCATCATGAATAAGGTCTTAGACTCTTACTCTGGACTACTGGTTAATGTCTTAACTCTTACTCTGTACTCATGGTTAAGGTCTTAACTCTTACTCTGGCATCATGGTTAAGGTCTTAACTCTTACTCTGGACTAATGGTTAAGGTCTTAACTCTTACTCTGGACTAATGGTTAAGGTCTTAACTCTACTCTGGCATCATGGGTAAGGTCTTAACTCTTACTCTGGACTAATGGTTAAGGTCTTAACTCTTACTCTGGACTAATGGTTAAGGTCTTAACTCTTACTCTGGCATCATGGTTAAGGTCTTAGACTCTTACTCTGGACTAATGGTTAAGGTCTTAACTCTTACTCTGGCATCATGGTTAAGGTCTTAACTCTTACTCTGGACTAATGGTTAAGGTCTTAGACTCTTACTCTGGACTAATGGTTAAGGTCTTAACTCTTTCTCTGGGCTAATGGTTAAGGTCTTAGACTCTTACTCTGGCATCATGGTTAAGGTCTTAGACTCTTACTCTGGCATCAAGGTTAAGGTCTTAACTCTTACACTGGCATCATGGTTAAGGTCTTAACTCGTACTCTGGACTAATGGTTAAGGTCTGAACTCTTAATCTGGACTAATGATTAGGGTCTTAACTCTTACTCTGGACTAATGGTTAAGGTCTTAACTCTTACTCTGGACTAATGGTTAAGGTCTTAGACTCTTACTCTCGAGTAATGGCTAAGGTCTTCACTCTTAATCTGGCATCATCGTTAAGGTCTTAACTCTTACTCTGGCATCATGGTTAAGGTCTTAGACTCTTACTCTGGACTAATGGTTAAGGTCTTAACTCTTACTCTGGACTAATGGTTAAGGGCTTAACTCTTACTCTGGCATCATCGTTAAGGTCTTAACTCTTACTCTGGCATCATCGTTAAGGTCTTACTCTGGACTAATGGTTAAGGTCTTAACTCTTACTCTGGACTAATGGTTAAGGTCTTAACTCTTACTCTGGCATCATGGTTAAGGTCTTAACTCTGGCATCATGGTTAAGGTCTTAACTCTTACTCTGGACTAATGGTTAAGGTCTTAACTCTTACTCTGGCATCATGGTTAAGGTCTTAGACTCATACTCTGGCATCATGGTTAAGGTCTTAACTCTTACTCTGGACTAATGGTTAAGGTCTTAACTCTTACTCTGGCATCATGGTTAAGGTCTTAGACTCTTACTCTGGACTAATGGTTAAGGTCTTAACTCTTACTCTGGGCTAATGGTTAAGGTCTTAACTCTTACTCTGGACTAATGGTTAAGGTCTTATCTCTTTCTCTGGGCTAATGGTTAAGGTCTTAGACTCTTACTCTGGCATCATGGATATGGTCTTAGACTCTTACTCTGGACTACTGGTTAATGTCTTAACTCTTACTCTGGCGTCATGGTTAAGGTCTTAACTCTCACTCTGGCATCATGGTTAAGGTCTTAACTCTTACTCTGGACTAATGGTTAAGGTCTTAACTCTTACTCTGGCATCATGGTTAAGGTCTTAACTCTTACTCTGGACTAATGGTTAAGGTCTGAACTCTTACTCTGGACTAATGGTTAAGGTCTTAACTCTTACTCTGGCATCATGGTTAAGGTCTTAACTCTTACTCTGGACTAATGGTTAAGGTCTTAACTCTTACTCTGGGCTAATGGTTAAGGTCTTAACTCTTACTCTGGACTAATGGTTAAGGTCTTATCTCTTACTCTGGACTACTGGTTAATGTCTTAACTCTTACTCTGGCGTCATGGTTAAGGTCTTAACTCTCACTCTGGCATCATGGTTAAGGTCTTAACTCTTACTCTGGACTGATGGTTAAGGTCTTAACTCTTACTCTGGCATCATGGTTAAGGTCTTAACTCTTACTCTGGACTAATGGTTAAGGTCTGAACTCTTACTCTGGACTAATGGTTAAGGTCTTAACTCTTACTCTGGCTTCATGGTTAAGGTCTTAACTCTTACTCTGGACCAATGGTTAAGGTCTTAACTCTTACTCTGGCATCATGGTTAAGGTCTTAACTCTTACTCTGGACTGATGGTTAAGGTCTTAACTCTTACTCTGGGCTAATGGTTAAGGTCTTAACTCTTACTCTGGACTAATGGTTAAGGTCTTATCTCTTACTCTGGACTAATGGTTAAGGTCTTAGACTCTTACTCTGGCATCATGAATAAGGTCTTAGACTCTTACTCTGGACTACTGGTTAATGTCTTAACTCTTACTCTGTACTCATGGTTAAGGTCTTAACTCTTACTCTGGCATCATGGTTAAGGTCTTAACTCTTACACTGGACTAATGGTTAAGGTCTTAACTCTTACTCTGGCATCATCGTTAAGGTCTTAACTCTTACTCTGGCATCATGGTTAAGGTCTTACTCTGGACTAATGGTTAAGGTCTTAACTCTTACTCTGGACTAATGGTTAAGGTCTTAACTCTTACTCTGGCATCATGGTTAAGGTCTTAACTCTGGCATCATGGTTAAGGTCTTAACTCTTACTCTGGCATCATCGTTAAGGTCTTAACTCTTACTCTGGCATCATGGTTAAGGTCTTACTCTGGACTAATGGTTAAGGTCTTAACTCTTACTCTGGACTAATGGTTAAGGTCTTAACTCTTACTCTGGCATCATGGTTAAGGTCTTAACTCTGGCATCATGGTTAAGGTCTTAACTCTTACTCTGGACTAATGGTTAAGGTCTTAACTCTTACTCTGGCATCATGGTTAAGGTCTTAGACTCATACTCTGGCATCATGGTTAAGGTCTTAACTCTTACTCTGGACTAATGGTTAAGGTCTTAACTCTTACTCTGGGCTAATGGTTAAGGTCTTAACTCTTACTCTGGACTAATGGTTAAGGTCTTATCTCTTACTCTGGACTAATGGTTAAGGTCTTAGACTCTTACTCTGGCATCATGAATAAGGTCTTAGACTCTTACTCTGGACTACTGGTTAATGTCTCAACTCTTACTCTGGCATCATGGTTAAGGTCTTAACTCTCACTCTGGCATCATGGTTAAGGTCTTAACTCTTACTCTGTACTCATGGTTAATGTCTTAACTCTTACTCTGGCATCATGGTTAAGGTCTTAACTCTTACTCTGGACTAATGGTTAAGGTCTTAACTCTTACTCTGGACTAATGGTTAAGGTCTTAACTCTACTCTGGCATCATGGTTAAGGTCTTAACTCTTACTCTGGACTAATGGTTAAGGTCTTAACTCTTACTCTGGACTAATGGTTAAGGTCTTAACTCTTACACTGGCATCATGGTTAAGGTCTTAGACTCTTACTCTGGACTAATGGTTAAGGTCTTAACTCTTACTCTGGCATCATGGTTAAGGTCTTAACTCTTACTCTGGACTAATGGTTAAGGTCTTAGACTCTTACTCTGGACTAATGGTTAAGGTCTTAACTCTTTCTCTGGGCTAATGGTTAAGGTCTTAGACTCTTACTCTGGCATCATGGTTAAGGTCTTAGACTCTTACTCTGGCATCAAGGTTAAGGTCTTAACTCTTACACTGGCATCATGGTTAAGGTCTTAACTCGTACTCTGGACTAATGGTTAAGGTCTGAACTCTTACTCTGGACTAATGGTTAAGGTCTTAACTCTTACTCTGGACTAATGATTAAGGTCTTAACTCTTACTCTGGACTAATGGTTAAGGTCTTAGACTCTTACTCTCGAGTAATGGCTAAGGTCTTAACTCTTACTCTGGCATCATGGTTAAGGTCTTAGACTCTTACTCTGGACTAATGGTTAAGGTCTTAACTCATACTCTGGACTAATGGTTAAGGTCTTAGACTCTTACTCTGGACTAATGGTTAAGGTCTTAACTCTTACTCTGGACTAATGGTTAAGGTCTTAACTCTTACTCTGGACTAATGGTTAAGGTCTTAACTCTTACTTTGGCATCATGGTTAAGGTCTTAACTCTTACTCTGGACTAATGGTTAAGGTCTTAACTCTTACTCTGGCATCATGGTTGAGGTCTTAACTCTTACTCTGGACTAATGGTTAAGGTCTTAACTCTTACTCTGGCATCATGGTTAAGGTCTTAACACTTACTCTGGACTAATGGTTAAGGTCTTAACTCTTACTCTGGCATCATCGTTAAGGTCTTAACTCTTACTCTGGCATCATGGTTAAGGTCTTAGACTCTTACTCTGGACTAATGGTTAAGGTCTTAACTCTTACTCTGGACTAATGGTTAAGGTCTTAACTCTTACTCTGGCATCATCGTTAAGGTCTTAACTCTTACTCTGGCATCATCGTTAAGGTCTTACTCTGGACTAATGGTTAAGGTCTTAACTCTTACTCTGGACTAATGGTTAAGGTCTTAACTCTTACTCTGGCATCATGGTTAAGGTCTTAACTCTGGCATCATGGTTAAGGTCTTAACTCTTACTCTGGACTAATGGTTAAGGTCTTAACTCTTACTCTGGCATCATGGTTAAGGTCTTAGACTCATACTCTGGCATCATGGTTAAGGTCTTAACTCTTACTCTGGACTAATGGTTAAGGTCTTAACTCTTACTCTGGCATCATGGTTAAGGTCTTAGACTCTTACTCTGGACTAATGGTTAAGGTCTTAACTCTTACTCTGGGCTAATGGTTAAGGTCTTAACTCTTACTCTGGACTAATGGTTAAGGTCTTATCTCTTTCTCTGGGCTAATGGTTAAGGTCTTAGACTCTTACTCTGGCATCATGGATATGGTCTTAGACTCTTACTCTGGACTACTGGTTAATGTCTTAACTCTTACTCTGGCGTCATGGTTAAGGTCTTAACTCTCACTCTGGCATCATGGTTAAGGTCTTAACTCTTACTCTGGACTAATGGTTAAGGTCTTAACTCTTACTCTGGCATCATGGTTAAGGTCTTAACTCTTACTCTGGACTAATGGTTAAGGTCTGAACTCTTACTCTGGACTAATGGTTAAGGTCTTAACTCTTACTCTGGCATCATGGTTAAGGTCTTAACTCTTACTCTGGACTAATGGTTAAGGTCTTAACTCTTACTCTGGGCTAATGGTTAAGGTCTTAACTCTTACTCTGGACTAATGGTTAAGGTCTTATCTCTTACTCTGGACTACTGGTTAATGTCTTAACTCTTACTCTGGCGTCATGGTTAAGGTCTTAACTCTCACTCTGGCATCATGGTTAAGGTCTTAACTCTTACTCTGGACTGATGGTTAAGGTCTTAACTCTTACTCTGGCATCATGGTTAAGGTCTTAACTCTTACTCTGGACTAATGGTTAAGGTCTGAACTCTTACTCTGGACTAATGGTTAAGGTCTTAACTCTTACTCTGGCTTCATGGTTAAGGTCTTAACTCTTACTCTGGACCAATGGTTAAGGTCTTAACTCTTACTCTGGCATCATGGTTAAGGTCTTAACTCTTACTCTGGACTGATGGTTAAGGTCTTAACTCTTACTCTGGGCTAATGGTTAAGGTCTTAACTCTTACTCTGGACTAATGGTTAAGGTCTTATCTCTTACTCTGGACTAATGGTTAAGGTCTTAGACTCTTACTCTGGCATCATGAATAAGGTCTTAGACTCTTACTCTGGACTACTGGTTAATGTCTTAACTCTTACTCTGTACTCATGGTTAAGGTCTTAACTCTTACTCTGGCATCATGGTTAAGGTCTTAACTCTTACTCTGGACTAATGGTTAAGGTCTTAACTCTTACTCTGGACTAATGGTTAAGGTCTTAACTCTACTCTGGCATCATGGGTAAGGTCTTAACTCTTACTCTGGACTAATGGTTAAGGTCTTAACTCTTACTCTGGACTAATGGTTAAGGTCTTAACTCTTACTCTGGCATCATGGTTAAGGTCTTAGACTCTTACTCTGGACTAATGGTTAAGGTCTTAACTCTTACTCTGGCATCATGGTTAAGGTCTTAACTCTTACTCTGGACTAATGGTTAAGGTCTTAGACTCTTACTCTGGACTAATGGTTAAGGTCTTAACTCTTTCTCTGGGCTAATGGTTAAGGTCTTAGACTCTTACTCTGGCATCATGGTTAAGGTCTTAGACTCTTACTCTGGCATCAAGGTTAAGGTCTTAACTCTTACACTGGCATCATGGTTAAGGTCTTAACTCGTACTCTGGACTAATGGTTAAGGTCTGAACTCTTAATCTGGACTAATGATTAGGGTCTTAACTCTTACTCTGGACTAATGGTTAAGGTCTTAACTCTTACTCTGGACTAATGGTTAAGGTCTTAGACTCTTACTCTCGAGTAATGGCTAAGGTCTTCACTCTTAATCTGGCATCATCGTTAAGGTCTTAACTCTTACTCTGGCATCATGGTTAAGGTCTTAGACTCTTACTCTGGACTAATGGTTAAGGTCTTAACTCTTACTCTGGACTAATGGTTAAGGGCTTAACTCTTACTCTGGCATCATCGTTAAGGTCTTAACTCTTACTCTGGCATCATCGTTAAGGTCTTACTCTGGACTAATGGTTAAGGTCTTAACTCTTACTCTGGACTAATGGTTAAGGTCTTAACTCTTACTCTGGCATCATGGTTAAGGTCTTAACTCTGGCATCATGGTTAAGGTCTTAACTCTTACTCTGGACTAATGGTTAAGGTCTTAACTCTTACTCTGGCATCATGGTTAAGGTCTTAGACTCATACTCTGGCATCATGGTTAAGGTCTTAACTCTTACTCTGGACTAATGGTTAAGGTCTTAACTCTTACTCTGGCATCATGGTTAAGGTCTTAGACTCTTACTCTGGACTAATGGTTAAGGTCTTAACTCTTACTCTGGGCTAATGGTTAAGGTCTTAACTCTTACTCTGGACTAATGGTTAAGGTCTTATCTCTTTCTCTGGGCTAATGGTTAAGGTCTTAGACTCTTACTCTGGCATCATGGATATGGTCTTAGACTCTTACTCTGGACTACTGGTTAATGTCTTAACTCTTACTCTGGCGTCATGGTTAAGGTCTTAACTCTCACTCTGGCATCATGGTTAAGGTCTTAACTCTTACTCTGGACTAATGGTTAAGGTCTTAACTCTTACTCTGGCATCATGGTTAAGGTCTTAACTCTTACTCTGGACTAATGGTTAAGGTCTGAACTCTTACTCTGGACTAATGGTTAAGGTCTTAACTCTTACTCTGGCATCATGGTTAAGGTCTTAACTCTTACTCTGGACTAATGGTTAAGGTCTTAACTCTTACTCTGGGCTAATGGTTAAGGTCTTAACTCTTACTCTGGACTAATGGTTAAGGTCTTATCTCTTACTCTGGACTACTGGTTAATGTCTTAACTCTTACTCTGGCGTCATGGTTAAGGTCTTAACTCTCACTCTGGCATCATGGTTAAGGTCTTAACTCTTACTCTGGACTGATGGTTAAGGTCTTAACTCTTACTCTGGCATCATGGTTAAGGTCTTAACTCTTACTCTGGACTAATGGTTAAGGTCTGAACTCTTACTCTGGACTAATGGTTAAGGTCTTAACTCTTACTCTGGCTTCATGGTTAAGGTCTTAACTCTTACTCTGGACCAATGGTTAAGGTCTTAACTCTTACTCTGGCATCATGGTTAAGGTCTTAACTCTTACTCTGGACTGATGGTTAAGGTCTTAACTCTTACTCTGGGCTAATGGTTAAGGTCTTAACTCTTACTCTGGACTAATGGTTAAGGTCTTATCTCTTACTCTGGACTAATGGTTAAGGTCTTAGACTCTTACTCTGGCATCATGAATAAGGTCTTAGACTCTTACTCTGGACTACTGGTTAATGTCTTAACTCTTACTCTGTACTCATGCTTAAGGTCTTAACTCTTACTCTGGCATCATGGTTAAGGTCTTAACTCTTACTCTGGACTAATGGTTAAGGTCTTAACTCTTACTCTGGACTAATGGTTAAGGTCTTAACTCTACTCTGGCATCATGGGTAAGGTCTTAACTCTTACTCTGGACTAATGGTTAAGGTCTTAACTCTTACTCTGGACTAATGGTTAAGGTCTTAACTCTTACTCTGGCATCATGGTTAAGGTCTTAGACTCTTACTCTGGACTAATGGTTAAGGTCTTAACTCTTACTCTGGCATCATGGTTAAGGTCTTAACTCTTACTCTGGACTAATGGTTAAGGTCTTAGACTCTTACTCTGGACTAATGGTTAAGGTCTTAACTCTTTCTCTGGGCTAATGGTTAAGGTCTTAGACTCTTACTCTGGCATCATGGTTAAGGTCTTAGACTCTTACTCTGGCATCAAGGTTAAGGTCTTAACTCTTACACTGGCATCATGGTTAAGGTCTTAACTCGTACTCTGGACTAATGGTTAAGGTCTGAACTCTTAATCTGGACTAATGATTAGGGTCTTAACTCTTACTCTGGACTAATGGTTAAGGTCTTAACTCTTACTCTGGACTAATGGTTAAGGTCTTAGACTCTTACTCTCGAGTAATGGCTAAGGTCTTCACTCTTAATCTGGCATCATGGTTAAGGTCTTAGACTCTTACTCTGGACTAATGGTTAAGGTCTTAACTCATACTCTGGACTAATGGTTAAGGTCTTAACTCATACTCTGGACTAATGGTTAAGGTCTTAGACTCTTACTCTGGACTAATGGTTAAGGTCTTAACTCTTACTCTGGCATCATGGTTAAGGTCTTAACTCTTACTCTGGACTAATGGTTAAGGTCTTAGACTCTTACTCTGGACTAATGGTTAAGGTCTTAACTCTTACTCTGGCATCATGGTTAAGGTCTTAGACTCTTACTCTGGACTAATGGTTAAGGTCTTAACTCTTTCTCTGGACTAATGGTTAAGGTCTTAACTCTTACTCTGGACTAATGGTTAAGGTCTTAACTCTTACTCTGGACTAATGGTTAAGGTCTTACCTCTTACTCTGGCATCATGGTTAAGGTCTTAGACTCTTACTCTGGAATAATGGTTAAGGTCTTAACTCTTACTCTGGCATCATGGTTAAGGTCTTAACTCTTACTCTGGACTAATGGTTAAGGTCTTAACTCTTACTCTGGCATCATGGTTAAGGTCTTAACTTTTACTCTGGACTAATGGTTAAGGTCTTAACTCTTACTCTGGGCTAATGGTTAAGGTCTTAACTCTTACTCTGGACTAATGGTTAAGGTCCTAACTCTTACTCTGAACTACTGGTTAATGTCTTAACTCTTACTCTGGCATCATGGTTAAGTTCCTAACTCTTACTGTGGCCTATTGGTTAAGGTCCTAACTCTTACTCTGGCCTCATGGTTAAGGTCTTAACTCTTACTCTGGCATCATGGTTAAGGTCTTAACTCTTACTCTGGACTAATGGTTAAGGTCTTAACTCTTACTCTGGGCTAATGGTTAAGGTCTTAACTCTTCCTCTGGACTAATGGTTAAGGTCTTAACTCTTACTCTGGACTAATGGTTAAGGTCTTAACTCTTATTCTGGGCTAATGATTAAGGTCTTAACTCTTACTTTAGCATCATGGTTAAGGTCTTAACTCTTACTCTGGACTAATGGTTAAGGTCTTAACTCTTACTCTGGACTAATGGTTAAGGTCTTAACTCTTACTCTAGACTAATGGTTAAGGCTTTAACTCTTACTCTGGCATCATAGTTAAGGTCTTCGACTCTTACTCTGGACTAATGGTTAAGGTCTTAACTCTTACTCTGGACTAATGGTTAAGGTCTTAACTCTTACTCTGGCATCATGTTTAAGGTCTTAACTCTTACTCTGGCATCATGGTTAACGTCTTAACTCTTACTCTGGGCTAATGGTTAAGGTCTTAACTCTTACTCTGGACTAATGGTTAAGGTCTTAACTCTTACTCTGGGCTAATGGTTAAGGTCTTAACTCTTACTCTGGACTAATGGTTAAGGTCTTATCTCTTACTCTGGACTAATGGTTAAGGTCTTAGACTCTTACTCTGGCATCATGAATAAGGTCTTAGACTGTTACTCTGGACTACTGGTTAATGTCTTAACTCTTACTCTGGCATCATGGTTAAGGTCTTAACTCTCACTCTGGCATCATGGTTAAGGTCTTAACTCTTACTCTGTACTCATGGTTAATGTCTTAACTCTTACTCTGGCATCATGGTTAAGGTCTTAACTCTTACTCTGGACTAATGGTTAAGGTCTTAACTCTTACTCTGGACTAATGGTTAAGGTCTTAACTCTACTCTGGCATCATGGTTAAGGTCTTAACTCTTACTCTGGACTAATGGTTAAGGTCTTAACTCTTACTCTGGACTAATGGTTAAGGTCTTAACTCTTACTCTGGCATCATGGTTAAGGTCTTAGACTCTTACTCTGGACTAATGGTTAAGGTCTTAACTCTTACTCTGGCATCATGGTTAAGGTCTTAACTCTTACTCTGGACTAATGGTTAAGGTCTTAGACTCTTACTCTGGACTAATGGTTAAGTCCTTAACTCTTTCTCTGGGCTAATGGTTAAGGTCTTAGACTCTTACTCTGGCATCATGGTTAAGGTCTTAGACTCTTACTCTGGCATCAAGGTTAAGGTCTTAACTCTTACACTGGCATCATGGTTAAGGTCTTAACTCTTACTCTGGCATCATGGTTAAGGTCTTAGACTCTTACTCTGGACTAATGGTTAAGGTCTTAACTCTTACTCTGGCATCATGATTAAGGTCTTAACTCTTACTCTGGACTAATGGTTAAGGTCTTAGACTCTTACTCTTGAGTAATGGCTAAGGTCTTAACTCTTACTCTGGCATCATGGTTAAGGTCTTAGAATCTTACTCTGGACTAATGGTTAAGGTCTTAACTCTTACTCTGGCATCATGGTTAAGGTCTTAACTCTGGCATCATGGTTAAGGTCTTAACTCTTACTCTGGACTACTGGTTAAGGTCTTACCTCTTACTCTGGCATCATGGTTAAGGTCTTAGACTCATACTCTGGCATCATGGTTAAGGTCTTAACTCTTACTCTGGCATCATGGTTAAGGTCTTAGACTCTTACTCTGGACTAATGGTTAAGGTCTTAACTCTTACTCTGGACTAATGGTTAAGGTCTTAACTCTTACTCTGGACTAATGGTTAAGGTCTTATCTCTTACTCTGGACTAATGGTTAAGGTCTTAGACTCTTACTCTGGCATCATGGATAAGGTCTTAGACTCTTACTCTGGACTACTGGTTAATGTCTTAACTCTTACTCTGGCGTCATGGTTAAGGTCTTAACTCTCACTCTGGCATCAGGGTTAAGGTCTTAACTCTTACTCTGGACTAATGGTTAAGGTCTTAACTCTTACTCTGGCATCATGGTTAAGGTCTTAACTCTTACTCTGGACTAATGGTTAAGGTCTTAACTCTTACTCTGGCATCATGGTTAAGGTCTTAACTCTTACTCTGGACTAATGGTTAAGGTCTTAACTCTTACTCTGGGCTAATGGTTAAGGTCTTAACTCTTACTCTGGACTAATGGTTAAGGTCTTATCTCTTACTCTGGACTACTGGTTAATGTCTTAACTCTTACTCTGGCGTCATGGTTAAGGTCTTAACTCTCACTCTGGCATCATGGTTAAGGTCTTAACTCTTACTCTGGCATCATGGTTAAGGTCTTAACTCTTACTCTGGACTAATGGTTAAGGTCTTAACTCTTACTCTGGCATCATGGTTAAGGTCTTAACTCTTACTCTGGACTAATGGTTAAGGTCTTAACTCTTACTCTTGGCTAATGGTTAAGGTCTTAACTCTTACTCTGGACTAATGGTTAAGGTCTTATCTCTTACTCTGGACTAATGGTTAAGGTCTTAGACTCTTACTCTGGCATCATGTATAAGGTCTTAGACTCTTACTCTGGACTACTGATTAATGTCTTAACTCTTACTCTGTACTCATGGTTAAGGTCTTAACTCTTACTCTGGCATCATGGTTAAGGTCTTAACTCTTACTCTGGACTAATGGTTAAGGTCTTAACTCTTACTCTGGACTAATGGTTAAGGTCTTAACTCTACTCTGGCATCATGGTTAAGGTCTTAACTCTTACTCTGGACTAATGGTTAAGGTCTTAACTCTTACTCTGGACTAATGGTTAAGGTCTTAACTCTTACTCTGGCATCATGGTTAAGGTCTTAGACTCTTACTCTGGACTAATGGTTAAGGTCTTAACTCTTACTCTGGCATCATGATTAAGGTCTTAACTCTTACTCTGGACTAATGGTTAAGGTCTTAGACTCTTACTCTGGACTAATGGTTAAGGTCTTAACTCTTTCTCTGGGCTAATGGTTAAGGTCTTAGACTCTTACTCTGGCATCATGGTTAAGGTCTTAGACTCTTACTCTGGCATCAAAGTGAAGGTCTTAACTCTTACACTGGCATCATGGTTAAGGTCTTAACTCGTACTCTGGACTAATGGTTAAGGTCTGAACTCTTACTCTGGACTAATGGTTAAGGTCTTAACTCTTACTCTGGACTAATGGTTAAGGTCTTAACTCTTACTCTGTCATCATGGTTAAGGTCTTAGACTCTTACTCTGGACTAATGGTTAAGGTCTTAACTCATACTCTGGACTAATGGTTAAGGTCTTAGACTCTTTCTCTGGACTAATGGTTAAGGTCTTAACTCTTACTCTGGACTAATGGTTAAGGTCTTAACTCTTACTCTGGACTAATGGTTAAGGTCTTAACTCTTACTCTGGCATCATGGTTAAGGTCTTAACTCTTACTCTGGACTAATGGTTAAGGTCTTAACTCTTACTCTGGACTAATGGTTAAGGTCTTAACTCTTGCTCTGGCATCATGGTTAAGGTCTTAACACTTACTCTGGACTAATGGTTAAGGTCTTAACTCTTACTCTGGCATCATCGTTAAGGTCTTAACTCTTACTCTGGCATCATGGTTAAGGTCTTAGACTCTTACTCTGGACTAATGGTTAAGGTCTTAACTCTTACTCTGGACTAATGGTTAAGGTCTTAACTCTTACTCTGGCATCATCGTTAAGGGCTTAACTCTTACTCTGGCATCATGGTTAAAGTCTTACTCTGGACTAATGGTTAAGGTCTTAACTCTTACTCTGGACTAATGGTTAAGGTCTTAACTCTTACTCTGGCATCATGGTTAAGGTCTTAACTCTTACTCTGGACTAATGGTTAAGGTCTTAACTCTTACTCTGGCATCATGGTTAAGGTCTTAGACTCATACTCTGGTATCATGGTTAAGTTCTTAACTCTTACTCTGGACTAATGGTTAAGGTCTTAACTCTTACTCTGGGCTAATGGTTAAGGTCTTAACACTTACTCTGGACTAATGGTTAAGGTCTTAACTCTTACTCTGGCATCATCGTTAAGGTCTTAACTCTTACTCTGGCATCATGGTTAAGGTCTTAGACTCTTACTCTGGACTAATGGTTAAGGTCTTAACTCTTACTCTGGACTAATGGTTAAGGTCTTAACTCTTACTCTGGCATCATCGTTAAGGTCTTACTCTGGACTAATGGTTAAGGTCTTAACTCTTACTCTGGACTAATGGTTAAGGTCTTAACTCTTACTCTGGCATCATGGTTAAGGTCTTAACTCTTACTCTGGACTAATGGTTAAGGTCTTAACTCTTACTCTGGCATCATGGTTAAGGTCTTAGACTCATACTCTGGTATCATGGTTAAGTTCTTAACTCTTACTCTGGACTAATGGTTAAGGTCTTAACTCTTACTCTGGGCTAATGGTTAAGGTCTTAACTCTTACTCTGGACTAATGGTTAAGGTCTTATCTCTTACTCTGGACTAATGGTTAAGGTCTTAGACTCTTACTCTGGCATCATGAATAAGGTCTTAGACTCTTACTCTGGACTACTGGTTAATGTCTTAACTCTTACTCTGGCATCATGGTTAAGGTCTTAACTCTCACTCTGGCATCATGGTTAAGGTCTTAACTCTTACTCTGTACTCATGGTTAATGTCTTAACTCTTACTCTGGCATCATGGTTAAGGTCTTAACTCTTACTCTGGACTAATGGTTAAGGTCTTAACTCTTACTCTGGACTAATGGTTAAGGTCTTAACTCTACTCTGGCATCATGGTTAAGGTCTTAACTCTTACTCTGGACTAATGGTTAAGGCCTTAACTCTTACTCTGGACTAATGGTTAAGGTCTTAACTCTTACTCTGGCATCATGGTTAAGGTCTTAGACTCTTACTCTGGACTAATGGTTTAGGTCTTAACTCTTACTCTGGCATCATGGTTAAGGTCTTAACTCTTACTCTGGACTAATGGTTAAGGTCTTAGACTCTTACTCTGGACTAATGGTTAAGGTCTTAACTCTTTCTCTGGGCTAATGGTTAAGGTCTTAGACTCTTACTCTGGCATCATGGTTAAGGTCTTAGACTCTTACTCTGGCATCAAGGTTAAGGTCTTAACTCTTACACTGGCATCATGGTTAAGGTCTTAACTCGTACTCTGGACTAATGGTTAAGGTCTGAACTCTTACTCTGGACTAATGGTTAAGGTCTTAACTCTTACTCTGGACTAATGGTTAAGGTCTTAACTCTTACTCTGGACTAATGGTTAAGGTCTTAGACTCTTACTCTGGACTAATGGTTAAGGTCTTAACTCTTACTCTGGACTAATGGTTAAGGTCTTAACTCTTACTCTGGACTAATGGTTAAGGTCTTAACTCTTACTTTGGCATCATGGTTAAGGTCTTAACTCTTACTCTGGACTAATGGTTAAGGTCTTAACTCTTACTCTGGCATCATGGTTGAGGTCTTAACTCTTACTCTGGCATCATGGTTGAGGTCTTAACTCTTACTCTGGACTAATGGTTAAGGTCTTAACTCTTACTCTGGCATCATGGTTAAGGTCTTAACACTTACTCTGGACTAATGGTTAAGGTCTTAACTCTTACTCTGGCATCATCGTTAAGGTCTTAACTCTTACTCTGGCATCATGGTTAAGGTCTTAGACTCTTACTCTGGACTAATGGTTAAGGTCTTAACTCTTACTCTGGACTAATGGTTAAGGTCTTAACTCTTACTCTGGCATCATCGTTAAGGTCTTAACTCTTACTCTGGCATCATCGTTAAGGTCTTACTCTGGACTAATGGTTAAGGTCTTCACTCTTACTCTGGACTAATGGTTAAGGTCTTAACTCTCACTCTGGCATCATGGTTAAGTTCTTAACTCTGGCATCATGGTTAAGGTCTTAACTCTTACTCTGGACTAATGGTTAAGGTCTTAACTCTTACTCTGGCATCATGGTTAAGGTCTTAGACTCATACTCTGGCATCATGGTTAAGGTCTTAACTCTTACTCTGGACTAATGGTTAAGGTCTTAACTCTTACTCTGGCATCATGGTTAAGGTCTTAGACTCTTACTCTGGACTAATGGTTAAGGTCTTAACTCTTACTCTGGGCTAATGGTTAAGGTCTTAACTCTTACTCTGGCATCATGGTTAAGGTCTTATCTCTTACTCTGGAGTAATGGTTAAGGTCTTAGACTCTTACTCTGGCATCATGGATAAGGTCTTAGACTCTTACTCTGGACTACTGGTTAATGTCTTAACTCTTACTCTGGCGTCATGGTTAAGGTCTTAACTCTCACTCTGGCATCATTGTTAAGGTCTTAACTCTTACTCTATACTAATGGTTAAGGTCTAATGGTTAAGGTCTTAACTCTTACTCTGGCATCATGGTTAAGGTCTTAACTCTTACTCTGGACTAATGGTTAAGGTCTGAACTCTTAATCTGGACTAATGGTTAAGGTCTTAACTCTTACTCTGGCATCATGGTTAACGTCTTAACTCTTACTCTGGACTAATGGTTAAGGTCTTAACTCTTACTCTGGGCTAATGGTTAAGGTCTTAACTCTTACTCTGGACTAATGGTTAAGGTCTTATCTCTTACTCTGGACTACTGGTTAATGTCTTAACTCTTACTCTGGCGTCATGGTTAAGGTCTTAACTCTCACTCTGGCATCAGGGTTAAGGTCTTAACTCTTACTCTGGACTAATGGTTAAGGTCTTATCTCTTACTCTGGCATCATGGTTAAGGTCTTAACTCTTACTCTGGACTAATGGTTAAGGTCTGAACTCTTACTCTGGACTAATGGTTAAGGTCTTAACTCTTACTCTGGCATCATGGTTAAGGTCTTAACTCTTACTCTGGACTAATGGTTAAGGTCTTAACTCTTACTCTGGGCTAATGGTTAAGGTCTTAACTCTTACTCTGGACTAATGGTTAAGGTCTTATCTCTTACTCTGGACTAATGGTTAAGGTCTTAGACTCTTACTCTGGCATCATGGATAAGGTCTTAACTCTTACTCTGGACTAATGGTTAAGGTCTTAACTCTTACTCTGGACTAATGGTTAAGGTCTTAACTCTTACTCTGGACTAATGGTTAAGGTCTTAGACTCTTACTCTGGCATCATGGATAAGGTCTTAACTCTTACTCTGGACTAATGGTTAAGGTCTTAACTCTTACTCTGGACTAATGGTTAAGGTCTTAACTCTTACTCTGGCATCATGGTTAAGGTCTTAACTCTGGCATCATGGTTAAGGTCTTAACTCTGGCATCATGGTTAAGGTCTTAACTCTTACTCTGGACTAATGGTTAAGGTCTTAACTCTTAGTCTGGCATCATGGTTAAGGTCTTAACTCTTACTCTGGACTAATGGTTAAGGTCTTAGACTCTTACTCTGGACTAATGGTTAAGGTCTTAACTCTTTCTCTGGGCTAATGGTTAAGGTCTTAGACTCTTACTCTGGCATCATGGTTAAGGTCTTAGACTCTTACTCTGGCATCAAGGTTAAGGTCTTAACTCTTACTCTGGCATCATGGTTAAGGTCTTAACTCTTACTCTGGACTAATGGTTAAGGTCTTAACTCTTACTCTGGACTAATGGTTAAGGTCCTAACTCTTACTCTGGACTAATGGTTAAGGTCTTAACTCTTACTCTTGCATCCTCGTTAAGGTCTTAACTCTTACTCTGGCATCATGGTTAAGGTCTTAACTCTTACTCTAGCATCATGGGTAAGGTCTTAACTCTTACTCTGGACTAATGGTTAAGGTCTTAACTCTTACTCTGGCATCACGGTTAAGGTCTTAACTCTTACTCTGGACTAATGGTTAAGGTCTTAACTCTTACTCTAGCATCATGGTTAAGGTCTTAACTCTTACTCTGGCATCATGGTTAAGGTCTTAGACTCTTACTCTGGACTAATGGTTAAGGTCTTAACTCTTACTCTGGCATCATGGTTAAGGTCTTAACTCTTACTCTGGACTAATGGTTAAGGTCTTAGACTCTTACTCTGGACTAATGGTTAAGGTCTTAACTCTTTCTCTGGGCTAATGGTTAAGGTCTTAGACTCTTACTCTGGCATCATGGTTAAGGTCTTAGACTCTTACTCTGGCATCAAGGTTAAGGTCTTATCTCTTAAACTGGCATCATGGTTAAGGTCTTAACTCGTACTCTGGACTAATGGTTAAGGTCTGAACTCTTACTCTGGACTAATGGTTAAGGTCTTAACTCTTACTCTGGACTAATGGTTAAGGTCTTAACTCTTACTCTGGACTAATGGTTAAGGTCTTTGACTCTTACTCTGGACTAATGGTTAAGGTCTTAAGTCTTACTCTGGCATCATGGTTAAGGTCTTAACTCTTACTCTGGACTAATGGTTAAGGTCTTAACTCATACTCTGGCATCATGGTTAAGGTCTTAACTCTTACTCTGGACTAATGGTTAAGGTCTTAACTCTTACTCTGGCATCATGGTTAAGGTCTTAGACTCATACTCTGGCATCATGGTTAAGGTCTTAACTCTTACTCTGGACTAATGGTTAAGGTCTTAACTCTTACTCTGGCATCATGGTTAAGGTCTTAGACTCTTACTCTGGACTAATGGTTAAGGTCTTAACTCTTACTCTGGGCTAATGGTTAAGGTCTTAACTCTTACTCTGGACTAATGGTTAAGGTCTTATCTCTTACTCTGGACTAATGGTTAAGGTCTTAGACTCTTACTCTGGCATCATGGATAAGGTCTTAACTCTTACTCTGGACTAATGGTTAAGGTCTTAACTCTTACTCTGGACTAATGGTTAAGGTCTTAACTCTTACTCTGGCATCATGGTTAAGGTCTTAACTCTGGCATCATGGTTAACGTCTTAACTCTTACTCTGGACTAATGGTTAAGGTCTTAACTCTTAGTCTGGCATCATGGTTAAGGTCTTAACTCTTACTCTGGACTAATGGTTAAGGTCTTAGACTCTTACTCTGGACTAATGGTTAAGGTCTTAACTCTTTCTCTGGGCTAATGGTTAAGGTCTTAGACTCTTACTCTGGCATCATGGTTAAGGTCTTAGACTCTTACTCTGGCATCAAGGTTAAGGTCTTAACTCTTACTCTGGCATCATGGTTAAGGTCTTAACTCTTACTCTGGACTAATGGTTAAGGTCTTAACTCTTACTCTGGACTAATGGTTAAGGTCCTAACTCTTACTCTGGACTAATGGTTAAGGTCTTAACTCTTCCTCTTGCATCCTCGTTAAGGTCTTAACTCTTACTCTGGCATCATGGTTAAGGTCTTAACTCTTACTCTGGCATCATGGTTAAGGTCTTAACTCTTACTCTGTACTCATGGTTAATGTCTTAACTCTTACTCTGGCATCATGGTTAAAGTCTTAACTCTTACTCTGGACTAATGGTTAAGGTCTTAACTCTTACTCTGGACTACTGGTTAATGTCTTAACTCTTACTCTGGCATCATGGTTAAGGTCTTAACTCTCACTCTGGCATCATGGTTAAGGTCTTAACTCTTACTCTGTACTCATGGTTAATGTCTTAACTCTTACTCTGGCATCATGGTTAAGGTCTTAACTCTTACTCTGGACTAATGGTTAAGGTCTTAACTCTTACTCTGGACTAATGGTTAAGGTCTTAACTCTACTCTGGCATCATGGTTAAGGTCTTAACTCTTACTCTGGACTAATGGTTAAGGCCTTAACTCTTACTCTGGACTAATGGTTAAGGTCTTAACTCTTACTCTGGCATCATGGTTAAGGTCTTAGACTCTTACTCTGGACTAATGGTTTAGGTCTTAACTCTTACTCTGGCATCATGGTTAAGGTCTTAACTCTTACTCTGGACTAATGGTTAAGGTCTTAGACTCTTACTCTGGACTAATGGTTAAGGTCTTAACTCTTTCTCTGGGCTAATGGTTAAGGTCTTAGACTCTTACTCTGGCATCATGGTTAAGGTCTTAGACTCTTACTCTGGCATCAAGGTTAAGGTCTTAACTCTTACACTGGCATCATGGTTAAGGTCTTAACTCGTACTCTGGACTAATGGTTAAGGTCTGAACTCTTACTCTGGACTAATGGTTAAGGTCTTAACTCTTACTCTGGACTAATGGTTAAGGTCTTAACTCTTACTCTGGACTAATGGTTAAGGTCTTAGACTCTTACTCTGGACTAATGGTTAAGGTCTTAACTCTTACTCTGGACTAATGGTTAAGGTCTTAACTCTTACTCTGGACTAATGGTTAAGGTCTTAACTCTTACTTTGGCATCATGGTTAAGGTCTTAACTCTTACTCTGGACTAATGGTTAAGGTCTTAACTCTTACTCTGGCATCATGGTTGAGGTCTTAACTCTTACTCTGGCATCATGGTTGAGGTCTTAACTCTTACTCTGTACTAATGGTTAAGGTCTTAACTCTTACTCTGGCATCATGGTTAAGGTCTTAACACTTACTCTGGACTAATGGTTAAGGTCTTAACTCTTACGCTGGCATCATCGTTAAGGTCTTAACTCTTACTCTGGCATCATGGTTAAGGTCTTAGACTCTTACTCTGGACTAATGGTTAAGGTCTTAACTCTTACTCTGGACTAATGGTTAAGGTCTTAACTCTTACTCTGGCATCATCGTTAAGGTCTTAACTCTTACTCTGGCATCATCGTTAAGGTCTTACTCTGGACTAATGGTTAAGGTCTTCACTCTTACTCTGGACTAATGGTTAAGGTCTTACCTCTCACTCTGGCATCATGGTTAAGGTCTTAACTCTGGCATCATGGTTAAGGTCTTAACTCTTACTCTGGACTAATGGTTAAGGTCTTAACTCTTACTCTGGCATCATGGTTAAGGTCTTAGACTCATACTCTGGCATCATGGTTAAGGTCTTAACTCTTACTCTGGACTAATGGTTAAGGTCTTAACTCTTACTCTGGCATCATGGTTAAGGTCTTAGACTCTTACTCTGGACTAATGGTTAAGGTCTTAACTCTTACTCTGGGCTAATGGTTAAGGTCTTAACTCTTACTCTGGACTAATGGTTAAGGTCTTATCTCTTACTCTGGACTAATGGTTAAGGTCTTAGACTCTTACTCTGGCATCATGGATAAGGTCTTAGACTCTTACTCTGGACTACTGGTTAATGTCTTAACTCTTACTCTGGCGTCATGGTTAAGGTCTTAACTCTCACTCTGGCATCATTGTTAAGGTCTTAACTCTTACTCTATACTAATGGTTAAGGTCTAATGGTTAAGGTCTTAACTCTTACTCTGGCATCATGGTTAAGGTCTTAACTCTTACTCTGGACTAATGGTTAAGGTCTGAACTCTTAATCTGGACTAATGGTTAAGGTCTTAACTCTTACTCTGGCATCATGGTTAAGGTCTTAACTCTTACTCTGGACTAATGGTTAAGGTCTTAACTCTTACTCTGGGCTAATGGTTAAGGTCTTAACTCTTACTCTGGACTAATGGTTAAGGTCTTATCTCTTACTCTGGACTACTGGTTAATGTCTTAACTCTTACTCTGGCGTCATGGTTAAGGTCTTAACTCTCACTCTGGCATCATGGTTAAGGTCTTAACTCTTACTCTGGACTAATGGTTAAGGTCTTATCTCTTACTCTGGCATCATGGTTAAGGTCTTAACTCTTACTCTGGACTAATGGTTAAGGTCTGAACTCTTACTCTGGACTAATGGTTAAGGTCTTAACTCTTACTCTGGCATCATGGTTAAGGTCTTAACTCTTACTCTGGACTAATGGTTAAGGTCTTAACTCTTACTCTGGCATCATGGTTAAGGTCTTAACTCTTACTCTGGACTAATGGTTAAGGTCTTAACTATTACTCTGGGCTAATGGTTAAGGTCTTAACTCTTACTCTGGACTAATGGTTAAGGTCTTATCTCTTACTCTGGACTAATGGTTAAGGTCTTAGACTCTTACTCTGGCATCATGGATAAGGTCTTAACTCTTACTCTGGACTAATGGTTAAGGTCTTAACTCTTACTCTGGACTAATGGTTAAGGTCTTAACTCTTACTCTGGCATCATGGTTAAGGTCTTAACTCTGGCATCATGGTTAAGGTCTTAACTCTTACTCTGGACTAATGGTTAAGGTCTTAACTCTTAGTCTGGCATCATGGTTAAGGTCTTAACTCTTACTCTGGACTAATGGTTAAGGTCTTAGACTCTTACTCTGGACTAATGGTTAAGGTCTTAACTCTTTCTCTGGGCTAATGGTTAAGGTCTTAGACTCTTACTCTGGCATCATGGTTAAGGTCTTAGACTCTTACTCTGGCATCAAGGTTAAGGTCTTAACTCTTACTCTGGCATCATGGTTAAGGTCTTAACTCTTACTCTGGACTAATGGTTAAGGTCTTAACTCTTACTCTGGACTAATGGTTAAGGTCTTAACTCTTACTCTGGACTAATGGTTAAGGTCTTAGACTCTTACTCTGGACTAATGGTTAAGGTCTTAAGTCTTACTCTGGCATCATGGTTAAGGTCTTAACTCTTACTCTGGACTAATGGTTAAGGTCTTAACTCATACTCTGGCATCATGGTTAAGGTCTTAACTCTTACTCTGGACTAATGGTTAAGGTCTTAACTCTTACTCTGGCATCATGGTTAAGGTCTTAGACTCATACTCTGGCATCATGGTTAAGGTCTTAACTCTTACTCTGGACTAATGGTTAAGGTCTTAACTCTTACTCTGGCATCATGGTTAAGGTCTTAGACTCTTACTCTGGACTAATGGTTAAGGTCTTAACTCTTACTCTGGGCTAATGGTTAAGGTCTTAACTCTTACTCTGGACTAATGGTTAAGGTATTATCTCTTACTCTGGACTAATGGTTAAGGTCTTAGACTCTTACTCTGGCATCATGGATAAGGTCTTAACTCTTACTCTGGACTAATGGTTAAGGTCTTAACTCTTACTCTGGACTAATGGTTAAGGTCTTAACTCTTACTCTGGCATCATGGTTAAGGTCTTAACTCTGGCATCATGGTTAACGTCTTAACTCTTACTCTGGACTAATGGTTAAGGTCTTAACTCTTAGTCTGGCATAATGGTTAAGGTCTTAACTCTTACTCTGGACTAATGGTTAAGGTCTTAGACTCTTACTCTGGACTAATGGTTAAGGTCTTAACTCTTTCTCTGGGCTAATGGTTAAGGTCTTAGACTCTTACTCTGGCATCATGGTTAAGGTCTTAGACTCTTACTCTGGCATCAAGGTTAAGGTCTTAACTCTTACTCTGGAATCATGGTTAAGGTCTTAACTCTTACTCTGGACTAATGGTTAAGGTCTTAACTCTTACTCTGGACTAATGGTTAAGGTCTTAGACTCTTACTCTGGCATCATGGTTACGGTCTTAGACTCTTACTCTGGACTAATGGTTAAGGTCTTAACTCTTACTCTGGCATCATGGTAAGGTCTTAACTCTTACTCTGGACTAATGGTTAAGGTCTTAACTCTTACTCTGGACTAATGGTTAAGGTCTTAACTCTTACTCTTGCATCATCGTTAAGGTCTTAACTCTTACTCTGGCATCACGGTTAAGGTCTTAACTTTTACTCTGGACTAATGGTTAAGGTCTTAACTCTTACTCTGGGCTAATGGTTAAGGTCTTAACTCTTACTCTGGACTAATGGTTAAGGTCCTAACTCTTACTCTGAACTACTGGTTAATGTCTTAACTCTTACTCTGGCATCATGGTTAAGTTCCTAACTCTTCCTGTGGCCTATTGGTTAAGGTCCTAACTCTTACTCTGGCCTCATGGTTAAGGTCTTAACTCTTACTCTGGCATCATGGTTAAGGTCTTAACTCTTACTCTGGACTAATGGTTAAGGTCTTAACTCTTACTCTGGGCTAATGGTTAAGGTCTTAACTCTTCCTCTGGACTAATGGTTAAGGTCTTAACTCTTACTCTGGACTAATGGTTAAGGTCTTAACTCTTATTCTGGGCTAATGATTAAGGTCTTAACTCTTACTTTAGCATCATGGTTAAGGTCTTAACTCTTACTCTGGACTAATGGTTAAGGTCTTAACTCTTACTCTGGACTAATGGTTAAGGTCTTAACTCTTACTCTAGACTAATGGTTAAGGCTTTAACTCTTACTCTGGCATCATAGTTAAGGTCTTCGACTCTTACTCTGGACTAATGGTTAAGGTCTTAACTCTTACTCTGGACTAATGGTTAAGGTCTTAACTCTTACTCTGGCATCATGGTTAAGGTCTTAACTCTTACTCTGGCATCATGGTTAACGTCTTAACTCTTACTCTGGGCTAATGGCTAAGGTCTTAACTCTTACTCTGGACTAATGGTTAAGGTCTTAACTCTTACTCTGGCATCATGGTTAAGGTCTTAACTCTTACTCTGGACTAATGGTTAAGGTCTTAGACTCTTACTCTGGACTAATGGTTAAGGTCTTAACTCTTACTCTGGCATCATGGTTAAGGTCTTAGACTCTTACTCTGGACTAATGGTTAAGGTCTTAACTCTTTCTCTGGACTAATGGTTAAGGTCTTAACTCTTACTCTGGACTAATGGTTAAGGTCTTAACTCTTACTCTGGACTAATGGTTAAGGTCTTACCTCTTACTCTGGCATCATGGTTAAGGTCTTAGACTCTTACTCTGGAATAATGGTTAAGGTCTTAACTCTTACTCTGGACTAATGTTTAAGGTCTTAATTCTTACTCTGGCATCATGGTTAAGGTCTTAACTTTTACTCTGGACTAATGGTTAAGGTCTTAACTCTTACTCTGGGCTAATGGTTAAGGTCTTAACTCTTACTCTGGACTAATGGTTAAGGTCCTAACTCTTACTCTGAACTACTGGTTAATGTCTTAACTCTTACTCTGGCATCATGGTTAAGTTCCTAACTCTTACTGTGGCCTATTGGTTAAGGTCCTAACTCTTACTCTGGCCTCATGGTTAAGGTCTTAACTCTTACTCTGGCATCATGGTTAAGGTCTTAACTCTTACTCTGGACTAATGGTTAAGGTCTTAACTCTTACTCTGGGCTAATGGTTAAGGTCTTAACTCTTCCTCTGGACTAATGGTTAAGGTCTTAACTCTTACTCTGGACTAATGGTTAAGGTCTTAACTCTTATTCTGGGCTAATGATTAAGGTCTTAACTCTTACTTTAGCATCATGGTTAAGGTCTTAACTCTTACTCTGGACTAATGGTTAAGGTCTTAACTCTTACTCTGGACTAATGGTTAAGGTCTTAACTCTTACTCTAGACTAATGGTTAAGGCTTTAACTCTTACTCTGGCATCATAGTTAAGGTCTTCGACTCTTACTCTGGACTAATGGTTAAGGTCTTAACTCTTACTCTGGACTAATGGTTAAGGTCTTAACTCTTACTCTGGCATCATGTTTAAGGTCTTAACTCTTACTCTGGCATCATGGTTAACGTCTTAACTCTTACTCTGGGCTAATGGTTAAGGTCTTAACTCTTACTCTGGACTAATGGTTAAGGTCTTAACTCTTACTCTGGGCTAATGGTTAAGGTCTTAACTCTTACTCTGGACTAATGGTTAAGGTCTTATCTCTTACTCTGGACTAATGGTTAAGGTCTTAGACTCTTACTCTGGCATCATGAATAAGGTCTTAGACTGTTACTCTGGACTACTGGTTAATGTCTTAACTCTTACTCTGGCATCATGGTTAAGGTCTTAACTCTCACTCTGGCATCATGGTTAAGGTCTTAACTCTTACTCTGTACTCATGGTTAATGTCTTAACTCTTACTCTGGCATCATGGTTAAGGTCTTAACTCTTACTCTGGACTAATGGTTAAGGTCTTAACTCTTACTCTGGACTAATGGTTAAGGTCTTAACTCTACTCTGGCATCATGGTTAAGGTCTTAACTCTTACTCTGGACTAATGGTTAAGGTCTTAACTCTTACTCTGGACTAATGGTTAAGGTCTTAACTCTTACTCTGGCATCATGGTTAAGGTCTTAGACTCTTACTCTGGACTAATGGTTAAGGTCTTAACTCTTACTCTGGCATCATGGTTAAGGTCTTAACTCTTACTCTGGACTAATGGTTAAGGTCTTAGACTCTTACTCTGGACTAATGGTTAAGTCCTTAACTCTTTCTCTGGGCTAATGGTTAAGGTCTTAGACTCTTACTCTGGCATCATGGTTAAGGTCTTAGACTCTTACTCTGGCATCAAGGTTAAGGTCTTAACTCTTACACTGGCATCATGGTTAAGGTCTTAACTCTTACTCTGGCATCATGGTTAAGGTCTTAGACTCTTACTCTGGACTAATGGTTAAGGTCTTAACTCTTACTCTGGCATCATGATTAAGGTCTTAACTCTTACTCTGGACTAATGGTTAAGGTCTTAGACTCTTACTCTTGAGTAATGGCTAAGGTCTTAACTCTTACTCTGGCATCATGGTTAAGGTCTTAGAATCTTACTCTGGACTAATGGTTAAGGTCTTAACTCTTACTCTGGCATCATGGTTAAGGTCTTAACTCTGGCATCATGGTTAAGGTCTTAACTCTTACTCTGGACTACTGGTTAAGGTCTTACCTCTTACTCTGGCATCATGGTTAAGGTCTTAGACTCATACTCTGGCATCATGGTTAAGGTCTTAACTCTTACTCTGGCATCATGGTTAAGGTCTTAGACTCTTACTCTGGACTAATGGTTAAGGTCTTAACTCTTACTCTGGACTAATGGTTAAGGTCTTAACTCTTACTCTGGACTAATGGTTAAGGTCTTATCTCTTACTCTGGACTAATGGTTAAGGTCTTAGACTCTTACTCTGGCATCATGGATAAGGTCTTAGACTCTTACTCTGGACTACTGGTTAATGTCTTAACTCTTACTCTGGCGTCATGGTTAAGGTCTTAACTCTCACTCTGGCATCAGGGTTAAGGTCTTAACTCTTACTCTGGACTAATGGTTAAGGTCTTAACTCTTACTCTGGCATCATGGTTAAGGTCTTAACTCTTACTCTGGACTAATGGTTAAGGTCTTAACTCTTACTCTGGCATCATGGTTAAGGTCTTAACTCTTACTCTGGACTAATGGTTAAGGTCTTAACTCTTACTCTGGGCTAATGGTTAAGGTCTTAACTCTTACTCTGGACTAATGGTTAAGGTCTTATCTCTTACTCTGGACTACTGGTTAATGTCTTAACTCTTACTCTTGGCTAATGGTTAAGGTCTTAACTCTTACTCTGGACTAATGGTTAAGGTCTTATCTCTTACTCTGGACTAATGGTTAAGGTCTTAGACTCTTACTCTGGCATCATGTATAAGGTCTTAGACTCTTACTCTGGACTACTGATTAATGTCTTAACTCTTACTCTGTACTCATGGTTAAGGTCTTAACTCTTACTCTGGCATCATGTTTAAGGTCTTAACTCTTACTCTGGACTAATGGTTAAGGTCTTAACTCTTACTCTGGACTAATGGTTAAGGTCTTAACTCTACTCTGGCATCATGGTTAAGGTCTTAACTCTTACTCTGGACTAATGGTTAAGGTCTTAACTCTTACTCTGGACTAATGGTTAAGGTCTTAACTCTTACTCTGGCATCATGGTTAAGGTCTTAGACTCTTACTCTGGACTAATGGTTAAGGTCTTAACTCTTACTCTGGCATCATGATTAAGGTCTTAACTCTTACTCTGGACTAATGGTTAAGGTCTTAGACTCTTACTCTGGACTAATGGTTAAGGTCTTAACTCTTTCTCTGGGCTAATGGTTAAGGTCTTAGACTCTTACTCTGGCATCATGGTTAAGGTCTTAGACTCTTACTCTGGCATCAAAGTGAAGGTCTTAACTCTTACACTGGCATCATGGTTAAGGTCTTAACTCGTACTCTGGACTAATGGTTAAGGTCTGAACTCTTACTCTGGACTAATGGTTAAGGTCTTAACTCTTACTCTGGACTAATGGTTAAGGTCTTAACTCTTACTCTGTCGTCATGGTTAAGGTCTTAGACTCTTACTCTGGACTAATGGTTAAGGTCTTAACTCATACTCTGGACTAATGGTTAAGGTCTTAGACTCTTTCTCTGGACTAATGGTTAAGGTCTTAACTCTTACTCTGGACTAATGGTTAAGGTCTTAACTCTTACTCTGGACTAATGGTTAAGGTCTTAACTCTTACTCTGGCATCATGGTTAAGGTCTTAACTCTTACTCTGGACTAATGGTTAAGGTCTTAACTCTTACTCTGGCATCATGGTTGAGGTCTTAACTCTTACTCTGGACTAATGGTTAAGGTCTTAACTCTTGCTCTGGCATCATGGTTAAGGTCTTAACACTTACTCTGGACTAATGGTTAAGGTCTTAACTCTTACTCTGGCATCATCGTTAAGGTCTTAACTCTTACTCTGGCATCATGGTTAAGGTCTTAGACTCTTACTCTGGACTAATGGTTAAGGTCTTAACTCTTACTCTGGACTAATGGTTAAGGTCTTAACTCTTACTCTGGCATCATCGTTAAGGTCTTAACTCTTACTCTGGCATCATGGTTAAGGTCTTACTCTGGACTAATGGTTAAGGTCTTAACTCTTACTCTGGACTAATGGTTAAGGTCTTAACTCTTACTCTGGCATCATGGTTAAGGTCTTAACTCTTACTCTGGACTAATGGTTAAGGTCTTAACTCTTACTCTGGCATCATGGTTAAGGTCTTAGACTCATACTCTGGTATCATGGTTAAGTTCTTAACTCTTACTCTGGACTAATGGTTAAGGTCTTAACTCTTACTCTGGGCTAATGGTTAAGGTCTTAACACTTACTCTGGACTAATGGTTAAGGTCTTAACTCTTACTCTGGCATCATCGTTAAGGTCTTAACTCTTACTCTGGCATCATGGTTAAGGTCTTAGACTCTTACTCTGGACTAATGGTTAAGGTCTTAACTCTTACTCTGGACTAATGGTTAAGGTCTTAACTCTTACTCTGGCATCATCGTTAAGGTCTTAACTCTTACTCTGGCATCATGGTTAAGGTCTTACTCTGGACTAATGGTTAAGGTCTTAACTCTTACTCTGGACTAATGGTTAAGGTCTTAACTCTTACTCTGGCATCATGGTTAAGGTCTTAACTCTTACTCTGGACTAATGGTTAAGGTCTTAACTCTTACTCTGGCATCATGGTTAAGGTCTTAGACTCATACTCTGGTATCATGGTTAAGTTCTTAACTCTTACTCTGGACTAATGGTTAAGGTCTTAACTCTTACTCTGGGCTAATGGTTAAGGTCTTAACTCTTACTCTGGACTAATGGTTAAGGTCTTATCTCTTACTCTGGACTAATGGTTAAGGTCTTAGACTCTTACTCTGGCATCATGAATAAGGTCTTAGACTCTTACTCTGGACTACTGGTTAATGTCTTAACTCTTACTCTGGCATCATGGTTAAGGTCTTAACTCTCACTCTGGCATCATGGTTAAGGTCTTAACTCTTACTCTGTACTCATGGTTAATGTCTTAACTCTTACTCTGGCATCATGGTTAAGGTCTTAACTCTTACTCTGGACTAATGGTTAAGGTCTTAACTCTTACTCTGGACTAATGGTTAAGGTCTTAACTCTACTCTGGCATCATGGTTAAGGTCTTAACTCTTACTCTGGACTAATGGTTAAGGCCTTAACTCTTACTCTGGACTAATGGTTAAGGTCTTAACTCTTACTCTGGCATCATGGTTAAGGTCTTAGACTCTTACTCTGGACTAATGGTTTAGGTCTTAACTCTTACTCTGGCATCATGGTTAATGTCTTAACTCTTACTCTGGCATCATGGTTAAGTTCCTAACTCTTACTGTGGCCTATTGGTTAAGGTCCTAACTCTTACTCTGGCCTCATGGTTAAGGTCTTAACTCTTACTCTGGCATCATGGTTAAGGTCTTAACTCTTACTCTGGACTAATGGTTAAGGTCTTAACTCTTACTCTGGGCTAATGGTTAAGGTCTTAACTCTTCCTCTGGACTAATGGTTAAGGTCTTAACTCTTACTCTGGACTAATGGTTAAGGTCTTAACTCTTATTCTGGGCTAATGATTAAGGTCTTAACTCTTACTTTAGCATCATGGTTAAGGTCTTAACTCTTACTCTGGACTAATGGTTAAGGTCTTAACTCTTACTCTGGACTAATGGTTAAGGTCTTAACTCTTACTCTAGACTAATGGTTAAGGCTTTAACTCTTACTCTGGCATCATAGTTAAGGTCTTCGACTCTTACTCTGGACTAATGGTTAAGGTCTTAACTCTTACTCTGGACTAATGGTTAAGGTCTTAACTCTTACTCTGGCATCATGGTTAAGGTCTTAACTCTTACTCTGGCATCATGGTTAACGTCTTAACTCTTACTCTGGGCTAATGGCTAAGGTCTTAACTCTTACTCTGGACTAATGGTTAAGGTCTTAACTCTTACTCTGGCATCATGGTTAAGGTCTTAACTCTTACTCTGGACTAATGGTTAAGGTCTTAGACTCTTACTCTGGACTAATGGTTAAGGTCTTAACTCTTACTCTGGCATCATGGTTAAGGTCTTAGACTCTTACTCTGGACTAATGGTTAAGGTCTTAACTCTTTCTCTGGACTAATGGTTAAGGTCTTAACTCTTACTCTGGACTAATGGTTAAGGTCTTAACTCTTACTCTGGACTAATGGTTAAGGTCTTACCTCTTACTCTGGCATCATGGTTAAGGTCTTAGACTCTTACTCTGGAATAATGGTTAAGGTCTTAACTCTTACTCTGGACTAATGTTTAAGGTCTTAACTCTTACTCTGGCATCATGGTTAAGGTCTTAACTTTTACTCTGGACTAATGGTTAAGGTCTTAACTCTTACTCTGGGCTAATGGTTAAGGTCTTAACTCTTACTCTGGACTAATGGTTAAGGTCCTAACTCTTACTCTGAACTACTGGTTAATGTCTTAACTCTTACTCTGGCATCATGGTTAAGTTCCTAACTCTTACTGTGGCCTATTGGTTAAGGTCCTAACTCTTACTCTGGCCTCATGGTTAAGGTCTTAACTCTTACTCTGGCATCATGGTTAAGGTCTTAACTCTTACTCTGGACTAATGGTTAAGGTCTTAACTCTTACTCTGGGCTAATGGTTAAGGTCTTAACTCTTCCTCTGGACTAATGGTTAAGGTCTTAACTCTTACTCTGGACTAATGGTTAAGGTCTTAACTCTTATTCTGGGCTAATGATTAAGGTCTTAACTCTTACTTTAGCATCATGGTTAAGGTCTTAACTCTTACTCTGGACTAATGGTTAAGGTCTTAACTCTTACTCTGGACTAATGGTTAAGGTCTTAACTCTTACTCTAGACTAATGGTTAAGGCTTTAACTCTTACTCTGGCATCATAGTTAAGGTCTTCGACTCTTACTCTGGACTAATGGTTAAGGTCTTAACTCTTACTCTGGACTAATGGTTAAGGTCTTAACTCTTACTCTGGCATCATGTTTAAGGTCTTAACTCTTACTCTGGCATCATGGTTAACGTCTTAACTCTTACTCTGGGCTAATGGTTAAGGTCTTAACTCTTACTCTGGACTAATGGTTAAGGTCTTAACTCTTACTCTGGGCTAATGGTTAAGGTCTTAACTCTTACTCTGGACTAATGGTTAAGGTCTTATCTCTTACTCTGGACTAATGGTTAAGGTCTTAGACTCTTACTCTGGCATCATGAATAAGGTCTTAGACTGTTACTCTGGACTACTGGTTAATGTCTTAACTCTTACTCTGGCATCATGGTTAAGGTCTTAACTCTCACTCTGGCATCATGGTTAAGGTCTTAACTCTTACTCTGTACTCATGGTTAATGTCTTAACTCTTACTCTGGCATCATGGTTAAGGTCTTAACTCTTACTCTGGACTAATGGTTAAGGTCTTAACTCTTACTCTGGACTAATGGTTAAGGTCTTAACTCTACTCTGGCATCATGGTTAAGGTCTTAACTCTTACTCTGGACTAATGGTTAAGGTCTTAACTCTTACTCTGGACTAATGGTTAAGGTCTTAACTCTTACTCTGGCATCATGGTTAAGGTCTTAGACTCTTACTCTGGACTAATGGTTAAGGTCTTAACTCTTACTCTGGCATCATGGTTAAGGTCTTAACTCTTACTCTGGACTAATGGTTAAGGTCTTAGACTCTTACTCTGGACTAATGGTTAAGTCCTTAACTCTTTCTCTGGGCTAATGGTTAAGGTCTTAGACTCTTACTCTGGCATCATGGTTAAGGTCTTAGACTCTTACTCTGGCATCAAGGTTAAGGTCTTAACTCTTACACTGGCATCATGGTTAAGGTCTTAACTCTTACTCTGGCATCATGGTTAAGGTCTTAGACTCTTACTCTGGACTAATGGTTAAGGTCTTAACTCTTACTCTGGCATCATGATTAAGGTCTTAACTCTTACTCTGGACTAATGGTTAAGGTCTTAGACTCTTACTCTTGAGTAATGGCTAAGGTCTTAACTCTTACTCTGGCATCATGGTTAAGGTCTTAGAATCTTACTCTGGACTAATGGTTAAGGTCTTAACTCTTACTCTGGCATCATGGTTAAGGTCTTAACTCTGGCATCATGGTTAAGGTCTTAACTCTTACTCTGGACTACTGGTTAAGGTCTTACCTCTTACTCTGGCATCATGGTTAAGGTCTTAGACTCATACTCTGGCATCATGGTTAAGGTCTTAACTCTTACTCTGGCATCATGGTTAAGGTCTTAGACTCTTACTCTGGACTAATGGTTAAGGTCTTAACTCTTACTCTGGACTAATGGTTAATGTCTTAACTCTTACTCTGGACTAATGGTTAAGGTCTTATCTCTTACTCTGGACTAATGGTTAAGGTCTTAGACTCTTACTCTGGCATCATGGATAAGGTCTTAGACTCTTACTCTGGACTACTGGTTAATGTCTTAACTCTTACTCTGGCGTCATGGTTAAGGTCTTAACTCTCACTCTGGCATCAGGGTTAAGGTCTTAACTCTTACTCTGGACTAATGGTTAAGGTCTTAACTCTTACTCTGGCATCATGGTTAAGGTCTTAACTCTTACTCTGGACTAATGGTTAAGGTCTTAACTCTTACTCTGGCATCATGGTTAAGGTCTTAACTCTTACTCTGGACTAATGGTTAAGGTCTTAACTCTTACTCTGGGCTAATGGTTAAGGTCTTAACTCTTACTCTGGACTAATGGTTAAGGTCTTATCTCTTACTCTGGACTACTGGTTAATGTCTTAACTCTTACTCTGGCGTCATGGTTAAGGTCTTAACTCTCACTCTGGCATCATGGTTAAGGTCTTAACTCTTACTCTGGCATCATGGTTAAGGTCTTAACTCTTACTCTGGACTAATGGTTAAGGTCTTAACTCTTACTCTGGCATCATGGTTAAGGTCTTAACTCTTACTCTGGACTAATGGTTAAGGTCTTAACTCTTACTCTTGGCTAATGGTTAAGGTCTTAACTCTTACTCTGGACTAATGGTTAAGGTCTTATCTCTTACTCTGGACTAATGGTTAAGGTCTTAGACTCTTACTCTGGCATCATGTATAAGGTCTTAGACTCTTACTCTGGACTACTGATTAATGTCTTAACTCTTACTCTGTACTCATGGTTAAGGTCTTAACTCTTACTCTGGCATCATGGTTAAGGTCTTAACTCTTACTCTGGACTAATGGTTAAGGTCTTAACTCTTACTCTGGACTAATGGTTAAGGTCTTAACTCTACTCTGGCATCATGGTTAAGGTCTTAACTCTTACTCTGGACTAATGGTTAAGGTCTTAACTCTTACTCTGGACTAATGGTTAAGGTCTTAACTCTTACTCTGGCATCATGATTAAGGTCTTAACTCTTACTCTGGACTAATGGTTAAGGTCTTAGACTCTTACTCTGGACTAATGGTTAAGGTCTTAACTCTTTCTCTGGGCTAATGGTTAAGGTCTTAGACTCTTACTCTGGCATCATGGTTAAGGTCTTAGACTCTTACTCTGGCATCAAAGTGAAGGTCTTAACTCTTACACTGGCATCATGGTTAAGGTCTTAACTCGTACTCTGGACTAATGGTTAAGGTCTGAACTCTTACTCTGGACTAATGGTTAAGGTCTTAACTCTTACTCTGGACTAATGGTTAAGGTCTTAACTCTTACTCTGTCATCATGGTTAAGGTCTTAGACTCTTACTCTGGACTAATGGTTAAGGTCTTAACTCTTTCTCTGGGCTAATGGTTAAGGTCTTAGACTCTTACTCTGGCATCATGGTTAAGGTCTTAGACTCTTACTCTGGCATCAAAGTGAAGGTCTTAACTCTTACACTGGCATCATGGTTAAGGTCTTAACTCGTACTCTGGACTAATGGTTAAGGTCTGAACTCTTACTCTGGACTAATGGTTAAGGTCTTAACTCTTACTCTGGACTAATGGTTAAGGTCTTAACTCTTACTCTGTCATCATGGTTAAGGTCTTAGACTCTTACTCTGGACTAATGGTTAAGGTCTTAACTCATACTCTGGACTAATGGTTAAGGTCTTAGACTCTTTCTCTGGACTAATGGTTAAGGTCTTAACTCTTACTCTGGACTAACGGTTAAGGTCTTAACTCTTACTCTGGACTAATGGTTAAGGTCTTAACTCTTACTCTGGCATCATGGTTAAGGTCTTAACTCTTACTCTGGACTAATGGTTAAGGTCTTAACTCTTACTCTGGCATCATGGTTGAGGTCTTAACTCTTACTCTGGACTAATGGTTAAGGTCTTAACTCTTGCTCTGGCATCATGGTTAAGGTCTTAACACTTACTCTGGACTAATGGTTAAGGTCTTAACTCTTACTCTGGCATCATCGTTAAGGTCTTAACTCTTACTCTGGCATCATGGTTAAGGTCTTAGACTCTTACTCTGGACTAATGGTTAAGGTCTTAACTCTTACTCTGGACTAATGGTTAAGGTCTTAACTCTTACTCTGGCATCATCGTTAAGGTCTTAACTCTTACTCTGTCATCATGGTTAAGGTCTTACTCTGGACTAATGGTTAAGGTCTTAACTCTTACTCTGGACTAATGGTTAAGGTCTTAACTCTTACTCGGGCATCATGGTTAAGGTCTTAACTCTTACTCTGGACTAATGGTTAAGGTCTTAACTCTTACTCTGGCATCATGGTTAAGGTCTTAGACTCATACTCTGGTATCATGGTTAAGTTCTTAACTCTTACTCTGGACTAATGGTTAAGGTCTTAACTCTTACTCTGGGCTAATGGTTAAGGTCTTAACACTTACTCTGGACTAATGGTTAAGGTCTTAACTCTTACTCTGGCATCATCGTTAAGGTCTTAACTCTTACTCTGGCATCATGGTTAAGGTCTTAGACTCTTACTCTGGACTAATGGTTAAGGTCTTAACTCTTACTCTGGACTAATGGTTAAGGTCTTAACTCTTACTCTGGCATCATCGTTAAGGTCTTAACTCTTACTCTGGCATCATGGTTAAGGTCTTACTCTGGACTAATGGTTAAGGTCTTAACTCTTACTCTGGACTAATGGTTAAGGTCTTAACTCTTACTCTGGCATCATGGTTAAGGTCTTAACTCTTACTCTGGACTAATGGTTAAGGTCTTAACTCTTACTCTGGCATCATGGTTAAGGTCTTAGACTCATACTCTGGTATCATGGTTAAGTTCTTAACTCTTACTCTGGACTAATGGTTAAGGTCTTAACTCTTACTCTGGGCTAATGGTTAAGGTCTTAACTCTTACTCTGGACTAATGGTTAAGGTCTTATCTCTTACTCTGGACTAATGGTTAAGGTCTTAGACTCTTACTCTGGCATCATGAATAAGGTCTTAGACTCTTACTCTGGACTACTGGTTAATGTCTTAACTCTTACTCTGGCATCATGGTTAAGGTCTTAACTCTCACTCTGGCATCATGGTTAAGGTCTTAACTCTTACTCTGTACTCATGGTTAATGTCTTAACTCTTACTCTGGCATCATGGTTAAGGTCTTAACTCTTACTCTGGACTAATGGTTAAGGTCTTAACTCTTACTCTGGACTAATGGTTAAGGTCTTAACTCTACTCTGGCATCATGGTTAAGGTCTTAACTCTTACTCTGGACTAATGGTTAAGGCCTTAACTCTTACTCTGGACTAATGGTTAAGGTCTTAACTCTTACTCTGGCATCATGGTTAAGGTCTTAGACTCTTACTCTGGACTAATGGTTTAGGTCTTAACTCTTACTCTGGCATCATGGTTAAGGTCTTAACTCTTACTCTGGACTAATGGTTAAGGTCTTAGACTCTTACTCTGGACTAATGGTTAAGGTCTTAACTCTTTCTCTGGGCTAATGGTTAAGGTCTTAGACTCTTACTCTGGCATCATGGTTAAGGTCTTAGACTCTTACTCTGGCATCAAGGTTAAGGTCTTAACTCTTACACTGGCATCATGGTTAAGGTCTTAACTCGTACTCTGGACTAATGGTTAAGGTCTGAACTCTTACTCTGGACTAATGGTTAAGGTCTTAACTCTTACTCTGGACTAATGGTTAAGGTCTTAACTCTTACTCTGGACTAATGGTTAAGGTCTTAGACTCTTACTCTGGACTAATGGTTAAGGTCTTAACTCTTACTCTGGACTAATGGTTAAGGTCTTAACTCTTACTCTGGACTAATGGTTAAGGTCTTAACTCTTACTTTGGCATCATGGTTAAGGTCTTAACTCTTACTCTGGACTAATGGTTAAGGTCTTAACTCTTACTCTGGCATCATGGTTGAGGTCTTAACTCTTACTCTGGCATCATGGTTGAGGTTTTAACTCTTACTCTGGACTAATGGTTAAGGTCTTAACTCTTACTCTGGCATCATGGTTAAGGTCTTAACACTTACTCTGGACTAATGGTTAAGGTCTTAACTCTTACTCTGGCATCATCGTTAAGGTCTTAACTCTTACTCTGGCATCATGGTTAAGGTCTTAGACTCTTACTCTGGACTAATGGTTAAGGTCTTAACTCTTACTCTGGACTAATGGTTAAGGTCTTAACTCTTACTCTGGCATCATCGTTAAGGTCTTAACTCTTACTCTGGCATCATCGTTAAGGTCTTACTCTGGACTAATGGTTAAGGTCTTCACTCTTACTCTGGACTAATGGTTAAGGTCTTAACTCTCACTCTGGCATCATGGTTAAGGTCTTAACTCTGGCATCATGGTTAAGGTCTTAACTCTTACTCTGGACTAATGGTTAAGGTCTTAACTCTTACTCTGGCATCATGGTTAAGGTCTTAGACTCATACTCTGGCATCATGGTTAAGGTCTTAACTCTTACTCTGGACTAATGGTTAAGGTCTTAACTCTTACTCTGGCATCATGGTTAAGGTCTTAGACTCTTACTCTGGACTAATGGTTAAGGTCTTAACTCTTACTCTGGGCTAATGGTTAAGGTCTTAACTCTTACTCTGGACTAATGGTTAAGGTCTTATCTCTTACTCTGGAGTAATGGTTAAGGTCTTAGACTCTTACTCTGGCATCATGGATAAGGTCTTAGACTCTTACTCTGGACTACTGGTTAATGTCTTAACTCTTACTCTGGCGTCATGGTTAAGGTCTTAACTCTCACTCTGGCATCATTGTTAAGGTCTTAACTCTTACTCTATACTAATGGTTAAGGTCTAATGGTTAAGGTCTTAACTCTTACTCTGGCATCATGGTTAAGGTCTTAACTCTTACTCTGGACTAATGGTTAAGGTCTGAACTCTTAATCTGGACTAATGGTTAAGGTCTTAACTCTTACTCTGGCATCATGGTTAACGTCTTAACTCTTACTCTGGACTAATGGTTAAGGTCTTAACTCTTACTCTGGGCTAATGGTTAAGGTCTTAACTCTTACTCTGGACTAATGGTTAAGGTCTTATCTCTTACTCTGGACTACTGGTTAATGTCTTAACTCTTACTCTGGCGTCATGGTTAAGGTCTTAACTCTCACTCTGGCATCATGGTTAAGGTCTTAACTCTTACTCTGGACTAATGGTTAAGGTCTTATCTCTTACTCTGGCATCATGGTTAAGGTCTTAACTCTTACTCTGGACTAATGGTTAAGGTCTGAACTCTTACTCTGGACTAATGGTTAAGGTCTTAACTCTTACTCTGGCATCATGGTTAAGGTCTTAACTCTTACTCTGGACTAATGGTTAAGGTCTTAACTCTTACTCTGGCATCATGGTTAAGGTCTTAACTCTTACTCTGGATTAATGGTTAAGGTCTTAACTCTTACTCTGGGCTAATGGTTAAGGTCTTAACTCTTACTCTGGACTAATGGTTAAGGTCTTATCTCTTACTCTGGACTAATGGTTAAGGTCTTAGACTTTTACTCTGGCATCATGGATAAGGTCTTAACTCTTACTCTGGACTAATGGTTAAGGTCTTAACTCTTACTCTGGACTAATGGTTAAGGTCTTAACTCTTACTCTGGACTAATGGTTAAGGTCTTAGACTCTTACTCTGGCATCATGGATAAGGTCTTAACTCTTACTCTGGACTAATGGTTAAGGTCTTAACTCTTACTCTGGACTAATGGTTAAGGTCTTAACTCTTACTCTGGCATCATGGTTAAGGTCTTAACTCTGGCATCATGGTTAAGGTCTTAACTCTGGCATCATGGTTAAGGTCTTAACTCTTACTCTGGACTAATGGTTAAGGTCTTAACTCTTAGTCTGGCATCATGGTTAAGGTCTTAACTCTTACTCTGGACTAATGGTTAAGGTCTTAGACTCTTACTCTGGACTAATGGTTAAGGTCTTAACTCTTTCTCTGGGCTAATGGTTAAGGTCTTAGACTCTTACTCTGGCATCATGGTTAAGGTCTTAGACTCTTACTCTGGCATCAAGGTTAAGGTCTTAACTCTTACTCTGGCATCATGGTTAAGGTCTTAACTCTTACTCTGGACTAATGGTTAAGGTCTTAACTCTTACTCTGGACTAATGGTTAAGGTCCTAACTCTTACTCTGGACTAATGGTTAAGGTCTTAACTCTTACTCTTGCATCCTCGTTAAGGTCTTAACTCTTACTCTGGCATCATGGTTAAGGTCTTAACTCTTACTCTAGCATCATGGGTAAGGTCTTAACTCTTACTCTGGACTAATGGTTAAGGTCTTAACTCTTACTCTGGCATCACGGTTAAGGTCTTAACTCTTACTCTGGACTAATGGTTAAGGTCTTAACTCTTACTCTAGCATCATGGTTAAGGTCTTAACTCTTACTCTGGCATCATGGTTAAGGTCTTGGACTCTTACTCTGGACTAATGGTTAAGGTCTTAACTCTTACTCTGGCATCATGGTTAAGGTCTTAACTCTTACTCTGGACTAATGGTTAAGGTCTTAGACTCTTACTCTGGACTAATGGTTAAGGTCTTAACTCTTTCTCTGGGCTAATGGTTAAGGTCTTAGACTCTTACTCTGGCATCATGGTTAAGGTCTTAGACTCTTACTCTGGCATCAAGGTTAAGGTCTTATCTCTTACACTGGCATCATGGTTAAGGTCTTAACTCGTACTCTGGACTAATGGTTAAGGTCTGAACTCTTACCCTGGACTAATGGTTAAGGTCTTAACTCTTACTCTGGACTAATGGTTAAGGTCTTAACTCTTACTCTGGACTAATGGTTAAGGTCTTTGACTCTTACTCTGGACTAATGGTTAAGGTCTTAAGTCTTACTCTGGCATCATGGTTAAGGTCTTAACTCTTACTCTGGACTAATGGTTAAGGTCTTAACTCATACTCTGGCATCATGGTTAAGGTCTTAACTCTTACTCTGGACTAATGGTTAAGGTCTTAACTCTTACTCTGGCATCATGGTTAAGGTCTTAGACTCATACTCTGGCATCATGGTTAAGGTCTTAACTCTTACTCTGGACTAATGGTTAAGGTCTTAACTCTTACTCTGGCATCATGGTTAAGGTCTTAGACTCTTACTCTGGACTAATGGTTAAGGTCTTAACTCTTACTCTGGGCTAATGGTTAAGGTCTTAACTCTTACTCTGGACTAATGGTTAAGGTCTTATCTCTTACTCTGGACTAATGGTTAAGGTCTTAGACTCTTACTCTGGCATCATGGATAAGGTCTTAACTCTTACTCTGGACTAATGGTTAAGGTCTTAACTCTTACTCTGGACTAATGGTTAAGGTCTTAACTCTTACTCTGGCATCATGGTTAAGGTCTTAACTCTGGCATCATGGTTAACGTCTTAACTCTTACTCTGGACTAATGGTTAAGGTCTTAACTCTTAGTCTGGCATCATGGTTAAGGTCTTAACTCTTACTCTGGACTAATGGTTAAGGTCTTAGACTCTTACTCTGGACTAATGGTTAAGGTCTTAACTCTTAGTCTGGCATCATGGTTAAGGTCTTAACTCTTACTCTGGACTAATGGTTAAGGTCTTAACTCTTAGTCTGGCATCATGGTTAAGGTCTTAACTCTTACTCTGGACTAATGGTTAAGGTCTTAGACTCTTACTCTGGACTAATGGTTAAGGTCTTAACTCTTTCTCTGGGCTAATGGTTAAGGTCTTAGACTCTTACTCTGGCATCATGGTTAAGGTCTTAGACTCTTACTCTGGCATCAAGGTTAAGGTCTTAACTCTTACTCTGGCATCATGGTTAAGGTCTTAACTCTTACTCTGGACTAATGGTTAAGGTCTTAACTCTTACTCTGGACTAATGGTTAAGGTCTTAACTCTTACTCTGGACTAATGGTTAAGGTCTTAGACTCTTACTCTGGACTAATGGTTAAGGTCTTAAGTCTTACTCTGGCATCATGGTTAAGGTCTTAACTCTTACTCTGGACTAATGGTTAAGGTCTTAACTCATACTCTGGCATCATGGTTAAGGTCTTAACTCTTACTCTGGACTAATGGTTAAGGTCTTAACTCTTACTCTGGCATCATGGTTAAGGTCTTAGACTCATACTCTGGCATCATGGTTAAGGTCTTAACTCTTACTCTGGACTAATGGTTAAGGTCTTAACTCTTACTCTGGCATCATGGTTAAGGTCTTAGACTCTTACTCTGGACTAATGGTTAAGGTCTTAACTCTTACTCTGGGCTAATGGTTAAGGTCTTAACTCTTACTCTGGACTAATGGTTAAGGTCTTATCTCTTACTCTGGACTAATGGTTAAGGTCTTAGACTCTTACTCTGGCATCATGGATAAGGTCTTAACTCTTACTCTGGACTAATGGTTAAGGTCTTAACTCTTACTCTGGACTAATGGTTAAGGTCTTAACTCTTACTCTGGCATCATGGTTAAGGTCTTAACTCTGGCATCATGGTTAACGTCTTAACTCTTACTCTGGACTAATGGTTAAGGTCTTAACTCTTAGTCTGGCATCATGGTTAAGGTCTTAACTCTTACTCTGGACTAATGGTTAAGGTCTTAGACTCTTACTCTGGACTAATGGTTAAGGTCTTAACTCTTTCTCTGGGCTAATGGTTAAGGTCTTAGACTCTTACTCTGGCATCATGGTTAAGGTCTTAGACTCTTACTCTGGCATCAAGGTTAAGGTCTTAACTCTTACTCTGGAATCATGGTTAAGGTCTTAACTCTTACTCTGGACTAATGGTTAAGGTCTTAACTCTTACTCTGGACTAATGGTTAAGGTCCTAACTCTTACTCTGGACTAATGGTTAAGGTCTTAACTCTTACTCTTGCATCCTCGTTAAGGTCTTAACTCTTACTCTGGCATCATGGTTAAGGTCTTAACTCTTACTCTGGCATCATGGTTAAGGTCTTAACTCTTACTCTGGACTAATGGTTAAGGTCTTAACTCTTACTCTGGCATCACGGTTAAGGTCTTAACTCTTACTCTGGACTAATGGTTAAGGTCTTAACTCTTACTCTGGACTAATGGTTAAGGTCTTAACTCTTACTCCAGCATCATGGTTAAGGTCTTAACTCTTACTCTGGACTAATGGTTAAGGTCTTAACTCTTACTCTGGCATCATGGTTAAGGTCTTAACTCTTACTCTGGCATCATGGTTAAGGTCTTAACTCTTACTCTGGACTAATGGTTAAGGTCTTAGACTCTTACTCTGGACTAATGGTTAAGGTCTTAACTCTTACTCTGGCATCATGGTTAAGGTCTTAGACTCTTACTCTGGACTAATGGTTAAGGTCTTAACTCTTTCTCTGGACTAATGGTTAAGGTCTTAACTCTTACTCTGGACTAATGGTTAAGGTCTTAACTCTTACTCTGGACTAATGGTTAAGGTCTTACCTCTTACTCTGGCATCATGGTTAAGGTCTCAGACTCTTACTCTGGAATAATGGTTAAGGTCTTAACTCTTACTCTGGACTAATGGTTAAGGTCTTAACTCTTACTCTGGCATCACGGTTAAGGTCTTAACTTTTACTCTGGACTAATGGTTAAGGTCTTAACTCTTACTCTGGGCTAATGGTTAAGGTCCTAACTCTTACTCTGGACTAATGGTTAAGGTCCTAACTCTTACTCTGAACTACTGGTTAATGTCTTAACTCTTACTCTGGCATCATGGTTAAGTTCCTAACTCTTCCTGTGGCCTATTGGTTAAGGTCCTAACTCTTACTCTGGCCTCATGGTTAAGGTCTTAACTCTTACTCTGGCATCATGGTTAAGGTCTTAACTCTTACTCTGGACTAATGGTTAAGGTCTTAACTCTTACTCTGGGCTAATGGTTAAGGTCTTAACTCTTCCTCTGGACTAATGGTTAAGGTCTTAACTCTTACTCTGGACTAATGGTTAAGGTCTTAACTCTTATTCTGGGCTAATGATTAAGGTCTTAACTCTTACTTTAGCATCATGGTTAAGGTCTTAACTCTTACTCTGGACTAATGGTTAAGGTCTTAACTCTTACTCTGGACTAATGGTTAAGGTCTTAACTCTTACTCTGGACTAATGGTTAAGGTCTTATCTCTTACTCTGGACTAATGGTTAAGGTCTTAGACTCTTACTCTGGCATCATGGATAAGGTCTTAGACTCTTACTCTGGACTACTGGTTAATGTCTTAACTCTTACTCTGGCGTCATGGTTAAGGTCTTAACTCTCACTCTGGCATCATTGTTAAGGTCTTAACTCTTACTCTATACTAATGGTTAAGGTCTAATGGTTAAGGTCTTAACTCTTACTCTGGCATCATGGTTAAGGTCTTAACTCTTACTCTGGACTAATGGTTAAGGTCTGAACTCTTAATCTGGACTAATGGTTAAGGTCTTAACTCTTACTCTGGCATCATGGTTAAGGTCTTAACTCTTACTCTGGACTAATGGTTAAGGTCTTAACTCTTACTCTGGGCTAATGGTTAAGGTCTTAACTCTTACTCTGGACTAATGGTTAAGGTCTTATCTCTTACTCTGGACTACTGGTTAATGTCTTAACTCTTACTCTGGCGTCATGGTTAAGGTCTTAACTCTCACTCTGGCATCATGGTTAAGGTCTTAACTCTTACTCTGGACTAATGGTTAAGGTCTTATCTCTTACTCTGGCATCATGGTTAAGGTCTTAACTCTTACTCTGGACTAATGGTTAAGGTCTGAACTCTTACTCTGGACTAATGGTTAAGGTCTTAACTCTTACTCTGGCATCATGGTTAAGGTCTTAACTCTTACTCTGGACTAATGGTTAAGGTCTTAACTCTTACTCTGGCATCATGGTTAAGGTCTTAACTCTTACTCTGGACTAATGGTTAAGGTCTTAACTATTACTCTGGGCTAATGGTTAAGGTCTTAACTCTTACTCTGGACTAATGGTTAAGGTCTTATCTCTTACTCTGGACTAATGGTTAAGGTCTTAGACTCTTACTCTGGCATCATGGATAAGGTCTTAACTCTTACTCTGGACTAATGGTTAAGGTCTTAACTCTTACTCTGGACTAATGGTTAAGGTCTTAACTCTTACTCTGGCATCATGGTTAAGGTCTTAACTCTGGCATCATGGTTAAGGTCTTAACTCTTACTCTGGACTAATGGTTAAGGTCTTAACTCTTAGTCTGGCATCATGGTTAAGGTCTTAACTCTTACTCTGGACTAATGGTTAAGGTCTTAGACTCTTACTCTGGACTAATGGTTAAGGTCTTAACTCTTTCTCTGGGCTAATGGTTAAGGTCTTAGACTCTTACTCTGGCATCATGGTTAAGGTCTTAGACTCTTACTCTGGCATCAAGGTTAAGGTCTTAACTCTTACTCTGGCATCATGGTTAAGGTCTTAACTCTTACTCTGGACTAATGGTTAAGGTCTTAACTCTTACTCTGGACTAATGGTTAAGGTCTTAACTCTTACTCTGGACTAATGGTTAAGGTCTTAGACTCTTACTCTGGACTAATGGTTAAGGTCTTAAGTCTTACTCTGGCATCATGGTTAAGGTCTTAACTCTTACTCTGGACTAATGGTTAAGGTCTTAACTCATACTCTGGCATCATGGTTAAGGTCTTAACTCTTACTCTGGACTAATGGTTAAGGTCTTAACTCTTACTCTGGCATCATGGTTAAGGTCTTAGACTCATACTCTGGCATCATGGTTAAGGTCTTAACTCTTACTCTGGACTAATGGTTAAGGTCTTAACTCTTACTCTGGCATCATGGTTAAGGTCTTAGACTCTTACTCTGGACTAATGGTTAAGGTCTTAACTCTTACTCTGGGCTAATGGTTAAGGTCTTAACTCTTACTCTGGACTAATGGTTAAGGTCTTATCTCTTACTCTGGACTAATGGTTAAGGTCTTAGACTCTTACTCTGGCATCATGGATAAGGTCTTAACTCTTACTCTGGACTAATGGTTAAGGTCTTAACTCTTACTCTGGACTAATGGTTAAGGTCTTAACTCTTACTCTGGCATCATGGTTAAGGTCTTAACTCTGGCATCATGGTTAACGTCTTAACTCTTACTCTGGACTAATGGTTAAGGTCTTAACTCTTAGTCTGGCATCATGGTTAAGGTCTTAACTCTTACTCTGGACTAATGGTTAAGGTCTTAGACTCTTACTCTGGACTAATGGTTAAGGTCTTAACTCTTTCTCTGGGCTAATGGTTAAGGTCTTAGACTCTTACTCTGGCATCATGGTTAAGGTCTTAGACTCTTACTCTGGCATCAAGGTTAAGGTCTTAACTCTTACTCTGGAATCATGGTTAAGGTCTTAACTCTTACTCTGGACTAATGGTTAAGGTCTTAACTCTTACTCTGGACTAATGGTTAAGGTCCTAACTCTTACTCTGGACTAATGGTTAAGGTCTTAACTCTTACTCTTGCATCCTCGTTAAGGTCTTAACTCTTACTCTGGCATCATGGTTAAGGTCTTAACTCTTACTCTGGCATCATGGTTAAGGTCTTAACTCTTACTCTGGACTAATGGTTAAGGTCTTAACTCTTACTCTGGCATCACGGTTAAGGTCTTAACTCTTACTCTGGACTAATGGTTAAGGTCTTAACTCTTACTCTGGACTAATGGTTAAGGTCTTAACTCTTACTCCAGCATCATGGTTAAGGTCTTAACTCTTACTCTGGACTAATGGTTAAGGTCTTAACTCATACTCTGGCATCATGGTTAAGGTCTTAACTCTTACTCTGGACTAATGGTTAAGGTCTTAACTCTTACTCTGGCATCATGGTTAAGGTCTTAGACTCATACTCTGGCATCATGGTTAAGGTCTTAACTCTTACTCTGGACTAATGGTTAAGGTCTTAACTCTTACTCTGGCATCATGGTTAAGGTCTTAGACTCTTACTCTGGACTAATGGTTAAGGTCTTAACTCTTACTCTGGGCTAATGGTTAAGGTCTTAACTCTTACTCTGGACTAATGGTTAAGGTCTTATCTCTTACTCTGGACTAATGGTTAAGGTCTTAGACTCTTACTCTGGCATCATGGATAAGGTCTTAACTCTTACTCTGGACTAATGGTTAAGGTCTTAACTCTTACTCTGGACTAATGGTTAAGGTCTTAACTCTTACTCTGGCATCATGGTTAAGGTCTTAACTCTGGCATCATGGTTAACGTCTTAACTCTTACTCTGGACTAATGGTTAAGGTCTTAACTCTTAGTCTGGCATCATGGTTAAGGTCTTAACTCTTACTCTGGACTAATGGTTAAGGTCTTAGACTCTTACTCTGGACTAATGGTTAAGGTCTTAACTCTTTCTCTGGGCTAATGGTTAAGGTCTTAGACTCTTACTCTGGCATCATGGTTAAGGTCTTAGACTCTTACTCTGGCATCAAGGTTAAGGTCTTAACTCTTACTCTGGAATCATGGTTAAGGTCTTAACTCTTACTCTGGACTAATGGTTAAGGTCTTAACTCTTACTCTGGACTAATGGTTAAGGTCCTAACTCTTACTCTGGACTAATGGTTAAGGTCTTAACTCTTACTCTTGCATCCTCGTTAAGGTCTTAACTCTTACTCTGGCATCATGGTTAAGGTCTTAACTCTTACTCTGGCATCATGGTTAAGGTCTTAACTCTTACTCTGGACTAATGGTTAAGGTCTTAACTCTTACTCTGGCATCACGGTTAAGGTCTTAACTCTTACTCTGGACTAATGGTTAAGGTCTTAACTCTTACTCTGGACTAATGGTTAAGGTCTTAACTCTTACTCCAGCATCATGGTTAAGGTCTTAACTCTTACTCTGGACTAATGGTTAAGGTCTTAACTCTTACTCTGGCATCATGGTTAAGGTCTTAACTCTTACTCTGGCATCATGGTTAAGGTCTTAACTCTTACTCTGGACTAATGGTTAAGGTCTTAGACTCTTACTCTGGACTAATGGTTAAGGTCTTAACTCTTACTCTGGCATCATGGTTAAGGTCTTAGACTCTTACTCTGGACTAATGGTTAAGGTCTTAACTCTTTCTCTGGACTAATGGTTAAGGTCTTAACTCTTACTCTGGACTAATGGTTAAGGTCTTAACTCTTACTCTGGACTAATGGTTAAGGTCTTACCTCTTACTCTGGCATCATGGTTAAGGTCTCAGACTCTTACTCTGGAATAATGGTTAAGGTCTTAACTCTTACTCTGGACTAATGGTTAAGGTCTTAACTCTTACTCTGGCATCACGGTTAAGGTCTTAACTTTTACTCTGGACTAATGGTTAAGGTCTTAACTCTTACTCTGGGCTAATGGTTAAGGTCCTAACTCTTACTCTGGACTAATGGTTAAGGTCCTAACTCTTACTCTGAACTACTGGTTAATGTCTTAACTCTTACTCTGGCATCATGGTTAAGTTCCTAACTCTTCCTGTGGCCTATTGGTTAAGGTCCTAACTCTTACTCTGGCCTCATGGTTAAGGTCTTAACTCTTACTCTGGCATCATGGTTAAGGTCTTAACTCTTACTCTGGACTAATGGTTAAGGTCTTAACTCTTACTCTGGGCTAATGGTTAAGGTCTTAACTCTTCCTCTGGACTAATGGTTAAGGTCTTAACTCTTACTCTGGACTAATGGTTAAGGTCTTAACTCTTATTCTGGGCTAATGATTAAGGTCTTAACTCTTACTTTAGCATCATGGTTAAGGTCTTAACTCTTACTCTGGACTAATGGTTAAGGTCTTAACTCTTACTCTGGACTAATGGTTAAGGTCTTAACTCTTACTCTGGACTAATGGTTAAGGTCTTATCTCTTACTCTGGACTAATGGTTAAGGTCTTAGACTCTTACTCTGGCATCATGGATAAGGTCTTAGACTCTTACTCTGGACTACTGGTTAATGTCTTAACTCTTACTCTGGCGTCATGGTTAAGGTCTTAACTCTCACTCTGGCATCATTGTTAAGGTCTTAACTCTTACTCTATACTAATGGTTAAGGTCTAATGGTTAAGGTCTTAACTCTTACTCTGGCATCATGGTTAAGGTCTTAACTCTTACTCTGGACTAATGGTTAAGGTCTGAACTCTTAATCTGGACTAATGGTTAAGGTCTTAACTCTTACTCTGGCATCATGGTTAAGGTCTTAACTCTTACTCTGGACTAATGGTTAAGGTCTTAACTCTTACTCTGGGCTAATGGTTAAGGTCTTAACTCTTACTCTGGACTAATGGTTAAGGTCTTATCTCTTACTCTGGACTACTGGTTAATGTCTTAACTCTTACTCTGGCGTCATGGTTAAGGTCTTAACTCTCACTCTGGCATCATGGTTAAGGTCTTAACTCTTACTCTGGACTAATGGTTAAGGTCTTATCTCTTACTCTGGCATCATGGTTAAGGTCTTAACTCTTACTCTGGACTAATGGTTAAGGTCTGAACTCTTACTCTGGACTAATGGTTAAGGTCTTAACTCTTACTCTGGCATCATGGTTAAGGTCTTAACTCTTACTCTGGACTAATGGTTAAGGTCTTAACTCTTACTCTGGCATCATGGTTAAGGTCTTAACTCTTACTCTGGACTAATGGTTAAGGTCTTAACTATTACTCTGGGCTAATGGTTAAGGTCTTAACTCTTACTCTGGACTAATGGTTAAGGTCTTATCTCTTACTCTGGACTAATGGTTAAGGTCTTAGACTCTTACTCTGGCATCATGGATAAGGTCTTAACTCTTACTCTGGACTAATGGTTAAGGTCTTAACTCTTACTCTGGACTAATGGTTAAGGTCTTAACTCTTACTCTGGCATCATGGTTAAGGTCTTAACTCTGGCATCATGGTTAAGGTCTTAACTCTTACTCTGGACTAATGGTTAAGGTCTTAACTCTTAGTCTGGCATCATGGTTAAGGTCTTAACTCTTACTCTGGACTAATGGTTAAGGTCTTAGACTCTTACTCTGGACTAATGGTTAAGGTCTTAACTCTTTCTCTGGGCTAATGGTTAAGGTCTTAGACTCTTACTCTGGCATCATGGTTAAGGTCTTAGACTCTTACTCTGGCATCAAGGTTAAGGTCTTAACTCTTACTCTGGCATCATGGTTAAGGTCTTAACTCTTACTCTGGACTAATGGTTAAGGTCTTAACTCTTACTCTGGACTAATGGTTAAGGTCTTAACTCTTACTCTGGACTAATGGTTAAGGTCTTAGACTCTTACTCTGGACTAATGGTTAAGGTCTTAAGTCTTACTCTGGCATCATGGTTAAGGTCTTAACTCTTACTCTGGACTAATGGTTAAGGTCTTAACTCATACTCTGGCATCATGGTTAAGGTCTTAACTCTTACTCTGGACTAATGGTTAAGGTCTTAACTCTTACTCTGGCATCATGGTTAAGGTCTTAGACTCATACTCTGGCATCATGGTTAAGGTCTTAACTCTTACTCTGGACTAATGGTTAAGGTCTTAACTCTTACTCTGGCATCATGGTTAAGGTCTTAGACTCTTACTCTGGACTAATGGTTAAGGTCTTAACTCTTACTCTGGGCTAATGGTTAAGGTCTTAACTCTTACTCTGGACTAATGGTTAAGGTCTTATCTCTTACTCTGGACTAATGGTTAAGGTCTTAGACTCTTACTCTGGCATCATGGATAAGGTCTTAACTCTTACTCTGGACTAATGGTTAAGGTCTTAACTCTTACTCTGGACTAATGGTTAAGGTCTTAACTCTTACTCTGGCATCATGGTTAAGGTCTTAACTCTGGCATCATGGTTAACGTCTTAACTCTTACTCTGGACTAATGGTTAAGGTCTTAACTCTTAGTCTGGCATCATGGTTAAGGTCTTAACTCTTACTCTGGACTAATGGTTAAGGTCTTAGACTCTTACTCTGGACTAATGGTTAAGGTCTTAACTCTTTCTCTGGGCTAATGGTTAAGGTCTTAGACTCTTACTCTGGCATCATGGTTAAGGTCTTAGACTCTTACTCTGGCATCAAGGTTAAGGTCTTAACTCTTACTCTGGAATCATGGTTAAGGTCTTAACTCTTACTCTGGACTAATGGTTAAGGTCTTAACTCTTACTCTGGACTAATGGTTAAGGTCCTAACTCTTACTCTGGACTAATGGTTAAGGTCTTAACTCTTACTCTTGCATCCTCGTTAAGGTCTTAACTCTTACTCTGGCATCATGGTTAAGGTCTTAACTCTTACTCTGGCATCATGGTTAAGGTCTTAACTCTTACTCTGGACTAATGGTTAAGGTCTTAACTCTTACTCTGGCATCACGGTTAAGGTCTTAACTCTTACTCTGGACTAATGGTTAAGGTCTTAACTCTTACTCTGGACTAATGGTTAAGGTCTTAACTCTTACTCCAGCATCATGGTTAAGGTCTTAACTCTTACTCTGGACTAATGGTTAAGGTCTTAACTCTTACTCTGGCATCATGGTTAAGGTCTTAACTCTTACTCTGGCATCATGGTTAAGGTCTTAACTCTTTCTCTGGACTAATGGTTAAGGTCTTAGACTCTTACTCTGGACTAATGGTTAAGGTCTTAACTCTTACTCTGGCATCATGGTTAAGGTCTTAGACTCTTACTCTGGACTAATGGTTAAGGTCTTAACTCTTTCTCTGGACTAATGGTTAAGGTCTTAACTCTTACTCTGGACTAATGGTTAAGGTCTTAACTCTTACTCTGGACTAATGGTTAAGGTCTTACCTCTTACTCTGGCATCATGGTTAAGGTCTCAGACTCTTACTCTGGAATAATGGTTAAGGTCTTAACTCTTACTCTGGACTAATGGTTAAGGTCTTAACTCTTACTCTGGCATCACGGTTAAGGTCTTAACTTTTACTCTGGACTAATGGTTAAGGTCTTAACTCTTACTCTGGGCTAATGGTTAAGGTCTTAACTCTTACTCTGGACTAATGGTTAAGGTCCTAACTCTTACTCTGAACTACTGGTTAATGTCTTAACTCTTACTCTGGCATCATGGTTAAGTTCCTAACTCTTCCTGTGGCCTATTGGTTAAGGTCCTAACTCTTACTCTGGCCTCATGGTTAAGGTCTTAACTCTTACTCTGGCATCATGGTTAAGGTCTTAACTCTTACTCTGGACTAATGGTTAAGGTCTTAACTCTTACTCTGGGCTAATGGTTAAGGTCTTAACTCTTCCTCTGGACTAATGGTTAAGGTCTTAACTCTTACTCTGGACTAATGGTTAAGGTCTTAACTCTTATTCTGGGCTAATGATTAAGGTCTTAACTCTTACTTTAGCATCATGGTTAAGGTCTTAACTCTTACTCTGGACTAATGGTTAAGGTCTTAACTCTTACTCTGGACTAATGGTTAAGGTCTTAACTCTTACTCTAGACTAATGGTTAAGGCTTTAACTCTTACTCTGGCATCATAGTTAAGGTCTTCGACTCTTACTCTGGACTAATGGTTAAGGTCTTAACTCTTACTCTGGACTAATGGTTAAGGTCTTAACTCTTACTCTGGCATCATGGTTAAGGTCTTAACTCTTACTCTGGCATCATGGTTAACGTCTTAACTCTTACTCTGGGCTAATGGCTAAGGTCTTAACTCTTACTCTGGACTAATGGTTAAGGTCTTAACTCTTACTCTGGGCTAATGGTTAAGGTCTTAACTCTTACTCTGGACTAATGGTTAAGGTCTTATCTCTTACTCTGGACTAATGGTTAAGGTCTTAGACTCTTACTCTGGCATCATGAATAAGGTCTTAGACTGTTACTCTGGACTACTGGTTAATGTCTTAACTCTTACTCTGGCATCATGGTTAAGGTCTTAACTCTCACTCTGGCATCATGGTTAAGGTCTTAACTCTTACTCTGTACTCATGGTTAATGTCTTAACTCTTACTCTGGCATCATTGTTAAGGTCTTAACTCTTACTCTGGACTAATGGTTAAGGTCTTAACTCTTACTCTGGACTAATGGTTAAGGTCTTAACTCTACTCTGGCATCATGGTTAAGGTCTTAACTCTTACTCTGGACTAATGGTTAAGGTCTTAACTCTTACTCTGGCATCATGGTTAAGGTCTTAGACTCTTACTCTGGACTAATGGTTAAGGTCTTAACTCTTACTCTGGCATCATAGTTAAGGTCTTAACTCTTACTCTGGACTAATGGTTAAGGTCTTAGACTCTTACTCTGGACTAATGGTTAAGTCCTTAACTCTTTCTCTGGGCTAATGGTTAAGGTCTTAGACTTTTACTCTGGCATCATGGTTAAGGTCTTAGACTCTTACTCTGGCATCAAGGTTAAGGTCTTAACTCTTACACTGGCATCATGGATAAGGTCTTAACTCTTACTCTGGCATCATGGTTAAGGTCTTAGACTCTTACTCTGGACTAATGGTTAAGGTCTTAACTCTTACTCTGGCATCATGATTAAGGTCTTAACTCTTACTCTGGACTAATGGTTAAGGTCTTAGACTCTTACTCTTGAGTAATGGCTAAGGTCTTAACTCTTACTCTGGCATCATGGTTAAGGTCTTAGAATCTTACTCTGGACTAATGGTTAAGGTCTTAACTCATACTCTGGACTAATGGTTAAGGTCTTAGACTCTTACTCTGGACTAATGGTTAAGGTCTTAACTCTTACTCTGGACTAATGGTTAAGGTCTTAACTCTTACTTTGGCATCATGGTTAAGGTCTTAACTCTTACTCTGGACTAATGGTTAAGGTCTTAACTCTTACTCTGGCATCATGGTTGAGGTCTTAACTCTTACTCTGGACTAATGGTTAAGGTCTTAACTCTTACTCTGGCATCATGGTTAAGGTCTTAACACTTACTCTGGACTAATGGTTAAGGTCTTAACTCTTACTCTGGCATCATCGTTAAGGTCTTAACTCTTACTCTAGCATCATGGTTAAGGTCTTAGACTCTTACTCTGGACTAATGGTTAAGGTCTTAACTCTTACACTGGACTAATGGTTAAGGTCTTAACTCTTACTCTGGCATCATCGTTAAGGTCTTAACTCTTACTCTGGCATCATGGTTAAGGTCTTACTCTGGACTAATGGTTAAGGTCTTAACTCTTACTCTGGACTAATGGTTAAGGTCTTAACTCTTACTCTGGCATCATGGTTAAGGTCTTAACTCTGGCATCATGGTTAAGGTCTTAACTCTTACTCTGGCATCATCGTTAAGGTCTTAACTCTTACTCTGGCATCATGGTTAAGGTCTTACTCTGGACTAATGGTTACGGTCTTAACTCTTACTCTGGACTAATGGTTAAGGGCTTAACTCTTACTCTGGGCTAATGGTTAAGGTCTTAACTCTTCCTCTGGACTAATGGTTAAGGTCTTAACTCTTACTCTGGACTAATGGTTAAGGTCTTAACTCTTATTCTGGGCTAATGATTAAGGTCTTAACTCTTACTTTAGCATCATGGTTAAGGTCTTAACTCTTACTCTGGACTAATGGTTAAGGTCTTAACTCTTACTCTGGACTAATGGTTGAGGTCTTAACTCTTACTCTAGACTAATGGTTAAGGCTTTAACTCTTACTCTGGCATCATAGTTAAGGTCTTCGACTCTTACTCTGGACTAATGGTTAAGGTCTTAACTCTTACTCTGGACTAATGGTTAAGGTCTTAACTCTTACTCTGGCATCATGGTTAAGGTCTTAACTCTTACTCTGGCATCATGGTTAACGTCTTAACTCTTACTCTGGGCTAATGGCTAAGGTCTTAACTCTTACTCTGGACTAATGGTTAAGGTCTTAACTCTTACTCTGGGCTAATGGTTAAGGTCTTAACTCTTACTCTGGACTAATGGTTAAGGTCTTATCTCTTACTCTGGACTAATGGTTAAGGTCTTAGACTCTTACTCTGGCATCATGAATAAGGTCTTAGACTGTTACTCTGGACTACTGGTTAATGTCTTAACTCTTACTCTGGCATCATGGTTAAGGTCTTAACTCTCACTCTGGCATCATGGTTAAGGTCTTAACTCTTACTCTGTACTCATGGTTAATGTCTTAACTCTTACTCTGGCATCATTGTTAAGGTCTTAACTCTTACTCTGGACTAATGGTTAAGGTCTTAACTCTTACTCTGGACTAATGGTTAAGGTCTTAACTCTACTCTGGCATCATGGTTAAGGTCTTAACTCTTACTCAGGACTAATGGTTAAGGTCTTAACTCTTACTCTGGCATCATGGTTAAGGTCTTAGACTCTTACTCTGGACTAATGGTTAAAGTCTTAACTCTTACTCTGGACTAATGGTTAAGGTCTTAACTCTTATTCTGGGCTAATGATTAAGGTCTTAACTCTTACTTTAGCATCATGGTTAAGGTCTTAACTCTTACTCTGGACTAATGGTTAAGGTCTTAACTCTTACTCTGGACTAATGGTTAAGGTCTTAACTCTTACTCTAGACTAATGGTTAAGGCTTTAACTCTTACTCTGGCATCATAGTTAAGGTCTTCGACTCTTACTCTGGACTAATGGTTAAGGTCTTAACTCTTACTCTGGACTAATGGTTAAGGTCTTAACTCTTACTCTGGCATCATGGTTAAGGTCTTAACTCTTACTCTGGCATCATGGTTAACGTCTTAACTCTTACTCTGGGCTAATGGCTAAGGTCTTAACTCTTACTCTGGACTAATGGTTAAGGTCTTAACTCTTACTCTGGGCTAATGGTTAAGGTCTTAACTCTTACTCTGGACTAATGGTTAAGGTCTTATCTCTTACTCTGGACTAATGGTTAAGGTCTTAGACTCTTACTCTGGCATCATGAATAAGGTCTTAGACTGTTACTCTGGACTACTGGTTAATGTCTTAACTCTTACTCTGGCATCATGGTTAAGGTCTTAACTCTCACTCTGGCATCATGGTTAAGGTCTTAACTCTTACTCTGTACTCATGGTTAATGTCTTAACTCTTACTCTGGCATCATTGTTAAGGTCTTAACTCTTACTCTGGACTAATGGTTAAGGTCTTAACTCTTACTCTGGACTAATGGTTAAGGTCTTAACTCTACTCTGGCATCATGGTTAAGGTCTTAACTCTTACTCTGGACTAATGGTTAAGGTCTTAACTCTTACTCTGGAATCATGGTTAAGGTCTTAGACTCTTACTCTGGACTAATGGTTAAGGTCTTAACTCTTACTCTGGCATCATGGTTAAGGTCTTAACTCTTACTCTGGACTAATGGTTAAGGTCTTAGACTCTTACTCTGGACTAATGGTTAAGTCCTTAACTCTTTCTCTGGGCTAATGGTTAAGGTCTTAGACTCTTACTCTGGCATCATGGTTAAGGTCTTAGACTCTTACTCTGGCATCAAGGTTAAGGTCTTAACTCTTACACTGGCATCATGGATAAGGTCTTAACTCTTACTCTGGCATCATGGTTAAGGTCTTAGACTCTTACTCTGGACTAATGGTTAAGGTCTTAACTCTTACTCTGGCATCATGATTAAGGTCTTAACTCTTACTCTGGACTAATGGTTAAGGTCTTAGACTCTTACTCTTGAGTAATGGCTAAGGTCTTAACTCTTACTCTGGCATCATGGTTAAGGTCTTAGAATCTTACTCTGGACTAATGGTTAAGGTCTTAACTCATACTCTGGACTAATGGTTAAGGTCTTAGACTCTTACTCTGGACTAATGGTTAAGGTCTTAACTCTTACTCTGGACTAATGGTTAAGGTCTTAACTCTTACTTTGGCATCATGGTTAAGGTCTTAACTCTTACTCTGGACTAATGGTTAAGGTCTTAACTCTTACTCTGGCATCATGGTTGAGGTCTTAACTCTTACTCTGGACTAATGGTTAAGGTCTTAACTCTTACTCTGGCATCATGGTTAAGGTCTTAACACTTACTCTGGACTAATGGTTAAGGTCTTAACTCTTACTCTGGCATCATCGTTAAGGTCTTAACTCGTACTCTAGCATCATGGTTAAGGTCTTAGACTCTTACTCTGGACTAATGGTTAAGGTCTTAACTCTTACACTGGACTAATGGTTAAGGTCTTAACTCTTACTCTGGCATCATCGTTAAGGTCTTAACTCTTACTCTGGCATCATGGTTGTTGGACTTGGCCCTTCTGGCAGGTTCACCCCCGAGACTTTTTGCTTAATATTGTGACTTGGTGTAATAGATTTTGGTTTCTGCGCACTTTACCGCTGTGTCCCAGGGTAAAGTGCGTGCGTGTTGTGAGGTTGGCCTGCCCTCCCATAGGAATGCATGGGGGAATGTATGTGTCCCGGTAGTTCCTGATGCGTGGGGTGTGCAGGCCCGTGTTTGGTATGTGCGGACTCGTGGGAGTGAATGCTGCGCGTTGATGTGTGCAGCGTGCATGTACCTGGTGTGGAAGTGCCACTTCTAGAAGTGGGAACTTCAGTGTGCAGTCTGAAATGTGTGGCTTGTCTGGCGATTGGCTGGTGAGGTCAGGTGACGGACTAGGGAATTCCCCAGAGTCAGGAGGAGTCCCCCAGTGGTGAATGGGGAGTTAGCAGGTTGATGGCTGGGGAGGAGTGTACCTGGGTCCTGAATAGGACAGGGATTCCCCCACACAATGCTGGCGCTGGCCCCTGTGGTGCGTCTAATGACCCTAGCCCTGCCAGTGAATAGGGAGAGGGGCTGAGCAAAACAAAGTGCTCAGGAACCTGTTGGAACTGGTTCGCCCTTCCCTGCACCTTAGACAAAGGATTTGACTGTATAAAAATGGGGCTGTGTCCCCACAGAAGTTGTTCTCTTGCAGGATCCACTTGAGGGGGGGGCTGCTGCTGCTGGGCGCCAGGAGAGACCGCCACTGGGGACTGCCTCCCTGCTGGAGGGCCCTGTGAGCTGGCTCTGGGCCCAGCCTTTGCCCCCTGCTCTCTGGAGGACCTTTTTATTGCTGAAACATTGCTTGTAGCGCCTGGGAGCGCTTTCTGGACTTCCTAGCGCTGGGTGCGCTGTTTTCCTGGACTGGCTGTCTCTCAGAGCCTGGGAGCGCTCGGAGGATCCTTTGTAGCGCTGCGAGCGCTGGCTCACCTTGTAGCGCTGTGAAGCGCTTTGATTCGGCTTGCGGGTGCCCACCCCGCTTATTTGCGTATCGCTGCGGCGGGTGCCTACCCCGCCGAGGATTGCATTTACGGAGGGAGCCCACCCCTCTTATCGCGGAAACGATCACCGCTGCAGCCCGGAGTTCCCGGTCGCGTCATCCCCCTGCCGCGCTGTGATTGGTTCAGCGGGAGGGGGTGTGACGCACGTATTCCCCGGCCCCGAGAGACGTCGCGCTGAGGAAGGGAGCAGGCGGGAGCCCACCCCGGGCTCCGGCGACCAGGAAGTGCGGCCAACAGAAGCGGAGTCCCCCGAGGACGGCCCGGTGAGTGGGGAAGGGCTTGGGGACTCTGCCCGAGTATCATGGGTGCCGGTCCCAGACCGGCTCCTTTTGTAAGAAGCCCCCGCCTCCGGCGCGGGCCCGGGGTTGCTGAGAGCCGCTCCGCTCTCCAACAGAGGGGAGCCTGAGTGTCTAGAGCGCTAGACGCTCCAACGTGGGGGACATTGTCGTTCTGAGCGCGTGGCGCTCCAACAGGTCCACAGTGTGCCTCGAGCCCCGTGTGGCTCTAACGTGGTGGCAGTATTTGACCAAGTCCGGTGAGACTCCCACGAGTGACCCCGAACACGGGGGCAGTGTTTCCGAGCCCAGCGAGGCTCCAACGTTGCAGTACAGTATCAGTGCAGAGCCGGTTGAGGCTCTAGAGGGCAGTTCGTTGTTTTAGAGCCCAGGGAGGCTCCACGGGAGCGACAAGAGTTGTTTCCCAGGCACAGTGGTGCCCACGTTTGCTTTCTCCAGCTGCCCAGCACTTAGTGGGCAGCTGCATCGTTTAGGTTGGGGCCCTCGGAGCTTTGGACTGCGCCTCCTGCGCAGCCTTGCCCCTGACTTGTTGAACGCAGGGCGTCCTAGCCCCTTCCAGGCCAGTTGGCCCAGGGACTGCCACAGGTGGTGGCATAGGAGTTTTGCGCAATTGTGTTGCTTTTACACCTCTGAATGTTTTTAGGCATCATGTGTTTTTCCTTCCATACACCTCTGAATGTGATGCATCATGTGTAACGTTCTATTACCCCTACAGGTATTGTGATACGTAGGTGGTTGTTGCTTTCTCCTAGTACAGGTGGTGCTAGTGAGGTTCTAGTTCCCTGCGTGACAGTCTCCTAAAGTAGTTAGGGTTACGTAGGTGGTACTTCCCCGATACCAGTAAGTACTGGTTGTGTGCTATACATATTATTTTTGTGCTACAGTGATTTTATATATTTTGTGTGCTAAATATCTAAAAAGTGCTAATTCCCGACAGTGGTCCAGGTGGCCCTGTCTTGTACATAATCCCTTGTAAATTCTGCCCGTGCCTGTTGGCACATTGTAAAGTGTGTATTTTTATCTAATGTGTTGTGTATAATACAAAGGTTATTTTTATAGAATACCTTGTGTGGAGTTTCCTTTGTGGTGGGCCTTGGGTGTTGTTGCTGGGTGCGCGCGCAAACGCTTTACACATCGCCTCAGAGATAAGCCTGACTGCTCGTGCCAAGCTACCAAGGGGGTGAGCAGGGGTTATCTTTGGCGTGTAACTCCCCAGCCCTGACTAGAGTGGTGGTTTCTGCCTGGCTTTGGCGCAAGCCTCAGCCAACCCGAAACCGCCAGGTCTAACATTGGTGATCAGCGGTGGGATTTGGACTTGCGTTTGCGCTGTACCGCAGCAGCGACTGGCTACACCACAAAACTCTGCATTAGATAAATCACATTTTAGGGATTATTGTTTTTGAAGTTCCTTTATTTCTTCTCCTGAAGGTATCATTGTGTTATTGTGTCCAGTACATTTGTCCCCCGCCCTGCGCCCAGAGTTTGGTACCTGTGTCACGTGGTGGTCAGGTTGAGGGATCAGGGGTGGTAGAAACTGCCTTACCAGTCCGAGGGGAGGGTTGGGTGTGGATGGTGTGTGGGGCATTAGACAGTGAGTGTGAGTTCTCCAGGATAGAGAGCTCACTGAAACCTTTTGTGAATTGTGTACTCCTGTGGAGCTCCAACCCCCAGGTTCCTTGTGCTGAACTCTTCTCAGGAACGTCCGCCAAAATGGAGCCTGCTTTTAACTTCTGTAGTCTGTTTAGGTACAGTAGGTTGGAGCTGGTAGGGTTCTGTGAGGAGAGGGACATAGAGGTGGGTGAGTCAGATACCCAGTCCAAACTGAGGGACAACCTGATCCTTTGGCAAAAGGAGGAGTGGGAGCGAGAGCGCAGCGAGGAAGATAGGGCCCGGGCCGCACGCCGAGAGGGTGGTGGGTCTGAGGGGAGCCCTGAGGAATCTGAGGAGGAGGAAGGTTACCTGACAGGGACGCCAGTAGAGAGTGAAGACCCCATAGATAGGGAGTCCCTTGCTGGGTCCAGTGTCAGGAGCAGCACCCCATCCCTTTCCCTGTCCCCAGAGGAGTGGGTAGATAGGAGGGAAGAGAGGGAGCATCAGCTGGCCATGGAGAAGCTCAGGTTGGAGCATGCCCGGGGGATGGCGCAGCTGACTATGGCAGAGAAGAAGCTGGAGACCGAGAGGGTCTTAGCGCAGGAGAGGATGGCGGAGACTGAGAGGGCCTTCGCCAGGGAGAAATCAGTGCTGGAGAGTAGATTATCGCCTGCGCGCAGTCGTAGTTTTCTGGGCTCCCCAGGGAGGGTTGAGTCCAGTGGTGGCAGCGAGATAGATTTCAGTGTAGGAAGTCCCAGTTCCCCCAGTCTGGTACCTGTTCCCCAGGAGGAGGAGTTAAGGTTGAGATTCAGGAGCCGTAGGAAGCTGTCTCACCAGGCTTGGGACGAGTTTTTGGGTGAATGTGAAGAGGCACTAGACGATTGGGCAGGATTTTGCCCGGAACGCAGTTATTGCGACATGTATAATCTGGTTGTCAAAGAGCAGATGCTCCGTAGTTGTTCACCAGGGTTGCGCCAACACCTGTTGGGGCGTGGATGGTCTGAGCCAATTAAGCTTGCAGAGGAAGCAGAGCGCTGGGAAAGCGTTAAAAGGTCTCTGGAGTCATTAGGGAGAAACTCCAAGAGTAGTGGGTCCGGTATCTTCCAGCCCAGCGTGGTGGAAGAGGCTCGGAGTAGCCCAGCTAGGTCCCAAAGTAGTGAGAGGGGTGTAGGGGCTTACGGCCTGGCTCAGTGGAGCGGGAGTAAGTGGGTGACTTCGAGTCCCCAGAGGCCCGAAACCCTGTCTCAAAACATGGATGGTTTCTTCAGGGAACACCAGGTTGGGGGCCTAGGCTGTCCTGTGAGTCCACTTGAGGAGAGTCACCTAGTGTATGGAGGACCTGGAGTCTCTGTAAATAGAGCTCCAGTGGTTCTGATGTCTGGCAGTACCGCTCCAGTAGGGAGGGTACAGAAGTCCAGCGAGAGGAGTGGCATGGGGCTGTGTTCCCCGGTGGAGGAGCCAGTGGGTCAGAGACCAGCCGGGGGGGCTGAGTCTCCTAGAAGTGACCATGGCGACTACACGTCTGGCCTGGGGGATCTTCGCGCACTGTCAGGTGGACAGGGGACGGGAGATCTGCGCCAGGCAGACGGTCATGCAACATATGAGGCATATGTTACTCTCGGGGGGATGGTGTGTAAATCCCCAGAAGTCCTGGAGTGCCAGGCAATTATTCCACCGAAGGTTCTAGACCGGAGGTTGGAAGGCCAGGTTCAGGAGCAGCCTGACCTGAAGGGTCTGACTACTGTAAACAGTGTCCTGACCGGTTCTTCTTCCAGAGGGACCGCCCCAGTTGGTAGGGAGCAGGACTCTGGAAGGGGGTGCAGAGGGTGGGAGAGCCCACCTCTGACCCCGGTGCAACCTGAGGGGTTAAACCCTAGGTTGGTAGACCAGTTCTCAGGGAGGGGTCCTGAGTTGGTTGGTGAGTTATGTTACGGGGTCGCCTCTCAGAGGAAGAGAGGGCGGAACCCTAGGAGAAGAGGTAGGGGGAGGAGAGCCTCGCCCGTGACTTTTGGTCAGCTTGAGGGTACGGACCCTAGGCTGGAGGGTCAGTGGCAGTTTAGAACTGCCCTGATGAGGGGTAGAGTGGAAAATGGTCACTATGTGCCAGGGGTTACTACCCCCCACTCTGTGGTTAGGCAAGGACCAGTGGCGCCTAGGTGGTCTAGGGCCTGGTCCTGGCCCCGGACAGCTGAGGAGTACCAGGGGGGTAGCCCAGTTGGTCCGCCGAGTTTTTTCAGAGGAAACCCTGTGAGTTCAGAGTGGCGTAAAACCGGAGAGTGTCCCTGCCGTGGCGGGCCTGCGTCCGTGTTTTATCGCCCCAAGCAGGGAAGACCATCACGGTGGTGATTGGTCTACCCTGCGTTTTGGCTGGAAGGGGGTCGTGTTGGACTTGGCCCTTCTGGCAGGTTCACCCCCGAGACTTTTTGCTTAATATTGTGACTTGGTGTAATAGATTTTGGTTTCTGCGCACTTTACCGCTGTGTCCCAGGGTAAAGTGCGTGCGTGTTGTGAGGTTGGCCTGCCCTCCCATAGGAATGCATGGGGGAATGTATGTGTCCCGGTAGTTCCTGATGCGTGGGGTGTGCAGGCCCGTGTTTGGTATGTGCGGACTCGTGGGAGTGAATGCTGCGCGTTGATGTGTGCAGCGTGCATGTACCTGGTGTGGAAGTGCCACTTCTAGAAGTGGGAACTTCAGTGTGCAGTCTGAAATGTGTGGCTTGTCTGGCGATTGGCTGGTGAGGTCAGGTGACGGACTAGGGAATTCCCCAGAGTCAGGAGGAGTCCCCCAGTGGTGAATGGGGAGTTAGCAGGTTGATGGCTGGGGAGGAGTGTACCTGGGTCCTGAATAGGACAGGGATTCCCCCACACAATGCTGGCGCCGGCCCCTGTGGTGCGTCTAATGACCCTAGCCCTGCCAGTGAATAGGGAGAGGGGCTGAGCAAAACAAAGTGCTCAGGAACCTGTTGGAACTGGTTCGCCCCTTCCCTGCACCTTAGACAAAGGATTTGACTGTATAAAAATGGGGCTGTGTCCCCACAGAAGTTGTTCTCTTGCAGGATCCACTTGAGGGGGGGGCTGCTGCTGCTGGGCGCCAGGAGAGACCGCCACTGGGGACTGCCTCCCTGCTGGAGGGCCCTGTGAGCTGGCTCTGGGCCCAGCCTTTGCCCCCTGCTCTCTGGAGGACCTTTTTATTGCTGAAACATTGCTTGTAGCGCCTGGGAGCGCTTTCTGGACTTCCTAGCGCTGGGCGCGCTGTTTTCCTGGACTGGCTGTCTCTCAGAGCCTGGGAGCGCTCGGAGGATCCTTTGTAGCGCTGCGAGCGCTGGCTCACCTTGTAGCGCTGTGAAGCGCTTTGATTCGGCTTGCGGGTGCCCACCCCGCTTATTTGCATATCGCTGCGGCGGGTGCCTACCCCGCCGAGGATTGCATTTACGGAGGGAGCCCACCCCTCTTATCGCGGAAACGATCACCGCTGCAGCCCGGAGTTCCCGGTCGCGTCATCCCCCTGCCGCGCTGTGATTGGTTCAGCGGGAGGGGGTGTGACGCACGTATTCCCCGGCCCCGAGAGACGTCGCGCTGAGGAAGGGAGCAGGCGGGAGCCCACCCCGGGCTCCGGCGACCAGGAAGTGCGGCCAACAGAAGCGGAGTCCCCCGAGGACGGCCCGGTGAGTGGGGAAGGGCTTGGGGACTCTGCCCGAGTATCGTGGGTGCCGGTCCCAGACCGGCTCCTTTTGTAAGAAGCCCCCGCCTCCGGCGCGGGCCCGGGGTTGCTGAGAGCCGCTCCGCTCTCCAACAGAGGGGAGCCTGAGTGTCTAGAGCGCTAGACGCTCCAACGTGGGGGACATTGTCGTTCTGAGCGCGTGGCGCTCCAACAGGTCCACAGTGTGCCTCGAGCCCCGTGTGGCTCTAACGTGGTGGCAGTATTTGACCAAGTCCGGTGAGACTCCCACGAGTGACCCCGAACACGGGGGCAGTGTTTCCGAGCCCAGCGAGGCTCCAACGTTGCAGTACAGTATCAGTGCAGAGCCGGTTGAGGCTCTAGAGGGCAGTTCGTTGTTTTAGAGCCCAGGGAGGCTCCACGGGAGCGACAAGAGTTATTTCCCAGGCACAGTGGTGCCCACGTTTGCTTTCTCCAGCTGCCCAGCACTTAGTGGGCAGCTGCATCGTTTAGGTTGGGGCCCTCGGAGCTTTGGACTGCGCCTCCTGCGCAGCCTTGCCCCTGACTTGTTGAACGCAGGGCGTCCTAGCCCCTTCCAGGCCAGTTGGCCCAGGGACTGCCACAGGTGGTGGCATAGGAGTTTTGCGCAATTGTGTTGCTTTTACACCTCTGAATGTTTTTAGGCATCATGTGTTTTTCCTTCCATACACCTCTGAATGTGATGCATCATGTGTAACGTTCTATTACCCCTACAGGTATTGTGATACGTAGGTGGTTGTTGCTTTCTCCTAGTACAGGTGGTGCTAGTGAGGTTCTAGTTCCCTGCGTGACAGTCTCCTAAAGTAGTTAGGGTTACGTAGGTGGTACTTCCCTGATACCAGTAAGTACTGGTTGTGTGCTATACATATTATTTTTGTGCTACAGTGATTTTATATATTTTGTGTGCTAAATATCTAAAAAGTGCTAATTCCCGACAGTGGTCCAGGTGGCCCTGTCTTGTACATAATCCCTTGTAAATTCTGCCCGTGCCTGTTGGCACATTGTAAAGTGTGTATTTTTATCTAATGTGTTGTGTATAATACAAAGGTTATTTTTATAGAATACCTTGTGTGGAGTTTCCTTTGTGGTGGGCCTTGGGTGTTGTTGCTGGGTGCGCGCGCAAACGCTTTACACATCGCCTCAGAGATAAGCCTGACTGCTCGTGCCAAGCTACCAAGGGGGTGAGCAGGGGTTATCTTTGGCGTGTAACTCCCCAGCCCTGACTAGAGTGGTGGTTTCTGCCTGGCTTTGGCGCAAGCCTCAGCCAACCCGAAACCGCCAGGTCTAACAATGGTTAAGGTCTTACTCTGGACTAATGGTTAAGGTCTTAACTCTTACTCTGGACTAATGGTTAAGGTCTTAACTCTTACTCTGGCATCATGGTTAAGGTCTTAACTCTGGCATCATGGTTAAGGTCTTAACTCTTACTCTGGCATCATCGTTAAGGTCTTAACTCTTACTCTGGCATCATGGTTAAGGTCTTACTCTGGACTAATGGTTAAGGTCTTAACTCTTACTCTGGACTAATGGTTAAGGGCTTAACTCTTACTCTGGGCTAATGGTTAAGGTCTTAACTCTTCCTCTGGACTAATGGTTAAGGTCTTAACTCTTACTCTGGACTAATGGTTAAGGTCTTAACTCTTATTCTGGGCTAATGATTAAGGTCTTAACTCTTACTTTAGCATCATGGTTAAGGTCTTAACTCTTACTCTGGACTAATGGTTAAGGTCTTAACTCTTACTCTGGACTAATGGTTAAGGTCTTAACTCTTACTCTAGACTAATGGTTAAGGCTTTAACTCTTACTCTGGCATCATAGTTAAGGTCTTCGACTCTTACTCTGGACTAATGGTTAAGGTCTTAACTCTTACTCTGGACTAATGGTTAAGGTCTTAACTCTTACTCTGGCATCATGGTTAAGGTCTTAACTCTTACTCTGGCATCATGGTTAACGTCTTAACTCTTACTCTGGGCTAATGGCTAAGGTCTTAACTCTTACTCTGGACTAATGGTTAAGGTCTTAACTCTTACTCTGGGCTAATGGTTAAGGTCTTAACTCTTACTCTGGACTAATGGTTAAGGTCTTATCTCTTACTCTGGACTAATGGTTAAGGTCTTAGACTCTTACTCTGGCATCATGAATAAGGTCTTAGACTGTTACTCTGGACTACTGGTTAATGTCTTAACTCTTACTCTGGCATCATGGTTAAGGTCTTAACTCTCACTCTGGCATCATGGTTAAGGTCTTAACTCTTACTCTGTACTCATGGTTAATGTCTTAACTCTTACTCTGGCATCATTGTTAAGGTCTTAACTCTTACTCTGGACTAATGGTTAAGGTCTTAACTCTTACTCTGGACTAATGGTTAAGGTCTTAACTCTACTCTGGCATCATGGTTAAGGTCTTAACTCTTACTCTGGACTAATGGTTAAGGTCTTAACTCTTACTCTGGCATCATGGTTAAGGTCTTAGACTCTTACTCTGGACTAATGGTTAAGGTCTTAACTCTTACTCTGGCATCATGGTTAAGGTCTTAACTCTTACTCTGGACTAATGGTTAAGGTCTTAGACTCTTACTCTGGACTAATGGTTAAGTCCTTAACTCTTTCTCTGGGCTAATGGTTAAGGCCTTAGACTCTTACTCTGGCATCATGGTTAAGGTCTTAGACTCTTACTCTGGCATCAAGGTTAAGGTCTTAACTCTTACACTGGCATCATGGATAAGGTCTTAACTCTTACTCTGGCATCATGGTTAAGGTCTTAGACTCTTACTCTGGACTAATGGTTAAGGTCTTAACTCTTACTCTGGCATCATGATTAAGGTCTTAACTCTTACTCTGGACTAATGGTTAAGGTCTTAGACTCTTACTCTTGAGTAATGGCTAAGGTCTTAACTCTTACTCTGGCATCATGGTTAAGGTCTTAGAATCTTACTCTGGACTAATGGTTAAGGTCTTAACTCATACTCTGGACTAATGGTTAAGGTCTTAGACTCTTACTCTGGACTAATGGTTAAGGTCTTAACTCTTACTCTGGACTAATGGTTAAGGTCTTAACTCTTACTTTGGCATCATGGTTAAGGTCTTAACTCTTACTCTGGACTAATGGTTAAGGTCTTAACTCTTACTCTGGCATCATGGTTGAGGTCTTAACTCTTACTCTGGACTAATGGTTAAGGTCTTAACTCTTACTCTGGCATCATGGTTAAGGTCTTAACACTTACTCTGGACTAATGGTTAAGGTCTTAACTCTTACTCTGGCATCATCGTTAAGGTCTTAACTCTTACTCTAGCATCATGGTTAAGGTCTTAGACTCTTACTCTGGACTAATGGTTAAGGTCTTAACTCTTACACTGGACTAATGGTTAAGGTCTTAACTCTTACTCTGGCATCATCGTTAAGGTCTTAACTCTTACTCTGGCATCATGGTTAAGGTCTTACTCTGGACTAATGGTTAAGGTCTTAACTCTTACTCTGGACTAATGGTTAAGGTCTTAACTCTTACTCTGGCATCATGGTTAAGGTCTTAACTCTGGCATCATGGTTAAGGTCTTAACTCTTACTCTGGCATCATCGTTAAGGTCTTAACTCTTACTCTGGCATCATGGTTAAGGTCTTACTCTGGACTAATGGTTAAGGTCTTAACTCTTACTCTGGACTAATGGTTAAGGGCTTAACTCTTACTCTGGCATCATGGTTAAGGTCTTAACTCTGGCATCATGGTTAAGGTCTTAACTCTTACTCTGGACTAATGGTTAAGGTCTTAACTCTTACTCTGGCATCATGGTTAAGGTCTTAGACTCATACTCTGGCATCATGGTTAAGGTCTTAACTCTTACTCTGGACTAATGGTTAAGGTCTTAACTCTTACTCTAGGCTAATGGTTAAGGTCTTAACTCTTACTCTGGACTAATGGTTAAGGTCTTATCTCTTACTCTGGACTAATGGTTAAGGTCTTAGACTCTTGCTCTGGACTAATGGTTAAGTCCTTAACTCTTTCTCTGGGCTAATGGTTAAGGCCTTAGACTCTTACTCTGGCATCATGGTTAAGGTCTTAGACTCTTACTCTGGCATCAAGGTTAAGGTCTTAACTCTTACACTGGCATCATGGATAAGGTCTTAACTCTTACTCTGGCATCATGGTTAAGGTCTTAGACTCTTACTCTGGACTAATGGTTAAGGTCTTAACTCTTACTCTGGCATCATGATTAAGGTCTTAACTCTTACTCTGGACTAATGGTTAAGGTCTTAGACTCTTACTCTTGAGTAATGGCTAAGGTCTTAACTCTTACTCTGGCATCATGGTTAAGGTCTTAGAATCTTACTCTGGACTAATGGTTAAGGTCTTAACTCATACTCTGGACTAATGGTTAAGGTCTTAGACTCTTACTCTGGACTAATGGTTAAGGTCTTAACTCTTACTCTGGACTAATGGTTAAGGTCTTAACTCTTACTTTGGCATCATGGTTAAGGTCTTAACTCTTACTCTGGACTAATGGTTAAGGTCTTAACTCTTACTCTGGCATCATGGTTGAGGTCTTAACTCTTACTCTGGACTAATGGTTAAGGTCTTAACTCTTACTCTGGCATCATGGTTAAGGTCTTAACACTTACTCTGGACTAATGGTTAAGGTCTTAACTCTTACTCTGGCATCATCGTTAAGGTCTTAACTCTTACTCTAGCATCATGGTTAAGGTCTTAGACTCTTACTCTGGACTAATGGTTAAGGTCTTAACTCTTACACTGGACTAATGGTTAAGGTCTTAACTCTTACTCTGGCATCATCGTTAAGGTCTTAACTCTTACTCTGGCATCATGGTTAAGGTCTTACTCTGGACTAATGGTTAAGGTCTTAACTCTTACTCTGGACTAATGGTTAAGGTCTTAACTCTTACTCTGGCATCATGGTTAAGGTCTTAACTCTGGCATCATGGTTAAGGTCTTAACTCTTACTCTGGCATCATCGTTAAGGTCTTAACTCTTACTCTGGCATCATGGTTAAGGTCTTACTCTGGACTAATGGTTAAGGTCTTAACTCTTACTCTGGACTAATGGTTAAGGGCTTAACTCTTACTCTGGCATCATGGTTAAGGTCTTAACTCTGGCATCATGGTTAAGGTCTTAACTCTTACTCTGGACTAATGGTTAAGGTCTTAACTCTTACTCTGGCATCATGGTTAAGGTCTTAGACTCATACTCTGGCATCATGGTTAAGGTCTTAACTCTTACTCTGGACTAATGGTTAAGGTCTTAACTCTTACTCTAGGCTAATGGTTAAGGTCTTAACTCTTACTCTGGACTAATGGTTAAGGTCTTATCTCTTACTCTGGACTAATGGTTAAGGTCTTAGACTCTTACTCTGGCATCATGAATAAGGTCTTAGACTCTTACTCTGGACTACTGGTTAATGTCTCAACTCTTACTCTGGCATCATGGTTAAGGTCTTAACTCTCACTCTGGCATCATGGTTAAGGTCTTAACTCTTACTCTGTACTCATGGTTAATGTCTTAACTCTTACTCTGGCATCATGGTTAAGGTCTTATCTCTTACTCTGGACTAATGGTTAAGGTCTTAACTCTTACTCTGGACTAATGGTTAAGGTCTTAACTCTACTCTGGCATCATGGTTAAGGTCTTAACTCTTACTCTGGACTAATGGTTAAGGTCTTAACTCTTACTCTGGACTAATGGTTAAGGTCTTAACTCTTACTCTGGCATCATGGTTAAGGTCTTAGACTCTTACTCTGGACTAATGGTTAAGGTCTTAACTCTTACTCTGGCATCATGGTTAAGGTCTTAACTCTTACTCTGGACTAATGGTTAAGGTCTTAGACTCTTACTCTGGACTAATGGTTAAGGTCTTAACTCTTTCTCTGGGCTAATGGTTAAGGTCTTAGACTCTTACTCTGGCATCATGGTTAAGGTCTTAGACTCTTACTCTGGCATCAAGGTTAAGGTCTTAACTCTTACACTGGCATCATGGTTAAGGTCTTAACTCGTACTCTGGACTAATGGTTAAGGTCTGAACTCTTACTCTGGACTAATGGTTAAGGTCTTAACTCTTACTCTGGACTAATGGTTAAGGTCTTAACTCTTACTCTGGACTAATGGTTAAGGTCTTAGACTCTTACTCTCGAGTAATGGCTAAGGTCTTAACTCTTACGCTGGCATCATGGTTAAGGTCTTAGACTCTTACTCTGGACTAATGGTTAAGGTCTTAACTCTTACTCTGGACTAATGGTTAAGGTCTTAACTCTTACTCTGGACTAATGGTTAAGGTCTTAACTCTTACTTTGGCATCATGGTTAAGGTCTTAACTCTTACTCTGGACTAATGGTTAAGGTCTTAACTCTTACTCTGGCATCATGGTTGAGGTCTTAACTCTTACTCTGGACTAATGGTTAAGGTCTTAACTCTTACTCTGGCATCATGGTTAAGGTCTTAACACTTACTCTGGACTAATGGTTAAGGTCTTAACTCTTACTCTGGCATCATCATTAAGGTCTTAACTCTTACTCTGGCATCATGGTTAAGGTCTTAGACTCTTACTCTGGACTAATGGTTAAGGTCTTAACTCTTACTCTGGACTAATGGTTAAGGTCTTAACTCTTACTCTGGCATCATCGTTAAGGTCTTAACTCTTACTCTGGCATCATCGTTAAGGTCTTACTCTGGACTAATGGTTAAGGTCTTAACTCTTACTCTGGACTAATGGTTAAGGTCTTAACTCTTACTCTGGCATCATGGTTAAGGTCTTAACTCTGGCATCATGGTTAAGGTCTTAACTCTTACTCTGGACTAATGGTTAAGGTCTTAACTCTTACTCTGGCATCATGGTTAAGGTCTTAGACTTATACTCTGGCATCATGGTTAAGGTCTTAACTCTTACTCTGGACTAATGGTTAAGGTCTTAACTCTTACTCTGGCATCATGGTTAAGGTTTTAGACTCTTACTCTGGACTAATGGTTAAGGTCTTAACTCTTACTCTGGGCTAATGGTTAAGGTCTTAACTCTTACTCTGGACTAATGGTTAAGGTCTTATCTCTTACTCTGGGCTAATGGTTAAGGTCTTAGACTCTTACTCTGGCATCATGGATATGGTCTTAGACTCTTACTCTGGACTACTGGTTAATGTCTTAACTCTTACTCTGGCGTCATGGTTAAGGTCTTAACTCTCACTCTGGCATCATGGTTAAGGTCTTAACTCTTACTCTGGACTAATGGTTAAGGTCTTAACTCTTACTCTGGCATCATGGTTAAGGTCTTAACTCTTACTCTGGACTAATGGTTAAGGTCTGAACTCTTACTCTGGACTAATGGTTAAGGTCTTAACTCTTACTCTGGCATCATGGTTAAGGTCTTAACTCTTACTCTGGACTAATGGTTAATGTCTTAACTCTTACTCTGGGCTAATGGTTAAGGTCTTAACTCTTACTCTGGACTAATGGTTAAGGTCTTATCTCTTACTCTGGACTACTGGTTAATGTCTTAACTCTTACTCTGGCGTCATGGTTAAGGTCTTAACTCTCACTCTGGCATCATGGTTAAGGTCTTAACTCTTACTCTGGACTAATGGTTAAGGTCTTAACTCTTACTCTGGCATCATGGTTAAGGTCTTAACTCTTACTCTGGACTAATGGTTAAGGTCTGAACTCTTACTCTGGACTAATGGTTAAGGTCTTAACTCTTACTCTGGCTTCATGGTTAAGGTCTTAACTCTTACTCTGGACCAATGGTTAAGGTCTTAACTCTTACTCTGGCATCATGGTTAAGGTCTTAACTCTTACTCTGGACTGATGGTTAAGGTCTTAACTCTTACTCTGGGCTAATGGTTAAGGTCTTAACTCTTACTCTGGACTAATGGTTAAGGTCTTATCTCTTACTCTGGACTAATGGTTAAGGTCTTAGACTCTTACTCTGGCATCACGAATAAGGTCTTAGACTCTTACTCTGGACTACTGGTTAATGTCTTAACTCTTACTCTGTACTCATGGTTAAGGTCTTAACTCTTACTCTGGCATCATGGTTAAGGTCTTAACTCTTACTCTGGACTAATGGTTAAGGTCCTAACTCTTACTCTGGACTAATGGTTAAGGTCTTAACTCTACTCTGGCATCATGGGTAAGGTCTTAACTCTTACTCCGGACTAATGGTTAATGTCTTAACTCTTACTCTGGACTAATGGTTAAGGTCTTAACTCTTACTCTGGCATCATGGTTAAGGTCTTAGACTCTTACTCTGGACTAATGGTTAAGGTCTTAACTCTTACTCTGGCATCATGGTTAAGGTCTTAACTCTTACTCTGGACTAATGGTTAAGGTCTTAGACTCTTACTCTGGACTAATGGTTAAGGTCTTAACTCTTTCTCTGGGCTAATGGTTAAGGTCTTAGACTCTTACTCTGGCATCATGGTTAAGGTCTTAGACTCTTACTCTGGCATCAAGGTTAAGGTCTTAACTCTTACACTGGCATCATGGTTAAGGTCTTAACTCGTACTCTGGACTAATGGTTAAGGTCTGAACTCTTAATCTGGACTAATGATTAAGGTCTTAACTCTTACTCTGGACTAATGGTTAAGGTCTTAACTCTTACTCTGGACTAATGGTTAAGGTCTTAGACTCTTACTCTCGAGTAATGGCTAAGGTCTTAACTCTTAATCTGGCATCATGGTTAAGGTCTTAGACTCTTACTCTGGACTAATGGTTAAGGTCTTAACTCATACTCTGGACTAATGGTTAAGGTCTTAGACTCTTACTCTGGACTAATGGTTAAGGTCTTAACTCTTACTCTGGCATCATGGTTAAGGTCTTAACTCTTACTCTGGACTAATGGTTAAGGTCTTAGACTCTTACTCTGGACTAATGGTTAAGGTCTTAACTCTTACTCTGGCATCATGGTTAAGGTCTTAGACTCTTACTCTGGACTAATGGTTAAGGTCTTAACTCTTTCTCTGGACTAATGGTTAAGGTCTTAACTCTTACTCTGGACTAATGGTTAATGTCTTAACTCTTACTCTGGACTAATGGTTAAGGTCTTACCTCTTACTCTGGCATCATGGTTAAGGTCTTAGACTCTTACTCTGGAATAATGGTTAAGGTCTTAACTCTTACTCTGGACTAATGTTTAAGGTCTTAACTCTTACTCTGGCATCATGGTTAAGGTCTTAACTTTTACTCTGGACTAATGGTTAAGGTCTTAACTCTTACTCTGGGCTAATGGTTAAGGTCTTAACTCTTACTCTGGACTAATGGTTAAGGTCCTAACTCTTACTCTGAACTACTGGTTAATGTCTTAACTCTTACTCTGGCATCATGGTTAAGTTCCTAACTCTTACTGTGGCCTATTGGTTAAGGTCCTAACTCTTACTCTGGACTAATGGTTAAGGTCTTAACTCTTACTCTGGGCTAATGGTTAAGGTCTTAACTCTTCCTCTGGACTAATGGTTAAGGTCTTAACTCTTACTCTGGACTAATGGTTAAGGTCTTAACTCTTATTCTGGGCTAATGATTAAGGTCTTAACTCTTACTTTAGCATCATGGTTAAGGTCTTAACTCTTACTCTGGACTAATGGTTAAGGTCTTAACTCTTACTCTGGACTAATGGTTAAGGTCTTAACTCTTACTCTAGACTAATGGTTAAGGCTTTAACTCTTACTCTGGCATCATAGTTAAGGTCTTCGACTCTTACTCTGGACTAATGGTTAAGGTCTTAACTCTTACTCTGGACTAATGGTTAAGGTCTTAACTCTTACTCTGGCATCATGGTTAAGGTCTTAACTCTTACTCTGGCATCATGGTTAACGTCTTAACTCTTACTCTGGGCTAATGGTTAAGGTCTTAACTCTTACTCTGGACTAATGGTTAAGGTCTTAACTCTTACTCTGGGCTAATGGTTAAGGTCTTAACTCTTACTCTGGACTAATGGTTAAGGTCTTATCTCTTACTCTGGACTAATGGTTAAGGTCTTAGACTCTTACTCTGGCATCATGAATAAGGTCTTAGACTGTTACTCTGGACTACTGGTTAATGTCTTAACTCTTACTCTGGCATCATGGTTAAGGTCTTAACTCTCACTCTGGCATCATGGTTAAGGTCTTAACTCTTACTCTGTACTCATGGTTAATGTCTTAACTCTTACTCTGGCATCATGGTTAAGGTCTTAACTCTTACTCTGGACTAATGGTTAAGGTCTTAACTCTTACTCTGGACTAATGGTTAAGGTCTTAACTCTACTCTGGCATCATGGTTAAGGTCTTAACTCTTACTCTGGACTAATGGTTAAGGTCTTAACTCTTACTCTGGACTAATGGTTAAGGTCTTAACTCTTACTCTGGCATCATGGTTAAGGTCTTAGACTCTTACTCTGGACTAATGGTTAAGGTCTTAACTCTTACTCTGGCATCATGGTTAAGGTCTTAACTCTTACTCTGGACTAATGGTTAAGGTCTTAGACTCTTACTCTGGACTAATGGTTAAGTCCTTAACTCTTTCTCTGGGCTAATGGTTAAGGTCTTAGACTCTTACTCTGGCATCATGGTTAAGGTCTTAGACTCTTACTCTGGCATCAAGGTTAAGGTCTTAACTCTTACACTGGCATCATGGTTAAGGTCTTAACTCTTACTCTGGCATCATGGTTAAGGTCTTAGACTCTTACTCTGGACTAATGGTTAAGGTCTTAACTCTTACTCTGGCATCGTGATTAAGGTCTTAACTCTTACTCTGGACTAATGGTTAAGGTCTTAGACTCTTACTCTTGAGTAATGGCTAAGGTCTTAACTCTTACTCTGGCATCATGGTTAAGGTCTTAGAATCTTACTCTGGACTAATGGTTAAGGTCTTAACTCATACTCTGGACTAATGGTTAAGGTCTTAGACTCTTACTCTGGACTAAAGGTTAAGGTCTTAACTCTTACTCTGGACTAATGGTTAAGGTCTTAACTCTTACTTTGGCATCATGGTTAAGGTCTTAACTCTTACTCTGGACTAATGGTTAAGGTCTTAACTCTTATTCTGGCATCATGCTTAAGGTCTTAACACTTACTCTGGACTAATGGTTAAGGTCTTAACTCTTACTCTGGCATCATCGTTAAGGTCTTAACTCTTACTCTGGCATCATGGTTAAGGTCTTACTCTGGACTAATGGTTAAGGTCTTAACTCTTACTCTGGACTAATGGTTAAGGTCTTAACTCTTACTCTGGCATCATGGTTAAGGTCTTAACTCTGGCATCATGGTTAAGGTCTTAACTCTTACTCTGGCATCATCGTTAAGGTCTTAACTCTTACTCTGGCATCATGGTTAAGGTCTTACTCTGGACTAATGGTTAAGGTCTTAACTCTTACTCTGGACTAATGGTTAAGGTCTTAACTCCTACTCTGGCATCATGGTTAAGGTCTTAACTCTGGCATCATGGTTAAGGTCTTAACTCTTACTCTGGACTAATGGTTAAGGTCTTAACTCTTACTCTGGACTAATGGTTAAGGTCTTAACTCTACTCTGGCATCATGGTTAAGGTCTTAACTCTTACTCTGGACTAATGGTTAAGGTCTTAACTCTTACTCTGGACTAATGGTTAAGGTCTTAACTCTTACTCTGGCATCATGGTTAAGGTCTTAGACTCTTACTATGGACTAATGGTTAAGGTCTTAACTCTTACTCTGGCATCATGGTTAAGGTCTTAACTCTTACTCTGGACTAATGGTTAAGGTCTTAGACTCTTACTCTGGACTAATGGTTAAGTCCTTAACTCTTTCTCTGGGCTAATGGTTAAGGTCTTAGACTCTTACTCTGGCATCATGGTTAAGGTCTTAGACTCTTACTCTGGTATCAAGGTTAAGGTCTTAACTCTTACACTGGCATCATGGTTAAGGTCTTAACTCTTACTCTGGCATCATGGTTAAGGTCTTAGACTCTTACTCTGGACTAATGGTTAAGGTCTTAACTCTTACTCTGGCATCGTGATTAAGGTCTTAACTCTTACTCTGGACTAATGGTTAAGGTCTTAGACTCTTACTCTTGAGTAATGGCTAAGGTCTTAACTCTTACTCTGGCATCATGGTTAAGGTCTTAGAATCTTACTCTGGACTAATGGTTAAGGTCTTAACTCATACTCTGGACTAATGGTTAAGGTCTTAGACTCTTACTCTGGACTAATGGTTAAGGTCTTAACTCTTACTCTGGACTAATGGTTAAGGTCTTAACTCTTACTTTGGCATCATGGTTAAGGTCTTAACTCTTACTCTGGACTAATGGTTAAGGTCTTAACTCTTACTCTGGCATCATGGTTGAGGTCTTAACTCTTACTCTGGACTAATGGTTAAGGTCTTAACTCTTATTCTGGCATCATGGTTAAGGTCTTAACACTTACTCTGGACTAATGGTTAAGGTCTTAACTCTTACTCTGGCATCATCGTTAAGGTCTTAACTCTTACTCTGGCATCATGGTTAAGGTCTTAGACTCTTACTCTGGACTAATGGTTAAGGTCTTAACTCTTACACTGGACTAATGGTTAAGGTCTTAACTCTTACTCTGGCATCATCGTTAAGGTCTTAACTCTTACTCTGGCATCATGGTTAAGGTCTTACTCTGGACTAATGGTTAAGGTCTTAACTCTTACTCTGGACTAATGGTTAAGGTCTTAACTCTTACTCTGGCATCATGGTTAAGGTCTTAACTCTGGCATCATGGTTAAGGTCTTAACTCTTACTCTGGCATCATCGTTAAGGTCTTAACTCTTACTCTGGCATCATGGTTAAGGTCTTACTCTGGACTAATGGTTAAGGTCTTAACTCTTACTCTGGACTAATGGTTAAGGTCTTAACTCTTACTCTGGCATCATGGTTAAGGTCTTAACTCTGGCATCATGGTTAAGGTCTTAACTCTTACTCTGGACTAATGGTTAAGGTCTTAACTCTTACTCTGGCATCATGGTTAAGGTCTTAGACTCATACTCTGGCATCATGGTTAAGGTCTTAACTCTTACTCTGGACTAATGGTTAAGGTCTTAACTCTTACTCTGGGCTAATGGTTAAGGTCTTAACTCTTACTGTGGACTAATGGTTAAGGTCTTATCTCTTACTCTGGACTAATGGTTAAGGTCTTAGACTCTTACTCTGGCATCATGAATAAGGTCTTAGACTCTTACTCTGGACTACTGGTTAATGTCTTAACTCTTACTCTGGCATCATGGTAAAGGTCTTAACTCTTACTCTGGCATCATGGTTAAGGTCTTAACTCTTACTCTGGACTAATGGTTAAGGTCTTAACTCTTACTCTGGACTAATGGTTAAGGTCTTAACTCTACTTTGGCATCATGGTTAAGGTCTTAACTCTTACTCTGGACTAATGGTTAAGGTCTTAACTCTTACTCTGGACTAATGGTTAAGGTCTGAACTCTTACTCTGGCATCATGGTTAAGGTCTTAGACTCTTACTCTGGACTAATGGTTAAGGTCTTAACTCTTACTCTGGCATCATGGTTAAGGTCTTAACTCTTACTCTGGACTAATGGTTAAGGTCTTAGACTCTTACTCTGGACTAATGGTTAAGGTCTTAACTCTTTCTCTGGGCTAATGGTTAAGGTCTTAGACTCTTACTCTGGCATCATGGTTAAGGTCTTAGTTCTGATGGGTTGTCAAGGCAAGATTAGTGTATTCTGATTCTTGGAGGAAAAAATTCCAATTCAAAGCAAGTTGATTTAAACGTGAGCTAGTCCTTTATTTGCACTCATACATAGGGGTGGGTATGAGAAAAAACCAAGGGGTGGCACAGCCAACACGTGTTTCGCCCCCTACATGGCCTATAGGCCTGGGGCTTCTTCAGGGCTGTTCATTTTAAGGGTAGGTAAAAAACATTTGGGATATGCGAATGCATATGACATGTTAAGCACAAGAGTTAAAGAGAAAACAGGCCAGTGAGTCAAAATGTAAGAACGTTAATGGGAGAAGAAAACAGAAAGAACAATAAGATACACATTTAGGAGTAATGTTTAACAGCGGAGAATTAGTAGGGAAAAGGATAGTGCGTTTTATAGAAGAAAGCCAAAGGAAAAAAGAAGGGGGGTTTGTTTTAATTATTTGGAGAGGTCACGTGAGGGTTAGTGTGGACGGTACAGTAGGTATCAAGAATAAGTAAGTTAAAGGTACAGTGTGTGACATATTATAGGATACAATACAATATTGTGCATGTCCATATTAGAGAAAGAAGAATCACAGGACGTAATGGAGGTCATCAAGACCAAAGAAGTCAAAGGTTCCATATGCCACAGATCATTCGAGTGTATAAACAGAAACATTGTCATATATCGAGAAAAATACGTTATTTGTATCAATTTACAGGGTAAATGTAATGTGATCCACATACGCGTAACGGTATGAAATTTTCGACAAGTCATAGAGTATGGAACACGAGAGTGAATAAATAACAGTGCCAAAAAAGTATACATTGGTGAAGAACGGCAATGACGAAACGTATATATGACACATTGTGGGCCAACAAAACATTAAAGTTTGGTGTGTAAATAAGTAAAAGTTATATATTTACAGGTTTGTACCGGGTCATGGGCATCAGGGTGATGAGTTGATATTGCGTCGGTAGGGTTTGTCACGAGAGAGAGGATTTAAATTAGTCTTTATAATGGAACTGGTCGTAGCGCATGCAAGGCGAGTATGGTGATATCTCAATTATAGACGAGAAAAGTGAGAAGGCTTAAAGCCAAGTGGTCGTGATTCAGTGATCAGGTAAAATCAGGTGGCGTGGTTGTTGTGTAATAAAATGCTCGAGGTGAGTATCTTGGTTGGTTGTACGCGAGATCGTGAATAGGATAATCAAGGAGGGAATTTACAGGCGTCTGAATCATTCGAAAGAGTTCATTAACGTGCACTAGGTATTTCATGCGTGAACTTATAAATCGGCCGTCAAAAAGTCGAGGTCGGCAGCACGGCAAATTGTGGTCCCAAACGGGATAGACGTATTTATATTTACGTGGCGCGGTATTGTGAGGGCATATGTAAAAGGTTTAGCGTGCTCTTGAATGATGAAGTTAAGTAGAAACTGATAATACAGTGGTGACAAGACTTGACGTGATTACAGCAAGACGTGATCAGAGAGGCGTTTTCACTGTGCGTGTTTAATTTTAAATTTAAAAGTATAACAAAATACGAGTATTGTGGTCGTGCAGATTTATATTTTACAGTGATGGTATTCGTGACGAGTGAGGTATTTAAGCGTTAGAGGCAAGGAAGGGCAGAGTAGAGCTTACCGGGTATTACTGAAAATGGACGTTTCCACGATGTGCTAGAAAGATATAGTCGGATTCTAAGGGGAGGGGATCAAAAAGGAGAAAAGAAATCCTTAGTTCAAAGAAGGAGGTAAAGCCGACGGGAGTAACTGCTTCGTTGCAATGCTTACCTCAAATCTTGGCTAATGCCCGGTACGAGTGTTCTGTTTCATTCAGTTCTGTTTGTGCGCTTAGCGGAGGCAGCGTAAATAGCGGGGCTCATGGAAGGACATCCGGGTCGGGACCCGGAAGTGGCCTGGTTCGTGCGGGAGCGCCATTTTGGATAGGGAAGGGGACGGGGGAGGTAGATTGGCCGTTTAAATGTCATGTTAGTAGTCAAGGACAAATAAAGTTTCTAGTAAGAAAAATTATAAGGATTTAGTTGAGTTGAAAGGGGCCAATGGATCATTGGCCATTCAAGAAGGTGCGTAGAAATATAAAGCGAAATTCTAGGGGATACCAAGGGTCGGACTGTGGAATGGTTCTGGATATATAGTGTAGATTTTGTACAAAATACTATTCAGACACATTTCCAGGGGAATGAGAGGAAATTCTAGGTTTTGAGATAGGGATGTTAATCATAATGGTTTCACACCCTAGGGAGAAAAAACAATCAGAAAAGGTGGACATTCAGTTAATACAATTAGTCATCTCCCAGCCATACATGCATTTCTGCATCTTTGTTGAGTCCTAGTTCAGTTGTTTTGAAGTTCATGATCAGCTCGCTTTCGCGTCTGCGAAGTCTCAGTTCTCGGTTTCCTCCTCTTTTGGTCTGGTGTACAATTTCCAGTCCATAGAAGATGAAATCCTTTTTGTGTTGATGTTTGTCTGCAAAATGTTCCGTCAGGGGGTGACCGGATGTGTGTTTGTGGATATTACGGTAATGTTCTTGTATCCGGATACGTAGGGGTCGGATTGTACTCCCGATGTATGGTAGGTTGCATGGACAAAGGATCACATAAATGCAAAATTTGCTATTGCAATCAATCCATTCTTTTATTGTGAATTCTTTTCCTTGTGTCATTGGTATCTTTTTGGTTTTGTCGCGGCTCAGTTTACAGACACTACAGTTCTTGCAGGTATGGTATCCTGGCGGTCTTAGACTCTTACTCTGGCATCAAGGTTAAGGTCTTAACTCTTACACTGGCATCATGGTTAAGGTCTTAACTCGTACTCTGGACTAATGGTTAAGGTCTGAACTCTTACTCTGGACTAATGGTTAAGGTCTTAACTCTTACTCTGGACTAATGGTTAAGGTCTTAACTCTTACTCTGGACTAATGGTTAAGGTCTTAACTCTTACTCTGGCATCATGGTTAAGGTCTTAACACTTACTCTGGACTAATGGTTAAGGTCTTAACTCTTACTCTGGCATCATCGTTAAGGTCTTAACTCTTACTCTGGCATCATGGTTAAGGTCTTAGACTCTTACTCTGGACTAATGGTTAAGGTCTTAACTCTTACACTGGACTAATGGTTAAGGTCTTAACTCTTACTCTGGCATCATCGTTAAGGTCTTAACTCTTACTCTGGCATCATGGTTAAGGTCTTACTCTGGACTAATGGTTAAGGTCTTAACTCTTACTCTGGACTAATGGTTAAGGTCTTAACTCTTACTCTGGCATCATGGTTAAGGTCTTAACTCTGGCATCATGGTTAAGGTCTTAACTCTTACTCTGGCATCATCGTTAAGGTCTTAACTCTTACTCTGGCATCATGGTTAAGGTCTTACTCTGGACTAATGGTTAAGGTCTTAACTCTTACTCTGGACTAATGGTTAAGGTCTTAACTCTTACTCTGGCATCATGGTTAAGGTCTTAACTCTTACTCTGGACTAATGGTTAAGGTCTTAACTCTTACTCTGGCATCATGGTTAAGGTCTTAGACTCATACTCTGGCATCATGGTTAAGGTCTTAACTCTTACTCTGGACTAATGGTTAAGGTCTTAACTCTTACTCTGGGCTAATGGTTAAGGTCTTAACTCTTACTGTGGACTAATGGTTAAGGTCTTATCTCTTACTCTGGACTAATGGTTAAGGTCTTAGACTCTTACTCTGGCATCATGAATAAGGTCTTAGACTCTTACTCTGGACTACTGGTTAATGTCTTAACTCTTACTCTGGCATCATGGTTAAGGTCTTAACTCTCACTCTGGCATCATGGTTAAGGTCTTAACTCTTACTCTGTACTCATGGTTAATGTCTTAACACTTACTCTGGACTAATGGTTAAGGTCTTAACTCTTACTCTGGCATCATCGTTAAGGTCTTAACTCTTACTCTGGCATCATGGTTAAGGTCTTAGACACTTACTCTGGACTAATGGTTAAGGTCTTAACTCTTACTCTGGACTAATGGTTAAGGTCTTAACTCTTACTCTGGCACCATCGTTAAGGTCTTACTCTGGACTAATGGTTAAGGTCTTAACTCTTACTCTGGACTAATGGTTAAGGTCTTAACTCTTACTCTGGCATCATGGTTAAGGTCTTAACTCTGGCATCATGGTTAAGGTCTTAACTCTTACTCTGGACTAATGGTTAAGGTCTTAACTCTTACTCTGGCATCATGGTTAAGGTCTTAGACTCATACTCTGGCATCATGGTTAAGGTCTTAACTCTTACTCTGGACTAATGGTTAAGGTCTTAACTCTTACTCTGGCATCATGGTTAAGGTCTTAGACTCTTACTCTGGACTAATGGTTAAGGTCTTAACTCTTACTCTGGGCTAATGGTTAAGGTCTTAACTCTTACTCTGGACTAATGGTTAAGGTCTTATCTCTTACTCTGGGCTAATGGTTAAGGTCTTAGACTCTTACTCTGGCATCATGGATAAGGTCTTAGACTCTTACTCTGGACTACTGGTTAATGTCTTAACTCTTACTCTGGCGTCATGGTTAAGGTCTTAACTCTCACTCTGGCATCATGGTTAAGGTCTTAACTCTTACTCTGGACTAATGGTTAAGGTCTTAACTCTTACTCTGGCATCATGGTTAAGGTCTTAACTCTTACTCTGGACTAATGGTTAAGGTCTGAACTCTTACTCTGGGCTAATGGTTAAGGTCTTAACTCTTACTCTGGACTAATGGTTAAGGTCTTAACTCTTACTCTGGACTAATGGTTAAGGTCTTAACTCTTACTCTGGGCTAATGGTTAAGGTCTTAACTCTTACTCTGGACTAATGGTTAAGGTCTTATCTCTTACTCTGGACTAATGGTTAAGGTCTTAGACTCTTACTCTGGCATCATGAATAAGGTCTTTGACTCTTACTCTGGACTACTGGTTAATGTCTTAACTCTTACTCTGGCATCATGGTTAAGGTCTTAACTCTCACTCTGGCATCATGGTTAAGGTCTTAACTCTTACCCTGGACTAATGGTTAAGGTCTTAACTCTTACTCTGGACTAATGGTTAAGGTCTTAACTCTTACTCTGGGCTAATGGTTAAGGTCTTAACTCTTACTCTGGACTAATGGTTAAGGTCATATCTCTTACTCTGGACTAATGGTTAAGGTCTTAGACTCTTACTCTGGCATCATGAATAAGGTCTTAGACTCTTACTCTGGAATACTGGTTAATGTCTTAACTCTTACTCTGGCATCATGGTTAAGGTCTTAACTCTCACTCTGGCATCATGGTTAAGGTCTTAACTCTTACTCTGGCATCATGGTTAAGGTCTTAACTCTTACTCTGGACTAATGGTTAAGGTCTTAACTCTACTCTGGCATCATGGTTAAGGTCCTAACTCTTACTCTGGTCTAATGGTTAAGGTCTTAACTCTTACTCTGGACTAATGGTTAAGGTCTTAACTCTTACTCTGGCATCATGGTTAAGGTCTTAGACTCTTACTCTGGACTAATGGTTAAGGTCTTAACTCTTACTCTGGACTAATGGTTAAGGTCTTAGACTCTTAGTCTGGACTAATGGTTAAGGTCTTAACTCTTTCTCTGGGCTAATGGTTAAGGTCTTAGACTCTTACTCTGGCATCATGGTTAAGGTCTTAGACTCTTACTCTGGCATCAAGGTTAAGGTCTTAACTCTTACACTGGAATCATGGTTAAGGTCTTAACTCGTACTCTGGACTAATGGTTAAGGTCTGAACTCTTACTCTGGACTAATGGTTAAGGTCTTAACTCTTACTCTGGACTAATGGTAAAGGTCTTAACTCTTACTCTGGACTAATGGTTAAGGTCTTAGACTCTTACTCTCGAGTAATGGCTAAGGTCTTAACTCTTACTCTGGCATCATGGTTAAGGTCTTAGACTCTTACTCTGGACTAATGGTTAAGGTCTTAACTCATACTCTGGACTAATGGTTAAGGTCTTAGACTCTTACTCTGGACTAATGGTTAAGGTCTTAACTCTTACTCTGGACTAATGGTTAAGGTCTTAACTCTTACTCTGGACTAATGGTTAAGGTCTTAACTCTTACTTTGGCATCATGGTTAAGGTCTTATCTCTTACTCTGGACTAATGGTTAAGGTCTTAACTCTTACTCTGGTATCATGGTTGAGGTCTTAACTCTTACTCTGGACTAATGGTTAAGGTCTTAACTCTTACTCTGGCATCATGGTTAAGGTCTTAACACTTACTCTGGACTAATGGTTAAGGTCTGAACTCTTACTCTGACATCATCGTTAAGGTCTTAACTCTTACTCTGGCATCATGGTTAAGGTCTTAGACTCTTACTCTGGACTAATGGTTAAGGTCTTAACTCTTACTCTGGACTAATGGTTAAGGTCTTAACTCTTACTCTGGCATCATGGTTAAGGTCGTAACTCTGGCATCATGGTTAAGGTCTTAACTCTTACTCTGGCATCATGGTTAAGGTCTTACTCTGGACTAATGGTTAAGGTCTTAACTCTTACTCTGGACTAATGGTTAACGTCTTAACTCTTACTCTGGACTAATGGTTAAGGTCTTAACTCTTACTCTGGGCTAATGGTTAAGGTCTTAACTCTTACTCTGGACTAATGGTTAAGGTCATATCTCTTACTCTGGACTAATGGTTAAGGTCTTAGACTCTTACTCTGGCATCATGAATAAGGTCTTAGACTCTTACTCTGGAATACTGGTTAATGTCTTAACTCTTACTCTGGCATCATGGTTAAGGTCTTAACTCTCACTCTGGCATCATGGTTAAGGTCTTAACTCTTACTCTGGCATCATGGTTAAGGTCTTAACTCTTACTCTGGACTAATGGTTAAGGTCTTAACTCTACTCTGGCATCATGGTTAAGGTCCTAACTCTTACTCTGGTCTAATGGTTAAGGTCTTAACTCTTACTCTGGACTAATGGTTAAGGTCTTAACTCTTACTCTGGCATCATGGTTAAGGTCTTAGACTCTTACTCTGGACTAATGGTTAAGGTCTTAACTCTTACTCTGGACTAATGGTTAAGGTCTTAGACTCTTAGTCTGGACTAATGGTTAAGGTCTTAACTCTTTCTCTGGGCTAATGGTTAAGGTCTTAGACTCTTACTCTGGCATCATGGTTAAGGTCTTAGACTCTTACTCTGGCATCAAGGTTAAGGTCTTAACTCTTACACTGGAATCATGGTTAAGGTCTTAACTCGTACTCTGGACTAATGGTTAAGGTCTGAACTCTTACTCTGGACTAATGGTTAAGGTCTTAACTCTTACTCTGGACTAATGGTAAAGGTCTTAACTCTTACTCTGGACTAATGGTTAAGGTCTTAGACTCTTACTCTCGAGTAATGGCTAAGGTCTTAACTCTTACTCTGGCATCATGGTTAAGGTCTTAGACTCTTACTCTGGACTAATGGTTAAGGTCTTAACTCATACTCTGGACTAATGGTTAAGGTCTTAGACTCTTACTCTGGACTAATGGTTAAGGTCTTAACTCTTACTCTGGACTAATGGTGAAGGTCTTAACTCTTACTTTGGCATCATGGTTAAGGTCTTATCTCTTACTCTGGACTAATGGTTAAGGTCTTAACTCTTACTCTGGTATCATGGTTGAGGTCTTAACTCTTACTCTGGACTAATGGTTAAGGTCTTAACTCTTACTCTGGCATCATGGTTAAGGTCTTAACACTTACTCTGGACTAATGGTTAAGGTCTGAACTCTTACTCTGACATCATCGTTAAGGTCTTAACTCTTACTCTGGCATCATGGTTAAGGTCTTAGACTCTTACTCTGGACTAATGGTTAAGGTCTTAACTCTTACTCTGGCATCATGGTTAAGGTCGTAACTCTGGCATCATGGTTAAGGTCTTAACTCTTACTCTGGCATCATGGTTAAGGTCTTACTCTGGACTAATGGTTAAGGTCTTAACTCTTACTCTGGACTAATGGTTAACGTCTTAACTCTTACTCTGGCATCATGGTTAAGGTCTTAACTCTGGCATCATGGTTAAGGTCTTAACTCTTACTCTGGACTAATGGTTAAGGTCTTAACTCTTACTCTGGCATCATGGTTAAGGTCTTAGACTCATACTCTGGCATCATGGTTAAGGTCTTAACTCTTACTCTGGACTAAAGGTTAAGGTCTTAACTCTTACTCTGGCATCATGGTTAAGGTCTTAGACTCTTACTCTGGACTAATGGTTAAGGTCTTAACTCTTACTCTGGGCTAATGGTTAAGGTCTTAACTCTTACTCTGGACTAATGGTTAAGGTCTTATCTCTTACTCTGGACTAATGGTTAAGGTCTTAGACTCTTACTCTGGCATCATGGATAAGGTCTTAGACTCTTACTCTGGACTACTGGTTAATGTCTTAACTCTTACTCTGGCGTCATGGTTAAGGTCTTAACTCTCACTCTGGCATCATGGTTAAGGTCTTAACTCTTACTCTGGACTAATGGTTAAGGTCTTAACTCTTACTCTGGCATCATGGTTAAGGTCTTAATACTTACTGTGGACTAATGGTTAAGGTCTTAACTCTTTCTCTGGGCTAATGGTTAAGGTCTTAGACTCTTACTCTGGCATCATGGTTAAGGTCTTAGACTCTTACTCTGGCATCAAGGTTAAGGTCTTAACTCTTACACTGGCATCATGGATAAGGTCTTAACTCGTACTCTTGACTAATGGTTAAGGTCTGAACCCTTACTCTGGACTAATGGTTAAGGTCTTAACTCTTACTCTGGACTAATGGTTAAGGTCTTAACTCTTAGTCTGGACTAATGGTTAAGGTCTTAGACTCTTACTCTCGAGTAATGGCTAAGGTCTTAACTCTTACTCTGGCATCATGGTTAAGGTCTTAGACTCTTACTCTGGACTAATGGTTAAGGTCTTAACTCATACTCTGGACTAATGGTTAAGGTCTTAGACTCTTACTCTGGACTAATGGTTAAGGTCTTAACTCTTACTCTGGACTAATGGTTAAGGTCTTAACTCTTACTCTGGACTAATGGTTAAGGTCTTAACTCTTACTCTGGCATCATGGTTGAGGTCTTAACTCTTACTCTGGACTAATGGTTAAGGTCTTAACTCTTACTCTGGCATCATGGTTAAGGTCTTCACACTTACTCTGGACTAATGGTTAAGGTCTTAACTCTTACTCTGGCATCATCGTTAAGGTCTTAACTCTTACTCTGGCATCATGGTTAAGGTCTTAGACTCTTACTCTGGACTAATGGTTAAGGTCTTAACTCTTACTCTGGACTAATGGTTAAGGTGTTAACTCTTACTCTGGCATCATCGTTAAGGTCTTAACTCTTACTCTGGCATCATGGTTAAGGTCTTAACTCTTACTCTGGACTAATGGTTAAGGTCTTAACTCTTACTCTGGACTAATGGTTAAGGTCTTAACTCTTACTCTGGCATCATGGTTAAGGTCTTAACTCTTACTCTGGACTAATGGTTAAGGTCTGAACTCTTACTCTGGACTAATGGTTAAGGTCTTAACTCTTACTCTGGCATCATGGTTAAGGTCTTAACTCTTACTCTGGCATCATGGTTAAGGTCTTAACTCTTACTCTGGACTAATGGTTAAGGTCTTAACTCTTACTCTGGGCTAATGGTTAAGGTCTTAACTCTTACTCTGGACTAATGGTTAAGGTCTTATCTCTTACTCTGGACTAATGGTTAAGGTCTTAGACTCTTACTCTGGCATCATGAATAAGGTCTTAGACTCTTACTCTGGACTACTGGTTAATGTCTTAACTCTTACTCTGTACTCATGGTTAAGGTCTTAACTCTTACTCTGGCATCATGGTTAAGGTCTTAACTCTTACTCTGGACTAATGGTTAAGGTCTTAACTCTTACTCTGGCATCATGGTTAAGGTCTTAACTCTTACTCTGGACTAATGGTTAAGGTCTTAGACTCTTACTCTGGACTAATGGTTAAGGTCTTAACTCTTTCTCTGGGCTAATGGTTAAGGTCTTAGACTCTTACTCTGGCATCATGGTTAAGGTCTTAGACTCTTACTCTGGCATCAAGGTTAAGGTCTTAACTCTTACACTGGCATCATGGTTAAGGTCTTAACTCGTACTCTGGACTAATGGTTAAGGTCTGAACTCTTACTCTGGACTAATGGTTAAGGTCTTAACTCTTACTCTGGACTAATGGTTAAGGTCTTAACTCTTACTCTGGACTAATGGTTAAGGTCTTAGACTCTTACTCTCGAGTAATGGCTAAGGTCTTAACTCTTACTCTGGCATCATGGTTAAGGTCTTAGACTCTTACTCTGGACTAATGGTTAAGGTCTTAACTCATACTCTGGACTAATGGTTAAGGTCTTAGACTCTTACTCTGGACTAATGGTTAAGGTCTTAACTCTTACTCTGGCATCATGGTTAAGGTCTTAACTCTTACTCTGGACTAATGGTTAAGGTCTTAACTCATACTCTGGCATCATGGTTAAGGTCTTAACTCTTACTCTGGACTAATGGTTAAGGTCTTAACTCTTACTCTGGCATCATGGTTAAGGTCTTAGACTCATACTCTGGCATCATGGTTAAGGTCTTAACTCTTACTCTGGACTAATGGTTAAGGTCTTAACTCTTACTCTGGCATCATGGTTAAGGTCTTAGACTCTTACTCTGGACTAATGGTTAAGGTCTTAACTCTTACTCTGGGCTAATGGTTAAGGTCTTAACTCTTACTCTGGACTAATGGTTAAGGTCTTATCTCTTACTCTGGACTAATGGTTAAGGTCTTAGACTCTTACTCTGGCATCATGGATAAGGTCTTAACTCTTACTCTGGACTAATGGTTAAGGTCTTAACTCTTACTCTGGGCTAATGGTTAAGGTCTTAACTCTTACTCTGGACTAATGGTTAAGGCCTTATCTCTTACTCTGGACTAATGTTTAAGGTCTTAGACTCTTACTCTGGCATCATGAATAAGGTCTTAGACTCTTACTCTGGACTACTGGTTAATGTCTTAACTCTTACTCTGTACTCATGGTTAAGGTCTTAACTCTTACTCTGGCATCATGGTTAAGGTCTTAACTCTTACTCTGGACTAATGGTTAAGGTCTTAACTCTTACTCTGGACTAATGGTTAAGGTCTTAACTCTTACTCTGGACTAATGGTTAAGGTCTTAACTCTACTCTGGCATCATGGTTAAGGTCTTAACTCTTACTCTGGACTAATGGTTAAGGTCTTATCTCTTACTCTGGACTAATGGTTAAGGTCTTAACTCTTACTCTGGCATCATGGTTAAGGTCTTAGACTATTACTCTGGACTAATGGTTAAGGTCTTAACTCTTACTCTGGCGTCATGGTTAAGGTCATAACTCTTACTCTGGACTAATGGTTAAGGTCTTAGACTCTTACTCTGGACTAATGGTTAAGGTCTTAACTCTTTCTCTGGGCTAATGGTTAAGGTCTTAGACTCTTACTCTGGCATCATGGTTAAGGTCTTAGACTCTTACTCTGGCATCAAGGTTAAGGTCTTAACTCTTACACTGGCATCATGGTTAAGGTCTTAACTCGTACTCTGGACTAATGGTTAAGGTCTGAACTCTTACTCTGGACTAATGGTCAAGGTCTTAACTCTTACTCTGGACTAATGGTTAAGGTCTTAACTCTTACTCTGGACTAATGGTTAAGGTCTTAACTCTTACTCTGGACTAATGGTTAAGGTCTTAACTCTTACTCTGGCATCATGGTTGAGGTCTTAACTCTTACTCTGGACTAATGGTTAAGGTCTTAACTCTTACTCTGGCATCATGGTTAAGGTCTTCACACTTACTCTGGACTAATGGTTAAGGTCTTAACTCTTACTCTGGCATCATCGTTAAGGTCTTAACTCTTACTCTGGCATCATGGTTAAGGTCTTAGACTCTTACTCTGGACTAATGGTTAAGGTCTTAACTCTTACTCTGGACTAATGGTTAAGGTGTTAACTCTTACTCTGGCATCATCGTTAAGGTCTTAACTCTTACTCTGGCATCATGGTTAAGGTCTTAACTCTTACTCTGGACTAATGGTTAAGGTCTTAACTCTTACTCTGGACTAATGGTTAAGGTCTTAACTCTTACTCTGGCATCATGGTTAAGGTCTTAACTCTTACTCTGGACTAATGGTTAAGGTCTGAACTCTTACTCTGGACTAATGGTTAAGGTCTTAACTCTTACTCTGGCATCATGGTTAAGGTCTTAACTCTTACTCTGGCATCATGGTTAAGGTCTTAACTCTTACTCTGGACTAATGGTTAAGGTCTTAACTCTTACTCTGGGCTAATGGTTAAGGTCTTAACTCTTACTCTGGACTAATGGTTAAGGTCTTATCTCTTACTCTGGACTAATGGTTAAGGTCTTAGACTCTTACTCTGGCATCATGAATAAGGTCTTAGACTCTTACTCTGGACTACTGGTTAATGTCTTAACTCTTACTCTGTACTCATGGTTAAGGTCTTAACTCTTACTCTGGCATCATGGTTAAGGTCTTAACTCTTACTCTGGACTAATGGTTAAGGTCTTAACTCTTACTCTGGCATCATGGTTAAGGTCTTAACTCTTACTCTGGACTAATGGTTAAGGTCTTAGACTCTTACTCTGGACTAATGGTTAAGGTCTTAACTCTTTCTCTGGGCTAATGGTTAAGGTCTTAGACTCTTACTCTGGCATCATGGTTAAGGTCTTAGACTCTTACTCTGGCATCAAGGTTAAGGTCTTAACTCTTACACTGGCATCATGGTTAAGGTCTTAACTCGTACTCTGGACTAATGGTTAAGGTCTGAACTCTTACTCTGGACTAATGGTTAAGGTCTTAACTCTTACTCTGGACTAATGGTTAAGGTCTTAACTCTTACTCTGGACTAATGGTTAAGGTCTTAGACTCTTACTCTCGAGTAATGGCTAAGGTCTTAACTCTTACTCTGGCATCATGGTTAAGGTCTTAGACTCTTACTCTGGACTAATGGTTAAGGTCTTAACTCATACTCTGGACTAATGGTTAAGGTCTTAGACTCTTACTCTGGACTAATGGTTAAGGTCTTAACTCTTACTCTGGCATCATGGTTAAGGTCTTAACTCTTACTCTGGACTAATGGTTAAGGTCTTAACTCATACTCTGGCATCATGGTTAAGGTCTTAACTCTTACTCTGGACTAATGGTTAAGGTCTTAACTCTTACTCTGGCATCATGGTTAAGGTCTTAGACTCATACTCTGGCATCATGGTTAAGGTCTTAACTCTTACTCTGGACTAATGGTTAAGGTCTTAACTCTTACTCTGGCATCATGGTTAAGGTCTTAGACTCTTACTCTGGACTAATGGTTAAGGTCTTAACTCTTACTCTGGGCTAATGGTTAAGGTCTTAACTCTTACTCTGGACTAATGGTTAAGGTCTTATCTCTTACTCTGGACTAATGGTTAAGGTCTTAGACTCTTACTCTGGCATCATGGATAAGGTCTTAACTCTTACTCTGGACTAATGGTTAAGGTCTTAACTCTTACTCTGGGCTAATGGTTAAGGTCTTAACTCTTACTCTGGACTAATGGTTAAGGCCTTATCTCTTACTCTGGACTAATGTTTAAGGTCTTAGACTCTTACTCTGGCATCATGAATAAGGTCTTAGACTCTTACTCTGGACTACTGGTTAATGTCTTAACTCTTACTCTGTACTCATGGTTAAGGTCTTAACTCTTACTCTGGCATCATGGTTAAGGTCTTAACTCTTACTCTGGACTAATGGTTAAGGTCTTAACTCTTACTCTGGACTAATGGTTAAGGTCTTAACTCTACTCTGGCATCATGGTTAAGGTCTTAACTCTTACTCTGGACTAATGGTTAAGGTCTTATCTCTTACTCTGGACTAATGGTTAAGGTCTTAACTCTTACTCTGGCATCATGGTTAAGGTCTTAGACTATTACTCTGGACTAATGGTTAAGGTCTTAACTCTTACTCTGGCGTCATGGTTAAGGTCATAACTCTTACTCTGGACTAATGGTTAAGGTCTTAGACTCTTACTCTGGACTAATGGTTAAGGTCTTAACTCTTTCTCTGGGCTAATGGTTAAGGTCTTAGACTCTTACTCTGGCATCATGGTTAAGGTCTTAGACTCTTACTCTGGCATCAAGGTTAAGGTCTTAACTCTTACACTGGCATCATGGTTAAGGTCTTAACTCGTACTCTGGACTAATGGTTAAGGTCTGAACTCTTACTCTGGACTAATGGTCAAGGTCTTAACTCTTACTCTGGACTAATGGTTAAGGTCTTAACTCTTACTCTGGACTAATGGTTAAGGTCTTAGACTCTTACTCTCGAGTAATGGCTAAGGTCTTAACTCTTACTCTGGCATCATGGTTAAGGTCTTAGACTCTTACTCTGGACTAATGGTTAAGGTCTTAACTCATACTCTGGACTAATGGTTAAGGTCTTAGACTCTTACTCTGGACTAATGGTTAAGGTCTTAACTCTTACTCTGGACTAATGGTTAAGGTCTTAACTCTTACTCTGGACTAATGGTTAAGGTCTTAGACTCTTACTCTCGAGTAATGGCTAAGGTCTTAACTCTTACTCTGGCATCATGGTTAAGGTCTTAGACTCTTACTCTGGACTAATGGTTAAGGTCTTAACTCATACTCTGGACTAATGGTTAAGGTCTTAGACTCTTACTCTGGACTAATGGTTAAGGTCTTAACTCTTACTCTGGACTAATGGTTAAGGTCTTAACTCTTACTCTGGACTAATGGTTAAGGTCTTAACTCTTACTCTGGCATCATGGTTAAGGTCTTAACTCTTACTCTGGACTAATGGTTAAGGTCTTAACTCTTACTCTGGCATCATGGTTGAGGTCTTAACTCTTACTCTGGACTAATGGTTAAGGTCTTAACTCTTACTCTGGCATCATGGTTAAGGTCTTAACACTTACTCTGGACTAATGGTTAAGGTCTTAACTCTTACTCTGGCATCATCGTTAAGGTCTTAACTCTTACTCTGGCATCATGGTTAAGGTCTTAGACTCTTACTCTGGACTAATGGTTAAGGTCTTAACTCTTACTCTGGACTAATGGTTAAGGTCTTAACTCTTACTCTGGCATCATGGTTAAGGTCTTAACTCTTACTCTGGACTAATGTTTAAGGTCTTAACTCTTACTCTGGCATCATGGTTGAGGTCTTAACTCTTACTCTGGACTAATGGTTAAGGTCTTAACTCTTACTCTGGCATCATGGTTAAGGTCTTAATACTTACTGTGGACTAATGGTTAAGGTCTTAACTCTTTCTCTGGGCTAATGGTTAAGGTCTTAGACTCTTACTCTGGCATCATGGTTAAGGTCTTAGACTCTTACTCTGGCATCAAGGTTAAGGTCTTAACTCTTACACTGGCATCATGGATAAGGTCTTAACTCGTACTCTGGACTAATGGTTAAGGTCTGAACCCTTACTCTGGACTAATGGTTAAGGTCTTAACTCTTACTCTGGACTAATGGTTAAGGTCTTAGACTCTTACTCTCGAGTAATGGCTAAGGTCTTAACTCTTACTCTGGCATCATGGTTAAGGTCTTAGACTCTTACTCTGGACTAATGGTTAAGGTCTTAACTCATACTCTGGACTAATGGTTAAGGTCTTAGACTCTTACTCTGGCATCATGGTTAAGGTCTTAGACTCTTACTCTGGCATCAAGGTTAAGGTCTTAACTCTTACACTGGCATCATGGTGAAGGTCTTAACTCGTACTCTGGACTAATGGTTAAGGTCTGAACTCTTACTCTGGACTAATGGTCAAGGTCTTAACTCTTACTCTGGACTAATGGTTAAGGTCTTAACTCTTACTCTGGACTAATGGTTAAGGTCTTAGACTCTTACTCTCGAGTAATGGCTAAGGTCTTAACTCTTACTCTGGCATCATGGTTAAGGTCTTAGACTCTTACTCTGGACTAATGGTTAAGGTCTTAACTCATACTCTGGACTAATGGTTAAGGTCTTAGACTCTTACTCTGGACTAATGGTTAAGGTCTTAACTCTTACTCTGGACTAATGGTTAAGGTCTTAACTCTTACTCTGGACTAATGGTTAAGGTCTTAGACTCTTACTCTCGAGTAATGGCTAAGGTCTTAACTCTTACTCTGGCATCATGGTTAAGGTCTTAGACTCTTACTCTGGACTAATGGTTAAGGTCTTAACTCATACTCTGGACTAATGGTTAAGGTCTTAGACTCTTACTCTGGACTAATGGTTAAGGTCTTAACTCTTACTCTGGACTAATGGTTAAGGTCTTAACTCTTACTCTGGACTAATGGTTAAGGTCTTAACTCTTACTCTGGCATCATGGTTAAGGTCTTAACTCTTACTCTGGACTAATGGTTAAGGTCTTAACTCTTACTCTGGCATCATGGTTGAGGTCTTAACTCTTACTCTGGACTAATGGTTAAGGTCTTAACTCTTACTCTGGCATCATGGTTAAGGTCTTAACACTTACTCTGGACTAATGGTTAAGGTCTTAACTCTTACTCTGGCATCATCGTTAAGGTCTTAACTCTTACTCTGGCATCATGGTTAAGGTCTTAGACTCTTACTCTGGACTAATGGTTAAGGTCTTAACTCTTACTCTGGACTAATGGTTAAGGTCTTAACTCTTACTCTGGCATCATGGTTAAGGTCTTAACTCTTACTCTGGACTAATGTTTAAGGTCTTAACTCTTACTCTGGCATCATGGTTGAGGTCTTAACTCTTACTCTGGACTAATGGTTAAGGTCTTAACTCTTACTCTGGCATCATGGTTAAGGTCTTAATACTTACTGTGGACTAATGGTTAAGGTCTTAACTCTTTCTCTGGGCTAATGGTTAAGGTCTTAGACTCTTACTCTGGCATCATGGTTAAGGTCTTAGACTCTTACTCTGGCATCAAGGTTAAGGTCTTAACTCTTACACTGGCATCATGGATAAGGTCTTAACTCGTACTCTGGACTAATGGTTAAGGTCTGAACCCTTATTCTGGACTAATGGTTAAGGTCTTAACTCTTACTCTGGACTAATGGTTAAGGTCTTAGACTCTTACTCTCGAGTAATGGCTAAGGTCTTAACTCTTACTCTGGCATCATGGTTAAGGTCTTAGACTCTTACTCTGGACTAATGGTTAGGTCTTAACTCATACTCTGGACTAATGGTTAAGGTCTTAGACTCTTACTCTGGACTAATGGTTAAGGTCTTAACTCTTACTCTGGACTAATGGTTAAGGTCTTAACTCTTACTCTGGACTAATGGTTAAGGTCTTAACTCTTACTCTGGCATCATGGTTAAGGTCTTAACTCTTACTCTGGACTAATGGTTAAGGTCTTAACTCTTACTCTGGCATCATGGTTGAGGTCTTAACTCTTACTCTGGACTAATGGTTAAGGTCTTAACTCTTACTCTGCCATCATGGTTAAGGTCTTCACACTTACTCTGGACTAATGGTTAAGGTCTTAACTCTTACTCTGGCATCATCGTTAAGGTCTTAACTCTTACTCTGGCATCATGGTTAAGGTCTTAGACTCTTACTCTGGACTAATGGTTAAGGTCTTAACTCTTACTCTGGACTAATGGTTAAGGTGTTAACTCTTACTCTGGCATCATCGTTAAGGTCTTAACTCTTACTCTGGCATCATGGTTAAGGTCTTAACTCTTACTCTGGACTAATGGTTAAGGTCTTAACTCTTACTCTGGACTAATGGTTAAGGTCTTAACTCTTACTCTGGCATCATGGTTAAGGTCTTAACTCTGGCATCATGGTTAAGGTCTTAACTCTCACTCTGGCATCATGGTTAAGGTCTTAACTCTTACTCTGGACTAATGGTTAAGGTCTTAACTCTTACTCTGGCATCATGGTTAAGGTCTTAACTCTTACTCTGGACTAATGGTTAAGGTCTGAACTCTTACTCTGGACTAATGGTTAAGGTCTTAACTCTTACTCTGGCATCATGGTTAAGGTCTTAACTCTTACTCTGGCATCATGGTTAAGGTCTTAACTCTTACTCTGGACTAATGGTTAAGGTCTTAACTCTTACTCTGGGCTAATGGTTAAGGTCTTAACTCTTACTCTGGACTAATGGTTAAGGTCTTATCTCTTACTTTGGACTAATGGTTAAGGTCTTAGACTCTTACTCTGGCATCATGAATAAGGTCTTAGACTCTTACTCTGGACTACTGGTTAATGTCTTAACTCTTACTCTGTACTCATGGTTAAGGTCTTAACTCTTACTCTGGCATCATGGTTAAGGTCTTAACTCTTACTCTGGACTAATGGTTAAGGTCTTAACTCTTACTCTGGCATCATGGTTAAGGTCTTAACTCTTACTCTGGACTAATGGTTAAGGTATTAGACTCTTACTCTGGACTAATGGTTAAGGTCTTAACTCTTTCTCTGGGCTAATGGTTAAGGTCTTAGACTCTTACTCTGGCATCATGGTTAAGGACTTAGACTCTTACTCTGGCATCAAGGTTAAGGTCTTAACTCTTACACTGGCATCATGGTTAAGGTCTTAACTCGTACTCTGGACTAATGGTTAAGGTCTGAACTCTTACTCTGGACTAATGGTTAAGGTCTTAACTCTTACTCTGGACTAATGGTTAAGGTCTTAGACTCTTACTCTCGAGTAATGGCTAAGGTCTTAACTCTTACTCTGGCATCATGGTTAAGGTCTTAGACTCTTACTCTGACCTAATGGTTAAGGTCTTAACTCATATTCTGGACTAATGGTTAAGGTCTTAGACTCTTACTCTGGACTAATGGTTAAGGTCTTAACTCTTACTCTGGCATCATGGTTAAGGTCTTAACTCTTACTCTGGACTAATGGTTAAGGTCTTAACTCATACTCTGGCATCATGGTTAAGGTCTTAACTCTTACTCTGGACTAATGGTTAAGGTCTTAACTCTTACTCTGGCATCATGGTTAAGGTCTTAGACTCATACTCTGGCATCATGGTTAAGGTCTTAACTCTTACTCTGGACTAATGGTTAAGGTCTTAACTCTTACTCTGGCATCATGGTTAAGGTCTTAGACTCTTACTCTGGACTAATGGTTAAGGTCTTAACTCTTACTCTGGGCTAATGGTTAAGGTCTTAACTCTTACTCTGGACTAATGGTTAAGGTCTTATCTCTTACTCTGGACTAATGGTTAAGGTCTTAGACTCTTACTCTGGCATCATGGTTAAGGTCTTAACTCTTACTCTGGACTAATGGTTAAGGTCTGAACTCTTACTCTGGACTAATGGTTAAGGTCTTATCTCTTACTCTGGCATCATGGTTAAGGTCTTAACTCTTACTCTGGACTAATGGTTAAGGTCTTACCTCTTACTCTGGCATCATGGTTAAGGTCTTAGACTCTTACTCTGGAATAATGGTTAAGGTCTTAACTCTTACTCTGGACTAATGGTTAAGGTCTTAACTCTTACTCTGGCATCACGGTTAAGGTCTTAACTTTTACTCTGGACTAATGGTTAAGGTCTTAACTCTTACTCTGGGCTAATGGTTAAGGTCTTAACTCTTACTCTGGACTAATGGTTAAGGTCTTAACTCTTACTATGAACTAATGGTTAATGTCTTAACTCTTACTCTGGCATCATGGTTAAGTTCCTAACTCTTACTGTGGCCTATTGGTTAAGGTCCTAACTCTTACTCTGGCCTCATGGTTAAGGTCTTAACTCTTACTCTGGCATCATGGTTAAGGTCTTAACTCTTACTCTGGGCTAATGATTAAGGTCTTAACTCTTACTCTGGCATCATGGTTAAGGTCTTAACTCTTACTCTGGACTAATGGTTAAGGTCTTAACTCTTACTCTGGGCTAATGGTTAAGGTCTTAACTCTTCCTCTGGACTAATGGTTAAGGTCTTAACTCTTACTCTGGACTAATGGTTAAGGTCTTAACTCTTACTATGAACTAATGGTTAATGTCTTAACTCTTACTCTGGCATCATGGTTAAGTTCCTAACTCTTACTGTGGCCTATTGGTTAAGGTCCTAACTCTTACTCTGGCCTCATGGTTAAGGTCTTAACTCTTACTCTGGCATCATGGTTAAGGTCTTAACTCTTACTCTGGGCTAATGATTAAGGTCTTAACTCTTACTCTGGCATCATGGTTAAGGTCTTAACTCTTACTCTGGACTAATGGTTAAGGTCTTAACTCTTACTCTGGGCTAATGGTTAAGGTCTTAACTCTTCCTCTGGACTAATGGTTAAGGTCTTAACTCTTACTCTGGACTAATGGTTAAGGTCTTAACTCTTATTCTGGGCTAATGATTAAGGTCTTAACTCTTACTTTGGCATCATGGTTAAGGTCTTAACTCTTACTCTGGACTAATGGTTAAGGTCTTAACTCTTACTCTAGACTAATTGTTAAGGCTTTAACTCTTACTCTGGCATCATAGTTAAGGTCTTCGACTCTTACTCTGGACTAATGGTTAAGGTCTTAACTCTTACTCTGGACTAATGGTTAAGGTCTTAACTCTTACTCTGGCATCATGGTTAAGGTCTTGACTCTTACTCTGGCATCATGGTTAACGTCTTAACTCTTACTCTGGACTAATGGTTAAGGTCTTAACTCTTACTCTGGACTAATGGTTAAGGTCTTAACTCTTACTCTGGGCTAATGCTTAAGGTCTTAACTCTTACTCTGGACTAATGGTTAAGGTCTTAGACTCTTACTCTGGCATCATGAATAAGGTCTTAGACTGTTACTCTGGACTACTGGTTAATGTCTTAACTCTTACTCTGGCATCATGGTTAAGGTCTTAACTCTCACTCTGGCATCATGGTTAAGGTCTTAACTCTTACTCTGTACTCATGGTTAATGTTTTAACTCTTACTCTGGCATCATGGTTAAGGTCTTAACTCTTACTCTGGACTAATGGTTAAGGTCTTAACTCTTACTCTGGACTAATGATTAAGGTCTTAACTCTACTCTGGCATCATGGTTAAGGTCTTAACTCTTACTCTGGACTAATGGTTAAGGTCTTAACTCTTACTCTGGCATCATGGTTAAGGTCTTAGACTCTTACTCTGAACTAATGGTTAAGGTCTTAACTCTTACTCTGGCATCATGGTTAAGGTCTTAACTCTTACTCTGGACTAATGGTTAAGGTCTTAGACTCTTACTCTGGACTAATGGTTAAGGTCTTAACTCTTTCTCTGGGCTAATGGTTAAGGTCTTAGACTCTTACTCTGGCATCATGGTTAAGGTCTTAGACTCTTACTCTGGACTAATGGTTAAGGTCTTAACTCTTACACTGGCATCATGGTTAAGGTCTTAACTCTTACTCTGGCATCATGGTTAAGGTCTTAGACTCTTACTCTGGACTAATGGTTAAGGTCTTAACTCTTACTCTGGCATCACGATTAAGGTCTTAACTCTTACTCTGGACTAATGGTTAAGGTCTTAGACTCTTACTCTTGAGTAATGGCTAAGGTCTTAACTCTTACTCTGGCATCATGGTTAACGTCTTAGAATCTTACTCTGGACTAATGGTTAAGGTCTTAACTCATACTCTGGACTAATGGTTAAGGTCTTAGACTCTTACTCTGGACTAATGGTTAAGGTCTTAACTCTTACTCTGGACTAATGGTTAAGGTCTTAACTCTTACTCTGGACTAATGGTTAAGGTCTTAACTCTTACTTTGGCATCATGGTTAAGGTCTTAACTCTTACTCTGGACTAATGGTTAAGGTCTTAACTCTTACTCTGGCATCATGGTTGAGGTCTTAACTCTTACTCTGGACTAATGGTTAAGGTCTTAACTTTTACTCTGGCATCATGGTTAAGGTCTTAACACTTACTCTGGACTAATGGTTAAGGTCTTAACTCTTACTCTGGCATCATCGTTAAGGTTTTAACTCTTACTCTGGCATCATGGTTAAGGTCTTAGACTCTTACTCTGGACTAATGGTTAAGGTCTTAACTCTTACTCTGGCATCATCGTTAAGGTCTTAACTCTTACTCTGGCATCATGGTTAAGGTCTTACTCTGGACTAATGGTTAAGGTCTTAACTCTTATTCTGGACTAATGGTTAAGGTCTTAACTCTTACTCTGGCATCATGGTTAAGGTCTTAACTCTGGCATCATGGTTAAGGTCTTAACTCTTACTCTGGCATCATCGTTAAGGTCTTAACTCTTACTCTGGCATCATGGTTAAGGTCTTACTCTGGACTAATGGTTAAGGTCTTAACTCTTACTCTGGCATCATGGTTAAGGTCTTAACTCAGGCATCATGGTTAAGGTCTTAACTCTTACTCTGGACTAATGGTTAAGGTCTTAACTCTTACTCTGGCATCATGGTTAAGGTCTTAGACTCATACTCTGGCATCATGGTTAAGGTCTTAACTCTTACTCTGGACTAATGGTTAAGGTCTTAACTCTTACTCTGGGCTAATGGTTAAGGTCTTAACTCTTACTCTGGACTAATGGTTAAGGTCTTATCTCTTACTCTGGACTAATGGTTAAGGTCTTAACTCTTACGCTGGCATCATGGTTAAGGTCTTAACTCTTACTCTGGACTACTGGTTAATGTCTTAACTCTTACTCTGGCATCATGGTTAAGGTCTTAACTCTCACTCTGGCATCATGGTTAAGGTCTTAACTCTTACTCTGTACTCATGGTTAATGTCTTAACTCTTACTCTGGCATCATGGTTAAGGTCTTAACTCTTACTCTGGACTAATGGTTAAGGTCTTAACTCTTACTCTGGACTAATGGTTAAGGTCTTAACTCTACTCTGGCATCATGGTTAAGGTCTTAACTCTTACTCTGGACTAATGGTTAAGGTCTTAACTCTTACTCTGGACTAATGGTTAAGGTCTTAACTCTTACTCTGGCATCATGGTTAAGGTCTTAGACTCTTACTCTGGACTAATGGTTAAGGTCTTAACTCTTACTCTGGCATCATGGTTAAGGTCTTAACTCTTACTCTGGACTAATGGTTAAGGTCTTAGACTCTTACTCTGGACTAATGGTTAAGGTCTTAACTCTTTCTCTGGGCTAATGGTTAAGGTCTTAGACTCTTACTCTGGCATCATGGTTAAGGTCTTAGACTCTTACTCTAGCATCAAGGTTAAGGTCTTAACTCTTACACTGGCATCATGGTTAAGGTCTTAACTCGTACTCTGGACTAATGGTTAAGGTCTGAACTCTTACTCTGGACTAATGGTTAAGGTCTTAACTCTTACTCTGGACTAATGGTTAAGGTCTTAACTCTTACTCTGGACTAATGGTTAAGGTCTTAGACTCTTACTCTCGAGTAATGGCTAAGGTCTTAACTCTTACTCTGGCATCATGGTTAAGGTCTTAGACTCTTACTCTGGACTAATGGTTAAGGTCTTAACTCATACTCTGGACTAATGGTTAAGGTCTTAGACTCTTACTCTGGACTAATGGTTAAGGTCTTAACTGTTACTCTGGACTAATCGTTAAGGTCTTAACTCTTACTTTGGCATCATGGTTAAGGTCTTAACTCTTACTCTGGACTAATGGTTAAGGTCTTAACTCTTACTCTGGCATCGTGGTTGAGGTCTTAACTCTTACTCTGGACTAATGGTTAAGGTCTTAACTCTTACTCTGGCATCATGGTTAAGGTCTTAACACTTACTCTGGACTAATGGTTAAGGTCTTAACTCTTACTCTGGCATCATCGTTAAGGTCTTAACTCTTACTCTGGCATCATGGTTAAGGTCTTAGACTCTTACTCTGGACTAATGGTTAAGGTCTTAACTCTTCCTCTGGACTAATGGTTAAGGTCTTAACTCTTACTCTGGCATCATCGTTAAGGTCTTAACTCTTACTCTGGCATCATGGTTAAGGTCTTACTCTGGACTAATGGTTAAGGTCTTAACTCTTACTCTGGACTAATGGTTAAGGTCTTAACTCTTACTCTGGCATCATGGTTAAGGTCTTAACTCTGGCATCATGGTTAAGGTCTTAACTCTTACTCTGGACTAATGGTTAAGGTCTTAACTCTTACTCTGGCATCATGGTTAAGGTCTTAGACTCATACTCTGGCATCATGGTTAAGGTCTTAACTCTTACTCTGGACTAATGGTTAAGGTCTTAACTCTTACTCTGGCATCATGGTTAAGGTCTTAGACTCTTACTCTGGACTAATGGTTAAGGTCTTAACTCTTACTCTGGGCTAATGGTTAATGTCTTAACTCTTACTCTGGACTAATGGTTAAGGTCTTATCTCTTACTCTGGACTAATGGTTAAGGTCTTAGACTCTTACTCTGGCATCATGGATAAGGTCTTAGACTCTTACTCTGGACTACTGGTTAATGTCTTAACTCTTACTCTGGTGTCATGGTTAAGGTCTTAACTCTCACTCTGGCATCATGGTTAAGGTCTTAACTCTTACTCTGGACTAATGGTTAAGGTCTTAACTCTTACTCTGGCATCATGGTTAAGGTCTTAACTCTTACTCTGGACTAATGGTTAAGGTCTGAACTCTTACTCTGGACTAATGGTTAAGGTCTTAACTCTTACTCTGGCATCATGGTTAAGGTCTTAACTCTTACTCTGGACTAATGGTTAAGGTCTTAACTCTTACTCTGGGCTAATGGTTAAGGTCTTAACTCTTACTCTGGAATAATGGTTAAGGTCTTATCTCTTACTCTGGACTACTGGTTAATGTCTTAACTCTTACTCTGGCGTCATGGTTAAGGTCTTAACTCTCACTCTGGCATCATGGTTAAGGTCTTAACTCTTACTCTGGACTAATGGTTAAGGTCTTAACTCTTACTCTGGCATCATGGTTAAGGTCTTAACTCTTACTCTGGACTAATGGTTAAGGTCTGAACTCTTACTCTGGACTAATGGTTCAGGTCTTAACTCTTACTCTGGCTTCATGGTTAAGGTCTTAACTCTTACTCTGGACCAATGGTTAAGGTCTTAACTCTTACTCTGGCATCATGGTTAAGGTCTTAACTCTTACTCTGGACTAATGGTTAAGGTCTTAACTCTTACTCTGGGCTAATGGTTAAGGTCTTAACTCTTACTCTGGACTAATGGTTAAGGTCTTATCTCTTACTCTGGACTAATGGTTAAGGTCTTAGACTCTTACTCTGGCATCATGAATAGGGTCTTAGACTCTTACTCTGGACTACTGGTTAATGTCTTAACTCTTACTCTGTACTCATGGTTAAGGTCTTAACTCTTACTCTGGCATCATGGTTAAGGTCTTAACTCTTACTCTGGACTAATGGTTAAGGTCTTAACTCTTACTCTGGACTAATGGTTAAGGTCTTAACTCTACTCTGGCATCATGGGTAAGGTCTTAACTCTTACTCTGGACTAATGGTTAAGGTCTTAACTCTTACTCTGGCATCATGGTTAAGGTCTTAGACTCTTACTCTGGACTAATGGTTAAGGTCTTAACTCTTACTCTGGCATCATGGTTAAGGTCTTAACTCTTACTCTGGACTAATGGTTAAGGTCTTAACTCTTTCTCTGGGCTAATGGTTAAGGTCTTAGACTCTTACTCTGGCATCATGGTTAAAGTCTTAGACTCTTACTCTGGCATCAAGGTTAAGGTCTTAACTCTTACACTGGCATCATGGTTAAGGTCTTAACTCGTACTCTGGACTAATGGTTAAGGTCTGAACTCTTAATCTGGACTAATGATTAAGGTCTTAACTCTTACTCTGGACTAATGGTTACGGTCTTAACTCTTACTCTGGACTAATGGTTAAGGTCTTAGACTCTTACTCTCGAGTAATGGCTAAGGTCTTAACTCTTAATCTGGCATCATGGTTAAGGTCTTAGACTCTTACTCTGGACTAATGGTTAAGGTCTTAACTCATACTCTGGACTAATGGTTAAGGTCTTAGACTCTTACTCTGGACTAATGGTTAAGGTCTTAACTCTTACTCTGGACTAATGGTTAAGGTCTTAACTCTTACTCTGGGCTAATGGTTAAGGTCTTAACTCTTACTCTGGACTAATGGTTAAGGTCTTATCTCTTACTCTGGACTAATGGTTAAGGTCTTAACTCTTACGCTGGCATCATGGTTAAGGTCTTAACTCTTACTCTGGACTACTGGTTAATGTCTTAACTCTTACTCTGGCATCATGGTTAAGGTCTTAACTCTCACTCTGGCATCATGGTTAAGGTCTTAACTCTTACTCTGTACTCATGGTTAATGTCTTAACTCTTACTCTGGCATCATGGTTAAGGTCTTAACTCTTACTCTGGACTAATGGTTAAGGTCTTAACTCTTACTCTGGACTAATGGTTAAGGTCTTAACTCTACTCTGGCATCATGGTTAAGGTCTTAACTCTTACTCTGGACTAATGATTAAGGTCTTAACTCTTACTCTGGACTAATGGTTAAGGTCTTAACTCTTACTCTGGCATCATGGTTAAGGTCTTAGACTCTTACTCTGGACTAATGGTTAAGGTCTTAACTCTTACTCTGGCATCATGGTTAAGGTCTTAACTCTTACTCTGGACTAATGGTTAAGGTCTTAGACTCTTACTCTGGACTAATGGTTAAGGTCTTAGACTCTTACTCTGGCATCATGGTTAAGGTCTTAGACTCTTACTCTGGCATCAAGGTTAAGGTCTTAACTCTTACACTGGCATCATGGTTAAGGTCTTAACTCGTACTCTGGACTAATGGTTAAGGTCTGAACTCTTACTCTGGACTAATGGTTAAGGTCTTAACTCTTACTCTGGACTAATGGTTAAGGTCTTAACTCTTACTCTGGACTAATGGTTAATGTCTTAACACTTACTCTGGACTAATGGTTAAGGTCTTAACTCTTACTCTGGCATCATCGTTAAGGTCTTAACTCTTACTCTGGCATCATGGTTAAGGTCTTAGACACTTACTCTGGACTAATGGTTAAGGTCTTAACTCTTACTCTGGCATCATCGTTAAGGTCTTACTCTGGACTAATGGTTAAGGTCTTAACTCTTACTCTGGACTAATGGTTAAGGTCTTAACTCTTACTCTGGCATCATGGTTAAGGTCTTAACTCTGGCATCATGGTTAAGGTCTTAACTCTTACTCTGGACTAATGGTTAAGGTCTTAACTCTTACTCTGGCATCATGGTTAAGGTCTTAGACTCATACTCTGGCATCATGGTTAAGGTCTTAACTCTTACTCTGGACTAATGGTTAAGGTCTTAACTCTTACTCTGGCATCATGGTTAAGGTCTTAGACTCTTACTCTGGACTAATGGTTAAGGTCTTAACTCTTACTCTGGGCTAATGGTTAAGGTCTTAACTCTTACTCTGGACTAATGGTTAAGGTCTTATCTCTTACTCTGGGCTAATGGTTAAGGTCTTAGACTCTTACTCTGGCATCATGGATAAGGTCTTAGACTCTTACTCTGGACTACTGGTTAATGTCTTAACTCTTACTCTGGCGTCATGGTTAAGGTCTTAACTCTCACTCTGGCATCATGGTTAAGGTCTTAACTCTTACTCTGGACTAATGGTTACGGTCTTAACTCTTACTCTGGCATCATGGTTAAGGTCTTAACTCTTACTCTGGACTAATGGTTAAGGTCTGAACTCTTACTCTGGGCTAATGGTTAAGGTCTTAACTCTTACTCTGGACTAATGGTTAAGGTCTTAACTCTTACTCTGGACTAATGGTTAAGGTCTTAACTCTTACTCTGGGCTAATGGTTAAGGTCTTAACTCTTACTCTGGACTAATGGTTAAGATCTTATCTCTTACTCTGGACTAATGGTTAAGGTCTTAGACTCTTACTCTGGCATCATGAATAAGGTCTTTGACTCTTACTCTGGACTACTGGTTAATGTCTTAACTCTTACTCTGGCATCATGGTTAAGGTCTTAACTCTCACTCTGGCATCATGGTTAAGGTCTTAACTCTTACCCTGGTCTAATGGTTAAGGTCTTAACTCTTACTCTGGACTAATGGTTAAGGTCTTAACTCTTACTCTGGGCTAATGGTTAAGGTCTTAACTCTTACTCTGGACTAATGGTTAAGGTCATATCTCTTACTCTGGACTAATGGTTAAGGTCTTAGACTCTTACTCTGGCATCATGAATAAGGTCTTAGACTCTTACTCTGGAATACTGGTTAATGTCTTAACTCTTACTCTGGCATCATGGTTAAGGTCTTAACTCTCACTCTGGCATCATGGTTAAGGTCTTAACTCTTACTCTGGCATCATGGTTAAGGTCTTAACTCTTACTCTGGACTAATGGTTAAGGTCTTAACTCTACTCTGGCATCATGGTTAAGGTCCTAACTCTTACTCTGGTCTAATGGTTAAGGTCTTAACTCTTACTCTGGACTAATGGTTAAGGTCTTAACTCTTACTCTGGCATCATGGTTAAGGTCTTAGACTCTTACTCTGGACTAATGGTTAAGGTCTTAACTCTTACTCTGGACTAATGGTTAAGGTCTTAGACTCTTAGTCTGGACTAATGGTTAAGGTCTTAACTCTTTCTCTGGGCTAATGGTTAAGGTCTTAGACTCTTACTCTGGCATCATGGTTAAGGTCTTAGACTCTTACTCTGGCATCAAGGTTAAGGTCTTAACTCTTACACTGGAATCATGGTTAAGGTCTTAACTCGTACTCTGGACTAATGGTTAAGGTCTGAACTCTTACTCTGGACTAATGGTTAAGGTCTTAACTCTTACTCTGGACTAATGGTAAAGGTCTTAACTCTTACTCTGGACTAATGGTTAAGGTCTTAGACTCTTACTCTCGAGTAATGGCTAAGGTCTTAACTCTTACTCTGGCATCATGGTTAAGGTCTTAGACTCTTACTCTGGACTAATGGTTAAGGTCTTAACTCATACTCTGGACTAATGGTTAAGGTCTTAGACTCTTGCTCTGGACTAATGGTTAAGGTCTTAACTCTTACTCTGGACTAATGGTTAAGGTCTTAACTCTTACTCTGGACTAATGGTTAAGGTCTTAACTCTTACTTTGGCATCATGGTTAAGGTCTTATCTCTTACTCTGGACTAATGGTTAAGGTCTTAACTCTTACTCTGGTATCATGGTTGAGGTCTTAACTCTTACTCTGGACTAATGGTTAAGGTCTTAACTCTTACTCTGGCATCATGGTTAAGGTCTTAACACTTACTCTGGACTAATGGTTAAGGTCTGAACTCTTACTCTGACATCATCGTTAGGGTCTTAACTCTTACTCTGGCATCATGGTTAAGGTCTTAGACTCTTACTCTGGACTAATGGTTAAGGTCTTAACTCTTACTCTGGACTAATGGTTAAGGTCTTAACTCTTACTCTGGCATCATGGTTAAGGTCGTAACTCTGGCATCATGGTTAAGGTCTTAACTCTTACTCTGGCATCATGGTTAAGGTCTTACTCTGGACTAATGGTTAAGGTCTTAACTCTTACTCTGGACTAATGGTTAACGTCTTAACTCTTACTCTGGCATCATGGTTAAGGTCTTAACTCTGGCATCATGGTTAAGGTCTTAACTCTTACTCTGGACTAATGGTTAAGGTCTTAACTCTTACTCTGGCATCATGGTTAAGGTCTTAGACTCATACTCTGGCATCATGGTTAAGGTCTTAACTCTTACTCTGGACTAAAGGTTAAGGTCTTAACTCTTACTCTGGCATCATGGTTAAGGTCTTAGACTCTTACTCTGGACTAATGGTTAAGGTCTTAACTCTTACTCTGGGCTAATGGTTAAGGTCTTAACTCTTACTCTGGACTAATGGTTAAGGTCTTATCTCTTACTCTGGACTAATGGTTAAGGTCTTAGACTCTTACTCTGGCATCATGGATAAGGTCTTAGACTCTTACTCTGGACTACTGGTTAATGTCTTAACTCTTACTCTGGCGTCATGGTTAAGGTCTTAACTCTCACTCTGGCATCATGGTTAAGGTCTTAACTCTTACTCTGGACTAATGGTTAAGGTCTTAACTCTTACTCTGGCATCATGGTTAAGGTCTTAATACTTACTGTGGACTAATGGTTAAGGTCTTAACTCTTTCTCTGGGCTAATGGTTAAGGTCTTAGACTCTTACTCTGGCATCATGGTTAAGGTCTTAGACTCTTACTCTGGCATCAAGGTTAAGGTCTTAACTCTTACACTGGCATCATGGATAAGGTCTTAACTCGTACTCTTGACTAATGGTTAAGGTCTGAACCCTTACTCTGGACTAATGGTTAAGGTCTTAACTCTTACTCTGGACTAATGGTTAAGGTCTTAACTCTTACTCTGGACTAATGGTTAAGGTCTTAGACTCTTACTCTCGAGTAATGGCTAAGGTCTTAACTCTTACTCTGGCATCATGGTTAAGGTCTTAGACTCTTACTCTGGACTAATGGTTAAGGTCTTAACTCATACTCTGGACTAATGGTTAAGGTCTTAGACTCTTACTCTGGACTAATGGTTAAGGTCTTAACTCTTACTCTGGACTAATGGTTAAGGTCTTAACTCTTACTCTGGACTAATGGTTAAGGTCTTAACTCTTACTCTGGCATCATGGTTAAGGTCTTAACTCTTACTCTGGACTAATGGTTAAGGTCTTAACTCTTACTCTGGCATCATGGTTGAGGTCTTAACTCTTACTCTGGACTAATGGTTAAGGTCTTAACTCTTACTCTGGCATCATGGTTAAGGTCTTCACACTTACTCTGGACTAATGGTTAAGGTCTTAACTCTTACTCTGGCATCATCGTTAAGGTCTTAACTCTTACTCTGGCATCATGGTTAAGGTCTTAGACTCTTACTCTGGACTAATGGTTAAGGTCTTAACTCTTACTCTGGACTAATGGTTAAGGTGTTAACTCTTACTCTGGCATCATCGTTAAGGTCTTAACTCTTACTCTGGCATCATGGTTAAGGTCTTAACTCTTACTCTGGACTAATGGTTAAGGTCTTAACTCTTACTCTGGACTAATGGTTAAGGTCTTAACTCTTACTCTGGCATCATGGTTAAGGTCTTAACTCTGGCATCATGGTTAAGGTCTTAACTCTCACTCTGGCATCATGGTTAAGGTCTTAACTCTTACTCTGGACTAATGGTTAAGGTCTTAACTCTTACTCTGGCATCATGGTTAAGGTCTTAACTCTTACTCTGGACTAATGGTTAAGGTCTGAACTCTTACTCTGGACTAATGGTTAAGGTCTTAACTCTTACTCTGGCATCATGGTTAAGGTCTTAACTCTTACTCTGGCATCATGGTTAAGGTCTTAACTCTTACTCTGGACTAATGGTTAAGGTCTTAACTCTTACTCTGGGCTAATGGTTAAGGTCTTAACTCTTACTCTGGACTAATGGTTAAGGTCTTATCTCTTACTCTGGACTAATGGTTAAGGTCTTAGACTCTTACTCTGGCATCATGAATAAGGTCTTAGACTCTTACTCTGGACTACTGGTTAATGTCTTAACTCTTACTCTGTACTCATGGTTAAGGTCTTAACTCTTACTCTGGCATCATGGTTAAGGTCTTAACTCTTACTCTGGACTAATGGTTAAGGTCTTAACTCTTACTCTGGCATCATGGTTAAGGTCTTAACTCTTACTCTGGACTAATGGTTAAGGTCTTAGACTCTTACTCTGGACTAATGGTTAAGGTCTTAACTCTTTCTCTGGGCTAATGGTTAAGGTCTTAGACTCTTACTCTGGCATCATGGTTAAGGTCTTAGACTCTTACTCTGGCATCAAGGTTAAGGTCTTAACTCTTACACTGGCATCATGGTTAAGGTCTTAACTCGTACTCTGGACTAATGGTTAAGGTCTGAACTCTTACTCTGGACTAATGGTTAAGGTCTTAACTCTTACTCTGGACTAATGGTTAAGGTCTTAACTCTTACTCTGGACTAATGGTTAAGGTCTTAGACTCTTACTCTCGAGTAATGGCTAAGGTCTTAACTCTTACTCTGGCATCATGGTTAAGGTCTTAGACTCTTACTCTGGACTAATGGTTAAGGTCTTAACTCATACTCTGGACTAATGGTTAAGGTCTTAGACTCTTACTCTGGACTAATGGTTAAGGTCTTAACTCTTACTCTGGCATCATGGTTAAGGTCTTAACTCTTACTCTGGACTAATGGTTAAGGTCTTAACTCTTACTCTGGGCTAATGGTTAAGGTCTTAACTCTTACTCTGGACTAATGGTTAAGGTCTTATCTCTTACTCTGGACTAATGGTTAAGGTCTTAGACTCTTACTCTGGCATCATGAATAAGGTCTTAGACTCTTACTCTGGACTACTGGTTAATGTCTTAACTCTTACTCTGTACTCATGGTTAAGGTCTTAACTCTTACTCTGGCATCATGGTTAAGGTCTTAACTCTTACTCTGGACTAATGGTTAAGGTCTTAACTCTTACTCTGGCATCATGGTTAAGGTCTTAACTCTTACTCTGGACTAATGGTTAAGGTCTTAGACTCTTACTCTGGACTAATGGTTAAGGTCTTAACTCTTTCTCTGGGCTAATGGTTAAGGTCTTAGACTCTTACTCTGGCATCATGGTTAAGGTCTTAGACTCTTACTCTGGCATCAAGGTTAAGGTCTTAACTCTTACACTGGCATCATGGTTAAGGTCTTAACTCGTACTCTGGACTAATGGTTAAGGTCTGAACTCTTACTCTGGACTAATGGTTAAGGTCTTAACTCTTACTCTGGACTAATGGTTAAGGTCTTAACTCTTACTCTGGACTAATGGTTAAGGTCTTAGACTCTTACTCTCGAGTAATGGCTAAGGTCTTAACTCTTACTCTGGCATCATGGTTAAGGTCTTAGACTCTTTCTCTGGACTAATGGTTAAGGTCTTAACTCATACTCTGGACTAATGGTTAAGGTCTTAGACTCTTACTCTGGACTAATGGTTAAGGTCTTAACTCTTACTCTGGCATCATGGTTAAGGTCTTAACTCTTACTCTGGACTAATGGTTAAGGTCTTAACTCATACTCTGGCATCATGGTTAAGGTCTTAACTCTTACTCTGGACTAATGGTTAAGGTCTTAACTCTTACTCTGGCATCATGGTTAAGGTCTTAGACTCATACTCTGGCATCATGGTTAAGGTCTTAACTCTTACTCTGGACTAATGGTTAAGGTCTTAACTCTTACTCTGGCATCATGGTTAAGGTCTTAGACTCTTACTCTGGACTAATGGTTAAGGTCTTAACTCTTACTCTGGGCTAATGGTTAAGGTCTTAACTCTTACTCTGGACTAATGGTTAAGGTCTTATCTCTTACTCTGGACTAATGGTTAAGGTCTTAGACTCTTACTCTGGCATCATGGATAAGGTCTTAACTCTTACTCTGGACTAATGGTTAAGGTCTTAACTCTTACTCTGGGCTAATGGTTAAGGTCTTAACTCTTACTCTGGACTAATGGTTAAGGCCTTATCTCTTACTCTGGACTAATGTTTAAGGTCTTAGACTCTTACTCTGGCATCATGAATAAGGTCTTAGACTCTTACTCTGGACTACTGGTTAATGTCTTAACTCTTACTCTGTACTCATGGTTAAGGTCTTAACTCTTACTCTGGCATCATGGTTAAGGTCTTAACTCTTACTCTGGACTAATGGTTAAGGTCTTAACTCTTACTCTGGACTAATGGTTAAGGTCTTAACTCTACTCTGGCATCATGGTTAAGGTCTTAACTCTTACTCTGGACTAATGGTTAAGGTCTTATCTCTTACTCTGGACTAATGGTTAAGGTCTTAACTCTTACTCTGGCATCATGGTTAAGGTCTTAGACTATTACTCTGGACTAATGGTTAAGGTCTTAACTCTTACTCTGGCGTCATGGTTAAGGTCATAACTCTTACTCTGGACTAATGGTTAAGGTCTTAGACTCTTACTCTGGACTAATGGTTAAGGTCTTAACTCTTTCTCTGGGCTAATGGTTAAGGTCTTAGACTCTTACTCTGGCATCATGGTTAAGGTCTTAGACTCTTACTCTGGCATCAAGGTTAAGGTCTTAACTCTTACACTGGCATCATGGTTAAGGTCTTAACTCGTACTCTGGACTAATGGTTAAGGTCTGAACTCTTACTCTGGACTAATGGTCAAGGTCTTAACTCTTACTCTGGACTAATGGTTAAGGTCTTAACTCTTACTCTGGACTAATGGTTAAGGTCTTAGACTCTTACTCTCGAGTAATGGCTAAGGTCTTAACTCTTACTCTGGCATCATGGTTAAGGTCTTAGACTCTTACTCTGGACTAATGGTTAAGGTCTTAACTCATACTCTGGACTAATGGTTAAGGTCTTAGACTCTTACTCTGGACTAATGGTTAAGGTCTTAACTCTTACTCTGGACTAATGGTTAAGGTCTTAACTCTTACTCTGGACTAATGGTTAAGGTCTTAGACTCTTACTCTCGAGTAATGGCTAAGGTCTTAACTCTTACTCTGGCATCATGGTTAAGGTCTTAGACTCTTACTCTGGACTAATGGTTAAGGTCTTAACTCATACTCTGGACTAATGGTTAAGGTCTTAGACTCTTACTCTGGACTAATGGTTAAGGTCTTAACTCTTACTCTGGACTAATGGTTAAGGTCTTAACTCTTACTCTGGACTAATGGTTAAGGTCTTAACTCTTACTCTGGCATCATGGTTAAGGTCTTAACTCTTACTCTGGACTAATGGTTAAGGTCTTAACTCTTACTCTGGCATCATGGTTGAGGTCTTAACTCTTACTCTGGACTAATGGTTAAGGTCTTAACTCTTACTCTGGCATCATGGTTAAGGTCTTAACACTTACTCTGGACTAATGGTTAAGGTCTTAACTCTTACTCTGGCATCATCGTTAAGGTCTTAACTCTTACTCTGGCATCATGGTTAAGGTCTTAGACTCTTACTCTGGACTAATGGTTAAGGTCTTAACTCTTACTCTGGACTAATGGTTAAGGTCTTAACTCTTACTCTGGCATCATGGTTAAGGTCTTAACTCTTACTCTGGACTAATGTTTAAGGTCTTAACTCTTACTCTGGCATCATGGTTGAGGTCTTAACTCTTACTCTGGACTAATGGTTAAGGTCTTAACTCTTACTCTGGCATCATGGTTAAGGTCTTAATACTTACTGTGGACTAATGGTTAAGGTCTTAACTCTTTCTCTGGGCTAATGGTTAAGGTCTTAGACTCTTACTCTGGCATCATGGTTAAGGTCTTAGACTCTTACTCTGGCATCAAGGTTAAGGTCTTAACTCTTACACTGGCATCATGGATAAGGTCTTAACTCGTACTCTGGACTAATGGTTAAGGTCTGAACCCTTACTCTGGACTAATGGTTAAGGTCTTAACTCTTACTCTGGACTAATGGTTAAGGTCTTAGACTCTTACTCTCGAGTAATGGCTAAGGTCTTAACTCTTACTCTGGCATCATGGTTAAGGTCTTAGACTCTTACTCTGGACTAATGGTTAAGGTCTTAACTCATACTCTGGACTAATGGTTAAGGTCTTAGACTCTTACTCTGGACTAATGGTTAAGGTCTTAACTCTTACTCTGGACTAATGGTTAAGGTCTTAACTCTTACTCTGGACTAATGGTTAAGGTCTTAACTCTTACTCTGGCATCATGGTTAAGGTCTTAACTCTTACTCTGGACTAATGGTTAAGGTCTTAACTCTTACTCTGGTATCATGGTTGAGGTCTTAACTCTTACTCTGAACTAATGGTTAAGGTCTTAACTCTTACTCTGGCATCATGGTTAAGGTCTTCACACTTACTCTGGACTAATGGTTAAGGTCTTAACTCTTACTCTGGCATCATCGTTAAGGTCTTAACTCTTACTCTGGCATCATGGTTAAGGTCTTAGACTCTTACTCTGGACTAATGGTTAAGGTCTTAACTCTTACTCTGGACTAATGGTTAAGGTGTTAACTCTTACTCTGGCATCATCGTTAAGGTCTTAACTCTTACTCTGGCATCATGGTTAAGGTCTTAACTCTTACTCTGGACTAATGGTTAAGGTCTTAACTCTTACTCTGGACTAATGGTTAAGGTCTTAACTCTTACTCTGGCATCATGGTTAAGGTCTTAACTCTGGCATCATGGTTAAGGTCTTAACTCTCACTCTGGCATCATGGTTAAGGTCTTAACTCTTACTCTGGACTAATGGTTAAGGTCTTAACTCTTACTCTGGCATCATGGTTAAGGTCTTAACTCTTACTCTGGACTAATGGTTAAGGTCTGAACTCTTACTCTGGACTAATGGTTAAGGTCTTAACTCTTACTCTGGCATCATGGTTAAGGTCTTAACTCTTACTCTGGCATCATGGTTAAGGTCTTAACTCTTACTCTGGACTAATGGTTAAGGTCTTAACTCTTACTCTGGGCTAATGGTTAAGGTCTTAACTCTTACTCTGGACTAATGGTTAAGGTCTTATCTCTTACTCTGGACTAATGGTTAAGGTCTTAGACTCTTACTCTGGCATCATGAATAAGGTCTTAGACTCTTACTCTGGACTACTGGTTAATGTCTTAACTCTTACTCTGTACTCATGGTTAAGGTCTTAACTCTTACTCTGGCATCATGGTTAAGGTCTTAACTCTTACTCTGGACTAATGGTTAAGGTCTTAACTCTTACTCTGGCATCATGGTTAAGGTCTTAACTCTTACTCTGGACTAATGGTTAAGGTCTTAGACTCTTACTCTGGACTAATGGTTAAGGTCTTAACTCTTTCTCTGGGCTAATGGTTAAGGTCTTAGACTCTTACTCTGGCATCAAGGTTAAGGTCTTAACTCTTACACTGGCATCATGGTTAAGGTCTTAACTCGTACTCTGGACTAATGGTTAAGGTCTGAACTCTTACTCTGGACTAATGGTTAAGGTCTTAACTCTTACTCTGGACTAATGGTTAAGGTCTTAGACTCTTACTCTCGAGTAATGGCTAAGGTCTTAACTCTTACTCTGGCATCATGGTTAAGGTCTTAGACTCTTACTCTGGACTAATGGTTAAGGTCTTAACTCATATTCTGGACTAATGGTTAAGGTCTTAGACTCTTACTCTGGACTAATGGTTAAGGTCTTAACTCTTACTCTGGCATCATGGTTAAGGTCTTAACTCTTACTCTGGACTAATGGTTAAGGTCTTAACTCATACTCTGGCATCATGGTTAATGTCTTAACTCTTACTCTGGACTAATGGTTAAGGTCTTAACTCTTACTCTGGCATCATGGTTAAGGTCTTAGACTCATACTCTGGCATCATGGTTAAGGTCTTAACTCTTACTCTGGACTAATGGTTAAGGTCTTAACTCTTACTCTGGCATCATGGTTAAGGTCTTAGACTCTTACTCTGGACTAATGGGTAAGGTCTTAACTCTTACTCTGGGCTTATGGTTAAGGTCTTAACTCTTACTCTGGACTAATGGTTAAGGTCTTATCTCTTACTCTGGACTAATGGTTAAGGTCTTAGACTCTTACTCTGGCATCATGGTTAAGGTCTTAACTCTTACTCTGGACTAATGGTTAAGGTCTGAACTCTTACTCTGGACTAATGGTTAAGGTCTTATCTCTTACTCTGGCATCATGGTTAAGGTCTTAACTCTTACTCTGGACTAATGGTTAAGGTCTTACCTCTTACTCTGGCATCATGGTTAAGGTCTTAGACTCTTACTCTGGAATAATGGTTAAGGTCTTAACTCTTACTCTGGACTAATGGTTAAGGTCTTAACTCTTACTCTGGCATCACGGTTAAGGTCTTAACTTTTACTCTGGACTAATGGTTAAGGTCTTAACTCTTACTCTGGGCTAATGGTTAAGGTCTTAACTCTTACTCTGGACTAATGGTTAAGGTCTTAACTCTTACTATGAACTAATGGTTAATGTCTTAACTCTTACTCTGGCATCATGGTTAAGTTCCTAACTCTTACTGTGGCCTATTGGTTAAGGTCCTAACTCTTACTCTGGCCTCATGGTTAAGGTCTTAACTCTTACTCTGGCATCATGGTTAAGGTCTTAACTCTTACTCTGGGCTAATGATTAAGGTCTTAACTCTTACTCTGGCATCATGGTTAAGGTCTTAACTCTTACTCTGGACTAATGGTTAAGGTCTTAACTCTTACTCTGGGCTAATGGTTAAGGTCTTAACTCTTCCTCTGGACTAATGGTTAAGGTCTTAACTCTTACTCTGGACTAATGGTTAAGGTCTTAACTCCTACTATGAACTAATGGTTAATGTCTTAACTCTTACTCTGGCATCATGGTTAAGTTCCTAACTCTTACTGTGGCCTATTGGTTAAGGTCCTAACTCTTACTCTGGCCTCATGGTTAAGGTCTTAACTCTTACTCTGGCATCATGGTTAAGGTCTTAACTCTTACTCTGGGCTAATGATTAAGGTCTTAACTCTTACTCTGGCATCATGGTTAAGGTCTTAACTCTTACTCTGGACTAATGGTTAAGGTCTTAACTCTTACTCTGGGCTAATGGTTAAGGTCTTAACTCTTCCTCTGGACTAATGGTTAAGGTCTTAACTCTTACTCTGGACTAATGGTTAAGGTCTTAACTCTTATTCTGGGCTAATGATTAAGGTCTTAACTCTTACTTTGGCATCATGGTTAAGGTCTTAACTCTTACTCTGGACTAATGGTTAAGGTCTTAACTCTTACTCTAGACTAATTGTTAAGGCTTTAACTCTTACTCTGGCATCATAGTTAAGGTCTTCGACTCTTACTCTGGACTAATGGTTAAGGTCTTAACTCTTACTCTGGACTAATGGTTAAGGTCTTAACTCTTACTCTGGCATCATGGTTAAGGTCTTGACTCTTACTCTGGCATCATGGTTAACGTCTTAACTCTTACTCTGGGCTAATGGTTAAGGTCTTAACTCTTACTCTGGACTAATGGTTAAGGTCTTAACTCTTACTCTGGACTAATGGTTAAGGTCTTAACTCTTACTCTGGGCTAATGCTTAAGGTCTTAACTCTTACTCTGGACTAATGGTTAAGGTCTTAGACTCTTACTCTGGCATCATGAATAAGGTCTTAGACTGTTACTCTGGACTACTGGTTAATGTCTTAACTCTTACTCTGGCATCATGGTTAAGGTCTTAACTCTCACTCTGGCATCATGGTTAAGGTCTTAACTCTTACTCTGTACTCATGGTTAATGTTTTAACTCTTACTCTGGCATCATGGTTAAGGTCTTAACTCTTACTCTGGACTAATGGTTAAGGTCTTAACTCTTACTCTGGACTAATGATTAAGGTCTTAACTCTACTCTGGCATCATGGTTAAGGTCTTAACTCTTACTCTGGACTAATGGTTAAGGTCTTAACTCTTACTCTGGCATCATGGTTAAGGTCTTAGACTCTTACTCTGAACTAATGGTTAAGGTCTTAACTCTTACTCTGGCATCATGGTTAAGGTCTTAACTCTTACTCTGGACTAATGGTTAAGGTCTTAGACTCTTACTCTGGACTAATGGTTAAGGTCTTAACTCTTTCTCTGGGCTAATGGTTAAGGTCTTAGACTCTTACTCTGGCATCATGGTTAAGGTCTTAGACTCTTACTCTGGACTAATGGTTAAGGTCTTAACTCTTACACTGGCATCATGGTTAAGGTCTTAACTCTTACTCTGGCATCATGGTTAAGGTCTTAGACTCTTACTCTGGACTAATGGTTAAGGTCTTAACTCTTACTCTGGCATCACGATTAAGGTCTTAACTCTTACTCTGGACTAATGGTTAAGGTCTTAGACTCTTACTCTTGAGTAATGGCTAAGGTCTTAACTCTTACTCTGGCATCATGGTTAACGTCTTAGAATCTTACTCTGGACTAATGGTTAAGGTCTTAACTCATACTCTGGACTAATGGTTAAGGTCTTAGACTCTTACTCTGGACTAATGGTTAAGGTCTTAACTCTTACTCTGGACTAATGGTTAAGGTCTTAACTCTTACTCTGGACTAATGGTTAAGGTCTTAACTCTTACTTTGGCATCATGGTTAAGGTCTTAACTCTTACTCTGGACTAATGGTTAAGGTCTTAACTCTTACTCTGGCATCATGGTTGAGGTCTTAACTCTTACTCTGGACTAATGGTTAAGGTCTTAACTTTTACTCTGGCATCATGGTTAAGGTCTTAACACTTACTCTGGACTAATGGTTAAGGTCTTAACTCTTACTCTGGCATCATCGTTAAGGTTTTAACTCTTACTCTGGCATCATGGTTAAGGTCTTAGACTCTTACTCTGGACTAATGGTTAAGGTCTTAACTCTTACTCTGGCATCATCGTTAAGGTCTTAACTCTTACTCTGGCATCATGGTTAAGGTCTTACTCTGGACTAATGGTTAAGGTCTTAACTCTTACTCTGGACTAATGGTTAAGGTCTTAACTCTTACTCTGGCATCATGGTTAAGGTCTTAACTCTGGCATCATCGTTAAGGTCTTAACTCTTACTCTGGCATCATCGTTAAGGTCTTAACTCTTACTCTGGCATCATCGTTAAGGTCTTACTCTGGACTAATGGTTAAGGTCTTAACTCTTACTCTGGACTAATGGTTAAGGTCTTAACTCTTACTCTGGCATCATGGTTAAGGTCTTAACTCAGGCATCATGGTTAAGGTCTTAACTCTTACTCTGGACTAATGGTTAAGGTCTTAACTCTTACTCTGGCATCATGGTTAAGGTCTTAGACTCATACTCTGGCATCATGGTTAAGGTCTTAACTCTTACTCTGGACTAATGGTTAAGGTCTTAACTCTTACTCTGGGCTAATGGTTAAGGTCTTAACTCTTACTCTGGACTAATGGTTAAGGTCTTATCTCTTACTCTGGACTAATGGTTAAGGTCTTAACTCTTACGCTGGCATCATGGTTAAGGTCTTAACTCTTACTCTGGACTACTGGTTAATGTCTTAACTCTTACTCTGGCATCATGGTTAAGGTCTTAACTCTCACTCTGGCATCATGGTTAAGGTCTTAACTCTTACTCTGTACTCATGGTTAATGTCTTAACTCTTACTCTGGCATCATGGTTAAGGTCTTAACTCTTACTCTGGACTAATGGTTAAGGTCTTAACTCTTACTCTGGACTAATGGTTAAGGTCTTAACTCTACTCTGGCATCATGGTTAAGGTCTTAACTCTTACTCTGGACTAATGGTTAAGGTCTTAACTCTTACTCTGGACTAATGGTTAAGGTCTTAACTCTTACTCTGGCATCATGGTTAAGGTCTTAGACTCTTACTCTGGACTAATGGTTAAGGTCTTAACTCTTACTCTGGCATCATGGTTAAGGTCTTAACTCTTACTCTGGACTAATGGTTAGGGTCTTAGACTCTTACTCTGGACTAATGGTTAAGGTCTTAACTCTTTCTCTGGGCTAATGGTTAAGGTCTTAGACTCTTACTCTGGCATCATGGTTAAGGTCTTAGACTCTTACTCTAGCATCAAGGTTAAGGTCTTAACTCTTACACTGGCATCATGGTTAAGGTCTTAACTCGTACTCTGGACTAATGGTTAAGGTCTGAACTCTTACTCTGGACTAATGGTTAAGGTCTTAACTCTTACTCTGGACTAATGGTTAAGGTCTTAACTCTTACTCTGGACTAATGGTTAAGGTCTTAGACTCTTACTCTCGAGTAATGGCTAAGGTCTTAACTCTTACTCTGGCATCATGGTTAAGGTCTTAGACTCTTACTCTGGACTAATGGTTAAGGTCTTAACTCATACTCTGGACTAATGGTTAAGGTCTTAGACTCTTACTCTGGACTAATGGTTAAGGTCTTAACTCTTACTCTGGACTAATCGTTAAGGTCTTAACTCTTACTTTGGCATCATGGTTAAGGTCTTAACTCTTACTCTGGACTAATGGTTAAGGTCTTAACTCTTACTCTGGCATCATGGTTGAGGTCTTAACTCTTACTCTGGACTAATGGTTAAGGTCTTAACTCTTACTCTGGCATCATGGTTAAGGTCATAACACTTACTCTGGACTAATGGTTAAGGTCTTAACTCTTACTCTGGCATCATCGTTAAGGTCTTAACTCTTACTCTGGCATCATGGTTAAGGTCTTAGACTCTTACTCTGGACTAATGGTTAAGGTCTTAACTCTTCCTCTGGACTAATGGTTAAGGTCTTAACTCTTACTCTGGCATCATCGTTAAGGTCTTAACTCTTACTCTGGCATCATGGTTAAGGTCTTACTCTGGACTAATGGTTAAGGTCTTAACTCTTACTCTGGACTAATGGTTAAGGTCTTAACTCTTACTCTGGCATCATGGTTAAGGTCTTAACTCTGGCATCATGGTTAAGGTCTTAACTCTTACTCTGGACTAATGGTTAAGGTCTTAACTCTTACTCTGGCATCATGGTTAAGGTCTTAGACTCATACTCTGGCATCATGGTTAAGGTCTTAACTCTTACTCTGGACTAATGGTTAAGGTCTTAACTCTTACTCTGGCATCATGGTTAAGGTCTTAGACTCTTACTCTGGACTAATGGTTAAGGTCTTAACTCTTACTCTGGGCTAATGGTTAATGTCTTAACTCTTACTCTGGACTAATGGTTAAGGTCTTATCTCTTACTCTGGACTAATGGTTAAGGTCTTAGACTCTTACTCTGGCATCATGGATAAGGTCTTAGACTCTTACTCTGGACTACTGGTTAATGTCTTAACTCTTACTCTGGTGTCATGGTTAAGGTCTTAACTCTCACTCTGGCATCATGGTTAAGGTCTTAACTCTTACTCTGGACTAATGGTTAAGGTCTTAACTCTTACTCTGGCATCATGGTTAAGGTCTTAACTCTTACTCTGGACTAATGGTTAAGGTCTGAACTCTTACTCTGGACTAATGGTTAAGGTCTTAACTCTTACTCTGGCATCATGGTTAAGGTCTTAACTCTTACTCTGGACTAATGGTTAAGGTCTTAACTCTTACTCTGGGCTAATGGTTAAGGTCTTAACTCTTACTCTGGAATAATGGTTAAGGTCTTATCTCTTACTCTGGACTACTGGTTAATGTCTTAACTCTTACTCTGGCGTCATGGTTAAGGTCTTAACTCTCACTCTGGCATCATGGTTAAGGTCTTAACTCTTACTCTGGACTAATGGTTAAGGTCTTAACTCTTACTCTGGCATCATGGTTAAGGTCTTAACTCTTACTCTGGACTAATGGTTAAGGTCTGAACTCTTACTCTGGACTAATGGTTCAGGTCTTAACTCTTACTCTGGCTTCATGGTTAAGGTCTTAACTCTTACTCTGGACCAATGGTTAAGGTCTTAACTCTTACTCTGGCATCATGGTTAAGGTCTTAACTCTTACTCTGGACTAATGGTTAAGGTCTTAACTCTTACTCTGGGCTAATGGTTAAGGTCTTAACTCTTACTCTGGACTAATGGTAATGGTTAAGGTCTTATATCTTACTCTGGACTAATGGTTAAGGTCTTAGACTCTTACTCTGGCATCATGAATAGGGTCTTAGACTCTTACTCTGGACTACTGGTTAATGTCTTAACTCTTACTCTGTACTCATGGTTAAGGTCTTAACTCTTACTCTGGCATCATGGTTAAGGTCTTAACTCTTACTCTGGACTAATGGTTAAGGTCTTAACTCTTACTCTGGACTAATGGTTAAGGTCTTAACTCTACTCTGGCATCATGGGTAAGGTCTTAACTCTTACTCTGGACTAATGGTTAAGGTCTTAACTCTTACTCTGGCATCATGGTTAAGGTCTTAGACTCTTACTCTGGACTAATGGTTAAGGTCTTAACTCTTACTCTGGCATCATGGTTAAGGTCTTAACTCTTACTCTGGACTAATGGTTAAGGTCTTAGACTCTTACTCTGGACTAATGGTTAAGGTCTTAACTCTTTCTCTGGGCTAATGGTTAAGGTCTTAGACTCTTACTCTGGCATCATGGTTAAAGTCTTAGACTCTTACTCTGGCATCAAGGTTAAGGTCTTAACTCTTACACTGGCATCATGGTTAAGGTCTTAACTCGTACTCTGGACTAATGGTTAAGGTCTGAACTCTTAATCTGGACTAATGATTAAGGTCTTAACTCTTACTCTGGACTAATGGTTACGGTCTTAACTCTTACTCTGGACTAATGGTTAAGGTCTTAGACTCTTACTCTCGAGTAATGGCTAAGGTCTTAACTCTTAATCTGGCATCATGGTTAAGGTCTTAGACTCTTACTCTGGACTAATGGTTAAGGTCTTAACTCATACTCTGGACTAATGGTTAAGGTCTTAGACTCTTACTCTGGACTAATGGTTAAGGTCTTAACTCTTACTCTGGACTAATGGTTAAGGTCTTAACTCTTACTCTGGGCTAATGGTTAAGGTCTTAACTCTTACTCTGGACTAATGGTTAAGGTCTTATCTCTTACTCTGGACTAATGGTTAAGGTCTTAACTCTTACGCTGGCATCATGGTTAAGGTCTTAACTCTTACTCTGGACTACTGGTTAATGTCTTAACTCTTACTCTGGCATCACGGTTAAGGTCTTAACTCTCACTCTGGCATCATGGTTAAGGTCTTAACTCTTACTCTGTACTCATGGTTAATGTCTTAACTCTTACTCTGGCATCATGGTTAAGGTCTTAACTCTTACTCTGGACTAATGGTTAAGGTCTTAACTCTTACTCTGGACTAATGGTTAAGGTCTTAACTCTACTCTGGCATCATGGTTAAGGTCTTAACTCTTACTCTGGACTAATGGTTAAGGTCTTAACTCTTACTCTGGACTAATGGTTAAGGTCTTAACTCTTACTCTGGCATCATGGTTAAGGTCTTAGACTCTTACTCTGGACTAATGGTTAAGGTCTTAACTCTTACTCTGGCATCATGGTTAAGGTCTTAACTCTTACTCTGGACTAATGGTTAAGGTCTTAGACTCTTACTCTGGACTAATGGTTAAGGTCTTAACTCTTTCTCTGGGCTAATGGTTAAGGTCTTAGACTCTTACTCTGGCATCATGGTTAAGGTCTTAGACTCTTACTCTAGCATCAAGGTTAAGGTCTTAACTCTTACACTGGCATCATGGTTAAGGTCTTAACTCGTACTCTGGACTAATGGTTAAGGTCTGAACTCTTACTCTGGACTAATGGTTAAGGTCTTAACTCTTACTCTGGACTAATGGTTAAGGTCTTAACTCTTACTCTGGACTAATGGTTAAGGTCTTAGACTCTTACTCTCGAGTAATGGCTAAGGTCTTAACTCTTACTCTGGCATCATGGTTAAGGTCTTAGACTCTTACTCTGGACTAATGGTTAAGGTCTTAACTCATACTCTGGACTAATGGTTAAGGTCTTAGACTCTTACTCTGGACTAATGGTTAAGGTCTTAACTGTTACTCTGGACTAATCGTTAAGGTCTTAACTCTTACTTTGGCATCATGGTTAAGGTCTTAACTCTTACTCTGGACTAATGGTTAAGGTCTTAACTCTTACTCTGGCATCATGGTTGAGGTCTTAACTCTTACTCTGGACTAATGGTTAAGGTCTTAACTCTTACTCTGGCATCATGGTTAAGGTCTTAACACTTACTCTGGACTAATGGTTAAGGTCTTAACTCTTACTCTGGCATCATCGTTAAGGTCTTAACTCTTACTCTGGCATCATGGTTAAGGTCTTAGACTCTTACTCTGGACTAATGGTTAAGGTCTTAACTCTTCCTCTGGACTAATGGTTAAGGTCTTAACTCTTACTCTGGCATCATCGTTAAGGTCTTAACTCTTACTCTGGCATCATGGTTAAGGTCTTACTCTGGACTAATGGTTAAGGTCTTAACTCTTACTCTGGCATCATGGTTAAGGTCTTAACTCTGGCATCATGGTTAAGGTCTTAACTCTTACTCTGGACTAATGGTTAAGGTCTTAACTCTTACTCTGGCATCATGGTTAAGGTCTTAGACTCATACTCTGGCATCATGGTTAAGGTCTTAACTCTTACTCTGGACTAATGGTTAAGGTCTTAACTCTTACTCTGGCATCATGGTTAAGGTCTTAGACTCTTACTCTGGACTAATGGTTAAGGTCTTAACTCTTACTCTGGGCTAATGGTTAATGTCTTAACTCTTACTCTGGACTAATGGTTAAGGTCTTATCTCTTACTCTGGACTAATGGTTAAGGTCTTAGACTCTTACTCTGGCATCATGGATAAGGTCTTAGACTCTTACTCTGGACTACTGGTTAATGTATTAACTCTTACTCTGGTGTCATGGTTAAGGTCTTAACTCTCACTCTGGCATCATGGTTAAGGTCTTAACTCTTACTCTGGACTAATGGTTAAGGTCTTAACTCTTACTCTGGCATCATGGTTAAGGTCTTAACTCTTACTCTGGACTAATGGTTAAGGTCTGAACTCTTACTCTGGACTAATGGTTAAGGTCTTAACTCTTACTCTGGCATCATGGTTAAGGTCTTAACTCTTACTCTGGACTAATGGTTAAGGTCTTAACTCTTACTCTGGGCTAATGGTTAAGGTCTTAACTCTTACTCTGGAATAATGGTTAAGGTCTTATCTCTTACTCTGGACTACTGGTTAATGTCTTAACTCTTACTCTGGCGTCATGGTTAAGGTCTTAACTCTCACTCTGGCATCATGGTTAAGGTCTTAACTCTTACTCTGGACTAATGGTTAAGGTCTTAACTCTTACTCTGGCATCATGGTTAAGGTCTTAACTCTTACTCTGGACTAATGGTTAAGGTCTGAACTCTTACTCTGGACTAATGGTTCAGGTCTTAACTCTTACTCTGGCTTCATGGTTAAGGTCTTAACTCTTACTCTGGACCAATGGTTAAGGTCTTAACTCTTACTCTGGCATCATGGTTAAGGTCTTAACTCTTACTCTGGACTAATGGTTAAGGTCTTAACTCTTACTCTGGGCTAATGGTTAAGGTCTTAACTCTTACTCTGGACTAATGGTTAAGGTCTTATCTCTTACTCTGGACTAATGGTTAAGGTCTTAGACTCTTACTCTGGCATCATGAATAGGGTCTTAGACTCTTACTCTGGACTACTGGTTAATGTCTTAACTCTTACTCTGTACTCATGGTTAAGGTCTTAACTCTTACTCTGGCATCATGGTTAAGGTCTTAACTCTTACTCTGGACTAATGGTTAAGGTCTTAACTCTTACTCTGGACTAATGGTTAAGGTCTTAACTCTACTCTGGCATCATGGGTAAGGTCTTAACTCTTACTCTGGACTAATGGTTAAGGTCTTAACTCTTACTCTGGCATCATGGTTAAGGTCTTAGACTCTTACTCTGGACTAATGGTTAAGGTCTTAACTCTTACTCTGGCATCATGGTTAAGGTCTTAGACTCTTACTCTGGACTAATGGTTAAGGTCTTAACTCTTACTCTGGCATCATGGTTAAGGTCTTAACTCTTACTCTGGACTAATGGTTAAGGTCTTAGACTCTTACTCTGGACTAATGGTTAAGGTCTTAACTCTTTCTCTGGGCTAATGGTTAAGGTCTTAGACTCTTACTCTGGCATCATGGTTAAGGTCTTAGACTCTTACTCTGGCATCAAGGTTAAGGTCTTAACTCTTACACTGGCATCATGGTTAAGGTCTTAACTCGTACTCTCGACTAATGGTTAAGGTCTGAACTCTTACTCTGGACTAATGGTTAAGGTCTTAACTCTTACTCTTGACTAATGGTTAAGGTCTTAACTCTCACTCTGGACTAATGGTTAAGGTCTTAACTCTTACTCTGGACTAATGGTTAAGGTCTTAACTCTTACTCTGGCATCATGGTTGAGGTCTTAACTCTTACTCTGGACTAATGGTTAAGGTCTTAGACTCTTACTCTGGACTAATGGTTAAGGTCTTAACTCTTTCTCTGGGCTAATGGTTAAGGTCTTAGACTCTTACTCTGGCATCATGGTTAAAGTCTTAGACTCTTACTCTGGCATCAAGGTTAAGGTCTTAACTCTTACACTGGCATCATGGTTAAGGTCTTAACTCGTACTCTGGACTAATGGTTAAGGTCTGAACTCTTAATCTGGACTAATGATTAAGGTCTTAACTCTTACTCTGGACTAATGGTTACGGTCTTAACTCTTACTCTGGACTAATGGTTAAGGTCTTAGACTCTTACTCTCGAGTAATGGCTAAGGTCTTAACTCTTAATCTGGCATCATGGTTAAGGTCTTAGACTCTTACTCTGGACTAATGGTTAAGGTCTTAACTCATACTCTGGACTAATGGTTAAGGTCTTAGACTCTTACTCTGGACTAATGGTTAAGGTCTTAACTCTTACTCTGGACTAATGGTTAAGGTCTTAACTCTTACACTGGACTAATGGTTAAGGTCTTAACTCTTACTCTGGCATCATGGTTAAGGTCTTAACTCTTACTCTGGACTAATGGTTAAGGTCTTAACTCTTACTCTGGCATCATGGTTGAGGTCTTAACTCTTACTCTGGACTAATGGTTAAGGTCTTAACTCTTACTCTGGCATCATGGTTAAGGTCTTAACACTTACTCTGGACTAATGGTTAAGGTCTTAACTCTTACTCTGGCATCATCGTTAAGGTCTTAACTCTTACTCTGGCATCATGGTTAAGGTCTCAGACTCTTACTCTGGACTAATGGTTAACGTCTTAACTCTTACTCTGGACTAATGGTTAAGGTCTTAACTCTTACTCTGGCATCATCGTTAAGGTCTTAACTCTTACTCTGGCATCATGGTTAAGGTCTTACTCTGGACTAATGGTTAAGGTCTTAACTCTTACTCTGGCATCATGGTTAAGGTCTTAACTCTGGCAACATGGTTAAGGTCTGAACTCTTACTCTGGACTAATGGTTAAGGTCTTAACTCTTACTCTGGCATCATGGTTAAGGTCTTAGACTTATACTCTGGCATCATGGTTAAGGTCTTAACTCTTACTCTGGACTAATGGTTAAGGTCTTAACTCTTACTCTGGCATCATGGTTAAGGTCTTAGACTCTTACTCTGGACTTATGGTTAAGGTCTTAACTCTTACTCTGGGCTAATGGTTAAGGTCTTAACTCTTACTCTGGACTAATGGTTAAGGTCTTATCTCTTACTCTGGACTAATGGTTAAGGTCTTAGACTCTTACTCTGGCATCATGGATAAGGTCTTAGACTCTTACTCTGGACTACTGGTTAATGTCTTAACTCTTACTCTGGCATCATGGTTAAGGTCTTAACTCTTACTCTGGACTAATGGTTAAGGTCTTAACTCTTACTCTGGCATCATGGTTAAGGTCTGAACTCTTACTCTGGGCTAATGGTTAAGGTCTTAACTCTTACTCTGGACTAATGGTTAAGGTCTTAACTCTTACTCTGGACTAATGGTTAAGGTCTTAACTCTTACTCTGGGCTAATGGTTAAGGTCTTAACTCTTACTCTGGACTAATGGTTAAGGTCTTATCTCTTACTCTGGACTAATGGTTAAGGTCTTAGACTCTTACTCTGGCATCATGAATAAGGTCTTTGACTCTTACTCTGGACTACTGGTTAATGTCTTAACTCTTACTCTGGCATCATGGTTAAGGTCTTAACTCTCACTCTGGCATCATGGTTAAGGTCTTAACTCTTACTCTGGACTAATGGTTAAGGTCTTAACTCTTACTCTGGACTAATGGTTAAGGTCTTAACTCTTACTCTGGGCTAATGGTTAAGGTCTTAACTCTTACTCTGGACTAATGGTTAAGGTCATATCTCTTACTCTGGACTAATGGTTAAGGTCTTAGACTCTTACTCTGGCATCATGAATAAGGTCTTAGACTCTTACTCTGGACTACTGGTTAATGTCTTAACTCTTACTCTTGCATCATGGTTAAGGTCTTAACTCTCACTCTGGCATCATGGTTAAGGTCTTAACTCTTACTCTGGCATCATGGTTAAGGTCTTAACTCTTACTCTGGACTAATGGTTAAGGTCTTAACTCTACTCTGGCATCATGGTTAAGGTCTTAACTCTTACTCTGGACTAATGGTTAAGGTCTTAACTCTTACTCTGGACTAATGGTTAAGGTCTTAACTCTTACTCTGGCATCATGGTTAAGGTCTTAGACTCTTACTCTGGACTAATGGTTAAGGTCTTAACTCTTACTCTGGCATCATGGTTAAGGTCTTAGACTCTTACTCTGGACTAATGGTTAAGGTCTTAACTCTTACTCTGGGCTAATGGTTAAGGTCTTAACTCTTACTCTGGACTAATGGTTAAGGTCTTATCTATTACTCTGGACTAATGGTTAAGGTCTTAGACTCTTACTCTGGCATCATGGATAAGGTCTTATACTCTTACTCTGGACTACTGGTTAATGTCTTAACTCTTACTCTGGCATCATGGTTAAGGTCTTAACTCTGGCATCATGGTTAAGGTCTTAACTCTTACTCTGGACTAATGGTTAAGGTCTTAACTCTTACTCTGGCATCATGGTTAAGGTCTTAGACTCATACTCTGGTATCATGGTTAAGTTCTTAACTCTTACTCTGGACTAATGGTTAAGGTCTTAACTCTTACTCTGGGCTAATGGTTAAGGTCTTAACTCTCACTCTGGCATCATGGTTAAGGTCTTAACTCTTACTCTGGACTAATGGTTAAGGTCTTAACTCTTACTCTGGCATCATGGTTAAGGTCTTAACTCTTACTCTGGACTAATGGTTAAGGTCTTAACTCTTACTCTGGCATCATGGTTAAGGTCTTAACTCTTACTCTGGACTAATGGTTAAGGTCTGAACTCTTACTCTGGGCTAATGGTTAAGGTCTTAACTCTTACTCTGGACTAATGGTTAAGGTCTTAACTCTTACTCTGGGCTAATGGTTAAGGTCTTAACTCTTACTCTGGACTAATGGTTAAGGTCTTATCTCTTACTCTGGACTAATGGTTAAGGTCTTAGACTCTTACTCTGGCATCATGAATAAGGTCTTTGACTCTTACTCTGGACTACTGGTTAATGTCTTAACTCTTACTCTGGCATCATGGTTAAGGTCTTAACTCTCACTCTGGCATCATGGTTAAGGTCTTAACTCTTACTCTGGACTAATGGTTAAGGTCTTAACTCTTACTCTGGACTAATGGTTAAGGTCTTAACTCTTACTCTGGGCTAATGGTTAAGGTCTTAACTCTTACTCTGGACTAATGGTTAAGGTCATATCTCTTACTCTGGACTAATGGTTAAGGTCTTAGACTCTTACTCTGGCATCATGAATAAGGTCTTAGACTCTTACTCTGGACTACTGGTTAATGTCTTAACTCTTACTCTGGCATCATGGTTAAGGTCTTAACTCTCACTCTGGCATCATGGTTAAGGTCTTAACTCTTACTCTGGCATCATGGTTAAGGTCTTAACTCTTACTCTGGACTAATGGTTAAGGTCTTAACTCTACTCTGGCATCATGGTTAAGGTCTTAACTCTTACTCTGGACTAATGGTTAAGGTCTTAACTCTTACTCTGGACTAATGGTTAAGGTCTTAACTCTTACTCTGGCATCATGGTTAAGGTCTTAACTCTTACTCTGGACTAATGGTTAAGGTCTTAGACTCTTACTCTGGACTAATGGTTAAGGTCTTAACTCTTTCTCTGGGCTAATGGTTAAGGTCTTAGACTCTTACTCTGGCATCATGGTTAAGGTCTTAGACTCTTACTCTGGCATCAAGGTTAAGGTCTTAACTCTTACACTGGAATCATGGTTAAGGTCTTAACTCGTACTCTGGACTAATGGTTAAGGTCTGAACTCTTACTCTGGACTAATGGTTAAGGTCTTAACTCTTACTCTGGACTAATGGTTAAGGTCTTAGACTCTTACCCTCGAGTAATGGCGAAGGTCTTAACTCTTACTCTGGCATCATGGTTAAGGTCTTAGACTCTTACTCTGGACTAATGGTTAAGGTCTTAACTCATACTCTGGACTAATGGTTAAGGTCTTAGACTCTTACTCTGGACTAATGGTTAAGGTCTTAACTCTTACTCTGGACTAATGGTTAAGGTCTTAACTCTTACTCTGGACTAATGGTTAAGGTCTTAACTCTTACTTTGGCATCATGGTTAAGGTCTTAACTCTTACTCTGGACTAATGGTTAAGGTCTTAACTCTTACTCTGGCATCATGGTTGAGGTCTTAACTCTTACTCTGGACTAATGGTTAAGGTCTTAACTCTTACTCTGGCATCATGGTTAAGGTCTTAACACTTACTCTGGACTAATGGTTAAGGTCTTAACTCTTACTCTGGCATCATCGTTAAGGTCTTAACTCTTACTCTGGCATCATGGTTAAGGTCTTAGACTCTTACTCTGGACTAATGGTTAAGGTCTTAACTCTTACTCTGGACTAATGGTTAAGGTCTTAACTCTTACTCTGGCATCATGGTTAAGGTCGTAACTCTGGCATCATGGTTAAGGTCTTAACTCTTACTCTGGCATCATGGTGAAGGTCTTACTCTGGACTAATGGTTAAGGTCTTAACTCTTACTCTGGACTAATGGTTAACGTCTTAACTCTTACTCTGGCATCATGGTTAAGGTCTTAACTCTGGCATCATGGTTAAGGTCTTAACTCTTACTCTGGACTAATGGTTAAGGTCTTAACTCTTACTCTGGCATCATGGTTAAGGTCTTAGACTCATACTCTGGCATCATGGTTAAGGTCTTAACTCTTACTCTGGACTAATGGTTAAGGTCTTAACTCTTACTCTGGCATCATGGTTAAGGTCTTAGACTCTTACTCTGGACTAATGGTTAAGGTCTTAACTCTTACTCTGGGCTAATGGTTAAGGTCTTAACTCTTACTCTGGACTAATGGTTAAGGTCTTATCTCTTACTCTGGACTAATGGTTAAGGTCTTAACTCTTACTCTGGCATCATGGTTAAGGTCTTAACTCTTACTCTGGACTAATGGTAAAGGTCTTAACTCTTACTCTGGGCTAATGGTTAAGGTCTTAACTCTTACTCTGGACTAATGGTTAAGGTCTTATCTCTTACTCTGGACTACTGGTTAATGTCTTAACTCTTACTCTGGCGTCATGGTTAAGGTCTTAACTCTCACTCCGGCATCATGGGTAAGGTCTTAACTCTTACTCTGGACTAATGGTTAAGGTCTTAACTCTTACTCTGGCATCATGGTTAAGGTCTTAACTCTTACTCTGGACTAATGGTTAAGGTCTGAACTCTTACTCTGGACTAATGGTTAAGGTCTTAACTCTTACTCTGGCATCATGGTTAAGGTCTTAACTCTTACTCTGGACTAATGGTTAAGGTCTTAACTCTTACTCTGGGCTAATGGTTAAGGTCTTAACTCTTACTCTGGACTAATGGTTAAGGTCTTATCTCTTACTCTGGACTACTAGTTAATGTCTTAACTCTTACTCTGGCATCATGGTTAAGGTCTTAACTCTCACTCTTGCATCATGGTTAAGGTCTTAACTCTTACTCTGGACTAATGGTTAAGGTCTTAACTCTTACTCTGGCATCATGGTTAAGGTCTTAACTCTTACTCTGGACTAATGGTTAAGGTCTGAACTCTTACTCTGGACTAATAGTTAAGGTCTTATCTCTTACTCTGGCATCATGGTTAAGGTCTTAACTCTTACTCTGGACTAATGGTTAAGGTCTTAACTCTTACTCTGGCATCATGGTTAAGGTCTTAACTCTTACTCTGGACTAATGGTTAAGGTCTTAACTCTTACTCTGGGCTAATGGTTAAGGTCTTAACTCTTACTCTGGACTAATGGTTAAGGTCTTATCTCTTACTCTGGACTAATGGTTAAGGTCTTAGACTCTTACTCTGGCATCATGAATAAGGTCTTAGACTCTTACTCTGGACTACTGGTTAATGTCTTAACTCTTACTCTGTACTCATGGTTAAGGTCTTAACTCTTACTCTGGCATCATGGTTAAGGTCTTAACTCTTACTCTGGACTAATGGTTAAGGTCTTAACTCTTACTCTGGACTAATGGTTAAGGTCTTAACTCTACTCTGGCATCATGGTTAAGGTCTTAACTCTTACTCTGGACTAATGGTTAAGGTCTTATCTCTTACTCTGGACTAATGGTTAAGGTCTTAACTCTTACTCTGGCATCATGGTTAAGGTCTTAGACTCTTACTCTGGACTAATGGTTAAGGTCTTAACTCTTACTCTGGCATCATGGTTAAGGTCATAACTCTTACTCTGGACTAATGGTTAAGGTCTTAGACTCTTACTCTGGACTAATGGTTAAGGTCTTAACTCTTTCTTTGGGCTAATGGTTAAGGTCTTAGACTCTTACTCTGGCATCATGGTTAAGGTCTTAGACTCTTACTCTGGCATCAAGGTTAAGGTCTTAACTCTTACACTGGCATCATGGTTAAGGTCTTAACTCGTACTCTGGACTAATGGTTAAGGTCTGAACTCTTACTCTGGACTAATGGTTAAGGTCTTAACTCTTACTCTGGACTAATGGTTAAGGTCTTAACTCTTACTCTGGACTAATGGTTAAGGTCCTAGACTCTTACTCTCGAGTAATGGCTAAGGTCTTAACTCTTACTCTGGCATCATGGTTAAGGTCTTAGACTCTTACTCTGGACTAATGGTTAAGGTCTTAACTCATACTCTGGACTAATGGTTAAGGTCTTAGACTCTTACTCTGGACTAATGGTTAAGGTCTTAACTCTTACTCTGGACTAATGGTTAAGGTCTTAACTCTTACTCTGGACTAATGGTTAAGGTCTTAACTCTACTCTGGCATCATGGTTAAGGTCTTAACTCTTACTCTGGACTAATGGTTAAGGTCTTATCTCTTACTCTGGACTAATGGTTAAGGTCTTAACTCTTACTCTGGCATCATGGTTAAGGTCTTAGACTCTTACTCTGGACTAATGGTTAAGGTCTTAACTCTTACTCTGGCATCATGGTTAAGGTCATAACTCTTACTCTGGACTAATGGTTAAGGTCTTAGACTCTTACTCTGGACTAATGGTTAAGGTCTTAACTCTTTCTCTGGGCTAATGGTTAAGGTCTTAGACTCTTACTCTTGCATCATGGTTAAGGTCTTAGACTCTTACTCTGGCATCAAGGTTAAGGTCTTAACTCTTACACTGGCATCATGGTTAAGGTCTTAACTCGTACTCTGGACTAATGGTTAAGGTCTGAACTCTTACTCTGGACTAATGGTTAAGGTCTTAACTCTTACTCTGGACTAATGGTTAAGGTCTTAGACTCTTACTCTGGCATCATGGATAAGGTCTTAGACTCTTACTCTGGACTACTGGTTAATGTCTTAACTCTTACTCTGGCATCATGGTTAAGGTCTTAACTCTTACTCTGGACTAATGGTTAAGGTCTTAACTCTTACTCTGGCATCATGGTTAAGGTCTGAACTCTTACTCTGGGCTAATGGTTAAGGTCTTAACTCTTACTCTGGACTAATGGTTAAGGTCTTAACTCTTACTCTGGACTAATGGTTAAGGTCTTAACTCTTACTCTGGGCTAATGGTTAAGGTCTTAACTCTTACTCTGGACTAATGGTTAAGGTCTTATCTCTTACTCTGGACTAATGGTTAAGGTCTTAGACTCTTACTCTGGCATCATGAATAAGGTCTTTGACTCTTACTCTGGACTACTGGTTAATGTCTTAACTCTTACTCTGGCATCATGGTTAAGGTCTTAACTCTCACTCTGGCATCATGGTTAAGGTCTTAACTCTTACTCTGGACTAATGGTTAAGGTCTTAACTCTTACTCTGGACTAATGGTTAAGGTCTTAACTCTTACTCTGGGCTAATGGTTAAGGTCTTAACTCTTACTCTGGACTAATGGTTAAGGTCATATCTCTTACTCTGGACTAATGGTTAAGGTCTTAGACTCTTACTCTGGCATCATGAATAAGGTCTTAGACTCTTACTCTGGACTACTGGTTAATGTCTTAACTCTTATTCTTGCATCATGGTTAAGGTCTTAACTCTCACTCTGGCATCATGGTTAAGGTCTTAACTCTTACTCTGGCATCATGGTTAAGGTCTTAACTCTTACTCTGGACTAATGGTTAAGGTCTTAACTCTACTCTGGCATCATGGTTAAGGTCTTAACTCTTACTCTGGACTAATGGTTAAGGTCTTAACTCTTACTCTGGACTAATGGTTAAGGTCTTAACTCTTACTCTGGCATCATGGTTAATTTCTTAGACTCTTACTCTGGACTAATGGTTAAGGTCTTAACTCTTACTCTGGCATCATGGTTAAGGTCTTAGACTCTTACTCTGGACTAATGGTTAAGGTCTTAACTCTTACTCTGGGCTAATGGTTAAGGTCTTAACTCTTACTCTGGACTAATGGTTAAGGTCTTATCTATTACTCTGGACTAATGGTTAAGGTCTTAGACTCTTACTCTGGCATCATGGATAAGGTCTTATACTCTTACTCTGGACTACTGGTTAATGTCTTAACTCTTACTCTGGCATCATGGTTAAGGTCTTAACTCTCACTCTGGCATCATGGTTAAGGTCTTAACTCTTACTCTGGACTAATGGTTAAGGTCTTAACTCTTACTCTGGACTAATGGTTAAGGTCTTAACTCTTACTCTGGGCTAATGGTTAAGGTCTTAACTCTTACTCTGGACTAATGGTTAAGGTCATATCTCTTACTCTGGACTAATGGTTAAGGTCTTAGACTCTTACTCTGGCATCATGAATAAGGTCTTAGACTCTTACTCTGGACTACTGGTTAATGTCTTAACTCTTACTCTTGCATCATGGTTAAGGTCTTAACTCTCACTCTGGCATCATGGTTAAGGTCTTAACTCTTACTCTGGCATCATGGTTAAGGTCTTAACTCTTACTCTGGACTAATGGTTAAGGTCTTAACTCTACTCTGGCATCATGGTTAAGGTCTTAACTCTTACTCTGGACTAATGGTTAAGGTCTTAACTCTTACTCTGGACTAATGGTTAAGGTCTTAACTCTTACTCTGGCATCATGGTTAAGGTCTTAGACTCTTACTCTGGACTAATGGTTAAGGTCTTAACTCTTACTCTGGCATCATGGTTAAGGTCTTAGACTCTTACTCTGGACTAATGGTTAAGGTCTTAACTCTTACTCTGGGCTAATGGTTAAGGTCTTAACTCTTACTCTGGACTAATGGTTAAGGTCTTATCTATTACTCTGGACTAATGGTTAAGGTCTTAGACTCTTACTCTGGCATCATGGATAAGGTCTTATACTCTTACTCTGGACTACTGGTTAATGTCTTAACTCTTACTCTGGCATCATGGTTAAGGTCTTAACTCTGGCATCATGGTTAAGGTCTTAACTCTTACTCTGGACTAATGGTTAAGGTCTTAACTCTTACTCTGGCATCATGGTTAAGGTCTTAGACTCATACTCTGGTATCATGGTTAAGTTCTTAACTCTTACTCTGGACTAATGGTTAAGGTCTTAACTCTTACTCTGGGCTAATGGTTAAGGTCTTAACTCTCACTCTGGCATCATGGTTAAGGTCTTAACTCTTACTCTGGACTAATGGTTAAGGTCTTAACTCTTACTCTGGCATCATGGTTAAGGTCTTAACTCTTACTCTGGACTAATGGTTAAGGTCTTAACTCTTACTCTGGCATCATGGTTAAGGTCTTAACTCTTACTCTGGACTAATGGTTAAGGTCTGAACTCTTACTCTGGGCTAATGGTTAAGGTCTTAACTCTTACTCTGGACTAATGGTTAAGGTCTTAACTCTTACTCTGGGCTAATGGTTAAGGTCTTAACTCTTACTCTGGACTAATGGTTAAGGTCTTATCTCTTACTCTGGACTAATGGTTAAGGTCTTAGACTCTTACTCTGGCATCATGAATAAGGTCTTTGACTCTTACTCTGGACTACTGGTTAATGTCTTAACTCTTACTCTGGCATCATGGTTAAGGTCTTAACTCTCACTCTGGCATCATGGTTAAGGTCTTAACTCTTACTCTGGACTAATGGTTAAGGTCTTAACTCTTACTCTGGACTAATGGTTAAGGTCTTAACTCTTACTCTGGGCTAATGGTTAAGGTCTTAACTCTTACTCTGGACTAATGGTTAAGGTCATATCTCTTACTCTGGACTAATGGTTAAGGTCTTAGACTCTTACTCTGGCATCATGAATAAGGTCTTAGACTCTTACTCTGGACTACTGGTTAATGTCTTAACTCTTACTCTGGCATCATGGTTAAGGTCTTAACTCTCACTCTGGCATCATGGTTAAGGTCTTAACTCTTACTCTGGCATCATGGTTAAGGTCTTAACTCTTACTCTGGACTAATGGTTAAGGTCTTAACTCTACTCTGGCATCATGGTTAAGGTCTTAACTCTTACTCTGGACTAATGGTTAAGGTCTTAACTCTTACTCTGGACTAATGGTTAAGGTCTTAACTCTTACTCTGGCATCATGGTTAAGGTCTTAACTCTTACTCTGGACTAATGGTTAAGGTCTTAGACTCTTACTCTGGACTAATGGTTAAGGTCTTAACTCTTTCTCTGGGCTAATGGTTAAGGTCTTAGACTCTTACTCTGGCATCATGGTTAAGGTCTTAGACTCTTACTCTGGCATCAAGGTTAAGGTCTTAACTCTTACACTGGAATCATGGTTAAGGTCTTAACTCGTACTCTGGACTAATGGTTAAGGTCTGAACTCTTACTCTGGACTAATGGTTAAGGTCTTAACTCTTACTCTGGACTAATGGTTAAGGTCTTAGACTCTTACCCTCGAGTAATGGCGAAGGTCTTAACTCTTACTCTGGCATCATGGTTAAGGTCTTAGACTCTTACTCTGGACTAATGGTTAAGGTCTTAACTCATACTCTGGACTAATGGTTAAGGTCTTAGACTCTTACTCTGGACTAATGGTTAAGGTCTTAACTCTTACTCTGGACTAATGGTTAAGGTCTTAACTCTTACTCTGGACTAATGGTTAAGGTCTTAACTCTTACTTTGGCATCATGGTTAAGGTCTTAACTCTTACTCTGGACTAATGGTTAAGGTCTTAACTCTTACTCTGGCATCATGGTTGAGGTCTTAACTCTTACTCTGGACTAATGGTTAAGGTCTTAACTCTTACTCTGGCATCATGGTTAAGGTCTTAACACTTACTCTGGACTAATGGTTAAGGTCTTAACTCTTACTCTGGCATCATCGTTAAGGTCTTAACTCTTACTCTGGCATCATGGTTAAGGTCTTAGACTCTTACTCTGGACTAATGGTTAAGGTCTTAACTCTTACTCTGGACTAATGGTTAAGGTCTTAACTCTTACTCTGGCATCATGGTTAAGGTCGTAACTCTGGCATCATGGTTAAGGTCTTAACTCTTACTCTGGCATCATGGTGAAGGTCTTACTCTGGACTAATGGTTAAGGTCTTAACTCTTACTCTGGACTAATGGTTAACGTCTTAACTCTTACTCTGGCATCATGGTTAAGGTCTTAACTCTGGCATCATGGTTAAGGTCTTAACTCTTACTCTGGACTAATGGTTAAGGTCTTAACTCTTACTCTGGCATCATGGTTAAGGTCTTAGACTCATACTCTGGCATCATGGTTAAGGTCTTAACTCTTACTCTGGACTAATGGTTAAGGTCTTAACTCTTACTCTGGCATCATGGTTAAGGTCTTAGACTCTTACTCTGGACTAATGGTTAAGGTCTTAACTCTTACTCTGGGCTAATGGTTAAGGTCTTAACTCTTACTCTGGACTAATGGTTAAGGTCTTATCTCTTACTCTGGACTAATGGTTAAGGTCTTAACTCTTACTCTGGCATCATGGTTAAGGTCTTAACTCTTACTCTGGACTAATGGTAAAGGTCTTAACTCTTACTCTGGGCTAATGGTTAAGGTCTTAACTCTTACTCTGGACTAATGGTTAAGGTCTTATCTCTTACTCTGGACTACTGGTTAATGTCTTAACTCTTACTCTGGCGTCATGGTTAAGGTCTTAACTCTCACTCCGGCATCATGGGTAAGGTCTTAACTCTTACTCTGGACTAATGGTTAAGGTCTTAACTCTTACTCTGGCATCATGGTTAAGGTCTTAACTCTTACTCTGGACTAATGGTTAAGGTCTGAACTCTTACTCTGGACTAATGGTTAAGGTCTTAACTCTTACTCTGGCATCATGGTTAAGGTCTTAACTCTTACTCTGGACTAATGGTTAAGGTCTTAACTCTTACTCTGGGCTAATGGTTAAGGTCTTAACTCTTACTCTGGACTAATGGTTAAGGTCTTATCTCTTACTCTGGACTACTAGTTAATGTCTTAACTCTTACTCTGGCATCATGGTTAAGGTCTTAACTCTCACTCTTGCATCATGGTTAAGGTCTTAACTCTTACTCTGGACTAATGGTTAAGGTCTTAACTCTTACTCTGGCATCATGGTTAAGGTCTTAACTCTTACTCTGGACTAATGGTTAAGGTCTGAACTCTTACTCTGGACTAATAGTTAAGGTCTTATCTCTTACTCTGGCATCATGGTTAAGGTCTTAACTCTTACTCTGGACTAATGGTTAAGGTCTTAACTCTTACTCTGGCATCATGGTTAAGGTCTTAACTCTTACTCTGGACTAATGGTTAAGGTCTTAACTCTTACTCTGGGCTAATGGTTAAGGTCTTAACTCTTACTCTGGACTAATGGTTAAGGTCTTATCTCTTACTCTGGACTAATGGTTAAGGTCTTAGACTCTTACTCTGGCATCATGAATAAGGTCTTAGACTCTTACTCTGGACTACTGGTTAATGTCTTAACTCTTACTCTGTACTCATGGTTAAGGTCTTAACTCTTACTCTGGCATCATGGTTAAGGTCTTAACTCTTACTCTGGACTAATGGTTAAGGTCTTAACTCTTACTCTGGACTAATGGTTAAGGTCTTAACTCTACTCTGGCATCATGGTTAAGGTCTTAACTCTTACTCTGGACTAATGGTTAAGGTCTTATCTCTTACTCTGGACTAATGGTTAAGGTCTTAACTCTTACTCTGGCATCATGGTTAAGGTCTTAGACTCTTACTCTGGACTAATGGTTAAGGTCTTAACTCTTACTCTGGCATCATGGTTAAGGTCATAACTCTTACTCTGGACTAATGGTTAAGGTCTTAGACTCTTACTCTGGACTAATGGTTAAGGTCTTAACTCTTTCTTTGGGCTAATGGTTAAGGTCTTAGACTCTTACTCTGGCATCATGGTTAAGGTCTTAGACTCTTACTCTGGCATCAAGGTTAAGGTCTTAACTCTTACACTGGCATCATGGTTAAGGTCTTAACTCGTACTCTGGACTAATGGTTAAGGTCTGAACTCTTACTCTGGACTAATGGTTAAGGTCTTAACTCTTACTCTGGACTAATGGTTAAGGTCTTAACTCTTACTCTGGACTAATGGTTAAGGTCCTAGACTCTTACTCTCGAGTAATGGCTAAGGTCTTAACTCTTACTCTGGCATCATGGTTAAGGTCTTAGACTCTTACTCTGGACTAATGGTTAAGGTCTTAACTCATACTCTGGACTAATGGTTAAGGTCTTAGACTCTTACTCTGGACTAATGGTTAAGGTCTTAACTCTTACTCTGGACTAATGGTTAAGGTCTTAACTCTTACTCTGGACTAATGGTTAAGGTCTTAACTCTTACTCTGGCATCATGGTTAAGGTCTTAACTCTTACTCTGGCATCATTGTTAAGGTCTTAACTCTTACTCTGGACTAATGGTTAAGGTCTGAACTCTTACTCTGGACTAATGGTTAAGGTCTTAACTCTTACTCTGGCATCATGGTTAAGGTCTTAACTCTTACTCTGGACTAATGGTTAAGGTCTTAACTCTTACTCTGGGCTAATGGTTAAGGTCTTAACTCTTACTCTGGACTAATGGTTAAGGTCTTATCTCTTACTCTGGACTACTAGTTAATGTCTTAACTCTTACTCTGGCGTCATGGTTAAGGTCTTAACTCTCACTCTGGCATCATGGTTAAGGTCTTAACTCTTACTCTGGACTAATGGTTAAGGTCTTAACTCTTACTCTGGCATCATGGTTAAGGTCTTAACTCTTACTCTGGACTAATGGTTAAGGTCTGAACTCTTACTCTGGACTAATGGTTAAGGTCTTATCTCTTACTCTGGCATCATGGTTAAGGTCTTAACTCTTACTCTGGACTAATGGTTAAGGTCTTAACTCTTACTCTGGCATCATGGTTAAGGTCTTAACTCTTACTCTGGACTAATGGTTAAGGTCTTAACTCTTACTCTGGGCTAATGGTTAAGGTCTTAACTCTTACTCTGGACTAATGGTTAAGGTCTTATCTCTTACTCTGGACTAATGGTTAAGGTCTTAGTCTCTTACTCTGGCATCATGAATAAGGTCTTAGACTCTTACTCTGGACTACTGGTTAATGTCTTAACTCTTACTCTGTACTCATGGTTAAGGTCTTAACTCTTACTCTGGCATCATGGTTAAGGTCTTAACTCTTACTCTGGACTAATGGTTAAGGTCTTAACTCTTACTCTGGACTAATGGTTAAGGTCTTAACTCTACTCTGGCATCATGGTTAAGGTCTTAACTCTTACTCTGGACTAATGGTTAAGGTCTTATCTCTTACTCTGGACTAATGGTTAAGGTCTTAACTCTTACTCTGGCATCATGGTTAAGGTCTTAGACTCTTACTCTGGACTAATGGTTAAGGTCTTAACTCTTACTCTGGCATCATGGTTAAGGTCATAACTCTTACTCTGGACTAATGGTTAAGGTCTTAGACTCTTACTCTGGACTAATGGTTAAGGTCTTAACTCTTTCTCTGGGCTAATGGTTAAGGTCTTAGACTCTTACTCTTGCATCATGGTTAAGGTCTTAGACTCTTACTCTGGCATCAAGGTTAAGGTCTTAACTCTTACACTGGCATCATGGTTAAGGTCTTAACTCGTACTCTGGACTAATGGTTAAGGTCTGAACTCTTACTCTGGACTAATGGTTAAGGTCTTAACTCTTACTCTGGACTAATGGTTAAGGTCTTAGACTCTTACTCTGGCATCATGGATAAGGTCTTAGACTCTTACTCTGGACTACTGGTTAATGTCTTAACTCTTACTCTGGCATCATGGTTAAGGTCTTAACTCTTACTCTGGACTAATGGTTAAGGTCTTAACTCTTACTCTGGCATCATGGTTAAGGTCTGAACTCTTACTCTGGGCTAATGGTTAAGGTCTTAACTCTTACTCTGGACTAATGGTTAAGGTCTTAACTCTTACTCTGGACTAATGGTTAAGGTCTTAACTCTTACTCTGGGCTAATGGTTAAGGTCTTAACTCTTACTCTGGACTAATGGTTAAGGTCTTATCTCTTACTCTGGACTAATGGTTAAGGTCTTAGACTCTTACTCTGGCATCATGAATAAGGTCTTTGACTCTTACTCTGGACTACTGGTTAATGTCTTAACTCTTACTCTGGCATCATGGTTAAGGTCTTAACTCTCACTCTGGCATCATGGTTAAGGTCTTAACTCTTACTCTGGACTAATGGTTAAGGTCTTAACTCTTACTCTGGACTAATGGTTAAGGTCTTAACTCTTACTCTGGGCTAATGGTTAAGGTCTTAACTCTTACTCTGGACTAATGGTTAAGGTCATATCTCTTACTCTGGACTAATGGTTAAGGTCTTAGACTCTTACTCTGGCATCATGAATAAGGTCTTAGACTCTTACTCTGGACTACTGGTTAATGTCTTAACTCTTATTCTTGCATCATGGTTAAGGTCTTAACTCTCACTCTGGCATCATGGTTAAGGTCTTAACTCTTACTCTGGCATCATGGTTAAGGTCTTAACTCTTACTCTGGACTAATGGTTAAGGTCTTAACTCTACTCTGGCATCATGGTTAAGGTCTTAACTCTTACTCTGGACTAATGGTTAAGGTCTTAACTCTTACTCTGGACTAATGGTTAAGGTCTTAACTCTTACTCTGGCATCATGGTTAATTTCTTAGACTCTTACTCTGGACTAATGGTTAAGGTCTTAACTCTTACTCTGGCATCATGGTTAAGGTCTTAGACTCTTACTCTGGACTAATGGTTAAGGTCTTAACTCTTACTCTGGGCTAATGGTTAAGGTCTTAACTCTTACTCTGGACTAATGGTTAAGGTCTTATCTATTACTCTGGACTAATGGTTAAGGTCTTAGACTCTTACTCTGGCATCATGGATAAGGTCTTATACTCTTACTCTGGACTACTGGTTAATGTCTTAACTCTTACTCTGGCGTCATGGTTAAGGTCTTAACTCTCACTCTGGCATCATGGTTAAGGTCTTAACTCTTACTCTGGACTAATGGTTAAGGTCTTAACTCTTACTCTGGCATCATGGTTAAGGTCTTAACTCTTACTCTGGACTAATGGTTAAGGTCTTAACTCTTACTCTGGCATCATGGTTAAGGTCTTAACTCTTACTCTGGACTAATGGTTAAGGTCTTAACTCTACTCTGGCATCATGGTTAAGGTCTTAACTCTTACTCTGGACTAATGGTTAAGGTCTTAACTCTTACTCTGGACTAATGGTTAAGGTCTTAACTCTTACTCTGGCATCATGGTTAAGGTCTTAACTCTTACTCTGGCATCATGAATAAGGTCTTTGACTCTTACTCTGGACTACTGGTTAATGTCTTAACTCTTACTCTGGCATCATGGTTAAGGTCTTAACTCTCACTCTGGCATCATGGTTAAGGTCTTAACTCTTACTCTGGACTAATGGTTAAGGTCTTAACTCTTACTCTGGACTAATGGTTAAGGTCTTAACTCTTACTCTGGGCTAATGGTTAAGGTCTTAACTCTTACTCTGGACTAATGGTTAAGGTCATATCTCTTACTCTGGACTAATGGTTAAGGTCTTAGACTCTTACTCTGGCATCATGAATAAGGTCTTAGACTCTTACTCTGGACTACTGGTTAATGTCTTAACTCTTACTCTGGCATCATGGTTAAGGTCTTAACTCTCACTCTGGCATCATGGTTAAGGTCTTAACTCTTACTCTGGCATCATGGATAAGGTCTTAACTCTTACTCTGGACTAATGGTTAAGGTCTTAACTCTACTCTGGCATCATGGTTAAGGTCTTAACTCTTACTCTGGACTAATGGTTAAGGTCTTAACTCTTACTCTGGACTAATGGTTAAGGTCTTAACTCTTACTCTGGCATCATGGTTAAGGTCTTAACTCTTACTCTGGACTAATGGTTAAGGTCTTAGACTCTTACTCTGGACTAATGGTTAAGGTCTTAACTCTTTCTCTGGGCTAATGGTTAAGGTCTTAGACTCTTACTCTGGCATCATGGTTAAGGTCTTAGACTCTTACTCTGGCATCAAGGTTAAGGTCTTAACTCTTACACTGGAATCATGGTTAAGGTCTTAACTCGTACTCTGGACTAATGGTTAAGGTCTGAACTCTTACTCTGGACTAATGGTTAAGGTCTTAACTCTTACTCTGGACTAATGGTTAAGGTCTTAGACTCTTACCCTCGAGTAATGGCGAAGGTCTTAACTCTTACTCTGGCATCATGGTTAAGGTCTTAGACTCTTACTCTGGACTAATGGTTAAGGTCTTAACTCATACTCTGGACTAATGGTTAAGGTCTTAGACTCTTACTCTGGACTAATGGTTAAGGTCTTAACTCTTACTCTGGACTAATGGTTAAGGTCTTAACTCTTACTCTGGACTAATGGTTAAGGTCTTAACTCTTACTTTGGCATCATGGTTAAGGTCTTAACTCTTACTCTGGACTAATGGTTAAGGTCTTAACTCTTACTCTGGCATCATGGTTGAGGTCTTAACTCTTACTCTGGACTAATGGTTAAGGTCTTAACTCTTACTCTGGCATCATGGTTAAGGTCTTAACACTTACTCTGGACTAATGGTTAAGGTCTTAACTCTTACTCTGGCATCATCGTTAAGGTCTTAACTCTTACTCTGGCATCATGGTTAAGGTCTTAGACTCTTACTCTGGACTAATGGTTAAGGTCTTAACTCTTACTCTGGACTAATGGTTAAGGTCTTAACTCTTACTCTGGCATCATGGTTAAGGTCGTAACTCTGGCATCATGGTTAAGGTCTTAACTCTTACTCTGGCATCATCATTAAGGTCTTACTCTGGACTAATGGTTAAGGTCTTAACTCTTACTCTGGACTAATGGTTAACGTCTTAACTCTTACTCTGGCATCATGGTTAAGGTCTTAACTCTGGCATCATGGTTAAGGTCTTAACTCTTACTCTGGACTAATGGTTAAGGTCTTAACTCTTACTCTGGCATCATGGTTAAGGTCTTAGACTCATACTCTGGCATCATGGTTAAGGTCTTAACTCTTACTCTGGACTAATGGTTAAGGTCTTAACTCTTACTCTGGCATCATGGTTAAGGTCTTAGACTCTTACTCTGGACTAATGGTTAAGGTCTTAACTCTTACTCTGGGCTAATGGTTAAGGTCTTAACTCTTACTCTGGACTAATGGTTAAGGTCTTATCTCTTACTCTGGACTAATGGTTAAGGTCTTAACTCTTACTCTGGCATCATGGTTAAGGTCTTAACTCTTACTCTGGACTAATGGTTAAGGTCTTAACTCTTACTCTGGGCTAATGGTTAAGGTCTTAACTCTTACTCTGGACTAATGGTTAAGGTCTTATCTCTTACTCTGGACTACTGGTTAATGTCTTAACTCTTACTCTGGCGTCATGGTTAAGGTCTTAACTCTCACTCTGGCATCATGGTTAAGGTCTTAACTCTTACTCTGGACTAATGGTTAAGGTCTTAACTCTTACTCTGGCATCATGGTTAAGGTCTTAACTCTTACTCTGGACTAATGGTTAAGGTCTGAACTCTTACTCTGGACTAATGGTTAAGGTCTTAACTCTTACTCTGGCATCATGGTTAAGGTCTTAACTCTTACTCTGGACTAATGGTTAAGGTCTTAACTCTTACTCTGGGCTAATGGTTAAGGTCTTAACTCTTACTCTGGACTAATGGTTAAGGTCTTATCTCTTACTCTGGACTACTAGTTAATGTCTTAACTCTTACTCTGGTGTCATGGTTAAGGTCTTAACTCTCACTCTGGCATCATGGTTAAGGTCTTAACTCTTACTCTGGACTAATGGTTAAGGTCTTAACTCTTACTCTGGCATCATGGTTAAGGTCTTAACTCTTACTCTGGACTAATGGTTAAGGTCTGAACTCTTACTCTGGACTAATGGTTAAGGTCTTATCTCTTACTCTGGCATCATGGTTAAGGTCTTAACTCTTACTCTGGACTAATGGTTAAGGTCTTAACTCTTACTCTGGCATCATGGTTAAGGTCTTAACTCTTACTCTGGACTAATGGTTAAGGTCTTAACTCTTACTCTGGGCTAATGGTTAAGGTCTTAACTCTTACTCTGGACTAATGGTTAAGGTCTTATCTCTTACTCTGGACTAATGGTTAAGGTCTTAGACTCTTACTCTGGCATCATGAATAAGGTCTTAGACTCTTACTCTGGACTACTGGTTAATGTCTTAACTCTTACTCTGTACTCATGGTTAAGGTCTTAACTCTTACTCTGGCATCATGGTTAAGGTCTTAACTCTTACTCTGGACTAATGGTTAAGGTCTTAACTCTTACTCTGGACTAATGGTTAAGGTCTTAACTCTACTCTGGCATCATGGTTAAGGTCTTAACTCTTACTCTGGACTAATGGTTAAGGTCTTATCTCTTACTCTGGACTAATGGTTAAAGTCTTAACTCTTACTCTGGCATCATGGTTAAGGTCTTAGACTCTTACTCTGGACTAATGGTTAAGGTCTTAACTCTTACTCTGGCATCATGGTTAAGGTCATAACTCTTACTCTGGACTAATGGTTAAGGTCTTAGACTCTTACTCTGGACTAATGGTTAAGGTCTTAACTCTTTCTCTGGGCTAATGGTTAAGGTCTTAGACTCTTACTCTGGCATCATGGTTAAGGTCTTAGACTCTTACTCTGGCATCAAGGTTAAGGTCTTAACTCTTACACTGGCATCATGGTTAAGGTCTTAACTCGTACTCTGGACTAATGGTTAAGGTCTGAACTCTTACTCTGGACTAATGGTTAAGGTCTTAACTCTTACTCTGGACTAATGGTTAAGGTCTTAACTCTTACTCTGGACTAATGGTTAAGGTCCTAGACTCTTACTCTCGAGTAATGGCTAAGGTCTTAACTCTTACTCTGGCATCATGGTTAAGGTCTTAGACTCTTACTCTGGACTAATGGTTAAGGTCTTAACTCATACTCTGGACTAATGGTTAAGGTCTTAGACTCTTACTCTGGACTAATGGTTAAGGTCTTAACTCTTACTCTGGACTAATGGTTAAGGTCTTAACTCTTACTCTGGACTAATGGTTAAGGTCTTAACTCTTACTCTGGCATCATGGTTAAGGTCTTAACTCTTACTCTGGCATCATTGTTAAGGTCTTAACTCTTACTCTGGACTAATGGTTAAGGTCTGAACTCTTACTCTGGACTAATGGTTAAGGTCTTAACTCTTACTCTGGCATCATGGTTAAGGTCTTAACTCTTACTCTGGACTAATGGTTAAGGTCTTAACTCTTACTCTGGGCTAATGGTTAAGGTCTTAACTCTTACTCTGGACTAATGGTTAAGGTCTTATCTCTTACACTGGACTACTAGTTAATGTCTTAACTCTTACTCTGGCGTCATGGTTAAGGTCTTAACTCTCACTCTGGCATCATGGTTAAGGTCTTAACTCTTACTCTGGACTAATGGTTAAGGTCTTAACTCTTACTCTGGCATCATGGTTAAGGTCTTAACTCTTACTCTGGACTAATGGTTAAGGTCTGAACTCTTACTCTGGACTAATGGTTAAGGTCTTATCTCTTACTCTGGCATCATGGTTAAGGTCTTAACTCTTACTCTGGACTAATGGTTAAGGTCTTAACTCTTACTCTGGCATCATGGTTAAGGTCTTAACTCTTACTCTGGACTAATGGTTAAGGTCTTATCTCTTACTCTGGCATCATGGTTAAGGTCTTAACTCTTACTCTGGACTAATGGTTAAGGTCTTAACTCTTACTCTGGCATCATGGTTAAGGTCTTAACTCTTACTTTGGACTAATGGTTAAGGTCTTAACTCTTACTCTGGGCTAATGGTTAAGGTCTTAACTCTTACTCTGGACTAATGGTTAAGGTCTTATCTCTTACTCTGGACTAATGGTTAAGGTCTTAGACTCTTACTCTGGCATCATGAATAAGGTCTTAGACTCTTACTCTGGACTACTGGTTAATGTCTTAACTCTTACTCTGTACTCATGGTTAAGGTCTTAACTCTTACTCTGGCATCATGGTTAAGGTCTTAACTCTTACTCTGGACTAATGGTTAAGGTCTTAACTCTTACTCTGGACTAATGGTTAAGGTCTTAACTCTACTCTGGCATCATGGTTAAGGTCTTAACTCTTACTCTGGACTAATGGTTAAGGTCTTATCTCTTACTCTGGACTAATGGTTAAGGTCTTAACTCTTACTCTGGCATCATGGTTAAGGTCTTAGACTCTTACTCTGGACTAATGGTTAAGGTCTTAACTCTTACTCTGGCATCATGGTTAAGGTCATAACTCTTACTCTGGACTAATGGTTAAGGTCTTAGACTCTTACTCTGGACTAATGGTTAAGACCTTAACTCTTACTCTGGACTAATGGTTAAGGTCTTAACTCTTACTCTGGCATCATGGTTAAGGTCTTAACTCTTACTCTGGACTAATGGTTAAGGTCTTAACTCTTACTCTGGCATCATGGTTGAGGTCTTAACTCTTACTCTGGACTAATGGTTAAGGTCTTAACTCTTACTCTGGCATCATGGTTAAGGTCTTAACACTTACTGTGGACTAATGGTTAAGGTCTTAACTCTTTCTCTGGGCTAATGGTTAAGGTCTTAGACTCTTACTCTGGCATCATGGTTAAGGTCTTAGACTCTTACTCTGGCATCAAGGTTAAGGTCTTAACTCTTACACTGGCATCATGGTTAAGGTCTTAACTCGTACTCTGGACTAATGGTTAAGGTCTGAACTCTTACTCTGGACTAATGGTTAAGGTCTTAACTCTTACTCTGGACTAATGGTTAAGGTCTTAACTCTTACTCTGGACTAATGGTTAAGGTCCTAGACTCTTACTCTCGAGTAATGGCTAAGGTCTTAACTCTTACTCTGGCATCATGGTTAAGGTCTTAGACTCTTACTCTGGACTAATGGTTAAGGTCTTAACTCATACTCTGGACTAATGGTTAAGGTCTTAGACTCTTACTCTGGACTAATGGTTAAGGTCTTAACTCTTACTCTGGACTAATGGTTAAGGTCTTAACTCTTACTCTGGACTAATGGTTAAGGTCTTAACTCTTACTCTGGCATCATGGTTAAGGTCTTAACTCTTACTCTGGCATCATTGTTAAGGTCTTAACTCTTACTCTGGACTAATGGTTAAGGTCTGAACTCTTACTCTGGACTAATGGTTAAGGTCTTAACTCTTACTCTGGCATCATGGTTAAGGTCTTAACTCTTACTCTGGACTAATGGTTAAGGTCTTAACTCTTACTCTGGGCTAATGGTTAAGGTCTTAACTCTTACTCTGGACTAATGGTTAAGGTCTTATCTCTTACTCTGGACTACTAGTTAATGTCTTAACTCTTACTCTGGCGTCATGGTTAAGGTCTTAACTCTCACTCTGGCATCATGGTTAAGGTCTTAACTCTTACTCTGGACTAATGGTTAAGGTCTTAACTCTTACTCTGGCATCATGGTTAAGGTCTTAACTCTTACTCTGGACTAATGGTTAAGGTCTTATCTCTTACTCTGGACTAATGGTTAAGGTCTTAGACTCTTACTCTGGCATCATGAATAAGGTCTTAGACTCTTACTCTGGACTACTGGTTAATGTCTTAACTCTTACTCTGTACTCATGGTTAAGGTCTTAACTCTTACTCTGGCATCATGGTTAAGGTCTTAACTCTTACTCTGGACTAATGGTTAAGGTCTTAACTCTTACTCTGGACTAATGGTTAAGGTCTTAACTCTACTCTGGCATCATGGTTAAGGTCTTAACTCTTACTCTGGACTAATGGTTAAGGTCTTATCTCTTACTCTGGACTAATGGTTAAAGTCTTAACTCTTACTCTGGCATCATGGTTAAGGTCTTAGACTCTTACTCTGGACTAATGGTTAAGGTCTTAACTCTTACTCTGGCATCATGGTTAAGGTCATAACTCTTACTCTGGACTAATGGTTAAGGTCTTAGACTCTTACTCTGGACTAATGGTTAAGGTCTTAACTCTTTCTCTGGGCTAATGGTTAAGGTCTTAGACTCTTACTCTGGCATCATGGTTAAGGTCTTAGACTCTTACTCTGGCATCAAGGTTAAGGTCTTAACTCTTACACTGGCATCATGGTTAAGGTCTTAACTCGTACTCTGGACTAATGGTTAAGGTCTGAACTCTTACTCTGGACTAATGGTTAAGGTCTTAACTCTTACTCTGGACTAATGGTTAAGGTCTTAACTCTTACTCTGGACTAATGGTTAAGGTCCTAGACTCTTACTCTCGAGTAATGGCTAAGGTCTTAACTCTTACTCTGGCATCATGGTTAAGGTCTTAGACTCTTACTCTGGACTAATGGTTAAGGTCTTAACTCATACTCTGGACTAATGGTTAAGGTCTTAGACTCTTACTCTGGACTAATGGTTAAGGTCTTAACTCTTACTCTGGACTAATGGTTAAGGTCTTAACTCTTACTCTGGACTAATGGTTAAGGTCTTAACTCTTACTCTGGCATCATGGTTAAGGTCTTAACTCTTACTCTGGCATCATTGTTAAGGTCTTAACTCTTACTCTGGACTAATGGTTAAGGTCTGAACTCTTACTCTGGACTAATGGTTAAGGTCTTAACTCTTACTCTGGCATCATGGTTAAGGTCTTAACTCTTACTCTGGACTAATGGTTAAGGTCTTAACTCTTACTCTGGGCTAATGGTTAAGGTCTTAACTCTTACTCTGGACTAATGGTTAAGGTCTTATCTCTTACACTGGACTACTAGTTAATGTCTTAACTCTTACTCTGGCGTCATGGTTAAGGTCTTAACTCTCACTCTGGCATCATGGTTAAGGTCTTAACTCTTACTCTGGACTAATGGTTAAGGTCTTAACTCTTACTCTGGCATCATGGTTAAGGTCTTAACTCTTACTCTGGACTAATGGTTAAGGTCTGAACTCTTACTCTGGACTAATGGTTAAGGTCTTATCTCTTACTCTGGCATCATGGTTAAGGTCTTAACTCTTACTCTGGACTAATGGTTAAGGTCTTAACTCTTACTCTGGCATCATGGTTAAGGTCTTAACTCTTACTCTGGACTAATGGTTAAGGTCTTATCTCTTACTCTGGCATCATGGTTAAGGTCTTAACTCTTACTCTGGACTAATGGTTAAGGTCTTAACTCTTACTCTGGCATCATGGTTAAGGTCTTAACTCTTACTTTGGACTAATGGTTAAGGTCTTAACTCTTACTCTGGGCTAATGGTTAAGGTCTTAACTCTTACTCTGGACTAATGGTTAAGGTCTTATCTCTTACTCTGGACTAATGGTTAAGGTCTTAGACTCTTACTCTGGCATCATGAATAAGGTCTTAGACTCTTACTCTGGACTACTGGTTAATGTCTTAACTCTTACTCTGTACTCATGGTTAAGGTCTTAACTCTTACTCTGGCATCATGGTTAAGGTCTTAACTCTTACTCTGGACTAATGGTTAAGGTCTTAACTCTTACTCTGGACTAATGGTTAAGGTCTTAACTCTACTCTGGCATCATGGTTAAGGTCTTAACTCTTACTCTGGACTAATGGTTAAGGTCTTATCTCTTACTCTGGACTAATGGTTAAGGTCTTAACTCTTACTCTGGCATCATGGTTAAGGTCTTAGACTCTTACTCTGGACTAATGGTTAAGGTCTTAACTCTTACTCTGGCATCATGGTTAAGGTCATAACTCTTACTCTGGACTAATGGTTAAGGTCTTAGACTCTTACTCTGGACTAATGGTTAAGACCTTAACTCTTACTCTGGACTAATGGTTAAGGTCTTAACTCTTACTCTGGCATCATGGTTAAGGTCTTAACTCTTACTCTGGACTAATGGTTAAGGTCTTAACTCTTACTCTGGCATCATGGTTGAGGTCTTAACTCTTACTCTGGACTAATGGTTAAGGTCTTAACTCTTACTCTGGCATCATGGTTAAGGTCTTAACACTTACTGTGGACTAATGGTTAAGGTCTTAACTCTTTCTCTGGGCTAATGGTTAAGGTCTTAGACTCTTACTCTGGCATCATGGTTAAGGTCTTAGACTCTTACTCTGGCATCAAGGTTAAGGTCTTAACTCTTACACTGGCATCATGGTTAAGGTCTTAACTCGTACTCTGGACTAATGGTTAAGGTCTGAACTCTTACTCTGGACTAATGGTTAAGGTCTTAACTCTTACTCTGGACTAATGGTTAAGGTCTTAACTCTTACTCTGGACTAATGGTTAAGGTCCTAGACTCTTACTCTCGAGTAATGGCTAAGGTCTTAACTCTTACTCTGGCATCATGGTTAAGGTCTTAGACTCTTACTCTGGACTAATGGTTAAGGTCTTAACTCATACTCTGGACTAATGGTTAAGGTCTTAGACTCTTACTCTGGACTAATGGTTAAGGTCTTAACTCTTACTCTGGACTAATGGTTAAGGTCTTAACTCTTACTCTGGACTAATGGTTAAGGTCTTAACTCTTACTCTGGCATCATGGTTAAGGTCTTAACTCTTACTCTGGCATCATTGTTAAGGTCTTAACTCTTACTCTGGACTAATGGTTAAGGTCTGAACTCTTACTCTGGACTAATGGTTAAGGTCTTAACTCTTACTCTGGCATCATGGTTAAGGTCTTAACTCTTACTCTGGACTAATGGTTAAGGTCTTAACTCTTACTCTGGGCTAATGGTTAAGGTCTTAACTCTTACTCTGGACTAATGGTTAAGGTCTTATCTCTTACTCTGGACTACTAGTTAATGTCTTAACTCTTACTCTGGCGTCATGGTTAAGGTCTTAACTCTCACTCTGGCATCATGGTTAAGGTCTTAACTCTTACTCTGGACTAATGGTTAAGGTCTTAACTCTTACTCTGGCATCATGGTTAAGGTCTTAACTCTTACTCTGGACTAATGGTTAAGGTCTTATCTCTTACTCTGGACTAATGGTTAAGGTCTTAGACTCTTACTCTGGCATCATGAATAAGGTCTTAGACTCTTACTCTGGACTACTGGTTAATGTCTTAACTCTTACTCTGTACTCATGGTTAAGGTCTTAACTCTTACTCTGGCATCATGGTTAAGGTCTTAACTCTTACTCTGGACTAATGGTTAAGGTCTTAACTCTTACTCTGGACTAATGGTTAAGGTCTTAACTCTACTCTGGCATCATGGTTAAGGTCTTAACTCTTACTCTGGACTAATGGTTAAGGTCTTATCTCTTACTCTGGACTAATGGTTAAGGTCTTAACTCTTACTCTGGCATCATGGTTAAGGTCTTAGACTCTTACTCTGGACTAATGGTTAAGGTCTTAACTCTTACTCTGGCATCATGGTTAAGGTCATAACTCTTACTCTGGACTAATGGTTAAGGTCTTAGACTCTTACTCTGGACTAATGGTTAAGGTCTTAACTCTTTCTCTGGGCTAATGGTTAAGGTCTTAGACTCTTACTCTGGCATCATGGTTAAGGTCTTAGACTCTTACTCTGGCATCAAGGTTAAGGTCTTAACTCTTACACTGGCATCATGGTTAAGGTCTTAACTCGTACTCTGGACTAATGGTTAAGGTCTGAACTCTTACTCTGGACTAATGGTTAAGGTCTTAACTCTTACTCTGGACTAATGGTTAATGTCCTAGACTCTTACTCTCGAGTAATGGCTAAGGTCTTAACTCTTACTCTGGCATCATGGTTAAGGTCTTAGACTCTTACTCTGGACTAATGGTTAAGGTCTTAACTCATACTCTGGACTAATGGTTAAGGTCTTAGACTCTTACTCTGGACTAATGGTTAAGGTCTTAACTCTTACTCTGGACTAATGGTTAAGGTCTTAACTCTTACTCTGGACTAATGGTTAAGGTCTTAACTCTTACTCTGGCATCATGGTTAAGGTCTTAACTCTTACTCTGGACTAATGGTTAAGGTCTTAACTCTTACTCTGGCATCATGGTTGAGGTCTTAACTCTTACTCTGGACTAATGGTTAAGGTCTTAACTCTTACTCTGGCATCATGGTTAAGGTCTTAACACTTACTCTGGACTAATGGTTAAGGTCTTAACTCTTACTCTGACATCATCGTTAAGGTCTTAACTCTTACTCTGGCATCATGGTTAAGGTCTTAGACTCTTACTCTGGACTAATGGTTAAGGTCTTAACTCTTACTCTGGACTAATGGTTAAGGTCTTAACTCTTACTCTGGACTAATGGTTAAGGTCTTAACTCTTACTCTGGCATCATGGTTAAGGTCTTAACTCTTACTCTGGACTAATGGTTAAGGTCTTAACTCTTACTCTGGCATCATGGTTGAGGTCTTAACTCTTACTCTGGACTAATGGTTAAGGTCTTAACTCTTACTCTGGCATCATGGTTAAGGTCTTAACACTTACTGTGGACTAATGGTTAAGGTCTTAACTCTTTCTCTGGGCTAATGGTTAAGGTCTTAGACTCTTACTCTGGCATCATGGTTAAGGTCTTAACTCATACTCTGGACTAATGGTTAAGGTCTTAGACTCTTACTCTGGACTAATGGTTAAGGTCTTAACTCTTACTCTGGACTAATGGTTAAGGTCTTAACTCTTACTCTGGACTAATGGTTAAGGTCTTAACTCTTACTCTGGCATCATGGTTAAGGTCTTAACTCTTACTCTGGCATCATTGTTAAGGTCTTAACTCTTACTCTGGACTAATGGTTAAGGTCTGAACTCTTACTCTGGACTAATGGTTAAGGTCTTAACTCTTACTCTGGCATCATGGTTAAGGTCTTAACTCTTACTCTGGACTAATGGTTAAGGTCTTAACTCTTACTCTGGGCTAATGGTTAAGGTCTTAACTCTTACTCTGGACTAATGGTTAAGGTCTTATCTCTTACTCTGGACTACTAGTTAATGTCTTAACTCTTACTCTGGCGTCATGGTTAAGGTCTTAACTCTCACTCTGGCATCATGGTTAAGGTCTTAACTCTTACTCTGGACTAATGGTTAAGGTCTTAACTCTTACTCTGGCATCATGGTTAAGGTCTTAACTCTTACTCTGGACTAATGGTTAAGGTCTTAACTCTTACTCTGGACTAATGGTTAAGGTCTTATCTCTTACTCTGGACTAATGGTTAAGGTCTTAGACTCTTACTCTGGCATCATGAATAAGGTCTTAGACTCTTACTCTGGACTACTGGTTAATGTCTTAACTCTTACTCTGTACTCATGGTTAAGGTCTTAACTCTTACTCTGGACTAATGGTTAAGGTCTTAACTCTTACTCTGGACTAATGGTTAAGGTCTTAACTCTACTCTGGCATCATGGTTAAGGTCTTAACTCTTACTCTGGACTAATGGTTAAGGTCTTATCTCTTACTCTGGACTAATGGTTAAGGTCTTAACTCTTACTCTGGCATCATGGTTAAGGTCTTAGACTCTTACTCTGGACTAATGGTTAAGGTCTGAACTCTTACTCTGGACTAATGGTTAAGGTCTTAACTCTTACTCTGGACTAATGGTTAAGGTCTTAACTCTTACTCTGGACTAATGGTTAAGGTCCTAGACTCTTACTCTCGAGTAATGGCTAAGGTCTTAACTCTTACTCTGGCATCATGGTTAAGGTCTTAGACTCTTACTCTGGACTAATGGTTAAGGTCTTAACTCATACTCTGGACTAATGGTTAAGGTCTTAGACTCTTACTCTGGACTAATGGTTAAGGTCTTAACTCTTACTCTGGACTAATGGTTAAGGTCTTAACTCTTACTCTGGACTAATGGTTAAGGTCTTAACTCTTACTCTGGCATCATGGTTAAGGTCTTAACTCTTACTCTGGCATCATTGTTAAGGTCTTAACTCTTACTCTGGACTAATGGTTAAGGTCTGAACTCTTACTCTGGACTAATGGTTAAGGTCTTAACTCTTACTCTGGACTAATGGTTAAGGTCTTAACTCTTACTCTGGGCTAATGGTTAAGGTCTTAACTCTTACTCTGGACTAATGGTTAAGGTCTTATCTCTTACTCTGGACTACTAGTTAATGTCTTAACTCTTACTCTGGCGTCATGGTTAAGGTCTTAACTCTCACTCTGGCATCATGGTTAAGGTCTTAACTCTTACTCTGGACTAATGGTTAAGGTCTTAACTCTTACTCTGGCATCATGGTTAAGGTCTTAACTCTTACTCTGGACTAATGGTTAAGGTCTTAACTCTTACTCTGGCATCATGGTTAAGGTCTTAACTCTTACTCTGGACTAATGGTTAAGGTCTTAACTCTTACTCTGGCATGATGGTTGAGGTCTTAACTCTTACTCTGGACTAATGGTTAAGGTCTTAACTCTTACTCTGGCATCATGGTTAAGGTCTTAACACTTACTGTGGACTAATGGTTAAGGTCTTAACTCTTTCTCTGGGCTAATGGTTAAGGTCTTAGACTCTTACTCTGGCATCATGGTTAAGGTCTTAGACTCTTACTCTGGCATCAAGGTTAAGGTCTTAACTCTTACACTGGCATCATGGATAAGGTCTTAACTCGTACTCTGGACTAATGGTTAAGGTCTGAACTCTTACTCTGGACTAATGGTTAAGGTCTTAACTCTTACTCTGGACTAATGGTTAAGGTCTTAACTCTTACTCTGGACTAATGGTTAAGGTCTTAGACTCTTACTCTCGAGTAATGGCTAAGGTCTTAACTCTTACTCTGGCATCATGGTTAAGGTCTTAGACTCTTACTCTGGACTAATGGTTAAGGTCTTAACTCATACTCTGGACTAATGGTTAAGGTCTTAGACTCTTACTCTGGACTAATGGTTAAGGTCTTAACTCTTACTCTGGACTAATGGTTAAGGTCTTAACTCTTACTCTGGACTAATGGTTAAGGTCTTAACTCTTACTCTGGCATCATGGTTAAGGTCTTAACTCTTACTCTGGCATCATGGTTAAGGTCTTAACTCTTACTCTGGCATCATTGTTAAGGTCTTAACTCTTACTCTGGACTAATGGTTAAGGTCTGAACTCTTACTCTGGACTAATGGTTAAGGTCTTAACTCTTACTCTGGCATCATGGTTAAGGTCTTAACTCTTACTCTGGACTAATGGTTAAGGTCTTAACTCTTACTCTGGGCTAATGGTTAAGGTCTTAACTCTTACTCTGGACTAATGGTTAAGGTCTTATCTCTTACTCTGGACTACTAGTTAATGTCTTAACTCTTACTCTGGCGTCATGGTTAAGGTCTTAACTCTCACTCTGGCATCATGGTTAAGGTCTTAACTCTTACTCTGGACTAATGGTTAAGGTCTTAACTCTTACTCTGGCATCATGGTTAAGGTCTTAACTCTTACTCTGGACTAATGGTTAAGGTCTTAACTCTTACTCTGGACTAATGGTTAAGGTCTTATCTCTTACTCTGGACTAATGGTTAAGGTCTTAGACTCTTACTCTGGCATCATGAATAAGGTCTTAGACTCTTACTCTGGACTACTGGTTAATGTCTTAACTCTTACTCTGTACTCATGGTTAAGGTCTTAACTCTTACTCTGGCATCATGGTTAAGGTCTTAACTCTTACTCTGGACTAATGGTTAAGGTCTTAACTCTTACTCTGGACTAATGGTTAAGGTCTTAACTCTACTCTGGCATCATGGTTAAGGTCTTAACTCTTACTCTGGACTAATGGTTAAGGTCTTATCTCTTACTCTGGACTAATGGTTAAGGTCTTAACTCTTACTCTGGCATCATGGTTAAGGTCTTAGACTCTTACTCTGGACTAATGGTTAAGGTCTTAACTCTTACTCTGGCATCATGGTTAAGGTCATAACTCTTACTCTGGACTAATGGTTAAGGTCTTAGACTCTTACTCTGGACTAATGGTTAAGGTCTTAACTCTTTCTCTGGGCTAATGGTTAAGGTCTTAGACTCTTACTCTGGCATCAAGGTTAAGGTCTTAACTCTTACACTGGCATCATGGTTAAGGTCTTAACTCGTACTCTGGACTAATGGTTAAGGTCTGAACTCTTACTCTGGACTAATGGTTAAGGTCTTAACTCTTACTCTGGACTAATGGTTAAGGTCCTAGACTCTTACTCTCGAGTAATGGCTAAGGTCTTAACTCTTACTCTGGCATCATGGTTAAGGTCTTAGACTCTTACTCTGGACTAATGGTTAAGGTCTTAACTCATACTCTGGACTAATGGTTAAGGTCTTAGACTCTTACTCTGGACTAATGGTTAAGGTCTTAACTCTTACTCTGGACTAATGGTTAAGGTCTTAACTCTTACTCTGGACTAATGGTTAAGGTCTTAACTCTTACTCTGGCATCATGGTTGAGGTCTTAACTCTTACTCTGGACTAATGGTTAAGGTCTTAACTCTTACTCTGGCATCATGGTTAAGGTCTTAACACTTACTCTGGACTAATGGTTAAGGTCTTAACTCTTACTCTGACATCATCGTTAAGGTCTTAACTCTTACTCTGGCATCATGGTTAAGGTCTTAGACTCTTACTCTGGACTAATGGTTAAGGTCTTAACTCTTACTCTGGACTAATGGTTAAGGTCTTAACTCTTACTCTGGCATCATGGTTAAGGTCTTAACTCTTACTCTGGACTAATGGTTAAGGTCTTAACTCTTACTCTGGCATCATGGTTGAGGTCTTAACTCTTACTCTGGACTAATGGTTAAGGTCTTAACTCTTACTCTGGCATCATGGTTAAGGTCTTAACACTTACTGTGGACTAATGGTTAAGGTCTTAACTCTTTCTCTGGGCTAATGGTTAAGGTCTTAACTCTTACTCTGGACTAATGGTTAAGGTGTTAACTCTTACTCTGGCATCATCGTTAAGGTCTTAACTCTTACTCTGGCATCATGGTTAAGGTCTTAACTCTTACTCTGGACTAATGGTTAAGGTCTTAACTCTTACTCTGGACTAATGGTTAAGGTCTTAACTCTTACTCTGGCATCATGGTTAAGGTCTTAACTCTGGCATCATGGTTAAGGTCTTAACTCTCACTCTGGCATCGTGGTTAAGGTCTTAACTCTTACTCTGGACTAATGGTTAAGGTCTTAACTCTTACTCTGGCATCATGGTTAAGGTCTTAGACTCTTACTCTGGACTAATGGTTAAGGTCTTAACTCATACTCTGGACTAATGGTTAAGGTCTTAGACTCTTACTCTGGACCAATGGTTAAGGTCTTAACTCTTACTCTGGACTAATGGTTAAGGTCTTAACTCTTACTCTGGACTAATGGTTAAGGTCTTAACTCTTACTCTGGCATCATGGTTAAGGTCTTAACTCTTACTCTGGACTAATGGTTAAGGTCTTAACTCTTACTCTGGCATCATGGTTGAGGTCTTAACTCTTACTCTGGACTAATGGTTAAGGTCTTAACTCTTACTCTGGCATCATGGTTAAGGTCCTAACTCTTACTCTGGACTAATGGTTAAGGTCTTAACTCTTACTCTGGACTAATGGTTAAGGTCTTAACTCTTACTCTGGACTAATGGTTAAGGTCCTAGACTCTTACTCTCGAGTAATGGCTAAGGTCTTAACTCTTACTCTGGCATCATGGTTAAGGTCTTAGACTCTTACTCTGGACTAATGGTTAAGGTCTTAACTCATACTCTGGACTAATGGTTAAGGTCTTAGACTCTTACTCTGGACTAATGGTTAAGGTCTTAACTCTTACTCTGGACTAATGGTTAAGGTCTTAACTCTTACTCTGGACTAATGGTTAAGGTCTTAACTCTTACTCTGGCATCATGGTTAAGGTCTTAACTCTTACTCTGGCATCATTGTTAAGGTCTTAACTCTTACTCTGGACTAATGGTTAAGGTCTGAACTCTTACTCTGGACTAATGGTTAAGGTCTTAACTCTTACTCTGGCATCATGGTTAAGGTCTTAACTCTTACTCTGGACTAATGGTTAAGGTCTTAACTCTTACTCTGGGCTAATGGTTAAGGTCTTAACTCTTACTCTGGACTAATGGTTAAGGTCTTATCTCTTACTCTGGACTACTAGTTAATGTCTTAACTCTTACTCTGGCGTCATGGTTAAGGTCTTAACTCTCACTCTGGCATCATGGTTAAGGTCTTAACTCTTACTCTGGACTAATGGTTAAGGTCTTAACTCTTACTCTGGCATCATGGTTAAGGTCTTAACTCTTACTCTGGACTAATGGTTAAGGTCTGAACTCTTACTCTGGACTAATGGTTAAGGTCTTATCTCTTACTCTGGCATCATGGTTAAGGTCTTAACTCTTACTCTGGACTAATGGTTAAGGTCTTAACTCTTACTCTGGCATCATGGTTAAGGTCTTAACTCTTACTCTGGACTAATGGTTAAGGTCTTATCTCTTACTCTGGCATCATGGTTAAGGTCTTAACTCTTACTCTGGACTAATGGTTAAGGTCTTAACTCTTACTCTGGCATCATGGTTAAGGTCTTAACTCTTACTCTGGACTAATGGTTAAGGTCTTAACTCTTACTCTGGGCTAATGGTTAAGGTCTTAACTCTTACTCTGGACTAATGGTTAAGGTCTTATCTCTTACTCTGGACTAATGGTTAAGGTCTTAGACTCTTACTCTGGCATCATGAATAAGGTCTTAGACTCTTACTCTGGACTACTGGTTAATGTCTTAACTCTTACTCTGTACTCATGGTTAAGGTCTTAACTCTTACTCTGGCATCATGGTTAAGGTCTTAACTCTTACTCTGGACTAATGGTTAAGGTCTTAACTCTTACTCTGGACTAATGGTTAAGGTCTTAACTCTACTCTGGCATCATGGTTAAGGTCTTAACTCTTACTCTGGACTAATGGTTAAGGTCTTATCTCTTACTCTGGACTAATGGTTAAGGTCTTAACTCTTACTCTGGCATCATGGTTAAGGTCTTAGACTCTTACTCTGGACTAATGGTTAAGGTCTTAACTCTTACTCTGGCATCATGGTTAAGGTCATAACTCTTACTCTGGACTAATGGTTAAGGTCTTAGACTCTTACTCTGGACTAATGGTTAAGGTCTTAACTCTTTCTCTGGGCTAATGGTTAAGGTCTTAGACTCTTACTCTGGCATCATGGTTAAGGTCTTAGACTCTTACTCTGGCATCAAGGTTAAGGTCTTAACTCTTACACTGGCATCATGGTTAAGGTCTTAACTCGTACTCTGGACTAATGGTTAAGGTCTGAACTCTTACTCTGGACTAATGGTTAAGGTCTTAACTCTTACTCTGGACTAATGGTTAAGGTCTTAACTCTTACTCTGGACTAATGGTTAAGGTCCTAGACTCTTACTCTCGAGTAATGGCTAAGGTCTTAACTCTTACTCTGGCATCATGGTTAAGGTCTTAGACTCTTACTCTGGACTAATGGTTAAGGTCTTAACTCATACTCTGGACTAATGGTTAAGGTCTTAGACTCTTACTCTGGACTAATGGTTAAGGTCTTAACTCTTACTCTGGACTAATGGTTAAGGTCTTAACTCTTACTCTGGCATCATGGTTAAGGTCTTAACTCTTACTCTGGCATCATTGTTAAGGTCTTAACTCTTACTCTGGACTAATGGTTAAGGTCTGAACTCTTACTCTGGACTAATGGTTAAGGTCTTAACTCTTACTCTGGCATCATGGTTAAGGTCTTAACTCTTACTCTGGACTAATGGTTAAGGTCTTAACTCTTACTCTGGGCTAATGGTTAAGGTCTTAACTCTTACTCTGGACTAATGGTTAAGGTCTTATCTCTTACTCTGGACTACTAGTTAATGTCTTAACTCTTACTCTGGCGTCATGGTTAAGGTCTTAACTCTCACTCTGGCATCATGGTTAAGGTCTTAACTCTTACTCTGGACTAATGGTTAAGGTCTTAACTCTTACTCTGGCATCATGGTTAAGGTCTTAACTCTTACTCTGGACTAATGGTTAAGGTCTTAACTCTTACTCTGGACTAATGGTTAAGGTCTTATCTCTTACTCTGGACTAATGGTTAAGGTCTTAGACTCTTACTCTGGCATCATGAATAAGGTCTTAGACTCTTACTCTGGACTACTGGTTAATGTCTTAACTCTTACTCTGTACTCATGGTTAAGGTCTTAACTCTTACTCTGGCATCATGGTTAAGGTCTTAACTCTTACTCTGGACTAATGGTTAAGGTCTTAACTCTTACTCTGGACTAATGGTTAAGGTCGTAACTCTACTCTGGCATCATGGTTAAGGTCTTAACTCTTACTCTGGACTAATGGTTAAGGTCTTATCTCTTACTCTGGACTAATGGTTAAGGTCTTAACTCTTACTCTGGCATCATGGTTAAGGTCTTAGACTCTTACTCTGGACTAATGGTTAAGGTCTTAACTCTTACTCTGGCATCATGGTTAAGGTCATAACTCTTACTCTGGACTAATGGTTAATGTCTTAGACTCTTACTCTGGACTAATGGTTAAGGTCTTAACTCTTTCTCTGGGCTAATGGTTAAGGTCTTAGACTCTTACTCTGGCATCATGGTTAAGGTCTTAGACTCTTACTCTGGCATCAAGGTTAAGGTCTTAACTCTTACACTGGCATCATGGTTAAGGTCTTAACTCGTACTCTGGACTAATGGTTAAGGTCTGAACTCTTACTCTGGACTAATGGTTAAGGTCTTAACTCTTACTCTGGACTAATGGTTAAGGTCTTAACTCTTACTCTGGACTAATGGTTAAGGTCCTAGACTCTTACTCTCGAGTAATGGCTAAGGTCTTAACTCTTACTCTGGCATCATGGTTAAGGTCTTAGACTCTTACTCTGGACTAATGGTTAAGGTCTTAACTCATACTCTGGACTAATGGTTAAGGTCTTAGACTCTTACTCTGGACTAATGGTTAAGGTCTTAACTCTTACTCTGGACTAATGGTTAAGGTCTTAACTCTTACTCTGGCATCATGGTTAAGGTCTTAACTCTTACTCTGGCATCATTGTTAAGGTCTTAACTCTTACTCTGGACTAATGGTTAAGGTCTGAACTCTTACTCTGGACTAATGGTTAAGGTCTTAACTCTTACTCTGGCATCATGGTTAAGGTCTTAACTCTTACTCTGGACTAATGGTTAAGGTCTTAACTCTTACTCTGGGCTAATGGTTAAGGTCTTAACTCTTACTCTGGACTAATGGTTAAGGTCTTATCTCTTACTCTGGACTACTAGTTAATGTCTTAACTCTTACTCTGGCGTCATGGTTAAGGTCTTAACTCTCACTCTGGCATCATGGTTAAGGTCTTAACTCTTACTCTGGACTAATGGTTAAGGTCTTAACTCTTACTCTGGCATCATGGTTAAGGTCTTAACTCTTACTCTGGACTAATGGTTAAGGTCTTAACTCTTACTCTGGACTAATGGTTAAGGTCTTATCTCTTACTCTGGACTAATGGTTAAGGTCTTAGACTCTTACTCTGGCATCATGAATAAGGTCTTAGACTCTTACTCTGGACTACTGGTTAATGTCTTAACTCTTACTCTGTACTCATGGTTAAGGTCTTAACTCTTACTCTGGCATCATGGTTAAGGTCTTAACTCTTACTCTGGACTAATGGTTAAGGTCTTAACTCTTACTCTGGACTAATGGTTAAGGTCTTAACTCTACTCTGGCATCATGGTTAAGGTCTTAACTCTTACTCTGGACTAATGGTTAAGGTCTTATCTCTTACTCTGGACTAATGGTTAAGGTCTTAACTCTTACTCTGGCATCATGGTTAAGGTCTTAGACTCTTACTCTGGACTAATGGTTAAGGTCTTAACTCTTACTCTGGCATCATGGTTAAGGTCATAACTCTTACTCTGGACTAATGGTTAAGGTCTTAGACTCTTACTCTGGACTAATGATTAAGGTCTTAACTCTTTCTCTGGGCTAATGGTTAAGGTCTTAGACTCTTACTCTGGCATCATGGTTAAGGTCTTAGACTCTTACTCTGGCATCAAGGTTAAGGTCTTAACTCTTACACTGGCATCATGGTTAAGGTCTTAACTCGTACTCTGGACTAATGGTTAAGGTCTGAACTCTTACTCTGGACTAATGGTTAAGGTCTTAACTCTTACTCTGGACTAATGGTTAAGGTCCTAGACTCTTACTCTCGAGTAATGGCTAAGGTCTTAACTCTTACTCTGGCATCATGGTTAAGGTCTTAGACTCTTACTCTGGACTAATGGTTAAGGTCTTAACTCATACTCTGGACTAATGGTTAAGGTCTTAGACTCTTACTCTGGACTAATGGTTAAGGTCTTAACTCTTACTCTGGACTAATGGTTAAGGTCTTAACTCTTACTCTGGACTAATGGTTAAGGTCTTAACTCTTACTCTGGCATCATGGTTAAGGTCTTAACTCTTACTCTGGACTAATGGTTAAGGTCTTAACTCTTACTCTGGCATCATGGTTGAGGTCTTAACTCTTACTCTGGACTAATGGTTAAGGTCTTAACTCTTACTCTGGCATCATGGTTAAGGTCTTAACACTTACTCTGGACTAATGGTTAAGGTCTTAACTCTTACTCTGACATCATCGTTAAGGTCTTAACTCTTACTCTGGCATCATGGTTAAGGTCTTAGACTCTTACTCTGGACTAATGGTTAAGGTCTTAACTCTTACTCTGGACTAATGGTTAAGGTCTTAACTCTTACTCTGGACTAATGGTTAAGGTCTTAACTCTTACTCTGGCATCATGGTTAAGGTCTTAACTCTTACTCTGGACTAATGGTTAAGGTCTTAACTCTTACTCTGGCATCATGGTTGAGGTCTTAACTCTTACTCTGGACTAATGGTTAAGGTCTTAACTCTTACTCTGGCATCATGGTTAAGGTCTTAACTCTTACTCTGGACTAATGGTTAAGGTCTTAACTCTTACTCTGGGCTAATGGTTAAGGTCTTAACTCTTACTCTGGACTAATGGTTAAGGTCTTATCTCTTACTCTGGACTACTAGTTAATGTCTTAACTCTTACTCTGGCGTCATGGTTAAGGTCTTAACTCTCACTCTGGCATCATGTTTAAGGTCTTAACTCTTACTCTGGACTAATGGTTAAGGTCTTAACTCTTACTCTGGCATCATGGTTAAGGTCTTAACTCTTACTCTGGACTAATGGTTAAGGTCTTAACTCTTACTCTGGACTAATGGTTAAGTCTTATCTCTTACTCTGGACTAATGGTTAAGGTCTTAGACTCTTACTCTGGCATCATGAATAAGGTCTTAGACTCTTACTCTGGACTACTGGTTAATGTCTTAACTCTTACTCTGTACTCATGGTTAAGGTCTTAACTCTTACTCTGGCATCATGGTTAAGGTCTTAACTCTTACTCTGGACTAATGGTTAAGGTCTTAACTCTTACTCTGGACTAATGGTTAAGGTCTTAACTCTACTCTGGCATCATGGTTAAGGTCTTAACTCTTACTCTGGACTAATGGTTAAGGTCTTATCTCTTACTCTGGACTAATGGTTAAGGTCTTAACTCTTACTCTGGCATCATGGTTAAGGTCTTAGACTCTTACTCTGGACTAATGGTTAAGGTCTTAACTCTTACTCTGGCATCATGGTTAAGGTCATAACTCTTACTCTGGACTAATGGTTAAGGTCTTAGACTCTTACTCTGGACTAATGGTTAAGGTCTTAACTCTTTCTCTGGGCTAATGGTTAAGGTCTTAGACTCTTACTCTGGCATCATGGTTAAGGTCTTAGACTCTTACTCTGGCATCAAGGTTAAGGTCTTAACTCTTACACTGGCATCATGGTTAAGGTCTTAACTCGTACTCTGGACTAATGGTTAAGGTCTGAACTCTTACTCTGGACTAATGGTTAAGGTCTTAACTCTTACTCTGGACTAATGGTTAAGGTCCTAGACTCTTACTCTCGAGTAATGGCTAAGGTCTTAACTCTTACTCTGGCATCATGGTTAAGGTCTTAGACTCTTACTCTGGACTAATGGTTAAGGTCTTAACTCATACTCTGGACTAATGGTTAAGGTCTTAGACTCTTACTCTGGACTAATGGTTAAGGTCTTAACTCTTACTCTGGACTAATGGTTAAGGTCTTAACTCTTACTCTGGACTAATGGTTAAGGTCTTAACTCTTACTCTGGCATCATGGTTAAGGTCTTAACTCTTACTCTGGACTAATGGTTAAGGTCTTAACTCTTACTCTGACATCATCGTTAAGGTCTTAACTCTTACTCTGGCATCATGGTTAAGGTCTTAGACTCTTACTCTGGACTAATGGTTAAGGTCTTAACTCTTACTCTGGACTAATGGTTAAGGTCTTAACTCTTACTCTGGACTAATGGTTAAGGTCTTAACTCTTACTCTGGCATCATGGTTAAGGTCTTAACTCTTACTCTGGACTAATGGTTAAGGTCTTAACTCTTACTCTGGACTAATGGTTAAGGTCTTATCTCTTACTCTGGACTAATGGTTAAGGTTTTAGACTCTTACTCTGGCATCATGAATAAGGTCTTAGACTCTTACTCTGGACTACTGGTTAATGTCTTAACTCTTACTCTGTACTCATGGTTAAGGTCTTAACTCTTACTCTGGCATCATGGTTAAGGTCTTAACTCTTACTCTGGACTAATGGTTAAGGTCTTAACTCTTACTCTGGACTAATGGTTAAGGTCGTAACTCTACTCTGGCATCATGGTTAAGGTCTTAACTCTTACTCTGGACTAATGGTTAAGGTCTTATCTCTTACTCTGGACTAATGGTTAAGGTCTTAACTCTTACTCTGGCATCATGGTTAAGGTCTTAGACTCTTACTCTGGACTAATGGTTAAGGTCTTAACTCTTACTCTGGCATCATGGTTAAGGTCATAACTCTTACTCTGGACTAATGGTTAAGGTCTTAGACTCTTACTCTGGACTAATGGTTAAGGTCTTAACTCTTTCTCTGGGCTAATGGTTAAGGTCTTAGACTCTTACTCTGGCATCATGGTTAAGGTCTTAGACTCTTACTCTGGCATCAAGGTTAAGGTCTTAACTCTTACACTGGCATCATGGTTAAGGTCTTAACTCGTACTCTGGACTAATGGTTAAGGTCTGAACTCTTACTCTGGACTAATGGTTAAGGTCTTAACTCTTACTCTGGACTAATGGTTAAGGTCTTAACTCTTACTCTGGACTAATGGTTAAGGTCCTAGACTCTTACTCTCGAGTAATGGCTAAGGTCTTAACTCTTACTCTGGCATCATGGTTAAGGTCTTAGACTCTTACTCTGGACTAATGGTTAAGGTCTTAACTCATACTCTGGACTAATGGTTAAGGTCTTAGACTCTTACTCTGGACTAATGGTTAAGGTCTTAACTCTTACTCTGGACTAATGGTTAAGGTCTTAACTCTTACTCTGGCATCATGGTTAAGGTCTTAACTCTTACTCTGGCATCATTGTTAAGGTCTTAACTCTTACTCTGGACTAATGGTTAAGGTCTGAACTCTTACTCTGGACTAATGGTTAAGGTCTTAACTCTTACTCTGGCATCATGGTTAAGGTCTTAACTCTTACTCTGGACTAATGGTTAAGGTCTTAACTCTTACTCTGGGCTAATGGTTAAGGTCTTAACTCTTACTCTGGACTAATGGTTAAGGTCTTATCTCTTACTCTGGACTACTAGTTAATGTCTTAACTCTTACTCTGGCGTCATGGTTAAGGTCTTAACTCTCACTCTGGCATCATGGTTAAGGTCTTAACTCTTACTCTGGACTAATGGTTAAGGTCTTAACTCTTACTCTGGCATCATGGTTAAGGTCTTAACTCTTACTCTGGACTAATGGTTAAGGTCTTAACTCTTACTCTGGACTAATGGTTAAGGTCTTATCTCTTACTCTGGACTAATGGTTAAGGTCTTAGACTCTTACTCTGGCATCATGAATAAGGTCTTAGACTCTTACTCTGGACTACTGGTTAATGTCTTAACTCTTACTCTGTACTCATGGTTAAGGTCTTAACTCTTACTCTGGCATCATGGTTAAGGTCTTAACTCTTACTCTGGACTAATGGTTAAGGTCTTAACTCTTACTCTGGACTAATGGTTAAGGTCTTAACTCTACTCTGGCATCATGGTTAAGGTCTTAACTCTTACTCTGGACTAATGGTTAAGGTCTTATCTCTTACTCTGGACTAATGGTTAAGGTCTTAACTCTTACTCTGGCATCATGGTTAAGGTCTTAGACTCTTACTCTGGACTAATGGTTAAGGTCTTAACTCTTACTCTGGCATCATGGTTAAGGTCATAACTCTTACTCTGGACTAATGGTTAAGGTCTTAGACTCTTACTCTGGACTAATGGTTAAGGTCTTAACTCTTTCTCTGGGCTAATGGTTAAGGTCTTAGACTCTTACTCTGGCATCATGGTTAAGGTCTTAGACTCTTACTCTGGCATCAAGGTTAAGGTCTTAACTCTTACACTGGCATCATGGTTAAGGTCTTAACTCGTACTCTGGACTAATGGTTAAGGTCTGAACTCTTACTCTGGACTAATGGTTAAGGTCTTAACTCTTACTCTGGACTAATGGTTAAGGTCCTAGACTCTTACTCTCGAGTAATGGCTAAGGTCTTAACTCTTACTCTGGCATCATGGTTAAGGTCTTAGACTCTTACTCTGGACTAATGGTTAAGGTCTTAACTCATACTCTGGACTAATGGTTAAGGTCTTAGACTCTTACTCTGGACTAATGGTTAAGGTCTTAACTCTTACTCTGGACTAATGGTTAAGGTCTTAACTCTTACTCTGGACTAATGGTTAAGGTCTTAACTCTTACTCTGGCATCATGGTTAAGGTCTTAACTCTTACTCTGGACTAATGGTTAAGGTCTTAACTCTTACTCTGGCATCATGGTTGAGGTCTTAACTCTTACTCTGGACTAATGGTTAAGGTCTTAACTCTTACTCTGGCATCATGGTTAAGGTCTTAACACTTACTCTGGACTAATGGTTAAGGTCTTAACTCTTACTCTGACATCATCGTTAAGGTCTTAACTCTTACTCTGGCATCATGGTTAAGGTCTTAGACTCTTACTCTGGACTAATGGTTAAGGTCTTAACTCTTACTCTGGACTAATGGTTAAGGTCTTAACTCTTACTCTGGACTAATGGTTAAGGTCTTAACTCTTACTCTGGCATCATGGTTAAGGTCTTAACTCTTACTCTGGACTAATGGTTAAGGTCTTAACTCTTACTCTGGCATCATGGTTGAGGTCTTAACTCTTACTCTGGACTAATGGTTAAGGTCTTAACTCTTACTCTGGCATCATGGTTAAGGTCTTAACTCTTACTCTGGACTAATGGTTAAGGTCTTAACTCTTACTCTGGGCTAATGGTTAAGGTCTTAACTCTTACTCTGGACTAATGGTTAAGGTCTTATCTCTTACTCTGGACTACTAGTTAATGTCTTAACTCTTACTCTGGCGTCATGGTTAAGGTCTTAACTCTCACTCTGGCATCATGGTTAAGGTCTTAACTCTTACTCTGGACTAATGGTTAAGGTCTTAACTCTTACTCTGGCATCATGGTTAAGGTCTTAACTCTTACTCTGGACTAATGGTTAAGGTCTTAACTCTTACTCTGGACTAATGGTTAAGTCTTATCTCTTACTCTGGACTAATGGTTAAGGTCTTAGACTCTTACTCTGGCATCATGAATAAGGTCTTAGACTCTTACTCTGGACTACTGGTTAATGTCTTAACTCTTACTCTGTACTCATGGTTAAGGTCTTAACTCTTACTCTGGCATCATGGTTAAGGTCTTAACTCTTACTCTGGACTAATGGTTAAGGTCTTAACTCTTACTCTGGACTAATGGTTAAGGTCTTAACTCTACTCTGGCATCATGGTTAAGGTCTTAACTCTTACTCTGGACTAATGGTTAAGGTCTTATCTCTTACTCTGGACTAATGGTTAAGGTCTTAACTCTTACTCTGGCATCATGGTTAAGGTCTTAGACTCTTACTCTGGACTAATGGTTAAGGTCTTAACTCTTACTCTGGCATCATGGTTAAGGTCATAACTCTTACTCTGGACTAATGGTTAAGGTCTTAGACTCTTACTCTGGACTAATGGTTAAGGTCTTAACTCTTTCTCTGGGCTAATGGTTAAGGTCTTAGACTCTTACTCTGGCATCATGGTTAAGGTCTTAGACTCTTACTCTGGCATCAAGGTTAAGGTCTTAACTCTTACACTGGCATCATGGTTAAGGTCTTAACTCGTACTCTGGACTAATGGTTAAGGTCTGAACTCTTACTCTGGACTAATGGTTAAGGTCTTAACTCTTACTCTGGACTAATGGTTAAGGTCCTAGACTCTTACTCTCGAGTAATGGCTAAGGTCTTAACTCTTACTCTGGCATCATGGTTAAGGTCTTAGACTCTTACTCTGGACTAATGGTTAAGGTCTTAACTCATACTCTGGACTAATGGTTAAGGTCTTAGACTCTTACTCTGGACTAATGGTTAAGGTCTTAACTCTTACTCTGGACTAATGGTTAAGGTCTTAACTCTTACTCTGGACTAATGGTTAAGGTCTTAACTCTTACTCTGGCATCATGGTTAAGGTCTTAACTCTTACTCTGGACTAATGGTTAAGGTCTTAACTCTTACTCTGGCATCATGGTTGAGGTCTTAACTCTTACTCTGGACTAATGGTTAAGGTCTTAACTCTTACTCTGGCATCATGGTTAAGGTCTTAACACTTACTCTGGACTAATGGTTAAGGTCTTAACTCTTACTCTGACATCATCGTTAAGGTCTTAACTCTTACTCTGGCATCATGGTTAAGGTCTTAGACTCTTACTCTGACATCATCGTTAAGGTCTTAACTCTTACTCTGGACTAATGGTTAAGGTCTTAACTCTTACTCTGGACTAATGGTTAAGGTCTTAACTCTTACTCTGGCATCATGGTTAAGGTCTTAACTCTTACTCTGGACTAATGGTTAAGGTCTTAACTCTTACTCTGGCATCATGGTTGAGGTCTTAACTCTTACTCTGGACTAATGGTTAAGGTCTTAACTCTTACTCTGGCATCATGGTTAAGGTCTTAACACTTACTGTGGACTAATGGTTAAGGTCTTAACTCTTTCTCTGGGCTAATGGTTAAGGTCTTAGACTCTTACTCTGGCATCATGGTTAAGGTCTTAGACTCTTACTCTGGCATCAAGGTTAAGGTCTTAACTCTTACACTGGCATCATGGATAAGGTCTTAACTCGTACTCTGGACTAATGGTTAAGGTCTGAACTCTTACTCTGGACTAATGGTTAAGGTCTTAACTCTTACTCTGGACTAATGGTTAAGGTCTTATCTCTTACTCTGGACTAATGGTTAAGGTCTTAGACTCTTACTCTCGAGTAATGGCTAAGGTCTTAACTCTTACTCTGGCATCATGGTTAAGGTCTTAGACTCTTACTCTGGACTAATGGTTAAGGTCTTAACTCATACTCTGGACTAATGGTTAAGGTCTTAGACTCTTACTCTGGACTAATGGTTAAGGTCTTAACTCTTACTCTGGACTAATGGTTAAGGTCTTAACTCTTACTCTGGCATCATGGTTAAGGTCTTAACTCTTACTCTGGCATCATTGTTAAGGTCTTAACTCTTACTCTGGACTAATGGTTAAGGTCTGAACTCTTACTCTGGACTAATGGTTAAGGTCTTAACTCTTACTCTGGCATCATGGTTAAGGTCTTAACTCTTACTCTGGACTAATGGTTAAGGTCTTAACTCTTACTCTGGGCTAATGGTTAAGGTCTTAACTCTTACTCTGGACTAATGGTTAAGGTCTTATCTCTTACTCTGGACTACTAGTTAATGTCTTAACTCTTACTCTGGCGTCATGGTTAAGGTCTTAACTCTCACTCTGGCATCATGGTTAAGGTCTTAACTCTTACTCTGGACTAATGGTTAAGGTCTTAACTCTTACTCTGGCATCATGGTTAAGGTCTTAACTCTTACTCTGGACTAATGGTTAAGGTCTTAACTCTTACTCTGGACTAATGGTTAAGGTCTTATCTCTTACTCTGGACTAATGGTTAAGGTCTTAGACTCTTACTCTGGCATCATGAATAAGGTCTTAGACTCTTACTCTGGACTACTGGTTAATGTCTTAACTCTTACTCTGTACTCATGGTTAAGGTCTTAACTCTTACTCTGGCATCATGGTTAAGGTCTTAACTCTTACTCTGGACTAATGGTTAAGGTCTTAACTCTTACTCTGGACTAATGGTTAAGGTCTTAACTCTACTCTGGCATCATGGTTAAGGTCTTAACTCTTACTCTGGACTAATGGTTAAGGTCTTATCTCTTACTCTGGACTAATGGTTAAGGTCTTAACTCTTACTCTGGCATCATGGTTAAGGTCTTTGACTCTTACTCTGGACTAATGGTTAAGGTCTTAACTCTTACTCTGGCATCATGGTTAAGGTCATAACTCTTACTCTGGACTAATGGTTAAGGTCTTAGACTCTTACTCTGGACTAATGGTTAAGGTCTTAACTCTTTCTCTGGGCTAATGGTTAAGGTCTTAGACTCTTACTCTGGCATCATGGTTAAGGTCTTAGACTCTTACTCTGGCATCAAGGTTAAGGTCTTAACTCTTACACTGGCATCATGGTTAAGGTCTTAACTCGTACTCTGGACTAATGGTTAAGGTCTGAACTCTTACTCTGGACTAATGGTTAAGGTCTTAACTCTTACTCTGGACTAATGGTTAAGGTCCTAGACTCTTACTCTCGAGTAATGGCTAAGGTCTTAACTCTTACTCTGGCATCATGGTTAAGGTCTTAGACTCTTACTCTGGACTAATGTTTAAGGTCTTAACTCATATTCTGGACTAATGGTTAAGGTCTTAGACTCTTACTCTGGACTAATGGTTAAGGTCTTAACTCTTACTCTGGACTAATGGTTAAGGTCTTAACTCTTACTCTGGCATCATGGTTAAGGTCTTAACTCTTACTCTGGACTAATGGTTAAGGTCTTAACTCTTACTCTGGCATCATGGTTGAGGTCTTAACTCTTACTCTGGACTAATGGTTAAGGTCTTAACTCTTACTCTGGCATCATGGTTAAGGTCTTAACACTTACTCTGGACTAATGGTTAAGGTCTTAACTCTTACTCTGACATCATCGTTAAGGTCTTAACTCTTACTCTGGCATCATGGTTAAGGTCTTAGACTCTTACTCTGGACTAATGGTTAAGGTCTTAACTCTTACTCTGGACTAATGGTTAAGGTCTTAACTCTTACTCTGGACTAATGGTTAAGGTCTTAACTCTTACTCTGGCATCATGGTTAAGGTCTTAACTCTTACTCTGGACTAATGGTTAAGGTCTTAACTCTTACTCTGGCATCATGGTTGAGGTCTTAACTCTTACTCTGGACTAATGGTTAAGGTCTTAACTCTTACTCTGGCATCATGGTTAAGGTCTTAACACTTACTGTGGACTAATGGTTAAGGTCTTAACTCTTTCTCCGGGCTAATGGTTAAGGTCTTAGACTCTTACTCTGGCATCATGGTTAAGGTCTTAGACTCTTACTCTGGCATCAAGGTTAAGGTCTTAACTCTTACACTGGCATCATGGATAAGGTCTTAACTCGTACTCTGGACTAATGGTTAAGGTCTGAACTCTTACTCTGGACTAATGGTTAAGGTCTTAACTCTTACTCTGGACTAATGGTTAAGGTCTTAACTCTTACTCTGGACTAATGGTTAAGGTCTTAGACTCTTACTCTCGAGTAATGGCTAAGGTCTTAACTCTTACTCTGGCATCATGGTTAAGGTCTTAGACTCTTACTCTGGACTAATGGTTAAGGTCTTAACTCATACTCTGGACTAATGGTTAAGGTCTTAGACTCTTACTCTGGACTAATGGTTAAGGTCTTAACTCTTACTCTGGACTAATGGTTAAGGTCTTAACTCTTACTCTGGACTAATGGTTAAGGTCTTAACTCTTACTCTGGCATCATGGTTAAGGTCTTAACTCTTACTCTGGACTAATGGTTAAGGTCTTAACTCTTACTCTGGCATCATGGTTGAGGTCTTAACTCTTACTCTGGACTAATGGTTAAGGTCTTAACTCTTACTCTGGCATCATGGTTAAGGTCTTAACACTTACTCTGGACTAATGGTTAAGGTCTTAACTCTTACTCTGGCATCATCGTTAAGGTCTTAACTCTTACTCTGGCATCATGGTTAAGGTCTTAACTCTTACTCTGGACTAATGGTTAAGGTCTTAACTCTTACTCTGGACTAATGGTTAAGGTCTTAGACTCATACTCTGGTAACATGGTTAAGGTCTTAACTCTTACTCTGGCATCATGGTTAAGGTCTCAGACTCTTACTCTGGACTAATGGTTAAGGTCTTAACTCTTACTCTGGCATCATGGTTAAGGTCTTAACTCTTACTCTGGCATCATGGTTAAGGTCTTAACTCTGGCATCATGGTTAAGGTCTTAACTCTTACTCTGGACTAATGGTTAAGGTCTTAAGTCTTACTCTGGCATCATGGTTAAGGTCTTAGACTCATACTCTGGCATCATGGTTAAGGTCTTAACTCTTACTCTGGACTAATGGTTAAGGTCTTAACTCTTACTCTGGCATCATGGTTAAGGTCTTAGACTCTTACTCTGGACTTATGGTTAAGGTCTTAACTCTTACTCTGGGCTAATGGTTAAGGTCTTAACTCTTACTCTGGACTAATGGTTAAGGTCTTATCTCTTACTCTGGACTAATGGTTAAGGTCTTAGACTCTTACTCTGGCATCATGGATAAGGTCTTAGACTCTTACTCTGGACTACTGGTTAATGTCTTAACTCTTACTCTGGCGTCATGGTTAAGGTCTTAACTCTCACTCTGGCATCATGGTTAAGGTCTTAACTCTTACTCTGGACTAATGGTTAAGGTCTTAACTCTTACTCTGGCATCATGGTTAAGGTCTTAGACTCTTACTCTGGCATCATGGTTAAGGTCTTAGACTCTTACTCTGGCATCAAGGTTAAGGTCTTAACTCTTACACTGGCATCATGGTTAAGGTCTTAACTCGTACTCTGGACTAATGGTTAAGGTCTGAACTCTTACTCTGGACTAATGGTTAAGGTCTTAACTCTTACTCTGGACTAATGGTTAAGGTCTTAACTCTTACTCTGGACTAATGGTTAAGGTCCTAGACTCTTACTCTCGAGTAATGGCTAAGGTCTTAACTCTTACTCTGGCATCATGGTTAAGGTCTTAGACTCTTACTCTGGACTAATGGTTAAGGTCTTAACTCATACTCTGGACTAATGGTTAAGGTCTTAGACTCTTACTCTGGACTAATGATTAAGGTCTTAACTCTTACTCTGGACTAATGGTTAAGGTCTTAACTCTTACTCTGGACTAATGGTTAAGGTCTTAACTCTTACTCTGGCATCATGGTTAAGGTCTTAACTCTTACTCTGGCATCATTGTTAAGGTCTTAACTCTTACTCTGGACTAATGGTTAAGGTCTGAACTCTTACTCTGGACTAATGGTTAAGGTCTTAACTCTTACTCTGGCATCATGGTTAAGGTCTTAACTCTTACTCTGGACTAATGGTTAAGGTCTTAACTCTTACTCTGGGCTAATGGTTAAGGTCTTAACTCTTACTCTGGACTAATGGTTAAGGTCTTATCTCTTACTCTGGACTACTAGTTAATGTCTTAACTCTTACTCTGGCGTCATGGTTAAGGTCTTAACTCTCACTCTGGCATCATGGTTAAGGTCTTAACTCTTACTCTGGACTAATGGTTAAGGTCTTAACTCTTACTCTGGCATCATGGTTAAGGTCTTAACTCTTACTCTGGACTAATGGTTAAGGTCTTAACTCTTACTCTGGACTAATGGTTAAGGTCTTATCTCTTACTCTGGACTAATGGTTAAGGTCTTAGACTCTTACTCTGGCATCATGAATAAGGTCTTAGACTCTTACTCTGGACTACTGGTTAATGTCTTAACTCTTACTCTGTACTCATGGTTAAGGTCTTAACTCTTACTCTGGCATCATGGTTAAGGTCTTAACTCTTACTCTGGACTAATGGTTAAGGTCTTAACTCTTACTCTGGACTAATGGTTAAGGTCTTAACTCTACTCTGGCATCATGGTTAAGGTCTTAACTCTTACTCTGGACTAATGGTTAAGGTCTTATCTCTTACTCTGGACTAATGGTTAAGGTCTTAACTCTTACTCTGGCATCATGGTTAAGGTCTTAGACTCTTACTCTGGACTAATGGTTAAGGTCTTAACTCTTACTCTGGCATCATGGTTAAGGTCATAACTCTTACTCTGGACTAATGGTTAAGGTCTTAGACTCTTACTCTGGACTAATGGTTAAGGTCTTAACTCTTTCTCTGGGCTAATGGTTAAGGTCTTAGACTCTTACTCTGGCATCATGGTTAAGGTCTTAGACTCTTACTCTGGCATCAAGGTTAAGGTCTTAACTCTTACACTGGACTAATGGTTAAGGTCTGAACTCTTACTCTGGACTAATGGTTAAGGTCTTAACTCTTACTCTGGACTAATGGTTAAGGTCTTAACTCTTACTCTGGACTAATGGTTAAGGTCTTAGACTCTTACTCTCGAGTAATGGCTAAGGTCTTAACTCTTACTCTGGCATCATGGTTAAGGTCTTAGACTCTTACTCTGGACTAATGGTTAAGGTCTTAACTCATACTCTGGACTAATGGTTAAGGTCTTAGACTCTTACTCTGGACTAATGGTTAAGGTCTTAACTCTTACTCTGGACTAATGGTTAAGGTCTTAACTCTTACTCTGGCATCATGGTTAAGGTCTTAACTCTTACTCTGGCATCATTGTTAAGGTCTTAACTCTTACTCTGGACTAATGGTTAAGGTCTGAACTCTTACTCTGGACTAATGGTTAAGGTCTTAACTCTTACTCTGGCATCATGGTTAAGGTCTTAACTCTTACTCTGGACTAATGGTTAAGGTCTTAACTCTTACTCTGGGCTAATGGTTAAGGTCTTAACTCTTACTCTGGACTAATGGTTAAGGTCTTATCTCTTACTCTGGACTACTAGTTAATGTCTTAACTCTTACTCTGGCGTCATGGTTAAGGTCTTAACTCTCACTCTGGCATCATGGTTAAGGTCTTAACTCTTACTCTGGACTAATGGTTAAGGTCTTAACTCTTACTCTGGCATCATGGTTAAGGTCTTAACTCTTACTCTGGACTAATGGTTAAGGTCTTAACTCTTACTCTGGACTAATGGTTAAGGTCTTATCTCTTACTCTGGACTAATGGTTAAGGTCTTAGACTCTTACTCTGGCATCATGAATAAGGTCTTAGACTCTTACTCTGGACTACTGGTTAATGTCTTAACTCTTACTCTGTACTCATGGTTAAGGTCTTAACTCTTACTCTGGCATCATGGTTAAGGTCTTAACTCTTACTCTGGACTAATGGTTAAGGTCTTAACTCTTACTCTGGACTAATGGTTAAGGTCTTAACTCTACTCTGGCATCATGGTTAAGGTCTTAACTCTTACTCTGGACTAATGGTTAAGGTCTTATCTCTTACTCTGGACTAATGGTTAAGGTCTTAACTCTTACTCTGGCATCATGGTTAAGGTCTTTGACTCTTACTCTGGACTAATGGTTAAGGTCTTAACTCTTACTCTGGCATCATGGTTAAGGTCATAACTCTTACTCTGGACTAATGGTTAAGGTCTTAGACTCTTACTCTGGACTAATGGTTAAGGTCTTAACTCTTTCTCTGGGCTAATGGTTAAGGTCTTAGACTCTTACTCTGGCATCATGGTTAAGGTCTTAGACTCTTACTCTGGCATCAAGGTTAAGGTCTTAACTCTTACACTGGCATCATGGTTAAGGTCTTAACTCGTACTCTGGACTAATGGTTAAGGTCTGAACTCTTACTCTGGACTAATGGTTAAGGTCTTAACTCTTACTCTGGACTAATGGTTAAGGTCCTAGACTCTTACTCTCGAGTAATGGCTAAGGTCTTAACTCTTACTCTGGCATCATGGTTAAGGTCTTAGACTCTTACTCTGGACTAATGGTTAAGGTCTTAACTCATATTCTGGACTAATGGTTAAGGTCTTAGACTCTTACTCTGGACTAATGGTTAAGGTCTTAACTCTTACTCTGGACTAATGGTTAAGGTCTTAACTCTTACTCTGGCATCATGGTTAAGGTCTTAACTCTTACTCTGGACTAATGGTTAAGGTCTTAACTCTTACTCTGGCATCATGGTTGAGGTCTTAACTCTTACTCTGGACTAATGGTTAAGGTCTTAACTCTTACTCTGGCATCATGGTTAAGGTCTTAACACTTACTCTGGACTAATGGTTAAGGTCTTAACTCTTACTCTGACATCATCGTTAAGGTCTTAACTCTTACTCTGGCATCATGGTGAAGGTCTTAGACTCTTACTCTGGACTAATGGTTAAGGTCTTAACTCTTACTCTGGACTAATGGTTAAGGTCTTAACTCTTACTCTGGACTAATGGTTAAGGTCTTAACTCTTACTCTGGCATCATGGTTAAGGTCTTAACTCTTACTCTGGACTAATGGTTAAGGTCTTAACTCTTACTCTGGCATCATGGTTGAGGTCTTAACTCTTACTCTGGACTAATGGTTAAGGTCTTAACTCTTACTCTGGCATCATGGTTAAGGTCTTAACACTTACTGTGGACTAATGGTTAAGGTCTTAACTCTTTCTCCGGGCTAATGGTTAAGGTCTTAGACTCTTACTCTGGCATCATGGTTAAGGTCTTAGACTCTTACTCTGGCATCAAGGTTAAGGTCTTAACTCTTACACTGGCATCATGGATAAGGTCTTAACTCGTACTCTGGACTAATGGTTAAGGTCTGAACTCTTACTCTGGACTAATGGTTAAGGTCTTAACTCTTACTCTGGACTAATGGTTAAGGTCTTAACTCTTACTCTGGACTAATGGTTAAGGTCTTAGACTCTTACTCTCGAGTAATGGCTAAGGTCTTAACTCTTACTCTGGCATCATGGTTAAGGTCTTAGACTCTTACTCTGGACTAATGGTTAAGGTCTTAACTCATACTCTGGACTAATGGTTAAGGTCTTAGACTCTTACTCTGGACTAATGGTTAAGGTCTTAACTCTTACTCTGGACTAATGGTTAAGGTCTTAACTCTTACTCTGGACTAATGGTTAAGGTCTTAACTCTTACTCTGGCATCATGGTTAAGGTCTTAACTCTTACTCTGGACTAATGGTTAAGGTCTTAACTCTTACTCTGGCATCATGGTTGAGGTCTTAACTCTTACTCTGGACTAATGGTTAAGGTCTTAACTCTTACTCTGGCATCATGGTTAAGGTCTTAACACTTACTCTGGACTAATGGTTAAGGTCTTAACTCTTACTCTGGCATCATCGTTAAGGTCTTAACTCTTACTCTGGCATCATGGTTAAGGTCTTAACTCTTACTCTGGACTAATGGTTAAGGTCTTAACTCTTACTCTGGACTAATGGTTAAGGTCTTAGACTCATACTCTGGTAACATGGTTAAGGTCTTAACTCTTACTCTGGCATCATGGTTAAGGTCTTAGACTCTTACTCTGGACTAATGGTTAAGGTCTTAACTCTTACTCTGGCATCATGGTTAAGGTCTTAACTCTTACTCTGGCATCATGGTTAAGGTCTTAACTCTGGCATCATGGTTAAGGTCTTAACTCTTACTCTGGACTAATGGTTAAGGTCTTAAGTCTTACTCTGGCATCATGGTTAAGGTCTTAGACTCATACTCTGGCATCATGGTTAAGGTCTTAACTCTTACTCTGGACTAATGGTTAAGGTCTTAACTCTTACTCTGGCATCATGGTTAAGGTCTTAGACTCTTACTCTGGACTTATGGTTAAGGTCTTAACTCTTACTCTGGGCTAATGGTTAAGGTCTTAACTCTTACTCTGGACTAATGGTTAAGGTCTTATCTCTTACTCTGGACTAATGGTTAAGGTCTTAGACTCTTACTCTGGCATCATGGATAAGGTCTTAGACTCTTACTCTGGACTACTGGTTAATGTCTTAACTCTTACTCTGGCGTCATGGTTAAGGTCTTAACTCTCACTCTGGCATCATGGTTAAGGTCTTAACTCTTACTCTGGACTAATGGTTAAGGTCTTAACTCTTACTCTGGCATCATGGTTAAGGTCTTAGACTCTTACTCTGGCATCATGGTTAAGGTCTTAGACTCTTACTCTGGCATCAAGGTTAAGGTCTTAACTCTTACACTGGCATCATGGTTAAGGTCTTAACTCGTACTCTGGACTAATGGTTAAGGTCTGAACTCTTACTCTGGACTAATGGTTAAGGTCTTAACTCTTACTCTGGACTAATGGTTAAGGTCTTAACTCTTACTCTGGACTAATGGTTAAGGTCCTAGACTCTTACTCTCGAGTAATGGCTAAGGTCTTAACTCTTACTCTGGCATCATGGTTAAGGTCTTAGACTCTTACTCTGGACTAATGGTTAAGGTCTTAACTCATACTCTGGACTAATGGTTAAGGTCTTAGACTCTTACTCTGGACTAATGATTAAGGTCTTAACTCTTACTCTGGACTAATGGTTAAGGTCTTAACTCTTACTCTGGACTAATGGTTAAGGTCTTAACTCTTACTCTGGCATCATGGTTAAGGTCTTAACTCTTACTCTGGCATCATTGTTAAGGTCTTAACTCTTACTCTGGACTAATGGTTAAGGTCTGAACTCTTACTCTGGACTAATGGTTAAGGTCTTAACTCTTACTCTGGCATCATGGTTAAGGTCTTAACTCTTACTCTGGACTAATGGTTAAGGTCTTAACTCTTACTCTGGGCTAATGGTTAAGGTCTTAACTCTTACTCTGGACTAATGGTTAAGGTCTTATCTCTTACTCTGGACTACTAGTTAATGTCTTAACTCTTACTCTGGCGTCATGGTTAAGGTCTTAACTCTCACTCTGGCATCATGGTTAAGGTCTTAACTCTTACTCTGGACTAATGGTTAAGGTCTTAACTCTTACTCTGGCATCATGGTTAAGGTCTTAACTCTTACTCTGGACTAATGGTTAAGGTCTTAACTCTTACTCTGGACTAATGGTTAAGGTCTTATCTCTTACTCTGGACTAATGGTTAAGGTCTTAGACTCTTACTCTGGCATCATGAATAAGGTCTTAGACTCTTACTCTGGACTACTGGTTAATGTCTTAACTCTTACTCTGTACTCATGGTTAAGGTCTTAACTCTTACTCTGGCATCATGGTTAAGGTCTTAACTCTTACTCTGGACTAATGGTTAAGGTCTTAACTCTTACTCTGGACTAATGGTTAAGGTCTTAACTCTACTCTGGCATCATGGTTAAGGTCTTAACTCTTACTCTGGACTAATGGTTAAGGTCTTATCTCTTACTCTGGACTAATGGTTAAGGTCTTAACTCTTACTCTGGCATCATGGTTAAGGTCTTAGACTCTTACTCTGGACTAATGGTTAAGGTCTTAACTCTTACTCTGGCATCATGGTTAAGGTCATAACTCTTACTCTGGACTAATGGTTAAGGTCTTAGACTCTTACTCTGGACTAATGGTTAAGGTCTTAACTCTTTCTCTGGGCTAATGGTTAAGGTCTTAGACTCTTACTCTGGCATCATGGTTAAGGTCTTAGACTCTTACTCTGGCATCAAGGTTAAGGTCTTAACTCTTACACTGGCATCATGGTTAAGGTCTTAACTCGTACTCTGGACTAATGGTTAAGGTCTGAACTCTTACTCTGGACTAATGGTTAAGGTCTTAACTCTTACTCTGGACTAATGGTTAAGGTCCTAGACTCTTACTCTCGAGTAATGGCTAAGGTCTTAACTCTTACTCTGGCATCATGGTTAAGGTCTTAGACTCTTACTCTGGACTAATGGTTAAGGTCTTAACTCATACTCTGGACTAATGGTTAAGGTCTTAGACTCTTACTCTGGACTAATGGTTAAGGTCTTAACTCTTACTCTGGACTAATGGTTAAGGTCTTAACTCTTACTCTGGACTAATGGTTAAGGTCTTAACTCTTACTCTGGCATCATGGTTAAGGTCTTAACTCTTACTCTGGACTAATGGTTAAGGTCTTAACTCTTACTCTGGCATCATGGTTGAGGTCTTAACTCTTACTCTGGACTAATGGTTAAGGTCTTAACTCTTACTCTGGCATCATGGTTAAGGTCTTAACACTTACTCTGGACTAATGGTTAAGGTCTTAACTCTTACTCTGACATCATCGTTAAGGTCTTAACTCTTACTCTGGCATCATGGTTAAGGTCTTAGACTCTTACTCTGGACTAATGGTTAAGGTCTTAACTCTTACTCTGGACTAATGGTTAAGGTCTTAACTCTTACTCTGGACTAATGGTTAAGGTCTTAACTCTTACTCTGGCATCATGGTTAAGGTCTTAACTCTTACTCTGGACTAATGGTTAAGGTCTTAACTCTTACTCTGGCATCATGGTTGAGGTCTTAACTCTTACTCTGGACTAATGGTTAAGGTCTTAACTCTTACTCTGGCATCATGGTTAAGGTCTTAACACTTACTGTGGACTAATGGTTAAGGTCTTAACTCTTTCTCTGGGCTAATGGTTAAGGTCTTAGACTCTTACTCTGGCATCATGGTTAAGGTCTTAGACTCTTACTCTGGCATCAAGGTTAAGGTCTTAACTCTTACACTGGCATCATGGATAAGGTCTTAACTCGTACTCTGGACTTATGGTTAAGGTCTTAACTCTTACTCTGGGCTAATGGTTAAGGTCTTAACTCTTACTCTGGACTAATGGTTAAGGTCTTATCTCTTACTCTGGACTAATGGTTAAGGTCTTAGACTCTTACTCTGGCATCATGGATAAGGTCTTAGACTCTTACTCTGGACTACTGGTTAATGTCTTAACTCTTACTCTGGCGTCATGGTTAAGGTCTTAACTCTCACTCTGGCATCATGGTTAAGGTCTTAACTCTTACTCTGGACTAATGGTTAAGGTCTTAACTCTTACTCTGGCATCATGGTTAAGGTCTTAACTCTTACTCTGGACTAATGGTTAAGGTCTGAACTCTTACTCTGGACTAATGGTTAAGGTCTTAAGTCTTACTCTGGCATCATGGTTAAGGTCTTAACTCTTACTCTGGACTAATGGTTAAGGTCTTAGACTTTTACTCTGGACTAATGGTTAAGGTCTTAACTCTTTCTCTGGGCTAATGGTTAAGGTCTTAGACTCTTACTCTGGCATCATGGTTAAGGTCTTAGACTCTTACTCTGGCATCAAGGTTAAGGTCTTAACTCTTACTCTGGCATCATGGTTAAGGTCTTAACTCTTACTCTGGACTAATGGTTAAGGTCTGAACTCTTACTCTGGACTAATAGTTAAGGTCTTAACTCTTAACTCTTACTCTGGACTAATGGTTAAGGTCTTAATTCTTACTCTGGACTAATGGTTAAGGTCTTAGACTCTTACTCTCGACTAATGGTTAAGGTCTTAACACTTACTCTGGCATCATGGTTAAGGTCTTAGACTCTTACTCTGGACTAATGGTTAAGGTCTTAACTCATACTCTGGACTAATGGTTAAGGTCTTAGACTCTTACTCTGGACTAATGGTTAAGGTCTTAACTCTTACACTGGACTAATGGTTAAGGTCTTAACTCTTACTCTGGACTAATGGTTAAGGTCTTAACTCTTACTCTGGCATCATGGTTAAGGTCTTAACTCTTACTCTGGACTAATGGTTAAGGTCTTAACTCTTACTCTGGCATCATGGTTGAGGTCTTAACTCTTACTCTGGACTAATGGTTAAGGTCTTAACTCTTACTCTGGCATCATGGTTAAGGTCCTAACACTTACTGTGGACTAATGGTTAAGGTCTTAACTCTTACTCTGGCATCATCGTTAAGGTCTTAACATTACTCTGGCATCATGGTTAAGGTCTTAGACTCTTACTCTGGACTAATGGTTACGGTCTTAACTCTTACTCTGGCATCATCGTTAAGGTCTTAACTCTTACTCTGGACTAATGGTTAAGGTCTTAACTCTTACTCTGGACTAATGGTTAAGGTCTTAACTCTTACTCTGGCATCATGGTTAAGGTCTTAACTCTGGAATCATGGTTAAGGTCTTAACTCTTACTCTGGACTAATGGTTAAGGTCTTAACTCTTACTCTGGCATCATGGTTAAGGTCTTAGACTCATACTCTGGCATCATGGTTAAGGTCTTAACTCTTACTCTGGACTAATGGTTAAGGTCTTAACTCTTACTCTGGCATCATGGTTAAGGTCTTAGACTCTTACTCTGGACTAATGGTTAAGGTCTTAACTCTTACTCTGGGCTAATGGTTAAGGTCTTAACTCTTACTCTGGACTAATGGTTAAGGTCTTATCTCTTACTCTGGACTAATGGTTAAGGTCTTAGACTCTTACTCTGGCATCATGGATAAGGTCTTAGACTCTTACTCTGGACTACTGGTTAATGTCTTAACTCTTACTCTGGCATCATGGTTAAGGTCTTAACTCTCACTCTGGCATCATGGTTAAGGTCTTAACTCTTACTCTGTACTCATGGTTAAGGTCTTAACTCTTACTCTGGCATCATGGTTAAGGTCTAAACTCTTACTCTGGACTAATGGTTAAGGTCTTAACTCTTACTCTGGACTAATGGTTAAGGTCTTAACTCTTACTCTGGCATCATGGTTAAGGTCTTATCTCTTACTCTGGACACATGGTTAAGGTCTTAACTCTTACTCTGGACTAATGGTTATGGTCTTAACTCTTACTCTGGCATCATGGTTAAGGTCTTAGACTCTTACTCTGGACTAATGGTTAAGGTCTTAACTCTTACTCTGGCATCATGGTTAAGGTCTTAACTCTTACTCTGGACTAATGGTTAAGGTCTTAGACTCTTACTCTGGACTAATGGTTAAGGTCTTAACTTTTTCTCTGGGCTAATGGTTAAGGACTTATACTCTTACTCTGGCATCATGGTTAAGGTCTTAGACTCTTACTCTGGCATCATGGTTAAGGTCTTAGACTCTTACTCTGGACTAATGGTTAAGGTCTTAACTCTTACTCTGGCATCATGGTTAAGGTCTTAACTCTTACTCTGGCATCATCGTTAAGGTCTTAACTCTTACTCTGGCATCATGGTTAAGGTCTTAACTCTTACTCTGGACTAATGGTTAAGGTCTTAACTCTTACTCTGGACTAATGGTTAAGGTCTTAACTCTTACTCTGGACTAATGGTTAAGGTCTTAAATCTTACGCTGGCATCATTGTTAAGGTCTTAACTCTTACTCTGGACTAATGGTTAAGGTCTTAACTCTTACTCTGGCATCATGGTTAAGGTCTTAACTCTTACTCTGGACTAATGGTTAAGGTCTTAACTCTTACTCTGGCATCATGGTTAAGGTCTTAACACTTACTCTGGACTAATGGTTAAGGTCTTAACTCTTACTCTGGCATCATCGTTAAGGTCTTAACTCTTACTCTGGCATCATGGTTAAGGTCTTAGACTCTTACTCTGGACTAATGGTTAAGGTCTTAACTCTTACTCTGGACTAATGGTTAAGGTCTTAACTCTTAATCTTGCATCATCGTTAAGGTCTTAACTCTTACTCTGGCATCATGGTTAAGGTCTTAACTCTTACTCTGGACTAATGGTTAAGGTCTTAACTCTTACTCTGGACTAATGGTTAAGGTCTTAGACTCATACTCTGGCAACATGGTTAAGGTCTTAACTCTTACTCTGGCATCATGGTTAAGGTCTTAGACTCTTACTGTGGACTAATGGTTAAGGTCTTAACTCTTACTCTGGCATCATGGTTAAGGTCTTAACTCTTACTCTGGCATCATCGTTAAGGTCTTAACTCTTACTCTGGCATCATGGTTAAGGTCTTAACTCTTACTCTGGACTAATGGTTAAGGTCTTAACTCTTACTCTGGACTAATGGTTAAGGTCTTAGACTCATACTCTGGCAACATGGTTAAGGTCTTAACTCTTACTCTGGCATCATGGTTAAGGTCTTAGACTATTACTCTGGACTAATGGTTAAGGTCTTAACTCTTACTCTGGCATCATGGTTAAGGTCTTAACTCTTACTCTGGCATCATGGTTAAGGTCTTAACTCTGGCATCATGGTTAAGGTCTTAACTCTTACTCTGGACTAATGGTTAAGGTCTTAAGTCTTACTCTGGCATCATGGTTAAGGTCTTAGACTCATACTCTGGCATCATGGTTAAGGTCTTAACTCTTACTCTGGACTAATGGTTAAGGTCTTAACTCTTACTCTGGCATCATGGTTAAGGTCTTAGACTCTTACTCTGGACTTATGGTTAAGGTCTTAACTCTTATTCTGGGCTAATGGTTAAGGTCTTAACTCTTACTCTGGACTAATGGTTAAGGTCTTATCTCTTACTCTGGACTAATGGTTAAGGTCTTAGACTCTTACTCTGGCATCATGGATAAGGTCTTAGACTCTTACTCTGGACTACTGGTTAATGTCTTAACTCTTACTCTGGCGTCATGGTTAAGGTCTTAACTCTCACTCTGGCATCATGGTTAAGGTCTTAACTCTTACTCTGGACTAATGGTTAAGGTCTTAACTCTTACTCTGGCATCATGGTTAAGGTCTTAACTCTTACTCTGGACTAATGGTTAAGGTCTGAACTCTTACTCTGGACTAATGGTTAAGGTCTTAACTCTTACTCTGGCATCATGGTTAAGGTCTTAACTCTTACTCTGGACTAATGGTTAAGGTCTTAGACTTTTACTCTGGACTAATGGTTAAGGTCTTAACTCTTTCTCTGGGCTAATGGTTAAGGTCTTAGACTCTTACTCTGGCATCATGGTTAAGGTCTTAGACTCTTACTCTGGCATCAAGGTTAAGGTCTTAACTCTTACTCTGGCATCATGGTTAAGGTCTTAACTCTTACTCTGGACTAATGGTTAAGGTCTGAACTCTTACTCTGGACTAATAGTTAAGGTCTTAACTCTTAACTCTTACTCTGGACTAATGGTTAAGGTCTTAATTCTTACTCTGGACTAATGGTTAAGGTCTTAGACTCTTACTCTCGACTAATGGTTAAGGTCTTAACACTTACTCTGGCATCATGGTTAAGGTCTTAGACTCTTACTCTGGACTAATGGTTAAGGTCTTAACTCATACTCTGGACTAATGGTTAAGGTCTTAGACTCTTACTCTGGACTAATGGTTAAGGTCTTAACTCTTACACTGGACTAATGGTTAAGGTCTTAACTCTTACTCTGGACTAATGGTTAAGGTCTTAACTCTTACTCTGGCATCATGGTTAAGGTCTTAACTCTTACTCTGGACTAATGGTTAAGGTCTTAACTCTTACTCTGGCATCATGGTTGAGGTCTTAACTCTTACTCTGGACTAATGGTTAAGGTCTTAACTCTTACTCTGGCATCATGGTTAAGGTCCTAACACTTACTGTGGACTAATGGTTAAGGTCTTAACTCTTACTCTGGCATCATCGTTAAGGTCTTAACATTACTCTGGCATCATGGTTAAGGTCTTAGACTCTTACTCTGGACTAATGGTTACGGTCTTAACTCTTACTCTGGCATCATCGTTAAGGTCTTAACTCTTACTCTGGACTAATGGTTAAGGTCTTAACTCTTACTCTGGACTAATGGTTAAGGTCTTAACTCTTACTCTGGCATCATGGTTAAGGTCTTAACTCTGGCATCATGGTTAAGGTCTTAACTCTTACTCTGGACTAATGGTTAAGGTCTTAACTCTTACTCTGGCATCATGGTTAAGGTCTTAGACTCATACTCTGGCATCATGGTTAAGGTCTTAACTCTTACTCTGGACTAATGGTTAAGGTCTTAACTCTTACTCTGGCATAATGGTTAAGGTCTTAGACTCTTACTCTGGACTAATGGTTAAGGTCTTAACTCTTACTATGGGCTAATGGTTAAGGTCTTAACTCTAACTCTGGACTAATGGTTAAGGTCTTATCTCTTACTCTGGACTAATGGTTAAGGTCTTAGACTCTTACTCTGGCATCATGGATAAGGTCTTAGACTCTTACTCTGGACTACTGGTTAATGTCTTAACTCTTACTCTGGCATCATGGTTAAGGTCTTAACTCTCACTCTGGCATCATGGTTAAGGTCTTAACTCTTACTCTGTACTCATGGTTAAGGTCTTAACTCTTACTCTGGCATCATGGTTAAGGTCTAAACTCTTACTCTGGACTAATGGTTAAGGTCTTAACTCTTACTCTGGACTAATGGTTAAGGTCTTAACTCTTACTCTGGCATCATGGTTAAGGTCTTATCTCTTACTCTGGACACATGGTTAAGGTCTTAACTCTTACTCTGGACTAATGGTTATGGTCTTAACTCTTACTCTGGCATCATGGTTAAGGTCTTAGACTCTTACTCTGGACTAATGGTTAAGGTCTTAACTCTTACTCTGGCATCATGGTTAAGGTCTTAACTCTTACTCTGGACTAATGGTTAAGGTCTTAGACTCTTACTCTGGACTAATGGTTAAGGTCTTAACTTTTTCTCTGGGCTAATGGTTAAGGACTTACACTCTTACTCTGGCATCATGGTTAAGGTCTTAGACTCTTACTCTGGCATCATGGTTAAGGTCTTAGACTCTTACTCTGGACTAATGGTTAAGGTCTTAACTCTTACTCTGGCATCATGGTTAAGGTCTTAACTCTTACTCTGGCATCATCGTTAAGGTCTTAACTCTTACTCTGGCATCATGGTTAAGGTCTTAACTCTTACTCTGGACTAATGGTTAAGGTCTTAACTCTTACTCTGGACTAATGGTTAAGGTCTTAACTCTTACTCTGGACTAATGGTTAAGGTCTTAAATCTTACGCTGGCATCATTGTTAAGGTCTTAACTCTTACTCTGGACTAATGGTTAAGGTCTTAACTCTTACTCTGGCATCATGGTTAAGGTCTTAACTCTTACTCTGGACTAATGGTTAAGGTCTTAACTCTTACTCTGGCATCATGGTTAAGGTCTTAACACTTACTCTGGACTAATGGTTAAGGTCTTAACTCTTACTCTGGCATCATCGTTAAGGTCTTAACTCTTACTCTGGCATCATGGTTAAGGTCTTAGACTCTTACTCTGGACTAATGGTTAAGGTCTTAACTCTTACTCTGGACTAATGGTTAAGGTCTTAACTCTTAATCTTTCATCATCGTTAAGGTCTTAACTCTTACTCTGGCATCATGGTTAAGGTCTTAACTCTTACTCTGGACTAATGGTTAAGGTCTTAACTCTTACTCTGGACTAATGGTTAAGGTCTTAGACTCATACTCTGGCAACATGGTTAAGGTCTTAACTCTTACTCTGGCATCATGGTTAAGGTCTTAGACTCTTACTGTGGACTAATGGTTAAGGTCTTAACTCTTACTCTGGCATCATGGTTAAGGTCTTAACTCTTACTCTGGCATCATCGTTAAGGTCTTAACTCTTACTCTGGCATCATGGTTAAGGTCTTAACTCTTACTCTGGACTAATGGTTAAGGTCTTAACTCTTACTCTGGACTAATGGTTAAGGTCTTAGACTCATACTCTGGCAACATGGTTAAGGTCTTAACTCTTACTCTGGCATCATGGTTAAGGTCTTAGACTCTTACTCTGGACTAATGGTTAAGGTCTTAACTCTTACTCTGGCATCATGGTTAAGGTCTTAACTCTTACTCTGGCATCATGGTTAAGGTCTTAACTCTGGCATCATGGTTAAGGTCTTAACTCTTACTCTGGACTAATGGTTAAGGTCTTAAGTCTTACTCTGGCATCATGGTTAAGGTCTTAGACTCATACTCTGGCATCATGGTTAAGGTCTTAACTCTTACTCTGGACTAATGGTTAAGGTCTTAACTCTTACTCTGGCATCATGGTTAAGGTCTTAGACTCTTACTCTGGACTTATGGTTAAGGTCTTAACTCTTACTCTGGGCTAATGGTTAAGGTCTTAACTCTTACTCTGGACTAATGGTTAAGGTCTTATCTCTTACTCTGGACTAATGGTTAAGGTCTTAGACTCTTACTCTGGCATCATGGATAAGGTCTTAGACTCTTACTCTGGACTACTGGTTAATGTCTTAACTCTTACTCTGGCGTCATGGTTAACGTCTTAACTCTCACTCTGGTATCATGGTTAAGGTCTTAACTCTTACTCTGGCATCATGGTTGAGGTCTTAACTCTTACTCTGGACTAATGGTTAAGGTCTTAACTCTTACTCTGGCATCATGGTTAAGGTCCTAACACTTACTGTGGACTAATGGTTAAGGTCTTAACTCTTACTCTGGCATCATCGTTAAGGTCTTAACATTACTCTGGCATCATGGTTAAGGTCTTAGACTCTTACTCTGGACTAATGGTTACGGTCTTAACTCTTACTCTGGCATCATCGTTAAGGTCTTAACTCTTACTCTGGACTAATGGTTAAGGTCTTAACTCTTACTCTGGACTAATGGTTAAGGTCTTAACTCTTACTCTGGCATCATGGTTAAGGTCTTAACTCTGGCATCATGGTTAAGGTCTTAACTCTTACTCTGGACTAATGGTTAAGGTCTTAACTCTTACTCTGGCATCATGGTTAAGGTCTTAGACTCATACTCTGGCATCATGGTTAAGGTCTTAACTCTTACTCTGGACTAATGGTTAAGGTCTTAACTCTTACTCTGGCATAATGGTTAAGGTCTTAGACTCTTACTCTGGACTAATGGTTAAGGTCTTAACTCTTACTATGGGCTAATGGTTAAGGTCTTAACTCTAACTCTGGACTAATGGTTAAGGTCTTATCTCTTACTCTGGACTAATGGTTAAGGTCTTAGACTCTTACTCTGGCATCATGGATAAGGTCTTAGACTCTTACTCTGGACTACTGGTTAATGTCTTAACTCTTACTCTGGCATCATGGTTAAGGTCTTAACTCTCACTCTGGCATCATGGTTAAGGTCTTAACTCTTACTCTGTACTCATGGTTAAGGTCTTAACTCTTACTCTGGCATCATGGTTAAGGTCTAAACTCTTACTCTGGACTAATGGTTAAGGTCTTAACTCTTACTCTGGACTAATGGTTAAGGTCTTAACTCTTACTCTGGCATCATGGTTAAGGTCTTATCTCTTACTCTGGACACATGGTTAAGGTCTTAACTCTTACTCTGGACTAATGGTTATGGTCTTAACTCTTACTCTGGCATCATGGTTAAGGTCTTAGACTCTTACTCTGGACTAATGGTTAAGGTCTTAACTCTTACTCTGGCATCATGGTTAAGGTCTTAACTCTTACTCTGGACTAATGGTTAAGGTCTTAGACTCTTACTCTGGACTAATGGTTAAGGTCTTAACTTTTTCTCTGGGCTAATGGTTAAGGACTTACACTCTTACTCTGGCATCATGGTTAAGGTCTTAGACTCTTACTCTGGCATCATGGTTAAGGTCTTAGACTCTTACTCTGGACTAATGGTTAAGGTCTTAACTCTTACTCTGGCATCATGGTTAAGGTCTTAACTCTTACTCTGGCATCATCGTTAAGGTCTTAACTCTTACTCTGGCATCATGGTTAAGGTCTTAACTCTTACTCTGGACTAATGGTTAAGGTCTTAACTCTTACTCTGGACTAATGGTTAAGGTCTTAACTCTTACTCTGGACTAATGGTTAAGGTCTTAAATCTTACGCTGGCATCATTGTTAAGGTCTTAACTCTTACTCTGGACTAATGGTTAAGGTCTTAACTCTTACTCTGGCATCATGGTTAAGGTCTTAACTCTTACTCTGGACTAATGGTTAAGGTCTTAACTCTTACTCTGGCATCATGGTTAAGGTCTTAACACTTACTCTGGACTAATGGTTAAGGTCTTAACTCTTACTCTGGCATCATCGTTAAGGTCTTAACTCTTACTCTGGCATCATGGTTAAGGTCTTAGACTCTTACTCTGGACTAATGGTTAAGGTCTTAACTCTTACTCTGGACTAATGGTTAAGGTCTTAACTCTTAATCTTTCATCATCGTTAAGGTCTTAACTCTTACTCTGGCATCATGGTTAAGGTCTTAACTCTTACTCTGGACTAATGGTTAAGGTCTTAACTCTTACTCTGGACTAATGGTTAAGGTCTTAGACTCATACTCTGGCAACATGGTTAAGGTCTTAACTCTTACTCTGGCATCATGGTTAAGGTCTTAGACTCTTACTGTGGACTAATGGTTAAGGTCTTAACTCTTACTCTGGCATCATGGTTAAGGTCTTAACTCTTACTCTGGCATCATCGTTAAGGTCTTAACTCTTACTCTGGCATCATGGTTAAGGTCTTAACTCTTACTCTGGACTAATGGTTAAGGTCTTAACTCTTACTCTGGACTAATGGTTAAGGTCTTAGACTCATACTCTGGCAACATGGTTAAGGTCTTAACTCTTACTCTGGCATCATGGTTAAGGTCTTAGACTCTTACTCTGGACTAATGGTTAAGGTCTTAACTCTTACTCTGGCATCATGGTTAAGGTCTTAACTCTTACTCTGGCATCATGGTTAAGGTCTTAACTCTGGCATCATGGTTAAGGTCTTAACTCTTACTCTGGACTAATGGTTAAGGTCTTAAGTCTTACTCTGGCATCATGGTTAAGGTCTTAGACTCATACTCTGGCATCATGGTTAAGGTCTTAACTCTTACTCTGGACTAATGGTTAAGGTCTTAACTCTTACTCTGGCATCATGGTTAAGGTCTTAGACTCTTACTCTGGACTTATGGTTAAGGTCTTAACTCTTACTCTGGGCTAATGGTTAAGGTCTTAACTCTTACTCTGGACTAATGGTTAAGGTCTTATCTCTTACTCTGGACTAATGGTTAAGGTCTTAGACTCTTACTCTGGCATCATGGATAAGGTCTTAGACTCTTACTCTGGACTACTGGTTAATGTCTTAACTCTTACTCTGGCGTCATGGTTAACGTCTTAACTCTCACTCTGGTATCATGGTTAAGGTCTTAACTCTTACTCTGGACTAATGGGTAAGGTCTTAACTCTTACTCTGGCATCATGGTTAAGGTCTTAACTCTTACTCTGGACTAATGGTTAAGGTCTGAACTCTTACTCTGGACTAATGGTTAAGGTCTTAACTCTTACTCTGGACTAATGGTTAAGGTCTTAGACTTTTACTCTGGACTAATGGTTAAGGTCTTAACTCTTTCTCTGGGCTAATGGTTAAGGTCTTAGACTCTTACTCTGGCATCATGGTTAAGGTCTTAGACTCTTACTCTGGCATCAAGGTTAAGGTCTTAACTCTTACTCTGGCATCATGGTTAAGGTCTTAACTCTTACTCTGGACTAATGGTTAAGGTCTGAACTCTTACTCTGGACTAATAGTTAAGGTCTTAACTCTTAACTCTTACTCTGGACTAATGGTTAAGGTCTTAATTCTTACTCTGGACTAATGGTTAAGGTCTTAGACTCTTACTCTCGACTAATGGTTAAGGTCTTAACACTTACTCTGGCATCATGGTTAAGGTCTTAGACTCTTACTCTGGACTAATGGTTAAGGTCTTAACTCATACTCTGGACTAATGGTTAAGGTCTTAGACTCTTACTCTGGACTAATGGTTAAGGTCTTAACTCTTACACTGGACTAATGGTTAAGGTCTTAACTCTTACTCTGGACTAATGGTTAAGGTCTTAACTCTTACTCTGGCATCATGGTTAAGGTCTTAACTCTTACTCTGGACTAATGGTTAAGGTCTTAACTCTTACTCTGGCATCATGGTTGAGGTCTTAACTCTTACTCTGGACTAATGGTTAAGGTCTTAACTCTTACTCTGGCATCATGGTTAAGGTCCTAACACTTACTGTGGACTAATGGTTAAGGTCTTAACTCTTACTCTGGCATCATCGTTAAGGTCTTAACATTACTCTGGCATCATGGTTAAGGTCTTAGACTCTTACTCTGGACTAATGGTTACGGTCTTAACTCTTACTCTGGCATCATCGTTAAGGTCTTAACTCTTACTCTGGACTAATGGTGAAGGTCTTAACTCTTACTCTGGACTAATGGTTAAGGTCTTAACTCTTACTCTGGCATCATGGTTAAGGTCTTAACTCTGGCATCATGGTTAAGGTCTTAACTCTTACTCTGGACTAATGGTTAAGGTCTTAACTCTTACTCTGGCATCATGGTTAAGGTCTTAGACTCATACTCTGGCATCATGGTTAAGGTCTTAACTCTTACTCTGGACTAATGGTTAAGGTCTTAACTCTTACTCTGGCATCATGGTTAAGGTCTTAGACTCTTACTCTGGACTAATGGTTAAGGTCTTAACTCTTACTCTGGGCTAATGGTTAAGGTCTTAACTCTTACTCTGGACTAATGGTTAAGGTCTTATCTCTTACTCTGGACTAATGGTTAAGGTCTTAGACTCTTACTCTGGCATCATGGATAAGGTCTTAGACTCTTACTCTGGACTACTGGTTAATGTCTTAACTCTTACTCTGGCATCATGGTTAAGGTCTTAACTCTCACTCTGGCATCATGGTTAAGGTCTTAACTCTTACTCTGTACTCATGGTTAAGGTCTTAACTCTTACTCTGGCATCATGGTTAAGGTCTTAACTCTTACTCTGGACTAATGGTTAAGGTCTTAACTCTTACTCTGGACTAATGGTTAAGGTCTTAACTCTTACTCTGGCATCATGGTTAAGGTCTTATCTCTTACTCTGGACACATGGTTAAGGTCTTAACTCTTACTCTGGACTAATGGTTATGGTCTTAACTCTTACTCTGGCATCATGGTTAAGGTCTTAGACTCTTACTCTGGACTAATGGTTAAGGTCTTAGACTCTTACTCTGGACTAATGGTTAAGGTCTTAACTTTTTCTCTGGGCTAATGGTTAAGGACTTAGACTCTTACTCTGGCATCATGGTTAAGGTCTTAGACTCTTACTCTGGCATCAAGGTTAAGGTCTTAACTCTTACTCTGGACTAATGGTTAAGGTCTGAACTCTTACTCTGGACTAATGGTTAAGGTCTTAACTCTTACTCTGGACTAATGGTTAAGGTCTTTGACTCTTACTCTGGACTAATGGTTAAGGTCTTAACTCTTACTCTGGGCTAATGGTTAAGGACTTAGACTCTTACTCTGGCATCATGGTTAAGGTCTTAGACTCTTACTCTGGCATCATGGTTAAGGTCTTAGACTCTTACTCTGGACTAATGGTTAAGGTCTTAACTCATACTCTGGACTAATGGTTAAGGCCTTAGACTCTTACTCTGGACTAATGGTTAAGGTCTTAACTCATACTCTGGACTAATGGTTAAGGTCTTAACTCTTACTCTGAACTAATGGTTAAGGTCTTAAATCTTACGCTGGCATCATTGTTAAGGTCTTAACTCTTACTCTGGACTAATGGTTAAGGTCTTAACTCTTACTCTGGCATCATGGTTAAGGTCTTAACACTTACTCTGGACTAATGGTTAAGGTCTTAACTCTTACTCTGGCATCATCGTTAAGGTCTTAACTCTTACTCTGGCATCATGGTTAAGGTCTTAGACTCTTACTCTGGACTAATGGTTAAGATCTTAACTCTTACTCTGGACTAATGGTTAAGGTCTTAACTCTTACTCTGGCATCATGGTTAAGGTCTTAACACTTACTCTGGACTAATGGTTAAGGTCTTAACTCTTACTCTGGCATCATCGTTAAGGTCTTAACTCTTACTCTGGCATCATGGTTAAGGTCTTAGACTCTTACTCTGGACTAATGGTTAAGATCTTAACTCTTACTCTGGACTAATGGTTAAGGTCTTAACTCTTACTCTTGCATCATCGTTAAGGTCTTAACTCTTACTCTGGCATCATGGTTAAGGTCTTAACTCTTACTCTGGCCTAATGGTTAAGGTCTTAACTCTTACTCTGGACTAATGGTTAAGGTCTTAACTCTTACTCTGGCATCATGGTTAAGGTCTTAACTCTGGCATCATGGTTAAGGTCTTAACTCTTACTCTGGACTAATGGTTAAGGTCTTAACTCTTAGTCTGGCATCATGGTTAAGGTCTTAACTCTTACTCTGGACTAATGGTTAAGGTCTTAACTCTTTCTCTGGGCTAATGGTTAAGGTCTTAGACTCTTACTCTGGCATCATGGTTACGGTCTTAGACTCTTACTCTGGCATCAAGGTTAAGGTCTTAACTCTTACTCTGGCATCATGGTTAAGGTCTTAACTCTTACTCTGGACTAATGGTTAAGGTCTTAACTCTTACTCTGGACTAATGGTTAAGGTCCTAACTCTTACTCTGGACTAATGGTTAAGGTCTTAACTCTTACTCTTGCATCATCGTTAAGGTCTTAACTCTTACTCTGGCATCATGGTTAAGGTCTTAACTCTTACTCTGGCATCATTTTTAAGGTCTTAACTCTTACTCTGGACTAATGGTTAATGTCTTAACTCTTATTCTGGGATCATGGTTAAGTTCGTAACTCTTACTGTGGCCTATTGGTTAAGGTCCTAACTCTTACTCTGGCATCATGGTTAAGGTCTTAGACTCATACTCTGGCATCATGGTTAAGATCTTATCTCTTACTCTGGACTAATGGTTAAGTTCTTAACTCTTACTCTGGCATCATGGTTAAGGTCTTAGACTCTTACTCTGGACTAATGGTTAAGGTCTTAACTCTTACTCTGGGCTAATGGTTAAGGTCTTAACTCTTACTCTGGACTAATGGTTAAGGTCTTATCTCTTACTCTGGACTACTGGTTAATGTCTTAACTCTTACTCTGGCATCATGGTTAAGGTCTTAACTCTCACTCTGGCATCATGGTTAAGGTCTTAACTCTTACTCTGTACTCATGGTTAAGGTCTTAACTCTCACTCTGGCATCATGGTTAATGTCTTAACTCTTACTCTGGACTAATGGTTAAGGTCTTAACTCTTACTCTTGCATCATCGTTAAGGTCTTAACTCTTACTCTGGCATCATGGTTAAGGTCTTAACTCTTACTCTGGACTAATGGTTAAGGTCTTAACTCTTACTCTGGACTAATGGTTAAGGTCTTAGACTCATACTCTGGCATCATGGTTAAGGTCTTAACTCTTACTCTGGCATCATGGTTAAGGTCTTAGACTCTTACTCTGGACTAATGGTTAAGGTCTTAACTCTTACTCTGGACTAATGGTTAAGGTGTTAACTCTTACTCTGGCATCATCGTTAAGGTCTTAACTCTTACTCTGGCATCATGGTTAAGGTCTTAACTCTTACTCTGGACTAATGGTTAAGGTCTTAACTCTTACTCTGGACTAATGGTTAAGGTCTTAACTCTTACTCTGGCATCATGGTTAAGGTCTTAACTCTGGCATCATGGTTAAGGTCTTAACTCTTACTCTGGACTAATGGTTAAGGTCTTAAGTCTTACTCTGGCATCATGGTTAAGGTCTTAGACTCATACTCTGGCATCATGGTTAAGGTCTTAACTCTTACTCTGGACTAATGGTTAAGGTCTTAACTCTTACTCTGGCATCATGGTTAAGGTCTTAGACTCTTACTCTGGACTTATGGTTAAGGTCTTAACTCTTACTCTGGGCTAATGGTTAAGGTCTTAACTCTTACTCTGGACTAATGGTTAAGGTCTTATCTCTTACTCTGGACTAATGGTTAAGGTCTTAGACTCTTACTCTGGCATCATGGATAAGGTCTTAGACTCTTACTCTGGACTACTGGTTAATGTCTTAACTCTTACTCTGGCGTCATGGTTAAGGTCTTAACTCTCACTCTGGCATCATGGTTAAGGTCTTAACTCTTACTCTGGACTAATGGTTAAGGTCTTAACTCTTACTCTGGCATCATGGTTAAGGTCTTAACTCTTACTCTGGACTAATGGTTAAGGTCTGAACTCTTACTCTGGACTAATGGTTAAGGTCTTAACTCTTACTCTGGCATCATGGTTAAGGTCTTAACTCTTACTCTGGACTAATGGTTAAGGTCTTAGACTTTTACTCTGGACTAATGGTTAAGGTCTTAACTCTTTCTCTGGGCTAATGGTTAAGGTCTTAGACTCTTACTCTGGCATCATGGTTAAGGTCTTAGACTCTTACTCTGGCATCAAGGTTAAGGTCTTAACTCTTACTCTGGCATCATGGTTAAGGTCTTAACTCTTACTCTGGACTAATGGTTAAGGTCTGAACTCTTACTCTGGACTAATGGTTAAGGTCTTAACTCTTACTCTTGCATCATTGTTAAGGTCTTAACTCTTACTCTGGCATCATGGTTAAGGTCTTAACTCTTACTCTGGCATCATGGTTAAGGTCTTAACTCTTACTCTGGACTAATGGTTAATGTCTTAACTCTTATTCTGGGATCATGGTTAAGTTCGTAACTCTTACTGTCACCTATTGGTTAAGGTCCTAACTCTTACTCTGGTATCATGGTTAAGGTCTTAGACTCATACTCTGGCATCATGGTTAAGATCTTATCTCTTACTCTGGACTAATGGTTACGTTCTTAACTCTTACTCTGGCATCATGGTTAAGGTCTTAGACTCTTACTCTGGACTAATGGTTAAGGTCTTAACTCTTACTCTGGGCTAATGGTTAAGGTCTTAACTCTTACTCTGGACTAATGGTTAAGGTCTTATCTCTTACTCTGGACTACTGGTTAATGTCTTAACTCTTACTCTGGCATCATGGTTAAGGTCTTAACTCTCACTCTGGCATCATGGTTAAGGTCTTAACTCTTACTCTGTACTCATGGTTAAGGTCTTAACTCTTACTCTGGCATCATGGTTAATGTCTTAACTCTTACTCTGGACTAATGGTTAAGGTCTTAACTCTTACTCTTGCATCATCGTTAAGGTCTTAACTCTTACTCTGGCATCATGGTTAAGGTCTTAACTCTTACTCTGGACTAATGGTTAAGGTCTTAACTCTTACTCTGGACTAATGGTTAAGGTCTTAGACTCATACTCTGGCATCATGGTTAAGGTCTTAACTCTTACTCTGGCATCATGGTTAAGGTCTTAGACTCTTACTCTGGACTAATGGTTAAGGTCTTAACTCTTACTCTGGACTAATGGTTAAGGTTTTAACTCTTACTCTGGCATCATCGTTAAGGTCTTAACTCTTACTCTGGCATCATGGTTAAGGTCTTAACTCTTACTCTGGACTAATGGTTAAGGTCTTAACTCTTACTCTGGACTAATGGTTAAGGTCTTAACTCTTACTCTGGCATCATGGTTAAGGTCTTAACTCTGGCATCATGGTTAAGGTCTTAACTCTTACTCTGGACTAATGGTTAAGGTCTTAAGTCTTACTCTGGCATCATGGTTAAGGTCTTAGACACATACTCTGGCATCATGGTTAAGGTCTTAACTCTTACTCTGGACTAATGGTTAAGGTCTTAACTCTTACTCTGGGATAATGGTTAAGGTCTTAACTCTTACTCTGGACTAATGGTTAAGGTCTTATCTCTTACTCTGGACTAATGGTTAAGGTCTTAGACTCTTACTCTGGCATCATGGATAAGGTCTTAGACTCTTACTCTGGACTACTGGTTAATGTCTTAACTCTTACTCTGGCGTCATGGTTAAGGTCTTAACTCTCACTCTGGCATCACGGTTAAGGTCTTAACTCTTACTCTGGACTAATGGTTAAGGTCTTAACTCTTACTCTGGCATCATGGTTAAGGTCTTAACTCTTACTCTGGACTAATGGTTAAGGTCTGAACTCTTACTCTGGACTAATGGTTAAGGTCTTAACTCTTACTCTGGCATCATGGTTAAGGTCTTAACTCTTACTCTGGACTAATGGTTAAGGTCTTAGACTTTTACTCTGGACTAATGGTTAAGGTCTTAACTCTTTCTCTGGGCTAATGGTTAAGGTCTTAGACTCTTACTCTGGCATCATGGTTAAGGTCTTAGACTCTTACTCTGGCATCAAGGTTAAGGTCTTAACTCTTACTCTGGCATCATGGTTAAGGTCTTAACTCTTATTCTGGACTAATGGTTAAGGTCTGAACTCTTACTCTGGACTAATGGTTAAGGTCTTAACTCTTAACTCTTACTCTGGACTAATGGTTAAGGTCTTAATTCTTACTCTGGACTAATGGTTAAGGTCTTAGACTCTTACTCTCGACTAATGGTTAAGGTCTTAACTCTTACCCTGGCATCATGGTTAAGGTCTTAACTCTTACTCTGGACTAATGGTTAAGGTCTTAAGTCTTACTCTGGCATCATGGTTAAGGTCTTAGACACATACTCTGGCATCATGGTTAAGGTCTTAACTCTTACTCTGGACTAATGGTTAAGGTCTTAACTCTTACTCTGGGATAATGGTTAAGGTCTTAACTCTTACTCTGGACTAATGGTTAAGGTCTTATCTCTTACTCTGGACTAATGGTTAAGGTCTTAGACTCTTACTCTGGCATCATGGATAAGGTCTTAGACTCTTACTCTGGACTACTGGTTAATGTCTTAACTCTTACTCTGGCGTCATGGTTAAGGTCTTAACTCTCACTCTGGCATCACGGTTAAGGTCTTAACTCTTACTCTGGACTAATGGTTAAGGTCTTAACTCTTACTCTGGCATCATGGTTAAGGTCTTAACTCTTACTCTGGACTAATGGTTAAGGTCTGAACTCTTACTCTGGACTAATGGTTAAGGTCTTAACTCTTACTCTGGCATCATGGTTAAGGTCTTAACTCTTACTCTGGACTAATGGTTAAGGTCTTAGACTTTTACTCTGGACTAATGGTTAAGGTCTTAACTCTTTCTCTGGGCTAATGGTTAAGGTCTTAGACTCTTACTCTGGCATCATGGTTAAGGTCTTAGACTCTTACTCTGGCATCAAGGTTAAGGTCTTAACTCTTACTCTGGCATCATGGTTAAGGTCTTAACTCTTATTCTGGACTAATGGTTAAGGTCTGAACTCTTACTCTGGACTAATGGTTAAGGTCTTAACTCTTAACTCTTACTCTGGACTAATGGTTAAGGTCTTAATTCTTACTCTGGACTAATGGTTAAGGTCTTAGACTCTTACTCTCGACTAATGGTTAAGGTCTTAACTCTTACCCTGGCATCATGGTTAAGGTCTTAGACTCTTACTCTGGACTAATGGTTAAGGTCTTAACTCATACTCTAGACTAATGGTTAAGGTCTTAGACTCTTACTCTGGACTAATGGTTAAGGTCTTAACTCTTACTCTGGACTAATGGTTAAGGTCTTAACTCTTACTCTGGACTAATGGTTAAGGTCTTAACTCTTACTCTGGCATCATGGTTAAGGTCTTAACTCTTACTCTGGACTAATGGTTAAGGTCTTAACTCTTACTCTGGCATCATGGTTGAGGTCTTAACTCTTACTCTGGACTAATGGTTACGGTCTTAAGTCTTACTCTGGCATCATGGTTAAGGTCTTAGACTCATACTCTGGCATCATGGTTAAGGTCTTAACTCTTACTCTGGACTAATGGTTAAGGTCTTAACTCTTACTCTGGCATCATGGTTAAGGTCTTAGACTCTTACTCTGGACTTATGGTTAAGGTCTTAACTCTTACTCTGGGCTAATGGTTAAGGTCTTAACTCTTACTCTGGACTAATGGTTAAGGTCTTATCTCTTACTCTGGACTAATGGTTAAGGTCTTAGACTCTTACTCTGGCATCATGGATAAGGTCTTAGACTCTTACTCTGGACTACTGGTTAATGTCTTAACTCTTACTCTGGCGTCATGTTTAAGGTCTTAACTCTCACTCTGGCATCATGGTTAAGGTCTTAACTCTTACTCTGGACTAATGGTTAAGGTCTTAACTCTTACTCTGGCATCATGGTTAAGGTCTTAACTCTTACTCTGGACTAATGGTTAAGGTCTGAACTCTTACTCTGGACTAATGGTTAAGGTCTTAACTCTTACTCTGGCATCATGGTTAAGGTCTTAACTCTTACTCTGGACTAATGGTTAAGGTCTTAGACTTTTACTATGGACTAATGGTTAAGGTCTTAACTCTTTCTCTGGGCTAATGGTTAAGGTCTTAGACTCTTACTCTGGCATCATGGTTAAGGTCTTAGACTCTTACTCTGGCATCAAGGTTAAGGTCTTAACTCTTACTCTGGCATCATGGTTAAGGTCTTAACTCTTACTCTGGACTAATGGTTAAGGTCTGAACTCTTACTCTGGACTAATGGTTAAGGTCTTAACTCTTAACTCTTACTCTGGACTAATGGTTAAGGTCTTAATTCTTACTCTGGACTAATGGTTAAGGTCTTAGACTCTTACTCTCGACTAATGGTTAAGGTCTTAACACTTACTCTGGCATCATGGTTAAGGTCTTAGACTCTTGCTCTGGACTAATGGTTAAGGTCTTAACTCATACTCTGGACTAATGGTTAAGGTCTTAGACTCTTACTCTGGACTAATGGTTAAGGTCTTAACTCTTACACTGGACTAATGGTTAAGGTCTTAACTCTTACTCTGGACTAATGGTTAAGGTCTTAACTCTTACTCTGGCATCATGGTTAAGGTCTTAACTCTTACTCTGGACTAATGGTTAAGGTCTTAACTCTTACTCTGGCATCATGGTTGAGGTCTTAACTCTTACTCTGGACTAATGGTTAAGGTCTTAACTCTTACTCTGGCATCATGGTTAAGGTCCTAACACTTACTGTGGACTAATGGTTAAGGTCTTAACTCTTACTCTGGCATCATCGTTAAGGTCTTAACATTACTCTGGCATCATGGTTAAGGTCTTACACTCTTACTCTGGACTAATGGTTACGGTCTTAACTCTTACTCTGGCATCATCGTTAAGGTCTTAACTCTTACTCTGGACTAATGGTTAAGGTCTTAACTCTTACTCTGGACTAATGGTTAAGGTCTTAACTCTTACTCTGGCATCATGGTTAAGGTCTTAACTCTGGCATCATGGTTAAGGTCTTAACTCTTACTCTGGACTAATGGTTAAGGTCTTAACTCTTACTCTGGCATCATGGTTAAGGTCTTAGACTCATACTCTGACATCATGGTTAAGGTCTTAACTCTTACTCTGGACTAATGGTTAAGGTCTTAACTCTTACTCTGGCATCATGGTTAAGGTCTTAGACTCTTACTCTGGACTAATGGTTAAGGTCTTAACTCTTACTCTGGGCTAATGGTTAAGGTCTTAACTCTTACTCTGGACTAATGGTTAAGGTCTTATCTCTTACTCTGGACTAATGGTTAAGGTCTTAGACTCTTACTCTGGCATCATGGATAAGGTCTTAGACTCTTACTCTGGACTACTGGTTAATGTCTTAACTCTTACTCTGGCATCATGGTTAAGGTCTTAACTCTCACTCTGGCATCATGGTTAAGGTCTTAACTCTTACTCTGTACTCATGTTTAAGGTCTTAACTCTTACTCTGGCATCATGGTTAAGGTCTTAACTCTTACTCTGGACTAATGGTTAAGGTCTTAACTCTTACTCTGGACTAATGGTTAAGGTCTTAACTCTTACTCTGGCATCATGGTTAAGGTCTTATCTCTTACTCTGGACACATGGTTAAGGTCTTAACTCTTACTCTGGACTAATGGTTATGGTCTTAAATCTTACTCTGGCATCATGGTTAAGGTCTTAGACTCTTACTCTGGACTAATGGTTAAGGTCTTAACTCTTACTCTGGCATCATGGTTAAGGTCTTAACTCTTACTCTGGACTAATGGTTAAGGTCTTAGACTCTTACTCTGGACTAATGGTTAAGGTCTTAACTTTTTCTCTGGGCTAATGGTTAAGGACTTAGACTCTTACTCTGGCATCATGGTTAAGGTCTTAGACTCTTACTCTGGCATCAAGGTTAAGGTCTTAACTCTTACTCTGGACTAATGGTTAAGGTCTGAACTCTTACTCTGGACTAATGGTTAAGGTCTTAACTCTTACTCTGGACTAATGGTTAAGGTCTTTGACTCTTACTCTCGACTAATGGTTAAGGTCTTAACTCTTACTCTGGGCTAATGGTTAAGGACTTAGACTCTTACTCTGGCATCATGGTTAAGGTCTTAGACTCTTACTCTGGCATCATGGTTAAGGTCTTAGACTCTTACTCTGGACTAATGGTTAAGGTCTTAACTCATACTCTGGACTAATGGTTAAGGCCTTAGACTCTTACTCTGGACTAATGGTTAAGGTCTTAACTCATACTCTGGACTAATGGTTAAGGTCTTAACTCTTACTCTGGACTAATGGTTAAGGTCTTAAATCTTACGCTGGCATCATTGTTAAGGTCTTAACTCTTACTCTGGACTAATGGTTAAGGTCTTAACTCTTACTCTGGCATCATGGTTAAGGTCTTAACTCTTACTCTGGACTAATGGTTAAGGTCTTAACTCTTACTCTGGCATCATGGTTAAGGTCTTAACACTTACTCTGGACTAATGGTTAAGGTCTTAACTCTTACTCTGGCATCATCGTTAAGGTCTTAACTCTTACTCTGGCATCATGGTTAAGGTCTTAGACTCTTACTCTGGACTAATGGCAAGTGCAGAACGCGGCTGCCAGGCTTCTGACGGGTCTCCCTAGGCGTCAATCTGCTCGCCCGGCGCTGAGGGCACTGCACTGGCTCCCGGTGAGGGACAGGGTGAAATTCAAGTCACTTTGCATCGCCCACAAAGTTCTGCACGGGGTAGGTCCACCTATTCTGGAGGAGATGGTCCAGCCTTACAAGGCCCCTCGTTCTCTCCGCTCTGACCATCAACATCTCCTTCAGGTTGGCAGGGTGAAAAAGGCAAGAACCGGTGGCAGAAGGTTTTCAATAAATGTGGCCTCTTTGTGGAACTCATTGCCCCTACAACTGCGCTCGGAAGCTAGTCTTCTTCGGTTTCGTAAACTTTTAAAAACTTTTCTGTTTCTCGTGTAATCCCTGCATTCTTGTAGTAGTGTTATGTACTGGTAAGCGCTGGGATGCCTACCAGGCGCTATACAAAACTCAGAATAATAATAATATAATAAGATCTTAACTCTTACTCTGGACTAATGGTTAAGGTCTTAACTCTTACTCTTGCATCATCGTTAAGGTCTTAACTCTTACTCTGGCATCATGGTTAAGGTCTTAACTCTTACTCTGGACTAATGGTTAAGGTCTTAACTCTTACTCTGGACTAATGGTTAAGGTCTTAACTCTTACTCTGGCATCATGGTTAAGGTCTTAACTCTTACTCTGGACTAATGGTTAAGGTCTTAACTCTTAGTCTGGCATCATGGTTAAGGTCTTAACTCTTACTCTGGATTAATGGTTAAGGTCTTAGACTCTTACTCTGGACTAATGGTTAAGGTCTTAACTCTTTCTCTGGGCTAATGGTTAAGGTCTTAGACTCTTACTCTGGCATCATGGTTACGGTCTTAGACTCTTACTCTGGCATCAAGGTTAAGGTCTTAACTCTTACTCTGGCATCATGGTTAAGGTCTTAACTCTTACTCTGGACTAATGGTTAAGGTCCTAACTCTTACTCTGGACTAATGGTTAAGGTCCTAACTCTTACTCTGGACTAATGGTTAAGGTCTTAACTCTTACTCTTGCATCATCGTTAAGGTCTTAACTCTTACTCTGGCATCATGGTTAAGGTCTTAACTCTTACTCTGGCATCATGGTTAAGGTCTTAACTCTTACTCTGGACTAATGGTTAAGGTCTTAACTCTTATTCTGGGATCATGGTTAAGTTCGTAACTCTTACTGTGGCCTATTGGTTAAGGTCCTAACTCTTACTCTGGCATCATGGTTAAGGTCTTAGACTCATACTCTGGCATCATGGTTAAGATCTTATCTCTTACTCTGGACTAATGGTTAAGTTCTTAACTCTTACTCTGGCATCATGGTTAAGGTCTTAGACTCTTACTCTGGACTAATGGTTAAGGTCTTAACTCTTACTCTGGGCTAATGGTTAAGGTCTTAACTCTTACTCTGGACTAATGGTTAAGGTCTTATCTCTTACTCTGGACTACTGGTTAATGTCTTAACTCTTACTCTGGCATCATGGTTAAGGTCTTAACTCTCACTCTGGCATCATGGTTAAGGTCTTAACTCTTACTCTGTACTCATGGTTAAGGTCTTAACTCTTACTCTGGCATCATGGTTAATGTCTTAACTCTTACTCTGGACTAATGGTTAAGGTCTTAACTCTTACTCTTGCATCATCGTTAAGGTCTTAACTCTTACTCTGGCATCATGGTTAAGGTCTTAACTCTTACTCTGGACTAATGGTTAAGGTCTTAACTCTTACTCTGGACTAATGGTTAAGGTCTTAGACTCATACTCTGGCATCATGGTTAAGGTCTTAACTCTTACTCTGGCATCATGGTTAAGGTCTTAGACTCTTACTCTGGACTAATGGTTAAGGTCTTAACTCTTACTCTGGACTAATGGTTAAGGTGTTAACTCTTACTCTGGCATCATCGTTAAGGTCTTAACTCTTACTCTGGCATCATGGTTAAGGTCTTAACTCTTACTCTGGACTAATGGTTAAGGTCTTAACTCTTACTCTGGACTAATGGTTAAGGTCTTAACTCTTACTCTGGCATCATGGTTAAGGTCTTAACTCTGGCATCATGGTTAAGGTCTTAACTCTTACTCTGGACTAATGGTTAAGGTCTTAAGTCTTACTCTGGCATCATGGTTAAGGTCTTAGACTCATACTCTGGCATCATGGTTAAGGTCTTAACTCTTACTCTGGACTAATGGTTAAGGTCTTAACTCTTACTCTGGCATCATGGTTAAGGTCTTAGACTCTTACTCTGGACTTATGGTTAAGGTCTTAACTCTTACTCTGGGCTAATGGTTAAGGTCTTAACTCTTACTCTGGACTAATGGTTAAGGTCTTATCTCTTACTCTGGACTAATGGTTAAGGTCTTAGACTCTTACTCTGGCATCATGGATAAGGTCTTAGACTCTTACTCTGGACTACTGGTTAATGTCTTAACTCTTACTCTGGCGTCATGGTTAAGGTCTTAACTCTCACTCTGGCATCATGGTTAAGGTCTTAACTCTTACTCTGGACTAATGGTTAAGGTCTTAACTCTTACTCTGGCATCATGGTTAAGGTCTTAACTCTTACTCTGGACTAATGGTTAAGGTCTGAACTCTTACTCTGGACTAATGGTTAAGGTCTTAACTCTTACTCTGGCATCATGGTTAAGGTCTTAACTCTGGCATCATGGTTAAGGTCTTAACTCTTACTCTGGACTAATGGTTAAGGTCTTAACTCTTAGTCTGGCATCATGGTTAAGGTCTTAACTCTTACTCTGGATTAATGGTTAAGGTCTTAGACTCTTACTCTGGACTAATGGTTAAGGTCTTAACTCTTTCTCTGGGCTAATGGTTAAGGTCTTAGACTCTTACTCTGGCATCATGGTTACGGGCTTAGACTCTTACTCTGGCATCAAGGTTAAGGTCTTAACTCTTACTCTGGCATCATGGTTAAGGTCTTAACTCTTACTCTGGACTAATGGTTAAGGTCTTAACTCTTACTCTGGACTAATGGTTAAGGTCCTAACTCTTACTCTGGACTAATGGTTAAGGTCTTAACTCTTACTCTTGCATCATCGTTAAGGTCTTAACTCTTACTCTGGCATCATGGTTAAGGTCTTAACTCTTACTCTGGCATCATGGTTAAGGTCTTAACTCTTACTCTGGACTAATGGTTAAGGTCTTAACTCTTATTCTGGGATCATGGTTAAGTTCGTAACTCTTACTGTGGCCTATTGGTTAAGGTCCTAACTCTTACTCTGGCATCATGGTTAAGGTCTTAGACTCATACTCTGGCATCATGGTTAAGATCTTATCTCTTACTCTGGACTAATGGTTAAGTTCTTAACTCTTACTCTGGCATCATGGTTAAGGTCTTAGACTCTTACTCTGGACTAATGGTTAAGGTCTTAACTCTTACTCTGGGCTAATGGTTAAGGTCTTAACTCTTACTCTGGACTAATGGTTAAGGTCTTATCTCTTACTCTGGACTACTGGTTAATGTCTTAACTCTTACTCTGGCATCATGGTTAAGGTCTTAACTCTCACTCTGGCATCATGGTTAAGGTCTTAACTCTTACTCTGTACTCATGGTTAAGGTCTTAACTCTTACTCTGGCATCATGGTTAATGTCTTAACTCTTACTCTGGACTAATGGTTAAGGTCTTAACTCTTACTCTTGCATCATCGTTAAGGTCTTAACTCTTACTCTGGCATCATGGTTAAGGTCTTAACTCTTACTCTGGACTAATGGTTAAGGTCTTAACTCTTACTCTGGACTAATGGTTAAGGTCTTAGACTCATACTCTGGCATCATGGTTAAGGTCTTAACTCTTACTCTGGCATCATGGTTAAGGTCTTAACTCTTACTCTGGACTAATGGTTCAGGTGTTAACTCTTACTCTGGCATCATCGTTAAGGTCTTAACTCTTACTCTGGCATCATGGTTAAGGTCTTAACTCTTACTCTGGACTAATGGTTAAGGTCTTAACTCTTACTTTGGACTAATGGTTAAGGTCTTAACTCTTACTCTGGCATCATGGTTAAGGTCTTAACTCTGGCATCATGGTTAAGGTCTTAACTCTCACTCTGGACTAATGGTTAAGGTCTTAAGTCTTACTCTGGCATCATGGTTAAGGTCTTAGACTCATACTCTGGCATCATGGTTAAGGTCTTAACTCTTACTCTGGACTAATGGTTAAGGTCTTAACTCTTACTCTGGCATCATGGTTAAGGTCTTAGACTCTTACTCTGGACTTATGGTTAAGGTCTTAACTCTTACTCTGGGCTAATGGTTAAGGTCTTAACTCTTACTCTGGACTAATGGTTAAGGTCTTATCTCTTACTCTGGACTAATGGTTAAGGTCTTAGACTCTTACTCTGGCATCATGGATAAGGTCTTAGACTCTTACTCTGGACTACTGGTTAATGTCTTAACTCTTACTCTGGCATCATGGTTAAGGTCTTAACTCTCACTCTGGCATCATGGTTAAGGTCTTAACTCTTACTCTGGACTAATGGTTAAGGTCTTAACTCTTACTCTGGCATCATGGTTAAGGTCTTAACTCTTACTCTGGACTAATGGTTAAGGTCTGAACTCTTACTCTGGACTAATGGTTAAGGTCTTAACTCTTACTCTGGACTAATGGTTAAGGTCTTAACTCTGGCATCATGGTTAAGGTCTTAACTCTGGCATCATGGTTAAGGTCTTAACTCTTACTCTGGACTAATGGTTAAGGTCTTAACTCTTAGTCTGGCATCATGGTTAAGGTCTTAACTCTTACTCGGGATTAATGGTTAAGGTCTTAGACTCTTACTCTGGACTAATGGTTAAGGTCTTAACTCTTTCTCTGGGCTAATGGTTAAGGTCTTAGACTCTTACTCTGGCATCATGGTTACGGTCTTAGACTCTTACTCTGGCATCAAGGTTAAGGTCTTAACTCTTACTCTGGCATCATGGTTAAGGTCTTAACTCTTACTCTGGACTAATGGTTAAGGTCTTAACTCTTACTCTGGACTAATGGTTAAGGTCCTAACTCTTACTCTGGACTAATGGTTAAGGTCTTAACTCTTACTCTTGCATCATCGTTAAGGTCTTAACTCTTACTCTGGCATCATGGTTAAGGTCTTAACTCTTACTCTGGCATCATGGTTAAGGTCTTAACTCTTACTCTGGACTAATGGTTAAGGTCTTAACTCTTATTCTGGGATCATGGTTAAGTTCGTAACTCTTACTGTGGCCTATTGGTTAAGGTCCTAACTCTTACTCTGGCATCATGGTTAAGGTCTTAGACTCATACTCTGGCATCATGGTTAAGATCTTATCTCTTACTCTGGACTAATGTTTAAGTTCTTAACTCTTACTCTGGCATCATGGTTAAGGTCTTAGACTCTTACTCTGGACTAATGGTTAAGGTCTTAACTCTTACTCTGGGCTAATGGTTAAGGTCTTAACTCTTACTCTGGACTAATGGTTAAGGTCTTATCTCTTACTCTGGACTACTGGTTAATGTCTTAACTCTTACTCTGGCATCATGGTTAAGGTCTTAACTCTCACTCTGGCATCATGGTTAAGGTCTTAACTCTTACTCTGTACTCATGGTTAAGGTCTTAACTCTTACTCTGGCATCATGGTTAATGTCTTAACTCTTACTCTGGACTAATGGTTAAGGTCTTAACTCTTACTCTTGCATCATCGTTAAGGTCTTAACTCTTACTCTGGCATCATGGTTAAGGTCTTAACTCTTACTCTGGACTAATGGTTAAGGTCTTAACTCTTACTCTGGACTAATGGTTAAGGTCTTAGACTCATACTCTGGCATCATGGTTAAGGTCTTAACTCTTACTCTGGCATCATGGTTAAGGTCTTAGACTCTTACTCTGGACTAATGGTTAAGGTCTTAACTCTTACTCTGGACTAATGGTTAAGGTGTTAACTCTTACTCTGGCATCATCGTTAAGGTCTTAACTCTTACTCTGGCATCATGGTTAAGGTCTTAACTCTTACTCTGGACTAATGGTTAAGGTCTTAACTCTTACTCTGGACTAATGGTTAAGGTCTTAACTCTTACTCTGGCATCATGGTTAAGGTCTTAACTCTGGCATCATGGTTAAGGTCTTAACTCTTACTCTGGACTAATGGTTAAGGTCTTAAGTCTTACTCTGGCATCATGGTTAAGGTCTTAGACTCATACTCTGGCATCATGGTTAAGGTCTTATCTCTTACTCTGGACTAATGGTTAAGGTCTTAACTCTTACTCTGGCATCATGGTTAAGGTCTTAGACTCTTACTCTGGACTTATGGTTAAGGTCTTAACTCTTACTCTGGGCTAATGGTTAAGGTCTTAACTCTTACTCTGGACTAATGTTTAAGGTCTTATCTCTTACTCTGGACTAATGGTTAAGGTCTTAGACTCTTACTCTGGCATCATGGATAAGGTCTTAGACTCTTACTCTGGACTACTGGTTAATGTCTTAACTCTTACTCTGGCGTCATGGTTAAGGTCTTAACTCTGGCATCATGGTTAAGGTCTTAACTCTTACTCTGGACTAATGGTTAAGGTCTTAACTCTTACTCTGGCATCATGGTTAAGGTCTTAACTCTTACTCTGGACTAATGGTTAAGGTCTGAACTCTTACTCTGGACTAATGGTTAAGGTCTTAACTCTTACTCTGGCAACATGGTTAAGGTCTTAACTCTTACTCTGGACTAATGGTTAAGGTCTTAGACTTTTACTCTGGACTAATGGTTAAGGTCTTAACTCTTTCTCTGGGCTAATGGTTAAGGTCTTAGACTCTTACTCTGGCATCATGGTTAAGGTCTTAGACTCTTACTCTGGCATCAAGGTTAAGGTCTTAACTCTTACTCTGGCATCATGGTTAAGGTCTTAACTCTTACTCTGGACTAATGGTTAAGGTCTGAACTCTTACTCTGGACTAATGGTTAAGGTCTTAACTCTTAACTCTTACTCTGGACTAATGGTTAAGGTCTTAATTCTTACTCTGGACTAATGGTTAAGGTCTTAGACTCTTACTCTCGACTAATGGTTAAGGTCTTAACTCTTACCCTGGCATCATGGTTAAGGTCTTAGACTCTTACTCTGGACTAATGGTTAAGGTCTTAACTCATACTATGGACTAATGGTTAAGGTCTTAGACTCTTACTCTGGACTAATGGTTAAGGTCTTAACTCTTACTCTGGACTAATGGTTAAGGTCTTAACTCTTACTCTGGCATCATGGTTAAGGTCTTAACTCTTACTCTGGACTAATGGTTAAGGTCTTAACTCTTACTCTGGCATCATGGTTGAGGTCTTAACTCTTACTCTGGACTAATGGTTAAGGTCTTAACTCTTACTCTGGCATCATGGTTAAGGTCCTAACACTTACTGTGGACTAATGGTTAAGGTCTTAACTCTTACTCTGGCATCATCGTTAAGGTCTTAACATTACTCTGGCATCATGGTTAAGGTCTTAGACTCTTACTCTGGACTAATGGTTACGGTCTTAACTCTTACTCTGGCATCATCGTTAAGGTCTTAACTCTTACTCTGGACTAATGGTTAAGGTCTTAACTCTTACTCTGGACTAATGGTTAAGGTCTTAACTCTTACTCTGGCATCATGGTTAAGGTCTTAACTCTGGCATCATGGTTAAGCTCTTAACTCTTACTCTGGACTAATGGTTAAGGTCTTAACTCTTACTCTGGCATCATGGTTAAGGTCTTAGACTCATACTCTGGCATCATGGTTAAGGTCTTAACTCTTACTCTGGACTAATGGTTAAGGTCTTAACTCTTACTCTGGCATCATGGTTAAGGTCTTAGACTCTTACTCTGGACTAATGGTTAAGGTCTTAACTCTTACTCTGGACTAATGGTTATGGTCTTAACTCTTACTCTGGCATCATGGTTAAGGTCTTAGACTCTTACTCTGGACTAATGGTTAAGGTCTTAACTCTTACTCTGGCATCATGGTTAAGGTCTTAACTCTTACTCTGGACTAATGGTTAAGGTCTTAGACTCTTACTCTGGACTAATGGTTAAGGTCTTAACTTTTTCTCTGGGCTAATGGTTAAGGACTTAGACTCTTACTCTGGCATCATGGTTAAGGTCTTAGACTCTTACTCTGGCATCAAGGTTAAGGTCTTAACTCTTACTCTGGACTAATGGTTAAGGTCTGAACTCTTACTCTGGACTAATGGTTAAGGTCTTAACTCTTACTCTGGACTAATGGTTAAGGTCTTTGACTCTTACTCTCGACTAATGGTTAAGGTCTTAACTCTTACTCTGGGCTAATGGTTAAGGACTTAGACTCTTACTCTGGACTAATGGTTAAGGTCTTAACTTTTTCTCTGGGCTAATGGTTAAGGACTTAGACTCTTACTCTGGCATCATGGTTAAGGTCTTAGACTCTTACTCTGGCATCAAGGTTAAGGTCTTAACTCTTACTCTGGACTAATGGTTAAGGTCTGAACTCTTACTCTGGACTAATGGTTAAGGTCTTAACTCTTACTCTGGACTAATGGTTAAGGTCTTTGACTCTTACTCTCGACTAATGGTTAAGGTCTTAACTCTTACTCTGGGCTAATGGTTAAGGACTTAGACTCTTACTCTGGCATCATGGTTAAGGTCTTAGACTCTTACTCTGGCATCATGGTTAAGGTCTTAGACTCTTACTCTGGACTAATGGTTAAGGTCTTAACTCATACTCTGGACTAATGGTTAAGGCCTTAGACTCTTACTCTGGCATCATGGTTAAGGTCTTAACTCTTACTCTGGACTAATGGTTAAGGTCTTAGACTCTTACTCTGGACTAATGGTTAAGGTCTTAACTTTTTCTCTGGGCTAATGGTTAAGGACTTAGACTCTTACTCTGGCATCATGGTTAAGGTCTTAGACTCTTACTCTGGCATCAAGGTTAAGGTCTTAACTCTTACTCTGGACTAATGGTTAAGGTCTGAACTCTTACTCTGGACTAATGGTTAAGGTCTTAACTCTTACTCTGGACTAATGGTTAAGGTCTTTGACTCTTACTCTCGACTAATGGTTAAGGTCTTAACTCTTACTCTGGGCTAATGGTTAAGGACTTAGACTCTTACTCTGGCATCATGGTTAAGGTCTTAGACTCTTACTCTGGCATCATGGTTAAGGTCTTAGACTCTTACTCTGGACTAATGGTTAAGGTCTTAACTCATACTCTGGACTAATGGTTAAGGCCTTAGACTCTTACTCTGGACTAATGGTTAAGGTCTTAACTCATACTCTGGACTAATGGTTAAGGTCTTAACTCTTACTCTGGACTAATGGTTAAGGTCTTAACTCTTACTCTGGCATCATGGTTAAGGTCTTAACTCTTACTCTGGACTAATGGTTAAGGTCTTAACTCTTACTCTGGCATCATGGTTAAGGTCTTAACACTTACTCTGGACTAATGGTTAAGGTCTTAACTCTTACTCTGGCATCATCGTTAAGGTCTTAACTCTTACTCTGGCATCATGGTTAAGGTCTTAGACTCTTACTCTGGACTAATGGCAAGTGCAGAACGCGGCTGCCAGGCTTCTGACGGGTCTCCCTAGGTGTCAATCTGCTCGCCCGGCGCTGAGGGCACTGCACTGGCTCCCGGTGAGGGACAGGGTGAAATTCAAGTCACTTTGCATCGCCCACAAAGTTCTGCACGGGGTAGGTCCACCTATTCTGGAGGAGATGGTCCAGCCTTACAAGGCCCCTCGTTCTCTCCGCTCTGACCATCAACATCTCCTTCAGGTTGGCAGGGTGAAAAAGGCAAGAACCGGTGGCAGAATGTTTTCAATAAATGTGGCCTCTTTGTGGAACTCATTGCCCCTACAACTGCGCTCGGAAGCTAGTCTTCTTCGGTTTCGTAAACTTTTAAAAACTTTTCTGTTTCTCGTGTAATCCCTGCATTCTTGTAGTAGTGTTATGTACTGGTAAGCGCTGGGATGCTTATTGGTAACCAGGCGCTATACAAAACTCAGAATAATAATAATATAATAAGATCTTAACTCTTACTCTGGACTAATGGTTAAGGTCTTAACTCTTACTCTTGCATCATCGTTAAGGTCTTAACTCTTACTCTGGCATCATGGTTAAGGTCTTAACTCTTACTCTGGACTAATGGTTAAGGTCTTAACTCTTACTCTGGACTAATGGTTAAGGTCTTAACTCTTACTCTGGCATCATGGTTAAGGTCTTAACTCTGGCATCATGGTTAAGGTCTTAACTCTTACTCTGGACTAATGGTTAAGGTCTTAACTCTTAGTCTGGCATCATGGTTAAGGTCTTAACTCTTACTCTGGATTAATGGTTAAGGTCTTAGACTCTTACTCTGGACTAATGGTTAAGGTCTTAACTCTTTCTCTGGGCTAATGGTTAAGGTCTTAGACTCTTACTCTGGCATCATGGTTACGGTCTTAGACTCTTACTCTGGCATCAAGGTTAAGGTCTTAACTCTTACTCTGGCATAATGGTTAAGGTCTTAACTCTTACTCTGGACTAATGGTTAAGGTCTTAACTCTTACTCTGGACTAATGGTTAAGGTCCTAACTCTTACTCTGGACTAATGGTTAAGGTCTTAACTCTTACTCTTGCATCATCGTTAAGGTCTTAACTCTTACTCTGGCATCATGGTTAAGGTCTTAACTCTTACTCTGGCATCATGGTTAAGGTCTTAACTCTTACTCTGGACTAATGGTTAAGGTCTTAACTCTTATTCTGGGATCATGGTTAAGTTCGTAACTCTTACTGTGGCCTATTGGTTAAGGTCCTAACTCTTACTCTGGCATCATGGTTAAGGTCTTAGACTCATACTCTGGCATCATGGTTAAGATCTTATCTCTTACTCTGGACTAATGGTTAAGTTCTTAACTCTTACTCTGGCATCATGGTTAAGGTCTTAGACTCTTACTCTGGACTAATGGTTAAGGTCTTAACTCTTACTCTGGGCTAATGGTTAAGGTCTTAACTCTTACTCTGGACTAATGGTTAAGGTCTTATCTCTTACTCTGGACTACTGGTTAATGTCTTAACTCTTACTCTGGCATCATGGTTAAGGTCTTAACTCTCACTCTGGCATCATGGTTAAGGTCTTAACTCTTACTCTGTACTCATGGTTAAGGTCTTAACTCTTACTCTGGCATCATGGTTAATGTCTTAACTCTTACTCTGGACTAATGGTTAAGGTCTTAACTCTTACTCTTGCATCATCGTTAAGGTCTTAACTCTTACTCTGGCATCATGGTTAAGGTCTTAACTCTTACTCTGGACTAATGGTTAAGGTCTTAACTCTTACTCTGGACTAATGGTTAAGGTCTTAGACTCATACTCTGGCATCATGGTTAAGGTCTTAACTCTTACTCTGGCATCATGGTTAAGGTCTTAGACTCTTACTCTGGACTAATGGTTAAGGTCTTAACTCTTACTCTGGACTAATGGTTAAGGTGTTAACTCTTACTCTGGCATCATCGTTAAGGTCTTAACTCTTACTCTGGCATCATGGTTAAGGTCTTAACTCTTACTCTGGACTAATGGTTAAGGTCTTAACTCTTACTCTGGCATCATGGTTAAGGTCTTAACTCTGGCATCATGGTTAAGGTCTTAACTCTTACTCTGGACTAATGCTTAAGGTCTTAAGTCTTACTCTGGCATCATGGTTAAGGTCTTAGACTCATACTCTGGCATCATGGTTAAGGTCTTAACTCTTACTCTGGACTAATGGTTAAGGTCTTAACTCTTACTCTGGCATCATGGTTAAGGTCTTAGACTCTTACTCTGGACTTATGGTTAAGGTCTTAACTCTTACTCTGGGCTAATAGTTAAGGTCTTAACTCTTACTCTGGACTAATGGTTAAGGTCTTATCTCTTACTCTGGACTAATGGTTAAGGCCTTAGACTCTTACTCTGGCATCATGGATAAGGTCTTAGACTCTTACTCTGGACTACTGGTTAATGTCTTAACTCTTACTCTGGCGTCATGGTTAAGGTCTTAACTCTCACTCTGGCATCATGGTTAAGGTCTTAACTCTTACTCTGGACTAATGGTTAAGGTCTTAACTCTTACTCTGGCATCATGGTTAAGGTCTTAACTCTTACTCTGGACTAATGGTTAAGGTCTGAACTCTTGCTCTGGACTAATGGTTAAGGTCTTAACTCTTACTCTGGCATCATGGTTAAGGTCTTAACTCTTACTCTGGACTAATGGTTAAGGTCTTAGACTTTTACTCTGGACTAATGGTTAAGGTCTTAACTCTTTCTCTGGGCTAATGGTTAAGGTCTTAGACTCTTACTCTGGCATCATGGTTAAGGTCTTAGACTCTTACTCTGGCATCAAGGTTAAGGTCTTAACTCTTACTCTGGCATCATTGTTAAGGTCTTAACTCTTACTCTGGACTAATGGTTAAGGTCTGAACTCTTACTCTGGCATCATGGTTAAGGTCTTAACTCTTACTCTGGACTAATGGTTAAGGTCTTAACTCTTACTCTGGCATCATGGTTGAGGTCTTAACTCTTACTCTGGACTAATGGTTAAGGTCTTAACTCTTACTCTGGCATCATGGTTAAGGTCTTAACACTTACTCTGGACTAATGGTTAAGGTCTTAACTCTTACTCTGGCATCATCGTTAAGGTCTTAACTCTTACTCTGGCATCATGGTTAAGGTCTTAGACTCTTACTCTGGACTAATGGCAAGTGCAGAACGCGGCTGCCAGGCTTCTGACGGGTCTCCCTAGGTGTCAATCTGCTCGCCCGGCGCTGAGGGCACTGCACTGGCTCCCGGTGAGGGACAGGGTGAAATTCAAGTCACTTTGCATCGCCCACAAAGTTCTGCACGGGGTAGGTCCACCTATTCTGGAGGAGATGGTCCAGCCTTACAAGGCCCCTCGTTCTCTCCGCTCTGACCATCAACATCTCCTTCAGGTTGGCAGGGTGAAAAAGGCAAGAACCGGTGGCAGAAGGTTTTCAATAAATGTGGCCTCTTTGTGGAACTCATTGCCCCTACAACTGCGCTCGGAAGCTAGTCTTCTTCGGTTTCGTAAACTTTTAAAAACTTTTCTGTTTCTCGTGTAATCCCTGCATTCTTGTAGTAGTGTTATGTACTGGTAAGCGCTGGGATGCTTATTGGTAACCAGGCGCTATACAAAACTCAGAATAATAATAATATAATAAGATCTTAACTCTTACTCTGGACTAATGGTTAAGGTCTTAACTCTTACTCTTGCATCATCGTTAAGGTCTTAACTCTTACTCTGGCATCATGGTTAAGGTCTTAACTCTTACTCTGGACTAATGGTTAAGGTCTTAACTCTTACTCTGGACTAATGGTTAAGGTCTTAACTCTTACTCTGGCATCATGGTTAAGGTCTTAACTCTGGCATCATGGTTAAGGTCTTAACTCTTACTCTGGACTAATGGTTAAGGTCTTAACTCTTAGTCTGGCATCATGGTTAAGGTCTTAACTCTTACTCTGGATTAATGGTTAAGGTCTTAGACTCTTACTCTGGACTAATGGTTAAGGTCTTAACTCTTTCTCTGGGCTAATGGTTAAGGTCTTAGACTCTTACTCTGGCATCATGGTTACGGTCTTAGACTCTTACTCTGGCATCAAGGTTAAGGTCTTAACTCTTACTCTGGCATCATGGTTAAGGTCTTAACTCTTACTCTGGACTAATGGTTAAGGTCTTAACTCTTACTCTGGACTAATGGTTAAGGTCCTAACTCTTACTCTGGACTAATGGTTAAGGTCTTAACTCTTACTCTTGCATCATCGTTAAGGTCTTAACTCTTACTCTGGCATCATGGTTAAGGTCTTAACTCTTACTCTGGCATCATGGTTAAGGTCTTAACTCTTACTCTGGACTAATGGTTAAGGTCTTAACTCTTATTCTGGGATCATGGTTAAGTTCGTAACTCTTACTGTGGCCTATTGGTTAAGGTCCTAACTCTTACTCTGGCATCATGGTTAAGGTCTTAGACTCATACTCTGGCATCATGGTTAAGATCTTATCTCTTACTCTGGACTAATGGTTAAGTTCTTAACTCTTACTCTGGCATCATGGTTAAGGTCTTAGACTCTTACTCTGGACTAATGGTTAAGGTCTTAACTCTTACTCTGGGCTAATGGTTAAGGTCTTAACTCTTACTCTGGACTAATGGTTAAGGTCTTATCTCTTACTCTGGACTACTGGTTAATGTCTTAACTCTTACTCTGGCATCATGGTTAAGGTCTTAACTCTCACTCTGGCATCATGGTTAAGGTCTTAACTCTTACTCTGTACTCATGGTTAAGGTCTTAACTCTTACTCTGGCATCATGGTTAATGTCTTAACTCTTACTCTGGACTAATGGTTAAGGTCTTAACTCTTACTCTTGCATCATCGTTAAGGTCTTAACTCTTACTCTGGCATCATGGTTAAGGTCTTAACTCTTACTCTGGACTAATGGTTAAGGTCTTAACTCTTACTCTGGACTAATGGTTAAGGTCTTAGACTCATACTCTGGCATCATGGTTAAGGTCTTAACTCTTACTCTGGCATCATGGTTAAGGTCTTAGACTCTTACTCTGGACTAATGGTTAAGGTCTTAACTCTTACTCTGGACTAATGGTTAAGGTGTTAACTCTTACTCTGGCATCATCGTTAAGGTCTTAACTCTTACTCTGGCATCATGGTTAAGGTCTTAACTCTTACTCTGGACTAATGGTTAAGGTCTTAACTCTTACTCTGGACTAATGGTTAAGGTCTTAACTCTTACTCTGGCATCATGGTTAAGGTCTTAACTCTGGCATCATGGTTAAGGTCTTAACTCTTACTCTGGACTAATGGTTAAGGTCTTAAGTCTTACTCTGGCATCATGGTTAAGGTCTTAGACTCATACTCTGGCATCATGGTTAAGGTCTTAACTCTTACTCTGGACTAATGGTTAAGGTCTTAACTCTTACTCTGGCATCATGGTTAAGGTCTTAGACTCTTACTCTGGACTTATGGTTAAGGTCTTAACTCTTACTCTGGGCTAATGGTTAAGGTCTTAACTCTTACTCTGGACTAATGGTTAAGGTCTTATCTCTTACTCTGGACTAATGGTTAAGGCCTTAGACTCTTACTCTGGCATCATGGATAAGGTCTTAGACTCTTACTCTGGACTACTGGTTAATGTCTTAACTCTTACTCTGGCGTCATGGTTAAGGTCTTAACTCTCACTCTGGCATCATGGTTAAGGTCTTAACTCTTACTCTGGACTAATGGTTAAGGTCTTAACTCTTACTCTGGCATCATGGTTAAGGTCTTAACTCTTACTCTGGACTAATGGTTAAGGTCTGAACTCTTACTCTGGACTAATGGTTAAGGTCTTAACTCTTACTCTGGCATCATGGTTAAGGTCTTAACTCTTACTCTGGACTAATGGTTAAGGTCTTAGACTTTTACTCTGGACTAATGGTTAAGGTCTTAACTCTTTCTCTGGGCTAATGGTTAAGGTCTTAGACTCTTACTCTGGCATCATGGTTAAGGTCTTAGACTCTTACTCTGGCATCAAGGTTAAGGTCTTAACTCTTACTCTGGCATCATGGTTAAGGTCTTAACTCTTACTCTGGACTAATGGTTAAGGTCTGAACTCTTACTCTGGACTAATGGTTAAGGTCTTAACTCTTAACTCTTACTCTGGACTAATGGTTAAGGTCTTAATTCTTACTCTGGACTAATGGTTAAGGTCTTAGACTCTTACTCTCGACTAATGGTTAAGGTCTTAACTCTTACCCTGGCATCATGGTTAAGGTCTTAGACTCTTACTCTGGACTAATGGTTAAGGTCTTAACTCATACTCTGGACTAATGGTTAAGGTCTTAGACTCTTACTCTGGACTAATGGTTAAGGTCTTAACTCTTACTCTGGACTAATGGTTAAGGTCTTAACTCTTACTCTGGACTAATGGTTAAGGTCTTAACTCTTACTCTGGCATCATGGTTAAGGTCTTAACTCTTACTCTGGACTAATGGTTAAGGTCTTAACTCTTACTCTGGCATCATGGTTGAGGTCTTAACTCTTACTCTGGACTAATGGTTAAGGTCTTAACTCTTACTCTGGCATCATGGTTAAGGTCCTAACACTTACTGTGGACTAATGGTTAAGGTCTTAACTCTTACTCTGGCATCATCGTTAAGGTCTTAACATTACTCTGGCATCATGGTTAAGGTCTTAGACTCTTACTCTGGACTAATGGTTACGGTCTTAACTCTTACTCTGGCATCATCGTTAAGGTCTTAACTCTTACTCTGGACTAATGGTTAAGGTCTTAACTCTTACTCTGGACTAATGGTTAAGGTCTTAACTCTTACTCTGGCATCATGGTTAAGGTCTTAACTCTGGCATCATGGTTAAGCTCTTAACTCTTACTCTGGACTAATGGTTAAGGTCTTAACTCTTACTCTGGCATCATGGTTAAGGTCTTAGACTCATACTCTGGCATCATGGTTAAGGTCTTAACTCTTACTCTGGACTAATGGTTAAGGTCTTAACTCTTACTCTGGCATCATGGTTAAGGTCTTAGACTCTTACTCTGGACTAATGGTTAAGGTCTTAACTCTTACTCTGGGCTAATGGTTAAGGTCTTAACTCTTACTCTGGACTAATGGTTAAGGTCTTATCTCTTACTCTGGACTAATGGTTAAGGTCTTAGACTCTTACTCTGGCATCATGGATAAGGTCTTAGACTCTTACTCTGGACTACTGGTTAATGTCTTAACTCTTACTCTGGCATCATGGTTAAGGTCTTAACTCTCACTCTGGCATCATGGTTAAGGTCTTAACTCTTACTCTGTACTCATGGTTAAGGTCTTAACTCTTACTCTGGCATCATGGTTAAGGTCTTAACTCTTACTCTGGACTAATGGTTAAGGTCTTAACTCTTATTCTGGACTAATGGTTAAGGTCTTAACTCTTACTCTGGCATCATGGTTAAGGTCTTAACTCTTACTCTGGACACATGGTTTAGGTCTTAACTCTTACTCTGGACTAATGGTTATGGTCTTAACTCTTACTCTGGCATCATGGTTAAGGTCTTAGACTCTTACTCTGGACTAATGGTTAAGGTCTTAACTCTTACTCTGGCATCATGGTTAAGGTCTTAACTCTTACTCTGGACTAATGGTTAAGGTCTTAGACTCTTACTCTGGACTAATGGTTAAGGTCTTAACTTTTTCTCTGGGCTAATGGTTAAGGACTTAGACTCTTACTCTGGCATCATGGTTAAGGTCTTAGACTCTTACTCTGGCATCAAGGTTAAGGTCTTAACTCTTACTCTGGACTAATGGTTAAGGTCTGAACTCTTACTCTGGACTAATGGTTAAGGTCTTAACTCTTACTCTGGACTAATGGTTAAGGTCTTTGACTCTTACTCTCGACTAATGGTTAAGGTCTTAACTCTTACTCTGGGCTAATGGTTAAGGACTTAGACTCTTACTCTGGCATCATGGTTAAGGTCTTAGACTCTTACTCTGGCATCATGGTTAAGGTCTTAGACTCTTACTCTGGACTAATGGTTAAGGTCTTAACTCATACTCTGGACTAATAGTTAAGGCCTTAGACTCTTACTCTGGACTAATGGTTAAGGTCTTAACTCATACTCTGGACTAATGGTTAAGGTCTTAACTCTTACTCTGGACTAATGGTTAAGGTCTTAAATCTTACGCTGGCATCATTGTTAAGGTCTTAACTCTTACTCTGGACTAATGGTTAAGGTCTTAACTCTTACTCTGGCATCATGGTTAAGGTCTTAACTCTTACTCTGGACTAATGGTTAAGGTCTTAACTCTTACTCTGGCATCATGGTTAAGGTCTTAACACTTACTCTGGACTAATGGTTAAGGTCTTAACTCTTACTCTGGCATCATCGTTAAGGTCTTAACTCTTACTCTGGCATCATGGTTAAGGTCTTAGACTCTTACTCTGGACTAATGGTTAAGGTCTTAACTCTTACTCTGGACTAATGGTTAAGGTCTTAACTCTTACTCTTGCATCATCGTTAAGGTCTTAACTCTTACTCTGGCATCATGGTTAAGGTCTTAACTCTTACTCTGGACTAATGGTTAAGGTCTTAACTCTTACTCTGGACTAATGGTTAAGGTCTTAACTCTTACTCTGGCATCATGGTTAAGGTCTTAACTCTGGCATCATGGTTAAGGTCTTAACTCTTACTCTGGACTAATGGTTAAGGTCTTAACTCTTAGTCTGGCATCATGGTTAAGGTCTTAACTCTTACTCTGGATTAATGGTTAAGGTCTTAGACTCTTACTCTGGACTAATGGTTAAGGTCTTAACTCTTTCTCTGGGCTAATGGTTAAGGTCTTAGACTCTTACTCTGGCATCATGGTTACGGTCTTAGACTCTTACTCTGGCATCAAGGTTAAGGTCTTAACTCTTACTCTGGCATCATGGTTAAGGTCTTAACTCTTACTCTGGACTAATGGTTAAGGTCTTAAGTCTTACTCTGGACTAATGGTTAAGGTCCTAAATCTTACTCTGGACTAATGGTTAAGGTCTTAACTCTTACTCTTGCATCATCGTTAAGGTCTTAACTCTTACTCTGGCATCATGGTTACGGTCTTAACTCTTACTCTGGCATCATGGTTAAGGTCTTAACTCTTACTCTGGACTAATGGTTAAGGTCTTAACTCTTATTCTGGGATCATGGTTAAGTTCGTAACTCTTACTGTGGCCTATTGGTTAAGGTCCTAACTCTTACTCTGGCATCATGGTTAAGGTCTTAGACTCATACTCTGGCATCATGGTTAAGATCTTATCTCTTACTCTGGACTAATGGTTAAGTTCTTAACTCTTACTCTGGCATCATGGTTAAGGTCTTAGACTCTTACTCTGGACTAATGGTTAAAGTCTTAACTCTTACTCTGGGCTAATGGTTAAGGTCTTAACTCTTACTCTGGACTAATGGTTAAGGTCTTATCTCTTACTCTGGACTACTGGTTAATGTCTTAACTCTTACTCTGGCATCATGGTTAAGGTCTTAACTCTCACTCTGGCATCATGGTTAAGGTCTTAACTCTTACTCTGTACTCATGGTTAAGGTCTTAACTCTTACTCTGGCATCATGGTTAATGTCTTAACTCTTACTCTGGACTAATGGCTAAGGTCTTAACTCTTACTCTGGACTAATGGATAAGGTCTTAACTCTTACCCTGGAATCATGGTTAAGGTCTTAACTCTTACTCTGGACTAATGGTTAAGGTCTTAACTCTTACTCTGGACTAATGGTTAAGGTCTTAACTCTTACTCTGGCATCATGGTTAAGGTCTTAGACTCTTACTCTGTACTAATGGTTAAGGTCTTAACTCTTACTCTGGCATCATGGTTAAGGTCTTAACTCTTACTCTGGACTAATGGTTAAGGTCTTAGACTCTTACTCTGGACTAATGGTTAAGGTCTTAACTCTTTCTCTGGGCTAATGGTTAAGGTCTTAGACTCTTACTCTGGCATCATGGTTAAGGTCTTAGACTCTTACTCTGGCATCAAGGTTAAGGTCTTAACTCTTACTCTGGCATCATGGTTAAGGTCTTAACTCTTACTCTGGACTAATGGTTAAGGTCTTAACTCTTACTCTGGCATCATGGTTAAGGTCTTAGACTCTTACTCTGGACTAATGGTTAAGGTTTTAACTCTTACTCTGGACTAATGGTTAAGGTCTTAACTCTTACTCTGGACTAATGGTTAAGGTCTTAACTCTTACTCTGGGCTAATGATTAAGGTCTTAACTCTTACTCTGGCATCATGGTTAAGGTCTTAACTCTTACTCTGGCATCATGGTTAAGGTCTTAACTCTTACTCTGGGCTAATGGTTAAGGTCTTAACTCTTACTCTGGACTAATGGTTAAGGTCTTAACTCTTACTCTGGACTAATGGTTAAGGTCTTAACTCTTACTCTGGCATCACGGTTAAGGTCTTAAGTCTTACTCTGGACTAATGGTTAAGGTCTTAACTCTTACTCTGGGCTAATGGTTAAGGTCTTAACTCTTACTCTGGACTAATGGTTAAGGTCTTAACTCTTACTCTAGACTAATGGTTAAGGTTTTAACTCTTACTCTGGCATCATAGTTAAGGTCTTCGACTCTTACTCTGGACTAATGGTTAAGGTCTTAACTCTTACTCTGGACTAATGGTTAAGGTCTTAACTCTTACTCTGGCATCATGGTTAAGGTCTTAACTCTTACTCTGGCATCATGGTTAAGGTCTTAACTCTTACTCTGGGCTAATGGTTAAGGTCTTAACTCTTACTCTGGACTAATGGTTAAGGTCTTAACTCTTACTCTGGACTAATGGTTAAGGTCTTAACTCTTACTCTGGACTAATGGTTAAGGTCTTAACTCTTACTCTGGCATCGTGGTTAATGTCTTAACTCTTACTCTGGACTAATGGTTAAGGTCTTAACTCTTACTCTGGGCTAATGGTTAAGGTTTTAACTCTTACTCTGGACTAATGGTTACGGTCTTATCTCTTACTCTGGACTAATGGTTAAGGTCTTAGACTCTTACTCTGGCATCATGAATAAGGTCTTAGACTCTTACTCTGGACTACTGGCTAATGTCTTAACTCTTACTCTGGCATCATGGTTAAGGTCTTAACTCTCACTCTGGCATCATGGTTAAGGTCTTAACTCTTACTCTGTACTCATGGTTAAGGTCTTAACTCTTACTCTGGCATCATGGTTAAGGTCTTAACTCTTACTCTGGACTAATGGTTAAGGTCTTAACTCTTACTGTGGACTAATGGTTAAGGTCCTAACTCTACTCTGGCATCATGGTTAAGGTCTTAACTCTTACTCTGGACTAATGGTTAAGGTCTTAACTCTTACTCTGGACTAATGGTTAAGGTCTTAACTCTTACTCTGGCATCATGGTTAAGGTCTTAGACTCTTACTCTGGACTAATGGTTAAGGTCTTAACTCTTACTCTGGCATCATGGTTAAGGTCTTAACTCTTACTCTGGACTAATGGTTAAGGTCTTAGACTCTTACTCTGGACTAATGGTTAAGGTCTTAACTCTTTCTCTGGGCTAATGGTTAAGGTCTTAGACTCTTACTCTGGCATCATGGTTAAGGTCTTAGACTCTTACTCTGGCATCAAGGTTAAGGTCTTAACTCTTACACTGGCATCATGGTTAAGGTCTTAACTCATACTCTCGACTAATGGTTAAGGTCTGAACTCTTACTCTGGACTAATGGTTAAGGTCTTAACTCTTACTCTTGACTAATGGTTAAGGTCTTAACTCTCACTCTGGCATCATGGTTAAGGTCTTAACTCTTACTCTGTACTCATGGTTAAGGTCTTAACTCTTACTCTGGCATCATGGTTAAGGTCTTAACTCTTACTCTGGACTAATGGTTAAGGTCTTAACTCTTACTCTGGACTAATGGTTATGGTCTTAACTCTACTCTGGCATCATGGTTAAGGTCTTAACTCTTACTCTGGACTAATGGTTAAGGTCTTAGACTCTTACTCTGGACTAATGGTTAAGGTCTTAACTCTTACTCTGGCATCATGGTTAAGGTCTTAACTCTTACTCTGGACTAATGGTTAAGGTCTTAGACTCTTACTCTGGACTAATGGTTAAGGTCTTAACTCTTTCTCTGGGCTAATGGTTAAGGTCTTAGACTCTTACTCTGGCATCATGGTTAAGGTCTTAGACTCTTACTCTGGCATCAAGGTTAAGGTCTTAACTCTTACACTGGCATCATGGTTAAGGTTTTAACTCGTACTCTCGACTAATGGTTAAGGTCTGAACTCTTACTCTGGACTAATGGTTAAGGTCTTAACTCTTACTCTTGACTAATGGTTAAGGTCTTAACTCTCACTCTGGACTAATGGTTAAGGTCTTAACTCTTACTCTGGAATAATGGTTAAGGTCTTAACTCTTACTCTGGCATCATGGTTGAGGTCTTAACTCTTACTCTGAAATAATGGTTAAAGTCTTAACTCTTACTCTGGCATCATGGTTAAGGTCTTAACACTTACTATGGACTAATGGTTAAGGTCTTAACTCTTACTCTGGCATCATCGTTAAGGTCTTAACATTACTCTGGCATCATGGTTAAGGTCTTAGACTCTTACTCTGGACTAATGGTTAAGGTCTTAACTCTTACTCTGGACTAATGGTTAAGGTCTTAACTCTTACTCTGGCATCATGGTTAAGGTCTTAACTCTTACTCTGGCATCATGGTTAAGGTCTTAACTCTTACTCTGGACTAATGGTTAAGGTCTTAACTCTTACTCTGGCATCATGGTTAAGGTCTTAACTCTGGCATCATGGTTAAGGTCTTAACTCTTACTCTGGACTAATGGTTAAGGTCTTAACTCTTACTCTGGACTAATGGTTAAGGTCTTAGACTCATACTCTGGCATCATGGTTAAGGTCTTAACTCTTTCTCTGGACTAATGGTTAAGGTCTTAACTCTTACTCTGGCATCATCGTTAAGGTCTTAACTCTTACTCTGGCATCATGGTTAAGGTCTTAGACTCTTACTCTGGACTAATGGTTAAGGTCTTAACTCTTACTCTGGACTAATGGTTAAGGTGTTAACTCTTACTCTGGCATCATCGTTAAGGTCTTAACTCTTACTCTGGCATCATGGTTAAGGTCTTAACTCTAACTCTGGACTAATGGTTAAGGTCTTAACTCTTACTCTGGACTAATGGTTAAGGTCTTAACTCTTACTCTGGCATCATGGTTAAGGTCTTAACTCTGGCATCATGGTTAAGGTCTTAACTCTTACTCTGGACTAATGGTTAAGGTCTTAAGTCTTACTCTGGCATCATGGTTAAGGTCTTAGACTCATACTCTGGCATCATGGTTAAGGTCTTAACTCTTACTCTGGACTAATGGTTAAGGTGTTAACTTTTACTCTGGCATCATGGTTAAGGTCTTAGACTCTTACTCTGGACTAATGGTTAAGGTCTTAACTCTTACTCTGGGCTAATGGTTAAGGTCTTAACTCTTACTCTGGACTAATGTTAAGGTCTTATCTCTTACTCTGGACTACTGGTTAATGTCTTAACTCTTACTCTGGCATCATGGTTAAGGTCTTAACTCTCACTCTGGCATCATGGTTAAGGTCTTAACTATTACTCTGTACTCATGGTTAAGGTCTTAACTCTTACTCTGACATCATGGTTAAGGTCTTAACTCTTACTCTGGACTAATGGTGAAGGTCTTAACTCTTACTCTGGACTAATGGTTAAGGTCTTAACTTTTACTCTGGAATCATGGTTAAGGTCTTAACTCTTACTCTGGACTAATGGTTAAGGTCTTAACTCTTACTCTGGACTAATGGTTAAGGTCTTAACTCTTACTCTGGACTAATGGTTAAGGTCTTAACTCTTACTCTGGCATCATGGTTAAGGTCTTAACTCTTACTCTGGACACATGGTTAAGATCTTAACTCTTACTCTGGACTAATGGTTATGGTCTTAACTCTTACTCTGGCATCATGGTTAAGGTCTTAGACTCTTACTCTGGACTAATGGTTAAGGTCTTAACTCTTACTCTGGCATCATGGTTAAGGTCTTAACTCTTACTCTGGACTAATGGTTAAGGTCTTAGACTCTTACTCTGGACTAATGGTTAAGGTCTTAACTTTTTCTCTGGGCTAATGGTTAAGGACTTAGACTCTTACTCTGGCATCATGGTTAAGGTCTTAGACTCTTACTCTGGCATCAAGGTTAAGGTCTTAACTCTTACTCTGGACTAATGGTTAAGGTCTGAACTCTTACTCTGGACTAATGGTTAAGGTCTTAACTCTTACTCTGGACTAATGGTTAAGGTCTTAGACTCTTACTCTCGACTAATGGTTAAGGTCTTAACTCTTACTCTGGGCTAATGGTTAAGGACTTAGACTCTTACTCTGGCATCATGGTTAAGGTCTTAGACTCTTACTCTGGCATCATGGTTAAGGTCTTAGACTCTTACTCTGGACTAATGGTTAAGGTCTTAACTCATACTCTGGACTAATGGTTAAGGCCTTAGACTCTTACTCTGGACTAATGGTTAAGGTCTTAACTCTTACTCTGGACTAATGGTTAAGGTCTTAACTCTTACTCTGGACTAATGGTTAAGGTCTTAAATCTTACGCTGGCATCATTGTTAAGGTCTTAACTCTTACTCTGGACTAATGGTTAAGGTCTTAACTCTTACTCTGGCATCATGGTTAAGGTCTTAACTCTTACTCTGGACTAATGGTTAAGGTCTTAACTCTTACTCTGGCATCATGGTTAAGGTCTTAACACTTACTCTGGACTAATGGTTAAGGTCTTAACTCTTACTCTGGCATCATCGTTAAGGTCTTAACTCTTACTCTGGCATCATGGTTAAGGTCTTAGACTCTTACTCTGGACTAATGGTTAAGGTCTTAACTCTTACTCTGGACTAATGGTTAAGGTCTTAACTCTTACTCTTGCATCATCGTTAAGGTCTTAACTCTTACTCTGGCATCATGGTTAAGGTCTTAACTCTTACTCTGGACTAATGGTTAAGGTCTTAACTCTTACTCTGGACTAATGGTTAAGGTCTTAACTCTTACTCTGGCATCATGGTTAAGGTCTTAACTCTGGCATCATGGTTAAGGTCTTAACTCTTACTCTGGACTAATGGTTAAGGTCTTAACTCTTAGTCTGGCATCATGGTTAAGGTCTTAACTCTTACTCTGGACTAATGGTTAAGGTCTTAGACTCTTACTCTGGACTAATGGTTAAGGTCTTAACTCTTTCTCTGGGCTAATGGTTAAGGTCTTAGACTCTTACTCTGGCATCATGGTTACGGTCTTAGACTCTTACTCTGGCATCAAGGTTAAGGTCTTAACTCTTACTCTGGCATCATGGTTAAGGTCTTAACTCTTACTCTGGACTAATGGTTAAGGTCTTAGACTCTTACTCTGGACTAATGGTTAAGGTCTTAACTCTTACTCTGGCATCATGGTTAAGGTCTTAACTCTTACTCTGGACTAATGGTTAAGGTCTTAGACTCTTACTCTGGACTAATGGTTAAGGTCTTAACTCTTTCTCTGGGCTAATGGTTAAGGTCTTAGACTCTTACTCTGGCATCATGGTTAAGGTCTTAGACTCTTACTCTGGCATCAAGGTTAAGGTCTTAACTCTTACACTGGCATCATGGTTAAGGTTTTAACTCGTACTCTCGACTAATGGTTAAGGTCTGAACTCTTACTCTGGACTAATGGTTAAGGTCTTAACTCTTACTCTTGACTAATGGTTAAGGTCTTAACTCTCACTCTGGACTAATGGTTAAGGTCTTAACTCTTACTCTGGAATAATGGTTAAGGTCTTAACTCTTACTCTGGCATCATGGTTGAGGTCTTAACTCTTACTCTGAAATAATGGTTAAAGTCTTAACTCTTACTCTGGCATCATGGTTAAGGTCTTAACACTTACTGTGGACTAATGGTTAAGGTCTTAACTCTTACTCTGGCATCATCGTTAAGGTCTTAACATTACTCTGGCATCATGGTTAAGGTCTTAGACTCTTACTCTGGACTAATGGTTAAGGTCTTAACTCTTACTCTGGACTAATGGTTAAGGTCTTAACTCTTACTCTGGCATCATGGTTAAGGTCTTAACTCTTACTCTGGCATCATGGTTAAGGTCTTAACTCTTACTCTGGACTAATGGTTAAGGTCTTAACTCTTACTCTGGCATCATGGTTAAGGTCTTAACTCTGGCATCATGGTTAAGGTCTTAACTCTTACTCTGGACTAATGGTTAAGGTCTTAACTCTTACTCTGGACTAATGGTTAAGGTCTTAGACTCATACTCTGGCATCATGGTTAAGGTCTTAACTCTTTCTCTGGACTAATGGTTAAGGTCTTAACTCTTACTCTGGCATCATCGTTAAGGTCTTAACTCTTACTCTGGCATCATGGTTAAGGTCTTAGACTCTTACTCTGGACTAATGGTTAAGGTCTTAACTCTTACTCTGGACTAATGGTTAAGGTGTTAACTCTTACTCTGGCATCATCGTTAAGGTCTTAACTCTTACTCTGGCATCATGGTTAAGGTCTTAACTCTAACTCTGGACTAATGGTTAAGGTCTTAACTCTTACTCTGGACTAATGGTTAAGGTCTTAACTCTTACTCTGGCATCATGGTTAAGGTCTTAACTCTGGCATCATGGTTAAGGTCTTAACTCTTACTCTGGACTAATGGTTAAGGTCTTAAGTCTTACTCTGGCATCATGGTTAAGGTCTTAGACTCATACTCTGGCATCATGGTTAAGGTCTTAACTCTTACTCTGGACTAATGGTTAAGGTGTTAACTCTTACTCTGGCATCATGGTTAAGGTCTTAGACTCTTACTCTGGACTAATGGTTAAGGTCTTAACTCTTACTCTGGGCTAATGGTTAAGGTCTTAACTCTTACTCTGGACTAATGTTAAGGTCTTATCTCTTACTCTGGACTACTGGTTAATGTCTTAACTCTTACTCTGGCATCATGGTTAAGGTCTTAACTCTCACTCTGGCATCATGGTTAAGGTCTTAACTATTACTCTGTACTCATGGTTAAGGTCTTAACTCTTACTCTGGCATCATGGTTAAGGTCTTAACTCTTACTCTGGACTAATGGTGAAGGTCTTAACTCTTACTCTGGACTAATGGTTAAGGTCTTAACTTTTACTCTGGAATCATGGTTAAGGTCTTAACTCTTACTCTGGACTAATGGTTAAGGTCTTAACTCTTACTCTGGACTAATGGTTAAGGTCTTAACTCTTACTCTGGACTAATGGTTAAGGTCTTAACTCTTACTCTGGCATCATGGTTAAGGTCTTAACTCTTACTCTGGACACATGGTTAAGATCTTAACTCTTACTCTGGACTAATGGTTATGGTCTTAACTCTTACTCTGGCATCATGGTTAAGGTCTTAGACTCTTACTCTGGACTAATGGTTAAGGTCTTAACTCTTACTCTGGCATCATGGTTAAGGTCTTAACTCTTACTCTGGACTAATGGTTAAGGTCTTAGACTCTTACTCTGGACTAATGGTTAAGGTCTTAACTTTTTCTCTGGGCTAATGGTTAAGGACTTAGACTCTTACTCTGGCATCATGGTTAAGGTCTTAGACTCTTACTCTGGCATCAAGGTTAAGGTCTTAACTCTTACTCTGGACTAATGGTTAAGGTCTGAACTCTTACTCTGGACTAATGGTTAAGGTCTTAACTCTTACTCTGGACTAATGGTTAAGGTCTTAGACTCTTACTCTCGACTAATGGTTAAGGTCTTAACTCTTACTCTGGGCTAATGGTTAAGGACTTAGACTCTTACTCTGGCATCATGGTTAAGGTCTTAGACTCTTACTCTGGCATCATGGTTAAGGTCTTAGACTCTTACTCTGGACTAATGGTTAAGGTCTTAACTCATACTCTGGACTAATGGTTAAGGCCTTAGACTCTTACTCTGGACTAATGGTTAAGGTCTTAACTCTTACTCTGGACTAATGGTTAAGGTCTTAACTCTTACTCTGGACTAATGGTTAAGGTCTTAAATCTTACGCTGGCATCATTGTTAAGGTCTTAACTCTTACTCTGGACTAATGGTTAAGGTCTTAACTCTTACTCTGGCATCATGGTTAAGGTCTTAACTCTTACTCTGGACTAATGGTTAAGGTCTTAACTCTTACTCTGGCATCATGGTTAAGGTCTTAACACTTACTCTGGACTAATGGTTAAGGTCTTAACTCTTACTCTGGCATCATCGTTAAGGTCTTAACTCTTACTCTGGCATCATGGTTAAGGTCTTAGACTCTTACTCTGGACTAATGGTTAAGGTCTTAACTCTTACTCTGGACTAATGGTTAAGGTCTTAACTCTTACTCTTGCATCATCGTTAAGGTCTTAACTCTTACTCTGGCATCATGGTTAAGGTCTTAACTCTTACTCTGGACTAATGGTTAAGGTCTTAACTCTTACTCTGGACTAATGGTTAAGGTCTTAACTCTTACTCTGGCATCATGGTTAAGGTCTTAACTCTGGCATCATGGTTAAGGTCTTAACTCTTACTCTGGACTAATGGTTAAGGTCTTAACTCTTAGTCTGGCATCATGGTTAAGGTCTTAACTCTTACTCTGGACTAATGGTTAAGGTCTTAGACTCTTACTCTGGACTAATGGTTAAGGTCTTAACTCTTTCTCTGGGCTAATGGTTAAGGTCTTAGACTCTTACTCTGGCATCATGGTTACGGTCTTAGACTCTTACTCTGGCATCAAGGTTAAGGTCTTAACTCTTACTCTGGCATCATGGTTAAGGTCTTAACTCTTACTCTGGACTAATGGTTAAGGTCTTAACTCTTACTCTGGACTAATGGTTAAGGTCCTAACTCTTACTCTGGACTAATGGTTAAGGTCTTAACTCTTACTCTTGCATCATCGTTAAGGTCTTAACTCTTACTCTGGCATCATGGTTAAGGTCTTAACTCTTACTCTGGCATCATGGTTAAGGTCTTAACTCTTACTCTGGACTAATGGTTAAGGTCTTAACTCTTATTCTGGGATCATGGTTAAGTTCGTAACTCTTACTGTGGCCTATTGGTTAAGGTCCTAACTCTTACTCTGGCATCATGGTTAAGGTCTTAGACTCATACTCTGGCATCATGGTTAAGATCTTATCTCTTACTCTGGACTAATGGTTAAGTTCTTAACTCTTACTCTGGCATCATGGTTAAGGTCTTAGACTCTTACTCTGGACTAATGGTTAAGGTCTTAACTCTTACTCTGGGCTAATGGTTAAGGTCTTAACTATTACTCTGGACTAATGGTTAAGGTCTTATCTCTTACTCTGGACTACTGGTTAATGTCTTAACTCTTACTCTGGGATCATGGTTAAGTTCATAACTCTTACTGTGGCCTATTGGTTAAGGTCCTAACTCTTACTCTGGCATCATGGTTAAGGTCTTATACTCATACTCTGGCATCATGGTTAAGATCTTATCTCTTACTCTGGCATCATGGTTAAGGTCCTAACTCTCACTCTGGCATCATGGTTAAGGTCTTAACTCTTACTCTGTACTCATGGTTAAGGTCTTAACTCTTACTCTGGCATCATGGTTAATGTCTTAACTCTTACTCTGGACTAATGGTTAAGGTCTTAACTCTTACTCTGGACTAATGGTTAAGGTCTTAACTCTTACTCTGGAATCATGGTTAAGGTCTTAACTCTTACTCTGGACTAATGGTTAAGGTCTTAACTCTTACTCTGGACTAATGGTTAAGGTCTTAACTCTTACTCTGGCATCATGGTTAAGGTCTTAGACTCTTACTCTGGACTAATGGTTAAGGTCTTAACTCTTACTCTGGCATCATGGTTAAGGTCTTAACTCTTACTCTGGACTAATGGTTAAGGTCTTAGACTCTTACTCTGGACTAATGGTTAAGGTCTTAACTCTTTCTCTGGGCTAATGGTTAAGGTCTTAGACTCCTACTCTGGCATCATGGTTAAGGTCTTAGACTCTTACTCTGGCATCAAGGTTAAGGTCTTAACGCTTACTCTGGCATCATGGTTAAGGTCTTAACTCTTACTCTGGACTAATGGTTAAGGTCTTAGACTCTTACTCTGGACTAATGGATAAGGTCTTAACTCTTACTCTGGCATCATGGTTAAGGTCTTAGACTCTTACTCTGGACTAATGGTTATGGTTTTAACTCTTACTCTGGACTAATGGTTAAGGTCTTAACTCTTACTCTGGACCAATGGTTAAGGTCTTAACTCTTACTCTGGGCTAATGATTAAGGTCTTAACTCTTACTCTGGCATCATGGTTAAGGTCTTAACTCTTACTCTGGCATCATGGTTAAGGTCTTAACTCTTACTCTGGACTAATGGTTAAGGTCTTAACTCTTACTCTGGCATCACGGTTAAGGTCTTAAGTCTTACTCTGGACTAATGGTTAAGGTCTTAACTCTTACTCTGGGCTAATGGTTAAGGTCTTAACTCTTACTCTGGACTAATGGTTAAGGTCTTAACTCTTACTCTAGACTAATGGTTAAGGTTTTAACTCTTACTCTGGCATCATAGTTAAGTTCTTCGACTCTTACTCTGGACTAATGGTTAAGGTCTTAACTCTTACTCTGGACTAATGGTTAAGGTCTTAACTCTTACTCTGGCATCATGGTTAAGGTCTTAACTCTTACTCTGGCATCATGGTTAAGGTCTTAACTCTTACTCTGGGCTAATGGTTAAGGTCTTAACTCTTACTCTGGACTAATGGTTAAGGTCTTAACTCTTACTCTGGACTAATGGTTAAGGTCTTAACTCTTACTCTGGACTAATGGTTAAGGTCTTAACTCTTACTCTGGCATCGTGGTTAATGTCTTAACTCTTACTCTGGACTAATGGTTAAGGTCTTAACTCTTACTCTGGGCTAATGGTTAAGGTCTTAACTCTTACTCTGGACTAATGGTTAAGGTCTTATCTCTTACTCTGGACTAATGGTTAAGGTCTTAGACTCTTACTCTGGCATCATGAATAAGGTCTTAGACTCTTACTCTGGACTACTGGCTAATGTCTTAACTCTTACTCTGGCATCATGGTTAAGGTCTTAACTCTCACTCTGGCATCATGGTTAAGGTCTTAACTCTTACTCTGTACTCATGGTTAAGGTCTTAACTCTTACTCTGGCATCATGGTTAAGGTCTTAACTCTTACTCTGGACTAATGGTTAAGGTCTTAACTCTTACTCTGGACTAATGGTTAAGGTCCTAACTCTACTCTGGCATCATGGTTAAGGTCTTAACTCTTACTCTGGACTAATGGTTAAGGTCTTAACTCTTACTCTGGACTAATGGTTAAGGTCTTAACTCTTACTCTGGCATCATGGTTAAGGTCTTAGACTCTTACTCTGGACTAATGGTTAAGGTCTTAACTCTTACTCTGGCATCATGGTTAAGGTCTTAACTCTTACTCTGGACTAATGGTTAAGGTCTTAACTCTTATTCTGGGATCATGGTTAAGTTCGTAACTCTTACTGTGGCCTATTGGTTAAGGTCCTAACTCTTACTCTGGCATCATGGTTAAGGTCTTAGACTCATACTCTGGCATCATGGTTAAGATCTTATCTCTTACTCTGGCATCATGGTTAAGGTCCTAACTCTCACTCTGGCATCATGGTTAAGGTCCTAACTCTTACTCTGTACTCATGGTTAAGGTCTTAACTCTTACTCTGGCATCATGGTTAATGTCTTAACTCTTACTCTGGACTAATGGTTAAGGTCTTAACTCTTACTCTGGACTAATGGTTATGGTCTTAACTCTACTCTGGCATCATGGTTAAGGTCTTAACTCTTACTCTGGACTAATGGTTAAGGTCTTAGACTCTTACTCTGGACTAATGGTTAAGGTCTTAACTCTTACTCTGGCATCATGGTTAAGGTCTTAACTCTTACTCTGGACTAATGGTTAAGGTCTTAGACTCTTACTCTGGACTAATGGTTAAGGTCTTAACTCTTTCTCTGGGCTAATGGTTAAGGTCTTAGACTCTAACTCTGGCATCATGGTTAAGGTCTTAGACTCTTACTCTGGCATCAAGGTTAAGGTCTTAACTCTTACACTGGCATCATGGTTAAGGTTTTAACTCGTACTCTCGACTAATGGTTAAGGTCTGAACTCTTACTCTGGACTAATGGTTAAGGTCTTAACTCTTACTCTTGACTAATGGTTAAGGCCTTAACTCTCACTCTGGACTAATGGTTAAGGTCTTAACTCTTACTCTGGACTAATGGTTAAGGTCTTAACTCTTACTCTGGCATCATGGTTAAGGTCTTAGACTCTTACTCTGGACTAATGGTTAAGGTCTTAACTCTTACTCTGGCATCATGGTTAAGGTCTTAACTCTTACTCTGGACTAATGGTTAAGGTCTTAGACTCTTACTCTGGACTAATGGTTAAGGTCTTAACTCTTTCTCTGGGCTAATGGTTAAGGTCTTAGACTCCTACTCTGGCATCATGGTTAAGGTCTTAGACTCTTACTCTGGCATCAAGGTTAAGGTCTTAACGCTTACTCTGGCATCATGGTTAAGGTCTTAACTCTTACTCTGGACTAATGGTTAAGGTCTTAGACTCTTACTCTGGACTAATGGATAAGGTCTTAACTCTTACTCTGGCATCATGGTTAAGGTCTTAGACTCTTACTCTGGACTAATGGTTAAGGTTTTAACTCTTACTCTGGACTAATGGTTAAGGTCTTAACTCTTACTCTGGACCAATGGTTAAGGTCTTAACTCTTACTCTGGGCTAATGATTAAGGTCTTAACTCTTACTCTGGCATCATGGTTAAGGTCTTAACTCTTACTCTGGCATCATGGTTAAGGTCTTAACTCTTACTCTGGACTAATGGTTAAGGTCTTAACTCTTACTCTGGCATCACGGTTAAGGTCTTAAGTCTTACTCTGGACTAATGGTTAAGGTCTTAACTCTTACTCTGGGCTAATGGTTAAGGTCTTAACTCTTACTCTGGACTAATGGTTAAGGTCTTAACTCTTACTCTAGACTAATGGTTAAGGTTTTAACTCTTACTCTGGCATCATAGTTAAGTTCTTCGACTCTTACTCTGGACTAATGGTTAAGGTCTTAACTCTTACTCTGGACTAATGGTTAAGGTCTTAACTCTTACTCTGGCATCATGGTTAAGGTCTTAACTCTTACTCTGGCATCATGGTTAAGGTCTTAACTCTTACTCTGGGCTAATGGTTAAGGTCTTAACTCTTACTCTGGACTAATGGTTAAGGTCTTAACTCTTACTCTGGACTAATGGTTAAGGTCTTAACTCTTACTCTGGACTAATGGTTAAGGTCTTAACTCTTACTCTGGCATCGTGGTTAATGTCTTAACTCTTACTCTGGACTAATGGTTAAGGTCTTAACTCTTACTCTGGGCTAATGGTTAAGGTCTTAACTCTTACTCTGGACTAATGGTTAAGGTCTTATCTCTTACTCTGGACTAATGGTTAAGGTCTTAGACTCTTACTCTGGCATCATGAATAAGGTCTTAGACTCTTACTCTGGACTACTGGCTAATGTCTTAACTCTTACTCTGGCATCATGGTTAAGGTCTTAACTCTCACTCTGGCATCATGGTTAAGGTCTTAACTCTTACTCTGTACTCATGGTTAAGGTCCTAACTCTTACTCTGGCATCATGGTTAAGGTCTTAACTCTTACTCTGGACTAATGGTTAAGGTCTTAACTCTTACTCTGGACTAATGGTTAAGGTCCTAACTCTACTCTGGCATCATGGTTAAGGTCTTAACTCTTACTCTGGACTAATGGTTAAGGTCTTAACTCTTACTCTGGACTAATGGTTAAGGTCTTAACTCTTACTCTGGCATCATGGTTAAGGTCTTAGACTCTTACTCTGGACTAATGGTTAAGGTCTTAACTCTTACTCTGGCATCATGGTTAAGGTCTTAACTCTTACTCTGGACTAATGGTTAAGGTCTTAACTCTTATTCTGGGATCATGGTTAAGTTCGTAACTCTTACTGTGGCCTATTGGTTAAGGTCCTAACTCTTACTCTGGCATCATGGTTAAGGTCTTAGACTCATACTCTGGCATCATGGTTAAGATCTTATCTCTTACTCTGGACTAATGGTTAAGTTCTTAACTCTTACTCTGGCATCATGGTTAAGGTCTTAGACTCTTACTCTGGACTAATGGTTAAGGTCTTAACTCTTACTCTGGGCTAATGGTTAAGGTCTTAACTATTACTCTGGACTAATGGTTAAGGTCTTATCTCTTACTCTGGACTACTGGTTAATGTCTTAACTCTTACTCTGGGATCATGGTTAAGTTCGTAACTCTTACTGTGGCCTATTGGTTAAGGTCCTAACTCTTACTCTGGCATCATGGTTAAGGTCTTATACTCATACTCTGGCATCATGGTTAAGATCTTATCTCTTACTCTGGCATCATGGTTAAGGTCCTAACTCTCACTCTGGCATCATGGTTAAGGTCTTAACTCTTACTCTGTACTCATGGTTAAGGTCTTAACTCTTACTCTGGCATCATGGTTAATGTCTTAACTCTTACTCTGGACTAATGGTTAAGGTCTTAACTCTTACTCTGGACTAATGGTTATGGTCTTAACTCTACTCTGGCATCATGGTTAAGGTCTTAACTCTTACTCTGGACTAATAATGAAGGTCTTAGACTCTTACTCTGGACTAATGGTTAAGGTCTTAACTCTTACTCTGGCATCATGGTTAAGGTCTTAACTCTTACTCTGGACTAATGGTTAAGGTCTTAGACTCTTACTCTGGACTAATGGTTAAGGTCTTAACTCTTTCTCTGGGCTAATGGTTAAGGTCTTAGACTCTAACTCTGGCATCATGGTTAAGGTCTTAGACTCTTACTCTGGCATCAAGGTTAAGGTCTTAACTCTTACACTGGCATCATGGTTAAGGTTTTAACTCGTACTCTCGACTAATGGTTAAGGTCTGAACTCTTACTCTGGACTAATGGTTAAGGTCTTAACTCTTACTCTTGACTAATGGTTAAGGCCTTAACTCTCACTCTGGACTAATGGTTAAGGTCTTAACTCTTACTCTGGAATAATGGTTAAGGTCTTAACTCTTACTCTGGCATCATGGTTGAGGTCTTAACTCTTACTCTGAAATAATGGTTAAGGTCTTAACTCTTACTCTGGCATCATGGTTAAGGTCTTAACACTTACTGTGGACTAATGGTTAAGGTCTTAACTCTTACTCTGGCATCATCGTTAAGGTCTTAACATTACTCTGGCATCATGGTTAAGGTCTTAGACTCTTACTCTGGACTAATGGTTAAGGTCTTAACTCTTACTCTGGACTAATGGTTAAGGTCTTAACTCTTACTCTGGCATCATCGTTAAGGTCTTAACTCTTACTCTGGCATCATGGTTAAGGTCTTAACTCTTACTCTGGACTAATGGTTAAGGTCTTAACTCTTACTCTGGCATCATGGTTAAGGTCTTAACTCTGGCATCATGGTTAAGGTCTTAACTCTTACTCTGGACTAATGGTTAAGGTCTTAACTCTTACTCTGGACTAATGGTTAAGGTCTTAGACTCATACTCTGGCATCATGGTTAAGGTCTTAACTCTTTCTCTGGACTAATGGTTAAGGTCTTAACTCTTACTCTGGCATCATCGTTAAGGTCTTAACTCTTACTCTGGCATCATGGTTAAGGTCTTAGACTCTTACTCTGGACTAATGGTTAAGGTCTTAACTCTTACTCTGGACTAATGGTTAAGGTGTTAACTCTTACTCTGGCATCATCGTTAAGGTCTTAACTCTTACTCTGGCATCATGGTTAAGGTCTTAACTCTAACTCTGGACTAATGGTTAAGGTCTTAACTCTTACTCTGGACTAATGGTTAAGGTCTTAACTCTTACTCTGGCATCATGGTTAAGGTCTTAACTCTGGCATCATGGTTAAGGTCTTAACTCTTACTCTGGACTAATGGTTAAGGTCTTAAGTCTTACTCTGGCATCATGGTTAAGGTCTTAGACTCATACTCTGGCATCATGGTTAAGGTCTTAACTCTTACTCTGGACTAATGGTTAAGGTCTTAACTCTTACTCTGGCATCATGGTTAAGGTCTTAGACTCTTACTCTGGACTAATGGTTAAGGTCTTAACTCTTACTCTGGACTAATGGTTAAGGTCTTATCTCTTACTCTGGACTAATGGTTAAGGTCTTAGACTCTTACTCTGGCATCATGGATAAGGTCTTAGACTCTTACTCTGGACTACTGGTTAATGTCTTAACTCTTACTCTGGCGTCATGGTTAAGGTCTTAACTCTCACTCTGGCATCATGGTTAAGGTCTTAACTATTACTCTGGACTAATGGTTAAGGTCTTAACTCTTACTCTGGCATCATGGTTAAGGTCTTAACTCTTACTCTGGACTAATGGTTAAGGTCTGAACTCTTACTCTGGACTAATGGTTAAGGTCTTAACTCTTACTCTGGCATCATGGTTAAGGTCTTAACTCTTACTCTGGACTAATGGTTAAGGTCTTAACTCTTACTCTGTACTCATGGTTAAGGTCCTAACTCTTACTCTGGCATCATGGTTAAGGTCTTAACTCTTACTCTGGACTAATGGTTAAGGTCTTAACTCTTACTCTGGACTAATGGTTAAGGTCCTAACTCTACTCTGGCATCATGGTTAAGGTCTTAACTCTTACTCTGGACTAATGGTTAAGGTCTTAACTCTTACTCTGGACTAATGGTTAAGGTCTTAACTCTTACTCTGGCATCATGGTTAAGGTCTTAGACTCTTACTCTGGACTAATGGTTAAGGTCTTAACTCTTACTCTGGCATCATGGTTAAGGTCTTAACTCTTACTCTGGACTAATGGTTAAGGTCTTAACTCTTATTCTGGGATCATGGTTAAGTTCGTAACTCTTACTGTGGCCTATTGGTTAAGGTCCTAACTCTTACTCTGGCATCATGGTTAAGGTCTTAGACTCATACTCTGGCATCATGGTTAAGATCTTATCTCTTACTCTGGACTAATGGTTAAGTTCTTAACTCTTACTCTGGCATCATGGTTAAGGTCTTAGACTCTTACTCTGGACTAATGGTTAAGGTCTTAACTCTTACTCTGGGCTAATGGTTAAGGTCTTAACTATTACTCTGGACTAATGGTTAAGGTCTTATCTCTTACTCTGGACTACTGGTTAATGTCTTAACTCTTACTCTGGGATCATGGTTAAGTTCGTAACTCTTACTGTGGCCTATTGGTTAAGGTCCTAACTCTTACTCTGGCATCATGGTTAAGGTCTTATACTCATACTCTGGCATCATGGTTAAGATCTTATCTCTTACTCTGGCATCATGGTTAAGGTCCTAACTCTCACTCTGGCATCATGGTTAAGGTCTTAACTCTTACTCTGTACTCATGGTTAAGGTCTTAACTCTTACTCTGGCATCATGGTTAATGTCTTAACTCTTACTCTGGACTAATGGTTAAGGTCTTAACTCTTACTCTGGACTAATGGTTATGGTCTTAACTCTACTCTGGCATCATGGTTAAGGTCTTAACTCTTACTCTGGACTAATAATGAAGGTCTTAGACTCTTACTCTGGACTAATGGTTAAGGTCTTAACTCTTACTCTGGCATCATGGTTAAGGTCTTAACTCTTACTCTGGACTAATGGTTAAGGTCTTAGACTCTTACTCTGGACTAATGGTTAAGGTCTTAACTCTTTCTCTGGGCTAATGGTTAAGGTCTTAGACTCTAACTCTGGCATCATGGTTAAGGTCTTAGACTCTTACTCTGGCATCAAGGTTAAGGTCTTAACTCTTACACTGGCATCATGGTTAAGGTTTTAACTCGTACTCTCGACTAATGGTTAAGGTCTGAACTCTTACTCTGGACTAATGGTTAAGGTCTTAACTCTTACTCTTGACTAATGGTTAAGGCCTTAACTCTCACTCTGGACTAATGGTTAAGGTCTTAACTCTTACTCTGGAATAATGGTTAAGGTCTTAACTCTTACTCTGGCATCATGGTTGAGGTCTTAACTCTTACTCTGAAATAATGGTTAAGGTCTTAACTCTTACTCTGGCATCATGGTTAAGGTCTTAACACTTACTGTGGACTAATGGTTAAGGTCTTAACTCTTACTCTGGCATCATCGTTAAGGTCTTAACATTACTCTGGCATCATGGTTAAGGTCTTAGACTCTTACTCTGGACTAATGGTTAAGGTCTTAACTCTTACTCTGGACTAATGGTTAAGGTCTTAACTCTTACTCTGGCATCATCGTTAAGGTCTTAACTCTTACTCTGGCATCATGGTTAAGGTCTTAACTCTTACTCTGGACTAATGGTTAAGGTCTTAACTCTTACTCTGGCATCATGGTTAAGGTCTTAACTCTGGCATCATGGTTAAGGTCTTAACTCTTACTCTGGACTAATGGTTAAGGTCTTAACTCTTACTCTGGACTAATGGTTAAGGTCTTAGACTCATACTCTGGCATCATGGTTAAGGTCTTAACTCTTTCTCTGGACTAATGGTTAAGGTCTTAACTCTTACTCTGGCATCATCGTTAAGGTCTTAACTCTTACTCTGGCATCATGGTTAAGGTCTTAGACTCTTACTCTGGACTAATGGTTAAGGTCTTAACTCTTACTCTGGACTAATGGTTAAGGTGTTAACTCTTACTCTGGCATCATCGTTAAGGTCTTAACTCTTACTCTGGCATCATGGTTAAGGTCTTAACTCTAACTCTGGACTAATGGTTAAGGTCTTAACTCTTACTCTGGACTAATGGTTAAGGTCTTAACTCTTACTCTGGCATCATGGTTAAGGTCTTAACTCTGGCATCATGGTTAAGGTCTTAACTCTTACTCTGGACTAATGGTTAAGGTCTTAAGTCTTACTCTGGCATCATGGTTAAGGTCTTAGACTCATACTCTGGCATCATGGTTAAGGTCTTAACTCTTACTCTGGACTAATGGTTAAGGTCTTAACTCTTACTCTGGCATCATGGTTAAGGTCTTAGACTCTTACTCTGGACTAATGGTTAAGGTCTTAACTCTTACTCTGGACTAATGGTTAAGGTCTTATCTCTTACTCTGGACTAATGGTTAAGGTCTTAGACTCTTACTCTGGCATCATGGATAAGGTCTTAGACTCTTACTCTGGACTACTGGTTAATGTCTTAACTCTTACTCTGGCGTCATGGTTAAGGTCTTAACTCTCACTCTGGCATCATGGTTAAGGTCTTAACTATTACTCTGGACTAATGGTTAAGGTCTTAACTCTTACTCTGGCATCATGGTTAAGGTCTTAACTCTTACTCTGGACTAATGGTTAAGGTCTGAACTCTTACTCTGGACTAATGGTTAAGGTCTTAACTCTTACTCTGGCATCATTTTTTTCAGTTCAAAAGGAATTTTATTGAATAAATAAAGGTGTCAGTACAGCAAAAAAAACAAAAAACAAAAGCATAACAGTAACATGAGCAGTGAAATAGAGGAAGGCTATGGTGCTAAACATGAAAATAATAGATACCAAATGATTGAGGCCTCAATTTACATCTTATTATAGGAAAATACACAGTCGCTAAGCAGGGGGACCTCCATTTAGCTTTTATGGACTTGTCCACCGCTTTCGACCTTGTAAATCGGCAAAAACTATGGGCCTTATTAGCCGTTTTGGGGCTTGACCCAGTTTTGATCTCTTTCCTGGCTGTAATCCATGAGGACACTACCGCAGTCGTTCGTTACAGGGATGACGGAAGCCAGACTGATGCCTGGCAGGTAAAGCGGGGAGTAAGACAGGGGTGTATTCTTGCACCCCTACTCTTCTCGCTTTACATTAATAATTTGGGACCGGTCCTGAACATGATTAGTAAAGACACCCCGAAAGCCGGTTCCAAAATGATTCCTGCTTTACTATACGCGGACGATACAGTTCTGTTGGCTAGAACCGCGAGAGGATTACAAGCTCTCTTAAATGGATTTTATGATTTTATGGTCTCTTTAGACTTATTAATTAATTTTAAATAATCACATTCTATGTCGATCGGCTCGGGGAGAGCAAAAAGGGTGAATTTTTTTTGCAACGGGCAGGAATTAACGAAAGTCCAGACGTTCCCATATCTAGGGGTAGCATTTGACGACAGATCATCTTGGGTCACACAACGTGCTCAAAAAAAGAATAACCTAGCTAGAGCTACAGGCGCTTTGTTGGGCTTTGCAAAGCGCTTAGGCTGTAAACCACTCCCCGCTTTATTAAAAATATACAGTGCGAAGTGTTTGCCCATGGCACTTTACGGAAGCGAGGTCTGGGGTTACAAGGCTTCTCCTAATATCCAAGTAGTAGAAAATAATTTCTTTCGGAAACTGCTGTCCCTACCCCCCTCTGTTCCCACTTTTAATATTCATGAGGACTTAGGGATGGGTTATGTTAGCGACCAAATAGCAGTGGCCCCGCTACTAGGCTGGTTGAGGGTTTGGGCACAACAGCCACCAAACCTAAACCAACAAATTATTCAGGACTGCCTGTCCTTGGAAAAAGCCCTGTCTATCCCTTGGTTAAGTTACATTAAAAATAATTTGATCTCAATAGGGTGTTCGGAATTGTTCTCTAGTCCTTGTGTGATTAGTAAAGAGCAAATTAAAGCCATTAAGACCCAATTTTTGTCAAGAGTAATGTTGTCAAGGGAAAGTGATGAGCTGGGGAAACCTACAGTGAGGAGGTTTGTGATGTTGAGTTCAGGGAACGAGATTCAGCCCTACCTAACCTACATTAACAAACCTTTCCATATGTTTTTGCTAATAAGATTTAAGCATGGCTTGCTTCCCTGGCTCTTGGCATACCCAAAAGGATTTTTAAAAGAGGGAACCCTGGGGCCCTGTCCCTGTGATAATATTTCTGAACAAAATTTGTTGCACATGGTATTTTTTTGTAAATTTTACTCTTTGCAGCGGAAAAAATATATCTTGCCGATTTTAAAGAATTGTCAATTTAAGCAAGTTAGGCCTGCCTTGGCTTATTTACAAATGCTGGAATCTCCATTGATTTGTTTTGGGGTTGCCTGCTTTATAGTGGGCGCCCTGAGAGTCAGAAATAGGGCCCAGTTGACATAGTTACTTGATAATGATCATTGTGCCCACTACGTTGTCGTAGATGAAATGTTTTTTAGGACATAATGAAATTTTACTATGTTTTTAGCTATATGAATGAATTAACTCTAAGTGTCATTTTATTGTACATTGCGCCAAATTGTATTGTATTTATTATTTGTGTTAATAATTTTTCTGTAATGCATTTTCCTCTTTTTTGTTTGCTGTTTTGTGCTTTGATGGTTTTAAATTTTAACCCAATAAAGCAAACTTTGACTTTGACTTTGATTGAGGCTATCTAATAAAAAGCAGTGCTGAATAAATATGCAGTAAAATGAAACATAAGAAATGCAAAGGAACAAAAAGGTCAATCAGGGAGGTTTAGAGACTTCTTGCTGAGAGGGAAGCAGATGAAACGAAGGAGACGAGCGTTTAGCACTATAATCAAGATATAAGGTTACAGGAAGCCAAAGATCATGTCGCTTTTTGGCCAGATTAAGGGGGTGAATAAAGACAGTATCTAGCCTATGATTATGACATACATTGTACCACCATGCTCTAAAAGATATATTAGCAGAATTTTTCCAATTAACTGTAATTTGCTGAAATGCAACAGCTAGCAGTAAATCAACAATTTGCACATTAGCATCAACATCATCCCAACAAGGGGAGAGACTTCCTAAAAAAATATTAACAAGGGAGAAGGGAAATACAGTGTGAAATATGGCATTGATTTCTTAACATTACTCTGGCATCATGGTTAAGGTCTTAGACTCTTACTCTGGACTAATGGTTACGGTCTTAACTCTTACTCTGGCATCATCGTTAAGGTCTTAACTCTTACTCTGGCATCATGGTTAAGGTCTTAACTCTTACTCTGGACTAATGGTTAAGGTCTTAACTCTTACTCTGGCATCATGGTTAAGGTCTTAACTCTGGCATCATGGTTAAGGTCTTAACTCTTACTCTGGACTAATGGTTAAGGTCTTAACTCTTACTCTGGCATCATGGTTAAGGTATTAGACTCATACTCTGGCATCATGGTTAAGGTCTTAACTCTTACTCTGGACTAATGGTTAAGGTCTTAACTCTTACTCTGGCATCATGATTAAGGTCTTAGACTCTTACTCTGGACTAATGGTTAAGGTCTTAACTCTTACTCTGGGCTAATGGTTAAGGTCTTAACTCTTACTCTGGACTAATGGTTAAGGTCTTATCTCTTACTCTGGACTAATGGTTAAGGTCTTAGACTCTTACTCTGGCATCATGGATAAGGTCTTAGACTCTTACTCTGGACTACTGGTTAATGTCTTAACTCTTACTCTGGCATCATGGTTAAGGTCTTAACTCTCACTCTGGCATCATGGTTAAGGTCTTAACTCTTACTCTGTACTCATGGTTAAGGTCTTAACTCTTACTCTGGCATCATGGTTAAGGTCTTAGACTCATACTCTGGCATCATGGTTAAGATCTTATCTCTTACTCTGGACTAATGGTTAAGTTCTTAACTCTTACTCTGGCATCATGGTTAAGGTCTTAGACTCTTACTCTGGACTAATGGTTAAGGTCTTAACTCTTACTCTGGGCTAATGGTTAAGGTCTTAACTCTTACTCTGGACTAATGTTAAGGTCTTATCTCTTACTCTGGACTACTGGTTAATGTCTTAACTCTTACTCTGGCATCATGGTTAAGGTCTTAACTCTCACTCTGGCATCATGGTTAAGGTCTTAACTATTACTCTGTACTCATGGTTAAGGTCTTAACTCTTACTCTGGCATCATGGTTAAGGTCTTAACTCTTACTCTGGACTAATGGTGAAGGTCTTAACTCTTACTCTGGACTAATGGTTAAGGTCTTAACTTTTACTCTGGAATCATGGTTAAGGTCTTAACTCTTACTCTGGACTAATGGTTAAGGTCTTAACTCTTACTCTGGACTAATGGTTAAGGTCTTAACTCTTACTCTGGACTAATGGTTAAGGTCTTAACTCTTACTCTGGCATCATGGTTAAGGTCTTAACTCTTACTCTGGACACATGGTTAAGATCTTAACTCTTACTCTGGACTAATGGTTATGGTCTTAACTCTTACTCTGGCATCATGGTTAAGGTCTTAGACTCTTACTCTGGACTAATGGTTAAGGTCTTAACTCTTACTCTGGCATCATGGTTAAGGTCTTAACTCTTACTCTGGACTAATGGTTAAGGTCTTAGACTCTTACTCTGGACTAATGGTTAAGGTCTTAACTTTTTCTCTGGGCTAATGGTTAAGGACTTAGACTCTTACTCTGGCATCATGGTTAAGGTCTTAGACTCTTACTCTGGCATCAAGGTTAAGGTCTTAACTCTTACTCTGGACTAATGGTTAAGGTCTGAACTCTTACTCTGGACTAATGGTTAAGGTCTTAACTCTTACTCTGGACTAATGGTTAAGGTCTTAGACTCTTACTCTCGACTAATGGTTAAGGTCTTAACTCTTACTCTGGGCTAATGGTTAAGGACTTAGACTCTTACTCTGGCATCATGGTTAAGGTCTTAGACTCTTACTCTGGCATCATGGTTAAGGTCTTAGACTCTTACTCTGGACTAATGGTTAAGGTCTTAACTCATACTCTGGACTAATGGTTAAGGCCTTAGACTCTTACTCTGGACTAATGGTTAAGGTCTTAACTCTTACTCTGGACTAATGGTTAAGGTCTTAACTCTTACTCTGGACTAATGGTTAAGGTCTTAAATCTTACGCTGGCATCATTGTTAAGGTCTTAACTCTTACTCTGGACTAATGGTTAAGGTCTTAACTCTTACTCTGGCATCATGGTTAAGGTCTTAACTCTTACTCTGGACTAATGGTTAAGGTCTTAACTCTTACTCTGGCATCATGGTTAAGGTCTTAACACTTACTCTGGACTAATGGTTAAGGTCTTAACTCTTACTCTGGCATCATCGTTAAGGTCTTAACTCTTACTCTGGCATCATGGTTAAGGTCTTAGACTCTTACTCTGGACTAATGGTTAAGGTCTTAACTCTTACTCTGGACTAATGGTTAAGGTCTTAACTCTTACTCTTGCATCATCGTTAAGGTCTAAACTCTTACTCTGGCATCATGGTTAAGGTCTTAACTCTTACTCTGGACTAATGGTTAAGGTCTTAACTCTTACTCTGGACTAATGGTTAAGGTCTTAACTCTTACTCTGGCATCATGGTTAAGGTCTTAACTCTGGCATCATGGTTAAGGTCTTAACTCTTACTCTGGACTAATGGTTAAGGTCTTAACTCTTAGTCTGGCATCATGGTTAAGGTCTTAACTCTTACTCTGGACTAATGGTTAAGGTCTTAGACTCTTACTCTGGACTAATGGTTAAGGTCTTAACTCTTTCTCTGGGCTAATGGTTAAGGTCTTAGACTCTTACTCTGGCATCATGGTTACGGTCTTAGACTCTTACTCTGGCATCAAGGTTAAGGTCTTAACTCTTACTCTGGCATCATGGTTAAGGTCTTAACTCTTACTCTGGACTAATGGTTAAGGTCTTAACTCTTACTCTGGACTAATGGTTAAGGTCCTAACTCTTACTCTGGACTAATGGTTAAGGTCTTAACTCTTACTCTTGCATCATCGTTAAGGTCTTAACTCTTACTCTGGCATCATGGTTAAGGTCTTAACTCTTACTCTGGCATCATGGTTAAGGTCTTAACTCTTACTCTGGACTAATGGTTAAGGTCTTAACTCTTATTCTGGGATCATGGTTAAGTTCGTAACTCTTACTGTGGCCTATTGGTTAAGGTCCTAACTCTTACTCTGGCATCATGGTTAAGGTCTTAGACTCATACTCTGGCATCATGGTTAAGATCTTATCTCTTACTCTGGACTAATGGTTAAGTTCTTAACTCTTACTCTGGCATCATGGTTAAGGTCTTAGACTCTTACTCTGGACTAATGGTTAAGGTCTTAACTCTTACTCTGGGCTAATGGTTAAGGTCTTAACTATTACTCTGGACTAATGGTTAAGGTCTTATCTCTTACTCTGGACTACTGGTTAATGTCTTAACTCTTACTCTGGGATCATGGTTAAGTTCGTAACTCTTACTGTGGCCTATTGGTTAAGGTCCTAACTCTTACTCTGGCATCATGGTTAAGGTCTTATACTCATACTCTGGCATCATGGTTAAGATCTTATCTCTTACTCTGGCATCATGGTTAAGGTCCTAACTCTCACTCTGGCATCATGGTTAAGGTCTTAACTCTTACTCTGTACTCATGGTTAAGGTCTTAACTCTTACTCTGGCATCATGGTTAATGTCTTAACTCTTACTCTGGACTAATGGTTAAGGTCTTAACTCTTACTCTGGACTAATGGTTAAGGTCTTAACTCTTACTCTGGAATCATGGTTAAGGTCTTAACTCTTACTCTGGACTAATGGTTAAGGTCTTAACTCTTACTCTGGACTAATGGTTAAGGTCTTAACTCTTACTCTGGCATCATGGTTAAGGTCTTAGACTCTTACTCTGGACTAATGGTTAAGGTCTTAACTCTTACTCTGGCATCATGGTTAAGGTCTTAACTCTTACTCTGGACTAATGGTTAAGGTCTTAGACTCTTACTCTGGACTAATGGTTAAGGTCTTAACTCTTTCTCTGGGCTAATGGTTAAGGTCTTAGACTCCTACTCTGGCATCATGGTTAAGGTCTTAGACTCTTACTCTGGCATCAAGGTTAAGGTCTTAACGCTTACTCTGGCATCATGGTTAAGGTCTTAACTCTTACTCTGGACTAATGGTTAAGGTCTTAGACTCTTACTCTGGACTAATGGATAAGGTCTTAACTCTTACTCTGGCATCATGGTTAAGGTCTTAGACTCTTACTCTGGACTAATGGTTAAGGTTTTAACTCTTACTCTGGACTAATGGTTAAGGTCTTAACTCTTACTCTGGACCAATGGTTAAGGTCTTAACTCTTACTCTGGGCTAATGATTAAGGTCTTAACTCTTACTCTGGCATCATGGTTAAGGTCTTAACTCTTACTCTGGCATCATGGTTAAGGTCTTAACTCTTACTCTGGACTAATGGTTAAGGTCTTAACTCTTACTCTGGCATCACGGTTAAGGTCTTAAGTCTTACTCTGGACTAATGGTTAAGGTCTTAACTCTTACTCTGGGCTAATGGTTAAGGTCTTAACTCTTACTCTGGACTAATGGTTAAGGTCTTAACTCTTACTCTAGACTAATGGTTAAGGTTTTAACTCTTACTCTGGCATCATAGTTAAGTTCTTCGACTCTTACTCTGGACTAATGGTTAAGGTCTTAACTCTTACTCTGGACTAATGGTTAAGGTCTTAACTCTTACTCTGGCATCATGGTTAAGGTCTTAACTCTTACTCTGGCATCATGGTTAAGGTCTTAACTCTTACTCTGGGCTAATGGTTAAGGTCTTAACTCTTACTCTGGACTAATGGTTAAGGTCTTAACTCTTACTCTGGACTAATGGTTAAGGTCTTAACTCTTACTCTGGACTAATGGTTAAGGTCTTAACTCTTACTCTGGCATCGTGGTTAATGTCTTAACTCTTACTCTGGACTAATGGTTAAGGTCTTAACTCTTACTCTGGGCTAATGGTTAAGGTCTTAACTCTTACTCTGGACTAATGGTTAAGGTCTTATCTCTTACTCTGGACTAATGGTTAAGGTCTTAGACTCTTACTCTGGCATCATGAATAAGGTCTTAGACTCTTACTCTGGACTACTGGCTAATGTCTTAACTCTTACTCTGGCATCATGGTTAAGGTCTTAACTCTCACTCTGGCATCATGGTTAAGGTCTTAACTCTTACTCTGTACTCATGGTTAAGGTCTTAACTCTAACTCTGGCATCATGGTTAAGGTCTTAACTCTTACTCTGGACTAATGGTTAAGGTCCTAACTCTACTCTGGCATCATGGTTAAGGTCTTAACTCTTACTCTGGACTAATGGTTAAGGTCTTAACTCTTACTCTGGACTAATGGTTAAGGTCTTAACTCTTACTCTGGCATCATGGTTAAGGTCTTAGACTCTTACTCTGGACTAATGGTTAAGGTCTTAACTCTTACTCTGGCATCATGGTTAAGGTCTTAACTCTTACTCTGGACTAATGGTTAAGGTCTTAACTCTTATTCTGGGATCATGGTTAAGTTCGTAACTCTTACTGTGGCCTATTGGTTAAGGTCCTAACTCTTACTCTGGCATCATGGTTAAGGTCTTAGACTCATACTCTGGCATCATGGTTAAGATCTTATCTCTTACTCTGGACTAATGGTTAAGTTCTTAACTCTTACTCTGGCATCATGGTTAAGGTCTTAGACTCTTACTCTGGACTAATGGTTAAGGTCTTAACTCATACTCTGGACTAATGGTTAAGGTCTTAGACTCTTACTCTGGACTAATAGTTAAGGTCTTAACTCTTACTCTGGACTAATGGTTAAGGTCTTAACTCTTACTCTGGACTAATGGTTAAGGTATTAACTCTTACTCTGGCATCATGGTTAACGTCTTAACTCTTACTCTGGACTAATGGTTAAGGTCTTAACTCTTACTCTGGCATCATGGTTAAAGTCTTAGACTCATACTCTGGCATCATGGTTAAGGTCTTAACTCTTACTCTGGACTAATGGTTAAGGTCTTAACTCTTACTCTGGGCTAATGGTTAAGGTCTTAACTATTACTCTGGACTAATGGTTAAGGTCTTATCTCTTACTCTGGACTACTGGTTAATGTCTTAACTCTTACTCTGGGATCATGGTTAAGTTCGTAACTCTTACTGTGGCCTATTGGTTAAGGTCCTAACTCTTACTCTGGCATCATGGTTAAGGTCTTATACTCATACTCTGGCATCATGGTTAAGATCTTATCTCTTACTCTGGCATCATGGTTAAGGTCCTAACTCTCACTCTGGCATCATGGTTAAGGTCTTAACTCTTACTCTGTACTCATGGTTAAGGTCTTAACTCTTACTCTGGCATCATGGTTAATGTCTTAACTCTTACTCTGGACTAATGGTTAAGGTCTTAACTCTTACTCTGGACTAATGGTTAAGGTCTTAACTCTTACTCTGGAATCATGGTTAAGGTCTTAACTCTTACTCTGGACTAATGGTTAAGGTCTTAACTCTTACTCTGGACTAATGGTTAAGGTCTTAACTCTTACTCTGGCATCATGGTTAAGGTCTTAGACTCTTACTCTGGACTAATGGTTAAGGTCTTAACTCTTACTCTGGCATCATGGTTAAGGTCTTAACTCTTACTCTGGACTAATGGTTAAGGTCTTAGACTCTTACTCTGGACTAATGGTTAAGGTCTTAACTCTTTCTCTGGGCTAATGGTTAAGGTCTTAGACTCCTACTCTGGCATCATGGTTAAGGTCTTAGACTCTTACTCTGGCATCAAGGTTAAGGTCTTAACGCTTACTCTGGCATCATGGTTAAGGTCTTAACTCTTACTCTGGACTAATGGTTAAGGTCTTAGACTCTTACTCTGGACTAATGGATAAGGTCTTAACTCTTACTCTGGCATCATGGTTAAGGTCTTAGACTCTTACTCTGGACTAATGGTTAAGGTTTTAACTCTTACTCTGGACTAATGGTTAAGGTCTTAACTCTTACTCTGGACCAATGGTTAAGGTCTTAACTCTTACTCTGGGCTAATGATTAAGGTCTTAACTCTTACTCTGGCATCATGGTTAAGGTCTTAACTCTTACTCTGGCATCATGGTTAAGGTCTTAACTCTTACTCTGGACTAATGGTTAAGGTCTTAACTCTTACTCTGGCATCACGGTTAAGGTCTTAAGTCTTACTCTGGACTAATGGTTAAGGTCTTAACTCTTACTCTGGGCTAATGGTTAAGGTCTTAATTCTTACTCTGGCATCACGGTTAAGGTCTTAAGTCTTACTCTGGACTAATGGTTAAGGTCTTAACTCTTACTCTGGGCTAATGGTTAAGGTCTTAACTCTTACTCTGGACTAATGGTTAAGGTCTTAACTCTTACTCTGGACTAATGGTTAAGGTCTGAACTCTTACTCTGGACTAATGGTTAAGGTCTTAACTCTTACTCTGGCATCATTTTTTTCAGTTCAAAAGGAATTTTATTGAATAAATAAAGGTGTCAGTACAGCAAAAAAAACAAAAAACAAAAGCATAACAGTAACATGAGCAGTGAAATAGAGGAAGGCTATGGTGCTAAACATGAAAATAATAGATACCAAATGATTGAGGCCTCAATTTACATCTTATTATAGGAAAATACACAGTCGCTAAGCAGGGGGACCTCCATTTAGCTTTTATGGACTTGTCCACCGCTTTCGACCTTGTAAATCGGCAAAAACTATGGGCCTTATTAGCCGTTTTGGGGCTTGACCCAGTTTTGATCTCTTTCCTGGCTGTAATCCATGAGGACACTACCGCAGTCGTTCGTTACAGGGATGACGGAAGCCAGACTGATGCCTGGCAGGTAAAGCGGGGAGTAAGACAGGGGTGTATTCTTGCACCCCTACTCTTCTCGCTTTACATTAATAATTTGGGACCGGTCCTGAACATGATTAGTAAAGACACCCCGAAAGCCGGTTCCAAAATGATTCCTGCTTTACTATACGCGGACGATACAGTTCTGTTGGCTAGAACCGCGAGAGGATTACAAGCTCTCTTAAATGGATTTTATGATTTTATGGTCTCTTTAGACTTATTAATTAATTTTAAATAATCACATTCTATGTCGATCGGCTCGGGGAGAGCAAAAAGGGTGAAATTTTTTTGCAACGGGCAGGAATTAACGAAAGTCCAGACGTTCCCATATCTAGGGGTAGCATTTGACGACAGATCATCTTGGGTCACACAACGTGCTCAAAAAAAGAATAACCTAGCTAGAGCTACAGGCGCTTTGTTGGGCTTTGCAAAGCGCTTAGGCTGTAAACCACTCCCCGCTTTATTAAAAATATACAGTGCGAAGTGTTTGCCCATGGCACTTTACGGAAGCGAGGTCTGGGGTTACAAGGCTTCTCCTAATATCCAAGTAGTAGAAAATAATTTCTTTCGGAAACTGCTGTCCCTACCCCCCTCTGTTCCCACTTTTAATATTCATGAGGACTTAGGGATGGGTTATGTTAGCGACCAAATAGCAGTGGCCCCGCTACTAGGCTGGTTGAGGGTTTGGGCACAACAGCCACCAAACCTAAACCAACAAATTATTCAGGACTGCCTGTCCTTGGAAAAAGCCATGTCTATCCCTTGGTTAAGTTACATTAAAAATAATTTGATCTCAATAGGGTGTTCGGAATTGTTCTCTAGTCCTTGTGTGATTAGTAAAGAGCAAATTAAAGCCATTAAGACCCAATTTTTGTCAAGAGTAATGTTGTCAAGGGAAAGTGATGAGCTGGGGAAACCTACAGTGAGGAGGTTTGTGATGTTGAGTTCAGGGAACGAGATTCAGCCCTACCTAACCTACATTAACAAACCTTTCCATATGTTTTTGCTAATAAGATTTAAGCATGGCTTGCTTCCCTGGCTCTTGGCATACCCAAAAGGATTTTTAAAAGAGGGAACCCTGGGGCCCTGTCCCTGTGATAATATTTCTGAACAAAATTTGTTGCACATGTTATTTTTTTGTAAATTTTACTCTTTGCAGCGGAAAAAATATATCTTGCCGATTTTAAAGAATTGTCAATTTAAGCAAGTTAGGCCTGCCTTGGCTTATTTACAAATGCTGGAATCTCCATTGATTTGTTTTGGGGTTGCCTGCTTTATAGTGGGCGCCCTGAGAGTCAGAAATAGGGCCCAGTTGACATAGTTACTTGATAATGATCATTGTGCCCACTACGTTGTCGTAGATGAAATGTTTTTTAGGACATAATGAAATTTTACTATGTTTTTAGCTATATGAATGAATTAACTCTAAGTGTCATTTTATTGTACATTGCGCCAAATTGTATTGTATTTATTATTTGTGTTAATAATTTTTCTGTAATGCATTTTCCTCTTTTTTGTTTGCTGTTTTGTGCTTTGATGGTTTTAAATTTTAACCCAATAAAGCAAACTTTGACTTTGACTTTGATTGAGGCTATCTAATAAAAAGCAGTGCTGAATAAATATGCAGTAAAATGAAACATAAGAAATGCAAAGGAACAAAAAGGTCAATCAGGGAGGTTTAGAGACTTCTTGCTGAGAGGGAAGCAGATGAAACGAAGGAGACGAGTGTTTAGCACTATAATCAAGATATAAGGTTACAGGAAGCCAAAGATCATGTCGCTTTTTGGCCAGATTAAGGGGGTGAATAAAGACAGTATCTAGCCTATGATTATGACATACATTGTACCGCCATGCTCTAAAAGATATATTAGCAGAATTTTTCCAATTAACTGTAATTTGCTGAAATGCAACAGCTAGCAGTAAATCAACAATTTGCACATTAGCATCAACATCATCCCAACAAGGGGAGAGACTTCCTAAAAAAATATTAACAAGGGAGAAGGGAAATACAGTGTGAAATATGGCATTGATTTCTTAACATTACTCTGGCATCATGGTTAAGGTCTTAGACTCTTACTCTGGACTAATGGTTACGGTCTTAACTCTTACTCTGGCATCATCGTTAAGGTCTTAACTCTTACTCTGGCATCATGGTTAAGGTCTTAACTCTTACTCTGGACTAATGGTTAAGGTCTTAACTCTTACTCTGGCATCATGGTTAAGGTCTTAACTCTGGCATCATGGTTAAGGTCTTAACTCTTACTCTGGACTAATGGTTAAGGTCTTAACTCTTACTCTGGCATCATGGTTAAGGTATTAGACTCATACTCTGGCATCATGGTTAAGGTCTTAACTCTTACTCTGGACTAATGGTTAAGGTCTTAACTCTTACTCTGGCATCATGATTAAGGTCTTAGACTCTTACTCTGGACTAATGGTTAAGGTCTTAACTCTTACTCTGGGCTAATGGTTAAGGTCTTAACTCTTACTCTGGACTAATGGTTAAGGTCTTATCTCTTACTCTGGACTAATGGTTAAGGTCTTAGACTCTTACTCTGGCATCATGGATAAGGTCTTAGACTCTTACTCTGGACTACTGGTTAATGTCTTAACTCTTACTCTGGCATCATGGTTAAGGTCTTAACTCTCACTCTGGCATCATGGTTAAGGTCTTAACCCTTACTCTGTACTCATGGTTAAGGTCTTAACTCTTACTCTGGCATCATGGTTAAGGTCTTAGACTCATACTCTGGCATCATGGTTAAGATCTTATCTCTTACTCTGGACTAATGGTTAAGTTCTTAACTCTTACTCTGGCATCATGGTTAAGGTCTTAGACTCTTACTCTGGACTAATGGTTAAGGTCTTAACTCTTACTCTGGGCTAATGGTTAAGGTCTTAACTCTTACTCTGGACTAATGTTAAGGTCTTATCTCTTACTCTGGACTACTGGTTAATGTCTTAACTCTTACTCTGGCATCATGGTTAAGGTCTTAACTCTCACTCTGGCATCATGGTTAAGGTCTTAACTATTACTCTGTACTCATGGTTAAGGTCTTAACTCTTACTCTGGCATCATGGTTAAGGTCTTAACTCTTACTCTGGACTAATGGTGAAGGTCTTAACTCTTACTCTGGACTAATGGTTAAGGTCTTAACTTTTACTCTGGAATCATGGTTAAGGTCTTAACTCTTACTCTGGACTAATGGTTAAGGTCTTAACTCTTACTCTGGACTAATGGTTAAGGTCTTAACTCTTACTCTGGACTAATGGTTAAGGTCTTAACTCTTACTCTGGCATCATGGTTAAGGTCTTAACTCTTACTCTGGACACATGGTTAAGATCTTAACTCTTACTCTGGACTAATGGTTATGGTCTTAACTCTTACTCTGGCATCATGGTTAAGGTCTTAGACTCTTACTCTGGACTAATGGTTAAGGTCTTAACTCTTACTCTGGCATCATGGTTAAGGTCTTAACTCTTACTCTGGACTAATGGTTAAGGTCTTAGACTCTTACTCTGGACTAATGGTTAAGGTCTTAACTTTTTCTCTGGGCTAATGGTTAAGGACTTAGACTCTTACTCTGGCATCATGGTTAAGGTCTTAGACTCTTACTCTGGCATCAAGGTTAAGGTCTTAACTCTTACTCTGGACTAATGGTTAAGGTCTGAACTCTTACTCTGGACTAATGGTTAAGGTCTTAACTCTTACTCTGGACTAATGGTTAAGGTCTTAGACTCTTACTCTCGACTAATGGTTAAGGTCTTAACTCTTACTCTGGGCTAATGGTTAAGGACTTAGACTCTTACTCTGGCATCATGGTTAAGGTCTTAACTCATACTCTGGACTAATGGTTAAGGCCTTAGACTCTTACTCTGGACTAATGGTTAAGGTCTTAACTCTTACTCTGGACTAATGGTTAAGGCCTTAGACTCTTACTCTGGACTAATGGTTAAGGTCTTAACTCTTACTCTGGACTAATGGTTAAGGTCTTAACTCTTACTCTGGACTAATGGTTAAGGTCTTAAATCTTACGCTGGCATCATTGTTAAGGTCTTAACTCTTACTCTGGACTAATGGTTAAGGTCTTAGACTCTTACTCTGGACTAATGGTTAAGGTCTTAACTCTTTCTCTGGGCTAATGGTTAAGGTCTTAGACTCTTACTCTGGCATCATGGTTACGGTCTTAGACTCTTACTCTGGCATCAAGGTTAAGGTCTTAACTCTTACTCTGGCATCATGGTTAAGGTCTTAACTCTTACTCTGGACTAATGGTTAAGGTCTTAACTCTTACTCTGGACTAATGGTTAAGGTCCTAACTCTTACTCTGGACTAATGGTTAAGGTCTTAACTCTTACTCTTGCATCATCGTTAAGGTCTTAACTCTTACTCTGGCATCATGGTTAAGGTCTTAACTCTTACTCTGGCATCATGGTTAAGGTCTTAACTCTTACTCTGGACTAATGGTTAAGGTCTTAACTCTTATTCTGGGATCATGGTTAAGTTCGTAACTCTTACTGTGGCCTATTGGTTAAGGTCCTAACTCTTACTCTGGCATCATGGTTAAGGTCTTAGACTCATACTCTGGCATCATGGTTAAGATCTTATCTCTTACTCTGGACTAATGGTTAAGTTCTTAACTCTTACTCTGGCATCATGGTTAAGGTCTTAGACTCTTACTCTGGACTAATGGTTAAGGTCTTAACTCTTACTCTGGGCTAATGGTTAAGGTCTTAACTATTACTCTGGACTAATGGTTAAGGTCTTATCTCTTACTCTGGACTACTGGTTAATGTCTTAACTCTTACTCTGGGATCATGGTTAAGTTCGTAACTCTTACTGTGGCCTATTGGTTAAGGTCCTAACTCTTACTCTGGCATCATGGTTAAGGTCTTATACTCATACTCTGGCATCATGGTTAAGATCTTATCTCTTACTCTGGCATCATGGTTAAGGTCCTAACTCTCACTCTGGCATCATGGTTAAGGTCTTAACTCTTACTCTGTACTCATGGTTAAGGTCTTAACTCTTACTCTGGCATCATGGTTAATGTCTTAACTCTTACTCTGGACTAATGGTTAAGGTCTTAACTCTTACTCTGGACTAATGGTTAAGGTCTTAACTCTTACTCTGGAATCATGGTTAAGGTCTTAACTCTTACTCTGGACTAATGGTTAAGGTCTTAACTCTTACTCTGGACTAATGGTTAAGGTCTTAACTCTTACTCTGGCATCATGGTTAAGGTCTTAGACTCTTACTCTGGACTAATGGTTAAGGTCTTAACTCTTACTCTGGCATCATGGTTAAGGTCTTAACTCTTACTCTGGACTAATGGTTAAGGTCTTAGACTCTTACTCTGGACTAATGGTTAAGGTCTTAACTCTTTCTCTGGGCTAATGGTTAAGGTCTTAGACTCCTACTCTGGCATCATGGTTAAGGTCTTAGACTCTTACTCTGGCATCAAGGTTAAGGTCTTAACGCTTACTCTGGCATCATGGTTAAGGTCTTAACTCTTACTCTGGACTAATGGTTAAGGTCTTAGACTCTTACTCTGGACTAATGGATAAGGTCTTAACTCTTACTCTGGCATCATGGTTAAGGTCTTAGACTCTTACTCTGGACTAATGGTTAAGGTTTTAACTCTTACTCTGGACTAATGGTTAAGGTCTTAACTCTTACTCTGGACCAATGGTTAAGGTCTTAACTCTTACTCTGGGCTAATGATTAAGGTCTTAACTCTTACTCTGGCATCATGGTTAAGGTCTTAACTCTTACTCTGGCATCATGGTTAAGGTCTTAACTCTTACTCTGGACTAATGGTTAAGGTCTTAACTCTTACTCTGGCATCACGGTTAAGGTCTTAAGTCTTACTCTGGACTAATGGTTAAGGTCTTAACTCTTACTCTGGGCTAATGGTTAAGGTCTTAACTCTTACTCTGGACTAATGGTTAAGGTCTTAACTCTTACTCTAGACTAATGGTTAAGGTTTTAACTCTTACTCTGGCATCATAGTTAAGTTCTTCGACTCTTACTCTGGACTAATGGTTAAGGTCTTAACTCTTACTCTGGACTAATGGTTAAGGTCTTAACTCTTACTCTGGCATCATGGTTAAGGTCTTAACTCTTACTCTGGCATCATGGTTAAGGTCTTAACTCTTACTCTGGGCTAATGGTTAAGGTCTTAACTCTTACTCTGGACTAATGGTTAAGGTCTTAACTCTTACTCTGGACTAATGGTTAAGGTCTTAACTCTTACTCTGGACTAATGGTTAAGGTCTTAACTCTTACTCTGGCATCGTGGTTAATGTCTTAACTCTTACTCTGGACTAATGGTTAAGGTCTTAACTCTTACTCTGGGCTAATGGTTAAGGTCTTAACTCTTACTCTGGACTAATGGTTAAGGTCTTATCTCTTACTCTGGACTAATGGTTAAGGTCTTAGACTCTTACTCTGGCATCATGAATAAGGTCTTAGACTCTTACTCTGGACTACTGGCTAATGTCTTAACTCTTACTCTGGCATCATGGTTAAGGTCTTAACTCTCACTCTGGCATCATGGTTAAGGTCTTAACTCTTACTCTGTACTCATGGTTAAGGTCTTAACTCTAACTCTGGCATCATGGTTAAGGTCTTAACTCTTACTCTGGACTAATGGTTAAGGTCCTAACTCTACTCTGGCATCATGGTTAAGGTCTTAACTCTTACTCTGGACTAATGGTTAAGGTCTTAACTCTTACTCTGGACTAATGGTTAAGGTCTTAACTCTTACTCTGGCATCATGGTTAAGGTCTTAGACTCTTACTCTGGACTAATGGTTAAGGTCTTAACTCTTACTCTGGCATCATGGTTAAGGTCTTAACTCTTACTCTGGACTAATGGTTAAGGTCTTAACTCTTATTCTGGGATCATGGTTAAGTTCGTAACTCTTACTGTGGCCTATTGGTTAAGGTCCTAACTCTTACTCTGGCATCATGGTTAAGGTCTTAGACTCATACTCTGGCATCATGGTTAAGATCTTATCTCTTACTCTGGACTAATGGTTAAGTTCTTAACTCTTACTCTGGCATCATGGTTAAGGTCTTAGACTCTTACTCTGGACTAATGGTTAAGGTCTTAACTCATACTCTGGACTAATGGTTAAGGTCTTAGACTCTTACTCTGGACTAATAGTTAAGGTCTTAACTCTTACTCTGGACTAATGGTTAAGGTCTTAACTCTTACTCTGGACTAATGGTTAAGGTATTAACTCTTACTCTGGCATCATGGTTAACGTCTTAACTCTTACTCTGGACTAATGGTTAAGGTCTTAACTCTTACTCTGGCATCATGGTTAAAGTCTTAGACTCATACTCTGGCATCATGGTTAAGGTCTTAACTCTTACTCTGGACTAATGGTTAAGGTCTTAACTCTTACTCTGGGCTAATGGTTAAGGTCTTAACTATTACTCTGGACTAATGGTTAAGGTCTTATCTCTTACTCTGGACTACTGGTTAATGTCTTAACTCTTACTCTGGGATCATGGTTAAGTTCGTAACTCTTACTGTGGCCTATTGGTTAAGGTCCTAACTCTTACTCTGGCATCATGGTTAAGGTCTTATACTCATACTCTGGCATCATGGTTAAGATCTTATCTCTTACTCTGGCATCATGGTTAAGGTCCTAACTCTCACTCTGGCATCATGGTTAAGGTCTTAACTCTTACTCTGTACTCATGGTTAAGGTCTTAACTCTTACTCTGGCATCATGGTTAATGTCTTAACTCTTACTCTGGACTAATGGTTAAGGTCTTAACTCTTACTCTGGACTAATGGTTAAGGTCTTAACTCTTACTCTGGAATCATGGTTAAGGTCTTAACTCTTACTCTGGACTAATGGTTAAGGTCTTAACTCTTACTCTGGCATCATGGTTAAGGTCTTAGACTCTTACTCTGGACTAATGGTTAAGGTCTTAACTCTTACTCTGGCATCATGGTTAAGGTCTTAACTCTTACTCTGGACTAATGGTTAAGGTCTTAGACTCTTACTCTGGACTAATGGTTAAGGTCTTAACTCTTTCTCTGGGCTAATGGTTAAGGTCTTAGACTCCTACTCTGGCATCATGGTTAAGGTCTTAGACTCTTACTCTGGCATCAAGGTTAAGGTCTTAACGCTTACTCTGGCATCATGGTTAAGGTCTTAACTCTTACTCTGGACTAATGGTTAAGGTCTTAGACTCTTACTCTGGACTAATGGATAAGGTCTTAACTCTTACTCTGGCATCATGGTTAAGGTCTTAGACTCTTACTCTGGACTAATGGTTAAGGTTTTAACTCTTACTCTGGACTAATGGTTAAGGTCTTAACTCTTACTCTGGACCAATGGTTAAGGTCTTAACTCTTACTCTGGGCTAATGATTAAGGTCTTAACTCTTACTCTGGCATCATGGTTAAGGTCTTAACTCTTACTCTGGCATCATGGTTAAGGTCTTAACTCTTACTCTGGACTAATGGTTAAGGTCTTAACTCTTACTCTGGCATCACGGTTAAGGTCTTAAGTCTTACTCTGGACTAATGGTTAAGGTCTTAACTCTTACTCTGGGCTAATGGTTAAGGTCTTAATTCTTACTCTGGCATCACGGTTAAGGTCTTAAGTCTTACTCTGGACTAATGGTTAAGGTCTTAACTCTTACTCTGGGCTAATGGTTAAGGTCTTAACTCTTACTCTGGACTAATGGTTAAGGTCTTAACTCTTACTCTGGACTAATGGTTAAGGTCTGAACTCTTACTCTGGACTAATGGTTAAGGTCTTAACTCTTACTCTGGCATCATTTTTTTCAGTTCAAAAGGAATTTTATTGAATAAATAAAGGTGTCAGTACAGCAAAAAAAACAAAAAACAAAAGCATAACAGTAACATGAGCAGTGAAATAGAGGAAGGCTATGGTGCTAAACATGAAAATAATAGATACCAAATGATTGAGGCCTCAATTTACATCTTATTATAGGAAAATACACAGTCGCTAAGCAGGGGGACCTCCATTTAGCTTTTATGGACTTGTCCACCGCTTTCGACCTTGTAAATCGGCAAAAACTATGGGCCTTATTAGCCGTTTTGGGGCTTGACCCAGTTTTGATCTCTTTCCTGGCTGTAATCCATGAGGACACTACCGCAGTCGTTCGTTACAGGGATGACGGAAGCCAGACTGATGCCTGGCAGGTAAAGCGGGGAGTAAGACAGGGGTGTATTCTTGCACCCCTACTCTTCTCGCTTTACATTAATAATTTGGGACCGGTCCTGAACATGATTAGTAAAGACACCCCGAAAGCCGGTTCCAAAATGATTCCTGCTTTACTATACGCGGACGATACAGTTCTGTTGGCTAGAACCGCGAGAGGATTACAAGCTCTCTTAAATGGATTTTATGATTTTATGGTCTCTTTAGACTTATTAATTAATTTTAAATAATCACATTCTATGTCGATCGGCTCGGGGAGAGCAAAAAGGGTGAAATTTTTTTGCAACGGGCAGGAATTAACGAAAGTCCAGACGTTCCCATATCTAGGGGTAGCATTTGACGACAGATCATCTTGGGTCACACAACGTGCTCAAAAAAAGAATAACCTAGCTAGAGCTACAGGCGCTTTGTTGGGCTTTGCAAAGCGCTTAGGCTGTAAACCACTCCCCGCTTTATTAAAAATATACAGTGCGAAGTGTTTGCCCATGGCACTTTACGGAAGCGAGGTCTGGGGTTACAAGGCTTCTCCTAATATCCAAGTAGTAGAAAATAATTTCTTTCGGAAACTGCTGTCCCTACCCCCCTCTGTTCCCACTTTTAATATTCATGAGGACTTAGGGATGGGTTATGTTAGCGACCAAATAGCAGTGGCCCCGCTACTAGGCTGGTTGAGGGTTTGGGCACAACAGCCACCAAACCTAAACCAACAAATTATTCAGGACTGCCTGTCCTTGGAAAAAGCCATGTCTATCCCTTGGTTAAGTTACATTAAAAATAATTTGATCTCAATAGGGTGTTCGGAATTGTTCTCTAGTCCTTGTGTGATTAGTAAAGAGCAAATTAAAGCCATTAAGACCCAATTTTTGTCAAGAGTAATGTTGTCAAGGGAAAGTGATGAGCTGGGGAAACCTACAGTGAGGAGGTTTGTGATGTTGAGTTCAGGGAACGAGATTCAGCCCTACCTAACCTACATTAACAAACCTTTCCATATGTTTTTGCTAATAAGATTTAAGCATGGCTTGCTTCCCTGGCTCTTGGCATACCCAAAAGGATTTTTAAAAGAGGGAACCCTGGGGCCCTGTCCCTGTGATAATATTTCTGAACAAAATTTGTTGCACATGTTATTTTTTTGTAAATTTTACTCTTTGCAGCGGAAAAAATATATCTTGCCGATTTTAAAGAATTGTCAATTTAAGCAAGTTAGGCCTGCCTTGGCTTATTTACAAATGCTGGAATCTCCATTGATTTGTTTTGGGGTTGCCTGCTTTATAGTGGGCGCCCTGAGAGTCAGAAATAGGGCCCAGTTGACATAGTTACTTGATAATGATCATTGTGCCCACTACGTTGTCGTAGATGAAATGTTTTTTAGGACATAATGAAATTTTACTATGTTTTTAGCTATATGAATGAATTAACTCTAAGTGTCATTTTATTGTACATTGCGCCAAATTGTATTGTATTTATTATTTGTGTTAATAATTTTTCTGTAATGCATTTTCCTCTTTTTTGTTTGCTGTTTTGTGCTTTGATGGTTTTAAATTTTAACCCAATAAAGCAAACTTTGACTTTGACTTTGATTGAGGCTATCTAATAAAAAGCAGTGCTGAATAAATATGCAGTAAAATGAAACATAAGAAATGCAAAGGAACAAAAAGGTCAATCAGGGAGGTTTAGAGACTTCTTGCTGAGAGGGAAGCAGATGAAACGAAGGAGACGAGTGTTTAGCACTATAATCAAGATATAAGGTTACAGGAAGCCAAAGATCATGTCGCTTTTTGGCCAGATTAAGGGGGTGAATAAAGACAGTATCTAGCCTATGATTATGACATACATTGTACCGCCATGCTCTAAAAGATATATTAGCAGAATTTTTCCAATTAACTGTAATTTGCTGAAATGCAACAGCTAGCAGTAATTCAACAATTTGCACATTAGCATCAACATCATCCCAACAAGGGGAGAGACTTCCTAAAAAAATATTAACAAGGGAGAAGGGAAATACAGTGTGAAATATGGCATTGATTTCTTAACATTACTCTGGCATCATGGTTAAGGTCTTAGACTCTTACTCTGGACTAATGGTTACGGTCTTAACTCTTACTCTGGCATCATCGTTAAGGTCTTAACTCTTACTCTGGCATCATGGTTAAGGTCTTAACTCTTACTCTGGACTAATGGTTAAGGTCTTAACTCTTACTCTGGCATCATGGTTAAGGTCTTAACTCTGGCATCATGGTTAAGGTCTTAACTCTTACTCTGGACTAATGGTTAAGGTCTTAACTCTTACTCTGGCATCATGGTTAAGGTATTAGACTCATACTCTGGCATCATGGTTAAGGTCTTAACTCTTACTCTGGACTAATGGTTAAGGTCTTAACTCTTACTCTGGCATCATGATTAAGGTCTTAGACTCTTACTCTGGACTAATGGTTAAGGTCTTAACTCTTACTCTGGGCTAATGGTTAAGGTCTTAACTCTTACTCTGGACTAATGGTTAAGGTCTTATCTCTTACTCTGGACTAATGGTTAAGGTCTTAGACTCTTACTCTGGCATCATGGATAAGGTCTTAGACTCTTACTCTGGACTACTGGTTAATGTCTTAACTCTTACTCTGGCATCATGGTTAAGGTCTTAACTCTCACTCTGGCATCATGGTTAAGGTCTTAACCCTTACTCTGTACTCATGGTTAAGGTCTTAACTCTTACTCTGGCATCATGGTTAAGGTCTTAGACTCATACTCTGGCATCATGGTTAAGATCTTATCTCTTACTCTGGACTAATGGTTAAGTTCTTAACTCTTACTCTGGCATCATGGTTAAGGTCTTAGACTCTTACTCTGGACTAATGGTTAAGGTCTTAACTCTTACTCTGGGCTAATGGTTAAGGTCTTAACTCTTACTCTGGACTAATGTTAAGGTCTTATCTCTTACTCTGGACTACTGGTTAATGTCTTAACTCTTACTCTGGCATCATGGTTAAGGTCTTAACTCTCACTCTGGCATCATGGTTAAGGTCTTAACTATTACTCTGTACTCATGGTTAAGGTCTTAACTCTTACTCTGGCATCATGGTTAAGGTCTTAACTCTTACTCTGGACTAATGGTGAAGGTCTTAACTCTTACTCTGGACTAATGGTTAAGGTCTTAACTTTTACTCTGGAATCATGGTTAAGGTCTTAACTCTTACTCTGGACTAATGGTTAAGGTCTTAACTCTTACTCTGGACTAATGGTTAAGGTCTTAACTCTTACTCTGGACTAATGGTTAAGGTCTTAACTCTTACTCTGGCATCATGGTTAAGGTCTTAACTCTTACTCTGGACACATGGTTAAGATCTTAACTCTTACTCTGGACTAATGGTTATGGTCTTAACTCTTACTCTGGCATCATGGTTAAGGTCTTAGACTCTTACTCTGGACTAATGGTTAAGGTCTTAACTCTTACTCTGGCATCATGGTTAAGGTCTTAACTCTTACTCTGGACTAATGGTTAAGGTCTTAGACTCTTACTCTGGACTAATGGTTAAGGTCTTAACTTTTTCTCTGGGCTAATGGTTAAGGACTTAGACTCTTACTCTGGCATCATGGTTAAGGTCTTAGACTCTTACTCTGGCATCAAGGTTAAGGTCTTAACGCTTACTCTGGCATCATGGTTAAGGTCTTAACTCTTACTCTGGACTAATGGTTAAGGTCTTAGACTCTTACTCTGGACTAATGGATAAGGTCTTAACTCTTACTCTGGCATCATGGTTAAGGTCTTAGACTCTTACTCTGGACTAATGGTTAAGGTTTTAACTCTTACTCTGGACTAATGGTTAAGGTCTTAACTCTTACTCTGGACCAATGGTTAAGGTCTTAACTCTTACTCTGGGCTAATGATTAAGGTCTTAACTCTTACTCTGGCATCATGGTTAAGGTCTTAACTCTTACTCTGGCATCATGGTTAAGGTCTTAACTCTTACTCTGGACTAATGGTTAAGGTCTTAACTCTTACTCTGGCATCACGGTTAAGGTCTTAAGTCTTACTCTGGACTAATGGTTAAGGTCTTAACTCTTACTCTGGGCTAATGGTTAAGGTCTTAACTCTTACTCTGGACTAATGGTTAAGGTCTTAACTCTTACTCTAGACTAATGGTTAAGGTTTTAACTCTTACTCTGGCATCATAGTTAAGTTCTTCGACTCTTACTCTGGACTAATGGTTAAGGTCTTAACTCTTACTCTGGACTAATGGTTAAGGTCTTAACTCTTACTCTGGCATCATGGTTAAGGTCTTAACTCTTACTCTGGCATCATGGTTAAGGTCTTAACTCTTACTCTGGGCTAATGGTTAAGGTCTTAACTCTTACTCTGGACTAATGGTTAAGGTCTTAACTCTTACTCTGGACTAATGGTTAAGGTCTTAACTCTTACTCTGGACTAATGGTTAAGGTCTTAACTCTTACTCTGGCATCGTGGTTAATGTCTTAACTCTTACTCTGGACTAATGGTTAAGGTCTTAACTCTTACTCTGGGCTAATGGTTAAGGTCTTAACTCTTACTCTGGACTAATGGTTAAGGTCTTATCTCTTACTCTGGACTAATGGTTAAGGTCTTAGACTCTTACTCTGGCATCATGAATAAGGTCTTAGACTCTTACTCTGGACTACTGGCTAATGTCTTAACTCTTACTCTGGCATCATGGTTAAGGTCTTAACTCTCACTCTGGCATCATGGTTAAGGTCTTAACTCTTACTCTGTACTCATGGTTAAGGTCTTAACTCTAACTCTGGCATCATGGTTAAGGTCTTAACTCTTACTCTGGACTAATGGTTAAGGTCCTAACTCTACTCTGGCATCATGGTTAAGGTCTTAACTCTTACTCTGGACTAATGGTTAAGGTCTTAACTCTTACTCTGGACTAATGGTTAAGGTCTTAACTCTTACTCTGGCATCATGGTTAAGGTCTTAGACTCTTACTCTGGACTAATGGTTAAGGTCTTAACTCTTACTCTGGCATCATGGTTAAGGTCTTAACTCTTACTCTGGACTAATGGTTAAGGTCTTAACTCTTATTCTGGGATCATGGTTAAGTTCGTAACTCTTACTGTGGCCTATTGGTTAAGGTCCTAACTCTTACTCTGGCATCATGGTTAAGGTCTTAGACTCATACTCTGGCATCATGGTTAAGATCTTATCTCTTACTCTGGACTAATGGTTAAGTTCTTAACTCTTACTCTGGCATCATGGTTAAGGTCTTAGACTCTTACTCTGGACTAATGGTTAAGGTCTTAACTCATACTCTGGACTAATGGTTAAGGTCTTAGACTCTTACTCTGGACTAATAGTTAAGGTCTTAACTCTTACTCTGGACTAATGGTTAAGGTCTTAACTCTTACTCTGGACTAATGGTTAAGGTATTAACTCTTACTCTGGCATCATGGTTAACGTCTTAACTCTTACTCTGGACTAATGGTTAAGGTCTTAACTCTTACTCTGGCATCATGGTTAAAGTCTTAGACTCATACTCTGGCATCATGGTTAAGGTCTTAACTCTTACTCTGGACTAATGGTTAAGGTCTTAACTCTTACTCTGGGCTAATGGTTAAGGTCTTAACTATTACTCTGGACTAATGGTTAAGGTCTTATCTCTTACTCTGGACTACTGGTTAATGTCTTAACTCTTACTCTGGGATCATGGTTAAGTTCGTAACTCTTACTGTGGCCTATTGGTTAAGGTCCTAACTCTTACTCTGGCATCATGGTTAAGGTCTTATACTCATACTCTGGCATCATGGTTAAGATCTTATCTCTTACTCTGGCATCATGGTTAAGGTCCTAACTCTCACTCTGGCATCATGGTTAAGGTCTTAACTCTTACTCTGTACTCATGGTTAAGGTCTTAACTCTTACTCTGGCATCATGGTTAATGTCTTAACTCTTACTCTGGACTAATGGTTAAGGTCTTAACTCTTACTCTGGACTAATGGTTAAGGTCTTAACTCTTACTCTGGAATCATGGTTAAGGTCTTAACTCTTACTCTGGACTAATGGTTAAGGTCTTAACTCTTACTCTGGCATCATGGTTAAGGTCTTAGACTCTTACTCTGGACTAATGGTTAAGGTCTTAACTCTTACTCTGGCATCATGGTTAAGGTCTTAACTCTTACTCTGGACTAATGGTTAAGGTCTTAGACTCTTACTCTGGACTAATGGTTAAGGTCTTAACTCTTTCTCTGGGCTAATGGTTAAGGTCTTAGACTCCTACTCTGGCATCATGGTTAAGGTCTTAGACTCTTACTCTGGCATCAAGGTTAAGGTCTTAACGCTTACTCTGGCATCATGGTTAAGGTCTTAACTCTTACTCTGGACTAATGGTTAAGGTCTTAGACTCTTACTCTGGACTAATGGATAAGGTCTTAACTCTTACTCTGGCATCATGGTTAAGGTCTTAGACTCTTACTCTGGACTAATGGTTAAGGTTTTAACTCTTACTCTGGACTAATGGTTAAGGTCTTAACTCTTACTCTGGACCAATGGTTAAGGTCTTAACTCTTACTCTGGGCTAATGATTAAGGTCTTAACTCTTACTCTGGCATCATGGTTAAGGTCTTAACTCTTACTCTGGCATCATGGTTAAGGTCTTAACTCTTACTCTGGACTAATGGTTAAGGTCTTAACTCTTACTCTGGCATCACGGTTAAGGTCTTAAGTCTTACTCTGGACTAATGGTTAAGGTCTTAACTCTTACTCTGGGCTAATGGTTAAGGTCTTAATTCTTACTCTGGCATCACGGTTAAGGTCTTAAGTCTTACTCTGGACTAATGGTTAAGGTCTTAACTCTTACTCTGGGCTAATGGTTAAGGTCTTAACTCTTACTCTGGACTAATGGTTAAGGTCTTAACTCTTACTCTGGACTAATGGTTAAGGTCTGAACTCTTACTCTGGACTAATGGTTAAGGTCTTAACTCTTACTCTGGCATCATTTTTTTCAGTTCAAAAGGAATTTTATTGAATAAATAAAGGTGTCAGTACAGCAAAAAAAACAAAAAACAAAAGCATAACAGTAACATGAGCAGTGAAATAGAGGAAGGCTATGGTGCTAAACATGAAAATAATAGATACCAAATGATTGAGGCCTCAATTTACATCTTATTATAGGAAAATACACAGTCGCTAAGCAGGGGGACCTCCATTTAGCTTTTATGGACTTGTCCACCGCTTTCGACCTTGTAAATCGGCAAAAACTATGGGCCTTATTAGCCGTTTTGGGGCTTGACCCAGTTTTGATCTCTTTCCTGGCTGTAATCCATGAGGACACTACCGCAGTCGTTCGTTACAGGGATGACGGAAGCCAGACTGATGCCTGGCAGGTAAAGCGGGGAGTAAGACAGGGGTGTATTCTTGCACCCCTACTCTTCTCGCTTTACATTAATAATTTGGGACCGGTCCTGAACATGATTAGTAAAGACACCCCGAAAGCCGGTTCCAAAATGATTCCTGCTTTACTATACGCGGACGATACAGTTCTGTTGGCTAGAACCGCGAGAGGATTACAAGCTCTCTTAAATGGATTTTATGATTTTATGGTCTCTTTAGACTTATTAATTAATTTTAAATAATCACATTCTATGTCGATCGGCTCGGGGAGAGCAAAAAGGGTGAAATTTTTTTGCAACGGGCAGGAATTAACGAAAGTCCAGACGTTCCCATATCTAGGGGTAGCATTTGACGACAGATCATCTTGGGTCACACAACGTGCTCAAAAAAAGAATAACCTAGCTAGAGCTACAGGCGCTTTGTTGGGCTTTGCAAAGCGCTTAGGCTGTAAACCACTCCCCGCTTTATTAAAAATATACAGTGCGAAGTGTTTGCCCATGGCACTTTACGGAAGCGAGGTCTGGGGTTACAAGGCTTCTCCTAATATCCAAGTAGTAGAAAATAATTTCTTTCGGAAACTGCTGTCCCTACCCCCCTCTGTTCCCACTTTTAATATTCATGAGGACTTAGGGATGGGTTATGTTAGCGACCAAATAGCAGTGGCCCCGCTACTAGGCTGGTTGAGGGTTTGGGCACAACAGCCACCAAACCTAAACCAACAAATTATTCAGGACTGCCTGTCCTTGGAAAAAGCCATGTCTATCCCTTGGTTAAGTTACATTAAAAATAATTTGATCTCAATAGGGTGTTCGGAATTGTTCTCTAGTCCTTGTGTGATTAGTAAAGAGCAAATTAAAGCCATTAAGACCCAATTTTTGTCAAGAGTAATGTTGTCAAGGGAAAGTGATGAGCTGGGGAAACCTACAGTGAGGAGGTTTGTGATGTTGAGTTCAGGGAACGAGATTCAGCCCTACCTAACCTACATTAACAAACCTTTCCATATGTTTTTGCTAATAAGATTTAAGCATGGCTTGCTTCCCTGGCTCTTGGCATACCCAAAAGGATTTTTAAAAGAGGGAACCCTGGGGCCCTGTCCCTGTGATAATATTTCTGAACAAAATTTGTTGCACATGTTATTTTTTTGTAAATTTTACTCTTTGCAGCGGAAAAAATATATCTTGCCGATTTTAAAGAATTGTCAATTTAAGCAAGTTAGGCCTGCCTTGGCTTATTTACAAATGCTGGAATCTCCATTGATTTGTTTTGGGGTTGCCTGCTTTATAGTGGGCGCCCTGAGAGTCAGAAATAGGGCCCAGTTGACATAGTTACTTGATAATGATCATTGTGCCCACTACGTTGTCGTAGATGAAATGTTTTTTAGGACATAATGAAATTTTACTATGTTTTTAGCTATATGAATGAATTAACTCTAAGTGTCATTTTATTGTACATTGCGCCAAATTGTATTGTATTTATTATTTGTGTTAATAATTTTTCTGTAATGCATTTTCCTCTTTTTTGTTTGCTGTTTTGTGCTTTGATGGTTTTAAATTTTAACCCAATAAAGCAAACTTTGACTTTGACTTTGATTGAGGCTATCTAATAAAAAGCAGTGCTGAATAAATATGCAGTAAAATGAAACATAAGAAATGCAAAGGAACAAAAAGGTCAATCAGGGAGGTTTAGAGACTTCTTGCTGAGAGGGAAGCAGATGAAACGAAGGAGACGAGTGTTTAGCACTATAATCAAGATATAAGGTTACAGGAAGCCAAAGATCATGTCGCTTTTTGGCCAGATTAAGGGGGTGAATAAAGACAGTATCTAGCCTATGATTATGACATACATTGTACCGCCATGCTCTAAAAGATATATTAGCAGAATTTTTCCAATTAACTGTAATTTGCTGAAATGCAACAGCTAGCAGTAATTCAACAATTTGCACATTAGCATCAACATCATCCCAACAAGGGGAGAGACTTCCTAAAAAAATATTAACAAGGGAGAAGGGAAATACAGTGTGAAATATGGCATTGATTTCTTAACATTACTCTGGCATCATGGTTAAGGTCTTAGACTCTTACTCTGGACTAATGGTTACGGTCTTAACTCTTACTCTGGCATCATCGTTAAGGTCTTAACTCTTACTCTGGCATCATGGTTAAGGTCTTAACTCTTACTCTGGACTAATGGTTAAGGTCTTAACTCTTACTCTGGCATCATGGTTAAGGTCTTAACTCTGGCATCATGGTTAAGGTCTTAACTCTTACTCTGGACTAATGGTTAAGGTCTTAACTCTTACTCTGGCATCATGGTTAAGGTATTAGACTCATACTCTGGCATCATGGTTAAGGTCTTAACTCTTACTCTGGACTAATGGTTAAGGTCTTAACTCTTACTCTGGCATCATGATTAAGGTCTTAGACTCTTACTCTGGACTAATGGTTAAGGTCTTAACTCTTACTCTGGGCTAATGGTTAAGGTCTTAACTCTTACTCTGGACTAATGGTTAAGGTCTTATCTCTTACTCTGGACTAATGGTTAAGGTCTTAGACTCTTACTCTGGCATCATGGATAAGGTCTTAGACTCTTACTCTGGACTACTGGTTAATGTCTTAACTCTTACTCTGGCATCATGGTTAAGGTCTTAACTCTCACTCTGGCATCATGGTTAAGGTCTTAACCCTTACTCTGTACTCATGGTTAAGGTCTTAACTCTTACTCTGGCATCATGGTTAAGGTCTTAGACTCATACTCTGGCATCATGGTTAAGATCTTATCTCTTACTCTGGACTAATGGTTAAGTTCTTAACTCTTACTCTGGCATCATGGTTAAGGTCTTAGACTCTTACTCTGGACTAATGGTTAAGGTCTTAACTCTTACTCTGGGCTAATGGTTAAGGTCTTAACTCTTACTCTGGACTAATGTTAAGGTCTTATCTCTTACTCTGGACTACTGGTTAATGTCTTAACTCTTACTCTGGCATCATGGTTAAGGTCTTAACTCTCACTCTGGCATCATGGTTAAGGTCTTAACTATTACTCTGTACTCATGGTTAAGGTCTTAACTCTTACTCTGGCATCATGGTTAAGGTCTTAACTCTTACTCTGGACTAATGGTGAAGGTCTTAACTCTTACTCTGGACTAATGGTTAAGGTCTTAACTTTTACTCTGGAATCATGGTTAAGGTCTTAACTCTTACTCTGGACTAATGGTTAAGGTCTTAACTCTTACTCTGGACTAATGGTTAAGGTCTTAACTCTTACTCTGGACTAATGGTTAAGGTCTTAACTCTTACTCTGGCATCATGGTTAAGGTCTTAACTCTTACTCTGGACACATGGTTAAGATCTTAACTCTTACTCTGGACTAATGGTTATGGTCTTAACTCTTACTCTGGCATCATGGTTAAGGTCTTAGACTCTTACTCTGGACTAATGGTTAAGGTCTTAACTCTTACTCTGGCATCATGGTTAAGGTCTTAACTCTTACTCTGGACTAATGGTTAAGGTCTTAGACTCTTACTCTGGACTAATGGTTAAGGTCTTAACTTTTTCTCTGGGCTAATGGTTAAGGACTTAGACTCTTACTCTGGCATCATGGTTAAGGTCTTAGACTCTTACTCTGGCATCAAGGTTAAGGTCTTAACTCTTACTCTGGACTAATGGTTAAGGTCTGAACTCTTACTCTGGACTAATGGTTAAGGTCTTAACTCTTACTCTGGACTAATGGTTAAGGTCTTAGACTCTTACTCTCGACTAATGGTTAAGGTCTTAACTCTTACTCTGGGCTAATGGTTAAGGACTTAGACTCTTACTCTGGCATCATGGTTAAGGTCTTAACTCATACTCTGGACTAATGGTTAAGGCCTTAGACTCTTACTCTGGACTAATGGTTAAGGTCTTAACTCTTACTCTGGACTAATGGTTAAGGCCTTAGACTCTTACTCTGGACTAATGGTTAAGGTCTTAACTCTTACTCTGGACTAATGGTTAAGGTCTTAACTCTTACTCTGGACTAATGGTTAAGGTCTTAAATCTTACGCTGGCATCATTGTTAAGGTCTTAACTCTTACTCTGGACTAATGGTTAAGGTCTTAACTCTTACTCTGGCATCATGGTTAAGGTCTTAACTCTTACTCTGGACTAATGGTTAAGGTCTTAACTCTTACTCTGGCATCATGGTTAAGGTCTTAACACTTACTCTGGACTAATGGTTAAGGTCTTAACTCTTACTCTGGCATCATCGTTAAGGTCTTAACTCTTACTCTGGCATCATGGTTAAGGTCTTAGACTCTTACTCTGGACTAATGGTTAAGGTCTTAACTCTTACTCTGGACTAATGGTTAAGGTCTTAACTCTTACTCTTGCATCATCGTTAAGGTCTTAACTCTTACTCTGGCATCATGGTTAAGGTCTTAACTCTTACTCTGGACTAATGGTTAAGGTCTTAACTCTTACTCTGGACTAATGGTTAAGGTCTTAACTCTTACTCTGGCATCATGGTTAAGGTCTTAACTCTGGCATCATGGTTAAGGTCTTAACTCTTACTCTGGACTAATGGTTAAGGTCTTAACTCTTAGTCTGGCATCATGGTTAAGGTCTTAACTCTTACTCTGGACTAATGGTTAAGGTCTTAGACTCTTACTCTGGACTAATGGTTAAGGTCTTAACTCTTTCTCTGGGCTAATGGTTAAGGTCTTAGACTCTTACTCTGGCATCATGGTTACGGTCTTAGACTCTTACTCTGGCATCAAGGTTAAGGTCTTAACTCTTACTCTGGCATCATGGTTAAGGTCTTAACTCTTACTCTGGACTAATGGTTAAGGTCTTAACTCTTACTCTGGACTAATGGTTAAGGTCCTAACTCTTACTCTGGACTAATGGTTAAGGTCTTAACTCTTACTCTTGCATCATCGTTAAGGTCTTAACTCTTACTCTGGCATCATGGTTAAGGTCTTAACTCTTACTCTGGCATCATGGTTAAGGTCTTAACTCTTACTCTGGACTAATGGTTAAGGTCTTAACTCTTATTCTGGGATCATGGTTAAGTTCGTAACTCTTACTGTGGCCTATTGGTTAAGGTCCTAACTCTTACTCTGGCATCATGGTTAAGGTCTTAGACTCATACTCTGGCATCATGGTTAAGATCTTATCTCTTACTCTGGACTAATGGTTAAGTTCTTAACTCTTACTCTGGCATCATGGTTAAGGTCTTAGACTCTTACTCTGGACTAATGGTTAAGGTCTTAACTCTTACTCTGGGCTAATGGTTAAGGTCTTAACTATTACTCTGGACTAATGGTTAAGGTCTTATATCTTACTCTGGACTACTGGTTAATGTCTTAACTCTTACTCTGGGATCATGGTTAAGTTCGTAACTCTTACTGTGGCCTATTGGTTAAGGTCCTAACTCTTACTCTGGCATCATGGTTAAGGTCTTATACTCATACTCTGGCATCATGGTTAAGATCTTATCTCTTACTCTGGCATCATGGTTAAGGTCCTAACTCTCACTCTGGCATCATGGTTAAGGTCTTAACTCTTACTCTGTACTCATGGTTAAGGTCTTAACTCTTACTCTGGCATCATGGTTAATGTCTTAACTCTTACTCTGGACTAATGGTTAAGGTCTTAACTCTTACTCTGGACTAATGGTTAAGGTCTTAACTCTTACTCTGGAATCATGGTTAAGGTCTTAACTCTTACTCTGGACTAATGGTTAAGGTCTTAACTCTTACTCTGGACTAATGGTTAAGGTCTTAACTCTTACTCTGGCATCATGGTTAAGGTCTTAGACTCTTACTCTGGACTAATGGTTAAGGTCTTAACTCTTACTCTGGCATCATGGTTAAGGTCTTAACTCTTACTCTGGACTAATGGTTAAGGTCTTAGACTCTTACTCTGGACTAATGGTTAAGGTCTTAACTCTTTCTCTGGGCTAATGGTTAAGGTCTTAGACTCCTACTCTGGCATCATGGTTAAGGTCTTAGACTCTTACTCTGGCATAAAGGTTAAGGTCTTAACGCTTACTCTGGCATCATGGTTAAGGTCTTAACTCTTACTCTGGACTAATGGTTAAGGTCTTAGACTCTTACTCTGGACTAATGGATAAGGTCTTAACTCTTACTCTGGCATCATGGTTAAGGTCTTAGACTCTTACTCTGGACTAATGGTTAAGGTTTTAACTCTTACTCTGGACTAATGGTTAAGGTCTTAACTCTTACTCTGGACCAATGGTTAAGGTCTTAACTCTTACTCTGGGCTAATGATTAAGGTCTTAACTCTTACTCTGGCATCATGGTTAAGGTCTTAACTCTTACTCTGGCATCATGGTTAAGGTCTTAACTCTTACTCTGGACTAATGGTTAAGGTCTTAACTCTTACTCTGGCATCACGGTTAAGGTCTTAAGTCTTACTCTGGACTAATGGTTAAGGTCTTAACTCTTACTCTGGGCTAATGGTTAAGGTCTTAACTCTTACTCTGGACTAATGGTTAAGGTCTTAACTCTTACTCTAGACTAATGGTTAAGGTTTTAACTCTTACTCTGGCATCATAGTTAAGTTCTTCGACTCTTACTCTGGACTAATGGTTAAGGTCTTAACTCTTACTCTGGACTAATGGTTAAGGTCTTAACTCTTACTCTGGCATCATGGTTAAGGTCTTAACTCTTACTCTGGGCTAATGGTTAAGGTCTTAACTCTTACTCTGGACTAATGGTTAAGGTCTTAACTCTTACTCTGGACTAATGGTTAAGGTCTTAACTCTTACTCTGGACTAATGGTTAAGGTCTTAACTCTTACTCTGGCATCGTGGTTAATGTCTTAACTCTTACTCTGGACTAATGGTTAAGGTCTTAACTCTTACTCTGGGCTAATGGTTAAGGTCTTAACTCTTACTCTGGACTAATGGTTAAGGTCTTATCTCTTACTCTGGACTAATGGTTAAGGTCTTAGACTCTTACTCTGGCATCATGAATAAGGTCTTAGACTCTTACTCTGGACTACTGGCTAATGTCTTAACTCTTACTCTGGCATCATGGTTAAGGTCTTAACTCTCACTCTGGCATCATGGTTAAGGTCTTAACTCTTACTCTGTACTCATGGTTAAGGTCTTAACTCTTACTCTGGCATCATGGTTAAGGTCTTAACTCTTACTCTGGACTAATGGTTAAGGTCTTAACTCTTACTCTGGACTAATGGTTAAGGTCCTAACTCTACTCTGGCATCATGGTTAAGGTCTTAACTCTTACTCTGGACTAATGGTTAAGGTCTTAACTCTTACTCTGGACTAATGGTTAAGGTCTTAACTCTTACTCTGGCATCATGGTTAAGGTCTTAGACTCTTACTCTGGACTAATGGTTAAGGTCTTAACTCTTACTCTGGCATCATGGTTAAGGTCTTAACTCTTACTCTGGACTAATGGTTAAGGTCTTAACTCTTATTCTGGGATCATGGTTAAGTTCGTAACTCTTACTGTGGCCTATTGGTTAAGGTCCTAACTCTTACTCTGGCATCATGGTTAAGGTCTTAGACTCATACTCTGGCATCATGGTTAAGATCTTATCTCTTACTCTGGACTAATGGTTAAGTTCTTAACTCTTACTCTGGCATCATGGTTAAGGTCTTAGACTCTTACTCTGGACTAATGGTTAAGGTCTTAACTCTTACTCTGGGCTAATGGTTAAGGTCTTAACTATTACTCTGGACTAATGGTTAAGGTCTTATCTCTTACTCTGGACTACTGGTTAATGTCTTAACTCTTACTCTGGGATCATGGTTAAGTTCGTAACTCTTACTGTGGCCTATTGGTTAAGGTCCTAACTCTTACTCTGGCATCATGGTTAAGGTCTTATACTCATACTCTGGCATCATGGTTAAGATCTTATCTCTTACTCTGGCATCATGGTTAAGGTCCTAACTCTCACTCTGGCATCATGGTTAAGGTCTTAACTCTTACTCTGTACTCATGGTTAAGGTCTTAACTCTTACTCTGGCATCATGGTTAATGTCTTAACTCTTACTCTGGACTAATGGTTAAGGTCTTAACTCTTACTCTGGACTAATGGTTAAGGTCTTAACTCTTACTCTGGAATCATGGTTAAGGTCTTAACTCTTACTCTGGACTAATGGTTAAGGTCTTAACTCTTACTCTGGACTAATGGTTAAGGTCTTAACTCTTACTCTGGCATCATGGTTAAGGTCTTAGACTCTTACTCTGGACTAATGGTTAAGGTCTTAACTCTTACTCTGGCATCATGGTTAAGGTCTTAACTCTTACTCTGGACTAATGGTTAAGGTCTTAGACTCTTACTCTGGACTAATGGTTAAGGTCTTAACTCTTTCTCTGGGCTAATGGTTAAGGTCTTAGACTCCTACTCTGGCATCATGGTCAAGGTCTTAGACTCTTACTCTGGCATCAAGGTTAAGGTCTTAACGCTTACTCTGGCATCATGGTTAAGGTCTTAACTCTTACTCTGGACTAATGGTTAAGGTCTTAGACTCTTACTCTGGACTAATGGATAAGGTCTTAACTCTTACTCTGGCATCATGGTTAAGGTCTTAGACTCTTACTCTGGACTAATGGTTAAGGTTTTAACTCTTACTCTGGACTAATGGTTAAGGTCTTAACTCTTACTCTGGACCAATGGTTAAGGTCTTAACTCTTACTCTGGGCTAATGATTAAGGTCTTAACTCTTACTCTGGCATCATGGTTAAGGTCTTAACTCTTACTCTGGCATCATGGTTAAGGTCTTAACTCTTACTCTGGACTAATGGTTAAGGTCTTAACTCTTACTCTGGCATCACGGTTAAGGTCTTAAGTCTTACTCTGGACTAATGGTTAAGGTCTTAACTCTTACTCTGGGCTAATGGTTAAGGTCTTAACTCTTACTCTGGACTAATGGTTAAGGTCTTAACTCTTACTCTAGACTAATGGTTAAGGTTTTAACTCTTACTCTGGCATCATAGTTAAGTTCTTCGACTCTTACTCTGGACTAATGGTTAAGGTCTTAACTCTTACTCTGGACTAATGGTGAAGGTCTTAACTCTTACTCTGGCATCATGGTGAAGGTCTTAACTCTTTCTCTGGCATCATGGTTAAGGTCTTAACTCTTACTCTGGGCTAATGGTTAAGGTCTTAACTCTTACTCTGGACTAATGGTTAAGGTCTTAACTCTTACTCTGGACTAATGGTTAAGGTCTTAACTCTTACTCTGGCATCGTGGTTAATGTCTTAACTCTTACTCTGGACTAATGGTTAAGGTCTTAACTCTTACTCTGGGCTAATGGTTAAGGTCTTAACTCTTACTCTGGACTAATGGTTAAGGTCTTATCTCTTACTCTGGACTAATGGTTAAGGTCTTAGACTCTTACTCTGGCATCATGAATAAGGTCTTAGACTCTTACTCTGGACTACTGGCTAATGTCTTAACTCTTACTCTGGCATCATGGTTAAGGTCTTAACTCTCACTCTGGCATCATGGTTAAGGTCTTAACTCTTACTCTGTACTCATGGTTAAGGTCTTAACTCTTACTCTGGCATCATGGTTAAGGTCTTAACTCTTACTCTGGACTAATGGTTAAGGTCTTAACTCTTACTCTGGACTAATGGTTAAGGTCCTAACTCTACTCTGGCATCATGGTTAAGGTCTTAACTCTTACTCTGGACTAATGGTTAAGGTCTTAACTCTTACTCTGGACTAATGGTTAAGGTCTTAACTCTTACTCTGGCATCATGGTTAAGGTCTTAGACTCTTACTCTGGACTAATGGTTAAGGTCTTAACTCTTACTCTGGCATCATGCTTAAGGTCTTAACTCTTACTCTGGACTAATGATTAAGGTCTTAGACTCTTACTCTGGACTAATGGTTAAGGTCTTAACTCTTTCTCTGGGCTAATGGTTAAGGTCTTAGAATCTTACTCTGGCATCATGGTTAAGGTCTTAGACTCTTACTCTGGCATCAAGGTTAAGGTCTTAACTCTTACACTGGCATCATGGTTAAGGTCTTAACTCGTACTCTCGACTAATGGTTAAGGTCTGAACTCTTACTCTGGACTAATGGTTAAGGTCTTAACTCTTACTCTTGACTAATGGTTAAGGTCTTAACTCTCACTCTGGACTAATGGTTAAGGTCTTAACTCTTACTCTGGACTAATGGCTAAGGTCTTAACTCTTACTCTGGCATCATGGTTGAGGTCTTAACTCTTACTCTGGACTAATGGTTAAGGTCTTAACTCTTACTCTGGCATCATGGTTAAGGTCTTAACACTTACTGTGGACTAATGGTTAAGGTCTTAACTCTTACTCTGGCATCATCGTTAAGGTCTTAACATTACTCTGGCATCATGGTTAAGGTCTTAAACTCTTACTCTGGACTAATGGTTAAGGTCTTAACTCTTACTCTGGCATCATCGTTAAGGTCCTAACTCTTTCTCTGGCATCATGGTTAAGGTCTTAACTCTTACTCTGGACTAATGGTTAAGGTCTTAACTCTTACTCTGGCATCATGGTTAAGGTCTTAACTCTGGCATCATGGTTAAGGTCTTAACTCCTACTCTGGACTAATGGTTAAGGTCTTAACTCTTACTCTGGACTAATGGTTAAGGTCTTAGACTCATACTCTGGCATCATGGTTAAGGTCTTAACTCTTACTCTGGACTAATGGTTAAGGTCTTAACTCTTACTCTGGCATCATGGTTAAGGTCTTAGACTCTTACTCTGGACTAATGGTTAAGGTCTTAACTCTTACTCTGGGCTAATGGTTAAGGTCTTAACTCTTACTCTGGACTAATGGTTAAGGTCTTATCTCTTACTCTGGACTAATGGTTAAGTTCTTAGACTCTTACTCTGGCGTCATGGATAAGGTGTTAGACTCTTACTCTGGACTACTGGTTAATGTCTTAACTCTTACTCTGGCGTCATGGTTAAGGTCTTAACTCTAACTCTGGCATCATGGTTAAGGTCTTAACTCTTACTCTGTACTCATGGTTAAGGTCTTCACTCTTACTCTGGCATCATGGTTAAGGTCTTAACTCTTACTCTGGACTAATGGTTAAGGTCTTAACTCTTACTCTGGACTAATGGTTAAGGTCTTAACTCTTACTCTGGCATCATGGTTAAGGTCTTAACTCTTACTCTGGACTAGTGGTTAATGTCTTAACTCTTACTCTGGCGTCATGGTTAAGGTCTTAACTCTCACTCTGGCATCATGGTTAAGGTCTTAACTCTTACTCTGTACTCATGGTTAAGGTCTTCACTCTTACTCTGGCATCATGGTTAAGGTCTTAACTCTTACTCTGGACTAATGGTTAAGGTCTTAACTCTTATTCTGGACTAATGGTTAAGGTCTTAACTCTTACTCTGGCATCATGGTTAAGGTCTTAACTCTTACTCTGGACACATGGTTAAGGTCTTAACTCTTACTCTGGACTAATGGTTAAGGTCTTAACTCTTACTCTGGCATCATGGTTAAGGTCTTAGACTCTTACTCTCGACTAATGGTTAAGGTCTTAACTCTTACTCTGGCATCATGGTTAAGGTCTTAACTCTTACTCTGGACTAATGGTTAAGGTCTTAGACTCTTACTCTGGACTAATGGTTAAGGTCTTAACTTTTTCTCTGGACTAATGGTTAAGGTCTTAACTCTTACTCTTGCATCATCGTTAAGGTCTTAACTCTGGCATCATGGTTAAGGTCTTAACTCTTACTCTGGACTAATGGTTAAGGTCTTAACTCTTAGTCTGGCATCATGGTTAAGGTCTTAACTCTTACTCTGGACTAATGGTTAAGGTCTTAGACTCTTACTCTGGACTAATGGTTAAGGTCTTAACTCTTTCTCTGGGCTAATGGTTAAGGTCTTAGACTCTTACTCTGGCATTATGGTTAAGGTCTTAGACTCTTACTCTGGCATCAAGGTTAAGGTCTTAACTCTTACTCTGGCATCATGGTTAAGGTCTTAACTCTTACTCTGGACTAATGGTTAAGGTCTTAACTCTTACTCTGGACTAATGGTTAAGGTCCTAACTCTTACTCTGGACTAATGGTTAAGGTCTTAACTCTTACTCTTGCATCATCGTTAAGGTCTTAACTCTTACTCTGGCATAATGGTTAAGGTCTTAACTCTTACTCTGGCATCATGGTTAAGGTCTTAACTCTTACTCTGGACTAATGGTTAAGGTCTTAACTCTTATTCTGGGATCATGGTTAAGTTCGTAACTCTTACTGTGGCCTATTGGTTAAGGTCCTAACTCTTACTCTGGCATCATGGTTAAGGTCTTAGACTCATACTCTGGCATCATGGTTAAGATCTTATCTCTTACTCTGGACTAATGGTTAAGTTCTTAACTCTTACTCTGGCATCATGGTTAAGGTCTTAGACTCTTACTCTGGACTAATGGTTAAGGTCTTAACTCTTACTCTCGGCTAATGGTTAATGTCTTAACTCTTACTCTGGACTAATGGTTAAGGTCTTATCTCTTACTCTGGACTACTGGTTAATGTCTTAACTCTTACTCTGGCATCATGGTTAAGGTCTTAACTCTCACTCTGTACTCATGGTTAAGGTCTTAACTCTTACTCTGGCATCATGGTTAATGTCTTCACTCTTACTCTGGACTAATGGTTAAGGTCTTAACTCTTACTCTGGACTAATGGTTAAGGTCTTAACTCTTACTCTGGACTAATGGTTAAGGTCTTAACTCTTACTCTGGCATCATGGTTAAGGTCTTAACTCTTACTCTGGACTAATGGTTAAGGTCTTAACTCTTACTCTGGCATCATGGTTAAGGTCTTAGACTCTTACTCTGGACTAATGGTTAAGGTCTTAACTCTTACTCTGGCATCATGGTTAAGGTCTTAACTCTTACTCTGGACTAATGGTTAAGGTCTTAGACTCTTACTCTGGACTAATAGTTAAGGTCTTAACTCTTTCTCTGGGCTAATGGTTAAGGTCTTAGACTCTTACTCTGGCATCATGGTTAAGGTCTTAGACTCTTACTCTGGCATCAAGGTTAAGGTCTTAACTCTTACTCTGGCATCATGGTTAAGGTCTTAACTCTTACTCTGGACTAATGGTTAAGGTCTTAGACTCTTACTCTGGTCTAATGGTTAAGGTCTTAACTCTTACTCTGGCATCATGGTTAAGGTCTTAGACTCTTACTCTGGACTAATGGTTAAGGTTTTAACTCTTACTCTGGACTAATGGTTAAGGTCTTAACTCTTACTCTGGACCAATGGTTAAGGTCTTAACTCTTACTCTGGGCTAATGATTAAGGTCTTAACTCTTACTCTGGCATCATGGTTAAGGTCTTAAGTCTTACTCTGGCATCATGGTTAAGGTCTTAACTCTTACTCTGGACTAATGGTTAAGGTCTTAATTCTTATTCTGGCATCACGGTTAAGGTCTTAAGTCTTACTCTGGACTAATGGTTAAGGTCTTAACTCTTACTCTGGGCTAATGGTTAAGGTCTTAACTCTTACTCTGGACTAATGGTTAAGGTCTTAACTCTTACTCTAGACTAATGGTTAAGGTTTTAACTCTTACTCTGGCATCATAGTTAAGGTCTTCGACTCTTACTCTGGACTAATGGTTAAGGTCTTAACTCTTACTCTGGACTAATGGTTAAGGTCTTAACTCTTACTCTGGCATCATGGTTAAGGTCTTAACTCTTACTCTGGCATCATGGTTAAGGTCTTAACTCTTACTCTGGGCTAATGGTTAAGGTCTTAACTCTTACTCTGGACTAATGGTTAAGGTCTTAACTCTTACTCTGGACTAATGGTTAAGGTCTTAACTCTTACTCTGGCATCGTGGTTAATGTCTTAACTCTTACTCTGGACTAATGGTTAAGGTCTTAACTCTTACTCTGGGCTAATGGTTAAGGTCTTATCTCTTACTCTGGACTAATGGTTAAGGTCTTAGACTCTTACTCTGGCATCATGAATAAGGTCTTAGACTCTTACTCTGGACTACTGGCTAATGTCTTAACTCTTACTCTGGCATCATGGTTAAGGTCTTAACTCTCACTCTGGCATCATGGTTAAGGTCTTAACTCTTACTCTGTACTCATGGTTAAGGTCTTAACTCTTACTCTGGCATCATGGTTAAGGTCTTAACTCTTACTCTGGACTAATGGTTAAGGTCTTAACTCTTACTCTGGACTAATGGTTAAGGTCCTAACTCTACTCTGGCATCATGGTTAAGGTCTTAACTCTTACTCTGGACTAATGGTTAAGGTCTTAACTCTTACTCTGGACTAATGGTTAAGGTCTTAACTCTTACTCTGGCATCATGGTTAAGGTCTTAGACTCTTACTCTGGACTAATGGTTAAGGTCTTAACTCTTACTCTGGCATCATGCTTAAGGTCTTAACTCTTACTCTGGACTAATGGTTAAGGTCTTAGACTCTTACTCTGGACTAATGGTTAAGGTCTTAACTCTTTCTCTGGGCTAATGGTTAAGGTCTTAGACTCTTACTCTGGCATCATGGTTAAGGTCTTAGACTCTTACTCTGGCATCAAGGTTAAGGTCTTAACTCTTACACTGGCATCATGGTTAAGGTCTTAACTCGTACTCTCGACTAATGGTTAAGGTCTGAACTCTTACTCTGGACTAATGGTTAAGGTCTTAACTCTTACTCTTGACTAATGGTTAAGGTCTTAACTCTCACTCTGGACTAATGGTTAAGGTCTTAACTCTTACTCTGGACTAATGGCTAAGGTCTTAACTCTTACTCTGGCATCATGGTTGAGGTCTTAACTCTTACTCTGGACTAATGGTTAAGGTCTTAACTCTTACTCTGGCATCATGGTTAAGGTCTTAACACTTACTGTGGACTAATGGTTAAGGTCTTAACTCTTACTCTGGCATCATCGTTAAGGTCTTAACATTACTCTGGCATCATGGTTAAGGTCTTAGACTCTTACTCTGGACTAATGGTTAAGGTCTTAACTCTTACTCTGGCATCATCGTTAAGGTCTTAACTCTTTCTCTGGCATCATGGTTAAGGTCTTAACTCTTACTCTGGACTAATGGTTAAGGTCTTAACTCTTACTCTGGCATCATGGTTAAGGTCTTAACTCTGGCATCATGGTTAAGGTCTTAACTCCTACTCTGGACTAATGGTTAAGGTCTTAACTCTTACTCTGGACTAATGGTTAAGGTCTTAGACTCATACTCTGGCATCATGGTTAAGGTCTTAACTCTTACTCTGGACTAATGGTTAAGGTCTTAACTCTTACTCTGGCATCATGGTTAAGGTCTTAGACTCTTACTCTGGACTAATGGTTAAGGTCTTAACTCTTACTCTGGGCTAATGGTTAAGGTCTTAACTCTTACTCTGGACTAATGGTTAAGGTCTTATCTCTTACTCTGGACTAATGGTTAAGTTCTTAGACTCTTACTCTGGCGTCATGGATAAGGTGTTAGACTCTTACTCTGGACTACTGGTTAATGTCTTAACTCTTACTCTGGCGTCATGGTTAAGGTCTTAACTCTAACTCTGGCATCATGGTTAAGGTCTTAACTCTTACTCTGTACTCATGGTTAAGGTCTTCACTCTTACTCTGGCATCATGGTTAAGGTCTTAACTCTTACTCTGGACTAATGGTTAAGGTCTTAACTCTTACTCTGGACTAATGGTTAAGGTCTTAACTCTTACTCTGGCATCATGGTTAAGGTCTTAACTCTTACTCTGGACTAGTGGTTAATGTCTTAACTCTTACTCTGGCGTCATGGTTAAGGTCTTAACTCTCACTCTGGCATCATGGTTAAGGTCTTAACTCTTACTCTGTACTCATGGTTAAGGTCTTCACTCTTACTCTGGCATCATGGTTAAGGTCTTAACTCTTACTCTGGACTAATGGTTAAGGTCTTAACTCTTACTCTGGACTAATGGTTAAGGTCTTAACTCTTACTCTGGCATCATGGTTAAGGTCTTAACTCTTACTCTGGACACATGGTTAAGGTCTTAACTCTTACTCTGGACTAATGGTTAAGGTCTTAACTCTTACTCTGGCATCATGGTTAAGGTCTTAGACTCTTACTCTCGACTAATGGTTAAGGTCTTAACTCTTACTCTGGCATCATGGTTAAGGTCTTAACTCTTACTCTGGACTAATGGTTAAGGTCTTAGACTCTTACTCTGGACTAATGGTTAAGGTCTTAACTTTTTCTCTGGACTAATGGTTAAGGTCTTAACTCTTACTCTTGCATCATCGTTAAGGTCTTAACTCTGGCATCATGGTTAAGGTCTTAACTCTTACTCTGGACTAATGGTTAAGGTCTTAACTCTTAGTCTGGCATCATGGTTAAGGTCTTAACTCTTACTCTGGACTAATGGTTAAGGTCTTAGACTCTTACTCTGGACTAATGGTTAAGGTCTTAACTCTTTCTCTGGGCTAATGGTTAAGGTCTTAGACTCTTACTCTGGCATTATGGTTAAGGTCTTAGACTCTTACTCTGGCATCAAGGTTAAGGTCTTAACTCTTACTCTGGCATCATGGTTAAGGTCTTAACTCTTACTCTGGACTAATGGTTAAGGTCTTAACTCTTACTCTGGACTAATGGTTAAGGTCCTAACTCTTACTCTGGACTAATGGTTAAGGTCTTAACTCTTACTCTTGCATCATCGTTAAGGTCTTAACTCTTACTCTGGCATAATGGTTAAGGTCTTAACTCTTACTCTGGCATCATGGTTAAGGTCTTAACTCTTACTCTGGACTAATGGTTAAGGTCTTAACTCTTATTCTGGGATCATGGTTAAGTTCGTAACTCTTACTGTGGCCTATTGGTTAAGGTCCTAACTCTTACTCTGGCATCATGGTTAAGGTCTTAGACTCATACTCTGGCATCATGGTTAAGATCTTATCTCTTACTCTGGACTAATGGTTAAGTTCTTAACTCTTACTCTGGCATCATGGTTAAGGTCTTAGACTCTTACTCTGGACTAATGGTTAAGGTCTTAACTCTTACTCTCGGCTAATGGTTAATGTCTTAACTCTTACTCTGGACTAATGGTTAAGGTCTTATCTCTTACTCTGGACTACTGGTTAATGTCTTAACTCTTACTCTGGCATCATGGTTAAGGTCTTAACTCTCACTCTGTACTCATGGTTAAGGTCTTAACTCTTACTCTGGCATCATGGTTAATGTCTTCACTCTTACTCTGGACTAATGGTTAAGGTCTTAACTCTTACTCTGGACTAATGGTTAAGGTCTTAACTCTTACTCTGGACTAATGGTTAAGGTCTTAACTCTTACTCTGGCATCATGGTTAAGGTCTTAACTCTTACTCTGGACTAATGGTTAAGGTCTTAACTCTTACTCTGGCATCATGGTTAAGGTCTTAGACTCTTACTCTGGACTAATGGTTAAGGTCTTAACTCTTACTCTGGCATCATGGTTAAGGTCTTAACTCTTACTCTGGACTAATGGTTAAGGTCTTAGACTCTTACTCTGGACTAATGGTTAAGGTCTTAACTCTTTCTCTGGGCTAATGGTTAAGGTCTTAGACTCTTACTCTGGCATCATGGTTAAGGTCTTAGACTCTTACTCTGGCATCAAGGTTAAGGTCTTAACTCTTACTCTGGCATCATGGTTAAGGTCTTAACTCTTACTCTGGACTAATGGTTAAGGTCTTAGACTCTTACTCTGGTCTAATGGTTAAGGTCTTAACTCTTACTCTGGCATCATGGTTAAGGTCTTAGACTCTTACTCTGGACTAATGGTTAAGGTTTTAACTCTTACTCTGGACTAATGGTTAAGGTCTTAACTCTTACTCTGGACCAATGGTTAAGGTCTTAACTCTTACTCTGGGCTAATGATTAAGGTCTTAACTCTTACTCTGGCATCATGGTTAAGGTCTTAAGTCTTACTCTGGCATCATGGTTAAGGTCTTAACTCTTACTCTGGACTAATGGTTAAGGTCTTAATTCTTACTCTGGCATCACGGTTAAGGTCTTAAGTCTTACTCTGGACTAATGGTTAAGGTCTTAACTCTTACTCTGGGCTAATCGTTAAGGTCTTAACTCTTACTCTGGACTAATGGTTAAGGTCTTAACTCTTACTCTAGACTAATGGTTAAGGTTTTAACTCTTACTCTGGCATCATAGTTAAGGTCTTCGACTCTTACTCTGGACTAATGGTTAAGGTCTTAACTCTTACTCTGGACTAATGGTTAAGGTCTTAACTCTTACTCTGGCATCATGGTTAAGGTCTTAACTCTTACTCTGGCATCATGGTTAAGGTCTTAACTCTTACTCTGGGCTAATGGTTAAGGTCTTAACTCTTACTCTGGACTAATGGTTAAGGTCTTAACTCTTACTCTGGACTAATGGTTAAGGTCTTAACTCTTACTCTGGCATCGTGGTTAATGTCTTAACTCTTACTCTGGACTAATGGTTAAGGTCTTAACTCTTACTCTGGGCTAATGGTTAAGGTCTTAACTCTTACTCTGGACTAATGGTTAAGGTCTTATCTCTTACTCTGGACTAATGGTTAAGGTCTTAGACTCTTACTCTGGCATCATGAATAAGGTCTTAGACTCTTACTCTGGACTACTGGCTAATGTCTTAACTCTTACTCTGGCATCATGGTTAAGGTCTTAACTCTCACTCTGGCATCATGGTTAAGGTCTTAACTCTTACTCTGTACTCATGGTTAAGGTCTTAACTCTTACTCTGGCATCATGGTTAAGGTCTTAACTCTTACTCTGGACTAATGGTTAAGGTCTTAACTCTTACTCTGGACTAATGGTTAAGGTCCTAACTCTACTCTGGCATCATGGTTAAGGTCTTAACTCTTACTCTGGACTAATGGTTAAGGTCTTAACTCTTACTCTGGACTAATGGTTAAGGTCTTAACTCTTACTCTGGCATCATGGTTAAGGTCTTAGACTCTTACTCTGGACTAATGGTTAAGGTCTTAACTCTTACTCTGGCATCATGGTTAAGGTCCTAACTCTTACTCTGGACTAATGGTTAAGGTCTTAGACTCTTACTCTGGACTAATGGTTAAGGTCTTAACTCTTTCTCTGGGCTAATGGTTAAGGTCTTAGACTCTTACTCTGGCATCATGGTTAAGGTCTTAGACTCTTACTCTGGCATCAAGGTTAAGGTCTTAACTCTTACACTGGCATCATGGTTAAGGTCTTAACTCGTACTCTCGACTAATGGTTAAGGTCTGAACTCTTACTCTGGACTAATGGTTAAGGTCTTAACTCTTACTCTTGACTAATGGTTAAGGTCTTAACTCTCACTCTGGACTAATGGTTAAGGTCTTAACTCTTACTCTGGACTAATGGTTAAGGTCTTAACTCTTACTCTGGCATCATGAATAAGGTCTTAGACTCTTACTCTGGACTACTGGCTAATGTCTTAACTCTTACTCTGGCATCATGGTTAAGGTCTTAACTCTCACTCTGGCATCATGGTTAAGGTCTTAACTCTTACTCTGTACTCATGGTTAAGGTCTTAACTCTTACTCTGGCATCATGGTTAAGGTCTTAACTCTTACTCTGGACTAATGGTTAAGGTCTTAAGTCTTACTCTGGACTAATGGTTAAGGTCCTAACTCTACTCTGGCATCATGGTTAAGGTCTTAACTCTTACTCTGGACTAATGGTTAAGGTCTTAACTCTTACTCTGGACTAATGGTTAAGGTCTTAACTCTTACTCTGGCATCATGGTTAAGGTCTTAGACTCTTACTCTGGACTAATGGTTAAGGTCTTAACTCTTACTCTGGCATCATGGTTAAGGTCTTAACTCTTACTCTGGACTAATGGTTAAGGTCTTAGACTCTTACTCTGGACTAATGGTTAAGGTCTTAACTCTTTCTCTGGGCTAATGGTTAAGGTCTTAGACTCTTACTCTGGCATCATGGTTAAGGTCTTAGACTCTTACTCTGGCATCAAGGTTAAGGTCTTAACTCTTACACTGGCATCATGGTTAAGGTCTTAACTAGTACTCTCGACTAATGGTTAAGGTCTGAACTCTTACTCTGGACTAATGGTTAAGGTCTTAACTCTTACTCTTGACTAATGGTTAAGGTCTTAACTCTCACTCTGGACTAATGGTTAAGGTCTTAACTCTTACTCTGGACTAATGGCTAAGGTCTTAACTCTTACTCTGGCATCATGGTTGAGGTCTTAACTCTTACTCTGGACTAATGGTTAAGGTCTTAACTCTTACTCTGGCATCATGGTTAAGGTCTTAACACTTACTGTGGACTAATGGTTAAGGTCTTAACTCTTACTCTGGCATCATCGTTAAGGTCTTAACATTACTCTGGCATCATGGTTAAGGTCTTAGACTCTTACTCTGGACTAATGGTTAAGGTCTTAACTCTTACTCTGGCATCATCGTTAAGGTCTTAACTCTTTCTCTGGCATCATGGTTAAGGTCTTAACTCTTACTCTGGACTAATGGTTAAGGTCTTAACTCTTACTCTGGCATCATGGTTAAGGTCTTAACTCTGGCATCATGGTTAAGGTCTTAACTCCTACTCTGGACTAATGGTTAAGGTCTTAACTCTTACTCTGGACTAATGGTTAAGGTCTTAGACTCATACTCTGGCATCATGGTTAAGGTCTTAACTCTTACTCTGGACTAATGGTTAAGGTCTTAACTCTTACTCTGGCATCATGGTTAAGGTCTTAGACTCTTACTCTGGACTAATGGTTAAGGTCTTAACTCTTACTCTGGGCTAATGGTTAAGGTCTTAACTCTTACTCTGGACTAATGGTTAAGGTCTTATCTCTTACTCTGGACTAATGGTTAAGTTCTTAGACTCTTACTCTGGCATCATGGATAAGGTGTTAGACTCTTACTCTGGACTACTGGTTAATGTCTTAACTCTTACTCTGGCGTCATGGTTAAGGTCTTAACTCTCACTCTGGCATCATGGTTAAGGTCTTAACTCTTACTCTGTACTCATGGTTAAGGTCTTCACTCTTACTCTGGCATCATGGTTAAGGTCTTAACTCTTACTCTGGACTAATGGTTAAGGTCTTAACTCTTACTCTGGACTAATGGTTAAGGTCTTAACTCTTACTCTGGCATCATGGTTAAGGTCTTAACTCTTACTCTGGACTAGTGGTTAATGTCTTAACTCTTACTCTGGCGTCATGGTTAAGGTCTTAACTCTCACTCTGGCATCATGGTTAAGGTCTTAACTCTTACTCTGTACTCATGGTTAAGGTCTTCACTCTTACTCTGGCATCATGGTTAAGGTCTTAACTCTTACTCTGGACTAATGGTTAAGGTCTTAACTCTTACTCTGGCATCATGGTTAAGGTCTTAACTCTTACTCTGGACACATGGTTAAGGTCTTAACTCTTACTCTGGACTAATGGTTAAGGTCTTAACTCTTACTCTGGCATCATGGTTAAGGTCTTAGACTCTTACTCTTGACTAATGGTTAAGGTCTTAACTCTTACTCTGGCATCATGGTTAAGGTCTTAACTCTTACTCTGGACTAATGGTTAAGGTCTTAGACTCTTACTCTGGACTAATGGTTAAGGTCTTAACTTTTTCTCTGGACTAATGGTTAAGGTCTTAACTCTTACTCTTGCATCATCGTTAAGGTCTTAACTCTGGCATCATGGTTAAGGTCTTAACTCTTACTCTGGACTAATGGTTAAGGTCTTAACTCTTAGTCTGGCATCATGGTTAAGGTCTTAACTCTTACTCTGGACTAATGGTTAAGGTCTTAGACTCTTACTCTGGACTAATGGTTAAGGTCTTAACTCTTTCTCTGGGCTAATGGTTAAGGTCTTAGACTCTTACTCTGGCATTATGGTTAAGGTCTTAGACTCTTACTCTGGCATCAAGGTTAAGGTCTTAACTCTTACTCTGGCATCATGGTTAAGGTCTTAACTCTTACTCTGGACTAATGGTTAAGGTCTTAACTCTTACTCTGGACTAATGGTTAAGGTCCTAACTCTTACTCTGGACTAATGGTTAAGGTCTTAACTCTTACTCTTGCATCATCGTTAAGGTCTTAACTCTTACTCTGGCATAATGGTTAAGGTCTTAACTCTTACTCTGGCATCATGGTTAAGGTCTTAACTCTTACTCTGGACTAATGGTTAAGGTCTTAACTCTTATTCTGGGATCATGGTTAAGTTCGTAACTCTTACTGTGGCCTATTGGTTAAGGTCCTAACTCTTACTCTGGCATCATGGTTAAGGTCTTAGACTCATACTCTGGCATCATGGTTAAGATCTTATCTCTTACTCTGGACTAATGGTTAAGTTCTTAACTCTTACTCTGGCATCATGGTTAAGGTCTTAGACTCTTACTCTGGACTAATGGTTAAGGTCTTAACTCTTACTCTCGGCTAATGGTTAATGTCTTAACTCTTACTCTGGACTAATGGTTAAGGTCTTATCTCTTACTCTGGACTACTGGTTAATGTCTTAACTCTTACTCTGGCATCATGGTTAAGGTCTTAACTCTCACTCTGTACTCATGGTTAAGGTCTTAACTCTTACTCTGGCATCATGGTTAATGTCTTCACTCTTACTCTGGACTAATGGTTAAGGTCTTAACTCTTACTCTGGACTAATGGTTAAGGTCTTAACTCTTACTCTGGACTAATGGTTAAGGTCTTAACTCTTACTCTGGCATCATGGTTAAGGTCTTAACTCTTACTCTGGACTAATGGTTAAGGTCTTAACTCTTACTCTGGCATCATGGTTAAGGTCTTAGACTCTTACTCTGGACTAATGGTTAAGGTCTTAACTCTTACTCTGGCATCATGGTTAAGGTCTTAACTCTTACTCTGGACTAATGGTTAAGGTCTTAGACTCTTACTCTGGACTAATGGTTAAGGTCTTAACTCTTTCTCTGGGCTAATGGTTAAGGTCTTAGACTCTTACTCTGGCATCATGGTTAAGGTCTTAGACTCTTACTCTGGCATCAAGGTTAAGGTCTTAACTCTTACTCTGGCATCATGGTTAAGGTCTTAACTCTTACTCTGGACTAATGGTTAAGGTCTTAGACTCTTACTCTGGACTAATGGTTAAGGTCTTAACTCTTACTCTGGCATCATGGTTAAGGTCTTAGACTCTTACTCTGGACTAATGGTTAAGGTTTTAACTCTTACTCTGGACTAATGGTTAAGGTCTTAACTCTTACTCTGGACCAATGGTTAAGGTCTTAACTCTTACTCTGGGCTAATGATTAAGGTCTTAACTCTTACTCTGGCATCATGGTTAAGGTCTTAAGTCTTACTCTGGCATCATGGTTAAGGTCTTAACTCTTACTCTGGACTAATGGTTAAGGTCTTAATTCTTACTCTGGCATCACGGTTAAGGTCTTAAGTCTTACTCTGGACTAATGGTTAAGGTCTTAACTCTTACTCTGGGCTAATGGTTAAGGTCTTAACTCTTACTCTGGACTAATGGTTAAGGTCTTAACTCTTACTCTAGACTAATGGTTAAGGTTTTAACTCTTACTCTGGCATCATAGTTAAGGTCTTCGACTCTTACTCTGGACTAATGGTTAAGGTCTTAACTCTTACTCTGGACTAATGGTTAAGGTCTTAACTCTTACTCTGGCATCATGGTTAAGGTCTTAACTCTTACTCTGGCATCATGGTTAAGGTCTTAACTCTTACTCTGGGCTAATGGTTAAGGTCTTAACTCTTACTCTGGACTAATGGTTAAGGTCTTAACTCTTACTCTGGACTAATGGTTAAGGTCTTAACTCTTACTCTGGCATCGTGGTTAATGTCTTAACTCTTACTCTGGACTAATGGTTAAGGTCTTAACTCTTACTCTGGGCTAATGGTTAAGGTCTTAACTCTTACTCTGGACTAATGGTTAAGGTCTTATCTCTTACTCTGGACTAATGGTTAAGGTCTTAGACTCTTACTCTGGCATCATGAATAAGGTCTTAGACTCTTACTCTGGACTACTGGCTAATGTCTTAACTCTTACTCTGGCATCATGGTTAAGGTCTTAACTCTCACTCTGGCATCATGGTTAAGGTCTTAACTCTTACTCTGTACTCATGGTTAAGGTCTTAACTCTTACTCTGGCATCATGGTTAAGGTCTTAACTCTTACTCTGGACTAATGGTTAAGGTCTTAACTCTTACTCTGGACTAATGGTTGAGGTCCTAACTCTACTCTGGCATCATGGTTAAGGTCTTAACTCTTACTCTGGACTAATGGTTAAGGTCTTAACTCTTACTCTGGACTAATGGTTAAGGTCTTAACTCTTACTCTGGCATCATGGTTAAGGTCTTAGACTCTTACTCTGGACTAATGGTTAAGGTCTTAACTCTTACTCTGGCATCATGGTTAAGGTCTTAACTCTTACTCTGGACTAATGGTTAAGGTCTTAGACTCTTACTCTGGACTAATGGTTAAGGTCTTAACTCTTTCTCTGGGCTAATGGTTAAGGTCTTAGACTCTTACTCTGGCATCATGGTTAAGGTCTTAGACTCTTACTCTGGCATCAAGGTTAAGGTCTTAACTCTTACACTGGCATCATGGTTAAGGTCTTAACTCGTACTCTCGACTAATGGTTAAGGTCTGAACTCTTACTCTGGACTAATGGTTAAGGTCTTAACTCTTACTCTTGACTAATGGTTAAGGTCTTAACTCTCACTCTGGACTAATGGTTAAGGTCTTAACTCTTACTCTGGACTAATGGTTAAGGTCTTAACTCTTACTCTGGCATCATGGTTGAGGTCTTAACTCTTACTCTGGACTAATGGTTAAGGTCTTAACTCTTACTCTGGCATCATGGTTAAGGTCTTAACTCTTACTCTGGACTAATGGTTAAGGTCTTAGACTCTTACTCTGGACTAATGGTTAAGGTCTTAACTCTTTCTCTTGGCTAATGGTTAAGGTCTTAGACTCTTACTCTGGCATCATGGTTAAGGTCTTAGACTCTTACTCTGGCATCAAGGTTAAGGTCTTAACTCTTACACTGGGCTAATGGTTAAGGTCTTAACTCTTACTCTGGACTAATGGTTAAGGTCTTAACTCTTACTCTGGACTAATGGTTAAGGTCTTAACTCTTACTCCGGACTAATGGTTAAGGTCTTAACTCTTACTCTGGCATCGTGGTTAATGTCTTAACTCTTACTCTGGACTAATGGTTAAGGTCTTAACTCTTACTCTGGACTAATGGTTAAGGTCTTAACTCTTACTCTGGCATCATGGTTAAGGTCTTAACTCTTACTCTGGCATCATGGTTAAGGTCTTAACTCTTACTCTGGGCTAATGGTTAAGGTCTTAACTCTTACTCTGGACTAATGGTTAAGGTCTTAACTCTTACTCTAGACTAATGGTTAAGGTCTTAACTCTTACTCTGGACTAATGGTTAAGGTCTTAACTCTTACTCTGGCATCGTGGTTAATGTCTTAACTCTTACTCTGGACTAATGGTTAAGGTCTTAACTCTTACTCTGGGCTAATGGTTAAGGTCTTAACTCTTACTCTGGACTAATGGTTAAGGTCTTATCTCTTACTCTGGACTAATGGTTAAGGTCTTAGACTCTTACTCTGGCATCATGAATAAGGTATTAGACTCTTACTCTGGACTACTGGCTAATGTCTTAACTCTTACTCTGGCATCATGGTTAAGGTCTTAACTCTCACTCTGGCATCATGGTTAAGGTCTTAACTCTTACTCTGTACTCATGGTTAAGGTCTTAACTCTTACTCTGGCATCATGGTTAAGGTCTTAACTCTTACTCTGGACTAATGGTTAAGGTCTTAACTCTTACTCTGGACTAATGGTTAAGGTCCTAACTCTACTCTGGCATCATGGTTAAGGTCTTAACTCTTACTCTGGACTAATGGTTAAGGTCTTAACTCTTACTCTGGACTAATGGTTAAGGTCTTAACTCTTACTCTGGCATCATGGTTAAGGTCTTAGACTCTTACTCTGGACTAATGGTTAAGGTCTTAACTCTTACTCTGGCATCATGGTTAAGGTCTTAACTCTTACCCTGGACTAATGGTTAAGGTCTTAGACTCTTACTCTGGACTAATGGTTAAGGTCTTAACTCTTTCTCTGGGCTAATGGTTAAGGTCTTAGACTCTTACTCTGGCATCATGGTTAAGGTCTTAGACTCTTACTCTGGCATCAAGGTTAAGGTCTTAACTCTTACACTGGCATCATGGTGAAGGTCTTAACTCGTACTCTCGACTAAAGGTTAAGGTCTGAACTCTTACTCTGGACTAATGGTTAAGGTCTTAACTCTTACTCTTGACTAATGGTTAAGGTCTTAACTCTCACTCTGGACTAATGGTTAAGGTCTTAACTCTTACTCTGGACTAATGGTTAAGGTCTTAACTCTTACTCTGGCATCATGGTTGAGGTCTTAACTCTTACTCTGGACTAATGGTTAAGGTCTTAACTCTTACTCTGGCATCACGGTTAAGGTCTTAACTCTTACTCTGGACTAATGGTTAAGGTCTTAACTCTTACTCTGGGCTAATGGTTAAGGTCTTAACTCTTACTCTGGACTAATGGTTAAGGTCTTAACTCTTACTCTGGACTAATGGTTAAGGTCTTAACTCTTACTCTGGCATCATGGTTAAGGTCTTAACTCTTACTCTGGACTAATGGTTAAGGTCTTAGACTCTTACTCTGGGCTAATGGTTAAGGTCTTAACTCTTTCTCTGGGCTAATGGTTAAGGTCTTAGACTCTTACTCTGGCATCATGGTTAAGGTCTTAGACTCTTACACTGGCATCAAGGTTAAGGTCTTAACTCTTACTCTGGCATCATGGTTAAGGTCTTAACTCTTACTCTGGACTAATGGTTAAGGTCTTAGACTCTTACTCTGGACTAATGGTTAAGGTCTTAACTCTTACTCTGACATCATGGTTAAGGTCTTAGACTCTTACTCTGGACTAATGGTTAAGGTCTTAACTCTTACTCTGGACTAATGGTTAAGGTCTTAACTCTTACTCTGGACCAATGGTTAAGGTCTTAACTCTTACTCTGGACTAATGGTTAAGGTCTTAACTCTTACTCTGGACTAATGGTTAAGGTCTTAACTCTTACTCTGGACTAATGGTTAAGGTCTTAACTCTTACTCTGGGATCATGGTTAAGTTCTTAACTCTTACTGTGGCCTATTGGTTAAGGTCCTAACTCTTACTCTGGCATCATGGTTAATGTCTTAACGCTTACTCTGGCATCATGGTTAAGGTCTTAACTCTTACTCTGGACTAATGGTTAAGGTCTTAACTCTTACTCTGGAATCACGGTTAAGGTCTTAACTCTTCCTCTGGACGAATGGTTAAAGTCTTAACTCTTACTCTGGGCTAATGGTTAAGGTCTTAACTCTTACTCTGGACTAATGGTTAAGGTCTTAACTCTTACTCTGGACTAATGGTTAAGGTCTTAACTCTTACTCTGGACCAATGGTTAAGGTCTTAACTCTTACTCTGGGCTAATGATTAAGGTCTTAACTCTTACTCTGGCATCATGGTTAAGGTCTTAAGTCTTACTCTGGCATCATGGTTAAGGTCTTAACTCTTACTCTGGACTAATGGTTAAGGTCTTAATTCTTACTCTGGCATCACGGTTAAGGTCTTAAGTCTTACTCTGGACTAATGGTTAAGGTCTTAACTCTTACTCTGGGCTAATGGTTAAGGTCTTAACTCTTACTCTGGACTAATGGTTAAGGTCTTAACTCTTACTCTAGACTAATGGTTAAGGTTTTAACTCTTACTCTGGCATCATAGTTAAGGTCTTCGACTCTTACTCTGGACTAATGGTTAAGGTCTTAACTCTTACTCTGGACTAATGGTTAAGGTCTTAACTCTTACTCTGGCATCATGGTTAAGGTCTTAACTCTTACTCTGGCATCATGGTTAAGGTCTTAACTCTTACTCTGGGCTAATGGTTAAGGTCTTAACTCTTACTCTGGACTAATGGTTAAGGTCTTAACTCTTACTCTGGACTAATGGTTAAGGTCTTAACTCTTACTCTGGCATCGTGGTTAATGTCTTAACTCTTACTCTGGACTAATGGTTAAGGTCTTAACTCTTACTCTGGGCTAATGGTTAAGGTCTTAACTCTTACTCTGGACTAATGGTTAAGGTCTTATCTCTTACTCTGGACTAATGGTTAAGGTCTTAGACTCTTACTCTGGCATCATGAATAAGGTCTTAGACTCTTACTCTGGACTACTGGCTAATGTCTTAACTCTTACTCTGGCATCATGGTTAAGGTCTTAACTCTCACTCTGGCATCATGGTTAAGGTCTTAACTCTTACTCTGTACTCATGGTTAAGGTCTTAACTCTTACTCTGGCATCATGGTTAAGGTCTTAACTCTTACTCTGGACTAATGGTTAAGGTCTTAACTCTTACTCTGGACTAATGGTTAAGGTCCTAACTCTACTCTGGCATCTTGGTTAAGGTCTTAACTCTTACTCTGGACTAATGGTTAAGGTCTTAACTCTTACTCTGGACTAATGGTTAAGGTCTTAACTCTTACTCTGGCATCATGGTTAAGGTCTTAGACTCTTACTCTGGACTAATGGTTAAGGTCTTAACTCTTACTCTGGCATCATGGTTAAGGTCCTAACTCTTACTCTGGACTAATGGTTAAGGTCTTAGACTCTTACTCTGGACTAATGGTTAAGGTCTTAACTCTTTCTCTGGGCTAATGGTTAAGGTCTTAGACTCTTACTCTGGCATCATGGTTAAGGTCTTAGACTCTTACTCTGGCATCAAGGTTAAGGTCTTAACTCTTACACTGGCATCATGGTTAAGGTCTTAACTCGTACTCTCGACTAATGGTTAAGGTCTGAACTCTTACTCTGGACTAATGGTTAAGGTCTTAACTCTTACTCTTGACTAATGGTTAAGGTCTTAACTCTCACTCTGGACTAATGGTTAAGGTCTTAACTCTTACTCTGGACTAATGGTTAAGGTCTTAACTCTTACTCTGGCATCATGAATAAGGTCTTAGACTCTTACTCTGGACTACTGGCTAATGTCTTAACTCTTACTCTGGCATCATGGTTAAGGTCTTAACTCTCACTCTGGCATCATGGTTAAGGTCTTAACTCTTACTCTGTACTCATGGTTAAGGTCTTAACTCTTACTCTGGCATCATGGTTAAGGTCTTAACTCTTACTCTGGACTAATGGTTAAGGTCTTAAGTCTTACTCTGGACTAATGGTTAAGGTCCTAACTCTACTCTGGCATCATGGTTAAGGTCTTAACTCTTACTCTGGACTAATGGTTAAGGTCTTAACTCTTACTCTGGACTAATGGTTAAGGTCTTAACTCTTACTCTGGCATCATGGTTAAGGTCTTAGACTCTTACTCTGGACTAATGGTTAAGGTCTTAACTCTTACTCTGGCATCATGGTTAAGGTCTTAACTCTTACTCTGGACTAATGGTTAAGGTCTTAGACTCTTACTCTGGACTAATGGTTAAGGTCTTAACTCTTTCTCTGGGCTAATGGTTAAGGTCTTAGACTCTTACTCTGGCATCATGGTTAAGGTCTTAGACTCTTACTCTGGCATCAAGGTTAAGGTCTTAACTCTTACACTGGCATCATGGTTAAGGTCTTAACTAGTACTCTCGACTAATGGTTAAGGTCTGAACTCTTACTCTGGACTAATGGTTAAGGTCTTAACTCTTACTCTTGACTAATGGTTAAGGTCTTAACTCTCACTCTGGACTAATGGTTAAGGTCTTAACTCTTACTCTGGACTAATGGCTAAGGTCTTAACTCTTACTCTGGCATCATGGTTGAGGTCTTAACTCTTACTCTGGACTAATGGTTAAGGTCTTAACTCTTACTCTGGCATCATGGTTAAGGTCTTAACACTTACTGTGGACTAATGGTTAAGGTCTTAACTCTTACTCTGGCATCATCGTTAAGGTCTTAACATTACTCTGGCATCATGGTTAAGGTCTTAGACTCTTACTCTGGACTAATGGTTAAGGTCTTAACTCTTACTCTGGCATCATCGTTAAGGTCTTAACTCTTTCTCTGGCATCATGGTTAAGGTCTTAACTCTTACTCTGGACTAATGGTTAAGGTCTTAACTCTTACTCTGGCATCATGGTTAAGGTCTTAACTCTGGCATCATGGTTAAGGTCTTAACTCCTACTCTGGACTAATGGTTAAGGTCTTAACTCTTACTCTGGACTAATGGTTAAGGTCTTAGACTCATACTCTGGCATCATGGTTAAGGTCTTAACTCTTACTCTGGACTAATGGTTAAGGTCTTAACTCTTACTCTGGCATCATGGTTAAGGTCTTAGACTCTTACTCTGGACTAATGGTTAAGGTCTTAACTCTTACTCTGGGCTAATGGTTAAGGTCTTAACTCTTACTCTGGACTAATGGTTAAGGTCTTATCTCTTACTCTGGACTAATGGTTAAGTTCTTAGACTCTTACTCTGGCATCATGGATAAGGTGTTAGACTCTTACTCTGGACTACTGGTTAATGTCTTAACTCTTACTCTGGCGTCATGGTTAAGGTCTTAACTCTCACTCTGGCATCATGGTTAAGGTCTTAACTCTTACTCTGTACTCATGGTTAAGGTCTTCACTCTTACTCTGGCATCATGGTTAAGGTCTTAACTCTTACTCTGGACTAATGGTTAAGGTCTTAACTCTTACTCTGGACTAATGGTTAAGGTCTTAACTCTTACTCTGGCATCATGGTTAAGGTCTTAACTCTTACTCTGGACTAGTGGTTAATGTCTTAACTCTTACTCTGGCGTCATGGTTAAGGTCTTAACTCTCACTCTGGCATCATGGTTAAGGTCTTAACTCTTACTCTGTACTCATGGTTAAGGTCTTCACTCTTACTCTGGCATCATGGTTAAGGTCTTAACTCTTACTCTGGACTAATGGTTAAGGTCTTAACTCTTACTCTGGCATCATGGTTAAGGTCTTAACTCTTACTCTGGACACATGGTTAAGGTCTTAACTCTTACTCTGGACTAATGGTTAAGGTCTTAACTCTTACTCTGGCATCATGGTTAAGGTCTTAGACTCTTACTCTTGACTAATGGTTAAGGTCTTAACTCTTACTCTGGCATCATGGTTAAGGTCTTAACTCTTACTCTGGACTAATGGTTAAGGTCTTAGACTCTTACTCTGGACTAATGGTTAAGGTCTTAACTTTTTCTCTGGACTAATGGTTAAGGTCTTAACTCTTACTCTTGCATCATCGTTAAGGTCTTAACTCTGGCATCATGGTTAAGGTCTTAACTCTTACTCTGGACTAATGGTTAAGGTCTTAACTCTTAGTCTGGCATCATGGTTAAGGTCTTAACTCTTACTCTGGACTAATGGTTAAGGTCTTAGACTCTTACTCTGGACTAATGGTTAAGGTCTTAACTCTTTCTCTGGGCTAATGGTTAAGGTCTTAGACTCTTACTCTGGCATTATGGTTAAGGTCTTAGACTCTTACTCTGGCATCAAGGTTAAGGTCTTAACTCTTACTCTGGCATCATGGTTAAGGTCTTAACTCTTACTCTGGACTAATGGTTAAGGTCTTAACTCTTACTCTGGACTAATGGTTAAGGTCCTAACTCTTACTCTGGACTAATGGTTAAGGTCTTAACTCTTACTCTTGCATCATCGTTAAGGTCTTAACTCTTACTCTGGCATAATGGTTAAGGTCTTAACTCTTACTCTGGCATCATGGTTAAGGTCTTAACTCTTACTCTGGACTAATGGTTAAGGTCTTAACTCTTATTCTGGGATCATGGTTAAGTTCGTAACTCTTACTGTGGCCTATTGGTTAAGGTCCTAACTCTTACTCTGGCATCATGGTTAAGGTCTTAGACTCATACTCTGGCATCATGGTTAAGATCTTATCTCTTACTCTGGACTAATGGTTAAGTTCTTAACTCTTACTCTGGCATCATGGTTAAGGTCTTAGACTCTTACTCTGGACTAATGGTTAAGGTCTTAACTCTTACTCTCGGCTAATGGTTAATGTCTTAACTCTTACTCTGGACTAATGGTTAAGGTCTTATCTCTTACTCTGGACTACTGGTTAATGTCTTAACTCTTACTCTGGCATCATGGTTAAGGTCTTAACTCTCACTCTGTACTCATGGTTAAGGTCTTAACTCTTACTCTGGCATCATGGTTAATGTCTTCACTCTTACTCTGGACTAATGGTTAAGGTCTTAACTCTTACTCTGGACTAATGGTTAAGGTCTTAACTCTTACTCTGGACTAATGGTTAAGGTCTTAACTCTTACTCTGGCATCATGGTTAAGGTCTTAACTCTTACTCTGGACTAATGGTTAAGGTCTTAACTCTTACTCTGGCATCATGGTTAAGGTCTTAGACTCTTACTCTGGACTAATGGTTAAGGTCTTAACTCTTACTCTGGCATCATGGTTAAGGTCTTAACTCTTACTCTGGACTAATGGTTAAGGTCTTAGACTCTTACTCTGGACTATTGGTTAAGGTCTTAACTCTTTCTCTGGGCTAATGGTTAAGGTCTTAGACTCTTACTCTGGCATCATGGTTAAGGTCTTAGACTCTTACTCTGGCATCAAGGTTAAGGTCTTAACTCTTACTCTGGCATCATGGTTAAGGTCTTAACTCTTACTCTGGACTAATGGTTAAGGTCTTAGACTCTTACTCTGGACTAATGGTTAAGGTCTTAACTCTTACTCTGGCATCATGGTTAAGGTCTTAGACTCTTACTCTGGACTAATGGTTAAGGTTTTAACTCTTACTCTGGACTAATGGTTAAGGTCTTAACTCTTACTCTGGACCAATGGTTAAGGTCTTAACTCTTACTCTGGGCTAATGATTAAGGTCTTAACTCTTACTCTGGCATCATGGTTAAGGTCTTAAGTCTTACTCTGGCATCATGGTTAAGGTCTTAACTCTTACTCTGGACTAATGGTTAAGGTCTTAATTCTTACTCTGGCATCACGGTTAAGGTCTTAAGTCTTACTCTGGACTAATGGTTAAGGTCTTAACTCTTACTCTGGGCTAATGGTTAAGGTCTTAACTCTTACTCTGGACTAATGGTTAAGGTCTTAACTCTTACTCTAGACTAATGGTTAAGGTTTTAACTCTTACTCTGGCATCATAGTTAAGGTCTTCGACTCTTACTCTGGACTAATGGTTAAGGTCTTAACTCTTACTCTGGACTAATGGTTAAGGTCTTAACTCTTACTCTGGCATCATGGTTAAGGTCTTAACTCTTACTCTGGGCTAATGGTTAAGGTCTTAACTCTTACTCTGGACTAATGGTTAAGGTCTTAACTCTTACTCTGGACTAATGGTTAAGGTCTTAATTCTTACTCTGGCATCACGGTTAAGGTCTTAAGTCTTACTCTGGACTAATGGTTAAGGTCTTAACTCTTACTCTGGGCTAATGGTTAAGGTCTTAACTCTTACTCTGGACTAATGGTTAAGGTCTTAACTCTTACTCTAGACTAATGGTTAAGGTTTTAACTCTTACTCTGGCATCATAGTTAAGGTCTTCGACTCTTACTCTGGACTAATGGTTAAGGTCTTAACTCTTACTCTGGACTAATGGTTAAGGTCTTAACTCTTACTCTGGCATCATGGTTAAGGTCTTAACTCTTACTCTGGGCTAATGGTTAAGGTCTTAACTCTTACTCTGGACTAATGGTTAAGGTCTTAACTCTTACTCTGGACTAATGGTTAAGGTCTTAACTCTTACTCTGGCATCGTGGTTAATGTCTTAACTCTTACTCTGGACTAATGGTTAAGGTCTTAACTCTTACTCTGGGCTAATGGTTAAGGTCTTAACTCTTACTCTGGACTAATGGTTAAGGTCTTATCTCTTACTCTGGACTAATGGTTAAGGTCTTAGACTCTTACTCTGGCATCATGAATAAGGTCTTAGACTCTTACTCTGGACTACTGGCTAATGTCTTAACTCTTACTCTGGCATCATGGTTAAGGTCTTAACTCTCACTCTGGCATCATGGTTAAGGTCTTAACTCTTACTCTGTACTCATGGTTAAGGTCTTAACTCTTACTCTGGCATCATGGTTAAGGTCTTAACTCTTACTCTGGACTAATGGTTAAGGTCTTAACTCTTACTCTGGACTAATGGTTGAGGTCCTAACTCTACTCTGGCATCATGGTTAAGGTCTTAACTCTTACTCTGGACTAATGGTTAAGGTCTTAACTCTTACTCTGGACTAATGGTTAAGGTCTTAACTCTTACTCTGGCATCATGGTTAAGGTCTTAGACTCTTACTCTGGACTAATGGTTAAGGTCTTAACTCTTACTCTGGCATCATGGTTAAGGTCTTAACTCTTACTCTGGACTAATGGTTAAGGTCTTAGACTCTTACTCTGGACTAATGGTTAAGGTCTTAACTCTTTCTCTGGGCTAATGGTTAAGGTCTTAGACTCTTACTCTGGCATCATGGTTAAGGTCTTAGACTCTTACTCTGGCATCAAGGTTAAGGTCTTAACTCTTACACTGGCATCATGGTTAAGGTCTTAACTCGTACTCTCGACTAATGGTTAAGGTCTGAACTCTTACTCTGGACTAATGGTTAAGGTCTTAACTCTTACTCTTGACTAATGGTTAAGGTCTTAACTCTCACTCTGGACTAATGGTTAAGGTCTTAACTCTTACTCTGGACTAATGGTTAAGGTCTTAACTCTTACTCTGGCATCATGGTTGAGGTCTTAACTCTTACTCTGGACTAATGGTTAAGGTCTTAACTCTTACTCTGGCATCATGGTTAAGGTCTTAACTCTTACTCTGGACTAATGGTTAAGGTCTTAGACTCTTACTCTGGACTAATGGTTAAGGTCTTAACTCTTTCTCTTGGCTAATGGTTAAGGTCTTAGACTCTTACTCTGGCATCATGGTTAAGGTCTTAGACTCTTACTCTGGCATCAAGGTTAAGGTCTTAACTCTTACACTGGGCTAATGGTTAAGGTCTTAACTCTTACTCTGGACTAATGGTTAAGGTCTTAACTCTTACTCTGGACTAATGGTTAAGGTCTTAACTCTTACTCCGGACTAATGGTTAAGGTCTTAACTCTTACTCTGGCATCGTGGTTAATGTCTTAACTCTTACTCTGGACTAATGGTTAAGGTCTTAACTCTTACTCTGGACTAATGGTTAAGGTCTTAACTCTTACTCTGGCATCATGGTTAAGGTCTTAACTCTTACTCTGGCATCATGGTTAAGGTCTTAACTCTTACTCTGGGCTAATGGTTAAGGTCTTAACTCTTACTCTGGACTAATGGTTAAGGTCTTAACTCTTACTCTAGACTAATGGTTAAGGTCTTAACTCTTACTCTGGACTAATGGTTAAGGTCTTAACTCTTACTCTGGCATCGTGGTTAATGTCTTAACTCTTACTCTGGACTAATGGTTAAGGTCTTAACTCTTACTCTGGGCTAATGGTTAAGGTCTTAACTCTTACTCTGGACTAATGGTTAAGGTCTTATCTCTTACTCTGGACTAATGGTTAAGGTCTTAGACTCTTACTCTGGCATCATGAATAAGGTATTAGACTCTTACTCTGGACTACTGGCTAATGTCTTAACTCTTACTCTGGCATCATGGTTAAGGTCTTAACTCTCACTCTGGCATCATGGTTAAGGTCTTAACTCTTACTCTGTACTCATGGTTAAGGTCTTAACTCTTACTCTGGCATCATGGTTAAGGTCTTAACTCTTACTCTGGACTAATGGTTAAGGTCTTAACTCTTACTCTGGACTAATGGTTAAGGTCCTAACTCTACTCTGGCATCATGGTTAAGGTCTTAACTCTTACTCTGGACTAATGGTTAAGGTCTTAACTCTTACTCTGGACTAATGGTTAAGGTCTTAACTCTTACTCTGGCATCATGGTTAAGGTCTTAGACTCTTACTCTGGACTAATGGTTAAGGTCTTAACTCTTACTCTGGCATCATGGTTAAGGTCTTAACTCTTACCCTGGACTAATGGTTAAGGTCTTAGACTCTTACTCTGGACTAATGGTTAAGGTCTTAACTCTTTCTCTGGGCTAATGGTTAAGGTCTTAGACTCTTACTCTGGCATCATGGTTAAGGTCTTAGACTCTTACTCTGGCATCAAGGTTAAGGTCTTAACTCTTACACTGGCATCATGGTGAAGGTCTTAACTCGTACTCTCGACTAAAGGTTAAGGTCTGAACTCTTACTCTGGACTAATGGTTAAGGTCTTAACTCTTACTCTTGACTAATGGTTAAGGTCTTAACTCTCACTCTGGACTAATGGTTAAGGTCTTAACTCTTACTCTGGACTAATGGTTAAGGTCTTAACTCTTACTCTGGCATCATGGTTGAGGTCTTAACTCTTACTCTGGACTAATGGTTAAGGTCTTAACTCTTACTCTGGCATCACGGTTAAGGTCTTAACTCTTACTCTGGACTAATGGTTAAGGTCTTAACTCTTACTCTGGGCTAATGGTTAAGGTCTTAACTCTTACTCTGGACTAATGGTTAAGGTCTTAACTCTTACTCTGGACTAATGGTTAAGGTCTTAACTCTTACTCTGGCATCATGGTTAAGGTCTTAACTCTTACTCTGGACTAATGGTTAAGGTCTTAGACTCTTACTCTGGGCTAATGGTTAAGGTCTTAACTCTTTCTCTGGGCTAATGGTTAAGGTCTTAGACTCTTACTCTGGCATCATGGTTAAGGTCTTAGACTCTTACTCTGGCATCAAGGTTAAGGTCTTAACTCTTACTCTGGCATCATGGTTAAGGTCTTAACTCTTACTCTGGACTAATGGTTAAGGTCTTAGACTCTTACTCTGGACTAATGGTTAAGGTCTTAACTCTTACTCTGACATCATGGTTAAGGTCTTAGACTCTTACTCTGGACTAATGGTTAAGGTCTTAACTCTTACTCTGGACTAATGGTTAAGGTCTTAACTCTTACTCTGGACCAATGGTTAAGGTCTTAACTCTTACTCTGGACTAATGGTTAAGGTCTTAACTCTTACTCTGGACTAATGGTTAAGGTCTTAACTCTTACTCTGGACTAATGGTTAAGGTCTTAACTCTTACTCTGGGATCATGGTTAAGTTCTTAACTCTTACTGTGGCCTATTGGTTAAGGTCCTAACTCTTACTCTGGCATCATGGTTAATGTCTTAACTCTTACTCTGGCATCATGGTTAAGGTCTTAACTCTTACTCTGGACTAATGGTTAAGGTCTTAACTCTTACTCTGGAATCACGGTTAAGGTCTTAACTCTTCCTCTGGACGAATGGTTAAAGTCTTAACTCTTACTCTGGGCTAATGGTTAAGGTCTTAACTCTTACTCTGGACTAATGGTTAAGGTCTTAACTCTTACTCTGGACTAATGGTTAAGGTCTTATCTCTTACTCTGGGCTAATGATTAAGGTCTTAACTCTTACTCTGGCATCATGGTTAAGGTCTTAACTGTTACTCTGGCATCATGGTTAAGGTCTTAACTCTTACTCTGGACTAATGGTTAAGGTCTTAACTCTTACTCTGGCATCACGGTTAAGGTCTTAACTCTTACTCTGGACTAATGGATAAGGTCTTAACTCTTACTCTGGACTAATGGTTAAGGTCTTAACTCTTACTCTAGCATCATGGTTAAGGTCTTAACTCTTACTCTGGACTAATGGTTAAGGTCTTAACTCTTACTCTGGCATCATGGTTAAGGTCTTAACTCTTACTCTGGCATCATGGTTAAGGTCTTAACTCTTACTATGGACTAATGGTTAAGGTCTTAACTCTTACTCTGGACTAATGGTTAAGGTCTTAACTCTTACTCTGGGATCATGGTTAAGTTCGTAACTCTTACTGTGGCCTATTGGTTAAGGTCCTAACTCTTACTCTGGCATCATGGTTAAGGTCTTAGACTCATACTCTGGCATCATGGTTAAGATCTTATCTCTTACTCTGGACTAATGGTTAAGTTCTTAACTCTTACTCTGGCATCATGGTTAAGGTCTTAGACTCTTACTCTGGACTAATGGTTAAGGTCTTAACTCTTACTCTGGGCTAATGGTTAAGGTCTTAACTCTTACTCTGGACTAATGTTAAGGTCTTATCTCTTACTCTGGACTACTGGTTAATGTCTTAACTCTTACTCTGGCATCATGGTTAAGGTCTTAACTCTCACTCTGGCATCATGGGTAAGGTCTTAACTCTTACTCTGTACTCATGGTTAAGGTCTTAACTCTTACTCTGGCATCATGGTTAAGGTCTTAACTCTTACTCTGGACTAATGGTTAAGGTCTTAACTCTTACTCTGGACTAATGGTTAAGGTCTTAACTTTTACTCTGGAATCATGGTTAAGGTCTTAACTCTTACTCTGGACTAATGGTTAAGGTCTTAACTCTTACTCTGGACTAATGGTTAAGGTCTTAACTCTTACTCTGGCATCATGGTTAAGGTCTTAACTCTTACTCTGGACTAATGGTTAAGGTCTTAGACTCTTACTCTGGACTAATGATTAAGGTCTTAACTCTTTCTCTGGGCTAATGGTTAAGGTCTTAGACTCTTACTTTGGCATCAAGGTTAAGGTCTTAACTCTTACTCTGGCATCATGGTTAAGGTCTTAACTCTTACTCTGGACTAATGGTTAAGGTCTTAGACTCTTACTCTCGAGTAATGGCTAAGGTCTTAACTCTTACTCTGGCATCATGGTTAAGGTCTTAGACTCTTACTCTGGACTAATGGTTAAGGTCTTAACTCTTACTCTGACATCATGGTTAAGGTCTTAGACTCTTACTCTGGACTAATGGTTAAGGTCTTAACTCTTACTCTGGACTAATGGTTAAGGTCTTAACTCTTACTCTGGACCAATGGTTAAGGTCTTAACTCTTACTCTGGACTAATGGTTAAGGTCTTAACTCTTACTCTGGACTAATGGTTAAGGTCTTAACTCGTACTCTGGACTAATGGTTAAGGTCTTATCTCTTACTCTGGGCTAATGATTAAGGTCTTAACTCTTACTCTGGCATCATGATTAAGGTCTTAACTCTTACTCTGGCATCATGGTTAAGGTCTTAACTCTTACTCTGGACACATGGTTAAGGTCTTAACTCTTACTCTGGACTAATGGTTAAGGTCTTAACTCTTACTCTGGCATCATGGTTAAGGTCTTAACTCTTACTCTGGCATCATGGTTAAGGTCTTAACTCTTACTCTGGACTAATGGTTAAGGTCTTAGACTCTTACTCTGGACTAATGGTTAAGGTCTTAACTTTTTCTCTGGGCTAATGGTTAAGGTCTTAGACTCTTACTCCGGCATCATGGTTAAGGTCTTAGACTCTTACTCTGGCATCAAGGTTAAGGTCTTAACTCTTACTCTGGCATCATGGTTAAGGTCTTAACTCTTACTCTGGACTAATGGTTAAGGTCTGAACTCTTACTCTGGACTAATGGGTAAGGTCTTAACTCTTACTCTGGACTAATGGTTAAGGTCTTAGACTCTTACTCTGGACTAATGGTTAAGGTCTTAGACTCTTACTCTCGACTAATGGTTAAGGTCTTAACTCTTACTCTGGCATCATGGTTAAGGTCTTAGACTCTTACTCTGGACTAATGGTTAAGGTCTTAACTCACACTCTGGACTAATGGTTAAGGTCTTAACTCTTACTCTGGACAAATGGTTAAGGTATTAACTCTTACTCTGGCATCATGGTTAAGGTCTTAACTCTTACTCTGGACTAATGGTTAAGGTCTTAACTCTTACTCTGGCATCATGGTTAAGGTCTTAACTCTTACTCTGGACTAATGGTTAAGGTCTTAACTCTTACTCTGGGATCATGGTTAAGTTCTTAACTCTTACTGTGGCCTATTGGTTAAGGTCCTAACTCTTACTCTGGCATCATGGTTAATGTCTTAACTCTTACTCTGGCATCATGGTTAAGGTCTTAACTCTTACTCTGGACCAATCGTTAAGGTCTTAACTCTTACTCTGGCATCACGGTTAAGGTCTTAACTCTTACTCTGGACTAATGGTTAAGGTCTTAGACTCTTACTCTGGACTAATGGTTAAGGTCTTAGACTCTTACTCTCGACTAATGGTTAAGGTCTTAACTCTTACTCTGGCATCATGGTTAAGGTCTTAGACTCTTACTCTGGACTAATGGTTAAGGTCTTAAGTCACACTCTGGACTAATGGTTAAGGTCTTAACTCTTACTCTGGACAAATGGTTAAGATATTAACTCTTACTCTGGCATCATGGTTAAGGTCTTAACTCTTACTCTGGACTAATGGTTAAGGTCTTAACTCTTACTCTGGCATCATGGTTAAGGTCTTAACTCTTACTCTGGACTAATGGTTAAGGTCTTAACTCTTACTCTGGGATCATGGTTAAGTTCTTAACTCTTACTGTGGCCTATTGGTTAAGGTCCTAACTCTTACTCTGGCATCATGGTTAATGTCTTAACTCTTACTCTGGCATCATGGTTAAGGTCTTAACTCTTACTCTGGACTAATGGTTAAGGTCTTAACTCTTACTCTGGAATCACGGTTAAGGTCTTAACTCTTACTCTGGACGAATGGTTAAAGTCTTAACTCTTACTCTGGGCTAATGGTTAAGGTCTTAACTCTTACTCTGGGCTAATGGTTAAGGTCCTAACTCTACTCTGGCATCATGGTTAAGGTCTTAACTCTTACTCTGGACTAATGGTTAAGGTCTTAACTCTTACTCTGGACTAATGGTTAAGGTCTTAACTCTTACTCTGGCATCATGGTTAAGGTCTTAGACTCTTACTCTGGACTAATGGTTAAGGTCTTAACTCTTACTCTGGCATCATGGTTAAGGTCTTAACTCTTACTCTGGACTAATGGTTAAGGTCTTAGACTCTTACTCTGGACTAATGGTTAAGGTCTTAACTCTTTCTCTGGGCTAATGGTTAAGGTCTTAGACTCTTACTCTGGCATCATGGTTAAGGTCTTAGACTCTTACTCTGGCATCAAGGTTAAGGTCTTAACTCTTACACTGGCATCATGGTTAAGGTCTTAACTCGTACTCTCGACTAATGGTTAAGGTCTGAACTCTTACTCTGGACTAATGGTTAAGGTCTTAACTCTTACTCTTGACTAATGGTTAAGGTCTTAACTCTCACTCTGGACTAATGGTTAAGGTCTTAACTCTTACTCTGGACTAATGGTTAAGGTCTTAACTCTTACTCTGGCATCATGGTTGAGGTCTTAACTCTTACTCTGGACTAATGGTTAAGGTCTTAACTCTTACTCTGGCATCATGGTTAAGGTCTTAACTCTTACTCTGGACTAATGGTTAAGGTCTTAGACTCTTACTCTGGACTAATGGTTAAGGTCTTAACTCTTTCTCTTGGCTAATGGTTAAGGTCTTAGACTCTTACTCTGGCATCATGGTTAAGGTCTTAGACTCTTACTCTGGCATCAAGGTTAAGGTCTTAACTCTTACACTGGGCTAATGGTTAAGGTCTTAACTCTTACTCTGGACTAATGGTTAAGGTCCTAACTCTACTCTGGCATCATGGTTAAGGTCTTAACTCTTACTCTGGACTAATGGTTAAGGTCTTAACTCTTACTCTGGACTAATGGTTAAGGTCTTAACTCTTACTCTGGCATCATGGTTAAGGTCTTAGACTCTTACTCTGGACTAATGGTTAAGGTCTTAACTCTTACTCTGGCATCATGGTTAAGGTCTTAACTCTTACCCTGGACTAATGGTTAAGGTCTTAGACTCTTACTCTGGACTAATGGTTAAGGTCTTAACTCTTTCTCTGGGCTAATGGTTAAGGTCTTAGACTCTTACTCTGGCATCATGGTTAAGGTCTTAGACTCTTACTCTGGCATCAAGGTTAAGGTCTTAACTCTTACACTGGCATCATGGTGAAGGTCTTAACTCGTACTCTCGACTAAAGGTTAAGGTCTGAACTCTTACTCTGGACTAATGGTTAAGGTCTTAACTCTTACTCTTGACTAATGGTTAAGGTCTTAACTCTCACTCTGGACTAATGGTTAAGGTCTTAACTCTTACTCTGGACTAATGGTTAAGGTCTTAACTCTTACTCTGGCATCATGGTTGAGGTCTTAACTCTTACTCTGGACTAATGGTTAAGGTCTTAACTCTTACTCTGGCATCACGGTTAAGGTCTTAACTCTTACTCTGGACTAATGGTTAAGGTCTTAACTCTTACTCTGGGCTAATGGTTAAGGTCTTAACTCTTACTCTGGACTAATGGTTAAGGTCTTAACTCTTACTCTGGACTAATGGTTAAGGTCTTAACTCTTACTCTGGCATCATGGTTAAGGTCTTAACTCTTACTCTGGACTAATGGTTAAGGTCTTAGACTCTTACTCTGGGCTAATGGTTAAGGTCTTAACTCTTTCTCTGGGCTAATGGTTAAGGTCTTAGACTCTTACTCTGGCATCATGGTTAAGGTCTTAGACTCTTACACTGGCATCAAGGTTAAGGTCTTAACTCTTACTCTGGCATCATGGTTAAGGTCTTAACTCTTACTCTGGACTAATGGTTAAGGTCTTAGACTCTTACTCTGGACTAATGGTTAAGGTCTTAACTCTTACTCTGACATCATGGTTAAGGTCTTAGACTCTTACTCTGGACTAATGGTTAAGGTCTTAACTCTTACTCTGGACTAATGGTTAAGGTCTTAACTCTTACTCTGGACCAATGGTTAAGGTCTTAACTCTTACTCTGGACTAATGGTTAAGGTCTTAACTCTTACTCTGGACTAATGGTTAAGGTCTTAACTCTTACTCTGGACTAATGGTTAAGGTCTTAACTCTTACTCTGGGATCATGGTTAAGTTCTTAACTCTTACTGTGGCCTATTGGTTAAGGTCCTAACTCTTACTCTGGCATCATGGTTAATGTCTTAACTCTTACTCTGGCATCATGGTTAAGGTCTTAACTCTTACTCTGGACTAATGGTTAAGGTCTTAACTCTTACTCTGGAATCACGGTTAAGGTCTTAACTCTTCCTCTGGACGAATGGTTAAAGTCTTAACTCTTACTCTGGGCTAATGGTTAAGGTCTTAACTCTTACTCTGGACTAATGGTTAAGGTCTTAACTCTTACTCTGGACTAATGGTTAAGGTCTTAACTCTTACTCTGGACCAATGGTTAAGGTCTTAACTCTTACTCTGGGCTAATGATTAAGGTCTTAACTCTTACTCTGGCATCATGGTTAAGGTCTTAAGTCTTACTCTGGCATCATGGTTAAGGTCTTAACTCTTACTCTGGACTAATGGTTAAGGTCTTAATTCTTACTCTGGCATCACGGTTAAGGTCTTAAGTCTTACTCTGGACTAATGGTTAAGGTCTTAACTCTTACTCTGGGCTAATGGTTAAGGTCTTAACTCTTACTCTGGACTAATGGTTAAGGTCTTAACTCTTACTCTAGACTAATGGTTAAGGTTTTAACTCTTACTCTGGCATCATAGTTAAGGTCTTCGACTCTTACTCTGGACTAATGGTTAAGGTCTTAACTCTTACTCTGGACTAATGGTTAAGGTCTTAACTCTTACTCTGGCATCATGGTTAAGGTCTTAACTCTTACTCTGGGCTAATGGTTAAGGTCTTAACTCTTACTCTGGACTAATGGTTAAGGTCTTAACTCTTACTCTGGACTAATGGTTAAGGTCTTAACTCTTACTCTGGCATCGTGGTTAATGTCTTAACTCTTACTCTGGACTAATGGTTAAGGTCTTAACTCTTACTCTGGGCTAATGGTTAAGGTCTTAACTCTTACTCTGGACTAATGGTTAAGGTCTTATCTCTTACTCTGGACTAATGGTTAAGGTCTTAGACTCTTACTCTGGCATCATGAATAAGGTCTTAGACTCTTACTCTGGACTACTGGCTAATGTCTTAACTCTTACTCTGGCATCATGGTTAAGGTCTTAACTCTCACTCTGGCATCATGGTTAAGGTCTTAACTCTTACTCTGTACTCATGGTTAAGGTCTTAACTCTTACTCTGGCATCATGGTTAAGGTCTTAACTCTTACTCTGGACTAATGGTTAAGGTCTTAACTCTTACTCTGGACTAATGGTTAAGGTCCTAACTCTACTCTGGCATCATGGTTAAGGTCTTAACTCTTACTCTGGACTAATGGTTAAGGTCTTAACTCTTACTCTGGACTAATGGTTAAGGTCTTAACTCTTACTCTGGCATCATGGTTAAGGTCTTAGACTCTTACTCTGGACTAATGGTTAAGGTCTTAACTCTTACTCTGGCATCATGGTTAAGGTCCTAACTCTTACTCTGGACTAATGGTTAAGGTCTTAGACTCTTACTCTGGACTAATGGTTAAGGTCTTAACTCTTTCTCTGGGCTAATGGTTAAGGTCTTAGACTCTTACTCTGGCATCATGGTTAAGGTCTTAGACTCTTACTCTGGCATCAAGGTTAAGGTCTTAACTCTTACACTGGCATCATGGTTAAGGTCTTAACTCGTACTCTCGACTAATGGTTAAGGTCTGAACTCTTACTCTGGACTAATGGTTAAGGTCTTAACTCTTACTCTTGACTAATGGTTAAGGTCTTAACTCTCACTCTGGACTAATGGTTAAGGTCTTAACTCTTACTCTGGACTAATGGTTAAGGTCTTAACTCTTACTCTGGCATCATGAATAAGGTCTTAGACTCTTACTCTGGACTACTGGCTAATGTCTTAACTCTTACTCTGGCATCATGGTTAAGGTCTTAACTCTCACTCTGGCATCATGGTTAAGGTCTTAACTCTTACTCTGTACTCATGGTTAAGGTCTTAACTCTTACTCTGGCATCATGGTTAAGGTCTTAACTCTTACTCTGGACTAATGGTTAAGGTCTTAAGTCTTACTCTGGACTAATGGTTAAGGTCCTAACTCTACTCTGGCATCATGGTTAAGGTCTTAACTCTTACTCTGGACTAATGGTTAAGGTCTTAACTCTTACTCTGGACTAATGGTTAAGGTCTTAACTCTTACTCTGGCATCATGGTTAAGGTCTTAGACTCTTACTCTGGACTAATGGTTAAGGTCTTAACTCTTACTCTGGCATCATGGTTAAGGTCTTAACTCTTACTCTGGACTAATGGTTAAGGTCTTAGACTCTTACTCTGGACTAATGGTTAAGGTCTTAACTCTTTCTCTGGGCTAATGGTTAAGGTCTTAGACTCTTACTCTGGCATCATGGTTAAGGTCTTAGACTCTTACTCTGGCATCAAGGTTAAGGTCTTAACTCTTACACTGGCATCATGGTTAAGGTCTTAACTAGTACTCTCGACTAATGGTTAAGGTCTGAACTCTTACTCTGGACTAATGGTTAAGGTCTTAACTCTTACTCTTGACTAATGGTTAAGGTCTTAACTCTCACTCTGGACTAATGGTTAAGGTCTTAACTCTTACTCTGGACTAATGGCTAAGGTCTTAACTCTTACTCTGGCATCATGGTTGAGGTCTTAACTCTTACTCTGGACTAATGGTTAAGGTCTTAACTCTTACTCTGGCATCATGGTTAAGGTCTTAACACTTACTGTGGACTAATGGTTAAGGTCTTAACTCTTACTCTGGCATCATCGTTAAGGTCTTAACATTACTCTGGCATCATGGTTAAGGTCTTAGACTCTTACTCTGGACTAATGGTTAAGGTCTTAACTCTTACTCTGGCATCATCGTTAAGGTCTTAACTCTTTCTCTGGCATCATGGTTAAGGTCTTAACTCTTACTCTGGACTAATGGTTAAGGTCTTAACTCTTACTCTGGCATCATGGTTAAGGTCTTAACTCTGGCATCATGGTTAAGGTCTTAACTCCTACTCTGGACTAATGGTTAAGGTCTTAACTCTTACTCTGGACTAATGGTTAAGGTCTTAGACTCATACTCTGGCATCATGGTTAAGGTCTTAACTCTTACTCTGGACTAATGGTTAAGGTCTTAACTCTTACTCTGGCATCATGGTTAAGGTCTTAGACTCTTACTCTGGACTAATGGTTAAGGTCTTAACTCTTACTCTGGGCTAATGGTTAAGGTCTTAACTCTTACTCTGGACCAATGGTTAAGGTCTTAACTCTTACTCTGGACTAATGGTTAAGGTCTTAACTCTTACTCTGGACTAATGGTTAAGGTCTTAACTCTTACTCTGGACTAATGGTTAAGGTCTTAACTCTTACTCTGGGATCATGGTTAAGTTCTTAACTCTTACTGTGGCCTATTGGTTAAGGTCCTAACTCTTACTCTGGCATCATGGTTAATGTCTTAACTCTTACTCTGGCATCATGGTTAAGGTCTTAACTCTTACTCTGGACTAATGGTTAAGGTCTTAACTCTTACTCTGGAATCACGGTTAAGGTCTTAACTCTTCCTCTGGACGAATGGTTAAAGTCTTAACTCTTACTCTGGGCTAATGGTTAAGGTCTTAACTCTTACTCTGGACTAATGGTTAAGGTCTTAACTCTTACTCTGGACTAATGGTTAAGGTCTTAACTCTTACTCTGGACCAATGGTTAAGGTCTTAACTCTTACTCTGGGCTAATGATTAAGGTCTTAACTCTTACTCTGGCATCATGGTTAAGGTCTTAAGTCTTACTCTGGCATCATGGTTAAGGTCTTAACTCTTACTCTGGACTAATGGTTAAGGTCTTAATTCTTACTCTGGCATCACGGTTAAGGTCTTAAGTCTTACTCTGGACTAATGGTTAAGGTCTTAACTCTTACTCTGGGCTAATGGTTAAGGTCTTAACTCTTACTCTGGACTAATGGTTAAGGTCTTAACTCTTACTCTAGACTAATGGTTAAGGTTTTAACTCTTACTCTGGCATCATAGTTAAGGTCTTCGACTCTTACTCTGGACTAATGGTTAAGGTCTTAACTCTTACTCTGGACTAATGGTTAAGGTCTTAACTCTTACTCTGGCATCATGGTTAAGGTCTTAACTCTTACTCTGGCATCATGGTTAAGGTCTTAACTCTTACTCTGGGCTAATGGTTAAGGTCTTAACTCTTACTCTGGACTAATGGTTAAGGTCTTAACTCTTACTCTGGACTAATGGTTAAGGTCTTAACTCTTACTCTGGCATCGTGGTTAATGTCTTAACTCTTACTCTGGACTAATGGTTAAGGTCTTAACTCTTACTCTGGGCTAATGGTTAAGGTCTTAACTCTTACTCTGGACTAATGGTTAAGGTCTTATCTCTTACTCTGGACTAATGGTTAAGGTCTTAGACTCTTACTCTGGCATCATGAATAAGGTCTTAGACTCTTACTCTGGACTACTGGCTAATGTCTTAACTCTTACTCTGGCATCATGGTTAAGGTCTTAACTCTCACTCTGGCATCATGGTTAAGGTCTTAACTCTTACTCTGTACTCATGGTTAAGGTCTTAACTCTTACTCTGGCATCATGGTTAAGGTCTTAACTCTTACTCTGGACTAATGGTTAAGGTCTTAACTCTTACTCTGGACTAATGGTTAAGGTCCTAACTCTACTCTGGCATCATGGTTAAGGTCTTAACTCTTACTCTGGACTAATGGTTAAGGTCTTAACTCTTACTCTGGACTAATGGTTAAGGTCTTAACTCTTACTCTGGCATCATGGTTAAGGTCTTAGACTCTTACTCTGGACTAATGGTTAAGGTCTTAACTCTTACTCTGGCATCATGGTTAAGGTCCTAACTCTTACTCTGGACTAATGGTTAAGGTCTTAGACTCTTACTCTGGACTAATGGTTAAGGTCTTAACTCTTTCTCTGGGCTAATGGTTAAGGTCTTAGACTCTTACTCTGGCATCATGGTTAAGGTCTTAGACTCTTACTCTGGCATCAAGGTTAAGGTCTTAACTCTTACACTGGCATCATGGTTAAGGTCTTAACTCGTACTCTCGACTAATGGTTAAGGTCTGAACTCTTACTCTGGACTAATGGTTAAGGTCTTAACTCTTACTCTTGACTAATGGTTAAGGTCTTAACTCTCACTCTGGACTAATGGTTAAGGTCTTAACTCTTACTCTGGACTAATGGTTAAGGTCTTAACTCTTACTCTGGCATCATGAATAAGGTCTTAGACTCTTACTCTGGACTACTGGCTAATGTCTTAACTCTTACTCTGGCATCATGGTTAAGGTCTTAACTCTCACTCTGGCATCATGGTTAAGGTCTTAACTCTTACTCTGTACTCATGGTTAAGGTCTTAACTCTTACTCTGGCATCATGGTTAAGGTCTTAACTCTTACTCTGGACTAATGGTTAAGGTCTTAAGTCTTACTCTGGACTAATGGTTAAGGTCCTAACTCTACTCTGGCATCATGGTTAAGGTCTTAACTCTTACTCTGGACTAATGGTTAAGGTCTTAACTCTTACTCTGGACTAATGGTTAAGGTCTTAACTCTTACTCTGGCATCATGGTTAAGGTCTTAGACTCTTACTCTGGACTAATGGTTAAGGTCTTAACTCTTACTCTGGCATCATGGTTAAGGTCTTAACTCTTACTCTGGACTAATGGTTAAGGTCTTAGACTCTTACTCTGGACTAATGGTTAAGGTCTTAACTCTTTCTCTGGGCTAATGGTTAAGGTCTTAGACTCTTACTCTGGCATCATGGTTAAGGTCTTAGACTCTTACTCTGGCATCAAGGTTAAGGTCTTAACTCTTACACTGGCATCATGGTTAAGGTCTTAACTAGTACTCTCGACTAATGGTTAAGGTCTGAACTCTTACTCTGGACTAATGGTTAAGGTCTTAACTCTTACTCTTGACTAATGGTTAAGGTCTTAACTCTCACTCTGGACTAATGGTTAAGGTCTTAACTCTTACTCTGGACTAATGGCTAAGGTCTTAACTCTTACTCTGGCATCATGGTTGAGGTCTTAACTCTTACTCTGGACTAATGGTTAAGGTCTTAACTCTTACTCTGGCATCATGGTTAAGGTCTTAACACTTACTGTGGACTAATGGTTAAGGTCTTAACTCTTACTCTGGCATCATCGTTAAGGTCTTAACATTACTCTGGCATCATGGTTAAGGTCTTAGACTCTTACTCTGGACTAATGGTTAAGGTCTTAACTCTTACTCTGGCATCATCGTTAAGGTCTTAACTCTTTCTCTGGCATCATGGTTAAGGTCTTAACTCTTACTCTGGACTAATGGTTAAGGTCTTAACTCTTACTCTGGCATCATGGTTAAGGTCTTAACTCTGGCATCATGGTTAAGGTCTTAACTCCTACTCTGGACTAATGGTTAAGGTCTTAACTCTTACTCTGGACTAATGGTTAAGGTCTTAGACTCATACTCTGGCATCATGGTTAAGGTCTTAACTCTTACTCTGGACTAATGGTTAAGGTCTTAACTCTTACTCTGGCATCATGGTTAAGGTCTTAGACTCTTACTCTGGACTAATGGTTAAGGTCTTAACTCTTACTCTGGGCTAATGGTTAAGGTCTTAACTCTTACTCTGGACTAATGGTTAAGGTCTTATCTCTTACTCTGGACTAATGGTTAAGTTCTTAGACTCTTACTCTGGCATCATGGATAAGGTGTTAGACTCTTACTCTGGACTACTGGTTAATGTCTTAACTCTTACTCTGGCGTCATGGTTAAGGTCTTAACTCTCACTCTGGCATCATGGTTAAGGTCTTAACTCTTACTCTGTACTCATGGTTAAGGTCTTCACTCTTACTCTGGCATCATGGTTAAGGTCTTAACTCTTACTCTGGACTAATGGTTAAGGTCTTAACTCTTACTCTGGACTAATGGTTAAGGTCTTAACTCTTACTCTGGCATCATGGTTAAGGTCTTAACTCTTACTCTGGACTAGTGGTTAATGTCTTAACTCTTACTCTGGCGTCATGGTTAAGGTCTTAACTCTCACTCTGGCATCATGGTTAAGGTCTTAACTCTTACTCTGTACTCATGGTTAAGGTCTTCACTCTTACTCTGGCATCATGGTTAAGGTCCTAACTCTTACTCTGGACTAATGGTTAAGGTCTTAACTCTTACTCTGGCATCATGGTTAAGGTCTTAACTCTTACTCTGGACACATGGTTAAGGTCTTAACTCTTACTCTGGACTAATGGTTAAGGTCTTAACTCTTACTCTGGCATCATGGTTAAGGTCTTAGACTCTTACTCTTGACTAATGGTTAAGGTCTTAACTCTTACTCTGGCATCATGGTTAAGGTCTTAACTCTTACTCTGGACTAATGGTTAAGGTCTTAGACTCTTACTCTGGACTAATGGTTAAGGTCTTAACTTTTTCTCTGGACTAATGGTTAAGGTCTTAACTCTTACTCTTGCATCATCGTTAAGGTCTTAACTCTGGCATCATGGTTAAGGTCTTAACTCTTACTCTGGACTAATGGTTAAGGTCTTAACTCTTAGTCTGGCATCATGGTTAAGGTCTTAACTCTTACTCTGGACTAATGGTTAAGGTCTTAGACTCTTACTCTGGACTAATGGTTAAGGTCTTAACTCTTTCTCTGGGCTAATGGTTAAGGTCTTAGACTCTTACTCTGGCATTATGGTTAAGGTCTTAGACTCTTACTCTGGCATCAAGGTTAAGGTCTTAACTCTTACTCTGGCATCATGGTTAAGGTCTTAACTCTTACTCTGGACTAATGGTTAAGGTCTTAACTCTTACTCTGGACTAATGGTTAAGGTCCTAACTCTTACTCTGGACTAATGGTTAAGGTCTTAACTCTTACTCTTGCATCATCGTTAAGGTCTTAACTCTTACTCTGGCATAATGGTTAAGGTCTTAACTCTTACTCTGGCATCATGGTTAAGGTCTTAACTCTTACTCTGGACTAATGGTTAAGGTCTTAACTCTTATTCTGGGATCATGGTTAAGTTCGTAACTCTTACTGTGGCCTATTGGTTAAGGTCCTAACTCTTACTCTGGCATCATGGTTAAGGTCTTAGACTCATACTCTGGCATCATGGTTAAGATCTTATCTCTTACTCTGGACTAATGGTTAAGTTCTTAACTCTTACTCTGGCATCATGGTTAAGGTCTTAGACTCTTACTCTGGACTAATGGTTAAGGTCTTAACTCTTACTCTCGGCTAATGGTTAATGTCTTAACTCTTACTCTGGACTAATGGTTAAGGTCTTATCTCTTACTCTGGACTACTGGTTAATGTCTTAACTCTTACTCTGGCATCATGGTTAAGGTCTTAACTCTCACTCTGTACTCATGGTTAAGGTCTTAACTCTTACTCTGGCATCATGGTTAATGTCTTCACTCTTACTCTGGACTAATGGTTAAGGTCTTAACTCTTACTCTGGACTAATGGTTAAGGTCTTAACTCTTACTCTGGACTAATGGTTAAGGTCTTAACTCTTACTCTGGCATCATGGTTAAGGTCTTAACTCTTACTCTGGACTAATGGTTAAGGTCTTAACTCTTACTCTGGCATCATGGTTAAGGTCTTAGACTCTTACTCTGGACTAATGGTTAAGGTCTTAACTCTTACTCTGGCATCATGGTTAAGGTCTTAACTCTTACTCTGGACTAATGGTTAAGGTCTTAGACTCTTACTCTGGACTAATGGTTAAGGTCTTAACTCTTTCTCTGGGCTAATGGTTAAGGTCTTAGACTCTTACTCTGGCATCATGGTTAAGGTCTTAGACTCTTACTCTGGACTAATGGTTAAGGTCTTAACTCTTACTCTGGCATCATGGTTAAGGTCTTAGACTCTTACTCTGGACTAATGGTTAAGGTTTTAACTCTTACTCTGGACTAATGGTTAAGGTCTTAACTCTTACTCTGGACCAATGGTTAAGGTCTTAACTCTTACTCTGGGCTAATGATTAAGGTCTTAACTCTTACTCTGGCATCATGGTTAAGGTCTTAAGTCTTACTCTGGCATCATGGTTAAGGTCTTAACTCTTACTCTGGACTAATGGTTAAGGTCTTAATTCTTACTCTGGCATCACGGTTAAGGTCTTAAGTCTTACTCTGGACTAATGGTTAAGGTCTTAACTCTTACTCTGGGCTAATGGTTAAGGTCTTAACTCTTACTCTGGACTAATGGTTAAGGTCTTAACTCTTACTCTAGACTAATGGTTAAGGTTTTAACTCTTACTCTGGCATCATAGTTAAGGTCTTCGACTCTTACTCTGGACTAATGGTTAAGGTCTTAACTCTTACTCTGGACTAATGGTTAAGGTCTTAACTCTTACTCTGGCATCATGGTTAAGGTCTTAACTCTTACTCTGGCATCATGGTTAAGGTCTTAACTCTTACTCTGGGCTAATGGTTAAGGTCTTAACTCTTACTCTGGACTAATGGTTAAGGTCTTAACTCTTACTCTGGACTAATGGTTAAGGTCTTAACTCTTACTCTGGCATCGTGGTTAATGTCTTAACTCTTACTCTGGACTAATGGTTAAGGTCTTAACTCTTACTCTGGGCTAATGGTTAAGGTCTTAACTCTTACTCTGGACTAATGGTTAAGGTCTTATCTCTTACTCTGGACTAATGGTTAAGGTCTTAGACTCTTACTCTGGCATCATGAATAAGGTCTTAGACTCTTACTCTGGACTACTGGCTAATGTCTTAACTCTTACTCTGGCATCATGGTTAAGGTCTTAACTCTCACTCTGGCATCATGGTTAAGGTCTTAACTCTTACTCTGTACTCATGGTTAAGGTCTTAACTCTTACTCTGGCATCATGGTTAAGGTCTTAACTCTTACTCTGGACTAATGGTTAAGGTCTTAACTCTTACTCTGGACTAATGGTTGAGGTCCTAACTCTACTCTGGCATCATGGTTAAGGTCTTAACTCTTACTCTGGACTAATGGTTAAGGTCTTAACTCTTACTCTGGACTAATGGTTAAGGTCTTAACTCTTACTCTGGCATCATGGTTAAGGTCTTAGACTCTTACTCTGGACTAATGGTTAAGGTCTTAACTCTTACTCTGGCATCATGGTTAAGGTCTTAACTCTTACTCTGGACTAATGGTTAAGGTCTTAGACTCTTACTCTGGACTAATGGTTAAGGTCTTAACTCTTTCTCTGGGCTAATGGTTAAGGTCTTAGACTCTTACTCTGGCATCATGGTTAAGGTCTTAGACTCTTACTCTGGCATCAAGGTTAAGGTCTTAACTCTTACACTGGCATCATGGTTAAGGTCTTAACTCGTACTCTCGACTAATGGTTAAGGTCTGAACTCTTACTCTGGACTAATGGTTAAGGTCTTAACTCTTACTCTTGACTAATGGTTAAGGTCTTAACTCTCACTCTGGACTAATGGTTAAGGTCTTAACTCTTACTCTGGACTAATGGTTAAGGTCTTAACTCTTACTCTGGCATCATGGTTGAGGTCTTAACTCTTACTCTGGACTAATGGTGTGGAAATGTGGATTTTCCTGATCAGTTATGTCCCCTATCTTGGACCCCAACGGTTCTATATGCATGTTACAAGTACATGTATGTTCCCTCCAGTTCCAGTTTCTAAGACGCAAACATATGTGTGTCTACCGTCAACATGTTCTCTGTCAGATCCGCCATCTATGGGCTGGATAGTCGATTCCTAAGTAGGAAAGGCCACCGACTTTATATGGCTCAGTTACTCCATTTTTACAGTTCAGGCAAGTAGGCCCGATTCTGTCCTCGAAGCCTTTCCCTGCTCTCTGTCTCTGACAGCTTCAGCTTGAGCTCGCCTCTGTATCCATGAACTTTGTCCTACTCCCTGTGCAGCTAACGGTGCCTGCCTCGGCCAGTTTTCGCATGCCTGCCAAGAAGCTGTATTTCACCTTCGAATTATCTATTTTGCTCTTCAGCCGATGCATTCCTGTCTAGTGATTTAGGTAAACATTTCCTTTAGCTCTCGTGCAAAGGGCTGTCCTCCTGCAAGTAATTCATAGCCCAGTTGCCATGGAAAGTTTTCTGCCCCTCGCATCTCATATAGACACTTAGACGCTTGTACACGCACACAGTCAGTATAGACTAGATTCTGTCCGAGAGTCCTTCCTTGTGGATAACATAGTTCTTTAAACATAAGATGTTAGATATGATTTAGGATTAGGTTGACTTGACCCCCTAGACTTTTCGTCTCCACACGTAGAGTCAGTGTCAAGTCCCCTTCACCCCCCTAGTTACACGTCAAATACACGTCATGCTGCTGCGCGCGCATCTATGTCAAGTATTATCTTATAGAACCACCTATATTTGATAACGTTAACCAATTATGTTTCTTTTTACTCCTTATTACGCCTAGTTTCGTTTACGCAATCAATATGTCACTTTTCTTATCAAATGTTACGCCTCCTACATTCGTTTTCATTATAATGTAATAACTATAAAAATGTATGTATATCAATAAAGAATTGTACTTCACTTCCTGAACCTTCTTGGTGACGGAACCTGAAGGCCGCTACTCGAGTAGGCCATTTTGGAATAAAGCCCATTCAGAAACCTCTATTACCACGGATTCTGCCTCTCATTATTCTGAGCTATTTGTTTAAAGTCCTAGCATGAAATTCCGATCGATAATGGATAAATATATTTTATTTACCACATAATGGCGCCCGAATAGGGACACTTTCTCATCTCACGCGCCGGCGGTGCGTTGCAGGCCCGGTCTCCTGCCATAGCTGGACGGACCATAACGCGTACCAGCAGGATTTCCTGTAGCTCCCTCCGGTCAAGCGGGGGCGACTGAGGCTGCGATCAACCCAGACGAGGCGGTGAGAAGCGCAAAGTATCCCGACCAGAGCCTAGCTGAGAGAGCAAGATCCGAGGTATACAGAGGCCCACCAGGTTTCCGAAGTCCCGATGTCCAGAGGGTCCGATGTCCGAAATCAAGTCCAGTTTCCGAGGCCTTTCGCTGTGAGCTACTCGGTGAGTACCATCGCCGGGGAGGCGTGTTGACGCGCACATAGGTTGTGCCGGTCAAGACGGATTTGGGTACACAAATCCGGTCTGCACTGTTTAGCAGTGTATATGTACTGTTTAGCAGTATATCAAGTATTCCGAAGTATTCAGTTATTGTCAAGAATTCAGCGTGGTGATTAGTTAGGCAGACTGTCATCATTGTCGGCCATTGTTAAAAAATGTTTAATGTTTAATGTTTAAAGTATTCAGAAATGTCTTGCATATTGTGGTATGAATGATTGTTTTACTGTGCTTTGCTCATTATTGTGTTTTTGTCCCAAGTGTGTTCAAGATTGAGTATCAGATCAGTTCCGTTCAAGAGTAAGTACCAGATTTAGCAGTTGTCAATATGCCACTCTTCTCGAAGTTAAGACAGATTACTACCAGAAAAGGGGTGCTTGAAGAAGCAGTTCCTATTCCTCCTAGGGACACTCCAGGGCATTTCATGTACCATAAGCATGGCTTAGATGCCATATTGTTTCTTGATCTATGGGTAGATTATACCAAGGGATTACCGGAAAGTCAAAGGTGGCCCGCAGCGGGAACCTGGGATGCAGAGTGCATCATGAAAGTGGAGGAAGAGTTATGGAAAAGAAAGGTCAGACAGTCACAGAAAGACGCTGTTGAGTTATGGCGTAAAGAATCTCATAGACGAACAGAAAAAGCACGTAGACAAGAAGAGAGGAGTAAAGAAAGTTCAAATAAAGTTCAAGAAAATCTATTAATTGAGGAAGGTATCCGAGTGAAATCAGAACAAGTAAATAGACAAAGAAATGCTCTTATGAATGGTATGTATCCCCTTCTAGCCGAAGGACTACCTAAGGCTGCTCCAGAGATGCCAAAAGACTTGCCACCCCCATTATTTCCAATTAAGGTACATCCAAAAGGGCATCCCAGAACCGCAGAAGATGTTTTTCTTTCCTCATATCTAGACGACGCAGCTCCCGAGTATGCTAACGCCACACCACATAGACCGTCTGGCGGAGGGGTTCAGCGTCAGGATCAGGTATCTGTCCCCGTGCAACAGCAAGTCCCGATACAAGCTTCGGTAAGCACATCTGTTTCCGCATCTGTCTCCGCAGTCGATTCTACAAGGGTATCGACACCCATAGTTGCTGTGTCACGTTCGACGAACCCATTCACACCCGACGCCCCAGATAGGGCCACGGGAGGTGCTAGCAGTACCTTTACACCACCCAGAATAAATAAACTTGTTTTTCAAGAGTCAGCGCATTCACGTACACCTAAATTCGTAAGTGAACGTACGCTTAAGGAACTCCTTGTAAATTGTAGATATGACCCAGTGGCTGGTAAAGAGGACGAAATGGTCCTGGCATCATTACGTATCAGGCGAGCCGCAGAGTATTTAGCAAGGTTACCAGGAATGACTACGCATCTAGATAACATATATCATTTTGTTCAAACAGGACGAGATCCAGGATGTATTAACAGAGCTATGGAATTCCAGAAAGTAGAAATACAGGGGGAACTGTTACGTTTCCTCATAAACTGTGTAATCAGAAATCAAGATCGTCCGGGGGTAGACCCGAATGCAATGCTTATTCTTACAAGATGGAGTCAGAATATATCAGAAGGGAGACACGATAAACAGAATTGTATAATAGCCATGTGCCGAAAAATACGTAAAGAAATAGAACGTATTCATGAAGAAAGATTGGGAACAGACGAGTTTGAGCAAGATGAAGTGTCCGAATCAGGGAATTCCGCAAGACAGTCAGAGACCATAGCCTATGTAGGCAGAGGAAGATCCTGTGAAAATACTAGATGTTTTTCTGATCCAATACACTCTGTATGCCCAAATAATAGCAGAACGTATCCGACGCCTGTAATAAATCTGAAGTCTCCTGAACATTTGTTTCAAGCCGCAGATAAAATACTACGAGAACGAAGAGGTTACCACCTCCTCGATTCCATGGATGAGCAAGAATTAGCCAGATCAGCCGTTCACTGGATTGACAGTCCTGAAAAATACGGTGATGAGACCGTAGCACACACATTTTTTAATCTCAGTACAGATGAACAACGTTTAGCTGGAATCTATATGATCCAGCAACTTCTTATACAATATAAGAGCCAACATGCTGATCCTGGTCCCTTACCTGATATATTAACGGAACTACTCACAAACAGATGGAGAGGTTCTAGTAACAAGCTAATTAAAGAGATATTAGTGTCACGTAAGCAGTATGTCCTTTTTGTAAATCCAGATTCTCTCTCCCTGCCCCGCAGAGAAAGAGCACCGTACTATATGGATAGACAAAATCCTTTACGAGAAGTGCACCCAATAAAAGGCGAAGACAATGAGTTTCACCGTGTATTTGTTTACACACCCATATCAAAAATGGAATTATTAGAAATGAAGAAAGTAGTACCTAGTCACGACAAAGACCCAGCGGGTTTCCACCGAGAAATTAAAGACATGTTACTGATGGGAGAGTACACCTTTCCTGATATTATGACGATATTAAAGGTGCTTTTGCCTGCTGGCATTTATGAAAAACTGAAAGAAAAAGAGTGGGAAGTGGGAGATCAAAAGATAGACTGGACAGCATTAGCAGAGGAAGAAAGGGGCCGAACTGCAGGTTCAGGGCTCGGGGATAAAGTTAAACTGTTACCAGGTTTACTAGTACAGGTACTGCCACGTTTATTAACTACAAAAAAGGAAGATTGGGGTGCAATCACAGCCTGTAAACAAAAGCAAGATGAAGACACAAGTGATTATTATGCTCGATTTGAAAAATGTTTTGGTATAAATAGTGGTATAAAAGCAAGTAGCGACTCATATCCACATTTATTTGTGACAAAATTAGTGGAAAATGCATTACCTCCAGTAAAGAATAGAATATTGAAATTCGAGAGTACCTGGCAAAGTAACACTCCGTCGCAAATGCTACAAATGTTACAGTATCATCACAATAGAATTAGGGATGAACAAGAACACGAGCATAGACGCATGAAGGATACAAAAATGAAAATGCTGGTTTCTCAGACAGTACCAGCAGATGGTCACAAGAAGGGTGTGACACATTCTGGTGATTCTGCAGCTCCTGTAAAAGGAACCTGCAATTACTGTAAACAACTAGGCCATTATGTACACGATTGTCCAGTCCTGAAACGTAATATAGCTACAGGTATTGCAAAGGAGAGACCACGATTAGTTAGACAAGATCAGAGTGAACAAGGAACTATGCAGCATGGACAGTCCATGCCAGTTCAGCAACAGTCTATGCCAGCCGCACAACAGTCCATACAGTTCGTGCCAGCTGCACCACCGTTGCCTGCTACTGCCACACAAGTAACTTCACGACAAATGTATCAGACCGCACAGTACGAATACCCTGAGTATCAACGCTACGCATGAAGCAGCCTAGAGAGGGAAGTTGACTTACCCCTTATCGAGATTCCAGTGGATCAAGAAGGACCTTATGTCCATAGTGAATTATTAGGTCATGACAGAAAATTTTTACTCGATACAGGGGCAAGTCGAACGACCATAAAAAGTAGTGAAGTTCCAGGGGCACCCCTCTCAGGCTCTCAAAATGTTTCCCTTGGTTTTTCAGGAAAACCTGTTATTAATGAAGTAACACAGCCACTTCCGCTTACGATAGGACCTTTGACACGAACTACTGATTTATTGCTTACCAAATCATGTCCAGAAAACTTGTTAGGTATAAAGACATTGAAAGCCCTAGGGGCTATTATTTGTTGCTCTCCGGAAGGAGTAAGATTGTTTTTACGTGATTTTAAAGGTCATTATGTATCCAGAGACATGGATTCCCGATTACAGAACTTACCAGCGCATCTATGGGCACAAGGCCCTACTGATGTTGGTTGCATGAACATTACACCATATCGAGTCACATTGAAAGCAGGAGTGGTACTACCACGAATGCGACAATACAAGTTACCGCATGATGCTGTAGTGGCTTTGCTGAAAATCATTGATGAGCTGATTGCCCAGGGAGTAGTTGTAGAAACAGACTCCAATGTATGTAATTCACCGATAATTCCGATTCTTAAACGAACTGATCCTACTGCCCCACCAGTGTACCGATTGGTTATTGATTTGCGTGAACTAAACAAGTGTATTGTACCACAATTTCCTGTGGTCCCTGATATATCATCATTGTTAACAGCAATTGATTCCGAAGCAACATTCTTTACTGTAATTGACCTCAAGAATGCCTTTTTCAGCGTCCCAATAGATCCGGAAAGCCAATACTTGTTCGGATTCAGTTTAAATGGACGCAGTTTTAAATTCTCACGCGCTCCCCAAGGATTCACAGAAAGTCCCAGCATCTATAGCCAAGCACTGAAACGAGAACTTGACAGTATCCACATGCCAGTCAATACTGCACTGCTTCAATATGTCGATGATCTGCTGATCACCGCGAGAAGCGAGCCAGAATGTGAAAAAGCTTCTCTGACAGTTTTACATTTCCTAGCCGACAAGGGGCACAAGGTGTCCCCTTCTAAGCTGCAATTCTGTGTTCAGCGAGTTATTTATCTTGGTCACTCGCTGTCCAAGGAGGGAAGGCAGCTTACACCAGACCGCATTCAGTTAATTGCTAACATGCCAATACCACAGACGCAAAAGGAAGTACGGGCTTTCATAGGCCTCACTTCATATTGTAGGCAGTGGATCCCTCAGTACGCATTTCTAGCAAAACCACTCATTCAGTTAACCACACAGGAGGCAGCCACATCGACTGTTCTCCCTTGGACTCAGGAACATACACAAGCTTTTGAAAGCTTAAAGAAAGCTTTATGTCAAGCACCTGTTTTAGCAACACCATGTTATAGCAAACATTTTACACTCTTTGTTACAGAACGCGAAGGTACTGCCTTGTCAGTACTCACTCAGGACCAAGCAGGATCACGCAAGCCATGTGCTTATTTTTCCAGTACATTAGATCCTGTAGCTCAGGCTTTGCCTGCATGCCTGAAATCAGTGGCAGCGACAGCTTTAGCAATCAGACAAAGCGATACCATAGTGTTAGGACATCCATTGACAGTACAAGTACCACATGCAGTAGAGGTTCTCGTGAACCGAACGCAAACACAACACTTGACCATAGCAAGACTTACTGGTTATGAACTGACATTGTTTCAACCACACATAGAGATCCGACGGTGTAATACATTGAATCCTGCTACACTATTACCTGTAATTGGAACCGACCCACTAGCTCATGATTGTGTTGAAATCATTGAAATAAAGACGAAACCTAGACAAGACTTAACAGACGTTCCATTGTTAGATCCAGACCTGACGTTGTATGTAGACGGTTCGTGTATGAGAACAAGTACAGGAAATTTAGTTGCCGCATACGCAGTCACTACAGACACCGAAGTTATTGAAACAAACTGTATAGATACTTTGTCAGCCCAAGCAGCAGAACTTATTGCTCTAACACAAGCTTGTATTCAAGCCACAGACAAGAAAGTCAACATATATACTGATTCACGTTATGCATTTGGAGTCGTACATGACTTCGGGGTGCTTTGGAGAGAGAGAGGTTATTTGACTTCTCATGGAACCCACATTCAGCACGGGTCCCTCATTCATGCTTTGTTAGACGCAATTCATTTACCGACTGCTATATCAATTATGAAATGTAAAGCACACACGAAGGTTACTGATACCATTTCTCAAGGCAATGATTTAGCTGATAGAACAGCAAAACAGACTGCTCAGAATCGCACATTAGACATGACAAAGCCAATAGTTCAGACACCAACACAATGTATGACAATTAAGGATCCCGCACTTGACGTAATTGACATACAGACACATGCCACAGAGGAAGAAATAAAGAAGTGGACTGAACTAGGAGGGATCCAGACAGATCAAGGATGGATGACGAAGGAGAAATCTGTATGGTTTCTCCCTGATTCCATGGTTCAAGCCATTATAGCTACAGTTCACAGTCCCGCACATTTAGGAGAGAAGGCTATGCTAGACAGCATTCAGCACATTTGGTTCAACAAACATTTACGAGCAGCAGCTAAACAAAAAGTTCGTACCTGTATGATATGTTGTCAGTTTAATCCAGGAAAGAGTGTTCCCGTAGAGCAGGGTGGATTTCAGCCTCCTGACCATCCTTTTGAAGTCCTCCAGATGGATTATATTCAGATGGAACGTTGTCGAGGATTCAAATATGTTCTCGTAGTTGTCTGCGCTCTCTCCCGTTGGACAGAGGCGTATCCCGTATCAGATTACACTGCCCCGACTACTGCCAAGCAGCTAGTTCGAGAATTCTTCCCACGGTACGGTTTACCACGTGTTGTATATTCAGATAACGGCCAGCCTTTCTCATCCGAATTAATGAAACATGTCTCACTTTTGTTGGGATATCAGTGGAAATTCCACTGTGTCCGACACCCCGAGGCAGCAGGTCTCGTGGAACGACATAATCAACTTTTGAAAATCAGATTGTCAAAAATATGTCAGGAAAAAGGTGTTGACTGGATAGTAGCCTTACCAGTTGCACTATTTTACATGCGAATGGTACCACACTCTCGAACAGGGCTATCCCCGTATGAGGTGATCTTTGGCAGACCACCAAATATGTGGGGGACGCCTATACCACGTAAAATAACTGATGTTGACTGTAATATGCTGACAGATTACCTGGCTTCCTTGATGTCTGCACTACAATCTTCTCGTTCACAGGTGGTCGCAGCTTTTCCTGACAACACTGAGGTGAAACCCCATGACGTGGTCCCCGGGGATTTCGTCCTCGTCCGGAATTTCGATAGGAAAAGCCAATTGGACCCCAGGTGGAAGCCCCCCCGACAGGTCTTGTTAACAACAAGAACAGCCGTGAAGATCGAAGGGAGGAAGGGCTGGATCCATTCCAGCCATGTTAAGAGATTTCATGGACTTCCTCCTGATATGAACAATACTTCCCGTGCATCTTCTCCCATTGACTCAAAGCTACCTTTGGCTGAGGCCAGTAGCTCCGAACTCTATAAGCAAAGACTTAGGTCCAGACCTAAAACTGTCGGACGATTTGATTGTTTAAGTCCTCTCCAAGGTGAAGCGGTTGAATCTGTCCCGACATGTATCCCTTAGGTCTGAATCATGTAGAGTCCAGAACCATAATGAAACGACATGCATACTGTAAATTACTGCGTAGCCACTGTATTGTGACTTTATTAATTTTGTTTTTCTTGAGTTTTATAATCGTTACCACAAGTATATTATTGCATATGTATTATCCTGTTTCTAAACGTGCTTTCAATATAACTGATGAACATTCTTTTAGTGAATTACCCCCACATGAGTTGTCCTATAGACTTGCGCTGCGCAATAACACCTTCATTAGTATGTTACATCATTCCCATCAGACTAGTAATGCCACCAATTGTTGGGTGTGTGGTCGACTCCCTCCCTATCAGAATAACAAAGGAGTTCTGCCTTTCTTTCCACATCCGTTCACACACAATGGCTCCTGTGGAGCATGGTTTAGTTTATTGAATTCCATAGACCCAGACACAGCAGTTTATCAACAACACTGGATATGGGGAAATCTGAATCTAGTTTTATTCAAAGTCTGTTACCCTAATAAGGAGGGTCACCCCAGTAGAACAGGAACTGATTTAGAAAATGAAGTGTATAAATTAGGTAATTTTACGCCTAATCTCATGATTTTGAATGTCAAATCCGAAGTTGAACTAATTCTGCCCACTATGTCAGTATTTCCAGTTAAGGGTGAATTATGTGTAAGAAAAGTTGGTTCCATACATATGGGCCATAGCCAATGCGTTACTACAGTAGAATATAGTGATCAAGGTAAATCTTCATTTAGAGCTTCTCGCCATTCCTACTTTATATGTGGTCAGACGGCATACATGCGTCTACCTCTAGATTGGGATGGTACCTGTTACATTGCATTCCTTCTGCCACCTGTTTTCCTAGCTCCCCCTGATTATTATCGAAATGTTCATTTAGTACACAAAAGAGAGCGTAGAGATCTCCCAGTTGTCGATTATACTGAGACGGCATGGGACAAGTATGTAGATTTCAATAAAGGTATCTTTCCCTATATAGGTACTATATCAAATAGTAAGCTGATACGCAGACTCACCAAGACTCTTGAAGCTGTAGTAAACGAGACTATAGCCGCCCTAGGCAATCTGACAGAGGAACAATCAGTGATGAGAATTGTTGTTCTCCAGAATCGTCTTGTCCTTGACGTCATCCTGGCCGATAGGGGCGGAGCTTGTAGGGTCATCGGATCCAGCTGCTGCATATTCATACCAGAAAATTCGCCATCTGTATATAAAGCTATAACACGCCTTCATAAGATTGTAAGCCAGATACACGAGAATCCAGGCACTTGGACGTGGTCCGGGTGGTTTTGGAGTGTGATATCAGCCTGGGGATGGAGAGTTCTATCCTTCCTAGGTATTGGCCTTCTTATGCTCTTCAGTTGTTGTTTATGCCTGCAATGTGGACCAGCGATTTGTGGTCTGTGTGCCACATCATGCATTCCATATCACAGTTCTCGTTCAAAATGCCGGAAGAAGAAGGAAGAAGAAATGATGCTCCATGAGCAAATCGATGGAATGATGAAGATTGATATCTCTTGAAGGGCAAGAAGGGGACAAGGAGGGAATGTGGAAATGTGGATTTTCCTGATCAGTTATGTCCCCTATCTTGGACCCCAACGGTTCTATATGCATGTTACAAGTACATGTATGTTCCCTCCAGTTCCAGTTTCTAAGACGCAAACATATGTGTGTCTACCGTCAACATGTTCTCTGTCAGATCCGCCATCTATGGGCTGGATAGTCGATTCCTAAGTAGGAAAGGCCACCGACTTTATATGGCTCAGTTACTCCATTTTTACAGTTCAGGCAAGTAGGCCCGATTCTGTCCTCGAAGCCTTTCCCTGCTCTCTGTCTCTGACAGCTTCAGCTTGAGCTCGCCTCTGTATCCATGAACTTTGTCCTACTCCCTGTGCAGCTAACGGTGCCTGCCTCGGCCAGTTTTCGCATGCCTGCCAAGAAGCTGTATTTCACCTTCGAATTATCTATTTTGCTCTTCAGCCGATGCATTCCTGTCTAGTGATTTAGGTAAACATTTCCTTTAGCTCTCGTGCAAAGGGCTGTCCTCCTGCAAGTAATTCATAGCCCAGTTGCCATGGAAAGTTTTCTGCCCCTCGCATCTCATATAGACACTTAGACGCTTGTACACGCACACAGTCAGTATAGACTAGATTCTGTCCGAGAGTCCTTCCTTGTGGATAACATAGTTCTTTAAACATAAGATGTTAGATATGATTTAGGATTAGGTTGACTTGACCCCCTAGACTTTTCGTCTCCACACGTAGAGTCAGTGTCAAGTCCCCTTCACCCCCCTAGTTACACGTCAAATACACGTCATGCTGCTGCGCGCGCATCTATGTCAAGTATTATCTTATAGAACCACCTATATTTGATAACGTTAACCAATTATGTTTCTTTTTACTCCTTATTACGCCTAGTTTCGTTTACGCAATCAATATGTCACTTTTCTTATCAAATGTTACGCCTCCTACATTCGTTTTCATTATAATGTAATAACTATAAAAATGTATGTATATCAATAAAGAATTGTACTTCACTTCCTGAACCTTCTTGGTGACGGAACCTGAAGGCCGCTACTCGAGTAGGCCATTTTGGAATAAAGCCCATTCAGAAACCTCTATTACCACGGATTCTGCCTCTCATTATTCTGAGCTATTTGTTTAAAGTCCTAGCATGAAATTCCGATCGATAATGGATAAATATATTTTATTTACCAAGGTCTTAACTCGTACTCTCGACTAATGGTTAAGGTCTGAACTCTTACTCTGGACTAATGGTTAAGGTCTTAACTCTTACTCTTGACTAATGGTTAAGGTCTTAACTCTCACTCTGGACTAATGGTTAAGGTCTTAACTCTTACTCTGGACTAATGGTTAAGGTCTTAACTCTTACTCTGGCATCATGGTTGAGGTCTTAACTCTTACTCTGGACTAATGGTTAAGGTCTTAACTCTTACTCTGGCATCATGGTTAAGGTCTTAACTCTTACTCTGGACTAATGGTTAAGGTCTTAGACTCTTACTCTGGACTAATGGTTAAGGTCTTAACTCTTTCTCTTGGCTAATGGTTAAGGTCTTAGACTCTTACTCTGGCATCATGGTTAAGGTCTTAGACTCTTACTCTGGCATCAAGGTTAAGGTCTTAACTCTTACACTGGGCTAATGGTTAAGGTCTTAACTCTTACTCTGGACTAATGGTTAAGGTCTTAACTCTTACTCTGGACTAATGGTTAAGGTCTTAACTCTTACTCCGGACTAATGGTTAAGGTCTTAACTCTTACTCTGGCATCGTGGTTAATGTCTTAACTCTTACTCTGGACTAATGGTTAAGGTCTTAACTCTTACTCTGGACTAATGGTTAAGGTCTTAACTCTTACTCTGGCATCATGGTTAAGGTCTTAACTCTTACTCTGGCATCATGGTTAAGGTCTTAACTCTTACTCTGGGCTAATGGTTAAGGTCTTAACTCTTACTCTGGACTAATGGTTAAGGTCTTAACTCTTACTCTAGACTAATGGTTAAGGTCTTAACTCTTACTCTGGACTAATGGTTAAGGTCTTAACTCTTACTCTGGCATCGTGGTTAATGTCTTAACTCTTACTCTGGACTAATGGTTAAGGTCTTAACTCTTACTCTGGGCTAATGGTTAAGGTCTTAACTCTTACTCTGGACTAATGGTTAAGGTCTTATCTCTTACTCTGGACTAATGGTTAAGGTCTTAGACTCTTACTCTGGCATCATGAATAAGGTATTAGACTCTTACTCTGGACTACTGGCTAATGTCTTAACTCTTACTCTGGCATCATGGTTAACGTCTTAACTCTCACTCTGGCATCATGGTTAAGGTCTTAACTCTTACTCTGTACTCATGGTTAAGGTCTTAACTCTTACTCTGGCATCATGGTTAAGGTCTTAACTCTTACTCTGGACTAATGGTTAAGGTCTTAACTCTTACTCTGGACTAATGGTTAAGGTCCTAACTCTACTCTGGCATCATGGTTAAGGTCTTAACTCTTACTCTGGACTAATGGTTAAGGTCTTAACTCTTACTCTGGACTAATGGTTAAGGTCTTAACTCTTACTCTGGCATCATGGTTAAGGTCTTAGACTCTTACTCTGGACTAATGGTTAAGGTCTTAACTCTTACTCTGGCATCATGGTTAAGGTCTTAACTCTTACCCTGGACTAATGGTTAAGGTCTTAGACTCTTACTCTGGACTAATGGTTAAGGTCTTAACTCTTTCTCTGGGCTAATGGTTAAGGTCTTAGACTCTTACTCTGGCATCATGGTTAAGGTCTTAGACTCTTACTCTGGCATCAAGGTTAAGGTCTTAACTCTTACACTGGCATCATGGTGAAGGTCTTAACTCGTACTCTCGACTAAAGGTTAAGGTCTGAACTCTTACTCTGGACTAATGGTTAAGGTCTTAACTCTTACTCTTGACTAATGGTTAAGGTCTTAACTCTCACTCTGGACTAATGGTTAAGGTCTTAACTCTTACTCTGGACTAATGGTTAAGGTCTTAACTCTTACTCTGGCATCATGGTTGAGGTCTTAACTCTTACTCTGGACTAATGGTTAAGGTCTTAACTCTTACTCTGGCATCACGGTTAAGGTCTTAACTCTTACTCTGGACTAATGGTTAAGGTCTTAACTCTTACTCTGGGCTAATGGTTAAGGTCTTAACTCTTACTCTGGACTAATGGTTAAGGTCTTAACTCTTACTCTGGACTAATGGTTAAGGTCTTAACTCTTACTCTGGCATCATGGTTAAGGTCTTAACTCTTACTCTGGACTAATGGTTAAGGTCTTAGACTCTTACTCTGGGCTAATGGTTAAGGTCTTAACTCTTTCTCTGGGCTAATGGTTAAGGTCTTAGACTCTTACTCTGGCATCATGGTTAAGGTCTTAGACTCTTACTCTGGCATCAAGGTTAAGGTCTTAACTCTTACTCTGGCATCATGGTTAAGGTCTTAACTCTTACTCTGGACTAATGGTTAAGGTCTTAGACTCTTACTCTGGACTAATGGTTAAGGTCTTAACTCTTACTCTGACATCATGGTTAAGGTCTTAGACTCTTACTCTGGACTAATGGTTAAGGTCTTAACTCTTACTCTGGACTAATGGTTAAGGTCTTAACTCTTACTCTGGACCAATGGTTAAGGTCTTAACTCTTACTCTGGACTAATGGTTAAGGTCTTAACTCTTACTCTGGACTAATGGTTAAGGTCTTAACTCTTACTCTGGACTAATGGTTAAGGTCTTAACTCTTACTCTGGGATCATGGTTAAGTTCTTAACTCTTACTGTGGCCTATTGGTTAAGGTCCTAACTCTTACTCTGGCATCATGGTTAATGTCTTAACTCTTACTCTGGCATCATGGTTAAGGTCTTAGACTCTTACTCTGGACTAATGGTTAAGGTCTTAACTCTTACTCTGACATCATGGTTAAGGTCTTAGACTCTTACTCTGGACTAATGGTTAAGGTCTTAACTCTTACTCTGGACTAATGGTTAAGGTCTTAACTCTTACTCTGGACCAATGGTTAAGGTCTTAACTCTTACTCTGGACTAATGGTTAAGGTCTTAACTCTTACTCTGGACTAATGGTTAAGGTCTTAACTCGTACTCTGGACTAATGGTTAAGGTCTTATCTCTTACTCTGGGCTAATGATTAAGGTCTTAACTCTTACTCTGGCATCATGATTAAGGTCTTAACTCTTACTCTGGCATCATGGTTAAGGTCTTAACTCTTACTCTGGACACATGGTTAAGGTCTTAACTCTTACTCTGGACTAATGGTTAAGGTCTTAACTCTTACTCTGGCATCATGGTTAAGGTCTTAACTCTTACTCTGGCATCATGGTTAAGGTCTTAACTCTTACTCTGGACTAATGGTTAAGGTCTTAGACTCTTACTCTGGACTAATGGTTAAGGTCTTAACTTTTTCTCTGGGCTAATGGTTAAGGTCTTAGACTCTTACTCCGGCATCATGGTTAAGGTCTTAGACTCTTACTCTGGCATCAAGGTTAAGGTCTTAACTCTTACTCTGGCATCATGGTTAAGGTCTTAACTCTTACTCTGGACTAATGGTTAAGGTCTGAACTCTTACTCTGGACTAATGGGTAAGGTCTTAACTCTTACTCTGGACTAATGGTTAAGGTCTTAGACTCTTACTCTGGACTAATGGTTAAGGTCTTAGACTCTTACTCTCGACTAATGGTTAAGGTCTTAACTCTTACTCTGGCATCATGGTTAAGGTCTTAGACTCTTACTCTGGACTAATGGTTAAGGTCTTAACTCACACTCTGGACTAATGGTTAAGGTCTTAACTCTTACTCTGGACAAATAGTTAAGGTATTAACTCTTACTCTGGCATCATGGTTAAGGTCTTAACTCTTACTCTGGACTAATGGTTAAGGTCTTAACTCTTACTCTGGCATCATGGTTAAGGTCTTAACTCTTACTCTGGACTAATGGTTAAGGTCTTAACTCTTACTCTGGGATCATGGTTAAGTTCTTAACTCTTACTGTGGCCTATTGGTTAAGGTCCTAACTCTTACTCTGGCATCATGGTTAATGTCTTAACTCTTACTCTGGCATCATGGTTAAGGTCTTAACTCTTACTCTGGACCAATCGTTAAGGTCTTAACTCTTACTCTGGCATCACGGTTAAGGTCTTAACTCTTACTCTGGACTAATGGTTAAGGTCTTAGACTCTTACTCTGGACTAATGGTTAAGGTCTTAGACTCTTACTCTCGACTAATGGTTAAGGTCTTAACTCTTACTCTGGCATCATGGTTAAGGTCTTAGACTCTTACTCTGGACTAATGGTTAAGGTCTTAAGTCACACTCTGGACTAATGGTTAAGGTCTTAACTCTTACTCTGGACAAATGGTTAAGATATTAACTCTTACTCTGGCATCATGGTTAAGGTCTTAACTCTTACTCTGGACTAATGGTTAAGGTCTTAACTCTTACTCTGGCATCATGGTTAAGGTCTTAACTCTTACTCTGGACTAATGGTTAAGGTCTTAACTCTTACTCTGGGATCATGGTTAAGTTCTTAACTCTTACTGTGGCCTATTGGTTAAGGTCCTAACTCTTACTCTGGCATCATGGTTAATGTCTTAACTCTTACTCTGGCATCATGGTTAAGGTCTTAACTCTTACTCTGGACTAATGGTTAAGGTCTTAACTCTTACTCTGGAATCACGGTTAAGGTCTTAACTCTTACTCTGGACGAATGGTTAAAGTCTTAACTCTTACTCTGGGCTAATGGTTAAGGTCTTAACTCTTACTCTGGACTAATGGTTAAGGTCTTAACTCTTACTCTGGACTAATGGTTAAGGTCTTATCTCTTACTCTGGGCTAATGATTAAGGTCTTAACTCTTACTCTGGCATCATGGTTAAGGTCTTAACTGTTACTCTGGCATCATGGTTAAGGTCTTAACTCTTACTCTGGACTAATGGTTAAGGTCTTAACTCTTACTCTGGCATCACGGTTAAGGTCTTAACTCTTACTCTGGACTAATGGATAAGGTCTTAACTCTTACTCTGGACTAATGGTTAAGGTCTTAACTCTTACTCTAGCATCATGGTTAAGGTCTTAACTCTTACTCTGGACTAATGGCTAAGGTCTTAACTCTTACTCTGGCATCATGGTTAAGGTCTTAACTCTTACTCTGGCATCATGGTTAAGGTCTTAACTCTTACTATGGACTAATGGTTAAGGTCTTAACTCTTACTCTGGACTAATGGTTAAGGTCTTAACTCTTACTCTGGGATCATGGTTAAGTTCGTAACTCTTACTGTGGCCTATTGGTTAAGGTCCTAACTCTTACTCTGGCATCATGGTTAAGGTCTTAGACTCATACTCTGGCATCATGGTTAAGATCTTATCTCTTACTCTGGACTAATGGTTAAGTTCTTAACTCTTACTCTGGCATCATGGTTAAGGTCTTAGACTCTTACTCTGGACTAATGGTTAAGGTCTTAACTCTTACTCTGGGCTAATGGTTAAGGTCTTAACTCTTACTCTGGACTAATGTTAAGGTCTTATCTCTTACTCTGGACTACTGGTTAATGTCTTAACTCTTACTCTGGCATCATGGTTAAGGTCTTAACTCTCACTCTGGCATCATGGTTAAGGTCTTAACTCTTACTCTGTACTCATGGTTAAGGTCTTAACTCTTACTCTGGCATCATGGTTAAGGTCTTAACTCTTACTCTGGACTAATGGTTAAGGTCTTAACTCTTACTCTGGACTAATGGTTAAGGTCTTAACTTTTACTCTGGAATCATGGTTAAGGTCTTAACTCTTACTCTGGACTAATGGTTAAGGTCTTAACTCTTACTCTGGACTAATGGTTAAGGTCTTAACTCTTACTCTGGCATCATGGTTAAGGTCTTAACTCTTACTCTGGACTAATGGTTAAGGTCTTAGACTCTTACTCTGGACTAATGATTAAGGTCTTAACTCTTTCTCTGGGCTAATGGTTAAGGTCTTAGACTCTTACTTTGGCATCAAGGTTAAGGTCTTAACTCTTACTCTGGCATCATGGTTAAGGTCTTAACTCTTACTCTGGACTAATGGTTAAGGTCTTAGACTCTTACTCTCGAGTAATGGCTAAGGTCTTAACTCTTACTCTGGCATCATGGTTAAGGTCTTAGACTCTTACTCTGGACTAATGGTTAAGGTCTTAACTCTTACTCTGACATCATGGTTAAGGTCTTAGACTCTTACTCTGGACTAATGGTTAAGGTCTTAACTCTTACTCTGGACTAATGGTTAAGGTCTTAACTCTTACTCTGGACCAATGGTTAAGGTCTTAACTCTTACTCTGGACTAATGGTTAAGGTCTTAACTCTTACTCTGGACTAATGGTTAAGGTCTTAACTCGTACTCTGGACTAATGGTTAAGGTCTTATCTCTTACTCTGGGCTAATTATTAAGGTCTTAACTCTTACTCTGGCATCATGATTAAGGTCTTAACTCTTACTCTGGCATCATGGTTAAGGTCTTAACTCTTACTCTGGACACATGGTTAAGGTCTTAACTCTTACTCTGGACTAATGGTTAAGGTCTTAACTCTTACTCTGGCATCATGGTTAAGGTCTTAGACTCTTACTCTGGACTAATGGTTAAGGTCTTAACTCTTACTCTGGCATCATGGTTAAGGTCTTAACTCTTACTCTGGACTAATGGTTAAGGTCTTAGACTCTTACTCTGGACTAATGGTTAAGGTCTTAACTTTTTCTCTGGGCTAATGGTTAAGGTCTTAACTCTTACTCTGGACTAATGGTTAAGGTCTTAACTCTTATGCTGGCATCATGGTTGAGGTCTTAACTCTTACTCTGGACTAATGGTTAAGGTCTTAACTCTTACTCTGGCATCATGGTTAAGGTCTTAACTCTTACTCTGGACTAATGGTTAAGGTCTTAACTCTTACTCTGGCATCATCATTAAGGTCTTAACTCTTACTCTGGCATCATGGTTAAGGTCTTAACTCTTACTATGGACTAATGGTTAAGGTCTTAACTCTTACTCTGGACTAATGGTTAAGGTCTTAACTCTTACTCTGGGATCATGGTTAAGTTCGTAACTCTTACTGTGGCCTATTGGTTAAGGTCCTAACTCTTACTCTGGCATCATGGTTAAGGTCTTAGACTCATACTCTGGCATCATGGTTAAGATCTTATCTCTTACTCTGGACTAATGGTTAAGTTCTTAACTCTTACTCTGGCATCATGGTTAAGGTCTTAGACTCTTACTCTGGACTAATGGTTAAGGTCTTAACTCTTACTCTGGGCTAATGGTTAAGGTCTTAACTCTTACTCTGGACTAATGTTAAGGTCTTATCTGTTACTCTGGACTACTGGTTAATGTCTTAACTCTTACTCTGGCATCATGGTTAAGGTCTTAACTCTCACTCTGGCATCATGGTTAATGTCTTAACTCTTACTCTGTACTCATGGTTAAGGTCTTAACTCTTACTCTGGCATCATGGTTAAGGTCTTAACTCTTACTCTGGACTAATGGTTAAGGTCTTAACTCTTACTCTGGACTAATGGTTAAGGTCTTAACTTTTACTCTGGAATCATGGTTAAGGTCTTAACTCTTACTCTGGACTAATGGTTAAGGTCTTAACTCTTACTCTGGACTAATGGTTAAGGTCTTAACTCTTACTCTGGCATCATGGTTAAGGTCGTAACTCTTACTCTGGACTAATGGTTAAGGTCTTAGACTCTTACTCTGGACTAATGGTTAAGGTCTTAACTCTTTCTCTGGGCTAATGGTTAAGGTCTTAGACTCTTACTCTGGCATCATGGTTAAGGTCTTAGACTCTTACTCTGGCATCAAGGTTAAGGTCTTAACTCTTACTCTGGCATCATGGTTAAGGTCTTAACTCTTACTCTGGACTAATGGTTAAGGTCTTAGACTCTTACTCTGGACTAATGGTTAAGGTCTTAACTCTTACTCTGACATCATGGTTAAGGTCTTAGACTCTTACTCTGGACTAATGGTTAAGGTCTTAACTCTTACTCTGGACTAATGGTTAAGGTCTTAACTCTTACTCTGGACCAATGGTTAAGGTCTTAACTCTTACTCTTGACCAATGGTTAAGGTCTTAACTCTTACTCTTGACTAATGGTTAAGGTCTTAACTCTTACTCTGGACTAATGGTTAAGGTCTTAACTCTTACTCTGGACTAATGGTTAAGGTCTTAACTCTTACTCTGGACTAATGGTTAAGGTCTTATCTCTTACTCTGGGCTAATGATTAAGGTCTTAACTCTTACTCTGGCATCATGATTAAGGTCTTAACTCTTACTCTGGCATCATGGTTAAGGTCTTAACTCTTACTCTGGACACATGGTTAAGGTCTTAACTCTTACTCTGGACTAATGGTTAAGGTCTTAACTCTTACTCTGGCATCATGGTTAAGGTCTTAGACTCTTACTCTGGACTAATAGTTAAGGTCTTAACTCTTACTCTGGCATCACGGTTAAGGTCTTAACTCTAACTCTGGACTAATGGTTAAGGTCTTAGACTCTTACTCTGGACTAATGGTTAAGGTCTTAACTTTTTCTCTGGGCTAATGGTTAAGGTCTTAGACTCTTACTCTGGCATCATGGTTAAGGTCTTAGACTCTTACTCTGGCATCAAGGTTAAGGTCTTAACTCTTACTCTGGCATCATGGTTAAGGTCTTAACTCTTACTCTGGACTAATGGTTAAGGTCTGAACTCTTACTCTGGACTAATGGGTAAGGTCTTAACTCTTACTCTGGAATAATGGTTAAGGTCTTAGACTCTTACTCTCGACTAATGGTTAAGGTCTTAACTCTTACTCTGGCATCATGGTTAAGGTCTTAGACTCTTACTCTGGACTAATGGTTAAGGTCTTAGACTCTTACTCTGGACTAATGGTTAAGGTCTTAACTCTTACTCTGACATCATGGTTAAGGTCTTAGACTCTTACTCTGGACTAATGGTTAAGGTCTTAACTCTTACTCTGGACTAATGGTTAAGGTCTTAACTCTTACTCTGGACCAATGGTTAAGGTCTTAACTCTTACTCTGGACTAATGGTTAAGGTCTTAACTCTTACTCTGGACTAATGGTTAAGGTCTTAACTCTTACTCTGGACTAATGGTTAAGGTCTTAACTCTTACGCTGGCATCATGGTTAAGGTCTTAACCCTTACTCTGGACTAATGGTTAAGGTCTTAACTCTTACTCTGGCATCATGGTTAAGGTCTTAACTCTTACTCTGGACTAATGGTTAAGGTCTTAACTCTTACTCTGGCATCATCGTTAAGGTCTTAACCCCTACTCTGGACTAATGGTTAAGGTCTTAACTCTTACTCTGGCATCATGGTTAAGGTCTTAACTCTTACTCTGGACTAATGGTTAAGGTCTTAACTCTTACTCTGGCATCATCGTTAAGGTCTTAACTCTTACTCTGGCATCATGGTTAAGGTCTTAGACTCTTACTCTGGACTAATGGTTAAGGCCTTAGACTCTTACTCTGGACTAATGGTTAAGGTCTTAACTCTTACTCTGGACTAATGGTTAAGGTCTTAACTCTTACTCTGGACTAATGGTTAAGGTCTTAACTCTCACGCTGGCATCATGGTTAAGGTCTTAACTCTTACTCTGGACTAATGGTTAAGGTCTTAACTCTTACTCTGGCATCATGGTTAAGGTCTTAACTCTTACTCTGGACTAATGGTTAAGGTCTTAACTCTTACTCTGGCATCATCGTTAAGGTCTTAACTCTTACTCTGGCATCATGGTTAAGGTCTTAGACTCTTACTCTGGACTAATGGTTAAGGTCTTAACTCTTACTCTGGACTAATGGTTAAGGTCTTAACTCTTACTCTTGCATCATCTTTAAGGTCTTAACTCTTACTCTGGCATCATGGTTAAGGTCTTAACTCTTACTCTGGACTAATGGTTAAGGTCTTAACTCTTACTCTGGACTATTGGTTAAGGTCTTAACTCTTACTCTGGCATCATGGTTAAGGTCTTAACTCTGGCATCATGGTTAAGGTCTTAACTCTTACTCTGGACTAATGGTTAAGGTCTTAACTCTTACTCTGGACTAATGGTTAAGGTCTTACCTCTTACTCTGGACTAATGGTTAAGGTCTTAGACTCTTACTCTGGACTAATGGTTAAGGTCTTAACTCTTTCTCTGGGCTAATGGTTAAGGTCTTAGACTCTTACTCTGGCATCATGGTTAAGGTCTTAACTCTTACTCTGTACTCATGGTTAAGGTCTTAACTCTTACTCTGGCATCATGGTTAAGGTCTTAACTCTTACTCTGGACTAATGGTTAAGGTCTTAACTCTTACTCTGGACTAATGGTTAAGGTCTTAACTTTTACTCTGGAATCATGGTTAAGGTCTTAACTCTTACTCTGGACTAATGGTTAAGGTCTTAACTCTTACTCTGGACTAATGGTTAAGGTCTTAACTCTTACTCTGGCATCATGGTTAAGGTCGTAACTCTTACTCTGGACTAATGGTTAAGGTCTTAGACTCTTACTCTCGAGTAATGGCTAAGGTCTTAACTCTTACTCTGGCATCATGGTTAAGGTCTTAGACTCTTACTCTGGACTAATGGTTAAGGTCTTAACTCTTACTCTGGACTAATGGTTAAGGTCTTAACTCTTACTCTGGACCAATGGTTAAGGTCTTAACTCTTACTCTGGACTAATGGTTAAGGTCTTAACTCTTACTCTGGACTAATGGTTAAGGTCTTAACTCTTACTCTGGACTAATGGTTAAGGTCTTATCTCTTACTCTGGGCTAATAATTAAGGTCTTAACTCTTACTCTGGCATCATGATTAAGGTCTTAACTCTTACTCTGGCATCATGGTTAAGGTCTTAACTCTTACTCTGGACACATGGTTAAGGTCTTAACTCTTACTCTGGACTAATGGTTAAGGTCTTAACTCTTACTCTGGCATCATGGTTAAGGTCTTAGACTCTTACTCTGGACTAATGGTTAAGGTCTTAACTCTTACTCTGGCATCATGGTTAAGGTCTTAACTCTTACTCTGGACTAATGGTTAAGGTCTTAGACTCTTACTCTGGACTAATGGTTAAGGTCTTAACTTTTTCTCTGGGCTAATGGTTAAGGTCTTAGACTCTTACTCTGGCATCATGGTTAAGGTCTTAGACTCTTACTCTGGCATCAAGGTTAAGGTCTTAACTCTTACTCTGGCATCATGGTTAAGGTCTTAACTCTTACTCTGGTCTAATGGTTAAGGTCTGAACTCTTACTCTGGACTAATGGGTAAGGTCTTAACTCTTACTCTGGACTAATGGTTAAGGTCTTAGACTCTTACTCTCGACTAATGGTTAAGGTCTTAACTCTTACTCTGGCATCATGGTTAAGGTCTTAGACTCTTACTCTGGACTAATGGTTAACGTCTTAACTCATACTCTGGACTAATGGTTAAGGCCTTAGACTCTTACTCTGGACTAATGGTTAAGGTCTTAACTCTTACTCTGGACTAATGGTTAAGGTCTTAACTCTTACTCTGGACTAATGGTTAAGGTCTTAACTCTTACGCTGGCATCATGGTTAAGGTCTTAACTCTTACTCTGGACTAATGGTTAAGGTCTTAACTCTTACGCTGGCATCATGGTTAAGGTCTTAACCCTTACTCTGGACTAATGGTTAAGGTCTTAACTCTTACTCTGGCATCATGGTTAAGGTCTTAACTCTTACTCTGGACTAATGGTTAAGGTCTTAACTCTTACTATGGCATCATCGTTAAGGTCTTAACTCTTACTCTGGCATCATGGTTAAGGTCTTAGACTCTTACTCTGGACTAATGGTTAAGGCCTTAGACTCTTACTCTGGACTAATGGTTAAGGTCTTAACTCTTACTCTGGACTAATGGTTAAGGTCTTAACTCTTACTCTGGACTAATGGTTAAGGTCTTAACTCTTACGCTGGCATCATGGTTAAGGTCTTAACTCTTACTCTGGACTAATGGTTAAGGTCTTAACTCTTACTCTGGCATCATGGTTAAGGTCTTAACTCTTACTCTGGACTAATGGTTAAGGTCTTAACTCTTACTCTGGCATCATCGTTAAGGTCTTAACTCTTACTCTGGCATCATGGTTAAGGTCTTAGACTCTTACTCTGGACTAATGGTTAAGGTCTTAACTCTTACTCTGGACTAATGGTTAAGGTCTTAACTCTTACTCTTGCATCATCTTTAAGGTCTTAACTCTTACTCTGGCATCATGGTTAAGGTCTTAACTCTTACTCTGGACTAATGGTTAAGGTCTTAACTCTTACTCTGGACTATTGGTTAAGGTCTTAACTCTTACTCTGGCATCATGGTTAAGGTCTTAACTCTGGCATCATGGTTAAGGTCTTAACTCTTACTCTGGACTAATGGTTAAGGTCTTACCTCTTACTCTGGACTAATGGTTAAGGTCTTAGACTCTTACTCTGGACTAATGGTTAAGGTCTTAACTCTTTCTCTGGGCTAATGGTTAAGGTCTTAGACTCTTACTCTGGCATCATGGTTAAGGTCTTAACTCTTACTCTGTACTCATGGTTAAGGTCTTAACTCTTACTCTGGCATCATGGTTAAGGTCTTAACTCTTACTCTGGACTAATGGTTAAGGTCTTAACTCTTACTCTGGACTAATGGTTAAGGTCTTAACTTTTACTCTGGAATCATGGTTAAGGTCTTAACTCTTACTCTGGACTAATGGTTAAGGTCTTAGCTCTTACTCTGGACTAATGGTTAAGGTCTTAACTCTTACTCTGGCATCATGGTTAAGGTCGTAACTCTTACTCTGGACTAATGGTTAAGGTCTTAGACTCTTACTCTGGACTAATGGTTAAGGTCTTAACTTTTTCTCTGGGCTAATGGTTAAGGTCTTAGACTCTTACTCTGGCATCATGGTTAAGGTCTTAGACTCTACTCTGGCATCAAGGTTAAGGTCTTAACTCTTACTCTGGCATCATGGTTAAGGTCTTAACTCTTACTCTGGACTAATGGTTAAGGTCTTAGACTCTTACTCTGGACTAATGGTTAAGGTCTTAACTCTTACTCTGACATCATGGTTAAGGTCTTAGACTCTTACTCTGGACTAATGGTTAAGGTCTTAACTCTTACTCTGGACTAATGGTTAAGGTCTTAACTCTTACTCTGGACCAATGGTTAAGGTCTTAACTCTTACTCTGGACTAATGGTTAAGGTCTTAACTCTTACTCTGGACTAATGGTTAAGGTCTTAACTCTTACTCTGGACTAATGGTTAAGGTCTTAACTCTTACGCTGGCATCATGGTTAAGGTCTTAACCCTTACTCTGGACTAATGGTTAAGGTCTTAACTCTTACTCTGGCATCATGGTTAAGGTCTTAACTCTTACTCTGGACTAATGGTTAAGGTCTTAACTCTTACTCTGGCATCATCGTTAAGGTCTTAACCCCTACTCTGGACTAATGGTTAAGGTCTTAACTCTTACTCTAGCATCATGGTTAAGGTCTTAACTCTTACTCTGGCATCATCGTTAAGGTCTTAACCCCTACTCTGGACTAATGGTTAAGGTCTTAACTCTTACTCTAGCATCATGGTTAAGGTCTTAACTCTTACTCTGGACTAATGGTTAAGGTCTTAACTCTTACTCTGGCATCATCGTTAAGGTCTTAACTCTTACTCTGGCATCATGGTTAAGGTCTTAGACTCTTACTCTGGACTAATGGTTAAGGCCTTAGACTCTTACTCTGGACTAATGGTTAAGGTCTTAACTCTTACTCTGGACTAATGGATAAGGTCTTAACTCTTACTCTGGACTAATGGTTAAGGTCTTAACTCTCACGCTGGCATCATGGTTAAGGTCTTAACTCTTACTCTGGACTAATGGTTAAGGTCTTAACTCTTACTCTGGCATCATGGTTAAGGTCTTAACTCTTACTCTGGACTAATGGTTAAGGTCTTAACTCTTACTCTGGCATCATCGTTAAGGTCTTAACTCTTACTCTGGCATCATGGTTAAGGTCTTAGACTCTTACTCTGGACTAATGGTTAAGGTCTTAACTCTTACTCTTGCATCATCTTTAAGGTCTTAACTCTTACTCTGGCATCATGGTTAAGGTCTTAACTCTTACTCTGGACTAATGGTTAAGGTCTTAACTCTTACTCTGGACTATTGGTTAAGGTCTTAACTCTTACTCTGGCATCATGGTTAAGGTCTTAACTCTGGCATCATGGTTAAGGTCTTAACTCTTACTCTGGACTAATGGTTAAGGTCTTAACTCTTACTCTGGACTAATGGTTAAGGTCTTACCTCTTACTCTGGACTAATGGTTAAGGTCTTAGACTCTTACTCTGGACTAATGGTTAAGGTCTTAACTCTTTCTCTGGGCTAATGGTTAAGGTCTTAGACTCTTACTCTGGCATCATGGTTAAGGTCTTAACTCTTACTCTGTACTCATGGTTAAGGTCTTAACTCTTACTCTGGCATCATGGTTAAGGTCTTAACTCTTACTCTGGACTAATGGTTAAGGTCTTAACTCTTACTCTGGACTAATGGTTAAGGTCTTAACTTTTACTCTGGAATCATGGTTAAGGTCTTAACTCTTACTCTGGACTAATGGTTAAGGTCTTAACTCTTACTCTGGACTAATGGTTAAGGTCTTAACTCTTACTCTGGCATCATGGTTAAGGTCGTAACTCTTACTCTGGACTAATGGTTAAGGTCTTAGACTCTTACTCTGGACTAATGGTTAAGGTCTTAACTCTTTCTCTGGGCTAATGGTTAAGGTCTTAGACTCTTACTCTGGCATCATGGTTAAGGTCTTAGACTCTTACTCTGGCATCAAGGTTAAGGTCTTAACTCTTACTCTGGCATCATGGTTAAGGTCTTAACTCTTACTCTGGACTAATGGTTAATGTCTTAGACTCTTACTCTGGACTAATGGTTAAGGTCTTAACTCTTACTCTGACATCATGGTTAAGGTCTTAGACTCTTACTCTGGACTAATGGTTAAGGTCTTAACTCTTACTCTGGACTAATGGTTAAGGTCTTAACTCTTACTCTGGACCAATGGTTAAGGTCTTAACTCTTACTCTGGACTAATGGTTAAGGTCTTAACTCTTACTCTGGACTAATGGTTAAGGTCTTAACTCTTACTCTGGACTAATGGTTAAGGTCTTATCTCTTACTCTGGGCTAATGATTAAGGTCTTAACTCTTACTCTGGCATCATGATTAAGGTCTTAACTCTTACTCTGGCATCATGGTTAAGGTCTTAACTCTTACTCTGGACACATGGTTAAGGTCTTAACTCTTACTCTGGACTAATGGTTAAGGTCTTAACTCTTACTCTGGCATCACGGTTAAGGTCTTAACTCTTACTCTGGACTAATGGATAAGGTCTTAACTCTTACTCTGGACTAATGGTTAAGGTCTTAACTCTTACTCTGGCATCACGGTTAAGGTCTTAACTCTTACTCTGGACTAATGGTTAAGGTCTTAGACTCTTACTCTGGACTAATGGTTAAGGTCTTAACTTTTTCTCTGGGCTAATGGTTAAGGTCTTAGACTCTTACTCTGGCATCATGGTTAAGGTCTTAGACTCTTACTCTGGCATCAAGGTTAAGGTCTTAACTCTTACTCTGGCATCATGGTTAAGGTCTTAACTCTTACTCTGGACTAATGGTTAAGGTCTGAACTCTTACTCTGGACTAATGGGTAAGGTCTTAACTCTTACTCTGGACTAATGGTTAAGGTCTTAGACTCTTACTCTCGACTAATGGTTAAGGTCTTAACTCTTACTCTGGCATCATGGTTAAGGACTTAGACTCTTACTCTGGACTAATGGTTAAGGTCTTAACTCATACTCTGGACTAATGGTTAAGGCCTTAGACTCTTACTCTGGACTAATGGTTAAGGTCTTAACTCTTACTCTGGACTAATGGTTAAGGTCTTAACTCTTAGTCTGGACTAATGGTTAAGGTCTTAACTCTTACGCTGGCATCATGGTTAAGGTCTTAACTCTTACTCTGGACTAATGGTTAAGGTCTTAACTCTTACTCTGGCATCATGGTTAAGGTCTTAACTCTTACTCTGGACTAATGGTTAAGGTCTTAACTCTTACTCTGGCATCATCGTTAAGGTCTTAACCCCTACTCTGGACTAATGGTTAAGGTCTTAACTCTTACTCTGGCATCATGGTTAAGGTCTTAACTCTTACTCTGGACTAATGGTTAAGGTCTTAACTCTTACTCTGGCATCATCGTTAAGGTCTTAACTCTTACTCTGGCATCATGGTTAAGGTCTTAGACTCTTACTCTGGACTAATGGTTAAGGCCTTAGACTCTTACTCTGGACTAATGGTTAAGGTCTTAACTCTTACTCTGGACTAATGGTTAAGGTCTTAACTCTTACTCTGGACTAATGGTTAAGGTCTTAACTCTTATGCTGGCATCATGGTTAAGGTCTTAACTCTTACTCTGGACTAATGGTTAAGGTCTTATCTCTTACTCTGGCATCATGGTTAAGGTCTTAACTCTTACTCTGGACTAATGGTTAAGGTCTTAACTCTTACTCTGGCATCATCGTTAAGGTCTTAAATCTTACTCTGACATCATGGTTAAGGTCTTAGACTCTTACTCTGGACTAATGGTTAAGGTCTTAACTCTTACTCTGGACTAATGGTTAAGGTCTTACCTCTTACTCTTGCATCATCTTTAAGGTCTTAACTCTTACTCTGGCATCATGGTTAAGGTCTTAACTCTTACTCTGGACTAATGGTTAAGGTCTTAACTCTTACTCTGGACTATTGGTTAAGGTCTTAACTCTTACTCTGGCATCATGGTTAAGGTCTTAACTCTGGCATCATGGTTAAGGTCTTAACTCTTACTCTGGACTAATGGTTAAGGTCTTAACTCTTAGTCTGGCATCATGGTTAAGGTCTTACCTCTTACTCTGGACTAATGGTTAAGGTCTTAGACTCTTACTCTGGACTAATGGTTAAGGTCTTAACTCTTTCTCTGGGCTAATGGTTAAGGTCTTAGACTCTTACTCTGGCATCATGGTTAAGGTCTTAGACTCTTACTCTGGCATCAAGGTTAAGGTCTTAACTCTTACTCTGGCATCATGGTTCAGGTCTTAACTCTTAGTCTGGACTAATGGTTAAGGTCTTAACTCTTACTCTGGACTAATGGTTAAGGTCCTAACTCTTACTCTGGACTAATGGTTAAGGTCTTAACTCTTACTCTTGCATCATCGTTAAGGTCTTAACTCTTACTCTGGCATCATGGTTAAGGTCTTAACTCTTACTCTGGCATCATGGTTAAGGTCTTAACTCTTACTCTGGACTAATGGTTAAGGTCTTAACTCTTACTCTGGGATCATGGTTAAGTTTGTAACTCTTACTGTGGCCTATTGGTTAAGGTCCTAACTCTTACTCTGGCATCATGGTTAAGGTCTTAGACTCATACTCTGGCATCATGGTTAAGATCTTATCTCTTACTCTGGACTAATGGTTAAGTTCTTAACTCTTACTCTGGCATCATGGTTAAGGTCTTAGACTCTTACTCTGGACTAATGGTTAAGGTCTTAACTCTTACTCTGGCATCATCGTTAAGGTCTTAACTCTTACTCTGGCATCATGGTTAAGGTCTTAGACTCTTACTCTGGACTAATGGTTAAGGCCTTAGACTCTTACTCTGGACTAATGGTTAAGGTCTTAACTCTTACTCTGGACTAATGGTTAAGGTCTTAACTCTTACTCTGGAGTAATGGTTAAGGTCTTAACTCTTACGCTGGCATCATGGTTAAGGTCTTAACTCTTACTCTGGACTAATGGTTAAGGTCTTAACTCTTACTCTGGCATCATGGTTAAGGTCTTAACTCTTACTCTGGACTAATGGTTAAGGTCTTAACTCTTACTCTGGCATCATCGTTAAGGTCTTAACTCTTACTCTGGCATCATGGTTAAGGTCTTAGACTCTTACTCTGGACTAATGGTTAAGGTCTTAACTCTTACTCTGGACTAATGGTTAAGGTCTTAACTCTTACTCTTGCATCATCTTTAAGGTCTTAACTCTTACTCTGGCATCATGGTTAAGGTCTTAACTCTTACTCTGGACTAATGGTTAAGGTCTTAACTCTTACTCTGGACTATTGGTTAAGGTCTTAACTCTTACTCTGGCATCATGGTTAAGGTCTTAACTCTGGCATCATGGTTAAGGTCTTAACTCTTACTCTGGACTAATGGTTAAGGTCTTAACTCTTAGTCTGGCATCATGGTTAAGGTCTTACCTCTTACTCTGGACTAATGGTTAAGGTCTTAGACTCTTACTCTGGACTAATGGTTAAGGTCTTAACTCTTTCTCTGGGCTAATGGTTAAGGTCTTAGACTCTTACTCTGGCATCATGGTTAAGGTCTTAGACTCTTACTCTGGCATCAAGGTTAAGGTCTTAACTCTTACTCTGGCATCATGGTTAAGGTCTTAACTCTTACTCTGGACTAATGGTTAAGGTCTTAGACTCTTACTCTGGACTAATGGTTAAGGTCTTAACTCTTACTCTGACATCATGGTTAAGGTCTTAGACTCTTACTCTGGACTAATGGTTAAGGTCTTAACTCTTACTATGGACTAATGGTTAAGGTCTTAACTCTTACTCTGGACTAATGGTTAAGGTCTTAACTCTTACTCTGGGATCATGGTTAAGTTCGTAACTCTTACTGTGGCCTATTGGTTAAGGTCCTAACTCTTACTCTGGCATCATGGTTAAGGTCTTAGACTCATACTCTGGCATCATGGTTAAGATCTTATCTCTTACTCTGGACTAATGGTTAAGTTCTTAACTCTTACTCTGGCATCATGGTTAAGGTCTTAGACTCTTACTCTGGACTAATGGTTAAGGTCTTAACTCTTACTCTGGGCTAATGGTTAAGGTCTTAACTCTTACTCTGGACTAATGTTAAGGTCTTATCTCTTACTCTGGACTACTGGTTAATGTCTTAACTCTTACTCTGGCATCATGGTTAAGGTCTTAACTCTCACTCTGGCATCATGGTTAAGGTCTTAACTCTTACTCTGTACTCATGGTTAAGGTCTTAACTCTTACTCTGGCATCATGGTTAAGGGCTTAACTCTTACTCTGGACTAATGGTTAAGGTCTTAACTCTTACTCTGGACTAATGGTTAAGGTCTTAACTTTTACTCTGGAATCATGGTTAAGGTCTTAACTCTTACTCTGGACTAATGGTTAAGGTCTTAACTCTTACTCTGGACTAATGGTTAAGGTCTTAACTCTTACTCTGGCATCATGGTTAAGGTCTTAACTCTTACTCTGGACTAATGGTTAAGGTCTTAGACTCTTACTCTGGACTAATGATTAAGGTCTTAACTCTTTCTCTGGGCTAATGGTTAAGGTCTTAGACTCTTACTCTGGCATCAAGGTTAAGGTCTTAACTCTTACTCTGGCATCATGGTTAAGGTCTTAACTCTTACTCTGGACTAATGGTTAAGGTCTTAGACTCTTACTCTCGAGTAATGGCTAAGGTCTTAACTCTTACTCTGGCATCATGGTTAAGGTCTTAGACTCTTACTCTGGACTAATGGTTAAGGTCTTAACTCTTTCTCTGGGCTAATGGTTAAGGTCTTAGACTCTTACTCTGGCATCATGGTTAAGGTCTTAGACTCTTACTCTGGAATCAAGGTTAAGGTCTTAACTCTTACTCTGGCATCATGGTTCAGGTCTTAACTCTTAGTCTGGACTAATGGTTAAGGTCTTAACTCTTACTCTGGACTAATGGTTAAGGTCCTAACTCTTACTCTGGACTAATGGTTAAGGTCTTAACTCTTACTCTTGCATCATCGTTAAGGTCTTAACTCTTACTCTGGCATCATGGTTAAGGTCTTAACTCTTACTCTGGCATCATGGTTAAGGTCTTAACTCTTACTCTGGACTAATGGTTAAGGTCTTAACTCTTACTCTGGGATCATGGTTAAGTTTGTAACTCTTACTGTGGCCTATTGGTTAAGGTCCTAACTCTTACTCTGGCATCATGGTTAAGGTCTTAGACTCATACTCTGGCATCATGGTTAAGATCTTATCTCTTACTCTGGACTAATGGTTAAGTTCTTAACTCTTACTCTGGCATCATGGTTAAGGTCTTAGACTCTTACTCTGGACTAATGGTTAAGGTCTTAACTCTTACTCTGGCATCATCGTTAAGGTCTTAACTCTTACTCTGGCATCATGGTTAAGGTCTTAGACTCTTACTCTGGACTAATGGTTAAGGCCTTAGACTCTTACTCTGGACTAATGGTTAAGGTCTTAACTCTTACTCTGGACTAATGGTTAAGGTCTTAACTCTTACTCTGGAGTAATGGTTAAGGTCTTAACTCTTACGCTGGCATCATGGTTAAGGTCTTAACTCTTACTCTGGACTAATGGTTAAGGTCTTAACTCTTACTCTGGCATCATGGTTAAGGTCTTAACTCTTACTCTGGACTAATGGTTAAGGTCTTAACTCTTACTCTGGCATCATCGTTAAGGTCTTAACTCTTACTCTGGCATCATGGTTAAGGTCTTAGACTCTTACTCTGGACTAATGGTTAAGGTCTTAACTCTTACTCTGGACTAATGGTTAAGGTCTTAACTCTTACTCTTGCATCATCTTTAAGGTCTTAACTCTTACTCTGGCATCATGGTTAAGGTCTTAACTCTTACTCTGGACTAATGGTTAAGGTCTTAACTCTTACTCTGGACTATTGGTTAAGGTCTTAACTCTTACTCTGGCATCATGGTTAAGGTCTTAACTCTGGCATCATGGTTAAGGTCTTAACTCTTACTCTGGACTAATGGTTAAGGTCTTAACTCTTAGTCTGGCATCATGGTTAAGGTCTTACCTCTTACTCTGGACTAATGGTTAAGGTCTTAGACTCTTACTCTGGACTAATGGTTAAGGTCTTAACTCTTTCTCTGGGCTAATGGTTAAGGTCTTAGACTCTTACTCTGGCATCATGGTTAAGGTCTTAGACTCTTACTCTGGCATCAAGGTTAAGGTCTTAACTCTTACTCTGGCATCATGGTTAAGGTCTTAACTCTTACTCTGGACTAATGGTTAAGGTCTTAGACTCTTACTCTGGACTAATGGTTAAGGTCTTAACTCTTACTCTGACATCATGGTTAAGGTCTTAGACTCTTACTCTGGACTAATGGTTAAGGTCTTAACTCTTACTATGGACTAATGGTTAAGGTCTTAACTCTTACTCTGGACTAATGGTTAAGGTCTTAACTCTTACTCTGGGATCATGGTTAAGTTCGTAACTCTTACTGTGGCCTATTGGTTAAGGTCCTAACTCTTACTCTGGCATCATGGTTAAGGTCTTAGACTCATACTCTGGCATCATGGTTAAGATCTTATCTCTTACTCTGGACTAATGGTTAAGTTCTTAACTCTTACTCTGGCATCATGGTTAAGGTCTTAGACTCTTACTCTGGACTAATGGTTAAGGTCTTAACTCTTACTCTGGGCTAATGGTTAAGGTCTTAACTCTTACTCTGGACTAATGTTAAGGTCTTATCTCTTACTCTGGACTACTGGTTAATGTCTTAACTCTTACTCTGGCATCATGGTTAAGGTCTTAACTCTCACTCTGGCATCATGGTTAAGGTCTTAACTCTTACTCTGTACTCATGGTTAAGGTCTTAACTCTTACTCTGGCATCATGGTTAAGGGCTTAACTCTTACTCTGGACTAATGGTTAAGGTCTTAACTCTTACTCTGGACTAATGGTTAAGGTCTTAACTTTTACTCTGGAATCATGGTTAAGGTCTTAACTCTTACTCTGGACTAATGGTTAAGGTCTTAACTCTTACTCTGGACTAATGGTTAAGGTCTTAACTCTTACTCTGGCATCATGGTTAAGGTCTTAACTCTTACTCTGGACTAATGGTTAAGGTCTTAGACTCTTACTCTGGACTAATGATTAAGGTCTTAACTCTTTCTCTGGGCTAATGGTTAAGGTCTTAGACTCTTACTCTGGCATCAAGGTTAAGGTCTTAACTCTTACTCTGGCATCATGGTTAAGGTCTTAACTCTTACTCTGGACTAATGGTTAAGGTCTTAGACTCTTACTCTCGAGTAATGGCTAAGGTCTTAACTCTTACTCTGGCATCATGGTTAAGGTCTTAGACTCTTACTCTGGACTAATCGTTAAGGTCTTAACTCTTACTCTGACATCATGGTTAAGGTCTTAGACTCTTACTCTGGACTAATGGTTAAGGTCTTAACTCTTACTCTGGACTAATGGTTAAGGTCTTAACTCTTACTCTGGACCAATGGTTAAGGTCTTAACTCTTACTCTGGACTAATGGTTAAGGTCTTAACTCTTACTCTGGACTAATGGTTAAGGTCTTAGCTCTTACTCTGGACTAATGGTTAAGGTCTTATCTCTTACTCTGGGCTAATAATTAAGGTCTTAACTGTTACTCTGGCATCATGATTAAGGTCTTAACTCTTACTCTGGCATCATGGTTAAGGTCTTAACTCTTACTCTGGACACATGGTTAAGGTCTTAACTCTTACTCTGGACTAATGGTTAAGGTCTTAACTCTTACTCTGGACTAATGGTTAAGGTCTTAACTCTTACTCTGGCATCATGGTTAAGGTCTTAACTCTTACTCTGGCATCATGGTTAAGGTCTTAACTCTTACTCTGGACCAATGGTTAAGGTCTTAACTCTTACTCTGGACTAATGGTTAAGGTCTTAACTCTTACTCTGGACTAATGGTTAAGGTCTTAACTCTTACTCTGGACTAATGGTTAAGGTCTTAACTCTTACGCTGGCATCATGGTTAAGGTCTTAACCCTTACTCTGGACTAATGGTTAAGGTCTTAACTCTTACTCTGGCATCATGGTTAAGGTCTTAACTCTTACTCTGGACTAATGGTTAAGGTCTTAACTCTTACTCTGGCATCATCGTTAAGGTCTTAACCCCTACTCTGGACTAATGGTTAAGGTCTTAACTCTTACTCTGGCATCATGGTTAAGGTCTTAACTCTTACTCTGGACTAATGGTTAAGGTCTTAACTCTTACTCTGGCATCATCGTTAAGGTCTTAACTCTTACTCTGGCATCATGGTTAAGGTCTTAGACTCTTACTCTGGACTAATGGTTAAGGCCTTAGACTCTTACTCTGGACTAATGGTTAAGGTCTTAACTCTTACTCTGGACTAATGGATAAGGTCTTAACTCTTACTCTGGACTAATGGTTAAGGTCTTAACTCTCACGCTGGCATCATGGTTAAGGTCTTAACTCTTACTCTGGACTAATGGTTAAGGTCTTAACTCTTACTCTGGCATCATGGTTAAGGTCTTAACTCTTACTCTGGACTAATGGTTAAGGTCTTAACTCTTACTCTGGCATCATCGTTAAGGTCTTAACTCTTACTCTGGCATCATGGTTAAGGTCTTAGACTCTTACTCTGGACTAATGGTTAAGGTCTTAACTCCTACTCTGGACTAATGGTTAAGGTCTTAACTCTTACTCTTGCATCATCTTTAAGGTCTTAACTCTTACTCTGGCATCATGGTTAAGGTCTTAACTCTTACTCTGGACTAATGGTTAAGGTCTTAACTCTTACTCTGGACTATTGGTTAAGGTCTTAACTCTTACTCTGGCATCATGGTTAAGGTCTTAACTCTGGCATCATGGTTAAGGTCTTAACTCTTACTCTGGACTAATGGTTAAGGTCTTAACTCTTACTCTGGACTAATGGTTAAGGTCTTACCTCTTACTCTGGACTAATGGTTAAGGTCTTAGACTCTTACTCTGGACTAATGGTTAAGGTCTTAACTCTTTCTCTGGGCTAATGGTTAAGGTCTTAGACTCTTACTCTGGCATCATGGTTAAGGTCTTAACTCTTACTCTGTACTCATGGTTAAGGTCTTAACTCTTACTCTGGCATCATGGTTAAGGTCTTAACTCTTACTCTGGACTAATGGTTAAGGTCTTAACTCTTACTCTGGACTAATGGTTAAGGTCTTAACTTTTACTCTGGAATCATGGTTAAGGTCTTAACTCTTACTCTGGACTAATGGTTAAGGTCTTAACTCTTACTCTGGACTAATGGTTAAGGTCTTAACTCTTACTCTTGCATCATCGTTAAGGTCTTAACTCTTACTCTGGCATCATGGTTAAGGTCTTAACTCTTACTCTGGCATCATGGTTAAGGTCTTAACTCTTACTCTGGACTAATGGTTAAGGTCTTAACTCTTACTCTGGGATCATGGTTAAGTTTGTAACTCTTACTGTGGCCTATTGGTTAAGGTCCTAACTCTTACTCTGGCATCATGGTTAAGGTCTTAGACTCATACTCTGGCATCATGGTTAAGATCTTATCTCTTACTCTGGACTAATGGTTAAGTTCTTAACTCTTACTCTGGCATCATGGTTAAGGTCTTAGACTCTTACTCTGGACTAATGGTTAAGGTCTTAACTCTTACTCTGGCATCATCGTTAAGGTCTTAACTCTTACTCTGGCATCATGGTTAAGGTCTTAGACTCTTACTCTGGACTAATGGTTAAGGCCTTAGACTCTTACTCTGGACTAATGGTTAAGGTCTTAACTCTTACTCTGGACTAATGGTTAAGGTCTTAACTCTTACTCTGGAGTAATGGTTAAGGTCTTAACTCTTACGCTGGCATCATGGTTAAGGTCTTAACTCTTACTCTGGACTAATGGTTAAGGTCTTAACTCTTACTCTGGCATCATGGTTAAGGTCTTAACTCTTACTCTGGACTAATGGTTAAGGTCTTAACTCTTACTCTGGCATCATCGTTAAGGTCTTAACTCTTACTCTGGCATCATGGTTAAGGTCTTAGACTCTTATTCTGGACTAATGGTTAAGGTCTTAACTCTTACTCTGGACTAATGGTTAAGGTCTTAACTCTTACTCTTGCATCATCTTTAAGGTCTTAACTCTTACTCTGGCATCATGGTTAAGGTCTTAACTCTTACTCTGGACTAATGGTTAAGGTCTTAACTCTTACTCTGGACTATTGGTTAAGGTCTTAACTCTTACTCTGGCATCATGGTTAAGGTCTTAACTCTGGCATCATGGTTAAGGTCTTAACTCTTACTCTGGACTAATGGTTAAGGTCTTAACTCTTAGTCTGGCATCATGGTTAAGGTCTTACCTCTTACTCTGGACTAATGGTTAAGGTCTTAGACTCTTACTCTGGACTAATGGTTAAGGTCTTAACTCTTTCTCTGGGCTAATGGTTAAGGTCTTAGACTCTTACTCTGGCATCATGGTTAAGGTCTTAGACTCTTACTCTGGCATCAAGGTTAAGGTCTTAACTCTTACTCTGGCATCATGGTTAAGGTCTTAACTCTTACTCTGGACTAATGGTTAAGGTCTTAGACTCTTACTCTGGACTAATGGTTAAGGTCTTAACTCTTACTCTGACATCATGGTTAAGGTCTTAGACTCTTACTCTGGACTAATGGTTAAGGTCTTAACTCTTACTATGGACTAATGGTTAAGGTCTTAACTCTTACTCTGGACTAATGGTTAAGGTCTTAACTCTTACTCTGGGATCATGGTTAAGTTCGTAACTCTTACTGTGGCCTATTGGTTAAGGTCCTAACTCTTACTCTGGCATCATGGTTAAGGTCTTAGACTCATACTCTGGCATCATGGTTAAGATCTTATCTCTTACTCTGGACTAATGGTTAAGTTCTTAACTCTTACTCTGGCATCATGGTTAAGGTCTTAGACTCTTACTCTGGACTAATGGTTAAGGTCTTAACTCTTACTCTGGGCTAATGGTTAAGGTCTTAACTCTTACTCTGGACTAATGTTAAGGTCTTATCTCTTACTCTGGACTACTGGTTAATGTCTTAACTCTTACTCTGGCATCATGGTTAAGGTCTTAACTCTCACTCTGGCATCATGGTTAAGGTCTTAACTCTTACTCTGTACTCATGGTTAAGGTCTTAACTCTTACTCTGGCATCATGGTTAAGGGCTTAACTCTTACTCTGGACTAATGGTTAAGGTCTTAACTCTTACTCTGGACTAATGGTTAAGGTCTTAACTTTTACTCTGGAATCATGGTTAAGGTCTTAACTCTTACTCTGGACTAATGGTTAAGGTCTTAACTCTTACTCTGGACTAATGGTTAAGGTCTTAACTCTTACTCTGGCATCATGGTTAAGGTCTTAACTCTTACTCTGGACTAATGGTTAAGGTCTTAGACTCTTACTCTGGACTAATGATTAAGGTCTTAACTCTTTCTCTGGGCTAATGGTTAAGGTCTTAGACTCTTACTCTGGCATCAAGGTTAAGGTCTTAACTCTTACTCTGGCATCATGGTTAAGGTCTTAACTCTTACTCTGGACTAATGGTTAAGGTCTTAGACTCTTACTCTCGAGTAATGGCTAAGGTCTTAACTCTTACTCTGGCATCATGGTTAAGGTCTTAGACTCTTACTCTGGACTAATCGTTAAGGTCTTAACTCTTACTCTGACATCATGGTTAAGGTCTTAGACTCTTACTCTGGACTAATGGTTAAGGTCTTAACTCTTACTCTGGACTAATGGTTAAGGTCTTAACTCTTACTCTGGACCAATGGTTAAGGTCTTAACTCTTACTCTGGACTAATGGTTAAGGTCTTAACTCTTACTCTGGACTAATGGTTAAGGTCTTAGCTCTTACTCTGGACTAATGGTTAAGGTCTTATCTCTTACTCTGGGCTAATAATTAAGGTCTTAACTGTTACTCTGGCATCATGATTAAGGTCTTAACTCTTACTCTGGCATCATGGTTAAGGTCTTAACTCTTACTCTGGACACATGGTTAAGGTCTTAACTCTTACTCTGGACTAATGGTTAAGGTCTTAACTCTTACTCTGGACTAATGGTTAAGGTCTTAACTCTTACTCTGGCATCATGGTTAAGGTCTTAACTCTTACTCTGGCATCATGGTTAAGGTCTTAACTCTTACTCTGGACCAATGGTTAAGGTCTTAACTCTTACTCTGGACTAATGGTTAAGGTCTTAACTCTTACTCTGGACTAATGGTTAAGGTCTTAACTCTTACTCTGGACTAATGGTTAAGGTCTTAACTCTTACGCTGGCATCATGGTTAAGGTCTTAACCCTTACTCTGGACTAATGGTTAAGGTCTTAACTCTTACTCTGGCATCATGGTTAAGGTCTTAACTCTTACTCTGGACTAATGGTTAAGGTCTTAACTCTTACTCTGGCATCATCGTTAAGGTCTTAACCCCTACTCTGGACTAATGGTTAAGGTCTTAACTCTTACTCTGGCATCATGGTTAAGGTCTTAACTCTTACTCTGGACTAATGGTTAAGGTCTTAACTCTTACTCTGGCATCATCGTTAAGGTCTTAACTCTTACTCTGGCATCATGGTTAAGGTCTTAGACTCTTACTCTGGACTAATGGTTAAGGCCTTAGACTCTTACTCTGGACTAATGGTTAAGGTCTTAACTCTTACTCTGGACTAATGGATAAGGTCTTAACTCTTACTCTGGACTAATGGTTAAGGTCTTAACTCTCACGCTGGCATCATGGTTAAGGTCTTAACTCTTACTCTAGACTAATGGTTAAGGTCTTAACTCTTACTCTGGCATCATGGTTAAGGTCTTAACTCTTACTCTGGACTAACGGTTAAGGTCTTAACTCTTACTCTGGCATCATCGTTAAGGTCTTAACTCTTACTCTGGCATCATGGTTAAGGTCTTAGACTCTTACTCTGGACTAATGGTTAAGGTCTTAACTCCTACTCTGGACTAATGGTTAAGGTCTTAACTCTTACTCTTGCATCATCTTTAAGGTCTTAACTCTTACTCTGGCATCATGGTTAAGGTCTTAACTCTTACTCTGGACTAATGGTTAAGGTCTTAACTCTTACTCTGGACTATTGGTTAAGGTCTTAACTCTTACTCTGGCATCATGGTTAAGGTCTTAACTCTGGCATCATGGTTAAGGTCTTAACTCTTACTCTGGACTAATGGTTAAGGTCTTAACTCTTACTCTGGACTAATGGTTAAGGTCTTACCTCTTACTCTGGACTAATGGTTAAGGTCTTAGACTCTTACTCTGGACTAATGGTTAAGGTCTTAACTCTTTCTCTGGGCTAATGGTTAAGGTCTTAGACTCTTACTCTGGCATCATGGTTAAGGTCTTAACTCTTACTCTGTACTCATGGTTAAGGTCTTAACTCTTACTCTGGCATCATGGTTAAGGTCTTAACTCTTACTCTGGACTAATGGTTAAGGTCTTAACTCTTACTCTGGACTAATGGTTAAGGTCTTAACTTTTACTCTGGAATCATGGTTAAGGTCTTAACTCTTACTCTGGACTAATGGTTAAGGTCTTAACTCTTACTCTGGACTAATGGTTAAGGTCTTAACTCTTACTCTGGCATCATGGTTAAGGTCGTAACTCTTACTCTGGACTAATGGTTAAGGTCTTAGACTCTTACTCTGGACTACTGGTTAATGTCTTAACTCTTACTCTGGCATCATGGTTAAGGTCTTAACTCTCACTCTGGCATCATGGTTAAGGTCTTAACTCTTACTCTGTACTCATGGTTAAGGTCTTAACTCTTACTCTGGCATCATGGTTAAGGTCTTAACTCTTACTCTGGACTAATGGTTAAGGTCTTAACTCTTACTCTGGACTAATGGTTAAGGTCTTAACTTTTACTCTGGAATCATGGTTAAGGTCTTAACTCTTACTCTGGACTAATGGTTAAGGTCTTAACTCTTACTCTGGACTAATGGTTAAGGTCTTAACTCTTACTCTGGCATCATGGTTAAGGTCTTAACTCTTACTCTGGACTAATGGTTAAGGTCTTAGACTCTTACTCTGGACTAATGATTAAGGTCTTAACTCTTTCTCTGGGCTAATGGTTAAGGTCTTAGACTCTTACTCTGGCATCAAGGTTAAGGTCTTAACTCTTACTCTGGCATCATGGTTAAGGTCTTAACTCTTACTCTGGACTAATGGTTAAGGTCTTAGACTCTTACTCTCGAGTAATGGCTAAGGTCTTAACTCTTACTCTGGCATCATGGTTAAGGTCTTAGACTCTTACTCTGGACTAATCGTTAAGGTCTTAACTCTTACTCTGACATCATGGTTAAGGTCTTAGACTCTTACTCTGGACTAATGGTTAAGGTCTTAACTCTTACTCTGGACTAATGGTTAAGGTCTTAACTCTTACTCTGGACCAATGGTTAAGGTCTTAACTCTTACTCTGGACTAATGGTTAAGGTCTTAACTCTTACTCTGGACTAATGGTTAAGGTCTTAGCTCTTACTCTGGACTAATGGTTAAGGTCTTATCTCTTACTCTGGGCTAATAGTTAAGGTCTTAACTCTTACTCTGGCATCATGATTAAGGTCTTAACTCTTACTCTGGCATCATGGTTAAGGTCTTAACTCTTACTCTGGACACATGGTTAAGGTCTTAACTCTTACTCTGGACTAATGGTTAAGGTCTTAACTCTTACTCTGGACTAATGGTTAAGGTCTTAACTCTTACTCTGGCATCATGGTTAAGGTCTTAACTCTTACTCTGGACTAATGGTTAAGGTCTTAGACTCTTACTCTGGACTAATGATTAAGGTCTTAACTCTTTCTCTGGGCTAATGGTTAAGGTCTTAGACTCTTACTCTGGCATCATGGTTAAGGTCTTAGACTCTTACTCTGGCATCAAGGTTAAGGTCTTAACTCTTACTCTGGCATCATGGTTAAGGTCTTAACTCTTACTCTGGACTAATGGTTAAGGTCTTAGACTCTTACTCTGGACTAATGGTTAAGGTCTTAACTCTTACTCTGACATCATGGTTAAGGTCTTAGACTCTTACTCTGGACTAATGGTTAAGGTCTTAACTCTTACTCTGGACTAATGGTTAAGGTCCTAACTCTTACTCTGGACTAATGGTTAAGGTCTTAACTCTTACTCTTGCATCATCGTTAAGGTCTTAACTCTTACTCTGGCATCATGGTTAAGGTCTTAACTCTTACTCTGGCATCATGGTTAAGGTCTTAACTCTTACTCTGGACTAATGGTTCAGGTCTTAACTCTTACTCTGGGATCATGGTTAAGTTCGTAACTCTTACTGTGGCCTATTGGTTAAGGTCCTAACTCTTACTCTGGCATCATGGTTAAGGTCTTAGACTCATACTCTGGCATCATGGTTAAGGTCTTATCTCTTACTCTGGACTAATGGTTAAGTTCTTAACTCTTACTCTGGCATCATGGTTAAGGTCTTAGACTCTTACTCTGGACTAATAGTTAAGGTCTTAACTCTTACTCTGGCATCATCGTTAAGGTCTTAACTCTTACTCTGGCATCATGGTTAAGGTCTTAGACTCTTACTCTGGACTAATGGTTAAGGCCTTAGACTCTTACTCTGGACTAATGGTTAAGGTCTTAACTCTTACTCTGGACTAATGGTTAAGGTCTTAACTCTTACTCTGGACTAATGGTTAAGGTCTTAACTCTTACGCTGGCATCATGGTTGAGGTCTTAACTCTTACTCTGGACTAATGGTTAAGGTCTTAACTCTTACTCTGGCATCATGGTTAAGGTCTTAACTCTTACTCTGGACTAATGGTTAAGGTCTTAACTCTTACTCTGGCATCATCATTAAGGTCTTAACTCTTACTCTGGCATCATGGTTAAGGTCTTAACTCTTACTATGGACTAATGGTTAAGGTCTTAACTCTTACTCTGGACTAATGGTTAAGGTCTTAACTCTTACTCTGGGATCATGGTTAAGTTCGTAACTCTTACTGTGGCCTATTGGTTAAGGTCCTAACTCTTACTCTGGCATCATGGTTAAGGTCTTAGACTCATACTCTGGCATCATGGTTAATATCTTATCTCTTACTCTGGACTAATGGTTAAGTTCTTAACTCTTACTCTGGCATCATGGTTAAGGTCTTAGACTCTTACTCTGGACTAATGGTTAAGGTCTTAACTCTTACTCTGGGCTAATGGTTAAGGTCTTAACTCTTACTCTGGACTAATGTTAAGGTCTTATCTCTTACTCTGGACTACTGGTTAATGTCTTAACTCTTACTCTGGCATCATGGTTAAGGTCTTACCTCTCACTCTGGCATCATGGTTAAGGTCTTAACTCTTACTCTGTACTCATGGTTAAGGTCTTACTCTGGACTAATGGTTAAGGTCTTAACTCTTACTCTGGATTAATGGTTAAGGTCTTAACTCTTACTCTGGACTAATGGTTAAGGTCTTAACTCTTACTCTGGCATCATGGTTAAGGTCTTAACTCTTACTCTGGACTAATGGTTAAGGTCTTAACTCTTACTCTGGCATCATCGTTAAGGTCTTAACTCTTACTCTGGCATCATGGTTAAGGTCTTAGACTCTTACTCTGGACTAATGGTTAAGGTCTTAACTCTTACTCTGGACTAATGGTTAAGGTCTTAACTCTTACTCTTGCATCATCTTTAAGGTCTTAACTCTTACTCTGGCATCATGGTTAAGGTCTTAACTCTTACTCTGGACTAATGGTTAAGGTCTTAACTCTTACTCTGGACTATTGGTTAAGGTCTTAACTCTTACTCTGGCATCATGGTTAAGGTCTTAACTCTGGCATCATGGTTAAGGTCTTAACTCTTACTCTGGACTAATGGTTAAGGTCTTAACTCTTACTCTGGACTAATGGTTAAGGTCTTACCTCTTACTCTGGACTAATGGTTAAGGTCTTAGACTCTTACTCTGGACTAATGGTTAAGGTCTTAACTCTTTCTCTGGGCTAATGGTTAAGGTCTTAGACTCTTACTCTGGCATCATGGTTAAGGTCTTAACTCTTACTCTGTACTCATGGTTAAGGTCTTAACTCTTACTCTGGCATCATGGTTAAGGTCTTAACTCTTACTCTGGACTAATGGTTAAGGTCTTAACTCTTACTCTGGACTAATGGTTAAGGTCTTAACTTTTACTCTGGAATCATGGTTAAGGTCTTAACTCTTACTCTGGACTAATGGTTAAGGTCTTAACTCTTACTCTGGACTAATGGTTAAGGTCTTAACTCTTACTCTGGCATCATGGTTAAGGTCGTAACTCTTACTCTGGACTAATGGTTAAGGTCTTAGACTCTTACTCTGGACTAATGGTTAAGGTCTTAACTCTTTCTCTGGGCTAATGGTTAAGGTCTTAGACTCTTACTCTGGCATCATGGTTAAGGTCTTAGACTCTTACTCTGGCATCAAGGTTAAGGTCTTAACTCTTACTCTGGCATCATGGTTAAGGTCTTAACTCTTACTCTGGACTAATGGTTAATGTCTTAGACTCTTACTCTGGACTAATGGTTAAGGTCTTAACTCTTACTCTGACATCATGGTTAAGGTCTTAGACTCTTACTCTGGACTAATGGTTAAGGTCTTAACTCTTACTCTGGACTAATGGTTAAGGTCTTAACTCTTACTCTGGACCAATGGTTAAGGTCTTAACTCTTACTCTGGACTAATGGTTAAGGTCTTAACTCTTACTCTGGACTAATGGTTAAGGTCTTAACTCTTACTCTGGACTAATGGTTAAGGTCTTATCTCTTACTCTGGGCTAATGATTAAGGTCTTAACTCTTACTCTGGCATCATGATTAAGGTCTTAACTCTTACTCTGGCATCATGGTTAAGGTCTTAACTCTTACTCTGGACACATGGTTAAGGTCTTAACTCTTACTCTGGACTAATGGTTAAGGTCTTAACTCTTACTCTGGCATCACGGTTAAGGTCTTAACTCTTACTCTGGACTAATGGATAAGGTCTTAACTCTTACTCTGGACTAATGGTTAAGGTCTTAACTCTTACTCTGGCATCACGGTTAAGGTCTTAACTCTTACTCTGGACTAATGGTTAAGGTCTTAGACTCTTACTCTGGACTAATGGTTAAGGTCTTAACTTTTTCTCTGGGCTAATGGTTAAGGTCTTAGACTCTTACTCTGGCATCATGGTTAAGGTCTTAGACTCTTACTCTGGCATCAAGGTTAAGGTCTTAACTCTTACTCTGGCATCATGGTTAAGGTCTTAACTCTTACTCTGGACTAATGGTTAAGGTCTGAACTCTTACTCTGGACTAATGGGTAAGGTCTTAACTCTTACTCTGGACTAATGGTTAAGGTCTTAGACTCTTACTCTCGACTAATGGTTAAGGTCTTAACTCTTACTCTGGCATCATGGTTAAGGACTTAGACTCTTACTCTCGACTAATGGTTAAGGTCTTAACTCATACTCTGGACTAATGGTTAAGGCCTTAGACTCTTACTCTGGACTAATGGTTAAGGTCTTAACTCTTACTCTGGACTAATGGTTAAGGTCTTAACTCTTAGTCTGGACTAATGGTTAAGGTCTTAACTCTTACGCTGGCATCATGGTTAAGGTCTTAACTCTTACTCTGGACTAATGGTTAAGGTCTTAACTCTTACTCTGGCATCATGGTTAAGGTCTTAACTCTTACTCTGGACTAATGGTTAAGGTCTTAACTCTTACTCTGGCATCATCGTTAAGGTCTTAACCCCTACTCTGGACTAATGGTTAAGGTCTTAACTCTTACTCTGGCATCATGGTTAAGGTCTTAACTCTTACTCTGGACTAATGGTTAAGGTCTTAACTCTTACTCTGGCATCATCGTTAAGGTCTTAACTCTTACTCTGGCATCATGGTTAAGGTCTTAGACTCTTACTCTGGACTAATGGTTAAGGCCTTAGACTCTTACTCTGGACTAATGGTTAAGGTCTTAACTCTTACTCTGGACTAATGGTTAAGGTCTTAACTCTTACTCTGGACTAATGGTTAAGGTCTTAACTCTTATGCTGGCATCATGGTTAAGGTCTTAACTCTTACTCTGGACTAATGGTTAAGGTCTTATCTCTTACTCTGGCATCATGGTTAAGGTCTTAACTCTTACTCTGGACTAATGGTTAAGGTCTTAACTCTTACTCTGGCATCATCGTTAAGGTCTTAAATCTTACTCTGACATCATGGTTAAGGTCTTAGACTCTTACTCTGGACTAATGGTTAAGGTCTTAACTCTTACTCTGGACTAATGGTTAAGGTCTTACCTCTTACTCTTGCATCATCTTTAAGGTCTTAACTCTTACTCTGGCATCATGGTTAAGGTCTTAACTCTTACTCTGGACTAATGGTTAAGGTCTTAACTCTTACTCTGGACTATTGGTTAAGGTCTTAACTCTTACTCTGGCATCATGGTTAAGGTCTTAACTCTGGCATCATGGTTAAGGTCTTAACTCTTACTCTGGACTAATGGTTAAGGTCTTAACTCTTAGTCTGGCATCATGGTTAAGGTCTTACCTCTTACTCTGGACTAATGGTTAAGGTCTTAGACTCTTACTCTGGACTAATGGTTAAGGTCTTAACTCTTTCTCTGGGCTAATGGTTAAGGTCTTAGACTCTTACTCTGGCATCATGGTTAAGGTCTTAGACTCTTACTCTGGCATCAAGGTTAAGGTCTTAACTCTTACTCTGGCATCATGGTTCAGGTCTTAACTCTTAGTCTGGACTAATGGTTAAGGTCTTAACTCTTACTCTGGACTAATGGTTAAGGTCCTAACTCTTACTCTGGACTAATGGTTAAGGTCTTAACTCTTACTCTTGCATCATCGTTAAGGTCTTAACTCTTACTCTGGCATCATGGTTAAGGTCTTAACTCTTACTCTGGCATCATGGTTAAGGTCTTAACTCTTACTCTGGACTAATGGTTAAGGTCTTAACTCTTACTCTAGGATCATGGTTAAGTTTGTAACTCTTACTGTGGCCTATTGGTTAAGGTCCTAACTCTTACTCTGGCATCATGGTTAAGGTCTTAGACTCATACTCTGGCATCATGGTTAAGATCTTATCTCTTACTCTGGACTAATGGTTAAGTTCTTAACTCTTACTCTGGCATCATGGTTAAGGTCTTAGACTCTTACTCTGGACTAATGGTTAAGGTCTTAACTCTTACTCTGGCATCATCGTTAAGGTCTTAACTCTTACTCTGGCATCATGGTTAAGGTCTTAGACTCTTACTCTGGACTAATGGTTAAGGCCTTAGACTCTTACTCTGGACTAATGGTTAAGGTCTTAACTCTTACTCTGGACTAATGGTTAAGGTCTTAACTCTTACTCTGGAGTAATGGTTAAGGTCTTAACTCTTACGCTGGCATCATGGTTAAGGTCTTAACTCTTACTCTGGACTAATGGTTAAGGTCTTAACTCTTACTCTGGCATCATGGTTAAGGTCTTAACTCTTACTCTGGACTAATGGTTAAGGTCTTAACTCTTACTCTGGCATCATCGTTAAGGTCTTAACTCTTACTCTGGCATCATGGTTAAGGTCTTAGACTCTTACTCTGGACTAATGGTTAAGGTCTTAACTCTTACTCTGGACTAATGGTTAAGGTCTTAACTCTTACTCTTGCATCATCTTTAAGGTCTTAACTCTTACTCTGGCATCATGGTTAAGGTCTTAACTCTTACTCTGGACTAATGGTTAAGGTCTTAACTCTTACTCTGGACTATTGGTTAAGGTCTTAACTCTTACTCTGGCATCATGGTTAAGGTCTTAACTCTGGCATCATGGTTAAGGTCTTAACTCTTACTCTGGACTAATGGTTAAGGTCTTAACTCTTAGTCTGGCATCATGGTTAAGGTCTTACCTCTTACTCTGGACTAATGGTTAAGGTCTTAGACTCTTACTCTGGACTAATGGTTAAGGTCTTAACTCTTTCTCTGGGCTAATGGTTAAGGTCTTAGACTCTTACTCTGGCATCATGGTTAAGGTCTTAGACTCTTACTCTGGCATCAAGGTTAAGGTCTTAACTCTTACTCTGGCATCATGGTTAAGGTCTTAACTCTTACTCTGGACTAATGGTTAAGGTCTTAGACTCTTACTCTGGACTAATGGTTAAGGTCTTAACTCTTACTCTGACATCATGGTTAAGGTCTTAGACTCTTACTCTGGACTAATGGTTAAGGTCTTAACTCTTACTATGGACTAATGGTTAAGGTCTTAACTCTTACTCTGGACTAATGGTTAAGGTCTTAACTCTTACTCTGGGATCATGGTTAAGTTCGTAACTCTTACTGTGGCCTATTGGTTAAGGTCCTAACTCTTACTCTGGCATCATGGTTAAGGTCTTAGACTCATACTCTGGCATCATGGTTAAGATCTTATCTCTTACTCTGGACTAATGGTTAAGTTCTTAACTCTTACTCTGGCATCATGGTTAAGGTCTTAGACTCTTACTCTGGACTAATGGTTAAGGTCTTAACTCTTACTCTGGGCTAATGGTTAAGGTCTTAACTCTTACTCTGGACTAATGTTAAGGTCTTATCTCTTACTCTGGACTACTGGTTAATGTCTTAACTCTTACTCTGGCATCATGGTTAAGGTCTTAACTCTCACTCTGGCATCATGGTTAAGGTCTTAACTCTTACTCTGTACTCATGGTTAAGGTCTTAACTCTTACTCTGGCATCATGGTTAAGGGCTTAACTCTTACTCTGGACTAATGGTTAAGGTCTTAACTCTTACTCTGGACTAATGGTTAAGGTCTTAACTTTTACTCTGGAATCATGGTTAAGGTCTTAACTCTTACTCTGGACTAATGGTTAAGGTCTTAACTCTTACTCTGGACTAATGGTTAAGGTCTTAACTCTTACTCTGGCATCATGGTTAAGGTCTTAACTCTTACTCTGGACTAATGGTTAAGGTCTTAGACTCTTACTCTGGACTAATGATTAAGGTCTTAACTCTTTCTCTGGGCTAATGGTTAAGGTCTTAGACTCTTACTCTGGCATCAAGGTTAAGGTCTTAACTCTTACTCTGGCATCATGGTTAAGGTCTTAACTCTTACTCTGGACTAATGGTTAAGGTCTTAGACTCTTACTCTCGAGTAATGGCTAAGGTCTTAACTCTTACTCTGGCATCATGGTTAAGGTCTTAGACTCTTACTCTGGACTAATCGTTAAGGTCTTAACTCTTACTCTGACATCATGGTTAAGGTCTTAGACTCTTACTCTGGACTAATGGTTAAGGTCTTAACTCTTACTCTGGACTAATGGTTAAGGTCTTAACTCTTACTCTGGACCAATGGTTAAGGTCTTAACTCTTACTCTGGACTAATGGTTAAGGTCTTAACTCTTACTCTGGACTAATGGTTAAGGTCTTAGCTCTTACTCTGGACTAATGGTTAAGGTCTTATCTCTTACTCTGGGCTAATAATTAAGGTCTTAACTGTTACTCTGGCATCATGATTAAGGTCTTAACTCTTACTCTGGCATCATGGTTAAGGTCTTAACTCTTACTCTGGACACATGGTTAAGGTCTTAACTCTTACTCTGGACTAATGGTTAAGGTCTTAACTCTTACTCTGGACTAATGGTTAAGGTCTTAACTCTTACTCTGGCATCATGGTTAAGGTCTTAACTCTTACTCTGGCATCATGGTTAAGGTCTTAACTCTTACTCTGGACCAATGGTTAAGGTCTTAACTCTTACTCTGGACTAATGGTTAAGGTCTTAACTCTTACTCTGGACTAATGGTTAAGGTCTTAACTCTTACTCTGGACTATTGGTTAAGGTCTTAACTCTTACTCTGGCATCATGGTTAAGGTCTTAACTCTGGCATCATGGTTAAGGTCTTAACTCTTACTCTGGACTAATGGTTAAGGTCTTAACTCTTAGTCTGGCATCATGGTTAAGGTCTTACCTCTTACTCTGGACTAATGGTTAAGGTCTTAGACTCTTACTCTGGACTAATGATTAAGGTCTTAACTCTTTCTCTGGGCTAATGGTTAAGGTCTTAGACTCTTACTCTGGCATCATGGTTAAGGTCTTAAACTCTTACTCTGGCATCAAGGTTAAGGTCTTAACTCTTACTCTGGCATCATGGTTAAGGTCTTAACTCTTACTCTGGACTAATGGTTAAGGTCTTAGACTCTTACTCTGGACTAATGGTTAAGGTCTTAACTCTTACTCTGACATCATGGTTAAGGTCTTAGACTCTTACTCTGGACTAATGGTTAAGGTCTTAACTCTTACTCTGGACTAATGGTTAAGGTCCTAACTCTTACTCTGGACTAATGGTTAAGGTCTTAACTCTTACTCTTGCATCATCGTTAAGGTCTTAACTCTTACTCTGGCATCATGGTTAAGGTCTTAACTCTTACTCTGGCATCATGGTTAAGGTCTTAACTCTTACTCTGGACTAATGGTTCAGGTCTTAACTCTTACTCTGGGATCATGGTTAAGTTCGTAACTCTTACTGTGGCCTATTGGTTAAGGTCCTAACTCTTACTCTGGCATCATGGTTAAGGTCTTAGACTCATACTCTGGCATCATGGTTAAGGTCTTATCTCTTACTCTGGACTAATGGTTAAGTTCTTAACTCTTACTCTGGCATCATGGTTAAGGTCTTAGACTCTTACTCTGGACTAATAGTTAAGGTCTTAACTCTTACTCTGGCATCATCGTTAAGGTCTTAACTCTTACTCTGGCATCATGGTTAAGGTCTTAGACTCTTACTCTGGACTAATGGTTAAGGCCTTAGACTCTTACTCTGGACTAATGGTTAAGGTCTTAACTCTTACTCTGGACTAATGGTTAAGGTCTTAACTCTTACTCTGGACTAATGGTTAAGGTCTTAACTCTTACGCTGGCATCATGGTTGAGGTCTTAACTCTTACTCTGGACTAATGGTTAAGGTCTTAACTCTTACTCTGGCATCATGGTTAAGGTCTTAACTCTTACTCTGGACTAATGGTTAAGGTCTTAACTCTTACTCTGGCATCATCATTAAGGTCTTAACTCTTACTCTGGCATCATGGTTAAGGTCTTAACTCTTACTATGGACTAATGGTTAAGGTCTTAACTCTTACTCTGGACTAATGGTTAAGGTCTTAACTCTTACTCTGGGATCATGGTTAAGTTCGTAACTCTTACTGTGGCCTATTGGTTAAGGTCCTAACTCTTACTCTGGCATCATGGTTAAGGTCTTAGACTCATACTCTGGCATCATGGTTAATATCTTATCTCTTACTCTGGACTAATGGTTAAGTTCTTAACTCTTACTCTGGCATCATGGTTAAGGTCTTAGACTCTTACTCTGGACTAATGGTTAAGGTCTTAACTCTTACTCTGGGCTAATGGTTAAGGTCTTAACTCTTACTCTGGACTAATGTTAAGGTCTTATCTCTTACTCTGGACTACTGGTTAATGTCTTAACTCTTACTCTGGCATCATGGTTAAGGTCTTACCTCTCACTCTGGCATCATGGTTAAGGTCTTAACTCTTACTCTGTACTCATGGTTAAGGTCTTACTCTGGACTAATGGTTAAGGTCTTAACTCTTACTCTGGACTAATGGTTAAGGTCTTAACTCTTACTCTGGACTAATGGTTAAGGTCTTAACTCTTACTCTGGCATCATGGTTAAGGTCTTAACTCTTACTCTGGACTAATGGTTAAGGTCTTAACTCTTACTCTGGCATCATCGTTAAGGTCTTAACTCTTACTCTGGCATCATGGTTAAGGTCTTAGACTCTTACTCTGGACTAATGGTTAAGGTCTTAACTCTTACTCTGGACTAATGGTTAAGGTCTTAACTCTTACTCTTGCATCATCTTTAAGGTCTTAACTCTTACTCTGGCATCATGGTTAAGGTCTTAACTCTTACTCTGGACTAATGGTTAAGGTCTTAACTCTTACTCTGGACTATTGGTTAAGGTCTTAACTCTTACTCTGGCATCATGGTTAAGGTCTTAACTCTGGCATCATGGTTAAGGTCTTAACTCTTACTCTGGACTAATGGTTAAGGTCTTAACTCTTACTCTGGACTAATGGTTAAGGTCTTACCTCTTACTCTGGACTAATGGTTAAGGTCTTAGACTCTTACTCTGGACTAATGGTTAAGGTCTTAACTCTTTCTCTGGGCTAATGGTTAAGGTCTTAGACTCTTACTCTGGCATCATGGTTAAGGTCTTAACTCTTACTCTGTACTCATGGTTAAGGTCTTAACTCTTACTCTGGCATCATGGTTAAGGTCTTAACTCTTACTCTGGACTAATGGTTAAGGTCTTAACTCTTACTCTGGACTAATGGTTAAGGTCTTAACTTTTACTCTGGAATCATGGTTAAGGTCTTAACTCTTACTCTGGACTAATGGTTAAGGTCTTAACTCTTACTCTGGACTAATGGTTAAGGTCTTAACTCTTACTCTGGCATCATGGTTAAGGTCGTAACTCTTACTCTGGACTAATGGTTAAGGTCTTAGACTCTTACTCTGGACTAATGGTTAAGGTCTTAACTCTTTCTCTGGGCTAATGGTTAAGGTCTTAGACTCTTACTCTGGCATCATGGTTAAGGTCTTAGACTCTTACTCTGGCATCAAGGTTAAGGTCTTAACTCTTACTCTGGCATCATGGTTAAGGTCTTAACTCTTACTCTGGACTAATGGTTAATGTCTTAGACTCTTACTCTGGACTAATGGTTAAGGTCTTAACTCTTACTCTGACATCATGGTTAAGGTCTTAGACTCTTACTCTGGACTAATGGTTAAGGTCTTAACTCTTACTCTGGACTAATGGTTAAGGTCTTAACTCTTACTCTGGACCAATGGTTAAGGTCTTAACTCTTACTCTGGACTAATGGTTAAGGTCTTAACTCTTACTCTGGACTAATGGTTAAGGTCTTAACTCTTACTCTGGACTAATGGTTAAGGTCTTATCTCTTACTCTGGGCTAATGATTAAGGTCTTAACTCTTACTCTGGCATCATGATTAAGGTCTTAACTCTTACTCTGGCATCATGGTTAAGGTCTTAACTCTTACTCTGGACACATGGTTAAGGTCTTAACTCTTACTCTGGACTAATGGTTAAGGTCTTAACTCTTACTCTGGCATCACGGTTAAGGTCTTAACTCTTACTCTGGACTAATGGATAAGGTCTTAACTCTTACTCTGGACTAATGGTTAAGGTCTTAACTCTTACTCTGGCATCACGGTTAAGGTCTTAACTCTTACTCTGGACTAATGGTTAAGGTCTTAGACTCTTACTCTGGACTAATGGTTAAGGTCTTAACTTTTTCTCTGGGCTAATGGTTAAGGTCTTAGACTCTTACTCTGGCATCATGGTTAAGGTCTTAGACTCTTACTCTGGCATCAAGGTTAAGGTCTTAACTCTTACTCTGGCATCATGGTTAAGGTCTTAACTCTTACTCTGGACTAATGGTTAAGGTCTGAACTCTTACTCTGGACTAATGGGTAAGGTCTTAACTCTTACTCTGGACTAATGGTTAAGGTCTTAGACTCTTACTCTCGACTAATGGTTAAGGTCTTAACTCTTACTCTGGCATCATGGTTAAGGACTTAGACTCTTACTCTCGACTAATGGTTAAGGTCTTAACTCATACTCTGGACTAATGGTTAAGGCCTTAGACTCTTACTCTGGACTAATGGTTAAGGTCTTAACTCTTACTCTGGACTAATGGTTAAGGTCTTAACTCTTAGTCTGGACTAATGGTTAAGGTCTTAACTCTTACGCTGGCATCATGGTTAAGGTCTTAACTCTTACTCTGGACTAATGGTTAAGGTCTTAACTCTTACTCTGGCATCATGGTTAAGGTCTTAACTCTTACTCTGGACTAATGGTTAAGGTCTTAACTCTTACTCTGGCATCATCGTTAAGGTCTTAACCCCTACTCTGGACTAATGGTTAAGGTCTTAACTCTTACTCTGGCATCATGGTTAAGGTCTTAACTCTTACTCTGGACTAATGGTTAAGGTCTTAACTCTTACTCTGGCATCATCGTTAAGGTCTTAACTCTTACTCTGGCATCATGGTTAAGGTCTTAGACTCTTACTCTGGACTAATGGTTAAGGCCTTAGACTCTTACTCTGGACTAATGGTTAAGGTCTTAACTCTTACTCTGGACTAATGGTTAAGGTCTTAACTCTTACTCTGGACTAATGGTTAAGGTCTTAACTCTTATGCTGGCATCATGGTTAAGGTCTTAACTCTTACTCTGGACTAATGGTTAAGGTCTTATCTCTTACTCTGGCATCATGGTTAAGGTCTTAACTCTTACTCTGGACTAATGGTTAAGGTCTTAACTCTTACTCTGGCATCATCGTTAAGGTCTTAAATCTTACTCTGACATCATGGTTAAGGTCTTAGACTCTTACTCTGGACTAATGGTTAAGGTCTTAACTCTTACTCTGGACTAATGGTTAAGGTCTTACCTCTTACTCTTGCGTCATCTTTAAGGTCTTAACTCTTACTCTGGCATCATGGTTAAGGTCTTAACTCTTACTCTGGACTAATGGTTAAGGTCTTAACTCTTACTCTGGACTATTGGTTAAGGTCTTAACTCTTACTCTGGCATCATGGTTAAGGTCTTAACTCTGGCATCATGGTTAAGGTCTTAACTCTTACTCTGGACTAATGGTTAAGGTCTTAACTCTTAGTCTGGCATCATGGTTAAGGTCTTACCTCTTACTCTGGACTAATGGTTAAGGTCTTAGACTCTTACTCTGGACTAATGGTTAAGGTCTTAACTCTTTCTCTGGGCTAATGGTTAAGGTCTTAGACTCTTACTCTGGCATCATGGTTAAGGTCTTAGACTCTTACTCTGGCATCAAGGTTAAGGTCTTAACTCTTACTCTGGCATCATGGTTCAGGTCTTAACTCTTAGTCTGGACTAATGGTTAAGGTCTTAACTCTTACTCTGGACTAATGGTTAAGGTCCTAACTCTTACTCTGGACTAATGGTTAAGGTCTTAACTCTTACTCTTGCATCATCGTTAAGGTCTTAACTCTTACTCTGGCATCATGGTTAAGGTCTTAACTCTTACTCTGGCATCATGGTTAAGGTCTTAACTCTTACTCTGGACTAATGGTTAAGGTCTTAACTCTTACTCTGGGATCATGGTTAAGTTTGTAACTCTTACTGTGGCCTATTGGTTAAGGTCCTAACTCTTACTCTGGCATCATGGTTAAGGTCTTAGACTCATACTCTGGCATCATGGTTAAGATCTTATCTCTTACTCTGGACTAATGGTTAAGTTCTTAACTCTTACTCTGGCATCATGGTTAAGGTCTTAGACTCTTACTCTGGACTAATGGTTAAGGTCTTAACTCTTACTCTGGCATCATCGTTAAGGTCTTAACTCTTACTCTGGCATCATGGTTAAGGTCTTAGACTCTTACTCTGGACTAATGGTTAAGGCCTTAGACTCTTACTCTGGACTAATGGTTAAGGTCTTAACTCTTACTCTGGACTAATGGTTAAGGTCTTAACTCTTACTCTGGAGTAATGGTTAAGGTCTTAACTCTTACGCTGGCATCATGGTTAAGGTCTTAACTCTTACTCTGGACTAATGGTTAAGGTCTTAACTCTTACTCTGGCATCATGGTTAAGGTCTTAACTCTTACTCTGGACTAATGGTTAAGGTCTTAACTCTTACTCTGGCATCATCGTTAAGGTCTTAACTCTTACTCTGGCATCATGGTTAAGGTCTTAGACTCTTACTCTGGACTAATGGTTAAGGTCTTAACTCTTACTCTGGACTAATGGTTAAGGTCTTAACTCTTACTCTTGCATCATCTTTAAGGTCTTAACTCTTACTCTGGCATCATGGTTAAGGTCTTAACTCTTACTCTGGACTAATGGTTAAGGTCTTAACTCTTACTCTGGACTATTGGTTAAGGTCTTAACTCTTACTCTGGCATCATGGTTAAGGTCTTAACTCTGGCATCATGGTTAAGGTCTTAACTCTTACTCTGGACTAATGGTTAAGGTCTTAACTCTTAGTCTGGCATCATGGTTAAGGTCTTACCTCTTACTCTGGACTAATGGTTAAGGTCTTAGACTCTTACTCTGGACTAATGGTTAAGGTCTTAACTCTTTCTCTGGGCTAATGGTTAAGGTCTTAGACTCTTACTCTGGCATCATGGTTAAGGTCTTAGACTCTTACTCTGGCATCAAGGTTAAGGTCTTAACTCTTACTCTGGCATCATGGTTAAGGTCTTAACTCTTACTCTGGACTAATGGTTAAGGTCTTAGACTCTTACTCTGGACTAATGGTTAAGGTCTTAACTCTTACTCTGACATCATGGTTAAGGTCTTAGACTCTTACTCTGGACTAATGGTTAAGGTCTTAACTCTTACTATGGACTAATGGTTAAGGTCTTAACTCTTACTCTGGACTAATGGTTAAGGTCTTAACTCTTACTCTGGGATCATGGTTAAGTTCGTAACTCTTACTGTGGCCTATTGGTTAAGGTCCTAACTCTTACTCTGGCATCATGGTTAAGGTCTTAGACTCATACTCTGGCATCATGGTTAAGATCTTATCTCTTACTCTGGACTAATGGTTAAGTTCTTAACTCTTACTCTGGCATCATGGTTAAGGTCTTAGACTCTTACTCTGGACTAATGGTTAAGGTCTTAACTCTTACTCTGGGCTAATGGTTAAGGTCTTAACTCTTACTCTGGACTAATGTTAAGGTCTTATCTCTTACTCTGGACTACTGGTTAATGTCTTAACTCTTACTCTGGCATCATGGTTAAGGTCTTAACTCTCACTCTGGCATCATGGTTAAGGTCTTAACTCTTACTCTGTACTCATGGTTAAGGTCTTAACTCTTACTCTGGCATCATGGTTAAGGGCTTAACTCTTACTCTGGACTAATGGTTAAGGTCTTAACTCTTACTCTGGACTAATGGTTAAGGTCTTAACTTTTACTCTGGAATCATGGTTAAGGTCTTAACTCTTACTCTGGACTAATGGTTAAGGTCTTAACTCTTACTCTGGACTAATGGTTAAGGTCTTAACTCTTACTCTGGCATCATGGTTAAGGTCTTAACTCTTACTCTGGACTAATGGTTAAGGTCTTAGACTCTTACTCTGGACTAATGATTAAGGTCTTAACTCTTTCTCTGGGCTAATGGTTAAGGTCTTAGACTCTTACTCTGGCATCAAGGTTAAGGTCTTAACTCTTACTCTGGCATCATGGTTAAGGTCTTAACTCTTACTCTGGACTAATGGTTAAGGTCTTAGACTCTTACTCTCGAGTAATGGCTAAGGTCTTAACTCTTACTCTGGCATCATGGTTAAGGTCTTAGACTCTTACTCTGGACTAATCGTTAAGGTCTTAACTCTTACTCTGACATCATGGTTAAGGTCTTAGACTCTTACTCTGGACTAATGGTTAAGGTCTTAACTCTTACTCTGGACTAATGGTTAAGGTCTTAACTCTTACTCTGGACCAATGGTTAAGGTCTTAACTCTTACTCTGGACTAATGGTTAAGGTCTTAACTCTTACTCTGGACTAATGGTTAAGGTCTTAGCTCTTACTCTGGACTAATGGTTAAGGTCTTATCTCTTACTCTGGGCTAATAATTAAGGTCTTAACTGTTACTCTGGCATCATGATTAAGGTCTTAACTCTTACTCTGGCATCATGGTTAAGGTCTTAACTCTTACTCTGGACACATGGTTAAGGTCTTAACTCTTACTCTGGACTAATGGTTAAGGTCTTAACTCTTACTCTGGACTAATGGTTAAGGTCTTAACTCTTACTCTGGCATCATGGTTAAGGTCTTAACTCTTACTCTGGCATCATGGTTAAGGTCTTAACTCTTACTCTGGACCAATGGTTAAGGTCTTAACTCTTACTCTGGACTAATGGTTAAGGTCTTAACTCTTACTCTGGACTAATGGTTAAGGTCTTAACTCTTACTCTGGACTAATGGTTAAGGTCTTAACTCTTACGCTGGCATCATGGTTAAGGTCTTAACCCTTACTCTGGACTAATGGTTAAGGTCTTAACTCTTACTCTGGCATCATGGTTAAGGTCTTAACTCTTACTCTGGACTAATGGTTAAGGTCTTAACTCTTACTCTGGCATCATCGTTAAGGTCTTAACCCCTACTCTGGACTAATGGTTAAGGTCTTAACTCTTACTCTGGCATCATGGTTAAGGTCTTAACTCTTACTCTGGACTAATGGTTAAGGTCTTAACTCTTACTCTGGCATCATCGTTAAGGTCTTAACTCTTACTCTGGCATCATGGTTAAGGTCTTAGACTCTTACTCTGGACTAATGGTTAAGGCCTTAGACTCTTACTCTGGACTAATGGTTAAGGTCTTAACTCTTACTCTGGACTAATGGATAAGGTCTTAACTCTTACTCTGGACTAATGGTTAAGGTCTTAACTCTCACGCTGGCATCATGGTTAAGGTCTTAACTCTTACTCTGGACTAATGGTTAAGGTCTTAACTCTTACTCTGGCATCATGGTTAAGGTCTTAACTCTTACTCTGGACTAACGGTTAAGGTCTTAACTCTTACTCTGGCATCATCGTTAAGGTCTTAACTCTTACTCTGGCATCATGGTTAAGGTCTTAGACTCTTACTCTGGACTAATGGTTAAGGTCTTAACTCCTACTCTGGACTAATGGTTAAGGTCTTAACTCTTACTCTTGCATCATCTTTAAGGTCTTAACTCTTACTCTGGCATCATGGTTAAGGTCTTAACTCTTACTCTGGACTAATGGTTAAGGTCTTAACTCTTACTCTGGACTATTGGTTAAGGTCTTAACTCTTACTCTGGCATCATGGTTAAGGTCTTAACTCTGGCATCATGGTTAAGGTCTTAACTCTTACTCTGGACTAATGGTTAAGGTCTTAACTCTTACTCTGGACTAATGGTTAAGGTCTTACCTCTTACTCTGGACTAATGGTTAAGGTCTTAGACTCTTACTCTGGACTAATGGTTAAGGTCTTAACTCTTTCTCTGGGCTAATGGTTAAGGTCTTAGACTCTTACTCTGGCATCATGGTTAAGGTCTTAACTCTTACTCTGTACTCATGGTTAAGGTCTTAACTCTTACTCTGGCATCATGGTTAAGGTCTTAACTCTTACTCTGGACTAATGGTTAAGGTCTTAACTCTTACTCTGGACTAATGGTTAAGGTCTTAACTTTTACTCTGGAATCATGGTTAAGGTCTTAACTCTTACTCTGGACTAATGGTTAAGGTCTTAACTCTTACTCTGGACTAATGGTTAAGGTCTTAACTCTTACTCTGGCATCATGGTTAAGGTCGTAACTCTTACTCTGGACTAATGGTTAAGGTCTTAGACTCTTACTCTGGACTACTGGTTAATGTCTTAACTCTTACTCTGGCATCATGGTTAAGGTCTTAACTCTCACTCTGGCATCATGGTTAAGGTCTTAACTCTTACTCTGTACTCATGGTTAAGGTCTTAACTCTTACTCTGGCATCATGGTTAAGGTCTTAACTCTTACTCTGGACTAATGGTTAAGGTCTTAACTCTTACTCTGGACTAATGGTTAAGGTCTTAACTTTTACTCTGGAATCATGGTTAAGGTCTTAACTCTTACTCTGGACTAATGGTTAAGGTCTTAACTCTTACTCTGGACTAATGGTTAAGGTCTTAACTCTTACTCTGGCATCATGGTTAAGGTCTTAACTCTTACTCTGGACTAATGGTTAAGGTCTTAGACTCTTACTCTGGACTAATGATTAAGGTCTTAACTCTTTCTCTGGGCTAATGGTTAAGGTCTTAGACTCTTACTCTGGCATCAAGGTTAAGGTCTTAACTCTTACTCTGGCATCATGGTTAAGGTCTTAACTCTTACTCTGGACTAATGGTTAAGGTCTTAGACTCTTACTCTCGAGTAATGGCTAAGGTCTTAACTCTTACTCTGGCATCATGGTTAAGGTCTTAGACTCTTACTCTGGACTAATCGTTAAGGTCTTAACTCTTACTCTGACATCATGGTTAAGGTCTTAGACTCTTACTCTGGACTAATGGTTAAGGTCTTAACTCTTACTCTGGACTAATGGTTAAGGTCTTAACTCTTACTCTGGACCAATGGTTAAGGTCTTAACTCTTACTCTGGACTAATGGTTAAGGTCTTAACTCTTACTCTGGACTAATGGTTAAGGTCTTAGCTCTTACTCTGGACTAATGGTTAAGGTCTTATCTCTTACTCTGGGCTAATAGTTAAGGTCTTAACTCTTACTCTGGCATCATGATTAAGGTCTTAACTCTTACTCTGGCATCATGGTTAAGGTCTTAACTCTTACTCTGGACACATGGTTAAGGTCTTAACTCTTACTCTGGACTAATGGTTAAGGTCTTAACTCTTACTCTGGACTAATGGTTAAGGTCTTAACTCTTACTCTGGCATCATGGTTAAGTTCTTAACTCTTACTCTGGACTAATGGTTAAGGTCTTAGACTCTTACTCTGGACTAATGATTAAGGTCTTAACTCTTTCTCTGGGCTAATGGTTAAGGTCTTAGACTCTTACTCTGGCATCATGGTTAAGGTCTTAGACTCTTACTCTGGCATCAAGGTTAAGGTCTTAACTCTTACTCTGGCATCATGGTTAAGGTCTTAACTCTTACTCTGGACTAATGGTTAAGGTCTTAGACTCTTACTCTGGACTAATGGTTAAGGTCTTAACTCTTACTCTGACATCATGGTTAAGGTCTTAGACTCTTACTCTGGACTAATGGTTAAGGTCTTAACTCTTACTCTGGACTAATGGTTAAGGTCCTAACTCTTACTCTGGACTAATGGTTAAGGTCTTAACTCTTACTCTTGCATCATCGTTAAGGTCTTAACTCTTACTCTGGCATCATGGTTAAGGTCTTAACTCTTACTCTGGCATCATGGTTAAGGTCTTAACTCTTACTCTGGACTAATGGTTCAGGTCTTAACTCTTACTCTGGGATCATGGTTAAGTTCGTAACTCTTACTGTGGCCTATTGGTTAAGGTCCTAACTCTTACTCTGGCATCATGGTTAAGGTCTTAGACTCATACTCTGGCATCATGGTTAAGGTCTTATCTCTTACTCTGGACTAATGGTTAAGTTCTTAACTCTTACTCTGGCATCATGGTTAAGGTCTTAGACTCTTACTCTGGACTAATAGTTAAGGTCTTAACTCTTACTCTGGCATCATCGTTAAGGTCTTAACTCTTACTCTGGCATCATGGTTAAGGTCTTAGACTCTTACTCTGGACTAATGGTTAAGGCCTTAGACTCTTACTCTGGACTAATGGTTAAGGTCTTAACTCTTACTCTGGACTAATGGTTAAGGTCTTAACTCTTACTCTGGACTAATGGTTAAGGTCTTAACTCTTACGCTGGCATCATGGTTGAGGTCTTAACTCTTACTCTGGACTAATGGTTAAGGTCTTAACTCTTACTCTGGCATCATGGTTAAGGTCTTAACTCTTACTCTGGACTAATGGTTAAGGTCTTAACTCTTACTCTGGCATCATCATTAAGGTCTTAACTCTTACTCTGGCATCATGGTTAAGGTCTTAACTCTTACTATGGACTAATGGTTAAGGTCTTAACTCTTACTCTGGACTAATGGTTAAGGTCTTAACTCTTACTCTGGGATCATGGTTAAGTTCGTAACTCTTACTGTGGCCTATTGGTTAAGGTCCTAACTCTTACTCTGGCATCATGGTTAAGGTCTTAGACTCATACTCTGGCATCATGGTTAATATCTTATCTCTTACTCTGGACTAATGGTTAAGTTCTTAACTCTTACTCTGGCATCATGGTTAAGGTCTTAGACTCTTACTCTGGACTAATGGTTAAGGTCTTAACTCTTACTCTGGGCTAATGGTTAAGGTCTTAACTCTTACTCTGGACTAATGTTAAGGTCTTATCTCTTACTCTGGACTACTGGTTAATGTCTTAACTCTTACTCTGGCATCATGGTTAAGGTCTTACCTCTCACTCTGGCATCATGGTTAAGGTCTTAACTCTTACTCTGTACTCATGGTTAAGGTCTTAACTCTTACTCTGGCATCATGGTTAAGGTCTTAACTCTTACTCTGGACTAATGGTTAAGGTCTTAACTCTTACTCTGGACTAATGGTTAAGGTCTTAACTTTTACTCTGGAATCATGGTTAAGGTCTTAACTCTTACTCTGGACTAATGGTTAAGGTCTTAACTCTTACTCTGGACTAATGGTTAAGGTCTTAACTCTCACTCTGGCATCATGGTTAAGGTCTTAACTCTTACTCTGGACTAATGGTTAAGGTCTTAGACTCTTACTCTGGACTAATGGTTAAGGTCTTAACTCTTTCTCTGGGCTAATGGTTAAGGTCTTAGACTCTTACTCTGGCATCATGGTTAAGGTCTTAGACTCTTACTCTGGCATCAAGGTTAAGGTCTTAACTCTTACTCTGGCATCATGGTTAAGGTCTTAACTCTTACTCTGGACTAATGGTTAAGGTCTTAGACTCTTACTCTGGACTAATGGTTAAGGTCTTAACTCTTACTCTGACATCATGGTTAAGGTCTTAGACTCTTACTCTGGACTAATGGTTAAGGTCTTAACTCTTACTCTGGACTAATGGTTAAGGTCTTAACTCTTACTCTGGACTAATGGTTAAGGTCTTAACTCTTACTCTGGACTAATGGTTAAGGTCTTAACTCTTACTCTGGACTAATGGTTAAGGTCTTATCTCTTACTCTGGGCTAATGATTAAGGTCTTAACTCTTACTCTGGCATCATGATTAAGGTCTTAACTCTTACTCTGGCATCATGGTTAAGGTCTTAACTCTTACTCTGGACACATGGTTAAGGTCTTAACTCTTACTCTGGACTAATGGTTAAGGTCTTAACTCTTACTCTGGCATCATGGTTAAGGTCTTAGACTCTTACTCTGGACTAATGGTTAAGGTCTTAACTCTTACTCTGGACTAATGGTTAAGGTCTTAACTCTTACTCTGGCATCATGGTTAAGGTCTTAGACTCTTACTCTGGACTAATGGTTAAGGTCTTAACTCTTACTCTGGCATCACGGTTAAGGTCTTAACTCTTACTCTGGACTAATGGTTAAGGTCTTAGACTCTTACTCTGGACTAATGGTTAAGGTCTTAACTTTTTCTCTGGGCTTATGGTTAAGGTCTTAGACTCTTACTCTGGCATCATGGTTAAGGTCTTAGACTCTTACTCTGGCATCAAGGTTAAGGTCTTAACTCTTACTCTGGCATCATGGTTAAGGTCTTAACTCTTACTCTGGACTAATGGTTAAGGTCTGAACTCTTACTCTGGACTAATGGGTAAGGTCTTAACTCTTACTCTGGACTAATGGTTAAGGTCTTAGACTCTTACTCTCGACTAATGGTTAAGGTCTTAACTCTTACTCTGGCATCATGGTTAAGGTCTTAGACTCTTACTCTGGACTAATGGTTAAGGTCTTAACTCATACTCTGGACTAATGGTTAAGGCCTTAGACTCTTACTCTGGACTAATGGTTAAGGTCTTAACTCTTACTCTGGACTAATGGTTAAGGTCTTAACTCTTACGCTGGCATCATGGTTAAGGTCTTAACTCTTACTCTGGACTAATGGTTAAGGTCTTAACTCTTACTCTGGCATCATGGTTAAGGTCTTAACTCTTACTCTGGACTAATGGTTAAGGTCTTAACTCTTACTCTGGCATCATCGTTAAGGTCTTAACCCCTACTCTGGACTAATGGTTAAGGTCTTAACTCTTACTCTGGCATCATGGTTAAGGTCTTAACTCTTACTCTGGACTAATGGTTAAGGTCTTAACTCTTACTCTGGCATCATCGTTAAGGTCTTAACTCTTACTCTGGCATCATGGTTAAGGTCTTAGACTCTTACTGTGGACTAATGGTTAAGGCCTTAGACTCTTACTCTGGACTAATGGTTAAGGTCTTAACTCTTACTCTGGACTAATGGTTAAGGTCTTAACTCTTACGCTGGCATCATGGTTAAGGTCTTAACTCTTACTCTGGACTAATGGTTAAGGTCTTATCTCTTACTCTGGCATCATGGTTAAGGTCTTAACTCTTACTCTGGACTAATGGTTAAGGTCTTAACTCTTACTCTGGCATCATCGTTAAGGTCTTAACTCTTACTCTGGCATCATGGTTAAGGTCTTTGACTCTTACTCTGGACTAATGGTTAAGGTCTTAACTCTTACTCTGGACTAATGGTTAAGGTCTTAACTCTTACTCTTGCATCATCTTTAAGGTCTTAACTCTTACTCTGGCATCATGGTTACGGTCTTAACTCTTACTCTGGACTAATGGTTAAGGTCTTAACTCTTACTCTGGACTATTGCTTAAGGTCTTAACTCTTACTCTGGCATCATGGTTAAGGTCTTAACTCTGGCATCATGGTTAAGGTCTTAACTCTTACTCTGGACTAATGGTTAAGGTCTTAACTCTTAGTCTGGCATCATGGTTAAGGTCTTACCTCTTACTCTGGACTAATGGTTAAGGTCTTAGACTCTTACTCTGGCATCAAGGTTAAGGTCTTAACTCTTACTCTGGCATTGAAGTATTTCGGGGTTCCCAAGGCCTACACGCTCCAGAGATTACCCACATACACAAAAGAACTGTTGGCACGGAAGCTGTAAAAGGCAAAGAACAAGTTTATTAAGACCCCATGGGGTGGTGGTACACTCAAACAGCACCCTTCGGTATTGCAAAAGGTATCACACCGAACACCGGTGTGACCCCGTTTATATACAATTTTGGGGCAATAAAAGATAGGCGGCACAAGTTAAGACGCAGTTTTAGAGACATACATAGTCATGTTTTGGAATACTGCCAGCTCATTGGAGGGTTTCAAACCCGCTGGTCAGTTAGCGGCACATTCCTGAAGGTATACGGGTCAGTGAGAACTGCGCATGTGTGGCTTGACCAGTACTAAAAATATCCTGTTGCTGGGCAGATGTGAGTGGTCAGTGGAATGGACAAAGGACTAAAGGGCACGTCGGCCACGAGGCCGCTCATGATCTAAGATGGCCGCCACAGTATTCAAAATGGCGTTTATCATATACAGCCAAGTTAAGGAGGACAACGTGTAGGTTCAGCTAATCGCTAACACGGACGGGCCAATTACGACAGACGACCCTTTTAGCGTTTAGCTGAATCTACCTCATAATGAACATAGTCTGGATGTTCGTCCTCGATGTCAATTAACATAATTTGTGTCACCTCCTTATGTAGCATCATTTTATCGTGGACAAGAGCTCGTCTCGATGGCAAACAGGCCGATAGGCACATTGAACATAATGCAGAACCACATTGGATAAACAAACAGATAAAAAACATTGTTCCCACAAGTATACAGAAAATTGTCAACAGTTTCCAGCCCCAAGTTGCAATCATGGACCAGAACCATCCAGAAAGTGTCCAAGTTCCATTGTCCGGTTGTATTTCGGCAGCTATTTTATGCAGCTTTGAAATCGCATCATACACAGATGGAGAATTATCAGGCACGTAAACGCAACAGCTGCTTCCAATGATCCTACATGCCCCCCCACGATCAGCCAAAACAACATCCAGCACCATCCGGTTTTGGAGGGTGACAATTCTGGAAATCTGCAGTTCTTCGGTAATATTCCCCAGGGCAATAGCAGTGTCATTTGCAACAGCCTCAACAACACGTGTCAGGCGTCTGATCTTCCGACTGTTCAGTGCGGCCCCCACAAAGGAGAATAGTCCCAGATTGAAATCCACATATTGTTGCAACGCAGTGTCCGTTTGATCAATGTCCTCTAGTGCAACAGTTCGCTTAACCCTGTTTAAAACAAAGTCATGGTACAGAGTATAGTCGTTGTGATACATCGGTGGGGCAATGAATACAGGAGGTAGCACAAACGATACATAACATGTGCCCAACCACCCCACTGGAAGCTGATGGTACCCCTTCGTTCCACAGATGAAGTAGGTGTTTCTGGATGCAACAAATGAAATGCCATTCGGGCTATCGAACGTGAGAGTAACGTTACATTCACTTTTCCCCACTGCAATCGTGCCCTTATTTCGGATACATAAATCAGCTTTCGTAGCAATGACATTTATAACATGAGCACTTGATACATTCACATTTCTCTGATTGCTGTATATTCGTGGAGCAGACACATTGTCGGGCTTATACTCTTCCCATTCAAAACGTGTACCCTCAGCCCGTGGAAACCCATCCTTGTCATGGGGACATTCTTTATTTAGGCGGAAAAGCACCCCCCCTTTGGTTGGCCATCTCAAGGTAAAGAGGAGGGTGTACCAGGCATTGCAAGACCCATTATGCGAAAACGGGAGTGGAATAAGTGGGGTGCCCCCTCTCTTCTGGTGCCCAGGCAACATTCCACACACCCAGCAATTAGAGGTATTGGTCATATTATGTGTGTGGTGAAGAATCTGAATGAAGCTGTTATTTAAATACGTTTGACGGTGGCGTTCTTCATGAAAAGGCAAGGTAAAGTGAAAATGTTCAGACGGTGCCGGGGTAGTCGGCAGCAAATGTTCACGTACAGGCACCACAAGTTCGACTACCCAGGCAATAACAGCTATCACCACAATCGTGAAAACAAAAAGAAAGGCACCCAGTATTTTCTTATCTCGCGATGCCATCGATGCCATAGTTCAAGAAAGTTTTGTGCAAAGTCTCAAAGAAAACAAATCGTTCACAGTTTCTCACAAATAATCTCTGATACACGTACGTGTATACCTGAAAAAAAGAAAAATGCGGTGCTGAACTCCGAGGTAGCCGTTGTTTTCTTCTCCGGGCCAAGACGGGTGTCGCTACTCTGGCAGAACTGATCCCCCCCCCTTGGAATTCCCGGTTTCCGTTTCACAAACCTGGAGCGGTTACCAACCAGTTCAAAAAGGGAAAAATCTTCTTTATCGCGGTCGTAGATTGTAGCGCTCTCTTCCAGCAGCAGCTTGGTCCGGGAAGGCTCCCTCTACTTCGGCCGACGTCACAGCTGGGCTCTTTTCTTTCTCCAAGATCTCTTTATAATCAGTAAGCACAGCAGGAGTCACCAGATCCGGAGAGACTCGGCGACAGTGAGTCGAATGCACCCACCGCTTCCTGTTGGTCACTCGTACTGCGGTGCGGGTTGCCAGAAGGACCTACTCGGGGCCCTTCCACCTGGGCTCCAGACTGCTTGCTCTTTCAAACGAACGGATCATCACACGATCCCCAGGACGAAGATCGTGGCCCTCTCCAGTAGAGTTATCAGGGAGCGCTTCTCGAACCTGTTGGTGAATGGAGAGCAAATCATTTGTTAATCGTGCCAAATAATCATTCATCATAACACAAGGCACATCATGTATTAATCGCGGCTTGGGCACTCCCCAAATATTCATGGGGCGGCCAAACACCACCTCATAAGGTGTAAGGCCAGTTCGTGAATGGGGCACTGATCTAAGAGACAGTAGTGCTAGCGGCAACGCATCTGGCCACTTCAATGATGTAGACGCCACAATTTTGGCCAACTTAAGCTTCAACGTCGCATTATACCGCTCGACCAAACCTGCTGACTGAGGGTGGAATACAGCGTGGAACTTTTGCTGAATCCCCAACCCCTTCAGTACATACTCCACAATCTTTCCGACAAAATGGGGCCCATTATCGCTCCACAAAAATTTGCAAACTCCAAAGCGAGGAAAGAATTCCTTAAGCAACACCTTAGCTGTTGTCAAAGCCGTATTGTCTTTCGTGGGGTAGGCCTCAACCCATTTGCTAAAGGCACACACCACCACTAAAACGTACTTCAGGTTATTGCAGCGCTCGAGTTGGATGTAATCCATTTGAAGGACTTCAAACGGTGCAGAAGGTGGAACGAACCCTCCTTTCGGAGTATAGGCCCCCTTTCCAGGATTGTGTTGCAAACATACCAGGCAGGTCTGCACTACTCTCTTTGCAGTGTTCGCAATCTCGGGATGTTCCCAAACTCGTGTTAAAAGCTGAGTTATTGCAAGAGCTCCGACATGCGCCAGTCCATGCGTCATCTGGACCATCGCCTGTAAGTAAGCCGCAGGCAATTTCCACTTCTCCATGTCTTTGCTTCTCCAACATCCCTCATCATCTAGCACCCCATCTACTGCCCAAGCCGCAAGCTCAGATTCTGTAGCTGAATTTTGTATATCCCGTATCTCTACTCTAGCATCACTCCATCGTTCAGCCTGCGATTGTACCACGTACATGGGGGAGCTAGTTTGGGACATAGCCGTTTGCCTTGCTATGCTGTCTGCAAAGGCATTTCCTTGGCCCACCTTATCCGTAATTTTCTTATGGGCACTGCACTTCACTATCGCTACTTTTTTAGGGCCAAGCAGCGCATTTAGGAGATCACGCACTAACTCTCCGTGCATAATGTGCTCCCCATGTGACGTCAGAAACCCGCGTTCCCTCCAAAGAAGCCCGAAGTCATGGGCCACTCCAAAGGCGTACCGGCTGTCTGTGTATATGTTCACACATAGGCCAGCACTCAATTCGCAGGCTCTTGTTAAAGCTATCAGCTCTGCTGCCTGAGCCGATTTTTGTGGTATTCTAGCTGTTTCTACCACCGTCTTAAGAGTCGTGATCGCATATGCTGCGGAAGTCGTGCCATCTGGCAGCCTCAAACACGATCCATCAACCCACAGTTCCCCATCCACATCCGGAAGTGGCACATCCTGTAAGTCAACCCGACCCTTTGTCTGTTCCTCAGTCAGGAAAACACAATCATGATGTTTTTCTTCCTGACCCTCCTCGCCCGGATAGGGCAATAAAGTCGCAGGGTTCAAAGTAGCGCATCTCTTCAATGTTATGTGCGGCGCTAAAAGTGTCAGCTCATATCCTGTAAGTCGTGCACTCGTGAGGTATTGGGTCTTTGTTTGATTTAACAGGGCGTCTACCGCGTGAGGAACCAACACCAGCAATTTGTGTGATAACACTATGCCCTCACTCTGTCGTACGGCTACTGCTGTTGCCGCTACTGCTCGAAAACACCCAGGCAGCCCTCGTGCTACAGGATCCAAAATGGCAGAGAAGTATGCACATGGTCTCTGCTTATCCCCGTGTAACTGCACTAACACTGACAACGCGCACCCATCATTCTCGTGCACGTACAATGTGAAAAGTTTCGTGTAGTCTGGTGTTCCTAACACGGGTGCAGAACAAAGGGCCTGTCTCAACTGTTCAAAGGCTTTCTGACATTCGTCTGTCCATTCAAGAGGCATTGGTGTAGTTTTGGACAATAATGCTAGCAGAGGTTTTATGATATGTGAGAAACCCATGATCCATTGTCTACAAAAAGATGTCAACCCTATAAAGGCACGCACATCTCTCTGCGTGCGGGGGACTGGTGTATCTAAAATCGCCTGAATTCGATCAGATGTTAATGCCCTCCCCTCCTTAGACAACAGATGACCGAGGTAGGTCACCTGGGGTCTACAGTATTGAAGCTTTTTCTTAGAGACCTTGTGGTTGTTTTGTGCCAAAAAGGACAGCAACGCAAGCGTGCTCTGTTCACATTGTGTATAGGAGTCAGCAGCAAGCAAAAGGTCATCCACATACTGGATGAGCGCAACGCCAGACTGCAATTCGAAGGAATCTAGTTGTCGTTTCAAAGCCTGGCTGTAGATGCTAGGGCTCTCAGTATAACCTTGGGGAACACGACAAAATCTATACGATTTATTATTGAGCGTAAAACCAAACAGATATCTGCTATCTGGGTGAACAGGGATAGAAAAGAACGCATTCTTTAGATCGATAACGCTAAAAGTGGTGGCTGTCGGTGGAACCAAAGTAAGCAAAGTCGTGATATCAGACACCACTGGGTATTGGGGAATGACAATTTTATTTATTTCACGCAAATCAATAATAAATCGATAGATCCTGCCATCTGAATCTCTCTTAAGAATTGGTAGAATAGGGCTGTTACAGACATTATAAGGGACCTCCTCCACTACCCTCGCAGAAATCAAATCCTGAACAATATGTGTTAGTGCAATTTCACCTTCCTTCGAGATCTTATACTGTGGCACTCGTGGTAGAGGGGCCCCCTCCTTAACAGTGATATGTATTGGTGGAATACGCATCTCTCCCACATCCGTATCTGATGTCGCCCACAACGTGTGCGGCAGAGAGGCCAAAGCGGGAATATCTAAAATGACACAAAATCTGTCACGTGTAGGGCAGTCATCAGGATCAGGGTAGTTGTCATTCAGAATAACCCGCACTCCTTCTGGAGCGCAGCGTATTGTTGCTCGAAAATATTTGAGTAAATCAATGCCCAAGATATTATCTGGGGTATGGGGCGATAACAAAAATTGGCCAAAACTAAAGTACTTGTCAATACATAGTGCAAGGGGCTTGGACAATGGGCTGGGGGAGGGTGTGCCATCAAACCCTACACACGTAACCATTTCGCCAGACAGGGGAGCCCTCGGAACCAAGTTTTTCGACAAAGCGCTACGAGTAGCTCCTGTGTCGACTAGAAACTGATCAGTAGAACCCAAAATACCCGCTGTTACATATGGACCTTGCTGATCTACTGGCACTTCGACTGATTCCTTACCCCATCCTACGCGATCCTATGCATGCACATAATCCTGATGTTCCACATTCTCTCCTTCCAAAATCTGATATTGATTCCGTCTATCAAACGTATTTCGTTCGTCCTGACCACGGCCCCTCTCCTCAACCTGTCTACGATCACCTCCGCCACCTCTCGCTCCAGTATAACCTCCTCTTGACCTTCCACTGCCTCGACCACGCTGACTACGCTGTTCACGAAGTACCGGACAATCATCGGCCCAATGCCCAAACTCCTTACAATAAGCACACTGATCCTCCGCAATGTCCGTACGGCCATACGACGCATTTCCTCCACCTCGTCTACCTCTATCATTCCCTCTACTCTGTGTTCCCCGAACCTGTGCCAACATCACCTTCGTTTTCAATTCCTTCGTCTTTTTCTCTACATTTTCTTTAGCCTCCACTTCCTGCCGCTCATAGTACTGAGCCATAGTTAATAAGGACGCAGGGGTCGCCGTGGCCCAGGAACTCTCACTCGACTTCAATCGCTTTGCAATCTCTGGTAGGAGATTAGCCACATACTTATCTACAAACAAATGCCGACCCGTATCGTCAGTTAAAGATTGACCACTGTAATCATGAAATGCCTCCTCAAAGCGTGTAAAGAAATCTGAGACTGTTTCATCTGGTTTCTGCTTGCACGACGTTAACATGGTCCAATCTATCTTTTTGGCAGGAACAAGCGTTTTCAATTTATGCAAAATAGCTGCCGGAAGATCTAGAATTAGCTGACAAGGCTTACATGCTGGTTCTCTATCTAAATCTGCAGCATTTATCTCTTTCCAGGTCCCCCCCAAAATCGTTTCATCATTAGTTTTACGAATTTGCCTCCACATATCAGGCGGTAAAATCAACCCAAAAAACAAATCTATATCTACAAGAGTCATCACACAAGACGATATAGCCCCCTCTACCCCCTCATAGAATGCCGCTGGGTTCTTTCGGAGATCAGGTAAAGAGTTTTTAAGTGCCATGACATCTGCTCTATTCCATGGTGTATACACCCAATTGTACACAAAATATCCCTTCGCATCCTTTGACAATTTATCATCATCCGTACCTTCCCCTTTTGGTGGAACATACAAAGGCGCGGCTTCACGCATAGGCATAACATGCAACGCAGAGCTCTTATCTGAACCACGAAGAGAACACTCCTTAACCGCCCCGTCGTTTCCCGGCTCGGATTCCTTTTTCCTCCGTTTCAGTTCCTGGCGCAAATACGTCGTCTCATCCCGCAGCGCGATCAAATGTTTGAACAGGTCATCCACATCTGTAAGATCAAAATCCCCTTTAGCTAAATTCTCACGATATACCGACAAAGCTTTAGGTTCTAACGTTTCAGAAACTTCACGATATGCATTTACAACTTCATCCGCTAAAATGGACAAGAAATACATTAATTCAAGATCCGACCACCCCTGTTTCTCCGCTACCACCTGTTCCTGAGTAACACAATGCTTATTCACTTTACGAGCCCAACTGCGCAAATGAGCGGACCTCTCCGCAGTAAACCTGAGAGCCGATACCCCTTTCTGGCTCACTTGAATCTGCCCATCATCCTCGGAGTCCGCAGCCGGAGCCGTCGGTGAAACGTACGGAGGCGGTGACCGATCTAACAAAGAAAAATCATCAATTTCATCATTAAGGACAGGATAAAGCGGTCGGCGAATAGGAAACTGCCCAGTCATTTGCAATTTACGTTCCCGTTCCTCCCTCTCTTTCTTCTCCTGCGCCTCCTTCTCCTCGAGCTGTAAAGCCTTATCCCGAGCAGCCTTACGCTGCTCTTTATCCGCCAAGGCAACCTCACGCTTCATTCGTTCACGCGCCGCTTTCTCCCACATTCGTACACAATCAAACATATTTTGTCTAGACCTACGTTGAAACATACATTGCTCGACAAATTGGATTTTACTCAAATCGTATGACCCGTGTAGGGGCCATTGCAATTCAGAATCGGCCTTAGTGTACTTATGCCATAATTTACTGTACATAATAGGTGGAAGGCCGTGCTTGATATACATGTCCCTATTTGGTGTTCCCTCTGGGGGAGCCGGCTGTGATTCCGCTAACCTAATTGATGCATCATCTCCTAAGCAACACATTCCCCGGAGCTTGCTGAAAACAGGCATGTTCGAAAAGTATCACAAAAGCGTGACACCAGACCAAATGGCACTTACAGTTCTTCACACGATTGTGCCGCTCAAATGAAAAAACAAGGTTAGAGAAACATCTCTACATGCCTGCCTATGTGAAGTGCACTACACATATAAGTTCAAAGATCACAAATTCAAAATGTTAGCTAACTCAGATCAAAGTTCACAAAATTCGGCGAGCGTCCGAAGACTGCCTCACCGATCACAAATCTCAAGACTTCAGTAAGCGTCCGAAGACTACCTTACCGAACACAAAGCTTACCAATTCTCAAAAGTCCAGATTCCAACTGCCAAGGTCTTGTAAGCCAAATCAGCCAAACGGCACTTTCTCAGTGAAGCGGACACTCGAAAACTCAGTCGGAGACCGGCGCCACCTGGAAGGTCAGATCGGAAGGAAAGGAAAAAACACCTTGGCAGCCAAGACTCGGGTCACTCGTGGCAGTGCGCGTCCATGGCGAGTTTCCAAGCCTTCGTCACGACCTCTCCTTCGGGCATCCGAGTCGCCGATGAGTCCCTTCGTGGTCGCCAATTGAAGTATTTCGGGGTTCCCAAGGCCTACACGCTCCAGAGATTACCCACATACACAAAAGAACTGTTGGCACGGAAGCTGTAAAAGGCAAAGAACAAGTTTATTAAGACCCCATGGGGTGGTGGTACACTCAAACAGCACCCTTCGGTATTGCAAAAGGTATCACACCGAACACCGGTGTGACCCCGTTTATATACAATTTTGGGGCAATAAAAGATAGGCGGCACAAGTTAAGACGCAGTTTTAGAGACATACATAGTCATGTTTTGGAATACTGCCAGCTCATTGGAGGGTTTCAAACCCGCTGGTCAGTTAGCGGCACATTCCTGAAGGTATACGGGTCAGTGAGAACTGCGCATGTGTGGCTTGACCAGTACTAAAAATATCCTGTTGCTGGGCAGATGTGAGTGGTCAGTGGAATGGACAAAGGACTAAAGGGCACGTCGGCCACGAGGCCGCTCATGATCTAAGATGGCCGCCACAGTATTCAAAATGGCGTTTATCATATACAGCCAAGTTAAGGAGGACAACGTGTAGGTTCAGCTAATCGCTAACACGGACGGGCCAATTACGACAGCATCATGGTTCAGGTCTTAACTCTTACTCTGGACTAATGGTTAAGGTCTTAACTCTTACTCTGGACTAATGGTTAAGGTCCTAACTCTTACTCTGGACTAATGGTTAAGGTCTTAACTCTTACTCTTGCATCATCGTTAAGGTCTTAACTCTTACTCTGGCATCATGGTTAAGGTCTTAACTCTTACTCTGGCATCATGGTTAAGGTCTTAACTCTTACTCTGGACTAATGGTTAAGGTCTTAACTCTTACTCTGGACTAATGGTTAAGGTCTTAACTCTTACTCTGGCATCATCGTTAAGGTCTTAACTCTTACTCTGGCATCATGGTTAAGGTCTTAGACTCTTACTCTGGACTAATGGTTAAGGTCTTAACTCTTACTCTGGACTATTGGTTAAGGTCTTAACTCTTACTCTGGCATCATGGTTAAGGTCTTAACTCTGGCATCATGGTTAAGGTCTTAACTCTTACTCTGGACTAATGGTTAAGGTCTTAACTCTTAGTCTGGCATCATGGTTAAGGTCTTACCTCTTACTCTGGACTAATGGTTAAGGTCTTAGACTCTTATTCTGGACTAATGGTTAAGGTCTTAACTCTTTCTCTGGGCTAATGGTTAAGGTCTTAGACTCTTACTCTGGCATCATGGTTAAGGTCTTAGACTCTTACTCTGGCATCACGGTTAAGGTCTTAACTCTTACTCTGGACTAATGGTTAAGGTCTTAGACTCTTACTCTGGACTAATGGTTAAGGTCTTAACTTTTTCTCTGGGCTAATGGTTAAGGTCTTAGACTCTTACTCTGGCATCATGGTTAAGGTCTTAGACTCTTACTCTGGCATCAAGGTTAAGGTCTTAACTCTTACTCTGGCATCATGGTTAAGGTCTTAACTCTTACTCTGGACTAATGGTTAAGGTCTGAACTCTTACTCTGGACTAATGGGTAAGGTCTTAACTCTTACTCTGGACTAATGGTTAAGGTCTTAGACTCTTACTCTCGACTAATGGTTAAGGTCTTAACTCTTACTCTGGCATCATGGTTAAGGTCTTAGACTCTTACTCCGGACTAATGGTTAAGGTCTTAACTCATACTCTGGACTAATGGTTAAGGCCTTAGACTCTTACTCTGGACTAATGGTTAAGGTCTTAACTCTTACTCTGGACTAATGGTTAAGGTCTTAACTCTTACGCTGGCATCATGGTTAAGGTCTTAACTCTTACTCTGGACTAATGGTTAAGGTCTTAACTCTTACTCTGGCATCATGGTTAAGGTCTTAACTCTTACTCTGGACTAATGGTTAAGGTCTTAACTCTTACTCTGGCATCATCGTTAAGGTCTTAACCCCTACTCTGGACTAATGGTTAAGGTCTTAACTCTTACTCTGGCATCATGGTTAAGGTCTTAACTCTTACTCTGGACTAATGGTTAAGGTCTTAACTCTTACTCTGGCATCATCGTTAAGGTCTTAACTCTTACTCTGGCATCATGGTTAAGGTCTTAGACTCTTACTCTGGACTAATGGTTAAGGCCTTAGACTCTTACTCTGGACTAATGGTTAAGGTCTTAACTCTTACTCTGGACTAATGGTTAAGGTCTTAACTCTTACGCTGGCATCATGGTTAAGGTCTTAACTCTTACTCTGGACTAATGGTTAAGGTCTTATCTCTTACTCTGGCATCATGGTTAAGGTCTTAACTCTTACTCTGGACTAATGGTTAAGGTCTTAACTCTTACTCTGGCATCATCGTTAAGGTCTTAACTCTTACTCTGGCATCATGGTTAAGGTCTTAGACTCTTACTCTGGACTAATGGTTAAGGTCTTAACTCTTACTCTGGACTAATGGTTAAGGTCTTAACTCTTACTCTTGCATCATCTTTAAGGTCTTAACTCTTACTCTGGCATCATGGTTAAGGTCTTAACTCTTACTCTGGACTAATGGTTAAGGTCTTAACTCTTACTCTGGACTATTGGTTAAGGTCTTAACTCTTACTCTGGCATCATGGTTAAGGTCTTAACTCTGGCATCATGGTTAAGGTCTTAACTCTTACTCTGGACTAATGGTTAAGGTCTTAACTCTTAGTCTGGCATCATGGTTAAGGTCTTACCTCTTACTCTGGACTAATGGTTAAGGTCTTAGATTCTTACTCTGGACTAATGGTTAAGGTCTTAACTCTTTCTCTGGGCTAATGGTTAAGGTCTTAGACTCTTACTCTGGCATCATGGTTAAGGTCTTAGACTCTTACTCTGGCATCAAGGTTAAGGTCTTAACTCTTACTCTGGCATCATGGTTCAGGTCTTAACTCTTACTCTGGACTAATGGTTAAGGTCTTAACTCTTACTCTGGACTAATGGTTAAGGTCTTATCTCTTACTCTGGCATCATGGTTAAGGTCTTAACTCTTACTCTGGACTAATGGTTAAGGTCTTAACTCTTACTCTGGCATCATCGTTAAGGTCTTAACTCTTACTCTGGCATCATGGTTAAGGTCTTAGACTCTTACTCTGGACTAATGGTTAAGGTCTTAACTCTTACTCTGGACTAATGGTTAAGGTCTTAACTCTTACTCTTGCATCATCTTTAAGGTCTTAACTCTTACTCTGGCATCATGGTTACGGTCTTAACTCTTACTCTGGACTAATGGTTAAGGTCTTAACTCTTACTCTGGACTATTGCTTAAGGTCTTAACTCTTACTCTGGCATCATGGTTAAGGTCTTAACTCTGGCATCATGGTTAAGGTCTTAACTCTTACTCTGGACTAATGGTTAAGGTCTTAACTCTTAGTCTGGCATCATGGTTAAGGTCTTACCTCTTACTCTGGACTAATGGTTAAGGTCTTAGACTCTTACTCTGGACTAATGGTTAAGGTCTTAACTCTTTCTCTGGGCTAATGGTTAAGGTCTTAGACTCTTACTCTGGCATCATGGTTAAGGTCTTAGACTCTTACTCTGGCATCAAGGTTAAGGTCTTAACTCTTACTCTGGCATCATGGTTCAGGTCTTAACTCTTACTCTGGACTAATGGTTAAGGTCTTAACTCTTACTCTGGACTAATGGTTAAGGTCCTAACTCTTACTCTGGACTAATGGTTAAGGTCTTAACTCTTACTCTTGCATCATCGTTAAGGTCTTAACTCTTACTCTGGCATCATGGTTAAGGTCTTAACTCTTACTCTGGCATCATGGTTAAGGTCTTAACTCTTACTCTGGACTAATGGTTAAGGTCTTAACTCTTACTCTGGGATCATGGTTAAGTTCGTAACTCTTATTGTGGCCTATTGGTTAAGGTCCTAACTCTTACTCTGGCATCATGGTTAAGGTCTTAGACTCATACTCTGGCATCATGGTTAAGATCTTATCTCTTACTCTGGACTAATGGTTAAGTTCTTAACTCTTACTCTGGCATCATGGTTAAGGTCTTAGACTCTTACTCTGGACTAATGGTTAAGGTCTTAACTCTTACTCTGGCATCATCGTTAAGGTCTTAACTCTTACTCTGGCATCATGGTTAAGGTCTTAGACTCTTACTCTGGACTAATGGTTAAGGCCTTAGACTCTTACTCTGGACTAATGGTTAAGGTCTTAACTCTTACTCTGGACTAATGGTTAAGGTCTTAACTCTTACTCTGGAGTAATGGTTAAGGTCTTAACTCTTATGCTGGCATCATGGTTAAGGTCTTAACTCTTACTCTGGACTAATGGTTAAGGTCTTAACTCTTACTCTGGCATCATGGTTAAGGTCTTAACTCTTACTCTGGACTAATGGTTAAGGTCTTAACTCTTACTCTGGCATCATCGTTAAGGTCTTAACTCTTACTCTGGCATCATGGTTAAGGTCTTAGACTCTTACTCTGGACTAATGGTTAAGGTCTTAACTCTTACTCTGGACTATTGGTTAAGGTCTTAACTCTTACTCTGGCATCATGGTTAAGGTCTTAACTCTGGCATCATGGTTAAGGTCTTAACTCTTACTCTGGACTAATGGTTAAGGTCTTAACTCTTAGTCTGGCATCATGGTTAAGGTCTTACCTCTTACTCTGGACTAATGGTTAAGGTCTTAGACTCTTATTCTGGACTAATGGTTAAGGTCTTAACTCTTTCTCTGGGCTAATGGTTAAGGTCTTAGACTCTTACTCTGGCATCATGGTTAAGGTCTTAGACTCTTACTCTGGCATCACGGTTAAGGTCTTAACTCTTACTCTGGACTAATGGTTAAGGTCTTAGACTCTTACTCTGGACTAATGGTTAAGGTCTTAACTTTTTCTCTGGGCTAATGGTTAAGGTCTTAGACTCTTACTCTGGCATCATGGTTAAGGTCTTAGACTCTTACTCTGGCATCAAGGTTAAGGTCTTAACTCTTACTCTGGCATCATGGTTAAGGTCTTAACTCTTACTCTGGACTAATGGTTAAGGTCTGAACTCTTACTCTGGACTAATGGGTAAGGTCTTAACTCTTACTCTGGACTAATGGTTAAGGTCTTAGACTCTTACTCTCGACTAATGGTTAAGGTCTTAACTCTTACTCTGGCATCATGGTTAAGGTCTTAGACTCTTACTCTGGACTAATGGTTAAGGTCTTAACTCATACTCTGGACTAATGGTTAAGGCCTTAGACTCTTACTCTGGACTAATGGTTAAGGTCTTAACTCTTACTCTGGACTAATGGTTAAGGTCTTAACTCTTACGCTGGCATCATGGTTAAGGTCTTAACTCTTACTCTGGACTAATGGTTAAGGTCTTAACTCTTACTCTGGCATCATGGTTAAGGTCTTAACTCTTACTCTGGACTAATGGTTAAGGTCTTAACTCTTACTCTGGCATCATCGTTAAGGTCTTAACCCCTACTCTGGACTAATGGTTAAGGTCTTAACTCTTACTTTGGCATCATGGTTAAGGTCTTAACTCTTACTCTGGACTAATGGTTAAGGTCTTAACTCTTACTCTGGCATCATCGTTAAGGTCTTAACTCTTACTCTGGCATCATGGTTAAGGTCTTAGACTCTTACTCTGGACTAATGGTTAAGGCCTTAGACTCTTACTCTGGACTAATGGTTAAGGTCTTAACTCATACTCTGGACTAATGGTTAAGGTCTTAACTCTTACGCTGGCATCATGGTTAAGGTCTTAACTCTTACTCTGGACTAATGGTTAAGGTCTTATCTCTTACTCTGGCATCATGGTTAAGGTCTTAACTCTTACTCTGGACTAATGGTTAAGGTCTTAACTCTTACTCTGGCATCATCGTTAAGGTCTTAACTCTTACTCTGGCATCATGGTTAAGGTCTTAGACTCTTACTCTGGACTAATGGTTAAGGTCTTAACTCTTACTCTGGACTAATGGTTAAGGTCTTAACTCTTACTCTTGCATCATCTTTAAGGTCTTAACTCTTACTCTGGCATCATGGTTAAGGTCTTAACTCTTACTCTGGACTAATGGTTAAGGTCTTAACTCTTACTCTGGACTATTGGTTAAGGTCTTAACTCTTACTCTGGCATCATGGTTAAGGTCTTAACTCTGGCATCATGGTTAAGGTCTTAACTCTTACTCTGGACTAATGGTTAAGTTCTTAACTCTTAGTCTGGCATCATGGTTAAGGTCTTACCTCTTACTCTGGACTAATGGTTAAGGTCTTAGACTCTTACTCTGGACTAATGGTTAAGGTCTTAACTCTTTCTCTGGGCTAATGGTTAAGGTCTTAGACTCTTACTCTGGCATCATGGTTAAGGTCTTAGACTCTTACTCTGGCATCAAGGTTAAGGTCTTAACTCTTACTCTGGCATCATGGTTCAGGTCTTAACTCTTACTCTGGACTAATGGTTAAGGTCTTAACTCTTACTCTGGACTAATGGTTAAGGTCCTAACTCTTACTCTGGACTAATGGTTAAGGTCTTAACTCTTACTCTTGCATCATCGTTAAGGTCTTAACTCTTACTCTGGCATCATGGTTAAGGTCTTAACTCTTACTCTGGCATCATGGTTAAGGTCGTAACTCTTACTCTGGACTAATGGTTAAGGTCTTAACTCTTACTCTGGGATCATGGTTAAGTTCGTAACTCTTATTGTGGCCTATTGGTTAAGGTCCTAACTCTTACTCTGGCATCATGGTTAAGGTCTTAGACTCATACTCTGGCATCATGGTTAAGATCTTATCTCTTACTCTGGACTAATGGTTAAGGTCTTAACTCTTACTCTGGCATCATCGTTAAGGTCTTAACTCTTACTCTGGCATCATGGTTAAGGTCTTAGACTCTTACTCTGGACTAATGGTTAAGGCCTTAGACTCTTACTCTGGACTAATGGTTAAGGTCTTAACTCTTACTCTGGCATCATCGTTAAGGTCTTAACTCTTACTCTGGCATCATGGTTAAGGTCTTAGACTCTTACTCTGGACTAATGGTTAAGGTCTTAACTCTTACTCTGGCATCATCGTTAAGGTCTTAACTCTTACTCTGGCATCATGGTTAAGGTCTTAGACTCTTACTCTGGACTAATGGTTAAGGCCTTAGACTCTTACTCTGGACTAATGGTTAAGGTCTTAACTCTTACTCTGGACTAATGGTTAAGGTCTTAACTCTTACTCTGGAGTAATGGTTAAGGTCTTAACTCTTACGCTGGCATCATGGTTAAGGTCTTAACTCTTACTCTGGACTAATGGTTAAGGTCTTAACTCTTACTCTGGCATCATGGTTAAGGTCTTAACTCTTACTCTGGACTAATGGTTAAGGTCTTAACTCTTACTCTGGCATCATCGTTAAGGTCTTAACTCTTACTCTGGCATCATGGTTAAGGTCTTAGACTCTTACTCTGGACTAATGGTTAAGGTCTTAACTCTTACTCTGGACTAATGGTTAAGGTCTTAACTCTTACTCTTGCATCATCTTTAAGGTCTTAACTCTTACTCTGGCATCATGGTTAAGGTCTTAACTCTTACTCTGGACTAATGGTTAAGGTCTTAACTCTTACTCTGGACTATTGCTTAAGGTCTTAACTCTTACTCTGGCATCATGGTTAAGGTCTTAACTCTGGCATCATGGTTAAGGTCTTAACTCTTACTCTGGACTAATGGTTAAGGTCTTAACTCTTAGTCTGGCATCATGGTTAAGGTCTTACCTCTTACTCTGGACTAATGGTTAAGGTCTTAGACTCTTACTCTGGACTAATGGTTAATGTCTTAACTCTTTCTCTGGGCTAATGGTTAAGGTCTTAGACTCTTACTCTGGCATCATGGTTAAGGTCTTAGACTCTTACTCTGGCATCAAGGTTAAGGTCTTAACTCTTACTCTGGCATCATGGTTAAGGTCTTAACTCTTACTCTGGACTAATGGTTAAGGTCTTAACTCTTACTCTGGACTAATGGTTAAGGTCCTAACTCTTACTCTGGACTAATGGTTAAGGTCTTAACTCTTACTCTTGCATCATCGTTAAGGTCTTAACTCTTACTCTGGCATCATGGTTAAGGTCTTAACTCTTACTCTGGCATCATGGTTAAGGTCTTAACTCTTACTCTGGACTAATGGTTAAGGTCTTAACTCTTACTCTGGGATCATGGTTAAGTTCGTAACTCTTACTGTGGCCTATTGGTTAAGGTCCTAACTCTTACTCTGGCATCATGGTTAAGGTCTTAGACTCATACTCTGGCATCATGGTTAAGATCTTATCTCTTACTCTGGACTAATGGTTAAGTTCTTAACTCTTACTCTGGCATCATGGTTAAGGTCTTAGACTCTTACTCTGGACTAATGGTTAAGGTCTTAACTCATACTCTGGACTAATGGTTAAGGCCTTAGACTCTTACTCTGGACTAATGGTTAAGGTCTTAACTCTTACTCTGGACTAATGGTTAAGGTCTTAACTCTTACTCTGGACTAATGGTTAAGGTCTTAACTCTTACGCTGGCATCATGGTTAAGGTCTTAACTCTTACTCTGGACTAATGGTTAAGGTCTTAACTCTTACTCTGGCATCATGGTTAAGGTCTTAACTCTTACTCTGGACTAATGGTTAAGGTCTTAACTCTTACTCTGGCATCATCGTTAAGGTCTTAACCCCTACTCTGGACTAATGGTTAAGGTCTTAACTCTTACTCTGGCATCATGGTTAAGGTCTTAACTCTTACTCTGGACTAATGGTTAAGGTCTTAACTCTTACTCTGGCATCATCGTTAAGGTCTTAACTCTTACTCTGGCATCATGGTTAAGGTCTTAGACTCTTACTCTGGACTAATGGTTAAGGCCTTAGACTCTTACTCTGGACTAATGGTTAAGGTCTTAACTCTTACTCTGGACTAATGGTTAAGGTCTTAACTCTTACTCTGGACTAATGGTTAAGGTCTTAACTCTTACGCTGGCATCATGGTTAAGGTCTTAACTCTTACTCTGGACTAATGGTTAAGGTCTTAACTCTTACTCTGGCATCATGGTTAAGGTCTTAACTCTTACTCTGGACTAATGGTTAAGGTCTTAACTCTTACTCTGGCATCATCGTTAAGGTGTTAACTCTTACTCTGGCATCATGGTTAAGGTCTTAGACTCTTACTCTGGACTAATGGTTAAGGTCTTAACTCTTACTCTGGACTAATGGTTAAGGTCTTAACTCTTACTCTTGCATCATCTTTAAGGTCTTAACTCTTACTCTGGCATCATGGTTAAGGTCTTAACTCTTACTCTGGACTCATGGTTAAGGTCTTAACTCTTACTCTGGACTATTGGTTAAGGTCTTAACTCTTACTCTGGCATCATGGTTAAGGTCTTAACTCTGGCATCATGGTTAAGGTCTTAACTCTTACTCTGGACTAATGGTTAAGGTCTTAACTCTTAGTCTGGCATCATGGTTAAGGTCTTACCTCTTACTCTGGACTAATGGTTAAGGTCTTAGACTCTTACTCTGGACTAATGGTTAAGGTCTTAACTCTTTCTCTGGGCTAATGGTTAAGGTCTTAGACTCTTACTCTGGCATCATGGTTAAGGTCTTAGACTCTTACTCTGGCATCAAGGTTAAGGTCTTAACTCTTACTCTGGCATCATGGTTAAGGTCTTAACTCTTACTCTGGACTAATGGTTAAGGTCTTAACTCTTACTCTGGACTAATGGTTAAGGTCCTAACTCTTACTCTGGACTAATGGTTAAGGTCTTAACTCTTACTCTTGCATCATCGTTAAGGTCTTAACTCTTACTCTGGCATCATGGTTAAGGTCTTAACTCTTACTCTGGCATCATGGTTAAGTTCTTAACTCTTACTCTGGACTAATGGTTAAGGTCTTAACTCTTACTCTGGGATCATGGTTAAGTTCGTAACTCTTACTTTGGCCTATTGGTTAAGGTCCTAACTCTTACTCTGGCATCATGGTTAAGGTCTTAGACTCATACTCTGGCATCATGGTTAAGATCTTATCTCTTACTCTGGACTAATGGTTAAGTTCTTAACTCTTACTCTGGCATCATGGTTAAGGTCTTAGACTCTTACTCTGGACTAATAGTTAAGGTCTTAAGTCTTAGTCTGGCATCATCGTTAAGGTCTTAACTGTTACTCTGGCATCATGGTTAAGGTCTTAACTCTTACTCTGGCATCATGGTTAAGTTCTTAACTCTTACTCTGGACTAATGGTTAAGGTCTTAACTCTTAGTCTGGCATCATGGTTAAGGTCTTACCTCTTACTCTGGACTAATGGTTAAGGTCTTAGACTCTTACTCTGGACTAATGGTTAAGGTCTTAACTCTTTCTCTGGGCTAATGGTTAAGGTCTTAGACTCTTACTCTGGCATCATGGTTAAGGTCTTAGACTCTTACTCTGGCATCAAGGTTAAGGTCTTAACTCTTACTCTGGCATCATGGTTAAGGTCTTAACTCTTACTCTGGACTAATGGTTAAGGTCTTAACTCTTACTCTGGACTAATGGTTAAGGTCCTAACTCTTACTCTGGACTAATGGTTAAGGTCTTAACTCTTACTCTTGCATCATCGTTAAGGTCTTAACTCTTACTCTGGCATCATGGTTAAGGTCTTAACTCTTACTCTGGCATCATGGTTAAGTTCTTAACTCTTACTCTGGACTAATGGTTAAGGTCTTAACTCTTACTCTGGGATCATGGTTAAGTTCGTAACTCTTACTTTGGCCTATTGGTTAAGGTCCTAACTCTTACTCTGGCATCATGGTTAAGGTCTTAGACTCATACTCTGGCATCATGGTTAAGATCTTATCTCTTACTCTGGACTAATGGTTAAGTTCTTAACTCTTACTCTGGCATCATGGTTAAGGTCTTAGACTCTTACTCTGGACTAATAGTTAAGGTCTTAAGTCTTAGTCTGGCATCATCGTTAAGGTCTTAACTGTTACTCTGGCATCATGGTTAAGGTCTTAGACTCTTACTCTGGACTAATGGTTAAGGCCTTAGACTCTTACTCTGGACTAATGGTTAAGGTCTTAACTCTTACTCTGGACTAATGGTTAAGGTCTTAACTCTTACTCTGGACTAATGGTTAAGGTCTTAACTCTTACGCTGGCATCATGGTTAAGGTCTTAACTCTTACTCTGGACTAATGGTTAAGGTCTTAACTCTTACTCTGGCATCATGGTTAAGGTCTTAACTCTTACTCTGGACTAATGGTTAAGGTCTTAACTCTTACTCTGGCATCATCATTAAGGTCTTAACTCTTACTCTGGCATCATGGTTAAGGTCTTAACTCTTACTATGGACTAATGGTTAAGGTCTTAACTCTTACTCTGGGATCATGGTTAAGTTCGTAACTCTTACTGTGGCCTATTGGTTAAGGTCCTAACTCTTACTCTGGCATCATGGTTAAGGTCTTAGACTCATACTCTGGCATCATGGTTAAGATCTTATCTCTTACTCTGGACTAATGGTTAAGTTCTTAACTCTTACTCTGGCATCATGGTTAAGGTCTTAGACTCTTACTCTGGACTAATGGTTAAGGTCTTAACTCTTACTCTGGGCTAATGGTTAAGGTCTTAACTCTTACTCTGGACTAATGTTAAGGTCTTATCTCTTACTCTGGACTACTGGTTAATGTCTTAACTCTTACTCTGGCATCATGGTTAAGGTCTTAACTCTCACTCTGGCATCATGGTTAAGGTCTTAACTCTTACTCTGTACTCATGGTTAAGGTCTTAACTCTTACTCTGGCATCATGGTTAAGGTCTTAACTCTTACTCTGGACTAATGGTTAAGGTCTTAACTCTTACTCTGGACTAATGGTTAAGGTCTTAACTTTTACTCTGGAATCATGGTTAAGGTCTTAACTCTTACTCTGGACTAATGGTTAAGGTCTTAACTCTTACTCTGGACTAATGGTTAAGGTCTTAACTCTTACTCTGGCATCATGGTTAAGGTCTTAACTCTTACTCTGGACTAATGGTTAAGGTCTTAGACTCTTACTCTGGACTAATGGTTAAGGTCTTAACTCTTTCTCTGGGCTAATGGTTAAGGTCTTAGACTCTTACTCTGGCATCATGGTTAAGGTCTTAGACTCTTACTCTGGCATCAAGGTTAAGGTCTTAACTCTTACTCTGGCATCATGGTTAAGGTCTTAACTCTTACTCTGGACTAATGGTTAAGGTCTTAGACTCTTACTCTGGACTAATGGTTAAGGTCTTAACTCTTACTCTGACATCATGGTTAAGGTCTTAGACTCTTACTCTGGACTAATGGTTAAGGTCTTAACTCTTACTCTGGACTAATGGTTAAGGTCTTAACTCTTACTCTGGACCAATGGTTAAGGTCTTAACTCTTACTCTGGACTAATGGTTAAGGTCTTAACTCTTACTCTGGACTAATGGTTAAGGTCTTAACTCTTACTCTGGACTAATGGTTAAGGTCTTATCTCTTACTCTGGGCTAATGATTAAGGTCTTAACTCTTACTCTGGCATCATGATTAAGGTCTTAACTCTTACTCTGGACACATGGTTAAGGTCTTAACTCTTACTCTGGACTAATGGTTAAGGTCTTAACTCTTACTCTGGCATCATGGTTAAGGTCTTAACTCTTACTCTGGACACATGGTTAAGGTCTTAACTCTTACTCTGGACTAATGGTTAAGGTCTTAACTCTTACTCTGGCATCATGGTTAAGGTCTTAGACTCTTACTCTGGACTAATGGTTAAGGTCTTAACTCTTACTCTGGCATCATGGTTAAGGTCTTAACTCTTACTCTGGACTAATGGTTAAGGTCTTAGACTCTTACTCTGGACTAATGGTTAAGGTCTTAACTTTTTCTCTGGGCTAATGGTTAAGGTCTTAGACTCTTACTCTGGCATCATGGTTAAGGTCTTAGACTCTTACTCTGGCATCAAGGTTAAGGTCTTAACTCTTACTCTGGCATCATGGTTAAGGTCTTAACTCTTACTCTGGACTAATGGTTAAGGTCTGAACTCTTACTCTGGACTAATGGGTAAGGTCTTAACTCTTACTCTGGACTAATGGTTAAGGTCTTAGACTCTTACTCTCGACTAATGGTTAAGGTCTTAACTCTTACTCTGGCATCATGGTTAAGGTCTTAGACTCTTACTCTGGACTAATGGTTAAGGTCTTAACTCATACTCTGGACTAATGGTTAAGGCCTTAGACTCTTACTCTGGACTAATGGTTAAGGTCTTAACTCTTACTCTGGACTAATGGTTAAGGTCTTAACTCTTACTCTGGACTAACGGTTAAGGTCTTTACTCTTACGCTGGCATCATGGTTAAGGTCTTAACTCTTACTCTGGACTAATGGTTAAGGTCTTAACTCTTACTCTGGCATCATGGTTAAGGTCTTAACTCTTACTCTGGACTAATGGTTAAGGTCTTAACTCTTACTCTGGCATCATCGTTAAGGTCTTAACCCCTACTCTGGACTAATGGTTAAGGACTTAACTCTTACTCTAGCATCATGGTTAAGGTCTTAACTCTTACTCTGGACTAATGGTTAAGGTCTTAACTCTTACTCTGGCATCATCGTTAAGGTCTTAACTCTTACTCTGGCATCATGGTTAAGGTCTTAGACTTTTACTCTGGACTAATGGTTAAGGCCTTAGACTCTTACTCTGGACTAATGGTTAAGGTCTTAACTCTTACTCTGGACTAATGGTTAAGGTCTTAACTCTTACTCTGGCATCATGGTTAAGGTCTTAACTCTTACTCTGGACTAATGGTTAAGGTCTTATCTCTTACTCTGGCATCATGGTTAAGGTCTTAACTCTTACTCTGGACTAATGGTTAAGGTCTTAACTCTTACTCTGGCATCATCATTAAGGTCTTAACTCTTACTCTGGCATCATGTTTAAGGTCTTAGACTCTTACTCTGGACTAATGGTTAAGGTCTTAACTCTTACTCTGGACTAATGGTTAAGGTCTTAACTCTTACTCTTGCATCATCTTTAAGGTCTTAACTCTTACTCTGGCATCATGGTTAAGGTCTTTACCCTTACTCTGGACTAATGGTTAAGGTCTTAACTCTTACTCTGGACTATTGGTTAAGGTCTTAACTCTTACTCTGGCATCATGGTTAAGGTCTTAACTCTGGCATCATGGTTAAGGTCTTAACTCTTACTCTGGACTAATGGTTAAGGTCTTAACTCTTAGTCTGGCATCATGGTTAAGGTCTTACCTCTTACTCTGGACTAATGGTTAAGGTCTTAGACTCTTACTCTGGACTAATGGTTAAGGTCTTAACTCTTACTCTGGACTAATGGTTAAGGTCCTAACTCTTACTCTGGACTAATGGTTAAGGTCTTAACTCTTACTCTTGCATCATCGTTAAGGTCTTAACTCTTACTCTGGCATCATGGTTAAGGTCTTAACTCTTACTCTGGCATCATGGTTAAGGTCTTAACTCTTACTCTGGACTAATGGTTAAGGTCTTAACTCTTACTCTGGGATCATGGTTAAGTTCGTAACTCTTACTGTGGCCTATTGGTTAAGGTCCTAACTCTTACACTGGCATCATGGTTAAGGTCTTAGACTCATACTCTGGCATCATGGTTAAGATCTTATCTCTTACTCTGGTCTAATGGTTAAGTTCTTAACTCTTACTCTGGCATCATGGTTAAGGTCTTAGACTCTTACTCTGGACTAATAGTTAAGGTCTTAAGTCTTACTCTGGCATCATCGTTAAGGTCTTAACTCTTACTCTGGCATCATGGTTAAGGTCTTAGACTCTTACTCTGGACTAATGGTTAAGGCCTTAGACTCTTACTCTGGACTAATGGTTAAGGTCTTAACTCTTACTCTGGACTAATGGTTAAGGTCTTAACTCTTACTCTGGACTAATGGTTAAGGTCTTAACTCTTACGCTGGCATCATGGTTAAGGTCTTAACTCTTACTCTGGACTAATGGTTAAGGTCTTAACTCTTACTCTGGCATCATGGTTAAGGTCTTAACTCTTACTCTGGACTAATGGTTAAGGTCTTAACTCTTACTCTGGCATCATCATTAAGGTCTTAACTCTTACTCTGGCATCATGGTTAAGGTCTTAACTCTTACTATGGACTAATGGTTAAGGTCTTAACTCTTACTCTGGGATCATGGTTAAGTTCGTAACTCTTACTGTGGCCTATTGGTTAAGGTCCTAACTCTTACTCTGGCATCATGGTTAAGGTCTTAGACTCATACTCTGGCATCATGGTTAAGATCTTATCTCTTACTCTGGACTAATGGTTAAGTTCTTAACTCTTACTCTGGCATCATGGTTAAGGTCTTAGTCTCTTACTCTGGACTAATGGTTAAGGTCTTAACTCTTACTCTGGGCTAATGGTTAAGGTCTTAACTCTTACTCTGGACTAATGTTAAGGTCTTATCTCTTACTCTGGACTACTGGTTAATGTCTTAACTCTTACTCTGGCATCATGGTTAAGGTCTTAACTCTCACTCTGGCATCATGGTTAAGGTCTTAACTCTTACTTTGTACTCATGGTTAGGGTCTTAACTCTTACTCTGGCATCATGGTTAAGGTCTTAACTCTTACTCTGGACTAATGGTTAAGGTCTTAACTCTTACTCTGGACTAATGGTTAAGGTCTTAACTTTTACTCTGGAATCATGGTTAAGGTCTTAACTCTTACTCTGGACTAATGGTTAAGGTCTTAACTCTTACTCTGGCATCATGGTTAAGGTCTTAACTCTTACTCTGGACTAATGGTTAAGGTCTTAGACTCTAACTCTGGACTAATGGTTAAGGTCTTAACTCTTTCTCTGGGCTAATGGTTAAGGTCTTAGACTCTTACTCTGGCATCATGGTTAAGGTCTTAGACTCTTACTCTGGCATCAAGGTTAAGGTCTTAACTCTTACTCTGGCATCATGGTTAAGGTCTTAACTCTTACTCTGGACTAATGGTTAAGGTCTTAGACTCTTACTCTGGACTAATGGTTAAGGTCTTAACTCTTACTCTGACATCATGGTTAAGGTCTTAGACTCTTACTCTGGACTAATGGTTAAGGTCTTAACTCTTACTCTGGACTAATGGTTAAGGTCTTAACTCTTACTCTGGACCAATGGTTAAGGTCTTAACTCTTACTCTGGACTAATGGTTAAGGTCTTAACTCTTACTCTGGACTAATGGTTAAGGTCTTAACTCTTACTCTGGACTAATGGTTAAGGTCTTATCTCTTACTCTGGGCTAATGATTAAGGTCTTAACTCTTACTCTGGCATCATGATTAAGGTCTTAACTCTTACTCTGTCATCATGGTTAAGGTCTTAACTCTTACTCTGGACACATGGTTAAGGTCTTAACTCTTACTCTGGACTAATGGTTAAGGTCTTAACTCTTACTCTGGCATCATGGTTAAGGTCTTAGACTCTTACTCTGGACTAATGGTTAAGGTCTTAACTCTTACTCTGGCATCATGGTTAAGGTCTTAACTCTTACTCTGGACTAATGGTTAAGGTCTTAGACTCTTACTCTGGACTAATGGTTAAGGTCTTAACTTTTTCTCTGGGCTAATGGTTAAGGTCTTAGACTCTTACTCTGGCATCATGGTTAAGGTCTTAGACTCTTACTCTGGCATCAAGGTTAAGGTCTTAACTCTTACTCTGGCATCATGGTTAAGGTCTTAACTCTTACTCTGGACTAATGGTTAAGGTCTGAACTCTTACTCTGGACTAATGGGTAAGGTCTTAACTCTTACTCTGGACTAATGGTTAAGGTCTTAGACTCTTACTCTCGACTAATGGTTAAGGTCTTAACTCTTACTCTGGCATCATGGTTAAGGTCTTAGACTCTTACTCTGGACTAATGGTTAAGGTCTTAACTCATACTCTGGACTAAAGGTTAAGGCCTTAGACCCTTACTCTGGACTAATGGTTAAGGTCTTAACTCTTACTCTGGACTAATGGTTAAGGTCTTAACTCTTACTCTGGACTAATGGTTAAGGTCTTTACTCTTACGCTGGCATCATGGTTAAGGTCTTAACTCTTACTCTGGACTAATGGTTAAGGTCTTAACTCTTACTCTGGCATCATGGTTAAGGTCCTAACTCTTACTCTGGACTAATGGTTAAGGTCTTAACTCTTACTCTGGCATCATCGTTAAGGTCTTAACCCCTACTCTGGACTAATGGTTAAGGTCTTAACTCTTACTCTGGCATCATGGTTAAGGTCTTAACTCTTACTCTGGACTAATGGTTAAGGTCTTAACTCTTACTCTGGCATCATGGTTAAGGTCTTAACTCTTACTCTGGCATCATGGTTAAGGTCTTAGACTCTTACTCTGGACTAATGGTTAAGGCCTTAGACTCTTACTCTGGACTAATGGTTAAGGTCTTAACTCTTACTCTGGACTAATGGTTAAGGTCTTAACTCTTACTCTGGACTAATGGTTAAGGTCTTAACTCTTACGCTGGCATCATGGTTAAGGTCTTAACTCTTACTCTGGACTAATGGTTAAGGTCTTATCTCTTACTCTGGCATCATGGTTAAGGTCTTAACTCTTACTCTGGACTAATGGTTAAGGTCTTAACTCTTACTCTGGCATCATCTTTAAGGTCTTAACTCTTACTCTGGCATCATGTTTAAGGTCTTAGACTCTTACTCTGGACTAATGGTTAAGGTCTTAACTCTTACTCTGGACTAATGGTTAAGGTCTTAACTCTTACTCTTGCATCATCTTTAAGGTCTTAACTCTTACTCTGGCATCATGGTTAAGGTCTTAACTCTTACTCTGGACTAATGGTTAAGGTCTTAACTCTTACTCTGGACTATTGGTTAAGGTCTTAACTCTTACTCTGGCATCATGGTTAAGGTCTTAACTCTGGCATCATGGTTAAGGTCTTAACTCTTACTCTGGACTAATGGTTAAGGTCTTAACTCTTAGTCTGGCATCATGGTTAAGGTCTTACCTCTTACTCTGGACTAATGGTTAAGGTCTTAGACTCTTACTCTGGACTAATGGTTAAGGTCTTAACTCTTTCTCTGGGCTAATGGTTAAGGTCTTAGACTCTTACTCTGGCATCATGGTTAAGGTCTTAGACTCTTACTCTGGCATCAAGGTTAAGGTCTTAACTCTTACTCTGGCATCATGGTTCAGGTCTTAACTCTTACTCTGGACTAATGGTTAAGGTCTTAACTCTTACTCTGGACTAATGGTTAAGGTCCTAACTCTTACTCTGGACTAATGGTTAAGGTCTTAACTCTTACTCTTGCATCATCGTTAAGGTCTTAACTCTTACTCTGGCATCTTTTTTAAGGTCTTCACTCTTACTCTGGCATCATGGTTAAGGTCTTAACTCTTACTCTGGACTAATGGTTAAGGTCTTAACTCTTACTCTGGGATCATGGTTAAGTTCGTAACTCTTACTGTGGCCTATTGGTTAAGGTCCTAACTCTTACTCTGGCATCATGGTTAAGGTCTTAGACTCATACTCTGGCATCATGGTTAAGATCTTATCTCTTACTCTGGACTAATGGTTAAGTTCTTAACTCTTACTCTGGCATCATGGTTAAGGTCTTAGACCCTTACTCTGGACTAATGGTTAAGGTCTTAACTCTTACTCTGGCATCATCGTTAAGGTCTTAACTCTTACTCTGGCATCATGGTTAAGGTCTTAACTCTTACTATGGACTAATGGTTAAGGTCTTAACTCTTACTCTGGGATCATGGTTAAGTTCGTAACTCTTACTGTGGCCTATTGGTTAAGGTCCTAACTCTTACTCTGGCATCATGGTTAAGGTCTTAGACTCATACTCTGGCATCATGGTTAAGATCTTATCTCTTACTCTGGACTAATGGTTAAGTTCTTAACTCTTACTCTGGCATCATGGTTAAGGTCTTAGACTCTTACTCTGGACTAATGGTTAAGGTCTTAACTCTTACTCTGGGCTAATGGTTAAGGTCTTAACTCTTACTCTGGACTAATGTTAAGGTCTTATCTCTTACTCTGGACTACTGGTTAATGTCTTAACTCTTACTCTGGCATCATGGTTAAGGTCTTAACTCTCACTCTGGCATCATGGTTAAGGTCTTAACTCTTACTCTGTACTCATGGTTAAGGTCTTAACTCTTACTCTGGCATCATGGTTAAGGTCTTAACTCTTACTCTGGACTAATGGTTAAGGTCTTAACTCTTACTCTGGACTAATGGTTAAGGTCTTAACTTTTACTCTGGAATCATGGTTAAGGTCTTAACTCTTACTCTGGACTAATGGTTAAGGTCTTAACTCTTACTCTGGACTAATGGTTAAGGTCTTAACTCTTACTCTGGCATCATGGTTAAGGTCTTAACTCTTACTCTGGACTAATGGTTAAGGTCTTAGACTCTTACTCTGGACTAATGGTTAAGGTCTTAACTCTTTCTCTGGGCTAATGGTTAAGGTCTTAGACTCTTACTCTGGCATCATGGTTAAGGTCTTAGACTCTTACTCTGGCATCAAGGTTAAGGTCTTAACTCTTACTCTGGCATCATGGTTAAGGTCTTAACTCTTACTCTGGACTAATGGTTAAGGTCTTAGACTCTTACTCTGGACTAATGGTTAAGGTCTTATCTCTTACTCTGGGCTAATGATTAAGGTCTTAACTCTTACTCTGGCATCATGATTAAGGTCTTAACTCTTACTCTGTCATCATGGTTAAGGTCTTAACTCTTACTCTGGACACATGGTTAAGGTCTTAACTCTTACTCTGGACTAATGGTTAAGGTCTTAACTCTTACTCTGGCATCATGGTTAAGGTCTTAGACTCTTACTCTGGACTAATGGTTAAGGTCTTAACTCTTACTCTGGCATCATGGTTAAGGTCTTAACTCTTACTCTGGACTAATGGTTAAGGTCTTAGTCTCTTACTCTGGACTAATGGTTAAGGTCTTAACTTTTTCTCTGGGCTAATGGTTAAGGTCTTAGACTCTTACTCTGGCATCATGGTTAAGGTCTTAGACTCTTACTCTGGCATCAAGGTTAAGGTCTTAACTCTTACTCTGGCATCATGGTTAAGGTCTTAACTCTTACTCTGGACTAATGGTTAAGGTCTGAACTCTTACTCTGGACTAATGGGTAAGGTCTTAACTCTTACTCTGGACTAATGGTTAAGGTCTTAGACTCTTACTCTCGACTAATGGTTAAGGTCTTAACTCTTACTCTGGCATCATGGTTAAGGTCTTAGACTCTTACTCTGGACTAATGGTTAAGGTCTTAACTCATACTCTGGACTAATGGTTAAGGCCTTAGACTCTTACTCTGGACTAATGGTTAAGGTCTTAACTCTTACTCTGGACTAATGGTTAAGGTCTTTACTCTTACGCTGGCATCATGGTTAAGGTCTTAACTCTTACTCTGGACTAATGGTTAAGGTCTTAACTCTTACTCTGGCATCATGGTTAAGGTCCTAACTCTTACTCTGGACTAATGGTTAAGGTCTTAACTCTTACTCTGGCATCATCGTTAAGGTCTTAACCCCTACTCTGGACTAATGGTTAAGGTCTTAACTCTTACTCTGGCATCATGGTTAAGGTCTTAACTCTTACTCTGGACTAATGGTTAAGGTCTTAACTCTTACTCTGGCATCATGGTTAAGGTCTTAGACTCTTACTCTGGACTAATGGTTAAGGCCTTAGACTCTTACTCTGGACTAATGGTTAAGGTCTTAACTCTTACTCTGGACTAATGGTTAAGGTCTTAACTCTTACTCTGGACTAATGGTTAAGGTCTTAACTCTTACGCTGGCATCATGGTTAAGGTCTTAACTCTTACTCTGGACTAATGGTTAAGGTCTTATCTCTTACTCTGGCATCATGGTTAAGGTCTTAACTCTTACTCTGGACTAATGGTTAAGGTCTTAACTCTTACTCTGGCATCATCTTTAAGGTCTTAACTCTTACTCTGGCATCATGTTTAAGGTCTTAGACTCTTACTCTGGACTAATGGTTAAGGTCTTAACTCTTACTCTGGACTAATGGTTAAGGTCTTAACTCTTACTCTTGCATCATCTTTAAGGTCTTAACTCTTACTCTGGCATCATGGTTAAGGTCTTAACTCTTACTCTGGACTAATGGTTAAGGTCTTAACTCTTACTCTGGACTATTGGTTAAGGTCTTAACTCTTACTTTGGCATCATGGTTAAGGTCTTAACTCTGGCATCATGGTTAAGGTCTTAACTCTTACTCTGGACTAATGGTTAAGGTCTTAACTCTTAGTCTGGCATCATGGTTAAGGTCTTACCTCTTACTCTGGACTAATGGTTAAGGTCTTAGACTCTTACTCTGGACTAATGGTTAAGGTCTTAACTCTTTCTCTGGGCTAATGGTTAAGGTCTTAGACTCTTACTCTGGCATCATGGTTAAGGTCTTAGACTCTTACTCTGGCATCAAGGTTAAGGTCTTAACTCTTACTCTGGCATCATGGTTCAGGTCTTAACTCTTACTCTGGACTAATGGTTAAGGTCTTAACTCTTACTCTGGACTAATGGTTAAGGTCCTAACTCTTACTCTGGACTAATGGTTAAGGTCTTAACTCTTACTCTTGCATCATCGTTAAGGTCTTAACTCTTACTCTGGCATCTTTTTTAAGGTCTTCACTCTTACTCTGGCATCATGGTTAAGGTCTTAACTCTTACTCTGGACTAATGGTTAAGGTCTTAACTCTTACTCTGGGATCATGGTTAAGTTCGTAACTCTTACTGTGGCCTATTGGTTAAGGTCCTAACTCTTACTCTGGCATCATGGTTAAGGTCTTAGACTCATACTCTGGCATCATGGTTAAGATCTTATCTCTTACTCTGGACTAATGGTTAAGTTCTTAACTCTTACTCTGGCATCATGGTTAAGGTCTTAGACTCTTACTCTGGACTAATGGTTAAGGTCTTAACTCTTACTCTGGCATCATCGTTAAGGTCTTAACTCTTACTCTGGCATCATGGTTAAGGTCTTAGACTCTTACTCTGGACTAATGGTTAAGGCCTTAGACTCTTACTCTGGACTAATGTTTAAGGTCTTAACTCTTACTCTGGCATCATGGTTAAGGTCTTAACTCTTACTCTGGACTAATGGTTAAGGTCTTAACTCTTACTCTGGCATCATCATTAAGGTCTTAACTCTTACTCTGGCATCATGGTTAAGGTCGTAACTCTTACTATGGACTAATGGTTAAGGTCTTAACTCTTACTCTGGGATCATGGTTAAGTTCGTAACTCTTACTGTGGCCTATTGGTTAAGGTCCTAACTCTTACTCTGGCATCATGGTTAAGGTCTTAGACTCATACTCTGGCATCATGGTTAAGATCTTATCTCTTACTCTGGACTAATGGTTAAGTTCTTAACTCTTACTCTGGCATCATGGTTAAGGTCTTAGACTCTTACTCTGGACTAATGGTTAAGGTCTTAACTCTTACTCTTGGCTAATGTTTAAGGTCTTAACTCTTACTCTGGACTAATGTTAAGGTCTTATCTCTTACTCTGGACTACTGGTTAATGTCTTAACTCTTACTCTGGCATCATGGTTAAGGTCTTAACTCTCACTCTGGCATCATGGTTAAGGTCTTAACTCTTACTCTGTACTCATGGTTAAGGTCTTAACTCTTACTCTGGCATCATGGTTAAGGTCTTAACTCTTACTCTGGACTAATGGTTAAGGTCTTAACTCTTACTCTGGACTAATGGTTAAGGTCTTAACTTTTACTCTGGAATCATGGTTAAGGTCTTAACTCTTACTCTGGACTAATGGTTAAGGTCTTAACTCTTACTCTGGACTAATGGTTAAGGTCTTAACTCTTACTCTGGCATCATGGTTAAGGTCTTAATTCTTACTCTGGACTAATGGTTAAGGTCTTAGACTCTTACTCTGGACTAATGGTTAAGGTCTTAACTCTTTCTCTGGGCTAATGGTTAAGGTCTTAGACTCTTACTCTGGCATCATGGTTAAGGTCTTAGACTCTTACTCTGGCATCAAGGTTAAGGTCTTAACTCTTACTCTGGCATCATGGTTAAGGTCTTAACTCTTACTCTGGACTAATGGTTAAGGTCTTAGACTCTTACTCTGGACTAATGGTTAAGGTCTTAACTCTTACTCTGACATCATGGTTAAGGTCTTAGACTCTTACTCTGGACTAATGGTTAAGGTCTTAACTCTTACTCTGGACTAATGGTTAAGGTCTTAACTCTTACTCTGGACCAATGGTTAAGGTCTTAACTCTTACTCTGGACTAATGGTTAAGGTCTTAACTCTTACTCTGGACTAATGGTTAAGGTCTTAACTCTTACTCTGGACTAATGGTTAAGGTCTTATCTCTTACTCTGGGCTAATGATTAAGGTCTTAACTCTTACTCTGGCATCATGATTAAGGTCTTAACTCTTACTCTGGCATCATGGTTAAGGTCTTAACTCTTACTCTGGACACATGGTTAAGGTCTTAACTCTTACTCTGGACTAATGGTTAAGGTCTTAACTCTTACTCTGGCATCATGGTTAAGGTCTTAGACTCTTACTCTGGACTAATGGTTAAGGTCTTAACTCTTACTCTGGCATCATGGTTAAGGTCTTAACTCTTACTCTGGACTAATGGTTAAGGTCTTAGACTCTTACTCTGGACTAATGGTTAAGGTCTTAACTTTTTCTCTGGGCTAATGGTTAAGGTCTTAGACTCTTACTCTGGCATCATGGTTAAGGTCTTAGACTCTTACTCTGGCATCAAAGTTAAGGTCTTAACTCTTACTCTGGCATCATGGTTAAGGTCTTAACTCTTACTCTGGACTAATGGTTAAGGTCTGAACTCTTACTCTGGACTAATGGGTAAGGTCTTAACTCTTACTCTGGACTAATGGTTAAGGTCTTAGACTCTTACTCTCGACTAATGGTTAAGGTCTTAACTCTTACTCTGGCATCATGGTTAAGGTCTTAGACTCTTACTCTGGACTAATGGTTAAGGTCTTAACTCATACTCTGGACTAATGGTTAAGGCCTTAGACTCTTACTCTGGACTAATGGTTAAGGTCTTAACTCTTACTCTGGACTAATGGTTAAGGTCTTAACTCTTACTCTGGACTAAGGGTTAAGGTCTTTACTCTTACGCTGGCATCATGGTTAAGGTCTTAACTCTTACTCTGGACTAATGGTTAAGGTCTTAACTCTTACTCTGGCATCATGGTTAAGGTCTTAACTCTTACTCTGGACTAATGGTTAAGGTCTTAACTCTTACTCTGGCATCATCGTTAAGGTCTTAACCCCTACTCTGGACTAATGGTTAAGGTCCTAACTCTTACTCTAGCATCATGGTTAAGGTCTTAACTCTTACTCTGGACTAATGGTTAAGGTCTTAACTCTTACTCTGGCATCATCGTTAAGGTCTTAACTCTTACTCTGGCATCATGGTTAAGGTCTTAGACTTTTACTCTGGACTAATGGTTAAGGCCTTACACTCTTACTCTGGACTAATGGTTAAGGTCTTAACTCTTACTCTGGACTAATGGTTAAGGTCTTAACTCTTACTCTGGCATCATGGTTAAGGTCTTAACTCTTACTCTGGACTAATGGTTAAGGTCTTATCTCTTACTCTGGCATCATGGTTAAGGTCTTAACTCTTACTCTGGACTAATGGTTAAGGTCTTAACTCTTACTCTGGCATCATCGTTAAGGTCTTAACTCTTACTCTGGCATCATGTTTAAGGTCTTAGACTCTTACTCTGGACCAATGGTTAAGGTCTTAACTCTTACTCTGGACTAATGGTTAAGGTCTTAACTCTTACTCTTGCATCATCTTTAAGGTCTTAACTCTTACTCTGGCATCATGGTTAAGGTCTTAACTCTTACTCTGGACTAATGGTTAAGGTCTTAACTCTTACTCTGGACTATTGGTTAAGGTCTTAACTCTTACTCTGGCATCATGGTTAAGGTCTTAACTCTGGCATCATGGTTAAGGTCTTAACTCTTACTCTGGACTAATTGTTAAGGTCTTAACTCTTAGTCTGGCATCATGGTTAAGGTCTTACCTCTTACTCTGGACTAATGGTTAAGGTCTTAGACTCTTACTCTGGACTAATGGTTAAGGTCTTAACTCTTACTCTGGACTAATGGTTAAGGTCCTAACTCTTACTCTGGACTAATGGTTAAGGTCTTAACTCTTACTCTTGCATCATCGTTAAGGTCTTAACTCTTACTCTGGCATCATGGTTAAGGTCTTAACTCTTACTCTGGCATCATGGTTAAGGTCTTAACTCTTACTCTGGACTAATGGTTAAGGTCTTAACTCTTACTCTGGGATCATGGTTAAGTTCGTAACTCTTACTGTGGCCTATTGGTTAAGGTCCTAACTCTTACTCTGGCATCATGGTTAAGGTCTTAGACTCATACTCTGGCATCATGGTTAAGATCTTATCTCTTACTCTGGTCTAATGGTTAAGTTCTTAACTCTTACTCTGGCATCATGGTTAAGGTCTTAGACTCTTACTCTGGACTAATAGTTAAGGTCTTAAGTCTTACTCTGGCATCATCGTTAAGGTCTTAACTCTTACTCTGGCATCATGGTTAAGGTCTTAGACTCTTACTCTGGACTAATGGTTAAGGCCTTAGACTCTTACTCTGGACTAATGGTTAAGGTCTTAACTCTTACTCTGGACTAATGGTTAAGGGCTTAACTCTTACTCTGGACTAATGGTTAAGGTCTTAACTCTTACGCTGGCATCATGGTTAAGGTCTTAACTCTTACTCTGGACTAATGGTTAAGGTCTTAACTCTTACTCTGGCATCATGGTTAAGGTCTTAACTCTTACTCTGGACTAATGGTTAAGGTCTTAACTCTTACTCTGGCATCATCATTAAGGTCTTAACTCTTACTCTGGCATCATGGTTAAGGTCTTAACTCTTACTATGGACTAATGGTTAAGGTCTTAACTCTTACTCTGGGATCATGGTTAAGTTCGTAACTCTTACTGTGGCCTATTGGTTAAGGTCCTAACTCTTACTCTGGCATCATGGTTAAGGTCTTAGACTCATACTCTGGCATCATGGTTAAGATCTTATCTCTTACTCTGGACTAATGGTTAAGTTCTTAACTCTTACTCTGGCATCATGGTTAAGGTCTTAGTCTCTTACTCTGGACTAATGGTTAAGGTCTTAACTCTTACTCTGGGCTAATGGTTAAGGTCTTAACTCTTACTCTGGACTAATGTTAAGGTCTTATCTCTTACTCTGGACTACTGGTTAATGTCTTAACTCTTACTCTGGCATCATGGTTAAGGTCTTAACTCTCACTCTGGCATCATGGTTAAGGTCTTAACTCTTACTCTGTACTCATGGTTAAGGTCTTAACTCTTACTCTGGCATCATGGTTAAGGTCTTAACTCTTACTCTGGACTAATGGTTAAGGTCTTAACTCTTACTCTGGACTAATGGTTAAGGTCTTAACTTTTACTCTGGAATCATGGTTAAGGTCTTAACTCTTACTCTGGACTAATGGTTAAGGTCTTAACTCTTACTCTGGACTAATGGTTAAGGTCTTAACTCTTACTCTGGCATCATGGTTAAGGTCTTAACTCTTACTCTGGACTAATGGTTAAGGTCTTAGACTCTAACTCTGGACTAATGGTTAAGGTCTTAACTCTTTCTCTGGGCTAATGGTTAAGGTCTTAGACTCTTACTCTGGCATCATGGTTAAGGTCTTAGACTCTTACTCTGGCATCAAGGTTAAGGTCTTAACTCTTACTCTGGCATCATGGTTAAGGTCTTAACTCTTACTCTGGACTAATGGTTAAGGTCTTAGACTCTTACTCTGGACTAATGGTTAAGGTCTTAACTCTTACTCTGACATCATGGTTAAGGTCTTAGACTCTTACTCTGGACTAATGGTTAAGGTCTTAACTCTTACTCTGGACTAATGGTTAAGGTCTTAACTCTTACTCTGGACCAATGGTTAAGGTCTTAACTCTTACTCTGGACTAATGGTTAAGGTCTTAACTCTTACTCTGGACTAATGGTTAAGGTCTTAGACTCTTACTCTGGACTAATGGTTAAGGTCTTAACTCTTACTCTGACATCATGGTTAAGGTCTTAGACTCTTACTCTGGACTAATGGTTAAGGTCTTAACTCTTACTCTGGACTAATGGTTAAGGTCTTAACTCTTACTCTGGACCAATGGTTAAGGTCTTAACTCTTACTCTGGACTAATGGTTAAGGTCTTAACTCTTACTCTGGACTAATGGTTAAGGTCTTAACTCTTACTCTGGACTAATGGTTAAGGTCTTATCTCTTACTCTGGGCTAATGATTAAGGTCTTAACTCTTACTCTGGCATCATGGTTAAGGTCTTAACTCTTACTCTGGACACATGGTTAAGGTCTTAACTCTTACTCTGGACTAATGGTTAAGGTCTTAACTCTTACTCTGGCATCATGGTTAAGGTCTTAGACTCTTACTCTGGACTAATGGTTAAGGTCTTAACTCTTACTCTGGCATCATGGTTAAGGTCTTAACTCTTACTCTGGACTAATGGTTAAGGTCTTAGACTCTTACTCTGGACTAATGGTTAAGGTCTTAACTTTTTCTCTGGGCTAATGGTTAAGGTCTTAGACTCTTACTCTGGCATCATGGTTAAGGTCTTAGACTCTTACTCTGGCATCAAGGTTAAGGTCTTAACTCTTACTCTGGCATCATGGTTAAGGTCTTAACTCTTACTCTGGACTAATGGTTAAGGTCTGAACTCTTACTCTGGACTAATGGGTAAGGTCTTAACTCTTACTCTGGACTAATGGTTAAGGTCTTAGACTCTTACTTTCGACTAATGGTTAAGGTCTTAACTCTTACTCTGGCATCATGGTTAAGGTCTTAGACTCTTACTCTGGACTAATGGTTAAGGTCTTAACTCATACTCTGGACTAATGGTTAAGGCCTTAGACTCTTACTCTGGACTAATGGTTAAGGTCTTAACTCTTACTCTGGACTAATGGTTAAGGTCTTAACTCTTACTCTGGACTAATGGTTAAGGTCTTTACTCTTACGCTGGCATCATGGTTAAGGTCTTAACTCTTACTCTGGACTAATGGTTAAGGTCTTAACTCTTACTCTGGCATCATGGTTAAGGTCCTAACTCTTACTCTGGACTAATGGTTAAGGTCTTAACTCTTACTCTGGCATCATCGTTAAGGTCTTAACCCCTACTCTGGACTAATGGTTAAGGTCTTAACTCTTACTCTGGCATCATGGTTAAGGTCTTAACTCTTACTCTGGACTAATGGTTAAGGTCTTAACTCTTACTCTGGAATCATGGTTAAGGTCTTAACTCTTACTCTGGCATCATGGTTAAGGTCTTAGACTCTTACTCTGGACTAATGGTTAAGGCCTTAGACTCTTACTCTGGACTAATGGTTAAGGTCTTAACTCTTACTCTGGACTAATGGTTAAGGTCTTAACTCTTACTCTGGACTAATGGTTAAGGTCTTAACTCTTACGCTGGCATCATGGTTAAGGTCTTAACTCTTACTCTGGACTAATGGTTAAGGTCTTATCTCTTACTCTGGCATCATGGTTAAGGTCTTAACTCTTACTCTGGACTAATGGTTAAGGTCTTAACTCTTACTCTGGCATCATCGTTAAGGTCTTAACTCTTACTCTGGCATCATGTTTAAGGTCTTAGACTCTTACTCTGGACTAATGGTTAAGGTCTTAACTCTTACTCTGGACTAATGGTTAAGGTCTTAACTCTTACTCTTGCATCATCTTTAAGGTCTTAACTCTTACTCTGGCATCATGGTTAAGGTCTTAACTCTTACTCTGGACTAATGGTTAAGGTCTTAACTCTTACTCTGGACTATTGGTTAAGGTCTTAACTCTTACTCTGGCATCATGGTTAAGGTCTTAACTCTGGCATCATGGTTAAGGTCTTAACTCTTACTCTGGACTAATGGTTAAGGTCTTAACTCTTAGTCTGGCATCATGGTTAAGGTCTTACCTCTTACTCTGGACTAATGGTTAAGGTCTTAGACTCTTACTCTGGACTAATGGTTAAGGTCTTAACTCTTTCTCTGGGCTAATGGTTAAGGTCTTAGACTCTTACTCTGGCATCATGGTTAAGGTCTTAGACTCTTACTCTGGCATCAAGGTTAAGGTCTTAACTCTTACTCTGGCATCATGGTTCAGGTCTTAACTCTTACTCTGGACTAATGGTTAAGGTCTTAACTCTTACTCTGGACTAATGGTTAAGGTCCTAACTCTTACTCTGGACTAATGGTTAAGGTCTTAACTCTTACTCTTGCATCATCGTTAAGGTCTTAACTCTTACTCTGGCATCTTTTTTAAGGTCTTCACTCTTACTCTGGCATCATGGTTAAGGTCTTAACTCTTACTCTGGACTAATGGTTAAGGTCTTAACTCTTACTCTGGGATCATGGTTAAGTTCGTAACTCTTACTGTGGCCTATTGGTTAAGGTCCTAACTCTTACTCTGGCATCATGGTTAAGGTCTTAGACTCATACTTTGGCATCATGGTTAAGATCTTATCTCTTACTCTGGACTAATGGTTAAGTTCTTAACTCTTACGCTGGCATCATGGTTAAGGTCTTAACTCTTACTCTGGACTAATGGTTAAGGTCTTAACTCTTACTCTGGCATCATGGTTAAGGTCTTAACTCCTACTCTGGACTAATGGTTAAGGTCTTAACTCTTACTCTGGCATCATCGTTAAGGTCTTAACTCTTACTCTGGCATCATGGTTAAGGTCTTAGACTCTTACTCTGGACTAATGGTTAAGGTCTTAACTCTTACTCTGGACTAATGGTTAAGGTCTTAACTCTTACTCTTGCATCATCTTTAAGGTCTTAACTCTTACTCTGGCATCATGGTTAAGGTCTTAACTCTTACTCTGGACCAATGGTTAAGGTCTTAACTCTTACTCTGGACTATTGGTTAAGGTCTTAACTCTTACTCTGGCATCATGGTTAAGGTCTTAACTCTGGCATCATGGTTAAGGTCTTAACTCTTACTCTGGACTAATGGTTAAGGTCTTAACTCTTAGTCTGGCATCATGGTTAAGGTCTTACCTCTTACTCTGGACTAATGGTTAAGGTCTTAGACTCTTACTTTGGACTAATGGTTAAGGTCTTAACTCTTTCTCTGGGCTAATGGTTAAGGTCTTAGACTCTTACTCTGGCATCATGGTTAAGGTCTTAGACTCTTACTCTGGCATCAAGGTTAAGGTCTTAACTCTTACTCTGGCATCATGGTTAAGGTCTTAACTCTTACTCTGGACTAATGGTTAAGGTCCTAACTCTTACTCTGGACTAATGGTTAAGGTCTTAACTCTTACTCTTGCATCATCGTTAAGGTCTTAACTCTTACTCTGGCATCATGGTTAAGGTCTTAACTCTTACTCTGGCATCATGGTTAAGGTCTTAACTCTTACTCTGGACTAATGGTTAAGGTCTTAACTCTTACTCTGGGATCATGGTTAAGTTCGTAACTCTTACTGTGGCCTATTGGTTAAGGTCCTAACTCTTACTCTGGCATCATGGTTAAGGTCTTAGACTCATACTCTGGCATCATGGTTAAGATCTTATCTCTTACTCTGGACTAATGGTTAAGTTCTTAACACTTACTCTGGCATCATGGTTAAGGTCTTAGACTCTTACTCTGGACTAATGGTTAAGGTCTTAACTCTTACTCTGGGCTAATGGTTAAGGTCTTAACTCTTACTCTGGACTAATGTTAAGGTCTTATCTCTTACTCTGGACTACTGGTTAATGTCTTAACTCTTACTCTGGCATCATGGTTAAGGTCTTAACTCTCACTCTGGCATCATGGTTAAGGTCTTAACTCTTACTCTGTACTCATGGTTAAGGTCTTAACTCTTACTCTGGCATCATGGTTAAAGTCTTAACTCTTACTCTGGACTAATGGTTAAGGTCTTAACTCTTACTCTGGACTAATGGTTAAGGTCTTAACTCTTACTCTGGAATCATGGTTAAGGTCTTAACTCTTACTCTGGACTAATGGTTAAGGTCTTAACTCTTACTCTGGACTAATGGTTAAGGTCTTAACTCTTACTCTGGCATCATGGTTAAGGTCTTAACTCTTACTCTGGACTAATGGTTAAGGTCTTAGACTCTTACTCTGGACTAATGGTTAAGGTCTTAACTCTTTCTCTGGGCTAATGGTTAAGGTCTTAGACTCTTACTCTGGCATCATGGTTAAGGTCTTAGACTCTTACTCTGGCATCAAGGTTAAGGTCTTAACTCTTACTCTGGCATCATGGTTAAGGTCTTAACTCTTACTCTGGACTAATGGTTAAGGTCTTAGACTCTTACTTTGGACTAATGGTTAAGGTCTTAACTCTTACTCTGACATCATGGTTAAGGTCTTAGACTCTTACTCTGGTCTAATGGTTAAGGTCTTAACTCTTACTCTGGACTAATGGTTAAGGTCTTAACTCTTACTATGGACCAATGGTTAAGGTCTTAACTCTTACTCTGGACTAATGGTTAAGGTCTTAACTCTTACTCTGGACTAATGGTTAAGGTCTTAACTCTTACTCTGGACTAATGGTTAAGGTCTTATCTCTTACTCTGGGCTAATGATTAAGGTCTTAACTCTTACTCTGGCATCATGGTTAAGGTCTTAACTCTTACTCTGGCATCATGGTTAAGGTCTTAACTCTTACTCTGGACTAATGGTTAAGGTCTTAACTCTTACTCTGGCATCACGGTTAAGGTCTTAACTCTTACTCTGGACTAATGGTTAAGGTCTTAACTCTTACTCTGGGCTAATGGTTAAGGTCTTAACTCTTACTCTGGACTAATGGTTAAGGTCTTAACTCTTACTCTGGACTAATGGTTAAGGTCTTAGACTCTTACTCTGGCATCATGGTTAAGGTCTTAACTCTTACTCTGAACTAATGGTTAAGGTCTTAACTCTTACTCTGGCATCATGGTTAAGTTCATAACTCTTACTGTGGCCTCTTGGTTAAGGTCCTAACTTTTACTCTGGCATCATGGTTAAGGTCTTAACTCTTACTCTGGCATCATGGTTAAGGTCTTAACTCTTACTCTGGACTAATGGTTAAGGTCTTAACTCTTACTCTGGCATCACGGTTAAGGTCTTAACTCTTACTCTGGACTAATGGTTAAGGTCTTAACTCTTACTCTGGGCTAATGGTTAAGGTCTTAACTCTTACTCTGGACTAATGGTTAAGGTCTTAACTCTTACTCTGGACTAATGGTTAAGGTCTTAGACTCTTACTCTGGCATCATGGTTAAGGTCTTAACTCTTACTCTGAACTAATGGTTAAGGTCTTAACTCTTACTCTGGCATCATGGTTAAGTTCATAACTCTTACTGTGGCCTCTTGGTTAAGGTCCTAACTTTTACTCTGGCATCATGGTTAATGTCTTAACTCTTACTCTGGCATCATGGTTAAGGTCTTAACTCTTACTCTGGACTAATGGTTAAGGTCTTAACTCTTACTCTAGCATCACGGTTAAGGTCTTAACTCTTACTCTGGGCTAATGGTTAAGGTCTTAACTCTTACTCTGGACTAATGGTTAAGGTCTTAACTCTTACTCTGGACTAATGGTTAAGGTCTTAACTCTTACTCTGGACTAATGGTTAAGGTCTTAACTCTTACTCTGGCATCATGGTTAAGGTCTTAACTCTTACTCTGGACTAATGGTTAAGGTCTTAACTCTTACTCTGGCATCACGGTTAAGGTCTTAACTCTTACTCTGGACTAATGGTTAAGGTCTTAACTCTTACTCTGGCATCATCGTTAAGGTCTTAACTCTTACTCTGGCATCATGGTTAAGGTCTTAACTCTTACTCTGGACTAATGGTTAAGGTCTTAACTCTTACTCTAGCATCACGGTTAAGGTCTTAACTCTTACTCTGGGCTAATGGTTAAGGTCTTAACTCTTACTCTGGACTAATGGTTAAGGTCTTAACTCTTACTCTGGGCTAATGATTGAGGTCTTAACTCTTACTCTGGCATCATGGTTAAGGTCTTAACTCTTACTCTGGACTAATGGTTAAGGTCTTAACTCTTACTCTGGCATCATGGTTAAGGTCTTAACTCTTACTCTGGACTAATGGTTAAGGTCTTAACTCTTACTCTGGGCTAATGATTAAGGTCTTAACTCTTACTCTGGCATCATGGTTAAGGTCTTAACTCTTACTCTGGACTAATGGTTAAGGTCTTAACTCTTACTCTGGCATCACGGTTAAGGTCTTAACTCTTACTCTGGACTAATGGTTAAGGTCTTAACGCTTACTCTGGACTAATGGTTACGGTCTTAACTCTTACTCTAGCATCATGGTTAAGGTCTTAACTCTTACTCTGGACTAATGGTTAAGGTCTTAACTCTTACTCTGGCATCATGGTTAAGGTCTTAACTCTTACTCTGGCATCATGGTTAAGGTCTTAACTCTTACTCTGGACTAATGGTTAAGGTCTTAGACTCTTACTCTGGACTAATGGTTAAGGTCTTAACTCTTACTCTGGCATCATGGTTAAGGTCTTAGACTCTTACTCTGGACTAATGGTTAAGGTCTTAACTCTTACTCTGGACTAATGGTTAAGGTCTTAGACTCTTACTCTCGACTAATGGTTAAGGTCTTAACTCTTACTCTGGCATCATGGTTAAGGTCTTAGACTCTTACTCTGGACTAATGGTTAAGGTCTTAACTCACACTCTGGACTAATGGTTAAGGTCTTAACTCTTACTCTGGACTAATGGTTAAGGTATTAACTCTTACTCTGGCATCATGGTTAAGGTCTTAACTCTTACTCTGGACTAATGGTTAAGGTCTTAACTCTTACTCTGGCATCATGGTTAAGGTCTTAACTCTTACTCTGGACTAATGGTTAAGGTCTTAACTCTTACTCTGGGATCATGGTTAAGTTCTTAACTCTTACTGTGGCCTATTGGTTAAGGTCCTAACTCTTACTCTGGCATCATGGTTAATGTCTTAACTCTTACTCTGGCATCATGGTTAAGGTCTTAACTCTTACTCTGGACTAATGGTTAAGGTCTTAACTCTTACTCTGGCATCACGGTTAAGGTCTTAACTCTTACTCTGGACTAATGGTTAACGTCTTAACTCTTACTCTGGGCTAATGGTTAAGGTCTTAACTCTTACTCTGGACTAATGGTTAAGGTCTTAACTCTTACTCTGGACTAATGGTTAAGGTCTTAACTCTTACTCTGGACTAATGGTTAAGGTCTTATCTCTTACTCTGGGCTAATGATTAAGGTCTTAACTCTTACTCTGGCATCATGGTTAAGGTCTTAACTGTTACTCTGGCATCATGGTTAAGGTCTTAACTCTTACTCTGGACTAATGGTTAAGGTCTTAACTCTTACTCTGGCATCACGGTTAAGGTCTTAACTCTTACTCTGGACTAATGGCTAAGGTCTTAACTCTTACTCTGGACTAATGGTTATGGTCTTAACTCTTACTCTAGCATGATGGATAAGGTCTTAACTCTTACTCTGGACTAATGGTTAAGGTCTTAACTCTTACTCTGGCATCATGGTTAAGGTCTTAACTCTTACTCTGGCATTATGGTTAAGGTCTTAACTCTTACTATGGACTAATGGTTAAGTTCTTAACTCCTACTCTGACATCATGGTTAAGGTCTTAACTCTTACTCTGGACTAATGGTTAAGGTCTTAACTCTTACTCTGGGCTAATGATTAAGGTCTTAACTCTTACTCTGGCATCATGGTTAAGGTCTTAACTCTTACTCTGGACTAATGGTTAAGGTCTTAACTCTTACTCTGGCATCACGGTTAAGGTCTTAACTCTTACTCTGGACTAATGGTTAAGGTCTTAACTCTTACTCTGGACTAATGGTTACGGTCTTAACTCTTACTCTAGCATCATGGTTAAGGTCTTAACTCTTACTCTGGACTAATGGTTAAGGTCTTAACTCTTACTCTGGCATCATGGTTAAGGTCTTAACTCTTACTCTGGCATCATGGTTAAGGTCTTAACTCTTACTCTGGACTAATGGTTAAGGTCTTAGACTCTTACTCTGGACTAATGGTTAAGGTCTTAACTCTTACTCTGGCATCATGGTTAAGGTCTTAGACTCTTACTCTGGACTAATGGTTAAGGTCTTAACTCTTACTCTGGACTAATGGTTAAGGTCTTAACTCTTACTCTGGACTAATGGATAAGGTCTTAGACTCTTACTCTCGACTAATGGTTAAGGTCTTAACTCTTACTCTGGCATCATGGTTAAGGTCTTAGACTCTTACTCTGGACTAATGGTTAAGGTCTTAACTCACACTCTGGACTAATGGTTAAGGTCTTAACTCTTACTCTGGACTAATGGTTAAGGTATTAACTCTTACTCTGGCATCATGGTTAAGGTCTTAACTCTTACTCTGGACTAATGGTTAAGGTCTTAACTCTTACTCTGGCATCATGGTTAAGGTCTTAACTCTTACTCTGGACTAATGGTTAAGGTCTTAACTCTTACTCTGGGATCATGGTTAAGTTCTTAACTCTTACTGTGGCCTATTGGTTAAGGTCCTAACTCTTACTCTGGCATAATGGTTAATGTCTTAACTCTTACTCTGGCATCATGGTTAAGGTCTTAACTCTTACTCTGGACTAATGGTTAAGGTCTTAACTCTTACTCTGGCATCACGGTTAAGGTCTTAACTCTTACTCTGGACTAATGGTTAAAGTCTTAACTCTTACTCTGGGCTAATGGTTAAGGTCTTAACTCTTACTCTGGACTAATGGTTAAGGTCTTAACTCTTACTCTGGACTAATGGTTAAGGTCTTAACTCTTACTCTGGACTAATGGTTAAGGTCTTATCTCTTACTCTGGGCTAATGATTAAGGTCTTAACTCTTACTCTGGCATCATGGTTAAGGTCTTAACTCTTACTCTGGCATTATGGTTAAGGTCTTAACTCTTACTATGGACTAATGGTTAAGTTCTTAACTCTTACTCTGACATCATGGTTAAGGTCTTAACTCTTACTCTGGACTAATGGTTAAGGTCTTAACTCTTACTCTGGGCTAATGATTAAGGTCTTAACTCTTACTCTGGCATCATGGTTAAGGTCTTAACTCTTACTCTGGACTAATGGTTAAGGTCTTAACTCTTACTCTGGCATCACGGTTAACCCCTTCCATGCTGCGCAAATTCCGCCGCTGTGCTGACGGAATCTTGCGCGGGCGTGGTCATGACGGAACGGTTCCGTCATGAGCACAGCTCAACCGTGGCTCATGACGGAACCGTTCCGTCATGAGCACCGAAGGGGTTAAGGTCTTAACTCTTACTCTGGACTAATGGTTAAGGTCTTAACTCTTACTCTGGACTAATGGTTACGGTCTTAACTCTTACTCTAGCATCATGGTTAAGGTCTTAACTCTTACTCTGGACTAATGGTTAAGGTCTTAACTCTTACTCTGGCATCATGGTTAAGGTCTTAACTCTTACTCTGGACTAATGGTTAAGGTCTTAGACTCTTACTCTGGACTAATGGTTAAGGTCTTAACTCTTACTCTGGCATCATGGTTAAGGTCTTAGACTCTTACTCTGGACTAATGGTTAAGGTCTTAACTCTTACTCTGGACTAATGGTTAAGGTCTTAACTCTTACTCTGGACTAATGGATAAGGTCTTAGACTCTTACTCTCGACTAATGGTTAAGGTCTTAACTCTTACTCTGGCATCATGGTTAAGGTCTTAGACTCTTACTCTGGACTAATGGTTAAGGTCTTAACTCACACTCTGGACTAATGGTTAAGGTCTTAACTCTTACTCTGGACTAATGGTTAAGGTATTAACTCTTACTCTGGCATCATGGTTAAGGTCTTAACTCTTACTCTGGACTAATGGTTAAGGTCTTAACTCTTACTCTGGCATCATGGTTAAGGTCTTAACTCTTACTCTGGACTAATGGTTAAGGTCTTAACTCTTACTCTGGGATCATGGTTAAGTTCTTAACTCTTACTGTGGCCTATTGGTTAAGGTCCTAACTCTTACTCTGGCATAATGGTTAATGTCTTAACTCTTACTCTGGCATCATGGTTAAGGTCTTAACTCTTACTCTGGACTAATGGTTAAGGTCTTAACTCTTACTCTGGCATCACGGTTAAGGTCTTAACTCTTACTCTGGACTAATGGTTAAAGTCTTAACTCTTACTCTGGGCTAATGGTTAAGGTCTTAACTCTTACTCTGGACTAATGGTTAAGGTCTTAACTCTTACTCTGGACTAATGGTTAAGGTCTTAACTCTTACTCTGGACTAATGGTTAAGGTCTTATCTCTTACTCTGGGCTAATGATTAAGGTCTTAACTCTTACTCTGGCATCATGGTTAAGGTCTTAACTGTTACTCTGGCATCATGGTTAAGGTCTTAACTCTTACTCTGGACTAATGGTTAAGGTCTTAACTCTTACTCTGGCATCACGGTTAAGGTCTTAACTCTTACTCTGGACTAATGGCTAAGGTCTTAACTCTTACTCTGGACTAATGGTTAAGGTCTTAACTCTTACTCTAGCATGATGGATAAGGTCTTAACTCTTACTCTGGACTAATGGTTAAGGTCTTAACTCTTACTCTGGCATCATGGTTAAGGTCTTAACTCTTACTCTGGCATTATGGTTAAGGTCTTAACTCTTACTATGGACTAATGGTTAAGGTCTTAACTCTTACTCTGGACTAATGGTTAAGGTCTTAACTCTTACTCTGGCATCATGGTTAAGGTCTTAGACTCTTACTCTGGAATAATGGTTAAGGTCTTAACACTTACTCTGGACTAATGGTTAAGGTCTTAACTCTTACTCTGGCATCACGGTTAAGGTCTTAACTCTTACTCTGGACTAATGGTTAAGGTCTTAACTCTTACTCTGGGCTAATGGTTAAGGTCTTAACTCTTACTCTGGACTAATGGTTAAGGTCTTAACTCTTACTCTGGACTAATGGTTAAGGTCTTAGATTCTTACTCTGGCATCATGGTTAAGGTCTTAACTCTTACTCTGAACTAATGGTTAAGGTCTTAACACTTACTCTGGTATCATGGTTAAGTTCGTAACTCTTACTGTGGCCTATTGGTTAAGGTCCTAACTCTTACTCTGGCATCATGGTTAATATCTTAACTCTTACTCTGGCATCATGGTTAAGGTCTTAACTTTTACTCTGGACTAATGGTTAAGGTCTTAACTCTTACTCTAGCATTACGGTTAAGGTCTTAACTCTTACTCTGGACTAATGGTTAAGGTCTTAACTCTTACTCTGGCATCATAGTTAAGGTCCTAACTCTTACTCTGGCATCATGGTTAATGTCTTAACTCTTACTCTGGCATCATGGTTAAGGTCTTAACTTTTACTCTGGACTAATGGTTAAGGTCTTAACTCTTACTCTAGCATTACGGTTAAGGTCTTAACTCTTACTCTGGGCTAATGGTTAAGGTCTTAACTCTTACTCTGGACTAATGGTTAAGGTCTTAACTCTTACTCTGGACTAATGGTTAAGGTCTTAACTCTTACTCTGGCATCATGGTTGAGGTCTTAACTCTTACTCTGGACTAATAGTTAAGGTCTTAACTCTTACTCTGGACTAATGGTTAAGGTCTTAACTCTTACTCTGGCATCATGGTTAAGGTCTTAACTCTTACTCTGGCATCATGGTTAAGGTCTTAACTCTTACTCTGGACTAATGGTTAAGGTCTTAACTCTTACTCTGGAATAATGGTTAAGGTCTTAACTCTTACTCTGGCATCATGGTTAAGGTCTTAACTCTGGCATCATGGTTAAGGTCTTAACTCTTACTCTGGACTAATGGTTAAGGTCTTAACGCTTACTCTGGCATCATGGTTAAGGTCTTAGACTCATACTCTGGCATCATGGTTAAGGTCTCAACTCTTACTCTGGACTAATGGTTAAGGTCTTAACTCTTACTCTGGCATCATGGTTAAGGTCTTAGACTCTTACTCTGGACTAATGGTTAAGGTCTTAACTCTTACTCTGGGCTAATGGTTAAGGTCTTAACTCTTACTCTGGACTAATGGTTAAGGTCTTATCTCTTACTCTGGACTAATGGTTAAGGTCTTAGACTCTTACTCTGGCATCATGGATAAGGTCTTAGACTCTTACTCTGGACTACTGGTTAATGTCTTAACTCTTACTCTGGCGTCATGGTTAAGGTCTTAACTCTCACTCTGGCATCATGGTTAAGGTCTTAACTCTTACTCTGTACTCATGGTTAAGGTCTTAACACTTACTCTGGCATCATGGTTAAGGTCTTAACTCTTACTCTGGACTAATGGTTAAGGTCTTAACTCTTACTCTGGCATCATGGTTAAGGTCTTAACTCTTACTCTGGACACATGGTTAAGGTCTTAACTCTTACTCTGGACTAATGGTTAAGGTCTTAACTCTTACTCTGGCATCATGGTTAAGGTCTTAACTCTTACTCTGGACTAATGGTTAAGGTCTTAGACTCTTACTATGGACTAATGGTTAAGGTCTTAACTTTTTCTCTGGGCTAATGGTTAAGGTCTTAGACTCTTACTCTGGCATCATGGTTAAGGTCTTAGACTCTTACTCTGGCATCATGGTTAAGGTCTTAACTCTTACTCTGAACTAATGGTTAAGGTCTTAACTCTTACTCTGGCATCATGGTTACGTTCATAACTCTTACTGTGGCCTATTGGTTAAGGTCCTAACTCTTACTCTGGCATCATGGTTAATGTCTTAACTCTTACTCTGGCATCATGGTTAAGGTCTTAACTCTTACTCTGGACTAATGGTTAAGGTCTTAACTCTTACTCTAGCATCACGGTTAAGGTCTTAACTCTTACTCTGGGCTAATGGTTACGGTCTTAACTCTTACTCTGGACTAATGGTTAAGGTCTTAACTCTTACTCTGGACTAATGGTTAAGGTCTTAACTCTTACTCTGGGCTAATGATTAAGGTCTTAACTCTTACTCTGGCATCATGGTTAAGGTCTTAACTCTTACTCTGGACTTATGGTTAAGGTCTTAACTCTTACTCTGGCATCACGGTTAAGGTCTTAACTCTTACTCTGGACTAATGGTTAAGGTCTTAACTCTTACTCTGGCATCATCGTTAAGGTCTTAACTCTTACTCTGGCATCATGGTTAAGGTCTTAACTCTTACTCTGGACTAATGGTTAAGGTCTTAACTCTTACTCTAGCATCACGGTTAAGGTCTTAACTCTTACTCTGGGCTAATGGTTAAGGTCTTAACTCTTACTCTGGACTAATGGTTATGGTCTTAACTCTTACTCTGGACTAATGGTTAAGGTCTTAACTCTTACTCTGGGCTAATGATTAAGGTCTTAACTCTTACTCTGGCATCATGGTTAAGGTCTTAACTCTTACTCTGGACTAATGGTTAAGGTCTTAACTCTTACTCTGGCATCATGGTTAAGGTCTTAACTCTTACTCTGGACTAATGGTTAAGGTCTTAACTCTTACTCTGGGCTAATGATTAAGGTCTTAACTCTTACTCTGGCATCATGGTTAAGGTCTTAACTCTTACTCTGGACTAATGGTTAAGGTCTTAACTCTTACTCTGGCATCACGGTTAAGGTCTTAACTCTTACTCTGGACTAATGGTTAAGGTCTTAACTCTTACTCTGGACTAATGGTTATGGTCTTAACTCTTACTCTAGCATCATGGTTAAGGTCTTAACTCTTACTCTGGACTAATGGTTAAGGTCTTAACTCTTACTCTGGCATCATGGTTAAGGTCTTAACTCTTACTCTGGCATCATGGTTAAGGTCTTAACTCTTACTCTGGACTAATGGTTAAGGTCTTAGACTCTTACTCTGGACTAATGGTTAAGGTCTTAACTCTTACTCTGGCATCATGGTTAAGGTCTTAGACTCTTACTCTGGACTAATGGTTAAGGTCTTAACTCTTACTCTGGACTAATGGTTAAGGTCTTAACTCTTACTCTGGACTAATGGTTAAGGTCTTAGACTCTTACTCTCGACTAATGGTTAAGGTCTTAACTCTTACTCTGGCATCATGGTTAAGGTCTTAGACTCTTACTCTGGACTAATGGTTAAGGTCTTAACTCACACTCTGGACTAATGGTTAAGGTCTTAACTCTTACTCTGGACTAATGGTTAAGGTATTAACTCTTACTCTGGCATCATGGTTAAGGTCTTAACTCTTACTCTGGACTAATGGTTAAGGTCTTAACTCTTACTCTGGCATCATGGTTAAGGTCTTAACTCTTACTCTGGACTAATGGTTAAGGTCTTAACTCTTACTCTGGGATCATGGTTAAGTTCTTAACTCTTACTGTGGCCTATTGGTTAAGGTCCTAACTCTTACTCTGGCATCATGGTTAATGTCTTAACTCTTACTCTGGCATCATGGTTAAGGTCTTAACTCTTACTCTGGACTAATGGTTAAGGTCTTAACTCTTACTCTGGCATCACGGTTAAGGTCTTAACTCTTACTCTGGACTAATGGTTAAAGTCTTAACTCTTACTCTGGGCTAATGGTTAAGGTCTTAACTCTTACTCTGGACTAATGGTTTAGGTCTTAACTCTTACTCTGGACTAATGGTTAAGGTCTTAACTTTTACTCTGGACTAATGGTTAAGGTCTTATCTCTTACTCTGGGCTAATGATTAAGGTCTTAACTCTTACTCTGGCATCATGGTTAAGGTCTTAACTGTTACTCTGGCATCATGGTTAAGGTCTTAACTCTTACTCTGGACTAATGGTTAAGGTCTTAACTCTTACTCTGGCATCACGGTTAAGGTCTTAACTCTTACTCTGGACTAATGGCTAAGGTCTTAACTCTTACTCTGGACTAATGGTTAAGGTCTTAACTCTTACTCTAGCATGATGGATAAGGTCTTAACTCTTACTCTGGACTAATGGTTAAGGTCTTAACTCTTACTCTGGCATCATGGTTAAGGTCTTAACTCTTACTCTGGCATTATGGTTAAGGTCTTAACTCTTACTATGGACTAATGGTTAAGGTCTTAACTCTTACTCTGGCATCATGGTTAAGGTCTTAACTCTTACTCTGGACACATGGTTAAGGTCTTAACTCTTACTCTGGACTAATGGTTAAGGTCTTAACTCTTACTCTGGCATCATGGTTAAGGTCTTAGACTCTTACTCTGGACTAATGGTTAAGGTCTTAACTCTTACTCTGGCATCATGGTTAAGGTCTTAACTCTTACTCTGGACTAATGGTTAAGGTCTTAGACTCTTACTCTGGACTAATGGTTAAGGTCTTAACTTTTTCTCTGGGCTAATGGTTAAGGTCTTAACTCTTACTCTGGCATCATGGTTAAGGTCTTAACTCTGGCATCATGGTTAAGGTCTTAACTCTTACTCTGGACTAATGGTTAAGGTCTTAACGCTTACTCTGGCATCATGGTTAAGGTCTTAGACTCATACTCTGGCATCATGGTTAAGGTCTCAACTCTTACTCTGGACTAATGGTTAAGGTCTTAACTCTTACTCTGGCATCATGGTTAAGGTCTTAGACTCTTACTCTGGACTAATGGTTAAGGTCTTAACTCTTACTCTGGGCTAATGGTTAAGGTCTTAACTCTTACTCTGGACTAATGGTTAAGGTCTTATCTCTTACTCTGGACTAATGGTTAAGGTCTTAGACTCTTACTCTGGCATCATGGATAAGGTCTTAGACTCTTACTCTGGACTACTGGTTAATGTCTTAACTCTTACTCTGGCGTCATGGTTAAGGTCTTAACTCTTACTCTGGACTAATGGTTAAGGTCTTAACTCTTACTCTGGCATCATGGTTAAGGTCTTAACTCTTACTCTGGACACATGGTTAAGGTCTTAACTCTTACTCTGGACTAATGGTTAAGGTCTTAACTCTTACTCTGGCATCATGGTTAAGGTCTTAACTCTTACTCTGGACTAATGGTTAAGGTCTTAGACTCTTACTATGGACTAATGGTTAAGGTCTTAACTTTTTCTCTGGGCTAATAGTTAAGGTCTTAGACTCTTACTCTGGCATCATGGTTAAGGTCTTAGACTCTTACTCTGGCATCATGGTTAAGGTCTTAACTCTTACTCTGAACTAATGGTTAAGGTCTTAACTCTTACTCTGGCATCATAGTTAAGTTCATAACTCTTACTGTGGCCTATTGGTTAAGGTCCTAACTCTTACTCTGGCATCATGGTTAATGTCTTAACTCTTACTCTGGCATCATGGTTAAGGTCTTAACTCTTACTCTGGACTAATGGTTAAGGTCTTAACTCTTACTCTAGCATCACGGTTAAGGTCTTAACTCTTACTCTGGGCTAATGGTTACGGTCTTAACTCTTACTCTGGACTAATGGTTAAGGTCTTAACTCTTACTCTGGACTAATGGTTAAGGTCTTAACTCTTACTCTGGGCTAATGATTAAGGTCTTAACTCTTACTCTGGCATCATGGTTAAGGTCTTAACTCTTACTCTGGACTAATGGTTAAGGTCTTAACTCTTACTCTGGCATCACGGTTAAGGTCTTAACTCTTACTCTGGACTAATGATTAAGGTCTTAACTCTTACTCTGGCATCATCGTTAAGGTCTTAACTCTTACTGTGGCCTATTGTTTAAGGTCCTAACTCTTACTCTGGCATCATGGTTAATGTCTTAACTCTTACTCTGGCATCATGGTTAAGGTCTTAACTCTTACTCTGGACTAATGGTTAAGGTCTTAACTCTTACTCTAGCATCACGGTTAAGGTCTTAACTCTTACTCTGGGCTAATGGTTACGGTCTTAACTCTTACTCTGGACTAATGGTTAAGGTCTTAACTCTTACTCTGGACTAATGGTTAAGGTCTTAACTCTTACTCTGGGCTAATGATTAAGGTCTTAACTCTTACTCTGGCATCATGGTTAAGGTCTTAACTCTTACTCTGGACTAATGGTTAAGGTCTTAACTCTTACTCTGGCATCACGGTTAAGGTCTTAACTCTTACTCTGGACTAATGGTTAAGGTCTTAACTCTTACTCTGGCATCATCGTTAAGGTCTTAACTCTTACTCTGGCATCATGGTTAAGGTCTTAACTCTTACTCTAGCATCACGGTTAAGGTCTTAACTCTTACTCTGGGCTAAAGGTTAAGGTCTTAACTCTTACTCTGGACTAATGGTTAAGGTCTTAACTCTTACTCTGGACTAATGGTTAAGGTCTTAACTCTTACTCTGGGCTAATGATTAAGGTCTTAACTCTTACTCTGGCATCATGGTTAAGGTCTTAACTCTTACTCTGGACTAATGGTTAAGGTCTTAACTCTTACTCTGGCATCATGGTTAAGGTCTTAACTCTTACTCTGGACTAATGGTTAAGGTCTTAACTCTTACTCTGGGCTAATGATTAAGGTCTTAACTCTTACTCTGGCATCATGGTTAAGGTCTTAACTCTTACTCTGGACTAATGGTTAAGGTCTTAACTCTTACTCTGGCATCATGGTTAAGGTCTTAACTCTTACTCTGGACTAATGGTTAAGGTCTTAACTCTTACTCTGGACTAATGGTTACGGTCTTAACTCTTACTCTAGCATCATGGTTAAGGTCTTAACTCTTACTCTGGACTAATGGTTAAGGTCTTAACTCTTACTCTGGCATCATGGTTAAGGTCTTAACTCTTACTCTGGCATCATGGTTAAGGTCTTAACTCTTACTCTGGACTAATGGTTAAGGTCTTAGACTCTTACTCTGGACTAATGGTTAAGGTCTTAACTCTTACTCTGGCATCATGGTTAAGGTCTTAGACTCTTACTCTGGACTAATGGTTAAGGTCTTAACTCTTACTCTGGACTAATGGTTAAGGTCTTAACTCTTACTCTGGACTAATGGTTAAGGTCTTAGACTCTTACTCTCGACTAATGGTTAAGGTCTTAACTCTTACTCTGGCATCATGGTTAAGGTCTTAGACTCTTACTCTGGACTAATGGTTAAGGTCTTAACTCACACTCTGGACTAATGGTTAAGGTCTTAACTCTTACTCTGGACTAATGGTTAAGGTCTTAACTCTTACTCTGGGCTAATGATTAAGGTCTTAACTCTTACTCTGGCATCATGGTTAAGGTCTTAACTCTTACTGTGGCCTATTGGTTAAGGTCCTAACTCTTACTCTGGCATCATGGTTAATGTCTTAACTCTTACTCTGGCATCATGGTTAAGGTCTTAACTCTTACTCTGGACTAATGGTTAAGGTCTTAACTCTTACTCTGGACTAATGGTTAAGGTCTTAACTCTTACTCTGGGCTAATGATTAAGGTCTTAACTCTTACTCTGGCATCATGGTTAAGGTCTTAACTCTTACTCTGGACTAATGGTTAAGGTCTTAACTCTTACTCTGGCATCACGGTTAAGGTCTTAACTCTTACTCTGGACTAATGGTTAAGGTCTTAACTCTTACTCTGGCATCATGGTTAAGGTCTTAACTCTTACTCTGGCATCATGGTTAAGGTCTTAACTCTTACTCTGGACTAATGGTTAAGGTCTTAACTCTTACTCTAGCATCACGGTTAAGGTCTTAACTCTTACTCTGGGCTAATGGTTAAGGTCTTAACTCTTACTCTGGACTAATGGTTAAGGTCTTAACTCTTACTCTGGACTAATGGTTAAGGTCTTAACTCTTACTCTGGGCTAATGATTAAGGTCTTAACTCTTACACTGGCATCATGGTTAAGGTCTTAACTCTTACTCTGGACTAATGGTTAAGGTCTTAACTCTTACTCTGGCATCATGGTTAAGGTCTTAACTCTTACTCTGGACTAATGGTTAAGGTCTTAACTCTTACTCTGGGCTAATGATTAAGGTCTTAACTCTTACTCTGGCATCATGGTTAAGGTCTTAACTCTTACTCTGGACTAATGGTTAAGGTCTTAACTCTTACTCTGGCATCACGGTTAAGGTCTTAACTCTTACTCTGGACTAATGGTTAAGGTCTTAACTCTTACTCTGGACTAATGGTTACGGTCTTAACTCTTACTCTAGCATCATGGTTAAGGTCTTAACTCTTACTCTGGACTAATGGTTAAGGTCTTAACTCTTACTCTGGCATCATGGTTAAGGTCTTAACTCTTACTCTGGCATCATGGTTAAGGTCTTAACTCTTACTCTGGACTAATGGTTAAGGTCTTAACTCACACTCTGGACTAATGGTTAAGGTCTTAACTCTTACTCTGGACTAATGGTTAAGGTATTAACTCTTACTCTGGCATCATGGTTAAGGTCTTAACTCTTACTCTGGACTAATGGTTAAGGTCTTAACTCTTACTCTGGCATCATGGTTAAGGTCTTAACTCTTACTCTGGACTAATGGTTAAGGTCTTAACTCTTACTCTGGGATCATGGTTAAGTTCTTAACTCTTACTGTGGCCTATTGGTTAAGGTCCTAACTCTTACTCTGGCATCATGGTTAATGTCTTAACTCTTACTCTGGCATCATGGTTAAGGTCTTAACTCTTACTCTGGACTAATGGTTAAGGTCTTAACTCTTACTCTGGCATCACGGTTAAGGTCTTAACTCTTACTCTGGACTAATGGTTAAAGTCTTAACTCTTACTCTGGGCTAATGGTTAAGGTCTTAACTCTTACTCTGGACTAATGGTTTAGGTCTTAACTCTTACTCTGGACTAATGGTTAAGGTCTTAACTCTTACTCTGGACTAATGGTTAAGGTCTTATCTCTTACTCTGGGCTAATGATTAAGGTCTTAACTCTTACTCTGGCATCATGGTTAAGGTCTTAACTGTTACTCTGGCATCATGGTTAAGGTCTTAACTCTTACTCTGGACTAATGGTTAAGGTCTTAACTCTTACTCTGGCATCACGGTTAAGGTCTTAACTCTTACTCTGGATTAATGGCTAAGGTCTTAACTCTTACTCTGGACTAATGGTTAAGGTCTTAACTCTTACTCTAGCATGATGGATAAGGTCTTAACTCTTACTCTGGACTAATGGTTAAGGTCTTAACTCTTACTCTGGCATCATGGTTAAGGTCTTAACTCTTACTCTGGCATTATGGTTAAGGTCTTAACTCTTACTATGGACTAATGGTTAAGGTCTTAACTCTTACTCTGGACTAATGGTTAAGGTCTTAACTCTTACTCTGGCATCATGGTTAAGGTCTTAGACTCTTACTCTGGAATAATGGTTAAGGTCTTAACACTTACTCTGGACTAATGGTTAAGGTCTTAACTCTTACTCTGGCATCACGGTTAAGGTCTTAACTCTTACTCTGGACTAATGGTTAAGGTCTTAACTCTTACTCTGGGCTAATGGTTAACGTCTTAACTCTTACTCTGGACTAATGGTTAAGGTCTTAACTCTTACTCTGGACTAATGGTTAAGGTCTTAGATTCTTACTCTGGCATCATGGTTAAGGTCTTAACTCTTACTCTGAACTAATGGTTAAGGTCTTAACTCTTACTCTGGTATCATGGTTAAGTTCGTAACTCTTACTGTGGCCTATTGGTTAAGGTCCTAACTCTTACTCTGGCATCATGGTTAATGTCTTAACTCTTACTCTGGCATCATGGTTAAGGTCTTAACTTTTACTCTGGACTAATGGTTAAGGTCTTAACTCTTACTCTAGCATTACGGTTAAGGTCTTAACTCTTACTCTGGACTAATGGTTAAGGTCTTAACTCTTACTCTGGCATCATGGTTAAGGTCTTAACTCTTACTCTGGCATCATGGTTAAGGTCTTAACTCTTACTATGGACTAATGGTTAAGGTCTTAACTCTTACTCTGGCATCATGGTTAAGGTCTTAGACTCTTACTCTGGAATAATGGTTAAGGTCTTAACACTTACTCTGGACTAATGGTTAAGGTCTTAACTCTTACTCTGGCATCACGGTTAAGGTCTTAACTCTTACTCTGGACTAATGGTTAAGGTCTTAACTCTTACTCTGGGCTAATGGTTAAGGTCTTAACTCTTACTCTGGACTAATGGTTAAGGTCTTAACTCTTACTCTGGACTAATAGTTAAGGTCTTAGACTCTTACTCTGGCATCATGGTTAAGGTCTTAACTCTTACTCTGAACTAATGGTTAAGGTCTTAACTCTGACTCTGGTGTCATGGTTAAGTTCGTAACTCTTACTGTGGCCTATTGGTTAAGGTCCTAACTCTTACTCTGGCATCATTGTTAATGTCTTAACTCTTACTCTGGCATCATGGTTAAGGTCTTAACTTTTACTCTGGACTAATGGTTAAGGTCTTAACTCTTACTCTAGCATTACGGTTAAGTTCTTAACTCTTACTCTGGGCTAATGGTTAAGGTCTTAACTCTTACTCTGGACTAATGGTTAAGGTCTTAACTCTTACTCTGGACTAATGGTTAAGGTCTTAGCTCTTACTCTGGCATCATGGTTGAGGTCTTAACTCTTACTCTGGACTAATAGTTAAGGTCTTAACTCTTACTCTGGACTAATGGTTAAGGTCTTAACTCTTACTCTGGCATCATGGTTAAGGTCTTAACTCTTACTCTGGCATCATGGTTAAGGTCTTAACTCTTACTCTGGACTAATGGTTAAGGTCTTAACTCTTACTCTGGAATAATGGTTAAGGTCGTAACTCTTACTCTGGCATCATGGTTAAGGTCTTAACTCTGGCATCATGGTTAAGGTCTTAACTCTTACTCTGGACTAATGGTTAAGGTCTTAACGATTACTCTGGCATCATGGTTAAGGTCTTAGACTCATACTCTGGACTAATGGTTAAGGTCTTAACTCTTACTCTGGCATCATGGTTAAGGTCTTAGACTCTTACTCTGGACTAATGGTTAAGGTCTTAACTCTTACTCTGGGCTAATGGTTAAGGTCTTAACTCTTACTCTGGACTAATGGTTAAGGTCTTATCTCTTACACTGGACTAATGGTTAAGGTCTTAGACTCTTACTCTGGCATCATGGATAAGGTCTTAGACTCTTACTCTGGACTACTGGTTAATGTCTTAACTCTTACTCTGGCGTCATGGTTAAGGTCTTAACTCTTACTCTGTACTCATGGTTAAGGTCTTAACACTTACTCTGGCATCATGGTTAAGGTCTTAACTCTTACTCTGGACTAATGGTTAAGGTCTTAACTCTTACTCTGGCATCATGGTTAAGGTCTTAACTCTTACTCTGGACACATGGTTAAGGTCTTAACTCTTACTCTGGACTAATGGTTAAGGTCTTAACTCTTACTCTGGCATCATGGTTAAGGTCTTAACTCTTACTCTGGACTTATGGTTAAGGTCTTAGACTCTTACTATGGACTAATGGTTAAGGTCTTAACTTTTTCTCTGGGCTAATGATTAAGGTCTTAGACTCTTACTCTGGCATCATGGATAAGGTCTTAGACTCTTACTCTGGACTACTGGTTAATGTCTTAACTCTTACTCTGGCATCATGGTTAAGGTCTTAACTCTTACTCTGTACTCATGGTTAAGGTCTTAACACTTACTCTGGCATCATGGTTAAGGTCTTAACTCTTACTCTGGACTAATGGTTAAGGTCTTAACTCTTACTCTGGCATCATGGTTAAGGTCTTAACTCTTACTCTGGACACATGGTTAAGGTCTTAACTCTTACTCTGGACTAATGGTTAAGGTCTTAACTCTTACTCTGGCATCATGGTTAAGGTCTTAACTATTACTCTGGACTTATGGTTAAGGTCTTAGACTCTTACTATGGACTAATGGTTAAGGTCTTAACTTTTTCTCTAGGCTAATGGTTAAGGTCTTAGACTCTTACTCTGGCATCATGGTTAAGGTCTTAGACTCTTACTCTGGCATCAAGGTTAAGGTCTTAACTCTTACTCTGGCATCATGGTTAAGGTCTTAACTCTTACTCTGGACTAATGGTTAAGGTCTTAACTCTTACTCTGGACTAATGGTTAAGGTCTTAACTCATACTCTGGACTAATGGTTAAGGCCTTAGACTCTTACTCTGGACTAATGGTTAAGGTCTTAACTCTTACTCTGGACTAATGGTTAAGGTCTTAACTCTTACTCTGGACTAATGGTTAAGGTCTTAACTCTTACGCTGGCATCATGGTTAAGGTCTTAACTCTTACTCTGGACTAATGGTTAAGGTCTTAAGTCTTACTCTGGCATCGTGGTTAAGGTCTTAACTCTTACTCTGGACTAATGGTTAAGGTCTTAACTCTTACTCTGACATCATGGTTAAGGTCTTAACACTTACTCTGGACTAATGGTTAAGGTCTTAACTCTTACTCTGGCATCATCGTTAAGGTCTTAACTCTTACTCTGGCATCATGGTTAAGGTCTTAGACTCTTACTCTGGACTAATGGTTAAGGTCTTAACTCTTACTCTTGCATCATCGTTAAGGTCTTAACTCTTACTCTGGCATCATGGTTAAGGTCTTAACTCTTACTCTGGACTAATGGTTAAGGTCTTAACTCTTACTCTGGACTAATGGTTAAGGTCTTAACTCTTACTCTGGCATCATGGTTAAGGTCTTAACTCTGGCATCATGGTTAAGGTCTTAACTCTTACTCTGGACTAATGGTTAAGGTCTTAACTCTTAGTCTGGCATCAGGGTTAAGGTCTTAACTCTTACTCTGGACTAATGGTTAAGGTCTTAGACTCTTACTCTGGACTAATGGTTAAGGTCCTAACTCTTTCTCTGGGCTAATGGTTAAGGTCTTAGACTCTTACTCTGGCATCATGGTTAAGGTCTTAGACTCTTACTCTGGCATCAAGGTTAAGGTCTTAACTCTTACTCTGGCATCATGGTTAAGGTCTTAACTCTTACTCTGGACTAATGGTTAAGGTCTTAACTCTTACTCTGGACTAATGGTTAAGGTCCTAACTCTTACTCTGGACTAATTGTTAAGGTCTTAACTCTTACTCTTGCATCATCGTTAAGGTCTTAACTCTTACTCTGGCATCATGGTTAAGGTCTTAACTCTTACTCTGGACTAATGGTTAAGGTCTTAACTCTTACTCTGGGATCATGGTTAAGTTCGTAACTCTTACTGTGGCCTATTGGTTAAGGTCCTAACTCTTACTCTGGCATCATGGTTAAGGTCTTAGACTCATACTCTGGCATCATGGTTAAGATCTTATCTCTTACTCTGGACTAATGGTTAAGTTCTTAACTCTTACTCTGGCATCATGGTTAAGGTCTTAGACTCTTACTCTGGACTAATGGTTAAGGTCTTAACTCTTACTCTGGACTAATGGTTAAGGTCTTATCTCTTACTCTGGACTAATGGTTAAGGTCTTAGACTCTTACTCTGGCATCATGGATAAGGTCTTAGACTCTTACTCTGGACTACTGGTTAATGTCTTAACTCTTACTCTGGCGTCATGGTTAAGGTCTTAACTCTTACTCTGTACTCATGGTTAAGGTCTTAACACTTACTCTGGCATCATGGTTAAGGTCTTAACTCTTACTCTGGACTAATGGTTAAGGTCTTAACTCTTACTCTGGCATCATGGTTAAGGTCTTAACTCTTACTCTGGACACATGGTTAAGGTCTTAACTCTTACTCTGGACTAATGGTTAAGGTCTTAACTCTTACTCTGGCATCATGGTTAAGGTCTTAACTCTTACTCTGGACTTATGGTTAAGGTCTTAGACTCTTACTATGGACTAATGGTTAAGGTCTTAACTTTTTCTCTGGGCTAATGGTTAAGGTCTTAGACTCTTACTCTGGCATCATGGATAAGGTCTTAGACTCTTACTCTGGACTACTGGTTAATGTCTTAACTCTTACTCTGGCGTCATGGTTAAGGTCTTAACTCTTACTCTGTACTCATGGTTAAGGTCTTAACACTTACTCTGGCATCATGGTTAAGGTCTTAACTCTTACTCTGGACTAATGGTTAAGGTCTTAACTCTTACTCTGGCATCATGGTTAAGGTCTTAACTCTTACTCTGGACACATGGTTAAGGTCTTAACTCTTACTCTGGACTAATGGTTAAGGTCTTAACTCTTACTCTGGCATCATGGTTAAGGTCTTAACTCTTACTCTGGACTTATGGTTAAGGTCTTAGACTCTTACTATGGACTAATGGTTAAGGTCTTAACTTTTTCTCTGGGCTAATGGTTAAGGTCTTAGACTCTTACTCTGGCATCATGGTTAAGGTCTTAGACTCTTACTCTGGCATCAAGGTTAAGGTCTTAACTCTTACTCTGGCATCATGGTTAAGGTCTTAACTCTTACTCTGGACTAATGGTTAAGGTCTTAACTCTTACTCTGGACTAATGGTTAAGGTCTTAACTCATACTCTGGACTAATGGTTAAGGCCTTAGACTCTTACTCTGGACTAATGGTTAAGGTCTTAACTCTTACTCTGGACTAATGGTTAAGGTCTTAACTCTTACTCTGGACTAATGGTTAAGGTCTTAACTCTTACGCTGGCATCATGGTTAAGGTCTTAACTCTTACTCTGGACTAATGGTTAAGGTCTTAAGTCTTACTCTGGCATCGTGGTTAAGGTCTTAACTCTTACTCTGGACTAATGGTTAAGGTCTTAACTCTTACTCTGACATCATGGTTAAGGTCTTAACACTTACTCTGGACTAATGGTTAAGGTCTTAACTCTTACTCTGGCATCATCGTTAAGGTCTTAACTCTTACTCTGGCATCATGGTTAAGGTCTTAGACTCTTACTCTGGACTAATGGTTAAGGTCTTAACTCTTACTCTTGCATCATCGTTAAGGTCTTAACTCTTACTCTGGCATCATGGTTAAGGTCTTAACTCTTACTCTGGACTAATGGTTAAGGTCTTAACTCTTACTCTGGACTAATGGTTAAGGTCTTAACTCTTACTCTGGCATCATGGTTAAGGTCTTAACTCTGGCATCATGGTTAAGGTCTTAACTCTTACTCTGGACTAATGGTTAAGGTCTTAACTCTTAGTCTGGCATCAGGGTTAAGGTCTTAACTCTTACTCTGGACTAATGGTTAAGGTCTTAGACTCTTACTCTGGACTAATGGTTAAGGTCCTAACTCTTTCTCTGGGCTAATGGTTAAGGTCTTAGACTCTTACTCTGGCATCATGGTTAAGGTCTTAGACTCTTACTCTGGCATCAAGGTTAAGGTCTTAACTCTTACTCTGGCATCATGGTTAAGGTCTTAACTCTTACTCTGGACTAATGGTTAAGGTCTTAACTCTTACTCTGGACTAATGGTTAAGGTCCTAACTCTTACTCTGGACTAATTGTTAAGGTCTTAACTCTTACTCTTGCATCATCGTTAAGGTCTTAACTCTTACTCTGGCATCATGGTTAAGGTCTTAACTCTTACTCTGGACTAATGGTTAAGGTCTTAACTCTTACTCTGGGATCATGGTTAAGTTCGTAACTCTTACTGTGGCCTATTGGTTAAGGTCCTAACTCTTACTCTGGCATCATGGTTAAGGTCTTAGACTCATACTCTGGCATCATGGTTAAGATCTTATCTCTTACTCTGGACTAATGGTTAAGTTCTTAACTCTTACTCTGGCATCATGGTTAAGGTCTTAGACTCTTACTCTGGACTAATGGTTAAGGTCTTAACTCTTACTCTGGGCTAATGGTTAAGGTCTTAACTCTTACTCTGGACTAATGGTTAAGGTCTTATCTCTTACTCTGGACTACTGGTTAATGTCTTAACTCTTACTCTGGCATCATGGTTAAGGTCTTAACTCTCACTCTGACATCATGGTTAAGGTCTTAACTCTTACTCTGGACTAATGGTTAAGGTCTTAACTCTTACTCTGGACTAATGGTTAAGGTCTTAACTCTTACTCTGGCATCATGGTTAAGGTCTTAGACTCATACTCTGGCATCATGGTTAAGGTCTCAACTCTTACTCTGGACTAATGGTTAAGGTCTTAACTCTTACTCTGGCATCATGGTTAAGGTCTTAGACTCTTACTCTGGACTAATGGTTAAGGTCTTAACTCTTACTCTGGGCTAATGGTTAAGGTCTTAACTCTTACTCTGGACTAATGGTTAAGGTCTTATCTCTTACTCTGGACTAATGGTTAAGGTCTTAGACTCTTACTCTGGCATCATGGATAAGGTCTTAGACTCTTACTCTGGACTACTGGTTAATGTCTTAACTCTTACTCTGGCGTCATGGTTAAGGTCTTAACTCTCACTCTGGCATCATGGGTAAGGTCTTAACTCTTACTCTGTACTCATGGTTAAGGTCCTAACACTTACTCTGGCATCATGGTTAAGGTCTTAACTCTTACTCTGGACTAATGGTTAAGGTCTTAACTCTTACTCTGGCATCATGGTTAAGGTCTTAACTCTTACTCTGGACACATGGTTAAGGTCTTAACTCTTACTCTGGACTAATGGTTAAGGTCTTAACTCTTACTCTGGCATCATGGTTAAGGTCTTAACTCTTACTCTGGACTAATGGTTAAGGTCTTAGACTCTTACTATGGACTAATGGTTAAGGTCTTAACTTTTTCTCTGGGCTAATGGTTAAGGTCTTAGACTCTTACTCTGGCATCATGGTTAAGGTCTTAGACTCTTACTCTGGCATCAAGGTTAAGGTCTTAACTCTTACTCTGGCATCATGGTTAAGGTCTTAACTCTTACTCCGGACTAATGGTTAAGGTCTGAACTCTTACTCTGGACTAATGGTTAAGGTCTTAACTCTTACTCTGGACTAATGGTTAAGGTCTTATCTCTTACTCTGGGCTAATGATTAAGGTCTTAACTCTTACTCTGGCATCATGATTAAGGTCTTAACTCTTACTCTGGCATCATGGTTAAGGTCTTAACTCTTACTCTGGACACATGGTTAAGGTCTTAACTCTTACTCTGGACTAATGGTTAAGGTCTTAACTCTTACTCTGGCATCATGGTTAAGGTCTTAGACTCTTACTCTGGACTAATGGTTAAGGTCTTAACTCTTACTCTGGCATCATGGTTAAGGTCTTAACTCTTACTCTGGACTAATGGTTAAGGTCTTAGACTCTTACTCTGGACTAATGGTTAAGGTCTTAACTTTTTCTCTGGGCTAATGGTTAAGGTCTTAGACTCTTACTCTGGCATCATGGTTAAGGTCTTAGACTCTTACTCTGGCATCAAGGTTAAGGTCTTAACTCTTACTCTGGCATCATGGTTAAGGTCTTAACTCTTACTCTGGACTAATGGTTAAGGTCTGAACTCTTACTCTGGACTAATGGGTAAGGTCTTAACTCTTACTCTGGACTAATGGTTAAGGTCTTAGACTCTTACTCTCGACTAATGGTTAAGGTCTTAACTCTTACTCTGGCATCATGGTTAAGGTCTTAGACTCTTACTCTGGACTAATGGTTAAGGTCTTAACTCATACTCTGGACTAATGGTTAAGGCCTTAGACTTTTACTCTGGACTAATGGTTAAGGTCTTAACTCTTACTCTGGACTAATGGTTAAGGTCTTATCTCTTACTCTGGACTAATGGTTAAGGTCTTAGACTCTTACTCTGGCATCATGGATAAGGTCTTAGACTCTTACTCTGGACTACTGGTTAATGTCTTAACTCTTACTCTGGCGTCATGGTTAAGGTCTTAACTCTCACTCTGGCATCATGGTTAAGGTCTTAACTCTTACTCTGTACTCATGGTTAAGGTCTTAACACTTACTCTGGCATCATGGTTAAGGTCTTAACTCTTACTCTGGACTAATGGTTAAGGTCTTAACTCTTACTCTGGCATCATGGTTAAGGTCTTAACTCTTACTCTGGACACATGGTTAAGGTCTTAACTCTTACTCTGGACTAATGGTTAAGGTCTTAACTCTTACTCTGGCATCATGGTTAAGGTCTTAACTCTTACTCTGGACTAATGGTTAAGGTCTTAGACTCTTACTATGGACTAATGGTTAAGGTCTTAACTTTTTCTCTGGGCTAATGGTTAAGGTCTTAGACTCTTACTCTGGCATCATGGTTAAGGTCTTAGACTCTTACTCTGGCATCATGGTTAAGGTCTTAACTCTTACTCTGAACTAATGGTTAAGGTCTTAACTCTTACTCTGGCATCATGGTTAAGTTCATAACTCTTACTGTGGCCTATTGGTTAAGGTCCTAACTCTTACTCTGGCATCATGGTTAATGTCTTAACTCTTACTCTGGCATCATGGTTAAGGTCTTAACTCTTACTCTGGACTAATGGTTAAGGTCTTAACTCTTACTCTAGCATCACGGTTAAGGTCTTAACTCTTACTCTGGGCTAATGGTTAAGGTCTTAACTCTTACTCTGGACTAATGGTTAAGGTCTTAACTCTTACTCTGGACTAATGGTTAAGGTCTTAACTCTTACTCTGGGCTAATGATTAAAGTCTTAACTCTTACTCTGGCATCATGGTTAAGGTCTTAACTCTTACTCTGGACTAATGGTTAAGGTCTTAACTCTTACTCTGGCATCACGGTTAAGGTCTTAACTCTTACTCTGGACTAATGGTTAAGGTCTTAACTCTTACTCTGGCATCATCGTTAAGGTCTTAACTCTTACTCTGGCATCATGGTTAAGGTCTTAACTCTTACTCTGGACTAATGGTTAAGGTCTTAACTCTTACTCTAGCATCACGGTTAAGGTCTTAACTCTTACTCTGGGCTAATGGTTAAGGTCTTAACTCTTACTCTGGACTAATGGTTAAGGTCTTAACTCTTACTCTGGACTAATGGTTAAGGTCTTAACTCTTACTCTGGGCTAATGATTAAGGTCTTAACTCTTACTCTGGCATCATGGTTAAGGTCTTAACTCTTACTCTGGACTAATGGTTAAGGTCTTAACTCTTACTCTGGCATCATGGTTAAGGTCTTAACTCTTACTCTGGCATCATGGTTAAGGTCTTAACTCTTACTCTGGGCTAATGATTAAGGTCTTAACTCTTACTCTGGCATCATGGTTAAGGTCTTAACTCTTACTCTGGACTAATGGTTAAGGTCTTAACTCTTAATCTGGCATCACGGTTAAGGTCTTAACTCTTACTCTGGACTAATGGTTAAGGTCTTAACTCTTACTCTGGACTAATGGTTACGGTCTTAACTCTTACTCTAGCATCATGGTTAAGGTCTTAACTCTTACTCTGGACTAATGGTTAAGGTCTTAACTCTTACTCTGGCATCATGGTTAAGGTCTTAACTCTTACTCTGGCATCATGGTTAAGGTCTTAACTCTTACTCTGGACTAATGGTTAAGGTCTTAGACTCTTACTCTGGACTAATGGTTAAGGTCTTAACTCTTACTCTGGCATCATGGTTAAGGTCTTAGACTCTTACTCTGGACTAATGGTTAAGGTCTTAACTCTTACTCTGGACTAATGGTTAAGGTCTTAACTCTTACTCTGGACTAATGGTTAAGGTCTTAGACTCTTATTCTCGACTAATGGTTAAGGTCTTAACTCTTACTCTGGCATCATGGTTAAGGTCTTAGACTCTTACTCTGGACTAATGGTTAAGGTCTTAACTCACACTCTGGACTAATGGTTAAGGTCTTAACTCTTACTCTGGACTAATGGTTAAGGTATTAACTCTTACTCTGGCATCATGGTTAAGGTCTTAACTCTTACTCTGGACTAATGGTTAAGGTCTTAACTCTTACTCTGGCATCATGGTTAAGGTCTTAACTCTTACTCTGGACTAATGGTTAAGGTCTTAACTCTTACTCTGGGATCATGGTTAAGTTCTTAACTCTTACTGTGGCCTATTGGTTAAGGTCCTAACTCTTACTCTGGCATCATGGTTAATGTCTTAACTCTTACTCTGGCATCATGGTTAAGGTCTTAACTCTTACTCTGGACTAATGAATAAGGTCTTAACTCTTACTCTGGCATCACGGTTAAGGTTTTAACTCTTACTCTGGACTAATGGTTAAAGTCTTAACTCTTACTCTGGGCTAATGGTTAAGGTCTTAACTCTTACTCTGGACTAATGGTTTAGGTCTTAACTCTTACTCTGGACTAATGGTTAAGGTCTTAACTCTTACTCTGGACTAATGGTTAAGGTCTTATCTCTTACTCTGGGCTAATGATTAAGGTCTTAACTCTTACTCTGGCATCATGGTTAAGGTCTTAACTGTTACTCTGGCATCATGGTTAAGGTCTTAACTCTTACTCTGGACTAATGGTTAAGGTCTTAACTCTTACTCTGGCATCACGGTTAAGGTCTTAACTCTTACTCTGGACTAATGGCTAAGGTCTTAACTCTTACTCTGGACTAATGGTTAAGGTCTTAACTCTTACTCTAGCATGATGGATAAGGTCTTAACTCTTACTCTGGACTAATGGTTAAGGTCTTAACTCTTACTCTGGCATCATGGTTAAGGTCTTAACTCTTACTCTGGCATTATGGTTAAGGTCTTAACTCTTACTATGGACTAATGGTTAAGGTCTTAACTCTTACTCTGGACTAATGGTTAAGGTCTTAACTCTTACTCTGGCATCATGGTTAAGGTCTTAGACTCTTACTCTGGAATAATGGTTAAGGTCTTAACACTTACTCTGGACTAATGGTTAAGGTCTTAACTCTTACTCTGGCATCACGGTTAAGGTCTTAACTCTTACTCTGGACTAATGGTTAAGGTCTTAACTCTTACTCTGGGCTAATGGTTAAGGTCTTAACTCTTACTCTGGACTAATGGTTAAGGTCTTAACTCTTACTCTGGACTAATGGTTAAGGTCTTAGATTCTTACTCTGGCATCATGGTTAAGGTCTTAACTCTTACTCTGAACTAATGGTTAAGGTCTTAACTCTTACTCTGGTATCATGGTTAAGTTCGTAACTCTTACTGTGGCTTATTGGTTAAGGTCCTAACTCTTACTCTGGCATCATGGTTAATGTCTTAACTCTTACTCTGGCATCATGGTTAAGGTCTTAACTTTTACTCTGGACTAATGGTTAAGGTCTTAACTCTTACTCTAGCATTACGGTTAAGGTCTTAACTCTTACTCTGGACTAATGGTTAAGGTCTTAACTCTTACTCTGGCATCATGGTTAAGGTCTTAACTCTTACTCTGGACTAATGGTTAAGGTCTTAACTCTTACTCTGGCATCATGGTTGAGGTCTTAACTCTTACTCTGGACTAATAGTTAAGGTCTTAACTCTTACTCTGGAATAATGGTTAAGGTCTTAACTCTTACTCTGGCATCATGGTTAAGGTCTTAACTCTTACTCTGGCATCATGGTTAAGGTCTTAACTCTTACTCTGGACTAATGGTTAAGGTCTTAACTCTTACTCTGGAATAATGGTTAAGGTCTTAACTCTTACTCTGGCATCATGGTTAAGGTCTTAACTCTGGCATCATGGTTAAGGTCTTAACTCTTACTCTGGACTAATGGTTAAGGTCTTAACGCTTACTCTGGCATCATGGTTAAGGTCTTAGACTCATACTCTGGCATCATGGTTAAGGTCTCAACTCTTACTCTGGACTAATGGTTAAGGTCTTAACTCTTACTCTGGCATCATGGTTAAGGTCTTAGACTCTTACTCTGGACTAATGGTTAAGGTCTTAACTCTTACTCTGGGCTAATGGTTAAGGTCTTAACTCTTACTCTGGACTAATGGTTAAGGTCTTATCTCTTACTCTGGACTAATGGTTAAGGTCTTAGACTCTTACTCTGGCATCATGGATAAGGTCTTAGACTCTTACTCTGGACTACTGGTTAATGTCTTAACTCTTACTCTGGCGTCATGGTTAAGGTCTTAACTCTCACTCTGGCATCATGGTTAAGGTCTTAACTCTTACTCTGGACTAATGGTTAAGGTCTTAACTCTTACTCTGGCATCATGGTTAAGGTCTTAACTCTTACTCTGGACACATGGTTTAGGTCTTAACTCTTACTCCGGACTAATGGTTAAGGTCTTAACTCTTACTCTGGCATCATGGTTAAGGTCTTAACTCTTACTCTGGACTAATGGTTAAGGTCTTAGACTCTTACTATGGACTAATGGTTAAGGTCTTAACTTTTTCTCTGGGCTAATGGTTAAGGTCTTAGACTCTTACTCTGGCATCATGGTTAAGGTCTTAGACTCTTACTCTGGCATCAAGGTTAAGGTCTTAACTCTTACTCTGGCATCATAGTTAAGGTCTTAACTCTTACTCTGGACTAATGGTTAGGGTCTTAACTCTTACTCTGGACTAATGGTTAAGGTCTTAGACTCTTACTCTCGACTAATGGTTAAGGTCTTAACTCTTACTCTGGTATCATGGTTAAGGTCTTAGACTCTTACTCTGGACTAATGGTTAAGGTCTTAACTCATACTCTGGACTAATGGTTAAGGCCTTAGACTCTTACTCTGGACTAATGGTTAAGGTCTTAACTCTTACTCTGGACTAATGGTTAAGGTCTTAACTCTTACTCTGGACTAATGGTTAAGGTCTTAACTCTTACGGTGGCATCATGGTTAAGGTCTTAACTCTTACTCTGGACTAATGGTTAAGGTCTTAAGTCTTACTCTGGCATCGTGGTTAAGGTCTTAACTCTTACTCTGGACTAATGGTTAAGGTCTTAACTCTTACTCTGACATCATGGTTAAGGTCTTAACACTTACTCTGGACTAATGTTTAAGGTCTTAACTCTTACTCTGGCATCATCGTTAAGGTCTTAACTCTTACTCTGGCATCATGGTTAAGGTCTTAGACTCTTACTCTGGACTAATGGTTAAGGTCTTAACTCTTACTCTTGCATCATCGTTAAGGTCTTAGACTCTTACTCTGGACTAATGGTTAAGGTCTTAACTCTTACTCTGGGCTAATGGTTAAGGTCTTAACTCTTACTCTGGACTAATGGTTAAGGTCTTATCTCTTACTCTGGACTAATGGTTAAGGTCTTAGACTCTTACTCTGGCATCATGGATAAGGTCTTAGACTCTTACTCTGGACTACTGGTTAATGTCTTAACTCTTACTCTGGCGTCATGGTTAAGGTCTTAACTCTCACTCTGGCATCATGGTTAAGGTCTTAACTCTTACTCTGTACTCATGGTTAAGGTCTTAACACTTACTCTGGCATCATGGTTAAGGTCTTAACTCTTACTCTGGACTAATGGTTAAGGTCTTAACTCTTACTCTGGCATCATGGTTAAGGTCTTAACTCTTACTCTGGACACATGGTTAAGGTCTTAACTCTTACTCTGGACTAATGGTTAAGGTCTTAACTCTTACTCTGGCATCATGGTTAAGGTCTTAACTCTTACTCTGGACTAATGGTTAAGGTCTTAGACTCTTACTATGGACTAATGGTTAAGGTCTTAACTTTTTCTCTGGGCTAATGGTTAAGGTCTTAGACTCTTACTCTGGCATCATGGTTAAGGTCTTAGACTCTTACTCTGGCATCAAGGTTAAGGTCTTAACTCTTACTCTGGCATCATGGTTAAGGTCTTAACTCTTACTCCGGACTAATGGTTAAGGTCTGAACTCTTACTCTGGACTAATGGTTAAGGTCTTAACTCTTACTCTGGACTAATGGTTAAGGTCTTATCTCTTACTCTGGGCTAATGATTAAGGTCTTAACTCTTACTCTGGCATCATGATTAAGGTCTTAACTCTTACTCTGGCATCATGGTTAAGGTCTTAACTCTTACTCTGGACACATGGTTAAGGTCTTAACTCTTACTCTGGACTAATGGTTAAGGTCTTAACTCTTACTCTGGCACCATGGTTAAGGTCTTAGACTCTTACTCTGGACTAATGGTTAAGGTCTTAACTCTTACTCTGGCATCATGGTTAAGGTCTTAACTCTTACTCTGGACTAATGGTTAAGGTCTTAGACTCTTACTCTGGACTAATGGTTAAGGTCTTAACTTTTTCTCTGGGCTAATGGTTAAGGTCTTAGACTCTTACTCTGGCATCATGGTTAAGGTCTTAGACTCTTACTCTGGCATCAAGGTTAAGGTCTTAACTCTTACTCTGGGATCATGGTTAAGTTCTTAACTCTTACTGTGGCCTATTGGTTAAGGTCCTAACTCTTACTCTGGCATCATGGTTAATGTCTTAACTCTTACTCTGGCATCATGGTTAAGGTCTTAACTCTTACTCTGGACTAATGAATAAGGTCTTAACTCTTACTCTGGCATCACGGTTAAGGTTTTAACTCTTACTCTGGACTAATGGTTAAAGTCTTAACTCTTACTCTGGGCTAATGGTTAAGGTCTTAACTCTTACTCTGGACTAATGGTTTAGGTCTTAACTCTTACTCTGGACTAATGGTTAAGGTCTTAACTCTTACTCTGGACTAATGGTTAAGGTCTTATCTCTTACTCTGGGCTAATGATTAAGGTCTTAACTCTTACTCTGGCATCATGGTTAAGGTCTTAACTGTTACTCTGGCATCATGGTTAAGGTCTTAACTCTTACTCTGGACTAATGGTTAAGGTCTTAACTCTTACTCTGGCATCACGGTTAAGGTCTTAACTCTTACTCTGGACTAATGGCTAAGGTCTTAACTCTTACTCTGGACTAATGGTTAAGGTCTTAACTCTTACTCTAGCATGATGGATAAGGTCTTAACTCTTACTCTGGACTAATGGTTAAGGTCTTAACTCTTACTCTGGCATCATGGTTAAGGTCTTAACTCTTACTCTGGCATTATGGTTAAGGTCTTAACTCTTACTATGGACTAATGGTTAAGGTCTTAACTCTTACTCTGGACTAATGGTTAAGGTCTTAACTCTTACTCTGGCATCATGGTTAAGGTCTTAGACTCTTACTCTGGAATAATGGTTAAGGTCTTAACACTTACTCTGGACTAATGGTTAAGGTCTTAACTCTTACTCTGGCATCACGGTTAAGGTCTTAACTCTTACTCTGGACTAATGGTTAAGGTCTTAACTCTTACTCTGGGCTAATGGTTAAGGTCTTAACTCTTACTCTGGACTAATGGTTAAGGTCTTAACTCTTACTCTGGACTAATGGTTAAGGTCTTAGATTCTTACTCTGGCATCATGGTTAAGGTCTTAACTCTTACTCTGAACTAATGGTTAAGGTCTTAACTCTTACTCTGGTATCATGGTTAAGTTCGTAACTCTTACTGTGGCTTATTGGTTAAGGTCCTAACTCTTACTCTGGCATCATGGTTAATGTCTTAACTCTTACTCTGGCATCATGGTTAAGGTCTTAACTTTTACTCTGGACTAATGGTTAAGGTCTTAACTCTTACTCTAGCATTACGGTTAAGGTCTTAACTCTTACTCTGGACTAATGGTTAAGGTCTTAACTCTTACTCTGGCATCATGGTTAAGGTCTTAACTCTTACTCTGGACTAATGGTTAAGGTCTTAACTCTTACTCTGGCATCATGGTTGAGGTCTTAACTCTTACTCTGGACTAATAGTTAAGGTCTTAACTCTTACTCTGGAATAATGGTTAAGGTCTTAACTCTTACTCTGGCATCATGGTTAAGGTCTTAACTCTTACTCTGGCATCATGGTTAAGGTCTTAACTCTTACTCTGGACTAATGGTTAAGGTCTTAACTCTTACTCTGGAATAATGGTTAAGGTCTTAACTCTTACTCTGGCATCATGGTTAAGGTCTTAACTCTGGCATCATGGTTAAGGTCTTAACTCTTACTCTGGACTAATGGTTAAGGTCTTAACGCTTACTCTGGCATCATGGTTAAGGTCTTAGACTCATACTCTGGCATCATGGTTAAGGTCTCAACTCTTACTCTGGACTAATGGTTAAGGTCTTAACTCTTACTCTGGCATCATGGTTAAGGTCTTAGACTCTTACTCTGGACTAATGGTTAAGGTCTTAACTCTTACTCTGGGCTAATGGTTAAGGTCTTAACTCTTACTCTGGACTAATGGTTAAGGTCTTATCTCTTACTCTGGACTAATGGTTAAGGTCTTAGACTCTTACTCTGGCATCATGGATAAGGTCTTAGACTCTTACTCTGGACTACTGGTTAATGTCTTAACTCTTACTCTGGCGTCATGGTTAAGGTCTTAACTCTCACTCTGGCATCATGGTTAAGGTCTTAACTCTTACTCTGGACTAATGGTTAAGGTCTTAACTCTTACTCTGGCATCATGGTTAAGGTCTTAACTCTTACTCTGGACACATGGTTTAGGTCTTAACTCTTACTCCGGACTAATGGTTAAGGTCTTAACTCTTACTCTGGCATCATGGTTAAGGTCTTAACTCTTACTCTGGACTAATGGTTAAGGTCTTAGACTCTTACTATGGACTAATGGTTAAGGTCTTAACTTTTTCTCTGGGCTAATGGTTAAGGTCTTAGACTCTTACTCTGGCATCATGGTTAAGGTCTTAGACTCTTACTCTGGCATCAAGGTTAAGGTCTTAACTCTTACTCTGGCATCATAGTTAAGGTCTTAACTCTTACTCTGGACTAATGGTTAGGGTCTTAACTCTTACTCTGGACTAATGGTTAAGGTCTTAGACTCTTACTCTCGACTAATGGTTAAGGTCTTAACTCTTACTCTGGTATCATGGTTAAGGTCTTAGACTCTTACTCTGGACTAATGGTTAAGGTCTTAACTCATACTCTGGACTAATGGTTAAGGCCTTAGACTCTTACTCTGGACTAATGGTTAAGGTCTTAACTCTTACTCTGGACTAATGGTTAAGGTCTTAACTCTTACTCTGGACTAATGGTTAAGGTCTTAACTCTTACGGTGGCATCATGGTTAAGGTCTTAACTCTTACTCTGGACTAATGGTTAAGGTCTTAAGTCTTACTCTGGCATCGTGGTTAAGGTCTTAACTCTTACTCTGGACTAATGGTTAAGGTCTTAACTCTTACTCTGACATCATGGTTAAGGTCTTAACACTTACTCTGGACTAATGTTTAAGGTCTTAACTCTTACTCTGGCATCATCGTTAAGGTCTTAACTCTTACTCTGGCATCATGGTTAAGGTCTTAGACTCTTACTCTGGACTAATGGTTAAGGTCTTAACTCTTACTCTTGCATCATCGTTAAGGTCTTAGACTCTTACTCTGGACTAATGGTTAAGGTCTTAACTCTTACTCTGGGCTAATGGTTAAGGTCTTAACTCTTACTCTGGACTAATGGTTAAGGTCTTATCTCTTACTCTGGACTAATGGTTAAGGTCTTAGACTCTTACTCTGGCATCATGGATAAGGTCTTAGACTCTTACTCTGGACTACTGGTTAATGTCTTAACTCTTACTCTGGCGTCATGGTTAAGGTCTTAACTCTCACTCTGGCATCATGGTTAAGGTCTTAACTCTTACTCTGTACTCATGGTTAAGGTCTTAACACTTACTCTGGCATCATGGTTAAGGTCTTAACTCTTACTCTGGACTAATGGTTAAGGTCTTAACTCTTACTCTGGCATCATGGTTAAGGTCTTAACTCTTACTCTGGACACATGGTTAAGGTCTTAACTCTTACTCTGGACTAATGGTTAAGGTCTTAACTCTTACTCTGGCATCATGGTTAAGGTCTTAACTCTTACTCTGGACTAATGGTTAAGGTCTTAGACTCTTACTATGGACTAATGGTTAAGGTCTTAACTTTTTCTCTGGGCTAATGGTTAAGGTCTTAGACTCTTACTCTGGCATCATGGTTAAGGTCTTAGACTCTTACTCTGGCATCAAGGTTAAGGTCTTAACTCTTACTCTGGCATCATGGTTAAGGTCTTAACTCTTACTCCGGACTAATGGTTAAGGTCTGAACTCTTACTCTGGACTAATGGTTAAGGTCTTAACTCTTACTCTGGACTAATGGTTAAGGTCTTATCTCTTACTCTGGGCTAATGATTAAGGTCTTAACTCTTACTCTGGCATCATGATTAAGGTCTTAACTCTTACTCTGGCATCATGGTTAAGGTCTTAACTCTTACTCTGGACACATGGTTAAGGTCTTAACTCTTACTCTGGACTAATGGTTAAGGTCTTAACTCTTACTCTGGCACCATGGTTAAGGTCTTAGACTCTTACTCTGGACTAATGGTTAAGGTCTTAACTCTTACTCTGGCATCATGGTTAAGGTCTTAACTCTTACTCTGGACTAATGGTTAAGGTCTTAGACTCTTACTCTGGACTAATGGTTAAGGTCTTAACTTTTTCTCTGGGCTAATGGTTAAGGTCTTAGACTCTTACTCTGGCATCATGGTTAAGGTCTTAGACTCTTACTCTGGCATCAAGGTTAAGGTCTTAACTCTTACTCTGGCATCATGGTTAAGGTCTTAACTCTTACTCTGGACTAATGGTTAAGGTCTGAACTCTTACTCTGGACTAATGGGTAAGGTCTTAACTCTTACTCTGGACTAATGGTTAAGGTCTTAGACTCTTACTCTCGACTAATGGTTAAGGTCTTAACTCTTACTCTGGCATCATGGTTAAGGTCTTAGACTCTTACTCTGGACTAATGGTTAAGGTCTTAACTCATACTCTGGACTAATGGTTAAGGCCTTAGACTCTTACTCTGGACTAATGGTTAAGGTCTTAACTCTTACTCTGGACTAATGGTTAAGGTCTTATCTCTTACTCTGGACTAATGGTTAAGGTCTTAGACTCTTACTCTGGCATCATGGATAAGGTCTTAGACTCTTACTCTGGACTACTGGTTAATGTCTTAACTCTTACTCTGGCGTCATGGTTAAGGTCTTAACTCTCACTCTGGCATCATGGTTAAGGTCTTAACTCTTACTCTGTACTCATGGTTAAGGTCTTAACACTTACTCTGGCATCATGGTTAAGGTCTTAACTCTTACTCTGGACTAATGGTTAAGGTCTTAACTCTTACTCTGGCATCATGGTTAAGGTCTTAACTCTTACTCTGGACACATGGTTAAGGTCTTAACTCTTACTCTGGACTAATGGTTAAGGTCTTAACTCTTACTCTGGCATCATGGTTAAGGTCTTAACTCTTACTCTGGACTAATGGTTAAGGTCTTAGACTCTTACTATGGACTAATGGTTAAGGTCTTAACTTTTTCTCTGGGCTAATGGTTAAGGTCTTAGACTCTTACTCTGGCATCATGGTTAAGGTCTTAGACTCTTACTCTGGCATCATGGTTAAGGTCTTAACTCTTACTCTGAACTAATGGTTAAGGTCTTAACTCTTACTCTGGCATCATGGTTAAGTTCATAACTCTTACTGTGGCCTATTGGTTAAGGTCCTAACTCTTACTCTGGCATCATGGTTAATGTCTTAACTCTTACTCTGGCATCATGGTTAAGGTCTTAACTCTTACTCTGGACTAATGGTTAAGGTCTTAACTCTTACTCTAGCATCACGGTTAAGGTCTTAACTCTTACTCTGGGCTAATGGTTAAGGTCTTAACTCTTACTCTGGACTAATGGTTAAGGTCTTAACTCTTACTCTGGACTAATGGTTAAGGTCTTAACTCTTACTCTGGGCTAATGATTAAGGTCTTAACTCTTACTCTGGCATCATGGTTAAGGTCTTAACTCTTACTCTGGACTAATGGTTAAGGTCTTAACTCTTACTCTGGCATCACGGTTAAGGTCTTAACTCTTACTCTGGACTAATGGTTAAGGTCTTAACTCTTACTCTGGCATCATCGTTAAGGTCTTAACTCTTACTCTGGCATCATGGTTAAGGTCTTAACTCTTACTCTGGACTAATGGTTAAGGTCTTAACTCTTACTCTAGCATCACGGTTAAGGTCTTAACTCTTACTCTGGGCTAATGGTTAAGGTCTTAACTCTTACTCTGGACTAATGGTTAAGGTCTTAACTCTTACTCTGGACTAATGGTTAAGGTCTTAACTCTTACTCTGGGCTAATGATTAAGGTCTTAACTCTTACTCTGGCATCATGGTTAAGGTCTTAACTCTTACTCTGGACTAATGGTTAAGGTCTTAACTCTTACTCTGGCATCATGGTTAAGGTCTTAACTCTTACTCTGGACTAATGGTTAAGGTCTTAACTCTTACTCTGGGCTAATGATTAAGGTCTTAACTCTTACTCTGGCATCATGGTTAAGGTCTTAACTCTTACTCTGGACTAATGGTTAAGGTCTTAGACTCTTACTATGGACTAATGGTTAAGGTCTTAACTTTTTCTCTGGGCTAATGGTTAAGGTCTTAACTCTTACTCTGGACTAATGGTTAAGGTCTTAACTCTTACTCTGGCATCATGGTTAAGGTCTTAACTCTTACTCTGGCATTATGGTTAAGGTCTTAACTCTTACTATGGACTAATGGTTAAGGTCTTAACTCTTACTCTGGACTAATGGTTAAGGTCTTAACTCTTACTCTGGCATCATGGTTAAGGTCTTAGACTCTTACTCTGGAATAATGGTTAAGGTCTTAACACTTACTCTGGACTAATGGTTAAGGTCTTAACTCTTACTCTGGCATCACGGTTAAGGTCTTAACTCTTACTCTGGACTAATGGTTAAGGTCTTAACTCTTACTCTGGGCTAATGGTTAACGTCTTAACTCTTACTCTGGACTAATGGTTAAGGTCTTAACTCTTACTCTGGACTAATGGTTAAGGTCTTAGATTCTTACTCTGGCATCATGGTTAAGGTCTTAACTCTTACTCTGAACTAATGGTTAAGGTCTTAACTCTTACTCTGGTATCATGGTTAAGTTCGTAACTCTTACTGTGGCCTATTGGTTAAGGTCCTAACTCTTACTCTGGCATCATGGTTAATGTCTTAACTCTTACTCTGGCATCATGGTTAAGGTCTTAACTTTTACTCTGGACTAATGGTTAAGGTCTTAACTCTTACTCTAGCATTACGGTTAAGGTCTTAACTCTTACTCTGGACTAATGGTTAAGGTCTTAACTCTTACTCTGGCATCATGGTTAAGGTCTTAACTCTTACTCTGGCATCATGGTTAAGGTCTTAACTCTTACTATGGACTAATGGTTAAGGTCTTAACTCTTACTCTGGCATCATGGTTAAGGTCTTAGACTCTTACTCTGGAATAATGGTTAAGGTCTTAACACTTACTCTGGACTAATGGTTAAGGTCTTAACTCTTACTCTGGCATCACGGTTAAGGTCTTAACTCTTACTCTGGACTAATGGTTAAGGTCTTAACTCTTACTCTGGGCTAATGGTTAAGGTCTTAACTCTTACTCTGGACTAATGGTTAAGGTCTTAACTCTTACTCTGGACTAATAGTTAAGGTCTTAGACTCTTACTCTGGCATCATGGTTAAGGTCTTAACTCTTACTCTGAACTAATGGTTAAGGTCTTAACTCTGACTCTGGTGTCATGGTTAAGTTCGTAACTCTTACTGTGGCCTATTGGTTAAGGTCCTAACTCTTACTCTGGCATCATTGTTAATGTCTTAACTCTTACTCTGGCATCATGGTTAAGGTCTTAACTTTTACTCTGGACTAATGGTTAAGGTCTTAACTCTTACTCTAGCATTACGGTTAAGTTCTTAACTCTTACTCTGGGCTAATGGTTAAGGTCTTAACTCTTACTCTGGACTAATGGTTAAGGTCTTAACTCTTACTCTGGACTAATGGTTAAGGTCTTAGCTCTTACTCTGGCATCATGGTTGAGGTCTTAACTCTTACTCTGGACTAATAGTTAAGGTCTTAACTCTTACTCTGGACTAATGGTTAAGGTCTTAACTCTTACTCTGGCATCATGGTTAAGGTCTTAACTCTTACTCTGGCATCATGGTTAAGGTCTTAACTCTTACTCTGGACTAATGGTTAAGGTCTTAACTCTTACTCTGGAATAATGGTTAAGGTCGTAACTCTTACTCTGGCATCATGGTTAAGGTCTTAACTCTGGCATCATGGTTAAGGTCTTAACTCTTACTCTGGACTAATGGTTAAGGTCTTAACGATTACTCTGGCATCATGGTTAAGGTCTTAGACTCATACTCTGGCATCATGGTTAAGGTCTCAACTCTTACTCTGGACTAATGGTTAAGGTCTTAACTCTTACTCTGGCATCATGGTTAAGGTCTTAGACTCTTACTCTGGACTAATGGTTAAGGTCTTAACTCTTACTCTGGGCTAATGGTTAAGGTCTTAACTCTTACTCTGGACTAATGGTTAAGGTCTTATCTCTTACTCTGGACTAATGGTTAAGGTCTTAGACTCTTACTCTGGCATCATGGATAAGGTCTTAGACTCTTACTCTGGACTACTGGTTAATGTCTTAACTCTTACTCTGGCGTCATGGTTAAGGTCTTAACTCTTACTCTGTACTCATGGTTAAGGTCTTAACACTTACTCTGGCATCATGGTTAAGGTCTTAACTCTTACTCTGGACTAATGGTTAAGGTCTTAACTCTTACTCTGGCATCATGGTTAAGGTCTTAACTCTTACTCTGGACACATGGTTAAGGTCTTAACTCTTACTGTGGACTAATGGTTAAGGTCTTAACTCTTACTCTGGCATCATGGTTAAGGTCTTAACTCTTACTCTGGACTTATGGTTAAGGTCTTAGACTCTTACTATGGACTAATGGTTAAGGTCTTAACTTTTTCTCTGGGCTAATGATTAAGGTCTTAGACTCTTACTCTGGCATCATGGATAAGGTCTTAGACTCTTACTCTGGACTACTGGTTAATGTCTTAACTCTTACTCTGGCGTCATGGTTAAGGTCTTAACTCTTACTCTGTACTCATGGTTAAGGTCTTAACACTTACTCTGGCATCATGGTTAAGGTCTTAACTCTTACTCTGGACTAATGGTTAAGGTCTTAACTCTTACTCTGGCATCATGGTTAAGGTCTTAACTCTTACTCCTGACACATGGTTAAGGTCTTAACTCTTACTCTGGACTAATGGTTAAGGTCTTAACTCTTACTCTGGCATCATGGTTAAGGTCTTAACTCTTACTCTGGACTTATGGTTAAGGTCTTAGACTCTTACTATGGACTAATGGTTAAGGTCTTAACTTTTTCTCTGGGCTAATGGTTAAGGTCTTAGACTCTTACTCTGGCATCATGGTTAAGGTCTTAGACTCTTACTCTGGCATCAAGGTTAAGGTCTTAACTCTTACTCTGGCATCATGGTTAAGGTCTTAACTCTTACTCTGGACTAATGGTTAAGGTCTTAACTCTTACTCTGGACTAATGGTTAAGGTCTTAACTCATTCTCTGGACTAATGGTTAAGGCCTTAGACTCTTACTCTGGACTAATGGTTAAGGTCTTAACTCTTACTCTGGACTAATGGTTAAGGTCTTAACTCTTACTCTGGACTAATGGTTAAGGTCTTAACTCTTACGCTGGCATCATGGTTAAGGTCTTAACTCTTACTCTGGACTAATGGTTAAGGTCTTAAGTCTTACTCTGGCATCGTGGTTAAGGTCTTAACTCTTACTCTGGACTAATGGTTAAGGTCTTAACTCTTACTCTGACATCATGGTTAAGGTCTTAACACTTACTCTGGACTAATGGTTAAGGTCTTAACTCTTACTCTGGCATCATCGTTAAGGTCTTAACTCTTACTCTGGCATCATGGTTAAGGTCTTAGACTCTTACTCTGGACTAATGGTTAAGGTCTTAACTCTTACTCTTGCATCATCGTTAAGGTCTTAACTCTTACTCTGGCATCATGGTTAAGGTCTTAACTCTTACTCTGGACTAATGGTTAAGGTCTTAACTCTTACTCTGGACTAATGGTTAAGGTCTTAACTCTTACTCTGGCATCATGGTTAAGGTCTTAACTCTGGCATCATGGTTAAGGTCTTAACTCTTACTCTGGACTAATGGTTAAGGTCTTAACTCTTAGTCTGGCATCAGGGTTAAGGTCTTAACTCTTACTCTGGACTAATGGTTAAGGTCTTAGACTCTTACTCTGGACTAATGGTTAAGGTCCTAACTCTTTCTCTGGGCTAATGGTTAAGGTCTTAGACTCTTACTCTGGCATCATGGTTAAGGTCTTAGACTCTTACTCTGGCATCAAGGTTAAGGTCTTAACTCTTACTCTGGCATCATGGTTAAGGTCTTAACTCTTACTCTGGACTAATGGTTAAGGTCTTAACTCTTACTCTGGACTAATGGTTAAGGTCCTAACTCTTACTCTGGACTAATTGTTAAGGTCTTAACTCTTACTCTTGCATCATCGTTAAGGTCTTAACTCTTACTCTGGCATCATGGTTAAGGTCTTAACTCTTACTCTGGACTAATGGTTAAGGTCTTAACTCTTACTCTGGGATCATGGTTAAGTTCGTAACTCTTACTGTGGCCTATTGGTTAAGGTCCTAACTCTTACTCTGGCATCATGGTTAAGGTCTTAGACTCATACTCTGGCATCATGGTTAAGATCTTATCTCTTACTCTGGACTAATGGTTAAGTTCTTAACTCTTACTCTGGCATCATGGTTAAGGTCTTAGACTCTTACTCTGGACTAATGGTTAAGGTCTTAACTCTTACTCTGGACTAATGGTTAAGGTCTTATCTCTTACTCTGGACTAATGGTTAAGGTCTTAGACTCTTACTCTGGCATCATGGATAAGGTCTTAGACTCTTACTCTGGACTACTGGTTAATGTCTTAACTCTTACTCTGGCGTCATGGTTAAGGTCTTAACTCTTACTCTGTACTCATGGTTAAGGTCTTAACACTTACTCTGGCATCATGGTTAAGGTCTTAACTCTTACTCTGGACTAATGGTTAAGGTCTTAACTCTTACTCTGGCATCATGGTTAAGGTCTTAACTCTTACTCTGGACACATGGTTAAGGTCTTAACTCTTACTCTGGACTAATGGTTAAGGTCTTAACTCTTACTCTGGCATCATGGTTAAGGTCTTAACTCTTACTCTGGACTTATGGTTAAGGTCTTAGACTCTTACTATGGACTAATGGTTAAGGTCTTAACTTTTTCTCTGGGCTAATGGTTAAGGTCTTAGACTCTTACTCTGGCATCATGGATAAGGTCTTAGACTCTTACTCTGGACTACTGGTTAATGTCTTAACTCTTACTCTGGCGTCATGGTTAAGGTCTTAACTCTTACTCTGTACTCATGGTTAAGGTCTTAACACTTACTCTGGCATCATGGTTAAGGTCTTAACTCTTACTCTGGACTAATGGTTAAGGTCTTAACTCTTACTCTGGCATCATGGTTAAGGTCTTAACTCTTACTCTGGACACATGGTTAAGGTCTTAACTCTTACTCTGGACTAATGGTTAAGGTCTTAACTCTTACTCTGGCATCATGGTTAAGGTCTTAACTCTTACTCTGGACTTATGGTTAAGGTCTTAGACTCTTACTATGGACTAATGGTTAAGGTCTTAACTTTTTCTCTGGGCTAATGGTTAAGGTCTTAGACTCTTACTCTGGCATCATGGTTAAGGTCTTAGACTCTTACTCTGGCATCAAGGTTAAGGTCTTAACTCTTACTCTGGCATCATGGTTAAGGTCTTAACTCTTACTCTGGACTAATGGTTAAGGTCTTAACTCTTACTCTGGACTAATGGTTAAGGTCTTAACTCATACTCTGGACTAATGGTTAAGGCCTTAGACTCTTACTCTGGACTAATGGTTAAGGTCTTAACTCTTACTCTGGACTAATGGTTAAGGTCTTAACTCTTACTCTGGACTAATGGTTAAGGTCTTAACTCTTACGCTGGCATCATGGTTAAGGTCTTAACTCTTACTCTGGACTAATGGTTAAGGTCTTAAGTCTTACTCTGGCATCGTGGTTAAGGTCTTAACTCTTACTCTGGACTAATGGTTAAGGTCTTAACTCTTACTCTGACATCATGGTTAAGGTCTTAACACTTACTCTGGACTAATGGTTAAGGTCTTAACTCTTACTCTGGCATCATCGTTAAGGTCTTAACTCTTACTCTGGCATCATGGTTAAGGTCTTAGACTCTTACTCTGGACTAATGGTTAAGGTCTTAACTCTTACTCTTGCATCATCGTTAAGGTCTTAACTCTTACTCTGGCATCATGGTTAAGGTCTTAACTCTTACTCTGGACTAATGGTTAAGGTCTTAACTCTTACTCTGGACTAATGGTTAAGGTCTTAACTCTTACTCTGGCATCATGGTTAAGGTCTTAACTCTGGCATCATGGTTAAGGTCTTAACTCTTACTCTGGACTAATGGTTAAGGTCTTAACTCTTAGTCTGGCATCAGGGTTAAGGTCTTAACTCTTACTCTGGACTAATGGTTAAGGTCTTAGACTCTTACTCTGGACTAATGGTTAAGGTCCTAACTCTTTCTCTGGGCTAATGGTTAAGGTCTTAGACTCTTACTCTGGCATCATGGTTAAGGTCTTAGACTCTTACTCTGGCATCAAGGTTAAGGTCTTAACTCTTACTCTGGCATCATGGTTAAGGTCTTAACTCTTACTCTGGACTAATGGTTAAGGTCTTAACTCTTACTCTGGACTAATGGTTAAGGTCCTAACTCTTACTCTGGACTAATTGTTAAGGTCTTAACTCTTACTCTTGCATCATCGTTAAGGTCTTAACTCTTACTCTGGCATCATGGTTAAGGTCTTAACTCTTACTCTGGACTAATGGTTAAGGTCTTAACTCTTACTCTGGGATCATGGTTAAGTTCGTAACTCTTACTTTGGCCTATTGGTTAAGGTCCTAACTCTTACTCTGGCATCATGGTTAAGGTCTTAGACTCATACTCTGGCATCATGGTTAAGATCTTATCTCTTACTCTGGACTAATGGTTAAGTTCTTAACTCTTACTCTGGCATCATGGTTAAGGTCTTAGACTCTTACTCTGGACTAATGGTTAAGGTCTTAACTCTTACTCTGGGCTAAAGGTTAAGGTCTTAACTCTTACTCTGGACTAATGGTTAAGGTCTTATCTCTTACTCTGGACTACTGGTTAATGTCTTAACTCTTACTCTGGCATCATGGTTAAGGTCTTAACTCTCACTCTGACATCATGGTTAAGGTCTTAACTCTTACTCTGGACTAATGGTTAAGGTCTTAACTCTTACTCTGGACTAATGGTTAAGGTCTTAACTCTTACTCTGGCATCATGGTTAAGGTCTTAGACTCATACTCTGGCATCATGGTTAAGGTCTCAACTCTTACTCTGGACTAATGGTTAAGGTCTTAACTCTTACTCTGGCATCATGGTTAAGGTCTTAGACTCTTACTCTGGACTAATGGTTAAGGTCTTAACTCTTACTCTGGGCTAATGGTTAAGGTCTTAACTCTTACTCTGGACTAATGGTTAAGGTCTTATCTCTTACTCTGGACTAATGGTTAAGGTCTTAGACTCTTACTCTGGCATCATGGATAAGGTCTTAGACTCTTACTCTGGACTACTGGTTAATGTCTTAACTCTTACTCTGGCGTCATGGTTAAGGTCTTAACTCTCACTCTGGCATCATGGTTAAGGTCTTAACTCTTACTCTGTACTCATGGTTAAGGTCTTAACACTTACTCTGGCATCATGGTTAAGGTCTTAACTCTTACTCTGGACTAATGGTTAAGGTCTTAACTCTTACTCTGGCATCATGGTTAAGGTCTTAACTCTTACTCTGGACACATGGTTAAGGTCTTAACTCTTACTCTGGACTAATGGTTAAGGTCTTAACTCTTACTCTGGCATCATGGTTAAGGTCTTAACTCTTACTCTGGACTAATGGTTAAGGTCTTAGACTCTTACTATGGACTAATGGTTAAGGTCTTAACTTTTTCTCTGGGCTAATGGTTAAGGTCTTAGACTCTTACTCTGGCATCATGGTTAAGGTCTTAGACTCTTACTCTGGCATCAAGGTTAAGGTCTTAACTCTTACTCTGGCATCATGGTTAAGGTCTTAACTCTTACTCCGGACTAATGGTTAAGGTCTGAACTCTTACTCTGGACTAATGGTTAAGGTCTTAACTCTTACTCTGGACTAATGGTTAAGGTCTTATCTCTTACTCTGGGCTAATGATTAAGGTCTTAACTCTTACTCTGGCATCATGATTAAGGTCTTAACTCTTACTCTGGCATCATGGTTAAGGTCTTAACTCTTACTCTGGACACATGGTTAAGGTCTTAACTCTTACTCTGGACTAATGGTTAAGGTCTTAACTCTTACTCTGGCATCATGGTTAAGGTCTTAGACTCTTACTCTGGACTAATGGTTAAGGTCTTAACTCTTACTCTGGCATCATGGTTAAGGTCTTAACTCTTACTCTGGACTAATGGTTAAGGTCTTAGACTCTTACTCTGGACTAATGGTTAAGGTCTTAACTTTTTCTCTGGGCTAATGGTTAAGGTCTTAGACTCTTACTCTGGCATCATGGTTAAGGTCTTAGACTCTTACTCTGGCATCAAGGTTAAGGTCTTAACTCTTACTCTGGCATCATGGTTAAGGTCTTAACTCTTACTCTGGACTAATGGTTAAGGTCTGAACTCTTACTCTGGACTAATGGGTAAGGTCTTAACTCTTACTCTGGACTAATGGTTAAGGTCTTAGACTCTTACTCTCGACTAATGGTTAAGGTCTTAGACTCTTACTCTGGCATCATGGTTAAGGTCTTAACTCTTACTCTGGACTAATGGTTAAGGTCTTAACTCTTACTCTGGACTAATGGTTAAGGTCTTAACTCTTACGCTGGCATCATGGTTAAGGTCTTAACTCTTACTCTGGACTAATGGTTAAGGTCTTAAGTCTTACTCTGGCATCGTGGTTAAGGTCTTAACTCTTACTCTGGACTAATGGTTAAGGTCTTAACTCTTACTCTGACATCATGGTTAAGGTCTTAACACTTACTCTGGACTAATGGTTAAGGTCTTAACTCTTACTCTGGCATCATCGTTAAGGTCTTAACTCTTACTCTGGCATCATGGTTAAGGTCTTAGACTCTTACTCTGGACTAATGGTTAAGGTCTTAACTCTTACTCTTGCATCATCGTTAAGGTCTTAACTCTTACTCTGGCATCATGGTTAAGGTCTTAACTCTTACTCTGGACTAATGGTTAAGGTCTTAACTCTTACTCTGGACTAATGGTTAAGGTCTTAACTCTTACTCTGGCATCATGGTTAAGGTCTTAACTCTGGCATCATGGTTAATGTCTTAACTCTTACTCTGGACTAATGGTTAAGGTCTTAACTCTTAGTCTGGCATCAGGGTTAAGGTCTTAACTCTTACTCTGGACTAATGGTTAAGGTCTTAGACTCTTACTCTGGACTAATGGTTAAGGTCCTAACTCTTTCTCTGGGCTAATGGTTAAGGTCTTAGACTCTTACTCTGGCATCATGGTTAAGGTCTTAGACTCTTACTCTGGCATCAAGGTTAAGGTCTTAACTCTTACTCTGGCATCATGGTTAAGGTCTTAACTCTTACTCTGGACTAATGGTTAAGGTCTTAACTCTTACTCTGGACTAATGGTTAAGGTCCTAACTCTTACTCTGGACTAATTGTTAAGGTCTTAACTCTTACTCTTGCATCATCGTTAAGGTCTTAACTCTTACTCTGGCATCATGGTTAAGGTCTTAACTCTTACTCTGGACTAATGGTTAAGGTCTTAACTCTTACTCTGGGATCATGGTTAAGTTCGTAACTCTTACTGTGGCCTATTGGTTAAGGTCCTAACTCTTACTCTGGCATCATGGTTAAGGTCTTAGACTCATACTCTGGCATCATGGTTAAGATCTTATCTCTTACTCTGGACTAATGGTTAAGTTCTTAACTCTTACTCTGGCATCATGGTTAAGGTCTTAGACTCTTACTCTGGACTAATGGTTAAGGTCTTAACTCTTACTCTGGGCTAATGGTTAAGGTCTTAACTCTTACTCTGGACTAATGGTTAAGGTCTTATCTCTTACTCTGGACTACTGGTTAATGTCTTAACTCTTACTCTGGCATCATGGTTAAGGTCTTAACTCTCACTCTGACATCATGGTTAAGGTCTTAACTCTTACTCTGGACTAATGGTTAAGGTCTTAACTCTTACTCTGGACTAATGGTTAAGGTCTTAACTCTTACTCTGGCATCATGGTTAAGGTCTTAGACTCATACTCTGGCATCATGGTTAAGGTCTCAACTCTTACTCTGGACTAATGGTTAAGGTCTTAACTCTTACTCTGGCATCATGGTTAAGGTCTTAGACTCTTACTCTGGACTAATGGTTAAGGTCTTAACTCTTACTCTGGGCTAATGGTTAAGGTCTTAACTCTTACTCTGGACTAATGGTTAAGGTCTTATCTCTTACTCTGGACTAATGGTTAAGGTCTTAGACTCTTACTCTGGCATCATGGATAAGGTCTTAGACTCTTACTCTGGACTACTGGTTAATGTCTTAACTCTTACTCTGGCGTCATGGTTAAGGTCTTAACTCTCACTCTGGCATCATGGTTAAGGTCTTAACTCTTACTCTGTACTCATGGTTAAGGTCTTAACACTTACTCTGGCATCATGGTTAAGGTCTTAACTCTTACTCTGGACTAATGGTTAAGGTCTTAACTCTTACTCTGGCATCATGGTTAAGGTCTTAACTCTTACTCTGGACACATGGTTAAGGTCTTAACTCTTACTCTGGACTAATGGTTAAGGTCTTAACTCTTACTCTGGCATCATGGTTAAGGTCTTAACTCTTACTCTGGACTAATGGTTAAGGTCTTAGACTCTTACTATGGACTAATGGTTAAGGTCTTAACTTTTTCTCTGGGCTAATGGTTAAGGTCTTAGACTCTTACTCTGGCATCATGGTTAAGGTCTTAGACTCTTACTCTGGCATCAAGGTTAAGGTCTTAACTCTTACTCTGGCATCATGGTTAAGGTCTTAACTCTTACTCCGGACTAATGGTTAAGGTCTGAACTCTTACTCTGGACTAATGGTTAAGGTCTTAACTCTTACTCTGGACTAATGGTTAAGGTCTTATCTCTTACTCTGGGCTAATGATTAAGGTCTTAACTCTTACTCTGGCATCATGATTAAGGTCTTAACTCTTACTCTGGCATCATGGTTAAGGTCTTAACTCTTACTCTGGACACATGGTTAAGGTCTTAACTCTTACTCTGGACTAATGGTTAAGGTCTTAACTCTTACTCTGGCATCATGGTTAAGGTCTTAGACTCTTACTCTGGACTAATGGTTAAGGTCTTAACTCTTACTCTGGCATCATGGTTAAGGTCTTAACTCTTACTCTGGACTAATGGTTAAGGTCTTAGACTCTTACTCTGGACTAATGGTTAAGGTCTTAACTTTTTCTCTGGGCTAATGGTTAAGGTCTTAGACTCTTACTCTGGCATCATGGTTAAGGTCTTAGACTCTTACTCTGGCATCAAGGTTAAGGTCTTAACTCTTACTCTGGCATCATGGTTAAGGTCTTAACTCTTACTCTGGACTAATGGTTAAGGTCTGAACTCTTACTCTGGACTAATGGGTAAGGTCTTAACTCTTACTCTGGACTAATGGTTAAGGTCTTAGACTCTTACTCTCGACTAATGGTTAAGGTCTTAACTCTTACTCTGGCATCATGGTTAAGGTCTTAGACTCTTACTCTGGACTAATGGTTAAGGTCTTAACTCATACTCTGGACTAATGGTTAAGGCCTTAGACTTTTACTCTGGACTAATGGTTAAGGTCTTAGACTCTTACTCTGGCGTCATGGTTAAGGTCTTAACTCTCACTCTGGCATCATGGTTAAGGTCTTAACTCTTACTCTGTACTCATGGTTAAGGTCTTAACACTTACTCTGGCATCATGGTTAAGGTCTTAACTCTTACTCTGGACTAATGGTTAAGGTCTTAACTCTTACTCTGGCATCATGGTTAAGGTCTTAACTCTTACTCTGGACACATGGTTAAGGTCTTAACTCTTACTCTGGACTAATGGTTAAGGTCTTAACTCTTACTCTGGCATCATGGTTAAGGTCTTAACTCTTACTCTGGACTAATGGTTAAGGTCTTAGACTCTTACTATGGACTAATGGTTAAGGTCTTAACTTTTTCTCTGGGCTAATGGTTAAGGTCTTAGACTCTTACTCTGGCATCATGGTTAAGGTCTTAGACTCTTACTCTGGCATCATGGTTAAGGTCTTAACTCTTACTCTGAACTAATGGTTAAGGTCTTAACTCTTACTCTGGCATCATGGTTAAGTTCATAACTCTTACTGTGGCCTATTGGTTAAGGTCCTAACTCTTACTCTGGCATCATGGTTAATGTCTTAACTCTTACTCTGGCATCATGGTTAAGGTCTTAACTCTTACTCTGGACTAATGGTTAAGGTCTTAACTCTTACTCTAGCATCACGGTTAAGGTCTTAACTCTTACTCTGGGCTAATGGTTAAGGTCTTAACTCTTACTCTGGACTAATGGTTAAGGTCTTAACTCTTACTCTGGACTAATGGTTAAGGTCTTAACTCTTACTCTGGGCTAATGATTAAGGTCTTAACTCTTACTCTGGCATCATGGTTAAGGTCTTAACTCTTACTCTGGACTAATGGTTAAGGTCTTAACTCTTACTCTGGCATCACGGTTAAGGTCTTAACTCTTACTCTGGACTAATGGTTAAGGTCTTAACTCTTACTCTGGCATCATCGTTAAGGTCTTAACTCTTACTCTGGCATCATGGTTAAGGTCTTAACTCTTACTCTGGACTAATGGTTAAGGTCTTAACTCTTACTCTAGCATCACGGTTAAGGTCTTAACTCTTACTCTGGGCTAATGGTTAAGGTCTTAACTCTTACTCTGGACTAATGGTTAAGGTCTTAACTCTTACTCTGGACTAATGGTTAAGGTCTTAACTCTTACTCTGGGCTAATGATTAAGGTCTTAACTCTTACTCTGGCATCATGGTTAAGGTCTTAACTCTTACTCTGGACTAATGGTTAAGGTCTTAACTCTTACTCTGGCATCATGGTTAAGGTCTTAACTCTTACTCTGGACTAATGGTTAAGGTCTTAACTCTTACTCTGGGCTAATGATTAAGGTCTTAACTCTTACTCTGGCATCATGGTTAAGGTCTTAACTCTTACTCTGGACTAATGGTTAAGGTCTTAACTCTTAATCTGGCATCACGGTTAAGGTCTTAACTCTTACTCTGGACTAATGGTTAAGGTCTTAACTCTTACTCTGGACTAATGGTTACGGTCTTAACTCTTACTCTAGCATCATGGTTAAGGTCTTAACTCTTACTCTGGACTAATGGTTAAGGTCTTAACTCTTACTCTGGCATCATGGTTAAGGTCTTAACTCTTACTCTGGCATCATGGTTAAGGTCTTAACTCTTACTCTGGACTAATGGTTAAGGTCTTAGACTCTTACTCTGGACTAATGGTTAAGGTCTTAACTCTTACTCTGGCATCATGGTTAAGGTCTTAGACTCTTACTCTGGACTAATGGTTAAGGTCTTAACTCTTACTCTGGACTAATGGTTAAGGTCTTAACTCTTACTCTGGACTAATGGTTAAGGTCTTAGACTCTTATTCTCGACTAATGGTTAAGGTCTTAACTCTTACTCTGGCATCATGGTTAAGGTCTTAGACTCTTACTCTGGACTAATGGTTAAGGTCTTAACTCACACTCTGGACTAATGGTTAAGGTCTTAACTCTTACTCTGGACTAATGGTTAAGGTATTAACTCTTACTCTGGCATCATGGTTAAGGTCTTAACTCTTACTCTGGACTAATGGTTAAGGTCTTAACTCTTACTCTGGCATCATGGTTAAGGTCTTAACTCTTACTCTGGACTAATGGTTAAGGTCTTAACTCTTACTCTGGGATCATGGTTAAGTTCTTAACTCTTACTGTGGCCTATTGGTTAAGGTCCTAACTCTTACTCTGGCATCATGGTTAATGTCTTAACTCTTACTCTGGCATCATGGTTAAGGTCTTAACTCTTACTCTGGACTAATGAATAAGGTCTTAACTCTTACTCTGGCATCACGGTTAAGGTCTTAACTCTTACTCTGGACTAATGGTTAAAGTCTTAACTCTTACTCTGGGCTAATGGTTAAGGTCTTAACTCTTACTCTGGACTAATGGTTTAGGTCTTAACTCTTACTCTGGACTAATGGTTAAGGTCTTAACTCTTACTCTGGACTAATGGTTAAGGTCTTATCTCTTACTCTGGGCTAATGATTAAGGTCTTAACTCTTACTCTGGCATCATGGTTAAGGTCTTAACTGTTACTCTGGCATCATGGTTAAGGTCTTAACTCTTACTCTGGACTAATGGTTAAGGTCTTAACTCTTACTCTGGCATCACGGTTAAGGTCTTAACTCTTACTCTGGACTAATGGCTAAGGTCTTAACTCTTACTCTGGACTAATGGTTAAGGTCTTAACTCTTACTCTAGCATGATGGATAAGGTCTTAACTCTTACTCTGGACTAATGGTTAAGGTCTTAACTCTTACTCTGGCATCATGGTTAAGGTCTTAACTCTTACTCTGGCATTATGGTTAAGGTCTTAACTCTTACTATGGACTAATGGTTAAGGTCTTAACTCTTACTCTGGACTAATGGTTAAGGTCTTAACTCTTACTCTGGCATCATGGTTAAGGTCTTAGACTCTTACTCTGGAATAATGGTTAAGGTCTTAACACTTACTCTGGACTAATGGTTAAGGTCTTAACTCTTACTCTGGCATCACGGTTAAGGTCTTAACTCTTACTCTGGACTAATGGTTAAGGTCTTAACTCTTACTCTGGGCTAATGGTTAAGGTCTTAACTCTTACTCTGGACTAATGGTTAAGGTCTTAACTCTTACTCTGGACTAATGGTTAAGGTCTTAGATTCTTACTCTGGCATCATGGTTAAGGTCTTAACTCTTACTCTGAACTAATGGTTAAGGTCTTAACTCTTACTCTGGTATCATGGTTAAGTTCGTAACTCTTACTGTGGCTTATTGGTTAAGGTCCTAACTCTTACTCTGGCATCATGGTTAATGTCTTAACTCTTACTCTGGCATCATGGTTAAGGTCTTAACTTTTACTCTGGACTAATGGTTAAGGTCTTAACTCTTACTCTAGCATTACGGTTAAGGTCTTAACTCTTACTCTGGACTAATGGTTAAGGTCTTAACTCTTACTCTGGCATCATGGTTAAGGTCTTAACTCTTACTCTGGACTAATGGTTAAGGTCTTAACTCTTACTCTGGCATCATGGTTGAGGTCTTAACTCTTACTCTGGACTAATAGTTAAGGTCTTAACTCTTACTCTGGAATAATGGTTAAGGTCTTAACTCTTACTCTGGCATCATGGTTAAGGTCTTAACTCTTACTCTGGCATCATGGTTAAGGTCTTAACTCTTACTCTGGACTAATGGTTAAGGTCTTAACTCTTACTCTGGAATAATGGTTAAGGTCTTAACTCTTACTCTGGCATCATGGTTAAGGTCTTAACTCTGGCATCATGGTTAAGGTCTTAACTCTTACTCTGGACTAATGGTTAAGGTCTTAACGCTTACTCTGGCATCATGGTTAAGGTCTTAGACTCATACTCTGGCATCATGGTTAAGGTCTCAACTCTTACTCTGGACTAATGGTTAAGGTCTTAACTCTTACTCTGGCATCATGGTTAAGGTCTTAGACTCTTACTCTGGACTAATGGTTAAGGTCTTAACTCTTACTCTGGGCTAATGGTTAAGGTCTTAACTCTTACTCTGGACTAATGGTTAAGGTCTTATCTCTTACTCTGGACTAATGGTTAAGGTCTTAGACTCTTACTCTGGCATCATGGATAAGGTCTTAGACTCTTACTCTGGACTACTGGTTAATGTCTTAACTCTTACTCTGGCGTCATGGTTAAGGTCTTAACTCTCACTCTGGCATCATGGTTAAGGTCTTAACTCTTACTCTGGACTAATGGTTAAGGTCTTAACTCTTACTCTGGCATCATGGTTAAGGTCTTAACTCTTACTCTGGACACATGGTTTAGGTCTTAACTCTTACTCCGGACTAATGGTTAAGGTCTTAACTCTTACTCTGGCATCATGGTTAAGGTCTTAACTCTTACTCTGGACTAATGGTTAAGGTCTTAGACTCTTACTATGGACTAATGGTTAAGGTCTTAACTTTTTCTCTGGGCTAATGGTTAAGGTCTTAGACTCTTACTCTGGCATCATGGTTAAGGTCTTAGACTCTTACTCTGGCATCAAGGTTAAGGTCTTAACTCTTACTCTGGCATCATGGTTAAGGTCTTAACTCTTACTCTGGACTAATGGTTAGGGTCTTAACTCTTACTCTGGACTAATGGTTAAGGTCTTAGACTCTTACTCTCGACTAATGGTTAAGGTCTTAACTCTTACTCTGGTATCATGGTTAAGGTCTTAGACTCTTACTCTGGACTAATGGTTAAGGTCTTAAGTCATACTCTGGACTAATGGTTAAGGCCTTAGACTCTTACTCTGGACTAATGGTTAAGGTCTTAACTCTTACTCTGGACTAATGGTTAAGGTCTTAACTCTTACTCTGGACTAATGGTTAAGGTCTTAACTCTTACGCTGGCATCATGGTTAAGGTCTTAACTCTTACTCTGGACTAATGGTTAAGGTCTTAAGTCTTACTCTGGCATCGTGGTTAAGGTCTTAACTCTTACTCTGGACTAATGGTTAAGGTCTTAACTCTTACTCTGACATCATGGTTAAGGTCTTAACACTTACTCTGGACTAATGTTTAAGGTCTTAACTCTTACTCTGGCATCATCGTTAAGGTCTTAACTCTTACTCTGGCATCATGGTTAAGGTCTTAGACTCTTACTCTGGACTAATGGTTAAGGTCTTAACTCTTACTCTTGCATCATCGTTAAGGTCTTAGACTCTTACTCTGGACTAATGGTTAAGGTCTTAACTCTTACTCTGGGCTAATGGTTAAGGTCTTAACTCTTACTCTGGACTAATGGTTAAGGTCTTATCTCTTACTCTGGACTAATGGTTAAGGTCTTAGACTCTTACTCTGGCATCATGGATAAGGTCTTAGACTCTTACTCTGGACTACTGGTTAATGTCTTAACTCTTACTCTGGCGTCATGGTTAAGGTCTTAACTCTTACTCTGTACTCATGGTTAAGGTCTTAACACTTACTCTGGCATCATGGTTAAGGTCTTAACTCTTACTCTGGACTAATGGTTAAGGTCTTAACTCTTACTCTGGCATCATGGTTAAGGTCTTAACTCTTACTCTGGACACATGGTTAAGGTCTTAACTCTTACTCTGGACTAATGGTTAAGGTCTTAACTCTTACTCTGGCATCATGGTTAAGGTCTTAACTCTTACTCTGGACTAATGGTTAAGGTCTTAGACTCTTACTATGGACTAATGGTTAAGGTCTTAACTTTTTCTCTGGGCTAATGGTTAAGGTCTTAGACTCTTACTCTGGCATCATGGTTAAGGTCTTAGACTCTTACTCTGGCATCAAGGTTAAGGTCTTAACTCTTACTCTGGCATCATGGTTAAGGTCTTAACTCTTACTCCGGACTAATGGTTAAGGTCTGAACTCTTACTCTGGACTAATGGTTAAGGTCTTAACTCTTACTCTGGACTAATGGTTAAGGTCTTATCTCTTACTCTGGGCTAATGATTAAGGTCTTAACTCTTACTCTGGCATCATGATTAAGGTCTTAACTCTTACTCTGGCATCATGGTTAAGGTCTTAACTCTTACTCTGGACACATGGTTAAGGTCTTAACTCTTACTCTGGACTAATGGTTAAGGTCTTAACTCTTACTCTGGCATCATGGTTAAGGTCTTAGACTCTTACTCTGGACTAATGGTTAAGGTCTTAACTCTTACTCTGGCATCATGGTTAAGGTCTTAACTCTTACTCTGGACTAATGGTTAAGGTCTTAGACTCTTACTCTGGACTAATGGTTAAGGTCTTAACTTTTTCTCTGGGCTAATGGTTAAGGTCTTAGACTCTTACTCTGGCATCATGGTTAAGGTCTTAGACTCTTACTCTGGCATCAAGGTTAAGGTCTTAACTCTTACTCTGGCATCATGGTTAAGGTCTTAACTCTTACTCTGGACTAATGGTTAAGGTCTGAACTCTTACTCTGGACTAATGGGTAAGGTCTTAACTCTTACTCTGGACTAATGGTTAAGGTCTTAGACTCTTACTCTCGACTAATGGTTAAGGTCTTAACTCTTACTCTGGCATCATGGTTAAGGTCTTAGACTCTTACTCTGGACTAATGGTTAAGGTCTTAACTCATACTCTGGACTAATGGTTAAGGCCTTAGACTCTTACTCTGGACTAATGGTTAAGGTCTTAACTCTTACTCTGGACTAATGGTTAAGGTCTTATCTCTTACTCTGGACTAATGGTTAAGGTCTTAGACTCTTACTCTGGCATCATGGATAAGGTCTTAGACTCTTACTCTGGACTACTGGTTAATGTCTTAACTCTTACTCTGGCGTCATGGTTAAGGTCTTAACTCTCACTCTGGCATCATGGTTAAGGTCTTAACTCTTACTCTGTACTCATGGTTAAGGTCTTAACACTTACTCTGGCATCATGGTTAAGGTCTTAACTCTTACTCTGGACTAATGGTTAAGGTCTTAACTCTTACTCTGGCATCATGGTTAAGGTCTTAACTCTTACTCTGGACACATGGTTAAGGTCTTAACTCTTACTCTGGACTAATGGTTAAGGTCTTAACTCTTACTCTGGCATCATGGTTAAGGTCTTAACTCTTACTCTGGACTAATGGTTAAGGTCTTAGACTCTTACTATGGACTAATGGTTAAGGTCTTAACTTTTTCTCTGGGCTAATGGTTAAGGTCTTAGACTCTTACTCTGGCATCATGGTTAAGGTCTTAGACTCTTACTCTGGCATCATGGTTAAGGTCTTAACTCTTACTCTGAACTAATGGTTAAGGTCTTAACTCTTACTCTGGCATCATGGTTAAGTTCATAACTCTTACTGTGGCCTATTGGTTAAGGTCCTAACTCTTACTCTGGCATCATGGTTAATGTCTTAACTCTTACTCTGGCATCATGGTTAAGGTCTTAACTCTTACTCTGGACTAATGGTTAAGGTCTTAACTCTTACTCTAGCATCACGGTTAAGGTCTTAACTCTTACTCTGGGCTAATGGTTAAGGTCTTAACTCTTACTCTGGACTAATGGTTAAGGTCTTAACTCTTACTCTGGACTAATGGTTAAGGTCTTAACTCTTACTCTGGGCTAATGATTAAGGTCTTAACTCTTACTCTGGCATCATGGTTAAGGTCTTAACTCTTACTCTGGACTAATGGTTAAGGTCTTAACTCTTACTCTGGCATCACGGTTAAGGTCTTAACTCTTACTCTGGACTAATGGTTAAGGTCTTAACTCTTACTCTGGCATCATCGTTAAGGTCTTAACTCTTACTCTGGCATCATGGTTAAGGTCTTAACTCTTACTCTGGACTAATGGTTAAGGTCTTAACTCTTACTCTAGCATCACGGTTAAGGTCTTAACTCTTACTCTGGGCTAATGGTTAAGGTCTTAACTCTTACTCTGGACTAATGGTTAAGGTCTTAACTCTTACTCTGGACTAATGGTTAAGGTCTTAACTCTTACTCTGGGCTAATGATTAAGGTCTTAACTCTTACTCTGGCATCATGGTTAAGGTCTTAACTCTTACTCTGGACTAATGGTTAAGGTCTTAACTCTTACTCTGGCATCATGGTTAAGGTCTTAACTCTTACTCTGGACTAATGGTTAAGGTCTTAACTCTTACTCTGGGCTAATGATTAAGGTCTTAACTCTTACTCTGGCATCATGGTTAAGGTCTTAACTCTTACTCTGGACTAATGGTTAAGGTCTTAACTCTTAATCTGGCATCACGGTTAAGGTCTTAACTCTTACTCTGGACTAATGGTTAAGGTCTTAACTCTTACTCTGGACTAATGGTTACGGTCTTAACTCTTACTCTAGCATCATGGTTAAGGTCTTAACTCTTACTCTGGACTAATGGTTAAGGTCTTAACTCTTACTCTGGCATCATGGTTAAGGTCTTAACTCTTACTCTGGCATCATGGTTAAGGTCTTAACTCTTACTCTGGACTAATGGTTAAGGTCTTAGACTCTTACTCTGGACTAATGGTTAAGGTCTTAACTCTTACTCTGGCATCATGGTTAAGGTCTTAGACTCTTACTCTGGACTAATGGTTAAGGTCTTAACTCTTACTCTGGACTAATGGTTAAGGTCTTAACTCTTACTCTGGACTAATGGTTAAGATCTTAGACTCTTATTCTCGACTAATGGTTAAGGTCTTAACTCTTACTCTGGCATCATGGTTAAGGTCTTAGACTCTTACTCTGGACTAATGGTTAAGGTCTTAACTCACACTCTGGACTAATGGTTAAGGTCTTAACTCTTACTCTGGACTAATGGTTAAGGTATTAACTCTTACTCTGGCATCATGGTTAAGGTCTTAACTCTTACTCTGGACTAATGGTTAAGGTCTTAACTCTTACTCTGGCATCATGGTTAAGGTCTTAACTCTTACTCTGGACTAATGGTTAAGGTCTTAACTCTTACTCTGGGATCATGGTTAAGTTCTTAACTCTTACTGTGGCCTATTGGTTAAGGTCCTAACTCTTACTCTGGCATCATGGTTAATGTCTTAACTCTTACTCTGGCATCATGGTTAAGGTCTTTACTCTTACTCTGGACTAATGAATAAGGTCTTAACTCTTACTCTGGCATCACGGTTAAGGTCTTAACTCTTACTCTGGACTAATGGTTAAAGTCTTAACTCTTACTCTGGGCTAATGGTTAAGGTCTTAACTCTTACTCTGGACTAATGGTTTAGGTCTTAACTCTTACTCTGGACTAATGGTTAAGGTCTTAACTCTTACTCTGGACTAATGGTTAAGGTCTTATCTCTTACTCTGGGCTAATGATTAAGGTCTTAACTCTTACTCTGGCATCATGGTTAAGGTCTTAACTGTTACTCTGGCATCATGGTTAAGGTCTTAACTCTTACTCTGGACTAATGGTTAAGGTCTTAACTCTTACTCTGGCATCACGGTTAAGGTCTTAACTCTTACTCTGGACTAATGGCTAAGGTCTTAACTCTTACTCTGGACTAATGGTTAAGGTCTTAACTCTTACTCTAGCATGATGGATAAGGTCTTAACTCTTACTCTGGACTAATGGTTAAGGTCTTAACTCTTACTCTGGCATCATGGTTAAGGTCTTAACTCTTACTCTGGCATTATGGTTAAGGTCTTAACTCTTACTATGGACTAATGGTTAAGGTCTTAACTCTTACTCTGGACTAATGGTTAAGGTCTTAACTCTTACTCTGGCATCATGGTTAAGGTCTTAGACTCTTACTCTGGAATAATGGTTAAGGTCTTAACACTTACTCTGGACTAATGGTTAAGGTCTTAACTCTTACTCTGGCATCACGGTTAAGGTCTTAACTCTTACTCTGGACTAATGGTTAAGGTCTTAACTCTTACTCTGGGCTAATGGTTAAGGTCTTAACTCTTACTCTGGACTAATGGTTAAGGTCTTAACTCTTACTCTGGACTAATGGTTAAGGTCTTAGATTCTTACTCTGGCATCATGGTTAAGGTCTTAACTCTTACTCTGAACTAATGGTTAAGGTCTTAACTCTTACTCTGGTATCATGGTTAAGTTCGTAACTCTTACTGTGGCCTATTGGTTAAGGTCCTAACTCTTACTCTGGCATCATGGTTAATGTCTTAACTCTTACTCTGGCATCATGGTTAAGGTCTTAACTTTTACTCTGGACTAATGGTTAAGGTCTTAACTCTTACTCTAGCATTACGGTTAAGGTCTTAACTCTTACTCTGGACTAATGGTTAAGGTCTTAACTCTTACTCTGGCATCATGGTTAAGGTCTTAACTCTTACTCTGGACTAATGGTTAAGGTCTTAACTCTTACTCTGGCATCATGGTTGAGGTCTTAACTCTTACTCTGGACTAATAGTTAAGGTCTTAACTCTTACTCTGGAATAATGGTTAAGGTCTTAACTCTTACTCTGGCATCATGGTTAAGGTCTTAACTAACTCTTACTCTGGCATCATGGTTAAGGTCTTAACTCTTACTCTGGACTAATGGTTAAGGTCTTAACTCTTACTCTGGAATAATGGTTAAGGTCTTAACTCTTACTCTGGCATCATGGTTAAGGTCTTAACTCTGGCATCATGGTTAAGGTCTTAACTCTTACTCTGGACTAATGGTTAAGGTCTTAACGCTTACTCTGGCATCATGGTTAAGGTCTTAGACTCATACTCTGGCATCATGGTTAAGGTCTCAACTCTTACTCTGGACTAATGGTTAAGGTCTTAACTCTTACTCTGGCATCATGGTTAAGGTCTTAGACTCTTACTCTGGACTAATGGTTAAGGTCTTAACTCTTACTCTGGGCTAATGGTTAAGGTCTTAACTCTTACTCTGGACTAATGGTTAAGGTCTTATCTCTTACTCTGGACTAATGGTTAAGGTCTTAGACTCTTACTCTGGCATCATGGATAAGGTCTTAGACTCTTACTCTGGACTACTGGTTAATGTCTTAACTCTTACTCTGGCGTCATGGTTAAGGTCTTAACTCTCACTCTGGCATCATGGTTAAGGTCTTAACTCTTACTCTGGACTAATGGTTAAGGTCTTAACTCTTACTCTGGCATCATGGTTAAGGTCTTAACTCTTACTCTGGACACATGGTTAAGGTCTTAACTCTTACTCCGGACTAATGGTTAAGGTCTTAACTCTTACTCTGGCATCATGGTTAAGGTCTTAACTCTTACTCTGGACTAATGGTTAAGGTCTTAGACTCTTACTATGGACTAATGGTTAAGGTCTTAACTTTTTCTCTGGGCTAATGGTTAAGGTCTTAGACTCTTACTCTGGCATCATGGTTAAGGTCTTAGACTCTTACTCTGGCATCAAGGTTAAGGTCTTAACTCTTACTCTGGCATCATGGTTAAGGTCTTAACTCTTACTCTGGACTAATGGTTAAGGTCTTAACTCTTACTCTGGACTAATGGTTAAGGTCCTAACTCTTACTCTGGACTAATTGTTAAGGTCTTAACTCTTACTCTTGCATCATCGTTAAGGTCTTAACTCTTACTCTGGCATCATGGTTAAGGTCTTAACTCTTACTCTGGCATCATGGTTAAGGTCTTAACTCTTACTCTGGACTAATGGTTAAGGTCTTAACTCTTACTCTGAGATCATGGTTAAGTTCGTAACTCTTACTGTGGCCTATTGGTTAAGGTCCTAACTCTTACTCTGGCATCATGGTTAAGGTCTTAGACTCATACTCTGGCATCATGGTTAAGATCTTATCTCTTACTCTGGACTAATGGTTAAGTTCTTAACTCTTACTCTGGCATCATGGTTAAGGTCTTAACTCTTACTCTGGACTAATGGTTAAGGTCTTAGACTCTTACTCTGGACTAATGGTTAAGGTCTTAACTCTTTCTCTGGGCTAATGGTTAAGGTCTTAGACTCTTACTCTGGCATCATGGTTAAGGTCTTAGACTCTTACTCTGGCATCAAGGTTAAGGTCTTAACTCTTACTCTGGCATCATGGTTAAGGTCTTTACTCTTACTCTGGACTAATGGTTAAGGTCTTAACTCTTACTCTGGCATCATGGTTAAGGTCTTAGACTCTTACTCTGGACTAATGGTTAAGGTCTTAACTCTTACTCTGGGCTAATGGTTAAGGTCTTAACTCTTACTCTGGACTAATGGTTAAGGTCTTATCTCTTACTCTGGACTAATGGTTAAGGTCTTAGACTCTTACTCTGGCATCATGGATAAGGTCTTAGACTCTTACTCTGGACTACTGGTTAATGTCTTAACTCTTACTCTGGCGTCATGGTTAAGGTCTTAACTCTCACTCTGGCATCATGGTTAAGGTCCTAACTCTTACTCTGTACTCATGGTTAAGGTCTTAACACTTACTCTGGCATCATGGTTAAGGTCTTAACTCTTACTCTGGACTAATGGTTAAGGTCTTAACTCTTACTCTGGCATCATGGTTAAGGTCTTAACTCTTACTCTGGACACATGGTTAAGGTCTTAACTCTTACTCTGGACTAATGGTTAAGGTCTTAACTCTTACTCTGGCATCATGGTTAAGGTCCTAACTCTTACTCTGGACTAATGGTTAAGGTCTTAGACTCTTACTATGGACTAATGGTTAAGGTCTTAACTTTTTCTCTGGGCTAATGGTTAAGGTCTTAGACTCTTACTCTGGCATCATGGTTAAGGTCTTAGACTCTTACTCTGGCATCAAGGTTAAGGTCCTAACTCTTACTCTGGACTAATTGTTAAGGTCTTAACTCTTACTCTTGCATCATCGTTAAGGTCTTAACTCTTACTCTGGCATCATGGTTAAGGTCTTAACTCTTACTCTGGACTAATGGTTAAGGTCTTAACTCTTACTCTGGGATCATGGTTAAGTTCGTAACTCTTACTGTGGCCTATTGGTTAAGGTCCTAACTCTTACTCTGGCATCATGGTTAAGGTCTTAGACTCATACTCTGGCATCATGGTTAAGATCTTATCTCTTACTCTGGACTAATGGTTAAGTTCTTAACTCTTACTCTGGCATCATGGTTAAGGTCTTAGACTCTTACTCTGGACTAATGGTTAAGGTCTTAACTCTTACTCTGGGCTAATGGTTAAGGTCTTAACTCTTACTCTGGACTAATGGTTAAGGTCTTATCTCTTACTCTGGACTACTGGTTAATGTCTTAACTCTTACTCTGGCATCATGGTTAAGGTCTTAACTCTCACTCTGACATCATGGTTAAGGTCTTAACTCTTACTCTGGACTAATGGTTAAGGTCTTAACTCTTACTCTGGACTAATGGTTAAGGTCTTAACTCTTACTCTGGCATCATGGTTAAGGTCTTAGACTCATACTCTGGCATCATGGTTAAGGTCTCAACTCTTACTCTGGACTAATGGTTAAGGTCTTAACTCTTACTCTGGCATCATGGTTAAGGTCTTAGACTCTTACTCTGGACTAATGGTTAAGGTCTTAACTCTTACTCTGGGCTAATGGTTAAGGTCTTAACTCTTACTCTGGACTAATGGTTAAGGTCTTATCTCTTACTCTGGACTAATGGTTAAGGTCTTAGACTCTTACTCTGGCATCATGGATAAGGTCTTAGACTCTTACTCTGGACTACTGGTTAATGTCTTAACTCTTACTCTGGCGTCATGGTTAAGGTCTTAACTCTCACTCTGGCATCATGGTTAAGGTCTTAACTCTTACTCTGTACTCATGGTTAAGGTCTTAACACTTACTCTGGCATCATGGTTAAGGTCTTAACTCTTACTCTGGACTAATGGTTAAGGTCTTAACTCTTACTCTGGCATCATGGTTAAGGTCTTAACTCTTACTCTGGACACATGGTTAAGGTCTTAACTCTTACTCTGGACTAATGGTTAAGGTCTTAACTCTTACTCTGGCATCATGGTTAAGGTCTTAACTCTTACTCTGGACTAATGGTTAAGGTCTTAGACTCTTACTATGGACTAATGGTTAAGGTCTTAACTTTTTCTCTGGGCTAATGGTTAAGGTCTTAGACTCTTACTCTGGCATCATGGTTAAGGTCTTAGACTCTTACTCTGGCATCAAGGTTAAGGTCTTAACTCTTACTCTGGCATCATGGTTAAGGTCTTAACTCTTACTCCGGACTAATGGTTAAGGTCTGAACTCTTACTCTGGACTAATGGTTAAGGTCTTAACTCTTACTCTGGACTAATGGTTAAGGTCTTATCTCTTACTCTGGGCTAATGATTAAGGTCTTAACTCTTACTCTGGCATCATGATTAAGGTCTTAACTCTTACTCTGGCATCATGGTTAAGGTCTTAACTCTTACTCTGGACACATGGTTAAGGTCTTAACTCTTACTCTGGACTAATGGTTAAGGTCTTAACTCTTACTCTGGCATCATGGTTAAGGTCTTAGACTCTTACTCTGGACTAATGGTTAAGGTCTTAACTCTTACTCTGGCATCATGGTTAAGGTCTTAACTCTTACTCTGGACTAATGGTTAAGGTCTTAGACTCTTACTCTGGACTAATGGTTAAGGTCTTAACTTTTTCTCTGGGCTAATGGTTAAGGTCTTAGACTCTTACTCTGGCATCATGGTTAAGGTCTTAGACTCTTACTCTGGCATCAAGGTTAAGGTCTTAACTCTTACTCTGGCATCATGGTTAAGGTCTTAACTCTTACTCTGGACTAATGGTTAAGGTCTGAACTCTTACTCTGGACTAATGGGTAAGGTCTTAACTCTTACTCTGGACTAATGGTTAAGGTCTTAGACTCTTACTCTCGACTAATGGTTAAGGTCTTAACTCTTACTCTGGCATCATGGTTAAGGTCTTAGACTCTTACTCTGGACTAATGGTTAAGGTCTTAACTCATACTCTGGACTAATGGTTAAGGCCTTAGACTTTTACTCTGGACTAATGGTTAAGGTCTTAACTCTTACTCTGGACTAATGGTTAAGGTCTTATCTCTTACTCTGGACTAATGGTTAAGGTCTTAGACTCTTACTCTGGCATCATGGATAAGGTCTTAGACTCTTACTCTGGACTACTGGTTAATGTCTTAACTCTTACTCTGGCGTCATGGTTAAGGTCTTAACTCTCACTCTGGCATCATGGTTAAGGTCTTAACTCTTACTCTGTACTCATGGTTAAGGTCTTAACACTTACTCTGGCATCATGGTTAAGGTCTTAACTCTTACTCTGGACTAATGGTTAAGGTCTTAACTCTTACTCTGGCATCATGGTTAAGGTCTTAACTCTTACTCTGGACACATGGTTAAGGTCTTAACTCTTACTCTGGACTAATGGTTAAGGTCTTAACTCTTACTCTGGCATCATGGTTAAGGTCTTAACTCTTACTCTGGACTAATGGTTAAGGTCTTAGACTCTTACTATGGACTAATGGTTAAGGTCTTAACTTTTTCTCTGGGCTAATGGTTAAGGTCTTAGACTCTTACTCTGGCATCATGGTTAAGGTCTTAGACTCTTACTCTGGCATCATGGTTAAGGTCTTAACTCTTACTCTGAACTAATGGTTAAGGTCTTAACTCTTACTCTGGCATCATGGTTAAGTTCATAACTCTTACTGTGGCCTATTGGTTAAGGTCCTAACTCTTACTCTGGCATCATGGTTAATGTCTTAACTCTTACTCTGGCATCATGGTTAAGGTCTTAACTCTTACTCTGGACTAATGGTTAAGGTCTTAACTCTTACTCTAGCATCACGGTTAAGGTCTTAACTCTTACTCTGGGCTAATGGTTAAGGTCTTAACTCTTACTCTGGACTAATGGTTAAGGTCTTAACTCTTACTCTGGACTAATGGTTAAGGTCTTAACTCTTACTCTGGGCTAATGGTTAAGGTCTTAACTCTTACTCTGGACTAATGGTTAAGGTCTTAACTCTTACTCTGGACTAATGGTTAAGGTCTTAACTCTTACTCTGGGCTAATGATTAAGGTCTTAACTCTTACTCTGGCATCATGGTTAAGGTCTTAACTCTTACTCTGGACTAATGGTTAAGGTCTTAACTCTTACTCTGGCATCATGGTTAAGGTCTTAACTCTTACTCTGGACTAATGGTTAAGGTCTTAACTCTTACTCTGGGCTAATGATTAAGGTCTTAACTCTTACTCTGGCATCATGGTTAAGGTCTTAACTCTTACTCTGGACTAATGGTTAAGGTCTTAACTCTTAATCTGGCATCACGGTTAAGGTCTTAACTCTTACTCTGGACTAATGGTTAAGGTCTTAACTCTTACTCTGGACTAATGGTTACGGTCTTAACTCTTACTCTAGCATCATGGTTAAGGTCTTAACTCTTACTCTGGACTAATGGTTAAGGTCTTAACTCTTACTCTGGCATCATGGTTAAGGTCTTAACTCTTACTCTGGCATCATGGTTAAGGTCTTAACTCTTACTCTGGACTAATGGTTAAGGTCTTAGACTCTTACTCTGGACTAATGGTTAAGGTCTTAACTCTTACTCTGGCATCATGGTTAAGGTCTTAGACTCTTACTCTGGACTAATGGTTAAGGTCTTAACTCTTACTCTGGACTAATGGTTAAGGTCTTAACTCTTACTCTGGACTAATGGTTAAGGTCTTAGACTCTTATTCTCGACTAATGGTTAAGGTCTTAACTCTTACTCTGGCATCATGGTTAAGGTCTTAGACTCTTACTCTGGACTAATGGTTAAGGTCTTAACTCACACTCTGGACTAATGGTTAAGGTCTTAACTCTTACTCTGGACTAATGGTTAAGGTATTAACTCTTACTCTGGCATCATGGTTAAGGTCTTAACTCTTACTCTGGACTAATGGTTAAGGTCTTAACTCTTACTCTGGCATCATGGTTAAGGTCTTAACTCTTACTCTGGACTAATGGTTAAGGTCTTAACTCTTACTCTGGGATCATGGTTAAGTTCTTAACTCTTACTGTGGCCTATTGGTTAAGGTCCTAACTCTTACTCTGGCATCATGGTTAATGTCTTAACTCTTACTCTGGCATCATGGTTAAGGTCTTAACTCTTACTCTGGACTAATGAATAAGGTCTTAACTCTTACTCTGGCATCACGGTTAAGGTCTTAACTCTTACTCTGGACTAATGGTTAAAGTCTTAACTCTTACTCTGGGCTAATGGTTAAGGTCTTAACTCTTACTCTGGACTAATGGTTTAGGTCTTAACTCTTACTCTGGACTAATGGTTAAGGTCTTAACTCTTACTCTGGACTAATGGTTAAGGTCTTATCTCTTACTCTGGGCTAATGATTAAGGTCTTAACTCTTACTCTGGCATCATGGTTAAGGTCTTAACTGTTACTCTGGCATCATGGTTAAGGTCTTAACTCTTACTCTGGACTAATGGTTAAGGTCTTAACTCTTACTCTGGCATCACGGTTAAGGTCTTAACTCTTACTCTGGACTAATGGCTAAGGTCTTAACTCTTACTCTGGACTAATGGTTAAGGTCTTAACTCTTACTCTAGCATGATGGATAAGGTCTTAACTCTTACTCTGGACTAATGGTTAAGGTCTTAACTCTTACTCTGGCATCATGGTTAAGGTCTTAACTCTTACTCTGGCATTATGGTTAAGGTCTTAACTCTTACTATGGACTAATGGTTAAGGTCTTAACTCTTACTCTGGACTAATGGTTAAGGTCTTAACTCTTACTCTGGCATCATGGTTAAGGTCTTAGACTCTTACTCTGGAATAATGGTTAAGGTCTTAACACTTACTCTGGACTAATGGTTAAGGTCTTAACTCTTACTCTGGCATCACGGTTAAGGTCTTAACTCTTACTCTGGACTAATGGTTAAGGTCTTAACTCTTACTCTGGGCTAATGGTTAAGGTCTTAACTCTTACTCTGGACTAATGGTTAAGGTCTTAACTCTTACTCTGGACTAATGGTTAAGGTCTTAGATTCTTACTCTGGCATCATGGTTAAGGTCTTAACTCTTACTCTGAACTAATGGTTAAGGTCTTAACTCTTACTCTGGTATCATGGTTAAGTTCGTAACTCTTACTGTGGCTTATTGGTTAAGGTCCTAACTCTTACTCTGGCATCATGGTTAATGTCTTAACTCTTACTCTGGCATCATGGTTAAGGTCTTAACTTTTACTCTGGACTAATGGTTAAGGTCTTAACTCTTACTCTAGCATTACGGTTAAGGTCTTAACTCTTACTCTGGACTAATGGTTAAGGTCTTAACTCTTACTCTGGCATCATGGTTAAGGTCTTAACTCTTACTCTGGACTAATGGTTAAGGTCTTAACTCTTACTCTGGCATCATGGTTGAGGTCTTAACTCTTACTCTGGACTAATAGTTAAGGTCTTAACTCTTACTCTGGAATAATGGTTAAGGTCTTAACTCTTACTCTGGCATCATGGTTAAGGTCTTAACTCTTACTCTGGCATCATGGTTAAGGTCTTAACTCTTACTCTGGACTAATGGTTAAGGTCTTAACTCTTACTCTGGAATAATGGTTAAGGTCTTAACTCTTACTCTGGCATCATGGTTAAGGTCTTAACTCTGGCATCATGGTTAAGGTCTTAACTCTTACTCTGGACTAATGGTTAAGGTCTTAACGCTTACTCTGGCATCATGGTTAAGGTCTTAGACTCATACTCTGGCATCATGGTTAAGGTCTCAACTCTTACTCTGGACTAATGGTTAAGGTCTTAACTCTTACTCTGGCATCATGGTTAAGGTCTTAGACTCTTACTCTGGACTAATGGTTAAGGTCTTAACTCTTACTCTGGGCTAATGGTTAAGGTCTTAACTCTTACTCTGGACTAATGGTTAAGGTCTTATCTCTTACTCTGGACTAATGGTTAAGGTCTTAGACTCTTACTCTGGCATCATGGATAAGGTCTTAGACTCTTACTCTGGACTACTGGTTAATGTCTTAACTCTTACTCTGGCGTCATGGTTAAGGTCTTAACTCTCACTCTGGCATCATGGTTAAGGTCTTAACTCTTACTCTGGACTAATGGTTAAGGTCTTAACTCTTACTCTGGCATCATGGTTAAGGTCTTAACTCTTACTCTGGACACATGGTTTAGGTCTTAACTCTTACTCCAGACTAATGGTTAAGGTCTTAACTCTTACTCTGGCATCATGGTTAAGGTCTTAACTCTTACTCTGGACTAATGGTTAAGGTCTTAGACTCTTACTATGGACTAATGGTTAAGGTCTTAACTTTTTCTCTGGGCTAATGGTTAAGGTCTTAGACTCTTACTCTGGCATCATGGTTAAGGTCTTAGACTCTTACTCTGGCATCAAGGTTAAGGTCTTAACTCTTACTCTGGCATCATGGTTAAGGTCTTAACTCTTACTCTGGACTAATGGTTAGGGTCTTAACTCTTACTCTGGACTAATGGTTAAGGTCTTAGACTCTTACTCTCGACTAATGGTTAAGGTCTTAACTCTTACTCTGGTATCATGGTTAAGGTCTTAGACTCTTACTCTGGACTAATGGTTAAGGTCTTAAGTCATACTCTGGACTAATGGTTAAGGCCTTAGACTCTTACTCTGGACTAATGGTTAAGGTCTTAACTCTTACTCTGGACTAATGGTTAAGGTCTTAACTCTTACTCTGGACTAATGGTTAAGGTCTTAACTCTTACGCTGGCATCATGGTTAAGGTCTTAACTCTTACTCTGGACTAATAGTTAAGGTCTTAACTCTTACTCTGGAATAATGGTTAAGGTCTTAACTCTTACTCTGGCATCATGGTTAAGGTCTTAACTCTTACTCTGGCATCATGGTTAAGGTCTTAACTCTTACTCTGGACTAATGGTTAAGGTCTTAACTCTTACTCTGGAATAATGGTTAAGGTCTTAACTCTTACTCTGGCATCATGGTTAAGGTCTTAACTCTGGCATCATGGTTAAGGTCTTAACTCTTACTCTGGACTAATGGTTAAGGTCTTAACGCTTACTCTGGCATCATGGTTAAGGTCTTAGACTCATACTCTGGCATCATGGTTAAGGTCTCAACTCTTACTCTGGACTAATGGTTAAGGTCTTAACTCTTACTCTGGCATCATGGTTAAGGTCTTAGACTCTTACTCTGGACTAATGGTTAAGGTCTTAACTCTTACTCTGGGCTAATGGTTAAGGTCTTAACTCTTACTCTGGACTAATGGTTAAGGTCTTATCTCTTACTCTGGACTAATGGTTAAGGTCTTAGACTCTTACTCTGGCATCATGGATAAGGTCTTAGACTCTTACTCTGGACTACTGGTTAATGTCTTAACTCTTACTCTGGCGTCATGGTTAAGGTCTTAACTCTCACTCTGGCATCATGGTTAAGGTCTTAACTCTTACTCTGGACTAATGGTTAAGGTCTTAACTCTTACTCTGGCATCATGGTTAAGGTCTTAACTCTTACTCTGGACACATGGTTTAGGTCTTAACTCTTACTCCGGACTAATGGTTAAGGTCTTAACTCTTACTCTGGCATCATGGTTAAGGTCTTAACTCTTACTCTGGACTAATGGTTAAGGTCTTAGACTCTTACTATGGACTAATGGTTAAGGTCTTAACTTTTTCTCTGGGCTAATGGTTAAGGTCTTAGACTCTTACTCTGGCATCATGGTTAAGGTCTTAGACTCTTACTCTGGCATCAAGGTTAAGGTCTTAACTCTTACTCTGGCATCATGGTTAAGGTCTTAACTCTTACTCTGGACTAATGGTTAGGGTCTTAACTCTTACTCTGGACTAATGGTTAAGGTCTTAGACTCTTACTCTCGACTAATGGTTAAGGTCTTAACTCTTACTCTGGTATCATGGTTAAGGTCTTAGACTCTTACTCTGGACTAATGATTAAGGTCTTAAGTCATACTCTGGACTAATGGTTAAGGCCTTAGACTCTTACTCTGGACTAATGGTTAAGGTCTTAACTCTTACTCTGGACTAATGGTTAAGGTCTTAACTCTTACTCTGGACTAATGGTTAAGGTCTTAACTCTTACGCTGGCATCATGGTTAAGGTCTTAACTCTTACTCTGGACTAATGGTTAAGGTCTTAAGTCTTACTCTGGCATCGTGGTTAAGGTCTTAACTCTTACTCTGGACTAATGGTTAAGGTCTTAACTCTTACTCTGACATCATGGTTAAGGTCTTAACACTTACTCTGGACTAATGTTTAAGGTCTTAACTCTTACTCTGGCATCATCGTTAAGGTCTTAACTCTTACTCTGGCATCATGGTTAAGGTCTTAGACTCTTACTCTGGACTAATGGTTAAGGTCTTAACTCTTACTCTTGCATCATCGTTAAGGTCTTAGACTCTTACTCTGGACTAATGGTTAAAGTCTTAACTCTTACTCTGGGCTAATGGTTAAGGTCTTAACTCTTACTCTGGACTAATGGTTAAGGTCTTATCTCTTACTCTGGACTAATGGTTAAGGTCTTAGACTCTTACTCTGGCATCATGGATAAGGTCTTAGACTCTTACTCTGGACTACTGGTTAATGTCTTAACTCTTACTCTGGCGTCATGGTTAAGGTCTTAACTCTCACTCTGGCATCATGGTTAAGGTCTTAACTCTTACTCTGTACTCATGGTTAAGGTCTTAACACTTACTCTGGCATCATGGTTAAGGTCTTAACTCTTACTCTGGACTAATGGTTAAGGTCTTAACTCTTACTCTGGCATCATGGTTAAGGTCTTAACTCTTACTCTGGACACATGGTTAAGGTCTTAACTCTTACTCTGGACTAATGGTTAAGGTCTTAACTCTTACTCTGGCATCATGGTTAAGGTCTTAACTCTTACTCTGGACTAATGGTTAAGGTCTTAGACTCTTACTATGGACTAATGGTTAAGGTCTTAACTTTTTCTCTGGGCTAATGGTTAAGGTCTTAGACTCTTACTCTGGCATCATGGTTAAGGTCTTAACTCTTACTCTGGCATCATGGTTAAGGTCTTAACTCTTACTCCGGACTAATGGTTAAGGTCTGAACTCTTACTCTGGACTAATGGTTAAGGTCTTAACTCTTACTCTGGACTAATGGTTAAGGTCTTATCTCTTACTCTGGGCTAATGATTAAGGTCTTAACTCTTACTCTGGCATCATGATTAAGGTCTTAACTCTTACTCTGGCATCATGGTTAAGGTCTTAACTCTTACTCTGGACACATGGTTAAGGTCTTAACTCTTACTCTGGACTAATGGTTAAGGTCTTAACTCTTACTCTGGCATCATGGTTAAGGTCTTAGACTCTTACTCTGGACTAATGGTTAAGGTCTTAACTCTTACTCTGGCATCATGGTTAAGGTCTTAACTCTTACTCTGGACTAATGGTTAAGGTCTTAGACTCTTACTCTGGACTAATGGTTAAGGTCTTAACTTTTTCTCTGGGCTAATGGTTAAGGTCTTAGACTCTTACTCTGGCATCATGGTTAAGGTCTTAGACTCTTACTCTGGCATCAAGGTTAAGGTCTTAACTCTTACTCTGGCATCATGGTTAAGGTCTTAACTCTTACTCTGGACTAATGGTTAAGGTCTGAACTCTTACTCTGGACTAATGGGTAAGGTCTTAACTCTTACTCTGGACTAATGGTTAAGGTCTTAGACTCTTACTCTCGACTAATGGTTAAGGTCTTAACTCTTACTCTGGCATCATGGTTAAGGTCTTAGACTCTTACTCTGGACTAATGGTTAAGGTCTTAACTCATACTCTGGACTAATGGTTAAGGCCTTAGACTCTTACTCTGGACTAATGGTTAAGGTCTTAACTCTTACTCTGGACTAATGGTTAAGGTCTTATCTCTTACTCTGGACTAATGGTTAAGGTCTTAGACTCTTACTCTGGCATCATGGATAAGGTCTTAGACTCTTACTCTGGACTACTGGTTAATGTCTTAACTCTTACTCTGGCGTCATGGTTAAGGTCTTAACTCTCACTCTGGCATCATGGTTAAGGTCTTAACTCTTACTCTGTACTCATGGTTAAGGTCTTAACACTTACTCTGGCATCATGGTTAAGGTCTTAACTCTTACTCTGGACTAATGGTTAAGGTCTTAACTCTTACTCTGGCATCATGGTTAAGGTCTTAACTCTTACTCTGGACACATGGTTAAGGTCTTAACTCTTACTCTGGACTAATGGTTAAGGTCTTAACTCTTACTCTGGCATCATGGTTAAGGTCTTAACTCTTACTCTGGACTAATGGTTAAGGTCTTAGACTCTTACTATGGACTAATGGTTAAGGTCTTAACTTTTTCTCTGGGCTAATGGTTAAGGTCTTAGACTCTTACTCTGGCATCATGGTTAAGGTCTTAGACTCTTACTCTGGCATCATGGTTAAGGTCTTAACTCTTACTCTGAACTAATGGTTAAGGTCTTAACTCTTACTCTGGCATCATGGTTAAGTTCATAACTCTTACTGTGGCCTATTGGTTAAGGTCCTAACTCTTACTCTGGCATCATGGTTAATGTCTTAACTCTTACTCTGGCATCATGGTTAAGGTCTTAACTCTTACTCTGGACTAATGGTTAAGGTCTTAACTCTTACTCTAGCATCACGGTTAAGGTCTTAACTCTTACTCTGGGCTAATGGTTAAGGTCTTAACTCTTACTCTGGACTAATGGTTAAGGTCTTAACTCTTACTCTGGACTAATGGTTAAGGTCTTAACTCTTACTCTGGGCTAATGATTAAGGTCTTAACTCTTACTCTGGCATCATGGTTAAGGTCTTAACTCTTACTCTGGACTAATGGTTAAGGTCTTAACTCTTACTCTGGCATCACGGTTAAGGTCTTAACTCTTACTCTGGACTAATGGTTAAGGTCTTAACTCTTACTCTGGCATCATCGTTAAGGTCTTAACTCTTACTCTGGCATCATGGTTAAGGTCTTAACTCTTACTCTGGACTAATGGTTAAGGTCTTAACTCTTACTCTAGCATCACGGTTAAGGTCTTAACTCTTACTCTGGGCTAATGGTTAAGGTCTTAACTCTTACTCTGGACTAATGGTTAAGGTCTTAACTCTTACTCTGGACTAATGGTTAAGGTCTTAACTCTTACTCTGGGCTAATGATTAAGGTCTTAACTCTTACTCTGGCATCATGGTTAAGGTCTTAACTCTTACTCTGGACTAATGGTTAAGGTCTTAACTCTTACTCTGGCATCATGGTTAAGGTCTTAACTCTTACTCTGGACTAATGGTTAAGGTCTTAACTCTTACTCTGGGCTAATGATTAAGGTCTTAACTCTTACTCTGGCATCATGGTTAAGGTCTTAACTCTTACTCTGGACTAATGGTTAAGGTCTTAACTCTTAATCTGGCATCACGGTTAAGGTCTTAACTCTTACTCTGGACTAATGGTTAAGGTCTTAACTCTTACTCTGGACTAATGGTTACGGTCTTAACTCTTACTCTAGCATCATGGTTAAGGTCTTAACTCTTACTCTGGACTAATGGTTAAGGTCTTAACTCTTACTCTGGCATCATGGTTAAGGTCTTAACTCTTACTCTGGCATCATGGTTAAGGTCTTAACTCTTACTCTGGACTAATGGTTAAGGTCTTAGACTCTTACTCTGGACTAATGGTTAAGGTCTTAACTCTTACTCTGGCATCATGGTTAAGGTCTTAGACTCTTACTCTGGACTAATGGTTAAGGTCTTAACTCTTACTCTGGACTAATGGTTAAGGTCTTAACTCTTACTCTGGACTAATGGTTAAGATCTTAGACTCTTATTCTCGACTAATGGTTAAGGTCTTAACTCTTACTCTGGCATCATGGTTAAGGTCTTAGACTCTTACTCTGGACTAATGGTTAAGGTCTTAACTCACACTCTGGACTAATGGTTAAGGTCTTAACTCTTACTCTGGACTAATGGTTAAGGTATTAACTCTTACTCTGGCATCATGGTTAAGGTCTTAACTCTTACTCTGGACTAATGGTTAAGGTCTTAACTCTTACTCTGGCATCATGGTTAAGGTCTTAACTCTTACTCTGGACTAATGGTTAAGGTCTTAACTCTTACTCTGGGATCATGGTTAAGTTCTTAACTCTTACTGTGGCCTATTGGTTAAGGTCCTAACTCTTACTCTGGCATCATGGTTAATGTCTTAACTCTTACTCTGGCATCATGGTTAAGGTCTTAACTCTTACTCTGGACTAATGAATAAGGTCTTAACTCTTACTCTGGCATCACGGTTAAGGTCTTAACTCTTACTCTGGACTAATGGTTAAAGTCTTAACTCTTACTCTGGGCTAATGGTTAAGGTCTTAACTCTTACTCTGGACTAATGGTTTAGGTCTTAACTCTTACTCTGGACTAATGGTTAAGGTCTTAACTCTTACTCTGGACTAATGGTTAAGGTCTTATCTCTTACTCTGGGCTAATGATTAAGGTCTTAACTCTTACTCTGGCATCATGGTTAAGGTCTTAACTGTTACTCTGGCATCATGGTTAAGGTCTTAACTCTTACTCTGGACTAATGGTTAAGGTCTTAACTCTTACTCTGGCATCACGGTTAAGGTCTTAACTCTTACTCTGGACTAATGGCTAAGGTCTTAACTCTTACTCTGGACTAATGGTTAAGGTCTTAACTCTTACTCTAGCATGATGGATAAGGTCTTAACTCTTACTCTGGACTAATGGTTAAGGTCTTAACTCTTACTCTGGCATCATGGTTAAGGTCTTAACTCTTACTCTGGCATTATGGTTAAGGTCTTAACTCTTACTATGGACTAATGGTTAAGGTCTTAACTCTTACTCTGGACTAATGGTTAAGGTCTTAACTCTTACTCTGGCATCATGGTTAAGGTCTTAGACTCTTACTCTGGAATAATGGTTAAGGTCTTAACACTTACTCTGGACTAATGGTTAAGGTCTTAACTCTTACTCTGGCATCACGGTTAAGGTCTTAACTCTTACTCTGGACTAATGGTTAAGGTCTTAACTCTTACTCTGGGCTAATGGTTAAGGTCTTAACTCTTACTCTGGACTAATGGTTAAGGTCTTAACTCTTACTCTGGACTAATGGTTAAGGTCTTAGATTCTTACTCTGGCATCATGGTTAAGGTCTTAACTCTTACTCTGAACTAATGGTTAAGGTCTTAACTCTTACTCTGGTATCATGGTTAAGTTCGTAACTCTTACTGTGGCCTATTGGTTAAGGTCCTAACTCTTACTCTGGCATCATGGTTAATGTCTTAACTCTTACTCTGGCATCATGGTTAAGGTCTTAACTTTTACTCTGGACTAATGGTTAAGGTCTTAACTCTTACTCTAGCATTACGGTTAAGGTCTTAACTCTTACTCTGGACTAATGGTTAAGGTCTTAACTCTTACTCTGGCATCATGGTTAAGGTCTTAACTCTTACTCTGGACTAATGGTTAAGGTCTTAACTCTTACTCTGGCATCATGGTTGAGGTCTTAACTCTTACTCTGGACTAATAGTTAAGGTCTTAACTCTTACTCTGGAATAATGGTTAAGGTCTTAACTCTTACTCTGGCATCATGGTTAAGGTCTTAACTCTTACTCTGGCATCATGGTTAAGGTCTTAACTCTTACTCTGGACTAATGGTTAAGGTCTTAACTCTTACTCTGGAATAATGGTTAAGGTCTTAACTCTTACTCTGGCATCATGGTTAAGGTCTTAACTCTGGCATCATGGTTAAGGTCTTAACTCTTACTCTGGACTAATGGTTAAGGTCTTAACGCTTACTCTGGCATCATGGTTAAGGTCTTAGACTCATACTCTGGCATCATGGTTAAGGTCTCAACTCTTACTCTGGACTAATGGTTAAGGTCTTAACTCTTACTCTGGCATCATGGTTAAGGTCTTACACTCTTACTCTGGACTAATGGTTAAGGTCTTAACTCTTACTCTGGGCTAATGGTTAAGGTCTTAACTCTTACTCTGGACTAATGGTTAAGGTCTTATCTCTTACTCTGGACTAATGGTTAAGGTCTTAGACTCTTACTCTGGCATCATGGATAAGGTCTTAGACTCTTACTCTGGACTACTGGTTAATGTCTTAACTCTTACTCTGGCGTCATGGTTAAGGTCTTAACTCTCACTCTGGCATCATGGTTAAGGTCTTAACTCTTACTCTGGACTAATGGTTAAGGTCTTAACTCTTACTCTGGCATCATGGTTAAGGTCTTAACTCTTACTCCGGACTAATGGTTAAGGTCTTAACTCTTACTCTGGCATCATGGTTAAGGTCTTAACTCTTACTCTGGACTAATGGTTAAGGTCTTAGACTCTTACTATGGACTAATGGTTAAGGTCTTAACTTTTTCTCTGGGCTAATGGTTAAGGTCTTAGACTCTTACTCTGGCATCATGGTTAAGGTCTTAGACTCTTACTCTGGCATCAAGGTTAAGGTCTTAACTCTTACTCTGGCATCATGGTTAAGGTCTTAACTCTTACTCTGGACTAATGGTTAAGGTCTTAACTCTTACTCTGGACTAATGGTTAAGGTCCTAACTCTTACTCTGGACTAATTGTTAAGGTCTTAACTCTTACTCTTGCATCATCGTTAAGGTCTTAACTCTTACTCTGGCATCATGGTTAAGGTCTTAACTCTTACTCTGGCATCATGGTTAAGGTCTTAACTCTTACTCTGGACTAATGGTTAAGGTCTTAACTCTTACTCTGAGATCATGGTTAAGTTCGTAACTCTTACTGTGGCCTATTGGTTAAGGTCCTAACTCTTACTCTGGCATCATGGTTAAGGTCTTAGACTCATACTCTGGCATCATGGTTAAGATCTTATCTCTTACTCTGGACTAATGGTTAAGTTCTTAACTCTTACTCTGGCATCATGGTTAAGGTCTTAACTCTTACTCTGGACTAATGGTTAAGGTCTTAGACTCTTACTCTGGACTAATGGTTAAGGTCTTAACTCTTTCTCTGGGCTAATGGTTAAGGTCTTAGACTCTTACTCTGGCATCATGGTTAAGGTCTTAGACTCTTACTCTGGCATCAAGGTTAAGGTCTTAACTCTTACTCTGGCATCATGGTTAAGGTCTTTACTCTTACTCTGGACTAATGGTTAAGGTCTTAACTCTTACTCTGGCATCATGGTTAAGGTCTTAGACTCTTACTCTGGACTAATGGTTAAGGTCTTAACTCTTACTCTGGGCTAATGGTTAAGGTCTTAACTCTTACTCTGGACTAATGGTTAAGGTCTTATCTCTTACTCTGGACTAATGGTTAAGGTCTTAGACTCTTACTCTGGCATCATGGATAAGGTCTTAGACTCTTACTCTGGACTACTGGTTAATGTCTTAACTCTTACTCTGGCGTCATGGTTAAGGTCTTAACTCTCACTCTGGCATCATGGTTAAGGTCTTAACTCTTACTCTGTACTCATGGTTAAGGTCTTAACACTTACTCTGGCATCATGGTTAAGGTCTTAACTCTTACTCTGGACTAATGGTTAAGGTCTTAACTCTTACTCTGGCATCATGGTTAAGGTCTTAACTCTTACTCTGGACACATGGTTAAGGTCTTAACTCTTACTCTGGACTAATGGTTAAGGTCTTAACTCTTACTCTGGCATCATGGTTAAGGTCTTAACTCTTACTCTGGACTAATGGTTAAGGTCTTAGACTCTTACTATGGACTAATGGTTAAGGTCTTAACTTTTTCTCTGGGCTAATGGTTAAGGTCTTAGACTCTTACTCTGGCATCATGGTTAAGGTCTTAGACTCTTACTCTGGCATCAAGGTTAAGGTCTTAACTCTTACTCTGGCATCATGGTTAAGGTCTTAACTCTTACTCTGGACTAATGGTTAAGGTCTGAACTCTTACTCTGGACTAATGGTTAAGGTCTTAACTCTTACTCTGGACTAATGGTTAAGGTCTTATCTCTTACTCTGGGCTAATGATTAAGGTCTTAACTCTTACTCTGGCATCATGATTAAGGTCTTAACTCTTACTCTGGCATCATGGTTAAGGTCTTAACTCTTACTCTGGACACATGGTTAAGGTCTTAACTCTTACTCTGGACTAATGGTTAAGGTCTTAACTCTTACTCTGGCATCATGGTTAAGGTCTTAGACTCTTACTCTGGACTAATGGTTAAGGTCTTAACTCTTACTCTGGCATCATGGTTAAGGTCTTAACTCTTACTCTGGACTAATGGTTAAGGTCTTAGACTCTTACTCTGGACTAATGGTTAAGGTCTTAACTTTTTCTCTGGGCTAATGGTTAAGGTCTTAGACTCTTACTCTGGCATCATGGTTAAGGTCTTAGACTCTTACTCTGGCATCAAGGTTAAGGTCTTAACTCTTACTCTGGCATCATGGTTAAGGTCTTAACTCTTACTCTGGACTAATGGTTAAGGTCTGAACTCTTACTCTGGACTAATGGGTAAGGTCTTAACTCTTACTCTGGACTAATGGTTAAGGTCTTAGACTCTTACTCTCGACTAATGGTTAAGGTCTTAACTCTTACTCTGGCATCATGGTTAAGGTCTTAGACTCTTACTCTGGACTAATGAATAAGGTCTTAACTCATACTCTGGACTAATGGTTAAGGCCTTAGACTCTTACTCTGGACTAATGGTTAAGGTCTTAACTCTTACTCTGGACTAATGGTTAAGGTCTTAACTCTTACTCTGGACTAATGGTTAAGGTCTTTACTCTTACGCTGGCATCATGGTTAAGGTCTTAACTCTTACTCTGGACTAATGGTTAAGGTCTTAACTCTTACTCTGGCATCATGGTTAAGGTCTTAACTCTTACTCTGGACTAATGGTTAAGGTCTTAACTCTTACTCTGGCATCATCGTTAAGGTCTTAACCCCTACTCTGGACTAATGGTTAAGGTCTTAACTCTTACTCTAGCATCATGGGTAAGGTCTTAACTCTTACTCTGGACTAATGGTTAAGGTCTTAACTCTTACTCTGGCATCATCGTTAAGGTCTTTACTCTTACTCTGGCATCATGGTTAAGGTCTTAGACTCTTACTCTGGACTAATGGTTAAGGCCTTAGACTCTTACTCTGGACTAATGGTTAAGGTCTTAACTCTTACTCTGGACTAATGGTTAAGGTCTTAACTCTTACTCTGGCATCATGGTTAGGTCTTAACTCTTACTCTGGACTAATGGTTAAGGTCTTATCTCTTACTCTGGCATCATGGTTAAGGTCTTAACTCTTACTCTGGACTAATGGTTAAGGTCTTAACTCTTACTCTGGCATCATCGTTAAGGTCTTAACACTTACTCTGGCATCATGTTTAAGGTCTTAGACTCTTACTCTGGACTAATGGTTAAGGTCTTAACTCTTACTCTGGACTAATGGTTAAGGTCTTAACTCTTACTCTTGCATCATCTTTAAGGTCTTAACTCTTACTCTGGCATCATGGTTAAGTTCTTAACTCTTACTCTGGACTAATGGTTAAGGTCTTAACTCTTACTCTGGACTATTGGTTAAGGTCTTAACTCTTACTCTGGCGTCATGGTTAAGGTCTTAACTCTGGCATCATGGTTAAGGTCTTAACTCTTACTCTGGACTAATGGTTAAGGTCTTAACTCTTAGTCTGGCATCATGGTTAAGGTCTTACCTCTTACTCTGGACTAATGGTTAAGGTCTTAGACTCTTACTCTGGACTAATGGTTAAGGTCTTAACTCTTACTCTGGACTAATGGTTAAGGTCCTAACTCTTACTCTGGACTAATGGTTAAGGTCTTAACTCTTACTCTTGCATCATCGTTAAGGTCTTAACTCTTACTCTGGCATCATGGTTAAGGTCTTAACTCTTACTCTGGCATCATGGTTAAGGTCTTAACTCTTACTCTGGACTAATGGTTAAGGTCTTAACTCTTACTCTGGGATCATGGTTAAGTTCGTAACTCTTACTGTGGCCTATTGGTTAAGGTCCTAACTCTTACTCTGGCATCATGGTTAAGGTCTTAGACTCATACTCTGGCATCATGGTTAAGATCTTATCTCTTACTCTGGTCTAATGGTTAAGTTCTTAACTCTTACTCTGGCATCATGGTTAAGGTCTTAGACTCTTACTCTGGACTAATAGTTAAGGTCTTAAGTCTTACTCTGGCATCATCGTTAAGGTCTTAACTCTTACTCTGGCATCATGGTTAAGGTCTTAGACTCTTACTCTGGACTAATGGTTAAGGCCTTAGACTCTTACTCTGGACTAATGGTTAAGGTCTTAACTCTTACTCTGGACTAATGGTTAAGGTCTTAACTCTTACTCTGGACTAATGGTTAAGGTCTTAACTCTTACGCTGGCATCATGGTTAAGGTCTTAACTCTTACTCTGGACTAATGGTTAAGGTCTTAACTCTTACTCTGGCATCATGGTTAAGGTCTTAACTCTTACTCTGGACTAATGGTTAAGGTCTTAACTCTTACTCTGGCATCATCATTAAGGTCTTAACTCTTACTCTGGCATCATGGTTAAGGTCTTAACTCTTACTATGGACTAATGGTTAAGGTCTTAACTCTTACTCTGGGATCATGGTTAAGTTCGTAACTCTTACTGTGGCCTATTGGTTAAGGTCCTAACTCTTACTCTGGCATCATGGTTAAGGTCTTAGACTCATACTCTGGCATCATGGTTAAGATCTTATCTCTTACTCTGGACTAATGGTTAAGTTCTTAACTCTTACTCTGGCATCATGGTTAAGGTCTTAGACTCTTACTCTGGACTAATGGTTAAGGTCTTAACTCTTACTCTGGGCTAATGGTTAAGGTCTTAACTCTTACTCTGGACTAATGTTAAGGTCTTATCTCTTACTCTGGACTACTGGTTAATGTCTTAACTCTTACTCTGGCATCATGGTTAAGGTCTTAACTCTCACTCTGGCATCATGGTTAAGGTCTTAACTCTTACTCTGTACTCATGGTTAAGGTCTTAACTCTTACTCTGGCATCATGGTTAAGGTCTTAACTCTTACTCTGGACTAATGGTTAAGGTCTTAACTCTTACTCTGGACTAATGGTTAAGGTCTTAACTTTTACTCTGGAATCATGGTTAAGGTCTTAACTCTTACTCTGGACTAATGGTTAAGGTCTTAACTCTTACTCTGGACTAATGGTTAAGGTCTTAACTCTTACTCTGGCATCATGGTTAAGGTCTTAACTCTTACTCTGGACTAATGGTTAAGGTCTTAGACTCTTACTCTGGACTAATGGTTAAGGTCTTAACTCTTTCTCTGGGCTAATGGTTAAGGTCTTAGACTCTTACTCTGGCATCATGGTTAAGGTCTTAGGCTCTTACTCTGGCATCAAGGTTAAGGTCTTAACTCTTACTCTGGCATCATGGTTAAGGTCTTAACTCTTACTCTGGACTAATGGTTAAGGTCTTAACTCTTACTCTGGACTAATGGTTAAGGTCTTAACTCTTACTCTGGCATCATGGTTAAGGTCTTAGACTCTTACTCTGGAATAATGGTTAAGGTCTTAACTCTTACTCTGGACTAATGGTTAAGGTCTTAACTCTTACTCTGGCATCACGGTTAAGGTCTTAACTCTTACTCTGGGCTAATGGTTAAGGTCTTAACTCTTACTCTGGACTAATGGTTAAGGTCTTAACTCTTACTCTGGACTAATGGTTAAGGTCTTAGTCTCTTACTCTGGCATAATGGTTAAGGTCTTAACTCTTACTCTGAACTAATGGTTAAGGTCTTAACTCTTACTCTGGCATCATGGTTAAGTTCGTAACTCTTACTGTGGCCTATTGGTTAAGGTCCTAACTCTTACTCTGGCATCATGGTTAATGTCTTAACTCTTACTCTGGCATCATGGTTAAGGTCTTAACTCTTACTCTGGACTAATGGTTAAGGTCTTAACTCTTACTCTGGCATCACGGTTAAGGTCTTAACTCTTACTCTGGGCTAATGGTTAAGGTCTTAACTCTTACTCTGGACTAATGTTTAAGGTCTTAACTCTTACTCTGGACTAATGGTTAAGGTCTTAACTCTTACTCTGGGCTAATGATTAAGGTCTTAATTCTTACTCTGGCATCATGGTTAAGGTCTTAACTCTTACTCTGGACTAATGGTTAAGGTCTTAACTCTTACTCTGGACTAATGGTTACGGTCTTAACTCTTACTCTAGCATCATGGTTAAGGTCTTAACTCTTACTCTGGACTAATGGTTAAGGTCTTAACTCTTACTCTGGCATCATGGTTAAGGTCTTAACTCTTACTCTGGCATCATGGTTAAGGTCTTAACTCTTACTCTGGACTAATGGTTAAGGTCTTAGACTCTTACTCTGGACTAATGGTTAAGGTCTTAACTCTTACTCTGGCATCATGGTTAAGGTCTTAGACTCTTACTCTGGACTAATGGTTAAGGTCTTAACTCTTACTCTGGACTAATGGTTAAGGTCTTAACTCTTACTCTGGACTAATGGTTAAGGTCTTAGACTCTTACTCTCGACTAATGGTTAAGGTCTTAACTCTTACTCTGGCATCATGGTTAAGGTCTTAGACTCTTACTCTGGACTAATGGTTAAGGTCTTAACTCATACTCTGGACTAATGGTTAAGGTCTTAACTCTTACTCTGGACTAATGGTTAAGGTATTAACTCTTACTCTGGCATCATGGTTAAGGTCTTAACTCTTACTCTGGACTAATGGTTAAGGTCTTAACTCTTACTCTGGCATCATGGTTAAGGTCTTAACTCTTACTCTGGACTAATGGTTAAGGTCTTAACTCTTACTCTGGGATCATGGTTAAGTTCGTAACTCTTACTGTGGCCTATTGGTTAAGGTCCTAACTCTTACTCTGGCATCATGGTTAATGTCTTAACTCTTACTCTGGCATCATGGTTAAGGTCTTAACTCTTACTCTGGACTAATGGTTAAGGTCTTAACTCTTACTCTGGCATCACGGTTAAGGTCTTAACTCTTACTCTGGACTAATGGTTAAAGTCTTAACTCTTACTCTGGGCTAATGGTTAAGGTCTTAACTCTTACTCTGGACTAATGGTTAAGGTCTTAACTCTTACTCTGGACTAATGGTTAAGGTCTTAACTCTTACTCTGGACTAATGGTTATGGTCTTATCTCTTACTCTGGGCTAATGATTAAGGTCTTAACTCTTACTCTGGCATCATGGTTAAGGTCTTAACTCCTACTCTGGCATCATGGTTAAGGTCTTAACTCTTACTCTGCACTAATGGTTAAGGTCTTAACTCTTACTCTGGCATCACGGTTAAGGTCTTAACTCTTACTCTGGACTAATGGTTAAGGTCTTAACTCTTACTCTGGGCTAATGATTAAGGTCTTAACTCTTACTCTGGCATCATGGTTAAGGTCTTAACTCTTACTCTGGACTAATGGTTAAGGTCTTAACTCTTACTCTGGACTAATGGTTAAGGTCTTAACTCTTACTCTGGACCAATGGTTAAGGTCTTAACTCTTACTCTGGACTAATGGTTAAGGTCTTAACTCTTACTCTGGACTAATGGTTGAGGTCTTATCTCTTACTCTGGGCTAATGATTAAGGTCTTAACTCTTACTCTGGCATCATGGTTAAGGTCTTAACTCTTACTCTGGCATCATGGTTAAGGTCTTAACTCTTACTCTGGACTAATGGTTAAGGTCTTAACTCTTACTCTGGCATCACGGTTAAGGTCTTAACTCTTACTCTGGACTAATGGTTAAGGTCTTAACTCTTACTCTGGGCTAATGGTTAAGGTCTTAACTCTTACTCTGGACTAATGGTTAAGGTCTTAGCTCTTACTCTGGACTAATGGTTAAGGTCTTAGTCTCTTACTCTGGCATCATGGTTAAGGTCTTAACTCTTACTCTGAACTAATGGTTAAGGTCTTAACTCTTACTCTGGCATCATGGTTAAGTTCGTAACTCTTACTGTGGCCTATTGGTTAAGGTCCTAACTCTTACTCTGGCATCATGGTTAATGTCTTAACTCCTACTCTGGCATCATGGTTAAGGTCTTAACTCTTACTCTGGAATAATGGTTAAGTTCTTAACACTTACTCTGGACTAATGGTTAAGGTCTTAACTCTTACTCTGGCATCACGGTTAAGGTCTTAACTCTTACTCTGGACTAATGGTTAAGGTCTTAACTCTTACTCTGGACTAATGGTTAAGGTCTTAGATTCTTACTCTGGCATCATGGTTAAGGTCTTAACTCTTACTCTGAACTAATGGTTAAGGTCTTAACTCTTACTCTGGTATCATGGTTAAGTTCGTAACTCTTACTGTGGCCTATTGGTTAAGGTCCTAACTCTTACTCTGGCATCATGGTTAATGTCTTAACTCTTACTCTGGCATCATGGTTAAGGTCTTAACTTTTACTCTGGACTAATGGTTAAGGTCTTAACTCTTACTCTAGCATTACGGTTAAGGTCTTAACTCTTACTCTGGACTAATGGTTAAGGTCTTAACTCTTACTCTGGCATCATGGTTAAGGTCTTAACTCTTACTCTGGCATCATGGTTAAGGTCTTAACTCTTACTATGGACTAATGGTTAAGGTCTTAACTCTTACTCTGGACTAATGGTTAAGGTCTTAACTCTTACTCTGGCATCATGGTTAAGGTCTTAGACTCTTACTCTGGAATAATGGTTAAGGTCTTAACACTTACTCTGGACTAATGGTTAAGGTCTTAACTCTTACTCTGGCATCACGGTTAAGGTCTTAACTCTTACTCTGGACTAATGGTTAAGGTCTTAACTCTTACTCTGGGCTAATGGTTAAGGTCTTAACTCTTACTCTGGACTAATGGTTAAGGTCTTAACTCTTACTCTGGACTAATAGTTAAGGTCTTAGACTCTTACTCTGGCATCATGGTTAAGGTCTTAACTCTTACTCTGAACTAATGGTTAAGGTCTTAACTCTGATTCTGGTATCATGGTTAAGTTCGTAACTCTTACTGTGGCCTATTGGTTAAGGTCCTAACTCTTACTCTGGCATCATGGTTAATGTCTTAACTCTTACTCTGGCATCATGGTTAAGGTCTTAACTTTTACTCTGGACTAATGGTTAAGGTCTTAACTCTTACTCTAGCATTACGGTTAAGGTCTTAACTCTTACTCTGGGCTAATGGTTAAGGTCTTAACTCTTACTCTGGACTAATGGTTAAGGTCTTAACTCTTACTCTTGACTAATGGTTAAGGTCTTAACTCTTACTCTGGCATCATGGTTGAGGTCTTAACTCTTACTCTGGACTAATAGTTAAGGTCTTAACTCTTACTCTGGACTAATGGTTAAGGTCTTAACTCTTACTCTGGCATCATGGTTAAGGTCTTAACTCTTACTCTGGCATCATGGTTAAGGTCTTAACTCTTACTCTGGACTAATGGTTAAGGTCTTAACTCTTACTCTGGAATAATGGTTAAGGTCTTAACTCTTACTCTGGCATCATGGTTAAGGTCTTAACTCTGGCATCATGGTTAAGGTCTTAACTCTTACTCTGGACTAATGGTTAAGGTCTTAACGCTTACTCTGGCATCATGGTTAAGGTCTTAGACTCATACTCTGGCATCATGGTTAAGGTCTCAACTCTTACTCTGGACTAATGGTTAAGGTCTTAACTCTTACTCTGGCATCATGGTTAAGGTCTTAGACTCTTACTCTGGACTAATGGTTAAGGTCTTAACTCTTACTCTGGGCTAATGGTTAAGGTCTTAACTCTTACTCTGGACTAATGGTTAAGGTCTTATCTCTTACTCTGGACTAATGGTTAAGGTCTTAGACTCTTACTCTGGCATCATGGATAAGGTCTTAGACTCTTACTCTGGACTACTGGTTAATGTCTTAACTCTTACTCTGGCGTCATGGTTAAGGTCTTAACTCTCACTCTGGCATCATGGTTAAGCTCTTAACTCTTACTCTGTACTCATGGTTAAGGTCTTAACACTTACTCTGGCATCATGGTTAAGGTCTTAACTCTTACTCTGGACTAATGGTTAAGGTCTTAACTCTTACTCTGGCATCATGGTTAAGGTCTTAACTCTTACTCTGGACACATGGTTAAGGTCTTAACTCTTACTCTGGACTAATGGTTAAGGTCTTAACTCTTACTCTGGCATCATGGTTAAGGTCTTAACTCTTACTCTGGACTAATGGTTAAGGTCTTAGACTCTTACTATGGACTAATGGTTAAGGTCTTAACTTTTTCTCTGGGCTAATGGTTAAGGTCTTAGACTCTTACTCTGACATCATGGTTAAGGTCTTAGACTCTTACTCTGGCATCAAGGTTAAGGTCTTAACTCTTACTCTGGCAACATGGTTAAGGTCTTAACTCTTACTCTGGACTAATGGTTAAGGTCTTAACTCTTACTCTGGACTAATGGTTAAGGTCTTAGACTCTTACTCTCGACTAATGGTTAAGGTCTTAACTCTTACTCTGGACTAATGGTTAAGGTCTTAGACTCTTACTCTCGACTAATGGTTAAGGTCTTAACTCTTACTCTGGCATCATGGTTAAGGTCTTAGACTCTTACTCTGGACTAATGGTTAAGGTCTTAACTCATACTCTGGACTAATGGTTAAGGTCTTAACTCTTACTCTGGACTAATGGTTAAGGTATTAACTCTTACTCTGGCATCATGGTTAAGGTCTTAACTCTTACTCTGGACTAATGGTTAAGGTCTTAACTCTTACTCTGGCATCATGGTTAAGGTCTTAACTCTTACTCTGGACTAATGGTTATGTGGAAATATGGATTTTTCTGATCAGTTATGTCCCCTATCTTGGACCCCAACGGTTTCATGTATGAATCACAAGTACATGTATGCTCCCTCCAGTTCCAGTTATGAAGACGCAAACACATGTGCGTCCACCGTCAACATGTCCTCTTTCAGATCCGCCATGAATAGGCCGGATATTCCATTCCTAAGTATGAAAGGCCACCGGCTTTATATGGTTCACTTATGCCATTCTACAGTCCAGGCAAGTAGGCCCTGATTCTGTCATCAAGCTTTTCTTGCCTTCTGCCTCTGAAAGCTCCAGTCTGAGCCTGCATCTGTGACCATGAACTTTGTCTCATTCCCTGCGCGGCTCACGATGCCTGACATCAGCCTGTTGCCTGCCAAAAACTGTATCTCACCTTCGAAATTATCTGCTCCGCTCCCTGCTCGATGCATTCCTGTCTAGTAGTTTAAGTAAACATTCTTCCAGTTACCGAGCAAAGGCCCGGTTTCTCTGTCTTTATGCAAGTAATTCATAGCCCTATTATTATGGAAGATTTCTGCCCTCGCATCTAGTGTAGACACTTAGACGCTTGTACACGCACTAACAGTCAGTATAGTCAGTATAGAATAAGATTCTACTCTAAGAGACCTCTCTTTTGGATAACGTAGTTCTTTAAACATAGGATGTTAGATATGATTTGGGATTAGGTTGACTTGACCCTCCAGACATCTGTCGCCACATGTAGAGCTAAATGTCAAGTCCCCTTCACCCCCTAGTTGCACGTCAATCACACGTCATGCTGCTGTGCGCGCATTTCTGCCAAGTATTTCTGCTGACATTGCGAAATCCTTTCATGGAACCGCCCTATTATGACATCACACCTGATGACGTTCTTTAGTTACACCCAGTTATGCCCACTTTTCCTACGCATGTATGTTTTATCTACACTATCAATTGTTACGCCTCTTGCATTTGTTTCACTGTGATGCCTATTGTATAAAAGTGATTACTTATCAATAAAGTATGTACTTCACTTCCTGAACCTCCGTGGTGATGGAACTTGGAGTCACCGATTCGAATCGTCCATTGGAATAAAGCCCATTCCGAACCTCTAATACCACGGATTCTGCCTCTTATTTTACTGAGCTATTTTTATTATGTTTCTGTATCAAATTAAGTCCCGGTAATTAAATTATTTACCACATGAATGGCGCCCGAACAGGGACACTTTCTCATCTCACGCGCCGGCGGTGCGTTGCAGGCCCGGTCTCCTGCCACAGCTGGACGGACAACAACGCGTACCAGCAGGATTTCCTGTATCTCCCTCCGGTCAAGCGGGGGCGACTGAGGCTGCGATCAACACCCAGACGAGGCGGTGAGAAGTGCGAAGTATCCCGACCAGAGCCTAGCTGAGAGAGCAAGATCCGAGGTATACAGAGGCCCACCAAGTTCCGAAGTCCCGAAGTTCCGAGGTTTCCGATGTTCCGAAGTGTCCGAAGTAGTCGAGTCCAGTCCGGTCCAGTTCAGTTTCGTTCCGAGGCCTTCCGTTCTGAGCTACCCGGTGAGTACCATTACTGGGGAGGCGTTCTGACGTGCACATAGGTTGTGCCGGTCAAGACGGGTTTGGGTACACAAATCCGGTCTGCACTGTTTTAGCAGTGTATCTGTACTGTTTAGCAGTATATCTAGTATATCAAGTATATAAATTCAGAATAATTCAGTTAATGCCGAGTATTTTGTTTAGTGATTAAGTTTCCGTAGATCGTCATCATCATTGTTGCTCATTTAAATGTTAAATGTTAAATGTTTTAAATACGTTCTGCATATTGTGGTGTGAATGACTGTTCATTATTGTGTTTATTGTATTAAGTTTGTTCAAAATCAGGTATCAGATCAGTTCTCAATATGCCGCTCTTTTCGAAATTAAGACAGTTCACAACTAGAAAAGGGGTACTCGAAGAAGCTGTTCCTATTCCTCCTAGGGACACTCCAGGGTACTTCATGTACCATAAACATGGCTTAGACGCTATATTATTTCTTGATTTGTGGGTAGACTACACCAAGGAATTACCAGAAAGTCAGAGATGGCCCGCAGCGGGGACCTGGGATGCAGAGTGCATCATGAAAGTAGAAGAAGAGTTATGGAAAAGGAAAGCCAGACAGTCACAAAAAGACGCCGTTGAGTTATGGCGTAAAGAATCTCATAGACGTATAGAAAAAGCACTCCGACAGGAGGAGAAAAATAAGGAGAGTTCAAATAAAGTCCGAGAAAGTCTATTAATTGAAGAAGGTACACGAGTGAAATCAGAACAAGTAGACAGACAAAGAAATGCCCTTATGAATGGTATGTATCCCCTCCTGGCCGAGGGATTGCCTAAGGCTACTCCGGAGATACCAAAAGACTTGCCACCCCCATTGTTCCCAATAAAAATGCATCCTAAGGGGCATCCTAGAACAGCAGAAGATGTTTTTCTTTCCTCATATTTAGATGACGCAGCTCCCGAGTATGCTAACCCCGCCCCACATAGACTGCCTGCCGGGGAGGTTCAACGCCAAGATCCTGTATCTGTATCTCTACAGCAACAAATCCTGACACAAGTTCCGGCAAACACATCTGTTTCCACGTCTGTTCCTACAGCTACTTCTACAGCTGTGTCCACACCTATAGTTGCTGTATCGCGTTCAGCGAATCCTTTCACGCCCGATACCCCAGACGGGGCTACCGGAGGTGCTAGCAACACTTTTTCTACGCCACCCAGAATAAATAAACTTACTTTTCAAGAATCAGCCCATCCACGTACCCCCAAACTCATAAATGCCCGCACGCTTAAGGAACTTCTAGTAGATTGTAGATATGACCCTGTGCCCGGCAAAGAGGACGAAATGATCATGGCATCATTTCGTATCAGACGAGCCGCGGTGTATTTAGGGAAGTTACCAGGAATGATTGTGCATCTAGATAATATATACCATTTTGTCCAAACAGGGCGAGATTCTGAATGTATTAACAGAGCTATGGAATACCAGAAAGTGGAGATACAGGGGGAACTGTTACGTTTCCTCATAAATTGTGTGATCAGAAATCAAGACCGACCGGGGGTAGATCCGGAAACAATGGAAACTCTTACCAGATGGAGCCAGAATATATCAGAAGGGAGACATGATAAGCAAAAATGTATAATAGCCATGTGCCGAAAGATCCGTAAAGAAATAGAACGCCTACACGAAGAGAGATTAGCGGTAGACCAGTTTGAACAAAACGAGGAGGAGGAAGGATCAGGACTGCCCACAGGACAGTCAGAAACCATAGCCTATGTAGGTAGAGGAAGATCTTGTAATAGTACTAGATGTTTTTCTGACCCGATACGTCCGATATGTCCAGATAATAACAGGAATTTCCAAACACCTATAATAAATATAAGGTCCCCCGAGCATTCGTTCCAAGCCGCTGACAAATTACTCCGAGAACGAAGGGGTTATCATCTACTCGATTCTATGGATGAACAAGAATTAGCCAGGTCAGCCGTTCATTGGGTTGACAGTCCCGGAAAATATGGTGATGATACAGTAGCACACACATTTTTGAACCTCACCCCAGATGAACAGCGTTTAGCTGGGATTTATATGATTCAACAACTCCTTATACTATATAAAAGCCAACATTCAGATCCTGGTCCCTTACCTGATATATTGACTGAACTACTCACGAATAGATGGAGAGGTTCAGGTACTAAGTTAATTAAGGAAATACTAGAATCAAGAAAGCAGTACATTCTTTTTGTATGCCCCGAACATGTCTCACTGCCCATTAAGGAAAGAACGATGTATTACATGGACAGACAGAATCCCTTACGAGAAGTACACCCAATAAAGGGCGAGGACAATCAGTTTAAACGTGTGTTTGTATATACGCCCATATCGAAAATAGAATTGTTAGAAATGAAGAAAGTGGTACCCAGTCATGACAAAGACCCAGCGGGTTTTCACCGTGAAATTAAAGACATGTTACTCATGGGAGAGTATACCTATCCCGATATTATGACCATATTAAAGGTATTAATGCCTGCTGGCATTTATGAAAAACTCAAGGAAAAAGAATGGGAGGTGGGAGACCAAAAGATAGACTGGACAGCATTAGAAGCAGAAGAAAAGGCCCGAACTGCAGGAGCAGGGCTTGGGGATAAAACTAAAGCACTACCAGGTTTACTAGTACAGGTACTGCCACGTTTATTAACTACGAAAAAGGAAGACTGGGGTGCAATCTCAGCCTGTAAACAAAAGCAAGATGAAGACACTAGTGATTTTTATGCCCGATTTGAAAAATGTTTTGGTATAAATAGTGGCATAAAAGCAAGTAGCGAATCATACCCACATCTGTTTGTGACAAAATTAGTTGAAAATTCTTTACCCCAAGTGAAGAATAGAGTATTAAAATTCGAGAGTACCTGGCAAGGCAACACCCCATCACAAATGTTACAACTGTTACAGTATCATCACAATAGAATTAGAGAGGAACAAGAACATGAACAAAGACGCATGAAAGACACGAAAATGAAAATGCTAGTCTCTCAGACAGTTCCAGTTGAAGGACATAAAAAGGGTATGACACATTCCGGTGATTCAGCAGGACCGGTAAAAGGGACATGCAACTATTGTAAACAGCCAGGACATTACATACACGATTGCCCAGTCCTGAAGCGTAATATCGCCACAGGTAAAACACAGGAAAGACCACGGCCACCTAGACAGGATCAGAATGAACAAGGAGCCCCGCAGCATGCACAGTCCATGCCAGCTCCACAACAGTCTATACAGTTTGTGCCAGCTGCACCAGCGCTGCCTGTTGCTGCCACACAAACCACGACACGACAGCTGTACCAGACCGCACAGTACGACTATCCTGATTATCAACGATACGCATGAACTAGCCTAGAGAGGGAAGTTGACTTACCCCTTATCGAGGTCCCTGTAGACCAAGAAGGACCTTATGTGCATAGTGAATTATTAGGCCAAGATAGAAAATTTTTACTTGATACAGGGGCAAGTCGAACAACTATAAAACGTAGTGAAGTTCCAGGGGCACCCCTCTCAGGCTCACAGAATATTTCCCTTGGTTTTTCAGGAAAACCTATTGTTAATGAAGTATCACAGCCTTTTCCACTTACGATAGGACCTTTGACCCGAACTACAGATTTATTGCTTACTAAATCATGTCCAGAAAACTTGTTAGGTATAAAAACACTGAAAGCTCTAGGAGCTATAATATGTTGTTCTCCGGAAGGAGTAAGATTGTTTTTACGTGATTTTAAAGGTCACTATGTGTCTCGAGACATGGATCCCCGATTGCAGACTTTACCTACACATTTATGGGCACAAGGCCCTACCGATGTTGGTTGCATGAATATTACACCATATCGAGTTACACTAAAGGCAGGAGTGGTACTACCACGAATGCGACAATACAAGTTACCACCAGATGCTGTAGTGGCTTTACTGCAAATCATTGACGAGCTCATTGCCCAAGGAGTGGTTAGGGAAACAGACTCCAATGTATGTAATTCTCCGATAATTCCGATTCTTAAACGAACAGATCCAAAGGCCCCGCCAGTATATCGATTGGTTATTGATCTGCGCGAATTGAACAAGTGCATTGTGCCACAATTCCCTGTGGTCCCAGATATCTCGTCATTACTGACAGCCATTGATTCCGAAGCAACATTCTTTACTGTAATTGATCTCAAGAATGCCTTTTTCAGCGTCCCAATAGATCTGGAAAGCCAATATTTGTTCGGATTTAGTTTAAATGGACGTAGCTTTAAATTCACACGCGCACCTCAAGGATTTACAGAAAGCCCCAGCATCTATAGCCAAGCACTGAAACGAGAACTCGACAGTATCCACATGCCAGTAAACACTGCCCTGCTTCAATATGTCGATGATCTGCTGATCACCGCTAGAAGCGAACCTGAATGTGAGAAAGCATCACTGACAGTTTTACAATTTCTAGCCGAAAAGGGGCACAAGGTGTCCCCTTCTAAGCTGCAATTCTGTGTCCAGCGAGTTGTTTATCTTGGACACTCGCTGTCCAAGGAGGGAAGGCAGCTTACACCCGACCGCATTCAGTTAATAGCTAACATGCCAATACCCAAGACACAAAAGGAGGTGCGGGCTTTCATAGGCCTCACTTCATATTGTAGGCAGTGGATCCCTCAGTATGCATTTCTAGCAAAACCACTCATTCAATTGACAACACAGGAGGCAGCCACATCGACTGTTCTCCCTTGGACTCAGGAACATACACAAGCTTTTGAAGGCCTAAAGAAAGCCTTATGCCAAGCACCTGTTTTAGCAACACCATGTTACAATAAACAGTTTACACTCTTTGTTACAGAACGCGAAGGTACTGCCTTGTCAGTACTCACACAGGAACAAGCAGGATCACACAAACCATGTGCTTATTTTTCTAGTACACTAGATCCCGTAGCTCAGGCTTTGCCTGCATGCCTAAAATCAGTGGCAGCAACAGCTTTAGCAATCAGACAAAGCGATGCCATAGTGTTAGGACATCCATTGACAGTTCAAGTACCACATACAGTAGAGGTTCTTGTGAATCGAACGCAAACACAACACTTGACTATAGCGCGACTTACAGGGTATGAATTAACATTGTTTCAGCCACATATAGAAATCAGACGTTGTAACACATTGAATCCTGCCACACTTTTACCTGTAATCGGAATAGACCCACTAGCTCATGATTGTATTGATGTTATTACAATCACGACGAAACCCAGACAAGACTTGACAGATGTCCCATTGTCAGACCCAGACCTGACGTTGTATGTAGATGGTTCATGTATGAGAACAAGTACAGGAGAGTTAGTGGCCGCTTACGCAGTCACAACAGACACTGAAATCATTGAAACAAATTGCATAAATACCTTGTCAGCTCAAGCCGCAGAGCTCATCGCTCTGACACAAGCCTGTATTCAAGCCACAAATAAAAAAGTCAACATATATACTGATTCACGTTATGCATTCGGAGTTGTACACGACTTCGGCGTGCTGTGGCGAGAGAGAGGTTATTTAACTTCTCACGGTGCCCACATTCAACACGGACCCCTCATTCATGCCTTATTAGATGCAATACATCTACCCACTGCAATATCAATTATGAAATGTAAAGCTCATACGAAAGTTACTGATATCATTTCTCAAGGCAATGATCTAGCTGACAGAACAGCTAAACAGACTGCTCAAACTCAAACATCCGACATGACAAAGACAATAGTCCCGACGCCAACTCATTGTATGACGGTTAAAGATCCCACTCTTGACGTAATTGACATACAGACACATGCTACACCAGACGAAATAGGGAAATGGACTGAATTAGGAGGGATCCAAACGGATCAAGGATGGATGACGAAGGAAAAATCTGTGTGGTTCCTTCCTGATTCAATGGTCCAAGTCATTATTAACACTATACATAGTCCAGAGCATCTAGGAGAAAAAGCTATGCTAGACAGCATTCAACACATTTGGTTCAACAAACATTTACGAGCAGCAGCTAAACAAAAAGTTCGTACCTGTATGATCTGTTGTCAGTTCAACCCAGGAAAAAGCATTCCCGTAGAACAGGGTGGATTTCAGCCTCCTGATCACCCTTTTGAAGTCCTCCAGATGGATTATATCCAGATGGAACGATGTCGAGGATTCAAATATGTTCTCGTAGTTGTCTGTGCTCTTTCCCGTTGGACAGAGGCATACCCGGTTTCAGATTACACTGCCCCGACTACTGCCAAACAGTTGGTTCGAGAATTCTTCCCACGATACGGTTTACCACGTGTTGTCTACTCAGATAACGGCCAGCCGTTTTCCTCCGAACTAATGAAACACGTTTCACTTTTGTTAGGTTATCAGTGGAAATTCCACTGTGTCCGACACCCCGAGGCAGCAGGTCTCGTGGAAAGACATAATCAGACTCTGAAAATTAGATTGTCCAAAATATGCAGGGAGAAAGGTGTCGACTGGGTAGTAGCGTTACCAGTTGCACTCTTTTACATGAGAATGGTAGCACACTCTCGAACAGGGCTATCCCCGTATGAGGTGATCTTTGGCAGACCACCAAATATGTGGGGGACGCCTATACCACGCAAAATAACTGATATTGACTGTAATATGCTGACAGATTACTTGGCTTCCTTGATGTCTGCACTACAATCTTGTCGTTCACAGGTATCTGCAGCCTTTCCTGATAACACTGAGGTGAAACCCCATGACGTAGTTCCGGGGGACCTGGTCTTGGTGAGGAACTTTGATCGGAAGTCTCAGCTGGATCCTAGGTGGAGGTCGCCTCAGCTCGTATTGCTTACCACAAGGACAGCCGTGAAGATCGAAGGCAGGAAAGGCTGGGTACATTCAAGTCATATCAAGAAATTTCATGGACTACCATCGGATGTAAATACCACACCTCGTGTGTCTTCACCCATTGACTCAAAACTTCCTTTGGTTGAACTGAGTAATCCCGAACTATATAAACTAAAACTCAGGTCTAACCAGTCAGGCAATTTGATTGTTTAAGTCCTCTCCAAGGTGAAGCGGTTGAATTTGTCTCTGACATGTATCCCTTAGACCTGAATAGAGAAAAAACCCGAAAAATGTTGAAACGACATGCGTACTGTAAATCACTGCGTAGTCATTGCACAGTGACGTTATTAATTTTGTTTTTCTTAAGTCTTTTAATAATCACTGCAAGTATATTGTTGCACATATATTATCCTATTTCTAGACATGTTTATAATGTTACTGCTGAACATTCTTTTAGTGAATTACCTCCGCATGAGTTGTCTTATAGATTTGCGCTGCGCAATAACACGTTTATTAGTATGTTACATCATTCCCATCAGGTTAGCAATGCTACAAATTGTTGGATATGTGGCCGACTCCCTCCCTATCAGAATTATAAAGGAATTCTACCTCTTTTTCCATACCCGTTCACACACAACGGCTCCTGTGGAGCATGGTTTAGTTTAATTAATTCCCTAGATTCGAATTCTGCAGTTTATCAAGACAACTGGGTATGGGGAAATTTGAACTTAGTTTTACTTAAAGTCTGCTACCCTAACAAGGAGGGACTTCCCAAAAGAACAGGAACCGATCTAGAAAATGAAGTGTATGGGTTAGGTAATTTTACACTTAATCTTATGATCCTAAATGTCGAATCCGAAGCTACTCCAATTTTACCCGCCATGTCAATATTTCCAGTAAAAGGTGAATTATGCGTAAGAAAGAATGGTTCCATACATATGGGCCATAGTAGATGCACCACTGTAATAGAATTTAGTGATCAAGGCAAGTCCACATTTAGAGCTTCCCGCCATTCCTATTTCATATGTGGTCAGACGGCATATGTACGTTTGCCTCCAGATTGGGATGGAACCTGCTACATTGGATTCCTTTTGCCACCTGTTTTCCTAGCTCCTCCTGATTATCACAGAAATACTCATTTAGTACACAATAGAGAAAGGAGAGATCTCCCAATAGTCGATTACACTGAAACAGCATGGGAAAAATACACAGATTTCAATAAAGGTCTCTTTCCCTATATAGGTACCGTTACTAATAGTAAGCTGATACGTAGATTAACTAGAACCCTTGAAGCAGTAGTGAACGAAACTATTTCCGCCTTAGGCAATTTAACAGAAGAGCAGTCTGCTATGCGGATTGTTGTGCTTCAAAATCGTCTTGTCCTTGACGTCATCCTGGCCGATAGGGGCGGAGCTTGTAGGGTCATCGGATCAAGTTGTTGCATTTTCATACCAGAAAATTCGCCATCTGTGTATAAAGCCATAACTCGCCTTCATAAGATTGTAAGCCAGATACACCAGAATCCAGGCAACTGGACTTGGCCCGGTTGGTTTTGGAGTGTATTATCTACCTTTGGATGGAAGGTCCTATCCTTCCTAGGTATTGGCTTTCTCATACTATTCAGTTGCTGTCTATGTCTACAATGTGGACCAGCGATCTGTGGTCTGTGTGCCACATCGTGTATTCCACCACCAGGATTTCGTTCCTCCCAGAAGAAAAAAGAAGAACAAATGATGCTATATGAACAGATCAACGGATTGATGAAGATTGATATCTCTTAACGGGCAAGTAGGGGACAAGGAGGGAATGTGGAAATATGGATTTTTCTGATCAGTTATGTCCCCTATCTTGGACCCCAACGGTTTCATGTATGAATCACAAGTACATGTATGCTCCCTCCAGTTCCAGTTATGAAGACGCAAACACATGTGCGTCCACCGTCAACATGTCCTCTTTCAGATCCGCCATGAATAGGCCGGATATTCCATTCCTAAGTATGAAAGGCCACCGGCTTTATATGGTTCACTTATGCCATTCTACAGTCCAGGCAAGTAGGCCCTGATTCTGTCATCAAGCTTTTCTTGCCTTCTGCCTCTGAAAGCTCCAGTCTGAGCCTGCATCTGTGACCATGAACTTTGTCTCATTCCCTGCGCGGCTCACGATGCCTGACATCAGCCTGTTGCCTGCCAAAAACTGTATCTCACCTTCGAAATTATCTGCTCCGCTCCCTGCTCGATGCATTCCTGTCTAGTAGTTTAAGTAAACATTCTTCCAGTTACCGAGCAAAGGCCCGGTTTCTCTGTCTTTATGCAAGTAATTCATAGCCCTATTATTATGGAAGATTTCTGCCCTCGCATCTAGTGTAGACACTTAGACGCTTGTACACGCACTAACAGTCAGTATAGTCAGTATAGAATAAGATTCTACTCTAAGAGACCTCTCTTTTGGATAACGTAGTTCTTTAAACATAGGATGTTAGATATGATTTGGGATTAGGTTGACTTGACCCTCCAGACATCTGTCGCCACATGTAGAGCTAAATGTCAAGTCCCCTTCACCCCCTAGTTGCACGTCAATCACACGTCATGCTGCTGTGCGCGCATTTCTGCCAAGTATTTCTGCTGACATTGCGAAATCCTTTCATGGAACCGCCCTATTATGACATCACACCTGATGACGTTCTTTAGTTACACCCAGTTATGCCCACTTTTCCTACGCATGTATGTTTTATCTACACTATCAATTGTTACGCCTCTTGCATTTGTTTCACTGTAATGCCTATTGTATAAAAGTGATTACTTATCAATAAAGTATGTACTTCACTTCCTGAACCTCCGTGGTGATGGAACTTGGAGTCACCGATTCGAATCGTCCATTGGAATAAAGCCCATTCCGAACCTCTAATACCACGGATTCTGCCTCTTATTTTACTGAGCTATTTTTATTATGTTTCTGTATCAAATTAAGTCCCGGTAATTAAATTATTTACCACAGTTAAGGTCTTAACTCTTACTCTGGGATCATGGTTAAGTTCGTAACTCTTACTGTGGCCTATTGGTTAAGGTCCTAACTCTTACTCTGGCATCATGGTTAATGTCTTAACTCTTACTCTGGCATCATGGTTAAGGTCTTAACTCTTACTCTGGACTAATGGTTAAGGTCTTAACTCTTACTCTGGCATCACGGTTAAGGTCTTAACTCTTACTCTGGACTAATGGTTAAAGTCTTAACTCTTACTCTGGGCTAATGGTTAAGGTCTTAACTCTTACTCTGGACTAATGGTTAAGGTCTTAACTCTTACTCTGGACTAATGGTTAAGGTCTTAACTCTTACTCTGGACTAATGGTTAAGGTCTTATCTCTTACTCTGGGCTAATGATTAAGGTCTTAACTCTTACTCTGGCATCATGGTTAAGGTCTTAACTCCTACTCTGGCATCATGGTTAAGGTCTTAACTCTTACTCTGCACTAATGGTTAAGGTCTTAACTCTTACTCTGGCATCACGGTTAAGGTCTTAACTCTTACTCTGGACTAATGGTTAAGGTCTTAACTCTTACTCTGGGCTAATGATTAAGGTCTTAACTCTTACTCTGGCATCATGGTTAAGGTCTTAACTCTTACTCTGGACTAATGGTTAAGGTCTTAACTCTTACTCTGGACTAATGGTTAAGGTCTTAACTCTTACTCTGGACCAATGGTTAAGGTCTTAACTCTTACTCTGGACTAATGGTTAAGGTCTTAACTCTTACTCTGGACTAATGGTTGAGGTCTTATCTCTTACTCTGGGCTAATGATTAAGGTCTTAACTCTTACTCTGGCATCATGGTTAAGGTCTTAACTCTTACTCTGGCATCATGGTTAAGGTCTTAACTCTTACTCTGGACTAATGGTTAAGGTCTTAACTCTTACTCTGGCATCACGGTTAAGGTCTTAACTCTTACTCTGGACTAATGGTTAAGGTCTTAACTCTTACTCTGGGCTAATGGTTAAGGTCTTAACTCTTACTCTGGACTAATGGTTAAGGTCTTAGCTCTTACTCTGGACTAATGGTTAAGGTCTTAGTCTCTTACTCTGGCATCATGGTTAAGGTCTTAACTCTTACTCTGAACTAATGGTTAAGGTCTTAACTCTTACTCTGGCATCATGGTTAAGTTCGTAACTCTTACTGTGGCCTATTGGTTAAGGTCCTAACTCTTACTCTGGCATCATGGTTAATGTCTTAACTCCTACTCTGGCATCATGGTTAAGGTCTTAACTCTTACTCTGGAATAATGGTTAAGGTCTTAACACTTACTCTGGACTAATGGTTAAGGTCTTAACTCTTACTCTGGCATCACGGTTAAGGTCTTAACTCTTACTCTGGACTAATGGTTAAGGTCTTAACTCTTACTCTGGGCTAATGGTTAAGGTCTTAACTCTTACTCTGGACTAATGGTTAAGGTCTTAACTCTTACTCTGGACTAATGGTTAAGGTCTTAGATTCTTACTCTGGCATCATGGTTAAGGTCTTAACTCTTACTCTGAACTAATGGTTAAGGTCTTAACTCTTACTCTGGTATCATGGTTAAGTTCGTAACTCTTACTGTGGCCTATTGGTTAAGGTCCTAACTCTTACTCTGGCATCATGGTTAATGTCTTAACTCTTACTCTGGCATCATGGTTAAGGTCTTAACTTTTACTCTGGACTAATGGTTAAGGTCTTAACTCTTACTCTAGCATTACGGTTAAGGTCTTAACTCTTACTCTGGACTAATGGTTAAGGTCTTAACTCTTACTCTGGCATCATGGTTAAGGTCTTAACTCTTACTCTGGCATCATGGTTAAGGTCTTAACTCTTACTATGGACTAATGGTTAAGGTCTTAACTCTTACTCTGGACTAATGGTTAAGGTCTTAACTCTTACTCTGGCATCATGGTTAAGGTCTTAGACTCTTACTCTGGAATAATGGTTAAGGTCTTAACACTTACTCTGGACTAATGGTTAAGGTCTTAACTCTTACTCTGGCATCACGGTTAAGGTCTTAACTCTTACTCTGGACTAATGGTTAAGGTCTTAACTCTTACTCTGGGCTAATGGTTAAGGTCTTAACTCTTACTCTGGACTAATGGTTAAGGTCTTAACTCTTATTCTGGACTAATAGTTAAGGTCTTAGACTCTTACTCTGGCATCATGGTTAAGGTCTTAACTCTTACTCTGAACTAATGGTTAAGGTCTTAACTCTGACTCTGGTATCATGGTTAAGTTCGTAACTCTTACTGTGGCCTATTGGTTAAGGTCCTAACTCTTACTCTGGCATCATGGTTAATGTCTTAACTCTTACTCTGGCATCATGGTTAAGGTCTTAACTTTTACTCTGGACTAATGGTTAAGGTCTTAACTCTTACTCTAGCATTACGGTTAAGGTCTTAACTCTTACTCTGGGCTAATGGTTAAGGTCTTAACTCTTACTCTGGACTAATGGTTAAGGTCTTAACTCTTACTCTGGACTAATGGTTACGGTCTTAACTCTTACTCTGGCATCATGGTTGAGGTCTTAACTCTTACTCTGGACTAATAGTTAAGGTCTTAACTCTTACTCTGGACTAATGGTTAAGGTCTTAACTCTTACTCTGGCATCATGGTTAAGGTCTTAACTCTTGCTCTGGCATCATGGTTAAGGTCTTAACTCTTACTCTGGACTAATGGTTAAGGTCTTAACTCTTACTCTGGAATAATGGTTAAGGTCTTAACTCTTACTCTGGCATCATGGTTAAGGTCTTAACTCTGGCATCATGGTTAAGGTCTTAACTCTTACTCTGGACTAATGGTTAAGGTCTTAACGCTTACTCTGGCATCATGGTTAAGGTCTTAGACTCATACTCTGGCATCATGGTTAAGGTCTCAACTCTTACTCTGGACTAATGGTTAAGGTCTTAACTCTTACTCTGGCATCATGGTTAAGGTCTTAGACTCTTACTCTGGACTAATGGTTAAGGTCTTAACTCTTACTCTGGGCTAATGGTTAAGGTCTTAACTCTTACTCTGGACTAATGGTTAAGGTCTTATCTCTTACTCTGGACTAATGGTTAAGGTCTTAAAATCTTACTCTGGCATCATGGATAAGGTCTTAGACTCTTACTCTGGACTACTGGTTAATGTCTTAACTCTTACTCTGGCGTCATGGTTAAGGTCTTAACTCTCACTCTGGCATCATGGTTAAGGTCTTAACTCTTACTCTGTACTCATGGTTAAGGTCTTAACACTTACTCTGGCATCATGGTTAAGGTCTTAACTCTTACTCCGGACTAATGGTTAAGGTCTTAACTCTTACTCTGGCATCATGGTTAAGGTCTTAACTCTTACTCTGGACACATGGTTAAGGTCTTAACTCTTACTCTGGACTAATGGTTAAGGTCTTAACTCTTACTCTGGCATCATGGTTAAGGTCTTAACTCTTACTCTGGACTAATGGTTAAGGTCTTAGACTCTTACTATGGACTAATGGTTAAGGTCTTAACTTTTTCTCTGGGCTAATGGTTAAGGTCTTAGACTCTTACTCTGGCATCATGGTTAAGGTCTTAGACTCTTACTCTGGCATCAAGGTTAAGGTCTTAACTCTTACTCTGGCATCATGGTTAAGGTCTTAACTCTTACTCTGGACTAATGGTTAAGGTCTTAACTCTTACTCTGGACTAATGGTTAAGGTCTTAGACTCTTACTCTCGACTAATGGTTAAGGTCTTAACTCTTACTCTGGTATCATGGTTAAGGTCTTAGACTCTTACTCTGGACTAATGGTTAAGGTCTTAACTCATACTCTGGACTAATGGTTAAGGCCTTAGACTCTTACTCTGGACTAATGGTTAAGGTCTTAACTCTTACTCTGGACTAATGGTTAAGGTCTTAACTCTTACGCTGGCATCATGGTTAAGGTCTTAACTCTTACTCTGGACTAATGGTTAAGGTCTTAAGTCTTACTCTGGCATCGTGGTTAAGGTCTTAACTCTTACTCTGGACTAATGGTTAAGGTCTTAACTCTTACCCTGACATCATGGTTAAGGTCTTAACACTTACTCTGGACTAATGGTTAAGGTCTTAACTCTTACTCTGGCATCATCGTTAAGGTCTTAACTCTTACTCTGGCATCATGGTTAAGGTCTTAGACTCTTACTCTGGACTAATGGTTAAGGTCTTAACTCTTACTCTTGCATCATCGTTAAGGTCTTAACTCTTACTCTGGCATCATGGTTAAGGTCTTAACTCTTACTCTGGACTAATGGTTAAGGTCTTAACTCTTACTCTGGACTAATGGTTAAGGTCTTAACTCTTACTGTGGCATCATGGTTAAGGTCTTAACTCTGGCATCATGGTTAAGGTCTTAACTCTTACTCTGGACTAATGGTTAAGGTCTTAACTCTTAGTCTGGCATCATGGTTAAGGTCTTAACTCTTACTCTGGACTAATGGTTAAGGTCTTAGACTCTTACTCTGGACTAATGGTTAAGGTCCTAACTCTTTCTCTGGGCTAATGGTTAAGGTCTTAGACTCTTACTCTGGCATCATGGTTAAGGTCTTAGACTCTTACTCTGGCATCAAGGTTAAGGTCTTAACTTTTACTCTGGCATCATGGTTAAGGTCTTAACTCTTACTCTGGACTAATGGTTAAGGTCTTAACTCTTACTCTGGACTAATGGTTAAGGTCCTAACTCTTACTCTGGACTAATTGTTAAGGTCTTAACTCTTACTCTTGCATCATCGTTAAGGTCTTAACTCTTACTCTGGCATCATGGTTAAGGTCTTAACTCTTACTCTGGCATCATGGTTAAGGTCTTAACTCTTACTCTGGACTAATGGTTAAGGTCTTAACTCTTACTCTGGGATCATGGTTAAGTTCGTAACTCTTACTGTGGCCTATTGGTTAAGGTCCTAACTCTTACTCTGGCATCATGGTTAAGGTCTTAGACTCTTACTCTGGACTAATGGTTAAGGTCTTAACTCTTACTCTGGGCTAATGGTTAAGGTCTTAACTCTTACTCTGGACTAATGGTTAAGGTCTTATCTCTTACTCTGGACTAATGGTTAAGGTCTTAGACTCTTACTCTGGCATCATGGATAAGGTCTTAGACTCTTACTCTGAACTACTGGTTAATGTCTTAACTCTTACTCTGGCGTCATGGTTAAGGTCTTAACTCTCACTCTGGCATCATGGTTAAGGTCTTAACTCTTACTCTGTACTCATGGTTAAGGTCTTAACACTTACTCTGGCATCATGGTTAAGGTCTTAACTCTTACTCTGGACTAATGGTTAAGGTCTTAACTCTTACTCTGGCATCATGGTTAAGGTCTTAACTCTTACTCTGGACACATGGTTAAGGTCTTAACTCTTACTCTGGACTAATGGTTAAGGTCTTAACTCTTACTCTGGCATCATGGTTAAGGTCTTAACTCTTACTCTGGACTAATGGTTAAGGTCTTAGACTCTTACTATGGACTAATGGTTAAGGTCTTAACTTTTTCTCTGGGCTAATGGTTAAGGTCTTAGACTCTTACTCTGGCATCATGGTTAAGGTCTTAGACTCTTACTCTGGCATCAAGGTTAAGGTCTTAACTCTTACTCTGGCATCATGGTTAAGGTCTTAACTCTTACTCTGGACTAATGGTTAAGGTCTGAACTCTTACTCTGGACTAATGGTTAAGGTCTTAACTCTTACTCTGGACTAATGGTTAAGGTCTTAGACTCTTACTCTCGACTAATGGTTAAGGTCTTAACTCTTACTCTGGTATCATGGTTAAGGTCTTAGACTCTTACTCTGGACTAATGGTTAAGGTCTTAACTCATACTCTGGACTAATGGTTAAGGCCTTAGACTCTTACTCTGGACTAATGGTTAAGGTCTTAACTCTTACTCTGGACTAATGGTTAAGGTCTTAACTCTTACTCTGGACTAATGGTTAAGGTCTTAACTCTTACGCTGGCATCATGGTTAAGGTCTTAACTCTTACTCTGGACTAATGGTTAAGGTCTTAAGTCTTACTCTGGCATCGTGGTTAAGGTCTTAACTCTTACTCTGGACTAATGGTTAAGGTCTTAACTCTTACTCTGACATCATGGTTAAGGTCTTAACACTTACTCTGGACTAATGGTTAAGGTCTTAACTCTTACTCTGGCATCATCGTTAAGGTCTTAACTCTTACTCTGGCATCATGGTTAAGGTCTTAGACTCTTACTCTGGACTAATGGTTAAGGTCTTAACTCTTACTCTTGCATCATCGTTAAGGTTTTAACTCTTACTCTGGCATCATGGTTAAGGTCTTAACTCTTACTCTGGACTAATGGTTAAGGTCTTAACTCTTACTCTGACATCATGGTTAAGGTCTTAACACTTACTCTGGACTAATGGTTAAGGTCTTAACTCTTACTCTGGCATCATCGTTAAGGTCTTAACTCTTACTCTGGCATCATGGTTAAGGTCTTAGACTCTTACTCTGGACTAATGGTTAAGGTCTTAACTCTTACTCTTGCATCATCGTTAAGGTTTTAACTCTTACTCTGGCATCATGGTTAAGGTCTTAACTCTTACTCTGGACTAATGGTTAAGGTCTTAACTCTTACTCTGAACTACTGGTTAATGTCTTAACTCTTACTCTGGCGTCATGGTTAAGGTCTTAACTCTCACTCTGGCATCATGGTTAAGGTCTTAACTCTTACTCTGTACTCATGGTTAAGGTCTTAACACTTACTCTGGCATCATGGTTAAGGTCTTAACTCTTACTCTGGACTAATGGTTAAGGTCTTAACTCTTACTCTGGCATCATGGTTAAGGTCTTAACTCTTACTCTGGACACATGGTTAAGGTCTTAACTCTTACTCTGGACTAATGGTTAAGGTCTTAACTCTTACTCTGGCATCATGGTTAAGGTCTTAACTCTTACTCTGGACTAATGGTTAAGGTCTTAGACTCTTACTATGGACTAATGGTTAAGGTCTTAACTTTTTCTCTGGGCTAATGGTTAAGGTCTTAGACTCTTACTCTGGCATCATGGTTAAGGTCTTAGACTCTTACTCTGGCATCAAGGTTAAGGTCTTAACTCTTACTCTGGCATCATGGTTAAGGTCTTAACTCTTACTCTGGACTAATGGTTAAGGTCTGAACTCTTACTCTGGACTAATGGTTAAGGTCTTAACTCTTACTCTGGACTAATGGTTAAGGTCTTAGACTCTTACTCTCGACTAATGGTTAAGGTCTTAACTCTTACTCTGGTATCATGGTTAAGGTCTTACACTCTTACTCTGGACTAATGGTTAAGGTCTTAACTCATACTCTGGACTAATGGTTAAGGCCTTAGACTCTTACTCTGGACTAATGGTTAAGGTCTTAACTCTTACTCTGGACTAATGGTTAAGGTCTTAACTCTTACTCTGGACTAATGGTTAAGGTCTTAACTCTTACGCTGGCATCATGGTTAAGGTCTTAACTCTTACTCTGGACTAATGGTTAAGGTCTTAAGTCTTACTCTGGCATCGTGGTTAAGGTCTTAACTCTTACTCTGGACTAATGGTTAAGGTCTTAACTCTTACTCTGACATCATGGTTAAGGTCTTAACACTTACTCTGGACTAATGGTTAAGGTCTTAACTCTTACTCTGGCATCATCGTTAAGGTCTTAACTCTTACTCTGGCATCATGGTTAAGGTCTTAGACTCTTACTCTGGACTAATGGTTAAGGTCTTAACTCTTACTCTTGCATCATCGTTAAGGTTTTAACTCTTACTCTGGCATCATGGTTAAGGTCTTAACTCTTACTCTGGACTAATGGTTAAGGTCTTAACTCTTACTCTGGACTAATGGTTAAGGTCTTAACTCTTACTCTGGCATCATGGTTAAGGTCTTAACTCTGGCATCATGGTTAAGGTCTTAACTCTTACTCTGGACTAATGGTTAAGGTCTTAACTCTTAGTCTGGCATCATGGTTAAGGTCTTAACTCTTACTCTGGACTAATGGTTAAGGTCTTAGACTCTTACTCTGGACTAATGGTTAAGGTTCTAACTCTTTCTCTGGGCTAATGGTTAAGGTCTTAGATTCTTACTCTGGCTTCATGGTTAAGGTCTTAGACTCTTACTCTGGCATCAAGGTTAAGGTCTTAACTCTTACTCTGGCATCATGGTTAAGGTCTTAACTCTTACTCTGGACTAATGGTTAAGGTCTTAACTCTTACTCTGGACTAATGGTTAAGGTCTTAACTCTTACGCTGGCATCATGGTTAAGGTCTTAACTCTTACTCTGGACTAATGGTTAAGGTCTTAAGTCTTACTCTGGCATCGTGGTTAAGGTCTTAACTCTTACTCTGGACTAATGGTTAAGGTCTTAACTCTTACTCTGACATCATGGTTAAGGTCTTAACACTTACTCTGGACTAATGGTTAAGGTCTTAACTCTTACTCTGGCATCATCGTTAAGGTCTTAACTCTTACTCTGGCATCATGGTTAAGGTCTTAGACTCTTACTCTGGACTAATGGTTAAGGTCTTAACTCTTACTCTTGCATCATCGTTAAGGTTTTAACTCTTACTCTGGCATCATGGTTAAGGTCTTAACTCTTACTCTGGACTAATGGTTAAGGTCTTAACTCTTACTCTGGACTAATGGTTAAGGTCTTAACTCTTACTCTGGCATCATGGTTAAGGTCTTAACTCTGGCATCATGGTTAAGGTCTTAACTCTTACTCTGGACTAATGGTTAAGGTCTTAACTCTTAGTCTGGCATCATGGTTAAGGTCTTAACTCTTACTCTGGACTAATGGTTAAGGTCTTAGACTCTTACTCTGGACTAATGGTTAAGGTTCTAACTCTTTCTCTGGGCTAATGGTTAAGGTCTTAGATTCTTACTCTGGCTTCATGGTTAAGGTCTTAGACTCTTACTCTGGCATCAAGGTTAAGGTCTTAACTCTTACTCTGGCATCATGGTTAAGGTCTTAACTCTTACTCTGGACTAATGGTTAAGGTCTTAACTCTTACTCTGGACTAATGGTTAAGGTCCTAACTCTTACTCTGGACTAATGGTTAAGGTCTTAACTCTTACTCTTGCATCATCGTTAAGGTCTTAACTCTTACTCTGGCATCATGGTTAAGGTCTTAACTCTTACTCTGGCATCATGGTTAAGGTCTTAACTCTTACTCTGGACTAATGGTTAAGGTCTTAACTCTTACTCTGGGATCATGGTTAAGTTCGTAACTCTTACTGTGGCCTATTGGTTAAGGTCCTAACTCTTACTCTGGCATCATGGTTAAGGTCTTAGACTCATACTCTGGCATCATGGTTAAGATCTTATCTCTTACTCTGGACTAATGGTTAAGTTCTTAACTCTTACTCTGGCATCATGGTTAAGGTCTTAGACTCTTACTCTGGACTAATGGTTAAGGTCTCAACTCTTACTCTGGGCTAATGGTTAAGGTCTTAACTCTTACTCTGGACTAATGGTTAAGGTCTTATCTCTTACTCTGGACTACTGGTTAATGTCTTAACTCTTACTCTGGCATCATGGTTAAGGTCTTAACTCTCACTCTGACATCATGGTTAAGGTCCTAACTCTTACTCTGTACTCATGGTTAAGGTCTTAACTCTTACTCTGGCATCATGGTTAAGGTCTTAACTCTTACTCTGGACTAATGGTTAAGGTCTTAACTCTTACTCTGGACTAATGGTTAAGGTCTTAACTCTTACTCTGGAATCATGGTTAAGGTCTTAACTCTTACTCTGGACAAATGGTTAAGGTACTAACTCTTACTCTGGACTAATGGTTAAGGTCTTAACTCTTACTCTGGCATCATGGTTAAGGGCTTAACTCTTACTCTGGACTAATGGTTAAGGTCTTAGACTCTTACTCTGGACTAATGGTTAAGGTCTTAACTCTTTCTCTGGGCTAATGGTTAAGGTCTTAGACTCTTACTCTGGCATCATGGTTAAGGTCTTAGACTCTTACTCTGGCATCAAGGTTAAGGTCTTAACTCTTACTCTGGCATCATGGTTAAGGTCTTTACTCTTACTCTGGACTAATGGTTAAGGTCTTAGACTCTTACTCTGGACTAATGGTTAAGGTCTTAACTCTTACTCTGGCATCATGGTTAAGGTCTTAGACTCTTACTCTGGACTAATGGTTAAGGTCTTAACTCTTACTCTGGACTAATGGTTAAGGTCTTAACTCTTACTCTGGACCAATGGTTACGGTTTTAACTCTTACTCTGGACTAATGGTTAAGGTCTTAACTCTTACTCTGGACTAATGGTTAAGGTCTTAACTCTTACTCTGGACTAATGGTTAAGGTCTTATCTCTTACTCTGGGCTAATGATTAGGGTCTTAACTCTTACTCTGGCATCATGGTTAAGGTCTTAACTCTTACTCTGGCATCATGGTTAAGGTCTTAACTCTTACTCTGGACTAATGGTTAAGGTCTTAACTCTTACTCTGGCATCACGGTTAAGGTCTTAACTCTTACTCTGGACTAATGGTTAAGGTCTTAACTCTTACTCTGGGCTAATGGTTAAGGTCTTAACTCTTACTCTGGACTAATGGTTAAGGTCTTAACTCTTACTCTGGACTAATGGTTAAGGTCTTAGTCTCTTACTCTGGCATAATGGTTAAGGTCTTAACTCTTACTCTGAACTAATGGTTAAGGTCTTAACTCTTACTCTGGCATCATGGTTAAGTTCGTAACTCTTACTGTGGCCTATTGGTTAAGGTCCTAACTCTTACTCTGGCATCATGGTTAATGTCTTAATTCTTACTCTGGCATCATGGTTAAGGTCCTAACTCTTACTCTGGACTAATGGTTAAGGTCTTAACTCTTACTCTGGACTAATGGTTAAGGTCTTAACTCTTACTCTGGCATCATGGTTAAGGTCTTAACTCTTACTCTGGACACATGGTTAAGGTATTAACTCTTACTCTGGACTAATGGTTAAGGTCTTACCTCTTACTCTGGCATCATGGTTAAGGTCTTAACTCTTACTCTGGACTAATGGTTAAGGTCTTAGACTCTTACTATGGACTAATGGTTAAGGTCTTAACTTTTTCTCTGGGCTAATGGTTAAGGTCTTAGACTCTTACTCTGGCATCAAGGTTAAGGTCTTAACTCTTACTCTGGCATCATGGTTAAGGTCTTAACTCTTACTTTGGACTAATGGTTAAGGTCTTAACTCTTACTCTGGACTAATGGTTAAGGTCCTAACTCTTACTCTGGACTAATGATTAAGGTCTTAACTCTTACTCTTGCATCATCGTTAAGGTCTTAACTCTTACTCTCGCATCATGGTTAAGGTCTTAACTCTTACTCTGGCATCATGGTTAATGTCTTAACTCTTACTCTGGACTAATGGTTAAGGTCTTAACTCTTACTCTGGGATCATGGTTAAGTTCGTAACTCTTACTGTGGCCTATTGGTTAAGGTCCTAACTCTTACTCTGGCATCATGGTTAAGGTCTTAGACTCTTACTCTGGACTAATGGTTAAGGTCTTAACTCTTACTCTGGGCTAATGGTTAAGGTCTTAACTCTTACTCTGGACTAATGGTTAAGGTCTTATCTCTTACTCTGGACTACTGGTTAATGTCTTAACTCTTACTCTGGCATCATGGTTAAGGTCTTAACTCTCACTCTGACATCATGGTTAAGGTCTTAACTCTTACTCTGTACTCATGGTTAAGGTCTTAACTCTTACTCTGGCATCATGGTTAAGGTCTTAACTCTTACTCTGGACTAATGGTTAAGGTCTTAACTCTTACTCTGGACTAATGGTTAAGGTCTTAACTCTTACTCTGGAATCATGGTTAAGGTCTTAACTCTTACTCTGGCATCATGGTTAAGGGCTTAACTCTTACTCTGGACTAATGGTTAAGGTCTTAGACTCTTACTCTGGACTAATGGTTAAGGTCTTAACTCTTTCTCTGGGCTAATGGTTAAGGTCTTAGACTCTTACTCTGGCATCATGGTTAAGGTCTTAGACTCTTACTCTGGCATCAAGGTTAAGGTCTTAACTCTTACTCTGGCATCATAGTTAAGGTCTTTACTCTTACTCTGGACTAATGGTTAAGGTCTTAGACTCTTACTCTGGACTAATGGTTAAGGTCTTAACTCTTACTCTGGCATCATGGTTAAGGTCTTAGACTCTTACTCTGGACTAATGGTTAAGGTCTTAACTCTTACTCTGGACTAATGGTTAAGGTCTTAACTCTTACTCTGGACCAATGGTTAAGGTCTTAACTCTTACTCTGGCATCATGGTTAAGGTCTTAACTCTTACTCTGGCATCATGGTTAAGGTCTTAACTCTTACTCTGGACTAATGGTTAAGGTCTTAACTCTTACTCTGGCATCACGGTTAAGGTCTTAACTCTTACTCTGGGCTAATGGTTAAGGTCTTAACTCTTACTCTGGACTAATGGTTAAGGTCTTAACTCTTACTCTGGACTAATGGTTAAGGTCTTAGTCTCTTACTCTGGCATAATGGTTAAGGTCTTAACTCTTACTCTGAACTAATGGTTAAGGTCTTAACTCTTACTCTGGCATCATGGTTAAGTTCGTAACTCTTACTGTGGCCTATTGGTTAAGGTCCTAACTCTTACTCTGGCATCATGGTTAATGTCTTAACTCTTACTCTGGCATCATGGTTAAGGTCTTAACTCTTACTCTGGACTAATGGTTAAGGTCTTAACTCTTACTCTAGCATCACGGTTAAGGTCTTAACTCTTACTCTGGGCTAATGGTTAAGGTCTTAACTCTTACTCTGGACTAATGGTTAAGGTCTCAACTCTTACTCTGGACTAATGGTTAAGGTCTTAACTCTTACTCTGGGCTAATGATTAAGGTCTTAATTCTTACTCTGGCATCATGGTTAAGGTCTTAACTCTTACTCTGGACTAATGGTTAAGGTCTTAACTCTTACTCTGGCATCACGGTTAAGGTCTTAACTCTTACTCTGGACTAATGGTTAAGGTCTTAACTCTTACTCTGGACTAATGGTTACGGTCTTAACTCTTACTCTAGCATCATGGTTAAGGTCTTAACTCTTACTCTGGACTAATGGTTAAGGTCTTAACTCTTACTCTGGCATCATGGTTAAGGTCTTAACTCTTACTCTGGCATCATGGTTAAGGTCTTAACTCTTACTCTGGACTAATGGTTAAGGTCTTAGACTCTTACTCTGGACTAATGGTTAAGGTCTTAACTCTTACTCTGGCATCATGGTTAAGGTCTTAGACTCTTACTCTGGACTAATGGTTAAGGTCTTAACTCTTACTCTGGACTAATGGTTAAGGTCTTAACTCTTACTCTGGACTAATGGTTAAGGTCTTAGACTCTTACTCTCGACTAATGGTTAAGGTCTTAACTCTTACTCTGGCATCATGGTTAAGGTCTTAGACTCTTACTCTGGACTAATGGTTAAGGTCTTAACTCTTACTCTGGACTAATGGTTAAGGTATTAACTCTTACTCTGGCATCATGGTTAAGGTCTTAACTCTTACTCTGGACTAATGGTTAAGTTCTTAACTCTTACTCTGGCATCATGGTTAAGGTCTTAACTCTTACTCTGGACTAATGGTTAAGGTCTTAACTCTTACTCTGGGATCATGGTTAAGTTCGTTACTCTTACTGTGGCCTATTGGTTAAGGTCCTAACTCTTACTCTGGCATCATGGTTAATGTCTTAACTCTTACTCTGGCATCATGGTTAAGGTCTTAACTCTTACTCTGGACTAATGGTTAAGGTCTTAACTCTTACTCTGGCATCACGGTTAAGGTCTTAACTCTTACTCTGGACTAATGGTTAAAGTCTTAACTCTTACTCTGGGCTAATGGTTAAGGTCTTAACTCTTACTCTGGACTAATGGTTAAGGTCTTAACTCTTACTCTGGACTAATGGTTAAGGTCTTAACTCTTACTCTGGACTAATGGTTAAGGTCTTATCTCTTACTCTGGGCTAATGATTAAGGTCTTAACTCTTACTCTGGCATCATGGTTAAGGTCTTAACTCCTACTCTGGCATCATGGTTAAGGTCTTAACTCTTACTCTGCACTAATGGTTAAGGTCTTAACTCTTACTCTGGCATCACGGTTAAGGTCTTAACTCTTACTCTGGACTAATGGTTAAGGTCTTAACTCTTACTCTGGGCTAATGATTAAGGTCTTAACTCTTACTCTAGCATCATGGTTAAGGTCTTAACTCTTACTCTGGACTAATGGTTAAGGTCTTAACTCTTACTCTGGACTAATGGTTAAGGTCTTAACTCTTACTCTGGACCAATGGTTAAGGTCTTAACTCTTACTCTGGACTAATGGTTGAGGTCTTATCTCTTACTCTGGGCTAATGATTAAGGTCTTAACTCTTACTCTGGCATCATGGTTAAGGTCTTAACTCTTACTCTGGCATCATGGTTAAGGTCTTAACTCTTACTCTGGACTAATGCTTAAGGTCTTAACTCTTACTCTGGCATCACGGTTAAGGTCTTAACTCTTACTCTGGACTAATGGTTAAGGTCTTAACTCTTACTCTGGGCTAATGGTTAAGGTCTTAACTCTTACTCTGGACTAATGGTTAAGGTCTTAGCTCTTACTCTGGACTAATGGTTAAGGTCTTAGTCTCTTACTCTGGCATCATGGTTAAGGTCTTAACTCTTACTCTGAACTAATGGTTAAGGTCTTAACTCTTCCTCTGGCATCATGGTTAAGTTCGTAACTCTTACTGTGGCCTATTGGTTAAGGTCCTAACTCTTACTCTGGCATCATGGTTAATGTCTTAACTCCTACTCTGGCATCATGGTTAAGGTCTTAACTCTTACTCTGGACTAATGGTTAAGGTCTTAACTCTTACTCTAGCATCACGGTTAAGGTCTTAACTCTTACTCTGGGCTAATGGTTAAGGTCTTAACTCTTACTCTGGACTAATGGTTAAGGTCTTAACTCTTACTCTGGACTAATGGTTAAGGTCTTAACTCTTACTCTGGGCTAATGATTAAGGTCTTAATTCTTACTCTGGCATCATGGTTAAGGTCTTAACTCTTACTCTGGACTAATGGTTAAGGTCTTAACTCTTACTCTGGCATCACGGTTAAGGTCTTAACTCTTACTCTGGACTAATGGTTAAGGTCTTAACTCTTACTCTGGACTAATGGTTACGGACTTAACTCTTACTCTAGCATCATGGTTAAGGTCTTAACTCTTACTCTGGATTAATGGTTAAGGTCTTCACTCTTACTCTGGCATCATGGTTAAGGTCTTAACTCTTACTCTGGCATCATGGTTAAGGTCTTAACTCTTACTCTGGACTAATGGTTAAGGTCTTAGACTCTTACTCTGGACTAATGGTTAAGGTCTTAACTCTTACTCTGGCATCATGGTTAAGGTCTTAGACTCTTACTCTGGACTAATGGTTAAGGTCTTAACTCTTACTCTGGACTAATGGTTAAGGTCTTAACTCTTACTCTGGACTAATGGTTAAGGTCTTAGACTCTTACTCTCGACTAATGGTTAAGGTCTTAACTCTTACTCTAGCATCACGGTTAAGGTCTTAACTCTTACTCTGGGCTAATGGTTAAGGTCTTAACTCTTACTCTGGACTAATGGTTAAGGTCTTAACTCTTCCTCTGGCATCATGGTTAAGTTCGTAACTCTTACTGTGGCCTATTGGTTAAGGTCCTAACTCTTACTCTGGCATCATGGTTAATGTCTTAACTCCTACTCTGGCATCATGGTTAAGGTCTTAACTCTTACTCTGGACTAATGGTTAAGGTCTTAACTCTTACTCTAGCATCACGGTTAAGGTCTTAACTCTTACTCTGGGCTAATGGTTAAGGTCTTAACTCTTACTCTGGACTAATGGTTAAGGTCTTAACTCTTACTCTGGACTAATGGTTAAGGTCTTAACTCTTACTCTGGGCTAATGATTAAGGTCTTAATTCTTACTCTGGCATCATGGTTAAGGTCTTAACTCTTACTCTGGACTAATGGTTAAGGTCTTAACTCTTACTCTGGCATCACGGTTAAGGTCTTAACTCTTACTCTGGACTAATGGTTAAGGTCTTAACTCTTACTCTGGACTAATGGTTACGGACTTAACTCTTACTCTAGCATCATGGTTAAGGTCTTAACTCTTACTCTGGATTAATGGTTAAGGTCTTCACTCTTACTCTGGCATCATGGTTAAGGTCTTAACTCTTACTCTGGCATCATGGTTAAGGTCTTAACTCTTACTCTGGACTAATGGTTAAGGTCTTAGACTCTTACTCTGGACTAATGGTTAAGGTCTTAACTCTTACTCTGGCATCATGGTTAAGGTCTTAGACTCTTACTCTGGACTAATGGTTAAGGTCTTAACTCTTACTCTGGACTAATGGTTAAGGTCTTAACTCTTACTCTGGACTAATGGTTAAGGTCTTAGACTCTTACTCTCGACTAATGGTTAAGGTCTTAACTCTTACTCTAGCATCACGGTTAAGGTCTTAACTCTTACTCTGGGCTAATGGTTAAGGTCTTAACTCTTACTCTGGACTAATGGTTAAGGTCTTAACTCTTACTCTGGACTAATGGTTAAGGTCTTAACTCTTACTCTGGGCTAATGATTAAGGTCTTAATTCTTACTCTGGCATCATGGTTAAGGTCTTAACCCTTACTCTGGACTAATGGTTAAGGTCTTAACTCTTACTCTGGCATCACGGTTAAGGTCTTAACTCTTACTCTGGACTAATGGTTAAGGTCTTAACTCTTACTCTGGACTAATGGTTACGGTCTTAACTCTTACTCTAGCATCATGGTTAAGGTCTTAACTCTTACTCTGGACTAATGGTTAAGGTCTTCACTCTTACTCTGGACTAATGGTTAAGGTCTTAGACTCTTACTCTGGACTAATGGTTAAGGTCTTAACTCTTACTCTGGCATCATGGTTAAGGTCTTAGACTCTTACTCTGGACTAATGGTTAAGGTCTTAACTCTTACTCTGGACTAATGGTTAAGGTCTTAACTCTTACTCTGGACTAATGGTTAAGGTCTTAGACTCTTACTCTCGACTAATGGTTAAGGTCTTAACTCTTACTCTGGCATCGTGGTTAAGGTCTTAGACTCTTACTCTGGACTAATGGTTAAGGTCTTAACTCTTACTCTGGACTAATGGTTAATGTATTAACTCTTACTCTGGCATCATGGTTAAGGTCTTAACTCTTACTCTGGACTAATGGTTAAGGTCTTAACTCTTACTCTGGCATCATGGTTAAGGTCTTAACTCTTACTCTGGACTAATGGTTAAGGTCTTAACTCTTACTCTGGGATCATGGTTAAGTTCGTAACTCTTACTGTGGCCTATTGGTTAAGGTCCTAACTCTTACTCTGGAATCATGGTTAATGTCTGAACTCTTACTCTGGCATCATGGTTAAGGTCTTAACTCTTACTCTGGACTAATGGTTAAGGTCTTAACTCTTACTCTGGCATCACGATTAAGGTCTTAACTCTTACTCTGGACTAATGGTTAAAGTCTTAACTCTTACTCTGGGATAATGGTTAAGGTCTTAACTCTTACTCTGGACTAATGGTTAAGGTCTTAACTCTTACTCTGGACTAATGGTTAAGGTCTTAACTCTTACTCTGGACTAATGGTTAAGGTCTTATCTCTTACTCTGGGCTAATGATTAAGGTCTTAACTTTTACTCTGGCATCATGATTAAGGTCTTAACTCTTACTCTGGCATCATGGTTAAGGTCTTAACTCTTACTCTGGACTAATGGTTAAGGTCTTAACTCTTACTCTGGCATCACGGTTAAGGTCTTAACTCTTACTCTGGACTAATGGTTAAGGTCTTAACTCTTACTCTGGGCTAATGATTAAGGTCTTAACTCTTACTCTGGCATCATGGTTAAGGTCTTAACTCTTACTCTGGACTAATGGTTAAGGTCTTAACTCTTACTCTGGCATCACAGTTAAGGTCTTAACTCTTACTCCGGACTAATGGTTAAGGTCTTAACTCTTACTCTGGACTAATGGTTACGGTCTTAACTCTTACTCTAGCATCATGGTTAAGGTCTTAACTCTTACTCTGGACTAATGGTTAAGGTCTTAACTCTTACTCTGGCATCATGGTTAAGGTCTTAACTCTTACTCTGGACTAATGGTTAAGGTCTTAGACTCTTACTCTGGACTAATGGTTAAGGTCTTAACTCTTACTCTGGATTAATGGTTAAGGTCTTAACTCTTACTCTGGACTAATGGTTAATGTCTTAGACTCTTACTCTGGACTAATGGTTAAGGTCTTACTCTTACTCTGGCATCATGGTTAAGGTCTTAGACTCTTACTCTGGACTAATGGTTAAGGTCTTAACTCATACTCTGGACTAATGGTTAAGGTCTTAACTCTTACTCTGGACTAATGGTTAAGGTATTAACTCTTACTCTGGCATCATGGTTAAGGTCTTAACTCTTACTCTGGACTAATGGTTAAGGTATTAACTCTTACTCTGGCATCATGGTTAAGGTCTTAACTCTTACTCTGGACTAATGGTTAAGGTCTTAACTCTTACTCTGGGATCATGGTTAAGTTCGTAACTCTTACTGTGGCCTATTGGTTAAGGTCCTAACTCTTACTCTGGCATCATGGTTAAGGTCTTAACTCTTACTCTGGACTAATGGTTAAGGGCTTAACTCTTACTCTGGCATCACGGTTAAGGTCTTAACTCTTACTCTGGACTAATGGTTAAAGTCTTAACTCTTACTCTGGGCTAATGGTTAAGGTCTTAACTCTTACTCTGGACTAATGGTTAAGGTCTTAACTCTTACTCTGGACTAATGGTTAAGGTCTTAACTCTTACTCTGGACTAATGGTTAAGGTCTTATCTCTTACTCTGGGCTAATGATTAAGGTCTTAACTCTTACTCTGGCATCATGGTTAAGGTCTTAACTCTTACTCTGGCATCATGGTTAAGGTCTTAACTCTTACTCTGGACTAATGGTTAAGGTCTTAACTCTTACTCTGGCATCACGGTTAAGGTCTTAACTCTTACTCTGGACTAATGAATAAGGTCTTAACTCTTACTCTGGACTAATGGTTAATGTCTTAACTCTTACTCTAGCATCATGGTTAAGGTCTTAACTCTTACTCTGGACTAATGGTTAAGGTCTTAACTCTTACTCTGGCATCATGGTTAAGGTCTTAACTCTTACTCTGGCATCATGGTTAAGGTCTTAACTCTTACTATGGACTAATGGTTAAGGTCTTAACTCTTACTCTGGACTAATGGTTAAGGTCTTAACTCTTACTCTGGCATCATGGTTAAGGTCTTAGACTCTTACTCTGGAATAATGGTTAAGGTCTTAACTCTTACTCTGGACTAATGGTTAAGGTCTTAACTCTTACTCTGGCATCACGGTTAAGGTCTTAACTCTTACTCTGGACTAATGGTTAAGGTCTTAACTCTTACTCTGGGCTAATGGTTAAGGTCTTAACTCTTACTCTGGACTAATGGTTAAGGTCTTAACTCTTACTCTGGACAAATGGTTAAGGTCTTAGACTCTTACTCTGGCATCATGGTTAAGGTCTTAACTCTTACTCTGGACTAATGGTTAAGGTCTTAACTCTTACTCTGGCATCATGGTTAAGGTCTTAACACTTACTCTGGACTAATGGTTAAGGTCTTAACTCTTACTCTGGCATCATCGTTAAGGTCTTAACTCTTACTCTGGCATCATGGTTAAGGTCTTAGACTCTTACTCTGGACTAATGGTTAAGGTCTTAACTCTTACTCTGGACTAATGGTTAAGGTCTTAACTCTTACTCTTGCATCATCGTTAAGATCTTAACTCTTACTCTGGCATCATGGTTAAGGTCTTGACTCTTACTCTGGACTAATGGTTAAGGTCTTAACTCTTACTCTGGACTATTGGTTAAGGTCTTAACTCTTACTCTGGCATCATGGTTAAGGTCTTAACTCTGGCATCATGGTTAAGGTCTTAACTCTTACTCTGGACTAATGGTTAAGGTCTTAACTCTTAGTCTGGCATCATGGTTAAGGTCTTACCTCTTACTCTGGACTAATGGTTAAGGTCTTAGACTCTTACTCTGGACTAATGGTTAAGGTCTTAACTCTTTCTCTGGGCTAATGGTTAAGGTCTTAGACTCTTACTCTGGCATCATGGTTAAGGTCTTAGACTCTTACTCTGGCATCAAGGTTAAGGTCTTAACTCTTACTCTGGCATCATGGTTAAGGTCTTAACTCTTACTCTGGACTAATGGTTAAGGTCTTTACTCTTACTCTGGACTAATGGTTAAGGTCCTAACTCTTACTCTGGACTAATGGTTAAGGTCTTAACTCTTACTCTGGCATCACGGTTAAGGTCTTAACTCTTACTCTGGACTAATGGTTAAGGTCTTAACTCTTACTCTGGACTAATGGTTACGGTCTTAACTCTTACTCTAGCATCATGGTTAAGGTCTTAACTCTTACTCTGGACTAATGGTTAAGGTCTTCACTCTTACTCTGGACTAATGGTTAAGGTCTTAGACTCTTACTCTGGACTAATGGTTAAGGTCTTAACTCTTACTCTGGCATCATGGTTAAGGTCTTAGACTCTTACTCTGGACTAATGGTTAAGGTCTTAACTCTTACTCTGGACTAATGGTTAAGGTCTTAACTCTTACTCTGGACTAATGGTTAAGGTCTTAGACTCTTACTCTCGACTAATGGTTAAGGTCTTAACTCTTACTCTGGCATCGTGGTTAAGGTCTTAGACTCTTACTCTGGACTAATGGTTAAGGTCTTAACTCTTACTCTGGACTAATGGTTAATGTATTAACTCTTACTCTGGCATCATGGTTAAGGTCTTAACTCTTACTCTGGACTAATGGTTAAGGTCTTAACTCTTACTCTGGCATCATGGTTAAGGTCTTAACTCTTACTCTGGACTAATGGTTAAGGTCTTAACTCTTACTCTGGGATCATGGTTAAGTTCGTAACTCTTACTGTGGCCTATTGGTTAAGGTCCTAACTCTTACTCTGGAATCATGGTTAATGTCTGAACTCTTACTCTGGCATCATGGTTAAGGTCTTAACTCTTACTCTGGACTAATGGTTAAGGTCTTAACTCTTACTCTGGCATCACGATTAAGGTCTTAACTCTTACTCTGGACTAATGGTTAAAGTCTTAACTCTTACTCTGGGATAATGGTTAAGGTCTTAACTCTTACTCTGGACTAATGGTTAAGGTCTTAACTCTTACTCTGGACTAATGGTTAAGGTCTTAACTCTTACTCTGGACTAATGGTTAAGGTCTTATCTCTTACTCTGGGCTAATGATTAAGGTCTTAACTTTTACTCTGGCATCATGATTAAGGTCTTAACTCTTACTCTGGCATCATGGTTAAGGTCTTAACTCTTACTCTGGACTAATGGTTAAGGTCTTAACTCTTACTCTGGCATCACGGTTAAGGTCTTAACTCTTACTCTGGACTAATGGTTAAGGTCTTAACTCTTACTCTGGGCTAATGATTAAGGTCTTAACTCTTACTCTGGCATCATGGTTAAGGTCTTAACTCTTACTCTGGACTAATGGTTAAGGTCTTAACTCTTACTCTGGCATCACAGTTAAGGTCTTAACTCTTACTCCGGACTAATGGTTAAGGTCTTAACTCTTACTCTGGACTAATGGTTACGGTCTTAACTCTTACTCTAGCATCATGGTTAAGGTCTTAACTCTTACTCTGGACTAATGGTTAAGGTCTTAACTCTTACTCTGGCATCATGGTTAAGGTCTTAACTCTTACTCTGGACTAATGGTTAAGGTCTTAGACTCTTACGCTGGACTAATGGTTAAGGTCTTAACTCTTACTCTGGATTAATGGTTAAGGTCTTAACTCTTACTCTGGACTAATGGTTAATGTCTTAGACTCTTACTCTGGACTAATGGTTAAGGTCTTACTCTTACTCTGGCATCATGGTTAAGGTCTTAGACTCTTACTCTGGACTAATGGTTAAGGTCTTAACTCATACTCTGGACTAATGGTTAAGGTCTTAACTCTTACTCTGGACTAATGGTTAAGGTATTAACTCTTACTCTGGCATCATGGTTAAGGTCTTAACTCTTACTCTGGACTAATGGTTAAGGTATTAACTCTTACTCTGGCATCATGGTTAAGGTCTTAACTCTTACTCTGGACTAATGGTTAAGGTCTTAACTCTTACTCTGGGATCATGGTTAAGTTCGTAACTCTTACTGTGGCCTATTGGTTAAGGTCCTAACTCTTACTCTGGCATCATGGTTAAGGTCTTAACTCTTACTCTGGACTAATGGTTAAGGGCTTAACTCTTACTCTGGCATCACGGTTAAGGTCTTAACTCTTACTCTGGACTAATGGTTAAAGTCTTAACTCTTACTCTGGGCTAATGGTTAAGGTCTTAACTCTTACTCTGGACTAATGGTTAAGGTCTTAACTCTTACTCTGGACTAATGGTTAAGGTCTTAACTCTTACTCTGGACTAATGGTTAAGGTCTTATCTCTTACTCTGGGCTAATGATTAAGGTCTTAACTCTTACTCTGGCATCATGGTTAAGGTCTTAACTCTTACTCTGGCATCATGGTTAAGGTCTTAACTCTTACTCTGGACTAATGGTTAAGGTCTTAACTCTTACTCTGGCATCACGGTTAAGTTCTTAACTCTTACTCTGGACTAATGAATAAGGTCTTAACTCTTACTCTGGACTAATGGTTAATGTCTTAACTCTTACTCTAGCATCATGGTTAAGGTCTTAACTCTTACTCTGGACTAATGGTTAAGGTCTTAACTCTTACTCTGGCATCATGGTTAAGGTCTTAACTCTTACTCTGGCATCATGGTTAAGGTCTTAACTCTTACTATGGACTAATGGTTAAGGTCTTAACTCTTACTCTGGACTAATGGTTAAGGTCTTAACTCTTACTCTGGCATCATGGTTAAGGTCTTAGACTCTTACTCTGGAATAATGGTTAAGGTCTTAACTCTTACTCTGGACTAATGGTTAAGGTCTTAACTCTTACTCTGGCATCACGGTTAAGGTCTTAACTCTTACTCTGGACTAATGGTTAAGGTCTTAACTCTTACTCTGGGCTAATGGTTAAGGTCTTAACTCTTACTCTGGACTAATGGTTAAGGTCTTAACTCTTACTCTGGACAAATGGTTAAGGTCTTAGACTCTTACTCTGGCATCATGGTTAAGGTCTTAACTCTTACTCTGGACTAATGGTTAAGGTCTTAACTCTTACTCTGGCATCATGGTTAAGGTCTTAACACTTACTCTGGACTAATGGTTAAGGTCTTAACTCTTACTCTGGCATCATCGTTAAGGTCTTAACTCTTACTCTGGCATCATGGTTAAGGTCTTAGACTCTTACTCTGGACTAATGGTTAAGGTCTTAACTCTTACTCTGGACTAATGCTTAAGGTCTTAACTCTTACTCTTGCATCATCGTTAAGATCTTAACTCTTACTCTGGCATCATGGTTAAGGTCTTAACTCTTACTCTGGACTAATGGTTAAGGTCTTAACTCTTACTCTGGACTATTGGTTAAGGTCTTAACTCTTACTCTGGCATCATGGTTAAGGTCTTAACTCTGGCATCATGGTTAAGGTCTTAACTCTTACTCTGGACTAATGGTTAAGGTCTTAACTCTTAGTCTGGCATCATGGTTAAGGTCTTACCTCTTACTCTGGACTAATGGTTAAGGTCTTAGACTCTTACTCTGGACTAATGGTTAAGGTCTTAACTCTTTCTCTGGGCTAATGGTTAAGGTCTTAGACTCTTACTCTGGCATCATGGTTAAGGTCTTAGACTCTTACTCTGGCATCAAGGTTAAGGTCTTAACTCTTACTCTGGCATCATGGTTAAGGTCTTAACTCTTACTCTGGACTAATGGTTAAGGTCTTTACTCTTACTCTGGACTAATGGTTAAGGTCCTAACTCTTACTCTGGACTAATGGTTAAGGTCTTAACTCTTACTCTGGACTAATGGTTAAGGTATTAACTCTTACTCTGGCATCATGGTTAAGGTCTTAACTCTTACTCTGGACTAATGGTTAAGGTCTTAACTCTTACTCTGGCATCATGGTTAAGGTCTTAACTCTTACTCTGGACTAATGGTTAAGGTCTTAACTCTTACTCTGGGATCATGGTTAAGTTCGTTACTCTTACTGTGGCCTATTGGTTAAGGTCCTAACTCTTACTCTGGCATCATGGTTAATGTCTTAACTCTTACTCTGGCATCATGGTTAAGGTCTTAACTCTTACTCTGGACTAATGGTTAAGGTCTTAACTCTTACTCTGGCATCACGGTTAAGGTCTTAACTCTTACTCTGGACTAATGGTTAAAGTCTTAACTCTTACTCTGGGCTAATGGTTAAGGTCTTAACTCTTACTCTGGACTAATGGTTAAGGTCTTAACTCTTACTCTGGACTAATGGTTAAGGTCTTAACTCTTACTCTGGACTAATGGTTAAGGTCTTATCTCTTACTCTGGGCTAATGATTAAGGTCTTAACTCTTACTCTGGCATCATGGTTAAGGTCCTAACTCTTACTCTGGCATCATGGTTAAGGTCTTAACTCTTACTCTGGACTAATGGTTAAGGGCTTAACTCTTACTCTGGCATCACGGTTAAGGTCTTAACTCTTACTCTGGACTAATGGTTAAAGTCTTAACTCTTACTCTGGGCTAATGGTTAAGGTCTTAACTCTTACTCTGGACTAATGGTTAAGGTCTTAACTCTTACTCTGGACTAATGGTTAAGGTCTTAACTCTTACTCTGGACTAATGGTTAAGGTCTTATCTCTTACTCTGGGCTAATGATTAAGGTCTTAACTCTTACTCTGGCATCATGGTTAAGGTCTTAACTCTTACTCTGGCATCATGGTTAAGGTCTTAACTCTTACTCTGGACTAATGGTTAAGGTCTTAACTCTTACTCTGGCATCACGGTTAAGTTCTTAACTCTTACTCTGGACTAATGAATAAGGTCTTAACTCTTACTCTGGACTAATGGTTAATGTCTTAACTCTTACTCTAGCATCATGGTTAAGGTCTTAACTCTTACTCTGGACTAATGGTTAAGGTCTTAACTCTTACTCTGGCATCATGGTTAAGGTCTTAACTCTTACTCTGGCATCATGGTTAAGGTCTTAACTCTTACTATGGACTAATGGTTAAGGTCTTAACTCTTACTCTGGACTAATGGTTAAGGTCTTAACTCTTACTCTGGCATCATGGTTAAGGTCTTAGACTCTTACTCTGGAATAATGGTTAAGGTCTTAACTCTTACTCTGGACTAATGGTTAAGGTCTTAACTCTTACTCTGGCATCACGGTTAAGGTCTTAACTCTTACTCTGGACTAATGGTTAAGGTCTTAACTCTTACTCTGGGCTAATGGTTAAGGTCTTAACTCTTACTCTGGACTAATGGTTAAGGTCTTAACTCTTACTCTGGACAAATGGTTAAGGTCTTAGACTCTTACTCTGGCATCATGGTTAAGGTCTTAACTCTTACTCTGGACTAATGGTTAAGGTCTTAACTCTTACTCTGGCATCATGGTTAAGGTCTTAACACTTACTCTGGACTAATGGTTAAGGTCTTAACTCTTACTCTGGCATCATCGTTAAGGTCTTAACTCTTACTCTGGCATCATGGTTAAGGTCTTAGACTCTTACTCTGGACTAATGGTTAAGGTCTTAACTCTTACTCTGGACTAATGGTTAAGGTCTTAACTCTTACTCTTGCATCATCGTTAAGATCTTAACTCTTACTCTGGCATCATGGTTAAGGTCTTAACTCTTACTCTGGACTAATGGTTAAGGTCTTAACTCTTACTCTGGACTATTGGTTAAGGTCTTAACTCTTACTCTGGCATCATGGTTAAGGTCTTAACTCTGGCATCATGGTTAAGGTCTTAACTCTTACTCTGGACTAATGGTTAAGGTCTTAACTCTTAGTCTGGCATCATGGTTAAGGTCTTACCTCTTACTCTGGACTAATGGTTAAGGTCTTAGACTCTTACTCTGGACTAATGGTTAAGGTCTTAACTCTTTCTCTGGGCTAATGGTTAAGGTCTTAGACTCTTACTCTGGCATCATGGTTAAGGTCTTAGACTCTTACTCTGGCATCAAGGTTAAGGTCTTAACTCTTACTCTGGCATCATGGTTAAGGTCTTAACTCTTACTCTGGACTAATGGTTAAGGTCTTTACTCTTACTCTGGACTAATGGTTAAGGTCCTAACTCTTACTCTGGACTAATGGTTAAGGTCTTAACTCTTACTCTGGACTAATGGTTAAGGTATTAACTCTTACTCTGGCATCATGGTTAAGGTCTTAACTCTTACTCTGGACTAATGGTTAAGGTCTTAACTCTTACTCTGGCATCATGGTTAAGGTCTTAACTCTTACTCTGGACTAATGGTTAAGGTCTTAACTCTTACTCTGGGATCATGGTTAAGTTCGTTACTCTTACTGTGGCCTATTGGTTAAGGTCCTAACTCTTACTCTGGCATCATGGTTAATGTCTTAACTCTTACTCTGGCATCATGGTTAAGGTCTTAACTCTTACTCTGGACTAATGGTTAAGGTCTTAACTCTTACTCTGGCATCACGGTTAAGGTCTTAACTCTTACTCTGGACTAATGGTTAAAGTCTTAACTCTTACTCTGGGCTAATGGTTAAGGTCTTAACTCTTACTCTGGACTAATGGTTAAGGTCTTAACTCTTACTCTGGACTAATGGTTAAGGTCTTAACTCTTACTCTGGACTAATGGTTAAGGTCTTATCTCTTACTCTGGGCTAATGATTAAGGTCTTAACTCTTACTCTGGCATCATGGTTAAGGTCTTAACTCCTACTCTGGCATCATGGTTAAGGTCTTAACTCTTACTCTGCACTAATGGTTAAGGTCTTAACTCTTACTCTGGCATCACGGTTAAGGTCTTAACTCTTACTCTGGACTAATGGTTAAGGTCTTAACTCTTACTCTGGGCTAATGATTAAGGTCTTAACTCTTACTCTGGCATCATGGTTAAGGTCTTAACTCTTACTCTGGACTAATGGTTAAGGTCTTAACTCTTACTCTGGACTAATGGTTAAGGTCTTAACTCTTACTCTGGACCAATGGTTAAGGTCTTAACTCTTACTCTGGACTAATGGTTAAGGTCTTAACTCTTACTCTGGACTAATGGTTGAGGTCTTATCTCTTACTCTGGGCTAATGATTAAGGTCTTAACTCTTACTCTGGCATCATGGTTAAGGTCTTAACTCTTACTCTGGCATCATGGTTAAGGTCTTAACTCTTACTCTGGACTAATGCTTAAGGTCTTAACTCTTACTCTGGCATCACGGTTAAGGTCTTAACTCTTACTCTGGACTAATGGTTAAGGTCTTAACTCTTACTCTGGGCTAATGTTTAAGGTCTTAACTCTTACTCTGGACTAATGGTTAAGGTCTTAGCTCTTACTCTGGACTAATGGTTAAGGTCTTAGTCTCTTACTCTGGCATCATGGTTAAGGTCTTAACTCTTACTCTGAACTAATGGTTAAGGTCTTAACTCTTCCTCTGGCATCATGGTTAAGTTCGTAACTCTTACTGTGGCCTATTGGTTAAGGTCCTAACTCTTACTCTGGCATCATGGTTAATGTCTTAACTCCTACTCTGGCATCATGGTTAAGGTCTTAACTCTTACTCTGGACTAATGGTTAAGGTCTTAACTCTTACTCTAGCATCACGGTTAAGGTCTTAACTCTTACTCTGGGCTAATGGTTAAGGTCTTAACTCTTACTCTGGACTAATGGTTAAGGTCTTAACTCTTACTCTGGACTAATGGTTAAGGTCTTAACTCTTACTCTGGGCTAATGATTAAGGTCTTAATTCTTACTCTGGCATCATGGTTAAGGTCTTAACTCTTACTCTGGACTAATGGGTAAGGTCTTAACTCTTACTCTGGCATCACGGTTAAGGTCTTAACTCTTACTCTGGACTAATGGTTAAGGTCTTAGACTCTTACTCTGGACTAATGGTTAAGGTCTTAACTCTTACTCTGGATTAATGGTTAAGGTCTTAACTCTTACTCTGGACTAATGGTTAATGTCTTAGACTCTTACTCTGGACTAATGGTTAAGGTCTTACTCTTACTCTGGCATCATGGTTAAGGTCTTAGACTCTTACTCTGGACTAATGGTTAAGGTCTTAACTCATACTCTGGACTAATGGTTAAGGTCTTAACTCTTACTCTGGACTAATGGTTAAGGTATTAACTCTTACTCTGGCATCATGGTTAAGGTCTTAACTCTTACTCTGGACTAATGGTTAAGGTATTAACTCTTACTCTGGCATCATGGTTAAGGTCTTAACTCTTACTCTGGACTAATGGTTAAGGTCTTAACTCTTACTCTGGGATCATGGTTAAGTTCGTAACTCTTACTGTGGCCTATTGGTTAAGGTCCTAACTCTTACTCTGGCATCATGGTTAAGGTCTTAACTCTTACTCTGGACTAATGGTTAAGGGCTTAACTCTTACTCTGGCATCACGGTTAAGGTCTTAACTCTTACTCTGGACTAATGGTTAAAGTCTTAACTCTTACTCTGGGCTAATGGTTAAGGTCTTAACTCTTACTCTGGACTAATGGTTAAGGTCTTAACTCTTACTCTGGACTAATGGTTAAGGTCTTAACTCTTACTCTGGACTAATGGTTAAGGTCTTATCTCTTACTCTGGGCTAATGATTAAGGTCTTAACTCTTACTCTGGCATCATGGTTAAGGTCTTAACTCTTACTCTGGCATCATGGTTAAGGTCTTAACTCTTACTCTGGACTAATGGTTAAGGTCTTAACTCTTACTCTGGCATCACGGTTAAGGTCTTAACTCTTACTCTGGACTAATGAATAAGGTCTTAACTCTTACTCTGGACTAATGGTTAATGTCTTAACTCTTACTCTAGCATCATGGTTAAGGTCTTAACTCTTACTCTGGACTAATGGTTAAGGTCTTAACTCTTACTCTGGCATCATGGTTAAGGTCTTAACTCTTACTCTGGCATCATGGTTAAGGTCTTAACTCTTACTATGGACTAATGGTTAAGGTCTTAACTCTTACTCTGGACTAATGGTTAAGGTCTTAACTCTTACTCTGGCATCATGGTTAAGGTCTTAGACTCTTACTCTGGAATAATGGTTAAGGTCTTAACTCTTACTCTGGACTAATGGTTAAGGTCTTAACTCTTACTCTGGCATCACGGTTAAGGTCTTAACTCTTACTCTGGACTAATGGTTAAGGTCTTAACTCTTACTCTGGGCTAATGGTTAAGGTCTTAACTCTTACTCTGGACTAATGGTTAAGGTCTTAACTCTTACTCTGGACAAATGGTTAAGGTCTTAGACTCTTACTCTGGCATCATGGTTAAGGTCTTAACTCTTACTCTGGACTAATGGTTAAGGTCTTAACTCTTACTCTGGCATCATGGTTAAGGTCTTAACACTTACTCTGGACTAATGGTTACGGTCTTAACTCTTACTCTGGCATCATCGTTAAGGTCTTAACTCTTACTCTGGCATCATGGTTAAGGTCTTAGACTCTTACTCTGGACTAATGGTTAAGGTCTTAACTCTTACTCTGGACTAATGGTTAATGTCTTAACTCTTACTCTTGCATCATCGTTAAGATCTTAACTCTTACTCTGGCATCATGGTTAAGGTCTTAACTCTTACTCTGGACTAATGGTTAAGGTCTTAACTCTTACTCTGGACTATTGGTTAAGGTCTTAACTCTTACTCTGGCATCATGGTTAAGGTCTTAACTCTGGCATCATGGTTAAGGTCTTAACTCTTACTCTGGACTAATGGTTAAGGTCTTAACTCTTAGTCTGGCATCATGGTTAAGGTCTTACCTCTTACTCTGGACTAATGGTTAAGGTCTTAGACTCTTACTCTGGACTAATGGTTAAGGTCTTAACTCTTTCTCTGGGCTAATGGTTAAGGTCTTAGACTCTTACTCTGGCATCATGGTTAAGGTCTTAGACTCTTACTCTGGCATCAAGGTTAAGGTCTTAACTCTTACTCTGGCATCATGGTTAAGGTCTTAACTCTTACTCTGGACTAATGGTTAAGGTCTTTACTCTTACTCTGGACTAATGGTTAAGGTCCTAACTCTTACTCTGGACTAATGGTTAAGGTCTTAACTCTTACTCTGGACTAATGGTTAAGGTATTAACTCTTACTCTGGCATCATGGTTAAGGTCTTAACTCTTACTCTGGACTAATGGTTAAGGTCTTAACTCTTACTCTGGCATCATGGTTAAGGTCTTAACTCTTACTCTGGACTAATGGTTAAGGTCTTAACTCTTACTCTGGGATCATGGTTAAGTTCGTTACTCTTACTGTGGCCTATTGGTTAAGGTCCTAACTCTTACTCTGGCATCATGGTTAATGTCTTAACTCTTACTCTGGCATCATGGTTAAGGTCTTAACTCTTACTCTGGACTAATGGTTAAGGTCTTAACTCTTACTCTGGCATCACGGTTAAGGTCTTAACTCTTACTCTGGACTAATGGTTAAAGTCTTAACTCTTACTCTGGGCTAATGGTTAAGGTCTTAACTCTTACTCTGGACTAATGGTTAAGGTCTTAACTCTTACTCTGGACTAATGGTTAAGGTCTTAACTCTTACTCTGGACTAATGGTTAAGGTCTTATCTCTTACTCTGGGCTAATGATTAAGGTCTTAACTCTTACTCTGGCATCATGGTTAAGGTCTTAACTCCTACTCTGGCATCATGGTTAAGGTCTTAACTCTTACTCTGCACTAATGGTTAAGGTCTTAACTCTTACTCTGGCATCACGGTTAAGGTCTTAACTCTTACTCTGGACTAATGGTTAAGGTCTTAACTCTTACTCTGGGCTAATGATTAAGGTCTTAACTCTTACTCTGGCATCATGGTTAAGGTCTTAACTCTTACTCTGGACTAATGGTTAAGGTCTTAACTCTTACTCTGGACTAATGGTTAAGGTCTTAACTCTTACTCTGGACCAATGGTTAAGGTCTTAACTCTTACTCTGGACTAATGGTTAAGGTCTTAACTCTTACTCTGGACTAATGGTTGAGGTCTTATCTCTTACTCTGGGCTAATGATTAAGGTCTTAACTCTTACTCTGGCATCATGGTTAAGGTCTTAACTCTTACTCTGGCATCATGGTTAAGGTCTTAACTCTTACTCTGGACTAATGCTTAAGGTCTTAACTCTTACTCTGGCATCACGGTTAAGGTCTTAACTCTTACTCTGGACTAATGGTTAAGGTCTTAACTCTTACTCTGGGCTAATGGTTAAGGTCTTAACTCTTACTCTGGACTAATGGTTAAGGTCTTAGCTCTTACTCTGGACTAATGGTTAAGGTCTTAGTCTCTTACTCTGGCATCATGGTTAAGGTCTTAACTCTTACTCTGAACTAATGGTTAAGGTCTTAACTCTTCCTCTGGCATCATGGTTAAGTTCGTAACTCTTACTGTGGCCTATTGGTTAAGGTCCTAACTCTTACTCTGGCATCATGGTTAATGTCTTAACTCCTACTCTGGCATCATGGTTAAGGTCTTAACTCTTACTCTGGACTAATGGTTAAGGTCTTAACTCTTACTCTAGCATCACGGTTAAGGTCTTAACTCTTACTCTGGGCTAATGGTTAAGGTCTTAACTCTTACTCTGGACTAATGGTTAAGGTCTTAACTCTTACTCTGGACTAATGGTTAAGGTCTTAACTCTTACTCTGGGCTAATGATTAAGGTCTTAATTCTTACTCTGGCATCATGGTTAAGGTCTTAACTCTTACTCTGGACTAATGGGTAAGGTCTTAACTCTTACTCTGGCATCACGGTTAAGGTCTTAACTCTTACTCTGGACTAATGGTTAAGGTCTTAACTCTTACTCTGGACTAATGGTTACGGACTTAACTCTTACTCTAGCATCATGGTTAAGGTCTTAACTCTTACTCTGGATTAATGGTTAAGGTCTTCACTCTTACTCTGGCATCATGGTTAAGGTCTTAACTCTTACTCTGGCATCATGGTTAAGGTCTTAACTCTTACTCTGGACTAATGGTTAAGGTCTTAGACTCTTACTCTGGACTAATGGTTAAGGTCTTAACTCTTACTCTGGCATCATGGTTAAGGTCTTAGACTCTTACTCTGGACTAATGGTTAAGGTCTTAACTCTTACTCTGGACTAATGGTTAAGGTCTTAACTCTTACTCTGGACTAATGGTTAAGGTCTTAGACTCTTACTCTCGACTAATGGTTAAGGTCTTAACTCTTACTCTAGCATCACGGTTAAGGTCTTAACTCTTACTCTGGGCTAATGGTTAAGGTCTTAACTCTTACTCTGGACTAATGGTTAAGGTCTTAACTCTTACTCTGGACTAATGGTTAAGGTCTTAACTCTTACTCTGGGCTAATGATTAAGGTCTTAATTCTTACTCTGGCATCATGGTTAAGGTCTTAACCCTTACTCTGGACTAATGGTTAAGGTCTTAACTCTTACTCTGGCATCACGGTTAAGGTCTTAACTCTTACTCTGGACTAATGGTTAAGGTCTTAACTCTTACTCTGGACTAATGGTTACGGTCTTAACTCTTACTCTAGCATCATGGTTAAGGTCTTAACTCTTACTCTGGACTAATGGTTAAGGTCTTCACTCTTACTCTGGACTAATGGTTAAGGTCTTAGACTCTTACTCTGGACTAATGGTTAAGGTCTTAACTCTTACTCTGGCATCATGGTTAAGGTCTTAGACTCTTACTCTGGACTAATGGTTAAGGTCTTAACTCTTACTCTGGACTAATGGTTAAGGTCTTAACTCTTACTCTGGACTAATGGTTAAGGTCTTAGACTCTTACTCTCGACTAATGGTTAAGGTCTTAACTCTTACTCTGGCATCGTGGTTAAGGTCTTAGACTCTTACTCTGGACTAATGGTTAAGGTCTTAACTCATACTCTGGACTAATGGTTAAGGTCTTAACTCTTACTCTGGACTAATGGTTAATGTATTAACTCTTACTCTGGCATCATGGTTAAGGTCTTAACTCTTACTCTGGACTAATGGTTAAGGTCTTAACTCTTACTCTGGCATCATGGTTAAGGTCTTAACTCTTACTCTGGACTAATGGTTAAGGTCTTAACTCTTACTCTGGGATCATGGTTAAGTTCGTAACTCTTACTGTGGCCTATTGGTTAAGGTCCTAACTCTTACTCTGGAATCATGGTTAATGTCTGAACTCTTACTCTGGCATCATGGTTAAGGTCTTAACTCTTACTCTGGACTAATGGTTAAGGTCTTAACTCTTACTCTGGCATCACGATTAAGGTCTTAACTCTTACTCTGGACTAATGGTTAAAGTCTTAACTCTTACTCTGGGATAATGGTTAAGGTCTTAACTCTTACTCTGGACTAATGGTTAAGGTCTTAACTCTTACTCTGGACTAATGGTTAAGGTCTTAACTCTTACTCTGGACTAATGGTTAAGGTCTTATCTCTTACTCCGGGCTAATGATTAAGGTCTTAACTTTTACTCTGGCATCATGATTAAGGTCTTAACTCTTACTCTGGCATCATGGTTAAGGTCTTAACTCTTACTCTGGACTAATGGTTAAGGTCTTAACTCTTACTCTGGCATCACGGTTAAGGTCTTAACTCTTACTCTGGACTAATGGTTAAGGTCTTAACTCTTACTCTGGGCTAATGATTAAGGTCTTAACTCTTACTCTGGCATCATGGTTAAGGTCTTAACTCTTACTCTGGACTAATGGTTAAGGTCTTAACTCTTACTCTGGCATCACGGTTAAGGTCTTAACTCTTACTCCGGACTAATGGTTAAGGTCTTAACTCTTACTCTGGACTAATGGTTACGGTCTTAACTCTTACTCTAGCATCATGGTTAAGGTCTTAACTCTTACTCTGGACTAATGGTTAAGGTCTTAACTCTTACTCTGGCATCATGGTTAAGGTCTTAACTCTTACTCTGGACTAATGGTTAAGGTCTTAGACTCTTACTCTGGACTAATGGTTAAGGTCTTAACTCTTACTCTGGATTAATGGTTAAGGTCTTAACTCTTACTCTGGACTAATGGTTAATGTCTTAGACTCTTACTCTGGACTAATGGTTAAGGTCTTACTCTTACTCTGGCATCATGGTTAAGGTCTTAGACTCTTACTCTGGACTAATGGTTAAGGTCTTAACTCATACTCTGGACTAATGGTTAAGGTCTTAACTCTTACTCTGGACTAATGGTTAAGGTATTAACTCTTACTCTGGCATCATGGTTAAGGTCTTAACTCTTACTCTGGACTAATGGTTAAGGTATTAACTCTTACTCTGGAATCATGGTTAAGGTCTTAACTCTTACTCTGGACTAATGGTTAAGGTCTTAACTCTTACTCTGGGATCATGGTTAAGTTCGTAACTCTTACTGTGGCCTATTGGTTAAGGTCCTAACTCTTACTCTGGCATCATGGTTAAGGTCTTAACTCTTACTCTGGACTAATGGTTAAGGGCTTAACTCTTACTCTGGCATCACGGTTAAGGTCTTAACTCTTACTCTGGACTAATGGTTAAAGTCTTAACTCTTACTCTGGGCTAATGGTTAAGGTCTTAACTCTTACTCTGGACTAATGGTTAAGGTCTTAACTCTTACTCTGGACTAATGGTTAAGGTCTTAACTCTTACTCTGGACTAATGGTTAAGGTCTTATCTCTTACTCTGGGCTAATGATTAAGGTCTTAACTCTTACTCTGGCATCATGGTTAAGGTCTTAACTCTTACTCTGGCATCATGGTTAAGGTCTTAACTCTTACTCTGGACTAATGGTTAAGGTCTTAACTCTTACTCTGGCATCACGGTTAAGGTCTTAACTCTTACTCTGGACTAATGAATAAGGTCTTAACTCTTACTCTGGACTAATGGTTAATGTCTTAACTCTTACTCTAGCATCATGGTTAAGGTCTTAACTCTTACTCTGGACTAATGGTTAAGGTCTTAACTCTTACTCTGGCATCATGGTTAAGGTCTTAACTCTTACTCTGGCATCATGGTTAAGGTCTTAACTCTTACTATGGACTAATGGTTAAGGTCTTAACTCTTACTCTGGACTAATGGTTAAGGTCTTAACTCTTACTCTGGCATCATGGTTAAGGTCTTAGACTCTTACTCTGGAATAATGGTTAAGGTCTTAACTCTTACTCTGGACTAATGGTTAAGGTCTTAACTCTTACTCTGGCATCACGGTTAAGGTCTTAACTCTTACTCTGGACTAATGGTTAAGGTCTTAACTCTTACTCTGGGCTAATGGTTAAGGTCTTAACTCTTACTCTGGACTAATGGTTAAGGTCTTAACTCTTACTCTGGACAAATGGTTAAGGTCTTAGACTCTTACTCTGGCATCATGGTTAAGGTCTTAACTCTTACTCTGGACTAATGGTTAAGGTCTTAACTCTTACTCTGGCATCATGGTTAAGGTCTTAACACTTACTCTGGACTAATGGTTAAGGTCTTAACTCTTACTCTGGCATCATCGTTAAGGTCTTAACTCTTACTCTGGCATCATGGTTAAGGTCTTAGACTCTTACTCTGGACTAATGGTTAAGGTCTTAACTCTTACTCTGGACTAATGGTTAAGGTCTTAACTCTTACTCTTGCATCATCGTTAAGATCTTAACTCTTACTCTGGCATCATGGTTAAGGTCTTAACTCTTACTCTGGACTAATGGTTAAGGTCTTAACTCTTACTCTGGACTATTGGTTAAGGTCTTAACTCTTACTCTGGCATCATGGTTAAGGTCTTAACTCTGGCATCATGGTTAAGGTCTTAACTCTTACTCTGGACTAATGGTTAAGGTCTTAACTCTTAGTCTGGCATCATGGTTAAGGTCTTACCTCTTACTCTGGACTAATGGTTAAGGTCTTAGACTCTTACTCTGGACTAATGGTTAAGGTCTTAACTCTTTCTCTGGGCTAATGGTTAAGGTCTTAGACTCTTACTCTGGCATCATGGTTAAGGTCTTAGACTCTTACTCTGGCATCAAGGTTAAGGTCTTAACTCTTACTCTGGCATCATGGTTAAGGTCTTAACTCTTACTCTGGACTAATGGTTAAGGTCTTTACTCTTACTCTGGACTAATGGTTAAGGTCCTAACTCTTACTCTGGACTAATGGTTAAGGTCTTAACTCTTACTCTTGCATCATCGTTAAGGTCTTAACTCTTACTCTGGCATCATGGTTAAGGTCTTAACTCTTACTCTGGCATCATGGTTAAGGTCTTAACTCTTACTCTGGACTAATGGTTAAGGTCTTAACTCTTACTCTGGGATCATGGTTAAGTTCGTAACTCTTACTGTGGCCTATTGGTTAAGGTCCTAACTCTTAGTCTGGCATCATGGGTAAGGTCTTAGACTCATACTCTGGCATCATGGTTAAGATCTTATCTCTTACTCTGGACTAATGGTTAAGTTCTTAACTCTTACTCTGGCATCATGGTTAAGGTCTTAGACTCTTACTCTGGACTAATGGTTAAGGTCTTAACTCTTACTCTGGCATCATGGTTAAGGTCTTAACTCTCACTCTGGCATCATGGTTAAGGTCTTAACTCTTACTCTGTACTCATGGTTAAGGTCTTAACTCTTACTCTGGCATCATGGTTAAGGTCTTAACTCTTACTCTGGACTAATGGTTAAGGTCTTAACTCTTACTCTGGACTAATGGTTAAGGTCTTAACTCTTACTCTGGAATCATGGTTAAGGTCTTAACTCTTACCCTGGACTAATGGTTAAGGTCTTAACTCTTACTCTGGACTAATGGTTAAGGTCTTAACTCTTACTCTGGCATCATGGTTAAGGTCTTAACTCTTACTCTGGACTAATGGTTAAGGTCTTAGACTCTTACTCTGGCATCATGGTTAAGGTCTTAACTCTTACTCTGAACTAATGGTTAAGGTCTTAACTCTTACTCTGGTATTGTGGTTAAGTTCGTAACTCTTACTGTGGCCTATTGGTTAAGGTCCTAACTCTTACTCTGGCATCATGGTTAATGTCTTAACTCTTACTCTGGCATCATGGTTAAGGTCTTAACTTTTACTCTGGACTAATGGTTAAGGTCTTAACTCTTACTCTAGCATTACGGTTAAGGTCTTAACTCTTACTCTGGACTAATGGTTAAGGTCTTAACTCTTACTCTGGCATCATGGTTAAGGTCTTAACTCTTACTCTGGCATCATGGTTAAGGTCTTAACTCTTACTATGGACTAATGGTTAAGGTCTTAACTCTTACTCTGGACTAATGGTTAAGGTCTTAACTCTTACTCTGGCATCATGGTTAAGGTCTTAGACTCTTACTCTGGAATAATGGTTAAGGTCTTAACACTTACTCTGGACTAATGGTTAAGGTCTTAACTCTTACTCTGGCATCACGGTTAAGGTCTTAACTCTTATTCTGGACTGATGGTTAAGGTCTTAACTCTTACTCTGGGCTAATGGTTAAGGTCTTAACTCTTACTCTGGACTAATGGTTAAGGTCTTAACTCTTACTCTGGACTAATGGTTAAGGTCTTAGACTCTTACTCTGGCATCATGGTTAAGGTCTTAACTCTTACTCTGAACTAATGGTTAAGGTCTTAACTCTTACTCTGGTATCATGGTTAAGTTCGTAACTCTTACTGTGGCCTATTGGTTAAGGTCCTAACTCTTACTCTGGCATCATGGTTAATGTCTTAACTCTTACTCTGGCATCATGGTTAAGGTCTTAACTTTTACTCTGGACTAATGGTTAAGGTCTTAACTCTTACTCTAGCATTACGGTTAAGGTCTTAACTCTTACTCTGGGCTAATAGTTAAGGTCTTAACTCTTACTCTGGACTAATGGTTAAGGTCTTAACTCTTACTCTGGCATCACGGTTAAGGTCTTAACTCTTACTCCGGACTAATGGTTAAGGTCTTAACTCTTACTCTGGACTAATGGTTACGGTCTTAACTCTTACTCTAGCATCATGGTTAAGGTCTTAACTCTTACTCTGGACTAATGGTTAAGGTCTTAACTCTTACTCTGGCATCATGGTTAAGGTCTTAACTCTTACTCTGGACTAATGGTTAAGGTCTTAGACTCTTACTCTGGACTAATGGTTAAGGTCTTAACTCTTACTCTGGATTAATGGTTAAGGTCTTAACTCTTACTCTGGACTAATGGTTAATGTCTTAGACTCTTACTCTGGACTAATGGTTAAGGTCTTACTCTTACTCTGGCATCATGGTTAAGGTCTTAGACTCTTACTCTGGACTAATGGTTAAGGTCTTAACTCATACTCTGGACTAATGGTTAAGGTCTTAACTCTTACTCTGGACTAATGGTTAAGGTATTAACTCTTACTCTGGCATCATGGTTAAGGTCTTAACTCTTACTCTGGACTAATGGTTAAGGTATTAACTCTTACTCTGGCATCATGGTTAAGGTCTTAACTCTTACTCTGGACTAATGGTTAAGGTCTTAACTCTTACTCTGGGATCATGGTTAAGTTCGTAACTCTTACTGTGGCCTATTGGTTAAGGTCCTAACTCTTACTCTGGCATCATGGTTAATGTCTTAACTCTTACTCTGGCATCATGGTTAAGGTCTTAACTCTTACTCTGGACTAATGGTTAAGGGCTTAACTCTTACTCTGGCATCACGGTTAAGGTCTTAACTCTTACTCTGGACTAATGGTTAAAGTCTTAACTCTTACTCTGGGCTAATGGTTAAGGTCTTAACTCTTACTCTGGACTAATGGTTAAGGTCTTAACTCTTACTCTGGACTAATGGTTAAGGTCTTAACTCTTACTCTGGACTAATGGTTAAGGTCTTATCTCTTACTCTGGGCTAATGATTAAGGTCTTAACTCTTACTCTGGCATCATGGTTAAGGTCTTAACTCTTACTCTGGCATCATGGTTAAGGTCTTAACTCTTACTCTGGACTAATGGTTAAGGTCTTATCTCTTACTCTGGACTAATGGTTAAGGTCTTAACTCTTACTCTGGCATCACGGTTAAGGTCTTAACTCTTACTCTGGACTAATGAATAAGGTCTTAACTCTTACTCTGGACTAATGGTTAATGTCTTAACTCTTACTCTAGCATCATGGTTAAGGTCTTAACTCTTACTCTGGACTAATGGTTAAGGTCTTAACTCTTACTCTGGCATCATGGTTAAGGTCTTAACTCTTACTCTGGCATCATGGTTAAGGTCTTAACTCTTACTATGGACTAATGGTTAAGGTCTTAACTCTTACTCTGGACTAATGGTTAAGGTCTTAACTCTTACTCTGGCATCATGGTTAAGGTCTTAGACTCTTACTCTGGAATAATGGTTAAGGTCTTAACTCTTACTCTGGACTAATGGTTAAGGTCTTAACTCTTACTCTGGCATCACGGTTAAGGTCTTAACTCTTACTCTGGACTAATGGTTAAGGTCTTAACTCTTACTCTGGGCTAATGGTTAAGGTCTTAACTCTTACTCTGGACTAATGGTTAAGGTCTTAACTCTTACTCTGGACAAATGGTTAAGGTCTTAGACTCTTACTCTGGCATCATGGTTAAGGTCTTAACTCTTACTCTGGACTAATGGTTAAGGTCTTAACTCTTACTCTGGCATCATGGTTAAGGTCTTAACACTTACTCTGGACTAATGGTTAAGGTCTTAACTCTTACTCTGGCATCATCGTTAAGGTCTTAACTCTTACTCTGGCATCATGGTTAAGGTCTTAGACTCTTACTCTGGACTAATGGTTAAGGTCTTAACTCTTACTCTGGACTAATGGTTAAGGTCTTAACTCTTACTCTTGCATCATCGTTAAGATCTTAACTCTTACTCTGGCATCATGGTTAAGGTCTTAACTCTTACTCTGGACTAATGGTTAAGGTCTTAACTCTTACTCTGGACTATTGGTTAAGGTCTTAACTCTTACTCTGGCATCATGGTTAAGGTCTTAACTCTGGCCTCATGGTTAAGGTCTTAACTCTTACTCTGGACTAATGGTTAAGGTCTTAACTCTTAGTCTGGCATCATGGTTAAGGTCTTACCTCTTACTCTGGACTAATGGTTAAGGTCTTAGACTCTTACTCTGGACTAATGGTTAAGGTCTTAACTCTTTCTCTGGGCTAATGGTTAAGGTCTTAGACTCTTACTCTGGCATCATGGTTAAGGTCTTAGACTCTTACTCTGGCATCAAGGTTAAGGTCTTAACTCTTACTCTGGCATCATGGTTAAGGTCTTAACTCTTACTCTGGACTAATGGTTAAGGTCTTTACTCTTACTCTGGACTAATGGTTAAGGTCCTAACTCTTACTCTGGACTAATGGTTAAGGTCTTAACTCTTACTCTTGCATCATCGTTAAGGTCTTAACTCTTACTCTGGCATCATGGTTAAGGTCTTAACTCTTACTCTGGCATCATGGTTAAGGTCTTAACTCTTACTCTGGACTAATGGTTAAGGTCTTAACTCTTACTCTGGGATCATGGTTAAGTTCGTAACTCTTACTGTGGCCTATTGGTTAAGGTCCTAACTCTTACTCTGGCATCATGGTTAAGGTCTTAGACTCATAGTCTGGCATCATGGTTAAGATCTTATCTCTTACTCTGGACTAATGGTTAAGTTCTTAACTCTTACTCTGGCATCATGGTTAAGGTCTTAGACTCTTACTCTGGACTAATGGTAAAGGTCTTAACTCTTACTCTGGGCTAATGGTTAAGGTCTTAACTCTTACTCTGGACTAATGTTAAGGTCTTATCTCTTACTCTGGACTACTGGTTAATGTCTTAACTCTTACTCTGGCATCATGGTTAAGGTCTTAACTCTCACTCTGGCATCATGGTTAAGGTCTTAACTCTTACTCTGTACTCATGGTTAAGGTCTTAACTCTTACTCTGGCATCATGGTTAAGGTCTTAACTCTTACTCTGGACTAATGGTTAAGGTCTTAACTCTTACTCTGGACTAATGGTTAAGGTCTTAACTCTTACTCTGGAATCATGGTTAAGGTCTTAACTCTTACCCTGGACTAATGGTTAAGGTCTTAACTCTTACTCTGGACTAATGGTTAAGGTCTTAACTCTTACTCTGGCATCATGGTTAAGGTCTTAACTCTTACTCTGGACTAATGGTTAAGGTCTTAGACTCTTACTCTGGCATCATGGTTAAGGTCTTAACTCTTACTCTGAACTAATGGTTAAGGTCTTAACTCTTACTCTGGTATCGTGGTTAAGTTCGTAACTCTTACTGTGGCCTATTGGTTAAGGTCCTAACTCTTACTCTGGCATCATGGTTAATGTCTTAACTCTTACTCTGGCATCATGGTTAAGGTCTTAACTTTTACTCTGGACTAATGGTTAAGGTCTTAACTCTTACTCTAGCATTACGGTTAAGGTCTTAACTCTTACTCTGAACTAATGGTTAAGGTCTTAACTCTTACTCTGGCATCATGGTTAAGGTCTTAACTCTTACTCTGGCATCATGGTTAAGGTCTTAACTCTTACTATGGACTAATGGTTAAGGTCTTAACTCTTACTCTGGACTAATGGTTAAGGTCTTAACTCTTACTCTGGCATCATGGTTAAGGTCTTAGACTCTTACTCTGGAATAATGGTTAAGGTCTTAACACTTACTCTGGACTAATGGTTAAGGTCTTAACTCTTACTCTGGCATCACGGTTAAGGTCTTAACTCTTATTCTGGACTGATGGTTAAGGTCTTAACTCTTACTCTGGGCTAATGGTTAAGGTCTTAACTCTTACTCTGGACTAATGGTTAATGTCTTAACTCTTACTCTGGACTAATGGTTAAGGTCTTAGACTCTTACTCTGGCATCATGGTTAAGGTCTTAACTCTTACTCTGAACTAATGGTTAAGGTCTTAACTCTTACTCTGGTATCATGGTTAAGTTCGTAACTCTTACTGTGGCCTATTGGTTAAGGTCCTAACTCTTACTCTGGCATCATGGTTAATGTCTTAACTCTTACTCTGGCATCATGGTTAAGGTCTTAACTTTTACTCTGGACTAATGGTTAAGGTCTTAACTCTTACTCTAGCATTACGGTTAAGGTCTTAACTCTTACTCTGGGCTAATAGTTAAGGTCTTAACTCTTACTCTGGACTAATGGTTAAGGTCTTAACTCTTACTCTGGACTAATGGTTAAGGTCTTAACTCTTACTCTGGCATCATGGTTGAGGTCTTAACTCTTACTCTGGACTAATGGTTAAGGTCTTAACTCTTACTCTGGACTAATGGTTAAGGTCTTAACTCTTACTCTTGCATCATCGTTAAGGTCTTAACTCTTACTCTGGCATCATGGTTAAGGTCTTAACTCTTACTCTGGACTAATGGTTAAGGTCTTAACTCTTACTCTGGAATAATGGTTAAGGTCTTAACTCTTACTCTGGCATCATGGTTAAGGTCTTAACTCTGGCATCATGGTTAAGGTCTTAACTCTTACTCTGGACTAATGGTTAAGGTCTTAACTCTTACTCTGGCATCATGGTTAAGGTCTTAGACTCATACTCTGGCATCATGGTTAAGGTCTCAACTCTTACTCTGGACTAATGGTTAAGGTCTTAACTCTTACTCTGGCATCATGGTTAAGGTCTTAGACTCTTACTCTGGACTAATGGTTAAGGTCTTAACTCTTACTCTAGGCTAATGGTTAAGGTCTTAACTCTTACTCTAGACTAATGGTTAAGGTCTTATCTCTTACTCTGGACTAATGGTTAAGGTCTTAGACTCTTACTCTGGCATCATGGATAAGGTCTTAGACTCTTACTCTGGACTACTGGTTAATGTCTTAACTCTTACTCTGGCGTCCTGGTTAAGGTCTTAACTCTCACTCTGGCATCATGGTTAAGGTCTTAACTCTTACTCTGTACTCATGGTTAAGGTCTTAACACTTACTCTGGCATCATGGTTAAGGTCTTAACTCTTACTCTGGACTAATGGTTAAGGTCTTAACTCTTACTCTGGCATCATGGTTAAGGTCTTAACTCTTACTCTGGACACATGGTTAAGGTCTTAACTCTTACTCTGGACTAATGGTTAAGCTCTTAACTCTTACTCTGGACACATGGTTAAGGTCTTAACTCTTACTCTGGACTAATGGTTAAGGTCTTAACTCTTACTCTGGCATCATGGTTAAGGTCTTAACTCTTACTCTGGACTAATGGTTAAGGTCTTAGACTCTTACTATGGACTAATGGTTAAGGTCTTAACTTTTTCTCTGGGCTAATGGTTAAGGTCTTAGACTCTTACTCTGGCATCATGGTTAAGGTCTTAGACTCTTACTCTGGCATCAAGGTTAAGGTCTTAACTCTTACTCTGGCATCATGGTTAAGGTCTTAACTCTTACTCTGGACTAATGGTTAAGGTCTGAACTCTTACTCTGGACTAATGGTTAAGGTCTTAACTCTTACTCTTGACTAATGGTTAAGGTCTTAACTCTTACTCTGGCATCATGGTTAAGGTCTTAGACTCTTACTCTGGACTAATGGTTAAGGTCTTAACTCATACTTTGGACTAATGGTTAAGGCCTTAGACTCTTACTCTGGACTAATGGTTAAGGTCTTAACTCTTACTCTGGACTAATGGTTAAGGCCTTAGACTCTTACTCTGGACTAATGGTTAAGGTCTTAACTCTTACTCTGGACTAATGGTTAAGGTCTTAACTCTTACTCTGGACTAATGGTTAATGTCTTAACTCTTACGCTGGCATCATGGTTAAGGTCTTAACTCTTACTCTGGACTAATGGTTAAGGTCTTAAGTCTTACTCTGGCATCATGGTTAAGGTCTTAACTCTTACTCTGGACTAATGGTTAAGGTCTTAACTCTTACTCTGACATCATGGTTAAGGTCTTAACACTTACTCTGGACTAATGGTTAAGGTCTTAACTCTTAATCTGGCATCATCGTTAAGGTCTTAACTCTTACTCTGGCATCATGGTTAAGGTCTTAGACTCTTACTCTGGACTAATGGTTAAGGTCTTAACTCTTACTCTTGCATCATCGTTAAGGTCTTAACTCTTACTCTGGCATCATGGTTAAGGTCTAAACTCTTACTCTGGACTAATGGTTAAGGTCTTAACTCTTACTCTGGACTAATGGTTAAGGTCTTAACTCTTACTCTGGCATCATGGTTAAGGTCTTAACTCTGGCATCATGGTTAAGGTCTTAACTCTTACTCTGGTCTAATGGTTAAGGTCTTAACTCTTAGTCTGGCATCATGGTTAAGGTCTTAACTCTTACTCTGGACTAATAGTTAATGTCTTAGACTCTTACTCTGTACTAATGGTTAAGGTCTTAACTCTTTCTCTGGGCTAATGGTTAAGGTCTTAGACTCTTACTCTGGCATCATGGTTAAGGTCTTAGACTCTTACTCTGGCATCAAGGTTAAGGTCTTAACTCTTACTCTGGCATCATGGTTAAGGTCTTAACTCTTACTCTGGACTAATGGTTAAGGTCTTAACTCCTACTCTGGACTAATGGTTAAGGTCCTAACTCTTACTCTGGACTAATGGTTAAGGTCTTAACTCTTACTCTTGCATCATCGTTAAGGTCTTAACTCTTACTCTGGCATCATGGTTAAGGTCTTAACTCTTACTCTGGCATCATGGTTGAGGTCTTAACTCTTACTCTGGACTAATGGTTAAGGTCTTAACTCTTACTCTGGACTAATGGTTAAGGTCTTAACTCTTACTCTGGCATCATCGTTAAGGTCTTAACTCTTACTCTGGCATCATGGTTAAGGTCTTAACTCTTACTCTGGACTAATGGTTAAGGTCTTAACTCTTACTCTGGAATAATGGTTAAGGTCTTAACTCTTACTCTGGCATCATGGTTAAGGTCTTAACTCTTACTCTGGACTAATGGTTAAGGTCTTAACTCTTACTCTGGCATCATGGTTAAGGTCTTAGACTCATACTCTGGCATCATGGTTAAGGTCTCAACTCTTACTCTGGACTAATGGTTAAGGTCTTAACTCTTACTCTGGCATCATGGTTAAGGTCTTAGACTCTTACTCTGGACTAATGGTTAAGGTCTTAACTCTTACTCTGGGCTAATGGTTAAGGTCTTAACTCTTACTCTGGACTAATGGTTAAGGTCTTATCTCTTACTCTGGACTAATGGTTAAGGTCTTAGACTCTTACTCTGGCATCATGGATAAGGTCTTAGAATCTTACTCTGGACTACTGGTTAATGTCTTAACTCTTACTCTGGCGTCATGGTTAAGGTCTTAACTCTCACTCTGGCATCATGGTTAAGGTCTTAACTCTTACTCTGTACTCATGGTTAAGGTCTTAACACTTACTCTGGCATCATGGTTAAGGTCTTAACTCTTACTCTGGACTAAAGGTTAAGGTCTTAACTCTTACTCTGGACTAATGGTTAAGGTCTTAACTCTTACTCTGGCATCATGGTTAAGGTCTTAACTCTTACTCTGGACACATGGTTAAGGTCTTAACTCTTACTCTGGACTAATGGTTAAGCTCTTAACTCTTACTCTGGACACATGGTTAAGGTCTTAACTCTTACTCAGGACTCATGGTTAAGGTCTTAACTCTTACTCTGGCATCATGGTTAAGGTCTTAACTCTTACTCTGGACTAATGGTTAAGGTCTTAGACTCTTACTATGGACTAATGGTTAAGGTCTTAACTTTTTCTCTGGGCTAATGGTTAAGGTCTTAGACTCTTACTCTGGCATCATGGTTAAGGTCTTAGACTCTTACTCTGGCATCAAGGTTAAGGTCTTAACTCTTACTCTGGCATCATGGTTAAGGTCTTAACTCTTACTCTGGACTAATGGTTAAGGTCTGAACTCTTACTCTGGACTAATGGTTAAGGTCTTAACTCTTACTCTGGACTAATGGTTAAGGTCTTAGACTCTTACACTTGACTAATGGTTAAGGTCTTAACTCTTACTCTGGCATCATGGTTAAGGTCTTAGACTCTTACTCTGGACTAATGGTTAAGGTCTTAACTCATACTCTGGACTAATGGTTAAGGCCTTAGACTCTTACTCTGGACTAATGGTTAAGGTCTTAACTCTTACTATGGACTAATGGTTAAGGTCTTAACTCTTACTCTGGACTAATGGTTAAGGTCTTAACTCTTACGCTGGCATCATGGTTAAGGTCTTAACTCTTACTCTGGACTAATGGTTAAGGTCTTAAGTCTTACTCTGGCATCATGATTAAGGTCTTAACTCTTACTCTGGACTAATGGTTAAGGTCTTAACTCTTACTCTGACATCATGGTTAAGGTCTTAACACTTACTCTGGACTAATGGTTAAGGTCTTAACTCTTAATCTGGCATCATCGTTAAGGTCTTAACTCTTACTCTGGCATCATGGTTAAGGTCTTAGACTCTTACTCTGGACTAATGGTTAAGGTCTTAACTCTTACTCTTGCATCATCGTTAAGGTCTTAACTCTTACTCTGGCATCATGGTTAAGGTCTTAACTCTTACTCTGGACTAATGGTTAAGGTCTTAACTCTTACTCTGGCATCATGGTTAAGGTCTTAACTCTGGCATCATGGTTAAGGTCTTGACTCTTACTCTGGTCTAATGGTTAAGGTCTTAACTCTTAGTCTGGCATCATGGTTAAGGTCTTAACTCTTACTCTGGACTAATGGTTAATGTCTTAGACTCTTACTCTGGACTAATGGTTAAGGTCTTAACTCTTTCTCTGGGCTAATGGTTAAGGTCTTAGACTCTTACTCTGGCATCATGGTTAAGGTCTTAGACTCGTACTCTGGCATCAAGGTTAAGGTCTTAACTCTTACTCTGGCATCATGGTTAAGGTCTTAACGCTTACTCTGGACTAATGGTTAAGGTCTTAACTCTTACTCTGGACTAATGGTTAAGGTCCTAACTCTTACTCTGGACTAATGGTTAAGGTCTTAACTCTTACTCTTGCATCATCGTTAAGGTCTTAACTCTTACTCTGGCATCATGGTTAAGGTCTTAACTCTTACTCTGGCATCATGGTTAAGGTCTTAACTCTTACTCTGGACTAATGGTTAAGGTCTTAACTCTTACTCTGGACCAATGGTTAAGGTCTTAACTCTTACTCTGGACTAATGGTTAAGGTCTTAACTCTTACTCTGGACTAATGGTTAAGGTCTTATCTCTTACTCTGGGATAATGATTAAGGTCTTAACTCTTACTCTGACATCATGGTTAAGGTCTTAACTCTTACTCTGGCATCATGGTTAAGGTCTTAACTCTTACTCTGGACTAATGGTTAAGGTCTGAACTCTTACTCTGGACTAATGGTTAAGGTCTTAACTCATACTCTGGACTAATGGTTAAGGTCTTAACTCTTACTCTGGACTAATGGTTAAGGTATTAACTCTTACTCTGGCATCATGGTTAAGGTCTTAACTCTTACTCTGGACTAATGGTTAAGGTATTAACTCTTACTCTGGCATCATGGTTAAGGTCTTAACTCTTACTCTGGACTAATGGTTAAGGTCTTAACTCTTACTCTGGGATCATGGTTAAGTTCGTAACTCTTACTGTGGCCTATTGGTTAAGGTCCTAACTCTTACTCTGGCATCATGGTTAATGTCTTAACTCTTACTCTGGCATCATGGTTAAGGTCTTAACTCTTACTCTGGACTAATGGTTAAGGGCTTAACTCTTACTCTGGACTAATGGTTAAAGTCTTAACTCTTACTCTGGGCTAATGGTTAAGGTCTTAACTCTTACTCTGGACTAATGGTTAAGGTCTTAACTCTTACTCTGGACTAATGGTTAAGGTCTTAACTCTTACTCTGGACTAATGGTTAAGGTCTTATCTCTTACTCTGGGCTAATGATTAAGGTCTTAACTCTTACTCTGGCATCATGGTTAAGGTCTTAACTCTTACTCTGGCATCATGGTTAAGGTCTTAACTCTTACTCTGGACTAATGGTTAAGGTCTTAACTCTTACTCTGGCATCACGGTTAAGGTCTTAACTCTTACTCTGGACTAATGAATAAGGTCTTAACTCTTACTCTGGACTAATGGTTAATGTCTTAACTCTTACTCTAGCATCATGGTTAAGGTCTTAACTCTTACTCTGGACTAATGGTTAAGGTCTTAACTCTTACTCTGGCATCATGGTTAAGGTCTTAACTCTTACTCTGGCATCATGGTTAAGGTCTTAACTCTTACTATGGACTAATGGTTAAGGTCTTAACTCTTACTCTGGACTAATGGTTAAGGTCTTAACTCTTACTCTGGCATCATGGTTAAGGTCTTAGACTCTTACTCTGGAATAATGGTTAAGGTCTTAACTCTTACTCTGGACTAATGGTTAAGGTCTTAACTCTTACTCTGGCATCACGGTTAAGGTCTTAACTCTTACTCTGGACTAATGGTTAAGGTCTTAACTCTTACTCTGGGCTAATGGTTAAGGTCTTAACTCTTACTCTGGACTAATGGTTAAGGTCTTAACTCTTACTCTGGACAAATGGTTAAGGTCTTAGACTCTTACTCTGGCATCATGGTTAAGGTCTTAACTCTTACTCTGGACTAATGGTTAAGGTCTTAACTCTTACTCTGGCATCATGGTTAAGGTCTTAACACTTACTCTGGACTAATGGTTAAGGTCTTAACTCTTACTCTGGCATCATCGTTAAGGTCTTAACTCTTACTCTGGCATCATGGTTAAGGTCTTAGACTCTTACTCTGGACTAATGGTTAAGGTCTTAACTCTTACTCTGGACTAATGGTTAAGGTCTTAACTCTTACTCTTGCATCATCGTTAAGATCTTAACTCTTACTCTGGCATCATGGTTAAGGTCTTAACTCTTACTCTGGACTAATGGTTAAGGTCTTAACTCTTACTCTGGACTATTGGTTAAGGTCTTAACTCTTACTCTGGCATCATGGTTAAGGTCTTAACTCTGGCATCATGGTTAAGGTCTTAACTCTTACTCTGGACTAATGGTTAAGGTCTTAACTCTTAGTCTGGCATCATGGTTAAGGTCTTACCTCTTACTCTGGACTAATGGTTAAGGTCTTAGACTCTTACTCTGGACTAATGGTTAAGGTCTTAACTCTTTCTCTGGGCTAATGGTTAAGGTCTTAGACTCTTACTCTGGCATCATGGTTAAGGTCTTAGACTCTTACTCTGGCATCAAGGTTAAGGTCTTAACTCTTACTCTGGCATCATGGTTAAGGTCTTAACTCTTACTCTGGACTAATGGTTAAGGTCTTTACTCTTACTCTGGACTAATGGTTAAGGTCCTAACTCTTACTCTGGACTAATGGTTAAGGTCTTAACTCTTACTCTTGCATCATCGTTAAGGTCTTAACTCTTACTCTGGCATCATGGTTAAGGTCTTAACTCTTACTCTGGACTAATGGTTAAGGTCTTAACTCTTACTCTGGGATCATGGTTAAGTTCGTAACTCTTACTGTGGCCTATTGGTTAAGGTCCTAACTCTTACTCTGGCATCATGGTTAAGGTCTTAGACTCATACTCTGGCATCATGGTTAAGATCTTATCTCTTACTCTGGACTAATGGTTAAGTTCTTAACTCTTACTCTGGCATCATGGTTAAGGTCTTAGACTCTTACTCTGGACTAATGGTTAAGGTCTTAACTCTTACTCTGGGCTAATGGTTAAGGTCTTAACTCTTACTCTGGACTAATGTTAAGGTCTTATCTCTTACTCTGGACTACTGGTTAATGTCTTAACTCTTACTCTGGCATCATGGTTAAGGTCTTAACTCTCACTCTGGCATCATGGTTAAGGTCTTAACTCTTACTCTGTACTCATGGTTAAGGTCTTAACTCTTACTCTGGACTAATGGTTAAGGTCTTAACTCTTACTCTGGACTAATGGTTAAGGTCTTAACTCTTACTCTGGACTAATGGTTAAGGGCTTAACTCTTACTCTGGACTAATGGTTAAAGTCTTAACTCTTACTCTGGGCTAATGGTTAAGGTCTTAACTCTTACTCTGGACTAATGGTTAAGGTCTTAACTCTTACTCTGGACTAATGGTTAAGGTCTTAACTCTTACTCTGGACTAATGGTTAAGGTCTTATCTCTTACTCTGGGCTAATGATTAAGGTCTTAACTCTTACTCTGGCATCATGGTTAAGGTCTTAACTCTTACTCTGGCATCATGGTTAAGGTCTTAACTCTTACTCTGGACTAATGGTTAAGGTCTTAACTCTTACTCTGGCATCACGGTTAAGGTCTTAACTCTTACTCTGGACTAATGAATAAGGTCTTAACTCTTACTCTGGACTAATGGTTAATGTCTTAACTCTTACTCTAGCATCATGGTTAAGGTCTTAACTCTTACTCTGGACTAATGGTTAAGGTCTTAACTCTTACTCTGGCATCATGGTTAAGGTCTTAACTCTTACTCTGGCATCATGGTTAAGGTCTTAACTCTTACTATGGACTAATGGTTAAGGTCTTAACTCTTACTCTGGACTAATGGTTAAGGTCTTAACTCTTACTCTGGCATCATGGTTAAGGTCTTAGACTCTTACTCTGGAATAATGGTTAAGGTCTTAACTCTTACTCTGGACTAATGGTTAAGGTCTTAACTCTTACTCTGGCATCACGGTTAAGGTCTTAACTCTTACTCTGGACTAATGGTTAAGGTCTTAACTCTTACTCTGGGCTAATGGTTAAGGTCTTAACTCTTACTCTGGACTAATGGTTAAGGTCTTAACTCTTACTCTGGACAAATGGTTAAGGTCTTAGACTCTTACTCTGGCATCATGGTTAAGGTCTTAACTCTTACTCTGGACTAATGGTTAAGGTCTTAACTCTTACTCTGGCATCATGGTTAAGGTCTTAACACTTACTCTGGACTAATGGTTAAGGTCTTAACTCTTACTCTGGCATCATCGTTAAGGTCTTAACTCTTACTCTGGCATCATGGTTAAGGTCTTAGACTCTTACTCTGGACTAATGGTTAAGGTCTTAACTCTTACTCTGGACTAATGGTTAAGGTCTTAACTCTTACTCTTGCATCATCGTTAAGATCTTAACTCTTACTCTGGCATCATGGTTAAGGTCTTAACTCTTACTCTGGACTAATGGTTAAGGTCTTAACTCTTACTCTGGACTATTGGTTAAGGTCTTAACTCTTACTCTGGCATCATGGTTAAGGTCTTAACTCTGGCATCATGGTTAAGGTCTTAACTCTTACTCTGGACTAATGGTTAAGGTCTTAACTCTTAGTCTGGCATCATGGTTAAGGTCTTACCTCTTACTCTGGACTAATGGTTAAGGTCTTAGACTCTTACTCTGGACTAATGGTTAAGGTCTTAACTCTTTCTCTGGGCTAATGGTTAAGGTCTTAGACTCTTACTCTGGCATCATGGTTAAGGTCTTAGACTCTTACTCTGGCATCAAGGTTAAGGTCTTAACTCTTACTCTGGCATCATGGTTAAGGTCTTAACTCTTACTCTGGACTAATGGTTAAGGTCTTTACTCTTACTCTGGACTAATGGTTAAGGTCCTAACTCTTACTCTGGACTAATGGTTAAGGTCTTAACTCTTACTCTTGCATCATCGTTAAGGTCTTAACTCTTACTCTGGCATCATGGTTAAGGTCTTAACTCTTACTCTGGACTAATGGTTAAGGTCTTAACTCTTACTCTGGGATCATGGTTAAGTTCGTAACTCTTACTGTGGCCTATTGGTTAAGGTCCTAACTCTTACTCTGGCATCATGGTTAAGGTCTTAGACTCATACTCTGGCATCATGGTTAAGATCTTATCTCTTACTCTGGACTAATGGTTAAGTTCTTAACTCTTACTCTGGCATCATGGTTAAGGTCTTAGACTCTTACTCTGGACTAATGGTTAAGGTCTTAACTCTTACTCTGGGCTAATGGTTAAGGTCTTAACTCTTACTCTGGACTAATGTTAAGGTCTTATCTCTTACTCTGGACTACTGGTTAATGTCTTAACTCTTACTCTGGCATCATGGTTAAGGTCTTAACTCTCACTCTGGCATCATGGTTAAGGTCTTAACTCTTACTCTGTACTCATGGTTAAGGTCTTAACTCTTACTCTGGCATCATGGTTAAGGTCTTAACTCTTACTCTGGACTAATGGTTAAGGTCTTAACTCTTACTCTGGACTAATGGTTAAGGTCTTAACTCTTACTCTGGAATCATGGTTAAGGTCTTAACTCTTACCCTGGACTAATGGTTAAGGTCTTAACTCTTACTCTGGACTAATGGTTAAGGTCTTAACTCTTACTCTGGCATCATGGTTAAGGTCTTAACTCTTACTCTGGACTAATGGTTAAGGTCTTAGACTCTTACTCTGGCATCATGGTTAAGGTCTTAACTCTTACTCTGAACTAATGGTTAAGGTCTTAACTCTTACTCTGGTATCGTGGTTAAGTTCGTAACTCTTACTGTGGCCTATTGGTTAAGGTCCTAACTCTTACTCTGGCATCATGGTTAATGTCTTAACTCTTACTCTGGCATCATGGTTAAGGTCTTAACTTTTACTCTGGACTAATGGTTAAGGTCTTAACTCTTACTCTAGCATTACGGTTAAGGTCTTAACTCTTACTCTGGACTAATGGTTAAGGTCTTAACTCTTACTCTGGCATCATGGTTAAGGTCTTAACTCTTACTCTGGCATCATGGTTAAGGTCTTAACTCTTACTATGGACTAATGGTTAAGGTCTTAACTCTTACTCTGGACTAATGGTTAAGGTCTTAACTCTTACTCTGGCATCATGGTTAAGGTCTTAGACTCTTACTCTGGAATAATGGTTAAGGTCTTAACACTTACTCTGGACTAATGGTTAAGGTCTTAACTCTTACTCTGGCATCACGGTTAAGGTCTTAACTCTTATTCTGGACTGATGGTTAAGGTCTTAACTCTTACTCTGGGCTAATGGTTAAGGTCTTAACTCTTACTCTGGACTAATGGTTAAGGTCTTAACTCTTACTCTGGACTAATGGTTAAGGTCTTAGACTCTTACTCTGGCATCATGGTTAAGGTCTTAACTCTTACTCTGAACTAATGGTTAAGGTCTTAACTCTTACTCTGGTATCATGGTTAAGTTCGTAACTCTTACTGTGGCCTATTGGTTAAGGTCCTAACTCTTACTCTGGCATCATGGTTAATGTCTTAACTCTTACTCTGGCATCATGGTTAAGGTCTTAACTTTTACTCTGGACTAATGGTTAAGGTCTTAACTCTTACTCTAGCATTACGGTTAAGGTCTTAACTCTTACTCTGGGCTAATAGTTAAGGTCTTAACTCTTACTCTGGACTAATGGTTAAGGTCTTAACTCTTACTCTGGACTAATGGTTAAGGTCTTAACTCTTACTCTGGCATTATGGTTGAGGTCTTAACTCTTACTCTGGACTAATGGTTAAGGTCTTAACTCTTACTCTGGACTAATGGTTAAGGTCTTAACTCTTACTCTTGCATCATCGTTAAGGTCTTAACTCTTACTCTGGCATCATGGTTAAGGTCTTAACTCTTACTCTGGACTAATGGTTAAGGTCTTAACTCTTACTCTGGAATAATGGTTAAGGTCTTAACTCTTACTCTGGCATCATGGTTAAGGTCTTAACTCTGGCATCATGGTTAAGGTCTTAACTCTTACTCTGGACTAATGGTTAAGGTCTTAACTCTTACTCTGGCATCATGGTTAAGGTCTTAGACTCATACTCTGGCATCATGGTTAAGGTCTCAACTCTTACTCTGGACTAATGGTTAAGGTCTTAACTCTTACTCTAGGCTAATGGTTAAGGTCTTAACTCTTACTCTGGACTAATGCTTAAGGTCTTATCTCTTACTCTGGACTAATGGTTAAGGTCTTAGACTCTTACTCTGGCATCATGGATAAGGTCTTAGACTCTTACTCTGGACTACTGGTTAATGTCTTAACTCTTACTCTGGCGTCCTGGTTAAGGTCTTAACTCTCACTCTGGCATCATGGTTAAGGTCTTAACTCTTACTCTGTACTCATGGTTAAGGTCTTAACACTTACTCTGGCATCATGGTTAAGGTCTTAACTCTTACTCTGGACTAATGGTTAAGGTCTTAACTCTTACTCTGGCATCATGGTTAAGGTCTTAACTCTTACTCTGGACTAATGGTTAAGCTCTTAACTCTTACTCTGGACACATGGTTAAGGTCTTAACTCTTACTCTGGACTAATGGTTAAGGTCTTAACTCTTACTCTGGCATCATGGTTAAGGTCTTAACTCTTACTCTGGACTAATGGTTAAGGTCTTAGACTCTTACTATGGACTAATGGTTAAGGTCTTAACTTTTTCTCTGGGCTAATGGTTAAGGTCTTAGACTCTTACTCTGGCATCATGGTTAAGGTCTTAGACTCTTACTCTGGCATCAAGGTTAAGGTCTTAACTCTTACTCTGGCATCATAGTTAAGGTCTTAACTCTTACTCTGGACTAATGGTTAAGGTCTGAACTCTTACTCTGGACTAATGGTTAAGGTCTTAACTCTTACTCTTGACTAATGGTTAAGGTCTTAACTCTTACTCTGGCATCATGGTTAAGGTCTTAGACTCTTACTCTGGACTAATGGTTAAGGTCTTAACTCATACTCTGGACTAATGGTTAAGGCCTTAGACTCTTACTCTGGACTAATGGTTAAGGTCTTAACTCTTACTCTGGACTAATGGTTAAGGCCTTAGACTCTTACTCTGGACTAATGGTTAAGGTCTTAACTCTTACTCTGGACTAATGGTTAAGGTCTTAACTCTTACTCTGGACTAATGGTTAAGGTCTTAAGTCTTACTCTGGCATCATGGTTAAGGTCTTAACTCTTACTCTGGACTAATGGTTAAGGTCTTAACTCTTACTCTGACATCATGGTTAAGGTCTTAACACTTACTCTGGACTAATGGTTAAGGTCTTAACTCTTAATCTGGCATCATCGTTAAGGTCTTAACTCTTACTCTGGCATCATGGTTAAGGTCTTAACTCTTACTCTGGACTAATGGTTAAGGTCTTAACTCTTACTCTGGACTAATGGTTAAGGTCTTAACTCTTACTCTGGAATCATGGTTAAGGTCTTAACTCTTACCCTGGACTAATGGTTAAGGTCTTAACTCTTACTCTGGACTAATGGTTAAGGTCTTAACTCTTACTCTGGCATCATGGTTAAGGTCTTAACTCTTACTCTGGACTAATGGTTAAGGTCTTAGACTCTTACTCTGGCATCATGGTTAAGGTCTTAACTCTTACTCTGAACTAATGGTTAAGGTCTTAACTCTTACTCTGGTATCGTGGTTAAGTTCGTAACTCTTACTGTGGCCTATTGGTTAAGGTCCTAACTCTTACTCTGGCATCATGGTTAATGTCTTAACTCTTACTCTGGCATCATAGTTTAGGTCTTAACTTTTACTCTGGACTAATGGTTAAGGTCTTAACTCTTACTCTAGCATTACGGTTAAGGTCTTAACTCTTACTCTGGACTAATGGTTAAGGTCTTAACTCTTACTCTGGCATCATGGTTAAGGTCTTAACTCTTACTCTGGCATCATGGTTAAGGTCTTAACTCTTACTATGGACTAATGGTTAAGGTCTTAACTCTTACTCTGGACTAATGGTTAAGGTCTTAACTCTTACTCTGGCATCATGGTTAAGGTCTTAGACTCTTACTCTGGAATAATGGTTAAGGTCTTAACACTTACTCTGGACTAATGGTTAAGGTCTTAACTCTTACTCTGGCATCACGGTTAAGGTCTTAACTCTTATTCTGGACTGATGGTTAAGGTCTTAACTCTTACTCTGGGCTAATGGTTAAGGTCTTAACTCTTACTCTGGACTAATGGTTAAGGTCTTAACTCTTACTCTGGACTAATGGTTAAGGTCTTAGACTCTTACTCTGGCATCATGGTTAAGGTCTTAACTCTTACTCTGAACTAATGGTTAAGGTCTTAACTCTTACTCTGGTATCATGGTTAAGTTCGTAACTCTTACTGTGGCCTATTGGTTAAGGTCCTAACTCTTACTCTGGCATCATGGTTAATGTCTTAACTCTTACTCTGGCATCATGGTTAAGGTCTTAACTTTTACTCTGGACTAATGGTTAAGGTCTTAACTCTTACTCTAGCATTACGGTTAAGGTCTTAACTCTTACTCTGGGCTAATAGTTAAGGTCTTAACTCTTACTCTGGACTAATGGTTAAGGTCTTAACTCTTACTCTGGACTAATGGTTAAGGTCTTAACTCTTACTCTGGCATTATGGTTGAGGTCTTAACTCTTACTCTGGACTAATGGTTAAGGTCTTAACTCTTACTCTGGACTAATGGTTAAGGTCTTAACTCTTACTCTTGCATCATCGTTAAGGTCTTAACTCTTACTCTGGCATCATGGTTAAGGTCTTAACTCTTACTCTGGACTAATGGTTAAGGTCTTAACTCTTACTCTGGAATAATGGTTAAGGTCTTAACTCTTACTCTGGCATCATGGTTAAGGTCTTAACTCTGGCATCATGGTTAAGGTCTTAACTCTTACTCTGGACTAATGGTTAAGGTCTTAACTCTTACTCTGGCATCATGGTTAAGGTCTTAGACTCATACTCTGGCATCATGGTTAAGGTCTCAACTCTTACTCTGGACTAATGGTTAAGGTCTTAACTCTTACTCTAGGCTAATGGTTAAGGTCTTAACTCTTACTCTGGACTAATGGTTAAGGTCTTATCTCTTACTCTGGACTAATGGTTAAGGTCTTAGACTCTTACTCTGGCATCATGGATAAGGTCTTAGACTCTTACTCTGGACTACTGGTTAATGTCTTAACTCTTACTCTGGCGTCCTGGTTAAGGTCTTAACTCTCACTCTGGCATCATGGTTAAGGTCTTAACTCTTACTCTGGACTAATGGTTAAGGTCTTAACTCTTACTCTGGCATCATGGTTAAGGTCTTAACTCTTACTCTGGACACATGGTTAAGGTCTTAACTCTTACTCTGGACTAATGGTTAAGCTCTTAACTCTTACTCTGGACACATGGTTAAGGTCTTAACTCTTACTCTGGACTAATGGTTAAGGTCTTAACTCTTACTCTGGCATCATGGTTAAGGTCTTAACTCTTACTCTGGACTAATGGTTAAGGTCTTAGACTCTTACTATGGACTAATGGTTAAGGTCTTAACTTTTTCTCTGGGCTAATGGTTAAGGTCTTAGACTCTTACTCTGGCATCATGGTTAAGGTCTTAGACTCTTACTCTGGCATCAAGGTTAAGGTCTTAACTCTTACTCTGGCATCATGGTTAAGGTCTTAACTCTTACTCTGGACTAATGGTTAAGGTCTGAACTCTTACTCTGGACTAATGGTTAAGGTCTTAACTCTTACTCTTGACTAATGGTTAAGGTCTTAACTCTTACTCTGGCATCATGGTTAAGGTCTTAGACTCTTACTCTGGACTAATGGTTAAGGTCTTAACTCATACTTTGGACTAATGGTTAAGGCCTTAGACTCTTACTCTGGACTAATGGTTAAGGTCTTAACTCTTACTCTGGACTAATGGTTAAGGCCTTAGACTCTTACTCTGGACTAATGGTTAAGGTCTTAACTCTTACTCTGGACTAATGGTTAAGGTCTTAACTCTTACTCTGGACTAATGGTTAATGTCTTAACTCTTACGCTGGCATCATGGTTAAGGTCTTAACTCTTACTCTGGACTAATGGTTAAGGTCTTAAGTCTTACTCTGGCATCATGGTTAAGGTCTTAACTCTTACTCTGGACTAATGGTTAAGGTCTTAACTCTTACTCTGACATCATGGTTAAGGTCTTAACACTTACTCTGGACTAATGGTTAAGGTCTTAACTCTTAATCTGGCATCATCGTTAAGGTCTTAACTCTTACTCTGGCATCATGGTTAAGGTCTTAGACTCTTACTCTGGACTAATGGTTAAGGTCTTAACTCTTACTCTTGCATCATCGTTAAGGTCTTAACTCTTACTCTGGCATCATGGTTAAGGTCTAAACTCTTACTCTGGACTAATGGTTAAGGTCTTAACTCTTACTCTGGACTAATGGTTAAGGTCTTAACTCTTACTCTGGCATCATGGTTAAGGTCTTAACTCTGGCATCATGGTTAAGGTCTTAACTCTTACTCTGGTCTAATGGTTAAGGTCTTAACTCTTAGTCTGGCATCATGGTTAAGGTCTTAACTCTTACTCTGGACTAATAGTTAATGTCTTAGACTCTTACTCTGTACTAATGGTTAAGGTCTTAACTCTTTCTCTGGGCTAATGGTTAAGGTCTTAGACTCTTACTCTGGCATCATGGTTAAGGTCTTAGACTCTTACTCTGGCATCAAGGTTAAGGTCTTAACTCTTACTCTGGCATCATGGTTAAGGTCTTAACTCTTACTCTGGACTAATGGTTAAGGTCTTAACTCTTACTCTGGACTAATGGTTAAGGTCCTAACTCTTACTCTGGACTAATGGTTAAGGTCTTAACTCTTACTCTTGCATCATCGTTAAGGTCTTAACTCTTACTCTGGCATCATGGTTAAGGTCTTAACTCTTACTCTGGCATCATGGTTGAGGTCTTAACTCTTACTCTGGACTAATGGTTAAGGTCTTAACTCTTACTCTGGACTAATGGTTAAGGTCTTAACTCTTACTCTGGCATCATCGTTAAGGTCTTAACTCTTACTCTGGCATCATGGTTAAGGTCTTAACTCTTACTCTGGACTAATGGTTAAGGTCTTAACTCTTACTCTGGAATAATGGTTAAGGTCTTAACTCTTACTCTGGCATCATGGTTAAGGTCTTAACTCTTACTCTGGACTAATGGTTAAGGTCTTAACTCTTACTCTGGCATCATGGTTAAGGTCTTAGACTCATACTCTGGCATCATGGTTAAGGTCTCAACTCTTACTCTGGACTAATGGTTAAGGTCTTAACTCTTACTCTGGCATCATGGTTAAGGTCTTAGACTCTTACTCTGGACTAATGGTTAAGGTCTTAACTCTTACTCTGGGCTAATGGTTAAGGTCTTAACTCTTACTCTGGACTAATGGTTAAGGTCTTATCTCTTACTCTGGACTAATGGTTAAGGTCTTAGACTCTTACTCTGGCATCATGGATAAGGTCTTAGAATCTTACTCTGGACTACTGGTTAATGTCTTAACTCTTACTCTGGCGTCATGGTTAAGGTCTTAACTCTCACTCTGGCATCATGGTTAAGGTCTTAACTCTTACTCTGTACTCATGGTTAAGGTCTTAACACTTACTCTGGCATCATGGTTAAGGTCTTAACTCTTACTCTGGACTAAAGGTTAAGGTCTTAACTCTTACTCTGGACTAATGGTTAAGGTCTTAACTCTTACTCTGGCATCATGGTTAAGGTCTTAACTCTTACTCTGGACACATGGTTAAGGTCTTAACTCTTACTCTGGACTAATGGTTAAGCTCTTAACTCTTACTCTGGACACATGGTTAAGGTCTTAACTCTTACTCAGGACTCATGGTTAAGGTCTTAACTCTTACTCTGGCATCATGGTTAAGGTCTTAACTCTTACTCTGGACTAATGGTTAAGGTCTTAGACTCTTACTATGGACTAATGGTTAAGGTCTTAACTTTTTCTCTGGGCTAATGGTTAAGGTCTTAGACTCTTACTCTGGCATCATGGTTAAGGTCTTAGACTCTTACTCTGGCATCAAGGTTAAGGTCTTAACTCTTACTCTGGCATCATGGTTAAGGTCTTAACTCTTACTCTGGACTAATGGTTAAGGTCTGAACTCTTACTCTGGACTAATGGTTAAGGTCTTAACTCTTACTCTGGACTAATGGTTAAGGTCTTAGACTCTTACACTTGACTAATGGTTAAGGTCTTAACTCTTACTCTGGCATCATGGTTAAGGTCTTAGACTCTTACTCTGGACTAATGGTTAAGGTCTTAACTCATACTCTGGACTAATGGTTAAGGCCTTAGACTCTTACTCTGGACTAATGGTTAAGGTCTTAACTCTTACTATGGACTAATGGTTAAGGTCTTAACTCTTACTCTGGACTAATGGTTAAGGTCTTAACTCTTACGCTGGCATCATGGTTAAGGTCTTAACTCTTACTCTGGACTAATGGTTAAGGTCTTAAGTCTTACTCTGGCATCATGATTAAGGTCTTAACTCTTACTCTGGACTAATGGTTAAGGTCTTAACTCTTACTCTGACATCATGGTTAAGGTCTTAACACTTACTCTGGACTAATGGTTAAGGTCTTAACTCTTAATCTGGCATCATCGTTAAGGTCTTAACTCTTACTCTGGCATCATGGTTAAGGTCTTAGACTCTTACTCTGGACTAATGGTTAAGGTCTTAACTCTTACTCTTGCATCATCGTTAAGGTCTTAACTCTTACTCTGGCATCATGGTTAAGGTCTTAACTCTTACTCTGGACTAATGGTTAAGGTCTTAACTCTTACTCTGGCATCATGGTTAAGGTCTTAACTCTGGCATCATGGTTAAGGTCTTGACTCTTACTCTGGTCTAATGGTTAAGGTCTTAACTCTTAGTCTGGCATCATGGTTAAGGTCTTAACTCTTACTCTGGACTAATGGTTAATGTCTTAGACTCTTACTCTGGACTAATGGTTAAGGTCTTAACTCTTTCTCTGGGCTAATGGTTAAGGTCTTAGACTCTTACTCTGGCATCATGGTTAAGGTCTTAGACTCGTACTCTGGCATCAAGGTTAAGGTCTTAACTCTTACTCTGGCATCATGGTTAAGGTCTTAACGCTTACTCTGGACTAATGGTTAAGGTCTTAACTCTTACTCTGGACTAATGGTTAAGGTCCTAACTCTTACTCTGGACTAATGGTTAAGGTCTTAACTCTTACTCTTGCATCATCGTTAAGGTCTTAACTCTTACTCTGGCATCATGGTTAAGGTCTTAACTCTTACTCTGGCATCATGGTTAAGGTCTTAACTCTTACTCTGGACTAATGGTTAAGGTCTTAACTCTTACTCTGGACCAATGGTTAAGGTCTTAACTCTTACTCTGGACTAATGGTTAAGGTCTTAACTCTTACTCTGGACTAATGGTTAAGGTCTTATCTCTTACTCTGGGATAATGATTAAGGTCTTAACTCTTACTCTGGCATCATGGTTAAGGTCTTAACTCTTACTCTGGCATCATGGTTAAGGTCTTAACTCTTACTCTGGACTAATGGTTAAGGTCTGAACTCTTACTCTGGACTAATGGTTAAGGTCTTAACTCATACTCTGGACTAATGGTTAAGGTCTTAACTCTTACTCTGGACTAATGGTTAAGGTATTAACTCTTACTCTGGCATCATGGTTAAGGTCTTAACTCTTACTCTGGACTAATGGTTAAGGTCTTAACTCTTACTCTGGGATCATGGTTAAGTTCGTAACTCTTACTGTGGCCTATTGGTTAAGGTCCTAACTCTTACTCTGGCATCATGGTTAATGTCTTAACTCTTACTCTGGCATCATGGTTAAGGTCTTAACTCTTACTCTGGACTAATGGTTAAGGGCTTAACTCTTACTCTGGACTAATGGTTAAAGTCTTAACTCTTACTCTGGGCTAATGGTTAAGGTCTTAACTCTTACTCTGGACTAATGGTTAAGGTCTTAACTCTTACTCTGGACTAATGGTTAAGGTCTTAACTCTTACTCTGGACTAATGGTTAAGGTCTTATCTCTTACTCTGGGCTAATGATTAAGGTCTTAACTCTTACTCTGGCATCATGGTTAAGGTCTTAACTCTTACTCTGGCATCATGGTTAAGGTCTTAACTCTTACTCTGGACTAATGGTTAAGGTCTTAACTCTTACTCTGGCATCACGGTTAAGGTCTTAACTCTTACTCTGGACTAATGAATAAGGTCTTAACTCTTACTCTGGACTAATGGTTAATGTCTTAACTCTTACTCTAGCATCATGGTTAAGGTCTTAACTCTTACTCTGGACTAATGGTTAAGGTCTTAACTCTTACTCTGGCATCATGGTTAAGGTCTTAACTCTTACTCTGGCATCATGGTTAAGGTCTTAACTCTTACTATGGACTAATGGTTAAGGTCTTAACTCTTACTCTGGACTAATGGTTAAGGTCTTAACTCTTACTCTGGCATCATGGTTAAGGTCTTAGACTCTTACTCTGGAATAATGGTTAAGGTCTTAACTCTTACTCTGGACTAATGGTTAAGGTCTTAACTCTTACTCTGGCATCACGGTTAAGGTCTTAACTCTTACTCTGGACTAATGGTTAAGGTCTTAACTCTTACTCTGGGCTAATGGTTAAGGTCTTAACTCTTACTCTGGACTAATGGTTAAGGTCTTAACTCTTACTCTGGACAAATGGTTAAGGTCTTAGACTCTTACTCTGGCATCATGGTTAAGGTCTTAACTCTTACTCTGGACTAATGGTTAAGGTCTTAACTCTTACTCTGGCATCATGGTTAAGGTCTTAACACTTACTCTGGACTAATGGTTAAGGTCTTAACTCTTACTCTGGCATCATCGTTAAGGTCTTAACTCTTACTCTGGCATCATGGTTAAGGTCTTAGACTCTTACTCTGGACTAATGGTTAAGGTGTGGTAAATAAAATATATTTATCCATTATCGATCGGAATTTCATGCTAGGACTTTAAACAAATAGCTCAGAATAATGAGAGGCAGAATCCGTGGTAATAGAGGTTTCTGAATGGGCTTTATTCCAAAATGGCCTACTCGAGTAGCGGCCTTCAGGTTCCGTCACCAAGAAGGTTCAGGAAGTGAAGTACAATTCTTTATTGATATACATACATTTTTATAGTTATTACATTATAATGAAAACGAATGTAGGAGGCGTAACATTTGATAAGAAAAGTGACATATTGATTGCGTAAACGAAACTAGGCGTAATAAGGAGTAAAAAGAAACATAATTGGTTAACGTTATCAAATATAGGTGGTTCTATAAGATAATACTTGACATAGATGCGCGCGCAGCAGCATGACGTGTAATTGACGTGTAACTAGGGGGGTGAAGGGGACTTGACACTGACTCTACGTGTGGAGACGAAAAGTCTAGGGGGTCAAGTCAACCTAATCCTAAATCATATCTAACATCTTATGTTTAAAGAACTATGTTATCCACAAGGAAGGACTCTCGGACAGAATCTATTCTATACTAACTGTGTGTGCGTGTATAAGCGTCTAAGTGTCTATATGAGATGCGAGGGGCAGAAAACTTTCCATGGCAACTGGGCTATGAATTACTTGCAGGAGGACAGCCCTTTGCACGAGAGCTAAAGGAAATGTTTACCTAAATCACTAGACAGGAATGCATCGGCTGAAGAGCAAAATAGATAATTCGAAGGTGAAATACAGCTTCTTGGCAGGCATGCGAAAACTGGCCGAGGCAGGCACCGTTAGCTGCACAGGGAGTAGGACAAAGTTCATGGATACAGAGGCGAGCTCAAGCTGAAGCTGTCAGAGACAGAGAGCAGGGAAAGGCTTCGAGGACAGAATCGGGCCTACTTGCCTGAACTGTAAAAATGGAGTAACTGAGCCATATAAAGTCGGTGGCCTTTCCTACTTAGGAATCGACTATCCAGCCCATGGATGGCGGATCTGACAGAGAACATGTTGACGGTAGACACACATATGTTTGCGTCTTAGAAACTGGAACTGGAGGGAACATACATGTACTTGTAACATGCATATAGAACCGTTGGGGTCCAAGATAGGGGACATAACTGATCAGGAAAATCCACATTTCCACATTCCCTCCTTGTCCCCTTCTTGCCCTTCAAGAGATATCAATCTTCATCATTCCATCGATTTGCTCATGGAGCATCATTTCTTCTTCCTTCTTCTTCCGGCATTTTGAACGAGAACTGTGATATGGAATGCATGATGTGGCACACAGACCACAAATCGCTGGTCCACATTGCAGGCATAAACAACAACTGAAGAGCATAAGAAGGCCAATACCTAGGAAGGATAGAACTCTCCATCCCCAGGCTGATATCACACTCCAAAACCACCCGGACCACGTCCAAGTGCCTGGATTCTCGTGTATCTGGCTTACAATCTTATGAAGGCGTGTTATAGCTTTATATACAGATGGCGAATTTTCTGGTATGAATATGCAGCAGCTGGATCCGATGACCCTACAAGCTCCGCCCCTATCGGCCAGGATGACGTCAAGGACAAGACGATTCTGGAGAACAACAATTCTCATCACTGATTGTTCCTCTGTCAGATTGCCTAGGGCGGCTATAGTCTCGTTTACTACAGCTTCAAGAGTCTTGGTGAGTCTGCGTATCAGCTTACTATTTGATATAGTACCTATATAGGGAAAGATACCTTTATTGAAATCTACATACTTGTCCCATGCCGTCTCAGTATAATCGACAACTGGGAGATCTCTACGCTCTCTTTTGTGTACTAAATGAACATTTCGATAATAATCAGGGGGAGCTAGGAAAACAGGTGGCAGAAGGAATGCAATGTAACAGGTACCATCCCAATCTAGAGGTAGACGCATGTATGCCGTCTGACCACATATAAAGTAGGAATGGCGAGAAGCTCTAAATGAAGATTTACCTTGATCACTATATTCTACTGTAGTAACGCATTGGCTATGGCCCATATGTATGGAACCAACTTTTCTTACACATAATTCACCCTTGACTGGAAATACTGACATAGTGGGCAGAATTAGTTCAACTTCGGATTTGACATTCAAAATCATAAGATTAGGTGTAAAATTACCTAATTTATACACTTCATTTTCTAAATCAGTTCCTGTTCTACTGGGGTGACCCTCCTTATTAGGGTAACAGACTTTGAATAAAACTACATTCAGATTTCCCCATATCCAGTGTTGTTGATAAACTGCTGTGTCTGGGTCTATGGAATTCAATAAACTAAACCATGCTCCACAGGAGCCATTGTGTGTGAACGGATGTGGAAAGAAAGGCAGAACTCCTTTGTTATTCTGATAGGGAGGGAGTCGACCACACACCCAACAATTAGTGGCATTACTAGTCTGGTGAGAATGATGCAACATACTAATGAAAGTGTTATTACGCAGCGCAAGTCTGTAGGACAACTCATGTGGAGGTAGGTCACTAAAAGAATGCTCATCAGTTATATTAATAGCACGCCTAGAAACAGGATAATACATATGCAATAATATACTTGTGGTAACGATTATAAAACTCAAGAAAAACAAAATTAATAAAGTCACAATACAGTGGCTACGCAGTAATTTACAGTATGCATGTCGTTTCATTATGGTTCTGGACTCTACATGATTCAGACCTAAGGGATACATGTCGGGACAGATTCAACCGCTTCACCTTGGAGAGGACTTAAACAATCAAATCGTCCGACAGTTTTAGGTCTGGACCTAAGTCTTTGCTTATAAAGTTCGGAGCTACTGGCCTCAGCCAAAGGTAGCTTTGAGTCAATGGGAGAAGATGCACGGGAAGTATTGTTCATATCAGGAGGAAGTCCATGAAATTTTTTAATATGGCTGGAATGGATCCAGCCCTTCCTCCCTTCGATCTTCACGGCTGTTCTTGTTGTCAACAGGACCTGTTTGGGGAGCTTCCACCTGGGGTCCAATTGGCTTTTCCTATCGAAATTCCGGATGAGGACGAAATCCCCGGGGACCACGTCATGGGGTTTCACCTCAGTGTTGTCAGGAAAAGCTGCGACCACCTGTGAACGAGAAGATTGTAGTGCAGACATCAAGGAAGCCAGGTAATCTGTCAGCATATTACAGTCAACATCAGTTATTTTACGTGGTATAGGCGTCCCCCACATATTTGGTGGTCTGCCAAAGATCACCTCATACGGGGATAGCCCTGTTCGAGAGTGTGGTACCATTCGCATGTAAAATAGTGCAACTGGTAAGGCTACTATCCAGTCAACACCTTTTTCCTGACATATTTTTGACAATCTGATTTTCAAAAGTTGATTATGTCGTTCCACGAGACCTGCTGCCTCGGGGTGTCGGACACAGTGGAATTTCCACTGATATCCCAACAAAAGTGAAACATGTTTCATTAATTCGGATGAGAAAGGCTGGCCGTTATCTGAATATACAACACGTGGTAAACCGTACCGTGGGAAGAATTCTCGAACTAGCTGCTTGGCAGTAGTCGGGGCAGTGTAATCTGATACGGGATACGCCTCTGTCCAACGGGAGAGAGCGCAGACAACTACGAGAACATATTTGAATCCTCGACAACGTTCCATCTGAATATAATCCATCTGGAGGACTTCAAAAGGATGGTCAGGAGGCTGAAATCCACCCTGCTCTACGGGAACACTCTTTCCTGGATTAAACTGACAACATATCATACAGGTACGAACTTTTTGTTTAGCTGCTGCTCGTAAATGTTTGTTGAACCAAATGTGCTGAATGCTGTCTAGCATAGCCTTCTCTCCTAAATGTGCGGGACTGTGAACTGTAGCTATAATGGCTTGAACCATGGAATCAGGGAGAAACCACACAGATTTTCCCTTCGTCATCCATCCTTGATCTGTCTGAATCCCTCCTAGTTCAGTCCACTTCTTTATTTCTTCCTCTGTGGCATGTGTCTGTATGTCAATTACGTCAAGTGCGGGATCCTTAATTGTCATACATTGTGTTGGTGTCTGAACTATTGGCTTTGTCATGTCTAATGTGCGATTCTGAGCAGTCTGTTTTGCTGTTCTATCAGCTAAATCATTGCCTTGAGAAATGGTATCAGTAACCTTCGTGTGTGCTTTACATTTCATAATTGATATAGCAGTCGGTAAATGAATTGCGTCTAACAAAGCATGAATGAGGGACCCGTGCTGCATGTGGGTTCCATGAGAAGTCAAATAACCTCTCTCTCTCCAAAGCACCCCGAAGTCATGTACGACTCCAAATGCATAACGTGAATCAGTATATATGTTGACTTTCTTGTCTGTGGCTTGAATACAAGCTTGTGTTAGAGCAATAAGTTCTGCTGCTTGGGCTGACAAAGTATCTATACAGTTTGTTTCAATAACTTCGGTGTCTGTAGTGACTGCGTATGCGGCAACTAAATTTCCTGTACTTGTTCTCATACACGAACCGTCTACATACAACGTCAGGTCTGGATCTAACAATGGAACGTCTGTTAAGTCTTGTCTAGGTTTCGTCTTTATTTCAATGATTTCAACACAATCATGAGCTAGTGGGTCGGTTCCAATTACAGGTAATAGTGTAGCAGGATTCAATGTATTACACCGTCGGATCTCTATGTGTGGTTGAAACAATGTCAGTTCATAACCAGTAAGTCTTGCTATGGTCAAGTGTTGTGTTTGCGTTCGGTTCACAAGAACCTCTACTGCATGTGGTACTTGTACTGTCAATGGGTGTCCTAATACTATGGCATCGCTTTGTCTGATTGCTAAAGCTGTCGCTGCCACTGATTTCAGGCATGCAGGCAAAGCCTGAGCTACGGGATCTAATGTACTGGAAAAATAAGCACATGGCTTGCGTGATCCTGCTTGGTCCTGAGTGAGTACTGACAAGGCAGTACCTTCGCGTTCTGTAACAAAGAGTGTAAAATGTTTGCTATAACATGGTGTTGCTAAAACAGGTGCTTGACATAAAGCTTCCTTTAAGCTTTCAAAAGCTTGTGTATGTTCCTGAGTCCAAGGGAGAACAGTCGATGTGGCTGCCTCCTGTGTGGTTAACTGAATGAGTGGTTTTGCTAGAAATGCGTACTGAGGGATCCACTGCCTACAATATGAAGTGAGGCCTATGAAAGCCCGTACTTCCTTTTGCGTCTGTGGTATTGGCATGTTAGCAATTAACTGAATGCGGTCTGGTGTAAGCTGCCTTCCCTCCTTGGACAGCGAGTGACCAAGATAAATAACTCGCTGAACACAGAATTGCAGCTTAGAAGGGGACACCTTGTGCCCCTTGTCGGCTAGGAAATGTAAAACTGTCAGAGAAGCTTTTTCACATTCTGGCTCGCTTCTCGCGGTGATCAGCAGATCATCGACATATTGAAGCAGTGCAGTATTGACTGGCATGTGGATACTGTCAAGTTCTCGTTTCAGTGCTTGGCTATAGATGCTGGGACTTTCTGTGAATCCTTGGGGAGCGCGTGAGAATTTAAAACTGCGTCCATTTAAACTGAATCCGAACAAGTATTGGCTTTCCGGATCTATTGGGACGCTGAAAAAGGCATTCTTGAGGTCAATTACAGTAAAGAATGTTGCTTCGGAATCAATTGCTGTCAACAATGATGATATATCAGGGACCACAGGAAATTGTGGTACAATACACTTGTTTAGTTCACGCAAATCAATAACCAATCGGTACACTGGTGGGGCAGTAGGATCAGTTCGTTTAAGAATCGGAATTATCGGTGAATTACATACATTGGAGTCTGTTTCTACAACTACTCCTTGCGCAACTAGCTCGTCAATTATTTTCAGTAAAGCCGCTACAGCATCCGGAGGTAACTTGTATTGTCGCATTCGTGGCAATACTACTCCTGCCTTCAGTGTGACTCGATATGGTGTAATGTTCATGCAACCAACATCAGTAGGGCCTTGTGCCCATAGATGCGCTGGTAAGTTCTGTAATCGGGAATCCATGTCTCTGGATACATAATGACCTTTAAAATCACGTAAAAACAATCTTACTCCTTCCGGAGAGCAACAAATAATAGCCCCTAGGGCTTTCAATGTCTTTATACCTAACAAGTTTTCTGGACATGATTTGGTAAGCAATAAATCAGTAGTTCGTGTCAAAGGTCCTATCGTAAGTGGTAGAGGCTGTGATACTTCATTAACAATAGGTTTTCCTGAAAAACCAAGGGAAACATTTTGAGAGCCTGAGAGGGGTGCCCCTGGAACTTCACTACGTTTTATGGTTGTTCGACTTGCCCCTGTATCGAGTAAGAATTTTCTATCTTGACCTAATAATTCACTATGGACATAAGGTCCTTCTTGATCCACTGGAATCTCGATAAGGGGTAAGTCAACTTCCCTCTCTAGGCTGCTTCATGCGTAGCGTTGATACTCAGGGTATTCGTACTGTGCGGTCTGATACATTTGTCGTGAAGTTACTTGTGTGGCAGTAGCAGGCAACGGTGGTGCAGCTGGCACGAACTGTATGGACTGTTGTGCGGCTGGCATAGACTGTTGCTGAACTGGCATGGACTGTCCATGCTGCATAGTTCCTTGTTCACTCTGATCTTGTCTAACTAATCGTGGTCTCTCCTTTGCAATACCTGTAGCTATATTACGTTTCAGGACTGGACAATCGTGTACATAATGGCCTAGTTGTTTACAGTAATTGCAGGTTCCTTTTACAGGAGCTGCAGAATCACCAGAATGTGTCACACCCTTTTTGTGACCATCTGCTGGTACTGTCTGAGAAACTAGCATTTTCATTTTTGTATCCTTCATACGTCTATGCTCGTGTTCTTGTTCATCCCTGATTCTATTGTGATGATACTGTAACATTTGTAGCATTTGCGACGGAGTGTTACTTTGCCAGGTACTCTCGAATTTCAATATTCTATTCTTTACTGGAGGTAATGCATTTTCCACTAATTTTGTCACAAATAAATGTGGATATGAGTCGCTACTTGCTTTTATACCACTATTTATACCAAAACATTTTTCAAATCGAGCATAATAATCACTTGTGTCTTCATCTTGCTTTTGTTTACAGGCTGTGATTGCACCCCAATCTTCCTTTTTTGTAGTTAATAAACGTGGCAGTACCTGTACTAGTAAACCTGGTAACAGTTTAACTTTATCCCCGAGCCCTGAACCTGCAGTTCGGCCCCTTTCTTCCTCTGCTAATGCTGTCCAGTCTATCTTTTGGTCTCCCACTTCCCACTCTTTTTCTTTCAGTTTTTCATAAATGCCAGCAGGCAAAAGCACCTTTAATATCGTCATAATATCAGGAAAGGTGTACTCTCCCATCAGTAACATGTCTTTAATTTCTCGGTGGAAACCCGCTGGGTCTTTGTCATGACTAGGTACTACTTTTTTCATTTCTAATAATTCCATCTTTGATATGGGTGTGTAAACAAATACACGGTGAAACTCATTGTCTTCGCCTTTTATTGGGTGCACTTCTCGTAAGGGATTTTGTCTATCCATATAGTACGGTGCTCTTTCTCTGCGGGGCAGCGAGAGAGAATCCGGACTTACAAAAAGGACATACTGCTTACGTGACACTAATATCTCTTTAATTAGCTTGTTACTAGAACCTCTCCATCTGTTCGTGAGTAGTTCCGTTAATATATCAGGTAAGGGACCAGGATCAGCATGTTGGCTCTTATATTGTATAAGAAGTTGCTGGATCATATAGATTCCAGCTAAACGTTGTTCATCTGTACTGAGATTAAAAAATGTGTGTGCTACGGTCTCATCACCGTATTTTTCAGGACTGTCAATCCAGTGAACGGCTGATCTGGCTAATTCTTGCTCATCCATGGAATCGAGGAGGTGGTAACCTCTTCGTTCTCGTAGTATTTTATCTGCGGCTTGAAACAAATGTTCAGGAGACTTCAGATTTATTACAGGCGTCGGATACGTTCTGCTATTATTTGGGCATACAGAGTGTATTGGATCAGAAAAACATCTAGTATTTTCACAGGATCTTCCTCTGCCTACATAGGCTATGGTCTCTGACTGTCTTGCGGAATTCCCTGATTCGGACACTTCATCTTGCTCAAACTCGTCTGTTCCCAATCTTTCTTCATGAATACGTTCTATTTCTTTACGTATTTTTCGGCACATGGCTATTATACAATTCTGTTTATCGTGTCTCCCTTCTGATATATTCTGACTCCATCTTGTAAGAATAAGCATTGCATTCGGGTCTACCCCCGGACGATCTTGATTTCTGATTACACAGTTTATGAGGAAACGTAACAGTTCCCCCTGTATTTCTACTTTCTGGAATTCCATAGCTCTGTTAATACATCCTGGATCTCGTCCTGTTTGAACAAAATGATATATGTTATCTAGATGCGTAGTCATTCCTGGTAACCTTGCTAAATACTCTGCGGCTCGCCTGATACGTAATGATGCCAGGACCATTTCGTCCTCTTTACCAGCCACTGGGTCATATCTACAATTTACAAGGAGTTCCTTAAGCGTACGTTCACTTACGAATTTAGGTGTACGTGAATGCGCTGACTCTTGAAAAACAAGTTTATTTATTCTGGGTGGTGTAAAGGTACTGCTAGCACCTCCCGTGGCCCCATCTGGGGCGTCGGGTGTGAATGGATTCGTTGAACGTGACACAGCAACTATGGGTGTCGATACCCTTGTAGAATCGACTGCGGAGACAGATGCGGAAACAGATGTGCTTGCCGAAGCTTGTGTCGGGACTTGCTGTTGCACGGGGACAGATACCTGATCCTGACGCTGAACCCCTCCGCCAGACGGTCTATGTGGTGTGGCGTTAGCATACTCGGGAGCTGCGTCGTCTAGATATGAGGAAAGAAAAACATCTTCTGCGGTTCTGGGATGCCCTTTTGGATGTACCTTAATTGGAAATAATGGGGGTGGCAAGTCTTTTGGCATCTCTGGAGCAGCCTTAGGTAGTCCTTCGGCTAGAAGGGGATACATACCATTCATAAGAGCATTTCTTTGTCTATTTACTTGTTCTGATTTCACTCGGATACCTTCCTCAATTAATAGATTTTCTTGAACTTTATTTGAACTTTCTTTACTCCTCTCTTCTTGTCTACGTGCTTTTTCTGTTCGTCTATGAGATTCTTTACGCCATAACTCAACAGCGTCTTTCTGTGACTGTCTGACCTTTCTTTTCCATAACTCTTCCTCCACTTTCATGATGCACTCTGCATCCCAGGTTCCCGCTGCGGGCCACCTTTGACTTTCCGGTAATCCCTTGGTATAATCTACCCATAGATCAAGAAACAATATGGCATCTAAGCCATGCTTATGGTACATGAAATGCCCTGGAGTGTCCCTAGGAGGAATAGGAACTGCTTCTTCAAGCACCCCTTTTCTGGTAGTAATCTGTCTTAACTTCGAGAAGAGCGGCATATTGACAACTGATCTGATACTTACTCTTGAACTTACTTAATACGAAAAAACACAATAATAAACAGTGAACAATGAACAATCATTCATACCACAATATGCAAGACATTTCTGAATACTTTAAACATTAAACATTAAACATTTTTAACAATGGCCGACAATGATGACAGTCTGCCTAACTAATCACCACGCTGAATTCTTGACAATAACTGAATACTTCGGAATACTTGATATACTGCTAAACAGTACATATACACTGCTAAACAGTGCAGACCGGATTTGTGTACCCAAATCCGTCTTGACCGGCACAACCTATGTGCGCGTCAACACGCCTCCCCGGCGATGGTACTCACCGAGTAGCTCACAGCGAAAGGCCTCGGAAACTGGACTTGATTTCGGACATCGGACCCTCTGGACATCGGGACTTCGGAAACCTGGTGGGCCTCTGTATACCTCGGATCTTGCTCTCTCAGCTAGGCTCTGGTCGGGATACTTTGCGCTTCTCACCGCCTCGTCTGGGTTGATCGCAGCCTCAGTCGCCCCCGCTTGACCGGAGGGAGCTACAGGAAATCCTGCTGGTACGCGTTATGGTCCGTCCAGCTATGGCAGGAGACCGGGCCTGCAACGCACCGCCGGCGCGTGAGATGAGAAAGTGTCCCTGTTCGGGCGCCATTATGTGGTAAATAAAATATATTTATCCATTATCGATCGGAATTTCATGCTAGGACTTTAAACAAATAGCTCAGAATAATGAGAGGCAGAATCCGTGGTAATAGAGGTTTCTGAATGGGCTTTATTCCAAAATGGCCTACTCGAGTAGCGGCCTTCAGGTTCCGTCACCAAGAAGGTTCAGGAAGTGAAGTACAATTCTTTATTGATATACATACATTTTTATAGTTATTACATTATAATGAAAACGAATGTAGGAGGCGTAACATTTGATAAGAAAAGTGACATATTGATTGCGTAAACGAAACTAGGCGTAATAAGGAGTAAAAAGAAACATAATTGGTTAACGTTATCAAATATAGGTGGTTCTATAAGATAATACTTGACATAGATGCGCGCGCAGCAGCATGACGTGTAATTGACGTGTAACTAGGGGGGTGAAGGGGACTTGACACTGACTCTACGTGTGGAGACGAAAAGTCTAGGGGGTCAAGTCAACCTAATCCTAAATCATATCTAACATCTTATGTTTAAAGAACTATGTTATCCACAAGGAAGGACTCTCGGACAGAATCTATTCTATACTAACTGTGTGTGCGTGTATAAGCGTCTAAGTGTCTATATGAGATGCGAGGGGCAGAAAACTTTCCATGGCAACTGGGCTATGAATTACTTGCAGGAGGACAGCCCTTTGCACGAGAGCTAAAGGAAATGTTTACCTAAATCACTAGACAGGAATGCATCGGCTGAAGAGCAAAATAGATAATTCGAAGGTGAAATACAGCTTCTTGGCAGGCATGCGAAAACTGGCCGAGGCAGGCACCGTTAGCTGCACAGGGAGTAGGACAAAGTTCATGGATACAGAGGCGAGCTCAAGCTGAAGCTGTCAGAGACAGAGAGCAGGGAAAGGCTTCGAGGACAGAATCGGGCCTACTTGCCTGAACTGTAAAAATGGAGTAACTGAGCCATATAAAGTCGGTGGCCTTTCCTACTTAGGAATCGACTATCCAGCCCATGGATGGCGGATCTGACAGAGAACATGTTGACGGTAGACACACATATGTTTGCGTCTTAGAAACTGGAACTGGAGGGAACATACATGTACTTGTAACATGCATATAGAACCGTTGGGGTCCAAGATAGGGGACATAACTGATCAGGAAAATCCACATTTCCACAAAGGTCTTAACTCTTACTCTGGACTAATGGTTAAGGTCTTAACTCTTACTCTTGCATCATCGTTAAGATCTTAACTCTTACTCTGGCATCATGGTTAAGGTCTTAACTCTTACTCTGGACTAATGGTTAAGGTCTTAACTCTTACTCTGGACTATTGGTTAAGGTCTTAACTCTTACTCTGGCATCATGGTTAAGGTCTTAACTCTGGCATCATGGTTAAGGTCTTAACTCTTACTCTGGACTAATGGTTAAGGTCTTAACTCTTAGTCTGGCATCATGGTTAAGGTCTTACCTCTTACTCTGGACTAATGGTTAAGGTCTTAGACTCTTACTCTGGACTAATGGTTAAGGTCTTAACTCTTTCTCTGGGCTAATGGTTAAGGTCTTAGACTCTTACTCTGGCATCATGGTTAAGGTCTTAGACTCTTACTCTGGCATCAAGGTTAAGGTCTTAACTCTTACTCTGGCATCATGGTTAAGGTCTTAACTCTTACTCTGGACTAATGGTTAAGGTCTTTACTCTTACTCTGGACTAATGGTTAAGGTCCTAACTCTTACTCTGGACTAATGGTTAAGGTCTTAACTCTTACTCTTGCATCATCGTTAAGGTCTTAACTCTTACTCTGGCATCATGGTTAAGGTCTTAACTCTTACTCTGGACTAATGGTTAAGGTCTTAACTCTTACTCTGGGATCATGGTTAAGTTCGTAACTCTTACTGTGGCCTATTGGTTAAGGTCCTAACTCTTACTCTGGCATCATGGTTAAGGTCTTAGACTCATACTCTGGCATCATGGTTAAGATCTTATCTCTTACTCTGGACTAATGGTTAAGTTCTTAACTCTTACTCTGGCATCATGGTTAAGGTCTTAGACTCTTACTCTGGACTAATGGTTAAGGTCTTAACTCTTACTCTGGGCTAATGGTTAAGGTCTTAACTCTTACTCTGGACTAATGTTAAGGTCTTATCTCTTACTCTGGACTACTGGTTAATGTCTTAACTCTTACTCTGGCATCATGGTTAAGGTCTTAACTCTCACTCTGGCATCATGGTTAAGGTCTTAACTCTTACTCCGTACTCATGGTTAAGGTCTTAACTCTTACTCTGGCATCATGGTTAAGGTCTTAACTCTTACTCTGGACTAATGGTTAAGGTCTTAACTCTTACTCTGGACTAATGGTTAAGGTCTTAACTCTTACTCTGGAATCATGGTTAAGGTCTTAACTCTTACCCTGGACTAATGGTTAAGGTCTTAACTCTTACTCTGGACTAATGGTTAAGGTCTTAACTCTTACTCTGGCATCATGGTTAAGGTCTTAACTCTTACTCTGGACTAATGGTTAAGGTCTTAGACTCTTACTCTGGCATCATGGTTAAGGTCTTAACTCTTACTCTGAACTAATGGTTAAGGTCTTAACTCTTACTCTGGTATCGTGGTTAAGTTCGTAACTCTTACTGTGGCCTATTGGTTAAGGTCCTAACTCTTACTCTGGCATCATGGTTAATGTCTTAACTCTTACTCTGGCATCATGGTTAAGGTCTTAACTTTTACTCTGGACTAATGGTTAAGGTCTTAACTCTTACTCTAGCATTACGGTTAAGGTCTTAACTCTTACTCTGGACTAATGGTTAAGGTCTTAACTCTTACTCTGGCATCATGGTTAAGGTCTTAACTCTTACTCTGGCATCATGGTTAAGGTCTTAACTCTTACTATGGACTAATGGTTAAGGTCTTAACTCTTACTCTGGACTAATGGTTAAGGTCTTAACTCTTACTCTGGCATCATGGTTAAGGTCTTAGACTCTTACTCTGGAATAATGGTTAAGGTCTTAACACTTACTCTGGACTAATGGTTAAGGTCTTAACTCTTACTCTGGCATCACGGTTAAGGTCTTAACTCTTATTCTGGACTGATGGTTAAGGTCTTAACTCTTACTCTGGGCTAATGGTTAAGGTCTTAACTCTTACTCTGGACTAATGGTTAAGGTCTTAACTCTTACTCTGGACTAATGGTTAAGGTCTTAGACTCTTACTCTGGCATCATGGTTAAGGTCTTAACTCTTACTCTGAACTAATGGTTAAGGTCTTAACTCTTACTCTGGTATCATGGTTAAGTTCGTAACTCTTACTGTGGCCTATTGGTTAAGGTCCTAACTCTTACTCTGGCATCATGGTTAATGTCTTAACTCTTACTCTGGCATCATGGTTAAGGTCTTAACTTTTACTCTGGACTAATGGTTAAGGTCTTAACTCTTACTCTAGCATTACGGTTAAGGTCTTAACTCTTACTCTGGGCTAATAGTTAAGGTCTTAACTCTTACTCTGGACTAATGGTTAAGGTCTTAACTCTTACTCTGGACTAATGGTTAAGGTCTTAACTCTTACTCTGGCATTATGGTTGAGGTCTTAACTCTTACTCTGGACTAATGGTTAAGGTCTTAACTCTTACTCTGGACTAATGGTTAAGGTCTTAACTCTTACTCTTGCATCATCGTTAAGGTCTTAACTCTTACTCTGGCATCATGGTTAAGGTCTTAACTCTTACTCTGGACTAATGGTTAAGGTCTTAACTCTTACTCTGGAATAATGGTTAAGGTCTTAACTCTTACTCTGGCATCATGGTTAAGGTCTTAACTCTGGCATCATGGTTAAGGTCTTAACTCTTACTCTGGACTAATGGTTAAGGTCTTAACTCTTACTCTGGCATCATGGTTAAGGTCTTAGACTCATACTCTGGCATCATGGTTAAGGTCTCAACTCTTACTCTGGACTAATGGTTAAGGTCTTAACTCTTACTCTAGGCTAATGGTTAAGGTCTTAACTCTTACTCTGGACTAATGGTTAAGGTCTTATCTCTTACTCTGGACTAATGGTTAAGGTCTTAGACTCTTACTCTGGCATCATGGATAAGGTCTTAGACTCTTACTCTGGACTACTGGTTAATGTCTTAACTCTTACTCTGGCGTCCTGGTTAAGGTCTTAACTCTCACTCTGGCATCATGGTTAAGGTCTTAACTCTTACTCTGTACTCATGGTTAAGGTCTTAACACTTACTCTGGCATCATGGTTAAGGTCTTAACTCTTACTCTGGACTAATGGTTAAGGTCTTAACTCTTACTCTGGCATCACGGTTAAGGTCTTAACTCTTACTCTGGACTAATGGTTAAGCTCTTAACTCTTACTCTGGACACATGGTTAAGGTCTTAACTCTTACTCTGGACTAATGGTTAAGGTCTTAACTCTTACTCTGGCATCATGGTTAAGGTCTTAACTCTTACTCTGGACTAATGGTTAAGGTCTTAGACTCTTACTATGGACTAATGGTTAAGGTCTTAACTTTTTCTCTGGGCTAATGGTTAAGGTCTTAGACTCTTACTCTGGCATCATGGTTAAGGTCTTAGACTCTTACTCTGGCATCAAGGTTAAGGTCTTAACTCTTACTCTGGCATCATAGTTAAGGTCTTAACTCTTACTCTGGACTAATGGTTAAGGTCTGAACTCTTACTCTGGACTAATGGTTAAGGTCTTAACTCTTACTCTTGACTAATGGTTAAGGTCTTAACTCTTACTCTGGCATCATGGTTAAGGTCTTAGACTCTTACTCTGGACTAATGGTTAAGGTCTTAACTCATACTCTGGACTAATGGTTAAGGCCTTAGACTCTTACTCTGGACTAATGGTTAAGGTCTTAACTCTTACTCTGGACTAATGGTTAAGGCCTTAGACTCTTACTCTGGACTAATGGTTAAGGTCTTAACTCTTACTCTGGACTAATGGTTAAGGTCTTAACTCTTACTCTGGACTAATGGTTAAGGTCTTAAGTCTTACTCTGGCATCATGGTTAAGGTCTTAACTCTTACTCTGGACTAATGGTTAAGGTCTTAACTCTTACTCTGACATCATGGTTAAGGTCTTAACACTTACTCTGGACTAATGGTTAAGGTCTTAACTCTTAATCTGGCATCATCGTTAAGGTCTTAACTCTTACTCTGGCATCATGGTTAAGGTCTTAGACTCTTACTCTGGACTAATGGTTAAGGTCTTAACTCTTACTCTTGCATCATCGTTAAGGTCTTAACTCTTACTCTGGCATCATGGTTAAGGTCTAAACTCTTACTCTGGACTAATGGTTAAGGTCTTAACTCTTACTCTGGACTAATGGTTAAGGTCTTAACTCTTACTCTGGCATCATGGTTAAGGTCTTAACTCTGGCATCATGGTTAAGGTCTTAACTCTTACTCTGGTCTAATGGTTAAGGTCTTAACTCTTAGTCTGGCATCATGGTTAAGGTCTTAACTCTTACTCTGGACTAATAGTTAATGTCTTAGACTCTTACTCTGTACTAATGGTTAAGGTCTTAACTCTTTCTCTGGGCTAATGGTTAAGGTCTTAGACTCTTACTCTGGCATCATGGTTAAGGTCTTAGACTCTTACTCTGGCATCAAGGTTAAGGTCTTAACTCTTACTCTGGCATCATGGTTAAGGTCTTAACTCTTACTCTGGACTAATGGTTAAGGTCTTAACTCTTACTCTGGACTAATGGTTAAGGTCCTAACTCTTACTCTGGACTAATGGTTAAGGTCTTAACTCTTACTCTTGCATCATCGTTAAGGTCTTAACTCTTACTCTGGCATCATGGTTAAGGTCTTAACTCTTACTCTGGCATCATGGTTGAGGTCTTAACTCTTACTCTGGACTAATGGTTAAGGTCTTAACTCTTACTCTGGACTAATGGTTAAGGTCTTAACTCTTACTCTGGCATCATCGTTAAGGTCTTAACTCTTACTCTGGCATCATGGTTAAGGTCTTAACTCTTACTCTGGACTAATGGTTAAGGTCTTAACTCTTACTCTGGAATAATGGTTAAGGTCTTAACTCTTACTCTGGCATCATGGTTAAGGTCTTAACTCTTACTCTGGACTAATGGTTAAGGTCTTAACTCTTACTCTGGCATCATGGTTAAGGTCTTAGACTCATACTCTGGCATCATGGTTAAGGTCTCAACTCTTACTCTGGACTAATGGTTAAGGTCTTAACTCTTACTCTGGCATCATGGTTAAGGTCTTAGACTCTTACTCTGGACTAATGGTTAAGGTCTTAACTCTTACTCTGGGCTAATGGTTAAGGTCTTAACTCTTACTCTGGACTAATGGTTAAGGTCTTATCTCTTACTCTGGACTAATGGTTAAGGTCTTAGACTCTTACTCTGGCATCATGGATAAGGTCTTAGACTCTTACTCTGGACTACTGGTTAATGTCTTAACTCTTACTCTGGCGTCATGGTTAAGGTCTTAACTCTCACTCTGGTATCATGGTTAAGGTCTTAACTCTTACTCTGTACTCATGGTTAAGGTCTTAACACTTACTCTGGCATCATGGTTAAGGTCTTAACTCTTACTCTGGACTAATGGTTAAGGTCTTAACTCTCACTCTGGACTAATGGTTAAGGTCTTAACTCTTACTCTGGCATCATGGTTAAGGTCTTAACTCTTACTCTGGACACATGGTTAAGGTCTTAACTCTTACTCTGGACTAATGGTTAAGCTCTTAACTCTTACTCTGGACACATGGTTAAGGTCTTAACTCTTACTCTGGACTCATGGTTAAGGTCTTAACTCTTACTCTGGCTTCATGGTTAAGGTCTTAACTCTTACTCTGGACTAATGGTTAAGGTCTTAGACTCTTACTATGGACTAATGGTTAAGGTCTTAACTTTTTCTCTGGGCTAATGGTTAAGGTCTTAGACTCTTACTCTGGTATCATGGTTAAGGTCTTAGACTCTTACTCTGGCATCAAGGTTAAGGTCTTAACTCTTACTCTGGCATCATGGTTAAGGTCTTAACTCTTACTCTGGACTAATGGTTAAGGTCTGAACTCTTACTCTGGACTAATGGTTAAGGTCTTAACTCTTACTCTGGACTAATGGTTAAGGTCTTAGACTCTTACACTTGACTAATGGTTAAGGTCTTAACTCTTACTCTGGCATCATGGTTAAGGTCTTAGACTCTTACTCTGGACTAATGGTTAAGGTCTTAACTCATACTCTGGACTAATGGTTAAGGCCTTAGACTCTTACTCTGGACTAATGGTTAAGGTCTTAACTCATACTCTGGACTAATGGTTAAGGTCTTAGACTCTTACTCTGGACTAATGGTTAAGGTCTTAACTCTTACTCTGGACTAATGGTTAAGGTCTTAACTCTTACTCTGGACTAATGGTTAAGGTCTTAACTCTTACTCTGGCATCATGGTTAAGGTCTTAACTCTTACTCTGGACTAATGGTTAAGGTCTTAACTCTTACTCTTGACTAATGGTTAAGGTCTTAACTCTTACTCTGGACTAATGGTTAAGGTCTTAGACTCTTACTCTGGCATCATCGTTAAGGTCTTAACTCTTACTCTGGCATCATGGTTAAGGTCTTAACTCTTACTCTGGACTAATGGTTAAGGTCTTATCTCTTACTCTGGACTACTGGTTAATGTCTTAACTCTTACTCTGGAATCATGGTTAAGGTCTTAACTCTCACTCTGACATCATGGTTAAGGTCTTAACTCTTACTCTGTACTCATGGTTAAGGTCTTAACTCTTACTCTGGCATCATGGTTAAGGTCTTAACTCTTACTCTGGACTAATGGTTAAGGTCTTAACTCTTACTCTGGACTAATGGTTAAGGTCTTAACTCTTACTCTGGAATCATGGTTAAGGTCTTAGACTCTTACTCTGGACTAATGGTTAAGGTCTTAACTCTTTCTCTGGGCTAATGGTTAAGGTCTTAGACTCTTACTCTGGCATCATGGTTAAGGTCTTAGACTCTTACTCTGGCATCAAGGTTAAGGTCTTAACTCTTACTCTGGCATCATGGTTAAGGTCTTAGACTCTTACTCTGGCATCAAGGTTAAGGTCTTAACTCTTACTCTGGACTAATGGTTAAGGTCTTTACTCTTACTCTGGACTAATGGTTAAGGTCTTAGACTCTTACTCTGGACTAATGGTTAAGGTCTTAACTCTTACTCTGGCATCATGGTTAAGGTCTTAGACTCTTACTCTGGACTAATGGTTAAGGTCTTAACTCTTACTCTGGACTAATGGTTAAGGTCTTAACTCTTACTCTGGACCAATGGTTAAGGTCTTAACTCTTACTCTGGCATCATGGTTAAGGTCTTAACTCTTACTCTGGCATCATGGTTAAGGTCTTAACTCTTACTCTGGACTAATGGTTAAGGTCTTAACTCTTACTCTGGCATCACGGTTAAGGTCTTAACTCTTACTCTGGGCTAATGGTTAAGGTCTTAACTCTTACTCTGGACTAATGGTTAAGGTCTTAACTCTTACTCTGGACTAATGGTTAAGGTCTTAGTCTCTTACTCTGGCATAATGGTTAAGGTCTTAACTCTTACTCTGAACTAATGGTTAAGGTCTTAACTCTTACTCTGGCATCATGGTTAAGTTCGTAACTCTTACTGTGGCCTATTGGTTAAGGTCCTAACTCTTACTCTGGCATCATGGTTAATGTCTTAACTCTTACTCTGGCATCATGGTTAAGGTCTTAACTCTTACTCTGGACTAATGGTTAAGGTCTTAACTCTTACTCTAGCATCACGGTTAAGGTCTTAACTCTTACTCTGGGCTAATGGTTAAGGTCTTAACTCTTACTCTGGACTAATGGTTAAGGTCTTAACTCTTACTCTGGACTAATGGTTAAGGTCTTAACTCTTACTCTGGGCTAATGATTAAGGTCTTAATTCTTACTCTGGCATCATGGTTAAGGTCTTAACTCTTACTCTGGACTAATGGTTTAGGTCTTAACTCTTACTCTGGCATCACGGTTAAGGTCTTAACTCTTACTCTGGACTAATGGTTAAGGTCTTAACTCTTACTCTGGACTAATGGTTACGGTCTTAACTCTTACTCCAGCATCATGGTTAAGGTCTTAACTCTTACTCTGGACTAATGGTTAAGGTCTTAACTCTTACTCTGGCATCATGGTTAAGGTCTTAACTCTTACTCTGGCATCATGGTTAAGGTCTTAACTCTTACTCTGGACTAATGGTTAAGGTCTTAACTCTTACTCTGGACTAATGGTTAAGGTCTTATCTCTTACTCTGGGATAATGATTAAGGTCTTAACTCTTACTCTGGCATCATGGTTAAGGTCTTAACTCTTACTCTGGCATCATGGTTAAGGTCTTAACTCTTACTCTGGACTAATGGTTAAGGTCTGAACTCTTACTCTGGACTAATGGTTAAGGTCTTAACTCATACTCTGGACTAATGGTTAAGGTCTTAACTCTTACTCTGGACTAATGGTTAAGGTATTAACTCTTACTCTGGCATCATGGTTAAGGTCTTAACTCTTACTCTGGACTAATGGTTGAGGTATTAACTCTTACTCTGGCATCATGGTTAAGGTCTTAACTCTTACTCTGGACTAATGGTTAAGGTCTTAACTCTTACTCTGGGATCATGGTTAAGTTCGTAACTCTTACTGTGGCCTATTGGTTAAGGTCCTAACTCTTACTCTGGCATCATGGTTAATGTCTTAACTCTTACTCTGGCATCATGGTTAAGGTCTTAACTCTTACTCTGGACTAATGGTTAAGGGCTTAACTCTTACTCTGGCATCACGGTTAAGGTCTTAACTCTTACTCTGGACTAATGGTTAAAGTCTTAACTCTTACTCTGGGCTAATGGTTAAGGTCTTAACTCTTACTCTGGACTAATGGTTAAGGTCTTAACTCTTACTCTGGACTAATGGTTAAGGTCTTAACTCTTACTCTGGACTAATGGTTAAGGTCTTATCTCTTACTCTGGGCTAATGATTAAGGTCTTAACTCTTACTCTGGCATCATGGTTAAGGTCTTAACTCTTACTCTGGCATCATGGTTAAGGTCTTAACTCTTACTCTGGACTAATGGTTAAGGTCTTAACTCTTACTCTGGCATCGCGGTTAAGGTCTTAACTCTTACTCTGGACTAATGAATAAGGTCTTAACTCTTACTCTGGACTAATGGTTAATGTCTTAACTCTTACTCTAGCATCATGGTTAAGGTCTTAACTCTTACTCTGGACTAATGGTTAAGGTCTTAACTCTTACTCTGGCATCATGGTTAAGGTCTTAACTCTTACTCTGGCATCATGGTTAAGGTCTTAACTCTTACTATGGACTAATGGTTAAGGTCTTAACTCTTACTCTGGACTAATGGTTAAGGTCTTAACTCTTACTCTGGCATCATGGTTAAGGTCTTAGACTCTTACTCTGGAATAATGGTTAAGGTCTTAACTCTTACTCTGGACTAATGGTTAAGGTCTTAACTCTTACTCTGGCATCACGGTTAAGGTCTTAACTCTTACTCTGGACTAATGGTTAAGGTCTTAACTCTTACTCTGGGCTAATGGTTAAGGTCTTAACTCTTACTCTGGACTAATGGTTAAGGTCTTAACTCTTACTCTGGACAAATGGTTAAGGTCTTAGACTCTTACTCTGGCATCATGGTTAAGGTCTTAACTCTTACTCTGGACTAATGGTTAAGGTCTTAACTCTTACTCTGGCATCATGGTTAAGGTCTTAACACTTACTCTAGACTAATGGTTAAGGTCTTAACTCTTACTCTGGCATCATCGTTAAGGTCTTAACTCTTACTCTGGCATCATGGTTAAGGTCTTAGACTCTTACTCTGGACTAATGGTTAAGGTCTTAACTCTTACTCTGGCATCATGGTTAAGGTCTTAACTCTTACTCTGGACTAATGGTTAAGGTCTTAACTCTTACTCTGGACTAATGGTTAAGGTCTTAACTCTTACTCTGGAATCATGGTTAAGGTCTTAACTCTTACTCTGGCATCATGGTTAAGGGCTTAACTCTTACTCTGGACTAATGGTTAAGGTCTTAGACTCTTACTCTGGACTAATGGTTAAGGTCTTAACTCTTTCTCTGGGCTAATGGTTAAGGTCTTAGACTCTTACTCTGGCATCATGGTTAAGGTCTTAGACTCTTACTCTGGCATCAAGGTTAAGGTCTTAATTCTTACTCTGGCATCATAGTTAAGGTCTTTACTCTTACTCTGGACTAATGGTTAAGGTCTTAGACTCTTACTCTGGACTAATGGTTAAGGTCTTAACTCTTACTCTGGCATCATGGTTAAGGTCTTAGACTCTTACTCTGGACTAATGGTTAAGGTCTTAACTCTTACTCTGGACTAATGGTTAAGGTCTTAACTCTTACTCTGGACCAATGGTTAAGGTCTTAACTCTTACTCTGGCATCATGGTTAAGGTCTTAACTCTTACTCTGGCATCATGGTTAAGGTCTTAACTCTTACTCTGGACTAATGGTTAAGGTCTTAACTCTTACTCTGGCATCACGGTTAAGGTCTTAACTCTTACTCTGGGCTAATGGTTAAGGTCTTAACTCTTACTCTGGACTAATGGTTAAGGTCTTAACTCTTACTCTGGACTAATGGTTAAGGTCTTAGTCTCTTACTCTGGCATAATGGTTAAGGTCTTAACTCTTACTCTGAACTAATGGTTAAGGTCTTAACTCTTACTCTGGCATCATGGTTAAGTTCGTAACTCTTACTGTGGCCTATTGGTTAAGGTCCTAACTCTTACTCTGGCATCATGGTTAATGTCTTAACTCTTACTCTGGCATCATGGTTAAGGTCTTAACTCTTACTCTGGACTAATGGTTAAGGTCTTAACTCTTACTCTAGCATCACGGTTAAGGTCTTAACTCTTACTCTGGGCTAATGGTTAAGGTCTTAACTCTTACTCTGGACTAATGGTTAAGGTCTTAACTCTTACTCTGGACTAATGGTTAAGGTCTTAACTCTTACTCTGGGCTAATGATTAAGGTCTTAATTCTTACTCTGGCATCATGGTTAAGGTCTTAACTCTTACTCTGGACTAATGGTTTAGGTCTTAACTCTTACTCTGGCATCACGGTTAAGGTCTTAACTCTTACTCTGGACTAATGGTTAAGGTCTTAACTCTTACTCTGGACTAATGGTTACGGTCTTAACTCTTACTCCAGCATCATGGTTAAGGTCTTAACTCTTACTCTGGACTAATGGTTATGGTCTTAACTCTTACTCTGGCATCATGGTTAAGGTCTTAACTCTTACTCTGGCATCATGGTTAAGGTCTTAACTCTTACTCTGGACTAATGGTTAAGGTCTTAACTCTTACTCTGGACTAATGGTTAAGGTCTTATCTCTTACTCTGGGATAATGATTAAGGTCTTAACTCTTACTCTGGCATCATGGTTAAGGTCTTAACTCTTACTCTGGCATCATGGTTAAGGTCTTAACTCTTACTCTGGACTAATGGTTAAGGTCTGAACTCTTACTCTGGACTAATGGTTAAGGTCTTAACTCATACTCTGGACTAATGGTTAAGGTCTTAACTCTTACTCTGGACTAATGGTTAAGGTATTAACTCTTACTCTGGCATCATGGTTAAGGTCTTAACTCTTACTCTGGACTAATGGTTAAGGTATTAACTCTTACTCTGGCATCATGGTTAAGGTCTTAACTCTTACTCTGGACTAATGGTTAAGGTCTTAACTCTTACTCTGGGATCATGGTTAAGTTCGTAACTCTTACTGTGGCCTATTGGTTAAGGTCCTAACTCTTACTCTGGCATCATGGTTAATGTCTTAACTCTTACTCTGGCATCATGGTTAAGGTCTTAACTCTTACTCTGGACTAATGGTTAAGGGCTTAACTCTTACTCTGGCATCACGGTTAAGGTCTTAACTCTTACTCTGGACTAATGGTTAAAGTCTTAACTCTTACTCTGGGCTAATGGTTAAGGTCTTAACTCTTACTCTGGACTAATGGTTAAGGTCTTAACTCTTACTCTGGACTAATGGTTAAGGTCTTATCTCTTACTCTGGGCTAATGATTAAGGTCTTAACTCTTACTCTGGCATCATGGTTAAGGTCTTAACTCTTACTCTGGCATCATGGTTAAGGTCTTAACTCTTACTCTGGACTAATGGTTAAGGTCTTAACTCTTACTCTGGCATCACGGTTAAGGTCTTAACTCTTACTCTGGACTAATGAATAAGGTCTTAACTCTTACTCTGGACTAATGGTTAATGTCTTAACTCTTACTCTAGCATCATGGTTAAGGTCTTAACTCTTACTCTGGACTAATGGTTAAGGTCTTAACTCTTACTCTGGCATCATGGTTAAGGTCTTAACTCTTACTCTGGCATCATGGTTAAGGTCTTAACTCTTACTATGGACTAATGGTTAAGGTCTTAACTCTTACTCTGGACTAATGGTTAAGGTCTTAACTCTTACTCTGGCATCATGGTTAAGGTCTTAGACTCTTACTCTGGAATAATGGTTAAGGTCTTAACTCTTACTCTGGACTAATGGTTAAGGTCTTAACTCTTACTCTGGCATCACGGTTAAGGTCTTAACTCTTACTCTGGACTAATGGTTAAGGTCTTAACTCTTACTCTGGGCTAATGGTTAAGGTCTTAACTCTTACTCTGGACTAATGGTTAAGGTCTTAACTCTTACTCTGGACAAATGGTTAAGGTCTTAGACTCTTACTCTGGCATCATGGTTAAGGTCTTAACTCTTACTCTGGACTAATTGTTAAGGTCTTAACTCTTACTCTGGCATCATGGTTAAGGTCTTAACACTTACTCTAGACTAATGGTTAAGGTCTTAACTCTTACTCTGGCATCATCGTTAAATTCTTAACTCTTACTCTGGCATCATGGTTAAGGTCTTAGACTCTTACTCTGGACTAATGGTTAAGGTCTTAACTCTTACTCTGGACTAATGGTTAAGGTCTTAACTCTTACTCTGGCATCATCGTTAAGGTCTTAACTCTTACTCTGGCATCATGGTTAAGGTCTTAACTCTTACTCTGGACTAATGGTTAAGGTCTTAACTCTTACTCTGGAATAATGGTTAAGGTCTTAACTCTTACTCTGGCATCATGGTTAAGGTCTTAACTCTTACTCTGGACTAATGGTTAAGGTGTTAACTCTTACTCTGGCATCATGGTTAAGGTCTTAGACTCATACTCTGGCATCATGGTTAAGGTCTCAACTCTTACTCTGGACTAATGGTTAAGGTCTTAACTCTTACTCTGGCATCATGGTTAAGGTCTTAGACTCTTACTCTGGACTAATGGTTAAGGTCTTAACTCTTACTCTGGGCTAATGGTTAAGGTCTTAACTCTTACTCTGGACTAATGGTTAAGGTCTTATCTCTTACTCTGGACTAATGGTTAAGGTCTTAGACTCTTACTCTGGCATCATGGATAAGGTCTTAGACTCTTACTCTGGACTACTGGTTAATGTCTTAACTCTTACTCTGGCGTCATGGTTAAGGTCTTAACTCTCACTCTGGTATCATGGTTAAGGTCTTAACTCTTACTCTGTACTCATGGTTAAGGTCTTAACACTTACTCTGGCATCATGGTTAAGGTCTTAACTCTTACTCTGGACTAATGGTTAAGGTCTTAACTCTTACTCTGGACTAATGGTTAAGGTCTTAACTCTTACTCTGGCATCATGGTTAAGGTCTTAACTCTTACTCTGGACACATGGTTAAGGTCTTAACTCTTACTCTGGACTAATGGTTAAGCTCTTAACTCTTACTCTGGACACATGGTTAAGGTCTTAACTCTTACTCTGGACTCATGGTTAAGGTCTTAACTCTTACTCTGGCTTCATGGTTAAGGTCTTAACTCTTACTCTGGACTAATGGTTAAGGTCTTAGACTCTTACTATGGACTAATGGTTAAGGTCTTAACTTTTTCTCTGGGCTAATGGTTAAGGTCTTAGACTCTTACTCTGGCATCATGGTTAAGGTCTTAGACTCTTACTCTGGCATCAAGGTTAAGGTCTTAACTCTTACTCTGGCATCATGGTTAAGGTCTTAACTCTTACTCTGGACTAATGGTTAAGGTCTGAACTCTTACTCTGGACTAATGGTTAAGGTCTTAACTCTTACTCTGGACTAATGGTTAAGGTCTTAGACTCTTACACTTGACTAATGGTTAAGGTCTTAACTCTTACTCTGGCATCATGGTTAAGGTCTTAGACTCTTACTCTGGACTAATGGTTAAGGTCTTAACTCATACTCTGGACTAATGGTTAAGGCCTTAGACTCTTACTCTGGACTAATGGTTAAGGTCTTAACTCATACTCTGGACTAATGGTTAAGGTCTTAGACTCTTACTCTGGACTAATGGTTAAGGTCTTAACTCTTACTCTGGACTAATGGTTAAGGTCTTAACTCTTACTCTGGCATCATGGTTAAGGTCTTAACTCTTACTATGGACTAATGGTTAAGGTCTTAACTCTTACTCTTGACTAATGGTTAAGGTCTTAACTCTTACTCTGGACTAATGGTTAAGGTCTTAGACTCTTACTCTGGCATCATCGTTAAGGTCTTAACTCTTACTCTGGCATCATGGTTAAGGTCTTAACTCTTACTCTGGACTAATGGTTAAGGTCTTATCTCTTACTCTGGACTACTGGTTAATGTCTTAACTCTTACTCTGGAATCATGGTTAAGGTCTTAACTCTCACTCTGACATCATGGTTAAGGTCTTAACTCTTACTCTGTACTCATGGTTAAGGTCTTAACTCTTACTCTGGCATCATGGTTAAGGTCTTAACTCTTACTCTGGACTAATGGTTAAGGTCTTAACTCTTACTCTGGACTAATGGTTAAGGTCTTAACTCTTACTCTGGAATCATGGTTAAGGTCTTAACTCTTACTCTGGCATCATGGTTAAGGGCTTAACTCTTACTCTGGACTAATGGTTAAGGTCTTAGACTCTTACTCTGGACTAATGGTTAAGGACTTAACTCTTTCTCTGGGCTAATGGTTAAGGTCTTAGACTCTTACTCTGGCATCATGGTTAAGGTCTTAGACTCTTACTCTGGCATCAAGGTTAAGGTCTTAACTCTTACTCTGGCATCATAGTTAAGGTCTTTACTCTTACTCTGGACTAATGGTTAAGGTCTTAGACTCTTACTCTGGACTAATGGTTAAGGTCTTAACTCTTACTCTGGCATCATGGTTAAGGTCTTAGACTCTTACTCTGGACTAATGGTTAAGGTCTTAACTCTTACTCTGGACTAATGGTTAAGGTCTTAACTCTTACTCTGGACCAATGGTTAAGGTCTTAACTCTTACTCTGGCATCATGGTTAAGGTCTTAACTCTTACTCTGGCATCATGGTTAAGGTCTTAACTCTTACTCTGGACTAATGGTTAAGGTCTTAACTCTTACTCTGGCATCACGGTTAACGTCTTAACTCTTACTCTGGGCTAATGGTTAAGGTCTTAACTCTTACTCTGGACTAATGGTTAAGGTCTTAACTCTTACTCTGGACTAATGGTTAAGGTCTTAGTCTCTTACTCTGGCATAATGGTTAAGGTCTTAACTCTTACTCTGAACTAATGGTTAAGGTCTTAACTCTTACTCTGGCATTATGGTTAAGTTCGTAACTCTTACTGTGGCCTATTGGTTAAGGTCCTAACTCTTACTCTGGCATCATGGTTAATGTCTTAACTCTTACTCTGGCATCATGGTTAAGGTCTTAACTCTTACTCTGGACTAATGGTTAAGGTCTTAACTCTTACTCTAGCATCACGGTTAAGGTCTTAACTCTTACTCTGGGCTAATGGTTAAGGTCTTAACTCTTACTCTGGACTAATGGTTAAGGTCTTAACTCTTACTCTGGACTAATGGTTAAGGTCTTAACTCTTACTCTGGGCTAATGATTAAGGTCTTAATTCTTACTCTGGCATCATGGTTAAGGTCTTAACTCTTACTCTGGACTAATGGTTTAGGTCTTAACTCTTACTCTGGCATCACGGTTAAGGTCTTAACTCTTACTCTGGACTAATGGTTAAGGTCTTAACTCTTACTCTGGACTAATGGTTACGGTCTTAACTCTTACTCCAGCATCATGGTTAAGGTCTTAACTCTTACTCTGGACTAATGGTTAAGGTCTTAACTCTTACTCTGGCATCATGGTTAAGGTCTTAACTCTTACTCTGGCATCATGGTTAAGGTCTTAACTCTTACTCTGGACTAATGGTTAAGGTCTTAACTCTTACTCTGGACTAATGGTTAAGGTCTTATCTCTTACTCTGGGATAATGATTAAGGTCTTAACTCTTACTCTGGCATCATGGTTAAGGTCTTAACTCTTACTCTGGCATCATGGTTAAGGTCTTAACTCTTACTCTGGACTAATGGTTAAGGTCTGAACTCTTACTCTGGACTAATGGTTAAGGTCTTAACTCATACTCTGGGCTAATGGTTAAGGTCTTAACTCTTACTCTGGACTAATGGTTAAGGTATTAACTCTTACTCTGGCATCATGGTTAAGGTCTTAACTCTTACTCTGGACTAATGGTTAAGGTATTAACTCTTACTCTGGCATCATGGTTAAGGTCTTAACTCTTACTCTGGACTAATGGTTAAGGTCTTAACTCTTACTCTGGGATCATGGTTAAGTTCGTAACTCTTACTGTGGCCTATTGGTTAAGGTCCTAACTCTTACTCTGGCATCATGGTTAATGTCTTAACTCTTACTCTGGCATCATGGTTAAGGTCTTAACTCTTACTCTGGACTAATGGTTAAGGGCTTAACTCTTACTCTGGCATCACGGTTAAGGTCTTAACTCTTACTCTGGACTAATGGTTAAAGTCTTAACTCTTACTCTGGGCTAATGGTTAAGGTCTTAACTCTTACTCTGGACTAATGGTTAAGGTCTTAACTCTTACTCTGGACTAATGGTTAAGGTCTTAACTCTTACTCTGGACTAATGGTTAAGGTCTTATCTCTTACTCTGGGCTAATGATTAAGGTCTTAACTCTTACTCTGGCATCATGGTTAAGGTCTTAACTCTTACTCTGGCATCATGGTTAAGGTCTTAACTCTTACTCTGGACTAATGGTTAAGGTCTTAACTCTTACTCTGGCATCACGGTTAAGGTCTTAACTCTTACTCTGGACTAATGAATAAGGTCTTAACTCTTACTCTGGACTAATGGTTAATGTCTTAACTCTTACTCTAGCATCATGGTTAAGGTCTTAACTCTTACTCTGGACTAATGGTTAAGGTCTTAACTCTTACTCTGGCATCATGGTTAAGGTCTTAACTCTTACTCTGGCATCATGGTTAAGGTCTTAACTCTTACTATGGACTAATGGTTAAGGTCTTAACTCTTACTCTGGACTAATGGTTAAGGTCTTAACTCTTACTCTGGCATCATGGTTAAGGTCTTAGACTCTTACTCTGGAATAATGGTTAAGGTCTTAACTCTTACTCTGGACTAATGGTTAAGGTCTTAACTCTTACTCTGGCATCACGGTTAAGGTCTTAACTCTTACTCTGGACTAATGGTTAAGGTCTTAACTCTTACTCTGGGCTAATGGTTAAGGTCTTAACTCTTACTCTGGACTAATGGTTAAGGTCTTAACTCTTACTCTGGACAAATGGTTAAGGTCTTAGACTCTTACTCTGGCATCATGGTTAAGGTCTTAACTCTTACTCTGGACTAATGGTTAAGGTCTTAACTCTTACTCTGGCATCATGGTTAAGGTCTTAACACTTACTCTAGACTAATGGTTAAGGTCTTAACTCTTACTCTGGCATCATCGTTAAGGTCTTAACTCTTACTCTGGCATCATGGTTAAGGTCTTAGACTCTTACTCTGGACTAATGGTTAAGGTCTTAACTCTTACTCTGGCATCATGGTTACGGTCTTAACTCTTACTCTGGACTAATGGTTAAGGTCTTAACTCTTACTCTGGACTAATGGTTAAGGTCTTAACTCTTACTCTGGAATCATGGTTAAGGTCTTAACTCTTACTCTGGCATCATGGTTAAGGGCTTAACTCTTACTCTGGACTAATGGTTAAGGTCTTAGACTCTTACTCTGGACTAATGGTTAAGGTCTTAACTCTTTCTCTGGGCTAATGGTTAAGGTCTTAGACTCTTACTCTGGCATCATGGTTAAGGTCTTAGACTCTTACTCTGGCATCAAGGTTAAGGTCTTAACTCTTACTCTGGCATCATAGTTAAGGTCTTTACTCTTACTCTGGACTAATGGTTAAGGTCTTAGACTCTTACTCTGGACTAATGGTTAAGGTCTTAACTCTTACTCTGGCATCATGGTTAAGGTCTTAGACTCTTACTCTGGACTAATGGTTAAGGTCTTAACTCTTACTCTGGACTAATGGTTAAGGTCTTAACTCTTACTCTGGACCAATGGTTAAGGTCTTAACTCTTACTCTGGCATCATGGTTAAGGTCTTAACTCTTACTCTGGCATCATGGTTAAGGTCTTAACTCTTACTCTGGACTAATGGTTAAGGTCTTAACTCTTACTCTGGCATCACGGTTAAGGTCTTAACTCTTACTCTGGGCTAATGGTTAAGGTCTTAACTCTTACTCTGGACTAATGGTTAAGGTCTTAACTCTTACTCTGGACTAATGGTTAAGGTCTTAGTCTCTTACTCTGGCATAATGGTTAAGGTCTTAACTCTTACTCTGAACTAATGGTTAAGGTCTTAACTCTTACTCTGGCATCATGGTTAAGTTCGTAACTCTTACTGTGGCCTATTGGTTAAGGTCCTAACTCTTACTCTGGCATCATGGTTAATGTCTTAACTCTTACTCTGGCATCATGGTTAAGGTCTTAACTCTTACTCTGGACTAATGGTTAAGGTCTTAACTCTTACTCTAGCATCACGGTTAAGGTCTTAACTCTTACTCTGGGCTAATGGTTAAGGTCTTAACTCTTACTCTGGACTAATGGTTAAGGTCTTAACTCTTACTCTGGACTAATGGTTAAGGTCTTAACTCTTACTCTGGGCTAATGATTAAGGTCTTAATTCTTACTCTGGCATCATGGTTAAGGTCTTAACTCTTACTCTGGACTAATGGTTTAGGTCTTAACTCTTACTCTGGCATCACGGTTAAGGTCTTAACTCTTACTCTGGACTAATGGTTAAGGTCTTAACTCTTACTCTGGACTAATGGTTACGGTCTTAACTCTTACTCCAGCATCATGGTTAAGGTCTTAACTCTTACTCTGGACTAATGGTTAAGGTCTTAACTCTTACTCTGGCATCATGGTTAAGGTCTTAACTCTTACTCTGGCATCATGGTTAAGGTCTTAACTCTTACTCTGGACTAATGGTTAAGGTCTTAACTCTTACTCTGGACTAATGGTTAAGGTCTTATCTCTTACTCTGGGATAATGATTAAGGTCTTAACTCTTACTCTGGCATCATGGTTAAGGTCTTAACTCTTACTCTGGCATCATGGTTAAGGTCTTAACTCTTACTCTGGACTAATGGTTAAGGTCTGAACTCTTACTCTGGACTAATGGTTAAGGTCTTAACTCATACTCTGGACTAATGGTTAAGGTCTTAACTCTTACTCTGGACTAATGGTTAAGGTATTAACTCTTACTCTGGCATCATGGTTAAGGTCTTAACTCTTACTCTGGACTAATGGTTAAGGTCTTAACTCTTACTCTGGGATCATGGTTAAGTTCGTAACTCTTACTGTGGCCTATTGGTTAAGGTCCTAACTCTTACTCTGGCATCATGGTTAATGTCTTAACTCTTACTCTGGCATCATGGTTAAGGTCTTAACTCTTACTCTGGACTAATGGTTAAGGGCTTAACTCTTACTCTGGCATCACGGTTAAGGTCTTAACTCTTACTCTGGACTAATGGTTAAAGTCTTAACTCTTACTCTGGGCTAATGGTTAAGGTCTTAACTCTTACTCTGGACTAATGGTTAAGGTCTTAACTCTTACTCTGGACTAATGGTTAAGGTCTTAACTCTTACTCTGGACTAATGGTTAAGGTCTTATCTCTTACTCTGGGCTAATGATTAAGGTCTTAACTCTTACTCTGGCATCATGGTTAAGGTCTTAACTCTTACTCTGGCATCATGGTTAAGGTCTTAACTCTTACTCTGGACTAATGGTTAAGGTCTTAACTCTTACTCTGGCATCACGGTTAAGGTCTTAACTCTTACTCTGGACTAATGAATAAGGTCTTAACTCTTACTCTGGACTAATGGTTAATGTCTTAACTCTTACTCTAGCATCATGGTTAAGGTCTTAACTCTTACTCTGGACTAATGGTTAAGGTCTTAACTCTTACTCTGGCATCATGGTTAAGGTCTTAACTCTTACTCTGGCATCATGGTTAAGGTCTTAACTCTTACTATGGACTAATGGTTAAGGTCTTAACTCTTACTCTGGACTAATGGTTAAGGTCTTAACTCTTACTCTGGCATCATGGTTAAGGTCTTAGACTCTTACTCTGGAATAAGGGTTAAGGTCTTAACTCTTACTCTGGACTAATGGTTAAGGTCTTAACTCTTACTCTGGCATCACGGTTAAGGTCTTAACTCTTACTCTGGACTAATGGTTAAGGTCTTAACTCTTACTCTGGGCTAATGGTTAAGGTCTTAACTCTTACTCTGGACTAATGGTTAAGGTCTTAACTCTTACTCTGGACAAATGGTTAAGGTCTTAGACTCTTACTCTGGCATCATGGTTAAGGTCTTAACTCTTACTCTGGACTAATGGTTAAGGTCTTAACTCTTACTCTGGCATCATGGTTAAGGTCTTAACACTTACTCTAGACTAATGGTTAAGGTCTTAACTCTTACTCTGGCATCATCGTTAAGGTCTTAACTCTTACTCTGGCATCATGGTTAAGGTCTTAGACTCTTACTCTGGACTAATGGTTAAGGTCTTAACTCTTACTCTGGACTATTCAATTCAATTCAATGAAACTTTATTCGGATCGTTGAGAATCCATAAAAGTACAAAAAGACAATTATAAAATCGTACAATAAAATAAAATACTATTTGCACATGAGAAATAATCCATCTAAACTTTAAGACATAGTAGACCGGGCACGAACCGCAGTTTTTAAAAAAGAGCTCACACGAAAAACAAGTTCATCATCGTCCAAGGCCAAAATCATTGAAAATGCAAGTTCCAGGCTAATAGGTTTTGTTTTTTTAAAATACGGAGTTAAAAACCATTTAATATACTTCATATAAAATTTACAGAAGAATAGAAAATGTAGAGTTGTCTGCCTGCTCTGGGAATCACAAGGGCATGGCTCAACACAATGGACTAATGGTTAAGGTCTTAACTCTTACTCTTGCATCATCGTTAAGATCTTAACTCTTACTCTGGCATCATGGTTAAGGTCTTAACTCTTACTCTGGACTAATGGTTAAGGTCTTAACTCTTACTCTGGACTATTGGTTAAGGTCTTAACTCTTACTCTGGCATCTTGGTTAAGGTCTTAACTCTGGCATCATGGTTAAGGTCTTAACTCTTACTCTGGACTAATGGTTAAGGTCTTAACTCTTAGTCTGGCATCATGGTTAAGGTCTTACCTCTTACTCTGGACTAATGGTTAAGGTCTTAGACTCTTACTCTGGACTAATGGTTAAGGTCTTAACTCTTTCTCTGGGCTAATGGTTAAGGTCTTAGACTCTTACTCTGGCATCATGGTTAAGGTCTTAGACTCTTACTCTGGCATCAAGGTTAAGGTCTTAACTCTTACTCTGGCATCATGGTTAAGGTCTTAACTCTTACTCTGGACTAATGGTTAAGGTCTTTACTCTTACTCTGGACTAATGGTTAAGGTCCTAACTCTTACTCTGGACTAATGGTTAAGGTCTTAACTCTTACTCTTGCATCATCGTTAAGGTCTTAACTCTTACTCTGGCATCATGGTTAAGGTCTTAACTCTTACTCTGGACTAATGGTTAAGGTCTTAACTCTTACTCTGGGATCATGGTTAAGTTCGTAACTCTTACTGTGGCCTATTGGTTAAGGTCCTAACTCTTACTCTGGCATCATGGTTAAGGTCTTAGACTCATACTCTGGCATCATGGTTAAGATCTTATCTCTTACTCTGGACTAATGGTTAAGTTCTTAACTCTTACTCTGGGCTAATGGTTAAGGTCTTAACTCTTACTCTGGACTAATGTTAAGGTCTTATCTCTTACTCTGGACTACTGGTTAATGTCTTAACTCTTACTCTGGCATCATGGTTAAGGTCTTAACTCTCACTCTGGCATCATGGTTAAGGTCTTAACTCTTACTCTGTACTCATGGTTAAGGTCTTAACTCTTACTCTGGCATCATGGTTAAGGTCTTAACTCTTACTCTGGACTAATGGTTAAGGTCTTAACTCTTACTCTGGAATCATGGTTAAGGTCTTAACTCTTACCCTGGACTAATGGTTAAGGTCTTAACTCTTACTCTGGACTAATGGTTAAGGTCTTAACTCTTACTCTGGCATCATGGTTAAGGTCTTAACTCTTACTCTGGACTAATGGTTAAGGTCTTAGACTCTTACTCTGGCATCATGGTTAAGGTCTTAACTCTTACTCTGAACTAATGGTTAAGGTCTTAACTCTTACTCTGGTATCGTGGTTAAGTTCGTAACTCTTACTGTGGCCTATTGGTTAAGGTCCTAACTCTTACTCTGGCATCATGGTTAATGTCTTAACTCTTACTCTGGCATCATGGTTAAGGTCTTAACTTTTACTCTGGACTAATGGTTAAGGTCTTAACTCTTACTCTAGCATTACGGTTAAGGTCTTAACTCTTACTCTGGACTAATGGTTAAGGTCTTAACTCTTACTCTGGCATCATGGTTAAGGTCTTAACTCTTACTCTGGCATCATGGTTAAGGTCTTAACTCTTACTATGGACTAATGGTTAAGGTCTTAACTCTTACTCTGGACTAATGGTTAAGGTCTTAACTCTTACTCTGGCATCATGGTTAAGGTCTTAGACTCTTACTCTGGAATAATGGTTAAGGTCTTAACACTTACTCTGGACTAATGGTTAAGGTCTTAACTCTTACTCTGGCATCACGGTTAAGGTCTTAACTCTTATTCTGGACTGATGGTTAAGGTCTTAACTCTTACTCTGGGCTAATGGTTAAGGTCTTAACTCTTACTCTGGACTAATGGTTAAGGTCTTAACTCTTACTCTGGACTAATGGTTAAGGTATTAGACTCTTACTCTGGCATCATGGTTAAGGTCTTAACTCTTACTCTGAACTAATGGTTAAGGTCTTAACTCTTACTCTGGTATCATGGTTAAGTTCGTAACTCTTACTGTGGCCTATTGGTTAAGGTCCTAACTCTTACTCTGGCATCATGGTTAATGTCTTAACTCTTACTCTGGCATCATGGTTAAGGTCTTAACTTTTACTCTGGACTAATGGTTAAGGTCTTAACTCTTACTCTAGCATTACGGTTAAGGTCTTAACTCTTACTCTGGGCTAATAGTTAAGGTCTTAACTCTTACTCTGGACTAATGGTTAAGGTCTTAACTCTTACTCTGGACTAATGGTTAAGGTCTTAACTCTTACTCTGGCATCATGGTTGAGGTCTTAACTCTTACTCTGGACTAATGGTTAAGGTCTTAACTCTTACTCTGGACTAATGGTTAAGGTCTTAACTCTTACTCTTGCATCATCGTTAAGGTCTTAACTCTTACTCTGGCATCATGGTTAAGGTCTTAACTCTTACTCTGGACTAATGGTTAAGGTCTTAACTCTTACTCTGGCATCATGGTTAAGGTCTTAACTCTGGCATCATGGTTAAGGTCTTAACTCTTACTCTGGACTAATGGTTAAGGTCTTAACTCTTACTCTGGCATCATGGTTAAGGTCTTAGACTCATACTCTGGCATCATGGTTAAGGTCTCAACTCTTACTCTGGACTAATGGTTAAGGTCTTAACTCTTACTCTGGCATCATGGTTAAGGTCTTAGACTCTTACTCTGGACTAATGGTTAAGGTCTTAACTCTTACTCTAGGCTAATGGTTAAGGTCTTAACTCTTACTCTGGACTAATGGTTAAGGTCTTATCTCTTACTCTGGACTAATGGTTAAGGTCTTAGACTCTTACTCTGGCATCATGGATAAGGTCTTAGACTCTTACTCTGGACTACTGGTTAATGTCTTAACTCTTACTCTGGCGTCCTGGTTAAGGTCTTAACTCTCACTCTGGCATCATGGTTAAGGTCTTAACTCTTACTCTGTACTCATGGTTAAGGTCTTAACACTTACTCTGGCATCATGGTTAAGGTCTTAACTCTTACTCTGGACTAATGGTTAAGGTCTTAACTCTTACTCTGGCATCATGGTTAAGGTCTTAACTCTTACTCTGGACACATGGTTAAGGTCTTAACTCTTACTCTGGACTAATGGTTAAGCTCTTAACTCTTACTCTGGACACATGGTTAAGGTCTTAACTCTTACTCTGGACTAATGGTTAAGGTCTTAACTCTTACTCTGGCATCATGGTTAAGGTCTTAACTCTTACTTTGGACTAATGGTTAAGGTCTTAGACTCTTACTATGGACTAATGGTTAAGGTCTTAACTTTTTCTCTGGGCTAATGGTTAAGGTCTTAGACTCTTACTCTGGCATCATGGTTAAGGTCTTAGACTCTTACTCTGGCATCAAGGTTAAGGTCTTAACTCTTACTCTGGCATCATAGTTAAGGTCTTAACTCTTACTCTGGACTAATGGTTAAGGTCTGAACTCTTACTCTGGACTAATGGTTAAGGTCTTAACTCTTACTCTTGACTAATGGTTAAGGTCTTAACTCTTACTCTGGCATCATGGTTAAGGTCTTAGACTCTTACTCTGGACTAATGGTTAAGGTCTTAACTCATACTCTGGACTAATGGTTAAGGCCTTAGACTCTTACTCTGGACTAATGGTTAAGGTCTTAACTCTTACTCTGGACTAATGGTTAAGGCCTTAGACTCTTACTCTGGACTAATGGTTAAGGTCTTAACTCTTACTCTGGACTAATGGTTAAGGTCTTAACTCTTACTCTGGACTAATGGTTAATGTCTTAACTCTTACGCTGGCATCATGGTTAAGGTCTTAACTCTTACTCTGGACTAATGGTTAAGGTCTTAAGTCTTACTCTGGCATCATGGTTAAGGTCTTAACTCTTACTCTGGACTAATGGTTAAGGTCTTAACTCTTACTCTGACATCATGGTTAAGGTCTTAACACTTACTCTGGACTAAAGGTTAAGGTCTTAACTCTTAATCTGGCATCATCGTTAAGGTCTTAACTCTTACTCTGGCATCATGGTTAAGGTCTTAGACTCTTACTCTGGACTAATGGTTAAGGTCTTAACTCTTACTCTTGCATCATCGTTAAGGTCTTAACTCTTACTCTGGCATCATGGTTAAGGTCTAAACTCTTACTCTGGACTAATGGTTAAGGTCTTAACTCTTACTCTGGACTAATGGTTAAGGTCTTAACTCTTACTCTGGCATCATGGTTAAGGTCTTAACTCTGGCATCATGGTTAAGGTCTTAACTCTTACTCTGGTCTAATGGTTAAGGTCTTAACTCTTAGTCTGGCATCATGGTTAAGGTCTTAAATCTTACTCTGGACTAATAGTTAATGTCTTAGACTCTTACTCTGTACTAATGGTTAAGGTCTTAACTCTTTCTCTGGGCTAATGGTTAAGGTCTTAGACTCTTACTCTGGCATCATGGTTAAGGTCTTAGACTCTTACTCTGGCATCAAGGTTAAGGTCTTAACTCTTACTCTGGCATCATGGTTAAGGTCTTAACTCTTACTCTGGACTAATGGTTAAGGTCTTAACTCTTACTCTGGACTAATGGTTAAGGTCCTAACTCTTACTCTGGACTAATGGTTAAGGTCTTAACTCTTACTCTTGCATCATCGTTAAGGTCTTAACTCTTACTCTGGCATCATGGTTAAGGTCTTAACTCTTACTCTGGCATCATGGTTGAGGTCTTAACTCTTACTCTGGACTAATGGTTAAGGTCTTAACTCTTACTCTGGACTAATGGTTAAGGTCTTAACTCTTACTCTGGCATCATCGTTAAGGTCTTAACTCTTACTCTGGCATCATGGTTAAGGTCTTAACTCTTACTCTGGACTAATGGTTAAGGTCTTAACTCTTACTCTGGAATAATGGTTAAGGTCTTAACTCTTACTCTGGCATCATGGTTAAGGTCTTAACTCTTACTCTGGACTAATGGTTAAGGTCTTAACTCTTACTCTGGCATCATGGTTAAGGTCTTAGACTCATACTCTGGCATCATGGTTAAGGTCTCAACTCTTACTCTGGACTAATGGTTAAGGTCTTAACTCTTACTCTGGCATCATGGTTAAGGTCTTAGACTCTTACTCTGGACTAATGGTTAACGTCTTAACTCTTACTCTGGGCTAATGGTTAAGGTCTTAACTCTTACTCTGGACTAATGGTTAAGGTCTTATCTCTTACTCTGGACTAATGGTTAAGGTCTTAGACTCTTACTCTGGCATCATGGATAAGGTCTTAGACTCTCACTCTGGACTACTGGTTAATGTCTTAACTCTTACTCTGGTGTCATGGTTAAGGTCTTAACTCTCACTCTGGCATCATGGTTAAGGTCTTAACTCTTACTCTGTACTCATGGTTAAGGTCTTAACACTTACTCTGGCATCATGGTTAAGGTCTTAACTCTTACTCTGGACTAATGGTTAAGGTCTTAACTCTTACTCTGGACTAATGGTTAAGGTCTTAACTCTTACTCTGGCATCATGGTTAAGGTCTTAACTCTTACTCTGGACACATGGTTAAGGTCTTAACTCTTACTCTGGACTAATGGTTAAGCTCTTAACTCTTACTCTGGACACATGGTTAAGGTCTTAACTCTTACTCTGGACTCATGGTTAAGGTCTTAACTCTTACTCTGGCTTCATGGTTAAGGTCTTAACTCTTACTCTGGACTAATGGTTAAGGTCTTAGACTCTTACTATGGACTAATGGTTAAGGTCTTAACTTTTTCTCTGGGCTAATGGTTAAGGTCTTAGACTCTTACTCTGGCATCATGGTTAAGGTCTTAGACTCTTACTCTGGCATCAAGGTTAAGGTCTTAACTCTTACTCTGGCATCATGGTTAAGGTCTTAACTCTTACTCTGGACTAATGGTTAAGGTCTGAACTCTTACTCTGGACTAATGGTTAAGGTCTTAACTCTTACTCTGGACTAATGGTTAAGGTCTTAGACTCTTACACTTGACTAATGGTTAAGGTCTTAACTCTTACTCTGGCATCATGGTTAAGGTCTTAGACTCTTACTCTGGACTAATGGTTAAGGTCTTAACTCATACTCTGGACTAATGGTTAAGGCCTTAGACTCTTACTCTGGACTAATGGTTAAGGTCTTAACTCATACTCTGGACTAATGGTTAAGGTCTTAGACTCTTACTCTGGACTAATGGTTAAGGTCTTAACTCTTACTCTGGACTAATGGTTAAGGTCTTAACTCTTACTCTGGACTAATGGTTAAGGTCTTAACTCTTACTCTGGCATCATGGTTAAGGTCTTAACTCTTACTCTGGACTAATGGTTAAGGTCTTAACTCTTACTCTTGACTAATGGTTAAGGTCTTAACTCTTACTCTGGACTAATGGTTAAGGTCTTAGACTCTTACTCTGGCATCATCGTTAAGGTCTTAACTCTTACTCTGGCATCATGGTTAAGGTCTTAACTCTTACTCTGGACTAATGGTTAAGGTCTTATCTCTTACTCTGGACTACTGGTTAATGTCTTAACTCTTACTCTGGCATCATGGTTAAGGTCTTAACTCTCACTCTGACATCATGGTTAAGGTCTTAACTCTTACTCTGTACTCATGGTTAAGGTCTTAACTCTTACTCTGGCATCATGGTTAAGGTCTTAACTCTTACTCTGGACTAATGGTTAAGGTCTTAACTCTTACTCTGGACTAATGGTTAAGGTCTTAACTCTTACTCTGGAATCATGGTTAAGGTCTTAACTCTTACTCTGGCATCATGGTTAAGGGCTTAACTCTTACTCTGGACTAATGGTTAAGGTCTTAGACTCTTACTCTGGACTAATGGTTAAGGTCTTAACTCTTTCTCTGGGCTAATGGTTAAGGTCTTAGACTCTTACTCTGGCATCATGGTTAAGGTCTTAGACTCTTACTCTGGCATCAAGGTTAAGGTCTTAACTCTTACTCTGGCATCATAGTTAAGGTCTTTACTCTTACTCTGGACTAATGGTTAAGGTCTTAGACTCTTACTCTGGACTAATGGTTAAGGTCTTAACTCTTACTCTGGCATCATGGTTAAGGTCTTAGACTCTTACTCTGGACTAATGGTTAAGGTCTTAACTCTTACTCTGGACTAATGGTTAAGGTCTTAACTCTTACTCTGGACCAATGGTTAAGGTCTTAACTCTTACTCTGGCATCATGGTAAAGGTCTTAACTCTTACTCTGGCATCATGGTTAAGGTCTTAACTCTTACTCTGGACTAATGGTTAAGGTCTTAACTCTTACTCTGGCATCACGGTTAAGGTCTTAACTCTTACTCTGGACTAATGGTTAAGGTCTTAACTCTTACTCTGGAATAATGGTTAAGGTCTTAACTCTTACTCTGGCATCATGGTTAAGGTCTTAACTCTTACTCTGGACTAATGGTTAAGGTCTTAACTCTTACTCTGGCATCATGGTTAAGGTCTTAGACTCATACTCTGGCATCATGGTTAAGGTCTCAACTCTTACTCTGGACTAATGGTTAAGGTCTTAACTCTTACTCTGGCATCATGGTTAAGGTCTTAGACTCTTACTCTGGACTAATGGTTAAGGTCTTAACTCTTACTCTGGGCTAATGGTTAAGGTCTTAACTCTTACTCTGGACTAATGGTTAAGGTCTTATCTCTTACTCTGGACTAATGGTTAAGGTCTTAGACTCTTACTCTGGCATCATGGATAAGGTCTTAGACTCTTACTCTGGACTACTGGTTAATGTCTTAACTCTTACTCTGGCGTCATGGTTAAGGTCTTAACTCTCACTCTGGCATCATGGTTAAGGTCTTAACTCTTACTCTGTACTCATGGTTAAGGTCTTAACAATTACTCTGGCATCATGGTTAAGGTCTTAACTCTTACTCTGGACTAATGGTTAAGGTCTTAACTCTTACTCTGGACTAATGGTTAAGGTCTTAACTCTTACTCTGGCATCATGGTTAAGGTCTTAACTCTTACTCTGGACACATGGTTAAGGTCTTAACTCTTACTCTGGACTAATGGTTAAGCTCTTAACTCTTACTCTGGACACATGGTTAAGGTCTTAACTCTTACTCTGGACTCATGGTTAAGGTCTTAACTCTTACTCTGGCTTCATGGTTAAGGTCTTAACTCTTACTCTGGACTAATGGTTAAGGTCTTAGACTCTTACTATGGACTAATGGTTAAGGTCTTAACTTTTTCTCTGGGCTAATGGTTAAGGTCTTAGACTCTTACTCTGGCATCATGGTTAAGGTCTTAGACTCTTACTCTGGCATCAAGGTTAAGGTCTTAACTCTTACTCTGGCATCATGGTTAAGGTCTTAACTCTTACTCTGGACTAATGGTTAAGGTCTGAACTCTTACTCTGGACTAATGGTTAAGGTCTTAACTCTTACTCTGGACTAATGGTTAAGGTCTTAGACTCTTACACTTGACTAATGGTTAAGGTCTTAACTCTTACTCTGGCATCATGGTTAAGGTCTTAGACTCTTACTCTGGACTAATGGTTAAGGTCTTAACTCATACTCTGGACTAATGGTTAAGGCCTTAGACTCTTACTCTGGACTAATGGTTAAGGTCTTAACTCATACTCTGGACTAATGGTTAAGGTCTTAGACTCTTACTCTGGACTAATGGTTAAGGTCTTAACTCTTACTCTGGACTAATGGTTAAGGTCTTAACTCTTACTCTGGACTAATGGTTAAGGTCTTAACTCTTACTCTGGCATCATGGTTAAGGTCTTAACTCTTACTCTGGACTAATGGTTAAGGTCTTAACTCTTACTCTTGACTAATGGTTAAGGTCTTAACTCTTACTCTGGACTAATGGTTAAGGTCTTAGACTCTTACTCTGGCATCATCGTTAAGGTCTTAACTCTTACTCTGGCATCATGGTTAAGGTCTTAACTCTTACTCTGGACTAATGGTTAAGGTCTTATCTCTTACTCTGGACTACTGGTTAATGTCTTAACTCTTACTCTGGCATCATGGCTAAGGTCTTAACTCTCACTCTGACATCATGGTTAAGGTCTTAACTCTTACTCTGTACTCATGGTTAAGGTCTTAACTCTTACTCTGGCATCATGGTTAAGGTCTTAACTCTTACTCTGGACTAATGGTTAAGGTCTTAACTCTTACTCTGGACTAATGGTTAAGGTCTTAACTCTTACTCTGGAATCATGGTTAAGGTCTTAACTCTTACTCTGGCATCATGGTTAAGGGCTTAACTCTTACTCTGGACTAATGGTTAAGGTCTTAGACTCTTACTCTGGACTAATGGTTAAGGTCTTAACTCTTTCTCTGGGCTAATGGTTAAGGTCTTAGACTCTTACTCTGGCATCATGGTTAAGGTCTTAGACTCTTACTCTGGCATCAAGGTTAAGGTCTTAACTCTTACTCTGGCATCATAGTTAAGGTCTTTACTCTTACTCTGGACTAATGGTTAAGGTCTTAGACTCTTACTCTGGACTAATGGTTAAGGTCTTAACTCTTACTCTGGCATCATGGTTAAGGTCTTAGACTCTTACTCTGGACTAATGGTTAAGGTCTTAACTCTTACTCTGGACTAATGGTTAAGGTCTTAACTCTTACTCTGGACCAATGGTTAAGGTCTTAACTCTTACTCTGGCATCATGGTTAAGGTCTTAACTCTTACTCTGGCATCATGGTTAAGGTCTTAACTCTTACTCTGGACTAATGGTTAAGGTCTTAACTCTTACTCTGGCATCACGGTTAAGGTCTTAACTCTTACTCTGGGCTAATGGTTAAGGTCTTAACTCTTACTCTGGACTAATGGTTAAGGTCTTAACTCTTACTCTGGACTAATGGTTAAGGTCTTAGTCTCTTACTCTGGCATAATGGTTAAGGTCTTAACTCTTACTCTGAACTAATGGTTAAGGTCTTAACTCTTACTCTGGCATCATGGTTAAGTTCGTAACTCTTACTGTGGCCTATTGGTTAAGGTCCTAACTCTTACTCTGGCATCATGGTTAATGTCTTAACTCTTACTCTGGCATCATGGTTAAGGTCTTAACTCTTACTCTGGACTTATGGTTAAGGTCTTAACTCTTACTCTAGCATCACGGTTAAGGTCTTAACTCTTACTCTGGGCTAATGGTTAAGGTCTTAACTCTTACTCTGGACTAATGGTTAAGGTCTTAACTCTTACTCTGGACTAATGGTTAAGGTCTTAACTCTTACTCTGGGCTAATGATTAAGGTCTTAATTCTTACTCTGGCATCATGGTTAAGGTCTTAACTCTTACTCTGGACTAATGGTTAAGGTCTTAACTCTTACTCTGGCATCACGGTTAAGGTCTTAACTCTTACTCTGGACTAATGGTTAAGGTCTTAACTCTTACTCTGGACTAATGGTTACGGTCTTAACTCTTACTCTAGCATCATGGTTAAGGTCTTAACTCTTACTCTGGACTAATGGTTAAGGTCTTAACTCTTACTCTGGCATCATGGTTAAGGTCTTAACTCTTACTCTGGCATCATGGTTAAGGTCTTAACTCTTACTCTGGACTAATGGTTAAGGTCTTAGACTCTTACTCTGGACTAATGGTTAAGGTCTTAACTCTTACTCTGGCATCATGGTTAAGGTCTTAGACTCTTACTCTGGACTAATGGTTAAGGTCTTAACTCTTACTCTGGACTAATGGTTAAGGTCTTAACTCTTACTCTGGACTAATGGTTAAGGTCTTAGACTCTTACTCTCGACTAATGGTTAAGGTCTTAACTCTTACTCTGGCATCATGGTTAAGGTCTTAGACTCTTACTCTGGACTAATGGTTAAGGTCTTAACTCTTACTCTGGACTAATGGTTAAGGTATTAACTCTTACTCTGGCATCATGGTTAAGGTCTTAACTCTTACTCTGGACTAATGGTTAAGGTCTTAACTCTTACTCTGGCATCATGGTTAAGGTCTTAACTCTTACTCTGGACTAATGGTTAAGGTCTTAACTCTTACTCTGGGATCATGGTTAAGTTCGTTACTCTTACTGTGGCCTATTGGTTAAGGTCCTAACTCTTACTCTGGCATCATGGTTAATGTCTTAACTCTTACTCTGGCATCATGGTTAAGGTCTTAACTCTTACTCTGGACTAATGGTTAAGGTCTTAACTCTTACTCTGGCATCACGGTTAAGGTCTTAACTCTTACTCTGGACTAATGGTTAAAGTCTTAACTCTTACTCTGGGCTAATGGTTAAGGTCTTAACTCTTACTCTGGACTAATGGTTAAGGTCTTAACTCTTACTCTGGACTAATGGTTAAGGTCTTAACTCTTACTCTGGACTAATGGTTAAGGTCTTATCTCTTACTCTGGGCTAATGATTAAAGTCTTAACTCTTACTCTGGCATCATGGTTAAGGTCTTAACTCCTACTCTGGCATCATGGTTAAGGTCTTAACTCTTACTCTGCACTAATGGTTAAGGTCTTAACTCTTACTCTGGCATCACGGTTAAGGTCTTAACTCTTACTCTGGACTAATGGTTAAGGTCTTAACTCTTACTCTGGGCTAATGATTAAGGTCTTAACTCTTACTCTGGCATCATGGTTAAGGTCTTAACTCTTACTCTGGACTAATGGTTAAGGTCTTAACTCTTACTCTGGACTAATGGTTAAGGTCTTAACTCTTACTCTGGACCAATGGTTAAGGTCTTAACTCTTACTCTGGACTAATGGTTAAGGTCTTAACTCTTACTCTGGACTAATGGTTGAGGTCTTATCTCTTACTCTGGGCTAATGATTAAGGTCTTAACTCTTACTCTGGCATCATGGTTAAGGTCTTAACTCTTACTCTGGCATCATGGTTAAGGTCTTAACTCTTACTCTGGACTAATGGTTAAGGTCTTAACTCTTACTCTGGCATCACGGTTAAGGTCTTAACTCTTACTCTGGACTAATGGTTAAGGTCTTAACTCTTACTCTGGACTAATGGTTAAGGTCTTAGCTCTTACTCTGGACTAATGGTTAAGGTCTTAGTCTCTTACTCTGGCATCATGGTTAAGGTCTTAACTCTTACTCTGAACTAATGGTTAAGGTCTTAACTCTTACTCTGGCATCATGGTTAAGTTCGTAACTCTTACTGTGGCCTATTGGTTAAGGTCCTAACTCTTACTCTGGCATCATGGTTAATGTCTTAACTCCTACTCCGGCATCATGGTTAAGGTCTTAACTCTTACTCTGGACTAATGGTTAAGGTCTTAACTCTTACTCTAGCATCACGGTTAAGGTCTTAACTCTTACTCTGGGCTAATGGTTAAGGTCTTAACTCTTACTCTGGACTAATGGTTAAGGTCTTAACTCTTACTCTGGACTAATGGTTAAGGTCTTAACTCTTACTCTGGGCTAATGATTAAGGTCTTAATTCTTACTCTGGCATCATGGTTAAGGTCTTAACTCTTACTCTGGACTAATGGTTAAGGTCTTAGACTCTTACTCTGGACTAATGGTTAAGGTCTTAACTCTTACTCTGGCATCATGGTTAAGGTCTTAGACTCTTACTCTGGACTAATGGTTAAGGTCTTAACTCTTACTCTGGACTAATGGTTAAGGTCTTAACTCTTACTCTGGACCAATGGTTAAGGTCTTAACTCTTACTCTGGCATCATGGTAAAGGTCTTAACTCTTACTCTGGCATCATGGTTAAGGTCTTAACTCTTACTCTGGACTAATGGTTAAGGTCTTAACTCTTACTCTGGCATCACGGTTAAGGTCTTAACTCTTACTCTGGACTAATGGTTAAGGTCTTAACTCTTACTCTGGAATAATGGTTAAGGTCTTAACTCTTACTCTGGCATCATGGTTAAGGTCTTAACTCTTACTCTGGACTAATGGTTAAGGTCTTAACTCTTACTCTGGCATCATGGTTAAGGTCTTAGACTCATACTCTGGCATCATGGTTAAGGTCTCAACTCTTACTCTGGACTAATGGTTAAGGTCTTAACTCTTACTCTGGCATCATGGTTAAGGTCTTAGACTCTTACTCTGGACTAATGGTTAAGGTCTTAACTCTTACTCTGGGCTAATGGTTAAGGTCTTAACTCTTACTCTGGACTAATGGTTAAGGTCTTATCTCTTACTCTGGACTAATGGTTAAGGTCTTAGACTCTTACTCTGGCATCATGGATAAGGTCTTAGACTCTTACTCTGGACTACTGGTTAATGTCTTAACTCTTACTCTGGCGTCATGGTTAAGGTCTTAACTCTCACTCTGGCATCATGGTTAAGGTCTTAACTCTTACTCTGTACTCATGGTTAAGGTCTTAACAATTACTCTGGCATCATGGTTAAGGTCTTAACTCTTACTCTGGACTAATGGTTAAGGTCTTAACTCTTACTCTGGACTAATGGTTAAGGTCTTAACTCTTACTCTGGCATCATGGTTAAGGTCTTAACTCTTACTCTGGACACATGGTTAAGGTCTTAACTCTTACTCTGGACTAATGGTTAAGCTCTTAACTCTTACTCTGGACACATGGTTAAGGTCTTAACTCTTACTCTGGACTCATGGTTAAGGTCCTAACTCTTACTCTGGCTTCATGGTTAAGGTCTTAACTCTTACTCTGGACTAATGGTTAAGGTCTTAGACTCTTACTATGGACTAATGGTTAAGGTCTTAACTTTTTCTCTGGGCTAATGGTTAAGGTCTTAGACTCTTACTCTGGCATCATGGTTAAGGTCTTAGACTCTTACTCTGGCATCAAGGTTAAGGTCTTAACTCTTACTCTGGCATCATGGTTAAGGTCTTAACTCTTACTCTGGACTAATGGTTAAGGTCTGAACTCTTACTCTGGACTAATGGTTAAGGTCTTAACTCTTACTCTGGACTAATGGTTAAGGTCTTAGACTCTTACACTTGACTAATGGTTAAGGTCTTAACTCTTACTCTGGCATCATGGTTAAGGTCTTAGACTCTTACTCTGGACTAATGGTTAAGGTCTTAACTCATACTCTGGACTAATGGTTAAGGCCTTAGACTCTTACTCTGGACTAATGGTTAAGGTCTTAACTCATACTCTGGACTAATGGTTAAGGTCTTAGACTCTTACTCTGGACTAATGGTTAAGGTCTTAACTCTTACTCTGGACTAATGGTTAAGGTCTTAACTCTTACTCTGGACTAATGGTTAAGGTCTTAACTCTTACTCTGGCATCATGGTTAAGGTCTTAACTCTTACTCTGGACTAATGGTTAAGGTCTTAACTCTTACTCTTGACTAATGGTTAAGGTCTTAACTCTTACTCTGGACTAATGGTTAAGGTCTTAGACTCTTACTCTGGCATCATCGTTAAGGTCTTAACTCTTACTCTGGCATCATGGTTAAGGTCTTAACTCTTACTCTGGACTAATGGTTAAGGTCTTATCTCTTACTCTGGACTACTGGTTAATGTCTTAACTCTTACTCTGGCATCATGGCTAAGGTCTTAACTCTCACTCTGACATCATGGTTAAGGTCTTAACTCTTACTCTGTACTCATGGTTAAGGTCTTAACTCTTACTCTGGCATCATGGTTAAGGTCTTAACTCTTACTCTGGACTAATGGTTAAGGTCTTAACTCTTACTCTGGACTAATGGTTAAGGTCTTAACTCTTACTCTGGAATCATGGTTAAGGTCTTAACTCTTACTCTGGCATCATGGTTAAGGGCTTAACTCTTACTCTGGACTAATGGTTAAGGTCTTAGACTCTTACTCTGGACTAATGGTTAAGGTCTTAACTCTTTCTCTGGGCTAATGGTTAAGGTCTTAGACTCTTACTCTGGCATCATGGTTAAGGTCTTAGACTCTTACTCTGGCATCAAGGTTAAGGTCTTAACTCTTACTCTGGCATCATAGTTAAGGTCTTTACTCTTACTCTGGACTAATGGTTAAGGTCTTAGACTCTTACTCTGGACTAATGGTTAAGGTCTTAACTCTTACTCTGGCATCATGGTTAAGGTCTTAGACTCTTACTCTGGACTAATGGTTAAGGTCTTAACTCTTACTCTGGACTAATGGTTAAGGTCTTAACTCTTACTCTGGACCAATGGTTAAGGTCTTAACTCTTACTCTGGCATCATGGTTAAGGTCTTAACTCTTACTCTGGCATCATGGTTAAGGTCTTAACTCTTACTCTGGACTAATGGTTAAGGTCTTAACTCTTACTCTGGCATCACGGTTAAGGTCTTAACTCTTACTCTGGGCTAATGGTTAAGGTCTTAACTCTTACTCTGGACTAATGGTTAAGGTCTTAACTCTTACTCTGGACTAATGGTTAAGGTCTTAGTCTCTTACTCTGGCATAATGGTTAAGGTCTTAACTCTTACTCTGAACTAATGGTTAAGGTCTTAACTCTTACTCTGGCATCATGGTTAAGTTCGTAACTCTTACTGTGGCCTATTGGTTAAGGTCCTAACTCTTACTCTGGCATCATGGTTAATGTCTTAACTCTTACTCTGGCATCATGGTTAAGGTCTTAACTCTTACTCTGGACTTATGGTTAAGGTCTTAACTCTTACTCTAGCATCACGGTTAAGGTCTTAACTCTTACTCTGGGCTAATGGTTAAGGTCTTAACTCTTACTCTGGACTAATGGTTAAGGTCTTAACTCTTACTCTGGACTAATGGTTAAGGTCTTAACTCTTACTCTGGGCTAATGATTAAGGTCTTAATTCTTACTCTGGCATCATGGTTAAGGTCTTAACTCTTACTCTGGACTAATGGTTAAGGTCTTAACTCTTACTCTGGCATCACGGTTAAGGTCTTAACTCTTACTCTGGACTAATGGTTAAGGTCTTAACTCTTACTCTGGACTAATGGTTACGGTCTTAACTCTTACTCTAGCATCATGGTTAAGGTCTTAACTCTTACTCTGGACTAATGGTTAAGGTCTTAACTCTTACTCTGGCATCATGGTTAAGGTCTTAACTCTTACTCTGGCATCATGGTTAAGGTCTTAACTCTTACTCTGGACTAATGGTTAAGGTCTTAGACTCTTACTCTGGACTAATGGTTAAGGTCTTAACTCTTACTCTGGCATCATGGTTAAGGTCTTAGACTCTTACTCTGGACTAATGGTTAAGGTCTTAACTCTTACTCTGGACTAATGGTTAAGGTCTTAACTCTTACTCTGGACTAATGGTTAAGGTCTTAGACTCTTACTCTCGACTAATGGTTAAGGTCTTAACTCTTACTCTGGCATCATGGTTAAGGTCTTAGACTCTTACTCTGGACTAATGGTTAAGGTCTTAACTCTTACTCTGGACTAATGGTTAAGGTATTAACTCTTACTCTGGCATCATGGTTAAGGTCTTAACTCTTACTCTGGACTAATGGTTAAGGTCTTAACTCTTACTCTGGCATCATGGTTAAGGTCTTAACTCTTACTCTGGACTAATGGTTAAGGTCTTAACTCTTACTCTGGGATCATGGTTAAGTTCGTTACTCTTACTGTGGCCTATTGGTTAAGGTCCTAACTCTTACTCTGGCATCATGGTTAATGTCTTAACTCTTACTCTGGCATCATGGTTAAGGTCTTAACTCTTACTCTGGACTAATGGTTAAGGTCTTAACTCTTACTCTGGCATCACGGTTAAGGTCTTAACTCTTACTCTGGACTAATGGTTAAAGTCTTAACTCTTACTCTGGGCTAATGGTTAAGGTCTTAACTCTTACTCTGGACTAATGGTTAAGGTCTTAACTCTTACTCTGGACTAATGGTTAAGGTCTTAACTCTTACTCTGGACTAATGGTTAAGGTCTTATCTCTTACTCTGGGCTAATGATTAAAGTCTTAACTCTTACTCTGGCATCATGGTTAAGGTCTTAACTCCTACTCTGGCATCATGGTTAAGGTCTTAACTCTTACTCTGCACTAATGGTTAAGGTCTTAACTCTTACTCTGGCATCACGGTTAAGGTCTTAACTCTTACTCTGGACTAATGGTTAAGGTCTTAACTCTTACTCTGGGCTAATGATTAAGGTCTTAACTCTTACTCTGGCATCATGGTTAAGGTCTTAACTCTTACTCTGGACTAATGGTTAAGGTCTTAACTCTTACTCTGGACTAATGGTTAAGGTCTTAACTCTTACTCTGGACCAATGGTTAAGGTCTTAACTCTTACTCTGGACTAATGGTTAAGGTCTTAACTCTTACTCTGGACTAATGGTTGAGGTCTTATCTCTTACTCTGGGCTAATGATTAAGGTCTTAACTCTTACTCTGGCATCATGGTTAAGGTCTTAACTCTTACTCTGGCATCATGGTTAAGGTCTTAACTCTTACTCTGGACTAATGGTTAAGGTCTTAACTCTTACTCTGGCATCACGGTTAAGGTCTTAACTCTTACTCTGGACTAATGGTTAAGGTCTTAACTCTTACTCTGGACTAATGGTTAAGGTCTTAGCTCTTACTCTGGACTAATGGTTAAGGTCTTAGTCTCTTACTCTGGCATCATGGTTAAGGTCTTAACTCTTACTCTGAACTAATGGTTAAGGTCTTAACTCTTACTCTGGCATCATGGTTAAGTTCGTAACTCTTACTGTGGCCTATTGGTTAAGGTCCTAACTCTTACTCTGGCATCATGGTTAATGTCTTAACTCCTACTCCGGCATCATGGTTAAGGTCTTAACTCTTACTCTGGACTAATGGTTAAGGTCTTAACTCTTACTCTAGCATCACGGTTAAGGTCTTAACTCTTACTCTGGGCTAATGGTTAAGGTCTTAACTCTTACTCTGGACTAATGGTTAAGGTCTTAACTCTTACTCTGGACTAATGGTTAAGGTCTTAACTCTTACTCTGGGCTAATGATTAAGGTCTTAATTCTTACTCTGGCATCATGGTTAAGGTCTTAACTCTTACTCTGGACTAATGGTTAAGGTCTTAACTCTTACTCTGGCATCACGGTTAAGGTCTTAACTCTTACTCTGGACTAATGGTTAAGGTCTTAACTCTTACTCTGGACTAATGGTTACGGTCTTAACTCTTACTCTAGCATCATGGTTAAGGTCTTAACTCTTACTCTGGATTAATGGTTAAGGTCTTCACTCTTACTCTGGCATCATGGTTAAGGTCTTAACTCTTACTCTGGCATCATGGTTAAGGTCTTAACTCTTACTCTGGACTAATGGTTAAGGTCTTAGACTCTTACTCTGGACTAATGGTTAAGGTCTTAACTCTTACTCTGGCATCATGGTTAAGGTCTTAGACTCTTACTCTGGACTAATGGTTAAGGTCTTAACTCTTACTCTGGACTAATGGTTAAGGTCTTAACTCTTACTCTGGACTAATGGTTAAGGTCTTAGACTCTTACTCTCGACTAATGGTTAAGGTCTTAACTCTTACTCTAGCATCACGGTTAAGGTCTTAACTCTTACTCTGGGCTAATGGTTAAGGTCTTAACTCTTACTCTGGACTAATGGTTAAGGTCTTAACTCTTACTCTGGACTAATGGTTAAGGTCTTAACTCTTACTCTGGGCTAATGATTAAGGTCTTAATTCTTACTCTGGCATCATGGTTAAGGTCTTAACCCTTACTCTGGACTAATGGTTAAGGTCTTAACTCTTACTCTGGCATCACGGTTAAGGTCTTAACTCTTACTCTGGACTAATGGTTAAGGTCTTAACTCTTACTCTGGACTAATGGTTACGGTCTTAACTCTTACTCTAGCATCATGGTTAAGGTCTTAACTCTTACTCTGGACTAATGGTTAAGGTCTTCACTCTTACTCTGGCATCATGGTTAAGGTCTTAACTCTTACTCTGGCATCATGGTTAAGGTCTTAACTCTTCCTCTGGACTAATGGTTAAGGTCTTAGACTCTTACTCTGGACTAATGGTTAAGGTCTTAACTCTTACTCTGGCATCATGGTTAAGGTCTTAGACTCTTACTCTGGACTAATGGTTAAGGTCTTAACTCTTACTCTGGACTAATGGTTAAGGTCTTAACTCTTACTCTGGACTAATGGTTAAGTTCTTAGACTCTTACTCTCGACTAATGGTTAAGGTCTTAACTCTTACTCTGGCATCGTGGTTAAGGTCTTAGACTCTTACTCTGGACTAATGGTTAAGGTCTTAACTCATACTCTGGACTAATGGTTAAGGTCTTAACTCTTACTCTGGACTAATGGTTAATGTATTAACTCTTACTCTGGCATCATGGTTAAGGTCTTAACTCTTACTCTGGACTAATGGTTAAGGTCTTAACTCTTACTCTGGCATCATGGTTAAGGTCTTAACTCTTACTCTGGACTAATGGTTAAGGTCTTAACTCTTACTCTGGGATCATGGTTAAGTTCGTAACTCTTACTGTGGCCTATTGGTTAAGGTCCTAACTCTTACTCTGGCATCATGGTTAATGTCTGAACTCTTACTCTGGCATCATGGTTAAGGTCTTAACTCTTACTCTGGACTAATGGTTAAGGTCTTAACTCTTACTCTGGCATCACGGTTAAGGTCTTAACTCTTACTCTGGACTAATGGTTAAAGTCTTAACTCTTACTCTGGGCTAATGGTTAAGGTCTTAACTCTTACTCTGGACTAATGGTTAAGGTCTTAACTCTTACTCTGGACTAATGGTTAAGGTCTTAACTCTTACTCTGGACTAATGGTTAAGGTCTTATCTCTTACTCTGGGCTAATGATTAAGGTCTTAACTTTTACTCTGGCATCATGATTAAGGTCTTAACTCTTACTCTGGCATCATGGTTAAGGTCTTAACTCTTACTCTGGACTAATGGTTAAGGTCTTAACTCTTACTCTGGCATCACGGTTAAGGTCTTAACTCTTACTCTGGACTAATGGTTAAGGTCTTAACTCTTACTCTGGGCTAATGATTAAGGTCTTAACTCTTACTCTGGCATCATGGTTAAGGTCTTAACTCTTACTCTGGACTAATGGTTAAGGTCTTAACTCTTACTCTGGCATCACGGTTAAGGTCTTAACTCTTACTCCGGACTAATGGTTAAGGTCTTAACTCTTACTCTGGACTAATGGTTACGGTCTTAACTCTTACTCTAGCATCATGGTTAAGGTCTTAACTCTTACTCTGGACTAATGGTTAAGGTCTTAACTCTTACTCTGGCATCATGGTTAAGGTCTTAACTCTTACTCTGGACTAATGGTTAAGGTCTTAGACTCTTACTCTGGACTAATGGTTAAGGTCTTAACTCTTACTCTGGATTAATGGTTAAGGTCTTAACTCTTACTCTGGACTAATGGTTAATGTCTTAGACTCTTACTCTGGACTAATGGTTAAGGTCTTACTCTTACTCTGGCATCATGGTTAAGGTCTTAGACTCTTACTCTGGACTAATGGTTAAGGTCTTAACTCATACTCTGGACTAATGGTTAAGGTCTTAACTCTTACTCTGGACTAATGGTTAAGGTATTAACTCTTACTCTGGCATCATGGTTAAGGTCTTAACTCTTACTCTGGACTAATGGTTAAGGTATTAACTCTTACTCTGGCATCATGGTTAAGGTCTTAACTCTTACTCTGGACTAATGGTTAAGGTCTTAACTCTTACTCTGGGATCATGGTTAAGTTCGTAACTCTTACTGTGGCCTATTGGTTAAGGTCCTAACTCTTACTCTGGCATCATGGTTAATGTCTTAACTCTTACTCTGGCATCATGGTTAAGGTCTTAACTCTTACTCTGGACTAATGGTTAAGGGCTTAACTCTTACTCTGGCATCACGGTTAAGGTCTTAACTCTTACTCTGGACTAATGGTTAAAGTCTTAACTCTTACTCTGGGCTAATGGTTAAGGTCTTAACTCTTACTCTGGACTAATGGTTAAGGTCTTAACTCTTACTCTGGACTAATGGTTAAGGTCTTAACTCTTACTCTGGACTAATGGTTAAGGTCTTATCTCTTACTCTGGGCTAATGATTAAGGTCTTAACTCTTACTCTGGCATCATGGTTAAGGTCTTAACTCTTACTCTGGCATCATGGTTAAGGTCTTAACTCTTACTCTGGACTAATGGTTAAGGTCTTAACTCTTACTCTGGCATCACGGTTAAGGTCTTAACTCTTACTCTGGACTAATGAATAAGGTCTTAACTCTTACTCTGGACTAATGGTTAATGTCTTAACTCTTACTCTAGCATCATGGTTAAGGTCTTAACTCTTACTCTGGACTAATGGTTAAGGTCTTAACTCTTACTCTGGCATCATGGTTAAGGTCTTAACTCTTACTCTGGCATCATGGTTAAGGTCTTAACTCTTACTATGGACTAATGGTTAAGGTCTTAACTCTTACTCTGGACTAATGGTTAAGGTCTTAACTCTTACTCTGGCATCATGGTTAAGGTCTTAGACTCTTACTCTGGAATAATGGTTAAGGTCTTAACTCTTACTCTGGACTAATGGTTAAGGTCTTAACTCTTACTCTGGCATCACGGTTAAGGTCTTAACTCTTACTCTGGACTAATGGCTAAGGTCTTAACTCTTACTCTGGGCTAATGGTTAAGGTCTTAACTCTTACTCTGGACTAATGGTTAAGGTCTTAACTCTTACTCTGGACAAATGGTTAAGGTCTTAGACTCTTACTCTGGCATCATGGTTAAGGTCTTAACTCTTACTCTGGACTAATGGTTAAGGTCTTAACTCTTACTCTGGCATCATGGTTAAGGTCTTAACACTTACTCTGGACTAATGGTTAAGGTCTTAACTCTTACTCTGGCATCATCGTTAAGGTCTTAACTCTTACTCTGGCATCATGGTTAAGGTCTTAGACTCTTACTCTGGACTAATGGTTAAGGTCTTAACTCTTACTCTGGACTAATGGTTAAGGTCTTAACTCTTACTCTTGCATCATCGTTAAGATCTTAACTCTTACTCTGGCATCATGGTTAAGGTCTTAACTCTTACTCTGGACTAATGGTTAAGGTCTTAACTCTTACTCTGGACTATTGGTTAAGGTCTTAACTCTTACTCTGGCATCATGGTTAAGGTCTTAACTCTGGCATCATGGTTAAGGTCTTAACTCTTACTCTGGACTAATGGTTAAGGTCTTAACTCTTAGTCTGGCATCATGGTTAAGGTCTTACCTCTTACTCTGGACTAATGGTTAAGGTCTTAGACTCTTACTCTGGACTAATGGTTAAGGTCTTAACTCTTTCTCTGGGCTAATGGTTAAGGTCTTAGACTCTTACTCTGGCATCATGGTTAAGGTCTTAGACTCTTACTCTGGCATCAAGGTTAAGGTCTTAACTCTTACTCTGGCATCATGGTTAAGGTCTTAACTCTTACTCTGGACTAATGGTTAAGGTCTTTACTCTTACTCTGGACTAATGGTTAAGGTCCTAACTCTTACTCTGGACTAATGGTTAAGGTCTTAACTCTTACTCTTGCATCATCGTTAAGGTCTTAACTCTTACTCTGGCATCATGGTTAAGGTCTTAACTCTTACTCTGGCATCATGGTTAAGGTCTTAACTCTTACTCTGGACTAATGGTTAAGGTCTTAACTCTTACTCTGGGATCATGGTTAAGTTCGTAACTCTTACTGTGGCCTATTGGTTAAGGTCCTAACTCTTACTCTGGCATCATGGTTAAGGTCTTAGACTCATACTCTGGCATCATGGTTAAGATCTTATCTCTTACTCTGGACTAATGGTTAAGTTCTTAACTCTTACTCTGGCATCATGGTTAAGGTCTTAGACTCTTACTCTGGACTAATGGTTAAGGTCTTAACTCTTACTCTGGGCTAATGGTTAAGGTCTTAACTCTTACTCTGGACTAATGTTAAGGTCTTATCTCTTACTCTGGACTACTGGTTAATGTCTTAACTCTTACTCTGGCATCATGGTTAAGGTCTTAACTCTCACTCTGGCATCATGGTTAAGGTCTTAACTCTTACTCTGTACTCATGGTTAAGGTCTTAACTCTTACTCTGGCATCATGGTTAAGGTCTTAACTCTTACTCTGGACTAATGGTTAAGGTCTTAACTCTTACTCTGGAATCATGGTTAAGGTCTTAACTCTTACCCTGGACTAATGGTTAAGGTCTTAACTCTTACTCTGGACTAATGGTTAAGGTCTTAACTCTTACTCTGGCATCATGGTTAAGGTCTTAACTCTTACTCTGGACTAATGGTTAAGGTCTTAGACTCTTACTCTGGCATCATGGTTAAGGTCTTAACTCTTACTCTGAACTAATGGTTAAGGTCTTAACTCTTACTCTGGTATCTTGGTTAAGTTCGTAACTCTTACTGTGGCCTATTGGTTAAGGTCCTAACTCTTACTCTGGCATCATGGTTAATGTCTTAACTCTTACTCTGGCATCATGGTTAAGGTCTTAACTTTTACTCTGGACTAATGGTTAAGGTCTTAACTCCTACTCTAGCATTACGGTTAAGGTCTTAACTCTTACTCTGGACTAATGGTTAAGGTCTTAACTCTTACTCTGGCATCATGGTTAAGGTCTTAACTCTTACTCTGGCATCATGGTTAAGGTCTTAACTCTTACTATGGACTAATGGTTAAGGTCTTAACTCTTACTCTGGACTAATGGTTAAGGTCTTAACTCTTACTCTGGCATCATGGTTAAGGTCTTAGACTCTTACTCTGGAATAATGGTTAAGGTCTTAACACTTACTCTGGACTAATGGTTAAGGTCTTAACTCTTACTCTGGCATCACGGTTAAGGTCTTAACTCTTATTCTGGACTGATGGTTAAGGTCTTAACTCTTACTCTGGGCTAATGGTTAAGGTCTTAACTCTTACTCTGGACTAATGGTTAAGGTCTTAACTCTTACTCTGGACTAATGGTTAAGGTCTTAGACTCTTACTCTGGCATCATGGTTAAGGTCTTAACTCTTACTCTGAACTAATGGTTAAGGTCTTAACTCTTACTCTGGTATCATGGTTAAGTTCGTAACTCTTACTGTGGCCTATTGGTTAAGGTCCTAACTCTTACTCTGGCATCATGGTTAATGTCTTAACTCTTACTCTGGCATCATGGTTAAGGTCTTAACTTTTACTCTGGACTAATGGTTAAGGTCTTAACTCTTACTCTAGCATTACGGTTAAGGTCTTAACTCTTACTCTGGGCTAATAGTTAAGGTCTTAACTCTTACTCTGGACTAATGGTTAAGGTCTTAACTCTTACTCTGGACTAATGGTTAAGGTCTTAACTCTTACTCTGGCATCATGGTTGAGGTCTTAACTCTTACTCTGGACTAATGGTTAAGGTCTTAACTCTTACTCTTGCATCATCGTTAAGGTCTTAACTCTTACTCTGGCATCATGGTTAAGGTCTTAACTCTTACTCTGGACTAATGGTTAAGGTCTTAACTCTTACTCTGGAATAATGGTTAAGGTCTTAACTCTTACTCTGGCATCATGGTTAAGGTCTTAACTCTGGCATCATGGTTAAGGTCTTAACTCTTACTCTGGACTAATGGTTAAGGTCTTAACTCTTACTCTGGCATCATGGTTAAGGTCTTAGACTCATACTCTGGCATCATGGTTAAGGTCTCAACTCTTACTCTGGACTAATGGTTAAGGTCTTAACTCTTACTCTGGCATCATGGTTAAGGTCTTAGACTCTTACTCTGGACTAATGGTTAAGGTCTTAACTCTTACTCTAGGCTAATGGTTAAGGTCTTAACTCTTACTCTGGACTAATGGTTAAGGTCTTATCTCTTACTCTGGACTAATGGTTAAGGTCTTAGACTCTTACTCTGGCATCATGGATAAGGTCTTAGACTCTTACTCTGGACTACTGGTTAATGTCTTAACTCTTACTCTGGCGTCCTGGTTAAGGTCTTAACTCTCACTCTGGCATCATGGTTAAGGTCTTAACTCTTACTCTGTACTCATGGTAAGGTCTTAACACTTACTCTGGCATCATGGTTAAGGTCTTAACTCTTACTCTGGACACATGGTTAAGGTCTTAACTCTTACTCTGGACTAATGGTTAAGCTCTTAACTCTTACTCTGGACACATGGTTAAGGTCTTAACTCTTACTCTGGACTCATGGTTAAGGTCTTAACTCTTACTCTGGCTTCATGGTTAAGGTCTTAACTCTTACTCTGGACTAATGGTTAAGGTCTTAGACTCTTACTATGGACTAATGGTTAAGGTCTTAACTTTTTCTCTGGGCTAATGGTTAAGGTCTTAGACTCTTACTCTGGCATCATGGTTAAGGTCTTAGACTCTTACTCTGGCATCAAGGTTAAGGTCTTAACTCTTACTCTGGCATCATGGTTAAGGTCTTAACTCTTACTCTGGACTAATGGTTAAGGTCTGAACTCTTACTCTGGACTAATGGTTAAGGTCTTAACTCTTACTCTGGACTAATGGTTAAGGTCTTAGACTCTTACACTTGACTAATGGTTAAGGTCTTAACTCTTACTCTGGCATCATGGTTAAGGTCTTAGACTCTTACTCTGGACTAATGGTTAAGGTCTTAACTCATACTCTGGACTAATGGTTAAGGCCTTAGACTCTTACTCTGGACTAATGGTTAAGGTCTTAACTCATACTCTGGACTAATGGTTAAGGTCTTAGACTCTTACTCTGGACTAATGGTTAAGGTCTTAACTCTTACTCTGGACTAATGGTTAAGGTCTTAACTCTTACTCTGGACTAATGGTTAAGGTCTTAACTCTTACTCTGGCATCATGGTTAAGGTCTTAACTCTTACTCTGGACTAATGGTTAAGGTCTTAACTCTTACTCTTGACTAATGGTTAAGGTCTTAACTCTTACTCTGGACTAATGGTTAAGGTCTTAGACTCTTACTCTGGCATCATCGTTAAGGTCTTAACTCTTACTCTGGCATCATGGTTAAGGTCTTAACTCTTACTCTGGACTAATGGTTAAGGTCTTATCTCTTACTCTGGACTACTGGTTAATGTCTTAACTCTTACTCTGGCATCATGGCTAAGGTCTTAACTCTCACTCTGACATCATGGTTAAGGTCTTAACTCTTACTCTGTACTCATGGTTAAGGTCTTAACTCTTACTCTGGCATCATGGTTAAGGTCTTAACTCTTACTCTGGACTAATGGTTAAGGTCTTAACTCTTACTCTGGACTAATGGTTAAGGTCTTAACTCTTACTCTGGAATCATGGTTAAGGTCTTAACTCTTACTCTGGCATCATGGTTAAGGGCTTAACTCTTACTCTGGACTAATGGTTAAGGTCTTAGACTCTTACTCTGGACTAATGGTTAAGGTCTTAACTCTTTCTCTGGGCTAATGGTTAAGGTCTTAGACTCTTACTCTGGCATCATGGTTAAGGTCTTAGACTCTTACTCTGGCATCAAGGTTAAGGTCTTAACTCTTACTCTGGCATCATAGTTAAGGTCTTTACTCTTACTCTGGACTAATGGTTAAGGTCTTAGACTCTTACTCTGGACTAATGGTTAAGGTCTTAACTCTTACTCTGGCATCATGGTTAAGGTCTTAGACTCTTACTCTGGACTAATGGTTAAGGTCTTAACTCTTACTCTGGACTAATGGTTAAGGTCTTAACTCTTACTCTGGACCAATGGTTAAGGTCTTAACTCTTACTCTGGCATCATGGTTAAGGTCTTAACTCTTACTCTGGCATCATGGTTAAGGTCTTAACTCTTACTCTGGACTAATGGTTAAGGTCTTAACTCTTACTCTGGCATCACGGTTAAGGTCTTAACTCTTACTCTGGGCTAATGGTTAAGGTCTTAACTCTTACTCTGGACTAATGGTTAAGGTCTTAACTCTTACTCTGGACTAATGGTTAAGGTCTTAGTCTCTTACTCTGGCATAATGGTTAAGGTCTTAACTCTTACTCTGAACTAATGGTTAAGGTCTTAACTCTTACTCTGGCATCATGGTTAAGTTCGTAACTCTTACTGTGGCCTATTGGTTAAGGTCCTAACTCTTACTCTGGCATCATGGTTAATGTCTTAACTCTTACTCTGGCATCATGGTTAAGGTCTTAACTCTTACTCTGGACTTATGGTTAAGGTCTTAACTCTTACTCTAGCATCACGGTTAAGGTCTTAACTCTTACTCTGGGCTAATGGTTAAGGTCTTAACTCTTACTCTGGACTAATGGTTAAGGTCTTAACTCTTACTCTGGACTAATGGTTAAGGTCTTAACTCTTACTCTGGGCTAATGATTAAGGTCTTAATTCTTACTCTGGCATCATGGTTAAGGTCTTAACTCTTACTCTGGACTAATGGTTAAGGTCTTAACTCTTACTCTGGCATCACGGTTAAGGTCTTAACTCTTACTCTGGACTAATGGTTAAGGTCTTAACTCTTACTCTGGACTAATGGTTACGGTCTTAACTCTTACTCTAGCATCATGGTTAAGGTCTTAACTCTTACTCTGGACTAATGGTTAAGGTCTTAACTCTTACTCTGGCATCATGGTTAAGGTCTTAACTCTTACTCTGGCATCATGGTTAAGGTCTTAACTCTTACTCTGGACTAATGGTTAAGGTCTTAGACTCTTACTCTGGACTAATGGTTAAGGTCTTAACTCTTACTCTGGCATCATGGTTAAGGTCTTAGACTCTTACTCTGGACTAATGGTTAAGGTCTTAACTCTTACTCTGGACTAATGGTTAAGGTCTTAACTCTTACTCTGGACTAATGGTTAAGGTCTTAGACTCTTACTCTCGACTAATGGTTAAGGTCTTAACTCTTACTCTGGCATCATGGTTAAGGTCTTAGACTCTTACTCTGGACTAATGGTTAAGGTCTTAACTCTTACTCTGGACTAATGGTTAAGGTATTAACTCTTACTCTGGCATCATGGTTAAGGTCTTAACTCTTACTCTGGACTAATGGTTAAGGTCTTAACTCTTACTCTGGCATCATGGTTAAGGTCTTAACTCTTACTCTGGACTAATGGTTAAGGTCTTAACTCTTACTCTGGGATCATGGTTAAGTTCGTTACTCTTACTGTGGCCTATTGGTTAAGGTCCTAACTCTTACTCTGGCATCATGGTTAATGTCTTAACTCTTACTCTGGCATCATGGTTAAGGTCTTAACTCTTACTCTGGACTAATGGTTAAGGTCTTAACTCTTACTCTGGCATCACGGTTAAGGTCTTAACTCTTACTCTGGACTAATGGTTAAAGTCTTAACTCTTACTCTGGGCTAATGGTTAAGGTCTTAACTCTTACTCTGGACTAATGGTTAAGGTCTTAACTCTTACTCTGGACTAATGGTTAAGGTCTTAACTCTTACTCTGGACTAATGGTTAAGGTCTTATCTCTTACTCTGGGCTAATGATTAAAGTCTTAACTCTTACTCTGGCATCATGGTTAAGGTCTTAACTCCTACTCTGGCATCATGGTTAAGGTCTTAACTCTTACTCTGCACTAATGGTTAAGGTCTTAACTCTTACTCTGGCATCACGGTTAAGGTCTTAACTCTTACTCTGGACTAATGGTTAAGGTCTTAACTCTTACTCTGGGCTAATGATTAAGGTCTTAACTCTTACTCTGGCATCATGGTTAAGGTCTTAACTCTTACTCTGGACTAATGGTTAAGGTCTTAACTCTTACTCTGGACTAATGGTTAAGGTCTTAACTCTTACTCTGGACCAATGGTTAAGGTCTTAACTCTTACTCTGGACTAATGGTTAAGGTCTTAACTCTTACTCTGGACTAATGGTTGAGGTCTTATCTCTTACTCTGGGCTAATGATTAAGGTCTTAACTCTTACTCTGGCATCATGGTTAAGGTCTTAACTCTTACTCTGGCATCATGGTTAAGGTCTTAACTCTTACTCTGGACTAATGGTTAAGGTCTTAACTCTTACTCTGGCATCACGGTTAAGGTCTTAACTCTTACTCTGGACTAATGGTTAAGGTCTTAACTCTTACTCTGGACTAATGGTTAAGGTCTTAGCTCTTACTCTGGACTAATGGTTAAGGTCTTAGTCTCTTACTCTGGCATCATGGTTAAGGTCTTAACTCTTACTCTGAACTAATGGTTAAGGTCTTAACTCTTACTCTGGCATCATGGTTAAGTTCGTAACTCTTACTGTGGCCTATTGGTTAAGGTCCTAACTCTTACTCTGGCATCATGGTTAATGTCTTAACTCCTACTCCGGCATCATGGTTAAGGTCTTAACTCTTACTCTGGACTAATGGTTAAGGTCTTAACTCTTACTCTAGCATCACGGTTAAGGTCTTAACTCTTACTCTGGGCTAATGGTTAAGGTCTTAACTCTTACTCTGGACTAATGGTTAAGGTCTTAACTCTTACTCTGGACTAATGGTTAAGGTCTTAACTCTTACTCTGGGCTAATGATTAAGGTCTTAATTCTTACTCTGGCATCATGGTTAAGGTCTTAACTCTTACTCTGGACTAATGGTTAAGGTCTTAACTCTTACTCTGGCATCACGGTTAAGGTCTTAACTCTTACTCTGGACTAATGGTTAAGGTCTTAACTCTTACTCTGGACTAATGGTTACGGTCTTAACTCTTACTCTAGCATCATGGTTAAGGTCTTAACTCTTACTCTGGATTAATGGTTAAGGTCTTCACTCTTACTCTGGCATCATGGTTAAGGTCTTAACTCTTACTCTGGCATCATGGTTAAGGTCTTAACTCTTACTCTGGACTAATGGTTAAGGTCTTAGACTCTTACTCTGGACTAATGGTTAAGGTCTTAACTCTTACTCTGGCATCATGGTTAAGGTCTTAGACTCTTACTCTGGACTAATGGTTAAGGTCTTAACTCTTACTCTGGACTAATGGTTAAGGTCTTAACTCTTACTCTGGACTAATGGTTAAGGTCTTAGACTCTTACTCTCGACTAATGGTTAAGGTCTTAACTCTTACTCTAGCATCACGGTTAAGGTCTTAACTCTTACTCTGGGCTAATGGTTAAGGTCTTAACTCTTACTCTGGACTAATGGTTAAGGTCTTAACTCTTACTCTGGACTAATGGTTAAGGTCTTAACTCTTACTCTGGGCTAATGATTAAGGTCTTAATTCTTACTCTGGCATCATGGTTAAGGTCTTAACCCTTACTCTGGACTAATGGTTAAGGTCTTAACTCTTACTCTGGCATCACGGTTAAGGTCTTAACTCTTACTCTGGACTAATGGTTAAGGTCTTAACTCTTACTCTGGACTAATGGTTACGGTCTTAACTCTTACTCTAGCATCATGGTTAAGGTCTTAACTCTTACTCTGGACTAATGGTTAAGGTCTTCACTCTTACTCTGGCATCATGGTTAAGGTCTTAACTCTTACTCTGGCATCATGGTTAAGGTCTTAACTCTTCCTCTGGACTAATGGTTAAGGTCTTAGACTCTTACTCTGGACTAATGGTTAAGGTCTTAACTCTTACTCTGGCATCATGGTTAAGGTCTTAGACTCTTACTCTGGACTAATGGTTAAGGTCTTAACTCTTACTCTGGACTAATGGTTAAGGTCTTAACTCTTACTCTGGACTAATGGTTAAGTTCTTAGACTCTTACTCTCGACTAATGGTTAAGGTCTTAACTCTTACTCTGGCATCGTGGTTAAGGTCTTAGACTCTTACTCTGGACTAATGGTTAAGGTCTTAACTCATACTCTGGACTAATGGTTAAGGTCTTAACTCTTACTCTGGACTAATGGTTAATGTATTAACTCTTACTCTGGCATCATGGTTAAGGTCTTAACTCTTACTCTGGACTAATGGTTAAGGTCTTAACTCTTACTCTGGCATCATGGTTAAGGTCTTAACTCTTACTCTGGACTAATGGTTAAGGTCTTAACTCTTACTCTGGGATCATGGTTAAGTTCGTAACTCTTACTGTGGCCTATTGGTTAAGGTCCTAACTCTTACTCTGGCATCATGGTTAATGTCTGAACTCTTACTCTGGCATCATGGTTAAGGTCTTAACTCTTACTCTGGACTAATGGTTAAGGTCTTAACTCTTACTCTGGCATCACGGTTAAGGTCTTAACTCTTACTCTGGACTAATGGTTAAAGTCTTAACTCTTACTCTGGGCTAATGGTTAAGGTCTTAACTCTTACTCTGGACTAATGGTTAAGGTCTTAACTCTTACTCTGGACTAATGGTTAAGGTCTTAACTCTTACTCTGGACTAATGGTTAAGGTCTTATCTCTTACTCTGGGCTAATGATTAAGGTCTTAACTTTTACTCTGGCATCATGATTAAGGTCTTAACTCTTACTCTGGCATCATGGTTAAGGTCTTAACTCTTACTCTGGACTAATGGTTAAGGTCTTAACTCTTACTCTGGCATCACGGTTAAGGTCTTAACTCTTACTCTGGACTAATGGTTAAGGTCTTAACTCTTACTCTGGGCTAATGATTAAGGTCTTAACTCTTACTCTGGCATCATGGTTAAGGTCTTAACTCTTACTCTGGACTAATGGTTAAGGTCTTAACTCTTACTCTGGCATCACGGTTAAGGTCTTAACTCTTACTCCGGACTAATGGTTAAGGTCTTAACTCTTACTCTGGACTAATGGTTACGGTCTTAACTCTTACTCTAGCATCATGGTTAAGGTCTTAACTCTTACTCTGGACTAATGGTTAAGGTCTTAACTCTTACTCTGGCATCATGGTTAAGGTCTTAACTCTTACTCTGGACTAATGGTTAAGGTCTTAGACTCTTACTCTGGACTAATGGTTAAGGTCTTAACTCTTACTCTGGATTAATGGTTAAGGTCTTAACTCTTACTCTGGACTAATGGTTAATGTCTTAGACTCTTACTCTGGACTAATGGTTAAGGTCTTACTCTTACTCTGGCATCATGGTTAAGGTCTTAGACTCTTACTCTGGACTAATGGTTAAGGTCTTAACTCATACTCTGGACTAATGGTTAAGGTCTTAACTCTTACTCTGGACTAATGGTTAAGGTATTAACTCTTACTCTGGCATCATGGTTAAGGTCTTAACTCTTACTCTGGACTAATGGTTAAGGTATTAACTCTTACTCTGGCATCATGGTTAAGGTCTTAACTCTTACTCTGGACTAATGGTTAAGGTCTTAACTCTTACTCTGGGATCATGGTTAAGTTCGTAACTCTTACTGTGGCCTATTGGTTAAGGTCCTAACTCTTACTCTGGCATCATGGTTAATGTCTTAACTCTTACTCTGGCATCATGGTTAAGGTCTTAACTCTTACTCTGGACTAATGGTTAAGGGCTTAACTCTTACTCTGGCATCACGGTTAAGGTCTTAACTCTTACTCTGGACTAATGGTTAAAGTCTTAACTCTTACTCTGGGCTAATGGTTAAGGTCTTAACTCTTACTCTGGACTAATGGTTAAGGTCTTAACTCTTACTCTGGACTAATGGTTAAGGTCTTAACTCTTACTCTGGACTAATGGTTAAGGTCTTATCTCTTACTCTGGGCTAATGATTAAGGTCTTAACTCTTACTCTGGCATCATGGTTAAGGTCTTAACTCTTACTCTGGCATCATGGTTAAGGTCTTAACTCTTACTCTGGACTAATGGTTAAGGTCTTAACTCTTACTCTGGCATCACGGTTAAGGTCTTAACTCTTACTCTGGACTAATGAATAAGGTCTTAACTCTTACTCTGGACTAATGGTTAATGTCTTAACTCTTACTCTAGCATCATGGTTAAGGTCTTAACTCTTACTCTGGACTAATGGTTAAGGTCTTAACTCTTACTCTGGCATCATGGTTAAGGTCTTAACTCTTACTCTGGCATCATGGTTAAGGTCTTAACTCTTACTATGGACTAATGGTTAAGGTCTTAACTCTTACTCTGGACTAATGGTTAAGGTCTTAACTCTTACTCTGGCATCATGGTTAAGGTCTTAGACTCTTACTCTGGAATAATGGTTAAGGTCTTAACTCTTACTCTGGACTAATGGTTAAGGTCTTAACTCTTACTCTGGCATCACGGTTAAGGTCTTAACTCTTACTCTGGACTAATGGCTAAGGTCTTAACTCTTACTCTGGGCTAATGGTTAAGGTCTTAACTCTTACTCTGGACTAATGGTTAAGGTCTTAACTCTTACTCTGGACAAATGGTTAAGGTCTTAGACTCTTACTCTGGCATCATGGTTAAGGTCTTAACTCTTACTCTGGACTAATGGTTAAGGTCTTAACTCTTACTCTGGCATCATGGTTAAGGTCTTAACACTTACTCTGGACTAATGGTTAAGGTCTTAACTCTTACTCTGGCATCATCGTTAAGGTCTTAACTCTTACTCTGGCATCATGGTTAAGGTCTTAGACTCTTACTCTGGACTAATGGTTAAGGTCTTAACTCTTACTCTGGACTAATGGTTAAGGTCTTAACTCTTACTCTTGCATCATCGTTAAGATCTTAACTCTTACTCTGGCATCATGGTTAAGGTCTTAACTCTTACTCTGGACTAATGGTTAAGGTCTTAACTCTTACTCTGGACTATTGGTTAAGGTCTTAACTCTTACTCTGGCATCATGGTTAAGGTCTTAACTCTGGCATCATGGTTAAGGTCTTAACTCTTACTCTGGACTAATGGTTAAGGTCTTAACTCTTAGTCTGGCATCATGGTTAAGGTCTTACCTCTTACTCTGGACTAATGGTTAAGGTCTTAGACTCTTACTCTGGACTAATGGTTAAGGTCTTAACTCTTTCTCTGGGCTAATGGTTAAGGTCTTAGACTCTTACTCTGGCATCATGGTTAAGGTCTTAGACTCTTACTCTGGCATCAAGGTTAAGGTCTTAACTCTTACTCTGGCATCATGGTTAAGGTCTTAACTCTTACTCTGGACTAATGGTTAAGGTCTTTACTCTTACTCTGGACTAATGGTTAAGGTCCTAACTCTTACTCTGGACTAATGGTTAAGGTCTTAACTCTTACTCTTGCATCATCGTTAAGGTCTTAACTCTTACTCTGGCATCATGGTTAAGGTCTTAACTCTTACTCTGGCATCATGGTTAAGGTCTTAACTCTTACTCTGGACTAATGGTTAAGGTCTTAACTCTTACTCTGGGATCATGGTTAAGTTCGTAACTCTTACTGTGGCCTATTGGTTAAGGTCCTAACTCTTACTCTGGCATCATGGTTAAGGTCTTAGACTCATACTCTGGCATCATGGTTAAGATCTTATCTCTTACTCTGGACTAATGGTTAAGTTCTTAACTCTTACTCTGGCATCATGGTTAAGGTCTTAGACTCTTACTCTGGACTAATGGTTAAGGTCTTAACTCTTACTCTGGGCTAATGGTTAAGGTCTTAACTCTTACTCTGGACTAATGTTAAGGTCTTATCTCTTACTCTGGACTACTGGTTAATGTCTTAACTCTTACTCTGGCATCATGGTTAAGGTCTTAACTCTCACTCTGGCATCATGGTTAAGGTCTTAACTCTTACTCTGTACTCATGGTTAAGGTCTTAACTCTTACTCTGGCATCATGGTTAAGGTCTTAACTCTTACTCTGGACTAATGGTTAAGGTCTTAACTCTTACTCTGGAATCATGGTTAAGGTCTTAACTCTTACCCTGGACTAATGGTTAAGGTCTTAACTCTTACTCTGGACTAATGGTTAAGGTCTTAACTCTTACTCTGGCATCATGGTTAAGGTCTTAACTCTTACTCTGGACTAATGGTTAAGGTCTTAGACTCTTACTCTGGCATCATGGTTAAGGTCTTAACTCTTACTCTGAACTAATGGTTAAGGTCTTAACTCTTACTCTGGTATCTTGGTTAAGTTCGTAACTCTTACTGTGGCCTATTGGTTAAGGTCCTAACTCTTACTCTGGCATCATGGTTAATGTCTTAACTCTTACTCTGGCATCATGGTTAAGGTCTTAACTTTTACTCTGGACTAATGGTTAAGGTCTTAACTCTTACTCTAGCATTACGGTTAAGGTCTTAACTCTTACTCTGGACTAATGGTTAAGGTCTTAACTCTTACTCTGGCATCATGGTTAAGGTCTTAACTCTTACTCTGGCATCATGGTTAAGGTCTTAACTCTTACTATGGACTAATGGTTAAGGTCTTAACTCTTACTCTGGACTAATGGTTAAGGTCTTAACTCTTACTCTGGCATCATGGTTAAGGTCTTAGACTCTTACTCTGGAATAATGGTTAAGGTCTTAACACTTACTCTGGACTAATGGTTAAGGTCTTAACTCTTACTCTGGCATCACGGTTAAGGTCTTAACTCTTATTCTGGACTGATGGTTAAGGTCTTAACTCTTACTCTGGGCTAATGGTTAAGGTCTTAACTCTTACTCTGGACTAATGGTTAAGGTCTTAACTCTTACTCTGGACTAATGGTTAAGGTCTTAGACTCTTACTCTGGCATCATGGTTAAGGTCTTAACTCTTACTCTGAACTAATGGTTAAGGTCTTAACTCTTACTCTGGTATCATGGTTAAGTTCGTAACTCTTACTGTGGCCTATTGGTTAAGGTCCTAACTCTTACTCTGGCATCATGGTTAATGTCTTAACTCTTACTCTGGCATCATGGTTAAGGTCTTAACTTTTACTCTGGACTAATGGTTAAGGTCTTAACTCTTACTCTAGCATTACGGTTAAGGTCTTAACTCTTACTCTGGGCTAATAGTTAAGGTCTTAACTCTTACTCTGGACTAATGGTTAAGGTCTTAACTCTTACTCTGGACTAATGGTTAAGGTCTTAACTCTTACTCTGGCATCATGGTTGAGGTCTTAACTCTTACTCTGGACTAATGGTTAAGGTCTTAACTCTTACTCTTGCATCATCGTTAAGGTCTTAACTCTTACTCTGGCATCATGGTTAAGGTCTTAACTCTTACTCTGGACTAATGGTTAAGGTCTTAACTCTTACTCTGGAATAATGGTTAAGGTCTTAACTCTTACTCTGGCATCATGGTTAAGGTCTTAACTCTGGCATCATGGTTAAGGTCTTAACTCTTACTCTGGACTAATGGTTAAGGTCTTAACTCTTACTCTGGCATCATGGTTAAGGTCTTAGACTCATACTCTGGCATCATGGTTAAGGTCTCAACTCTTACTCTGGACTAATGGTTAAGGTCTTAACTCTTACTCTGGCATCATGGTTAAGGTCTTAGACTCTTACTCTGGACTAATGGTTAAGGTCTTAACTCTTACTCTAGGCTAATGGTTAAGGTCTTAACTCTTACTCTGGACTAATGGTTAAGGTCTTATCTCTTACTCTGGACTAATGGTTAAGGTCTTAGACTCTTACTCTGGCATCATGGATAAGGTCTTAGACTCTTACTCTGGACTACTGGTTAATGTCTTAACTCTTACTCTGGCGTCCTGGTTAAGGTCTTAACTCTCACTCTGGCATCATGGTTAAGGTCTTAACTCTTACTCTGTACTCATGGTAAGGTCTTAACACTTACTCTGGCATCATGGTTAAGGTCTTAACTCTTACTCTGGACTAATGGTTAAGGTCTTAACTCTTACTCTGGCATCATGGTTAAGGTCTTAACTCTTACTCTGGACACATGGTTAAGGTCTTAACTCTTACTCTGGACTAATGGTTAAGCTCTTAACTCTTACTCTGGACACATGGTTAAGGTCTTAACTCTTACTCTGGACTAATGGTTAAGGTCTTAACTCTTACTCTGGCATCATGGTTAAGGTCTTAACTCTTACTCTGGACTAATGGTTAAGGTCTTAGACTCTTACTATGGACTAATGGTTAAGGTCTTAACTTTTTCTCTGGGCTAATGGTTAAGGTCTTAGACTCTTACTCTGGCATCATGGTTAAGGTCTTAGACTCTTACTCTGGCATCAAGGTTAAGGTCTTAACTCTTACTCTGGCATCATGGTTAAGGTCTTAACTCTTACTCTGGACTAATGGTTAAGGTCTGAACTCTTACTCTGGACTAATGGTTAAGGTCTTAACTCTTACTCTTGACTAATGGTTAAGGTCTTAACTCTTACTCTGGCATCATGGTTAAGGTCTTAGACTCTTACTCTGGACTAATGGTTAAGGTCTTAACTCATACTCTGGACTAATGGTTAAGGCCTTAGACTCTTACTCTGGACTAATGGTTAAGGTCTTAACTCTTACTCTGGACTAATGGTTAAGGCCTTAGACTCTTACTCTGGACTAATGGTTAAGGTCTTAACTCTTACTCTGGACTAATGGTTAATGTCTTAACTCTTACGCTGGCATCATGGTTAAGGTCTTAACTCTTACTCTGGACTAATGGTTAAGGTCTTAAGTCTTACTCTGGCATCATGGTTAAGGTCTTAACTCTTACTCTGGACTAATGGTTAAGGTCTTAACTCTTACTCTGACATCATGGTTAAGGTCTTAACACTTACTCTGGACTAATGGTTAAGGTCTTAACTCTTAATCTGGCATCATCGTTAAGGTCTTAACTCTTACTCTGGCATCATGGTTAAGGTCTTAGACTCTTACTCTGGACTAATGGTTAAGGTCTTAACTCTTACTCTTGCATCATCGTTAAGGTCTTAACTCTTACTCTGGCATCATGGTTAAGGTCTAAACTCTTACTCTGGACTAATGGTTAAGGTCTTAACTCTTACTCTGGACTAATGGTTAAGGTCTTAACTCTTACTCAGGCATCATGGTTAAGGTCTTAACTCTGGCATCACGGTTAAGGTCTTAACTCTTACTCTGGTCTAATGGTTAAGGTCTTAACTCTTAGTCTGGCATCATGGTTAAGGTCTTAACTCTTACTCTGGACTAATAGTTAATGTCTTAGACTCTTACTCTGTACTAATGGTTAAGGTCTTAACTCTTTCTCTGGGCTAATGGTTAAGGTCTTAGACTCTTACTCTGGCATCATGGTTAAGGTCTTAGACTCTTACTCTGGCATCAAGGTTAAGGTCTTAACTCTTACTCTGGCATCATGGTTAAGGTCTTAACTCTTACTCTGGACTAATGGTTAAGGTCTTAACTCTTACTCTGGACTAATGGTTAAGGTCCTAACTCTTACTCTGGACTAATGGTTAAGGTCTTAACTCTTACTCTTGCATCATCGTTAAGGTCTTAACTCTTACTCTGGCATCATGGTTAAGGTCTTAACTCTTACTCTGGCATCATGGTTGAGGTCTTAACTCTTACTCTGGACTAATGGTTAAGGTCTTAACTCTTACTCTGGACTAATGGTTAAGGTCTTAACTCTTACTCTGGCATCATCGTTAAGGTCTTAACTCTTACTCTGGCATCATGGTTAAGGTCTTAACTCTTACTCTGGACTAATGGTTAAGGTCTTAACTCTTACTCTGGAATAATGGTTAAGGTCTTAACTCTTACTCTGGCATCATGGTTAAGGTCTTAACTCTTACTCTGGACTAATGGTTAAGGTCTTAACTCTTACTCTGGCATCATGGTTAAGGTCTTAGACTCATACTCTGGCATCATGGTTAAGGTCTCAACTCTTACTCTGGACTAATGGTTAAGGTCTTAACTCTTACTCTGGCATCATGGTTAAGGTCTTAGACTCTTACTCTGGACTAATGGTTAAGGTCTTAACTCTTACTCTGGGCTAATGGTTAAGGTCTTAACTCTTACTCTGGACTAATGGTTAAGGTCTTATCTCTTACTCTGGACTAATGGTTAAGGTCTTAGACTCTTACTCTGGCATCATGGATAAGGTCTTAGACTCTTACTCTGGACTACTGGTTAATGTCTTAACTCTTACTCTGGCGTCATGGTTAAGGTCTTAACTCTCACTCTGGCATCATGGTTAAGGTCTTAACTCTTACTCTGTACTCATGGTTAAGGTCTTAACACTTACTCTGGCATCATGGTTAAGGTCTTAACTCTTACTCTGGACTAATGGTTAAGGTCTTAACTCTTACTCTGGCATCATGGTTAAGGTCTTAACTCTTACTCTGGACACATGGTTAAGGTCTTAACTCTTACTCTGGACTAATGGTTAAGCTCTTAACTCTTACTCTGGACACATGGTTAAGGTCTTAACTCTTACTCTGGACTCATGGTTAAGGTCTTAACTCTTACTCTGGCATCATGGTTAAGGTCTTAACTCTTACTCTGGACTAATGGTTAAGGTCTTAGACTCTTACTATGGACTAATGGTTAAGGTCTTAACTTTTTCTCTGGGCTAATGGTTAAGGTCTTAGACTCTTACTCTGGCATCATGGTTAAGGTCTTAGACTCTTACTCTGGCATCAAGGTTAAGGTCTTAACTCTTACTCTGGCATCATGGTTAAGGTCTTAACTCTTACTCTGGACTAATGGTTAAGGTCTGAACTCTTACTCTGGACTAATGGTTAAGGTCTTAACTCTTACTCTGGACTAATGGTTAAGGTCTTAGACTCTTACACTTGACTAATGGTTAAGGTCTTAACTCTTACTCTGGCATCATGGTTAAGGTCTTAGACTCTTACTCTGGACTAATGGTTAAGGTCTTAACTCATACTCTGGACTAATGGTTAAGGCCTTAGACTCTTACTCTGGACTAATGGTTAAGGTCTTAACTCTTACTATGGACTAATGGTTAAGGTCTTAACTCTTACTCTGGACTAATGGTTAAGGTCTTAACTCTTACGCTGGCATCATGGTTAAGGTCTTAACTCTTACTCTGGACTAATGGTTAAGGTCTTAAGTCTTACTCTGGCATCATGATTAAGGTCTTAACTCTTACTCTGGACTAATGGTTAAGGTCTTAACTCTTACTCTGACATCATGGTTAAGGTCTTAACACTTACTCTGGACTAATGGTTAAGGTCTTAACTCTTAATCTGGCATCATCGTTAAGGTCTTAACTCTTACTCTGGCATCATGGTTAAGGTCTTAGACTCTTACTCTGGACTAATGGTTAAGGTCTTAACTCTTACTCTTGCATCATCGTTAAGGTCTTAACTCTTACTCTGGCATCATGGTTAAGGTCTTAACTCTTACTCTGGACTAATGGTTAAGGTCTTAACTCTTACTCTGGCATCATGGTTAAGGTCTTAACTCTGGCATCATGGTTAAGGTCTTGACTCTTACTCTGGTCTAATGGTTAAGGTCTTAACTCTTAGTCTGGCATCATGGTTAAGGTCTTAACTCTTACTCTGGACTAATGGTTAATGTCTTAGACTCTTACTCTGGACTAATGGTTAAGGTCTTAACTCTTTCTCTGGGCTAATGGTTAAGGTCTTAGACTCTTACTCTGGCATCATGGTTAAGGTCTTAGACTCGTACTCTGGCATCAAGGTTAAGGTCTTAACTCTTACTCTGGCATCATGGTTAAGGTCTTAACGCTTACTCTGGACTAATGGTTAAGGTCTTAACTCTTACTCTGGACTAATGGTTAAGGTCCTAACTCTTACTCTGGACTAATGGTTAAGGTCTTAACTCTTACTCTTGCATCATCGTTAAGGTCTTAACTCTTACTCTGGCATCATGGTTAAGGTCTTAACTCTTACTCTGGACTAATGGTTAAGGTCTTAACTCTTACTCTGGACCAATGGTTAAGGTCTTAACTCTTACTCTGGACTAATGGTTAAGGTCTTAACTCTTACTCTGGACTAATGGTTAAGGTCTTATCTCTTACTCTGGGATAATGATTAAGGTCTTAACTCTTACTCTGGCATCATGGTTAAGGTCTTAACTCTTACTCTGGCATCATGGTTAAGGTCTTAACTCTTACTCTGGACTAATGGTTAAAGTCTTAACTCTTACTCTGGGCTAATGGTTAAGGTCTTAACTCTTACTCTGGACTAATGGTTAAGGTCTTAACTCTTACTCTGGACTAATGGTTAAGGTCTTAACTCTTACTCTGGACTAATGGTTAAGGTCTTATCTCTTACTCTGGGCTAATGATTAAGGTCTTAACTCTTACTCTGGCATCATGGTTAAGGTCTTAACTCTTACTCTGGCATCATGGTTAAGGTCTTAACTCTTACTCTGGACTAATGGTTAAGGTCTTAACTCTTACTCTGGCATCACGGTTAAGGTCTTAACTCTTACTCTGGACTAATGAATAAGGTCTTAACTCTTACTCTGGACTAATGGTTAATGTCTTAACTCTTACTCTAGCATCATGGTTAAGGTCTTAACTCTTACTCTGGACTAATGGTTAAGGTCTTAACTCTTACTCTGGCATCATGGTTAAGGTCTTAACTCTTACTCTGGCATCATGGTTAAGGTCTTAACTCTTACTATGGACTAATGGTTAAGGTCTTAACTCTTACTCTGGACTAATGGTTAAGGTCTTAACTCTTACTCTGGCATCATGGTTAAGGTCTTAGACTCTTACTCTGGAATAATGGTTAAGGTCTTAACTCTTACTCTGGACTAATGGTTAAGGTCTTAACTCTTACTCTGGCATCACGGTTAAGGTCTTAACTCTTACTCTGGACTAATGGTTAAGGTCTTAACTCTTACTCTGGGCTAATGGTTAAGGTCTTAACTCTTACTCTGGAATAATGGTTAAGGTCTTAACTCTTACTCTGGACAAATGGTTAAGGTCTTAGACTCTTACTCTGGCATCATGGTTAAGGTCTTAACTCTTACTCTGGACTAATGGTTAAGGTCTTAACTCTTACTCTGGCATCATGGTTAAGGTCTTAACACTTACTCTGGACTAATGGTTAAGGTCTTAACTCTTACTCTGGCATCATCGTTAAGGTCTTAACTCTTACTCTGGCATCATGGTTAAGGTCTTAGACTCTTACTCTGGACTAATGGTTAAGGTCTTAACTCTTACTCTGGACTAATGGTTAAGGTCTTAACTCTTACTCTTGCATCATCGTTAAGATCTTAACTCTTACTCTGGCATCATGGTTAAGGTCTTAACTCTTACTCTGGACTAATGGTTAAGGTCTTAACTCTTACTCTGGACTATTGGTTAAGGTCTTAACTCTTACTCTGGCATCATGGTTAAGGTCTTAACTCTGGCATCATGGTTAAGGTCTTAACTCTTACTCTGGACTAATGGTTAAGGTCTTAACTCTTAGTCTGGCATCATGGTTAAGGTCTTACCTCTTACTCTGGACTAATGGTTAAGGTCTTAGACTCTTACTCTGGACTAATGGTTAAGGTCTTAACTCTTTCTCTGGGCTAATGGTTAAGGTCTTAGACTCTTACTCTGGCATCATGGTTAAGGTCTTAGACTCTTACTCTGGCATCAAGGTTAAGGTCTTAACTCTTACTCTGGCATCATGGTTAAGGTCTTAACTCTTACTCTGGACTAATGGTTAAGGTCTTTACTCTTACTCTGGACTAATGGTTAAGGTCCTAACTCTTACTCTGGACTAATGGTTAAGGTCTTAACTCTTACTCTTGCATCATCGTTAAGGTCTTAACTCTTACTCTGGCATCATGGTTAAGGTCTTAACTCTTACTCTGGACTAATGGTTAAGGTCTTAACTCTTACTCTGGGATCATGGTTAAGTTCGTAACTCTTACTGTGGCCTATTGGTTAAGGTCCTAACTCTTACTCTGGCATCATGGTTAAGGTCTTAGACTCATACTCTGGCATCATGGTTAAGATCTTATCTCTTACTCTGGACTAATGGTTAAGTTCTTAACTCTTACTCTGGCATCATGGTTAAGGTCTTAGACTCTTACTCTGAACTAATGGTTAAGGTCTTAACTCTTACTCTGGGCTAATGGTTAATGTCTTAACTCTTACTCTGGACTAATGTTAAGGTCTTATCTCTTACTCTGGACTACTGGTTAATGTCTTAACTCTTACTCTGGCATCATGGTTAAGGTCTTAACTCTCACTCTGGCATCATGGTTAAGGTCTTAACTCTTACTCTGTACTCATGGTTAAGGTCTTAACTCTTACTCTGGCATCATGGTTAAGGTCTTAACTCTTACTCTGGACTAATGGTTAAGGTCTTAACTCTTACTCTGGACTAATGGTTAAGGTCTTAACTCTTACTCTGGAATCATGGTTAAAGTCTTAACTCTTACCCTGGACTAATGGTTAAGGTCTTAACTCTTACTCTGGACTAATGGTTAAGGTCTTAACTCTTACTCTGGCATCATGGTTAAGGTCTTAACTCTTACTCTGGACTAATGGTTAAGGTCTTAGACTCTTACTCTGGCATCATGGTTAAGGTCTTAACTCTTACTCTGGACTAATGGTTAAGGTCTTAGACTCTTACTATGGACTAATGGTTAAGGTCTTAACTTTTTCTCTGGGCTAATGGTTAAGGTCTTAGACTCTTACTCTGGCATCATGGTTAAGGTCTTAGACTCTTACTCTGGCATCAAGGTTAAGGTCTTAACTCTTACTCTGGCATCATGGTTAAGGTCTTAACTCTTACTCTGGACTAATGGTTAAGGTCTGAACTCTTACTCTGGACTAATGGTTAAGGTCTTAACTCTTACTCTGGACTAATGGTTAAGGTCTTAGACTCTTACACTTGACTAATGGTTAAGGTCTTAACTCTTACTCTGGCATCATGGTTAAGGTCTTAGACTCTTACTCTGGACTAATGGTTAAGGTCTTAACTCATACTCTGGACTAATGGTTAAGGCCTTAGACTCTTACTCTGGACTAATGGTTAAGGTCTTAACTCTTACTATGGACTAATGGTTAAGGTCTTAACTCTTACTCTGGACTAATGGTTAAGGTCTTAACTCTTACGCTGGCATCATGGTTAAGGTCTTAACTCTTACTCTGGACTAATGGTTAAGGTCTTAAGTCTTACTCTGGCATCATGATTAAGGTCTTAACTCTTACTCTGGACTAATGGTTAAGGTCTTAACTCTTACTCTGACATCATGGTTAAGGTCTTAACACTTACTCTGGACTAATGGTTAAGGTCTTAACTCTTAATCTGGCATCATCGTTAAGGTCTTAACTCTTACTCTGGCATCATGGTTAAGGTCTTAGACTCTTACTCTGGACTAATGGTTAAGGTCTTAACTCTTACTCTTGCATCATCGTTAAGGTCTTAACTCTTACTCTGGCATCATGGTTAAGGTCTTAACTCTTACTCTGGACTAATGGTTAAGGTCTTAACTCTTACTCTGGCATCATGGTTAAGGTCTTAACTCTGGCATCATGGTTAAGGTCTTGACTCTTACTCTGGTCTAATGGTTAAGGTCTTAACTCTTAGTCTGGCATCATGGTTAAGGTCTTAACTCTTACTCTGGACTAATGGTTAATGTCTTAGACTCTTACTCTGGACTAATGGTTAAGGTCTTAACTCTTTCTCTGGGCTAATGGTTAAGGTCTTAGACTCTTACTCTGGCATCATGGTTAAGGTCTTAGACTCGTACTCTGGCATCAAGGTTAAGGTCTTAACTCTTACTCTGGCATCATGGTTAAGGTCTTAACGCTTACTCTGGACTAATGGTTAAGGTCTTAACTCTTACTCTGGACTAATGGTTAAGGTCCTAACTCTTACTCTGGACTAATGGTTAAGGTCTTAACTCTTACTCTTGCATCATCGTTAAGGTCTTAACTCTTACTCTGGCATCATGGTTAAGGTCTTAACTCTTACTCTGGCATCATGGTTAAGGTCTTAACTCTTACTCTGGACTAATGGTTAAGGTCTTAACTCTTACTCTGGACCAATGGTTAAGGTCTTAACTCTTACTCTGGACTAATGGTTAAGGTCTTAACTCTTACTCTGGACTAATGGTTAAGGTCTTATCTCTTACTCTGGGATAATGATTAAGGTCTTAACTCTTACTCTGGCATCATGGTTAAGGTCTTAACTCTTACTCTGGCATCATGGTTAAGGTCTTAACTCTTACTCTGGACTAATGGTTAAGGTCTGAACTCTTACTCTGGACTAATGGTTAAGGTCTTAACTCATACTCTGGACTAATGGTTAAGGTCTTAACTCTTACTCTGGACTAATGGTTAAGGTATTAACTCTTACTCTGGCATCATGGTTAAGGTCTTAACTCTTACTCTGGACTAATGGTTAAGGTATTAACTCTTACTCTGGCATCATGGTTAAGGTCTTAACTCTTACTCTGGACTAATGGTTAAGGTCTTAACTCTTACTCTGGGATCATGGTTAAGTTCGTAACTTTTACTGTGGCCTATTGGTTAAGGTCCTAACTCTTACTCTGGCATCATGGTTAATGTCTTAACTCTTACTCTGGCATCATGGTTAAGGTCTTAACTCTTACTCTGGACTAATGGTTAAGGGCTTAACTCTTACTCTGGCATCACGGTTAAGGTCTTAACTCTTACTCTGGACTAATGGTTAAAGTCTTAACTCTTACTCTGGGCTAATGGTTAAGGTCTTAACTCTTACTCTGGACTAATGGTTAAGGTCTTAACTCTTACTCTGGACTAATGGTTAAGGTCTTAACTCTTACTCTGGACTAATGGTTAAGGTCTTATCTCTTACTCTGGGCTAATGATTAAGGTCTTAACTCTTACTCTGGCATCATGGTTAAGGTCTTAACTCTTACTCTGGCATCATGGTTAAGGTCTTAACTCTTACTCTGGACTAATGGTTAAGGTCTTAACTCTTACTCTGGCATCACGGTTAAGGTCTTAACTCTTACTCTGGACTAATGAATAAGGTCTTAACTCTTACTCTGGACTAATGGTTAATGTCTTAACTCTTACTCTAGCATCATGGTTAAGGTCTTAACTCTTACTCTGGACTAATGGTTAAGGTCTTAACTCTTACTCTGGCATCATGGTTAAGGTCTTAACTCTTACTCTGGCATCATGGTTAAGGTCTTAACTCTTACTATGGACTAATGGTTAAGGTCTTAACTCTTACTCTGGACTAATGGTTAAGGTCTTAACTCTTACTCTGGCATCATGGTTAAGGTCTTAGACTCTTACTCTGGAATAATGGTTAAGGTCTTAACTCTTACTCTGGACTAATGGTTAAGGTCTTAACTCTTACTCTGGCATCACGGTTAAGGTCTTAACTCTTACTCTGGACTAATGGTTAAGGTCTTAACTCTTACTCTGGGCTAATGGTTAAGGTCTTAACTCTTACTCTGGACTAATGGTTAAGGTCTTAACTCTTACTCTGGACAAATGGTTAAGGTCTTAGACTCTTACTCTGGCATCATGGTTAAGGTCTTAACTCTTACTCTGGACTAATGGTTAAGGTTTTAACTCTTACTCTGGCATCATGGTTAAGGTCTTAACACTTACTCTGGACTAATGGTTAAGGTCTTAACTCTTACTCTGGCATCATCGTTAAGGTCTTAACTCTTACTCTGGCATCATGGTTAAGGTCTTAGACTCTTACTCTGGACTAATGGTTAAGGTCTTAACTCTTACTCTGGACTTATGGTTAAGGTCTTAACTCTTACTCTTGCATCATCGTTAAGATCTTAACTCTTACTCTGGCATCATGGTTAAGGTCTTAACTCTTACTCTGGACTAATGGTTAAGGTCTTAACTCTTACTCTGGACTATTGGTTAAGGTCTTAACTCTTACTCTGGCATCATGGTTAAGGTCTTAACTCTGGCATCATGGTTAAGGTCTTAACTCTTACTCTGGACTAATGGTTAAGGTCTTAACTCTTAGTCTGGCATCATGGTTAAGGTCTTACCTCTTACTCTGGACTAATGGTTAAGGTCTTAGACTCTTACTCTGGACTAATGGTTAAGGTCTTAACTCTTTCTCTGGGCTAATGGTTAAGGTCTTAGACTCTTACTCTGGCATCATGGTTAAGGTCTTAGACTCTTACTCTGGCATCAAGGTTAAGGTCTTAACTCTTACTCTGGCATCATGGTTAAGGTCTTAACTCTTACTCTGGACTAATGGTTAAGGTCTTTACTCTTACTCTGGACTAATGGTTAAGGTCCTAACTCTTACTCTGGACTAATGGTTAAGGTCTTAACTCTTACTCTTGCATCATCGTTAAGGTCTTAACTCTTACTCTGGCATCATGGTTAAGGTCTTAACTCTTACTCTGGACTAATGGTTAAGGTCTTAACTCTTACTCTGGGATCATGGTTAAGTTCGTAACTCTTACTGTGGCCTATTGGTTAAGGTCCTAACTCTTACTCTGGCATCATGGTTAAGGTCTTAGACTCATACTCTGGCATCATGGTTAAGATCTTATCTCTTACTCTGGACTAATGGTTAAGTTCTTAACTCTTACTCTGGCATCATGGTTAAGGTCTTAGACTCTTACTCTGGACTAATGGTTAAGGTCTTAACTCTTACTCTGGGCTAATGGTTAAGGTCTTAACTCTTACTCTGGACTAATGTTAAGGTCTTATCTCTTACTCTGGACTATTGGTTAATGTCTTAACTCTTACTCTGGCATCATGGTTAAGGTCTTAACTCTCACTCTGGCATCATGGTTAAGGTCTTAACTCTTACTCTGTACTCATGGTTAAGGTCTTAACTCTTACTCTGGCATCATGGTTAAGGTCTTAACTCTTACTCTGGACTAATGGTTAAGGTCTTAACTCTTACTCTGGACTAATGGTTAAGGTCTTAACTCTTACTCTGGAATCATGGTTAAAGTCTTAACTCTTACCCTGGACTAATGGTTAAGGTCTTAACTCTTACTCTGGACTAATGGTTAAGGTCTTAACTCTTACTCTGGCATCATGGTTAAGGTCTTAACTCTTACTCTGGACTAATGGTTAAGGTCTTAGACTCTTACTCTGGCATCATGGTTAAGGTCTTAACTCTTACTCTGAACTAATGGTTAAGGTCTTAAATCTTACTCTGGTATCGTGGTTAAGTTCGTAACTCTTACTGTGGCCTATTGGTTAAGGTCCTAACTCTTACTCTGGCATCATGGTTAATGTCTTAACTCTTACTCTGGCATCATGGTTAAGGTCTTAACTTTTACTCTGGACTAATGGTTAAGGTCTTAACTCTTACTCTAGCATTACGGTTAAGGTCTTAACTCTTACTCTGGACTAATGGTTAAGGTCTTAACTCTTACTCTGGCATCATGGTTAAGGTCTTAACTCTTACTCTGGCATCATGGTTAAGGTCTTAACTCTTACTATGGACTAATGGTTAAGGTCTTAACTCTTACTCTGGACTAATGGTTAAGGTCTTAACTCTTACTCTGGCATCATGGTTAAGGTCTTAGACTCTTACTCTGGAATAATGGTTAAGGTCTTAACACTTACTCTGGACTAATGGTTAAGGTCTTAACTCTTACTCTGGCATCACGGTTAAGGTCTTAACTCTTATTCTGGACTGATGGTTAAGGTCTTAACTCTTACTCTGGGCTAATGGTTAAGGTCTTAACTCTTGCTCTGGACTAATGGTTAAGGTCTTAACTCTTACTCTGGACTAATGGTTAAGGTCTTAGACTCTTACTCTGGCATCATGGTTAAGGTCTTAACTCTTACTCTGAACTAATGGTTAAGGTCTTAACTCTTACTCTGGTATCATGGTTAAGTTCGTAACTCTTACTGTGGCCTATTGGTTAAGGTCCTAACTCTTACTCTGGCATCATGGTTAATGTCTTAACTCTTACTCTGGCATCATGGTTAAGGTCTTAACTTTTACTCTGGACTAATGGTTAAGGTCTTAACTCTTACTCTAGCATTACGGTTAAGGTCTTAACTCTTACTCTGGGCTAATAGTTAAGGTCTTAACTCTTACTCTGGACTAATGGTTAAGGTCTTAACTCTTACTCTGGACTAATGGTTAAGGTCTTAACTCTTACTCTGGCATCATGGTTGAGGTCTTAACTCTTACTCTGGACTAATGGTTAAGGTCTTAACTCTTACTCTGGACTAATGGTTAAGGTCTTAACTCTTACTCTTGCATCATCGTTAAGGTCTTAACTCTTACTCTGGCATCATGGTTAAGGTCTTAACTCTTACTCTGGACTAATGGTTAAGGTCTTAACTCTTACTCTGGAATAATGGTTAAGGTCTTAACTCTTACTCTGGCATCATGGTTAAGGTCTTAACTCTGGCATCATGGTTAAGGTCTTAACTCTTACTCTGGACTAATGGTTAAGGTCTTAACTCTTACTCTGGCATCATGGTTAAGGTCTTAGACTCATACTCTGGCATCATGGTTAAGGTCTCAACTCTTACTCTGGACTAATGGTTAAGGTCTTAACTCTTACTCTGGCATCATGGTTAAGGTCTTAGACTCTTACTCTGGACTAATGGTTAAGGTCTTAACTCTTACTCTAGGCTAATGGTTAAGGTCTTAACTCTTACTCTGGACTAATGGTTAATGTCTTATCTCTTACTCTGGACTAATGGTTAAGGTCTTAGACTCTTACTCTGGCATCATGGATAAGGTCTTAGACTCTTACTCTGGACTACTGGTTAATGTCTTAACTCTTACTCTGGCGTCCTGGTTAAGGTCTTAACTCTCACTCTGGCATCATGGTTAAGGTCTTAACTCTTACTCTGTACTCATGGTTAAGGTCTTAACACTTACTCTGGCATCATGGTTAAGGTCTTAACTCTTACTCTGGACTAATGGTTAAGGTCTTAACTCTTACTCTGGCATCATGGTTAAGGTCTTAACTCTTACTCTGGACACATGGTTAAGGTCTTAACTCTTACTCTGGACTAATGGTTAAGCTCTTAACTCTTACTCTGGACACATGGTTAAGGTCTTAACTCTTACTCTGGACTAATGGTTAAGGTCTTAACTCTTACTCTGGCATCATGGTTAAGGTCTTAACTCTTACTCTGGACTAATGGTTAAGGTCTTAGACTCTTACTCTGGCATCAAGGTTAAGGTCTTAACTCTTACTCTGGCATCATAGTTAAGGTCTTAACTCTTACTCTGGACTAATGGTTAAGGTCTGAACTCTTACTCTGGACTAATGGTTAAGGTCTTAACTCTTACTCTTGACTAATGGTTAAGGTCTTAACTCTTACTCTGGCATCATGGTTAAGGTCTTAGACTCTTACTCTGGACTAATGGTTAAGGTCTTAACTCATACTCTGGACTAATGGTTAAGGCCTTAGACTCTTACTCTGGACTAATGGTTAAGGTCTTAACTCTTACTCTGGACTAATGGTTAAGGCCTTAGACTCTTACTCTGGACTAATGGTTAAGGTCTTAACTCTTACTCTGGACTAATGGTTAAGGTCTTAACTCTTACTCTGGACTAATGGTTAATGTCTTAACTATTACGCTGGCATCATGGTTAAGGTCTTAACTCTTACTCTGGACTAATGGTTAAGGTCTTAAGTCTTACTCTGCCATCATGGTTAAGGTCTTAACTCTTACTCTGGACTAATGGTTAAGGTCTTAACTCTTACTCTGACATCATGGTTAAGGTCTTAACACTTACTCTGGACTAATGGTTAAGGTCTTAACTCTTAATCTGGCATCATCGTTAAGGTCTTAACTCTTACTCTGGCATCATGGTTAAGGTCTTAGACTCTTACTCTGGACTAATGGTTAAGGTCTTAACTCTTACTCTTGCATCATCGTTAAGGTCTTAACTCTTACTCTGGCATCATGGTTAAGGTCTAAACTCTTACTCTGGACTAATGGTTAAGGTCTTAACTCTTACTCTGGACTAATGGTTAAGGTCTTAACTCTTACTCTGGCATCATGGTTAAGGTCTTAACTCTGGCATCATGGTTAAGGTCTTAACTCTTACTCTGGTCTAATGGTTAAGGTCTTAACTCTTAGTCTGGCATCATGGTTAAGGTCTTAACTCTTACTCTGGACTAATAGTTAATGTCTTAGACTCTTACTCTGTACTAATGGTTAAGGTCTTAACTCTTTCTCTGGGCTAATGGTTAAGGTCTTAGACTCTTACTCTGGCATCATGTTACGGTCTTAGACTCTTACTCTGGCATCAAGGTTAAGGTCTTAACTCTTACTCTGGCATCATGGTTAAGGTCTTAACTCTTACTCTGGACTAATGGTTAAGGTCTTATCTCTTACTCTGGACTAATGGTTAAGGTCTTAGACTCTTACTCTGGCATCATGGATAAGGTCTTAGACTCTTACTCTGGACTACTGGTTAATGTCTTAACTCTTACTCTGGCGTCGTGGTTAAGGTCTTAACTCTCACTCTGGCATCATGGTTAAGGTCTTAACTCTTACTCTGTACTCATGGTTAAGGTCTTAACACTTACTCTGGCATCATGGTTAAGGTCTTAACTCTTACTCTGGACTAATGGTTAAGGTCTTAACTCTTACTCTGGCATCATGGTTAAGGTCTTAACTCTTACTCTGGACACATGGTTAAGGTCTTAACTCTTACTCTGGACTAATGGTTAAGCTCTTAACTCTTACTCTGGACACATGGTTAAGGTCTTAACTCTTACTCTGGACTAATGGTTAAGGTCTTAACTCTTACTCTGGCATCATGGTTAAGGTCTTAACTCTTACTCTGGACTAATGGTTAAGGTCTTAGACTCTTACTCTGGCATCAAGGTTAAGGTCTTAACTCTTACTCTGGCATCATAGTTAAGGTCTTAACTCTTACTCTGGACTAATGGTTAAGGTCTGAACTCTTACTCTGGACTAATGGTTAAGGTCTTAACTCTTACTCTTGACTAATGGTTAAGGTCTTAACTCTTACTCTGGCATCATGGTTAAGGTCTTAGACTCTTACTCTGGACTAATGGTTAAGGTCTTAACTCATACTCTGGACTAATGGTTAAGGCCTTAGACTCTTACTCTGGACTAATGGTTAAGGTCTTAACTCTTACTCTGGACTAATGGTTAAGGCCTTAGACTCTTACTCTGGACTAATGGTTAAGGTCTTAACTCTTACTCTGGACTAATGGTTAAGGTCTTAACTCTTACTCTGGACTAATGGTTAATGTCTTAACTATTACGCTGGCATCATGGTTAAGGTCTTAACTCTTACTCTGGACTAATGGTTAAGGTCTTAAGTCTTACTCTGCCATCATGGTTAAGGTCTTAACTCTTACTCTGGACTAATGGTTAAGGTCTTAACTCTTACTCTGACATCATGGTTAAGGTCTTAACACTTACTCTGGACTAATGGTTAAGGTCTTAACTCTTAATCTGGCATCATCGTTAAGGTCTTAACTCTTACTCTGGCATCATGGTTAAGGTCTTAGACTCTTACTCTGGACTAATGGTTAAGGTCTTAACTCTTACTCTTGCATCATCGTTAAGGTCTTAACTCTTACTCTGGCATCATGGTTAAGGTCTAAACTCTTACTCTGGACTAATGGTTAAGGTCTTAACTCTTACTCTGGACTAATGGTTAAGGTCTTAACTCTTACTCTGGCATCATGGTTAAGGTCTTAACTCTGGCATCATGGTTAAGGTCTTAACTCTTACTCTGGTCTAATGGTTAAGGTCTTAACTCTTAGTCTGGCATCATGGTTAAGGTCTTAACTCTTACTCTGGACTAATAGTTAATGTCTTAGACTCTTACTCTGTACTAATGGTTAAGGTCTTAACTCTTTCTCTGGGCTAATGGTTAAGGTCTTAGACTCTTACTCTGGCATCATGTTAAGGTCTTAGACTCTTACTCTGGCATCAAGGTTAAGGTCTTAACTCTTACTCTGGCATCATGGTTAAGGTCTTAACTCTTACTCTGGACTAATGGTTAAGGTCTTAACTCTTACTCTGGACTAATGGTTAAGGTCCTAACTCTTACTCTGGACTAATGGTTAAGGTCTTAACTCTTACTCTTGCATCATCGTTAAGGTCTTAACTCTTACTCTGGCATCATGGTTAAGGTCTTAACTCTTACTCTGGCATCATGGTTGAGGTCTTAACTCTTACTCTGGACTAATGGTTAAGGTCTTAACTCTTACTCTGGACTAATGGTTAAGGTCTTAACTCTTACTCTGGCATCATCGTTAAGGTCTTAACTCTTACTCTGGCATCATGGTTAAGGTCTTAACTCTTACTCTGGACTAATGGTTAAGGTCTTAACTCTTACTCTGGAATAATGGTTAAGGTCTTAACTCTTACTCTGGCATCATGGTTAAGGTCTTAACTCTTACTCTGGACTAATGGTTAAGGTCTTAACTCTTACTCTGGCATCATGGTTAAGGTCTTAGACTCATACTCTGGCATCATGGTTCAGGTCTCAACTCTTACTCTGGACTAATGGTTAAGGTCTTAACTCTTACTCTGGCATCATGGTTAAGGTCTTAGACTCTTACTCTGGACTAATGGTTAAGGTCTTAACTCTTACTCTGGGCTAATGGTTAAGGTCTTAACTCTTACTCTGGACTAATGGTTAAGGTCTTATCTCTTACTCTGGACTAATGGTTAAGGTCTTAGACTCTTACTCTGGCATCATGGATAAGGTCTTAGACTCTTACTCTGGACTACTGGTTAATGTCTTAACTCTTACTCTGGCGTCATGGTTAAGGTCTTAACTCTCACTCTGGCATCATGGTTAAGGTCTTAACTCTTACTCTGTACTCATGGTTAAGGTCTTAACACTTACTCTGGCATCATGGTTAAGGTCTTAACTCTTACTCTGGACTAATGGTTAAGGTCTTAACTCTTACTCTGGACTAATGGTTAAGGTCTTAACTCTTACTCTGGTATCATGGTTAAGGTCTTAACTCTTACTCTGGACACATGGTTAAGGTCTTAACTCTTACTCTGGACTAATGGTTAAGCTCTTAACTCTTACTCTGGACACATGGTTAAGGTCTTAACTCTTACTCTGGACTCATGGTTAAGGTCTTAACTCTTACTCTGGCTTCATGGTTAAGGTCTTAACTCTTACTCTGGACTAATGGTTAAGGTCTTAGACTCTTACTATGGACTAATGGTTAAGGTCCTAACTTTTTCTCTGGGCTAATGGTTAAGGTCTTAGACTCTTACTCTGGCATCATGGTTAAGGTCTTAGACTCTTACTCTGGCATCAAGGTTAAGGTCTTAACTCTTACTCTGGCATCATGGTTAAGGTCTTAACTCTTACTCTGGACTAATGGTTAAGGTCTGAACTCTTACTCTGGACTAATGGTTAAGGTCTTAACTCTTACTCTGGACTAATGGTTAAGGTCTTAGACTCTTACACTTGACTAATGGTTAAGGTCTTAACTCTTACTCTGGCATCATGGTTAAGGTCTTAGACTCTTACTCTGGACTAATGGTTAAGGTCTTAACTCATACTCTGGACTAATGGTTAAGGCCTTAGACTCTTACTCTGGACTAATTGTTAAGGTCTTAACTCTTACTATGGACTAATGGTTAAGGTCTTAACTCTTACTCTGGACTAATGGTTAAGGTCTTAACTCTTACGCTGGCATCATGGTTAAGGTCTTAACTCTTACTCTGGACTAATGGTTAAGGTCTTAAGTCTTACTCTGGCATCATGATTAAGGTCTTAACTCTTACTCTGGACTAATGGTTAAGGTCTTAACTCTTACTCTGACATCATGGTTAAGGTCTTAACACTTACTCTGGACTAATGGTTAAGGTCTTAACTCTTAATCTGGCATCATCGTTAAGGTCTTAACTCTTACTCTGGCATCATGGTTAAGGTCTTAGACTCTTACTCTGGACTAATGGTTAAGGTCTTAACTCTTACTCTTGCATCATCGTTAAGGTCTTAACTCTTACTCTGGCATCATGGTTAAGGTCTTAACTCTTACTCTGGACTAATGGTTAAGGTCTTAACTCTTACTCTGGCATCATGGTTAAGGTCTTAACTCTGGCATCATGGTTAAGGTCTTGACTCTTACTCTGGTCTAATGGTTAAGGTCTTAACTCTTAGTCTGGCATCATGGTTAAGGTCTTAACTCTTACTCTGGACTAATGGTTAATGTCTTAGACTCTTACTCTGGACTAATGGTTAAGGTCTTAACTCTTTCTCTGGGCTAATGGTTAAGGTCTTAGACTCTTACTCTGGCATCATGGTTAAGGTCTTAGACTCTTACTCTGGCATCAAGGTTAAGGTCTTAACTCTTACTCTGGCATCATGGTTAAGGTCTTAACGCTTACTCTGGACTAATGGTTAAGGTCTTAACTCTTACTCTGGACTAATGGTTAAGGTCCTAACTCTTACTCTGGACTAATGGTTAAGGTCTTAACTCTTACTCTTGCATCATCGTTAAGGTCTTAACTCTTACTCTGGCATCATGGTTAAGGTCTTAACTCTTACTCTGGCATCATGGTTAAGGTCTTAACTCTTACTCTGGACTAATGGTTAAGGTCTTAACTCTTACTCTGGACCAATGGTTAAGGTCTTAACTCTTACTCTGGACTAATGGTTAAGGTCTTAACTCTTACTCTGGACTAATGGTTAAGGTCTTATCACTTACTCTGGGATAATGATTAAGGTCTTAACTCTTACTCTGGCATCATGGTTAAGGTCTTAACTCTTACTCTGGCATCATGGTTAAGGTCTTAACTCTTACTCTGGACTAATGGTTAAGGTCTGAACTCTTACTCTGGACTAATGGTTAAGGTCTTAACTCTTACTCTGGGCTAATGGTTAAGGTCTTAACTCTTACTCTGGACTAATGGTTAAGGTCTTAACTCTTACTCTGGACAAATGGTTAAGGTCTTAGACTCTTACTCTGGACTAATGGTTAAGGTCTTAACTCTTACTCTGGGCTAATGGTTAAGGTCTTAACTCTTACTCTGGACTAATGGTTAAGGTCTTATCTCTTACTCTGGACTAATGGTTAAGGTCTTAGACTCTTACTCTGGCATCATGGATAAGGTCTTAGACTCTTACTCTGGACTACTGGTTAATGTCTTAACTCTTACTCTGGCGTCATGGTTAAGGTCTTAACTCTCACTCTGGCATCATGGTTAAGTTCTTAACTCTTACTCTGTACTCATGGTTAAGGTCTTAACACTTACTCTGGCATCATGGTAAAGGTCTTAACTCTTACTCTGGCATCATGGTTAAGGTCTTAACTCTTACTCTGGACTAATGGTTAAGGTCTTTACTCTTACTCTGGACTAATGGTTAAGGTCCTAACTCTTACTCTGGACTAATGGTTAAGGTCTTAACTCTTACTCTTGCATCATCGTTAAGGTCTTAACTCTTACTCTGGCATCATGGTTAAGGTCTTAACTCTTACTCTGGACTAATGGTTAAGGTCTTAACTCTTACTCTGGGATCATGGTTAAGTTCGTAACTCTTACTGTGGCCTATTGGTTAAGGTCCTAACTCTTACTCTGGCATCATGGTTAAGGTCTTAGACTCATACTCTGGCATCATGGTTAAGATCTTATCTCTTACTCTGGACTAATGGTTAAGTTCTTAACTCTTACTCTGGCATCATGGTTAAGGTCTTAGACTCTTACTCTGGACTAATGGTTAAGGTCTTAACTCTTACTCTGGGCTAATGGTTAAGGTCTTAACTCTTACTCTGGACTAATGTTAAGGTCTTATCTCTTACTCTGGACTACTGGTTAATGTCTTAACTCTTACTCTGGCATCATGGTTAAGGTCTTAACTCTCACTCTGGCATCATGGTTAAGGTCTTAACTCTTACTCTGTACTCATGGTTAAGGTCTTAACTCTTACTCTGGCATCATGGTTAAGGTCTTAACTCTTACTCTGGACTAATGGTTAAGGTCTTAACTCTTACTCTGGACTAATGGTTAAGGTCTTAACTCTTACTCTGGAATCATGGTTAAAGTCTTAACTCTTACCCTGGACTAATGGTTAAGGTCTTAACTCTTACTCTGGACTAATGGTTAAGGTCTTAACTCTTACTCTGGCATCATGGTTAAGGTCTTAACTCTTACTCTGGACTAATGGTTAAGGTCTTAGACTCTTACTCTGGCATCATGGTTAAGGTCTTAACTCTTACTCTGAACTAATGGTTAAGGTCTTAAATCTTACTCTGGTATCGTGGTTAAGTTCGTAACTCTTACTGTGGCCTATTGGTTAAGGTCCTAACTCTTACTCTGGCATCATGGTTAATGTCTTAACTCTTACTCTGGCATCATGGTTAAGGTCTTAACTTTTACTCTGGACTAATGGTTAAGGTCTTAACTCTTACTCTAGCATTACGGTTAAGGTCTTAACTCTTACTCTGGACTAATGGTTAAGGTCTTAACTCTTACTCTGGCATCATGGTTAAGGTCTTAACTCTTACTCTGGCATCATGGTTAAGGTCTTAACTCTTACTATGGACTAATGGTTAAGGTCTTAACTCTTACTCTGGACTAATGGTTAAGGTCTTAACTCTTACTCTGGCATCATGGTTAAGGTCTTAGACTCTTACTCTGGAATAATGGTTAAGGTCTTAACACTTACTCTGGACTAATGGTTAAGGTCTTAACTCTTACTCTGGCATCACGGTTAAGGTCTTAACTCTTATTCTGGACTGATGGTTAAGGTCTTAACTCTTACTCTGGGCTAATGGTTAAGGTCTTAACTCTTGCTCTGGACTAATGGTTAAGGTCTTAACTCTTACTCTGGACTAATGGTTAAGGTCTTAGACTCTTACTCTGGCATCATGGTTAAGGTCTTAACTCTTACTCTGAACTAATGGTTAAGGTCTTAACTCTTACTCTGGTATCATGGTTAAGTTCGTAACTCTTACTGTGGCCTATTGGTTAAGGTCCTAACTCTTACTCTGGCATCATGGTTAATGTCTTAACTCTTACTCTGGCATCATGGTTAAGGTCTTAACTTTTACTCTGGACTAATGGTTAAGGTCTTAACTCTTACTCTAGCATTACGGTTAAGGTCTTAACTCTTACTCTGGGCTAATAGTTAAGGTCTTAACTCTTACTCTGGACTAATGGTTAAGGTCTTAACTCTTACTCTGGACTAATGGTTAAGGTCTTAACTCTTACTCTGGCATCATGGTTGAGGTCTTAACTCTTACTCTGGACTAATGGTTAAGGTCTTAACTCTTACTCTGGACTAATGGTTAAGGTCTTAACTCTTACTCTTGCATCATCGTTAAGGTCTTAACTCTTACTCTGGAATAATGGTTAAGGTCTTAACTCTTACTCTGGCATCATGGTTAAGGTCTTAACTCTGGCATCATGGTTAAGGTCTTAACTCTTACTCTGGACTAATGGTTAAGGTCTTAACTCTTACTCTGGCATCATGGTTAAGGTCTTAGACTCATACTCTGGCATCATGGTTAAGGTCTCAACTCTTACTCTGGACTAATGGTTAAGGTCTTAACTCTTACTCTGGCATCATGGTTAAGGTCTTAGACTCTTACTCTGGACTAATGGTTAAGGTCTTAACTCTTACTCTAGGCTAATGGTTAAGGTCTTAACTCTTACTCTGGACTAATGGTTAATGTTAGAATGGGGAACCTCTGGTTGGCACAGGTAGGTACTTGCGACAAGCAGCGGTCCCTTCTTCTATTCAGGGCGAGGGAATTACCCCTTCAGAACAACCCCTGCTCACCCTATAGGTAGTGTGGCGCGAGCAGTCAGGGCTAAACTTCAGGGCGCTAGTCAGTTAAGCATTTATGATCACACACAGTAAACCACAATGATCCCCCACAAACGGACACCAGGCGTAAGTTGTATCAAAAATACGGATGCTTTATATAAAAGATTCTTTGTTACGCAGGCATGTACAAGACCATCAATAACGGTTGCGAAATGGAAGCCACAAGATGATAATTAGGCACTGTTCTTGTCTTTGGTAACTTATTCGATCACGAGCGCTTCACAGGGCTCGGTTGAGTCGGTCCAGTCACGATGATGCGCAGGGCACCCAGGGTACAGTGATACGGGGAAATCAGAACGTTGCGGACCCCGAGTCCGATAGAGAGTTCACTGTACCTGGGAACGTGCGATGTGCTTGGACGAGTCTTCAGGAGAGATGCAGGTTCTGCACCTCGTGGGTCTTCCGGATCAAGAATTCAGCGGGCGGCTCTCGGTAGACAGGTGCGGCCCAGGGCCTCCGACACGGACTGTGCGGGAGGCCACTGCGGAGGGCGGCACGGTCAGACTCAGGCTGGGAGGTGAAGCGGGGCGGCCGGATACGTTACGACGTACGGGCGGCCGTCCGAGGCTGGATTTCACTTCCCCACTAGAAATCCGGCGGGAGGGCGAAAGGGCACCAAGCGCGCTCCAGTAGCAGGCAGGTGACAGGGAAGCGGGACGGCCAGACTCGATGGGTCCAGAGCGACTCAGGTAGAGCGGGGCTCTTGGCGAGTGGAGGCGGCCAGGCTTCTGGGTGTCACGGCCCTAGGAGGGATGCGAAGGTGCGCAGGGCACTCCGGCGGGAGAAAGCACACGGCTCGAATTCTCAGACGAGCGGAGACACGGTGAACCCACTGGTCCTGGGGTTCAGTTCAGGGGGCAAGCTCTTCTTCCAAGCCCTTGGAGATAGTTGAAGAACAAAGTGCAAAAGTCTCTTTCAGTCTTTTTCCTCTCCTTCCTTAGCAAGGCACCTACTGCAGGCCAGTCCCTCAGGTCAGGGAAAGTTACTCCTCCTTCAGCTTCTTCCAGGTCCGTCTAGTCAGGCAGAGTTCCTTCGTGGTTCAATCTGGATCTGATTTCTTAGGAGCCAGGCTCCTACTTTTATACAGGGATTCTTTTGTTCTTTAGCGCCAGGGGGCCTGGGCCTGGCTCAGTCCAGTTTTGGAGCACTCTGTTGTGGTGACTCGGCTTGTTCCTTTCAGCAGCAGGGCAGAGACATCAGCCGCTCCACAGGGGGCGGCGCCGGCTTTGTGGTGGCAGAGCACAGGTCTATTCAAGAGTCAGGGTGCACTCCTCCCACCCATCCTGGTGTAATCTCTCTACCCACCACCTGGCAGCCAACCTGTCTCCTGGAATCCCCCAACCCTGCTCCTGTACTGTTGCTAGGCAGAACACACACACACAGCAGAGGCGGACTGAGATGGTTAGGCACGCAAAGGCTAACTTTCTAAAAGTAGCATTTGCAAACCCAGGATATTAAAATAACCTTTACTAAAAGACGTATTTCATTATCCTGAGTTCAGGCATACTAAACATGACTTTCTACCATGCTCTCTGAGTCCACTGGGGTCACAGCGTGTAGCGATCCCAGCAGCCCATTCTGGCCTATGGAGAACAGGTAGCCTTCAATAGTGAAAAACGAAAATGGCTGTAATTCACTATTAAGACATGCCACACACATCAGGGCATGTCCTACCTTACACCTACAATGCACCCTGCGCTCAGGCCTACCAGAGGGGTGACTAACATGTAGTTAAGGGAAGGTTTAGGGACTGGTAAGTGGGGACACTTGCTCAGTCAGCGCGACGGTACCAGACCGCGCGCAGGTTCTGCAGTGGCAGACCCTAGACACATTTTACCCCGCTGCTTCGGTGGGTGGCACAACCAGTGCTGCAAGCCCACTAGCAGCATTTGGATATACGAGCCCTTGGCACCCCTGGTGCACTCTACTAGGGACTGATAGTAAACCAAATAAACCAAACGTGGAAGTCAATTCACATAATACATTTTACCATAGGGAGCACTTGCACTGTGGCACTGGATGGCAGTGGCACAGCGCCCTGAGCAGCTAACACCAACACAAAAACACATTGAGGCACAGACAAAAATGGAAGGGTGACCCACGCCAATGGTGCCAGGTCTAACACGTGTCCCCTCCAGCTGAAAAGTGGGGAGAACTACCCTACCCCAGGGAGTTCTGCATCACTAAGGCGGAAAAACCTGGACAGACCGTCAGCATTGGCGTGATCTGTGCCAGGGCGATGCTCCACCGTAAAGTCCATACCCTGTAGGGAGATGGACCACCTCAACAGTTTTGGGTTCTCACCCCTCATTTGCATCAACCATCTGAGGGGCCTGTGGTCGGTCTGAACCCGGAAGTGAGACCCAAACAAATAGGGTCTTAGCTTCTTCAGCGCCCAGACCACAGCAAATGCTTCTCGTTCTATCGCACTCCACCTTTGTTCCCGGGGAAGTAGCCTCCGGCTAATAAAGGCTACGGGTTGGTCAAAGCCCTCCTCAGTGATCTGTGAGAGAACAGCCCCTACACCATGCTCTGATGCATCCGTCTGCACCAGGAACTCTTTGGAGAAGTCAGGAGCCAAGAGCACGGGCGCCGTGCACATGGCAGTTTTCAGGGTGTCGAAGGCTTTCTGACAGGTGTCAGTCCATATCACTTTTCTGGGCTGCTTCTTCGAAGTCAGCTCGGTCAAGGGGGCAACGATGCTGCCATACCCCTTGACAAACCTCCTGTAGTACCCGGTGAGTCCTAAAAAGGCCCTCACCTCCGTCTGGGTCTTTGGGGGCTCCCAAGCCAGGATGGTTTCAACTTTGGGTTGGAGGGGCGCCACCTGGCCGCTCCCCACTTGGTGTCCCAAGTACACCACTGAACCCTGCCCGATCTGACACTTGCTTGCCTTGATCGTGAGGCCTGCCTTGCGCAGCGCCATCAACACTTCCCAGAGATGTTGCAGGTGTTCTTCCCATGTGCCGCTGAACACTGCGATGTCGTCCAGGTAGGCGGCGCTGAACTCGGTCAGCCCAGCCAACACCTGGTTGACCAACCTCTGGAAGGTGGCAGGGGCATTCTTCATCCCAAAGGGCATCACCCGGAACTGGTAATGCCCATCTGGCGTAGAGAATGCGGACCTCTCTTTGGCCCCATCAGTCAAGGCGATCTGCCAGTACCCAGACGTTAAGTCAAACGTGCTGAGGTACCGTGCAGCCCCTAACCGATCGATGAGCTCATCAGCTCTGGGGATGGGGTGCGCGTCAGTCTTCGTGACTGAGTTGAGTCCTCGGTAGTCCACACAGAACCGGAGTTCGGGCGTGGCACCCGGCGCTGCAGCCTTTGGGACCAAGACCACTGGGCTGGCCCAAGGACTGCTGGAGGACTCAACCACCCCTAGGGCAAGCATCTTCGAGACCTCCTCTTTGATGCAGGCCCTGACCCTGTCAGTTACCCGGTAGGCCTTGTGCTTCACAGGTAAGCTGTCTCCCGTATCCACATCATGGACGCACCAATTTGTGATACCGGGAACCAGGGAGAACAGGTCAGGAAACTGCCCCAGCAGCTGGCGGCAGTCACCCTGTTGCTCAGGGGTCAGGGTGGGTGAGAGGTTTACCCCATCCACTGACCCGTCTCGCTCTGAGGCTACCAAGAGGTCAGGGAGAGGCTCGGACTCCTCTTCCGTCCCATCATCGGTGGCCAAGAGCATGCCCACTTCGGACCTCTCCAAGTGGGGCTTCAGTCGATTGACATGTAGGACCCTTAAGGGGTTCCTAGGAGACCGCAAGTCCACCAAGTAGGTGACAGAACTCTTGCGCTCCACAATCTCAAAGGGTCCTGTCCACTTGTCCTGGAGTGCACAAGGCTCCACAGGGGCCAGGACCCACACTTTTTGGCCAGGTTGAAGCTCAACCAGAGTGGCATTCTGGTCGTACCACCGCTTCATTTCCTCCTGGCTGGCTTCCAGGTTTGCCTCCGCAAGTTGCCTGAAACGCCTAGTCTGGTTCCGGAAAGCCAGCATGTAACTGTATACATTCTGGGGAGGTTTCCTGGGAGATTGCTCCCAGCCTTCCTTGACCAGACTAAGAGGTCCTCGTACTGGGTGGCCGTACAAAAGCTCAAAGGGACTGAACCCTAGAGATTTTTGTGGCACCTCGCGGTACGCAAAGAGGAGGCATGGTAAGAGGACGTCCCACTTACGCCTCATGGGTTCCTCGAGACCCATAATCATGCCCTTCAGGGTTCGGTTGAAGCGCTCAACCAACCCGTTTCCTTGGGGATGGTAAGGGGTGGTGAACTTGTAGGTTACACCACACTCTTGCCAAAGGGACTTCATATATTTTGATATGAAGTTGGTCCCCCTGTCAGACACCACCTCTAGAGGGAATCCTACTCGTGAGAAAATTCCCATCAGTGCTCGTCCCACCACGGGGGCCGTCACTGTCCTCAGAGGGATGGCTTCAGGGTACCGGGTGGCATGGTCCACCAAGACCAGGATAAACCTGTTGCCCATGGCTGTCTTGGGGTCCAGCGGCCCCACAATGTCAATCCCCACCCGCTGGAATGGGGTACTGACCACAGGGAAAGGTTGGAGTGGAGCTTTCAGCTTCCTTCCACTCTTGCCACTTGCCTGGCAAGTCTGGCATGTCCTGCAGTGAGTGTCAGAACTCCTGCGCATTTGGGGCCAATAAAAGTGGGTGACAAGCCTTTCAAAGGTCTTGTCCTGCCCCAAATGTCCTGCTAACGGTACGTCGTGAGCCAGCCCCAGTAGGAAGGCTCTGAACTTCTGGGGTACCACCAGCGCACGGGCTGACCCAGGTTCAGCCACCTTAGGCTCGGAGTATAGGAGGTCGTTCTCCCAGTAGATCAAGTGAGTTCCGGACTGATCACCATTGGCCTGGGCTGCAGCCTGCTGCCGCATACCCTCTAGAGAGGGGCACTCTTTCTGCTCCCTGCAGAATTCCTCCCTGGTGGGGCCTCCTTCTTGCTGCCAATGGGTCAGCTCAGGCAGGTCCCCCAGTTCGGCTATCTGTTCCCCGGTAGGCTCCAGGGCATCCCCCTCAAGGTCTGCTTCCTCCTGGGCCGTGGGAACGTCAGGAGCCGGATTCCCGTGCCTCCCTTGCCCTCTCTCTAAGGCCGGTTCCTGGGCCTCTCCCTCAGGCTCCAGGGTTCCTTCAACACCCCTACCGGCTGCCATCGACCGGGTGGTCACGCACGCCCAATCAGGCAAGCCCACCATCCGCAGGTGAGTTGTCTTCTCCACCTTTTCCCAAGGGGAGCTCTCCAAATCGTTACCAAGGAGACAATCAACAGGCATGGCCTCTCTCACAGCCACTTGCAGAGTACCAGAGACCCCCCCCCACTCAAAGGGAACCTGAGCCATTGGACACTGACTCTCTGTGTTGTCAGCGTTGACAACACGGCAGAATGCGTGCGGGACAACCTGCTCTTGAGACACCAGGTGTTGCTTGACAGCAGTCACACTGGCTCCTGTATCTCTAAGAGCCCCCACCCTCTTGCCATTTATGGTCACCCACTGCCCATACTTTTGAGTATTGGGGGGCAGCTGGGCCTCAGCGACCATCTCACTGTCTCCTAATGAGACTAGGGTCATCTGTACGGGATCCCCCGCCCCTTGGACGTCGATCTCCCTCCCCAAGGCTACACTATTCACCTGCTTGGGGGGTGGGGCACCAGAGGGTGCTGGTTTACCATACAGGGGGCACTTGGGATCCACGGAAATGTGCCCCAGGTTGTTACACTTGTAACATCTGAGGGGCCCTCTTTGAACAGGGTTACCTGTCGGGGCCCCGGTCTGCTTCGGGGGTGGGGGTGGCTGAGAACCTTTCCCTTGGTTCCCTTGGGAATTACTTTGGGGCCCTTTGTAGAACTCCCTCTGTTTACCCTTGTCCCCCCCACTCTTCTGCTGGGGACCCTGAACACCCTTGGCGGGGCCTCCCACGGGACCCTTGTGGACCCTGGTGCTGATCCAGCGGTCCGCCTCCTCAGCAAGCTTCCTCGGGTTGGACAGCTTGCTATCGATCAGGTGTTGGCGTAGCTCAGGAAAACAATTATCCGACAAGTGCTCCCAGGCGATTAAATCAAACAGCCCTTGGTAATCATCCACCTTGCTACCCTTCACCCAACCATCCAGCGCTCTGCAAAAAAAGGTCACATATTCTACATAAGTGGTACCAGGTTTCTTGGTGCAATCCCTAAATCTCTGTCTGTACAATTCAGGAGTCAACCCATACCTTGTCATAAGAGCCTCCTTCATGTGTGGATAGGATGTGTGGACATCAGAGGGGAGGTCTAGCAGTGTGTCCCGCCCCTCACTCAGGAACCTTCCCCACAACCCCGCTCCCCAATCCTTCTCAGGGACCCGGTGGGAGGACATGGCTACTTCATAGGCCCTAAACCACTGCCCAATATCATCCTGCTTATAATATTCTTTGACTACATCTTTAGGAATGTGCACCCTTGACTCTGTTAAATTGCTGCCACCAGAGGGTGAGTTGTCTAAACTCCTGGCCTTGAGATCCAACTCCCTCATTTTTACCTCATGCTCCATGGCCAGTTTCTGCCTTTCTCTCTCCATTTGCAGTTTTGCCATCTCCACCTCATGTGCTCGGGCGGCACTCCTGTCGGCCAACTCCTCTGGCGACAGGCCTCTGCTAGGCTCAGAAACACCTTCTGGGGGTATCACCTCCCGGGCATTCTCTGGGAACTTTGATTCGTGCCAGGCTCTCAGCGCCTTTACGTACTGATCCTTAGTGGTTAGTCCGCTTTGTTTAATTCGGTACTTGGAGAGATATCCTTTCAAGATATCATTGTTGCACTTCCGCAGTGCGCCTTCTTCCCAATCGATGTCATCAACTCCAGAGAATACGGAGGACGCTCTGCTCCCACTGACTGAGCTAGGCATGGTTTCGTAAGGTGGAGATTCTTCTTTAGCAACAACTGTCAATCAATCTGTGGCTGCGTTATAGGTCTGCTCTACGTGGTGATCAATAATTCACTGTATGTAAATCATAAATGCAAATTCGAAATCCCACCGCTGCCACCAATGTTAGAATGGGGAACCTCTGGTTGGCACAGGTAGGTACTTGCGACAAGCAGCGGTCCCTTCTTCTATTCAGGGCGAGGGAATTACCCCTTCAGAACAACCCCTGCTCACCCTATAGGTAGTGTGGCGCGAGCAGTCAGGGCTAAACTTCAGGGCGCTAGTCAGTTAAGCATTTATGATCACACACAGTAAACCACAATGATCCCCCACAAACGGACACCAGGCGTAAGTTGTATCAAAAATACGGATGCTTTATATAAAAGATTCTTTGTTACGCAGGCATGTACAAGACCATCAATAACGGTTGCGAAATGGAAGCCACAAGATGATAATTAGGCACTGTTCTTGTCTTTGGTAACTTATTCGATCACGAGCGCTTCACAGGGCTCGGTTGAGTCGGTCCAGTCACGATGATGCGCAGGGCACCCAGGGTACAGTGATACGGGGAAATCAGAACGTTGCGGACCCCGAGTCCGATAGAGAGTTCACTGTACCTGGGAACGTGCGATGTGCTTGGACGAGTCTTCAGGAGAGATGCAGGTTCTGCACCTCGTGGGTCTTCCGGATCAAGAATTCAGCGGGCGGCTCTCGGTAGACAGGTGCGGCCCAGGGCCTCCGACACGGACTGTGCGGGAGGCCACTGCGGAGGGCGGCACGGTCAGACTCAGGCTGGGAGGTGAAGCGGGGCGGCCGGATACGTTATGACGTACGGGCGGCCGTCCGAGGCTGGATTTCACTTCCCCACTAGAAATCCGGCGGGAGGGCGAAAGGGCACCAAGCGCGCTCCAGTAGCAGGCAGGTGACAGGGAAGCGGGACGGCCAGACTCGATGGGTCCAGAGCGACTCAGGTAGAGCGGGGCTCTTGGCGAGTGGAGGCGGCCAGGCTTCTGGGTGTCACGGCCCTAGGAGGGATGCGAAGGTGCGCAGGGCACTCCGGCGGGAGAAAGCACACGGCTCGAATTCTCAGACGAGCGGAGACACGGTGAACCCACTGGTCCTGGGGTTCAGTTCAGGGGGCAAGCTCTTCTTCCAAGCCCTTGGAGATAGTTGAAGAACAAAGTGCAAAAGTCTCTTTCAGTCTTTTTCCTCTCCTTCCTTAGCAAGGCACCTACTGCAGGCCAGTCCCTCAGGTCAGGGAAAGTTACTCCTCCTTCAGCTTCTTCCAGGTCCTTCTAGTCAGGCAGAGTTCCTTCGTGGTTCAATCTGGATCTGATTTCTTAGGAGCCAGGCTCCTACTTTTATACAGGGATTCTTTTGTTCTTTAGCGCCAGGGGGCCTGGGCCTGGCTCAGTCCAGTTTTGGAGCACTCTGTTGTGGTGACTCGGCTTGTTCCTTTCAGCAGCAGGGCAGAGACATCAGCCGCTCCACAGGGGGCGGCGCCGGCTTTGTGGTGGCAGAGCACAGGTCTATTCAAGAGTCAGGGTGCACTCCTCCCACCCATCCTGGTGTAATCTCTCTACCCACCACCTGGCAGCCAACCTGTCTCCTGGAATCCCCCAACCCTGCTCCTGTACTGTTGCTAGGCAGAACACACACACACAGCAGAGGCGGACTGAGATGGTTAGGCACGCAAAGGCTAACTTTCTAAAAGTAGCATTTGCAAACCCAGGATATTAAAATAACCTTTACTAAAAGACGTATTTCATTATCCTGAGTTCAGGCATACTAAACATGACTTTCTACCATGCTCTCTGAGTCCACTGGGGTCACAGCGTGTAGCGATCCCAGCAGCCCATTCTGGCCTATGGAGAACAGGTAGCCTTCAATAGTGAAAAACGAAAATGGCTGTAATTCACTATTAAGACATGCCACACACATCAGGGCATGTCCTACCTTACACCTACAATGCACCCTGCGCTCAGGCCTACCAGAGGGGTGACTAACATGTAGTTAAGGGAAGGTTTAGGGACTGGTAAGTGGGGACACTTGCTCAGTCAGCGCGACGGTACCAGACCGCGCGCAGGTTCTGCAGTGGCAGACCCTAGACACATTTTACCCCGCTGCTTCGGTGGGTGGCACAACCAGTGCTGCAAGCCCACTAGCAGCATTTGGATATACGAGCCCTTGGCACCCCTGGTGCACTCTACTAGGGACTGATAGTAAACCAAATAAACCAAACGTGGAAGTCAATTCACATAATACATTTTACCATAGGGAGCACTTGCACTGTGGCACTGGATGGCAGTGGCACAGCGCCCTGAGCAGCTAACACCAACACAAAAACACATTGAGGCACAGACAAAAATGGAAGGGTGACCCACGCCAATGGTGCCAGGTCTAACAGTTAAGGTCTTATCTCTTACTCTGGACTAATGGTTAAGGTCTTAGACTCTTACTCTGGCATCATGGATAAGGTCTTAGACTCTTACTCTGGACTACTGGTTAATGTCTTAACTCTTACTCTGGCGTCCTGGTTAAGGTCTTAACTCTCACTCTGGCATCATGGTTAAGGTCTTAACTCTTACTCTGTACTCATGGTTAAGGTCTTAACACTTACTCTGGCATCATGGTTAAGGTCTTAACTCTTACTCTGGACTAATGGTTAAGGTCTTAACTCTTACTCTGGCATCATGGTTAAGGTCTTAACTCTTACTCTGGACACATGGTTAAGGTCTTAACTCTTACTCTGGACTAATGGTTAAGCTCTTAACTCTTACTCTGGACACATGGTTAAGGTCTTAACTCTTACTCTGGACTAATGGTTAAGGTCTTAACTCTTACTCTGGCATCATGGTTAAGGTCTTAACTCTTACTCTGGACTAATGGTTAAGGTCTTAGACTCTTACTCTGGCATCAAGGTTAAGGTCTTAACTCTTACTCTGGCATCATAGTTAAGGTCTTAACTCTTACTCTGGACTAATGGTTAAGGTCTGAACTCTTACTCTGGACTAATGGTTAAGGTCTTAACTCTTACTCTTGACTAATGGTTAAGGTCTTAACTCTTACTCTGGCATCATGGTTAAGGTCTTAGACTCTTACTCTGGACTAATGGTTAAGGTCTTAACTCATACTCTGGACTAATGGTTAAGGCCTTAGACTCTTACTCTGGACTAATGGTTAAGGTCTTAACTCTTACTCTGGACTAATGGTTAAGGCCTTAGACTCTTACTCTGGACTAATGGTTAAGGTCTTAACTCTTACTCTGGACTAATGGTTAAGGTCTTAACTCTTACTCTGGACTAATGGTTAATGTCTTAACTATTACGCTGGCATCATGGTTAAGGTCTTAACTCTTACTCTGGACTAATGGTTAAGGTCTTAAGTCTTACTCTGCCATCATGGTTAAGGTCTTAACTCTTACTCTGGACTAATGGTTAAGGTCTTAACTCTTACTCTGACATCATGGTTAAGGTCTTAACACTTACTCTGGACTAATGGTTAAGGTCTTAACTCTTAATCTGGCATCATCGTTAAGGTCTTAACTCTTACTCTGGCATCATGGTTAAGGTCTTAGACTCTTACTCTGGACTAATGGTTAAGGTCTTAACTCTTACTCTTGCATCATCGTTAAGGTCTTAACTCTTACTCTGGCATCATGGTTAAGGTCTAAACTCTTACTCTGGACTAATGGTTAAGGTCTTAACTCTTACTCTGGACTAATGGTTAAGGTCTTAACTCTTACTCTGGCATCATGGTTAAGGTCTTAACTCTGGCATCATGGTTAAGGTCTTAACTCTTACTCTGGTCTAATGGTTAAGGTCTTAACTCTTAGTCTGGCATCATGGTTAAGGTCTTAACTCTTACTCTGGACTAATAGTTAATGTCTTAGACTCTTACTCTGTACTAATGGTTAAGGTCTTAACTCTTTCTCTGGGCTAATGGTTAAGGTCTTAGACTCTTACTCTGGCATCATGTTACGGTCTTAGCCTCTTACTCTGGCATCAAGGTTAAGGTCTTAACTCTTACTCTGGCATCATGGTTAAGGTCTTAACTCTTACTCTGGACTAATGGTTAAGGTCTTATCTCTTACTCTGGACTAATGGTTAAGGTCTTAGACTCTTACTCTGGCATCATGGATAAGGTCTTAGACTCTTACTCTGGACTACTGGTTAATGTCTTAACTCTTACTCTGGCGTCCTGGTTAAGGTCTTAACTCTCACTCTGGCATCATGGTTAAGGTCTTAACTCTTACTCTGTACTCATGGTTAAGGTCTTAACACTTACTCTGGCATCATGGTTAAGGTCTTAACTCTTACTCTGGACTAATGGTTAAGGTCTTAACTCTTACTCTGGCATCATGGTTAAGGTCTTAACTCTTACTCTGGACACATGGTTAAGGTCTTAACTCTTACTCTGGACTAATGGTTAAGCTCTTAACTCTTACTCTGGACACATGGTTAAGGTCTTAACTCTTACTCTGGACTAATGGTTAAGGTCTTAACTCTTACTCTGGCATCATGGTTAAGGTCTTAACTCTTACTCTGGACTAATGGTTAAGGTCTTAGACTCTTACTCTGGCATCAAGGTTAAGGTCTTAACTCTTACTCTGGCATCATAGTTAAGGTCTTAACTCTTACTCTGGACTAATGGTTAAGGTCTGAACTCTTACTCTGGACTAATGGTTAAGGTCTTAACTCTTACTCTTGACTAATGGTTAAGGTCTTAACTCTTACTCTGGCATCATGGTTAAGGTCTTAGACTCTTACTCTGGACTAATGGTTAAGGTCTTAACTCATACTCTGGACTAATGGTTAAGGCCTTAGACTCTTACTCTGGACTAATGGTTAAGGTCTTAACTCTTACTCTGGACTAATGGTTAAGGCCTTAGACTCTTACTCTGGACTAATGGTTAAGGTCTTAACTCTTACTCTGGACTAATGGTTAAGGTCTTAACTCTTACTCTGGACTAATGGTTAATGTCTTAACTATTACGCTGGCATCATGGTTAAGGTCTTAACTCTTACTCTGGACTAATGGTTAAGGTCTTAAGTCTTACTCTGCCATCATGGTTAAGGTCTTAACTCTTACTCTGGACTAATGGTTAAGGTCTTAACTCTTACTCTGACATCATGGTTAAGGTCTTAACACTTACTCTGGACTAATGGTTAAGGTCTTAACTCTTAATCTGGCATCATCGTTAAGGTCTTAACTCTTACTCTGGCATCATGGTTAAGGTCTTAGACTCTTACTCTGGACTAATGGTTAAGGTCTTAACTCTTACTCTTGCATCATCGTTAAGGTCTTAACTCTTACTCTGGCATCATGGTTAAGGTCTAAACTCTTACTCTGGACTAATGGTTAAGGTCTTAACTCTTACTCTGGACTAATGGTTAAGGTCTTAACTCTTACTCTGGCATCATGGTTAAGGTCTTAACTCTGGCATCATGGTTAAGGTCTTAACTCTTACTCTGGTCTAATGGTTAAGGTCTTAACTCTTAGTCTGGCATCATGGTTAAGGTCTTAACTCTTACTCTGGACTAATAGTTAATGTCTTAGACTCTTACTCTGTACTAATGGTTAAGGTCTTAACTCTTTCTCTGGGCTAATGGTTAAGGTCTTAGACTCTTACTCTGGCATCATGTTAAGGTCTTAGACTCTTACTCTGGCATCAAGGTTAAGGTCTTAACTCTTACTCTGGCATCATGGTTAAGGTCTTAACTCTTATTCTGGACTAATGGTTAAGGTCTTAACTCTTACTCTGGACTAATGGTTAAGGTCCTAACTCTTACTCTGGACTAATGGTTAAGGTCTTAACTCTTACTCTTGCATCATCGTTAAGGTCTTAACTCTTACTCTGGCATCATGGTTAAGGTCTTAACTCTTACTCTGGCATCATGGTTGAGGTCTTAACTCTTACTCTGGACTAATGGTTAAGGTCTTAACTCTTACTCTGGACTAATGGTTAAGGTCTTAACTCTTACTCTGGCATCATCGTTAAGGTCTTAACTCTTACTCTGGCATCATGGTTAAGGTCTTAACTCTTACTCTGGACTAATGGTTAAGGTCTTAACTCTTACTCTGGAATAATGGTTAAGGTCTTAACTCTTACTCTGGCATCATGGTTAAGGTCTTAACTCTTACTCTGGACTAATGGTTAAGGTCTTAACTCTTACTCTGGCATCATGGTTAAGGTCTTAGACTCATACTCTGGCATCATGGTTCAGGTCTCAACTCTTACTCTGGACTAATGGTTAAGGTCTTAACTCTTACTCTGGCATCATGGTTAAGGTCTTAGACTCTTACTCTGGACTAATGGTTAAGGTCTTAACTCTTACTCTGGGCTAATGGTTAAGGTCTTAACTCTTACTCTGGACTAATGGTTAAGGTCTTATCTCTTACTCTGGACTAATGGTTAAGGTCTTAGACTCTTACTCTGGCATCATGGATAAGGTCTTAGACTCTTACTCTGGACTACTGGTTAATGTCTTAACTCTTACTCTGGCGTCATGGTTAAGGTCTTAACTCTCACTCTGGCATCATGGTTAAGGTCTTAACTCTTACTCTGTACTCATGGTTAAGGTCTTAACACTTACTCTGGCATCATGGTTAAGGTCTTAACTCTTACTCTGGACTAATGGTTAAGGTCTTAACTCTTACTCTGGACTAATGGTTAAGGTCTTAACTCTTACTCTGGTATCATGGTTAAGGTCTTAACTCTTACTCTGGACACATGGTTAAGGTCTTAACTCTTACTCTGGACTAATGGTTAAGCTCTTAACTCTTACTCTGGACACATGGTTAAGGTCTTAACTCTTACTCTGGACTCATGGTTAAGGTCTTAACTCTTACTCTGGCTTCATGGTTAAGGTCTTAACTCTTACTCTGGACTAATGGTTAAGGTCTTAGACTCTTACTATGGACTAATGGTTAAGGTCTTAACTTTTTCTCTGGGCTAATGGTTAAGGTCTTAGACTCTTACTCTGGCATCATGGTTAAGGTCTTAGACTCTTACTCTGGCATCAAGGTTAAGGTCTTAACTCTTACTCTGGCATCATGGTTAAGGTCTTAACTCTTACTCTGGACTAATGGTTAAGGTCTGAACTCTTACTCTGGACTAATGGTTAAGGTCTTAACTCTTACTCTGGACTAATGGTTAAGGTCTTAGACTCTTACACTTGACTAATGGTTAAGGTCTTAACTCTTACTCTGGCATCATGGTTAAGGTCTTAGACTCTTACTCTGGACTAATGGTTAAGGTCTTAACTCATACTCTGGACTAATGGTTAAGGCCTTAGACTCTTACTCTGGACTAATGGTTAAGGTCTTAACTCTTACTATGGACTAATGGTTAAGGTCTTAACTCTTACTCTGGACTAATGGTTAAGGTCTTAACTCTTACGCTGGCATCATGGTTAAGGTCTTAACTCTTACTCTGGACTAATGGTTAAGGTCTTAAGTCTTACTCTGGCATCATGATTAAGGTCTTAACTCTTACTCTGGACTAATGGTTAAGGTCTTAACTCTTACTCTGACATCATGGTTAAGGTCTTAACACTTACTCTGGACTAATGGTTAAGGTCTTAACTCTTAATCTGGCATCATCGTTAAGGTCTTAACTCTTACTCTGGCATCATGGTTAAGGTCTTAGACTCTTACTCTGGACTAATGGTTAAGGTCTTAACTCTTACTCTTGCATCATCGTTAAGGTCTTAACTCTTACTCTGGCATCATGGTTAAGGTCTTAACTCTTACTCTGGACTAATGGTTAAGGTCTTAACTCTTACTCTGGCATCATGGTTAAGGTCTTAACTCTGGCATCATGGTTAAGGTCTTGACTCTTACTCTGGTCTAATGGTTAAGGTCTTAACTCTTAGTCTGGCATCATGGTTAAGGTCTTAACTCTTACTCTGGACTAATGGTTAATGTCTTAGACTCTTACTCTGGACTAATGGTTAAGGTCTTAACTCTTTCTCTGGGCTAATGGTTAAGGTCTTAGACTCTTACTCTGGCATCATGGTTAAGGTCTTAGACTCTTACTCTGGCATCAAGGTTAAGGTCTTAACTCTTACTCTGGCATCATGGTTAAGGTCTTAACGCTTACTCTGGACTAATGGTTAAGGTCTTAACTCTTACTCTGGACTAATGGTTAAGGTCCTAACTCTTACTCTGGACTAATGGTTAAGGTCTTAACTCTTACTCTTGCATCATCGTTAAGGTCTTAACTCTTACTCTGGCATCATGGTTAAGGTCTTAACTCTTACTCTGGCATCATGGTTAAGGTCTTAACTCTTACTCTGGACTAATGGTTAAGGTCTTAACTCTTACTCTGGACCAATGGTTAAGGTCTTAACTCTTACTCTGGACTAATGGTTAAGGTCTTAACTCTTACTCTGGACTAATGGTTAAGGTCTTATCTCTTACTCTGGGATAATGATTAAGGTCTTAACTCTTACTCTGGCATCATGGTTAAGGTCTTAACTCTTACTCTGGCATCATGGTTAAGGTCTTAACTCTTACTCTGGACTAATGGTTAAGGTCTGAACTCTTACTCTGGACTAATGGTTAAGGTCTTAACTCTTACTCTGGGCTAATGGTTAAGGTCTTAACTCTTACTCTGGACTAATGGTTAAGGTCTTAACTCTTACTCTGGACAAATGGTTAAGGTCTTAGACTCTTACTCTGGACTAATGGTTAAGGTCTTAACTCTTACTCTGGGCTAATGGTTAAGGTCTTAACTCTTACTCTGGACTAATGGTTAAGGTCTTATCTCTTACTCTGGACTAATGGTTAAGGTCTTAGACTCTTACTCTGGCATCATGGATAAGGTCTTAGACTCTTACTCTGGACTACTGGTTAATGTCTTAACTCTTACTCTGCCGTCATGGTTAAGGTCTTAACTCTCACTCTGGCATCATGGTTAAGTTCTTAACTCTTACTCTGTACTCATGGTTAAGGTCTTAACACTTACTCTGGCATCATGGTTAAGGTCTTAACTCTTACTCTGGACTAATGGTTAAGGTCTTAACTCTTACTCTGGACTAATGGTTAAGGTCTTAATTCTTACTCTGGCATCATGGTTAAGGTCTTAACTCTTACTCTGGACACATGGTTAAGGTCTTAACTCTTACTCTGGACTAATGGTTAAGCTCTTAACTCTTACTCTGGACACATGGTTAAGGTCTTAACTCTTACTCTGGACTAATGGTTAAGGTCTTAACTCTTACTCTGGCATCATGGTTAAGGTCTTAACTCTTACTCTGGACTAATGGTTAAGGTCTTAGACTCTTACTATGGACTAATGGTTAAGGTCTTAACTTTTTCTCTGGGCTAATGGTTAAGGTCTTAGACTCTTACTCTGGCATCATGGTTAAGGTCTTAGACTCTTACTCTGGCATCAAGGTTAAGGTCTTAACTCTTACTCTGGCATCATGGTTAAGGTCTTAACTCTTACTCTGGACTAATGGTTAAGGTCTGAACTCTTACTCTGGACTAATGGTTAAGGTCTTAACTCTTACTCTGGACTAATGGTTAAGGTCTTAGACTCTTACTCTTGACTAATGGTTAAGGTCTTAACTCTTACTCTGGCATCATGGTTAAGGTCTGAGACTCTTACTCTGGACTAATGGTTAAGGTCTTAACTCATACTCTGGACTAATGGTTAAGGCCTTAGACTCTTACTCTGGACTAATGGTTAAGGTCTTAACTCTTACTCTGGACTAATCGTTAAGGTCTTAACTCTTACTCTGGACTAATGGTTAAGGTCTTAACTCTTACGCTGGCATCATGGTTAAGGTCTTAACTCTTACTCTGGACTAATGGTTAAGGTCTTAAGTCTTACTCTGGCATCATGGTTAAGGTCTTAACTCTTACTCTGGACTAATGGTTAAGGTCTTAACTCTTACTCTGACATCATGATTAAGGTCTTAACACTTACTCTGGACTAATGGTTAAGGTCTTAACTCTTACTCTGGCATCATCGTTAAGGTCTTAACTCTTACTCTGGCATCATGGTTAAGGTCTTAGACTCTTACTCTGGACTAATGGTTAAGGTCTTAACTCTTACTCTTGCATCATCGTTAAGGTCTTAACTCTTACTCTGGCATCATGGTTAAGGTCTTAACTCTTACTCTGGACTAATGGTTAAGGTCTTAACTCTTACTCTGTGTCGTACTTTAGTATTCGGAACCGCGTAAGGGACAGGGCCTTACCTCTGTCCATTTTGGTATTAGCGAACCGCAAATGGTAAATGCGGCACGTACGAGTGCTTTATGTGCCGTTCCAGCTACGAATGCACTGTGTACACGTATTCTGCTCAACTACGCGGGTTCCATTTTGGAAGCAGTGGCCATCTTGTCATTGCCCTCACATAGGCTATGATGGAGTTAATACGGGCCTCACAGTACACGGGCTTTCCCTCTGACTTCTCTGTGACCTGGGCAGCTGGCTCTGCTGCCCCGGGTCAAACCGGTCTCACGAGCTCCCCTTCCTCCTTCCACCTGTGATTCGCATCAGGGCTTGACCCGTCATAAATCCCTTTCATTCTACACAATCCCCCGGCTAATCTCTTCCACACCTGCTTGTTCTTGCTTTATGACTTGTTTCTCAAAACAGGAGATGCTCATATTTATTGGGGGGTCTATTTACTTCAAACATGGGATCTGAACCTTCCTGTGTAAATCATTGTGGGCTGGCCGAACTGGAATGTGGGATGGTCATCATGACTCTGCTTTTTCGTTTGTAATGTATACCTTTATATGACCATATCGTAAACCAAGGAATGTATGCCTGGAGCATGATATTTTGTACTTAAGGAGAAGTCCGTTCCTATGATTTTCAGCAGTCTCCTGAGAACATACACGCTGTTGTACTTCTAGGATATCTGTCATTGGTCTGCAGCCAATAAACGATTCTTTGACTTCACCCAGAAGACTCTGTGTTTCTGTAGGTCCGGAACAGGGTGAAACCCCGAAGTCATAGGGTGTGTGCCCCTGCACCGCTGGGTCTAAAATACCCAGTACTTCAGTTTGGCGCCCAACTCGGGCCGATTTCAGCGGTACCAGTCCAAGCCAGAGGTTCGTGAGGAGCTTCGTGTGGAAATTCCGGAGGAAGGCCGCCACTTCATCGACCCCTGCATGTCGACGTGGTCCGAAAGTCTTTTCTGCGAGGTTCTCCGCGTCCCGACGGCTACGAAGGACTGCTGCCCTGATTAATCGACCTGCTTTGGACCCTTGACGAGTTTGAGAGAGCGAAACAATCGAGAGAGTCTTCTGGTGACGTCATCGATCAGCAATATTCAGTTAAGTATAAGTGGAGCGTCTCCCATTTGTTTTGGTATCCCTCGGGATCGTTTGATTTGATTGGTGATTTGGTGTTTGCAAACCCCAAAGCCAGAGGACTCGTGTATTCACGAGAATATCGTAATCGATAATCCTTTGACGTTTGGATCTAGACTAGTGAGCGAAGATGCCTGGTTCTGGACTATTTGGTAGATTATTTTGTTTGGGTTGTGGAAAAGATTTCCAGCTGGAAGAATCATGTCCGGTTCCTCCGGTTGGAACTCCAACTTATGAGCTCTATGTGAAACATGGCGTAGGCCCCATTGCATATAACGAAGTGTGGATCCACTACACCAGGAAAGACGGTGTTTTAAAATGGCCCCAAAATGGTAGTTTTGATACCGATATTTTAGATAATCTGGAAATTAAATTGTTTAAGAAGAAAGCCCGGCCGGCGATGTTTGACTCTTTCCGCTTATGGCGAAAGGAAGCCAAACAGAAGGAAATTAAGCTAGCGAAAAAGAATAAGAGAGAGAGAGGTATGTCAGTAATGCAAGCAGCTGTACAATTTAAAGATAATGAAGAGGAGCAAATGAATGAGCAATTGCACAGGCAGCGTAAGTTAGGGATTGACAAATGTTACCCAGCTTTGCCACATTCTAAGCAGGATGAGTCAGAAGAAAAGGAGAAAGATCCCTTAATGTCGCATTTGTTGAGTTCGCCACCCCCGTATGCTCAAACTGCCACGGCGCCTCCCCAGCTTGTAAATATGCCACCTCCAGTGCATATACTGCAAGCCTTGCCGCAACCGCCAGTTGCTCTGCAACCAGTTCCTATTCCTGTAGCGCAGTCTTCTCAAGCGCCTCCGGTAGTGCTTCCAACTACCCCCGCACTTCCTGCGACTTTGCTTAATCCAGTAACTGCCTCCCCTAACACTCTTCCTTCTACCACTCCAGTACCTATCTCTACATCCTCTTTTCTTCCCTCTGTTTTTCCCCCTGTTCTCGCTTCAGCTTCTCCTTCAGCGCGACAGCGTTTAGCTAATGTGGTTACTACATTAATGTCGCCTCTCTTTGGGTCATCTGGTGCAACTCCTGGTGTACAGCGTAAGCAGTTGCGCAGCCAATTGCCTAACCCCGATGAGAAAAAGGTAATAGATCACATGGCGCGTAGATGGATCGTTCTTCCTTCACTGTATGACGTGGAATCGGTTGTTAACACTTTCCATCAATGGGATGCCCCGAAACAGAGATATGTATTCGAGAAAATGTGCGAAATTCTCTGTGAAGAATTGGAGGATAGTGGTAGAAATCCGAACCCGCAGGAATTGTGTAGAGTGAGGTTCGATTTTGGAACTGGTATAATTGTGGACCGCGAAGTAGATAAAGCAGTTGCGGTTGTATTGTCCTTAAGGAATGACGATTGCCAACAGTCATTGTTTGAACACGAGGTCCTTGTGGGGAAAAAGGCAAAAGCGCGACAATACCCTATGAGAGAAGTTCCCCCGGTATGGAAGGAAGCGGTTGCAGCTGTCGGTGGTAACCCCGCTGTGGCAGCGCATTTCCAGCGTGTTTGGGTGCATGTTCCATGGAAGCGCTCTGAGGTGTTAGCACTTAAGCAGACATTGCCTGATCCCCGTAAAAACCCAGCAGGTTATTATAAAGAGTTGTCACAGACGGCAGGGTCATGCATTATGAATCTGGCCGACATAGACATGTTGTTTGGTAATGTTGTTCCACAGCCTCTATGGGGATCAATTCGTAATGCAGATCACGATGCAGAACTAGGGGATACATGGGCTAACATTGTTGCTGCTGATGCTAGACAAACGGGTGGTGCGAAACCAGAACCTTTAGTAGCTGAACTGCCTGGTAGAATCATCACGTATATGAAGACAATAATGCCTGCGATGCGCGTAAATTGGGACAAGTTATCTGCATGTAAGCAAAAGAAAGATGAGACAGTGTCAGACTTCTTTACTAGGTTTGAAGAAACGTTTATTGACCACAGTGGGCAAGATATGAGTACTGAGGGTGGCCAACGGTTGTTTGTGGATAAGTTTGTGCAGAATTTACTCCCTGACCTGTGTAAAAAGTTGAAAGATTCAGAGAGTTCTTGGGCCGTTTCTTCTTCAGCGCAAATACTGGCTACTGCACAGTATTATGAAAACAGAGATAAAGACGAGAAAGATAGAACGGAGAAGAAAACGAAGGAACTAAAGACAAAGGTCCTTTTACAGCAGGCCTATCCACCACGTGGCGGCGGTAATAATTATAGACAACCCCAAGGTGTCTATCACCAACCCCAACAATTTCAGACTAATCAGCAAATGAATGGGTATTATCAACCACGTGTCCCTGTAGGTCCCAACCAATGTTCATACTGCAAAGAGGAAGGTCATTTTAAATATAGTTGTCCTAAATTAATGCAACGGAACGGTAATATGTATGGCGCAAGAAGTAGAGGTGGTCAGCAAGCTCCTAGAGGCAGAGGGCGTGGAAGTGTTCCACAAAACGCGCGTCCTCTTCCGCCCCAAAGCGCCATTAATAGCTTTGATCAGCAAGCTAATGCGACTAGTAATACGGCTCAGTATTACAATAATGATTATTATGCAGAAGACGGTGATGCAGAGAATAATGATTACTAGGACAGCCATAGACAGAGAGAGGGAGTTGTTTCAGTGCCAGTGGATCAGAGTGGACCGTATGTTGAGGTGACTACAGCAAATGTAACGGAGCCTTTTCTGCTAGACACTGGTGCTGCAAAGAGTTCAATTATGCATTCCAAACTCCCTGGCGCACCTTTGTCTGGCGACATCAATGTTTCAGTAGGTTTTTCTGGCGCCCCAGTTAGGAACCCGATTTCCAGTCCCATGTCGCTTTCTGTTGGACCTTGCGAGCTGAAAGCGCCCCTGATCCTGACAACAGGTTGTGGTGAGAATTTGCTGGGATTAGATTTGTTGAAAAGATTGCACGCTACACTGTATTGTTCTCCTTCAGGAGTACAACTTACATTAGGCAAGAAAGTGGTTTCTCCAATGTATTTGTCTAAAAACACGATGCCACCTGAATTGTCATCCCTTCCGGATGCCCTTTGGGCTACTGGTCCCAATGATGTGGGCCTCTTGGAAATACCACCATATGTGGTGACTCTGAAGGCTAATGTCAGACTGCCACGTATTCCCCAGTACAAGATCTCTACTGAAGGCCAGAAAGCATTGTTAGACATTGTCAGCGACTTGATTAATAAGGGTGTGATTGAAGAGACAAGAGGCAACGTTTGCAATAGTCCGATTTTACCTGTCTTAAAACGAACGGACCCTTCACAGCCACCTGTTTACAGATTTGTGATTGATCTTAGAGAGGTTAATAAGATTGTTGTGCCTCAGTTTCCGGTTGTCCCTGATATAACTGCCTTGTTAACGATGATTCCAGCCTCTGCTGCATGGTTTTCAGTGATCGATTTAAAGAATGCTTTCTTTAGTATCCCAATTGCAGAAGAGAGCAGAGACATTTTTGGTTTTAGTCTGGGAGGCCGAAGCTTCCGCTTCAAACGCGCTCCCCAAGGCTACTGCGAGAGTCCATCCATATACAGTCAAGCTTTGAAAGCGCAGCTTGATGCACTTGTTTTGCCTAGTGGCGCTATCCTGATCCAGTACGTGGACGATTTACTGATCGCTGCGGATACTGAAAAGATCTGTAAAGAAGCCACATTGTCACTGTTGCGCCATTTATCCGCTTACCATCACAAAGTGTCTCTCTCTAAGCTGCAATATTGTCGACAAGAAGTGACCTACTTAGGTCATCTCTTATCGAAGGAGGGAAGGAGACTGACCCCAGAAAGAATTCAAGCCATTGCACAGTTGAGTGTGCCAAAGACACAGAGAGAAGTGCGTGCTTTCTTAGGAATCACCTCATACTGTAGGCATTGGATCCCTAGTTTTTCTTTGTTGGCAAAACCTTTATTAGCATTAACATGCAAAGACACACCGAATCCTATCCCATGGTCTGAAGAGTGCCAGAGAAGTTTTGTGGAATTACGCAATGCATTATGTTCAGCTCCTGTGTTGGGCACCCCTGACTATAGCAAGCCTTTTACATTGTATGTTCACGAGAAAGATGGATGTGCGTTGTCAGTGTTAACACAGCCTTTTGGCGACAGACCGCGCCCATGCGCGTATTTTTCATCCACCTTGGACCCTGTAGCGAGGGCATTGCCAAGCTGTCTGAGAGCGACAGCTGCTGCAGCGATGTCTATCCGACAATCGGCTGGTTTGGTAATGGACAATACATTGATTGTTATGGTTCCACACGCTGTAGATACATTATTAAATAGAACCAAGACACAACACTTGACTAGTGCGCGATTATCAGGGTATGAACTCACACTGTTAGCGAATCACATACACATAAAAAGATGCAATACGCTGAATCCAGCTACATTATTGCCAATTCCAGCAGACTCAGATGAGATTGAGCAACATGACTGTCTGTTCAGGACAGAAGAGGAGACGAAAGGGAGAGTAGATCTCAAGGATACTCCCCTGACTGAATGTGATGGCACTTTATGGGTAGATGGGTCCTGTTTCAAGCTCCCTAATGGTGACACGACTGCTGCATATGCTATCACGACTTTACATACGGTCGTGGAAACTGCACGAGTGCCACATAATTCGGCCCAAGCAGCAGAATTGATCGCCCTCACGAGAGCATGTGTGTTGTCTGAAGGAATGAGAGTGAACATATACACAGATAGCCAGTACGCCTTTGGCGTGGCTCATAATTTTGGGCGTTTGTGGAAAGAGCGTGGGTTCCTGACGTCGCATGGAGCTAAAATTCAGAATGGCAAGTTGGTGAATGATCTCCTTGAGTCACTGACCCTACCGTTGCAAGTTGCGATCATGAAATGCAGTGCGCATAGGAAAGTCACAGATGATGTTGGACGAGGGAATGCGTTTGCTGATGAGACCGCGAGAGAGACAGCACAGAATGTGAAGACTAGAATGTATGTTGCAGGCCCCGCAAGATGGGTTAATGATGTGGGAATGTGTGAGAACACAATAGAGAGTGTGAAGTCGCTTCAGGCTGAAGCTACAGAAGAAGAGTTAAGCAAGTGGAGAGAGAGTATGGGTAAGTTGGATGAGAATGGTTGTTGGATTGACCTGACAGAACATAGGCGATGGTTGTTGCCTGATGCATATGTGCTTCCAGTGGTTACTATGGCACATGGAATGGCGCATATCAGTACGAAAGGTATTTGTAAGTTGTTGGCTCCAGTATGGCAGAATGTTGGGATTCCCAAGTGTGCAGAGAATGTGGTCAAGAATTGCATAGTATGCTTGAAGTACAACCCTGGTAGGGGAACCCCAACTCCGGCCGGTCACTTTGCACCCCCATCATGTCCATTCGAAGTTTTGCAGCTGGACTTCATTCACATGGAAAGATGCAACAACCTGAAATATGTACTAGTGGTTGTTTGTGCTTTCTCAAAATGGGTAGAGGCTTATCCTCTGAAAGATAACACTGCCCTATCCACAGCCAAAGCCCTTGTGAAGGAGTTTTTCCCCAGGTTTGGAATGCCGAGAATGGTGTGGTGTGATAATGGAAGTGAGTTTGTGGGTAAAGTGATGAAGAATGTATGTGAAGGTTTAGGCATAAGGCAGAAATTCCACGCTGCAAATCACCCCCAATCAGCTGGACTAGTTGAACGCTACAATGGAGCCTTAAAGCTCAAGTTGGCCAAAATCCAGGCGAGCACTGGTCTTAAATGGCCTGATGCTCTGCCTCTAGCACTCTTGTCCACCAGAATGACGATACACTCACGAGTGGGACTTAGTCCTTATGAAGTAGTCTTTGGCCGCCCGGCCAACGTATGGGGTGTGCCAAGGCCTACGAAGTTCAGTGAAATAGAGCATCCAGTACTGCTCGATTACCTGTATGATTTGACTGTTAAACTGCGTGTTTTGCACCAACAGGTACATGATACTCTTCCCCAAGCCTCTGAACCTCCTGGACACCCCATCAACCCTGGCTCGTGGGTCCTGGTCCGGAATTTCCAGCGTAAGGGCAACGACGAACCTCGCTGGATCGGCCCCCATCTTGTTCTTCTTTCGACAAGATCAGCAGTGCGAGTGAAAGGGAAGAAGCACTGGATTCATGGTACTCACTGCAAGGTAGTTCCCTTGCCTCTGCCATATGACCAGTGGGTCAACGAGGGTATCGCCGACTCAGAGACAGACATTGTACCTCGCTTTGTACCATTCAGTGACGCCCGCTTAAGAGACACAGCTTCAGTCCAAGAGAGTGACAATATTCTGCAGGAAGCCGTGCCGCCATCAAATCGACTGGACACCACTGAGCCTGAACTTTTGTTTCAAGACCAAACAACACCTGGCCATCTCCGCTATAACTTGAGACCTAGGCCCATGGACAAATAAAGATTTCCTCATTATTTCCCTTTTGACATTTTTTGCTCTCCCATCTGAAGGACTTTCTTGATTTTTGTTTTTCGAACCACCATCCGGGTTCTGCCGCAGGGTCGCGGTGCCAAGACTTTGGGGTACAGGCCGAAGACGCTAGGTCAACGGTTCTGGTTGGTCTAGGGCGTTTCCCTGGACTGACAGGCGTACTCCTTAGCAGAAGAAACTCATCCACCGCGAGCGGCCCGAGTAGAGGATGGAGTTTTGTAGGATGGAGAGACCGATTGAGGAAATGAACTCTCAAACAAGGATGTGTAGAATTGTAAAAAGTAAATGTTTTGTCTTTTTGTGCTTTGTTACACTGTGTAGTATCATGATGTTTATTGTAGGATGTGTGTTTTCCTTTGCTCCAAAACCCATTGCACCCACTCAACAGCCTATATCTCTTTCTACTGCCTCCTCTCACTCTTTTCACCCTTTGCCTGAGCACGAACAGACCCGACGATCAGAGTTCGTAAATAACTCGTTTATCCAACTCTTGCACCAGCACCAACTGGTAATGAATACGACCAATTGCTGGGTCTGTGGGTTAATGCCCCATACCACTAACAAGGGTATTCCCTACCTGGTGCTACCGTACAGTTACAATGGATCGTCATGGGCATTCCAAACCATGTTTCTCTACGCCCTAGATACATACTCCCCTCGCCCACCGCGTTCCATCAGACCCATCACCAATAATAAGGCTTTGATGAAAGGAGTTGCCGATATGAGTAGGGATATTAATGCATACTCGTCCATTCCCAAAGAAGAGCTGAGACCTTATGTAGGATGGAACGCGACGGGGTATAGTATTAGTCTGGGTGAAAGACAGCGAAAAATCTCATCTCCAATCTGGGTCGTACCCCACCTGGGTCGGTTCTGCTTACAGGGTAATGGTCAGAACCCTAGGGCTCAACTGGGAAGAAGTGACTGTACTGAAACGTACACTTTCCCGTCACAGTTTTCCCCTGCATTTTTGGCTGCTAAGGGCACATATTTCATCTGTCATGACCGAGCATATACGTGGTTGCCCCCTGATTTCTCGGGCACATGTTATATTGCGAACTTGCTACCGCCGACATTTACTGCCGCCTCTGACTATCACAAGACCAGAGTTGTGAGAGGCGTGATTAGTAAGGAGGACACTGCCGGTCAGGAAGCAGGAGACTTTTTCCTGGGTTTCCTGCCGTTTTGGGGACCTATGGTCAATAGTAGGAACCTGAGACAGCTGACTCGTGTGGTTGAATCCACCGTCAATGTAACGGCTGGTGCCCTTAGTAATTTGACAGCTGAGCTCCAAGCGGGTCGCCTTATGACTTTGCAGAACCGCATGGTCCTAGACGTTATTCTTGCAGACCGCGGTGGGGTATGCAAGGTCATCCAATCCAGTTGCTGCATTTTCATACCAGATAATGCTCCAACAGTGTATCAAGCCATCTCCAAACTCCATAAAATATCTGAAGCCATACACGTGGATAAGGGAGATTGGTCACTGATGGGATGGTTCTGGGAATTGATATCTGCCTGGGGTTGGAAAGTTCTGATGGTCATTGGAATGATCTTAGCCATTCTTTTCCTGTTCTGTCTATGCATACAGTGTGCTCCTGCGATATGTGGCCTCTGTGCTACCTTATGTGTAAGGAAACCTGTATCGAGGGACGAGCTAAGTAATAGGATGATGCTACAGCAACATCTCCATGACTTCGTGAACATTGACCTAGACTCGGATTAAGATGAGTATAGTGATTGCCTATGTAAGGGCAAAAGGAGGGTCTGTCGTACTTTAGTATTCGGAACCGCGTAAGGGACAGGGCCTTACCTCTGTCCATTTTGGTATTAGCGAACCGCAAATGGTAAATGCGGCACGTACGAGTGCTTTATGTGCCGTTCCAGCTACGAATGCACTGTGTACACGTATTCTGCTCAACTACGCGGGTTCCATTTTGGAAGCAGTGGCCATCTTGTCATTGCCCTCACATAGGCTATGATGGAGTTAATACGGGCCTCACAGTACACGGGCTTTCCCTCTGACTTCTCTGTGACCTGGGCAGCTGGCTCTGCTGCCCCGGGTCAAACCGGTCTCACGAGCTCCCCTTCCTCCTTCCACCTGTGATTCGCATCAGGGCTTGACCCGTCATAAAACCCTTTCATTCTACACAATCCCCCGGCTAATCTCTTCCACACCTGCTTGTTCTTGCTTTATGACTTGTTTCTCAAAACAGGAGATGCTCATATTTATTGGGGGGTCTATTTACTTCAAACATGGGATCTGAACCTTCCTGTGTAAATCATTGTGGGCTGGCCGAACTGGAATGTGGGATGGTCATCATGACTCTGCTTTTTCGTTTGTAATGTATACCTTTATATGACCATATCGTAAACCAAGGAATGTATGCCTGGAGCATGATATTTTGTACTTAAGGAGAAGTCCGTTCCTATGATTTTCAGCAGTCTCCTGAGAACATACACGCTGTTGTACTTCTAGGATATCTGTCATTGGTCTGCAGCCAATAAACGATTCTTTGACTTCACCCAGAAGACTCTGTGTTTCTGTAGGTCCGGAACAGGGTGAAACCCCGAAGTCATAGGGTGTGTGCCCCTGCACCGCTGGGTCTAAAATACCCAGTACTTCATCTGGACTAATGGTTAAGGTCTTAACTCTTACTCTGGCATCATGGTTAAGGTCTTAACTCTGGCATCATGGTTAAGGTCTTAACTCTTACTCTGGTCTAATGGTTAAGGTCTTAACTCTTAGTCTGGCATCATGGTTAAGGTCTTAACTCTTTCTCTGGGCTAATGGTTAAGGTCTTAGACTCTTACTCTGGCATCATGGTTAAGGTCTTAGACTCTTACTCTGGCATCAAGGTTAAGGTCTTAACTCTTACTCTGGCATCATGGTTAAGGTCTTAACTCTTACTCTGGACTAATGGTTAAGGTCTTAACTCTTACTCTGGACTAATGGTTAAGGTCCTAACTCTTACTCTGGACTAATGGTTAAGGTCTTAACTCTTACTCTTGCATCATCGTTAAGGTCTTAACTCTTACTCTGGCATCATGGTTAAGGTCTTAACTCTTACTCTGGCATCATGGTTAAGGTATTAACTCTTACTCTGGACTAATGGTTAAGGTCTTAACTCTTACTCTGGACCAATGGTTAAGGTCTTAACTCTTACTCTGGACTAATGGTTAAGGTCTTAACTCTTTCTCTGGACTAATGGTTAAGGTCTTAACTCTTACTCTGGACTAATGGTTAAGGTCTTATCTCTTACTCTGGGCTAATGATTAAGGTCTTAACTCTTACTCTGGCATCATGGTTAAGGTCTTAACTCTTACTCTGGCATCATGGTTAAGGTCTTAACTCTTACTCTGGACTAATGGTTAAGGTCTGAACTCTTACTCTGGGCTAATGGATAAGGTCTTAACTCTTACTCTGGACTAATGGTTAAGGTCTTAACTCTTACTCTGGACAAATGGTTAAGGTCTTAGACTCTTACTCTGGCATCATGGTTAAGGTCTTAACTCTTACTCTGGACTAATGGTTAAGGTCTTAACTCTTACTCTGGCATCATGGTTAAGGTCTTAACACTTACTCTGGACTAATGGTTAAGGTCTTAACTCTTACTCTGGCATCATCGTTAAGGTCTTAACTCTTACTCTGGCATCATGGTTAAGGTCTTAGACTCTTACTCTGGACTAATGGTTAAGGTCTTAACTCTTACTCTGGACTAATGGTTAAGGTCTTAACTCTTACTCTTGCATCATCGTTAAGATCTTAACTCTTACTCTGGCATCATGGTTAAGGTCTTAACTCTTACTCTGGACTAATGGTTAAGGTCTTAACTCTTACTCTGGACTATTGGTTAAGGTCTTAACTCTTACTCTGGCATCATGGTTAAGGTCTTAACTCTGGCATCATGGTTAAGGTCTTAACTCTTACTCTGGACTAATGGTTAAGGTCTTAACTCTTAGTCTGGCATCATGGTTAAGGTCTTACCTCTTACTCTGGACTAATGGTTAAGGTCTTAGACTCTTACTCTGGACTAATGGTTAAGGTCTTAACTCTTTCTCTGGGCTAATGGTTAAGGTCTTAGACTCTTACTCTGGCATCATGGTTAAGGTCTTAGACTCTTACTCTGGCATCAAGGTTAAGGTCTTAACTCTTACTCTGGCATCATGGTTAAGGTCTTAACTCTTACTCTGGACTAATGGTTAAGGTCTTTACTCTTACTCTGGACTAATGGTTAAGGTCCTAACTCTTACTCTGGACTAATGGTTAAGGTCTTAACTCTTACTCTTGCATCATCGTTAAGGTCTTAACTCTTACTCTGGCATCATGGTTAAGGTCTTAACTCTTACTCTGGCATCATGGTTAAGGTCTTAACTCTTACTCTGGACTAATGGTTAAGGTCTTAACTCTTACTCTGGGATCATGTTTAAGTTCGTAACTCTTACTGTGGCCTATTGGTTAAGGTCCTAACTCTTACTCTGGCATCATGGTTAAGGTCTTAGACTCATACTCTGGCATCATGGTTAAGATCTTATCTCTTACTCTGGACTAATGGTTAAGTTCTTAACTATCACTCTGGCATCATGGTTAAGGTCTTAGACTCTTACTCTGGACTAATGGTTAAGGTCTTAACTCTTACTCTGGGCTAATGGTTAAGGTCTTAACTCTTACTCTGGACTAATGTTAAGGTCTTATCTCTTACTCTGGACTACTGGTTAATGTCTTAACTCTTACTCTGGCATCATGGTTAAGGTCTTAACTCTCACTCTGGCATCATGGTTAAGGTCTTAACTCTTACTCTGTACTCATGGTTAAGGTCTTAACTCTTACTCTGGCATCATGGTTAAGGTCTTAACTCTTACTCTGGACTAATGGTTAAGGTCTTAACTCTTACTCTGGACTAATGGTTAAGGTCTTAACTCTTACTCTGGAATCATGGTTAAGGTCTTAACTCTTTCTCTGGACTAATGGTTAAGGTCTTAACTCTTACTCTGGACTAATGGTTAAGGTCTTAACTCTTACTCTGGCATCATGGTTAAGGTCTTAACTCTTACTCTGGACTAATGGTTAAGGTCTTAGACTCTTACTCTGGACTAATGGTTAAGGTCTTAACTCTTTCTCTGGGCTAATGGTTAAGGTCTTAGACTCTTACTCTGGCATCATGGTTAAGGTCTTAGACTCTTACTCTGGCATCAAGGTTAAGGTCTTAACTCTTACTCTGGCATCATGGTTAAGGTCTTAACTCTTACTCTGGACTAATGGTTAAGGTCTTAGACTCTTACTCTGGACTAATGGTTAAGGTCTTAACTCTTACGCTGACATCATGGTTAAGGTCTTAGACTCTTACTCTGGACTAATGGTTAAGGTCTTAACTCTTACTCTGGACTAATGGTTAAGGTCTTAACTCTTACTCTGGACCAATGGTTAAGGTCTTAACTCTTACTCTGGACTAATGGTTAAGGTCTTAACTCTTACTCTGGACTAATGGTTAAGGTCTTATCTCTTACTCTGGGCTAATGATTAAGGTCTTAACTCTCACTCTGGCATCATGGTTAAGGTCTTAACTCTTACTCTGGCATCATGGTTAAGGTCTTAACTCTTACTCTGGACTAATGGTTAAGGTCTTAACTCTTACTCTGGCATCACGGATAAGGTCTTAACTCTTACTCTGGACTAATGGTTAAGGTCTTAACTCTTACTCTGGGCTAATGGTTAAGTTCTTAACTCTTACTCTGGACTAATGGTTAAGGTCTTAACTCTTACTCTGGACTAATGGTTAAGGTCTTAGACTCTTACTCTGGCATCATGGTTAAGGTCTTAACTCTTACTCTGAACTAATGGTTAAGGTCTTAACTCTTACTCTGGCATCATGGTTAAGTTCGTAACTCTTACTGTGGCCTATTGGTTAAGGTCCTAACTCTTACTCTGGCATCATGGTTAAGGTCTTAACTCTTACTCTGGACTAATGGTTAAGGTCTTAGACTCTTACTATGGACTAATGGTTAAGGTCTTAACTTTTTCTCTGGGCTAATGGTTAAGGTCTTAGACTCTTACTCTGGCATCATGGTTAAGGTCTTAGACTCTTACTCTGGCATCAAGGTTAAGGTCTTAACTCTTACTCTGGCATCATGGTTAAGGTCTTAACTCTTACTCTGGACTAATGGTTAAGGTCTGAACTCTTACTCTGGACTAATGGTTAAGGTCTTAACTCTTACTCTGGACTAATGGTTAAGGTCTTAGACTCTTACACTTGACTAATGGTTAAGGTCTTAACTCTTACTCTGGCATCATGGTTAAGGTCTTAGACTCTTACTCTGGACTAATGGTTAAGGTCTTAACTCATACTCTGGACTAATGGTTAAGGCCTTAGACTCTTACTCTGGACTAATGGTTAAGGTCTTAACTCTTACTATGGACTAATGGTTAAGGTCTTAACTCTTACTCTGGACTAATGGTTAAGGTCTTAAGTCTTACTCTGGCATCATGATTAAGGTCTTAACTCTTACTCTGGACTAATGGTTAAGGTCTTAACTCTTACTCTGACATCATGGTTAAGGTCTTAACACTTACTCTGGACTAATGGTTAAGGTCTTAACTCTTAATCTGGCATCATCGTTAAGGTCTTAACTCTTACTCTGGCATCATGGTTAAGGTCTTAGACTCTTACTCTGGACTAATGGTTAAGGTCTTAACTCTTACTCTTGCATCATCGTTAAGGTCTTAACTCTTACTCTGGCATCATGGTTAAGGTCTTAACTCTTACTCTGGACTAATGGTTAAGGTCTTAACTCTTACTCTGGCATCATGGTTAAGGTCTTAACTCTGGCATCATGGTTAAGGTCTTGACTCTTACTCTGGTCTAATGGTTAAGGTCTTAACTCTTAGTCTGGCATCATGGTTAAGGTCTTAACTCTTACTCTGGACTAATGGTTAATGTCTTAGACTCTTACTCTGGACTAATGGTTAAGGTCTTAACTCTTTCTCTGGGCTAATGGTTAAGGTCTTAGACTCTTACTCTGGCATCATGGTTAAGGTCTTAGACTCGTACTCTGGCATCAAGGTTAAGGTCTTAACTCTTACTCTGGCATCATGGTTAAGGTCTTAACGCTTACTCTGGACTAATGGTTAAGGTCTTAACTCTTACTCTGGACTAATGGTTAAGGTCCTAACTCTTACTCTGGACTAATGGTTAAGGTCTTAACTCTTACTCTTGCATCATCGTTAAGGTCTTAACTCTTACTCTGGCATCATGGTTAAGGTCTTAACTCTTACTCTGGCATCATGGTTAAGGTCTTAACTCTTACTCTGGACTAATGGTTAAGGTCTTAACTCTTACTCTGGACCAATGGTTAAGGTCTTAACTCTTACTCTGGACTAATGGTTAAGGTCTTAACTCTTACTCTGGACTAATGGTTAAGGTCTTATCTCTTACTCTGGGATAATGGTTAAGGTCTTATCTCTTACTCTGGACTAATGGTTAAGGTCTTAGACTCTTACTCTGGCATCATGGATAAGGTCTTAGACTCTTACTCTGGACTACTGGTTAATGTCTTAACTCTTACTCTGGCGTCATGGTTAAGGTCTTAACTCTCACTCTGGCATCATGGTTAAGTTCTTAACTCTTACTCTGTACTCATGGTTAAGGTCTTAACACTTACTCTGGCATCATGGTTAAGGTCTTAACTCTTACTCTGGACTAATGGTTAAGGTCTTAACTCTTACTCTGGACTAATGGTTAAGGTCTTAATTCTTACTCTGGCATCATGGTTAAGGTCTTAACTCTTACTCTGGACACATGGTTAAGGTCTTAACTCTTACTCTGGACTAATGGTTAAGCTCTTAACTCTTACTCTGGACACATGGTTAAGGTCTTAACTCTTACTCTGGACTAATGGTTAAGGTCTTAACTCTTACTCTGGCATCATGGTTAAGGTCTTAACTCTTACTCTGGACTAATGGTTAAGGTCTTAACTTTTTCTCTGGGCTAATGGTTAAGGTCTTAGACTCTTACTCTGGCATCATGGTTAAGGTCTTAGACTCTTACTCTGGCATCAAGGTTAAGGTCTTAACTCTTACTCTGGCATCATGGTTAAGGTCTTAACTCTTACTCTGGACTAATGGTTAAGGTCTGAACTCTTACTCTGGACTAATGGTTAAGGTCTTAACTCTTACTCTGGACTAATGGTTAAGGTCTTAGACTCTTACTCTTGACTAATGGTTAAGGTCTTAACTCTTACTCTGGCATCATGGTTAAGGTCTGAGACTCTTACTCTGGACTAATGGTTAAGGTCTTAACTCATACTCTGGACTAATGGTTAAGGCCTTAGACTCTTACTCTGGACTAATGGTTAAGGTCTTAACTCTTACTCTGGACTAATCGTTAAGGTCTTAACTCTTACTCTGGACTAATGGTTAAGGTCTTAACTCTTACGCTGGCATCATGGTTAAGGTCTTAACTCTTACTCTGGACTAATGGTTAAGGTCTTAAGTCTTACTCTGGCATCATGGTTAAGGTCTTAACTCTTACTCTGGACTAATGGTTAAGGTCTTAACTCTTACTCTGACATCATGATTAAGGTCTTAACACTTACTCTGGACTAATGGTTAAGGTCTTAACTCTTAATCTGGCATCATCGTTAAGGTCTTAACTCTTACTCTGGCATCATGGTTAAGGTCTTAGACTCTTACTCTGGACTAATGGTTAAGGTCTTAACTCTTACTCTTGCATCATCGTTAAGGTCTTAACTCTTACTCTGGCATCATGGTTAAGGTCTTAACTCTTACTCTGGACTAATGGTTAAGGTCTTAACTCTTACTCTGTGTCGTACTTTAGTATTCGGAACCGCGTAAGGGACAGGGCCTTACCTCTGTCCATTTTGGTATTAGCGAACCGCAAATGGTAAATGCGGCACGTACGAGTGCTTTATGTGCCGTTCCAGCTACGAATGCACTGTGTACACGTATTCTGCTCAACTACGCGGGTTCCATTTTGGAAGCAGTGGCCATCTTGTCATTGCCCTCACATAGGCTATGATGGAGTTAATACGGGCCTCACAGTACACGGGCTTTCCCTCTGACTTCTCTGTGACCTGGGCAGCTGGCTCTGCTGCCCCGGGTCAAACCTGTCTCACGAGCTCCCCTTCCTCCTTCCACCTGTGATTCGCATCAGGGCTTGACCCGTCATAAAACCCTTTCATTCTACACAATCCCCCGGCTAATCTCTTCCACACCTGCTTGTTCTTGCTTTATGACTTGTTTCTCAAAACAGGAGATGCTCATATTTATTGGGGGGTCTATTTACTTCAAACATGGGATCTGAACCTTCCTGTGTAAATCATTGTGGGCTGGCCGAACTGGAATGTGGGATGGTCATCATGACTCTGCTTTTTCGTTGGGGGCGTGGCTAAGCACGCGATGGAAGCGGACGTGCCCGGGTAGAGCTCCCGATCGAGCCCTCCTGCCCCGGGCCGCTTCTCCGCTGCAACAATCCTGAACGTTGCGGATTTGGTCGGCGAGCCCTCCACGGAGCTTTCTCCGCCACCTGGCCAAGTTTGAGGCGAATCGGCGGTGGAACACCGCGCCGGCCCCACGGACGAGGCCGTGACCGCTCTGCAGGACGCGCGGCCGCGGCTCGCGACTACGCGAGACCGGGGCGCTGCCCTGTCCCTTAGGCCCGAGGCTGAGGAGGAGCTACCGCGACGCCGAGCGGCGGCCCACGACTGCGACGAGGGCGGACTGGCGACGGGGAGGCCACGCTTGAACTCACCTGGGGACCCCCCTGTGACGCCACGGAAAAGACGGTGCCAACACACGCTGTCACCACCCACGGAGCCCTGGAACCGCTGGGGGAGCGCAGACCTGGGCCTCCTTGGCGCACACACGCAACGCGACCCCTGCGCCACGTGCTACGATACGAGCCGACGCGGGAAGAAGGACTCAGGGGCGCCCCGCGGACTAGAAGAGGGACACTGAGAGCTGACCCGGCTGCGACTGAGCCCCCCACTGGCTGAGCCCCTGAACACGCGGCGAGGGCGACACGGCCTGGCTGGCTGAGACGGTGAGACACGGCGAGGTGAGCCGCCCCCATCCCGCTGAAGCAGGGCATCAACGGAGCAGCACCCCCCTACCCCACGACGACAGGGGGGGTCGCCTTCCGCGCGCTGCTGGCTCCATGCCTAGAGGGGCGCGAACCCGCTCCGGACCGGGGTTGACGGCGGAGAAGAGGCGCCAGGAGCCAACGAGGCCTGCGATGGATACGGACCATGTGACGGCGAAACTGGACAGTGTCCTGGCGGCCATGGAGAGGATGGAGGAATCGCTACAGCAGACGCGCGCCTCCCTGGAGACCCGCATAGACAGTGTGGCAATTGACCTGACGCACCTCAGAGCCGACCACAAAAAGCTGCAAACGCGCACCACCGCGCTGGAAGACGCCATGGCAGAGGTCGAGCCAGCGACGAAACGAGCAGAAACCGGGGTGAGCGACCTTCTACACCGGGTGGAACTACTAGAGGGAAGGGCTGAGGACGCGGAAGGCCGGGCACGAAGGAACAACATCCGCCTGGTGGGCATCCCGGAGCGATGGGAAGGGGCGAATCCTGTCCGCAAGGTCGAGGACTGGCTACGGGACCTATTACCGGACAACACGCTCTCCCCGCACTTCGTGGTGGAAAGGGCCCATCGCGTCCCCGCGAAACCACCACCTCCGGGCTCTAACCCTCGGCCGTTTCTCCTCCGAGTCCTCAACTACAGGGACCGCGATGCCATCCTGCGGGGGGCCAGAAACCTAGGGGACATTACCATTGACAACGCGACAGTGATGTTTTTCACGGACTACACGGCGCGAGTACAGCGGCAAAGACACTCTTTCCTGCCCATCAAACGACGGCTGCGTGAAGCGGCCCTCCAGTACTCGCTGCTCTTCCCAGCCAAACTGCGAGTGGTGGCACACGACAAAACCCATTTCTTCACGAGTCCCGAAGACGCGGAGGCCTGGCTTGATGGCGGAATGCCAGCCGCGCCGCGACGGACGACGGGAACAGGCGCGATGGAAAGACCGAGGGGACCAAGACGACGACGCCACCACGGGTCGCCCACACCGCCGCCAACCGGCGGGACACCGAGCCACTCCCCGCCAGCGGACCTTGTTCATCAGGAGCAGCGGGACGCCCTGCGCAGGGTGGCAGAGATTAGCAACTCTCCGGCGTCGTCGGCTCGGCCGGACGCCAGCCCGACGGCCCACTCAACGGACGACGAGGCAATCTACGGCATCCCGGACACACAGGAATCTGGAGGACCCCCGGAGGTCACACCGCAAACAGTGGACCTCTTTGGCTGAGGTGCCCCGGAAATGTGATGCCACCTGACGTACATTGCCGACCTCCCGAATCCCTACGAGATGGCCCCTTACGGACCTGAACTTGCTTGAAAGGCCTAGGCACCTACGCTGACGGCGCTGAGGGGGGGCCCGCCTGTGGGGCCGGACACTGTAAGTACAAGTTCTACTTATGGCCACACGGCCTACACACCTGATTCACACTCATGCAGAGACACCTTTTACTGCCGCATGCTCGGCTTGTTACTATTGGGGGGTCGTGGGGGGGGAGAGTGCCCGCGCCCTCCCCCTTCCCCCCCCCCTCTCCGTGGGCATCCCAGCCCCCCGCTGACATGATGGCTGGGCGCACAGCTGCTGCGGCCGTGAACTATGGCCATCGGACGCCCGCCGACCGGCAGCAACATGTACACAACGCCTGGGAGACATGCGAGGCGCTTCCGAACCTACATTGCTTCCGTTGTTGTTCAGAAGATACTTCACCCACCCCCCGAGACTGTCTAGTTCGTAAACTCGCTTGAGTGTTTGGACGGCGACCTGTTGTGCAGCCGACCTTTTGGTATTCTACAAGTTCTCATCTCTCTTTATTTAGTTGCCATGTTTCGACTTTCTATGCACCCTTTCTTCCCTCTTCCCTCACCCTGTTGGAGATCACGACACTGCATGCACATCACTAGCTGTAGCTACGCAGCGGGTGCGGGCTGCAGGCCCCGGGGGGCCCTTGAGATGGGGGGATGCGCCCTTGGGGGCGGAGGGAGACCCCCACACACAGGACAGTAATGGCTAGTACCCAAATATGCACCTGGAATGTCAGGGGGATGCACACACCGGCTAGGCGCTACCATATTTATTCGTACCTAAAGCGGCACAAAATTAACGTAGCGCTGCTTCAGGAGACGCATCTGAACGGCGCTGAGGTGCGGACACTACACCGTAGATGGCGGGGACAACTCTACGCCACGGAATACTCCTCATTCGCGCGTGGAACACTGATATGGATCCGCCCGGGGACCCCGTGGGAGGCCACAGACATTGCGATAGACAGCGAGGGCAGATACACGGCCGCGCGAGGCAGGCTAGATGGTCATCCTATCACATTGATGTCCCTTTACTCCCCCAACATCGAACAAGCAGGCTTCCTGGCGCGGCTATCAACGACTATGGCGCCCTGGCATGACACTTCGTGGATTATAGGGGGCGACTATAATTGCACCTTAGACACCACGCTGGATCGCTCCTTCCCGCCCCCCGCGAACGCCCCTACCAGGGGAGCCACGAAGGCGTTGCTGGAGTGGGCTGCGCAATGGGACTTACACGATGTCTGGCGACAGCGCAATCCGGGGACGCGGTCGTACTCCTATTACTCTGGCGCTCACGACCTGTACGTCCGCCTAGACCGCTTCATGGTATCCACAGACCTCCTACCTCATGTGACGGACGCGCAATACATGGGCCGCACACACTCAGACCACAATCCGCACTTCATGTCCGTAGCCTGGGCCCACCCACACCCCCCTGTCCCCACATGGCGCCTGCAGCCAGCGCTGCTACTAGATGCGGCTTTTCGCGCTGCCCTACTCGAGCGTACTGCGCAGTACTTCGAGGACAACACTGGCACAGCAACGGACTCGAGGGTGGAGTGGGATGCCTTCAAAGCCGTGATACGGGGTCACTGTCTGCGCACCCAGGGGCAGATCAGACACCAACTAGAGGGAGATCTCACTAGGCTGGAAACGAGTTTACTTACGCGGGAGGAGGAGGCGGCGGAGGGAGACGAGGGCCCGCTACAGGACGCCCGCTCGGAACATACACGCCTCCTGGAGCGACTTCGCCATGTCAACTACGCGGCACACTCGGCGAGGACTCACCGCCTTGGTGACAGGCCAGGCAAGCTTCTAGCGTGGCTGATTTCGCGGGATGCCCGCTCCAAGCCGGTAACGGCCATACTGGGCGAGGGTGGGGAACTGGAGTACACGCAAGCTGGCATCCATGACACTTTTACTGCCCACTATACCGCATTGTACCGCTCCCGGCTCGCGGTTCCCTACGCTGCTATTGCAGACTATCTCTCCCCTCTGCCGATGCCGCAATTGACTATCGCTCAGCAAGACGAACTCGGCGCTCCACTGGAGGCGGACGAGCTTAGAGAGGCCATCTTTCAGCTCTCCAACGGGAAAACTCCGGGCCCGGACGGGCTACCGGCTGAATTCTACAAGGCTGGCTCGGATATCTTAATCCCGGAGCTCCTGCGCATGTACGCGGCGGCGGCGGAGGGCGCTGCCCTGCCCCCAACATTGAACGAAGCCACGCTGGTCTCTATACTTAAGCCGGACAGGGACGGCACGCGGGTGGGCTCTTACCGCCCACTGGCTCTTCTAAACACAGACTATAAGATTCTTGCTTCTGCACTGGCTAGGAGGCTGGCCCCTCACTTACCCACTCTTGTACACCGGGACCAAAATGGGTTCGTCCCCACACGCCATACCTCCCACAACATCCGCAGGCTCTTCCGGGTACAGGAATACGCCACGCGGCAGTGGCCCAGGGCGGGATGCCTGATACTGGACTTGGAGAAAGCCTTCGACTCCGTCGAGTGGCCATACCTAAGGGCGGTTGCGGAGAAGTACCAATTGGGGGGCGGCTATAACGCCATGATCGCCCTGCTTTACAGTGAGCCGACCGTCCGGGTCCGCACGGGTCGCATCCTCTCGGCCGCCATCCGAGTCCGCAGAGGCACCCGCCAGGGTTGCCCGTTGTCGCCGTTGCTATTTGCACTGGCAATGGAACCCCTGGCTGCGACGCTCCGAGCGCACGGACTGGAATGGGGAATCCCATTGCCGGACGGCCTACACACGGTGTCCCTATATGCAGATGACCTGCTGCTATACGTCAGAGACATGACTCTGCTTTTTCGTTTGTAATGTATACCTTTATATGACCATATCGTAAACCAAGGAATGTATGCCTGGAGCATGATATTTTGTACTTAAGGAGAAGTCCGTTCCTATGATTTTCAGCAGTCTCCTGAGAACATACACGCTGTTGTACTTCTAGGATATCTGTCATTGGTCTGCAGCCAATAAACGATTCTTTGACTTCACCCAGAAGACTCTGTGTTTCTGTAGGTCCGGAACAGGGTGAAACCCCGAAGTCATAGGGTGTGTGCCCCTGCACCGCTGGGTCTAAAATACCCAGTACTTCAGTTTGGCGCCCAACTCGGGCCGATTTCAGCGGTACCAGTCCAAGCCAGAGGTTCGTGAGGAGCTTCGTGTGGAAATTCCGGAGGAAGGCCGCCACTTCATCGACCCCTGCATGTCGACGTGGTCCGAAAGTCTTTTCTGCGAGGTTCTCCGCGTCCCGACGGCTACGAAGGACTGCTGCCCTGATTAATCGACCTGTTTTGGACCCTTGACGAGTTTGAGAGAGCGAAACAATCGAGAGAGTCTTCTGGTGACGTCATCGATCAGCAATATTCAGTTAAGTATAAGTGGAGCGTCTCCCATTTGTTTTGGTATCCCTCGGGATCGTTTGATTTGATTGGTGATTTGGTGTTTGCAAACCCCAAAGCCAGAGGACTCGTGTATTCACGAGAATATCGTAATCGATAATCCTTTGACGTTTGGATCTAGACTAGTGAGCGAAGATGCCTGGTTCTGGACTATTTGGTAGATTATTTTGTTTGGGTTGTGGAAAAGATTTCGAGCTGGAAGAATCATGTCCGGTTCCTCCGGTTGGAACTCCAACTTATGAGCTCTATGTGAAACATGGCGTAGGCCCCATTGCATATAACGAAGTGTGGATCCACTACACCAGGAAAGACGGTGTTTTAAAATGGCCCCAAAATGGTAGTTTTGATACCGATATTTTAGATAATCTGGAAATTAAATTGTTTAAGAAGAAAGCCCGGCCGGCGATGTTTGACTCTTTCCGCTTATGGCGAAAGGAAGCCAAACAGAAGGAAATTAAGCTAGCGAAAAAGAATAAGAGAGAGAGAGGTATGTCAGTAATGCAAGCAGCTGTACAATTTAAAGATAATGAAGAGGAGCAAATGAATGAGCAATTGCACAGGCAGCGTAAGTTAGGGATTGACAAATGTTACCCAGCTTTGCCACATTCTAAGCAGGATGAGTCAGAAGAAAAGGAGAAAGATCCCTTAATGTCGCATTTGTTGAGTTCGCCACCCCCGTATGCTCAAACTGCCACGGCGCCTCCCCAGCTTGTAAATATGCCACCTCCAGTGCATATACTGCAAGCCTTGCCGCAACCGCCAGTTGCTCTGCAACCAGTTCCTATTCCTGTAGCGCAGTCTTCTCAAGCGCCTCCGGTAGTGCTTCCAACTACCCCCGCACTTCCTGCGACTTTGCTTAATCCAGTAACTGCCTCCCCTAACACTCTTCCTTCTACCACTCCAGTACCTATCTCTACATCCTCTTTTCTTCCCTCTGTTTTTCCCCCTGTTCTCGCTTCAGCTTCTCCTTCAGCGCGACAGCGTTTAGCTAATGTGGTTACTACATTAATGTCGCCTCTCTTTGGGTCATCTGGTGCAACTCCTGGTGTACAGCGTAAGCAGTTGCGCAGCCAATTGCCTAACCCCGATGAGAAAAAGGTAATAGATCACATGGCGCGTAGATGGATCGTTTTTCCTTCACTGTATGACGTGGAATCGGTTGTTAACACTTTCCATCAATGGGATGCCCCGAAACAGAGATATGTATTCGAGAAAATGTGCGAAATTCTCTGTGAAGAATTGGAGGATAGTGGTAGAAATCCGAACCCGCAGGAATTGTGTAGAGTGAGGTTCGATTTTGGAACTGGTATAATTGTGGACCGCGAAGTAGATAAAGCAGTTGAGGTTGTATTGTCCTTAAGGAATGACGATTGCCAACAGTCATTGTTTGAACACGAGGTCCTTGTGGGGAAAAAGGCAAAAGCGCGACAATACCCTATGAGAGAAGTTCCCCCGGTATGGAAGGAAGCGGTTGCAGCTGTCGGTGGTAACCCCGCTGTGGCAGCGCATTTCCAGCGTGTTTGGGTGCATGTTCCATGGAAGCGCTCTGAGGTGTTAGCACTTAAGCAGACATTGCCTGATCCCCGTAAAAACCCAGCAGGTTATTATAAAGAGTTGTCACAGACGGCAGGGTCATGCATTATGAATCTGGCCGACATAGACATGTTGTTTGGTAATGTTGTTCCACAGCCTCTATGGGGATCAATTCGTAATGCAGATCACGATGCAGAACTAGGGGATACATGGGCTAACATTGTTGCTGCTGATGCTAGACAAACGGGTGGTGCGAAACCAGAACCTTTAGTAGCTGAACTGCCTGGTAGAATCATCACGTATATGAAGACAATAATGCCTGCGATGCGCGTAAATTGGGACAAGTTATCTGCATGTAAGCAAAAGAAAGATGAGACAGTGTCAGACTTCTTTACTAGGTTTGAAGAAACGTTTATTGACCACAGTGGGCAAGATATGAGTACTGAGGGTGGCCAACGGTTGTTTGTGGATAAGTTTGTGCAGAATTTACTCCCTGACCTGTGTAAAAAGTTGAAAGATTCAGAGAGTTCTTGGGCCGTTTCTTCTTCAGCGCAAATACTGGCTACTGCACAGTATTATGAAAACAGAGATAAAGACGAGAAAGATAGAACGGAGAAGAAAACGAAGGAACTAAAGACAAAGGTCCTTTTACAGCAGGCCTATCCACCACGTGGCGGCGGTAATAATTATAGACAACCCCAAGGTGTCTATCACCAACCCCAACAATTTCAGACTAATCAGCAAATGAATGGGTATTATCAACCACGTGTCCCTGTAGGTCCCAACCAATGTTCATACTGCAAAGAGGAAGGTCATTTTAAATATAGTTGTCCTAAATTAATGCAACGGAACGGTAATATGTATGGCGCAAGAGGTAGAGGTGGTCAGCAAGCTCCTAGAGGCAGAGGGCGTGGAAGTGTTCCACAAAACGCGCGTCCTCTTCCGCCCCAAAGCGCCATTAATAGCTTTGATCAGCAAGCTAATGCGACTAGTAATACGGCTCAGTATTACAATAATGATTATTATGCAGAAGACGGTGATGCAGAGAATAATGATTACTAGGACAGCCATAGACAGAGAGAGGGAGTTGTTTCAGTGCCAGTGGATCAGAGTGGACCGTATGTTGAGGTGACTACAGCAAATGTAACGGAGCCTTTTCTGCTAGACACTGGTGCTGCAAAGAGTTCAATTATGCATTCCAAACTCCCTGGCGCACCTTTGTCTGGCGACATCAATGTTTCAGTAGGTTTTTCTGGCGCCCCAGTTAGGAACCCGATTTCCAGTCCCATGTCGCTTTCTGTTGGACCTTGCGAGCTGAAAGCGCCCCTGATCCTGACAACAGGTTGTGGTGAGAATTTGCTGGGATTAGATTTGTTGAAAAGATTGCACGCTACACTGTATTGTTCTCCTTCAGGAGTACAACTTACATTAGGCAAGAAAGTGGTTTCTCCAATGTATTTGTCTAAAAACACGATGCCACCTGAATTGTCATCCCTTCCGGATGCCCTTTGGGCTACTGGTCCCAATGATGTGGGCCTCTTGGAAATACCACCATATGTGGTGACTCTGAAGGCTAATGTCAGACTGCCACGTATTCCCCAGTACAAGATCTCTACTGAAGGCCAGAAAGCATTGTTAGACATTGTCAGCGACTTGATTAATAAGGGTGTGATTGAAGAGACAAGAGGCAACGTTTGCAATAGTCCGATTTTACCTGTCTTAAAACGAACGGACCCTTCACAGCCACCTGTTTACAGATTTGTGATTGATCTTAGAGAGGTTAATAAGATTGTTGTGCCTCAGTTTCCGGTTGTCCCTGATATAACTGCCTTGTTAACGATGATTCCAGCCTCTGCTGCATGGTTTTCAGTGATCGATTTAAAGAATGCTTTCTTTAGTATCCCAATTGCAGAAGAGAGCAGAGACATTTTTGGTTTTAGTCTGGGAGGCCGAAGCTTCCGCTTCAAACGCGCTCCCCAAGGCTACTGCGAGAGTCCATCCATATACAGTCAAGCTTTGAAAGCGCAGCTTGATGCACTTGTTTTGCCTAGTGGCGCTATCCTGATCCAGTACGTGGACGATTTACTGATCGCTGCGGATACTGAAAAGATCTGTAAAGAAGCCACATTGTCACTGTTGCGCCATTTATCCGCTTACCATCACAAAGTGTCTCTCTCTAAGCTGCAATATTGTCGACAAGAAGTGACCTACTTAGGTCATCTCTTATCGAAGGAGGGAAGGAGACTGACCCCAGAAAGAATTCAAGCCATTGCACAGTTGAGTGTGCCAAAGACACAGAGAGAAGTGCGTGCTTTCTTAGGAATCACCTCATACTGTAGGCATTGGATCCCTAGTTTTTCTTTGTTGGCAAAACCTTTATTAGCATTAACATGCAAAGACACACCGAATCCTATCCCATGGTCTGAAGAGTGCCAGAGAAGTTTTGTGGAATTACGCAATGCATTATGTTCAGCTCCTGTGTTGGGCACCCCTGACTATAGCAAGCCTTTTACATTGTATGTTCACGAGAAAGATGGATGTGCGTTGTCAGTGTTAACACAGCCTTTTGGCGACAGACCGCGCCCATGCGCGTATTTTTCATCCACCTTGGACCCTGTAGCGAGGGCATTGCCAAGCTGTCTGAGAGCGACAGCTGCTGCAGCGATGTCTATCCGACAATCGGCTGGTTTGGTAATGGACAATACATTGATTGTTATGGTTCCACACGCTGTAGATACATTATTAAATAGAACCAAGACACAACACTTGACTAGTGCGCGATTATCAGGGTATGAACTCACACTGTTAGCGAATCACATACACATAAAAAGATGCAATACGCTGAATCCAGCTACATTATTGCCAATTCCAGCAGACTCAGATGAGATTGAGCAACATGACTGTCTGTTCAGGACAGAAGAGGAGACGAAAGGGAGAGTAGATCTCAAGGATACTCCCCTGACTGAATGTGATGGCACTTTATGGGTAGATGGGTCCTGTTTCAAGCTCCCTAATGGTGACACGACTGCTGCATATGCTATCACGACTTTACATACGGTCGTGGAAACTGCACGAGTGCCACATAATTCGGCCCAAGCAGCAGAATTGATCGCCCTCACGAGAGCATGTGTGTTGTCTGAAGGAATGAGAGTGAACATATACACAGATAGCCAGTACGCCTTTGGCGTGGCTCATAATTTTGGGCGTTTGTGGAAAGAGCGTGGGTTCCTGACGTCGCATGGAGCTAAAATTCAGAATGGCAAGTTGGTGAATGATCTCCTTGAGTCACTGACCCTACCGTTGCAAGTTGCGATCATGAAATGCAGTGCGCATAGGAAAGTCACAGATGATGTTGGACGAGGGAATGCGTTTGCTGATGAGACCGCGAGAGAGACAGCACAGAATGTGAAGACTAGAATGTATGTTGCAGGCCCCGCAAGATGGGTTAATGATGTGGGAATGTGTGAGAACACAATAGAGAGTGTGAAGTCGCTTCAGGCTGAAGCTACAGAAGAAGAGTTAAGCAAGTGGAGAGAGAGTATGGGTAAGTTGGATGAGAATGGTTGTTGGATTGACCTGACAGAACATAGGCGATGGTTGTTGCCTGATGCATATGTGCTTCCAGTGGTTACTATGGCACATGGAATGGCGCATATCAGTACGAAAGGTATTTGTAAGTTGTTGGCTCCAGTATGGCAGAATGTTGGGATTCCCAAGTGTGCAGAGAATGTGGTCAAGAATTGCATAGTATGCTTGAAGTACAACCCTGGTAGGGGAACCCCAACTCCGGCCGGTCACTTTGCACCCCCATCATGTCCATTCGAAGTTTTGCAGCTGGACTTCATTCACATGGAAAGATGCAACAACCTGAAATATGTACTAGTGGTTGTTTGTGCTTTCTCAAAATGGGTAGAGGCTTATCCTCTGAAAGATAACACTGCCCTATCCACAGCCAAAGCCCTTGTGAAGGAGTTTTTCCCCAGGTTTGGAATGCCGAGAATGGTGTGGTGTGATAATGGAAGTGAGTTTGTGGGTAAAGTGATGAAGAATGTATGTGAAGGTTTAGGCATAAGGCAGAAATTCCACGCTGCAAATCACCCCCAATCAGCTGGACTAGTTGAACGCTACAATGGAGCCTTAAAGCTCAAGTTGGCCAAAATCCAGGCGAGCACTGGTCTTAAATGGCCTGATGCTCTGCCTCTAGCACTCTTGTCCACCAGAATGACGATACACTCACGAGTGGGACTTAGTCCTTATGAAGTAGTCTTTGGCCGCCCGGCCAACGTATGGGGTGTGCCAAGGCCTACGAAGTTCAGTGAAATAGAGCATCCAGTACTGCTCGATTACCTGTATGATTTGACTGTTAAACTGCGTGTTTTGCACCAACAGGTACATGATACTCTTCCCCAAGCCTCTGAACCTCCTGGACACCCCATCAACCCTGGCTCGTGGGTCCTGGTCCGGAATTTCCAGCGTAAGGGCAACGACGAACCTCGCTGGATCGGCCCCCATCTTGTTCTTCTTTCGACAAGATCAGCAGTGCGAGTGAAAGGGAAGAAGCACTGGATTCATGGTACTCACTGCAAGGTAGTTCCCTTGCCTCTGCCATATGACCAGTGGGTCAACGAGGGTATCGCCGACTCAGAGACAGACATTGTACCTCGCTTTGTACCATTCAGTGACGCCCGCTTAAGAGACACAGCTTCAGTCCAAGAGAGTGACAATATTCTGCAGGAAGCCGTGCCGCCATCAAATCGACTGGACACCACTGAGCCTGAACTTTTGTTTCAAGACCAAACAACACCTGGCCATCTCCGCTATAACTTGAGACCTAGGCCCATGGACAAATAAAGATTTCCTCATTATTTCCCTTTTGACATTTTTTGCTCTCCCATCTGAAGGACTTTCTTGATTTTTGTTTTTCGAACCACCATCCGGGTTCTGCCGCAGGGTCGCGGTGCCAAGACTTTGGGGTACAGGCCGAAGACGCTAGGTCAACGGTTCTGGTTGGTCTAGGGCGTTTCCCTGGACTGACAGGCGTACTCCTTAGCAGAAGAAACTCATCCACCGCGAGCGGCCCGAGTAGAGGATGGAGTTTTGTAGGATGGAGAGACCGATTGAGGAAATGAACTCTCAAACAAGGATGTGTAGAATTGTAAAAAGTAAATGTTTTGTCTTTTTGTGCTTTGTTACACTGTGTAGTATCATGATGTTTATTGTAGGATGTGTGTTTTCCTTTGCTCCAAAACCCATTGCACCCACTCAACAGCCTATATCTCTTTCTACTGCCTCCTCTCACTCTTTTCACCCTTTGCCTGAGCACGAACAGACCCGACGATCAGAGTTCGTAAATAACTCGTTTATCCAACTCTTGCACCAGCACCAACTGGTAATGAATACGACCAATTGCTGGGTCTGTGGGTTAATGCCCCATACCACTAACAAGGGTATTCCCTACCTGGTGCTACCGTACAGTTACAATGGATCGTCATGGGCATTCCAAACCATGTTTCTCTACGCCCTAGATACATACTCCCCTCGCCCACCGCGTTCCATCAGACCCATCACCAATAATAAGGCTTTGATGAAAGGAGTTGCCGATATGAGTAGGGATATTAATGCATACTCGTCCATTCCCAAAGAAGAGCTGAGACCTTATGTAGGATGGAACGCGACGGGGTATAGTATTAGTCTGGGTGAAAGACAGCGAAAAATCTCATCTCCAATCTGGGTCGTACCCCACCTGGGTCGGTTCTGCTTACAGGGTAATGGTCAGAACCCTAGGGCTCAACTGGGAAGAAGTGACTGTACTGAAACGTACACTTTCCCGTCACAGTTTTCCCCTGCATTTTTGGCTGCTAAGGGCACATATTTCATCTGTCATGACCGAGCATATACGTGGTTGCCCCCTGATTTCTCGGGCACATGTTATATTGCGAACTTGCTACCGCCGACATTTACTGCCGCCTCTGACTATCACAAGACCAGAGTTGTGAGAGGCGTGATTAGTAAGGAGGACACTGCCGGTCAGGAAGCAGGAGACTTTTTCCTGGGTTTCCTGCCGTTTTGGGGACCTATGGTCAATAGTAGGAACCTGAGACAGCTGACTCGTGTGGTTGAATCCACCGTCAATGTAACGGCTGGTGCCCTTAGTAATTTGACAGCTGAGCTCCAAGCGGGTCGCCTTATGACTTTGCAGAACCGCATGGTCCTAGACGTTATTCTTGCAGACCGCGGTGGGGTATGCAAGGTCATCCAATCCAGTTGCTGCATTTTCATACCAGATAATGCTCCAACAGTGTATCAAGCCATCTCCAAACTCCATAAAATATCTGAAGCCATACACGTGGATAAGGGAGATTGGTCACTGATGGGATGGTTCTGGGAATTGATATCTGCCTGGGGTTGGAAAGTTCTGATGGTCATTGGAATGATCTTAGCCATTCTTTTCCTGTTCTGTCTATGCATACAGTGTGCTCCTGCGATATGTGGCCTCTGTGCTACCTTATGTGTAAGGAAACCTGTATCGAGGGACGAGCTAAGTAATAGGATGATGCTACAGCAACATCTCCATGACTTCGTGAACATTGACCTAGACTCGGATTAAGATGAGTATAGTGATTGCCTATGTAAGGGCAAAAGGAGGGTCTGTCGTACTTTAGTATTCGGAACCGCGTAAGGGACAGGGCCTTACCTCTGTCCATTTTGGTATTAGCGAACCGCAAATGGTAAATGCGGCACGTACGAGTGCTTTATGTGCCGTTCCAGCTACGAATGCACTGTGTACACGTATTCTGCTCTACTACGCGGGTTCCATTTTGGAAGCAGTGGCCATCTTGTCATTGCCCTCACATAGGCTATGATGGAGTTAATACGGGCCTCACAGTACACGGGCTTTCCCTCTGACTTCTCTGTGACCTGGGCAGCTGGCTCTGCTGCCCCGGGTCAAACCGGTCTCACGAGCTCCCCTTCCTCCTTCCACCTGTGATTCGCATCAGGGCTTGACCCGTCATAAAACCCTTTCATTCTACACAATCCCCCGGCTAATCTCTTCCACACCTGCTTGTTCTTGCTTTATGACTTGTTTCTCAAAACAGGAGATGCTCATATTTATTGGGGGGTCTATTTACTTCAAACATGGGATCTGAACCTTCCTGTGTAAATCATTGTGGGCTGGCCGAACTGGAATGTGGGATGGTCATCATGACTCTGCTTTTTCGTTTGTAATGTATACCTTTATATGACCATATCGTAAACCAAGGAATGTATGCCTGGAGCATGATATTTTGTACTTAAGGAGAAGTCCGTTCCTATGATTTTCAGCAGTCTCCTGAGAACATACACGCTGTTGTACTTCTAGGATATCTGTCATTGGTCTGCAGCCAATAAACGATTCTTTGACTTCACCCAGAAGACTCTGTGTTTCTGTAGGTCCGGAACAGGGTGAAACCCCGAAGTCATAGGGTGTGTGCCCCTGCACCGCTGGGTCTAAAATACCCAGTACTTCATCTGGACTAATGGTTAAGGTCTTAACTCTTACTCTGGCATCATGGTTAAGGTCTTAACTCTGGCATCATGGTTAAGGTCTTAACTCTTACTCTGGTCTAATGGTTAAGGTCTTAACTCTTAGTCTGGCATCATGGTTAAGGTCTTAACTCTTTCTCTGGGCTAATGGTTAAGGTCTTAGACTCTTACTCTGGCATCATGGTTAAGGTCTTAGACTCTTACTCTGGCATCAAGGTTAAGGTCTTAACTCTTACTCTGGCATCATGGTTAAGGTCTTAACTCTTACTCTGGACTAATGGTTAAGGTCTTAACTCTTACTCTGGACTAATGGTTAAGGTCCTAACTCTTACTCTGGACTAATGGTTAAGGTCTTAACTCTTACTCTTGCATCATCGTTAAGGTCTTAACTCTTACTCTGGCATCATGGTTAAGGTCTTAACTCTTACTCTGGCATCATTGTTAAGGTATTAACTCTTACTCTGGACTAATGGTTAAGGTCTTAACTCTTACTCTGGACCAATGGTTAAGGTCTTAACTCTTACTCTGGACTAATGGTTAAGGTCTTAACTCTTTCTCTGGACTAATGGTTAAGGTCTTAACTCTTACTCTGGACTAATGGTTAAGGTCTTATCTCTTACTCTGGGCTAATGATTAAGGTCTTAACTCTTACTCTGGCATCATGGTTAAGGTCTTAACTCTTACTCTGGCATCATGGTTAAGGTCTTAACTCTTACTCTGGACTAATGGTTAAGGTCTGAACTCTTACTCTGGGCTAATGGTTAAGGTCTTAACTCTTACTCTGGACTAATGGTTAAGGTCTTAACTCTTACTCTGGACAAATGGTTAAGGTCTTAGACTCTTACTCTGGCATCATGGTTAAGGTCTTAACTCTTACTCTGGACTAATGGTTAAGGTCTTAACTCTTACTCTGGCATCATGGTTAAGGTCTTAACACTTACTCTGGACTAATGGTTAAGGTCTTAACTCTTACTCTGGCATCATCGTTAAGGTCTTAACTCTTACTCTGGCATCATGGTTAAGGTCTTAGACTCTTACTCTGGACTAATGGTTAAGGTCTTAACTCTTACTCTGGACTAATGGTTAAGGTCTTAACTCTTACTCTTGCATCATCGTTAAGATCTTAACTCTTACTCTGGCATCATGGTTAAGGTCTTAACTCTTACTCTGGACTAATGGTTAAGGTCTTAACTCTTACTCTGGACTATTGGTTAAGGTCTTAACTCTTACTCTGGCATCATCGTTAAGGTCTTAACTCTGGCATCATGGTTAAGGTCTTAACTCTTACTCTGGACTAATGGTTAAGGTCTTAACTCTTAGTCTGGCATCATGGTTAAGGTCTTACCTCTTACTCTGGACTAATGGTTAAGGTCTTAGACTCTTACTCTGGACTAATGGTTAAGGTCTTAACTCTTTCTCTGGGCTAATGGTTAAGGTCTTAGACTCTTACTCTGGCATCATGGTTAAGGTCTTAGACTCTTACTCTGGCATCAAGGTTAAGGTCTTAACTCTTACTCTGGCATCATGGTTAAGGTCTTAACTCTTACTCTGGACTAATGGTTAAGGTCTTTACTCTTACTCTGGACTAATGGTTAAGGTCCTAACTCTTACTCTGGACTAATGGTTAAGGTCTTAACTCTTACTCTTGCATCATCGTTAAGGTCTTAACTCTTACTCTGGCATCATGGTTAAGGTCTTAACTCTTACTCTGGCATCATGGTTAAGGTCTTAACTCTTACTCTGGACTAATGGTTAAGGTCTTAACTCTTACTCTGGGATCATGGTTAAGTTCGTAACTCTTACTGTGGCCTATTGGTTAAGGTCCTAACTCTTACTCTGGCATCATGGTTAAGGTCTTAGACTCATACTCTGGCATCATGGTTAAGATCTTATCTCTTACTCTGGACTAATGGTTAAGTTCTTAACTATCACTCTGGCATCATGGTTAAGGTCTTAGACTCTTACTCTGGACTAATGGTTAAGGTCTTAACTCTTACTCTGGGCTAATGGTTAAGGTCTTAAGTCTTACTCTGGACTAATGTTAAGGTCTTATCTCTTACTCTGGACTACTGGTTAATGTCTTAACTCTTACTCTGGCATCATGGTTAAGGTCTTAACTCTCACTCTGGCATCAGGGTTAAGGTCTTAACTCTTACTCTGTACTCATGGTTAAGGTCTTAACTCTTACTCTGGCATCATGGTTAAGGTCTTAACTCTTACTCTGGACTAATGGTTAAGGTCTTAACTCTTACTCTGGACTAATGGTTAAGGTCTTAACTCTTACTCTGGAATCATGGTTAAGGTCTTAACTCTTACTCTGGACTAATGGTTAAGGTCTTAACTCTTACTCTGGACTAATGGTTAAGGTCTTAACTCTTACTCTGGCATCATGGTTAAGGTCTTAACTCTTACTCTGGACTAATGGTTAAGGTCTTAGACTCTTACTCTGGACTAATGGTTAAGGTCTTAACTCTTTCTCTGGGCTAATGGTTAAGGTCTTAGACTCTTACTCTGGCATCATGGTTAAGGTCTTAGACTCTTACTCTGGCATCAAGGTTAAGGTCTTAACTCTTACTCTGGCATCATGGTTAAGGTCTTAACTCTTACTCTGGACTAATGGTTAAGGTCTTAGACTCTTACTCTGGACTAATGGTTAAGGTCTTAACTCTTACGCTGACATCATGGTTAAGGTCTTAGACTCTTACTCTGGACTAATGGTTAAGGTCTTAACTCTTACTCTGGACTAATGGTTAAGGTCTTAACTCTTACTCTGGACCAATGGTTAAGGTCTTAACTCTTACTCTGGACTAATGGTTAAGGTCTTAACTCTTACTCTGGACTAATGGTTAAGGTCTTATCTCTTACTCTGGGCTAATGATTAAGGTCTTAACTCTCACTCTGGCATCATGGTTAAGGTCTTAACTCTTACTCTGGCATCATGGTTAAGGTCTTAACTCTTACTCTGGACTAATGGTTAAGGTCTTAACTCTTACTCTGGCATCACGGATAAGGTCTTAACTCTTACTCTGGACTAATGGTTAAGGTCTTAACTCTTACTCTGGGCTAATGGTTAAGTTCTTAACTCTTACTCTGGACTAATGGTTAAGGTCTTAACTCTTACTCTGGACTAATGGTTAAGGTCTTAGACTCTTACTCTGGCATCATGGTTAAGGTCTTAACTCTTACTCTGAACTAATGGTTAAGGTCTTAACTCTTACTCTGGCATCATGGTTAAGTTCATAACTCTTACTGTGGCCTATTGGTTAAGGTCCTAACTCTTACTCTGGCATCATGGTTAAGGTCTTAACTCTTACTCTGGACTAATGGTTAAGGTCTTAGACTCTTACTATGGACTAATGGTTAAGGTCTTAACTTTTTCTCTGGGCTAATGGTTAAGGTCTTAGACTCTTACTCTGGCATCATGGTTAAGGTCTTAGACTCTTACTCTGGCATCATCAAGGTTAAGGTCTTAACTCTTACTCTGGCATCATGGTTAAGGTCTTAACTCTTACTCTGGACTAATGGTTAAGGTCTGAACTCTTACTCTGGACTAATGGTTAAGGTCTTAACTCTTACTCTGGACTAATGGTTAAGGTCTTAGACTCTTACACTTGACTAATGGTTAAGGTCTTAACTCTTACTCTGGCATCATGGTTAAGGTCTTAGACTCTTACTCTGGACTAATGGTTAAGGTCTTAACTCATACTCTGGACTAATGGTTAAGGCCTTAGACTCTTACTCTGGACTAATGGTTAAGGTCTTAACTCTTACTATGGACTAATGGTTAAGGTCTTAACTCTTACTCTGGACTAATGGTTAAGGTCTTAACTCTTACGCTGGCATCATGGTTAAGGTCTTAACTCTTACTCTGGACTAATGGTTAAGGTCTTAAGTCTTACTCTGGCATCATGATTAAGGTCTTAACTCTTACTCTGGACTAATGGTTAAGGTCTTAACTCTTACTCTGACATCATGGTTAAGGTCTTAACACTTACTCTGGACTAATGGTTAAGGTCTTAACTCTTAATCTGGCATCATCGTTAAGGTCTTAACTCTTACTCTGGCATCATGGTTAAGGTCTTAGACTCTTACTCTGGACTAATGGTTAAGGTCTTAACTCTTACTCTTGCATCATCGTTAAGGTCTTAACTCTTACTCTGGCATCATGGTTAAGGTCTTAACTCTTACTCTGGACTAATGGTTAAGGTCTTAACTCTTACTCTGGCATCATGGTTAAGGTCTTAACTCTGGCATCATGGTTAAGGTCTTGACTCTTACTCTGGTCTAATGGTTAAGGTCTTAACTCTTAGTCTGGCATCATGGTTAAGGTCTTAACTCTTACTCTGGACTAATGGTTAATGTCTTAGACTCTTACTCTGGACTAATGGTTAAGGTCTTAACTCTTTCTCTGGGCTAATGGTTAAGGTCTTAGACTCTTACTCTGGCATCATGGTTAAGGTCTTAGACTCGTACTCTGGCATCAAGGTTAAGGTCTTAACTCTTACTCTGGCATCATGGTTAAGGTCTTAACGCTTACTCTGGACTAATGGTTAAGGTCTTAACTCTTACTCTGGACTAATGGTTAAGGTCCTAACTCTTACTCTGGACTAATGGTTAAGGTCTTAACTCTTACTCTTGCATCATCGTTAAGGTCTTAACTCTTACTCTGGCATCATGGTTAAGGTCTTAACTCTTACTCTGGCATCATGGTTAAGGTCTTAACTCTTACTCTGGACTAATGGTTAAGGTCTTAACTCTTACTCTGGACCAATGGTTAAGGTCTTAACTCTTACTCTGGACTAATGGTTAAGGTCTTAACTCTTACTCTGGACTAATGGTTAAGGTCTTATCTCTTACTCTGGGATAATGATTAAGGTCTTAACTCTTACTCTGGCATCATGGTTAAGGTCTTAACTCTTACTCTGGCATCATGGTTAAGGTCTTAACTCTTACTCTGGACTAATGGTTAAGGTCTGAACTCTTACTCTGGACTAATGGTTAAGGTCTTAACTCATACTCTGGACTAATGGTTAAGGTCTTAACTCTTACTCTGGACTAATGGTTAAGGTATTAACTCTTACTCTGGCATCATGGTTAAGGTCTTAACTCTTACTCTGGACTAATGGTTAAGGTATTAACTCTTACTCTGGCATCATGGTTAAGGTCTTAACTCTTACTCTGGACTAATGGTTAAGGTCTTAACTCTTACTCTGGGATCATGGTTAAGTTCGTAACTCTTACTGTGGCCTATTGGTTAAGGTCCTAACTCTTACTCTGGCATCATGGTTAATGTCTTAACTCTTACTCTGGCATCATGGTTAAGGTCTTAACTCTTACTCTGGACTAATGGTTAAGGGCTTAACTCTTACTCTGGCATCACGGTTAAGGTCTTAACTCTTACTCTGGACTAATGGTTAAAGTCTTAACTCTTACTCTGGGCTAATGGTTAAGGTCTTAACTCTTACTCTGGACTAATGGTTAAGGTCTTAACTCTTACTCTGGACTAATGGTTAAGGTCTTAACTCTTACTCTGGACTAATGGTTAAGGTCTTATCTCTTACTCTGGGCTAATGATTAAGGTCTTAACTCTTACTCTGGCATCATGGTTAAGGTCTTAACTCTTACTCTGGCATCATGGTTAAGGTCTTAACTCTTACTCTGGACTAATGGTTAAGGTCTTAACTCTTACTCTGGCTTCACGGTTAAGGTCTTAACTCTTACTCTGGACTAATGAATAAGGTCTTAACTCTTACTCTGGACTAATGGTTAATGTCTTAACTCTTACTCTAGCATCATGGTTAAGGTCTTAACTCTTACTCTGGACTAATGGTTAAGGTCTTAACTCTTACTCTGGCATCATGGTTAAGGTCTTAACTCTTACTCTGGCATCATGGTTAAGGTCTTAACTCTTACTATGGACTAATGGTTAAGGTCTTAACTCTTACTCTGGACTAATGGTTAAGGTCTTAACTCTTACTCTGGCATCATGGTTAAGGTCTTAGACTCTTACTCTGGAATAATGGTTAAGGTCTTAACTCTTACTCTGGACTAATGGTTAAGGTCTTAACTCTTACTCTGGCATCACGGTTAAGGTCTTAACTCTTACTCTGGACTAATGGTTAAGGTCTTAACTCTTACTCTGGGCTAATGGTTAAGGTCTTAACTCTTACTCTGGACTAATGGTTAAGGTCTTAACTCTTACTCTGGACAAATGGTTAAGGTCTTAGACTCTTACTCTGGCATCATGGTTAAGGTCTTAACTCTTACTCTGGACTAATGGTTAAGGTCTTAACTCTTACTCTGGCATCATGGTTAAGGTCTTAACACTTACTGTGGACTAATGGTTAAGGTCTTAACTCTTACTCTGGCATCATCGTTAAGGTCTTAACTCTTACTCTGGCATCATGGTTAAGGTCTTAGACTCTTACTCTGGACTAATGGTTAAGGTCTTAACTCTTACTCTGGACTAATGGTTAAGGTCTTAACTCTTACTCTTGCATCATCGTTAAGATCTTAACTCTTACTCTGGCATCATGGTTAAGGTCTTAACTCTTACTCTGGACTAATGGTTAAGGTCTTAACTCTTACTCTGGAATATTGGTTAAGGTCTTAACTCTTACTCTGGCATCATGGTTAAGGTCTTAACTCTGGCATCATGGTTAAGGTCTTAACTCTTACTCTGGACTAATGGTTAAGGTCTTAACTCTTAGTCTGGCATCATGGTTAAGGTCTTACCTCTTACTCTGGACTAATGGTTAAGGTCTTAGACTCTTACTCTGGACTAATGGTTAAGGTCTTAACTCTTTCTCTGGGCTAATGGTTAAGGTCTTAGACTCTTACTCTGGCATCATGGTTAAGGTCTTAGACTCTTACTCTGGCATCAAGGTTAAGGTCTTAACTCTTACTCTGGCATCATGGTTAAGGTCTTAACTCTTACTCTGGACTAATGGTTAAGGTCTTTACTCTTACTCTGGACTAATGGTTAAGGTCCTAACTCTTACTCTGGACTAATGGTTAAGGTCTTAACTCTTACTCTTGCATCATCGTTAAGGTCTTAACTCTTACTCTGGCATCATGGTTAAGGTCTTAACTCTTACTCTGGACTAATGGTTAAGGTCTTAACTCTTACTCTGGGATCATGGTTAAGTTCGTAACTCTTACTGTGGCCTATTGGTTAAGGTCCTAACTCTTACTCTGGCATCATGGTTAAGGTCTTAGACTCATACTCTGGCATCATGGTTAAGATCTTATCTCTTACTCTGGACTAATGGTTAAGTTCTTAACTCTTACTCTGGCATCATGGTTAAGGTCTTAGACTCTTACTCTGGACTAATGGTTAAGGTCTTAACTCTTACTCTGGGCTAATGGTTAAGGTCTTAACTCTTACTCTGGACTAATGTTAAGGTCTTATCTCTTACTCTGGACTACTGGTTAATGTCTTAACTCTTACTCTGGCATCATGGTTAAGGTCTTAACTCTCACTCTGGCATCATGGTTAAGGTCTTAACTCTTACTCTGTACTCATGGTTAAGGTCTTAACTCTTACTCTGGCATCATGGTTAAGGTCTTAACTCTTACTCTGGACTAATGGTTAAGGTCTTAACTCTTACTCTGGACTAATGGTTAAGGTCTTAACTCTTACTCTGGAATCATGGTTAAAGTCTTAACTCTTACCCTGGACTAATGGTTAAGGTCTTAACTCTTACTCTGGACTAATGGTTAAGGTCTTAACTCTTACTCTGGCATCATGGTTAAGGTCTTAACTCTTACTCTGGACTAATGGTTAAGGTCTTAGACTCTTACTCTGGCATCATGGTTAAGGTCTTAACTCTTACTCTGAACTAATGGTTAAGGTCTTAACTCTTACTCTGGTATCGTGGTTAAGTTCGTAACTCTTACTGTGGCCTATTGGTTAAGGTCCTAACTCTTACTCTGGCATCATGGTTAATGTCTTAACTCTTACTCTGGCATCATGGTTAAGGTCTTAACTTTTACTCTGGACTAATGGTTAAGGTCTTAACTCTTACTCTAGCATTACGGTTAAGGTCTTAACTCTTACTCTGGACTAATGGTTAAGGTCTTAACTCTTACTCTGGCATCATGGTTAAGGTCTTAACTCTTACTCTGGCATCATGGTTAAGGTCTTAACTCTTACTATGGACTAATGGTTAAGGTCTTAACTCTTACTCTGGACTAATGGTTAAGGTCTTAACTCTTACTCTGGCATCATGGTTAAGGTCTTAGACTCTTACTCTGGAATAATGGTTAAGGTCTTAACACTTACTCTGGACTAATGGTTAAGGTCTTAACTCTTACTCTGGCATCACGGTTAAGGTCTTAACTCTTATTCTGGACTGATGGTTAAGGTCTTAACTCTTACTCTGGGATCATGGTTAAGTTCGTAACTCTTACTGTGGCCTATTGGTTAAGGTCCTAACTCTTACTCTGGCATCATGGTTAAGGTCTTAGACTCATACTCTGGCATCATGGTTAAGATCTTATCTCTTACTCTGGACTAATGGTTAAGTTCTTAACTATCACTCTGGCATCATGGTTAAGGTCTTAGACTCTTACTCTGGACTAATGGTTAAGGTCTTAACTCTTACTCTGGGCTAATGGTTAAGGTCTTAAGTCTTACTCTGGACTAATGTTAAGGTCTTATCTCTTACTCTGGACTACTGGTTAATGTCTTAACTCTTACTCTGGCATCATGGTTAAGGTCTTAACTCTCACTCTGGCATCAGGGTTAAGGTCTTAACTCTTACTCTGTACTCATGGTTAAGGTCTTAACTCTTACTCTGGCATCATGGTTAAGGTCTTAACTCTTACTCTGGACTAATGGTTAAGGTCTTAACTCTTACTCTGGACTAATGGTTAAGGTCTTAACTCTTACTCTGGAATCATGGTTAAGGTCTTAACTCTTACTCTGGACTAATGGTTAAGGTCTTAACTCTTACTCTGGACTAATGGTTAAGGTCTTAACTCTTACTCTGGCATCATGGTTAAGGTCTTAACTCTTACTCTGGACTAATGGTTAAGGTCTTAGACTCTTACTCTGGACTAATGGTTAAGGTCTTAACTCTTTCTCTGGGCTAATGGTTAAGGTCTTAGACTCTTACTCTGGCATCATGGTTAAGGTCTTAGACTCTTACTCTGGCATCAAGGTTAAGGTCTTAACTCTTACTCTGGCATCATGGTTAAGGTCTTAACTCTTACTCTGGACTAATGGTTAAGGTCTTAGACTCTTACTCTGGACTAATGGTTAAGGTCTTAACTCTTACGCTGACATCATGGTTAAGGTCTTAGACTCTTACTCTGGACTAATGGTTAAGGTCTTAACTCTTACTCTGGACTAATGGTTAAGGTCTTAACTCTTACTCTGGACCAATGGTTAAGGTCTTAACTCTTACTCTGGACTAATGGTTAAGGTCTTAACTCTTACTCTGGACTAATGGTTAAGGTCTTATCTCTTACTCTGGGCTAATGATTAAGGTCTTAACTCTCACTCTGGCATCATGGTTAAGGTCTTAACTCTTACTCTGGCATCATGGTTAAGGTCTTAACTCTTACTCTGGACTAATGGTTAAGGTCTTAACTCTTACTCTGGCATCACGGATAAGGTCTTAACTCTTACTCTGGACTAATGGTTAAGGTCTTAACTCTTACTCTGGGCTAATGGTTAAGTTCTTAACTCTTACTCTGGACTAATGGTTAAGGTCTTAACTCTTACTCTGGACTAATGGTTAAGGTCTTAGACTCTTACTCTGGCATCATGGTTAAGGTCTTAACTCTTACTCTGAACTAATGGTTAAGGTCTTAACTCTTACTCTGGCATCATGGTTAAGTTCATAACTCTTACTGTGGCCTATTGGTTAAGGTCCTAACTCTTACTCTGGCATCATGGTTAAGGTCTTAACTCTTACTCTGGACTAATGGTTAAGGTCTTAGACTCTTACTATGGACTAATGGTTAAGGTCTTAACTTTTTCTCTGGGCTAATGGTTAAGGTCTTAGACTCTTACTCTGGCATCATGGTTAAGGTCTTAGACTCTTACTCTGGCATCATCAAGGTTAAGGTCTTAACTCTTACTCTGGCATCATGGTTAAGGTCTTAACTCTTACTCTGGACTAATGGTTAAGGTCTGAACTCTTACTCTGGACTAATGGTTAAGGTCTTAACTCTTACTCTGGACTAATGGTTAAGGTCTTAGACTCTTACACTTGACTAATGGTTAAGGTCTTAACTCTTACTCTGGCATCATGGTTAAGGTCTTAGACTCTTACTCTGGACTAATGGTTAAGGTCTTAACTCATACTCTGGACTAATGGTTAAGGCCTTAGACTCTTACTCTGGACTAATGGTTAAGGTCTTAACTCTTACTATGGACTAATGGTTAAGGTCTTAACTCTTACTCTGGACTAATGGTTAAGGTCTTAACTCTTACGCTGGCATCATGGTTAAGGTCTTAACTCTTACTCTGGACTAATGGTTAAGGTCTTAAGTCTTACTCTGGCATCATGATTAAGGTCTTAACTCTTACTCTGGACTAATGGTTAAGGTCTTAACTCTTACTCTGACATCATGGTTAAGGTCTTAACACTTACTCTGGACTAATGGTTAAGGTCTTAACTCTTAATCTGGCATCATCGTTAAGGTCTTAACTCTTACTCTGGCATCATGGTTAAGGTCTTAGACTCTTACTCTGGACTAATGGTTAAGGTCTTAACTCTTACTCTTGCATCATCGTTAAGGTCTTAACTCTTACTCTGGCATCATGGTTAAGGTCTTAACTCTTACTCTGGACTAATGGTTAAGGTCTTAACTCTTACTCTGGCATCATGGTTAAGGTCTTAACTCTGGCATCATGGTTAAGGTCTTGACTCTTACTCTGGTCTAATGGTTAAGGTCTTAACTCTTAGTCTGGCATCATGGTTAAGGTCTTAACTCTTACTCTGGACTAATGGTTAATGTCTTAGACTCTTACTCTGGACTAATGGTTAAGGTCTTAACTCTTTCTCTGGGCTAATGGTTAAGGTCTTAGACTCTTACTCTGGCATCATGGTTAAGGTCTTAGACTCGTACTCTGGCATCAAGGTTAAGGTCTTAACTCTTACTCTGGCATCATGGTTAAGGTCTTAACGCTTACTCTGGACTAATGGTTAAGGTCTTAACTCTTACTCTGGACTAATGGTTAAGGTCCTAACTCTTACTCTGGACTAATGGTTAAGGTCTTAACTCTTACTCTTGCATCATCGTTAAGGTCTTAACTCTTACTCTGGCATCATGGTTAAGGTCTTAACTCTTACTCTGGCATCATGGTTAAGGTCTTAACTCTTACTCTGGACTAATGGTTAAGGTCTTAACTCTTACTCTGGACCAATGGTTAAGGTCTTAACTCTTACTCTGGACTAATGGTTAAGGTCTTAACTCTTACTCTGGACTAATGGTTAAGGTCTTATCTCTTACTCTGGGATAATGATTAAGGTCTTAACTCTTACTCTGGCATCATGGTTAAGGTCTTAACTCTTACTCTGGCATCATGGTTAAGGTCTTAACTCTTACTCTGGACTAATGGTTAAGGTCTGAACTCTTACTCTGGACTAATGGTTAAGGTCTTAACTCATACTCTGGACTAATGGTTAAGGTCTTAACTCTTACTCTGGACTAATGGTTAAGGTATTAACTCTTACTCTGGCATCATGGTTAAGGTCTTAACTCTTACTCTGGACTAATGGTTAAGGTATTAACTCTTACTCTGGCATCATGGTTAAGGTCTTAACTCTTACTCTGGACTAATGGTTAAGGTCTTAACTCTTACTCTGGGATCATGGTTAAGTTCGTAACTCTTACTGTGGCCTATTGGTTAAGGTCCTAACTCTTACTCTGGCATCATGGTTAATGTCTTAACTCTTACTCTGGCATCATGGTTAAGGTCTTAACTCTTACTCTGGACTAATGGTTAAGGGCTTAACTCTTACTCTGGCATCACGGTTAAGGTCTTAACTCTTACTCTGGACTAATGGTTAAAGTCTTAACTCTTACTCTGGGCTAATGGTTAAGGTCTTAACTCTTACTCTGGACTAATGGTTAAGGTCTTAACTCTTACTCTGGACTAATGGTTAAGGTCTTAACTCTTACTCTGGACTAATGGTTAAGGTCTTATCTCTTACTCTGGGCTAATGATTAAGGTCTTAACTCTTACTCTGGCATCATGGTTAAGGTCTTAACTCTTACTCTGGCATCATGGTTAAGGTCTTAACTCTTACTCTGGACTAATGGTTAAGGTCTTAACTCTTACTCTGGCTTCACGGTTAAGGTCTTAACTCTTACTCTGGACTAATGAATAAGGTCTTAACTCTTACTCTGGACTAATGGTTAATGTCTTAACTCTTACTCTAGCATCATGGTTAAGGTCTTAACTCTTACTCTGGACTAATGGTTAAGGTCTTAACTCTTACTCTGGCATCATGGTTAAGGTCTTAACTCTTACTCTGGCATCATGGTTAAGGTCTTAACTCTTACTATGGACTAATGGTTAAGGTCTTAACTCTTACTCTGGACTAATGGTTAAGGTCTTAACTCTTACTCTGGCATCATGGTTAAGGTCTTAGACTCTTACTCTGGAATAATGGTTAAGGTCTTAACTCTTACTCTGGACTAATGGTTAAGGTCTTAACTCTTACTCTGGCATCACGGTTAAGGTCTTAACTCTTACTCTGGACTAATGGTTAAGGTCTTAACTCTTACTCTGGGCTAATGGTTAAGGTCTTAACTCTTACTCTGGACTAATGGTTAAGGTCTTAACTCTTACTCTGGACAAATGGTTAAGGTCTTAGACTCTTACTCTGGCATCATGGTTAAGGTCTTAACTCTTACTCTGGACTAATGGTTAAGGTCTTAACTCTTACTCTGGCATCATGGTTAAGGTCTTAACACTTACTGTGGACTAATGGTTAAGGTCTTAACTCTTACTCTGGCATCATCGTTAAGGTCTTAACTCTTACTCTGGCATCATGGTTAAGGTCTTAGACTCTTACTCTGGACTAATGGTTAAGGTCTTAACTCTTACTCTGGACTAATGGTTAAGGTCTTAACTCTTACTCTTGCATCATCGTTAAGATCTTAACTCTTACTCTGGCATCATGGTTAAGGTCTTAACTCTTACTCTGGACTAATGGTTAAGGTCTTAACTCTTACTCTGGAATATTGGTTAAGGTCTTAACTCTTACTCTGGCATCATGGTTAAGGTCTTAACTCTGGCATCATGGTTAAGGTCTTAACTCTTACTCTGGACTAATGGTTAAGGTCTTAACTCTTAGTCTGGCATCATGGTTAAGGTCTTACCTCTTACTCTGGACTAATGGTTAAGGTCTTAGACTCTTACTCTGGACTAATGGTTAAGGTCTTAACTCTTTCTCTGGGCTAATGGTTAAGGTCTTAGACTCTTACTCTGGCATCATGGTTAAGGTCTTAGACTCTTACTCTGGCATCAAGGTTAAGGTCTTAACTCTTACTCTGGCATCATGGTTAAGGTCTTAACTCTTACTCTGGACTAATGGTTAAGGTCTTTACTCTTACTCTGGACTAATGGTTAAGGTCCTAACTCTTACTCTGGACTAATGGTTAAGGTCTTAACTCTTACTCTTGCATCATCGTTAAGGTCTTAACTCTTACTCTGGCATCATGGTTAAGGTCTTAACTCTTACTCTGGACTAATGGTTAAGGTCTTAACTCTTACTCTGGGATCATGGTTAAGTTCGTAACTCTTACTGTGGCCTATTGGTTAAGGTCCTAACTCTTACTCTGGCATCATGGTTAAGGTCTTAGACTCATACTCTGGCATCATGGTTAAGATCTTATCTCTTACTCTGGACTAATGGTTAAGTTCTTAACTCTTACTCTGGCATCATGGTTAAGGTCTTAGACTCTTACTCTGGACTAATGGTTAAGGTCTTAACTCTTACTCTGGGCTAATGGTTAAGGTCTTAACTCTTACTCTGGACTAATGTTAAGGTCTTATCTCTTACTCTGGACTACTGGTTAATGTCTTAACTCTTACTCTGGCATCATGGTTAAGGTCTTAACTCTCACTCTGGCATCATGGTTAAGGTCTTAACTCTTACTCTGTACTCATGGTTAAGGTCTTAACTCTTACTCTGGCATCATGGTTAAGGTCTTAACTCTTACTCTGGACTAATGGTTAAGGTCTTAACTCTTACTCTGGACTAATGGTTAAGGTCTTAACTCTTACTCTGGAATCATGGTTAAAGTCTTAACTCTTACCCTGGACTAATGGTTAAGGTCTTAACTCTTACTCTGGACTAATGGTTAAGGTCTTAACTCTTACTCTGGCATCATGGTTAAGGTCTTAACTCTTACTCTGGACTAATGGTTAAGGTCTTAGACTCTTACTCTGGCATCATGGTTAAGGTCTTAACTCTTACTCTGAACTAATGGTTAAGGTCTTAACTCTTACTCTGGTATCGTGGTTAAGTTCGTAACTCTTACTGTGGCCTATTGGTTAAGGTCCTAACTCTTACTCTGGCATCATGGTTAATGTCTTAACTCTTACTCTGGCATCATGGTTAAGGTCTTAACTTTTACTCTGGACTAATGGTTAAGGTCTTAACTCTTACTCTAGCATTACGGTTAAGGTCTTAACTCTTACTCTGGACTAATGGTTAAGGTCTTAACTCTTACTCTGGCATCATGGTTAAGGTCTTAACTCTTACTCTGGCATCATGGTTAAGGTCTTAACTCTTACTATGGACTAATGGTTAAGGTCTTAACTCTTACTCTGGACTAATGGTTAAGGTCTTAACTCTTACTCTGGCATCATGGTTAAGGTCTTAGACTCTTACTCTGGAATAATGGTTAAGGTCTTAACACTTACTCTGGACTAATGGTTAAGGTCTTAACTCTTACTCTGGCATCACGGTTAAGGTCTTAACTCTTATTCTGGACTGATGGTTAAGGTCTTAACTCTTACTCTGGGCTAATGGTTAAGGTCTTAACTCTTGCTCTGGACTAATGGTTAAGGTCTTAACTCTTACTCTGGACTAATGGTTAAGGTCTTAGACTCTTACTCTGGCATCATGGTTAAGGTCTTAACTCTTACTCTGAACTAATGGTTAAGGTCTTAACTCTTACTCTGGTATCATGGTTAAGTTCGTAACTCTTACTGTGGCCTATTGGTTAAGGTCCTAACTCTTACTCTGGCATCATGGTTAATGTCTTAACTCTTACTCTGGCATCATGGTTAAGGTCTTAACTTTTACTCTGGACTAATGGTTAAGGTCTTAACTCTTACTCTAGCATTACGGTTAAGGTCTTAACTCTTACTCTGGGCTAATAGTTAAGGTCTTAACTCTTACTCTGGACTAATGGTTAAGGTCTTAACTCTTACTCTGGACTAATGGTTAAGGTCTTAACTCTTACTCTGGCATCATGGTTGAGGTCTTAACTCTTACTCTGGACTAATGGTTAAGGTCTTAACTCTTACTCTGGACTAATGGTTAAGGTCTTAACTCTTACTCTTGCATCATCGTTAAGGTCTTAACTCTTACTCTGGCATCATGGTTAAGGTCTTAACTCTTACTCTGGACTAATGGTTAAGGTCTTAACTCTTACTCTGGAATAATGGTTAAGGTCTTAACTCTTACTCTGGCATCATGGTTAAGGTCTTAACTCTGGCATCATGGTTAAGGTCTTAACTCTTACTCTGGACTAATGGTTAAGGTCTTAACTCTTACTCTGGCATCATGGTTAAGGTCTTAGACTCATACTCTGGCATCATGGTTAAGGTCTCAACTCTTACTCTGGACTAATGGTTAAGGTCTTAACTCTTACTCTGGCATCATGGTTAAGGTCTTAGACTCTTACTCTGGACTAATGGTTAAGGTCTTAACTCTTACTCTAGGCTAATGGTTAAGGTCTTAACTCTTACTCTGGACTAATGGTTAAGGTCTTATCTCTTACTCTGGACTAATGGTTAAGGTCTTAGACTCTTACTCTGGCATCATGGATAAGGTCTTAGACTCTTACTCTGGACTACTGGTTAATGTCTTAACTCTTACTCTGGCGTCCTGGTTAAGGTCTTAACTCTCACTCTGGCATCATGGTTAAGGTCTTAACTCTTACTCTGTACTCATGGTTAAGGTCTTAACACTTACTCTGGCATCATGGTTAAGGTCTTAACTCTTACTCTGGACTAATGGTTAAGGTCTTAACTCTTACTCTGGCATCATGGTTAAGGTCTTAACTCTTACTCTGGACACATGGTTAAGGTCTTAACTCTTACTCTGGACTAATGGTTAAGCTCTTATCTCTTACTCTGGACACATGGTTAAGGTCTTAACTCTTACTCTGGACTAATGGTTAAGGTCTTAACTCTTACTCTGGCATCATGTGGTTAAGGTCTTAACTCTTACTCTGGACTAATGGTTAAGGTCTTAGACTCTTACTATGGACTAATGGTTAAGGTCTTAACTTTTTCTCTGGGCTAATGGTTAAGGTCTTAGACTCTTACTCTGGCATCATGGTTAAGGTCTTAGACTCTTACTCTGGCATCAAGGTTAAGGTCTTAACTATTACTCTGGCATCATAGTTAAGGTCTTAACTCTTACTCTGGACTAATGGTTAAGGTCTTAACTCTTACTCTTGACTAATGGTTAAGGTCTTAACTCTTACTCTGGCATCATGGTTAAGGTCTTAGACTCTTACTCTGGACTAATGGTTAAGGTCTTAACTCATACTCTGGACTAATGGTTAAGGCCTTAGACTCTTACTCTGGACTAATGGTTAAGGTCTTAACTCTTACTCTGGACTAATGGTTAAGGCCTTAGACTCTTACTCTGGACTAATGGTTAAGGTCTTAACTCTTACTCTGGACTAATGGTTAAGGTCTTAACTCTTACTCTGGACTAATGGTTAATGTCTTAACTCTTAAGCTGGCATCATGGTTAAGGTCTTAACTCTTACTCTGGACTAATGGTTAAGGTCTTAAGTCTTACTCTGCCATCATGGTTAAGGTCTTAACTCTTACTCTGGACTAATGGTTAAGGTCTTAACTCTTACTCTGACATCATGGTTAAGGTCTTAACACTTACTCTGGACTAATGGTTAAGGTCTTAACTCTTAATCTGGCATCATCGTTAAGGTCTTAACTCTTACTCTGGCATCATGGTTAAGGTCTTAGACTCTTACTCTGGACTAATGGTTAAGGTCTTAACTCTTACTCTTGCATCATCGTTAAGGTCTTAACTCTTACTCTGGCATCATGGTTAAGGTCTAAACTCTTACTCTGGACTAATGGTTAAGGTCTTAACTCTTACTCTGGACTAATGGTTAAGGTCTTAACTCTTACTCTGGCATCATGGTTAAGGTCTTAACTCTGGCATCATGGTTAAGGTCTTAACTCTTACTCTGGTCTAATGGTTAAGGTCTTAACTCTTAGTCTGGCATCATGGTTAAGGTCTTAACTCTTACCCTGGACTAATAGTTAATGTCTTAGACTCTTACTCTGTACTAATGGTTAAGGTCTTAACTCTTTCTCTGGGCTAATGGTTAAGGTCTTAGACTCTTACTCTGGCATCATGGTTAAGGTCTTAGACTCTTACTCTGGCATCAAGGTTAAGGTCTTAACTCTTACTCTGGCATCATGGTTAAGGTCTTAACTCTTACTCTGGACTAATGGTTAAGGTCTTAACTCTTACTCTGGACTAATGGTTAAGGTCCTAACTCTTACTCTGGACTAATGGTTAAGGTCTTAACTCTTACTCTTGCATCATCGTTAAGGTCTTAACTCTTACTCTGGCATCATGGTTAAGGTCTTAACTCTTACTCTGGCATCATGGTTGAGGTCTTAACTCTTACTCTGGACTAATGGTTAAGGTCTTAACTCTTACTCTGGACTAATGGTTAAGGTCTTAACTCTTACTCTGGCATCATCGTTAAGGTCTTAACTCTTACTCTGGCATCATGGTTAAGGTCTTAACTCTTACTCTGGACTAATGGTTAAGGTCTTAACTCTTACTCTGGAATAATGGTTAAGGTCTTAACTCTTACTCTGGCATCATGGTTAAGGTCTTAACTCTTACTCTGGACTAATGGTTAAGGTCTTAACTCTTACTCTGGCATCATGGTTAAGGTCTTAGACTCATACTCTGGCATCATGGTTAAGGTCTCAACTCTTACTCTGGACTAATGGTTAAGGTCTTAACTCTTACTCTGGCATCATGGTTAAGGTCTTAGACTCTTACTCTGGACTAATGGTTAAGGTCTTAACTCTTACTCTGGGCTAATGGTTAAGGTCTTAACTCTTACTCTGGACTAATGGTTAAGGTCTTATCTCTTACTCTGGACTAATGGTTAAGGTCTTAGACTCTTACTCTGGCATCATGGATAAGGTCTTCGACTCTTACTCTGGACTACTGGTTAATGTCTTAACTCTTACTCTGGCGTCATGGTTAAGGTCTTAACTCTCACTCTGGCATCATGGTTAAGGTCTTAACTCTTACTCTGTACTCATGGTTAAGGTCTTAACACTTACTCTGGCATCATGGTTAAGGTCTTAACTCTTACTCTGGACTAATGGTTAAGGTCTTAACTCTTACTCTGGACTAATGGTTAAGGTCTTAACTCTTACTCTGGCATCATGGTTAAGGTCTTAACTCTTACTCTGGACACATGGTTAAGGTCTTAACTCTTACTCTGGACTAATGGTTAAGCTCTTAACTCTTACTCTGGACACATGGTTAAGGTCTTAACTCTTACTCTGGACTCATGGTTAAGGTCTTAACTCTTACTCTGGCTTCATGGTTAAGGTCTTAACTCTTACTCTGGACTAATGGTTAAGGTCTTAGACTCTTACTATGGACTAATGGTTAAGGTCTTAACTTTTTCTCTGGGCTAATGGTTAAGGTCTTAGACTCTTACTCTGGCATCATGGTTAAGGTCTTAGACTCTTACTCTGGCATCAAGGTTAAGGTCTTAACTCTTACTCTGGCATCATGGTTAAGGTCTTAACTCTTACTCTGGACTAATGGTTAAGGTCTGAACTCTTACTCTGGACTAATGGTTAAGGTCTTAACTCTTACTCTGGACTAATGGTTAAGGTCTTAGACTCTTACACTTGACTAATGGTTAAGGTCTTAACTCTTACTCTGGCATCATGGTTAAGGTCTTAGACTCTTACTCTGGACTAATGGTTAAGGTCTTAACTCATACTCTGGACTAATGGTTAAGGCCTTAGACTCTTACTCTGGACTAATGGTTAAGGTCTTAACTCTTACTATGGACTAATGGTTAAGGTCTTAACTCTTACTCTGGACTAATGGTTAAGGTCTTAACTCTTACGCTGGCATCATGGTTAAGGTCTTAACTCTTACTCTGGACTAATGGTTAAGGTCTTAAGTCTTACTCTGGCATCATGATTAAGGTCTTAACTCTTACTCTGGACTAATGGTTAAGGTCTTAACTCTTACTCTGACATCATGGTTAAGGTCTTAACACTTACTCTGGACTAATGGTTAAGGTCTTAACTCTTAATCTGGCATCATCGTTAAGGTCTTAACTCTTACTCTGGCATCATGGTTAAGGTCTTAGACTCTTACTCTGGACTAATGGTTAAGGTCTTAACTCTTACTCTTGCATCATCGTTAAGGTCTTAACTCTTACTCTGGCATCATGGTTAAGGTCTTAACTCTTACTCTGGACTAATGGTTAAGGTCTTAACTCTTACTCTGGCATCATGGTTAAGGTCTTAACTCTGGCATCATGGTTAAGGTCTTGACTCTTACTCTGGTCTAATGGTTAAGGTCTTAACTCTTAGTCTGGCATCATGGTTAAGGTCTTAACTCTTACTCTGGACTAATGGTTAATGTCTTAGACTCTTACTCTGGACTAATGGTTAAGGTCTTAACTCTTTCTCTGGGCTAATGGTTAAGGTCTTAGACTCTTACTCTGGCATCATGGTTAAGGTCTTAGACTCTTACTCTGGCATCAAGGTTAAGGTCTTAACTCTTACTCTGGCATCATGGTTAAGGTCTTAACGCTTACTCTGGACTAATGGTTAAGGTCTTAACTCTTACTCTGGACTAATGGTTAAGGTCCTAACTCTTACTCTGGACTAATGGTTAAGGTCTTAACTCTTACTCTTGCATCATCGTTAAGGTCTTAACTCTTACTCTGGCATCATGGTTAAGGTCTTAACTCTTACTCTGGCATCATGGTTAAGGTCTTAACTCTTACTCTGGACTAATGGTTAAGGTCTTAACTCTTACTCTGGACCAATGGTTAAGGTCTTAACTCTTACTCTGGACTAATGGTTAAGGTCTTAACTCTTACTCTGGACTAATGGTTAAGGTCTTATCTCTTACTCTGGGATAACGATTAAGGTCTTAACTCTTACTCTGGCATCATGGTTAAGGTCTTAACTCTTACTCTGGCATCATGGTTAAGGTCTTAACTCTTACTCTGGACTAATGGTTAAGGTCTGAACTCTTACTCTGGACTAATGGTTAAGGTCTTAACTCTTACTCTGGGCTAATGGTTAAGGTCTTAACTCTTACTCTGGACTAATGGTTAAGGTCTTAACTCTTACTCTGGACAAATGGTTAAGGTCTTAGACTCTTACTTTGGACTAATGGTTAAGGTCTTAACTCTTACTCTGGGCTAATGGTTAAGGTCTTAACTCTTACTCTGGACTAATGGTTAAGGTCTTATCTCTTACTCTGGACTAATGGTTAAGGTCTTAGACTCTTACTCTGGCATCATGGATAAGGTCTTAGACTCTTACTCTGGACTACTGGTTAATGTCTTAACTCTTACTCTGGCGTCATGGTTAAGGTCTTAACTCTCACTCTGGCATCATGGTTAAGTTCTTAACTCTTACTCTGTACTCATGGTTAAGGTCTTAACACTTACTCTGGCATCATGGTTAAGGTCTTAACTCTTACTCTGGACTAATGGTTAAGGTCTTAACTCTTACTCTGGACTAATGGTTAAGGTCTTAATTCTTACTCTGGCATCATGGTTAAGGTCTTAACTCTTACTCTGGACACATGGTTAAGGTCTTAACTCTTACTCTGGACTAATGGTTAAGCTCTTAACTCTTACTCTGGACACATGGTTAAGGTCTTAACTCTTACTCTGGACTAATGGTTAAGGTCTTAACTCTTACTCTGGCATCATGGTTAAGGTCTTAACTCTTACTCTGGACTAATGGTTAAGGTCTTAGACTCTTACTATGGACTAATGGTTAAGGTCTTAACTTTTTCTCTGGGCTAATGGTTAAGGTCTTAGACTCTTACTCTGGCATCATGGTTAAGGTCTTAGACTCTTACTCTGGCATCAAGGTTAAGGTCTTAACTCTTACTCTGGCATCATGGTTAAGGTCTTAACTCTTACTCTGGACTAATGGTTAAGGTCTGAACTCTTACTCTGGACTAATGGTTAAGGTCTTAACTCTTACTCTGGACTAATGGTTAAGGTCTTAGACTCTTACTCTTGACTAATGGTTAAGGTCTTAACTCTTACTCTGGCATCATGGTTAAGGTCTGAGACTCTTACTCTGGACTAATGGTTAAGGTCTTAACTCATACTCTGGACTAATGGTTAAGGCCTTAGACTCTTACTCTGGACTAATGGTTAAGGTCTTAACTCTTACTCTGGACTAATCGTTAAGGTCTTAACTCTTACTCTGGACTAATGGTTAAGGTCTTAACTCTTACGCTGGCATCATGGTTAAGGTCTTAACTCTTACTCTGGACTAATGGTTAAGGTCTTAAGTCTTACTCTGGCATCATGGTTAAGGTCTTAACTCTTACTCTGGACTAATGGTTAAGGTCTTAACTCTTACTCTGACATCATGGTTAAGGTCTTAACACTTACTCTGGACTAATGGTTAAGGTCTTAACTCTTAATCTGGCATCATCGTTAAGGTCTTAACTCTTACTCTGGCATCATGGTTAAGGTCTTAGACTCTTACTCTGGACTAATGGTTAAGGTCTTAACTCTTACTCTTGCATCATCGTTAAGGTCTTAACTCTTACTCTGGCATCATGGTTAAGGTCTTAACTCTTACTCTGGACTAATGGTTAAGGTCTTAACTCTTACTTTGGACTAATGGTTAAGGTCTTAACTCTTACTCTGGCATCATGGTTAAGGTCTTAACTCTGGCATCATGGTTAAGGTCTTAACTCTTACTCTGGTCTAATGGTTAAGGTCTTAACTCTTAGTCTGGCATCATGGTTAAGGTCTTAACTCTTACACTGGACTAATGGTTAATGTCTTAGACTCTTACTCTGGACTAATGGTTAAGGTCTTAACTCTTTCTCTGGGCTAATGGTTAAGGTCTTAGACTCTTACTCTGGCATCATGGTTAAGGTCTTAGACTCTTACTCTGGCATCAAGGTTAAGGTCTTAACTCTTACTCTGGCATCATGGTTAAGGTCTTAACTCTTACTCTGGACTAATGGTTAAGGTCTTAACTCTTACTCTGGACTAATGGTTAAGGTCCTAACTCTTACTCTGGACTAATGGTTAAGGTCTTAACTCTTACTCTTGCATCATCGTTAAGGTCTTAACTCTTACTCTGGCATCATGGTTAAGGTCTTAACTCTTACTCTGGCATCATGGTTAAGGTATTAACTCTTTCTCTGGACTAATGGTTAAGGTCTTAACTCTTACTCTGGACCAATGGTTAAGGTCTTAACTCTTACTCTGGACTAATGGTTAAGGTCTTAACTCTTTCTCTGGACTAATGGTTAAGGTCTTAACTCTTACTCTGGACTAATGGTTAAGGTCTTATCTCTTACTCTGGGCTAATGATTAAGGTCTTAACTCTTACTCTGGCATCATGGTTAAGGTCTTAACTCTTACTCTGGCATCATGGTTAAGGTCTTAACTCTTACTCTGGACTAATGGTTAAGGTCTGAACTCTTACTCTGGGCTAATGGATAAGGTCTTAACTCTTACTCTGGACTAATGGTTAAGGTCTTAACTCTTACTCTGGACAAATGGTTAAGGTCTTAGACTCTTACTCTGGCATCATGGTTAAGGTCTTAACTCTTACTCTGGACTAATGGTTAAGGTCTTAACTCTTACTCTGGCATCATGGTTAAGGTCTTAACACTTACTCTGGACTAATGGTTAAGGTCTTAACTCTTACTCTGGCATCATCGTTAAGGTCTTAACTCTTACTCTGGCATCATGGTTAAGGTCTTAGACTCTTACTCTGGACTAATGGTTAAGGTCTTAACTCTTACTCTGGACTAATGGTTAAGGTCTTAACTCTTACTCTTGCATCATCGTTAAGATCTTAACTCTTACTCTGGCATCATGGTTAAGGTCTTAACCCTTACTCTGGACTAATGGTTAAGGTCTTAACTCTTACTCTGGACTATTGGTTAAGGTCTTAACTCTTACTCTGGCATCATGGTTAAGGTCTTAACTCTGGCATCATGGTTAAGGTCTTAACTCTTACTCTGGACTAATGGTTAAGGTCTTAACTCTTAGTCTGGCATCATGGTTAAGGTCTTACCTCTTACTCTGGACTAATGGTTAAGGTCTTAGACTCTTACTCTGGACTAATGGTTAAGGTCTTAACTCTTTCTCTGGGCTAATGGTTAAGGTCTTAGACTCTTACTCTGGCATCATGGTTAAGGTCTTAGACTCTTACTCTGGCATCAAGGTTAAGGTCTTAACTCTTACTCTGGCATCATGGTTAAGGTCTTAACTCTTACTCTGGACTAATGGTTAAGGTCTTTACTCTTACTCTGGACTAATGGTTAAGGTCCTAACTCTTACTCTGGACTAATGGTTAAGGTCTTAACTCTTACTCTTGCATCATCGTTAAGGTCTTAACTCTTACTCTGGCATCATGGTTAAGGTCTTAACTCTTACTCTGGCATCATGGTTAAGGTCTTAACTCTTACTCTGGACTATTGGTTAAGGTCCTAACTCTTACTCTGGCATCATGGTTAAGGTCTTAGACTCATACTCTGGCATCATGGTTAAGATCTTATCTCTTACTCTGGACTAATGGTTAAGTTCTTAACTATCACTCTGGCATCATGGTTAAGGTCTTAGACTCTTACTCTGGACTAATGGTTAAGGTCTTAACTCTTACTCTGGGCTAATGGTTAAGGTCTTAACTCTTACTCTGGACTAATGTTAAGGTCTTATCTCTTACTCTGGACTACTGGTTAATGTCTTAACTCTTACTCTGGCATCATGGTTAAGGTCTTAACTCTCACTCTGGCATCATGGTTAAGGTCTTAACTCTTACTCTGTACTCATGGTTAAGGTCTTAACTCTTACTCTGGCATCATGGTTAAGGTCTTAACTCTTACTCTGGACTAATGGTTAAGGTCTTAACTCTTACTCTGGACTAATGGTTAAGGTCTTAACTCTTACTCTGGCATCATGGTTAAGGTCTTAACTCTTACTCTGGACACATGGTTAAGGTCTTAACTCTTACTCTGGACTAATGGTTAAGCTCTTAACTCTTACTCTGGACACATGGTTAAGGTCTTAACTCTTACTCTGGACTCATGGTTAAGGTCTTAACTCTTACTCTGGCTTCATGGTTAAGGTCTTAACTCTTACTCTGGACTAATGGTTAAGGTCTTAGACTCTTACTATGGACTAATGGTTAAGGTCTTAACTTTTTCTCTGGGCTAATGGTTAAGGTCTTAGACTCTTACTCTGGCATCATGGTTAAGGTCTTAGACTCTTACTCTGGCATCAAGGTTAAGGTCTTAACTCTTACTCTGGCATCATGGTTAAGGTCTTAACTCTTACTCTGGACTAATGGTTAAGGTCTGAACTCTTACTCTGGACTAATGGTTAAGGTCTTAACTCTTACTCTGGACTAATGGTTAAGGTCTTAGACTCTTACACTTGACTAATGGTTAAGGTCTTAACTCTTACTCTGGCATCATGGTTAAGGTCTTAGACTCTTACTCTGGACTAATGGTTAAGGTCTTAACTCATACTCTGGACTAATGGTTAAGGCCTTAGACTCTTACTCTGGACTAATGGTTAAGGTCTTAACTCTTACTATGGACTAATGGTTAAGGTCTTAACTCTTACTCTGGACTAATGGTTAAGGTCTTAACTCTTACGCTGGCATCATGGTTAAGGTCTTAACTCTTACTCTGGACTAATGGTTAAGGTCTTAAGTCTTACTCTGGCATCATGATTAAGGTCTTAACTCTTACTCTGGACTAATGGTTAAGGTCTTAACTCTTACTCTGACATCATGGTTAAGGTCTTAACACTTACTCTGGACTAATGGTTAAGGTCTTAACTCTTAATCTGGCATCATCGTTAAGGTCTTAACTCTTACTCTGGCATCATGGTTAAGGTCTTAGACTCTTACTCTGGACTAATGGTTAAGGTCTTAACTCTTACTCTTGCATCATCGTTAAGGTCTTAACTCTTACTCTGGCATCATGGTTAAGGTCTTAACTCTTACTCTGGCATCATGGTTAAGGTCTTAACTCTGGCATCATGGTTAAGGTCTTGACTCTTACTCTGGTCTAATGGTTAAGGTCTTAACTCTTAGTCTGGCATCATGGTTAAGGTCTTAACTCTTACTCTGGACTAATGGTTAATGTCTTAGACTCTTACTCTGGACTAATGGTTAAGGTCTTAACTCTTTCTCTGGGCTAATGGTTAAGGTCTTAGACTCTTACTCTGGCATCATGGTTAAGGTCTTAGACTCTTACTCTGGCATCAAGGTTAAGGTCTTAACTCTTACTCTGGCATCATGGTTAAGGTCTTAACGCTTACTCTGGACTAATGGTTAAGGTCTTAACTCTTACTCTGGACTAATGGTTAAGGTCCTAACTCTTACTCTGGACTAATGGTTAAGGTCTTAACTCTTACTCTTGCATCATCGTTAAGGTCTTAACTCTTACTCTGGCATCATGGTTAAGGTCTTAACTCTTACTCTGGCATCATGGTTAAGGTCTTAACTCTTACTCTGGACTAATGGTTAAGGTCTTAACTCTTACTCTGGACCAATGGTTAAGGTCTTAACTCTTACTCTGGACTAATGGTTAAGGTCTTAACTCTTACTCTGGACTAATGGTTAAGGTCTTATCTCTTACTCTGGGATAACGATTAAGGTCTTAACTCTTACTCTGGCATCATGGTTAAGGTCTTAACTCTTACTCTGGACTAATGGTTAAGGTCTGAACTCTTACTCTGGACTAATGGTTAAGGTCTTAACTCTTACTCTGGGCTAATGGTTAAGGTCTTAACTCTTACTCTGGACTAATGGTTAAGGTCTTAACTCTTACTCTGGACAAATGGTTAAGGTCTTAGACTCTTACTCTGGACTAATGGTTAAGGTCTTAACTCTTACTCTGGGCTAATGGTTAAGGTCTTAACTCTTACTCTGGACTAATGGTTAAGGTCTTATCTCTTACTCTGGACTAATGGTTAAGGTCTTAGACTCTTACTCTGGCATCATGGATAAGGTCTTAACTCTTACTCTGGCATCATTGTTAAGGTCTTAACTCTTACTCTGGCATCATGGTTAAGGTCTTAACTCTTACTCTGGACTAATGGTTAAGGTCTTTACTCTTACTCTGGACTAATGGTTAAGGTCCTAACTCTTACTCTGGACTAATGGTTAAGGTCTTAACTCTTACTCTTGCATCATCGTTAAGGTCTTAACTCTTACTCTGGCATCATGGTTAAGGTCTTAACTCTTACTCTGGCATCATGGTTAAGGTCTTAACTCTTACTCTGGACTATTGGTTAAGGTCCTAACTCTTACTCTGGCATCATGGTTAAGGTCTTAGACTCATACTCTGGCATCATGGTTAAGATCTTATCTCTTACTCTGGACTAATGGTTAAGTTCTTAACTATCACTCTGGCATCATGGTTAAGGTCTTAGACTCTTACTCTGGACTAATGGTTAAGGTCTTAACTCTTACTCTGGGCTAATGGTTAAGGTCTTAACTCTTACTCTGGACTAATGTTAAGGTCTTATCTCTTACTCTGGACTACTGGTTAATGTCTTAACTCTTACTCTGGCATCATGGTTAAGGTCTTAACTCTCACTCTGGCATCATGGTTAAGGTCTTAACTCTTACTCTGTACTCATGGTTAAGGTCTTAACTCTTACTCTGGCATCATGGTTAAGGTCTTAACTCTTACTCTGGACTAATGGTTAAGGTCTTAACTCTTACTCTGGACTAATGGTTAAGGTCTTAACTCTTACTCTGGCATCATGGTTAAGGTCTTAACTCTTACTCTGGACACATGGTTAAGGTCTTAACTCTTACTCTGGACTAATGGTTAAGCTCTTAACTCTTACTCTGGACACATGGTTAAGGTCTTAACTCTTACTCTGGACTCATGGTTAAGGTCTTAACTCTTACTCTGGCTTCATGGTTAAGGTCTTAACTCTTACTCTGGACTAATGGTTAAGGTCTTAGACTCTTACTATGGACTAATGGTTAAGGTCTTAACTTTTTCTCTGGGCTAATGGTTAAGGTCTTAGACTCTTACTCTGGCATCATGGTTAAGGTCTTAGACTCTTACTCTGGCATCAAGGTTAAGGTCTTAACTCTTACTCTGGCATCATGGTTAAGGTCTTAACTCTTACTCTGGACTAATGGTTAAGGTCTGAACTCTTACTCTGGACTAATGGTTAAGGTCTTAACTCTTACTCTGGACTAATGGTTAAGGTCTTAGACTCTTACACTTGACTAATGGTTAAGGTCTTAACTCTTACTCTGGCATCATGGTTAAGGTCTTAGACTCTTACTCTGGACTAATGGTTAAGGTCTTAACTCATACTCTGGACTAATGGTTAAGGCCTTAGACTCTTACTCTGGACTAATGGTTAAGGTCTTAACTCTTACTATGGACTAATGGTTAAGGTCTTAACTCTTACTCTGGACTAATGGTTAAGGTCTTAACTCTTACGCTGGCATCATGGTTAAGGTCTTAACTCTTACTCTGGACTAATGGTTAAGGTCTTAAGTCTTACTCTGGCATCATGATTAAGGTCTTAACTCTTACTCTGGACTAATGGTTAAGGTCTTAACTCTTACTCTGACATCATGGTTAAGGTCTTAACACTTACTCTGGACTAATGGTTAAGGTCTTAACTCTTAATCTGGCATCATCGTTAAGGTCTTAACTCTTACTCTGGCATCATGGTTAAGGTCTTAGACTCTTACTCTGGACTAATGGTTAAGGTCTTAACTCTTACTCTTGCATCATCGTTAAGGTCTTAACTCTTACTCTGGCATCATGGTTAAGGTCTTAACTCTTACTCTGGACTAATGGTTAAGGTCTTAACTCTTACTCTGGCATCATGGTTAAGGTCTTAACTCTGGCATCATGGTTAAGGTCTTGACTCTTACTCTGGTCTAATGGTTAAGGTCTTAACTCTTAGTCTGGCATCATGGTTAAGGTCTTAACTCTTACTCTGGACTAATGGTTAATGTCTTAGACTCTTACTCTGGACTAATGGTTAAGGTCTTAACTCTTTCTCTGGGCTAATGGTTAAGGTCTTAGACTCTTACTCTGGCATCATGGTTAAGGTCTTAGACTCTTACTCTGGCATCAAGGTTAAGGTCTTAACTCTTACTCTGGCATCATGGTTAAGGTCTTAACGCTTACTCTGGACTAATGGTTAAGGTCTTAACTCTTACTCTGGACTAATGGTTAAGGTCCTAACTCTTACTCTGGACTAATGGTTAAGGTCTTAACTCTTACTCTTGCATCATGGTTAAGGTCTTAACTCTTACTCTGGCATCATGGTTAAGGTCTTAACTCTTACTCTGGCATCATGGTTAAGGTCTTAACTCTTACTCTGGACTAATAGTTAAGGTCTTAACTCTTACTCTGGACCAATGGTTAAGGTCTTAACTCTTACTCTGGACTAATGGTTAAGGTCTTAACTCTTACTCTGGACTAATGGTTAAGGTCTTATCTCTTACTCTGGGATAACGATTAAGGTCTTAACTCTTACTCTGGCATCATGGTTAAGGTCTTAACTCTTACTCTGGACTAATGGTTAAGGTCTGAACTCTTACTCTGGACTAATGGTTAAGGTCTTAACTCTTACTCTGGGCTAATGGTTAAGGTCTTAACTCTTACTCTGGACTAATGGTTAAGGTCTTAACTCTTACTCTGGACAAATGGTTAAGGTCTTAGACTCTTACTCTGGACTAATGGTTAAGGTCTTAACTCTTACTCTGGGCTAATGGTTAAGGTCTTAACTCTTACTCTGGACTAATGGTTAAGGTCTTATCTCTTACTCTGGACTAATGGTTAAGGTCTTAGACTCTTACTCTGGCATCATGGATAAGGTCTTAGACTCTTACTCTGGACTACTGGTTAATGTCTTAACTCTTACTCTGGCGTCATGGTTAAGGTCTTAACTCTCACTCTGGCATCATGGTTAAGTTCTTAACTCTTACTCTGTACTCATGGTTAAGGTCTTAACACTTACTCTGGCATCATGGTTAAGGTCTTAACTCTTACTCTGGACTAATGGTTAAGGTCTTAACTCTTACTCTGGACTAATGGTTAAGGTCTTAATTCTTACTCTGGCATCATGGTTAAGGTCTTAACTCTTACTCTGGACACATGGTTAAGGTCTTAACTCTTACTCTGGACTAATGGTTAAGCTCTTAACTCTTACTCTGGACACATGGTTAAGGTCTTAACTCTTACTCTGGACTAATGGTTAAGGTCTTAACTCTTACTCTGGCATCATGGTTAAGGTCTTAACTCTTACTCTGGACTAATGGTTAAGGTCTTAGACTCTTACTATGGACTAATGGTTAAGGTCTTAACTTTTTCTCTGGGCTAATGGTTAAGGTCTTAGACTCTTACTCTGGCATCATGGTTAAGGTCTTAGACTCTTACTCTGGCATCAAGGTTAAGGTCTTAACTCTTACTCTGGCATCATGGTTAAGGTCTTAACTCTTACTCTGGACTAATGGTTAAGGTCTGAACTCTTACTCTGGACTAATGGTTAAGGTCTTAGACTCTTACTCTTGACTAATGGTTAAGGTCTTAACTCTTACTCTGGCATCATGGTTAAGGTCTGAGACTCTTACTCTGGACTAATGGTTAAGGTCTTAACTCATACTCTGGACTAATGGTTAAGGTCTTAAGTCTTACTCTGGCATCATGGTTAAGGTCTTAACTCTTACTCTGGACTAATGGTTAAGGTCTTAACTCTTACTCTGACATCATGGTTAAGGTCTTAACACTTACTCTGGACTAATGGTTAAGGTCTTAACTCTTAATCTGGCATCATCGTTAAGGTCTTAACTCTTACTCTGGCATCATGGTTAAGGTCTTAGACTCTTACTCTGGACTAATGGTTAAGGTCTTAACTCTTACTCTTGCATCATCGTTAAGGTCTTAACTCTTACTCTGGCATCATGGTTAAGGTCTTAACTCTTACTCTGGACTAATGGTTAAGGTCTTAACTCTTACTCTGGACTAATAGTTAAGGTCTTAACTCTTACTCTGGCATCATGGTTAAGGTCTTAACTCTGGCATCATGGTTAAGGTCTTAACTCTTACTCTGGTCTAATGGTTAAGGTCTTAACTCTTAGTCTGGCATCATGGTTAAGGTCTTAACTCTTACACTGGACTAATGGTTAATGTCTTAGACTCTTACTCTGGACTAATGGTTAAGGTCTTAACTCTTTCTCTGGGCTAATGGTTAAGGTCTTAGACTCTTACTCTGGCATCATGGTTAAGGTCTTAGACTCTTACTCTGGCATCAAGGTTAAGGTCTTAACTCTTACTCTGGCATCATGGTTAAGGTCTTAACTCTTACTCTGGACTAATGGTTAAGGTCTTAACTCTTACTCTGGACTAATGGTTAAGGTCCTAACTCTTACTCTGGACTAATGGTTAAGGTCTTAACTCTTACTCTTGCATCATCGTTAAGGTCTTAACTCTTACTCTGGCATCATGGTTAAGGTCTTAACTCTTACTCTGGCATCATGGTTAAGGTATTAACTCTTTCTCTGGACTAATGGTTAAGGTCTTAACTCTTACTCTGGACCAATGGTTAAGGTCTTAACTCTTACTCTGGACTAATGGTTAAGGTCTTAACTCTTTCTCTGGACTAATGGTTAAGGTCTTAACTCTTACTCTGGACTAATGGTTAAGGTCTTATCTCTTACTCTGGGCTAATGATTAAGGTCTTAACTCTTACTCTGGCATCATGGTTAAGGTCTTAACTCTTACTCTGGCATCATGGTTAAGGTCTTAACTCTTACTCTGGACTAATGGTTAAGGTCTGAACTCTTACTCTGGGCTAATGGATAAGGTCTTAACTCTTACTCTGGACTAATGGTTAAGGTCTTAACTCTTACTCTGGACAAATGGTTAAGGTCTTAGACTCTTACTCTGGCATCATGGTTAAGGTCTTAACTCTTACTCTGGACTAATGGTTAAGGTCTTAACTCTTACTCTGGCATCATGGTTAAGGTCTTAACACTTACTCTGGACTAATGGTTAAGGTCTTAACTCTTACTCTGGCATCATCGTTAAGGTCTTAACTCTTACTCTGGCATCATGGTTAAGGTCTTAGACTCTTACTCTGGACTAATGGTTAAGGTCTTAACTCTTACTCTGGACTAATGGTTAAGGTCTTAACTCTTACTCTTGCATCATCGTTAAGATCTTAACTCTTACTCTGGCATCATGGTTAAGGTCTTAACCCTTACTCTGGACTAATGGTTAAGGTCTTAACTCTTACTCTGGACTATTGGTTAAGGTCTTAACTCTTACTCTGGCATCATGGTTAAGGTCTTAACTCTGGCATCATGGTTAAGGTCTTAACTCTTACTCTGGACTAATGGTTAAGGTCTTAACTCTTAGTCTGGCATCATGGTTAAGGTCTTACCTCTTACTCTGGACTAATGGTTAAGGTCTTAGACTCTTACTCTGGACTAATGGTTAAGGTCTTAACTCTTTCTCTGGGCTAATGGTTAAGGTCTTAGACTCTTACTCTGGCATCATGGTTAAGGTCTTAGACTCTTACTCTGGCATCAAGGTTAAGGTCTTAACTCTTACTCTGGCATCATGGTTAAGGTCTTAACTCTTACTCTGGACTAATGGTTAAGGTCTTTACTCTTACTCTGGACTAATGGTTAAGGTCCTAACTCTTACTCTGGACTAATGGTTAAGGTCTTAACTCTTACTCTTGCATCATCGTTAAGGTCTTAACTCTTACTCTGGCATCATGGTTAAGGTCTTAACTCTTACTCTGGCATCATGGTTAAGGTCTTAACTCTTACTCTGGACTATTGGTTAAGGTCCTAACTCTTACTCTGGCATCATGGTTAAGGTCTTAGACTCATACTCTGGCATCATGGTTAAGATCTTATCTCTTACTCTGGACTAATGGTTAAGTTCTTAACTATCACTCTGGCATCATGGTTAAGGTCTTAGACTCTTACTCTGGACTAATGGTTAAGGTCTTAACTCTTACTCTGGGCTAATGGTTAAGGTCTTAACTCTTACTCTGGACTAATGTTAAGGTCTTATCTCTTACTCTGGACTACTGGTTAATGTCTTAACTCTTACTCTGGCATCATGGTTAAGGTCTTAACTCTCACTCTGGCATCATGGTTAAGGTCTTAACTCTTACTCTGTACTCATGGTTAAGGTCTTAACTCTTACTCTGGCATCATGGTTAAGGTCTTAACTCTTACTCTGGACTAATGGTTAAGGTCTTAACTCTTACTCTGGACTAATGGTTAAGGTCTTAACTCTTACTCTGGAATCATGGTTAAGGTCTTAACTCTTACTCTGGACTAATGGTTAAGGTCTTAACTCTTACTCTGGACTAATGGTTAAGGTCTTAACTCTTACTCTGGCATCATGGTTAAGGTCTTAACTCTTACTCTGGACTAATGGTTAAGGTCTTAGACTCTTACTCTGGACTAATTGTTAATGTCTTAACTCTTTCTCTGGGCTAATGGTTAAGGTCTTAGACTCTTACTCTGGCATCATGGTTAAGGTCTTAGACTCTTACTCTGGCATCAAGGTTAAGGTCTTAACTCTTACTCTGGCATCATGGTTAAGGTCTTAACTCTTACTCTGGACTAATGGTTAAGGTCTTAGACTCTTACTCTGGACTAATGGTTAAGGTCTTAACTCTTACGCTGACATCATGGTTAAGGTCTTAGACTCTTACTCTGGACTAATGGTTAAGGTCTTAACTCTTACTCTGGACTAATGGTTAAGGTCTTAACTCTTACTCTGGACCAATGGTTAAGGTCTTAACTCTTACTCTGGACTAATGGTTAAGGTCTTAACTCTTACTCTGGACTAATGGTTAAGGTCGTATCTCTTACTCTGGGCTAATGATTAAGGTCTTAACTCTCACTCTGGCATCATGGTTAAGGTCTTAACTCTTACTCTGGCATCATGGTTAAGGTCTTAACTCTTACTCTGGACTAATGGTTAAGGTCTTAACTCTTACTCTGGCATCACGGATAAGGTCTTAACTCTTACTCTGGACTAATGGTTAAGGTCTTAACTCTTACTCTGGGCTAATGGTTAAGTTCTTAACTCTTACTCTGGACTAATGGTTAAGGTCTTAACTCTTACTCTGGACTAATGGTTAAGGTCTTAGACTCTTACTCTGGCATCATGGTTAAGGTCTTAACTCTTACTCTGAACTAATGGTTAAGGTCTTAACTCTTACTCTGGCATCAAGGTTAAGTTCATAACTCTTACTGTGGCCTATTGGTTAAGGTCCTAACTCTTACTCTGGCATCATGGTTAATGTCTTAACTCTTACTCTGGCATCATGGTTAAGGTCTTAACTCTTACTCTGGACTAATGGTTAAGGTCTTAACTCTTACTCTAGCATCACGGTTAAGGTCTTAACTCTTACTCTGGGCTAATGGTTAAGGTCTTAACTCTTACTCTGGACTAACGGTTAAGGTCTTAACTCTTACTTTGGACTAATGGTTAAGGTCTTAACTCTTACTCTGGACTAATGATTAAGGTCTTAACTCTTACTCTGGCATCATGGTTAAGGTCTTAACTCTTACTCTGGACTAATGGTTAAGGTCTTAACTCTTACTCTGGCATCACGGTTAAGGTCTTAACTCTTACTCTGGACTAATGGTTAAGGTCTTAACTCTTACTCTGGACTAATGGTTACGGTCTTAACTCTTACTCTAGCATCATGGTTAAGGTCTTAACTCTTACTCTGGACTAATGGTTAAGGTCTTAACTCTTACTCTGGCATCATGGTTAAGGTCTTAACTCTTACTCTGGCATCATGGTTAAGGTCTTAACTCTTACTCTGGACTAATGGTTAAGGTCTTAGACTCTTACTCTGGACTAATGGTTAAGGTCTTAACTCTTACTCTGGCATCATGGTTAAGGTCTTAGACTCTTACTCTGGACTAATGGTTAAGGTCTTAACTCTTACTCTGGACTAATGGTTAAGGTCTTAACTCTTACTCTGGACTAATGGTTAAGGTCTTAGACTCTTACTCTTGACTAATGGTTAAGGTCTTAACTCTTACTCTGGCATCATGGTTAAGGTCTTAGACTCTTACTCTGGACTAATGGTTAAGGTCTTAACTCACACTCTGGACTAATGGTTAAGGTCTTAACTCTTACTCTGGACTAATGGTTAAGGTATTAACTCTTACTCTGGCATCATGGTTAAGGTCTTAACTCTTACTCTGGACTAATGGTTAAGGTCTTAACTCTTACTCTGGCATCATGGTTAAGGTCTTAACTCTTACTCTGGACTAATGGTTAAGGTCTTAACTCTTACTCTGGGATCATGGTTAAGTTCTTAACTCTTACTGTGGCCTATTGGTTAAGGTCCTAACTCTTACTCTGGCATCATGGTTAATGTCTTAACTCTTACTCTGGCATCATGGTTAAGGTCTTAACTCTTACTCTGGACTAATGGTTAAGGTCTTAACTCTTACTCTGGCATCACGGTTAAGGTCTTAACTCTTACTCTGGACTAATGGTTAAAGTCTTAACTCTTACTCTGGGCTAATGGTTAAGGTCTTAACTCTTACTCTGGACTAATGGTTAAGGTCTTAACTCCTACTCTGGACTAATGGTTAAGGTCTTAACTCTTACTCTGGACTAATGGTTAAGGTCTTATCTCTTACTCTGGGCTAATGATTAAGGTCTTAACTCTTACTCTGGCATCATGGTTAAGGTCTTAACTGTTACTCTGGCATCATGGTTAAGGTCTTAACTCTTACTCTGGACTAATGGTTAAGGTCTTAACTCTTACTCTGGCATCACGGTTAAGGTCTTAACTCTTACTCTGGACTAATGGATAAGGTCTTAACTCTTACTCTGGACTAATGGTTAAGGTCTTAACTCTTACTCTAGCATCATGGTTAAGGTCTTAACTCTTACTCTGGACTAATGGTTAAGGTCTTAACTCTTACTCTGGCATCATGGTTAAGGTCTTAACTCTTACTCTGGCATCATGGTTAAGGTCTTAACTCATACTATGGACTAATGGCTAAGGTCTTAACTCTTACTCAGGACTAATGGTTAAGGTCTTAACTCTTACTCTGGCATCATGGTTAAGGTCTTAGACTCTTACTCTGGAATAATGGTTAAGGTCTTAACACTTACTCTGGACTAATGGTTAAGGTCTTAACTCTTACTCTGGCATCACGGTTAAGGTCTTAACTCTTACTCTGGACTAATGGTTAAGGTCTTAACTCTTACTCTGGGCTAATGGTTAAGGTCTTAACTCTTACTCTGGACTAATGGTTAAGGTATTAACTCTTACTCTGGACTAATGGTTAAGGTCTTAGACTCTTACTCTGGCATCATGGTTAAGGTCTTAACTCTTACTCTGAACTAATGGTTAAGGTCTTAACTCTTACTCTGGTATCATGGTTACGTTCGTAACTCTTACTGTGGCCTATTGGTTAAGGTCCTAACTCTTACTCTGGCATCATGGTTAATGTCTTAACTCTTACTCTGGCATCATGGTTAAGGTCTTAACTTTTACTCTGGACTAATGGTTAAGGTCTTAACTCTTACTCTAGCATTACGGTTAAGGTCTTAACTCTTACTCTGGACTAATGGTTAAGGTCTTAACTCTTACTCTGGCATCATGGTTAAGGTCTTAACTCTTACTCTGGCATCATGGTTAAGGTCTTAACTCTTACTATGGACTAATGGTTAAGGTCTTAACTCTTACTCTGGACTAATGGTTAAGGTCTTAACTCTTACTCTGGCATCATGGTTAAGGTCTTAGACTCTTACTCTGGAATAATGGTTAAGGTCTTAACACTTACTCTGGACTAATGGTTAAGGTCTTAACTCTTACTCTGGCATCACGTTTAAGGTCTTAACTCTTATTCTGGACTAATGGTTAAGGTCTTAACTCTTACTCTGGGCTAATGGTTAAGGTCTTAACTCTTACTCTGGACTAATGGTTAAGGTCTTAACTCTTACTCTGGACTAATGGTTAAGGTCTTAGACTCTTACTCTGGCATCATGGTTAAGGTCTTAACTCTTACTCTGAACTAATGGTTAAGGTCTTAACTCTTACTCTGGTATCATGGTTAAGTTCGTAACTCTTACTGTGGCCTATTGGTTAAGGTCCTAACTCTTACTCTGGCATCATGGTTAATGTCTTAACTCTTACTCTGGCATCATGGTTAAGGTCTTAACTTTTACTCTGGACTAATGGTTAAGGTCTTAACTCTTACTCTAGCATTACGGTTAAGGTCTTAACTCTTACTCTGGGCTAATGGTTAAGGTCTTAACTCTTACTCTGGACTAATGGTTTAGGTCTTAACTCTTACTCTGGACTAATGGTTAAGGTCTTAACTCTTACTCTGGCATCATGGTTGAGGTCTTAACTCTTACTCTGGACTAATGGTTAAGGTCTTAACTCTTACTCTGGACTAATGGTTAAGGTCTTAACTCTTACTCTGGCATCATCGTTAAGGTCTTAACTCTTACTCTGGCATCATGGTTAAGGTCTTAACTCTTACTCTGGACTAATGGTTAAGGTCTTAACTCTTACTCTGGATGAATGGTTAAGGTCTTAACTCTTACTCTGGCATCATGGTTAAGGTCTTAACTCTGGCATCATGGTTAAGGTCTTAACTCTTACTCTGGACTAATGGTTAAGGTCTTAACTCTTACTCTGGCATCATGGTTAAGGTCTTAGACTCATACTCTGGCATCATGGTTAAGGTCTCAACTCTTACTCTGGACTAATGGTTAAGGTCTTAACTCTTACTCTGGCATCATGGTTAAGGTCTTAGACTCTTACTCTGGACTAATGGTTAAGGTCTTAACTCTTACTCTGGGCTAATGGTTAAGGTCTTAACTCTTACTCTGGACTAATGGTTAAGGTCTTATCTCTTACTCTGAACTAATGGTTAAGGTCTTAGACTCTTACTCTGGCATCATGGATAAGGTCTTAGACTCTTACTCTGGACTACTGGTTAATGTCTTAACTCTTACTCTGGCGTCATGGTTAAGGTCTTAACTCTCACTCTGGCATCATGGTTAAGGTCTTAACTCTTACTCTGTACTCATGGTTAAGGTCTTAACACTTACTCTGGCATCATGGTTAAGGTCTTAACTCTTACTCTGGACTAATGGTTAAGGTCTTAACTCTTACTCTGGACTAATGGTTAAGGTCTTAACTCTTACTCTGGCATCATGGTTAAGGTCTTAACTCTTACTCTGGACACATGGTTAAGGTGTTAACTCTTACTCTGGACTAATGGTTAAGCTCTTAACTCTTACTCTGGACACATGGTTAAGGTCTTAACTCTTACTCTGGACTAATGGTTAAGGTCTTAACTCTTACTCTGGCATCATGGTTAAGGTCTTAACTCTTACTCTGGACTAATGGTTAAGGTCTTAGACTCTTACTATGGACTAATGGTTAAGGTCTTAACTTTTTCTCTGGGCTAATGGTTAAGGTCTTAGACTCTTACTCTGGCATCATGGTTAAGGTCTTAGACTCTTACTCTGGCATCAAGGTTAAGGTCTTAACTCTTACTCTGGCATCATGGTTAAGGTCTTAACTCTTACTCTGGACTAATGGTTAAGGTCTGAACTCTTACTCTGGACTAATGGTTAAGGTCTTAACTCTTACTCTGGACTAATGGTTAAGGTCTTAGACTCTTACTCTTGATTAATGGTTAAGGTCTTAACTCTTACTCTGGCATCATGGTTAAGGTCTTAGACTCTTACTCTGGACTAATGGTTAAGGTCTTAACTCATACTCTGGACTAATGGTTAAGGCCTTAGACTCTTACTCTGGACTAATGGTTAAGATCTTAACTCTTACTCTGGACTATTGGTTAAGGTCTTAACTCTTACTCTGGACTAATGGTTAAGGTCTTAACTCTTACGCTGGCATCATGGTTAAGGTCTTAACTCTTACTCTGGACTAATGGTTAAGGTCTTAAGTCTTACTCTGGCATCATGGTTAAGGTCTTAACTCTTACTCTGGACTAATGGTTAAGGTCTTAACTCTTACTCTGACATCATGGTTAAGGTCTTAACACTTACTCTGGACTAATGGTTAAGGTCTTAACTCTTAATCTGGCATCATCGTTAAGGTCTTAACTCTTACTCTGGCATCATGGTTAAGGTCTTAGACTCTTACTCTGGACTAATGGTTAAGGTCTTAACTCTTACTCTTGCATCATCGTTAAGGTCTTAACTCTTACTCTGGCATCATGGTTAAGGTCTTAACTCTTACTCTGGACTAATGGTTAAGGTCTTAACTCTTACTCTGGACTAATGGTTAAGGTCTTAACTCTTACTCTGGCATCATGGTTAAGGTCTTAACTCTGGCATCATGGTTAAGGTCTTAACTCTTACTCTGGTCTAATGGTTAAGGTCTTAACTCTTAGTCTGGCATCATGGTTAAGGTCTTAACTCTTACTCTGGACTAATGGTTAATGTCTTAGACTCTTACTCTGGACTAATGGTTAAGGTCTTAACTCTTTCTCTGGGCTAATGGTTAAGGTCTTAGACTCTTACTCTGGCATCATGGTTAAGGTCTTAGACTCTTACTCTGGCATCAAGGTTAAGGTCTTAACTCTTACTCTGGCATCATGGTTAAGGTCTTAACTCTTACTCTGGACTAATGGTTAAGGTCTTAACTCTTACTCTGGACTAATGGTTAAGGTCCTAATTCTTACTCTGGACTAATGGTTAAGGTCTTAACTCTTACTCTTGCATCATCGTTAAGGTCTTAACTCTTACTCTGGCATCATGGTTAAGGTCTTAACTCTTACTCTGGCATCATGGTTAAGGTCTTAACTCTTACTCTGGACTAATGGTTAAGGTCTTAACTCTTACTCTGGGATCATGGTTAAGTTCGTAACTCTTACTGTGGCCTATTGGTTAAGGTCCTAACTCTTACTCTGGCATCATGGTTAAGGTCTTAGACTCTTACTCTGGACTAATGGTTAAGGTCTTAACTCTTACTCTGGGCTAATGGTTAAGGTCTTAACTCTTACTCTGGACTAATGGTTAAGGTCTTATCTCTTACTCTGGACTACTGGTTAATGTCTTAACTCTTACTCTGGCATCATGGTTAAGGTCTTAACTCTCACTCTGACATCATGGTTAAGGTCTTAACTCTTACTCTGTACTCATGGTTAAGGTCTTAACTCTTACTCTGGCATCATGGTTAAGGTCTTAACTCTTACTCTGGACTAATGGTTAAGGTCTTAACTCTTACTCTGGACTAATGGTTAAGGTCTTAACTCTTACTCTGGAATCATGGTTAAGGTCTTAACTCTTACTCTGGACTAATGGTTAAGGTCTTAACTCTTACTCTGGACTAATGGTTAAGGTCTTAACTCTTACTCTGGCATCATGGTTAAGGGCTTAACTCTTACTCTGGACTAATGGTTAAGGTCTTAGACTCTTACTCTGGACTAATGGTTAAGGTCTTAACTCTTTCTCTGGGCTAATGGTTAAGGTCTTAGACTCTTACTCTGGCATCATGGTTAAGGTCTTAGACTCTTACTCTGGCATCAAGGTTAAGGTCTTAACTCTTACTCTGGCATCATGGTTAAGGTCTTTACTCTTACTCTGGACTAATGGTTAAGGTCTTAGACTCTTACTCTGGACTAATGGTTAAGGTCTTAACTCTTACTCTGGCATCATGGTTAAGGTCTTAGACTCTTACTCTGGACTAATGGTTAAGGTCTTAACTCTTACTCTGGACTAATGGTTAAATGTCTTAACTCTTACTCTGGACCAATGGTTAAGGTCTTAACTCTTACTCTGGACTAATGGTTAAGGTCTTAACTCTTACTCTGGACTAATGGTTAAGGTCTTATCTCTTACTCTGGGCTAATGATTAAGGTCTTAACTCTTACTCTGGCATCATGGTTAAGGTCTTAACTCTTACTCTGGCATCATGGTTAAGGTCTTAACTCTTACTCTGGACTAATGGTTAAGGTCTTAACTCTTACTCTGGCATCACGGTTAAGGTCTTAACTCTTACTCTGGACTAATGGTTAAGGTCTTAACTCTTACTCTGGGCTAATGGTTAAGTTCTTAACTCTTACTCTGGACTAATGGTTAAGGTCTTAACTCTTACTCTGGACTAATGGTTAAGGTCTTAGTCTCTTACTCTGGCATAATGGTTAAGGTCTTAACTCTTACTCTGAACTAATGGTTAAGGTCTTAACTCTTACTCTGGCATCATGGTTAAGTTCGTAACTCTTACTGTGGCCTATTGGTTAAGGTCCTAACTCTTACTCTGGCATCATGGTTAATGTCTTAACTCTTACTCTGGCATCATGGTTAAGGTCTTAACTCTTACTCTGGACTAATGGTTAAGGTCGTAACTCTTACTCTAGCATCACGGTTAAGGTCTTAACTCTTACTCTGGGCTAATGGTTAAGGTCTTAACTCTTACTCTGGACTAATGGTTAAGGTCTTAACTCTTACTCTGGGCTAATGATTAAGGTCTTAATTCTTACTCTGGCATCATGGTTAAGGTCTTAACTCTTACTCTGGACTAATGGTTAAGGTCTTAACTCTTACTCTGGCATCACGGTTAAGGTCTTAACTCTTACTCTGGACTAATGGTTAAGGTCTTAACTCTTACTCTGGACTAATGGTTACGGTCTTAACTCTTACTCTAGCATCATGGTTAAGGTCTTAACTCTTACTCTGGACTAATGGTTAAGGTCTTAACTCTTACTCTGGCATCATGGTTAAGGTCTTAACTCTTACTCTGGCATCATGGTTAAGGTCTTAACTCTTACTCTGGACTAATGGTTAAGGTCTTAGACTCTTACTCTGGACTAATGGTTAAGGTCTTAACTCTTACTCTGGCATCATGGTTAAGGTCTTAACTCTTACTCTGGACTAATGGTTAAGGTCTTAGACTCTTACTCTGGACTAATGGTTAAGGTCTTAACTCTTACTCTGGCATCATGGTTAAGGTCTTAGACTCTTACTCTGGACTAATGGTTAAGGTCTTAACTCTTACTCTGGACTAATGGTTAAGGTCTTAACTCTTACTCTGGACTAATGGTTAAGGTCTTTGACTCTTACTCTGGACTAATGGTTAAGGTCTTAACTCATACTCTGGACTAATGGTTAAGGTCTTAACTCTTACTCTGGACTAATGGTTAAGGTATTAACTCTTACTCTGGCATCATGGTTAAGGTCTTAACTCTTACTCTGGACTAATGGTTAAGGTCTTAACTCTTACTCTGGCATCATGGTTAAGGTCTTAACTCTTACTCTGGACTAATGGTTAAGGTCTTAACTCTTACTCTGGGATCATGGTTAGGTTCGTAACTCTTACTGTGGCCTATTGGTTAAGGTCCTAACTCTTACTCTGGCATCATGGTTAATGTCTTAACTCTTACTCCGGCATCATGGTTAAGGTCTTAACTCTTACTCTGGACTAATGGTTAAGGTCTTAACTCTTACTCTGGCATCACGGTTAAGGTCTTAACTCTTCCTCTGGACTAATGGTTAAAGTCTTAACTCTTACTCTGGGCTAATGGTTAAGGTCTTAACTCTTACTCTGGACTAATGGTGAAGGTCTTAACTCTTACTCTGGACTAATGGTTAAGGTCTTAACTCTTACTCTGGACTAATGGTTAAGGTCTTATCTCTTACTCTGGGCTAATGATTAAGGTCTTAACTCTTAATCTGGCATCATGGTTAAGGTCTTAACTCCTACTCTGGCATCATGGTTAAGGTCTTAACTCTTACTCTGGACTAATGGTTAAGGTCTTAACTCTTACTCTGGCATCACGGTTAAGGTCTTAACTCTTACTCTGGACTAATGGTTAAGGTCTTAACTCTTACTCTGGGCTAATGATTAAGGTCTTAACTCTTACTCTGGAATCATGGTTAAGGTCTTAACTCTTACTCTGGACTAATGGTTAAGGTCTTAACTCTTACTCTGGCATCACGGTTAAGGTCTTAACTCTTACTCCGGACTAATGGTTAAGGTCTTAACTCTTACTCTGGACTAATGGTTACGGTTTTAACTCTTACTCTAGCATCATGGTTAAGGTCTTAACTCTTACTCTGGACTAATGGTTAAGGTCTTAACTCTTACTCTGGCATCATGGTTAAGGTCTTAACTCTTACTCTGGACTAATGGTTAAGGTCTTAGACTCTTACTCTGGACTAATGGTTAAGGTCTTAACTCTTACTCTGGCATCATGGTTACGGTCTTAGACTCTTACTCTGGACTAATGGTTAAGGTCTTAACTCTTACTCTGGACTAATGGTTAAGGTCTTAACTCTTACTCTGGACTAATGGTTAAGGTCTTAGACTCTTACTCTCGACTAATGGTTAAGGTCTTACTCTTACTCTGGCATCATGGTTAAGGTCTTAGACTCTTACTCTGGACTAATGGTTAAGGTCTTAACTCATACTCTGGACTAATGGTTAAGGTCTTAACTCTTACTCTGGACTAATGGTTAAGGTATTAACTCTTACTCTGGCATCATGGTTAAGGTCTTAACTCTTACTCTGGACTAATGGTTAAGGTCTTAACTCTTACTCTGGCATCATGGTTAAGGTCTTAACTCTTACTCTGGACTAATGGTTAAGGTCTTAACTCTTACTCTGGGATCATGGTTAAGTTTGTAACTCTTACTGTGGCCTATTGGTTAAGGTCCTAACTCTTACTCTGGCATCATGGTTAATGTCTTAACTCTTACTCTGGCATCATGGTTAAGGTCTTAACTCTTACTCTGGACTAATGGTTAAGGGCTTAACTCTTACTCTGGCATCACGGTTAAGGTCTTAACTCTTACTCTGGACTAATGGTTAAAGTCTTAACTCTTACTCTGGGCTAATGGTTAAGGTCTTAACTCTTACTCTGGACTAATGGTTAAGGTCTTAACTCTTACTCTGGACTAATGGTTAAGGTCTTAACTCTTACTCTGGACTAATGGTTAAGGTCTTATCTCTTACTCTGGGCTAATGATTAAGGTCTTAAATCTTACTCTGGCATCATGGTTAAGGTCTTAACTCTTACTCTGGCATCATGGTTAAGGTCTTAACTCTTACTCTGGACTAATGGTTAAGGTCTTAACTCTTACTCTGGCATCACGGTTAAGGTCTTAACTCTTACTCTGGACTAATGGATAAGGTCTTAACTCTTAGTCTGGACTAATGGTTAAGGTCTTAACTCTTACTCTAGCATCATGGTTAAGGTCTTAACTCTTACTCTGGACTAATGGTTAAGGTCTTAACTCTTACTCTGGCATCATGGTTAAGGTCTTAACTCTTACTCTGGCATCATGGTTAAGGTCTTAACTCTTACTATGGACTAATGGTTAAGGTCTTAACTCTTACTCTGGACTAATGGTTAAGGTCTTAACTCTTACTCTGGCATCATGGTTAAGGTCTTAACTCTTACTCTGGACTAATGGTTAAGGTCTTAACTCTTACTCTGGGCTAATGGTTAAGGTCTTAACTCTTACTCTGGACTAATGGTTAAGGTCTTAACTCTTACTCTGGACAAATGGTTAAGGTCTTAGACTCTTACTCTGGCATCATGGTTAAGGTCTTAACTCTTACTCTGAACTAATGGTTAAGGTCTTAACTCTTACTCTGGCATCATAGTTAAGTTCGTAACTCATACTGTGGCCTATTGGTTAAGGTCCTAACTCTTACTCTGGCATCATGGTTAATATCTTAACTCTTACTCTGGCATCATGGTTAAGGTCTTAACTCTTACTCTGGACTAATGGTTAAGGTCTTAACTCTTACTCTAGCATCACGGTTAAGGTCTTAACTCTTACTCTGGGCTAATGGTTAAGGTCTTAACTCTTACTCTGGACTAATGGTTAAGGTCTTAACTCTTACTCTGGACTAATGGTTAAGGTCTTAACTCTTACTCTGGACTAATGGTTAAGGTCTTAACTCTTACTCTGGGCTAATGATTAAGGTCTTAACTCTTACTCTGGCATCATGGTTAAGGTCTTAACTCTTACTCTGGACTATTGGTTAAGGTCTTAACTCTTACTCTGGACTAATGGTTACGGTCTTAACTCTTACTCTAGCATCATGGTTAAGGTCTTAACTCTTACTCTGGACTAATGGTTAAGGTCTTAACTCTTACTCTGGCATCATGGTTAAAGTCTTAACTCTTACTCTGGCATCATGGTTAAGGTCTTAACTCTTACTCTGGACTAATGGTTAAGGTCTTAGACTCTTACTCTGGACTAATGGTTAAGGTCTTAACTCTTACTCTGGCATCATGGTTAAGGTCTTAGACTCTTAATCTGGACTAATGGTTAAGGTCTTAACTCTTACTCTGGACTAATGGTTAAGGTCTTCACTCTTACTCTGGACTAATGGTTAAGGTCTTAGACTCTTACTCTCGACTAATGGTTAAGGTCTTACTCTTACTCTGGCATCATGGTTAAGGTCTTAGACTCTTACTCTGGACTAATGGTTAAGGTCTTAACTCTTACTCTGGACTAATGGTTAAGGTCTTAACTCTTACTCTGGACTAATGGTTAAGGTCTTAGACTCTTACTCTGGACTAACGGTTAAGGTCTTAACTCTTTCTCTGGGCTAATGGTTAAGGTCTTAGACTCTTACTCTGGCATCATGGTTAAGGTCTTAGACTCTTACTCTGGCATCAAGGTTAAGGTCTTAACTCTTACTCTGGCATCATGGTTAAGGTCTTAACTCTTACTCTGGACTAATGGTTAAGGTCTTAACTCTTACTCTGGACTAATGGTTAAGGTCCTAACTCTTACTCTGGACTAATGGTTAAGGTCTTAACTCTTACTCTTGCATCATCGTTAAGGTCTTAACTCTTACTCTGGCATCATGGTTAAGGTCTTAACTCTTACTCTGGCATCATGGTTAAGGTCTTAACTCTTACTCTGGACTAATGGTTAAGGTCTTAACTCTTACTCTGGGATCATGGTTAAGTTCGTAACTCTTACTGTGGCCTATTTTTTAAGGTCCTAACTCTTACTTTGGCATCATGGTTAAGGTCTTAGACTCATACTCTGGCATCATGGTTAAGATCTTATCTCTTACTCTGGACTAATGGTTAAGTTCTTAACTCTTACTCTGGCATCATGGTTAAGGTCTTAGACTCTTACTCTGGACTAATGGTTAAGGTCTTAACTCTTACTCTGGGCTAATGGTTAAGGTCTTAACTCTTACTCAGGACTAATGGTTAAGGTCGTATCTCTTACTCTGGACTACTGGTTAATGTCTTAACTCTTACTCTGGCATCATGGTTAAGGTCTTAACTCTCACTCTGACATCATGGTTAAGGTCTTAACTCTTACTCTGTACTCATGGTTAAGGTCTTAACTCTTACTCTGGCATCATGGTTAAGGTCTTAACTCTTACTCTGGACTAATGGTTAAGGTCTTAACTCTTACTCTTGACTAATGGTTAAGGTCTTAACTCTTACTCTGGACTAATGGTTAAGGTCTTAGACTCTTACTCTGGCATCATGGTTAAGGTCTTAACTCTTACTCTGGCATCATTGTTAAGGTCTTAACTCTTACTCTGGCATCATGGTTAAGGTCTTAACTCTTACTCTGGACTATTGGTTAAGGTCTTAACTCTTACTCTGGACTAATGGTTACGGTCTTAACTCTTACTCTAGCATCATGGTTAAGGTCTTAACTCTTACTCTGGACTAATGGTTAAGGTCTTAACTCTTACTCTGGCATCATGGTTAAGGTCTTAACTCTTACTCTGGCATCATGGTTAAGGTCCTAACTCTTACTCTGGACTAATGGTTAAGGTCTTAGACTCTTACTCTGGACTAATGGTTAAGGTCTTAACTCTTACTCTGGCATCATGGTTAAGGTCTTAGACTCTTACTCTGGACTAATGGTTAAGGTCTTAACTCTTACTCTGGACTAATGGTTAAGGTCTTCACTCTTACTCTGGACTAATGGTTAAGGTCTTAGACTCTTACTCTCGACTAATGGTTAAGGTCTTACTCTTACTCTGGCATCATGGTTAAGGTCTTAGACTCTTACTCTGGACTAATGGTTAAGGTCTTAACTCTTACTCTGGACTAATGGTTAAGGTCTTAACTCTTACTCTGGACTAATGGTTAAGGTCTTAGACTCTTACTCTGGACTAATGGTTAAGGTCTTAACTCTTTCTCTGGGCTAATGGTTAAGGTCTTAGACTCTTACTCTGGCATCATGGTTAAGGACTTAGACTCTTACTCTGGCATCAAGGTTAAGGTCTTAACTCTTACTCTGGCATCATGGTTAAGGTCTTAACTCTTACTCTGGACTAATGGTTAAGGTCTTAACTCTTACTCTGGACTAATGGTTAAGGTCCTAACTCTTACTCTGGACTAATGGTTAAGGTCTTAACTCTTACTGTTGCATCATCGTAAAGGTCTTAACTCTTACTCTGGCATCATGGTTAAGGTCTTAACTCTTACTCTGGCATCATGGTTAAGGTCTTAACTCTTACTCTGGACTAATGGTTAAGGTCTTAACTCTTACTCTGGGATCATGGTTAAGTTCGTAACTCTTACTGTGGCCTATTGGTTAAGGTCCTAACTCTTACTCTGGCATCATGGTTAAGGTCTTAGACTCATACTCTGGCATCATGGTTAAGATCTTATCTCTTACTCTGGACTAATGGTTAAGGTCTGAACTCTTACTCTGGACTAATGGTTAAGGTCTTATCTCTTACTCTGGCATCATGGGTAAGGTCTTAACTCTTACTCTGGACTAATGGTTAAGTTCTTAACTCTTACTCTGGCATCATGGTTAAGGTCTTAGACTCTTACTCTGGACTAATGGTTAAGGTCTTAACTCTTACTCTGGGCTAATGGTTAAGGTCTTAACTCTTACTCTGGACTAATGGTTAAGGTCTTAACTCTTACTCTGGACTAATGGTTAAGGTCTTATCTCTTACTCTGGGCTAATGATTAAGGTCTTAAATCTTACTCTGGCATCATGGTTAAGGTCTTAACTCTTACTCTGGCATCATGGTTAAGGTCTTAACTCTTACTCTGGACTAATGGTTAAGGTCTTAACTCTTACTCTGGCATCACGGTTAAGGTCTTAACTCTTACTCTGGACTAATGGATAAGGTCTTAACTCTTAGTCTGGACTAATGGTTAAGGTCTTAACTCTTACTCTAGCATCATGGTTAAGGTCTTAACTCTTACTCTGGACTAATGGTTAAGGTCTTAACTCTTACTCTGGCATCATGGTTAAGGTCTTAACTCTTACTCTGGCATCATGGTTAAGGTCTTAACTCTTACTATGGACTAATGGTTAAGGTCTTAACTCTTACTCTGGACTAATGGTTAAGGTCTTAACTCTTACTCTGGCATCATGGTTAAGGTCTTAACTCTTACTCTGGACTAATGGTTAAGGTCTTAACTCTTACTCTGGGCTAATGGTTAAGGTCTTAACTCTTACTCTGGACTAATGGTTAAGGTCTTAACTCTTACTCTGGACAAATGGTTAAGGTCTTAGACTCTTACTCTGGCATCATGGTTAAGGTCTTAACTCTTACTCTGAACTAATGGTTAAGGTCTTAACTCTTACTCTGGCATCATAGTTAAGTTCGTAACTCATACTGTGGCCTATTGGTTAAGGTCCTAACTCTTACTCTGGCATCATGGTTAATATCTTAACTCTTACTCTGGCATCATGGTTAAGGTCTTAACTCTTACTCTGGACTAATGGTTAAGGTCTTAACTCTTACTCTAGCATCACGGTTAAGGTCTTAACTCTTACTCTGGGCTAATGGTTAAGGTCTTAACTCTTACTCTGGACTAATGGTTAAGGTCTTAACTCTTACTCTGGACTAATGGTTAAGGTCTTAACTCTTACTCTGGACTAATGGTTAAGGTCTTAACTCTTACTCTGGGCTAATGATTAAGGTCTTAACTCTTACTCTGGCATCATGGTTAAGGTCTTAACTCTTACTCTGGACTATTGGTTAAGGTCTTAACTCTTACTCTGGACTAATGGTTACGGTCTTAACTCTTACTCTAGCATCATGGTTAAGGTCTTAACTCTTACTCTGGACTAATGGTTAAGGTCTTAACTCTTACTCTGGCATCATGGTTAAAGTCTTAACTCTTACTCTGGCATCATGGTTAAGGTCTTAACTCTTACTCTGGACTAATGGTTAAGGTCTTAGACTCTTACTCTGGACTAATGGTTAAGGTCTTAACTCTTACTCTGGCATCATGGTTAAGGTCTTAGACTCTTACTCTGGACTAATGGTTAAGGTCTTAACTCTTACTCTGGACTAATGGTTAAGGTCTTCACTCTTACTCTGGACTAATGGTTAAGGTCTTAGACTCTTACTCTCGACTAATGGTTAAGGTCTTACTCTTACTCTGGCATCATGGTTAAGGTCTTAGACTCTTACTCTGGACTAATGGTTAAGGTCTTAACTCTTACTCTGGACTAATGGTTAAGGTCTTAACTCTTACTCTGGACTAATGGTTAAGGTCTTAGACTCTTACTCTGGACTAACGGTTAAGGTCTTAACTCTTTCTCTGGGCTAATGGTTAAGGTCTTAGACTCTTACTCTGGCATCATGGTTAAGGTCTTAGACTCTTACTCTGGCATCAAGGTTAAGGTCTTAACTCTTACTCTGGCATCATGGTTAAGGTCTTAACTCTTACTCTGGACTAATGGTTAAGGTCTTAACTCTTACTCTGGACTAATGGTTAAGGTCCTAACTCTTACTCTGGACTAATGGTTAAGGTCTTAACTCTTACTCTTGCATCATCGTTAAGGTCTTAACTCTTACTCTGGCATCATGGTTAAGGTCTTAACTCTTACTCTGGCATCATGGTTAAGGTCTTAACTCTTACTCTGGACTAATGGTTAAGGTCTTAACTCTTACTCTGGGATCATGGTTAAGTTCGTAACTCTTACTGTGGCCTATTTTTTAAGGTCCTAACTCTTACTTTGGCATCATGGTTAAGGTCTTAGACTCATACTCTGGCATCATGGTTAAGATCTTATCTCTTACTCTGGACTAATGGTTAAGTTCTTAACTCTTACTCTGGCATCATGGTTAAGGTCTTAGACTCTTACTCTGGACTAATGGTTAAGGTCTTAACTCTTACTCTGGGCTAATGGTTAAGGTCTTAACTCTTACTCAGGACTAATGGTTAAGGTCGTATCTCTTACTCTGGACTACTGGTTAATGTCTTAACTCTTACTCTGGCATCATGGTTAAGGTCTTAACTCTCACTCTGACATCATGGTTAAGGTCTTAACTCTTACTCTGTACTCATGGTTAAGGTCTTAACTCTTACTCTGGCATCATGGTTAAGGTCTTAACTCTTACTCTGGACTAATGGTTAAGGTCTTAACTCTTACTCTTGACTAATGGTTAAGGTCTTAACTCTTACTCTGGACTAATGGTTAAGGTCTTAGACTCTTACTCTGGCATCATGGTTAAGGTCTTAACTCTTACTCTGGCATCATTGTTAAGGTCTTAACTCTTACTCTGGCATCATGGTTAAGGTCTTAACTCTTACTCTGGACTATTGGTTAAGGTCTTAACTCTTACTCTGGACTAATGGTTACGGTCTTAACTCTTACTCTAGCATCATGGTTAAGGTCTTAACTCTTACTCTGGACTAATGGTTAAGGTCTTAACTCTTACTCTGGCATCATGGTTAAGGTCTTAACTCTTACTCTGGCATCATGGTTAAGGTCCTAACTCTTACTCTGGACTAATGGTTAAGGTCTTAGACTCTTACTCTGGACTAATGGTTAAGGTCTTAACTCTTACTCTGGCATCATGGTTAAGGTCTTAGACTCTTACTCTGGACTAATGGTTAAGGTCTTAACTCTTACTCTGGACTAATGGTTAAGGTCTTCACTCTTACTCTGGACTAATGGTTAAGGTCTTAGACTCTTACTCTCGACTAATGGTTAAGGTCTTACTCTTACTCTGGCATCATGGTTAAGGTCTTAGACTCTTACTCTGGACTAATGGTTAAGGTCTTAACTCTTACTCTGGACTAATGGTTAAGGTCTTAACTCTTACTCTGGACTAATGGTTAAGGTCTTAGACTCTTACTCTGGACTAATGGTTAAGGTCTTAACTCTTTCTCTGGGCTAATGGTTAAGGTCTTAGACTCTTACTCTGGCATCATGGTTAAGGACTTAGACTCTTACTCTGGCATCAAGGTTAAGGTCTTAACTCTTACTCTGGCATCATGGTTAAGGTCTTAACTCTTACTCTGGACTAATGGTTAAGGTCTTAACTCTTACTCTGGACTAATGGTTAAGGTCCTAACTCTTACTCTGGACTAATGGTTAAGGTCTTAACTCTTACTGTTGCATCATCGTAAAGGTCTTAACTCTTACTCTGGCATCATGGTTAAGGTCTTAACTCTTACTCTGGCATCATGGTTAAGGTCTTAACTCTTACTCTGGACTAATGGTTAAGGTCTTAACTCTTACTCTGGGATCATGGTTAAGTTCGTAACTCTTACTGTGGCCTATTGGTTAAGGTCCTAACTCTTACTCTGGCATCATGGTTAAGGTCTTAGACTCATACTCTGGCATCATGGTTAAGATCTTATCTCTTACTCTGGACTAATGGTTAAGGTCTGAACTCTTACTCTGGACTAATGGTTAAGGTCTTATCTCTTACTCTGGCATCATGGGTAAGGTCTTAACTCTTACTCTGGACTAATGGTTAAGTTCTTAACTCTTACTCTGGCATCATGGTTAAGGTCTTAGACTCTTACTCTGGACTAATGGTTAAGGTCTTAACTCTTACTCTGGGCTAATGGTTAAGGTCTTAACTCTTACTCTGGACTAATGGTTAAGGTCTTAACTCTTACTCTGGACCAATGGTTAAGGTCTTAACTCTTACTCTGGACTAATGGTTAAGGTCTTAACTCTTACTCTGGACTAATGGTTAAGGTCTTAACTCTTACTCTGGACTAATGGTTAAGGTCTTATCTCTTACTCTGGGCTAATGATTAAGGTCTTAACTCTTACTCTGGCATCATGGTTAAGGTCTTAACTCTTACTCTGGCATCATGGTTAAGGTCTTAACTCTTACTCTGGACTAATGGTTAAGGTCTTAACTCTTACTCTGGCATCACGGTTAAGGTCTTAACTCTTACTCTGGACTAATGGTTAAGGTCTTAACTCTTACTCTGGGCTAATGGTTAAGGTCTTAACTCTTACTCTGGACTAATGGTTAAGGTCTTAACTCTTACTCTGGACTAATGGTTAAGGTCTTAGTCTCTTACTCTGGCATAATGGTTAAGGTCTTAACTCTTACTCTGAACTAATGGTTAAGGTCTTAACTCTTACTCTGGCATCATGGTTAAGTTCGTAACTCTTACTGTGGCCTATTGGTTAAGGTCCTAACTCTTACTCTGGCATCATGGTTAATGTCTTAACTCTTACTCTGGCATCATGGTTAAGGTCTTAACTCTTACTCTGGACTAATGGTTAAGGTCGTAACTCTTACTCTAGCATCACGGTTAAGGTCTTAACTCTTACTCTGGGCTAATGGTTAAGGTCTTAACTCTTACTCTGGACTAATGGTTAAGGTCTTAACTCTTACTCTGGACTAATGGTTAAGGTCTTAACTCTTACTCTGGGCTAATGATTAAGGTCTTAATTCTTACTCTGGCATCATGGTTAAGGTCTTAACTCTTACTCTGGACTAATGGTTAAGGTCTTAACTCTTACTCTGGCATCACGGTTAAGGTCTTAACTCTTACTCTGGACTAATGGTTAAGGTCTTAACTCTTACTCTGGACTAATGGTTACGGTCTTAACTCTTACTCTAGCATCATGGTTAAGGTCTTAACTCTTACTCTGGACTAATGGTTAAGGTCTTAACTCTTACTCTGGCATCATGGTTAAGGTCTTAACTCTTACTCTGGCATCATGGTTAAGGTCTTAACTCTTACTCTGGACTAATGGTTAAGGTCTTAGACTCTTACTCTGGACTAATGGTTAAGGTCTTAACTCTTACTCTGGCATCATGGTTAAGGTCTTAGACTCTTACTCTGGACTAATGGTTAAGGTCTTAACTCTTACTCTGGACTAATGGTTAAGGTCTTAACTCTTACTCTGGACTAATGGTTAAGGTCTTAGACTCTTACTCTGGACTAATGGTTAAGGTCTTAACTCATACTCTGGACTAATGGTTAAGGTCTTAACTCTTACTCTGGACTAATGGTTAAGGTATTAACTCTTACTCTGGCATCATGGTTAAGGTCTTAACTCTTACTCTGGACTAATGGTTAAGGTCTTAACTCTTACTCTGGACTAATGGTTAAGGTCTTAACTCTTACTCTGGGATCATGGTTAGGTTCGTAACTCTTACTGTGGCCTATTGGTTAAGGTCCTAACTCTTACTCTGGCATCATGGTTAATGTCTTAACTCTTACTCTGGCATCATGGTTAAGGTCTTAACTCTTTCTCTGGACTAATGGTTAAGGTCTTAACTCTTACTCTGGCATCACGGTTAAGGTCTTAACTCTTCCTCTGGACTAATGGTTAAAGTTTTAACTCTTACTCTGGGCTAATGGTTAAGGTCTTAACTCTTACTCTGGACTAATGGTTAAGGTCTTAACTCTTACTCTGGACTAATGGTTAAGGTCTTAACTCTTACTCTGGACTAATGGTTAAGGTCTTATCTCTTACTCTGGGCTAATGATTAAGGTCTTAACTCTTACTCTGGCATCATGGTTAAGGTCTTAACTCCTACTCTGGCATCATGGTTAAGGTCTTAACTCTAACTCTGGACTAATGGTTAAGGTCTTAACTCTTACTCTGGCATCACGGTTAAGGTCTTAACTCTTACTCTGGACTAATGGTTAAGGTCTTAACTCTTACTCTGGGCTAATGATTAAGGTCTTAACTCTTACTCTGAAATCATGGTTAAGGTCTTAACTCTTACTCTGGACTAATGGTTAAGGTCTTAACTCTTACTCTGGCATCACGGTTAAGGTCTTAACTCTTACTCCGGACTAATGGTTAAGGTCTTAACTCTTACTCTGGACTAATGGTTACGGTTTTAACTCTTACTCTAGCATCATGGTTAAGGTCTTAACTCTTACTCTGGACTAATGGTTAAGGTCTTAACTCTTACTCTGGCATCATGGTTAAGGTCTTAACTCTTACTCTGGACTAATGGTTAAGGTCTTAGACTCTTACTCTGGACTAATGGTTAAGGTCTTAACTCTTACTCTGGCATCATGGTTAAGGTCTTAGACTCTTACTCTGGACTAATGGTTAAGGTCTTAACTCTTACTCTGGACTAATGGTTAAGGTCTTAACTCTTACTCTGGACTAATGGTTAAGGTCTTAGACTCTTACTCTCGACTAATGGTTAAGGTCTTACTCTTACTCTGGCATCATGGTTAAGGTCTTAGACTCTTACTCTGGACTAATGGTTAAGGTCTTAACTCATACTCTGGACTAATGGTTAAGGTCTTAACTCTTACTCTGGACTAATGGTTAAGGTATTAACTCTTACTCTGGCATCATGGTTAAGGTCTTAACTCTTACTCTGGACTAATGGTTAAGGTCTTAACTCTTACTCTGGCATCATGGTTAAGGTCTTAACTCTTACTCTGGACTAATGGTTAAGGTCTTAACTCTTACTCTGGGATCATGGTTAAGTTTGTAACTCTTACTGTGGCCTATTGGTTAAGGTCCTAACTCTTACTCTGGCATCATGGTTAATGTCTTAACTCTTACTCTGGCATCATGGTTAAGGTCTTAACTCTTACTCTGGACTAATGGTTAAGGGCTTAACTCTTACTCTGGCATCACGGTTAAGGTCTTAACTCTTACTCTGGACTAATGGTTAAAGTCTTAACTCTTACTCTGGGCTAATGGTTAAGGTCTTAACTCTTACTCTGGACTAATGGTTAAGGTCTTAACTCTTACTCTGGACTAATGGTTAAGGTCTTAACTCTTACTCTGGACTAATGGTTAAGGTCTTATCTCTTACTCTGGGCTAATGATTAAGGTCTTAAATCTTACTCTGGCATCATGGTTAAGGTCTTAACTCTTACTCTGGCATCATGGTTAAGGTCTTAACTCTTACTCTGGACTAATGGTTAAGGTCTTAACTCTTACTCTGGCATCACGGTTAAGGTCTTAACTCTTACTCTGGACTAATGGATAAGGTCTTAACTCTTACTCTGGACTAATGGTTAAGGTCTTAACTCTTACTCTAGCATCATGGTTAAGGTCTTAACTCTTACTCTGGACTAATGGTTAAGGTCTTAACTCTTACTCTGGCATCATGGTTAAGGTCTTAACTCTTACTCTGGCATCATGGTTAAGGTCTTAACTCTTACTATGGACTAATGGTTAAGGTCTTAACTCTTACTCTGGACTAATGGTTAAGGTCTTAACTCTTACTCTGGCATCATGGTTAAGGTCTTAACTCTTACTCTGGACTAATGGTTAAGGTCTTAACTCTTACTCTGGGCTAATGGTTAAGGTCTTAACTCTTACTCTGGACTAATGGTTAAGGTCTTAACTCTTACTCTGGACAAATGGTTAAGGTCTTAGACTCTTACTCTGGCATCATGGTTAAGGTCTTAACTCTTACTCTGAACTAATGGTTAAGGTCTTAACTCTTACTCTGGCATCATAGTTAAGTTCGTAACTCATACTGTAGCCTATTGGTTAAGGTCCTAACTCTTACTCTGGCATCATGGTTAATATCTTAACTCTTACTCTGGCATCATGGTTAAGGTCTTAACTCTTACTCTGGACTAATGGTTAAGGTCTTAACTCTTACTCTGGACTAATGGTTAAGGTCTTAACTCTTACTCTGGACTAATGGTTAAGGTCTTAACTCTTACTCTGGGCTAATGATTAAGGTCTTAACTCTTACTCTGGCATCATGGTTAAGGTCTTAACTCTTACTCTGGACTATTGGTTAAGGTCTTAACTCTTACTCTGGACTAATGGTTACGGTCTTAACTCTTACTCTAGCATCATGGTTAAGGTCTTAACTCTTACTCTGGACTAATGGTTAAGGTCTTAACTCTTACTCTGGCATCATGGTTAAAGTCTTAACTCTTACTCTGGCATCATGGTTAAGGTCTTAACTCTTACTCTGGACTAATGGTTAAGGTCTTAGACTCTTACTCTGGACTAATGGTTAAGGTCTTAACTCTTACTCTGGCATCATGGTTAAGGTCTTAGACTCTTACTCTGGACTAATGGTTAAGGTCTTAACTCTTACTCTGGACTAATGGTTAAGGTCTTCACTCTTACTCTGGACTAATGGTTAAGGTCTTAGACTCTTACTCTCGACTAATGGTTAAGGTCTTACTCTTACTCTGGCATCATGGTTAAGGTCTTAGACTCTTACTCTGGACTAATGGTTAAGGTCTTAACTCTTACTCTGGACTAATGGTTAAGGTCTTAACTCTTACTCTGGACTAATGGTTAAGGTCTTAGACTCTTACTCTGGACTAACGGTTAAGGTCTTAACTCTTTCTCTGGGCTAATGGTTAAGGTCTTAGACTCTTACTCTGGCATCATGGTTAAGGTCTTAGACTCTTACTCTGGCATCAAGGTTAAGGTCTTAACTCTTACTCTGGCATCATGGTTAAGGTCTTAACTCTTACTCTGGACTAATGGTTAAGGTCTTAACTCTTACTCTGGACTAATGGTTAAGGTCCTAACTCTTACTCTGGACTAATGGTTAAGGTCTTAACTCTTACTCTTGCATCATCGTTAAGGTCTTAACTCTTACTCTGGCATCATGGTTAAGGTCTTAACTCTTACTCTGGCATCATGGTTAAGGTCTTAACTCTTACTCTGGACTAATGGTTAAGGTCTTAACTCTTACTCTGGGATCATGGTTAAGTTCGTAACTCTTACTGTGGCCTATTGGTTAAGGTCCTAACTCTTACTCTGGCATCATGGTTAAGGTCTTAGACTCACACTCTGGCATCATGGTTAAGATCTTATCTCTTACTCTGGACTAATGGTTAAGTTCTTAACTCTTACTCTGGCATCATGGTTAAGGTCTTAGACTCTTACTCTGGACTAATGGTTAAGGTCTTAACTCTTACTCTGGGCTAATGGTTAAGGTCTTAACTCTTACTCAGGACTAATGGTTAAGGTCTTATCTCTTACTCTGGACTACTGGTTAATGTCTTAACTCTTACTCTGGCATCATGGTTAAGGTCTTAACTCTTACGCTGGCATCATGGTTAAGGTCTTAACTCTTACTCTGGACTAATGGTTAAGGTCTTAAGTCTTACTCTGGCATCATGGTTAAGGTCTTAACTCTTACTCTGGACTAATGGTTAAGGTCTTAACTCTTACTCTGACATCATGGTTAAGGTCTTAACACTTACTCTGGACTAATGGTTAAGGTCTTAACTCTTAATCTGGCATCATCGTTAAGGTCTTAACTCTTACTCTGGCATCATGGTTAAGGTCTTAGACTCTTACTCTGGACTAATGGTTAAGGTCTTAACTCTTACTCTTGCATCATCGTTAAGGTCTTAACTCTTACTCTGGCATCATGGTTAAGGTCTTAACTCTTACTCTGGACTAATGGTTAAGGTCTTAACTCTTACTCTGGACTAATGGTTAAGGTCTTAACTCTTACTCTGGCATCATGGTTAAGGTCTTAACTCTGGCATCATGGTTAAGGTCTTAACTCTTACTCTGGTCTAATGGTTAAGGTCTTAACTCTTAGTCTGGCATCATGGTTAAGGTCTTAACTCTTACTCTGGACTAATGGTTAATGTCTTAGACTCTTACTCTGGACTAATGGTTAAGGTCTTAACTCTTTCTCTGGGCTAATGGTTAAGGTCTTAGACTCTTACTCTGGCATCATGGTTAAGGTCTTAGACTCTTACTCTGGCATCAAGGTTAAGGTCTTAACTCTTACTCTGGCATCATGGTTAAGGTCTTAACTCTTACTCTGGACTAATGGTTAAGGTCTTAACTCTTACTCTGGACTAATGGTTAAGGTCCTAATTCTTACTCTGGACTAATGGTTAAGGTCTTAACTCTTACTCTTGCATCATCGTTAAGGTCTTAACTCTTACTCTGGCATCATGGTTAAGGTCTTAACTCTTACTCTGGCATCATGGTTAAGGTCTTAACTCTTACTCTGGACTAATGGTTAAGGTCTTAACTCTTACTCTGGGATCATGGTTAAGTTCGTAACTCTTACTGTGGCCTATTGGTTAAGGTCCTAACTCTTACTCTGGCATCATGGTTAAGGTCTTAGACTCTTACTCTGGACTAATGGTTAAGGTCTTAACTCTTACTCTGGGCTAATGGTTAAGGTCTTAACTCTTACTCTGGACTAATGGTTAAGGTCTTATCTCTTACTCTGGACTACTGGTTAATGTCTTAACTCTTACTCTGGCATCATGGTTAAGGTCTTAACTCTCACTCTGACATCATGGTTAAGGTCTTAACTCTTACTCTGTACTCATGGTTAAGGTCTTAACTCTTACTCTGGCATCATGGTTAAGGTCTTAACTCTTACTCTGGACTAATGGTTAAGGTCTTAACTCTTACTCTGGACTAATGGTTAAGGTCTTAACTCTTACTCTGGAATCATGGTTAAGGTCTTAACTCTTACTCTGGACTAATGGTTAAGGTCTTAACTCTTACTCTGGACTAATGGTTAAGGTCTTAACTCTTACTCTGGCATCATGGTTAAGGGCTTAACTCTTACTCTGGACTAATGGTTAAGGTCTTAGACTCTTACTCTGGACTAATGGTTAAGGTCTTAACTCTTTCTCTGGGCTAATGGTTAAGGTCTTAGACTCTTACTCTGGCATCATGGTTAAGGTCTTAGACTCTTACTCTGGCATCAAGGTTAAGGTCTTAACTCTTACTCTGGCATCATGGTTAAGGTCTTTACTCTTACTCTGGACTAATGGTTAAGGTCTTAGACTCTTACTCTGGACTAATGGTTAAGGTCTTAACTCTTACTCTGGCATCATGGTTAAGGTCTTAGACTCTTACTCTGGACTAATGGTTAAGGTCTTAACTCTTACTCTGGACTAATGGTTAAATGTCTTAACTCTTACTCTGGACCAATGGTTAAGGTCTTAACTCTTACTCTGGACTAATGGTTAAGGTCTTAACTCTTACTCTGGACTAATGGTTAAGGTCTTATCTCTTACTCTGGGCTAATGATTAAGGTCTTAACTCTTACTCTGGCATCATGGTTAAGGTCTTAACTCTTACTCTGGCATCATGGTTAAGGTCTTAACTCTTACTCTGGACTAATGGTTAAGGTCTTAACTCTTACTCTGGCATCACGGTTAAGGTCTTAACTCTTACTCTGGACTAATGGTTAAGGTCTTAACTCTTACTCTGGGCTAATGGTTAAGTTCTTAACTCTTACTCTGGACTAATGGTTAAGGTCTTAACTCTTACTCTGGACTAATGGTTAAGGTCTTAGTCTCTTACTCTGGCATAATGGTTAAGGTCTTAACTCTTACTCTGAACTAATGGTTAAGGTCTTAACTCTTACTCTGGCATCATGGTTAAGTTCGTAACTCTTACTGTGGCCTATTGGTTAAGGTCCTAACTCTTACTCTGGCATCATGGTTAATGTCTTAACTCTTACTCTGGCATCATGGTTAAGGTCTTAACTCTTACTCTGGACTAATGGTTAAGGTCGTAACTCTTACTCTAGCATCACGGTTAAGGTCTTAACTCTTACTCTGGGCTAATGGTTAAGGTCTTAACTCTTACTCTGGACTAATGGTTAAGGTCTTAACTCTTACTCTGGGCTAATGATTAAGGTCTTAATTCTTACTCTGGCATCATGGTTAAGGTCTTAACTCTTACTCTGGACTAATGGTTAAGGTCTTAACTCTTACTCTGGCATCACGGTTAAGGTCTTAACTCTTACTCTGGACTAATGGTTAAGGTCTTAACTCTTACTCTGGACTAATGGTTACGGTCTTAACTCTTACTCTAGCATCATGGTTAAGGTCTTAACTCTTACTCTGGACTAATGGTTAAGGTCTTAACTCTTACTCTGGCATCATGGTTAAGGTCTTAACTCTTACTCTGGCATCATGGTTAAGGTCTTAACTCTTACTCTGGACTAATGGTTAAGGTCTTAGACTCTTACTCTGGACTAATGGTTAAGGTCTTAACTCTTACTCTGGCATCATGGTTAAGGTCTTAACTCTTACTCTGGACTAATGGTTAAGGTCTTAGACTCTTACTCTGGACTAATGGTTAAGGTCTTAACTCTTACTCTGGCATCATGGTTAAGGTCTTAGACTCTTACTCTGGACTAATGGTTAAGGTCTTAACTCTTACTCTGGACTAATGGTTAAGGTCTTAACTCTTACTCTGGACTAATGGTTAAGGTCTTTGACTCTTACTCTGGACTAATGGTTAAGGTCTTAACTCATACTCTGGACTAATGGTTAAGGTCTTAACTCTTACTCTGGACTAATGGTTAAGGTATTAACTCTTACTCTGGCATCATGGTTAAGGTCCTAACTCTTACTCTGGACTAATGGTTAAGGTCTTAACTCTTACTCTGGCATCATGGTTAAGGTCTTAACTCTTACTCTGGACTAATGGTTAAGGTCTTAACTCTTACTCTGGGATCATGGTTAGGTTCGTAACTCTTACTGTGGCCTATTGGTTAAGGTCCTAACTCTTACTCTGGCATCATGGTTAATGTCTTAACTCTTACTCCGGCATCATGGTTAAGGTCTTAACTCTTACTCTGGACTAATGGTTAAGGTCTTAACTCTTACTCTGGCATCACGGTTAAGGTCTTAACTCTTCCTCTGGACTAATGGTTAAAGTCTTAACTCTTACTCTGGGCTAATGGTTAAGGTCTTAACTCTTACTCTGGACTAATGGTGAAGGTCTTAACTCTTACTCTGGACTAATGGTTAAGGTCTTAACTCTTACTCTGGACTAATGGTTAAGGTCTTATCTCTTACTCTGGGCTAATGATTAAGGTCTTAACTCTTAATCTGGCATCATGGTTAAGGTCTTAACTCCTACTCTGGCATCATGGTTAAGGTCTTAACTCTTACTCTGGACTAATGGTTAAGGTCTTAACTCTTACTCTGGCATCACGGTTAAGGTCTTAACTCTTACTCTGGACTAATGGTTAAGGTCTTAACTCTTACTCTGGGCTAATGATTAAGGTCTTAACTCTTACTCTGGAATCATGGTTAAGGTCTTAACTCTTACTCTGGACTAATGGTTAAGGTCTTAACTCTTACTCTGGCATCACGGTTAAGGTCTTAACTCTTACTCCGGACTAATGGTTAAGGTCTTAACTCTTACTCTGGACTAATGGTTACGGTTTTAACTCTTACTCTAGCATCATGGTTAAGGTCTTAACTCTTACTCTGGACTAATGGTTAAGGTCTTAACTCTTACTCTGGCATCATGGTTAAGGTCTTAACTCTTACTCTGGACTAATGGTTAAGGTCTTAGACTCTTACTCTGGACTAATGGTTAAGGTCTTAACTCTTACTCTGGCATCATGGTTACGGTCTTAGACTCTTACTCTGGACTAATGGTTAAGGTCTTAACTCTTACTCTGGACTAATGGTTAAGGTCTTAACTCTTACTCTGGACTAATGGTTAAGGTCTTAGACTCTTACTCTCGACTAATGGTTAAGGTCTTACTCTTACTCTGGCATCATGGTTAAGGTCTTAGACTCTTACTCTGGACTAATGGTTAAGGTCTTAACTCATACTCTGGACTAATGGTTAAGGTCTTAACTCTTACTCTGGACTAATGGTTAAGGTATTAACTCTTACTCTGGCATCATGGTTAAGGTCTTAACTCTTACTCTGGACTAATGGTTAAGGTCTTAACTCTTACTCTGGCATCATGGTTAAGGTCTTAACTCTTACTCTGGACTAATGGTTAAGGTCTTAACTCTTACTCTGGGATCATGGTTAAGTTTGTAACTCTTACTGTGGCCTATTGGTTAAGGTCCTAACTCTTACTCTGGCATCATGGTTAATGTCTTAACTCTTACTCTGGCATCATGGTTAAGGTCTTAACTCTTACTCTGGACTAATGGTTAAGGGCTTAACTCTTACTCTGGCATCACGGTTAAGGTCTTAACTCTTACTCTGGACTAATGGTTAAAGTCTTAACTCTTACTCTGGGCTAATGGTTAAGGTCTTAACTCTTACTCTGGACTAATGGTTAAGGTCTTAACTCTTACTCTGGACTAATGGTTAAGGTCTTAACTCTTACTCTGGACTAATGGTTAAGGTCTTATCTCTTACTCTGGGCTAATGATTAAGGTCTTAAATCTTACTCTGGCATCATGGTTAAGGTCTTAACTCTTACTCTGGCATCATGGTTAAGGTCTTAACTCTTACTCTGGACTAATGGTTAAGGTCTTAACTCTTACTCTGGCATCACGGTTAAGGTCTTAACTCTTACTCTGGACTAATGGATAAGGTCTTAACTCTTAGTCTGGACTAATGGTTAAGGTCTTAACTCTTACTCTAGCATCATGGTTAAGGTCTTAACTCTTACTCTGGACTAATGGTTAAGGTCTTAACTCTTACTCTGGCATCATGGTTAAGGTCTTAACTCTTACTCTGGCATCATGGTTAAGGTCTTAACTCTTACTATGGACTAATGGTTAAGGTCTTAACTCTTACTCTGGACTAATGGTTAAGGTCTTAACTCTTACTCTGGCATCATGGTTAAGGTCTTAACTCTTACTCTGGACTAATGGTTAAGGTCTTAACTCTTACTCTGGGCTAATGGTTAAGGTCTTAACTCTTACTCTGGACTAATGGTTAAGGTCTTAACTCTTACTCTGGACAAATGGTTAAGGTCTTAGACTCTTACTCTGGCATCATGGTTAAGGTCTTAACTCTTACTCTGAACTAATGGTTAAGGTCTTAACTCTTACTCTGGCATCATAGTTAAGTTCGTAACTCATACTGTGGCCTATTGGTTAAGGTCCTAACTCTTACTCTGGCATCATGGTTAATATCTTAACTCTTACTCTGGCATCATGGTTAAGGTCTTAACTCTTACTCTGGACTAATGGTTAAGGTCTTAACTCTTACTCTAGCATCACGGTTAAGGTCTTAACTCTTACTCTGGGCTAATGGTTAAGGTCTTAACTCTTACTCTGGACTAATGGTTAAGGTCTTAACTCTTACTCTGGACTAATGGTTAAGTTCTTAACTCTTACTCTGGACTAATGGTTAAGGTCTTAACTCTTACTCTGGGCTAATGATTAAGGTCTTAACTCTTACTCTGGCATCATGGTTAAGGTCTTAACTCTTACTCTGGACTATTGGTTAAGGTCTTAACTCTTACTCTGGACTAATGGTTACGGTCTTAACTCTTACTCTAGCATCATGGTTAAGGTCTTAACTCTTACTCTGGACTAATGGTTAAGGTCTTAACTCTTACTCTGGCATCATGGTTAAAGTCTTAACTCTTACTCTGGCATCATGGTTAAGGTCTTAACTCTTACTCTGGACTAATGGTTAAGGTCTTAGACTCTTACTCTGGACTAATGGTTAAGGTCTTAACTCTTACTCTGGCATCATGGTTAAGGTCTTAGACTCTTACTCTGGACTAATGGTTAAGGTCTTAACTCTTACTCTGGACTAATGGTTAAGGTCTTCACTCTTACTCTGGACTAATGGTTAAGGTCTTAGACTCTTACTCTCGACTAATGGTTAAGGTCTTACTCTTACTCTGGCATCATGGTTAAGGTCTTAGACTCTTACTCTGGACTAATGGTTAAGGTCTTAACTCTTACTCTGGACTAATGGTTAAGGTCTTAACTCTTACTCTGGACTAATGGTTAAGGTCTTAGACTCTTACTCTGGACTAACGGTTAAGGTCTTAACTCTTTCTCTGGGCTAATGGTTAAGGTCTTAGACTCTTACTCTGGCATCATGGTTAAGGTCTTAGACTCTTACTCTGGCATCAAGGTTAAGGTCTTAACTCTTACTCTGGCATCATGGTTAAGGTCTTAACTCTTACTCTGGACTAATGGTTAAGGTCTTAACTCTTACTCTGGACTAATGGTTAAGGTCCTAACTCTTACTCTGGACTAATGGTTAAGGTCTTAACTCTTACTCTTGCATCATCGTTAAGGTCTTAACTCTTACTCTGGCATCATGGTTAAGGTCTTAACTCTTACTCTGGCATCATGGTTAAGGTCTTAACTCTTACTCTGGACTAATGGTTAAGGTCTTAACTCTTACTCTGGGATCATGGTTAAGTTCGTAACTCTTACTGTGGCCTATTTTTTAAGGTCCTAACTCTTACTTTGGCATCATGGTTAAGGTCTTAGACTCATACTCTGGCATCATGGTTAAGATCTTATCTCTTACTCTGGACTAATGGTTAAGTTCTTAACTCTTACTCTGGCATCATGGTTAAGGTCTTAGACTCTTACTCTGGACTAATGGTTAAGGTCTTAACTCTTACTCTGGGCTAATGGTTAAGGTCTTAACTCTTACTCAGGACTAATGGTTAAGGTCGTATCTCTTACTCTGGACTACTGGTTAATGTCTTAACTCTTACTCTGGCATCATGGTTAAGGTCTTAACTCTCACTCTGACATCATGGTTAAGGTCTTAACTCTTACTCTGTACTCATGGTTAAGGTCTTAACTCTTACTCTGGCATCATGGTTAAGGTCTTAACTCTTACTCTGGACTAATGGTTAAGGTCTTAACTCTTACTCTTGACTAATGGTTAAGGTCTTAACTCTTACTCTGGACTAATGGTTAAGGTCTTAGACTCTTACTCTGGCATCATGGTTAAGGTCTTAACTCTTACTCTGGCATCATTGTTAAGGTCTTAACTCTTACTCTGGCATCATGGTTAAGGTCTTAACTCTTACTCTGGACTATTGGTTAAGGTCTTAACTCTTACTCTGGACTAATGGTTACGGTCTTAACTCTTACTCTAGCATCATGGTTAAGGTCTTAACTCTTACTCTGGACTAATGGTTAAGGTCTTAACTCTTACTCTGGCATCATGGTTAAGGTCTTAACTCTTACTCTGGCATCATGGTTAAGGTCCTAACTCTTACTCTGGACTAATGGTTAAGGTCTTAGACTCTTACTCTGGACTAATGGTTAAGGTCTTAACTCTTACTCTGGCATCATGGTTAAGGTCTTAGACTCTTACTCTGGACTAATGGTTAAGGTCTTAACTCTTACTCTGGACTAATGGTTAAGGTCTTCACTCTTACTCTGGACTAATGGTTAAGGTCTTAGACTCTTACTCTCGACTAATGGTTAAGGTCTTACTCTTACTCTGGCATCATGGTTAAGGTCTTAGACTCTTACTCTGGACTAATGGTTAAGGTCTTAACTCTTACTCTGGACTAATGGTTAAGGTCTTAACTCTTACTCTGGACTAATGGTTAAGGTCTTAGACTCTTACTCTGGACTAATGGTTAAGGTCTTAACTCTTTCTCTGGGCTAATGGTTAAGGTCTTAGACTCTTACTCTGGCATCATGGTTAAGGACTTAGACTCTTACTCTGGCATCAAGGTTAAGGTCTTAACTCTTACTCTGGCATCATGGTTAAGGTCTTAACTCTTACTCTGGACTAATGGTTAAGGTCTTAACTCTTACTCTGGACTAATGGTTAAGGTCCTAACTCTTACTCTGGACTAATGGTTAAGGTCTTAACTCTTACTGTTGCATCATCGTAAAGGTCTTAACTCTTACTCTGGCATCATGGTTAAGGTCTTAACTCTTACTCTGGCATCATGGTTAAGGTCTTAACTCTTACTCTGGACTAATGGTTAAGGTCTTAACTCTTACTCTGGGATCATGGTTAAGTTCGTAACTCTTACTGTGGCCTATTGGTTAAGGTCCTAACTCTTACTCTGGCATCATGGTTAAGGTCTTAGACTCATACTCTGGCATCATGGTTAAGATCTTATCTCTTACTCTGGACTAATGGTTAAGGTCTGAACTCTTACTCTGGACTAATGGTTAAGGTCTTATCTCTTACTCTGGCATCATGGGTAAGGTCTTAACTCTTACTCTGGACTAATGGTTAAGTTCTTAACTCTTACTCTGGGCTAATGGTTAAGGTCTTAACTCTTACTCTGGACTAATGGTTAAGGTCTTAACTCTTACTCTGGACCAATGGTTAAGGTCTTAACTCTTACTCTGGACTAATGGTTAAGGTCTTAACTCTTACTCTGGACTAATGGTTAAGGTCTTAACTCTTACTCTGGACTAATGGTTAAGGTCTTATCTCTTACTCTGGGCTAATGATTAAGGTCTTAACTCTTACTCTGGCATCATGGTTAAGGTCTTAACTCTTACTCTGGCATCATGGTTAAGGTCTTAACTCTTACTCTGGACTAATGGTTAAGGTCTTAACTCTTACTCTGGCATCACGGTTAAGGTCTTAACTCTTACTCTGGACTAATGGTTAAGGTCTTAACTCTTACTCTGGGCTAATGGTTAAGGTCTTAACTCTTACTCTGGACTAATGGTTAAGGTCTTAACTCTTACTCTGGACTAATGGTTAAGGTCTTAGTCTCTTACTCTGGCATAATGGTTAAGGTCTTAACTCTTACTCTGAACTAATGGTTAAGGTCTTAACTCTTACTCTGGCATCATGGTTAAGTTCGTAACTCTTACTGTGGCCTATTGGTTAAGGTCCTAACTCTTACTCTGGCATCATGGTTAATGTCTTAACTCTTACTCTGGCATCATGGTTAAGGTCTTAACTCTTACTCTGGACTAATGGTTAAGGTCGTAACTCTTACTCTAGCATCACGGTTAAGGTCTTAACTCTTACTCTGGGCTAATGGTTAAGGTCTTAACTCTTACTCTGGACTAATGGTTAAGGTCTTAACTCTTACTCTGGACTAATGGTTAAGGTCTTAACTCTTACTCTGGGCTAATGATTAAGGTCTTAATTCTTACTCTGGCATCATGGTTAAGGTCTTAACTCTTACTCTGGACTAATGGTTAAGGTCTTAACTCTTACTCTGGCATCACGGTTAAGGTCTTAACTCTTACTCTGGACTAATGGTTAAGGTCTTAACTCTTACTCTGGACTAATGGTTACGGTCTTAACTCTTACTCTAGCATCATGGTTAAGGTCTTAACTCTTACTCTGGACTAATGGTTAAGGTCTTAACTCTTACTCTGGCATCATGGTTAAGGTCTTAACTCTTACTCTGGCATCATGGTTAAGGTCTTAACTCTTACTCTGGACTAATGGTTAAGGTCTTAGACTCTTACTCTGGACTAATGGTTAAGGTCTTAACTCTTACTCTGGCATCATGGTTAAGGTCTTAGACTCTTACTCTGGACTAATGGTTAAGGTCTTAACTCTTACTCTGGACTAATGGTTAAGGTCTTAACTCTTACTCTGGACTAATGGTTAAGGTCTTAGACTCTTACTCTGGACTAATGGTTAAGGTCTTAACTCATACTCTGGACTAATGGTTAAGGTCTTAACTCTTACTCTGGACTAATGGTTAAGGTATTAACTCTTACTCTGGCATCATGGTTAAGGTCTTAACTCTTACTCTGGACTAATGGTTAAGGTCTTAACTCTTACTCTGGACTAATGGTTAAGGTCTTAACTCTTACTCTGGGATCATGGTTAGGTTCGTAACTCTTACTGTGGCCTATTGGTTAAGGTCCTAACTCTTACTCTGGCATCATGGTTAATGTCTTAACTCTTACTCTGGCATCATGGTTAAGGTCTTAACTCTTTCTCTGGACTAATGGTTAAGGTCTTAACTCTTACTCTGGCATCACGGTTAAGGTCTTAACTCTTCCTCTGGACTAATGGTTAAAGTTTTAACTCTTACTCTGGGCTAATGGTTAAGGTCTTAACTCTTACTCTGGCATCACGGTTAAGGTCTTAACTCTTACTCTGGACTAATGGTTAAGGTCTTAACTCTTACTCTGGGCTAATGATTAAGGTCTTAACTCTTACTCTGAAATCATGGTTAAGGTCTTAACTCTTACTCTGGACTAATGGTTAAGGTCTTAACTCTTACTCTGGCATCACGGTTAGGGTCTTAACTCTTACTCCGGACTAATGGTTAATGTCTTAACTCTTACTCTGGACTAATGGTTACGGTTTTAACTCTTACTCTAGCATCATGGTTAAGGTCTTAACTCTTACTCTGTACTCATGGTTAAGGTCTTAACTCTTACTCTGGCATCATGGTTAAGGTCTTAACTCTTACTCTGGACTAATGGTTAAGGTCTTAACTCTTACTCTGGAATCATGGTTAAGGTCTTAACTCTTACTCTGGACTAATGGTTAAGGTCTTAACTCTTACTCTGGACTAATGGTTAAGGTCTTAACTCTTACTCTGGCATCATGGTTAAGGGCTTAACTCTTACTCTGGACTAATGGTTAAGGTCTTAGACTCTTACTCTGGACTAATGGTTAAGGTCTTAACTCTTTCTCTGGGCTAATGGTTAAGGGCTTAACTCTTACTCTGGACTAATGGTTAAGGTCTTAGACTCTTACTCTGGACTAATGGTTAAGGTCTTAACTCTTTCTCTGGGCTAATGGTTAAGGTCTTAGACTCTTACTCTGGCATCATGGTTAAGGTCTTAGACTCTTACTCTGGCATCAAGGTTAAGGTCTTAACTCTTACTCTGGCATCATGGTTAAGGTCTTTACTCTTACTCTGGACTAATGGTTAAGGTCTTAGACTCTTACTCTGGACTAATGGTTAAGGTCTTAACTCTTACTCTGGCATCATGGTTAAGGTCTTAGACTCTTACTCTGGACTAATGGTTAAGGTCTTAACTCTTACTCTGGACTAATGGTTAAGGTCTTAACTCTTACTCTGGACCAATGGTTAAGGTCTTAACTCTTACTCTGGACTAATGGTTAAGGTCTTAACTCTTACTATGGACTAATGGTTAAGGTCTTAACTCTTACTCTGGACTAATGGTTGAGGTCTTATCTCTTACTCTGGGCTAATGATTAAGGTCTTAACTCTTACTCTGGCATCATGGTTAAGGTCTTAACTCTTACTCTGGCATCATGGTTAAGGTCTTAACTCTTACTCTGGACTAATGGTTAAGGTCTTAACTCTTACTCTGGCATCACGGTTAAGGTCTTAACTCTTACTCTGGACTAATGGTTAAGGTCTTAACTCTTACTCTGGGCTAATGGTTAAGGTCTTAACTCTTACTCTGGACTAATGGTTAAGGTCTTAACTCTTACTCTGGACTAATGGTTAAGGTCTTAGTCTCTTACTCTGGCATCATGGTTAAGGTCTTAACTCTTACTCTGAACTAATGGTTAAGGTCTTAACTCTTACTCTGGCATCATGGTTAAGTTCGTAACTCTTACTGTGGCCTATTGGTTAAGGTCCTAACTCTTACTCTGGCATCATGGTTAATGTCTTAACTCCTACTCTGGCATCATGGTTAAGGTCTTAACTCTTACTCTGGACCAATGGTTAAGGTCTTAACTCTTACTCTAGCATCACGGTTAAGGTCTTAACTCTTACTCTGGGCTAATGGTTAAGGTCTTAACTCTTACTCTGGACTAATGGTTAAGGTCTTAACTCTTACTCTGGACTAATGGTTAAGGTCTTAACTCTTACTCTGGGCTAATGATTAAGGTCTTAATTCTTACTCTGGCATCATGGTTAAGGTCTTAACTCTTACTCTGGACTAATGGTTAAGGTCTTAACTCTTACTCTGGCATCACGGTTAAGGTCTTAACTCTTACTCTGGACTAATGGTTAAGGTCTTAACTCTTACTCTGGACTAATGGTTACGGTCTTAACTCTTACTCTAGCATCATGGTTGAGGTCTTAACTCTTACTCTGGATTAATGGTTAAGGTCTTCACTCTTACTCTGGCATCATGGTTAAGGTCTTAACTCTTACTCTGGCATCATGGTTAAGGTCTTAACTCTTACTCTGGACTAATGGTTAAGGTCTTAGACTCTTACTCTGGACTAATGGTTAAGGTCTTAACTCTTACTCTGGCATCATGGTTAAGGTCTTAGACTCTTACTCTGGACTAATGGTTAAGGTCTTAACTCTTACTCTGGACTAATGGTTAAGGTCTTAACTCTTACTCTGGACTAATGGTTAAGGTCTTAACTCTTACTCTGGACTAATGGTTAAGGTCTTAGACTCTTACTCTGGACTAATGGTTAAGGTCTTAACTCTTTCTCTGGGCTAATGGTTAAGGTCTTAGACTCTTACTCTGGCATCATGGTTAAGGTCTTAGACTCTTACTCTGGCATCAAGGTTAAGGTCTTAACTCTTACTCTGGCATCATGGTTAAGGTCTTAACTTTTACTCTGGACTAATGGTTAAGGTCTTAACTCTTACTCTGGACTAATGGTTAAGGTCCTAACTCTTACTCTGGACTAATGGTTAAGGTCTTAACTCTTACTCTTGCATCATCGTTAAGGTCTAAACTCTTACTCTGGCATCATGGTTAAGGTCTTAACTCTTACTCTGGCATCATGGTTAAGGTCTTAACTCTTACTCTGGACTAATGGTTAAGGTCTTAACTCTTACTTTGGGATCATGGTTAAGTTCGTAACTCTTACTGTGGCCTATTGGTTAAGGTCCTAACTCTTACTCTGGCATCATGGTTAAGGTCTTAGAGTCATACTCTGGCATCATGGTTAAGATCTTATCTCTTACTCTGGACTAATGGTTAAGTTCTTAACTCTTACTCTGGCATCATGGTTAAGGTCTTAGACTCTTACTCTGGACTAATGGTTAAGGTCTTAACTCTTACTCTGGGCTAATGGTTAAGGTCTTAATTCTTACTCTGGACTAATGGTTAAGGTCTTATCTCTTACTCTGGACTACTGGTTAATGTCTTAACTCTTACTCTGGCATCATGGTTAAGGTCTTAACTCTCACTCTGACATCATGGTTAAGGTCTTAACTCTTACTCTGTACTCATGGTTAAGGTCTTAACTCTTACTCTGGCATCATGGTTAAGGTCTTAACTCTTACTCTGGACTAATGGTTAAGGTCTTAACTCTTACTCTGGCATCATGGTTAAGGTCTTAGACTCTTACTCTGGCATCAAGGTTAAGGTCTTAACTCTTACTCTGGCATCATGGTTAAGGTCTTAACTCTTACTCTGGACTAATGGTTAAGGTCTTAACTCTTACTCTGGACTAATGGTTAAGGTCCTAACTCTTACTCTGGACTAATGGTTAAGGTCTTAACTCTTACTCTTGCATCATCGTTAATGTCTTAACTCTTACTCTGGCATCATGGTTAAGGTCTTAACTCTTACTCTGGCATCATGGTTAAGGTCTTAACTCTTACTCTGGACTAATGGTTAAGGTCTTAACTCTTACTCTGGGATCATGGTTAAGTTCGTAACTCTTACTGTGGCCTATTGGTTAAGGTCCTAACTCTTACTCTGGCATCATGGTTAAGGTCTTAGACTCATACTCTGGCATCATGGTTAAGATCTTATCTCTTACTCTGGACTAATGGTTAAGTTCTTAACTCTTACTCTGGCATCATGGTTAAGGTCTTAGACTCTTACTCTGGACTAATGGTTAAGGTCTTAACTCTTACTCTGGGCTAATGGTTAAGGTCTTAACTCTTACTCTGGACTAATGGTTAAGGTCTTATCTCTTACTCTGGACTACTGGTTAATGTCTTAACTCTTACTCTGGCATCATGGTTAAGGTCTTAACTCTCACTCTGACATCATGGTTAAGGTCTTAACTCTTACTCTGTACTCATGGTTAAGGTCTTAACTCTTACTCTGGCATCATGGTTAAGGTCTTAACTCTTACTCTGGACTAATGGTTAAGGTCTTAACTCTTACTCTGGAATCATGGTTAAGGTCTTAACTCTTACTCTGGACTAATGGTTAAGGTCTTAACTCTTACTCTGGACTAATGGTTAAGGTCTTAACTCTTACTCTGGCATCATGGTTAAGGGCTTAACTCTTACTCTGGACTAATGGTTAAGGTCTTAGACTCTTACTCTGGACTAATGGTTAAGGTCTTAACTCTTTCTCTGGGCTAATGGTTAAGGGCTTAACTCTTACTCTGGACTAATGGTTAAGGTCTTAGACTCTTACTCTGGACTAATGGTTAAGGTCTTAACTCTTTCTCTGGGCTAATGGTTAAGGTCTTAGACTCTTACTCTGGCATCATGGTTAAGGTCTTAGACTCTTACTCTGGCATCAAGGTTAAGGTCTTAACTCTTACTCTGGCATCATGGTTAAGGTCTTTACTCTTACTCTGGACTAATGGTTAAGGTCTTAGACTCTTACTCTGGACTAATGGTTAAGGTCTTAACTCTTACTCTGGCATCATGGTTAAGGTCTTAGACTCTTACTCTGGACTAATGGTTAAGGTCTTAACTCTTACTCTGGACTAATGGTTAAGGTCTTAACTCTTACTCTGGACCAATGGTTAAGGTCTTAACTCTTACTCTGGACTAATGGTTAAGGTCTTAACTCTTACTATGGACTAATGGTTAAGGTCTTAACTCTTACTCTGGACTAATGGTTGAGGTCTTATCTCTTACTCTGGGCTAATGATTAAGGTCTTAACTCTTACTCTGGCATCATGGTTAAGGTCTTAACTCTTACTCTGGCATCATGGTTAAGGTCTTAACTCTTACTCTGGACTAATGGTTAAGGTCTTAACTCTTACTCTGGCATCACGGTTAAGGTCTTAACTCTTACTCTGGACTAATGGTTAAGGTCTTAACTCTTACTCTGGGCTAATGGTTAAGGTCTTAACTCTTACTCTGGACTAATGGTTAAGGTCTTAACTCTTACTCTGGACTAATGGTTAAGGTCTTAGTCTCTTACTCTGGCATCATGGTTAAGGTCTTAACTCTTACTCTGAACTAATGGTTAAGGTCTTAACTCTTACTCTGGCATCATGGTTAAGTTCGTAACTCTTACTGTGGCCTATTGGTTAAGGTCCTAACTCTTACTCTGGCATCATGGTTAATGTCTTAACTCCTACTCTGGCATCATGGTTAAGGTCTTAACTCTTACTCTGGACCAATGGTTAAGGTCTTAACTCTTACTCTAGCATCACGGTTAAGGTCTTAACTCTTACTCTGGGCTAATGGTTAAGGTCTTAACTCTTACTCTGGACTAATGGTTAAGGTCTTAACTCTTACTCTGGACTAATGGTTAAGGTCTTAACTCTTACTCTGGGCTAATGATTAAGGTCTTAATTCTTACTCTGGCATCATGGTTAAGGTCTTAACTCTTACTCTGGACTAATGGTTAAGGTCTTAACTCTTACTCTGGCATCACGGTTAAGGTCTTAACTCTTACTCTGGACTAATGGTTAAGGTCTTAACTCTTACTCTGGACTAATGGTTACGGTCTTAACTCTTACTCTAGCATCATGGTTGAGGTCTTAACTCTTACTCTGGATTAATGGTTAAGGTCTTCACTCTTACTCTGGCATCATGGTTAAGGTCTTAACTCTTACTCTGGCATCATGGTTAAGGTCTTAACTCTTACTCTGGACTAATGGTTAAGGTCTTAGACTCTTACTCTGGACTAATGGTTAAGGTCTTAACTCTTACTCTGGCATCATGGTTAAGGTCTTAGACTCTTACTCTGGACTAATGGTTAAGGTCTTAACTCTTACTCTGGACTAATGGTTAAGGTCTTAACTCTTACTCTGGACTAATGGTTAAGGTCTTAACTCTTACTCTGGACTAATGGTTAAGGTCTTAGACTCTTACTCTGGACTAATGGTTAAGGTCTTAACTCTTTCTCTGGGCTAATGGTTAAGGTCTTAGACTCTTACTCTGGCATCATGGTTAAGGTCTTAGACTCTTACTCTGGCATCAAGGTTAAGGTCTTAACTCTTACTCTGGCATCATGGTTAAGGTCTTAACTTTTACTCTGGACTAATGGTTAAGGTCTTAACTCTTACTCTGGACTAATGGTTAAGGTCCTAACTCTTACTCTGGACTAATGGTTAAGGTCTTAACTCTTACTCTTGCATCATCGTTAAGGTCTAAACTCTTACTCTGGCATCATGGTTAAGGTCTTAACTCTTACTCTGGCATCATGGTTAAGGTCTTAACTCTTACTCTGGACTAATGGTTAAGGTCTTAACTCTTACTCTGGGATCATGGTTAAGTTCGTAACTCTTACTGTGGCCTATTGGTTAAGGTCCTAACTCTTACTCTGGCATCATGGTTAAGGTCTTAGAGTCATACTCTGGCATCATGGTTAAGATCTTATCTCTTACTCTGGACTAATGGTTAAGTTCTTAACTCTTACTCTGGCATCATGGTTAAGGTCTTAGACTCTTACTCTGGACTAATGGTTAAGGTCTTAACTCTTACTCTGGGCTAATGGTTAAGGTCTTAATTCTTACTCTGGACTAATGGTTAAGGTCTTATCTCTTACTCTGGACTACTGGTTAATGTCTTAACTCTTACTCTGGCATCATGGTTAAGGTCTTAACTCTCACTCTGACATCATGGTTAAGGTCTTAACTCTTACTCTGTACTCATGGTTAAGGTCTTAACTCTTACTCTGGCATCATGGTTAAGGTCTTAACTCTTACTCTGGACTAATGGTTAAGGTCTTAACTCTTACTCTGGAATCATGGTTAAGGTCTTAACTCTTACTCTGGACTAATGGTTAAGGTCTTAACTCTTACTCTGGCATCATGGTTAAGGGCTTAACTCTTACTCTGGACTAATGGTTAAGGTCTTAGACTCTTACTCTGGACTAATGGTTAAGGTCTTAACTCTTTCTCTGGGCTAATGGTTAAGGTCTTAGACTCTTACTCTGGCATCATGGTTAAGGTCTTAGACTCTTACTCTGGCATCAAGGTTAAGGTCTTAACTCTTACTCTGGCATCATGGTTAAGGTCTTTACTCTTACTCTGGACTAATGGTTAAGGTCTTAGACTCTTACTCTGGACTAATGGTTAAGGTCTTAACTCTTACTCTGGCATCATGGTTAAGGTCTTAGACTCTTACTCTGGACTAATGGTTAAGGTCTTAACTCTTACTCTGGACTAATGGTTAAGGTCTTAACTCTTACTCTGGACCAATGGTTAAGGTCTTAACTCTTACTCTGGACTAATGGTTAAGGTCTTAACACTTACTCTGGACTAATGGTTGAGGTCTTATCTCTTACTCTGGGCTAATGAATAAAGTCTTAACTCTTACTCTGGCATCATGGTTAAGGTCTTAACTCTTACTCTGGCATCATGGTTAAGGTCTTAACTCTTACTCTGGACTAATGGTTAAGGTCTTAACTCTTACTCTGGCATCACGGTTAAGGTCTTAACTCTTACTCTGGACTAATGGTTAAGGTCTTAACTCTTACTCTGGGCTAATGGTTAAGGTCTTAACTCTTACTCTGGACTAATGGTTAAGGTCTTAACTCTTACTCTGGACTAATGGTTAAGGTCTTAGTCTCTTACTCTGGCATCATGGTTAAGGTCTTAACTCTTACTCTGAACTAATGGTTAAGGTCTTAACTCTTACTCTGGCATCATGGTTAAGTTCGTAACTCTTACTGTGGCCTATTGGTTAAGGTCCTAACTCTTACTCTGGCATCATGGTTAATGTCTTAACTCCTACTCTGGCATCATGGTTAAGGTCTTAACTCTTACTCTGGACTAATGGTTAAGGTCTTAACTCTTACTCTGGCATCACGGTTAAGGTCTTAACTCTTACTCTGGACTAATGGTTAAGGTCTTAACTCTTACTCTGGACTAATGGTTAAGGTCTTAGACTCTTACTCTGGACTAATGGTTAAGGTCTTAACTCTTTCTCTGGGCTAATGGTGAAGGTCTTAGACTCTTACTCTGGCATCATGGTTAAGGTCTTAGACTCTTACTCTGGCATCAAGGTTAAGGTCTTAACTCTTACTCTGGCATCATGGTTAAGGTCTTAGACTCTTACTCTGGACTAATGGTTAAGGTCTTAACTCATACTCTGGACTAATGGTTAAGGTCTTAACTCTTACTCTGGACTAATGGTTAAGGTATTAACTCTTACTCTGGCATCATGGTTAAGGTCTTAACTCTTACTCTGGACTAATGGTTAAGGTCTTAACTCTTACTCTGGCATCATGGTTAAGGTCTTAACTCTTACTCTGGACTAATGGTTAAGGTCTTAACTCTTACTCTGGGATCATGGTTAAGTTTGTAACTCTTACTGTGGCCTATTGGTTAAGGTCCTAACTCTTACTCTGGCATCATGGTTAATGTCTTAACTCTTACTCTGGCATCATGGTTAAGGTCTTAACTCTTACTCTGGACTAATGGTTAAGGGCTTAACTCTTACTCTGGCATCACGGTTAAGGTCTTAACTCTTACTCTGGACTAATGGTTAAAGTCTTAACTCTTACTCTGGGCTAATGGTTAAGGTCTTAACTCTTACTCTGGACTAATGGTTAAGGTCTTAACTCTTACTCTGGACTAATGGTTAAGGTCTTATCTCTTACTCTGGGCTAATGATTAAGGTCTTAAATCTTACTCTGGCATCATGGTTAAGGTCTTAACTCTTACTCTGGCATCATGGTTAAGGTCTTAACTCTTACTCTGGACTAATGGTTAAGGTCTTAACTCTTACTCTGGCATCACGGTTAAGGTCTTAACTCTTACTCTGGACTAATGGATAAGGTCTTAACTCTTACTCTGGACTAATGGTTAAGGTCTTAACTCTTACTCTAGCATCATGGTTAAGGTCTTAACTCTTACTCTGGACTAATGGGTAAGGTCTTAACTCTTACTCTGGCATCATGGTTAAGGTCTTAACTCTTACTCTGGCATCATGGTTAAGGTCTTAACTCTTACTATGGACTAATGGTTAAGGTCTTAACTCTTACTCTGGACTAATGGTTAAGGTCTTAACTCTTACTCTGGCATCATGGTTAAGGTCTTAACTCTTACTCTGGACTAATGGTTAAGGTCTTAACTCTTACTCTGGGCTAATGGTTAAGGTCTTAACTCTTACTCTGGACTAATGGTTAAGGTCTTAACTCTTACTCTGGACAAATGGTTAAGGTCTTAGACTCTTACTCTGGCATCATGGTTAAGGTCTTAACTCTTACTCTGAACTAATGGTTAAGGTCTTAACTCTTACTCTGGCATCATAGTTAAGTTCGTAACTCATACTGTGGCCTATTGGTTAAGGTCCTAACTCTTACTCTGGCATCATGGTTAATATCTTAACTCTTACTCTGGCATCATGGTTAAGGTCTTAACTCTTACTCTGGACTAATGGTTAAGGTCTTAACTCTTACTCTGGACTAATGGTTAAGGTCTTAACTCTTACTCTGGACTAATGGTTAAGGTCTTAACTCTTACTCTGGGCTAATGATTAAGGTCTTAACTCTTACTCTGGCATCATGGTTAAGGTCTTAACTCTTACTCTGGACTATTGGTTAAGGTCTTAACTCTTACTCTGGACTAATGGTTACGGTCTTAACTCTTACTCTAGCATCATGGTTAAGGTCTTAACTCTTACTCTGGACTAATGGTTAAGGTCTTAACTCTTACTCTGGCATCATGGTTAAAGTCTTAACTCTTACTCTGGCATCATGGTTAAGGTCTTAACTCTTACTCTGGACTAATGGTTAAGGTCTTAGACTCCTACTCTGGACTAATGGTTAAGGTCTTAACTCTTACTCTGGCATCATGGTTAAGGTCTTAGACTCTTACTCTGGACTAATGGTTAAGGTCTTAACTCTTACTCTGGACTAATGGTTAAGGTCTTCACTCTTACTCTGGACTAATGGTTAAGGTCTTAGACTCTTACTCTCGACTAATGGTTAAGGTCTTACTCTTACTCTGGCATCATGGTTAAGGTCTTAGACTCTTACTCTGGACTAATGGTTAAGGTCTTAACTCTTACTCTGGACTAATGGTTAAGGTCTTAACTCTTACTCTGGACTAATGGTTAAGGTCTTAGACTCTTACTCTGGACTAACGGTTAAGGTCTTAACTCTTTCTCTGGGCTAATGGTTAAGGTCTTAGACTCTTACTCTGGCATCATGGTTAAGGTCTTAGACTCTTACTCTGGCATCAAGGTTAAGGTCTTAACTCTTACTCTGGCATCATGGTTAAGGTCTTAACTCTTACTCTGGACTAATGGTTAAGGTCTTAACTCTTACTCTGGACTAATGGTTAAGGTCCTAACTCTTACTCTGGACTAATGGTTAAGGTCTTAACTCTTACTCTTGCATCATCGTTAAGGTCTTAACTCTTACTCTGGCATCATGGTTAAGGTCTTAACTCTTACTCTGGCATCATGGTTAAGGTCTTAACTCTTACTCTGGACTAATGGTTAAGGTCTTAACTCTTACTCTGGGATCATGGTTAAGTTCGTAACTCTTACTGTGGCCTATTGGTTAAGGTCCTAACTCTTACTCTGGCATCATGGTTAAGGTCTTAGACTCATACTCTGGCATCATGGTTAAGATCTTATCTCTTACTCTGGACTAATGGTTAAGTTCTTAACTCTTACTCTGGCATCATGGTTAAGGTCTTAGACTCTTACTCTGGACTAATGGTTAAGGTCTTAACTCTTACTCTGGGCTAATGGTTAAGGTCTTAACTCTTACTCAGGACTAATGGTTAAGGTCTTATCTCTTACTCTGGACTACTGGTTAATGTCTTAACTCTTACTCTGGCATCATGGTTAAGGTCTTAACTCTCACTCTGACATCATGGTTAAGGTCTTAACTCTTACTCTGTACTCATGGTTAAGGTCTTAACTCTTACTCTGGCATCATGGTTAAGGTCTTAACTCTTACTCTGGACTAATGGTTAAGGTCTTAACTCTTACTCTTGACTAATGGTTAAGGTCTTAACTCTTACTCTGGACTAATGGTTAAGGTCTTAGACTCTTACTCTGGCATCATGGTTAAGGTCTTAACTCTTACTCTGGCATCATTGTTAAGGTCTTAACTCTTACTCTGGCATCATGGTTAAGGTCTTAACTCTTACTCTGGACTATTCGTTAAGGTCTTAACTCTTACTCTGGACTAATGGTTACGGTCTTAACTCTTACTCTAGCATCATGGTTAAGGTCTTAACTCTTACTCTGGACTAATGGTTAAGGTCTTAACTCTTACTCTGGCATCATGGTTAAGGTCTTAACTCTTACTCTGGCATCATGGTTAAGGTCCTAACTCTTACTCTGGACTAATGGTTAAGGTCTTAGACTCTTACTCTGGACTAATGGTTAAGGTCTTAACTCTTACTCTGGCATCATGGTTAAGGTCTTAGACTCTTACTCTGGACTAATGGTTAAGGTCTTAACTCTTACTCTGGACTAATGGTTAAGGTCTTCACTCTTACTCTGGACTAATGGTTAAGGTCTTAGACTCTTACTCTCAACTAATGGTTAAGGTCTTACTCTTACTCTGGCATCATGGTTAAGGTCTTAGACTCTTACTCTGGACTAATGGTTAAGGTCTTAACTCTTACTCTGGACTAATGGTTAAGGTCTTAACTCTTACTCTGGACTAATGGTTAAGGTCTTAGACTCTTACTCTGGACTAATGGTTAAGGTCTTAACTCTTTCTCTGGGCTAATGGTGAAGGTCTTAGACTCTTACTCTGGCATCATGGTTAAGGTCTTAGACTCTTACTCTGGCATCAAGGTTAAGGTCTTAACTCTTACTCTGGCATCATGGTTAAGGTCTTAACTCTTACTCTGGACTAATGGTTAAGGTCTTAACTCTTACTCTGGACTAATGGTTAAGGTCCTAACTCTTACTCTGGACTAATGGTTAAGGTCTTAACTCTTACTCTTGCATCATCGTTAAGGTCTTAACTCTTACTCTGGCATCATGGTTAAGGTCTTAACTCTTACTCTGGCATCATGGTTAAGGTCTTAACTCTTACTCTGGACTAATGGTTAAGGTCTTAACTCTTACTCTGGGATCATGGTTAAGTTCGTAACTCTTACTGTGGCCTATTGGTTAAGGTCCTAACTCTTACTCTGGCATCATGGTTAAGGTCTTAGACTCATACTCTGGCATCATGGTTAAGATCTTATCTCTTACTCTGGACTAATGGTTAAGTTCTTAACTCTTACTCTGGCATCATGGTTAAGGTCTTAGACTCTTACTCTGGACTAATGGTTAAGGTCTTAACTCTTACTCTGGGCTAATGGTTAAGGTCTTAACTCTTACTCTGGACTAATGGTTAAGGTCTTATCTCTTACTCTGGACTACTGGTTAATGTCTTAACTCTTACTCTGGCATCATGGTTAAGGTCTTAACTCTCACTCTGACATCATGGTTAAGGTCTTAACTCTTACTCTGTACTCATGGTTAAGGTCTTAACTCTTACTCTGGCATCATGGTTAAGGTCTTAACTCTTACTCTGGACTAATGGTTAAGGTCTTAACTCTTACTCTGGAATCATGGTTAAGGTCTTAACTCTTACTCTGGACTAATGGTTAAGGTCTTAACTCTTACTCTGGACTAATGGTTAAGGTCTTAACTCTTACTCTGGCATCATGGTTAAGGGCTTAACTCTTACTCTGGACTAATGGTTAAGGTCTTAGACTCTTACTCTGGACTAATGGTTAAGGTCTTAACTCTTTCTCTGGGCTAATGGTTAAGGGCTTAACTCTTACTCTGGACTAATGGTTAAGGTCTTAGACTCTTACTCTGGACTAATGGTTAAGGTCTTAACTCTTTCTCTGGGCTAATGGTTAAGGTCTTAGACTCTTACTCTGGCATCATGGTTAAGGTCTTAGACTCTTACTCTGGCATCAAGGTTAAGGTCTTAACTCTTACTCTGGCATCATGGTTAAGGTCTTTACTCTTACTCTGGACTAATGGTTAAGGTCTTAGACTCTTACTCTGGACTAATGGTTAAGGTCTTAACTCTTACTCTGGCATCATGGTTAAGGTCTTAGACTCTTACTCTGGACTAATGGTTAAGGTCTTAACTCTTACTCTGGACTAATGGTTAAGGTCTTAACTCTTACTCTGGACCAATGGTTAAGGTCTTAACTCTTACTCTGGACTAATGGTTAAGGTCTTAACTCTTACTATGGACTAATGGTTAAGGTCTTAACTCTTACTCTGGACTAATGGTTGAGGTCTTATCTCTTACTCTGGGCTAATGATTAAGGTCTTAACTCTTACTCTAGCATCATGGTTAAGGTCTTAACTCTTACTCTGGACTAATGGGTAAGGTCTTAACTCTTACTCTGGCATCATGGTTAAGGTCTTAACTCTTACTCTGGCATCATGGTTAAGGTCTTAACTCTTACTATGGACTAATGGTTAAGGTCTTAACTCTTACTCTGGACTAATGGTTAAGGTCTTAACTCTTACTCTGGCATCATGGTTAAGGTCTTAACTCTTACTCTGGACTAATGGTTAAGGTCTTAACTCTTACTCTGGGCTAATGGTTAAGGTCTTAACTCTTACTCTGGACTAATGGTTAAGGTCTTAACTCTTACTCTGGACAAATGGTTAAGGTCTTAGACTCTTACTCTGGCATCATGGTTAAGGTCTTAACTCTTACTCTGAACTAATGGTTAAGGTCTTAACTCTTACTCTGGCATCATAGTTAAGTTCGTAACTCATACTGTGGCCTATTGGTTAAGGTCCTAACTCTTACTCTGGCATCATGGTTAATATCTTAACTCTTACTCTGGCATCATGGTTAAGGTCTTAACTCTTACTCTGGACTAATGGTTAAGGTCTTAACTCTTACTCTGGACTAATGGTTAAGGTCTTAACTCTTACTCTGGACTAATGGTTAAGGTCTTAACTCTTACTCTGGGCTAATGATTAAGGTCTTAACTCTTACTCTGGCATCATGGTTAAGGTCTTAACTCTTACTCTGGACTATTGGTTAAGGTCTTAACTCTTACTCTGGACTAATGGTTACGGTCTTAACTCTTACTCTAGCATCATGGTTAAGGTCTTAACTCTTACTCTGGACTAATGGTTAAGGTCTTAACTCTTACTCTGGCATCATGGTTAAAGTCTTAACTCTTACTCTGGCATCATGGTTAAGGTCTTAACTCTTACTCTGGACTAATGGTTAAGGTCTTAGACTCCTACTCTGGACTAATGGTTAAGGTCTTAACTCTTACTCTGGCATCATGGTTAAGGTCTTAGACTCTTACTCTGGACTAATGGTTAAGGTCTTAACTCTTACTCTGGACTAATGGTTAAGGTCTTCACTCTTACTCTGGACTAATGGTTAAGGTCTTAGACTCTTACTCTCGACTAATGGTTAAGGTCTTACTCTTACTCTGGCATCATGGTTAAGGTCTTAGACTCTTACTCTGGACTAATGGTTAAGGTCTTAACTCTTACTCTGGACTAATGGTTAAGGTCTTAACTCTTACTCTGGACTAATGGTTAAGGTCTTAGACTCTTACTCTGGACTAACGGTTAAGGTCTTAACTCTTTCTCTGGGCTAATGGTTAAGGTCTTAGACTCTTACTCTGGCATCATGGTTAAGGTCTTAGACTCTTACTCTGGCATCAAGGTTAAGGTCTTAACTCTTACTCTGGCATCATGGTTAAGGTCTTAACTCTTACTCTGGACTAATGGTTAAGGTCTTAACTCTTACTCTGGACTAATGGTTAAGGTCCTAACTCTTACTCTGGACTAATGGTTAAGGTCTTAACTCTTACTCTTGCATCATCGTTAAGGTCTTAACTCTTACTCTGGCATCATGGTTAAGGTCTTAACTCTTACTCTGGCATCATGGTTAAGGTCTTAACTCTTACTCTGGACTAATGGTTAAGGTCTTAACTCTTACTCTGGGATCATGGTTAAGTTCGTAACTCTTACTGTGGCCTATTGGTTAAGGTCCTAACTCTTACTCTGGCATCATGGTTAAGGTCTTAGACTCATACTCTGGCATCATGGTTAAGATCTTATCTCTTACTCTGGACTAATGGTTAAGTTCTTAACTCTTACTCTGGCATCATGGTTAAGGTCTTAGACTCTTACTCTGGACTAATGGTTAAGGTCTTAACTCTTACTCTGGGCTAATGGTTAAGGTCTTAACTCTTACTCAGGACTAATGGTTAAGGTCTTATCTCTTACTCTGGACTACTGGTTAATGTCTTAACTCTTACTCTGGCATCATGGTTAAGGTCTTAACTCTCACTCTGACATCATGGTTAAGGTCTTAACTCTTACTCTGTACTCATGGTTAAGGTCTTAACTCTTACTCTGGCATCATGGTTAAGGTCTTAACTCTTACTCTGGACTAATGGTTAAGGTCTTAACTCTTACTCTTGACTAATGGTTAAGGTCTTAACTCTTACTCTGGACTAATGGTTAAGGTCTTAGACTCTTACTCTGGCATCATGGTTAAGGTCTTAACTCTTACTCTGGCATCATTGTTAAGGTCTTAACTCTTACTCTGGCATCATGGTTAAGGTCTTAACTCTTACTCTGGACTATTCGTTAAGGTCTTAACTCTTACTCTGGACTAATGGTTACGGTCTTAACTCTTACTCTAGCATCATGGTTAAGGTCTTAACTCTTACTCTGGACTAATGGTTAAGGTCTTAACTCTTACTCTGGCATCATGGTTAAGGTCTTAACTCTTACTCTGGCATCATGGTTAAGGTCCTAACTCTTACTCTGGACTAATGGTTAAGGTCTTAGACTCTTACTCTGGACTAATGGTTAAGGTCTTAACTCTTACTCTGGCATCATGGTTAAGGTCTTAGACTCTTACTCTGGACTAATGGTTAAGGTCTTAACTCTTACTCTGGACTAATGGTTAAGGTCTTCACTCTTACTCTGGACTAATGGTTAAGGTCTTAGACTCTTACTCTCAACTAATGGTTAAGGTCTTACTCTTACTCTGGCATCATGGTTAAGGTCTTAGACTCTTACTCTGGACTAATGGTTAAGGTCTTAACTCTTACTCTGGACTAATGGTTAAGGTCTTAACTCTTACTCTGGACTAATGGTTAAGGTCTTAGACTCTTACTCTGGACTAATGGTTAAGGTCTTAACTCTTTCTCTGGGCTAATGGTGAAGGTCTTAGACTCTTACTCTGGCATCATGGTTAAGGTCTTAGACTCTTACTCTGGCATCAAGGTTAAGGTCTTAACTCTTACTCTGGCATCATGGTTAAGGTCTTAACTCTTACTCTGGACTAATGGTTAAGGTCTTAACTCTTACTCTGGACTAATGGTTAAGGTCCTAACTCTTACTCTGGACTAATGGTTAAGGTCTTAACTCTTACTCTTGCATCATCGTTAAGGTCTTAACTCTTACTCTGGCATCATGGTTAAGGTCTTAACTCTTACTCTGGCATCATGGTTAAGGTCTTAACTCTTACTCTGGACTAATGGTTAAGGTCTTAACTCTTACTCTGGGATCATGGTTAAGTTCGTAACTCTTACTGTGGCCTATTGGTTAAGGTCCTAACTCTTACTCTGGCATCATGGTTAAGGTCTTAGACTCATACTCTGGCATCATGGTTAAGATCTTATCTCTTACTCTGGACTAATGGTTAAGTTCTTAACTCTTACTCTGGCATCATGGTTAAGGTCTTAGACTCTTACTCTGGACTAATGGTTAAGGTCTTAACTCTTACTCTGGGCTAATGGTTAAGGTCTTAACTCTTACTCTGGACTAATGGTTAAGGTCTTATCTCTTACTCTGGACTACTGGTTAATGTCTTAACTCTTACTCTGGCATCATGGTTAAGGTCTTAACTCTCACTCTGACATCATGGTTAAGGTCTTAACTCTTACTCTGTACTCATGGTTAAGGTCTTAACTCTTACTCTGGCATCATGGTTAAGGTCTTAACTCTTACTCTGGACTAATGGTTAAGGTCTTAACTCTTACTCTGGAATCATGGTTAAGGTCTTAACTCTTACTCTGGACTAATGGTTAAGGTCTTAACTCTTACTCTGGACTAATGGTTAAGGTCTTAACTCTTACTCTGGCATCATGGTTAAGGGCTTAACTCTTACTCTGGACTAATGGTTAAGGTCTTAGACTCTTACTCTGGACTAATGGTTAAGGTCTTAACTCTTTCTCTGGGCTAATGGTTAAGGGCTTAACTCTTACTCTGGACTAATGGTTAAGGTCTTAGACTCTTACTCTGGACTAATGGTTAAGGTCTTAACTCTTTCTCTGGGCTAATGGTTAAGGTCTTAGACTCTTACTCTGGCATCATGGTTAAGGTCTTAGACTCTTACTCTGGCATCAAGGTTAAGGTCTTAACTCTTACTCTGGCATCATGGTTAAGGTCTTTACTCTTACTCTGGACTAATGGTTAAGGTCTTAGACTCTTACTCTGGACTAATGGTTAAGGTCTTAACTCTTACTCTGGCATCATGGTTAAGGTCTTAGACTCTTACTCTGGACTAATGGTTAAGGTCTTAACTCTTACTCTGGACTAATGGTTAAGGTCTTAACTCTTACTCTGGACCAATGGTTAAGGTCTTAACTCTTACTCTGGACTAATGGTTAAGGTCTTAACTCTTACTATGGACTAATGGTTAAGGTCTTAACTCTTACTCTGGACTAATGGTTGAGGTCTTATCTCTTACTCTGGGCTAATGATTAAGGTCTTAACTCTTACTCTGGCATCATGGTTAAGGTCTTAACTCTTACTCTGGCATCATGGTTAAGGTCTTAACTCTTACTCTGGACTAATGGTTAAGGTCTTAACTCTTACTCTGGCATCACGGTTAAGGTCTTAACTCTTACTCTGGACTAATGGTTAAGGTCTTAACTCTTACTCTGGGCTAATGGTTAAGGTCTTAACTCTTACTCTGGACTAATGGTTAAGGTCTTAACTCTTACTCTGGACTAATGGTTAAGGTCTTAGTCTCTTACTCTGGCATCATGGTTAAGGTCTTAACTCTTACTCTGAACTAATGGTTAAGGTCTTAACTCTTACTCTGGCATCATGGTTAAGTTCGTAACTCTTACTGTGGCCTATTGGTTAAGGTCCTAACTCTTACTCTGGCATCATGGTTAATGTCTTAACTCCTACTCTGGCATCATGGTTAAGGTCTTAACTCTTACTCTGGACCAATGGTTAAGGTCTTAACTCTTACTCTAGCATCACGGTTAAGGTCTTAACTCTTACTCTGGGCTAATGGTTAAGGTCTTAACTCTTACTCTGGACTAATGGTTAAGGTCTTAACTCTTACTCTGGACTAATGGTTAAGGTCTTAACTCTTACTCTGGGCTAATGATTAAGGTCTTAATTCTTACTCTGGCTTCATGGTTAAGGTCTTAACTCTTACTCTGGACTAATGGTTAAGGTCTTAACTCTTACTCTGGCATCACGGTTAAGGTCTTAACTCTTACTCTGGACTAATGGTTAAGGTCTTAACTCTTACTCTGGACTAATGGTTACGGTCTTAACTCTTACTCTAGCATCATGGTTGAGGTCTTAACTCTTACTCTGGATTAATGGTTAAGGTCTTCACTCTTACTCTGGCATTATGGTTAAGGTCTTAACTCTTACTCTGGCATCATGGTTAAGGTCTTAACTCTTACTCTGGACTAATGGTTAAGGTCTTAGACTCTTACTCTGGACTAATGGTTAAGGTCTTAACTCTTACTCTGGCATCATGGTTAAGGTCTTAGACTCTTACTCTGGACTAATGGTTAAGGTCTTAACTCTTACTCTGGACTAATGGTTAAGGTCTTAACTCTTACTCTGGACTAATGGTTAAAGTCTTAACTCTTACTCTGGACTAATGGTTAAGGTCTTAGACTCTTACTCTGGACTAATGGTTAAGGTCTTAACTCTTTCTCTGGGCTAATGGTTAAGGTCTTAGACTCTTACTCTGGCATCATGGTTAAGGTCTTAGACTCTTACTCTGGCATCAAGGTTAAGGTCTTAACTCTTACTCTGGCATCATGGTTAAGGTCTTAACTTTTACTCTGGACTAATGGTTAAGGTCTTAACTCTTACTCTGGACTAATGGTTAAGGTCCTAACTCTTACTCTGGACTAATGGTTAAGGTCTTAACTCTTACTCTTGCATCATCGTTAAGGTCTAAACTCTTACTCTGGCATCATGGTTAAGGTCTTAACTCTTACTCTGGCATCATGGTTAAGGTCTTAACTCTTACTCTGGACTAATGGTTAAGGTCTTAACTCTTACTCTGGGATCATGGTTAAGTTCGTAACTCTTACTGTGGCCTATTGGTTAAGGTCCTAACTCTTACTCTGGCATCATGGTTAAGGTCTTAGAGTCATACTCTGGCATCATGGTTAAGATCTTATCTCTTACTCTGGACTAATGGTTAAGTTCTTAACTCTTACTCTGGCATCATGGTTAAGGTCTTAGACTCTTACTCTAGACTAATGGTTAAGGTCTTAACTCTTACTCTGGGCTAATGGTTAAGGTCTTAATTCTTACTCTGGACTAATGGTTAAGGTCTTATCTCTTACTCTGGACTACTGGTTAATGTCTTAACTCTTAGTCTGGCATCATGGTTAAGGTCTTAACTCTCACTCTGACATCATGGTTAAGGTCTTAACTCTTACTCTGTACTCATGGTTAAGGTCTTAACTCTTACTCTGGCATCATGGTTAAGGTCTTAACTCTTACTCTGGACTAATGGTTAAGGTCTTAACTCTTACTCTGGAATCATGGTTAAGGTCTTAACTCTTACTCTGGACTAATGGTTAAGGTCTTAACTCTTACTCTGGCATCATGGTTAAGGGCTTAACTCTTACTCTGGACTAATGGTTAAGGTCTTAGACTCTTACTCTGGACTAATGGTTAAGGTCTTAACTCTTTCTCTGGGCTAATGGTTAAGGTCTTAGACTCTTACTCTGGCATCATGGTTAAGGTCTTAGACTCTTACTCTGGCATCAAGGTTAAGGTCTTAACTCTTACTCTGGCATCATGGTTAAGGTCTTTACTCTTACTCTGGACTAATGGTTAAGGTCTTAGACTCTTACTCTGGACTAATGGTTAAGGTCTTAACTCTTACTCTGGCATCATGGTTAAGGTCTTAGACTCTTACTCTGGACTAATGGTTAAGGTCTTAACTCTTACTCTGGACTAATGGTTAAGGTCTTAACTCTTACTCTGGACCAATGGTTAAGGTCTTAACTCTTACTCTGGACTAATGGTTAAGGTCTTAACTCTTACTCTGGACTAATGGTTAAGGTCTTAACACTTACTCTGGACTAATGGTTGAGGTCTTATCTCTTACTCTGGGCTAATGAATAAAGTCTTAACTCTTACTCTGGCATCATGGTTAAGGTCTTAACTCTTACTCTGGCATCATGGTTAAGGTCTTAACTCTTACTCTGGACTAATGGTTAAGGTCTTAACTCTTACTCTGGCATCACGGTTAAGGTCTTAACTCTTACTCTGGACTAATGGTTAAGGTCTTAACTCTTACTCTGGGCTAATGGTTAAGGTCTTAACTCTTACTCTGGACTAATGGTTAAGGTCTTAACACTTACTCTGGACTAATGGTTAAGGTCTTAGTCTCTTACTCTGGCATCATGGTTAAGGTCTTAACTCTTACTCTGAACTAATGGTTAAGGTCTTAACTCTTACTCTGGCATCATGGTTAAGTTCGTAACTCTTACTGTGGCCTATTGGTTAAGGTCCTAACTCTTACTCTGGCATCATGGTTAATGTCTTAACTCCTACTCTGGCATCATGGTTAAGGTCTTAACTCTTACTCTGGACTAATGGTTAAGGTCTTAACTCTTACTCTGGCATCACGGTTAAGGTCTTAACTCTTACTCTGGACTAATGGTTAAGGTCTTAACTCTTACTCTGGACTAATGGTTAAGGTCTTAGACTCTTACTCTGGACTAATGGTTAAGGTCTTAACTCTTTCTCTGGGCTAATGGTGAAGGTCTTAGACTCTTACTCTGGCATCATGGTTAAGGTCTTAGACTCTTACTCTGGCATCAAGGTTAAGGTCTTAACTCTTACTCTGGCATCATGGTTAAGGTCTTAACTCTTACTCTGGACTAATGGTTAAGGTCTTAACTCTTACTCTGGACTAATGGTTAAGGTCCTAACTCTTACTCTGGACTAATGGTTAAGGTCTTAACTCTTACTCTTGCATCATCGTTAAGGTCTTAACTCTTACTCTGGCATCATGGTTAAGGTCTTAACTCTTACTCTGGCATCATGGTTAAGGTCTTAACTCTTACTCTGGACTAATGGTTAAGGTCTTAACTCTTACTCTGGGATCATGGTTAAGTTCGTAACTCTTACTGTGGCCTATTGGTTAAGGTCCTAACTCTTACTCTGGCATCATGGTTAAGGTCTTAGACTCATACTCTGGCATCATGGTTAAGATCTTATCTCTTACTCTGGACTAATGGTTAAGTTCTTAACTCTTACTCTGGCATCATGGTTAAGGTCTTAGACTCTTACTCTGGACTAATGGTTAAGGTCTTAACTCTTACTCTGGGCTAATGGTTAAGGTCTTAACTCTTACTCTGGACTAATGGTTAAGGTCTTATCTCTTACTCTGGACTACTGGTTAATGTCTTAACTCTTACTCTGGCATCATGGTTAAGGTCTTAACTCTCACTCTGACATCATGGTTAAGGTCTTAACTCTTACTCTGTACTCATGGTTAAGGTCTTAACTCTTACTCTGGCATCATGGTTAAGGTCTTAACTCTTACTCTGGACTAATGGTTAAGGTCTTAACTCTTACTCTGGAATCATGGTTAAGGTCTTAACTCTTACTCTGGACTAATGGTTAAGGTCTTAACTCTTACTCTGGACTAATGGTTAAGGTCTTAACTCTTACTCTGGCATCATGGTTAAGGGCTTAACTCTTACTCTGGACTAATGGTTAAGGTCTTAGACTCTTACTCTGGACTAATGGTTAAGGTCTTAACTCTTTCTCTGGGCTAATGGTTAAGGGCTTAACTCTTACTCTGGACTAATGGTTAAGGTCTTAGACTCTTACTCTGGACTAATGGTTAAGGTCTTAACTCTTTCTCTGGGCTAATGGTTAAGGTCTTAGACTCTTACTCTGGCATCATGGTTAAGGTCTTAGACTCTTACTCTGGCATCAAGGTTAAGGTCTTAACTCTTACTCTGGCATCATGGTTAAGGTCTTTACTCTTACTCTGGACTAATGGTTAAGGTCTTAGACTCTTACTCTGGACTAATGGTTAAGGTCTTAACTCTTACTCTGGCATCATGGTTAAGGTCTTAGACTCTTACTCTGGACTAATGGTTAAGGTCTTAACTCTTACTCTGGAGTAATGGTTAAGGTCTTAACTCTTACTCTGGACCAATGGTTAAGGTCTTAACTCTTACTCTGGACTAATGGTTAAGGTCTTAACTCTTACTATGGACTAATGGTTAAGGTCTTAACTCTTACTCTGGACTAATGGTTGAGGTCTTATCTCTTACTCTGGGCTAATGATTAAGGTCTTAACTCTTACTCTGGACTAATGGTTAAGGTCTTAACTCTTACTCTGGCATCATGGTTAAGGTCTTAACTCTTACTCTGGACTAATGGTTAAGGTCTTAACTCTTACTCTGGCATCACGGTTAAGGTCTTAACTCTTACTCTGGACTAATGGTTAAGGTCTTAACTCTTACTCTGGGCTAATGGTTAAGGTCTTAACTCTTACTCTGGCATCATGGTTAAGGTCTTAACTCTTACTCTGGACTAATGGTTAAGGTCTTAGTCTCTTACTCTGGCATCATGGTTAAGGTCTTAACTCTTACTCTGAACTAATGGTTAAGGTCTTAACTCTTACTCTGGCATCATGGTTAAGTTCGTAACTCTTACTGTGGCCAATTGGTTAAGGTCCTAACTCTTACTCTGGCATCATGGTTAATGTCTTAACTCCTACTCTGGCATCATGGTTAAGGTCTTAACTCTTACTCTGGACCAATGGTTAAGGTCTTAACTCTTACTCTAGCATCACGGTTAAGGTCTTAACTCTTACTCTGGGCTAATGGTTAAGGTCTTAACTCTTACTCTGGACTAATGGTTAAGGTCTTAACTCTTACTCTGGACTAATGGTTAAGGTCTTAACTCTTACTCTGGGCTAATGATTAAGGTCTTAATTCTTACTCTGGCATCATGGTTAAGGTCTTAACTCTTACTCTGGACTAATGGTTAAGGTCTTAACTCTTACTCTGGCATCACGGTTAAGGTCTTAACTCTTACTCTGGACTAATGGTTAAGGTCTTAACTCTTACTCTGGACTAATGGTTACGGTCTTAACTCTTACTCTAGCATCATGGTTGAGGTCTTAACTCTTACTCTGGATTAATGGTTAAGGTCTTCACTCTTACTCTGGCATCATGGTTAAGGTCTTAACTCTTACTCTGGCATCATGGTTAAGGTCTTAACTCTTACTCTGGACTAATGGTTAAGGTCTTAGACTCTTACTCTGGACTAATGGTTAAGGTCTTAACTCTTACTCTGGCATCATGGTTAAGGTCTTAGACTCTTACTCTGGACTAATGGTTAAGGTCTTAACTCTTACTCTGGACTAATGGTTAAGGTCTTAACTCTTACTCTGGACTAATGGTTAAGGTCTTAGACTCTTACTCTGGACTAATGGTTAAGGTCTTAACTCTTTCTCTGGGCTAATGGTTAAGGTCTTAGACTCTTACTCTGGCATCATGGTTAAGGTCTTAGACTCTTACTCTGGCATCAAGGTTAAGGTCTTAACTCTTACTCTGGCATCATGGTTAAGGTCTTAACTTTTACTCTGGACTAATGGTTAAGGTCTTAACTCTTACTCTGGACTAATGGTTAAGGTCCTAACTCTTACTCTGGACTAATGGTTAAGGTCTTAACTCTTACTCTTGCATCATCGTTAAGGTCTAAACTCTTACTCTGGCATCATGGTTAAGGTCTTAACTCTTACTCTGGCATCATGGTTAAGGTCTTAACTCTTACTCTGGACTAATGGTTAAGGTCTTAACTCTTACTCTGGGATCATGGTTAAGTTCGTAACTCTTACTGTGGCCTATTGGTTAAGGTCCTAACTCTTACTCTGGCATCATGGTTAAGGTCTTAGACTCTTACTCTGGACTAATGGTTAAGGTCTTAACTCTTACTCTGGGCTAATGGTTAAGGTCTTAATTCTTACTCTGGACTAATGGTTAAGGTCTTATCTCTTACTCTGGACTACTGGTTAATGTCTTAACTCTTACTCTGGCATCATGGTTAAGGTCTTAACTCTCACTCTGACATCATGGTTAAGGTCTTAACTCTTACTCTGTACTCATGGTTAAGGTCTTAACTCTTACTCTGGCATCATGGTTAAGGTCTTAACTCTTACTCTGGACTAATGGTTAAGGTCTTAACTCTTACTCTGGAATCATGGTTAAGGTCTTAACTCTTACTCTGGACTAATGGTTAAGGTCTTAACTCTTACTCTGGCATCATGGTTAAGGGCTTAACTCTTACTCTGGACTAATGGTTAAGGTCTTAGACTCTTACTCTGGACTAATGGTTAAGGTCTTAACTCTTTCTCTGGGCTAATGGTTAAGGTCTTAGACTCTTACTCTGGCATCATGGTTAAGGTCTTAGACTCTTACTCTGGCATCAAGGTTAAGGTCTTAACTCTTACTCTGGCATCATGGTTAAGGTCTTTACTCTTACTCTGGACTAATGGTTAAGGTCTTAGACTCTTACTCTGGACTAATGGTTAAGGTCTTAACTCTTACTCTGGCATCATGGTTAAGGTCTTAGACTCTTACTCTGGACTAATGGTTAAGGTCTTAACTCTTACTCTGGACCAATGGTTAAGGTCTTAACTCTTACTCTGGACTAATGGTTAAGGTCTTAACTCTTACTCTGGACTAATGGTTAAGGTCTTAACTCTTACTCTGGACTAATGGTTAAGGTCTTAGACTCTTACTCTGGACTAATGGTTAAGGTCTTAACTCTTTCTCTGGGCTAATGGTTAAGGTCTTAGACTCTTACTCTGGCATCATGGTTAAGGTCTTAGACTCTTACTCTGGCATCAAGGTTAAGGTCTTAACTCTTACTCTGGCATCATGGTTAAGGTCTTAACTTTTACTCTGGACTAATGGTTAAGGTCTTAACTCTTACTCTGGACTAATGGTTAAGGTCTTAACTCTTACTCTTGCATCATGGTTAAGGTCTAAACTCTTACTCTGGCATCATGGTTAAGGTCTTAACTCTTACTCTGGCATCATGGTTAAGGTCTTAACTCTTACTCTGGACTAATGGTTAAGGTCTTAACTCTTACTCTGGGATCATGGTTAAGTTCGTAACTCTTACTGTGGCCTATTGGTTAAGGTCCTAACTCTTACTCTGGCATCATGGTTAAGGTCTTAGACTCTTACTCTGGACTAATGGTTAAGGTCTTAACTCTTACTCTGGGCTAATGGTTAAGGTCTTAATTCTTACTCTGGACTAATGGTTAAGGTCTTATCTCTTACTCTGGACTACTGGTTAATGTCTTAACTCTTACTCTGGCATCATGGTTAAGGTCTTAACTCTCACTCTGACATCATGGTTAAGGTCTTAACTCTTACTCTGTACTCATGGTTAAGGTCTTAACTCTTACTCTGGCATCATGGTTAAGGTCTTAACTCTTACTCTGGACTAATGGTTAAGGTCTTAACTCTTACTCTGGAATCATGGTTAAGGTCTTAACTCTTACTCTGGACTAATGGTTAAGGTCTTAACTCTTACTCTGGCATCATGGTTAAGGGCTTAACTCTTACTCTGGACTAATGGTTAAGGTCTTAGACTCTTACTCTGGACTAATGGTTAAGGTCTTAACTCTTTCTCTGGGCTAATGGTTAAGGTCTTAGACTCTTACTCTGGCATCATGGTTAAGGTCTTAGACTCTTACTCTGGCATCAAGGTTAAGGTCTTAACTCTTACTCTGGCATCATGGTTAAGGTCTTTACTCTTACTCTGGACTAATGGTTAAGGTCTTAGACTCTTACTCTGGACTAATGGTTAAGGTCTTAACTCTTACTCTGGCATCATGGTTAAGGTCTTAGACTCTTACTCTGGACTAATGGTTAAGGTCTTAACTCTTACTCTGGACTAATGGTTAAGGTCTTAACTCTTACTCTGGACCAATGGTTAAGGTCTTAACTCTTACTCTGGACTAATGGTTAAGGTCTTAACTCTTACTCTGGACTAATGGTTAAGGTCTTAACACTTACTCTGGACTAATGGTTGAGGTCTTATCTCTTACTCTGGGCTAATGATTAAAGTCTTAACTCTTACTCTGGCATCATGGTTAAGGTCTTAACTCTTACTCTGGCATCATGGTTAAGGTCTTAACTCTTACTCTGGACTAATGGTTAAGGTCTTAACTCTTACTCTGGCATCACGGTTAAGGTCTTAACTCTTACTCTGGACTAATGGTTAAGGTCTTAACTCTTACTCTGGGCTAATGGTTAAGGTCTTAACTCTTACTCTGGACTAATGGTTAAGGTCTTAACTCTTACTCTGGACTAATGGTTAAGGTCTTAGTCTCTTACTCTGGCATCATGGTTAAGGTCTTAACTCTTACTCTGAACTAATGGTTAAGGTCTTAACTCTTACTCTGGCATCATGGTTAAGTTCGTAACTCTTACTGTGGCCTATTGGTTAAGGTCCTAACTCTTACTCTGGCATCATGGTTAATGTCTTAACTCCTACTCTGGCATCATGGTTAAGGTCTTAACTCTTACTCTGGACTAATGGTTAAGGTCTTAACTCTTACTCTGGCATCACGGTTAAGGTCTTAACTCTTACTCTGGACTAATGGTTAAGGTCTTAACTCTTACTCTGGACTAATGGTTACGGTCTTAACTCTTACTCTAGCATCATGGTTAAGGTCTTAACTCTTACTCTGGATTAATGGTTAAGGTCTTCACTCTTACTCTGGCACCATGGTTAAGGTCTTAACTCTTACTCTGGCATCATGGTTAAGGTCTTAACTCTTACTCTGGACTAATGGTTAAGGTCTTAGACTCTTACTCTGGACTAATGGTTAAGGTCTTAACTCTTACTCTGGCATCATGGTTAAGGTCTTAGACTCTTTCTCTGGACTAATGGTTAAGGTCTTAACTCTTACTCTGGACTAATGGTTAAGGTCTTCACTCTTACTCTGGACTAATGGTTAAGGTCTTAGACTCTTACTCTCGACTAATGGTTAAGGTCTTACTCTTACTCTGGCATCATGGTTAAGGTCTTAGACTCTTACTCTGGACTAATGGTTAAGGTCTTAACTCTTACTCTGGACTAATGGTTAAGGTCTTAACTCTTACTCTGGACTAATGGTTAAGGTCTTAGACTCTTACTCTGGACTAACGGTTAAGGTCTTAACTCTTTCTCTGGGCTAATGGTTAAGGTCTTAGACTCTTACTCTGGCATCATGGTTAAGGTCTTAGACTCTTACTCTGGCATCAAGGTTAAGGTCTTAACTCTTACTCTGGCATCATGGTTAAGGTCTTAACTCTTACTCTGGACTAATGGTTAAGGTCTTAACTCTTACTCTGGACTAATGGTTAAGGTCCTAACTCTTACTCTGGACTAATGGTTAAGGTCTTAACTCTTACTCTTGCATCATCGTTAAGGTCTTAACTCTTACTCTGGCATCATGGTTAAGGTCTTAACTCTTACTCTGGCATCATGGTTAAGGTCTTAATTCTTACTCTGGACTAATGGTTAAGGTCTTAACTCTTACTCTGGGATCATGGTTAAGTTCGTAACTCTTACTGTGGCCTATTGGTTAAGGTCCTAACTCTTACTCTGGCATCATGGTTAAGGTCTTAGACTCATACTCTGGCATCATGGTTAAGATCTTATCTCTTACTCTGGACTAATGGCTAAGTTCTTAACTCTTACTCTGGCATCATGGTTAAGGTCTTAGACTCTTACTCTGGACTAATGGTTAAGGTCTTAACTCTTACTCTGGGCTAATGGTTAAGGTCTTAACTCTTACTCAGGACTAATGGTTAAGGTCTTATCTCTTACTCTGGACTACTGGTTAATGTCTTAACTCTTACTCTGGCATCATGGTTAAGGTCTTAACTCTCACTCTGACATCATGGTTAAGGTCTTAACTCTTACTCTGTACTCATGGTTAAGGTCTTAACTCTTACTCTGGCATCATGGTTAAGGTCTTAACTCTTACTCTGGACTAATGGTTAAGGTCTTAACTCTTACTCTTGACTAATGGTTAAGGTCTTAACTCTTACTCTGGACTAATGGTTAAGGTCTTAGACTCTTACTCTGGCATCATGGTTAAGGTCTTAACTCTTACTCTGGCATCATTGTTAAGGTCTTAACTCTTACTCTGGCATCATGGTTAAGGTCTTAACTCTTACTCTGGACTATTGGTTAAGGTCTTAACTCTTACTCTGGACTAATGGTTACGGTCTTAACCCTTACTCTAGCATCATGGTTAAGGTCTTAACTCTTACTCTGGACTAATGGTTAAGGTCTTAACTCTTACTCTGGCATCATGGTTAAGGTCTTAACTCTTACTCTGGCATCATGGTTAAGGTCCTAACTCTTACTCTGGACTAATGGTTAAGGTCTTAGACTCTTACTCTGGACTAATGGTTAAGGTCTTAACTCTTACTCTGGCATCATGGTTAAGGTCTTAGACTCTTACTCTGGACTAATGGATAAGGTCTTAACTCTTACTCTGGACTAATGGTTAAGGTCTTCACTCTTACTCTGGACTAATGGTTAAGGTCTTAGACTCTTACTCTCGACTAATGGTTAAGGTCTTACTCTTACTCTGGCATCATGGTTAAGGTCTTAGACTCTTACTCTGGACTAATGGTTAAGGTCTTAACTCTTACTCTGGACTAATGGTTAAGGTCTTAACTCTTACTCTGGACTAATGGTTAAGGTCTTAGACTCTTACTCTGGACTAATGGTTAAGGTCTTAACTCTTTCTCTGGGCTAATGGTTAAGGTCTTAGACTCTTACTCTGGCATCATGGTTAAGGTCTTAGACTCTTACTCTGGCATCAAGGTTAAGGTCTTAACTCTTACTCTGGCATCATGGTTAAGGTCTTAACTCTTACTCTGGACTAATGGTTAAGGTCTTAACTCTTACTCTGGACTAATGGTTAAGGTCCTAACTCTTACTCTGGACTAATGGTTAAGGTCTTAACTCTTACTCTTGCATCATCGTTAAGGTCTTAACTCTTACTCTGGCATCATGGTTAAGGTCTTAACTCTTACTCTGGCATCATGGTTAAGGTCTTAACTCTTACTCTGGACTAATGGTTAAGGTCTTAACTCTTACTCTGGGATCATGGTTAAGTTCGTAACTCTTACTGTGGCCTATTGGTTAAGGTCCTAACTCTTACTCTGGCATCATGGTTAAGGTCTTAGACTCATACTATGGCATCATGGTTAAGATCTTATCTCTTACTCTGGACTAATGGTTAAGTTCTTAACTCTTACTCTGGCATCATGGTTAAGGTCTTAGACTCTTACTCTGGACTAATGGTTAAGGTCTTAACTCTTACTCTGGGCTAATGGTTAAGGTCTTAACTCTTACTCTGGACTAATGGTTAAGGTCTTATCTCTTACTCTGGACTACTGGTTAATGTCTTAACTCTTACTCTGGCATCATGGTTAAGGTCTTAACTCTCACTCTGACATCATGGTTAAGGTCTTAACTCGTACTCTGTACTCATGGTTAAGGTCTTAACTCTTACTCTGGCATCATGGTTAAGGTCTTAACTCTTACTCTGGACTAATGGTTAAGGTCTTAACTCTTACTCTGGAATCATGGTTAAGGTCTTAACTCTTACTCTGGACTAATGGTTAAGGTCTTAACTCTTACTCTGGACTAATGGTTAAGGTCTTAACTCTTACTCTGGCATCATGGTTAAGGGCTTAACTCTTACTCTGGACTAATGGTTAAGGTCTTAGACTCTTACTCTGGACTAATGGTTAAGGTCTTAACTCTTTCTCTGGGCTAATGGTTAAGGGCTTAACTCTTACTCTGGACTAATGGTTAAGGTCTTAGACTCTTACTCTGGAGTAATGGTTAAGGTCTTAACTCTTTCTCTGGGCTAATGGTTAAGGTCTTAGACTCTTACTCTGGCATCATGGTTAAGGTCTTAGACTCTTACTCTGGCATCAAGGTTAAGGTCTTAACTCTTACTCTGGCATCATGGTTAAGGTCTTTACTCTTACTCTGGACTAATGGTTAAGGTCTTAGACTCTTACTCTGGACTAATGGTTAAGGTCTTAACTCTTACTCTGGCATCATGGTTAAGGTCTTAGACTCTTACTCTGGACTAATGGTTAAGGTCTTAACTCTTACTCTGGACTAATGGTTAAGGTCTTAACTCTTACTCTGGACCAATGGTTAAGGTCTTAACTCTTACTCTGGACTAATGGTTAAGGTCTTAACTCTTACTCTGGACTAATGGTTAAGGTCTTAACTCTTACTCTGGACTAATGGTTGAGGTCTTATCTCTTACTCTGGGCTAATGATTAAGGTCTTAACTCTTACTCTGGCATCATGGTTAAGGTCTTAACTCTTACTCTGGCATCATGGTTAAGGTCTTAACTCTTACTCTGGACTAATGGTTAAGGTCTTAACTCTTACTCTGGCATCACGGTTAAGGTCTTAACTCTTACTCTGGACTAATGGTTAAGGTCTTAACTCTTACTCTGGGCTAATGGTTAAGGTCTTAACTCTTACTCTGGACTAATGGTTAAGGTCTTAACTCTTACTCTGGACTAATGGTTAAGGTCTTAGTCTCTTACTCTGGCATCATGGTTAAGGTCTTAACTCTTACTCTGAACTAATGGTTAAGGTCTTAACTCTTACTCTGGCATCATGGTTAAGTTCGTAACTCTTACTGTGGCCTATTGGTTAAGGTCCTAACTCTTACTCTGGCATCATGGTTAATGTCTTAACTCCTACTCTGGCATCATGGTTAAGGTCTTAACTCTTACTCTGGACCAATGGTTAAGGTCTTAACTCTTACTCTAGCATCACGGTTAAGGTCTTAACTCTTACTCTGGGCTAATGGTTAAGGTCTTAACTCTTACTCTGGACTAATGGTTAAGGTCTTAACTCTTACTCTGGACTAATGGTTAAGGTCTTAACTCTTACTCTGGGCTAATGATTAAGGTCTTAATTCTTACTCTGGCATCATGGTTAAGGTCTTAACTCTTACTCTGGACTAATGGTTAAGGTCTTAACTCTTACTCTGGCATCACGGTTAAGGTCTTAACTCTTACTCTGGACTAATGGTTAAGGTCTTAACTCTTACTCTGGACTAATGGTTACGGTCTTAACTCTTACTCTAGCATCATGGTTAAGGTCTTAACTCTTACTCTGGATTAATGGTTAAGGTCTTCACTCTTACTCTGGCATCATGGTTAAGGTCTTAACTCTTACTCTGGCATCATGGTTAAGGTCTTAACTCTTACTCTGGACTAATGGTTAAGGTCTTAGACTCTTACTCTGGACTAATGGTTAAGGTCTTAACTCTTACTCTGGCATCATGGTTAAGGTCTTAGACTCTTACTCTGGACTAATGGTTAAGGTCTTAACTCTTACTCTGGACTAATGGTTAAGGTCTTAACTCTTACTCTGGACTAATGGTTAAGGTCTTAACTCTTACTCTGGACTAATGGTTAAGGTCTTAGACTCTTACTCTGGACTAATGGTTAAGGTCTTAGACTCTTACTCTGGCATCATGGTTAAGGTCTTAGACTCTTACTCTGGCATCAAGGTTAAGGTCTTAACTCTTACTCTGGCATCATGGTTAAGGTCTTAACTTTTACTCTGGACTAATGGTTAAGGTCTTAACTCTTACTCTGGACTAATGGTTAAGGTCCTAACTCTTACTCTGGACTAATGGTTAAGGTCTTAACTCTTACTCTTGCATCATCGTTAAGGTCTAAACTCTTACTCTGGCATCATGGTTAAGGTCTTAACTCTTACTCTGGCATCATGGTTAAGGTCTTAACTCTTACTCTGGACTAATGGTTAAGGTCTTAACTCTTACTCTGGGATCATGGTTAAGTTCGTAACTCTTACTGTGGCCTATTGGTTAAGGTCCTAACTCTTACTCTGGCATCATGGTTAAGGTCTTAGACTCATACTCTGGCATCATGGTTAAGATCTTATCTCTTACTCTGGACTAATGGTTAAGTTCTTAACTCTTACTCTGGCATCATGGTTAAGGTCTTAGACTCTTACTCTGGACTAATGGTTAAGGTCTTAACTCTTACTCTGGGCTAATGGTTAAGGTCTTAATTCTTACTCTGGACTAATGGTTAAGGTCTTATCTCTTACTCTGGACTACTGGTTAATGTCTTAACTCTTACTCTGGCATCATGGTTAAGGTCTTAACTCTCACTCTGACATCATGGTTAAGGTCTTAACTCTTACTCTGTACTCATGGTTAAGGTCTTAACTCTTACTCTGGCATCATGGTTAAGGTCTTAACTCTTACTCTGGACTAATGGTTAAGGTCTTAACTCTTACTCTGGAATCATGGTTAAGGTCTTAACTCTTACTCTGGACTAATGGTTAAGGTCTTAACTCTTACTCTGGCATCATGGTTAAGGGCTTAACTCTTACTCTGGACTAATGGTTAAGGTCTTAGACTCTTACTCTGGACTAATGGTTAAGGTCTTAACTCTTTCTCTGGGCTAATGGTTAAGGTCTTAGACTCTTACTCTGGCATCATGGTTAAGGTCTTAGACTCTTACTCTGGCATCAAGGTTAAGGTCTTAACTCTTACTCTGGCATCATGGTTAAGGTCTTTACTCTTACTCTGGACTAATGGTTAAGGTCTTAGACTCTTACTCTGGACTAATGGTTAAGGTCTTAACTCTTACTCTGGCATCATGGTTAAGGTCTTAGACTCTTACTCTGGACTAATGGTTAAGGTCTTAACTCTTACTCTGGACTAATGGTTAAGGTCTTAACTCTTACTCTGGACCAATGGTTAAGGTCTTAACTCTTACTCTGGACTAATGGTTAAGGTCTTAACTCTTACTCTGGACTAATGGTTAAGGTCTTAATTCCTACTCTGGACTAATGGTTGAGGTCTTATCTCTTACTCTGGGCTAATGATTAAAGTCTTAACTCTTACTCTGGCATCATGGTTAAGGTCTTAACTCTTACTCTGGCATCATGGTTAAGGTCTTAACTCTTACTCTGGACTAATGGTTAAGGTCTTAACTCTTACTCTGGCATCACGGTTAAGGTCTTAACTCTTACTCTGGACTAATGGTTAAGGTCTTAACTCTTACTCTGGGCTAATGGTTAAGGTCTTAACTCTTACTCTGGACTAATGGTTAAGGTCTTAACTCTTACTCTGGACTAATGGTTAAGGTCTTAGTCTCTTACTCTGGCATCATGGTTAAGGTCTTAACTCTTACTCTGAACTAATGGTTAAGGTCTTAACTCTTACTCTGGCATCATGGTTAAGTTTGTAACTCTTACTGTGGCCTATTGGTTAAGGTCCTAACTCTTACTCTGGCATCATGGTTAATGTCTTAACTCCTACTCTGGCATCATGGTTAAGGTCTTAACTCTTACTCTGGACTAATGGTTAAGGTCTTAACTCTTACTCTAGCATCACGGTTAAGGTCTTAACTCTTAATCTGGGCTAATGGTTAAGGTCTTAACTCTTACTCTGGACTAATGGTTAAGGTCTTAACTCTTACTCTGGACTAATGGTTAAGGTCTTAACTCTTACTCTGGGCTAATGATTAAGGTCTTAATTCTTACTCTGGCATCATGGTTAAGGTCTTAACTCTTACTCTGGACTAATGCTTAAGGTCTTAACTCTTACTCTGGCATCACGGTTAAGGTCTTAACTCTTACTCTGGACTAATGGTTAAGGTCTTAACTCTTACTCTGGACTAATGGTTACGGTCTTAACTCTTACTCTAGCATCATGGTTAAGGTCTTAACTCTTACTCTGGATTAATGGTTAAGGTCTTCACTCTTACTCTGGCATCATGGTTAAGGTCTTAACTCTTACTCTGGCATCATGGTTAAGGTCTTAACTCTTACTCTGGACTAATGGTTAAGGTCTTAGACTCTTACTCTGGACTAATGGTTAAAGTCTTAACTCTTACTCTGGCATCATGGTTAAGGTCTTAGACTCTTTCTCTGGACTAATGGTTAAGGTCTTAACTCTTACTCTGGACTAATGGTTAAGGTCTTAACTCTTACTCTGGACTAATGGTTAAGGTCTTAGACTCTTACTCTCGACTAATGGTTAAGGTCTTAACTCTTACTCTGGCATCATGGTTAAGGTCTTAACTCTTACTCTGGACTAATGGTTAAGGTCCTAACTCTTACTCTGGCATCATGGTTAATGTCTGAACTCTTACTCTGGCATCATGGTTAAGGTCTTAACTCTTACTCTGGACTAATGGTTAAGGTCTTAACTCTTACTCTGGGCTAATGGTTAAGGTCTTAACTCTTACTCTGGACTAATGGTTAAGGTCTTAACTCTTACTCTGGACTAATGGTTAAGGTCTTATCTCTTAATCTGGGCTAATGATTAAGGTCTTAACTCTTACTCTGGCATCATGGTTAAGGTCTTAACTCTTACTCTGGCATCATGGTTAAGGTCTTAACTATTACTCTGGACTAATGGTTAAGGTCTTAACTCTTACTCTGGCATAACGGTTAAGGTCTTAACTCTTACTCTGGACTAGTGGTTAAGGTCTTAACTCTTACTCTGGGCTAATGATTAAGGTCTTAACTCTTACTCTGGCATCATGGTTAAGGTCTTAACTCTTACTCTGGACTCATGGTTAAGGTCTTAACTCTTACTCTGGACTAATGGTTAAGGTCTTAACTCTTACTCTGGCATCACGGTTAAGGTCTTAACTCTTACTCCGGACTAATGGTTAAGGTCTTAACTCTTACTCTGGACTAATGGTTACGGTCTTAACTCTTACTCTAGCATCATGGTTAAGGTCTTAACTCTTACTCTGGACTAATGGTTAAGGTCTTAGACTCTTACTCTCGACTAATGGTTAAGGTCTTACTCTTACTCTGGCATCATGGTTAAGGTCTTAGACTCTTACTCTGGACTAATGGTTAAGGTCTTAACTCATACTCTGGACTAATGGTTAAGGTCTTAACTCTTACTCTGGACTAATGGTTAAGGTATTAACTCTTACTCTGGCATCATGGTTAAGGTCTTAACTCTTACTCTGGACTAATGGTTAAGGTCTTAACTCTTAATCTGGCATCATGGTTAAGGTCTTAACTCTTACTCTGGACTAATGGTTAAGGTCTTAACTCTTACTCTGGGATCATGGTTAAGTTCGTAACTCTTACTGTGGCCTATTGGTTAAGGTCCTAACTCTTACTCTGGCATCATGGTTAATGTCTTAACTCTTACTCTGGCATCATGGTTAAGGTCTTAACTCTTACTCTGGACTAATGGTTAAGGGCTTAACTCTTACTCTGGCATCACGGTTAAGGTCTTAACTCTTACTCTGGACTAATGGTTAAAGTCTTAACTCTTACTCTGGGCTAATGGTTAAGGTCTTAACTCTTACTCTGGACTAATGGTTAAGGTCTTAACTCTTACTCTGGACTAATGGTTAAGGTCTTAACTCTTACTCTGGACTAATGGTTAAGGTCTTATCTCTTACTCTGGGCTAATGATTAAGGTCTTAACTCTTACTCTGGCATCATGGTTAAGGTCTAAACTCTTACTCTGGCATCATGGTTAAGGTCTTAACTCTTACTCTGGACTAATGGTTAAGGTCTTAACTCTTACTCTGGCATCACGGTTAAGGTCTTAACTCTTATTCTAGACTAATGGATAAGGTCTTAACTCTCACTCTGGACTAATGGTTAAGGTCTTAACTCTTACTCTAGCATCATGGTTAAGGTCTTAACTCTTACTCTGGACTAATGGTTAAGGTCTTAACTCTTACTCTGGCATCATGGTTAAGGTCTTAACTCTTACTCTGGCATCATGGTTAAGGTCTTAACTCTTACTATGGACTAATGGTTAAGGTCTTATTTCTTACTCTGGACTAATGGTTAAGGTCTTAACTCTTACTCTGGCATCATGGTTAAGGTCTTAGACTCTTACTCTGGAATAATGGTTAAGGTCTTAACTCTTACTCTGGACTAATGGTTAAGGTCTTAACACTTACTCTGGCATCACGGTTAAGGTCTTAACTCTTACTCTGGACTAATGGTTAAGGTCTTAACTCTTACTCTGGGCTAATGGTTAAGGTCTTAACTCTTACTCTGGACTAATGGTTAAGGTCTTAACTCTTTCTCTGGGCTAATGGTTAAGGTCTTAGACTCTTACTCTGGCATCATGGTTAAGGGCTTAACTCTTACTCTGGACTAATGGTTAAGGTCTTAGACTCTTACTCTGGACTAATGGTTAAGGTCTTAACTCTTTCTCTGGGCTAATGGTTAAGGTCTTAGACTCTTACTCTGGCATCATGGTTAAGGTCTTAGACTCTTACTCTGGCATCGACGTTAAGGGCTTAACTCTTACTCTGGACTAATGGTTAAGGGCTTAACTCTTACTCTGGACTAATGGTTAAGGTCTTAACTCTTACTCTGGACTAATGGTTAAGGTCTTAACTCTTACTCTGGACTAATGGTTAAGGTCTTAGACTCTTACTCTCGACTAATGGTTAAGGTCTTACTCTTACTCTGGCATCATGGTTAAGGTCTTAGACTCTTACTCTGGACTAATGGTTAAGGTCTTAACTCATACTCTGGACTAATGGTTAAGGTCTTAACTCTTACTCTGGACTAATGGTTAAGGTATTAACTCTTACTCTGGCATCATGGTTAAGGTCTTAACTCTTACTCTGGACTAATGGTTAAGGTCTTAACTCTTACTCTGGCATCATGGTTAAGGTCTTAACTCTTACTCTGGACTAATGGTTAAGGTCTTAACTCTTACTCTGGGATCATGGTTAAGTTCGTAACTCTTACTGTGGCCTATTGGTTAAGGTCCTAACTCTTACTCTGGCATCATGGTTAATGTCTTAACTCTTACTCTGGCATCATGGTTAAGGTCTTAACTCTTACTCTGGACTAATGGTTAAGGGCTTAACTCTTACTCTGGCATCACGGTTAAGGTCTTAACTCTTACTCTGGACTAATGGTTAAAGTCTTAACTCTTACTCTGGGCTAATGGTTAAGGTCTTAACTCTTACTCTGGACTAATGGTTAAGGTCTTAACTCTTACTCTGGACTAATGGTTAAGGTCTTAACTCTTACTCTGGACTAATGGTTAAGGTCTTATCTCTTACTCTGGGCTAATGATTAAGGTCTTAACTCTTACTCTGGCATCATGGTTAAGGTCTTAACTCTTACTCTGGCATCATGGTTAAGGTCTTAACTCTTGCTCTGGACTAATGGTTAAGGTCTTAACTCTTACTCTGGCATCACGGTTAAGGTCTTAACTCTTATTCTGGACTAATGGATAAGGTCTTAACTCTTACTCTGGACTAATGGTTAAGGTCTTAACTCTTACTCTAGCATCATGGTTAAGGTCTTAACTCTTACTCTGGACTAATGGTTAAGGTCTTAACTCTTAATCTGGCATCATGGTTAAGGTCTTAACTCTTACTCTGGCATCATGGTTAAGGTCTTAACTCTTACTATGGACTAATGGTTAAGGTCTTAACTCTTACTCTGGCATCATGGTTAAGGTCTTAGACTCTTACTCTGGAATAATGGTTAAGGTCTTAACTCTTACTCTGGACTAATGGTTAAGGTCTTAACACTTACTCTGGCATCACGGTTAAGGTCTTAACTCTTACTCTGGACTAATGGTTAAGGTCTTAACTCTTACTCTGGGCTAATGGTTAAGGTCTTAACTCTTACTCTGGACTAATGGTTAAGGTCTTAACTCTTTCTCTGGGCTAATGGTTAAGGTCTTAGACTCTTACTCTGGCATCATGGTTAAGGGCTTAACTCTTACTCTGGACTAATGGTTAAGGTCTTAGACTCTTACTCTGGACTAATGGTTAAGGTCTTAACTCTTTCTCTGGGCTAATGGTTAAGGTCTTAGACTCTTACTCTGGCATCATGGTTAAGGTCTTAGACTCTTACTCTGGCATCAAGGTTAAGGTCTTAACTCTTACTCTGGCATCATGGTTAAGGTCTTTACTCTTACTCTGGACTAATGGTTAAGGTCTTAGACTCTTACTCTGGACTAATGGTTAAGGTCTTAACTCTTACTCTGGCATCATGGTTAAGGTCTTAGACTCTTACTCTGGACTAATGGTTAAGGTCTTAACTCTTACTCTGGACTAATGGTTAAGGTCTTAACTCTTACTCTGGACCAATGGTTAAGGTCTTAACTCTTACTCTGGACTAATGGTTAAGGTCTTAACTCTTACTCTGGCATCATGGTTAAGGTCTTAACTCTTACTCTGGCATCATGGTTAAGGTCTTAACTCTTACTATGGACTAATGGTTAAGGTCTTAACTCTTACTCTGGACTAATGGTTAAGGTCTTAACTCTTACTCTGGCATCATGGTTAAGGTCTTAACTCTTACTCTGGACTAATGGTTAAGGTCTTAACTCTTACTCTGGGCTAATGGTTAAGGTCTTAACTCTTACTCTGGACTAATGGTTAAGGTCTTAACTCTTACTCTGGACAAATGGTTAAGGTCTTAGACTCTTACTCTGGCATCATGGTTAAGGTCTTAACTCTTACTCTGAACTAATGGTTAAGGTCTTAACTCTTACTCTGGCATCATAGTTAAGTTCGTAACTCATACTGTGGCCTATTGGTTAAGGTCCTAACTCTTACTCTGGCATCATGGTTAATATCTTAACTCTTACTCTGGCATCATGGTTAAGGTCTTAACTCTTACTCTGGACTAATGGTTAAGGTCTTAACTCTTACTCTAGCATCACGGTTAAGGTCTTAACTCTTACTCTGGGCTAATGGTTAAGGTCTTAACTCTTACTCTGGACTAATGGTTAAGGTCTTAACTCTTACTCTGGCATCATGGTTAAGGTCCTAACTCTTACTCTGGACTAATGGTTAAGGTCTTAGACTCTTACTCTGGACTAATGGTTAAGGTCTTAACTCTTACTCTGGCATCATGGTTAAGGTCTTAGACTCTTACTCTGGACTAATGGTTAAGGTCTTAACTCTTACTCTGGACTAATGGTTAAGGTCTTCACTCTTACTCTGGACTAATGGTTAAGGTCTTAGACTCTTACTCTCGACTAATGGTTAAGGTCTTACTCTTACTCTGGCATCATGGTTAAGGTCTTAGACTCTTACTCTGGACTAATGGTTAAGGTCTTAACTCTTACTCTGGACTAATGGTTAAGGTCTTAACTCTTACTCTGGACTAATGGTTAAGGTCTTAGACTCTTACTCTGGACTAATGGTTAAGGTCTTAACTCTTTCTCTGGGCTAATGGTTAAGGTCTTAGACTCTTACTCTGGCATCATGGTTAAGGTCTTAGACTCTTACTCTGGCATCAAGGTTAAGGTCTTAACTCTTACTCTGGCATCATGGTTAAGGTCTTAACTCTTACTCTGGACTAATGGTTAAGGTCTTAACTCTTACTCTGGACTAATGGTTAAGGTCCTAACTCTTACTCTGGACTAATGGTTAAGGTCTTAACTCTTACTCTTGCATCATCGTTAAGGTCTTAACTCTTACTCTGGCATCATGGTTAAGGTCTTAACTCTTACTCTGGCATCATGGTTAAGGTCTTAACTCTTACTCTGGACTAATGGTTAAGGTCTTAACTCTTACTCTGGGATCATGGTTAAGTTCGTAACTCTTACTGTGGCCTATTGGTTAAGGTCCTAACTCTTACTCTGGCATCATGGTTAAGGTCTTAGACTCATACTCTGGCATCATGGTTAAGATCTTATATCTTACTCTGGACTAATGGTTAAGTTCTTAACTCTTACTCTGGCATCATGGTTAAGGTCTTAGACTCTTACTCTGGACTAATGGTTAAGGTCTTAACTCTTACTCTGGGCTAATGGTTAAGGTCTTAACTCTTACTCTGGACTAATGGTTAAGGTCTTATCTCTTACTCTGGACTACTGGTTAATGTCTTAACTCTTACTCTGGCATCATGGTTAAGGTCTTAACTCTCACTCTGACATCATGGTTAAGGTCTTAACTCTTACTCTGTACTCATGGTTAAGGTCTTAACTCTTACTCTGGCATCATGGTTAAGGTCTTAACTCTTACTCTGGACTAATGGTTAAGGTCTTAACTCTTACTCTGGAATCATGGTTAAGGTCTTAACTCTTACTCTGGACTAATGGTTAAGGTCTTAACTCTTACTCTGGACTAATGGTTAAGGTCTTAACTCTTACTCTGGCATCATGGTTAAGGGCTTAACTCTTACTCTGGACTAATGGTTAAGGTCTTAGACTCTTACTCTGGACTAATGGTTAAGGTCTTAACTCTTACTCTGGACTAATGGTTAAGGTCTTAACTCTTACTCTGTACTAATGGTTAAGGTCTTAACTCTTACTCTGGACTAATGGTTAAGGTCTTAACTCTTACTCTGGACTAATGGTTGAGGTCTTATCTCTTACTCTGGGCTAATGATTAAGGTCTTAACTCTTACTCTGGCATCATGGTTAATGTCTTAACTCCTACTCTGGCATCATGGTTAAGGTCTTAACTCTTACTCTGGACTAATGGTTAAGGTCTTAACTCTTACTCTAGCATCACGGTTAAGGTCTTAACTCTTAATCTGGGCTAATGGTTAAGGTCTTAACTCTTACTCTGGACTAATGGTTAAGGTCTTAACTCTTACTCTGGACTAATGGTTAAGGTCTTAACTCTTACTCTGGGCTAATGATTAAGGTCTTAATTCTTACTCTGGCATCATGGTTAAGGTCTTAACTCTTACTCTGGACTAATGCTTAAGGTCTTAACTCTTACTCTGGCATCACGGTTAAGGTCTTAACTCTTACTCTGGACTAATGGTTAAGGTCTTAACTCTTACTCTGGACTAATGGTTACGGTCTTAACTCTTACTCTAGCATCATGGTTAAGGTCTTAACTCTTACTCTGGATTAATGGTTAAGGTCTTCACTCTTACTCTGGCATCATGGTTAAGGTCTTAACTCTTACTCTGGCATCATGGTTAAGGTCTTAACTCTTACTCTGGACTAATGGTTAAGGTCTTAGACTCTTACTCTGGACTAATGGTTAAAGTCTTAACTCTTACTCTGGCATCATGGTTAAGGTCTTAGACTCTTTCTCTGGACTAATGGTTAAGGTCTTAACTCTTACTCTGGACTAATGGTTAAGGTCTTAACTCTTACTCTGGACTAATGGTTAAGGTCTTAGACTCTTACTCTCGACTAATGGTTAAGGTCTTAACTCTTACTCTGGCATCATGGTTAAGGTCTTAACTCTTACTCTGGACTAATGGTTAAGGTCCTAACTCTTACTCTGGCATCATGGTTAATGTCTGAACTCTTACTCTGGCATCATGGTTAAGGTCTTAACTCTTACTCTGGACTAATGGTTAAGGTCTTAACTCTTACTCTGGGCTAATGGTTAAGGTCTTAACTCTTACTCTGGACTAATGGTTAAGGTCTTAACTCTTACTCTGGACTAATGGTTAAGGTCTTATCTCTTAATCTGGGCTAATGATTAAGGTCTTAACTCTTACTCTGGCATCATGGTTAAGGTCTTAACTCTTACTCTGGCATCATGGTTAAGGTCTTAACTATTACTCTGGACTAATGGTTAAGGTCTTAACTCTTACTCTGGCATAACGGTTAAGGTCTTAACTCTTACTCTGGACTAGTGGTTAAGGTCTTAACTCTTACTCTGGGCTAATGATTAAGGTCTTAACTCTTACTCTGGCATCATGGTTAAGGTCTTAACTCTTACTCTGGACTCATGGTTAAGGTCTTAACTCTTACTCTGGACTAATGGTTAAGGTCTTAACTCTTACTCTGGCATCACGGTTAAGGTCTTAACTCTTACTCCGGACTAATGGTTAAGGTCTTAACTCTTACTCTGGACTAATGGTTACGGTCTTAACTCTTACTCTAGCATAATGGTTAAGGTCTTAACTCTTACTCTGGACTAATGGTTAAGGTCTTAGACTCTTACTCTCGACTAATGGTTAAGGTCTTACTCTTACTCTGGCATCATGGTTAAGGTCTTAGACTCTTACTCTGGACTAATGGTTAAGGTCTTAACTCATACTCTGGACTAATGGTTAAGGTCTTAACTCTTACTCTGGACTAATGGTTAAGGTATTAACTCTTACTCTGGCATCATGGTTAAGGTCTTAACTCTTACTCTGGACTAATGGTTAAGGTCTTAACTCTTAATCTGGCATCATGGTTAAGGTCTTAACTCTTACTCTGGACTAATGGTTAAGGTCTTAACTCTTACTCTGGGATCATGGTTAAGTTCGTAACTCTTACTGTGGCCTATTGGTTAAGGTCCTAACTCTTACTCTGGCATCATGGTTAATGTCTTAACTCTTACTCTGGCATCATGGTTAAGGTCTTAACTCTTACTCTGGACTAATGGTTAAGGGCTTAACTCTTACTCTGGCATCACGGTTAAGGTCTTAACTCTTACTCTGGACTAATGGTTAAAGTCTTAACTCTTACTCTGGGCTAATGGTTAAGGTCTTAACTCTTACTCTGGACTAATGGTTAAGGTCTTAACTCTTACTCTGGACTAATGGTTAAGGTCTTAACTCTTACTCTGGACTAATGGTTAAGGTCTTATCTCTTACTCTGGGCTAATGATTAAGGTCTTAACTCTTACTCTGGCATCATGGTTAAGGTCTAAACTCTTACTCTGGCATCATGGTTAAGGTCTTAACTCTTACTCTGGACTAATGGTTAAGGTCTTAACTCTTACTCTGGCATCACGGTTAAGGTCTTAACTCTTATTCTAGACTAATGGATAAGGTCTTAACTCTCACTCTGGACTAATGGTTAAGGTCTTAACTCTTACTCTAGCATCATGGTTAAGGTCTTAACTCTTACTCTGGACTAATGGTTAAGGTCTTAACTCTTACTCTGGCATCATGGTTAAGGTCTTAACTCTTACTCTGGCATCATGGTTAAGGTCTTAACTCTTACTATGGACTAATGGTTAAGGTCTTATTTCTTACTCTGGACTAATGGTTAAGGTCTTAACTCTTACTCTGGCATCATGGTTAAGGTCTTAGACTCTTACTCTGGAATAATGGTTAAGGTCTTAACTCTTACTCTGGACTAATGGTTAAGGTCTTAACACTTACTCTGGCATCACGGTTAAGGTCTTAACTCTTACTCTGGACTAATGGTTAAGGTCTTAACTCTTACTCTGGGCTAATGGTTAAGGTCTTAACTCTTACTCTGGACTAATGGTTAAGGTCTTAACTCTTTCTCTGGGCTAATGGTTAAGGTCTTAGACTCTTACTCTGGCATCATGGTTAAGGGCTTAACTCTTACTCTGGACTAATGGTTAAGGTCTTAGACTCTTACTCTGGACTAATGGTTAAGGTCTTAACTCTTTCTCTGGGCTAATGGTTAAGGTCTTAGACTCTTACTCTGGCATCATGGTTAAGGTCTTAGACTCTTACTCTGGCATCGACGTTAAGGGCTTAACTCTTACTCTGGACTAATGGTTAAGGGCTTAACTCTTACTCTGGACTAATGGTTAAGGTCTTAACTCTTACTCTGGACTAATGGTTAAGGTCTTAACTCTTACTCTGGACTAATGGTTAAGGTCTTAGACTCTTACTCTCGACTAATGGTTAAGGTCTTACTCTTACTCTGGCATCATGGTTAAGGTCTTAGACTCTTACTCTGGACTAATGGTTAAGGTCTTAACTCATACTCTGGACTAATGGTTAAGGTCTTAACTCTTACTCTGGACTAATGGTTAAGGTATTAACTCTTACTCTGGCATCATGGTTAAGGTCTTAACTCTTACTCTGGACTAATGGTTAAGGTCTTAACTCTTACTCTGGCATCATGGTTAAGGTCTTAACTCTTACTCTGGACTAATGGTTAAGGTCTTAACTCTTACTCTGGGATCATGGTTAAGTTCGTAACTCTTACTGTGGCCTATTGGTTAAGGTCCTAACTCTTACTCTGGCATCATGGTTAATGTCTTAACTCTTACTCTGGCATCATGGTTAAGGTCTTAACTCTTACTCTGGACTAATGGTTAAGGGCTTAACTCTTACTCTGGCATCACGGTTAAGGTCTTAACTCTTACTCTGGACTAATGGTTAAAGTCTTAAGTCTTACTCTGGGCTAATGGTTAAGGTCTTAACTCTTACTCTGGACTAATGGTTAAGGTCTTAACTCTTACTCTGGACTAATGGTTAAGGTCTTAACTCTTACTCTGGACTAATGGTTAAGGTCTTATCTCTTACTCTGGGCTAATGATTAAGGTCTTAACTCTTACTCTGGCATCATGGTTAAGGTCTTAACTCTTACTCTGGCATCATGGTTAAGGTCTTAACTCTTGCTCTGGACTAATGGTTAAGGTCTTAACTCTTACTCTGGCATCACGGTTAAGGTCTTAACTCTTATTCTGGACTAATGGATAAGGTCTTAACTCTTACTCTGGACTAATGGTTAAGGTCTTAACTCTTACTCTAGCATCATGGTTAAGGTCTTAACTCTTACTCTGGACTAATGGTTAAGGTCTTAACTCTTAATCTGGCATCATGGTTAAGGTCTTAACTCTTACTCTGGCATCATGGTTAAGGTCTTAACTCTTACTATGGACTAATGGTTAAGGTCTTAACTCTTACTCTGGCATCATGGTTAAGGTCTTAGACTCTTACTCTGGAATAATGGTTAAGGTCTTAACTCTTACTCTGGACTAATGGTTAAGGTCTTAACACTTACTCTGGCATCACGGTTAAGGTCTTAACTCTTACTCTGGACTAATGGTTAAGGTCTTAACTCTTACTCTGGGCTAATGGTTAAGGTCTTAACTCTTACTCTGGACTAATGGTTAAGGTCTTAACTCTTTCTCTGGGCTAATGGTTAAGGTCTTAGACTCTTACTCTGGCATCATGGTTAAGGGCTTAACTCTTACTCTGGACTAATGGTTAAGGTCTTAGACTCTTACTCTGGACTAATGGTTAAGGTCTTAACTCTTTCTCTGGGCTAATGGTTAAGGTCTTAGACTCTTACTCTGGCATCATGGTTAAGGTCTTAGACTCTTACTCTGGCATCAAGGTTAAGGTCTTAACTCTTACTCTGGCATCATGGTTAAGGTCTTTACTCTTACTCTGGACTAATGGTTAAGGTCTTAGACTCTTACTGTGGACTAATGGTTAAGGTCTTAACTCTTACTCTGGCATCATGGTTAAGGTCTTAGACTCTTACTCTGGACTAATGGTTAAGGTCTTAACTCTTACTCTGGACTAATGGTTAAGGTCTTAACTCTTACTCTGGACCAATGGTTAAGGTCTTAACTCTTACTCTGGACTAATGGTTAAGGTCTTAACTCTTACTCTGGCATCATGGTTAAGGTCTTAACTCTTACTCTGGCATCATGGTTAAGGTCTTAACTCTTACTATGGACTAATGGTTAAGGTCTTAACTCTTACTCTGGACTAATGGTTAAGGTCTTAACTCTTACTCTGGCATCATGGTTAAGGTCTTAACTCTTACTCTGGACTAATGGTTAAGGTCTTAACTCTTACTCTGGGCTAATGGTTAAGGTCTTAACTCTTACTCTGGACTAATGGTTAAGGTCTTAACTCTTACTCTGGACAAATGGTTAAGGTCTTAGACTCTTACTCTGGCATCATGGTTAAGGTCTTAACTCTTACTCTGAACTAATGGTTAAGGTCTTAACTCTTACTCTGGCATCATAGTTAAGTTCGTAACTCATACTGTGGCCTATTGGTTAAGGTCCTAACTCTTACTCTGGCATCATGGTTAATATCTTAACTCTTACTCTGGCATCATGGTTAAGGTCTTAACTCTTACTCTGGACTAATGGTTAAGGTCTTAACTCTTACTCTAGCATCACGGTTAAGGTCTTAACTCTTACTCTGGGCTAATGGTTAAGGTCTTAACTCTTACTCTGGACTAATGGTTAAGGTCTTAACTCTTACTCTGGCATCATGGTTAAGGTCCTAACTCTTACTCTGGACTAATGGTTAAGGTCTTAGACTCTTACTCTGGACTAATGGTTAAGGTCTTAACTCTTACTCTGGCATCATGGTTAAGGTCTTAGACTCTTACTCTGGACTAATGGTTAAGGTCTTAACTCTTACTCTGGACTAATGGTTAAGGTCTTCACTCTTACTCTGGACTAATGGTTAAGGTCTTAGACTCTTACTCTCGACTAATGGTTAAGGTCTTACTCTTACTCTGGCATCATGGTTAAGGTCTTAGACTCTTACTCTGGACTAATGGTTAAGGTCTTAACTCTTACTCTGGACTAATGGTTAAGGTCTTAACTCTTACTCTGGACTAATGGTTAAGGTCTTAGACTCTTACTCTGGACTAATGGTTAAGGTCTTAACTCTTTCTCTGGGCTAATGGTTAAGGTCTTAGACTCTTACTCTGGCATCATGGTTAAGGTCTTAGACTCTTACTCTGGCATCAAGGTTAAGGTCTTAACTCTTACTCTGGCATCATGGTTAAGGTCTTAACTCTTACTCTGGACTAATGGTTAAGGTCTTAACTCTTACTCTGGACTAATGGTTAAGGTCCTAACTCTTACTCTGGACTAATGGTTAAGGTCTTAACTCTTACTCTTGCATCATCGTTAAGGTCTTAACTCTTACTCTGGCATCATGGTTAAGGTCTTAACTCTTACTCTGGCATCATGGTTAAGGTCTTAACTCTTACTCTGGACTAATGGTTAAGGTCTTAACTCTTACTCTGGGATCATGGTTAAGTTCGTAACTCTTACTGTGGCCTATTGGTTAAGGTCCTAACTCTTACTCTGGCATCATGGTTAAGGTCTTAGACTCATACTCTGGCATCATGGTTAAGATCTTATATCTTACTCTGGACTAATGGTTAAGTTCTTAACTCTTACTCTGGCATCATGGTTAAGGTCTTAGACTCTTACTCTGGACTAATGGTTAAGGTCTTAACTCTTACTCTGGGCTAATGGTTAAGGTCTTAACTCTTACTCTGGACTAATGGTTAAGGTCTTATCTCTTACTCTGGACTACTGGTTAATGTCTTAACTCTTACTCTGGCATCATGGTTAAGGTCTTAACTCTCACTCTGACATCATGGTTAAGGTCTTAACTCTTACTCTGTACTCATGGTTAAGGTCTTAACTCTTACTCTGGCATCATGGTTAAGGTCTTAACTCTTACTCTGGACTAATGGTTAAGGTCTTAACTCTTACTCTGGAATCATGGTTAAGGTCTTAACTCTTACTCTGGACTAATGGTTAAGGTCTTAACTCTTACTCTGGACTAATGGTTAAGGTCTTAACTCTTACTCTGGCATCATGGTTAAGGGCTTAACTCTTACTCTGGACTAATGGTTAAGGTCTTAGACTCTTACTCTGGACTAATGGTTAAGGTCTTAACTCTTACTCTGGACTAATGGTTAAGGTCTTAACTCTTACTCTGTACTAATGGTTAAGGTCTTAACTCTTACTCTGGACTAATGGTTAAGGTCTTAACTCTTACTCTGGACTAATGGTTGAGGTCTTATCTCTTACTCTGGGCTAATGATTAAGGTCTTAACTCTTACTCTGGCATCATGGTTAAGGTCTTAACTCTTACTCTGGCATCATGGTTAAGGTCTTAACTCTTACTCTGGACTAATGGTTAAGGTCTTAACTCTTACTCTGGCATCACGGTTAAGGTCTTAACTCTTACTCTGGACTAATGGTTAAGGTCTTAACTCTTACTCTGGGCTAATGGTTAAGGTCTTAACTCTTACTCTGGACTAATGGTTAAGGTCTTAACTCTTACTCTGGACTAATGGTTAAGGTCTTAGTCTCTTACTCTGGCATCATGGTTAAGGTCTTAACTCTTACTCTGAACTAATGGTTAAGGTCTTAACTCTTACTCTGGCATCATGGTTAAGTTCGTAACTCTTACTGTGGCCTATTGGTTAAGGTCCTAACTCTTACTCTGGCATCATGGTTAATGTCTTAACTCCTACTCTGGCATCATGGTTAAGGTCTTAACTCTTACTCTGGACCAATGGTTAAGGTCTTAACTCTTACTCTAGCATCACGGTTAAGGTCTTAACTCTTACTCTGGGCTAATGGTTAAGGTCTTAACTCTTACTCTGGGCTAATGGTTAAGGTCTTAACTCTTACTCTGGACTAATGGTTAAGGTCTTAACTCTTACTCTGGGCTAATGATTAAGGTCTTAATTCTTACTCTGGCATCATGGTTAAGTTCGTAACTCTTACTGTGGCCTATTGGTTAAGGTCCTAACTCTTACTCTGGCATCATGGTTAATGTCTTAACTCCTACTCTGGCATCATGGTTAAGGTCTTAACTCTTACTCTGGACCAATGGTTAAGGTCTTAACTCTTACTCTAGCATCACGGTTAAGGTCTTAACTCTTACTCTGGGCTAATGGTTAAGGTCTTAACTCTTACTCTGGACTAATGGTTAAGGTCTTAACTCTTACTCTGGGCTAATGATTAAGGTCTTAATTCTTACTCTGGCATCATGGTTAAGGTCTTAACTCTTACTCTGGACTAATGGTTAAGGTCTTAACTCTTACTCTGGCATCACGGTTAAGGTCTTAACTCTTACTCTGGACTAATGGTTAAGGTCTTAACTCTTACTCTGGACTAATGGTTACGGTCTTAACTCTTACTCTAGCATCATGGTTAAGGTCTTAAATCTTACTCTGGATTAATGGTTAAGGTCTTCACTCTTACTCTGGCATCATGGTTAAGGTCTTAACTCTTACTCTGGCATCATGGTTAAGGTCTTAACTCTTACTCTGGACTAATGGTTAAGGTCTTAGACTCTTACTCTGGACTAATGGTTAAGGTCTTAACTCTTACTCTGGCATCATGGTTAAGGTCTTAGACTCTTACTCTGGACTAATGGTTAAGGTCTTAACTCTTACTCTGGACTAATGGTTAAGGTCTTAACTCTTACTCTGGACTAATGGTTAAGGTCTTAACTCTTACTCTGGACTAATGGTTAAGGTCTTAGACTCTTACTCTGGACTAATGGTTAAGGTCTTAACTCTTTCTCTGGGCTAATGGTTAAGGTCTTAGACTCTTACTCTGGCATCATGGTTAAGGTCTTAGACTCTTACTCTGGCATCAAGGTTAAGGTCTTAACTCTTACTCTGGCATCATGGTTAAGGTCTTAACTTTTACTCTGGACTAATGGTTAAGGTCTTAACTCTTACTCTGGACTAATGGCTAAGGTCCTAACTCTTACTCTGGACTAATGGTTAAGGTCTTAACTCTTACTCTTGCATCATCGTTAAGGTCTAAACTCTTACTCTGGCATCATGGTTAAGGTCTTAACTCTTACTCTGGCATCATGGTTAAGGTCTTAACTCTTACTCTGGACTAATGGTTAAGGTCTTAACTCTTACTCTGGGATCATGGTTAAGTTCGTAACTCTTACTGTGGCCTATTGGTTAAGGTCCTAACTCTTACTCTGGCATAATGGTTAAGGTCTTAGACTCATACTCTGGCATCATGGTTAAGATCTTATCTCTTACTCTGGACTAATGGTTAAGTTCTTAACTCTTACTCTGGCATCATGGTTAAGGTCTTAGACTCTTACTCTGGACTAATGGTTAAGGTCTTAACTCTTACTCTGGGCTAATGGTTAAGGTCTTAATTCTTACTCTGGACTAATGGTTAAGGTCTTATCTCTTACTCTGGACTACTGGTTAATGTCTTAACTCTTACTCTGGCATCATGGTTAAGGTCTTAACTCTCACTCTGACATCATGGTTAAGGTCTTAACTCTTACTCTGTACTCATGGTTAAGGTCTTAACTCTTACTCTGGCATCATGGTTAAGGTCTTAACTCTTACTCTGGACTAATGGTTAAGGTCTTAACTCTTACTCTGGAATCATGGTTAAGGTCTTAACTCTTACTCTGGACTAATGGTTAAGGTCTTAACTCTTACTCTGGCATCATGGTTAAGGGCTTAACTCTTACTCTGGACTAATGGTTAAGGTCTTAGACTCTTACTCTGGACTAATGGTTAAGGTCTTAACTCTTTCTCTGGGCTAATGGTTAAGGTCTTAGACTCTTACTCTGGCATCATGGTTAAGGTCTTAGACTCTTACTCTGGCATCAAGGTTAAGGTCTTAACTCTTACTCTGGCATCATGGTTAAGGTCTTTACTCTTACTCTGGACTAATGGTTAAGGTCTTAGACTCTTACTCTGGACTAATGGTTAAGGTCTTAACTCTTACTCTGGCATCATGGTTAAGGTCTTAGACTCTTACTCTGGACTAATGGTTAAGGTCTTAACTCTTACTCTGGACTAATGGTTAAGGTCTTAACTCTTACTCTGGACCAATGGTTAAGGTCTTAACTCTTACTCTGGACTAATGGTTAAGGTCTTAACTCTTACTCTGGACTAATGGTTAAGGTCTTAACTCTTACTCTGGATTAATGGTTGAGGTCTTATCTCTTACTCTGGGCTAATGATTAAAGTCTTAACTCTTACTCTGGCATCATGGTTAAGGTCTTAACTCTTACTCTGGCATCATGGTTAAGGTCTTAACTCTTACTCTGGACTAATGGTTAAGGTCTTAACTCTTACTCTGGCATCACGGTTAAGGTCTTAACTCTTAATCTGGACTAATGGTTAAGGTCTTAACTCTTACTCTGGGCTAATGGTTAAGGTCTTAACTCTTACACTGGACTAATGGTTAAGGTCTTAGTCTCTTATTCTGGCATCATGGTTAAGGTCTTAACTCTTACTCTGAACTAATGGTTAAGGTCTTAACTCTTACTCTAGCATCATGGTTAAGTTCGTAACTCTTACTGTGGCCTATTGGTTAAGGTCCTAACTCTTACTCTGGCATCATGGTTAATGTCTTAACTCCTACTCTGGCATCATAGTTAAGGTCTTAACTCTTACTCTGGACCAATGGTTAAGGTCTTAACTCTTACTCTAGCATCACGGTTAAGGTCTTAACTCTTACTCTGGGCTAATGGTTAAGGTCTTAACTCTTACTCTGGACTAATGGTTAAGGTCTTAACTCTTACTCTGGACTAATGGTTAAGGTCTTAACTCTTACTCTGGGCTAATGATTAAGGTCTTAATTCTTACTCTGGCATCATGGTTAAGGTCTTAACTCTTACTCTGGACTAATGGTTAAGGTCTTAACTCTTACTCTGGCATCACGGTTAAGGTCTTAACTCTTACTCTGGACTAATGGTTAAGGTCTTAACTCTTACTCTGGACTAATGGTTACGGTCTTAACTCTTACTCTAGCATCATGGTTAAGGTCTTAACTCTTACTCTGGATTAATGGTTAAGGTCTTCACTCTTACTCTGGCATCATGGTTAAGGTCTTAGACTCTTACTCTGGACTAATGGTTAAGGTCTTAACTCTTACTCTGGACTAATGGTTAAGGTCTTAACTCTTACTCTGGACTAATGGTTAAGGTCTTAACTCTTACTCTGGACTAATGGTTAAGGTCTTAGACTCTTACTCTGGACTAATGGTTAAGGTCTTAACTCTTTCTCTGGGCTAATGGTTAAGGTCTTAGACTCTTACTCTGGCATCATGGTTAAGGTCTTAGACTCTTACTCTGGCATCAAGGTTAAGGTCTTAACTCTTACTCTGGCATCATGGTTAATGTGAGAAGTTGGCCTGGCATATGCTGTTCCTAGTTATAGGGACACCTTGCACCAGTCCAATTCGACTCCTATTGATGATAGGTTTAAGACAACCTTTAAAGAAAGCTATCCTAGTGGTAGCTGTGGAGAGCAGCCTTCAGGCTAAGTCTTGAAGGAGTGTTAAGCTTATTGTTTTACCATAATAACCTCTTGAATAACCAAATGAAAGAGTAGCCCACACAGGTATATATATAAAATATATGTATTTATTCTAGACAGAATCCCACAGTCACTTTATATGGCTAGTGGCAAAGTTACAATTCACACAAGCATTTCTAAACACAATAAATAGCACAGAAATCAATGGGCCCCAGGGGGGGACCAAACCATATACTAAAATAGTGGTATAAGAACCACGACAATTCTACAGGCAATGCCTAGGGCATTCAGGATCGCTGGCCCCTTAAGAATCCACCCACAGTTAAGAGGAAGGGGACCCACGGGAGGCGTGTGCAGTGCGAGAAGTTGCTGTCGGGATCGCAATGTTAGCCTATGGAGAATGTCGCGGTTGAATAATTAAGGTTTAAGGACACTTCTAACAACAGTACAAAGTTAAGGCTTGAGACTTAAGGCTTTGGAGAGCCCACCACCACGGAAGTACCGAAGTACCACTGTTACCTGCCCCAGGGAAGCCGGGTGCATAGGTCGATTCTGGTGTCGGGTCGCGGGCTGATTTTCTATGGAAAAGGAGTCCAAACTGCTGCTAGCTGGAAGTGTCGCTGAAGTCGTGAAGATTGAAGTTGAAGAAAAGACAAAGATGAACCTGAAAGCAGAGGGGACAGAGTCTGGGTCACAGCAGAGTGACCAGGGAGCTCACAGGAAGGAGCTCGTGGATGTCGGGTGCTTCAGGTGTGGAAGGTACAGCTGGGCTCTGCAGTCACGGGCTCCGGGAGGCTTCAAGGAAGGCCAGCTTCTGGAGGGCGACTGTCCCACGTCGGCTGAGGGTCGCTGCGGTGTTAGTGTCCCGATTGGATCCACTAAGCATTGGCAACCGCAACCCACGCAAGATGAACAAAGCAGCTGCTGGTGCAGACCCACGAGGTCTGAGGGTGCTCTCCTTTGCAGGGAGCGTAGAGCAGGCCTGGAGCAACCAGGGGAACTCTTAGAAAAGAAGATTGTCCTCCGTCAGGGCCCACAAGTCGAGAGACAAGGGACCGCGGAAGGCAGCAAAATGGAGTGCGTAAAAGGGCTCCCACGGGCCACCGGAGCGGGCCAGGGAGCTGAGGGTCGGCACAAATGCTGCTTGAAGGTTGGCTCAAAAATGGGCCAAAGCACAACTTCCCCACTGGTCGGGGTCGTGTGCTGGACAAGAGGTGGCCGGTGTCTCGGGGTATGCGGGGATCTCGACACCCACGTGGTCCAGGGTGCTCAGACTTGCTGGGCACGCTCACAGGACGCTGGGATGCACTGGAGACCCACCTCGAGGTTGCTGGAAGGCGTCGAAGGTCGTGAGAGCAACGAAGTTCCAACCGGGTATCTTGTAGTCTTTTAGGTGCCTGCCAAGCAGGGGGATAACTCCTTTATCCCAAGGGAGATTTCTTCAGTCAGCTGGGCAGCAGCTCGTCGAAGGTCAGTTCTGTGAAGTCCTGTACGAATCTAAGGCTCTAGGGCAAAGTTATTCCCATATATCCCCAAGATTAGGGGATGGTCCAAAATAGAGCCTACCAATCAGAGTAGAGGCGGGAAAGGGTGGCTACACCCACTCCCCTTTGTGTGTTTCCCGCCTGGGCGAGGGGCAGGATGCCCCTGAACCGGTTCCAGGCGGTGTATGCAGAATTGGGGCTCTGCAGCTGCCTACGTGCAACTCTGAATGGACTTTTGGTGCACCCACCCTGTTCCAATCCACATATCCTGTCTGGGGAGGTGCTGGCACCTCCCTGCCACAGGAGCCCTATTGTCCAGATGGCGAGGCTGGGGTTTTCCCCAGCAACAGCCAGCCAGAGTCGTGTAGGTGGCGAACAGTAGCCATTTTGTGGTACATGTGCACTTTTAAATTGGTTTCCAAATTCTACCGCTTTTCCCATATCACCCTCCTAGCAAGGGGGAATCGTGCCCCCATGCCCATGGCTGGACTGGGGGTATGATTCCTTCATGTTTGACACCAAACACGATATGGTTCGGTGTAGCCATTCCAAAGTTACAGCGATGACGCAATAACTTATAATGCGGTTAAGAGTATATGGTATGGCTACACTACAAACAACCCAGTAACATTTTTACGAAGGTTGCAGGGAGGCCCTACTCACGTAGGGGTCCCCCCTCACACATACCTCAGCACCCAGCCCTGTAGGATTACCAGGGCCTGCCATAGGGGTGACCTATGAGAGTATATGTGTTGTAATGGTATGGGACATAGGGTACCTACATCCCTGTAAGGGGTGCTAGCACCACCTTACCCAGGCTACAGTAGTGGCCTGGTGGTGTCAGTTTGGGTGGCTGTCCCAGGGTGGCACAACAAGTGCTGCAGCCCTGGTAGGCCTACTGGGGGCCCCATGCCCTGGGTACCTAGGGTACCATCTACAAGGGACTGGTAGGGCATGTCCAGCATCCAATTATGTTTGTACCTAGAGTACTCACAACAGTTTTAGGGAGAAAGCAGATAGGCTGGGGTCCTGGATAGCAGGATCCCAGCCAGACTAGTCAAAAACCACTTAAATACCAGGCAAAAAGTTGGGGGCAACCATTAGTCAGATTCCACTCTCCTACATAACCCCCCCCCAAACGAAAGGAGATAAGGCTAACCTTGTCCAGATAAGCCTTTATTTCCTGAGTGGCCATATAAGGAAGAACCTGTACTAACATGGTTGCTCCCTGTGTCATGGTCCACTTGGGAAATCCTACCCCAAGGGGTTCTAGAGTTTCTCCAAAGTCTAGGGAAATTACCTGTATTGGTTTTTGGGTCAGAGGTGGGCTGGTGGGGTGTCTGAGTCTGGAAGTGAGACCCTACTTGGGTTGGTCTCAACCTCCTCAGATCACTGGCCACTATGGAAGCCTTTCTGCCCAGGACGGTGTCGTATCTGGCCCTAAGGGTCAACCTCTGGCTGCCTACAGCTGGGGGTTGGATCCCTTTGGCTGGAATAGTGGAGGGCACTGGAAGGTTTGGGGCAGCTAGGCCCCAGGTTTCCCTGTGCTCAACAACATCCATTTGAGGGGTGCCTATACCTAGGGGTAAGGGGGATCCCTCAGTTTGTAGAGGAATATTCACCTGGCTGAAACTACTCTGCTGGGTGTCCCTAATCTGTTGATGAGGGGGTTCCTCTGGGCAGGGGCCCAATAAGGGTCCACTGACCTCCTTGACCTCTGCAGCCCTGGGCTGACTGAGGCAGGGTAGAGAGGGGCAGGATACCTGCTCCAGACTGGGTACCACCTTGGAAGGATCCCCTGCCATCAGAGAGGTGGGCAGGCCAAGCCTGTCCACTTCTGGGGCAGTTACTTCACAAGGGGCAGGGTCAGTTCCCTGAGAAACTGGACCTTTACCTGTAGTCTGGTGGGGGGAAGACTGCTCTTCCTCCCCTATGCTCTCTGTTTGTGTAGAGTGATCCATAGTTTCAGGCTTCACTCTTTCTATTTCCTCCTGGGGTGGAGGTGAGGCCCTCAGGGTCTCCTCCACTCTCTCAGGAATTCCTACCATTTTCAAATGGGCCTTGTGGTCAACCTCAGCCCAGGCTGAGATTTCTAGATCATTCCCCAGTAGACAATCTACAGGCAAGTTTGGGGACACTGCCACTCTCTTGGGGCCAGTGACCCCTCCCCAGCTGAGATTTATCACTGCCATGGGATGATCTGTCCTGATTCCATCAATGTTGGTCACCTGATAGCTAAACCCAGGTAAAAGCTGATCTAGGGGCACTAGCCTCTTGGTCACCATGGTGACACTGGCCCCTGTGTCCTTATAGGCCACAGCCTTCTGACCATTGATTATTGGTTCTTGTCTGTACCTGCCCAGAATACTGGGGCTCATGGTAAAGTTGGCAAACCCCATGCCACCATCACAGACCATAGTTGCTAATGCAGGGGACCTGGCTAGGCCAGAGTCCACTGGTGTCCCCAAAGAGAACCCAACTAAGTTTTTGGGTGCACTCCCACCACCTGGGGGATTACTACTAGTAGTAACAGGAGGTGTTGGAGCTGGTTTTGGAGGAACACTTTCTTTATTGCCATTCTTGGGACAGCTGGAGTCAGTTTTCCAGTGGCCAGGTTTCTTACACACATGGCAATATGGTTTCTTGGTATTAGAGGAAGTATTTTGGGACCCACCCCCAGCACTGGTTTGTTGGGGCCCTTCGGAGGACTTTTCTTGTTTATCATCCCCACCTTTCTCTTTGGGCTTAGTGGAATCCTTCTTCTGGTCACCAACTTGGTTCTTAGGCCTAATCCTGGTTCTGACCCATTTGTCTGCCTTCTTTCCCAATTCTTGGGGAGAGGTCAGATCAGAGTCCACCAGGTGCTGGTGTAAAAGTTGGTTCTGACAATTATTAAGAATCTGCTCCCTCATAATGAGATTATACAATCCTTGATAATCATTAACCTTACTGCCATTTAACCAACCTTCCAGTGCCTTGGTTGCACAATCCACAAAGTCTACCCAATCCTGATTCTGTGCTTTCTGGGTGTCTCTGAACTTAAGTCTGTATTGATCAGTGGTTAAGCCAAACCCATCTATTAAAGCAGCTTTCAGGATATAATAATCATCAGCATCCTCTTCTCTTACAGAGAGGAGCTTGTCTCTCCCTTTATCTGAAAAGGAGAGCCACAGGATTGCTGCCCACTGCTCTACAGGGACCCTCTGTACTCTACAGGCCCTTTCAAGAGCAGATATCCATTTGTGGATATCATCCCCATTCTGATAGGGGGGCACAATCTTGTGGAGGTTCCTATTGTCAGGGACTCTCTCTCTAACTCTAGGGGTTTCATCACTGCCACCAGGGATCTCTAGACCCCACTTTCTTGAAGCTTTCTGAAGCTCCAGGGTTTCCCTGTCTAATGCTAACTGTTCTCTTTTAAGCTCAAGCTTAGCCTGCTCAAATTTGATCAGTCTGCATTTCCTCTCATGAGAGGTTTCTCTTCTCTGAGAAGAGGCAGAGGACCCTTTGGATCCCTTAGAATGGTTGGATCCCACTGAGGGGGATCTGTTCCTTCTTGGATCCACCACTCTCCTTTTAAGGGTGGAGGGAGTGCCTCTTGGGCCATCACCTCCATGCTGTGAGTGGTTTGTGTCTTCCAGGTCAGGATTTTCATCCTCTTCCTGTTCCTCTTCAGATTCCACTCTGGGAGTGTCCTCTTCTGAGGGGTGCCCACCCACGTTGTCCGTCCCTCTGGATCCTATGGACTCCATAAAGTCTGCTATGAGCAGGATCTCTTTGAGACGTTTTGTGTTGGCACCTCTTTCTGTCTTCAGTCTCCTAAGGGTGCACATTTCCCTGAGCTCAGCAAAGGTGAAATTATCATACTCATCTACTGGGACCCTCTGGGGTCCTTCCATAGCCTTAGTGCCACTTGAAGACATGTTTAGTGTAGTGATGTATCTACCTACACTAAGTGTGGCCTACTGAACCCTCTCTTGAGTTGTAGTCAAGGTGTGCTAGACCCTCTACACACAACTCCAAGTTCAGTAGAACTTATTGTATTCTAGCTTGAATTTATATGTACCTTTGGTACCTTGTGGCTTTCACTTTAGAAATTCAATTTGTTATCTGGTAAAACAATGGCAAGCTTGAATCCAACCGCTGCACACCAATGTGAGAAGTTGGCCTGGCATATGCTGTTCCTAGTTATAGGGACACCTTGCATCAGTCCAATTCGACTCCTATTGATGATAGGTTTAAGACAACCTTTAAAGAAAGCTATCCTAGTGGTAGCTGTGGAGAGCAGCCTTCAGGCTAAGTCTTGAAGGAGTGTTAAGCTTATTGTTTTACCATAATAACCTCTTGAATAACCAAATGAAAGAGTAGCCCACACAGGTATATATATAAAATATATGTATTTATTCTAGACAGAATCCCACAGTCACTTTATGTGGCTAGTGGCAAAGTTACAATTCACACAAGCATTTCTAAACACAATAAATAGCACAGAAATCAATGGGCCCCAGGGGGGGACGAAACCATATACTAAAATAGTGGTATAAGAACCACGACAATTCTACAGGCAATGCCTAGGGCATTCAGGATCGCTGGCCCCTTAAGAATCCACCCACAGTTAAGAGGAAGGGGACCCACGGGAGGCGTGTGCAGTGCGAGAAGTTGCTGTCGGGATCGCAATGTTAGCCTATGGAGAATGTCGCGGTTGAATAATTAAGGTTTAAGGACACTTCTAACAACAGTACAAAGTTAAGGCTTGAGACTTAAGGCTTTGGAGAGCCCACCACCACGGAAGTACTGAAGTACCACTGTTACCTGCCCCAGGGAAGCCGGGTGCATAGGTCGATTCTGGTGTCGGGTCGCGGGCTGATTTTCTATGGAAAAGGAGTCCAAACTGCTGCTAGCTGGAAGTGTCGCTGAAGTCGTGAAGATTGAAGTTGAAGAAAAGACAAAGATGAACCTGAAAGCAGAGGGGACAGAGTCTGGGTCACAGCAGAGTGACCAGGGAGCTCACAGGAAGGAGCTCGTGGATGTCGGGTGCTTCAGGTGTGGAAGGTACAGCTGGGCTCTGCAGTCACGGGCTCCGGGAGGCTTCAAGGAAGGCCAGCTTCTGGAGGGCGACTGTCCCACGTCGGCTGAGGGTCGCTGCGGTGTTAGTGTCCCGATTGGATCCACTAAGCATTGGCAACCGCAACCCACGCAAGATGAACAAAGCAGCTGCTGGTGCAGACCCACGGGGTCTGAGGGTGCTCTCCTTTGCAGGAAGCGTAGAGCAGGCCTGGAGCAACCAGGGGAACTCTTAGAAAAGAAGATTGTCCTCCGTCAGGGCCCACAAGTCGAGAGACAAGGGACCGCGGAAGGCAGCAAAATGGAGTGCGTAAAAGGGCTCCCACGGGCCACCGGAGCGGGCCAGGGAGCTGAGGGTCAGCACAAATGCTGCTTGAAGGTTGGCTCAAGAATGGGCCAAAGCACAACTTCCCCACTGGTCGGGGTCGTGTGCTGGACAAGAGGTGGCCGGTGTCTTGGGGTATGCGGGGATCTCGACACCCACGTGGTCCATGGTGCTCAGACTTGCTGGGCTCGCTCACAGGACGCTGGGATGCACTGGAGACCCACCTCGAGGTTGCTGGAAGGCGTCGAAGGTCGTGAGAGCAACGAAGTTCCAACCGGGTATCTTGTAGTCTTTTAGGTGCCTGCCAAGCAGGGGGATAACTCCTTTATCCCAAGGGAGATTTCTTCAGTCAGCTGGGCAGCAGCTCGTCGAAGGTCAGTTCTGTGAAGTCCTGTACGAATCTAAGGCTCTAGGGCAAAGTTATTCCCATATATCCCCAAGATTAGGGGATGGTCCAAAATAGAGCCTACCAATCAGAGTAGAGGCGGGAAAGGGTGGCTACACCCACTCCCCTTTGTGTGTTTCCCGCCTGGGCGAGGGGCAGGATGCCCCTGAACCGGTTCCAGGCGGTGTATGCAGAATTGGGGCTCTGCAGCTGCCTAAGTGCAACTCTGAATGGACTTTTGGTGCACCCACCCTGTTCCAATCCACATATCCTGTCTGGGGAGGTGCTGGCACCTCCCTGCCACAGGAGCCCTATTGTCCAGATGGCGAGGCTGGGGTTTTCCCCAGCAACAGCCAGCCAGAGTCGTGTAGGTGGCGAACAGTAGCCATTTTGTGGTACATGTGCACTTTTAAATTGGTTTCCAAATTCTACCGCTTTTCCCATATCACCCTCCTAGCAAGGGGGAATCGTGCCCCCATGCCCATGGCTGGACTGGGGGTATGATTCCTTCATGTTTGACACCAAACACGATATGGTTCGGTGTAGCCATTCCAAAGTTACAGCGATGACGCAATAACTTATAATGCGGTTAAGAGTATATGGTATGGCTACACTACAAACAACCCAGTAACATTTTTACGAAGGTTGCAGGGAGGCCCTACTCACGTAGGGGTCCCCCCTCACACATACCTCAGCACCCAGCCCTGTAGGATTACCAGGGCCTGCCATCGGGGTGACCTATGAGAGTATATGTGTTGTAATGGTATGGGACATAGGGTACCTACATCCCTGTAAGGGGTGCTAGCACCACCTTACCCAGGCTACAGTAGTGGCCTGGTGGTGTCAGTTTGGGTGGCTGTCCCAGGGTGGCACAACAAGTGCTGCAGCCCTGGTAGGCCTACTGGGGGCCCCATGCCCTGGGTACCTAGGGTACCATCTACAAGGGACTGGTAGGGCATGTCCAGCATCCAATTATGTTTGTACCTAGAGTACTCACAACAGTTTTAGGGAGAAAGCAGATAGGCTGGGGTCCTGGATAGCAGGATCCCAGCCAGACTAGTCAAAAACCACTTAAATACCAGGCAAAAAGTTGGGGGCAACCATTAGTCAGATTCCACTCTCCTACAGTTAAGGTCTTAACTTTTACTCTGGACTAATGGTTAAGGTCTTAACTCTTACTCTGGACTAATGGTTAAGGTCCTAACTCTTACTCTGGACTAATGGTTAAGGTCTTAACTCTTACTCTTGCATCATCGTTAAGGTCTAAACTCTTACTCTGGCATCATGGTTAAGGTCTTAACTCTTACTCTGGCATCATGGTTAAGGTCTTAACTCTTACTCTGGACTAATGGTTAAGGTCTTAACTCTTACTCTGGGATCATGGTTAAGTTCGTAACTCTTACTGTGGCCTATTGGTTAAGGTCCTAACTCTTACTCTGGCATCATGGTTAAGGTCTTAGACTCATACTCTGGCATCATGGTTAAGATCTTATCTCTTACTCTGGACTAATGGTTAAGTTCTTAACTCTTACTCTGGCATCATGGTTAAGGTCTTAGACTCTTACTCTGGACTAATGGTTAAGGTCTTAACTCTTACTCTGGGCTAATGGTTAAGGTCTTAATTCTTACTCTGGACTAATGGTTAAGGTCTTATCTCTTACTCTGGACTACTGGTTAATGTCTTAACTCTTACTCTGGCATCATGGTTAAGGTCTTAACTCTCACTCTGACATCATGGTTAAGGTCTTAACTCTTACTCTGTACTCATGGTTAAGGTCTTAACTCTTACTCTGGCATCATGGTTAAGGTCTTAACTCTTACTCTGGACTAATGGTTAAGGTCTTAACTCTTACTCTGGAATCATGGTTAAGGTCTTAACTCTTACTCTGGACTAATGGTTAAGGTCTTAACTCTTACTCTGGCATCATGGTAAAGGGCTTAACTCTTACTCTGGACTAATGGTTAAGGTCTTAGACTCTTACTCTGGACTAATGGTTAAGGTCTTAACTCTTTCTCTGGGCTAATGGTTAAGGTCTTAGACTCTTACTCTGGCATCATGGTTAAGGTCTTAGACTCTTACTTTGGCATCAAGGTTAAGGTCTTAACTCTTACTCTGGCATCATGGTTAAGGTCTTTACTCTTACTCTGGACTAATGGTTAAGGTCTTAGACTCTTACTCTGGACTAATGGTTAAGGTCTTAACTCTTACTCTGGCATCATGGTTAAGGTCTTAGACTCTTACTCTGGACTAATGGTTAAGGTCTTAACTCTTACTCTGGACTAATGGTTAAGGTCTTAACTCTTACTCTGGACCAATAGTTAAGGTCTTAACTCTTACTCTGGACTAATGGTTAAGGTCTTAACTCTTCCTCTGGACTAATGGTTAAGGTCTTAACTCTTACTCTGGACTAATGGTTGAGGTCTTATCTCTTACTCTGGGCTAATGATTAAAGTCTTAACTCTTACTCTGGCATCATGGTTAAGGTCTTAACTCTTACTCTGGCATCATGGTTAAGGTCTTAACTCTTACTCTGGACTAATGGTTAAGGTCTTAACCCTTACTCTGGCATCACGGTTAAGGTCTTAACTCTTACTCTGGACTAATGGTTAAGGTCTTAACTCTTACTCTGGGCTAATGGTTAAGGTCTTAACTCTTACTCTGGACTAATGGTTAAGGTCTTAACTCTTACTCTGGACTAATGGTTAAGGTCTTAGTCTCTTACTCTGGCATCATGGTTAAGGTCTTAACTCTTACTCTGAACTAATGGTTAAGGTCTTAACTCTTACTCTGGCATCATGGTTAAGTTCGTAACTCTTACTGTGGCCTATTGGTTAAGGTCCTAACTCTTACTCTGGCATCATGGTTAATGTCTTAACTCCTACTCTGGCATCATGGTTAAGGTCTTAACTCTTACTCTGGACTAATGGTTAAGGTCTTAACTCTTACTCTAGCATCACGGTTAAGGTCCTAACTCTTAATCTGGGCTAATGGTTAAGGTCTTAACTCTTACTCTGGACTAATGGTTAAGGTCTTAACTCTTACTCTGGACTAATGGTTAAGGTCTTAACTCTTACTCTGGGCTAATGATTAAGGTCTTAATTCTTACTCTGGCATCATGGTTAAGGTCTTAACTCTTACTCTGGACTAATGCTTAAGGTCTTAACTCTTACTCTGGCATCACGGTTAAGGTCTTAACTCTTACTCTGGACTAATGGTTAAGGTCTTAACTCTTACTCTGGACTAATGGTTACGGTCTTAACTCTTACTCTAGCATCATGGTTAAGGTCTTAACTCTTACTCTGGATTAATGGTTAAGGTCTTCACTCTTACTCTGGCATCATGGTTAAGGTCTTAACTCTTACTCTGGCATCATGGTTAAGGTCTTAACTCTTACTCTGGACTAATGGTTAAGGTCTTAGACTCTTACTCTGGACTAATGGTTAAGGTCTTAACTCTTACTCTGGCATCATGGTTAAGGTCTTAGACTCTTTCTCTGGACTAATGGTTAAGGTCTTAACTCTTACTCTGGACTAATGGTTAAGGTCTTAACTCTTACTCTGGACTAATGGTTAAGGTCTTAGACTCTTACTCTCAACTAATGGTTAAGGTCTTAACTCTTACTCTGGCATCATGGTTAAGGTCTTAGACTCTTACTCTGGACTAATGGTTAAGGTCTTAACTCATACTCTGGACTAATGGTTAAGGTCTTAACTCTTACTCTGGACTAATGGTTAATGTATTAACTCTTACTCTGGCATCATGGTTAAGGTCTTAACTGTTACTCTGGACTAATGGTTAAGGTCTTAACTCTTACTCTGGCATCATGGTTAAGGTCTTAACTCTTACTCTGGACTAATGGTTAAGGTCCTAACTCTTACTCTGGCATCATGGTTAATGTCTGAACTCTTACTCTGGCATCATGGTTAAGGTCTTAACTCTTACTCTGGACTAATGGTTAAGGTCTTAACTCCTACTCTGGGCTAATGGTTAAGGTCTTAACTCTTACTCTGGACTAATGGTTAAGGTCTTAACTCTTACTCTGGACTAATGGTTAAGGTCTTATCTCTTAATCTGGGCTAATGATTAAGGTCTTAACTCTTACTCTGGCATCATGGTTAAGGTCTTAACTCTTACTCTGGCATCATGGTTAAGGTCTTAACTATTACTCTGGACTAATGGTTAAGGTCTTAACTCGTACTCTGGCATCACGGTTAAGGTCTTAACTCTTACTCTGGACTAGTGGTTAAGGTCTTAACTCTTACTCTGGGCTAATGATTAAGGTCTTAACTCTTACTCTGGCATCATGGTTAAGGTCTTAACTCTTACTCTGGACTCATGGTTAAGGTCTTAACTCTTACTCTGGACTAATGGTTAAGGTCTTAACTCTTACTCTGGCATCACGGTTAAGGTCTTAACTCTTACTCCGGACTAATGGTTAAGGGCTTAACTCTTACTCTGGACTAATGGTTACGGTCTTAACTCTTACTCTAGCATCATGGTTAAGGTCTTAACTCTTACTCTGGACTAATGGTTAAGGTCTTAACTCTTACTCTGGCATCATGGTTAAGGTCTTAACTCTTACTCTGGACTAATGGTTAAGGTCTTAGACTCTTACTCTGGACTAATGGTTAAGGTCTTAACTCTTACTCTGGACTAATGGTTAAGGTCTTAACTCTTACTCTAGACTAATGGTTAAGGTCTTAGACTCTTACTCTCGACTAATGGTTAAGGTCTTACTCTTACTCTGGCATCATGGTTAAGGTCTTAGACTCTTACTCTGGACTAATGGTTAAGGTCTTAACTCATACTCTGGACTAATGGTTAAGGTCTTAACTCTTACTCTGGACTAATGGTTAAGGTATTAACTCTTACTCTGGCATCATGGTTAAGGTCTTAACTCTTACTCTGGACTAATGGTTAAGGTCTTAACTCTTACTCTGGCATCATGGTTAAGGTCTTAACTCTTACTCTGGACTAATGGTTAAGGTCTTAACTCTTACTCTGGGATCATGGTTAAGTTCGTAACTCTTACTGTGGCCTATTGGTTAAGGTCCTAACTCTTACTCTGGCATCATGGTTAATGTCTTAACTCTTACTCTGGCATCATGGTTAAGGTCTTAACTCTTACTCTGGACTAATGGTTAAGGGCTTAACTCTTACTCTGGCATCACGGTTAAGGTCTTAACTCTTACTCTGGACTAATGGTTAAAGTCTTAACTCTTACTCTGGGCTAATGGTTAAGGTCTTAACTCTTACTCTGGACTAATGGTTAAGGTCTTAACTCTTACTCTGGACTAATGGTTAAGGTCTTAACTCTTACTCTGGACTAATGGTTAAGGTCTTATCTCTTACTCTGGGCTAATGATTAAGGTCTTAACTCTTACTCTGGCATCATGGTTAAGGTCTTAACTCTTACTCTGGCATCATGGTTAAGGTCTTAACTCTTACTCTGGACTAATGGTTAAGGTCTTAACTCTTACTCTGGCATCACGGTTAAGGTCTTAACTCTTATTCTGGACTAATGGATAAGGTCTTAACTCTTACTCTGGACTAATGGTTAAGGTCTTAACTCTTACTCTAGCATCATGGTTAAGGTCTTAACTCTTACTCTGGACTAATGGTTAAGGTCTTAACTCTTACTCTGGCATCATGGTTAAGGTCTTAACTCTTACTCTGGCATCATGGTTAAGGTCTTAACTCTTACTATGGACTAATGGTTAAGGTCTTATTTCTTACTCTGGACTAATGGTTAAGGTCTTAACTCTTACTCTGGCATCATGGTTAAGGTCTTAGACTCTTACTCTGGAATAATGGTTAAGGTCTTAACTCTTACTCTGGACTAATGGTTAAGGTCTTAACACTTACTCTGGCATCACGGTTAAGGTCTTAACTCTTACTCTGGACTAATGGTTAAGGTCTTAACTCTTACTCTGGGCTAATGGTTAAGGTCTTAACTCTTACTCTGGACTAATGGTTAAGGTCTTAACTCTTTCTCTGGGCTAATGGTTAAGGTCTTAGACTCTTACTCTGGCATCATGGTTAAGGGCTTAACTCTTACTCTGGACTAATGGTTAAGGTCTTAGACTCTTACTCTGGACTAATGGTTAAGGTCTTAACTCTTTCTCTGGGCTAATGGTTAAGGTCTTAGACTCTTACTCTGGCATCATGGTTAAGGTCTTAGACTCTTACTCTGGCATCGACGTTAAGGGCTTAACTCTTACTCTGGACTAATGGTTAAGGGCTTAACTCTTACTCTGGACTAATGGTTAAGGTCTTAACTCTTACTCTGGACTAATGGTTAAGGTCTTAACTCTTACTCTGGACTAATGGTTAAGGTCTTAGACTCTTACTCTCGACTAATGGTTAAGGTCTTACTCTTACTCTGGCATCATGGTTAAGGTCTTAGACTCTTACTCTGGACTAATGGTTAAGGTCTTAACTCATACTCTGGACTAATGGTTAAGGTCTTAACTCTTACTCTGGACTAATGGTTAAGGTATTAACTCTTACTCTGGCATCATGGTTAAGGTCTTAACTCTTACTCTGGACTAATGGTTAAGGTCTTAACTCTTACTCTGGCATCATGGTTAAGGTCTTAACTCTTACTCTGGACTAATGGTTAAGGTCTTAACTCTTACTCTGGGATCATGGTTAAGTTCGTAACTCTTACTGTGGCCTATTGGTTAAGGTCCTAACTCTTACTCTGGCATCATGGTTAATGTCTTAACTCTTACTCTGGCATCATGGTTAAGGTCTTAACTCTTACTCTGGACTAATGGTTAAGGGCTTAACTCTTACTCTGGCATCACGGTTAAGGTCTTAACTCTTACTCTGGACTAATGGTTAAAGTCTTAACTCTTACTCTGGGCTAATGGTTAAGGTCTTAACTCTTACTCTGGACTAATGGTTAAGGTCTTAACTCTTACTCTGGACTAATGGTTAAGGTCTTAACTCTTACTCTGGACTAATGGTTAAGGTCTTATCTCTTACTCTGGGCTAATGATTAAGGTCTTAACTCTTACTCTGGCATCATGGTTAAGGTCTTAACTCTTACTCTGGCATCATGGTTAAGGTCTTAACTCTTACTCTGGACTAATGGTTAAGGTCTTAACTCTTACTCTGGCATCACGGTTAAGGTCTTAACTCTTATTCTGGACTAATGGATAAGGTCTTAACTCTTACTCTGGACTAATGGTTAAGGTCTTAACTCTTACTCTAGCATCATGGTTAAGGTCTTAACTCTTACTCTGGACTAATGGTTAAGGTCTTAACTCTTACTCTGGCATCATGGTTAAGGTCTTAACTCTTACTCTGGCATCATGGTTAAGGTCTTAACTCTTACTCTGGACTAATGGTTAAGGTCTTAACTCTTACTCTGGGCTAATGGTTAAGGTCTTAACTCTTACTCTGGACTAATGGTTAAGGTCTTAACTCTTTCTCTGGGCTAATGGTTAAGGTCTTAGACTCTTACTCTGGCATCATGGTTAAGGGCTTAACTCTTACTCTGGACTAATGGTTAAGGTCTTAGACTCTTACTCTGGACTAATGGTTAAGGTCTTAACTCTTTCTCTGGGCTAATGGTTAAGGTCTTAGACTCTTACTCTGGCATCATGGTTAAGGTCTTAGACTCTTACTCTGGCATCGACGTTAAGGGCTTAACTCTTACTCTGGACTAATGGTTAAGGGCTTAACTCTTACTCTGGACTAATGGTTAAGGTCTTAACTCTTACTCTGGACTAATGGTTAAGGTCTTAACTCTTACTCTGGACTAATGGTTAAGGTCTTAGACTCTTACTCTCGACTAATGGTTAAGGTCTTACTCTTACTCTGGCATCATGGTTAAGGTCTTAGACTCTTACTCTGGACTAATGGTTAAGGTCTTAACTCATACTCTGGACTAATGGTTAAGGTCTTAACTCTTACTCTGGACTAATGGTTAAGGTATTAACTCTTACTCTGGCATCATGGTTAAGGTCTTAACTCTTACTCTGGACTAATGGTTAAGGTCTTAACTCTTACTCTGGCATCATGGTTAAGGTCTTAACTCTTACTCTGGACTAATGGTTAAGGTCTTAACTCTTACTCTGGGATCATGGTTAAGTTCGTAACTCTTACTGTGGCCTATTGGTTAAGGTCCTAACTCTTACTCTGGCATCATGGTTAATGTCTTAACTCTTACTCTGGCATCATGGTTAAGGTCTTAACTCTTACTCTGGACTAATGGTTAAGGGCTTAACTCTTACTCTGGCATCACGGTTAAGGTCTTAACTCTTACTCTGGACTAATGGTTAAAGTCTTAACTCTTACTCTGGGCTAATGGTTAAGGTCTTAACTCTTACTCTGGACTAATGGTTAAGGTCTTAACTCTTACTCTGGACTAATGGTTAAGGTCTTAACTCTTACTCTGGACTAATGGTTAAGGTCTTATCTCTTACTCTGGGCTAATGATTAAGGTCTTAACTCTTACTCTGGCATCATGGTTAAGGTCTTAACTCTTACTCTGGCATCATGGTTAAGGTCTTAACTCTTACTCTGGACTAATGGTTAAGGTCTTAACTCTTACTCTGGCATCACGGTTAAGGTCTTAACTCTTATTCTGGACTAATGGATAAGGTCTTAACTCTTACTCTGGACTAATGGTTAAGGTCTTAACTCTTACTCTAGCATCATGGTTAAGGTCTTAACTCTTACTCTGGACTAATGGTTAAGGTCTTAACTCTTACTCTGGCATCATGGTTAAGGTCTTAACTCTTACTCTGGCATCATGGTTAAGGTCTTAACTCTTACTATGGACTAATGGTTAAGGTCTTAACTCTTACTCTGGACTAATATTTAAGGTCTTAACTCTTACTCTGGCATCATGGTTAAGGTCTTAGACTCTTACTCTGGAATAATGGTTAAGGTCTTAACTCTTACTCTGGACTAATGGTTAAGGTCTTAACACTTACTCTGGCATCACGGTTAAGGTCTTAACTCTTACTCTGGACTAATGGTTAAGGTCTTAAGTCTTACTCTGGGCTAATGGTTAAGGTCTTAACTCTTACTCTGGACTAATGGTTAAGGTCTTAACTCTTTCTCTGGGCTAATGGTTAAGGTCTTAGACTCTTACTCTGGCATCATGGTTAAGGGCTTAACTCTTACTCTGGACTAATGGTTAAGGTCTTAGACTCTTACTCTGGACTAATGGTTAAGGTCTTAACTCTTTCTCTGGGCTAATGGTTAAGGTCTTAGACTCTTACTCTGGCATCATGTTTAAGGTCTTAGACTCTTACTCTGGCATCAAGGTTAAGGTCTTAACTCTTACTCTGGCATCATGGTTAAGGTCTTTACTCTTACTCTGGACTAATGGTTAAGGTCTTAGACTCTTACTCTGGACTAATGGTTAAGGTCTTAACTCTTACTCTGGCATCATGGTTAAGGTCTTAGACTCTTACTCTGGACTAATGGTTAAGGTCTTAACTCTTACTCTGGACTAATGGTTAAGGTCTTAACTCTTACTCTGGACCAATGGTTAAGGTCTTAACTCTTACTCTGGACTAATGGTTAAGGTCTTAACTCTTACTCTGGCATCATGGTTAAGGTCTTAACTCTTACTCTGGCATCATGGTTAAGGTCTTAACTCTTACTATGGACTAATGGTTAAGGTCTTAACTCTTACTCTGGACTAATGGTTAAGGTCTTAACTCTTACTCTGGCATCATGGTTAAGGTCTTAACTCTTACTCTGGACTAATGGTTAAGGTCTTAACTCTTACTCTGGGCTAATGGTTAAGGTCTTAACTCTTACTCTGGACTAATGGTTAAGGTCTTAACTCTTACTCTGGACAAATGGTTAAGGTCTTAGACTCTTACTCTGGCATCATGGTTAAGGTCTTAACTCTTACTCTGAACTAATGGTTAAGGTCTTAACTCTTACTCTGTGGAAATATTATCTTATAGATCCACCTATATATGACATCATAACCAATTATGTTCCTTTTTACTCCTTATTACACCCATTTTTTGGTTACGCAGATATATCGTCATTTTCCTTATCAATTGTTACGCCTACTGCATTCGCCTCATTGTAATGTATGATCTATAAAAGTCATTTCATGTCAATAATGTATGTACTTCACTTCCTGAACCTCCGTGGTGATGGAACTTGGAGCAACCGATTATAATCGTTCATTGGAATAAAGCCCATTCCGAACCTCTAATACCACGGATTCTGCCTCTCATTTTACTGAGCTATTTAATTATGTTTCTGTATCAAATTCAGTCCAGGTAAAGGAAAATTATTTACCACATGAATGGCGCCCGAACAGGGACACTTTCTCATCTCACGCGCCGGCGGTGAGTTGCAGGCCCGGTCTCCTGCCACAGCTGGACGGACAATTACGCGTACCAGCAGGATTTCCTGTATCTCCCTCCGGTCAAGCGGGGGCGACTGAGACTGCGATCAACACCCAGACGAGGCGGTGAGAAGTGCGAAGTATCCCGACCAGAGCCTAGCTGAGAGAGCAAGATCCGAGGTATACAGAGACCCACCAGTTCGAAGTCAAGCCCAGTGTCCGACGAGTCGAGTCGAGTCCAGTCCGGTTCAAGTTCAAGTTACCGAGGCCTTCCGTTTCCGAAGCTACCCGGTGAGTACCATTGCTGGGGAGGCATTTCTGACGTGCACATAGGTTGTGCCGGTCAAGACGGGTTTGGGTACACAAATCCGGTCTGCACTGTTTCAGCAGTGTATCTGTACTGTTTAGCAGTATATCAAGTATTCCGAAGTATCTAGTTATTGTCAAGAATTATGCTTGGTGATTAGTTATGCGGACGATCATCATTGTTGGTTATTTTAAAGGTTAAAAATGTTTTAATGTTTAATGTTTAATGTGTTAAACGTCCTGCATATTGTGGTATGAATGGTTGTTCATTACTGTGCTTTTGTACTAAGTGTGTTCAAAATCAAGTATCAGATCAGTTCTCAATATGCCGTTCTTTTCGAAACTAAGACAGATCACTACAAGAAAAGGGGTACTCGAGGAAGCCGTTCCCATTCCTCCTAGGGACACTCCAGGGTACTTCATGTATCATAAACATGGCCTAGACGCCATATTATTTCTTGATTTATGGGTAGACTACACCAAGGAATTACCAGAAAGTCAGAGGTGGCCCACAGCGGGAACCTGGGATGCAGAGTGCATCATGAAAGTAGAAGAAGAGTTATGGAAAAGGAAAGTCAGACAGTCACAGAAAGACGCCGTTGAGTTATGGCGTAAAGAATCACATAGACGAACAGAAAAAGCACGTAGACAGGAAGAAAAGAATAAAGAAAGTTCAAATAAAGTTCGAGAAAATCTATTAATTGAGGAAGGTATCCGAGTGAAATCAGAACAAGTAGACAGACAAAGAAACGCCCTTATGAATGGTATGTATCCCCTTCTGGCCGAAGGATTACCTAAGGCTACTCCAGAAATACCGAAAGACTTGCCACCCCCATTGTTCCCAATAAAGGTACATCCTAAGGGGCATCCTAGAACCGCAGAAGATGTTTTTCTTTCCTCATATTTAGATGACGCAGCTCCCGAATATGCTAATTCTGCCCCGCATAGACCGCATACCAGGGAGATCCAACGCCAAGATCCAGTACCCGTATCCCTACAGCAACAGATCGAGTCACAAGTTCCGGCAAGCACATCTGTTTCTGCATCCGCTCCTACAGCTACTTCTATAGCTGTGTCCACACCTGTAGTTGCTGTGTCACGTTCAACGAATCCTTTCACACCCGACACCCCAGATGGGGCTACGGGAGGTGCTACCAATATCTTTTCTACGCCACCCAGAATAAATAAACTTACTTTTCAAGAGTCAGCACATTCACGTACACCCAAACTCATAAGTGCCCGTACGCTGAAGGAACTTCTTATAGATTGCAGATATGACCCTGTGCCCGGTAAAGAGGACGAAATGACCCTGGCATCATTGCGTATCAGACGAGCCGCAGTGTATTTAGGGAAGTTACCAGGAATGACTGCGCATCTAGATAAAATATATCATTTTGTCCAAACAGGGCGAGATCCAGAATGTATTAGCAGAGCTATGGAATACCAGAAAGTAGAGATACAGGGGGAACTGTTACGTTTCCTCATAAACTGTGTGATCAGAAATCAAGACCGACCGGGGGTAGACCCGGAAGCAATGCAAATTCTTACAAGATGGAGCCAGAATATATCAGAAGGTAGACATGATAAACAAAATTGTATAATAGCCATGTGCCGAAAGATCCGTAAAGAAATAGAGCGCCTACACGAAGAGAGATTAGAGGTAGACGAGTTCGAACAAAGCGAGGAAGAAGGGTCAGGACTGCCCACAGGACAGTCGGACACCATAGCCTATGTAGGTAGAGGAAGATCTTGTAATAATAATAGACGTCTTACTGACTCAATACGTCCGATATGTCCAGATAATAACAGGAATTTCCAAATACCTATAATTAATATAAGGTCTAACGAGCATTCGTTCCAAACCGCCGACAAACTACTCCGAGAACGAAGGGGTTATCATTTTCTCGATTCTATGGATGAACAAGATTTAGCCAGGGCAGCTGTCCATTGGGTGGACAGTCCCGGAAAATATAGTGATGATACAGTAGTACGCACATTTTTGAATCTTACCCCAGATGAACAGAGGTTAGCTGGGATTTATATGATTCAACAACTCATTATACTATATCGAAGTCAGCATTCGGACCCTGGTCCCTTACCTGACATACTGACTGAATTGCTTATGAATAAATGGAGAGGTGCAGGTACTAAATTAATTAAAGAAATTCTAGAATCAAGAAAGCAGTATATTCTTTTTGTATGCGCAGAGCATGTCTCATTGCCCGTCAAGGAAAGAACCACGTATCACATGGATAGACAGAATCCGTTACGAGAAGTGCACCCAATAAAAGGCGAGGACAACGAGTTCAAGCGCGTATTTGTATATACGCCCATATCGAAAATAGAATTGTTACAAATGAAGAAAGTGGTACCCAGTCATGACAAAGATCCAGCGGGTTTTCACCGAGAAATTAAAGACATGTTACTCATGGGAGAGTATACCTATCCCGACATTATGACAATATTAAAGGTATTGATGCCTGCTGGTATTTATGAGAAACTCAAGGAAAAAGAGTGGGAGGTAGGAGACCAAAAGATAGAATGGTCAGTGTTAGAAGCGGAAGAAAAGGCCCGAACTGCAGGAGCAGGACTTGGGGATAAAACTAAAGCACTGCCAGGTTTATTAGTACAGGTACTGCCACGTTTATTAACTACAAAAAAGGAAGATTGGGGTACAATTTCAGCCTGTAAACAGAAGCAAGATGAAGACACTAGTGATTACTATGCCCGATTTGAAAAATGTTTTGGTATAAATAGTGGCATAAAAGCAAGTAGCGAATCATACCCACATCTGTTTGTAACAAAATTAGTAGAAAATGCCCTGCCACCAGTAAAGAATAGAGTATTAAAATTCGAGAGTACCTGGCAAGGTAACACTCCATCACAAATGTTACAAATGTTACAGTACCATCATAATAGAATTAGAGAGGAACAAGAACATGAACACAGACGCATGAAAGACACGAAAATGAAAATGTTAGTTTCCCAGACAGTTCCAGCTGAAGGACATAAAAAGGGTATGACGCATTCCGATTCAGCAGGACCTGTAAAAGGGACATGCAATTATTGTAAAAAACCAGGTCATTATGTACACGATTGTCCAGTTTTAAAACATAATATCGCCATAGGTAAAACACAAGAAAGACCACGGCCATTTAGACAAGAGCAGAATGAACAAGGAGCTCTGCAGCATGCCCAGGCCATGCCAGCCGCACAACAGCCAATACAGTTTGTGCCAGCTGCACCACCGTTGCCTGTTGCTGCCACACAGACAACAACACGACAAATGTATCAGACCGCACAGTATGAATATCCTGAGCGTTACGCATGAACTAGCCTAGAGAGGGAAGTTGACTTACCCCTTATCGAGATACCTGTAGATCAAGAAGGACCTTATGTACACAGTGAATTATTAGGCCAAGATAGAAAATTTTTACTCGATACAGGGGCAAGTCGAACAACTATAAAACGTAGTGAAGTTCCAGGGGCACCCCTCTCAGGCTCACAAAATATTTCCCTTGGTTTTTCAGGAAAACCTATTGTTAATGAAGTGTCACAACCTCTGCCACTTACGATAGGACCTCTGACCCGAACTACAGATTTATTGCTTACTAAATCATGTCCAGAAAACTTGCTAGGAATAAAAACATTGAAAGCTCTAGGAGCCATAATATGTTGTTCTCCGGAAGGAGTAAGATTGTTTTTACGTGATTTTAAAGGTCACTATGTATCTAGAGACATGGATCCCCGACTGCAGACTTTACCTACACGTCTATGGGCACAAGGCCCTACTGATGTTGGTTGCATGAATATTACACCATATCGAGTCACATTAAAGGCAGGAGTGGTGCTACCACGAATGCGACAATACAAGTTACCACCAGATGCTGTAGTGGCTTTACTACAAATCATTGACGAGCTCATTACCCAAGGAGTAGTTGTAGAAACAGACTCCAATGTATGTAATTCACCGATAATTCCGATTCTTAAACGAACAGATCCAAAGGCCCCGCCAGTATATCGATTGGTTATTGATCTGCGCGAATTAAACAAGTGCATTGTGCCACAATTCCCTGTGGTCCCAGATATCTCGTCATTACTGACAGCCATTGATTCCGAAGCAACATTCTTTACTGTAATCGATCTCAAGAATGCCTTTTTCAGCGTCCCAATAGATCCGGAAAGCCAATATTTGTTCGGATTTAGTTTAAATGGACGTAGCTTTAAATTCTCACGCGCACCTCAAGGATTTACAGAAAGCCCCAGCATCTATAGCCAAGCACTGAAACGAGAACTTGACAGTATCCACATGCCAGTTAACACTGCCCTGCTTCAATATGTCGATGATCTGCTGATCACCGCAAGAAGCGAACCGGAATGTGAAAAAGCATCACTGACAGTTTTACAATTTCTAGCCGAAAAGGGGCACAAGGTGTCCCCTTCTAAGCTGCAATTCTGTGTCCAGCGAGTTATTTATCTTGGACACTCGCTGTCCAAGGAGGGAAGGCAGCTTACACCGGACCGCATTCAGTTAATAGCTAACATGCCAACACCCAAGACACAAAAGGAGGTGCGGGCTTTCATAGGCCTCACTTCATACTGTAGACAGTGGATCCCGCAATATGCATTTCTGGCAAAATCACTCATTCAGTTAACCACACAGGAGGCAGCCACATCGACTGTCCTCCCTTGGACACAGAAACATACACAAGCTTTTGAAAGCCTAAAGAAAGCTTTGTGTCAAGCACCTGTTTTAGCAACACCATGTTACAGAAAACAGTTTACACTCTTTGTTACAGAACGCAAAGGTACTGCCTTGTCAGTACTCACACAGGAACAAGCAGGAGCACACAAACCATGTGCTTATTTTTCTAGTACATTAGATCCAGTAGCTCAGGCTTTGCCTGCATGCCTGAAATCAGTAGCAGCGACAGCTTTAGCAATCAGACAAAGCGATGCCATAGTGTTAGGACATCCATTGACAGTTCAAGTACCACACGCAGTAGAGGTCCTTGTAAATAGAACGCAAACACAACACTTGACTATAGCGCGACTTACAGGATACGAGCTTACATTGTTTCAGCCACACATAGAAATCAGACGCTGTAACACATTGAATCCTGCCACACTTTTGCCAGTAACCGGAACAGACCCACTAGCTCATGACTGTATTGAAGTTATTACTATAACGACAAAACCCAGACAAGACTTGACAGATGTCCCATTGTCAGATCCAGACCTGACGTTGTATGTAGATGGTTCATGTATGAGAACAAGTACAGGAGAGTTAGTGGCTGCTTACGCAGTCACCACAGATACTGAAGTCATTGAAACTAATCGTATAAATACTTTGTCAGCTCAAGCCGCAGAGCTCATCGCTCTGACACAAGCCTGTATTCAAGCCACAAGTAAAAAAGTCAACATATACACTGATTCACGTTATGCATTCGGAGTTGTACATGACTTCGGCGTGCTGTGGCGAGAGAGAGGTTATTTAACTTCCCACGGTGCCCACATTCAACACGGACCCCTCATTCATGCCTTATTAGATGCAATACATCTACCTACTGCAATATCAATTATGAAATGTAAGGCTCATATGAAGGTTACTGATATCATTTCCCAAGGCAATGATCTAGCCGACAGAACAGCTAAACAGACTGCTCAAACTCAAACCCCCGACATGCCAAAGACAATAGTCCCGACACCGACACAGTGTATGACAGTTAAAGATCCTACCCTTGACGTAATTGACATACAGACACATGCTACACCAGACGAGATAAAGAAATGGACTGAATTAGGAGGGATCCAGACGGACCAAGGATGGATGATGAAGGAAAAGTCTGTATGGTTCCTTCCTGATTCAATGGTCCAAGTTATAATTAACACTATACATAGTCCAGCACATCTAGGAGAAAAAGCTATGCTAGACAGCATTCAACACATTTGGTTCAATAAACATTTACGAGCAGCAGCCAAACAAAAGGTCCGTACCTGTATGATCTGTTGCCAGTTCAACCCAGGAAAAAGCGTTCCCGTAGAACAGGGTGGATTTCATCCTCCTGATCACCCTTTTGAAGTCCTCCAGATGGATTATATCCAGATGGAACGATGTCGAGGATTCAAATATGTTCTCGTAGTTGTCTGCGCTCTGTCCCGTTGGACGGAGGCATACCCGGTTTCAGATTACACTGCCCCGACTACTGCCAAACAGTTAGTTCGAGAATTCTTCCCACGATACGGTTTACCACGTGTTGTCTACTCAGATAACGGCCAGCCGTTCTCATCCGAATTAATGAAACATGTTTCACTTCTGCTAGGATATCAGTGGAAATTCCACTGTGTTCGACACCCCGAGGCAGCAGGTCTCGTAGAAAGACATAATCAGATACTGAAAATCAGACTGTCTAAAATATGCAGAGAGAAAGGTGTCGACTGGATAGTAGCATTACCAGTTGCACTCTTTTACATGAGAATGGTAGCACACTCTCGAACTGGGCTATCCCCGTATGAGGTGATCTTCGGCAGACCACCAAATATGTGGGGGACGCCTATACCACGCAAAATAACTGATGTTGACTGTAATATGCTGACAGATTACTTGGCTTCCTTGATGTCTGCACTACAATCTTGTCGTTCACAGGTTGCTGCAGCATTTCCCGACAACACTGAGGTGAAACCCCATGACGTAGTTCCGGGTGATTTCGTGTTTGTGAAAAATTTCGACCGAAAGACTCAGCTGGAGCCCAGGTGGAAGACACCCAAGTTGGTTTTGCTGACCACAAGAACAGCCGTGAAGATCGAGGGCCGCAAGGGCTGGATTCATTCAAGTCATATCAAGAAATTTCATGGACAATCCTCGGATATAGACATTGTGCCCTGCACTCCCTCACAGACTGATTCAAAACTTCCTTTTGTTGAACAGAGCAACTCTGAACACTATAAACTAAAGCTTAGGCCCAACCAGTCGAGCAATTTGATTGTTTAAGTCCTCTCCAAGGTGAAGCGGTTGAATTGTCTCTGACATGTATCCCTTGGACCTGAGTAGAGAAAGCACCCGGAAAATGTTGAAACGACAGGCGTATTGTAAATCACTGCGTAGCCACTGTATAGTGACATTATTAATCTTGTTTTTCTTAAGTCTTTTAATAATTACTGCAAGCATATTGTTGCACATATATTACCCTATTTCCAGAAATGTTTATAATGTTACTGCTGAACATTCTTTTAGTGACTTACCTCCGCATGAATTGTCTTATAGACTTGCGCTGCGCAATAACACTTTCATTAGTATGTTACATCACTCCCATCAGACTAGTAATGCAACTAATTGTTGGGTGTGTGGCCGACTCCCTCCCTATCAGAATTATGAAGGAGTCCTGCCTTTCTTTCCACATCCGTTTACACATAATGGCTCCTGTGGAGCATGGTTTAGTTTAATCAATTCCATAGACTCAGACACAGCAGTTTACCAAGATCAATGGGTATGGGGAAACCTGAACCTAGTTTTACTCAAGGTCTGCTACCCTGACAAGGAGGGTCGCCCCAAAAGAACAGGAAATGATCTAGAAAATGAAGTATATGGATTAGATAATTTTACACCTAATCTCATGATTCTAAATGTCGTATCCGAAGTTGAACTAGTCTTACCCACCATGTCAGTATTCCCAGCGAAGGGTGAATTGTGTGTAAGAAAGGTTGGTTCCATACATATGGGCCATAGTAAATGCACTACTACAGTAGAATTCAGTGATCAAGGCAAATCTTCATTTAGAGCTTATCGCCACTCCTACTTTATATGTGGTCAGACTGCATATATGCGTCTACCTCTAGATTGGGATGGTACCTGCTACATTGCATTCCTTTTGCCACCTGTTTTCCTAGCTCCTCCTGATTATTATAGAAATATTCATTTAGTACACAACAGAGAGCGGAGAGATCTCCCAATTGTCGATTACACTGAAACAGCATGGGAAAAATACACAGATTTCAATAAAGGCATCTTTCCCTATATAGGTACTGTTACTAATAGTAAACTAATACGTAGATTAACTAGAACCCTTGAAGCAGTAGTGAATGAAACTATTTCCGCCTTAGGCAATTTAACAGAAGAGCAGTCTGCTATGCGGATTGTTGTGCTTCAAAATCGTCTTGTCCTTGACGTCATCCTGGCTGATAGGGGCGGAGCTTGTAGGGTCATCGGATCAAGCTGCTGCGTATTCATACCAGAAAATTCGCCATCAGTATATAAAGCCATAACTCGCCTTCATAAGATTGTAAACCAGATACACCAGAACCCAGGCACTTGGACTTGGTCCAGTTGGTTTTGGAGTGTGATATCAGCCTGGGGATGGAGAGTTCTATCTTTCCTAGGTATTGGCCTTCTTTCGTCCCGGAAGAAGAAAGAAGAACAAATGATGTTATATTAACAGATCAATGGATTGATGAAGATTGATATCTCTTAACGGGCAAGTAGGGGACAAGGAGGGAATGTGGAAATATGGATTTTCTGGTCAGTTATGTCCCCTATCTTGGACCCCAACGGTTCTATGAGCATGTCACAAGTACATGTATGTTCCCTCCAGTTCCAGTTATGAAGACGCAAATACATGTGCGTCCACCGTCAACATGTTCTCTGTCAGATCCGCCATGACTAGGCCGGATATTCCATTCCTAAATATGAAAGGCCACCGGCTTTATATGGTTCACTTATGCCATTTTACAGTCCAGGCAAGTAGGCCCTGATTCTGTCGTCAAACTCTTCTTGCCTTCTGCCTCTGAAAGCTCCAGTCTGAGCCTGCATCTGTGACCATGAACTTTGTCTCATTCTCTGCGCGGCTCACGAAGCCTGACATCAGCCTATTCTCTGCCAAGAACTGTATTTCACCTTCGAGTTATCTGCTTCCCCCTCAGCCGATGCATTCCTGCCTAGTAGTTTAAGTAAACATTCTTCCAGCTACCGAGCAAAAGGCTCGACTTCTCTGTCCTCATGCAAGTAATTCATAGCCCTGTTACCATAGAATATTCCTACCCACTCGCTTTCAGTGTAGACACTTAGACGCTTGCACACGCACGCACAGTCAGTATAGAATATATTCTGTTCGAGAGTCCTTCTTTTGTGGATAACATAGTTCTTTAAACATAGGATGTTAGATATGATTTGGGATTAGGTTGACTTGACCTCCCAGACTTTTTGTCTCCACATGTAGAGCTAAATGTCAAGCCCCCTTCACCCCCTAGTTGCACGTCAATCACACGTCATACTGCTGCGCACGCATCTATGCCAAGTATTATCTTATAGATCCACCTATATATGACATCATAACCAATTATGTTCCTTTTTACTCCTTATTACACCCATTTTTTGGTTACGCAGATATATCGTCATTTTCCTTATCAATTGTTACGCCTACTGCATTCGCCTCATTGTAATGTATGATCTATAAAAGTCATTTCATGTCAATAATGTATGTACTTCACTTCCTGAACCTCCGTGGTGATGGAACTTGGAGCAACCGATTATAATCGTTCATTGGAATAAAGCCCATTCCGAACCTCTAATACCACGGATTCTGCCTCTCATTTTACTGAGCTATTTAATTATGTTTCTGTATCAAATTCAGTCCAGGTAAAGGAAAATTATTTACCACAACTCTGGCATCATAGTTAAGTTCGTAACTCATACTGTGGCCTATTGGTTAAGGTCCTAACTCTTACTCTGGCATCATGGTTAATATCTTAACTCTTACTCTGGCATCATGGTTAAGGTCTTAACTCTTACTCTGGACTAATGGTTAAGGTCTTAACTCTTACTCTGGGCTAATGGTTAAGGTCTTAACTCTTACTCTGGACTAATGGTTAAGGTCTTAACTCTTACTCTGGACTAATGGTTAAGGTCTTAACTCTTACTCTGGACTAATGGTTAAGGTCTTAACTCTTACTCTGGGCTAATGATTAAGGTCTTAACTCTTACTCTGGCATCATGGTTAAGGTCTTAACTCTTACTCTGGACTAATGGTTACGGTCTTAACTCTTACTCTAGCATCATGGTTAAGGTCTTAACTCTTACTCTGGACTAATGGTTAAGGTCTTAACTCTTACTCTGGCATCATGGTTAAAGTCTTAACTCTTACTCTGGCATCATGGTTAAGGTCTTAACTCTTACTCTGGACTAATGGTTAAGGTCTTAGACTCTTACTCTGGACTAATGGTTAAGGTCTTAACTCTTACTCTGGCATCATGGTTAAGGTCTTAGACTCTTACTCTGGACTAATGATTAAGGTCTTAACTCTTACTCTGGACTAATGGTTAAGGTCTTCACTCTTACTCTGGACTAATGGTTAAGGTCTTAGACTCTTACTCTCGACTAATGGTTAAGGTCTTACTCTTACTCTGGCATCATGGTTAAGGTCTTAGACTCTTACTCTGGACTAATGGTTAAGGTCTTAACTCTTACTCTGGACTAATGGTTAAGGTCTTAACTCTTACTCTGGACTAATGGTTAAGGTCTTAGACTCTTACTCTGGACTAATGGTTAAGGTCTTAACTCTTTCTCTGGGCTAATGGTTAAGGTCTTAGACTCTTACTCTGGCATCATGGTTAAGGTCTTAGACTCTTACTCTGGCATCAAGGTTAAGGTCTTAACTCTTACTCTGGCATCATGGTTAAGGTCTTAACTCTTACTCTGGACTAATGGTTAAGGTCTTAACTCTTACTCTGGACTAATGGTTAAGGTCCTAACTCTTACTCTGGACTAATGGTTAAGGTCTTAACTCTTACTCTTGCATCATCGTTAAGGTCTTAACTCTTACTCTGGCATCATGGTTAAGGTCTTAACTCTTACTCTGGCATCATGGTTAAGGTCTTAACTCTTACTCTGGACTAATGGTTAAGGTCTTAACTCTTACTCTGGGATCATGGTTAAGTTCGTAACTCTTACTGTGGCCTATTGGTTAAGGTCCTAACTCTTACTCTGGCATCATGGTTAAGGTCTTAGACTCATACTCTGGCATCATGGTTAAGATCTTATCTCTTACTCTGGACTAATGGTTAAGTTCTTAACTCTTACTCTGGCATCATGGTTAAGGTCTTAGACTCTTACTCTGGACTAATGGTTAAGGTCTTAACTCTTACTCTGGGCTAATGGTTAAGGTCTTAACTCTTACTCAGGACTAATGGTTAAGGTCTTATCTCTTACTCTGGACTACTGGTTAATGTCTTAACTCTTACTCTGGCATCATGGTTAAGGTCTTAACTCTCACTCTGACATCATGGTTAAGGTCTTAACTCTTACTCTGTACTCATGGTTAAGGTCCTAACTCTTACTCTGGCATCATGGTTAAGGTCTTAACTCTTACTCTGGACTAATGGTTAAGGTCTTAACTCTTACTCTTGACTAATGGTAAAGGTCTTAACTCTTACTCTGGACTAATGGTTAAGGTCTTAGACTCTTACTCTGGCATCATGGTTAAGGTCTTAACTCTTACTCTGGCATCATTGTTAAGGTCTTAACTCTTACTCTGGCATCATGGTTACGGTCTTAACTCCTACTCTAGCATCATGGTTAAGGTCTTAACTCTTACTCTGGACTAATGGTTAAGGTCTTAACTCTTACTCTGGCATCATGGTTAAGGTCTTAACTCTTACTCTGGCATCATGGTTAAGGTCTTAACTCTTACTCTGGACTAATGGTTAAGGTCTTAGACTCTTACTCTGGACTAATGGTTAAGGTCTTAACTCTTACTCTGGCATCATGGTTAAGGTCTTAGACTCTTACTCTGGACTAATGGTTAAGGTCTTAACTCTTACTCTGGACTAATGGTTAAGGTCTTCACTCTTACTCTGGACTAATGGTTAAGGTCTTAGACTCTTACTCTCGACTAATGGTTAAGGTCTTACTCTTACTCTGGCATCATGGTTAAGGTCTTAGACTCTTACTCTGGACTAATGGTTAAGGTCTTAACTCTTACTCTGGACTAATGGTTAAGGTCTTAACTCTTACTCTTGACTAATGGTTAAGGTCTTAGACTCTTACTCTGGACTAATGGTTAAGGTCTTAACTCTTTCTCTGGGCTAATGGTTAAGGTCTTGGACTCTTACTCTGGCATCATGGTTAAGGTCTTAGACTCTTACTCTGGCATCAAGGTTAAGGTCTTAACTCTTACTCTGGCATCATGGTTAAGGTCTTAACTCTTACTCTGGACTAATGGTTAAGGTCTTAACTCTTACTCTGGACTAATGGTTAAGGTCCTAACTCTTACTCTGGACTAATGGTTAAGGTCTTAACTCTTACTCTTGCATCATCGTTAAGGTCTTAACTCTTACTCTGGCATCATGGTTAAGGTCTTAACTCTTACTCTGGCACCATCGTTAAGGTCTTAACTCTTACTCTGGACTAATGGTTAAGGTCTTAACTCTTACTCTGGGATCATGGTTAAGTTCGTAACTCTTACTGTGGCCTATTGGTTAAGGTCCTAACTCTTACTCTGGCATCATGGTTAAGGTCTTAGACTCATACTCTGGCATCATGGTTAAGATCTTATCTCTTACTCTGGACTAATGGTTAAGTTCTTAACTCTTACTCTGGCATCATGGTTAAGGTCTTAGACTCTTACTCTGGACTAATGGTTAAGGTCTTAACTCTTACTCTGGACTAATGGTTAAGGTCTTATCTCTTACTCTGGACTACTGGTTAATGTCTTAACTCTTACTCTGGACTAATGGTTAAGGTCTTAACTCTTACTCTGGCATCATGGTTAAGGTCTTAACTCTTACTCTGGACTAATGGTTAAGGTCCTAACTCTTACTCTGGCATCATGGTTAATGTCTGAACTCTTACTCTGGCATCATGGTTAAGGTCTTAACTCTTACTCTGGACTAATGGTTAAGGTCTTAACTCTTACTCTGGGCTAATGGTTAAGGTCTTAACTCTTACTCTGGACTAATGGTTAAGGTCTTAACTCTTACTCTGGACTAATGGTTAAGGTCTTATCTCTTAATCTGGGCTAATGATTAAGGTCTTAACTCTTACTCTGGCATCATGGTTAAGGTCTTAACTCTTACTCTGGCATCATGGTTAAGGTCTTAACTATTACTCTGGACTAATGGTTAAGGTCTTAACTCTTACTCTGGCATCACGGTTAAGGTCTTAACTCTTACTCTGGACTAGTGGTTAAGGTCTTAACTCTTACTCTGGGCTAATGATTAAGGTCTTAACTCTTACTCTGGCATCATGGTTAAGGTCTTAACTCTTACTCTGGACTCATGGTTAAGGTCTTAACTCTTACTCTGGACTAATGGTTAAGGTCTTAACTCTTACTCTGGCATCACGGTTAAGGTCTTAACTCTTACTCCGGACTAATGGTTAAGGTCTTAACTCTTACTCTGGACTAATGGTTACGGTCTTAACTCTTACTCTAGCATCATGGTTAAGGTCTTAACTCTTACTCTGGACTAATGGTTAAGGTCTTAACTCTTACTCTGGCATCATGGTTAAGGTCTTAACTCTTACTCTGGACTAATGGTTAAGGTCTTAGACTCTTACTCTGGACTAATGGTTAAGGTTTTAACTCTTACTCTGGACTAATGGTTAAGGTCTTAACTCTTACTCTGGACTAATGGTTAAGGTCTTAGACTCTTACTCTCGACTAATGGTTAAGGTCTTACTCTTACTCTGGCATCATGGTTAAGGTCTTAGACTCTTACTCTGGACTAATGGTTAAGGTCTTAACTCATACTCTGGACTAATGGTTAAGGTCTTAACTCTTACTCTGGACTAATGGTTAAGGTATTAACTCTTACTCTGGCATCATGGTTAAGGTCTTAACTCTTACTCTGGACTAATGGTTAAGGTCTTAACTCTTACTCTGGCATCATGGTTAAGGTCTTAACTCTTACTCTGGACTAATGGTTAAGGTCTTAACTCTTACTCTGGGATCATGGTTAAGTTCGTAACTCTTACTGTGGCCTATTGGTTAAGGTCCTAACTCTTACTCTGGCATCATGGTTAATGTCTTAACTCTTACTCTGGCATCATGGTTAAGGTCTTAACTCTTACTCTGGACTAATGGTTAAGGGCTTAACTCTTACTCTGGCATCACGGTTAAGGTCTTAACTCTTACTCTGGACTAATGGTTAAAGTCTTAACTCTTACTCTGGGCTAATGGTTAAGGTCTTAACTCTTACTCTGGACTAATGGTTAAGGTCTTAACTCTTACTCTGGACTAATGGTTAAGGTCTTAACTCTTACTCTGGACTAATGGTTAAGGTCTTATCTCTTACTCTGGGCTAATGATTAAGGTCTTAACTCTTACTCTGGCATCATGGTTAAGGTCTTAACTCTTACTCTGGCATCATGGTTAAGGTCTTAACTCTTACTCTGGACTAATGGTTAAGGTCTTAACTCTTACTCTGGCATCACGGTTAAGGTCTTAACTCTTATTATGGACTAATGGATAAGGTCTTAACTCTTACTCTGGACTAATGGTTAAGGTCTTAACTCTTAGTCTAGCATCATGGTTAAGGTCTTAACTCTTACTCTGGACTAATGGTTAAGGTCTTAACTCTTACTCTGGCATCATGGTTAAGGTCTTAACTCTTACTCTGGCATCATGGTTAAGGTCTTAACTCTTACTATGGACTAATGGTTAAGGTCTTATTTCTTACTCTGGACTAATGGTTAAGGTCTTAACTCTTACTCTGGCATCATGGTTAAGGTCTTAGACTCTTACTCTGGAATAATGGTTAAGGTCTTAACTCTTACTCTGGACTAATGGTTAAGGTCTTAACACTTACTCTGGCATCACGGTTAAGGTCTTAACTCTTACTCTGGACTAATGGTTAAGGTCTTAACTCTTACTCTGGGCTAATGGTTAAGGTCTTAACTCTTACTCTGGACTAATGGTTAAGGTCTTAACTCTTTCTCTGGGCTAATGGTTAAGGTCTTAGACTCTTACTCTGGCATCATGGTTAAGGGCTTAACTCTTACTCTGGACTAATGGTTAAGGTCTTAGACTCTTACTCTGGACTAATGGTTAAGGTCTTAACTCTTTCTCTGGGCTAATGGTTAAGGTCTTAGACTCTTACTCTGGCATCATGGTTAAGGTCTTAGACTCTTACTCTGGCATCAACGTTAAGGGCTTAACTCTTACTCTGGACTAATGGTTAAGGGCTTAACTCTTACTCTGGACTAATGGTTAAGGTCTTAACTCTTACTCTGGACTAATGGTTAAGGTCTTAACTCTTACTCTGGACTAATGGTTAAGGTCTTAGACTCTTACTCTCGACTAATGGTTAAGGTCTTACTCTTACTCTGGCATCATGGTTAAGGTCTTAGACTCTTACTCTGGACTAATGGTTAAGGTCTTAACTCATACTCTGGACTAATGGTTAAGGTCTTAACTCTTACTCTGGACTAATGGTTAAGGTATTAACTCTTACTCTGGCATCATGGTTAAGGTCTTAACTCTTACTCTGGACTAATGGTTAAGGTCTTAACTCTTACTCTGGCATCATGGTTAAGGTCTTAACTCTTACTCTGGACTAATGGTTAAGGTCTTAACTCTTACTCTGGGATCATGGTTAAGTTCGTAACTCTTACTGTGGCCTATTGGTTAAGGTCCTAACTCTTACTCTGGCATCATGGTTAATGTCTTAACTCTTACTCTGGCATCATGGTTAAGGTCTTAACTCTTACTCTGGACTAATGGTTAAGGGCTTAACTCTTACTCTGGCATCACGGTTAAGGTCTTAACTCTTACTCTGGACTAATGGTTAAAGTCTTAACTCTTACTCTGGGCTAATGGTTAAGGTCTTAACTCTTACTCTGGACTAATGGTTAAGGTCTTAACTCTTACTCTGGACTAATGGTTAAGGTCTTAACTCTTACTCTGGACTAATGGTTAAGGTCTTATCTCTTACTCTGGGCTAATGATTAAGGTCTTAACTCTTACTCTGGCATCATGGTTAAGGTCTTAACTCTTACTCTGGCATCATGGTTAAGGTCTTAACTCTTACTCTGGACTAATGGTTAAGGTCTTAACTCTTACTCTGGCATCACGGTTAAGGTCTTAACTCTTATTCTGGACTAATGGATAAGGTCTTAACTCTTACTCTGGACTAATGGTTAAGGTCTTAACTCTTACTCTAGCATCATGGTTAAGGTCTTAACTCTTACTCTGGACTAATGGTTAAGGTCTTAACTCTTACTCTGGCATCATGGTTAAGGTCTTAACTCTTACTCTGGCATCATGGTTAAGGTCTTAACTCTTACTATGGACTAATGGTTAAGGTCTTAACTCTTACTCTGGACTAATGGTTAAGGTCTTAACTCTTACTCTGGCATCATGGTTAAGGTCTTAGACTCTTACTCTGGAATAATGGTTAAGGTCTTAACTCTTACTCTGGACTAATGGTTAAGGTCTTAACACTTACTCTGGCATCACGGTTAAGGTCTTAACTCTTACTCTGGACTAATGGTTAAGGTCTTAACTCTTACTCTGGGCTAATGGTTAAGGTCTTAACTCTTACTCTGGACTAATGGTTAAGGTCTTAACTCTTTCTCTGGGCTAATGGTTAAGGTCTTAGACTCTTACTCTGGCATCATGGTTAAGGGCTTAACTCTTACTCTGGACTAATGGTTAAGGTCTTAGACTCTTACTCTGGACTAATGGTTAAGGTCTTAACTCTTTCTCTGGGCTAATGGTTAAGGTCTTAGACTCTTACTCTGGCATCATGGTTAAGGTCTTAGACTCTTACTCTGGCATCAAGGTTAAGGTCTTAACTCTTACTCTGGCATCATGGTTAAGGTCTTTACTCTTACTCTGGACTAATGGTTAAGGTCTTAGACTCTTACTCTGGACTAATGGTTAAGGTCTTAACTCTTACTCTGGCATCATGGTTAAGGTCTTAGACTCTTACTCTGGACTAATGGTTAAGGTCTTAACTCTTACTCTGGACTAATGGTTAAGGTCTTAACTCTTACTCTGGACCAATGGTTAAGGTCTTAACTCTTACTCTGGACTAATGGTTAAGGTCTTAACTCTTACTCTGGCATCATGGTTAAGTTCTTAACTCTTACTCTGGCATCATGGTTAAGGTCTTAACTCTTACTATGGACTAATGGTTAAGGTCTTAACTCTTACTCTGGACTAATGGTTAAGGTCTTAACTCTTACTCTGGCATCATGGTTAAGGTCTTAACTCTTACTCTGGACTAATGGTTAAGGTCTTAACTCTTACTCTGGGCTAATGGTTAAGGTCTTAACTCTTACTCTGGACTAATGGTTAAGGTCTTAACTCTTACTCTGGACAAATGGTTAAGGTCTTAGACTCTTACTCTGGCATCATGGTTAAGGTCTTAACTCTTACTCTGAACTAATGGTTAAGGTCTTAACTCTTACTCTGGCATCATAGTTAAGTTCGTAACTCATACTGTGGCCTATTGGTTAAGGTCCTAACTCTTACTCTGGCATCATGGTTAATATCTTAACTCTTACTCTGGCATCATGGTTAAGGTCTTAACTCTTACTCTGGACTAATGGTTAAGGTCTTAACTCTTACTCTAGCATCACGGTTAAGGTCTTAACTCTTACTCTGGGCTAATGGTTAAGGTCTTAACTCCTACTCTGGACTAATGGTTAAGGTCTTAACTCTTACTCTGGACTAATGGTTAAGGTCTTAACTCTTACTCTGGACTAATGGTTAAGGTCTTAACTCTTACTCTGGGCTAATGATTAAGGTCTTAACTCTTACTCTGGCATCATGGTTAAGGTCTTAACTCTTACTCTGGACTATTGGTTAAGGTCTTAACTCTTACTCTGGACTAATGGTTACGGTCTTAACTCTTACTCTAGCATCATGGTTAAGGTCTTAACTCTTACTCTGGACTAATGGTTAAGGTCTTAACTCTTCCTCTGGCATCATGGTTAAAGTCTTAACTCTTACTCTGGCATCATGGTTAAGGTCTTAACTCTTACTCTGGACTAATGGTTAAGGTCTTAGACTCTTACTCTGGACTAATGGTTAAGGTCTTAACTCTTACTCTGGCATCATGGTTAAGGTCTTAGACTCTTACTCTGGACTAATGGTTAAGGTCTTAACTCTTACTCTGGACTAATGGTTAAGGTCTTCACTCTTACTCTGGACTAATGGTTAAGGTCTTAGACTCTTACTCTCGACTAATGGTTAAGGTCTTACTCTTACTCTGGCATCATGGTTAAGGTCTTAGACTCTTACTCTGGACTAATGGTTAAGGTCTTAACTCTTACTCTGGACTAATGGTTAAGGTCTTAACTCTTACTCTGGACTAATGGTTAAGGTCTTAGACTCTTACTCTGGACTAATGGTTAAGGTCTTAACTCTTTCTCTGGGCTAATGGTTAAGGTCTTAGACTCTTACTCTGGCATCATGGTTAAGGTCTTAGACTCTTACTCTGGCATCAAGGTTAAGGTCTTAACTCTTACTCTGGCATCATGGTTAAGGTCTTAACTCTTACTCTGGACTAATGGTTAAGGTCTTAACTCTTACTCTGGACTAATGGTTAAGGTCCTAACTCTTACTCTGGACTAATGGTTAAGGTCTTAACTCTTACTCTTGCATCATCATTAAGGTCTTAACTCTTACTCTGGCATCATGGTTAAGGTCTTAACTCTTACTCTGGCATCATGGTTAAGGTCTTTACTCTTACTCTGGACTAATGGTTAAGGTCTTAACTCTTACTCTGGGATCATGGTTAAGTTTGTAACTCTTACTGTGGCCTATTGGTTAAGGTCCTAACTCTTACTCTGGCATCATGGTTAAGGTCTTAGACTCATACTCTGGCATCATGGTTAAGATCTTATCTCTTACTCTGGACTAATGGTTAAGTTCTTAACTCTTACTCTGGCATCATGGTTAAGGTCTTAGACTCTTACTCTGGACTAATGGTTAAGGTCTTAACTCTTACTCTGGGCTAATGGTTAAGGTCTTAACTCTTACTCAGGACTAATGGTTAAGGTCTTATCTCTTACTCTGGACTACTGGTTAATGTCTTAACTCTTACTCTGGCATCATGGTTAAGGTCTTAACTCTCACTCTGACATCATGGTTAAGGTCTTAACTCTTACTCTGTACTCATGGTTAAGGTCTTAACTCTTACTCTGGACTAATGGTTAAGGTCTTAGACTCTTACTCTGGACTAATGGTTAAGGTCTTAACTCTTACTCTGGCATCATGGTTAAGGTCTTAGACTCTTACTCTGGACTAATGGTTAAGGTCTTAACTCTTACTCTGGACTAATGGTTAAGGTCTTCACTCTTACTCTGGACTAATGGTTAAGGTCTTAGACTCTTACTCTCGACTAATGGTTAAGGTCTTACTCTTACTCTGGCATCATGGTTAAGGTCTTAGACTCTTACTCTGGACTAATGGTTAAGGTCTTAACTCTTACTCTGGACTAATGGTTAAGGTCTTAACTCTTACTCTGGACTAATGGTTAAGGTCTTAGACTCTTACTCTGGACTAATGGTTAAGGTCTTAACTCTTTCTCTGGGCTAATGGTTAAGGTCTTAGACTCTTACTCTGGCATCATGGTTAAGGTCTTAGACTCTTACTCTGGCATCAAGGTTAAGGTCTTAACTCTTACTCTGGCATCATGGTTAAGGTCTTAACTCTTACTCTGGACTAATGGTTAAGGTCTTAACTCTTACTCTGGACTAATGGTTAAGGTCCTAACTCTTACTCTGGACTAATGGTTAAGGTCTTAACTCTTACTCTTGCATCATCGTTAAGGTCTTAACTCTTACTCTGGCATCATGGTTAAGGTCTTAACTCTTACTCTGGCATCATGGTTAAGGTCTTTACTCTTACTCTGGACTAATGGTTAAGGTCTTAACTCTTACTCTGGGATCATGGTTAAGTTCGTAACTCTTACTGTGGCCTATTGGTTAAGGTCCTAACTCTTACTCTGGCATCATGGTTAAGGTCTTAGACTCATACTCTGGCATCATGGTTAAGATCTTATCTCTTACTCTGGACTAATGGTTAAGTTCTTAACTCTTACTCTGGCATCATGGTTAAGGTCTTAGACTCTTACTCTGGACTAATGGTTAAGGTCTTAACTCTTACTCTGGGCTAATGGTTAAGGTCTTAACTCTTACTCAGGACTAATGGTTAAGGTCTTATCTCTTACTCTGGACTACTGGTTAATGTCTTAACTCTTACTCTGGCATCATGGTTAAGGTCTTAACTCTCACTCTGACATCATGGTTAAGGTCTTAACTCTTACTCTGTACTCATGGTTAAGGTCTTAACTCTTACTCTGGCATCATGGTTAAGGTCTTAACTCTTACTCTGGACTAATGGTTAAGGTCTTAACTCTTACTCTTGACTAATGGTTAAGGTCTTAACTCTTACTCTGGACTAATGGTTAAGGTCTTAGACTCTTACTCTGGCATCATGGTTAAGGTCTTAACTCTTACTCTGGCATCATTGTTAAGGTCTTAACTCTTACTCTGGCATCATGGTTAAGGTCTTAACTCTTACTCTGGACTATTGGTTAAGGTCTTAACTCTTACTCTGGACTAATGGTTACGGTCTTAACTCTTACTCTAGCATCATGGTTAAGGTCTTAACTCTTACTCTGGACTAATGGTTAAGGTCTTAACTCTTACTCTGGCATCATGGTTACGGTCTTAACTCTTACTCTGGCATCATGGTTAAGGTCTTAACTCTTACTCTGGACTAATGGTTAAGGTCTTAGACTCTTACTCTGGACTAATGGTTAAGGTCTTAACTCTTACTCTGGCATCATGGTTAAGGTCTTAGACTCTTACTCTGGACTAATGGTTAAGGTCTTAACTCTTACTCTGGACTAATGGTTAAGGTCTTCACTCTTACTCTGGACTAATGGTTAAGGTCTTAGACTCTTACTCTCGACTAATGGTTAAGGTCTTACTCTTACTCTGGCATCATGGTTAAGGTCTTAGACTCTTACTCTGGACTAATGGTTAAGGTCTTAACTCTTACTCTGGACTAATGGTTAAGGTCTTAACTCTTACTCTTGACTAATGGTTAAGGTCTTAGACTCTTACTCTGGACTAATGGTTAAGGTCTTAACTCTTTCTCTGGGCTAATGGTTAAGGTCTTAGACTCTTACTCTGGCATCATGGTTAAGGTCTTAGACTCTTACTCTGGCATCAAGGTTAAGGTCTTAACTCTTACTCTGGCATCATGGTTAAGGTCTTAACTCTTACTCTGGACTAATGGTTAAGGTCCTAACTCTTACTCTGGACTAATGGTTAAGGTCTTAACTCTTACTCTTGCATCATCGTTAAGGTCTTAACTCTTACTCTGGCATCATGGTTAAGGTCTTAACTCTTACTCTGGCATCATGGTTAAGGTCTTAACTCTTACTCTGGCATCATGGTTAAGGTCTTAACTCTTACTCTGGACTAATGGTTAAGGTCCTAACTCTTACTCTGGACTAATGGTTAAGGTATTAACTCTTACTCTTGCATCATCGTTAAGGTCTTAACTCTTACTCTGGCATCATGGTTAAGGTCTTAACTCTTACTCTGGAATCATGGTTAAGGTATTAACTCTTACTCTTGCATCATCGTTAAGGTCTTAACTCTTACTCTGGCATCATGGTTAAGGTCTTAACTCTTACTCTGGAATCATGGTTAAGGTCTTAACTCTTACTCTGGACTAATGGTTAAGGTCTTAACTCTTACTCTGGGATCATGGTTAAGTTTGTAACTCTTACTGTGGCCTATTGGTTAAGGTCCTAACTCTTACTCTGGCATCATGGTTAAGGTCTTAGACTCATACTCTGGCATCATGGTTAAGATCTTATCTCTTACTCTGGACTAATGGTTAAGTTCTTAACTCTTACTCTGGCATCATGGTTAAGGTCTTAGACTCTTACTCTGGACTAATGGTTAAGGTCTTAACTCTTACTCTGGGCTAATGGTTAAGGTCTTAACTCTTACTCTGGACTAATGGTTAAGGTCTTATCTCTTACTCTGGACTACTGGTTAATGTCTTAACTCTTACTCTGGCATCATGGTTAAGGTCTTAACTCTCACTCTGACATCATGGTTAAGGTCTTAACTCTTACTCTGGCATCATGGTTAAGGTCTTAACTCTTACTCTGGACTAATGGTTAAGGTCTTAACTCTTACTCTGGCATCACGGTTAAGGTCTTAACTCTTACTCTGGACTAATGGTTAAGGTCTTAGTCTCTTACTCTGGCATCATGGTTAAGGTCTTAACTCTTACTCTGAACTAATGGTTAAGGTCTTAACTCTTACTCTGGCATCATGGTTAAGTTCGTAACTCTTACTGTGGCCTATTGGTTAAGGTCCTAACTCTTACTCTGGCATCATGGTTAATGTCTTAACTCCTACTCTGGCATCATGGTTAAGGTCTTAACTCTTACTCTGGACCAATGGTTAAGGTCTTAACTCTTACTCTAGCATCACGGTTAAGGTCTTAACTCTTACTCTGGGCTAATGGTTAAGGTCTTAACTCTTACTCTGGACTAATGGTTAAGGTCTTAACTCTTACTCTGGACTAATGGTTAAGGTCTTAACTCTTACTCTGGGCTAATGATTAAGGTCTTAATTCTTACTCTGGCATCATGGTTAAGGTCTTAACTCTTACTCTGGACTAATGGTTAAGGTCTTAACTCTTACTCTGGCATCACGGTTAAGGTCTTAACTCTTACTCTGGACTAATGGTTAAGGTCTTAACTCTTACTCTGGACTAATGGTTACGGTCTTAACTCTTACTCTAGCATCATGGTTAAGGTCTTAACTCTTACTCTGGATTAATGGTTAAGGTCTTCACTCTTACTCTGGCATCATGGTTAAGGTCTTAACTCTTACTCTGGACTAATGGTTAAGGTCTTAACTCTTACTCTGGACTAATGGTTAAGGTCTTAACTCTTACTCTGGACTAATGGTTAAGGTCTTAGACTCTTACTCTGGACTAATGGTTAAGGTCTTAACTCTTACTCTGGCATCATGGTTAAGGTCTTAGACTCTTACTCTGGACTAATGGTTAAGGTCTTAACTCTTACTCTGGACTAATGGTTAAGGTCTTAACTCTTACTCTGGACTAATGGTTAAGGTCTTAACTCTTACTCTGGACTAATGGTTAAGGTCTTAGACTCTTACTCTGGACTAATGGTTAAGGTCTTAACTCTTTCTCTGGGCTAATGGTTAAGGTCTTAGACTCTTACTCTGGCATCATGGTTAAGGTCTTAGACTCTTACTCTGGCATCAAGGTTAAGGTCTTAACTCTTACTCTGGCATCATGGTTAAGGTCTTAACTTTTACTCTGGACTAATGGTTAAGGTCTTAACTCTTACTCTGGACTAATGGTTAAGGTCCTAACTCTTACTCTGGACTAATGGTTAAGGTCTTAACTCTTACTCTTGCATCATCGTTAAGGTCTTAACTCTTACTCTGGCATCATGGTTAAGGTCTTAACTCTTACTCTGGCATCATGGTTAAGGTCTTAACTCTTACTCTGGACTAATGGTTAAGGTCTTAACTCTTACTCTGGGATCATGGTTAAGTTCGTAACTCTTACTGTGGCCTATTGGTTAAGGTCCTAACTCTTACTCTGGCATCATGGTTAAGGTCTTAGACTCATACTCTGGCATCATGGTTAAGATCTTATCTCTTACTCTGGACTAATGGTTAAGTTCTTAACTCTTACTCTGGCATCATGGTTAAGGTCTTAGACTCTTACTCTGGACTAATGGTTAAGGTCTTAACTCTTACTCTGGGCTAATGGTTAAGGTCTTAATTCTTACTCTGGACTAATGGTTAAGGTCTTATCTCTTACTCTGGACTACTGGTTAATGTCTTAACTCTTACTCTGGCATCATGGTTAAGGTCTTAACTCTCACTCTGACATCATGGTTAAGGTCTTAACTCTTACTCTGTACTCATGGTTAAGGTCTTAACTCTTACTCTGGCATCATGGTTAAGGTCTTAACTCTTACTCTGGACTAATGGTTAAGGTCTTAACTCTTACTCTGGAATCATGGTTAAGGTCTTAACTCTTACTCTGGACTAATGGTTAAGGTCTTAACTCTTACTCTGGACTAATGGTTAAGGTCTTAACTCTTACTCTGGCATCATGGTTAAGGGCTTAACTCTTACTCTGGACTAATGGTTAAGGTCTTAGACTCTTACTCTGGACTAATGGTTAAGGTCTTAACTCTTTCTCTGGGCTAATGGTTAAGGTCTTAGACTCTTACTCTGGCATCATGGTTAAGGTCTTAGACTCTTACTCTGGCATCAAGGTTAAGGTCTTAACTCTTACTCTGGCATCATGGTTAAGGTCTTTACTCTTACTCTGGACTAATGGTTAAGGTCTTAGACTCTTACTCTGGACTAATGGTTAAGGTCTTAACTCTTACTCTGGCATCATGGTTAAGGTCTTAGACTCTTACTCTGGACTAATGGTTAAGGTCTTAACTCTTACTCTGGACCAATGGTTAAGGTCTTAACTCTTACTCTGGACTAATGGTTAAGGTCTTAACTCTTACTCTGGACTAATTGTTAAGGTCTTAACTCTTACTCTGGACTAATGGTTGAGGTCTTATCTCTTACTCTGGGCTAATGATTAAGGTCTTAACTCTTACTCTGGCATCATGGTTAAGGTCTTAACTCTTACTCTGGCATCATGGTTAAGGTCTTAACTCTTACTCTGGACTAATGGTTAAGGTCTTAACTCTTACTCTGGCATCACGGTTAAGGTCTTAACTCTTACTCTGGACTAATGGTTAAGGTCTTAACTCTTACTCTGGGCTAATGGTTAAGGTCTTAACTCTTACTCTGGACTAATGGTTAAGGTCTTAACTCTTACTCTGGACTAATGGTTAAGGTCTTAGTCTCTTACTCTGGCATCATGGTTAAGGTCTTAACTCTTACTCTGAACTAATGGTTAAGGTCTTAACTCTTACTCTGGCATCATGGTTAAGTTCGTAACTCTTACTGTGGCCTATTGGTTAAGGTCCTAACTCTTACTCTGGCATCATGGTTAATGTCTTAACTCCTACTCTGGCATCATGGTTAAGGTCTTAACTCTTACTCTGGACTAATGGTTAAGGTCTTAACTCTTACTCTAGCATCACGGTTAAGGTCTTAACTCTTAATCTGGGCTAATGGTTAAGGTCTTAACTCTTACTCTGGACTAATGGTTAAGGTCTTAACTCTTACTCTGGACTAATTGTTAAGGTCTTAACTCTTACTCTGGGCTAATGATTAAGGTCTTAATTCTTACTCTGGCATCATGGTTAAGGTCTTAACTCTTACTCTGGACTAATGCTTAAGGTCTTAACTCTTACTCTGGCATCACGGTTAAGGTCTTAACTCTTACTCTGGACTAATGGTTAAGGTCTTAACTCTTACTCTGGACTAATGGTTACGGTCTTAACTCTTACTCTAGCATCATGGTTAAGGTCTTAACTCTTACTCTGGATTAATGGTTAAGGTCTTCACTCTTACTCTGGCATCATGGTTAAGGTCTTAACTCTTACTCTGGCATCATGGTTAAGGTCTTAACTCTTACTCTGGACTAATGGTTAAGGTCTTAGACTCTTACTCTGGACTAATGGTTAAGGTCTTAACTCTTACTCTGGCATCATGGTTAAAGTCTTAGACTCTTTCTCTGGACTAATGGTTAAGGTCTTAACTCTTACTCTGGACTAATGGTTAAGGTCTTAACTCTTACTCTGGACTAATGGTTAAGGTCTTAGACTCTTACTCTCGACTAATGGTTAAGGTCTTAACTCTTACTCTGGCATCCTGGTTAAGGTCTTAGACTCTTACTCTGGACTAATGGTTAAGGTCTTAACTCATACTCTGGACTAATGGTTAAGGTCTTAACTCTTACTCTGGACTAATGGTTAATGTATTAACTCTTACTCTGGCATCATGGTTAAGGTCTTAACTGTTACTCTGGACTAATGGTTAAGGTCTTAACTCTTACTCTGGCATCATGGTTAAGGTCTTAACTCTTACTCTGGACTAATGGTTAAGGTCTTAACTCTTACTCTGGGATCATGGTTAAGTTCGTAACTCTTACTGTGGCCTATTGGTTAAGGTCCTAACTCTTACTCTGGCATCATGGTTAATGTCTGAACTCTTACTCTGGCATCATGGTTAAGGTCTTAACTCTTACTCTGGACTAATGGTTAAGGTCTTAACTCTTACTCTGGGCTAATGGTTAAGGTCTTAACTCTTACTCTGGACTAATGGTTAAGGTCTTATCTCTTAATCTGGGCTAATGATTAAGGTCTTAACTCTTACTCTGGCATCATGGTTAAGGTCTTAACTCTTACTCTGGCATCATGGTTAAGGTCTTAACTCTTACTCTGGACTAATGGTTAAGGTCTTCACTCTTACTCTGGCATCATGGTTAAGGTCTTAACTCTTACTCTGGCATCATGGTTAAGGTCTTAACTCTTACTATGGACTAATGGTTAAGGTCTTAACTCTTACTCTGGACTAGTGGTTAAGGTCTTAACTCTTACTCTGGGCTAATGATTAAGGTCTTAACTCTTACTCTGGCATCATGGTTAAGGTCTTAACTCTTACTCTGGACTCATGGTTAAGGTCTTAACTCTTACTCTGGACTAATGGTTAAGGTCTTAACTCTTACTCTGGCATCACGGTTAAGGTCTTAACTCTTACTCCGGACTAATGGTTAAGGTCTTAACTCTTACTCTGGACTAATGGTTACGGTCTTAACTCTTACTCTAGCATCATGGTTAAGGTCTTAACTCTTACTCTGGACTAATGGTTAAGGTCTTAGACTCTTACTCTGGACTAATGGTTAAGGTCTTAACTCTTACTCTGGACTAATGGTTAAGGTCTTAACTCTTACTCTGGACTAATGGTTAAGGTCTTAGACTCTTACTCTCGACTAATGGTTAAGGTCTTACTCTTACTCTGGCATCATGGTTAAGGTCTTAGACTCTTACTCTGGACTAATGGTTAAGGTCTTAACTCATACTCTGGACTAATGGTTAAGGTCTTAACTCTTACTCTGGACTAATGGTTAAGGTATTAACTCTTACTCTGGCATCATGGTTAAGGTCTTAACTCTTACTCTGGACTAATGGTTAAGGTCTTAACTCTTACTCTGGCATCATGGTTAAGGTCTTAACTCTTACTCTGGACTAATGGTTAAGGTCTTAACTCTTACTCTGGGATCATGGTTAAGTTCGTAACTCTTACTGTGGCCTATTGGTTAAGGTCCTAACTCTTACTCTGGCATCATGGTTAATGTCTTAACTCTTACTCTGGCATCATGGTTAAGGTCTTAACTCTTACTCTGGACTAATGGTTAAGGGCTTAACTCTTACTCTGGCATCACGGTTAAGGTCTTAACTCTTACTCTGGACTAATGGTTAAAGTCTTAACTCTTACTCTGGGCTAATGGTTAAGGTCTTAACTCTTACTCTGGACTAATGGTTAAGGTCTTAACTCTTACTCTGGACTAATGGTTAAGGTCTTAACTCTTACTCTGGACTAATGGTTAAGGTCTTATCTCTTACTCTGGGCTAATGATTAAGGTCTTAACTCTTACTCTGGCATCATGGTTAAGGTCTTAACTCTTACTCTGGCATCATGGTTAAGGTCTTAACTCTTACTCTGGACTAATGGTTAAGGTCTTAACTCTTACTCTGGCATCACGGTTAAGGTCTTAACTCTTATTCTGGACTAATGGATAAGGTCTTAACTCTTACTCTGGACTAATGGTTAAGGTCTTAACTCTTACTCTAGCATCATGGTTAAGGTCTTAACTCTTACTCTGGACTAATGGTTAAGGTCTTCACTCTTACTCTGGCATCATGGTTAAGGTCTTAACTCTTACTCTGGCATCATGGTTAAGGTCTTAACTCTTACTATGGACTAATGGTTAAGGTCTTAACTCTTACTCTGGACTAATGGTTAAGGTCTTAACTCTTACTCTGGCATCATGGTTAAGGTCTTAGACTCTTACTCTGGAATAATGGTTAAGGTCTTAACTCTTACTCTGGACTAATGGTTAAGGTCTTAACACTTACTCTGGCATCACGGTTAAGGTCTTAACTCTTACTCTGGACTAATGGTTAAGGTCTTAACTCTTACTCTGGGCTAATGGTTAAGGTCTTAACTCTTACTCTGGACTAATGGTTAAGGTCTTAACTCTTTCTCTGGGCTAATGGTTAAGGTCTTAGACTCTTACTCTGGCATCATGGTTAAGGGCTTAACTCTTACTCTGGACTAATGGTTAAGGTATTAGACTCTTACTCTGGACTAATGGTTAAGGTCTTAACTCTTTCTCTGGGCTAATGGTTAAGGTCTTAGACTCTTACTCTGGCATCATGGTTAAGGTCTTAGACTCTTACTCTGGCATCGAGGTTAAGGGCTTAACTCTTACTCTGGACTAATGGTTAAGGGCTTAACTCTTACTCTGGACTAATGGTTAAGGTCTTAACTCTTACTCTGGACTAATGGTTAAGGTCTTAACTCTTACTCTGGACTAATGGTTAAGGTCTTAGACTCTTACTCTCGACTAATGGTTAAGGTCTTACTCTTACTCTGGCATCATGGTTAAGGTCTTAGACTCTTACTCTGGACTAATGGTTAAGGTCTTAACTCATACTCTGGACTAATGGTTAAGGTCTTAACTCTTACTCTGGACTAATGGTTAAGGTATTAACTCTTACTCTGGCATCATGGTTAAGGTCTTAACTCTTACTCTGGACTAATGGTTAAGGTCTTAACTCTTACTCTGGGATCATGGTTAAGTTCGTAACTCTTACTGTGGCCTATTGGTTAAGGTCCTAACTCTTACTCTGGCATCATGGTTAATGTCTTAACTCTTACTCTGGCATCATGGTTAAGGTCTTAACTCTTACTCTGGACTAATGGTTAAGGGCTTAACTCTTACTCTGGCATCACGGTTAAGGTCTTAACTCTTACTCTGGACTAATGGTTAAAGTCTTAACTCTTACTCTGGGCTAATGGTTAAGGTCTTAACTCTTACTCTGGACTAATGGGCAAGGTCTTAACTCTTACTCTGGACTAATGGTTAAGGTCTTAACTCTTACTCTGGACTAATGGTTAAGGTCTTATCTCTTACTCTGGGCTAATGATTAAGGTCTTAACTCTTTCTCTGTCATCATGGTTAAGGTCTTAACTCTTACTCTGGCATCATGGTTAAGGTCTTAACTCTTACTCTGGACTAATGGTTAAGGTCTTAACTCTTACTCTGGCATCACGGTTAAGGTCTTAACTCTTATTCTGGACTAATGGATAAGGTCTTAACTCTTACTCTGGACTAATGGTTAAGGTCTTAACTCTTACTCTAGCATCATGGTTAAGGTCTTAACTCTTACTCTGGACTAATGGTTAAGGTCTTAACTCTTACTCTGGCATCATGGTTAAGGTCTTAACTCTTACTATGGACTAATGGTTAAGGTCTTAACTCTTACTCTGGACTAATGGTTAAGGTCTTAACTCTTACTCTGGCATCATGGTTAAGGTCTTAGACTCTTACTCTGGAATAATGGTTAAGGTCTTAACTCTTACTCTGGACTAATGGTTAAGGTCTTAACACTTACTCTGGCATCACGGTTAAGGTCTTAACTCTTACTCTGGACTAATGGTTAAGGTCTTAACTCTTACTCTGGGCTAATGGTTAAGGTCTTAACTCTTACTCTGGACTAATGGTTAAGGTCTTATCTCTTTCTCTGGGCTAATGGTTAAGGTCTTAGACTCTTACTCTGGCATCATGGTTAAGGGCTTAACTCTTACTCTGGACTAATGGTTAAGGTCTTAGACTCTTACTCTGGACTAATGGTTAAGGTCTTAACTCTTTCTCTGGGCTAATGGTTAAGGTCTTAGACTCTTACTCTGGCATCATGGTTAAGGTCTTAGACTCTTACTCTGGCATCGAGGTTAAGGGCTTAACTCTGACTCTGGACTAATGGTTAAGGGCTTAACTCTTACTCTGGACTAATGGTTAAGGTCTTAACTCTTACTCTGGACTAATGGTTAAGGTCTTAACTCTTACTCTGGACTAATGGTTAAGGTCTTAGACTCTTACTCTCGACTAATGGTTAAGGTCTTACTCTTACTCTGGCATCATGGTTAAGGTCTTAGACTCTTACTCTGGACTAATGGTTAAGGTCTTAACTCATACTCTGGACTAATGGTTAAGGTCTTAACTCTTACTCTGGACTAATGGTTAAGGTATTAACTCTTACTCTGGCATCATGGTTAAGGTCTTAACTCTTACTCTGGACTAATGGTTAAGGTCTTAACTCTTACTCTGGCATCATGGTTAAGGTCTTAACTCTTACTCTGGACTAATGGTTAAGGTCTTAACTCTTACTCTGGGATCATGGTTAAGTTCGTAACTCTTACTGTGGCCTATTGGTTAAGGTCCTAACTCTTACTCTGGCATCATGGTTAATGTCTTAACTCTTACTCTGGCATCATGGTTAAGGTCTTAACTCTTACTCTGGACTAATGGTTAAGGGCTTAACTCTTACTCTGGCATCACGGTTAAGGTCTTAACTCTTACTCTGGACTAATGGTTAAAGTCTTAACTCTTACTCTGGGCTAATGGTTAAGGTCTTAACTCTTACTCTGGACTAATGGGCAAGGTCTTAACTCTTACTCTGGACTAATGGTTAAGGTCTTAACTCTTACTCTGGACTAATGGTTAAGGTCTTATCTCTTACTCTGGGCTAATGATTAAGGTCTTAACTCTTACTCTGGCATCATGGTTAAGGTCTTAACTCTTACTCTGGCATCATGGTTAAGGTCTTAACTCTTACTCTGGACTAATGGTTAAGGTCTTAACTCTTACTCTGGCATCACGGTTAAGGTCTTAACTCTTATTCTGGACTAATGGATAAGGTCTTAACTCTTACTCTGGACTAATGGTTAAGGTCTTAACTCTTACTCTAGCATCATGGTTAAGGTCTTAACTCTTACTCTGGACTAATGGTTAAGGTCGTAACTCTTACTCTGGCATCATGGTTAAGGTCTTAACTCTTACTCTGGCATCATGGTTAAGGTCTTAACTCTTACTATGGACTAATGGTTAAGGTCTTAACTCTTACTCTGGACTAATGGTTAAGGTCTTAACTCTTACTCTGGCATCATGGTTAAGGTCTTAGACTCTTACTCTGGAATAATGGTTAAGGTCTTAACTCTTACTCTGGACTAATGGTTAAGGTCTTAACTCTTACTCTGGGCTAATGGTTAAGGTCTTAACTCTTACTCTGGACTAATGGTTAAGGTCTTAACTCTTTCTCTGGGCTAATGGTTAAGGTCTTAGACTCTTACTCTGGCATCATGGTTAAGGGCTTAACTCTTACTCTGGACTAATGGTTAAGGTCTTAGACTCTTACTCTGGACTAATGGTTAAGGTCTTAACTCTTTCTCTGGGCTAATGGTTAAGGTCTTAGACTCTTACTCTGGCATCATGGTTAAGGTCGTAGACTCTTACTCTGGCATCGAGGTTAAGGTCTTAACTCTTACTCTGGCATCATGGTTAAGGTCTTTACTCTTACTCTGGACTAATGGTTAAGGTCTTAGACTCTTACTCTGGACTAATGGTTAAGGTCTTAACTCTTACTCTGGCATCATGGTTAAGGTCTTAGACTCTTACTCTGGACTAATGGTTAAGGTCTTAGACTCTTACTCTGGACTAATGGTTAAGGTCTTAACTCTTACTCTGGCATCATGGTTAAGGTCTTAGACTCTTACTCTGGACTAATGGTTAAGGTCTTAACTCTTACTCTGGACTAATGGTTAAGATCTTCACTCTTACTCTGGACTAATGGTTAAGGTCTTAGACTCTTACTCTCGACTAATGGTTAAGGTCTTACTCTTACTCTGGCATCATGGTTAAGGTCTTAGACTCTTACTCTGGACTAATGGTTAAGGTCTTAACTCTTACTCTGGACTAATGGTTAAGGTCTTAACTCTTACTCTTGACTAATGGTTAAGGTCTTAGACTCTTACTCTGGACTAATGGTTAAGGTCTTAACTCTTTCTCTGGGCTAATGGTTAAGGTCTTAGACTCTTACTCTGGCATCATGGTTAAGGTCTTAGACTCTTACTCTGGCATCAAGGTTAAGGTCTTAACTCTTACTCTGGCATCATGGTTAAGGTCTTAACTCTTACTCTGGACTAATGGTTAAGGTCTTAACTCTTACTCTGGACTAATGGTTAAGGTCCTAACTCTTACTCTGGACTAATGGTTAAGGTCTTAACTCTTACTCTTGCATCATGGTTAAGGTCTTAACTCTTACTCTGGCATCATGGTTAAGGTCCTAACTCTTACTCTGGACTAATGGTTAAGGTCTTAACTCTTACTCTGGGATCATGGTTAAGTTCGTAACTCTTACTGTGGCCTATTGGTTAAGGTCCTAACTCTTACTCTGGCATCATGGTTAAGGTCTTAGACTCATACTCTGGCATCATGGTTAAGATCTTTTCTCTTACTCTGGACTAATGGTTAAGTTCTTAACTCTTACTCTGGCATCATGGTTAAGGTCTTAGACTCTTACTCTGGACTAATGGTTAAGGTCTTAACTCTTACTCTGGACTAATGGTTAAGTTCTTAACTCTTACTCTGGCATCATGGTTAAGGTCTTAGACTCTTACTCTGGACTAATGGTTAAGGTCTTAACTCTTACTCTGGGCTAATGGTTAAGGTCTTAACTCTTACTCTGGACTAATGGTTAAGGTCTTATCTCTTTCTCTGGGCTAATGGTTAAGGTCTTAGACTCTTACTCTGGCATCATGGTTAAGGGCTTAACTCTTACTCTGGACTAATGGTTAAGGTCTTAGACTCTTACTCTGGACTAATGGTTAAGGTCTTAACTCTTTCTCTGGGCTAATGGTTAAGGTCTTAGACTCTTACTCTGGCATCATGGTTAAGGTCTTAGACTCTTACTCTGGCATCGAGGTTAAGGGCTTAACTCTGACTCTGGACTAATGGTTAAGGGCTTAACTCTTACTCTGGACTAATGGTTAAGGTCTTAACTCTTACTCTGGACTAATGGTTAAGGTCTTAACTCTTACTCTGGACTAATGGTTAAGGTCTTAGACTCTTACTCTCGACTAATGGTTAAGGTCTTACTCTTACTCTGGCATCATGGTTAAGGTCTTAGACTCTTACTCTGGACTAATGGTTAAGGTCTTAACTCATACTCTGGACTAATGGTTAAGGTCTTAACTCTTACTCTGGACTAATGGTTAAGGTATTAACTCTTACTCTGGCATCATGGTTAAGGTCTTAACTCTTACTCTGGACTAATGGTTAAGGTCTTAACTCTTACTCTGGCATCATGGTTAAGGTCTTAACTCTTACTCTGGACTAATGGTTAAGGTCGTAACTCTTACTCTGGGATCATGGTTAAGTTCGTAACTCTTACTGTGGCCTATTGGTTAAGGTCCTAACTCTTACTCTGGCATCATGGTTAATGTCTTAACTCTTACTCTGGCATCATGGTTAAGGTCTTAACTCTTACTCTGGACTAATGGTTAAGGGCTTAACTCTTACTCTGGCATCACGGTTAAGGTCTTAACTCTTACTCTGGACTAATGGTTAAAGTCTTAACTCTTACTCTGGGCTGATGGTTAAGGTCTTAACTCTTACTCTGGACTAATGGGCAAGGTCTTAACTCTTACTCTGGACTAATGGTTAAGGTCTTAACTCTTACTCTGGACTAATGGTTAAGGTCTTATCTCTTACTCTGGGCTAATGATTAAGGTCTTAACTCTTACTCTGGCATCATGGTTAAGGTCTTAACTCTTACTCTGGCATCATGGTTAAGGTCTTAACTCTTACTCTGGACTAATGGTTAAGGTCTTAACTCTTACTCTGGCATCACGGTTAAGGTCTTAACTCTTATTCTGGACTAATGGATAAGGTCTTAACTCTTACTCTGGACTAATGGTTAAGGTCTTAACTCTTACTCTAGCATCATGGTTAAGGTCTTAACTCTTACTCTGGACTAATGGTTAAGGGCTTAACTCTTACTCTGGACTAATGGTTAAGGTCTTAACTCTTACTCTGGACTAATGGTTAAGGTCTTAACTCTTACTCTGGACTAATGGTTAAGGTCTTAGACTCTTACTCTCGACTAATGGTTAAGGTCTTACTCTTACTCTGGCATCATGGTTAAGGTCTTAGACTCTTACTCTGGACTAATGGTTAAGGTCTTAACTCATACTCTGGACTAATGGTTAAGGTCTTAACTCTTACTCTGGACTAATGGTTAAGGTATTAACTCTTACTCTGGCATCATGGTTAAGGTCTTAACTCTTACTCTGGACTAATGGTTAAGGTCTTAACTCTTACTCTGGGATCATGGTTAAGTTCGTAACTCTTACTGTGGCCTATTGGTTAAGGTCCTAACTCTTACTCTGGCATCATGGTTAATGTCTTAACTCTTACTCTGGCATCATGGTTAAGGTCTTAACTCTTACTCTGGACTAATGGTTAAGGGCTTAACTCTTACTCTGGCATCACGGTTAAGGTCTTAACTCTTACTCTGGACTAATGGTTAAAGTCTTAACTCTTACTCTGGGCTAATGGTTAAGGTCTTAACTCTTACTCTGGACTAATGGGCAAGGTCTTAACTCTTACTCTGGACTAATGGTTAAGGTCTTAACTCTTACTCTGGACTAATGGTTAAGGTCTTATCTCTTACTCTGGGCTAATGATTAAGGTCTTAACTCTTTCTCTGTCATCATGGTTAAGGTCTTAACTCTTACTCTGGCATCATGGTTAAGGTCTTAACTCTTACTCTGGACTAATGGTTAAGGTCTTAACTCTTACTCTGGCATCACGGTTAAGGTCTTAACTCTTATTCTGGACTAATGGATAAGGTCTTAACTCTTACTCTGGACTAATGGTTAAGGTCTTAACTCTTACTCTAGCATCATGGTTAAGGTCTTAACTCTTACTCTGGACTAATGGTTAAGGTCTTAACTCTTACTCTGGCATCATGGTTAAGGTCTTAACTCTTACTCTGGCATCATGGTTAAGGTCTTAACTCTTACTATGGACTAATGGTTAAGGTCTTAACTCTTACTCTGGACTAATGGTTAAGGTCTTAACTCTTACTCTGGCATCATGGTTAAGGTCTTAGACTCTTACTCTGGAATAATGGTTAAGGTCTTAACTCTTACTCTGGACTAATGGTTAAGGTCTTAACACTTACTCTGGCATCACGGTTAAGGTCTTAACTCTTACTCTGGACTAATGGTTAAGGTCTTAACTCTTACTCTGGGCTAATGGTTAAGGTCTTAACTCTTACTCTGGACTAATGGTTAAGGTCTTATCTCTTTCTCTGGGCTAATGGTTAAGGTCTTAGACTCTTACTCTGGCATCATGGTTAAGGGCTTAACTCTTACTCTGGACTAATGGTTAAGGTCTTAGACTCTTACTCTGGACTAATGGTTAAGGTCTTAACTCTTTCTCTGGGCTAATGGTTAAGGTCTTAGACTCTTACTCTGGCATCATGGTTAAGGTCTTAGACTCTTACTCTGGCATCGAGGTTAAGGGCTTAACTCTGACTCTGGACTAATGGTTAAGGGCTTAACTCTTACTCTGGACTAATGGTTAAGGTCTTAACTCTTACTCTGGACTAATGGTTAAGGTCTTAACTCTTACTCTGGACTAATGGTTAAGGTCTTAGACTCTTACTCTCGACTAATGGTTAAGGTCTTACTCTTACTCTGGCATCATGGTTAAGGTCTTAGACTCTTACTCTGGACTAATGGTTAAGGTCTTAACTCATACTCTGGACTAATGGTTAAGGTCTTAACTCTTACTCTGGACTAATGGTTAAGGTATTAACTCTTACTCTGGCATCATGGTTAAGGTCTTAACTCTTACTCTGGACTAATGGTTAAGGTCTTAACTCTTACTCTGGCATCATGGTTAAGGTCTTAACTCTTACTCTGGACTAATGGTTAAGGTCTTAACTCTTACTCTGGGATCATGGTTAAGTTCGTAACTCTTACTGTGGCCTATTGGTTAAGGTCCTAACTCTTACTCTGGCATCATGGTTAATGTCTTAACTCTTACTCTGGCATCATGGTTAAGGTCTTAACTCTTACTCTGGACTAATGGTTAAGGGCTTAACTCTTACTCTGGCATCACGGTTAAGGTCTTAACTCTTACTCTGGACTAATGGTTAAAGTCTTAACTCTTACTCTGGGCTAATGGTTAAGGTCTTAACTCTTACTCTGGACTAATGGGCAAGGTCTTAACTCTTACTCTGGACTAATGGTTAAGGTCTTAACTCTTACTCTGGACTAATGGTTAAGGTCTTATCTCTTACTCTGGGCTAATGATTAAGGTCTTAACTCTTACTCTGGCATCATGGTTAAGGTCTTAACTCTTACTCTGGCATCATGGTTAAGGTCTTAACTCTTACTCTGGACTAATGGTTAAGGTCTTAACTCTTACTCTGGCATCACGGTTAAGGTCTTAACTCTTATTCTGGACTAATGGATAAGGTCTTAACTCTTACTCTGGACTAATGGTTAAGGTCTTAACTCTTACTCTAGCATCATGGTTAAGGTCTTAACTCTTACTCTGGACTAATGGTTAAGGTCTTAACTCTTACTCTGGCATCATGGTTAAGGTCTTAACTCTTACTCTGGCATCATGGTTAAGGTCTTAACTCTTACTATGGACTAATGGTTAAGGTCTTAACTCTTACTCTGGACTAATGGTTAAGGTCTTAACTCTTACTCTGGCATCATGGTTAAGGTCTTAGACTCTTACTCTGGAATAATGGTTAAGGTCTTAACTCTTACTCTGGACTAATGGTTAAGGTCTTAACTCTTACTCTGGGCTAATGGTTAAGGTCTTAACTCTTACTCTGGACTAATGGTTAAGGTCTTAACTCTTTCTCTGGGCTAATGGTTAAGGTCTTAGACTCTTACTCTGGCATCATGGTTAAGGGCTTAACTCTTACTCTGGACTAATGGTTAAGGTCTTAGACTCTTACTCTGGACTAATGGTTAAGGTCTTAACTCTTTCTCTGGGCTAATGGTTAAGGTCTTAGACTCTTACTCTGGCATCATGGTTAAGGTCGTAGACTCTTACTCTGGCATCGAGGTTAAGGTCTTAACTCTTACTCTGGCATCATGGTTAAGGTCTTTACTCTTACTCTGGACTAATGGTTAAGGTCTTAGACTCTTACTCTGGACTAATGGTTAAGGTCTTAACTCTTACTCTGGCATCATGGTTAAGGTCTTAGACTCTTACTCTGGACTAATGGTTAAGGTCTTAGACTCTTACTCTGGACTAATGGTTAAGGTCTTAACTCTTACTCTGGCATCATGGTTAAGGTCTTAGACTCTTACTCTGGACTAATGGTTAAGGTCTTAACTCTTACTCTGGACTAATGGTTAAGATCTTCACTCTTACTCTGGACTAATGGTTAAGGTCTTAGACTCTTACTCTCGACTAATGGTTAAGGTCTTACTCTTACTCTGGCATCATGGTTAAGGTCTTAGACTCTTACTCTGGACTAATGGTTAAGGTCTTAACTCTTACTCTGGACTAATGGTTAAGGTCTTAACTCTTACTCTTGACTAATGGTTAAGGTCTTAGACTCTTACTCTGGACTAATGGTTAAGGTCTTAACTCTTTCTCTGGGCTAATGGTTAAGGTCTTAGACTCTTACTCTGGCATCATGGTTAAGGTCTTAGACTCTTACTCTGGCATCAAGGTTAAGGTCTTAACTCTTACTCTGGCATCATGGTTAAGGTCTTAACTCTTACTCTGGACTAATGGTTAAGGTCTTAACTCTTACTCTGGACTAATGGTTAAGGTCCTAACTCTTACTCTGGACTAATGGTTAAGGTCTTAACTCTTACTCTTGCATCATCGTTAAGGTCTTAACTCTTACTCTGGCATCATGGTTAAGGTCTTAACTCTTACTCTGGCATCATGGTTAAGGTCCTAACTCTTACTCTGGACTAATGGTTAAGGTCTTAACTCTTACTCTGGGATCATGGTTAAGTTCGTAACTCTTACTGTGGCCTATTGGTTAAGGTCCTAACTCTTACTCTGGCATCATGGTTAAGGTCTTAGACTCATACTCTGGCATCATGGTTAAGATCTTTTCTCTTACTCTGGACTAATGGTTAAGTTCTTAACTCTTACTCTGGCATCATGGTTAAGGTCTTAGACTCTTACTCTGGACTAATGGTTAAGGTCTTAACTCTTACTCTGGACTAATGGTTAAGTTCTTAACTCTTACTCTGGCATCATGGTTAAGGTCTTAGACTCTTACTCTGGACTAATGGTTAAGGTCTTAACTCTTACTCTGGGCTAATGGTTAAGGTCTTAACTCTTACTCTGGACTAATGGTTAAGGTCTTATCTCTTTCTCTGGGCTAATGGTTAAGGTCTTAGACTCTTACTCTGGCATCATGGTTAAGGGCTTAACTCTTACTCTGGACTAATGGTTAAGGTCTTAGACTCTTACTCTGGACTAATGGTTAAGGTCTTAACTCTTTCTCTGGGCTAATGGTTAAGGTCTTAGACTCTTACTCTGGCATCATGGTTAAGGTCTTAGACTCTTACTCTGGCATCGAGGTTAAGGGCTTAACTCTGACTCTGGACTAATGGTTAAGGGCTTAACTCTTACTCTGGACTAATGGTTAAGGTCTTAACTCTTACTCTGGACTAATGGTTAAGGTCTTAACTCTTACTCTGGACTAATGGTTAAGGTCTTAGACTCTTACTCTCGACTAATGGTTAAGGTCTTACTCTTACTCTGGCATCATGGTTAAGGTCTTAGACTCTTACTCTGGACTAATGGTTAAGGTCTTAACTCATACTCTGGACTAATGGTTAAGGTCTTAACTCTTACTCTGGACTAATGGTTAAGGTATTAACTCTTACTCTGGCATCATGGTTAAGGTCTTAACTCTTACTCTGGACTAATGGTTAAGGTCTTAACTCTTACTCTGGCATCATGGTTAAGGTCTTAACTCTTACTCTGGACTAATGGTTAAGGTCGTAACTCTTACTCTGGGATCATGGTTAAGTTCGTAACTCTTACTGTGGCCTATTGGTTAAGGTCCTAACTCTTACTCTGGCATCATGGTTAATGTCTTAACTCTTACTCTGGCATCATGGTTAAGGTCTTAACTCTTACTCTGGACTAATGGTTAAGGGCTTAACTCTTACTCTGGCATCACGGTTAAGGTCTTAACTCTTACTCTGGACTAATGGTTAAAGTCTTAACTCTTACTCTGGGCTAATGGTTAAGGTCTTAACTCTTACTCTGGACTAATGGGCAAGGTCTTAACTCTTACTCTGGACTAATGGTTAAGGTCTTAACTCTTACTCTGGACTAATGGTTAAGGTCTTATCTCTTACTCTGGGCTAATGATTAAGGTCTTAACTCTTACTCTGGCATCATGGTTAAGGTCTTAACTCTTACTCTGGCATCATGGTTAAGGTCTTAACTCTTACTCTGGACTAATGGTTAAGGTCTTAACTCTTACTCTGGCATCACGGTTAAGGTCTTAACTCTTATTCTGGACTAATGGATAAGGTCTTAACTCTTACTCTGGACTAATGGTTAAGGTCTTAACTCTTACTCTAGCATCATGGTTAAGGTCTTAACTCTTACTCTGGACTAATGGTTAAGGTCTTAACTCTTACTCTGGCATCATGGTTAAGGTCTTAACTCTTACTCTGGCATCATGGTTAAGGTCTTAACTCTTACTATGGACTAATGGTTAAGGTCTTAACTCTTACTCTGGACTAATGGTTAAGGTCTTAACTCTTACTCTGGCATCATGGTTAAGGTCTTAGACTCTTACTCTGGAATAATGGTTAAGGTCTTAACTCTTACTCTGGACTAATGGTTGTGGTCTTAACTCTTACTCTGGGCTAATGGTTAAGGTCTTAACTCTTACTCTGGACTAATGGTTAAGGTCTTAACTCTTTCTCTGGGCTAATGGTTAAGGTCTTAGACTCTTACTCTGGCATCATGGTTAAGGGCTTAACTCTTACTCTGGACTAATGGTTAAGGTCTTAGACTCTTACTCTGGACTAATGGTTAAGGTCTTAACTCTTTCTCTGGGCTAATGGTTAAGGTCTTAGACTCTTACTCTGGCATCATGGTTAAGGTCGTAGACTCTTACTCTGGCATCGAGGTTAAGGTCTTAACTCTTACTCTGGCATCATGGTTAAGGTCTTTACTCTTACTCTGGACTAATGGTTAAGGTCTTAGACTCTTACTCTGGACTAATGGTTAAGGTCTTAACTCTTACTCTGGCATCATGGTTAAGGTCTTAGACTCTTACTCTGGACTAATGGTTAAGGTCTTAGACTCTTACTCTGGACTAATGGTTAAGGTCTTAACTCTTACTCTGGCATCATGGTTAAGGTCTTAGACTCTTACTCTGGACTAATGGTTAAGGTCTTAACTCTTACTCTGGAATAATGGTTAAGATCTTCACTCTTACTCTGGACTAATGGTTAAGGTCTTAGACTCTTACTCTCGACTAATGGTTAAGGTCTTACTCTTACTCTGGCATCATGGTTAAGGTCTTAGACTCTTACTCTGGACTAATGGTTAAGGTCTTAACTCTTACTCTGGACTAATGGTTAAGGTCTTAACTCTTACTCTTGACTAATGGTTAAGGTCTTAGACTCTTACTCTGGACTAATGGTTAAGGTCTTAACTCTTTCTCTGGGCTAATGGTTAAGGTCTTAGACTCTTACTCTGGCATCATGGTTAAGGTCTTAGACTCTTACTCTGGCATCAAGGTTAAGGTCTTAACTCTTACTCTGGCATCATGGTTAAGGTCTTAACTCTTACTCTGGACTAATGGTTAAGGTCTTAACTCTTACTCTGGACTAATGGTTAAGGTCCTAACTCTTACTCTGGACTAATGGTTAAGGTCTTAACTCTTACTCTTGCATCATCGTTAAGGTCTTAACTCTTACTCTGGCATCATGGTTAAGGTCTTAACTCTTACTCTGGCATCATGGTTAAGGTCCTAACTCTTACTCTGGACTAATGGTTAAGGTCTTAACTCTTACTCTGGGATCATGGTTAAGTTCGTAACTCTTACTGTGGCCTATTGGTTAAGGTCCTAACTCTTACTCTGGCATCATGGTTAAGGTCTTAGACTCATACTCTGGCATCATGGTTAAGATCTTTTCTCTTACTCTGGACTAATGGTTAAGTTCTTAACTCTTACTCTGGCATCATGGTTAAGGTCTTAGACTCTTACTCTGGACTAATGGTTAAGGTCTTAACTCTTACTCTGGGCTAATGGTTAAGGTCTTAACTCTTACTCTGGACTAATGGTTAAGGTCTTATCTCTTACTCTGGACTACTGGTTAATGTCTTAACTCTTACTCTGGCATCATGGTTAAGGTCTTAACTCTCACTCTGACATCATGGTTAAGGTCTTAACTCTTACTCTGTACTCATGGTTAAGGTCTTAACTCTTACTCTGGACTAATGGTTAAGGTCTTAACTCTTACTCTGGAATCATGGTTAAGGTCTTAACTCTTACTCTGGACTAATGGTTACGGTCTTAACTCTTACTCTGGACTAATGGTTAAGGTCTTAACTCTTGCTCTGGCATCATGGTTAAGGGCTTAACTCTTACTCTGGACTAATGGTTAAGGTCTTAGACTCTTACTCTGGACTAATGGTTAAGGTCTTAACTCTTTCTCTGGGCTAATGGTTAAGGTCTTAGACTCTTACTCTGGCATCATGGTTAAGGTCTTAGACTCTTACTCTGGCATCAAGGTTAAGGTCTTAACTCTTACTCTGGCATCATGGTTAAGGTCTTTACTCTTACTCTGGACTAATGGTTAAGGTCTTAGACTCTTACTCTGGACTAATGGTTAAGGTCTTAACTCTTACTCTGGCATCATGGTTAAGGTCTTAGACTCTTACTCTGGACTAATGGTTAAGGTCTTAACTCTTACTCTGGACTAATGGTTAAGGTCTTAACTCTTACTCTGGACCAATGGTTAAGGTCTTAACTCTTACTCTGGACTAATGGTTAAGGTCTTAACTCTTACTCTGGACTAATGGTTAAGGTCTTAACTCTTACTCTGGACTAATGGTTGAGGTCTTATCTCTTACTCTGGGCTAATGATTAAGGTCTTAACTCTTACTCTGGCATCATGGTTAAGGTCTTAACTCTTACTCTGGCATCATGGTTAAGGTCTTAACTCTTACTCTGGACTAATGGTTAAGGTCTTAACTCTTACTCTGGCATCACGGTTAAGGTCTTAACTCTTACTCTGGACTAATGGTTAAGGTCTTAACTCTTACTCTGGGCTAATGGTTAAGGTCTTAACTCTTACTCTGGACTAATGGTTAAGGTCTTAACTCTTACTCTGGACTAATGGTTAAGGTCTTAGTCTCTTACTCTGGCATCATGGTTAAGGTCTTAACTCTTACTCTGAACTAATGGTTAAGGTCTTAACTCTTACTCTGGCATCATGGTTAAGTTCGTAACTCTTACTGTGGCCTATTGGTTAAGGTCCTAACTCATACTCTGGCATCATGGTTAATGTCTTAACTCCTACTCTGGCATCATGGTTAAGGTCTTAACTCTTACTCTGGACCAATGGTTAAGGTCTTAACTCTTACTCTAGCATCACGGTTAAGGTCTTAACTCTTACTCTGGGCTAATGGTTAAGGTCTTAACTCTTACTCTGGACTAATGGTTAAGGTCTTAACTCTTACTCTGGACTAATGGTTAAGGTCTTAACTCTTACTCTGGGCTAATGATTAAGGTCTTAATTCTTACTCTGGCATCATGGTTAAGGTCTTAACTCTTACTTTGGACTAATGGTTAAGGTCTTAACTCTTACTCTGGCATCACGGTTAAGGTCTTAACTCTTACTCTGGACTAATGGTTAAGGTCTTAACTCTTACTCTGGACTAATGGTTACGGTCTTAACTCTTACTCTAGCATCATGGTTAAGGTCTTAACTCTTACTCTGGATTAATGGTTAAGGTCTTCACTCTTACTCTGGCATCATGGTTAAGGTCTTAACTCTTACTCTGGCATCATGGTTAAGGTCTTAACTCTTACTCTGGACTAATGGTTAAGGTCTTAGACTCTTACTCTGGACTAATGGTTAAGGTCTTAACTCTTACTCTGGCATCATGGTTAAGGTCTTAGATTCTTACTCTGGACTAATGGTTAAGGTCTTAACTCTTACTCTGGACTAATGGTTAAGGTCTTAACTCTTACTCTGGACTAATGGTTAAGGTCTTAACTCTTACTCTGGACTAATGGTTAAGGTCTTAGACTCTTACTCTGGACTAATGGTTAAGGTCTTAACTCTTTCTCTGGGCTAATGGTTAAGGTCTTAGACTCTTACTCTGGCATCATGGTTAAGGTCTTAGACTCTTACTCTGGCATCAAGGTTAAGGTCTTAACTCTTACTCTGGCATCATGGTTAAGGTCTTAACTTTTACTCTGGACTAATGGTTAAGGTCTTAACTCTTACTCTGGACTAATGGTTAAGGTCCTAACTCTTACTCTGGACTAATGGTTAAGGTCTTAACTCTTACTCTTGCATCATCGTTAAGGTCTTAACTCTTACTCTGGCATCATGGTTAAGGTCTTAACTCTTACTCTGGCATCATGGTTAAGGTCTTAACTCTTACTCTGGACTAATGGTTAAGGTCTTAACTCTTACTCTGGGATCATGGTTAAGTTCGTAACTCTTACTGTGGCCTATTGGTAAAGGTCCTAACTCTTACTCTGGCATCATGGTTAAGGTCTTAGACTCATACTCTGGCATCATGGTTAAGATCTTATCTCTTACTCTGGACTAATGGTTAAGTTCTTAACTCTTACTCTGGCATCATGGTTAAGGTCTTAGACTCTTACTCTGGACTAATGGTTAAGGTCTTAACTCTTACTCTGGGCTAATGGTTAAGGTCTTAATTCTTACTCTGGACTAATGGTTAAGGTCTTATCTCTTACTCTGGACTACTGGTTAATGTCTTAACTCTTACTCTGGCATCATGGTTAAGGTCTTAACTCTCACTCTGACATCATGGTTAAGGTCTTAACTCTTACTCTGTACTCATGGTTAAGGTCTTAACTCTTACTCTGGCATCATGGTTAAGGTCTTAACTCTTACTCTGGACTAATGGTTAAGGTCTTAACTGTTACTCTGGAATCATGGTTAAGGTCTTAACTCTTACTCTGGACTAATGGTTAAGGTCTTAACTCTTACTCTGGACTAATGGTTAAGGTCTTAACTCTTACTCTGGCATCATGGTTAAGGGCTTAACTCTTACTCTGGACTAATGGTTAAGGTCTTAGACTCTTACTCTGGACTAATGGTTAAGGTCTTAACTCTTTCTCTGGGCTAATGGTTAAGGTCTTAGACTCTTACTCTGGCATCATGGTTAAGGTCTTAGACTCTTACTCTGGCATCAAGGTTAAGGTCTTAACTCTTACTCTGGCATCATGGTTAAGGTCTTTACTCTTACTCTGGACTAATGGTTAAGGTCTTAGACTCTTACTCTGGACTAATGGTTAAGGTCTTAACTCTTACTCTGGCATCATGGTTAAGGTCTTAGACTCTTACTCTGGACTAATGGTTAAGGTCTTAACTCTTACTCTGGACCAATGATTAAGGTCTTAACTCTTACTCTGGACTAATGGTTAAGGTCTTAACTCTTACTCTGGACTAATTGTTAAGGTCTTAACTCTTACTCTGGACTAATGGTTGAGGTCTTATCTCTTACTCTGGGCTAATGATTAAGGTCTTAACTCTTACTCTGGCATCATGGTTAAGGTCTTAACTCTTACTCTGGCATCATGGTTAAGGTCTTAACTCTTACTCTGGACTAATGGTTAAGGTCTTAACTCTTACTCTGGCATCACGGTTAAGGTCTTAACTCTTACTCTGGACTAATGGTTAAGGTCTTAACTCTTACTCTGGGCTAATGGTTAAGGTCTTAACTCTTACTCTGGACTAATGGTTAAGGTCTTAACTCTTACTCTGGACTAATGGTTAAGGTCTTAGTCTCTTACTCTGGCATCATGGTTAAGGTCTTAACTCTTACTCTGAACTAATGGTTAAGGTCTTAACTCTTACTCTGGCATCATGGTTAAGTTCGTAACTCTTACTGTGGCCTATTGGTTAAGGTCCTAACTCTTACTCTGGCATCATGGTTAATGTCTTAACTCCTACTCTGGCATCATGGTTAAGGTCTTAACTCTTACTCTGGACTAATGGTTAAGGTCTTAACTCTTACTCTAGCATCACGGTTAAGGTCTTAACTCTTAATCTGGGCTAATGGTTAAGGTCTTAACTCTTACTCTGGACTAATGGTTAAGGTCTTAACTCTTACTCTGGACTAATGGTTAAGGTCTTAACTCTTACTCTGGGCTAATGATTAAGGTCTTAATTCTTACTCTGGCATCATGGTTAAGGTCTTAACTCTTCCTCTGGACTAATGCTTAAGGTCTTAACTCTTACTCTGGCATCACGGTTAAGGTCTTAACTCTTACTCTGGACTAATGGTTAAGGTCTTAACTCTTACTCTGGACTAATGGTTACGGTCTTAACTCTTACTCTAGCATCATGGTTAAGGTCTTAACTCTTACTCTGGATTAATGGTTAAGGTCTTCACTCTTACTCTGGCATCATGGTTAAGGTCTTAACTCTTACTCTGGCATCATGGTTAAGGTCTTAACTCTTACTCTGGACTAATGGTTAAGGTCTTAGACTCTTACTCTGGACTAATGGTTAAGGTCTTAACTCTTACTCTGGCATCATGGTTAAGGTCTTAGACTCTTTCTCTGGACTAATGGTTAAGGTCTTAACTCTTACTCTGGACTAATGGTTAAGGTCTTAACTCTTACTCTGGACTAATGGTTAAGGTCTTAGACTCTTACTCTCGACTAATGGTTAAGGTCTTAACTCTTACTCTGGCATCATGGTTATGGTCTTAGACTCTTACTCTGGACTAATGGTTAAGGTCTTAACTCATACTCTGGACTAATGGTTAAGGTCTTAACTCTTACTCTGGACTAATGGTTAATGTATTAACTCTTACTCTGGCATCATGGTTAAGGTCTTAACTGTTACTCTGGACTAATGGTTAAGGTCTTAACTCTTACTCTGGCATCATGGTTAAGGTCTTAACTCTTACTCTGGACTAATGGTTAAGGTCTTAACTCTTACTCTGGGATCATGGTTAAGTTCGTAACTCTTACTGTGGCCTATTGGTTAAGGTCCTAACTCTTACTCTGGCATCATGGTTAATGTCTGAACTCTTACTCTGGCATCATGGTTAAGGTCTTAACTCTTACTCTGGACTAATGGTTAAGGTCTTAACTCTTACTCTGGGCTAATGGTTAAGGTCTTAACTCTTACTCTGGACTAATGGTTAAGGTCTTAACTCTTACTCTGGACTAATGGTTAAGGTCTTATCTCTTAATCTGGGCTAATGATTAAGGTCTTAACTCTTACTCTGGCATCATGGTTAAGGTCTTAACTCTTACTCTGGCATCATGGTTAAGGTCTTAACTATTACTCTGGACTAATGGTTAAGGTCTTAACTCTTACTCTGGCATCACGGTTAAGGTCTTAACTCTTACTCTGGACTAGTGGTTAAGGTCTTAACTCTTACTCTGGGCTAATGATTAAGGTCTTAACTCTTACTCTGGCATCATGGTTAAGGTCTTAACTCTTACTCTGGACTCATGGTTAAGGTCTTAACTCTTACTCTGGACTAATGGTTAAGGTCTTAACTCTTACTCCGGCATCACGGTTAAGGTCTTAACTCTTACTCCGGACTAATGGTTAAGGTCTTAACTCTTACTCTGGACTAATGGTTACGGTCTTAACTCTTACTCTAGCATCATGGTTAAGGTCTTAACTCTTACTCTGGACTAATGGTTAAGGTCTTAACTCTTACTCTGGCATCATGGTTAAGGTCTTAACTCTTACTCTGGACTAATGGTTAAGGTCTTAGACTCTTACTCTGGACTAATGGTTAAGGTCTTAACTCTTACTCTGGACTAATGGTTAAGGTCTTAACTCTTACTCTGGACTAATGGTTAAGGTCTTAGACTCTTACTCTCGACTAATGGTTAAGGTCTTACTCTTACTCTGGCATCATGGTTAAGGTCTTAGACTCTTACTCTGGACTAATGGTTAAGGTCTTAACTCTTACTCTGGGATCATGGTTAAGTTCGTAACTCTTACTGTGGCCTATTGGTTAAGGTCCTAACTCTTACTCTGGCATCATGGTTAATGTCTTAACTCTTACTCTGGCATCATGGTTAAGGTCTTAACTCTTACTCTGGACTAATGGTTAAGGGCTTAACTCTTACTCTGGCATCACGGTTAAGGTCTTAACTCTTACTCTGGACTAATGGTTAAAGTCTTAACTCTTACTCTGGGCTAATGGTTAAAGTCTTAACTCTTACTCTGGACTAATGGTTAAGGTCTTAACTCTTACTCTGGACTAATGGTTAAGGTCTTAACTCTTACTCTGGACTAATGGTTAAGGTCTTATCTCTTACTCTGGGCTAATGATTAAGGTCTTAACTCTTACTCTGGCATCATGGTTAAGGTCTTAACTCTTACTCTGGCATCATGGTTAAGGTCTTAACTCTTACTCTGGACTAATGGTTAAGGTCTTAACTCTTACTCTGGCATCACGGTTAAGGTCTTAACTCTTATTCTGGACTAATGGATAAGGTCTTAACTCTTACTCTGGACTAATGGTTAAGGTCTTAACTCTTACTCTAGCATCATGGTTAAGGTCTTAACTCTCACTCTGGACTAATGGTTAAGGTCTTAACTCTTACTCTGGCATCATGGTTAAGGTCTTAACTCTTACTCTGGCATCATGGTTAAGGTCTTAACTCTTACTATGGACTAATGGTTAAGGTCTTAACTCTTACTCTGGACTAATGGTTAAGGTCTTAACTCTTACTCTGGCATCATGGTTAAGGTCTTAGACTCTTACTCTGGAATAATGGTTAAGGTCTTAACTCTTACTCTGGACTAATGGTTAAGGTCTTAACACTTACTCTGGCATCACGGTTAAGGTCTTAACTCTTACTCTGGACTAATGGTTAAGGTCTTAACTCTTACTCTGGGCTAATGGTTAAGGTCTTAACTCTTACTCTGGACTAATGGTTAAGGTCTTAACTCTTTCTCTGGGCTAATGGTTAAGGTCTTAGACTCTTACTCTGGCATCATGGTTAAGGGCTTAACTCTTACTCTGGACTAATGGTTAAGGTCTTAGACTCTTACTCTGGACTAATGGTTAAGGTCTTAACTCTTTCTCTGGGCTAATGGTTAAGGTCTTAGACTCTTACTCTGGCATCATGGTTAAGGTCTTAGACTCTTACTCTGGCATCGAGGTTAAGGGCTTAACTCTTACTCTGGACTAATGGTTAAGGGCTTAACTCTTACTCTGGACTAATGGTTAAGGTCTTAACTCTTACTCTGGACTAATGGTTAAGGTCTTAACTCTTACTCTGGACTAATGGTTAAGGTCTTAGACTCTTACTCTCGACTAATGGTTAAGGTCTTACTCTTACTCTGGCATCATGGTTAAGGTCTTAGACTCTTACTCTGGACTAATGGTTAAGGTCTTAACTCATACTCTGGACTAATGGTTAAGGTCTTAACTCTTACTCTGGACTAATGGTTAAGGTATTAACTCTTACTCTGGCATCATGGTTAAGGTCTTAACTCTTACTCTGGACTAATGGTTAAGGTCTTAACTCTTACTCTGGCATCATGGTTAAGGTCTTAACTCTTACTCTGGACTAATGGTTAAGGTCTTAACTCTTACTCTGGGATCATGGTTAAGTTCGTAACTCTTACTGTGGCCTATTGGTTAAGGTCCTAACTCTTACTCTGGCATCACGGTTAATGTCTTAACTCTTACTCTGGCATCATGGTTAAGGTCTTAACTCTTACTCTGGACTAATGGTTAAGGGCTTAACTCTTACTCTGGCATCACGGTTAAGGTCTTAACTCTTACTCTGGACTAATGGTTAAAGTCTTAACTCTTACTCTGGGCTAATGGTTAAGGTCTTAACTCTTACTCTGGACTAATGGGCAAGGTCTTAACTCTTACTCTGGACTAATGGTTAAGGTCTTAACTCTTACTCTGGACTAATGGTTAAGGTCTTATCTCTTACTCTGGGCTAATGATTAAGGTCTTAACTCTTACTCTGGCATCATGGTTAAGGTCTTAACTCTTACTCTGGCATCATGGTTAAGGTCTTAACTCTTACTCTGGACTAATGGTTAAGGTCTTAACTCTTACTCTGGCATCACGGTTAAGGTCTTAACTCTTATTCTGGACTAATGGATAAGGTCTTAACTCTTACTCTGGACTAATGGTTAAGGTCTTAACTCTTACTCTAGCATCATGGTTAATGTCTTAACTCTTACTCTGGACTAATGGTTAAGGTCTTAACTCTTACTCTGGCATCATGGTTAAGGTCTTAACTCTTACTCTGGCATCATGGTTAAGGTCTTAACTCTTACTATGGACTAATGGTTAAGGTCTTAACTCTTACTCTGGACTAATGGTTAAGGTCTTAACTCTTACTCTGGCATCATGGTTAAGGTCTTAGACTCTTACTCTGGAATAATGGTTAAGGTCTTAACTCTTACTCTGGACTAATGGTTAAGGTCTTAACACTTACTCTGGCATCACGGTTAAGGTCTTAACTCTTACTCTGGACTAATGGTTAAGGTCTTATCTCTTACTCTGGGCTAATGGTTAAGGTCTTAACTCTTACTCTGGACTAATGGTTAAGGTCTTAACTCTTTCTCTGGGCTAATGGTTAAGGTCTTAGACTCTTACTCTGGCATCATGGTTAAGGGCTTAACTCTTACTCTGGACTAATGGTTAAGGTCTTAGACTCTTACTCTGGACTAATGGTTAAGGTCTTAACTCTTTCTCTGGGCTAATGGTTAAGGTCTTAGACTCTTACTCTGGCATCATGGTTAAGGTCTTAGACTCTTACTCTGGCATCGAGGTTAAGGTCTTAACTCTTACTCTGGCATCATGGTTAAGGTCTTTACTCTTACTCTGGACTAATGGTTAAGGTCTTAGACTCTTACTCTGGACTAATGGTTAAGGTCTTAACTCTTACTCTGGCATCATGGTTAAGGTCTTAGACTCTTACTCTGGACTAATGGTTAAGGTCTTAACTCTTACTCTGGACTAATGGTTAAGGTCTTAACTCTTACTCTGGACCAATGGTTAAGGTCTTAACTCTTACTCTGGACTAATGGTTAAGGTCTTAACTCTTACTCTGGACTAATGGTTAAGGTCTTAACTCTTACTCTGGACTAATGGTTAAGGTCTTATCTCTTACTCTGGGCTAATGATTAAGGTCTTAACTCTTACTCTGGCATCATGGTTAAGGTCTTAACTCTTACTCTGGCATCATGGTTAAGGTCTTAACTCTTACTCTGGACTAATGGTTAAGGTCTTAACTCTTACTCTGGCATCACGGTTAAGGTCTTAACTCTTACTCTGGACTAATGGTTAAGGTCTTAACTCTTACTCTGGGCTAATAGTTAAGGTCTTAACTCTTACTCTGGACTAATGGTTAAGGTCTTAGTCTCTTACTCTGGCATCATGGTTAAGGTCTTAACTCTTACTCTGAACTAATGGTTGAGGTCTTAACTCTTACTCTGGCATCATGGTTAAGTTCGTAACTCTTACTGTGGCCTATTGGTTAAGGTCCTAACTCTTACTCTGGCATCATGGTTAATGTCTTAACTCCTACTCTGGCATCATGGTTAAGGTCTTAACTCTTACTCTGGACTAATGGTTAAGGTCTTAACTCTTACTCTAGCATCACGGTTAAGGTCTTAACTCTTACTCTGGGCTAATGGTTAAGGTCTTAACTCTTACTCTGGACTAATGGTTAAGGTCTTAACTCTTACTCTGGACTAATGGTTAAGGTCTTAACTCTTACTCTGGGCTAATGATTAAGGTCTTAATTCTTACTCTGGCATCATGGTTAAGGTCTTAACTCTTACTCTGGACTAATGGTTAAGGTCTTAACTCTTACTCTGGCATCACGGTTAAGGTCTTAACTCTTACTCTGGACTAATGGTTAAGGTCTTTAATCTTACTCTGGACTAATGGTTACGGTCTTAACTCTTACTCTAGCATCATGGTTAAGGTCTTAACTCTTACTCTGGACTAATGATTAAGGTCTTCACTCTTACTCTGGCATCATGCTTAAGGTCTTAACTCTTACTCTGGCATCATGGTTAAGGTCTTAACTCTTACTCTGGACTAATGGTTAAGGTCTTAGACTCTTACTCTGGACTAATGGTTAAGGTCTTAACTCTTACTCTGGCATCATGGTTAAGGTCTTAGACTCTTACTCTGGACTAATGGTTAAGGTCTTAACTCTTACTCTGGACTAATGGTTAAGGTCTTAACTCTTACTCTGGACTAATGGTTAAGATCTTAGACTCTTACTGTCGACTAATGGTTAAGGTCTTAACTCTTACTCTGGCATCATGGTTAAGGTCTTAGACTCTTACTCTGGACTAATGGTTAAGGTCTTAACTCATACTCTGGACTAATGGTTAAGGTCTTAACTCTTACTCTGGACTAATGGTTAATGTATTAACTCTTACTCTGGCATCATGGTTAAGGTCTTAACTCTTACTCTGGACTAATGGTTAAGGTCTTAACTCTTACTCTGGCATCATGGTTAAGGTCTTAACTCTTACTCTGGACTAATGGTTAAGGTCTTAACTCTTACTCTGGGATCATGGTTAAGTTCGTAACTCTTACTGTGGCCTATTGGTTAAGGTCCTAACCCTTACTCTGGCATCATGGTTAATGTCTGAACTCTTACTCTGGCATCATGGTTAAGGTCTTAACTCTTACTCTGGACTAATGGTTAAGGTCTTAACTCTTACTCTGGCATCACGGTTAAGGTCTTAACTCTTACTCTGGACTAATGGTTAAAGTCTTAACTCTTACTCTGGGCTAATGGTTAAGGTCTTAACTCTTACTCTGGACTAATGGTTAAGGTCTTAACTCTTACTCTGGACTAATGCTTAAGGTCTTATCTCTTACTCTGGACTAATGGTTAAGGTCTTATCTCTTACTCTGGGCTAATGATTAAGGTCTTAACTTTTACTCTGGCATCATGGTTAAGGTCTTAACTCTTACTCTGGCATCATGGTTAAGGTCTTAACTCTTACTCTGGACTAATGGTTAAGGTCTTAACTCTTACTCTGGCATCACGGTTAAGGTCTTAACTCTTACTCTGGACTAATGGTTAAGGTCTTAATTCTTACTCTGGGCTAATGATTAAGGTCTTAACTCTTTCTCTGGCATCATGGTTAAGGTCTTAACTCTTACTCTGGACTAATGGTTAAGGTCTTAACTCTTACTCTGGCATCACGGTTAAGGTCTTAACTCTTACTCCGGACTAATGGTTAAGGTCTTAACTCTTACTCTGGACTAATGTTTACGGTCTTAACTCTTACTCTAGCATCATGGTTAAGGTCTTAACTCTTACTCTGGACTAATGGTTAAAGTCTTAACTCTTACTCTGGCATCATGGTTAAGGTCTTAACTCTTATTCTGGACTAATGGTTAAGGTCTTAGACTCTTACTCTGGACTAATGGTTAAGGTCTTAACTCTTACTCTGGACTAATGGTTAAGGTCTTAACTCTTACTCTGGACTAATGGTTAAGGTCTTAGACTCTTACTCTGGACTAATGGTTAAGGTCTTACTCTTACTCTGGCATCATGGTTAAGGTCTTAGACTCTTACTCTGGACTAATGGTTAAGGTCTTAACTCATACTCTGGACTAATGGTTAAGGTCTTAACTCTTACTCTGGACTAATGGTTAAGGTATTAACTCTTACTCTGGCATCATGGTTAAGGTCTTAACTCTTACTCTGGACTAATGGTTAAGGTCTTAACTCATACTCTGGCATCATGGTTAAGGTCTTAACTCTTACTCTGGACTAATGGTTAAGGTCTTAACTCTTACTCTGGGATCATGGTTAAGTTCGTAACTCTTACTGTGGCCTATTGGTTAAGGTCCTAACTCTTACTCTGGCATCATGGTTAATGTCTTAACTCTTACTCTGGCATCATGGTTAAGGTCTTAACTCTTACTCTGGACTAATGGTTAAGGTCTTAACTCTTACTCTGGCATCACGGTTAAGGTCTTAACTCTTACTCTGGACTAATGGTTAAGGTCTTAACTCTTACTCTGGGCTAATGGTTAAGGTCTTAACTCTTACTCTGGACTAATGGTTAAGGTCTTAACTCTTACTCTGGACTAATGGTTAAGGTCTTAGTCTCTTACTCTGGCATCATGGTTAAGGTCTTAACTCTTACTCTGAACTAATGGTTGAGGTCTTAACTCTTACTCTGGCATCATGGTTAAGTTCGTAACTCTTACTGTGGCCTATTGGTTAAGGTCCTAACTCTTACTCTGGCATCATGGTTAATGTCTTAACTCCTACTCTGGCATCATGGTTAAGGTCTTAACTCTTACTCTGGACTAATGGTTAAGGTCTTAACTCTTACTCTAGCATCACGGTTAAGGTCTTAACTCTTACTCTGGGCTAATGGTTAAGGTCTTAACTCTTACTCTGGACTAATGGTTAAGGTCTTAACTCTTACTCTGGACTAATGGTTAAGGTCTTAACTCTTACTCTGGGCTAATGATTAAGGTCTTAATTCTTACTCTGGCATCATGGTTAAGGTCTTAACTCTTACTCTGGACTAATGGTTAAGGTCTTAACTCTTACTCTGGCATCACGGTTAAGGTCTTAACTCTTACTCTGGACTAATGGTTAAGGTCTTTAATCTTACTCTGGACTAATGGTTACGGTCTTAACTCTTACTCTAGCATCATGGTTAAGGTCTTAACTCTTACTCTGGACTAATGATTAAGGTCTTCACTCTTACTCTGGCATCATGCTTAAGGTCTTAACTCTTACTCTGGCATCATGGTTAAGGTCTTAACTCTTACTCTGGACTAATGGTTAAGGTCTTAGACTCTTACTCTGGACTAATGGTTAAGGTCTTAACTCTTACTCTGGCATCATGGTTAAGGTCTTAGACTCTTACTCTGGACTAATGGTTAAGGTCTTAACTCTTACTCTGGACTAATGGTTAAGGTCTTAACTCTTACTCTGGACTAATGGTTAAGATCTTAGACTCTTACTGTCGACTAATGGTTAAGGTCTTAACTCTTACTCTGGCATCATGGTTAAGGTCTTAGACTCTTACTCTGGACTAATGGTTAAGGTCTTAACTCATACTCTGGACTAATGGTTAAGGTCTTAACTCTTACTCTGGACTAATGGTTAATGTATTAACTCTTACTCTGGCATCATGGTTAAGGTCTTAACTCTTACTCTGGACTAATGGTTAAGGTCTTAACTCTTACTCTGGCATCATGGTTAAGGTCTTAACTCTTACTCTGGACTAATGGTTAAGGTCTTAACTCTTACTCTGGGATCATGGTTAAGTTCGTAACTCTTACTGTGGCCTATTGGTTAAGGTCCTAACTCTTACTCTGGCATCATGGTTAATGTCTGAACTCTTACTCTGGCATCATGGTTAAGGTCTTAACTCTTACTCTGGACTAATGGTTAAGGTCTTAACTCTTACTCTGGCATCACGGTTAAGGTCTTAACTCTTACTCTGGACTAATGGTTAAAGTCTTAACTCTTACTCTGGGCTAATGGTTAAGGTCTTAACTCTTACTCTGGACTAATGGTTAAGGTCTTAACTCTTACTCTGGACTAATGCTTAAGGTCTTAACTCTTACTCTGGACTAATGGTTAAGGTCTTATCTCTTACTCTGGGCTAATGATTAAGGTCTTAACTTTTACTCTGGCATCATGGTTAAGGTCTTAACTCTTACTCTGGCATCATGGTTAAGGTCTTAACTCTTACTCTGGACTAATGGTTAAGGTCTTAACTCTTACTCTGGCATCACGGTTAAGGTCTTAACTCTTACTCTGGACTAATGGTTAAGGTCTTAATTCTTACTCTGGGCTAATGATTAAGGTCTTAACTCTTACTCTGGCATCATGGTTAAGGTCTTAACTCTTACTCTGGACTAATGGTTAAGGTCTTAACTCTTACTCTGGCATCACGGTTAAGGTCTTAACTCTTACTCCGGACTAATGGTTAAGGTCTTAACTCTTACTCTGGACTAATGGTTACGGTCTTAACTCTTACTCTAGCATCATGGTTAAGGTCTTAACTCTTACTCTGGACTAATGGTTAAAGTCTTAACTCTTACTCTGGCATCATGGTTAAGGTCTTAACTCTTATTCTGGACTAATGGTTAAGGTCTTAGACTCTTACTCTGGACTAATGGTTAAGGTCTTAACTCTTACTCTGGACTAATGGTTAAGGTCTTAACTCTTACTCTGGACTAATGGTTAAGGTCTTAGACTCTTACTCTCGACTAATGGTTAAGGTCTTACTCTTACTCTGGCATCATGGTTAAGGTCTTAGACTCTTACTCTGGACTAATGGTTAAGGTCTTAACTCATACTCTGGACTAATGGTTAAGGTCTTATCTCTTACTCTGGACTAATGGTTAAGGTATTAACTCTTACTCTGGCATCATGGTTAAGGTCTTAACTCTTACTCTGGACTAATGGTTAAGGTCTTAACTCTTACTCTGGCATCATGGTTAAGGTCTTAACTCTTACTCTGGACTAATGGTTAAGGTCTTAACTCTTACTCTGGGATCATGGTTAAGTTCGTAACTCTTACTGTGGCCTATTGGTTAAGGTCCTAACTCTTACTCTGGCATCATGGTTAATGTCTTAACTCTTACTCTGGCATCATGGTTAAGGTCTTAACTCTTACTCTGGACTAATGGTTAAGGGCTTAACTCTTACTCTGGCATCACGGTTAAGGTCTTAACTCTTACTCTGGACTAATGGTTAAAGTCTTAACTCTTACTCTGGGCTAATGGTTAAGGTCTTAACTCTTACTCTGGACTAATGGTTAAGGTCTTAACTCTTACTCTGGACTAATGGTTAAGGTCTTAACTCTTACTCTGGACTAATGGTTAAGGTCTTATCTCTTACTCTGGGCTAATGATTAAGGTCTTAACTCTTACTCTGGCATCATGGTTAAGGTCTTAACTCTTACTCTGGCATCATGGTTAAGGTCTTAACTCTTACTCTGGACTAATGGTTACGGTCTTAACTCTTACTCTAGCATCATGGTTAAGGTCTTAACTCTTACTCTGGACTAATGATTAAGGTCTTCACTCTTACTCTGGCATCATGCTTAAGGTCTTAACTCTTACTCTGGCATCATGGTTAAGGTCTTAACTCTTACTCTGGACTAATGGTTAAGGTCTTAGACTCTTACTCTGGACTAATGGTTAAGGTCTTAACTCTTACTCTTGCATCATGGTTAAGGTCTTAGACTCTTACTCTGGACTAATGGTTAAGGTCTTAACTCTTACTCTGGACTAATGGTTAAGGTCTTAACTCTTACTCTGGACTAATGGTTAAGATCTTAGACTCTTACTGTCGACTAATGGTTAAGGTCTTAACTCTTACTCTGGCATCATGGTTAAGGTCTTAGACTCTTACTCTGGACTAATGGTTAAGGTCTTAACTCATACTCTGGACTAATGGTTAAGGTCTTAACTCTTACTCTGGACTAATGGTTAATGTATTAACTCTTACTCTGGCATCATGGTTAAGGTCTTAACTCTTACTCTGGACTAATGGTTAAGGTCTTAACTCTTACTCTGGCATCATGGTTAAGGTCTTAACTCTTACTCTGGACTAATGGTTAAGGTCTTAACTCTTACTCTGGGATCATGGTTAAGTTCGTAACTCTTACTGTGGCCTATTGGTTAAGGTCCTAACTCTTACTCTGGCATCATGGTTAATGTCTGAACTCTTACTCTGGCATCATGGTTAAGGTCTTAACTCTTACTCTGGACTAATGGTTAAGGTCTTAACTCTTACTCTGGCATCACGGTTAAGGTCTTAACTCTTACTCTGGACTAATGGTTAAAGTCTTAACTCTTACTCTGGGCTAATGGTTAAGGTCTTAACTCTTACTCTGGACTAATGGTTAAGGTCTTAACTCTTACTCTGGACTAATGCTTAAGGTCTTAACTCTTACTCTGGACTAATGGTTAAGGTCTTATCTCTTACTCTGGGCTAATGATTAAGGTCTTAACTTTTACTCTGGCATCATGGTTAAGGTCTTAACTCTTACTCTGGCATCATGGTTAAGGTCTTAACTCTTACTCTGGACTAATGGTTAAGGTCTTAACTCTTACTCTGGCATCATGGTTAAGGTCTTAACTCTTACTCTGGACTAATGGTTAAGGTCTTAATTCTTACTCTGGGCTAATGATTAAGGTCTTAACTCTTACTCTGGCATCATGGTTAAGGTCTTAACTCTTACTCTGGACTAATGGTTAAGGTCTTAACTCTTACTCTGGCATCACGGTTAAGGTCTTAACTCTTACTCCGGACTAATGGTTAAGGTCTTAACTCTTACTCTGGACTAATGGTTACGGTCTTAACTCTTACTCTAGCATCATGGTTAAGGTCTTAACTCTTACTCTGGACTAATGGTTAAAGTCTTAACTCTTACTCTGGCATCATGGTTAAGGTCTTAACTCTTATTCTGGACTAATGGTTAAGGTCTTAGACTCTTACTCTGGACTAATGGTTAAGGTCTTAACTCTTACTCTGGACTAATGGTTAAGGTCTTAACTCTTACTCTGGACTAATGGTTAAGGTCTTAGACTCTTACTCTCGACTAATGGTTAAGGTCTTACTCTTACTCTGGCATCATGGTTAAGGTCTTAGACTCTTACTCTGGACTAATGGTTAAGGTCTTAACTCATACTCTGGACTAATGGTTAAGGTCTTAACTCTTACTCTGGACTAATGGTTAAGGTATTAACTCTTACTCTGGCATCATGGTTAAGGTCTTAACTCTTACTCTGGACTAATGGTTAAGGTCTTAACTCTTACTCTGGCATCATGGTTAAGGTCTTAACTCTTACTCTGGACTAATGGTTAAGGTCTTAACTCTTACTCTGGGATCATGGTTAAGTTCGTAACTCTTACTGTGGCCTATTGGTTAAGGTCCTAACTCTTACTCTGGCATCATGGTTAATGTCTTAACTCTTACTCTGGCATCATGGTTAAGGTCTTAACTCTTACTCTGGACTAATGGTTAAGGGCTTAACTCTTACTCTGGCATCACGGTTAAGGTCTTAACTCTTACTCTGGACTAATGGTTAAAGTCTTAACTCTTACTCTGGGCTAATGGTTAAGGTCTTAACTCTTACTCTGGACTAATGGTTAAGGTCTTAACTCTTACTCTGGACTAATGGTTAAGGTCTTATCTCTTACTCTGGGCTAATGATTAAGGTCTTAACTCTTACTCTGGCATCATGGTTAAGGTCTTAACTCTTACTCTGGCATCATGGTTAAGGTCTTAACTCTTACTCTGGACTAATGGTTAAGGTCTTAACTCTTACTCTGGCATCACGGTTAAGGTCTTAACTCTTACTCTGGACTAATGAATAAGGTCTTAACTCTTACTCTGGACTAATGGTTAAGGTCTTAACTCTTACTCTAGCATCATGGTTAAGGTCTTAACTCTTACTCTGGACTAATGGTTAAGGTCTTAACTCGTACTCTGGCATCATGGTTAAGGTCTTAACTCTTACTCTGGCATCATGGTTAAGGTCTTAACTCTTACTATGGACTAATGGTTAAGGTCTTAACTCTTACTCTGGACTAATGGTTAAGGTCTTAACTCTTACTCTGGCATCATGGTTAAGGTCTTAGACTCTTACTCTGGAATAATGGTTAAGGTCTTAACTCTTACTCTGGACTAATGGTTAAGGTCTTAACTCTTACTCTGGCATCACGGTTAAGGTCTTAACTCTTACTCTGGACTAATGGTTAAGGTCTTAACTCTTACTCTGGGCTAATGGTTAAGGTCTTAACTCTTACTCTGGACTAATGGTTAAGGTCTTAACTCTTACTCTGGACAAATGGTTAAGGTCTTAGACTCTTACTGTGGCATCATGGTTAAGGTCTTAACTCTTACTCTGGACTAATGGTTAAGGTCTTAACTCTTACTCTGGCATCATGGTTAAGGTCTTAACACTTACTCTGGACTAATGGTTAAGGTCTTAACTCTTACTCTGGCATCATCGTTAAGGTCTTAACTCTTACTCTGGCATCATGGTTAAGGTCTTAGACTCTTACTCTGGACTAATGGTTAAGGTCTTAACTCTTACTCTGGACTAATGGTTAAGGTCTTAACTCTTACTCTTGCATCATCGTTAAGGTCTTAACTCTTACTCTGGCATCATGGTTAAGGTCTTAACTCTTACTCTAGCATCACGGTTAAGGTCTTAACTCTTACTCTGGGCTAATGGTTAAGGTCTTAACTCTTACTCTGGACTAATGGTTAAGGTCTTAACTCTTACTCTGGGCTAATGATTAAGGTCTTAATTCTTACTCTGGCATCATGGTTAAGGTCTTAACTCTTACTCTGGACTAATGGTTAAGGTCTTAACTCTTACTCTGGCATCACGGTTAAGGTCTTAACTCTTACTCTGGACTAATGGTTAAGGTCTTTACTCCTACTCTGGACTAATGGTTACGGTCTTAACTCTTACTCTAGCATCATGGTTAAGGTCTTAACTCTTACTCTGGACTAATGGTTAAGGTCTTCACTCTTACTCTGGCATCATGGTTAAGGTCTTAACTCTTACTCTGGCATCATGGTTAAGGTCTTAACTCTTACTCTGGACTAATGGTTAAGGTCTTAGACTCTTACTCTGGACTAATGGTTAAGGTCTTAACTCTTACTCTGGCATCATGGTTAAGGTCTTAGACTCTTACTCTGGACTAATGGTTAAGGTCTTAACTCTTACTCTGGACTAATGGTTAAGGTCTTAACTCTTACTCTGGACTAATGGTTAAGGTCTTAGACTCTTACTCTCGACTAATGGTTAATGTCTTAACTCTTACTCTGGCATCATGGTTAAGGTCTTAGACTCTTACTCTGGACTAATGGTTAAGGTCTTAACTCATACTCTGGACTAATGGTTAAGGTCTTAACTCTTACTCTGGACTAATGGTTAATGTATTAACTCTTACTCTGGCATCATGGTTAAGGTCTTAACTCTTACTCTGGACTAATGGTTAAGGTCTTAACTCTTACTCTGGCATCATGGTTAAGGTCTTAACTCTTACTCTGGACTAATGGTTAAGGTCTTAACTCTTACTCTGGGATCATGGTTAAGTTCGTTACTCTTACTGTGGACTATTGGTTAAGGTCCTAACTCTTACTCTGGCATCATGGTTAATGTCTGAACTCTTACTCTGGCATCATGGTTAAGGTCTTAACTCTTACTCTGGACTAATGGTTAAGGTCTTAACTCTTACTCTGGCATCACGGTTAAGGTATTAACTCTTACTCTGGACTAATGGTTAAAGTCTTAACTCTTACTCTGGGCTAATGGTTAAGGTCTTAACTCTTACTCTGGACAAATGGTTAAGGTCTTAACTCTTACTCTGGACTAATGCTTAAGGTCTTAACTCTTACTCTGGACTAATGGTTAAGGTCTTGTCTCTTACTCTGGGCTAATGATTAAGGTCTTAACTTTTACTCTGGCATCATGGTTAAGGTCTTAACTCTTACTCTGGCATCATGGTTAAGGTCTTAACTCTTACTCTGGACTAATGGTTAAGGTCTTAACTCTTACTCTGGCATCACGGTTAAGGTCTTAACTCTTACTCTGGACTAATGGTTAAGGTCTTAACTCTTACTCTGGGCTAATGATTAAGGTCTTAACTCTTACTCTGGCATCATGGTTAAGGTCTTAACTCTTACTCTGGACTAATGGTTAAGGTCTTAACTCTTACTCTGGCATCACGGTTTAAGTCTTAACTCTTACTCCGGACTAATGGTTAAGGTCTTAACTCTTACTCTGGACTAATGGTTACGGTCTTAACTCTTACTCTAGCATCATGGTTAAGGTCTTAACTCTTACTCTGGACTAATGGTTAAAGTCTTAACTCTTACTCTGGCATCATGGTTAAGGTCTTAACTCTTATTCTGGACTAATGGTTAAGGTCTTAGACTCTTACTCTGGACTAATGGTTAAGGTCTTAACTCTTACTCTGGACTAATGGTTAAGGTCTTAACTCTTACTCTGGACTAATGGTTAAGGTCTTAGACTCTTACTCTCGACTAATGGTTAAGGTCTTACTCTTACTCTGGCATCATGGTTAAGGTCTTAGACTCTTACTCTGGACTAATGGTTAAGGTCTTAACTCATACTCTGGACTAATGGTTAAGGTCTTAACTCTTACTCTGGACTAATGGTTAAGGTATTAACTCTTACTCTGGCATCATGGTTAAGGTCTTAACTCTTACTCTGGACTAATGGTTAAGGTCTTAACTCTTACTCTGGCATCATGGTTAAGGTCTTAACTCTTACTCTGGACTAATGGTTAAGGTCTTAACTCTTACTCTGGGATCATGGTTAAGTTCGTAACTCTTACTGTGGCCTATTGGTTAAGGTCCTAACTCTTACTCTGGCATCATGGTTAATGTCTTAACTCTTACTCTGGCATCATGGTTAAGGTCTTAACTCTTACTCTGGACTAATGGTTAAGGGCTTAACTCTTACTCTGGCATCACGGTTAAGGTCTTAACTCTTACTCTGGACTAATGGTTAAAGTCTTAACTCTTACTCTGGGCTAATGGTTAAGGTCTTAACTCTTACTCTGGACTAATGGTTAAGGTCTTAACTCTTACTCTGGACTAATGGTTAAGGTCTTAACTCTTACTCTGGACTAATGGTTAAGGTCTTATCTCTTACTCTGGGCTAATGATTAAGGTCTTAACTCTTACTCTGGCATCATGGTTAAGGTCTTAACTCTTACTCTGGCATCATGGTTAAGGTCTTAACTCTTACTCTGGACTAATGGTTAAGGTCTTAACTCTTACTCTGGCATCACGGTTAAGGTCTTAACTCTTACTCTGGACTAATGAATAAGGTCTTAACTCTTACTCTGGACTAATGGTTAAGGTCTTAACTCTTACTCTAGCATCATGGTTAAGGTCTTAACTCTTACTCTGGACTAATGGTTAAGGTCTTAACTCGTACTCTGGCATCATGGTTAAGGTCTTAACTCTTACTCTGGCATCATGGTTAAGGTCTTAACTCTTACTATGGACTAATGGTTAAGGTCTTAACTCTTACTCTGGACTAATGGTTAAGGTCTTAACTCTTACTCTGGCATCATGGTTAAGGTCTTAGACTCTTACTCTGGAATAATGGTTAAGGTCTTAACTCTTACTCTGGACTAATGGTTAAGGTCTTAACTCTTACTCTGGCATCACGGTTAAGGTCTTAACTCTTACTCTGGACTAATGGTTAAGGTCTTAACTCTTACTCTGGGCTAATGGTTAAGGTCTTAACTCTTACTCTGGACTAATGGTTAAGGTCTTAACTCTTACTCTGGACAAATGGTTAAGGTCTTAGACTCTTACTCTGGCATCATGGTTAAGGTCTTAACTCTTACTCTGGACTAATGGTTAAGGTCTTAACTCTTACTCTGGCAACATGGTTAAGGTCTTAACACTTACTCTGGACTAATGGTTAAGGTCTTAACTCTTACTCTGGCATCATCGTTAAGGTCTTAACTCTTACTCTGGCATCATGGTTAAGGTCTTAGACTCTTACTCTGGACTAATGGTTAAGGTCTTAACTCTTACTCTGGACTAATGGTTAAGGTCTTAACTCTTACTCTTGCATCATCGTTAAGGTCTTAACTCTTACTCTGGCATCATGGTTAAGGTCTTAACTCTTACTCTAGCATCACGGTTAAGGTCTTAACTCTTACTCTGGGCTAATGGTTAAGGTCTTAACTCTTACTCTGGACTAATGGTTAAGGTCTTAACTCTTACTCTGGGCTAATGATTAAGGTCTTAATTCTTACTCTGGCATCATGGTTAAGGTCTTAAGTCTTACTCTGGACTAATGGTTAAGGTCTTAACTCTTACTCTGGCATCACGGTTAAGGTCTTAACTCTTACTCTGGACTAATGGTTAAGGTCTTTACTCCTACTCTGGACTAATGGTTACGGTCTTAACTCTTACTCTAGCATCATGGTTAAGGTCTTAACTCTTACTCTGGACTAATGGTTAAGGTCTTCACTCTTACTCTGGCATCATGGTTAAGGTCTTAACTCTTACTCTGGCATCATGGTTAAGGTCTTAACTCTTACTCTGGACTAATGGTTAAGGTCTTAGACTCTTACTCTGGACTAATGGTTAAGGTCTTAACTCTTACTCTGGCATCATGGTTAAGGTCTTAGACTCTTACTCTGGACTAATGGTTAAGGTCTTAACTCTTACTCTGGACTAATGGTTAAGGTCTTAACTCTTACTCTGGACTAATGGTTAAGGTCTTAGACTCTTACTCTCGACTAATGGTTAATGTCTTAACTCTTACTCTGGCATCATGGTTAAGGTCTTAGACTCTTACTCTGGACTAATGGTTAAGGTCTTAACTCATACTCTGGACTAATGGTTAAGGTCTTAACTCTTACTCTGGACTAATGGTTAATGTATTAACTCTTACTCTGGCATCATGGTTAAGGTCTTAACTCTTACTCTGGACTAATGGTTAAGGTCTTAACTCTTACTCTGGCATCATGGTTAAGGTCTTAACTCTTACTCTGGACTAATGGTTAAGGTCTTAACTCTTACTCTGGGATCATGGTTAAGTTCGTAACTCTTACTGTGGACTATTGGTTAAGGTCCTAACTCTTACTCTGGCATCATGGTTAATGTCTGAACTCTTACTCTGGCATCATGGTTAAGGTCTTAACTCTTACTCTGGACTAATGGTTAAGGTCTTAACTCTTACACTGGCATCACGGTTAAGGTCTTAACTCTTACTCTGGACTAATGGTTAAAGTCTTAACTCTTACTCTGGGCTAATGGTTAAGGTCTTAACTCTTACTCTGGACAAATGGTTAAGGTCTTAACTCTTACTCTGGACTAATGCTTAAGGTCTTAACTCTTACTCTGGACTAATGGTTAAGGTCTTATCTCTTACTCTGGGCTAATGATTAAGGTCTTAACTTTTACTCTGGCATCATGGTTAAGGTCTTAACTCTTACTCTGGCATCATGGTTAAGGTCTTAACTCTTACTCTGGACTAATGGTTAAGGTCTTAACTCTTACTCTGGCATCACGGTTAAGGTCTTAACTCTTACTCTGGACTAATGGTTAAGGTCTTAACTCTTACTCTGGGCTAATGATTAAGGTCTTAACTCTTACTCTGGCATCATGGTTAAGGTCTTAACTCTTACTCTGGACTAATGGTTAAGGTCTTAACTCTTACTCTGGCATCACGGTTTAAGTCTTAACTCTTACTCCGGACTAATGGTTAAGGTCTTAACTCTTACTCTGGACTAATGGTTACGGTCTTAACTCTTACTCTAGCATCATGGTTAAGGTCTTAACTCTTACTCTGGACTAATGGTTAAGGTCTTAACTCTTACTCTGGCATCATGGTTAAGGTCTTAACTCTTACTCTGGACTAATGGTTAACGTCTTAGACTCTTACTCTGGACTAATGGTTAAGGTCTTAACTCTTACTCTGGACTAATGGTTAAGGTCTTAACTCTTACTCTGGACTAATGGTTAAGGTCTTAGACTCTTACTCTCGACTAATGGTTAAGGTCTTACTCTTACTCTGGCATCATGGTTAAGGTCTTAGACTCTTACTCTGGACTAATGGTTAAGGTCTTAACTCATACTCTGGACTAATGGTTAAGGTCTTAACTCTTACTCTGGACTAATGGTTAAGGTATTAACTCTTACTCTGGCATCATGGTTAAGGTCTTAACTCTTACTCTGGACTAATGGTTAAGGTCTTAACTCTTACTCTGGCATCATGGTTAAGGTCTTAACTCTTACTCTGGACTAATGGTTAAGGTCTTAACTCTTACTCTGGGATCATGGTTAAGTTCGTAACTCTTACTGTGGCCTATTGGTTAAGGTCCTAACTCTTACTCTGGCATCATGGTTAATGTCTTAACTCTTACTCTGGCATCATGGTTAAGGTCTTAACTCTTACTCTGGACTAATGGTTAAGGGCTTAACTCTTACTCTGGCATCACGGTTAAGGTCTTAACTCTTACTCTGGACTAATGGTTAAAGTCTTAACTCTTACTCTGGGCTAATGGTTAAGGTCTTAACTCTTACTCTGGACTAATGGTTAAGGTCTTAACTCTTACTCTGGACTAATGGTTAAGGTCTTAACTCTTACTCTGGACTAATGGTTAAGGTCTTATCTCTTACTCTGGGCTAATGATTAAGGTCTTAACTCTTACTCTGGCATCATGGTTAAGGTCTTAACTCTTACTCTGGCATCATGGTTAAGGTCTTAACTCTTACTCTGGACTAATGGTTAAGGTCTTAACTCTTACTCTGGCATCACGGTTAAGGTCTTAACTCTTACTCTGGACTAATGAATAAGGTCTTAACTCTTACTCTGGACTGATGGTTAAGGACTTAACTCTTACTCTAGCATCATGGTTAAGGTCTTAACTCTTACTCTGGACTAATGGTTAAGGTCTTAACTCGTACTCTGGCATCATGGTTAAGGTCTTAACTCTTACTCTGGCATCATGGTTAAGGTCTTAACTCTTACTATGGACTAATGGTTAAGGTCTTAACTCTTACTCTGGACTAATGGTTAAGGTCTTAACTCTTACTCTGGCATCATGGTTAAGGTCTTAGACTCTTACTCTGGAATAATGGTTAAGGTCTTAACTCTTAATCTGGACTAATGGTTAAGGTCTTAACTCTTACTCTGGCATCACGGTTAAGGTCTTAACTCTTACTCTGGACTAATGGTTAAGGTGTTAACTCTTACTCTGGGCTAATGGTTAAGGTCTTAACTCTTACTCTGGACTAATGGTTAAGGTCTTAACTCTTACTCTGGACAAATGGTTAAGGTCTTAGACTCTTACTCTGGCATCATGGTTAAGGTCTTAACTCTTACTCTGGACTAATGGTTAAGGTCTTAACTCTTACTCTGGCATCATGGTTAAGGTCTTAACACTTACTCTGGACTAATGGTTAAGGTCTTAACTCTTACTCTGGCATCATCGTTAAGGTCTTAACTCTTACTCTGGCATCATGGTTAAGGTCTTAGACTCTAACTCTGGACTAATGGTTAAGGTCTTAACTCTTACTCTGGACTAATGGTTAAGGTCTTAACTCTTACTCTTGCATCATCGTTAAGGTCTTAACTCTTACTCTGGACTAATGGTTAAGGTCTTAACTCTTACTCTGGACTAATGGTTAAGGTCTTAACTCTTACTCTGGACTATTGGTTAAGGTCTTAACTCTTACTCTGGCATCATGGTTAAGGTCTTAACTCTGGCATCATGGTTAAGGTCTTAACTCTTACTCTGGACTAATGGTTAAGGTCTTAACTCTTAGTCTGGCATCATGGTTAAGGTCTTACCTCTTACTCTGGACTAATGGTTAAGGTCTTAGACTCTTACTCTGGACTAATGGTTAAGGTCTTAACTCTTTCTCTGGGCTAATGGTTAAGGTCTTAGACTCTTACTCTGGCATCATGGTTAAGGTCTTAGACTCTTACTCTGGCATCAAGGTTAAGGTCTTAACTCTTACTCTGGCATCATGGTTAAGGTCTTAACTCTTACTCTGGACTAATGGTTAAGGTCCTAACTCTTACTCTGGACTAATGGTTAAGGTCTTAACTCTTACTCTTGCATCATCGTTAAGGTCTTAACTCTTACTCTGGACTAATGGTTAAGGTCTTAACTCTTACTCTGGACTAATGGTTAAGGTCTTAACTCTTACTCTGGACTATTGGTTAAGGTCTTAACTCTTACTCTGGCATCATGGTTAAGGTCTTAACTCTGGCATCATGGTTAAGGTCTTAACTCTTACTCTGGACTAATGGTTAAGGTCTTAACTCTTAGTCTGGCATCATGGTTAAGGTCTTACCTCTTACTCTGGACTAATGGTTAAGGTCTTAGACTCTTACTCTGGACTAATGGTTAAGGTCTTAACTCTTTCTCTGGGCTAATGGTTAAGGTCTTAGACTCTTACTCTGGCATCATGGTTAAGGTCTTAGACTCTTACTCTGGCATCAAGGTTAAGGTCTTAACTCTTACTCTGGCATCATGGTTAAGGTCTTAACTCTTACTCTGGACTAATGGTTAAGGTCCTAACTCTTACTCTGGACTAATGGTTAAGGTCTTAACTCTTACTCTTGCATCATCGTTAAGGTCTTAACTCTTACTCTGGCATCATGGTTAAGGTCTTAACTCTTACTCTGGACTAATGGTTAAGGTCTTAACTCTTACTCTGGACTAATGGTTAAGGTCTTATCTCTTACTCTGGGCTAATGATTAAGGTCTTAACTCTTACTCTGGCATCATGGTTAAGGTCTTAACTCTTACTCTGGCATCATGGTTAAGGTCTTAACTCTTACTCTGGACTAATGGTTAAGGTCTTAACTCTTACTCTGGCATCACGGTTAAGGTCTTAACTCTTACTCTGGACTAATGAATAAGGTCTTAACTCTTACTCTGGACTAATGGTTAAGGTCTTAACTCTTACTCTAGCATCATGGTTAAGGTCTTAACTCTTACTCTGGACTAATGGTTAAGGTCTTAACTCGTACTCTGGCATCATGGTTAAGGTCTTAACTCTTACTCTGGCATCATGGTTAAGGTCTTAACTCTTACTATGGACTAATGGTTAAGGTCTTAACTCTTACTCTGGACTAATGGTTAAGGTCTTAACTCTTACTCTGGCATCATGGTTAAGGTCTTAGACTCTTACTCTGGAATAATGGTTAAGGTCTTAACTCTTACTCTGGACTAATGGTTAAGGTCTTAACTCTTACTCTGGCATCACGGTTAAGGTCTTAACTCTTACTCTGGACTAATAGTTAAGGTCTTAACTCTTACTCTGGGCTAATGGTTAAGGTCTTAACTCTTACTCTGGACTAATGGTTAAGGTCTTAACTCTTACTCTGGACAAATGGTTAAGGTCTTAGACTCTTACTCTGGCATCATGGTTAAGGTCTTAACTCTTACTCTGGACTAATGGTTAAGGTCTTAACTCTTACTCTGGCATCATGGTTAAGGTCTTAACACTTACTCTGGACTAATGGTTAAGGTCTTAACTCTTACTCTGGCATCATCGTTAAGGTCTTAACTCTTACTCTGGCATCATGGTTAAGGTCTTAGACTCTTACTCTGGACTAATGGTTAAGGTCTTAACTCTTACTCTGGACTAATGGTTAAGGTCTTAACTCTTACTCTTGCATCATCGTTAAGGTCTTAACTCTTACTCTGGCATCATGGTTAAGGTCTTAACTCTTACTCTAGCATCACGGTTAAGGTCTTAACTCTTACTCTGGGCTAATGGTTAAGGTCTTAACTCTTACTCTGGACTAATGGTTAAGGTCTTAACTCTTACTCTGGGCTAATGATTAAGGTCTTAATTCTTACTCTGGCATCATGGTTAAGGTCTTAACTCTTACTCTGGACTAATGGTTAAGGTCTTAACTCTTACTCTGGCATCACGGTTAAGGTCTTAACTCTTACTCTGGACTAATGGTTAAGGTCTTTACTCCTACTCTGGACTAATGGTTACGGTCTTAACTCTTACTCTAGCATCATGGTTAAGGTCTTAACTCTTACTCTGGACTAATGGTTAAGGTCTTCACTCTTACTCTGGCATCATGGTTAAGGTCTTAACTCTTACTCTGGCATCATGGTTAAGGTCTTAACTCTTACTCTGGACTAATGGTTAAGGTCTTAGACTCTTACTCTGGACTAATGGTTAAGGTCTTAACTCTTACTCTGGCATCATGGTTAAGGTCTTAGACTCTTACTCTGGACTAATGGTTAAGGTCTTAACTCTTACTCTGGACTAATGGTTAAGGTCTTAACTCTTACTCTGGACTAATGGTTAAGGTCTTAGACTCTTACTCTCGACTAATGGTTAATGTCTTAACTCTTACTCTGGCATCATGGTTAAGGTCTTAGACTCTTACTCTGGACTAATGGTTAAGGTCTTAACTCATACTCTGGACTAATGGTTAAGGTCTTAACTCTTACTCTGGACTAATGGTTAATGTATTAACTCTTACTCTGGCATCATGGTTAAGGTCTTAACTCTTACTCTGGACTAATGGTTAAGGTCTTAACTCTTACTCTGGCATCATGGTTAAGGTCTTAACTCTTACTCTGGACTAATGGTTAAGGTCTTAACTCTTACTCTGGGATCATGGTTAAGTTCGTAACTCTTACTGTGGACTATTGGTTAAGGTCCTAACTCTTACTCTGGCATCATGGTTAATGTCTGAACTCTTACTCTGGCATCATGGTTAAGGTCTTAACTCTTACTCTGGACTAATGGTTAAGGTCTTAACTCTTACACTGGCATCACGGTTAAGGTCTTAACTCTTACTCTGGACTAATGGTTAAAGTCTTAACTCTTACTCTGGGCTAATGGTTAAGGTCTTAACTCTTACTCTGGACAAATGGTTAAGGTCTTAACTCTTACTCTGGACTAATGCTTAAGGTCTTAACTCTTACTCTGGACTAATGGTTAAGGTCTTATCTCTTACTCTGGGCTAATGATTAAGGTCTTAACTTTTACTCTGGCATCATGGTTAAGGTCTTAACTCTTACTCTGGCATCATGGTTAAGGTCTTAACTCTTACTCTGGACTAATGGTTAAGGTCTTAACTCTTACTCTGGCATCACGGTTAAGGTCTTAACTCTTACTCTGGACTAATGGTTAAGGTCTTAACTCTTACTCTGGGCTAATGATTAAGGTCTTAACTCTTACTCTGGCATCATGGTTAAGGTCTTAACTCTTACTCTGGACTAATGGTTAAGGTCTTAACTCTTACTCTGGCATCACGGTTTAAGTCTTAACTCTTACTCCGGACTAATGGTTAAGGTCTTAACTCTTACTCTGGACTAATGGTTACGGTCTTAACTCTTACTCTAGCATCATGGTTAAGGTCTTAACTCTTACTCTGGACTAATGGTTAAGGTCTTAACTCTTACTCTGGCATCATGGTTAAGGTCTTAACTCTTACTCTGGACTAATGGTTAACGTCTTAGACTCTTACTCTGGACTAATGGTTAAGGTCTTAACTCTTACTCTGGACTAATGGTTAAGGTCTTAACTCTTACTCTGGACTAATGGTTAAGGTCTTAGACTCTTACTCTCGACTAATGGTTAAGGTCTTACTCTTACTCTGGCATCATGGTTAAGGTCTTAGACTCTTACTCTGGACTAATGGTTAAGGTCTTAACTCATACTCTGGACTAATGGTTAAGGTCTTAACTCTTACTCTGGACTAATGGTTAAGGTATTAACTCTTACTCTGGCATCATGGTTAAGGTCTTAACTCTTACTCTGGACTAATGGTTAAGGTCTTAACTCTTACTCTGGCATCATGGTTAAGGTCTTAACTCTTACTCTGGACTAATGGTTAAGGTCTTAACTCTTACTCTGGGATCATGGTTAAGTTCGTAACTCTTACTCTGGCCTATTGGTTAAGGTCCTAACTCTTACTCTGGCATCATGGTTAATGTCTTAACTCTTACTCTGGCATCATGGTTAAGGTCTTAACTCTTACTCTGGACTAATGGTTAAGGGCTTAACTCTTACTCTGGCATCACGGTTAAGGTCTTAACTCTTACTCTGGACTAATGGTTAAAGTCTTAACTCTTACTCTGGGCTAATGGTTAAGGTCTTAACTCTTACTCTGGACTAATGGTTAAGGTCTTAACTCTTACTCTGGACTAATGGTTAAGGTCTTAACTCTTACTCTGGACTAATGGTTAAGGTCTTATCTCTTACTCTGGGCTAATGATTAAGGTCTTAACTCTTACTCTGGCATCATGGTTAAGGTCTTAACTCTTACTCTGGCATCATGGTTAAGGTCTTAATTCTTACTCTGGACTAATGGTTAAGGTCTTAACTCTTACTCTGGCATCACGGTTAAGGTCTTAACTCTTACTCTGGACTAATGAATAAGGTCTTAACTCTTACTCTGGACTGATGGTTAAGGACTTAACTCTTACTCTAGCATCATGGTTAAGGTCTTAACTCTTACTCTGGACTAATGGTTAAGGTCTTAACTCGTACTCTGGCATCATGGTTAAGGTCTTAACTCTTACTCTGGCATCATGGTTAAGGTCTTAACTCTTACTATGGACTAATGGTTAAGGTCTTAACTCTTACTCTGGACTAATGGTTAAGGTCTTAACTCTTACTCTGGCATCATGGTTAAGGTCTTAGACTCTTACTCTGGAATAATGGTTAAGGTCTTAACTCTTAATCTGGACTAATGGTTAAGGTCTTAACTCTTACTCTGGCATCACGGTTAAGGTCTTAACTCTTACTCTGGACTAATGGTTAAGGTGTTAACTCTTACTCTGGGCTAATGGTTAAGGTCTTAACTCTTACTCTGGACTAATGGTTAAGGTCTTAACTCTTACTCTGGACAAATGGTTAAGGTCTTAGACTCTTACTCTGGCATCATGGTTAAGGTCTTAACTCTTACTCTGGACTAATGGTTAAGGTCTTAACTCTTACTCTGGCATCATGGTTAAGGTCTTAACACTTACTCTGGACTAATGGTTAAGGTCTTAACTCTTACTCTGGCATCATCGTTAAGGTCTTAACTCTTACTCTGGCATCATGGTTAAGGTCTTAGACTCTAACTCTGGACTAATGGTTAAGGTCTTAACTCTTACTCTGGACTAATGGTTAAGGTCTTAACTCTTACTCTTGCATCATCGTTAAGGTCTTAACTCTTACTCTGGACTAATGGTTAAGGTCTTAACTCTTACTCTGGACTAATGGTTAAGGTCTTAACTCTTACTCTGGACTATTGGTTAAGGTCTTAACTCTTACTCTGGCATCATGGTTAAGGTCTTAACTCTGGCATCATGGTTAAGGTCTTAACTCTTACTCTGGACTAATGGTTAAGGTCTTAACTCTTAGTCTGGCATCATGGTTAAGGTCTTACCTCTTACTCTGGACTAATGGTTAAGGTCTTAGACTCTTACTCTGGACTAATGGTTAAGGTCTTAACTCTTTCTCTGGGCTAATGGTTAAGGTCTTAGACTCTTACTCTGGCATCATGGTTAAGGTCTTAGACTCTTACTCTGGCATCAAGGTTAAGGTCTTAACTCTTACTCTGGCATCATGGTTAAGGTCTTAACTCTTACTCTGGACTAATGGTTAAGGTCCTAACTCTTACTCTGGACTAATGGTTAAGGTCTTAACTCTTACTCTTGCATCATCGTTAAGGTCTTAACTCTTACTCTGGCATCATGGTTAAGGTCTTAACTCTTACTCTGGCATCATGGTTAAGGTCTTAACTCTTACTCTGGACTAATGGTTAAGGTCTTAACTCTTACTCTGGGATCATGGTTAAGTTCGTAACTCTTACTGTGGCCTATTGGTTAAGGTCCTAACTCTTACTCTGGCATCATGGTTAAGGTCTTAGACTCATACTCTGGCATCATGGTTAAGATCTTATCTCTTACTCTTGACTAATGGTTAAGTTCTTAACTCTTACTCTGGCATCATGGTTAAGGTCTTAGACTCTTACTCTGGACTAATGGTTAAGGTCTTAACTCTTACTCTGGGCTAATGGTTAAGGTCTTAACTCTTACTCTGGACTAATGTTAAGGTCTTATCTCTTACTCTGGACTACTGGTTAATGTCTTAACTCTTACTCTGGCATCATGGTTAAGGTCTTAACTCTCACTCTGGCATCATGGTTAAGGTCTTAACTCTTACTCTGTACTCATGGTTAAGGTCTTAACTCTTACTCTGGCATCATGGTTAAGGTCTTAACTCTTACTCTGGACTAATGGTTTAGGTCTTAACTCTTACTCTGGACTAATGGTTAAGGTCTTAACTCTTACTCTGGAATCATGGTTAAGGTCTTAACTCTTACTCTGGACTAATGGTTAAGGTCTTAACCCTTACTCTGGACTAATGGTTAAGGTCTTAACTCTTACTCTGGCATCATGGTTAAGGTCTTAACTCTTACTCTGGACTAATGGTTAAGGTCTTAGACTCTTACTCTGGACTAATGGTTAAGGTCTTAACTCTTTCTCTGGGCTAATGGTTAAGGTCTTAGACTCTTACTCTGGCATCATGGTTAAGGTCTTATACTCTTACTCTGGCATCAAGGTTAAGGTCTTAACTCTTACTCTGGCATCATGGTTAAGGTCTTAACTCTTACTCTGAACTAATGGTTAAGGTCTTAGACTCTTACTCTGGACTAATGGTTAAGGTCTTAACTCTTACTCTGACATCATGGTTAAGGTTTCAGACTCTTACTCTGGACTAATGGTTAAGGTCTTAACTCTTACTCTGGACTAATGGTTAAGGTCTTAACTCTTACTCTGACATCATGGTTAAGGTCTTAGACTCTTACTCTGGACTAATGGTTAAGGTCTTAACTCTTACTCTGGACCAATGGTTAAGGTCTTAACTCTTACTCTGGACTAATGGTTAAGGTCTTATCTCTTACTCTGGGCTAATGATTAAGGTCCTAACTCTTACTCTGGCATCATGGTTAAGGTCATAACTCTTACTCTGGCATCATGGTTAAGGTCTTAACTCTTACTCTGGACTAATGGTTAAGGTCTTAACTCTTACTCTGGCATCACGGATAAGGTCTTAACTCTTACTCTGGACTAATGGTTAAGGTCTTAACTCTTACTCTGGGCTAATGGTTAAGGTCTTAACTCTTACTCTGGACTAATGGTTAAGGTCTTAACTCTTACTCTGGACTAATGGTTAAGGTCTTAGACTCTTACTCTGGCATCATGGTTAAGGTCTTAACTCTAACTCTGAACTAATGGTTAAGGTCTTAACTCTTACTCTGGCATCATGGTTAAGTTCATAACTCTTACTGTGGCCTATTGGTTAAGGTCCTAACTCTTACTCTGGCATCATGGTTAATGTCTTAACTCTTACTCTGGCATCATGGTTAAGGTCTTAACTCTTACTCTGGACTAATGGTTAAGGTCTTAACTCTTACTCTAGCATCACGGTTAAGGTCTTAACTCTTACTCTGGGCTAATGGTTAAGGTCTTAACTCTTACTCTGGCATCATCGTTAAGGTCTTAACTCTTACTCTGGCATCATGGTTAAGGTTTTAACTCTTACTCTGGACTAATGGTTAAGGTTTTAACTCTTACTCTGGACTAATGGTTGAGGTCTTAACTCTTACTCTGGACTAATGGTTAAGGTCTTAACTCTTACTCTGGACTAATGGTTAAGGTCTTAACTCTTACTCTGGCATCATCGTTAAGGTCTTAAATCTTACTCTGGCATCATGGTTAAGGTTTTAACTCTTACTCTGGACTAATGGTTAAGGTCTTAACTCTTACTCTGGAATAATGGTTAAGGTCTTAACTCTTACTCTGGCATCATGGTTAAGGTCTTAACTCTGGCATCATGGTTAAGGTCTTAACTCTTACTCTGGACTAATGGTTAAGGTCTTAACTCTTACTCTGGCATCATGGTTAAGGTCTTAGACTCATACTCTGGCATCATGGTTAAGGTCTCAACTCTTACTCTGGACTAATGGTTAAGGTCTTAACTCTTACTCTGGCATCATGGTTAAGGTCTTAGACTCTTACTCTGGACTAATGGTTAAGGTCTTAACTCTTACTCTGGGCTAATGGTTAAGGTCTTAACTCTTACTCTGGACTAATGGTTAAGGTCTTAGACTCTTACTCTGGACTAATGGTTAAGGTCTTACTCTTACTCTGGCATCATGGTTAAGGTCTTAGACTCTTACTCTGGACTAATGGTTAAGGTCTTAACTCATACTCTGGACTAATGGTTAAGGTCTTAACTCTTACTCTGGACTAATGGTTAAGGTATTAACTCTTACTCTGGCATCATGGTTAAGGTCTTAACTCTTACTCTGGACTAATGGTTAAGGTCTTAACTCTTACTCTGGCATCATGGTTAAGGTCTTAACTCTTACTCTGGACTAATGGTTAAGGTCTTAACTCTTACTCTGGGATCATGGTTAAGTTTGTAACTCTTACTGTGGCCTATTGGTTAAGGTCCTAACTCTTACTCTGGCATCATGGTTAATATCTTAACTCTTACTCTGGCATCATGGTTAAGGTCTTAACTCTTACTCTGGACTAATGGTTAAGGGCTTAACTCTTACTCTGGCATCACGGTTAAGGTCTTAACTCTTACTCTGGACTAATGGTTAAAGTCTTAACTCTTACTCTGGGCTAATGGTTAAGGTCTTAACTCTTACTCTGGACTAATGGTTAAGGTCTTATCTCTTACTCTGGGCTAATGATTAAGGTCTTAACTCTTACTCTGGCATCATGGTTAAGGTCTTAACTCTTACTCTGGCATCATGGTTGAGGTCTTAACTCTTACTCTGGACTAATGGTTAAGGTCTTAACTCTTACTCTGGCATCATGGTTAAGGTCTTAACTCTTACTCTGGCATCATGTTTAAGGTCTTAACTCTTACTATGGAATAATGGTTAAGGTCTTAACTCTTACTCTGGACTAATGGTTAAGGTCTTAACTCTTACTCTGGGCTAATGGTTAAGGTCTTAACTCTTACTCTGGACTAATGGTTAAGGTCTTAACTCTTACTCTGGTATCATGGTTAAGTTTGTATCTCTTACTGTGGCCTATTGGTTAAGGTCCTAACTCTTACTCTGGCATCATGGTTAATGTCTTAACTCTTACTCTGGCATCATGGTTAAGGTCTTAACTTTTACTCTGGACTAATGGTTAAGGTCTTAACTCTTACTCTAGCATTACGGTTAAGGTCTTAACTCTTACTCTGGGCTAATGGTTAAGGTCTTAACTCTTACTCTGGACTAATGGTTAAGGTCTTAACTCTTACTCTGGACTAATGGTTAAGGTCTTAACTCTTACTCTGGCATCATGGTTAAGGTCTTAACTCTTACTCTGGCATCATGGTTAAGGTCTTAACTCTTACTCTGGACTAATGGTTAAGGTCTTAACTCTTACTCTGGCATCACGGTTAAGGTCTTAACTCTTACTCTGGACTAATGAATAAGGTCTTAACTCTTACTCTGGACTAATGGTTAAGGTCTTAACTCTTACTCTAGCATCATGGTTAAGGTCTTAACTCTTACTCTGGACTAATGGTTAAGGTCTTAACTCTTACTCTGGCATCATGGTTAAGGTCTTAACTCTTACTCTGGCATCATGGTTAAGGTCTTAACTCTTACTATGGACTAATGGTTAAGGTCTTAACTCTTACTCTGGACTAATAGTTAAGGTCTTAACTCTTACTCTGGCATCATGGTTAAGGTCTTAGACTCTTACTCTGGAATAATGGTTAAGGTCTTAACTCTTACTCTGGGCTAATGGTTAAGGTCTTAACTCTTACTCTGGACTAATGTTAAGGTCTTATCTCTTACTCTGGACTACTGGTTAATGTCTTAACTCTTACTCTGGCATCATGGTTAAGGTCTTAACTCTCACTCTGGCATCATGGTTAAGGTCTTAACTCTTACTCTGTACTCATGGTTAAGGTCTTAACTCTTACTCTGGCATCATGGTTAATGTCTTAACTCTTACTCTGGACTAATGGTTAAGGTCTTAACTCTTACTCTGGACTAATGGTTAAGGTCTTAACTCTTACTCTGGAATCATGGTTAAGGTCTTAACTCTTACTCTGGACTAATGGTTAAGGTCTTAACCCTTACTCTGGACTAATGGTTAAGGTCTTAACTCTTACTCTGGCATCATGGTTAAGGTCTTAACTCTTACTCTGGACTAATGGTTAAGGTCTTAGACTCTTACTCTGGACTAATGGTTAAGGTCTTAACTCTTTCTCTGGGCTAATGGTTAAGGTCTTAGACTCTTACTCTGGCATCATGGTTAAGGTCTTATACTCTTACTCTGGCATCAAGGTTAAGGTCTTAACTCTTACTCTGGCATCATGGTTAAGGTCTTAACTCTTACTCTGGACTAATGGTTAAGGTCTTAGACTCTTACTCTGGACTAATGGTTAAGGTCTTAACTCTTACTCTGACATCATGGTTAAGGTCTTAGACTCTTACTCTGGACTAATGGTTAAGGTCTTAACTCTTACTCTGGACTAATGGTTAAGGTCTTAACTCTTACTCTGACATCATGGTTAAGGTCTTAGACTCTTACTCTGGACTAATGGTTAAGGTCTTAACTCTTACTCTGGACCAATGGTTAAGGTCTTAACTCTTACTCTGGACTAATGGTTAAGGTCTTATCTCTTACTCTGGGCTAATGATTAAGGTCCTAACTCTTACTCTGGCATCATGGTTAAGGTCTTAACTCTTACTCTGGCATCATGGTTAAGGTCTTAACTGTTACTCTGGACTAATGGTTAAGGTCTTAACTCTTACTCTGGCATCACGGATAAGGTCTTAACTCTTACTCTGGACTAATGGTTAAGGTCTTAACTCTTACTCTGGGCTAATGGTTAAGGTCTTAACTCTTACTCTGGACTAATGGTTAAGGTCTTAACTCTTACTCTGGACTAATGGTTAAGGTCTTAGACTCTTACTCTGGCATCATGGTTAAGGTCTTAACTCTTACTCTGAACTAATGGTTAAGGTCTTAACTCTTACTCTGGCATCATGGTTAAGTTCATAACTCTTACTGTGGCCTATTGGTTAAGGTCCTAACTCTTACTCTGGCATCATGGTTAATGTCTTAACTCTTACTCTGGCATCATGGTTAAGGTCTTAACTCTTACTCTGGACTAATGGTTAAGGTATTAACTCTTACTCTGGCATCATGGTTAAGGTCTTAACTCTTACTCTGGACTAATGGTTAAGGTCTTAACTCTTACTCTGGCATCATGGTTAAGGTCTTAACTCTTACTCTGGACTAATGGTTAAGGTCTTAACTCTTACTCTGGGATCATGGTTAAGTTCGTAACTCTTACTGTGGCCTATTGGTTAAGGTCCTAACTCTTACTCTGGCATCATGGTTAATGTCTTAACTCTTACTCTGGCATCATGGTTAAGGTCTTAACTCTTACTCTGGACTAATGGTTAAGGGCTTAACTCTTACTCTGGCATCACGGTTAAGGTCTTAACTCTTACTCTGGACTAATGGTTAAAGTCTTAACTCTTACTCTGGGCTAATGGTTAAGGTCTTAACTCTTACTCTGGACTAATGGTTAAGGTCTTAACTCTTACTCTGGACTAATGGTTAAGGTCTTAACTCTTACTCTGGACTAATGGTTAAGGTCTTATCTCTTACTCTGGGCTAATGATTAAGGTCTTAACTCTTACTCTGGCATCATGGTTAAGGTCTTAACTCTTACTCTGGCATCATGGTTAAGGTCTTAACTCTTACTCTGGACTAATGGTTAAGGTCTTAACTCTTACTCTGGCATCACGGTTAAGGTCTTAACTCTTACTCTGGACTAATGAATAAGGTCTTAACTCTTACTCTGGACTAATGGTTAAGGTCTTAACTCTTACTCTAGCATCATGGTTAAGGTCTTAACTCTTACTCTGGACTAATGGTTAAGGTCTTAACTCGTACTCTGGCATCATGGTTAAGGTCTTAACTCTTACTCTGGCATCATGGTTAAGGTCTTAACTCTTACTATGGACTAATGGTTAAGGTCTTAACTCTTACTCTGGACTAATGGTTAAGGTCTTAACTCTTACTCTGGCATCATGGTTAAGGTCTTAGACTCTTACTCTGGAATAATGGTTAAGGTCTTAACTCTTACTCTGGACTAATGGTTAAGGTCTTAACTCTTACTCTGGCATCACGGTTAAGGTCTTAACTCTTACTCTGGACTAATGGTTAAGGTCTTAACTCTTACTCTGGGCTAATGGTTAAGGTCTTAACTCTTACTCTGGACTAATGGTTAAGGTCTTAACTCTTACTCTGGACAAATGGTTAAGGTCTTAGACTCTTACTCTGGCATCATGGTTAAGGTCTTAACTCTTACTCTGGACTAATGGTTAAGGTCTTAACTCTTACTCTGGCATCATGGTTAAGGTCTTAACACTTACTCTGGACTAATGGTTAAGGTCTTAACTCTTACTCTGGCATCATCGTTAAGGTCTTAACTCTTACTCTGGCATCATGGTTAAGGTCTTAGACTCTTACTCTGGACTAATGGTTAAGGTCTTAACTCTTACTCTGGACTAATGGTTAAGGTCTTAACTCTTACTCTTGCATCATCGTTAAGGTCTTAACTCTTACTCTGGCATCATGGTTAAGGTCTTAACTCTTACTCTAGCATCACGGTTAAGGTCTTAACTCTTACTCTGGGCTAATGGTTAAGGTCTTAACTCTTACTCTGGACTAATGGTTAAGGTCTTAACTCTTACTCTGGGCTAATGATTAAGGTCTTAATTCTTACTCTGGCATCATGGTTAAGGTCTTAACTCTTACTCTGGACTAATGGTTAAGGTCTTAACTCTTACTCTGGCATCACGGTTAAGGTCTTAACTCTTACTCTGGACTAATGGTTAAGGTCTTTACTCCTACTCTGGACTAATGGTTACGGTCTTAACTCTTACTCTAGCATCATGGTTAAGGTCTTAACTCTTACTCTGGACTAATGGTTAAGGTCTTCACTCTTACTCTGGCATCATGGTTAAGGTCTTAACTCTTACTCTGGCATCATGGTTAAGGTCTTAACTCTTACTCTGGACTAATGGTTAAGGTCTTAGACTCTTACTCTGGACTAATGGTTAAGGTCTTAACTCTTACTCTGGCATCATGGTTAAGGTCTTAGACTCTTACTCTGGACTAATGGTTAAGGTCTTAACTCTTACTCTGGACTAATGGTTAAGGTCTTAACTCTTACTCTGGACTAATGGTTAAGGTCTTAGACTCTTACTCTCGACTAATGGTTAAGGTCTTACTCTTACTCTGGCATCATGGTTAAGGTCTTAGACTCTTACTCTGGACTAATGGTTAAGGTCTTAACTCATACTCTGGACTAATGGTTAAGGTCTTAACTCTTACTCTGGACTAATGGTTAAGGTATTAACTCTTACTCTGGCATCATGGTTAAGGTCTTAACTCTTACTCTGGACTAATGGTTAAGGTCTTAACTCTTACTCTGGCATCATGGTTAAGGTCTTAACTCTTACTCTGGACTAATGGTTAAGGTCTTAACTCTTACTCTGGGATCATGGTTAAGTTCGTAACTCTTACTGTGGCCTATTGGTTAAGGTCCTAACTCTTACTCTGGCATCATGGTTAATGTCTTAACTCTTACTCTGGCATCATGGTTAAGGTCTTAACTCTTACTCTGGACTAATGGTTAAGGGCTTAACTCTTACTCTGGCATCACGGTTAAGGTCTTAACTCTTACTCTGGACTAATGGTTAAAGTCTTAACTCTTACTCTGGGCTAATGGTTAAGGTCTTAACTCTTACTCTGGACTAATGGTTAAGGTCTTAACTCTTACTCTGGACTAATGGTTAAGGTCTTAACTCTTACTCTGGACTAATGCTTAAGGTCTTAACTCTTACTCTGGACTAATGGTTAAGGTCTTATCTCTTACTCTGGGCTAATGATTAAGGTCTTAACTTTTACTCTGGCATCATGGTTAAGGTCTTAACTCTTACTCTGGCATCATGGTTAAGGTCTTAACTCTTACTCTGGACTAATGGTTAAGGTCTTAACTCTTACTCTGGCATCACGGTTAAGGTCTTAACTCTTACTCTGGACTAATGGTTAAGGTCTTAACTCTTACTCTGGGCTAATGATTAAGGTCTTAACTCTTACTCTGGCATCATGGTTAAGGTCTTAACTCTTACTCTGGACTAATGGTTAAGGTCTTAACTCTTACTCTGGCATCACGGTTTAAGTCTTAACTCTTACTCCGGACTAATGGTTAAGGTCTTAACTCTTACTCTGGACTAATGGTTACGGTCTTAACTCTTACTCTAGCATCATGGTTAAGGTCTTAACTCTTACTCTGGACTAATGGTTAAGGTCTTAACTCTTACTGTGGACTATTGGTTAAGGTCCTAACTCTTACTCTGGCATCATGGTTAATGTCTGAACTCTTACTCTGGCATCATGGTTAAGGTCTTAACTCTTACTCTGGACTAATGGTTAAGGTCTTAACTCTTACACTGGCATCACGGTTAAGGTCTTAACTCTTACTCTGGACTAATGGTTAAAGTCTTAACTCTTACTCTGGGCTAATGGTTAAGGTCTTAACTCTTACTCTGGACAAATGGTTAAGGTCTTAACTCTTACTCTGGACTAATGCTTAAGGTCTTAACTCTTACTCTGGACTAATGGTTAAGGTCTTATCTCTTACTCTGGGCTAATGATTAAGGTCTTAACTTTTACTCTGGCATCATGGTTAAGGTCTTAACTCTTACTCTGGCATCATGGTTAAGGTCTTAACTCTTACTCTGGACTAATGGTTAAGGTCTTAACTCTTACTCTGGCATCACGGTTAAGGTCTTAACTCTTACTCTGGACTAATGGTTAAGGTCTTAACTCTTACTCTGGGCTAATGATTAAGGTCTTAACTCTTACTCTGGCATCATGGTTAAGGTCTTAACTCTTACTCTGGACTAATGGTTAAGGTCTTAACTCTTACTCTGGCATCACGGTTTAAGTCTTAACTCTTACTCCGGACTAATGGTTAAGGTCTTAACTCTTACTCTGGACTAATGGTTACGGTCTTAACTCTTACTCTAGCATCATGGTTAAGGTCTTAACTCTTACTCTGGACTAATGGTTAAGGTCTTAACTCTTACTCTGGCATCATGGTTAAGGTCTTAACTCTTACTCTGGACTAATGGTTAACGTCTTAGACTCTTACTCTGGACTAATGGTTAAGGTCTTAACTCTTACTCTGGACTAATGGTTAAGGTCTTAACTCTTACTCTGGACTAATGGTTAAGGTCTTAGACTCTTACTCTCGACTAATGGTTAAGGTCTTACTCTTACTCTGGCATCATGGTTAAGGTCTTAGACTCTTACTCTGGACTAATGGTTAAGGTCTTAACTCATACTCTGGACTAATGGTTAAGGTCTTAACTCTTACTCTGGACTAATGGTTAAGGTATTAACTCTTACTCTGGCATCATGGTTAAGGTCTTAACTCTTACTCTGGACTAATGGTTAAGGTCTTAACTCTTACTCTGGCATCATGGTTAAGGTCTTAACTCTTACTCTGGACTAATGGTTAAGGTCTTAACTCTTACTCTGGGATCATGGTTAAGTTCGTAACTCTTACTGTGGCCTATTGGTTAAGGTCCTAACTCTTACTCTGGCATCATGGTTAATGTCTTAACTCTTACTCTGGCATCATGGTTAAGGTCTTAACTCTTACTCTGGACTAATGGTTAAGGGCTTAACTCTTACTCTGGCATCACGGTTAAGGGTTGTATGACATAATTTCGAAAGACAAAAATTCGACCTACAAAAATATCGCAACAAAAATATCGTGGTCAAGAATATCGACATCCTATCTACAACATGGTAAGTACAAAAATATCGATAATTTAATATCGATGTCAAAAATATCGTAATTCAAAAATATCGGTTTTTTTTTAGTTTAAAAATATATGTAAAATAAACCAAATAATACTTATAAATCAAAGAAACATAATTAAATATATTGTATAATATGTAAAATTTATAATAAATATATATAATTAAATGAAACTTTAATTAAACATATATATAATATATAATATATACACTTACTTAATAATTACTTTTAATAATAATTTCTATAACATATAAATTATTAAATATTTATTTAAATTACCAATACATCTATACACATAAAACAATAACATTAATAAATATTAAATAATTACATATAGCAAATAATAATCAATAATTTTAATTTGAATAATTTTTATTATTAATTATATATTACAATAGCTAAAATATTACAAAACATATTTAATATCAGACACAATAAAACTACTAGTCCAACTTCAACAAAAACAACAGTAAGGAAAATGTTGGATAGCGTAGGGGTAAAAATATCTATTCCAACTCCCGAGAGTGCAACAGTAGGGAAAACATTGGATAGCGTAGGAGTAAAAATTACTATTCCAACTCCAAAGAGTGCAACAGTAGGGAAAGTGTTGGATAGCGTAGGGGTAAAAATTACTATTCCAACTCCAGAGAGTGCAATAGTAGGGAAAATGTTGGATAGCGTAATGGTAAAAATTACTATTCCCACTCCAGAGAGTGCAATAGTAGGGAAAGTGTTGGATAGCGTAAGGGTAAAAATTACTATTCCCACTCCAGACAGTGCAACAGTAGGGAAAACGTTGGATAGCGTAGGGGTACAAATAACTATTCCAACTCCAAAGAGTGCAACAGTAGGGAAAACGTTGGATAGCATAGGGGTAAAAATTACTATTCCAACTCCAGAGAGTGCAATAGTAGGGAAAGTGTTGGATAGCGTAAGCGTAAAATTTACTATTCCCACTCCAGAGAGTGCAATAGTAGGGAAAGTGTTGGATAGCGTAAGGGTAACATTTACTATTCCCACTCCAGAGAGTGCAACAGTATAGAAAACGTTGGATAGCGTAGGGGTAAAAATAACTATTCCAACTCCAAAGAGTGCAACAGTAGGGAAAACATTGGATAGCGTAGGGGTAAAAATTACTATTCCAACTCCAGAGAGTGCAATAGTAGGGAAAGTGTTGGATAGCGTAAGGGTCAAATTTACTATTCCCACTCCAGAGAATGCAATAGTAGGGAAAGTGTTGGATAGCGTAAGGGTAAAAATTACTATTCCAACTCCAGAGAGTGCAACAGTAGGGAAAACGTTGAATAGCGTAGGGGTAAAAATTACTATTCCCACTCCAGAGAGTGCAATAGTAGGGAAAGTGTTGGATAGCGTAAGGGTAAAAATTACTATTCCCACTCCAGACAGTGCAACAGTAGAGAAAAGGTTGGATAGCGTAGGGGTAAAAATTACTATTCCAACTCCAAAGAGTGCAACAGTAGGGAAAGCGCTGGATAGCGTAGGGGTAAAAATTACTATTCCAACTCCAGAGAGTGCAACAGTAGGGAAAGCGCTGGATAGCGTAGGGGTAAAAATTACTATTCCCACTCCAGATAGTAAAACAGTTGGGAAAGCACTAGATAGCATAGTGATTCTATTAACATTATAACCAATTTAATAATTTCTTATAAAAAAATTGCATGTTAACAATGTTTAAAAAAAAAAAATATTATTAAATACCAATTATGTAAAATAAATATTTAAATAAATAAATTTTAATTACATCCCACACTATTCCCCCTTTAACACACAACACACTACACATAAAAATTCACATAATTAATTTAATTATGAATTAATCACTTAATAAAATTAAATCACCAATTAATTACTAATTAACAATTAATAATTAACTATAACAATAAAGAAATATTATTAATAAACTAATTATAATTTATATAATTAACAAAATAATAAAGTAATTTTACAATTAATAATTAATTAAAAATTAATTAATCTATTAATCACATTAATTACCAATTATTAATTGATTACAAATTAATTAATCATAAATACCAATGAAACAATACATATTAATTCATTAATTATAATTACATTACTTCCCACCCTATTCCCCTATAAACCCACAACCCACTACACATTAAAATTCACATAATTAATTTAATTATCAATTAATCACTTAATAAAATTAAATCACCAATTAATTACTAATTAACAATTAATTAATTAACAATAAATAAATATTAATAATAAACTAATTATAATGTATATAATTAACCAATTAATAAAATAATTGTACAATTAATAATTAATTAACAATTAATTAATCAATTAATTACCAATTATTAATTAATTACCAATTAATTAATCATAAATACCAATTAAACAATACATATTAATTCATTAATTATAATTAAATTACTTCCCACCCTATTCCCCTATAAACCCACAACCCGCTCTGATACTAAAACGCTAAATTAAATGTAAAATAATTATAAATCTCTAAACATTTATTTTTAAATGTATTAAAATACATTACAATAATCTTTCACATACAAATAAAATACATATTAAATGACATTACACTAAATAAATATCGATATTATTGACATCGAAATTTTTACTTACGATATTACTTACATCGATATTAATTACTTCGATATTATTTACTTCGATATTACTTACCTTGGGATCGATATTCTGTCCATCGATATTCTTGACTTCGATATTCTGTACCTACGATATTAAAAACACGATATTATTGTAGGTCGAAATTTAAAACTCGATATTTTGGCTAACCACCACGGTTAAGGTCTTAACTCTTACTCTGGACTAATGGTTAAAGTCTTAACTCTTACTCTGGGCTAATGGTTAAGGTCTTAACTCTTACTCTGGACTAATGGTTAAGGTCTTAACTCTTACTCTGGACTAATGGTTAAGGTCTTAACTCTTACTCTGGACTAATGGTTAAGGTCTTATCTCTTACTCTGGGCTAATGATTAAGGTCTTAACTCTTACTCTGGCATCATGGTTAAGGTCTTAACTCTTACTCTGGCATCATGGTTAAGGTCTTAACTCTTACTCTGGACTAATGGTTAAGGTCTTAACTCTTACTCTGGCATCACGGTTAAGGTCTTAACTCTTACTCTGGACTAATGAATAAGGTCTTAACTCTTACTCTGGACTGATGGTTAAGGACTTAACTCTTACTCTAGCATCATGGTTAAGGTCTTAACTCTTACTCTGGACTAATGGTTAAGGTCTTAACTCGTACTCTGGCATCATGGTTAAGGTCTTAACTCTTACTCTGGCATCATGGTTAAGGTCTTAACTCTTACTATGGACTAATGGTTAAGGTCTTAACTCTTACTCTGGACTAATGGTTAAGGTCTTAACTCTTACTCTGGCATCATGGTTAAGGTCTTAGACTCTTACTCTGGAATAATGGTTAAGGTCTTAACTCTTAATCTGGACTAATGGTTAAGGTCTTAACTCTTACTCTGGCATCACGGTTAAGGTCTTAACTCTTACTCTGGACTAATGGTTAAGGTGTTAACTCTTACTCTGGGCTAATGGTTAAGGTCTTAACTCTTACTCTGGACTAATGGTTAAGGTCTTAACTCTTACTCTGGACAAATGGTTAAGGTCTTAGACTCTTACTCTGGCATCATGGTTAAGGTCTTAACTCTTACTCTGGACTAATGGTTAAGGTCTTAACTCTTACTCTGGCATCATGGTTAAGGTCTTAACACTTACTCTGGACTAATGGTTAAGGTCTTAACTCTTACTCTGGCATCATAGTTAAGGTCTTAACTCTTACTCTGGCATCATGGTTAAGGTCTTAGACTCTAACTCTGGACTAATGGTTAAGGTCTTAACTCTTACTCTGGACTAATGGTTAAGGTCTTAACTCTTACTCTTGCATCATCGTTAAGGTCTTAACTCTTACTCTGGACTAATGGTTAAGGTCTTAACTCTTACTCTGGACTAATGGTTAAGGTCTTAACTCTTACTCTGGACTATTGGTTAAGGTCTTAACTCTTACTCTGGCATCATGGTTAAGGTCTTAACTCTGGCATCATGGTTAAGGTCTTAACTCTTACTCTGGACTAATGGTTAAGGTCTTAACTCTTAGTCTGGCATCATGGTTAAGGTCTTACCTCTTACTCTGGACTAATGGTTAAGGTCTTAGACTCTTACTCTGGACTAATGGTTAAGGTCTTAACTCTTTCTCTGGGCTAATGGTTAAGGTCTTAGACTCTTACTCTGGCATCATGGTTAAGGTCTTAGACTCTTACTCTGGCATCAAGGTTAAGGTCTTAACTCTTACTCTGGCATCATGGTTAAGGTCTTAACTCTTACTCTGGACTAATGGTTAAGGTCCTAACTCTTACTCTGGACTAATGGTTAAGGTCTTAACTCTTACTCTTGCATCATCGTTAAGGTCTTAACTCTTACTCTGGCATCATGGTTAAGGTCTTAACTCTTACTCTGGCATCATGGTTAAGGTCTTAACTCTTACTCTGGACTAATGGTTAAGGTCTTAACTCTTACTCTGGGATCATGGTTAAGTTCGTAACTCTTACTGTGGCCTATTGGTTAAGGTCCTAACTCTTACTCTGGCATCATGGTTAAGGTCTTAGACTCATACTCTGGCATCATGGTTAAGATCTTATCTCTTACTCTGGACTAATGGTTAAGTTCTTAACTCTTACTCTGGCATCATGGTTAAGGTCTTAGACTCTTACTCTGGACTAATGGTTAAGGTCTTAACTCTTACTCTGGGCTAATGGTTAAGGTCTTAACTCTTACTCTGGACTAATGTTAAGGTCTTATCTCTTACTCTGGACTACTGGTTAATGTCTTAACTCTTACTCTGGCATCATGGTTAAGGTCTTAACTCTCACTCTGGCATCATGGTTAAGGTCTTAACTCTTACTCTGTACTCATGGTTAAGGTCTTAACTCTTACTCTGGCATCATGGTTAAGGTCTTAACTCTTACTCTGGACTAATGGTTTAGGTCTTAACTCTTACTCTGGACTAATGGTTAAGGTCTTAACTCTTACTCTGGAATCATGGTTAAGGTCTTAACTCTTACTCTGGACTAATGGTTAAGGTCTTAACCCTTACTCTGGACTAATGGTTAAGGTCTTAACTCTTACTCTGGCATCATGGTTAAGGTCTTAACTCTTACTCTGGACTAATGGTTAAGGTCTTAGACTCTTACTCTGGACTAATGGTTAAGGTCTTAACGCTTTCTCTGGGCTAATGGTTAAGGTCTTAGACTCTTACTCTGGCATCATGGTTAAGGTCTTATACTCTTACTCTGGCATCAAGGTTAAGGTCTTAACTCTTACTCTGGCATCATGGTTAAGGTCTTAACTCTTACTCTGGACTAATGGTTAAGGTCTTAGACTCTTACTCTGGACTAATGGTTAAGGTCTTAACTCTTACTCTGACATCATGGTTAAGGTCTTAGACTCTTACTCTGGACTAATGGTTAAGGTCTTAACTCTTACTCTGGACTAATGGTTAAGGTCTTAACTCTTACTCTGACATCATGGTTAAGGTCTTAGACTCTTACTCTGGACTAATGGTTAAGGTCTTAACTCTTACTCTGGACCAATGGTTAAGGTCTTAACTCTTACTCTGGACTAATGGTTAAGGTCTTATCTCTTACTCTGGGCTAATGATTAAGGTCCTAACTCTTACTCTGGCATCATGGTTAAGGTCATAACTCTTACTCTGGCATCATGGTTAAGGTCTTAACTCTTACTCTGGACTAATGGTTAAGGTCTTAACTCTTACTCTGGCATCACGGATAAGGTCTTAACTCTTACTCTGGACTAATGGTTAAGGTCTTAACTCTTACTCTGGGCTAATGGTTAAGGTCTTAACTCTTACTCTGGACTAATGGTTAAGGTCTTAACTCTTACTCTGGACTAATGGTTAAGGTCTTAGACTCTTACTCTGGCATCATGGTTAAGGTCTTAACTCTTACTCTGAACTAATGGTTAAGGTCTTAACTCTTACTCTGGCATCATGGTTAAGTTCATAACTCTTACTGTGGCCTATTGGTTAAGGTCCTAACTCTTACTCTGGCATCATGGTTAATGTCTTAACTCTTACTCTGGCATCATGGTTAAGGTCTTAACTCTTACTCTGGACTAATGGTTAAGGTCTTAACTCTTACTCTAGCATCACGGTTAAGGTCTTAACTCTTACTCTGGGCTAATGGTTAAGGTCTTAACTCTTACTCTGGCATCATCGTTAAGGTCTTAACTCTTACTCTGGCATCATGGTTAAGGTTTTAACTCTTACTCTGGACTAATGGTTAAGGTTTTAACTCTTACTCTGGACTAATGGTTGAGGTCTTAACTCTTACTCTGGACTAATGGTTAAGGTCTTAACTCTTACTCTGGACTAATGGTTAAGGTCTTAACTCTTACTCTGGCATCATCGTTAAGGTCTTAAATCTTACTCTGGCATCATGGTTAAGGTTTTAACTCTTACTCTGGACTAATGGTTAAGGTCTTAACTCTTACTCTGGAATAATGGTTAAGGTCTTAACTCTTACTCTGGCATCATGGTTAAGGTCTTAACTCTGGCATCATGGTTAAGGTCTTAACTCTTACTCTGGACTAATGGTTAAGGTCTTAACTCTTACTCTGGCATCATGGTTAAGGTCTTAGACTCATACTCTGGCATCATGGTTAAGGTCTCAACTCTTACTCTGGACTAATGGTTAAGGTCTTAACTCTTACTCTGGCATCATGGTTAAGGTCTTAGACTCTTACTCTGGACTAATGGTTAAGGTCTTAACTCTTACTCTGGGCTAATGGTTAAGGTCTTAACTCTTACTCTGGACTAATGGTTAAGGTCTTAGACTCTTACTCTGGACTAATGGTTAAGGTCTTACTCTTACTCTGGCATCATGGTTAAGGTCTTAGACTCTTACTCTGGACTAATGGTTAAGGTCTTAACTCATACTCTGGACTAATGGTTAAGGTCTTAACTCTTACTCTGGCATCACGGTTAAGGTCTTAACTCTTACTCTGGACTAATGGTTAAAGTCTTAACTCTTACTCTGGGCTAATGGTTAAGGTCTTAACTCTTACTCTGGACTAATGGTTAAGGTCTTATCTCTTACTCTGGGCTAATGATTAAGGTCTTAACTCTTACTCTGGCATCATGGTTAAGGTCTTAACTCTTACTCTGGCATCATGGTTGAGGTCTTAACTCTTACTCTGGACTAATGGTTAAGGTCTTAACTCTTACTCTGGCATCATGGTTAAGGTCTTAACTCTTACTCTGGCATCATGTTTAAGGTCTTAACTCTTACTATGGAATAATGGTTAAGGTCTTAACTCTTACTCTGGACTAATGGTTAAGGTCTTAACTCTTACTCTGGCATCACGGTTAAGGTCTTAACTCTTACTCTGGACTAATGGTTAAGGTCTTAACTCTTACTCTGGGCTAATGGTTAAGGTCTTAACTCTTACTCTGGACTAATGGTTAAGGTCTTAACTCTTACTCTGGTATCATGGTTAAGTTTGTATCTCTTACTGTGGCCTATTGGTTAAGGTCCTAACTCTTACTCTGGCATCATGGTTAATGTCTTAACTCTTACTCTGGCATCATGGTTAAGGTCTTAACTTTTACTCTGGACTAATGGTTAAGGTCTTAACTCTTACTCTAGCATTACGGTTAAGGTCTTAACTCTTACTCTGGGCTAATGGTTAAGGTCTTAACTCTTACTCTGGACTAATGGTTAAGGTCTTAACTCTTACTCTGGACTAATGGTTAAGGTCTTAACTCTTACTCTGGCATCATGGTTAAGGTCTTAACTCTTACTCTGGCATCATGGTTAAGGTCTTAACTCTTACTCTGGACTAATGGTTAAGGTCTTAACTCTTACTCTGGCATCACGGTTAAGGTCTTAACTCTTACTCTGGACTAATGAATAAGGTCTTAACTCTTACTCTGGACTAATGGTTAAGGTCTTAACTCTTACTCTAGCATCATGGTTAAGGTCTTAACTCTTACTCTGGACTAATGGTTAAGGTCTTAACTCTTACTCTGGCATCATGGTTAAGGTCTTAACTCTTACTCTGGCATCATGGTTAAGGTCTTAACTCTTACTATGGACTAATGGTTAAGGTCTTAACTCTTACTCTGGACTAATAGTTAAGGTCTTAACTCTTACTCTGGCATCATGGTTAAGGTCTTAGACTCTTACTCTGGAATAATGGTTAAGGTCTTAACTCTTACTCTGGGCTAATGGTTAAGGTCTTAACTCTTACTCTGGACTAATGTTAAGGTCTTATCTCTTACTCTGGACTACTGGTTAATGTCTTAACTCTTACTCTGGCATCATGGTTAAGGTCTTAACTCTCACTCTGGCATCATGGTTAAGGTCTTAACTCTTACTCTGTACTCATGGTTAAGGTCTTAACTCTTACTCTGGCATCATGGTTAAGGTCTTAACTCTTACTCTGGACTAATGGTTAAGGTCTTAACTCTTACTCTGGACTAATGGTTAAGGTCTTAACTCTTACTCTGGAATCATGGTTAAGGTCTTAACTCTTACTCTGGACTAATGGTTAAGGTCTTAACCCTTACTCTGGACTAATGGTTAAGGTCTTAACTCTTACTCTGGCATCATGGTTAAGGTCTTAACTCTTACTCTGGACTAATGGTTAAGGTCTTAGACTCTTACTCTGGACTAATGGTTAAGGTCTTAACTCTTTCTCTGGGCTAATGGTTAAGGTCTTAGACTCTTACTCTGGCATCATGGTTAAGGTCTTATACTCTTACTCTGGCATCAAGGTTAAGGTCTTAACTCTTACTCTGGCATCATGGTTAAGGTCTTAACTCTTACTCTGGACTAATGGTTAAGGTCTTAGACTCTTACTCTGGACTAATGGTTAAGGTCTTAACTCTTACTCTGACATCATGGTTAAGGTCTTAGACTCTTACTCTGGACTAATGGTTAAGGTCTTAACTCTTACTCTGGACTAATGGTTAAGGTCTTAACTCTTACTCTGACATCATGGTTAAGGTCTTAGACTCTTACTCTGGACTAATGGTTAAGGTCTTAACTCTTACTCTGGACCAATGGTTAAGGTCTTAACTCTTACTCTGGACTAATGGTTAAGGTCTTATCTCTTACTCTGGGCTAATGATTAAGGTCCTAACTCTTACTCTGGCATCATGGTTAAGGTCTTAACTCTTACTCTGGCATCATGGTTAAGGTCTTAACTCTTACTCTGGACTAATGGTTAAGGTCTTAACTCTTACTCTGGCATCACGGATAAGGTCTTAACTCTTACTCTGGACTAATGGTTAAGGTCTTAACTCTTACTCTGGGCTAATGGTTAAGGTCTTAACTCTTACTCTGGACTAATGGTTAAGGTCTTAACTCTTACTCTGGACTAATGGTTAAGGTCTTAGACTCTTACTCTGGCATCATGGTTAAGGTCTTAACTCTTACTCTGAACTAATGGTTAAGGTCTTAACTCTTACTCTGGCATCATGGTTAAGTTCATAACTCTTACTGTGGCCTATTGGTTAAGGTCCTAACTCTTACTCTGGCATCATGGTTAATGTCTTAACTCTTACTCTGGCATCATGGTTAAGGTCTTAACTCTTACTCTGGACTAATGGTTAAGGTCTTAACTCTTACTCTAGCATCACGGTTAAGGTCTTAACTCTTACTCTGGGCTAATGGTTAAGGTCTTAACTCTTACTCTGGCATCATCGTTAAGGTCTTAACTCTTACTCTGGCATCATGGTTAAGGTTTTAACTCTTACTCTGGACTAATGGTTAAGGTCTTAACTCTTACTCTGGCATCATGGTTGAGGTCTTAACTCTTACTCTGGACTAATGGTTAAGGTCTTAACTCTTACTCTGGCATCATCGTTAAGGTCTTAAATCTTACTCTGGCATCATGGTTAAGGTCTTAACTCTTACTCTGGACTAATGGTTAAGGTCTTAACTCTTACTCTGGAATAATGGTTAAGGTCTTAACTCTTACTCTGGCATCATGGTTAAGGTCTTAACTCTGGCATCATGGTTAAGGTCTTAACTCTTACTCTGGACTAATGGTTAAGGTCTTAACTCTTACTCTGGCATCATGGTTAAGGTCTTAGACTCATACTCTGGCATCATGGTTAAGGTCTCAACTCTTACTCTGGACTAATGGTTAAGGTCTTAACTCTTACTCTGGCATCATGGTTAAGGTCTTAGACTCTTACTCTGGACTAATGGTTAAGGTCTTAACTCTTACTCTGGGCTAATGGTTAAGGTCTTAACTCTTACTCTGGACTAATGGTTAAGGTCTTAGACTCTTACTCTCGACTAATGGTTAAGGTCTTACTCTTACTCTGGCATCATGGTTAAGGTCTTAGACTCTTACTCTGGACTAATGGTTAAGGTCTTAACTCATACTCTGGACTAATGGTTAAGGTCTTAACTCTTACTCTGGACTAATGGTTAAGGTATTAACTCTTACTCTGGCATCATGGTTAAGGTCTTAACTCTTACTCTGGACTAATGGTTAAGGTCTTAACTCTTACTCTGGCATCATGGTTAAGGTCTTAACTCTTACTCTGGACTAATGGTTAAGGTCTTAACTCTTACTCTGGGATCATGGTTAAGTTTGTAACTCTTACTGTGGCCTATTGGTTAAGGTCCTAACTCTTACTCTGGCATCATGGTTAATATCTTAACTCTTACTCTGGCATCATGGTTAAGGTCTTAACTCTTACTCTGGACTAATGGTTAAGGGCTTAACTCTTACTCTGGCATCACGGTTAAGGTCTTAACTCTTACTCTGGACTAATGGTTAAAGTCTTAACTCTTACTCTGGGCTAATGGTTAAGGTCTTAACTCTTACTCTGGACTAATGGTTAAGGTCTTATCTCTTACTCTGGGCTAATGATTAAGGTCTTAACTCTTACTCTGGCATCATGGTTAAGGTCTTAACTCTTACTCTGGCATCATGGTTAAGGTCTTAACTCTTACTCTGGACTAATGGTTAAGGTCTTAACTCTTACTCTGGTATCATGGTTAAGGTCTTAACTCTTACTCTGGCATCATGTTTAAGGTCTTAACTCTTACTATGGAATAATGGTTAAGGTCTTAACTCTTACTCTGGACTAATGGTTAAGGTCTTAACTCTTACTCTGGCATCACGGTTAAGGTCTTAACTCTTACTCTGGACTAATGGTTAAGGTCTTAACTCTTACTCTGGGCTAATGGTTAAGGTCTTAACTCTTACTCTGGACTAATGGTTAAGGTCTTAACTCTTACTCTGGTATCATGGTTAAGTTTGTATCTCTTACTGTGGCCTATTGGTTAAGGTCCTAACTCTTACTCTGGCATCATGGTTAATGTCTTAACTCTTACTCTGGCATCATGGTTAAGGTCTTAACTTTTACTCTGGACTAATGGTTAAGGTCTTAACTCTTACTCTAGCATTACGGTTAAGGTCTTAACTCTTACTCTGGGCTAATGGTTAAGGTCTTAACTCTTACTCTGGACTAATGGTTAAGGTCTTAACTCTTACTCTGGACTAATGGTTAAGGTCTTAACTCTTACTCTGGCATCATGGTTAAGGTCTTAACTCTTACTCTGGCATCATGGTTAAGGTCTTAACTCTTACTCTGGACTAATGGTTAAGGTCTTAACTCTTACTCTGGCATCACGGTTAAGGTCTTAACTCTTACTCTGGACTAATGAATAAGGTCTTAACTCTTACTCTGGACTAATGGTTAAGGTCTTAACTCTTACTCTAGCATCATGGTTAAGGTCTTAACTCTTACTCTGGACTAATGGTTAAGGTCTTAACTCTTACTCTGGCATCATGGTTAAGGTCTTAACTCTTACTCTGGCATCATGGTTAAGGTCTTAACTCTTACTATGGACTAATGGTTAAGGTCTTAACTCTTACTCTGGACTAATGGTTAAGGTCTTAACTCTTACTCTGGCATCATGGTTAAATTCTTAGACTCTTACTCTGGAATAATGGTTAAGGTCTTAACTCTTACTCTGGGCTAATGGTTAAGGTCTTAACTCTTACTCTGGACTAATGTTAAGGTCTTATCTCTTACTCTGGACTACTGGTTAATGTCTTAACTCTTACTCTGGCATCATGGTTAAGGTCTTAGACTCTTACTCTCGACTAATGGTTAAGGTCTTACTCTTACTCTGGCATCATGGTTAAGGTCTTAGACTCTTACTCTGGACTAATGGTTAAGGTCTTAACTCATACTCTGGACTAATGGTTAAGGTCTTAACTCTTACTCTGGACTAATGGTTAAGGTATTAACTCTTACTCTGGCATCATGGTTAAGGTCTTAACTCTTACTCTGGACTAATGGTTAAGGTCTTAACTCTTACTCTGGCATCATGGTTAAGGTCTTAACTCTTACTCTGGACTAATGGTTAAGGTCTTAACTCTTACTCTGGGATCATGGTTAAGTTTGTAACTCTTACTGTGGCCTATTGGTTAAGGTCCTAACTCTTACTCTGGCATCATGGTTAATATCTTAACTCTTACTCTGGCATCATGGTTAAGGTCTTAACTCTTACTCTGGACTAATGGTTAAGGGCTTAACTCTTACTCTGGCATCACGGTTAAGGTCTTAACTCTTACTCTGGACTAATGGTTAAAGTCTTAACTCTTACTCTGGGCTAATGGTTAAGGTCTTAACTCTTACTCTGGACTAATGGTTAAGGTCTTATCTCTTACTCTGGGCTAATGATTAAGGTCTTAACTCTTACTCTGGCATCATGGTTAAGGTCTTAACTCTTACTCTGGCATCATGGTTAAGGTCTTAACTCTTACTCTGGACTAATGGTTAAGGTCTTAACTCTTACTCTGGCATCATGGTTAAGGTCTTAACTCTTACTCTGGCATCATGTTTAAGGTCTTAACTCTTACTATGGAATAATGGTTAAGGTCTTAACTCTTACTCTGGACTAATGGTTAAGGTCTTAACTCTTACTCTGGCATCACGGTTAAGGTCTTAACTCTTACTCTGGACTAATGGTTAAGGTCTTAACTCTTACTCTGGGCTAATGGTTAAGGTCTTAACTCTTACTCTGGACTAATGGTTAAGGTCTTAACTCTTACTCTGGTATCATGGTTAAGTTTGTATCTCTTACTGTGGCCTATTGGTTAAGGTCCTAACTCTTACTCTGGCATCATGGTTAATGTCTTAACTCTTACTCTGGCATCATGGTTAAGGTCTTAACTTTTACTCTGGACTAATGGTTAAGGTCTTAACTCTTACTCTAGCATTACGGTTAAGGTCTTAACTCTTACTCTGGGCTAATGGTTAAGGTCTTAACTCTTACTCTGGACTAATGGTTAAGGTCTTAACTCTTACTCTGGACTAATGGTTAAGGTCTTAACTCTTACTCTGGCATCATGGTTAAGGTCTTAACTCTTACTCTGGCATCATGGTTAAGGTCTTAACTCTTACTCTGGACTAATGGTTAAGGTCTTAACTCTTACTCTGGCATCACGGTTAAGGTCTTAACTCTTACTCTGGACTAATGAATAAGGTCTTAACTCTTACTCTGGACTAATGGTTAAGGTCTTAACTCTTACTCTAGCATCATGGTTAAGGTCTTAACTCTTACTCTGGACTAATGGTTAAGGTCTTAACTCTTACTCTGGCATCATGGTTAAGGTCTTAACTCTTACTCTGGCATCATGGTTAAGGTCTTAACTCTTACTATGGACTAATGGTTAAGGTCTTAACTCTTACTCTGGACTAATGGTTAAGGTCTTAACTCTTACTCTGGCATCATGGTTAAGGTCTTAGACTCTTACTCTGGAATAATGGTTAAGGTCTTAACTCTTACTCTGGGCTAATGGTTAAGGTCTTAACTCTTACTCTGGACTAATGTTAAGGTCTTATCTCTTACTCTGGACTACTGGTTAATGTCTTAACTCTTACTCTGGCATCATGGTTAAGGTCTTAACTCTCACTCTGGCATCATGGTTAAGGTCTTAACTCTTACTCTGTACTCATGGTTAAGGTCTTAACTCTTACTCTGGCATCATGGTTAAGGTCTTAACTCTTACTCTGGACTAATGGTTAAGGTCTTAACTCTTACTCTGGACTAATGGTTAAGGTCTTAACTCTTACTCTGGAATCATGGTTAAGGTCTTAACTCTTACTCTGGACTAATGGTTAAGGTCTTAACCCTTACTCTGGACTAATGGTTAAGGTCTTAACTCTTACTCTGGCATCATGGTTAAGGTCTTAACTCTTACTCTGGACTAATGGTTAAGGTCTTAGACTCTTACTCTGGACTAATGGTTAAGGTCTTAACTCTTTCTCTGGGCTAATGGTTAAGGTCTTAGACTCTTACTCTGGCATCATGGTTAAGGTCTTATACTCTTACTCTGGCATCAAGGTTAAGGTCTTAACTCTTACTCTGGCATCATGGTTAAGGTCTTAACTCGTACTCTGGACTAATGGTTAAGGTCTTAGACTCTTACTCTGGACTAATGGTTAAGGTCTTAACTCTTACTCTGACATCATGGTTAAGGTCTTAGACTCTTACTCTGGACTAATGGTTAAGGTCTTAACTCTTACTCTGGACTAATGGTTAAGGTCTTAACTCTTACTCTGACATCATGGTTAAGGTCTTAGACTCTTACTCTGGACTAATGGTTACGGTCTTAACTCTTACTCTGGACCAATGGTTAAGGTCTTAACTCTTACTCTGGACTAATGGTTAAGGTCTTATCTCTTACTCTGGGCTAATGATTAAGGTCCTAACTCTTACTCTGGCATCATGGTTAAGGTCTTAACTCTTACTCTGGCATCATGGTTAAGGTCTTAACTCTTACTCTGGACTAATGGTTAAGGTCTTAACTCTTACTCTGGCATCACGGATAAGGTCTTAACTCTTACTCTGGACTAATGTTTAAGGTCTTAACTCTTACTCTGGGCTAATGGTTAAGGTCTTAACTCTTACTCTGGACTAATGGTTAACGTCTTAACTCTTACTCTGGACTAATGGTTAAGGTCTTAGACTCTTACTCTGGCATCATGGTTAAGGTCTTAACTCTTACTCTGAACTAATGGTTAAGGTCTTAACTCTTACTCTGGCATCATGGTTAAGTTCATAACTCTTACTGTGGCCTATTGGTTAAGGTCCTAACTCTTACTCTGGCATCATGGTTAGTGTCTTAACTCTTACTCTGGCATCATGGTTAAGGTCTTAACTCTTACTCTGGACTAATGGTTAAGGTCTTAACTCTTACTCTAGCATCACGGTTAAGGTCTTAACTCTTACTCTGGGCTAATGGTTAAGGTCTTAACTCTTACTCTGGCATCATCGTTAAGGTCTTAACTCTTACTCTGGCATCATGGTTAAGGTTTTAACTCTTACTCTGGACTAATGGTTAAGGTCTTAACTCTTACTCTGGCATCATGGTTGAGGTCTTAACTCTTACTCTGGACTAATGGTTAAGGTCTTAACTCTTACTCTGGCATCATCGTTAAGGTCTTAAATCTTACTCTGGCATCATGGTTAAGGTCTTAACTCTTACTCTGGACTAATGGTTAAGGTCTTAACTCTTACTCTGGAATAATGGTTAAGGTCTTAACTCTTACTCTGGCATCATGGTTAAGGTCTTAACTCTGGCATCATGGTTAAGGTCTTAACTCTTACTCTGGACTAATGGTTAAGGTCTTAACTCTTACTCTGGCATCATGGTTAAGGTCTTAGACTCATACTCTGGCATCATGGTTAAGGTCTCAACTCTTACTCTGGACTAATGGTTAAGGTCTTAACTCTTACTCTGGCATCATGGTTAAGGTCTTAGACTCTTACTCTGGACTAATGGTTAAGGTCTTAACTCTTACTCTGGGCTAATGGTTAAGGTCTTAACTCTTACTCTGGACTAATGGTTAAGGTCTTAGACTCTTACTCTCGACTAATGGTTAAGGTCTTACTCTTACTCTGGCATCATGGTTAAGGTCTTAGACTCTTACTCTGGACTAATGGTTAAGGTCTTAACTCATACTCTGGACTAATGGTTAAGGTCTTAACTCTTACTCTGGACTAATGGTTAAGGTATTAACTCTTACTCTGGCATCATGGTTAAGGTCTTAACTCTTACTCTGGACTAATGGTTAAGGTCTTAACTCTTACTCTGGCATCATGGTTAAGGTCTTAACTCTTACTCTGGACTAATGGTTAAGGTCTTAACTCTTACTCTGGGATCATGGTTAAGTTTGTAACTCTTACTGTGGCCTATTGGTTAAGGTCCTAACTCTTACTCTGGCATCATGGTTAATATCTTAACTCTTACTCTGGCATCATGGTTAAGGTCTTAACTCTTACTCTGGACTAATGGTTAAGGGCTTAACTCTTACTCTGGCATCACGGTTAAGGTCTTAACTCTTACTCTGGACTAATGGTTAAAGTCTTAACTCTTACTCTGGGCTAATGGTTAAGGTCTTAACTCTTACTCTGGACTAATGGTTAAGGTCTTATCTCTTACTCTGGGCTAATGATTAAGGTCTTAACTCTTACTCTGGCATCATGGTTAAGGTCTTAACTCTTACTCTGGCATCATGGTTAAGGTCTTAACTCTTACTCTGGACTAATGGTTAAGGTCTTAACTCTTACTCTGGCATCATGGTTAAGGTCTTAACTCTTACTCTGGCATCATGTTTAAGGTCTTAACTCTTACTATGGAATAATGGTTAAGGTCTTAACTCTTACTCTGGACTAATGGTTAAGGTCTTAACTCTTACTCTGGCATCACGGTTAAGGTCTTAACTCTTACTCTGGACTAATGGTTAAGGTCTTAACTCTTACTCTGGACTAATGGTTAAGGTCTTAACTCTTACTCTGGTATCATGGTTAAGTTTGTATCTCTTACTGTGGCCTATTGGTTAAGGTCCTAACTCTTACTCTGGCATCATGGTTAATGTCTTAACTCTTACTCTGGCATCATGGTTAAGGTCTTAACTTTTACTCTGGACTAATGGTTAAGGTCTTAACTCTTACTCTAGCATTACGGTTAAGGTCTTAACTCTTACTCTGGGCTAATGGTTAAGGTCTTAACTCTTACTCTGGACTAATGGTTAAGGTCTTAACTCTTACTCTGGACTAATGGTTAAGGTCTTAACTCTTACTCTGGCATCATGGTTAAGGTCTTAACTCTTACTCTGGACTAATGGTTAAGGTCTTAACTCTTACTCTGGCATCACGGTTAAGGTCTTAACTCTTACTCTGGACTAATGAATAAGGTCTTAACTCTTACTCTGGACTAATGGTTAAGGTCTTAACTCTTACTCTAGCATCATGGTTAAGGTCTTAACTCTTACTCTGGACTAATGGTTAAGGTCTTAACTCTTACTCTGGCATCATGGTTAAGGTCTTAACTCTTACTCTGGCATCATGGTTAAGGTCTTAACTCTTACTATGGACTAATGGTTAAGGTCTTAACTCTTACTCTGGACTAATGGTTAAGGTCTTAACTCTTACTCTGGCATCATGGTTAAGGTCTTAGACTCTTACTCTGGAATAATGGTTAAGGTCTTAACTCTTACTCTGGACTAATGGTTAAGGTCTTAACTCTTACTCTGGCATCACGGTTAAGGTCTTAACTCTTACTCTGGACTAATGGTTAAGGTCTTAACTCTTACTCTGGGCTAATGGTTAAGGTCTTAACTCTTACTCTGGACTAATGGTTAAGGTCTTAACTCTTACTCTGGTATCATGGTTAAGTTCGTAACTCTTACTGTGGCCTATTCGTTAAGGTCCTAACTCTTACTCTGGCATCATGGTTAATGTCTTAACTCTTACTCTGGCATCATGGTTAAGGTCTTAACTTTTACTCTGGACTAATGGTTAAGGTCTTAACTCTTACTCTAGCATTACGGTTAAGGTCTTAACTCTTACTCTGGGCTAATGGTTAAGGTCTTAACTCTTACTCTGGACTAATGGTTAAGGTCTTAACTCTTACTCTGGGCTAATGATTAAGGTCTTAACTCTTACTCTGGCATCATGGTTAAGGTCTTAACTCTTACTCTGGCATCATGGTTAAGGTCTTAACTCTTACTCTGGACTAATGGTTAAGGTCTTAACTCTTACTCTGGACTAATGGTTAAGGTCTTAACTCTTTCTCTGGGCTAATGGTTAAGGTCTTAGACTCTTACTCTGGCATCATGGTGAAGGTCTTAGACTCTTACTCTGGCATCAAGGTTAAGGTCTTAACTCTTACTCTGGCATCATGGTTAAGGTCTTAACTCTTACTCTGGACTAATGGTTAAGGTCCTAAGTCTTACTCTGGACTAATGGTTAAGGTCTTAACTCTTACTCTTGCATCATCGTTAAGGTCTTAACTCTTACTCTGGCATCATGGTTAAGGTCTTAACTCTTACTCTGGCATCATGGTTAAGGTCTTAACTCTTACTCTGGACTAATGGTTAAGGTCTTAACTCTTACTCTGGGATCATGGTTAAGTTCGTAACTCTTACTGTGGCCTATTGGTTAAGGTCCTAACTCTTACTCTGGCATCATGGTTAAGGTCTTAGACTCATACTCTGGCATCATGGTTAAGATCTTATCTCTTACTCTGGACTAATGGTTAAGTTCTTAACTCTTACTCTGGCATCATGGTTAAGGTCTTAGACTCTTACTCTGGACTAATGGTTAAGGTCTTAACTCTTACTCTGGGCTAATGGTTAAGGTCTTAACTCTTACTCTGGACTAATGTTAAGGTCTTATCTCTTACTCTGGACTACTGGTTAATGTCTTAACTCTTACTCTGGCATCATGGTTAAGGTCTTAACTCTCACTCTGGCATCATGGTTAAGGTCTTAACTCTTACTCTGGCATCATGGTTAAGGTCTTAACTCTTACTCTGGACTAATGGTTAAGGTCTTAACTCTTACTCTGGACTAATGGTTAAGGTCTTAACTCTTACTCTGGAATCATGGTTAAGGTCTTAACTCTTACTCTGGACTAATGGTTAAGGTCTTAACTCTTACTCTGGACTAATGGTTAAGGTCTTAACTCTTACTCTGGCATCATGGTTAAGGTCTTAACTCTTACTCTGGACTAATGGTTAAGGTCTTAGACTCTTACTCTGGACTAATGGTTTAGGTCTTAACTCTTTCCCTGGGCTAATGGTTAAGGTCTTAGACTCTTACTCTGGCATCATGGTTAAGGTCTTAGACTCTTACTCTGGCATCAAGGTTAAGGTCTTAACTCTTACTCTGGCATCATGGTTAAGGTCTTAACTCTTACTCTGAACTAATGGTTAAGGTCTTAGACTCTTACTCTGGACTAATGGTTAAGGTCTTAACTCTTACTCTGACATCATGGTTAAGGTCTTAGACTCTTACTCTGGACTAATGGTTAAGGTCTTAACTCTTACTCTGGACTAATGGTTAAGGTCTTAACTCTTACTCTGGACCAGTGGTTAAGGTCTTAACTCTTACTCTGGACTAATGGTTAAGGTCTTAACTCTTACTCTGGACTAATGGTTAAGGTCTTAACTCTTACTCTGGACTAATGGTTAAGGTCTTATCTCTTACTCTGGGCTAATGATTAAGGTCTTAACTCTTACTCTGGCATCATGGTTAAGGTCTTAACTCTTACTCTGGCATCATGGTTAAGGTCTTAACTCTTACTCTGGACTAATGGTTAAGGTCTTAACTCTTACTCTGGCATCACGGATAAGGTCTTAACTCTTACTCTGGACTAATGGTTAAGGTCTTAACTCTTACTCTGGGACAATGGTTAAGGTCTTAACTCTTACTCTGGACTAATGGTTAAGGTCTTAGACTCTTACTCTGGCATCATGGTTAAGGTCTTAACTCTTACTCTGAACTAATGGTTAAGGTCTTAACTCTTACTCTGGCATCATGGTTAAGTTCATAACTCTTACTGTGGCCTATTGGTTAAGGTTCCTAACTCTTACTCTGGCATCATGGTTAATGTCTTAACTCTTACTCTGGCATCATGGTTAAGGTCTTAACTCTTACTCTGGACTAATGGTTAAGGTCTTAACTCTTACTCTAGCATCACGGTTAAGGTCTTAACTCTTACTCTGGGCTAATGGTTAAGGTCTTAACTCTTACTCTGGACTAATGGTTAAGGTCTTAACTCTTACTCTGGACTAATGGTTAAGGTCTTAACTCTTACTCTGGGCTAATGATTAAGGTCTTAACTCTTACTCTGGCATCATGGTTAAGGTCTTAACTCTTACTCTGGACTAATGGTTAAGGTCTTAACTCTTACTCTGGGCTAATGATTAAGGTCTTAACTCTTACTCTGGCATCATGGTTAAGGTCTTAACTCTTACTCTGGACTAATGGTTAAGGTCTTAACTCTTACTCTGGCATCACGGTTAAGGTCTTAACTCTTACTCTGGCATCACGGTTAAGGTCTTATCTCTTACTCTGGACTAATGGTTAATATCTTAACTCTTACTCTGGACTAATGGTTACGGTCTTAACTCTTACTCTAGCATCATGGTTAAGGTCTTAACTCTTACTCTGGACTAATGGTTAAGGTCTTAACTCTTACTCTGGCATCATGGTTAAGGTCTTAACTCTTACTCTGGACTAATGGTTAAGGTCTTAGACTCTTACTCTGGACTAATGGTTAAGGTCTTAACTCTTACTCTGGCATCATGGTTAAGGTCTTAGACTCTTACTCTGGACTAATGGTTAAGGTCTTAACTTTTACTCTGGACTAATGGTTAAGGTCTTAACTCTTACTCTGGACTAATGGTTAAGGTCTTAGACTCTTACTCTCGACTAATGGTTAAGGTCTTAACTCTTACTCTGGCATCATGGTTAAGGTCTTAGACTCTTACTCTGGACTAATGGTTAAGGTCTTAACTCACACTCTGGACTAATGGTTAAGGTCTTAACTCTTACTCTGGACTAATGGTTAAGGTATTAACTCTTACTCTGGCATCATGGTTAGGGTCTTAACTCTTACTCTGGACTAATGGTTAAGGTCTTAACTCTTACTCTGGCATCATGGTTAAGATCTTAACTCTTACTGTGGCCTATTGGTTAAGGTCCTAACTCTTACTCTGGCATCATGGTTAATGTCTTAACTCTTACTCTGGCATCATGGTTAAGGTCTTAACTCTTACTCTGGACTAATGGTTAAGGTCTTAACTCTTACTCTGGCATCACGGTTAAGGTCTTAACTCTTACTCTGGACTAATGGTTAAAGTCTTAACTCTTACTCTGGGCTAATGGTTAAGGTCTTAACTCTTACTCTGGACTAATGGTTAAGGTCTTAACTCTTACTCTGGACTAATGGTTAAGGTCTTATCTCTTACTCTGGGCTAATGATTAAGGTCTTAACTCTTACTCTGGCATCATGGTTAAGGTCTTAACTGTTACTCTGGCATCATGGTTAAGGTCTTAACTCTTACTCTGGACTAATGGTTAAGGTCTTAACTCTTACTCTGGCATCACGGTTAAGGTCTTAACTCTTACTCTGGACCTAATGGATAAGGTCTTAACTCTTACTCTGGACTAATGGTTAAGGTCTTAACTCTTACTCTAGCATCATGGTTAAGGTCTTAACTCTTACTCTGGACTAATGGTTAAGGTCTTAACTCTTACTCTGGCATCATGGTTAAGGTCTTAACTCTTACTCTGGCATCATGGTTAAGGTCTTAACTCTTACTATGGACTAATGGTTAAGGTCTTAACTCTTACTCTGGACTAATGGTTAAGGTCTTAACTCTTACTCTGGCATCATGGTTAAGGTCTTAGACTCTTACTCTGGAATAATGGTTAAGGTCTTAACACTTACTCTGGACTAATGGTTAAGGTCTTAACTCTTACTCTGGCATCACGGTTAAGGTCTTAACTCTTACTCTGGACTAATGGTTAAGGTCTTAACTCTTACTCTGGGCTAATGGTTAAGGTCTTAACTCTTACTCTGGACTAATGGTTAAGGTATTAACTCTTACTCTGGACTAATGGTTAAGGTCTTAGACTCTTACTCTGGCATCATGGTTAAGGTCTTAACTCTTACTCTGAACTAATGGTTAAGGTCTTAACTCTTACTCTGGTATCATGGTTAAGTTCGTAACTCTTACTGTGGCCTATTGGTTAAGGTCCTAACTCTTACTCTGGCATCATGGTTAATGTCTTAACTCTTACTCTGGCATCATGGTTAAGGTCTTAACTTTTACTCTGGACTAATGGTTAAGGTCTTAACTCTTACTCTAGCATTACGGTTAAGGTCTTAACTCTTACTCTGGACTAATGGTTAAGGTCTTAACTCTTACTCTGGCATCATGGTTAAGGTCTTAACTCTTACTCTGGCATCATGGTTAAGGTCTTAACTCTTACTATGGACTAATGGTTAAGGTCTTAACTCTTACTCTGGACTAATGGTTAAGGTCTTAACTCTTACTCTGGCATCATGGTTAAGGTCTTAGACTCTTACTCTGGAATAATGGTTAAGGTCTTAACACTTACTCTGGACTAATGGTTAAAGTCTTAACTCTTACTCTGGCATCACGGTTAAGGTCTTAACTCTTATTCTGGACTAATGGTTAAGGTCTTAACTCTTACTCTGGGCTAATGGTTAAGGTCTTAACTCTTACTCTGGACTAATGGTTAAGGTCTTAACTCTTACTCTGGACTAATGGTTAAGGTCTTAGACTCTTACTCTGGCATCATGGTTAAGGTCTTAACTCTTACTCTGAACTAATGGTTAAGGTCTTAACTCTTACTCTGGTATCATGGTTAAGTTCGTAACTCTTACTGTGGCCTATTGGTTAAGGTCCTAACTCTTACTCTGGCATCATGGTTAATGTCTTAACTCTTACTCTGGCATCATGGTTAAGGTCTTAACTTTTACTCTGGACTAATGGTTAAGGTCTTAACTCTTACTCTAGCATTACGGTTAAGGTCTTAACTCTTACTCTGGGCTAATGGTTAAGGTCTTAACTCTTACTCTGGACTAATGGTTAAGGTCTTAACTCTTACTCTGGACTAATGGTTAAGGTCTTAACTCTTACTCTGGCATCATGGTTGAGGTCTTAACTCTTACTCTGGACTAATGGTTAAGGTCTTAACTCTTACTCTGGACTAATGGTTAAGGTCTTAACTCTTACTCTGGCATCATCGTTAAGGTCTTAACTCTTACTCTGGCATCATGGTTAAGGTCTTAACTCTTACTCTGGACTAATGGTTAAGGTCTTAACTCTTACTCTGGAATAATGGTTAAGGTCTTAACTCTTACTCTGGCATCATGGTTAAGGTCTTAACTCTGGCATCATGGTTAAGGTCTTAACTCTTACTCTGGACTAATGGTTAAGGTCTTAACTCTTACTCTAGCATTACGGTTAAGGTCTTAACTCTTACTCTGGACTAATGGTTAAGGTCTTAACTCTTACTCTGGCATCATGGTTAAGGTCTTAACTCTTACTCTGGCATCATGGTTAAGGTCTTAACTCTTACTATGGACTAATGGTTAAGGTCTTAACTCTTACTCTGGACTAATGGTTAAGGTCTTAACTCTTACTCTGGCATCATGGTTAAGGTCTTAGACTCTTACTCTGGAATAATGGTTAAGGTCTTAACACTTACTCTGGACTAATGGTTAAAGTCTTAACTCTTACTCTGGCATCACGGTTAAGGTCTTAACTCTTATTCTGGACTAATGGTTAAGGTCTTAACTCTTACTCTGGGCTAATGGTTAAGGTCTTAACTCTTACTCTGGACTAATGGTTAAGGTCTTAACTCTTACTCTGGACTAATGGTTAAGGTCTTAGACTCTTACTCTGGCATCATGGTTAAGGTCTTAACTCTTACTCTGAACTAATGGTTAAGGTCTTAACTCTTACTCTGGTATCATGGTTAAGTTCGTAACTCTTACTGTGGCCTATTGGTTAAGGTCCTAACTCTTACTCTGGCATCATGGTTAATGTCTTAACTCTTACTCTGGCATCATGGTTAAGGTCTTAACTTTTACTCTGGACTAATGGTTAAGGTCTTAACTCTTACTCTAGCATTACGGTTAAGGTCTTAACTCTTACTCTGGGCTAATGGTTAAGGTCTTAACTCTTACTCTGGACTAATGGTTAAGGTATTAACTCTTACTCTGGACTAATGGTTAAGGTCTTAACTCTTACTCTGGCATCATGGTTGAGGTCTTAACTCTTACTCTGGACTAATGGTTAAGGTCTTAACTCTTACTCTGGACTAATGGTTAAGGTCTTAACTCTTACTCTGGCATCATCGTTAAGGTCTTAACTCTTACTCTGGCATCATGGTTAAGGTCTTAACTCTTACTCTGGACTAATGGTTAAGGTCTTAACTCTTACTCTGGAATAATGGTTAAGGTCTTAACTCTTACTCTGGCATCATGGTTAAGGTCTTAACTCTGGCATCATGGTTAAGGTCTTAACTCTTACTCTGGACTAATGGTTAAGGTCTTAACTCTTACTCTGGCACCATGGTTAAGGTCTTAGACTCATACTCTGGCATCATGGTTAAGGTCTCAACTCTTACTCTGGACTAATGGTTAAGGTCTTAACTCTTACTCTGGCATCATGGTTAAGGTCTTAGACTCTTACTCTGGACTAATGGTTAAGGTCTTAACTCTTACTCTGGGCTAATGGTTAAGGTCTTAACTCTTACTCTGGACTAATGGTTAAGGTCTTATCTCTTACTCTGGACTAATGGTTAAGGTCTTAGACTCTTACTCTGGCATCATGGATAAGGTCTTAGACTCTTACTCTGGACTACTGGTTAATGTCTTAACTCTTACTCTGGCGTCATGGTTAAGGTCTTAACTCTCACTCTGGCATCATGGTTAAGGTCTTAACTCTTACTCTGTACTCATGGTTAAGGTCTTAACACTTACTCTGGCATCATGGTTAAGGTCTTAACTCTTACACTGGACTAATGGTTAAGGTCTTAACTCTTACTCTGGACTAATGGTTAAGGTCTTAACTCTTACTCTGGCATCATGGTTAAGGTCTTAACTCTTACTCTGGACACATGGTTAAGGTCTTAACTCTTACTCTGGACTAATGGTTAAGCTCTTAACTCTTACTCTGGCATCATGGTTAAGGTCCTAGACTCTTACTCTGGACTAATGGTTAGGGTCTTAACTCTTACTCTGGCATCATGGTTAAGGTCTTAACTCTTACTCTGGACTAATGGTTAAGGTCTTAGACTCTTACTATGGACTAATGGTTAAGGTCTTAACTTTTTCTCTGGGCTAATGGTTAAGGTCTTAGACTCTTACTCTGGCATCATGGTTAAGGTCTTAGACTCTTACTCTGGCATCAAGGTTAAGGTCTTAACTCTTACTCTGGCATCATGGTTAAGGTCTTAACTCTTACTCTGGACTAATGGTTAAGGTCTGAACTCTTACTCTGGACTAATGGTTAAGGTCTTAACTCTTACTCTGGACTAATGGTTAAGGTCTTAGACTCTTACTCTCGACTAATGGTTAAGGTCTTAACTCTTACTCTGGCATCATGGTTAAGGTCTTAGACTCTTACTCTGGACTAATGGTTAAGGTCTTAACTCATACTCTGGACTAATGGTTAAGGCCTTAGACTCTTACTCTGGACTAATGGTTAAGGTCTTAACTCTTACTCTGGACTAATGGTTAAGGTCTTAACTCTTACTGTGGACTAATGGTTAAGGTCTTAACTCTTACGCTGGCATCATGGTTAAGGTCTTAACTCTTACTCTGGACTAATGGTTAAGGTCTTAAGTCTTACTCTGGCATCATGGTTAAGGTCTTAACTCTTACTCTGGACTAATGGTTAAGGTCTTAACTCTTACTCTGGGCTAATGGTTAAGGTCTTAACTCTTACTCTGGACTAATGGTTAAGGTCTTATCTCTTACTCTGGACTAATGGTTAAGGTCTTAGACTCTTACTCTGGCATCATGGATAAGGTCTTAGACTCTTACTCTGGACTACTGGTTAATGTCTTAACTCTTACTCTGGCGTCATGGTTAAGGTCTTAACTCTCACTCTGGCATCATGGTTAAGGTCTTAACTCTTACTCTGTACTCATGGTTAAGGTCTTAACACTTACTCTGGCATCATGGTTTAGGTCTTAACTCTTACTCTGGACTAATGGTTAAGGTCTTAACTCTTACTCTGGACTAATGGTTAAGGTCTTAACTCTTACTCTGGCATCATGGTTAAGGTCTTAACTCTTACTCTGGACACATGGTTAAGGTCTTAACTCTTACTCTGGACTAATGGTTAAGCTCTTAACTCTTACTCTGGCATCATGGTTAAGGTCCTAGACTCTTACTCTGGACTAATGGTTAGGGTCTTAACTCTTACTCTGGCATCATGGTTAAGGTCTTAACTCTTACTCTGGACTAATGGTTAAGGTCTTAGACTCTTACTATGGACTAATGGTTAAGGTCTTAACTTTTTCTCTGGGCTAATGGTTAAGGTCTTAGACTCTTACTCTGGCATCATGGTTAAGGTCTTAGACTCTTACTCTGGCATCAAGGTTAAGGTCTTAACTCTTACTCTGGCATCATGGTTAAGGTCTTAACTCTTACTCTGGACTAATGGTTAAGGTCTGAACTCTTACTCTGGACTAATGGTTAAGGTCTTAACTCTTACTCTGGACTAATGGTTAAGGTCTTAGACTCGTACTCTCGACTAATGGTTAAGGTCTTAACTCTTACTCTGGCATCATGGTTAAGGTCTTAGACTCTTACTCTGGACTAATGGTTAAGGTCTTAACTCATACTCTGGACTAATGGTTAAGGCCTTAGACTCTTACTCTGGACTAATGGTTAAGGTCTTAACTCTTACTCTGGACTAATGGTTAAGGTCTTAACTCTTACTGTGGACTAATGGTTAAGGTCTTAACTCTTACGCTGGCATCATGGTTAAGGTCTTAACTCTTACTCTGGACTAATGGTTAAGGTCTTAAGTCTTACTCTGGCATCATGGTTAAGGTCTTAACTCTTACTCTGGACTAATGGTTAAGGTCTTAACTCTTACTCTGACATCATGGTTAAGGTCTTAACACTTACTCTGGACTAATGGTTAAGGTCTTAACTCTTACTCTGTCATCATCGTTAAGGTCTTAACTCTTACTCTGGCATCATGGTTAAGGTCTTAGACTCTTACTCTGGACTAATGGTTAAGGTCTTAACTCTTACTCTTGCATCATCGTAAAGGTCTTAACTCTTACTCTGGCATCATGGTTAAGGTCTTAACTCTTACTCTGGACTAATGGTTAAGGTCTTAACTCTTACTCTGGCATCATGGTTAAGGTCTTAACTCTTACTCTGGACTAATGGTTAAGGTCTTAACTCTTACTCTGGACTAATGGTTAAGGTCTTAACTCTTACTCTGGCATCATGGTTAAGGTCTTAGACTCTTACTCTGGAATAATGGTTAAGGTCTTAACACTTACTCTGGACTAATGGTTAAGGTCTTAACTCTTACTCTGGCATCACGGTTAAGGTCTTAACTCTTACTCTGGACTAATGGTTAAGGTCTTAACTCTTACTCTGGGATAATGGTTAAGGTCTTAACTCTTACTCTGGACTAATGGTTAAGGTATTAACTCTTACTCTGGACTAATGGTTAAGGTCTTAGACTCTTACTCTGGCATCATGGTTAAGGTCTTAACTCTTACTCTGAACTAATGGTTAAGGTCTTAACTCTTACTCTGGTATCATGGTTAAGTTCGTAACTCTTACTGTGGCCTATTGGTTAAGGTCCTAACTCTTACTCTGGCATCATGGTTAATGTCTTAACTCTTACTCTGGCATCATGGTTAAGGTCTTAACTTTTACTCTGGACTAATGGTTAAGGTCTTAACTCTTACTCTAGCATTACGGTTAAGGTCTTAACTCTTACTCTGGACTAATGGTTAAGGTCTTAACTCTTACTCTGGCATCATGGTTAAGGTCTTAACTCTTACTCTGGCATCATGGTTAAGGTCTTAACTCTTACTATGGACTAATGGTTAAGGTCTTAACTCTTACTCTGGACTAATGGTTAAGGTCTTAACTCTTACTCTGGCATCATGGTTAAGGTCTTAGACTCTTACTCTGGAATAATGGTTAAGGTCTTAAGACTTACTCTGGACTAATGGTTAAGGTCTTAACTCTTACTCTGGCATCACGGTTAAGGTCTTAACTCTTATTCTGGACTAATGGTTAAGGTCTTAACTCTTACTCTGGGCTAATGGTTAAGGTCTTAACTCTTACTCTGGACTAATGGTTAAGGTCTTAACTCTTACTCTGGACTAATGGTTAAGGTCTTAGACTCTTACTCTGGCATCATGGTTAAGGTCTTAACTCTTACTCTGAACTAATGGTTAAGGTCTTAACTCTTACTCTGGTATCATGGTTAAGTTCGTAACTCTTACTGTGGCCTATTGGTTAAGGTCCTAACTCTTACTCTGGCATCATGGTTAATGTCTTAACTCTTACTCTGGCATCATGGTTAAGGTCTTAACTTTTACTCTGGACTAATGGTTAAGGTCTTAACTCTTACTCTGGACTAATGGTTAAGGTCTTAACTCTTACTCTGGACTAATGGTTAAGGTCTTAACTCTTACTCTGGCATCATGGTTGAGGTCTTAACTCTTACTCTGGACTAATGGTTAAGGTCTTAACTCTTACTCTGGACTAATGGTTAAGGTCTTAACTCTTACTCTGGCATCATCGTTAAGGTCTTAACTCTTACTCTGGCATCATGGTTAAGGTCTTAACTCTTACTCTGGACTAATGGTTAAGGTCTTAACTCTTACTCTGGAATAATGGTTAAGGTCTTAACTCTTACTCTGGCATCATGGTTAAGGTCTTAACTCTGGCATCATGGTTAAGGTCTTAACTCTTACTCTGGACTAATGGTTAAGGTCTTAACTCTTACTCTGGCATCATGGTTAAGGTCTTAGACTCATACTCTGGCATCATGGTTAAGGTCTCAACTCTTACTCTGGACTAATGGTTAAGGTCTTAACTCTTACTCTGGCATCATGGTTAAGGTCTTAGACTCTTACTCTGGACTAATGGTTAAGGTCTTAACTCTTACTCTGGGCTAATGGTTAAGGTCTTAACTCTTACTCTGGACTAATGGTTAAGGTCTTATCTCTTACTCTGGACTAATGGTTAAGGTCTTAGACTCTTACTCTGGCATCATGGATAAGGTCTTAGACTCTTACTCTGGACTACTGGTTAATGTCTTAACTCTTACTCTGGCGTCATGGTTAAGGTCTTAACTCTCACTCTGGCATCATGGTTAAGGTCTTAACTCTTACTCTGTACTCATGGTTAAGGTCTTAACACTTACTCTGGCATCATGGTTAAGGTCTTAACTCTTACTCTGGACTAATGGTTAAGGTCTTAACTCTTACTCTGGACTAATGGTTAAGGTCTTAACTTTTACTCTGGCATCATGGTTAAGGTCTTAACTCTTACTCTGGACACATGGTTAAGGTCTTAACTCTTACTCTGGACTAATGGTTAAGCTCTTAACTCTTACTCTGGCATCATGGTTAAGGTCTTAGACTCTTACTCTGGACTAATGGTTAAGGTCTTAACTCTTACTCTGGCATCATGGTTAAGGTCTTAACTCTTACTCTGGACTAATGGTTAAGGTCTTAGACTCTTACTATGGACTAAGGGTTAAGGTCTTAACTTTTTCTCTGGGCTAATGGTTAGGGTCTTAGACTCTTACTCTGGCATCATGGTTAAGGTCTTAGACTCTTACTCTGGCATCAATGTTAAGGTCTTAACTCTTACTCTGGCATCATGGTTAAGGTCTTAACTCTTACTCTGGACTAATGGTTAAGGTCTGAACTCTTACTCTGGACTAATGGTTAAGGTCTTAACTCTTACTCTGGACTAATGGTTAAGGTCTTAGACTCTTACTCTCGACTAATGGTTAAGGTCTTAACTCTTACTCTGGCATCATGGTTAAGGTCTTAGACTCTTACTCTGGACTAATGGTTAAGGTCTTAACTCATACTCTGGACTAATGGTTAAGGCCTTAGACTCTTACTCTGGACTAATGGTTAAGGTCTTAACTCTTACTCTGGACTAATGGTTAAGGTCTTAACTCTTACTCTGGCATCATCGTTAAGGTCTTAACTCTTACTCTGGCATCATGGTTAAGGTCTTAACTCTTACTCTGGACTAATGGTTAAGGTCTTAACTCTTACTCTGGAATAATGGTTAAGGTCTTAACTCTTACTCTGGCATCATGGTTAAGGTCTTAACTCTTACTCTGGACTAATGGTTAAGGTCTTAACTCTTACTCTGGCATCATGGTTAAGGTCTTAGACTCATACTCTGGCATCATGGTTACGGTCTCAACTCTTACTCTGGACTAATGGTTAAGGTCTTAACTCTTACTCTGGCATCATGGTTAAGGTCTTAGACTCTTACTCTGGACTAATGGTTAAGGTCTTAACTCTTACTCTGGGCTAATGGTTAAGGTCTTAACTCTTACTCTGGACTAATGGTTAAGGTCTTATCTCTTACTCTGGACTAATGGTTAAGGTCTTAGACTCTTACTCTGGCATCATGGATAAGGTCTTAGACTCTTACTCTGGACTACTGGTTAATGTCTTAACTCTTACTCTGGCGTCATGGTTAAGGTCTTAACTCTCACTCTGGCATCATGGTTAAGGTCTTAACTCTTACTCTGTACTCATGGTTAAGGTCTTAACACTAACTCTGGCATCATGGTTAAGGTCTTAACTCTTACTCTGGACTAATGGTTAAGGTCTTAACTCTTACTCTGGACTAATGGTTAAGGTCTTAACTTTTACTCTGGCATCATGGTTAAGGTCTTAACTCTTACTCTGGACACATGGTTAAGGTCTTAACTCTTACTCTGGACTAATGGTTAAGCTCTTAACTCTTACTCTGGCATCATGGTTAAGGTCTTAGACTCTTACTCTGGACTAATGGTTAAGGTCTTAACTCTTACTCTGGCATCATGGTTAAGGTCTTAACTCTTACTCTGGACTAATGGTTAAGGTCTTAGACTCTTACTCTGGACTAATGGTTAAGGTCTTAACTCTTACTCTGGCATCATGGTTAAGGTCTTAGACTCTTACTCTGGACTAATGGTTAAGGTCTTAACTTTTACTCTGGACTAATGGTTAAGGTCTTAACTCTTACTCTGGACTAATGGTTAAGGTCTTAGACTCTTACTCTCGACTAATGGTTAAGGTCTTAACTCTTACTCTGGCATCATGGTTAAGGTCTTAGACTCTTACTCTGGACTAATGGTTAAGGTCTTAACTCACACTCTGGACTAATGGTTAAGGTCTTAACTCTTACTCTGGACTAATGGTTAAGGTATTAACTCTTACTCTGGCATCATGGTTAAGGTCTTAACTCTTACTCTGGACTAATGGTTAAGGTCTTAACTCTTACTCTGGCATCATGGTTAAGGTCTTAACTCTTACTGTGGCCTATTGGTTAAGGTCCTAACTCTTACTCTGGCATCATGGTTAATGTCTTAACTCTTACTCTGGCATCATGGTTAAGGTCTTAACTCTTACTCTGGACTAATGGTTAAGGTCTTAACTCTTACTCTGGCATCACGGTTAAGGTCTTAACTCTTACTCTGGACTAATGGTTAAAGTCTTAACTCTTACTCTGGGCTAATGGTTAAGGTCTTAACTCTTACTCTGGACTAATGGTTAAGGTCTTAACTCTTACTCTGGACTAATGGTTAAGGTCTTATCTCTTACTCTGGGCTAATGATTAAGGTCTTAACTCTTACTCTGGCATCATGGTTAAGGTCTTAACTGTTACTCTGGCATCATGGTTAAGGTCTTAACTCTTACTCTGGACTAATGGTTAAGGTCTTAACTCTTACTCTGGCATCACGGTTAAGGTCTTAACTCTTACTCTGGACTAATGGATAAGGTCTTAACTCTTACTCTGGACTAATGGTTAATGTCTTAACTCTTACTCTAGCATCATGGTTAAGGTCTTAACTCTTACTCTGGACTAATGGTTAAGGTCTTAACTCTTACTCTGGCATCATGGTTAAGGTCTTAACTCTTACTCTGGCATCGTGGTTAAGGTCTTAACTCTTACTATGGACTAATGGTTAAGGTCTTAACTCTTACTCTGGACTAATGGTTAAGGTCTTAACTCTTACTCTGGCATCATGGTTAAGGTCTTAGACTCTTACTCTGGAATAATGGTTAAGGTCTTAACACTTACTCTGGACTAATGGTTAAGGTCTTAACTCTTACTCTGGCATCACGGTTAAGGTCTTAACTCTTACTCTGGACTAATGGTTAAGGTCTTAACTCTTACTCTGGGCTAATGGTTAAGGTCTTAACTCTTACTCTGGACTAATGGTTAAGGTATTAACTCTTACTCTGGACTAATGGTTAAGGTCTTAGACTCTTACTCTGGCATCATGGTTAAGGTCTTAACTCTTACTCTGAACTAATGGTTAAGGTCTTAACTCTTACTCTGGTATCATGGTTAAGTTCGTAACTCTTACTGTGGCCTATTGGTTAAGGTCCTAACTCTTACTCTGGCATCATGGTTAATGTCTTAACTCTTACTCTGGCATCATGGTTAAGGTCTTAACTTTTACTCTGGACTAATGGTTAAGGTCTTAACTCTTACTCTAGCATTACGGTTAAGGTCTTAACTCTTACTCTGGACTAATGGTTAAGGTCTTAACTCTTACTCTGGCATCATGGTTAAGGTCTTAACTCTTACTCTGGCATCATGGTTAAGGTCTTAACTCTTACTATGGAATAATGGTTAAGGTCTTAACTCTTACTCTGGACTAATGGTTAAGGTCTTAACTCTTACTCTGGCATCACGGTTAAGGTCTTAACTCTTACTCTGGACTAATGGTTAAGGTCTTAACTCTTACTCTGGGCTAATGGTTAAGGTCTTAACTCTTACTCTGGACTAATGGTTAAGGTCTTAACTCTTACTCTGGTATCATGGTTAAGTTTGTATCTCTTACTGTGGCCTATTGGTTAAGGTCCTAACTCTTACTCTGGCATCATGGTTAATGTCTTAACTCTTACTCTGGCATCATGGTTAAGGTCTTAACTTTTACTCTGGACTAATGGTTAAGGTCTTAACTCTTACTCTAGCATTACGGTTAAGGTCTTAACTCTTACTCTGGGCTAATGGTTAAGGTCTTAACTCTTACTCTGGACTAATGGTTAAGGTCTTAACTCTTACTCTGGACTAATGGTTAAGGTCTTAACTCTTACTCTGACATCATGGTTAAGGTCTTAACTCTTACTCTGGCATCATGGTTAAGGTCTTAACTCTTACTCTGGACTAATGGTTAAGGTCTTAACTCTTACTCTGGCATCACGGTTAAGGTCTTAACTCTTACTCTGGACTAATGAATAAGGTCTTAACTCTTACTCTGGACTAATGGTTAAGGTCTTAACTCTTACTCTAGCATCATGGTTAAGGTCTTAACTCTTACTCTGGACTAATGGTTAAGGTCTTAACTCTTACTCTGGCATCATGGTTAAGGTCTTAACTCTTACTCTGGCATCATGGTTAAGGTCTTAACTCTTACTATGGACTAATGGTTAAGGTCTTAACTCTTACTCTGGACTAATGGTTAAGGTCTTAACTCTTACTCTGGCATCATGGTTAAGGTCTTAGACTCTTACTCTGGAATAATGGTTAAGGTCTTAACTCTTACTCTGGGCTAATGGTTAAGGTCTTAACTCTTACTCTGGACTAATGTTAAGGTCTTATCTCTTACTCTGGACTACTGGTTAATGTCTTAACTCTTACTCTGGCATCATGGTTAAGGTCTTAACTCTCACTCTGGCATCATGGTTAAGGTCTTAACTCTTACTCTGTACTCATGGTTAAGGTCTTAACTCTTACTCTGGCATCATGGTTAAGGTCTTAACTCTTACTCTGGACTAATGGTTAAGGTCTTAACTCTTACTCTGGACTAATGGTTAAGGTCTTAACTCTTACTCTGGAATCATGGTTAAGGTCTTAACTCTTACTCTGGACTAATGGTTAAGGTCTTAACCCTTACTCTGGACTAATGGTTAAGGTCTTAACTCTTACTCTGGCATCATGGTTAAGGTCTTAACTCTTACTCTGGACTAATGGTTAAGGTCTTAGACTCTTACTCTGGACTAATGGTTAAGGTCTTAACTCTTTCTCTGGGCTAATGGTTAAGGTCTTAGACTCTTACTCTGGCATCATGGTTAAGGTCTTATACTCTTACTCTGGCATCAAGGTTAAGGTCTTAACTCTTACTCTGGCATCATGGTTAAGGTCTTAACTCTTACTCTGGACTAATGGTTAAGGTCTTAGACTCTTACTCTGGACTAATGGTTAAGGTCTTAACTCTTACTCTGACATCATGGTTAAGGTCTTAGACTCTTACTCTGGACTAATGGTTAAGGTCTTAACTCTTACTCTGGACTAATGGTTAAGGTCTTAACTCTTACTCTGACATCATGGTTAAGGTCTTAGACTCTTACTCTGGACTAATGGTTAAGGTCTTAACTCTTACTCTGGACCAATGGTTAAGGTCTTAACTCTTACTCTGGACTAATGGTTAAGGTCTTATCTCTTACTCTGGGCTAATGATTAAGGTCCTAACTCTTACTCTGGCATCATGGTTAAGGTCTTAACTCTTACTCTGGCATCATGGTTAAGGTCTTAACACTTACTCTGGACTAATGGTTAAGGTCTTAACTCTTACTCTGGCATCACGGATAAGGTCTTAACTCTTACTCTGGACTAATGGTTAAGGTCTTAACTCTTACTCTGGGCTAATGGTTAAGGTCTTAACTCTTACTCTGGACTAATGGTTAAGGTCTTAACTCTTACTCTGGACTAATGGTTAAGGTCTTAGACTCTTACTCTGGCATCATGGTTAAGGTCTTAACTCTTACTCTGAACTAATGGTTAAGGTCTTAACTCTTACTCTGGCATCATGGTTAAGTTCATAACTCTTACTGTGGCCTATTGGTTAAGGTCCTAACTCTTACTCTGGCATCATGGTTAATGTCTTAACTCTTACTCTGGCATCATGGTTAAGGTCTTAACTCTTACTCTGGACTAATGGTTAAGGTCTTAACTCTTACTCTAGCATCACGGTTAAGGTCTTAACTCTTACTCTGGGCTAATGGTTAAGGTCTTAACTCTTACTCTGGCATCATCGTTAAGGTCTTAACTCTTACTCTGGCATCATGGTTAAGGTTTTAACTCTTACTCTGGACTAATGGTTAAGGTCTTAACTCTTACTCTGGCATCATGGTTGAGGTCTTAACTCTTACTCTGGACTAATGGTTAAGGTCTTAACTCTTACTCTGGCATCATCGTTAAGGTCTTAAATCTTACTCTGGCATCATGGTTAAGGTCTTAACTCTTACTCTGGACTAATGGTTAAGGTCTTAACTCTTACTCTGGAATAATGGTTAAGGTCTTAACTCTTACTCTGGCATCATGGTTAAGGTCTTAGACTCTTACTCTGGAATAATGGTTAAGGTCTTAACACTTACTCTGGACTAATGGTTAAGGTCTTAACTCTTACTCTGGCATCACGGTTAAGGTCTTAACTCTTACTCTGGACTAATGGTTAAGGTCTTAACTCTTACTCTGGGCTAATGGTTAAGGTCTTAACTCTTACTCTGGACTAATGGTTAAGGTATTAACTCTTACTCTGGACTAATGGTTAAGGTCTTAGACTCTTACTCTGGCATCATGGTTAAGGTCTTAACTCTTACTCTGAACTAATGGTTAAGGTCTTAACTCTTACTCTGGTATCATGGTTAAGTTCGTAACTCTTACTGTGGCCTATTGGTTAAGGTCCTAACTCTTACTCTGGCATCATGGTTAATGTCTTAACTCTTACTCTGGCATCATGGTTAAGGTCTTAACTTTTACTCTGGACTAATGGTTAAGGTCTTAACTCTTACTCTAGCATTACGGTTAAGGTCTTAACTCTTACTCTGGACTAATGGTTAAGGTCTTAACTCTTACTCTGGCATCATGGTTAAGGTCTTAACTCTTACTCTGGCATCATGGTTAAGGTCTTAACTCTTACTATGGAATAATGGTTAAGGTCTTAACTCTTACTCTGGACTAATGGTTAAGGTCTTAACTCTTACTCTGGCATCACGGTTAAGGTCTTAACTCTTACTCTGGACTAATGGTTAAGGTCTTAACTCTTACTCTGGGCTAATGGTTAAGGTCTTAACTCTTACTCTGGACTAATGGTTAAGGTCTTAACTCTTACTCTGGTATCATGGTTAAGTTTGTATCTCTTACTGTGGCCTATTGGTTAAGGTCCTAACTCTTACTCTGGCATCATGGTTAATGTCTTAACTCTTACTCTGGCATCATGGTTAAGGTCTTAACTTTTACTCTGGACTAATGGTTAAGGTCTTAACTCTTACTCTAGCATTACGGTTAAGGTCTTAACTCTTACTCTGGGCTAATGGTTAAGGTCTTAACTCTTACTCTGGACTAATGGTTAAGGTCTTAACTCTTACTCTGGACTAATGGTTAAGGTCTTAACTCTTACTCTGGCATCATGGTTAAGGTCTTAACTCTTACTCTGGCATCATGGTTAAGGTCTTAACTCTTACTCTGGACTAATGGTTAAGGTCTTAACTCTTACTCTGGCATCACGGTTAAGGTCTTAACTCTTACTCTGGACTAATGAATAAGGTCTTAACTCTTACTCTGGACTAATGGTTAAGGTCTTAACTCTTACTCTAGCATCATGGTTAAGGTCTTAACTCTTACTCTGGACTAATGGTTAAGGTCTTAACTCTTACTCTGGCATCATGGTTAAGGTCTTAACTCTTACTCTGGCATCATGGTTAAGGTCTTAACTCTTACTATGGACTAATGGTTAAGGTCTTAACTCTTACTCTGGACTAATGGTTAAGGTCTTAACTCTTACTCTGGCATCATGGTTAAGGTCTTAGACTCTTACTCTGGAATAATGGTTAAGGTCTTAACTCTTACTCTGGGCTAATGGTTAAGGTCTTAACTCTTACTCTGGACTAATGTTAAGGTCTTATCTCTTACTCTGGACTACTGGTTAATGTCTTAACTCTTACTCTGGCATCATGGTTAAGGTCTTAACTCTCACTCTGGCATCATGGTTAAGGTCTTAACTCTTACTCTGTACTCATGGTTAAGGTCTTAACTCTTACTCTGGCATCATGGTTAAGGTCTTAACTCTTACTCTGGACTAATGGTTAAGGTCTTAACTCTTACTCTGGACTAATGGTTAAGGTCTTAACTCTTACTCTGGACTAATGGTTAAGGTCTTAACTCTTACTCTGGCATCATGGTTAAGGTCTTAACTCTTACTCTGGCATCATGGTTAAGGTCTTAACTCTTACTCTGGACTAATGGTTAAGGTCTTAACTCTTACTCTGGCATCACGGTTAAGGTCTTAACTCTTACTCTGGACTAATGAATAAGGTCTTAACTCTTACTCTGGACTAATGGTTAAGGTCTTAACTCTTACTCTAGCATCATGGTTAAGGTCTTAACTCTTACTCTGGACTAATGGTTAAGGTCTTAACTCTTACTCTGGCATCATGGTTAAGGTCTTAACTCTTACTCTGGCATCATGGTTAAGGTCTTAACTCTTACTATGGACTAATGGTTAAGGTCTTAACTCTTACTCTGGACTAATGGTTAAGGTCTTAACTCTTACTCTGGCATCATGGTTAAGGTCTTAGACTCTTACTCTGGAATAATGGTTAAGGTCTTAACTCTTACTCTGGGCTAATGGTTAAGGTCTTAACTCTTACTCTGGACTAATGTTAAGGTCTTATCTCTTACTCTGGACTACTGGTTAATGTCTTAACTCTTACTCTGGCATCATGGTTAAGGTCTTAACTCTCACTCTGGCATCATGGTTAAGGTCTTAACTCTTACTCTGTACTCATGGTTAAGGTCTTAACTCTTACTCTGGCATCATGGTTAAGGTCTTAACTCTTACTCTGGACTAATGGTTAAGGTCTTAACTCTTACTCTGGACTAATGGTTAAGGTCTTAACTCTTACTCTGGAATCATGGTTAAGGTCTTAACTCTTACTCTGGACTAATGGTTAAGGTCTTAACCCTTACTCTGGACTAATGGTTACGGTCTTAACTCTTACTCTGGCATCATGGTTAAGGTCTTAACTCTTACTCTGGACTAATGGTTAAGGTCTTAGACTCTTACTCTGGACTAATGGTTAAGGTCTTAACTCTTTCTCTGGGCTAATGGTTAAGGTCTTAGACTCTTACTCTGGCATCATGGTTAAGGTCTTATACTCTTACTCTGGCATCAAGGTTAAGGTCTTAACTCTTACTCTGGCATCATGGTTAAGGTCTTAACTCTTACTCTGGACTAATGGTTAAGGTCTTAGACTCTTACTCTGGACTAATGGTTAAGGTCTTAACTCTTACTCTGACATCATGGTTAAGGTCTTAGACTCTTACTCTGGACTAATGGTTAAGGTCTTAACTCTTACTCTGGACTAATGGTTAAGGTCTTAACTCTTACTCTGACATCATGGTTAAGGTCTTAGACTCTTACTCTGGACTAATGGTTAAGGTCTTAACTCTTACTCTGGACTAATGGTTAAGGTCTTATCTCTTACTCTGGGCTAATGATTAAGGTCCTAACTCTTACTCTGGCATCATGGTTAAGGTCTTAACTCTTACTCTGGCATCATGGTTAAGGTCTTAACTCTTACTCTGGACTAATGGTTAAGGTCTTAACTCTTACTCTGGCATCACGGATAAGGTCTTAACTCTTACTCTGGACTAATGGTTAAGGTCTTAACTCTTACTCTGGGCTAATGGTTAAGGTCTTAACTCTTACTCTGGACTAATGGTTAAGGTCTTAACTCTTACTCTGGACTAATGGTTAAGGTCTTAGACTCTTACTCTGGCATCATGGTTAAGGTCTTAACTCTTACTCTGAACTAATGGTTAAGGTCTTAACTCTTACTCTGGCATCATGGTTAAGTTCATAACTCTTACTGTGGCCTATTGGTTAAGGTCCTAACTCTTACTCTGGCATCATGGTTAATGTCTTAACTCTTACTCTGGCATCATGGTTAAGGTCTTAACTCTTACTCTGGACTAATGGTTAAGGTCTTAACTCTTACTCTAGCATCACGGTTAAGGTCTTAACTCTTACTCTGGGCTAATGGTTAAGGTCTTAACTCTTACTCTGGCATCATCGTTAAGGTCTTAACTCTTACTCTGGCATCATGGTTAAGGTTTTAACTCTTACTCTGGACTAATGGTTAAGGTCTTAACTCTTACTCTGGCATCATGGTTGAGGTCTTAACTCTTACTCTGGACTAATGGTTAAGGTCTTAACTCTTACTCTTGCATCATCGTTAAGGTCTTAAATCTTACTCTGGCATCATGGTTAAGGTCTTACCTCTTACTCTGGACTAATGGTTAAGGTCTTAACTCTTACTCTGGAATAATGGTTAAGGTCTTAACTCTTACTCTGGCATCATGGTTAAGGTCTTAACTCTGGCATCATGGTTAAGGTCTTAACTCTTACTCTGGACTAATGGTTAAGGTCTTAACTCTTACTCTGGCATCATGGTTAAGGTCTTAGACTCATACTCTGGCATCATGGTTAAGGTCTCAACTCTTACTCTGGACTAATGGTTAAGGTCTTAACTCTTACTCTGGCATCATGGTTAAGGTCTTAACTCTTACTCTGGACTAATGGTTAAGGTCTTAACTCTTACTCTGGGCTAATGGTTAAGGTCTTAACTCTTACTCTGGACTAATGGTTAAGGTCTTAGACTCTTACTCTCGACTAATGGTTAAGGTCTTACTCTTACTCTGGCATCATGGTTAAGGTCTTAGACTCTTACTCTGGACTAATGGTTAAGGTCTTAACTCATACTCTGGACTAATGGTTAAGGTCTTAACTCTTACTCTGGACTAATGGTTAAGGTCTTAACTCTTACTCTGGGACAATGGTTAAGGTCTTAACTCTTACTCTGGACTAATGGTTAAGGTCTTAGACTCTTACTCTGGCATCATGGTTAAGGTCTTAACTCTTACTCTGGACTAATGGTTAAGGTCTTAACTCTTACTCTGGCATCATGGTTAAGTTCATAACTCTTACTGTGGCCTATTGGTTAAGGTTCCTAACTCTTACTCTGGCATCATGGTTAATGTCTTAACTCTTACTCTGGCATCATGGTTAAGGTCTTAACTCTTACTCTGGACTAATGGTTAAGGGCTTAACTCTTACTCTAGCATCACGGTTAAGGTCTTAACTCTTACTCTGGGCTAATGGTTAAGGTCTTAACTCTTACTCTGGACTAATGGTTAAGGTCTTAACTCTTACTCTGGACTAATGGTTAAGGTCTTAACTCTTACTCTGGGCTAATGATTAAGGTCTTAACTCTTACTCTGGCATCATGGTTAAGGTCTTAACTCTTACTCTGGACTAATGGTTAAGGTCTTAACTCTTACTCTGGGCTAATGATTAAGGTCTTAACTCTTACTCTGGCATCATGGTTAAGGTCTTAACTCTTACTCTGGACTAATGGTTAAGGTCTTAACTCTTACTCTGGCATCACGGTTAAGGTCTTAACTCTTACTCTGGCATCACGGTTAAGGTCTTAACTCTTACTCTGGACTAATGGTTAATATCTTAACTCTTACTCTGGACTAATGGTTACGGTCTTAACTCTTACTCTAGCATCATGGTTAAGGTCTTAACTCTTACTCTGGACTAATGGTTAAGGTCTTAACTCTTACTCTGGCATCATGGTTAAGGTCTTAACTCTTACTCTGGACTAATGGTTAAGGTCTTAGACTCTTACTCTGGACTAATGGTTAAGGTCTTAACTCTTACTCTGGCATCATGGTTAAGGTCTTAGACTCTTACTCTGGACTAATGGTTAAGGTCTTAACTTTTACTCTGGACTAATGGTTAAGGTCTTAACTCTTACTCTGGACTAATGGTTAAGGTCTTAGACTCTTACTCTCGACTAATGGTTAAGGTCTTAACTCTTACTCTGGCATCATGGTTAAGGTCTTAGACTCTTACTCTGGACTAATGGTTAAGGTCTTAACTCACACTCTGGACTAATGGTTAAGGTCTTAACTCTTACTCTGGACTAATGGTTAAGGTATTAACTCTTACTCTGGCATCATGGTTAAGGTCTTAACTCTTACTCTGGACTAATGGTTAAGGTCTTAACTCTTACTCTGGCATCATGGTTAAGGTCTTAACTCTTACTGTGGCCTATTGGTTAAGGTCCTAACTCTTACTCTGGCATCATGGTTAATGTCTTAACTCTTACTCTGGCATCATGGTTAAGGTCTTAACTCTTACTCTGGACTAATGGTTAAGGTCTTAACTCTTACTCTGGCATCACGGTTAAGGTCTTAACTCTTACTCTGGACTAATGGTTAAAGTCTTAACTCTTACTCTGGGCTAATGGTTAAGGTCTTAACTCTTACTCTGGACTAATGGTTAAGGTCTTAACTCTTACTCTGGACTAATGGTTAAGGTCTTATCTCTTACTCTGGGCTAATGATTAAGGTCTTAACTCTTACTCTGGCATCATGGTTAAGGTCTTAACTGTTACTCTGGCATCATGGTTAAGGTCTTAACTCTTACTCTGGACTAATGGTTAAGGTCTTAACTCTTACTCTGGCATCACGGTTAAGGTCTTAACTCTTACTCTGGACTAATGGATAAGGTCTTAACTCTTACTCTGGACTAATGGTTAAGGTCTTAACTCTTACTCTAGCATCATGGTTAAGGTCTTAACTCTTACTCTGGACTAATGGTTAAGGTCTTAACTCTTACTCTGGCATCATGGTTAAGGTCTTAACTCTTACTCTGGCATCATGGTTAAGGTCTTAACTCTTACTATGGACTAATGGTTAAGGTCTTAACTCTTACTCTGGACTAATGGTTAAGGTCTTAACTCTTACTCTGGCATCATGGTTAAGGTCTTAGACTCTTACTCTGGAATAATGGTTAAGGTCTTAACACTTACTCTGGACTAATGGTTAAGGTCTTAACTCTTACTCTGGCATCACGGTTAAGGCCTTAACTCTTACTCTGGACTAATGGTTAAGGTCTTAACTCTTACTCTGGGCTAATGGTTAAGGTCTTAACTCTTACTCTGGACTAATGGTTAAGGTATTAACTCTTACTCTGGACTAATGGTTAAGGTCTTAGACTCTTACTCTGGCATCATGGTTAAGGTCTTAACTCTTACTCTGAACTAATGGTTAAGGTCTTAACTCTTACTCTGGTATCATGGTTAAGTTCGTAACTCTTACTGTGGCCTATTGGTTAAGGTCCTAACTCTTACTCTGGCATCATGGTTAATGTCTTAACACTCTGGCATCATGGTTAAGGTCTTAACTTTTACTCTGGACTAATGGTTAAGGTCTTAACTCTTACTCTAGCATTACGGTTAAGGTCTTAACTCTTACTCTGGACTAATGGTTAAGGTCTTAACTCTTACTCTGGCATCATGGTTAAGGTCTTAACTCTTACTCTGGCATCATGGTTAAGGTCTTAACTCTTACTATGGACTAATGGTTAAGGTCTTAACTCTTACTCTGGACTAATGGTTAAGGTCTTAACTCTTACTCTGGCATCATGGTTAAGGTCTTAGACTCTTACTCTGGAATAATGGTTAAGGTCTTAACACTTACTCTGGACTAATGGTTAAGGTCTTAACTCTTACTCTGGCATCACGGTTAAGGTCTTAACTCTTATTCTGGACTAATGGTTAAGGTCTTAACTCTTACTCTGGGCTAATGGTTAAGGTCTTAACTCTTACTCTGGACTAATGGTTAAGGTCTTAACTCTTACTCTGGACTAATGGTTAAGGTCTTAGACTCTTACTCTGGCATCATGGTTAAGGTCTTAACTCTTACTCTGAACTAATGGTTAAAGTCTTAACTCTTACTCTGGTATCATGGTTAAGTTCGTAACTCTTACTGTGGCCTATTGGTTAAGGTCCTAACTCTTACTCTGGCATCATGGTTAATGTCTTAACTCTTACTCTGGCATCATGGTTAAGGTCTTAACTTTTACTCTGGACTAATGGTTAAGGTCTTAACTCTTACTCTAGCATTACGGTTAAGGTCTTAACTCTTACTCTGGGCTAATGGTTAAGGTCTTAACTCTTACTCTGGACTAATGGTTAAGGTCTTAACTCTTACTCTGGACTAATGGTTAAGGTCTTAACTCTTACTCTGGCATCATGGTTGAGGTCTTAACTCTTACTCTGGACTAATGGTTAAGGTCTTAACTCTTACTCTGGACTAATGGTTAAGGTCTTAACTCTTACTCTGGCATCATCGTTAAGGTCTTAACTCTTACTCTGGCATCATGGTTAAGGTCTTAACTCTTACTCTGGACTAATGGTTAAGGTCTTAACTCTTACTCTGGAATAATGGTTAAGGTCTTAACTCTTACTCTGGCATCATGGTTAAGGTCTTAACTCTGGCATCATGGTTAAGGTCTTAACTCTTACTCTGGACTAATGGTTAAGGTCTTAACTCTTACTCTGGCACCATGGTTAAGGTCTTAGACTCATACTCTGGCATCATGGTTAAGGTCTCAACTCTTACTCTGGACTAATGGTTAAGGTCTTAACTCTTACTCTGGCATCATGGTTAAGGTCTTAGACTCTTACTCTGGACTAATGGTTAATGTCTTAACTCTTACTCTGGGCTAATGGTTAAGGTCTTAACTCTTACTCTGGACTAATGGTTAAGGTCTTATCTCTTACTCTGGACTAATGGTTAAGGTCTTAGACTCTTACTCTGGCATCATGGATAAGGTCTTAGACTCTTACTCTGGACTACTGGTTAATGTCTTAACTCTTACTCTGGCGTCATGGTTAAGGTCTTAACTCTCACTCTGGCATCATGGTTAAGGTCTTAACTCTTACTCTGTACTCATGGTTAAGGTCTTAACACTTACTCTGGCATCATGGTTAAGGTCTTAACTCTTACTCTGGACTAATGGTTAAGGTCTTAACTCTTACTCTGGACTAATGGTTAAGGTCTTAACTCTTACTCTGGCATCATGGTTAAGGTCTTAACTCTTACTCTGGACACATGGTTAAGGTCTTAACTCTTACTCTGGACTAATGGTTAAGCTCTTAACTCTTACTCTGGCATCATGGTTAAGGTCCTAGACTCTTACTCTGGACTAATGGTTAGGGTCTTAACTCTTACTCTGGCATCATGGTTAAGGTCTTAACTCTTACTCTGGACTAATGGTTAAGGTCTTAGACTCTTACTATGGACTAATGGTTAAGGTCTTAACTTTTTCTCTGGGCTAATGGTTAAGGTCTTAGACTCTTACTCTGGCATCATGGTTAAGGTCTTAGACTCTTACTCTGGCATCAAGGTTAAGGTCTTAACTCTTACTCTGGCATCATGGTTAAGGTCTTAACTCTTACTCTGGACTAATGGTTAAGGTCTGAACTCTTACTCTGGACTAATGGTTAAGGTCTTAACTCTTACTCTGGACTAATGGTTAAGGTCTTAGACTCTTACTCTCGACTAATGGTTAAGGTCTTAACTCTTACTCTGGCATCATGGTTAAGGTCTTAGACTCTTACTCTGGACTAATGGTTAAGGTCTTAACTCATACTCTGGACTAATGGTTAAGGCCTTAGACTCTTACTCTGGACTAATGGTTAAGGTCTTAACTCTTACTCTGGACTAATGGTTAAGGTCTTAACTCTTACTGTGGACTAATGGTTAAGGTCTTAACTCTTACGCTGGCATCATGGTTAAGGTCTTAACTCTTACTCTGGACTAATGGTTAAGGTCTTAAGTCTTACTCTGGCATCATGGTTAAGGTCTTAACTCTTACTCTGGACTAATGGTTAAGGTCTTAACTCTTACTCTGGGCTAATGGTTAAGGTCTTAACTCTTACTCTGGACTAATGGTTAAGGTCTTATCTCTTACTCTGGACTAATGGTTAAGGTCTTAGACTCTTACTCTGGCATCATGGATAAGGTCTTAGACTCTTACTCTGGACTACTGGTTAATGTCTTAACTCTTACTCTGGCGTCATGGTTAAGGTCTTAACTCTCACTCTGGCATCATGGTTAAGGTCTTAACTCTTACTCTGTACTCATGGTTAAGGTCTTAACACTTACTCTGGCATCATGGTTTAGGTCTTAACTCTTACTCTGGACTAATGGTTAAGGTCTTAACTCTTACTCTGGACTAATGGTTAAGGTCTTAACTCTTACTCTGGCATCATGGTTAAGGTCTTAACTCTTACTCTGGACACATGGTTAAGGTCTTAACTCTTACTCTGGACTAATGGTTAAGCTCTTAACTCTTACTCTGGCATCATGGTTAAGGTCCTAGACTCTTACTCTGGACTAATGGTTAGGGTCTTAACTCTTACTCTGGCATCATGGTTAAGGTCTTAACTCTTACTCTGGACTAATGGTTAAGGTCTTAGACTCTTACTATGGACTAATGGTTAAGGTCTTAACTTTTTCTCTGGGCTAATGGTTAAGGTCTTAGACTCTTACTCTGGCATCATGGTTAAGGTCTTAGACTCTTACTCTGGCATCAAGGTTAAGGTCTTAACTCTTACTCTGGCATCATGGTTAAGGTCTTAACTCTTACTCTGGACTAATGGTTAAGGTCTGAACTCTTACTCTGGACTAATGGTTAAGGTCTTAACTCTTACTCTGGACTAATGGTTAAGGTCTTAGACTCTTACTCTCGACTAATGGTTAAGGTCTTAACTCTTACTCTGGCATCATGGTTAAGGTCTTAGACTCTTACTCTGGACTAATGGTTAAGGTCTTAACTCATACTCTGGACTAATGGTTAAGGCCTTAGACTCTTACTCTGGACTAATGGTTAAGGTCTTAACTCTTACTGTGGACTAATGGTTAAGGTCTTAACTCTTACGCTGGCATCATGGTTAAGGTCTTAACTCTTACTCTGGACTAATGGTTAAGGTCTTACGTCTTACTCTGGCATCATGGTTAAGGTCTTAACTCTTACTCTGGACTAATGGTTAAGGTCTTAACTCTTACTCTGACATCATGGTTAAGGTCTTAACACTTACTCTGGACTAATGGTTAAGGTCTTAACTCTTACTCTGTCATCATCGTTAAGGTCTTAACTCTTACTCTGGCATCATGGTTAAGGTCTTAGACTCTTACTCTGGACTAATGGTTAAGGTCTTAACTCTTACTCTTGCATCATCGTAAAGGTCTTAACTCTTACTCTGGCATCATGGTTAAGGTCTTAACTCTTACTCTGGACTAATGGTTAAGGTCTTAACTCTTACTCTGGCATCATGGTTAAGGTCTTAACTCTTACTCTGGACTAATGGTTAAGGTCTTAACTCTTACTCTGGACTAATGGTTAAGGTCTTAACTCTTACTCTGGCATCATGGTTAAGGTCTTAGACTCTTACTCTGGAATAATGGTTAAGGTCTTAACACTTACTCTGGACTAATGGTTAAGGTCTTAACTCTTACTCTGGCATCACGGTTAAGGTCTTAACTCTTACTCTGGACTAATGGTTAAGGTCTTAACTCTTACTCTGGGATAATGGTTAAGGTCTTAACTCTTACTCTGGACTAATGGTTAAGGTATTAACTCTTACTCTGGACTAATGGTTAAGGTCTTAGACTCTTACTCTGGCATCATGGTTAAGGTCTTAACTCTTACTCTGAACTAATGGTTAAGGTCTTAACTCTTACTCTGGTATCATGGTTAAGTTCGTAACTCTTACTGTGGCCTATTGGTTAAGGTCCTAACTCTTACTCTGGCATCATGGTTAATGTCTTAACTCTTACTCTGGCATCATGGTTAAGGTCTTAACTTTTACTCTGGACTAATGGTTAAGGTCTTAACTCTTACTCTAGCATTACGGTTAAGGTCTTAACTCTTACTCTGGACTAATGGTTAAGGTCTTAACTCTTACTCTGGCATCATGGTTAAGGTCTTAACTCTTACTCTGGCATCATGGTTAAGGTCTTAACTCTTACTATGGACTAATGGTTAAGGTCTTAACTCTTACTCTGGACTAATGGTTAAGGTCTTAACTCTTACTCTGGCATCATGGTTAAGGTCTTAGACTCTTACTCTGGAATAATGGTTAAGGTCTTAACACTTACTCTGGACTAATGGTTAAGGTCTTAACTCTTACTCTGGCATCACGGTTAAGGTCTTAACTCTTATTCTGGACTAATGGTTAAGGTCTTAACTCTTACTCTGGGCTAATGGTTAAGGTCTTAACTCTTACTCTGGACTAATGGTTAAGGTCTTAACTCTTACTCTGGACTAATGGTTAAGGTCTTAGACTCTTACTCTGGCATCATGGTTAAGGTCTTAACTCTTACTCTGAACTAATGGTTAAGGTCTTAACTCTTACTCTGGTATCATGGTTAAGTTCGTAACTCTTACTGTGGCCTATTGGTTAAGGTCCTAACTCTTACTCTGGCATCATGGTTAATGTCTTAACTCTTACTCTGGCATCATGGTTAAGGTCTTAACTTTTACTCTGGACTAATGGTTAAGGTCTTAACTCTTACTCTAGCATTACGGTTAAGGTCTTAACTCTTACTCTAGGCTAATGGTTAAGGTCTTAACTCTTACTCTGGAATAATGGTTAAGGTCTTAACTCTTACTCTGGACTAATGGTTAAGGTCTTAACTCTTACTCTGGCATCATGGTTGAGGTCTTAACTCTTACTCTGGACTAATGGTTAAGGTCTTAACTCTTACTCTGGACTAATGGTTAAGGTCTTAACTCTTACTCTGGCATCATCGTTAAGGTCTTAACTCTTACTCTGGCATCATGGTTAAGGTCTTAACTCTTACTCTGGACTAATGGTTAAGGTCTTAACTCTTACTCTGGACTAATGGTTAAGGTCTTAACTCTTACTCTGGCATCATGGTTAAGGTCTTAGACTCATACTCTGGCATCATGGTTAAGGTCTCAACTCTTACTCTGGACTAATGGTTAAGGTCTTAACTCTTACTCTGGCATCATGGTTAAGGTCTTAGACTCTTACTCTGGACTAATGGTTAAGGTCTTAACTCTTACTCTGGGCTAATGGTTAAGGTCTTAACTCTTACTCTGGACTAATGGTTAAGGTCTTATCTCTTACTCTGGACTAATGGTTAAGGTCTTAGACTCTTACTCTGGCATCATGGATAAGGTCTTAGACTCTTACTCTGGACTACTGGTTAATGTCTTAACTCTTACTCTGGCGTCATGGTTAAGGTCTTAACTCTCACTCTGGCATCATGGTTAAGGTCTTAACTCTTACTCTGTACTCATGGTTAAGGTCTTAACACTTACTCTGGCATCATGGTTAAGGTCTTAACTCTTACTCTGGACTAATGGTTAAGGTCTTAACTCTTACTCTGGACTAATGGTTAAGGTCTTAACTTTTACTCTGGCATCATGGTTAAGGTCTTAACTCTTACTCTGGACACATGGTTAAGGTCTTAACTCTTACTCTGGACTAATGGTTAAGCTCTTAACTCTTACTCTGGCATCATGGTTAAGGTCTTAGACTCTTACTCTGGACTAATGGTTAAGGTCTTAACTCTTACTCTGGCATCATGGTTAAGGTCCTAGACTCTTACTCTGGACTAATGGTTAGGGTCTTAACTCTTACTCTGGCATCATGGTTAAGGTCTTAACTCTTACTCTGGACTAATGGTTAAGGTCTTAGACTCTTACTATGGACTAATGGTTAAGGTCTTAACTTTTTCTCTGGGCTAATGGTTAAGGTCTTAGACTCTTACTCTGGCATCATGGTTAAGGTCTTAGACTCTTACTCTGGCATCAAGGTTAAGGTCTTAACTCTTACTCTGGCATCATGGTTAAGGTCTTAACTCTTACTCTGGACTAATGGTTAAGGTCTGAACTCTTACTCTGGACTAATGGTTAAGGTCTTAACTCTTACTCTGGACTAATGGTTAAGGTCTTAGACTCTTACTCTCGACTAATGGTTAAGGTCTTAACTCTTACTCTGGCATCATGGTTAAGGTCTTAGACTCTTACTCTGGACTAATGGTTAAGGTCTTAACTCATACTCTAGACTAATGGTTAAGGCCTTAGACTCTTACTCTGGACTAATGGTTAAGGTCTTAACTCTTACTCTGGACTAATGGTTAAGGTCTTAACTCTTACTGTGGACTAATGGTTAAGGTCTTAACTCTTACGCTGGCATCATGGTTAAGGTCTTAACTCTTACTCTGGACTAATGGTTAAGGTCTTACGTCTTACTCTGGCATCATGGTTAAGGTCTTAACTCTTACTCTGGACTAATGGTTAAGGTCTTAACTCTTACTCTGACATCATGGTTAAGGTCTTAACACTTACTCTGGACTAATGGTTAAGGTCTTAACTCTTACTCTGTCATCATCGTTAAGGTCTTAACTCTTACTCTGGCATCATGGTTAAGGTCTTAGACTCTTACTCTGGACTAATGGTTAAGGTCTTAACTCTTACTCTTGCATCATCGTAAAGGTCTTAACTCTTACTCTGGCATCATGGTTAAGGTCTTAACTCTTACTCTGGACTAATGGTTAAGGTCTTAACTCTTACTCTGGCATCATGGTTAAGGTCTTAACTCTTACTCTGGACTAATGGTTGAGGTCTTAACTCTTACTCTGGACTAATGGTTAAGGTCTTAACTCTTACTCTGGCATCATGGTTAAGGTCTTAGACTCTTACTCTGGAATAATGGTTAAGGTCTTAACACTTACTCTGGACTAATGGTTAAGGTCTTAACTCTTACTCTGGCATCACGGTTAAGGTCTTAACTCTTACTCTGGACTAATGGTTAAGGTCTTAACTCTTACTCTGGGATAATGGTTAAGGTCTTAACTCTTACTCTGGACTAATGGTTAAGGTATTAACTCTTACTCTGGACTAATGGTTAAGGTCTTAGACTCTTACTCTGGCATCATGGTTAAGGTCTTAACTCTTACTCTGAACTAATGGTTAAGGTCTTAACTCTTACTCTGGTATCATGGTTAAGTTCGTAACTCTTACTGTGGCCTATTGGTTAAGGTCCTAACTCTTACTCTGGCATCATGGTTAATGTCTTAACTCTTACTCTGGCATCATGGTTAAGGTCTTAACTTTTACTCTGGACTAATGGTTAAGGTCTTAACTCTTACTCTAGCATTACGGTTAAGGTCTTAACTCTTACTCTGGACTAATGGTTAAGGTCTTAACTCTTACTCTGGCATCATGGTTAAGGTCTTAACTCTTACTCTGGCATCATGGTTAAGGTCTTAACTCTTACTATGGACTAATGGTTAAGGTCTTAACTCTTACTCTGGACTAATGGTTAAGGTCTTAACTCTTACTCTGGCATCATGGTTAAGGTCTTAGACTCTTACTCTGGAATAATGGTTAAGGTCTTAACACTTACTCTGGACTAATGGTTAAGGTCTTAACTCTTACTCTGGCATCACGGTTAAGGTCTTAACTCTTATTCTGGACTAATGGTTAAGGTCTTAACTCTTACTCTGGGCTAATGGTTAAGGTCTTAACTCTTACTCTGGACTAATGGTTAAGGTCTTAACTCTTACTCTGGACTAATGGTTAAGGTCTTAGACTCTTACTCTGGCATCATGGTTAAGGTCTTAACTCTTACTCTGAACTAATGGTTAAGGTCTTAACTCTTACTCTGGTATCATGGTTAAGTTCGTAACTCTTACTGTGGCCTATTGGTTAAGGTCCTAACTCTTACTCTGGCATCATGGTTAATGTCTTAACTCTTACTCTGGCATCATGGTTAAGGTCTTAACTTTTACTCTGGACTAATGGTTAAGGTCTTAACTGTTACTCTAGCATTACGGTTAAAGTCTTAACTCTTACTCTAGGCTAATGGTTAAGGTCTTAACTCTTACTCTGGACTAATGGTTAAGGTCTTAACTCTTACTCTTGACTAATGGTTAAGGTCTTAACTCTTACTCTGGCATCATGGTTGAGGTCTTAACTCTTACTCTGGGCTAATGGTTAAGGTCTTAACTCTTACTCTGGACTAATGGTTAAGGTCTTAACTCTTACTCTGGACTAATGGTTAAGGTCTTAACTCTTACTCTGGCATCATGGTTGAGGTCTTAACTCTTACTCTGGACTAATGGTTAAGGTCTTAACTCTTACTCTGGACTAATGGTTAAGGTCTTAACTCTTACTCTGGCATCATCGTTAAGGTCTTAACTCTTACTCTGGCATCATGGTTAAGGTCTTAACTCTTACTCTGGACTAATGGTTAAGGTCTTAACTCTTACTCTGGAATAATGGTTAAGGTCTTAACTCTTACTCTGGCATCATGGTTAAGGTCTTAACTCTGGAATCATGGTTAAGGTCTTAACTCTTACTCTGGACTAATGGTTAAGGTCTTAACTCTTACTCTGGGCTAATGGTTAAGGTCTTAACTCTTACTCTGGACTAATGGTTAAGGTCTTAACTCTTACTCTGGACTAATGGTTAAGGTCTTAGACTCTTACTCTGGCATCATGGTTAAGGTCTTAACTCTTACTCTGAACTAATGGTTAAGGTCTTAACTCTTACTCTGGTATCATGGTTAAGTTCGTAACTCTTACTGTGGCCTATTGGTTAAGGTCCTAACTCTTACTCTGGCATCATGGTTAATGTCTTAACTCTTACTCTGGCATCATGGTTAAGGTCTTAACTTTTACTCTGGACTAATGGTTAAGGTCTTAACTCTTACTCTAGCATTACGGTTAAAGTCTTAACTCTTACTCTAGGCTAATGGTTAAGGTCTTAACTCTTACTCTGGACTAATGGTTAAGGTCTTAACTCTTACTCTTGACTAATGGTTAAGGTCTTAACTCTTACTCTGGCATCATGGTTGAGGTCTTAACTCTTACTCTGGGCTAATGGTTAAGGTCTTAACTCTTACTCTGGACTAATGGTTAAGGTCTTAACTCTTACTCTGGACTAATGGTTAAGGTCTTAACTCTTACTCTGGCATCATGGTTGAGGTCTTAACTCTTACTCTGGACTAATGGTTAAGGTCTTAACTCTTACTCTGGACTAATGGTTAAGGTCTTAACTCTTACTCTGGCATCATCGTTAAGGTCTTAACTCTTACTCTGGCATCATGGTTAAGGTCTTAACTCTTACTCTGGACTAATGGTTAAGGTCTTAACTCTTACTCTGGAATAATGGTTAAGGTCTTAACTCTTACTCTGGCATCATGGTTAAGGTCTTAACTCTGGAATCATGGTTAAGGTCTTAACTCTTACTCTGGACTAATGGTTAAGGTCTTAACTCTTACTCTGGCACCATGGTTAAGGTCTTAGACTCATACTCTGGCATCATGGTTAAGGTCTCAACTCTTACTCTGGACTAATGGTTAAGGTCTTAACTCTTACTCTGGCATCATGGTTAAGGTCTTAGACTCTTACTCTGGACTAATGGTTAAGGTCTTAACTCTTACTCTGGGCTAATGGTTAAGGTCTTAACTCTTACTCTGGACTAATGGTTAAGGTCTTATCTCTTACTCTGGACTAATGGTTAAGGTCTTAGACTCTTACTCTGGCATCATGGATAAGGTCTTAGACTCTTACTCTGGACTACTGGTTAATGTCTTAACTCTTACTCTGGCGTCATGGTTAAGGTCTTAACTCTCACTCTGGCATCATGGTTAAGGTCTTAACTCTTACTCTGTACTCATGGTTAAGGTCTTAACACTTACTCTGGCATCATGGTTAAGGTCTTAACTCTTACTCTGGACTAATGGTTAAGGTCTTAACTCTTACTCTGGACTAATGGTTAAGGTCTTAACTCTTACTCTGGCATCATGGTTAAGGTCTTAACTCTTACTCTGGACACATGGTTAAGGTCTTAACTCTTACTCTGGACTAATGGTTAAGCTCTTTACTCTTACTCTGGCATCATGGTTAAGGTCCTAGACTCTTACTCTGGACTAATGGTTAGGGTCTTAACTCTTACTCTGGCATCATGGTTAAGGTCTTAACTCTTACTCTGGACTAATGGTTAAGGTCTTAGACTCTTACTATGGACTAATGGTTAAGGTCTTAACTTTTTCTCTGGGCTAATGGTTAAGGTCTTAGACTCTTACTCTGGCATCATGGTTAAGGTCTTAGACTCTTACTCTGGCATCAAGGTTAAGGTCTTAACTCTTACTCTGGCATCATGGTTAAGGTCTTAACTCTTACTCTGGACTAATGGTTAAGGTCTGAACTCTTACTCTGGACTAATGGTTAAGGTCTTAACTCTTACTCTGGACTAATGGTTAAGGTCTTAGACTCTTACTCTCGACTAATGGTTAAGGTCTTAACTCTTACTCTGGCATCATGGTTAAGGTCTTAGACTCTTACTCTGGACTAATGGTTAAGGTCTTAACTCATACTCTGGACTAATGGTTAAGGCCTTAGACTCTTACTCTGGACTAATGGTTAAGGTCTTAACTCTTACTCTGGACTAATGGTTAAGGTCTTAACTCTTACTGTGGACTAATGGTTAAGGTCTTAACTCTTACGCTGGCATCATGGTTAAGGTCTTAACTCTTACTCTGGACTAATGGTTAAGGTCTTAAGTCTTACTCTGGCATCATGGTTAAGGTCTTAACTCTTACTCTGGACTAATGGTTAAGGTCTTAACTCTTACTCTGGGCTAATGGTTAAGGTCTTAACTCTTACTCTGGACTAATGGTTAAGGTCTTATCTCTTACTCTGGACTAATGGTTAAGGTCTTAGACTCTTACTCTGGCATCATGGATAAGGTCTTAGACTCTTACTCTGGACTACTGGTTAATGTCTTAACTCTTACTCTGGCGTCATGGTTAAGGTCTTAACTCTCACTCTGGCATCATGGTTAAGGTCTTAACTCTTACTCTGTACTCATGGTTAAGGTCTTAACACTTACTCTGGCATCATGGTTTAGGTCTTAACTCTTACTCTGGACTAATGGTTAAGGTCTTAACTCTTACTCTGGACTAATGGTTAAGGTCTTAACTCTTACTCTGGCATCATGGTTAAGGTCTTAACTCTTACTCTGGACACATGGTTAAGGTCTTAACTCTTACTCTGGACTAATGGTTAAGCTCTTAACTCTTACTCTGGCATCATGGTTAAGGTCCTAGACTCTTACTCTGGACTAATGGTTAGGGTCTTAACTCTTACTCTGGCATCATGGTTAAGGTCTTAACTCTTACTCTGGACTAATGGTTAAGGTCTTAGACTCTTACTATGGACTAATGGTTAAGGTCTTAACTTTTTCTCTGGGCTAATGGTTAAGGTCTTAGACTCTTACTCTGGCATCATGGTTAAGGTCTTAGACTCTTACTCTGGCATCAAGGTTAAGGTCTTAACTCTTACTCTGGCATCATGGTTAAGGTCTTAACTCTTACTCTGGACTAATGGTTAAGGTCTGAACTCTTACTCTGGACTAATGGTTAAGGTCTTAACTCTTACTCTGGACTAATGGTTAAGGTCTTAGACTCTTACTCTCGACTAATGGTTAAGGTCTTAACTCTTACTCTGGCATCATGGTTAAGGTCTTAGACTCTTACTCTGGACTAATGGTTAAGGTCTTAACTCATACTCTGGACTAATGGTTAAGGCCTTAGACTCTTACTCTGGACTAATGGTTAAGGTCTTAACTCTTACTGTGGACTAATGGTTAAGGTCTTAACTCTTACGCTGGCATCATGGTTAAGGTCTTAACTCTTACTCTGGACTAATGGTTAAGGTCTTACGTCTTACTCTGGCATCATGGTTAAGGTCTTAACTCTTACTCTGGACTAATGGTTAAGGTCTTAACTCTTACTCTGACATCATGGTTAAGGTCTTAACACTTACTCTGGACTAATGGTTAAGGTCTTAACTCTTACTCTGTCATCATCGTTAAGGTCTTAACTCTTACTCTGGCATCATGGTTAAGGTCTTAGACTCTTACTCTGGACTAATGGTTAAGGTCTTAACTCTTACTCTTGCATCATCGTAAAGGTCTTAACTCTTACTCTGGCATCATGGTTAAGGTCTTAACTCTTACTCTGGACTAATGGTTAAGGTCTTAACTCTTACTCTGGCATCATGGTTAAGGTCTTAACTCTTACTCTGGACTAATGGTTAAGGTCTTAACTCTTACTCTGGACTAATGGTTAAGGTCTTAACTATTACTCTGGCATCATGGTTAAGGTCTTAGACTCTTACTCTGGAATAATGGTTAAGGTCTTAACACTTACTCTGGACTAATGGTTAAGGTCTTAACTCTTACTCTGGCATCACGGTTAAGGTCTTAACTCTTACTCTGGACTAATGGTTAAGGTCTTAACTCTTACTCTGGGATAATGGTTAAGGTCTTAACTCTTACTCTGGACTAATGGTTAAGGTATTAACTCTTACTCTGGACTAATGGTTAAGGTCTTAGACTCTTACTCTGGCATCATGGTTAAGGTCTTAACTCTTACTCTGAACTAATGGTTAAGGTCTTAACTCTTACTCTGGTATCATGGTTAAGTTCGTAACTCTTACTGTGGCCTATTGGTTAAGGTCCTAACTCTTACTCTGGCATCATGGTTAATGTCTTAACTCTTACTCTGGCATCATGGTTAAGGTCTTAACTTTTACTCTGGACTAATGGTTAAGGTCTTAACTCTTACTCTAGCATTACGGTTAAGGTCTTAACTCTTACTCTGGACTAATGGTTAAGGTCTTAACTCTTACTCTGGCATCATGGTTAAGGTCTTAACTCTTACTCTGGCATCATGGTTAAGGTCTTAACTCTTACTATGGACTAATGGTTAAGGTCTTAACTCTTACTCTGGACTAATGGTTAAGGTCTTAACTCTTACTCTGGCATCATGGTTAAGGTCTTAGACTCTTACTCTGGAATAATGGTTAAGGTCTTAACACTTACTCTGGACTAATGGTTAAGGTCTTAACTCTTACTCTGGCATCACGGTTAAGGTCTTAACTCTTATTCTGGACTAATGGTTAAGGTCTTAACTCTTACTCTGGGCTAATGGTTAAGGTCTTAACTCTTACTCTGGACTAATGGTTAAGGTCTTAACTCTTACTCTGGACTAATGGTTAAGGTCTTAGACTCTTACTCTGGCATCATGGTTAAGGTCTTAACTCTTACTCTGAACTAATGGTTAAGGTCTTAACTCTTACTCTGGTATCATGGTTAAGTTCGTAACTCTTACTGTGGCCTATTGGTTAAGGTCCTAACTCTTACTCTGGCATCATGGTTAATGTCTTAACTCTTACTCTGGCATCATGGTTAAGGTCTTAACTTTTACTCTGGACTAATGGTTAAGGTCTTAACTCTTACTCTAGCATTACGGTTAAGGTCTTAACTCTTACTCTAGGCTAATGGTTAAGGTCTTAACTCTTACTCTGGACTAATGGTTAAGGTCTTAACTCTTACTCTGGACTAATGGTTAAGGTCTTAACTCTTACTCTGGCATCATGGTTGAGGTCTTAACTCTTACTCTGGACTAATGGTTAAGGTCTTAACTCTTACTCTGGACTAATGGTTAAGGTCTTAACTCTTACTCTGGCATCATCGTTAAGGTCTTAACTCTTACTCTGGCATCATGGTTAAGGTCTTAACTCTTACTCTGGACTAATGGTTAAGGTCTTAACTCTTACTCTGGAATAATGGTTAAGGTCTTAACTCTTACTCTGGCATCATGGTTAAGGTCTTAACTCTGGCATCATGGTTAAGGTCTTAACTCTTACTCTGGACTAATGGTTAAGGTCTTAACTCTTACTCTGGCATCATGGTTAAGGTCTTAGACTCATACTCTGGCATCATGGTTAAGGTCTCAACTCTTACTCTGGACTAATGGTTAAGGTCTTAACTCTTACTCTGGCATCATGGTTAAGGTCTTAGACTCTTACTCTGGACTAATGGTTAAGGTCTTAACTCTTACTCTGGGCTAATGGTTAAGGTCTTAACTCTTACTCTGGACTAATGGTTAAGGTCTTATCTCTTACTCTGGACTAATGGTTAAGGTCTTAGACTCTTACTCTGGCATCATGGATAAGGTCTTAGACTCTTACTCTGGACTACTGGTTAATGTCTTAACTCTTACTCTGGCGTCATGGTTAAGGTCTTAACTCTCACTCTGGCATCATGGTTAAGGTCTTAACTCTTACTCTGTACTCATGGTTAAGGTCTTAACACTTACTCTGGCATCATGGTTAAGGTCTTAACTCTTACTCTGGACTAATGGTTAAGGTCTTAACTCTTACTCTGGACTAATGGTTAAGGTCTTAACTTTTACTCTGGCATCATGGTTAAGGTCTTAACTCTTACTCTGGACACATGGTTAAGGTCTTAACTCTTACTCTGGACTAATGGTTAAGCTCTTAACTCTTACTCTGGCATCATGGTTAAGGTCTTAGACTCTTACTCTGGACTAATGGTTAAGGTCTTAACTCTTACTCTGGCATCATGGTTAAGGTCCTAGACTCTTACTCTGGACTAATGGTTAGGGTCTTAACTCTTACTCTGGCATCATGGTTAAGGTCTTAACTCTTACTCTGGACTAATGGTTAAGGTCTTAGACTCTTACTATGGACTAATGGTTAAGGTCTTAACTTTTTCTCTGGGCTAATGGTTAAGGTCTTAGACTCTTACTCTGGCATCATGGTTAAGGTCTTAGACTCTTACTCTGGCATCAAGGTTAAGGTCTTAACTCTTACTCTGGCATCATGGTTAAGGTCTTAACTCTTACTCTGGACTAATGGTTAAGGTCTGAACTCTTACTCTGGACTAATGGTTAAGGTCTTAACTCTTACTCTGGACTAATGGTTAAGGTCTTAGACTCTTACTCTCGACTAATGGTTAAGGTCTTAACTCTTACTCTGGCATCATGGTTAAGGTCTTAGACTCTTACTCTGGACTAATGGTTAAGGTCTTAACTCATACTCTGGACTAATGGTTAAGGCCTTAGACTCTTACTCTGGACTAATGGTTAAGGTCTTAACTCTTACTCTGGACTAATGGTTAAGGTCTTAACTCTTACTGTGGACTAATGGTTAAGGTCTTAACTCTTACGCTGGCATCATGGTTAAGGTCTTAACTCTTACTCTGGACTAATGGTTAAGGTCTTAAGTCTTACTCTGGCATCATGGTTAAGGTCTTAACTCTTACTGTGGACTAATGGTTAAGGTCTTAACTCTTACTCTGGGCTAATGGTTAAGGTCTTAACTCTTACTCTGGACTAATGGTTAAGGTCTTATCTCTTACTCTGGACTAATGGTTAAGGTCTTAGACTCTTACTCTGGCATCATGGATAAGGTCTTAGACTCTTACTCTGGACTACTGGTTAATGTCTTAACTCTTACTCTGGCGTCATGGTTAAGGTCTTAACTCTCACTCTGGCATCATGGTTAAGGTCTTAACTCTTACTCTGTACTCATGGTTAAGGTCTTAACACTTACTCTGGCATCATGGTTTAGGTCTTAACTCTTACTCTGGACTAATGGTTAAGGTCTTAACTCTTACTCTGGACTAATGGTTAAGGTCTTAACTCTTACTCTGGCATCATGGTTAAGGTCTTAACTCTTACTCTGGACACATGGTTAAGGTCTTAACTCTTACTCTGGACTAATGGTTAAGCTCTTAACTCTTACTCTGGCATCATGGTTAAGGTCCTAGACTCTTACTCTGGACTAATGGTTAGGGTCTTAACTCTTACTCTGGCATCATGGTTAAGGTCTTAACTCTTACTCTGGACTAATGGTTAAGGTCTTAGACTCTTACTATGGACTAATGGTTAAGGTCTTAACTTTTTCTCTGGGCTAATGGTTAAGGTCTTAGACTCTTACTCTGGCATCAAGGTTAAGGTCTTAACTCTTACTCTGGCATCATGGTTAAGGTCTTAACTCTTACTCTGGACTAATGGTTAAGGTCTGAACTCTTACTCTGGACTAATGGTTAAGGTCTTAACTCTTACTCTGGACTAATGGTTAAGGTCTTAGACTCTTACTCTCGACTAATGGTTAAGGTCTTAACTCTTACTCTGGCATCATGGTTAAGGTCTTAGACTCTTACTCTGGACTAATGGTTAAGGTCTTAACTCATACTCTGGACTAATGGTTAAGGCCTTAGACTCTTACTCTGGACTAATGGTTAAGGTCTTAACTCTTACTCTGGACTAATGGTTAAGGTCTTAACTCTTACTGTGGACTAATGGTTAAGGTCTTAACTCTTACGCTGGCATCATGGTTAAGGTCTTAACTCTTACTCTGGACTAATGGTTAAGGTCTTACGTCTTACTCTGGCATCATGGTTAAGGTCTTAACTCTTACTCTGGACTAATGGTTAAGGTCTTAACTCTTACTCTGACATCATGGTTAAGGTCTTAACACTTACTCTGGACTAATGGTGAAGGTCTTAACTCTTACTCTGTCATCATCGTTAAGGTCTTAACTCTTACTCTGGCATCATGGTTAAGGTCTTAGACTCTTACTCTGGACTAATGGTTAAGGTCTTAACTCTTACTCTTGCATCATCGTAAAGGTCTTAACTCTTACTCTGGCATCATGGTTAAGGTCTTAACTCTTACTCTGGACTAATGGTTAAGGTCTTAACTCTTACTCTGGCATCATGGTTAAGGTCTTAACTCTTACTCTGGACTAATGGTTGAGGTCTTAACTCTTACTCTGGACTAATGGTTAAGGTCTTAACTCTTACTCTGGCATCATGGTTAAGGTCTTAGACTCTTACTCTGGAATAATGGTTAAGGTCTTAACACTTACTCTGGACTAATGGTTAAGGTCTTAACTCTTACACTGGCATCACGGTTAAGGTCTTAACTCTTACTCTGGACTAATGGTTAAGGTCTTAACTCTTACTCTGGGATAATGGTTAAGGTCTTAACTCTTACTCTGGACTAATGGTTAAGGTATTAACTCTTACTCTGGACTAATGGTTAAGGTCTTAGACTCTTACTCTGGCATCATGGTTAAGGTCTTAACTCTTACTCTGAACTAATGGTTAAGGTCTTAACTCTTACTCTGGTATCATGGTTAAGTTCGTAACTCTTACTGTGGCCTATTGGTTAAGGTCCTAACTCTTACTCTGGCATCATGGTTAATGTCTTAACTCTTACTCTGGCATCATGGTTAAGGTCTTAACTTTTACTCTGGACTAATGGTTAAGGTCTTAACTCTTACTCTAGCATTACGGTTAAGGTCTTAACTCTTACTCTGGACTAATGGTTAAGGTCTTAACTCTTACTCTGGCATCATGGTTAAGGTCTTAACTCTTACTCTGGCATCATGGTTAAGGTCTTAACTCTTACTATGGACTAATGGTTAAGGTCTTAACTCTTACTCTGGACTAATGGTTAAGGTCTTAACTCTTACTCTGGCATCATGGTTAAGGTCTTAGACTCTTACTCTGGAATAATGGTTAAGGTCTTAACACTTACTCTGGACTAATGGTTAAGGTCTTAACTCTTACTCTGGCATCACGGTTAAGGTCTTAACTCTTATTCTGGACTAATGGTTAAGGTCTTAACTCTTACTCTGGGCTAATGGTTAAGGTCTTAACTCTTACTCTGGACTAATGGTTAAGGTCTTAACTCTTACTCTGGACTAATGGTTAAGGTCTTAGACTCTTACTCTGGCATCATGGTTAAGGTCTTAACTCTTACTCTGAACTAATGGTTAAGGTCTTAACTCTTACTCTGGTATCATGGTTAAGTTCGTAACTCTTACTGTGGCCTATTGGTTAAGGTCCTAACTCTTACTCTGGCATCATGGTTAATGTCTTAACTCTTACTCTGGCATCATGGTTAAGGTCTTAACTTTTACTCTGGACTAATGGTTAAGGTCTTAACTCTTACTCTAGCATTACGGTTAAAGTCTTAACTCTTACTCTAGGCTAATGGTTAAGGTCTTAACTCTTACTCTGGACTAATGGTTAAGGTCTTAACTCTTACTCTGGACTAATGGTTAAGGTCTTAACTCTTACTCTGGCATCATGGTTGAGGTCTTAACTCTTACTCTGGACTAATGGTTAAGGTCTTAACTCTTACTCTGGACTAATGGTTAAGGTCTTAACTCTTACTCTGGCATCATCGTTAAGGTCTTAACTCTTACTCTGGCATCATGGTTAAGGTCTTAACTCTTACTCTGGACTAATGGTTAAGGTCTTAACTCTTACTCTGGAATAATGGTTAAGGTCTTAACTCTTACTCTGGCATCATGGTTAAGGTCTTAACTCTGGCATCATGGTTAAGGTCTTAACTCTTACTCTGGACTAATGGTTAAGGTCTTAACTCTTACTCTGGCATCATGGTTAAGGTCTTAGACTCATACTCTGGCATCATGGTTAAGGTCTCAACTCTTACTCTGGACTAATGGTTAAGGTCTTAACTCTTACTCTGGCATCATGGTTAAGGTCTTAGACTCTTACTCTGGACTAATGGTTAAGGTCTTAACTCTTACTCTGGGCTAATGGTTAAGGTCTTAACTCTTACTCTGGACTAATGGTTAAGGTCTTATCTCTTACTCTGGACTAATGGTTAAGGTCTTAGACTCTTACTCTGGCATCATGGATAAGGTCTTAGACTCTTACTCTGGACTACTGGTTAATGTCTTAACTCTTACTCTGGTGTCATGGTTAAGGTCTTAACTCTCACTCTGGCATCATGGTTAAGGTCTTAACTCTTACTCTGTACTCATGGTTAAGGTCTTAACACTTACTCTGGCATCATGGTTAAGGTCTTAACTCTTACTCTGGACTAATGGTTAAGGTCTTAACTCTTACTCTGGACTAATGGTTAAGGTCTTAACTTTTACTCTGGCATCATGGTTAAGGTCTTAACTCTTACTCTGGACACATGGTTAAGGTCTTAACTCTTACTCTGGACTAATGGTTAAGCTCTTAACTCTTACTCTGGCATCATGGTTAAGGTCTTAGACTCTTACTCTGGACTAATGGTTAAGGTCTTAACTCTTACTCTGGCATCATGGTTAAGGTCTTAACTCTTACTCTGGACTAATGGTTAAGGTCTTAGACTCTTACTATGGACTAAGGGTTAAGGTCTTAACTTTTTCTCTGGGCTAATGGTTAGGGTCTTAGACTCTTACTCTGGCATCATGGTTAAGGTCTTAGACTCTTACTCTGGCATCAATGTTAAGGTCTTAACTCTTACTCTGGCATCATGGTTAAGGTCTTAACTCTTACTCTGGACTAATGGTTAAGGTCTGAACTCTTACTCTGGACTAATGGTTAAGGTCTTAACTCTTACTCTGGACTAATGGTTAAGGTCTTAGACTCTTACTCTCGACTAATGGTTAAGGTCTTAACTCTTACTCTGGCATCATGGTTAAGGTCTTAGACTCTTACTCTGGACTAAGGGTTAAGGTCTTAACTCATACTCTGGACTAATGGTTAAGGCCTTAGACTCTTACTCTGGACTAATGGTTAAGGTCTTAACTCTTACTCTGGCATCATCGTTAAGGTCTTAACTCTTACTCTGGCATCATGGTTAAGGTCTTAACTCTTACTCTGGACTAATGGTTAAGGTCTTAACTCTTACTCTGGAATAATGGTTAAGGTCTTAACTCTTACTCTGGCATCATGGTTAAGGTCTTAACTCTGGCATCATGGTTAAGGTCTTAACTCTTACTCTGGACTAATGGTTAAGGTCTTAACTCTTACTCTGGCATCATGGTTAAGGTCTTAGACTCATACTCTGGCATCATGGTTAAGGTCTCAACTCTTACTCTGGACTAATGGTTAAGGTCTTAACTCTTACTCTGGCATCATGGTTAAGGTCTTAGACTCTTACTCTGGACTAATGGTTAAGGTCTTAACTCTTACTCTGGGCTAATGGTTAAGGTCTTAACTCTTACTCTGGACTAATGGTTAAGGTCTTATCTCTTACTCTGGACTAATGGTTAAGGTCTTAGACTCTTACTCTGGCATCATGGATAAGGTCTTAGACTCTTACTCTGGACTACTGGTTAATGTCTTAACTCTTACTCTGGCGTCATGGTTAAGGTCTTAACTCTCACTCTGGCATCATGGTTAAGGTCTTAACTCTTACTCTGTACTCATGGTTAAGGTCTTAACACTTACTCTGGCATCATGGTTAAGGTCTTAACTCTTACTCTGGACTAATGGTTAAGGTCTTAACTCTTACTCTGGACTAATGGTTAAGGTCTTAACTTTTACTCTGGCATCATGGTTAAGGTCTTAACTCTTACTCTGGACACATGGTTAAGGTCTTAACTCTTACTCTGGACTAATGGTTAAGCTCTTAACTCTTACTCTGGCATCATGGTTAAGGTCTTAGACTCTTACTCTGGACTAATGGTTAAGGTCTTAACTCTTACTCTGGCATCATGGTTAAGGTCTTAACTCTTACTCTGGACTAATGGTTAAGGTCTTAGACTCTTACTCTGGACTAATGGTTAAGGTCTTAACTCTTACTCTGGCATCATGGTTAAGGTCTTAGACTCTTACTCTGGACTAATGGTTAAGGTCTTAACTCTTACTCTGGCATCATGGTTAAGGTCTTAACTCTTACTCTGGACTAATGGTTAAGGTCTCAGACTCTTACTCTGGACTAATGGTTAAGGTCTTAACTCTTACTCTGGACTAATGGATAAGGTCTTAGACTCTTACTCTCGACTAATGGTTAAGGTCTTAACTCTTACTCTGGCATCATGGTTAAGGTCTTAGACTCTTACTCTGGACTAATGGTTAAGGTCTTAACTCACACTCTGGACTAATGGTTAAGGTCTTAACTCTTACTCTGGACTAATGGTTAAGGTATTAACTCTTACTCTGGCATCATGGTTAAGGTCTTAACTCTTACTCTGGACTAATGGTTAAGGTCTTAACTCTTACTCTGGCATCATGGTTAAGGTCTTAACTCTTACTGTGGCCTATTGGTTAAGGTCCTAACTCTTACTCTGGCATCATGGTTAATGTCTTAACTCTTACTCTGGCATCATGGTTAAGGTCTTAACTCTTACTCTGGACTAATGGTTAAGGTCTTAACTCTTACTCTGGCATCACGGTTAAGGTCTTAACTCTTACTCTGGACTAATGGTTAAAGTCTTAACTCTTACTCTGGGCTAATGGTTAAGGTCTTAACTCTTACTCTGGACTAATGGTTAAGGTCTTATCTCTTACTCTGGGCTAATGATTAAGGTCTTAACTCTTACTCTGGCATCATGGTTAAGGTCTTAACTGTTACTCTGGCATCATGGTTAAGGTCTTAACTCTTACTCTGGACTAATGGTTAAGGTCTTAACTCTTACTCTGGCATCACGGTTAAGGTCTTAAGTCTTACTCTGGACTAATGGATAAGGTCTTAACTCTTACTCTGGACTAATGGTTAAGGTCTTAACTCTTACTCTAGCATCATGGTTAAGGTCTTAACTCTTACTCTGGACTAATGGTTAAGGTCTTAACTCTTACTCTGGCATCATGGTTAAGGTCTTAACTCTTACTCTGGCATCATGGTTAAGGTCTTAACTCTTACTATGGACTAATGGTTAAGGTCTTAACTCTTACTCTGGACTAATGGTTAAGGTCTTAACTCTTACTCTGGCATCATGGTTAAGGTCTTAGACTCTTACTCTGGAATAATGGTTAAGGTCTTAACACTTACTCTGGACTAATGGTTAAGGTCTTAACTCTTACTCTGGCATCACGGTTAAGGTCTTAACTCTTACTCTGGACTAATGGTTAAGGTCTTAACTCTTACTCTGGGCTAATGGTTAAGGTCTTAACTCTTACTCTGGACTAATGGTTAAGGTATTAACTCTTACTCTGGACTAATGGTTAAGGTCTTAGACTCTTACTCTGGCATCATGGTTAAGGTCTTAACTCTTACTCTGAACTAATGGTTAAGGTCTTAACTCTTACTCTGGTATCATGGTTAAGTTCGTAACTCTTACTGTGGCCTATTGGTTAAGGTCCTAACTCTTACTCTGGCATCATGGTTAATGTCTTAACTCTTACTCTGGCATCATGGTTAAGGTCTTAACTTTTACTCTGGACTAATGGTTAAGGTCTTAACTCTTACTCTAGCATTACAGTTAAGGTCTTAACTCTTACTCTGGACTAATGGTTAAGGTCTTAACTCTTACTCTGGCATCATGGTTAAGGTCTTAACTCTTACTCTGGCATCATGGTTAAGGTCTTAACTCTTACTATGGACTAATGGTTAAGGTCTTAACTCTTACTCTGGACTAATGGTTAAGGTCTTAACTCTTACTCTGGCATCATGGTTAAGGTCTTAGACTCTTACTCTGGAATAATGGTTAAGGTCTTAACACTTACTCTGGACTAATGGTTAAGGTCTTAACTCTTACTCTGGCATCACGGTTAAGGTCTTAACTCTTATTCTGGACTAATGGTTAAGGTCTTAACTCTTACTCTGGGCTAATGGTTAAGGTCTTAACTCTTACTCTGGACTAATGGTTAAGGTCTTAACTCTTACTCTGGACTAATGGTTAAGGTCTTAGACTCTTACTCTGGCATCATGGTTAAGGTCTTAACTCTTACTCTGAACTAATGGTTAAGGTCTTAACTCTTACTCTGGTATCATGGTTAAGTTCGTAACTCTTACTGTGGCCTATTGGTTAAGGTCCTAACTCTTACTCTGGCATCATGGTTAATGTCTTAACTCTTACTCTGGCATCATGGTTAAGGTCTTAACTTTTACTCTGGACTAATGGTTAAGGTCTTAACTCTTACTCTAGCATTACGGTTAAGGTCTTAACTCTTACTCTGGGCTAATGGTTAAGGTCTTAACTCTTACTCTGGACTAATGGTTAAGGTCTTAACTCTTACTCTGGACTAATGGTTAAGGTCTTAACTCTTACTCTGGCATCATGGTTGAGGTCTTAACTCTTACTCTGGACTAATGGTTAAGGTCTTAACTCTTACTCTGGACTAATGGTTAAGGTCTTAACTCTTACTCTGGCATCATCGTTAAGGTCTTAACTCTTACTCTGGCATCATGGTTAAGGTCTTAACTCTTACTCTGGACTAATGGTTAAGGTCTTAACTCTTACTCTGGAATAATGGTTAAGGTCTTAACTCTTACTCTGGCATCATGGTTAAGGTCTTAACTCTGGCATCATGGTTAAGGTCTTAACTCTTACTCTGGACTAATGGTTAAGGTCTTAACTCTTACTCTGGCACCATGGTTAAGGTCTTAGACTCATACTCTGGCATCATGGTTAAGGTCTCAACTCTTACTCTGGACTAATGGTTAAGGTCTTAACTCTTACTCTGGCATCATGGTTAAGGTCTTAGACTCTTACTCTGGACTAATGGTTAAGGTCTTAACTCTTACTCTGGGCTAATGGTTAAGGTCTTAACTCTTACTCTGGACTAATGGTTAAGGTCTTATCTCTTACTCTGGACTAATGGTTAAGGTCTTAGACTCTTACTCTGGCATCATGGATAAGGTCTTAGACTCTTACTCTGGACTACTGGTTAATGTCTTAACTCTTACTCTGGCGTCATGGTTAAGGTCTTAACTCTCACTCTGGCATCATGGTTAAGGTCTTAACTCTTACTCTGTACTCATGGTTAAGGTCTTAACACTTACTCTGGCATCATGGTTAAGGTCTTAACTCTTACTCTGGACTAATGGTTAAGGTCTTAACTCTTACTCTGGCATCATGGTTAAGGTCTTAACTCTTACTCTGGACACATGGTTAAGGTCTTAACTCTTACTCTGGACTAATGGTTAAGCTCTTAACTCTTACTCTGGCATCATGGTTAAGGTCCTAGACTCTTACTCTGGACTAATGGTTAGGGTCTTAACTCTTACTCTGGCATCATGGTTAAGGTCTTAACTCTTACTCTGGACTAATGGTTAAGGTCTTAGACTCTTACTATGGACTAATGGTTAAGGTCTTAACTTTTTCTCTGGGCTAATGGTTAAGGTCTTAGACTCTTACTCTGGCATCATGGTTAAGGTCTTAGACTCTTACTCTGGCATCAAGGTTAAGGTCTTAACTCTTACTCTGGCATCATGGTTAAGGTCTTAACTCTTACTCTGGACTAATGGTTAAGGTCTGAACTCTTACTCTGGACTAATGGTTAAGGTCTTAACTCTTACTCTGGACTAATGGTTAAGGTCTTAGACTCTTACTCTCGACTAATGGTTAAGGTCTTAACTCTTACTCTGGCATCATGGTTAAGGTCTTAGACTCTTACTCTGGACTAATGGTTAAGGTCTTAACTCATACTCTGGACTAATGGTTAAGGCCTTAGACTCTTACTCTGGACTAATGGTTAAGGTCTTAACTCTTACTCTGGACTAATGGTTAAGGTCTTAACTCTTACTGTGGACTAATGGTTAAGGTCTTAACTCTTACGCTGGCATCATGGTTAAGGTCTTAACTCTTACTCTGGACTAATGGTTAAGGTCTTAAGTCTTACTCTGGCATCATGGTTAAGGTCTTAACTCTTACTCTGGACTAATGGTTAAGGTCTTAACTCTTACTCTGGGCTAATGGTTAAGGTCTTAACTCTTACTCTGGACTAATGGTTAAGGTCTTATCTCTTACTCTGGACTAATGGTTAAGGTCTTAGACTCTTACTCTGGCATCATGGATAAGGTCTTAGACTCTTACTCTGGACTACTGGTTAATGTCTTAACTCTTACTCTGGCGTCATGGTTAAGGTCTTAACTCTCACTCTGGCATCATGGTTAAGGTCTTAACTCTTACTCTGTACTCATGGTTAAGGTCTTAACACTTACTCTGGCATCATGGTTAAGGTCTTAACTCTTACTCTGGACTAATGGTTAAGGTCTTAACTCTTACTCTGGACTAATGGTTAAGGTCTTAACTCTTACTCTGGCATCATGGTTAAGGTCTTAACTCTTACTCTGGACACATGGTTAAGGTCTTAACTCTTACTCTGGACTAATGGTTAAGCTCTTAACCCTTACTCTGGCATCATGGTTAAGGTCCTAGACTCTTACTCTGGACTAATGGTTAGGGTCTTAACTCTTACTCTGGCATCATGGTTAAGGTCTTAACTCTTACTCTGGACTAATGGTTAAGGTCTTAGACTCTTACTATGGACTAATGGTTAAGGTCTTAACTTTTTCTCTGGGCTAATGGTTAAGGTCTTAGACTCTTACTCTGGCATCATGGTTAAGGTCTTAGACTCTTACTCTGGCATCAAGGTTAAGGTCTTAACTCTTACTCTGGCATCATGGTTAAGGTCTTAACTCTTACTCTGGACTAATGGTTAAGGTCTGAACTCTTACTCTGGACTAATGGTTAAGGTCTTAACTCTTACTCTGGACTAATGGTTAAGGTCTTAGACTCTTACTCTCGACTAATGGTTAAGGTCTTAACTCTTACTCTGGCATCATGGTTAAGGTCTTAGACTCTTACTCTGGACTAATGGTTAAGGTCTTAACTCATACTCTGGACTAATGGTTAAGGCCTTAGACTCTTACTCTGGACTAATGGTTAAGGTCTTAACTCTTACTCTGGACTAATGGTTAAGGTCTTAACTCTTACTGTGGACTAATGGTTAAGGTCTTAACTCTTACGCTGGCATCATGGTTAAGGTCTTAACTCTTACTCTGGACTAATGGTTAAGGTCTTAAGTCTTACTCTGGCATCATGGTTAAGGTCTTAACTCTTACTCTGGACTAATGGTTAAGGTCTTAACTCTTACTCTGACATCATGGTTAAGGTCTTAACACTTACTCTGGACTAATGGTTAAGGTCTTAACTCTTACTCTGTCATCATCGTTAAGGTCTTAACTCTTACTCTGGCATCATGGTTAAGGTCTTAGACTCTTACTCTGGACTAATGGTTAAGGTCTTAACTCTTACTCTTGCATCATCGTAAAGGTCTTAACTCTTACTCTGGCATCATGGTTAAGGTCTTAACTCTTACTCTGGACTAATGGTTAAGGTCTTAACTCTTACTCTGGCATCATGGTTAAGGTCTTAACTCTTACTCTGGACTAATGGTTAAGGTCTTAACTCTTACTCTGGACTAATGGTTAAGGTCTTAACTCTTACTCTGGCATCATGGTTAAGGTCTTAGACTCTTACTCTGGAATAATGGTTAAGGTCTTAACACTTACTCTGGACTAATGGTTAAGTTCTTAACTCTTACTCTGGCATCATGGTTAAGGTCTTAGACTCTTACTCTGGACTAATGGTTAAGGTCTTAACTCTTACTCTGGGCTAATGGTTAAGGTCTTAACTCTTACTCTGGACTAATGGTTAAGGTCTTATCTCTTACTCTGGACTAATGGTTAAGGTCTTAGACTCTTACTCTGGCATCATGGATAAGGTCTTAGACTCTTACTCTGGACTACTGGTTAATGTCTTAACTCTTACTCTGGTGTCATGGTTAAGGTCTTAACTCTCACTCTGGCATCATGGTTAAGGTCTTAACTCTTACTCTGTACTCATGGTTAAGGTCTTAACACTTACTCTGGCATCATGGTTAAGGTCTTAACTCTTACTCTGGACTAATGGTTAAGGTCTTAACTCTTACTCTGGACTAATGGTTAAGGTCTTAACTTTTACTCTGGCATCATGGTTAAGGTCTTAACTCTTACTCTGGACACATGGTTAAGGTCTTAACTCTTACTCTGGACTAATGGTTAAGCTCTTAACTCTTACTCTGGCATCATGGTTAAGGTCTTAGACTCTTACTCTGGACTAATGGTTAAGGTCTTAACTCTTACTCTGGCATCATGGTTAAGGTCTTAACTCTTACTCTGGACTAATGGTTAAGGTCTTAGACTCTTACTATGGACTAAGGGTTAAGGTCTTAACTTTTTCTCTGGGCTAATGGTTAGGGTCTTAGACTCTTACTCTGGCATCATGGTTAAGGTCTTAGACTCTTACTCTGGCATCAATGTTAAGGTCTTAACTCTTACTCTGGCATCATGGTTAAGGTCTTAACTCTTACTCTGGACTAATGGTTAAGGTCTGAACTCTTACTCTGGACTAATGGTTAAGGTCTTAACTCTTACTCTGGACTAATGGTTAAGGTCTTAGACTCTTACTCTCGACTAATGGTTAAGGTCTTAACTCTTACTCTGGCATCATGGTTAAGGTCTTAGACTCTTACTCTGGACTAATGGTTAAGGTCTTAACTCATACTCTGGACTAATGGTTAAGGCCTTAGACTCTTACTCTGGACTAATGGTTAAGGTCTTAACTCTTACTCTGGACTAATGGTTAAGGTCTTAACTCTTACTCTGGCATCATCGTTAAGGTCTTAACTCTTACTCTGGCATCATGGTTAAGGTCTTAACTCTTACTCTGGACTAATGGTTAAGGTCTTAACTCTTACTCTGGAATAATGGTTAAGGTCTTAACTCTTACTCTGGCATCATGGTTAAGGTCTTAACTCTGGCATCATGGTTAAGGTCTTAACTCTTACTCTGGACTAATGGTTAAGGTCTTAACTCTTACTCTGGCATCATGGTTAAGGTCTTAGACTCATACTCTGGCATCATGGTTAAGGTCTCAACTCTTACTCTGGACTAATGGTTAAGGTCTTAACTCTTACTCTGGCATCATGGTTAAGGTCTTAGACTCTTACTCTGGACTAATGGTTAAGGTCTTAACTCTTACTCTGGGCTAATGGTTAAGGTCTTAACTCTTACTCTGGACTAATGGTTAAGGTCTTATCTCTTACTCTGGACTAATGGTTAAGGTCTTAGACTCTTACTCTGGCATCATGGATAAGGTCTTAGACTCTTACTCTGGACTACTGGTTAATGTCTTAACTCTTACTCTGGCGTCATGGTTAAGGTCTTAACTCTCACTCTGGCATCATGGTTAAGGTCTTAACTCTTACTCTGTACTCATGGTTAAGGTCTTAACACTTACTCTGGCATCATGGTTAAGGTCTTAACTCTTACTCTGGACTAATGGTTAAGGTCTTAACTCTTACTCTGGACTAATGGTTAAGGTCTTAACTTTTACTCTGGCATCATGGTTAAGGTCTTAACTCTTACTCTGGACACATGGTTAAGGTCTTAACTCTTACTCTGGACTAATGGTTAAGCTCTTAACTCTTACTCTGGCATCATGGTTAAGGTCTTAGACTCTTACTCTGGACTAATGGTTAAGGTCTTAACTCTTACTCTGGCATCATGGTTAAGGTCTTAACTCTTACTCTGGACTAATGGTTAAGGTCTTAGACTCTTACTCTGGACTAATGGTTAAGGTCTTAACTCTTACTCTGGCATCATGGTTAAGGTCTTAGACTCTTACTCTGGACTAATGGTTAAGGTCTTAACTCTTACTCTGGCATCATGGTTAAGGTCTTAACTCTTACTCTGGACTAATGGTTAAGGTCTCAGACTCTTACTCTGGACTAATGGTTAAGGTCTTAACTCTTACTCTGGACTAATGGATAAGGTCTTAGACTCTTACTCTCGACTAATGGTTAAGGTCTTAACTCTTACTCTGGCATCATGGTTAAGGTCTTAGACTCTTACTCTGGACTAATGGTTAAGGTCTTAACTCACACTCTGGACTAATGGTTAAGGTCTTAACTCTTACTCTGGACTAATGGTTAAGGTATTAACTCTTACTCTGGCATCATGGTTAAGGTCTTAACTCTTACTCTGGACTAATGGTTAAGGTCTTAACTCTTACTCTGGCATCATGGTTAAGGTCTTAACTCTTACTGTGGCCTATTGGTTAAGGTCCTAACTCTTACTCTGGCATCATGGTTAATGTCTTAACTCTTACTCTGGCATCATGGTTAAGGTCTTAACTCTTACTCTGGACTAATGGTTAAGGTCTTAACTCTTACTCTGGCATCACGGTTAAGGTCTTAACTCTTACTCTGGACTAATGGTTAAAGTCTTAACTCTTACTCTGGGCTAATGGTTAAGGTCTTAACTCTTACTCTGGACTAATGGTTAAGGTCTTATCTCTTACTCTGGGCTAATGATTAAGGTCTTAACTCTTACTCTGGCATCATGGTTAAGGTCTTAACTGTTACTCTGGCATCATGGTTAAGGTCTTAACTCTTACTCTGGACTAATGGTTAAGGTCTTAACTCTTACTCTGGCATCACGGTTAAGGTCTTAAGTCTTACTCTGGACTAATGGATAAGGTCTTAACTCTTACTCTGGACTAATGGTTAAGGTCTTAACTCTTACTCTAGCATCATGGTTAAGGTCTTAACTCTTACTCTGGACTAATGGTTAAGGTCTTAACTCTTACTCTGGCATCATGGTTAAGGTCTTAACTCTTACTCTGGCATCATGGTTAAGGTCTTAACTCTTACTATGGACTAATGGTTAAGGTCTTAACTCTTACTCTGGACTAATGGTTAAGGTCTTAACTCTTACTCTGGCATCATGGTTAAGGTCTTAGACTCTTACTCTGGAATAATGGTTAAGGTCTTAACACTTACTCTGGACTAATGGTTAAGGTCTTAACTCTTACTCTGGCATCACGGTTAAGGTCTTAACTCTTACTCTGGACTAATGGTTAAGGTCTTAACTCTTACTCTGGGCTAATGGTTAAGGTCTTAACTCTTACTCTGGACTAATGGTTAAGGTATTAACTCTTACTCTGGACTAATGGTTAAGGTCTTAGACTCTTACTCTGGCATCATGGTTAAGGTCTTAACTCTTACTCTGAACTAATGGTTAAGGTCTTAACTCTTACTCTGGTATCATGGTTAAGTTCGTAACTCTTACTGTGGCCTATTGGTTAAGGTCCTAACTCTTACTCTGGCATCATGGTTAATGTCTTAACTCTTACTCTGGCATCATGGTTAAGGTCTTAACTTTTACTCTGGACTAATGGTTAAGGTCTTAACTCTTACTCTAGCATTACGGTTAAGGTCTTAACTCTTACTCTGGACTAATGGTTAAGGTCTTAACTCTTACTCTGGCATCATGGTTAAGGTCTTAACTCTTACTCTGGCATCATGGTTAAGGTCTTAACTCTTACTATGGACTAATGGTTAAGGTCTTAACTCTTACTCTGGCATCATGGTTAAGGTCTTAGACTCTTACTCTGGAATAATGGTTAAGGTCTTAACACTTACTCTGGACTAATGGTTAAGGTCTTAACTCTTACTCTGGCATCACGGTTAAGGTCTTAACTCTTATTCTGGACTAATGGTTAAGGTCTTAACTCTTACTCTGGGCTAATGGTTAAGGTCTTAACTCTTACTCTGGACTAATGGTTAAGGTCTTAACTCTTACTCTGGACTAATGGTTAAGGTCTTAGACTCTTACTCTGGCATCATGGTTAAGGTCTTAACTCTTACTCTGAACTAATGGTTAAGGTCTTAACTCTTACTCTGGTATCATGGTTAAGTTCGTAACTCTTACTGTGGCCTATTGGTTAAGGTCCTAACTCTTACTCTGGCATCATGGTTAATGTCTTAACTCTTACTCTGGCATCATGGTTAAGGTCTTAACTTTTACTCTGGACTAATGGTTAAGGTCTTAACTCTTACTCTAGCATTACGGTTAAGGTCTTAACTCTTACTCTGGGCTAATGGTTAAGGTCTTAACTCTTACTCTGGACTAATGGTTAAGGTCTTAACTCTTACTCTGGACTAATGGTTAAGGTCTTAACTCTTACTCTGGCATCATGGTTGAGGTCTTAACTCTTACTCTGGACTAATGGTTAAGGTCTTAACTCTTACTCTGGACTAATGGTTAAGGTCTTAACTCTTACTCTGGCATCATCGTTAAGGTCTTAACTCTTACTCTGGCATCATGGTTAAGGTCTTAACTCTTACTCTGGACTAATGGTTAAGGTCTTAACTCTTACTCTGGAATAATGGTTAAGGTCTTAACTCTTACTCTGGCATCATGGTTAAGGTCTTAACTCTGGCATCATGGTTAAGGTCTTAACTCTTACTCTGGACTAATGGTTAAGGTCTTAACTCTTACTCTGGCACCATGGTTAAGGTCTTAGACTCATACTCTGGCATCATGGTTAAGGTCTCAACTCTTACTCTGGACTAATGGTTAAGGTCTTAACTCTTACTCTGGCATCATGGTTAAGGTCTTAGACTCTTACTCTGGACTAATGGTTAAGGTCTTAACTCTTACTCTGGGCTAATGGTTAAGGTCTTAACTCTTACTCTGGACTAATGGTTAAGGTCTTATCTCTTACTCTGGACTAATGGTTAAGGTCTTAGACTCTTACTCTGGCATCATGGATAAGGTCTTAGACTCTTACTCTGGACTACTGGTTAATGTCTTAACTCTTACTCTGGCGTCATGGTTAAGGTCTTAACTCTCACTCTGGCATCATGGTTAAGGTCTTAACTCTTACTCTGTACTCATGGTTAAGGTCTTAACACTTACTCTGGCATCATGGTTAAGGTCTTAACTCTTACTCTGGACTAATGGTTAAGGTCTTAACTCTTACTCTGGCATCATGGTTAAGGTCTTAACTCTTACTCTGGACACATGGTTAAGGTCTTAACTCTTACTCTGGACTAATGGTTAAGCTCTTAACTCTTACTCTGGCATCATGGTTAAGGTCCTAGACTCTTACTCTGGACTAATGGTTAGGGTCTTAACTCTTACTCTGGCATCATGGTTAAGGTCTTAACTCTTACTCTGGACTAATGGTTAAGGTCTTAGACTCTTACTATGGACTAATGGTTAAGGTCTTAACTTTTTCTCTGGGCTAATGGTTAAGGTCTTAGACTCTTACTCTGGCATCATGGTTAAGGTCTTAGACTCTTACTCTGGCATCAAGGTTAAGGTCTTAACTCTTACTCTGGCATCATGGTTAAGGTCTTAACTCTTACTCTGGACTAATGGTTAAGGTCTGAACTCTTACTCTGGACTAATGGTTAAGGTCTTAACTCTTACTCTGGACTAATGGTTAAGGTCTTAGACTCTTACTCTCGACTAATGGTTAAGGTCTTAACTCTTACTCTGGCATCATGGTTAAGGTCTTAGACTCTTACTCTGGACTAATGGTTAAGGTCTTAACTCATACTCTGGACTAATGGTTAAGGCCTTAGACTCTTACTCTGGACTAATGGTTAAGGTCTTAACTCTTACTCTGGACTAATGGTTAAGGTCTTAACTCTTACTGTGGACTAATGGTTAAGGTCTTAACTCTTACGCTGGCATCATGGTTAAGGTCTTAACTCTTACTCTGGACTAATGGTTAAGGTCTTAAGTCTTACTCTGGCATCATGGTTAAGGTCTTAACTCTTACTCTGGACTAATGGTTAAGGTCTTAACTCTTACTCTGGGCTAATGGTTAAGGTCTTAACTCTTACTCTGGACTAATGGTTAAGGTCTTATCTCTTACTCTGGACTAATGGTTAAGGTCTTAGACTCTTACTCTGGCATCATGGATAAGGTCTTAGACTCTTACTCTGGACTACTGGTTAATGTCTTAACTCTTACTCTGGCGTCATGGTTAAGGTCTTAACTCTCACTCTGGCATCATGGTTAAGGTCTTAACTCTTACTCTGTACTCATGGTTAAGGTCTTAACACTTACTCTGGCATCATGGTTAAGGTCTTAACTCTTACTCTGGACTAATGGTTAAGGTCTTAACTCTTACTCTGGACTAATGGTTAAGGTCTTAACTCTTACTCTGGCATCATGGTTAAGGTCTTAACTCTTACTCTGGACACATGGTTAAGGTCTTAACTCTTACTCTGGACTAATGGTTAAGCTCTTAACCCTTACTCTGGCATCATGGTTAAGGTCCTAGACTCTTACTCTGGACTAATGGTTAGGGTCTTAACTCTTACTCTGGCATCATGGTTAAGGTCTTAACTCTTACTCTGGACTAATGGTTAAGGTCTTAGACTCTTACTATGGACTAATGGTTAAGGTCTTAACTTTTTCTCTGGGTTAATGGTTAAGGTCTTAGACTCTTACTCTGGCATCATGGTTAAGGTCTTAGACTCTTACTCTGGCATCAAGGTTAAGGTCTTAACTCTTACTCTGGCATCATGGTTAAGGTCTTAACTCTTACTCTGGACTAATGGTTAAGGTCTGAACTCTTACTCTGGACTAATGGTTAAGGTCTTAACTCTTACTCTGGACTAATGGTTAAGGTCTTAGACTCTTACTCTCGACTAATGGTTAAGGTCTTAACTCTTACTCTGGCATCATGGTTAAGGTCTTAGACTCTTACTCTGGACTAATGGTTAAGGTCTTAACTCATACTCTGGACTAATGGTTAAGGCCTTAGACTCTTACTCTGGACTAATGGTTAAGGTCTTAACTCTTACTCTGGACTAATGGTTAAGGTCTTAACTCTTACTGTGGACTAATGGTTAAGGTCTTAACTCTTACGCTGGCATCATGGTTAAGGTCTTAACTCTTACTCTGGACTAATGGTTAAGGTCTTAAGTCTTACTCTGGCATCATGGTTAAGGTCTTAACTCTTACTCTGGACTAATGGTTAAGGTCTTAACTCTTACTCTGACATCATGGTTAAGGTCTTAACACTTACTCTGGACTAATGGTTAAGGTCTTAACTCTTACTCTGTCATCATCGTTAAGGTCTTAACTCTTACTCTGGCATCATGGTTAAGGTCTTAGACTCTTACTCTGGACTAATGGTTAAGGTCTTAACTCTTACTCTTGCATCATCGTAAAGGTCTTAACTCTTACTCTGGCATCATGGTTAAGGTCTTAACTCTTACTCTGGACTAATGGTTAAGGTCTTAACTCTTACTCTGGCATCATGGTTAAGGTCTTAACTCTTACTCTGGACTAATGGTTAAGGTCTTAACTCTTACTCTGGACTAATGGTTAAGGTCTTAACTCTTACTCTGGCATCATGGTTAAGGTCTTAGACTCTTACTCTGGAATAATGGTTAAGGTCTTAACACTTACTCTGGTCTAATGGTTAAGGTCTTAACTCTTACTCTGGCATCACGGTTAAGGTCTTAACTCTTACTCTGGACTAATGGTTAAGGTCTTAACTCTTACTCTGGGATAATGGTTAAGGTCTTAACTCTTACTCTGGACTAATGGTTAAGGTATTAACTCTTACTCTGGACTAATGGTTAAGGTCTTAGACTCTTACTCTGGCATCATGGTTAAGGTCTTAACTCTTACTCTGAACTAATGGTTAAGGTCTTAACTCTTACTCTGGTATCATGGTTAAGTTCGTAACTCTTACTGTGGCCTATTGGTTAAGGTCCTAACTCTTACTCTGGCATCATGGTTAATGTCTTAACTCTTACTCTGGCATCATGGTTAAGGTCTTAACTTTTACTCTGGACTAATGGTTAAGGTCTTAACTCTTACTCTAGCATTACGGTTAAGGTCTTAACTCTTACTCTGGACTAATGGTTAAGGTCTTAACTCTTACTCTGGCATCATGGTTAAGGTCTTAACTCTTACTATGGACTAATGGTTAAGGTCTTAACTCTTACTCTGGACTAATGGTTAAGGTCTTAACTCTTACTCTGGCATCATGGTTAAGGTCTTAGACTCTTACTCTGGAATAATGGTTAAGGTCTTAACACTTACTCTGGACTAATGGTTAAGGTCTTAACTCTTACTCTGGCATCACGGTTAAGGTCTTAACTCTTATTCTGGACTAATGGTTAAGGTCTTAACTCTTACTCTGGGCTAATGGTTAAGGTCTTAACTCTTACTCTGGACTAATGGTTAAGGTTTTAACTCTTACTCTGGACTAATGGTTAAGGTCTTAGACTCTTACTCTGGCATCATGGTTAAGGTCTTAACTCTTACTCTGAACTAATGGTTAAGGTCTTAACTCTTACTCTGGTATCATGGTTAAGTTCGTAACTCTTACTGTGGCCTATTGGTTAAGGTCCTAACTCTTACTCTGGCATCATGGTTAATGTCTTAACTCTTACTCTGGCATCATGGTTAAGGTCTTAACTTTTACTCTGGACTAATGGTTAAGGTCTTAACTCTTACTCTAGCATTACGGTTAAGGTCTTAACTCTTACTCTGGGCTAATGGTTAAGGTCTTAACTCTTACTCTGGACTAATGGTTAAGGTCTTAACTCTTACTCTGGACTAATGGTTAAGGTCTTAACTCTTACTCTGGCATCATGGTTGAGGTCTTAACTCTTACTCTGGACTAATGGTTAAGGTCTTAACTCTTACTCTGGACTAATGGTTAAGGTCTTAACTCTTACTCTGGCATCATCGTTAAGGTCTTAACTCTTACTCTGGCATCATGGTTAAGGTCTTAACTCTTACTCTGGACTAATGGTTAAGGTCTTAACTCTTACTCTGGAATAATGGTTAAGGTCTTAACTCTTACTCTGGCATCATGGTTAAGGTCTTAACTCTGGCATCATGGTTAAGGTCTTAACTCTTACTCTGGACTAATGGTTAAGGTCTTAACTCTTACTCTGGCATCATGGTTAAGGTCTTAGACTCATACTCTGGCATCATGGTTAAGGTCTCAACTCTTACTCTGGACTAATGGTTAAGGTCTTAACTCTTACTCTGGCATCATGGTTAAGGTCTTAGACTCTTACTCTGGACTAAAGGTTAAGGTCTTAACTCTTACTCTGGGCTAATGGTTAAGGTCTTAACTCTTACTCTGGACTAATGGTTAAGGTCTTATCTCTTACTCTGGACTAATGGTTAAGGTCTTAGACTCTTACTCTGGCATCATGGATAAGGTCTTAGAGTCTTACTCTGGTATCATGGTTAAGTTTGTATCTCTTACTGTGGCCTATTGGTTAAGGTCCTAACTCTTACTCTGGCATCATGGTTAATGTCTTAACTCTTACTCTGGCATCATGGTTAAGGTCTTAACTTTTACTCTGGACTAATGGTTAAGGTCTTAACTCTTACTCTAGCATTACGGTTAAGGTCTTAACTCTTACTCTGGGCTAATGGTTAAGGTCTTAACTCTTACTCTGGACTAATGGTTAAGGTCTTAACTCTTACTCTGGACTAATGGTTAAGGTCTTAACTCTTACTCTGGCATCATGGTTAAGGTCTTAACTCTTACTCTGGACTAATGGTTAAGGTCTTAACTCTTACTCTGGCATCACGGTTAAGGTCTTAACTCTTACTCTGGACTAATGAATAAGGTCTTAACTCTTACTTTGGACTAATGGTTAAGGTCTTAACTCTTACTCTAGCATCATGGTTAAGGTCTTAACTCTTACATCCTGACTAATGGTTAAGGTCTTAACTCTTACTCTGGCATCATGGTTAAGGTCTTAACTCTTACTCTGGCATCATGGTTAAGGTCTTAACTCTTACTATGGACTAATGGTTAAGGTCTTAACTCTTACTCTGGACTAATGGTTAAGGTCTTAACTCTTACTCTGGCATCATGGTTAAGGTCTTAGACTCTTACTCTGGAATAATGGTTAAGGTCTTAACTCTTACTCTGGACTAATGGTTAAGGTCTTAACTCTTACTCTGGCATCACGGTTAAGGTCTTAACTCTTACTCTGGACTAATGGTTAAGGTCTTAACTCTTACTCTGGGCTAATGGTTAAGGTCTTAACTCTTACTCTGGACTAATGGTTAAGGTCTTAACTCTTACTCTGGTATCATGGTTAAGTTCGTAACTCTTACTGTGGCCTATTCGTTAAGGTCCTAACTCTTACTCTGGCATCATGGTTAATGTCTTAACTCTTACTCTGGCATCATGGTTAAGGTCTTAACTTTTACTCTGGACTAATGGTTAAGGTCTTAACTCTTACTCTAGCATTACGGTTAAGGTCTTAACTCTTACTCTGGGCTAATGGTTAAGGTCTTAACTCTTACTCTGGACTAATGGTTAAGGTCTTAACTCTTACTCTGGGCTAATGATTAAGGTCTTAACTCTTACTCTGGCATCATGGTTAAGGTCTTAACTCTTACTCTGGCATCATGGTTAAGGTCTTAACTCTTACTCTGGACTAATGGTTAAGGTCTTAACTCTTACTCTGGACTAATGGTTAAGGTCTTAACTCTTTCTCTGGGCTAATGGTTAAGGTCTTAGACTCTTACTCTGGCATCATGGTGAAGGTATTAGACTCTTACTCTGGCATCAATGTTAAGGTCTTAACTCTTACTCTGGCATCATGGTTAAGGTCTTAACTCTTACTCTGGACTAATGGTTAAGGTCCTAAGTCTTACTCTGGACTAATGGTTAAGGTCTTAACTCTTACTCTTGCATCATCGTTAAGGTCTTAACTCTTACTCTGGCATCATGGTTAAGGTCTTAACTCTTACTCTGGCATCATGGTTAAGGTCTTAACTCTTACTCTGGACTAATGGTTAAGGTCTTAACTCTTACTCTGGGATCATGGTTAAGTTCGTAACTCTTACTGTGGCCTATTGGTTAAGGTCCTAACTCTTACTCTGGCATCATGGTTAAGGTCTTAGACTCATACTCTGGCATCATGGTTAAGATCTTATCTCTTACTCTGGACTAATGGTTAAGTTCTTAACTCTTACTCTGGCATCATGGTTAAGGTCTTAGACTCTTACTCTGGACTAATGGTTAAGGTCTTAACTCTTACTCTGGGCTAATGGTTAAGGTCTTAACTCTTACTCTGGACTAATGTTAAGGTCTTATCTCTTACTCTGGACTACTGGTTAATGTCTTAACTCTTACTCTGGCATCATGGTTAAGGTCTTAACTCTCACTCTGGCATCATGGTTAAGGTCTTAACTCTTACTCTGGCATCATGGTTAAGGTCTTAACTCTTACTCTGGACTAATGGTTAAGGTCTTAACTCTTACTCTGGACTAATGGTTAAGGTCTTAACTCTTACTCTGGAATCATGGTTAAGGTCTTAACTCTTACTCTGGACTAATGGTTAAGGTCTTAACTCTTACTCTGGACTAATGGTTAAGGTCTTAACTCTTACTCTGGCATCATGGTTAAGGTCTTAACTCTTACTCTGGACTAATGGTTAAGGTCTTAGACTCTTACTCTGGACTAATGGTTAAGGTCTTAACTCTTTCCCTGGGCTAATGGTTAAGGTCTTAGACTCTTACTCTGGCATCATGGTTAAGGTCTTAGACTCTTACTCTGGCATCAAGGTTAAGGTCTTAACTCTTACTCTGGCATCATGGTTAAGGTCTTAACTCTTACTCTGAACTAATGGTTAAGGTCTTAGACTCTTACTCTGGACTAATGGTTAAGGTCTTAACTCTTACTCTGACATCATGGTTAAGGTCTTAGACTCTTACTCTGGACTAATGGTTAAGGTCTTAACTCTTACTCTGGACTAATGGTTAAGGTCTTAACTCTTACTCTGGACCAGTGGTTAAGGTCTTAACTCTTACTCTGGACTAATGGTTAAGGTCTTAACTCTTACTCTGGACTAATGGTTAAGGTCTTAACTCTTACTCTAGACTAATGGTTAAGGTCTTATCTCTTACTCTGGGCTAATGATTAAGGTCTTAACTCTTACTCTGGCATCATGGTTAAGGTCTTAACTCTTACTCTGGCATCATGGTTAAGGTCTTAACTCTTACTCTGGACTAATGGTTAAGGTCTTAACTCTTACTCTGGCATCACGGATAAGGTCTTAACTCTTACTCTGGACTAATGGTTAAGGTCTTAACTCTTACTCTGGGACAATGGTTAAGGTCTTAACTCTTACTCTGGACTAATGGTTAAGGTCTTAGACTCTTACTCTGGCATCATGGTTAAGGTCTTAACTCTTACTCTGAACTAATGGTTAAGGTCTTAACTCTTACTCTGGCATCATGGTTAAGTTCATAACTCTTACTGTGGCCTATTGGTTAAGGTTCCTAACTCTTACTCTGGCATCATGGTTAATGTCTTAACTCTTACTCTGGCATCATGGTTAAGGTCTTAACTCTTACTCTGGACTAATGGTTAAGGTCTTAACTCTTACTCTAGCATCACGGTTAAGGTCTTAACTCTTACTCTGGGCTAATGGTTAAGGTCTTAACTCTTACTCTGGACTAATGGTTAAGGTCTTAACTCTTACTCTGGACTAATGGTTAAGGTCTTAACTCTTACTCTGGGCTAATGATTAAGGTCTTAACTCTTACTCTGGCATCATGGTTAAGGTCTTAACTCTTACTCTGGACTAATGGTTAAGGTCTTAACTCTTACTCTGGGCTAATGATTAAGGTCTTAACTCTTACTCTGGCATCATGGTTAAGGTCTTAACTCTTACTCTGGACTAATGGTTAAGGTCTTAACTCTTACTCTGGCATCACGGTTAAGGTCTTAACTCTTACTCTGGCATCACGGTTAAGGTCTTAACTCTTACTCTGGACTAATGGTTAATATCTTAACTCTTACTCTGGACTAATGGTTACGGTCTTAACTCTTACTCTAGCATCATGGTTAAGGTCTTAACTCTTACTCTGGACTAATGGTTGGTCTTAACTCTTACTCTGGCATCATGGTTAAGGTCTTAACTCTTACTCTGGACTAATGGTTAAGGTCTTAGACTCTTACTCTGGACTAATGGTTAAGGTCTTAACTCTTACTCTGGCATCATGGTTAAGGTCTTAGACTCTTACTCTGGACTAATGGTTAAGGTCTTAGACTCTTACTATGGACTAATGGTTAAGGTCTTAGACTCTTACTCTCGACTAATGGTTAAGGTCTTAACTCTTACTCTGGCATCATGGTTAAGGTCTTAGACTCTTACTCTGGACTAATGGTTAAGGTCTTAACTCATACTCTGGACTAATGGTTAAGGCCTTAGACTCTTACTCTGGACTAATGGTTAAGGTCTTAACTCTTACTCTGGACTAATGGTTAAGGTCTTAACTCTTACTGTGGACTAATGGTTAAGGTCTTAACTCTTACGCTGGCATCATGGTTAAGGTCTTAACTCTTACTCTGGACTAATGGTTAAGGTCTTAAGTCTTACTCTGGCATCATGGTTAAGGTCTTAACTCTTACTCTGGACTAATGGTTAAGGTCTTAACTCTTACTCTGGGCTAATGGTTAAGGTCTTAACTCTTACTCTGGACTAATGGTTAAGGTCTTATCTCTTACTCTGGACTAATGGTTAAGGTCTTAGACTCTTACTCTGGCATCATGGATAAGGTCTTAGACTCTTACTCTGGACTACTGGTTAATGTCTTAACTCTTACTCTGGCGTCATGGTTAAGGTCTTAACTCTCACTCTGGCATCATGGTTAAGGTCTTAACTCTTACTCTGTACTCATGGTTAAGGTCTTAACACTTACTCTGGCATCATGGTTAAGGTCTTAACTCTTACTCTGGACTAATGGTTAAGGTCTTAACTCTTACTCTGGACTAATGGTTAAGGTCTTAACTCTTACTCTGGCATCATGGTTAAGGTCTTAACTCTTACTCTGGACACATGGTTAAGGTCTTAACTCTTACTCTGGACTAATGGTTAAGCTCTTAACCCTTACTCTGGCATCATGGTTAAGGTCCTAGACTCTTACTCTGGACTAATGGTTAGGGTCTTAACTCTTACTCTGGCATCATGGTTAAGGTCTTAACTCTTACTCTGTACTAATGGTTAAGGTCTTAGACTCTTACTATGGACTAATGGTTAAGGTCTTAACTTTTTCTCTGGGCTAATGGTTAAGGTCTTAGACTCTTTCTCTGGCATCATGGTTAAGGTCTTAGACTCTTACTCTGGCATCAAGGTTAAGGTCTTAACTCTTACTCTGGCATCATGGTTAAGGTCTTAACTCTTACTCTGGACTAATGGTTAAGGTCTGAACTCTTACTCTGGACTAATGGTTAAGGTCTTAACTCTTACTCTGGACTAATGGTTAAGGTCTTAGACTCTTACTCTCGACTAATGGTTAAGGTCTTAACTCTTACTCTGGCATCATGGTTAAGGTCTTAGACTCTTACTCTGGACTAATGGTTAAGGTCTTAACTCATACTCTGGACTAATGGTTAAGGCCTTAGACTCTTACTCTGGACTAATGGTTAAGGTCTTAACTCTTACTCTGGACTAATGGTTAAGGTCTTAACTCTTACTGTGGACTAATGGTTAAGGTCTTAACTCTTACGCTGGCATCATGGTTAAGGTCTTAACTCTTACTCTGGACTAATGGTTAAGGTCTTAAGTCTTACTCTGGCATCATGATTAAGGTCTTAACTCTTACTCTGGACTAATGGTTAAGGTCTTAACTCTTACTCTGACATCATGGTTAAGGTCTTAACACTTACTCTGGACTAATGGTTAAGGTCTTAACTCTTACTCTGTCATCATCGTTAAGGTCTTAACTCTTACTCTGGCATCATGGTTAAGGTCTTAGACTCTTACTCTGGACTAATGGTTAAGGTCTTAACTCTTACTCTTGCATCATCGTAAAGGTCTTAACTCTTACTCTGGCATCATGGTTAAGGTCTTAACTCTTACTCTGGACTAATGGTTAAGGTCTTAACTCTTACTCTGGCATCATGGTTAAGGTCTTAACTCTTACTCTGGACTAATGGTTAAGGTCTTAACTCTTACTCTGGACTAATGGTTAAGGTCTTAACTCTTACTCTGGCATCATGGTTAAGGTCTTAGACTCTTACTCTGGAATAATGGTTAAGGTCTTAACACTTACTCTGGACTAATGGTTAAGGTCTTAACTCTTACTCTGGCATCACGGTTAAGGTCTTAACTCTTACTCTGGACTAATGGTTAAGGTCTTAACTCTTACTCTGGGATAATGGTTAAGGTCTTAACTCTTACTCTGGACTAATGGTTAAGGTATTAACTCTTACTCTGGACTAATGGTTAAGGTCTTAGACTCTTACTCTGGCATCATGGTTAAGGTCTTAACTCTTACTCTGAACTAATGGTTAAGGTCTTAACTCTTACTCTGGTATCATGGTTAAGTTCGTAACTCTTACTGTGGCCTATTGGTTAAGGTCCTAACTCTTACTCTGGCATCATGGTTAATGTCTTAACTCTTACTCTGGCATCATGGTTAAGGTCTTAACTTTTACTCTGGACTAATGGTTAAGGTCTTAACTCTTACTCTAGCATTACGGTTAAGGTCTTAACTCTTACTCTGGACTAATGGTTAAGGTCTTAACTCTTACTCTGGCATCATGGTTAAGGTCTTAACTCTTACTCTGGCATCATGGTTAAGGTCTTAACTCTTACTATGGACTAATGGTTAAGGTCTTAACTCTTACTCTGGACTAATGGTTAAGGTCTTAACTCTTACTCTGGCATCATGGTTAAGGTCTTAGACTCTTACTCTGGAATAATGGTTAAGGTCTTAACACTTACTCTGGACTAATGGTTAAGGTCTTAACTCTTACTCTGGCATCACGGTTAAGGTCTTAACTCTTATTCTGGACTAATGGTTAAGGTCTTAACTCTTACTCTGGGCTAATGGTTAAGGTCTTAACTCTTACTCTGGACTAATGGTTAAGGTCTTAACTCTTACTCTGGACTAATGGTTAAGGTCTTAGACTCTTACTCTGGCATCATGGTTAAGGTCTTAACTCTTACTCTGAACTAATGGTTAAGGTCTTAACTCTTACTCTGGTATCATGGTTAAGTTCGTAACTCTTACTGTGGCCTATTGGTTAAGGTCCTAACTCTTACTCTGGCATCATGGTTAATGTCTTAACTCTTACTCTGGCATCATGGTTAAGGTCTTAACTTTTACTCTGGACTAATGGTTAAGGTCTTAACTCTTACTCTAGCATTACGGTTAAGGTCTTAACTCTTACTCTGGGCTAATGGTTAAGGTCTTAACTCTTACTCTGGACTAATGGTTAAGGTCTTAACTCTTACTCTGGACTAATGGTTAAGGTCTTAACTCTTACTCTGGCATCATGGTTGAGGTCTTAACTCTTACTCTGGACTAATGGTTAAGGTCTTAACTCTTACTCTGGACTAATGGTTAAGGTCTTAACTCTTACTCTGGCATCATCGTTAAGGTCTTAACTCTTACTCTGGCATCATGGTTAAGGTCTTAACTCTTACTCTGGACTAATGGTTAAGGTCTTAACTCTTACTCTGGAATAATGGTTAAGGTCTTAACTCTTACTCTGGCATCATGGTTAAGGTCTTAACTCTGGCATCATGGTTAAGGTCTTAACTCTTACTCTGGACTAATGGTTAAGGTCTTAACTCTTACTCTGGCATCATGGTTAAGGTCTTAGACTCATACTCTGGCATCATGGTTAAGGTCTCAACTCTTACTCTGGACTAATGGTTAAGGTCTTAACTCTTACTCTGGCATCATGGTTAAGGTCTTAGACTCTTACTCTGGACTAATGGTTAAGGTCTTAACTCTTACTCTGGGCTAATGGTTAAGGTCTTAACTCTTACTCTGGACTAATGGTTAAGGTCTTATCTCTTACTCTGGACTAATGGTTAAGGTCTTAGACTCTTACTCTGGCATCATGGATAAGGTCTTAGACTCTTACTCTGGTATCATGGTTAAGTTTGTATCTCTTACTGTGGCCTATTGGTTAAGGTCCTAACTCTTACTCTGGCATCATGGTTAATGTCTTAACTCTTACTCTGGCATCATGGTTAAGGTCTTAACTTTTACTCTGGACTAATGGTTAAGGTCTTAACTCTTACTCTTGCATTACGGTTAAGGTCTTAACTCTTACTCTGGGCTAATGGTTAAGGTCTTAACTCTTACTCTGGACTAATGGTTAAGGTCTTAACTCTTACTCTGGACTAATGGTTAAGGTCTTAACTCTTACTCTGGCATCATGGTTAAGGTCTTAACTCTTACTCTGGACTAATGGTTAAGGTCTTAACTCTTACTCTGGCATCACGGTTAAGGTCTTAACTCTTACTCTGGACTAATGAATAAGGTCTTAACTCTTACTCTGGACTAATGGTTAAGGTCTTAACTCTTACTCTAGCATCATGGTTAAGGTCTTAACTCTTACATCCTGACTAATGGTTAAGGTCTTAACTCTTACTCTGGCATCATGGTTAAGGTCTTAACTCTTACTCTGGCATCATGGTTAAGGTCTTAACTCTTACTATGGACTAATGGTTAAGGTCTTAACTCTTACTCTGGACTAATGGTTAAGGTCTTAACTCTTACTCTGGCATCATGGTTAAGGTCTTAGACTCTTACTCTGGAATAATGGTTAAGGTCTTAACTCTTACTCTGGACTAATGGTTAAGGTCTTAACTCTTACTCTGGCATCACGGTTAAGGTCTTAACTCTTACTCTGGACTAATGGTTAAGGTCTTAACTCTTACTCTGGGCTAATGGTTAAGGTCTTAACTCTTACTCTGGACTAATGGTTAAGGTCTTAACTCTTACTCTGGTATCATGGTTAAGTTCGTAACTCTTACTGTGGCCTATTCGTTAAGGTCCTAACTCTTACTCTGGCATCATGGTTAATGTCTTAACTCTTACTCTGGCATCATGGTTAAGGTCTTAACTTTTACTCTGGACTAATGGTTAAGGTCTTAACTCTTACTCTAGCATTACGGTTAAGGTCTTAACTCTTACTCTGGGCTAATGGTTAAGGTCTTAACTCTTACTCTGGACTAATGGTTAAGGTCTTAACTCTTACTCTGGGCTAATGATTAAGGTCTTAACTCTTACTCTGGCATCATGGTTAAGGTCTTAACTCTTACTCTGGCATCATGGTTAAGGTCTTAACTCTTACTCTGGACTAATGGTTAAGGTCTTAACTCTTACTCTGGACTAATGGTTAAGGTCTTAACTCTTTCTCTGGGCTAATGGTTAAGGTCTTAGACTCTTACTCTGGCATCATGGTGAAGGTATTAGACTCTTACTCTGGCATCAAGGTTAAGGTCTTAACTCTTACTCTGGCATCATGGTTAAGGTCTTAACTCTTACTCTGGACTAATGGTTAAGGTCCTAAGTCTTACTCTGGACTAATGGTTAAGGTCTTAACTCTTACTCTTGCATCATCGTTAAGGTCTTAACTCTTACTCTGGCATCATGGTTAAGGTCTTAACTCTTACTCTGGCATCATGGTTAAGGTCTTAACTCTTACTCTGGACTAATGGTTAAGGTCTTAACTCTTACTCTGGGATCATGGTTAAGTTCGTAACTCTTACTGTGGCCTATTGGTTAAGGTCCTAACTCTTACTCTGGCATCATGGTTAAGGTCTTAGACTCATACTCTGGCATCATGGTTAAGATCTTATCTCTTACTCTGGACTAATGGTTAAGTTCTTAACTCTTACTCTGGCATCATGGTTAAGGTCTTAGACTCTTACTCTGGACTAATGGTTAAGGTCTTAACTCTTACTCTGGGCTAATGGTTAAGGTCTTAACTCTTACTCTGGACTAATGTTAAGGTCTTATCTCTTACTCTGGACTACTGGTTAATGTCTTAACTCTTACTCTGGCATCATGGTTAAGGTCTTAACTCTCACTCTGGCATCATGGTTAAGGTCTTAACTCTTACTCTGGCATCATGGTTAAGGTCTTAACTCTTACTCTGGACTAATGGTTAAGGTCTTAACTCTTACTCTGGACTAATGGTTAAGGTCTTAACTCTTACTCTGGAATCATGGTTAAGGTCTTAACTCTTACTCTGGACTAATGGTTAAGGTCTTAACTCTTACTCTGGACTAATGGTTAAGGTCTTAACTCTTACTCTGGCATCATGGTTAAGGTCTTAACTCTTACTCTGGACTAATGGTTAAGGTCTTAGACTCTTACTCTGGACTAATGGTTAAGGTCTTAACTCTTTCCCTGGGCTAATGGTTAAGGTCTTAGACTCTTACTCTGGCATCATGGTTAAGGTCTTAGACTCTTACTCTGGCATCAAGGTTAAGGTCTTAACTCTTACTCTGGCATCATGGTTAAGGTCTTAACTCTTACTCTGAACTAATGGTTAAGGTCTTAGACTCTTACTCTGGACTAATGGTTAAGGTCTTAACTCTTACTCTGACATCATGGTTAAGGTCTTAGACTCTTACTCTGGACTAATGGTTAAGGTCTTAACTCTTACTCTGGACTAATGGTTAAGGTCTTAACTCTTACTCTGGACCAGTGGTTAAGGTCTTAACTCTTACTCTGGACTAATGGTTAAGGTCTTAACTCTTACTCTGGACTAATGGTTAAGGTCTTAACTCTTACTCTGGACTAATGGTTAAGGTCTTATCTCTTACTCTGGGCTAATGATTAAGGTCTTAACTCTTACTCTGGCATCATGGTTAAGGTCTTAACTCTTACTCTGGCATCATGGTTAAGGTCTTAACTCTTACTCTGGACTAATGGTTAAGGTCTTAACTCTTACTCTGGCATCACGGATAAGGTCTTAACTCTTACTCTGGACTAATGGTTAAGGTCTTAACTCTTACTCTGGGACAATGGTTAAGGTCTTAACTCTTACTCTGGACTAATGGTTAAGGTCTTAGACTCTTACTCTGGCATCATGGTTAAGGTCTTAACTCTTACTCTGAACTAATGGTTAAGGTCTTAACTCTTACTCTGGCATCATGGTTAAGTTCATAACTCTTACTGTGGCCTATTGGTTAAGGTTCCTAACTCTTACTCTGGCATCATGGTTAATGTCTTAACTCTTACTCTGGCATCATGGTTAAGGTCTTAACTCTTACTCTGGACTAATGGTTAAGGTCTTAACTCTTACTCTAGCATCACGGTTAAGGTCTTAACTCTTACTCTGGGCTAATGGTTAAGGTCTTAACTCTTACTCTGGACTAATGGTTAAGGTCTTAACTCTTACTCTGGACTAATGGTTAAGGTCTTAACTCTTACTCTGGGCTAATGATTAAGGTCTTAACTCTTACTCTGGCATCATGGTTAAGGTCTTAACTCTTACTCTGGACTAATGGTTAAGGTCTTAACTCTTACTCTGGACTAATGGTTAAGGTCTTAGACTCTTACTCTGGCATCATGGTTAAGGTCTTAACTCTTACTCTGAACTAATGGTTAAGGTCTTAACTCTTACTCTGGTATCATGGTTAAGTTCGTAACTCTTACTGTGGCCTATTGGTTAAGGTCCTAACTCTTACTCTGGCATCATGGTTAATGTCTTAACTCTTACTCTGGCATCATGGTTAAGGTCTTAACTTTTACTCTGGACTAATGGTTAAGGTCTTAACTCTTACTCTAGCATTACGGTTAAGGTCTTAACTCTTACTCTGGGCTAATGGTTAAGGTCTTAACTCTTACTCTGGACTAATGGTTAAGGTCTTAACTCTTACTCTGGACTAATGGTTAAGGTCTTAACTCTTACTCTGGCATCATGGTTGAGGTCTTAACTCTTACTCTGGACTAATGGTTAAGGTCTTAACTCTTACTCTGGACTAATGGTTAAGGTCTTAACTCTTACTCTGGCATCATCGTTAAGGTCTTAACTCTTACTCTGGCATCATGGTTAAGGTCTTAACTCTTACTCTGGACTAATGGTTAAGGTCTTAACTCTTACTCTGGAATAATGGTTAAGGTCTTAACTCTTACTCTGGCATCATGGTTAAGGTCTTAACTCTGGCATCATGGTTAAGGTCTTAACTCTTACTCTGGACTAATGGTTAAGGTCTTAACTCTTACTCTGGCACCATGGTTAAGGTCTTAGACTCATACTCTGGCATCATGGTTAAGGTCTCAACTCTTACTCTGGACTAATGGTTAAGGTCTTAACTCTTACTCTGGCATCATGGTTAAGGTCTTAGACTCTTACTCTGGACTAATGGTTAATGTCTTAACTCTTACTCTGGGCTAATGGTTAAGGTCTTAACTCTTACTCTGGACTAATGGTTAAGGTCTTATCTCTTACTCTGGACTAATGGTTAAGGTCTTAGACTCTTACTCTGGCATCATGGATAAGGTCTTAGACTCTTACTCTGGACTACTGGTTAATGTCTTAACTCTTACTCTGGCGTCATGGTTAAGGTCTTAACTCTCACTCTGGCATCATGGTTAAGGTCTTAACTCTTACTCTGTACTCATGGTTAAGGTCTTAACACTTACTCTGGCATCATGGTTAAGGTCTTAACTCTTACTCTGGACTAATGGTTAAGGTCTTAACTCTTACTCTGGACTAATGGTTAAGGTCTTAACTCTTACTCTGGCATCATGGTTAAGGTCTTAACTCTTACTCTGGACACATGGTTAAGGTCTTAACTCTTACTCTGGACTAATGGTTAAGCTCTTAACTCTTACTCTGGCATCATGGTTAAGGTCCTAGACTCTTACTCTGGACTAATGGTTAGGGTCTTAACTCTTACTCTGGCATCATGGTTAAGGTCTTAACTCTTACTCTGGACTAATGGTTAAGGTCTTAGACTCTTACTATGGACTAATGGTTAAGGTCTTAACTTTTTCTCTGGGCTAATGGTTAAGGTCTTAGACTCTTACTCTGGCATCATGGTTAAGGTCTTAGACTCTTACTCTGGCATCAAGGTTAAGGTCTTAACTCTTACTCTGGCATCATGGTTAAGGTCTTAACTCTTACTCTGGACTAATGGTTAAGGTCTGAACTCTTACTCTGGACTAATGGTTAAGGTCTTAACTCTTACTCTGGACTAATGGTTAAGGTCTTAGACTCTTACTCTCGACTAATGGTTAAGGTCTTAACTCTTACTCTGGCATCATGGTTAAGGTCTTAGACTCTTACTCTGGACTAATGGTTAAGGTCTTAACTCATACTCTGGACTAATGGTTAAGGCCTTAGACTCTTACTCTGGACTAATGGTTAAGGTCTTAACTCTTACTCTGGACTAATGGTTAAGGTCTTAACTCTTACTGTGGACTAATGGTTAAGGTCTTAACTCTTACGCTGGCATCATGGTTAAGGTCTTATCTCTTACTCTGGACTAATGGTTAAGGTCTTAAGTCTTACTCTGGCATCATGGTTAAGGTCTTAACTCTTACTCTGGACTAATGGTTAAGGTCTTAACTCTTACTCTGGGCTAATGGTTAAGGTCTTAACTCTTACTCTGGACTAATGGTTAAGGTCTTATCTCTTACTCTGGACTAATGGTTAAGGTCTTAGACTCTTACTCTGGCATCATGGATAAGGTCTTAGACTCTTACTCTGGACTACTGGTTAATGTCTTAACTCTTACTCTGGCGTCATGGTTAAGGTCTTAACTCTCACTCTGGCATCATGGTTAAGGTCTTAACTCTTACTCTGTACTCATGGTTAAGGTCTTAACACTTACTCTGGCATCATGGTTTAGGTCTTAACTCTTACTCTGGACTAATGGTTAAGGTCTTAACTCTTACTCTGGACTAATGGTTAAGGTCTTAACTCTTACTCTGGCATCATGGTTAAGGTCTTAACTCTTACTCTGGACACATGGTTAAGGTCTTAACTCTTACTCTGGACTAATGGTTAAGCTCTTAACTCTTACTCTGGCATCATGGTTAAGGTCCTAGACTCTTACTCTGGACTAATGGTTAGGGTCTTAACTCTTACTCTGGCATCATGGTTAAGGTCTTAACTCTTACTCTGGACTAATGGTTAAGGTCTTAGACTCTTACTATGGACTAATGGTTAAGGTCTTAACTTTTTCTCTGGGCTAATGGTTAAGGTCTTAGACTCTTACTCTGGCATCATGGTTAAGGTCTTAGACTCTTACTCTGGCATCAAGGTTAAGGTCTTAACTCTTACTCTGGCATCATGGTTAAGGTCTTAACTCTTACTCTGGACTAATGGTTAAGGTCTGAACTCTTACTCTGGACTAATGGTTAAGGTCTTAACTCTTACTCTGGACTAATGGTTAAGGTCTTAGACTCTTACTCTCGACTAATGGTTAAGGTCTTAACTCTTACTCTGGCATCATGGTTAAGGTCTTAGACTCTTACTCTGGACTAATGGTTAAGGTCTTAACTCATACTCTGGACTAATGGTTAAGGCCTTAGACTCTTACTCTGGACTAATGGTTAAGGTCTTAACTCTTACTGTGGACTAATGGTTAAGGTCTTAACTCTTACGCTGGCATCATGGTTAAGGTCTTAACTCTTACTCTGGACTAATGGTTAAGGTCTTACGTCTTACTCTGGCATCATGGTTAAGGTCTTAACTCTTACTCTGGACTAATGGTTAAGGTCTTAACTCTTACTCTGACATCATGGTTAAGGTCTTAACACTTACTCTGGACTAATGGTTAAGGTCTTAACTCTTACTCTGTCATCATCGTTAAGGTCTTAACTCTTACTCTGGCATCATGGTTAAGGTCTTAGACTCTTACTCTGGACTAATGGTTAAGGTCTTAACTCTTACTCTTGCATCATCGTAAAGGTCTTAACTCTTACTCTGGCATCATGGTTAAGGTCTTAACTCTTACTCTGGACTAATGGTTAAGGTCTTAACTCTTACTCTGGCATCATGGTTAAGGTCTTAACTCTTACTCTGGACTAATGGTTAAGGTCTTAACTCTTACTCTGGACTAATGGTTAAGGTCTTAACTCTTACTCTGGCATCATGGTTAAGGTCTTAGACTCTTACTCTGGAATAATGGTTAAGGTCTTAACACTTACTCTGGACTAATGGTTAAGGTCTTAACTCTTACTCTGGCATCACGGTTAAGGTCTTAACTCTTACTCTGGACTAATGGTTAAGGTCTTAACTCTTACTCTGGGATAATGGTTAAGGTCTTAACTCTTACTCTGGACTAATGGTTAAGGTATTAACTCTTACTCTGGACTAATGGTTAAGGTCTTAGACTCTTACTCTGGCATCATGGTTAAGGTCTTAACTCTTACTCTGAACTAATGGTTAAGGTCTTAACTCTTACTCTGGTATCATGGTTAAGTTCGTAACTCTTACTGTGGCCTATTGGTTAAGGTCCTAACTCTTACTCTGGCATCATGGTTAATGTCTTAACTCTTACTCTGGCATCATGGTTAAGGTCTTAACTTTTACTCTGGACTAATGGTTAAGGTCTTAACTCTTACTCTAGCATTACGGTTAAGGTCTTAACTCTTACTCTGGACTAATGGTTAAGGTCTTAACTCTTACTCTGGCATCATGGTTAAGGTCTTAACTCTTACTCTGGCATCATGGTTAAGGTCTTAACTCTTACTATGGACTAATGGTTAAGGTCTTAACTCTTACTCTGGACTAATGGTTAAGGTCTTAACTCTTACTCTGGCATCATGGTTAAGGTCTTAGACTCTTACTCTGGAATAATGGTTAAGGTCTTAACACTTACTCTGGACTAATGGTTAAGGTCTTAACTCTTACTCTGGCATCACGGTTAAGGTCTTAACTCTTATTCTGGACTAATGGTTAAGGTCTTAACTCTTACTCTGGGCTAATGGTTAAGGTCTTAACTCTTACTCTGGACTAATGGTTAAGGTCTTAACTCTTACTCTGGACTAATGGTTAAGGTCTTAGACTCTTACTCTGGCATCATGGTTAAGGTCTTAACTCTTACTCTGAACTAATGGTTAAGGTCTTAACTCTTACTCTGGTATCATGGTTAAGTTCGTAACTCTTACTGTGGCCTATTGGTTAAGGTCCTAACTCTTACTCTGGCATCATGGTTAATGTCTTAACTCTTACTCTGGCATCATGGTTAAGGTCTTAACTTTTACTCTGGACTAATGGTTAAGGTCTTAACTCTTACTCTAGCATTACGGTTAAGGTCTTAACTCTTACTCTAGGCTAATGGTTAAGGTCTTAACTCTTACTCTGGACTAATGGTTAAGGTCTTAACTCTTACTCTGGACTAATGGTTAAGGTCTTAACTCTTACTCTGGCATCATGGTTGAGGTCTTAACTCTTACTCTGGACTAATGGTTAAGGTCTTAACTCTTACTCTGGACTAATGGTTAAGGTCTTAACTCTTACTCTGGCATCATCGTTAAGGTCTTAACTCTTACTCTGGCATCATGGTTAAGGTCTTAACTCTTACTCTGGCATCATGGTTAAGGTCTTAACTCTTACTCTGGACTAATGGTTAAGGTCTTAACTCTTACTCTGGAATAATGGTTAAGGTCTTAACTCTTACTCTGGCATCATGGTTAAGGTCTTAACTCTGGCATCATGGTTAAGGTTTTAACTCTTACTCTGGACTAATGGTTAAGGTCTTAACTCTTACTCTGGCATCATGGTTAAGGTCTTAGACTCATACTCTGGCATCATGGTTAAGGTCTCAACTCTTACTCTGGACTAATGGTTAAGGTCTTAACTCTTACTCTGGCATCATGGTTAAGGTCTTAGACTCTTACTCTGGACTAATGGTTAAGGTCTTAACTCTTACTCTGGGCTAATGGTTAAGGTCTTAACTCTTACTCTGGACTAATGGTTAAGGTCTTATCTCTTACTCTGGACTAATGGTTAAGGTCTTAGACTCTTACTCTGGCATCATGGATAAGGTCTTAGACTCTTACTCTGGACTACTGGTTAATGTCTTAACTGTTACTCTGGCGTCATGGTTAAGGTCTTAACTCTCACTCTGGCATCATGGTTAAGGTCTTAACTCTTACTATGTACTCATGGTTAAGGTCTTAACACTTACTCTGGCATCATGGTTAAGGTCTTAACTCTTACTCTGGACTAATGGTTAAGGTCTTAACTCTTACTCTGGACTAATGGTTAAGGTCTTAACTTTTACTCTGGCATCATGGTTAAGGTCTTAACTCTTACTCTGGACACATGGTTAAGGTCTTAACTCTTACTCTGGACTAATGGTTAAGCTCTTAACTCTTACTCTGGCATCATGGTTAAGGTCTTAGACTCTTACTCTGGACTAATGGTTAAGGTCTTAACTCTTACTCTGGCATCATGGTTAAGGTCCTAGACTCTTACTCTGGACTAATGGTTAGGGTCTTAACTCTTACTCTGGCATCATGGTTAAGGTCTTAACTCTTACTCTGGACTAATGGTTAAGGTCTTAGACTCTTACTATGGACTAATGGTTAAGGTCTTAACTTTTTCTCTGGGCTAATGGTTAAGGTCTTAGACTCTTACTCTGGCATCATGGTTAAGGTCTTAGACTCTTACTCTGGCATCAAGGTTAAGGTCTTAACTCTTACTCTGGCATCATGGTTAAGGTCTTAACTCTTACTCTGGACTAATGGTTAAGGTCTGAACTCTTACTCTGGACTAATGGTTAAGGTCTTAACTCTTACTCTGGACTAATGGTTAAGGTCTTAGACTCTTACTCTCGACTAATGGTTAAGGTCTTAACTCTTACTCTGGCATCATGGTTAAGGTCTTAGACTCTTACTCTGGACTAATGGTTAAGGTCTTAACTCATACTCTGGACTAATGGTTAAGGCCTTAGACTCTTACTCTGGACTAATGGTTAAGGTCTTAACTCTTACTCTGGACTAATGGTTAAGGTCTTAACTCTTACTGTGGACTAATGGTTAAGGTCTTAACTCTTACGCTGGCATCATGGTTAAGGTCTTAACTCTTACTCTGGACTAATGGTTAAGGTCTTAAGTCTTACTCTGGCATCATGGTTAAGGTCTTAACTCTTACTCTGGACTAATGGTTAAGGTCTTAACTCTTACTCTGGGCTAATGGTTAAGGTCTTAACTCTTACTCTGGACTAATGGTTAAGGTCTTATCTCTTACTCTGGACTAATGGTTAAGGTCTTAGACTCTTACTCTGGCATCATGGATAAGGTCTTAGACTCTTACTCTGGACTACTGGTTAATGTCTTAACTCTTACTCTGGCGTCATGGTTAAGGTCTTAACTCTCACTCTGGCATCATGGTTAAGGTCTTAACTCTTACTCTGTACTCATGGTTAAGGTCTTAACACTTACTCTGGCATCATGGTTTAGGTCTTAACTCTTACTCTGGACTAATGGTTAAGGTCTTAACTCTTACTCTGGACTAATGGTTAAGGTCTTAACTCTTACTCTGGCATCATGGTTAAGGTCTTAACTCTTACTCTGGACACATGGTTAAGGTCTTAACTCTTACTCTGGACTAATGGTTAAGCTCTTAACTCTTACTCTGGCATCATGGTTAAGGTCCTAGACTCTTACTCTGGACTAATGGTTAGGGTCTTAACTCTTACTCTGGCATCATGGTTAAGGTCTTAACTCTTACTCTGGACTAATGGTTAAGGTCTTAGACTCTTACTATGGACTAATGGTTAAGGTCTTAACTTTTTCTCTGGGCTAATGGTTAAGGTCTTAGACTCTTACTCTGGCATCATGGTTAAGGTCTTAGACTCTTACTCTGGCATCAAGGTTAAGGTCTTAACTCTTACTCTGGCATCATGGTTAAGGTCTTAACTCTTACTCTGGACTAATGGTTAAGGTCTGAACTCTTACTCTGGACTAATGGTTAAGGTCTTAACTCTTACTCTGGACTAATGGTTAAGGTCTTAGACTCTTACTCTCGACTAATGGTTAAGGTCTTAACTCTTACTCTGGCATCATGGTTAAGGTCTTAGACTCTTACTCTGGACTAATGGTTAAGGTCTTAACTCATACTCTGGACTAATGGTTAAGGCCTTAGACTCTTACTCTGGACTAATGGTTAAGGTCTTAACTCTTACTCTGGACTAATGGTTAAGGTCTTAACTCTTACTGTGGACTAATGGTTAAGGTCTTAACTCTTACGCTGGCATCATGGTTAAGGTCTTAACTCTTACTCTGGACTAATGGTTAAGGTCTTACGTCTTACTCTGGCATCATGGTTAAGGTCTTAACTCTTACTCTGGACTAATGGTTAAGGTCTTAACTCTTACTCTGACATCATGGTTAAGGTCTTAACACTTACTCTGGACTAATGGTTAAGGTCTTAACTCTTACTCTGTCATCATCGTTAAGGTCTTAACTCTTACTCTGGCATCATGGTTAAGGTCTTAGACTCTTACTCTGGACTAATGGTTAAGGTCTTAACTCTTACTCTTGCATCATCGTAAAGGTCTTAACTCTTACTCTGGCATCATGGTTAAGGTCTTAACTCTTACTCTGGACTAATGGTTAAGGTCTTAACTCTTACTCTGGCATCATGGTTAAGGTCTTAACTCTTACTCTGGACTAATGGTTGAGGTCTTAACTCTTACTCTGGACTAATGGTTAAGGTCTTAACTCTTACTCTGGCATCATGGTTAAGGTCTTAGACTCTTACTCTGGAATAATGGTTAAGGTCTTAACACTTACTCTGGACTAATGGTTAAGGTCTTAACTCTTACTCTGGCATCACGGTTAAGGTCTTAACTCTTACTCTGGACTAATGGTTAAGGTCTTAACTCTTACTCTGGGATAATGGTTAAGGTCTTAACTCTTACTCTGGACTAATGGTTAAGGTATTAACTCTTACTCTGGACTAATGGTTAAGGTCTTAGACTCTTACTCTGGCATCATGGTTAAGGTCTTAACTCTTACTCTGAACTAATGGTTAAGGTCTTAACTCTTACTCTGGTATCATGGTTAAGTTCGTAACTCTTACTGTGGCCTATTGGTTAAGGTCCTAACTCTTACTCTGGCATCATGGTTAATGTCTTAACTCTTACTCTGGCATCATGGTTAAGGTCTTAACTTTTACTCTGGACTAATGGTTAAGGTCTTAACTCTTACTCTAGCATTACGGTTAAGGTCTTAACTCTTACTCTGGACTAATGGTTAAGGTCTTAACTCTTACTCTGGCATCATGGTTAAGGTCTTAACTCTTACTCTGGCATCATGGTTAAGGTCTTAACTCTTACTATGGACTAATGGTTAAGGTCTTAACTCTTACTCTGGACTAATGGTTAAGGTCTTAACTCTTACTCTGGCATCATGGTTAAGGTCTTAGACTCTTACTCTGGAATAATGGTTAAGGTCTTAACACTTACTCTGGACTAATGGTTAAGGTCTTAACTCTTACTCTGGCATCACGGTTAAGGTCTTAACTCTTATTCTGGACTAATGGTTAAGGTCTTAACTCTTACTCTGGGCTAATGGTTAAGGTCTTAACTCTTACTCTGGACTAATGGTTAAGGTCTTAACTCTTACTCTGGACTAATGGTTAAGGTCTTAGACTCTTACTCTGGCATCATGGTTAAGGTCTTAACTCTTACTCTGAACTAATGGTTAAGGTCTTAACTCTTACTCTGGTATCATGGTTAAGTTCGTAACTCTTACTGTGGCCTATTGGTTAAGGTCCTAACTCTTACTCTGGCATCATGGTTAATGTCTTAACTCTTACTCTGGCATCATGGTTAAGGTCTTAACTTTTACTCTGGACTAATGGTTAAGGTCTTAACTCTTACTCTAGCATTACGGTTAAAGTCTTAACTCTTACTCTAGGCTAATGGTTAAGGTCTTAACTCTTACTCTGGACTAATGGTTAAGGTCTTAACTCTTACTCTGGACTAATGGTTAAGGTCTTAACTCTTACTCTGGCATCATGGTTGAGGTCTTAACTCTTACTCTGGGCTAATGGTTAAGGTCTTAACTCTTACTCTGGACTAATGGTTAAGGTCTTAACTCTTACTCTGGACTAATGGTTAAGGTCTTAACTCTTACTCTGGCATCATGGTTGAGGTCTTAACTCTTACTCTGGACTAATGGTTAAGGTCTTAACTCTTACTATGGACTAATGGTTAAGGTCTTAACTCTTACTCTGGCATCATCGTTAAGGTCTTAACTCTTACTCTGGCATCATGGTTAAGGTCTTAACTCTTACTCTGGACTAATGGTTAAGGTCTTAACTCTTACTCTGGAATAATGGTTAAGGTCTTAACTCTTACTCTGGCATCATGGTTAAGGTCTTAACTCTGGAATCATGGTTAAGGTCTTAACTCTTACTCTGGACTAATGGTTAAGGTCTTAACTCTTACTCTGGCACCATGGTTAAGGTCTTAGACTCATACTCTGGCATCATGGTTAAGGTCTCAACTCTTACTCTGGACTAATGGTTAAGGTCTTAACTCTTACTCTGGCATCATGGTTAAGGTCTTAGACTCTTACTCTGGACTAATGGTTAAGGTCTTAACTCTTACTCTGGGCTAATGGTTAAGGTCTTAACTCTTACTCTGGACTAATGGTTAAGGTCTTATCTCTTACTCTGGACTAATGGTTAAGGTCTTAGACTCTTACTCTGGCATCATGGATAAGGTCTTAGACTCTTACTCTGGACTACTGGTTAATGTCTTAACTCTTACTCTGGCGTCATGGTTAAGGTCTTAACTCTCACTCTGGCATCATGGTTAAGGTCTTAACTCTTACTCTGTACTCATGGTTAAGGTCTTAACACTTACTCTGGCATCATGGTTAAGGTCTTAACTCTTACTCTGGACTAATGGTTAAGGTCTTAACTCTTACTCTGGACTAATGGTTAAGGTCTTAACTCTTACTCTGGCATCATGGTTAAGGTCTTAACTCTTACTCTGGACACATGGTTAAGGTCTTAACTCTTACTCTGGACTAATGGTTAAGCTCTTAACTCTTACTCTGGCATCATGGTTAAGGTCCTAGACTCTTACTCTGGACTAATGGTTAGGGTCTTAACTCTTACTCTGGCATCATGGTTAAGGTCTTAACTCTTACTCTGGACTAATGGTTAAGGTCTTAGACTCTTACTATGGACTAATGGTTAAGGTCTTAACTTTTTCTCTGGGCTAATGGTTAAGGTCTTAGACTCTTACTCTGGCATCATGGTTAAGGTCTTAGACTCTTACTCTGGCATCAAGGTTAAGGTCTTAACTCTTACTCTGGCATCATGGTTAAGGTCTTAACTCTTACTCTGGACTAATGGTTAAGGTCTGAACTCTTACTCTGGACTAATGGTTAAGGTCTTAACTCTTACTCTGGACTAATGGTTAAGGTCTTAGACTCTTACTCTCGACTAATGGTTAAGGTCTTAACTCTTACTCTGGCATCATGGTTAAGGTCTTAGACTCTTACTCTGGACTAATGGTTAAGGTCTTAACTCATACTCTGGACTAATGGTTAAGGCCTTAGACTCTTACTCTGGACTAATGGTTAAGGTCTTAACTCTTACTCTGGACTAATGGTTAAGGTCTTAACTCTTACTGTGGACTAATGGTTAAGGTCTTAACTCTTACGCTGGCATCATGGTTAAGGTCTTAACTCTTACTCTGGACTAATGGTTAAGGTCTTAAGTCTTACTCTGGCATCATGGTTAAGGTCTTAACTCTTACTCTGGACTAATGGTTAAGGTCTTAACTCTTACTCTGGGCTAATGGTTAAGGTCTTAACTCTTACTCTGGACTAATGGTTAAGGTCTTATCTCTTACTCTGGACTAATGGTTAAGGTCTTAGACTCTTACTCTGGCATCATGGATAAGGTCTTAGACTCTTACTCTGGACTACTGGTTAATGTCTTAACTCTTACTCTGGCGTCATGGTTAAGGTCTTAACTCTCACTCTGGCATCATGGTTAAGGTCTTAACTCTTACTCTGTACTCATGGTTAAGGTCTTAACACTTACTCTGGCATCATGGTTTAGGTCTTAACTCTTACTCTGGACTAATGGTTAAGGTCTTAACTCTTACTCTGGACTAATGGTTAAGGTCTTAACTCTTACTCTGGCATCATGGTTAAGGTCTTAACTCTTACTCTGGACACATGGTTAAGGTCTTAACTCTTACTCTGGACTAATGGTTAAGCTCTTAACTCTTACTCTGGCATCATGGTTAAGGTCCTAGACTCTTACTCTGGACTAATGGTTAGGGTCTTAACTCTTACTCTGGCATCATGGTTAAGGTCTTAACTCTTACTCTGGACTAATGGTTAAGGTCTTAGACTCTTACTATGGACTAATGGTTAAGGTCTTAACTTTTTCTCTGGGCTAATGGTTAAGGTCTTAGACTCTTACTCTGGCATCATGGTTAAGGTCTTAGACTCTTACTCTGGCATCAAGGTTAAGGTCTTAACTCTTACTCTGGCATCATGGTTAAGGTCTTAACTCTTACTCTGGACTAATGGTTAAGGTCTGAACTCTTACTCTGGACTAATGGTTAAGGTCTTAACTCTTACTCTGGACTAATGGTTAAGGTCTTAGACTCTTACTCTCGACTAATGGTTAAGGTCTTAACTCTTACTCTGGCATCATGGTTAAGGTCTTAGACTCTTACTCTGGACTAATGGTTAAGGTCTTAACTCATACTCTGGACTAATGGTTAAGGCCTTAGACTCTTACTCTGGACTAATGGTTAAGGTCTTAACTCTTACTGTGGACTAATGGTTAAGGTCTTAACTCTTACGCTGGCATCATGGTTAAGGTCTTAACTCTTACTCTGGACTAATGGTTAAGGTCTTACGTCTTACTCTGGCATCATGGTTAAGGTCTTAACTCTTACTCTGGACTAATGGTTAAGGTCTTAACTCTTACTCTGACATCATGGTTAAGGTCTTAACACTTACTCTGGACTAATGGTTAAGGTCTTAACTCTTACTCTGTCATCATCGTTAAGGTCTTAACTCTTACTCTGGCATCATGGTTAAGGTCTTAGACTCTTACTCTGGACTAATGGTTAAGGTCTTAACTCTTACTCTTGCATCATCGTAAAGGTCTTAACTCTTACTCTGGCATCATGGTTAAGGTCTTAACTCTTACTCTGGACTAATGGTTAAGGTCTTAACTCTTACTCTGGCATCATGGTTAAGGTCTTAACTCTTACTCTGGACTAATGGTTAAGGTCTTAACTCTTACTCTGGACTAATGGTTAAGGTCTTAACTCTTACTCTGGCATCATGGTTAAGGTCTTAGACTCTTACTCTGGAATAATGGTTAAGGTCTTAACACTTACTCTGGACTAATGGTTAAGGTCTTAACTCTTACTCTGGCATCACGGTTAAGGTCTTAACTCTTACTCTGGACTAATGGTTAAGGTCTTAACTCTTACTCTGGGATAATGGTTAAGGTCTTAACTCTTACTCTGGACTAATGGTTAAGGTATTAACTCTTACTCTGGACTAATGGTTAAGGTCTTAGACTCTTACTCTGGCATCATGGTTAAGGTCTTAACTCTTACTCTGAACTAATGGTTAAGGTCTTAACTCTTACTCTGGTATCATGGTTAAGTTCGTAACTCTTACTGTGGCCTATTGGTTAAGGTCCTAACTCTTACTCTGGCATCATGGTTAATGTCTTAACTCTTACTCTGGCATCATGGTTAAGGTCTTAACTTTTACTCTGGACTAATGGTTAAGGTCTTAACTCTTACTCTAGCATTACGGTTAAGGTCTTAACTCTTACTCTGGACTAATGGTTAAGGTCTTAACTCTTACTCTGGCATCATGGTTAAGGTCTTAACTCTTACTCTGGCATCATGGTTAAGGTCTTAACTCTTACTATGGACTAATGGTTAAGGTCTTAACTCTTACTCTGGACTAATGGTTAAGGTCTTAACTCTTACTCTGGCATCATGGTTAAGGTCTTAGACTCTTACTCTGGAATAATGGTTAAGGTCTTAACACTTACTCTGGACTAATGGTTAAGGTCTTAACTCTTACTCTGGCATCACGGTTAAGGTCTTAACTCTTATTCTGGACTAATGGTTAAGGTCTTAACTCTTACTCTGGGCTAATGGTTAAGGTCTTAACTCTTACTCTGGACTAATGGTTAAGGTCTTAACTCTTACTCTGGACTAATGGTTAAGGTCTTAGACTCTTACTCTGGCATCATGGTTAAGGTCTTAACTCTTACTCTGAACTAATGGTTAAGGTCTTAACTCTTACTCTGGTATCATGGTTAAGTTCGTAACTCTTACTGTGGCCTATTGGTTAAGGTCCTAACTCCTACTCTGGCATCATGGTTAATGTCTTAACTCTTACTCTGGCATCATGGTTAAGGTCTTAACTTTTACTCTGGACTAATGGTTAAGGTCTTAACTCTTACTCTAGCATTACGGTTAAGGTCTTAACTCTTACTCTAGGCTAATGGTTAAGGTCTGAACTCTTACTCTGGACTAATGGTTAAGGTCTTAACTCTTACTCTGGACTAATGGTTAAGGTCTTAACTCTTACTCTGGCATCATGGTTGAGGTCTTAACTCTTACTCTTGACTAATGGTTAAGGTCTTAACTCTTACTCTGGACTAATGGTTAAGGTCTTAACTCTTACTCTGGCATCATCGTTAAGGTCTTAACTCTTACTCTGGCATCATGGTTAAGGTCTTAACTCTTACTCTGGACTAATGGTTAAGGTCTTAACTCTTACTCTGGAATAATGGTTAAGGTCTTAACTCTTACTCTGGCATCATGGTTAAGGTCTTAACTCTGGCATCATGGTTAAGGTCTTAACTCTTACTCTGGACTAATGGTTAAGGTCTTAACTCTTACTCTGGCATCATGGTTAAGGTCTTAGACTCATACTCTGGCATCATGGTTAAGGTCTCAACTCTTACTCTGGACTAATGGTTAAGGTCTTAACTCTTACTCTGGCATCATGGTTAAGGTCTTAGACTCTTACTCTGGACTAATGGTTAAGGTCTTAACTCTTACTCTGGGCTAATGGTTAAGGTCTTAACTCTTACTCTGGACTAATGGTTAAGGTCTTATCTCTTACTCTGGACTAATGGTTAAGGTCTTAGACTCTTACTCTGGCATCATGGATAAGGTCTTAGACTCTTACTCTGGACTACTGGTTAATGTCTTAACTCTTACTCTGGCGTCATGGTTAAGGTCTTAACTCTCACTCTGGCATCATGGTTAAGGTCTTAACTCTTACTCTGTACTCATGGTTAAGGTCTTAACACTTACTCTGGCATCATGGTTAAGGTCTTAACTCTTACTCTGGACTAATGGTTAAGGTCTTAACTCTTACTCTGGACTAATGGTTAAGGTCTTAACTTTTACTCTGGCATCATGGTTAAGGTCTTAACTCTTACTCTGGACACATGGTTAAGGTCTTAACTCTTACTCTGGACTAATGGTTAAGCTCTTAACTCTTACTCTGGCATCATGGTTAAGGTCTTAGACTCTTACTCTGGACTAATGGTTAAGGTCTTAACTCTTACTCTGGCATCATGGTTAAGGTCCTAGACTCTTACTCTGGACTAATGGTTAGGGTCTTAACTCTTACTCTGGCATCATGGTTAAGGTCTTAACTCTTACTCTGGACTAATGGTTAAGGTCTTAGACTCTTACTATGGACTAATGGTTAAGGTCTTAACTTTTTCTCTGGGCTAATGGTTAAGGTCTTAGACTCTTACTCTGGCATCATGGTTAAGGTCTTAGACTCTTACTCTGGCATCAAGGTTAAGGTCTTAACTCTTACTCTGGCATCATGGTTAAGGTCTTAACTCTTACTCTGGACTAATGGTTAAGGTCTGAACTCTTACTCTGGACTAATGGTTAAGGTCTTAACTCTTACTCTGGACTAATGGTTAAGGTCTTAGACTCTTACTCTCGACTAATGGTTAAGGTCTTAACTCTTACTCTGGCATCATGGTTAAGGTCTTAGACTCTTACTCTGGACTAATGGTTAAGGTCTTAACTCATACTCTGGACTAATGGTTAAGGCCTTAGACTCTTACTCTGGACTAATGGTTAAGGTCTTAACTCTTACTCTGGACTAATGGTTAAGGTCTTAACTCTTACTGTGGACTAATGGTTAAGGTCTTAACTCTTACGCTGGCATCATGGTTAAGGTCTTAACTCTTACTCTGGACTAATGGTTAAGGTCTTAAGTCTTACTCTGGCATCATGGTTAAGGTCTTAACTCTTACTCTGGACTAATGGTTAAGGTCTTAACTCTTACTCTGGGCTAATGGTTAAGGTCTTAACTCTTACTCTGGACTAATGGTTAAGGTCTTATCTCTTACTCTGGACTAATGGTTAAGGTCTTAGACTCTTACTCTGGCATCATGGATAAGGTCTTAGACTCTTACTCTGGACTACTGGTTAATGTCTTAACTCTTACTCTGGCGTCATGGTTAAGGTCTTAACTCTCACTCTGGCATCATGGTTAAGGTCTTAACTCTTACTCTGTACTCATGGTTAAGGTCTTAACACTTACTCTGGCATCATGGTTTAGGTCTTAACTCTTACTCTGGACTAATGGTTAAGGTCTTAACTCTTACTCTGGACTAATGGTTAAGGTCTTAACTCTTACTCTGGCATCATGGTTAAGGTCTTAACTCTTACTCTGGACACATGGTTAAGGTCTTAACTCTTACTCTGGACTAATGGTTAAGCTCTTAACTCTTACTCTGGCATCATGGTTAAGGTCCTAGACTCTTACTCTGGACTAATGGTTAGGGTCTTAACTCTTACTCTGGCATCATGGTTAAGGTCTTAACTCTTACTCTGGACTAATGGTTAAGGTCTTAGACTCATACTATGGACTAATGGTTAAGGTCTTAACTTTTTCTCTGGGCTAATGGTTAAGGTCTTAGACTCTTACTCTGGCATCAAGGTTAAGGTCTTAACTCTTACTCTGGCATCATGGTTAAGGTCTTAACTCTTACTCTGGACTAATGGTTAAGGTCTGAACTCTTACTCTGGACTAATGGTTAAGGTCTTAACTCTTACTCTGGACTAATGGTTAAGGTCTTAGACTCTTACTCTCGACTAATGGTTAAGGTCTTAACTCTTACTCTGGCATCATGGTTAAGGTCTTAGACTCTTACTCTGGACTAATGGTTAAGGTCTTAACTCATACTCTGGACTAATGGTTAAGGCCTTAGACTCTTACTCTGGACTAATGGTTAAGGTCTTAACTCTTACTCTGGACTAATGGTTAAGGTCTTAACTCTTACTGTGGACTAATGGTTAAGGTCTTAACTCTTACGCTGGCATCATGGTTAAGGTCTTAACTCTTACTCTGGACTAATGGTTAAGGTCTTACGTCTTACTCTGGCATCATGGTTAAGGTCTTAACTCTTACTCTGGACTAATGGTTAAGGTCTTAACTCTTACTCTGACATCATGGTTAAGGTCTTAACACTTACTCTGGACTAATGGTTAAGGTCTTAACTCTTACTCTGTCATCATCGTTAAGGTCTTAACTCTTACTCTGGCATCATGGTTAAGGTCTTAGACTCTTACTCTGGACTAATGGTTAAGGTCTTAACTCTTACTCTTGCATCATCGTAAAGGTCTTAACTCTTACTCTGGCATCATGGTTAAGGTCTTAACTCTTACTCTGGACTAATGGTTAAGGTCTTAACTCTTACTCTGGCATCATGGTTAAGGTCTTAACTCTTACTCTGGACTAATGGTTGAGGTCTTAACTCTTACTCTGGACTAATGGTTAAGGTCTTAACTCTTACTCTGGCATCATGGTTAAGGTCTTAGACTCTTACTCTGGAATAATGGTTAAGGTCTTAACACTTACTCTGGACTAATGGTTAAGGTCTTAACTCTTACTCTGGCATCACGGTTAAGGTCTTAACTCTTACTCTGGACTAATGGTTAAGGTCTTAACTCTTACTCTGGGATAATGGTTAAGGTCTTAACTCTTACTCTGGACTAATGGTTAAGGTATTAACTCTTACTCTGGACTAATGGTTAAGGTCTTAGACTCTTACTCTGGCATCATGGTTAAGGTCTTAACTCTTACTCTGAACTAATGGTTAAGGTCTTAACTCTTACTCTGGTATCATGGTTAAGTTCGTAACTCTTACTGTGGCCTATTGGTTAAGGTCCTAACTCTTACTCTGGCATCATGGTTAATGTCTTAACTCTTACTCTGGCATCATGGTTAAGGTCTTAACTTTTACTCTGGACTAATGGTTAAGGTCTTAACTCTTACTCTAGCATTACGGTTAAGGTCTTAACTCTTACTCTGGACTAATGGTTAAGGTCTTAACTCTTACTCTGGCATCATGGTTAAGGTCTTAACTCTTACTCTGGCATCATGGTTAAGGTCTTAACTCTTACTATGGACTAATGGTTAAGGTCTTAACTCTTACTCTGGACTAATGGTTAAGGTCTTAACTCTTACTCTGGCATCATGGTTAAGGTCTTAGACTCTTACTCTGGAATAATGGTTAAGGTCTTAACACTTACTCTGGACTAATGGTTAAGGTCTTAACTCTTACTCTGGCATCACGGTTAAGGTCTTAACTCTTATTCTGGACTAATGGTTAAGGTCTTAACTCTTACTCTGGGCTAATGGTTAAGGTCTTAACTCTTACTCTGGACTAATGGTTAAGGTCTTAACTCTTACTCTGGACTAATGGTTAAGGTCTTAGACTCTTACTCTGGCATCATGGTTAAGGTCTTAACTCTTACTCTGAACTAATGGTTAAGGTCTTAACTCTTACTCTGGTATCATGGTTAAGTTCGTAACTCTTACTGTGGCCTATTGGTTAAGGTCCTAACTCTTACTCTGGCATCATGGTTAATGTCTTAACTCTTACTCTGGCATCATGGTTAAGGTCCTAACTTTTACTCTGGACTAATGGTTAAGGTCTTAACTCTTACTCTAGCATTACGGTTAAGGTCTTAACTCTTACTCTAGGCTAATGGTTAAGGTCTGAACTCTTACTCTGGACTAATGGTTAAGGTCTTAACTCTTACTCTGGACTAATGGTTAAGGTCTTAACTCTTACTCTGGCATCATGGTTGAGGTCTTAACTCTTACTCTTGACTAATGGTTAAGGTCTTAACTCTTACTCTGGACTAATGGTTAAGGTCTTAACTCTTACTCTGGCATCATCGTTAAGGTCTTAACTCTTACTCTGGCATCATGGTTAAGGTCTTAACTCTTACTCTGGACTAATGGTTAAGGTCTTAACTCTTACTCTGGAATAATGGTTAAGGTCTTAACTCTTACTCTGGCATCATGGTTAAGGTCTTAACTCTGGCATCATGGTTAAGGTCTTAACTCTTACTCTGGACTAATGGTTAAGGTCTTAACTCTTACTCTGGCATCATGGTTAAGGTCTTAGACTCATACTCTGGCATCATGGTTAAGGTCTCAACTCTTACTCTGGACTAATGGTTAAGGTCTTAACTCTTACTCTGGCATCATGGTTAAGGTCTTAGACTCTTACTCTGGACTAATGGTTAAGGTCTTAACTCTTACTCTGGGCTAATGGTTAAGGTCTTAACTCTTACTCTGGACTAATGGTTAAGGTCTTATCTCTTACTCTGGACTAATGGTTAAGGTCTTAGACTCTTACTCTGGCATCATGGATAAGGTCTTAGACTCTTACTCTGGACTACTGGTTAATGTCTTAACTCTTACTCTGGCGTCATGGTTAAGGTCTTAACTCTCACTCTGGCATCATGGTTAAGGTCTTAACTCTTACTCTGTACTCATGGTTAAGGTCTTAACACTTACTCTGGCATCATGGTTAAGGTCTTAACTCTTACTCTGGACTAATGGTTAAGGTCTTAACTCTTACTCTGGACTAATGGTTAAGGTCTTAACTTTTACTCTGGCATCATGGTTAAGGTCTTAACTCTTACTCTGGACACATGGTTAAGGTCTTAACTCTTACTCTGGACTAATGGTTAAGCTCTTAACTCTTACTCTGGCATCATGGTTAAGGTCTTAGACTCTTACTCTGGACTAATGGTTAAGGTCTTAACTCTTACTCTGGCATCATGGTTAAGGTCCTAGACTCTTACTCTGGACTAATGGTTAGGGTCTTAACTCTTACTCTGGCATCATGGTTAAGGTCTTAACTCTTACTCTGGACTAATGGTTAAGGTCTTAGACTCTTACTATGGACTAATGGTTAAGGTCTTAACTTTTTCTCTGGGCTAATGGTTAAGGTCTTAGACTCTTACTCTGGAATCATGGTTAAGGTCTTAGACTCTTACTCTGGCATCAAGGTTAAGGTCTTAACTCTTACTCTGGCATCATGGTTAAGGTCTTAACTCTTACTCTGGACTAATGGTTAAGGTCTGAACTCTTACTCTGGACTAATGGTTAAGGTCTTAACTCTTACTCTGGACTAATGGTTAAGGTCTTAGACTCTTACTCTCGACTAATGGTTAAGGTCTTAACTCTTACTCTGGCATCATGGTTAAGGTCTTAGACTCTTACTCTGGACTAATGGTTAAGGTCTTAACTCATACTCTGGACTAATGGTTAAGGCCTTAGACTCTTACTCTGGACTAATGGTTAAGGTCTTAACTCTTACTCTGGACTAATGGTTAAGGTCTTAACTCTTACTGTGGACTAATGGTTAAGGTCTTAACTCTTACGCTGGCATCATGGTTAAGGTCTTAACTCTTACTCTGGACTAATGGTTAAGGTCTTAAGTCTTACTCTGGCATCATGGTTAAGGTCTTAACTCTTACTCTGGACTAATGGTTAAGGTCTTAACTCTTACTCTGGGCTAATGGTTAAGGTCTTAACTCTTACTCTGGACTAATGGTTAAGGTCTTATCTCTTACTCTGGACTAATGGTTAAGGTCTTAGACTCTTACTCTGGCATCATGGATAAGGTCTTAGACTCTTACTCTGGACTACTGGTTAATGTCTTAACTCTTACTCTGGCGTCATGGTTAAGGTCTTAACTCTCACTCTGGCATCATGGTTAAGGTCTTAACTCTTACTCTGTACTCATGGTTAAGGTCTTAACACTTACTCTGGCATCATGGTTTAGGTCTTAACTCTTACTCTGGACTAATGGTTAAGGTCTTAACTCTTACTCTGGACTAATGGTTAAGGTCTTAACTCTTACTCTGGCATCATGGTTAAGGTCTTAACTCTTACTCTGGACACATGGTTAAGGTCTTAACTCTTACTCTGGACTAATGGTTAAGCTCTTAACTCTTACTCTGGCATCATGGTTAAGGTCCTAGACTCTTACTCTGGACTAATGGTTAGGGTCTTAACTCTTACTCTGGCATCATGGTTAAGGTCTTAACTCTTACTCTGGACTAATGGTTAAGGTCTTAGACTCTTACTATGGACTAATGGTTAAGGTCTTAACTTTTTCTCTGGGCTAATGGTTAAGGTCTTAGACTCTTACTCTGGCATCAAGGTTAAGGTCTTAACTCTTACTCTGGCATCATGGTTAAGGTCTTAACTCTTACTCTGGACTAATGGTTAAGGTCTGAACTCTTACTCTGGACTAATGGTTAAGGTCTTAACTCTTACTCTGGACTAATGGTTAAGGTCTTAGACTCTTACTCTCGACTAATGGTTAAGGTCTTAACTCTTACTCTGGCATCATGGTTAAGGTCTTAGACTCTTACTCTGGACTAATGGTTAAGGTCTTAACTCATACTCTGGACTAATGGTTAAGGCCTTAGACTCTTACTCTGGACTAATGGTTAAGGTCTTAACTCTTACTCTGGACTAATGGTTAAGGTCTTAACTCTTACTGTGGACTAATGGTTAAGGTCTTAACTCTTACGCTGGCATCATGGTTAAGGTCTTAACTCTTACTCTGGACTAATGGTTAAGGTCTTACGTCTTACTCTGGCATCATGGTTAAGGTCTTAACTCTTACTCTGGACTAATGGTTAAGGTCTTAACTCTTACTCTGACATCATGGTTAAGGTCTTAACACTTATTCTGGACTAATGGTTAAGGTCTTAACTCTTACTCTGTCATCATCGTTAAGGTCTTAACTCTTACTCTGGCATCATGGTTAAGGTCTTAGACTCTTACTCTGGACTAATGGTTAAGGTCTTAACTCTTACTCTTGCATCATCGTAAAGGTCTTAACTCTTACTCTGGCATCATGGTTAAGGTCTTAACTCTTACTCTGGACTAATGGTTAAGGTCTTAACTCTTACTCTGGCATCATGGTTAAGGTCTTAACTCTTACTCTGGACTAATGGTTGAGGTCTTAACTCTTACTCTGGACTAATGGTTAAGGTCTTAACTCTTACTCTGGCATCATGGTTAAGGTCTTAGACTCTTACTCTGGAATAATGGTTAAGGTCTTAACACTTACTCTGGACTAATGGTTAAGGTCTTAACTCTTACTCTGGCATCACGGTTAAGGTCTTAACTCTTACTCTGGACTAATGGTTAAGGTCTTAACTCTTACTCTGGGATAATGGTTAAGGTCTTAACTCTTACTCTGGACTAATGGTTAAGGTATTAACTCTTACTCTGGACTAATGGTTAAGGTCTTAGACTCTTACTCTGGCATCATGGTTAAGGTCTTAACTCTTACTCTGAACTAATGGTTAAGGTCTTAACTCTTACTCTGGTATCATGGTTAAGTTCGTAACTCTTACTGTGGCCTATTGGTTAAGGTCCTAACTCTTACTCTGGCATCATGGTTAATGTCTTAACTCTTACTCTGGCATCATGGTTAAGGTCTTAACTTTTACTCTGGACTAATGGTTAAGGTCTTAACTCTTACTCTAGCATTACGGTTAAGGTCTTAACTCTTACTCTGGACTAATGGTTAAGGTCTTAACTCTTACTCTGGCATCATGGTTAAGGTCTTAACTCTTACTCTGGCATCATGGTTAAGGTCTTAACTCTTACTATGGACTAATGGTTAAGGTCTTAACTCTTACTCTGGACTAATGGTTAAGGTCTTAACTCTTACTCTGGCATTATGGTTAAGGTCTTAGACTCTTACTCTGGAATAATGGTTAAGGTCTTAACACTTACTCTGGACTAATGGTTAAGGTCTTAACTCTTACTCTGGCATCACGGTTAAGGTCTTAACTCTTATTCTGGACTAATGGTTAAGGTCTTAACTCTTACTCTGGGCTAATGGTTAAGGTCTTAACTCTTACTCTGGACTAATGGTTAAGGTCTTAACTCTTACTCTGGACTAATGGTTAAGGTCTTAGACTCTTACTCTGGCATCATGGTTAAGGTCTTAACTCTTACTCTGAACTAATGGTTAAGGTCTTAACTCTTACTCTGGTATCATGGTTAAGTTCGTAACTCTTACTGTGGCCTATTGGTTAAGGTCCTAACTCTTACTCTGGCATCATGGTTAATGTCTTAACTCTTACTCTGGCATCATGGTTAAGGTCTTAACTTTTACTCTGGACTAATGGTTAAGGTCTTAACTCTTACTCTAGCATTACGGTTAAAGTCTTAACTCTTACTCTAGGCTAATGGTTAAGGTCTTAACTCTTACTCTGGACTAATGGTTAAGGTCTTAACTCTTACTCTGGACTAATGGTTAAGGTCTTAACTCTTACTCTGGCATCATGGTTGAGGTCTTAACTCTTACTCTGGACTAATGGTTAAGGTCTTAACTCTTACTCTGGACTAATGGTTAAGGTCTTAACTCTTACTCTGGCATCATCGTTAAGGTCTTAACTCTTACTCTGGCATCATGGTTAAGGTCTTAACTCTTACTCTGGACTAATGGTTAAGGTCTTAACTCTTACTCTGGAATAATGGTTAAGGTCTTAACTCTTACTCTGGCATCATGGTTAAGGTCTTAACTCTGGCATCATGGTTAAGGTCTTAACTCTTACTCTGGACTAATGGTTAAGGTCTTAACTCTTACTCTGGCATCATGGTTAAGGTCTTAGACTCATACTCTGGCATCATGGTTAAGGTCTCAACTCTTACTCTGGACTAATGGTTAAGGTCTTAACTCTTACTCTGGCATCATGGTTAAGGTCTTAGACTCTTACTCTGGACTAATGGTTAAGGTCTTAACTCTTACTCTGGGCTAATGGTTAAGGTCTTAACTCTTACTCTGGACTAATGGTTAAGGTCTTATCTCTTACTCTGGACTAATGGTTAAGGTCTTAGACTCTTACTCTGGCATCATGGATAAGGTCTTAGACTCTTACTCTGGACTACTGGTTAATGTCTTAACTCTTACTCTGGCGTCATGGTTAAGGTCTTAACTCTCACTCTGGCATCATGGTTAAGGTCTTAACTCTTACTCTGTACTCATGGTTAAGGTCTTAACACTTACTCTGGCATCATGGTTAAGGTCTTAACTCTTACTCTGGACTAATGGTTAAGGTCTTAACTCCTACTCTGGACTAATGGTTAAGGTCTTAACTTTTACTCTGGCATCATGGTTAAGGTCTTAACTCTTACTCTGGACACATGGTTAAGGTCTTAACTCTTACTCTGGACTAATGGTTAAGCTCTTAACTCTTACTCTGGCATCATGGTTAAGGTCTTAGACTCTTACTCTGGACTAATGGTTAAGGTCTTAACTCTTACTCTGGCATCATGGTTAAGGTCTTAACTCTTACTCTGGACTAATGGTTAAGGTCTTAGACTCTTACTATGGACTAAGGGTTAAGGTCTTAACTTTTTCTCTGGGCTAATGGTTAGGGTCTTAGACTCTTACTCTGGCATCATGGTTAAGGTCTTAGACTCTTACTCTGGCATCAATGTTAAGGTCTTAACTCTTACTCTGGCATCATGGTTAAGGTCTTAACTCTTACTCTGGACTAATGGTTAAGGTCTGAACTCTTACTCTGGACTAATGGTTAAGGTCTTAACTCTTACTCTGGACTAATGGTTAAGGTCTTAGACTCTTACTCTCGACTAATGGTTAAGGTCTTAACTCTTACTCTGGCATCATGGTTAAGGTCTTAGACTCTTACTCTGGACTAATGGTTAAGGTCTTAACTCATACTCTGGACTAATGGTTAAGGCCTTAGACTCTTACTCTGGACTAATGGTTAAGGTCTTAACTCTTACTCTGGACTAATGGTTAAGGTCTTAACTCTTACTCTGGCATCATCGTTAAGGTCTTAACTCTTACTCTGGCATCATGGTTAAGGTCTTAACTCTTACTCTGGACTAATGGTTAAGGTCTTAACTCTTACTCTGGAATAATGGTTAAGGTCTTAACTCTTACTCTGGCATCATGGTTAAGGTCTTAACTCTGGCATCATGGTTAAGGTCTTAACTCTTACTCTGGACTAATGGTTAAGGTCTTAACTCTTACTCTGGCATCATGGTTAAGGTCTTAGACTCATACTCTGGCATCATGGTTAAGGTCTCAACTCTTACTCTGGACTAATGGTTAAGGTCTTAACTCTTACTCTGGCATCATGGTTAAGGTCTTAGACTCTTACTCTGGACTAATGGTTAAGGTCTTAACTCTTACTCTGGGCTAATGGTTAAGGTCTTAACTCTTACTCTGGACTAATGGTTAAGGTCTTATCTCTTACTCTGGACTAATGGTTAAGGTCTTAGACTCTTACTCTGGCATCATGGATAAGGTCTTAGACTCTTACTCTGGACTACTGGTTAATGTCTTAACTCTTACTCTGGCGTCATGGTTAAGGTCTTAACTCTCACTCTGGCATCATGGTTAAGGTCTTAACTCTTACTCTGTACTCATGGTTAAGGTCTTAACACTTACTCTGGCATCATGGTTAAGGTCTTAACTCTTACTCTGGACTAATGGTTAAGGTCTTAACTCTTACTCTGGACTAATGGTTAAGGTCTTAACTTTTACTCTGGCATCATGGTTAAGGTCTTAACTCTTACTCTAGACACATGGTTAAGGTCTTAACTCTTACTCTGGACTAATGGTTAAGCTCTTAACTCTTACTCTGGCATCATGGTTAAGGTCTTAGACTCTTACTCTGGACTAATGGTTAAGGTCTTAACTCTTACTCTGGCATCATGGTTAAGGTCTTAACTCTTACTCTGGACTAATGGTTAAGGTCTTAGACTCTTACTCTGGACTAATGGTTAAGGTCTTAACTCTTACTCTGGCATCATGGTTAAGGTCTTAGACTCTTACTCTGGACTAATGGTTAAGGTCTTAACTCTTACTCTGGCATCATGGTTAAGGTCTTAACTCTTACTCTGGACTAATGGTTAAGGTCTTAGACTCTTACTCTGGACTAATGGTTAAGGTCTTAACTCTTACTCTGGACTAATGGATAAGGTCTTAGACTCTTACTCTCGACTAATGGTTAAGGTCTTAACTCTTACTCTGGCATCATGGTTAAGGTCTTAGACTCTTACTCTGGACTAATGGTTAAGGTCTTAACTCACACTCTGGACTAATGGTTAAGGTCTTAACTCTTACTCTGGACTAATGGTTAAGGTATTAACTCTTACTCTGGCATCATGGTTAAGGTCTTAACTCTTACTCTGGACTAATGGTTAAGGTCTTAACTCTTACTCTGGCATCATGGTTAAGGTCTTAACTCTTACTGTGGCCTATTGGTTAAGGTCCTAACTCTTACTCTGGCATCATGGTTGTTAGACCTGGCACCATTGGCGTGGGTCACCCTTCCATTTTTGTCTGTGCCTCAATGTGTTTTTGTGTTGGTGTTAGCTGCTCAGGGCACTGTGCCACTGCCATCCAGTGCCACAGTGCAAGTGCTCCCTATGGTAAAATGTATTATGTGAATTGACTTCCACGTTTGGTTTATTTGGTTTACTATCAGTCCCTAGTAGAGTGCACCAGGGGTGCCAAGGGCTTGTATATCCAAATGCTGCTAGTGGGCTTGCAGCACGGGTTGTGCCACCCACCGAAGCAGCGGGGTAAAATGTGTCTAGGGTCTGCCACTGCAGAACCTGCGCGCGGTCTGGTACCGTCGCGCTGACTGAGCAAGTGTCCCCACTTACCAGTCTCTAAACCTTCCCTTAACTACATGTTAGTCACCCCTCTGGTAGGCCTAAGCGCAGGGTGCATTGTAGGTATAAGGTAGGACATGCCCTGATGTGTGTGGCATGTCTTAGTAGTGAATTACAGCCATTTTCGTTTTTCACTATTGAAGGCTACCTGCTCTCCAAAGGCCAGAATGGGCTGCTGGGATCGCTACACGCTGTGACCCCAGTGGACTCAGAGAGCATGGTAGAAGGTCATGTTTAGTATGCCTGAACTCGGGATAATAAAGTACATCTTTTAGTAAAGGTTATTTTAATATCCTGGGTTTGCAAATGCTACTTTTAGAAAGTTAGCCTTTGCGTGCCTAACCATCTCAGTCCGCCTCTGCTGTGTGTGTGTGTTCTGCCTAGCAACAGTACAGGAGCAGGGCTGGGGGATTCCAGGAGACAGGTTGGCTGCCAGGTGGTGGGTAGAGAGATTACACCAGGATGGGTGGGAGGAGTGCACCCTGACTCTTGAATAGACCTGTGCTCTGCCACCACAAAGCCGGCGCCGCCCCCTGTGGAGCGGCTGATGTCCCTGCCCTGCTGCTGAAAGGAACAAGCCGAGTCACCACAACAGAGTGCTCCAAAACTGGACTGAGCCAGGCCCAGGCCCCCTGGCGCTAAAGAACAAAAGAATCCCTGTATAAAAGTAGGAGCCTGGCTCCTAAGAAATCAGATCCAGATTGAACCACGAAGGAACTCTGCCCGACTAGAAGGACCTGGAAGAAGCTGAAGGAGGAGTAACTTTCCCTGACCTGAGGGACTGGCCTGCAGTAGGTGCCTTGCTAAGGAAGGAGAGGAAAAAGACTGAAAGAGACTTTTGCACTTTGTTCTTCAACTATCTCCAAGGGCTTGGAAGAAGAGCTTGCCCCCTGAACTGAACCCCAGGACCAGTGGGTTCACCGTGTCTCCGCTCGTCTGAGAATTCGAGCCGTGTGCTTTCTCCCGCCGGAGTGCCCTGCGCACCTTCGCATCCCTCCTAGGGCCATGACACCCAGAAGCCTGGCCGCCTCCACTCGCCGAGAGCCCCGCTCTACCTGAGTCGCTCTGGACCCACGAGTCTGGCCGTCCCGCTTCCCTGTCACCTGCCTGCTACTGGAGCGCGCTTGGTGCCCTCTCGCCCTCCCGCCGGATTTCTAGTGGGGAAGTGAAATCCAGCCTCGGACGGCCGCCCGTACGTCGTAACGTATCCGGCCGCCCCGCTTCACCTCCCAGCCTGAGTCTGACCGTGCCGCCCTCCGCAGTGACCTCCCGCACCGTCCGTGTCGGAGGCCCTGGGCCGCACCTGTCTACCGAGAGTCGCCCGCTGAATTCTTGATCCGGAAGACCCACGAGGTGCAGAACCTGCATCTCTCCTGAAGACTCGTCCAAGCACATCGCACGTTCCCAGGTACAGGGAACTCTCTATCGGACTCGGGGTCCGCAACGTTCTGATTTCCCCGTATCCCTGTACCCTGGGTGCCCTGCGCATCATCGTGACTGGACCGACTCAACCGAGCCCTGTGAAGCGCTCGTGATCGAATAAGTTACCAAAGACAAGAACAGTGCCTAATTATCATCTTGTGGCTTCCATTTCGCAACCGTTATTGATGGTCTTGTACATGCCTGCGTAACAAAGAATCTTTTATATAAAGCATCCGTATTTTTGATACAACTTACGCCTGGTGTCCGTTTGTGGGGGATCATTGTGGTTTACTGTGTGTGATCATAAATGCTTAACTGACTAGTGCCCTGAAGTTTAGCCCTGACTGCTCGCGCCACACTACCTATAGGGTGAGCAGGGGTTGTTCTGAAGGGGTAATTCCCTCGCCCTGAATAGAAGAAGGGACCGCTGCTTGTCACAAGTACCTACCTGTGCCAACCAGAGGTTCCCCATTCTAACATTGGTGGCAGCGGTGGGATTTCGAATTTGCATTTATGATTTACATACAGTGAATTATTGATCACCACGTAGAGCAGACCTATAACGCAGCCACAGATTGATTGACAGTTGTTGCTAAAGAAGAATCTCCACCTTAAGAAACCATGCCTAGCTCAGTCAACGGAGGCGGAGCGCCCTCTGTATTCTCTGGAGTAGATGACATCGATTGGGAGCCCGAGGCACTGAGGAAGTGCACAAATGATGTCCTGAAGGGATATCTCTCCAAGTACAGAATCAAGCAAAGTGGACTAAGCAACAAGGATCAGTACGTGACAGCACTGAGAGCCTGGCACGAATCAAAGTTCCCAGAGAATGCCCGGGAGGTGATACCCCCCGAAGGTGTGTTTGAGCCTAGCAGAGGCCTGTCGCCAGAGGAGTTGGCCGACAGGAGTGCCGCCCGAGCACACGAGGTGGAGATGGCAAAACTGCAAATGGAGAGAGAAAGGCAGAAACTGGCCATGGAGCATGAGGTAAAAATGAGGGAGTTGGATCTCAAGGCCAGGAGTTTAGACAACTCACCCTCTGGTGGCAGCAATTCAACAGAGTCAAGGGTGCACATTCCTAAAGATGTAGTCAAAGAATATTATAAGCAGGATGATATTGGGCAGTGGTTTAGGGCCTATGAAGTAGCCATGTCCTCCCACCGGGTCCCTGAGAAGGATTGGGGAGCGGGGTTGTGGGGAAGGTTCCTGAGTGAGGGGCGGGACACACTGCTAGACCTCCCCTCCGATGTCCACACATCCTATCCACACATGAAGGAGGCTCTTATGACAAGGTATGGGTTGACTCCTGAATTGTACAGACAGAGATTTAGGGATTGCACCAAGAAACCTGGTACCACTTATGTAGAATATGTGACCTTTTTTTGCAGAGCGCTGGATGGTTGGGTGAAGGGTAGCAAGGTGGATGATTACCAAGGGCTGTTTGATTTAATCGCATGGGAGCACTTGTCGGATAATTGTTTTCCTGAGCTACGCCAACACCTGATCGATAGCAAGCTGTCCAACCCGAGGAAGCTTGCTGAGGAGGCGGACCGCTGGATCAGCACCAGGGTCCACAAGGGTCCCATGGGAGGCCCCGCCAAAGGTGTTCAGGGTCCCCAGCAGAAGAGTGGGGGGGACAAGGGTAAACAGAGGGAGTTCTACCAAGGGCCCCAACGTAATTCCCAAGGGAACCAAGGGAAAGGTTCTCAGCCACCCCCACCCCCGAAGCAGACCGGGGCCCCGACAGGTAACCCTGTTCAAAGAGGGCCCCTCAGATGTTACAAGTGTAACAACCTGGGGCACATTTCCGTGGATCCCAAGTGCCCCCTGTATGGTAAACCAGCACCCTCTGGTGCTCCCCCCCCAAGCAGGTGAATAGTGTAGCCTTGGGGAGGGAGATAGACGTCCAAGGGGCGGGGGATCCCGTACAGATGACCCTAGTCTCATTAGGAGACCGTGAGATGGTCGCTGAGGCCCAGCTGCCCCCCAATACTCAAAAGTATGGGCAGTGGGTGACCATAAATGGCAAAAGGGTGGGGGCTCTTAGAGATACTGGAGCCAGTGTGACTGCTGTCAAGCAGCACCTGGTGTCTCAAGAGCAGGTTGTCCCGCACGCATTCTGCCGTGTTGTCAACGCTGACAACACAGAGAGTCAGTGTCCAATGGCTCAGGTTCCCTTTGAGTGGGGGGGGGGTCTCTGGTACTCTGCAAGTGGCTGTGAGAGAGGCCATGCCTGTTGATTGTCTCCTAGGTAACGATTTGGAGAGCTCCCCTTGGGAAAAGGTGGAGAAGACGACTCACCTGCGGATGGTGGGCTTGCCTGATTGGGCGTGTGTGACCACCCGGTCGATGGCAGCCGGTAGGGGTGTTGAAGGAACCCTGGAGCCTGAGGGAGAGGCCCAGGAACCGGCCTTAGAGAGAGGGCAAGGGAGGCACGGGAATCCGGCTCCTGACGTTCCCACGGCCCAGGAGGAAGCAGACCTTGAGGGGGATGCCCTGGAGCCTACCGGGGAACAGATAGCCGAACTGGGGGACCTGCCTGAGCTGACCCATTGGCAGCAAGAAGGAGGCCCCACCAGGGAGGAATTCTGCAGGGAGCAGAAAGAGTGCCCCTCTCTAGAGGGTATGCGGCAGCAGGCTGCAGCCCAGGCCAATGGTGATCAGTCCGGAACTCACTTGATCTACTGGGAGAACGACCTCCTATACTCCGAGCCTAAGGTTGCTGAACCTGGGTCAGCCCGTGCGCTGGTGGTACCCCAGAGGTTCAGAGCCTTCCTACTGGGGCTGGCTCACGACGTACCGTTAGCAGGACATTTGGGGCAGGACAAGACCTTTGAAAGGCTTGTCACCCACTTCTATTGGCCCCAAATGCGCAGGAGTTCTGACACTCACTGCAGGACATGCCAGACTTGCCAGGCAAGTGGCAAGAGTGGAAGGAAGCTGAGAGCTCCACTCCAACCTTTCCCTGTGGTCAGTACCCCATTCCAGCGGGTGGGGATTGACATTGTGGGGCCACTGGACCCCAAGACAGCCATGGGCAACAGGTTTATCCTGGTCTTGGTGGACCATGCCACCCGGTACTCTGAAGCCATCCCTCTGAGGACAGTGACGGCCCCCGTGGTGGGACGGGCACTGATGGGAATTTTCTCACGAGTAGGATTCCCTCTAGAGGTGGTGTCTGACAGGGGGACCAACTTCATATCGAAATATATGAAGTCCCTTTGGCAAGAGTGTGGTGTAACCTACAAGTTCACCACACCTTACCATCCCCAAGGAAACGGGTTGGTTGAGCGCTTCAACCGAACCCTGAAGGGCATGATTATGGGTCTCGAGGAACCCATGAGGCGTAAGTGGGACGTCCTCTTACCATGCCTTCTCTTTGCGTACCGCGAGGTGCCACAAAAGTCTCTAGGGTTCAGTCCCTTTGAGCTTTTGTATGGCCACCCAGTACGAGGACCTCTTAGTCTGGTCAAGGAAGGCTGGGAGCAATCTCCCAGGAAACCTCCCCAGAATGTATACAGCTACATGCTGGCTTTCCGGAACCAGACTAGGCGTTTCAGGCAACTTGCTGAGGCAAACCTGGAAGCCAGCCAGGAGGAAATGAAGCGGTGGTACGACCAGAATGCCACTCTGGTTGAGCTTCAACCTGGCCAAAAAGTGTGGGTCCTGGCCCCTGTGGAGCCTTGTGCACTCCAGGACAAGTGGACAGGACCCTTTGAGATTGTGGAGCGCAAGAGTTCTGTCACCTACTTGGTGGACTTGCGGTCTCCGAGGAACCCCTTAAGGGTCCTACATGTCAATCGACTGAAGCCCCACTTGGAGAGGTCCGAAGTGGGCATGCTCTTGGCCACCGATGATGGGATGGAAGAGGAGTCCGAGCCTCTTCCTGACCTCTTGGTAACCTCAGAGCGAGACGGGTCAGTGGATGGAGTTAACCTCTCACCCACCCTGACCCCTGAGCAACAGGGTGACTGCCGCCAGCTGCTGGGGCAGTTTCCCGACCTGTTCTCCCTGGTTCCCGGTATCACAAATTGGTGCGTCCATGACGTGGATACGGGAGACAGCTTATCTGTGAAGCACAAGGCCTACCGGGTAACTGACAGGGTCAGGGCCTGCATCAAAGAGGAGGTCTCGAAGATGCTTGCCCTAGGGGTGGTTGAGTCCTCCAGCAGTCCTTGGGCCAGCCCAGTGGTCTTGGTCCCAAAGGCTGCAGCGCCGGGTGCCACGCCCGAACTCCGGTTCTGTGTGGACTACCGAGGACTCAACTCAGTCACGAGGACTGACGCGCACCCCATCCCCAGAGCTGATGAGCTCATCGATCGGTTAGGGGCTGCACGGTACCTCAGCACGTTTGACTTAACGTCTGGGTACTGGCAGATCGCCTTGACTGATGGGGCCAAAGAGAGGTCCGCATTCTCTACGCCAGATGGGCATTACCAGTTCCGGGTGATGCCCTTTGGGATGAAGAATGCCCCTGCCACCTTCCAGAGGTTGGTCAACCAGGTGTTGGCTGGGCTGACCGAGTTCAGCGCCGCCTACCTGGACGACATCGCAGTGTTCAGCGGCACATGGGAAGAACACCTGCAACATCTCTGGGAAGTGTTGATGGCGCTGCGCAAAGCAGGCCTCACGATCAAGGCAAGCAAGTGTCAGATCGGGCAGGGGTCAGTGGTGTACTTGGGACACCAAGTGGGGAGCGGCCAGGTGGCGCCCCTCCAACCCAAGGTTGAAACCATCCTGGCTTGGGAGCCCCCAAAGACCCAGACGGAGGTGAGGGCCTTTTTAGGACTCACCGGGTACTACAGGAGGTTTGTCAAGGGGTATGGCAGCATCGTTGCCCCCTTGACAGAGCTGACTTCGAAGAAGCAGCCCAGAAAAGTGATATGGACTGACACCTGTCAGAAAGCCTTCGACACCCTGAAAACTGCCATGTGCACGGCGCCCGTGCTCTTGGCTCCTGACTTCTCCAAAGAGTTCCTGGTGCAGACGGATGCATCAGAGCATGGTGTAGGGGCTGTTCTCTCACAGATCACGGAGGAGGGCTTTGACCAACCCGTAGCCTTTATTAGCAGGAGGCTACTTCCCCGGGAACAAAGGTGGAGTGCGATAGAACGAGAAGCATTTGCTGTGGTCTGGGCGCTGAAGAAGCTAAGACCCTACTTGTTTGGGTCTCACTTCCGGGTTCAGACCGACCACAGGCCCCTCAGATGGTTGATGCAAATGAGGGGTGAGAACCCAAAACTGTTGAGGTGGTCCATCTCCCTACAGGGTATGGACTTTACGGTGGAGCATCGCCCTGGCACAGATCACGCCAATGCTGACGGTCTGTCCAGGTTTTTCCGCCTTAGTGATGAAGAACTCCCTGGGGTAGGGTAGTTCTCCCCACTTTTCAGCTGGAGGGGACACGTGTTAGACCTGGCACCATTGGCGTGGGTCACCCTTCCATTTTTGTCTGTGCCTCAATGTGTTTTTGTGTTGGTGTTAGCTGCTCAGGGCACTGTGCCACTGCCATCCAGTGCCACAGTGCAAGTGCTCCCTATGGTAAAATGTATTATGTGAATTGACTTCCACGTTTGGTTTATTTGGTTTACTATCAGTCCCTAGTAGAGTGCACCAGGGGTGCCAAGGGCTTGTATATCCAAATGCTGCTAGTGGGCTTGCAGCACGGGTTGTGCCACCCACCGAAGCAGCGGGGTAAAATGTGTCTAGGGTCTGCCACTGCAGAACCTGCGCGCGGTCTGGTACCGTCGCGCTGACTGAGCAAGTGTCCCCACTTACCAGTCTCTAAACCTTCCCTTAACTACATGTTAGTCACCCCTCTGGTAGGCCTAAGCGCAGGGTGCATTGTAGGTATAAGGTAGGACATGCCCTGATGTGTGTGGCATGTCTTAGTAGTGAATTACAGCCATTTTCGTTTTTCACTATTGAAGGCTACCTGCTCTCCAAAGGCCAGAATGGGCTGCTGGGATCGCTACACGCTGTGACCCCAGTGGACTCAGAGAGCATGGTAGAAGGTCATGTTTAGTATGCCTGAACTCGGGATAATAAAGTACATCTTTTAGTAAAGGTTATTTTAATATCCTGGGTTTGCAAATGCTACTTTTAGAAAGTTAGCCTTTGCGTGCCTAACCATCTCAGTCCGCCTCTGCTGTGTGTGTGTGTTCTGCCTAGCAACAGTACAGGAGCAGGGCTGGGGGATTCCAGGAGACAGGTTGGCTGCCAGGTGGTGGGTAGAGAGATTACACCAGGATGGGTGGGAGGAGTGCACCCTGACTCTTGAATAGACCTGTGCTCTGCCACCACAAAGCCGGCGCCGCCCCCTGTGGAGCGGCTGATGTCCCTGCCCTGCTGCTGAAAGGAACAAGCCGAGTCACCACAACAGAGTGCTCCAAAACTGGACTGAGCCAGGCCCAGGCCCCCTGGCGCTAAAGAACAAAAGAATCCCTGTATAAAAGTAGGAGCCTGGCTCCTAAGAAATCAGATCCAGATTGAACCACGAAGGAACTCTGCCCGACTAGAAGGACCTGGAAGAAGCTGAAGGAGGAGTAACTTTCCCTGACCTGAGGGACTGGCCTGCAGTAGGTGCCTTGCTAAGGAAGGAGAGGAAAAAGACTGAAAGAGACTTTTGCACTTTGTTCTTCAACTATCTCCAAGGGCTTGGAAGAAGAGCTTGCCCCCTGAACTGAACCCCAGGACCAGTGGGTTCACCGTGTCTCCGCTCGTCTGAGAATTCGAGCCGTGTGCTTTCTCCCGCCGGAGTGCCCTGCGCACCTTCGCATCCCTCCTAGGGCCGTGACACCCAGAAGCCTGGCCGCCTCCACTCGCCGAGAGCCCCGCTCTACCTGAGTCGCTCTGGACCCACGAGTCTGGCCGTCCCGCTTCCCTGTCACCTGCCTGCTACTGGAGCGCGCTTGGTGCCCTCTCGCCCTCCCGCCGGATTTCTAGTGGGGAAGTGAAATCCAGCCTCGGACGGCCGCCCGTACGTCGTAACGTATCCGGCCGCCCCGCTTCACCTCCCAGCCTGAGTCTGACCGTGCCGCCCTCCGCAGTGACCTCCCGCACCGTCCGTGTCGGAGGCCCTGGGCCGCACCTGTCTACCGAGAGCCGCCCGCTGAATTCTTGATCCGGAAGACCCACGAGGTGCAGAACCTGCATCTCTCCTGAAGACTCGTCCAAGCACATCGCACGTTCCCAGGTACAGGGAACTCTCTATCGGACTCGGGGTCCGCAACGTTCTGATTTCCCCGTATCCCTGTACCCTGGGTGCCCTGCGCATCATCGTGACTGGACCGACTCAACCGAGCCCTGTGAAGCGCTCGTGATCGAATAAGTTACCAAAGACAAGAACAGTGCCTAATTATCATCTTGTGGCTTCCATTTCGCAACCGTTATTGATGGTCTTGTACATGCCTGCGTAACAAAGAATCTTTTATATAAAGCATCCGTATTTTTGATACAACTTACGCCTGGTGTCCGTTTGTGGGGGATCATTGTGGTTTACTGTGTGTGATCATAAATGCTTAACTGACTAGCGCCCTGAAGTTTAGCCCTGACTGCTCGCGCCACACTACCTATAGGGTGAGCAGGGGTTGTTCTGAAGGGGTAATTCCCTCGCCCTGAATAGAAGAAGGGACCGCTGCTTGTCACAAGTACCTACCTGTGCCAACCAGAGGTTCCCCATTCTAACAATGGTTAATGTCTTAACTCTTACTCTGGCATCATGGTTAAGGTCTTAACTCTTACTCTGGACTAATGGTTAAGGTCTTAACTCTTACTCTGGCATCACGGTTAAGGTCTTAACTCTTACTCTGGACTAATGGTTAAAGTCTTAACTCTTACTCTGGGCTAATGGTTAAGGTCTTAACTCTTACTCTGGACTAATGGTTAAGGTCTTATCTCTTACTCTGGGCTAATGATTAAGGTCTTAACTCTTACTCTGGCATCATGGTTAAGGTCTTAACTGTTACTCTGGCATCATGGTTAAGGTCTTAACTCTTACTCTGGACTAATGGTTAAGGTCTTAACTCTTACTCTGGCATCACGGTTAAGGTCTTAAGTCTTACTCTGGACTAATGGATAAGGTCTTAACTCTTACTCTGGACTAATGGTTAAGGTCTTAACTCTTACTCTAGCATCATGGTTAAGGTCTTAACTCTTACTCTGGACTAATGGTTAAGGTCTTAACTCTTACTCTGGCATCATGGTTAAGGTCTTAACTCTTACTCTGGCATCATGGTTAAGGTCTTAACTCTTACTATGGACTAATGGTTAAGGTCTTAACTCTTACTCTGGACTAATGGTTAAGGTCTTAACTCTTACTCTGGCATCATGGTTAAGGTCTTAGACTCTTACTCTGGAATAATGGTTAAGGTCTTAACACTTACTCTGGACTAATGGTTAAGGTCTTAACTCTTACTCTGGCATCACGGTTAAGGTCTTAACTCTTACTCTGGACTAATGGTTAAGGTCTTAACTCTTACTCTGGGCTAATGGTTAAGGTCTTAACTCTTACTCTGGACTAATGGTTAAGGTATTAACTCTTACTCTGGACTAATGGTTAAGGTCTTAGACTCTTACTCTGGCATCATGGTTAAGGTCTTAACTCTTACTCTGAACTAATGGTTAAGGTCTTAACTCTTACTCTGGTATCATGGTTAAGTTCGTAACTCTTACTGTGGCCTATTGGTTAAGGTCCTAACTCTTACTCTGGCATCATGGTTAATGTCTTAACTCTTACTCTGGCATCATGGTTAAGGTCTTAACTTTTACTCTGGACTAATGGTTAAGGTCTTAACTCTTACTCTAGCATTACAGTTAAGGTCTTAACTCTTACTCTGGACTAATGGTTAAGGTCTTAACTCTTACTCTGGCATCATGGTTAAGGTCTTAACTCTTACTCTGGCATCATGGTTAAGGTCTTAACTCTTACTTTGGACTAATGGTTAAGGTCTTAACTCTTACTCTGGACTAATGGTTAAGGTCTTAACTCTTACTCTGGCATCATGGTTAAGGTCTTAGACTCTTACTCTGGAATAATGGTTAAGGTCTTAACACTTACTCTGGACTAATGGTTAAGGTCTTAACTCTTACTCTGGCATCACGGTTAAGGTCTTAACTCTTATTCTGGACTAATGGTTAAGGTCTTAACTCTTACTCTGGGCTAATGGTTAAGGTCTTAACTCTTACTCTGGACTAATGGTTAAGGTCTTAACTCTTACTCTGGACTAATGGTTAAGGTCTTAGACTCTTACTCTGGCATCATGGTTAAGGTCTTAACTCTTACTCTGAACTAATGGTTAAGGTCTTAACTCTTACTCTGGTATCATGGTTAAGTTCGTAACTCTTACTGTGGCCTATTGGTTAAGGTCCTAACTCTTACTCTGGCATCATGGTTAATGTCTTAACTCTTACTCTGGCATCATGGTTAAGGTCTTAACTTTTACTCTGGACTAATGGTTAAGGTCTTAACTCTTACTCTAGCATTACGGTTAAGGTCTTAACTCTTACTCTGGGCTAATGGTTAAGGTCTTAACTCTTACTCTGGACTAATGGTTAAGGTCTTAACTCTTACTCTGGACTAATGGTTAAGGTCTTAACTCTTACTCTGGCATCATGGTTGAGGTCTTAACTCTTACTCTGGACTAATGGTTAAGGTCTTAACTCTTACTCTGGACTAATGGTTAAGGTCTTAACTCTTACTCTGGCATCATCGTTAAGGTCTTAACTCTTACTCTGGCATCATGGTTAAGGTCTTAACTCTTACTCTGGACTAATGGTTAAGGTCTTAACTCTTACTCTGGAATAATGGTTAAGGTCTTAACTCTTACTCTGGCATCATGGTTAAGGTCTTAACTCTGGCATCATGGTTAAGGTCTTAACTCTTACTCTGGACTAATGGTTAAGGTCTTAACTTTTACTCTGGCACCATGGTTAAGGTCTTAGACTCATACTCTGGCATCATGGTTAAGGTCTCAACTCTTACTCTGGACTAATGGTTAAGGTCTTAACTCTTACTCTGGCATCATGGTTAAGGTCTTAGACTCTTACTCTGGACTAATGGTTAAGGTCTTAACTCTTACTCTGGGCTAATGGTTAAGGTCTTAACTCTTACTCTGGAATAATGGTTAAGGTCTTATCTCTTACTCTGGACTAATGGTTAAGGTCTTAGACTCTTACTCTGGCATCATGGATAAGGTCTTAGACTCTTACTCTGGACTACTGGTTAATGTCTTAACTCTTACTCTGGCGTCATGGTTAAGGTCTTAACTCTCACTCTGGCATCATGGTTAAGGTCTTAACTCTTACTCTGTACTCATGGTTAAGGTCTTAACACTTACTCTGGCATCATGGTTAAGGTCTTAACTCTTACTCTGGACTAATGGTTAAGGTCTTAACTCTTACTCTGGACTAATGGTTAAGGTCTTAACTCTTACTCTGGCATCATGGTTAAGGTCTTAACTCTTACTCTGGACACATGGTTAAGGTCTTAACTCTTACTCTGGACTAATGGTTAAGCTCTTAACTCTTACTCTGGCATCATGGTTAAGGTCCTAGACTCTTACTCTGGACTAATGGTTAGGGTCTTAACTCTTACTCTGGCATCATGGTTAAGGTCTTAACTCTTACTCTGGACTAATGGTTAAGGTCTTAGACTCTTACTATGGACTAATGGTTAAGGTCTTAACTTTTTCTCTGGGCTAATGGTTAAGGTCTTAGACTCTTACTCTGGCATCATGGTTAAGGTCTTAGACTCTTACTCTGGCATCAAGGTTAAGGTCTTAACTCTTACTCTGGCATCATGGTTAAGGTCTTAACTCTTACTCTGGACTAATGGTTAAGGTCTGAACTCTTACTCTGGACTAATGGTTAAGGTCTTAACTCTTACTCTGGACTAATGGTTAAGGTCTTAGACTCTTACTCTCGACTAATGGTTAAGGTCTTAACTCTTACTCTGGCATCATGGTTAAGGTCTTAGACTCTTACTCTGGACTAATGGTTAAGGTCTTAACTCATACTCTGGACTAATGGTTAAGGCCTTACACTCTTACTCTGGACTAATGGTTAAGGTCTTAACTCTTACTCTGGACTAATGGTTAAGGTCTTAACTCTTACTGTGGACTAATGGTTAAGGTCTTAACTCTTACGCTGGCATCATGGTTAAGGTCTTAACTCTTACTCTGGACTAATGGTTAAGGTCTTAAGTCTTACTCTGGCATCATGGTTAAGGTCTTAACTCTTACTCTGGACTAATGGTTAAGGTCTTAACTCTTACTCTGGGCTAATGGTTAAGGTCTTAACTCTTACTCTGGACTAATGGTTAAGGTCTTATCTCTTACTCTGGACTAATGGTTAAGGTCTTAGACTCTTACTCTGGCATCATGGATAAGGTCTTAGACTCTTACTCTGGACTACTGGTTAATGTCTTAACTCTTACTCTGGCGTCATGGTTAAGGTCTTAACTCTCACTCTGGCATCATGGTTAAGGTCTTAACTCTTACTCTGTACTCATGGTTAAGGTCTTAACACTTACTCTGGCATCATGGTTAAGGTCTTAACTCTTACTCTGGACTAATGGTTAAGGTCTTAACTCTTACTCTGGACTAATGGTTAAGGTCTTAACTCTTACTCTGGCATCATGGTTAAGGTCTTAACTCTTACTCTGGACACATGGTTAAGGTCTTAACTCTTACTCTGGACTAATGGTTAAGCTCTTAACTCTTACTCTGGCATCATGGTTAAGGTCCTAGACTCTTACTCTGGACTAATGGTTAGGGTCTTAACTCTTACTCTGGCATCATGGTTAAGGTCTTAACTCTTACTCTGGACTAATGGTTAAGGTCTTAGACTCTTACTATGGACTAATGGTTAAGGTCTTAACTTTTTCTCTGGGCTAATGGTTAAGGTCTTAGACTCTTACTCTGGCATCATGGTTAAGGTCTTAGACTCTTACTCTGGCATCAAGGTTAAGGTCTTAACTCTTACTCTGGCATCATGGTTAAGGTCTTAACTCTTACTCTGGACTAATGGTTAAGGTCTGAACTCTTACTCTGGACTAATGGTTAAGGTCTTAACTCTTACTCTGGACTAATGGTTAAGGTCTTAGACTCTTACTCTCGACTAATGGTTAAGGTCTTAACTCTTACTCTGGCATCATGGTTAAGGTCTTAGACTCTTACTCTGGACTAATGGTTAAGGTCTTAACTCATACTCTGGACTAATGGTTAAGGCCTTAGACTCTTACTCTGGACTAATGGTTAAGGTCTTAACTCTTACTCTGGACTAATGGTTAAGGTCTTAACTCTTACTGTGGACTAATGGTTAAGGTCTTAACTCTTACGCTGGCATCATGGTTAAGGTCTTAACTCTTACTCTGGACTAATGGTTAAGGTCTTAAGTCTTACTCTGGCATCATGGTTAAGGTCTTAACTCTTACTCTGGACTAATGGTTAAGGTCTTAACTCTTACTCTGACATCATGGTTAAGGTCTTAACACTTACTCTGGACTAATGGTTAAGGTCTTAACTCTTACTCTGTCATCATCGTTAAGGTCTTAACTCTTACTCTGGCATCATGGTTAAGGTCTTAGACTCTTACTCTGGACTAATGGTTAAGGTCTTAACTCTTACTCTTGCATCATCGTAAAGGTCTTAACTCTTACTCTGGCATCATGGTTAAGGTCTTAACTCTTACTCTGGACTAATGGTTAAGGTCTTAACTCTTACTCTGGCATCATGGTTAAGGTCTTAACTCTTACTCTGGACTAATGGTTAAGGTCTTAACTCTTACTCTGGACTAATGGTTAAGGTCTTAACTCTTACTCTGGCATCATGGTTAAGGTCTTAGACTCTTACTCTGGAATAATGGTTAAGGTCTTAACACTTACTCTGGACTAATGGTTAAGGTCTTAACTCTTACTCTGGCATCACGGTTAAGGTCTTAACTCTTACTCTGGACTAATGGTTAAGGTCTTAACTCTTACTCTGGGATAATGGTTAAGGTCTTAACTCTTACTCTGGACTAATGGTTAAGGTATTAACTCTTACTCTGGACTAATGGTTAAGGTCTTAGACTCTTACTCTGGCATCATGGTTAAGGTCTTAACTCTTACTCTGAACTAATGGTTAAGGTCTTAACTCTTACTCTGGTATCATGGTTAAGTTCGTAACTCTTACTGTGGCCTATTGGTTAAGGTCCTAACTCTTACTCTGGCATCATGGTTAATGTCTTAACTCTTACTCTGGCATCATGGTTAAGGTCTTAACTTTTACTCTGGACTAATGGTTAAGGTCTTAACTCTTACTCTAGCATTACGGTTAAGGTCTTAACTCTTACTCTGGACTAATGGTTAAGGTCTTAACTCTTACTCTGGCATCATGGTTAAGGTCTTAACTCTTACTCTGGCATCATGGTTAAGGTCTTAACTCTTACTATGGACTAATGGTTAAGGTCTTAACTCTTACTCTGGACTAATGGTTAAGGTCTTAACTCTTACTCTGGCATCATGGTTAAGGTCTTAGACTCTTACTCTGGAATAATGGTTAAGGTCTTAACACTTACTCTGGACTAATGGTTAAGGTCTTAACTCTTACTCTGGCATCACGGTTAAGGTCTTAACTCTTATTCTGGACTAATGGTTAAGGTCTTAACTCTTACTCTGGGCTAATGGTTAAGGTCTTAACTCTTACTCTGGACTAATGGTTAAGGTCTTAACTCTTACTCTGGACTAATGGTTAAGGTCTTAGACTCTTACTCTGGCATCATGGTTAAGGTCTTAACTCTTACTCTGAACTAATGGTTAAGGTCTTAACTCTTACTCTGGTATCATGGTTAAGTTCGTAACTCTTACTGTGGCCTATTGGTTAAGGTCCTAACTCTTACTCTGGCATCATGGTTAATGTCTTAACTCTTACTCTGGCATCATGGTTAAGGTCTTAACTTTTACTCTGGACTAATGGTTAAGGTCTTAACTCTTACTCTAGCATTACGGTTAAGGTCTTAACTCTTACTCTGGGCTAATGGTTAAGGTCTTAACTCTTACTCTGGACTAATGGTTAAGGTCTTAACTCTTACTCTGGACTAATGGTTAAGGTCTTAACTCTTACTCTGGCATCATGGTTGAGGTCTTAACTCTTACTCTGGACTAATGGTTAAGGTCTTAACTCTTACTCTGGACTAATGGTTAAGGTCTTAACTCTTACTCTGGCATCATCGTTAAGGTCTTAACTCTTACTCTGGCATCATGGTTAAGGTCTTAACTCTTACTCTGGACTAATGGTTAAGGTCTTAACTCTTACTCTGGAATAATGGTTAAGGTCTTAACTCTTACTCTGGCATCATGGTTAAGGTCTTAACTCTGGCATCATGGTTAAGGTCTTAACTCTTACTCTGGACTAATGGTTAAGGTCTTAACTCTTACTCTGGCATCATGGTTAAGGTCTTAGACTCATACTCTGGCATCATGGTTAAGGTCTCAACTCTTACTCTGGACTAATGGTTAAGGTCTTAACTCTTACTCTGGCATCATGGTTAAGGTCTTAGACTCTTACTCTGGACTAATGGTTAAGGTCTTAACTCTTACTCTGGGCTAATGGTTAAGGTCTTAACTCTTACTCTGGACTAATGGTTAAGGTCTTATCTCTTACTCTGGACTAATGGTTAAGGTCTTAGACTCTTACTCTGGCATCATGGATAAGGTCTTAGACTCTTACTCTGGACTACTTGTTAATGTCTTAACTCTTACTCTGGCGTCATGGTTAAGGTCTTAACTCTCACTCTGGCATCATGGTTAAGGTCTTAACTCTTACTCTGTACTCATGGTTAAGGTCTTAACACTTACTCTGGCATCATGGTTAAGGTCTTAACTCTTACTCTGGACTAATGGTTAAGGTCTTAACTCTTACTCTGGACTAATGGTTAAGGTCTTAACTTTTACTCTGGCATCATGGTTAAGGTCTTAACTCTTACTCTGGACACATGGTTAAGGTCTTAACTCTTACTCTGGACTAATGGTTAAGCTCTTAACTCTTACTCTGGCATCATGGTTAAGGTCTTAGACTCTTACTCTGGACTAATGGTTAAGGTCTTAACTCTTACTCTGGCATCATGGTTAAGGTCTTAACTCTTACTCTGGACTAATGGTTAAGGTCTTAGACTCTTACTATGGACTAAGGGTTAAGGTCTTAACTTTTTCTCTGGGCTAATGGTTAGGGTCTTAGACTCTTACTCTGGCATCATGGTTAAGGTCTTAGACTCTTACTCTGGCATCAATGTTAAGGTCTTAACTCTTACTCTGGCATCATGGTTAAGGTCTTAACTCTTACTCTGGACTAATGGTTAAGGTCTGAACTCTTACTCTGGACTAATGGTTAAGGTCTTAACTCTTACTCTGGACTAATGGTTAAGGTCTTAGACTCTTACTCTCGACTAATGGTTAAGGTCTTAACTCTTACTCTGGCATCATGGTTAAGGTCTTAGACTCTTACTCTGGACTAATGGTTAAGGTCTTAACTCATACTCTGGACTAATGGTTAAGGCCTTAGACTCTTACTCTGGACTAATGGTTAAGGTCTTAACTCTTACTCTGGACTAATGGTTAAGGACTTAACTCTTACTCTGGCATCATCGTTAAGGTCTTAACTCTTACTCTGGCATCATGGTTAAGGTCTTAACTCTTACTCTGGACTAATGGTTAAGGTCTTAACTCTTACTCTGGAATAATGGTTAAGGTCTTAACTCTTACTCTGGCATCATGGTTAAGGTCTTAACTCTGGCATCATGGTTAAGGTCTTAACTCTTACTCTGGACTAATGGTTAAGGTCTTAACTCTTACTCTGGCATCATGGTTAAGGTCTTAGACTCATACTCTGGCATCATGGTTAAGGTCTCAACTCTTACTCTGGACTAATGGTTAAGGTCTTAACTCTTACTCTGGCATCATGGTTAAGGTCTTAGACTCTTACTCTGGACTAATGGTTAAGGTCTTAACTCTTACTCTGGGCTAATGGTTAAGGTCTTAACTCTTACTCTGGACTAATGGTTAAGGTCTTATCTCTTACTCTGGACTAATGGTTAAGGTCTTAGACTCTTACTCTGGCATCATGGATAAGGTCTTAGACTCTTACTCTGGACTACTGGTTAATGTCTTAACTCTTACTCTGGCGTCATGGTTAAGGTCTTAACTCTCACTCTGGCATCATGGTTAAGGTCTTAACTCTTACTCTGTACTCATGGTTAAGGTCTTAACACTTACTCTGGCATCATGGTTAAGGTCTTAACTCTTACTCTGGACTAATGGTTAAGGTCTTAACTCTTACTCTGGACTAATGGTTAAGGTCTTAACTTTTACTCTGGCATCATGGTTAAGGTCTTAACTCTTACTCTGGACACATGGTTAAGGTCTTAACTCTTACTCTGGACTAATGGTTAAGCTCTTAACTCTTACTCTGGCATCATGGTTAAGGTCTTAGACTCTTACTCTGGACTAATGGTTAAGGTCTTAACTCTTACTCTGGCATCATGGTTAAGGTCTTAACTCTTACTCTGGACTAATGGTTAAGGTCTTAGACTCTTACTATGGACTAAGGGTTAAGGTCTTAACTTTTTCTCTGGGCTAATGGTTAGGGTCTTAGACTCTGACTCTGGCATCATGGTTAAGGTCTTAGACTCTTACTCTGGCATCAATGTTAAGGTCTTAACTCTTACTCTGGCATCATGGTTAAGGTCTTAACTCTTACTCTGGACTAATGGTTAAGGTCTGAACTCTTACTCTGGACTAATGGTTAAGGTCTTAACTCTTACTCTGGACTAATGGTTAAGGTCTTAGACTCTTACTCTCGACTAATGGTTAAGGTCTTAACTCTTACTCTGGCATCATGGTTAAGGTCTTAGACTCTTACTCTGGACTAATGGTTAAGGTCTTAACTCATACTCTGGACTAATGGTTAAGGCCTTAGACTCTTACTCTGGACTAATGGTTAAGGTCTTAACTCTTACTCTGGACTAATGGTTAAGGTCTTAACTCTTACTCTGGACTAATGGTTAAGGTCTTAACTCTTATGCTGGCATCATGGTTAAGGTCTTAACTCTTACTCTGGACTAATGGTTAAGGTCTTAAGTCTTACTCTGGCATCATGGTTAAGGTCTTAACTCTTACTCTGGACTAATGGTTAAGGTCTTAAGTCTTACTCTGACATCATGGTTAAGGTCTTAACACTTACTCTGGACTAATGGTTAAGGTCTTAACTCTTACTCTGTCATCATCGTTAAGGTCTTAACTCTTACTCTGGCTTCATGGTTAAGGTCTTAGTCTCTTACTCTGGACTAATGGTTAAGGTCTTAACTCTTACTCTTGCATCATCGTTAAGGTCTTAACTCTTACTCTGGCATCATGGTTAAGGTCTTAACTCTTACTCTGGACTAATGGTTAAGGTCTTAACTCTTACTCTGGCATCATGGTTAAGGTCTTAACTCTGGCATCATGGTTAAGGTCTTAACGCTTACTCTGGACTAATGGTTAAGGTCTTAACTCTTAGTCTGGCATCATGGTTAAGGTCTTAACTCTTACTCTGGACTAATGGTTAAGGTCTTAGACTCTTACTCTGGACTAATGGTTAAGGTCTTAACTCTTTCTCTGGGCTAATGGTTAAGGTCTTAACTCTTACTCTGGCATCATGGTTAAGGTCTTAACTCTTACTCTGGACTAATGGTTAAGGTCTTAGACTCTTACTATGGACTAAGGGTTAAGGTCTTAACTTTTTCTCTGGGCTAATGGTTAAGGTCTTAGACTCTTACTCTGGCATCATGGTTAAGGTCTTAGACTCTTACTCTGGCATCAATGTTAAGGTCTTAACTCTTACTCTGGCATCATGGTTAAGGTCTTAACTCTTACTCTGGACTAATGGTTAAGGTCTGAACTCTTACTCTGGACTAATGGTTAAGGTCTTAACTCTTACTCTGGACTAATGGTTAAGGTCTTAGACTCTTACTCTCGACTAATGGTTAAGGTCTTAACTCTTACTCTGGCATCATGGTTAAGGTCTTAGACTCTTACTCTGGACTAATGGTTAAGGTCTTAACTCATACTCTGGACTAATGGTTAAGGCCTTAGACTCTTACTCTGGACTAATGGTTAAGGTCTTAACTCTTACTCTGGACTAATGGTTAAGGTCTTAACTCTTACTCTGGACTAATGGTTAAGGTCTTAACTCTTACGCTGGCATCATGGTTAAGGTCTTAACTCTTACTCTGGACTAATGGTTAAGGTCTTAAGTCTTACTCTGGCATCATGGTTAAGGTCTTAACTCTTACTCTGGACTAATGGTTAAGGTCTTAACTCTTACTCTGACATCATGGTTAATGTCTTAACACTTACTCTGGACTAATGGTTAAGATCTTAACTCTTACTCTGTCATCATCGTTAAGGTCTTAACTCTTACTCTGGCATCATGGTTAAGGTCTTAGACTCTTACTCTGGACTAATGGTTAAGGTCTTAACTCTTACTCTTGCATCATCGTTAAGGTCTTAACTCTTACTCTGGCATCATGGTTAAGGTCTTAACTCTTACTCTGGACTAATGGTTAAGGTCTTAACTCTTACTCTGGACTAATGGTTAAGGTCTTAACTCTTACTCTGGCATCATGGTTAAGGTCTTAACTCTGGCATCATGGTTAAGGTCTTAACTCTTACTCTGGACTAATGGTTAAGGTCTTAACTCTTAGTCTGGCATCATGGTTAAGGTCTTAACTCTTACTCTGGACTAATGGTTAAGGTCTTAGACTCTTACTCTGGACTAATGGTTAAGGTCTTAACTCTTTCTCTGGGCTAATGGTTAAGGTCTTAGACTCTTACTCTGACATCATGGTTAAGGTCTTAGACTCTTACTCTGGCATCAAGGTTAAGGTCTTAACTCTTACTCTGGCAACATGGTTAAGGTCTTAACTCTTACTCTGGACTAATGGTTAAGGTCTTAACTCTTACTCTGGACTAATGGTTAAGGTCCTAACTCTTACTCTGGACTAATGGTTAAGGTCTTAACTCTTACTCTGGACTAATGGTTAAGGTCTTAACTCTTACTCTTGCATCATCGTTAAGGTCTTAACTCTTACTCTGGCATCATGGTTAAGGTCTTAACTCTTACTCTGGACTAATGGTTAAGGTCTTAACTCTTTCTCTGGGCTAATGGTTAAGGTCTTAACTCTTACTCTGGCATCATGGTTAAGGTCTTAACTCTTACTCTGGACTAATGGTTAAGGTCTTAACTCTTACTCTGAGATCATGGTTAAGTTCGTAACTCTTACTGTGGCCTATTGGTTAAGGTCCTAACTCTTACTCTGGCATCATGGTTAAGGTCTTAGACTCATACTCTGGCATCATGGTTAAGATCTTATCTCTTACTCTGGACTAATGGTTAAGTTCTTAACTCTTACTCTGGCATCATGGTTAAGGTCTTAGACTCTTACTCTGGACTAATGGTTAAGGTCTTAACTCTTACTCTGGGCTAATGGTTAAGGTCTTAACTCTTACTCTGGACTAATGGTTAAGGTCTTATCTTTTACTCTGGACTACTGGTTAATGTCTTAACTCTTACTCTGGCATCATGGTTAAGGTCTTAACTCTCACTCTGACATCATGGTTAAGGTCTTAACTCTTACTCTGTACTCATGGTTAAGGTCTTAACTCTTACTCTGGCATCATGGTTAAGGTCTTAACTCTTACTCTGGACTAATGGTTAAGGTCTTAACTCTTACTCTGGCATCATGGTTAAGGTCTTAGACTCTTACTCTGGAATAATGGTTAAGGTCTTAACACTTACTCTGGACTAATGGTTAAGGTCTTAACTCTTACTCTGGCATCACGGTTAAGGTCTTAACTCTTATTCTGGACTAATGGTTAAGGTCTTAACTCTTACTCTGGGCTAATGGTTAAGGTCTTAACTCTTACTCTGGACTAATGGTTAAGGTCTTAGACTCTTACTCTGGCATCATGGTTAAGGTCTTAACTCTTACTCTGAACTAATGGTTAAGGTCTTAACTCTTACTCTGGTATCATGGTTAAGTTCGTAACTCTTACTGTGGCCTATTGGTTAAGGTCCTAACTCTTACTCTGGCATCATGGTTAATGTCTTAACTTTTACTCTGGCATCATGGTTAAGGTCTTAACTTTTACTCTGGACTAATGGTTAAGGTCTTAACTCTTACTCTAGCATTACGGTTAAGGTCTTAACTCTTACTCTGGGCTAATGGTTAAGGTCTTAACTCTTACTCTGGACTAATGGTTAAGGTCTTAACTCTTACTCTGGACTAATGGTTAAGGTCTTAACTCTTACTCTGGCATCATGGTTGAGGTCTTAACTCTTACTCTGGACTAATGGTTATGGTCTTAACTCTTACTCTGGCATCATCATTAAGGTCTTAACTCTTACTCTGGCATCATGGTTAAGGTCTTAACTCTTACTCTGGACTAATGGTTAAGGTCTTAACTCTTACTCTGGAATAATGGTTAAGGTCTTAACTCTTACTCTGGCATCATGGTTAAGGTCTTAACTCTGGCATCATGGTTAAGGTCTTAACTCTTACTCTGGACTAATGGTTAAGGTCTTAACTCTTACTCTGGCATCATGGTTAAGGTCTTAGACTCATACTCTGGCATCATGGTTAAGGTCTCAACTCTTACTCTGGACTAATGGTTAAGGTCTTAACTCTTACTCTGGCATCATGGTTAAGGTCTTAGACTCTTACTCTGGACTAATGGTTAAGGTCTTAACTCTTACTCTGGGCTAATGGTTAAGGTCTTAACTCTTACTCTGGACTAATGGTTAAGGTCTTATCTCTTACTCTGGACTAATGGTTAAGGTCTTAGACTCTTACTCTGGCATCATGGATAAGGGCTTAACTCTTACTCTGGACTAATGGTTAAGGTCTTAGACTCTTACTCTGGACTAATGGTTAAAGTCTTAACTCTTTCTCAGGGCTAATGGTTAAGGTCTTAGACTCTTACTCTGGCATCATGGTTAAGGTCTTAGACTCTTACTCTGGCATCAAGGTTAAGGTCTTAACTCTTACTCTGGCATAATGGTTAAGGTCTTTACTCTTACTCTGGACTAATGGTTAAGGTCTTAGACTCTTACTCTGGACTAATGGTTAAGGTCTTTACTCTTACTCTGGACTAATTGTTAAGGTCTTAGACTCTTACTCTGGACTAATGGTTAAGGTCTTAACTCTTACTCTGGCATCATGGTTAAGGTCTTAGACTCTTACTCTGGACTAATGGTTAAGGTCTTAACTCTTACTCTGGACTAATGGTTAAGGTCTTAACTCTTACTCTGGACCAATGGTTAAGGTCTTAACTCTTACTCTGGACTAATGGTTAAGGTCTTAACTCTTACTCTGGACTAATGGTTAAGGTCTTATCTCTTACTCTGGGCTAATGATTAAGGTCTTAACTCTTACTCTGGCATCATGGTTAAGGTCTTAACTCTTACTCTGGCATCATGGTTAAGGTCTTAACTCTTACTCTGGACTAATGGTTAAGGTCTTAACTCTTACTCTGGCATCACGGTTAAGGTCTTAACTCTTACTCTGGACTAATGGTTAAGGTCTTAACTCTTACTCTGGGCTAATGGTTAAGGTCTTAACTCTTACTCTGGACTAATGGTTAAGGTCTTAGTCTCTTACTCTGGCATAATGGTTAAGGTCTTAACTCTTACTCTGAACTAATGGTTAAGGTCTTAACTCTTACTCTGGCATCATGGTTAAGTTCGTAACTCTTACTGTGGCCTATTGGTTAAGGTCCTAACTCTTACTCTGGACTAATGGTTAAGGTCTTAACTCTTACTCTGGCATCATGGTTAAGGTCTTAACTCTTACTCTGGACTAATGGTTAAGGTCTTAGACTCTTACTATGGACTAAGGGTTAAGGTCTTAACTTTTTCTCTGGGCTAATGGTTAGGGTCTTAGACTCTTACTCTGGCATCATGGTTAAGGTCTTAGACTCTTACTCTGGCATCAATGTTAAGGTCTTAACTCTTACTCTGGCATCATGGTTAAGGTCTTAACTCTTACTCTGGACTAATGGTTAAGGTCTGAACTCTTACTCTGGACTAATGGTTAAGGTCTTAACTCTTACTCTGGACTAATGGTTAAGGTCTTAGACTCTTACTCTCGACTAATGGTTAAGGTCTTAACTCTTACTCTGGCATCATGGTTAAGGTCTTAGACTCTTACTCTGGACTAATGGTTAAGGTCTTAACTCATACTCTGGACTAATGGTTAAGGCCTTAGACTCTTACTCTGGACTAATGGTTAAGGTCTTAACTCTTACTCTGGACTAATGGTTAAGGTCTTAACTCTTACTCTGGCATCATCGTTAAGGTCTTAACTCTTACTCTGGCATCATGGTTAAGGTCTTAACTCTTACTCTGGACTAATGGTTAAGGTCTTAACTCTTACTCTGGAATAATGGTTAAGGTCTTAACTCTTACTCTGGCATCATGGTTAAGGTCTTAACTCTGGCATCATGGTTAAGGTCTTAACTCTTACTCTGGACTAATGGTTAAGGTCTTAACTCTTACTCTGGCATCATGGTTAAGGTCTTAGACTCATACTCTGGCATCATGGTTAAGGTCTCAACTCTTACTCTGGACTAATGGTTAAGGTCTTAACTCTTACTCTGGCATCATGGTTAAGGTCTTAGACTCTTACTCTGGACTAATGGTTAAGGTCTTAACTCTTACTCTGGGCTAATGGTTAAGGTCTTAACTCTTACTCTGGACTAATGGTTAAGGTCTTATCTCTTACTCTGGACTAATGGTTAAGGTCTTAGACTCTTACTCTGGCATCATGGATAAGGTCTTAGACTCTTACTCTGGACTACTGGTTAACGTCTTAACTCTTACTCTGGCGTCATGGTTAAGGTCTTAACTCTCACTCTGGCATCATGGTTAAGGTCTTAACTCTTACTCTGTACTCATGGTTAAGGTCTTAACACTTACTCTGGCATCATGGTTAAGGTCTTAACTCTTACTCTGGACTAATGGTTAAGGTCTTAACTCTTACTCTGGACTAATGGTTAAGGTCTTAACTTTTACTCTGGCATCATGGTTAAGGTCTTAACTCTTACTCTGGACACATGGTTAAGGTCTTAACTCTTACTCTGGACTAATGGTTAAGCTCTTAACTCTTACTCTGGCATCATGGTTAAGGTCTTAGACTCTTACTCTGGACTAATGGTTAAGGTCTTAACTCTTACTCTGGCATCATGGTTAAGGTCTTAACTCTTACTCTGGACTAATGGTTAAGGTCTTAGACTCTTACTATGGACTAAGGGTTAAGGTCTTAACTTTTTCTCTGGGCTAATGGTTAGGGTCTTAGACTCTTACTCTGGCATCATGGTTAAGGTCTTAGACTCTTACTCTGGCATCAATGTTAAGGTCTTAACTCTTACTCTGGCATCATGGTTAAGGTCTTAACTCTTACTCTGGACTAATGGTTAAGGTCTGAACTCTTACTCTGGACTAATGGTTAAGGTCTTAACTCTTACTCTGGACTAATGGTTAAGGTCTTAGACTCTTACTCTCGACTAATGGTTAAGGTCTTAACTCTTACTCTGGCATCATGGTTAAGGTCTTAGACTCTTACTCTGGACTAATGGTTAAGGTCTTAACTCATACTCTGGACTAATGGTTAAGGCCTTAGACTCTTACTCTGGACTAATGGTTAAGGTCTTAACTCTTACTCTGGACTAATGGTTAAGGTCTTAACTCTTACTCTGGACTAATGGTTAAGGTCTTAACTCTTATGCTGGCATCATGGTTAAGGTCTTAACTCTTACTCTGGACTAATGGTTAAGGTCTTAAGTCTTACTCTGGCATCATGGTTAAGGTCTTAACTCTTACTCTGGACTAATGGTTAAGGTCTTAACTCTTACTCTGACATCATGGTTAAGGTCTTAACACTTACTCTGGACTAATGGTTAAGGTCTTAACTCTTACTCTGTCATCATCGTTAAGGTCTTAACTCTTACTCTGGCATCATGGTTAAGGTCTTAGTCTCTTACTCTGGACTAATGGTTAAGGTCTTAACTCTTACTCTTGCATCATCGTTAAGGTCTTAACTCTTACTCTGGCATCATGGTTAAGGTCTTAACTCTTACTCTGGACTAATGGTTAAGGTCTTAACTCTTACTCTGGACTAATGGTTAAGGTCTTAACTCTTACTCTGGCATCATGGTTAAGGTCTTAACTCTGGCATCATGGTTAAGGTCTTAACGCTTACTCTGGACTAATGGTTAAGGTCTTAACTCTTAGTCTGGCATCATGGTTAAGGTCTTAACTCTTACTCTGGACTAATGGTTAAGGTCTTAGACTCTTACTCTGGACTAATGGTTAAGGTCTTAACTCTTTCTCTGGGCTAATGGTTAAGGTCTTAACTCTTACGCTGGCATCATGGTTAAGGTCTTAACTCTTACTCTGGACTAATGGTTAAGGTCTTAGACTCTTACTATGGACTAAGGGTTAAGGTCTTAACTTTTTCTCTGGGCTAATGGTTAAGGTCTTAGACTCTTACTCTGGCATCATGGTTAAGGTCTTAGACTCTTACTCTGGCATCAATGTTAAGGTCTTAACTCTTACTCTGGCATCATGGTTAAGGTCTTAACTCTTACTCTGGACTAATGGTTAAGGTCTGAACTCTTACTCTGGACTAATGGTTAAGGTCTTAACTCTTACTCTGGACTAATGGTTAAGGTCTTAGACTCTTACTCTCGACTAATGGTTAAGGTCTTAACTCTTACTCTGGCATCATGGTTAAGGTCTTAGACTCTTACTCTGGACTAATGGTTAAGGTCTTAACTCATACTCTGGACTAATGGTTAAGGCCTTAGACTCTTACTCTGGACTAATGGTTAAGGTCTTAACTCTTACTCTGGACTAATGGTTAAGGTCTTAACTCTTACTCTGGACTAATGGTTAAGGTCTTAACTCTTACTCTGGACTAATGGTTAAGGTCTTAACTCTTACGCTGGCATCATGGTTAAGGTCTTAACTCTTACTCTGGACTAATGGTTAAGGTCTTAAGTCTTACTCTGGCATCATGGTTAAGGTCTTAACTCTTACTCTGGACTAATGGTTAAGGTCTTAACTCTTACTCTGACATCATGGTTAAGGTCTTAACACTTACTCTGGACTAATGGTTAAGGTCTTAACTCTTACTCTGTCATCATCGTTAAGGTCTTAACTCTTACTCTGGCATCATGGTTAAGGTCTTAGACTCTTACTCTGGACTAATGGTTAAGGTCTTAACTCTTACTCTTGCATCATCGTTAAGGTCTTAACTCTTACTCTGGCATCATGGTTAAGGTCTTAACTCTTACTCTGGACTAATGGTTAAGGTCTTAACTCTTACTCTGGACTAATGGTTAAGGTCTTAACTCTTACTCTGGCATCATGGTTAAGGTCTTAACTCTGGCATCATGGTTAAGGTCTTAACTCTTACTCTGGACTAATGGTTAAGGTCTTAACTCTTAGTCTGGCATCATGGTTAAGGTCTTAACTCTTACTCTGGACTAATGGTTAAGGTCTTAGACTCTTACTCTGGACTAATGGTTAAGGTCTTAACTCTTTCTCTGGGCTAATGGTTAAGGTCTTAGACTCTTACTCTGACATCATGGTTAAGGTCTTAGACTCTTACTCTGGCATCAAGGTTAAGGTCTTAACTCTTACTCTGGCAACATGGTTAAGGTCTTAACTCTTACTCTGGACTAATGGTTAAGGTCTTAACTCTTACTATGGACTAAGGGTTAAGGTCTTAACTTTTTCTCTGGGCTAATGGTTAGGGTCTTAGACTCTTACTCTGGCATCATGGTTAAGGTCTTAGACTCTTACTCTGGCATCAATGTTAAGGTCTTAACTCTTACTCTGGCATCATGGTTAAGGTCTTAACTCTTACTCTGGACTAATGGTTAAGGTCTGAACTCTTACTCTGGACTAATGGTTAAGGTCTTAACTCTTACTCTGGACTAATGGTTAAGGTCTTAGACTCTTACTCTCGACTAATGGTTAAGGTCTTAACTCTTACTCTGGCATCATGGTTAAGGTCTTAGACTCTTACTCTGGACTAATGGTTAAGGTCTTAACTCATACTCTGGACTAATGGTTAAGGCCTTAGACTCTTACTCTGGACTAATGGTTAAGGTCTTAACTCTTACTCTGGACTAATGGTTAAGGTCTTAACTCTTACTCTGGCATCATCGTTAAGGTCTTAACTCTTACTCTGGCATCATGGTTAAGGTCTTAACTCTTACTCTGGACTAATGGTTAAGGTCTTAACTCTTACTCTGGAATAATGGTTAAGGTCTTAACTCTTACTCTGGCATCATGGTTAAGATCTTAACTCTGGCATCATGGTTAAGGTCTTAACTCTTACTCTGGACTAATGGTTAAGGTCTTAACTCTTACTCTGGCATCATGGTTAAGGTCTTAGACTCATACTCTGGCATCATGGTTAAGGTCTCAACTCTTACTCTGGACTAATGGTTAAGGTCTTAACTCTTACTCTGGCATCATGGTTAAGGTCTTAGACTCTTACTCTGGACTAATGGTTAAGGTCTTAACTCTTACTCTGGGCTAATGGTTAAGGTCTTAACTCTTACTCTGGACTAATGGTTAAGGTCTTATCTCTTACTCTGGACTAATGGTTAAGGTCTTAGACTCTTACTCTGGCATCATGGATAAGGTCTTAGACTCTTACTCTGGACTACTGGTTAATGTCTTAACTCTTACTCTGGCGTCATGGTTAAGGTCTTAACTCTCACTCTGGCATCATGGTTAAGGTCTTAACTCTTACTCTGGACTAATGGTTAAGGTCTTAACTCTTACTCTGGACTAATGGTTAAGGTCTTAACTTTTACTCTGGCATCATGGTTAAGGTCTTAACTCTTACTCTGGACACATGGTTAAGGTCTTAACTCTTACTCTGGACTAATGGTTAAGCTCTTAACTCTTACTCTGGCATCATGGTTAAGTTCTTAGACTCTTACTCTGGACTAATGGTTAAGGTCTTAACTCTTACTCTGGCATCATGGTTAAGGTCTTAACTCTTACTCTGGATTAATGGTTAAGGTCTTAGACTCTTACTATGGACTAAGGGTTAAGGTCTTAACTTTTTCTCTGGGCTAATGGTTAGGGTCTTAGACTCTTACTCTGGCATCATGGTTAAGGTCTTAGACTCTTACTCTGGCATCAATGTTAAGGTCTTAACTCTTACTCTGGCATCATGGTTAAGGTCTTAACTCTTACTCTGGACTAATGGTTAAGGTCTGAACTCTTACTCTGGACTAATGGTTAAGGTCTTAACTCTTACTCTGGACTAATGGTTAAGGTCTTAGACTCTTACTCTCGACTAATGGTTAAGGTCTTAACTCTTACTCTGGCATCATGGTTAAGGTCTTAGACTCTTACTCTGGACTAATGGTTAAGGTCTTAACTCATACTCTGGACTAATGGTTAAGGCCTTAGACTCTTACTCTGGACTAATGGTTAAGGTCTTAACTCTTACTCTGGACTAATGGTTAAGGTCTTAACTCTTACTCTGGACTAATGGTTAAGGTCTTAACTCTTATGCTGGCATCATGGTTAAGGTCTTAACTCTTACTCTGGACTAATGGTTAAGGTCTTAAGTCTTACTCTGGCATCATGGTTAAGGTCTTAACTCTTACTCTGGACTAATGGTTAAGGTCTTAACTCTTACTCTGACATCATGGTTAAGGTCTTAACACTTACTCTGGACTAATGGTTAAGGTCTTAACTCTTACTCTGTCATCATCGTTAAGGTCTTAACTCTTACTCTGGCATCATGGTTAAGGTCTTAGTCTCTTACTCTGGACTAATGGTTAAGGTCTTAACTCTTACTCTTGCATCATCGTTAAGGTCTTAACTCTTACTCTGGCATCATGGTTAAGGTCTTAACTCTTACTCTGGACTAATGGTTAAGGTCTTAACTCTTACTCTGGACTAATGGTTAAGGTCTTAACTCTTACTCTGGCATCATGGTTAAGGTCTTAACTCTGGCATCATGGTTAAGGTCTTAACGCTTACTCTGGACTAATGGTTAAGGTCTTAACTCTTAGTCTGGCATCATGGTTAAGGTCTTAACTCTTACTCTGGACTAATGGTTAAGGTCTTAGACTCTTACTCTGGACTAATGGTTAAGGTCTTAACTCTTTCTCTGGGCTAATGGTTAAGGTCTTAACTCTTACTCTGGCATCATGGTTAAGGTCTTAACTCTTACTCTGGACTAATGGTTAAGGTCTTAGACTCTTACTATGGACTAAGGGTTAAGGTCTTAACTTTTTCTCTGGGCTAATGGTTAAGGTCTTAGACTCTTACTCTGGCATCATGGTTAAGGTCTTAGACTCTTACTCTGGCATCAATGTTAAGGTCTTAACTCTTACTCTGGCATCATGGTTAAGGTCTTAACTCTTACTCTGGACTAATGGTTAAGGTCTGAACTCTTACTCTGGACTAATGGTTAAGGTCTTAACTCTTACTCTGGACTAATGGTTAAGGTCTTAGACTCTTACTCTCGACTAATGGTTAAGGTCTTAACTCTTACTCTGGCATCATGGTTAAGGTCTTAGACTCTTACTCTGGACTAATGGTTAAGGTCTTAACTCATACTCTGGACTAATGGTTAAGGCCTTAGACTCTTACTCTGGACTAATGGTTAAGGTCTTAACTCTTACTCTGGACTAATGGTTAAGGTCTTAACTCTTACTCTGGACTAATGGTTAAGGTCTTAACTCTTACGCTGGCATCATGGTTAAGGTCTTAACTCTTACTCTGGACTAATGGTTAAGGTCTTAAGTCTTACTCTGGCATCATGGTTAAGGTCTTAACTCTTACTCTGGACTAATGGTTAAGGTCTTAACTCTTACTCTGACATCATGGTTAAGGTCTTAACACTTACTCTGGACTAATGGTTAAGGTCTTAACTCTTACTCTGTCATCATCGTTAAGGTCTTAACTCTTACTCTGGCATCATGGTTAAGGTCTTAGACTCTTACTCTGGACTAATGGTTAAGGTCTTAACTCTTACTCTTGCATCATCGTTAAGGTCTTAACTCTTACTCTGGCATCATGGTTAAGGTCTTAACTCTTACTCTGGACTAATGGTTAAGGTCTTAACTCTTACTCTGGACTAATGGTTAAGGTCTTAACTCTTACTCTGGCATCATGGTTAAGGTCTTAACTCTGGCATCATGGTTAAGGTCTTAACTCTTACTCTGGACTAATGGTTAAGGTCTTAACTCTTAGTCTGGCATCATGGTTAAGGTCTTAACTCTTACTCTGGACTAATGGTTAAGGTCTTAGACTCTTACTCTGGACTAATGGTTAAGGTCTTAACTCTTTCTCTGGGCTAATGGTTAAGGTCTTAGACTCTTACTCTGACATCATGGTTAAGGTCTTAGACTCTTACTCTGGCATCAAGGTTAAGGTCTTAACTCTTACTCTGGCAACATGGTTAAGGTCTTAACTCTTACTCTGGACTAATGGTTAAGGTCTTAACTCTTACTCTGGACTAATGGTTAAGGTCCTAACTCTTACTCTGGACTAATGGTTAAGGTCTTAACTCTTACTCTGGACTAATGGTTAAGGTCTTAACTCTTACTCTTGCATCATCGTTAAGGTCTTAACTCTTACTCTGGCATCATGGTTAAGGTCTTAACTCTTACTCTGGACTAATGGTTAAGGTCTTAACTCTTTCTCTGGGCTAATGGTTAAGGTCTTAGACTCTTACTCTTGCATCATCGTTAAGGTCTTAACTCTTACTCTGGCATCATGGTTAAGGTCTTAACTCTTACTCTGGCATCATGGTTAAGGTCTTAACTCTTACTCTGGACTAATGGTTAAGGTCTTAACTCTTACTCTGGGATCATGGTTAAGTTCGTAACTCTTACTGTGGCCTATTGGTTAAGGTCCTAACTCTTACTCTGGCATCATGGTTAAGGTCTTAGACTCATACTCTGGCATCATGGTTAAGATCTTATCTCTTACTCTGGACTAATGGTTAAGTTCTTAACTCTTACTCTGGCATCATGGTTAAGGTCTTAGACTCTTACTCTGGACTAATGGTTAAGGTCTTAACTCTTACTCTGGGCTAATGGTTAAGGTCTTAACTCTTACTCTGGACTAATGGTTAAGGTCTTATCTTTTACTCTGGACTACTGGTTAATGTCTTAACTCTTACTCTGGCATCATGGTTAAGGTCTTAACTCTCACTCTGACATCATGGTTAAGGTCTTAACTCTTACTCTGTACTCATGGTTAAGGTCTTAACTCTTACTCTGGCATCATGGTTAAGGTCTTAACTCTTACTCTGGACTAATGGTTAAGGTCTTAACTCTTACTCTGGCATCATGGTTAAGGTCTTAGACTCTTACTCTGGACTAATGGTTAAGGTCTTAACTCTTACTCTGGACTAATGGTTAAGGTCTTAGACTCTTACTCTCGACTAATGGTTAAGGTCTTAACTCTTACTCTGGCATCATGGTTAAGGTCTTAGACTCTTACTCTGGACTAATGGTTAAGGTCTTAACTCATACTCTGGACTAATGGTTAATGTCTTAACTCTTACTCTGGCATCATGGTTAAGGTCTTAACTCTCACTCTGACATCATGGTTAAGGTCTTAACTCTTACTCTGTACTCATGGTTAAGGTCTTAACTCTTACTCTGGCATCATGGTTAAGGTCTTAACTCTTACTCTGGACTAATGGTTAAGTTCTTAACTCTTACTCTGGCATCATGGTTAAGGTCTTAGACTCTTACTCTGGACTAATGGTTAAGGTCTTAACTCTTACTCTGGGCTAATGGTTAAGGTCTTAACTCTTACTCTGGACTAATGGTTAAGGTCTTATCTTTTACTCTGGACTACTGGTTAATGTCTTAACTCTTACTCTGGCATCATGGTTAAGGTCTTAACTCTCACTCTGACATCATGGTTAAGGTCTTAACTCTTACTCTGTACTCATGGTTAAGGTCTTAACTCTTACTCTGGCATCATGGTTAAGGTCTTAACTCTTACTCTGGACTAATGGTTAAGGTCTTAACTCTTACTCTGGCATCATGGTTAAGGTCTTAGACTCTTACTCTGGAATAATGGTTAAGGTCTTAACAGTTACTCTGGACTAATGGTTAAGGTCTTAACTCTTACTCTGGCATCACGGTTAAGGTCTTAACTCTTATTCTGGACTAATGGTTAAGGTCTTAACTCTTACTCTGGGCTAATGGTTAAGGTCTTAACTCTTACTCTGGACTAATGGTTAAGGTCTTAACTCTTACTCTGGACTAATGGTTAAGGTCTTAGACTCTTACTCTGGCATCATGGTTAAGGTCTTAACTCTTACTCTGAACTAATGGTTAAGGTCTTAACTCTTACTCTGGTATCATGGTTAAGTTCGTAACTCTTACTGTGGCCTATTGGTTAAGGTCCTAACTCTTACTCTGGCATCATGGTTAATGTCTTAACTTTTACTCTGGCATCATGGTTAAGGTCTTAACTTTTACTCTGGACTAATGGTTAAGGTCTTAACTCTTACTCTAGCATTACGGTTAAGGTCTTAACTCTTACTCTGGGCTAATGGTTAAGGTCTTAACTCTTACTCTGGACTAATGGTTAAGGTCTTAACTCTTACTCTGGACTAATGGTTAAGGTCTTAACTCTTACTCTGGCATCATGGTTGAGGTCTTAACTCTTACTCTGGACTAATGGTTATGGTCTTAACTCTTACTCTGGCATCATCATTAAGGTCTTAACTCTTACTCTGGCATCATGGTTAAGGTCTTAACTCTTACTCTGGACTAATGGTTAAGGTCTTAACTCTTACTCTGGAATAATGGTTAAGGTCTTAACTCTTAATCTGGCATCATGGTTAAGGTCTTAACTCTGGCATCATGGTTAAGGTCTTAACTCTTACTCTGGACTAATGGTTAAGGTCTTAACTCTTACTCTGGCATCATGGTTAAGGTCTTAGACTCATACTCTGGCATCATGGTTAAGGTCTCAACTCTTACTCTGGACTAATGGTTAAGGTCTTAGACTCTTACTCTGGACTAATGGTTAAGGTCTTAACTCTTTCTCTGGGCTAATGGTTAAGGTCTTAGACTCTTACTCTGGCATCATGGTTAAGGTCTTAGACTCTTACTCTGGCATCAAGGTTAAGGTCTTAACTCTTACTCTGGCATAATGGTTAAGGTCTTTACTCTTACTCTGGACTAATGGTTAAGGTCTTAGACTCTTACTCTGGACTAATGGTTAAGGTCTTAACTCTTACTCTGGCATCATGGTTAAGGTCTTAGACTCTTACTCTGGACTAATGGTTAAGGTCTTAACTCTTACTCTGGACTAATGGTTAAGGTCTTAACTCTTACTCTGGACCAATGGTTAAGGTCTTAACTCTTACTCTGGACTAATGGTTAAGGTCTTATCTCTTACTCTGGGCTAATGATTAAGGTCTTAACTCTTACTCTGGCATCATGGTTAAGGTCTTAACTCTTACTCTGGCATCATGGTTAAGGTCTTAACTCTTACTCTGGACTAATGGTTAAGGTCTTAACTCTTACTCTGGCATCACGGTTAAGGTCTTAACTCTTACTCTGGACTAATGGTTAAGGTCTTAACTCTTACTCTGGGCTAATGGTTAAGGTCTTAACTCTTACTCTGGACTAATGGTTAAGGTCTTAGTCTCTTACTCTGGCATAATGGTTAAGGTCTTAACTCTTACTCTGAACTAATGGTTAAGGTCTTAACTCTTACTCTGGCATCATGGTTAAGTTCGTAACTCTTACTGTGGCCTATTGGTTAAGGTCCTAACTCTTACTCTGGCATCATGGTTAATGTCTTAACTCTTACTCTGGCATCATGGTTAAGGTCTTAACTCTTACTCTGGACTAATGGTTAAGGTCTTAACTCTTACTCTAGCATCACGGTTAAGGTCTTAACTCTTACTCTGGGCTAATGGTTAAGGTCTTAACTCTTACTCTGGACTAATGGTTAAGGTCTTAACTCTTACTCTGGACTAATGGTTAAGGTCTTAACTCTTACTCTAGGCTAATGATTAAGGTCTTAATTCTTACTCTGGCATCATGGTTAAGGTCTTAACTCTTACTCTAGACTAATGGTTAAGGTCCTAACTCTTACTCTGGCATCACGGTTAAGGTCTTAACTCTTACTCTGGACTAATGGTTAAGGTCTTAACTCTTACTCTGGACTAATGGTTACGGTCTTAACTCTTACTCTAGTATCATGGTTAAGGTCTTAACTCTTACTCTGGACTAATGGTTAAGGTCTTAACTCTTACTCTGGTATCATGGTTAAGGTCTTAACTCTTACTCTGGCATCATGGTTAAGGTCTTAACTCTTACTCTGGACTAATGGTTAAGGTCTTAGACTCTTACTCTGGACTAATGGTTAAGGTCTTAACTCTTACTCTGGCATCATGGTTAAGGTCTTAGACTCTTACTCTGGACTAATGGTTAAGGTCTTAACTCTTACTCTGGACTAATGGTTAAGGTCTTAACTCTTACTCTGGACTAATGGTTAAGGTCTTAGACTCTTACTCTCGACTAATGGTTAAGGTCTTAACTCTTACTCTGGCATCATGGTTAAGGTCTTAGACTCTTACTCTGGACTAATGGTTAAGGTCTTAACTCATACTCTGGACTAATGGTTAAGGTCTTAACTCTTACTCTGGACTAATGGTTAAGGTATTAACTCTTACTCTGGCATCATGGTTAAGGTCTTAACTCTTACTCTGGACTAATGGTTAAGGTCTTAACTCTTACTCTGGCATCATGGTTAAGGTCTTAACTCTTACTCTGGACTAATGGTTAAGGTCTTAACTCTTACTCTGGGATCATGGTTAAGTTCGTAACTCTTACTGTGGCCTATTGGTTAAGGTCCTAACTCTTACTCTGGCATCATGGTTAATTTCTTAACTCTTACTCTGGCATCATGGTTAAGGTCTTAACTCCTACTCTGGACTAATGGTTAAGGTCTTAACTCTTACTCTGGACTAATGGTTAAGGTCTTATCTCTTACTCTTGGCTAATGATTAAGGTCTTAACTCTTACTCTGGCATCATGGTTTAGGTCTTAACTCCTACTCTGGCATCATGGTTGAGGTCTTAACTCTTACTCTGGACTAATGGTTAAGGTCTTAACTCTTACTCTGGCATCACGGTTAAGGTCTTAACTCTTACTCTGGACTAATGGTTAAGGTCTTAACTCTTACTCTGGGCTAATGATTAAGGTCTTAACTCTTACTCTGGCATCATGGTTAAGGTCTTAACTCTTACTCTGGACTAATGGTTAAGGTCTTAACTCTTACTCTGGCATCACGGTTAAGGTCTTAACTCTTACTCCGGACTAATGGTTAAGGTCTTAACTCTTACTCTGGACTAATGGTTACGGTCTTAACTCTTACTCTAGCATCATGGTTAAGGTCTTAACTCTTACTCTGGACTAATGGTTAAGGTCTTAACTCTTACTCTGGCATCATGGTTAAGGTCTTAACTCTTACTCTGGACTAATGGTTAAGCTCTTAACTCTTACTCTGGCATCATGGTTAAGGCCTTAGACTCTTACTCTGGACTAATGGTTAAGGTCTTAACTCTTACTCTGGACTAATGGTTAAGGTCTTAACTCTTACTGTGGACTAATGGTTAAGGTCTTAACTCTTACGCTGGCATCATGGTTAAGGTCTTAACTCTTACTCTGGACTAATGGTTAAGGTCTTAAGTCTTACTCTGGCATCATGGTTAAGGTCTTAACTCTTACTCTGGACTAATCGTTAAGGTCTTAACTCTTACTCTGACATCATGGTTAAGGTCTTAACACTTACTCTGGACTAATGGTTAAGGTCTTAACTCTTACTCTGTCATCATCGTTAAGGTCTTAACTCTTACTCTGGCATCATGGTTAAGGTCTTAGACTCTTACTCTGGACTAATGGTTAAGGTCTTAACTCTTACTCTTGCATCATCGTTAAGGTCTTAACTCTTACTCTGGCATCATGGTTAAGGTCTTAACTCTTACTCTGGACTAATGGTTAAGGTCTTAACTCTTACTCTGGACTAATGGTTAAGGTCTTAACTCTTACTCTGGCATCATGGTTAAGGTCTTAGACTCTTACTCTGGAATAATGGTTAAGGTCTTAACACTTACTCTGGACTAATGGTTAAGGTCTTAACTCTTACTCTGGCATCACGGTTAAGGTCTTAACTCTTACTCTGGACTAATGGTTAAGGTCTTAACTCTTACTCTGGGCTAATGGTTAAGGTCTTAACTCTTACTCTGGACTAATGGTTAAGGTATTAACTCTTACTCTGGACTAATGGTTAAGGTCTTAGACTCTTACTCTGGCATCATGGTTAAGGTCTTAACTCTTACTCTGAACTAATGGTTAAGGTCTTAACTCTTACTCTGGTATCATGGTTAAGTTCGTAACTCTTACTGTGGCCTATTGGTTAAGATCCTAACTCTTACTCTGGCATCATGGTTAATGTCTTAACTCTTACTCTGGCATCATGGTTAAGGTCTTAACTTTTACTCTGGACTAATGGTTAAGGTCTTAACTCTTACTCTAGCATTACGGTTAAGGTCTTAACTCTTACTCTGGACTAATGGTTAAGGTCTTAACTCTTACTCTGGCATCATGGTTAAGGTCTTAACTCTTACTCTGGCATCATGGTTAAGGTCTTAACTCTTACTATGGACTAATGGTTAAGGTCTTAACTCTTACTCTGGACTAATGGTTAAGGTCTTAACTCTTACTCTGGCATCATGGTTAAGGTCTTAGACTCTTACTCTGGAATAATGGTTAAGGTCTTAACACTTACTCTGGACTAATGGTTAAGGTCTTAACTCTTACTCTGGCATCACGGTTAAGGTCTTAACTCTTATTCTGGACTAATGGTTAAGGTCTTAACTCTTACTCTGGGCTAATGGTTAAGGTCTTAACTCTTACTCTGGACTAATGGTTAAGGTCTTAACTCTTACTCTGGACTAATGGTTAAGGTCTTAGACTCTTACTCTGGCATCATGGTTAAGGTCTTAACTCTTACTCTGAACTAATGGTTAAGGTCTTAACTCTTACTCTGGTATCATGGTTAAGTTCGTAACTCTTACTGTGGCCTATTGGTTAAGGTCCTAACTCTTACTCTGGCATCATGGTTAATGTCTTAACTCTTACTCTGGCATCATGGTTAAGGTCTTAACTTTTACTCTGGACTAATGGTTAAGGTCTTAACTCTTACTCTAGCATTACGGTTAAGGTCTTAACTCTTACTCTGGGCTAATGGTTAAGGTCTTAACTCTTACTCTGGACTAATGGTTAAGGTCTTAACTCTTACTCTGGACTAATGGTTAAGGTCTTAACTCTTACTCTGGCATCATGGTTGAGGTCTTAACTCTTACTCTGGACTAATGGTTAAGGTCTTAACTCTTACTCTGGACTAATGGTTAAGGTCTTAACTCTTACTCTGGCATCATCGTTAAGGTCTTAACTCTTACTCTGGCATCATGGTTAAGGTCTTAACTCTTACTCTGGACTAATGGTTAAGGTCTTAACTCTTACTCTGGAATAATGGTTAAGGTCTTAACTCTTACTCTGGCATCATGGTTAAGGTCTTAACTCTGGCATCATGGTTAAGGTCTTAACTCTTACTCTGGCATCATGGTTAAGGTCTTAGACTCATACTCTGGCATCATGGTTAAGGTCTCAACTCTTACTCTGGACTAATGGTTAAGGTCTTAACTCTTACTCTGGCATCATGGTTAAGGTCTTAGACTCTTACTCTGGAATAATGGTTAAGGTCTTAACACTTACTCTGGACTAATGGTTAAGGTCTTAACTCTTACTCTGGCATCACGGTTAAGGTCTTAACTCTTACTCTGGACTAATGGTTAAGGTCTTAACTCTTACTCTGGGCTAATGGTTAAGGTCTTAACTCTTACTCTGAACTAATGGTTAAGGTATTAACTCTTACTCTGGACTAATGGTTAAGGTCTTAGACTCTTACTCTGGCATCATGGTTAAGGTCTTAACTCTTACTCTGAACTAATGGTTAAGGTCTTAACTCTTACTCTGGTATCATGGTTAAGTTCGTAACTCTTACTGTGGCCTATTGGTTAAGGTCCTAACTCTTACTCTGGCATCATGGTTAATGTCTTAACTCTTACTCTGGCATCATGGTTAAGGTCTTAACTTTTACTCTGGACTAATGGTTAAGGTCTTAACTCTTACTCTAGCATTACGGTTAAGGTCTTAACTCTTACTCTGGACTAATGGTTAAGGTCTTAACTCTTACTCTGGCATCATGGTTAAGGTCTTAACTCTTACTATGGACTAATGGTTAAGGTCTTAACTCTTACTCTGGACTAATGGTTAAGGTCTTAACTCTTACTCTGGCATCATGGTTAAGGTCTTAGACTCTTACTCTGGAATAATGGTTAAGGTCTTAACACTTACTCTGGACTAATGGTTAAGGTCTTAACTCTTACTCTGGCATCACGGTTAAGGTCTTAACTCTTATTCTGGACTAATGGTTAAGGTCTTAACTCTTACTCTGGGCTAATGGTTAAGGTCTTAACTCTTACTCTGGACTAATGGTTAAGGTCTTAACTCTTACTCTGGACTAATGGTTAAGGTCTTAGACTCTTACTCTGGCATCATGGTTAAGGTCTTAACTCTTACTCTGAACTAATGGTTAAGGTCTTAACTCTTACTCTGGTATCATGGTTAAGTTCGTAACTCTTACTGTGGCCTATTGGTTAAGGTCCTAACTCTTACTCTGGCATCATGGTTAAGGTCTTAACTTTTACTCTGGACTAATGGTTAAGGTCTTAACTCTTACTCTAGCATTACGGTTAAGGTCTTAACTCTTACTCTGGGCTAATGGTTAAGGTCTTAACTCTTACTCTGGACTAATGGTTAAGGTCTTAACTCTTACTCTGGACTAATGGTTAAGGTCTTAACTCTTACTCTGGCATCATGGTTGAGGTCTTAACTCTTACTCTGGACTAATGGTTAAGGTCTTAACTCTTACTCTGGACTAATGGTTAAGGTCTTAACTCTTACTCTGGCATCATGGTTAAGGTCTTAACTCTTACTCTGGACTAATGGTTAAGGTCTTAACTCTTACTCTGGAATAATGGTTAAGGTCTTAACTCTTACTCTGGCATCATGGTTAAGGTCTTAACTCTGGCATCATGGTTAAGGTCTTAACTCTTACTCTGGACTAATGGTTAAGGTCTTAACTCTAACTCTGGCATCATGGTTAAGGTCTTAGACACATACTCTGGCATCATGGTTAAGGTCTCAACTCTTACTCTGGACTAATGGTTAAGGTCTTAACTCTTACTCTGGCATCATGGTTAAGGTCTTAGACTCTTACTCTGGACTAATGGTTAAGGTCTTAACTCTTACTCTGGGCTAATGGTTAAGGTCTTAACTCTTACTCTGGACTAATGGTTAAAGTCTTATCTCTTACTCTGGACTAATGGTTAAGGTCTTAGACTCTTACTCTGGCATCATGGATAAGGTCTTAGACTCTTACTCTGGACTACTGGTTAATGTCTTAACTCTTACTCTGGCATCATGGTTAAGGTCTTAACTCTCACTCTGGCATCATGGTTAAGGTCTTAACTCTTACTCTGTACTCATGGTTAAGGTCTTAACACTTACTCTGGCATCATGGTTAAGGTCTTAACTCTTACTCTGGACTAATGGTTAAGGTCTGAACTCTTACTCTGGACTAATGGTTAAGGTCTTAACTCTTACTCTGGACTAATGGTTAAGGTCTTAGACTCTTACTCTCGACTAATGGTTAAGGTCTTAACTCTTACTCTGGCATCATGGTTAAGGTCTTAGACTCTTACTCTGGACTAATGGTTAAGGTCTTAACTCATACTCTGGACTAATGGTTAAGGCCTTAGACTCTTACTCTGGACTAATGGTTAAGGTCTTAACTCTTACTCTGGACTAATGGTTAAGGTCTTAACTCTTACTCTGGACTAATGGTTAAGGTCTTAACTCTTACGCTGGCATCATGGTTAAGGTCTTAACTCTTACTCTGGACTAATGGTTAAGGTCTTAAGTCTTACTCTGGCATCATGGTTAAGGTCTTAACTCTTACTCTGGACTAATGGTTAAGGTCTTAACTCTTACTCTGACATCATGGTTAAGGTCTTAACCCCTTCGGTGCTCATGACGGAATGGTTCCGTCATGACCCACGGTTGAGCTGTGCTCATGACGGAACCATTCCGTCATGACCCCGCCCGCGCAAGATTCCGCCAGCACAGCGGCGGAATCTGCGCAGCATCGAAGGGGTTAACACTTACTCTGGACTAATGGTTAAGGTCTTAACTCTTACTCTGTCATCATCGTTAAGGTCTTAACTCTTACTCTGGCATCATGGTTAAGGTCTTAGACTCTTACTCTGGACTAATGGTTAAGGTCTTAACTCTTACTCTTGCATCATCGTTAAGGTCTTAACTCTTACTCTGGCATCATGGTTAAGGTCTTAACTCTTACTCTGGACTAATGGTTAAGGTCTTAACTCTTACTCTGGACTAATGGTTAAGGTCTTAACTCTTACTCTGGCATCATGGTTAAGGTCTTAACTCTGGCATCATGGTTAAGGTCTTAACTCTTACTCTGGACTAATGGTTAAGGTCTTAACTCTTAGTCTGGCATCATGGTTAAGGTCTTAACTCTTACTCTGGACTAATGGTTAAGGTCTTAGACTCTTACTCTGGACTAATGGTTAAGGTCTTAACTCTTTCTCTGGGCTAATGGTTAAGGTCTTAACTCTTACTCTGGCATCATGGTTAAGGTCTTAACTCTTACTCTGGACTAATGGTTAAGGTCTTAGACTCTTACTATGGACTAAGGGTTAAGGTCTTAACTTTTTCTCTGGGCTAATGGTTAAGGTCTTAGACTCTTACTCTGGCATCATGGTTAAGGTCTTAGACTCTTACTCTGGCATCAATGTTAAGGTCTTAACTCTTACTCTGGCATCATGGTTAAGGTCTTAACTCTTACTCTGGACTAATGGTTAAGGTCTGAACTCTTACTCTGGACTAATGGTTAAGGTCTTAACTCTTACTCTGGACTAATGGTTAAGGTCTTAGACTCTTACTCTGGACTAATGGTTAAGGTCTTAACTCTTACTCTGGCATCATGGTTAAGGTCTTAGACTCTTACTCTGGACTAATGGTTAAGGTCTTAACTCTTACTCTGGACTAATGGTTAAGGTCTTAACTCTTACTCTGGACCAATGGTTAAGGTCTTAACTCTTACTCTGGACTAATGGTTAAGGTCTTAACTCTTACTCTGGACTAATGGTTAAGGTCTTATCTCTTACTCTGGGCTAATGATTAAGGTCTTAACTCTTACTCTGGCATCATGGTTAAGGTCTTAACTCTTACTCTGGCATCATGGTTAAGGTCTTAACTCTTACTCTGGACTAATGGTTAAGGTCTTAACTCTTACTCTGGCATCACGGTTAAGGTCTTAACTCTTACTCTGGACTAATGGTTAAGGTCTTAACTCTTACTCTGGGCTAATGTTTAAGGTCTTAACTCTTACTCTGGACTAATGGTTAAGGTCTTAGTCTCTTACTCTGGCATAATGGTTAAGGTCTTAACTCTTACTCTGAACTAATGGTTAAGGTCTTAACTCTTACTCTGGCATCATGGTTAAGTTCGTAACTCTTACTGTGGCCTATTGGTTAAGGTCCTAACTCTTACTCTGGCATCATGGTTAATGTCTTAACTCTTACTCTGGCATCATGGTTAAGGTCTTAACTCTTACTCTGGACTAATGGTTAAGGTCTTAACTCTTACTCTAGCATCACGGTTAAGGTCTTAACTCTTACTCTGGGCTAATGGTTAAGGTCTTAACTCTTACTCTGGACTAATGGTTAAGGTCTTAACTCTTACTCTGGACTAATGGTTAAGGTCTTAACTCTTACTCTAGGCTAATGATTAAGGTCTTAATTCTTACTCTGGACTAATGGTTAAGGTCTTAACTCTTACTCTGGCATCACGGTTAAGGTCTTAACTCTTACTCTGGACTAATGGTTACGGTCTTAACTCTTACTCTAGTATCATGGTTAAGGTCTTAACTCTTACTCTGGACTAATGGTTAAGGTCTTAACTCTTACTCTGGTATCATGGTTAAGGTCTTAATTCTTACTCTGGCATCATGGTTAAGGTCTTAACTCTTACTCTGGACTAATGGTTAAGGTCTTAGACTCTTACTCTGGACTAATGGTTAAGGTCTTAACTCTTACTCTGGCATCATGGTTAAGGTCTTAGACTCTTACTCTGGACTAATGGTTAAGGTCTTAACTCTTACTCTGGACTAATGGTTAAGGTCTTAACTCTTACTCTGGACTAATGGTTAAGGTCTTAGACTCTTACTCTCGACTAATGGTTAAGGTCTTAACTCTTACTCTGGCATCATGGTTAAGGTCTTAGACTCTTACTCTGGACTAATGGTTAAGGTCTTAACTCATACTCTGGACTAATGGTTAAGGTCTTAACTCTTACTCTGGACTAATGGTTAAGGTATTAACTCTTACTCTGGCATCATGGTTAAGGTCTTAACTCTTACTCTGGACTAATGGTTAAGGTCTTAACTCTTACTCTGGCATCATGGTTAAGGTCTTAACTCTTACTCTGGACTAATGGTTAAGGTCTTAACTCTTACTCTGGGATCATGGTTAAGTTCGTAACTCTTACTGTGGCCTATTGGTTAAGGTCCTAACTCTTACTCTGGCATCATGGTTAATTTCTTAACTCTTACTCTGGCATCATGGTTAAGGTCTTAACTCTTACTCTGGACTAATGGTTAAGGTCTTAACTCTTACTCTGGACTAATGGTTAAGGTCTTATCTCTTACTCTTGGCTAATGATTAAGGTCTTAACTCTTACTCTGGCATCATGGTTTAGGTCTTAACTCCTACTCTGGCATCATGGTTAAGGTCTTAACTCTTACTCTGGACTAATGGTTAAGGTCTTAACTCTTACTCTGGCATCACGGTTAAGGTCTTAACTGTTACTCTGGACTAATGGTTAAGGTCTTAACTCTTACTCTGGGCTAATGATTAAGGTCTTAACTCTTACTCTGGCATCATGGTTAAGGTCTTAACTCTTACTCTGGACTAATGGTTAAGGTCTTAACTCTTACTCTGGCATCACGGTTAAGGTCTTAACTCTTACTCCGGACTAATGGTTAAGGTCTTAACTCTTACTCTGGCATCATGGTTAAGGTCTTAGACTCTTACTCTGGAATAATGGTTAAGGTCTTAACACTTACTCTGGACTAATGGTTAAGGTCTTAACTCTTACTCTGGCATCACGGTTAAGGTCTTAACTCTTACTCTGGACTAATGGTTAAGGTCTTAACTCTTACTCTGGGCTAATGGTTAAGGTCTTAACTCTTACTCTGGACTAATGGTTAAGGTATTAACTCTTACTCTGGACTAATGGTTAAGGTCTTAGACTCTTACTCTGGCATCATGGTTAAGGTCTTAACTCTTACTCTGAAGTAATGGTTAAGGTCTTAACTCTTACTCTGGTATCATGGTTAAGTTCGTAACTCTTACTGTGGCCTATTGGTTAAGGTCCTAACTCTTACTCTGGCATCATGGTTAATGTCTTAACTCTTACTCTGGCATCATGGTTAAGGTCTTAACTTTTACTCTGGACTAATGGTTAAGGTCTTAACTCTTACTCTAACATTACGGTTAAGGTCTTAACTCTTACTCTGGACTAATGGTTAAGGTCTTAACTCTTACTCTGGCATCATGGTTAAGGTCTTAACTCTTACTCTGGCATCATGGTTAAGGTCTTAACTCTTACTTTGGACTAATGGTTAAGGTCTTAACTCTTACTCTGGACTAATGGTTAAGGTCTTAACTCTTACTCTGGCATCATGGTTAAGGTCTTAGACTCTTACTCTGGAATAATGGTTAAGGTCTTAACACTTACTCTGGACTAATGGTTAAGGTCTTAACTCTTACTCTGGCATCACGGTTAAGGTCTTAACTCTTATTCTGGACTAATGGTTAAGGTCTTAACTCTTACTCTGGGCTAATGGTTAAGGTCTTAACTCTTACTCTGGACTAATGGTTAAGGTCTTAACTCTTACTCTGGACTAATGGTTAAGGTCTTAGACTCTTACTCTGGCATCATGGTTAAGGTCTTAACTCTTACTCTGAACTAATGGTTAAGGTCTTAACTCTTACTCTGGTATCATGGTTAAGTTCGTAACTCTTACTGTGGCCTATTGGTTAAGGTCCTAACTCTTACTCTGGCATCATGGTTAATGTCTTAACTCTTACTCTGGCATCATGGTTAAGGTCTTAACTTTTACTCTGGACTAATGGTTAAGGTCTTAACTCTTACTCTAGCATTACGGTTAAGGTCTTAACTCTTACTCTGGGCTAATGGTTAAGGTCTTAACTCTTACTCTGGACTAATGGTTAAGGTCTTAACTCTTACTCTGGACTAATGGTTAAGGTCTTAACTCTTACTCTGGCATCATGGTTGAGGTCTTAACTCTTACTCTGGACTAATGGTTAAGGTCTTAACTCTTACTCTGGACTAATGGTTAAGGTCTTAACTCTTACTCTGGCATCATCGTTAAGGTCTTAACTCTTACTCTGGCATCATGGTTAAGGTCTTAACTCTTACTCTGGACTAATGGTTAAGGTCTTAACTCTTACTCTGGAATAATGGTTAAGGTCTTAACTCTTACTCTGGCATCATGGTTAAGGTCTTAACTCTGGCATCATGGTTAAGGTCTTAACTCTTACTCTGGACTAATGGTTAAGGTCTTAACTCTAACTCTGGCATCATGGTTAAGGTCTTAGACTCATACTCTGGCATCATGGTTAAGGTCTCAACTCTTACTCTGGACTAATGGTTAATGTCTTAACTCTTACTCTGGCATCATGGTTAAGGTCTTAGACTCTTACTCTGGACTAATGGTTAAGGTCTTAACTCTTACTCTGGGCTAATGGTTAAGGTCTTAACTCTTACTCTGGACTAATGGTTAAAGTCTTATCTCTTACTCTGGACTAATGGTTAAGGTCTTAGACTCTTACTCTGGCATCATGGATAAGGTCTTAGACTCTTACTCTGGACTACTGGTTAATGTCTTAACTCTTACTCTGGCGTCATGGTTAAGGTCTTAACTCTCACTCTGGCATCATGGTTAAGGTCTTAACTCTTACTCTGTACTCGTGGTTAAGGTCTTAACACTTACTCTGGCATCATGGTTAAGGTCTTAACTCTTACTCTGGACTAATGGTTAAGGTCTGAACTCTTACTCTGGACTAATGGTTAAGGTCTTAACTCTTACTCTGGACTAATGGTTAAGGTCTTAGACTCTTACTCTCGACTAATGGTTAAGGTCTTAACTCTTACTCTGGCATCATGTTTAAGGTCTTAGACTCTTACTCTGGACTAATGGTTAAGGTCTTAACTCATACTCTGGACTAATGGTTAAGGCCTTAGACTCTTACTCTGGACTAATGGTTAAGGTCTTAACTCTTACTCTGGACTAATGGTTAAGGTCTTAACTCTTACTCTGGACTAATGGTTAAGGTCTTAACTCTTACGCTGGCATCATGGTTAAGGTCTTAACTCTTACTCTGGACTAATGGTTAAGGTCTTAAGTCTTACTCTGGCATCATGGTTAAGGTCTTAACTCTTACTCTGGACTAATGGTTAAGGTCTTAACTCTTACTCTGACATCATGGTTAAGGTCTTAACACTTACTCTGGACTAATGGTTAAGGTCTTAACTCTTACTCTGTCATCATCGTTAAGGTCTTAACTCTTACTCTGGCATCATGGTTAAGGTCTTAGACTCTTACTCTGGACTAATGGTTAAGGTCTTAACTCTTACTCTTGCATCATCGTTAAGGTCTTAACTCTTACTCTGGCATCATGGTTAAGGTCTTAACTCTTACTCTGGACTAATGGTTAAGGTCTTAACTCTTACTCTGGACTAATGGTTAAGGTCTTAACTCTTACTCTGGCATCATGGTTAAGGTCTTAACTCTGGCATCATGGTTAAGGTCTTAACTCTTACTCTGGACTAATGGTTAAGGTCTTAACTCTTAGTCTGGCATCATGGTTAAGGTCTTAACTCTTACTCTGGACTAATGGTTAAGGTCTTAGACTCTTACTCTGGACTAATGGTTAAGGTCTTAACTCTTTCTCTGGGCTAATGGTTAAGGTCTTAACTCTTACTCTGGCATCATGGTTAAGGTCTTAACTCTTACTCTGGACTAATGGTTAAGGTCTTAGACTCTTACTATGGACTAAGGGTTAAGGTCTTAACTTTTTCTCTGGGCTAATGGTTAAGGTCTTAGACTCTTACTCTGGCATCATGGTTAAGGTCTTAGACTCTTACTCTGGCATCAATGTTAAGGTCTTAACTCTTACTCTGGCATCATGGTTAAGGTCTTAACTCTTACTCTGGACTAATGGTTAAGGTCTGAACTCTTACTCTGGACTAATGGTTAAGGTCTTAACTCTTACTCTGGACTAATGGTTAAGGTCTTAGACTCTTACTCTGGACTAATGGTTAAGGTCTTAACTCTTACTCTGGCATCATGGTTAAGGTCTTAGACTCTTACTCTGGACTAATGGTTAAGGTCTTAACTCTTACTCTGGACCAATGGTTAAGGTCTTAACTCTTACTCTGGACTAATGGTTAAGGTCTTAACTCTTACTCTGGACTAATGGTTAAGGTCTTATCTCTTACTCTGGGCTAATGATTAAGGTCTTAACTCTTACTCTGGCATCATGGTTAAGGTCTTAACTCTTACTCTGGACTAATGGTTAAGGTCTTAACTCTTACTCTGGCATCACGGTTAAGGTCTTAACTCTTACTCTGGACTAATGGTTAAGGTCTTAACTCTTACTCTGGGCTAATGTTTAAGGTCTTAACTCTTACTCTGGACTAATGGTTAAGGTCTTAGTCTCTTACTCTGGCATAATGTTTAAGGTCTTAACTCTTACTCTGAACTAATGGTTAAGGTCTTAACTCTTACTCTGGCATCATGGTTAAGTTCGTAACTCTTACTGTGGCCTATTGGTTAAGGTCCTAACTCTTACTCTGGCATCATGGTTAATGTCTTAACTCTTACTCTGGCATCATGGTTAAGGTCTTAACTCTTACTCTGGACTAATGGTTAAGGTCTTAACTCTTACTCTAGCATCACGGTTAAGGTCTTAACTCTTACTCTGGGCTAATGGTTAAGGTCTTAACTCTTACTCTGGACTAATGGTTAAGGTCTTAACTCTTACTCTGGACTAATGGTTAAGGTCTTAACTCTTACTCTAGGCTAATGATTAAGGTCTTAATTCTTACTCTGGACTAATGGTTAAGGTCTTAACTCTTACTCTGGCATCACGGTTAAGGTCTTAACTCTTACTCTGGACTAATGGTTACAGTCTTAACTCTTACTCTAGTATCATGGTTAAGGTCTTAACTCTTACTCTGGACTAATGGTTAAGGTCTTAACTCTTACTCTGGTATCATGGTTAAGGTCTTAACTCTTACTCTGGCATCATGGTTAAGGTCTTAACTCTTACTCTGGACTAATGGTTAAGGTCTTAGACTCTTACTCTGGACTAATGGTTAAGGTCTTAACTCTTACTCTGGCATCATGGTTAAGGTCTTAGACTCTTACTCTGGACTAATGGTTAAGGTCTTAACTCTTACTCTGGACTAATGGTTAAGGTCTTAACTCTTACTCTGGACTAATGGTTAAGGTCTTAGACTCTTACTCTCGACTAATGGTTAAGGTCTTAACTCTTACTCTGGCATCATGGTTAAGGTCTTAGACTCTTACTCTGGACTAATGGTTAAGGTCTTAACTCATACTCTGGACTAATGGTTAAGGTCTTAACTCTTACTCTGGACTAATGGTTAAGGTATTAACTCTTACTCTGGCATCATGGTTAAGGTCTTAACTCTTACTCTGGACTAATGGTTAAGGTCTTAACTCTTACTCTGGCATCATGGTTAAGGTCTTAACTCTTACTCTGGACTAATGGTTAAGGTCTTAACTCTTACTCTGGGATCATGGTTAAGTTCGTAACTCTTACTGTGGCCTATTGGTTAAGGTCCTAACTCTTACTCTGGCATCATGGTTAATTTCTTAACTCTTACTCTGGCATCATGGTTAAGGTCTTAACTCTTACTCTGGACTAATGGTTAAGGTCTTAACTCTTACTCTGGACTAATGGTTAAGGTCTTATCTCTTACTCTTGGCTAATGATTAAGGTCTTAACTCTTACTCTGGCATCATGGTTTAGGTCTTAACTCCTACTCTGGCATCATGGTTAAGGTCTTAACTCTTACTCTGGACTAATGGTTAAGGTCTTAACTCTTACTCTGGCATCACGGTTAAGGTCTTAACTGTTACTCTGGACTAATGGTTAAGGTCTTAACTCTTACTCTGGGCTAATGATTAAGGTCTTAACTCTTACTCTGGCATCATGGTTAAGGTCTTAACTCTTACTCTGGACTAATGGTTAAGGTCTTAACTCTTACTCTGGCATCACGGTTAAGGTCTTAACTCTTACTCCGGACTAATGGTTAAGGTCTTAACTCTTACTCTGGACTAATGGTTACGGTCTTAACTCTTACTCTAGCATCATGGTTAAGGTCTTAACTCTTACTCTGGACTAATGGTTAAGGTCTTAACTCTTACTCTGGCATCATGGTTAAGGTCTTAACTCTTACTCTGGACTAATGGTTAAGCTCTTAACTCTTACTCTGGCATCATGGTTAAGGCCTTAGACTCTTACTCTGGACTAATGGTTAAGGTCTTAACTCTTACTCTGGACTAATGGTTAAGGTCTTAACTCTTACTGTGGACTAATGGTTAAGGTCTTAACTCTTACGCTGGCATCATGGTTAATGTCTTAACTCTTACTCTGGACTAATGGTTAAGGTCTTAAGTCTTACTCTGGCATCATGGTTAAGGTCTTAACTCTTACTCTGGACTAATCGTTAAGGTCTTAACTCTTACTCTGACATCATGGTTAAGGTCTTAACACTTACTCTGGACTAATGGTTAAGGTCTTAACTCTTACTCTGTCATCATCGTTAAGGTCTTAACTCTTACTCTGGCATCATGGTTAAGGTCTTAGACTCTTACTCTGGACTAATGGTTAAGGTCTTAAAATCTTACTCTTGCATCATCGTTAAGGTCTTAACTCTTACTCTGGCATCATGGTTAAGGTCTTAACTCTTACTCTGGACTAATGGTTAAGGTCTTAACTCTTACTCTGGACTAATGGTTAAGGTCTTAACTCTTACTCTGGCATCATGGTTAAGGTCTTAGACTCTTACTCTGGAATAATGGTTAAGGTCTTAACACTTACTCTGGACTAATGGTTAAGGTCTTAACTCTTACTCTGGCATCACGGTTAAGGTCTTAACTCTTACTCTGGACTAATGGTTAAGGTCTTAACTCTTACTCTGGGCTAATGGTTAAGGTCTTAACTCTTACTCTGGACTAATGGTTAAGGTATTAACTCTTACTCTGGACTAATGGTTAAGGTCTTAGACTCTTACTCTGGCATCATGGTTAAGGTCTTAACTCTTACTCTGAACTAATGGTTAAGGTCTTAACTCTTACTCTGGTATCATGGTTAAGTTCGTAACTCTTACTGTGGCCTATTGGTTAAGGTCCTAACTCTTACTCTGGCATCATGGTTAATGTCTTAACTCTTACTCTGGCATCATGGTTAAGGTCTTAACTTTTACTCTGGACTAATGGTTAAGGTCTTAACTCTTACTCTAGCATTACGGTTAAGGTCTTAACTCTTACTCTGGACTAATGGTTAAGGTCTTCACTCTTACTCTGGCATCATGGTTAAGGTCTTAACTCTTACTCTGGCATCATGGTTAAGGTCTTAACTCTTACTATGGACTAATGGTTAAGGTCTTAACTCTTACTCTGGACTAATGGTTAAGGTCTTAACTCTTACTCTGGCATCATGGTTAAGGTCTTAGACTCTTACTCTGGAATAATGGTTAAGGTCTTAACACTTACTCTGGACTAATGGTTAAGGTCTTAACTCTTACTCTGGCATCACGGTTAAGGTCTTAACTCTTATTCTGGACTAATGGTTAAGGTCTTAACTCTTACTCTGGGCTAATGGTTAAGGTCTTAACTCTTACTCTGGACTAATGGTTAAGGTCTTAACTCTTACTCTGGACTAATGGTTAAGGTCTTAGACTCTTACTCTGGCATCATGGTTAAGGTCTTAACTCTTACTCTGAACTAATGGTTAAGGTCTTAACTCTTACTCTGGTATCATGGTTAAGTTCGTAACTCTTACTGTGGCCTATTGGTTAAGGTCCTAACTCTTACTCTGGCATCATGGTTAATGTCTTAACTCTTACTCTGGCATCATGGTTAAGGTCTTAACTTTTACTCTGGACTAATGGTTAAGGTCTTAACTCTTACTCTAGCATTACGGTTAAGGTCTTAACTCTTACTCTGGGCTAATGGTTAAGGTCTTAACTCTTACTCTGGACTAATGGTTAAGGTCTTAACTCTTACTCTGGACTAATGGTTAAGGTCTTAACTCTTACTCTGGCATCATGGTTGAGGTCTTAACTCTTACTCTGGACTAATGGTTAAGGTCTTAACTCTTACTCTGGACTAATGGTTAAGGTCTTAACTCTTACTCTGGCATCATCGTTAAGGTCTTAACTCTTACTCTGGCATCATGGTTAAGGTCTTAACTCTTACTCTGGACTAATGGTTAAGGTCTTAACTCTTACTCTGGAATAATGGTTAAGGTCTTAACTCTTACTCTGGCATCATGGTTAAGGTCTTAACTCTGGACTAATGGTTAAGGTCTTAGACTCTTACTCTCGACTAATGGTTAAGGTCTTAACTCTTACTCTGGCATCATGGTTAAGGTCTTAGACTCTTACTCTGGACTAATGGTTAAGGTCTTAACTCATACTCTGGACTAATGGTTAAGGCCTTAGACTCTTACTCTGGACTAATGGTTAAGGTCTTAACTCTTACTCTGGACTAATGGTTAAGGTCTTAACTCTTACTCTGGACTAATGGTTAAGGTCTTAACTCTTACGCTGGCATCATGGTTAAGGTCTTAACTCTTACTCTGGACTAATGGTTAAGGTCTTAAGTCTTACTCTGGCATCATGGTTAAGGTCTTAACTCTTACTCTGGACTAATGGTTAAGGTCTTAACTCTTACTCTGACATCATGGTTAAGGTCTTAACACTTACTCTGGACTAATGGTTAAGGTCTTAACTCTTACTCTGTCATCATCGTTAAGGTCTTAACTCTTACTCTGGCATCATGGTTAAGGTCTTAGACTCTTACTCTGGACTAATGGTTAAGGTCTTAACTCTTACTCTTGCATCATCGTTAAGGTCTTAACTCTTACTCTGGCATCATGGTTAAGGTCTTAACTCTTACTCTGGACTAATGGTTAAGGTCTTAACTCTTACTCTGGACTAATGGTTAAGGTCTTAACTCTTACTCTGGCATCATGGTTAAGGTCTTAACTCTGGCATCATGGTTAAGGTCTTAACTCTTACTCTGGACTAATGGTTAAGGTCTTAACTCTTAGTCTGGCATCATGGTTAAGGTCTTAACTCTTACTCTGGTCTAATGGTTAAGGTCTTAGACTCTTACTCTGGACTAATGGTTAAGGTCTTAACTCTTTCTCTGGGCTAATGGTTAAGGTCTTAACTCTTACTCTGGCATCATGGTTAAGGTCTTAACTCTTACTCTGGACTAATGGTTAAGGTCTTAGACTCTTACTATGGACTAAGGGTTAAGGTCTTAACTTTTTCTCTGGGCTAATGGTTAAGGTCTTAGACTCTTACTCTGGCATCATGGTTAAGGTCTTAGACTCTTACTCTGGACTAATGGTTAAGGTCTTAACTCATACTCTGGACTAATGGTTAAGGCCTTAGACTCTTACTCTGGACTAATGGTTAAGGTCTTAACTCTTACTCTGGACTAATGTTTAAGGTCTTAACTCTTACTCTGGACTAATGGTTAAGGTCTTAACTCTTACGCTGGCATCATGGTTAAGGTCTTAACTCTTACTCTGGACTAATGGTTAAGGTCTTAAGTCTTACTCTGGCATCATGGTTAAGGTCTTAACTCTTACTCTGGACTAATGGTTAAGGTCTTAACTCTTACTCTGACATCATGGTTAAGGTCTTAACACTTACTCTGGACTAATGGTTAAGGTCTTAACTCTTACTCTGTCATCATCGTTAAGGTCTTAACTCTTACTCTGGCATCATGGTTAAGGTCTTAGACTCTTACTCTGGACTAATGGTTAAGGTCTTAACTCTTACTCTTGCATCATCGTTAAGGTCTTAACTCTTACTCTGGCATCAATGTTAAGGTCTTAACTCTTACTCTGGCATCATGGTTAAGGTCTTAACTCTTACTCTGGACTAATGGTTAAGGTCTGAACTCTTACTCTGGACTAATGGTTAAGGTCTTAACTCTTACTCTGGACTAATGGTTAAGGTCTTAGACTGTTACTCTCGACTAATGGTTAAGGTCTTAACTCTTACTCTGGCATCATGGTTAAGGTCTTAGACTCTTACTCTGGACTAATGGTTAAGGTCTTAACTCATACTCTGGACTAATGGTTAAGGCCTTAGACTCTTACTCTGGACTAATGGTTAAGGTCTTAACTCTTACTCTGGACTAATGTTTAAGGTCTTAACTCTTACTCTGGACTAATGGTTAAGGTCTTAACTCTTACGCTGGCATCATGGTTAAGGTCTTAACTCTTACTCTGGACTAATGGTTAAGGTCTTAAGTCTTACTCTGGCATCATGGTTAAGGTCTTAACTCTTACTCTGGACTAATGGTTAAGGTCTTAACTCTTACTCTGACATCATGGTTAAGGTCTTAACACTTACTCTGGACTAATGGTTAAGGTCTTAACTCTTACTCTGTCATCATCGTTAAGGTCTTAACTCTTACTCTGGCATCATGGTTAAGGTCTTAGACTCTTACTCTGGACTAATGGTTAAGGTCTTAACTCTTACTCTTGCATCATCGTTAAGGTCTTAACTCTTACTCTGGCATCATGGTTAAGGTCTTAACTCTTACTCTGGACTAATGGTTAAGGTCTTAACTCTTACTCTGGACTAATGGTTAAGGTCTTAACTCTTACTCTGGCATCATGGTTAAGGTCTTAACTCTGGCATCATGGTTAAGGTCTTAACTCTTACTCTGGACTAATGGTTAAGGTCTTAACTCTTAGTCTGGCATCATGGTTAAGGTCTTAACTCTTACTCTGGACTAATGGTTAAGGTCTTAGACTCTTACTCTGGACTAATGGTTAAGGTCTTAACTCTTTCTCTGGGCTAATGGCTAAGGTCTTAGACTCTTACTCTGACATCATGGTTAAGGTCTTAGACTCTTACTCTGGCATCAAGGTTAAGGTCTTAACTCTTACTCTGGCAACATGGTTAAGGTCTTAACTCTTACTCTGGACTAATGGTTAAGGTCTTAACTCTTACTCTGGACTAATGGTTAAGGTCCTAACTCTTACTCTGGACTAATGGTTAAGGTCTTAACTCTTACTCTTGCATCATCGTTAAGGTCTTAACTCTTACTCTGGCATCATGGTTAAGGTCTTAACTCTTACTCTGGCATCATGGTTAAGGTCTTAACTCTTACTCTGGACTAATGGTTAAGGTCTTAACTCTTACTCTGGGATCATGGTTAAGTTCGTAACTCTTACTGTGGCCTATTGGTTAAGGTCCTAACTCTTACTCTGGCATCATGGTTAAGGTCTTAGACTCATACTCTGGCATCATGGTTAAGATCTTATCTCTTACTCTGGACTAATGGTTAAGTTCTTAACTCTTACTCTGGCATCATGGTTAAGGTCTTAGACTCTTACTTTGGACTAATGGTTAAGGTCTTAACTCTTACTCTGGGCTAATGGTTAAGGTCTTAACTCTTACTCTGGACTAATGGTTAAGGTCTTATCTTTTACTCTGGACTACTGGTTAATGTCTTAACTCTTACTCTGGCATCATGGTTAAGGTCTTAACTCTCACTCTGACATCATGGTTAAGGTCTTAACTCTTACTCTGTACTCATGGTTAAGGTCTTAACTCTTACTCTGGCATCATGGTTAAGGTCTTAACTCTTACTCTGGACTAATGGTTAAGGTCTTAACTCTTACTCTGGCATCATGGTTAAGGTCTTAGACTCTTACTCTGGAATAATGGTTAAGGTCTTAACACTTACTCTGGACTAATGGTTAAGGTCTTAACTCTTACTCTGGCATCACGGTTAAGGTCTTAACTCTTATTCTGGACTAATGGTTAAGGTCTTAACTCTTACTCTGGGCTAATGGTTAAGGTCTTAACTCTTACTCTGGACTAATGGTTAAGGTCTTAACTCTTACTCTGGACTAATGGTTAAGGTCTTAGACTCTTACTCTGGCATCATGGTTAAGGTCTTAGACTCTTACTCTGGACTAATGGTTAAGGTCTTAACTCTTACTCTGGACCAATGGTTAAGGTCTTAACTCTTACTCTGGACTAATGGTTAAGGTCTTAACTCTTACTCTGGACTAATGGTTAAGGTCTTATCTCTTACTCTGGGCTAATGATTAAGGTCTTAACTCTTACTCTGGCATCATGGTTAAGGTCTTAACTCTTACTCTGGACTAATGGTTAAGGTCTTAACTCTTACTCTGGCATCACGGTTAAGGTCTTAACTCTTACTCTGGACTAATGGTTAAGGTCTTAACTCTTACTCTGGGCTAATGTTTAAGGTCTTAACTCTTACTCTGGACTAATGGTTAAGGTCTTAGTCTCTTACTCTGGCATAATGTTTAAGGTCTTAACTCTTACTCTGAACTAATGGTTAAGGTCTTAACTCTTACTCTGGCATCATGGTTAAGTTCGTAACTCTTACTGTGGCCTATTGGTTAAGGTCCTAACTCTTACTCTGGCATCATGGTTAATGTCTTAACTCTTACTCTGGCATCATGGTTAAGGTCTTAACTCTTACTCTGGACTAATGGTTAAGGTCTTAACTCTTACTCTAGCATCACGGTTAAGGTCTTAACTCTTACTCTGGGCTAATGGTTAAGGTCTTAACTCTTACTCTGGACTAATGGTTAAGGTCTTAACTCTTACTCTGGACTAATGGTTAAGGTCTTAACTCTTACTCTAGGCTAATGATTAAGGTCTTAATTCTTACTCTGGACTAATGGTTAAGGTCTTAACTCTTACTCTGGCATCACGGTTAAGGTCTTAACTCTTACTCTGGACTAATGGTTACAGTCTTAACTCTTACTCTAGTATCATGGTTAAGGTCTTAACTCTTACTCTGGACTAATGGTTAAGGTCTTAACTCTTACTCTGGTATCATGGTTAAGGTCTTAACTCTTACTCTGGCATCATGGTTAAGGTCTTAACTCTTACTCTGGACTAATGGTTAAGGTCTTAGACTCTTACTCTGGACTAATGGTTAAGGTCTTAACTCTTACTCTGGCATCATGGTTAAGGTCTTAGACTCTTACTCTGGACTAATGGTTAAGGTCTTAACTCTTACTCTGGACTAATGGTTAAGGTCTTAGACTCTTACTCTCGACTAATGGTTAAGGTCTTAACTCTTACTCTGGCATCATGGTTAAGGTCTTAGACTCTTACTCTGGACTAATGGTTAAGGTCTTAACTCATACTCTGGACTAATGGTTAAGGTCTTAACTCTTACTCTGGACTAATGGTTAAGGTATTAACTCTTACTCTGGCATCATGGTTAAGGTCTTAACTCTTACTCTGGACTAATGGTTAAGGTCTTAACTCTTACTCTGGCATCATGGTTAAGGTCTTAACTCTTACTCTGGACTAATGGTTAAGGTCTTAACTCTTACTCTGGGATCATGGTTAAGTTCGTAACTCTTACTGTGGCCTATTGGTTAAGGTCCTAACTCTTACTCTGGCATCATGGTTAATTTCTTAACTCTTACTCTGGCATCATGGTTAAGGTCTTAACTCTTACTCTGGACTAATGGTTAAGGTCTTAACTCTTACTCTGGACTAATGGTTAAGGTCTTATCTCTTACTCTTGGCTAATGATTAAGGTCTTAACTCTTACTCTGGCATCATGGTTTAGGTCTTAACTCCTACTCTGGCATCATGGTTAAGGTCTTAACTCTTACTCTGGACTAATGGTTAAGGTCTTAACTCTTACTCTGGCATCACGGTTAAGGTCTTAACTGTTACTCTGGACTAATGGTTAAGGTCTTAACTCTTACTCTGGGCTAATGATTAAGGTCTTAACTCTTACTCTGGCATCATGGTTAAGGTCTTAACTCTTACTCTGGACTAATGGTTAAGGTCTTAACTCTTACTCTGGCATCACGGTTAAGGTCTTAACTCTTACTCCGGACTAATGGTTAAGGTCTTAACTCTTACTCTGGACTAATGGTTACGGTCTTAACTCTTACTCTAGCATCATGGTTAAGGTCTTAACTCTTACTCTGGACTAATGGTTAAGGTCTTAACTCTTACTCTGGCATCATGGTTAAGGTCTTAACTCTTACTCTGGACTAATGGTTAAGCTCTTAACTCTTACTCTGGCATCATGGTTAAGGCCTTAGACTCTTACTCTGGACTAATGGTTAAGGTCTTAACTCTTACTCTGGACTAATGGTTAAGGTCTTAACTCTTACTGTGGACTAATGGTTAAGGTCTTAACTCTTACGCTGGCATCATGGTTAATGTCTTAACTCTTACTCTGGACTAATGGTTAAGGTCTTAAGTCTTACTCTGGCATCATGGTTAAGGTCTTAACTCTTACTCTGGACTAATCGTTAAGGTCTTAACTCTTACTCTGACATCATGGTTAAGGTCTTAACACTTACTCTGGACTAATGGTTAAGGTCTTAACTCTTACTCTGTCATCATCGTTAAGGTCTTAACTCTTACTCTGGCATCATGGTTAAGGTCTTAGACTCTTACTCTGGACTAATGGTTAAGGTCTTAAAATCTTACTCTTGCATCATCGTTAAGGTCTTAACTCTTACTCTGGCATCATGGTTAAGGTCTTAACTCTTACTCTGGACTAATGGTTAAGGTCTTAACTCTTACTCTGGACTAATGGTTAAGGTCTTAACTCTTACTCTGGCATCATGGTTAAGGTCTTAGACTCTTACTCTGGAATAATGGTTAAGGTCTTAACACTTACTCTGGACTAATGGTTAAGGTCTTAACTCTTACTCTGGCATCACGGTTAAGGTCTTAACTCTTACTCTGGACTAATGGTTAAGGTCTTAACTCTTACTCTGGGCTAATGGTTAAGGTCTTAACTCTTACTCTGGACTAATGGTTAAGGTATTAACTCTTACTCTGGACTAATGGTTAAGGTCTTAGACTCTTACTCTGGCATCATGGTTAAGGTCTTAACTCTTACTCTGAACTAATGGTTAAGGTCTTAACTCTTACTCTGGTATCATGGTTAAGTTCGTAACTCTTACTGTGGCCTATTGGTTAAGGTCCTAACTCTTACTCTGGCATCATGGTTAATGTCTTAACTCTTACTCTGGCATCATGGTTAAGGTCTTAACTTTTACTCTGGACTAATGGTTAAGGTCTTAACTCTTACTCTAGCATTACGGTTAAGGTCTTAACTCTTACTCTGGACTAATGGTTAAGGTCTTCACTCTTACTCTGGCATCATGGTTAAGGTCTTAACTCTTACTCTGGCATCATGGTTAAGGTCTTAACTCTTACTATGGACTAATGGTTAAGGTCTTAACTCTTACTCTGGACTAATGGTTAAGGTCTTAACTCTTACTCTGGCATCATGGTTAAGGTCTTAGACTCTTACTCTGGAATAATGGTTAAGGTCTTAACACTTACTCTGGACTAATGGTTAAGGTCTTAACTCTTACTCTGGCATCACGGTTAAGGTCTTAACTCTTATTCTGGACTAATGGTTAAGGTCTTAACTCTTACTCTGGGCTAATGGTTAAGGTCTTAACTCTTACTCTGGACTAATGGTTAAGGTCTTAACTCTTACTCTGGACTAATGGTTAAGGTCTTAGACTCTTACTCTGGCATCATGGTTAAGGTCTTAACTCTTACTCTGAACTAATGGTTAAGGTCTTAACTCTTACTCTGGTATCATGGTTAAGTTCGTAACTCTTACTGTGGCCTATTGGTTAAGGTCCTAACTCTTACTCTGGCATCATGGTTAATGTCTTAACTCTTACTCTGGCATCATGGTTAAGGTCTTAACTTTTACTCTGGACTAATGGTTAAGGTCTTAACTCTTACTCTAGCATTACGGTTAAGGTCTTAACTCTTACTCTGGGCTAATGGTTAAGGTCTTAACTCTTACTCTGGACTAATGGTTAAGGTCTTAACTCTTACTCTGGACTAATGGTTAAGGTCTTAACTCTTACTCTGGCATCATGGTTGAGGTCTTAACTCTTACTCTGGACTAATGGTTAAGGTCTTAACTCTTACTCTGGACTAATGGTTAAGGTCTTAACTCTTACTCTGGCATCATCGTTAAGGTCTTAACTCTTACTCTGGCATCATGGTTAAGGTCTTAACTCTTACTCTGGACTAATGGTTAAGGTCTTAACTCTTACTCTGGAATAATGGTTAAGGTCTTAACTCTTACTCTGGCATCATGGTTAAGGTCTTAACTCTGGACTAATGGTTAAGGTCTTAGACTCTTACTCTCGACTAATGGTTAAGGTCTTAACTCTTACTCTGGCATCATGGTTAAGGTCTTAGACTCTTACTCTGGACTAATGGTTAAGGTCTTAACTCATACTCTGGACTAATGGTTAAGGCCTTAGACTCTTACTCTGGACTAATGGTTAAGGTCTTAACTCTTACTCTGGACTAATGGTTAAGGTCTTAACTCTTACTCTGGACTAATGGTTAAGGTCTTAACTCTTACGCTGGCATCATGGTTAAGGTCTTAACTCTTACTCTGGACTAATGGTTAAGGTCTTAAGTCTTACTCTGGCATCATGGTTAAGGTCTTAACTCTTACTCTGGACTAATGGTTAAGGTCTTAACTCTTACTCTGACATCATGGTTAAGGTCTTAACACTTACTCTGGACTAATGGTTAAGGTCTTAACTCTTACTCTGTCATCATCGTTAAGGTCTTAACTCTTACTCTGGCATCATGGTTAAGGTCTTAGACTCTTACTCTGGACTAATGGTTAAGGTCTTAACTCTTACTCTTGCATCATCGTTAAGGTCTTAACTCTTACTCTGGCATCATGGTTAAGGTCTTAACTCTTACTCTGGACTAATGGTTAAGGTCTTAACTCTTACTCTGGACTAATGGTTAAGGTCTTAACTCTTACTCTGGCATCATGGTTAAGGTCTTAACTCTGGCATCATGGTTAAGGTCTTAACTCTTACTCTGGACTAATGGTTAAGGTCTTAACTCTTAGTCTGGCATCATGGTTAAGGTCTTAACTCTTACTCTGGTCTAATGGTTAAGGTCTTAGACTCTTACTCTGGACTAATGGTTAAGGTCTTAACTCTTTCTCTGGGCTAATGGTTAAGGTCTTAACTCTTACTCTGGCATCATGGTTAAGGTCTTAACTCTTACTCTGGACTAATGGTTAAGGTCTTAGACTCTTACTATGGACTAAGGGTTAAGGTCTTAACTTTTTCTCTGGGCTAATGGTTAAGGTCTTAGACTCTTACTCTGGCATCATGGTTAAGGTCTTAGACTCTTACTCTGGACTAATGGTTAAGGTCTTAACTCATACTCTGGACTAATGGTTAAGGCCTTAGACTCTTACTCTGGACTAATGGTTAAGGTCTTAACTCTTACTCTGGACTAATGTTTAAGGTCTTAACTCTTACTCTGGACTAATGGTTAAGGTCTTAACTCTTACGCTGGCATCATGGTTAAGGTCTTAACTCTTACTCTGGACTAATGGTTAAGGTCTTAAGTCTTACTCTGGCATCATGGTTAAGGTCTTAACTCTTACTCTGGACTAATGGTTAAGGTCTTAACTCTTACTCTGACATCATGGTTAAGGTCTTAACACTTACTCTGGACTAATGGTTAAGGTCTTAACTCTTACTCTGTCATCATCGTTAAGGTCTTAACTCTTACTCTGGCATCATGGTTAAGGTCTTAGACTCTTACTCTGGACTAATGGTTAAGGTCTTAACTCTTACTCTTGCATCATCGTTAAGGTCTTAACTCTTACTCTGGCATCAATGTTAAGGTCTTAACTCTTACTCTGGCATCATGGTTAAGGTCTTAACTCTTACTCTGGACTAATGGTTAAGGTCTGAACTCTTACTCTGGACTAATGGTTAAGGTCTTAACTCTTACTCTGGACTAATGGTTAAGGTCTTAGACTGTTACTCTCGACTAATGGTTAAGGTCTTAACTCTTACTCTGGCATCATGGTTAAGGTCTTAGACTCTTACTCTGGACTAATGGTTAAGGTCTTAACTCATACTCTGGACTAATGGTTAAGGCCTTAGACTCTTACTCTGGACTAATGGTTAAGGTCTTAACTCTTACTCTGGACTAATGTTTAAGGTCTTAACTCTTACTCTGGACTAATGGTTAAGGTCTTAACTCTTACGCTGGCATCATGGTTAAGGTCTTAACTCTTACTCTGGACTAATGGTTAAGGTCTTAAGTCTTACTCTGGCATCATGGTTAAGGTCTTAACTCTTACTCTGGACTAATGGTTAAGGTCTTAACTCTTACTCTGACATCATGGTTAAGGTCTTAACACTTACTCTGGACTAATGGTTAAGGTCTTAACTCTTACTCTGTCATCATCGTTAAGGTCTTAACTCTTACTCTGGCATCATGGTTAAGGTCTTAGACTCTTACTCTGGACTAATGGTTAAGGTCTTAACTCTTACTCTTGCATCATCGTTAAGGTCTTAACTCTTACTCTGGCATCATGGTTAAGGTCTTAACTCTTACTCTGGACTAATGGTTAAGGTCTTAACTCTTACTCTGGACTAATGGTTAAGGTCTTAACTCTTACTCTGGCATCATGGTTAAGGTCTTAACTCTGGCATCATGGTTAAGGTCTTAACTCTTACTCTGGACTAATGGTTAAGGTCTTAACTCTTAGTCTGGCATCATGGTTAAGGTCTTAACTCTTACTCTGGACTAATGGTTAAGGTCTTAGACTCTTACTCTGGACTAATGGTTAAGGTCTTAACTCTTTCTCTGGGCTAATGGCTAAGGTCTTAGACTCTTACTCTGACATCATGGTTAAGGTCTTAGACTCTTACTCTGGCATCAAGGTTAAGGTCTTAACTCTTACTCTGGCAACATGGTTAAGGTCTTAACTCTTACTCTGGACTAATGGTTAAGGTCTTAACTCTTACTCTGGACTAATGGTTAAGGTCCTAACTCTTACTCTGGACTAATGGTTAAGGTCTTAACTCTTACTCTTGCATCATCGTTAAGGTCTTAACTCTTACTCTGGCATCATGGTTAAGGTCTTAACTCTTACTCTGGCATCATGGTTAAGGTCTTAACTCTTACTCTGGACTAATGGTTAAGGTCTTAACTCTTACTCTGGGATCATGGTTAAGTTCGTAACTCTTACTGTGGCCTATTGGTTAAGGTCCTAACTCTTACTCTGGCATCATGGTTAAGGTCTTAGACTCATACTCTGGCATCATGGTTAAGATCTTATCTCTTACTCTGGACTAATGGTTAAGTTCTTAACTCTTACTCTGGCATCATGGTTAAGGTCTTAGACTCTTACTTTGGACTAATGGTTAAGGTCTTAACTCTTACTCTGGGCTAATGGTTAAGGTCTTAACTCTTACTCTGGACTAATGGTTAAGGTCTTATCTTTTACTCTGGACTACTGGTTAATGTCTTAACTCTTACTCTGGCATCATGGTTAAGGTCTTAACTCTCACTCTGACATCATGGTTAAGGTCTTAACTCTTACTCTGTACTCATGGTTAAGGTCTTAACTCTTACTCTGGCATCATGGTTAAGGTCTTAACTCTTACTCTGGACTAATGGTTAAGGTCTTAACTCTTACTCTGGCATCATGGTTAAGGTCTTAGACTCTTACTCTGGAATAATGGTTAAGGTCTTAACACTTACTCTGGACTAATGGTTAAGGTCTTAACTCTTACTCTGGCATCACGGTTAAGGTCTTAACTCTTATTCTGGACTAATGGTTAAGGTCTTAACTCTTACTCTGGGCTAATGGTTAAGGTCTTAACTCTTACTCTGGACTAATGGTTAAGGTCTTAACTCTTACTCTGGACTAATGGTTAAGGTCTTAGACTCTTACTCTGGCATCATGGTTAAGGTCTTAACTCTTACTCTGAACTAATGGTTAAGGTCTTAACTCTTACTCTGGTATCATGGTTAAGTTCGTAACTCTTACTGTGGCCTATTGGTTAAGGTCCTAACTCTTACTCTGGCATCATGGTTAATGTCTTAACTTTTAAAAATCCGATTGGCCGCACTCTGCTAGTCCTATCAGCGTGTTGCCCCAAAGAATTGTGGTCCATGAAGTAGCGTCGGCGGGTACGCCTATGCCAAAAGTTTAAAATGAAAGTGAGTGTCGCGTTAGCCATCCCTGGACACGTGTTTCGAGGTAGTTGCCTCTCGTCAGCAGGGAGTAGGTATGTGTGTGGGGTTGCTGCGTAGGCTGCCAAAAAATATTCTCAGGTAAAGTACCACTCAAGGCGCGCAGGTGCGTAGCCATGGGCTCGTCAGCCCCACCGGCTCAAGGGAGCCTGAATATAAACAAAAATCCGATTGGCCGCACTCTGCTAGTCCTATCAGCGTGTTGCCCCAAAGAATTGTGGTCCATGAAGTAGCGTCGGCGGGTACGCCTATGCCAAAAGTTTAAAATGAAAGTGAGTGTCGCGTTAGCCATCCCTGGACACGTGTTTCGAGGTAGTTGCCTCTCGTCAGCAGGGAGTAGGTATGTGTGTGGGGTTGCTGCGTAGGCTGCCAAAAAATATTCTCAGGTAAAGTACCACTCAAGGCGCGCAGGTGCGTAGCCATGGGCTCGTCAGCCCCACCGGCTCAAGGGAGCCTGAATATAAACAAAAATCCGATTGGCCGCACTCTGCTAGTCCTATCAGCGTGTTGCCCCAAAGAATTGTGGTCCATGAAGTAGCGTCGGCGGGTACGCCTATGCCAAAAGTTTAAAATGAAAGTGAGTGTCGCGTTAGCCATCCCTGGACACGTGTTTCGAGGTAGTTGCCTCTCGTCAGCAGGGAGTAGGTATGTGTGTGGGGTTGCTGCGTAGGCTGCCAAAAAATATTCTCAGGTAAAGTACCACTCAAGGCGCGCAGGTGCGTAGCCATGGGCTCGTCAGCCCCACCGGCTCAAGGGAGCCTGAATATAAACAAAAATCCGATTGGCCGCACTCTGCTAGTCCTATCAGCGTGTTGCCCCAAAGAATTGTGGTCCATGAAGTAGCGTCGGCGGGTACGCCTATGCCAAAAGTTTAAAATGAAAGTGAGTGTCGCGTTAGCCATCCCTGGACACGTGTTTCGAGGTAGTTGCCTCTCGTCAGCAGGGAGTAGGTATGTGTGTGGGGTTGCTGCGTAGGCTGCCAAAAAATATTCTCAGGTAAAGTACCACTCAAGGCGCGCAGGTGCGTAGCCATGGGCTCGTCAGCCCCACCGGCTCAAGGGAGCCTGAATATAAACAAAAATCCGATTGGCCGCACTCTGCTAGTCCTATCAGCGTGTTGCCCCAAAGAATTGTGGTCCATGAAGTAGCGTCGGCGGGTACGCCTATGCCAAAAGTTTAAAATGAAAGTGAGTGTCGCGTTAGCCATCCCTGGACACGTGTTTCGAGGTAGTTGCCTCTCGTCAGCAGGGAGTAGGTATGTGTGTGGGGTTGCTGCGTAGGCTGCCAAAAAATATTCTCAGGTAAAGTACCACTCAAGGCGCGCAGGTGCGTAGCCATGGGCTCGTCAGCCCCACCGGCTCAAGGGAGCCTGAATATAAACAAAAATCCGATTGGCCGCACTCTGCTAGTCCTATCAGCGTGTTGCCCCAAAGAATTGTGGTCCATGAAGTAGCGTCGGCGGGTACGCCTATGCCAAAAGTTTAAAATGAAAGTGAGTGTCGCGTTAGCCATCCCTGGACACGTGTTTCGAGGTAGTTGCCTCTCGTCAGCAGGGAGTAGGTATGTGTGTGGGGTTGCTGCGTAGGCTGCCAAAAAATATTCTCAGGTAAAGTACCACTCAAGGCGCGCAGGTGCGTAGCCATGGGCTCGTCAGCCCCACCGGCTCAAGGGAGCCTGAATATAAACAAAAATCCGATTGGCCGCACTCTGCTAGTCCTATCAGCGTGTTGCCCCAAAGAATTGTGGTCCATGAAGTAGCGTCGGCGGGTACGCCTATGCCAAAAGTTTAAAATGAAAGTGAGTGTCGCGTTAGCCATCCCTGGACACGTGTTTCGAGGTGACTACAGGGACCACAGTTCTTTGGGGTAACACGCAGGTAGGTCAGCAGTGTGCGACCATTTTGGATTAGTTATTTAGTGGCTCTTTGAGCCGGGAAGCCGACGGGCTTAGGTTACGCACCTGCGTTGCTACGAGAGGTACATACCTGATAATGATTTTAGCAGCCTACACAGCAACCCTGCACTCTTTCCTACTCCCTGCTGACGAGAGGCAACAACCTCGAAACACGTGTCCAGGGATGGCACACGCTATTCACACTTGCACTCATGACACGAGCATAGGTGTACTCGCCGACGCTGACTACAGGGACCACAGTTCTTTGGGGTAACACGCAGGTAGGTCAGCAGTGTGCGACCATTTTGGATTAGTTATTTAGTGGCTCTTTGAGCCGGGAAGCCGACGGGCTTAGGTTACGCACCTGCGTTGCTACGAGAGGTACATACCTGATAATGATTTTAGCAGCCTACACAGCAACCCTGCACTCTTTCCTACTCCCTGCTGACGAGAGGCAACAACCTCGAAACACGTGTCCAGGGATGGCACACGCTATTCACACTTGCACTCACGACACGAGCATAGGTGTACTCGCCGACGCTGACTACAGGGACCACAGTTCTTTGGGGTAACACGCAGGTAGGTCAGCAGTGTGCGACCATTTTGGATTAATGTCTTAACTTTTACTCTGGCATCATGGTTAAGGTCTTAACTTTTACTCTGGACTAATGGTTAAGGTCTTAACTCTTACTCTAGCATTACGGTTAAGGTCTTAACTCTTACTCTGGGCTAATGGTTAAGGTCTTAACTCTTACTCTGGACTAATGGTTAAGGTCTTAACTCTTACTCTGGACTAATGGTTAAGGTCTTAACTCTTACTCTGGCATCATGGTTGAGGTCTTAACTCTTACTCTGGACTAATGGTTATGGTCTTAACTCTTACTCTGGCATCATCATTAAGGTCTTAACTCTTACTCTGGCATCATGGTTAAGGTCTTAACTCTTACTCTGGACTAATGGTTAAGGTCTTAACTCTTACTCTGGAATAATGGTTACGGTCTTAACTCTTACTCTGGCATCATGGTTAAGGTCTTAACTCTGGCATCATGGTTAAGGTCTTAACTCTTACTCTGGACTAATGGTTAAGGTCTTAACTCTTACTCTGGCATCATGGTTAAGGTCTTAGACTCATACTCTGGCATCATGGTTAAGGTCTCAACTCTTACTATGGACTAATGGTTAAGGTCTTAACTCTTACTCTGGCATCATGGTTAAGGTCTTAGACTCTTACTCTGGACTAATGGTTAAGGTCTTAACTCTTACTCTGGGCTAATGGTTAAGGTCTTAACTCTTACTCTGGACTAATGGTTAAGGTCTTATCTCTTACTCTGGACTAATGGCTAAGGTCTTAGACTCTTACTCTGGCATCATGGATAAGGGCTTAACTCTTACTCTGGACTAATGGTTAAGGTCTTAGACTCTTACTCTGGACTAATGGTTAAGGTCTTAACTCTTTCTCTGGGCTAATGGTTAAGGTCTTAGACTCTTACTCTGGCATCATGGTTAAGGTCTTAGACTCTTACTCTGGCATCAAGGTTAAGGTCTTAACTCTTACTCTGGCATAATGGTTAAGGTCTTTACTCTTACTCTGGACTAATGGTTAAGGTCTTAGACTCTTACTCTGGACTAATGGTTAAGGTCTTAACTCTTACTCTGGCATCATGGTTAAGGTCTTAGACTCTTACTCTGGACTAATGGTTAAGGTCTTAACTCTTACTCTGGACTAATGGTTAAGGTCTTAACTCTTACTCTGGACCAATGGTTAAGGTCTTAACTCTTACTCTGGACTAATGGTTAAGGTCTTAACTCTTACTCTGGACTAATGGTTAAGGTCTTATCTCTTACTCTGGGCTAATGATTAAGGTCTTAACTCTTACTCTGGCATCATGGTTAAGGTCTTAACTCTTACTCTGGCATCATGGTTAAGGTCTTAACTCTTACTCTGGACTAATGGTTAAGGTCTTAACTCTTACTCTGGCATCACGGTTAAGGTCTTAACTCTTACTCTGGACTAATGGTTAAGGTCTTAACTCTTACTCTGGGCTAATGGTTAAGGTCTTAACTCTTACTCTGGACTAATGGTTAAGGTCTTAGTCTCTTACTCTGGCATAATGGTTAAGGTCTTAACTCTTACTCTGAACTAATGGTTAAGGTCTTAACTCTTACTCTGGCATCATGGTTAAGTTCGTAACTCTTACTGTGGCCTATTGGTTAAGGTCCTAACTCTTACTCTGGCATCATGGTTAATGTCTTAACTCTTACTCTGGCATCATGGTTAAGGTCTTAACTCTTACTCTGAACTAATGGTTAAGGTCTTAACTCTTACTCTAGCATCACGGTTAAGGTCTTAACTCTTACTCTGGGCTAATGGTTAAGGTCTTAACTCTTACTCTGGACTAATGGTTAAGGTCTTAACTCTTACTCTATGCTAATGATTAAGGTCTTAATTCTTACTCTGGCATCATGGTTAAGGTCTTAACTCTTACTCTAGACTAATGGTTAAGGTCCTAACTCTTACTCTGGCATCACGGTTAAGGTCTTAACTCTTACTCTGGACTAATGGTTAAGGTCTTAACTCTTACTCTGGACTAATGGTTACGGTCTTAACTCTTACTCTAGTATCATGGTTAAGGTCTTAACTCTTACTCTGGACTAATGGTTAAGGTCTTAACTCTTACTCTGGTATCATGGTTAAGGTCTTAACTCTTACTCTGGCATCATGGTTAAGGTCTTAACTCTTACTCTGGACTAATGGTTAAGGTCTTAGACTCTTACTCTGGACTAATGGTTAAGGTCTTAACTCTTACTCTGGCATCATGGTTAAGGTCTTAGACTCTTACTCTGGACTAATGGTTAAGGTCTTAACTCTTACTCTGGACTAATGGTTAAGGTCTTAACTCTTACTCTGGACTAATGGTTAAGGTCTTAGACTCTTACTCTCGACTAATGGTTAAGGTCTTAACTCTTACTCTGGCATCATGGTTAAGGTCTTAACTCATACTCTGGACTAATGGTTAAGGTCTTAACTCTTACTCTGGACTAATGGTTAAGGTATTAACTCTTACCCTGGCATAATGGTTAAGGTCTTAACTCTTACTCTGGACTAATGGTTAAGGTCTTAACTCTTACTCTGGCATCAAGGTTAAGGTCTTAACTCTTACTCTGGACTAATGGTTAAGGTCTTAACTCTTACTCTGGGATCATGGTTAAGTTCGTAACTCTTACTGTGGCCTATTGGTTAAGGTCCTAACTCTTACTCTGGCATCATGGTTAATTTCTTAACTCTTACTCTGGCATCATGTTTAATTTCTTAACTCTTACTCTGGCATCATGGTTAAGGTCTTAACTCTTACTCTGGACTAATGGTTAAGGTCTTAACTCTTACTCTGGACTAATGGTTAAGGTCTTATCTCTTACTCTTGGCTAATGATTAAGGTCTTAACTCTTACTCTGGCATCATGGTTTAGGTCTTAACTCCTACTCTGGCATCATGGTTAAGGTCTTAACTCTTACTCTGGACTAATGGTTAAGGTCTTAACTCTTACTCTGGGCTAATGATTAAGGTCTTAACTCTTACTCTGGCATCATGGTTAAGGTCTTAACTCTTACTCTGGACTAATGGTTAAGGTCTTAACTCTTACTCTGGCATCACGGTTAAGGTCTTAACTCTTACTCCAGACTAATGGTTAAGGTCTTAACTCTTACTCTGGACTAATGGTTACAGTCTTAACTCTTACTCTAGCATCATGGTTAAGGTCTTAACTCTTACTCTGGACTAATGGTTAAGGTCTTAACTCTTACTCTGGCATCATGGTTAAGGTCTTAACTCTTACTCTGGACTAATGGTTAAGCTCTTAACTCTTACTCTGGCATCATGGTTAAGGTCTTAGACTCTTACTCTGGACTAATGGTTAAGGTCTTAATTCTTACTCTGGCATCATGGTTAAGGTCTTAACTCTTACTCTGGACTAATGGTTAAGGTCTTAGACTCTTACTATGGACTAATGGTTAAGGTCTTAACTTTTTCTCTGGGCTAATGGTTAAGGTCTTAGACTCTTACTCTGGCATCATGGTTAAGGTCTTAGACTCTTACTCTGGCATCAAGGTTAAGGTCTTAACTCTTACTCTGGCATCATGGTTAAGGTCTTAACTCTTACTCTGGACTAATGGTTAAGGTCTGAACTCTTTCTCTGGACTAATGGTTAAGGTCTTAACTCTTACTCTGGACTAATGGTTAAGGTCTTAGACTCTTACTCTCGACTAATGGTTAAGGTCTTAACTCTTACTCTGGCATCATGGTTAAGGTCTTAGACTCTTACTCTGGACTAATGGTTAAGGTCTTAACTCATACTCTGGACTAATGGTTAAGGCCTTAGACTCTTACTCTGGACTAATGGTTAAGGTCTTAACTCTTACTCTGGACTAATGGTTAAGGTCTTAACTCTTACTCTGGACTAATGGTTAAGGTCTTAACTCTTACGCTGGCATCATGGTTAAGGTCTTAACTCTTACTCTGGACTAATGGTTAAGGTCTTAAGTCTTACTCTGGCATCATGGTTAAGGTCTTAACTCTTACTCTGGACTAATGGTTAAGGTCTTAACTCTTACTCTGACATCATGGTTAAGGTCTTAACACTTACTCTGGACTAATGGTTAAGGTCTTAACTCTTACTCTGTCATCTTCGTTAAGGTCTTAACTCTTACTCTGGCATCATGGTTAAGGTCTTAGACTCTTACTCTGGACTAATGGTTAAGGTCTTAACTCTTACTCTTGCATCATCGTTAAGGTCTTAACTCTTACTCTGGCATCATGGTTAAGGTCTTAACTCTTACTCTGGACTAATGGTTAAGGTCTTAACTCTTACTCTGGACTAATGGTTAAGGTCTTAACTCTTACTCTGGCATCATGGTTAAGGTCTTAACTCTGGCATCATGGTTAAGGTCTTAACTCTTACTCTGGACTAATGGTTAAGGTCTTAACTCTTAGTCTGGCATCATGGTTAAGGTCTTAACTCTTACTCTGGCAACATGGTTAAGGTCTTAACTCTTACTCTGGACTAATGGTTAAGGTCTTAACTCTTACTCTGGACTAATGGTTAAGGTCCTAACTCTTACTCTGGACTAATGGTTAAGGTCTTAACTCTTACTCTTGCATCATCGTTAAGGTCTTAACTCTTACTCTGGCATCATGGTTAAGGTCTTAACTCTTACTCTGGCATCATGGTTAAGGTCTTAACTCCTACTCTGGACTAATGGTTAAGGTCTTAACTCTTACTCTGGGATCATGGTTAAGTTCGTAACTCTTACTGTGGCCTATTGGTTAAGGTCCTAACTCTTACTCTGGCATCATGGTTAAGGTCTTAGACTCATACTCTGGCATCATGGTTAAGATCTTATCTCTTACTCTGGACTAATGGTTAAGTTCTTAACTCTTACTCTGGCATCATGGTTAAGGTCTTAGACTCTTACTCTGGACTAATGGTTAAGGTCTTAACTCTTACTCTGGGCTAATGGTTAAGGTCTTAACTCTTACTCTGGACTAATGGTTAAGGTCTTATCTCTTACTCTGGACTACTGGTTAATGTCTTAACTCTTACTCTGGCATCATGGTTAAGGTCTTAACTCTCACTCTGACATCATGGTTAAGGTCTTAACTCTTACTCTGTACTCATGGTTAAGGTCTTAACTCTTACTCTGGCATCATGGTTAAGGTCTTAACTCTTACTCTGGACTAATGGTTAAGGTCTTAACTCTTACTCTGGCATCACGGTTAAGGTCTTAACTCTTATTCTGGACTAATGGTTAAGGTCTTAACTCTTACTCTGGGCTAATGGTTAAGGTCTTAACTCTTACTCTGGACTAATGGTTAAGGTCTTAGACTCTTACACTGGCATCATGGTTAAGGTCTTAACTCTTACTCTGAACTAATGGTTAAGGTCTTAACTCTTACTCTGGTATCATGGTTAAGTTCATAACTCTTACTGTGGCCTATTGGTTAAGGTCCTAACTCTTACTCTGGCATCATGGTTAATGTCTTAACTCTTACTCTGGCATCATGGTTAAGGTCTTAACTTTTACTCTGGACTAATGGTTAAGGTCTTAACTCTTACTCTAGCATTACGGTTAAGGTCTTAACTCTTACTCTGGGCTAATGGTTAAGGTCTTAACTCTTACTCTGGACTAATGGTTAAGGTCTTAACTCTTACTCTGGACTAATGGTTAAGGTCTTAACTCTTACTCTGGCATCATGGTTGAGGTCTTAACTCTTACTCTGGACTAATGGTTAAGGTCTTAACTCTTACTCTGGACTAATGGTTAAGGTCTTAACTCTTACTCTGGCATCATCGTTAAGGTTTTAACTCTTACTCTGGCATCATGGTTAAGGTCTTAACTCTTACTCTGGAATAATGGTTAAGGTCTTAACTCTTACTCTGGCATCATGGTTAAGGTCTTAACTCTGGCATCATGGTTAAGGTCTTAACTCTTACTCTGGACCAATGGTTAAGGTCTTAACTCTTACTCTGGCATCATGGTTAAGGTCTTAGACTCATACTCTGGCATCATGGTTAAGGTCTCAACTCTTACTCTGGACTAATGGTTAAGGTCTTAACTCTTACTCTGGCATCATGGTTAAGGTATTAGACTCTTACTCTGGACTAAAGGTTAAGGTCTTAACTCTTACTCTGGGCTAATGGTTAAGGTCTTAACTCTTACTCTGGACTAATGGTTAAGGTCTTATCTCTTACTCTGGACTAATGGTTAAGGTCTTAGACTCTTACTCTGGCATCATGGATAAGGTCTTAGACTCTTACTCTGGACTACTGGTTAATGTCTTAACTCTTACTCTGGCGTCATGGTTAAGGTCTTAACTCTCACTCTGGCATCATGGTTAAGGTCTTAACTCTTACTCTGTACTCATGGTTAAGGTCTTAACACTTACTCTGGCATCATGGTTAAGGTCTTAACTCTTACTCTGGACTAATGGTTAAGGTCTTAACTCTTACTCTGGCATCATGGTTAAGGTCTTAACTCTTACTCTGGACACATGGTTAAGGTCTTAACTCTTACTCTGGACTAATGGTTAAGGTCTTAACTCTTACTCTGGCATCATGGTTAAGGTCTTAGACTCTTACTCTGGACTAATGGTTAAGGTCTTAACTCTTACTCTGGCATCATGGTTAAGGTCTTAACTCTTACTCTGGACTAATGGTTAAGGTCTTAACTCTTACTCTGGCATCATGGTTAAGGTCTTAACTCTTACTATGGACTAATGGTTAAGGTCTTAACTTTTTCTCTGGGCTAATGGTTAAGGTCTTAGACTCTTACTCTGGCATCATGGTTAAGGTCTTAGACTCTTACTCTGGCATCAAGGTTAAGGTCTTAACTCTTACTCTGGCATCATGGTTAAGGTCTTAACTCTTACTCTGGACTAATGGTTAAGGTCTGAACTCTTACTCTGGACTAATGGTTAAGGTCTTAACTCTTACTCTGGACTAATGGTTAAGGTCTTAGACTCTTACTCTCGACTAATGGTTAAGGTCTTAACTCTTACTCTGGCATCATGGTTAAGGTCTTAGACTCTTACTCTGGACTAATGGTTAAGGTCTTAACTCATACTCTGGACTAATGGTTAAGGCCTTAGACTCTTACTCTGGACTAATGGTTAAGGTCTTAACTCTTACTCTGGACTAATGGTTAAGGTCTTAACTCTTACTCTGGACTAATGGTTACGGTCTTAACTCTTACTCTAGTATCATGGTTAAGGTCTTAACTCTTACTCTGGACTAATGGTTAAGGTCTTAACTCTTACTCTGGCATCATGGTTAAGGTCTTAACTCTTACTCTGGCATCATGGTTAAGGTCTTAACTCTTACTCTGGACTAATGGTTAAGGTCTTAGACTCTTACTCTGGACTAATGGTTAAGGTCTTAACTCTTTCTCTGGCATCATGGTTAAGGTCTTAGACTCTTACTCTGGACTAATGGTTAAGGTCTTAACTCTTACTCTGGCATCATGGTTAAGGTCTTAACTCATACTCTGGACTAATGGTTAAGGTCTTAACTCTTACTCTGGACTAATGGTTAAGGTATTAACTCTTACCCTGGCATAATGGTTAAGGTCTTAACTCTTACTCTGGACTAATGGTTAAGGTCTTAACTCTTACTCTGGCATCAAGGTTAAGGTCTTAACTCTTACTCTGGACTAATGGTTAAGGTCTTAACTCTTACTCTGGGATCATGGTTAAGTTCGTAACTCTTACTGTGGCCTATTGGTTAAGGTCCTAACTCTTACTCTGGCATCATGGTTAATTTCTTAACTCTTACTCTGGCATCATGGTTAATTTCTTAACTCTTACTCTGGCATCATGGTTAAGGTCTTAACTCTTACTCTGGACTAATGGTTAAGGTCTTAACTCTTACTCTGGACTAATGGTTAAGGTCTTATCTCTTACTCTTGGCTAATGATTAAGGTCTTAACTCTTACTCTGGCATCATGGTTTAGGTCTTAACTCCTACTCTGGCATCATGGTTAAGGTCTTAACTCTTACTCTGGACTAATGGTTAAGGTCTTAACTCTTACTCTGGGCTAATGATTAAGGTCTTAACTCTTACTCTGGCATCATGGTTAAGGTCTTAACTCTTACTCTGGACTAATGGTTAAGGTCTTAACTCTTACTCTGGCATCACGGTTAAGGTCTTAACTCTTACTCCAGACTAATGGTTAAGGTCTTAACTCTTACTCTGGACTAATGGTTACAGTCTTAACTCTTACTCTATTATCATGGTTAAGGTCTTAACTCTTACTCTGGACTAATGGTTAAGGTCTTAACTCTTACTCTGGCATCATGGTTAAGGTCTTAACTCTTACTCTGGACTAATGGTTAAGCTCTTAACTCTTACTCTGGCATCATGGTTAAGGTCTTAGACTCTTACTCTGGACTAATGGTTAAGGTCTTAATTCTTACTCTGGCATCATGGTTAAGGTCTTAACTCTTACTCTGGACTAATGGTTAAGGTCTTAGACTCTTACTATGGACTAATGGTTAAGGTCTTAACTTTTTCTCTGGGCTAATGGTTAAGGTCTTAGACTCTTACTCTGGCATCATGGTTAAGGTCTTAGACTCTTACTCTGGCATCAAGGTTAAGGTCTTAACTCTTACTCTGGCATCATGGTTAAGGTCTTAACTCTTACTCTGGACTAATGGTTAAGGTCTGAACTCTTACTCTGGACTAATGGTTAAGGTCTTAACTCTTACTCTGGACTAATGGTTAAGGTCTTAGACTCTTACTCTCGACTAATGGTTAAGGTCTTAACTCTTACTCTGGCATCATGGTTAAGGTCTTAGACTCTTACTCTGGACTAATGGTTAAGGTCTTAACTCATACTCTGGACTAATGGTTAAGGCCTTAGACTCTTACTCTGGACTAATGGTTAAGGTCTTAACTCTTACTCTGGACTAATGGTTAAGGTCTTAACTCTTACTCTGGACTAATGGTTAAGGTCTTAACTCTTACGCTGGCATCATGGTTAAGGTCTTAACTCTTACTCTGGACTAATGGTTAAGGTCTTAAGTCTTACTCTGGCATCATGGTTAAGGTCTTAACTCTTACTCTGGACTAATGGTTAAGGTCTTAACTCTTACTCTGACATCATGGTTAAGGTCTTAACACTTACTCTGGACTAATGGTTAAGGTCTTAACTCTTACTCTGTCATCTTCGTTAAGGTCTTAACTCTTACTCTGGCATCATGGTTAAGGTCTTAGACTCTTACTCTGGACTAATGGTTAAGGTCTTAACTCTTACTCTTGCATCATCGTTAAGGTCTTAACTCTTACTCTGGCATCATGGTTAAGGTCTTAACTCTTACTCTGGACTAATGGTTAAGGTCTTAACTCTTACTCTGGACTAATGGTTAAGGTCTTAACTCTTACTCTGGCATCATGGTTAAGGTCTTAACTCTTACTCTGGAATCATGGTTAAGGTCTTAACTCTTACTCTGGACTAATGGTTAAGGTCTTAGACTCTTACTCTGGACTAATGGTTAAGGTCTTAACTCTTTCTCTGGCATCATGGTTAAGGTCTTAGACTCTTACTCTGGACTAATGGTTAAGGTCTTAACTCTTACTCTGGCATCATGGTTAAGGTCTTAACTCATACTCTGGACTAATGGTTAAGGTCTTAACTCTTACTCTGGACTAATGGTTAAGGTATTAACTCTTACCCTGGCATAATGGTTAAGGTCTTAACTCTTACTCTGGACTAATGGTTAAGGTCTTAACTCTTACTCTGGCATCAAGGTTAAGGTCTTAACTCTTACTCTGGACTAATGGTTAAGGTCTTAACTCTTACTCTGGGATCATGGTTAAGTTCGTAACTCTTACTGTGGCCTATTGGTTAAGGTCCTAACTCTTACTCTGGCATCATGGTTAATTTCTTAACTCTTACTCTGGCATCATGGTTAATTTCTTAACTCTTACTCTGGCATCATGGTTAAGGTCTTAACTCTTACTCTGGACTAATGGTTAAGGTCTTAACTCTTACTCTGGACTAATGGTTAAGGTCTTATCTCTTACTCTTGGCTAATGATTAAGGTCTTAACTCTTACTCTGGCATCATGGTTTAGGTCTTAACTCCTACTCTGGCATCATGGTTAAGGTCTTAACTCTTACTCTGGACTAATGGTTAAGGTCTTAACTCTTACTCTGGGCTAATGATTAAGGTCTTAACTCTTACTCTGGCATCATGGTTAAGGTCTTAACTCTTACTCTGGACTAATGGTTAAGGTCTTAACTCTTACTCTGGCATCACGGTTAAGGTCTTAACTCTTACTCCAGACTAATGGTTAAGGTCTTAACTCTTACTCTGGACTAATGGTTACAGTCTTAACTCTTACTCTATTATCATGGTTAAGGTCTTAACTCTTACTCTGGACTAATGGTTAAGGTCTTAACTCTTACTCTGGCATCATGGTTAAGGTCTTAACTCTTACTCTGGACTAATGGTTAAGCTCTTAACTCTTACTCTGGCATCATGGTTAAGGTCTTAGACTCTTACTCTGGACTAATGGTTAAGGTCTTAATTCTTACTCTGGCATCATGGTTAAGGTCTTAACTCTTACTCTGGACTAATGGTTAAGGTCTTAGACTCTTACTATGGACTAATGGTTAAGGTCTTAACTTTTTCTCTGGGCTAATGGTTAAGGTCTTAGACTCTTACTCTGGCATCATGGTTAAGGTCTTAGACTCTTACTCTGGCATCAAGGTTAAGGTCTTAACTCTTACTCTGGCATCATGGTTAAGGTCTTAACTCTTACTCTGGACTAATGGTTAAGGTCTGAACTCTTACTCTGGACTAATGGTTAAGGTCTTAACTCTTACTCTGGACTAATGGTTAAGGTCTTAGACTCTTACTCTCGACTAATGGTTAAGGTCTTAACTCTTACTCTGGCATCATGGTTAAGGTCTTAGACTCTTACTCTGGACTAATGGTTAAGGTCTTAACTCATACTCTGGACTAATGGTTAAGGCCTTAGACTCTTACTCTGGACTAATGGTTAAGGTCTTAACTCTTACTCTGGACTAATGGTTAAGGTCTTAACTCTTACTCTGGACTAATGGTTAAGGTCTTAACTCTTACGCTGGCATCATGGTTAAGGTCTTAACTCTTACTCTGGACTAATGGTTAAGGTCTTAAGTCTTACTCTGGCATCATGGTTAAGGTCTTAACTCTTACTCTGGACTAATGGTTAAGGTCTTAACTCTTACTCTGACATCATGGTTAAGGTCTTAACACTTACTCTGGACTAATGGTTAAGGTCTTAACTCTTACTCTGTCATCTTCGTTAAGGTCTTAACTCTTACTCTGGCATCATGGTTAAGGTCTTAGACTCTTACTCTGGACTAATGGTTAAGGTCTTAACTCTTACTCTTGCATCATCGTTAAGGTCTTAACTCTTACTCTGGCATCATGGTTAAGGTCTTAACTCTTACTCTGGACTAATGGTTAAGGTCTTAACTCTTACTCTGGACTAATGGTTAAGGTCTTAACTCTTACTCTGGCATCATGGTTAAGGTCTTAACTCTGGCATCATGGTTAAGGTCTTAACTCTTACTCTGGACTAATGGTTAAGGTCTTAACTCTTAGTCTGGCATCATGGTTAAGGTCTTAACTCTTACTCTGGCAACATGGTTAAGGTCTTAACTCTTACTCTGGACTAATGGTTAAGGTCTTAACTCTTACTCTGGACTAATGGTTAAGGTCCTAACTCTTACTCTGGACTAATGGTTAAGGTCTTAACTCTTACTCTTGCATCATCGTTAAGGTCTTAACTCTTACTCTGGCATCATGGTTAAGGTCTTAACTCTTACTCTGGCATCATGGTTAAGGTCTTAACTCCTACTCTGGACTAATGGTTAAGGTCTTAACTCTTACTCTGGGATCATGGTTAAGTTCGTAACTCTTACTGTGGCCTATTGGTTAAGGTCCTAACTCTTACTCTGGCATCATGGTTAAGGTCTTAGACTCATACTCTGGCATCATGGTTAAGATCTTATCTCTTACTCTGGACTAATGGTTAAGTTCTTAACTCTTACTCTGGCATCATGGTTAAGGTCTTAGACTCTTACTCTGGACTAATGGTTAAGGTCTTAACTCTTACTCTGGGCTAATGGTTAAGGTCTTAACTCTTACTCTGGACTAATGGTTAAGGTCTTATCTCTTACTCTGGACTACTGGTTAATGTCTTAACTCTTACTCTGGCATCATGGTTAAGGTCTTAACTCTCACTCTGACATCATGGTTAAGGTCTTAACTCTTACTCTGTACTCATGGTTAAGGTCTTAACTCTTACTCTGGCATCATGGTTAAGGTCTTAACTCTTACTCTGGACTAATGGTTAAGGTCTTAACTCTTACTCTGGCATCACGGTTAAGGTCTTAACTCTTATTCTGGACTAATGGTTAAGGTCTTAACTCTTACTCTGGACTAATGGTTAAGGTCTTAGACTCTTACACTGGCATCATGGTTAAGGTCTTAACTCTTACTCTGAACTAATGGTTAAGGTCTTAACTCTTACTCTGGTATCATGGTTAAGTTCATAACTCTTACTGTGGCCTATTGGTTAAGGTCCTAACTCTTACTCTGGCATCATGGTTAATGTCTTAACTCTTACTCTGGCATCATGGTTAAGGTCTTAACTTTTACTCTGGACTAATGGTTAAGGTCTTAACTCTTACTCTAGCATTACGGTTAAGGTCTTAACTCTTACTCTGGGCTAATGGTTAAGGTCTTAACTCTTACTCTGGACTAATGGTTAAGGTCTTAACTCTTACTCTGGACTAATGGTTAAGGTCTTAACTCTTACTCTGGCATCATGGTTGAGGTCTTAACTCTTACTCTGGACTAATGGTTAAGGTCTTAACTCTTACTCTGGACTAATGGTTAAGGTCTTAACTCTTACTCTGGCATCATCGTTAAGGTTTTAACTCTTACTCTGGCATCATGGTTAAGGTCTTAACTCTTACTCTGGAATAATGGTTAAGGTCTTAACTCTTACTCTGGCATCATGGTTAAGGTCTTAACTCTGGCATCATGGTTAAGGTCTTAACTCTTACTCTGGACCAATGGTTAAGGTCTTAACTCTTACTCTGGCATCATGGTTAAGGTCTTAGACTCATACTCTGGCATCATGGTTAAGGTCTCAACTCTTACTCTGGACTAATGGTTAAGGTCTTAACTCTTACTCTGGCATCATGGTTAAGGTATTAGACTCTTACTCTGGACTAAAGGTTAAGGTCTTAACTCTTACTCTGGGCTAATGGTTAAGGTCTTAACTCTTACTCTGGACTAATGGTTAAGGTCTTATCTCTTACTCTGGACTAATGGTTAAGGTCTTAGACTCTTACTCTGGCATCATGGATAAGGTCTTAGACTCTTACTCTGGACTACTGGTTAATGTCTTAACTCTTACTCTGGCGTCATGGTTAAGGTCTTAACTCTCACTCTGGCATCATGGTTAAGGTCTTAACTCTTACTCTGTACTCATGGTTAAGGTCTTAACACTTACTCTGGCATCATGGTTAAGGTCTTAACTCTTACTCTGGACTAATGGTTAAGGTCTTAACTCTTACTCTGGACTAATGGTTAAGGTCTTAACTCTTACTCTGGCATCATGGTTAAGGTCTTAACTCTTACTCTGGACACATGGTTAAGGTCTTAACTCTTACTCTGGACTAATGGTTAAGGTCTTAACTCTTACTCTGGCATCATGGTTAAGGTCTTAGACTCTTACTCTGGACTAATGGTTAAGGTCTTAACTCTTACTCTGGCATCATGGTTAAGGTCTTAACTCTTACTCTGGACTAATGGTTAAGGTCTTAACTCTTACTCTGGCATCATGGTTAAGGTCTTAACTCTTACTATGGACTAATGGTTAAGGTCTTAACTTTTTCTCTGGGCTAATGGTTAAGGTCTTAGACTCTTACTCTGGCATCATGGTTAAGGTCTTAGACTCTTACTCTGGCATCAAGGTTAAGGTCTTAACTCTTACTCTGGCATCATGGTTAAGGTCTTAACTCTTACTCTGGACTAATGGTTAAGGTCTGAACTCTTACTCTGGACTAATGGTTAAGGTCTTAACTCTTACTCTGGACTAATGGTTAAGGTCTTAGACTCTTACTCTCGACTAATGGTTAAGGTCTTAACTCTTACTCTGGCATCATGGTTAAGGTCTTAGACTCTTACTCTGGACTAATGGTTAAGGTCTTAACTCATACTCTGGACTAATGGTTAAGGCCTTAGACTCTTACTCTGGACTAATGGTTAAGGTCTTAACTCTTACTCTGGACTAATGGTTAAGGTCTTAACTCTTACTCTGGACTAATGGTTACGGTCTTAACTCTTACTCTAGTATCATGGTTAAGGTCTTAACTCTTACTCTGGACTAATGGTTAAGGTCTTAACTCTTACTCTGGCATCATGGTTAAGGTCTTAACTCTTACTCTGGCATCATGGTTAAGGTCTTAACTCTTACTCTGGACTAATGGTTAAGGTCTTAGACTCTTACTCTGGACTAATGGTTAAGGTCTTAACTCTTTCTCTGGCATCATGGTTAAGGTCTTAGACTCTTACTCTGGACTAATGGTTAAGGTCTTAACTCTTACTCTGGACTAATGGTTAAGGTCTTAACTCTTACTCTGGACTAATGGTTAAGGTCTTAGACTCTTACTCTCGACTAATGGTTAAGGTCTTAACTCTTACTCTGGCATCATGGTTAAGGTCTTAGACTCTTACTCTGGACTAATGGTTAAGGTCATAACTCATACTCTGGACTAATGGTTAAGGTCTTAACTCTTACTCTGGACTAATGGTTAAGGTATTAACTCTTACTCTGGCATCATGGTTAAGGTCTTAACTCTTACTCTGGACTAATGGTTAAGGTCTTAACTCTTACTCTGGCATCATGGTTAAGGTCTTAACTCTTACTCTGGACTAATGGTTAAGGTCTTAACTCTTACTCTGGGATCATGGTTAAGTTCGTAACTCTTACTGTGGCCTATTGGTTAAGGTCCTAACTCTTACTCTGGCATCATGGTTAATGTCTTAACTCTTACTCTGGCATCATGGTTAAGGTCTTAACTCTTACTCTGGACTAATGGTTAAGGTCTTAACTCTTACTCTGGCATCACGGTTAAGGTCTTAACTCTTACTCTGGACTAATGGTTAAAGTCTTAACTCTTACTCTGGGCTAATGGTTAAGGTCTTAACTCTTACTCTGGACTAATGGTTAAGGTCTTAACTCTTACTCTGGACTAATGGTTAAGGTCTTATCTCTTACTCTTGGCTAATGATTAAGGTCTTAACTCTTACTCTGGCATCATGGTTAAGGTCTTAACTCCTACTCTGGCATCATGGTTAAGGTCTTAACTCTTACTCTGGACTACTGGTTAAGGTCTTAACTCTTACTCTGGCATCACAGTTAATGTCTTAACTCTTACTCTGGACTAATGGTTAAGGTCTTAACTCTTACTCTGGGCTAATGATTAAGGTCTTAACTCTTACTCTGGCATCATGGTTAAGGTCTTAACTCTTACTCTGGACTAATGGTTAAGGTCTTAACTCTTACTCTGGCATCACGGTTAAGGTCTTAACTCTTACTCCGGACTAATGGTTAAGGTCTTAACTCTTACTCTGGACTAATGGTTACGGTCTTAACTCTTACTCTAGCATCATGGTTAAGGTCTTAACTCTTACTCTGGACTAATGGTTAAGGTCTTAACTCTTACTCTGGCATCATGGTTAAGGTCTTAACTCTTACTCTGGACTAATGGTTAAGCTCTTAACTCTTACTCTGGCATCATGGTTAAGGTCTTAGACTCTTACTCTGGACTAATGGTTAAGGTCTTAACTCTTACTCTGGCATCATGGTTAAGGTCTTAACTCTTACTCTGGACTAATGGTTAAGGTCTTAGACTCTTACTATGGACTAATGGTTAAGGTCTTAACTTTTTCTCTGGGCTAATGGTTAAGGTCTTAGACTCTTACTCTGGCATCATGGTTAAGGTCTTAGACTCTTACTCTGGCATCAAGGTTACGGTCTTAACTCTTACTCTGGCATCATGGTTAAGGTCTTAACTCTTTCTCTGGACTAATGGTTAAGGTCTGAACTCTTACTCTGGACTAATGGTTAAGGTCTTAACTCTTACTCTGGACTAATGGTTAAGGTCTTAGACTCTTACTCTCGACTAATGGTTAAGGTCTTAACTCTTACTCTGGCATCATGGTTAAGGTCTTAGACTCTTACTCTGGACGAATGGTTAAGGTCTTAACTCATACTCTGGACTAATGGTTAAGGCCTTAGACTCTTACTCTGGACTAATGGTTAAGGTCTTAACTCTTACTCTGGACTAATGGTTAAGGTCTTAACTCTTACTCTGGACTAATGGTTAAGGTCTTAACTCTTACGCTGGCATCATGGTTAAGGTCTTAACTCTTACTCTGGACTAATGGTTAAGGTCTTAAGTCTTACTCTGGCATCATGGTTAAGGTCTTAACTCTTACTCTGGACTAATGGTTAAGGTCTTAACTCTTACTCTGACATCATGGTTAAGGTCTTAACACTTACTCTGGACTAATGGTTAAGGTCTTAACTCTTACTCTGTCATCATCGTTAAGGTCTTAACTCTTACTCTGGCATCATGGTTAAGGTCTTAGACTCTTACTCTGGACTAATGGTTAAGGTCTTAACTCTTACTCTTGCATCATCGTTAAGGTCTTAACTCTTACTCTGGCATCATGGTTAAGGTCTTAACTCTTACTCTGGACTAATGGTTAAGGTCTTAACTCTTACTCTGGCATCATGGTTAAGGTCTTAACTCTGGCATCATGGTTAAGGTCTTAACTCTTACTCTGGACTAATGGTTAAGGTCTTAACTCTTAGTCTGGCATCATGGTTAAGGTCTTAACTCTTACTCTGGCAACATGGTTAAGGTCTTAACTCTTACTCTGGACTAATGGTTAAGGTCTTAACTCTTACTCTGGACTAATGGTTAAGGTCCTAACTCTTACTCTGGACTAATGGTTAAGGTCTTAACTCTTACTCTTGCATCATCGTTAAGGTCTTAACTATTACTCTGGCATCATGGTTAAGGTCTTAACTCTTACTCTGGCATCATGGTTAAGGTCTTAACTCTTACTCTGGACTAATGGTTAAGGTCTTAACTCTTACTCTGGGATCATGGTTAAGTTCGTAACTCTTACTGTGGCCTATTGGTTAAGGTCCTAACTCTTACTCTGGCATCATGGTTAAGGTCTTAGACTCATACTCTGGCATCATGGTTAAGATCTTATCTCTTACTCTGGACTAATGGTTAAGTTCTTAACTCTTACTCTGGCATCATGGTTAAGGTCTTAGACTCTTACTCTGGACTAATGGTTAAGGTCTTAACTCTTACTCTGGGCTAATGGTTAAGGTCTTAACTCTTACTCTGGACTAATGGTTAAGGTCTTATCTCTTACTCTGGACTACTGGTTAATGTCTTAACTCTTACTCTGGCATCATGGTTAAGGTCTTAACTCTCACTCTGACATCATGGTTAAGGTCTTAACTCTTACTCTGTACTCATGGTTAAGGTCTTAACTCTTACTCTGGCATCATGGTTAAGGTCTTAACTCTTACTCTGGACTAATGGTTAAGGTCTTAACTCTTACTCTGGCATCATGGTTAAGGTGTTAGACTCTTACTCTGTAATAATGGTTAAGGTCTTAACACTTACTCTGGACTAATGGTTAAGGTCTTAACTCTTACTCTGGCATCATGGTTAAGGTCTTAACTCTTATTCTGGACTAATGGTTAAGGTCTTAACTCTTACTCTGGGCTAATGGTTAAGGTCTTAACTCTTACTCTGGACTAATGGTTAAGGTCTTAACTCTTACTCTGGACTAATGGTTAAGGTCTTAGACTCTTACTCTGGCATCATGGTTAAGGTCTTAACTCTTACTCTGAACTAATGGTTAAGGTCTTAACTCTTACTCTGGTATCATGGTTAAGTTCATAACTCTTACTGTGGCCTATTGGTTAAGGTCCTAACTCTTACTCTGGCATCATGGTTAATGTCTTAACTCTTACTCTGGCATCATGGTTAAGGTCTTAACTTTTACTCTGGACTAATGGTTAAGGTCTTAACTCTTACTCTGGCATCATGGTTAAGGTCTAAACTCTTACTCTGGACACATGGTTAAGGTCTTAACTCTTACTCTGGACTAATGGTTAAGGTCTTAACTCTTACTCTGGCATCATGGTTAAGGTCTTAGACTCTTACTCTGGACTAATGGTTAAGGTCTTAACTCTTACTCTGGCATCATGGTTAAGGTCTTAACTCTTACTCTGGACTAATGGTTAAGGTCTTAGACTCTTACTATGGACTAATGGTTAAGGTCTTAACTTTTTCTCTGGGCTAATGGTTAAGGTCTTAACTCTTACTCTGGACTAATGGTTAAGGTCTTAACTCTTACTCTGGACTAATGGTTAAGGTCTTAACTCTTACTCTGGCATCATGGTTGAGGTCTTAACTCTTACTCTGGACTAATGGTTAAGGTCTTAACTCTTACTCTGGACTAATGGTTAAGGTCTTAACTCTTACTCTGGCATCATCGTTAAGGTTTTAACTCTTACTCTGGCATCATGGTTAAGGTCTTAACTCTTACTCTGGACTAATGGTTAAGGTCTTAACTCTTACTCTGGAATAATGGTTAAGGTCTTAACTCTTACTCTGGCATCATGGTTAAGGTCTTAACTCTGGCATCATGGTTAAGGTCTTAACTCTTACTCTGGACTAATGGTTAAGGTCTTAACTCTTACTCTGGCATCATGGTTAATGTCTTAGACTCATACTCTGGCATCATGGTTAAGGTCTCAACTCTTACTCTGGACTAATGGTTAAGGTCTTAACTCTTACTCTGGCATCATGGTTAAGGTATTAGACTCTTACTCTGGACTAATGGTTAAGGTCTTAACTCTTACTCTGGGCTAATGGTTAAGGTCTTAACTCTTACTCTGGACTAATGGTTAAGGTCTTATCTCTTACTCTGGACTAATGGTTAAGGTCTTAGACTCTTACTCTGGCATCATGGATAAGGTCTTAGACTCTTACTCTGGACTACTAGTTAATGTCTTAACTCTTACTCTGGCGTCATGGTTAAGGTCTTAACTCTCACTCTGGCATCATGGTTAAGGTCTTAACTCTTACTCTGTACTCATGGTTAAGGTCTTAACACTTACTCTGGCATCATGGTTAAGGTCTTAACTCTTACTCTGGACTAATGGTTAAGGTCTTAACTCTTACTCTGGACTAATGGTTAAGGTCTTAACTCTTACTCTGGCATCATGGTTAAGGTCTTAACTCTTACTCTGGACACATGGTTAAGGTCTTAACTCTTACTCTGGACTAATGGTTAAGGTCTTAACTCTTACTCTGCCATCATGGTTAAGGTCTTAGACTCTTACTCTGGACTAATGGTTAAGGTCTTAACTCTTACTCTGGCATCATGGTTAAGGTCTTAACTCTTACTCTGGACTAATGGTTAAAGTCTTAGACTCTTACTATGGACTAATGGTTAAGGTCTTAACTTTTTCTCTGGGCTAATGGTTAAGGTCTTAGACTCTTACTCTGGCATCATGGTTAAGGTCTTAGACTCTTACTCTGGCATCAAGGTTAAGGTCTTAACTCTTACTCTGGCATCATGGTTAAGGTCTTAACTCTTACTCTGGACTAATGGTTAAGGTCTGAACTCTTACTCTGGACTAATGGTTAAGGTCTTAACTCTTACTCTGGACTAATGGTTAAGGTCTTAGACTCTTACTCTCGACTAATGGTTAAGGTCTTAACTCTTACTCTGGCATCATGGTTAAGGTCTTAGACTCTTACTCTGGACTAATGGTTAAGGTCTTAACTCATACTCTGGACTAATGGTTAAGGCCTTAGACTCTTACTCTGGACTAATGGTTAAGGTCTTAACTCTTACTCTGGACTAATGGTTAAGGTCTTAACTCTTACTCTGGACTAATGGTTACGGTCTTAACTCTTACTCTAGTATCATGGTTAAGGTCTTAACTCTTACTCTGGACTAATGGTTATGGTCTTAACTCTTACTCTGGCATCATGGTTAAGGTCTTAACTCTTACTCTGGCATCATGGTTAAGGTCTTAACTCTTACTCTGGACTAATGGTTAAGGTCTTAGACTCTTACTCTGGACTAATGGTTAAGGTCTTAACTCTTACTCTGGCATCATGGTTAAGGTCTTAGACTCTTACTCTGGACTAATGGTTAAGGTCTTAACTCTTACTCTGGACTAATGGTTAAGGTCTTAACTCTTACTCTGGACTAATGGTTAAGGTCTTAGACTCTTACTCTCGACTAATGGTTAAGGTCTTAACTCTTACTCTGGCATCATGGTTAAGGTCTTAGACTCTTACTCTGGACTAATGGTTAAGGTCATAACTCATACTCTGGACTAATGGTTAAGGTCTTAACTCTTACTCTGGACTAATGGTTAAGGTATTAACTCTTACTCTGGCATCATGGTTAAGGTCTTAACTCTTACTCTGGACTAATGGTTAAGGTCTTAACTCTTACTCTGGCATCATGGTTAAGGTCTTAACTCTTACTCTGGACTAATGGTTAAGGTCTTAACTCTTACTCTGGGATCATGGTTAAGTTCGTAACTCTTACTGTGGCCTATTGGTTAAGGTCCTAACTCTTACTCTGGCATCATGGTTAAGGTCTTAACTCCTACTCTGGCATCATGGTTAAGGTCTTAACTCTTACTCTGGACTACTGGTTAAGGTCTTAACTCTTACTCTGGCATCACGGTTAAGGTCTTAACTCTTACTCTGGACTAATGGTTAAGGTCTTAACTCTTACTCTGGGCTAATGATTAAGGTCTTAACTCTTACTCTGGCATCATGGTTAAGGTCTTAACTCTTACTCTGGACTAATGGTTAAGGTCTTAACTCTTACTCTGGCATCACGGTTAAGGTCTTAACTCTTACTCCGGACTAATGGTTAAGGTCTTAACTCTTACTCTGGACTAATGGTTACGGTCTTAACTCTTACTCTAGCATCATGGTTAAGGTCTTAACTCTTACTCTGGACTAATGGTTAAGGTCTTAACTCTTACTCTGGCATCATGGTTAAGGTCTTAACTCTTACTCTGGACTAATGGTTAAACTCTTAACTCTTACTCTGGCATCATGGTTAAGGTCTTAGACTCTTACTCTGGACTAATGGTTAAGGTCTTAACTCTTACTCTGGCATCATGGTTAAGGTCTTAACTCTTACTCTGGACTAATGGTTAAGGTCTTAACTCTTACTCTGGACTAATGGTTAAGGTCTTATCTCTTACTCTGGCATCATGGTTAAGGTCTTAACTCTGGCATCATGGTTAAGGTCTTAACTCTTACTCTGGACTAATGGTTAAGGTCTTAACTCTTAGTCTGGCATCATGGTTAAGGTCTTAACTCTTACTCTGGCAACATGGTTAAGGTCTTAACTCTTACTCTGGACTAATGGTTAAGGTCTTAACTCTTACTCTGGACTAATGGTTAAGGTCCTAACTCTTACTCTGGACTAATGGTTAAGGTCTTAACTCTTACTCTTGCATCATCGTTAAGGTCTTAACTCTTACTCTGGCATCATGGTTAAGGTCTTAACTCTTACTCTGGCATCATGGTTAAGGTCTTAACTCTTACTCTGGACTAATGGTTAAGGTCTTAACTCTTACTCTGGGATCATGGTTAAGTTCGTAACTCTTACTGTGGCCTATTGGTTAAGGTCCTAACTCTTACTCTGGCATCATGGTTAAGGTCTTAGACTCATACTCTGGCATCATGGTTAAGATCTTATCTCTTACTCTGGACTAATGGTTAAGTTCTTAACTCTTACTCTGGCATCATGGTTAAGGTCTTAGACTCTTACTCTGGACTAATGGTTAAGGTCTTAACTCTTACTCTGGGCTAATGGTTAAGGTCTTAACTCTTACTCTGGACTAATGGTTAAGGTCTTATCTCTTACTCTGGACTACTGGTTAATGTCTTAACTCTTACTCTGGCATCATGGTTAAGGTCTTAACTCTCACTCTGACATCATGGTTAAGGTCTTAACTCTTACTCTGTACTCATGGTTAAGGTCTTAACTCTTACTCTGGCATCATGGTTAAGGTCTTAACTCTTACTCTGGACTAATGGTTAAGGTCTTAACTCTTACTCTGGCATCATGGTTAAGGTGTTAGACTCTTACTCTGTAATAATGGTTAAGGTCTTAACACTTACTCTGGACTAATGGTTAAGGTCTTAACTCTTACTCTGGCATCACGGTTAAGGTCTTAACTCTTATTCTGGACTAATGGTTAAGGTCTTAACTCTTACTCTGGGCTAATGGTTAAGGTCTTAACTCTTACTCTGGACTAATGGTTAAGGTCTTAACTCTTACTCTGGACTAATGGTTAAGGTCTTAGACTCTTACTCTGGCATCATGGTTAAGGTCTTAACTCTTACTCTGAACTAATGGTTAAGGTCTTAACTCTTACTCTGGTATCATGGTTAAGTTCATAACTCTTACTGTGGCCTATTGGTTAAGGTCCTAACTCTTACTCTGGCATCATGGTTAATGTCTTAACTCTTACTCTGGCATCATGGTTAAGGTCTTAACTTTTACTCTGGACTAATGGTTAAGGTCTTAACTCTTACTCTGGCATCATGGTTAAGGTCTTAACTCTTACTCTGGACACATGGTTAAGGTCTTAACTCTTACTCTGGACTAATGGTTAAGGTCTTAACTCTTACTCTGGCATCATGGTTAAGGTCTTAGACTCTTACTCTGGACTAATGGTTAAGGTCTTAACTCTTACTCTGGCATCATGGTTAAGGTCTTAACTCTTACTCTGGACTAATGGTTAAGGTCTTAGACTCTTACTATGGACTAATGGTTAAGGTCTTAACTTTTTCTCTGGGCTAATGGTTAAGGTCTTAACTCTTACTCTGGACTAATGGTTAAGGTCTTAACTCTTACTCTGGACTAATGGTTAGGGTCTTAACTCTTACTCTGGCATCATGGTTGAGGTCTTAACTCTTACTCTGGACTAATGGTTAAGGTCTTAACTCTTACTCTGGACTAATGGTTAAGGTCTTAACTCTTACTCTGGCATCATCGTTAAGGTTTTAACTCTTACTCTGGCATCATGGTTAAGGTCTTAACTCTTACTCTGGACTAATGGTTAAGGTCTTAACTCTTACTCTGGAATAATGGTTAAGGTCTTAACTCTTACTCTGGCATCATGGTTAAGGTCTTAACTCTGGCATCATGGTTAAGGTCTTAACTCTTACTCTGGACTAATGGTTAAGGTCTTAACTCTTACTCTGGCATCATGGTTAATGTCTTAGACTCATACTCTGGCATCATGGTTAAGGTCTCAACTCTTACTCTGGACTAATGGTTAAGGTCTTAACTCTTACTCTGGCATCATGGTTAAGGTATTAGACTCTTACTCTGGACTAATGGTTAAGGTCTTAACTCTTACTCTGGGCTAATGGTTAAGGTCTTAACTCTTACTCTGGACTAATGGTTAAGGTCTTATCTCTTACTCTGGACTAATGGTTAAGGTCTTAGACTCTTACTCTGGCATCATGGATAAGGTCTTAGACTCTTACTCTGGACTACTAGTTAATGTCTTAACTCTTACTCTGGCGTCATGGTTAAGGTCTTAACTCTCACTCTGGCATCATGGTTAAGGTCTTAACTCTTACTCTGTACTCATGGTTAAGGTCTTAACACTTACTCTGGCATCATGGTTAAGGTCTTAACTCTTACTCTGGACTAATGGTTAAGGTCTTAACTCTTACTCTGGACTAATGGTTAAGGTCTTAACTCTTACTCTGGCATCATGGTTAAGGTCTTAACTCTTACTCTGGACACATGGTTAAGGTCTTAACTCTTACTCTGGACTAATGGTTAAGGTCTTAACTCTTACTCTGGCATCATGGTTAAGGTCTTAGACTCTTACTCTGGACTAATGGTTAAGGTCTTAACTCTTACTCTGGCATCATGGTTAAGGTCTTAACTCTTACTCTGGACTAATGGTTAAAGTCTTAGACTCTTACTATGGACTAATGGTTAAGGTCTTAACTTTTTCTCTGGGCTAATGGTTAAGGTCTTAGACTCTTACTCTGGCATCATGGTTAAGGTCTTAGACTCTTACTCTGGCATCAAGGTTAAGGTCTTAACTCTTACTCTGGCATCATGGTTAAGGTCTTAACTCTTACTCTGGACTAATGGTTAAGGTCTGAACTCTTACTCTGGACTAATGGTTAAGGTCTTAACTCTTACTCTGGACTAATGGTTAAGGTCTTAGACTCTTACTCTCGACTAATGGTTAAGGTCTTAACTCTTACTCTGGCATCATGGTTAAGGTCTTAGACTCTTACTCTGGACTAATGGTTAAGGTCTTAACTCATACTCTGGACTAATGGTTAAGGCCTTAGACTCTTACTCTGGACTAATGGTTAAGGTCTTAACTCTTACTCTGGACTAATGGTTAAGGTCTTAACTCTTACTCTGGCATCATGGTTAAGGTCTTAACTCTTACTCTGGCATCATGGTTAAGGTCTTAACTCTTACTCTGGACTAATGGTTAAGGTCTTAGACTCTTACTCTGGACTAATGGTTAAGGTCTTAACTCTTACTCTGGCATCATGGTTAAGGTCTTAGACTCTTACTCTGGACTAATGGTTAAGGTCTTAACTCTTACTCTGGACTAATGGTTAAGGTCTTAACTCTTACTCTGGACTAATGGTTAAGGTCTTAGACTCTTACTCTCGACTAATGGTTAAGGTCTTAACTCTTACTCTGGCATCATGGTTAAGGTCTTAGACTCTTACTCTGGACTAATGGTTAAGGTCATAACTCATACTCTGGACTAATGGTTAAGGTCTTAACTCTTACTCTGGACTAATGGTTAAGGTATTAACTCTTACTCTGGCATCATGGTTAAGGTCTTAACTCTTACTCTGGACTAATGGTTAAGGTCTTAACTCTTACTCTGGCATCATGGTTAAGGTCTTAACTCTTACTCTGGACTAATGGTTAAGGTCTTAACTCTTACTCTGGGATCATGGTTAAGTTCGTAACTCTTACTGTGGCCTATTGGTTAAGGTCCTAACTCTTACTCTGGCATCATGGTTAATGTCTTAACTCTTACTCTGGCATCATGGTTAAGGTCTTAACTCTTACTCTGGACTAATGGTTAAGGTCTTAACTCTTACTCTGGCATCACGGTTAAGGTCTTAACTCTTACTCTGGACTAATGGTTAAAGTCTTAACTCTTACTCTGGGCTAATGGTTAAGGTCTTAACTCTTACTCTGGACTAATGGTTAAGGTCTTAACTCTTACTCTGGACTAATGGTTAAGGTCTTATCTCTTACTCTTGGCTAATGATTAAGGTCTTAACTCTTACTCTGGCATCATGGTTAAGGTCTTAACTCCTACTCTGGCATCATGGTTAAGGTCTTAACTCTTACTCTGGACTACTGGTTAAGGTCTTAACTCTTACTCTGGCATCACGGTTAAGGTCTTAACTCTTACTCTGGACTAATGGTTAAGGTCTTAACTCTTACTCTGGGCTAATGATTAAGGTCTTAACTCTTACTCTGGCATCATGGTTAAGGTCTTAACTCTTACTCTGGACTAATGGTTAAGGTCTTAACTCTTACTCTGGCATCACGGTTAAGGTCTTAACTCTTACTCCGGACTAATGGTTAAGGTCTTAACTCTTACTCTGGACTAATGGTTACGGTCTTAACTCTTACTCTAGCATCATGGTTAAGGTCTTAACTCTTACTCTGGACTAATGGTTAAGGTCTTAACTCTTACTCTGGCATCATGGTTAAGGTCTTAACTCTTACTCTGGACTAATGGTTAAGCTCTTAACTCTTACTCTGGCATCATGGTTAAGGTCTTAGACTCTTACTCTGGACTAATGGTTAAGGTCTTAACTCTTACTCTGGCATCATGGTTAAGGTCTTAACTCTTACTCTGGACTAATGGTTAAGGTCTTAGACTCTTACTATGGACTAATGGTTAAGGTCTTAACTTTTTCTCTGGGCTAATGGTTAAGGTCTTAGACTCTTACTCTGGCATCATGGTTAAGGTCTTAGACTCTTACTCTGGCATCAATGTTAAGGTCTTAACTCTTACTCTGGCATCATGGTTAAGGTCTTAACTCTTACTCTGGACTAATGGTTAAGGTCTGAACTCTTACTCTGGACTAATGGTTAAGGTCTTAACTCTTACTCTGGACTAATGGTTAAGGTCTTAGACTCTTACTCTCGACTAATGGTTAAGGTCTTAACTCTTACTCTGGCATCATGGTTAAGGTCTTAGACTCTTACTCTGGACGAATGGTTAAGGTCTTAACTCATACTCTGGACTAATGGTTAAGGCCTTAGACTCTTACTCTGGACTAATGGTTAAGGTCTTAACTCTTACTCTGGACTAATGGTTAAGGTCTTAACTCTTACTCTGGACTAATGGTTAAGGTCTTAACTCTTACGCTGGCATCATGGTTAAGGTCTTAACTCTTACTCTGGACTAATGGTTAAGGTCTTAAGTCTTACTCTGGCATCATGGTTAAGGTCTTAACTCTTACTCTGGACTAATGGTTAAGGTCTTAACTCTTACTCTGACATCATGGTTAAGGTCTTAACACTTACTCTGGACTAATGGTTAAGGTCTTAACTCTTACTCTGTCATCATCGTTAAGGTCTTAACTCTTACTCTGGCATCATGGTTAAGGTCTTAGACTCTTACTCTGGACTAATGGTTAAGGTCTTAACTCTTACTCTTGCATCATCGTTAAGGTCTTAACTCTTACTCTGGCATCATGGTTAAGGTCTTAACTCTTACTCTGGACTAATGGTTAAGGTCTTAACTCTTACTCTGGACTAATGGTTAAGGTCTTAACTCTTACTCTGGCATCATGGTTAAGGTCTTAACTCTGGCATCATGGTTAAGGTCTTAACTCTTACTCTGGACTAATGGTTAAGGTCTTAACTCTTAGTCTGGCATCATGGTTAAGGTCTTAACTCTTACTCTGGCAACATGGTTAAGGTCTTAACTCTTACTCTGGACTAATGGTTAAGGTCTTAACTCTTACTCTGGACTAATGGTTAAGGTCCTAACTCTTACTCTGGACTAATGGTTAAGGTCTTAACTCTTACTCTTGCATCATCGTTAAGGTCTTAACTCTTACTCTGGCATCATGGTTAAGGTCTTAACTCTTACTCTGGCATCATGGTTAAGGTCTTAACTCTTACTCTGGACTAATGGTTAAGGTCTTAACTCTTACTCTGGGATCATGGTTAAGTTCGTAACTCTTACTGTGGCCTATTGGTTAAGGTCCTAACTCTTACTCTGGCATCATGGTTAAGGTCTTAGACTCATACTCTGGCATCATGGTTAAGATCTTATCTCTTACTCTGGACTAATGGTTAAGTTCTTAACTCTTACTCTGGCATCATGGTTAAGGTCTTAGACTCTTACTCTGGACTAATGGTTAAGGTCTTAACTCTTACTCTGGGCTAATGGTTAAGGTCTTAACTCTTACTCTGGACTAATGGTTAAGGTCTTATCTCTTACTCTGGACTACTGGTTAATGTCTTAACTCTTACTCTGGCATCATGGTTAAGGTCTTAACTCTCACTCTGACATCATGGTTAAGGTCTTAACTCTTACTCTGTACTCATGGTTAAGGTCTTAACTCTTACTCTGGCATCATGGTTAAGGTCTTAACTCTTACTCTGGCATCATGGTTAAGGTGTTAGACTCTTACTCTGTAATAATGGTTAAGGTCTTAACACTTACTCTGGACTAATGGTTAAGGTCTTAACTCTTACTCTGGCATCACGGTTAAGGTCTTAACTCTTATTCTGGACTAATGGTTAAGGTCTTAACTCTTACTCTGGGCTAATGGTTAAGGTCTTAACTCTTACTCTGGACTAATGGTTAAGGTCTTAACTCTTACTCTGGACTAATGGTTAAGGTCTTAGACTCTTACTCTGGCATCATGGTTAAGGTCTTAACTCTTACTCTGAACTAATGGTTAAGGTCTTAACTCTTACTCTGGTATCATGGTTAAGTTCATAACTCTTACTGTGGCCTATTGGTTAAGGTCCTAACTCTTACTCTGGCATCATGGTTAATGTCTTAACTCTTACTCTGGCATCATGGTTAAGGTCTTAACTTTTACTCTGGACTAATGGTTAAGGTCTTAACTCTTACTCTGGCATCATGGTTAAGGTCTTAACTCTTACTCTGGACACATGGTTAAGGTCTTAACTCTTACTCTGGACTAATGGCTAAGGTCTTAACTCTTACTCTGGCATCATGGTTAAGGTCTTAGACTCTTACTCTGGACTAATGGTTAAGGTCTTAACTCTTACTCTGGCATCATGGTTAAGGTCTTAACTCTTACTCTGGGCTAATGGTTAAGGTCTTAACTCTTACTCTGGACTAATGGTTAAGGTCTTAACTCTTACTCTGGACTAATGGTTAAGGTCTTATCTCTTACTCTTGGCTAATGATTAAGGTCTTAACTCTTACTCTGGCATCATGGTTAAGGTCTTAACTCCTACTCTGGCATCATGGTTAAGGTCTTAACTCTTACTCTGGACTACTGGTTAAGGTCTTAACTCTTACTCTGGCATCACGGTTAAGGTCTTAACTCTTACTCTGGACTAATGGTTAAGGTCTTAACTCTTACTCTGGGCTAATGATTAAGGTCTTAACTCTTACTCTGGCATCATGGTTAAGGTCTTAACTCTTACTCTGGACTAATGGTTAAGGTCTTAACTCTTACTCTGGCATCACGGTTAAGGTCTTAACTCTTACTCCGGACTAATGGTTAAGGTCTTAACTCTTACTCTGGACTAATGGTTACGGTCTTAACTCTTACTCTAGCATCATGGTTAAGGTCTTAACTCTTACTCTGGACTAATGGTTAAGGTCTTAACTCTTACTCTGGCATCATGGTTAAGGTCTTAACTCTTACTCTGGACTAATGGTTAAGCTCTTAACTCTTACTCTGGCATCATGGTTAAGGTCTTAGACTCTTACTCTGGACTAATGGTTAAGGTCTTAACTCTTACTCTGGCATCATGGTTAAGGTCTTAACTCTTACTCTGGACTAATGGTTAAGGTCTTAGACTCTTACTATGGACTAATGGTTAAGGTCTTAACTTTTTCTCTGGGCTAATGGTTAAGGTCTTAGACTCTTACTCTGGCATCATGGTTAAGGTCTTAGACTCTTACTCTGGCATCAAGGTTAAGGTCTTAACTCTTACTCTGGCATCATGGTTAAGGTCTTAACTCTTACTCTGGACTAATGGTTAAGGTCTGAACTCTTACTCTGGACTAATGGTTAAGGTCTTAACTCTTACTCTGGACTAATGGTTAAGGTCTTAGACTCTTACTCTCGACTAATGGTTAAGGTCTTAACTCTTACTCTGGCATCATGGTTAAGGTCTTAGACTCTTACTCTGGACGAATGGTTAAGGTCTTAACTCATACTCTGGACTAATGGTTAAGGCCTTAGACTCTTACTCTGGACTAATGGTTAAGGTCTTAACTCTTACTCTGGACTAATGGTTAAGGTCTTAACTCTTACTCTGGACTAATGGTTAAGGTCTTAACTCTTACGCTGGCATCATGGTTAAGGTCTTAACTCTTACTCTGGACTAATGGTTAAGGTCTTAAGTCTTACTCTGGCATCATGGTTAAGGTCTTAACTCTTACTCTGGACTAATGGTTAAGGTCTTAACTCTTACTCTGACATCATGGTTAAGGTCTTAACACTTACTCTGGACTAATGGTTAAGGTCTTAACTCTTACTCTGTCATCATCGTTAAGGTCTTAACTCTTACTCTGGCATCATGGTTAAGGTCTTAGACTCTTACTCTGGACTAATGGTTAAGGTCTTAACTCTTACTCTTGCATCATCGTTAAGGTCTTAACTCTTACTCTGGCATCATGGTTAAGGTCTTAACTCTTACTCTGGACTAATGGTTAAGGTCTTAACTCTTACTCTGGACTAATGGTTAAGGTCTTAACTCTTACTCTGGCATCATGGTTAAGGTCTTAACTCTGGCATCATGGTTAAGGTCTTAACTCTTACTCTGGACTAATGGTTAAGGTCTTAACTCTTAGTCTTGCATCATGGTTAAGGTCTTAACTCTTACTCTGGCAACATGGTTAAGGTCTTAACTCTTACTCTGGACTAATGGTTAAGGTCTTAACTCTTACTCTGGACTAATGGTTAAGGTCCTAACTCTTACTCTGGACTAATGGTTAAGGTCTTAACTCTTACTCTTGCATCATCGTTAAGGTCTTAACTCTTACTCTGGCATCATGGTTAAGGTCTTAACTCTTACTCTGGCATCATGGTTAAGGTCTTAACTCTTACTCTGGACTAATGGTTAAGGTCTTAACTCTTACTCTGGGATCATGGTTAAGTTCGTAACTCTTACTGTGGCCTATTGGTTAAGGTCCTAACTCTTACTCTGGCATCATGGTTAAGGTCTTAGACTCATACTCTGGCATCATGGTTAAGATCTTATCTCTTACTCTGGACTAATGGTTAAGTTCTTAACTCTTACTCTGGCATCATGGTTAAGGTCTTAGACTCTTACTCTGGACTAATGGTTAAGGTCTTAACTCTTACTCTGGGCTAATGGTTAAGGTCTTAACTCTTACTCTGGACTAATGGTTAAGGTCTTATCTCTTACTCTGGACTACTGGTTAATGTCTTAACTCTTACTCTGGCATCATGGTTAAGGTCTTAACTCTCACTCTGACATCATGGTTAAGGTCTTAACTCTTACTCTGTACTCATGGTTAAGGTCTTAACTCTTACTCTGGCATCATGGTTAAGGTCTTAACTCTTACTCTGGCATCATGGTTAAGGTGTTAGACTCTTACTCTGTAATAATGGTTAAGGTCTTAACACTTACTCTGGACTAATGGTTAAGGTCTTAACTCTTACTCTGGCATCACGGTTAAGGTCTTAACTCTTATTCTGGACTAATGGTTAAGGTCTTAACTCTTACTCTGGGCTAATGGTTAAGGTCTTAACTCTTACTCTGGACTAATGGTTAAGGTCTTAACTCTTACTCTGGACTAATGGTTAAGGTCTTAGACTCTTACTCTGGCATCATGGTTAAGGTCTTAACTCTTACTCTGAACTAATGGTTAAGGTCTTAACTCTTACTCTGGTATCATGGTTAAGTTCATAACTCTTACTGTGGCCTATTGGTTAAGGTCCTAACTCTTACTCTGGCATCATGGTTAATGTCTTAACTCTTACTCTGGCATCATGGTTAAGGTCTTAACTTTTACTCTGGACTAATGGTTAAGGTCTTAACTCTTACTCTGGCATCATGGTTAAGGTCTTAACTCTTACTCTGGACACATGGTTAAGGTCTTAACTCTTACTCTGGACTAATGGCTAAGGTCTTAACTCTTACTCTGGCATCATGGTTAAGGTCTTAGACTCTTACTCTGGACTAATGGTTAAGGTCTTAACTCTTACTCTGGCATCATGGTAAGGTCTTAACTCTTACTCTGGACTAATGGTTAAGGTCTTAGACTCTTACTATGGACTAATGGTTAAGGTCTTAACTTTTTCTCTGGGCTAATGGTTAAGGTCTTAGACTCTTACTCTGGCATCATGGTTAAGGTCTTAGACTCTTACTCTGGCATCAAGGTTAAGGTCTTAACTCTTACTCTGGCATCATGGTTAAGGTCTTAACTCTTACTCTGGACTAATGGTTAAGGTCTGAACTCTTACTCTGGACTAATGGTTAAGGTCTTAACTCTTACTCTGGACTAATGGTTAAGGTCTTAGACTCTTACTCTCGACTAATGGTTAAGGTCTTAACTCTTACTCTGGCATCATGGTTAAGGTCTTAGACTCTTACTCTGGACTAATGGTTAAGGTCTTAACTCATACTCTGGACTAATGGTTAAGGCCTTAGACTCTTACTCTGGACTAATGGTTAAGGTCTTAACTCTTACTCTGGACTAATGGTTAAGGTCTTAACTCTTACTCTGGACTAATGGTTACGGTCTTAACTCTTACTCTAGTATCATGGTTAAGGTCTTAACTCTTACTCTGGACTAATGGTTAAGGTCTTAACTCTTACTCTGGCATCATGGTTAAGGTCTTAACTCTTACTCTGGCATCATGGTTAAGGTCTTAACTCTTACTCTGGACTAATGGTGAAGGTCTTAGACTCTTACTCTGGACTAATGGTTAAGGTCTTAACTCTTACTCTGGCATCATGGTTAAGGTCTTAGACTCTTACTCTGGACTAATGGTTAAGGTCTTAACTCTTACTCTGGACTAATGGTTAAGGTCTTAACTCTTACTCTGGACTAATGGTTAAGATCTTAGACTCTTACTCTCGACTAATGGTTAAGGTCTTAACTCTTACTCTGGCATCATGGTTAAGGTCTTAGACTCTTACTCTGGACTAATGGTTAAGGTCATAACTCATACTCTAGACTAATGGTTAAGGTCTTAACTCTTACTCTGGACTAATGGTTAAGGTATTAACTCTTACTCTGGCATCATGGTTAAGGTCTTAACTCTTACTCTGGACTAATGGTTAAGGTCTTAACTCTTACTCTGGCATCATGGTTAAGGTCTTAACTCTTACTCTGGACTAATGGTTAAGGTCTTAACTCTTACTCTGGGATCATGGTTACGTTCGTAACTCTTACTGTGGCCTATTGGTTAAGGTCCTAACTCTTACTCTGGCATCATGGTTAATGTCTTAACTCTTACTCTGGCATCATGGTTAAGGTCTTAACTCTTACTCTGGACTAATGGTTAAGGTCTTAACTCTTACTCTGGCATCACGGTTAAGGTCTTAACTCTTACTCTGGACTAATGGTTAAAGTCTTAACTCTTACTCTGGGCTAATGGTTAAGGTCTTAACTCTTACTCTGGACTAATGGTTAAGGTCTTATCTCTTACTCTTGGCTAATGATTAAGGTCTTAACTCTTACTCTGGCATCATGGTTAAGGTCTTAACTCCTACTCTGGCATCATGGTTAAGGTCTTAACTCTTACTCTGGACTACTGGTTAAGGTCTTAACTCTTACTCTGGCATCACGGTTAAGGTCTTAACTCTTACTCTGGACTAATGGTTAAGGTCTTAACTCTTACTCTGGGCTAATGATTAAGGTCTTAACTCTTACTCTGGCATCATGGTTAAGGTCTTAACTCTTACTCTGGACTAATGGTTAAGGTCTTAACTCTTACTCTGGCATCACGGTTAAGGTCTTAACTCTTACTCCGGACTAATGGTTAAGGTCTTAACTCTTACTCTGGACTAATGGTTATGGTCTTAACTCTTACTCTAGCATCATGGTTAAGGTCTTAACTCTTACTCTGGACTAATGGTTAAGGTCTTAACTCTTACTCTGGCATCATGGTTAAGGTCTTAACTCTTACTCTGGACTAATGGTTAAGCTCTTAACTCTTACTCTGGCATCATGGTTAAGGTCTTAGACTCTTACTCTGGACTAATGGTTAAGGTCTTAACTCTTACTCTGGCATCATGGTTAAGGTCTTAACTCTTACTCTGGACTAATGGTTAAGGTCTTAGACTCTTACTATGGACTAATGGTTAAGGTCTTAACTTTTTCTCTGGGCTAATGGTTAAGGTCTTAGACTCTTACTCTGGCATCATGGTTAAGGTCTTAGACTCTTACTCTGGCATCAAGGTTAAGGTCTTAACTCTTACTCTGGCATCATGGTTAAGGTCTTAACTCTTACTCTGGACTAATGGTTAAGGTCTGAACTCTTACTCTGGACTAATGGTTAAGGTCTTAACTCTTACTCTGGACTAATGGTTAAGGTCTTAGACTCTTACTCTCGACTAATGGTTAAGGTCTTAACTCTTACTCTGGCATCATGGTTAAGGTCTTAGACTCTTACTCTGGACGAATGGTTAAGGTCTTAACTCATACTCTGGACTAATGGTTAAGGCCTTAGACTCTTACTCTGGACTAATGGTTAAGGTCTTAACTCTTACTCTGGACTAATGGTTAAGGTCTTAACTCTTACTCTGGACTAATGGTTAAGGTCTTAACTCTTACGCTGGCATCATGGTTAAGGTCTTAACTCTTACTCTGGACTAATGGTTAAGGTCTTAAGTCTTACTCTGGCATCATGGTTAAGGTCTTAACTCTTACTCTGGACTAATGGTTAAGGTCTTAACTCTTACTCTGACATCATGGTTAAGGTCTTAACACTTACTCTGGACTAATGGTTAAGGTCTTAACTCTTACTCTGTCATCATCGTTAAGGTCTTAACTCTTACTCTGGCATCATGGTTAAGGTCTTAGACTCTTACTCTGGACTAATGGTTAAGGTCTTAACTCTTACTCTTGCATCATCGTTAAGGTCTTAACTCTTACTCTGGCATCATGGTTAAGGTCTTAACTCTTACTCTGGACTAATGGTTAAGGTCTTAACTCTTACTCTGGACTAATGGTTAAGGTCTTAACTCTTACTCTGGCATCATGGTTAAGGTCTTAACTCTGGCATCATGGTTAAGGTCTTAACTCTTACTCTGGACTAATGGTTAAGGTCTTAACTCTTAGTCTGGCATCATGGTTAAGGTCTTAACTCTTACTCTGGCAACATGGTTAAGGTCTTAACTCTTACTCTGGACTAATGGTTAAGGTCTTAACTCTTACTCTGGACTAATGGTTAAGGTCCTAACTCTTACTCTGGACTAATGGTTAAGGTCTTAACTCTTACTCTTGCATCATCGTTAAGGTCTTAACTCTTACTCTGGCATCATGGTTAAGGTCTTAACTCTTACTCTGGCATCATGGTTAAGGTCTTAACTCTTACTCTGGACTAATGGTTAAGGTCTTAACTCTTACTCTGGGATCATGGTTAAGTTCGTAACTCTTACTGTGGCCTATTGGTTAAGGTCCTAACTCTTACTCTGGCATCATGGTTAAGGTCTTAGACTCATACTCTGGCATCATGGTTAAGATCTTATCTCTTACTCTGGACTAATGGTTAAGTTCTTAACTCTTACTCTGGCATCATGGTTAAGGTCTTAGACTCTTACTCTGGACTAATGGTTAAGGTCTTAACTCTTACTCTGGGCTAATGGTTAAGGTCTTAACTCTTACTCTGGACTAATGGTTAAGGTCTTATCTCTTACTCTGGACTACTGGTTAATGTCTTAACTCTTACTCTGGCATCATGGTTAAGGTCTTAACTCTCACTCTGACATCATGGTTAAGGTCTTAACTCTTACTCTGTACTCATGGTTAAGGTCTTAACTCTTACTCTGGCATCATGGTTAAGGTCTTAACTCTTACTCTGGACTAATGGTTAAGGTCTTAACTCTTACTCTGGCATCATGGTTAAGGTGTTAGACTCTTACTCTGTAATAATGGTTAAGGTCTTAACACTTACTCTGGACTAATGGTTAAGGTCTTAACTCTTACTCTGGCATCACGGTTAAGGTCTTAACTCTTATTCTGGACTAATGGTTAAGGTCTTAACTCTTACTCTGGGCTAATGGTTAAGGTCTTAACTCTTACTCTGGACTAATGGTTAAGGTCTTAACTCTTACTCTGGACTAATGGTTAAGGTCTTAGACTCTTACTCTGGCATCATGGTTAAGGTCTTAACTCTTACTCTGAACTAATGGTTAAGGTCTTAACTCTTACTCTGGTATCATGGTTAAGTTCATAACTCTTACTGTGGCCTATTGGTTAAGGTCCTAACTCTTACTCTGGCATCATGGTTAATGTCTTAACTCTTACTCTGGCATCATGGTTAAGGTCTTAACTTTTACTCTGGACTAATGGTTAAGGTCTTAACTCTTACTCTGGACTAATGGTTAAGGTCTTAACTCTTACTCTGGACTAATGGTTAAGGTCTTAACTCTTACTCTGGCATCATGGTTGAGGTCTTAACTCTTACTCTGGACTAATGGTTAAGGTCTTAACTCTTACTCTGGGATCATGGTTAAGTTCGTAACTCTTACTGTGGCCTATTGGTTAAGGTCCTAACTCTTACTCTGGCATCATGGTTAAGGTCTTAGACTCATACTCTGGCATCATGGTTAAGATCTTATCTCTTACTCTGGACTAATGGTTAAGTTCTTAACTCTTACTCTGGCATCATGGTTAAGGTCTTAGACTCTTACTCTGGACTAATGGTTAAGGTCTTAACTCTTACTCTGGGCTAATGGTTAAAGTCTTAACTCTTACTCTGGACTAATGGTTAAGGTCTTATCTCTTACTCTGGACTACTGGTTAATGTCTTAACTCTTACTCTGGCATCATGGTTAAGGTCTTAACTCTCACTCTGACATCATGGTTAAGGTCTTAACTCTTACTCTGTACTCATGGTTAAGGTCTTAACTCTTACTCTGGCATCATGGTTAAGGTCTTAACTCTTACTCTGGCATCATGGTTAAGGTGTTAGACTCTTACTCTGTAATAATGGTTAAGGTCTTAACACTTACTCTGGACTAATGGTTAAGGTCTTAACTCTTACTCTGGCATCACGGTTAAGGTCTTAACTCTTATTCTGGACTAATGGTTAAGGTCTTAACTCTTACTCTGGGCTAATGGTTAAGGTCTTAACTCTTACTCTGGACTAATGGTTAAGGTCTTAACTCTTACTCTGGACTAATGGTTAAGGTCTTAGACTCTTACTCTGGCATCATGGTTAAGGTCTTAACTCTTACTCTGAACTAATGGTTAAGGTCTTAACTCTTACTCTGGTATCATGGTTAAGTTCATAACTCTTACTGTGGCCTATTGGTTAAGGTCCTAACTCTTACTCTGGCATCATGGTTAATGTCTTAACTCTTACTCTGGCATCATGGTTAAGGTCTTAACTTTTACTCTGGACTAATGGTTAAGGTCTTAACTCTTACTCTGGCATCATGGTTAAGGTCTTAACTCTTACTCTGGACACATGGTTAAGGTCTTAACTCTTACTCTGGACTAATGGCTAAGGTCTTAACTCTTACTCTGGCATCATGGTTAAGGTCTTAGACTCTTACTCTGGACTAATGGTTAAGGTCTTAACTCTTACTCTGGCATCATGGTTAAGGTCTTAACTCTTACTCTGGACTAATGGTTAAGGTCTTAGACTCTTACTATGGACTAATGGTTAAGGTCTTAACTTTTTCTCTGGGCTAATGGTTAAGGTCTTAGACTCTTACTCTGGCATCATGGTTAAGGTCTTAGACTCTTACTCTGGCATCAAGGTTAAGGTCTTAACTCTTACTCTGGCATCATGGTTAAGGTCTTAACTCTTACTCTGGACTAATGGTTAAGGTCTGAACTCTTACTCTGGACTAATGGTTAAGGTCTTAACTCTTACTCTGGACTAATGGTTAAGGTCTTAGACTCTTACTCTCGACTAATGGTTAAGGTCTTAACTCTTACTCTGGCATCATGGTTAAGGTCTTAGACTCTTACTCTGGACTAATGGTTACGGTCTTAACTCATACTCTGGACTAATGGTTAAGGCCTTAGACTCTTACTCTGGACTAATGGTTAAGGTCTTAACTCTTACTCTGGACTAATGGTTAAGGTCTTAACTCTTACTCTGGACTAATGGTTACGGTCTTAACTCTTACTCTAGTATCATGGTTACGGTCTTAACTCTTACTCTGGACTAATGGTTAAGGTCTTAACTCTTACTCTGGCATCATGGTTAAGGTCTTAACTCTTACTCTGGCATCATGGTTAAGGTCTTAACTCTTACTCTGGACTAATGGTTAAGGTCTTAGACTCTTACTCTGGACTAATGGTTAAGGTCTTAACTCTTACTCTGGCATCATGGTTAAGGTCTTAGACTCTTACTCTGGACTAATGGTTAAGGTCTTAACTCTTACTCTGGACTAATGGTTAAGGTCTTAACTCTTACTCTGGACTAATGGTTAAGATCTTAGACTCTTACTCTCGACTAATGGTTAAGGTCTTAACTCTTACTCTGGCATCATGGTTAAGGTCTTAGACTCTTACTCTGGACTAATGGTTAAGGTCATAACTCATACTCTAGACTAATGGTTAAGGTCTTAACTCTTACTCTGGACTAATGGTTAAGGTATTAACTCTTACTCTGGCATCATGGTTAAGGTCTTAACTCTTACTCTGGACTAATGGTTAAGGTCTTAACTCTTACTCTGGCATCATGGTTAAGGTCTTAACTCTTACTCTGGACTAATGGTTAAGGTCTTAACTCTTACTCTGGGATCATGGTTAAGTTCGTAACTCTTACTGTGGCCTATTGGTTAAGGTCCTAACTCTTACTCTGGCATCATGGTTAATGTCTTAACTCTTACTCTGGCATCATGGTTAAGGTCTTAACTCTTACTCTGGACTAATGGTTAAGGTCTTAACTCTTACTCTGGCATCACGGTTAAGGTCTTAACTCTTACTCTGGACTAATGGTTAAAGTCTTAACTCTTACTCTGGGCTAATGGTTAAGGTCTTAACTCTTACTCTGGACTAATGGTTAAGGTCTTATCTCTTACTCTTGGCTAATGATTAAGGTCTTAACTCTTACTATGGCATCATGGTTAAGGTCTTAACTCCTACTCTGGCATCATGGTTAAGGTCTTAACTCTTACTCTGGACTACTGGTTAAGGTCTTAACTCTTACTCTGGCATCACGGTTAAGGTCTTAACTCTTACTCTGGACTAATGGTTAAGGTCTTAACTCTTACTCTGGGCTAATGATTAAGGTCTTAACTCTTACTCTGGCATCATGGTTAAGGTCTTAACTCTTACTCTGGACTAATGGTTAAGGTCTTAACTCTTACTCTGGCATCACGGTTAAGGTCTTAACTCTTACTCCGGACTAATGGTTAAGGTCTTAACTCTTACTCTGGACTAATGGTTACGGTCTTAAGTCTTACTCTAGCATCATGGTTAAGGTCTTAACTCTTACTCTGGACTAATGGTTAAGGTCTTAACTCTTACTCTGGCATCATGGTTAAGGTCTTAACTCTTACTCTGGACTAATGGTTAAGCTCTTAACTCTTACTCTGGCAAAATGGTTAAGGTCTTAGACTCTTACTCTGGACTAATGGTTAAGGTCTTAACTCTTACTCTGGCATCATGGTTAAGGTCTTAACTCTTACTCTGGACTAATGGTTAAGGTCTTAGACTCTTACTATGGACTAATGGTTAAGGTCTTAACTTTTTCTCTGGGCTAATGGTTAAGGTCTTAGACTCTTACTCTGGCATCATGGTTAAGGTCTTAGACTCTTACTCTGGCATCAAGGTTAAGGTCTTAACTCTTACTCTGGCATCATGGTTAAGGTCTTAACTCTTACTCTGGACTAATGGTTAAGGTCTGAACTCTTACTCTGGACTAATGGTTAAGGTCTTAACTCTTACTCTGGACTAATGGTTAAGGTCTTAGACTCTTACTCTCGACTAATGGTTAAGGTCTTAACTCTTACTCTGGCATCATGGTTAAGGTCTTAGACTCTTACTCTGGACGAATGGTTAAGGTCTTAACTCATACTCTGGACTAATGGTTAAGGCCTTAGACTCTTACTCTGGACTAATGGTTAAGGTCTTAACTCTTACTCTGGACTAATGGTTAAGGTCTTAACTCTTACTCTGGACTAATGGTTAAGGTCTTAACTCTTACGCTGGCATCATGGTTAAGGTCTTAACTCTTACTCTGGACTAATGGTTAAGGTCTTAAGTCTTACTCTGGCATCATGGTTAAGGTCTTAACTCTTACTCTGGACTAATGGTTAAGGTCTTAACTCTTACTCTGACATCATGGTTAAGGTCTTAACACTTACTCTGGACTAATGGTTAAGGTCTTAACTCTTACTCTGTCATCATCGTTAAGGTCTTAACTCTTACTCTGGCATCATGGTTAAGGTCTTAGACTCTTACTCTGGACTAATGGTTAAGGTCTTAACTCTTACTCTTGCATCATCGTTAAGGTCTTAACTCTTACTCTGGCATCATGGTTAAGGTCTTAACTCTTACTCTGGACTAATGGTTAAGGTCTTAACTCTTACTCTGGACTAATGGTTAAGGTCTTAACTCTTACTCTGGCATCATGGTTAAGGTCTTAACTCTGGCATCATGGTTAAGGTCTTAACTCTTACTCTGGACTAATGGTTAAGGTCTTAACTCTTAGTCTGGCATCATGGTTAAGGTCTTAACTCTTACTCTGGCAACATGGTTAAGGTCTTAACTCTTACTCTGGACTAATGGTTAAGGTCTTAACTCTTACTCTGGACTAATGGTTAAGGTCCTAACTCTTACTCTGGACTAATGGTTAAGGTCTTAACTCTTACTCTTGCATCATCGTTAAGGTCTTAACTCTTACTCTGGCATCATGGTTAAGGTCTTAACTCTTACTCTGGCATCATGGTTAAGGTCTTAACTCTTACTCTGGACTAATGGTTAAGGTCTTAACTCTTACTCTGGGATCATGGTTAAGTTCGTAACTCTTACTGTGGCCTATTGGTTAAGGTCCTAACTCTTACTCTGGCATCATGGTTAAGGTCTTAGACTCATACTCTGGCATCATGGTTAAGATCTTATCTCTTACTCTGGACTAATGGTTAAGTTCTTAACTCTTACTCTGGCATCATGGTTAAGGTCTTAGACTCTTACTCTGGACTAATGGTTAAGGTCTTAACTCTTACTCTGGGCTAATGGTTAAGGTCTTAACTCTTACTCTGGACTAATGGTTAAGGTCTTATCTCTTACTCTGGACTACTGGTTAATGTCTTAACTCTTACTCTGGCATCATGGTTAAGGTCTTAACTCTCACTCTGACATCATGGTTAAGGTCTTAACTCTTACTCTGTACTCATGGTTAAGGTCTTAACTCTTACTCTGGCATCATGGTTAAGGTCTTAACTCTTACTCTGGACTAATGGTTAAGGTCTTAACTCTTACTCTGGCATCATGGTTAAGGTGTTAGACTCTTACTCTGTAATAATGGTTAAGGTCTTAACACTTACTCTGGACTAATGGTTAAGGTCTTAACTCTTACTCTGGCATCACGGTTAAGGTCTTAACTCTTATTCTGGACTAATGGTTAAGGTCTTAACTCTTACTCTGGGCTAATGGTTAAGGTCTTAACTCTTACTCTGGACTAATGGTTAAGGTCTTAACTCTTACTCTGGACTAATGGTTAAGGTCTTAGACTCTTACTCTGGCATCATGGTTAAGGTCTTAACTCTTACTCTGAACTAATGGTTAAGGTCTTAACTCTTACTCTGGTATCATGGTTAAGTTCATAACTCTTACTGTGGCCTATTGGTTAAGGTCCTAACTCTTACTCTGGCATCATGGTTAATGTCTTAACTCTTACTCTGGCATCATGGTTAAGGTCTTAACTTTTACTCTGGACTAATGGTTAAGGTCTTAACTCTTACTCTGGACTAATGGTTAAGGTCTTAACTCTTACTCTGGACTAATGGTTAAGGTCTTAACTCTTACTCTGGCATCATGGTTGAGGTCTTAACTCTTACTCTGGACTAATGGTTAAGGTCTTAACTCTTACTCTGGCATCATCGTTAAGGTTTTAACTCTTACTCTGGCATCATGGTTAAGGTCTTCACTCTTACTCTGGACTAATGGTTAAGGTCTTAACTCTTACTCTGGAATAATGGTTAAGGTCTTAACTCTTACTCTGGCATCATGGTTAAGGTCTTAACTCTGGCATCATGGTTAAGGTCTTAACTCTTACTCTGGACTAATGGTTAAGGTCTTAACTCTTACTCTGGCATCATGGTTAAGGTCTTAGACTCATACTCTGGCATCATGGTTAAGGTCTCAACTCTTACTCTGGACTAATGGTTAAGGTCCTAACTCTTACTCTGGCATCATGGTTAAGGTCTTAGACTCTTACTCTGGACTAATGGTTAAGGTCTTAACTCTTACTCTGGGCTAATGGTTAAGGTCTTAACTCTTACTCTGGACTAATGGTTAAGGTCTTATCTCTTACTCTGGACTAATGGTTAAGGTCTTAGACTCTTACTCTGGCATCATGGATAAGGTCTTAGACTCTTACTCTGGACTACTGGTTAATGTCTTAACTCTTACTCTGGCGTCATGGTTAAGGTCTTAACTCTCACTCTGGCATCATGGTTAAGGTCTTAACTCTTACTCTGTACTCATGGTTAAGGTCTTAACACTTACTCTGGCATCATGGTTAAGGTCTTAACTCTTACTCTGGACTAATGGTTAAGGTCTTAACTCTTACTCTGGACTAATGGTTAAGGTCTTAACTCTTACTCTGGCATCATGGTTAAGGTCTTAACTCTTACTCTGGACACATGGTTAAGGTCTTAACTCTTACTCTGGACTAATGGTTAAGGTCTTAACTCTTACTCTGGCATCATGGTTAAGGTCTTAGACTCTTACTCTGGACTAATGGTTAAGGTCTTAACTCTTACTCTGGCATCATGGTTAAGGTCTTAACTCTTACTCTGGACTAATGGTTAAGGTCTTAGACTCTTACTATGGACTAATGGTTAAGGTCTTAACTTTTTCTCTGGGCTAATGGTTAAGGTCTTAGACTCTTACTCTGGCATCATGGTTAAGGTCTTAGACTCTTACTCTGGCATCAAGGTTAAGGACTTAACTCTTACTCTGGCATCATGGTTAAGGTCTTAACTCTTACTCTGGACTAATGGTTAAGGTCTGAACTCTTACTCTGGACTAATGGTTAAGGTCTTAACTCTTACTCTGGACTAATGGTTAAGGTCTTAGACTCTTACTCTCGACTAATGGTTAAGGTCTTAACTCTTACTCTGGCATCATGGTTAAGGTCTTAGACTCTTACTCTGGACTAATGGTTAAGGTCTTAACTCATACTCTGGACTAATGGTTAAGGCCTTAGACTCTTACTCTGGACTAATGGTTAAGGTCTTAACTCTTACTCTGGACTAATGGTTAAGGTCTTAACTCTTACTCTGGACTAATGGTTACGGTCTTAACTCTTACTCTAGTATCATGGTTAAGGTCTTAACTCTTACTCTGGACTAATGGTTAAGGTCTTAACTCTTACTCTGGCATCATGGTTAAGGTCTTAACTCTTACTCTGGTATCATGGTTAAGGTCTTAACTCTTACTCTGGACTAATGGTTAAGGTCTTAGACTCTTACTCTGGACTAATGGTTAAGGTCTTAACTCTTACTCTGGCATCATGGTTAAGGTCTTAGACTCTTACTCTGGACTAATGGTTAAGGTCTTAACTCTTACTCTGGACTAATGGTTAAGGTCTTAGACTCTTACTCTGGACTAATGGTTAAGGTCTTAACTCTTACTCTGGCATCATGGTTAAGGTCTTAGACTCTTACTCTGGACTAATGGTTAAGGTCTTAACTCATACTCTGGACTAATGGTTAAGGTCTTAACTCTTACTCTGGACTAATGGTTAAGGTATTAACTCTTACTCTGGCATCATGGTTAAGGTCTTAACTCTTACTCTGGACTAATGGTTAAGGTCTTAACTCTTACTCTGGCATCATGGTTAAGGTCTTAACTCTTACTCTGGACTAATGGTTAAGGTCTTAACTCTTACTCTGGGATCATGGTTAAGTTCGTAACTCTTACTGTGGCCTATTGGTTAAGGTCCTAACTCTTACTCTGGCATCATGGTTAATGTCTTAACTCTTACTCTGGCATCATGGTTAAGATCTTAACTCTTACTCTGGACTAATGGTTAAGGTCTTAACTCTTACTCTGGCATCACGGTTAAGGTCTTAACTCTTACTCTGGCATCATGGTTAAGGTCTTAACTCTTACTCTGGCATCATGGTTAAGGTCTTAACTCTTACTCTGGACTAATGGTTAAGGTCTTAACTCTTACTCTGGCATCACGGTTAAGGTCTTAACTCTTACTCTGGACTAATGGTTAAGGTCTTAACTCTTACTCTGGGCTAATGATTAAGGTCTTAACACTTACTCTGGCATCATGGTTAAGGTCTTAACTCTTACTCTGGACTAATGGTTAAGGTCTTAACTCTTACTCTGGCATCACGGTTAAGGTCTTAACTCTTACTCCGGACTAATGGTTAAGGTCTTAACTCTTACTCTGGACTAATGGTTACGGTCTTAACTCTTACTCTAGCATCATGGTTAAGGTCTTAACTCTTACTCTGGACTAATGGTTAAGGTCTTAACTCTTACTCTGGCATCATGGTTAAGGTCTTAACTCTTACTCTGGACTAATGGTTACGGTCTTAACTCTTACTCTAGCATCATGGTTAAGGTCTTAACTCTTACTCTGGACTAATGGTTAAGGTCTTAACTCTTACTCTGGCATCATGGTTAAGGTCTTAACTCTTACTTTGGACTAATGGTTAAGCTCTTAACTCTTACTCTGGCATCATGGTTAAGGTCTTAGACTCTTACTCTGGACTAATGGTTAAGGTCTTAACTCTTACTCTGGCATCATGGTTAAGGTCTTAACTCTTACTCTGGACTAATGGTTAAGGTCTTAGACTCTTACTATGGACTAATGGTTAAGGTCTTAACTTTTTCTCTGGGCTAATGGTTAAGGTCTTAGACTCTTACTCTGGCATCATGGTTAAGGTCTTAGACTCTTACTCTGGCATCAAGGTTAAGGTCTTAACTCTTACTCTGGCATCATGGTTAAGGTCTTAACTCTTACTCTGGACTAATGGTTAAGGTCTGAACTCTTACTCTGGACTAATGGTTAAGGTCTTAACTCTTACTCTGGACTAATGGTTAAGGTCTTAGACTCTTACTCTCGACTAATGGTTAAGGTCTTAACTCTTACTCTGGCATCATGGTTAAGGTCTTAGACTCTTACTCTGGACTAATGGTTAAGGTCTTAACTCATACTCTGGACTAATGGTTAAGGCCTTAGACTCTTACTCTGGACTAATGGTTAAGGTCTTAACTCTTACTCTGGACTAATGGTTAAGGTCTTAACTCTTACTCTGGACTAATGGTTAAGGTCTTAACTCTTACGCTGGCATCATGGTTAAGGTCTTAACTCTTACTCTGGACTAATGGTTAAGGTCTTAAGTCTTACTCTGGCATCATGGTTAAGGTCTTAACTCTTACTCTGGACTAATGGTTAAGGTCTTAAGTCTTACTCTGACATCATGGTTAAGGTCTTAACACTTACTCTGGACTAATGGTTAAGGTCTTAACTCTTACTCTGTCATCATCGTTAAGGTCTTAACTCTTACTCTGGCATCATGGTTATGGTCTTAGACTCTTACTCTGGACTAATGGTTAAGGTCTTAACTCTTACTCTTGCATCATCGTTAAGGTCTTAACTCTTACTCTGGCATCATGGTTAATGTCTTAACTCTTACTCTGGACTAATGGTTAAGGTCTTAACTCTTACTCTGGACTAATGGTTAAGGTCTTAACTCTTACTCTGGCATCATGGTTAAGGTCTTAACTCTGGCATCATGGTTAAGGTCTTAACTCTTACTCTGGACTAATGGTTAAGGTCTTAACTCTTAGTCTGGCATCATGGTTAAGGTCTTAACTCTTACTCTAGCAACATGGTTAAGGTCTTAACTCTTACTCTGGACTAATGGTTAAGGTCTTAACTCTTACTCTGGACTAATGGTTAAGGTCCTAACTCTTACTCTGGACTAATGGTTAAGGTCTTAACTCTTACTCTTGCATCATCGTTAAGGTCTTAACTCTTACTCTGGCATCATGGTTAAGGTCTTAACTCTTACTCTGGCATCATGGTTAAGGTCTTAACTCTTACTCTGGACTAATGGTTAAGGTCTTAACTCTTACTCTGGGATCATGGTTAAGTTCGTAACTCTTACTGTGGCCTATTGGTTAAGGTCCTAACTCTTACTCTGGCATCATGGTTAAGGTCTTAGACTCATACTCTGGCATCATGGTTAAGATCTTATCTCTTACTCTGGACTAATGGTTAAGTTCTTAACTCTTACTCTGGCATCATGGTTAAGGTCTTAGACTCTTACTCTGGACTAATGGTTAAGGTCTTAACTCTTACTCTGGGCTAATGGTTAAGGTCTTAACTCTTACTCTGGACTAATGGTTAAGGTCTTATCTCTTACTCTGGACTACTGGTTAATGTCTTAACTCTTACTCTGGCATCATGGTTAAGGTCTTAACTCTCACTCTGACATCATGGTTAAGGTCTTAACTCTTACTCTGTACTCATGGTTAAGGTCTTAACTCTTACTCTGGCATCATGGTTAAGGTCTTAACTCTTACTCTGGACTAATGGTTAAGGTGTTAACTCTTACTCTGGCATCATGGTTAAGGTGTTAGACTCTTACTCTGTAATAATGGTTAAGGTCTTAACACTTACTCTGGACTAATGGTTAAGGTCTTAACTCTTACTCTGGCATCACGGTTAAGGTCTTAACTCTTATTCTGTACTAATGGTTAAGGTCTTAACTCTTACTCTGGGCTAATGGTTAAGGTCTTAACTCTTACTCTGGACTAATGGTTAAGGTCTTAACTCTTACTCTGGACTAATGGTTAAGGTCTTAGACTCTTACTCTGGCATCATGGTTAAGGTCTTAACTCTTACTCTGAACTAATGGTTAAGGTCTTAACTCTTACTCTGGTATCATGGTTAAGTTCATAACTCTTACTGTGGCCTATTGGTTAAGGTCCTAACTCTTACTCTGGCATCATGGTTAATGTCTTAACTCTTACTCTGGCATCATGGTTAAGGTCTTAACTTTTACTCTGGACTAATGGTTAAGGTCCTAACTCTTACTCTAGCATTACGGTTAAGGTCTTAACTCTTACTCTGGGCTAATGATTAAGGTCTTAACTCTTACTCTGGACTAATGGTTAAGGTCTTAACTCTTACTCTGGACTAATGGTTAAGGTCTTAACTCTTACTCTGGCATCATGGTTGAGGTCTTAACTCTTACTCTGGACTAATGGTTAAGGTCTTAACTATTACTCTGGACTAATGGTTAAGGTCTTAACTCTTACTCTGGCATCATCGTTAAGGTTTTAACTCTTACTCTGGCATCATGGTTAAGGTCTTAACTCTTACTCTGGACTAATGGTTAAGGTCTTAACTCTTACTCTGGAATAATGGTTAAGGTCTTAACTCTTACTCTGGCATCATGGTTAAGGTCTTAACTCTGGCATCATGGTTAAGGTCTTAACTCTTACTCTGGACTAATGGTTAAGGTCTTAACTCTTACTCTGGCATCATGGTTAAGGTCTTAGACTCATACTCTGGCATCATGGTTAAGGTCTCAACTCTTACTCTGGACTAATGGTTAAGGTCTTAACTCTTACTCTGGCATCATGGTTAAGGTCTTAGACTCTTACTCTGGACTAATGGTTAAGGTCTTAACTCTTACTCTGTGCTAATGGTTAAGGTCTTAACTCTTACTCTGGACTAATGGTTAAGGTCTTATCTCTTACTCTGGACTAATGGTTAAGGTCTTAGACTCTTACTCTGGCATCATGGATAAGGTCTTAGACTCTTACTCTGGACTACTGGTTAATGTCTTAACTCTTACTCTGGCGTCATGGTTAAGGTCTTAACTCTCACTCTGGCATCATGGTTAAGGTCTTAACTCTTACTCTGTACTCATGGTTAAGGTCTTAACACTTACTCTGGCATCATGGTTAAGGTCTTAACTCTTACTCTGGACTAATGGTTAAGGTCTTAACTCTTACTCTGGACTAATGGTTAAGGTCTTAACTCTTACTCTGGCATCATGGTTAAGGTCTTAACTCTTACTCTGGACACATGGTTAAGGTCTTAACTCTTACTCTGGACTAATGGTTAAGGTCTTAACTCTTACTCTGGCATCATGGTTAAGGTCTTAGACTCTTACTCTGGACTAATGGTTAAGGTCTTAACTCTTACTCTGGCATCATGGTTAAGGTCTTAACTCTTACTCTGGACTAATGGTTAAGGTCTTAGACTCTTACTATGGACTAATGGTTAAGGTCTTAACTTTTTCTCTGGGCTAATGGTTAAGGTCTTAGACTCTTACTCTGGCATCATGGTTAAGGTCTTAGACTCTTACTCTGGCATCAAGGTTAAGGTCTTAACTCTTACTCTGGCATCATGGTTAAGGTCTTAACTCTTACTCTGGACTAATGGTTAAGGTCTGAACTCTTACTCTGGACTAATGGTTAAGGTCTTAACTCTTACTCTGGACTAATGGTTAAGGTCTTAGACTCTTACTCTCGACTAATGGTTAAGGTCTTAACTCTTACTCTGGCATCATGGTTAAGGTCTTAGACTCTTACTCTGGACTAATGGTTAAGGTCTTAACTCATACTCTGGACTAATGGTTAAGGCCTTAGACTCTTACTCTGGACTAATGGTTAAGGTCTTAACTCTTACTCTGGACTAATGGTTAAGGTCTTAACTCTTACTCTGGACTAATGGTTAAGGTCTTAACTCTTACTCTGGCATCATGGTTAAGGTCTTAACTCTTACTCTGGACTAATGGTTAAGGTCTTAAGTCTTACTCTGGCATCATGGTTAAGGTCTTAACTCTTACTCTGGACTAATGGTTAAGGTCTTAACTCTTACTCTGACATCATGGTTAAGGTCTTAACACTTACTCTGGACTAATGGTTAAGGTCTTAACTCTTACTCTGTCATCATCGTTAAGGTCTTAACTCTTACTCTGGCATCATGGTTGAGGTCTTAGACTCTTACTCTGGACTAATGGTTAAGGTCTTAACTCTTACTCTTGCATCATTGTTAAGGTCTTAACTCTTACTCTGGCATCATGGTTAAGGTCTTAACTCTTACTCTGGACTAATGGTTAAGGTCTTAACTCTTACTCTGGACTAATGGTTAAGGTCTTAACTCTTACTCTGGCATCATGGTTAAGGTCTTAACTCTGGCATCATGGTTAAGGTCTTAACTCTTACTCTGGACTAATGGTTAAGGTCTTAACACTTAGTCTGGCATCATGGTTAAGGTCTTAACTCTTACTCTGGACTAATGGTTAAGGTCTTAGACTCTTACTCTGGACTAATGGTTAAGGTCTTAACTCTTTCTCTGGGCTAATGGTTAAGGTCTTAGACTCTTACTCTGGCATCATGGTTAAGGTCTTAGACTCTTACTCTGGCATCAAGGTTAAGGTCTTAACTCTTACTCTGGCATCATGGTTAAGGTCTTAACTCTTACTCTGGACTAATGGTTAAGGTCTTAACTCTTACTCTGGACTAATGGTTAAGGTCCTAACTCTTACTCTGGACTAATGGTTAAGGTCTTAACTCTTACTCTTGCATCATCGTTAAGGTCTTAACTCTTACTCTGGCATCATGGTTAAGGTCTTAACTCTTACTCTGGCATCATGGTTAAGGTCTTAACTCTTACTCTGGACTAATGGTTAAGGTCTTAACTCTTACTCTGGGATCATGGTTAAGTTCGTAACTCTTACTGTGGCCTATTGGTAAGGTCCTAACTCTTACTCTGGCATCATGGTTAAGGTCTTAGACTCATACTGTGGCATCATGGTTAAGATCTTATCTCTTACTCTGGACTAATGGTTAAGTTCTTAACTCTTACTCTGGCATCATGGTTAAGGTCTTAGACTCTTACTCTGGACTAATGGTTAAGGTCTTAACTCTTACTCTGGGCTAATGGTTAAGGTCTTAACTCTTACTCTGGACTAATGGTTAAGGTCTTATCTCTTACTCTGGACTACTGGTTAATGTTTTAACTCTTACTCTGGCATCATGGTTAAGGTCTTAACTCTCACTCTGACATCATGGTTAAGGTCTTAACTCTTACTCTGTACTCATGGTTAAGGTCTTAACTCTTACTCTGGCATCATGGTTAAGGTCTTAACTCTTACTCTGGACTAATGGTTAAGGTCTTAACTCTTACTCTGGAATCATGGTTAAGGTCTTAACTCTTACTCTGGACTAATGGTTAAGGTCTTAACTCTTACTCTGGACTAATGGTTAAGGTCTTAACTCTTACTCTGGCATCATGGTTAAGGGCTTAACTCTTACTCTGGACTAATGGTTAAGGTCTTAGACTCTTACTCTGGACTAATGGTTAAGGTCTTCACTCTTTCTCTGGGCTAATGGTTAAGGTCTTAGACTCTTACTCTGGCATCATGGTTAAGGTCTTAGACTCTTACTCTGGCATCAAGGTTAAGGTCTTAACTCTTACTCTGGCATCATGGTTAAGGTCTTTACTCTTACTCTGGACTAATGGTTAAGGTCTTAACTTTTTCTCTGGGCTAATGGTTAAGGTCTTAGACTCTTACTCTGGCATCATGGTTAAGGTCTTAGACTCTTACTCTGGCATCAAGGTTAAGGTCTTAACTCTTACTCTGGCATCATGGTTAAGGTCTTAACTCTTACTCTGGACTAATGGTTAAGGTCTGAACTCTTACTCTGGACTAATGGTTAAGGTCTTAACTCTTACTCTGGACTAATGGTTAAGGTCTTAGACTCTTACTCTCGACTAATGGTTAAGGTCTTAACTCTTACTCTGGCATCATGGTTAAGGTCTTAGACTCTTACTCTGGACTAATGGTTAAGGTCTTAACTCATACTCTGGACTAATGGTTAAGGCCTTAGACTCTTACTCTGGACTAATGGTTAAGGTCTTAACTCTTACTCTGGACTAATGGTTAAGGTCTTAACTCTTACTCTGGACTAATGGTTAAGGTCTTAACTCTTACTCTGGCATCATGGTTAAGGTCTTAACTCTTACTCTGGACTAATGGTTAAGGTCTTAAGTCTTACTCTGGCATCATGGTTAAGGTCTTAACTCTTACTCTGGACTAATGGTTAAGGTCTTAACTCTTACTCTGACATCATGGTTAAGGTCTTAACACTTACTCTGGACTAATGGTTAAGGTCTTAACTCTTACTCTGTCATCATCGTTAAGGTCTTAACTCTTACTCTGGCATCATGGTTGAGGTCTTAGACTCTTACTCTGGACTAATGGTTAAGGTCTTAACTCTTACTCTTGCATCATTGTTAAGGTCTTAACTCTTACTCTGGCATCATGGTTAAGGTCTTAACTCTTACTCTGGACTAATGGTTAAGGTCTTAACTCTTACTCTGGACTAATGGTTAAGGTCTTAACTCTTACTCTGGCATCATGGTTAAGGTCTTAACTCTGGCATCATGGTTAAGGTCTTAACTCTTACTCTGGACTAATGGTTAAGGTCTTAACACTTAGTCTGGCATCATGGTTAAGGTCTTAACTCTTACTCTGGACTAATGGTTAAGGTCTTAGACTCTTACTCTGGACTAATGGTTAAGGTCTTAACTCTTTCTCTGGGCTAATGGTTAAGGTCTTAGACTCTTACTCTGGCATCATGGTTAAGGTCTTAGACTCTTACTCTGGCATCAAGGTTAAGGTCTTAACTCTTACTCTGGCATCATGGTTAAGGTCTTAACTCTTACTCTGGACTAATGGTTAAGGTCTTAACTCTTACTCTGGACTAATGGTTAAGGTCCTAACTCTTACTCTGGACTAATGGTTAAGGTCTTAACTCTTACTCTTGCATCATCGTTAAGGTCTTAACTCTTACTCTGGCATCATGGTTAAGGTCTTAACTCTTACTCTGGCATCATGGTTAAGGTCTTAACTCTTACTCTGGACTAATGGTTAAGGTCTTAACTCTTACTCTGGGATCATGGTTAAGTTCGTAACTCTTACTGTGGCCTATTGGTAAGGTCCTAACTCTTACTCTGGCATCATGGTTAAGGTCTTAGACTCATACTGTGGCATCATGGTTAAGATCTTATCTCTTACTCTGGACTAATGGTTAAGTTCTTAACTCTTACTCTGGCATCATGGTTAAGGTCTTAGACTCTTACTCTGGACTAATGGTTAAGGTCTTAACTCTTACTCTGGGCTAATGGTTAAGGTCTTAACTCTTACTCTGGACTAATGGTTAAGGTCTTATCTCTTACTCTGGACTACTGGTTAATGTTTTAACTCTTACTCTGGCATCATGGTTAAGGTCTTAACTCTCACTCTGACATCATGGTTAAGGTCTTAACTCTTACTCTGTACTCATGGTTAAGGTCTTAACTCTTACTCTGGCATCATGGTTAAGGTCTTAACTCTTACTCTGGACTAATGGTTAAGGTCTTAACTCTTACTCTGGAATCATGGTTAAGGTCTTAACTCTTACTCTGGACTAATGGTTAAGGTCTTAACTCTTACTCTGGACTAATGGTTAAGGTCTTAACTCTTACTCTGGCATCATGGTTAAGGGCTTAACTCTTACTCTGGACTAATGGTTAAGGTCTTAGACTCTTACTCTGGACTAATGGTTAAGGTCTTCACTCTTTCTCTGGGCTAATGGTTAAGGTCTTAGACTCTTACTCTGGCATCATGGTTAAGGTCTTAGACTCTTACTCTGGCATCAAGGTTAAGGTCTTAACTCTTACTCTGGCATCATGGTTAAGGTCTTTACTCTTACTCTGGACTAATGGTTAAGGTCTTAGACTCTTACTCTGGACTAATGGTTAAGGTCTTAACTCTTACTCTGGCATCATGGTTAAGGTCTTAGACTCTTACTCTGGACTAATGGTTAAGGTCTTAACTCTTACTCTGGACTAATGGTTAAGGTCTTAACTCTTACTCTGGACCAATGGTTAAGGTCTTAACTCTTACTCTGGACTAATGGTTAAGGTCTTAACTCTTACTCTGGACTAATGGTTAAGGTCTTAACTCTTACTCTGGACTAATGGTTAAGGTCTTATCTCTTACTCTGGGCTAATGATTAAGGTCTTAACTCTTACTCTGGCATCATGGTTAAGGTCTTAACTCTTACTCTGGCATCATGGTTAAGGTCTTAACTCTTACTCTGGACACATGGTTACGGTCTTAACTCTTACTCTGGACTAATGGTTAAGGTCTTAACTCTTACTCTGGCATCATGGTTAAGGTCTTAGACTCTTACTCTGGACTAATGGTTAAGGTCTTAACTCTTACTCTGGCATCATGGTTAAGGTCTTAACTCTTACTCTGGACTAATGGTTAAGGTCTTCACTCTTTCTCTGAGCTAATGGTTAAGGTCTTAGACTCTTACTCTGGCATCATGGTTAAGGTCTTAGACTCTTACTCTGGCATCAAGGTGAAGGTCTTAACTCTTACTCTGGCATCATGGTTAAGGTCTTTACTCTTACTCTGGACTAATGGTTAAGGTCTTAGACTCTTACTCTGGACTAATGGTTAAGGTCTTAACTCTTACTCTGGCATCATGGTTAAGGTCTTAGACTCTTACTCTGGACTAATGGTTAAGGTCTTAACTCTTACTCTGGACTAATGGTTAAGGTCTTAACTCTTACTCTGGACCAATGGTTAAGGTCTTAACTCTTACTCTGGACTAATGGTTAAGGTCTTAACTCTTACTCTGGACTAATGGTTAAGGTCTTAGACTCTTACTCTGGACTAATGGTTAAGGTCTTCACTCTTTCTCTGGGCTAATGGTTAAGGTCTTAGACTCTTACTCTGGCATCATGGTTAAGGTCTTAGACTCTTACTCTGGCATCAAGGTTAAGGTCTTAACTCTTACTCTGGCATCATGGTTAAGGTCTTTACTCTTACTCTGGACTAATGGTTAAGGTCTTAGACTCTTACTCTGGACTAATGGTTAAGGTCTTAACTCTTACTCTGGCATCATGGTTAAGGTCTTAGACTCTAACTCTGGACTAATGGTTAAGGTCTTAACTCTTACTCTGGACTAATGGTTAAGGTCTTAACTCTTACTCTGGACCAATGGTTAAGGTCTTAACTCTTACTCTGGACTAATGGTTAAGGTCTTAACTCTTACTCTGGACTAATGGTTAAGGTCTTAACTCTTACTCTGGACTAATGGTTAAGGTCTTATCTCTTACTCTGGGCTAATGATTAAGGTCTTAACTCTTACTCTGGCATCATGGTTAAGGTCTTAACTCTTACTCTGGCATCATGGTTAAGGTCTTAACTCTTACTCTGGACTAATGGTTAAGGTCTTAACTCTTACTCTGGCATCACGGTTAAGGTCTTAACTCTTACTCTGGACTAATGGTTAAGGTCTTAACTCTTACTCTGGGCTAATGGTTAAGGTCTTAACTCTTACTCTGGACTAATGGTTAAGGTCTTAGTCTCTTACTCTGGCATAATGGTTAAGGTCTTAACTCTTACTCTGAACTAATGGTTAAGGTCTTAACTCTTACTCTGGCATCATGTTTAAGTTCGTAACTCTTACTGTGGGCTATTGGTTAAGGTCCTAACTCTTACTCTGGCATCATGGTTAATGTCTTAACTCTTACTCTGGCATCATGGTTAAGGTCTTAACTCTTACTCTGGACTAATGGTTAAGGTCTTAACTCTTACTCTAGCATCACGGTTAAGGTCTTAACTCTTACTCTGGGCTAATGGTTAAGGTCTTAACTCTTACTCTGGACTAATGGTTAAGGTCTTAACTCTTACTCTGGACTAATGGTTAAGGTCTTAACTCTTACTCTAGGCTAATGATTAAGGTCTTAATTCTTACTCTGGCATCATGGTTAAGGTCTTAACTCTTACTCTGGACTAATGGTTAAGGTCTTAACTCTTACTCTGGACTAATGGTTACGGTCTTAACTCTTACTCTAGCATCATGGTTAAGGTCTTAACTCTTACTCTGGACTAATGGTTAAGGTCTTAACTCTTACTCTGGCATCATGGTTAAGGTCTTAACTCTTACTCTGGCATCATGGTTAAGGTCTTAACTCTTACTCTGGACTAATGGTTAAGGTCTTAGACTCTTACTCTGGACTAATGGTTAAGGTCTTAACTCTTACTCTGGCATCATGGTTAAGGTCTTAGACTCTTACTCTGGACTAATGGTTAAGGTCTTAACTCTTACTCTGGACTAATGGTTAAGGTCTTAACTCTTACTCTGGACTAATGGTTAAGGTCTTAGACTCTTACTCTCGACTAATGGTTAAGGTCTTAACTCTTACTCTGGCATCATGGTTAAGGTCTTAGACTCTTACTCTGGACTAATGGTTAAGGTCTTAACTCATACTCTGGACTAATGGTTATGGTCTTAACTCTTACTCTGGACTAATGGTTAAGGTATTAACTCTTACTCTGGCATCATGGTTAAGGTCTTAACTCTTACTCTGGACTAATGGTTAAGGTCTTAACTCTTACTCTGGCATCATGGTTAAGGTCTTAACTCTTACTCTGGACTAATGGTTAAGGTCTTAACTCTTACTCTGGGATCATGGTTAAGTTCGTAACTCTTACTGTGGCCTATTGGTTAAGGTCCTAACTCTTACTCTGGCATCATGGTTAATGTCTTAACTCTTACTCTGGCATCATGGTTAAGGTCTTAACTCTTACTCTGGACTAATGGTTAAGGTCTTAACTCTTACTCTGGCATCACGGTTAAGGTCTTAACTCTTACTCTGGACTAATGGTTAAAGTCTTAACTCTTACTCTGGGCTAATGGTTAAGGTCTTAACTCTTACTCTGGACTAATGGTTAAGGTCTTAATTCTTACTCTGGACTAATGGTTAAGGTCTTATCTCTTACTCTGGGCTAATGATTAAGGTCTTAACTCTTACTCTGGCATCATGGTTAATGTCTTAACTCCTACTCTGGCATCATGGTTAAGGTCTTAACTCTTACTCTGGACTAATGGTTAAGGTCTTAACTCTTACTCTGGCATCACGGTTAAGGTCTTAACTCTTACTCTGGACTAATGGTTAAGGTCTTAACTCTTACTCTGGGCTAATGATTAAGGTCTTAACTCTTACTCTGGCATCATGGTTAAGGTCTTAACTCTTACTCTGGACTAATGGTTAAGGTCTTAACTCTTACTCTGGCATCACGGTTAAGGTCTTAACTCTTACTCCGGACTAATGGTTAAGGTCTTAACTCTTACTCTGGAGTAATGGTTATGGTCTTAACTCTTACTCTAGCATCATGGTTAAGGTCTTAACTCTTACTCTGGACTAATGGTTAAGGTCTTAACTCTTACTCTGGCATCATGGTTAAGGTCTTAACTCTTACTCTGGACTAATGGTTAATGTCTTAGACTCTTACTCTGGACTAATGGTTAAGGTCTTAACTCTTACTCTGGCATCATGGTTAAGGTCTTAGACTCTTACTCTGGACTAATGGTTAAGGTCTAAACTCTTACTCTGGACTAATGGTTAAGGTCTTAGACTCTTACTCTCGACTAATGGTTAAGGTCTTACTCTTACTCTGGCATCATGGTTAAGGTCTTAGACTCTTACTCTGGACTAATGGTTGAGGTCTTAACTCATACTCTGGACTAATGGTTAAGGTCTTAACTCTTACTCTGGACTAATGGTTAAGGTATTAACTCTTACTCTGGCATCATGGTTAAGGTCTTAACTCTTACTCTGGACTAATGGTTAAGGTCTTAACTCTTACTCTGGCATCATGGTTAAGGTCTTAACTCTTACTCTGGACTAATGGTTAAGGTCTTAACTCTTACTCTGGGATCATGGTTAAGTTCGTAACTCTTACTGTGGCCTATTGGTTAAGGTCCTAACTCTTACTCTGGCATCATGGTTAATGTATTAACTCTTACTCTGGCATCATGGTTAAGGTCTTAACTCTTACTCTGGACTAATAGTTAAGGGCTTAACTCTTACTCTGGCATCACGGTTAAGGTCTTAACTCTTACTCTGGACTAATGGTTAAAGTCTTAACTCTTACTCTGGGCTAATGGTTAAGGTCTTAACTCTTACTCTGGACTAATGGTTAAGGTCTTAACTCTTACTCTGGACTAATGGTTAAGGTCTTAACTCTTACTCTGGACTAAGGGTTAAGGTCTTATCTCTTACTCTGGGCTAATGATTAAGGTCTTAACTCTTACTCTGGCATCACGGTTAAGGTCTTAACTCTTACTCTGGACTAATGGATAAGGTCTTAACTCTTACTCTGGACTAATGGTTAAGGTCTTAACTCTTACTCTGGCATCATGGTTAAGGTCTTAACTCTTACTCTGGCATCATGGTTAAGGTCTTAACTCTTACTATGGACTAATGGTTAAGGTCTTAACTCTTACTCTGGACTAATGGTTAAGGTCTTAACTCTTACTCTGGCATCATGGTTAAGGTCTTAGACTCTTACTCTGGAATAATGGTTAAGGTCTTAACTCTTACTCTGGACTAATGGTTAAGGTCTTAACTCTTACTCTGGCATCACGGTTAAGGTCTTAACTCTTACTCTGGACAAATGGTTAAGGTCTTAACTCTTACTCTGGGCTAATGGTTAAGGTCTTAACTCTTACTCTGGACTAATTTGTTAAGGTCTTAACTCTTACTCTGGACAAATGCTTAAGGTCTTAGACTCTTACACTGGCATCATGGTTAAGGTCTTAACTCTTACTCTGAACTAATGGTTAAGGTCTTAACTCTTACTCTGGCATCATAGTTAAGTTCGTAACTCATACTGTGGCCTATTGGTTAAGGTCCTAACTCTTACTCTGGCATCATGGTTAATATCTTAACTCTTACTCTGGCATCATGGTTAAGGTCTTAACTCTTACTCTGGACTAATGGTTAAGGTCTTAACTCTTACTCTAGCATCACGGTTAAGGTCTTAACTCTTACTATGGGCTAATGGTTAAGGTCTTAACTCTTACTCTGGACTAATGGTTAAGGTCTTAACTCTTACTCTGGACTAATGGTTAAGGTCTTAACTCTTACTCTGGGCTAATGATTAAGGTCTTAACTCTTACTCTGGCATCATGGTTAAGGTCTTAACTCTTACTCTGGACTATTGGTTAAGGTCTTAACTCTTACTCTGGACTAATGGTTACGGTCTTAACTCTTACTCTGGACTAATGGTTAAGGTCTTAACTCTTACTCTGGCATCATGGTTAAGGTCTTAACTCTTACTCTGGCATCATGGTTAAGGTCTTAACTCTTACTCTGGACTAATGGTTAAGGCTCTTAGACTCTTACTCTGGACTAATGGTTAAGGTCTTAACTCTTACTCTGGCATCATGGTTAAGGTCTTAGACTCTTACTCTGGACTAATGGTTAAGGTCTTAACTCTTACTCTGGACTAATGGTTAAGGACTTAACTCTTACTCTGGACTAATGGTTAAGGTCTTAGACTCTTACTCTCGACTAATGGTTAAGGTCTTACTCTTACTCTGGCATCATGGTTAAGGTCTTAGACTCTTACTCTGGACTAATGGTTAAGGTCTTAACTCTTACTCTGGACTAATGGTTAAGGTCTTAACTCTTACTCTGGACTAATGGTTAAGATCTTAGACTCTTACTCTCGACTAATGGTTAAGGTCTTAACTCTTACTCTGGCATCATGGTTAAGGTCTTAACTCTGGCATCATGGTTAAGGTCTTAACTCTTACTCTGGACTAATGGTTAAGGTCTTAACTCTTAGTCTGGCATCATGGTTAAGGTCTTAACTCTTACTCTGGACTAATGGTTAAGGTCTTAGACTCTTACTCTGGACTAATGGTTAAGGTCTTAAATCTTTCTCTGGGCTAATGGTTAAGGTCTTAGACTCTTACTCTGGCATCAAGGTTAAGATCTTAACTCTTACTCTGGCATCATGGTTAAGGTCTTAACTCTTACTCTGGACTAATGGTTAAGGTCTTAACTCTTACTCTGGACTAATGGTTAAGGTCCTAACTCTTACTCTGGACTAATGGTTAAGGTCTTAACTCTTACTCTTGCATCATCGTTAAGGTCTTAACTCTTACTCTGGCATCATGGTTAAGGTCTTAACTCTTACTCTGGCATCATGGTTAAGGTCTTAACTCTTACTCTGGACTAATGGTTAAGGTCTTAACTCTTACTCTGGGATCATGGTTAAGTTCGTAACTCTTACTGTGGCCTATTGGTTAAGGTCCTAACTCTTACTCTGGCATCATGGTTAAGGTCTTAGACTCATACTCTGGCATCATGGTTAAGATCTTTTCTCTTACTCTGGACTAATGGTTAAGTTCTTAACTCTTACTCTGGCATCATGGTTAAGGTCTTAGACTCTTACTCTGGACTAATGGTTAAGGTCTTAACTCTTACTCTGGGCTAATGGTTAAGGTCTTAACTCTTACTCTGGACTAATGGTTAAGGTCTTATCTCTTACTCTGGACTACTGGTTAATGTCTTAACTCTTACTCTGGCATCATGGTTAAGGTCTTAACTCTCACTCTGACATCATGGTTAAGGTCTTAACTCTTACTCTGTACTCATGGTTAAGGTCTTAACTCTTACTCTGGCATCATGGTTAAGGTCTTAACTCTTACTCTGGACTAATGGTTAAGGTCTTAACTCTTACTCTGGAATCATGGTTAAGGTCTTAACTCTTACTCTGGACTAATGGTTACGGTCTTAACTCTTACTCTGGACTAATGGTTAAGGTCTTAGACTCTTACTCTGGCATCATGGTTAAGGTCTTAACTCTTACTCTGAACTAATGGTTAAGGTCTTAACTCTTACTCTGGTATCATGGTTAAGTTCATAACTCTTACTGTGGCCTATTGGTTAAGGTCCTAACTCTTACTCTGGCATCATGGTTAATGTCTTAACTCTTACTCTGGCATCATGGTTAAGGTCTTAACTTTTACTCTGGACTAATGGTTAAGGTCCTAACTCTTACTCTAGCATTACGGTTAAGGTCTTAACTCTTACTCTGGGCTAATGATTAAGGTCTTAACTCTTACTCTGGACTAATGGTTAAGGTCTTAACTCTTACTCTGGACTAATGGTTAAGGTCTTAACTCTTACTCTGGCATCATGGTTGAGGTCTTAACTCTTACTCTGGACTAATGGTTAAGGTCTTAACTATTACTCTGGACTAATGGTTAAGGTCTTAACTCTTACTCTGGCATCATCGTTAAGGTTTTAACTCTTACTCTGGCATCATGGTTAAGGTCTTAACTCTTACTCTGGACTAATGGTTAAGGTCTTAACTCTTACTCTGGAATAATGGTTAAGGTCTTAACTCTTACTCTGGCATCATGGTTAAGGTCTTAACTCTGGCATCATGGTTAAGGTCTTAACTCTTACTCTGGACTAATGGTTAAGGTCTTAACTCTTACTCTGGCATCATGGTTAAGGTCTTAGACTCATACTCTGGCATCATGGTTAAGGTCTCAACTCTTACTCTGGACTAATGGTTAAGGTCTTAACTCTTACTCTGGCATCATGGTTAAGGTCTTAGACTCTTACTCTGGACTAATGGTTAAGGTCTTAACTCTTACTCTGTGCTAATGGTTAAGGTCTTAACTCTTACTCTGGACTAATGGTTAAGGTCTTATCTCTTACTCTGGACTAATGGTTAAGGTCTTAGACTCTTACTCTGGCATCATGGATAAGGTCTTAGACTCTTACTCTGGACTACTGGTTAATGTCTTAACTCTTACTCTGGCGTCATGGTTAAGGTCTTAACTCTCACTCTGGCATCATGGTTAAGGTCTTAACTCTTACTCTGTACTCATGGTTAAGGTCTTAACACTTACTCTGGCATCATGGTTAAGGTCTTAACTCTTACTCTGGACTAATGGTTAAGGTCTTAACTCTTACTCTGGACTAATGGTTAAGGTCTTAACTCTTACTCTGGCATCATGGTTAAGGTCTTAACTCTTACTCTGGACACATGGTTAAGGTCTTAACTCTTACTCTGGACTAATGGTTAAGGTCTTAACTCTTACTCTGGCATCATGGTTAAGGTCTTAGACTCTTACTCTGGACTAATGGTTAAGGTCTTAACTCTTACTCTGGCATCATGGTTAAGGTCTTAACTCTTACTCTGGACTAATGGTTAAGGTCTTAACTCTTACTCTGGGCTAATGGTTAAGGTCTTAACTCTTACTCTGGACTAATGGTTAAGGTCTTAGTCTCTTACTCTGGCATAATGGTTAAGGTCTTAACTCTTACTCTGAACTAATGGTTAAGGTCTTAACTCTTACTCTGGCATCATGGTTAAGGTCTTAGACTCATACTCTGGCATCATGGTTAAGGTCTCAACTCTTACTCTGGACTAATGGTTAAGGTCCTAACTCTTACTCTGGCATCATGGTTAAGGTCTTAGACTCTTACTCTGGACTAATGGTTAAGGTCTTAACTCTTACTCTGGCATCATGGTTAAGGTCTTAACTCTTACTCTGGACTAATGGTTAAGGTCTTAACTCTTACTCTGGGCTAATGGTTAAGGTCTTAACTCTTACTCTGGACTAATGGTTAAGGCCTTAGACTCTTACTCTGGACTAATGGTTAAGGTCTTAACTCTTACTCTGGACTAATGGTTAAGGTCTTAACTCTTACTCTGGACTAATGGTTAAGGTCTTAACTCTTACTCTGGCATCATGGTTAAGGTCTTAACTCTTACTCTGGACTAATGGTTAAGGTCTTAAGTCTTACTCTGGCATCATGGTTAAGGTCTTAACTCTTACTCTGGACTAATGGTTAAGGTCTTAACTCTTACTCTGACATCATGGTTAAGGTCTTAACACTTACTCTGGACTAATGGTTAAGGTCTTAACTCTTACTCTGTCATCATCGTTAAGGTCTTAACTCTTACTCTGGCATCATGGTTGAGGTCTTAGACTCTTACTCTGGACTAATGGTTAAGGTCTTAACTCTTACTCTTGCATCATTGTTAAGGTCTTAACTCTTACTCTGGCATCATGGTTAAGGTCTTAACTCTTACTCTGGACTAATGGTTAAGGTCTTAACTCTTACTCTGGACTAATGGTTAAGGTCTTAACTCTTACTCTGGCATCATGGTTAAGGTCTTAACTCTGGCATCATGGTTAAGGTCTTAACTCTTACTCTGGACTAATGGTTAAGGTCTTAACACTTAGTCTGGCATCATGGTTAAGGTCTTAACTCTTACTCTGGACTAATGGTTAAGGTCTTAGACTCTTACTCTGGACTAATGGTTAAGGTCTTAACTCTTTCTCTGGGCTAATGGTTAAGGTCTTAGACTCTTACTCTGGCATCATGGTTAAGGTCTTAGACTCTTACTCTGGCATCAAGGTTAAGGTCTTAACTCTTACTCTGGCATCATGGTTAAGGTCTTAACTCTTACTCTGGACTAATGGTTAAGGTCTTAACTCTTACTCTGGACTAATGGTTAAGGTCCTAACTCTTACTCTGGACTAATGGTTAAGGTCTTAACTCTTACTCTTGCATCATCGTTAAGGTCTTAACTCTTACTCTGGCATCATGGTTAAGGTCTTAACTCTTACTCTGGCATCATGGTTAAGGTCTTAACTCTTACTCTGGACTAATGGTTAAGGTCTTAACTCTTACTCTGGGATCATGGTTAAGTTCGTAACTCTTACTGTGGCCTATTGGTAAGGTCCTAACTCTTACTCTGGCATCATGGTTAAGGTCTTAGACTCATACTGTGGCATCATGGTTAAGATCTTATCTCTTACTCTGGACTAATGGTTAAGTTCTTAACTCTTACTCTGGCATCATGGTTAAGGTCTTAGACTCTTACTCTGGACTAATGGTTAAGGTCTTAACTCTTACTCTGGGCTAATGGTTAAGGTCTTAACTCTTACTCTGGACTAATGGTTAAGGTCTTATCTCTTACTCTGGACTACTGGTTAATGTTTTAACTCTTACTCTGGCATCATGGTTAAGGTCTTAACTCTCACTCTGACATCATGGTTAAGGTCTTAACTCTTACTCTGTACTCATGGTTAAGGTCTTAACTCTTACTCTGGCATCATGGTTAAGGTCTTAACTCTTACTCTGGACTAATGGTTAAGGTCTTAACTCTTACTCTGGAATCATGGTTAAGGTCTTAACTCTTACTCTGGACTAATGGTTAAGGTCTTAACTCTTACTCTGGACTAATGGTTAAGGTCTTAACTCTTACTCTGGCATCATGGTTAAGGGCTTAACTCTTACTCTGGACTAATGGTTAAGGTCTTAGACTCTTACTCTGGACTAATGGTTAAGGTCTTCACTCTTTCTCTGGGCTAATGGTTAAGGTCTTAGACTCTTACTCTGGCATCATGGTTAAGGTCTTAGACTCTTACTCTGGCATCAAGGTTAAGGTCTTAACTCTTACTCTGGCATCATGGTTAAGGTCTTTACTCTTACTCTGGACTAATGGTTAAGGTCTTAGACTCTTACTCTGGACTAATGGTTAAGGTCTTAACTCTTACTCTGGCATCATGGTTAAGGTCTTAGACTCTTACTCTGGACTAATGGTTAAGGTCTTAACTCTTACTCTGGACTAATGGTTAAGGTCTTAACTCTTACTCTGGACCAATGGTTAAGGTCTTAACTCTTACTCTGGACTAATGGTTAAGGTCTTAACTCTTACTCTGGACTAATGGTTAAGGTCTTAACTCTTACTCTGGACTAATGGTTAAGGTCTTATCTCTTACTCTGGGCTAATGATTAAGGTCTTAACTCTTACTCTGGCATCATGGTTAAGGTCTTAACTCTTACTCTGGCATCATGGTTAAGGTCTTAACTCTTACTCTGGACACATGGTTACGGTCTTAACTCTTACTCTGGACTAATGGTTAAGGTCTTAACTCTTACTCTGGCATCATGGTTAAGGTCTTAGACTCTTACTCTGGACTAATGGTTAAGGTCTTAACTCTTACTCTGGCATCATGGTTAAGGTCTTAACTCTTACTCTGGACTAATGGTTAAGGTCTTCACTCTTTCTCTGAGCTAATGGTTAAGGTCTTAGACTCTTACTCTGGCATCATGGTTAAGGTCTTAGACTCTTACTCTGGCATCAAGGTGAAGGTCTTAACTCTTACTCTGGCATCATGGTTAAGGTCTTTACTCTTACTCTGGACTAATGGTTAAGGTCTTAGACTCTTACTCTGGACTAATGGTTAAGGTCTTAACTCTTACTCTGGCATCATGGTTAAGGTCTTAGACTCTTACTCTGGACTAATGGTTAAGGTCTTAACTCTTACTCTGGACTAATGGTTAAGGTCTTAACTCTTACTCTGGACCAATGGTTAAGGTCTTAACTCTTACTCTGGACTAATGGTTAAGGTCTTAACTCTTACTCTGGACTAATGGTTAAGGTCTTAGACTCTTACTCTGGACTAATGGTTAAGGTCTTCACTCTTTCTCTGGGCTAATGGTTAAGGTCTTAGACTCTTACTCTGGCATCATGGTTAAGGTCTTAGACTCTTACTCTGGCATCAAGGTTAAGGTCTTAACTCTTACTCTGGCATCATGGTTAAGGTCTTTACTCTTACTCTGGACTAATGGTTAAGGTCTTAGACTCTTACTCTGGACTAATGGTTAAGGTCTTAACTCTTACTCTGGCATCATGGTTAAGGTCTTAGACTCTAACTCTGGACTAATGGTTAAGGTCTTAACTCTTACTCTGGACTAATGGTTAAGGTCTTAACTCTTACTCTGGACCAATGGTTAAGGTCTTAACTCTTACTCTGGACTAATGGTTAAGGTCTTAACTCTTACTCTGGACTAATGGTTAAGGTCTTAACTCTTACTCTGGACTAATGGTTAAGGTCTTATCTCTTACTCTGGGCTAATGATTAAGGTCTTAACTCTTACTCTGGCATCATGGTTAAGGTCTTAACTCTTACTCTGGCATCATGGTTAAGGTCTTAACTCTTACTCTGGACTAATGGTTAAGGTCTTAACTCTTACTCTGGCATCACGGTTAAGGTCTTAACTCTTACTCTGGACTAATGGTTAAGGTCTTAACTCTTACTCTGGGCTAATGGTTAAGGTCTTAACTCTTACTCTGGACTAATGGTTAAGGTCTTAGTCTCTTACTCTGGCATAATGGTTAAGGTCTTAACTCTTACTCTGAACTAATGGTTAAGGTCTTAACTCTTACTCTGGCATCATGTTTAAGTTCGTAACTCTTACTGTGGGCTATTGGTTAAGGTCCTAACTCTTACTCTGGCATCATGGTTAATGTCTTAACTCTTACTCTGGCATCATGGTTAAGGTCTTAACTCTTACTCTGGACTAATGGTTAAGGTCTTAACTCTTACTCTAGCATCACGGTTAAGGTCTTAACTCTTACTCTGGGCTAATGGTTAAGGTCTTAACTCTTACTCTGGACTAATGGTTAAGGTCTTAACTCTTACTCTGGACTAATGGTTAAGGTCTTAACTCTTACTCTAGGCTAATGATTAAGGTCTTAATTCTTACTCTGGCATCATGGTTAAGGTCTTAACTCTTACTCTGGACTAATGGTTAAGGTCTTAACTCTTACTCTGGACTAATGGTTACGGTCTTAACTCTTACTCTAGCATCATGGTTAAGGTCTTAACTCTTACTCTGGACTAATGGTTAAGGTCTTAACTCTTACTCTGGCATCATGGTTAAGGTCTTAACTCTTACTCTGGCATCATGGTTAAGGTCTTAACTCTTACTCTGGACTAATGGTTAAGGTCTTAGACTCTTACTCTGGACTAATGGTTAAGGTCTTAACTCTTACTCTGGCATCATGGTTAAGGTCTTAGACTCTTACTCTGGACTAATGGTTAAGGTCTTAACTCTTACTCTGGACTAATGGTTAAGGTCTTAACTCTTACTCTGGACTAATGGTTAAGGTCTTAGACTCTTACTCTCGACTAATGGTTAAGGTCTTAACTCTTACTCTGGCATCATGGTTAAGGTCTTAGACTCTTACTCTGGACTAATGGTTAAGGTCTTAACTCATACTCTGGACTAATGGTTAAGGTCTTAACTCTTACTCTGGACTAATGGTTAAGGTATTAACTCTTACTCTGGCATCATGGTTAAGGTCTTAACTCTTACTCTGGACTAATGGTTAAGGTCTTAACTCTTACTCTGGCATCATGGTTAAGGTCTTAACTCTTACTCTGGACTAATGGTTAAGGTCTTAACTCTTACTCTGGGATCATGGTTAAGTTCGTAACTCTTACTGTGGCCTATTGGTTAAGGTCCTAACTCTTACTCTGGCATCATGGTTAATGTCTTAACTCTTACTCTGGCATCATGGTTAAGGTCTTAACTCTTACTCTGGACTAATGGTTAAGGTCTTAACTCTTACTCTGGCATCACGGTTAAGGTCTTAACTCTTACTCTGGACTAATGGTTAAAGTCTTAACTCTTACTCTGGGCTAATGGTTAAGGTCTTAACTCTTACTCTGGACTAATGGTTAAGGTCTTAATTCTTACTCTGGACTAATGGTTAAGGTCTTATCTCTTACTCTGGGCTAATGATTAAGGTCTTAACTCTTACTCTGGCATCATGGTTAATGTCTTAACTCCTACTCTGGCATCATGGTTAAGGTCTTAACTCTTACTCTGGACTAATGGTTAAGGTCTTAACTCTTACTCTGGCATCACGGTTAAGGTCTTAACTCTTACTCTGGACTAATGGTTAAGGTCTTAACTCTTACTCTGGGCTAATGATTAAGGTCTTAACTCTTACTCTGGCATCATGGTTAAGGTCTTAACTCTTACTCTGGACTAATGGTTAAGGTCTTAACTCTTACTCTGGCATCACGGTTAAGGTCTTAACTCTTACTCCGGACTAATGGTTAAGGTCTTAACTCTTACTCTGGAGTAATGGTTATGGTCTTAACTCTTACTCTAGCATCATGGTTAAGGTCTTAACTCTTACTCTGGACTAATGGTTAAGGTCTTAACTCTTACTCTGGCATCATGGTTAAGGTCTTAACTCTTACTCTGGACTAATGGTTAATGTCTTAGACTCTTACTCTGGACTAATGGTTAAGGTCTTAACTCTTACTCTGGCATCATAGTTAAGGTCTTAGACTCTTACTCTGGACTAATGGTTAAGGTCTAAACTCTTACTCTGGACTAATGGTTAAGGTCTTAGACTCTTACTCTCGACTAATGGTTAAGGTCTTACTCTTACTCTGGCATCATGGTTAAGGTCTTAGACTCTTACTCTGGACTAATGGTTGAGGTCTTAACTCATACTCTGGACTAATGGTTAAGGTCTTAACTCTTACTCTGGACTAATGGTTAAGGTATTAACTCTTACTCTGGCATCATGGTTAAGGTCTTAACTCTTACTCTGGACTAATGGTTAAGGTCTTAACTCTTACTCTGGCATCATGGTTAAGGTCTTAACTCTTACTCTGGACTAATGGTTAAGGTCTTAACTCTTACTCTGGGATCATGGTTAAGTTCGTAACTCTTACTGTGGCCTATTGGTTAAGGTCCTAACTCTTACTCTGGCATCATGGTTAATGTATTAACTCTTACTCTGGCATCATGGTTAAGGTCTTAACTCTTACTCTGGACTAATAGTTAAGGGCTTAACTCTTACTCTGGCATCACGGTTAAGGTCTTAACTCTTACTCTGGACTAATGGTTAAAGTCTTAACTCTTACTCTGGGCTAATGGTTAAGGTCTTAACTCTTACTCTGGACTAATGGTTAAGGTCTTAACTCTTACTCTGGACTAAGGGTTAAGGTCTTATCTCTTACTCTGGGCTAATGATTAAGGTCTTAACTCTTACTCTGGCATCACGGTTAAGGTCTTAACTCTTACTCTGGACTAATGGATAAGGTCTTAACTCTTACTCTGGACTAATGGTTAAGGTCTTAACTCTTACTCTGGACTAATGGTTAAGGTCTTAACTCTTACTCTGGCATCATGGTTAAGGTCTTAACTCTTACTCTGGCATCATGGTTAAGGTCTTAACTCTTACTATGGACTAATGGTTAAGGTCTTAACTCTTACTCTGGACTAATGGTTAAGGTCTTAACTCTTACTCTGGCATCATGGTTAAGGTCTTAGACTCTTACTCTGGAATAATGGTTAAGGTCTTAACTCTTACTCTGGACTAATGGTTAAGGTCTTAACTCTTACTCTGGCATCACGGTTAAGGTCTTAACTCTTACTCTGGACAAATGGTTAAGGTCTTAACTCTTACTCTGGGCTAATGGTTAAGGTCTTAACTCTTACTCTGGACTAATTTGTTAAGGTCTTAACTCTTACTCTGGACAAATGCTTAAGGTCTTAGACTCTTACACTGGCATCATGGTTAAGGTCTTAACTCTTACTCTGAACTAATGGTTAAGGTCTTAACTCTTACTCTGGCATCATAGTTAAGTTCGTAACTCATACTGTGGCCTATTGGTTAAGGTCCTAACTCTTACTCTGGCATCATGGTTAATATCTTAACTCTTACTCTGGCATCATGGTTAAGGTCTTAACTCTTACTCTGGACTAATGGTTAAGGTCTTAACTCTTACTCTAGCATCACGGTTAAGGTCTTAACTCTTACTATGGGCTAATGGTTAAGGTCTTAACTCTTACTCTGGACTAATGGTTAAGGTCTTAACTCTTACTCTGGACTAATGGTTAAGGTCTTAACTCTTACTCTGGGCTAATGATTAAGGTCTTAACTCTTACTCTGGCATCATGGTTAAGGTCTTAACTCTTACTCTGGACTATTGGTTAAGGTCTTAACTCTTACTCTGGACTAATGGTTACGGTCTTAACTCTTACTCTGGACTAATGGTTAAGGTCTTAACTCTTACTCTGGCATCATGGTTAAGGTCTTAACTCTTACTCTGGCATCATGGTTAAGGTCTTAACTCTTACTCTGGACTAATGGTTAAGGCTCTTAGACTCTTACTCTGGACTAATGGTTAAGGTCTTAACTCTTACTCTGGCATCATGGTTAAGGTCTTAGACTCTTACTCTGGACTAATGGTTAAGGTCTTAACTCTTACTCTGGACTAATGGTTAAGGACTTAACTCTTACTCTGGACTAATGGTTAAGGTCTTAGACTCTTACTCTCGACTAATGGTTAAGGTCTTACTCTTACTCTGGCATCATGGTTAAGGTCTTAGACTCTTACTCTGGACTAATTGTTAAGGTCTTAACTCTTACTCTGGACTAATGGTTAAGGTCTTAACTCTTACTCTGGACTAATGGTTAAGATCTTAGACTCTTACTCTCGACTAATGGTTAAGGTCTTAACTCTTACTCTGGCATCATGGTTAAGGTCTTAACTCTGGCATCATGGTTAAGGTCTTAACTCTTACTCTGGACTAATGGTTAAGGTCTTAACTCTTAGTCTGGCATCATGGTTAAGGTCTTAACTCTTACTCTGGACTAATGGTTAAGGTCTTAGACTCTTACTCTGGACTAATGGTTAAGGTCTTAAATCTTTCTCTGGGCTAATGGTTAAGGTCTTAGACTCTTACTCTGGCATCAAGGTTAAGATCTTAACTCTTACTCTGGCATCATGGTTAAGGTCTTAACTCTTACTCTGGACTAATGGTTAAGGTCTTAACTCTTACTCTGGACTAATGGTTAAGGTCCTAACTCTTACTCTGGACTAATGGTTAAGGTCTTAACTCTTACTCTTGCATCATCGTTAAGGTCTTAACTCTTACTCTGGCATCATGGTTAAGGTCTTAACTCTTACTCTGGCATCATGGTTAAGGTCTTAACTCTTACTCTGGACTAATGGTTAAGGTCTTAACTCTTACTCTGGGATCATGGTTAAGTTCGTAACTCTTACTGTGGCCTATTGGTTAAGGTCCTAACTCTTACTCTGGCATCATGGTTAAGGTCTTAGACTCATACTCTGGCATCATGGTTAAGATCTTTTCTCTTACTCTGGACTAATGGTTAAGTTCTTAACTCTTACTCTGGCATCATGGTTAAGGTCTTAGACTCTTACTCTGGACTAATGGTTAAGGTCTTAACTCTTACTCTGGGCTAATGGTTAAGGTCTTAACTCTTACTCTGGACTAATGGTTAAGGTCTTATCTCTTACTCTGGACTACTGGTTAATGTCTTAACTCTTACTCTGGCATCATGGTTAAGGTCTTAACTCTCACTCTGACATCATGGTTAAGGTCTTAACTCTTACTCTGTACTCATGGTTAAGGTCTTAACTCTTACTCTGGCATCATGGTTAAGGTCTTAACTCTTACTCTGGACTAATGGTTAAGGTCTTAACTCTTACTCTGGAATCATGGTTAAGGTCTTAACTCTTACTCTGGACTAATGGTTACGGTCTTAACTCTTACTCTGGACTAATGGTTAAGGTCTTAACTCTTACACTGGCATCATGGTTAAGGGCTTAACTCTTACTCTGGACTAATGGTTAAGGTCTTAGACTCTTACTCTGGACTAATGGTTAAGGTCTTAACTCTTTCTCTGGGCTAATGGTTAAGGTCTTAGACTCTTACTCTGGCATCATGGTTAAGGTCTTAAACTCTTACTCTGGCATCAAGGTTAAGGTCTTAACTCTTACTCTGGCATCATGGTTAAGGTCTTTACTCTTACTCTGGACTAATGGTTAAGGTCTTAGACTCTTACTCTGGACTTATGGTTAAGGTCTTAACTCTTACTCTGGCATCATGGTTAAGGTCTTAGACTCTTACTCTGGACTAATGGTTAAGGTCTTAACTCTTACTCTGGACTAATGGTTAAGGTCTTAACTCTTACTCTGGACCAATGGTTAAGGTCTTAACTCTTACTCTGGACTAATAGTTAAGGTCTTAACTCTTACTCTGGACTAATGGTTAAAGTCTTAACTCTTACTCTGGACTAATGGTTAAGGTCTTATCTCTTACTCTGGGCTAATGATTAAGGTCTTAACTCTTACTCTGGCATCATGGTTAAGGTCTTAACTCTTACTCTGGCATCATGGTTAAGGTCTTAACTCTTACTCTGGACTAATGGTTAAGGTCTTAACTCTTACCCTGGCATCACGGTTAAGGTCTTAACTCTTACTCTGGACTAATGGTTAAGGTCTTAACTCTTACTCTGGGCTAATGGTTAAGGTCTTAACTCTTACTCTGGACTAATGGTTAAGGTCTTAACTCTTACTCTGGACTAATGGTAAAGGTCTTAGTCTCTTACTCTGGCATCATGGTTAAGGTCTTAACTCTTACTCTGAACTAATGGTTAAGGTCTTAACTCTTACTCTGGCATCATGGTTAAGTTCGTAACTCTTACTGTGGCCTATTGGTTAAGGTCCTAACTCTTACTCTGGCATCATGGTTAATGTCTTAACTCCTACTCTGGCATCATGGTTAACGTCTTAACTCTTACTCTGGACTAATGGTTAAGGTCTTAACTCTTACTCTAGCATCACGGTTAAGGTCTTAACTCTTACTCTGGGCTAATGGTTAAGGTCTTAACTCTTACTCTGGACTAATGGTTAAGGTCTTAACTCTTACTCTGGACTAATGGTTAAGGTCTTAACTCTTACTCTGGGCTAATGATTAAGGTCTTAATTCTTACTCTGGCATCATGGTTAAGGTCTTAACTCTTACTCTGGACTAATGGTTAAGGTCTTAACTCTTACTCTGGCATCACGGTTAAGGTCTTAACTCTTACTCTGGACTAATGGTTAAGGTCTTAACTCTTACTCTGGACTAATGGTTACGGTCTTAACTCTTACTCTAGCATCATGGTTAAGGTCTTAACTCTTACTCTGGACTAATGGTTAAGGTCTTCACTCTTACTCTGGCATCATGGTTAAGGTCTTAACTCTTACTCTGGCATCATGGTTAAGGTCTTAACTCTTACTCTGGACTAATGGTTAAGGTCTTAGACTCTTACTCTGGACTAATGGTTAAGGTCTTAACTCTTACTCTGGCATCATGGTTAAGGTCTTAGACTCTTACTCTGGACTAATGGTTAAGGTCTTAACTCTTACTCTGGACTAATGGTTAAGGTCTTAACTCTTACTCTGGACTAATGGTTAAGGTCTTAGACTCTTACTCTCGACTAATGGTTAAGGTCTTAACTCTTCCTCTGGCATCATGGTTAAGGTCTTAGACTCTTACTCTGGACTAATGGTTAAGGTCTTAACTCATACTCTGGACTAATGGTTAAGGTCTTAACTCTTACTCAGGACTAATGGTTAATGTATTAACTCTTACTCTGGCATAATGGTTAAGGTCTTAACTCTTACTCTGGACTAATGGTTAAGGTCTTAGACTCTTACTCTGGACTTATGGTTAAGGTCTTAACTCTTACTCTGGCATCATGGTTAAGGTCTTAGACTCTTACTCTGGACTAATGGTTAAGGTCTTAACTCTTACTCTGGCATCATGGTTAAGGTCTTTACTCTTACTCTGGACTAATGGTTAAGGTCTTAGACTCTTACTCTGGACTTATGGTTAAGGTCTTAACTCTTACTCTGGCATCATGGTTAAGGTCTTAGACTCTTACTCTGGACTAATGGTTAAGGTCTTAACTCTTACTCTGGACTAATGGTTAAGGTCTTAACTCTTACTCTGGACCAATGGTTAAGGTCTTAACTCTTACTCTGGACTAATGGTTAAGGTCTTAACTCTTACTCTGGACTAATGGTTAAAGTCTTAACTCTTACTCTGGACTAATGGTTAAGGTCTTATCTCTTACTCTGGGCTAATGATTAAGGTCTTAACTCTTACTCTGGCATCATGGTTAAGGTCTTAACTCTTACTCTGGCATCATGGTTAAGGTCTTAACTCTTACTCTGGACTAATGGTTAAGGTCTTAACTCTTACCCTGGCATCACGGTTAAGGTCTTAACTCTTACTCTGGACTAATGGTTAAGGTCTTAACTCTTACTCTGGGCTAATGGTTAAGGTCTTAACTCTTACTCTGGACTAATGGTTAAGGTCTTAACTCTTACTCTGGACTAATGGTAAAGGTCTTAGTCTCTTACTCTGGCATCATGGTTAAGGTCTTAACTCTTACTCTGAACTAATGGTTAAGGTCTTAACTCTTACTCTGGCATCATGGTTAAGTTCGTAACTCTTACTGTGGCCTATTGGTTAAGGTCCTAACTCTTACTCTGGCATCATGGTTAATGTCTTAACTCCTACTCTGGCATCATGGTTAACGTCTTAACTCTTACTCTGGACTAATGGTTAAGGTCTTAACTCTTACTCTAGCATCACGGTTAAGGTCTTAACTCTTACTCTGGGCTAATGGTTAAGGTCTTAACTCTTACTCTGGACTAATGGTTAAGGTCTTAACTCTTACTCTGGACTAATGGTTAAGGTCTTAACTCTTACTCTGGGCTAATGATTAAGGTCTTAATTCTTACTCTGGCATCATGGTTAAGGTCTTAACTCTTACTCTGGACTAATGGTTAAGGTCTTAACTCTTACTCTGGCATCACGGTTAAGGTCTTAACTCTTACTCTGGACTAATGGTTAAGGTCTTAACTCTTACTCTGGACTAATGGTTACGGTCTTAACTCTTACTCTAGCATCATGGTTAAGGTCTTAACTCTTACTCTGGACTAATGGTTAAGGTCTTCACTCTTACTCTGGCATCATGGTTAAGGTCTTAACTCTTACTCTGGCATCATGGTTAAGGTCTTAACTCTTACTCTGGACTAATGGTTAAGGTCTTAGACTCTTACTCTGGACTAATGGTTAAGGTCTTAACTCTTACTCTGGCATCATGGTTAAGGTCTTAGACTCTTACTCTGGACTAATGGTTAAGGTCTTAACTCTTACTCTGGACTAATGGTTAAGGTCTTAACTCTTACTCTGGACTAATGGTTAAGGTCTTAGACTCTTACTCTCGACTAATGGTTAAGGTCTTAACTCTTACTCTGGCATCATGGTTAAGGTCTTAGACTCTTACTCTGGACTAATGGTTAAGGTCTTAACTCATACTCTGGACTAATGGTTAAGGTCTTAACTCTTACTCAGGACTAATGGTTAATGTATTAACTCTTACTCTGGCATAATGGTTAAGGTCTTAACTCTTACTCTGGACTAATGGTTAAGGTCTTAACTCTTACTCTGGCATCATGGTTAAGGTCTTAACTCTTATTCTGGACTAATGGTTAAGGTCTTAACTCTTACTCTGGGATCATGGTTAAGTTCGGAACTCTTACTGTGGCCTATTGGTTAAGGTCCTAACTCTTACTCTGGCATCATGGTTAATGTCTTAACTCTTACTCTGGCATCATGGTTAAGGTCTTAACTCTTACTCTGGACTAATGGTTAAGGTCTTAACTCTTACTCTGGCATCACGGTTAAGGTCTTAACTCTTACTCTGGACTAATGGTTAAAGTCTTAACTCTTACTCTGGGCTAATGGTTAAGGTCTTAACTCTTACTCTGGACTAATTATTAAGGTCTTAACTCTTACTCTGGACTAATGGTTAAGGTCTTAACTCTTACTCTGGACTAATGGTTAAGGTCTTATCTCTTACTCTGGGCTAATGATTAAGGTCTTAACTCTTACTCTGGCATCATGGTTAAGGTCTTAACTCTTACTCTGGCATCATGGTTAAGGTCTTAACTCTTACTCTGGACTAATGGTTAAGGTCTTAACTCTTACTCTGGCATCACGGTTAAGGTCTTAACTCTTACTCTGGACTAATGGTTAAGGTCTTAACTCTTACTCTGGGCTAATGATTAAGGTCTTAACTCTTACTCTGGCATCATGGTTAAGGTCTTAACTCTTACTCTGGACTAATGGTTAAGGTCTTAACTCTTACTCTGGCATCACGGTTAAGGTCTTAACTCTTACTCCGGACTAATGGTTAAGGTCTTAACTCTTACTCTGGACTAATGGTTACGGTCTTAACTCTTACTCTAGCATCATGGTTAAGGTCTTAACTCTTACTCTGGACTAATGGTTAAGGTCTTAACTCTTACTCTGGCATCATGGTTAAGGTCTTAACTCTTACTCTGGACTAATGGTTAAGGTCTTAGACTCTTACTCTGGACTAATGGTTAAGGTCTTAACTCTTACTCTGGACTAATGGTTAAGGTCTTAACTCTTACTCTGGACTAATGGTTAAGGTCTTAGACTCTTACTCTCGACTAATGGTTAAGGTCTTACTCTTACTCTGGCATCATGGTTAAGGTCTTAGACTCTTACTCTGGACTAATGGTTAAGGTCTTAACTCATACTCTGGACTAATGGTTAAGGTCTTAACTCTTACTCTGGACTTATGGTTAAGGTATTAACTCTTACTCTGGCATCATGGTTAAGGTCTTAACTCTTACTCTGGACTAATGGTTAAGGTCTTAACTCTTACTCTGGCATCATGGTTAAGGTCTTAACTCTTACTCTGGACTAATGGTTAAGGTCTTAACTCTTACTCTGGGATCATGGTTAAGTTCGTAACTCTTACTGTGGCCTATTGGTTAAGGTCCTAACTCTTACTCTGGCATCATGGTTAATGTCTTAACTCTTACTCTGGCATCAAGGTTAAGGTCTTAACTCTTACTCTGGACTAATGGTTAAGGGCTTAACTCTTACTCTGGCATCACGGTTAAGGTCTTAACTCTTACTCTGGACTAATGGTTAAAGTCTTAAGTCTTACTCTGGGCTAATGGTTAAGGTCTTAACTCTTACTCTGGACTAATGGTTAAGGTCTTAACTCTTACTCTGGACTAATGGTTAAGGTCTTAGACTCTTACTCTCGACTAATGGTTAAGGTCTTAACTCTTACTCTGGCATCATGGTTAAGGTCTTAGACTCTTACTCTCGACTAATGGTTAAGGTCTTAACTCTTACTCTGGACTAATGGTTAAGGTCTTAACTCTTACTCTGGACTAATGGTTAAGGTCTTAGACTCTTACTCTCGACTAATGGTTAAGGTCTTAACTCTTACTCTGGCATCATGATTAAGGTCTTAGACTCTTACTCTGGACTAATGGTTAAGGTCTTAACTCATACTCTGGACTAATGGTTAAGGTCTTAACTCTTACTCTGGACTAATGGTTAAGGTATTAACTCTTACTCTGGCATCATGGTTAAGGTCTTAACTCTTACTCTGGACTAATGGTTAAGGTCTTAACTCTTACTCTGGCATCATGGTTAAGGTCTTAACTCTTACTCTGGACTAATGGTTAAGGTCTTAACTCTTACTCTGGGATCATGGTTAAGTTCGTAACTCTTACTGTGGCCTATTGGTTAAGGTCCTAACTCTTACTCTGGCATCATGGTTAATGTCTTAACTCTTACTCTGGCATCATGGTTAAGGTCTTAACTCTTACTCTGGACTAATGATTAAGGTCTTAACTCTTACTCTGGCATCACGGTTAAGGTCTTAACTCTTACTCTGGACTAATGGTTAAAGTCTTAACTCTTACTCTGGGCTAAAGGTTAAGGTCTTAACTCTTACTCTGGACTAATGGTTAAGGTCTTAACTCTTACTCTGGACTAATGGTTAAGGTCTTATCTCTTACTCTGGGCTAATGATTAAGGTCTTAACTCTTACTCTGGCATCATGGTTAAGGTCTTAACTCCTACTCTGGCATCATGGTTAAGGTCTTAACTCTTACTCTGGACTAATGGTTAAGGTCTTAACTCTTACTCTGGCATCACGGTTAAGGTCTTAACTCTTACTCTGGACTAATGGTTAATGTCTTAACTCTTACTCTGGGCTAATGATTAAGGTCTTAACTCTTACTCTGGCATCATGGTTAAGGTCTTAACTCTTACTCTGGACTAATGGTTAAGGTCTTAACTCTTACTCTGGAATCATGGTTAAGGTCTTAACTCTTACTCTGGACTAATGGTTACGGTCTTAACTCTTACTCTGGACTAATGGTTAAGGTCTTAACTCTTACACTGGCATCATGGTTAAGGGCTTAACTCTTACTCTGGACTAATGGTTAAGGTCTTAGACTCTTACTCTGGACTAATGGTTAAGGTCTTAACTCTTTCTCTGGGCTAATGGTTAAGGTCTTAGACTCTTACTCTGGCATCATGGTTAAGGTCTTAGACTCTTACTCTGGCATCAAGGTTAAGGTCTTAACTCTTACTCTGGCATCATGGTTAAGGTCTTTACTCTTACTCTGGACTAATGGTTAAGGTCTTAGACTCTTACTCTGGACTTATGGTTAAGGTCTTAACTCTTACTCTGGCATCATGGTTAAGGTCTTAGACTCTTACTCTGGACTAATGGTTAAGGTCTTAACTCTTACTCTGGACTAATGGTTAAGGTCTTAACTCTTACTCTGGACCAATGGTTAAGGTCTTAACTCTTACTCTGGACTAATGGTTAAGGTCTTAACTCTTACTCTGGACTAATGGTTAAAGTCTTAACTCTTACTCTGGACTAATGGTTAAGGTCTTATCTCTTACTCTGGGCTAATGATTAAGGTCTTAACTCTTACTCTGGCATCATGGTTAAGGTCTTAACTCTTACTCTGGCATCATGGTTAAGGTCTTAACTCTTACTCTGGACTAATGGTTAAGGTCTTAACTCTTACCCTGGCATCACGGTTAAGGTCTTAACTCTTACTCTGGACTAATGGTTAAGGTCTTAACTCTTACTCTGGGCTAATGGTTAAGGTCTTAACTCTTACTCTGGACTAATGGTTAAGGTCTTAACTCTTACTCTGGACTAATGGTAAAGGTCTTAGTCTCTTACTCTGGCATCATGGTTAAGGTCTTAACTCTTACTCTGAACTAATGGTTAAGGTCTTAACTCTTACTCTGGCATCATGGTTAAATTCGTAACTCTTACTGTGGCCTATTGGTTAAGGTCCTAACTCTTACTCTGGCATCATGGTTAATGTCTTAACTCCTACTCTGGCATCATGGTTAACGTCTTAACTCTTACTCTGGACTAATGGTTAAGGTCTTAACTCTTACTCTAGCATCACGGTTAAGGTCTTAACTCTTACTCTGGGCTAATGGTTAAGGTCTTAACTCTTACTCTGGACTAATGGTTAAGGTCTTAACTCTTACTCTGGACTAATGGTTAAGGTCTTAACTCTTACTCTGGGCTAATGATTAAGGTCTTAATTCTTACTCTGGCATCATGGTTAAGGTCTTAACTCTTACTCTGGACTAATGGTTAAGGTCTTAACTCTTACTCTGGCATCACGGTTAAGGTCTTAACTCTTACTCTGGACTAATGGTTAAGGTCTTAACTCTTACTCTGGACTAATGGTTACGGTCTTAACTCTTACTCTAGCATCATGGTTAAGGTCTTAACTCTTACTCTGGACTAATGGTTAAGGTCTTCACTCTTACTCTGGCATCATGGTTAAGGTCTTAACTCTTACTCTGGCATCATGGTTAAGGTCTTAACTCTTACTCTGGACTAATGGTTAAGGTCTTAGACTCTTACTCTGGACTAATGGTTAAGGTCTTAACTCTTACTCTGGCATCATGGTTAAGGTCTTAGACTCTTACTCTGGACTAATGGTTAAGGTCTTAACTCTTACTCTGGACTAATGGTTAAGGTCTTAACTCTTACTCTGGACTAATGGTTAAGGTCTTAGACTCTTACTCTCGACTAATGGTTAAGGTCTTAACTCTTACTCTGGCATCATGGTTAAGGTCTTAGACTCTTACTCTGGACTAATGGTTAAGGTCTTAACTCATACTCTGGACTAATGGTTAAGGTCTTAACTCTTACTCAGGACTAATGGTTAATGTATTAACTCTTACTCTGGCATAATGGTTAAGGTCTTAACTCTTACTCTGGACTAATGGTTAAGGTCTTAACTCTTACTCTGGCATCATGGTTAAGGTCTTAACTCTTATTCTGGACTAATGGTTAAGGTCTTAACTCTTACTCTGGGATCATGGTTAAGTTCGGAACTCTTACTGTGGCCTATTGGTTAAGGTCCTAACTCTTACTCTGGCATCATGGTTAATGTCTTAACTCTTACTCTGGCATCATGGTTAAGGTCTTAACTCTTACTCTGGACTAATGGTTAAGGTCTTAACTCTTACTCTGGCATCACGGTTAAGGTCTTAACTCTTACTCTGGACTAATGGTTAAAGTCTTAACTCTTACTCTGGGCTAATGGTTAAGGTCTTAACTCTTACTCTGGACTAATGGTTAAGGTCTTAACTCTTACTCTGGACTAATGGTTAAGGTCTTAACTCTTACTCTGGACTAATGGTTAAGGTCTTATCTCTTACTCTGGGCTAATGATTAAGGTCTTAACTCTTACTCTGGCATCATGGTTAAGGTCTTAACTCTTACTCTGACATCATGGTTAAGGTCTTAACTCTTACTCTGGACTAATGGTTAAGGTCTTAACTCTTACTCTGGCATCACGGTTAAGGTCTTAACTCTTACTCTGGACTAATGGTTAAGGTCTTAACTCTTACTCTAGCATCACGGTTAAGGTCTTAACTCTTACTATGGGCTATTGGTTAAGGTCTTAACTCTTACTCTGGACTAATGGTTAAGGTCTTAACTCTTACTCTGGACTAATGGTTAAGGTCTTAACTCTTACTCTGGGCTAATGATTAAGGTCTTAACTCTTACTCTGGCATCATGGTTAAGGTCTTAACTCTTACTCTGGACTATTGGTTAAGGTCTTAACTCTTACTCTGGACTAATGGTTACGGTCTTAACTCTTACTCTGGACTAATGGTTAAGGTCTTAACTCTTACTCTGGCATCATGGTTAAGGTCTTAACTCTTACTCTGGCATCATGGTTAAGGTCTTAACTCTTACTCTGGACTAATGGTTAAGGCTCTTAGACTCTTACTCTGGACTAATGGTTAAGGTCTTAACTCTTACTCTGGCATCATGGTTAAGGTCTTAGACTCTTACTCTGGACTAATGGTTAAGGTCTTAACTCTTACTCTGGACTAATGGTTAAGGACTTAACTCTTACTCTGGACTAATGGTTAAGGTCTTAGACTCTTACTCTCGACTAATGGTTAAGGTCTTACTCTTACTCTGGCATCATGGTTAAGGTCTTAGACTCTTACTCTGGACTAATGGTTAAGGTCTTAACTCTTACTCTGGACTAATGGTTAAGGTCTTAACTCTTACTCTGGACTAATGGTTAAGATCTTAGACTCTTACTCTCGACTAATGGTTAAGGTCTTAACTCTTACTCTGGCATCATGGTTAAGGTCTTAACTCTGGCATCATGGTTAAGGTCTTAACTCTTACTCTGGACTAATGGTTAAGGTCTTAACTCTTAGTCTGGCATCATGGTTAAGGTCTTAACTCTTACTCTGGACTAATGGTTAAGGTCTTAGACTCTTACTCTGGACTAATGGTTAAGGTCTTAAATCTTTCTCTGGGCTAATGGTTAAGGTCTTAGACTCTTACTCTGGCATCAAGGTTAAGATCTTAACTCTTACTCTGGCATCATGGTTAAGGTCTTAACTCTTACTCTGGACTAATGGTTAAGGTCTTAACTCTTACTCTGGACTAATGGTTAAGGTCCTAACTCTTACTCTGGACTAATGGTTAAGGTCTTAACTCTTACTCTTGCATCATCGTTAAGGTCTTAACTCTTACTCTGGCATCATGGTTAAGGTCTTAACTCTTACTCTGGCATCATGGTTAAGGTCTTAACTCTTACTCTGGACTAATGGTTAAGGTCTTAACTCTTACTCTGGGATCATGGTTAAGTTCGTAACTCTTACTGTGGCCTATTGGTTAAGGTCCTAACTCTTACTCTGGCATCATGGTTAAGGTCTTAGACTCATACTCTGGCATCATGGTTAAGATCTTTTCTCTTACTCTGGACTAATGGTTAAGTTCTTAACTCTTACTCTGGCATCATGGTTAAGGTCTTAGACTCTTACTCTGGACTAATGGTTAAGGTCTTAACTCTTACTCTGGGCTAATGGTTAAGGTCTTAACTCTTACTCTGGACTAATGGTTAAGGTCTTATCTCTTACTCTGGACTACTGGTTAATGTCTTAACTCTTACTCTGGCATCATGGTTAAGGTCTTAACTCTCACTCTGACATCATGGTTAAGGTCTTAACTCTTACTCTGTACTCATGGTTAAGGTCTTAACTCTTACTCTGGCATCATGGTTAAGGTCTTAACTCTTACTCTGGACTAATGGTTAAGGTATTAACTCTTACTCTGGAATCATGGTTAAGGTCTTAACTCTTACTCTGGACTAATGGTTACGGTTTTAACTCTTACTCTGGACTAATGGTTAAGGTCTTAACTCTTACACTGGCATCATGGTTAAGGGCTTAACTCTTACTCTGGACTAATGGTTAAGGTCTTAGACTCTTACTCTGGACTAATGGTTAAGGTCTTAACTCTTTCTCTGGGCTAATGGTTAAGGTCTTAGACTCTTACTCTGGCATCATGGTTAAGGTCTTAAACTCTTACTCTGGCATCAAGGTTAAGGTCTTAACTCTTACTCTGGCATCATGGTTAAGGTCTTTACTCTTACTCTGGACTAATGGTTAAGGTCTTAGACTCTTACTCTGGACTTATGGTTAAGGTCTTAACTCTTACTCTGGCATCATGGTTAAGGTCTTAGACTCTTACTCTGGACTAATGGTTAAGGTCTTAACTCTTACTCTGGACTAATGGTTAAGGTCTTAACTCTTACTCTGGACCAATGGTTAAGGTCTTAACTCTTACTCTGGACTAATGGTTAAGGTCTTAACTCTTACTCTGGACTAATGGTTAAAGTCTTAACTCTTACTCTGGACTAATGGTTAAGGTCTTATCTCTTACTCTGGGCTAATGATTAAGGTCTTAACTCTTACTCTGGCATCATGGTTAAGGTCTTAACTCTTACTCTGGCATCATGGTTAAGGTCTTAACTCTTACTCTGGACTAATGGTTAAGGTCTTAACTCTTACCCTGGCATCACGGTTAAGGTCTTAACTCTTACTCTGGACTAATGGTTAAGGTCTTAACTCTTACTCTGGGCTAATGGTTAAGGTCTTAACTCTTACTCTGGACTAATGGTTAAGGTCTTAACTCTTACTCTGGACTAATGGTAAAGGTCTTAGTCTCTTACTCTGGCATCATGGTTAAGGTCTTAACTCTTACTCTGAACTAATGGTTAAGGTCTTAACTCTTACTCTGGCATCATGGTTAAGTTCGTAACTCTTACTGTGGCCTATTGGTTAAGGTCCTAACTCTTACTCTGGCATCATGGTTAATGTCTTAACTCCTACTCTGGCATCATGGTTAACGTCTTAACTCTTACTCTGGACTAATGGTTAAGGTCTTAACTCTTACTCTAGCATCACGGTTAAGGTCTTAACTCTTACTCTGGGCTAATGGTTAAGGTCTTAACTCTTACTCTGGACTAATGGTTAAGGTCTTAACTCTTACTCTGGACTAATGGTTAAGGTCTTAACTCTTACTCTGGGCTAATGATTAAGGTCTTAATTCTTACTCTGGCATCATGGTTAAGGTCTTAACTCTTACTCTGGACTAATGGTTAAGGTCTTAACTCTTACTCTGGCATCACGGTTAAGGTCTTAACTCTTACTCTGGACTAATGGTTAAGGTCTTAACTCTTACTCTGGACTAATGGTTACGGTCTTAACTCTTACTCTAGCATCATGGTTAAGGTCTTAACTCTTACTCTGGACTAATGGTTAAGGTCTTCACTCTTACTCTGGCATCATGGTTAAGGTCTTAACTCTTACTCTGGCATCATGGTTAAGGTCTTAACTCTTACTCTGGACTAATGGTTAAGGTCTTAGACTCTTACTCTGGACTAATGGTTAAGGTCTTAACTCTTACTCTGGCATCATGGTTAAGGTCTTAGACTCTTACTCTGGACTAATGGTTAAGGTCTTAACTCTTACTCTGGACTAATGGTTAAGGTCTTAACTCTTACTCTGGACTAATGGTTAAGGTCTTAGACTCTTACTCTCGACTAATGGTTAAGGTCTTAACTCTTACTCTGGCATCATGGTTAAGGTCTTAGACTCTTACTCTGGACTAATGGTTAAGGTCTTAACTCATACTCTGGACTAATGGTTAAGGTCTTAACTCTTACTCAGGACTAATGGTTAATGTATTAACTCTTACTCTGGCATAATGGTTAAGGTCTTAACTCTTACTCTGGACTAATGGTTAAGGTCTTAACTCTTACTCTGGCATCATGGTTAAGGTCTTAACTCTTATTCTGGACTAATGGTTAAGGTCTTAACTCTTACTCTGGGATCATGGTTAAGTTCGGAACTCTTACTGTGGCCTATTGGTTAAGGTCCTAACTCTTACTCTGGCATCATGGTTAATGTCTTAACTCTTACTCTGGCATCATGGTTAAGGTCTTAACTCTTACTCTGGACTAATGGTTAAGGTCTTAACTCTTACTCTGGCATCACGGTTAAGGTCTTAACTCTTACTCTGGACTAATGGTTAAAGTCTTAACTCTTACTCTGGGCTAATGGTTAAGGTCTTAACTCTTACTCTGGACTAATGGTTAAGGTCTTAACTCTTACTCTGGACTAATGGTTAAGGTCTTAACTCTTACTCTGGACTAATGGTTAAGGTCTTATCTCTTACTCTGGGCTAATGATTAAGGTCTTAACTCTTACTCTGGCATCATGGTTAAGGTCTTAACTCTTACTCTGGCATCATGGTTAAGGTCTTAACTCTTACTCTGGACTAATGGTTAAGGTCTTAACTCTTACTCTGGCATCACGGTTAAGGTCTTAACTCTTACTCTGGACTAATGGTTAAGGTCTTAACTCTTACTCTGGGCTAATGATTAAGGTCTTAACTCTTACTCTGGCATCATGGTTAGGGTCTTAACTCTTACTCTGGACTAATGGTTAAGGTCTTAACTCTTACTCTGGCATCACGGTTAAGGTCTTAACTCTTACTCCGGACTAATGGTTAAGGTCTTAACTCTTACTCTGGACTAATGGTTACGGTCTTAACTCTTACTCTAGCATCATGGTTAAGGTCTTAACTCTTACTCTGGACTAATGGTTAAGGTCTTAACTCTTACTCTGGCATCATGGTTAAGGTCTTAACTCTTACTCTGGACTAATGGTTAAGGTCTTAGACTCTTACTCTGGACTAATGGTTAAGGTCTTAACTCTTACTCTGGACTAATGGTTAAGGTCTTAACTCTTACTCTGGACTAATGGTTAAGGTCTTAGACTCTTACTCTCGACTAATGGTTAAGGTCTTACTCTTACTCTGGCATCATGGTTAAGGTCTTAGACTCTTACTCTGGACTAATGGTTAAGGTCTTAACTCATACTCTGGACTAATGGTTAAGGTCTTAACTCTTACTCTGGACTTATGGTTAAGGTATTAACTCTTACTCTGGCATCATGGTTAAGGTCTTAACTCTTACTCTGGACTAATGGTTAAGGTCTTAACTCTTACTCTGGCATCATGGTTAAGGTCTTAACTCTTACTCTGGACTAATGGTTAAGGTCTTAACTCTTACTCTGGGATCATGGTTAAGTTCGTAACTCTTACTGTGGCCTATTGGTTAAGGTCCTAACTCTTACTCTGGCATCATGGTTAATGTCTTAACTCTTACTCTGGCATCAAGGTTAAGGTCTTAACTCTTACTCTGGACTAATGGTTAAGGGCTTAACTCTTACTCTGTCATCACGGTTAAGGTCTTAACTCTTACTCTGGACTAATGGTTAAAGTCTTAAGTCTTACTCTGGGCTAATGGTTAAGGTCTTAACTCTTACTCTGGACTAATGGTTAAGGTCTTAACTCTTACTCTGGACTAATGGTTAAGGTCTTAGACTCTTACTCTCGACTAATGGTTAAGGTCTTAACTCTTACTCTGGCATCATGGTTAAGGTCTTAGACTCTTACTCTCGACTAATGGTTAAGGTCTTAACTCTTACTCTGGACTAATGGTTAAGGTCTTAACTCTTACTCTGGACTAATGGTTAAGGTCTTAGACTCTTACTCTCGACTAATGGTTAAGGTCTTAACTCTTACTCTGGCATCATGATTAAGGTCTTAGACTCTTACTCTGGACTAATGGTTAAGGTCTTAACTCATACTCTGGACTAATGGTTAAGGTCTTAACTCTTACTCTGGACTAATGGTTAAGGTATTAACTCTTACTCTGGCATCATGGTTAAGGTCTTAACTCTTACTCTGGACTAATGGTTAAGGTCTTAACTCTTACTCTGGCATCATGGTTAAGGTCTTAACTCTTACTCTGGACTAATGGTTAAGGTCTTAACTCTTACTCTGGGATCATGGTTAAGTTCGTAACTCTTACTGTGGCCTATTGGTTAAGGTCCTAACTCTTACTCTGGCATCATGGTTAATGTCTTAACTCTTACTCTGGCATCATGGTTAAGGTCTTAACTCTTACTCTGGACTAATGGTTAAGGTCTTAACTCTTACTCTGGCATCACGGTTAAGGTCTTAACTCTTACTCTGGACTAATGGTTAAAGTCTTAACTCTTACTCTGGGCTAAAGGTTAAGGTCTTAACTCTTACTCTGGACTAATGGTTAAGGTCTTAACTCTTACTCTGGACTAATGGTTAAGGTCTTATCTCTTACTCTGGGCTAATGATTAAGGTCTTAACTCTTACTCTGGCATCATGGTTAAGGTCTTAACTCCTACTCTGGCATCATGGTTAAGGTCTTAACTCTTACTCTGGACTAATGGTTAAGGTCTTAACTCTTACTCTGGCATCACGGTTAAGGTCTTAACTCTTACTCTGGACTAATGGTTAATGTCTTAACTCTTACTCTGGGCTAATGATTAAGGTCTTAACTCTTACTCTGGCATCATGGTTAAGGTCTTAACTCTTACTCTGGACTAATGGTTAAGGTCTTAACTCTTACTCTGGCATCACGGTTAAGGTCTTAACTCTTACTCCGGACTAATGGTTAAGGTATTAACTCTTACTCTGGCATCATGGTTAAGGTCTTAACTCTTACTCTGGACTAATGGTTAAGGTCTTAACTCTTACTCTGGCATCATGGTTAAGGTCTTAACTCTTACTCTGGACTAATGGTTAAGGTCTTAACTCTTACTCTGGGATCATGGTTAAGTTCGTAACTCTTACTGTGGCCTATTGGTTAAGGTCCTAACTCTTACTCTGGCATCATGGTTAATGTCTTAACTCTTACTCTGGCATCAAGGTTAAGGTCTTAACTCTTACTCTGGACTAATGGTTAAGGGCTTAACTCTTACTCTGGCATCACGGTTAAGGTCTTAACTCTTACTCTGGACTAATGGTTAAAGTCTTAAGTCTTACTCTGGGCTAATGGTTAAGGTCTTAACTCTTACTCTGGACTAATGGTTAAGGTCTTAACTCTTACTCTGGACTAATGGTTAAGGTCTTAGACTCTTACTCTCGACTAATGGTTAAGGTCTTAACTCTTACTCTGGCATCATGGTTAAGGTCTTAGACTCTTACTCTCGACTAATGGTTAAGGTCTTAACTCTTACTCTGGACTAATGGTTAAGGTCTTAACTCTTACTCTGGACTAATGGTTAAGGTCTTAGACTCTTACTCTCGACTAATGGTTAAGGTCTTAACTCTTACTCTGGCATCATGATTAAGGTCTTAGACTCTTACTCTGGACTAATGGTTAAGGTCTTAACTCTTACTCTGGACTAATGGTTAAGGTCTTAGACTCTTACTCTCGACTAATGGTTAAGGTCTTAACTCTTACTCTGGCATCATGATTAAGGTCTTAGACTCTTACTCTGGACTAATGGTTAAGGTCTTAACTCATACTCTGGACTAATGGTTAAGGTCTTAACTCTTACTCTGGACTAATGGTTAAGGTATTAACTCTTACTCTGGCATCATGGTTAAGGTCTTAACTCTTACTCTGGACTAATGGTTAAGGTCTTAACTCTTACTCTGGCATCATGGTTAAGGTCTTAACTCTTACTCTGGACTAATGGTTAAGGTCTTAACTCTTACTCTGGGATCATGGTTAAGTTCGTAACTCTTACTGTGGCCTATTGGTTAAGGTCCTAACTCTTACTCTGGCATCATGGTTAATGTCTTAACTCTTACTCTGGCATCATGGTTAAGGTCTTAACTCTTACTCTGGACTAATGGTTAAGGTCTTAACTCTTACTCTGGCATCACGGTTAAGGTCTTAACTCTTACTCTGGACTAATGGTTAAAGTCTTAACTCTTACTCTGGGCTAAAGGTTAAGGTCTTAACTCTTACTCTGGACTAATGGTTAAGGTCTTAACTCTTACTCTGGACTAATGGTTAAGGTCTTATCTCTTACTCTGGGCTAATGATTAAGGTCTTAACTCTTACTCTGGCATCATGGTTAAGGTCTTAACTCCTACTCTGGCATCATGGTTAAGGTCTTAACTCTTACTCTGGACTAATGGTTAAGGTCTTAACTCTTACTCTGGCATCACGGTTAAGGTCTTAACTCTTACTCTGGACTAATGGTTAATGTCTTAACTCTTACTCTGGGCTAATGATTAAGGTCTTAACTCTTACTCTGGCATCATGGTTAAGGTCTTAACTCTTACTCTGGACTAATGGTTAAGGTCTTAACTCTTACTCTGGCATCACGGTTAAGGTCTTAACTCTTACTCCGGACTAATGGTTAAGGTATTAACTCTTACTCTGGCATCATGGTTAAGGTCTTAACTCTTACTCTGGACTAATGGTTAAGGTCTTAACTCTTACTCTGGCATCATGGTTAAGGTCTTAACTCTTACTCTGGACTAATGGTTAAGGTCTTAACTCTTACTCTGGGATCATGGTTAAGTTCGTAACTCTTACTGTGGCCTATTGGTTAAGGTCCTAACTCTTACTCTGGCATCATGGTTAATGTCTTAACTCTTACTCTGGCATCAAGGTTAAGGTCTTAACTCTTACTCTGGACTAATGGTTAAGGGCTTAACTCTTACTCTGGCATCACGGTTAAGGTCTTAACTCTTACTCTGGACTAATGGTTAAAGTCTTAAGTCTTACTCTGGGCTAATGGTTAAGGTCTTAACTCTTACTCTGGACTAATGGTTAAGGTCTTAACTCTTACTCTGGACTAATGGTTAAGGTCTTAGACTCTTACTCTCGACTAATGGTTAAGGTCTTAACTCTTACTCTGGCATCATGGTTAAGGTCTTAGACTCTTACTCTCGACTAATGGTTAAGGTCTTAACTCTTACTCTGGACTAATGGTTAAGGTCTTAACTCTTACTCTGGACTAATGGTTAAGGTCTTAGACTCTTACTCTCGACTAATGGTTAAGGTCTTAACTCTTACTCTGGACTAATGGTTAAGGTCTTATCTCTTACTCTGGACTACTGGTTAATGTCTTAACTCTTACTCTGGCATCATGGTTAAGGTCTTAACTCTTACTCTGGCATCATGGTTAAGGTCTTAACTCTTACTCTGGACTAATGGTTAAGGTCTTAACTCTTACTCTGGCATCATGGTTAAGGTCTTAACTCTTACTCTGGACTAATGGTTAAGGTCTTAACTCTTACTCTGGGATCATGGTTAAGTTCGTAACTCTTACTGTGGCCTATTGGTTAAGGTCCTAACTCTTACTCTGGCATCATGGTTAATGTCTTAACTCTTACTCTGGCATCAAGGTTAAGGTCTTAACTCTTACTCTGGACTAATGGTTAAGGGCTTAACTCTTACTCTGTCATCACGGTTAAGGTCTTAACTCTTACTCTGGACTAATGGTTAAAGTCTTAAGTCTTACTCTGGGCTAATGGTTAAGGTCTTAACTCTTACTCTGGACTAATGGTTAAGGTCTTAACTCTTACTCTGGACTAATGGTTAAGGTCTTAGACTCTTACTCTCGACTAATGGTTAAGGTCTTAACTCTTACTCTGGCATCATGGTTAAGGTCTTAGACTCTTACTCTCGACTAATGGTTAAGGTCTTAACTCTTACTCTGGACTAATGGTTAAGGTCTTAACTCTTACTCTGGACTAATGGTTAAGGTCTTAGACTCTTACTCTCGACTAATGGTTAAGGTCTTAACTCTTACTCTGGCATCATGATTAAGGTCTTAGACTCTTACTCTGGACTAATGGTTAAGGTCTTAACTCATACTCTGGACTAATGGTTAAGGTCTTAACTCTTACTCTGGACTAATGGTTAAGGTATTAACTCTTACTCTGGCATCATGGTTAAGGTCTTAACTCTTACTCTGGACTAATGGTTAAGGTCTTAACTCTTACTCTGGCATCATGGTTAAGGTCTTAACTCTTACTCTGGACTAATGGTTAAGGTCTTAACTCTTACTCTGGGATCATGGTTAAGTTCGTAACTCTTACTGTGGCCTATTGGTTAAGGTCCTAACTCTTACTCTGGCATCATGGTTAATGTCTTAACTCTTACTCTGGCATCATGGTTAAGGTCTTAACTCTTACTCTGGACTAATGGTTAAGGTCTTAACTCTTACTCTGGCATCACGGTTAAGGTCTTAACTCTTACTCTGGACTAATGGTTAAAGTCTTAACTCTTACTCTGGGCTAAAGGTTAAGGTCTTAACTCTTACTCTGGACTAATGGTTAAGGTCTTAACTCTTACTCTGGACTAATGGTTAAGGTCTTATCTCTTACTCTGGGCTAATGATTAAGGTCTTAACTCTTACTCTGGCATCATGGTTAAGGTCTTAACTCCTACTCTGGCATCATGGTTAAGGTCTTAACTCTTACTCTGGACTAATGGTTAAGGTCTTAACTCTTACTCTGGCATCACGGTTAAGGTCTTAACTCTTACTCTGGACTAATGGTTAATGTCTTAACTCTTACTCTGGGCTAATGATTAAGGTCTTAACTCTTACTCTGGCATCATGGTTAAGGTCTTAACTCTTACTCTGGACTAATGGTTAAGGTCTTAACTCTTACTCTGGCATCACGGTTAAGGTCTTAACTCTTACTCCGGACTAATGGTTAAGGTATTAACTCTTACTCTGGCATCATGGTTAAGGTCTTAACTCTTACTCTGGACTAATGGTTAAGGTCTTAACTCTTACTCTGGCATCATGGTTAAGGTCTTAACTCTTACTCTGGACTAATGGTTAAGGTCTTAACTCTTACTCTGGGATCATGGTTAAGTTCGTAACTCTTACTGTGGCCTATTGGTTAAGGTCCTAACTCTTACTCTGGCATCATGGTTAATGTCTTAACTCTTACTCTGGCATCAAGGTTAAGGTCTTAACTCTTACTCTGGACTAATGGTTAAGGGCTTAACTCTTACTCTGGCATCACGGTTAAGGTCTTAACTCTTACTCTGGACTAATGGTTAAAGTCTTAAGTCTTACTCTGGGCTAATGGTTAAGGTCTTAACTCTTACTCTGGACTAATGGTTAAGGTCTTAACTCTTACTCTGGACTAATGGTTAAGGTCTTAGACTCTTACTCTCGACTAATGGTTAAGGTCTTAACTCTTACTCTGGCATCATGGTTAAGGTCTTAGACTCTTACTCTCGACTAATGGTTAAGGTCTTAACTCTTACTCTGGACTAATGGTTAAGGTCTTAACTCTTACTCTGGACTAATGGTTAAGGTCTTAGACTCTTACTCTCGACTAATGGTTAAGGTCTTAACTCTTACTCTGGCATCATGATTAAGGTCTTAGACTCTTACTCTGGACTAATGGTTAAGGTCTTAACTCATACTCTGGACTAATGGTTAAGGTCTTAACTCTTACTCTGGACTAATGGTTAAGGTATTAACTCTTACTCTGGCATCATGGTTAAGGTCTTAACTCTTACTCTGGACTAATGGTTAAGGTCTTAACTCTTACTCTGGCATCATGGTTAAGGTCCTAACTCTTACTCTGGACTAATGGTTAAGGTCTTAACTCTTACTCTGGGATCATGGTTAAGTTCGTAACTCTTACTGTGGCCTATTGGTTAAGGTCCTAACTCTTACTCTGGCATCATGGTTAATGTCTTAACTCTTACTCTGGCATCATGGTTAAGGTCTTAACTCTTACTCTGGACTAATGGTTAAGGTCTTAACTCTTACTCTGGCATCACGGTTAAGGTCTTAACTCTTACTCTGGACTAATGGTTAAAGTCTTAACTCTTACTCTGGGCTAAAGGTTAAGGTCTTAACTCTTACTCTGGACTAATGGTTAAGGTCTTAACTCTTACTCTGGACTAATGGTTAAGGTCTTATCTCTTACTCTGGGCTAATGATTAAGGTCTTAACTCTTACTCTGGCATCATGGTTAAGGTCTTAACTCCTACTCTGGCATCATGGTTAAGGTCTTAACTCTTACTCTGGACTAATGGTTAAGGTCTTAACTCTTACTCTGGCATCACGGTTAAGGTCTTAACTCTTACTCTGGACTAATGGTTAATGTCTTAACTCTTACTCTGGGCTAATGATTAAGGTCTTAACTCTTACTCTGGCATCATGGTTAAGGTCTTAACTCTTACTCTGGACTAATGGTTAAGGTCTTAACTCTTACTCTGGCATCACGGTTAAGGTCTTAACTCTTACTCCGGACTAATGGTTAAGGTCTTAACTCTTACTCTGGAGTAATGGTTACGGTCTTAACTCTTACTCTAGCATCATGGTTAAGGTCTTAACTCTTACTCTGGACTAATGGTTAAGGTCTTAACTCTTACTCTGGCATCATGGTTAAGGTCTTAACTCTTACTCTGGACTAATGGTTAAGGTCTTAGACTCTTACTCTGGACTAATGGTTAAGGTCTTAACTCTTACTCTGGCATCATGGTTAAGGTCTTAGACTCTTACTCTGGACTAATGGTTAAGGTCTAAACTCTTACTCTGGACTAATGGTTAAGGTCTTATACTCTTACTCTCGACTAATGGTTAAGGTCTTACTCTTACTCTGGCATCATGGTTAAGGTCTTAGACTCTTACTCTGGACTAATGGTTAAGGTCTTAACTCATACTCTGGACTAATGGTTAAGGTCTTAACTCTTACTCTGGACTAATGGTTAAGGTATTAACTCTTACTCTGGCATCATGGTTAAGGTCTTAACTCTTACTCTGGACTAATGGTTAAGGTCTTAACTCTTACTCTGGCATCATGGTTAAGGTCTTAACTCTTACTCTGGGATCATGGTTAAGTTCGTAACTCTTACTGTGGCCTATTGGTTAAGGTCCTAACTCTTACTCTGGCATCATGGTTAATGTCTTAACTCTTACTCTGGCATCATGGTTAAGGTCTTAACTCTTACTCTGGACTAATGGTTAAGGGCTTAACTCTTACTCTGGCATCACGGTTAAGGTCTTAACTCTTACTCTGGACTAATGGTTAAAGTCTTAACTCTTACTCTGGGCTAATGGTTAAGGTCTTAACTCTTAATCTGGACTAATGGTTAAGGTCTTAACTTTTACTCTGGACTAATGGTTAAGGTCTTAACTCTTACTCTGGACTAATGGTTAAGGTCTTATCTCTTACTCTGGGCTAATGATTAAGGTCTTAACTCTTACTCTGGCATCATGGTTAAGGTCTTAACTCTTACTCTGGCATCATGGTTAAGGTCTTAACTCTTACTCTGGACTAATGGTTAAGGTCTTAACTCTTACTCTGGCATCACGGTTAAGGTCTTAACTCTTACTCTGGACTAATGGATAAGGTCTTAACTCTTACTCTGGACTAATGGTTAAGGTCTTAACTCTTACTCTGGACTAATGGTTAAGGTCTTAACTCTTACTCTGGCATCATGGTTAAGGTCTTAACTCTTACTCTGACATCATGGTTAAGGTCTTAACTCTTACTATGGACTAATGGTTAAGGTCTTAACTCTTACTCTGGACTAATGGTTAAGGTCTTAACTCTTACTCTGGCATCATGGTTAAGGTCTTAGACTCTTACTCTGGAATAATGGTTAAGGTCTTAACTCTTACTCTGGACTAATGGTTAAGGTCTTAACTCTTACTCTGGCATCACGGTTAAGGTCTTAACTCTTACTCTGGACAAATGGTTAAGGTCTTAACTCTTACTCTGGGCTAATGGTTAAGGTCTTAACTCTTACTCTGGACTAATTGTTAAGGTCTTAACTCTTACTCTGGACAAATGGTTAAGGTCTTAGACTCTTACACTGGCATCATGGTTAAGGTCTTAACTCTTACTCTGAACTAATGGTTAAGGTCTTAACTCTTACTCTGGCATCATAGTTAAGTTCGTAACTCATACTGTGGCCTATTGGTTAAGGTCCTAACTCTTACTCTGGCATCATGGTTAATATCTTAACTCTTACTCTGGGATCATGGTTAAGGTCTTAACTCTTACTCTGGACTAATGGTTAAGGTCTTAACTCTTACTCTAGCATCACGGTTAAGGTCTTAACTCTTACTCTGGGCTAATGGTTAAGGTCTTAACTCTTACTCTGGACTAATGGTTAAGGTCTTAACTCTTACTCTGGACTAATGGTTAAGGTCTTAACTCTTACTCTGGGCTAATGATTAAGGTCTTAACTCTTACTCTGGCATCATGGTTAAGGTCTTAACTCTTACTCTGGACTATTGGTTAAGGTCTTAACTCTTACTCTGGACTAATGGTTACGGTCTTAACTCTTACTCTAGCATCATGGTTAAGGTCTTAACTCTTACTCTGGACTAATGGTTAAGGTCTTAACTCTTACTCTGGCATCATGGTTAAGGTCTTAACTCTTACTCTGGCATCATGGTTAACTCTTACTCTGGACTAATGGTTAAGGCTCTTAGACTCTTACTCTGGACTAATGGTTAAGGTCTTAACTCTTACTCTGGCATCATGGTTAAGGTCTTAGACTCTTACTCTGGACTAATGGTTAAGGTCTTAACTCTTACTCTGGACTAATGGTTAAGGTCTTAACTCTTACTCTGGACTAATGGTTAAGGTCTTAGACTCTTACTCTCGACTAATGGTTAAGGTCTTACTCTTACTCTGGCATCATGGTTAAGGTCTTAGACTCTTACTCTGGACTACTGGTTAAGGTCTTAACTCTTACTCTGGACTAATGGTTAAGGTCTTAACTCTTACTCTGGACTAATGGTTAAGGTCTTAGACTCTTACTCTCGACTAATGGTTAAGGTCTTAACTCTTACTCTGGCATCATGGTTAAGGTCTTAACTCTGGCATCATGGTTAAGGTCTTAACTCTTACTCTGGACTAATGGTTAAGGTCTTAACTCTTAGTCTGGCATCATGGTTAAGGTCTTAACTCTTACTCTGGACTAATGGTTAAGGTCTTAGACTCTTACTCTGGACTAATGGTTAAGGTCTTAACTCTTTCTCTGGGCTAATGGTTAAGGTCTTAGACTCTTACTCTGGCATCAAGGTTAAGGTCTTAACTCTTACTCTGGCATCATGGTTAAGGTCTTAACTCTTACTCTGGACTAATGGTTAAGGTCTTAACTCTTACTCTGGACTAATGGTTAAGGTCCTAACTCTTACTCTGGACTAATGGTTAAGGTCTTAACTCTTACTCTTGCATCATCGTTAAGGTCTTAACTCTTACTCTGGCATCATGGTTAAGGTCTTAACTCTCACTCTGGACTAATGGTTAAGGTCTTAACTCTTACTCTGGGATCATGGTTAAGTTCGTAACTCTTACTTTGGCCTATTGGTTAAGGTCCTAACTCTTACTCTGGCATCATGGTTAAGGTCTTAGACTCATACTCTGGCATCATGGTTAAGATCTTTTCTCTTACTCTGGACTAATGGTTAAGTTCTTAACTCTTACTCTGGCATCATGGTTAAGGTCTTAGACTCTTACTCTGGACTAATGGTTAAGGTCTTAACTCTTACTCTGGGCTAATGGTTAAGGTCTTAACTCTTACTCTGGACTAATGGTTAAGGTCTTATCTCTTACTCTGGACTACTGGTTAATGTCTTAACTCTTACTCTGGCATCATGGTTAAGGTCTTAACTCTCACTCTGACATCATGGTTAAGGTCTTAACTCTTACTCTGTACTCATGGTTAAGGTCTTAACTCTTACTCTGGCATCATGGTTAAGGTCTTAACTCTTACTCTGGACTAATGGTTAACGTCTTAACTCTTACTCTGGAATCATGGTTAAGGTCTTAACTCTTACTCTGGACTAATGGTTACGGTCTTAACTCTTACTCTGGACTAATGGTTAAGGTCTTAACTCTTACACTGGCATCATGGTTAAGGGCTTAACTCTTACTCTGGACTAATGGTTAAGGTCTTAGACTCTTACTCTGGACTAATGGTTAAGGTCTTAACTCTTTCTCTGGGCTAATGGTTAAGGTCTTAGACTCTTACTCTGGAATCATGGTTAAGGTCTTAGACTCTTACTCTGGCATCAAGGTTAAGGTCTTAACTCTTACTCTGGCATCATGGTTAAGGTCTTTACTCTTACTCTGGACTAATGGTTAAGGTCTTAGACTCTTACTCTGGACTTATGGTTAAGGTCTTAACTCTTACTCTGGCATCATGGTTAAGGTCTTAGACTCTTACTCTGGACTAACGGTTAAGGTCTTAACTCTTACTCTGGACTAATGGTTAAGGTCTTAACTCTTACTCTGGACCAATGGTTAAGGTCTTAACTCTTACTCTGGACTAATGGTTAAGGTCTTAACTCTTACTCTGGACTAATGGTTAAGGTCTTAACTCTTACTCTGGACTAATGGTTAAGGTCTTATCTCTTACTCTGGGCTAATGATTAAGGTCTTAACTCTTACTCTGGCATCATGGTTAAGGTCTTAACTCTTACTCTGGCATCATGGTTAAGGTCTTAACTCTTACTCTGGACTAATGGTTAAGGTCTTAACTCTTACTCTGGCATCACGGTTAAGGTCTTAACTCTTACTCTGGACTAATGGTTAAGGTCTTAACTCTTACTCTGGGCTAATGGTTAAGGTCTTAACTCTTACTCTGGACTAATGGTTAGGGTCTTAGTCTCTTACTCTGGCATCATGGTTAAGGTCTTAACTCTTACTCTGAACTAATGGTTAAGGTCTTAACTCTTACTCTGGCATCATGGTTAAGTTCGTAACTCTTACTGTGGCCTATTGGTTAAGGTCCTAACTCTTACTCTGGCATCATGGTTAATGTCTTAACTCCTACTCTGGCATCATGGTTAAGGTCTTAACTCTTACTCTGGACTAATGGTTAAGGTCTTAACTCTTACTCTAGCATCACGGTTAAGGTCTTAACTCTTACTCTGGGCTAATGGTTAAGGTCTTAACTCTTACTCTGGACTAATGGTTAAGGTCTTAACTCTTACTCTGGACTAATGGTTAAGGTCTTAACTCTTACTCTGGGCTAATGATTAAGGTCTTAATTCTTACTCTGGCATCATGGTTAAGGTCTTAACTCTTACTCTGGACTAATGGTTAAGGTCTTAACTCTTACTCTGGCATCACGGTTAAGGTCTTAACTCTTACTCTGGACTAATGGTTAAGGTCTTAACTCTTACTCTGGACTTATGGTTAAGGTCTTAACTCTTACTCTGGCATCATGGTTAAGGTCTTAGACTCTTACTCTGGACTAATGGTTAAGGTCTTAACTCTTACTCTGGACTAATGGTTAAGGTCTTAACTCTTACTCTGGACCAATGGTTAAGGTCTTAACTCTTACTCTGGACTAATGGTTAAGGTCTTAACTCTTACTCTGGACTAATGGTTAAAGTCTTAACTCTTACTCTGGACTAATGGTTAAGGTCTTATCTCTTACTCTGGGCTAATGATTAAGGTCTTAACTCTTACTCTGGCATCATGGTTAAGGTCTTAACTCTTACTCTGGCATCATGGTTAAGGTCTTAACTCTTACTCTGGACTAATGGTTAAGGTCTTAACTCTTACCCTGGCATCACGGTTAAGGTCTTAACTCTTACTCTGGACTAATGGTTAAGGTCTTAACTCTTACTCTGGGCTAATGGTTAAGGTCTTAACTCTTACTCTGGACTAATGGTTAAGGTCTTAACTCTTACTCTGGACTAATGGTAAAGGTCTTAGTCTCTTACTCTGGCATCATGGTTAAGGTCTTAACTCTTACTCTGAACTAATGGTTAAGGTCTTAACTCTTACTCTGGCATCATGGTTAAGTTCGTAACTCTTACTGTGGCCTATTGGTTAAGGTCCTAACTCTTACTCTGGCATCATGGTTAATGTCTTAACTCCTACTCTGGCATCATGGTTAACGTCTTAACTCTTACTCTGGACTAATGGTTAAGGTCTTAACTCTTACTCTAGCATCACGGTTAAGGTCTTAACTCTTACTCTGGGCTAATGGTTAAGGTCTTAACTCTTACTCTGGACTAATGGTTAAGGTCTTAACTCTTACTCTGGACTAATGGTTAAGGTCTTAACTCTTACTCTGGGCTAATGATTAAGGTCTTAATTCTTACTCTGGCATCATGGTTAAGGTCTTAACTCTTACTCTGGACTAATGGTTAAGGTCTTAACTCTTACTCTGGCATCACGGTTAAGGTCTTAACTCTTACTCTGGACTAATGGTTAAGGTCTTAACTCTTACTCTGGACTAATGGTTACGGTCTTAACTCTTACTCTAGCATCATGGTTAAGGTCTTAACTCTTACTCTGGACTAATGGTTAAGGTCTTCACTCTTACTCTGGCATCATGGTTAAGGTCTTAACTCTTACTCTGGCATCATGGTTAAGGTCTTAACTCTTACTCTGGACTAATGGTTAAGGTCTTAGACTCTTACTCTGGACTAATGGTTAAGGTCTTAACTCTTACTCTGGCATCATGGTTAAGGTCTTAGACTCTTACTCTGGACTAATGGTTAAGGTCTTAACTCTTACTCTGGACTAATGGTTAAGGTCTTAACTCTTACTCTGGACTAATGGTTAAGGTCTTAGACTCTTACTCTCGACTAATGGTTAAGGTCTTAACTCTTACTCTGGCATCATGGTTAAGGTCTTAGACTCTTACTCTGGACTAATGGTTAAGGTCTTAACTCATACTCTGGACTAATGGTTAAGGTCTTAACTCTTACTCAGGACTAATGGTTAATGTATTAACTCTTACTCTGGCATAATGGTTAAGGTCTTAACTCTTACTCTGGACTAATGGTTAAGGTCTTAACTCTTACTCTGGCATCATTGTTAAGGTCTTAACTCTTATTCTGGACTAATGGTTAAGGTCTTAACTCTTACTCTGGGATCATGGTTAAGTTCGGAACTCTTACTGTGGCCTATTGGTTAAGGTCCTAACTCTTACTCTGGCATCATGGTTAATGTCTTAACTCTTACTCTGGCATCATGGTTAAGGTCTTAACTCTTACTCTGGACTAATGGTTAAGGTCTTAACTCTTACTCTGGCATCACGGTTAAGGTCTTAACTCTTACTCTGGACTAATGGTTAAAGTCTTAACTCTTACTCTGGGCTAATGGTTAAGGTCTTAACTCTTACTCTGGACTAATGGTTAAGGTCTTAACTCTTACTCTGGACTAATGGTTAAGGTCTTAACTCTTACTCTGGACTAATGGTTAAGGTCTTATCTCTTACTCTGGGCTAATGATTAAGGTCTTAACTCTTACTCTGGCATCATGGTTAAGGTCTTAACTCTTACTCTGACATCATGGTTAAGGTCTTAACTCTTACTCTGGACTAATGGTTAAGGTCTTAACTCTTACTCTGGCATCACGGTTAAGGTCTTAACTCTTACTCTGGACTAATGGTTAAGGTCTTAACTCTTACTCTAGCATCACGGTTAAGGTCTTAACTCTTACTATGGGCTAATGGTTAAGGTCTTAACTCTTACTCTGGACTAATGGTTAAGGTCTTAACTCTTACTCTGGACTAATGGTTAAGGTCTTAACTCTTACTCTGGGCTAATGATTAAGGTCTTAACTCTTACTCTGGCATCATGGTTAAGGTCTTAACTCTTACTCTGGACTATTGGTTAAGGTCTTAACTCTTACTCTGGACTAATGGTTACGGTCTTAACTCTTACTCTGGACTAATGGTTAAGGTCTTAACTCTTACTCTGGCATCATGGTTAAGGTCTTAACTCTTACTCTGGCATCATGGTTAAGGTCTTAACTCTTACTCTGGACTAATGGTTAAGGCTCTTAGACTCTTACTCTGGACTAATGGTTAAGGTCTTAACTCTTACTCTGGCATCATGGTTAAGGTCTTAGACTCTTACTCTGGACTAATGGTTAAGGTCTTAACTCTTACTCTGGACTAATGGTTAAGGACTTAACTCTTACTCTGGACTAATGGTTAAGGTCTTAGACTCTTACTCTCGACTAATGGTTAAGGTCTTACTCTTACTCTGGCATCATGGTTAAGGTCTTAGACTCTTACTCTGGACTAATGGTTAAGGTCTTAACTCTTACTCTGGACTAATGGTTAAGGTCTTAACTCTTACTCTGGACTAATGGTTAAGATCTTAGACTCTTACTCTCGACTAATGGTTAAGGTCTTAACTCTTACTCTGGCATCATGGTTAAGGTCTTAACTCTGGCATCATGGTTAAGGTCTTAACTCTTACTCTGGACTAATGGTTAAGGTCTTAACTCTTAGTCTGGCATCATGGTTAAGGTCTTAACTCTTACTCTGGACTAATGGTTAAGGTCTTAGACTCTTACTCTGGACTAATGGTTAAGGTCTTAAATCTTTCTCTGGGCTAATGGTTAAGGTCTTAGACTCTTACTCTGGCATCAAGGTTAAGATCTTAACTCTTACTCTGGCATCATGGTTAAGGTCTTAACTCTTACTCTGGACTAATGGTTAAGGTCTTAACTCTTACTCTGGACTAATGGTTAAGGTCCTAACTCTTACTCTGGACTAATGGTTAAGGTCTTAACTCTTACTCTTGCATCATCGTTAAGGTCTTAACTCTTACTCTGGCATCATGGTTAAGGTCTTAACTCTTACTCTGGCATCATGGTTAAGGTCTTAACTCTTACTCTGGACTAATGGTTAAGGTCTTAACTCTTACTCTGGGATCATGGTTAAGTTCGTAACTCTTACTGTGGCCTATTGGTTAAGGTCCTAACTCTTACTCTGGCATCATGGTTAAGGTCTTAGACTCATACTCTGGCATCATGGTTAAGATCTTTTCTCTTACTCTGGACTAATGGTTAAGTTCTTAACTCTTACTCTGGCATCATGGTTAAGGTCTTAGACTCTTACTCTGGACTAATGGTTAAGGTCTTAACTCTTACTCTGGGCTAATGGTTAAGGTCTTAACTCTTACTCTGGACTAATGGTTAAGGTCTTATCTCTTACTCTGGACTACTGGTTAATGTCTTAACTCTTACTCTGGCATCATGGTTAAGGTCTTAACTCTCACTCTGACATCATGGTTAAGGTCTTAACTCTTACTCTGTACTCATGGTTAAGGTCTTAACTCTTACTCTGGCATCATGGTTAAGGTCTTAACTCTTACTCTGGACTAATGGTTAAGGTCTTAACTCTTACTCTGGAATCATGGTTAAGGTCTTAACTCTTACTCTGGACTAATGGTTACGGTTTTAACTCTTACTCTGGACTAATGGTTAAGGTCTTAACTCTTACACTGGCATCATGGTTAAGGGCTTAACTCTTACTCTGGACTAATGGTTAAGGTCTTAGACTCTTACTCTGGACTAATGGTTAAGGTCTTAACTCTTTCTCTGGGCTAATGGTTAAGGTCTTAGACTCTTACTCTGGCATCATGGTTAAGGTCTTAAACTCTTACTCTGGCATCAAGGTTAAGGTCTTAACTCTTACTCTGGCATCATGGTTAAGGTCTTTACTCTTACTCTGGACTAATGGTTAAGGTCTTAGACTCTTACTCTGGACTTATGGTTAAGGTCTTAACTCTTACTCTGGCATCATGGTTAAGGTCTTAGACTCTTACTCTGGACTAATGGTTAAGGTCTTAACTCTTACTCTGGACTAATGGTTAAGGTCTTAACTCTTACTCTGGACCAATGGTTAAGGTCTTAACTCTTACTCTGGACTAATGGTTAAGGTCTTAACTCTTACTCTGGACTAATGGTTAAAGTCTTAACTCTTACTCTGGACTAATGGTTAAGGTCTTATCTCTTACTCTGGGCTAATGATTAAGGTCTTAACTCTTACTCTGGCATCATGGTTAAGGTCTTAACTCTTACTCTGGCATCATGGTTAAGGTCTTAACTCTTACTCTGGACTAATGGTTAAGGTCTTAACTCTTACCCTGGCATCACGGTTAAGGTCTTAACTCTTACTCTGGACTAATGGTTAAGGTCTTAACTCTTACTCTGGGCTAATGGTTAAGGTCTTAACTCTTACTCTGGACTAATGGTTAAGGTCTTAACTCTTACTCTGGACTAATGGTAAAGGTCTTAGTCTCTTACTCTGGCATCATGGTTAAGGTCTTAACTCTTACTCTGAACTAATGGTTAAGGTCTTAACTCTTACTCTGGCATCATGGTTAAGTTCGTAACTCTTACTGTGGCCTATTGGTTAAGGTCCTAACTCTTACTCTGGCATCATGGTTAATGTCTTAACTCCTACTCTGGCATCATGGTTAACGTCTTAACTCTTACTCTGGACTAATGGTTAAGGTCTTAACTCTTACTCTAGCATCACGGTTAAGGTCTTAACTCTTACTCTGGGCTAATGGTTAAGGTCTTAACTCTTACTCTGGACTAATGGTTAAGGTCTTAACTCTTACTCTGGACTAATGGTTAAGGTCTTAACTCTTACTCTGGGCTAATGATTAAGGTCTTAATTCTTACTCTGGCATCATGGTTAAGGTCTTAACTCTTACTCTGGACTAATGGTTAAGGTCTTAACTCTTACTCTGGCATCACGGTTAAGGTCTTAACTCTTACTCTGGACTAATGGTTAAGGTCTTAACTCTTACTCTGGACTAATGGTTACGGTCTTAACTCTTACTCTAGCATCATGGTTAAGGTCTTAACTCTTACTCTGGACTAATGGTTAAGGTCTTCACTCTTACTCTGGCATCATGGTTAAGGTCTTAACTCTTACTCTGGCATCATGGTTAAGGTCTTAACTCTTACTCTGGACTAATGGTTAAGGTCTTAGACTCTTACTCTGGACTAATGGTTAAGGTCTTAACTCTTACTCTGGCATCATGGTTAAGGTCTTAGACTCTTACTCTGGACTAATGGTTAAGGTCTTAACTCTTACTCTGGACTAATGGTTAAGGTCTTAACTCTTACTCTGGACTAATGGTTAAGGTCTTAGACTCTTACTCTCGACTAATGGTTAAGGTCTTAACTCTTACTCTGGCATCATGGTTAAGGTCTTAGACTCTTACTCTGGACTAATGGTTAAGGTCTTAACTCATACTCTGGACTAATGGTTAAGGTCTTAACTCTTACTCAGGACTAATGGTTAATGTATTAACTCTTACTCTGGCATAATGGTTAAGGTCTTAACTCTTACTCTGGACTAATGGTTAAGGTCTTAACTCTTACTCTGGCATCATGGTTAAGGTCTTAACTCTTATTCTGGACTAATGGTTAAGGTCTTAACTCTTACTCTGGGATCATGGTTAAGTTCGGAACTCTTACTGTGGCCTATTGGTTAAGGTCCTAACTCTTACTCTGGCATCATGGTTAATGTCTTAACTCTTACTCTGGCATCATGGTTAAGGTCTTAACTCTTACTCTGGACTAATGGTTAAGGTCTTAACTCTTACTCTGGCATCACGGTTAAGGTCTTAACTCTTACTCTGGACTAATGGTTAAAGTCTTAACTCTTACTCTGGGCTAATGGTTAAGGTCTTAACTCTTACTCTGGACTAATGGTTAAGGTCTTAACTCTTACTCTGGACTAATGGTTAAGGTCTTAACTCTTACTCTGGACTAATGGTTAAGGTCTTATCTCTTACTCTGGGCTAATGATTAAGGTCTTAACTCTTACTCTGGCATCATGGTTAAGGTCTTAACTCTTACTCTGGCATCATGGTTAAGGTCTTAACTCTTACTCTGGACTAATGGTTAAGGTCTTAACTCTTACTCTGGCATCACGGTTAAGGTCTTAACTCTTACTCTGGACTAATGGTTAAGGTCTTAACTCTTACTCTGGGCTAATGATTAAGGTCTTAACTCTTACTCTGGCATCATGGTTAAGGTCTTAACTCTTACTCTGGACTAATGGTTAAGGTCTTAACTCTTACTCTGGCATCACGGTTAAGGTCTTAACTCTTACTCCGGACTAATGGTTAAGGTCTTAACTCTTACTCTGGACTAATGGTTACGGTCTTAACTCTTACTCTAGCATCATGGTTAAGGTCTTAACTCTTACTCTGGACTAATGGTTAAGGTCTTAACTCTTACTCTGGCATCATGGTTAAGGTCTTAACTCTTACTCTGGACTAATGGTTAAGGTCTTAGACTCTTACTCTGGACTAATGGTTAAGGTCTTAACTCTTACTCTGGACTAATGGTTAAGGTCTTAACTCTTACTCTGGACTAATGGTTAAGGTCTTAGACTCTTACTCTCGACTAATGGTTAAGGTCTTACTCTTACTCTGGCATCATGGTTAAGGTCTTAGACTCTTACTCTGGACTAATGGTTAAGGTCTTAACTCATACTCTGGACTAATGGTTAAGGTCTTAACTCTTACTCTGGACTTATGGTTAAGGTATTAACTCTTACTCTGGCATCATGGTTAAGGTCTTAACTCTTACTCTGGACTAATGGTTAAGGTCTTAACTCTTACTCTGGCATCATGGTTAAGGTCTTAACTCTTACTCTGGACTAATGGTTAAGGTCTTAACTCTTACTCTGGGATCATGGTTAAGTTCGTAACTCTTACTGTGGCCTATTGGTTAAGGTCCTAACTCTTACTCTGGCATCATGGTTAATGTCTTAACTCTTACTCTGGCATCAAGGTTAAGGTCTTAACTCTTACTCTGGACTAATGGTTAAGGGCTTAACTCTTACTCTGGCATCACGGTTAAGGTCTTAACTCTTACTCTGGACTAATGGTTAAAGTCTTAAGTCTTACTCTGGGCTAATGGTTAAGGTCTTAACTCTTTCTCTGGACTAATGGTTAAGGTCTTAACTCTTACTCTGGACTAATGGTTAAGGTCTTAGACTCTTACTCTCGACTAATGGTTAAGGTCTTAACTCTTACTCTGGCATCATGGTTAAGGTCTTAGACTCTTACTCTCGACTAATGGTTAAGGTCTTAACTCTTACTCTGGACTAATGGTTAAGGTCTTAACTCTTACTCTGGACTAATGGTTAAGGTCTTAGACTCTTACTCTCGACTAATGGTTAAGGTCTTAACTCTTACTCTGGCATCATGATTAAGGTCTTAGACTCTTACTCTGGACTAATGGTTAAGGTCTTAACTCATACTCTGGACTAATGGTTAAGGTCTTAACTCTTACTCTGGACTAATGGTTAAGGTATTAACTCTTACTCTGGCATCATGGTTAAGGTCTTAACTCTTACTCTGGACTAATGGTTAAGGTCTTAACTCTTACTCTGGCATCATGGTTAAGGTCTTAACTCTTACTCTGGACTAATGGTTAAGGTCTTAACTCTTACTCTGGGATCATGGTTAAGTTCGTAACTCTTACTGTGGCCTATTGGTTAAGGTCCTAACTCTTACTCTGGCATCATGGTTAATGTCTTAACTCTTACTCTGGCATCATGGTTAAGGTCTTAACTCTTACTCTGGACTAATGGTTAAGGTCTTAACTCTTACTCTGGCATCACGGTTAAGGTCTTAACTCTTACTCTGGACTAATGGTTAAAGTCTTAACTCTTACTCTGGGCTAAAGGTTAAGGTCTTAACTCTTACTCTGGACTAATGGTTAAGGTCTTAACTCTTACTCTGGACTAATGGTTAAGGTCTTATCTCTTACTCTGGGCTAATGATTAAGGTCTTAACTCTTACTCTGGCATCATGGTTAAGGTCTTAACTCCTACTCTGGCATCATGGTTAAGGTCTTAACTCTTACTCTGGACTAATGGTTAAGGTCTTAACTCTTACTCTGGCATCACGGTTAAGGTCTTAACTCTTACTCTGGACTAATGGTTAATGTCTTAACTCTTACTCTGGGCTAATGATTAAGGTCTTAACTCTTACTCTGGCATCATGGTTAAGGTCTTAACTCTTACTCTGGACTAATGGTTAAGGTCTTAACTCTTACTCTGGCATCACGGTTAAGGTCTTAACTCTTAATCCGGACTAATGGTTAAGGTCTTAACTCTTACTCTGGAGTAATGGTTACGGTCTTAACTCTTACTCTAGCATCATGGTTAAGGTCTTAACTCTTACTCTGGACTAATGGTTAAGGTCTTAACTCTTACTCTGGCATCATGGTTAAGGTCTTAACTCTTACTCTGGACTAATGGTTAAGGTCTTAGACTCTTACTCTGGACTAATGGTTAAGGTCTTAACTCTTACTCTGGCATCATGGTTAAGGTCTTAGACTCTTACTCTGGACTAATGGTTAAGGTCTAAACTCTTACTCTGGACTAATGGTTAAGGTCTTATACTCTTACTCTCGACTAATGGTTAAGGTCTTACTCTTACTCTGGCATCATGGTTAAGGTCTTAGACTCTTACTCTGGACTAATGGTTAAGGTCTTAACTCATACTCTGGACTAATGGTTAAGGTCTTAACTCTTACTCTGGACTAATGGTTAAGGTATTAACTCTTACTCTGGCATCATGGTTAAGGTCTTAACTCTTACTCTGGACTAATGGTTAAGGTCTTAACTCTTACTCTGGCATCATGGTTAAGGTCTTAACTCTTACTCTGGGATCATGGTTAAGTTCGTAACTCTTACTGTGGCCTATTGGTTAAGGTCCTAACTCTTACTCTGGCATCATGGTTAATGTCTTAACTCTTACTCTGGCATCATGGTTAAGGTCTTAACTCTTACTCTGGACTAATGGTTAAGGGCTTAACTCTTACTCTGGCATCACGGTTAAGGTCTTAACTCTTACTCTGGACTAATGGTTAAAGTCTTAACTCTTACTCTGGGCTAATGGTTAAGGTCTTAACTCTTAATCTGGACTAATGGTTAAGGTCTTAACTCTTACTCTGGACTAATGGTTAAGGTCTTAACTCTTACTCTGGACTAATGGTTAAGGTCTTATCTCTTACTCTGGGCTAATGATTAAGGTCTTAACTCTTACTCTGGCATCATGGTTAAGGTCTTAACTCTTACTCTGGCATCATGGTTAAGGTCTTAACTCTTACTCTGGACTAATGGTTAAGGTCTTAACTCTTACTCTGGCATCACGGTTAAGGTCTTAACTCTTACTCTGGACTAATGGATAAGGTCTTAACTCTTACTCTGGACTAATGGTTAAGGTCTTAACTCTTACTCTGGACTAATGGTTAAGGTCTTAACTCTTACTCTGGCATCATGGTTAAGGTCTTAACTCTTACTCTGACATCATGGTTAAGGTCTTAACTCTTACTATGGACTAATGGTTAAGGTCTTAACTCTTACTCTGGACTAATGGTTAAGGTCTTAACTCTTACTCTGGCATCATGGTTAAGGTCTTAGACTCTTACTCTGGAATAATGGTTAAGGTCTTAACTCTTACTCTGGACTAATGGTTAAGGTCTTAACTCTTACTCTGGCATCACGGTTAAGGTCTTAACTCTTACTCTGGACAAATGGTTAAGGTCTTAACTCTTACTCTGGGCTAATGGTTAAGGTCTTAACTCTTACTCTGGACTAATTGTTAAGGTCTTAACTCTTACTCTGGACAAATGGTTAAGGTCTTAGACTCTTACACTGGCATCATGGTTAAGGTCTTAACTCTTACTCTGAACTAATGGTTAAGGTCTTAACTCTTACTCTGGCATCATAGTTAAGTTCGTAACTCATACTGTGGCCTATTGGTTAAGGTCCTAACTCTTACTCTGGCATCATGGTTAATATCTTAACTCTTACTCTGGGATCATGGTTAAGGTCTTAACTCTTACTCTGGACTAATGGTTAAGGTCTTAACTCTTACTCTAGCATCACGGTTAAGGTCTTAACTCTTACTCTGGGCTAATGGTTAAGGTCTTAACTCTTACTCTGGACTAATGGTTAAGGTCTTAACTCTTACTCTGGACTAATGGTTAAGGTCTTAACTCTTACTCTGGACTAATGGTTAAGGTCTTAACTCTTACTCTGGGCTAATGATTAAGGTCTTAACTCTTACTCTGGCATCATGGTTAAGGTCTTAACTCTTACTCTGGACTATTGGTTAAGGTCTTAACTCTTACTCTGGACTAATGGTTACGGTCTTAACTCTTACTCTAGCATCATGGTTAAGGTCTTAACTCTTACTCTGGACTAATGGTTAAGGTCTTAACTCTTACTCTGGCATCATGGTTAAGGTCTTAACTCTTACTCTGGCATCATGGTTAACTCTTACTCTGGACTAATGGTTAAGGCTCTTAGACTCTTACTCTGGACTAATGGTTAAGGTCTTAACTCTTACTCTGGCATCATGGTTAAGGTCTTAGACTCTTACTCTGGACTAATGGTTAAGGTCTTAACTCTTACTCTGGACTAATGGTTAAGGTCTTAACTCTTACTCTGGACTAATGGTTAAGGTCTTAGACTCTTACTCTCGACTAATGGTTAAGGTCTTACTCTTACTCTGGCATCATGGTTAAGGTCTTAGACTCTTACTCTGGACTACTGGTTAAGGTCTTAACTCTTACTCTGGACTAATGGTTAAGGTCTTAACTCTTACTCTGGACTAATGGTTAAGGTCTTAGACTCTTACTCTCGACTAATGGTTAAGGTCTTAACTCTTACTCTGGCATCATGGTTAAAGTCTTAACTCTGGCATCATGGTTAAGGTCTTAACTCTTACTCTGGACTAATGGTTAAGGTCTTAACTCTTAGTCTGGCATCATGGTTAAGGTCTTAACTCTTACTCTGGACTAATGGTTAAGGTCTTAGACTCTTACTCTGGACTAATGGTTAAGGTCTTAACTCTTTCTCTGGGCTAATGGTTAAGGTCTTAGACTCTTACTCTGGCATCAAGGTTAAGGTCTTAACTCTTACTCTGGCATCATGGTTAAGGTCTTAACTCTTACTCTGGACTAATGGTTAAGGTCTTAACTCTTACTCTGGACTAATGGTTAAGGTCCTAACTCTTACTCTGGACTAATGGTTAAGGTCTTAACTCTTACTCTTGCATCATCGTTAAGGTCTTAACTCTTACTCTGGCATCATGGTTAAGGTCTTAACTCTTACTCTGGACTAATGGTTAAGGTCTTAACTCTTACTCTGGGATCATGGTTAAGTTCGTAACTCTTACTTTGGCCTATTGGTTAAGGTCCTAACTCTTACTCTGGCATCATGGTTAAGGTCTTAGACTCATACTCTGGCATCATGGTTAAGATCTTTTCTCTTACTCTGGACTAATGGTTAAGTTCTTAACTCTTACTCTGGCATCATGGTTAAGGTCTTAGACTCTTACTCTGGACTAATGGTTAAGGTCTTAACTCTTACTCTGGGCTAATGGTTAAGGTCTTAACTCTTACTCTGGACTAATGGTTAAGGTCTTATCTCTTACTCTGGACTACTGGTTAATGTCTTAACTCTTACTCTGGCATCATGGTTAAGGTCTTAACTCTCACTCTGACATCATGGTTAAGGTCTTAACTCTTACTCTGTACTCATGGTTAAGGTCTTAACTCTTACTCTGGCATCATGGTTAAGGTCTTAACTCTTACTCTGGACTAATGGTTAACGTCTTAACTCTTACTCTGGAATCATGGTTAAGGTCTTAACTCTTACTCTGGACTAATGGTTACGGTCTTAACTCTTACTCTGGACTAATGGTTAAGGTCTTAACTCTTACACTGGCATCATGGTTAAGGGCTTAACTCTTACTCTGGACTAATGGTTAAGGTCTTAGACTCTTACTCTGGACTAATGGTTAAGGTCTTAACTCTTTCTCTGGGCTAATGGTTAAGGTCTTAGACTCTTACTCTGGAATCATGGTTAAGGTCTTAGACTCTTACTCTGGCATCAAGGTTAAGGTCTTAACTCTTACTCTGGCATCATGGTTAAGGTCTTTACTCTTACTCTGGACTAATGGTTAAGGTCTTAGACTCTTACTCTGGACTTATGGTTAAGGTCTTAACTCTTACTCTGGCATCATGGTTAAGGTCTTAGACTCTTACTCTGGACTAACGGTTAAGGTCTTAACTCTTACTCTGGACTAATGGTTAAGGTCTTAACTCTTACTCTGGACCAATGGTTAAGGTCTTAACTCTTACTCTGGACTAATGGTTAAGGTCTTAACTCTTACTCTGGACTAATGGTTAAGGTCTTAACTCTTACTCTGGACTAATGGTTAAGGTCTTATCTCTTACTCTGGGCTAATGATTAAGGTCTTAACTCTTACTCTGGCATCATGGTTAAGGTCTTAACTCTTACTCTGGCATCATGGTTAAGGTCTTAACTCTTACTCTGGACTAATGGTTAAGGTCTTAACTCTTACTCTGGCATCACGGTTAAGGTCTTAACTCTTACTCTGGACTAATGGTTAAGGTCTTAACTCTTACTCTGGGCTAATGGTTAAGGTCTTAACTCTTACTCTGGACTAATGGTTAGGGTCTTAGTCTCTTACTCTGGCATCATGGTTAAGGTCTTAACTCTTACTCTGAACTAATGGTTAAGGTCTTAACTCTTACTCTGGCATCATGGTTAAGTTCGTAACTCTTACTGTGGCCTATTGGTTAAGGTCCTAACTCTTACTCTGGCATCATGGTTAATGTCTTAACTCCTACTCTGGCATCATGGTTAAGGTCTTAACTCTTACTCTGGACTAATGGTTAAGGTCTTAACTCTTACTCTAGCATCACGGTTAAGGTCTTAACTCTTACTCTGGGCTAATGGTTAAGGTCTTAACTCTTACTCTGGACTAATGGTTAAGGTCTTAACTCTTACTCTGGACTAATGGTTAAGGTCTTAACTCTTACTCTGGGCTAATGATTAAGGTCTTAATTCTTACTCTGGCATCATGGTTAAGGTCTTAACTCTTACTCTGGACTAATGGTTAAGGTCTTAACTCTTACTCTGGCATCACGGTTAAGGTCTTAACTCTTACTCTGGACTAATGGTTAAGGTCTTAACTCTTACTCTGGACTAATGGTTACGGTCTTAACTCTTACTCTAGCATCATGGTTAAGGTCTTAACTCTTACTCTGGACTAATGGTTAAGGTCTTCACTCTTACTCTGGCATCATGGTTAAGGTCTTAACTCTTACTCTGGCATCATGGTTAAGGTCTTAACTCTTACTCTGGACTAATGGTTAAGGTCTTAGACTCTTACTCTGGACTAATGGTTAAGGTCTTAACTCTTACTCTGGCATCATGGTTAAGGTCTTAGACTCTTACTCTGGACTAATGGTTAAGGTCTTAACTCTTACTCTGGACTAATGGTTAAGGTCTTAACTCTTACTCTGGACTAATGGTTAACGTCTTAGACTCTTACTCTCGACTAATGGTTAAGGTCTTAACTCTTACTCTGGCATCATGGTTAAGGTCTTAGACTCTTACTCTGGACTAATGGTTAAGGTCTTAACTCATACTCTGGACTAATGGTTAAGGTCTTAACTCTTACTCTGGACTAATGGTTAATGTATTAACTCTTACTCTGGCATAATGGTTAAGGTCTTGACTCTTACTCTGGACTAATGGTTAAGGTCTTAACTCTTACTCTGGCATCATGGTTAAGGTCTTAACTCTTATTCTGGACTAATGGTTAAGGTCTTAACTCTTACTCTGGGATCATGGTTAAGTTCGTAACTCTTACTGTGGCCTATTGGTTAAGGTCCTAACTCTTACTCTGGCATCATGGTTAATGTCTTAACTCTTACTCTGGCATCATGGTTAAGGTCTTAACTCTTACTCTGGACTAATGGTTAAGGTCTTAACTCTTACTCTGGCATCACGGTTAAGGTCTTAACTCTTACTCTGGACTAATGGTTAAAGTCTTAACTCTTACTCTGGGCTAATGGTTAAGGTCTTAACTCTTACTCTGGACTAATGGTTAAGGTCTTAACTCTTACTCTGGACTAATGGTTAAGGTCTTAACTCTTACTCTGGACTAAAGGTTAAGGTCTTATCTCTTACTCTGGGCTAATGATTAAGGTCTTAACTCTTACTCTGGCATCATGGTTAAGGTCTTAACTCTTACTCTGGCATCATGGTTAAGGTCTTAACTCTTACTATGGACTAATGGTTAAGGTCTTAACTCTTACTCTGGCATCACGGTTAAGGTCTTAACTCTTACTCTGGACTAATGGATAAGGTCTTAACTCTTACTCTGGACTAATGGTTAAGGTCTTAACTGTTACTCTGGACTAATGGTTAAGGTCTTAACTCTTACTCTGGGCTAATGGTTAAGGTCTTAACTCTTACTCTAGACTAATGGTTAAGGTCTTAACTCTTACTCTGGACAAATGGTTAAGGTCTTAGACTCTTACTCTGGCATCATGGTTAAGGTCTTAACTCTTACTCTGAACTAATGGTTAAGGTCTTAACTCTTACTCTGGCATCATAGTTAAGTTCGTAACTCATACTGTGGCCTATTGGTTAAGGTCCTAACTCTTACTCTGGCATCATGGTTAATATCTTAACTCTTACTCTGGCATCATGGTTAAGGTCTTAACTCTTACTCTGGACTAATGGTTAAGGTCTTAACTCTTACTCTAGCATCACGGTTAAGGTCTTAACTCTTACTCTGGGCTAATGGTTAAGGTCTTAACTCTTACTCTGGACTAATGGTTAAGGTCTTAACTCTTACTCTGGACTAATGGTTAAGGTCTTAACTCTTACTCTGGACTAATGGTTAAGGTCTTAACTCTTACTCTGGGCTAATGATTAAGGTCTTAACTCTTACTCTGGCATCATGGTTAAGGTCTTAACTCTTACTCTGGACTATTGGTTAAGGTCTTAACTCTTACTCTGGACTAATGGTTACGGTCTTAAATCTTACTCTAGCATCATGGTTAAGGTCTTAACTCTTACTCTGGACTAATGGTTAAGGTCTTAACTCTTACTCTGGCATCATGGTTAAGGTCTTAACTCTTACTCTGGCATCATGGTTAAGGTCTTAACTCTTACTCTGGACTAATGGTTAAGGTCTTAGACTCTTACTCTGGACTAATGGTTAAGGTCTTAACTCTTACTCTGGCATCATGGTTAAGGTCTTAGACTCTTACTCTGGACTAATGGTTAAGGTCTTAACTCTTACTCTGGACTAATGGTTAAGGTCTTAACTCTTACTCTGGACTAATGGTTAAGGTCTTAGACTCTTACTCTCGACTAATGGTTAAGGTCTTACTCTTACTCTGGCATCATGGTTAAGGTCTTTGACTCTTACTCTGGACTAATGGTTAAGGTCTTAACTCTTACTCTGGACTAATGGTTAAGGTCTTAACTCTTACTCTGGACTAATGGTTAAGGTCTTAGACTCTTACTCTCGACTAATGGTTAAGGTCTTAACTCTTACTCTGGCATCATGGTTAAGGTCTTAACTCTGGCATCATGGTTAAGGTCTTAACTCTTACTCTGGACTAATGGTTAAGGTCTTAACTCTTAGTCTGGCATCATGGTTAAGGTCTTAACTCTTACTCTGGACTAATGGTTAAGGTCTTAGACTCTTACTCTGGACTAATGGTTAAGGTCTTAACTCTTTCTCTGGGCTAATGGTTAAGGTCTTAGACTCTTACTCTGGCATCATGGTTAAGGTCTTAGACTCTTACTCTGGCATCAAGGTTAAGGTCTTAACTCTTACTCTGGCATCATGGTTAAGGTCTTAACTCTTACTCTGGACTAATGGTTAAAGTCTTAACTCTTACTCTGGACTAATGGTTAAGGTCCTAACTCTTACTTTGGACTAATGGTTAAGGTCTTAACTCTTACTCTTGCATCATCGTTAAGGTCTTAACTCTTACTCTGGCATCACGGTTAAGGTCTTAACTCTTACTCTGGCTTCATGGTTAAGGTCTTAACTCTTACTCCGGACTAATGGTTAAGGTCTTAACTCTTACTCTGGGATCATGGTTAAGTTCGTAACTCTTACTGTGGCCTATTGGTTAAGGTCCTAACTCTTACTCTGGCATCATGGTTAAGGTCTTAGACTCATACTCTGGCATCATGGTTAAGATCTTATCTCTTACTCTGGACTAATGGTTAAGTTCTTAACTCTTACTCTGGCATCATGGTTAAGGTCTTAGACTCTTACTCTGGACTAATGGTTAAGGTCTTAACTCTTACTCTGGGCTAATGGTTAAGGTCTTAACTCTTACTCTGGACTAATGGTTAAGGTCTTATCTCTTACTCTGGACTACTGGTTAATGTCTTAACTCTTACTCTGGCATCATGGTTAAGGTCTTAACTCTCACTCTGTACTCATGGTTAAGGTCTTAAGTCTTACTCTGTACTCATGGTTAAGGTCTTAACTCTAACTCTGGCATCATGGTTAAGGTCTTAACTCTTACTCTGGACTAATGGTTAAGGTCTTAACTCTTACTCTGGAATCATGTTTAAGGTCTTAACGCTTACTCAGGACTAATGGTTAAGGTCTTAACTCTTACTCTGGACTAATGGTTAAGGTCTTAACTCTTACTCTGGCATCATGGTTAAGGTCTTAACACTTACTCTGGACTAATGGTTAAGGTCTTAGACTCTTACTCTGGACTAATGGTTAAGGTCTTAACTCTTACTCTGGACTAATGGTTAAGGTCTTAACTCTTACTCTGGCATCATGGTTAAGGTCTTAACTCTTACTCTGAACTAATGGTTAAGGTCTTAACTCTTACTCTGGCATCATGGTTAAGTTCGTAACTCTTACTGTGGCCTATTGGTTAAGGTCCTAACTCTTACTCTGGCATCATGGTTAATGTCTTAACTCCTACTCTGGCATCATGGTTAAGGTCTTAACTCTTACTCTAGCATCACGGTTAAGGTCTTAACTCTTACTCTGGGCTAATGGTTAAGGTCTTAACTCTTACTCTGGACTAATGGTTAAGGTCTTAACTCTTACTCTGGACTAATGGTTAAGGTCTTAACTCTTACTCTGGGCTAATGATTAAGGTCTTAATTCTTACTCTGGCATCATGGTTAAGGTCTTAACTCTTACTCTGGACTAATGGTTAAGGTCTTAACTCTTACTCTGGCATCACGGTTAAGGTCTTAACTCTTACTCTGGACTAATGGTTAAGGTCTTAACTCTTACTCTGGACTAATGGTTACGGTCTTAACTCTTACTCTAGCATCATGGTTAAGGTCTTAACTCTTACTCTGGACTAATGCTTAAGGTCTTCACTCTTACTCTGGCATCATGGTTAAGGTCTTAACTCTTACTCTGGCATCATGGTTAAGGTCTTAACTCTTACTCTGGACTAATGGTTAAGGTCTTAGACTCTTACTCTGGACTAATGGTTAAGGTCTTAACTCTTACTCTGGCATCATGGTTAAGGTCTTAGACTCTTACTCTGGACTAATGGTTAAGGTCTTAACTCTTACTCTGGACTAATGGTTAAGGTCTTAGACTCTTACTCTCGACTAATGGTTAAGGTCTTAACTCTTACTCTGGCATCATGGTTAAGGTCTTAGACTCTTACTCTGGACTAATGGTTAAGGTCTTAACTCATACTCTGGACTAATGGTTAAGGTCTTAACTCTTACTCTGGACTAATGGTTAATGTCTTAACTCTTACTCTGGCATCATGGTTAAGGTCTTAACTCTCACTCTGACATCATGGTTAAGGTCTTAACTCTTACTCTGTACTCATGGTTAAGGTCTTAACTCTTACTCTGGCATCATGGTTAAGGTCTTAACTCTTACTCTGGACTAATGGTTAACGTCTTAACTCTTACTCTGGAATCATGGTTAAGGTCTTAACTCTTACTCTGGACTAATGGTTACGGTCTTAACTCTTACTCTGGACTAATGGTTAAGGTCTTAACTCTTACACTGGCATCATGGTTAAGGGCTTAACTCTTACTCTGGACTAATGGTTAAGGTCTTAGACTCTTACTCTGGACTAATGGTTAAGGTCTTAACTCTTTCTCTGGGCTAATGGTTAAGGTCTTAGACTCTTACTCTGGAATCATGGTTAAGGTCTTAGACTCTTACTCTGGCATCAAGGTTAAGGTCTTAACTCTTACTCTGGCATCATGGTTAAGGTCTTTACTCTTACTCTGGACTAATGGTTAAGGTCTTAGACTCTTACTCTGGACTTATGGTTAAGGTCTTAACTCTTACTCTGGCATCATGGTTAAGGTCTTAGACTCTTACTCTGGACTAACGGTTAAGGTCTTAACTCTTACTCTGGACTAATGGTTAAGGTCTTAACTCTTACTCTGGACCAATGGTTAAGGTCTTAACTCTTACTCTGGACTAATGGTTAAGGTCTTAACTCTTACTCTGGACTAATGGTTAAGGTCTTAACTCTTACTCTGGACTAATGGTTAAGGTCTTATCTCTTACTCTGGGCTAATGATTAAGGTCTTAACTCTTACTCTGGCATCATGGTTAAGGTCTTAACTCTTACTCTGGCATCATGGTTAAGGTCTTAACTCTTACTCTGGACTAATGGTTAAGGTCTTAACTCTTACTCTGGCATCACGGTTAAGGTCTTAACTCTTACTCTGGACTAATGGTTAAGGTCTTAACTCTTACTCTGGGCTAATGGTTAAGGTCTTAACTCTTACTCTGGACTAATGGTTAGGGTCTTAGTCTCTTACTCTGGCATTATGGTTAAGGTCTTAACTCTTACTCTGAACTAATGGTTAAGGTCTTAACTCTTACTCTGGCATCATGGTTAAGTTCGTAACTCTTACTGTGGCCTATTGGTTAAGGTCCTAACTCTTACTCTGGCATCATGGTTAATGTCTTAACTCCTACTCTGGCATCATGGTTAAGGTCTTAACTCTTACTCTGGACTAATGGTTAAGGTCTTAACTCTTACTCTAGCATCACGGTTAAGGTCTTAACTCTTACTCTGGGCTAATGGTTAAGGTCTTAACTCTTACTCTGGACTAATGGTTAAGGTCTTAACTCTTACTCTGGACTAATGGTTACGGTCTTAACTCTTACTCTGGGCTAATGATTAAGGTCTTAATTCTTACTCTGGCATCATGGTTAAGGTCTTAACTCTTACTCTGGACTAATGGTTAAGGTCTTAACTCTTACTCTGGACTAATGGTTAAGGTCTTAGACTCTTACTCTCGACTAATGGTTAAGGTCTTAACTCTTACTCTGGCATCATGGTTAAGGTCTTAGACTCTTACTCTGGACTAATGGTTAAGGTCTTAACTCATACTCTGGACTAATGGTTAAGGTCTTAACTCTTACTCTGGACTAATGGTTAATGTATTAACTCTTACTCTGGCATAATGGTTAAGGTCTTGACTCTTACTCTGGACTAATGGTTAAGGTCTTAACTCTTACTCTGGCATCATGGTTAAGGTCTTAACTCTTATTCTGGACTAATGGTTAAGGTCTTAACTCTTACTCTGGGATCATGGTTAAGTTCGTAACTCTTACTGTGGCCTATTGGTTAAGGTCCTAACTCTTACTCTGGCATCATGGTTAATGTCTTAACTCTTACTCTGGCATCATGGTTAAGGTCTTAACTCTTACTCTGGACTAATGGTTAAGGTCTTAACTCTTACTCTGGCATCACGGTTAAGGTCTTAACTCTTACTCTGGACTAATGGTTAAAGTCTTAACTCTTACTCTGGGCTAATGGTTAAGGTCTTAACTCTTACTCTGGACTAATGGTTAAGGTCTTAACTCTTACTCTGGACTAATGGTTAAGGTCTTAACTCTTACTCTGGACTAAAGGTTAAGGTCTTATCTCTAACTCTGGGCTAATGATTAAGGTCTTAACTCTTACTCTGGCATCATGGTTAAGGTCTTAACTCTTACTCTGGCATCATGGTTAAGGTCTTAACTCTTACTCTGGACTAATGGTTTAGGTCTTAACTCTTACTCTGGCATCACGGTTAAGGTCTTAACTCTTACTCTGGACTAATGGTTAAGGTCTTAACTCTTACTCTGGACTAATGGTTAAGGTCTTAACTCTTACTCTGGACTAATGGTTAAGGTCTTATCTCTTACTCTGGGCTAATGATTAAGGTCTTAACTCTTACTCTGGCATCATGGTTAAGGTCTTAACTCTTACTCTGGCATCATGGTTAAGGTCTTAACTCTTACTCTGGACTAATGGTTAAGGTCTTAACTCTTACTCTGGCATCATGGTTAAGGTCTTAACTCTTACTCTGGACTAATGGTTAAGGTCTTAACTCTTACTCTGGCATCACGGTTAAGGTCTTAACTCTTACTCCGGACTAATGGTTAAGGTCTTAACTCTTACTCTGGACTAATGGTTACGGTCTTAACTCTTACTCTAGCATCATGGTTAAGGTCTTAACTCTTACTCTGGACTAATGGTTAAGGTCTTAACTCTTACTCTGGCATCATGGTTAAGGTCTTAACTCTTACTCTGGACTAATGGTTAAGGTCTTAGACTCTTACTCTGGACTAATGGTTAAGGTCTTAACTCTTACTCTGGACTAATGGTTAAGGTCTTAGACTCTTACTCTCGACTAATGGTTAAGGTCTTACTCTTACTCTGGCATCATGGTTAAGGTCTTAGACTCTTACTCTGGACTAATGGTTAAGGTCTTAACTCATACTCTGGACTAATGGTTAAGGTCTTAACTCTTACTCTGGACTTATGGTTAAGGTATTAACTCTTACTCTGGCATCATGGTTAAGGTCTTAACTCTTACTCTGGACTAATGGTTAAGGTCTTAACTCTTACTCTGGCATCATGGTTAAGGTCTTAACTCTTACTCTGGACTAATGGTTAAGGTCTTAACTCTTACTCTGGGATCATGGTTAAGTTCGTAACTCTTACTGTGGCCTATTGGTTAAGGTCCTAACTCTTACTCTGGCATCATGGTTAATGTCTTAACTCTTACTCTGGCATCATCGTTAAGGTCTTAACTCTTACTCTGGACTAATGGTTAAGGGCTTAACTCTTACTCTGGCATCACGGTTAAGGTCTTAACTCTTACTCTGGACTAATGGTTAAAGTCATAACTCTTACTCTGGGCTAATGGTTAAGGTCTTAACTCTTACTCTGGACTAATGGTTAAGGTCTTAACTCTTACTCTGGACTAATGGTTAAGGTCTTAACTCTTACTCTGGACTAATGGTTAAGGTCTTATCTCTTACTCTGGGCTAATGATTAAGGTCTTAACTATTACTCTGGCATCATGGTTAAGGTCTTAACTCTTACTCTGGCATCATGGTTAAGGTCTTAACTCTTACTATGGACTAATGGTTAAGGTCTTAACTCTTACTCTGGCATCACGGTTAAGGTCTTAACTCTTACTCTGGACTAATGGATAAGGTCTTAACTCTTACTCTGGACTAATGGTTAAGGTCTTAACTGTTACTCTGGACTAATGGTTAAGGTCTTAACTCTTACTCTGGGCTAATGGTTAAGGTCTTAACTCTTACTCTAGACTAATGGTTAAGGTATTAACTCTTACTCTGGACAAATGGTTAAGGTCTTAGACTCTTACTCTGGCATCATGGTTAAGGTCTTAACTCTTACTCTGAACTAATGGTTAAGGTCTTAACTCTTACTCTGGCATCATAGTTAAGTTCGTAACTCATACTGTGACCTATTGGTTAAGGTCCTAACTCTTACTCTGGCATCATGGTTAATGTCTTAACTCCTACTCTGGCATCATGGTTAAGGTCTTAACTCTTACTCTAGCATCACGGTTAAGGTCTTAACTCTTACTCTGGGCTAATGGTTAAGGTCTTAACTCTTACTCTGGACTAATGGTTAAGGTCTTAACTCTTACTCTGGACTAATGGTTAAGGTCTTAACTCTTACTCTGGGCTAATGATTAAGGTCTTAATTCTTACTCTGGCATCATGGTTAAGGTCTTAACTCTTACTCTGGACTAATGGTTAAGGTCTTAACTCTTACTCTGGCATCACGGTTAAGGTCTTAACTCTTACTCTGGACTAATGGTTAAGGTCTTAACTCTTACTCTGGACTAATGGTTACGGTCTTAACTCTTACTCTAGCATCATGGTTAAGGTCTTAACTCTTACTCTGGACTAATGCTTAAGGTCTTCACTCTTACTCTGGCATCATGGTTAAGGTCTTAACTCTTACTCTGGCATCATGGTTAAGGTCTTAACTCTTACTCTGGACTAATGGTTAAGGTCTTAGACTCTTACTCTGGACTAATGGTTAAGGTCTTAACTCTTACTCTGGCATCATGGTTAAGGTCTTAGACTCTTACTCTGGACTAATGGTTAAGGTCTTAACTCTTACTCTGGACTAATGGTTAAGGTCTTAGACTCTTACTCTCGACTAATGGTTAAGGTCTTAACTCTTACTCTGGCATCATGGTTAAGGTCTTAGACTCTTACTCTGGACTAATGGTTAAGGTCTTAACTCATACTCTGGACTAATGGTTAAGGTCTTAACTCTTACTCTGGACTAATGGTTAATGTCTTAACTCTTACTCTGGCATCATGGTTAAGGTCTTAACTCTCACTCTGACATCATGGTTAAGGTCTTAACTCTTACTCTGTACTCATGGTTAAGGTCTTAACTCTTACTCTGGCATCATGGTTAAGGTCTTAACTCTTACTCTGGACTAATGGTTAACGTCTTAACTCTTACTCTGGAATCATGGTTAAGGTCTTAACTCTTACTCTGGACTAATGGTTACGGTCTTAACTCTTACTCTGGACTAATGGTTAAGGTCTTAACTCTTACACTGGCATCATGGTTAAGGGCTTAACTCTTACTCTGGACTAATGGTTAAGGTCTTAGACTCTTACTCTGGACTAATGGTTAAGGTCTTAACTCTTTCTCTGGGCTAATGGTTAAGGTCTTAGACTCTTACTCTGGAATCATGGTTAAGGTCTTAGACTCTTACTCTGGCATCAAGGTTAAGGTCTTAACTCTTACTCTGGCATCATGGTTAAGGTCTTTACTCTTACTCTGGACTAATGGTTAAGGTCTTAGACTCTTACTCTGGACTTATGGTTAAGGTCTTAACTCTTACTCTGGCATCATGGTTAAGGTCTTAGACTCTTACTCTGGACTAACGGTTAAGGTCTTAACTCTTACTCTGGACTAATGGTTAAGGTCTTAACTCTTACTCTGGACCAATGGTTAAGGTCTTAACTCTTACTCTGGACTAATGGTTAAGGTCTTAACTCTTACTCTGGACTAATGGTTAAGGTCTTAACTCTTACTCTGGACTAATGGTTAAGGTCTTATCTCTTACTCTGGGCTAATGATTAAGGTCTTAACTCTTACTCTGGCATCATGGTTAAGGTCTTAACTCTTACTCTGGCATCATGGTTAAGGTCTTAACTCTTACTCTGGACTAATGGTTAAGGTCTTAACTCTTACTCTGGCATCACGGTTAAGGTCTTAACTCTTACTCTGGACTAATGGTTAAGGTCTTAACTCTTACTCTGGGCTAATGGTTAAGGTCTTAACTCTTACTCTGGACTAATGGTTAGGGTCTTAGTCTCTTACTCTGGCATTATGGTTAAGGTCTTAACTCTTACTCTGAACTAATGGTTAAGGTCTTAACTCTTACTCTGGCATCATGGTTAAGTTCGTAACTCTTACTGTGGCCTATTGGTTAAGGTCCTAACTCTTACTCTGGCATCATGGTTAATGTCTTAACTCCTACTCTGGCATCATGGTTAAGGTCTTAACTCTTACTCTGGACTAATGGTTAAGGTCTTAACTCTTACTCTAGCATCACGGTTAAGGTCTTAACTCTTACTCTGGGCTAATGGTTAAGGTCTTAACTCTTACTCTGGACTAATGGTTAAGGTCTTAACTCTTACTCTGGACTAATGGTTACGGTCTTAACTCTTACTCTGGGCTAATGATTAAGGTCTTAATTCTTACTCTGGCATCATGGTTAAGGTCTTAACTCTTACTCTGGACTAATGGTTAAGGTCTTAACTCTTACTCTGGACTAATGGTTAAGGTCTTAGACTCTTACTCTCGACTAATGGTTAAGGTCTTAACTCTTACTCTGGCATCATGGTTAAGGTCTTAGACTCTTACTCTGGACTAATGGTTAAGGTCTTAACTCATACTCTGGACTAATGGTTAAGGTCTTAACTCTTACTCTGGACTAATGGTTAATGTATTAACTCTTACTCTGGCATAATGGTTAAGGTCTTGACTCTTACTCTGGACTAATGGTTAAGGTCTTAACTCTTACTCTGGCATCATGGTTAAGGTCTTAACTCTTATTCTGGACTAATGGTTAAGGTCTTAACTCTTACTCTGGGATCATGGTTAAGTTCGTAACTCTTACTGTGGCCTATTGGTTAAGGTCCTAACTCTTACTCTGGCATCATGGTTAATGTCTTAACTCTTACTCTGGCATCATGGTTAAGGTCTTAACTCTTACTCTGGACTAATGGTTAAGGTCTTAACTCTTACTCTGGCATCACGGTTAAGGTCTTAACTCTTACTCTGGACTAATGGTTAAAGTCTTAACTCTTACTCTGGGCTAATGGTTAAGGTCTTAACTCTTACTCTGGACTAATGGTTAAGGTCTTAACTCTTACTCTGGACTAATGGTTAAGGTCTTAACTCTTACTCTGGACTAAAGGTTAAGGTCTTATCTCTTACTCTGGGCTAATGATTAAGGTCTTAACTCTTACTCTGGCATCATGGTTAAGGTCTTAACTCTTACTCTGGCATCATGGTTAAGGTCTTAACTCTTACTCTGGACTAATGGTTTAGGTCTTAACTCTTACTCTGGCATCACGGTTAAGGTCTTAACTCTTACTCTGGACTAATGGTTAAGGTCTTAACTCTTACTCTGGACTAATGGTTAAGGTCTTAACTCTTACTCTGGACTAATGGTTAAGGTCTTATCTCTTACTCTGGGCTAATGATTAAGGTCTTAACTCTTACTCTGGCATCATGGTTAAGGTCTTAACTCTTACTCTGGCATCATGGTTAAGGTCTTAACTCTTACTCTGGACTAATGGTTAAGGTCTTAACTCTTACTCTGGCATCATGGTTAAGGTCTTAACTCTTACTCTGGACTAATGGTTAAGGTCTTAACTCTTACTCTGGCATCACGGTTAAGGTCTTAACTCTTACTCCGGACTAATGGTTAAGGTCTTAACTCTTACTCTGGACTAATGGTTACGGTCTTAACTCTTACTCTAGCATCATGGTTAAGGTCTTAACTCTTACTCTGGACTAATGGTTAAGGTCTTAACTCTTACTCTGGCATCATGGTTAAGGTCTTAACTCTTACTCTGGACTAATGGTTAAGGTCTTAGACTCTTACTCTGGACTAATGGTTAAGGTCTTAACTCTTACTCTGGACTAATGGTTAAGGTCTTAGACTCTTACTCTCGACTAATGGTTAAGGTCTTACTCTTACTCTGGCATCATGGTTAAGGTCTTAGACTCTTACTCTGGACTAATGGTTAAGGTCTTAACTCATACTCTGGACTAATGGTTAAGGTCTTAACTCTTACTCTGGACTTATGGTTAAGGTATTAACTCTTACTCTGGCATCATGGTTAAGGTCTTAACTCTTACTCTGGACTAATGGTTAAGGTCTTAACTCTTACTCTGGCATCATGGTTAAGGTCTTAACTCTTACTCTGGACTAATGGTTAAGGTCTTAACTCTTACTCTGGGATCATGGTTAAGTTCGTAACTCTTACTGTGGCCTATTGGTTAAGGTCCTAACTCTTACTCTGGCATCATGGTTAATGTCTTAACTCTTACTCTGGCATCATCGTTAAGGTCTTAACTCTTACTCTGGACTAATGGTTAAGGGCTTAACTCTTACTCTGGCATCACGGTTAAGGTCTTAACTCTTACTCTGGACTAATGGTTAAAGTCATAACTCTTACTCTGGGCTAATGGTTAAGGTCTTAACTCTTACTCTGGACTAATGGTTAAGGTCTTAACTCTTACTCTGGACTAATGGTTAAGGTCTTAACTCTTACTCTGGACTAATGGTTAAGGTCTTATCTCTTACTCTGGGCTAATGATTAAGGTCTTAACTATTACTCTGGCATCATGGTTAAGGTCTTAACTCTTACTCTGGCATCATGGTTAAGGTCTTAACTCTTACTATGGACTAATGGTTAAGGTCTTAACTCTTACTCTGGCATCACGGTTAAGGTCTTAACTCTTACTCTGGACTAATGGATAAGGTCTTAACTCTTACTCTGGACTAATGGTTAAGGTCTTAACTGATACTCTGGACTAATGGTTAAGGTCTTAACTCTTACTCTGGGCTAATGGTTAAGGTCTTAACTCTTACTCTAGACTAATGGTTAAGGTCTTAACTCTTACTCTGGACAAATGGTTAAGGTCTTAGACTCTTACTCTGGCATCATGGTTAAGGTCTTAACTCTTACTCTGAACTAATGGTTAAGGTCTTAACTCTTACTCTGGCATCATAGTTAAGTTCGTAACTCATACTGTGGCCTATTGGTTAAGGTCCTAACTCTTACTCTGGCATCATGGTTAATATCTTAACTCTTACTCTGGCATCATGGTTAAGGTCTTAACTCTTACTCTGGACTAATGGTTAAGGTCTTAACTCTTACTCTAGCATCACGGTTAAGGTCTTAACTCTTACTCTGGGCTAATGGTTAAGGTCTTAACTCTTACTCTGGACTAATGGTTAAGGTCTTAACTCTTACTCTGGACTAATGGTTAAGGTCTTAACTCTTACTCTGGACTAATGGTTAAGGTCTTAACTCTTACTCTGGGCTAATGATTAAGGTCTTAACTCTTACTCTGGCATCATGGTTAAGGTCTTAACTCTTACTCTGGACTATTGGTTAAGGTCTTAACTCTTACTCTGGACTAATGGTTACGGTCTTAAATCTTACTCTAGCATCATGGTTAAGGTCTTAACTCTTACTCTGGACTAATGGTTAAGGTCTTAACTCTTACTCTGGCATCATGGTTAAGGTCTTAACTCTTACTCTGGCATCATGGTTAAGGTCTTAACTCTTACTCTGGACTAATGGTTAAGGTCTTAGACTCTTACTCTGGACTAATGGTTAAGGTCTTAACTCTTACTCTGACATCATGGTTAAGGTCTTAGACTCTTACTCTGGACTAATGGTTAAGGTCTTAACTCTTACTCTGGACTAATGGTTAAGGTCTTAACTCTTACTCTGGACTAATGGTTAAGGTCTTAGACTCTTACTCTCGACTAATGGTTAAGGTCTTACTCTTACTCTGGCATCATGGTTAAGGTCTTAGACTCTTACTCTGGACTAATGGTTAAGGTCTTAACTCTTACTCTGGACTAATGGTTAAGGTCTTAACTCTTACTCTGGACTAATGGTTAAGGTCTTAGACTCTTACTCTCGACTAATGGTTAAGGTCTTAACTCTTACTCTGGCATCATGGTTAAGGTCTTAACTCTGGCATCATGGTTAAGGTCTTAACTCTTACTCTGGACTAATGGTTAAGGTCTTAACTCTTAGTCTGGCATCATGGTTAAGGTCTTAACTCTTACTCTGGACTAATGGTTAAGGTCTTAGACTCTTACTCTGGACTAATGGTTAAGGTCTTAACTCTTTCTCTGGGCTAATGGTTAAGGTCTTAGACTCTTACTCTGGCATCATGGTTAAGGTCTTAGACTCTTACTCTGGCATCAAGGTTAAGGTCTTAACTCTTACTCTGGCATCATGGTTAAGGTCTTAACTCTTACTCTGGACTAATGGTTAAAGTCTTAACTCTTACTCTGGACTAATGGTTAAGGTCCTAACTCTTACTTTGGACTAATGGTTAAGGTCTTAACTCTTACTCTTGCATCATCGTTAAGGTCTTAACTCTTACTCTGGCATCATGGTTAAGGTCTTAACTCTTACTCTGGCTTCATGGTTAAGGTCTTAACTCTTACTCTGGACTAATGGTTAAGGTCTTAACTCTTACTCTGGGATCATGGTTAAGTTCGTAACTCTTACTGTGGCCTATTGGTTAAGGTCCTAACTCTTACTCTGGCATCATGGTTAAGGTCTTAGACTCATACTCTGGCATCATGGTTAAGATCTTATCTCTTACTCTGGACTAATGGTTAAGTTCTTAACTCTTACTCTGGCATCATGGTTAAGGTCTTAGACTCTTACTCTGGACTAATGGTTAAGGTCTTAACTCTTACTCTGGGCTAATGGTTAAGGTCTTAACTCTTACTCTGGACTAATGGTTAAAGTCTTAACTCTTACTCTGGGCTAATGGTTAAGGTCTTAACTCTTACTCTGGACTAATGGTTAAGGTCTTAACTCTTACTCTGGACTAATGGTTAAGGTCTTAACTCTTACTCTGGACTAATGGTTAAGGTCTTATCTCTTACTCTGGGTTAATGATTAAGGTCTTAACTCTTACTCTGGCATCATGGTTAAGGTGTTAGACTCTTACTCTGGACTAATGGTTAAGGTCTTAACTCTTACTCTGGGCTAATGGTTAAGGTCTTAACTCTTACTCTGGACTAATGGTTAAGGTCTTAACTCTTACTCTGGACTAATGGTTAAGGTCTTAGTCTCTTACTCTGGCATCATGGTTAAGGTCTTAACTCTTACTCTGGACTAATGGTTAAGGTCTTAACTCTTACTCTGGCATCATGGTTAAGGTCTTAACTCTTACTCTGGTCTAATGGTTAAGGTCTTAGACTCTTACTCTGGACTAATGGTTAAGGTCTTAACTCTTACTCTGGCATCATGGTTAAGGTCCTAGACTCTTACTCTGGACTAATGGTTAAGGTCTTAACTCTTACTCTGGACTAAGGTTAAGGTCTTAGACTCTTACTCTCGACTAATGGTTAAGGTCTTACTCTTACTCTGGCATCATGGTTAAGGTCTTAGACTCTTACTCTGGACTAATGGTTAAGGTCTTAACTCATACTCTGGACTAATGGTTAAGGTCTTAACTCTTACTCTGGACTAATGGTTAAGGTATTAACTCTTACTCTGGCATCATGGTTAAGGTCTTAACTCTTACTCTGGACTAATGGTTAAGGTCTTAACTCTTACTATGGCATCATGGTTAAGGTCTTAACTCTTACTCTGGACTAATGGTTAATGTCTTAACTCTTACTCTGGGATCATGGTTAAGTTCGTAACTCTTACTGTGGCCTATTGGTTAAGGTCCTAACTCTTACTCTGGCATCATGGTTAATGTCTTAACTCTTACTCTGGCATCATGGTTAAGGTCTTAACTCTTACTCTGGACTAATGGTTAAGGGCTTAACTCTTACTCTGGCATCACGGTTAAGGTCTTAACTCTTACTCTGGACTAATGGTTAAAGTCATAACTCTTACTCTGGGCTAATGGTTAAGGTCTTAACTCTTACTCTGGACTAATGGTTAAGGTATTAACTCTTACTCTGGACTAATGGTTAAGGTCTTAACTCTTACTCTGGACTAATGGTTAAGGTCTTATCTCTTACTCTGGGCTAATGATTAAGGTCTTAACTATTACTCTGGCATCATGGTTAAGGTCTTAACTCTTACTCTGGCATCATGGTTAAGGTCTTAACTCTTACTCTGGACTAATGGTTAAGGTCTTAACTCTTACTCTGGCATCACGGTTAAGGTCTTAACTCTTACTCTGGACTAATGGATAAGGTCTTAACTCTTACTCTGGACTAATGGTTAAGGTCTTAACTCTTACTCTGGACTAATGGTTAAGGTCTTAACTGTTACTCTGGACTAATGGTTAAGGTCTTAACTCTTACTCTGGGCTAATGGTTAAGGTCTTAACTCTTACTCTAGACTAATGGTTAAGGTCTTAACTCTTACTCTGGACAAATGGTTAAGGTCTTAGACTCTTACTCTGGCATCATGGTTAAGGTCTTAACTCTTACTCTGAACTAATGGTTAAGGTCTTAACTCTTACTCTGGCATCATAGTTAAGTTCGTAACTCATACTGTGGCCTATTGGTTAAGGTCCTAACTCTTACTCTGGCATCATGGTTAATATCTTAACTCTTACTCTGGCATCATGGTTAAGGTCTTAACTCTTACTCTGGACTAATGGTTAAGGTCTTAACTCTTACTCTAGCATCACGGTTAAGGTCTTAACTCTTACTCTGGGCTAATGGTTAAGGTCTTAACTCTTACTCTGGACTAATGGTTAAGGTCTTAACTCTTACTCTGGACTAATGGTTAAGGTCTTAACTCTTACTCTGGGCTAATGATTAAGGTCTTAACTCTTACTCTGGCATCATGGTTAAGGTCTTAACTCTTACTCTGGACTATTGGTTAAGGTCTTAACTCTTACTCTGGACTAATGGTTACGGTCTTAACTCTTACTCTAGCATCATGGTTAAGGTCTTAACTCTTACTCTGGACTAATGGTTAAGGTCTTAACTCTTACTCTGGCATCATGGTTAAGGTCTTAACTCTTACTCTGGCATCATGGTTAAGGTCTTAACTCTTACTCTGGACTAATGGTTAAGGTCTTAGACTCTTACTCTGGACTAATGGTTAAGGTCTTAACTCTTACTCTGGCATCATGGTTAAGGTCTTAGACTCTTACTCTGGACTAATGGTTAAGGTCTTAACTCTTACTCTGGACTAATGGTTAAGGTCTTAACTCTTACTCTGGACTAATGGTTAAGGTCTTAGACTCTTACTCTCGACTAATGGTTAAGGTCTTACTCTTACTCTGGCATCATGGTTAAGGTCTTAGACTCTTACTCTGGACTAATGGTTAAGGTCTTAACTCTTACTCTGGACTAATGGTTAAGGTCTTAACTCTTACTCTGGACTAATGGTTAAGGTCTTAGACTCTTACTCTCGACTAATGGTTAAGGTCTTAACTCTTACTCTGGCATCATGGTTAAGGTCTTAACTCTGGCATCATGGTTAAGGTCTTAACTCTTACTCTGGACTAATGGTTAAGGTCTTAACTCTTAGTCTGGCATCATGGTTAAGGTCTTAACTCTTACTCTGGACTAATGGTTAAGGTCTTAGACTCTTACTCTGGACTAATGGTTAAGGTCTTAACTCTTTCTCTGGGCTAATGGTTAAGGTCTTAGACTCTTACTCTGGCATCATGGTTAAGGTCTTAGACTCTTACTCTGGCATCAAGGTTAAGGTCTTAACTCTTACTCTGGCATCATGGTTAAGGTCTTAACTCTTACTCTGGACTAATGGTTAAAGTCTTAACTCTTACTCTGGACTAATGGTTAAGGTCCTAACTCTTACTTTGGACTAATGGTTAAGGTCTTAACTCTTACTCTTGCATCATCGTTAAGGTCTTAACTCTTACTCTGGCATCATGGTTAAGGTCTTAACTCTTACTCTGGCTTCATGGTTAAGGTCTTAACTCTTACTCTGGACTAATGGTTAAGGTCTTAACTCTTACTCTGGGATCATGGTTAAGTTCGTAACTCTTACTGTGGCCTATTGGTTAAGGTCCTAACTCTTACTCTGGCATCATGGTTAAGGTCTTAGACTCATACTCTGGCATCATGGTTAAGATCTTATCTCTTACTCTGGACTAATGGTTAAGTTCTTAACTCTTACTCTGGCATCATGGTTAAGGTCTTAGACTCTTACTCTGGACTAATGGTTAAGGTCTTAACTCTTACTCTGGGCTAATGGTTAAGGTCTTAACTCTTACTCTGGACTAATGGTTAAGGTCTTATCTCTTACTCTGGACTACTGGTTAATGTCTTAACTCTTACTCTGGCATCATGGTTAAGGTCTTAACTCTTACTCTGGCATCATGGTTAAGGTGTTAGACTCTTACTCTGGACTAATGGTTAAGGTCTTAACTCTTACTCTGGGCTAATGGTTAAGGTCTTAACTCTTACTCTGGACTAATGGTTAAGGTCTTAACTCTTACTCTGGACTAATGGTTAAGGTCTTAGTCTCTTACTCTGGCATCATGGTTAAGGTCTTAACTCTTACTCTGGACTAATGGTTAAGGTCTTAACTCTTACTCTGGCATCATGGTTAAGGTCTTAACTCTTACTCTGGTCTAATGGTTAAGGTCTTAGACTCTTACTCTGGACTAATGGTTAAGGTCTTAACTCTTACTCTGGCATCATGGTTAAGGTCCTAGACTCTTACTCTGGACTAATGGTTAAGGTCTTAACTCTTACTCTGGACTAAGGTTAAGGTCTTAGACTCTTACTCTCGACTAATGGTTAAGGTCTTACTCTTACTCTGGCATCATGGTTAAGGTCTTAGACTCTTACTCTGGACTAATGGTTAAGGTCTTAACTCATACTCTGGACTAATGGTTAAGGTCTTAACTCTTACTCTGGACTAATGGTTAAGGTATTAACTCTTACTCTGGCATCATGGTTAAGGTCTTAACTCTTACTCTGGACTAATGGTTAAGGTCTTAACTCTTACTATGGCATCATGGTTAAGGTCTTAACTCTTACTCTGGACTAATGGTTAATGTCTTAACTCTTACTCTGGGATCATGGTTAAGTTCGTAACTCTTACTGTGGCCTATTGGTTAAGGTCCTAACTCTTACTCTGGCATCATGGTTAATGTCTTAACTCTTACTCTGGCATCATGGTTAAGGTCTTAACTCTTACTCTGGACTAATGGTTAAGGGCTTAACTCTTACTCTGGCATCACGGTTAAGGTCTTAACTCTTACTCTGGACTAATGGTTAAAGTCATAACTCTTACTCTGGGCTAATGGTTAAGGTCTTAACTCTTACTCTGGACTAATGGTTAAGGTATTAACTCTTACTCTGGACTAATGGTTAAGGTCTTAACTCTTACTCTGGACTAATGGTTAAGGTCTTATCTCTTACTCTGGGCTAATGATTAAGGTCTTAACTATTACTCTGGCATCATGGTTAAGGTCTTAACTCTTACTCTGGCATCATGGTTAAGGTCTTAACTCTTACTCTGGACTAATGGTTAAGGTCTTAACTCTTACTCTGGCATCACGGTTAAGGTCTTAACTCTTACTCTGGACTAATGGATAAGGTCTTAACTCTTACTCTGGACTAATGGTTAAGGTCTTAACTCTTACTCTGGACTAATGGTTAAGGTCTTAACTGTTACTCTGGACTAATGGTTAAGGTCTTAACTCTTACTCTGGGCTAATGGTTAAGGTCTTAACTCTTACTCTAGACTAATGGTTAAGGTCTTAACTCTTACTCTGGACAAATGGTTAAGGTCTTAGACTCTTACTCTGGCATCATGGTTAAGGTCTTAACTCTTACTCTGAACTAATGGTTAAGGTCTTAACTCTTACTCTGGCATCATAGTTAAGTTCGTAACTCATACTGTGGCCTATTGGTTAAGGTCCTAACTCTTACTCTGGCATCATGGTTAATATCTTAACTCTTACTCTGGCATCATGGTTAAGGTCTTAACTCTTACTCTGGACTAATGGTTAAGGTCTTAACTCTTACTCTAGCATCACGGTTAAGGTCTTAACTCTTACTCTGGGCTAATGGTTAAGGTCTTAACTCTTACTCTGGACTAATGGTTAAGGTCTTAACTCTTACTCTGGACTAATGGTTAAGGTCTTAACTCTTACTCTGGGCTAATGATTAAGGTCTTAACTCTTACTCTGGCATCATGGTTAAGGTCTTAACTCTTACTCTGGACTATTGGTTAAGGTCTTAACTCTTACTCTGGACTAATGGTTACGGTCTTAACTCTTACTCTAGCATCATGGTTAAGGTCTTAACTCTTACTCTGGACTAATGGTTAAGGTCTTAACTCTTACTCTGGCATCATGGTTAAGGTCTTAACTCTTACTCTGGCATCATGGTTAAGGTCTTAACTCTTACTCTGGACTAATGGTTAAGGTCTTAGACTCTTACTCTGGACTAATGGTTAAGGTCTTAACTCTTACTCTGGCATCATGGTTAAGGTCTTAGACTCTTACTCTGGACTAATGGTTAAGGTCTTAACTCTTACTCTGGACTAATGGTTAAGGTCTTAACTCTTACTCTGGACTAATGGTTAAGGTCTTAGACTCTTACTCTCGACTAATGGTTAAGGTCTTACTCTTACTCTGGCATCATGGTTAAGGTCTTAGACTCTTACTCTGGACTAATGGTTAAGGTCTTAACTCTTACTCTGGACTAATGGTTAAGGTCTTAACTCTTACTCTGGACTAATGGTTAAGGTCTTAGACTCTTACTCTCGACTAATGGTTAAGGTCTTAACTCTTACTCTGGCATCATGGTTAAGGTCTTAACTCTGGCATCATGGTTAAGGTCTTAACTCTTACTCTGGACTAATGGTTAAGGTCTTAACTCTTAGTCTGGCATCATGGTTAAGGTCTTAACTCTTACTCTGGACTAATGGTTAAGGTCTTAGACTCTTACTCTGGACTAATGGTTAAGGTCTTAACTCTTTCTCTGGGCTAATGGTTAAGGTCTTAGACTCTTACTCTGGCATCATGGTTAAGGTCTTAGACTCTTACTCTGGCATCAAGGTTAAGGTCTTAACTCTTACTCTGGCATCATGGTTAAGGTCTTAACTCTTACTCTGGACTAATGGTTAAAGTCTTAACTCTTACTCTGGACTAATGGTTAAGGTCCTAACTCTTACTTTGGACTAATGGTTAAGGTCTTAACTCTTACTCTTGCATCATCGTTAAGGTCTTAACTCTTACTCTGGCATCATGGTTAAGGTCTTAACTCTTACTCTGGCTTCATGGTTAAGGTCTTAACTCTTACTCTGGACTAATGGTTAAGGTCTTAACTCTTACTCTGGGATCATGGTTAAGTTCGTAACTCTTACTGTGGCCTATTGGTTAAGGTCCTAACTCTTACTCTGGCATCATGGTTAAGGTCTTAGACTCATACTCTGGCATCATGGTTAAGATCTTATCTCTTACTCTGGACTAATGGTTAAGTTCTTAACTCTTACTCTGGCATCATGGTTAAGGTCTTAGACTCTTACTCTGGACTAATGGTTAAGGTCTTAACTCTTACTCTGGGCTAATGGTTAAGGTCTTAACTCTTACTCTGGACTAATGGTTAAGGTCTTATCTCTTACTCTGGACTACTGGTTAATGTCTTAACTCTTACTCTGGCATCATGGTTAAGGTCTTAACTCTCACTCTGTACTCATGGTTAAGGTCTTAACTCTTACTCTGTACTCATGGTTAAGGTCTTAACTCTAACTCTGGCATCATGGTTAAGGTCTTAACTCTTACTCTGGACTAATGGTTAAGGTCTTAACTCTTACTCTGGCATCATGGTTAAGGTCTTAACACTTACTCTGGACTAATGGTTAAGGTCTTAGACTCTTACTCTGGACTAATGGTTAAGGTCTTAACTCTTACTCTGGACTAATGGTTAAGGTCTTAACTCTTACTCTGGACAAATGGTTAAGGTCTTAGACTCTTACTCTGGCATCATGGTTAAGGTCTTAACTCTTACTCTGGACTAATGGTTAAGGTCACGGCTGCCTGATGGGATGGGTGGATTTCTGACCCTCCCTGGAGATACGTATCCTGGTACCTTTACCTTTCTACATATGCCCAACTTATTGGATGATATTCGAATCTGACTGGCCTTCACTGACCGTTCGTAATTGGACGTGATTTCTACTATACATTAATTGGCTTTAACATTTGCGACATTGACATTTCTGATATAAAATATATTAACCTTGAATTTCAATATTGTGAAGGTTGGCAATTGTGAGGACTTTTACAAGATGAAGAATATTTTATGAAAATACCTTGCACGTCGCACTGAACAATTCTTTTTGCCCTGAAGAAGTCCTTTGGTGGACGAAACGCGTCGGCTGTTCCGGCTGTTTTGGATAACTTTGTCTTTTAAAGTGTGAAATTTATCGAAGAATAAAAGTGAAACTTTTGTAAAAACATAAAAACTGTTTATGAATTTGAATTCGATTTAAATCTAAAGTTCAAAAGTGGTGCATTTTGGTTTGGTGTTCGTACATGTATTTTCCAGCATTTGGAACGACATTGTGCTAGCGGGTGTCCACCAAGTTTGCACACTTGCGGTGATCAGATTAATTCACCATAATTAATATTGGGTAATTTTCAAATCCGGTGCTGTCCTAGAGGGCCACCGCTAGCTTTGTGTTTGCTTATGCTTACTCTGGACTAATGGTTAAGGTCTTAACTCTTACTCTGGCATCACAGTTAAGGTCTTAACTCTTACTCTGGACTAATGGTTAAGGTCTTAACTCTTACTCTGGACTAATGGTTACGGTCTTAACTCTTACTCTAGCATCATGGTTAAGGTCTTAACTCTTACTCTGGACTAATGCTTAAGGTCTTCACTCTTACTCTGGCATCATGGTTAAGGTCTTAACTCTTACTCTGGCATCATGGTTAAGGTCTTAACTCTTACTCTGGACTAATGGTTAAGGTCTTAGACTCTTACTCTGGACTAATGGTTAAGGTCTTAACTCTTACTCTGGCATCATGGTTAAGGTCTTAACGCTTACTCAGGACTAATGGTTAAGGTCTTAACTCTTACTCTGGACTAATGGTTAAGGTCTTAACTCTTACTCTGGCATCATGGTTAAGGTCTTAACACTTACTCTGGACTAATGGTTAAGGTCTTAGACTCTTACTCTGGACTAATGGTTAAGGTCTTAACTCTTACTCTGGACTAATGGTTAAGGTCTTAACTCTTACTCTGGCATCATGGTTAAGGTCTTAACTCTTACTCTGAACTAATGGTTAAGGTCTTAACTCTTACTCTGGCATCATGGTTAAGTTCGTAACTCTTACTGTGGCCTATTGGTTAAGGTCCTAACTCTTACTCTGGCATCATGGTTAATGTCTTAACTCCTTCTCTGGCATCATGGTTAAGGTCTTAACTCTTACTCTAGCATCACGGTTAAGGTCTTAACTCTTACTCTGGGCTAATGGTTAAGGTCTTAACTCTTACTCTGGACTAATGGTTAAGGTCTTAACTCTTACTCTGGACTAATGGTTAAGGTCTTAACTCTTACTCTGGGCTAATGATTAAGGTCTTAATTCTTACTCTGGCATCATGGTTAAGGTCTTAACTCTTACTCTGGACTAATGGTTAAGGTCTTAACTCTTACTCTGGCATCATAGTTAAGTTCGTAACTCATACTGTGGCCTATTGGTTAAGGTCCTAACTCTTACTCTGGCATCATGGTTAATATCTTAACTCTTACTCTGGCATCATGGTTAAGGTCTTAACTCTTACTCTGGACTAATGGTTAAGGTCTTAACTCTTACTCTAGCATCACGGTTAAGGTCTTAACTCTTACTCTGGGCTAATGGTTAAGGTCTTAACTCTTACTCTGGACTAATGGTTAAGGTCTTAACTCTTACTCTGGACTAATGGTTAAGGTCTTAACTCTTACTCTGGACTAATGGTTAAGGTCTTAACTCTTACTCTGGGCTAATGATTAAGGTCTTAACTCTTACTCTGGCATCATGGTTAAGGTCTTAACTCTTACTCTGGACTATTGGTTAAGGTCTTAACTCTTACTCTGGACTAATGGTTACGGTCTTAAATCTTACTCTAGCATCATGGTTAAGGTCTTAACTCTTACTCTGGACTAATGGTTAAGGTCTTAACTCTTACTCTGGCATCATGGTTAAGGTCTTAACTCTTACTCTGGCATCATGGTTAAGGTCTTAACTCTTACTCTGGACTAATGGTTAAGGTCTTAGACTCTTACTCTGGACTAATGGTTAAGGTCTTAACTCTTACTCTGGCATCATGGTTAAGGTCTTAGACTCTTACTCTGGACTAATGGTTAAGGTCTTAACTCTTACTCTGGACTAATGGTTAAGGTCTTAGACTCTTACTCTCGACTAATGGTTAAGGTCTTACTCTTACTCTGGCATCATGGTTAAGGTCTTAGACTCTTACTCTGGACTAATGGTTAAGGTCTTAACTCTTACTCTGGACTAATGGTTAAGGTCTTAACTCTTACTCTGGACTAATGGTTAAGGTCTTAGACTCTTACTCTCGACTAATGGTTAAGGTCTTAACTCTTACTCTGGCATCATGGTTAAGGTCTTAACTCTGGCATCATGGTTAAGGTCTTAACTCTTACTCTGGACTAATGGTTAAGGTCTTAACTCTTAGTCTGGCATCATGGTTAAGGTCTTAACTCTTACTCTGGACTAATGGTTAAGGTCTTAGACTCTTACTCTGGACTAATGGTTAAGGTCTTAACTCTTTCTCTGGGCTAATGGTTAAGGTCTTAGACTCTTACTCTGGCATCATGGTTAAGGTCTTAGACTCTTACTCTGGCATCAAGGTTAAGGTCTTAACTCTTACTCTGGCATCATGGTTAAGGTCTTAACTCTTACTCTGGACTAATGGTTAAAGTCTTAACTCTTACTCTGGACTAATGGTTAAGGTCCTAACTCTTACTTTGGACTAATGGTTAAGGTCTTAACTCTTACTCTTGCATCATCGTTAAGGTCTTAACTCTTACTCTGGCATCATGGTTAAGGTCTTAACTCTTACTCTGGCTTCATGGTTAAGGTCTTAACTCTTACTCTGGACTAATGGTTAAGGTCTTAACTCTTACTCTGGGATCATGGTTAAGTTCGTAACTCTTACTGTGGCCTATTGGTTAAGGTCCTAACTCTTACTCTGGCATCATGGTTAAGGTCTTAGACTCATACTCTGGCATCATGGTTAAGATCTTATCTCTTACTCTGGACTAATGGTTAAGTTCTTAACTCTTACTCTGGCATCATGGTTAAGGTCTTAGACTCTTACTCTGGACTAATGGTTAAGGTCTTAACTCTTACTCTGGGCTAATGGTTAAGGTCTTAACTCTTACTCTGGACTAATGGTTAAAGTCTTAACTCTTACTCTGGGCTAATGGTTAAGGTCTTAACTCTTACTCTGGACTAATGGTTAAGGTCTTAACTCTTACTCTGGACTAATGGTTAAGGTCTTAACTCTTACTCTGGACTAATGGTTAAGGTCTTATCTCTTACTCTGGGTTAATGATTAAGGTCTTAACTCTTACTCTGGCATCATGGTTAAGGTGTTAGACTCTTACTCTGGACTAATGGTTAAGGTCTTAACTCTTACTCTGGGCTAATGGTTAAGGTCTTAACTCTTACTCTGGACTAATGGTTAAGGTCTTAACTCTTACTCTGGACTAATGGTTAAGGTCTTAGTCTCTTACTCTGGCATCATGGTTAAGGTCTTAACTCTTACTCTGGACTAATGGTTAAGGTCTTAACTCTTACTCTGGCATCATGGTTAAGGTCTTAACTCTTACTCTGGTCTAATGGTTAAGGTCTTAGACTCTTACTCTGGACTAATGGTTAAGGTCTTAACTCTTACTCTGGCATCATGGTTAAGGTCCTAGACTCTTACTCTGGACTAATGGTTAAGGTCTTAACTCTTACTCTGGACTAAGGTTAAGGTCTTAGACTCTTACTCTCGACTAATGGTTAAGGTCTTACTCTTACTCTGGCATCATGGTTAAGGTCTTAGACTCTTACTCTGGACTAATGGTTAAGGTCTTAACTCATACTCTGGACTAATGGTTAAGGTCTTAACTCTTACTCTGGACTAATGGTTAAGGTATTAACTCTTACTCTGGCATCATGGTTAAGGTCTTAACTCTTACTCTGGACTAATGGTTAAGGTCTTAACTCTTACTATGGCATCATGGTTAAGGTCTTAACTCTTACTCTGGACTAATGGTTAATGTCTTAACTCTTACTCTGGGATCATGGTTAAGTTCGTAACTCTTACTGTGGCCTATTGGTTAAGGTCCTAACTCTTACTCTGGCATCATGGTTAATGTCTTAACTCTTACTCTGGCATCATGGTTAAGGTCTTAACTCTTACTCTGGACTAATGGTTAAGGGCTTAACTCTTACTCTGGCATCACGGTTAAGGTCTTAACTCTTACTCTGGACTAATGGTTAAAGTCATAACTCTTACTCTGGGCTAATGGTTAAGGTCTTAACTCTTACTCTGGACTAATGGTTAAGGTATTAACTCTTACTCTGGACTAATGGTTAAGGTCTTAACTCTTACTCTGGACTAATGGTTAAGGTCTTATCTCTTACTCTGGGCTAATGATTAAGGTCTTAACTATTACTCTGGCATCATGGTTAAGGTCTTAACTCTTACTCTGGCATCATGGTTAAGGTCTTAACTCTTACTCTGGACTAATGGTTAAGGTCTTAACTCTTACTCTGGCATCACGGTTAAGGTCTTAACTCTTACTCTGGACTAATGGATAAGGTCTTAACTCTTACTCTGGACTAATGGTTAAGGTCTTAACTCTTACTCTGGACTAATGGTTAAGGTCTTAACTGTTACTCTGGACTAATGGTTAAGGTCTTAACTCTTACTCTGGGCTAATGGTTAAGGTCTTAACTCTTACTCTAGACTAATGGTTAAGGTCTTAACTCTTACTCTGGACAAATGGTTAAGGTCTTAGACTCTTACTCTGGCATCATGGTTAAGGTCTTAACTCTTACTCTGAACTAATGGTTAAGGTCTTAACTCTTACTCTGGCATCATAGTTAAGTTCGTAACTCATACTGTGGCCTATTGGTTAAGGTCCTAACTCTTACTCTGGCATCATGGTTAATATCTTAACTCTTACTCTGGCATCATGGTTAAGGTCTTAACTCTTACTCTGGACTAATGGTTAAGGTCTTAACTCTTACTCTAGCATCACGGTTAAGGTCTTAACTCTTACTCTGGGCTAATGGTTAAGGTCTTAACTCTTACTCTGGACTAATGGTTAAGGTCTTAACTCTTACTCTGGACTAATGGTTAAGGTCTTAACTCTTACTCTGGGCTAATGATTAAGGTCTTAACTCTTACTCTGGCATCATGGTTAAGGTCTTAACTCTTACTCTGGACTATTGGTTAAGGTCTTAACTCTTACTCTGGACTAATGGTTACGGTCTTAACTCTTACTCTAGCATCATGGTTAAGGTCTTAACTCTTACTCTGGACTAATGGTTAAGGTCTTAACTCTTACTCTGGCATCATGGTTAAGGTCTTAACTCTTACTCTGGCATCATGGTTAAGGTCTTAACTCTTACTCTGGACTAATGGTTAAGGTCTTAGACTCTTACTCTGGACTAATGGTTAAGGTCTTAACTCTTACTCTGGCATCATGGTTAAGGTCTTAGACTCTTACTCTGGACTAATGGTTAAGGTCTTAACTCTTACTCTGGACTAATGGTTAAGGTCTTAACTCTTACTCTGGACTAATGGTTAAGGTCTTAGACTCTTACTCTCGACTAATGGTTAAGGTCTTACTCTTACTCTGGCATCATGGTTAAGGTCTTAGACTCTTACTCTGGACTAATGGTTAAGGTCTTAACTCTTACTCTGGACTAATGGTTAAGGTCTTAACTCTTACTCTGGACTAATGGTTAAGGTCTTAGACTCTTACTCTCGACTAATGGTTAAGGTCTTAACTCTTACTCTGGCATCATGGTTAAGGTCTTAACTCTGGCATCATGGTTAAGGTCTTAACTCTTACTCTGGACTAATGGTTAAGGTCTTAACTCTTAGTCTGGCATCATGGTTAAGGTCTTAACTCTTACTCTGGACTAATGGTTAAGGTCTTAGACTCTTACTCTGGACTAATGGTTAAGGTCTTAACTCTTTCTCTGGGCTAATGGTTAAGGTCTTAGACTCTTACTCTGGCATCATGGTTAAGGTCTTAGACTCTTACTCTGGCATCAAGGTTAAGGTCTTAACTCTTACTCTGGCATCATGGTTAAGGTCTTAACTCTTACTCTGGACTAATGGTTAAAGTCTTAACTCTTACTCTGGACTAATGGTTAAGGTCCTAACTCTTACTTTGGACTAATGGTTAAGGTCTTAACTCTTACTCTTGCATCATCGTTAAGGTCTTAACTCTTACTCTGGCATCATGGTTAAGGTCTTAACTCTTACTCTGGCTTCATGGTTAAGGTCTTAACTCTTACTCTGGACTAATGGTTAAGGTCTTAACTCTTACTCTGGGATCATGGTTAAGTTCGTAACTCTTACTGTGGCCTATTGGTTAAGGTCCTAACTCTTACTCTGGCATCATGGTTAAGGTCTTAGACTCATACTCTGGCATCATGGTTAAGATCTTATCTCTTACTCTGGACTAATGGTTAAGTTCTTAACTCTTACTCTGGCATCATGGTTAAGGTCTTAGACTCTTACTCTGGACTAATGGTTAAGGTCTTAACTCTTACTCTGGGCTAATGGTTAAGGTCTTAACTCTTACTCTGGACTAATGGTTAAGGTCTTATCTCTTACTCTGGACTACTGGTTAATGTCTTAACTCTTACTCTGGCATCATGGTTAAGGTCTTAACTCTCACTCTGTACTCATGGTTAAGGTCTTAACTCTTACTCTGTACTCATGGTTAAGGTCTTAACTCTAACTCTGGCATCATGGTTAAGGTCTTAACTCTTACTCTGGACTAATGGTTAAGGTCTTAACTCTTACTCTGGCATCATGGTTAAGGTCTTAACACTTACTCTGGACTAATGGTTAAGGTCTTAGACTCTTACTCTGGACTAATGGTTAAGGTCTTAACTCTTACTCTGGCATCATGGTTAAGGTCTTAACTCTTACTCTGAACTAATGGTTAAGGTCTTAACTCTTACTCTGGCATCATGGTTAAGTTCGTAACTCTTACTGTGGCCTATTGGTTAAGGTCCTAACTCTTACTCTGGCATCATGGTTAATGTCTTAACTCCTTCTCTGGCATCATGGTTAAGGTCTTAACTCTTACTCTAGCATCACGGTTAAGGTCTTAACTCTTACTCTGGGCTAATGGTTAAGGTCTTAACTCTTACTCTGGACTAATGGTTAAGGTCTTAACTCTTACTCTGGGCTAATGATTAAGGTCTTAATTCTTACTCTGGCATCATGGTTAAGGTCTTAACTCTTACTCTGGACTAATGGTTAAGGTCTTAACTCTTACTCTGGCATCACAGTTAAGGTCTTAACTCTTACTCTGGACTAATGGTTAAGGTCTTAACTCTTACTCTGGACTAATGGTTACGGTCTTAACTCTTACTCTAGCATCATGGTTAAGGTCTTAACTCTTACTCTGGACTAATGCTTAAGGTCTTCACTCTTACTCTGGCATCATGGTTAAGGTCTTAACTCTTACTCTGGCATCATGGTTAAGGTCTTAACTCTTACTCTGGACTAATGGTTAAGGTCTTAGACTCTTACTCTGGACTAATGGTTAAGGTCTTAACTCTTACTCTGGCATCATGGTTAAGGTCTTAACGCTTACTCAGGACTAATGGTTAAGGTCTTAACTCTTACTCTGGACTAATGGTTAAGGTCTTAACTCTTACTCTGGCATCATGGTTAAGGTCTTAACACTTACTCTGGACTAATGGTTAAGGTCTTAGACTCTTACTCTGGACTAATGGTTAAGGTCTTAACTCTTACTCTGGACTAATGGTTAAGGTCTTAACTCTTACTCTGGCATCATGGTTAAGGTCTTAACTCTTACTCTGAACTAATGGTTAAGGTCTTAACTCTTACTCTGGCATCATGGTTAAGTTCGTAACTCTTACTGTGGCCTATTGGTTAAGGTCCTAACTCTTACTCTGGCATCATGGTTAATGTCTTAACTCCTTCTCTGGCATCATGGTTAAGGTCTTAACTCTTACTCTAGCATCACGGTTAAGGTCTTAACTCTTACTCTGGGCTAATGGTTAAGGTCTTAACTCTTACTCTGGACTAATGGTTAAGGTCTTAACTCTTACTCTGGACTAATGGTTAAGGTCTTAACTCTTACTCTGGGCTAATGATTAAGGTCTTAATTCTTACTCTGGCATCATGGTTAAGGTCTTAACTCTTACTCTGGACTAATGGTTAAGGTCTTAACTCTTACTCTGGCATCACAGTTAAGGTCTTAACTCATACTCTGGACTAATGGTTAAGGTCTTAACTCTTACTCTGGACTAATGGTTACGGTCTTAACTCTTACTCTAGCATCATGGTTAAGGTCTTAACTCTTACTCTGGACTAATGCTTAAGGTCTTCACTCTTACTCTGGCATCATGGTTAAGGTCTTAACTCTTACTCTGGCATCATGGTTAAGGTCTTAACTCTTACTCTGGACTAATGGTTAAGGTCTTAGACTCTTACTCTGGACTAATGGTTAAGGTCTTAACTCTTACTCTGGCATCATGGTTAAGGTCTTAGACTCTTACTCTGGACTAATGGTTAAGGTCTTAACTCTTACTCTGGACTAATGGTTAAGGTCTTAACTCTTACTCTGGACTAATGGTTAAGGTCTTAGACTCTTACTCTCGACTAATGGTTAAGGTCTTAACTCTTACTCTGGCATCATGGTTAAGGTCTTAGACTCTTACTCTGGACTAATGGTTAAGGTCTTAACTCATACTCTGGACTAATGGTTAAGGTCTTAACTCTTACTCTGGACTAATGGTTAATGTATTAACTCTTACTCTGGCATCATGGGTAAGGTCTTAACTCTTACTCTGGACTAATGGTTAAGGTCTTAACTCTTACTCTGGCATCATGGTTAAGGTCTTAACTCTTACTCTGGACTAATGGTTAAGGTCTTAACTCTTACTCTGGGATCATGGTTAAGTTCGTAACTCTTACTGTGGCCTATTGGTTAAGGTCCTAACTCTTACTCTGGCATCATGGTTAATGTCTTAACTCTTACTCTGGCATCATGGTTAAGGTCTTAACTCTTACTCTGGACTAATGGTTAAGGTCTTAACTCTTACTCTGGCATCACGGTTAAGGTCTTAACTCTTACTCTGGACTAATGGTTAAAGTCTTAACTCTTACTCTGGGCTAATGGTTAAGGTCTTAACTCTTACTCTGGACTAATGGTTAAGGTCTTAACTCTTACTCTGGACTAATGGTTAAGGTCTTAACTCTTACTCTGGACTAATGGTTAAGGTCTTATCTCTTACTCTGGGTTAATGATTAAGGTCTTAACTCTTACTCTGGCATCATGGTTAAGGTGTTAGACTCTTACTCTGGACTAATGGTTAAGGTCTTAACTCTTACTCTGGGCTAATGGTTAAGGTCTTAACTCTTACTCTGGACTAATGGTTAAGGTCTTAACTCTTACTCTGGACTAATGGTTAAGGTCTTAGTCTCTTACTCTGGCATCATGGTTAAGGTCTTAACTCTTACTCTGAACTAATGGTTAAGGTCTTAACTCTTACTCTGGCATCATGGTTAAGTTCGTCACTCTTACTGTGGCCTATTGGTTAAGGTCCTAACTCTTACTCTGGCATCATGGTTAATGTCTTAACTCCTACTCTGGCATCATGGTTAAGGTCTTAACTCTTACTCTGGACTAATGGTTAAGGTCTTAACTCTTACTCTAGCATCACGGTTAAGGTCTTAACTCTTACTCTGGGCTAATGGTTAAGGTCTTAACTCTTACTCTGGACTAATGGTTAAGGTCTTAACTCTTACTCTGGACTAATGGTTAAGGTCTTAACTCTTACTCTGGGCTAATGATTAAGGTCTTAATTCTTACTCTGGCATCATGGTTAAGGTCTTAACTCTTACTCTGGACTAATGGTTAAGGTCTTAACTCTTACTCTGGCATCACGGTTAAGGTCTTAACTCTTACTCTGGACTAATCGTTAAGGTCTTAACTCTTACTCTGGACTAATGGTTACGGTCTTAACTCTTACTCTAGCATCATGGTTAAGGTCTTAACTCTTACTCTGGACTAATGCTTAAGGTCTTCACTCTTACTCTGGCATCATGGTTAAGGTCTTAACTCTTACTCTGGCATCATGGTTAAGGTCTTAACTCTTACTCTGGACTAATGGTTAAGGTCTTAGACTCTTACTCTGGACTAATGGTTAAGGTCTTAACTCTTACTCTGGCATCATGGTTAAGGTCTTAGACTCTTACTCTGGACTAATGGTTAAGGTCTTAACTCTTACTCTGGACTAATGGTTAAGGTCTTAACTCTTACTCTGGACTAATGGTTAAGGTCTTAGACTCTTACTCTCGACTAATGGATAAGGTCTTAACTCTTACTCTGGCATCATGGTTAAGGTATTAGACTCTTACTCTGGACTAATGGTTAAGGTCTTAACTCATACTCTGGACTAATGGTTAATGTATTAACTCTTACTCTGGCATCATGGGTAAGGTCTTAACTCTTACTCTGGACTAATGGTTAAGGTCTTAACTCTTACTCTGGCATCATGGTTAAGGTCTTAACTCTTACTCTGGACTAATGGTTAAGGTCTTAACTCTTACTCTGGACTAATGGTTAAGGTCTTAACTCTTACTCTGGGATCATGGTTAAGTTCGTAACTCTTACTGTGGCCTATTGGTTAAGGTCCTAACTCTTACTCTGGCATCATGGTTAATGTCTTAACTCTTACTCTGGCATCATGGTTAAGGTCTTAACTCTTACTCTGGACTAATGGTTAAGGTCTTAACTCTTACTCTGGCATCACGGTTAAGGTCTTAACTCTTACTCTGGACTAATGGTTAAAGTCTTAACTCTTACTCTGGGCTAATGGTTAAGGTCTTAACTCTTACTCTGGACTAATGGTTAAGGTCTTAACTCTTACTCTGGACTAATGGTTAAGGTCTTAACTCTTACTCTGGACTAATGGTTAAGGTCTTATCTCTTACTCTGGGTTAATGATTAAGGTCTTAACTCTTACTCTGGCATCATGGTTAAGGTGTTAGACTCTTACTCTGGACTAATGGTTAAGGTCTTAACTCTTACTCTGGGCTAATGGTTAGGGTCTTAACTCTTACTCTGGACTAATGGTTAAGGTCTTAACTCTTACTCTGGACTAATGGTTAAGGTCTTAGTCTCTTACTCTGGCATCATGGTTAAGGTCTTAACTCTTACTCTGAACTAATGGTTAAGGTCTTAACTCTTACTCTGGCATCATGGTTAAGTTCGTCACTCTTACTGTGGCCTATTGGTTAAGGTCCTAACTCTTACTCTGGCATCATGGTTAATGTCTTAACTCCTACTCTGGCATCATGGTTAAGGTCTTAACTCTTACTCTGGACTAATGGTTAAGGTCTTAACTCTTACTCTAGCATCACGGTTAAGGTCTTAACTCTTACTCTGGGCTAATGGTTAAGGTCTTAACTCTTACTCTGGACTAATGGTTAAGGTCTTAACTCTTACTCTGGACTAATGGTTAAGGTCTTAACTCTTACTCTGGGCTAATGATTAAGGTCTTAATTCTTACTCTGGCATCATGGTTAAGGTCTTAACTCTTACTCTGGACTAATGGTTAAGGTCTTAACTCTTACTCTGGCATCACGGTTAAGGTCTTAACTCTTACTCTGGACTAATCGTTAAGGTCTTAACTCTTACTCTGGACTAATGGTTACGGTCTTAACTCTTACTCTAGCATCATGGTTAAGGTCTTAACTCTTACTCTGGACTAATGCTTAAGGTCTTCACTCTTACTCTGGCATCATGGTTAAGGTCTTAACTCTTACTCTGGTATCATGGTTAAGATCTTAACTCTTACTCTGGACTAATGGTTAAGGTCTTAGACTCTTACTCTGGACTAATGGTTAAGGTCTTAACTCTTACTCTGGCATCATGGTTAAGGTCTTAGACTCTTACTCTGGACTAATGGTTAAGGTCTTAACTCTTACTCTGGACTAATGGTTAAGGTCTTAACTCTTACTCTGGACTAATGGTTAAGGTCTTAGACTCTTACTCTCGACTAATGGATAAGGTCTTAACTCTTACTCTGGCATCATGGTTAAGGTCTTAGACTCTTACTCTGGACTAATGGTTAAGGTCTTAACTCATACTCTGGACTAATGGTTAATGTATTAACTCTTACTCTGGCATCATGGGTAAGGTCTTAACTCTTACTCTGGACTAATGGTTAAGGTCTTAACTCTTACTCTGGCATCATGGTTAAGGTCTTAACTCTTACTCTGGACTAATGGTTAAGGTCTTAACTCTTACTCTGGGATCATGGTTAAGTTCGTAACTCTTACTGTGGCCTATTGGTTAAGGTCCTAACTCTTACTCTGGCATCATGGTTAATGTCTTAACTCCTACTCTGGCATCATGGTTAAGGTCTTAACTCTTACTCTGGACTAATGGTTAAGGTCTTAACTCTTACTCTAGCATCACGGTTAAGGTCTTAACTCTTACTCTGGGCTAATGGTTAAGGTCTTAACTCTTACTCTGGACTAATGGTTAAGGTCTTAACTCTTACTCTGGACTAATGGTTAAGGTCCTAACTCTTACTCTGGGCTAATGATTAAGGTCTTAATTCTTACTCTGGCATCATGGTTAAGGTCTTAACTCTTACTCTGGACTAATGGTTAAGGTCTTAACTCTTACTCTGGCATCACGGTTAAGGTCTTAACTCTTACTCTGGACTAATGGTTAAGGTCTTAACTCTTACTCTGGACTAATGGTTACGGTCTTAACTCTTACTCTAGCATCATGGTTAAGGTCTTAACTCTTACTCTGGACTAATGGTTAAGGTCTTCACTCTTACTCTGGCATCATGGTTAAGGTCTTAACTCTTACTCTGGCATCATGGTTAAGGTCTTAACTCTTACTCTGGACTAATGGTTAAGGTCTTAGACTCTTACTCTGGACTAATGGTTAAGGTCTTAACTCTTACTCTGGCATCATGGTTAAGGTCTTAGACTCTTACTCTGGACTAATGGTTAAGGTCTTAACTCTTACTCTGGACTAATGGTTAAGGTCTTAACTCTTACTCTGGACTAATGGTTAAGGTCTTAGACTCTTACTCTCGACTAATGGTTAAGGTCTTAACTCTTACTCTGGCATCATGGTTAAGGTCTTAGACTCTTACTCTGGACTAATGGTTAAGGTCTTAACTCATACTCTGGACTAATGGTTAAGGTCTTAACTCTTACTCTGGACTAATGGTTAATGTATTAACTCTTACTCTGGCATAATGGTTAAGGTCTTAACTCTTACTCTGGACTAATGGTTAAGGTCTTAACTCTTACTCTGGCATCATGGTTAAGGTCTTAACTCTTATTCTGGACTAATGGTTAAGGTCTTAACTCTTACTCTGGGATCATGGTTAAGTTCGTAACTCTTACTGTGGCCTATTGGTTAAGGTCCTAACTCTTACTCTGGCATCATGGTTAATGTCTTAACTCTTACTCTGGCATCATGGTTAAGGTCTTAACTCTTACTCTGGACTAATGGTTAAGGTCTTAACTCTTACTCTGGCAACACGGTTAAGGTCTTAACTCTTACTCTGGACTAATGGTTAAAGTCTTAACTCTTACTCTGGGCTAATGGTTAAGGTCTTAACTCTTACTCTGGACTAATGGTTAAGGTCTTAACTCTTACTCTGGACTAATGGTTAAGGTCTTATCTCTTACTCTGGGCTAATGATTAAGGTCTTAACTCTTACTCTGGCATCATGGTTAAGGTCTTAACTCTTACTCTGGCATCATGGTTAAGGTCTTAACTCTTACTCTGGACTAATGGTTAAGGTCTTAACTCTTACTCTGGCATCACGGTTAAGGTCTTAACTCTTACTCTGGACTAATGGTTAAAGTCTTAACTCTTACTCTGGGCTAATGGTTAAGGTCTTAACTCTTACTCTGGACTAATGGTTAAGGTCTTAACTCTTACTCTGGACTAATGGTTAAGGTCTTAACTCTTACTCTGGACTAATGGTTAAGGTCTTAACTCTTACTCTAGCATCACGGTTAAGGTCTTAACTCTTACTCTGGGCTAATGGTTAAGGTCTTAACTCTTACTCTGGACTAATGGTTAAGGTCTTAACTCTTACTCTGGACTAATGGTTAAGGTCTTAACTCTTACTCTGGGCTAATGATTAAGGTCTTAATTCTTACTCTGGCATCATGGTTAAGGTCTTAACTCTTACTCTGGACTAATGGTTAAGGTCTTAACTCTTACTCTGGCATCACGGTTAAGGTCTTAACTCTTACTCTGGACTAATCGTTAAGGTCTTAACTCTTACTCTGGACTAATGGTTACGGTCTTAACTCTTACTCTAGCATCATGGTTAAGGTCTTAACTCTTACTCTGGACTAATGCTTAAGGTCTTCACTCTTACTCTGGCATCATGGTTAAGGTCTTAACTCTTACTCTGGTATCATGGTTAAGATCTTAACTCTTACTCTGGACTAATGGTTAAGGTCTTAGACTCTTACTCTGGACTAATGGTTAAGGTCTTAACTCTTACTCTGGCATCATGGTTAAGGTCTTAGACTCTTACTCTGGACTAATGGTTAAGGTCTTAACTCTTACTCTGGACTAATGGTTAAGGTCTTAACTCTTACTCTGGACTAATGGTTAAGGTCTTAGACTCTTACTCTCGACTAATGGATAAGGTCTTAACTCTTACTCTGGCATCATGGTTAAGGTCTTAGACTCTTACTCTGGACTAATGGTTAAGGTCTTAACTCATACTCTGGACTAATGGTTAATGTATTAACTCTTACTCTGGCATCATGGGTAAGGTCTTAACTCTTACTCTGGACTAATGGTTAAGGTCTTAACTCTTACTCTGGCATCATGGTTAAGGTCTTAACTCTTACTCTGGACTAATGGTTAAGGTCTTAACTCTTACTCTGGGATCATGGTTAAGTTCGTAACTCTTACTGTGGCCTATTGGTTAAGGTCCTAACTCTTACTCTGGCATCATGGTTAATGTCTTAACTCCTACTCTGGCATCATGGTTAAGGTCTTAACTCTTACTCTGGACTAATGGTTAAGGTCTTAACTCTTACTCTAGCATCACGGTTAAGGTCTTAACTCTTACTCTGGGCTAATGGTTAAGGTCTTAACTCTTACTCTGGACTAATGGTTAAGGTCTTAACTCTTACTCTGGACTAATGGTTAAGGTCCTAACTCTTACTCTGGGCTAATGATTAAGGTCTTAATTCTTACTCTGGCATCATGGTTAAGGTCTTAACTCTTACTCTGGACTAATGGTTAAGGTCTTAACTCTTACTCTGGCATCATTGTTAAGGTCTTAACTCTTACTCTGGACTAATGGTTAAGGTCTTAACTCTTACTCTGGACTAATGGTTACGGTCTTAACTCTTACTCTAGCATCATGGTTAAGGTCTTAACTCTTACTCTGGACTAATGGTTAAGGTCTTCACTCTTACTCTGGCATCATGGTTAAGGTCTCAACTCTTACTCTGGCATCATGGTTAAGGTCTTAACTCTTACTCTGGACTAATGGTTAAGGTCTTAGACTCTTACTCTGGACTAATGGTTAAGGTCTTAACTCTTACTCTGGCATCATGGTTAAGGTCTTAGACTCTTACTCTGGACTAATGGTTAAGGTCTTAACTCTTACTCTGGACTAATGGTTAAGGTCTTAACTCTTACTCTGGACTAATGGTTAAGGTCTTAGACTCTTACTCTCGACTAATGGTTAAGGTCTTAACTCTTACTCTGGCATCATGGTTAAGGTCTTAGACTCTTACTCTGGACTAATGGTTAAGGTCTTAACTCATACTCTGGACTAATGGTTAAGGTCTTAACTCTTACTCTGGACTAATGGTTAATGTATTAACTCTTACTCTGGCATAATGGTTAAGGTCTTAACTCTTACTCTGGACTAATGGTTAAGGTCTTAACTCTTACTCTGGCATCATGGTTAAGGTCTTAACTCTTATTCTGGACTAATGGTTAAGGTCTTAACTCTTACTCTGGGATCATGGTTAAGTTCGTAACTCTTACTGTGGCCTATTGGTTAAGGTCCTAACTCTTACTCTGGCATCATGGTTAATGTCTTAACTCTTACTCTGGCATCATGGTTAAGGTCTTAACTCTTACTCTGGACTAATGGTTAAGGTCTTAACTCTTACTCTGGCATCACGGTTAAGGTCTTAACTCTTACTCTGGACTAATGGTTAAAGTCTTAACTCTTACTCTGGGCTAATGGTTAAGGTCTTAACTCTTACTCTGGACTAATGGTTAAGGTCTTAACTCTTACTCTGGACTAATGGTTAAGGTCTTATCTCTTACTCTGGGCTAATGATTAAGGTCTTAACTCTTACTCTGGCATCATGGTTAAGGTCTTAACTCTTACTCTGGCATCATGGTTAAGGTCTTAACTCTTACTCTGGACTAATGGTTAAGGTCTTAACTCTTACTCTGGCATCACGGTTAAGGTCTTAACTCTTACTCTGGACTAATGGTTAAAGTCTTAACTCTTACTCTGGGCTAATGGTTAAGGTCTTAACTCTTACTCTGGACTAATGGTTAAGGTCTTAACTCTTACTCTGGACTAATGGTTAAGGTCTTATCTCTTACTCTGGGCTAATGATTAAGGTCTTAACTCTTACTCTGGCATCATGGTTAAGGTCTTAACTCTTACTCTGGCATCATGGTTAAGGTCTTAACTCTTACTCTGGACTAATGGTTAAGGTCTTAACTCTTACTCTGGCATCACGGTTAAGGTCTTAACTCTTACTCTGGACTAATGGTTAAGGTCTTAACTCTTACTCTGGGCTAATGATTAAGGTCTTAACTCTAACTCTGGCATCATGGTTAAGGTCTTAACTCTTACTCTGGACTAATGGTTAAGGTCTTAACTCTTACTCTGGCATCACGGTTAAGGTCTTAACTCTTACTCCGGACTAATGGTTAAGGTCTTAACTCTTACTCTGGACTAATGGTTACGGTCTTAACTCTTACTCTAGCATCATGGTTAAGGTCTTAACTCTTACTCTGGACTAATGGTTAAGGTCTTAACTCTTACTCTGGCATCATGGTTAAGGTCTTAACTCTTACTCTGGACTAATGGTTAAGGTCTTAGACTCTTACTCTGGACTAATGGTTAAGGTCTTAACTCTTACTCTGGACTAATGGTTAAGGTCTTAACTCTTACTCTGGACTAATAGTTAAGGTCTTAGACTCTTACTCTCGACTAATGGTTAAGGTCTTACTCTTACTCTGGCATCATGGTTAAGGTCTTAGACTCTTACTCTGGACTAATGGTTAAGGTCTTAACTCATACTCTGGACTAATGGTTAAGGTCTTAACTCTTACTCTGGACTTATGGTTAAGGTATTAACTCTTACTCTGGCATCATGGTTAAGGTCTTAAATCTTACTCTGGACTAATGGTTAAGGTCTTAACTCTTACTCTGGCATCATTGTTAGGGTCTTAACTCTTACTCTGGACTAATGGTTAAGGTCCTAACTCTTACTCTGGGATCATGGTTAAGTTCGTAACTCTTACTGTGGCCTATTGGTTAAGGTCCTAACTCTTACTCTGGCATCATGGTTAATGTCTTAACTCTTACTCTGGCATCATGGTTAAGGTCTTAACTCTTACTCTGGACTAATGGTTAAGGGCTTAACTCTTACTCTGGCATCACGGTTAAGGTCTTAACTCTTACTCTGGACTAATGGTTAAAGTCTTAACTCTTACTCTGGGCTAATGGTTAAGGTCTTAACTCTTACTCTGGACTAATGGTTAAGGTCTTAACTCTTACTCTGGACTAATGGTTAAGGTCTTAACTCTTACTCTGGACTAATGGTTAAGGTCTTATCTCTTACTCTGGGCTAATGATTAAGGTCTTAACTCTTACTCTGGCATCATGGTTAAGGTCTTAACTCTTACTCTGGCATCATGGTTAAGGTCTTAACTCTTACTCTGGACTAATGGTTAAGGTCTTAATTCTTACTCTGGCATCACGGTTAAGGTCTTAACTCTTACTCTGGACTAATGGATAAGGTCTTAACTCTTACTCTGGACTAATGGTTAAGGTCTTAACTCTTACTCTAGCATCATGGTTAAGGTCTTAACTCTTACTCTGGACTAATGGTTAAGGTCTTAACTCTTACTCTGGCATCATGGTTAAGGTCTTAACTCTTACTCTGGCATCATGGTTAAGGTCTTAACTCTTACTATGGACTAATGGTTAAGGTCTTAACTCTTACTCTGGACTAATGGTTAAGGTCTTAACTCTTACACTGGCATCATGGTTAAGGTCTTAGACTCTTACTCTGAAATAATGGTTAAGGTCTTAACTCTTACTCTGGCATCACGGTTAAGGTCTTAACTCTTACTCTGGACTAATGGTTAAGGTCTTAACTCTTACTCTGGGCTAATGGTTAAGGTCTTAACTCTTACTCTGGACTAATGGTTAAGGTCTTAACTCTTACTCTGGACAAATGGTTAAGGTCTTAGACTCTTACTCTGGCATCATGGTTAATATCTTAACTCTTACTCTGGCATCATGGTTAAGGTCTTAACTCTTACTCTGGACTAATGGTTAAGGTCTTAACTCTTACTCTAGAATCACGGTTAAGGTCTTAACTCTTACTCTGGGCTAATGGTTAAGGTCTTAACTCTTACTCTGGACTAATGGTTAAGGTCTTAACTCTTACTCTGGACTAATGGTTAAGGTCTTAACTCTTACTCTGGGCTAACGATTAAGGTCTTAACTCTTACTCTGGTCTAATGGTTAAGGTCTTAGACTCTTACTCTGGACTAATGGTTAAGGTCTTAACTCTTACTCTGGCATCATGGTTAAGGTCCTAGACTCTTACTCTGGACTAATGGTTAAGGTCTTAACTCTTACTCTGGACTAAGGTTAAGGTCTTAGACTCTTACTCTCGACTAATGGTTAAGGTCTTACTCTTACTCTGGCATCATGGTTAAGGTCTTAGACTCTTACTCTGGACTAATGGTTAAGGTCTTAACTCATACTCTGGACTAATGGTTAAGGTCTTAACTCTTACTCTGGACTAATGGTTAAGGTATTAACTCTTACTCTGGCATCATGGTTAAGGTCTTAACTCTTACTCTGGACTAATGGTTAAGGTCTTAACTCTTACTCTGGCATCATGGTTAAGGTCTTAACTCTTACTCTGGACTAATGGTTAATGTCTTAAATCTTACTCTGGGATCATGGTTAAGTTCGTAACTCTTACTGTGGCCTATTGGTTAAGGTCCTAACTCTTACTCTGGCATCATGGTTAATGTCTTAACTCTTACTCTGGCATCATGGTTAAGGTCTTAACTCTTACTCTGGACTAATGGTTAAGGGCTTAACTCTTACTCTGGCATCACGGTTAAGGTCTTAACTCTTACTCTGGACTAATGGTTAAAGTCATAACTCTTACTCTGGGCTAATGGTTAAGGTCTTAACTCTTACTCTGGACTAATGGTTAAGGTCTTAACTCTTACTCTGGACTAATGGTTAAGGTCTTAACTCTTACTCTGGACTAATGGTTAAGGTCTTATCTCTTACTCTGGGCTAATGATTAAGGTCTTAACTCTTACTCTGGCATCATGGTTAAGGTCTTAACTCTTACTCTGGCATCATGGTTAAGGTCTTAACTCTTACTATAGACTAATGGTTAAGGTCTTAACTCTTACTCTGGCATCACGGTTAAGGTCTTAACTCTTACTCTGGACTAATGGATAAGGTCTTAACTCTTACTCTGGACTAATGGTTAAGGTCTTAACTGTTACTCTGGACTAATGGTTAAGGTCTTAACTCTTACTCTGGGCTAATGGTTAAGGTCTTAACTCTTACTCTAGACTAATGGTTAAGGTCTTAACTCTTACTCTGGACAAATGGTTAAGGTCTTAGACTCTTACTCTGGCATCATGGTTAAGGTCTTACCTCTTACTCTGATCTAATGGTTAAGGTCTTAACTCTTACTCTGGCATCATAGTTAAGTTCGTAACTCATACTGTGGCCTATTGGTTAAGGTCCTAACTCTTACTCTGGCATCATGGTTAATATCTTAACTCTTACTCTGGCATCATGGTTAAGGTCTTAACTCTTACTCTGGACTAATGGTTAAGGTCTTAACTCTTACTCTAGCATCACGGTTAAGGTCTTAACTCTTACTCTGGGCTAATGGTTAAGGTCTTAACTCTTACTCTGGACTAATGGTTAAGGTCTTAACTCTTACTCTGGACTAATGGTTAAGGTCTTAACTCTTACTCTGGACTAATGGTTAAGGTCTTAACTCTTACTCTGGGCTAATGATTAAGGTCTTAACTCTTACTCTGGCATCATGGTTAAGGTCTTAACTCTTACTCTGGACTATTGGTTAAGGTCTTAACTCTTACTCTGGACTAATGGTTACGGTCTTAACTCTTACTCTAGCATCATGGTTAAGGTCTTAACTCTTACTCTGGACTAATGGTTAAGGTCTTAACTCTTACTCTGGCATCATGGTTAGGGTCTTAACTCTTACTCTGGACTAATGGTTAAGGTCTTAGACTCTTACTCTGGACTAATGGTTAAGGTCTTAACTCTTACTCTGGCATCATGGTTAAGGTCTTAGACTCTTACTCTGGACTAATGGTTAAGGTCTTAACTCTTACTCTGGACTAATGGTTAAGGTCTTAACTCTTACTCTGGACTAATGGTTAAGGTCTTAGACTCTTACTCTCGACTAATGGTTAAGGTCTTACTCTTACTCTGGCATCATGGTTAAGGTCTTAGACTCTTACTCTCGACTAATGGTTAAGGTCTTAACTCTTACTCTGGCATCATGGTTAAGGTCTTAACTCTGGCATCATGGTTAAGGTCTTAACTCTTACTCTGGACTAATGGTTAAGGTCTTAACTCGTAGTCTGGCATCATGGTTAAGGTCTTAACTCTTACTCTGGACTAATGGTTAAGGTCTTAGACTCTTACTCTGGACTAATGGTTAAGGTCTTAACTCTTTCTCTGGGCTAATGGTTAAGGTCTTAGACTCTTACTCTGGCATCATGGTTAAGGTCTTAGACTCTTACTCTGGCATCAAGGTTAAGGTCTTAACTCTTACTCTGGCATCATGGTTAAGGTCTTAACTCTTACTCTGGACTAATGGTTAAAGTCTTAACTCTTACTCTGGACTAATGGTTAAGGTCCTAACTCTTACTTTGGACTAATGGTTAAGGTCTTAACTCTTACTCTTGCATCATCGTTAAGGTCTTAACTCTTACTCTGGCATCATGGTTAAGGTCTTAACTCTTACTCTGGCTTCATGGTTAAGGTCTTAACTCTTACCCTGGACTAATGGTTAAGGTCTTAACTCTTACTCTGGGATCATGGTTAAGTTCGTAACTCTTACTGTGGCCTATTGGTTAAGGTCCTAACTCTTACTCTGGCATCATGGTTAAGGTCTTAGACTCATACTCTGGCATCATGGTTAAGATCTTATCTCTTACTCTGGACTAATGGTTAAGTTCTTAACTCTTACTCTGGCATCATGGTTAAGGTCTTAGACTCTTACTCTGGACTAATGGTTAAGGTCTTAACTCTTACTCTGGGCTAATTGTTAAGGTCTTAACTCTTACTCTGGACTAATGGTTAAGGTCTTATCTCTTACTCTGGACTACTGGTTAATGTCTTAACTCTTACTCTGGCATCATGGTTAAGGTCTTAACTCTCACTCTGTACTCATGGTTAAGGTCTTAACTCTTACTCTGTACTCATGGTTAAGGTCTTAACTCTAACTCTGGCATCATGGTTAAGGTCTTAACTCTTACTCTGGACTAATGGTTAAGGTCTTAACTCTTACTCTGGAATCATGGTTAAGGTCTTAACGATTACTCAGGACTAATGGTTAAGGTCTTAACTCTTACTCTGGACTAATGGTTAAGGTCTTAACTCTTACTCTGGCATCATGGTTAAGGTCTTAACACTTACTCTGGACTAATGGTTAAGGTCTTAGACTCTTACTCTGGACTAATGGTTAAGGTCTTAACTCTTACTCTGGACTAATGGTTAAGGTCTTAACTCTTACTCTGGCATCATGGTTAAGGTCTTAACTCTTACTCTGGACTAATGGTTAAGGTCTTAACTCTTACTCTGGACTAATGGTTAAGGTCTTAACTCTTACTCTGGCATCACGGTTAAGGTCTTAACTCTTACTCTGGACTAATGGTTAAGGTCTTAACTCTTACTCTGGACTAATGGTTACGGTCTTAACTCTTACTCTAGCATCATGGTTAAGGTCTTAACTCTTACTCTGGACTAATGCTTAAGGTCTTCACTCTTACTCTGGCATCATGGTTAAGGTGTTAACTCTTACTCTGGCATCATGGTTAAGGTCTTAACTCTTACTCTGGACTAATGGTTAAGGTCTTAGACTCTTACTCTGGACTAATGGTTAAGGTCTTAACTCTTACTCTGGCATCATGGTTAAGGTCTTAGACTCTTACTCTGGACTAATGGTTAAGGTCTTAACTCTTACTCTGGACTAATGGTTAAGGTCTTAACTCTTACTCTGGACTAATGGTTAAGGTCTTAGACTCTTACTCTCGACTAATGGTTAAGGTCTTAACTCTTACTCTGGCATCATGGTTAAGGTCTTAGACTCTTACTCTGGACTAATGGTTAAGGTCTTAACTCATACTCTGGACTAATGGTTAAGGTCTTAACTCTTACTCTGGACTAATGGTTAATGTATTAACTCTTACTCTGGCATCATGGGTAAGGTCTTAACTCTTACTCTGGACTAATGGTTAAGGTCTTAACTCTTACTCTGGCATCATGGTTAAGGTCCTAACTCTTACTCTGGACTAATGGTTAAGGTCTTAACTCTTACTCTGGGATCATGGTTAAGTTCGTAACTCTTACTGTGGCCTATTGGTTAAGGTCCTAACTCTTACTCTGGCATCATGGTTAATGTCTTAACTCTTACTCTGGCATCATGGTTAAGGTCTTAACTCTTACTCTGGACTAATGGTTAAGGTCTTAACTCTTAATCTGGCATCACGGTTAAGGTCTTAACTCTTACTCTGGACTAATGGTTAAAGTCTTAACTCTTACTCTGGGCTAATGGTTAAGGTCTTAACTCTTACTCTGGACTAATGGTTAAGGTCTTAACTCTTACTCTGGACTAATGGTTAAGGTCTTAACTCTTACTCTGGACTAATGGTTAAGGTCTTATCTCTTACTCTGGGTTAATAATTAAGGTCTTAACTCTTACTCTGGCATCATGGTTAAGGTGTTAGACTCTTACTCTGGACTAATGGTTAAGGTCTTAACTCTTACTCTGGGCTAATGGTTAAGGTCTTAACTCTTACTCTGGACTAATGGTTAAGGTCTTAGTCTCTTACTCTGGCATCATGGTTAAGGTCTTAACTCTTACTCTGAACTAATGGTTAAGGTCTTAACTCTTACTCTGGCATCATGGTTAAGTTCGTCACTCTTACTGTGGCCTATTGGTTAAGGTGCTAACTCTTACTCTGGCATCATGGTTAATGTCTTAACTCCTACTCTGGCATCATGGTTAAGGTCTTAACTCTTACTCTGGACTAATGGTTAAGGTCTTAACTCTTACTCTAGCATCACGGTTAAGGTCTTAACTCTTACTCTGGGCTAATGGTTAAGGTCTTAACTCTTACTCTGGACTAATGGTTAAGGTCTTAACTCTTACTCTGGACTAATGGTTAAGGTCTTAACTCTTACTCTGGGCTAATGATTAAGGTCTTAATTCTTACTCTGGCATCATGGTTAAGGTCTTAACTCTTACTCTGGACTAATGGTTAAGGTCTTAACTCTTACTCTGGCATCACGGTTAAGGTCTTAACTCTTACTCTGGACTAATCGTTAAGGTCTTAACTCTTACTCTGGACTAATGGTTACGGTCTTAACTCTTACTCTAGCATCATGGTTAAGGTCTTAACTCTTACTCTGGACTAATGCTTAAGGTCTTCACTCTTACTCTGGCATCATGGTTAAGGTCTTAACTCTTACTCTGGACTAATGGTTAAGGTCTTAGACTCTTACTCTGGACTAATGGTTAAGGTCTTAACTCTTACTCTGGCATCATGGTTAAGGTCTTAGACTCTTACTCTGGACTAATGGTTAAGGTCTTAACTCTTACTCTGGACTAATGGTTAAGGTCTTAACTCTTACTCTGGACTAATGGTTAAGGTCTTAGACTCTTACTCTCGACTAATGGATAAGGTCTTAACTCTTACTCTGGCATCATGGTTAAGGTCTTAGACTCTTACTCTGGACTAATGGTTAAGGTCTTAACTCATACTCTGGACTAATGGTTAATGTATTAACTCTTACTCTGGCATCATGGGTAAGGTCTTAACTCTTACTCTGGACTAATGGTTAAGGTCTTAACTCTTACTCTGGTATCATGGTTAAGGTCTTAACTCTTACTCTGGACTAATGGTTAAGGTCTTAACTCTTACTCTGGACTAATGGTTAAGGTCTTAACTCTTACTCTGGGATCATGGTTAAGTTCGTAACTCTTACTGTGGCCTATTGGTTAAGGTCCTAACTCTTACTCTGGCATCATGGTTAATGTCTTAACTCTTACTCTGGCATCATGGTTAAGGTCTTAACTCTTACTCTGGACTAATGGTTAAGGTCTTAACTCTTACTCTGGCATCACGGTTAAGGTCTTAACTCTTACTCTGGACTAATGGTTAAAGTCTTAACTCTTACTCTGGGCTAATGGTTAAGGTCTTAACTCTTACTCTGGACTAATGGTTAAGGTCTTAACTCTTACTCTGGACTAATGGTTAAGGTCTTAACTCTTACTCTGGACTAATGGTTAAGGTCTTATCTCTTACTCTGGGTTAATGATTAAGGTCTTAACTCTTACTCTGGCATCATGGTTAAGGTGTTAGACTCTTACTCTGGACTAATGGTTACGGTCTTAACTCTTACTCTGGGCTAATGGTTAAGGTCTTAACTCTTACTCTGGACTAATGGTTAAGGTCTTAACTCTTACTCTGGACTAATGGTTAAGGTCTTAGTCTCTTACTCTGGCATCATGGTTAAGGTCTTAACTCTTACTCTGAACTAATGGTTAAGGTCTTAACTCTTACTCTGGCATCATGGTTAAGTTCGTCACTCTTACTGTGGCCTATTGGTTAAGGTCCTAACTCTTACTCTGGCATCATGGTTAATGTCTTAACTCCTACTCTGGCATCATGGTTAAGGTCTTAACTCTTACTCTGGACTAATGGTTAAGGTCTTAACTCTTACTCTAGCATCACGGTTAAGGTCTTAACTCTTACTCTGGGCTAATGGTTAAGGTCTTAACTCTTACTCTGGACTAATGGTTAAGGTCTTAACTCTTACTCTGGACTAATGGTTAAGGTCTTAACTCTTACTCTGGGCTAATGATTAAGGTCTTAATTCTTACTCTGGCATCATGGTTAAGGTCTTAACTCTTACTCTGGACTAATGGTTAAGGTCTTAACTCTTACTCTGGCATCACGGTTAAGGTCTTAACTCTTACTCTGGACTAATCGTTAAGGTCTTAACTCTTACTCTGGACTAATGGTTACGGTCTTAACTCTTACTCTAGCATCATGGTTAAGGTCTTAACTCTTACTCTGGACTAATGCTTAAGGTCTTCACTCTTACTCTGGCATCATGGTTAAGGTCTTAACTCTTGCTCTGGCATCATGGTTAAGGTCTTAACTCTTACTCTGGACTAATGGTTAAGGTCTTAGACTCTTACTCTGGACTAATGGTTAAGGTCTTAACTCTTACTCTGGCATCATGGTTAAGGTCTTAGACTCTTACTCTGGACTAATGGTTAAGGTCTTAACTCTTACTCTGGACTAATGGTTAAGGTCTTAGACTCTTACTCTCGACTAATGGATAAGGTCTTAACTCTTACTCTGGCATCATGGTTAAGGTCTTAGACTCTTACTCTGGACTAATGGTTAAGGTCTTAACTCATACTCTGGACTAATGGTTAATGTATTAACTCTTACTCTGGCATCATGGGTAAGGTCTTAACTCTTACTCTGGACTAATGGTTAAGGTCTTAACTCTTACTCTGGCATCATGGTTAAGGTCTTAACTCTTACTCTGGACTAATGGTTAAGGTCTTAACTCTTACTCTGGGATCATGGTTAAGTTCGTAACTCTTACTGTGGCCTATTGGTTAAGGTCCTAACTCTTATTCTGGCATCATGGTTAATGTCTTAACTCTTACTCTGGCATCATGGTTAAGGTCTTAACTCTTACTCTGGACTAATGGTTAAGGTCTTAACTCTTACTCTGGCATCACGGTTAAGGTCTTAACTCTTACTCTGGACTAATGGTTAAAGTCTTAACTCTTACTCTGGACTAATGGTTAAGGTCTTATCTCTTACTCTGGGCTAATGATTAAGGTCTTAACTCTTACTCTGGCATCATGGTTAAGGTCTTAACTCTTACTCTGGCATCATGGTTAAGGTCTTAACTCTTACTCTGGACTAATGGTTAAGGTCTTAACTCTTACTCTGGCATCACGGTTGAGGTCTTAACTCTTACTCTGGACTAATGGTTAAGGTCTTAACTCTTACTCTGGGCTAATGATTAAGGTCTTAACTCTTACTCTGGCATCATGGTTAAGGTCTGAACTCTTACTCTGGACTAATGGTTAAGGTCTTAACTCTTACTCTGGCATCACGGTTAAGGTCTTAACTCTTACTCCGGACTAATGGTTAAGGTCTTAACTCTTACTCTGGACTAATGGTTACGGTCTTAACTCTTACTCTAGCATCATGGTTAAGGTCTTAACTCTTACTCTGGACTAATGGTTAAGGTCTTAACTCTTACTCTGGCATCATGGTTAAAGTCTTAACTCTTACTCTGGACTAATGGTTAAGGTCTTAGACTCTTACTCTGGACTAATGGTTAAGGTCTTAACTCTTACTCTGGACTAATGGTTAAGGTCTTAACTCTTACTCTGGACTAATGGTTAAGGTCTTAGACTCTTACTCTCGACTAATGGTTAAGGTCTTACTCTTACTCTGGCATCATGGTTAAGGTCTTAGACTCTTACTCTGGACTAATGGTTAAGGTCTTAACTCATACTCTGGACTAATGGTTAAGGTCTTAACTCTTACTCTGGACTAATGGTTAAGGTATTAACTCTTACTCTGGCATCATGGTTAAGGTCTTAACTCTTACTCTGGACTAATGGTTAAGGTCTTAACTCTTACTCTGGCATCATGGTTAAGGTCTTAACTCTTACTCTGGACTAATGGTTAAGGTCTTAACTCTTACTCTGGGATCATGGTTAAGTTCGTAACTCTTACTGTGGCCTATTGGTTAAGGTCCTAACTCTTACTCTGGCATCATGGTTAATGTCTTAACTCTTACTCTGGCATCATGGTTAAGGTCTTAACTCTTACTCTGGACTAATGGTTAAGGGCTTAACTCTTACTCTGGCATCACGGTTAAGGTCTTAACTCTTACTCTGGACTAATGGTTAAAGTCTTAACTCTTACTCTGGACTAATGGTTAAGGTCTTAACTCTTACTCTGGACTAATGGTTAAGGTCTTATCTCTTACTCTGGGCTAATGATTAAGGTCTTAACTCTTACTCTGGCATCATGGTTAAGGTCTTATCTCTTACTCTGGCATCATGGTTAAGGTCTTAACTCTTACTCTGGACTAATGGTTAAGGTCTTAACTCTTACTCTGGCATCACAGTTAAGGTCTTAACTCTTACCCTGGACTAATGGATAAGGTCTTAACTCTTACTCTGGACTAATGGTTAAGGTCTTAACTCTTACTCTAGCATCATGGTTAAGGTCTTAACTCTTACTCTGGACTAATGGTTAAGGTCTTAACTCTTACTCTGGCATCATGGTTAAGGTCTTAACTCTTACTCTGGCATCATAATTAAGGTCTTAACTCTTACTATGGACTAATGGTTAAGGTCTTAACTCTTACTCTGGACTAATGGTTAAGGTCTTAACTCTTACGCTGGCATCATGGTTAAGGTCTTAGACTCTTACTCTGGAATAATGGTTAAGGTCTTAACTCTTACTCTGGACTAATGGTTAAGGTCTTAACTCTTACTCTGGCATCACGGTTAAGGTCTTAACTCTTACTCTGGACTAATGGTTAAGGTCTTAACTCTTACTCTGGGCTAATGGTTAAGGTCTTAACTCTTACTCTGGACTAATGGTTAAGGTCTTAACTCTTACTCTGGACAAATGGTTAAGGTCTTAGACTCTTACTCTGGCATCATGGTTAAGGTCTTAACTCTTACTCTGAACTAATGGTTAAGGTCTTAACTCTTACTCTGGCATCATAGTTAAGTTCATAACTCATACTGTGGCCTATTGGTTAAGGTCCTAACTCTCACTCTGGCATCATGGTTAATATCTTAACTCTTACTCTGGCATCATGGTTAAGGTCTTAACTCTTACTCTGGACTAATGGTTAAGGTCTTAACTCTTACTCTAGCATCACGGTTAAGGTCTTAACTCTTACTCTGGGCTAATGGTTAATGTATTAACTCTTACTCTGGGATCATGGTTAAGTTCGTAACTCTTACTGTGGCCTATTGGTTAAGGTCCTAACTCTTACTCTGGCATCATGGTTAATGTCTTAACTCTTACTCTGGCATCATGGTTAAGGTCTTAACTCTTACTCTGGACTAATGGTTAAGGGCTTAACTCTTACTCTGGCATCACGGTTAAGGTCTTAACTCTTACTCTGGACTAATGGTTAAAGTCTTAACTCTTACTCTGGGCTAATGGTTAAGGTCTTAACTCTTACTCTGGACTAATGGTTAAGGTCTTAGACTCTTACTCTCGACTAATGGATAAGGTCTTAACTCTTACTCTGGCATCATGGTTAAGGTCTTAGACTCTTACTCTGGACTAATGGTTAAGGTCTTAACTCATACTCTGGACTAATGGTTAAGGTCTTAACTCTTACTCTGGACTAATGGTTAATGTATTAACTCTTACTCTGGCATCATGGGTAAGGTCTTAACTCTTACTCTGGACTAATGGTTAAGGTCTTAACTCTTACTCTGGCATCATGGTTAAGGTCTTAACTCTTACTCTGGACTAATGGTTAAGGTCTTAACTCTTACTCTGGGATCATGGTTAAGTTCGTAACTCTTACTGTGGCCTATTGGTTAAGGTCCTAACTCTTACTCTGGCATCATGGTTAATGTCTTAACTCTTACTCTGGCATCATGGTTAAGGTCTTAACTCTTACTCTGACTAATGGTTAAGGTCTTAACTCTTACTCTGGCATCACGGTTAAGGTCTTAACTCTTACTCTGGACAAATGGTTAAAGTCTTAACTCTTACTCTGGGCTAATGGTTAAGGTCTTAACTCTTACTCTGGACTAATGGTTAAGGTCTTAACTCTTACTCTGGACTAATGGTTAAGGTCTTAACTCTTACTCTGGACTAATGGTTAAGGTCTTATCTCTTACTCTGGGCTAATGATTAAGGTCTTAACTCTTACTCTGGCATCATGGTTAAGGTCTTAACTCTTACTCTGGCATCATGGTTAAGGTCTTAACTCTTACTCTGGACTAATGGTTAAGGTCTTAACTCTTACTCTGGCATCACGGTTAAGGTCTTAACTCTTACTCTGGACTAATGGTTAAGGTCTTAACTCTTACTCTGGGCTAATGATTAAGGTCTTAACTCTTACTCTGGCATCATGGTTAAGGTCTGAACTCTTACTCTGGACTAATGGTTAAGGTCTTAACTCTTACTCTGGCATCACGGTTAAGGTCTTAACTCTTACTCCGGACTAATGGTTAAGGTCTTAACTCTTACTCTGGACTAATGGTTACGGTCTTAACTCTTACTCTAGCATCATGGTTAAGGTCTTAACTCTTACTCTGGACTAATGGTTAAGGTCTTAACTCTTACTCTGGCATCATGGTTAAGGTCTTAACTCTTACTCTGGACTAATGGTTAAGGTCTTAGACTCTTACTCTGGACTAATGGTTAAGGTCTTAACTCTTACTCTGGACTAATGGTTAATGTCTTAACTCTTACTTTGGACTAATGGTTAAGGTCTTAGACTCTTACTCTCGACTAATGGTTAAGGTCTTACTCTTACTCTGGCATCATGGTTAAGGTCTTAGACTCTTACTCTGGACTAATGGTTAAGGTCTTAACTCATACTCTGGACTAATGGTTAAGGTCTTAACTCTTACTCTGGACTAATGGTTAAGGTATTAACTCTTACTCTGGCATCATGGTTAAGGTCTTAACTCTTACTCTGGACTAATGGTTAAGGTCTTAACTCTTACTCTGGCATCATGGTTAAGGTCTTAACTCTTACTCTGGACTAATGGTTAAGGTCTTAACTCTTACTCTGGGATCATGGTTAAGTTCGTAACTCTTACTGTGGCCTATTGGTTAAGGTCCTAACTCTTACTCTGGACTAATGGTTAATGTCTTAACTCTTACTCTGGCATCATGGTTAAGGTCTTAACTCTTACTCTGGACTAATGGTTAAGGTCTTAACTCTTACTCTGGGATCATGGTTAAGTTCGTAACTCTTACTGTGGCCTATTGGTTAAGGTCCTAACTCTTACTGTGGCATCATGGTTAAGGTCTTAACTCTTACTCTGGACTAATGGTTAAGGTCTTATCTCTTACTCTGGGCTAATGATTAAGGTCTTAACTCTTACTCTGGCATCATGGTTAAGGTCTTAACTCTTACTCTGGCATCATGGTTAAGGTCTTAACTCTTACTCTGGACTAATGGTTAAGGTCTTAACTCTTACTCTGGCATCACGGTTAAGGTCTTAACTCTTACTCTGGACTAATGGATAAGGTCTTAACTCATACTCTGGACTAATGGTTAATGTATTAACTCTTACTCTGGCATCATGGGTAAGGTCTTAACTCTTACTCTGGACTAATGGTTAAGGTCTTAACTCTTACTCTGGCATCATGGTTAAGTTCGTAACTCTTACTGTGGCCTATTGGTTAAGGTCCTAACTCTTATTCTGGCATCATGGTTAATGTCTTAACTCTTACTCTGGCATCATGGTTAAGGTCTTAACTCTTACTCTGGACTAATGGTTAAGGTCTTAACTCTTACTCTGGCATCACGGTTAAGGTCTTAACTCTTACTCTGGACTAATGGTTAAAGTCTTAACTCTTACTCTGGACTAATGGTTAAGGTCTTATCTCTTACTCTGGGCTAATGATTAAGGTCTTAACTCTTACTCTGGCATCATGGTTAAGGTCTTAACTCTTACTCTGGCATCATGGTTAAGGTCTTAACTCTTACTCTGGACTAATGGTTAAGGTCTTAACTCTTACTCTGGCATCACGGTTGAGGTCTTAACTCTTACTCTGGACTAATGGTTAAGGTCTTAACTCTTACTCTGGGCTAATGATTAAGGTCTTAACTCTTACTCTGGCATCATGGTTAAGGTCTGATCTCTTACTCTGGACTAATGGTTAAGGTCTTAACTCTTACTCTGGCATCACGATTAAGGTCTTAACTCTTACTCCGGACTAATGGTTAAGGTCTTAACTCTTACTCTGGACTAATGGTTACGGTCTTAACTCTTACTCTAGCATCATGGTTAAGGTCTTAACTCTTACTCTGGACTAATGGTTAAGGTCTTAACTCTTACTCTGGCATCATGGTTAAGGTCTTAACTCTTACTCTGGACTAATGGTTAAGGTCTTAGACTCTTACTCTGGACTAATGGTTAAGGTCTTAACTCTTACTCTGGACTAATGGTTAAGGTCTTAACTCTTACTCTGGACTAATGGTTAAGGTCTTAGACTCTTACTCTCGACTAATGGTTAAGGTCTTACTCTTACTCTGGCATCATGGTTAAGGTCTTAGACTCTTACTCTGGACTAATGGTTAAGGTCTTAACTCATACTCTGGACTAATGGTTAAGGTCTTAACTCTTACTCTGGACTAATGGTTAAGGTATTAACTCTTACTCTGGCATCATGGTTAAGGTCTTAACTCTTACTCTGGACTAATGGTTAAGGTCTTAACTCTTACTCTGGCATCATGGTTAAGGTCTTAACTCTTACTCTGGACTAATGGTTAAGGTCTTAACTCTTACTCTGGGATCATGGTTAAGTTCGTAACTCTTACTGTGGCCTATTGGTTAAGGTCCTAACTCTTACTCTGGCATCATGGTTAATGTCTTAACTCTTACTCTGGCATCATGGTTAAGGTCTTAACTCTTACTCTGGACTAATGGTTAAGGGCTTAACTCTTACTCTGGCATCACGGTTAAGGTCTTAACTCTTACTCTGGACTAATGGTTAAAGTCTTAACTCTTACTCTGGACTAATGGTTAAGGTCTTAACTCTTACTCTGGACTAATGGTTAAGGTCTTATCTCTTACTCTGGGCTGATGATTAAGGTCTTAACTCTTACTCTGGCATCATGGTTAAGGTCTTAACTCTTACTCTGGCATCATGGTTAAGGTCTTAACTCTTACTCTGGACTAATGGTTAAGGTCTTAACTCTTACTCTGGCATCACAGTTAAGGTCTTAACTCTTACTCTGGACTAATGGATAAGGTCTTAACTCTTACTCTGGACTAATGGTTAAGGTCTTAACTCTTACTCTAGCATCATGGTTAAGGTCTTAACTCTTACTCTGGACTAATGGTTAAGGTCTTAACTCTTACTCTGGCATCATGGTTAAGGTCTTAACTCTTACTCTGGCATCATGGTTAAGGTCTTAACTCTTACTATGGACTAATGGTTAAGGTCTTAACTCTTACTCTGGACTAATGGTTAAGGTCTTAACTCTTACTCTGGCATCATGGTTAAGGTCTTAACTCTTACTCTGGACTAATGGTTAAGGTATTAACTCTTACTCTGGCATCATGGTTAAGGTCTTAACTCTTACTCTGGACTAATGGTTAAGGTCTTAACTCTTACTCTGGCATCATGGTTAAGGTCTTAACTCTTACTCTGGACTAATGGTTAAGGTCTTAACTCTTACTCTGGGATCATGGTTAAGTTCGTAACTCTTACTGTGGCCTATTGGTTAAGGTCCTAACTCTTACTCTGGCATCATGGTTAATGTCTTAACTCTTACTCTGGCATCATGGTTAAGGTCTTAACTCTTACTCTGGACTAATGGTTAAGGGCTTAACTCTTACTCTGGCATCACGGTTAAGGTCTTAACTCTTACTCTGGACTAATGGTTAAAGTCTTAACTCTTACTCTGGACTAATGGTTAAGGTCTTAACTCTTACTCTGGACTAATGGTTAAGGTCTTATCTCTTACTCTGGGCTGATGATTAAGGTCTTAACTCTTACTCTGGCATCATGGTTAAGGTCTTAACTCTTACTCTGGCATCATGGTTAAGGTCTTAACTCTTACTCTGGACTAATGGTTAAGGTCTTAACTCTTACTCTGGCATCACAGTTAAGGTCTTAACTCTTACTCTGGACTAATGGATAAGGTCTTAACTCTTACTCTGGACTAATGGTTAAGGTCTTAACTCTTACTCTAGCATCATGGTTAAGGTCTTAACTCTTACTCTGGACTAATGGTTAAGGTCTTAACTCTTACTCTGGCATCATGGTTAAGGTCTTAACTCTTACTCTGGCATCATGGTTAAGGTCTTAACTCTTACTATGGACTAATGGTTAAGGTCTTAACTCTTACTCTGGACTAATGGTTAAGGTCTTAACTCTTACTCTGGCATCATGGTTAAGGTCTTAACTCTTACTCTGGCATCATGGTTAAGGTCTTAACTCTTACTATGGACTAATGGTTAAGGTCTTAACTCTTACTCTGGACTAATGGTTAAGGTCTTAACTCTTACACTGGCATCATGGTTAAGGTCTTAGACTCTTACTCTGAAATAATGGTTAAGGTCTTAACTCTTACTCTGGCATCACGGTTAAGGTCTTAACTCTTACTCTGGACTAATGGTTAAGGTCTTAACTCTTACTCTGGGCTAATGGTTAAGGTCTTAACTCTTACTCTGGACTAATGGTTAAGGTCTTAACTCTTACTCTGGACAAATGGTTAAGGTCTTAGACTCTTACTCTGGCATCATGGTTAATATCTTAACTCTTACTCTGGCATCATGGTTAAGGTCTTAACTCTTACTCTGGACTAATGGTTAAGGTCTTAACTCTTACTCTAGAATCACGGTTAAGGTCTTAACTCTTACTCTGGGCTAATGGTTAAGGTCTTAACTCTTACTCTGGACTAATGGTTAAGGTCTTAACTCTTACTCTGGACTAATGGTTAAGGTCTTAACTCTTACTCTGGGCTAACGATTAAGGTCTTAACTCTTACTCTGGTCTAATGGTTAAGGTCTTAGACTCTTACTCTGGACTAATGGTTAAGGTCTTAACTCTTACTCTGGCATCATGGTTAAGGTCCTAGACTCTTACTCTGGACTAATGGTTAAGGTCTTAACTCTTACTCTGGACTAAGGTTAAGGTCTTAGACTCTTACTCTCGACTAATGGTTAAGGTCTTACTCTTACTCTGGCATCATGGTTAAGGTCTTAGACTCTTACTCTGGACTAATGGTTAAGGTCTTAACTCATACTCTGGACTAATGGTTAAGGTCTTAACTCTTACTCTGGACTAATGGTTAAGGTATTAACTCTTACTCTGGCATCATGGTTAAGGTCTTAACTCTTACTCTGGACTAATGGTTAAGGTCTTAACTCTTACTCTGGCATCATGGTTAAGGTCTTAACTCTTACTCTGGACTAATGGTTAATGTCTTAAATCTTACTCTGGGATCCTGGTTAAGTTCGTAACTCTTACTGTGGCCTATTGGTTAAGGTCCTAACTCTTACTCTGGCATCATGGTTAATGTCTTAACTCTTACTCTGGCATCATGGTTAAGGTCTTAACTCTTACTCTGGACTAATGGTTAAGGGCTTAACTCTTACTCTGGCATCACGGTTAAGGTCTTAACTCTTACTCTGGACTAATGGTTAAAGTCATAACTCTTACTCTGGGCTAATGGTTAAGGTCTTAACTCTTACTCTGGACTAATGGTTAAGGTCTTAACTCTTACTCTGGACTAATGGTTAAGGTCTTAACTCTTACTCTGGACTAATGGTTAAGGTCTTATCTCTTACTCTGGGCTAATGATTAAGGTCTTAACTCTTACTCTGGCATCATGGTTAAGGTCTTAACTCTTACTCTGGCATCATGGTTAAGGTCTTAACTCTTACTATGGACTAATGGTTAAGGTCTTAACTCTTACTCTGGCATCACGGTTAAGGTCTTAACTCTTACTCTGGACTAATGGATAAGGTCTTAACTCTTACTCTGGACTAATGGTTAAGGTCTTAACTGTTACTCTGGACTAATGGTTAAGGTCTTAACTCTTACTCTGGGCTAATGGTTAAGGTCTTAACTCTTACTCTAGACTAATGGTTAAGGTCTTAACTCTTACTCTGGACAAATGGTTAAGGTCTTAGACTCTTACTCTGGCATCATGGTTAAGGTCTTACCTCTTACTCTGATCTAATGGTTAAGGTCTTAACTCTTACTCTGGCATCATAGTTAAGTTCGTAACTCATACTGTGGCCTATTGGTTAAGGTCCTAACTCTTACTCTGGCATCATGGTTAATATCTTAACTCTTACTCTGGCATCATGGTTAAGGTCTTAACTCTTACTCTGGACTAATGGTTAAGGTCTTAACTCTTACTCTAGCATCACGGTTAAGGTCTTAACTCTTACTCTGGGCTAATGGTTAAGGTCTTAACTCTTACTCTGGACTAATGGTTAAGGTCTTAACTCTTACTCTGGACTAATGGTTAAGGTCTTAACTCTTACTCTGGGCTAATGATTAAGGTCTTAACTCTTACTCTGGCATCATGGTTAAGGTCTTAACTCTTACTCTGGACTATTGGTTAAGGTCTTAACTCTTACTCTGGACTAATGGTTACGGTCTTAACTCTTACTCTAGCATCATGGTTAAGGTCTTAACTCTTACTCTGGACTAATGGTTAAGGTCTTAACTCTTACTCTGGCATCATGGTTAAGGTCTTAACTCTTACTCTGGACTAATGGTTAAGGTCTTAGACTCTTACTCTGGACTAATGGTTAAGGTCTTAACTCTTACTCTGGCATCATGGTTAAGGTCTTAGACTCTTACTCTGGACTAATGGTTAAGGTCTTAACTCTTACTCTGGACTAATGGTTAAGGTCTTAACTCTTACTCTGGACTAATGGTTAAGGTCTTAGACTCTTACTCTCGACTAATGGTTAAGGTCTTACTCTTACTCTGGCATCATGGTTAAGGTCTTAGACTCTTACTCTCGACTAATGGTTAAGGTCTTAACTCTTACTCTGGCATCATGGTTAAGGTCTTAACTCTGGCATCATGGTTAAGGTCTTAACTCTTACTCTGGACTAATGGTTAAGGTCTTAACTCGTAGTCTGGCATCATGGTTAAGGTCTTAACTCTTACTCTGGACTAATGGTTAAGGTCTTAGACTCTTACTCTGGACTAATGGTTAAGGTCTTAACTCTTTCTCTGGGCTAATGGTTAAGGTCTTAGACTCTTACTCTGGCATCATGGTTAAGGTCTTAGACTCTTACTCTGGCATCAAGGTTAAGGTCTTAACTCTTACTCTGGCATCATGGTTAAGGTCTTAACTCTTACTCTGGACTAATGGTTAAAGTCTTAACTCTTACTCTGGACTAATGGTTAAGGTCCTAACTCTTACTTTGGACTAATGGTTAAGGTCTTAACTCTTACTCTTGCATCATCGTTAAGGTCTTAACTCTTACTCTGGCATCATGGTTAAGGTCTTAACTCTTACTCTGGCTTCATGGTTAAGGTCTTAACTCTTACCCTGGACTAATGGTTAAGGTCTTAACTCTTACTCTGGGATCATGGTTAAGTTCGTAACTCTTACTGTGGCCTATTGGTTAAGGTCCTAACTCTTACTCTGGCATCATGGTTAAGGTCTTAGACTCATACTCTGGCATCATGGTTAAGATCTTATCTCTTACTCTGGACTAATGGTTAAGTTCTTAACTCTTACTCTGGCATCATGGTTAAGGTCTTAGACTCTTACTCTGGACTAATGGTTAAGGTCTTAACTCTTACTCTGGGCTAATTGTTAAGGTCTTAACTCTTACTCTGGACTAATGGTTAAGGTCTTATCTCTTACTCTGGACTACTGGTTAATGTCTTAACTCTTACTCTGGCATCATGGTTAAGGTCTTAACTCTCACTCTGTACTCATGGTTAAGGTCTTAACTCTTACTCTGTACTAATGGTTAAGGTATTAACTCTAACTCTGGCATCATGGTTAAGGTCTTAACTCTTACTCTGGACTAATGGTTAAGGTCTTAACTCTTACTCTGGAATCATGGTTAAGGTCTTAACGATTACTCAGGACTAATGGTTAAGGTCTTAACTCTTACTCTGGACTAATGGTTAAGGTCTTAACTCTTACTCTGGCATCATGGTTAAGGTCTTAACACTTACTCTGGACTAATGGTTAAGGTCTTAGACTCTTACTCTGGACTAATGGTTAAGGTCTTAACTCTTACTCTGGACTAATGGTTAAGGTCTTAACTCTTACTCTGGCATCATGGTTAAGGTCTTAACTCTTACTCTGGACTAATGGTTAAGGTCTTAACTCTTCCTCTGGACTAATGGTTAAGGTCTTAACTCTTACTCTGGCATCACGGTTAAGGTCTTAACTCTTACTCTGGACTAATGGTTAAGGTCTTAACTCTTACTCTGGACTAATGGTTACGGTCTTAACTCTTACTCTAGCATCATGGTTAAGGTCTTAACTCTTACTCTGGACTAATGCTTAAGGTCTTCACTCTTACTCTGGCATCATGGTTAAGGTGTTAACTCTTACTCTGGCATCATGGTTAAGGTCTTAACTCTTACTCTGGACTAATGGTTAAGGTCTTAGACTCTTACTCTGGACTAATGGTTAAGGTCTTAACTCTTACTCTGGCATCATGGTTAAGGTCTTAGACTCTTACTCTGGACTAATGGTTAAGGTCTTAACTCTTACTCTGGACTAATGGTTAAGGTCTTAACTCTTACTCTGGACTAATGGTTAAGGTCTTAGACTCTTACTCTCGACTAATGGTTAAGGTCTTAACTCTTACTCTGGCATCATGGTTAAGGTCTTAGACTCTTACTCTGGACTAATGGTTAAGGTCTTAACTCATACTCTGGACTAATGGTTAAGGTCTTAACTCTTACTCTGGACTAATGGTTAATGTATTAACTCTTACTCTGGCATCATGGGTAAGGTCTTAACTCTTACTCTGGACTAATGGTTAAGGTCTTAACTCTTACTCTGGCATCATGGTTAAGGTCCTAACTCTTACTCTGGACTAATGGTTAAGGTCTTAACTCTTACTCTGGCATCACGGTTAAGGTCTTAACTCTTACTCTGGACTAATGGTTAAAGTCTTAACTCTTACTCTGGGCTAATGGTTAAGGTCTTAACTCTTACTCTGGACTAATGGTTAAGGTCTTAACTCTTACTCTGGACTAATGGTTAAGGTCTTAACTCTTACTCTGGACTAATGGTTAAGGTCTTAGTCTCTTACTCTGGCATCATGGTTAAGGTCTTAACTCTTACTCTGAACTAATGGTTAAGGTCTTAACTCTTACTCTGGCATCATGGTTAAGTTTGTCACTCTTACTGTGGCCTATTGGTTAAGGTGCTAACTCTTACTCTGGCATCATGGTTAATGTCTTAACTCCTACTCTGGCATCATGGTTAAGGTCTTAACTCTTACTCTGGACTAATGGTTAAGGTCTTAACTCTTACTCTAGCATCACGGTTAAGGTCTTAACTCTTACTCTGGGCTAATGGTTAAGGTCTTAACTCTTACTCTGGACTAATGGTTAAGGTCTTAACTCTTACTCTGGACTAATGGTTAAGGTCTTAACTCTTACTCTGGGCTAATGATTAAGGTCTTAATTCTTACTCTGGCATCATGGTTAAGGTCTTAACTCTTACTCTGGACTAATGGTTAAGGTCTTAACTCTTACTCTGGCATCACGGTTAAGGTCTTAACTCTTACTCTGGACTAATCGTTAAGGTCTTAACTCTTACTCTGGACTAATGGTTACGGTCTTAACTCTTACTCTAGCATCATGGTTAAGGTCTTAACTCTTACTCTGGACTAATGCTTAAGGTCTTCACTCTTACTCTGGCATCATGGTTAAGGTCTTAACTCTTACTCTGGACTAATGGTTAAGGTCTTAGACTCTTACTCTGGACTAATGGTTAAGGTCTTAACTCTTACTCTGGCATCATGGTTAAGGTCTTAGACTCTTACTCTGGACTAATGGTTAAGGTCTTAACTCTTACTCTGGACTAATGGTTAAGGTCTTAACTCTTACTCTGGACTAATGGTTAAGGTCTTAGACTCTTACTCTCGACTAATGGATAAGGTCTTAACTCTTACTCTGGCATCATGGTTAAGGTCTTAGACTCTTACTCTGGACTAATGGTTAAGGTCTTAACTCATACTCTGGACTAATGGTTAATGTATTAACTCTTACTCTGGCATCATGGGTAAGGTCTTAACTCTTACTCTGGACTAATGGTTAAGGTCTTAACTCTTACTCTGGTATCATGGTTAAGGTCTTAACTCTTACTCTGGACTAATGGTTAAGGTCTTAACTCTTACTCTGGACTAATGGTTAAGGTCTTAACTCTTACTCTGGGATCATGGTTAAGTTCGTAACTCTTACTGTGGCCTATTGGTTAAGGTCCTAACTCTTACTCTGGCATCATGGTTAATGTCTTAACTCTTACTCTGGCATCATGGTTAAGGTCTTAACTCTTACTCTGGACTAATGGTTAAGGTCTTAACTCTTACTCTGGCATCACGGTTAAGGTCTTAACTCTTACTCTGGACTAATGGTTAAAGTCTTAACTCTTACTCTGGGCTAATGGTTAAGGTCTTAACTCTTACTCTGGACTAATGGTTAAGGTCTTAACTCTTACTCTGGACTAATGGTTAAGGTCTTAACTCTTACTCTGGACTAATGGTTAAGGTCTTATCTCTTACTCTGGGTTAATGATTAAGGTCTTAACTCTTACTCTGGCATCATGGTTAAGGTGTTAGACTCTTACTCTGGACTAATGGTTACGGTCTTAACTCTTACTCTGGGCTAATGGTTAAGGTCTTAACTCTTACTCTGGACTAATGGTTAAGGTCTTAACTCTTACTCTGGACTAATGGTTAAGGTCTTAGTCTCTTACTCTGGCATCATGGTTAAGGTCTTAACTCTTACTCTGAACTAATGGTTAAGGTCTTAACTCTTACTCTGGCATCATGGTTAAGTTCGTCACTCTTACTGTGGCCTATTGGTTAAGGTCCTAACTCTTACTCTGGCATCATGGTTAATGTCTTAACTCCTACTCTGGCATCATGGTTAAGGTCTTAACTCTTACTCTGGACTAATGGTTAAGGTCTTAACTCTTACTCTAGCATCACGGTTAAGGTCTTAACTCTTACTCTGGGCTAATGGTTAAGGTCTTAACTCTTACTCTGGACTAATGGTTAAGGTCTTAACTCTTACTCTGGACTAATGGTTAAGGTCTTAACTCTTACTCTGGGCTAATGATTAAGGTCTTAATTCTTACTCTGGCATCATGGTTAAGGTCTTAACTCTTACTCTGGACTAATGGTTAAGGTCTTAACTCTTACTCTGGCATCACGGTTAAGGTCTTAACTCTTACTCTGGACTAATCGTTAAGGTCTTAACTCTTACTCTGGACTAATGGTTACGGTCTTAACTCTTACTCTAGCATCATGGTTAAGGTCTTAACTCTTACTCTGGACTAATGCTTAAGGTCTTCACTCTTACTCTGGCATCATGGTTAAGGTCTTAACTCTTGCTCTGGCATCATGGTTAAGGTCTTAACTCTTACTCTGGACTAATGGTTAAGGTCTTAGACTCTTACTCTGGACTAATGGTTAAGGTCTTAACTCTTACTCTGGCATCATGGTTAAGGTCTTAGACTCTTACTCTGGACTAATGGTTAAGGTCTTAACTCTTACTCTGGACTAATGGTTAAGGTCTTAGACTCTTACTCTCGACTAATGGATAAGGTCTTAACTCTTACTCTGGCATCATGGTTAAGGTCTTAGACTCTTACTCTGGACTAATGGTTAAGGTCTTAACTCATACTCTGGACTAATGGTTAATGTATTAACTCTTACTCTGGCATCATGGGTAAGGTCTTAACTCTTACTCTGGACTAATGGTTAAGGTCTTAACTCTTACTCTGGCATCATGGTTAAGGTCTTAACTCTTACTCTGGACTAATGGTTAAGGTCTTAACTCTTACTCTGGGATCATGGTTAAGTTCGTAACTCTTACTGTGGCCTATTGGTTAAGGTCCTAACTCTTATTCTGGCATCATGGTTAATGTCTTAACTCTTACTCTGGCATCATGGTTAAGGTCTTAACTCTTACTCTGGACTAATGGTTAAGGTCTTAACTCTTACTCTGGCATCACGGTTAAGGTCTTAACTCTTACTCTGGACTAATGGTTAAAGTCTTAACTCTTACTCTGGACTAATGGTTAAGGTCTTATCTCTTACTCTGGGCTAATGATTAAGGTCTTAACTCTTACTCTGGCATCATGGTTAAGGTCTTAACTCTTACTCTGGCATCATGGTTAAGGTCTTAACTCTTACTCTGGACTAATGGTTAAGGTCTTAACTCTTACTCTGGCATCACGGTTGAGGTCTTAACTCTTACTCTGGACTAATGGTTAAGGTCTTAACTCTTACTCTGGGCTAATGATTAAGGTCTTAACTCTTACTCTGGCATCATGGTTAAGGTCTGAACTCTTACTCTGGACTAATGGTTAAGGTCTTAACTCTTACTCTGGCATCACGGTTAAGGTCTTAACTCTTACTCCGGACTAATGGTTAAGGTCTTAACTCTTACTCTGGACTAATGGTTACGGTCTTAACTCTTACTCTAGCATCATGGTTAAGGTCTTAACTCTTACTCTGGACTAATGGTTAAGGTCTTAACTCTTACTCTGGCATCATGGTTAAGGTCTTAACTCTTACTCTGGACTAATGGTTAAGGTCTTAGACTCTTACTCTGGACTAATGGTTAAGGTCTTAACTCTTACTCTGGACTAATGGTTAAGGTCTTAACTCTTACTCTGGACTAATGGTTAAGGTCTTAGACTCTTACTCTCGACTAATGGTTAAGGTCTTACTCTTACTCTGGCATCATGGTTAAGGTCTTAGACTCTTACTCTGGACTAATGGTTAAGGTCTTAACTCATACTCTGGACTAATGGTTAAGGTCTTAACTCTTACTCTGGACTAATGGTTAAGGTATTAACTCATACTCTGGCATCATGGTTAAGGTCTTAACTCTTACTCTGGACTAATGGTTAAGGTCTTAACTCTTACTCTGGCATCATGGTTAAGGTCTTAACTCTTACTCTGGACTAATGGTTAAGGTCTTAACTCTTACTCTGGGATCATGGTTAAGTTCGTAACTCTTACTGTGGCCTATTGGTTAAGGTCCTAACTCTTACTCTGGCATCATGGTTAATGTCTTAACTCTTACTCTGGCATCATGGTTAAGGTCTTAACTCTTACTCTGGACTAATGGTTAAGGGCTTAACTCTTACTCTGGCATCACGGTTAAGGTCTTAACTCTTACTCTGGACTAATGGTTAAAGTCTTAACTCTTACTCTGGACTAATGGTTAAGGTCTTAACTCTTACTCTGGACTAATGGTTAAGGTCTTATCTCTTACTCTGGGCTAATGATTAAGGTCTTAACTCTTACTCTGGCATCATGGTTAAGGTCTTATCTCTTACTCTGGCATCATGGTTAAGGTCTTAACTCTTACTCTGGACTAATGGTTAAGGTCTTAACTCTTACTCTGGCATCACAGTTAAGGTCTTAACTCTTACTCTGGACTAATGGATAAGGTCTTAACTCTTACTCTGGACTAATGGTTAAGGTCTTAACTCTTACTCTAGCATCATGGTTAAGGTCTTAACTCTTACTCTGGACTAATGGTTAAGGTCTTAACTCTTACTCTGGCATCATGGTTAAGGTCTTAACTCTTACTCTGGCATCATAATTAAGGTCTTAACTCTTACTATGGACTAATGGTTAAGGTCTTAACTCTTACTCTGGACTAATGGTTAAGGTCTTAACTCTTACTCTGGCATCATGGTTAAGGTCTTAGACTCTTACTCTGGAATAATGGTTAAGGTCTTAACTCTTACTCTGGACTAATGGTTAAGGTCTTAACTCTTACTCTGGCATCACGGTTAAGGTCTTAACTCTTACTCTGGACTAATGGTTAAGGTCTTAACTCTTACTCTGGGCTAATGGTTAAGGTCTTAACTCTTACTCTGGACTAATGGTTAAGGTCTTAACTCTTACTCTGGACAAATGGTTAAGGTCTTAGACTCTTACTCTGGCATCATGGTTAAGGTCTTAACTCTTACTCTGAACTAATGGTTAAGGTCTTAACTCTTACTCTGGCATCATAGTTAAGTTCATAACTCATACTGTGGCCTATTGGTTAAGGTCCTAACTCTCACTCTGGCATCATGGTTAATATCTTAACTCTTACTCTGGCATCATGGTTAAGGTCTTAACTCTTACTCTGGACTAATGGTTAAGGTCTTAACTCTTACTCTAGCATCACGGTTAAGGTCTTAACTCTTACTCTGGGCTAATGGTTAATGTATTAACTCTTACTCTGGGATCATGGTTAAGTTCGTAACTCTTACTGTGGCCTATTGGTTAAGGTCCTAACTCTTACTCTGGCATCATGGTTAATGTCTTAACTCTTACTCTGGCATCATGGTTAAGGTCTTAACTCTTACTCTGGACTAATGGTTAAGGGCTTAACTCTTACTCTGGCATCACGGTTAAGGTCTTAACTCTTACTCTGGACTAATGGTTAAAGTCTTAACTCTTACTCTGGGCTAATGGTTAAGGTCTTAACTCTTACTCTGGACTAATGGTTAAGGTCTTAGACTCTTACTCTCGACTAATGGATAAGGTCTTAACTCTTACTCTGGCATCATGGTTAAGGTCTTAGACTCTTACTCTGGACTAATGGTTAAGGTCTTAACTCATACTCTGGACTAATGGTTAAGGTCTTAACTCTTACTCTGGACTAATGGTTAATGTATTAACTCTTACTCTGGCATCATGGGTAAGGTCTTAACTCTTACTCTGGACTAATGGTTAAGGTCTTAACTCTTACTCTGGCATCATGGTTAAGGTCTTAACTCTTACTCTGGACTAATGGTTAAGGTCTTAACTCTTACTCTGGGATCATGGTTAAGTTCGTAACTCTTACTGTGGCCTATTGGTTAAGGTCCTAACTCTTACTCTGGCATCATGGTTAATGTCTTAACTCTTACTCTGGCATCATGGTTAAGGTCTTAACTCTTACTCTGACTAATGGTTAAGGTCTTAACTCTTACTCTGGCATCACGGTTAAGGTCTTAACTCTTACTCTGGACAAATGGTTAAAGTCTTAACTCTTACTCTGGGCTAATGGTTAAGGTCTTAACTCTTACTCTGGACTAATGGTTAAGGTCTTAACTCTTACTCTGGACTAATGGTTAAGGTCTTAACTCTTACTCTGGACTAATGGTTAAGGTCTTATCTCTTACTCTGGGCTAATGATTAAGGTCTTAACTCTTACTCTGGCATCATGGTTAAGGTCTTAACTCTTACTCTGGCATCATGGTTAAGGTCTTAACTCTTACTCTGGACTAATGGTTAAGGTCTTAACTCTTACTCTGGCATCACGGTTAAGGTCTTAACTCTTACTCTGGACTAATGGTTAAGGTCTTAACTCTTACTCTGGGCTAATGATTAAGGTCTTAACTCTTACTCTGGCATCATGGTTAAGGTCTGAACTCTTACTCTGGACTAATGGTTAAGGTCTTAACTCTTACTCTGGCATCACGGTTAAGGTCTTAACTCTTACTCCGGACTAATGGTTAAGGTCTTAACTCTTACTCTGGACTAATGGTTACGGTCTTAACTCTTACTCTAGCATCATGGTTAAGGTCTTAACTCTTACTCTGGACTAATGGTTAAGGTCTTAACTCTTACTCTGGCATCATGGTTAAGGTCTTAACTCTTACTCTGGACTAATGGTTAAGGTCTTAGACTCTTACTCTGGACTAATGGTTAAGGTCTTAACTCTTACTCTGGACTAATGGTTAATGTCTTAACTCTTACTCTGGACTAATGGTTAAGGTCTTAGACTCTTACTCTCGACTAATGGTTAAGGTCTTACTCTTACTCTGGCATCATGGTTAAGGTCTTAGACTCTTACTCTGGACTAATGGTTAAGGTCTTAACTCATACTCTGGACTAATGGTTAAGGTCTTAACTCTTACTCTGGACTAATGGTTAAGGTATTAACTCTTACTCTGGCATCATGGTTAAGGTCTTAACTCTTACTCTGGACTAATGGTTAAGGTCTTAACTCTTACTCTGGCATCATGGTTAAGGTCTTAACTCTTACTCTGGACTAATGGTTAAGGTCTTAACTCTTACTCTGGGATCATGGTTAAGTTCGTAACTCTTACTGTGGCCTATTGGTTAAGGTCCTAACTCTTACTCTGGACTAATGGTTAATGTCTTAACTCTTACTCTGGCATCATGGTTAAGGTCTTAACTCTTACTCTGGACTAATGGTTAAGGTCTTAACTCTTACTCTGGGATCATGGTTAAGTTCGTAACTCTTACTGTGGCCTATTGGTTAAGGTCCTAACTCTTACTCTGGCATCATGGTTAAGGTCTTAACTCTTACTCTGGACTAATGGTTAAGGTCTTATCTCTTACTCTGGGCTAATGATTAAGGTCTTAACTCTTACTCTGGCATCATGGTTAAGGTCTTAACTCTTACTCTGGCATCATGGTTAAGGTCTTAACTCTTACTCTGGACTAATGGTTAAGGTCTTAACTCTTACTCTGGCATCACGGTTAAGGTCTTAACTCTTACTCTGGACTAATGGATAAGGTCTTAACTCATACTCTGGACTAATGGTTAATGTATTAACTCTTACTCTGGCATCATGGGTAAGGTCTTAACTCTTACTCTGGACTAATGGTTAAGGTCTTAACTCTTACTCTGGCATCATGGTTAAGGTCTTAACTCTTACTCTGGACTAATGGTTAAGGTCTTAACTCTTACTCTGGGATCATGGTTAAGTTCGTAACTCTTACTGTGGCCTATTGGTTAAGGTCCTAACTCTTATTCTGGCATCATGGTTAATGTCTTAACTCTTACTCTGGCATCATGGTTAAGGTCTTAACTCTTACTCTGGACTAATGGTTAAGGTCTTAACTCTTACTCTGGCATCACGGTTAAGGTCTTAACTCTTACTCTGGACTAATGGTTAAAGTCTTAACTCTTACTCTGGACTAATGGTTAAGGTCTTAACTCTTACTCTGGACTAATGGTTAAGGTCTTAACTCTTACTCTGGACTAATGGTTAAGGTCTTATCTCTTACTCTGGGCTAATGATTAAGGTCTTAACTCTTACTCTGGCATCATTGTTAAGGTCTTAACTCTTACTCTGGCATCATGGTTAAGGTCTTAACTCTTACTATGGACTAATGGTTAAGGTCTTAACTCTTACTCTGGCATCACGGTTAAGGTCTTAACTCTTACTCTGGACTAATGGATAAGGTCTTAACTCTTACTCTGGACTAATGGTTAAGGTCTTAACTGTTACTCTGGACTAATGGTTAAGGTCTTAACTCTTACTCTGGGCTAATGGTTAAGGTCTTAACTCTTACTCTAGACTAATGGTTAAGGTCTTAACTCTTACTCTGGACTAATGGTTAAGGTCTTAACTCTTACTCTGGCATCATGGTTAAGGTCTTAACTCTTACTCTGGACTAATGGTTAAGGTCTTAACTCTTACTCTGGCATCATAGTTAAGTTCGTAACTCATACTGTGGCCTATTGGTTAAGGTCCTAACTCTTACTCTGGCATCATGGTTAATATCTTAACTCTTACTCTGGCATCATGGTTAAGGTCTTAACTCTTACTCTGGACTAATGGTTAAGGTCTTAACTCTTACTCTAGCATCACGGTTAAGGTCTTAACTCTTACTCTGGGCTAATGGTTAAGGTCTTAACTCTTACTCTGGACTAATGGTTAAGGTCTTAACTCTTACTCTGGACTAATGGTTAAGGTCTTAACTCTTACTCTGGACTAATGGTTAAGGTCTTAACTCTTACTCTGGGCTAATGATTAAGGTCTTAACTCTTACTCTGGCATCATGGTTAAGGTCTTAACTCTTACTCTGGACTATTGGTTAAGGTCTTAACTCTTACTCTGGACTAATGGTTACGGTCTTAACTCTTACTCTAGCATCATGGTTAAGGTCTTAACTCTTACTCTGGACTAATGGTTAAGGTCTTAACTCTTACTCTGGCATCATGGTTAAGGTCTTAACTCTTACTCTGGACTAATGGTTAAGGTCTTAGACTCTTACTCTGGACTAATGGTTAAGGTCTTAACTCTTACTCTGGCATCATGGTTAAGGTCTTAGACTCTTACTCTGGACTAATGGTTAAGGTCTTAACTCTTACTCTGGACTAATGGTTAAGGTCTTAACTCTTACTCTGGACTAATGGTTAAGGTCTTAGACTCTTACTCTCGACTAATGGTTAAGGTCTTACTCTTACTCTGGCATCATGGTTAAGGTCTTAGACTCTTACTCTCGACTAATGGTTAAGGTCTTAACTCTTACTCTGGCATCATGGTTAAGGTCTTAACTCTGGCATCATGGTTAAGGTCTTAACTCTTACTCTGGACTAATGGTTAAGGTCTTAACTCGTAGTCTGGCATCATGGTTAAGGTCTTAACTCTTACTCTGGACTAATGGTTAAGGTCTTAGACTCTTACTCTGGACTAATGGTTAAGGTCTTAACTCTTTCTCTGGGCTAATGGTTAAGGTCTTAGACTCTTACTCTGGCATCATGGTTAAGGTCTTAGACTCTTACTCTGGCATCAAGGTTAAGGTCTTAACTCTTACTCTGGCATCATGGTTAAGGTCTTAACTCTTACTCTGGACTAATGGTTAAAGTCTTAACTCTTACTCTGGACTAATGGTTAAGGTCCTAACTCTTACTTTGGACTAATGGTTAAGGTCTTAACTCTTACTCTTGCATCATCGTTAAGGTCTTAACTCTTACTCTGGCATCATGGTTAAGGTCTTAACTCTTACTCTGGCTTCATGGTTAAGGTCTTAACTCTTACCCTGGACTAATGGTTAAGGTCTTAACTCTTACTCTGGGATCATGGTTAAGTTCGTAACTCTTACTGTGGCCTATTGGTTAAGGTCCTAACTCTTACTCTGGCATCATGGTTAAGGTCTTAGACTCATACTCTGGCATCATGGTTAAGATCTAATCTCTTACTCTGGACTAATGGTTAAGTTCTTAACTCTTACTCTGGCATCATGGTTAAGGTCTTAGACTCTTACTCTGGACTAATGGTTAAGGTCTTAACTCTTACTCTGGGCTAATTGTTAAGGTCTTAACTCTTACTCTGGACTAATGGTTAAGGTCTTATCTCTTACTCTGGACTACTGGTTAATGTCTTAACTCTTACTCTGGCATCATGGTTAAGGTCTTAACTCTCACTCTGTACTCATGGTTAAGGTCTTAACTCTTACTCTGTACTCATGGTTAAGGTCTTAACTCTAACTCTGGCATCATGGTTAAGGTCTTAACTCTTACTCTGGACTAATGGTTAAGGTCTTAACTCTTACTCTGGAATCATGGTTAAGGTCTTAACGATTACTCAGGACTAATGGTTAAGGTCTTAACTCTTACTCTGGACTAATGGTTAAGGTCTTAACTCTTACTCTGGCATCATGGTTAAGGTCTTAACACTTACTCTGGACTAATGGTTAAGGTCTTAGACTCTTACTCTGGACTAATGGTTAAGGTCTTAACTCTTACTCTGGACTAATGGTTAAGGTCTTAACTCTTACTCTGGCATCATGGTTAAGGTCTTAACTCTTACTCTGGACTAATGGTTAAGGTCTTAACTCTTACTCTGGACTAATGGTTAAGGTCTTAACTCTTACTCTGGCATCACGGTTAAGGTCTTAACTCTTACTCTGGACTAATGGTTAAGGTCTTAACTCTTACTCTGGACTAATGGTTACGGTCTTAACTCTTACTCTAGCATCATGGTTAAGGTCTTAACTCTTACTCTGGACTAATGCTTAAGGTCTTCACTCTTACTCTGGCATCATGGTTAAGGTGTTAACTCTTACTCTGGCATCATGGTTAAGGTCTTAACTCTTACTCTGGACTAATGGTTAAGGTCTTAGACTCTTACTCTGGACTAATGGTTAAGGTCTTAACTCTTACTCTGGCATCATGGTTAAGGTCTTAGACTCTTACTCTGGACTAATGGTTAAGGTCTTAACTCTTACTCTGGACTAATGGTTAAGGTCTTAACTCTTACTCTGGACTAATGGTTAAGGTCTTAGACTCTTACTCTCGACTAATGGTTAAGGTCTTAACTCTTACTCTGGCATCATGGTTAAGGTCTTAGACTCTTACTCTGGACTAATGGTTAAGGTCTTAACTCATACTCTGGACTAATGGTTAAGGTCTTAACTCTTACTCTGGACTAATGGTTAATGTATTAACTCTTACTCTGGCATCATGGGTAAGGTCTTAACTCTTACTCTGGACTAATGGTTAAGGTCTTAACTCTTACTCTGGCATCATGGTTAAGGTCCTAACTCTTACTCTGGACTAATGGTTAAGGTCTTAACTCTTACTCTGGGATCATGGTTAAGTTCGTAACTCTTACTGTGGCCTATTGGTTAAGGTCCTAACTCTTACTCTGGCATCATGGTTAATGTCTTAACTCTTACTCTGGCATCATGGTTAAGGTCTTAACTCTTACTCTGGACTAATGGTTAAGGTCTTAACTCTTAATCTGGCATCACGGTTAAGGTCTTAACTCTTACTCTGGACTAATGGTTAAAGTCTTAACTCTTACTCTGGGCTAATGGTTAAGGTCTTAACTCTTACTCTGGACTAATGGTTAAGGTCTTAACTCTTACTCTGGACTAATGGTTAAGGTCTTAACTCTTACTCTGGACTAATGGTTAAGGTCTTATCTCTTACTCTGGGTTAATAATTAAGGTCTTAACTCTTACTCTGGCATCATGGTTAAGGTGTTAGACTCTTACTCTGGACTAATGGTTAAGGTCTTAACTCTTACTCTGGGCTAATGGTTAAGGTCTTAACTCTTACTCTGGACTAATGGTTAAGGTCTTAACTCTTACTCTGGACTAATGGTTAAGGTCTTAGTCTCTTACTCTGGCATCATGGTTAAGGTCTTAACTCTTACTCTGAACTAATGGTTAAGGTCTTAACTCTTACTCTGGCATCATGGTTAAGTTCGTCACTCTTACTGTGGCCTATTGGTTAAGGTGCTAACTCTTACTCTGGCATCATGGTTAATGTCTTAACTCCTACTCTGGCATCATGGTTAAGGTCTTAACTCTTACTCTGGACTAATGGTTAAGGTCTTAACTCTTACTCTAGCATCACGGTTAAGGTCTTAACTCTTACTCTGGGCTAATGGTTAAGGTCTTAACTCTTACTCTGGACTAATGGTTAAGGTCTTAACTCTTACTCTGGACTAATGGTTAAGGTCTTAACTCTTACTCTGGGCTAATGATTAAGGTCTTAATTCTTACTCTGGCATCATGGTTAAGGTCTTAACTCTTACTCTGGACTAATGGTTAAGGTCTTAACTCTTACTCTGGCATCACGGTTAAGGTCTTAACTCTTACTCTGGACTAATCGTTAAGGTCTTAACTCTTACTCTGGACTAATGGTTACGGTCTTAACTCTTACTCTAGCATCATGGTTAAGGTCTTAACTCTTACTCTGGACTAATGCTTAAGGTCTTCACTCTTACTCTGGCATCATGGTTAAGGTCTTAACTCTTACTCTGGACTAATGGTTAAGGTCTTAGACTCTTACTCTGGACTAATGGTTAAGGTCTTAACTCTTACTCTGGCATCATGGTTAAGGTCTTAGACTCTTACTCTGGACTAATGGTTAAGGTCTTAACTCTTACTCTGGACTAATGGTTAAGGTCTTAACTCTTACTCTGGACTAATGGTTAAGGTCTTAGACTCTTACTCTCGACTAATGGATAAGGTCTTAACTCTTACTCTGGCATCATGGTTAAGGTCTTAGACTCTTACTCTGGACTAATGGTTAAGGTCTTAACTCATACTCTGGACTAATGGTTAATGTATTAACTCTTACTCTGGCATCATGGGTAAGGTCTTAACTCTTACTCTGGACTAATGGTTAAGGTCTTAACTCTTACTCTGGTATCATGGTTAAGGTCTTAACTCTTACTCTGGACTAATGGTTAAGGTCTTAACTCTTACTCTGGACTAATGGTTAAGGTCTTAACTCTTACTCTGGGATCATGGTTAAGTTCGTAACTCTTACTGTGGCCTATTGGTTAAGGTCCTAACTCTTACTCTGGCATCATGGTTAATGTCTTAACTCTTACTCTGGCATCATGGTTAAGGTCTTAACTCTTACTCTGGACTAATGGTTAAGGTCTTAACTCTTACTCTGGCATCACAGTTAAGGTCTTAACTCTTACTCTGGACTAATGGTTAAAGTCTTAACTCTTACTCTGGGCTAATGGTTAAGGTCCTAACTCTTACTCTGGACTAATGGTTAAGGTCTTAACTCTTACTCTGGACTAATGGTTAAGGTCTTAACTCTTACTCTGGACTAATGGTTAAGGTCTTATCTCTTACTCTGGGTTAATGATTAAGGTCTTAACTCTTACTCTGGCATCATGGTTAAGGTGTTAGACTCTTACTCTGGACTAATGGTTACGGTCTTAACTCTTACTCTGGGCTAATGGTTAAGGTCTTAACTCTTACTCTGGACTAATGGTTAAGGTCTTAACTCTTACTCTGGACTAATGGTTAAGGTCTTAGTCTCTTACTCTGGCATCATGGTTAAGGTCTTAACTCTTACTCTGAACTAATGGTTAAGGTCTTAACTCTTACTCTGGCATCATGGTTAAGTTCGTCACTCTTACTGTGGCCTATTGGTTAAGGTCCTAACTCTTACTCTGGCATCATGGTTAATGTCTTAACTCCTACTCTGGCATCATGGTTAAGGTCTTAACTCTTACTCTGGACTAATGGTTAAGGTCTTAACTCTTACTCTAGCATCACGGTTAAGGTCTTAACTCTTACTCTGGGCTAATGGTTAAGGTCTTAACTCTTACTCTGGACTAATGGTTAAGGTCTTAACTCTTACTCTGGACTAATGGTTAAGGTCTTAACTCTTACTCTGGGCTAATGATTAAGGTCTTAATTCTTACTCTGGCATCATGGTTAAGGTCTTAACTCTTACTCTGGACTAATGGTTAAGGTCTTAACTCTTACTCTGGCATCACGGTTAAGGTCTTAACTCTTACTCTGGACTAATCGTTAAGGTCTTAACTCTTACTCTGGACTAATGGTTACGGTCTTAACTCTTACTCTAGCATCATGGTTAAGGTCTTAACTCTTACTCTGGACTAATGCTTAAGGTCTTCACTCTTACTCTGGCATCATGGTTAAGGTCTTAACTCTTGCTCTGGCATCATGGTTAAGGTCTTAACTCTTACTCTGGACTAATGGTTAAGGTCTTAGACTCTTACTCTGGACTAATGGTTAAGGTCTTAACTCTTACTCTGGCATCATGGTTAAGGTCTTAGACTCTTACTCTGGACTAATGGTTAAGGTCTTAACTCTTACTCTGGACTAATGGTTAAGGTCTTAGACTCTTACTCTCGACTAATGGATAAGGTCTTAACTCTTACTCTGGCATCATGGTTAAGGTCTTAGACTCTTACTCTGGACTAATGGTTAAGGTCTTAACTCATACTCTGGACTAATGGTTAATGTATTAACTCTTACTCTGGCATCATGGGTAAGGTCTTAACTCTTACTCTGGACTAATGGTTAAGGTCTTAACTCTTACTCTGGCATCATGGTTAAGGTCTTAACTCTTACTCTGGACTAATGGTTAAGGTCTTAACTCTTACTCTGGGATCATGGTTAAGTTCGTAACTCTTACTGTGGCCTATTGGTTAAGGTCCTAACTCTTATTCTGGCATCATGGTTAATGTCTTAACTCTTACTCTGGCATCATGGTTAAGGTCTTAACTCTTACTCTGGACTAATGGTTAAGGTCTTAACTCTTACTCTGGCATCACGGTTAAGGTCTTAACTCTTACTCTGGACTAATGGTTAAAGTCTTAACTCTTACTCTGGACTAATGGTTAAGGTCTTATCTCTTACTCTGGGCTAATGATTAAGGTCTTAACTCTTACTCTGGCATCATGGTTAAGGTCTTAACTCTTACTCTGGCATCATGGTTAAGGTCTTAACTCTTACTCTGGACTAATGGTTAAGGTCTTAACTCTTACTCTGGCATCACGGTTGAGGTCTTAACTCTTACTCTGGACTAATGGTTAAGGTCTTAACTCTTACTCTGGGCTAATGATTAAGGTCTTAACTCTTACTCTGGCATCATGGTTAAGGTCTGAACTCTTACTCTGGACTAATGGTTAAGGTCTTAACTCTTACTCTGGCATCACGGTTAAGGTCTTAACTCTTACTCCGGACTAATGGTTAAGGTCTTAACTCTTACTCTGGACTAATGGTTACGGTCTTAACTCTTACTCTAGCATCATGGTTAAGGTCTTAACTCTTACTCTGGACTAATGGTTAAGGTCTTAACTCTTACTCTGGCATCATGGTTAAGGTCTTAACTCTTACTCTGGACTAATGGTTAAGGTCTTAGACTCTTACTCTGGACTAATGGTTAAGGTCTTAACTCTTACTCTGGACTAATGGTTAAGGTCTTAACTCTTACTCTGGACTAATGGTTAAGGTCTTAGACTCTTACTCTCGACTAATGGTTAAGGTCTTACTCTTACTCTGGCATCATGGTTAAGGTCTTAGACTCTTACTCTGGACTAATGGTTAAGGTCTTAACTCATACTCTGGACTAATGGTTAAGGTCTTAACTCTTACTCTGGACTAATGGTTAAGGTATTAACTCTTACTCTGGCATCATGGTTAAGGTCTTAACTCTTACTCTGGACTAATGGTTAAGGTCTTAACTCTTACTCTGGCATCATGGTTAAGGTCTTAACTCTTACTCTGGACTAATGGTTAAGGTCTTAACTCTTACTCTGGGATCATGGTTAAGTTCGTAACTCTTACTGTGGCCTATTGGTTAAGGTCCTAACTCTTACTCTGGCATCATGGTTAATGTCTTAACTCTTACTCTGGCATCATGGTTAAGGTCTTAACTCTTACTCTGGACTAATGGTTAAGGGCTTAACTCTTACTCTGGCATCACGGTTAAGGTCTTAACTCTTACTCTGGACTAATGGTTAAAGTCTTAACTCTTACTCTGGACTAATGGTTAAGGTCTTAACTCTTACTCTGGACTAATGGTTAAGGTCTTATCTCTTACTCTGGGCTAATGATTAAGGTCTTAACTCTTACTCTGGCATCATGGTTAAGGTCTTATCTCTTACTCTGGCATCATGGTTAAGGTCTTAACTCTTACTCTGGACTAATGGTTAAGGTCTTAACTCTTACTCTGGCATCACAGTTAAGGTCTTAACTCTTACTCTGGACTAATGGATAAGGTCTTAACTCTTACTCTGGACTAATGGTTAAGGTCTTACCTCTTACTCTAGCATCATGGTTAAGGTCTTAACTCTTACTCTGGACTAATGGTTAAGGTCTTAACTCTTACTCTGGCATCATGGTTAAGGTCTTAACTCTTACTCTGGCATCATAATTAAGGTCTTAACTCTTACTATGGACTAATGGTTAAGGTCTTAACTCTTACTCTGGACTAATGGTTAAGGTCTTAACTCTTACTCTGGCATCATGGTTAAGGTCTTAGACTCTTACTCTGGAATAATGGTTAAGGTCTTAACTCTTACTCTGGACTAATGGTTAAGGTCTTAACTCTTACTCTGGCATCACGGTTAAGGTCTTAACTCTTACTCTGGACTAATGGTTAAGGTCTTAACTCTTACTCTGGGCTAATGGTTAAGGTCTTAACTCTTACTCTGGACTAATGGTTAAGGTCTTAACTCTTACTCTGGACAAATGGTTAAGGTCTTAGACTCTTACTCTGGCATCATGGTTAAGGTCTTAACTCTTACTCTGAACTAATGGTTAAGGTCTTAACTCTTACTCTGGCATCATAGTTAAGTTCATAACTCATACTGTGGCCTATTGGTTAAGGTCCTAACTCTCACTCTGGCATCATGGTTAATATCTTAACTCTTACTCTGGCATCATGGTTAAGGTCTTAACTCTTACTCTGGACTAATGGTTAAGGTCTTAACTCTTACTCTAGCATCACGGTTAAGGTCTTAACTCTTACTCTGGGCTAATGGTTAATGTATTAACTCTTACTCTGGGATCATGGTTAAGTTCGTAACTCTTACTGTGGCCTATTGGTTAAGGTCCTAACTCTTACTCTGGCATCATGGTTAATGTCTTAACTCTTACTCTGGCATCATGGTTAAGGTCTTAACTCTTACTCTGGACTAATGGTTAAGGGCTTAACTCTTACTCTGGCATCACGGTTAAGGTCTTAACTCTTACTCTGGACTAATGGTTAAAGTCTTAACTCTTACTCTGGGCTAATGGTTAAGGTCTTAACTCTTACTCTGGACTAATGGTTAAGGTCTTAGACTCTTACTCTCGACTAATGGATAAGGTCTTAACTCTTACTCTGGCATCATGGTTAAGGTCTTAGACTCTTACTCTGGACTAATGGTTAAGGTCTTAACTCATACTCTGGACTAATGGTTAAGGTCTTAACTCTTACTCTGGACTAATGGTTAATGTATTAACTCTTACTCTGGCATCATGGGTAAGGTCTTAACTCTTACTCTGGACTAATGGTTAAGGTCTTAACTCTTACTCTGGCATCATGGTTAAGGTCTTAACTCTTACTCTGGACTAATGGTTAAGGTCTTAACTCTTACTCTGGGATCATGGTTAAGTTCGTAACTCTTACTGTGGCCTATTGGTTAAGGTCCTAACTCTTACTCTGGCATCATGGTTAATGTCTTAACTCTTACTCTGGCATCATGGTTAAGGTCTTAACTCTTACTCTGACTAATGGTTAAGGTCTTAACTCTTACTCTGGCATCACGGTTAAGGTCTTAACTCTTACTCTGGACAAATGGTTAAAGTCTTAACTCTTACTCTGGGCTAATGGTTAAGGTCTTAACTCTTACTCTGGACTAATGGTTAAGGTCTTAACTCTTACTCTGGACTAATGGTTAAGGTCTTAACTCTTACTCTGGACTAATGGTTAAGGTCTTATCTCTTACTCTGGGCTAATGATTAAGGTCTTAACTCTTACTCTGGCATCATGGTTAAGGTCTTAACTCTTACTCTGGCATCATGGTTAAGGTCTTAACTCTTACTCTGGACTAATGGTTAAGGTCTTAACTCTTACTCTGGCATCACGGTTAAGGTCTTAACTCTTACTCTGGACTAATGGTTAAGGTCTTAACTCTTACTCTGGGCTAATGATTAAGGTCTTAACTCTTACTCTGGCATCATGGTTAAGGTCTGAACTCTTACTCTGGACTAATGGTTAAGGTCTTAACTCTTACTCTGGCATCACGGTTAAGGTCTTAACTCTTACTCCGGACTAATGGTTAAGGTCTTAACTCTTACTCTGGACTAATGGTTACGGTCTTAACTCTTACTCTAGCATCATGGTTAAGGTCTTAACTCTTACTCTGGACTAATGGTTAAGGTCTTAACTCTTACTCTGGCATCATGGTTAAGGTCTTAACTCTTACTCTGGACTAATGGTTAAGGTCTTAGACTCTTACTCTGGACTAATGGTTAAGGTCTTAACTCTTACTCTGGACTAATGGTTAATGTCTTAACTCTTACTCTGGACTAATGGTTAAGGTCTTAGACTCTTACTCTCGACTAATGGTTAAGGTCTTACTCTTACTCTGGCATCATGGTTAAGGTCTTAGACTCTTACTCTGGACTAATGGTTAAGGTCTTAACTCATACTCTGGACTAATGGTTAAGGTCTTAACTCTTACTCTGGACTAATGGTTAAGGTATTAACTCTTACTCTGGCATCATGGTTAAGGTCTTAACTCTTACTCTGGACTAATGGTTAAGGTCTTAACTCTTACTCTGGCATCATGGTTAAGGTCTTAACTCTTACTCTGGACTAATGGTTAAGGTCTTAACTCTTACTCTGGGATCATGGTTAAGTTCGTAACTCTTACTGTGGCCTATTGGTTAAGGTCCTAACTCTTACTCTGGACTAATGGTTAATGTCTTAACTCTTACTCTGGCATCATGGTTAAGGTCTTAACTCTTACTCTGGACTAATGGTTAAGGTCTTAACTCTTACTCTGGGATCATGGTTAAGTTCGTAACTCTTACTGTGGCCTATTGGTTAAGGTCCTAACTCTTACTCTGGCATCATGGTTAAGGTCTTAACTCTTACTCTGGACTAATGGTTAAGGTCTTATCTCTTACTCTGGGCTAATGATTAAGGTCTTAACTCTTACTCTGGCATCATGGTTAAGGTCTTAACTCTTACTCTGGCATCATGGTTAAGGTCTTAACTCTTACTCTGGACTAATGGTTAAGGTCTTAACTCTTACTCTGGCATCACGGTTAAGGTCTTAACTCTTACTCTGGACTAATGGATAAGGTCTTAACTCATACTCTGGACTAATGGTTAATGTATTAACTCTTACTCTGGCATCATGGGTAAGGTCTTAACTCTTACTCTGGACTAATGGTTAAGGTCTTAACTCTTACTCTGGCATCATGGTTAAGGTCTTAACTCTTACTCTGGACTAATGGTTAAGGTCTTAACTCTTACTCTGGGATCATGGTTAAGTTCGTAACTCTTACTGTGGCCTATTGGTTAAGGTCCTAACTCTTATTCTGGCATCATGGTTAATGTCTTAACTCTTACTCTGGCATCATGGTTAAGGTCTTAACTCTTACTCTGGACTAATGGTTAAGGTCTTAACTCTTACTCTGGCATCACGGTTAAGGTCTTAACTCTTACTCTGGACTAATGGTTAAAGTCTTAACTCTTACTCTGGACTAATGGTTAAGGTCTTATCTCTTACTCTGGGCTAATGATTAAGGTCTTAACTCTTACTCTGGCATCATGGTTAAGGTCTTAACTCTTACTCTGGCATCATGGTTAAGGTCTTAACTCTTACTCTGGACTAATGGTTAAGGTCTTAACTCTTACTCTGGCATCACGGTTGAGGTCTTAACTCTTACTCTGGACTAATGGTTAAGGTCTTAACTCTTACTCTGGGCTAATGATTAAGGTCTTAACTCTTACTCTGGCATCATGGTTAAGGTCTGATCTCTTACTCTGGACTAATGGTTAAGGTCTTAACTCTTACTCTGGCATCACGGTTAAGGTCTTAACTCTTACTCCGGACTAATGGTTAAGGTCTTAACTCTTACTCTGGACTAATGGTTACGGTCTTAACTCTTACTCTAGCATCATGGTTAAGGTCTTAACTCTTACTCTGGACTAATGGTTAAGGTCTTAACTCTTACTCTGGCATCATGGTTAAGGTCTTAACTCTTACTCTGGACTAATGGTTAAGGTCTTAGACTCTTACTCTGGACTAATGGTTAAGGTCTTAACTCTTACTCTGGACTAATGGTTAAGGTCTTAACTCTTACTCTGGACTAATGGTTAAGGTCTTAGACTCTTACTCTCGACTAATGGTTAAGGTCTTACTCTTACTCTGGCATCATGGTTAAGGTCTTAGACTCTTACTCTGGACTAATGGTTAAGGTCTTAACTCATACTCTGGACTAATGGTTAAGGTCTTAACTCTTACTCTGGACTAATGGTTAAGGTATTAACTCTTACTCTGGCATCATGGTTAAGGTCTTAACTCTTACTCTGGACTAATGGTTAAGGTCTTAACTCTTACTCTGGCATCATGGTTAAGGTCTTAACTCTTACTCTGGACTAATGGTTAAGGTCTTAACTCTTACTCTGGGATCATGGTTAAGTTCGTAACTCTTACTGTGGCCTATTGGTTAAGGTCCTAACTCTTACTCTGGCATCATGGTTAATGTCTTAACTCTTACTCTGGCATCATGGTTAAGGTCTTAACTCTTACTCTGGACTAATGGTTAAGGGCTTAACTCTTACTCTGGCATCACGGTTAAGGTCTTAACTCTTACTCTGGACTAATGGTTAAAGTCTTAACTCTTACTCTGGACTAATGGTTAAGGTCTTAACTCTTACTCTGGACTAATGGTTAAGGTCTTATCTCTTACTCTGGGCTGATGATTAAGGTCTTAACTCTTACTCTGGCATCATGGTTAATGTCTTAACTCTTACTCTGGCATCATGGTTAAGGTCTTAACTCTTACTCTGGACTAATGGTTAAGGGCTTAACTCTTACTCTGGCATCACGGTTAAGGTCTTAACTCTTACTCTGGACTAATGGTTAAAGTCTTAACTCTTACTCTGGACTAATGGTTAAGGTCTTAACTCTTACTCTGGACTAATGGTTAAGGTCTTATCTCTTACTCTGGGCTAATGATTAAGGTCTTAACTCTTACTCTGGCATCATGGTTAAGGTCTTATCTCTTACTCTGGCATCATGGTTAAGGTCTTAACTCTTACTCTGGACTAATGGTTAAGGTCTTAACTCTTACTCTGGCATCACAGTTAAGGTCTTAACTCTTACTCTGGACTAATGGATAAGGTCTTAACTCTTACTCTGGACTAATGGTTAAGGTCTTAACTCTTACTCTAGCATCATGGTTAAGGTCTTAACTCTTACTCTGGACTAATGGTTAAGGTCTTAACTCTTACTCTGGCATCATGGTTAAGGTCTTAACTCTTACTCTGGCATCATAATTAAGGTCTTAACTCTTACTATGGACTAATGGTTAAGGTCTTAACTCTTACTCTGGACTAATGGTTAAGGTCTTAACTCTTACTCTGGCATCATGGTTAAGGTCTTAGACTCTTACTCTGGAATAATGGTTAAGGTCTTAACTCTTACTCTGGACTAATGGTTAAGGTCTTAACTCTTACTCTGGCATCACGGTTAAGGTCTTAACTCTTACTCTGGACTAATGGTTAAGGTCTTAACTCTTACTCTGGGCTAATGGTTAAGGTCTTAACTCTTACTCTGGACTAATGGTTAAGGTCTTAACTCTTACTCTGGACAAATGGTTAAGGTCTTAGACTCTTACTCTGGCATCATGGTTAAGGTCTTAACTCTTACTCTGAACTAATGGTTAAGGTCTTAACTCTTACTCTGGCATCATAGTTAAGTTCATAACTCATACTGTGGCCTATTGGTTAAGGTCCTAACTCTCACTCTGGCATCATGGTTAATATCTTAACTCTTACTCTGGCATCATGGTTAAGGTCTTAACTCTTACTCTGGACTAATGGTTAAGGTCTTAACTCTTACTCTAGCATCACGGTTAAGGTCTTAACTCTTACTCTGGGCTAATGGTTAATGTATTAACTCTTACTCTGGGATCATGGTTAAGTTCGTAACTCTTACTGTGGCCTATTGGTTAAGGTCCTAACTCTTACTCTGGCATCATGGTTAATGTCTTAACTCTTACTCTGGCATCATGGTTAAGGTCTTAACTCTTACTCTGGACTAATGGTTAAGGGCTTAACTCTTACTCTGGCATCACGGTTAAGGTCTTAACTCTTACTCTGGACTAATGGTTAAAGTCTTAACTCTTACTCTGGGCTAATGGTTAAGGTCTTAACTCTTACTCTGGACTAATGGTTAAGGTCTTAGACTCTTACTCTCGACTAATGGATAAGGTCTTAACTCTTACTCTGGCATCATGGTTAAGGTCTTAGACTCTTACTCTGGACTAATGGTTAAGGTCTTAACTCATACTCTGGACTAATGGTTAAGGTCTTAACTCTTACTCTGGACTAATGGTTAATGTATTAACTCTTACTCTGGCATCATGGGTAAGGTCTTAACTCTTACTCTGGACTAATGGTTAAGGTCTTAACTCTTACTCTGGCATCATGGTTAAGGTCTTAACTCTTACTCTGGACTAATGGTTAAGGTCTTAACTCTTACTCTGGGATCATGGTTAAGTTCGTAACTCTTACTGTGGCCTATTGGTTAAGGTCCTAACTCTTACTCTGGCATCATGGTTAATGTCTTAACTCTTACTCTGGCATCATGGTTAAGGTCTTAACTCTTACTCTGACTAATGGTTAAGGTCTTAACTCTTACTCTGGCATCACGGTTAAGGTCTTAACTCTTACTCTGGACAAATGGTTAAAGTCTTAACTCTTACTCTGGGCTAATGGTTAAGGTCTTAACTCTTACTCTGGACTAATGGTTAAGGTCTTAACTCTTACTCTGGACTAATGGTTAAGGTCTTAACTCTTACTCTGGACTAATGGTTAAGGTCTTATCTCTTACTCTGGGCTAATGATTAAGGTCTTAACTCTTACTCTGGCATCATGGTTAAGGTCTTAACTCTTACTCTGGCATCATGGTTAAGGTCTTAACTCTTACTCTGGACTAATGGTTAAGGTCTTAACTCTTACTCTGGCATCACGGTTAAGGTCTTAACTCTTACTCTGGACTAATGGTTAAGGTCTTAACTCTTACTCTGGGCTAATGATTAAGGTCTTAACTCTTACTCTGGCATCATGGTTAAGGTCTGAACTCTTACTCTGGACTAATGGTTAAGGTCTTAACTCTTACTCTGGCATCACGGTTAAGGTCTTAACTCTTACTCCGGACTAATGGTTAAGGTCTTAACTCTTACTCTGGACTAATGGTTACGGTCTTAACTCTTACTCTAGCATCATGGTTAAGGTCTTAACTCTTACTCTGGACTAATGGTTAAGGTCTTAACTCTTACTCTGGCATCATGGTTAAGGTCTTAACTCTTACTCTGGACTAATGGTTAAGGTCTTAGACTCTTACTCTGGACTAATGGTTAAGGTCTTAACTCTTACTCTGGACTAATGGTTAATGTCTTAACTCTTACTCTGGACTAATGGTTAAGGTCTTAGACTCTTACTCTCGACTAATGGTTAAGGTCTTACTCTTACTCTGGCATCATGGTTAAGGTCTTAGACTCTTACTCTGGACTAATGGTTAAGGTCTTAACTCATACTCTGGACTAATGGTTAAGGTCTTAACTCTTACTCTGGACTAATGGTTAAGGTATTAACTCTTACTCTGGCATCATGGTTAAGGTCTTAACTCTTACTCTGGACTAATGGTTAAGGTCTTAACTCTTACTCTGGCATCATGGTTAAGGTCTTAACTCTTACTCTGGACTAATGGTTAAGGTCTTAACTCTTACTCTGGGATCATGGTTAAGTTCGTAACTCTTACTGTGGCCTATTGGTTAAGGTCCTAACTCTTACTCTGGACTAATGGTTAATGTCTTAACTCTTACTCTGGCATCATGGTTAAGGTCTTAACTCTTACTCTGGACTAATGGTTAAGGTCTTAACTCTTACTCTGGGATCATGGTTAAGTTCGTAACTCTTACTGTGGCCTATTGGTTAAGGTCCTAACTCTTACTCTGGCATCATGGTTAAGGTCTTAACTCTTACTCTGGACTAATGGTTAAGGTCTTATCTCTTACTCTGGGCTAATGATTAAGGTCTTAACTCTTACTCTGGCATCATGGTTAAGGTCTTAACTCTTACTCTGGCATCATGGTTAAGGTCTTAACTCTTACTCTGGACTAATGGTTAAGGTCTTAACTCTTACTCTGGCATCACGGTTAAGGTCTTAACTCTTACTCTGGACTAATGGATAAGGTCTTAACTCATACTCTGGACTAATGGTTAATGTATTAACTCTTACTCTGGCATCATGGGTAAGGTCTTAACTCTTACTCTGGACTAATGGTTAAGGTCTTAACTCTTACTCTGGCATCATGGTTAAGGTCTTAACTCTTACTCTGGACTAATGGTTAAGGTCTTAACTCTTACTCTGGGATCATGGTTAAGTTCGTAACTCTTACTGTGGCCTATTGGTTAAGGTCCTAACTCTTATTCTGGCATCATGGTTAATGTCTTAACTCTTACTCTGGCATCATGGTTAAGGTCTTAACTCTTACTCTGGACTAATGGTTAAGGTCTTAACTCTTACTCTGGCATCACGGTTAAGGTCTTAACTCTTACTCTGGACTAATGGTTAAAGTCTTAACTCTTACTCTGGACTAATGGTTAAGGTCTTAACTCTTACTCTGGACTAATGGTTAAGGTCTTAACTCTTACTCTGGACTAATGGTTAAGGTCTTATCTCTTACTCTGGGCTAATGATTAAGGTCTTAACTCTTACTCTGGCATCATTGTTAAGGTCTTAACTCTTACTCTGGCATCATGGTTAAGGTCTTAACTCTTACTATGGACTAATGGTTAAGGTCTTAACTCTTACTCTGGCATCACGGTTAAGGTCTTAACTCTTACTCTGGACTAATGGATAAGGTCTTAACTCTTACTCTGGACTAATGGTTAAGGTCTTAACTGTTACTCTGGACTAATGGTTAAGGTCTTAACTCTTACTCTGGGCTAATGGTTAAGGTCTTAACTCTTACTCTAGACTAATGGTTAAGGTCTTAACTCTTACTCTGGACTAATGGTTAAGGTCTTAACTCTTACTCTGGCATCATGGTTAAGGTCTTAACTCTTACTCTGGACTAATGGTTAAGGTCTTAACTCTTACTCTGGCATCATAGTTAAGTTCGTAACTCATACTGTGGCCTATTGGTTAAGGTCCTAACTCTTACTCTGGCATCATGGTTAATATCTTAACTCTTACTCTGGCATCATGGTTAAGGTCTTAACTCTTACTCTGGACTAATGGTTAAGGTCTTAACTCTTACTCTAGCATCACGGTTAAGGTCTTAACTCTTACTCTGGGCTAATGGTTAAGGTCTTAACTCTTACTCTGGACTAATGGTTAAGGTCTTAACTCTTACTCTGGACTAATGGTTAAGGTCTTAACTCTTACTCTGGACTAATGGTTAAGGTCTTAACTCTTACTCTGGGCTAATGATTAAGGTCTTAACTCTTACTCTGGCATCATGGTTAAGGTCTTAACTCTTACTCTGGACTATTGGTTAAGGTCTTAACTCTTACTCTGGACTAATGGTTACGGTCTTAACTCTTACTCTAGCATCATGGTTAAGGTCTTAACTCTTACTCTGGACTAATGGTTAAGGTCTTAACTCTTACTCTGGCATCATGGTTAAGGTCTTAACTCTTACTCTGGACTAATGGTTAAGGTCTTAGACTCTTACTCTGGACTAATGGTTAAGGTCTTAACTCTTACTCTGGCATCATGGTTAAGGTCTTAGACTCTTACTCTGGACTAATGGTTAAGGTCTTAACTCTTACTCTGGACTAATGGTTAAGGTCTTAACTCTTACTCTGGACTAATGGTTAAGGTCTTAGACTCTTACTCTCGACTAATGGTTAAGGTCTTACTCTTACTCTGGCATCATGGTTAAGGTCTTAGACTCTTACTCTCGACTAATGGTTAAGGTCTTAACTCTTACTCTGGCATCATGGTTAAGGTCTTAACTCTGGCATCATGGTTAAGGTCTTAACTCTTACTCTGGACTAATGGTTAAGGTCTTAACTCGTAGTCTGGCATCATGGTTAAGGTCTTAACTCTTACTCTGGACTAATGGTTAAGGTCTTAGACTCTTACTCTGGACTAATGGTTAAGGTCTTAACTCTTTCTCTGGGCTAATGGTTAAGGTCTTAGACTCTTACTCTGGCATCATGGTTAAGGTCTTAGACTCTTACTCTGGCATCAAGGTTAAGGTCTTAACTCTTACTCTGGCATCATGGTTAAGGTCTTAACTCTTACTCTGGACTAATGGTTAAAGTCTTAACTCTTACTCTGGACTAATGGTTAAGGTCCTAACTCTTACTTTGGACTAATGGTTAAGGTCTTAACTCTTACTCTTGCATCATCGTTAAGGTCTTAACTCTTACTCTGGCATCATGGTTAAGGTCTTAACTCTTACTCTGGCTTCATGGTTAAGGTCTTAACTCTTACCCTGGACTAATGGTTAAGGTCTTAACTCTTACTCTGGGATCATGGTTAAGTTCGTAACTCTTACTGTGGCCTATTGGTTAAGGTCCTAACTCTTACTCTGGCATCATGGTTAAGGTCTTAGACTCATACTCTGGCATCATGGTTAAGATCTTATCTCTTACTCTGGACTAATGGTTAAGTTCTTAACTCTTACTCTGGCATCATGGTTAAGGTCTTAGACTCTTACTCTGGACTAATGGTTAAGGTCTTAACTCTTACTCTGGGCTAATTGTTAAGGTCTTAACTCTTACTCTGGACTAATGGTTAAGGTCTTATCTCTTACTCTGGACTACTGGTTAATGTCTTAACTCTTACTCTGGCATCATGGTTAAGGTCTTAACTCTCACTCTGTACTCATGGTTAAGGTCTTAACTCTTACTCTGTACTCATGGTTAAGGTCTTAACTCTAACTCTGGCATCATGGTTAAGGTCTTAACTCTTACTCTGGACTAATGGTTAAGGTCTTAACTCTTACTCTGGAATCATGGTTAAGGTCTTAACGATTACTCAGGACTAATGGTTAAGGTCTTAACTCTTACTCTGGACTAATGGTTAAGGTCTTAACTCTTACTCTGGCATCATGGTTAAGGTCTTAACACTTACTCTGGACTAATGGTTAAGGTCTTAGACTCTTACTCTGGACTAATGGTTAAGGTCTTAACTCTTACTCTGGACTAATGGTTAAGGTCTTAACTCTTACTCTGGCATCATGGTTAAGGTCTTAACTCTTACTCTGGACTAATGGTTAAGGTCTTAACTCTTACTCTGGACTAATGGTTAAGGTCTTAACTCTTACTCTGGCATCACGGTTAAGGTCTTAACTCTTACTCTGGACTAATGGTTAAGGTCTTAACTCTTACTCTGGACTAATGGTTACGGTCTTAACTCTTACTCTAGCATCATGGTTAAGGTCTTAACTCTTACTCTGGACTAATGCTTAAGGTCTTCACTCTTACTCTGGCATCATGGTTAAGGTGTTAACTCTTACTCTGGCATCATGGTTAAGGTCTTAACTCTTACTCTGGACTAATGGTTAAGGTCTTAGACTCTTACTCTGGACTAATGGTTAAGGTCTTAACTCTTACTCTGGCATCATGGTTAAGGTCTTAGACTCTTACTCTGGACTAATGGTTAAGGTCTTAACTCTTACTCTGGACTAATGGTTAAGGTCTTAACTCTTACTCTGGACTAATGGTTAAGGTCTTAGACTCTTACTCTCGACTAATGGTTAAGGTCTTAACTCTTACTCTGGCATCATGGTTAAGGTCTTAGACTCTTACTCTGGACTAATGGTTAAGGTCTTAACTCATACTCTGGACTAATGGTTAAGGTCTTAACTCTTACTCTGGACTAATGGTTAATGTATTAACTCTTACTCTGGCATCATGGGTAAGGTCTTAACTCTTACTCTGGACTAATGGTTAAGGTCTTAACTCTTACTCTGGCATCATGGTTAAGGTCCTAACTCTTACTCTGGACTAATGGTTAAGGTCTTAACTCTTACTCTGGGATCATGGTTAAGTTCGTAACTCTTACTGTGGCCTATTGGTTAAGGTCCTAACTCTTACTCTGGCATCATGGTTAATGTCTTAACTCTTACTCTGGCATCATGGTTAAGGTCTTAACTCTTACTCTGGACTAATGGTTAAGGTCTTAACTCTTAATCTGGCATCACGGTTAAGGTCTTAACTCTTACTCTGGACTAATGGTTAAAGTCTTAACTCTTACTCTGGGCTAATGGTTAAGGTCTTAACTCTTACTCTGGACTAATGGTTAAGGTCTTAACTCTTACTCTGGACTAATGGTTAAGGTCTTAACTCTTACTCTGGACTAATGGTTAAGGTCTTATCTCTTACTCTGGGTTAATAATTAAGGTCTTAACTCTTACTCTGGCATCATGGTTAAGGTGTTAGACTCTTACTCTGGACTAATGGTTAAGGTCTTAACTCTTACTCTGGGCTAATGGTTAAGGTCTTAACTCTTACTCTGGACTAATGGTTAAGGTCTTAACTCTTACTCTGGACTAATGGTTAAGGTCTTAGTCTCTTACTCTGGCATCATGGTTAAGGTCTTAACTCTTACTCTGAACTAATGGTTAAGGTCTTAACTCTTACTCTGGCATCATGGTTAAGTTCGTCACTCTTACTGTGGCCTATTGGTTAAGGTGCTAACTCTTACTCTGGCATCATGGTTAATGTCTTAACTCCTACTCTGGCATCATGGTTAAGGTCTTAACTCTTACTCTGGACTAATGGTTAAGGTCTTAACTCTTACTCTAGCATCACGGTTAAGGTCTTAACTCTTACTCTGGGCTAATGGTTAAGGTCTTAACTCTTACTCTGGACTAATGGTTAAGGTCTTAACTCTTACTCTGGACTAATGGTTAAGGTCTTAACTCTTACTCTGGGCTAATGATTAAGGTCTTAATTCTTACTCTGGCATCATGGTTAAGGTCTTAACTCTTACTCTGGACTAATGGTTAAGGTCTTAACTCTTACTCTGGCATCACGGTTAAGGTCTTAACTCTTACTCTGGACTAATCGTTAAGGTCTTAACTCTTACTCTGGACTAATGGTTACGGTCTTAACTCTTACTCTAGCATCATGGTTAAGGTCTTAACTCTTACTCTGGACTAATGCTTAAGGTCTTCACTCTTACTCTGGCATCATGGTTAAGGTCTTAACTCTTACTCTGGACTAATGGTTAAGGTCTTAGACTCTTACTCTGGACTAATGGTTAAGGTCTTAACTCTTACTCTGGCATCATGGTTAAGGTCTTAGACTCTTACTCTGGACTAATGGTTAAGGTCTTAACTCTTACTCTGGACTAATGGTTAAGGTCTTAACTCTTACTCTGGACTAATGGTTAAGGTCTTAGACTCTTACTCTCGACTAATGGATAAGGTCTTAACTCTTACTCTGGCATCATGGTTAAGGTCTTAGACTCTTACTCTGGACTAATGGTTAAGGTCTTAACTCATACTCTGGACTAATGGTTAATGTATTAACTCTTACTCTGGCATCATGGGTAAGGTCTTAACTCTTACTCTGGACTAATGGTTAAGGTCTTAACTCTTACTCTGGTATCATGGTTAAGGTCTTAACTCTTACTCTGGACTAATGGTTAAGGTCTTAACTCTTACTCTGGACTAATGGTTAAGGTCTTAACTCTTACTCTGGGATCATGGTTAAGTTCGTAACTCTTACTGTGGCCTATTGGTTAAGGTCCTAACTCTTACTCTGGCATCATGGTTAATGTCTTAACTCTTACTCTGGCATCATGGTTAAGGTCTTAACTCTTACTCTGGACTAATGGTTAAGGTCTTAACTCTTACTCTGGCATCACAGTTAAGGTCTTAACTCTTACTCTGGACTAATGGTTAAAGTCTTAACTCTTACTCTGGGCTAATGGTTAAGGTCTTAACTCTTACTCTGGACTAATGGTTAAGGTCTTAACTCTTACTCTGGACTAATGGTTAAGGTCTTAACTCTTACTCTGGACTAATGGTTAAGGTCTTATCTCTTACTCTGGGTTAATGATTAAGGTCTTAACTCTTACTCTGGCATCATGGTTAAGGTGTTAGACTCTTACTCTGGACTAATGGTTACGGTCTTAACTCTTACTCTGGGCTAATGGTTAAGGTCTTAACTCTTACTCTGGACTAATGGTTAAGGTCTTAACTCTTACTCTGGACTAATGGTTAAGGTCTTAGTCTCTTACTCTGGCATCATGGTTAAGGTCTTAACTCTTACTCTGAACTAATGGTTAAGGTCTTAACTCTTACTCTGGCATCATGGTTAAGTTCGTCACTCTTACTGTGGCCTATTGGTTAAGGTCCTAACTCTTACTCTGGCATCATGGTTAATGTCTTAACTCCTACTCTGGCATCATGGTTAAGGTCTTAACTCTTACTCTGGACTAATGGTTAAGGTCTTAACTCTTACTCTAGCATCACGGTTAAGGTCTTAACTCTTACTCTGGGCTAATGGTTAAGGTCTTAACTCTTACTCTGGACTAATGGTTAAGGTCTTAACTCTTACTCTGGACTAATGGTTAAGGTCTTAACTCTTACTCTGGGCTAATGATTAAGGTCTTAATTCTTACTCTGGCATCATGGTTAAGGTCTTAACTCTTACTCTGGACTAATGGTTAAGGTCTTAACTCTTACTCTGGCATCACGGTTAAGGTCTTAACTCTTACTCTGGACTAATCGTTAAGGTCTTAACTCTTACTCTGGACTAATGGTTACGGTCTTAACTCTTACTCTAGCATCATGGTTAAGGTCTTAACTCTTACTCTGGACTAATGCTTAAGGTCTTCACTCTTACTCTGGCATCATGGTTAAGGTCTTAACTCTTGCTCTGGCATCATGGTTAAGGTCTTAACTCTTACTCTGGACTAATGGTTAAGGTCTTAGACTCTTACTCTGGACTAATGGTTAAGGTCTTAACTCTTACTCTGGCATCATGGTTAAGGTCTTAGACTCTTACTCTGGACTAATGGTTAAGGTCTTAACTCTTACTCTGGACTAATGGTTAAGGTCTTAGACTCTTACTCTCGACTAATGGATAAGGTCTTAACTCTTACTCTGGCATCATGGTTAAGGTCTTAGACTCTTACTCTGGACTAATGGTTAAGGTCTTAACTCATACTCTGGACTAATGGTTAATGTATTAACTCTTACTCTGGCATCATGGGTAAGGTCTTAACTCTTACTCTGGACTAATGGTTAAGGTCTTAACTCTTACTCTGGCATCATGGTTAAGGTCTTAACTCTTACTCTGGACTAATGGTTAAGGTCTTAACTCTTACTCTGGGATCATGGTTAAGTTCGTAACTCTTACTGTGGCCTATTGGTTAAGGTCCTAACTCTTATTCTGGCATCATGGTTAATGTCTTAACTCTTACTCTGGCATCATGGTTAAGGTCTTAACTCTTACTCTGGACTAATGGTTAAGGTCTTAACTCTTACTCTGGCATCACGGTTAAGGTCTTAACTCTTACTCTGGACTAATGGTTAAAGTCTTAACTCTTACTCTGGACTAATGGTTAAGGTCTTATCTCTTACTCTGGGCTAATGATTAAGGTCTTAACTCTTACTCTGGCATCATGGTTAAGGTCTTAACTCTTACTCTGGCATCATGGTTAAGGTCTTAACTCTTACTCTGGACTAATGGTTAAGGTCTTAACTCTTACTCTGGCATCACGGTTGAGGTCTTAACTCTTACTCTGGACTAATGGTTAAGGTCTTAACTCTTACTCTGGGCTAATGATTAAGGTCTTAACTCTTACTCTGGCATCATGGTTAAGGTCTGAACTCTTACTCTGGACTAATGGTTAAGGTCTTAACTCTTACTCTGGCATCACGGTTAAGGTCTTAACTCTTACTCCGGACTAATGGTTAAGGTCTTAACTCTTACTCTGGACTAATGGTTACGGTCTTAACTCTTACTCTAGCATCATGGTTAAGGTCTTAACTCTTACTCTGGACTAATGGTTAAGGTCTTAACTCTTACTCTGGCATCATGGTTAAGGTCTTAACTCTTACTCTGGACTAATGGTTAAGGTCTTAGACTCTTACTCTGGACTAATGGTTAAGGTCTTAACTCTTACTCTGGACTAATGGTTAAGGTCTTAACTCTTACTCTGGACTAATGGTTAAGGTCTTAGACTCTTACTCTCGACTAATGGTTAAGGTCTTACTCTTACTCTGGCATCATGGTTAAGGTCTTAGACTCTTACTCTGGACTAATGGTTAAGGTCTTAACTCATACTCTGGACTAATGGTTAAGGTCTTAACTCTTACTCTGGACTAATGGTTAAGGTATTAACTCTTACTCTGGCATCATGGTTAAGGTCTTAACTCTTACTCTGGACTAATGGTTAAGGTCTTAACTCTTACTCTGGCATCATGGTTAAGGTCTTAACTCTTACTCTGGACTAATGGTTAAGGTCTTAACTCTTACTCTGGGATCATGGTTAAGTTCGTAACTCTTACTGTGGCCTATTGGTTAAGGTCCTAACTCTTACTCTGGCATCATGGTTAATGTCTTAACTCTTACTCTGGCATCATGGTTAAGGTCTTAACTCTTACTCTGGACTAATGGTTAAGGGCTTAACTCTTACTCTGGCATCACGGTTAAGGTCTTAACTCTTACTCTGGACTAATGGTTAAAGTCTTAACTCTTACTCTGGACTAATGGTTAAGGTCTTAACTCTTACTCTGGACTAATGGTTAAGGTCTTATCTCTTACTCTGGGCTAATGATTAAGGTCTTAACTCTTACTCTGGCATCATGGTTAAGGTCTTATCTCTTACTCTGGCATCATGGTTAAGGTCTTAACTCTTACTCTGGACTAATGGTTAAGGTCTTAACTCTTACTCTGGCATCACAGTTAAGGTCTTAACTCTTACTCTGGACTAATGGATAAGGTCTTAACTCTTACTCTGGACTAATGGTTAAGGTCTTACCTCTTACTCTAGCATCATGGTTAAGGTCTTAACTCTTACTCTGGACTAATGGTTAAGGTCTTAACTCTTACTCTGGCATCATGGTTAAGGTCTTAACTCTTACTCTGGCATCATAATTAAGGTCTTAACTCTTACTATGGACTAATGGTTAAGGTCTTAACTCTTACTCTGGACTAATGGTTAAGGTCTTAACTCTTACTCTGGCATCATGGTTAAGGTCTTAGACTCTTACTCTGGAATAATGGTTAAGGTCTTAACTCTTACTCTGGACTAATGGTTAAGGTCTTAACTCTTACTCTGGCATCACGGTTAAGGTCTTAACTCTTACTCTGGACTAATGGTTAAGGTCTTAACTCTTACTCTGGGCTAATGGTTAAGGTCTTAACTCTTACTCTGGACTAATGGTTAAGGTCTTAACTCTTACTCTGGACAAATGGTTAAGGTCTTAGACTCTTACTCTGGCATCATGGTTAAGGTCTTAACTCTTACTCTGAACTAATGGTTAAGGTCTTAACTCTTACTCTGGCATCATAGTTAAGTTCATAACTCATACTGTGGCCTATTGGTTAAGGTCCTAACTCTCACTCTGGCATCATGGTTAATATCTTAACTCTTACTCTGGCATCATGGTTAAGGTCTTAACTCTTACTCTGGACTAATGGTTAAGGTCTTAACTCTTACTCTAGCATCACGGTTAAGGTCTTAACTCTTACTCTGGGCTAATGGTTAATGTATTAACTCTTACTCTGGGATCATGGTTAAGTTCGTAACTCTTACTGTGGCCTATTGGTTAAGGTCCTAACTCTTACTCTGGCATCATGGTTAATGTCTTAACTCTTACTCTGGCATCATGGTTAAGGTCTTAACTCTTACTCTGGACTAATGGTTAAGGGCTTAACTCTTACTCTGGCATCACGGTTAAGGTCTTAACTCTTACTCTGGACTAATGGTTAAAGTCTTAACTCTTACTCTGGGCTAATGGTTAAGGTCTTAACTCTTACTCTGGACTAATGGTTAAGGTCTTAGACTCTTACTCTCGACTAATGGATAAGGTCTTAACTCTTACTCTGGCATCATGGTTAAGGTCTTAGACTCTTACTCTGGACTAATGGTTAAGGTCTTAACTCATACTCTGGACTAATGGTTAAGGTCTTAACTCTTACTCTGGACTAATGGTTAATGTATTAACTCTTACTCTGGCATCATGGGTAAGGTCTTAACTCTTACTCTGGACTAATGGTTAAGGTCTTAACTCTTACTCTGGCATCATGGTTAAGGTCTTAACTCTTACTCTGGACTAATGGTTAAGGTCTTAACTCTTACTCTGGGATCATGGTTAAGTTCGTAACTCTTACTGTGGCCTATTGGTTAAGGTCCTAACTCTTACTCTGGCATCATGGTTAATGTCTTAACTCTTACTCTGGCATCATGGTTAAGGTCTTAACTCTTACTCTGACTAATGGTTAAGGTCTTAACTCTTACTCTGGCATCACGGTTAAGGTCTTAACTCTTACTCTGGACAAATGGTTAAAGTCTTAACTCTTACTCTGGGCTAATGGTTAAGGTCTTAACTCTTACTCTGGACTAATGGTTAAGGTCTTAACTCTTACTCTGGACTAATGGTTAAGGTCTTAACTCTTACTCTGGACTAATGGTTAAGGTCTTATCTCTTACTCTGGGCTAATGATTAAGGTCTTAACTCTTACTCTGGCATCATGGTTAAGGTCTTAACTCTTACTCTGGCATCATGGTTAAGGTCTTAACTCTTACTCTGGACTAATGGTTAAGGTCTTAACTCTTACTCTGGCATCACGGTTAAGGTCTTAACTCTTACTCTGGACTAATGGTTAAGGTCTTAACTCTTACTCTGGGCTAATGATTAAGGTCTTAACTCTTACTCTGGCATCATGGTTAAGGTCTGAACTCTTACTCTGGACTAATGGTTAAGGTCTTAACTCTTACTCTGGCATCACGGTTAAGGTCTTAACTCTTACTCCGGACTAATGGTTAAGGTCTTAACTCTTACTCTGGACTAATGGTTACGGTCTTAACTCTTACTCTAGCATCATGGTTAAGGTCTTAACTCTTACTCTGGACTAATGGTTAAGGTCTTAACTCTTACTCTGGCATCATGGTTAAGGTCTTAACTCTTACTCTGGACTAATGGTTAAGGTCTTAGACTCTTACTCTGGACTAATGGTTAAGGTCTTAACTCTTACTCTGGACTAATGGTTAATGTCTTAACTCTTACTCTGGACTAATGGTTAAGGTCTTAGACTCTTACTCTCGACTAATGGTTAAGGTCTTACTCTTACTCTGGCATCATGGTTAAGGTCTTAGACTCTTACTCTGGACTAATGGTTAAGGTCTTAACTCATACTCTGGACTAATGGTTAAGGTCTTAACTCTTACTCTGGACTAATGGTTAAGGTATTAACTCTTACTCTGGCATCATGGTTAAGGTCTTAACTCTTACTCTGGACTAATGGTTAAGGTCTTAACTCTTACTCTGGCATCATGGTTAAGGTCTTAACTCTTACTCTGGACTAATGGTTAAGGTCTTAACTCTTACTCTGGGATCATGGTTAAGTTCGTAACTCTTACTGTGGCCTATTGGTTAAGGTCCTAACTCTTACTCTGGACTAATGGTTAATGTCTTAACTCTTACTCTGGCATCATGGTTAAGGTCTTAACTCTTACTCTGGACTAATGGTTAAGGTCTTAACTCTTACTCTGGGATCATGGTTAAGTTCGTAACTCTTACTGTGGCCTATTGGTTAAGGTCCTAACTCTTACTCTGGCATCATGGTTAAGGTCTTAACTCTTACTCTGGACTAATGGTTAAGGTCTTATCTCTTACTCTGGGCTAATGATTAAGGTCTTAACTCTTACTCTGGCATCATGGTTAAGGTCTTAACTCTTACTCTGGCATCATGGTTAAGGTCTTAACTCTTACTCTGGACTAATGGTTAAGGTCTTAACTCTTACTCTGGCATCACGGTTAAGGTCTTAACTCTTACTCTGGACTAATGGATAAGGTCTTAACTCATACTCTGGACTAATGGTTAATGTATTAACTCTTACTCTGGCATCATGGGTAAGGTCTTAACTCTTACTCTGGACTAATGGTTAAGGTCTTAACTCTTACTCTGGCATCATGGTTAAGGTCTTAACTCTTACTCTGGACTAATGGTTAAGGTCTTAACTCTTACTCTGGGATCATGGTTAAGTTCGTAACTCTTACTGTGGCCTATTGGTTAAGGTCCTAACTCTTATTCTGGCATCATGGTTAATGTCTTAACTCTTACTCTGGCATCATGGTTAAGGTCTTAACTCTTACTCTGGACTAATGGTTAAGGTCTTAACTCTTACTCTGGCATCACGGTTAAGGTCTTAACTCTTACTCTGGACTAATGGTTAAAGTCTTAACTCTTACTCTGGACTAATGGTTAAGGTCTTATCTCTTACTCTGGGCTAATGATTAAGGTCTTAACTCTTACTCTGGCATCATGGTTAAGGTCTTAACTCTTACTCTGGCATCATGGTTAAGGTCTTAACTCTTACTCTGGACTAATGGTTAAGGTCTTAACTCTTACTCTGGCATCACGGTTGAGGTCTTAACTCTTACTCTGGACTAATGGTTAAGGTCTTAACTCTTACTCTGGGCTAATGATTAAGGTCTTAACTCTTACTCTGGCATCATGGTTAAGGTCTGATCTCTTACTCTGGACTAATGGTTAAGGTCTTAACTCTTACTCTGGCATCACGGTTAAGGTCTTAACTCTTACTCCGGACTAATGGTTAAGGTCTTAACTCTTACTCTGGACTAATGGTTACGGTCTTAACTCTTACTCTAGCATCATGGTTAAGGTCTTAACTCTTACTCTGGACTAATGGTTAAGGTCTTAACTCTTACTCTGGCATCATGGTTAAGGTCTTAACTCTTACTCTGGACTAATGGTTAAGGTCTTAGACTCTTACTCTGGACTAATGGTTAAGGTCTTAACTCTTACTCTGGACTAATGGTTAAGGTCTTAACTCTTACTCTGGACTAATGGTTAAGGTCTTAGACTCTTACTCTCGACTAATGGTTAAGGTCTTACTCTTACTCTGGCATCATGGTTAAGGTCTTAGACTCTTACTCTGGACTAATGGTTAAGGTCTTAACTCATACTCTGGACTAATGGTTAAGGTCTTAACTCTTACTCTGGACTAATGGTTAAGGTATTAACTCTTACTCTGGCATCATGGTTAAGGTCTTAACTCTTACTCTGGACTAATGGTTAAGGTCTTAACTCTTACTCTGGCATCATGGTTAAGGTCTTAACTCTTACTCTGGACTAATGGTTAAGGTCTTAACTCTTACTCTGGGATCATGGTTAAGTTCGTAACTCTTACTGTGGCCTATTGGTTAAGGTCCTAACTCTTACTCTGGCATCATGGTTAATGTCTTAACTCTTACTCTGGCATCATGGTTAAGGTCTTAACTCTTACTCTGGACTAATGGTTAAGGGCTTAACTCTTACTCTGGCATCACGGTTAAGGTCTTAACTCTTACTCTGGACTAATGGTTAAAGTCTTAACTCTTACTCTGGACTAATGGTTAAGGTCTTAACTCTTACTCTGGACTAATGGTTAAGGTCTTATCTCTTACTCTGGGCTGATGATTAAGGTCTTAACTCTTACTCTGGCATCATGGTTAAGGTCTTAACTCTTACTCTGGCATCATGGTTAAGGTCTTAACTCTTACTCTGGACTAATGGTTAAGGTCTTAACTCTTACTCTGGCATCACAGTTAAGGTCTTAACTCTTACTCTGGACTAATGGATAAGGTCTTAACTCTTACTCTGGACTAATGGTTAAGGTCTTAACTCTTACTCTAGCATCATGGTTAAGGTCTTAACTCTTACTCTGGACTAATGGTTAAGGTCTTAACTCTTACTCTGGCATCATGGTTAAGGTCTTAACTCTTACTCTGGCATCATGGTTAAGGTCTTAACTCTTACTATGGACTAATGGTTAAGGTCTTAACTCTTACTCTGGACTAATGGTTAAGGTCTTAACTCTTACTCTGGCATCATGGTTAAGGTCTTAACTCTTACTCTGGCATCATGGTTAAGGTCTTAACTCTTACTATGGACTAATGGTTAAGGTCTTAACTCTTACTCTGGACTAATGGTTAAGGTCTTAACTCTTACACTGGCATCATGGTTAAGGTCTTAGACTCTTACTCTGAAATAATGGTTAAGGTCTTAACTCTTACTCTGGCATCACGGTTAAGGTCTTAACTCTTACTCTGGACTAATGGTTAAGGTCTTAACTCTTACTCTGGGCTAATGGTTAAGGTCTTAACTCTTACTCTGGACTAATGGTTAAGGTCTTAACTCTTACTCTGGACAAATGGTTAAGGTCTTAGACTCTTACTCTGGCATCATGGTTAATATCTTAACTCTTACTCTGGCATCATGGTTAAGGTCTTAACTCTTACTCTGGACTAATGGTTAAGGTCTTAACTCATACTCTGGACTAATGGTTAAGGTCTTAACTCTTACTCTGGACTAATGGTTAATGTATTAACTCTTACTCTGGCATCATGGGTAAGGTCTTAACTCTTACTCTGGACTAATGGTTAAGGTCTTAACTCTTACTCTGGCATCATGGTTAAGGTCCTAACTCTTACTCTGGACTAATGGTTAAGGTCTTAACTCTTACTCTGGGATCATGGTTAAGTTCGTAACTCTTACTGTGGCCTATTGGTTAAGGTCCTAACTCTTACTCTGGCATCATGGTTAATGTCTTAACTCTTACTCTGGCATCATGGTTAAGGTCTTAACTCTTACTCTGGACTAATGGTTAAGGTCTTAACTCTTAATCTGGCATCACGGTTAAGGTCTTAACTCTTACTCTGGACTAATGGTTAAAGTCTTAACTCTTACTCTGGGCTAATGGTTAAGGTCTTAACTCTTACTCTGGACTAATGGTTAAGGTCTTAACTCTTACTCTGGACTAATGGTTAAGGTCTTAACTCTTACTCTGGACTAATGGTTAAGGTCTTATCTCTTACTCTGGGTTAATAATTAAGGTCTTAACTCTTACTCTGGCATCATGGTTAAGGTGTTAGACTCTTACTCTGGACTAATGGTTAAGGTCTTAACTCTTACTCTGGGCTAATGGTTAAGGTCTTAACTCTTACTCTGGACTAATGGTTAAGGTCTTAACTCTTACTCTGGACTAATGGTTAAGGTCTTAGTCTCTTACTCTGGCATCATGGTTAAGGTCTTAACTCTTACTCTGAACTAATGGTTAAGGTCTTAACTCTTACTCTGGCATCATGGTTAAGTTCGTCACTCTTACTGTGGCCTATTGGTTAAGGTGCTAACTCTTACTCTGGCATCATGGTTAATGTCTTAACTCCTACTCTGGCATCATGGTTAAGGTCTTAACTCTTACTCTGGACTAATGGTTAAGGTCTTAACTCTTACTCTAGCATCACGGTTAAGGTCTTAACTCTTACTCTGGGCTAATGGTTAAGGTCTTAACTCTTACTCTGGACTAATGGTTAAGGTCTTAACTCTTACTCTGGACTAATGGTTAAGGTCTTAACTCTTACTCTGGGCTAATGATTAAGGTCTTAATTCTTACTCTGGCATCATGGTTAAGGTCTTAACTCTTACTCTGGACTAATGGTTAAGGTCTTAACTCTTACTCTGGCATCACGGTTAAGGTCTTAACTCTTACTCTGGACTAATCGTTAAGGTCTTAACTCTTACTCTGGACTAATGGTTACGGTCTTAACTCTTACTCTAGCATCATGGTTAAGGTCTTAACTCTTACTCTGGACTAATGCTTAAGGTCTTCACTCTTACTCTGGCATCATGGTTAAGGTCTTAACTCTTACTCTGGACTAATGGTTAAGGTCTTAGACTCTTACTCTGGACTAATGGTTAAGGTCTTAACTCTTACTCTGGCATCATGGTTAAGGTCTTAGACTCTTACTCTGGACTAATGGTTAAGGTCTTAACTCTTACTCTGGACTAATGGTTAAGGTCTTAACTCTTACTCTGGACTAATGGTTAAGGTCTTAGACTCTTACTCTCGACTAATGGATAAGGTCTTAACTCTTACTCTGGCATCATGGTTAAGGTCTTAGACTCTTACTCTGGACTAATGGTTAAGGTCTTAACTCATACTCTGGACTAATGGTTAATGTATTAACTCTTACTCTGGCATCATGGGTAAGGTCTTAACTCTTACTCTGGACTAATGGTTAAGGTCTTAACTCTTACTCTGGTATCATGGTTAAGGTCTTAACTCTTACTCTGGACTAATGGTTAAGGTCTTAACTCTTACTCTGGACTAATGGTTAAGGTCTTAACTCTTACTCTGGGATCATGGTTAAGTTCGTAACTCTTACTGTGGCCTATTGGTTAAGGTCCTAACTCTTACTCTGGCATCATGGTTAATGTCTTAACTCTTACTCTGGCATCATGGTTAAGGTCTTAACTCTTACTCTGGACTAATGGTTAAGGTCTTAACTCTTACTCTGGCATCACAGTTAAGGTCTTAACTCTTACTCTGGACTAATGGTTAAAGTCTTAACTCTTACTCTGGGCTAATGGTTAAGGTCCTAACTCTTACTCTGGACTAATGGTTAAGGTCTTAACTCTTACTCTGGACTAATGGTTAAGGTCTTAACTCTTACTCTGGACTAATGGTTAAGGTCTTATCTCTTACTCTGGGTTAATGATTAAGGTCTTAACTCTTACTCTGGCATCATGGTTAAGGTGTTAGACTCTTACTCTGGACTAATGGTTACGGTCTTAACTCTTACTCTGGGCTAATGGTTAAGGTCTTAACTCTTACTCTGGACTAATGGTTAAGGTCTTAACTCTTACTCTGGACTAATGGTTAAGGTCTTAGTCTCTTACTCTGGCATCATGGTTAAGGTCTTAACTCTTACTCTGAACTAATGGTTAAGGTCTTAACTCTTACTCTGGCATCATGGTTAAGTTCGTCACTCTTACTGTGGCCTATTGGTTAAGGTCCTAACTCTTACTCTGGCATCATGGTTAATGTCTTAACTCCTACTCTGGCATCATGGTTAAGGTCTTAACTCTTACTCTGGACTAATGGTTAAGGTCTTAACTCTTACTCTAGCATCACGGTTAAGGTCTTAACTCTTACTCTGGGCTAATGGTTAAGGTCTTAACTCTTACTCTGGACTAATGGTTAAGGTCTTAACTCTTACTCTGGACTAATGGTTAAGGTCTTAACTCTTACTCTGGGCTAATGATTAAGGTCTTAATTCTTACTCTGGCATCATGGTTAAGGTCTTAACTCTTACTCTGGACTAATGGTTAAGGTCTTAACTCTTACTCTGGCATCACGGTTAAGGTCTTAACTCTTACTCTGGACTAATCGTTAAGGTCTTAACTCTTACTCTGGACTAATGGTTACGGTCTTAACTCTTACTCTAGCATCATGGTTAAGGTCTTAACTCTTACTCTGGACTAATGCTTAAGGTCTTCACTCTTACTCTGGCATCATGGTTAAGGTCTTAACTCTTGCTCTGGCATCATGGTTAAGGTCTTAACTCTTACTCTGGACTAATGGTTAAGGTCTTAGACTCTTACTCTGGACTAATGGTTAAGGTCTTAACTCTTACTCTGGCATCATGGTTAAGGTCTTAGACTCTTACTCTGGACTAATGGTTAAGGTCTTAACTCTTACTCTGGACTAATGGTTAAGGTCTTAGACTCTTACTCTCGACTAATGGATAAGGTCTTAACTCTTACTCTGGCATCATGGTTAAGGTCTTAGACTCTTACTCTGGACTAATGGTTAAGGTCTTAACTCATACTCTGGACTAATGGTTAATGTATTAACTCTTACTCTGGCATCATGGGTAAGGTCTTAACTCTTACTCTGGACTAATGGTTAAGGTCTTAACTCTTACTCTGGCATCATGGTTAAGGTCTTAACTCTTACTCTGGACTAATGGTTAAGGTCTTAACTCTTACTCTGGGATCATGGTTAAGTTCGTAACTCTTACTGTGGCCTATTGGTTAAGGTCCTAACTCTTATTCTGGCATCATGGTTAATGTCTTAACTCTTACTCTGGCATCATGGTTAAGGTCTTAACTCTTACTCTGGACTAATGGTTAAGGTCTTAACTCTTACTCTGGCATCACGGTTAAGGTCTTAACTCTTACTCTGGACTAATGGTTAAAGTCTTAACTCTTACTCTGGACTAATGGTTAAGGTCTTATCTCTTACTCTGGGCTAATGATTAAGGTCTTAACTCTTACTCTGGCATCATGGTTAAGGTCTTAACTCTTACTCTGGCATCATGGTTAAGGTCTTAACTCTTACTCTGGACTAATGGTTAAGGTCTTAACTCTTACTCTGGCATCACGGTTGAGGTCTTAACTCTTACTCTGGACTAATGGTTAAGGTCTTAACTCTTACTCTGGGCTAATGATTAAGGTCTTAACTCTTACTCTGGCATCATGGTTAAGGTCTGAACTCTTACTCTGGACTAATGGTTAAGGTCTTAACTCTTACTCTGGCATCACGGTTAAGGTCTTAACTCTTACTCCGGACTAATGGTTAAGGTCTTAACTCTTACTCTGGACTAATGGTTACGGTCTTAACTCTTACTCTAGCATCATGGTTAAGGTCTTAACTCTTACTCTGGACTAATGGTTAAGGTCTTAACTCTTACTCTGGCATCATGGTTAAGGTCTTAACTCTTACTCTGGACTAATGGTTAAGGTCTTAGACTCTTACTCTGGACTAATGGTTAAGGTCTTAACTCTTACTCTGGACTAATGGTTAAGGTCTTACCTCTTACTCTGGACTAATGGTTAAGGTCTTAGACTCTTACTCTCGACTAATGGTTAAGGTCTTACTCTTACTCTGGCATCATGGTTAAGGTCTTAGACTCTTACTCTGGACTAATGGTTAAGGTCTTAACTCATACTCTGGACTAATGGTTAAGGTCTTAACTCTTACTCTGGACTAATGGTTAAGGTATTAACTCTTACTCTGGCATCATGGTTAAGGTCTTAACTCTTACTCTGGACTAATGGTTAAGGTCTTAACTCTTACTCTGGCATCATGGTTAAGGTCTTAACTCTTACTCTGGACTAATGGTTAAGGTCTTAACTCTTACTCTGGGATCATGGTTAAGTTCGTAACTCTTACTGTGGCCTATTGGTTAAGGTCCTAACTCTTACTCTGGCATCATGGTTAATGTCTTAACTCTTACTCTGGCATCATGGTTAAGGTCTTAACTCTTACTCTGGACTAATGGTTAAGGGCTTAACTCTTACTCTGGCATCACGGTTAAGGTCTTAACTCTTACTCTGGACTAATGGTTAAAGTCTTAACTCTTACTCTGGACTAATGGTTAAGGTCTTAACTCTTACTCTGGACTAATGGTTAAGGTCTTATCTCTTACTCTGGGCTAATGATTAAGGTCTTAACTCTTACTCTGGCATCATGGTTAAGGTCTTATCTCTTACTCTGGCATCATGGTTAAGGTCTTAACTCTTACTCTGGACTAATGGTTAAGGTCTTAACTCTTACTCTGGCATCACAGTTAAGGTCTTAACTCTTACTCTGGACTAATGGATAAGGTCTTAACTCTTACTCTGGACTAATGGTTAAGGTCTTACCTCTTACTCTAGCATCATGGTTAAGGTCTTAACTCTTACTCTGGACTAATGGTTAAGGTCTTAACTCTTACTCTGGCATCATGGTTAAGGTCTTAACTCTTACTCTGGCATCATAATTAAGGTCTTAACTCTTACTATGGACTAATGGTTAAGGTCTTAACTCTTACTCTGGACTAATGGTTAAGGTCTTAACTCTTACTCTGGCATCATGGTTAAGGTCTTAGACTCTTACTCTGGAATAATGGTTAAGGTCTTAACTCTTACTCTGGACTAATGGTTAAGGTCTTAACTCTTACTCTGGCATCACGGTTAAGGTCTTAACTCTTACTCTGGACTAATGGTTAAGGTCTTAACTCTTACTCTGGGCTAATGGTTAAGGTCTTAACTCTTACTCTGGACTAATGGTTAAGGTCTTAACTCTTACTCTGGACAAATGGTTAAGGTCTTAGACTCTTACTCTGGCATCATGGTTAAGGTCTTAACTCTTACTCTGAACTAATGGTTAAGGTCTTAACTCTTACTCTGGCATCATAGTTAAGTTCATAACTCATACTGTGGCCTATTGGTTAAGGTCCTAACTCTCACTCTGGCATCATGGTTAATATCTTAACTCTTACTCTGGCATCATGGTTAAGGTCTTAACTCTTACTCTGGACTAATGGTTAAGGTCTTAACTCTTACTCTAGCATCACGGTTAAGGTCTTAACTCTTACTCTGGGCTAATGGTTAATGTATTAACTCTTACTCTGGGATCATGGTTAAGTTCGTAACTCTTACTGTGGCCTATTGGTTAAGGTCCTAACTCTTACTCTGGCATCATGGTTAATGTCTTAACTCTTACTCTGGCATCATGGTTAAGGTCTTAACTCTTACTCTGGACTAATGGTTAAGGGCTTAACTCTTACTCTGGCATCACGGTTAAGGTCTTAACTCTTACTCTGGACTAATGGTTAAAGTCTTAACTCTTACTCTGGGCTAATGGTTAAGGTCTTAACTCTTACTCTGGACTAATGGTTAAGGTCTTAGACTCTTACTCTCGACTAATGGATAAGGTCTTAACTCTTACTCTGGCATCATGGTTAAGGTCTTAGACTCTTACTCTGGACTAATGGTTAAGGTCTTAACTCATACTCTGGACTAATGGTTAAGGTCTTAACTCTTACTCTGGACTAATGGTTAATGTATTAACTCTTACTCTGGCATCATGGGTAAGGTCTTAACTCTTACTCTGGACTAATGGTTAAGGTCTTAACTCTTACTCTGGCATCATGGTTAAGGTCTTAACTCTTACTCTGGACTAATGGTTAAGGTCTTAACTCTTACTCTGGGATCATGGTTAAGTTCGTAACTCTTACTGTGGCCTATTGGTTAAGGTCCTAACTCTTACTCTGGCATCATGGTTAATGTCTTAACTCTTACTCTGGCATCATGGTTAAGGTCTTAACTCTTACTCTGACTAATGGTTAAGGTCTTAACTCTTACTCTGGCATCACGGTTAAGGTCTTAACTCTTACTCTGGACAAATGGTTAAAGTCTTAACTCTTACTCTGGGCTAATGGTTAAGGTCTTAACTCTTACTCTGGACTAATGGTTAAGGTCTTAACTCTTACTCTGGACTAATGGTTAAGGTCTTAACTCTTACTCTGGACTAATGGTTAAGGTCTTATCTCTTACTCTGGGCTAATGATTAAGGTCTTAACTCTTACTCTGGCATCATGGTTAAGGTCTTAACTCTTACTCTGGCATCATGGTTAAGGTCTTAACTCTTACTCTGGACTAATGGTTAAGGTCTTAACTCTTACTCTGGCATCACGGTTAAGGTCTTAACTCTTACTCTGGACTAATGGTTAAGGTCTTAACTCTTACTCTGGGCTAATGATTAAGGTCTTAACTCTTACTCTGGCATCATGGTTAAGGTCTGAACTCTTACTCTGGACTAATGGTTAAGGTCTTAACTCTTACTCTGGCATCACGGTTAAGGTCTTAACTCTTACTCCGGACTAATGGTTAAGGTCTTAACTCTTACTCTGGACTAATGGTTACGGTCTTAACTCTTACTCTAGCATCATGGTTAAGGTCTTAACTCTTACTCTGGACTAATGGTTAAGGTCTTAACTCTTACTCTGGCATCATGGTTAAGGTCTTAACTCTTACTCTGGACTAATGGTTAAGGTCTTAGACTCTTACTCTGGACTAATGGTTAAGGTCTTAACTCTTACTCTGGACTAATGGTTAATGTCTTAACTCTTACTCTGGACTAATGGTTAAGGTCTTAGACTCTTACTCTCGACTAATGGTTAAGGTCTTACTCTTACTCTGGCATCATGGTTAAGGTCTTAGACTCTTACTCTGGACTAATGGTTAAGGTCTTAACTCATACTCTGGACTAATGGTTAAGGTCTTAACTCTTACTCTGGACTAATGGTTAAGGTATTAACTCTTACTCTGGCATCATGGTTAAGGTCTTAACTCTTACTCTGGACTAATGGTTAAGGTCTTAACTCTTACTCTGGCATCATGGTTAAGGTCTTAACTCTTACTCTGGACTAATGGTTAAGGTCTTAACTCTTACTCTGGGATCATGGTTAAGTTCGTAACTCTTACTGTGGCCTATTGGTTAAGGTCCTAACTCTTACTCTGGACTAATGGTTAATGTCTTAACTCTTACTCTGGCATCATGGTTAAGGTCTTAACTCTTACTCTGGACTAATGGTTAAGGTCTTAACTCTTACTCTGGGATCATGGTTAAGTTCGTAACTCTTACTGTGGCCTATTGGTTAAGGTCCTAACTCTTACTCTGGCATCATGGTTAAGGTCTTAACTCTTACTCTGGACTAATGGTTAAGGTCTTATCTCTTACTCTGGGCTAATGATTAAGGTCTTAACTCTTACTCTGGCATCATGGTTAAGGTCTTAACTCTTACTCTGGCATCATGGTTAAGGTCTTAACTCTTACTCTGGACTAATGGTTAAGGTCTTAACTCTTACTCTGGCATCACGGTTAAGGTCTTAACTCTTACTCTGGACTAATGGATAAGGTCTTAACTCATACTCTGGACTAATGGTTAATGTATTAACTCTTACTCTGGCATCATGGGTAAGGTCTTAACTCTTACTCTGGACTAATGGTTAAGGTCTTAACTCTTACTCTGGCATCATGGTTAAGGTCTTAACTCTTACTCTGGACTAATGGTTAAGGTCTTAACTCTTACTCTGGGATCATGGTTAAGTTCGTAACTCTTACTGTGGCCTATTGGTTAAGGTCCTAACTCTTATTCTGGCATCATGGTTAATGTCTTAACTCTTACTCTGGCATCATGGTTAAGGTCTTAACTCTTACTCTGGACTAATGGTTAAGGTCTTAACTCTTACTCTGGCATCACGGTTAAGGTCTTAACTCTTACTCTGGACTAATGGTTAAAGTCTTAACTCTTACTCTGGACTAATGGTTAAGGTCTTATCTCTTACTCTGGGCTAATGATTAAGGTCTTAACTCTTACTCTGGCATCATGGTTAAGGTCTTAACTCTTACTCTGGCATCATGGTTAAGGTCTTAACTCTTACTCTGGACTAATGGTTAAGGTCTTAACTCTTACTCTGGCATCACGGTTGAGGTCTTAACTCTTACTCTGGACTAATGGTTAAGGTCTTAACTCTTACTCTGGGCTAATGATTAAGGTCTTAACTCTTACTCTGGCATCATGGTTAAGGTCTGATCTCTTACTCTGGACTAATGGTTAAGGTCTTAACTCTTACTCTGGCATCACGGTTAAGGTCTTAACTCTTACTCCGGACTAATGGTTAAGGTCTTAACTCTTACTCTGGACTAATGGTTACGGTCTTAACTCTTACTCTAGCATCATGGTTAAGGTCTTAACTCTTACTCTGGACTAATGGTTAAGGTCTTAACTCTTACTCTGGCATCATGGTTAAGGTCTTAACTCTTACTCTGGACTAATGGTTAAGGTCTTAGACTCTTACTCTGGACTAATGGTTAAGGTCTTAACTCTTACTCTGGACTAATGGTTAAGGTCTTAACTCTTACTCTGGACTAATGGTTAAGGTCTTAGACTCTTACTCTCGACTAATGGTTAAGGTCTTACTCTTACTCTGGCATCATGGTTAAGGTCTTAGACTCTTACTCTGGACTAATGGTTAAGGTCTTAACTCATACTCTGGACTAATGGTTAAGGTCTTAACTCTTACTCTGGACTAATGGTTAAGGTATTAACTCTTACTCTGGCATCATGGTTAAGGTCTTAACTCTTACTCTGGACTAATGGTTAAGGTCTTAACTCTTACTCTGGCATCATGGTTAAGGTCTTAACTCTTACTCTGGACTAATGGTTAAGGTCTTAACTCTTACTCTGGGATCATGGTTAAGTTCGTAACTCTTACTGTGGCCTATTGGTTAAGGTCCTAACTCTTACTCTGGCATCATGGTTAATGTCTTAACTCTTACTCTGGCATCATGGTTAAGGTCTTAACTCTTACTCTGGACTAATGGTTAAGGGCTTAACTCTTACTCTGGCATCACGGTTAAGGTCTTAACTCTTACTCTGGACTAATGGTTAAAGTCTTAACTCTTACTCTGGACTAATGGTTAAGGTCTTAACTCTTACTCTGGACTAATGGTTAAGGTCTTATCTCTTACTCTGGGCTGATGATTAAGGTCTTAACTCTTACTCTGGCATCATGGTTAATGTCTTAACTCTTACTCTGGCATCATGGTTAAGGTCTTAACTCTTACTCTGGACTAATGGTTAAGGGCTTAACTCTTACTCTGGCATCACGGTTAAGGTCTTAACTCTTACTCTGGACTAATGGTTAAAGTCTTAACTCTTACTCTGGACTAATGGTTAAGGTCTTAACTCTTACTCTGGACTAATGGTTAAGGTCTTATCTCTTACTCTGGGCTAATGATTAAGGTCTTAACTCTTACTCTGGCATCATGGTTAAGGTCTTATCTCTTACTCTGGCATCATGGTTAAGGTCTTAACTCTTACTCTGGACTAATGGTTAAGGTCTTAACTCTTACTCTGGCATCACAGTTAAGGTCTTAACTCTTACTCTGGACTAATGGATAAGGTCTTAACTCTTACTCTGGACTAATGGTTAAGGTCTTAACTCTTACTCTAGCATCATGGTTAAGGTCTTAACTCTTACTCTGGACTAATGGTTAAGGTCTTAACTCTTACTCTGGCATCATGGTTAAGGTCTTAACTCTTACTCTGGCATCATAATTAAGGTCTTAACTCTTACTATGGACTAATGGTTAAGGTCTTAACTCTTACTCTGGACTAATGGTTAAGGTCTTAACTCTTACTCTGGCATCATGGTTAAGGTCTTAGACTCTTACTCTGGAATAATGGTTAAGGTCTTAACTCTTACTCTGGACTAATGGTTAAGGTCTTAACTCTTACTCTGGCATCACGGTTAAGGTCTTAACTCTTACTCTGGACTAATGGTTAAGGTCTTAACTCTTACTCTGGGCTAATGGTTAAGGTCTTAACTCTTACTCTGGACTAATGGTTAAGGTCTTAACTCTTACTCTGGACAAATGGTTAAGGTCTTAGACTCTTACTCTGGCATCATGGTTAAGGTCTTAACTCTTACTCTGAACTAATGGTTAAGGTCTTAACTCTTACTCTGGCATCATAGTTAAGTTCATAACTCATACTGTGGCCTATTGGTTAAGGTCCTAACTCTCACTCTGGCATCATGGTTAATATCTTAACTCTTACTCTGGCATCATGGTTAAGGTCTTAACTCTTACTCTGGACTAATGGTTAAGGTCTTAACTCTTACTCTAGCATCACGGTTAAGGTCTTAACTCTTACTCTGGGCTAATGGTTAATGTATTAACTCTTACTCTGGGATCATGGTTAAGTTCGTAACTCTTACTGTGGCCTATTGGTTAAGGTCCTAACTCTTACTCTGGCATCATGGTTAATGTCTTAACTCTTACTCTGGCATCATGGTTAAGGTCTTAACTCTTACTCTGGACTAATGGTTAAGGGCTTAACTCTTACTCTGGCATCACGGTTAAGGTCTTAACTCTTACTCTGGACTAATGGTTAAAGTCTTAACTCTTACTCTGGGCTAATGGTTAAGGTCTTAACTCTTACTCTGGACTAATGGTTAAGGTCTTAGACTCTTACTCTCGACTAATGGATAAGGTCTTAACTCTTACTCTGGCATCATGGTTAAGGTCTTAGACTCTTACTCTGGACTAATGGTTAAGGTCTTAACTCATACTCTGGACTAATGGTTAAGGTCTTAACTCTTACTCTGGACTAATGGTTAATGTATTAACTCTTACTCTGGCATCATGGGTAAGGTCTTAACTCTTACTCTGGACTAATGGTTAAGGTCTTAACTCTTACTCTGGCATCATGGTTAAGGTCTTAACTCTTACTCTGGACTAATGGTTAAGGTCTTAACTCTTACTCTGGGATCATGGTTAAGTTCGTAACTCTTACTGTGGCCTATTGGTTAAGGTCCTAACTCTTACTCTGGCATCATGGTTAATGTCTTAACTCTTACTCTGGCATCATGGTTAAGGTCTTAACTCTTACTCTGACTAATGGTTAAGGTCTTAACTCTTACTCTGGCATCACGGTTAAGGTCTTAACTCTTACTCTGGACAAATGGTTAAAGTCTTAACTCTTACTCTGGGCTAATGGTTAAGGTCTTAACTCTTACTCTGGACTAATGGTTAAGGTCTTAACTCTTACTCTGGACTAATGGTTAAGGTCTTAACTCTTACTCTGGACTAATGGTTAAGGTCTTATCTCTTACTCTGGGCTAATGATTAAGGTCTTAACTCTTACTCTGGCATCATGGTTAAGGTCTTAACTCTTACTCTGGCATCATGGTTAAGGTCTTAACTCTTACTCTGGACTAATGGTTAAGGTCTTAACTCTTACTCTGGCATCACGGTTAAGGTCTTAACTCTTACTCTGGACTAATGGTTAAGGTCTTAACTCTTACTCTGGGCTAATGATTAAGGTCTTAACTCTTACTCTGGCATCATGGTTAAGGTCTGAACTCTTACTCTGGACTAATGGTTAAGGTCTTAACTCTTACTCTGGCATCACGGTTAAGGTCTTAACTCTTACTCCGGACTAATGGTTAAGGTCTTAACTCTTACTCTGGACTAATGGTTACGGTCTTAACTCTTACTCTAGCATCATGGTTAAGGTCTTAACTCTTACTCTGGACTAATGGTTAAGGTCTTAACTCTTACTCTGGCATCATGGTTAAGGTCTTAACTCTTACTCTGGACTAATGGTTAAGGTCTTAGACTCTTACTCTGGACTAATGGTTAAGGTCTTAACTCTTACTCTGGACTAATGGTTAATGTCTTAACTCTTACTCTGGACTAATGGTTAAGGTCTTAGACTCTTACTCTCGACTAATGGTTAAGGTCTTACTCTTACTCTGGCATCATGGTTAAGGTCTTAGACTCTTACTCTGGACTAATGGTTAAGGTCTTAACTCATACTCTGGACTAATGGTTAAGGTCTTAACTCTTACTCTGGACTAATGGTTAAGGTATTAACTCTTACTCTGGCATCATGGTTAAGGTCTTAACTCTTACTCTGGACTAATGGTTAAGGTCTTAACTCTTACTCTGGCATCATGGTTAAGGTCTTAACTCTTACTCTGGACTAATGGTTAAGGTCTTAACTCTTACTCTGGGATCATGGTTAAGTTCGTAACTCTTACTGTGGCCTATTGGTTAAGGTCCTAACTCTTACTCTGGACTAATGGTTAATGTCTTAACTCTTACTCTGGCATCATGGTTAAGGTCTTAACTCTTACTCTGGACTAATGGTTAAGGTCTTAACTCTTACTCTGGGATCATGGTTAAGTTCGTAACTCTTACTGTGGCCTATTGGTTAAGGTCCTAACTCTTACTCTGGCATCATGGTTAAGGTCTTAACTCTTACTCTGGACTAATGGTTAAGGTCTTATCTCTTACTCTGGGCTAATGATTAAGGTCTTAACTCTTACTCTGGCATCATGGTTAAGGTCTTAACTCTTACTCTGGCATCATGGTTAAGGTCTTAACTCTTACTCTGGACTAATGGTTAAGGTCTTAACTCTTACTCTGGCATCACGGTTAAGGTCTTAACTCTTACTCTGGACTAATGGATAAGGTCTTAACTCATACTCTGGACTAATGGTTAATGTATTAACTCTTACTCTGGCATCATGGGTAAGGTCTTAACTCTTACTCTGGACTAATGGTTAAGGTCTTAACTCTTACTCTGGCATCATGGTTAAGGTCTTAACTCTTACTCTGGACTAATGGTTAAGGTCTTAACTCTTACTCTGGGATCATGGTTAAGTTCGTAACTCTTACTGTGGCCTATTGGTTAAGGTCCTAACTCTTATTCTGGCATCATGGTTAATGTCTTAACTCTTACTCTGGCATCATGGTTAAGGTCTTAACTCTTACTCTGGACTAATGGTTAAGGTCTTAACTCTTACTCTGGCATCACGGTTAAGGTCTTAACTCTTACTCTGGACTAATGGTTAAAGTCTTAACTCTTACTCTGGACTAATGGTTAAGGTCTTAACTCTTACTCTGGACTAATGGTTAAGGTCTTAACTCTTACTCTGGACTAATGGTTAAGGTCTTATCTCTTACTCTGGGCTAATGATTAAGGTCTTAACTCTTACTCTGGCATCATTGTTAAGGTCTTAACTCTTACTCTGGCATCATGGTTAAGGTCTTAACTCTTACTATGGACTAATGGTTAAGGTCTTAACTCTTACTCTGGCATCACGGTTAAGGTCTTAACTCTTACTCTGGACTAATGGATAAGGTCTTAACTCTTACTCTGGACTAATGGTTAAGGTCTTAACTGTTACTCTGGACTAATGGTTAAGGTCTTAACTCTTACTCTGGGCTAATGGTTAAGGTCTTAACTCTTACTCTAGACTAATGGTTAAGGTCTTAACTCTTACTCTGGACTAATGGTTAAGGTCTTAACTCTTACTCTGGCATCATGGTTAAGGTCTTAACTCTTACTCTGGACTAATGGTTAAGGTCTTAACTCTTACTCTGGCATCATAGTTAAGTTCGTAACTCATACTGTGGCCTATTGGTTAAGGTCCTAACTCTTACTCTGGCATCATGGTTAATATCTTAACTCTTACTCTGGCATCATGGTTAAGGTCTTAACTCTTACTCTGGACTAATGGTTAAGGTCTTAACTCTTACTCTAGCATCACGGTTAAGGTCTTAACTCTTACTCTGGGCTAATGGTTAAGGTCTTAACTCTTACTCTGGACTAATGGTTAAGGTCTTAACTCTTACTCTGGACTAATGGTTAAGGTCTTAACTCTTACTCTGGACTAATGGTTAAGGTCTTAACTCTTACTCTGGGCTAATGATTAAGGTCTTAACTCTTACTCTGGCATCATGGTTAAGGTCTTAACTCTTACTCTGGACTATTGGTTAAGGTCTTAACTCTTACTCTGGACTAATGGTTACGGTCTTAACTCTTACTCTAGCATCATGGTTAAGGTCTTAACTCTTACTCTGGACTAATGGTTAAGGTCTTAACTCTTACTCTGGCATCATGGTTAAGGTCTTAACTCTTACTCTGGACTAATGGTTAAGGTCTTAGACTCTTACTCTGGACTAATGGTTAAGGTCTTAACTCTTACTCTGGCATCATGGTTAAGGTCTTAGACTCTTACTCTGGACTAATGGTTAAGGTCTTAACTCTTACTCTGGACTAATGGTTAAGGTCTTAACTCTTACTCTGGACTAATGGTTAAGGTCTTAGACTCTTACTCTCGACTAATGGTTAAGGTCTTACTCTTACTCTGGCATCATGGTTAAGGTCTTAGACTCTTACTCTCGACTAATGGTTAAGGTCTTAACTCTTACTCTGGCATCATGGTTAAGGTCTTAACTCTGGCATCATGGTTAAGGTCTTAACTCTTACTCTGGACTAATGGTTAAGGTCTTAACTCGTAGTCTGGCATCATGGTTAAGGTCTTAACTCTTACTCTGGACTAATGGTTAAGGTCTTAGACTCTTACTCTGGACTAATGGTTAAGGTCTTAACTCTTTCTCTGGGCTAATGGTTAAGGTCTTAGACTCTTACTCTGGCATCATGGTTAAGGTCTTAGACTCTTACTCTGGCATCAAGGTTAAGGTCTTAACTCTTACTCTGGCATCATGGTTAAGGTCTTAACTCTTACTCTGGACTAATGGTTAAAGTCTTAACTCTTACTCTGGACTAATGGTTAAGGTCCTAACTCTTACTTTGGACTAATGGTTAAGGTCTTAACTCTTACTCTTGCATCATCGTTAAGGTCTTAACTCTTACTCTGGCATCATGGTTAAGGTCTTAACTCTTACTCTGGCTTCATGGTTAAGGTCTTAACTCTTACCCTGGACTAATGGTTAAGGTCTTAACTCTTACTCTGGGATCATGGTTAAGTTCGTAACTCTTACTGTGGCCTATTGGTTAAGGTCCTAACTCTTACTCTGGCATCATGGTTAAGGTCTTAGACTCATACTCTGGCATCATGGTTAAGATCTTATCTCTTACTCTGGACTAATGGTTAAGTTCTTAACTCTTACTCTGGCATCATGGTTAAGGTCTTAGACTCTTACTCTGGACTAATGGTTAAGGTCTTAACTCTTACTCTGGGCTAATTGTTAAGGTCTTAACTCTTACTCTGGACTAATGGTTAAGGTCTTATCTCTTACTCTGGACTACTGGTTAATGTCTTAACTCTTACTCTGGCATCATGGTTAAGGTCTTAACTCTCACTCTGTACTCATGGTTAAGGTCTTAACTCTTACTCTGTACTCATGGTTAAGGTCTTAACTCTAACTCTGGCATCATGGTTAAGGTCTTAACTCTTACTCTGGACTAATGGTTAAGGTCTTAACTCTTACTCTGGAATCATGGTTAAGGTCTTAACGATTACTCAGGACTAATGGTTAAGGTCTTAACTCTTACTCTGGACTAATGGTTAAGGTCTTAACTCTTACTCTGGCATCATGGTTAAGGTCTTAACACTTACTCTGGACTAATGGTTAAGGTCTTAGACTCTTACTCTGGACTAATGGTTAAGGTCTTAACTCTTACTCTGGACTAATGGTTAAGGTCTTAACTCTTACTCTGGCATCATGGTTAAGGTCTTAACTCTTACTCTGGACTAATGGTTAAGGTCTTAACTCTTACTCTGGACTAATGGTTAAGGTCTTAACTCTTACTCTGGCATCACGGTTAAGGTCTTAACTCTTACTCTGGACTAATGGTTAAGGTCTTAACTCTTACTCTGGACTAATGGTTACGGTCTTAACTCTTACTCTAGCATCATGGTTAAGGTCTTAACTCTTACTCTGGACTAATGCTTAAGGTCTTCACTCTTACTCTGGCATCATGGTTAAGGTGTTAACTCTTACTCTGGCATCATGGTTAAGGTCTTAACTCTTACTCTGGACTAATGGTTAAGGTCTTAGACTCTTACTCTGGACTAATGGTTAAGGTCTTAACTCTTACTCTGGCATCATGGTTAAGGTCTTAGACTCTTACTCTGGACTAATGGTTAAGGTCTTAACTCTTACTCTGGACTAATGGTTAAGGTCTTAACTCTTACTCTGGACTAATGGTTAAGGTCTTAGACTCTTACTCTCGACTAATGGTTAAGGTCTTAACTCTTACTCTGGCATCATGGTTAAGGTCTTAGACTCTTACTCTGGACTAATGGTTAAGGTCTTAACTCATACTCTGGACTAATGGTTAAGGTCTTAACTCTTACTCTGGACTAATGGTTAATGTATTAACTCTTACTCTGGCATCATGGGTAAGGTCTTAACTCTTACTCTGGACTAATGGTTAAGGTCTTAACTCTTACTCTGGCATCATGGTTAAGGTCCTAACTCTTACTCTGGACTAATGGTTAAGGTCTTAACTCTTACTCTGGGATCATGGTTAAGTTCGTAACTCTTACTGTGGCCTATTGGTTAAGGTCCTAACTCTTACTCTGGCATCATGGTTAATGTCTTAACTCTTACTCTGGCATCATGGTTAAGGTCTTAACTCTTACTCTGGACTAATGGTTAAGGTCTTAACTCTTAATCTGGCATCACGGTTAAGGTCTTAACTCTTACTCTGGACTAATGGTTAAAGTCTTAACTCTTACTCTGGGCTAATGGTTAAGGTCTTAACTCTTACTCTGGACTAATGGTTAAGGTCTTAACTCTTACTCTGGACTAATGGTTAAGGTCTTAACTCTTACTCTGGACTAATGGTTAAGGTCTTATCTCTTACTCTGGGTTAATAATTAAGGTCTTAACTCTTACTCTGGCATCATGGTTAAGGTGTTAGACTCTTACTCTGGACTAATGGTTAAGGTCTTAACTCTTACTCTGGGCTAATGGTTAAGGTCTTAACTCTTACTCTGGACTAATGGTTAAGGTCTTAACTCTTACTCTGGACTAATGGTTAAGGTCTTAGTCTCTTACTCTGGCATCATGGTTAAGGTCTTAACTCTTACTCTGAACTAATGGTTAAGGTCTTAACTCTTACTCTGGCATCATGGTTAAGTTCGTCACTCTTACTGTGGCCTATTGGTTAAGGTGCTAACTCTTACTCTGGCATCATGGTTAATGTCTTAACTCCTACTCTGGCATCATGGTTAAGGTCTTAACTCTTACTCTGGACTAATGGTTAAGGTCTTAACTCTTACTCTAGCATCACGGTTAAGGTCTTAACTCTTACTCTGGGCTAATGGTTAAGGTCTTAACTCTTACTCTGGACTAATGGTTAAGGTCTTAACTCTTACTCTGGACTAATGGTTAAGGTCTTAACTCTTACTCTGGGCTAATGATTAAGGTCTTAATTCTTACTCTGGCATCATGGTTAAGGTCTTAACTCTTACTCTGGACTAATGGTTAAGGTCTTAACTCTTACTCTGGCATCACGGTTAAGGTCTTAACTCTTACTCTGGACTAATCGTTAAGGTCTTAACTCTTACTCTGGACTAATGGTTACGGTCTTAACTCTTACTCTAGCATCATGGTTAAGGTCTTAACTCTTACTCTGGACTAATGCTTAAGGTCTTCACTCTTACTCTGGCATCATGGTTAAGGTCTTAACTCTTACTCTGGACTAATGGTTAAGGTCTTAGACTCTTACTCTGGACTAATGGTTAAGGTCTTAACTCTTACTCTGGCATCATGGTTAAGGTCTTAGACTCTTACTCTGGACTAATGGTTAAGGTCTTAACTCTTACTCTGGACTAATGGTTAAGGTCTTAACTCTTACTCTGGACTAATGGTTAAGGTCTTAGACTCTTACTCTCGACTAATGGATAAGGTCTTAACTCTTACTCTGGCATCATGGTTAAGGTCTTAGACTCTTACTCTGGACTAATGGTTAAGGTCTTAACTCATACTCTGGACTAATGGTTAATGTATTAACTCTTACTCTGGCATCATGGGTAAGGTCTTAACTCTTACTCTGGACTAATGGTTAAGGTCTTAACTCTTACTCTGGTATCATGGTTAAGGTCTTAACTCTTACTCTGGACTAATGGTTAAGGTCTTAACTCTTACTCTGGACTAATGGTTAAGGTCTTAACTCTTACTCTGGGATCATGGTTAAGTTCGTAACTCTTACTGTGGCCTATTGGTTAAGGTCCTAACTCTTACTCTGGCATCATGGTTAATGTCTTAACTCTTACTCTGGCATCATGGTTAAGGTCTTAACTCTTACTCTGGACTAATGGTTAAGGTCTTAACTCTTACTCTGGCATCACAGTTAAGGTCTTAACTCTTACTCTGGACTAATGGTTAAAGTCTTAACTCTTACTCTGGGCTAATGGTTAAGGTCTTAACTCTTACTCTGGACTAATGGTTAAGGTCTTAACTCTTACTCTGGACTAATGGTTAAGGTCTTAACTCTTACTCTGGACTAATGGTTAAGGTCTTATCTCTTACTCTGGGTTAATGATTAAGGTCTTAACTCTTACTCTGGCATCATGGTTAAGGTGTTAGACTCTTACTCTGGACTAATGGTTACGGTCTTAACTCTTACTCTGGGCTAATGGTTAAGGTCTTAACTCTTACTCTGGACTAATGGTTAAGGTCTTAACTCTTACTCTGGACTAATGGTTAAGGTCTTAGTCTCTTACTCTGGCATCATGGTTAAGGTCTTAACTCTTACTCTGAACTAATGGTTAAGGTCTTAACTCTTACTCTGGCATCATGGTTAAGTTCGTCACTCTTACTGTGGCCTATTGGTTAAGGTCCTAACTCTTACTCTGGCATCATGGTTAATGTCTTAACTCCTACTCTGGCATCATGGTTAAGGTCTTAACTCTTACTCTGGACTAATGGTTAAGGTCTTAACTCTTACTCTAGCATCACGGTTAAGGTCTTAACTCTTACTCTGGGCTAATGGTTAAGGTCTTAACTCTTACTCTGGACTAATGGTTAAGGTCTTAACTCTTACTCTGGACTAATGGTTAAGGTCTTAACTCTTACTCTGGGCTAATGATTAAGGTCTTAATTCTTACTCTGGCATCATGGTTAAGGTCTTAACTCTTACTCTGGACTAATGGTTAAGGTCTTAACTCTTACTCTGGCATCACGGTTAAGGTCTTAACTCTTACTCTGGACTAATCGTTAAGGTCTTAACTCTTACTCTGGACTAATGGTTACGGTCTTAACTCTTACTCTAGCATCATGGTTAAGGTCTTAACTCTTACTCTGGACTAATGCTTAAGGTCTTCACTCTTACTCTGGCATCATGGTTAAGGTCTTAACTCTTGCTCTGGCATCATGGTTAAGGTCTTAACTCTTACTCTGGACTAATGGTTAAGGTCTTAGACTCTTACTCTGGACTAATGGTTAAGGTCTTAACTCTTACTCTGGCATCATGGTTAAGGTCTTAGACTCTTACTCTGGACTAATGGTTAAGGTCTTAACTCTTACTCTGGACTAATGGTTAAGGTCTTAGACTCTTACTCTCGACTAATGGATAAGGTCTTAACTCTTACTCTGGCATCATGGTTAAGGTCTTAGACTCTTACTCTGGACTAATGGTTAAGGTCTTAACTCATACTCTGGACTAATGGTTAATGTATTAACTCTTACTCTGGCATCATGGGTAAGGTCTTAACTCTTACTCTGGACTAATGGTTAAGGTCTTAACTCTTACTCTGGCATCATGGTTAAGGTCTTAACTCTTACTCTGGACTAATGGTTAAGGTCTTAACTCTTACTCTGGGATCATGGTTAAGTTCGTAACTCTTACTGTGGCCTATTGGTTAAGGTCCTAACTCTTATTCTGGCATCATGGTTAATGTCTTAACTCTTACTCTGGCATCATGGTTAAGGTCTTAACTCTTACTCTGGACTAATGGTTAAGGTCTTAACTCTTACTCTGGCATCACGGTTAAGGTCTTAACTCTTACTCTGGACTAATGGTTAAAGTCTTAACTCTTACTCTGGACTAATGGTTAAGGTCTTATCTCTTACTCTGGGCTAATGATTAAGGTCTTAACTCTTACTCTGGCATCATGGTTAAGGTCTTAACTCTTACTCTGGCATCATGGTTAAGGTCTTAACTCTTACTCTGGACTAATGGTTAAGGTCTTAACTCTTACTCTGGCATCACGGTTGAGGTCTTAACTCTTACTCTGGACTAATGGTTAAGGTCTTAACTCTTACTCTGGGCTAATGATTAAGGTCTTAACTCTTACTCTGGCATCATGGTTAAGGTCTGAACTCTTACTCTGGACTAATGGTTAAGGTCTTAACTCTTACTCTGGCATCACGGTTAAGGTCTTAACTCTTACTCCGGACTAATGGTTAAGGTCTTAACTCTTACTCTGGACTAATGGTTACGGTCTTAACTCTTACTCTAGCATCATGGTTAAGGTCTTAACTCTTACTCTGGACTAATGGTTAAGGTCTTAACTCTTACTCTGGCATCATGGTTAAGGTCTTAACTCTTACTCTGGACTAATGGTTAAGGTCTTAGACTCTTACTCTGGACTAATGGTTAAGGTCTTAACTCTTACTCTGGACTAATGGTTAAGGTCTTAACTCTTACTCTGGACTAATGGTTAAGGTCTTAGACTCTTACTCTCGACTAATGGTTAAGGTCTTACTCTTACTCTGGCATCATGGTTAAGGTCTTAGACTCTTACTCTGGACTAATGGTTAAGGTCTTAACTCATACTCTGGACTAATGGTTAAGGTCTTAACTCTTACTCTGGACTAATGGTTAAGGTATTAACTCTTACTCTGGCATCATGGTTAAGGTCTTAACTCTTACTCTGGACTAATGGTTAAGGTCTTAACTCTTACTCTGGCATCATGGTTAAGGTCTTAACTCTTACTCTGGACTAATGGTTAAGGTCTTAACTCTTACTCTGGGATCATGGTTAAGTTCGTAACTCTTACTGTGGCCTATTGGTTAAGGTCCTAACTCTTACTCTGGCATCATGGTTAATGTCTTAACTCTTACTCTGGCATCATGGTTAAGGTCTTAACTCTTACTCTGGACTAATGGTTAAGGGCTTAACTCTTACTCTGGCATCACGGTTAAGGTCTTAACTCTTACTCTGGACTAATGGTTAAAGTCTTAACTCTTACTCTGGACTAATGGTTAAGGTCTTAACTCTTACTCTGGACTAATGGTTAAGGTCTTATCTCTTACTCTGGGCTAATGATTAAGGTCTTAACTCTTACTCTGGCATCATGGTTAAGGTCTTATCTCTTACTCTGGCATCATGGTTAAGGTCTTAACTCTTACTCTGGACTAATGGTTAAGGTCTTAACTCTTACTCTGGCATCACAGTTAAGGTCTTAACTCTTACTCTGGACTAATGGATAAGGTCTTAACTCTTACTCTGGACTAATGGTTAAGGTCTTACCTCTTACTCTAGCATCATGGTTAAGGTCTTAACTCTTACTCTGGACTAATGGTTAAGGTCTTAACTCTTACTCTGGCATCATGGTTAAGGTCTTAACTCTTACTCTGGCATCATAATTAAGGTCTTAACTCTTACTATGGACTAATGGTTAAGGTCTTAACTCTTACTCTGGACTAATGGTTAAGGTCTTAACTCTTACTCTGGCATCATGGTTAAGGTCTTAGACTCTTACTCTGGAATAATGGTTAAGGTCTTAACTCTTACTCTGGACTAATGGTTAAGGTCTTAACTCTTACTCTGGCATCACGGTTAAGGTCTTAACTCTTACTCTGGACTAATGGTTAAGGTCTTAACTCTTACTCTGGGCTAATGGTTAAGGTCTTAACTCTTACTCTGGACTAATGGTTAAGGTCTTAACTCTTACTCTGGACAAATGGTTAAGGTCTTAGACTCTTACTCTGGCATCATGGTTAAGGTCTTAACTCTTACTCTGAACTAATGGTTAAGGTCTTAACTCTTACTCTGGCATCATAGTTAAGTTCATAACTCATACTGTGGCCTATTGGTTAAGGTCCTAACTCTCACTCTGGCATCATGGTTAATATCTTAACTCTTACTCTGGCATCATGGTTAAGGTCTTAACTCTTACTCTGGACTAATGGTTAAGGTCTTAACTCTTACTCTAGCATCACGGTTAAGGTCTTAACTCTTACTCTGGGCTAATGGTTAATGTATTAACTCTTACTCTGGGATCATGGTTAAGTTCGTAACTCTTACTGTGGCCTATTGGTTAAGGTCCTAACTCTTACTCTGGCATCATGGTTAATGTCTTAACTCTTACTCTGGCATCATGGTTAAGGTCTTAACTCTTACTCTGGACTAATGGTTAAGGGCTTAACTCTTACTCTGGCATCACGGTTAAGGTCTTAACTCTTACTCTGGACTAATGGTTAAAGTCTTAACTCTTACTCTGGGCTAATGGTTAAGGTCTTAACTCTTACTCTGGACTAATGGTTAAGGTCTTAGACTCTTACTCTCGACTAATGGATAAGGTCTTAACTCTTACTCTGGCATCATGGTTAAGGTCTTAGACTCTTACTCTGGACTAATGGTTAAGGTCTTAACTCATACTCTGGACTAATGGTTAAGGTCTTAACTCTTACTCTGGACTAATGGTTAATGTATTAACTCTTACTCTGGCATCATGGGTAAGGTCTTAACTCTTACTCTGGACTAATGGTTAAGGTCTTAACTCTTACTCTGGCATCATGGTTAAGGTCTTAACTCTTACTCTGGACTAATGGTTAAGGTCTTAACTCTTACTCTGGGATCATGGTTAAGTTCGTAACTCTTACTGTGGCCTATTGGTTAAGGTCCTAACTCTTACTCTGGCATCATGGTTAATGTCTTAACTCTTACTCTGGCATCATGGTTAAGGTCTTAACTCTTACTCTGACTAATGGTTAAGGTCTTAACTCTTACTCTGGCATCACGGTTAAGGTCTTAACTCTTACTCTGGACAAATGGTTAAAGTCTTAACTCTTACTCTGGGCTAATGGTTAAGGTCTTAACTCTTACTCTGGACTAATGGTTAAGGTCTTAACTCTTACTCTGGACTAATGGTTAAGGTCTTAACTCTTACTCTGGACTAATGGTTAAGGTCTTATCTCTTACTCTGGGCTAATGATTAAGGTCTTAACTCTTACTCTGGCATCATGGTTAAGGTCTTAACTCTTACTCTGGCATCATGGTTAAGGTCTTAACTCTTACTCTGGACTAATGGTTAAGGTCTTAACTCTTACTCTGGCATCACGGTTAAGGTCTTAACTCTTACTCTGGACTAATGGTTAAGGTCTTAACTCTTACTCTGGGCTAATGATTAAGGTCTTAACTCTTACTCTGGCATCATGGTTAAGGTCTGAACTCTTACTCTGGACTAATGGTTAAGGTCTTAACTCTTACTCTGGCATCACGGTTAAGGTCTTAACTCTTACTCCGGACTAATGGTTAAGGTCTTAACTCTTACTCTGGACTAATGGTTACGGTCTTAACTCTTACTCTAGCATCATGGTTAAGGTCTTAACTCTTACTCTGGACTAATGGTTAAGGTCTTAACTCTTACTCTGGCATCATGGTTAAGGTCTTAACTCTTACTCTGGACTAATGGTTAAGGTCTTAGACTCTTACTCTGGACTAATGGTTAAGGTCTTAACTCTTACTCTGGACTAATGGTTAATGTCTTAACTCTTACTCTGGACTAATGGTTAAGGTCTTAGACTCTTACTCTCGACTAATGGTTAAGGTCTTACTCTTACTCTGGCATCATGGTTAAGGTCTTAGACTCTTACTCTGGACTAATGGTTAAGGTCTTAACTCATACTCTGGACTAATGGTTAAGGTCTTAACTCTTACTCTGGACTAATGGTTAAGGTATTAACTCTTACTCTGGCATCATGGTTAAGGTCTTAACTCTTACTCTGGACTAATGGTTAAGGTCTTAACTCTTACTCTGGCATCATGGTTAAGGTCTTAACTCTTACTCTGGACTAATGGTTAAGGTCTTAACTCTTACTCTGGGATCATGGTTAAGTTCGTAACTCTTACTGTGGCCTATTGGTTAAGGTCCTAACTCTTACTCTGGACTAATGGTTAATGTCTTAACTCTTACTCTGGCATCATGGTTAAGGTCTTAACTCTTACTCTGGACTAATGGTTAAGGTCTTAACTCTTACTCTGGGATCATGGTTAAGTTCGTAACTCTTACTGTGGCCTATTGGTTAAGGTCCTAACTCTTACTCTGGCATCATGGTTAAGGTCTTAACTCTTACTCTGGACTAATGGTTAAGGTCTTATCTCTTACTCTGGGCTAATGATTAAGGTCTTAACTCTTACTCTGGCATCATGGTTAAGGTCTTAACTCTTACTCTGGCATCATGGTTAAGGTCTTAACTCTTACTCTGGACTAATGGTTAAGGTCTTAACTCTTACTCTGGCATCACGGTTAAGGTCTTAACTCTTACTCTGGACTAATGGATAAGGTCTTAACTCATACTCTGGACTAATGGTTAATGTATTAACTCTTACTCTGGCATCATGGGTAAGGTCTTAACTCTTACTCTGGACTAATGGTTAAGGTCTTAACTCTTACTCTGGCATCATGGTTAAGGTCTTAACTCTTACTCTGGACTAATGGTTAAGGTCTTAACTCTTACTCTGGGATCATGGTTAAGTTCGTAACTCTTACTGTGGCCTATTGGTTAAGGTCCTAACTCTTATTCTGGCATCATGGTTAATGTCTTAACTCTTACTCTGGCATCATGGTTAAGGTCTTAACTCTTACTCTGGACTAATGGTTAAGGTCTTAACTCTTACTCTGGCATCACGGTTAAGGTCTTAACTCTTACTCTGGACTAATGGTTAAAGTCTTAACTCTTACTCTGGACTAATGGTTAAGGTCTTATCTCTTACTCTGGGCTAATGATTAAGGTCTTAACTCTTACTCTGGCATCATGGTTAAGGTCTTAACTCTTACTCTGGCATCATGGTTAAGGTCTTAACTCTTACTCTGGACTAATGGTTAAGGTCTTAACTCTTACTCTGGCATCACGGTTGAGGTCTTAACTCTTACTCTGGACTAATGGTTAAGGTCTTAACTCTTACTCTGGGCTAATGATTAAGGTCTTAACTCTTACTCTGGCATCATGGTTAAGGTCTGATCTCTTACTCTGGACTAATGGTTAAGGTCTTAACTCTTACTCTGGCATCACGGTTAAGGTCTTAACTCTTACTCCGGACTAATGGTTAAGGTCTTAACTCTTACTCTGGACTAATGGTTACGGTCTTAACTCTTACTCTAGCATCATGGTTAAGGTCTTAACTCTTACTCTGGACTAATGGTTAAGGTCTTAACTCTTACTCTGGCATCATGGTTAAGGTCTTAACTCTTACTCTGGACTAATGGTTAAGGTCTTAGACTCTTACTCTGGACTAATGGTTAAGGTCTTAACTCTTACTCTGGACTAATGGTTAAGGTCTTAACTCTTACTCTGGACTAATGGTTAAGGTCTTAGACTCTTACTCTCGACTAATGGTTAAGGTCTTACTCTTACTCTGGCATCATGGTTAAGGTCTTAGACTCTTACTCTGGACTAATGGTTAAGGTCTTAACTCATACTCTGGACTAATGGTTAAGGTCTTAACTCTTACTCTGGACTAATGGTTAAGGTATTAACTCTTACTCTGGCATCATGGTTAAGGTCTTAACTCTTACTCTGGACTAATGGTTAAGGTCTTAACTCTTACTCTGGCATCATGGTTAAGGTCTTAACTCTTACTCTGGACTAATGGTTAAGGTCTTAACTCTTACTCTGGGATCATGGTTAAGTTCGTAACTCTTACTGTGGCCTATTGGTTAAGGTCCTAACTCTTACTCTGGCATCATGGTTAATGTCTTAACTCTTACTCTGGCATCATGGTTAAGGTCTTAACTCTTACTCTGGACTAATGGTTAAGGGCTTAACTCTTACTCTGGCATCACGGTTAAGGTCTTAACTCTTACTCTGGACTAATGGTTAAAGTCTTAACTCTTACTCTGGACTAATGGTTAAGGTCTTAACTCTTACTCTGGACTAATGGTTAAGGTCTTATCTCTTACTCTGGGCTGATGATTAAGGTCTTAACTCTTACTCTGGCATCATGGTTAAGGTCTTAACTCTTACTCTGGCATCATGGTTAAGGTCTTAACTCTTACTCTGGACTAATGGTTAAGGTCTTAACTCTTACTCTGGCATCACAGTTAAGGTCTTAACTCTTACTCTGGACTAATGGATAAGGTCTTAACTCTTACTCTGGACTAATGGTTAAGGTCTTAACTCTTACTCTAGCATCATGGTTAAGGTCTTAACTCTTACTCTGGACTAATGGTTAAGGTCTTAACTCTTACTCTGGCATCATGGTTAAGGTCTTAACTCTTACTCTGGCATCATGGTTAAGGTCTTAACTCTTACTATGGACTAATGGTTAAGGTCTTAACTCTTACTCTGGACTAATGGTTAAGGTCTTAACTCTTACTCTGGCATCATGGTTAAGGTCTTAACTCTTACTCTGGCATCATGGTTAAGGTCTTAACTCTTACTATGGACTAATGGTTAAGGTCTTAACTCTTACTCTGGACTAATGGTTAAGGTCTTAACTCTTACACTGGCATCATGGTTAAGGTCTTAGACTCTTACTCTGAAATAATGGTTAAGGTCTTAACTCTTACTCTGGCATCACGGTTAAGGTCTTAACTCTTACTCTGGACTAATGGTTAAGGTCTTAACTCTTACTCTGGGCTAATGGTTAAGGTCTTAACTCTTACTCTGGACTAATGGTTAAGGTCTTAACTCTTACTCTGGACAAATGGTTAAGGTCTTAGACTCTTACTCTGGCATCATGGTTAATATCTTAACTCTTACTCTGGCATCATGGTTAAGGTCTTAACTCTTACTCTGGACTAATGGTTAAGGTCTTAACTCTTACTCTAGAATCACGGTTAAGGTCTTAACTCTTACTCTGGGCTAATGGTTAAGGTCTTAACTCTTACTCTGGACTAATGGTTAAGGTCTTAACTCTTACTCTGGACTAATGGTTAAGGTCTTAACTCTTACTCTGGGCTAACGATTAAGGTCTTAACTCTTACTCTGGTCTAATGGTTAAGGTCTTAGACTCTTACTCTGGACTAATGGTTAAGGTCTTAACTCTTACTCTGGCATCATGGTTAAGGTCCTAGACTCTTACTCTGGACTAATGGTTAAGGTCTTAACTCTTACTCTGGACTAAGGTTAAGGTCTTAGACTCTTACTCTCGACTAATGGTTAAGGTCTTACTCTTACTCTGGCATCATGGTTAAGGTCTTAGACTCTTACTCTGGACTAATGGTTAAGGTCTTAACTCATACTCTGGACTAATGGTTAAGGTCTTAACTCTTACTCTGGACTAATGGTTAAGGTATTAACTCTTACTCTGGCATCATGGTTAAGGTCTTAACTCTTACTCTGGACTAATGGTTAAGGTCTTAACTCTTACTCTGGCATCATGGTTAAGGTCTTAACTCTTACTCTGGACTAATGGTTAATGTCTTAAATCTTACTCTGGGATCATGGTTAAGTTCGTAACTCTTACTGTGGCCTATTGGTTAAGGTCCTAACTCTTACTCTGGCATCATGGTTAATGTCTTAACTCTTACTCTGGCATCATGGTTAAGGTCTTAACTCTTACTCTGGACTAATGGTTAAGGGCTTAACTCTTACTCTGGCATCACGGTTAAGGTCTTAACTCTTACTCTGGACTAATGGTTAAAGTCATAACTCTTACTCTGGGCTAATGGTTAAGGTCTTAACTCTTACTCTGGACTAATGGTTAAGGTCTTAACTCTTACTCTGGACTAATGGTTAAGGTCTTAACTCTTACTCTGGACTAATGGTTAAGGTCTTATCTCTTACTCTGGGCTAATGATTAAGGTCTTAACTCTTACTCTGGCATCATGGTTAAGGTCTTAACTCTTACTCTGGCATCATGGTTAAGGTCTTAACTCTTACTATGGACTAATGGTTAAGGTCTTAACTCTTACTCTGGCATCACGGTTAAGGTCTTAACTCTTACTCTGGACTAATGGATAAGGTCTTAACTCTTACTCTGGACTAATGGTTAAGGTCTTAACTGTTACTCTGGACTAATGGTTAAGGTCTTAACTCTTACTCTGGGCTAATGGTTAAGGTCTTAACTCTTACTCTAGACTAATGGTTAAGGTCTTAACTCTTACTCTGGACAAATGGTTAAGGTCTTAGACTCTTACTCTGGCATCATGGTTAAGGTCTTACCTCTTACTCTGATCTAATGGTTAAGGTCTTAACTCTTACTCTGGCATCATAGTTAAGTTCGTAACTCATACTGTGGCCTATTGGTTAAGGTCCTAACTCTTACTCTGGCATCATGGTTAATATCTTAACTCTTACTCTGGCATCATGGTTAAGGTCTTAACTCTTACTCTGGACTAATGGTTAAGGTCTTAACTCTTACTCTAGCATCACGGTTAAGGTCTTAACTCTTACTCTGGGCTAATGGTTAAGGTCTTAACTCTTACTCTGGACTAATGGTTAAGGTCTTAACTCTTACTCTGGACTAATGGTTAAGGTCTTAACTCTTACTCTGGACTAATGGTTAAGGTCTTAACTCTTACTCTGGGCTAATGATTAAGGTCTTAACTCTTACTCTGGCATCATGGTTAAGGTCTTAACTCTTACTCTGGACTATTGGTTAAGGTCTTAACTCTTACTCTGGACTAATGGTTACGGTCTTAACTCTTACTCTAGCATCATGGTTAAGGTCTTAACTCTTACTCTGGACTAATGGTTAAGGTCTTAACTCTTACTCTGGCATCATGGTTAAGGTCTTAACTCTTACTCTGGACTAATGGTTAAGGTCTTAGACTCTTACTCTGGACTAATGGTTAAGGTCTTAACTCTTACTCTGGCATCATGGTTAAGGTCTTAGACTCTTACTCTGGACTAATGGTTAAGGTCTTAACTCTTACTCTGGACTAATGGTTAAGGTCTTAACTCTTACTCTGGACTAATGGTTAAGGTCTTAGACTCTTACTCTCGACTAATGGTTAAGGTCTTACTCTTACTCTGGCATCATGGTTAAGGTCTTAGACTCTTACTCTCGACTAATGGTTAAGGTCTTAACTCTTACTCTGGCATCATGGTTAAGGTCTTAACTCTGGCATCATGGTTAAGGTCTTAACTCTTACTCTGGACTAATGGTTAAGGTCTTAACTCGTAGTCTGGCATCATGGTTAAGGTCTTAACTCTTACTCTGGACTAATGGTTAAGGTCTTAGACTCTTACTCTGGACTAATGGTTAAGGTCTTAACTCTTTCTCTGGGCTAATGGTTAAGGTCTTAGACTCTTACTCTGGCATCATGGTTAAGGTCTTAGACTCTTACTCTGGCATCAAGGTTAAGGTCTTAACTCTTACTCTGGCATCATGGTTAAGGTCTTAACTCTTACTCTGGACTAATGGTTAAAGTCTTAACTCTTACTCTGGACTAATGGTTAAGGTCCTAACTCTTACTTTGGACTAATGGTTAAGGTCTTAACTCTTACTCTTGCATCATCGTTAAGGTCTTAACTCTTACTCTGGCATCATGGTTAAGGTCTTAACTCTTACTCTGGCTTCATGGTTAAGGTCTTAACTCTTACCCTGGACTAATGGTTAAGGTCTTAACTCTTACTCTGGGATCATGGTTAAGTTCGTAACTCTTACTGTGGCCTATTGGTTAAGGTCCTAACTCTTACTCTGGCATCATGGTTAAGGTCTTAGACTCATACTCTGGCATCATGGTTAAGATCTTATCTTTTACTCTGGACTAATGGTTAAGTTCTTAACTCTTACTCTGGCATCATGGTTAAGGTCTTAGACTCTTACTCTGGACTAATGGTTAAGGTCTTAACTCTTACTCTGGGCTAATTGTTAAGGTCTTAACTCTTACTCTGGACTAATGGTTAAGGTCTTATCTCTTACTCTGGACTACTGGTTAATGTCTTAACTCTTACTCTGGCATCATGGTTAAGGTCTTAACTCTCACTCTGTACTCATGGTTAAGGTCTTAACTCTTACTCTGTACTCATGGTTAAGGTCTTAACTCTAACTCTGGCATCATGGTTAAGGTCTTAAAACTTACTCTGGACTAATGGTTAAGGTCTTAACTCTTACTCTGGAATCATGGTTAAGGTCTTAACGATTACTCAGGACTAATGGTTAAGGTCTTAACTCTTACTCTGGACTAATGGTTAAGGTCTTAACTCTTACTCTGGCATCATGGTTAAGGTCTTAACACTTACTCTGGACTAATGGTTAAGGTCTTAGACTCTTACTCTGGACTAATGGTTAAGGTCTTAACTCTTACTCTGGACTAATGGTTAAGGTCTTAACTCTTACTCTGGCATCATGGTTAAGGTCTTAACTCTTACTCTGGACTAATGGTTAAGGTCTTAACTCTTCCTCTGGACTAATGGTTAAGGTCTTAACTCTTACTCTGGCATCACGGTTAAGGTCTTAACTCTTACTCTGGACTAATGGTTAAGGTCTTAACTCTTACTCTGGACTAATGGTTACGGTCTTAACTCTTACTCTAGCATCATGGTTAAGGTCTTAACTCTTACTCTGGACTAATGCTTAAGGTCTTCACTCTTACTCTGGCATCATGGTTAAGGTGTTAACTCTTACTCTGGCATCATGGTTAAGGTCTTAACTCTTACTCTGGACTAATGGTTAAGGTCTTAGACTCTTACTCTGGACTAATGGTTAAGGTCTTAACTCTTACTCTGGCATCATGGTTAAGGTCTTAGACTCTTACTCTGGACTAATGGTTAAGGTCTTAACTCTTACTCTGGACTAATGGTTAAGGTCTTAACTCTTACTCTGGACTAATGGTTAAGGTCTTAGACTCTTACTCTCGACTAATGGTTAAGGTCTTAACTCTTACTCTGGCATCATGGTTAAGGTCTTAGACTCTTACTCTGGACTAATGGTTAAGGTCTTAACTCATACTCTGGACTAATGGTTAAGGTCTTAACTCTTACTCTGGACTAATGGTTAATGTATTAACTCTTACTCTGGCATCATGGGTAAGGTCTTAACTCTTACTCTGGACTAATGGTTAAGGTCTTAACTCTTACTCTGGCATCATGGTTAAGGTCCTAACTCTTACTCTGGACTAATGGTTAAGGTCTTAACTCTTACTCTGGGATCATGGTTAAGTTCGTAACTCTTACTGTGGCCTATTGGTTAAGGTCCTAACTCTTACTCTGGCATCATGGTTAATGTCTTAACTCTTACTCTGGCATCATGGTTAAGGTCTTAACTCTTACTCTGGACTAATGGTTAAGGTCTTAACTCTTAATCTGGCATCACGGTTAAGGTCTTAACTCTTACTCTGGACTAATGGTTAAAGTCTTAACTCTTACTCTGGGCTAATGGTTAAGGTCTTAACTCTTACTCTGGACTAATGGTTAAGGTCTTAACTCTTACTCTGGACTAATGGTTAAGGTCTTAACTCTTACTCTGGACTAATGGTTAAGGTCTTATCTCTTACTCTGGGTTAATGATTAAGGTCTTAACTCTTACTCTGGCATCATGGTTAAGGTGTTAGACTCTTACTCTGGACTAATGGTTAAGGTCTTAACTCTTACTCTGGGCTAATGGTTAAGGTCTTAACTCTTACTCTGGACTAATGGTTAAGGTCTTAACTCTTACTCTGGACTAATGGTTAAGGTCTTAGTCTCTTACTCTGGCATCATGGTTAAGGTCTTAACTCTTACTCTGAACTAATGGTTAAGGTCTTAACTCTTACTCTGGCATCATGGTTAAGTTCGTCACTCTTACTGTGGCCTATTGGTTAAGGTGCTAACTCTTACTCTGGCATCATGGTTAATGTCTTAACTCCTACTCTGGCATCATGGTTAAGGTCTTAACTCTTACTCTGGACTAATGGTTAAGGTCTTAACTCTTACTCTAGCATCACGGTTAAGGTCTTAACTCTTACTCTGGGCTAATGGTTAAGGTCTTAACTCTTACTCTGGACTAATGGTTAAGGTCTTAACTCTTACTCTGGACTAATGGTTAAGGTCTTAACTCTTACTCTGGGCTAATGATTAAGGTCTTAATTCTTACTCTGGCATCATGGTTAAGGTCTTAACTCTTACTCTGGACTAATGGTTAAGGTCTTAACTCTTACTCTGGCATCACGGTTAAGGTCTTAACTCTTACTCTGGACTAATCGTTAAGGTCTTAACTCTTACTCTGGACTAATGGTTACGGTCTTAACTCTTACTCTAGCATCATGGTTAAGGTCTTAACTCTTACTCTGGACTAATGCTTAAGGTCTTCACTCTTACTCTGGCATCATGGTTAAGGTCTTAACTCTTACTCTGGACTAATGGTTAAGGTCTTAGACTCTTACTCTGGACTAATGGTTAAGGTCTTAACTCTTACTCTGGCATCATGGTTAAGGTCTTAGACTCTTACTCTGGACTAATGGTTAAGGTCTTAACTCTTACTCTGGACTAATGGTTAAGGTCTTAACTCTTACTCTGGACTAATGGTTAAGGTCTTAGACTCTTACTCTCGACTAATGGATAAGGTCTTAACTCTTACTCTGGCATCATGGTTAAGGTCTTAGACTCTTACTCTGGACTAATGGTTAAGGTCTTAACTCATACTCTGGACTAATGGTTAATGTATTAACTCTTACTCTGGCATCATGGGTAAGGTCTTAACTCTTACTCTGGACTAATGGTTAAGGTCTTAACTCTTACTCTGGTATCATGGTTAAGGTCTTAACTCTTACTCTGGACTAATGGTTAAGGTCTTAACTCTTACTCTGGACTAATGGTTAAGGTCTTAACTCTTACTCTGGGATCATGGTTAAGTTCGTAACTCTTACTGTGGCCTATTGGTTAAGGTCCTAACTCTTACTCTGGCATCATGGTTAATGTCTTAACTCTTACTCTGGCATCATGGTTAAGGTCTTAACTCTTACTCTGGACTAATGGTTAAGGTCTTAACTCTTACTCTGGCATCACGGTTAAGGTCTTAACTCTTACTCTGGACTAATGGTTAAAGTCTTAACTCTTACTCTGGGCTAATGGTTAAGGTCTTAACTCTTACTCTGGACTAATGGTTAAGGTCTTAACTCTTACTCTGGACTAATGGTTAAGGTCTTAACTCTTACTCTGGACTAATGGTTAAGGTCTTATCTCTTACTCTGGGTTAATGATTAAGGTCTTAACTCTTACTCTGGCATCATGGTTAAGGTGTTAGACTCTTACTCTGGACTAATGGTTACGGTCTTAACTCTTACTCTGGGCTAATGGTTAAGGTCTTAACTCTTACTCTGGACTAATGGTTAAGGTCTTAACTCTTACTCTGGACTAATGGTTAAGGTCTTAGTCTCTTACTCTGGCATCATGGTTAAGGTCTTAACTCTTACTCTGAACTAATGGTTAAGGTCTTAACTCTTACTCTGGCATCATGGTTAAGTTCGTCACTCTTACTGTGGCCTATTGGTTAAGGTCCTAACTCTTACTCTGGCATCATGGTTAATGTCTTAACTCCTACTCTGGCATCATGGTTAAGGTCTTAACTCTTACTCTGGACTAATGGTTAAGGTCTTAACTCTTACTCTAGCATCACGGTTAAGGTCTTAACTCTTACTCTGGGCTAATGGTTAAGGTCTTAACTCTTACTCTGGACTAATGGTTAAGGTCTTAACTCTTACTCTGGACTAATGGTTAAGGTCTTAACTCTTACTCTGGGCTAATGATTAAGGTCTTAATTCTTACTCTGGCATCATGGTTAAGGTCTTAACTCTTACTCTGGACTAATGGTTAAGGTCTTAACTCTTACTCTGGCATCACGGTTAAGGTCTTAACTCTTACTCTGGACTAATCGTTAAGGTCTTAACTCTTACTCTGGACTAATGGTTACGGTCTTAACTCTTACTCTAGCATCATGGTTAAGGTCTTAACTCTTACTCTGGACTAATGCTTAAGGTCTTCACTCTTACTCTGGCATCATGGTTAAGGTCTTAACTCTTGCTCTGGCATCATGGTTAAGGTCTTAACTCTTACTCTGGACTAATGGTTAAGGTCTTAGACTCTTACTCTGGACTAATGGTTAAGGTCTTAACTCTTACTCTGGCATCATGGTTAAGGTCTTAGACTCTTACTCTGGACTAATGGTTAAGGTCTTAACTCTTACTCTGGACTAATGGTTAAGGTCTTAGACTCTTACTCTCGACTAATGGATAAGGTCTTAACTCTTACTCTGGCATCATGGTTAAGGTCTTAGACTCTTACTCTGGACTAATGGTTAAGGTCTTAACTCATACTCTGGACTAATGGTTAATGTATTAACTCTTACTCTGGCATCATGGGTAAGGTCTTAACTCTTACTCTGGACTAATGGTTAAGGTCTTAACTCTTACTCTGGCATCATGGTTAAGGTCTTAACTCTTACTCTGGACTAATGGTTAAGGTCTTAACTCTTACTCTGGGATCATGGTTAAGTTCGTAACTCTTACTGTGGCCTATTGGTTAAGGTCCTAACTCTTATTCTGGCATCATGGTTAATGTCTTAACTCTTACTCTGGCATCATGGTTAAGGTCTTAACTCTTACTCTGGACTAATGGTTAAGGTCTTAACTCTTACTCTGGCATCACGGTTAAGGTCTTAACTCTTACTCTGGACTAATGGTTAAAGTCTTAACTCTTACTCTGGACTAATGGTTAAGGTCTTATCTCTTACTCTGGGCTAATGATTAAGGTCTTAACTCTTACTCTGGCATCATGGTTAAGGTCTTAACTCTTACTCTGGCATCATGGTTAAGGTCTTAACTCTTACTCTGGACTAATGGTTAAGGTCTTAACTCTTACTCTGGCATCACGGTTGAGGTCTTAACTCTTACTCTGGACTAATGGTTAAGGTCTTAACTCTTACTCTGGGCTAATGATTAAGGTCTTAACTCTTACTCTGGCATCATGGTTAAGGTCTGAACTCTTACTCTGGACTAATGGTTAAGGTCTTAACTCTTACTCTGGCATCACGGTTAAGGTCTTAACTCTTACTCCGGACTAATGGTTAAGGTCTTAACTCTTACTCTGGACTAATGGTTACGGTCTTAACTCTTACTCTAGCATCATGGTTAAGGTCTTAACTCTTACTCTGGACTAATGGTTAAGGTCTTAACTCTTACTCTGGCATCATGGTTAAGGTCTTAACTCTTACTCTGGACTAATGGTTAAGGTCTTAGACTCTTACTCTGGACTAATGGTTAAGGTCTTAACTCTTACTCTGGACTAATGGTTAAGGTCTTAACTCTTACTCTGGACTAATGGTTAAGGTCTTAGACTCTTACTCTCGACTAATGGTTAAGGTCTTACTCTTACTCTGGCATCATGGTTAAGGTCTTAGACTCTTACTCTGGACTAATGGTTAAGGTCTTAACTCATACTCTGGACTAATGGTTAAGGTCTTAACTCTTACTCTGGACTAATGGTTAAGGTATTAACTCTTACTCTGGCATCATGGTTAAGGTCTTAACTCTTACTCTGGACTAATGGTTAAGGTCTTAACTCTTACTCTGGCATCATGGTTAAGGTCTTAACTCTTACTCTGGACTAATGGTTAAGGTCTTAACTCTTACTCTGGGATCATGGTTAAGTTCGTAACTCTTACTGTGGCCTATTGGTTAAGGTCCTAACTCTTACTCTGGCATCATGGTTAATGTCTTAACTCTTACTCTGGCATCATGGTTAAGGTCTTAACTCTTACTCTGGACTAATGGTTAAGGGCTTAACTCTTACTCTGGCATCACGGTTAAGGTCTTAACTCTTACTCTGGACTAATGGTTAAAGTCTTAACTCTTACTCTGGACTAATGGTTAAGGTCTTAACTCTTACTCTGGACTAATGGTTAAGGTCTTATCTCTTACTCTGGGCTAATGATTAAGGTCTTAACTCTTACTCTGGCATCATGGTTAAGGTCTTATCTCTTACTCTGGCATCATGGTTAAGGTCTTAACTCTTACTCTGGACTAATGGTTAAGGTCTTAACTCTTACTCTGGCATCACAGTTAAGGTCTTAACTCTTACTCTGGACTAATGGATAAGGTCTTAACTCTTACTCTGGACTAATGGTTAAGGTCTTACCTCTTACTCTAGCATCATGGTTAAGGTCTTAACTCTTACTCTGGACTAATGGTTAAGGTCTTAACTCTTACTCTGGCATCATGGTTAAGGTCTTAACTCTTACTCTGGCATCATAATTAAGGTCTTAACTCTTACTATGGACTAATGGTTAAGGTCTTAACTCTTACTCTGGACTAATGGTTAAGGTCTTAACTCTTACTCTGGCATCATGGTTAAGGTCTTAGACTCTTACTCTGGAATAATGGTTAAGGTCTTAACTCTTACTCTGGACTAATGGTTAAGGTCTTAACTCTTACTCTGGCATCACGGTTAAGGTCTTAACTCTTACTCTGGACTAATGGTTAAGGTCTTAACTCTTACTCTGGGCTAATGGTTAAGGTCTTAACTCTTACTCTGGACTAATGGTTAAGGTCTTAACTCTTACTCTGGACAAATGGTTAAGGTCTTAGACTCTTACTCTGGCATCATGGTTAAGGTCTTAACTCTTACTCTGAACTAATGGTTAAGGTCTTAACTCTTACTCTGGCATCATAGTTAAGTTCATAACTCATACTGTGGCCTATTGGTTAAGGTCCTAACTCTCACTCTGGCATCATGGTTAATATCTTAACTCTTACTCTGGCATCATGGTTAAGGTCTTAACTCTTACTCTGGACTAATGGTTAAGGTCTTAACTCTTACTCTAGCATCACGGTTAAGGTCTTAACTCTTACTCTGGGCTAATGGTTAATGTATTAACTCTTACTCTGGGATCATGGTTAAGTTCGTAACTCTTACTGTGGCCTATTGGTTAAGGTCCTAACTCTTACTCTGGCATCATGGTTAATGTCTTAACTCTTACTCTGGCATCATGGTTAAGGTCTTAACTCTTACTCTGGACTAATGGTTAAGGGCTTAACTCTTACTCTGGCATCACGGTTAAGGTCTTAACTCTTACTCTGGACTAATGGTTAAAGTCTTAACTCTTACTCTGGGCTAATGGTTAAGGTCTTAACTCTTACTCTGGACTAATGGTTAAGGTCTTAGACTCTTACTCTCGACTAATGGATAAGGTCTTAACTCTTACTCTGGCATCATGGTTAAGGTCTTAGACTCTTACTCTGGACTAATGGTTAAGGTCTTAACTCATACTCTGGACTAATGGTTAAGGTCTTAACTCTTACTCTGGACTAATGGTTAATGTATTAACTCTTACTCTGGCATCATGGGTAAGGTCTTAACTCTTACTCTGGACTAATGGTTAAGGTCTTAACTCTTACTCTGGCATCATGGTTAAGGTCTTAACTCTTACTCTGGACTAATGGTTAAGGTCTTAACTCTTACTCTGGGATCATGGTTAAGTTCGTAACTCTTACTGTGGCCTATTGGTTAAGGTCCTAACTCTTACTCTGGCATCATGGTTAATGTCTTAACTCTTACTCTGGCATCATGGTTAAGGTCTTAACTCTTACTCTGACTAATGGTTAAGGTCTTAACTCTTACTCTGGCATCACGGTTAAGGTCTTAACTCTTACTCTGGACAAATGGTTAAAGTCTTAACTCTTACTCTGGGCTAATGGTTAAGGTCTTAACTCTTACTCTGGACTAATGGTTAAGGTCTTAACTCTTACTCTGGACTAATGGTTAAGGTCTTAACTCTTACTCTGGACTAATGGTTAAGGTCTTATCTCTTACTCTGGGCTAATGATTAAGGTCTTAACTCTTACTCTGGCATCATGGTTAAGGTCTTAACTCTTACTCTGGCATCATGGTTAAGGTCTTAACTCTTACTCTGGACTAATGGTTAAGGTCTTAACTCTTACTCTGGCATCACGGTTAAGGTCTTAACTCTTACTCTGGACTAATGGTTAAGGTCTTAACTCTTACTCTGGGCTAATGATTAAGGTCTTAACTCTTACTCTGGCATCATGGTTAAGGTCTGAACTCTTACTCTGGACTAATGGTTAAGGTCTTAACTCTTACTCTGGCATCACGGTTAAGGTCTTAACTCTTACTCCGGACTAATGGTTAAGGTCTTAACTCTTACTCTGGACTAATGGTTACGGTCTTAACTCTTACTCTAGCATCATGGTTAAGGTCTTAACTCTTACTCTGGACTAATGGTTAAGGTCTTAACTCTTACTCTGGCATCATGGTTAAGGTCTTAACTCTTACTCTGGACTAATGGTTAAGGTCTTAGACTCTTACTCTGGACTAATGGTTAAGGTCTTAACTCTTACTCTGGACTAATGGTTAATGTCTTAACTCTTACTCTGGACTAATGGTTAAGGTCTTAGACTCTTACTCTCGACTAATGGTTAAGGTCTTACTCTTACTCTGGCATCATGGTTAAGGTCTTAGACTCTTACTCTGGACTAATGGTTAAGGTCTTAACTCATACTCTGGACTAATGGTTAAGGTCTTAACTCTTACTCTGGACTAATGGTTAAGGTATTAACTCTTACTCTGGCATCATGGTTAAGGTCTTAACTCTTACTCTGGACTAATGGTTAAGGTCTTAACTCTTACTCTGGCATCATGGTTAAGGTCTTAACTCTTACTCTGGACTAATGGTTAAGGTCTTAACTCTTACTCTGGGATCATGGTTAAGTTCGTAACTCTTACTGTGGCCTATTGGTTAAGGTCCTAACTCTTACTCTGGACTAATGGTTAATGTCTTAACTCTTACTCTGGCATCATGGTTAAGGTCTTAACTCTTACTCTGGACTAATGGTTAAGGTCTTAACTCTTACTCTGGGATCATGGTTAAGTTCGTAACTCTTACTGTGGCCTATTGGTTAAGGTCCTAACTCTTACTCTGGCATCATGGTTAAGGTCTTAACTCTTACTCTGGACTAATGGTTAAGGTCTTATCTCTTACTCTGGGCTAATGATTAAGGTCTTAACTCTTACTCTGGCATCATGGTTAAGGTCTTAACTCTTACTCTGGCATCATGGTTAAGGTCTTAACTCTTACTCTGGACTAATGGTTAAGGTCTTAACTCTTACTCTGGCATCACGGTTAAGGTCTTAACTCTTACTCTGGACTAATGGATAAGGTCTTAACTCATACTCTGGACTAATGGTTAATGTATTAACTCTTACTCTGGCATCATGGGTAAGGTCTTAACTCTTACTCTGGACTAATGGTTAAGGTCTTAACTCTTACTCTGGCATCATGGTTAAGGTCTTAACTCTTACTCTGGACTAATGGTTAAGGTCTTAACTCTTACTCTGGGATCATGGTTAAGTTCGTAACTCTTACTGTGGCCTATTGGTTAAGGTCCTAACTCTTATTCTGGCATCATGGTTAATGTCTTAACTCTTACTCTGGCATCATGGTTAAGGTCTTAACTCTTACTCTGGACTAATGGTTAAGGTCTTAACTCTTACTCTGGCATCACGGTTAAGGTCTTAACTCTTACTCTGGACTAATGGTTAAAGTCTTAACTCTTACTCTGGACTAATGGTTAAGGTCTTATCTCTTACTCTGGGCTAATGATTAAGGTCTTAACTCTTACTCTGGCATCATGGTTAAGGTCTTAACTCTTACTCTGGCATCATGGTTAAGGTCTTAACTCTTACTCTGGACTAATGGTTAAGGTCTTAACTCTTACTCTGGCATCACGGTTGAGGTCTTAACTCTTACTCTGGACTAATGGTTAAGGTCTTAACTCTTACTCTGGGCTAATGATTAAGGTCTTAACTCTTACTCTGGCATCATGGTTAAGGTCTGATCTCTTACTCTGGACTAATGGTTAAGGTCTTAACTCTTACTCTGGCATCACGGTTAAGGTCTTAACTCTTACTCCGGACTAATGGTTAAGGTCTTAACTCTTACTCTGGACTAATGGTTACGGTCTTAACTCTTACTCTAGCATCATGGTTAAGGTCTTAACTCTTACTCTGGACTAATGGTTAAGGTCTTAACTCTTACTCTGGCATCATGGTTAAGGTCTTAACTCTTACTCTGGACTAATGGTTAAGGTCTTAGACTCTTACTCTGGACTAATGGTTAAGGTCTTAACTCTTACTCTGGACTAATGGTTAAGGTCTTAACTCTTACTCTGGACTAATGGTTAAGGTCTTAGACTCTTACTCTCGACTAATGGTTAAGGTCTTACTCTTACTCTGGCATCATGGTTAAGGTCTTAGACTCTTACTCTGGACTAATGGTTAAGGTCTTAACTCATACTCTGGACTAATGGTTAAGGTCTTAACTCTTACTCTGGACTAATGGTTAAGGTATTAACTCTTACTCTGGCATCATGGTTAAGGTCTTAACTCTTACTCTGGACTAATGGTTAAGGTCTTAACTCTTACTCTGGCATCATGGTTAAGGTCTTAACTCTTACTCTGGACTAATGGTTAAGGTCTTAACTCTTACTCTGGGATCATGGTTAAGTTCGTAACTCTTACTGTGGCCTATTGGTTAAGGTCCTAACTCTTACTCTGGCATCATGGTTAATGTCTTAACTCTTACTCTGGCATCATGGTTAAGGTCTTAACTCTTACTCTGGACTAATGGTTAAGGGCTTAACTCTTACTCTGGCATCACGGTTAAGGTCTTAACTCTTACTCTGGACTAATGGTTAAAGTCTTAACTCTTACTCTGGACTAATGGTTAAGGTCTTAACTCTTACTCTGGACTAATGGTTAAGGTCTTATCTCTTACTCTGGGCTGATGATTAAGGTCTTAACTCTTACTCTGGCATCATGGTTAAGGTCTTAACTCTTACTCTGGCATCATGGTTAAGGTCTTAACTCTTACTCTGGACTAATGGTTAAGGTCTTAACTCTTACTCTGGCATCACAGTTAAGGTCTTAACTCTTACTCTGGACTAATGGATAAGGTCTTAACTCTTACTCTGGACTAATGGTTAAGGTCTTAACTCTTACTCTAGCATCATGGTTAAGGTCTTAACTCTTACTCTGGACTAATGGTTAAGGTCTTAACTCTTACTCTGGCATCATGGTTAAGGTCTTAACTCTTACTCTGGCATCATGGTTAAGGTCTTAACTCTTACTATGGACTAATGGTTAAGGTCTTAACTCTTACTCTGGACTAATGGTTAAGGTCTTAACTCTTACTCTGGCATCATGGTTAAGGTCTTAACTCTTACTCTGGCATCATGGTTAAGGTCTTAACTCTTACTATGGACTAATGGTTAAGGTCTTAACTCTTACTCTGGACTAATGGTTAAGGTCTTAACTCTTACACTGGCATCATGGTTAAGGTCTTAGACTCTTACTCTGAAATAATGGTTAAGGTCTTAACTCTTACTCTGGCATCACGGTTAAGGTCTTAACTCTTACTCTGGACTAATGGTTAAGGTCTTAACTCTTACTCTGGGCTAATGGTTAAGGTCTTAACTCTTACTCTGGACTAATGGTTAAGGTCTTAACTCTTACTCTGGACAAATGGTTAAGGTCTTAGACTCTTACTCTGGCATCATGGTTAATATCTTAACTCTTACTCTGGCATCATGGTTAAGGTCTTAACTCTTACTCTGGACTAATGGTTAAGGTCTTAACTCTTACTCTAGAATCACGGTTAAGGTCTTAACTCTTACTCTGGGCTAATGGTTAAGGTCTTAACTCTTACTCTGGACTAATGCTTAAGGTCTTAACTCTTACTCTGGACTAATGGTTAAGGTCTTAACTCTTACTCTGGGCTAACGATTAAGGTCTTAACTCTTACTCTGGTCTAATGGTTAAGGTCTTAGACTCTTACTCTGGACTAATGGTTAAGGTCTTAACTCTTACTCTGGCATCATGGTTAAGGTCCTAGACTCTTACTCTGGACTAATGGTTAAGGTCTTAACTCTTACTCTGGACTAAGGTTAAGGTCTTAGACTCTTACTCTCGACTAATGGTTAAGGTCTTACTCTTACTCTGGCATCATGGTTAAGGTCTTAGACTCTTACTCTGGACTAATGGTTAAGGTCTTAACTCATACTCTGGACTAATGGTTAAGGTCTTAACTCTTACTCTGGACTAATGGTTAAGGTATTAACTCTTACTCTGGCATCATGGTTAAGGTCTTAACTCTTACTCTGGACTAATGGTTAAGGTCTTAACTCTTACTCTGGCATCATGGTTAAGGTCTTAACTCTTACTCTGGACTAATGGTTAATGTCTTAAATCTTACTCTGGGATCATGGTTAAGTTCGTAACTCTTACTGTGGCCTATTGGTTAAGGTCCTAACTCTTACTCTGGCATCATGGTTAATGTCTTAACTCTTACTCTGGCATCATGGTTAAGGTCTTAACTCTTACTCTGGACTAATGGTTAAGGGCTTAACTCTTACTCTGGCATCACGGTTAAGGTCTTAACTCTTACTCTGGACTAATGGTTAAAGTCATAACTCTTACTCTGGGCTAATGGTTAAGGTCTTAACTCTTACTCTGGACTAATGGTTAAGGTCTTAACTCTTACTCTGGACTAATGGTTAAGGTCTTAACTCTTACTCTGGACTAATGGTTAAGGTCTTATCTCTTACTCTGGGCTAATGATTAAGGTCTTAACTCTTACTCTGGCATCATGGTTAAGGTCTTAACTCTTACTCTGGCATCATGGTTAAGGTCTTAACTCTTACTATGGACTAATGGTTAAGGTCTTAACTCTTACTCTGGCATCACGGTTAAGGTCTTAACTCTTACTCTGGACTAATGGATAAGGTCTTAACTCTTACTCTGGACTAATGGTTAAGGTCTTAACTGTTACTCTGGACTAATGGTTAAGGTCTTAACTCTTACTCTGGGCTAATGGTTAAGGTCTTAACTCTTACTCTAGACTAATGGTTAAGGTCTTAACTCTTACTCTGGACAAATGGTTAAGGTCTTAGACTCTTACTCTGGCATCATGGTTAAGGTCTTACCTCTTACTCTGATCTAATGGTTAAGGTCTTAACTCTTACTCTGGCATCATAGTTAAGTTCGTAACTCATACTGTGGCCTATTGGTTAAGGTCCTAACTCTTACTCTGGCATCATGGTTAATATCTTAACTCTTACTCTGGCATCATGGTTAAGGTCTTAACTCTTACTCTGGACTAATGGTTAAGGTCTTAACTCTTACTCTAGCATCACGGTTAAGGTCTTAACTCTTACTCTGGGCTAATGGTTAAGGTCTTAACTCTTACTCTGGACTAATGGTTAAGGTCTTAACTCTTACTCTGGACTAATGGTTAAGGTCTTAACTCTTACTCTGGACTAATGGTTAAGGTCTTAACTCTTACTCTGGGCTAATGATTAAGGTCTTAACTCTTACTCTGGCATCATGGTTAAGGTCTTAACTCTTACTCTGGACTATTGGTTAAGGTCTTAACTCTTACTCTGGACTAATGGTTACGGTCTTAACTCTTACTCTAGCATCATGGTTAAGGTCTTAACTCTTACTCTGGACTAATGGTTAAGGTCTTAACTCTTACTCTGGCATCATGGTTAAGGTCTTAACTCTTACTCTGGACTAATGGTTAAGGTCTTAGACTCTTACTCTGGACTAATGGTTAAGGTCTTAACTCTTACTCTGGCATCATGGTTAAGGTCTTAGACTCTTACTCTGGACTAATGGTTAAGGTCTTAACTCTTACTCTGGACTAATGGTTAAGGTCTTAACTCTTACTCTGGACTAATGGTTAAGGTCTTAGACTCTTACTCTCGACTAATGGTTAAGGTCTTACTCTTACTCTGGCATCATGGTTAAGGTCTTAGACTCTTACTCTCGACTAATGGTTAAGGTCTTAACTCTTACTCTGGCATCATGGTTAAGGTCTTAACTCTGGCATCATGGTTAAGGTCTTAACTCTTACTCTGGACTAATGGTTAAGGTCTTAACTCGTAGTCTGGCATCATGGTTAAGGTCTTAACTCTTACTCTGGACTAATGGTTAAGGTCTTAGACTCTTACTCTGGACTAATGGTTAAGGTCTTAACTCTTTCTCTGGGCTAATGGTTAAGGTCTTAGACTCTTACTCTGGCATCATGGTTAAGGTCTTAGACTCTTACTCTGGCATCAAGGTTAAGGTCTTAACTCTTACTCTGGCATCATGGTTAAGGTCTTAACTCTTACTCTGGACTAATGGTTAAAGTCTTAACTCTTACTCTGGACTAATGGTTAAGGTCCTAACTCTTACTTTGGACTAATGGTTAAGGTCTTAACTCTTACTCTTGCATCATCGTTAAGGTCTTAACTCTTACTCTGGCATCATGGTTAAGGTCTTAACTCTTACTCTGGCTTCATGGTTAAGGTCTTAACTCTTACCCTGGACTAATGGTTAAGGTCTTAACTCTTACTCTGGGATCATGGTTAAGTTCGTAACTCTTACTGTGGCCTATTGGTTAAGGTCCTAACTCTTACTCTGGCATCATGGTTAAGGTCTTAGACTCATACTCTGGCATCATGGTTAAGATCTTATCTTTTACTCTGGACTAATGGTTAAGTTCTTAACTCTTACTCTGGCATCATGGTTAAGGTCTTAGACTCTTACTCTGGACTAATGGTTAAGGTCTTAACTCTTACTCTGGGCTAATTGTTAAGGTCTTAACTCTTACTCTGGACTAATGGTTAAGGTCTTATCTCTTACTCTGGACTACTGGTTAATGTCTTAACTCTTACTCTGGCATCATGGTTAAGGTCTTAACTCTCACTCTGTACTCATGGTTAAGGTCTTAACTCTTACTCTGTACTCATGGTTAAGGTCTTAACTCTAACTCTGGCATCATGGTTAAGGTCTTAAAACTTACTCTGGACTAATGGTTAAGGTCTTAACTCTTACTCTGGAATCATGGTTAAGGTCTTAACGATTACTCAGGACTAATGGTTAAGGTCTTAACTCTTACTCTGGACTAATGGTTAAGGTCTTAACTCTTACTCTGGCATCATGGTTAAGGTCTTAACACTTACTCTGGACTAATGGTTAAGGTCTTAGACTCTTACTCTGGACTAATGGTTAAGGTCTTAACTCTTACTCTGGACTAATGGTTAAGGTCTTAACTCTTACTCTGGCATCATGGTTAAGGTCTTAACTCTTACTCTGGACTAATGGTTAAGGTCTTAACTCTTCCTCTGGACTAATGGTTAAGGTCTTAACTCTTACTCTGGCATCACGGTTAAGGTCTTAACTCTTACTCTGGACTAATGGTTAAGGTCTTAACTCTTACTCTGGACTAATGGTTACGGTCTTAACTCTTACTCTAGCATCATGGTTAAGGTCTTAACTCTTACTCTGGACTAATGCTTAAGGTCTTCACTCTTACTCTGGCATCATGGTTAAGGTGTTAACTCTTACTCTGGCATCATGGTTAAGGTCTTAACTCTTACTCTGGACTAATGGTTAAGGTCTTAGACTCTTACTCTGGACTAATGGTTAAGGTCTTAACTCTTACTCTGGCATCATGGTTAAGGTCTTAGACTCTTACTCTGGACTAATGGTTAAGGTCTTAACTCTTACTCTGGACTAATGGTTAAGGTCTTAACTCTTACTCTGGACTAATGGTTAAGGTCTTAGACTCTTACTCTCGACTAATGGTTAAGGTCTTAACTCTTACTCTGGCATCATGGTTAAGGTCTTAGACTCTTACTCTGGACTAATGGTTAAGGTCTTAACTCATACTCTGGACTAATGGTTAAGGTCTTAACTCTTACTCTGGACTAATGGTTAATGTATTAACTCTTACTCTGGCATCATGGGTAAGGTCTTAACTCTTACTCTGGACTAATGGTTAAGGTCTTAACTCTTACTCTGGCATCATGGTTAAGGTCCTAACTCTTACTCTGGACTAATGGTTAAGGTCTTAACTCTTACTCTGGGATCATGGTTAAGTTCGTAACTCTTACTGTGGCCTATTGGTTAAGGTCCTAACTCTTACTCTGGCATCATGGTTAATGTCTTAACTCTTACTCTGGCATCATGGTTAAGGTCTTAACTCTTACTCTGGACTAATGGTTAAGGTCTTAACTCTTAATCTGGCATCACGGTTAAGGTCTTAACTCTTACTCTGGACTAATGGTTAAAGTCTTAACTCTTACTCTGGGCTAATGGTTAAGGTCTTAACTCTTACTCTGGACTAATGGTTAAGGTCTTAACTCTTACTCTGGACTAATGGTTAAGGTCTTAACTCTTACTCTGGACTAATGGTTAAGGTCTTATCTCTTACTCTGGGTTAATGATTAAGGTCTTAACTCTTACTCTGGCATCATGGTTAAGGTGTTAGACTCTTACTCTGGACTAATGGTTAAGGTCTTAACTCTTACTCTGGGCTAATGGTTAAGGTCTTAACTCTTACTCTGGACTAATGGTTAAGGTCTTAACTCTTACTCTGGACTAATGGTTAAGGTCTTAGTCTCTTACTCTGGCATCATGGTTAAGGTCTTAACTCTTACTCTGAACTAATGGTTAAGGTCTTAACTCTTACTCTGGCATCATGGTTAAGTTCGTCACTCTTACTGTGGCCTATTGGTTAAGGTGCTAACTCTTACTCTGGCATCATGGTTAATGTCTTAACTCCTACTCTGGCATCATGGTTAAGGTCTTAACTCTTACTCTGGACTAATGGTTAAGGTCTTAACTCTTACTCTAGCATCACGGTTAAGGTCTTAACTCTTACTCTGGGCTAATGGTTAAGGTCTTAACTCTTACTCTGGACTAATGGTTAAGGTCTTAACTCTTACTCTGGACTAATGGTTAAGGTCTTAACTCTTACTCTGGGCTAATGATTAAGGTCTTAATTCTTACTCTGGCATCATGGTTAAGGTCTTAACTCTTACTCTGGACTAATGGTTAAGGTCTTAACTCTTACTCTGGCATCACGGTTAAGGTCTTAACTCTTACTCTGGACTAATCGTTAAGGTCTTAACTCTTACTCTGGACTAATGGTTACGGTCTTAACTCTTACTCTAGCATCATGGTTAAGGTCTTAACTCTTACTCTGGACTAATGCTTAAGGTCTTCACTCTTACTCTGGCATCATGGTTAAGGTCTTAACTCTTACTCTGGACTAATGGTTAAGGTCTTAGACTCTTACTCTGGACTAATGGTTAAGGTCTTAACTCTTACTCTGGCATCATGGTTAAGGTCTTAGACTCTTACTCTGGACTAATGGTTAAGGTCTTAACTCTTACTCTGGACTAATGGTTAAGGTCTTAACTCTTACTCTGGACTAATGGTTAAGGTCTTAGACTCTTACTCTCGACTAATGGATAAGGTCTTAACTCTTACTCTGGCATCATGGTTAAGGTCTTAGACTCTTACTCTGGACTAATGGTTAAGGTCTTAACTCATACTCTGGACTAATGGTTAATGTATTAACTCTTACTCTGGCATCATGGGTAAGGTCTTAACTCTTACTCTGGACTAATGGTTAAGGTCTTAACTCTTACTCTGGTATCATGGTTAAGGTCTTAACTCTTACTCTGGACTAATGGTTAAGGTCTTAACTCTTACTCTGGACTAATGGTTAAGGTCTTAACTCTTACTCTGGGATCATGGTTAAGTTCGTAACTCTTACTGTGGCCTATTGGTTAAGGTCCTAACTCTTACTCTGGCATCATGGTTAATGTCTTAACTCTTACTCTGGCATCATGGTTAAGGTCTTAACTCTTACTCTGGACTAATGGTTAAGGTCTTAACTCTTACTCTGGCATCACGGTTAAGGTCTTAACTCTTACTCTGGACTAATGGTTAAAGTCTTAACTCTTACTCTGGGCTAATGGTTAAGGTCTTAACTCTTACTCTGGACTAATGGTTAAGGTCTTAACTCTTACTCTGGACTAATGGTTAAGGTCTTAACTCTTACTCTGGACTAATGGTTAAGGTCTTATCTCTTACTCTGGGTTAATGATTAAGGTCTTAACTCTTACTCTGGCATCATGGTTAAGGTGTTAGACTCTTACTCTGGACTAATGGTTACGGTCTTAACTCTTACTCTGGGCTAATGGTTAAGGTCTTAACTCTTACTCTGGACTAATGGTTAAGGTCTTAACTCTTACTCTGGACTAATGGTTAAGGTCTTAGTCTCTTACTCTGGCATCATGGTTAAGGTCTTAACTCTTACTCTGAACTAATGGTTAAGGTCTTAACTCTTACTCTGGCATCATGGTTAAGTTCGTCACTCTTACTGTGGCCTATTGGTTAAGGTCCTAACTCTTACTCTGGCATCATGGTTAATGTCTTAACTCCTACTCTGGCATCATGGTTAAGGTCTTAACTCTTACTCTGGACTAATGGTTAAGGTCTTAACTCTTACTCTAGCATCACGGTTAAGGTCTTAACTCTTACTCTGGGCTAATGGTTAAGGTCTTAACTCTTACTCTGGACTAATGGTTAAGGTCTTAACTCTTACTCTGGACTAATGGTTAAGGTCTTAACTCTTACTCTGGGCTAATGATTAAGGTCTTAATTCTTACTCTGGCATCATGGTTAAGGTCTTAACTCTTACTCTGGACTAATGGTTAAGGTCTTAACTCTTACTCTGGCATCACGGTTAAGGTCTTAACTCTTACTCTGGACTAATCGTTAAGGTCTTAACTCTTACTCTGGACTAATGGTTACGGTCTTAACTCTTACTCTAGCATCATGGTTAAGGTCTTAACTCTTACTCTGGACTAATGCTTAAGGTCTTCACTCTTACTCTGGCATCATGGTTAAGGTCTTAACTCTTGCTCTGGCATCATGGTTAAGGTCTTAACTCTTACTCTGGACTAATGGTTAAGGTCTTAGACTCTTACTCTGGACTAATGGTTAAGGTCTTAACTCTTACTCTGGCATCATGGTTAAGGTCTTAGACTCTTACTCTGGACTAATGGTTAAGGTCTTAACTCTTACTCTGGACTAATGGTTAAGGTCTTAGACTCTTACTCTCGACTAATGGATAAGGTCTTAACTCTTACTCTGGCATCATGGTTAAGGTCTTAGACTCTTACTCTGGACTAATGGTTAAGGTCTTAACTCATACTCTGGACTAATGGTTAATGTATTAACTCTTACTCTGGCATCATGGGTAAGGTCTTAACTCTTACTCTGGACTAATGGTTAAGGTCTTAACTCTTACTCTGGCATCATGGTTAAGGTCTTAACTCTTACTCTGGACTAATGGTTAAGGTCTTAACTCTTACTCTGGGATCATGGTTAAGTTCGTAACTCTTACTGTGGCCTATTGGTTAAGGTCCTAACTCTTATTCTGGCATCATGGTTAATGTCTTAACTCTTACTCTGGCATCATGGTTAAGGTCTTAACTCTTACTCTGGACTAATGGTTAAGGTCTTAACTCTTACTCTGGCATCACGGTTAAGGTCTTAACTCTTACTCTGGACTAATGGTTAAAGTCTTAACTCTTACTCTGGACTAATGGTTAAGGTCTTATCTCTTACTCTGGGCTAATGATTAAGGTCTTAACTCTTACTCTGGCATCATGGTTAAGGTCTTAACTCTTACTCTGGCATCATGGTTAAGGTCTTAACTCTTACTCTGGACTAATGGTTAAGGTCTTAACTCTTACTCTGGCATCACGGTTGAGGTCTTAACTCTTACTCTGGACTAATGGTTAAGGTCTTAACTCTTACTCTGGGCTAATGATTAAGGTCTTAACTCTTACTCTGGCATCATGGTTAAGGTCTGAACTCTTACTCTGGACTAATGGTTAAGGTCTTAACTCTTACTCTGGCATCACGGTTAAGGTCTTAACTCTTACTCCGGACTAATGGTTAAGGTCTTAACTCTTACTCTGGACTAATGGTTACGGTCTTAACTCTTACTCTAGCATCATGGTTAAGGTCTTAACTCTTACTCTGGACTAATGGTTAAGGTCTTAACTCTTACTCTGGCATCATGGTTAAGGTCTTAACTCTTACTCTGGACTAATGGTTAAGGTCTTAGACTCTGACTCTGGACTAATGGTTAAGGTCTTAACTCTTACTCTGGACTAATGGTTAAGGTCTTAACTCTTACTCTGGACTAATGGTTAAGGTCTTAGACTCTTACTCTCGACTAATGGTTAAGGTCTTACTCTTACTCTGGCATCATGGTTAAGGTCTTAGACTCTTACTCTGGACTAATGGTTAAGGTCTTAACTCATACTCTGGACTAATGGTTAAGGTCTTAACTCTTACTCTGGACTAATGGTTAAGGTATTAACTCTTACTCTGGCATCATGGTTAAGGTCTTAACTCTTACTCTGGACTAATGGTTAAGGTCTTAACTCTTACTCTGGCATCATGGTTAAGGTCTTAACTCTTACTCTGGACTAATGGTTAAGGTCTTAACTCTTACTCTGGGATCATGGTTAAGTTCGTAACTCTTACTGTGGCCTATTGGTTAAGGTCCTAACTCTTACTCTGGCATCATGGTTAATGTCTTAACTCTTACTCTGGCATCATGGTTAAGGTCTTAACTCTTACTCTGGACTAATGGTTAAGGGCTTAACTCTTACTCTGGCATCACGGTTAAGGTCTTAACTCTTACTCTGGACTAATGGTTAAAGTCTTAACTCTTACTCTGGACTAATGGTTAAGGTCTTAACTCTTACTCTGGACTAATGGTTAAGGTCTTATCTCTTACTCTGGGCTAATGATTAAGGTCTTAACTCTTACTCTGGCATCATGGTTAAGGTCTTATCTCTTACTCTGGCATCATGGTTAAGGTCTTAACTCTTACTCTGGACTAATGGTTAAGGTCTTAACTCTTACTCTGGCATCACAGTTAAGGTCTTAACTCTTACTCTGGACTAATGGATAAGGTCTTAACTCTTACTCTGGACTAATGGTTAAGGTCTTAACTCTTACTCTAGCATCATGGTTAAGGTCTTAACTCTTACTCTGGACTAATGGTTAAGGTCTTAACTCTTACTCTGGCATCATGGTTAAGGTCTTAACTCTTACTCTGGCATCATAATTAAGGTCTTAACTCTTACTATGGACTAATGGTTAAGGTCTTAACTCTTACTCTGGACTAATGGTTAAGGTCTTAACTCTTACTCTGGCATCATGGTTAAGGTCTTAGACTCTTACTCTGGAATAATGGTTAAGGTCTTAACTCTTACTCTGGACTAATGGTTAAGGTCTTAACTCTTACTCTGGCATCACGGTTAAGGTCTTAACTCTTACTCTGGACTAATGGTTAAGGTCTTAACTCTTACTCTGGGCTAATGGTTAAGGTCTTAACTCTTACTCTGGACTAATGGTTAAGGTCTTAACTCTTACTCTGGACAAATGGTTAAGGTCTTAGACTCTTACTCTGGCATCATGGTTAAGGTCTTAACTCTTACTCTGAACTAATGGTTAAGGTCTTAACTCTTACTCTGGCATCATAGTTAAGTTCATAACTCATACTGTGGCCTATTGGTTAAGGTCCTAACTCTCACTCTGGCATCATGGTTAATATCTTAACTCTTACTCTGGCATCATGGTTAAGGTCTTAACTCTTACTCTGGACTAATGGTTAAGGTCTTAACTCTTACTCTAGCATCACGGTTAAGGTCTTAACTCTTACTCCGGGCTAATGGTTAATGTATTAACTCTTACTCTGGGATCATGGTTAAGTTCGTAACTCTTACTGTGGCCTATTGGTTAAGGTCCTAACTCTTACTCTGGCATCATGGTTAATGTCTTAACTCTTACTCTGGCATCATGGTTAAGGTCTTAACTCTTACTCTGGACTAATGGTTAAGGGCTTAACTCTTACTCTGGCATCACGGTTAAGGTCTTAACTCTTACTCTGGACTAATGGTTAAGGTCTTAACTCTTACTCTGGCATCATGGTTAAGGTCTTAACTCTTACTCTGGACTAATGGTTAAGGTCTTAACTCTTACTCTGGGATCATGGTTAAGTTCGTAACTCTTACTGTGGCCTATTGGTTAAGGTCCTAACTCTTATTCTGGCATCATGGTTAATGTCTTAACTCTTACTCTGGCATCATGGTTAAGGTCTTAACTCTTACTCTGGACTAATGGTTAAGGTCTTAACTCTTACTCTGGCATCACGGTTAAGGTCTTAACTCTTACTCTGGACTAATGGTTAAAGTCTTAACTCTTACTCTGGACTAATGGTTAAGGTCTTATCTCTTACTCTGGGCTAATGATTAAGGTCTTAACTCTTACTCTGGCATCATGGTTAAGGTCTTAACTCTTACTCTGGCATCATGGTTAAGGTCTTAACTCTTACTCTGGACTAATGGTTAAGGTCTTAACTCTTACTCTGGCATCACGGTTGAGGTCTTAACTCTTACTCTGGACTAATGGTTAAGGTCTTAACTCTTACTCTGGGCTAATGATTAAGGTCTTAACTCTTACTCTGGCATCATGGTTAAGGTCTGAACTCTTACTCTGGACTAATGGTTAAGGTCTTAACTCTTACTCTGGCATCACGGTTAAGGTCTTAACTCTTACTCCGGACTAATGGTTAAGGTCTTAACTCTTACTCTGGACTAATGGTTACGGTCTTAACTCTTACTCTAGCATCATGGTTAAGGTCTTAACTCTTACTCTGGACTAATGGTTAAGGTCTTAACTCTTACTCTGGCATCATGGTTAAGGTCTTAACTCTTACTCTGGACTAATGGTTAAGGTCTTAGACTCTTACTCTGGACTAATGGTTAAGGTCTTAACTCTTACTCTGGACTAATGGTTAAGGTCTTAACTCTTACTCTGGACTAATGGTTAAGGTCTTAGACTCTTACTCTCGACTAATGGTTAAGGTCTTACTCTTACTCTGGCATCATGGTTAAGGTCTTAGACTCTTACTCTGGACTAATGGTTAAGGTCTTAACTCATACTCTGGACTAATGGTTAAGGTCTTAACTCTTACTCTGGACTAATGGTTAAGGTATTAACTCTTACTCTGGCATCATGGTTAAGGTCTTAACTCTTACTCTGGACTAATGGTTAAGGTCTTAACTCTTACTCTGGCATCATGGTTAAGGTCTTAACTCTTACTCTGGACTAATGGTTAAGGTCTTAACTCTTACTCTGGGATCATGGTTAAGTTCGTAACTCTTACTGTGGCCTATTGGTTAAGGTCCTAACTCTTACTCTGGCATCATGGTTAATGTCTTAACTCTTACTCTGGCATCATGGTTAAGGTCTTAACTCTTACTCTGGACTAATGGTTAAGGGCTTAACTCTTACTCTGGCATCACGGTTAAGGTCTTAACTCTTACTCTGGACTAATGGTTAAAGTCTTAACTCTTACTCTGGACTAATGGTTAAGGTCTTAACTCTTACTCTGGACTAATGGTTAAGGTCTTATCTCTTACTCTGGGCTAATGATTAAGGTCTTAACTCTTACTCTGGCATCATGGTTAAGGTCTTATCTCTTACTCTGGCATCATGGTTAAGGTCTTAACTCTTACTCTGGACTAATGGTTAAGGTCTTAACTCTTACTCTGGCATCACAGTTAAGGTCTTAACTCTTACTCTGGACTAATGGATAAGGTCTTAACTCTTACTCTGGACTAATGGTTAAGGTCTTACCTCTTACTCTAGCATCATGGTTAAGGTCTTAACTCTTACTCTGGACTAATGGTTAAGGTCTTAACTCTTACTCTGGCATCATGGTTAAGGTCTTAACTCTTACTCTGGCATCATAATTAAGGTCTTAACTCTTACTATGGACTAATGGTTAAGGTCTTAACTCTTACTCTGGACTAATGGTTAAGGTCTTAACTCTTACTCTGGCATCATGGTTAAGGTCTTAGACTCTTACTCTGGAATAATGGTTAAGGTCTTAACTCTTACTCTGGACTAATGGTTAAGGTCTTAACTCTTACTCTGGCATCACGGTTAAGGTCTTAACTCTTACTCTGGACTAATGGTTAAGGTCTTAACTCTTACTCTGGGCTAATGGTTAAGGTCTTAACTCTTACTCTGGACTAATGGTTAAGGTCTTAACTCTTACTCTGGACAAATGGTTAAGGTCTTAGACTCTTACTCTGGCATCATGGTTAAGGTCTTAACTCTTACTCTGAACTAATGGTTAAGGTCTTAACTCTTACTCTGGCATCATAGTTAAGTTCATAACTCATACTGTGGCCTATTGGTTAAGGTCCTAACTCTCACTCTGGCATCATGGTTAATATCTTAACTCTTACTCTGGCATCATGGTTAAGGTCTTAACTCTTACTCTGGACTAATGGTTAAGGTCTTAACTCTTACTCTAGCATCACGGTTAAGGTCTTAACTCTTACTCTGGGCTAATGGTTAATGTATTAACTCTTACTCTGGGATCATGGTTAAGTTCGTAACTCTTACTGTGGCCTATTGGTTAAGGTCCTAACTCTTACTCTGGCATCATGGTTAATGTCTTAACTCTTACTCTGGCATCATGGTTAAGGTCTTAACTCTTACTCTGGACTAATGGTTAAGGGCTTAACTCTTACTCTGGCATCACGGTTAAGGTCTTAACTCTTACTCTGGACTAATGGTTAAAGTCTTAACTCTTACTCTGGGCTAATGGTTAAGGTCTTAACTCTTACTCTGGACTAATGGTTAAGGTCTTAGACTCTTACTCTCGACTAATGGATAAGGTCTTAACTCTTACTCTGGCATCATGGTTAAGGTCTTAGACTCTTACTCTGGACTAATGGTTAAGGTCTTAACTCATACTCTGGACTAATGGTTAAGGTCTTAACTCTTACTCTGGACTAATGGTTAATGTATTAACTCTTACTCTGGCATCATGGGTAAGGTCTTAACTCTTACTCTGGACTAATGGTTAAGGTCTTAACTCTTACTCTGGCATCATGGTTAAGGTCTTAACTCTTACTCTGGACTAATGGTTAAGGTCTTAACTCTTACTCTGGGATCATGGTTAAGTTCGTAACTCTTACTGTGGCCTATTGGTTAAGGTCCTAACTCTTACTCTGGCATCATGGTTAATGTCTTAACTCTTACTCTGGCATCATGGTTAAGGTCTTAACTCTTACTCTGACTAATGGTTAAGGTCTTAACTCTTACTCTGGCATCACGGTTAAGGTCTTAACTCTTACTCTGGACAAATGGTTAAAGTCTTAACTCTTACTCTGGGCTAATGGTTAAGGTCTTAACTCTTACTCTGGACTAATGGTTAAGGTCTTAACTCTTACTCTGGACTAATGGTTAAGGTCTTAACTCTTACTCTGGACTAATGGTTAAGGTCTTATCTCTTACTCTGGGCTAATGATTAAGGTCTTAACTCTTACTCTGGCATCATGGTTAAGGTCTTAACTCTTACTCTGGCATCATGGTTAAGGTCTTAACTCTTACTCTGGACTAATGGTTAAGGTCTTAACTCTTACTCTGGCATCACGGTTAAGGTCTTAACTCTTACTCTGGACTAATGGTTAAGGTCTTAACTCTTACTCTGGGCTAATGATTAAGGTCTTAACTCTTACTCTGGCATCATGGTTAAGGTCTGAACTCTTACTCTGGACTAATGGTTAAGGTCTTAACTCTTACTCTGGCATCACGGTTAAGGTCTTAACTCTTACTCCGGACTAATGGTTAAGGTCTTAACTCTTACTCTGGACTAATGGTTACGGTCTTAACTCTTACTCTAGCATCATGGTTAAGGTCTTAACTCTTACTCTGGACTAATGGTTAAGGTCTTAACTCTTACTCTGGCATCATGGTTAAGGTCTTAACTCTTACTCTGGACTAATGGTTAAGGTCTTAGACTCTTACTCTGGACTAATGGTTAAGGTCTTAACTCTTACTCTGGACTAATGGTTAATGTCTTAACTCTTACTCTGGACTAATGGTTAAGGTCTTAGACTCTTACTCTCGACTAATGGTTAAGGTCTTACTCTTACTCTGGCATCATGGTTAAGGTCTTAGACTCTTACTCTGGACTAATGGTTAAGGTCTTAACTCATACTCTGGACTAATGGTTAAGGTCTTAACTCTTACTCTGGACTAATGGTTAAGGTATTAACTCTTACTCTGGCATCATGGTTAAGGTCTTAACTCTTACTCTGGACTAATGGTTAAGGTCTTAACTCTTACTCTGGCATCATGGTTAAGGTCTTAACTCTTACTCTGGACTAATGGTTAAGGTCTTAACTCTTACTCTGGGATCATGGTTAAGTTCGTAACTCTTACTGTGGCCTATTGGTTAAGGTCCTAACTCTTACTCTGGACTAATGGTTAATGTCTTAACTCTTACTCTGGCATCATGGTTAAGGTCTTAACTCTTACTCTGGACTAATGGTTAAGGTCTTAACTCTTACTCTGGGATCATGGTTAAGTTCGTAACTCTTACTGTGGCCTATTGGTTAAGGTCCTAACTCTTACTCTGGCATCATGGTTAAGGTCTTAACTCTTACTCTGGACTAATGGTTAAGGTCTTATCTCTTACTCTGGGCTAATGATTAAGGTCTTAACTCTTACTCTGGCATCATGGTTAAGGTCTTAACTCTTACTCTGGCATCATGGTTAAGGTCTTAACTCTTACTCTGGACTAATGGTTAAGGTCTTAACTCTTACTCTGGCATCACGGTTAAGGTCTTAACTCTTACTCTGGACTAATGGATAAGGTCTTAACTCATACTCTGGACTAATGGTTAATGTATTAACTCTTACTCTGGCATCATGGGTAAGGTCTTAACTCTTACTCTGGACTAATGGTTAAGGTCTTAACTCTTACTCTGGCATCATGGTTAAGGTCTTAACTCTTACTCTGGACTAATGGTTAAGGTCTTAACTCTTACTCTGGGATCATGGTTAAGTTCGTAACTCTTACTGTGGCCTATTGGTTAAGGTCCTAACTCTTATTCTGGCATCATGGTTAATGTCTTAACTCTTACTCTGGCATCATGGTTAAGGTCTTAACTCTTACTCTGGACTAATGGTTAAGGTCTTAACTCTTACTCTGGCATCACGGTTAAGGTCTTAACTCTTACTCTGGACTAATGGTTAAAGTCTTAACTCTTACTCTGGACTAATGGTTAAGGTCTTATCTCTTACTCTGGGCTAATGATTAAGGTCTTAACTCTTACTCTGGCATCATGGTTAAGGTCTTAACTCTTACTCTGGCATCATGGTTAAGGTCTTAACTCTTACTCTGGACTAATGGTTAAGGTCTTAACTCTTACTCTGGCATCACGGTTGAGGTCTTAACTCTTACTCTGGACTAATGGTTAAGGTCTTAACTCTTACTCTGGGCTAATGATTAAGGTCTTAACTCTTACTCTGGCATCATGGTTAAGGTCTGATCTCTTACTCTGGACTAATGGTTAAGGTCTTAACTCTTACTCTGGCATCACGGTTAAGGTCTTAACTCTTACTCCGGACTAATGGTTAAGGTCTTAACTCTTACTCTGGACTAATGGTTACGGTCTTAACTCTTACTCTAGCATCATGGTTAAGGTCTTAACTCTTACTCTGGACTAATGGTTAAGGTCTTAACTCTTACTCTGGCATCATGGTTAAGGTCTTAACTCTTACTCTGGACTAATGGTTAAGGTCTTAGACTCTTACTCTGGACTAATGGTTAAGGTCTTAACTCTTACTCTGGACTAATGGTTAAGGTCTTAACTCTTACTCTGGACTAATGGTTAAGGTCTTAGACTCTTACTCTCGACTAATGGTTAAGGTCTTACTCTTACTCTGGCATCATGGTTAAGGTCTTAGACTCTTACTCTGGACTAATGGTTAAGGTCTTAACTCATACTCTGGACTAATGGTTAAGGTCTTAACTCTTACTCTGGACTAATGGTTAAGGTATTAACTCTTACTCTGGCATCATGGTTAAGGTCTTAACTCTTACTCTGGACTAATGGTTAAGGTCTTAACTCTTACTCTGGCATCATGGTTAAGGTCTTAACTCTTACTCTGGACTAATGGTTAAGGTCTTAACTCTTACTCTGGGATCATGGTTAAGTTCGTAACTCTTACTGTGGCCTATTGGTTAAGGTCCTAACTCTTACTCTGGCATCATGGTTAATGTCTTAACTCTTACTCTGGCATCATGGTTAAGGTCTTAACTCTTACTCTGGACTAATGGTTAAGGGCTTAACTCTTACTCTGGCATCACGGTTAAGGTCTTAACTCTTACTCTGGACTAATGGTTAAAGTCTTAACTCTTACTCTGGACTAATGGTTAAGGTCTTAACTCTTACTCTGGACTAATGGTTAAGGTCTTATCTCTTACTCTGGGCTGATGATTAAGGTCTTAACTCTTACTCTGGCATCATGGTTAAGGTCTTAACTCTTACTCTGGCATCATGGTTAAGGTCTTAACTCTTACTCTGGACTAATGGTTAAGGTCTTAACTCTTACTCTGGCATCACAGTTAAGGTCTTAACTCTTACTCTGGACTAATGGATAAGGTCTTAACTCTTACTCTGGACTAATGGTTAAGGTCTTAACTCTTACTCTAGCATCATGGTTAAGGTCTTAACTCTTACTCTGGACTAATGGTTAAGGTCTTAACTCTTACTCTGGCATCATGGTTAAGGTCTTAACTCTTACTCTGGCATCATGGTTAAGGTCTTAACTCTTACTATGGACTAATGGTTAAGGTCTTAACTCTTACTCTGGACTAATGGTTAAGGTCTTAACTCTTACTCTGGCATCATGGTTAAGGTCTTAACTCTTACTCTGGCATCATGGTTAAGGTCTTAACTCTTACTATGGACTAATGGTTAAGGTCTTAACTCTTACTCTGGACTAATGGTTAAGGTCTTAACTCTTACACTGGCATCATGGTTAAGGTCTTAGACTCTTACTCTGAAATAATGGTTAAGGTCTTAACTCTTACTCTGGCATCACGGTTAAGGTCTTAACTCTTACTCTGGACTAATGGTTAAGGTCTTAACTCTTACTCTGGGCTAATGGTTAAGGTCTTAACTCTTACTCTGGACTAATGGTTAAGGTCTTAACTCTTACTCTGGACAAATGGTTAAGGTCTTAGACTCTTACTCTGGCATCATGGTTAATATCTTAACTCTTACTCTGGCATCATGGTTAAGGTCTTAACTCTTACTCTGGACTAATGGTTAAGGTCTTAACTCTTACTCTAGAATCACGGTTAAGGTCTTAACTCTTACTCTGGGCTAATGGTTAAGGTCTTAACTCTTACTCTGGACTAATGGTTAAGGTCTTAACTCTTACTCTGGACTAATGGTTAAGGTCTTAACTCTTACTCTGGGCTAACGATTAAGGTCTTAACTCTTACTCTGGTCTAATGGTTAAGGTCTTAGACTCTTACTCTGGACTAATGGTTAAGGTCTTAACTCTTACTCTGGCATCATGGTTAAGGTCCTAGACTCTTACTCTGGACTAATGGTTAAGGTCTTAACTCTTACTCTGGACTAAGGTTAAGGTCTTAGACTCTTACTCTCGACTAATGGTTAAGGTCTTACTCTTACTCTGGCATCATGGTTAAGGTCTTAGACTCTTACTCTGGACTAATGGTTAAGGTCTTAACTCATACTCTGGACTAATGGTTAAGGTCTTAACTCTTACTCTGGACTAATGGTTAAGGTATTAACTCTTACTCTGGCATCATGGTTAAGGTCTTAACTCTTACTCTGGACTAATGGTTAAGGTCTTAACTCTTACTCTGGCATCATGGTTAAGGTCTTAACTCTTACTCTGGACTAATGGTTAATGTCTTAAATCTTACTCTGGGATCATGGTTAAGTTCGTAACTCTTACTGTGGCCTATTGGTTAAGGTCCTAACTCTTACTCTGGCATCATGGTTAATGTCTTAACTCTTACTCTGGCATCATGGTTAAGGTCTTAACTCTTACTCTGGACTAATGGTTAAGGGCTTAACTCTTACTCTGGCATCACGGTTAAGGTCTTAACTCTTACTCTGGACTAATGGTTAAAGTCATAACTCTTACTCTGGGCTAATGGTTAAGGTCTTAACTCTTACTCTGGACTAATGGTTAAGGTCTTAACTCTTACTCTGGACTAATGGTTAAGGTCTTAACTCTTACTCTGGACTAATGGTTAAGGTCTTATCTCTTACTCTGGGCTAATGATTAAGGTCTTAACTCTTACTCTGGCATCATGGTTAAGGTCTTAACTCTTACTCTGGCATCATGGTTAAGGTCTTAACTCTTACTATGGACTAATGGTTAAGGTCTTAACTCTTACTCTGGCATCACGGTTAAGGTCTTAACTCTTACTCTGGACTAATGGATAAGGTCTTAACTCTTACTCTGGACTAATGGTTAAGGTCTTAACTGTTACTCTGGACTAATGGTTAAGGTCTTAACTCTTACTCTGGGCTAATGGTTAAGGTCTTAACTCTTACTCTAGACTAATGGTTAAGGTCTTAACTCTTACTCTGGACAAATGGTTAAGGTCTTAGACTCTTACTCTGGCATCATGGTTAAGGTCTTACCTCTTACTCTGATCTAATGGTTAAGGTCTTAACTCTTACTCTGGCATCATAGTTAAGTTCGTAACTCATACTGTGGCCTATTGGTTAAGGTCCTAACTCTTACTCTGGCATCATGGTTAATATCTTAACTCTTACTCTGGCATCATGGTTAAGGTCTTAACTCTTACTCTGGACTAATGGTTAAGGTCTTAACTCTTACTCTAGCATCACGGTTAAGGTCTTAACTCTTACTCTGGGCTAATGGTTAAGGTCTTAACTCTTACTCTGGACTAATGGTTAAGGTCTTAACTCTTACTCTGGACTAATGGTTAAGGTCTTAACTCTTACTCTGGACTAATGGTTAAGGTCTTAACTCTTACTCTGGGCTAATGATTAAGGTCTTAACTCTTACTCTGGCATCATGGTTAAGGTCTTAACTCTTACTCTGGACTATTGGTTAAGGTCTTAACTCTTACTCTGGACTAATGGTTACGGTCTTAACTCTTACTCTAGCATCATGGTTAAGGTCTTAACTCTTACTCTGGACTAATGGTTAAGGTCTTAACTCTTACTCTGGCATCATGGTTAAGGTCTTAACTCTTACTCTGGACTAATGGTTAAGGTCTTAGACTCCTACTCTGGACTAATGGTTAAGGTCTTAACTCTTACTCTGGCATCATGGTTAAGGTCTTAGACTCTTACTCTGGACTAATGGTTAAGGTCTTAACTCTTACTCTGGACTAATGGTTAAGGTCTTAACTCTTACTCTGGACTAATGGTTAAGGTCTTAGACTCTTACTCTCGACTAATGGTTAAGGTCTTACTCTTACTCTGGCATCATGGTTAAGGTCTTAGACTCTTACTCTCGACTAATGGTTAAGGTCTTAACTCTTACTCTGGCATCATGGTTAAGGTCTTAACTCTGGCATCATGGTTAAGGTCTTAACTCTTACTCTGGACTAATGGTTAAGGTCTTAACTCGTAGTCTGGCATCATGGTTAAGGTCTTAACTCTTACTCTGGACTAATGGTTAAGGTCTTAGACTCTTACTCTGGACTAATGGTTAAGGTCTTAACTCTTTCTCTGGGCTAATGGTTAAGGTCTTAGACTCTTACTCTGGCATCATGGTTAAGGTCTTAGACTCTTACTCTGGCATCAAGGTTAAGGTCTTAACTCTTACTCTGGCATCATGGTTAAGGTCTTAACTCTTACTCTGGACTAATGGTTAAAGTCTTAACTCTTACTCTGGACTAATGGTTAAGGTCCTAACTCTTACTTTGGACTAATGGTTAAGGTCTTAACTCTTACTCTTGCATCATCGTTAAGGTCTTAACTCTTACTCTGGCATCATGGTTAAGGTCTTAACTCTTACTCTGGCTTCATGGTTAAGGTCTTAACTCTTACCCTGGACTAATGGTTAAGGTCTTAACTCTTACTCTGGGATCATGGTTAAGTTCGTAACTCTTACTGTGGCCTATTGGTTAAGGTCCTAACTCTTACTCTGGCATCATGGTTAAGGTCTTAGACTCATACTCTGGCATCATGGTTAAGATCTTATCTTTTACTCTGGACTAATGGTTAAGTTCTTAACTCTTACTCTGGCATCATGGTTAAGGTCTTAGACTCTTACTCTGGACTAATGGTTAAGGTCTTAACTCTTACTCTGGGCTAATTGTTAAGGTCTTAACTCTTACTCTGGACTAATGGTTAAGGTCTTATCTCTTACTCTGGACTACTGGTTAATGTCTTAACTCTTACTCTGGCATCATGGTTAAGGTCTTAACTCTCACTCTGTACTCATGGTTAAGGTCTTAACTCTTACTCTGTACTCATGGTTAAGGTCTTAACTCTAACTCTGGCATCATGGTTAAGGTCTTAAAACTTACTCTGGACTAATGGTTAAGGTCTTAACTCTTACTCTGGAATCATGGTTAAGGTCTTAACGATTACTCAGGACTAATGGTTAAGGTCTTAACTCTTACTCTGGACTAATGGTTAAGGTCTTAACTCTTACTCTGGCATCATGGTTAAGGTCTTAACACTTACTCTGGACTAATGGTTAAGGTCTTAGACTCTTACTCTGGACTAATGGTTAAGGTCTTAACTCTTACTCTGGACTAATGGTTAAGGTCTTAACTCTTACTCTGGCATCATGGTTAAGGTCTTAACTCTTACTCTGGACTAATGGTTAAGGTCTTAACTCTTCCTCTGGACTAATGGTTAAGGTCTTAACTCTTACTCTGGCATCACGGTTAAGGTCTTAACTCTTACTCTGGACTAATGGTTAAGGTCTTAACTCTTACTCTGGACTAATGGTTACGGTCTTAACTCTTACTCTAGCATCATGGTTAAGGTCTTAACTCTTACTCTGGACTAATGCTTAAGGTCTTCACTCTTACTCTGGCATCATGGTTAAGGTGTTAACTCTTACTCTGGCATCATGGTTAAGGTCTTAACTCTTACTCTGGACTAATGGTTAAGGTCTTAGACTCTTACTCTGGACTAATGGTTAAGGTCTTAACTCTTACTCTGGCATCATGGTTAAGGTCTTAGACTCTTACTCTGGACTAATGGTTAAGGTCTTAACTCTTACTCTGGACTAATGGTTAAGGTCTTAACTCTTACTCTGGACTAATGGTTAAGGTCTTAGACTCTTACTCTCGACTAATGGTTAAGGTCTTAACTCTTACTCTGGCATCATGGTTAAGGTCTTAGACTCTTACTCTGGACTAATGGTTAAGGTCTTAACTCATACTCTGGACTAATGGTTAAGGTCTTAACTCTTACTCTGGACTAATGGTTAATGTATTAACTCTTACTCTGGCATCATGGGTAAGGTCTTAACTCTTACTCTGGACTAATGGTTAAGGTCTTAACTCTTACTCTGGCATCATGGTTAAGGTCCTAACTCTTACTCTGGACTAATGGTTAAGGTCTTAACTCTTACTCTGGGATCATGGTTAAGTTCGTAACTCTTACTGTGGCCTATTGGTTAAGGTCCTAACTCTTACTCTGGCATCATGGTTAATGTCTTAACTCTTACTCTGGCATCATGGTTAAGGTCTTAACTCTTACTCTGGACTAATGGTTAAGGTCTTAACTCTTAATCTGGCATCACGGTTAAGGTCTTAACTCTTACTCTGGACTAATGGTTAAAGTCTTAACTCTTACTCTGGGCTAATGGTTAAGGTCTTAACTCTTACTCTGGACTAATGGTTAAGGTCTTAACTCTTACTCTGGACTAATGGTTAAGGTCTTAACTCTTACTCTGGACTAATGGTTAAGGTCTTATCTCTTACTCTGGGTTAATGATTAAGGTCTTAACTCTTACTCTGGCATCATGGTTAAGGTGTTAGACTCTTACTCTGGACTAATGGTTAAGGTCTTAACTCTTACTCTGGGCTAATGGTTAAGGTCTTAACTCTTACTCTGGACTAATGGTTAAGGTCTTAACTCTTACTCTGGACTAATGGTTAAGGTCTTAGTCTCTTACTCTGGCATCATGGTTAAGGTCTTAACTCTTACTCTGAACTAATGGTTAAGGTCTTAACTCTTACTCTGGCATCATGGTTAAGTTCGTCACTCTTACTGTGGCCTATTGGTTAAGGTGCTAACTCTTACTCTGGCATCATGGTTAATGTCTTAACTCCTACTCTGGCATCATGGTTAAGGTCTTAACTCTTACTCTGGACTAATGGTTAAGGTCTTAACTCTTACTCTAGCATCACGGTTAAGGTCTTAACTCTTACTCTGGGCTAATGGTTAAGGTCTTAACTCTTACTCTGGCATCATGGTTAAGGTCTTAACACTTACTCTGGACTAATGGTTAAGGTCTTAGACTCTTACTCTGGACTAATGGTTAAGGTCTTAACTCTTACTCTGGACTAATGGTTAAGGTCTTAACTCTTACTCTGGCATCATGGTTAAGGTCTTAACTCTTACTCTGGACTAATGGTTAAGGTCTTAACTCTTCCTCTGGACTAATGGTTAAGGTCTTAACTCTTACTCTGGCATCACGGTTAAGGTCTTAACTCTTACTCTGGACTAATGGTTAAGGTCTTAACTCTTACTCTGGACTAATGGTTACGGTCTTAACTCTTACTCTAGCATCATGGTTAAGGTCTTAACTCTTACTCTGGACTAATGCTTAAGGTCTTCACTCTTACTCTGGCATCATGGTTAAGGTGTTAACTCTTACTCTGGCATCATGGTTAAGGTCTTAACTCTTACTCTGGACTAATGGTTAAGGTCTTAGACTCTTACTCTGGACTAATGGTTAAGGTCTTAACTCTTACTCTGGCATCATGGTTAAGGTCTTAGACTCTTACTCTGGACTAATGGTTAAGGTCTTAACTCTTACTCTGGACTAATGGTTAAGGTCTTAACTCTTACTCTGGACTAATGGTTAAGGTCTTAGACTCTTACTCTCGACTAATGGTTAAGGTCTTAACTCTTACTCTGGCATCATGGTTAAGGTCTTAGACTCTTACTCTGGACTAATGGTTAAGGTCTTAACTCATACTCTGGACTAATGGTTAAGGTCTTAACTCTTACTCTGGACTAATGGTTAATGTATTAACTCTTACTCTGGCATCATGGGTAAGGTCTTAACTCTTACTCTGGACTAATGGTTAAGGTCTTAACTCTTACTCTGGCATCATGGTTAAGGTCCTAACTCTTACTCTGGACTAATGGTTAAGGTCTTAACTCTTACTCTGGGATCATGGTTAAGTTCGTAACTCTTACTGTGGCCTATTGGTTAAGGTCCTAACTCTTACTCTGGCATCATGGTTAATGTCTTAACTCTTACTCTGGCATCATGGTTAAGGTCTTAACTCTTACTCTGGACTAATGGTTAAGGTCTTAACTCTTAATCTGGCATCACGGTTAAGGTCTTAACTCTTACTCTGGACTAATGGTTAAAGTCTTAACTCTTACTCTGGGCTAATGGTTAAGGTCTTAACTCTTACTCTGGACTAATGGTTAAGGTCTTAACTCTTACTCTGGACTAATGGTTAAGGTCTTAACTCTTACTCTGGACTAATGGTTAAGGTCTTATCTCTTACTCTGGGTTAATGATTAAGGTCTTAACTCTTACTCTGGCATCATGGTTAAGGTGTTAGACTCTTACTCTGGACTAATGGTTAAGGTCTTAACTCTTACTCTGGGCTAATGGTTAAGGTCTTAACTCTTACTCTGGACTAATGGTTAAGGTCTTAACTCTTACTCTGGACTAATGGTTAAGGTCTTAGTCTCTTACTCTGGCATCATGGTTAACGTCTTAACTCTTACTCTGAACTAATGGTTAAGGTCTTAACTCTTACTCTGGCATCATGGTTAAGTTCGTCACTCTTACTGTGGCCTATTGGTTAAGGTGCTAACTCTTACTCTGGCATCATGGTTAATGTCTTAACTCCTACTCTGGCATCATGGTTAAGGTCTTAACTCTTACTCTGGACTAATGGTTAAGGTCTTAACTCTTACTCTAGCATCACGGTTAAGGTCTTAACTCTTACTCTGGGCTAATGGTTAAGGTCTTAACTCTTACTCTGGACTAATGGTTAAGGTCTTAACTCTTACTCTGGACTAATGGTTAAGGTCTTAACTCTTACTCTGGGCTAATGATTAAGGTCTTAATTCTTACTCTGGCATCATGGTTAAGGTCTTAACTCTTACTCTGGACTAATGGTTAAGGTCTTAACTCTTACTCTGGCATCACGGTTAAGGTCTTAACTCTTACTCTGGACTAATCGTTAAGGTCTTAACTCTTACTCTGGACTAATGGTTACGGTCTTAACTCTTACTCTAGCATCATGGTTAAGGTCTTAACTCTTACTCTGGACTAATGCTTAAGGTCTTCACTCTTACTCTGGCATCATGGTTAAGGTCTTAACTCTTACTCTGGACTAATGGTTAAGGTCTTAGACTCTTACTCTGGACTAATGGTTAAGGTCTTAACTCTTACTCTGGCATCATGGTTAAGGTCTTAGACTCTTACTCTGGACTAATGGTTAAGGTCTTAACTCTTACTCTGGACTAATGGTTAAGGTCTTAACTCTTACTCTGGACTAATGGTTAAGGTCTTAGACTCTTACTCTCGACTAATGGATAAGGTCTTAACTCTTACTCTGGCATCATGGTTAAGGTCTTAGACTCTTACTCTGGACTAATGGTTAAGGTCTTAACTCATACTCTGGACTAATGGTTAATGTATTAACTCTTACTCTGGCATCATGGGTAAGGTCTTAACTCTTACTCTGGACTAATGGTTAAGGTCTTAACTCTTACTCTGGTATCATGGTTAAGGTCTTAACTCTTACTCTGGACTAATGGTTAAGGTCTTAACTCTTACTCTGGACTAATGGTTAAGGTCTTAACTCTTACTCTGGGATCATGGTTAAGTTCGTAACTCTTACTGTGGCCTATTGGTTAAGGTCCTAACTCTTACTCTGGCATCATGGTTAATGTCTTAACTCTTACTCTGGCATCATGGTTAAGGTCTTAACTCTTACTCTGGACTAATGGTTAAGGTCTTAACTCTTACTCTGGCATCACGGTTAAGGTCTTAACTCTTACTCTGGACTAATGGTTAAAGTCTTAACTCTTACTCTGGGCTAATGGTTAAGGTCTTAACTCTTACTCTGGACTAATGGTTAAGGTCTTAACTCTTACTCTGGACTAATGGTTAAGGTCTTAACTCTTACTCTGGACTAATGGTTAAGGTCTTATCTCTTACTCTGGGTTAATGATTAAGGTCTTAACTCTTACTCTGGCATCATGGTTAAGGTGTTAGACTCTTACTCTGGACTAATGGTTACGGTCTTAACTCTTACTCTGGGCTAATGGTTAAGGTCTTAACTCTTACTCTGGACTAATGGTTAAGGTCTTAACTCTTACTCTGGACTAATGGTTAAGGTCTTAGTCTCTTACTCTGGCATCATGGTTAAGGTCTTAACTCTTACTCTGAACTAATGGTTAAGGTCTTAACTCTTACTCTGGCATCATGGTTAAGTTCGTCACTCTTACTGTGGCCTATTGGTTAAGGTCCTAACTCTTACTCTGGCATCATGGTTAATGTCTTAACTCCTACTCTGGCATCATGGTTAAGGTCTTAACTCTTACTCTGGACTAATGGTTAAGGTCTTAACTCTTACTCTAGCATCACGGTTAAGGTCTTAACTCTTACTCTGGGCTAATGGTTAAGGTCTTAACTCTTACTCTGGACTAATGTTTAAGGTCTTAACTCTTACTCTGGACTAATGGTTAAGGTCTTAACTCTTACTCTGGGCTAATGATTAAGGTCTTAATTCTTACTCTGGCATCATGGTTAAGGTCTTAACTCTTACTCTGGACTAATGGTTAAGGTCTTAACTCTTACTCTGGCATCACGGTTAAGGTCTTAACTCTTACTCTGGACTAATCGTTAAGGTCTTAACTCTTACTCTGGACTAATGGTTACGGTCTTAACTCTTACTCTAGCATCATGGTTAAGGTCTTAACTCTTACTCTGGACTAATGCTTAAGGTCTTCACTCTTACTCTGGCATCATGGTTAAGGTCTTAACTCTTGCTCTGGCATCATGGTTAAGGTCTTAACTCTTACTCTGGACTAATGGTTAAGGTCTTAGACTCTTACTCTGGACTAATGGTTAAGGTCTTAACTCTTACTCTGGCATCATGGTTAAGGTCTTAGACTCTTACTCTGGACTAATGGTTAAGGTCTTAACTCTTACTCTGGACTAATGGTTAAGGTCTTAGACTCTTACTCTCGACTAATGGATAAGGTCTTAACTCTTACTCTGGCATCATGGTTAAGGTCTTAGACTCTTACTCTGGACTAATGGTTAAGGTCTTAACTCATACTCTGGACTAATGGTTAATGTATTAACTCTTACTCTGGCATCATGGGTAAGGTCTTAACTCTTACTCTGGACTAATGGTTAAGGTCTTAACTCTTACTCTGGCATCATGGTTAAGGTCTTAACTCTTACTCTGGACTAATGGTTAAGGTCTTAACTCTTACTCTGGGATCATGGTTAAGTTCGTAACTCTTACTGTGGCCTATTGGTTAAGGTCCTAACTCTTATTCTGGCATCATGGTTAATGTCTTAACTCTTACTCTGGCATCATGGTTAAGGTCTTAACTCTTACTCTGGACTAATGGTTAAGGTCTTAACTCTTACTCTGGCATCACGGTTAAGGTCTTAACTCTTACTCTGGACTAATGGTTAAAGTCTTAACTCTTACTCTGGACTAATGGTTAAGGTCTTATCTCTTACTCTGGGCTAATGATTAAGGTCTTAACTCTTACTCTGGCATCATGGTTAAGGTCTTAACTCTTACTCTGGCATCATGGTTAAGGTCTTAACTCTTACTCTGGACTAATGGTTAAGGTCTTAACTCTTACTCTGGCATCACGGTTGAGGTCTTAACTCTTACTCTGGACTAATGGTTAAGGTCTTAACTCTTACTCTGGGCTAATGATTAAGGTCTTAACTCTTACTCTGGCATCATGGTTAAGGTCTGAACTCTTACTCTGGACTAATGGTTAAGGTCTTAACTCTTACTCTGGCATCACGGTTAAGGTCTTAACTCTTACTCCGGACTAATGGTTAAGGTCTTAACTCTTACTCTGGACTAATGGTTACGGTCTTAACTCTTACTCTAGCATCATGGTTAAGGTCTTAACTCTTACTCTGGACTAATGGTTAAGGTCTTAACTCTTACTCTGGCATCATGGTTAAGGTCTTAACTCTTACTCTGGACTAATGGTTAAGGTCTTAGACTCTGACTCTGGACTAATGGTTAAGGTCTTAACTCTTACTCTGGACTAATGGTTAAGGTCTTAACTCTTACTCTGGACTAATGGTTAAGGTCTTAGACTCTTACTCTCGACTAATGGTTAAGGTCTTACTCTTACTCTGGCATCATGGTTAAGGTCTTAGACTCTTACTCTGGACTAATGGTTAAGGTCTTAACTCATACTCTGGACTAATGGTTAAGGTCTTAACTCTTACTCTGGACTAATGGTTAAGGTATTAACTCTTACTCTGGCATCATGGTTAAGGTCTTAACTCTTACTCTGGACTAATGGTTAAGGTCTTAACTCTTACTCTGGCATCATGGTTAAGGTCTTAACTCTTACTCTGGACTAATGGTTAAGGTCTTAACTCTTACTCTGGGATCATGGTTAAGTTCGTAACTCTTACTGTGGCCTATTGGTTAAGGTCCTAACTCTTACTCTGGCATCATGGTTAATGTCTTAACTCTTACTCTGGCATCATGGTTAAGGTCTTAACTCTTACTCTGGACTAATGGTTAAGGGCTTAACTCTTACTCTGGCATCACGGTTAAGGTCTTAACTCTTACTCTGGACTAATGGTTAAAGTCTTAACTCTTACTCTGGACTAATGGTTAAGGTCTTAACTCTTACTCTGGACTAATGGTTAAGGTCTTATCTCTTACTCTGGGCTAATGATTAAGGTCTTAACTCTTACTCTGGCATCATGGTTAAGGTCTTATCTCTTACTCTGGCATCATGGTTAAGGTCTTAACTCTTACTCTGGACTAATGGTTAAGGTCTTAACTCTTACTCTGGCATCACAGTTAAGGTCTTAACTCTTACTCTGGACTAATGGATAAGGTCTTAACTCTTACTCTGGACTAATGGTTAAGGTCTTAACTCTTACTCTAGCATCATGGTTAAGGTCTTAACTCTTACTCTGGACTAATGGTTAAGGTCTTAACTCTTACTCTGGCATCATGGTTAAGGTCTTAACTCTTACTCTGGCATCATAATTAAGGTCTTAACTCTTACTATGGACTAATGGTTAAGGTCTTAACTCTTACTCTGGACTAATGGTTAAGGTCTTAACTCTTACTCTGGCATCATGGTTAAGGTCTTAGACTCTTACTCTGGAATAATGGTTAAGGTCTTAACTCTTACTCTGGACTAATGGTTAAGGTCTTAACTCTTACTCTGGCATCACGGTTAAGGTCTTAACTCTTACTCTGGACTAATGGTTAAGGTCTTAACTCTTACTCTGGGCTAATGGTTAAGGTCTTAACTCTTACTCTGGACTAATGGTTAAGGTCTTAACTCTTACTCTGGACAAATGGTTAAGGTCTTAGACTCTTACTCTGGCATCATGGTTAAGGTCTTAACTCTTACTCTGAACTAATGGTTAAGGTCTTAACTCTTACTCTGGCATCATAGTTAAGTTCATAACTCATACTGTGGCCTATTGGTTAAGGTCCTAACTCTCACTCTGGCATCATGGTTAATATCTTAACTCTTACTCTGGCATCATGGTTAAGGTCTTAACTCTTACTCTGGACTAATGGTTAAGGTCTTAACTCTTACTCTAGCATCACGGTTAAGGTCTTAACTCTTACTCCGGGCTAATGGTTAATGTATTAACTCTTACTCTGGGATCATGGTTAAGTTCGTAACTCTTACTGTGGCCTATTGGTTAAGGTCCTAACTCTTACTCTGGCATCATGGTTAATGTCTTAACTCTTACTCTGGCATCATGGTTAAGGTCTTAACTCTTACTCTGGACTAATGGTTAAGGGCTTAACTCTTACTCTGGCATCACGGTTAAGGTCTTAACTCTTACTCTGGACTAATGGTTAAAGTCTTAACTCTTACTCTGGGCTAATGGTTAAGGTCTTAACTCTTACTCTGGACTAATGGTTAAGGTCTTAGACTCTTACTCTCGACTAATGGATAAGGTCTTAACTCTTACTCTGGCATCATGGTTAAGGTCTTAGACTCTTACTCTGGACTAATGGTTAAGGTCTTAACTCATACTCTGGACTAATGGTTAAGGTCTTAACTCTTACTCTGGACTAATGGTTAATGTATTAACTCTTACTCTGGCATCATGGGTAAGGTCTTAACTCTTACTCTGGACTAATGGTTAAGGTCTTAACTCTTACTCTGGCATCATGGTTAAGGTCTTAACTCTTACTCTGGACTAATGGTTAAGGTCTTAACTCTTACTCTGGGATCATGGTTAAGTTCGTAACTCTTACTGTGGCCTATTGGTTAAGGTCCTAACTCTTACTCTGGCATCATGGTTAATGTCTTAACTCTTACTCTGGCATCATGGTTAAGGTCTTAACTCTTACTCTGACTAATGGTTAAGGTCTTAACTCTTACTCTGGCATCACGGTTAAGGTCTTAACTCTTACTCTGGACAAATGGTTAAAGTCTTAACTCTTACTCTGGGCTAATGGTTAAGGTCTTAACTCTTACTCTGGACTAATGGTTAAGGTCTTAACTCTTACTCTGGACTAATGGTTAAGGTCTTAACTCTTACTCTGGACTAATGGTTAAGGTCTTATCTCTTACTCTGGGCTAATGATTAAGGTCTTAACTCTTACTCTGGCATCATGGTTAAGGTCTTAACTCTTACTCTGGCATCATGGTTAAGGTCTTAACTCTTACTCTGGACTAATGGTTAAGGTCTTAACTCTTACTCTGGCATCACGGTTAAGGTCTTAACTCTTACTCTGGACTAATGGTTAAGGTCTTAACTCTTACTCTGGGCTAATGATTAAGGTCTTAACTCTTACTCTGGCATCATGGTTAAGGTCTGAACTCTTACTCTGGACTAATGGTTAAGGTCTTAACTCTTACTCTGGCATCACGGTTAAGGTCTTAACTCTTACTCCGGACTAATGGTTAAGGTCTTAACTCTTACTCTGGACTAATGGTTACGGTCTTAACTCTTACTCTAGCATCATGGTTAAGGTCTTAACTCTTACTCTGGACTAATGGTTAAGGTCTTAACTCTTACTCTGGCATCATGGTTAAGGTCTTAACTCTTACTCTGGACTAATGGTTAAGGTCTTAGACTCTTACTCTGGACTAATGGTTAAGGTCTTAACTCTTACTCTGGACTAATGGTTAATGTCTTAACTCTTACTCTGGACTAATGGTTAAGGTCTTAGACTCTTACTCTCGACTAATGGTTAAGGTCTTACTCTTACTCTGGCATCATGGTTAAGGTCTTAGACTCTTACTCTGGACTAATGGTTAAGGTCTTAACTCATACTCTGGACTAATGGTTAAGGTCTTAACTCTTACTCTGGACTAATGGTTAAGGTATTAACTCTTACTCTGGCATCATGGTTAAGGTCTTAACTCTTACTCTGGACTAATGGTTAAGGTCTTAACTCTTACTCTGGCATCATGGTTAAGGTCTTAACTCTTACTCTGGACTAATGGTTAAGGTCTTAACTCTTACTCTGGGATCATGGTTAAGTTCGTAACTCTTACTGTGGCCTATTGGTTAAGGTCCTAACTCTTACTCTGGACTAATGGTTAATGTCTTAACTCTTACTCTGGCATCATGGTTAAGGTCTTAACTCTTACTCTGGACTAATGGTTAAGGTCTTAACTCTTACTCTGGGATCATGGTTAAGTTCGTAACTCTTACTGTGGCCTATTGGTTAAGGTCCTAACTCTTACTCTGGCATCATGGTTAAGGTCTTAACTCTTACTCTGGACTAATGGTTAAGGTCTTATCTCTTACTCTGGGCTAATGATTAAGGTCTTAACTCTTACTCTGGCATCATGGTTAAGGTCTTAACTCTTACTCTGGCATCATGGTTAAGGTCTTAACTCTTACTCTGGACTAATGGTTAAGGTCTTAACTCTTACTCTGGCATCACGGTTAAGGTCTTAACTCTTACTCTGGACTAATGGATAAGGTCTTAACTCATACTCTGGACTAATGGTTAATGTATTAACTCTTACTCTGGCATCATGGGTAAGGTCTTAACTCTTACTCTGGACTAATGGTTAAGGTCTTAACTCTTACTCTGGCATCATGGTTAAGGTCTTAACTCTTACTCTGGACTAATGGTTAAGGTCTTAACTCTTACTCTGGGATCATGGTTAAGTTCGTAACTCTTACTGTGGCCTATTGGTTAAGGTCCTAACTCTTATTCTGGCATCATGGTTAATGTCTTAACTCTTACTCTGGCATCATGGTTAAGGTCTTAACTCTTACTCTGGACTAATGGTTAAGGTCTTAACTCTTACTCTGGCATCACGGTTAAGGTCTTAACTCTTACTCTGGACTAATGGTTAAAGTCTTAACTCTTACTCTGGACTAATGGTTAAGGTCTTATCTCTTACTCTGGGCTAATGATTAAGGTCTTAACTCTTACTCTGGCATCATGGTTAAGGTCTTAACTCTTACTCTGGCATCATGGTTAAGGTCTTAACTCTTACTCTGGACTAATGGTTAAGGTCTTAACTCTTACTCTGGCATCACGGTTGAGGTCTTAACTCTTACTCTGGACTAATGGTTAAGGTCTTAACTCTTACTCTGGGCTAATGATTAAGGTCTTAACTCTTACTCTGGCATCATGGTTAAGGTCTGATCTCTTACTCTGGACTAATGGTTAAGGTCTTAACTCTTACTCTGGCATCACGGTTAAGGTCTTAACTCTTACTCCGGACTAATGGTTAAGGTCTTAACTCTTACTCTGGACTAATGGTTACGGTCTTAACTCTTACTCTAGCATCATGGTTAAGGTCTTAACTCTTACTCTGGACTAATGGTTAAGGTCTTAACTCTTACTCTGGCATCATGGTTAAGGTCTTAACTCTTACTCTGGACTAATGGTTAAGGTCTTAGACTCTTACTCTGGACTAATGGTTAAGGTCTTAACTCTTACTCTGGACTAATGGTTAAGGTCTTAACTCTTACTCTGGACTAATGGTTAAGGTCTTAGACTCTTACTCTCAACTAATGGTTAAGGTCTTACTCTTACTCTGGCATCATGGTTAAGGTCTTAGACTCTTACTCTGGACTAATGGTTAAGGTCTTAACTCATACTCTGGACTAATGGTTAAGGTCTTAACTCTTACTCTGGACTAATGGTTAAGGTATTAACTCTTACTCTGGCATCATGGTTAAGGTCTTAACTCTTACTCTGGACTAATGGTTAAGGTCTTAACTCTTACTCTGGCATCATGGTTAAGGTCTTAACTCTTACTCTGGACTAATGGTTAAGGTCTTAACTCTTACTCTGGGATCATGGTTAAGTTCGTAACTCTTACTGTGGCCTATTGGTTAAGGTCCTAACTCTTACTCTGGCATCATGGTTAATGTCTTAACTCTTACTCTGGCATCATGGTTAAGGTCTTAACTCTTACTCTGGACTAATGGTTAAGGGCTTAACTCTTACTCTGGCATCACGGTTAAGGTCTTAACTCTTACTCTGGACTAATGGTTAAAGTCTTAACTCTTACTCTGGACTAATGGTTAAGGTCTTAACTCTTACTCTGGACTAATGGTTAAGGTCTTATCTCTTACTCTGGGCTGATGATTAAGGTCTTAACTCTTACTCTGGCATCATGGTTAAGGTCTTAACTCTTACTCTGGCATCATGGTTAAGGTCTTAACTCTTACTCTGGACTAATGGTTAAGGTCTTAACTCTTACTCTGGCATCACAGTTAAGGTCTTAACTCTTACTCTGGACTAATGGATAAGGTCTTAACTCTTACTCTGGACTAATGGTTAAGGTCTTAACTCTTACTCTAGCATCATGGTTAAGGTCTTAACTCTTACTCTGGACTAATGGTTAAGGTCTTAACTCTTACTCTGGCATCATGGTTAAGGTCTTAACTCTTACTCTGGCATCATGGTTAAGGTCTTAACTCTTACTATGGACTAATGGTTAAGGTCTTAACTCTTACTCTGGACTAATGGTTAAGGTCTTAACTCTTACTCTGGCATCATGGTTAAGGTCTTAGACTCTTACTCTGGAATAATGGTTAAGGTCTTAACTCTTACTCTGGACTAATGGTTAAGGTCTTAACTCTTACTCTGGCATCACGGTTAAGGTCTTAACTCTTACTCTGGACTAATGGTTAAGGTCTTAACTCTTACTCTGGGCTAATGGTTAAGGTCTTAACTCTTACTCTGGACTAATGGTTAAGGTCTTAACTCTTACTCTGGACAAATGGTTAAGGTCTTAGACTCTTACTCTGGCATCATGGTTAAGGTCTTAACTCTTACTCTGAACTAATGGTTAAGGTCTTAACTCTTACTCTGGCATCATAGTTAAGTTCATAACTCATACTGTGGCCTATTGGTTAAGGTCCTAACTCTTACTCTGGCATCATGGTTAATATCTTAACTCTTACTCTGGCATCATGGTTAAGGTCTTAACTCTTACTCTGGACTAATGGTTAAGGTCTTAACTCTTACTCTAGCATCACGGTTAAGGTCTTAACTCTTACTCTGGGCTAATGGTTAATGTCTTAACTCTTACTCTGGGATCATGGTTAAGTTCGTAACTCTTACTGTGGCCTATTGGTTAAGGTCCTAACTCTTACTCTGGCATCATGGTTAATGTCTTAACTCTTACTCTGGCATCATGGTTAAGGTCTTAACTCTTACTCTGGACTAATGGTTAAGGGCTTAACTCTTACTCTGGCATCACGGTTAAGGTCTTAACTCTTACTCTGGACTAATGGTTAAAGTCTTAACTCTTACTCTGGGCTAATGGTTAAGGTCTTAACTCTTACTCTGGACTAATGGTTAAGGTCTTAGACTCTTACTCTCGACTAATGGATAAGGTCTTAACTCTTACTCTGGCATCATGGTTAAGGTCTTAGACTCTTACTCTGGACTAATGGTTAAGGTCTTAACTCATACTCTGGACTAATGGTTAAGGTCTTAACTCTTACTCTGGACTAATGGTTAATGTATTAACTCTTACTCTGGCATCATGGGTAAGGTCTTAACTCTTACTCTGGACTAATGGTTAAGGTCTTAACTCTTACTCTGGCATCATGGTTAAGGTCTTAACTCTTACTCTGGACTAATGGTTAAGGTCTTAACTCTTACTCTGGGATCATGGTTAAGTTCGTAACTCTTACTGTGGCCTATTGGTTAAGGTCCTAACTCTTACTCTGGCATCATGGTTAATGTCTTAACTCTTACTCTGGCATCATGGTTAAGGTCTTAACTCTTACTCTGACTAATGGTTAAGGTCTTAACTCTTACTCTGGCATCACGGTTAAGGTCTTAACTCTTACTCTGGACTAATGGTTGAAGTCTTAACTCTTACTCTGGGCTAATGGTTAAGGTCTTAACTCTTACTCTGGACTAATGGTTAAGGTCTTAACTCTTACTCTGGACTAATGGTTAAGGTCTTAACTCTTACTCTGGACTAATGGTTAAGGTCTTATCTCTTACTCTGGGCTAATGATTAAGGTCTTAACTCTTACTCTGGCATCATGGTTAAGGTCTTAACTCTTACTCTGGACTAATGGTTAAGGTCTTAACTCTTACTCTGGACTAATGGTTAAGGTCTTAACTCTTACTCTGGCATCACGGTTAAGGTCTTAACTCTTACTCTGGACTAATGGTTAAGGTCTTAACTCTTACTCTGGGCTAATGATTAAGGTCTTAACTCTTACTCTGGCATCATGGTTAAGGTCTGAACTCTTACTCTGGACTAATGGTTAAGGTCTTAACTCTTACTCTGGCATCACGGTTAAGGTCTTAACTCTTACTCCGGACTAATGGTTAAGGTCTTAACTCTTACTCTGGACTAATGGTTACGGTCTTAACTCTTACTCTAGCATCATGGTTAAGGTCTTAACTCTTACTCTGGACTAATGGTTAAGGTCTTAACTCTTACTCTGGCATCATGGTTAAGGTCTTAACTCTTACTCTGGACTAATGGTTAAGGTCTTAGACTCTTACTCTGGACTAATGGTTAAGGTCTTAACTCTTACTCTGGACTAATGGTTAATGTCTTAACTCTTACTCTGGACTAATGGTTAAGGTCTTAGACTCTTACTCTCGACTAATGGTTAAGGTCTTACTCTTACTCTGGCATCATGGTTAAGGTCTTAGACTCTTACTCTGGACTAATGGTTAAGGTCTTAACTCATACTCTGGACTAATGGTTAAGGTCTTAACTCTTACTCTGGACTAATGGTTAAGGTATTAACTCTTACTCTGGCATCATGGTTAAGGTCTTAACTCTTACTCTGGACTAATGGTTAAGGTCTTAACTCTTACTCTGGCATCATGGTTAAGGTCTTAACTCTTACTCTGGACTAATGGTTAAGGTCTTAACTCTTACTCTGGGATCATGGTTAAGTTCGTAACTCTTACTGTGGCCTATTGGTTAAGGTCCTAACTCTTACTCTGGACTAATGGTTATTGTCTTAACTCTTACTCTGGCATCATGGTTAAGGTCTTAACTCTTACTCTGGACTAATGGTTAAGGTCTTAACTCTTACTCTGGGATCATGGTTAAGTTCGTAACTCTTACTGTGGCCTATTGGTTAAGGTCCTAACTCTTACTCTGGCATCATGGTTAAGGTCTTAACTCTTACTCTGGACTAATGGTTAAGGTCTTATCTCTTACTCTGGGCTAATGATTAAGGTCTTAACTCTTACTCTGGCATCATGGTTAAGGTCTTAACTCTTACTCTGGCATCATGGTTAAGGTCTTAACTCTTACTCTGGACTAATGGTTAAGGTCTTAACTCTTACTCTGGCATCACGGTTAAGGTCTTAACTCTTACTCTGGACTAATGGATAAGGTCTTAACTCATACTCTGGACTAATGGTTAATGTATTAACTCTTACTCTGGCATCATGGGTAAGGTCTTAACTCTTACTCTGGACTAATGGTTAAGGTCTTAACTCTTACTCTGGCATCATGGTTAAGGTCTTAACTCTTACTCTGGACTAATGGTTAAGGTCTTAACTCTTACTCTGGGATCATGGTTAAGTTCGTAACTCTTACTGTGGCCTATTGGTTAAGGTCCTAACTCTTATTCTGGCATCATGGTTAATGTCTTAACTCTTACTCTGGCATCATGGTTAAGGTCTTAACTCTTACTCTGGACTAATGGTTAAGGTCTTAACTCTTACTCTGGCATCACGGTTAAGGTCTTAACTCTTACTCTGGACTAATGGTTAAAGTCTTAACTCTTACTCTGGACTAATGGTTAAGGTCTTATCTCTTACTCTGGGCTAATGATTAAGGTCTTAACTCTTACTCTGGCATCATGGTTAAGGTCTTAACTCTTACTCTGGCATCATGGTTAAGGTCTTAACTCTTACTCTGGACTAATGGTTAAGGTCTTAACTCTTACTCTGGCATCACGGTTGAGGTCTTAACTCTTACTCTGGACTAATGGTTAAGGTCTTAACTCTTACTCTGGGCTAATGATTAAGGTCTTAACTCTTACTCTGGCATCATGGTTAAGGTCTGATCTCTTACTCTGGACTAATGGTTAAGGTCTTAACTCTTACTCTGGCATCACGGTTAAGGTCTTAACTCTTACTCCGGACTAATGGTTAAGGTCTTAACTCTTACTCTGGACTAATGGTTACGGTCTTAACTCTTACTCTAGCATCATGGTTAAGGTCTTAACTCTTACTCTGGACTAATGGTTAAGGTCTTAACTCTTACTCTGGCATCATGGTTAAGGTCTTAACTCTTACTCTGGACTAATGGTTAAGGTCTTAGACTCTTACTCTGGACTAATGGTTAAGGTCTTAACTCTTACTCTGGACTAATGGTTAAGGTCTTAACTCTTACTCTGGACTAATGGTTAAGGTCTTAGACTCTTACTCTCGACTAATGGTTAAGGTCTTACTCTTACTCTGGCATCATGGTTAAGGTCTTAGACTCTTACTCTGGACTAATGGTTAAGGTCTTAACTCATACTCTGGACTAATGGTTAAGGTCTTAACTCTTACTCTGGACTAATGGTTAAGGTATTAACTCTTACTCTGGCATCATGGTTAAGGTCTTAACTCTTACTCTGGACTAATGGTTAAGGTCTTAACTCTTACTCTGGCATCATGGTTAAGGTCTTAACTCTTACTCTGGACTAATGGTTAAGGTCTTAACTCTTACTCTGGGATCATGGTTAAGTTCGTAACTCTTACTGTGGCCTATTGGTTAAGGTCCTAACTCTTACTCTGGCATCATGGTTAATGTCTTAACTCTTACTCTGGCATCATGGTTAAGGTCTTAACTCTTACTCTGGACTAATGGTTAAGGGCTTAACTCTTACTCTGGCATCACGGTTAAGGTCTTAACTCTTACTCTGGACTAATGGTTAAAGTCTTAACTCTTACTCTGGACTAATGGTTAAGGTCTTAACTCTTACTCTGGACTAATGGTTAAGGTCTTATCTCTTACTCTGGGCTGATGATTAAGGTCTTAACTCTTACTCTGGCATCATGGTTAAGGTCTTAACTCTTACTCTGGCATCATGGTTAAGGTCTTAACTCTTACTCTGGACTAATGGTTAAGGTCTTAACTCTTACTCTGGCATCACAGTTAAGGTCTTAACTCTTACTCTGGACTAATGGATAAGGTCTTAACTCTTACTCTGGACTAATGGTTAAGGTCTTAACTCTTACTCTAGCATCATGGTTAAGGTCTTAACTCTTACTCTGGACTAATGGTTAAGGTCTTAACTCTTACTCTGGCATCATGGTTAAGGTCTTAACTCTTACTCTGGCATCATGGTTAAGGTCTTAACTCTTACTATGGACTAATGGTTAAGGTCTTAACTCTTACTCTGGACTAATGGTTAAGGTCTTAACTCTTACTCTGGCATCATGGTTAAGGTCTTAGACTCTTACTCTGGAATAATGGTTAAGGTCTTAACTCTTACTCTGGACTAATGGTTAAGGTCTTAACTCTTACTCTGGCATCACGGTTAAGGTCTTAACTCTTACTCTGGACTAATGGTTAAGGTCTTAACTCTTACTCTGGGCTAATGGTTAAGGTCTTAACTCTTACTCTGGACTAATGGTTAAGGTCTTAACTCTTACTCTGGACAAATGGTTAAGGTCTTAGACTCTTACTCTGGCATCATGGTTAAGGTCTTAACTCTTACTCTGAACTAATGGTTAAGGTCTTAACTCTTACTCTGGCATCATAGTTAAGTTCATAACTCATACTGTGGCCTATTGGCTAAGGTCCTAACTCTTACTCTGGCATCATGGTTAATATCTTAACTCTTACTCTGGCATCATGGTTAAGGTCTTAACTCTTACTCTGGACTAATGGTTAAGGTCTTAACTCTTACTCTAGCATCACGGTTAAGGTCTTAACTCTTACTCTGGGCTAATGGTTAATGTCTTAACTCTTACTCTGGGATCATGGTTAAGTTCGTAACTCTTACTGTGGCCTATTGGTTAAGGTCCTAACTCTTACTCTGGCATCATGGTTAATGTCTTAACTCTTACTCTGGCATCATGGTTAAGGTCTTAACTCTTACTCTGGACTAATGGTTAAGGGCTTAACTCTTACTCTGGCATCACGGTTAAGGTCTTAACTCTTACTCTGGACTAATGGTTAAAGTCTTAACTCTTACTCTGGGCTAATGGTTAAGGTCTTAACTCTTACTCTGGACTAATGGTTAAGGTCTTAGACTCTTACTCTCGACTAATGGATAAGGTCTTAACTCTTACTCTGGCATCATGGTTAAGGTCTTAGACTCTTACTCTGGACTAATGGTTAAGGTCTTAACTCATACTCTGGACTAATGGTTAAGGTCTTAACTCTTACTCTGGACTAATGGTTAATGTATTAACTCTTACTCTGGCATCATGGGTAAGGTCTTAACTCTTACTCTGGACTAATGGTTAAGGTCTTAACTCTTACTCTGGCATCATGGTTAAGGTCTTAACTCTTACTCTGGACTAATGGTTAAGGTCTTAACTCTTACTCTGGGATCATGGTTAAGTTCGTAACTCTTACTGTGGCCTATTGGTTAAGGTCCTAACTCTTACTCTGGCATCATGGTTAATGTCTTAACTCTTACTCTGGCATCATGGTTAAGGTCTTAACTCTTACTCTGACTAATGGTTAAGGTCTTAACTCTTACTCTGGCATCACGGTTAAGGTCTTAACTCTTACTCTGGGCTAATGGTTAAGGTCTTAACTCTTACTCTGGACTAATGGTTAAGGTCTTAACTCTTACTCTGGACTAATGGTTAAGGTCTTAACTCTTACTCTGGACTAATGGTTAAGGTCTTAACTCTTACTCTGGGCTAATGATTAAGGTCTTAACTCTTACTCTGGCATCATGGTTAAGGTCTTAACTCTTACTCCGGACTAATTGTTAAGGTCTTAACTCTTACTCTGGACTAATGGTTACGGTCTTAACTCTTACTCTAGCATCATGGTTAAGGTCTCAACTCTTACTCTGGACTAATGGTTAAGGTCTTAACTCTTACTCTGGCATCATGGTTAAGGTCTTAACTCTTACTCTGGACTAATGGTTAAGGTCTTAGACTCTTACTCTGGACTAATGGTTAAGGTCTTAACTCTTACTCTGGACTAATGGTTAAGGTCTTAACTCTTACTCTGGACTAATGGTTAAGGTCTTAGACTCTTACTCTCGACTAATGGTTAAGGTCTTACTCTTACTCTGGCATCATGGTTAAGGTCTTAGACTCTTACTCTGGACTAATGGTTAAGGTCTTAACTCATACTCTGGACTAATGGTTAAGGTCTTAACTCTTACTCTGGACTAATGGTTAAGGTATTAACTCTTACTCTGGCATCATGGTTAAGGTCTTAACTCTTACTCTGGACTAATGGTTAAGGTCTTAACTCTTACTCTGGGATCATGGTTAAGGTCTTAACTCTTACTCTGGACTAATGGTTAAGGTCTTAACTCTTACTCTGGGATCATGGTTAAGTTCGTAACTCATACTGTGGCCTATTGGTTAAGGTCCTAACTCTTACTCTGGACTAATGGTTAATGTCTTAACTCTTACTCTGGCATCATGGTTAAGGTCTTAACTCTTACTCTGGACTAATGGTTAAGGTCTTAACTCTTACTCTGGGATCATGGTTAAGTTCGTAACTCTTACTGTGGCCTATTGGTTAAGGTCCTAACTCTTACTCTGGCATCATGGTTAAGGTTTTAACTCTTACTCTGGACTAATGGTTAAGGTCTTATCTCTTACTCTGGGCTAATGATTAAGGTCTTAACTCTTACTCTGGCATCATGGTTAAGGTCTTAACTCTTACTCTGGCATCATGGTTAAGGTCTTAACTCTTACTCTGGACTAATGGTTAAGGTCTTAACTCTTACTCTGGCATCACGGTTAAGGTCTTAACTCTTACTCTGGACTAATGGATAAGGTCTTAACTCTTACTCTGGACTAATGGTTAAGGTCTTAACTCTTACTCTAGCATCATGGTTAAGGTCTTAACTCTTACTCTGGACTAATGGTTAAGGTCTTAACTCTTACTCTGGCATCATGGTTAAGGTCTTAACTCTTACTCTGGCATCATGGTTAAGGTCTTAACTCTTACTATGGACTAATGGTTAAGGTCTTAACTCTTACTCTGGACTAATGGTTAAGGTCTTAACTCTTACTCTGGCATCATGGTTAAGGTCTTAGACTCTTACTCTGGAATAATGGTTAAGGTCTTAACTCTTACTCTGGACTAATGGTTAAGGTCTTAACTCTTACTCTGGCATCACGGTTAAGGTCTTAACTCTTACTCTGGACTAATGGTTAAGGTCTTAACTCTTACTCTGGGCTAATGGTTAAGGTCTTAACTCTTACTCTGGACTAATGGTTAAGGTCTTAACTCTTACTCTGGACAAATGGTTAAGGTCTTAGACTCTTACTCTGGCATCATGGTTAAGGTCTTAACTCTTACTCTGAACTAATGGTTAAGGTCTTAACTCTTACTCTGGCATCATAGTTAAGTTCATAACTCATACTGTGGCCTATTGGTTAAGGTCCTAACTCTTACTCTGGCATCATGGTTAATATCTTAACTCTTATTCTGGCATCATGGTTAAGGTCTTAACTCTTACTCTGGACTAATGGTTAAGGTCTTAACTCTTACTCTGGCATCATAGTTAAGTTCATAACTCATACTGTGGCCTATTGGTTAAGGTCCTAACTCTTACTCTGGCATCATGGTTAATATCTTAACTCTTACTCTGGCATCATGGTTAAGGTCTTAACTCTTACTCTGGACTAATGGTTAAGGTCTTAACTCTTACTCTAGCATCACGGTTAAGGTCTTAACTCTTACTCTGGGCTAATGGTTAAGGTCTTAACTCTTACTCTGGACTAATGGTTAAGGTCTTAACTCTTACTCTGGACTAATGGTTAAGGTCTTAACTCTTACTCTGGGCTAATGATTAAGGTCTTAACTCTTACTCTGGCATCATGGTTAAGGTCTTAACTCTTACTCTGGACTATTGGTTAAGGTCTTAACTCTTACTCTGGACTAATGGTTACGGTCTTAACTCTTACTCTAGCATCATGGTTAAGGTCTTAACTCTTACTCTGGACTAATGGTTAAGGTCTTAACTCTTACTCTGGCATCATGGTTAAGGTCTTAACTCTTACTCTGGCATCATGGTTAAGGTCTTAACTCTTACTCTGGACTAATGGTTAAGGTCTTAGACTCTTACTCTGGACTAATGGTTAAGGTCTTAACTCTTACTCTGGCATCATGGTTAAGGTCTTAGACTCTTACTCTGGACTAATGGTTAAGGTCTTAACTCTTACTCTGGACTAATGGTTAAGGTCTTAACTCTTACTCTGGACTAATGGTTAAGGTCTTAGACTCTTACTCTCGACTAATGGTTAAGGTCTTACTCTTACTCTGGCATCATGGTTAAGGTCTTAGACTCTTACTCTGGACTAATGGTTAAGGTCTTAACTCATACTCTGGACTAATGGTTAAGGTCTTAACTCTTACTCTGGACTAATGGTTAAGGTATTAACTCTTACTCTGGCATCATGGTTAAGGTCTTAACTCTTACTCTGGACTAATGGTTAAGGTCTTAACTCTTACTCTGGCATCATGGTTAAGGTCTTAACTCTTACTCTGGACTAATGGTTAATGTCTTAACTCTTACTCTGGGATCATGGTTAAGTTCGTAACTCTTACTGTGGCCTATTGGTTAAGGTCGTAACTCTTACTCTGGCATCATGGTTAATGTCTTAACTCTTACTCTGGCATCATGGTTAAGGTCTTAACTCTTACTCTGGACTAATGGTTAAGGGCTTAACTCTTAATCTGGCATCACGGTTAAGGTCTTAACTCTTACTCTGGACTAATGGTTAAAGTCTTAACTCTTACTCTGGGCTAATGGTTAAGGTCTTAACTCTTACTCTGGACTAATGGTTAAGGTCTTAGACTCTTACTCTCGACTAATGGTTAAGGTCTTACTCTTACTCTGGCATCATGGTTAAGGTCTTAGACTCTTACTCTGGACTAATGGTTAAGGTCTTAACTCATACTCTGGACTAATGGTTAAGGTCTTAACTCTTACTCTGGACTAATGGTTAAGGTATTAACTCTTACTCTGGCATCATGGTTAAGGTCTTAACTCTTACTCTGGACTAATGGTTAAGGTCTTAACTCTTACTCTGGCATCATGGTTAAGGTCTTAACTCTTACTCTGGACTAATGGTTAAGGTCTTAACTCTTACTCTGGGATCATGGTTAAGTTCGTAACTCTTACTGTGGCCTATTGGTTAAGGTCCTAACTCTTACTCTGGCATCATGGTTAATGTCTTAACTCTTACTCTGGCATCATGGTTAAGGTCTTAACTCTTACTCTGGACTAATGGTTAAGGGCTTAACTCTTACTCTGGCATCACGGTTAAGGTCTTAACTCTTACTCTGGACTAATGGTTAAAGTCTTAACTCTTACTCTGGACTAATGGTTAAGGTCTTAACTCTTACTCTGGACTAATGGTTAAGGTCTTATCTCTTACTCTGGGCTGATGATTAAGGTCTTAACTCTTACTCTGGCATCATGGTTAAGGTCTTAACTCTTACTCTGGCATCATGGTTAAGGTCTTAACTCTTACTCTGGACTAATGGTTAAGGTCTTAACTCTTACTCTGGCATCACAGTTAAGGTCTTAACTCTTACTCTGGACTAATGGATAAGGTCTTAACTCTTACTCTGGACTAATGGTTAAGGTCTTAACTCTTACTCTAGCATCATGGTTAAGGTCTTAACTCTTACTCTGGACTAATGGTTAAGGTCTTAACTCTTACTCTGGCATCATGGTTAAGGTCTTAACTCTTACTCTGGCATCATGGTTAAGGTCTTAACTCTTACTATGGACTAATGGTTAAGGTCTTAACTCTTACTCTGGACTAATGGTTAAGGTCTTAACTCTTACTCTGGCATCATGGTTAAGGTCTTAGACTCTTACTCTGGAATAATGGTTAAGGTCTTAACTCTTACTCTGGACTAATGGTTAAGGTCTTAACTCTTACTCTGGCATCACGGTTAAGGTCTTAACTCTTACTCTGGACTAATGGTTAAGGTCTTAACTCTTACTCTGGGCTAATGGTTAAGGTCTTAACTCTTACTCTGGACTAATGGTTAAGGTCTTAACTCTTACTCTGGACAAATGGTTAAGGTCTTAGACTCTTACTCTGGCATCATGGTTAAGGTCTTAACTCTTACTCTGAACTAATGGTTAAGGTCTTAACTCTTACTCTGGCATCATAGTTAAGTTCATAACTCATACTGTGGCCTATTGGTTAAGGTCCTAACTCTTACTCTGGCATCATGGTTAATATCTTAACTCTTACTCTGGCATCATGGTTAAGGTCTTAACTCTTACTCTGGACTAATGGTTAAGGTCTTAACTCTTACTCTAGCATCACGGTTAAGGTCTTAACTCTTACTCTGGGCTAATGGTTAATGTCTTAACTCTTACTCTGGGATCATGGTTAAGTTCGTAACTCTTACTGTGGCCTATTGGTTAAGGTCCTAACTCTTACTCTGGCATCATGGTTAATGTCTTAACTCTTACTCTGGCATCATGGTTAAGGTCTTAACTCTTACTCTGGACTAATGGTTAAGGGCTTAACTCTTACTCTGGCATCACGGTTAAGGTCTTAACTCTTACTCTGGACTAATGGTTAAAGTCTTAACTCTTACTCTGGGCTAATGGTTAAGGTCTTAACTCTTACTCTGGACTAATGGTTAAGGTCTTAGACTCTTACTCTCGACTAATGGATAAGGTCTTAACTCTTACTCTGGCATCATGGTTAAGGTCTTAGACTCTTACTCTGGACTAATGGTTAAGGTCTTAACTCATACTCTGGACTAATGGTTAAGGTCTTAACTCTTACTCTGGACTAATGGTTAATGTATTAACTCTTACTCTGGCATCATGGGTAAGGTCTTAACTCTTACTCTGGACTAATGGTTAAGGTCTTAACTCTTACTCTGGCATCATGGTTAAGGTCTTAACTCTTACTCTGGACTAATGGTTAAGGTCTTAACTCTTACTCTGGGATCATGGTTAAGTTCGTAACTCTTACTGTGGCCTATTGGTTAAGGTCCTAACTCTTACTCTGGCATCATGGTTAATGTCTTAACTCTTACTCTGGCATCATGGTTAAGGTCTTAACTCTTACTCTGACTAATGGTTAAGGTCTTAACTCTTACTCTGGCATCACGGTTAAGGTCTTAACTCTTACTCTGGACTAATGGTTGAAGTCTTAACTCTTACTCTGGGCTAATGGTTAAGGTCTTAACTCTTACTCTGGACTAATGGTTAAGGTCTTAACTCTTACTCTGGACTAATGGTTAAGGTCTTAACTCTTACTCTGGACTAATGGTTAAGGTCTTATCTCTTACTCTGGGCTAATGATTAAGGTCTTAACTCTTACTCTGGCATCATGGTTAAGGTCTTAACTCTTACTCTGGACTAATGGTTAAGGTCTTAACTCTTACTCTGGCATCACGGTTAAGGTCTTAACTCTTACTCTGGACTAATGGTTAAGGTCTTAACTCTTACTCTGGGCTAATGATTAAGGTCTTAACTCTTACTCTGGCATCATGGTTAAGGTCTGAACTCTTACTCTGGACTAATGGTTAAGGTCTTAACTCTTACTCTGGCATCACGGTTAAGGTCTTAACTCTTACTCCGGACTAATTGTTAAGGTCTTAACTCTTACTCTGGACTAATGGTTACGGTCTTAACTCTTACTCTAGCATCATGGTTAAGGTCTTAACTCTTGCTCTGGACTAATGGTTAAGGTCTTAACTCTTACTCTGGCATCATGGTTAAGGTCTTAACTCTTACTCTGGACTAATGGTTAAGGTCTTAGACTCTTACTCTGGACTAATGGTTAAGGTCTTAACTCTTACTCTGGACTAATGGTTAAGGTCTTAACTCTTACTCTGGACTAATGGTTAAGGTCTTAGACTCTTACTCTCGACTAATGGTTAAGGTCTTACTCTTACTCTGGCATCATGGTTAAGGTCTTAGACTCTTACTCTGGACTAATGGTTAAGGTCTTAACTCATACTCTGGACTAATGGTTAAGGTCTTAACTCTTACTCTGGACTAATGGTTAAGGTATTAACTCTTACTCTGGCATCATGGTTAAGGTCTTAACTCTTACTCTGGACTAATGGTTAAGGTCTTAACTCTTACTCTGGCATCATGGTTAAGGTCTTAACTCTTACTCTGGACTAATGGTTAAGGTCTTAACTCTTACTCTGGGATCATGGTTAAGTTCGTAACTCATACTGTGGCCTATTGGTTAAGGTCCTAACTCTTACTCTGGACTAATGGTTAATGTCTTAACTCTTACTCTGGCATCATGGTTAAGGTCTTAACTCTTACTCTGGACTAATGGTTAAGGTCTTAACTCTTACTCTGGGATCATGGTTAAGTTCGTAACTCTTACTGTGGCCTATTGGTTAAGGTCCTAACTCTTACTCTGGCATCATGGTTAAGGTTTTAACTCTTACTCTGGACTAATGGTTAAGGTCTTATCTCTTACTCTGGGCTAATGATTAAGGTCTTAACTCTTACTCTGGCATCATGGTTAAGGTCTTAACTCTTACTCTGGCATCATGGTTAAGGTCTTAACTCTTACTCTGGACTAATGGTTAAGGTCTTAACTCTTACTCTGGCATCACGGTTAAGGTCTTAACTCTTACTCTGGACTAATGGATAAGGTCTTAACTCTTACTCTGGACTAATGGTTAAGGTCTTAACTCTTACTCTAGCATCATGGTTAAGGTCTTAACTCTTACTCTGGACTAATGGTTAAGGTCTTAACTCTTACTCTGGCATCATGGTTAAGGTCTTAACTCTTACTCTGGCATCATGGTTAAGGTCTTAACTCTTACTATGGACTAATGGTTAAGGTCTTAACTCTTACTCTGGACTAATGGTTAAGGTCTTAACTCTTACTCTGGCATCATGGTTAAGGTCTTAGACTCTTACTCTGGAATAATGGTTAAGGTCTTAACTCATACTCTGGACTAATGGTTAAGGTCTTAACTCTTACTCTGGACTAATGGTTAATGTATTAACTCTTACTCTGGCATCATGGGTAAGGTCTTAACTCTTACTCTGGACTAATGGTTAAGGTCTTAACTCTTACTCTGGCATCATGGTTAAGGTCTTAGACTCTTACTCTGGAATAATGGTTAAGGTCTTAACTCTTACTCTGTACACATGGTTAAGGTCTTCACTCTTACTCTGACATCATGGTTAAGGTCTTAACTCTTACTCTGGACTAATGGTTACGGTCTTAACTCTTACTCTAGCATCATGGTTAAGGTCTTAACTCTTACTCTGGACTAATGGTTAAGGTCTTAACTCTTACTCTGGCATCATGGTTAAGGTCTTAACTCTTACTCTGGACTAATGGTTAAGGTCTTAGACTCTTACTCTGGACTAATGGTTAAGGTCTTAACTCTTACTCTGGACTAATGGTTAATGTCTTAACTCTTACTCTGGACTAATGGTTAAGGTCTTAGACTCTTACTCTCGACTAATGGTTAAGGTCTTACTCTTACTCTGGCATCATGGTTAAGGTCTTAGACTCTTACTCTGGACTAATGGTTAAGGTCTTAACTCATACTCTGGACTAATGGTTAAGGTCTTAACTCTTACTCTGGACTAATGGTTAAGGTATTAACTCTTACTCTGGCATCATGGTTAAGGTCTTAACTCTTACTCTGGACTAATGGTTAAGGTCTTAACTCTTACTCTGGCATCATGGTTAAGGTCTTAACTCTTACTCTGGACTAATGGTTAAGGTCTTAACTCTTACTCTGGGATCATGGTTAAGTTCGTAACTCTTACTGTGGCCTATTGGTTAAGGTCCTAACTCTTACTCTGGACTAATGGTTAATGTCTTAACTCTTACTCTGGCATCATGGTTAAGGTCTTAACTCTTACTCTGGACTAATGGTTAAGGTCTTAACTCTTACTCTGGGATCATGGTTAAGTTCGTAACTCTTACTGTGGCCTATTGGTTAAGGTCCTAACTCTTACTCTGGCATCATGGTTAAGGTCTTAACTCTTACTCTGGACTAATGGTTAAGGTCTTATCTCTTACTCTGGGCTAATGATTAAGGTCTTAACTCTTACTCTGGCATCATGGTTAAGGTCTTAACTCTTACTCTGGCATCATGGTTAAGGTCTTAACTCTTACTCTGGACTAATGGTTAAGGTCTTAACTCTTACTCTGGGATCATGGTTAAGTTCGTAACTCTTACTGTGGCCTATTGGTTAAGGTCCTAACTCTTACTCTGGCATCATGGTTAATGTCTTAACTCTTACTCTGGCATCATGGTTAAGGTCTTAACTCTTACTCTGACTAATGGTTAAGGTCTTAACTCTTACTCTGGCATCACGGTTAAGGTCTTAACTCTTACTCTGGACTAATGGTTGAAGTCTTAACTCTTACTCTGGGCTAATGGTTAAGGTCTTAACTCTTACTCTGGACTAATGGTTAAGGTCTTAACTCTTACTCTGGACTAATGGTTAAGGTCTTAACTCTTACTCTGGACTAATGGTTAAGGTCTTATCTCTTACTCTGGGCTAATGATTAAGGTCTTAACTCTTACTCTGGCATCATGGTTAAGGTCTTAACTCTTACTCTGGCATCATGGTTAAGGTCTTAACTCTTACTCTGGACTAATGGTTAAGGTCTTAACTCTTACTCTGGCATCACGGTTAAGGTCTTAACTCTTACTCTGGACTAATGGTTAAGGTCTTAACTCTTACTCTGGGCTAATGATTAAGGTCTTAACTCTTACTCTGGCATCATGGTTAAGGTCTGAACTCTTACTCTGGACTAATGGTTAAGGTCTTAACTCTTACTCTGGCATCACGGTTAAGGTCTTAACTCTTACTCCGGACTAATTGTTAAGGTCTTAACTCTTACTCTGGACTAATGGTTACGGTCTTAACTCTTACTCTAGCATCATGGTTAAGGTCTTAACTCTTACTCTGGACTAATGGTTAAGGTCTTAACTCTTACTCTGGCATCATGGTTAAGGTCTTAACTCTTACTCTGGACTAATGGTTAAGGTCTTAGACTCTTACTCTGGACTAATGGTTAAGGTCTTAACTCTTACTCTGGACTAATGGTTAAGGTCTTAACTCTTACTCTGGACTAATGGTTAAGGTCTTAGACTCTTACTCTCGACTAATGGTTAAGGTCTTACTCTTACTCTGGCATCATGGTTAAGGTCTTAGACTCTTACTCTGGACTAATGGTTAAGGTCTTAACTCATACTCTGGACTAATGGTTAAGGTCTTAACTCTTACTCTGGACTAATGGTTAAGGTATTAACTCTTACTCTGGCATCATGGTTAAGGTCTTAACTCTTACTCTGGACTAATGGTTAAGGTCTTAACTCTTACTCTGGGATCATGGTTAAGGTCTTAACTCTTACTCTGGACTAATGGTTAAGGTCTTAACTCTTACTCTGGGATCATGGTTAAGTTCGTAACTCATACTGTGGCCTATTGGTTAAGGTGCTAACTCTTACTCTGGACTAATGGTTAATGTCTTAACTCTTACTCTGGCATCATGGTTAAGGTCTTAACTCTTACTCTGGACTAATGGTTAAGGTCTTAACTCTTACTCTGGGATCATGGTTAAGTTCGTAACTCTTACTGTGGCCTATTGGTTAAGGTCCTAACTCTTACTCTGGCATCATGGTTAAGGTTTTAACTCTTACTCTGGACTAATGGTTAAGGTCTTATCTCTTACTCTGGGCTAATGATTAAGGTCTTAACTCTTACTCTGGCATCATGGTTAAGGTCTTAACTCTTACTCTGGCATCATGGTTAAGGTCTTAACTCTTACTCTGGACTAATGGTTAAGGTCTTAACTCTTACTCTGGCATCACGGTTAAGGTCTTAACTCTTACTCTGGACTAATGGATAAGGTCTTAACTCTTACTCTGGACTAATGGTTAAGGTCTTAACTCTTACTCTAGCATCATGGTTAAGGTCTTAACTCTTACTCTGGACTAATGGTTAAGGTCTTAACTCTTACTCTGGCATCATGGTTAAGGTCTTAACTCTTACTCTGGCATCATGGTTAAGGTCTTAACTCTTACTATGGACTAATGGTTAAGGTCTTAACTCTTACTCTGGACTAATGGTTAAGGTCTTAACTCTTACTCTGGCATCATGGTTAAGGTCTTAGACTCTTACTCTGGAATAATGGTTAAGGTCTTAACTCTTACTCTGGACTAATGGTTAAGGTCTTAACTCTTACTCTGGCATCACGGTTAAGGTCTTAACTCTTACTCTGGACTAATGGTTAAGGTCTTAACTCTTACTCTGGGCTAATGGTTAAGGTCTTAACTCTTACTCTGGACTAATGGTTAAGGTCTTAACTCTTACTCTGGACAAATGGTTAAGGTCTTAGACTCTTACTCTGGCATCATGGTTAAGGTCTTAACTCTTACTCTGAACTAATGGTTAAGGTCTTAACTCTTACTCTGGCATCATAGTTAAGTTCATAACTCATACTGTGGCCTATTGGTTAAGGTCCTAACTCTTACTCTGGCATCATGGTTAATATCTTAACTCTTATTCTGGCATCATGGTTAAGGTCTTAACTCTTACTCTGGACTAATGGTTAAGGTCTTAACTCTTACTCTGGCATCATAGTTAAGTTCATAACTCATACTGTGGCCTATTGGTTAAGGTCCTAACTCTTACTCTGGCATCATGGTTAATATCTTAACTCTTACTCTGGCATCATGGTTAAGGTCTTAACTCTTACTCTGGACTAATGGTTAAGGTCTTAACTCTTACTCTAGCATCACGGTTAAGGTCTTAACTCTTACTCTGGGCTAATGGTTAAGGTCTTAACTCTTACTCTGGACTAATGGTTAAGGTCTTAACTCTTACTCTGGACTAATGGTTAAGGTCTTAACTCTTACTCTGGGCTAATGATTAAGGTCTTAACTCTTACTCTGGCATCATGGTTAAGGTCTTAACTCTTACTCTGGACTATTGGTTAAGGTCTTAACTCTTACTCTGGACTAATGGTTACGGTCTTAACTCTTACTCTAGCATCATGGTTAAGGTCTTAACTCTTACTCTGGACTAATGGTTAAGGTCTTAACTCTTACTCTGGCATCATGGTTAAGGTCTTAACTCTTACTCTGGCATCATGGTTAAGGTCTTAACTCTTACTCTGGACTAATGGTTAAGGTCTTAGACTCTTACTCTGGACTAATGGTTAAGGTCTTAACTCTTACTCTGGCATCATGGTTAAGGTCTTAGACTCTTACTCTGGACTAATGGTTAAGGTCTTAACTCTTACTCTGGACTAATGGTTAAGGTCTTAACTCTTACTCTGGACTAATGGTTAAGGTCTTAGACTCTTACTCTCGACTAATGGTTAAGGTCTTACTCTTACTCTGGCATCATGGTTAAGGTCTTAGACTCTTACTCTGGACTAATGGTTAAGGTCTTAACTCATACTCTGGACTAATGGTTAAGGTCTTAACTCTTACTCTGGACTAATGGTTAAGGTATTAACTCTTACTCTGGCATCATGGTTAAGGTCTTAACTCTTACTCTGGACTAATGGTTAAGGTCTTAACTCTTACTCTGGCATCATGGTTAAGGTCTTAACTCTTACTCTGGACTAATGGTTAATGTCTTAACTCTTACTCTGGGATCATGGTTAAGTTCGTAACTCTTACTGTGGCCTATTGGTTAAGGTCGTAACTCTTACTCTGGCATCATGGTTAATGTCTTAACTCTTACTCTGGCATCATGGTTAAGGTCTTAACTCTTACTCTGGACTAATGGTTAAGGGCTTAACTCTTAATCTGGCATCACGGTTAAGGTCTTAACTCTTACTCTGGACTAATGGTTAAAGTCTTAACTCTTACTCTGGGCTAATGGTTAAGGTCTTAACTCTTACTCTGGACTAATGGTTAAGGTCTTAGACTCTTACTCTCGACTAATGGTTAAGGTCTTACTCTTACTCTGGCATCATGGTTAAGGTCTTAGACTCTTACTCTGGACTAATGGTTAAGGTCTTAACTCATACTCTGGACTAATGGTTAAGGTCTTAACTCTTACTCTGGACTAATGGTTAAGGTATTAACTCTTACTCTGGCATCATGGTTAAGGTCTTAACTCTTACTCTGGACTAATGGTTAAGGTCTTAACTCTTACTCTGGCATCATGGTTAAGGTCTTAACTCTTACTCTGGACTAATGGTTAAGGTCTTAACTCTTACTCTGGGATCATGGTTAAGTTCGTAACTCTTACTGTGGCCTATTGGTTAAGGTCCTAACTCTTACTCTGGCATCATGGTTAATGTCTTAACTCTTACTCTGGCATCATGGTTAAGGTCTTAACTCTTACTCTGGACTAATGGTTAAGGGCTTAACTCTTACTCTGGCATCACGGTTAAGGTCTTAACTCTTACTCTGGACTAATGGTTAAAGTCTTAACTCTTACTCTGGACTAATGGTTAAGGTCTTAACTCTTACTCTGGACTAATGGTTAAGGTCTTATCTCTTACTCTGGGCTGATGATTAAGGTCTTAACTCTTACTCTGGCATCATGGTTAAGGTCTTAACTCTTACTCTGGACTAATGGTTAAGGTCTTAACTCTTACTCTGGCATCACAGTTAAGGTCTTAACTCTTACTCTGGACTAATGGATAAGGTCTTAACTCTTACTCTGGACTAATGGTTAAGGTCTTAACTCTTACTCTAGCATCATGGTTAAGGTCTTAACTCTTACTCTGGACTAATGGTTAAGGTCTTAACTCTTACTCTGGCATCATGGTTAAGGTCTTAACTCTTACTCTGGCATCATGGTTAAGGTCTTAACTCTTACTATGGACTAATGGTTAAGGTCTTAACTCTTACTCTGGACTAATGGTTAAGGTCTTAACTCTTACTCTGGCATCATGGTTAAGGTCTTAGACTCTTACTCTGGAATAATGGTTAAGGTCTTAACTCTTACTCTGGACTAATGGTTAAGGTCTTAACTCTTACTCTGGCATCACGGTTAAGGTCTTAACTCTTACTCTGGACTAATGGTTAAGGTCTTAACTCTTACTCTGGGCTAATGGTTAAGGTCTTAACTCTTACTCTGGACTAATGGTTAAGGTCTTAACTCTTACTCTGGACAAATGGTTAAGGTCTTAGACTCTTACTCTGGCATCATGGTTAAGGTCTTAACTCTTACTCTGAACTAATGGTTAAGGTCTTAACTCTTACTCTGGCATCATAGTTAAGTTCATAACTCATACTGTGGCCTATTGGTTAAGGTCCTAACTCTTACTCTGGCATCATGGTTAATATCTTAACTCTTACTCTGGCATCATGGTTAAGGTCTTAACTCTTACTCTGGACTAATGGTTAAGGTCTTAACTCTTACTCTAGCATCACGGTTAAGGTCTTAACTCTTACTCTGGGCTAATGGTTAATGTCTTAACTCTTACTCTGGGATCATGGTTAAGTTCGTAACTCTTACTGTGGCCTATTGGTTAAGGACCTAACTCTTACTCTGGCATCATGGTTAATGTCTTAACTCTTACTCTGGCATCATGGTTAAGGTCTTAACTCTTACTCTGGACTAATGGTTAAGGTCTTAACTCTTACTCTGGCATCACGGTTAAGGTCTTAACTCTTACTCTGGACTAATGGTTAAAGTCTTAACTCTTACTCTGGGCTAATGGTTAAGGTCTTAACTCTTACTCTGGACTAATGGTTAAGGTCTTAGACTCTTACTCTCGACTAATGGATAAGGTCTTAACTCTTACTCTGGCATCATGGTTAAGGTCTTAGACTCTTACTCTGGACTAATGGTTAAGGTCTTAACTCATACTCTGGACTAATGGTTAAGGTCTTAACTCTTACTCTGGACTAATGGTTAATGTATTAACTCTTACTCTGGCATCATGGGTAAGGTCTTAACTCTTACTCTGGACTAATGGTTAAGGTCTTAACTCTTACTCTGGCATCATGGTTAAGGTCTTAACTCTTACTCTGGACTAATGGTTAAGGTCTTAACTCTTACTCTGGGATCATGGTTAAGTTCGTAACTCTTACTGTGGCCTATTGGTTAAGGTCCTAACTCTTACTCTGGCATCATGGTTAATGTCTTAACTCTTACTCTGGCATCATGGTTAAGGTCTTAACTCTTACTCTGACTAATGGTTAAGGTCTTAACTCTTACTCTGGCATCACGGTTAAGGTCTTAACTCTTACTCTGGACTAATGGTTGAAGTCTTAACTCTTACTCTGGGCTAATGGTTAAGGTCTTAACTCTTACTCTGGACTAATGGTTAAGGTCTTAACTCTTACTCTGGACTAATGGTTAAGGTCTTAACTCTTACTCTGGACTAATGGTTAAGGTCTTATCTCTTACTCTGGGCTAATGATTAAGGTCTTAACTCTTACTCTGGCATCATGGTTAAGGTCTTAACTCTTACTCTGGCATCATGGTTAAGGTCTTAACTCTTACTCTGGACTAATGGTTAAGGTCTTAACTCTTACTCTGGCATCACGGTTAAGGTCTTAACTCTTACTCTGGACTAATGGTTAAGGTCTTAACTCTTACTCTGGGCTAATGATTAAGGTCTTAACTCTTACTCTGGCATCATGGTTAAGGTCTGAACTCTTACTCTGGACTAATGGTTAAGGTCTTAACTCTTACTCTGGCATCACGGTTAAGGTCTTAACTCTTACTCCGGACTAATTGTTAAGGTCTTAACTCTTACTCTGGACTAATGGTTACGGTCTTAACTCTTACTCTAGCATCATGGTTAAGGTCTTAACTCTTACTCTGGACTAATGGTTAAGGTCTTAACTCTTACTCTGGCATCATGGTTAAGGTCTTAACTCTTACTCTGGACTAATGGTTAAGGTCTTAGACTCTTACTCTGGACTAATGGTTAAGGTCTTAACTCTTACTCTGGACTAATGGTTAAGGTCTTAACTCTTACTCTGGACTAATGGTTAAGGTCTTAGACTCTTACTCTCGACTAATGGTTAAGGTCTTACTCTTACTCTGGCATCATGGTTAAGGTCTTAGACTCTTACTCTGGACTAATGGTTAAGGTCTTAACTCATACTCTGGACTAATGGTTAAGGTCTTAACTCTTACTCTGGACTAATGGTTAAGGTATTAACTCTTACTCTGGCATCATGGTTAAGGTCTTAACTCTTACTCTGGACTAATGGTTAAGGTCTTAACTCTTACTCTGGGATCATGGTTAAGGTCTTAACTCTTACTCTGGACTAATGGTTAAGGTCTTAACTCTTACTCTGGGATCATGGTTAAGTTCGTAACTCATACTGTGGCCTATTGGTTAAGGTGCTAACTCTTACTCTGGACTAATGGTTAATGTCTTAACTCTTACTCTGGCATCATGGTTAAGGTCTTAACTCTTACTCTGGGATCATGGTTAAGTTCGTAACTCTTACTGTGGCCTATTGGTTAAGGTCCTAACTCTTACTCTGGCATCATGGTTAAGGTTTTAACTCTTACTCTGGACTAATGGTTAAGGTCTTATCTCTTACTCTGGGCTAATGATTAAGGTCTTAACTCTTACTCTGGCATCATGGTTAAGGTCTTAACTCTTACTCTGGCATCATGGTTAAGGTCTTAACTCTTACTCTGGACTAATGGTTAAGGTCTTAACTCTTACTCTGGCATCACGGTTAAGGTCTTAACTCTTACTCTGGACTAATGGATAAGGTCTTAACTCTTACTCTGGACTAATGGTTAAGGTCTTAACTCTTACTCTAGCATCATGGTTAAGGTCTTAACTCTTACTCTGGACTAATGGTTAAGGTCTTAACTCTTACTCTGGCATCATGGTTAAGGTCTTAACTCTTACTCTGGCATCATGGTTAAGGTCTTAACTCTTACTATGGACTAATGGTTAAGGTCTTAACTCTTACTCTGGACTAATGGTTAAGGTCTTAACTCTTACTCTGGCATCATGGTTAAGGTCTTAGACTCTTACTCTGGAATAATGGTTAAGGTCTTAACTCTTACTCTGGACTAATGGTTAAGGTCTTAACTCTTACTCTGGCATCACGGTTAAGGTCTTAACTCTTACTCTGGACTAATGGTTAAGGTCTTAACTCTTACTCTGGGCTAAAGGTTAAGGTCTTAACTCTTACTCTGGACTAATGGTTAAGGTCTTAACTCTTACTCTGGACAAATGGTTAAGGTCTTAGACTCTTACTCTGGCATCATGGTTAAGGTCTTAACTCTTACTCTGAACTAATGGTTAAGGTCTTAACTCTTACTCTGGCATCATAGTTAAGTTCATAACTCATACTGTGGCCTATTGGTTAAGGTCCTAACTCTTACTCTGGCATCATGGTTAATATCTTAACTCTTATTCTGGCATCATGGTTAAGGTCTTAACTCTTACTCTGGACTAATGGTTAAGGTCTTAACTCTTACTCTGGCATCATAGTTAAGTTCATAACTCATACTGTGGCCTATTGGTTAAGGTCCTAACTCTTACTCTGGCATCATGGTTAATATCTTAACTCTTACTCTGGCATCATGGTTAAGGTCTTAACTCTTACTCTGGACTAATGGTTAAGGTCTTAACTCTTACTCTAGCATCACGGTTAAGGTCTTAACTCTTACTCTGGGCTAATGGTTAAGGTCTTAACTCTTACTCTGGACTAATGGTTAAGGTCTTAACTCTTACTCTGGACTAATGGTTAAGGTCTTAACTCTTACTCTGGGCTAATGATTAAGGTCTTAACTCTTACTCTGGCATCATGGTTAAGGTCTTAACTCTTACTCTGGACTATTGGTTAAGGTCTTAACTCTTACTCTGGACTAATGGTTACGGTCTTAACTCTTACTCTAGCATCATGGTTAAGGTCTTAACTCTTACTCTGGACTAATGGTTAAGGTCTTAACTCTTACTCTGGCATCATGGTTAAGGTCTTAACTCTTACTCTGGCATCATGGTTAAGGTCTTAACTCTTACTCTGGACTAATGGTTAAGGTCTTAGACTCTTACTCTGGACTAATGGTTAAGGTCTTAACTCTTACTCTGGCATCATGGTTAAGGTCTTAGACTCTTACTCTGGACTAATGGTTAAGGTCTTAACTCTTACTCTGGCATCATGGTTAAGGTCTTAACTCTTACTCTGGCATCATGGTTAAGGTCTTAACTCTTACTCTGACTAATGGTTAAGGTCTTAACTCTTACTCTGGCATCACGGTTAAGGTCTTAACTCTTACTCTGGACTAATGGTTGAAGTCTTAACTCTTACTCTGGGCTAATGGTTAAGGTCTTAACTCTTACTCTGGACTAATGGTTAAGGTCTTAACTCTTACTCTGGACTAATGGTTAAGGTCTTAACTCTTACTCTGGACTAATGGTTAAGGTCTTATCTCTTACTCTGGGCTAATGATTAAGGTCTTAACTCTTACTCTGGCATCATGGTTAAGGTCTTAACTCTTACTCTGGCATCATGGTTAAGGTCTTAACTCTTACTCTGGACTAATGGTTAAGGTCTTAACTCTTACTCTGGCATCACGGTTAAGGTCTTAACTCTTACTCTGGACTAATGGTTAAGGTCTTAACTCTTACTCTGGGCTAATGATTAAGGTCTTAACTCTTACTCTGGCATCATGGTTAAGGTCTGAACTCTTACTCTGGACTAATGGTTAAGGTCTTAACTCTTACTCTGGCATCACGGTTAAGGTCTTAACTCTTACTCCGGACTAATTGTTAAGGTCTTAACTCTTACTCTGGACTAATGGTTACGGTCTTAACTCTTACTCTAGCATCATGGTTAAGGTCTTAACTCTTACTCTGGACTAATGGTTAAGGTCTTAACTCTTACTCTGGCATCATGGTTAAGGTCTTAACTCTTACTCTGGACTAATGGTTAAGGTCTTAGACTCTTACTCTGGACTAATGGTTAAGGTCTTAACTCTTACTCTGGACTAATGGTTAAGGTCTTAACTCTTACTCTGGACTAATGGTTAAGGTCTTAGACTCTTACTCTCGACTAATGGTTAAGGTCTTACTCTTACTCTGGCATCATGGTTAAGGTCTTAGACTCTTACTCTGGACTAATGGTTAAGGTCTTAACTCATACTCTGGACTAATGGTTAAGGTCTTAACTCTTACTCTGGACTAATGGTTAAGGTATTAACTCTTACTCTGGCATCATGGTTAAGGTCTTAACTCTTACTCTGGACTAATGGTTAAGGTCTTAACTCTTACTCTGGGATCATGGTTAAGGTCTTAACTCTTACTCTGGACTAATGGTTAAGGTCTTAACTCTTACTCTGGGATCATGGTTAAGTTCGTAACTCATACTGTGGCCTATTGGTTAAGGTGCTAACTCTTACTCTGGACTAATGGTTAATGTCTTAACTCTTACTCTGGCATCATGGTTAAGGTCTTAACTCTTACTCTGGACTAATGGTTAAGGTCTTAACTCTTACTCTGGGATCATGGTTAAGTTCGTAACTCTTACTGTGGCCTATTGGTTAAGGTCCTAACTCTTACTCTGGCATCATGGTTAAGGTTTTAACTCTTACTCTGGACTAATGGTTAAGGTCTTATCTCTTACTCTGGGCTAATGATTAAGGTCTTAACTCTTACTCTGGCATCATGGTTAAGGTCTTAACTCTTACTCTGGCATCATGGTTAAGGTCTTAACTCTTACTCTGGACTAATGGTTAAGGTCTTAACTCTTACTCTGGCATCACGGTTAAGGTCTTAACTCTTACTCTGGACTAATGGATAAGGTCTTAACTCTTACTCTGGACTAATGGTTAAGGTCTTAACTCTTACTCTAGCATCATGGTTAAGGTCTTAACTCTTACTCTGGACTAATGGTTAAGGTCTTAACTCTTACTCTGGCATCATGGTTAAGGTCTTAACTCTTACTCTGGCATCATGGTTAAGGTCTTAACTCTTACTATGGACTAATGGTTAAGGTCTTAACTCTTACTCTGGACTAATGGTTAAGGTCTTAACTCTTACTCTGGCATCATGGTTAAGGTCTTAGACTCTTACTCTGGAATAATGGTTAAGGTCTTAACTCTTACTCTGGACTAATGGTTAAGGTCTTAACTCTTACTCTGGCATCACGGTTAAGGTCTTAACTCTTACTCTGGACTAATGGTTAAGGTCTTAACTCTTACTCTGGGCTAAAGGTTAAGGTCTTAACTCTTACTCTGGACTAATGGTTAAGGTCTTAACTCTTACTCTGGACAAATGGTTAAGGTCTTAGACTCTTACTCTGGCATCATGGTTAAGGTCTTAACTCTTACTCTGAACTAATGGTTAAGGTCTTAACTCTTACTCTGGCATCATAGTTAAGTTCATAACTCATACTGTGGCCTATTGGTTAAGGTCCTAACTCTTACTCTGGCATCATGGTTAATATCTTAACTCTTATTCTGGCATCATGGTTAAGGTCTTAACTCTTACTCTGGACTAATGGTTAAGGTCTTAACTCTTACTCTGGCATCATAGTTAAGTTCATAACTCATACTGTGGCCTATTGGTTAAGGTCCTAACTCTTACTCTGGCATCATGGTTAATATCTTAACTCTTACTCTGGCATCATGGTTAAGGTCTTAACTCTTACTCTGGACTAATGGTTAAGGTCTTAACTCTTACTCTAGCATCACGGTTAAGGTCTTAACTCTTACTCTGGGCTAATGGTTAAGGTCTTAACTCTTACTCTGGACTAATGGTTAAGGTCTTAACTCTTACTCTGGACTAATGGTTAAGGTCTTAACTCTTACTCTGGGCTAATGATTAAGGTCTTAACTCTTACTCTGGCATCATGGTTAAGGTCTTAACTCTTACTCTGGACTATTGGTTAAGGTCTTAACTCTTACTCTGGACTAATGGTTACGGTCTTAACTCTTACTCTAGCATCATGGTTAAGGTCTTAACTCTTACTCTGGACTAATGGTTAAGGTCTTAACTCTTACTCTGGCATCATGGTTAAGGTCTTAACTCTTACTCTGGCATCATGGTTAAGGTCTTAACTCTTACTCTGGACTAATGGTTAAGGTCTTAGACTCTTACTCTGGACTAATGGTTAAGGTCTTAACTCTTACTCTGGCATCATGGTTAAGGTCTTAGACTCTTACTCTGGACTAATGGTTAAGGTCTTAACTCTTACTCTGGACTAATGGTTAAGGTCTTAACTCTTACTCTGGACTAATGGTTAAGGTCTTAGACTCTTACTCTCGACTAATGGTTAAGGTCTTACTCTTACTCTGGCATCATGGTTAAGGTCTTAGACTCTTACTCTGGACTAATGGTTAAGGTCTTAACTCATACTCTGGACTAATGGTTAAGGTCTTAACTCTTACTCTGGACTAATGGTTAAGGTATTAACTCTTACTCTGGCATCATGGTTAAGGTCTTAACTCTTACTCTGGACTAATGGTTAAGGTCTTAACTCTTACTCTGGCATCATGGTTAAGGTCTTAACTCTTACTCTGGACTAATGGTTAATGTCTTAACTCTTACTCTGGGATCATGGTTAAGTTCGTAACTCTTACTGTGGCCTATTGGTTAAGGTCGTAACTCTTACTCTGGCATCATGGTTAATGTCTTAACTCTTACTCTGGCATCATGGTTAAGGTCTTAACTCTTACTCTGGACTAATGGTTAAGGGCTTAACTCTTAATCTGGCATCACGGTTAAGGTCTTAACTCTTACTCTGGACTAATGGTTAAAGTCTTAACTCTTACTCTGGGCTAATGGTTAAGGTCTTAACTCTTACTCTGGACTAATGGTTAAGGTCTTAGACTCTTACTCTCGACTAATGGTTAAGGTCTTACTCTTACTCTGGCATCATGGTTAAGGTCTTAGACTCTTACTCTGGACTAATGGTTAAGGTCTTAACTCATACTCTGGACTAATGGTTAAGGTCTTAACTCTTACTCTGGACTAATGGTTAAGGTATTAACTCTTACTCTGGCATCATGGTTAAGGTCTTAACTCTTACTCTGGACTAATGGTTAAGGTCTTAACTCTTACTCTGGCATCATGGTTAAGGTCTTAACTCTTACTCTGGACTAATGGTTAAGGTCTTAACTCTTACTCTGGGATCATGGTTAAGTTCGTAACTCTTACTGTGGCCTATTGGTTAAGGTCCTAACTCTTACTCTGGCATCATGGTTAATGTCTTAACTCTTACTCTGGCATCATGGTTAAGGTCTTAACTCTTACTCTGGACTAATGGTTAAGGGCTTAACTCTTACTCTGGCATCACGGTTAAGGTCTTAACTCTTACTCTGGACTAATGGTTAAAGTCTTAACTCTTACTCTGGACTAATGGTTAAGGTCTTAACTCTTACTCTGGACTAATGGTTAAGGTCTTATCTCTTACTCTGGGCTGATGATTAAGGTCTTAACTCTTACTCTGGCATCATGGTTAAGGTCTTAACTCTTACTCTGGACTAATGGTTAAGGTCTTAACTCTTACTCTGGCATCACAGTTAAGGTCTTAACTCTTACTCTGGACTAATGGATAAGGTCTTAACTCTTACTCTGGACTAATGGTTAAGGTCTTAACTCTTACTCTAGCATCATGGTTAAGGTCTTAACTCTTACTCTGGACTAATGGTTAAGGTCTTAACTCTTACTCTGGCATCATGGTTAAGGTCTTAACTCTTACTCTGGCATCATGGTTAAGGTCTTAACTCTTACTATGGACTAATGGTTAAGGTCTTAACTCTTACTCTGGACTAATGGTTAAGGTCTTAACTCTTACTCTGGCATCATGGTTAATGTCTTAACTCTTACTCTGGCATCATGGTTAAGGTCTTAACTCTTACTCTGACTAATGGTTAAGGTCTTAACTCTTACTCTGGCATCACGGTTAAGGTCTTAACTCTTACTCTGGACTAATGGTTGAAGTCTTAACTCTTACTCTGGGCTAATGGTTAAGGTCTTAACTCTTACTCTGGACTAATGGTTAAGGTCTTAACTCTTACTCTGGACTAATGGTTAAGGTCTTAACTCTTACTCTGGACTAATGGTTAAGGTCTTATCTCTTACTCTGGGCTAATGATTAAGGTCTTAACTCTTACTCTGGCATCATGGTTAAGGTCTTAACTCTTACTCTGGCATCATGGTTAAGGTCTTAACTCTTACTCTGGACTAATGGTTAAGGTCTTAACTCTTACTCTGGCATCACGGTTAAGGTCTTAACTCTTACTCTGGACTAATGGTTAAGGTCTTAACTCTTACTCTGGGCTAATGATTAAGGTCTTAACTCTTACTCTGGCATCATGGTTAAGGTCTGAACTCTTACTCTGGACTAATGGTTAAGGTCTTAACTCTTACTCTGGCATCACGGTTAAGGTCTTAACTCTTACTCCGGACTAATTGTTAAGGTCTTAACTCTTACTCTGGACTAATGGTTACGGTCTTAACTCTTACTCTAGCATCATGGTTAAGGTCTTAACTCTTGCTCTGGACTAATGGTTAAGGTCTTAACTCTTACTCTGGCATCATGGTTAAGGTCTTAACTCTTACTCTGGACTAATGGTTAAGGTCTTAGACTCTTACTCTGGACTAATGGTTAAGGTCTTAACTCTTACTCTGGACTAATGGTTAAGGTCTTAACTCTTACTCTGGACTAATGGTTAAGGTCTTAGACTCTTACTCTCGACTAATGGTTAAGGTCTTACTCTTACTCTGGCATCATGGTTAAGGTCTTAGACTCTTACTCTGGACTAATGGTTAAGGTCTTAACTCATACTCTGGACTAATGGTTAAGGTCTTAACTCTTACTCTGGACTAATGGTTAAGGTATTAACTCTTACTCTGGCATCATGGTTAAGGTCTTAACTCTTACTCTGGACTAATGGTTAAGGTCTTAACTCTTACTCTGGCATCATGGTTAAGGTCTTAACTCTTACTCTGGACTAATGGTTAAGGTCTTAACTCTTACTCTGGGATCATGGTTAAGTTCGTAACTCATACTGTGGCCTATTGGTTAAGGTCCTAACTCTTACTCTGGACTAATGGTTAATGTCTTAACTCTTACTCTGGCATCATGGTTAAGGTCTTAACTCTTACTCTGGACTAATGGTTAAGGTCTTAACTCTTACTCTGGGATCATGGTTAAGTTCGTAACTCTTACTGTGGCCTATTGGTTAAGGTCCTAACTCTTACTCTGGCATCATGGTTAAGGTTTTAACTCTTACTCTGGACTAATGGTTAAGGTCTTATCTCTTACTCTGGGCTAATGATTAAGGTCTTAACTCTTACTCTGGCATCATGGTTAAGGTCTTAACTCTTACTCTGGCATCATGGTTAAGGTCTTAACTCTTACTCTGGACTAATGGTTAAGGTCTTAACTCTTACTCTGGCATCATGGTTAAGGTCTTAACTCTTACTCTGGACTAATGGATAAGGTCTTAACTCTTACTCTGGACTAATGGTTAAGGTCTTAACTCTTACTCTAGCATCATGGTTAAGGTCTTAACTCTTACTCTGGACTAATGGTTAAGGTCTTAACTCTTACTCTGGCATCATGGTTAAGGTCTTAACTCTTACTCTGGCATCATGGTTAAGGTCTTAACTCTTACTATGGACTAATGGTTAAGGTCTTAACTCTTACTCTGGACTAATGGTTAAGGTCTTAACTCTTACTCTGGCATCATGGTTAAGGTCTTAGACTCTTACTCTGGAATAATGGTTAAGGTCTTAACTCTTACTCTGGACTAATGGTTAAGGTCTTAACTCTTACTCTGGCATCACGGTTAAGGTCTTAACTCTTACTCTGGACTAATGGTTAAGGTCTTAACTCTTACTCTGGGCTAATGGTTAAGGTCTTAACTCTTACTCTGGACTAATGGTTAAGGTCTTAACTCTTACTCTGGACAAATGGTTAAGGTCTTAGACTCTTACTCTGGCATCATGGTTAAGGTCTTAACTCTTACTCTGAACTAATGGTTAAGGTCTTAACTCTTACTCTGGCATCATAGTTAAGTTCATAACTCATACTGTGGCCTATTGGTTAAGGTCCTAACTCTTACTCTGGCATCATGGTTAATATCTTAACTCTTATTCTGGCATCATGGTTAAGGTCTTAACTCTTACTCTGGACTAATGGTTAAGGTCTTAACTCTTACTCTGGCATCATAGTTAAGTTCATAACTCATACTGTGGCCTATTGGTTAAGGTCCTAACTCTTACTCTGGCATCATGGTTAATATCTTAACTCTTACTCTGGCATCATGGTTAAGGTCTTAACTCTTACTCTGGACTAATGGTTAAGGTCTTAACTCTTACTCTAGCATCACGGTTAAGGTCTTAACTCTTACTCTGGGCTAATGGTTAAGGTCTTAACTCTTACTCTGGACTAATGGTTAAGGTCTTAACTCTTACTCTGGACTAATGGTTAAGGTCTTAACTCTTACTCTGGGCTAATGATTAAGGTCTTAACTCTTACTCTGGCATCATGGTTAAGGTCTTAACTCTTACTCTGGACTATTGGTTAAGGTCTTAACTCTTACTCTGGACTAATGGTTACGGTCTTAACTCTTACTCTAGCATCATGGTTAAGGTCTTAACTCTTACTCTGGACTAATGGTTAAGGTCTTAACTCTTACTCTGGCATCATGGTTAAGGTCTTAACTCTTACTCTGGCATCATGGTTAAGGTCTTAACTCTTACTCTGGACTAATGGTTAAGGTCTTAGACTCTTACTCTGGACTAATGGTTAAGGTCTTAACTCTTACTCTGGCATCATGGTTAAGGTCTTAGACTCTTACTCTGGACTAATGGTTAAGGTCTTAACTCTTTCTCTGGACTAATGGTTAAGGTCTTAACTCTTACTCTGGACTAATGGTTAAGGTCTTAGACTCTTACTCTCGACTAATGGTTAAGGTCTTACTCTTACTCTGGCATCATGGTTAAGGTCTTAGACTCTTACTCTGGACTAATGGTTAAGGTCTTAACTCATACTCTGGACTAATGGTTAAGGTCTTAACTCTTACTCTGGACTAATGGTTAAGGTATTAACTCTTACTCTGGCATCATGGTTAAGGTCTTAACTCTTACTCTGGACTAATGGTTAAGGTCTTAACTCTTACTCTGGCATCATGGTTAAGGTCTTAACTCTTACTCTGGACTAATGGTTAATGTCTTAACTCTTACTCTGGGATCATGGTTAAGTTCGTAACTCTTACTGTGGCCTATTGGTTAAGGTCGTAACTCTTACTCTGGCATCATGGTTAATGTCTTAACTCTTACTCTGGCATCATGGTTAAGGTCTTAACTCTTACTCTGGACTAATGGTTAAGGGCTTAACTCTTAATCTGGCATCACGGTTAAGGTCTTAACTCTTACTCTGGACTAATGGTTAAAGTCTTAACTCTTACTCTGGGCTAATGGTTAAGGTCTTAACTCTTACTCTGGACTAATGGTTAAGGTCTTAGACTCTTACTCTCGACTAATGGTTCAGGTCTTAACTCTTACTCTGGCATCATGGTTAAGGTCTTAGACTCTTACTCTGGACTAATGGTTAAGGTCTTAACTCATACTCTGGACTTATGGTTAAAGTCTTAGACTCTAACTCTGGACTAATAGTTAAGGTCTTAACTCTTACTCTGGACTAATGGTTAAGGTCTTAACTCTTACTCTGGACTAATGGTTAAGGTCTTAACTCTTACTCTGGACTAATGGTTAAGGTCTTATCTCTTACTCTGGGCTAATGATTAAGGTCTTAACTCTTACTCTGGCATCATGGTTAAGGTCTTAACTCTTACTCTGGCATCATGGTTAAGGTCTTAACTCTTACTCTGGACTAATGGTTAAGGTCTTAACTCTTACTCTGGCATCACGGTTAAGGTCTTAACTCTTACTCTGGACTAATGGATAAGGTCTTAACTCTTACTCTGGACTAATGGTTAAGGTCTTAACTCTTACTCTAGCATCATGGGTAAGGTCTTAACTCTTACTCTGGACTAATGGTTAAGGTCTTAACTCTTACTCTGGCATCATGGTTAAGGTCTTAACTCTTACTCTGGCATCATGGTTAAGGTCTTAACTCTTACTCTGGACTAATGGTTAAGGTCTTAACTCTTACTCTGGCATCATGGTTAAGGTCTTAGACTCTTACTCTGGAATAATGGTTAAGGTCTTAACTCTTACTCTGGACTAATGGTTAAGGTCTTAACTCTTACTCTGGCATTACGGTTAAGGCCTTAACTCTTACTCTGGACTAATGGTTAAGGTCTTAACTCTTACTCTGGGCTAATGGTTAAGGTCTTAACTCTTACTCTGGACTAATGGTTAAGGTCTTAACTCTTACTCTGGACAAATGGTTAAGGTCTTAGACTCTTACTCTGGCATCATGGTTAAGGTCTTAACTCTTACTCTGAACTAATGGTTAAGGTCTTAACTCTTACTCTGGCATCATGGTTAAGTTCGTAACTCATACTGTGGCCTATTGGTTAAGGTCCTAACTCTTACTCTGGCATCATGGTTAATATCTTAACTCTTACTCTGGCATCATGGTTAAGGTCTTAACTCTTACTCTGGACTAATGGTTAAGGTCTTAGACTCTTACTCTGGACTAATGGTTAAGGTCTTAACTCTTACTCTGGCATCATGGTTAAGGTCTTAGACTCTTACTCTGGACTAATGGTTAAGGTCTTAACTCTTACTCTGGACTAATGGTTAATGTATTAACTCTTACTCTGGCATCATGGGTAAGGTCTTAACTCTTACTCTGGACTAATGGTTAAGGTCTTAACTCTTACTCTGGCATCATGGTTAAGGTCTTAACTCTTACTCTGGACTAATGGTTAAGGTCTTAACTCTTACTCTGGGATCATGGTTAAGTTCGTAACTCTTACTGTGGCCTATTGGTTAAGGTCCTAACTCTTACTCTGGCATCATGGTTAATGTCTTAACTCTTACTCTGGCATCATGGTTAAGGTCTTAACTCTTACTCTGACTAATGGTTAAGGTCTTAACTCTTACTCTGGCATCACGGTTAAGGTCTTAACTCTTACTCTGGACTAATGGTTGAAGTCTTAACTCTTACTCTGGGCTAATGGTTAAGGTCTTAACTCTTACTCTGGACTAATGGTTAAGGTCTTAACTCTTACTCTGGACTAATGGTTAAGGTCTTAACTCTTACTCTGGACTAATGGTTAAGGTCTTATCTCTTACTCTGGGCTAATGATTAAGGTCTTAACTCTTACTCTGGCATCATGGTTAAGGTCTTAACTCTTACTCTGGCATCATGGTTAAGGTCTTAACTCTTACTCTGGACTAATGGTTAAGGTCTTAACTCTTACTCTGGCATCACGGTTAAGGTCTTAACTCTTACTCTGGACTAATGGTTAAGGTCTTAACTCTTACTCTGGGCTAATGATTAAGGTCTTAACTCTTACTCTGGCATCATGGTTAAGGTCTGAACTCTTACTCTGGACTAATGGTTAAGGTCTTAACTCTTACTCTGGCATCACGGTTAAGGTCTTAACTCTTACTCCGGACTAATTGTTAAGGTCTTAACTCTTACTCTGGACTAATGGTTACGGTCTTAACTCTTACTCTAGCATCATGGTTAAGGTCTTAACTCTTACTCTGGACTAATGGTTAAGGTCTTAACTCTTACTCTGGCATCATGGTTAAGGTCTTAACTCTTACTCTGGACTAATGGTTAAGGTCTTAGACTCTTACTCTGGACTAATGGTTAAGGTCTTAACTCTTACTCTGGACTAATGGTTAAGGTCTTAACTCTTACTCTGGACTAATGGTTAAGGTCTTAGACTCTTACTCTCGACTAATGGTTAAGGTCTTACTCTTACTCTGGCATCATGGTTAAGGTCTTAGACTCTTACTCTGGACTAATGGTTAAGGTCTTAACTCATACTCTGGACTAATGGTTAAGGTCTTAACTCTTACTCTGGACTAATGGTTAAGGTATTAACTCTTACTCTGGCATCATGGTTAAGGTCTTAACTCTTACTCTGGACTAATGGTTAAGGTCTTAACTCTTACTCTGGGATCATGGTTAAGGTCTTAACTCTTACTCTGGACTAATGGTTAAGGTCTTAACTCTTACTCTGGGATCATGGTTAAGTTCGTAACTCATACTGTGGCCTATTGGTTAAGGTGCTAACTCTTACTCTGGACTAATGGTTAATGTCTTAACTCTTACTCTGGCATCATGGTTAAGGTCTTAACTCTTACTCTGGACTAATGGTTAAGGTCTTAACTCTTACTCTGGGATCATGGTTAAGTTCGTAACTCTTACTGTGGCCTATTGGTTAAGGTCCTAACTCTTACTCTGGCATCATGGTTAAGGTTTTAACTCTTACTCTGGACTAATGGTTAAGGTCTTATCTCTTACTCTGGGCTAATGATTAAGGTCTTAACTCTTACTCTGGCATCATGGTTAAGGTCTTAACTCTTACTCTGGCATCATGGTTAAGGTCTTAACTCTTACTCTGGACTAATGGTTAAGGTCTTAACTCTTACTCTGGCATCACGGTTAAGGTCTTAACTCTTACTCTGGACTAATGGATAAGGTCTTAACTCTTACTCTGGACTAATGGTTAAGGTCTTAACTCTTACTCTAGCATCATGGTTAAGGTCTTAACTCTTACTCTGGACTAATGGTTAAGGTCTTAACTCTTACTCTGGCATCATGGTTAAGGTCTTAACTCTTACTCTGGCATCATGGTTAAGGTCTTAACTCTTACTATGGACTAATGGTTAAGGTCTTAACTCTTACTCTGGACTAATGGTTAAGGTCTTAACTCTTACTCTGGCATCATGGTTAAGGTCTTAGACTCTTACTCTGGAATAATGGTTAAGGTCTTAACTCTTACTCTGGACTAATGGTTAAGGTCTTAACTCTTACTCTGGCATCACGGTTAAGGTCTTAACTCTTACTCTGGACTAATGGTTAAGGTCTTAACTCTTACTCTGGGCTAAAGGTTAAGGTCTTAACTCTTACTCTGGACTAATGGTTAAGGTCTTAACTCTTACTCTGGACAAATGGTTAAGGTCTTAGACTCTTACTCTGGCATCATGGTTAAGGTCTTAACTCTTACTCTGAACTAATGGTTAAGGTCTTAACTCTTACTCTGGCATCATAGTTAAGTTCATAACTCATACTGTGGCCTATTGGTTAAGGTCCTAACTCTTACTCTGGCATCATGGTTAATATCTTAACTCTTATTCTGGCATCATGGTTAAGGTCTTAACTCTTACTCTGGACTAATGGTTAAGGTCTTAACTCTTACTCTGGCATCATAGTTAAGTTCATAACTCATACTGTGGCCTATTGGTTAAGGTCCTAACTCTTACTCTGGCATCATGGTTAATATCTTAACTCTTACTCTGGCATCATGGTTAAGGTCTTAACTCTTACTCTGGACTAATGGTTAAGGTCTTAACTCTTACTCTAGCATCACGGTTAAGGTCTTAACTCTTACTCTGGGCTAATGGTTAAGGTCTTAACTCTTACTCTGGACTAATGGTTAAGGTCTTAACTCTTACTCTGGACTAATGGTTAAGGTCTTAACTCTTACTCTGGGCTAATGATTAAGGTCTTAACTCTTACTCTGGCATCATGGTTAAGGTCTTAACTCTTACTCTGGACTATTGGTTAAGGTCTTAACTCTTACTCTGGACTAATGGTTACGGTCTTAACTCTTACTCTAGCATCATGGTTAAGGTCTTAACTCTTACTCTGGACTAATGGTTAAGGTCTTAACTCTTACTCTGGCATCATGGTTAAGGTCTTAACTCTTACTCTGGCATCATGGTTAAGGTCTTAACTCTTACTCTGGACTAATGGTTAAGGTCTTAGACTCTTACTCTGGACTAATGGTTAAGGTCTTAACTCTTACTCTGGCATCATGGTTAAGGTCTTAGACTCTTACTCTGGACTAATGGTTAAGGTCTTAACTCTTACTCTGGCATCATGGTTAAGGTCTTAACTCTTACTCTGGCATCATGGTTAAGGTCTTAACTCTTACTCTGACTAATGGTTAAGGTCTTAACTCTTACTCTGGCATCACGGTTAAGGTCTTAACTCTTACTCTGGACTAATGGTTGAAGTCTTAACTCTTACTCTGGGCTAATGGTTAAGGTCTTAACTCTTACTCTGGACTAATGGTTAAGGTCTTAACTCTTACTCTGGACTAATGGTTAAGGTCTTAACTCTTACTCTGGACTAATGGTTAAGGTCTTATCTCTTACTCTGGGCTAATGATTAAGGTCTTAACTCTTACTCTGGCATCATGGTTAAGGTCTTAACTCTTACTCTGGCATCATGGTTAAGGTCTTAACTCTTACTCTGGACTAATGGTTAAGGTCTTAACTCTTACTCTGGCATCACGGTTAAGGTCTTAACTCTTACTCTGGACTAATGGTTAAGGTCTTAACTCTTACTCTGGGCTAATGATTAAGGTCTTAACTCTTACTCTGGCATCATGGTTAAGGTCTGAACTCTTACTCTGGACTAATGGTTAAGGTCTTAACTCTTACTCTGGCATCACGGTTAAGGTCTTAACTCTTACTCCGGACTAATTGTTAAGGTCTTAACTCTTACTCTGGACTAATGGTTACGGTCTTAACTCTTACTCTAGCATCATGGTTAAGGTCTTAACTCTTACTCTGGACTAATGGTTAAGGTCTTAACTCTTACTCTGGCATCATGGTTAAGGTCTTAACTCTTACTCTGGACTAATGGTTAAGGTCTTAGACTCTTACTCTGGACTAATGGTTAAGGTCTTAACTCTTACTCTGGACTAATGGTTAAGGTCTTAACTCTTACTCTGGACTAATGGTTAAGGTCTTAGACTCTTACTCTCGACTAATGGTTAAGGTCTTACTCTTACTCTGGCATCATGGTTAAGGTCTTAGACTCTTACTCTGGACTAATGGTTAAGGTCTTAACTCATACTCTGGACTAATGGTTAAGGTCTTAACTCTTACTCTGGACTAATGGTTAAGGTATTAACTCTTACTCTGGCATCATGGTTAAGGTCTTAACTCTTACTCTGGACTAATGGTTAAGGTCTTAACTCTTACTCTGGGATCATGGTTAAGGTCTTAACTCTTACTCTGGACTAATGGTTAAGGTCTTAACTCTTACTCTGGGATCATGGTTAAGTTCGTAACTCATACTGTGGCCTATTGGTTAAGGTGCTAACTCTTACTCTGGACTAATGGTTAATGTCTTAACTCTTACTCTGGCATCATGGTTAAGGTCTTAACTCTTACTCTGGACTAATGGTTAAGGTCTTAACTCTTACTCTGGGATCATGGTTAAGTTCGTAACTCTTACTGTGGCCTATTGGTTAAGGTCCTAACTCTTACTCTGGCATCATGGTTAAGGTTTTAACTCTTACTCTGGACTAATGGTTAAGGTCTTATCTCTTACTCTGGGCTAATGATTAAGGTCTTAACTCTTACTCTGGCATCATGGTTAAGGTCTTAACTCTTACTCTGGCATCATGGTTAAGGTCTTAACTCTTACTCTGGACTAATGGTTAAGGTCTTAACTCTTACTCTGGCATCACGGTTAAGGTCTTAACTCTTACTCTGGACTAATGGATAAGGTCTTAACTCTTACTCTGGACTAATGGTTAAGGTCTTAACTCTTACTCTAGCATCATGGTTAAGGTCTTAACTCTTACTCTGGACTAATGGTTAAGGTCTTAACTCTTACTCTGGCATCATGGTTAAGGTCTTAACTCTTACTCTGGCATCATGGTTAAGGTCTTAACTCTTACTATGGACTAATGGTTAAGGTCTTAACTCTTACTCTGGACTAATGGTTAAGGTCTTAACTCTTACTCTGGCATCATGGTTAAGGTCTTAGACTCTTACTCTGGAATAATGGTTAAGGTCTTAACTCTTACTCTGGACTAATGGTTAAGGTCTTAACTCTTACTCTGGCATCACGGTTAAGGTCTTAACTCTTACTCTGGACTAATGGTTAAGGTCTTAACTCTTACTCTGGGCTAAAGGTTAAGGTCTTAACTCTTACTCTGGACTAATGGTTAAGGTCTTAACTCTTACTCTGGACAAATGGTTAAGGTCTTAGACTCTTACTCTGGCATCATGGTTAAGGTCTTAACTCTTACTCTGAACTAATGGTTAAGGTCTTAACTCTTACTCTGGCATCATAGTTAAGTTCATAACTCATACTGTGGCCTATTGGTTAAGGTCCTAACTCTTACTCTGGCATCATGGTTAATATCTTAACTCTTATTCTGGCATCATGGTTAAGGTCTTAACTCTTACTCTGGACTAATGGTTAAGGTCTTAACTCTTACTCTGGCATCATAGTTAAGTTCATAACTCATACTGTGGCCTATTGGTTAAGGTCCTAACTCTTACTCTGGCATCATGGTTAATATCTTAACTCTTACTCTGGCATCATGGTTAAGGTCTTAACTCTTACTCTGGACTAATGGTTAAGGTCTTAACTCTTACTCTAGCATCACGGTTAAGGTCTTAACTCTTACTCTGGGCTAATGGTTAAGGTCTTAACTCTTACTCTGGACTAATGGTTAAGGTCTTAACTCTTACTCTGGACTAATGGTTAAGGTCTTAACTCTTACTCTGGGCTAATGATTAAGGTCTTAACTCTTACTCTGGCATCATGGTTAAGGTCTTAACTCTTACTCTGGACTATTGGTTAAGGTCTTAACTCTTACTCTGGACTAATGGTTACGGTCTTAACTCTTACTCTAGCATCATGGTTAAGGTCTTAACTCTTACTCTGGACTAATGGTTAAGGTCTTAACTCTTACTCTGGCATCATGGTTAAGGTCTTAACTCTTACTCTGGCATCATGGTTAAGGTCTTAACTCTTACTCTGGACTAATGGTTAAGGTCTTAGACTCTTACTCTGGACTAATGGTTAAGGTCTTAACTCTTACTCTGGCATCATGGTTAAGGTCTTAGACTCTTACTCTGGACTAATGGTTAAGGTCTTAACTCTTACTCTGGACTAATGGTTAAGGTCTTAACTCTTACTCTGGACTAATGGTTAAGGTCTTAGACTCTTACTCTCGACTAATGGTTAAGGTCTTACTCTTACTCTGGCATCATGGTTAAGGTCTTAGACTCTTACTCTGGACTAATGGTTAAGGTCTTAACTCATACTCTGGACTAATGGTTAAGGTCTTAACTCTTACTCTGGACTAATGGTTAAGGTATTAACTCTTACTCTGGCATCATGGTTAAGGTCTTAACTCTTACTCTGGACTAATGGTTAAGGTCTTAACTCTTACTCTGGCATCATGGTTAAGGTCTTAACTCTTACTCTGGACTAATGGTTAATGTCTTAACTCTTACTCTGGGATCATGGTTAAGTTCGTAACTCTTACTGTGGCCTATTGGTTAAGGTCGTAACTCTTACTCTGGCATCATGGTTAATGTCTTAACTCTTACTCTGGCATCATGGTTAAGGTCTTAACTCTTACTCTGGACTAATGGTTAAGGGCTTAACTCTTAATCTGGCATCACGGTTAAGGTCTTAACTCTTACTCTGGACTAATGGTTAAAGTCTTAACTCTTACTCTGGGCTAATGGTTAAGGTCTTAACTCTTACTCTGGACTAATGGTTAAGGTCTTAGACTCTTACTCTCGACTAATGGTTAAGGTCTTACTCTTACTCTGGCATCATGGTTAAGGTCTTAGACTCTTACTCTGGACTAATGGTTAAGGTCTTAACTCATACTCTGGACTAATGGTTAAGGTCTTAACTCTTACTCTGGACTAATGGTTAAGGTATTAACTCTTACTCTGGCATCATGGTTAAGGTCTTAACTCTTACTCTGGACTAATGGTTAAGGTCTTAACTCTTACTCTGGCATCATGGTTAAGGTCTTAACTCTTACTCTGGACTAATGGTTAAGGTCTTAACTCTTACTCTGGGATCATGGTTAAGTTCGTAACTCTTACTGTGGCCTATTGGTTAAGGTCCTAACTCTTACTCTGGCATCATGGTTAATGTCTTAACTCTTACTCTGGCATCATGGTTAAGGTCTTAACTCTTACTCTGGACTAATGGTTAAGGGCTTAACTCTTACTCTGGCATCACGGTTAAGGTCTTAACTCTTACTCTGGACTAATGGTTAAAGTCTTAACTCTTACTCTGGACTAATGGTTAAGGTCTTAACTCTTACTCTGGACTAATGGTTAAGGTCTTATCTCTTACTCTGGGCTGATGATTAAGGTCTTAACTCTTACTCTGGCATCATGGTTAAGGTCTTAACTCTTACTCTGGACTAATGGTTAAGGTCTTAACTCTTACTCTGGCATCACAGTTAAGGTCTTAACTCTTACTCTGGACTAATGGATAAGGTCTTAACTCTTACTCTGGACTAATGGTTAAGGTCTTAACTCTTACTCTAGCATCATGGTTAAGGTCTTAACTCTTACTCTGGACTAATGGTTAAGGTCTTAACTCTTACTCTGGCATCATGGTTAAGGTCTTAACTCTTACTCTGGCATCATGGTTAAGGTCTTAACTCTTACTATGGACTAATGGTTAAGGTCTTAACTCTTACTCTGGACTAATGGTTAAGGTCTTAACTCTTACTCTGGCATCATGGTTAATGTCTTAACTCTTACTCTGGCATCATGGTTAAGGTCTTAACTCTTACTCTGACTAATGGTTAAGGTCTTAACTCTTACTCTGGCATCACGGTTAAGGTCTTAACTCTTACTCTGGACTAATGGTTGAAGTCTTAACTCTTACTCTGGGCTAATGGTTAAGGTCTTAACTCTTACTCTGGACTAATGGTTAAGGTCTTAACTCTTACTCTGGACTAATGGTTAAGGTCTTAACTCTTACTCTGGACTAATGGTTAAGGTCTTATCTCTTACTCTGGGCTAATGATTAAGGTCTTAACTCTTACTCTGGCATCATGGTTAAGGTCTTAACTCTTACTCTGGCATCATGGTTAAGGTCTTAACTCTTACTCTGGACTAATGGTTAAGGTCTTAACTCTTACTCTGGCATCACGGTTAAGGTCTTAACTCTTACTCTGGACTAATGGTTAAGGTCTTAACTCTTACTCTGGGCTAATGATTAAGGTCTTAACTCTTACTCTGGCATCATGGTTAAGGTCTGAACTCTTACTCTGGACTAATGGTTAAGGTCTTAACTCTTACTCTGGCATCACGGTTAAGGTCTTAACTCTTACTCCGGACTAATTGTTAAGGTCTTAACTCTTACTCTGGACTAATGGTTACGGTCTTAACTCTTACTCTAGCATCATGGTTAAGGTCTTAACTCTTGCTCTGGACTAATGGTTAAGGTCTTAACTCTTACTCTGGCATCATGGTTAAGGTCTTAACTCTTACTCTGGACTAATGGTTAAGGTCTTAGACTCTTACTCTGGACTAATGGTTAAGGTCTTAACTCTTACTCTGGACTAATGGTTAAGGTCTTAACTCTTACTCTGGACTAATGGTTAAGGTCTTAGACTCTTACTCTCGACTAATGGTTAAGGTCTTACTCTTACTCTGGCATCATGGTTAAGGTCTTAGACTCTTACTCTGGACTAATGGTTAAGGTCTTAACTCATACTCTGGACTAATGGTTAAGGTCTTAACTCTTACTCTGGACTAATGGTTAAGGTATTAACTCTTACTCTGGCATCATGGTTAAGGTCTTAACTCTTACTCTGGACTAATGGTTAAGGTCTTAACTCTTACTCTGGCATCATGGTTAAGGTCTTAACTCTTACTCTGGACTAATGGTTAAGGTCTTAACTCTTACTCTGGGATCATGGTTAAGTTCGTAACTCATACTGTGGCCTATTGGTTAAGGTCCTAACTCTTACTCTGGACTAATGGTTAATGTCTTAACTCTTACTCTGGCATCATGGTTAAGGTCTTAACTCTTACTCTGGACTAATGGTTAAGGTCTTAACTCTTACTCTGGGATCATGGTTAAGTTCGTAACTCTTACTGTGGCCTATTGGTTAAGGTCCTAACTCTTACTCTGGCATCATGGTTAAGGTTTTAACTCTTACTCTGGACTAATGGTTAAGGTCTTATCTCTTACTCTGGGCTAATGATTAAGGTCTTAACTCTTACTCTGGCATCATGGTTAAGGTCTTAACTCTTACTCTGGCATCATGGTTAAGGTCTTAACTCTTACTCTGGACTAATGGTTAAGGTCTTAACTCTTACTCTGGCATCATGGTTAAGGTCTTAACTCTTACTCTGGACTAATGGATAAGGTCTTAACTCTTACTCTGGACTAATGGTTAAGGTCTTAACTCTTACTCTAGCATCATGGTTAAGGTCTTAACTCTTACTCTGGACTAATGGTTAAGGTCTTAACTCTTACTCTGGCATCATGGTTAAGGTCTTAACTCTTACTCTGGCATCATGGTTAAGGTCTTAACTCTTACTATGGACTAATGGTTAAGGTCTTAACTCTTACTCTGGACTAATGGTTAAGGTCTTAACTCTTACTCTGGCATCATGGTTAAGGTCTTAGACTCTTACTCTGGAATAATGGTTAAGGTCTTAACTCTTACTCTGGACTAATGGTTAAGGTCTTAACTCTTACTCTGGCATCACGGTTAAGGTCTTAACTCTTACTCTGGACTAATGGTTAAGGTCTTAACTCTTACTCTGGGCTAATGGTTAAGGTCTTAACTCTTACTCTGGACTAATGGTTAAGGTCTTAACTCTTACTCTGGACAAATGGTTAAGGTCTTAGACTCTTACTCTGGCATCATGGTTAAGGTCTTAACTCTTACTCTGAACTAATGGTTAAGGTCTTAACTCTTACTCTGGCATCATAGTTAAGTTCATAACTCATACTGTGGCCTATTGGTTAAGGTCCTAACTCTTACTCTGGCATCATGGTTAATATCTTAACTCTTATTCTGGCATCATGGTTAAGGTCTTAACTCTTACTCTGGACTAATGGTTAAGGTCTTAACTCTTACTCTGGCATCATAGTTAAGTTCATAACTCATACTGTGGCCTATTGGTTAAGGTCCTAACTCTTACTCTGGCATCATGGTTAATATCTTAACTCTTACTCTGGCATCATGGTTAAGGTCTTAACTCTTACTCTGGACTAATGGTTAAGGTCTTAACTCTTACTCTAGCATCACGGTTAAGGTCTTAACTCTTACTCTGGGCTAATGGTTAAGGTCTTAACTCTTACTCTGGACTAATGGTTAAGGTCTTAACTCTTACTCTGGACTAATGGTTAAGGTCTTAACTCTTACTCTGGGCTAATGATTAAGGTCTTAACTCTTACTCTGGCATCATGGTTAAGGTCTTAACTCTTACTCTGGACTATTGGTTAAGGTCTTAACTCTTACTCTGGACTAATGGTTACGGTCTTAACTCTTACTCTAGCATCATGGTTAAGGTCTTAACTCTTACTCTGGACTAATGGTTAAGGTCTTAACTCTTACTCTGGCATCATGGTTAAGGTCTTAACTCTTACTCTGGCATCATGGTTAAGGTCTTAACTCTTACTCTGGACTAATGGTTAAGGTCTTAGACTCTTACTCTGGACTAATGGTTAAGGTCTTAACTCTTACTCTGGCATCATGGTTAAGGTCTTAGACTCTTACTCTGGACTAATGGTTAAGGTCTTAACTCTTTCTCTGGACTAATGGTTAAGGTCTTAACTCTTACTCTGGACTAATGGTTAAGGTCTTAGACTCTTACTCTCGACTAATGGTTAAGGTCTTACTCTTACTCTGGCATCATGGTTAAGGTCTTAGACTCTTACTCTGGACTAATGGTTAAGGTCTTAACTCATACTCTGGACTAATGGTTAAGGTCTTAACTCTTACTCTGGACTAATGGTTAAGGTATTAACTCTTACTCTGGCATCATGGTTAAGGTCTTAACTCTTACTCTGGACTAATGGTTAAGGTCTTAACTCTTACTCTGGCATCATGGTTAAGGTCTTAACTCTTACTCTGGACTAATGGTTAATGTCTTAACTCTTACTCTGGGATCATGGTTAAGTTCGTAACTCTTACTGTGGCCTATTGGTTAAGGTCGTAACTCTTACTCTGGCATCATGGTTAATGTCTTAACTCTTACTCTGGCATCATGGTTAAGGTCTTAACTCTTACTCTGGACTAATGGTTAAGGGCTTAACTCTTAATCTGGCATCACGGTTAAGGTCTTAACTCTTACTCTGGACTAATGGTTAAAGTCTTAACTCTTACTCTGGGCTAATGGTTAAGGTCTTAACTCTTACTCTGGACTAATGGTTAAGGTCTTAGACTCTTACTCTCGACTAATGGTTCAGGTCTTAACTCTTACTCTGGCATCATGGTTAAGGTCTTAGACTCTTACTCTGGACTAATGGTTAAGGTCTTAACTCATACTCTGGACTTATGGTTAAAGTCTTAGACTCTAACTCTGGACTAATAGTTAAGGTCTTAACTCTTACTCTGGACTAATGGTTAAGGTCTTAACTCTTACTCTGGACTAATGGTTAAGGTCTTAACTCTTACTCTGGACTAATGGTTAAGGTCTTATCTCTTACTCTGGGCTAATGATTAAGGTCTTAACTCTTACTCTGGCATCATGGTTAAGGTCTTAACTCTTACTCTGGCATCATGGTTAAGGTCTTAACTCTTACTCTGGACTAATGGTTAAGGTCTTAACTCTTACTCTGGCATCACGGTTAAGGTCTTAACTCTTACTCTGGACTAATGGATAAGGTCTTAACTCTTACTCTGGACTAATGGTTAAGGTCTTAACTCTTACTCTAGCATCATGGGTAAGGTCTTAACTCTTACTCTGGACTAATGGTTAAGGTCTTAACTCTTACTCTGGCATCATGGTTAAGGTCTTAACTCTTACTCTGGCATCATGGTTAAGGTCTTAACTCTTACTCTGGACTAATGGTTAAGGTCTTAACTCTTACTCTGGCATCATGGTTAAGGTCTTAGACTCTTACTCTGGAATAATGGTTAAGGTCTTAACTCTTACTCTGGACTAATGGTTAAGGTCTTAACTCTTACTCTGGCATTACGGTTAAGGCCTTAACTCTTACTCTGGACTAATGGTTAAGGTCTTAACTCTTACTCTGGGCTAATGGTTAAGGTCTTAACTCTTACTCTGGACTAATGGTTAAGGTCTTAACTCTTACTCTGGACAAATGGTTAAGGTCTTAGACTCTTACTCTGGCATCATGGTTAAGGTCTTAACTCTTACTCTGAACTAATGGTTAAGGTCTTAACTCTTACTCTGGCATCATGGTTAAGTTCGTAACTCATACTGTGGCCTATTGGTTAAGGTCCTAACTCTTACTCTGGCATCATGGTTAATATCTTAACTCTTACTCTGGCATCATGGTTAAGGTCTTAACTCTTACTCTGGACTAATGGTTAAGGTCTTAGACTCTTACTCTGGACTAATGGTTAAGGTCTTAACTCTTACTCTGGCATCATGGTTAAGGTCTTAGACTCTTACTCTGGACTAATGGTTAAGGTCTTAACTCTTACTCTGGACTAATGGTTAATGTATTAACTCTTACTCTGGCATCATGGGTAAGGTCTTAACTCTTACTCTGGACTAATGGTTAAGGTCTTAACTCTTACTCTGGCATCATGGTTAAGGTCTTAACTCTTACTCTGGACTAATGGTTAAGGTCTTAACTCTTACTCTGGGATCATGGTTAAGTTCGTAACTCTTACTGTGGCCTATTGGTTAAGGTCCTAACTCTTACTCTGGCATCATGGTTAATGTCTTAACTCTTACTCTGGCATCATGGTTAAGGTCTTAACTCTTACTCTGACTAATGGTTAAGGTCTTAACTCTTACTCTGGCATCACGGTTAAGGTCTTAACTCTTACTCTGGACTAATGGTTGAAGTCTTAACTCTTACTCTGGGCTAATGGTTAAGGTCTTAACTCTTACTCTGGACTAATGGTTAAGGTCTTAACTCTTACTCTGGACTAATGGTTAAGGTCTTAACTCTTACTCTGGACTAATGGTTAAGGTCTTATCTCTTACTCTGGGCTAATGATTAAGGTCTTAACTCTTACTCTGGCATCATGGTTAAGGTCTTAACTCTTACTCTGGCATCATGGTTAAGGTCTTAACTCTTACTCTGGACTAATGGTTAAGGTCTTAACTCTTACTCTGGCATCACGGTTAAGGTCTTAACTCTTACTCTGGACTAATGGTTAAGGTCTTAACTCTTACTCTGGGCTAATGATTAAGGTCTTAACTCTTACTCTGGCATCATGGTTAAGGTCTGAACTCTTACTCTGGACTAATGGTTAAGGTCTTAACTCTTACTCTGGCATCACGGTTAAGGTCTTAACTCTTACTCCGGACTAATTGTTAAGGTCTTAACTCTTACTCTGGACTAATGGTTACGGTCTTAACTCTTACTCTAGCATCATGGTTAAGGTCTTAACTCTTACTCTGGACTAATGGTTAAGGTCTTAACTCTTACTCTGGCATCATGGTTAAGGTCTTAACTCTTACTCTGGACTAATGGTTAAGGTCTTAGACTCTTACTCTGGACTAATGGTTAAGGTCTTAACTCTTACTCTGGACTAATGGTTAAGGTCTTAACTCTTACTCTGGACTAATGGTTAAGGTCTTAGACTCTTACTCTCGACTAATGGTTAAGGTCTTACTCTTACTCTGGCATCATGGTTAAGGTCTTAGACTCTTACTCTGGACTAATGGTTAAGGTCTTAACTCATACTCTGGACTAATGGTTAAGGTCTTAACTCTTACTCTGGACTAATGGTTAAGGTATTAACTCTTACTCTGGCATCATGGTTAAGGTCTTAACTCTTACTCTGGACTAATGGTTAAGGTCTTAACTCTTACTCTGGGATCATGGTTAAGGTCTTAACTCTTACTCTGGACTAATGGTTAAGGTCTTAACTCTTACTCTGGGATCATGGTTAAGTTCGTAACTCATACTGTGGCCTATTGGTTAAGGTGCTAACTCTTACTCTGGACTAATGGTTAATGTCTTAACTCTTACTCTGGCATCATGGTTAAGGTCTTAACTCTTACTCTGGACTAATGGTTAAGGTCTTAACTCTTACTCTGGGATCATGGTTAAGTTCGTAACTCTTACTGTGGCCTATTGGTTAAGGTCCTAACTCTTACTCTGGCATCATGGTTAAGGTTTTAACTCTTACTCTGGACTAATGGTTAAGGTCTTATCTCTTACTCTGGGCTAATGATTAAGGTCTTAACTCTTACTCTGGCATCATGGTTAAGGTCTTAACTCTTACTCTGGCATCATGGTTAAGGTCTTAACTCTTACTCTGGACTAATGGTTAAGGTCTTAACTCTTACTCTGGCATCACGGTTAAGGTCTTAACTCTTACTCTGGACTAATGGATAAGGTCTTAACTCTTACTCTGGACTAATGGTTAAGGTCTTAACTCTTACTCTAGCATCATGGTTAAGGTCTTAACTCTTACTCTGGACTAATGGTTAAGGTCTTAACTCTTACTCTGGCATCATGGTTAAGGTCTTAACTCTTACTCTGGCATCATGGTTAAGGTCTTAACTCTTACTATGGACTAATGGTTAAGGTCTTAACTCTTACTCTGGACTAATGGTTAAGGTCTTAACTCTTACTCTGGCATCATGGTTAAGGTCTTAGACTCTTACTCTGGAATAATGGTTAAGGTCTTAACTCTTACTCTGGACTAATGGTTAAGGTCTTAACTCTTACTCTGGCATCACGGTTAAGGTCTTAACTCTTACTCTGGACTAATGGTTAAGGTCTTAACTCTTACTCTGGGCTAAAGGTTAAGGTCTTAACTCTTACTCTGGACTAATGGTTAAGGTCTTAACTCTTACTCTGGACAAATGGTTAAGGTCTTAGACTCTTACTCTTGCATCATGGTTAAGGTCTTAACTCTTACTCTGAACTAATGGTTAAGGTCTTAACTCTTACTCTGGCATCATAGTTAAGTTCATAACTCATACTGTGGCCTATTGGTTAAGGTCCTAACTCTTACTCTGGCATCATGGTTAATATCTTAACTCTTATTCTGGCATCATGGTTAAGGTCTTAACTCTTACTCTGGACTAATGGTTAAGGTCTTAACTCTTACTCTGGCATCATAGTTAAGTTCATAACTCATACTGTGGCCTATTGGTTAAGGTCCTAACTCTTACTCTGGCATCATGGTTAATATCTTAACTCTTACTCTGGCATCATGGTTAAGGTCTTAACTCTTACTCTGGACTAATGGTTAAGGTCTTAACTCTTACTCTAGCATCACGGTTAAGGTCTTAACTCTTACTCTGGGCTAATGGTTAAGGTCTTAACTCTTACTCTGGACTAATGGTTAAGGTCTTAACTCTTACTCTGGACTAATGGTTAAGGTCTTAACTCTTACTCTGGGCTAATGATTAAGGTCTTAACTCTTACTCTGGCATCATGGTTAAGGTCTTAACTCTTACTCTGGACTATTGGTTAAGGTCTTAACTCTTACTCTGGACTAATGGTTACGGTCTTAACTCTTACTCTAGCATCATGGTTAAGGTCTTAACTCTTACTCTGGACTAATGGTTAAGGTCTTAACTCTTACTCTGGCATCATGGTTAAGGTCTTAACTCTTACTCTGGCATCATGGTTAAGGTCTTAACTCTTACTCTGGACTAATGGTTAAGGTCTTAGACTCTTACTCTGGACTAATGGTTAAGGTCTTAACTCTTACTCTGGCATCATGGTTAAGGTCTTAGACTCTTACTCTGGACTAATGGTTAAGGTCTTAACTCTTACTCTGGACTAATGGTTAAGGTCTTAACTCTTACTCTGGACTAATGGTTAAGGTCTTAGACTCTTACTCTCGACTAATGGTTAAGGTCTTACTCTTACTCTGGCATCATGGTTAAGGTCTTAGACTCTTACTCTGGACTAATGGTTAAGGTCTTAACTCATACTCTGGACTAATGGTTAAGGTCTTAACTCTTACTCTGGACTAATGGTTAAGGTATTAACTCTTACTCTGGCATCATGGTTAAGGTCTTAACTCTTACTCTGGACTAATGGTTAAGGTCTTAACTCTTACTCTGGCATCATGGTTAAGGTCTTAACTCTTACTCTGGACTAATGGTTAATGTCTTAACTCTTACTCTGGGATCATGGTTAAGTTCGTAACTCTTACTGTGGCCTATTGGTTAAGGTCGTAACTCTTACTCTGGCATCATGGTTAATGTCTTAACTCTTACTCTGGCATCATGGTTAAGGTCTTAACTCTTACTCTGGACTAATGGTTAAGGGCTTAACTCTTAATCTGGCATCACGGTTAAGGTCTTAACTCTTACTCTGGACTAATGGTTAAAGTCTTAACTCTTACTCTGGGCTAATGGTTAAGGTCTTAACTCTTACTCTGGACTAATGGTTAAGGTCTTAGACTCTTACTCTCGACTAATGGTTAAGGTCTTACTCTTACTCTGGCATCATGGTTAAGGTCTTAGACTCTTACTCTGGACTAATGGTTAAGGTCTTAACTCATACTCTGGACTAATGGTTAAGGTCTTAACTCTTACTCTGGACTAATGGTTAAGGTATTAACTCTTACTCTGGCATCATGGTTAAGGTCTTAACTCTTACTCTGGACTAATGGTTAAGGTCTTAACTCTTACTCTGGCATCATGGTTAAGGTCTTAACTCTTACTCTGGACTAATGGTTAAGGTCTTAACTCTTACTCTGGGATCATGGTTAAGTTCGTAACTCTTACTGTGGCCTATTGGTTAAGGTCCTAACTCTTACTCTGGCATCATGGTTAATGTCTTAACTCTTACTCTGGCATCATGGTTAAGGTCTTAACTCTTACTCTGGACTAATGGTTAAGGGCTTAACTCTTACTCTGGCATCACGGTTAAGGTCTTAACTCTTACTCTGGACTAATGGTTAAAGTCTTAACTCTTACTCTGGACTAATGGTTAAGGTCTTAACTCTTACTCTGGACTAATGGTTAAGGTCTTATCTCTTACTCTGGGCTGATGATTAAGGTCTTAACTCTTACTCTGGCATCATGGTTAAGGTCTTAACTCTTACTCTGGACTAATGGTTAAGGTCTTAACTCTTACTCTGGCATCACAGTTAAGGTCTTAACTCTTACTCTGGACTAATGGATAAGGTCTTAACTCTTACTCTGGACTAATGGTTAAGGTCTTAACTCTTACTCTAGCATCATGGTTAAGGTCTTAACTCTTACTCTGGACTAATGGTTAAGGTCTTAACTCTTACTCTGGCATCATGGTTAAGGTCTTAACTCTTACTCTGGCATCATGGTTAAGGTCTTAACTCTTACTATGGACTAATGGTTAAGGTCTTAACTCTTACTCTGGACTAATGGTTAAGGTCTTAACTCTTACTCTGGCATCATGGTTAAGGTCTTAGACTCTTACTCTGGAATAATGGTTAAGGTCTTAACTCTTACTCTGGACTAATGGTTAAGGTCTTAACTCTTACTCTGGCATCACGGTTAAGGTCTTAACTCTTACTCTGGACTAATGGTTAAGGTCTTAACTCTTACTCTGGGCTAATGGTTAAGGTCTTAACTCTTACTCTGGACTAATGGTTAAGGTCTTAACTCTTACTCTGGACAAATGGTTAAGGTCTTAGACTCTTACTCTGGCATCATGGTTAAGGTCTTAACTCTTACTCTGAACTAATGGTTAAGGTCTTAACTCTTACTCTGGCATCATAGTTAAGTTCATAACTCATACTGTGGCCTATTGGTTAAGGTCCTAACTCTTACTCTGGCATCATGGTTAATATCTTAACTCTTACTCTGGCATCATGGTTAAGGTCTTAACTCTTACTCTGGACTAATGGTTAAGGTCTTAACTCTTACTCTAGCATCACGGTTAAGGTCTTAACTCTTACTCTGGGCTAATGGTTAATGTCTTAACTCTTACTCTGGGATCATGGTTAAGTTCGTAACTCTTACTGTGGCCTATTGGTTAAGGACCTAACTCTTACTCTGGCATCATGGTTAATGTCTTAACTCTTACTCTGGCATAATGGTTAAGGTCTTAACTCTTACTCTGGACTAATGGTTAAGGGCTTAACTCTTACTCTGGCATCACGGTTAAGGTCTTAACTCTTACTCTGGACTAATGGTTAAAGTCTTAACTCTTACTCTGGGCTAATGGTTAAGGTCTTAACTCTTACTCTGGACTAATGGTTAAGGTCTTAGACTCTTACTCTCGACTAATGGATAAGGTCTTAACTCTTACTCTGGCATCATGGTTAAGGTCTTAGACTCTTACTCTGGACTAATGGTTAAGGTCTTAACTCATACTCTGGACTAATGGTTAAGGTCTTAACTCTTACTCTGGACTAATGGTTAATGTATTAACTCTTACTCTGGCATCATGGGTAAGGTCTTAACTCTTACTCTGGACTAATGGTTAAGGTCTTAACTCTTACTCTGGCATCATGGTTAAGGTCTTAACTCTTACTCTGGACTAATGGTTAAGGTCTTAACTCTTACTCTGGGATCATGGTTAAGTTCGTAACTCTTACTGTGGCCTATTGGTTAAGGTCCTAACTCTTACTCTGGCATCATGGTTAATGTCTTAACTCTTACTCTGGCATCATGGTTAAGGTCTTAACTCTTACTCTGACTAATGGTTAAGGTCTTAACTCTTACTCTGGCATCACGGTTAAGGTCTTAACTCTTACTCTGGACTAATGGTTGAAGTCTTAACTCTTACTCTGGGCTAATGGTTAAGGTCTTAACTCTTACTCTGGACTAATGGTTAAGGTCTTAACTCTTACTCTGGACTAATGGTTAAGGTCTTAACTCTTACTCTGGACTAATGGTTAAGGTCTTATCTCTTACTCTGGGCTAATGATTAAGGTCTTAACTCTTACTCTGGCATCATGGTTAAGGTCTTAACTCTTACTCTGGCATCATGGTTAAGGTCTTAACTCTTACTCTGGACTAATGGTTAAGGTCTTAACTCTTACTCTGGCATCATGGTTAAGGTCTTAACTCTTACTCTGGACTAATGGTTAATGTCTTAACTCTTACTCTGGGATCATGGTTAAGTTCGTAACTCTTACTGTGGCCTATTGGTTAGGGTCGTAACTCTTACTCTGGCATCATGGTTAATGTCTTAACTCTTACTCTGGCATCATGGTTAAGGTCTTAACTCTTACTCTGGACTAATGGTTAAGGGCTTAACTCTTAATCTGGCATCACGGTTAAGGTCTTAACTCTTACTCTGGACTAATGGTTAAAGTCTTAACTCTTACTCTGGGCTAATGGTTAAGGTCTTAACTCTTACTCTGGACTAATGGTTAAGGTCTTAGACTCTTACTCTCGACTAATGGTTCAGGTCTTAACTCTTACTCTGGCATCATGGTTAAGGTCTTAGACTCTTACTCTGGACTAATGGTTAAGGTCTTAACTCATACTCTGGACTTATGGTTAAAGTCTTAGACTCTAACTCTGGACTAATAGTTAAGGTCTTAACTCTTACTCTGGACTAATGGTTAAGGTCTTAACTCTTACTCTGGACTAATGGTTAAGGTCTTAACTCTTACTCTGGACTAATGGTTAAGGTCTTATCTCTTACTCTGGGCTAATGATTAAGGTCTTAACTCTTACTCTGGCATCATGGTTAAGGTCTTAACTCTTACTCTGGCATCATGGTTAAGGTCTTAACTCTTACTCTGGACTAATGGTTAAGGTCTTAACTCTTACTCTGGCATCACGGTTAAGGTCTTAACTCTTACTCTGGACTAATGGATAAGGTCTTAACTCTTACTCTGGACTAATGGTTAAGGTCTTAACTCTTACTCTAGCATCATGGTTAAGGTCTTAACTCTTACTCTGGACTAATGGTTAAGGTCTTAACTCTTACTCTGGCATCATGGTTAAGGTCTTAACTCTTACTCTGGCATCATGGTTAAGGTCTTAACTCTTACTATGGACTAATGGTTAAGGTCTTAACTCTTACTCTGGACTAATGGTTAAGGTCCTAACTCTTACTCTGGCATCATGGTTAAGGTCTTAGACTCTTACTCTGGAATAATGGTTAAGGTCTTAACTCTTACTCTGGACTAATGGTTAAGGTCTTAACTCTTACTCTGGCATCACGGTTAAGGTCTTAACTCTTACTCTGGACTAATGGTTAAGGTCTTAACTCTTACTCTGGGCTAATGGTTAAGGTCTTAACTCTTACTCTGGACTAATGGTTAAGGTCTTAACTCTTACTCTGGACAAATGGTTAAGGTCTTAGACTCTTACTCTGGCATCATGGTTAAGGTCTTAACTCTTACTCTGAACTAATGGTTAAGGTCTTAACTCTTACTCTGGCATCATAGTTAAGTTCATAACTCATACTGTGGCCTATTGGTTAAGGTCCTAACTCTTACTCTGGCATCATGGTTAATATCTTAACTCTTATTCTGGCATCATGGTTAAGGTCTTAACTCTTACTCTGGACTAATGGTTAAGGTCTTAACTCTTACTCTGGCATCATAGTTAAGTTCATAACTCATACTGTGGCCTATTGGTTAAGGTCCTAACTCTTACTCTGGCATCATGGTTAATATCTTAACTCTTACTCTGGCATCATGGTTAAGGTCTTAACTCTTACTCTGGACTAATGGTTAAGGTCTTAACTCTTACTCTAGCATCACGGTTAAGGTCTTAACTCTTACTCTGGGCTAATGGTTAAGGTCTTAACTCTTACTCTGGACTAATGGTTAAGGTCTTAACTCTTACTCTGGACTAATGGTTAAGGTCTTAACTCTTACTCTGGGCTAATGATTAAGGTCTTAACTCTTACTCTGGCATCATGGTTAAGGTCTTAACTCTTACTCTGGACTATTGGTTAAGGTCTTAACTCTTACTCTGGACTAATGGTTACGGTCTTAACTCTTACTCTAGCATCATGGTTAAGGTCTTAACTCTTACTCTGGACTAATGGTTAAGGTCTTAACTCTTACTCTGGCATCATGGTTAAGGTCTTAACTCTTACTCTGGCATCATGGTTAAGGTCTTAACTCTTACTCTGGACTAATGGTTAAGGTCTTAGACTCTTACTCTGGACTAATGGTTAAGGTCTTAACTCTTACTCTGGCATCATGGTTAAGGTCTTAGACTCTTACTCTGGACTAATGGTTAAGGTCTTAACTCTTTCTCTGGACTAATGGTTAAGGTCTTAACTCTTACTCTGGACTAATGGTTAAGGTCTTAGACTCTTACTCTCGACTAATGGTTAAGGTCTTACTCTTACTCTGGCATCATGGTTAAGGTCTTAGACTCTTACTCTGGACTAATGGTTAAGGTCTTAACTCATACTCTGGACTAATGGTTAAGGTCTTAACTCTTACTCTGGACTAATGGTTAAGGTATTAACTCTTACTCTGGCATCATGGTTAAGGTCTTAACTCTTACTCTGGACTAATGGTTAAGGTCTTAACTCTTACTCTGGCATCATGGTTAAGGTCTTAACTCTTACTCTGGACTAATGGTTAATGTCTTAACTCTTACTCTGGGATCATGGTTAAGTTCGTAACTCTTACTGTGGCCTATTGGTTAAGGTCGTAACTCTTACTCTGGCATCATGGTTAATGTCTTAACTCTTACTCTGGCATCATGGTTAAGGTCTTAACTCTTACTCTGGACTAATGGTTAAGGGCTTAACTCTTAATCTGGCATCACGGTTAAGGTCTTAACTCTTACTCTGGACTAATGGTTAAAGTCTTAACTCTTACTCTGGGCTAATGGTTAAGGTCTTAACTCTTACTCTGGACTAATGGTTAAGGTCTTAGACTCTTACTCTCGACTAATGGTTCAGGTCTTAACTCTTACTCTGGCATCATGGTTAAGGTCTTAGACTCTTACTCTGGACTAATGGTTAAGGTCTTAACTCTTACTCTAGCATCATGGTTAAGGTCTTAACTCTTACTCTGGGCTAATGGTTAAGGTCTTAACTCTTACTCTGGACTAATGGTTAAGGTCTTAACTCTTACTCTGGACTAATGGTTAAGGTCTTAACTCTTACTCTGGACTAATGGTTAAGGTCTTAACTCTTACTCTGGGCTAATGATTAAGGTCTTAACTCTTACTCTGGCATCATGGTTAAGGTCTTAACTCTTACTCTGGACTAATGGTTAAGGTCTTAACTCTTACTCTGGCATCACGGTTAAGGTCTTAACTCTTACTCTGGACTAATGGTTAAGGTCTTAACTCTTACTCTGGCATCATGGTTGAGGTCTTAACTCTTACTCTGGACTAATGGTTAAGGTCTTAACTCTTACTCTGGGCTAATGATTAAGGTCTTAACTCTTACTCTGGCATCATGGTTAAGGTCTTAACTCTTACTCTGGACTAATGGTTAAGGTCTTAACTCTTACTCTGGCATCATCGTTAAGGTCTTAACTCTCACTCTGGCATCATGGTTAAGGTCTTAGACTCTTACTCTGGACTAATGGTTAAGGTCTTAACTCTTACTCTGGACTAATGGTTAAGGTCTTAACTCTTACTCTGGCATCATCGTTAAGGTCTTAACTCTTACTCTGGCATCATGGTTAAGGTCTTAACTCTTACTCTGGACTAATGGTTAAGGTCTTAACTCTTACTCTGGACTAATGGTTAAGGTTTTAACTCTTACTCTGGCATCATGGTTAAGGTCTTAACTCTGGCATCATGGTTAAGGTCTTAACTCTTACTCTGGACTAATGGTTAAGGTCTTAACTCTTACTCTGGCATCATGGTTAAGGTCTTAGACTCATACTCTGGCATCATGGTTAAGGTCTTAACTTTTACTCTGGACTAATGGTTAAGGTCTTAACTCTTACTCTGGCATCATGGTTAAGGTCTTAGACTCTTACTCTGGACTAATGGTTAAGGTCTTAACTCTTACTCTGGGCTAATGGTTAAGGTCTTAACTCTTACTCTAGACTAATGGTTAAGGTCTTATCTCTTACTCTGGACTAATGGTTAAGGTCTTAGACTCTTACTCTGGCATCATGGATAAGGTCTTAGACTCTTACTCTGGACTACTGGTTAATGTCTTAACTCTTACTCTGGCGTCATGGTTAAGGTCTTAACTCTCACTCTGGCATCATGGTTAAGGTCTTAACTCTTAATCTGTACTCATGGTTAAGGTCTCAACTCTTACTCTGGCATCATGGTTAAGGTCTTAACTCTTACTCTGGACTAATGGTTAAGGTCTTAACTCTTACTCTGGACTAATGGTTAAGGTCTTAACTCTTACTCTGGCATCATGGTTAAGGTCTTAACTCTTACTCTGGACACATGGTTAAGGTCTTAACTCTTACTCTGGACTAATGGTTAAGGTCTTAACTCTTACTCTGGCATCATGGTTAAGGTCTTAGACTCTTACTCTGGACTAATGGTTAAGGTATTAACTCTTACTCTGGCATCATGGTTAAGGTCTTAACTCTTACTCTGGACTAATGGTTAAGGTCTTAGACTCTTACTCTGGACTAATGGTTAAGGTCTTAACTTTTTCTCTGGGCTAATGGTTAAGGTCTTAGACTCTTACTCTGGCATCATGGTTAAGGTCTTAGACTCTTACTCTGGCATCATGGTTAAGGTCTTAACTCTTACTCTGGACTAATGGTTAATGTCTGAACTCTTACTCTGGACTAATGGTTAAGGTCTTAACTCTTACTCTGGACTAATGGTTAAGGTCTTAGACTCTTACTCTCGACTAATGGTTAAGGTCTTAACTCTTACTCTGGAATCATGGTTAAGGTCTTAGACTCTTACTCTGGACTAATGGTTAAGGTCTTAACTCATACTCTGGACTAATGGTTAAGGTCTTAGACTCTTACTCTGGACTAATGGTTAAGGTCTTAACTCTTACTCTGGACTAATGGTTAAGGTCTTAACTCTTACTCTGGACTAATGGTTAAGGTCTTAACTCTTACGCTGGCATCATGGTTAAGGTCTTAACTCTTACTCTGGACTAATGGTTAAGGTCTTAACTCTTACTCTGGCATCATGGTTAAGGTCTTAACTCTTACTTTGGACTAATGGTTAAGGTCTTAACTCTTACTCTGGTATCATGGTTAAGGTCTTAACACTTACTCTGGACTAATGGTTAAGGTCTTAACTCTTACTCTGGCATCATCGTTAAGGTCTTAACTCTTACTCTGGCATCATGGTTAAGGTCTTAGACTCTTACTCTGGACTAATGGTTAAGGTCTTAACTCTTACTCTGGCATCATGGTTAAGGTCTTAACTCTGGCATCATGGTTAAGGTCTTAACTCTTACTCTGGACTAATGGTTAAGGTCTTAACTCTTAGTCTGGCATCATGGTTAAGGTCTTATCTCTTACTCTGGACTAATGGTTAAGGTCTTAGACTCTTACTCTGGACTAATGGTTAAGGTCTTAACTCTTTCTCTGGGCTAATGGTTAAGGTCTTAGACTCTTACTCTGGCATCATGGTTAAGGTCTTAGACTCTTACTCTGGCATCAAGGTTAAGGTCTTAACTCTTACTCTGGCATCATGGTTAAGGTCTTAACTCTTACTCTGGACCAATGGTTAAGGTCTTAATTCTTACTCTGGACTAATGGTTAAGGTCTTAGACTCTTACTCTGGACTAATGGTTAAGGTCTTAACTTTTTCTCTGGGCTAATGGTTAAGGTCTTAGACTCTTACTCTGGCATCAAGGTTAAGGTCTTAACTCTTACTCTGGCATCATGGTTAAGGTCTTAACTCTTACTCTGGACTAATGGTTAAGGTCTGAACTCTTACTCTGGACTAATGGTTAAGGTCTTAACTCTTACTCTGGACTAATGGTTAAGGTCTTAGACTCTTACTCTCGACTAATGGTTAAGGTCTTAACTCTTACTCTGGAATCATGGTTAAGGTCTAAGACTCTTACTCTGGACTCATGGTTAAGGTCTTAACTCATACTCTGGACTAATGGTTAAGGCCTTAGACTCTTACTCTGGACTAATGGTTAAGGTCTTAACTCTTACTCTGGACTAATGGTTAAGGTCTTAACTCTTACTCTGGACTAATGGTTAAGGTCTTAACTCTTACGCTGGCATCATGGTTAAGGTCTTAACTCTTACTCTGGACTTATGATTAAGGTCTTAACTCTTACTCTGGCATCATGGTTAAGGTCTTAACTCTTACTCTGGACTAATGGTTAAGGTCTTAACTCTTACTCTGGCATCATGGTTAAGGTCTTAACACTTACTCTGGACTAATGGTTAAGGTCTTAACTCTTACTCTGGCATCATCGTTAAGGTCTTAACTCTTACTCTGGCATCATGGTTAAGGTCTTAGACTCTTACTCTGGACTAATGGTTAAGGTCTTAACTCTTACTCTGGACTAATGGTTAAGGTCTTAACTCTTACTCTTGCATCATCGTTAAGGTCTTAACTCTTACTCTGGCATCATGGTTAAGGTCTTAACTCTTACTCTGGACTAATGGTTAAGGTCTTAACTCTTACTCTGGACTAATGGTTAAGGTCTTAACTCTTACTCTGGCATCATGGTTAAGGTCTTAACTCTGGCATCATGGTTAAGGTCTTAACTCTTACTCTGAACTAATGGTTAAGGTCTTAACTCTTAGTCTGGCATCATGGTTAAGGTCTTAACTCTTACTCTGGACTAATGGTTAAGGTCTTAGACTCTTACTCTGGACTAATGGTTAAGGTCTTAACTCTTTCTCTGGGCTAATGGTTAAGGTCTTAGACTCTTACTCTGGCATCATGATTAAGGTCTTAGACTCTTACTCTGGCATCAAGGTTAAGGTCTTAACTCTTACTCTGGCATCATGTTTAAGGTCTTAACTCTTACTCTGGACTAATGGTTAAGGTCTTAACTCTTACTCTGGACTAATGGTTGAGGTCTTAACTCTTACTCTTGCATCATCGTTAAGGTCTTAACTCTTACTCTGGCATCATGGTTAAGGTCTTAACTCTTACTCTGGACTAATGGTTAAGGTCTTAACTCTTACTCTGGGATCATGGTTAAGTTCGTAACTCTTACTGTGGCCTATTGGTTAAGGTCCTAACTCTTACTCTGGCATCATGGTTAAGGTCTTAGACTCATACTTTGGCATCATGGTTAAGATCTTATCTCTTCCTCTGGACTAATGGTTAAGGTCTTAACTCTTACTCTGGAATCATGGTTAAGGTCTTAGACTCTTACTTTGGACTAATGGTTAAGGTCTTAACTCTTACTCTGGGCTAATGGTTAAGGTCTTATCTCTTACTCTGGACTAATGGTTAAGGTCTTATCTCTTACTCTGGACTAATGGTTAAGGTCTTAGACTCTTACTCTGGCATCATGGATAAGGTCTTAGACTCTTACTCTGGACTACTGGTTAATGTCTTAACTCTTACTCTGGCGTCATGGTTAAGGTCTTAACTCTCACTCTGGCATCATGGTTAAGGTCTTAACTCTTACTCTGTACTCATGGTTAAGGTCTTAACTCTTACTCTGGCATCATGGTTAAGGTCTTAACTCTTACTCTGGACTAATGGTTAAGGTCTTAACTCTTACTCTGGACTAATGGTTAAGGTCTTAACTCTTACTCTGGAATCATGGTTAAGGTCTTAACTCTTACTCTGGACTAATGGTTAATGTCTTAACTCTTACTCTGGACTAATGGTTAAGGTCTTAACTCTTACTTTGGCATCATGGTTAAGGTCTTAGACTCTTACTCTGGACTAATGGTTAAGGTCTTAACTCTTACTCTGGCATCATTGTTAAGGTATTAACTCTTACTCTGGACTAATGGTTAAGGTCTTAGACTCTTACTCTGGACTAATGGTTAAGGTCTTAACTCTTTCTCTGGGCTAATGGTTAAGGTCTTAGACTCTTACTCTGGCATCATGGTTAAGGTCTTAGACTCTTACTCTGGCATCAAGGTTAAGGTCTTAACTCTTACTCTGGCATCATGGTTAAGGTCATAAATCTTACTCTGGACTAATGGTTAAGGTCTTAGACTCTTACTCTGGACTAATGGTTAAGGTCTTAACTCTTACTCTGGCATCATGGTTAAGGTCTTAGACTCTTACTCTGGACTAATGGTTAAGGTCTTAACTCTTACTCTGGACTAATGGTTAAGGTCTTAACTCTTATTCTGGGCTAATGGTTAAGGTCTTAACTCTTACTCTGGACTAATTGTTAAGGTCTTAACTCTTACTCTGGACTAATGGTTAAGGTCTTAGACTCTTACTCTCGACTAATGGTTAAGGTCTTAACTCTTACTCTGGAATCATGGTTAAGGTCTTAGACTCTTACTCTGGACTAATGGTTAATGTCTTAACACATACTCTGGACTAATGGTTAAGGTCTTAGACTCTTACTCTGGACTAATGGTTAAGGTCTCAACTCTTACTCTGGACTAATGGTTAAGGTCTTAACTCTTACTCTGGACTAATGGTTAAGGTCTTAACTCTTACTCTGGCATTACGGTTAAGGCCTTAACTCTTACTCTGGACTAATGGTTAAGGTCTTAACTCTTACTCTGGGCTAATGGTTAAGGTCTTAACTCTTACTCTGGACTAATGGTTAAGGTCTTAACTCTTACTCTGGACAAATGGTTAAGGTCTTAGACTCTTACTCTGGCATCATGGTTAAGGTCTTAACTCTTACTCTGAACTAATGGTTAAGGTCTTAACTCTTACTCTGGCATCATGGTTAAGTTCGTAACTCATACTGTGGCCTATTGGTTAAGGTCCTAACTCTTACTCTGGCATCATGGTTAATATCTTAACTCTTACTCTGGCATCATGGTTAAGGTCTTAACTCTTACTCTGGACTAATGGTTAAGGTCTTAACTCTTACTCTAGCATCATGGTTAAGGTCTTAACTCTTACTCTGGGCTAATGGTTAAGGTCTTAACTCTTACTCTGGACTAATGGTTAAGGTCTTAACTCTTACTCTGGACTAATGGTTAAGGTCTTAACTCTTACTCTGGACTAATGGTTAAGGTCTTAACTCTTACTCTGGGCTAATGATTAAGGTCTTAACTCTTACTCTGGCATCATGGTTAAGGTCTTAACTCTTACTCTGGACTAATGGTTAAGGTCTTAACTCTTACTCTGGCATCACGGTTAAGGTCTTAACTCTTACTCTGGACTAATGGTTAAGGTCTTAACTCTTACTCTGGCATCATGGTTGAGGTCTTAACTCTTACTCTGGACTAATGGTTAAGGTCTTAACTCTTACTCTGGGCTAATGATTAAGGTCTTAACTCTTACTCTGGCATCATGGTTAAGGTCTTAACTCTTACTCTGGACTAATGGTTAAGGTCTTAACTCTTACTCTGGCATCATCGTTAAGGTCTTAACTCTCACTCTGGCATCATGGTTAAGGTCTTAGACTCTTACTCTGGACTAATGGTTAAGGTCTTAACTCTTACTCTGGACTAATGGTTAAGGTCTTAACTCTTACCGTGGCATCATCGTTAAGGTCTTAACTCTTACTCTGGCATCATGGTTAAGGTCTTAACTCTTACTCTGGACTAATGGTTAAGGTCTTAACTCTTACTCTGGACTAATGGTTAAGGTCTTAACTCTTACTCTGGACTAATGGTTAAGGTCTTAACTCTTACTCTGGCATCATGGTTAAGGTCTTAACTCTTACTTTGGACTAATGGTTAAGGTCTTAACTCTTACTCTGGTATCATGGTTAAGGTCTTAACACTTACTCTGGACTAATGGTTAAGGTCTTAACTCTTACTCTGGCATCATCGTTAAGGTCTTAACTCTTACTCTGGCATCATGGTTAAGGTCTTAGACTCTTACTCTGGACTAATGGTTAAGGTCTTAACTCTTACTCTGGACTAATGGTTAAGGTCTTAACTCTTACTCTTGCATCATCGTTAAGGTCTTAACTCTTACTCTGGCATCATGGTTAAGGTCTTAACTCTTACTCTGGACTAATGGTTAAGGTCTTAACTCTTACTCTGGACTAATGGTTAAGGTCTTAACTCTTACTCTGGCATCATGGTTAAGGTCTTAACTCTGGCATCATGGTTAAGGTCTTAACTCTTACTCTGGACTAATGGTTAAGGTCTTAACTCTTAGTCTGGCATCATGGTTAAGGTCTTATCTCTTACTCTGGACTAATGGTTAAGGTCTTAGACTCTTACTCTGGACTAATGGTTAAGGTCTTAACTCTTTCTCTGGGCTAATGGTTAAGGTCTTAGACTCTTACTCTGGCATCATGGTTAAGGTCTTAGACTCTTACTCTGGCATCAAGGTTAAGGTCTTAACTCTTACTCTGGCATCATGGTTAAGGTCTTAACTCTTACTCTGGACCAATGGTTAAGGTCTTAATTCTTACTCTGGACTAATGGTTAAGGTCTTAGACTCTTACTCTGGACTAATGGTTAAGGTCTTAACTTTTTCTCTGGGCTAATGGTTAAGGTCTTAGACTCTTACTCTGGCATCAAGGTTAAGGTCTTAACTCTTACTCTGGCATCATGGTTAAGGTCTTAACTCTTACTCTGGACTAATGGTTAAGGTCTGAACTCTTACTCTGGACTAATGGTTAAGGTCTTAACTCTTACTCTGGACTAATGGTTAAGGTCTTAGACTCTTACTCTCGACTAATGGTTAAGGTCTTAACTCTTACTCTGGAATCATGGTTAAGGTCTAAGACTCTTACTCTGGACTCATGGTTAAGGTCTTAACTCATACTCTGGACTAATGGTTAAGGCCTTAGACTCTTACTCTGGACTAATGGTTAAGGTCTTAACTCTTACTCTGGACTAATGGTTAAGGTCTTAACTCTTACTCTGGACTAATGGTTAAGGTCTTAACTCTTACGCTGGCATCATGGTTAAGGTCTTAACTCTTACTCTGGACTTATGATTAAGGTCTTAACTCTTACTCTGGCATCATGGTTAAGGTCTTAACTCTTACTCTGGACTAATGGTTAAGGTCTTAACTCTTACTCTGGCATCATGGTTAAGGTCTTAACACTTACTCTGGACTAATGGTTAAGGTCTTAACTCTTACTCTGGCATCATCGTTAAGGTCTTAACTCTTACTCTGGCATCATGGTTAAGGTCTTAGACTCTTACTCTGGACTAATGGTTAAGGTCTTAACTCTTACTCTGGACTAATGGTTAAGGTCTTAACTCTTACTCTTGCATCATCGTTAAGGTCTTAACTCTTACTCTGGCATCATGGTTAAGGTCTTAACTCTTACTCTGGACTAATGGTTAAGGTCTTAACTCTTACTCTGGACTAGTGGTTAAGGTCTTAACTCTTACTCTGGCATCATGGTTAAGGTCTTAACTCTGGCATCATGGTTAAGGTCTTAACTCTTACTCTGAACTAATGGTTAAGGTCTTAACTCTTAGTCTGGCATCATGGTTAAGGTCTTAACTCTTACTCTGGACTAATGGTTAAGGTCTTAGACTCTTACTCTGGACTAATGGTTAAGGTCTTAACTCTTTCTCTGGGCTAATGGTTAAGGTCTTAGACTCTTACTCTGGCATCATGATTAAGGTCTTAGACTCTTACTCTGGCATCAAGGTTAAGGTCTTAACTCTTACTCTGGCATCATGTTTAAGGTCTTAACTCTTACTCTGGACTAATGGTTAAGGTCTTAACTCTTACTCTGGACTAATGGTTGAGGTCTTAACTCTTACTCTTGCATCATCGTTAAGGTCTTAACTCTTACTCTGGCATCATGGTTAAGGTCTTAACTCTTACTCTGGACTAATGGTTAAGGTCTTAACTCTTACTCTGGGATCATGGTTAAGTTCGTAACTCTTACTGTGGCCTATTGGTTAAGGTCCTAACTCTTACTCTGGCATCATGGTTAAGGTCTTAGACTCATACTTTGGCATCATGGTTAAGATCTTATCTCTTCCTCTGGACTAATGGTTAAGGTCTTAACTCTTACTCTGGAATCATGGTTAAGGTCTTAGACTCTTACTTTGGACTAATGGTTAAGGTCTTAACTCTTACTCTGGGCTAATGGTTAAGGTCTTATCTCTTACTCTGGACTAATGGTTAAGGTCTTATCTCTTACTCTGGACTAATGGTTAAGGTCTTAGACTCTTACTCTGGCATCATGGATAAGGTCTTAGACTCTTACTCTGGACTACTGGTTAATGTCTTAACTCTTACTCTGGCGTCATGGTTAAGGTCTTAACTCTCACTCTGGCATCATGGTTAAGGTCTTAACTCTTACTCTGTACTCATGGTTAAGGTCTTAACTCTTACTCTGGCATCATGGTTAAGGTCTTAACTCTTACTCTGGACTAATGGTTAAGGTCTTAACTCTTACTCTGGACTAATGGTTAAGGTCTTAACTCTTACTCTGGAATCATGGTTAAGGTCTTAACTCTTACTCTGGACTAATGGTTAATGTCTTAACTCTTACTCTGGACTAATGGTTAAGGTCTTAACTCTTACTCTGGCATCATGGTTAAGGTCTTAGACTCTTACTCTGGACTAATGGTTAAGGTCTTAACTCTTACTCTGGCATCATTGTTAAGGTATTAACTCTTACTCTGGACTAATGGTTAAGGTCTTAGACTCTTACTCTGGACTAATGGTTAAGGTCTTAACTCTTTCTCTGGGCTAATGGTTAAGGTCTTAGACTCTTACTCTGGCATCATGGTTAAGGTCTTAGACTCTTACTCTGGCATCAAGGTTAAGGTCTTAACTCTTACTCTGGCATCATGGTTAAGGTCTTAAATCTTACTCTGGACTAATGGTTAAGGTCTTAGACTCTTACTCTGGACTAATGGTTAAGGTCTTAACTCTTACTCTGGCATCATGGTTAAGGTCTTAGACTCTTACTCTGGACTAATGGTTAAGGTCTTAACTCTTACTCTGGACTAATGGTTAAGGTCTTAACTCTTATTCTGGGCTAATGGTTAAGGTCTTAACTCTTACTCTGGACTAATTGTTAAGGTCTTAACTCTTACTCTGGACTAATGGTTAAGGTCTTAGACTCTTACTCTCGACTAATGGTTAAGGTCTTAACTCTTACTCTGGAATCATGGTTAAGGTCTTAGACTCTTACTCTGGACTAATGGTTAATGTCTTAACACATACTCTGGACTAATGGTTAAGGTCTTAGACTCTTACTCTGGACTAATGGTTAAGGTCTCAACTCTTACTCTGGACTAATGGTTAAGGTCTTAACTCTTACTCTGGACTAATGGTTAAGGTCTTAACTCTTACTCTGGCATTACGGTTAAGGCCTTAACTCTTACTCTGGACTAATGGTTAAGGTCTTAACTCTTACTCTGGGCTAATGGTTAAGGTCTTAACTCTTACTCTGGACTAATGGTTAAGGTCTTAACTCTTACTCTGGACAAATGGTTAAGGTCTTAGACTCTTACTCTGGCATCATGGTTAAGGTCTTAACTCTTACTCTGAACTAATGGTTAAGGTCTTAACTCTTACTCTGGCATCATGGTTAAGTTCGTAACTCATACTGTGGCCTATTGGTTAAGGTCCTAACTCTTACTCTGGCATCATGGTTAATATCTTAACTCTTACTCTGGCATCATGGTTAAGGTCTTAACTCTTACTCTGGACTAATGGTTAAGGTCTTAACTCTTACTCTAGCATCATGGTTAAGGTCTTAACTCTTACTCTGGGCTAATGGTTAAGGTCTTAACTCTTACTCTGGACTAATGGTTAAGGTCTTAACTCTTACTCTGGACTAATGGTTAAGGTCTTAACTCTTACTCTGGACTAATGGTTAAGGTCTTAACTCTTACTCTGGGCTAATGATTAAGGTCTTAACTCTTACTCTGGCATCATGGTTAAGGTCTTAACTCTTACTCTGGACTAATGGTTAAGGTCTTAACTCTTACTCTGGCATCACGGTTAAGGTCTTAACTCTTACTCTGGACTAATGGTTAAGGTCTTAACTCTTACTCTGGCATCATGGTTGAGGTCTTAACTCTTACTCTGGACTAATGGTTAAGGTCTTAACTCTTACTCTGGGCTAATGATTAAGGTCTTAACTCTTACTCTGGCATCATGGTTAAGGTCTTAACTCTTACTCTGGACTAATGGTTAAGGTCTTAACTCTTACTCTGGCATCATCGTTAAGGTCTTAACTCTCACTCTGGCATCATGGTTAAGGTCTTAGACTCTTACTCTGGACTAATGGTTAAGGTCTTAACTCTTACTCTGGACTAATGGTTAAGGTCTTAACTCTTACCGTGGCATCATCGTTAAGGTCTTAACTCTTACTCTGGCATCATGGTTAAGGTCTTAACTCTTACTCTGGACTAATGGTTAAGGTCTTAACTCTTACTCTGGACTAATGGTTAAGGTTTTAACTCTTACTCTGGCATCATGGTTAAGGTCTTAACTCTGGCATCATGGTTAAGGTCTTAACTCTTACTCTGGACTAATGGTTAAGGTCTTAACTCTTACTCTGGCATCATGGTTAAGGTCTTAGACTCATACTCTGGCATCATGGTTAAGGTCTTAACTTTTACTCTGGACTAATGGTTAAGGTCTTAACTCTTACTCTGGCATCATGGTTAAGGTCTTAGACTCTTACTCTGGACTAATGGTTAAGGTCTTAACTCTTACTCTGGGCTAATGGTTAAGGTCTTAACTCTTACTCTAGACTAATGGTTAAGGTCTTATCTCTTACTCTGGACTAATGGTTAAGGTCTTAGACTCTTACTCTGGCATTACGGTTAAGGCCTTAACTCTTACTCTGGACTAATGGTTAAGGTCTTAACTCCTACTCTGGGCTAATGGTTAAGGTCTTAACTCTTACTCTGGACTAATGGTTAAGGTCTTAACTCTTACTCTGGACAAATGGTTAAGGTCTTAGACTCTTACTCTGGCATCATGGTTAAGGTCTTAACTCTTACTCTGAACTAATGGTTAAGGTCTTAACTCTTACTCTGGCATCATGGTTAAGTTCGTAACTCATACTGTGGCCTATTGGTTAAGGTCCTAACTCTTACTCTGGCATCATGGTTAATATCTTAACTCTTACTCTGGCATCATGGTTAAGGTCTTAACTCTTACTCTGGACTAATGGTTAAGGTCTTAACTCTTACTCTAGCATCATGGTTAAGGTCTTAATTCTTACTCTGGGCTAATGGTTAAGGTCTTAACTCTTACTCTGGACTAATGGTTAAGGTCTTAACTCTTACTCTGGACTAATGGTTAAGGTCTTAACTCTTACTCTGGACTAATGGTTAAGGTCTTAACTCTTACTCTGGGCTAATGATTAAGGTCTTAACTCTTACTCTGGCATCATGGTTAAGGTCTTAACTCTTACTCTGGACTAATGGTTAAGGTCTTAACTCTTACTCTGGCATCACGGTTAAGGTCTTAACTCTTACTCTGGACTAATGGTTAAGGTCTTAACTCTTACTCTGGCATCATGGTTGAGGTCTTAACTCTTACTCTGGACTAATGGTTAAGGTCTTAACTCTTACTCTGGGCTAATGATTAAGGTCTTAACTCTTACTCTGGCATCATGGTTAAGGTCTTAACTCTTACTCTGGACTAATGGTTAAGGTCTTAACTCTTACTCTGGCATCATCGTTAAGGTCTTAAGTCTTAACTCTCACTCTGGCATCATGGTTAAGGTCTTAGACTCTTACTCTGGACTAATGGTTAAGGTCTTAACTCTTACTCTGGACTAATGGTTAAGGTCTTAACTCTTACTCTGGCATCATCGTTAAGGTCTTAACTCTTACTCTGGCATCATGGTTAAGGTCTTAACTCTTACTCTGGACTAATGGTTAAGGTCTTAACTCTTACTCTGGACTAATGGTTAAGGTTTTAACTCTTACTCTGGCATCATGGTTAAGGTCTTAACTCTGGCATCATGGTTAAGGTCTTAACTCTTACTCTGGACTAATGGTTAAGGTCTTAACTCTTACTCTGGCATCATGGTTAAGGTCTTAGACTCATACTCTGGCATCATGGTTAAGGTCTTAACTTTTACTCTGGACTAATGGTTAAGGTCTTAACTCTTACTCTGGCATCATGGTTAAGGTCTTAGACTCTTACTCTGGACTAATGGTTAAGGTCTTAACTCTTACTCTGGGCTAATGGTTAAGGTCTTAACTCTTACTCTAGACTAATGGTTAAGGTCTTATCTCTTACTCTGGACTAATGGTTAAGGTCTTAGACTCTTACTCTGGCATCATGGATAAGGTCTTAGACTCTTACTCTGGACTACTGGTTAATGTCTTAACTCTTACTCTGGCGTCATGGTTAAGGTCTTAACTCTCACTCTGGCATCATGGTTAAGGTCTTAACTCTTAATCTGTACTCATGGTTAAGGTCTCAACTCTTACTCTGGCATCATGGTTAAGGTCTTAACTCTTACTCTGGACTAATGGTTAAGGTCTTAACTCTTACTCTGGAGTAATGGTTAAGGTCTTAACTCTTACTCTGGCATCATGGTTAAGGTCTTAACTCTTACTCTGGACACATGGTTAAGGTCTTAACTCTTACTCTGGACTAATGGTTAAGGTCTTAACTCTTACTCTGGCATCATGGTTAAGGTCTTAGACTCTTACTCTGGACTAATGGTTAAGGTATTAACTCTTACTCTGGCATCATGGTTAAGGTCTTAACTCTTACTCTGGACTAATGGTTAAGGTCTTAGACTCTTACTCTGGACTAATGGTTAAGGTCTTAACTTTTTCTCTGGGCTAATGGTTAAGGTCTTAGACTCTTACTCTGGCATCATGGTTAAGGTCTTAGACTCTTACTCTGGCATCATGGTTAAGGTCTTAACTCTTACTCTGGACTAATGGTTAATGTCTGAACTCTTACTCTGGACTAATGGTTAAGGTCTTAACTCTTACTCTGGACTAATGGTTAAGGTCTTAGACTCTTACTCTCGACTAATGGTTAAGGTCTTAAGTCTTACTCTGGAATCATGGTTAAGGTCTTAGACTCTTACTCTGGACTAATGGTTAAGGTCTTAACTCATACTCTGGACTAATGGTTAAGGTCTTAGACTCTTACTCTGGACTAATGGTTAAGGTCTTAACTCTTACTCTGGACTAATGGTTAAGGTCTTAACTCTTACTCTGGACTAATGGTTAAGGTCTTAACTCTTACGCTGGCATCATGGTTAAGGTCTTAACTCTTACTCTGGACTAATGGTTAAGGTCTTAACTCTTACTCTGGCATCATGGTTAAGGTCTTAACTCTTACTTTGGACTAATGGTTAAGGTCTTAACTCTTACTCTGGTATCATGGTTAAGGTCTTAACACTTACTCTGGACTAATGGTTAAGGTCTTAACTCTTACTCTGGCATCATCGTTAAGGTCTTAACTCTTACTCTGGCATCATGGTTAAGGTCTTAGACTCTTACTCTGGACTAATGGTTAAGGTCTTAACTCTTACTCTGGACTAATGGTTAAGGTCTTAACTCTTACTCTTGCATCATCGTTAAGGTCTTAACTCTTACTCTGGCATCATGGTTAAGGTCTTAACTCTTACTCTGGACTAATGGTTAAGGTCTTAACTCTTACTCTGGACTAATGGTTAAGGTCTTAACTCTTACTCTGGCATCATGGTTAAGGTCTTAACTCTGGCATCATGGTTAAGGTCTTAACTCTTACTCTGGACTAATGGTTAAGGTCTTAACTCTTAGTCTGGCATCATGGTTAAGGTCTTATCTCTTACTCTGGACTAATGGTTAAGGTCTTAGACTCTTACTCTGGACTAATGGTTAAGGTCTTAACTCTTTCTCTGGGCTAATGGTTAAGGTCTTAGACTCTTACTCTGGCATCATGGTTAAGGTCTTAGACTCTTACTCTGGCATCAAGGTTAAGGTCTTAACTCTTACTCTGGCATCATGGTTAAGGTCTTAACTCTTACTCTGGACCAATGGTTAAGGTCTTAATTCTTACTCTGGACTAATGGTTAAGGTCTTAGACTCTTACTCTGGACTAATGGTTAAGGTCTTAACTTTTTCTCTGGGCTAATGGTTAAGGTCTTAGACTCTTACTCTGGCATCAAGGTTAAGGTCTTAACTCTTACTCTGGCATCATGGTTAAGGTCTTAACTCTTACTCTGGACTAATGGTTAAGGTCTGAACTCTTACTCTGGACTAATGGTTAAGGTCTTAACTCTTACTCTGGACTAATGGTTAAGGTCTTAGACTCTTACTCTCGACTAATGGTTAAGGTCTTAACTCTTACTCTGGAATCATGGTTAAGGTCTAAGACTCTTACTCTGGACTCATGGTTAAGGTCTTAACTCATACTCTGGACTAATGGTTAAGGCCTTAGACTCTTACTCTGGACTAATGGTTAAGGTCTTAACTCTTACTCTGGACTAATGGTTAAGGTCTTAACTCTTACTCTGGACTAATGGTTAAGGTCTTAACTCTTACGCTGGCATCATGGTTAAGGTCTTAACTCTTACTCTGGACTTATGATTAAGGTCTTAACTCTTACTCTGGCATCATGGTTAAGGTCTTAACTCTTACTCTGGACTAATGGTTAAGGTCTTAACTCTTACTCTGGCATCATGGTTAAGGTCTTAACACTTACTCTGGACTAATGGTTAAGGTCTTAACTCTTACTCTGGCATCATCGTTAAGGTCTTAACTCTTACTCTGGCATCATGGTTAAGGTCTTAGACTCTTACTCTGGACTAATGGTTAAGGTCTTAACTCTTACTCTGGACTAATGGTTAAGGTCTTAACTCTTACTCTTGCATCATCGTTAAGGTCTTAACTCTTACTCTGGCATCATGGTTAAGGTCTTAACTCTTACTCTGGACTAATGGTTAAGGTCTTAACTCTTACTCTGGACTAATGGTTAAGGTCTTAACTCTTACTCTGGCATCATGGTTAAGGTCTTAACTCTGGCATCATGGTTAAGGTCTTAACTCTTACTCTGAACTAATGGTTAAGGTCTTAACTCTTAGTCTGGCATCATGGTTAAGGTCTTAACTCTTACTCTGGACTAATGGTTAAGGTCTTAGACTCTTACTCTGGACTAATGGTTAAGGTCTTAACTCTTTCTCTGGGCTAATGGTTAAGGTCTTAGACTCTTACTCTGGCATCATGATTAAGGTCTTAGACTCTTACTCTGGCATCAAGGTTAAGGTCTTAACTCTTACTCTGGCATCATGTTTAAGGTCTTAACTCTTACTCTGGACTAATGGTTAAGGTCTTAACTCTTACTCTGGACTAATGGTTGAGGTCTTAACTCTTACTCTTGCATCATCGTTAAGGTCTTAACTCTTACTCTGGCATCATGGTTAAGGTCTTAACTCTTACTCTGGACTAATGGTTAAGGTCTTAACTCTTACTCTGGGATCATGGTTAAGTTCGTAACTCTTACTGTGGCCTATTGGTTAAGGTCCTAACTCTTACTCTGGCATCATGGTTAAGGTCTTAGACTCATACTTTGGCATCATGGTTAAGATCTTATCTCTTCCTCTGGACTAATGGTTAAGGTCTTAACTCTTACTCTGGAATCATGGTTAAGGTCTTAGACTCTTACTTTGGACTAATGGTTAAGGTCTTAACTCTTACTCTGGGCTAATGGTTAAGGTCTTATCTCTTACTCTGGACTAATGGTTAAGGTCTTATCTCTTACTCTGGACTAATGGTTAAGGTCTTAGACTCTTACTCTGGCATCATGGATAAGGTCTTAGACTCTTACTCTGGACTACTGGTTAATGTCTTAACTCTTACTCTGGCGTCATGGTTAAGGTCTTAACTCTCACTCTGGCATCATGGTTAAGGTCTTAACTCTTACTCTGTACTCATGGTTAAGGTCTTAACTCTTACTCTGGCATCATGGTTAAGGTCTTAACTCTTACTCTGGACTAATGGTTAAGGTCTTAACTCTTACTCTGGACTAATGGTTAAGGTCTTAACTCTTACTCTGGAATCATGGTTAAGGTCTTAACTCTTACTCTGGACTAATGGTTAATGTCTTAACTCTTACTCTGGACTAATGGTTAAGGTCTTAACTCTTACTCTGGCATCATGGTTAAGGTCTTAGACTCTTACTCTGGACTAATGGTTAAGGTCTTAACTCTTACTCTGGCATCATTGTTAAGGTATTAACTCTTACTCTGGACTAATGGTTAAGGTCTTAGACTCTTACTCTGGACTAATGGTTAAGGTCTTAACTCTTTCTCTGGGCTAATGGTTAAGGTCTTAGACTCTTACTCTGGCATCATGGTTAAGGTCTTAGACTCTTACTCTGGCATCAAGGTTAAGGTCTTAACTCTTACTCTGGCATCATGGTTAAGGTCTTAAATCTTACTCTGGACTAATGGTTAAGGTCTTAGACTCTTACTCTGGACTAATGGTTAAGGTCTTAACTCTTACTCTGGCATCATGGTTAAGGTCTTAGACTCTTACTCTGGACTAATGGTTAAGGTCTTAACTCTTACTCTGGACTAATGGTTAAGGTCTTAACTCTTATTCTGGGCTAATGGTTAAGGTCTTAACTCTTACTCTGGACTAATTGTTAAGGTCTTAACTCTTACTCTGGACTAATGGTTAAGGTCTTAGACTCTTACTCTCGACTAATGGTTAAGGTCTTAACTCTTACTCTGGAATCATGGTTAAGGTCTTAGACTCTTACTCTGGACTAATGGTTAATGTCTTAACACATACTCTGGACTAATGGTTAAGGTCTTAGACTCTTACTCTGGACTAATGGTTAAGGTCTCAACTCTTACTCTGGACTAATGGTTAAGGTCTTAACTCTTACTCTGGACTAATGGTTAAGGTCTTAACTCTTACTCTGGCATTACGGTTAAGGCCTTAACTCTTACTCTGGACTAATGGTTAAGGTCTTAACTCTTACTCTGGGCTAATGGTTAAGGTCTTAACTCTTACTCTGGACTAATGGTTAAGGTCTTAACTCTTACTCTGGACAAATGGTTAAGGTCTTAGACTCTTACTCTGGCATCATGGTTAAGGTCTTAACTCTTACTCTGAACTAATGGTTAAGGTCTTAACTCTTACTCTGGCATCATGGTTAAGTTCGTAACTCATACTGTGGCCTATTGGTTAAGGTCCTAACTCTTACTCTGGCATCATGGTTAATATCTTAACTCTTACTCTGGCATCATGGTTAAGGTCTTAACTCTTACTCTGGACTAATGGTTAAGGTCTTAACTCTTACTCTAGCATCATGGTTAAGGTCTTAACTCTTACTCTGGGCTAATGGTTAAGGTCTTAACTCTTACTCTGGACTAATGGTTAAGGTCTTAACTCTTACTCTGGACTAATGGTTAAGGTCTTAACTCTTACTCTGGGCTAATGATTAAGGTCTTAACTCTTACTCTGGCATCATGGTTAAGGTCTTAACTCTTACTCTGGACTAATGGTTAAGGTCTTAACTCTTACTCTGGCATCACGGTTAAGGTCTTAACTCTTACTCTGGACTAATGGTTAAGGTCTTAACTCTTACTCTGGCATCATGGTTGAGGTCTTAACTCTTACTCTGGACTAATGGTTAAGGTCTTAACTCTTACTCTGGGCTAATGATTAAGGTCTTAACTCTTACTCTGGCATCATGGTTAAGGTCTTAACTCTTACTCTGGACTAATGGTTAAGGTCTTAACTCTTACTCTGGCATCATCGTTAAGGTCTTAACTCTCACTCTGGCATCATGGTTAAGGTCTTAGACTCTTACTCTGGACTAATGGTTAAGGTCTTAACTCTTACTCTGGACTAATGGTTAAGGTCTTAACTCTTACCGTGGCATCATCGTTAAGGTCTTAACTCTTACTCTGGCATCATGGTTAAGGTCTTAACTCTTACTCTGGACTAATGGTTAAGGTCTTAACTCTTACTCTGGACTAATGGTTAAGGTTTTAACTCTTACTCTGGCATCATGGTTAAGGTCTTAACTCTGGCATCATGGTTAAGGTCTTAACTCTTACTCTGGACTAATGGTTAAGGTCTTAACTCTTACTCTGGCATCATGGTTAAGGTCTTAGACTCATACTCTGGCATCATGGTTAAGGTCTTAACTTTTACTCTGGACTAATGGTTAAGGTCTTAACTCTTACTCTGGCATCATGGTTAAGGTCTTAGACTCTTACTCTGGACTAATGGTTAAGGTCTTAACTCTTACTCTGGGCTAATGGTTAAGGTCTTAACTCTTACTCTAGACTAATGGTTAAGGTCTTATCTCTTACTCTGGACTAATGGTTAAGGTCTTAGACTCTTACTCTGGCATTACGGTTAAGGCCTTAACTCTTACTCTGGACTAATGGTTAAGGTCTTAACTCTTACTCTGGGCTAATGGTTAAGGTCTTAACTCTTACTCTGGACTAATGGTTAAGGTCTTAACTCTTACTCTGGACAAATGGTTAAGGTCTTAGACTCTTACTCTGGCATCATGGTTAAGGTCTTAACTCTTACTCTGAACTAATGGTTAAGGTCTTAACTCTTACTCTGGCATCATGGTTAAGTTCGTAACTCATACTGTGGCCTATTGGTTAAGGTCCTAACTCTTACTCTGGCATCATGGTTAATATCTTAACTCTTACTCTGGCATCATGGTTAAGGTCTTAACTCTTACTCTGGACTAATGGTTAAGGTCTTAACTCTTACTCTAGCATCATGGTTAAGGTCTTAATTCTTACTCTGGGCTAATGGTTAAGGTCTTAACTCTTACTCTGGACTAATGGTTAAGGTCTTAACTCTTACTCTGGACTAATGGTTAAGGTCTTAACTCTTACTCTGGACTAATGGTTAAGGTCTTAACTCTTACTCTGGGCTAATGATTAAGGTCTTAACTCTTACTCTGGCATCATGGTTAAGGTCTTAACTCTTACTCTGGACTAATGGTTAAGGTCTTAACTCTTACTCTGGCATCACGGTTAAGGTCTTAACTCTTACTCTGGACTAATGGTTAAGGTCTTAACTCTTACTCTGGCATCATGGTTGAGGTCTTAACTCTTACTCTGGACTAATGGTTAAGGTCTTAACTCTTACTCTGGGCTAATGATTAAGGTCTTAACTCTTACTCTGGCATCATGGTTAAGGTCTTAACTCTTACTCTGGACTAATGGTTAAGGTCTTAACTCTTACTCTGGCATCATCGTTAAGGTCTTAAGTCTTAACTCTCACTCTGGCATCATGGTTAAGGTCTTAGACTCTTACTCTGGACTAATGGTTAAGGTCTTAACTCTTACTCTGGACTAATGGTTAAGGTCTTAACTCTTACTCTGGCATCATCGTTAAGGTCTTAACTCTTACTCTGGCATCATGGTTAAGGTCTTAACTCTTACTCTGGACTAATGGTTAAGGTCTTAACTCTTACTCTGGACTAATGGTTAAGGTTTTAACTCTTACTCTGGCATCATGGTTAAGGTCTTAACTCTGGCATCATGGTTAAGGTCTTAACTCTTACTCTGGACTAATGGTTAAGGTCTTAACTCTTACTCTGGCATCATGGTTAAGGTCTTAGACTCATACTCTGGCATCATGGTTAAGGTCTTAACTTTTACTCTGGACTAATGGTTAAGGTCTTAACTCTTACTCTGGCATCATGGTTAAGGTCTTAGACTCTTACTCTGGACTAATGGTTAAGGTCTTAACTCTTACTCTGGGCTAATGGTTAAGGTCTTAACTCTTACTCTAGACTAATGGTTAAGGTCTTATCTCTTACTCTGGACTAATGGTTAAGGTCTTAGACTCTTACTCTGGCATCATGGATAAGGTCTTAGACTCTTACTCTGGACTACTGGTTAATGTCTTAACTCTTACTCTGGCGTCATGGTTAAGGTCTTAACTCTCACTCTGGCATCATGGTTAAGGTCTTAACTCTTAATCTGTACTCATGGTTAAGGTCTCAACTCTTACTCTGGCATCATGGTTAAGGTCTTAACTCTTACTCTGGACTAATGGTTAAGGTCTTAACTCTTACTCTGGACTAATGGTTAAGGTCTTAACTCTTACTCTGGCATCATGGTTAAGGTCTTAACTCTTACTCTGGACACATGGTTAAGGTCTTAACTCTTACTCTGGACTAATGGTTAAGGTCTTAACTCTTACTCTGGCATCATGGTTAAGGTCTTAGACTCTTACTCTGGACTAATGGTTAAGGTATTAACTCTTACTCTGGCATCATGGTTAAGGTCTTAACTCTTACTCTGGACTAATGGTTAAGGTCTTAGACTCTTACTCTGGACTAATGGTTAAGGTCTTAACTTTTTCTCTGGGCTAATGGTTAAGGTCTTAGACTCTTACTCTGGCATCATGGTTAAGGTCTTAGACTCTTACTCTGGCATCATGGTTAAGGTCTTAACTCTTACTCTGGACTAATGGTTAATGTCTGAACTCTTACTCTGGACTAATGGTTAAGGTCTTAACTCTTACTCTGGACTAATGGTTAAGGTCTTAGACTCTTACTCTCGACTAATGGTTAAGGTCTTAAGTCTTACTCTGGAATCATGGTTAAGGTCTTAGACTCTTACTCTGGACTAATGGTTAAGGTCTTAACTCATACTCTGGACTAATGGTTAAGGTCTTAGACTCTTACTCTGGACTAATGGTTAAGGTCTTAACTCTTACTCTGGACTAATGGTTAAGGTCTTAACTCTTACTCTGGACTAATGGTTAAGGTCTTAACTCTTACGCTGGCATCATGGTTAAGGTCTTAACTCTTACTCTGGACTAATGGTTAAGGTCTTAACTCTTACTCTGGCATCATGGTTAAGGTCTTAACTCTTACTTTGGACTAATGGTTAAGGTCTTAACTCTTACTCTGGTATCATGGTTAAGGTCTTAACACTTACTCTGGACTAATGGTTAAGGTCTTAACTCTTACTCTGGCATCATCGTTAAGGTCTTAACTCTTACTCTGGCATCATGGTTAAGGTCTTAGACTCTTACTCTGGACTAATGGTTAAGGTCTTAACTCTTACTCTGGACTAATGGTTAAGGTCTTAACTCTTACTCTTGCATCATCGTTAAGGTCTTAACTCTTACTCTGGCATCATGGTTAAGGTCTTAACTCTTACTCTGGACTAATGGTTAAGGTCTTAACTCTTACTCTGGACTAATGGTTAAGGTCTTAACTCTTACTCTGGCATCATGGTTAAGGTCTTAACTCTGGCATCATGGTTAAGGTCTTAACTCTTACTCTGGACTAATGGTTAAGGTCTTAACTCTTAGTCTGGCATCATGGTTAAGGTCTTATCTCTTACTCTGGACTAATGGTTAAGGTCTTAGACTCTTACTCTGGACTAATGGTTAAGGTCTTAACTCTTTCTCTGGGCTAATGGTTAAGGTCTTAGACTCTTACTCTGGCATCATGGTTAAGGTCTTAGACTCTTACTCTGGCATCAAGGTTAAGGTCTTAACTCTTACTCTGGCATCATGGTTAAGGTCTTAACTCTTACTCTGGACCAATGGTTAAGGTCTTAATTCTTACTCTGGACTAATGGTTAAGGTCTTAGACTCTTACTCTGGACTAATGGTTAAGGTCTTAACTTTTTCTCTGGGCTAATGGTTAAGGTCTTAGACTCTTACTCTGGCATCAAGGTTAAGGTCTTAACTCTTACTCTGGCATCATGGTTAAGGTCTTAACTCTTACTCTGGACTAATGGTTAAGGTCTGAACTCTTACTCTGGACTAATGGTTAAGGTCTTAACTCTTACTCTGGACTAATGGTTAAGGTCTTAGACTCTTACTCTCGACTAATGGTTAAGGTCTTAACTCTTACTCTGGAATCATGGTTAAGGTCTAAGACTCTTACTCTGGACTCATGGTTAAGGTCTTAACTCATACTCTGGACTAATGGTTAAGGCCTTAGACTCTTACTCTGGACTAATGGTTAAGGTCTTAACTCTTACTCTGGACTAATGGTTAAGGTCTTAACTCTTACTCTGGACTAATGGTTAAGGTCTTAACTCTTACGCTGGCATCATGGTTAAGGTCTTAACTCTTACTCTGGACTTATGATTAAGGTCTTAACTCTTACTCTGGCATCATGGTTAAGGTCTTAACTCTTACTCTGGACTAATGGTTAAGGTCTTAACTCTTACTCTGGCATCATGGTTAAGGTCTTAACACTTACTCTGGACTAATGGTTAAGGTCTTAACTCTTACTCTGGCATCATCGTTAAGGTCTTAACTCTTACTCTGGCATCATGGTTAAGGTCTTAGACTCTTACTCTGGACTAATGGTTAAGGTCTTAACTCTTACTCTGGACTAATGGTTAAGGTCTTAACTCTTACTCTTGCATCATCGTTAAGGTCTTAACTCTTACTCTGGCATCATGGTTAAGGTCTTAACTCTTACTCTGGACTAATGGTTAAGGTCTTAACTCTTACTCTGGACTAATGGTTAAGGTCTTAACTCTTACTCTGGCATCATGGTTAAGGTCTTAACTCTGGCATCATGGTTAAGGTCTTAACTCTTACTCTGAACTAATGGTTAAGGTCTTAACTCTTAGTCTGGCATCATGGTTAAGGTCTTAACTCTTACTCTGGACTAATGGTTAAGGTCTTAGACTCTTACTCTGGACTAATGGTTAAGGTCTTAACTCTTTCTCTGGGCTAATGGTTAAGGTCTTAGACTCTTACTCTGGCATCATGATTAAGGTCTTAGACTCTTACTCTGGCATCAAGGTTAAGGTCTTAACTCTTACTCTGGCATCATGTTTAAGGTCTTAACTCTTACTCTGGACTAATGGTTAAGGTCTTAACTCTTACTCTGGACTAATGGTTGAGGTCTTAACTCTTACTCTTGCATCATCGTTAAGGTCTTAACTCTTACTCTGGCATCATGGTTAAGGTCTTAACTCTTACTCTGGACTAATGGTTAAGGTCTTAACTCTTACTCTGGGATCATGGTTAAGTTCGTAACTCTTACTGTGGCCTATTGGTTAAGGTCCTAACTCTTACTCTGGCATCATGGTTAAGGTCTTAGACTCATACTTTGGCATCATGGTTAAGATCTTATCTCTTCCTCTGGACTAATGGTTAAGGTCTTAACTCTTACTCTGGAATCATGGTTAAGGTCTTAGACTCTTACTTTGGACTAATGGTTAAGGTCTTAACTCTTACTCTGGGCTAATGGTTAAGGTCTTATCTCTTACTCTGGACTAATGGTTAAGGTCTTATCTCTTACTCTGGACTAATGGTTAAGGTCTTAGACTCTTACTCTGGCATCATGGATAAGGTCTTAGACTCTTACTCTGGACTACTGGTTAATGTCTTAACTCTTACTCTGGCGTCATGGTTAAGGTCTTAACTCTCACTCTGGCATCATGGTTAAGGTCTTAACTCTTACTCTGTACTCATGGTTAAGGTCTTAACTCTTACTCTGGCATCATGGTTAAGGTCTTAACTCTTACTCTGGACTAATGGTTAAGGTCTTAACTCTTACTCTGGAATCATGGTTAAGGTCTTAACTCTTACTCTGGACTAATGGTTAAGGTCTTAACTCTTACTCTGGAATCATGGTTAAGGTCTTAACTCTTACTCTGGACTAATGGTTAATGTCTTAACTCTTACTCTGGACTAATGGTTAAGGTCTTAACTCTTACTCTGGCATCATGGTTAAGGTCTTAGACTCTTACTCTGGACTAATGGTTAAGGTCTTAACTCTTACTCTGGCATCATTGTTAAGGTATTAACTCTTACTCTGGACTAATGGTTAAGGTCTTAGACTCTTACTCTGGACTAATGGTTAAGGTCTTAACTCTTTCTCTGGGCTAATGGTTAAGGTCTTAGACTCTTACTCTGGCATCATGGTTAAGGTCTTAGACTCTTACTCTGGCATCAAGGTTAAGGTCTTAACTCTTACTCTGGCATCATGGTTAAGGTCTTAAATCTTACTCTGGACTAATGGTTAAGGTCTTAGACTCTTACTCTGGACTAATGGTTAAGGTCTTAACTCTTACTCTGGCATCATGGTTAAGGTCTTAGACTCTTACTCTGGACTAATGGTTAAGGTCTTAACTCTTACTCTGGACTAATGGTTAAGGTCTTAACTCTTATTCTGGGCTAATGGTTAAGGTCTTAACTCTTACTCTGGACTAATTGTTAAGGTCTTAACTCTTACTCTGGACTAATGGTTAAGGTCTTAGACTCTTACTCTCGACTAATGGTTAAGGTCTTAACTCTTACTCTGGAATCATGGTTAAGGTCTTAGACTCTTACTCTGGACTAATGGTTAATGTCTTAACACATACTCTGGACTAATGGTTAAGGTCTTAGACTCCTACTCTGGACTAATGGTTAAGGTCTCAACTCTTACTCTGGACTAATGGTTAAGGTCTTAACTCTTACTCTGGACTAATGGTTAAGGTCTTAACGCTTACGCTGGCATCATGGTTAAGGTCTTAACTCTTACTCTGGACTAATGGTTAAGGTCTTAACTCTTACTCTGGCATCATGGTTAAGGTCTTAACTCTTACTCTGGACTAATGGTTAAGGTCTTAACTCTTACTCTGGCATCATGGTTAAGGTCTTAACACTTACTCTGGACTAATGGTTAAGGTCTTAACTCTTACTCTGGCATCATCGTTAAGGTCTTAACTCTTACTCTGGCATCATGGTTAAGGTCTTAGACTCTTACTCTGGACTAATGGTTAAGGTCTTACCTCTTACCCTGGACTAATGGTTAAGGTCTTAACTCTTACTCTTGCATCATCGTTAAGGTCTTAACTCTTACTCTGGCATCATGGTTAAGGTCTTAACTCTTACTCTGGACTAATGGTTATGGTCTTAACTCTTACTCTAGACTAATGGTTAAGGTATTAACTCTTTCTCTGGCATCATGGTTAAGGTCTTAACTCTGGCATCATGGTTAAGGTCTTAACTCTTACTCTGGACTAATGGTTAGGGTCTTAACTCTTAGTCTGGCATCATGGTTAAGGTCTTATCTCTCACTCTGGACTAATGGTTAAGGTCTTAGACTCTAACTCTGGACTAATGGTTAAGGTCTTAACTCTTTCTCTGGGCTAATGGTTAAGGTCTTAGACTCTTACTCTGGCATCATGGTTAAGGTCTTAGACTCTTACTCTGGCATCAAGGTTAAGGTCTTAACTCTTACTCTGGCATCATGGTTAAGGTCTTAACTCTTACTCTGGACCAATGGTTAAGGTCTTAACTCTTACTCTGGACTAATGGTTAAGGTCTTAACTCTTACTCTGGACTAATGGTTAAGGTCTTAACTCTTACTCTTGCATCATCGTTAAGGTCTTAACTCTTACTCTGGCATCATGGTTAAGGTCTTAACTCTTACTCTGGCATCATGGTTAAGGTCTTAACTCTTACTCTGGACTAATGGTTAAGGTCTTAACTCTTACTCCGGGATCATGGTTAAGGTCTTAACTCTTACTCTGGACACATGGTTAAGGTCTTAACTCTTACTCTGGACTAATGGTTAAGGTCTTAACTCTTATTCTGGCATCATGGTTAAGGTCTTAGACTCTTACTCTGGACTAATGGTTAAGGTCTTAACTCTTACTCTGGCATCATGGTTAAGGTCTTAACTCTTACTCTGGACTAATGGTTAAGGTCTTAGACTCTTACTCTGGACTAATGGTTAAGGTCTTAGACTCTTACTCTGGACTAATGGTTAAGGTCTTAACTCTTACTCTGGACTAATGGTTAAGGTCTTAACTCTTACGCTGGCATCATGGTTAAGGTCTTAACTCTTACTCTGGACTAATGGTTAAGGTCTTAACTCTTACTCTGGCATCATGGTTAAGGTCTTAACTCTTACTTTGGACTAATGGTTAAGGTCTTAACTCTTACTCTGGCATCATGGTTAAGGTCTTAACACTTACTCTGGACTAATGGTTAAGGTCTTAACTCTTACTCTGGCATCATCGTTAAGGTCTTAACTCTTACTCTGGCATCATGGTTAAGGTCTTAGACTCTTACTCTGGACTAATGGTTAAGGTCTTAACTCTTACTCTGGACTAATGGTTAAGGTCTTAACTCTTACTCTTGCATCATCATTAAGGTCTTAACTCTTACTCTGGCATCATGGTTAAGGTCTTAACTCTTACTCTGGACTAATGGTTAAGGTCTTAACTCTTACTCTGGACTAATGGTTAAGGTCTTAACTCTTACTCTGGCATCATGGTTAAGGTCTTAACTCTGGCATCATGGTTAAGGTCTTAACTCTTACTCTGGACTAATGGTTAAGGTCTTAACTCTTAGTCTGGCATCATGGTTAAGGTCTTATCTCTTACTCTGGACTAATGGTTAAGGTCTTAGACTCTTACTCTGGACTAATGGTTAAGGTCTTAACTCTTTCTCTGGGCTAATGGTTAAGGTCTTAGACTCTTACTCTGGCATCATGGTTAAGGTCTTAGACTCTTACTCTGGCATCAAGGTTAAGGTCTTAACTCTTACTCTGGCATCATGGTTAAGGTCTTAACTCTTACTCTGGACCAATGGTTAAGGTCTTAACTCTTACTCTGGACTAATGGTTAAGGCCTTAACTCTTACTCTGGACTAATGGTTAAGGTCTTAACACTTACTCTTGCATCATCGTTAAGGTCTTAACTCTTACTCTGGCATCATGGTTAAGGTCTTAACTCTTACTCTGGCATCATGGTAAAGGTCTTAACTCTTACTCTGGACTAATGGTTAAGGTCTTAACTCTTACTCTGGACTAATGGTTAAGGTCTTAACTCTTACTCTGGCATCATGGTTAAGGTCTTAACTCTGGCATCATGGTTAAGGTCTTAACTCTTACTCTGGACTAATGGTTAAGGTCTTAACTCTTACTCTAGGATCATGGTTAAGGTCTTAACTCTTACTCTGGATACATGGTTAAGGTCTTAACTCTTACTCTGGACTAATGGTTAAGGTCTTAACTCTTATTCTGGCATCATGGTTAAGGTCTTAGACTCTTACTCTGGACTAATGGTTAAGGTCTTAACTCTTACTCTGGCATCATGGTTAAGGTCTTAACTCTTACTCTGGACTAATGGTTAAGGTCTTAGACTCTTACTCTGGACTAATGGTTAAGGTCTTAACTTTTTCTCTGGGCTAATGGTTAAGGTCTTAACTCTTACTCTGGCATCATGGTTAAGGTCTTAGACTCTTACTCTGGCATCAAGGTTAAGTTCTTAACTCTTACTCTGGCATCATGGTTAAGGTCTTAACTCTTACTCTGGACTAATGGTTAAGGTCTGAACTCTTACTCTGGACTAATGGTTAAGGTCTTAACTCTTACTCTGGACTAATGGTTAAGGTCTTAACTCTTACGCTGGCATCATGGTTAAGGTCTTAACTCTTACTCTGGACTAATGGTTAAGGTCTTAACTCTTACTCTGGCATCATGGTTAAGGTCTTAACTCTTACTTTGGACTAATGGTTAAGGTCTTAACTCTTACTCTGGCATCATGGTTAAGGTCTTAACACTTACTCTGGACTAATGGTTAAGGTCTTAACTCTTACTCTGGCATCATCGTTAAGGTCTTAACTCTTACTCTGGCATCATGGTTAAGGTCTTAGACTCTTACTCTGGACTAATGGTTAAGGTCTTAACTCTTACTCTGGACTAACGGTTAAGGTCTTAACTCTTACTCTTGCATCATCGTTAAGGTCTTAACTCTTACTCTGGCATCATGGTTAAGGTCTTAACTCTTACTCTGGACTAATGGTTAAGGTCTTAACTCTTACTCTGGACTAATGGTTAAGGTCTTAACTCTTACTCTGGACTAATGGTTAAGGTCTTAACTCTTAGTCTGGCATCATGGTTAAGGTCTTATCTCTTACTCTGGACTAATGGTTAAGGTCTTAGACTCTTACTCTGGACTAATGGTTAAGGTCTTAACTCTTTCTCTGGGCTAATGGTTAAGGTCTTAGACTCTTACTCTGGCATCATGGTTAAGGTCTTAGACTCTTACTCTGGCATCAAGGTTAAGGTCTTAACTCTTACTCTGGCATCATGGTTAAGGTCTTAACTCTTACTCTGGACCAATGGTTAAGGTCTTAACTCTTACTCTGGACTAATGGTTAAAGCCTTAACTCTTACTCTGGACTAATGGTTAAGGTCTTAACACTTGCTCTTGCATCATCGTTAAGGTCTTAACTCTTACTCTGGCATCATGGTTAAGGTCTTAACTCTTACTCTGGCATCATGGTTAAGGTCTTAACTCTTACTCTGGACTAATGGTTAAGGTCTTAACTCTTACTCTGGGATCATGGTTAAGGTCTTAACTCTTACTCTGGATACATGGTTAAGGTCTTAACTCTTACTCTGGACTAATGGTTAAGGTCTTAACTCTTATTCTGGCATCATGGTTAAGGTCTTAGACTCTTACTCTGGACTAATGGTTAAGGTCTTAACTCTTACTCTGGCATCATGGTTAAGGTCTTAACTCTTACTCTGGACTAATGGTTAAGGTCTTAGACTCTTACTCTGGACTAATGGTTAAGGTCTTAACTTTTTCTCTGGGCTAATGGTTAAGGTCTTAGACTCTTACTCTGGCATCATGGTTAAGGTCTTAGACTCTTACTCTGGCATCAAGGTTAAGGTCTTAACTCTTACTCTGGCATCATGGTTAAGGTCTTAACTCTTACTCTGGACTAATGGTTAAGGTCTGAACTCTTACTCTGGACTAATGGTTAAGGTCTTAACTCTTACTCTGGACTAATGGTTAAGGTCTTAGACTCTTACTCTCGACTAATGGTTAAGGTCTTAACTCTTACTCTGGAATCATGGTTAAGGTCTAAGACTCTTACGCTGGCATCATGGTTAAGGTCTTAACTCTTACTCTGGACTAATGGTTAAGGTCTTAACTCTTACTCTGGCATCATGGTTAAGGTCTTAACTCTTACTCTGGACTAATGGTTAAGGTCTTAACTCTTACTCTGGCATCATGGTTAAGGTCTTAGACTCATACTTTGGCATCATGGTTAAGATCTTATCTCTTCCTCTGGACTAATGGTTAAGGTCTTAACTCTTACTCTGGAATCATGGTTAAGGTCTTAGACTCTTACTTTGGACTAATGGTTAAGGTCTTAACTCTTACTCTGGGCTAATGGTTAAGGTCTTAACTCTTACTCTGGACTAATGGTTAAGGTCTTATCTCTTACTCTGGACTAATGGTTAAGGTCTTAGACTCTTACTCTGGCATCATGGATAAGGTCTTAGACTCTTACTCTGGACTACTGGTTAATGTCTTAACTCTTACTCTGGCGTCATGGTTAAGGTCTTAACTCTCACTCTGGCATCATGGTTAAGGTCTTAACTCTTACTCTGTACTCACGGTTAAGGTCTTAACTCTTACTCTGGCATCATGGTTAAGGTCTTAACTCTTACTCTGGACTAATGGTTAAGGTCTTAACTCTTACTCTGGACTAATGGTTAAGGTCTTAACTCTTACTCTGGAATCATGGTTAAGGTCTTAACTCTTACTCTGGACTAATGGTTAAGGTCTTAACTCTTACTCTGGACTAATGGTTAAGGTCTTAACTCTTACTCTGGCATCATGGTTAAGGTCTTAGACTCTTACTCTGGACTAATGGTTAAGGTCTTAACTCTTACTCTGGCATCATGGTTAAGGTCTTAACTCTTACTCTGGACTAATGGTTAAGGTCTTAGACTCTTACTCTGGACTAATGGTTAAGGTCTTAACTCTTTCTCTGGGCTAATGGTTAAGGTCTTAGACTCTTACTCTGGCATCATGGTTAAGGTCTTAGACTCTTACTCTGGCATCAAGGTTAAGGTCTTAACTCTTACTCTGGCATCATGGTTAAGGTCTTAAATCTTACTCTGGACTAATGGTTAAGGTCTTAGACTCTTACTCTGGACTAATGGTTAAGGTCTTAACTCTTACTCTGGCATCATGGTTAAGGTCTTAGACTCTTACTCTGGACTAATGGTTAAGGTCTTAACTCTTACTCTGGACTAATGGTTAAGGTCTTAACTCTTATTCTGGGCTAATGGTTAAGGTCTTAACTCTTACTCTGGACTAATTGTTAAGGTCTTAACTCTTACTCTGGACTAATGGTTAAGGTCTTAGACTCTTACTCTCGACTAATGGTTAAGGTCTTAACTCTTACTCTGGAATCATGGTTAAGGTCTTAGACTCTTACTCTGGACTAATGGTTAATGTCTTAACTCATACTCTGGACTAATGGTTAAGGTCTTAGACTCTTACTCTGGACTAATGGTTAAGGTCTCAACTCTTACTCTGGACTAATGGTTAAGGTCTTAACTCTTACTCTGGACTAATGGTTAAGGTCTTAACGCTTACGCTGGCATCATGGTTAAGGTCTTAACTCTTACTCTGGACTAATGGTTAAGGTCTTAACTCTTACTCTGGCATCATGGTTAAGGTCTTAACTCTTACTCTGGACTAATGGTTAAGGTCTTAACTCTTACTCTGGCATCATGGTTAAGGTCTTAACACTTACTCTGGACTAATGGTTAAGGTCTCAACTCTTACTCTGGACTAATGGTTAAGGTCTTAACTCTTACTCTGGACTAATGGTTAAGGTCTTAACGCTTACGCTGGCATCATGGTTAAGGTCTTAACTCTTACTCTGGACTAATGGTTAAGGTCTTAACTCTTACTCTGGCATCATCGTTAAGGTCTTAACTCTTACTCTGGCATCATGGTTAAGGTCTTAGACTCTTACTCTGGACTAATGGTTAAGGTCTTACCTCTTACCCTGGACTAATGGTTAAGGTCTTAACTCTTACTCTTGCATCATCGTTAAGGTCTTAACTCTTACTCTGGCATCATGGTTAAGGTCTTAACTCTTACTCTGGACTAATGGTTATGGTCTTAACTCTTACTCTAGACTAATGGTTAAGGTATTAACTCTTTCTCTGGCATCATGGTTAAGGTCTTAACTCTGGCATCATGGTTAAGGTCTTAACTCTTACTCTGGACTAATGGTTGGGGTCTTAACTCTTAGTCTGGCATCATGGTTAAGGTCTTATCTCTTACTCTGGACTAATGGTTAAGGTCTTAGACTCTTACTCTGGACTAATGGTTAAGGTCTTAACTCTTTCTCTGGGCTAATGGTTAAGGTCTTAGACTCTTACTCTGGCATCATGGTTAAGGTCTTAGACTCTTACTCTGGCATCAAGGTTAAGGTCTTAACTCTTACTCTGGCATCATGGTTAAGGTCTTAACTCTTACTCTGGACCAATGGTTAAGGTCTTAACTCTTACTCTGGACTAATGGTTAAGGTCTTAACTCTTACTCTGGACTAATGGTTAAGGTCTTAACTCTTACTCTTGCATCATCGTTAAGGTCTTAACTCTTACTCTTGCATCATGGTTAAGGTCTTAACTCTTACTCTGGCATCATGGTTAAGGTCTTAACTCTTACTCTGGACTAATGGTTAAGGTCTTAACTCTTACTCTGGGATCATGGTTAAGGTCTTAACTCTTACTCTGGACACATGGTTAAGGTCTTAACTCTTACTCTGGACTAATGGTTAAGGTCTTAACTCTTATTCTGGCATCATGGTTAAGGTCTTAGACTCTTACTCTGGACTAATGGTTAAGGTCTTAACTCTTACTCTGGCATCATGGTTAAGGTCTTAACTCTTACTCTGGACTAATGGTTAAGGTCTTAGACTCTTACTCTGGACTAATGGTTAAGGTCTTAGACTCTTACTCTGGACTAATGGTTAAGGTCTTAACTCTTACTCTGGACTAAAGGTTAAGGTCTTAACTCTTACGCTGGCATCATGGTTAAGGTCTTAACTCTTACTCTGGACTAATGGTTAAGGTCTTAATTCTTACTCTGGCATCATGGTTAAGGTCTTAACTCTTACTTTGGACTAATGGTTAAGGTCTTAACTCTTACTCTGGCATCATGGTTAAGGTCTTAACACTTACTCTGGACTAATGGTTAAGGTCTTAACTCTTACTCTGGCATCATCGTTAAGGTCTTAACTCTTACTCTGGCATCATGGTTAAGGTCTTAGACTCTTACTCTGGACTAATGGTTAAGGTCTTAACTCTTACTCTGGACTAATGGTTAAGGTCTTAACTCTTACTCTTGCATCATCATTAAGGTCTTAACTCTTACTCTGGCATCATGGTTAAGGTCTTATCTCTTACTCTGGACTAATGGTTAAGGTCTTAACTCTTACTCTGGACTAATGGTTAAGGTCTTAACTCTTACTCTGGCATCATGGTTAAGGTCTTAACTCTGGCATCATGGTTAAGGTCTTAACTCTTACTCTGGACTAATGGTTAAGGTCTTAACTCTTAGTCTGGCATCATGGTTAAGGTCTTATCTCTTACTCTGGACTAATGGTTAAGGTCTTAGACTCTTACTCTGGACTAATGGTTAAGGTCTTAACTCTTTCTCTGGGCTAATGGTTAAGGTCTTAGACTCTTACTCTGGCATCATGGTTAAGGTCTTAGACTCTTACTCTGGCATCAAGGTTAAGGTCTTAACTCTTACTCTGGCATCATGGTTAAGGTCTTAACTCTTACTCTGGACCAATGGTTAAGGTCTTAACTCTTACTCTGGACTAATGGTTAAGGCCTTAGCTCTTACTCTGGACTAATGGTTAAGGTCTTAACACTTACTCTTGCATCATCGTTAAGGTCTTAACTCTTACTCTGGCATCATGGTTAAGGTCTTAACTCTTACTCTGGCATCATGGTTAAGGTCTTAACTCTTACTCTGGACTAATGGTTAAGGTCTTAACTCTTACTCTGGGATCATGGTTAAGGTCTTAACTCTTACTCTGGATACATGGTTAAGGTCTTAACTCTTACTCTGGACTAATGGTTAAGGTCTTAACTCTTATTCTGGCATCATGGTTAAGGTCTTAGACTCTTACTCTGGACTAATGGTTAAGGTCTTAACTCTTACTCTGGCATCATGGTTAAGGTCTTAACTCTTACTCTGGACTAATGGTTAAGGTCTTAGACTCTTACTCTGGACTAATGGTTAAGGTCTTAACTTTTTCTCTGGGCTAATGGTTAAGGTCTTAGACTCTTACTCTGGCATCATGGTTAAGGTCTTAGACTCTTACTCTGGCATCAAGGTTAAGGTCTTAACTCTTACTCTGGCATCATGGTTAAGGTCTTAACTCTTACTCTGGACTAATGGTTAAGGTCTGAACTCTTACTCTGGACTAATGGTTAAGGTCTTAACTCTTACTCTGGACTAATGGTTAAGGTCTTAGACTCTTACTCTCGACTAATGGTTAAGGTCTTAACTCTTACTCTGGACTAATGGTTAAGGTCTTAACTCTTACGCTGGCATCATGGTTAAGGTCTTAACTCTTACTCTGGACTAATGGTTAAGGTCTTAACTCTTACTCTGGCATCATGGTTAAGGTCTTAACTCTTACTTTGGACTAATGGTTAAGGTCTTAACTCTTACTCTGGCATCATGGTTAAGGTCTTAACACTTACTCTGGACTAATGGTTAAGGTCTTAACTCTTACTCTGGCATCATCGTTAAGGTCTTAACTCTTACTCTGGCATCATGGTTAAGGTCTTAGACTCTTACTCTGGACTAATGGTTAAGGTCTTAACTCTTACTCTGGACTAACGGTTAAGGTCTTAACTCTTACTCTTGCATCATCGTTAAGGTCTTAACTCTTACTCTGGCATCATGGTTAAGGTCTTAACTCTTACTCCATGCACCATGCCACTTGATGCCTGAGGCTTGAGCCGGGCAGATGCTTTTACTTGATCTTAAATATTCTTGTGTGATATTACTCCCTCTGTGTCCTACCCCCCCCTGCACAGCGCGCGGATTTATCGCAGCGCGTGTCTCCACCAATTGAGGGTGGAGGCATAGATTCGTTTAATATTTTAAAAATTACCTCCTGCACCCCCCCGAATTCCGCGCTGCACGGACAGCACCTCAGCCTCCCCCCAGAGCAACCGGCCAGTTCAGGGCGGTCTTGCCGGGACACGGAAGGAATACGGCGGCGGCCATTTTGGGTAGGGCTAGATAGTATAAAAATAGTAGAAGGACTCCGTTCTCGAGATACCATGCCACTTGATGCCTGAGGCTTGAGCCGGGCAGATGCTTTTACTTGATTCTTAAATATTCTTGTGTGATATTACTCCCTCTGTGTCCTACCCCCCCTGCACAGCGCGCGGATTTATCGCAGCGCGTGTCTCCACCAATTGAGGGTGGAGGCATAGATTCGTTTAATATTTTAAAAATTACCTCCTGCACCCCCCCGAATTCCGCGCTGCACGGACAGCACCTCAGCCTCCCCCCAGAGCAACCGGCCAGTTCAGGGCGGTCTTGCCGGGAAACGGAAGGAATACGGCGGCGGCCATTTTGGGTAGGGCTAGATAGTATAAAAATAGTAGAAGGACTCCGTTCTCGAGATACCATGCCACTTGATGCCTGAGGCTTGAGCCGGGCAGATGCTTTTACTTGATTCTTAAATATTCTTGTGTGATATTACTCCCTCTGTGTCCTACTCCCCCCTGCACAGCGCGCGGATTTATCGCAGCGCATGTCTCCACCAATTGAGGGTGGAGGCATAGATTAGTTTAATATTTTAAAAATTACCTCCTGCACCCCCCCGAATTCCGCGCTGCACGGACAGCACCTCAGCCTCCCCCCAGAGCAACCGGCCAGTTCAGGGCGGTCTTGCCAGGACACGGAAGGAATACGGCGGCGGCCATTTTGGGTAGGGCTAGATAGTATAAAAATAGTAGAAGGACTCCGTTCTCGAGATACCATGCCACTTGATGACTGAGGCTTGAGCCGGGCAGATGCTTTTACTTGATTCTTAAATATTCTTGTGTGATATTACTCCCTCTGTGTCCTACCCCCCCCTGCACAGCGCGCGGATTTATCGCAGCGCGTGTCTCCACCAATTGAGGGTGGAGGCATAGATTAGTTTAATATTTTAAAAATTACCTCCTGCACCCCCCCGAATTCCGCGCTGCACGGACAGCACCTCAGCCTCCCCCCAGAGCAACCGGCCAGTTCAGGGCGGTCTTGCCGGGACACAGAAGGAATACGGCGGCGGCCTTTTTGGGTAGGGCTAGATAGTATAAAAATAGTAGAAGGACTCCGTTCTCGAGATACCATGCCACTTGATGCCTGAGGCTTGAGCCGGGCAGATGCTTTTACTTGATTCTTAAATATTCTTGTGTGATATTACTCCCTCTGTGTCCTACCCCCCCCCCTGCACAGCGCGCGGATTTATCGCAGCGCGTGTCTCCACCAATTGAGGGTGGAGGCATAGATTCGTTTAATATTTTAAAAATTACCTCCTGCACCCCCCCGAATTCCGCGCTGCACGGACAGCACCTCAGCCTCCCCCCAGAGCAACCGGCCAGTTCAGGGCGGTCTTGCCGGGACACGGAAGGAATACGGCGGCGGCCATTTTGGGTAGGGCTAGATAGTATAAAAATAGTAGAAGGACTCCGTTCTCGAGATACCATGCCACTTGATGCCTGAGGCTTGAGCCGGGCAGATGCTTTTACTTGATTCTTAAATATTCTTGTGTGATATTACTCCCTCTGTGTCCTACCCCCCCCTGCACAGCGCGCGGATTTATCGCAGCGCGTGTCTCCACCAATTGAGGGTGGAGGCATAGATTCGTTTAATATTTTAAAAATTACCTCCTGCACCCCCCCGAATTCCGCGCTGCACGGACAGCACCTCAGCCTCCCCCCAGAGCAACCGGCCAGTTCAGGGCGGTCTTGCCGGGACACAGAAGGAATACGGCGGCGGCCTTTTTGGGTAGGGCTAGATAGTATAAAAATAGTAGAAGGACTCCGTTCTCGAGATACCATGCCACTTGATGCCTGAGGCTTGAGCCGGGCAGATGCTTTTACTTGATTCTTAAATATTCTTGTGTGATATTACTCCCTCTGTGTCCTACCCCCCCCCTGCACAGCGCGCGGATTTATCGCAGCGCGTGTCTCCACCAATTGAGGGTGGAGGCATAGATTCGTTTAATATTTTAAAAATTACCTCCTGCACCCCCCCGAATTCCGCGCTGCACGGACAGCACCTCAGCCTCCCCCCAGAGCAACCGGCCAGTTCAGGGCGGTCTTGCCGGGACACGGAAGGAATACGGCGGCGGCCATTTTGGGTAGGGCTAGATAGTATAAAAATAGTAGAAGGACTCCGTTCTCGAGATACCATGCCACTTGATGCCTGAGGCTTGAGCCGGGCAGATGCTTTTACTTGATTCTTAAATATTCTTGTGTGATATTACTCCCTCTGTGTCCTACCCCCCCCTGCACAGCGCGCGGATTTATCGCAGCGCGTGTCTCCACCAATTGAGGGTGGAGGCATAGATTTGTTTAATATTTTAAAAATTACCTCCTGCACCCCCCCGAATTCCGCGCTGCACGGACAGCACCTCAGCCTCCCCCCAGAGCAACCGGCCAGTTCAGGGCGGTCTTGCCGGGACACGTAAGGAATACGGCGGCGGCCATTTTGGGTAGGGCTAGATAGTATAAAAATAGTAGAAGGACTCCGTTCTCGAGATACCATGCCACTTGATGCCTGAGGCTTGAGCCGGGCAGATGCTTTTACTTGATTCTTAAATATTCTTGTGTGATATTACTCCCTCTGTGTCCTACCCCCCCCTGCACAGCGCGCGGATTTATCGCAGCGCGTGTCTCCACCTTGTTTAATATTTTAAAAATTACCTCCTGCACCCCCCCGAATTCCGCGCTGCACGGACAGCACCTCAGCCTCCCCCCAGAGCAACCGGCCAGTTCAGGGCGGTCTTGCCGGGAAACGGAAGGAATACGGCGGCGGCCATTTTGGGTAGGGCTAGATAGTATATAAATAGACGGCTATGACTCCGCGCAGCGGACGCGCTCAGCGGGCACGCCGCATTCACGCCGGAGTCAAGCCAGAGTCCAGCCCGTCTGCGCCCGTCCGCGCACAGGCCGGGCACAGGGCCAGGGACCCTGTGAAAAATGTCATACCCAGGTGCTATGATAGACAAGATCTGCTTGCCTTACAAACAAAGCCCTGCTGTGGCTCAAATAAACTCGATCCCTCATACTGGGCAGGCCCAGTGAGCTGCCAGGCCTGTCGCCACACTTTTCTGTGGTCCCAAGTTTCGGCCTTCTCAACACCCCAGGATAGCTTTAAAGCAGCCCTAATAAATGCCAGATCTGTACCGAAGCATGCCCAGCATATCCAGGACTTATTGATAGATGACAATTTAGATTGTCTCTTCATTACGGAGACATGGCTTAAACCCTGGTGCACCCCTGATGTGGTTCACACCCTGCCTCCTGGATATGAAATACAAAGAGTAGATAGAGAGAATGAACAATGCGGGGGAGGAGTGGCCATTATATATAGGGACTCCCTCAGCTGCTCGACGATACCACTGCAAGAGCTATCAGATGCAGAAGGGATGGGTTTCATAATTAAAATTAATGATAACTTCTCCTTCTCGGGGGCTTTGATCTATCGCCCACCAGGACCCTGTGCTGGCTTCCTGGGTAACATCGGAGAGGTGCTCAGCCCATTGATACTTAGATATTCTAATTTCACTCTGATGGGTGACATAAACATCCACCTAGAGTCCACAACCGATACACCTGCTGCCTCCTATCGGGAAACCATGGAGGTTTTGGGCCTCACTATTCGAGACACCCTAGCCACCCATGAGGCAGGGCATACAATAGACTGCATTGCCACTAACCTAGACACTTTGACAACTAACCCCCTTAGACCCCAAATTTGGACTGACCATATGCTGATTCCTTTTATGCTTCCCCTTATGTCCTACCGAGAAAACGATCATAAAAAGGAACACAGCAAGGTCACAAGGGATGAATGGAAAACGATACTGTCCCACCCAGAACTTATAACTATAGCCAGGAACTGTAGACCCCAGCTGGTAGTACCTGTAAATCCCATCAGTTTCAGAACATGGATGAATGATCTGAAAGGTACAGTTGGGCAGGGAAAAAACATAACGAGGCAGGGTAGAAAGAAAACATCTGCACCCTGGTTCGATCGAGATCTCAAAGATAAACAAGGGGAGCTTAGAAGAGCTGAACGAAGCTGGCGGAAATACTACTCTAGCCTAGAACGTAACAAATACAAAAGGATAAAAAATGCCTATCATGCGCTAATTAAACAGGCTAAAAAAAGGTACTTCTCGTTGGCAATAGAAACAGCCAGCAGCAAACAAAAGGAAATATTTAAAATTGTAAACGGCTTTAATAAGCCTAAATGTTTAGCGCAGGATATCCCGCCCTCGCAGGCACTCTGTGACAAGATCGCAGATTTCTTTGAGGGAAAAGTACAGGGGCTGACGAAGGACTTCGATGTCCCTATATTAGAGCCAAGAACAGAGGATGATATAGTGAGGCAAGGGGCCACGCAGTTGACAACTTTCCTTCCAGTTAGCCTGGAGGATACCAAAAGAGGAATTCTGGCAACAAAATCCGGATCCCCCTTCGACCCATGCCCAGTTAGACTTTTACACCTCATTGTGGACATTGCCAATCCAATAATAAATGCCATTGTCAACACCTCACTGTCCACAGCCAAAGTCCCCCCAGAGTGGAAACTGGCAGCGGTGAAACCACTGCAAAAAAAACAACTCCCTGACCCCACCACATTGTCGAACCTACGACCCATCTCACGACTTCCGGCTCTGTGCAAAGTCACAGAGTCAATTGTAAATAAACAACTTACTCGTTTCTTGGAAGATAGTGATGTATGGCACCCCAACCAGGCAGGTTTCAGGGCCCAACATTCCACCGAATCGGCCCTCCTGTTCACTACAGAAACTATCCGCTCAGCCCTAGACCAAGGCAAGAAGGCCGTCCTGATTTTATTAGACCTATCGGCGGCCTTCGACACGGTCTCACATGCCATCCTATTAGACCGGTTAATAACATCTGGTGTCACAGGGACAGTGCTTGAGTGGATAAGAAACTTTTTAAGTGACAGGAGGCAAGTGGTGACCCTGGGGGAATTCTGCTCCAGTGAAAAAGCGCTGTTGACGGGAGTTCCGCAGGGTTCGAGCCTGAGCCCGACCCTGTTTAATGTTTATACTGCACCCCTGATAAAACTGATATCGTCATTTGGCATAGACGCTATAGCCTATGCCGATGACACACAACTTATCCTGGTAATGGATAAGGATAACCAAGCCTGGGAGGATAAGCTCAAAGGTTGCCTAACGGCCACCTTTGAATGGATGCGCCTAAATCACCTGAAATGCAACACAGGTAAAACAGAGATCATGCCTATAGGCCCAAAAAATGAGTTCACCCCACGATTATGGTGGCCAGAAAAAGCTGAAATACCACCTCATACAACCGACTCGGCCCGTAATCTGGGGGTGCATTTTGACTCTGACCTGTCTTTTAGACAACAAGCAGCTAGAGTGGCAGGCATGTGCTTTGGGGTAATAAAGGGACTGAGAAAGTTCTTTGATCTTTTGCCCCTTGAAGCAAGGAAAACAGTTACGGTTGCACTTGTAACATCGCGCATCGATTACTGCAACAGCCTCTATGCTGGTACAAATAAAGTTGTCACACACAAACTTCAGATGGTGCAACATGCAGCAGCGAGGCTGGTTCTAAAATGGCCGAAAAGATCATCTGCAACCAAAGCCCTCAAGGCATTACATTGGCTGCCCATTACAAAAAGGGTTTTGTTTAAAGTACTGTTAATTACTTTTAGAGCTGTTCACAACCTAGGCCCGTCCTATCTGAGGAAAAAATTCAGCAGATACTGTCCAACCAGAGCACTGCGTTCTTCAACGGCCAACCTGCTTACCGTCCCGAGTTTCAGACTCAAAACTCGAGGGGGCAAATCCCTGGCGGTACTGGGAGCAAAAGCATGGAATACTCTTCCCCCCCAGTTGAGATTACTGGATAAAGAAATAGACTTCCGTAAACATTTAAAAACCTGGATCTTTAATCTCCAAGATATAACTGCCAGAAGCCTAGTGTAATTCGGGTTCTCGGTCAAGTAAGCATAGGGACTACCTAACATCTGGTGGTCCTTTCTGGGCGCCTAGATGCTCCTTGGAGCGATTGCCGCGCGATACAAATTGGCACTTACATTACATTACATTACTCTGGACTAATGGTTAAGGTCTTAACTCTTACTCTGGACTAATGGTTAAGGTCTTAACTCTTACTCTGGCATCATGGTTAAGGTCTTAACTCTGGCATCATGGTTAAGGTCTTAACTCTTACTCTGGACTAATGGTTAAGGTCTTAACTCTTAGTCTGGCATCATGGTTAAGGTCTTATCTCTTACTCTGGACTAATGGTTAAGGTCTTAGACTCTTACTCTGGACTAATGGTTAAGGTCTTAACTCTTTCTCTGGGCTAATGGTTAAGGTCTTAGACTCTTACTCTGGCATCATGGTTAAGGTCTTAGACTCTTACTCTGGCATCAAGGTTAAGGTCTTAACTCTTACTCTGGCATCATGGTTAAGGTCTTAACTCTTACTCTGGACCAATGGTTAAGGTCTTAACTCTTACTCTGGACTAATGGTTAAAGCCTTAACTCTTACTCTGGACTAATGGTTAAGGTCTTAACACTTGCTCTTGCATCATCGTTAAGGTCTTAACTCTTACTCTGGCATCATGGTTAAGGTCTTAACTCTTACTCTGGCATCATGGTTAAGGTCTTAACTCTTACTCTGGACTAATGGTTAAGGTCTTAACTCTTACTCTGGGATCATGGTTAAGGTCTTAACTCTTACTCTGGATACATGGTTAAGGTCTTAACTCTTACTCTGGACTAATGGTTAAGGTCTTAACTCTTATTCTGGCATCATGGTTAAGGTCTTAGACTCTTACTCTGGACTAATGGTTAAGGTCTTAACTCTTACTCTGGCATCATTGTTAAGGTCTTAACTCTTACTCTGGACTAATGGTTAAGGTCTTAGACTCTTACTCTGGACTAATGGTTAAGGTCTTAACTTTTTCTCTGGGCTAATGGTTAAGGTCTTAGACTCTTACTCTGGCATCATGGTTAAGGTCTTAGACTCTTACTCTGGCATCAAGGTTAAGGTCTTAACTCTTACTCTGGCATCATGGTTAAGGTCTTAACTCTTACTCTGGACTAATGGTTAAGGTCTGAACTCTTACTCTGGACTAATGGTTAAGGTCTTAACTCTTACTCTGGACTAATGGTTAAGGTCTTAGACTCTTACTCTCGACTAATGTTAAGGTCTTAACTCTTACTCTGGAATCATGGTTAAGGTCTAAGACTCTTACGCTGGCATCATGGTTAAGGTCTTAACTCTTACTCTGGACTAATGGTTAAGGTCTTAACTCTTACTCTGGCATCATGGTTAAGGTCTTAACTCTTACTCTGGACTAATGGTTAAGGTCTTAACTCTTACTCTGGCATCATGGTTAAGGTCTTAACACTTACTCTGGACTAATGGTTAAGGTCTTAACTCTTACTCTGGCATCATCGTTAAGGTCTTAACTCTTACTCTGGCATCATGGTTAAGGTCTTAGACTCTTACTCTGGACTAATGGTTAAGGTCTTAACTCTTACTCTGGACTAATGGTTAAGGTCTTAACTCTTACTCTTGCATCATCGTTAAGGTCTTAACTCTTACTCTGGCATCATGGTTAAGGTCTTAACTCTTACTCTGGACTAATGGTTAAGGTCTTAACTCTTACTCTGGCATCATGGTTAAGGTCTTAACTCTGGCATCATGGTTAAGGTCTTAACTCGTACTCTGGACTAATGGTTAAGGTCTTAACTCTTAGTCTGGCATCATGGTTAAGGTCTTAACTCTTACTCTGGACTAATGGTTAAGGTCTTAGACTCTTACTCTGGACTAATGGTTAAGGTCTTAACTCTTTCTCTGGGCTAATGGTTAAGGTCTTAGACTCTTACTCTGGCATCATGGTTAAGGTCTTAGACTATTACTCTGGCATCAAGGTTAAGGTCTTAACTCTTACTCTGGCATCATGGTTAAGGTCTTAACTCTTACTCTGGACTAATGGTTAAGGTCTTAAGTCTTACTCTGGACTAATGGTTAAGGTCTTAACTCTTACTCTGGACTAATGGTTGAGGTCTTAACTCTTACTCTTGCATCATCATTAAGGTCTTAACTCTTACTCTGGCATCATGTTTAAGGTCTTAACTCTTACTCTGGCATCATGGTTAATGTCTTAACTCTTACTCTGGACTAATGGTTAAGGTCTTAACTCTTACTCTGGGATCATGGTTAAGTTCGTAACTCTTACTGTGGCCTATTGGTTAAGGTCCTAACTCTTACTCTGGCATCATGGTTAAGGTCTTAGACTCATACTCTGGCATCATGGTTAAGATCTTATCTCTTACTCTGGACTAATGGTTAAGGTCTTAACTCTTACTCTGGCATCATGGTTAAGGCCTTAGACTCTTACTTTGGACTAATGGTTAAGGTCTTAACTCTTACTCTGGGCTAATGGTTAAGGTCTTAACTCTTACTCTGGACTAATGGTTAAGGTCTTATCTCTTACTCTGGACTAATGGTTAAGGTCTTAGACTCTTACTCTGGCATCATGGATAAGGTCTTAGACTCTTACTCTGGACTACTGGTTAATGTCTTAACTCTTACTCTGGCGTCATGGTTAAGGTCTTAACTCTTACTCTGGCATCATGGTTAAGGTCTTAACTCTTACTCTGTACTCATGGTTAAGGTCTTAACTCTTTCTCTGGGCTAATGGTTAAGGTCTTAGACTCTTACTCTGGCATCATGGTTAAGGTCTTAGACTCTTACTCTGGCATCAAGGTTAAGGTCTTAACTCTTACTCTGGCATCATGGTTAAGGTCTTAACTCTTACTCTGGACTAATGGTTAAGGTCTTAACTCTTACTCTGGCATCATGGTTAAGGTCTTAGACTCTTACTCTGGACTAATGGTTAAGGTCTTAACTCTTACTCTGGCATCATGGTTAAGGTCTTAACTCTTACTCTGGACTAATGGTTAAGGTCTTAGACTCTTACTCTGGACTAATGGTTAAGGTCTTAACTCTTTCTCTGGGCTAATGGTTAAGGTCTTAGACTCTTACTCTGGCATCATGGTTAAGGTCTTAGACTCTTACTCTGGCATCAAGGTTAAGGTCTTAACTCTTACTCTGGCATCATGGTTAAGGTCTTAAATCTTACTCTGGACTAATGGTTAAGGTCTTAGAATCTTACTCTGGACTAATGGTTAAGGGCTTAACTCTTACTCTGGCATCATGGTTAAGGTCTTAGACTCTTACTCTGGACTAATGGTTAAGGTCTTAACTCTTACTCTGGACTAATGGTTAAGGTCTTAACTCTTACTCTGGGCTAATGGTTAAGGTCTTAACTCTTACTCTGGACTAATTGTTAAGGTCTTAACTCTTACTCTGGACTAATGGTTAAGGTCTTAGACTCTTACTCTCGACTAATGGTTAAGGTCTTAACTCTTACTCTGGAATCATGGTTAAGGTCTTAGACTCTTACTCTGGACTAATGGTTAATGTCTTAACTCATACTCTGGACTAATGGTTAAGGTCTTAGACTCTTACTCTGGACTAATGGTTAAGGTCTTAACTCTTACTCTGGACTAATGGTTAAGGTCTTAACTCTTACGCTGGCATCATGGTTAAGGTCTTAACTCTTACTCTGGACTAATGGTTAAGGTCTTAACTCTTACTCTGGCATCATGGTTAAGGTCTTAACTCTTACTCTGGACTAATGGTTAAGGTCTTAACTCTTACTCTGGCATCATGGTTAAGGTCTTAACACTTACTCTGGACTAATGGTTAAGGTCTTAACTCTTACTCTGGCATCATCGTTAAGGTCTTAACTCTTACTCTGGCATCATGGTTAAGGTCTTAGACTCTTACTCTGGACTAATGGTTAAGGTCTTACCTATTACCCTGGACTAATGGTTAAGGTCTTAACTCTTACTCTTGCATCATCGTTAAGGTCTTAACTCTTACTCTGGCATCATGGTTAAGGTCTTAACTCTTACTCTGGACTAATGGTTAAGGTCTTAACTCTTACTCTAGACTAATGGTTAAGGTATTAACTCTTACTCTGGCATCATGGTTAAGGTCTTAACTCTGGCATCATGGTTAAGGTCTTAACTCTTACTCTGGACTAATGGTTAGGGTCTTAACTCTTAGTCTGGCATCATGGTTAAGGTCTTATCTCTTACTCTGGACTAATGGTTAAGGTCTTAGACTCTTACTCTGGACTAATGGTTTAGGTCTTAACTCTTTCTCTGGGCTAATGGTTAAGGTCTTAGACTCTTACTCTGGCATCATGGTTAAGGTCTTAGACTCTTACTCTGGCATCAAGGTTAAGGTCTTAACTCTTACTCTGGCATCATGGTTAAGGTCTTAACTCTTACTCTGGACCAATGGTTAAGGTCTTAACTCTTACTCTGGACTAATGGTTAAGGTCTTAACTCTTACTCTGGACTAATGGTTAAGGTCTTAACTCTTACTCTTGCATCATCGTTAAGGTCTTAACTCTTACTCTGGCATCATTGTTAAGGTCTTAACTCTTACTCTGGCATCATGGTTAAGGTCTTAACTCTTACTCTGGACTAATGGTTAAGGTCTTAACTCTTACTCTGGGATCATGGTTAAGGTCTTAACTCTTACTCTGGACACATGGTTAAGGTCTTAACTCTTACTCTGGACTAATGGTTAAGGTCTTAACTCTTATTCTGGCATCATGGTTAAGGTCTTAGACTCTTACTCTGGACTAATGGTTAAGGTCTTAACTCTTACTCTGGCATCATGGTTAAGGTCTTAACTCTTACTCTGGACTAATGGTTAAGGTCTTAGACTCTTACTCTGGACTAATGGTTAAGGTCTTAACTTTTTCTCTGGGCTAATGGTTAAGGTCTTAGACTCTTAATCTGGCATCATGGTTAAGGTCTTAGACTCTTACTCTGGCATCAAGGTTAAGGTCTTAACTCTTACTCTGGCATCATGGTTAAGGTCTTAGACTCTTACTCTGGACTAATGGTTAAGGTCTTAACTCTTACTCTGGCATCATGGTTAAGGTCTTAACTCTTACTCTGGACTAATGGTTAAGGTCTTAGACTCTTACTCTGGACTAATGGTTAAGGTCTTAACTCTTTCTCTGGGCTAATGGTTAAGGTCTTAGACTCTTACTCTGGACTAATGGTTAAGGTCTTAACTCTTACTCTGGACTAATGGTTAAGGTCTTAACTCTTACTCTGGGCTAATGGTTAAGGTCTTAACTCTTACTCTGGACTAATTGTTAAGGTCTTAACTCTTACTCTGGACTAATGGTTAAGGTCTTAGACGCTTACTCTCGACTAATGGTTAAGGTCTTAACTCTTACTCTGGAATCATGGTTAAGGTCTTAGACTCTTACTCTGGACTAATGGTTAAGGTCTTAACTCATACTCTGGACTAAAGGTTAAGGTCTTAGACTCTTACTCTGGACTAATGGTTAAGGTCTTAACTCTTACTCTGGACTAATGGTTAAGGTCTTAACTCTTACTCTGGACTAATGGTTAAGGTCTTAACTCTTACGCTGGCATCATGGTTAAGGTCTTAACTCTTACTCTGGACTAATGGTTAAGGTCTTAACTCTTACTCTGGCATCATGGTTAAGGTCTTAACTCTTACTCTGGACTAATGGTTAAGGTCTTAACTCTTACTCTGGCATCATGGTTAAGGTCTTAACACTTACTCTGGACTAATGGTTAAGGTTTTAACTCTTACTCTGGCATCATCGTTAAGGTCTTAACTCTTACTCTGGCATCATGGTTAAGGTCTTAACTCTTACTTTGGACTAATGGTTAAGGTCTTAACTCTTACTCTGGCATCATGGTTAAGGTCTTAACACTTACTCTGGACTAATGGTTAAGGTCTTAACTCTTACTCTGGCATCATCGTTAAGGTCTTAACTCTTACTCTGGCATCATGGTTAAGGTCTTAGACTCTTACTCTGGACTAATGGTTAAGGTCTTAACTCTTACTCTGGACTAATGGTTAAGGTCTTAACTCTTACTCTTGCATCATCATTAAGGTCTTAACTCTTACTCTGGCATCATGGTTAAGGTCTTATCTCTTACTCTGGACTAATGGTTAAGGTCTTAACTCTTACTCTGGACTAATGGTTAAGGTCTTAACTCTTACTCTGGCATCATGGTTAAGGTCTTAACTCTGGCATCATGGTTAAGGTCTTAACTCTTACTCTGGACTAATGGTTAAGGTCTTAACTCTTAGTCTGGCATCATGGTTAAGGTCTTATCTCTTACTCTGGACTAATGGTTAAGGTCTTAGACTCTTACTCTGGACTAATGGTTAAGGTCTTAACTCTTTCTCTGGGCTAATGGTTAAGGTCTTAGACTCTTACTCTGGCATCATGGTTAAGGTCTTAGACTCTTACTCTGGCATCAAGGTTAAGGTCTTAACTCTTACTCTGGCATCATGGTTAAGGTCTTAACTCTTACTCTGGACCAATGGTTAAGGTCTTAACTCTTACTCTGGACTAATGGTTAAGGCCTTAACTCTTACTCTGGACTAATGGTTAAGGTCTTAACACTTACTCTTGCATCATCGTTAAGGTCTTAACTCTTACTCTGGCATCATGGTTAAGGTCTTAACTCTTACTCTGGCATCATGGTTAAGGTCTTAACTCTTACTCTGGACTAATGGTTAAGGTCTTAACTCTTACTCTGGGATCATGGTTAAGGTCTTAACTCTTACTCTGGATACATGGTTAAGGTCTTAACTCTTACTCTGGACTAATGGTTAAGGTCTTAACTCTTATTCTGGCATCATGGTTAAGGTCTTAGACTCTTACTCTGGACTAATGGTTAAGGTCTTAACTCTTACTCTGGCATCATGGTTAAGGTCTTAACTCTTACTCTGGACTAATGGTTAAGGTCTTAGACTCTTACTCTGGACTAATGGTTAAGGTCTTAACTTTTTCTCTGGGCTAATGGTTAAGGTCTTAGACTCTTACTCTGGCATCATGGTTAAGGTCTTAGACTCTTACTCTGGCATCAAGGTTAAGGTCTTAACTCTTACTCTGGCATCATGGTTAAGGTCTTAACTCTTACTCTGGACTAATGGTTAAGGTCTGAACTCTTACTCTGGACTAATGGTTAAGGTCTTAACTCTTACTCTGGACTAATGGTTAAGGTCTTAGACTCTTACTCTCGACTAATGGTTAAGGTCTTAACTCTTACTCTGGACTAATGGTTAAGGTCTTAACTCTTACGCTGGCATCATGGTTAAGGTCTTAACTCTTACTCTGGACTAATGGTTAAGGTCTTAACTCTTACTCTGGCATCATGGTTAAGGTCTTAACTCTTACTTTGGACTAATGGTTAAGGTCTTAACTCTTACTCTGGCATCATGGTTAAGGTCTTAACACTTACTCTGGACTAATGGTTAAGGTCTTAACTCTTACTCTGGCATCATCGTTAAGGTCTTAACTCTTACTCTGGCATCATGGTTAAGGTCTTAGACTCTTACTCTGGACTAATGGTTAAGGTCTTAACTCTTACTCTGGACTAACGGTTAAGGTCTTAACTCTTACTCTTGCATCATCGTTAAGGTCTTAACTCTTACTCTGGCATCATGGTTAAGGTCTTAACTCTTACTCTGGACTAATGGTTAAGGTCTTAACTCTTACTCTGGACTAATGGTTAAGGTCTTAACTCTTACTCTGGCATCATGGTTAAGGTCTTAACTCTGGCATCATGGTTAAGGTCTTAACTCTTACTCTGGACTAATGGTTAAGGTCTTAACTCTTAGTCTGGCATCATGGTTAAGGTCTTATCTCTTACTCTGGACTAATGGTTAAGGTCTTAGACTCTTACTCTGGACTAATGGTTAAGGTCTTAACTCTTTCTCTGGGCTAATGGTTAAGGTCTTAGACTCTTACTCTGGCATCATGGTTAAGGTCTTAGACTCTTACTCTGGCATCAAGGTTAAGGTCTTAACTCTTACTCTGGCATCATGGTTAAGGTCTTAACTCTTACTCTGGACCAATGGTTAAGGTCTTAACTCTTACTCTGGACTAATGGTTAAAGCCTTAACTCTTACTCTGGACTAATGGTTAAGGTCTTAACACTTGCTCTTGCATCATCGTTAAGGTCTTAACTCTTACTCTGGCATCATGGTTAAGGTCTTAACTCTTACTCTGGCATCATGGTTAAGGTCTTAACTCTTACTCTGGACTAATGGTTAAGGTCTTAACTCTTACTCTGGGATCATGGTTAAGGTCTTAACTCTTACTCTGGATACATGGTTAAGGTCTTAACTCTTACTCTGGACTAATGGTTAAGGTCTTAACTCTTATTCTGGCATCATGGTTAAGGTCTTAGACTCTTACTCTGGACTAATGGTTAAGGTCTTAACTCTTACTCTGGCATCATTGTTAAGGTCTTAACTCTTACTCTGGACTAATGGTTAAGGTCTTAGACTCTTACTCTGGACTAATGGTTAAGGTCTTAACTTTTTCTCTGGGCTAATGGTTAAGGTCTTAGACTCTTACTCTGGCATCATGGTTAAGGTCTTAGACTCTTACTCTGGCATCAAGGTTAAGGTCTTAACTCTTACTCTGGCATCATGGTTAAGGTCTTAACTCTTACTCTGGACTAATGGTTAAGGTCTGAACTCTTACTCTGGACTAATGGTTAAGGTCTTAACTCTTACTCTGGACTAATGGTTAAGGTCTTAGACTCTTACTCTCGACTAATGGTTAAGGTCTTAACTCTTACTCTGGAATCATGGTTAAGGTCTAAGAATCTTACGCTGGCATCATGGTTAAGGTCTTAACTCTTACTCTGGACTAATGGTTAAGGTCTTAACTCTTACTCTGGCATCATGGTTAAGGTCTTAACTCTTACTCTGGACTAATGGTTAAGGTCTTAACTCTTACTCTGGCATCATGGTTAAGGTCTTAACACTTACTCTGGACTAATGGTTAAGGTCTTAACTCTTACTCTGGCATCATCGTTAAGGTCTTAACTCTTACTCTGGCATCATGGTTAAGGTCTTAGACTCTTACTCTGGACTAATGGTTAAGGTCTTAACTCTTACTCTGGACTAATGGTTAAGGTCTTAACTCTTACTCTTGCATCATCGTTAAGGTCTTAACTCTTACTCTGGCATCATGGTTAAGGTCTTAACTCTTACTCTGGACTAATGGTTAAGGTCTTAACTCTTACTCTGGCATCATGGTTAAGGTCTTAACTCTGGCATCATGGTTAAGGTCTTAACTCGTACTCTGGACTAATGGTTAAGGTCTTAACTCTTAGTCTGGCATCATGGTTAAGGTCTTAACTCTTACTCTGGACTAATGGTTAAGGTCTTAGACTCTTACTCTGGACTAATGGTTAAGGTCTTAACTCTTTCTCTGGGCTAATGGTTAAGGTCTTAGACTCTTACTCTGGCATCATGGTTAAGGTCTTAGACTATTACTCTGGCATCAAGGTTAAGGTCTTAACTCTTACTCTGGCATCATGGTTAAGGTCTTAACTCTTACTCTGGACTAATGGTTAAGGTCTTAACTCTTACTCTGGACTAATGGTTAAGGTCTTAACTCTTACTCTGGACTAATGGTTGAGGTCTTAACTCTTACTCTTGCATCATCATTAAGGTCTTAACTCTTACTCTGGCATCATGTTTAAGGTCTTAACTCTTACTCTGGCATCATGGTTAATGTCTTAACTCTTACTCTGGACTAATGGTTAAGGTCTTAACTCTTACTCTGGGATCATGGTTAAGTTCGTAACTCTTACTGTGGCCTATTGGTTAAGGTCCTAACTCTTACTCTGGCATCATGGTTAAGGTCTTAGACTCATACTCTGGCATCATGGTTAAGATCTTATCTCTTACTCTGGACTAATGGTTAAGGTCTTAACTCTTACTCTGGCATCATGGTTAAGGCCTTAGACTCTTACTTTGGACTAATGGTTAAGGTCTTAACTCTTACTCTGGGCTAATGGTTAAGGTCTTAACTCTTACTCTGGACTAATGGTTAAGGTCTTATCTCTTACTCTGGACTAATGGTTAAGGTCTTAGACTCTTACTCTGGCATCATGGATAAGGTCTTAGACTCTTACTCTGGACTACTGGTTAATGTCTTAACTCTTACTCTGGCGTCATGGTTAAGGTCTTAACTCTTACTCTGGCATCATGGTTAAGGTCTTAACTCTTACTCTGTACTCATGGTTAAGGTCTTAACTCTTTCTCTGGGCTAATGGTTAAGGTCTTAGACTCTTACTCTGGCATCATGGTTAAGGTCTTAGACTCTTACTCTGGCATCAAGGTTAAGGTCTTAACTCTTACTCTGGCATCATGGTTAAGGTCTTAACTCTTACTCTGGACTAATGGTTAAGGTCTTAACTCTTACTCTGGCATCATGGTTAAGGTCTTAGACTCTTACTCTGGACTAATGGTTAAGGTCTTAACTCTTACTCTGGCATCATGGTTAAGGTCTTAACTCTTACTCTGGACTAATGGTTAAGGTCTTAGACTCTTACTCTGGACTAATGGTTAAGGTCTTAACTCTTTCTCTGGGCTAATGGTTAAGGTCTTAGACTCTTACTCTGGCATCATGGTTAAGGTCTTAGACTCTTACTCTGGCATCAAGGTTAAGGTCTTAACTCTTACTCTGGCATCATGGTTAAGGTCTTAAATCTTACTCTGGACTAATGGTTAAGGTCTTAGAATCTTACTCTGGACTAATGGTTAAGGGCTTAACTCTTACTCTGGCATCATGGTTAAGGTCTTAGACTCTTACTCTGGACTAATGGTTAAGGTCTTAACTCTTACTCTGGACTAATGGTTAAGGTCTTAACTCTTACTCTGGGCTAATGGTTAAGGTCTTAACTCTTACTCTGGACTAATTGTTAAGGTCTTAACTCTTACTCTGGACTAATGGTTAAGGTCTTAGACTCTTACTCTCGACTAATGGTTAAGGTCTTAACTCTTACTCTGGAATCATGGTTAAGGTCTTAGACTCTTACTCTGGACTAATGGTTAATGTCTTAACTCATACTCTGGACTAATGGTTAAGGTCTTAGACTCTTACTCTGGACTAATGGTTAAGGTCTTAACTCTTACTCTGGACTAATGGTTAAGGTCTTAACTCTTACGCTGGCATCATGGTTAAGGTCTTAACTCTTACTCTGGACTAATGGTTAAGGTCTTAACTCTTACTCTGGCATCATGGTTAAGGTCTTAACTCTTACTCTGGACTAATGGTTAAGGTCTTAACTCTTACTCTGGCATCATGGTTAAGGTCTTAACACTTACTCTGGACTAATGGTTAAGGTCTTAACTCTTACTCTGGCATCATCGTTAAGGTCTTAACTCTTACTCTGGCATCATGGTTAAGGTCTTAGACTCTTACTCTGGACTAATGGTTAAGGTCTTACCTATTACCCTGGACTAATGGTTAAGGTCTTAACTCTTACTCTTGCATCATCGTTAAGGTCTTAACTCTTACTCTGGCATCATGGTTAAGGTCTTAACTCTTACTCTGGACTAATGGTTAAGGTCTTAACTCTTACTCTAGACTAATGGTTAAGGTATTAACTCTTACTCTGGCATCATGGTTAAGGTCTTAACTCTGGCATCATGGTTAAGGTCTTAACTCTTACTCTGGACTAATGGTTAGGGTCTTAACTCTTAGTCTGGCATCATGGTTAAGGTCTTATCTCTTACTCTGGACTAATGGTTAAGGTCTTAGACTCTTACTCTGGACTAATGGTTAAGGTCTTAACTCTTTCTCTGGGCTAATGGTTAAGGTCTTAGACTCTTACTCTGGCATCATGGTTAAGGTCTTAGACTCTTACTCTGGCATCAAGGTTAAGGTCTTAACTCTTACTCTGGCATCATGGTTAAGGTCTTAACTCTTACTCTGGACCAATGGTTAAGGTCTTAACTCTTACTCTGGACTAATGGTTAAGGTCTTAACTCTTACTCTGGACTAATGGTTAAGGTCTTAACTCTTACTCTTGCATCATCGTTAAGGTCTTAACTCTTACTCTGGCATCATGGTTAAGGTCTTAACTCTTACTCTGGCATCATGGTTAAGGTCTTAACTCTTACTCTGGACTAATGGTTAAGGTCTTAACTCTTACTCTGGGATCATGGTTAAGGTCTTAACTCTTACTCTGGACACATGGTTAAGGTCTTAACTCTTACTCTGGACTAATGGTTAAGGTCTTAACTCTTATTCTGGCATCATGGTTAAGGTCTTAGACTCTTACTCTGGTCTAATGGTTAAGGTCTTAACTCTTACTCTGGCATCATGGTTAAGGTCTTAACTCTTACTCTGGACTAATGGTTAAGGTCTTAGACTCTTACTCTGGACTAATGGTTAAGGTCTTAACTTTTTCTCTGGGCTAATGGTTAAGGTCTTAGACTCTTAATCTGGCATCATGGTTAAGGTCTTAGACTCTTACTCTGGCATCAAGGTTAAGGTCTTAACTCTTACTCTGGCATCATGGTTAAGGTCTTAGACTCTTACTCTGGACTAATGGTTAAGGTCTTAACTCTTACTCTGGCATCATGGTTAAGGTCTTAACTCTTACTCTGGACTAATGGTTAAGGTCTTAGACTCTTACTCTGGACTAATGGTTAAGGTCTTAACTCTTTCTCTGGGCTAATGGTTAAGGTCTTAGACTCTTACTCTGGACTAATGGTTAAGGTCTTAACTCTTACTCTGGACTAATGGTTAAGGTCTTAACTCTTAATCTTGCATCATCGTTAAGGTCTTAACTCTTACTCTGGCATCATGGTTAAGGTCTTAACTCTTACTCTGGACTAATGGTTACGGTCTTAACTCTTACTCTTGACTAATGGTTAAGGTCTTAACTCTTACTCTGGCATCATGGTTAAGGTCTTAACTCTGGCATCATGGTTAAGGTCTTATCTCTTACTCTGGACTAATGGTTAAGGTCTTAACTCTTACTCTGGACTAATGGTTAAGGTCTTAGACTCTTACTCTGGCATCATGGTAAGGTCTTAACTCTTACTCTGGACTAATGGTTAAGGTCTTAACTCTTACTCTGGCATCATGGTTAAGGTCTTAGACTCTTACTCTGGACTAATGGTTAAGGTCTTAACTCTTACTCTGGACTAATGGTTAAGGTCTTAACTCTTACTCTTGCATCATCGTTAAGGTCTTAACTCTTACTCTGGCATCATGGTTAAGGTCTTAACTCTTACTCTGGACTAATGGTTAAGGTCTTAACTCTTACTCTTGACTAATGGTTAAGGTCTTAACTCTTACTCTGGCATCATGGTTAAGGTCTTAACTCTGGCATCATGGTTAAGGTCTTATCTCTTACTCTGGACTAATGGTTAAGGTCTTAACTCTTACTCTGGACTAATGGTTAAGGTCTTAGACTCTTACTCTGGCATCATGGTAAGGTCTTAACTCTTACTCTGGACTAATGGTTAAGGTCTTAACTCTTACTCTGGACTAATGGTTAAGGTCTTAACTCTTACTCTTGCATCATCGTTAAGGTCTTAACTCTTACTCTGGCATCATGGTTAAGGTCTTAACTCTTACTCTGGCATCATGGTTAAGGTCTTAATTCTTACTCTGGACTAATGGTTAAGGTCTTAACTCTTACTCTGGGATCATGGTTAAGGTCTTAACTCTTACTCTGGACACATGGTTAAGGTCTTAACTCTTACTCTCGACTAATGGTTAAGGTCTTAACTCTTACTCTGGCATCATGGTTAAGGTCTTAGACTCTTACTCTGGACTAATGGTTAAGGTCTTAACTCATACTCTGGACTAATGGTTAAGGTCTTAACTCTTACTCTGGACTAATGGTTAATGTATTAACTCTTACTCTGGCATCATGGTTAAGGTCTTAACTCTTACTCTGGACTAATGGTTAAGGTCTTAACTCTTACTCTGGCATCATGGTTAAGGTCTTAACTCTTACTCTGGACTAATGGTTAAGGTCTTAACTCTTACTCTGGGATCATGGTTAAGTTCGTAACTCTTACTGTGGCCTATTGGTTAAGGTCCTAACTCTTACTCTGGCATCATGGTTAATGTCTTAACTCTTACTCTGGCATCATGGTTAAGGTCTTAACTCTTACTCTGGACTAATGGTTAAGGTCTTAACTCTTACTCTGGCATCACGGTTAAGGTCTTAACTCTTACTCTGGACTAATGGTTAAAGTCTTAACTCTTACTCTGGGCTAATGGTTAAGGTCTTAACTCTTACTCTGGACTAATGGTTAAGGGCTTAACTCCTACTCTGGACTAATGGTTAAGGTCTTAACTCTTACTCTGGACTAATGGTTAAGGTCTTATCTCTTACTCTGGGCTAATGATTAAGGTCTTAACTCTTACTCTGGCATCATGGTTAAGGTCTTAACTCTTACTCTGGCATCATGGTTAAGGTCTTAACTCTTACTCTGGACTAATGGTTAAGGTCTTAACTCTTACTCTGGCATCACGGTTAAGGTCTTAACTCTTACTCTGGACTAATGGTTAAGGTCTTAACTCTTACTCTGGGCTAATGATTAAGGTCTTAACTCTTACTCTGGCATCATGGTTAAGGTTTTAACTCCTACTCTGGACTAATGGTTAAGGTCTTAACTCTTACTCTGGCATCACGGTTAAGGTCTTAACTCTCACTCCGGATTAATGGTTAAGGTCTTAACTCTTACTCTGGACTAATGGTTAAGGTCTTAACTCTTACTCTGGACTAATGGTTAAGGTCTTATCTCTTACTCTGGGCTAATGATTAAGGTCTTAACTCTTACTCTGGCATCATGGTTAAGGTCTTAACTCTTACTCTGGCATCATGGTTAAGGTCTTAACTCTTACTCTGGACTAATGCTTAAGGTCTTAACTCTTACTCTGGCATCACGGTTAAGGTCTTAACTCTTACTCTGGACTAATGGATAAGGTCTTAACTCTTACTCTGGACTAATGGTTAAGGTCTTAACTCTTACTCTAGCATCATGGTTAAGGTCTTAACTCTTACTCTGGACTAATGGTTAAGGTCTTAACTCTTACTCTGGCATCATGGTTAAGGTCTTAACTCTTACTCTGGCATCATTGTTAAGGTCTTAACTCTTACTATGGACTAATGGTTAAGGTCTTAACTCTTACTCTGGACTAATGGTTAAGGTCTTAACTCTTACTCTGGCATCATGGTTAAGGTCTTAGACTCTTACTCTGGAATAATGGTTAAGGTCTTAACTCTTACTCTGGACTAATGGTTAAGGTCTTAACTCTTACTCTGGCATCACGGTTAAGGTATTAACTCTTACTCTGGACTAATGGTTAAGGTCTTAACTCTTACTCTGGGCTAATGGTTAAGGTCTTAACTCTTACTCTGGACTAATGGTTAAGGTCTTAACTCTTACTCTGGACAAATGGTTAAGGTCTTAGACTCTTACTCTGGCATCATGGTTAAGGTCTTAACTCTTACTCTGAACTAATGGTTAAGGTCTTAACTCTTACTCTGGCATCATAGTTAAGTTCGTAACTCATACTGTGGCCTATTGGTTAAGGTCCTAACTCTTACTTTGGCATCATGGTTAATATCTTAACTCTTACTCTGGCATCATGGTTAAGGTCTTAACTCTTACTCTGGACTAATGGTTAAGGTCTTAACTCTTACTCTAGCATCACGGTTAAGGTCTTAACTCTTACTCTGGGCTAATGGTTAAGGTCTTAACTCTTACTCTGGACTAATGGTTAAGGTCTTAACTCTTACTCTGGACTAATGGTTAAGGTCTTAACTCTTACTCTGGACTAATGGTTAAGGTCTTAACTCTTACTCTGGGCTAATGATTAAGGTCTTAACTCTTACTCTGGCATCATGGTAAAGGTCTTAACTCTTACTCTGGACTATTGGTTAAGGTCTTAACTCTTACTCTGGACTAATGGTTACGGTCTTAACTCTTACTCTAGCATCATGGTTAAGGTCTTAACTCTTACTCTGGACTAATGGTTAAGGTCTTAACTCTTACTCTGGCATCATGGTTAAGGTCTTAACTCTTACTCTGGCATCATGGTTAAGGTCTTAACTCTTACTCTGGACTAATGGTTAAGGTCTTAGACTCTTACTCTGGACTAATGGTTAAGGTCTTAACTCTTACTCTGGCATCATGGTTAAGGTCTTAGACTCTTACTCTGGACTAATGGTTAAGGTCTTAACTCTTACTCTGGACTAATGGTTAAGGTCTTAACTCTTACTCTGGACTAATGGTTAAGGTCTTAGACTCTTACTCTCGACTAATGGTTAAGGTCTTACTCTTACTCTGGCATCATGGTTAAGGTCTTAGACTCTTACTCTCGACTAATGGTTAAGGTCTTACTCTTACTCTGGCATCATGGTTAAGGTCTTAACTCTTACTCTGGACTAATGGTTAAGGTCTTAACTCTTACTCTGGCATCATGGTTAAGGTCTTAACTCTTACTCTGGACTAATGGTTAATGTCTTAACTCTTACTCTGGGATCATGGTTAAGTTCGTAACTCTTACTGTGGCCTATTGGTTAAGGTCCTAACTCTTACTCTGGCATCATGGTTAATGTCTTAACTCTTACTCTGGCATCATGGTTAAGGTCTTAACTCTTACTCTGGACTAATGGTTAAGGTCTTAACTTTTTCTCTGGGCTAATGGTTAAGGTCTTAGACTCTTACTCTGGCATCATGGTTAAGGTCTTAGACTCTTACTCTGGCATCAAGGTTAAGGTCTTAACTCTTACTCTGGCATCATGGTTAAGGTCTTAACTCTTACTCTGGACTAATGGTTAAGGTCTGAACTCTTATTTTGGACTAATGGTTAAGGTCTTAACTCTTACTCTGGACTAATGGTTAAGGTCTTAGACTCTTACTCTCGACTAATGGTTAAGGTCTTAACTCTTACTCTGGAATCATGGTTAAGGTCTAAGACTCTTACTCTGGACTAATGGTTAAGGTCTTAACTCATACTCTGGACTAATGGTTAAGGCCTTAGACTCTTACTCTGGACTAATGGTTAAGGTCTTAACTCTTACTCTGGACTAATGGTTAAGGTCTTAACTCTTACTCTGGACTAATGGTTAAGGTCTTAACTCTTACGCTGGCATCATGGTTAAGGTCTTAACTCTTACTCTGGACTAATGGTTAAGGTCTTAACTCTTACTCTGGCATCATGGTTAAGGTCTTAACTCTTACTCTGGACTAATGGTTAAGGTCTTAACTCTTACTCTGGCATCATGGTTAAGGTCTTAACACTTACTCTGGACTAATGGTTAAGGTCTTAACTCTTACTCTGGCATCATCATTAAGGTTTTAACTCCTACTCTGGACTAATGGTTAAGGTCTTAACTCTTACTCTGGCATCACGGTTAAGGTCTTAACTCTCACTCCGGACTAATGGTTAAGGTCTTAACTCTTACTCTGGACTAATGGTTAAGGTCTTAACTCTTACTCTGGACTAATGGTTAAGGTCTTATCTCTTACTCTGGGCTAATGATTAAGGTCTTAACTCTTACTCTGGCATCATGGTTAAGGTCTTAACTCTTACTCTGGCATCATGGTTAAGGTCTTAACTCTTACTCTGGACTAATGCTTAAGGTCTTAACTCTTACTCTGGCATCACGGTTAAGGTCTTAACTCTTACTCTGGACTAATGGATAAGGTCTTAACTCTTACTCTGGACTAATGGTTAAGGTCTTAACTCTTACTCTAGCATCATGGTTAAGGTCTTAACTCTTACTCTGGACTAATGGTTAAGGTCTTAACTCTTACTCTGGCATCATGGTTAAGGTCTTAACTCTTACTCTGGCATCATGGTTAAGGTCTTAACTCTTACTATGGACTAATGGTTAAGGTCTTAACTCTTACTCTGGACTAATGGTTAAGGTCTTAACTCTTACTCTGGCATCATGGTTAAGGTCTTAGACTCTTACTCTGGAATAATGGTTAAGGTCTTAACTCTTACTCTGGACTAATGGTTAAGGTCTTAACTCTTACTCTGGCATCACGGTTAAGGTCTTAACTCTTACTCTGGACTAATGGTTAAGGTCTTAACTCTTACTCTGGGCTAATGGTTAAGGTCTTAACTCTTACTCTGGACTAATGGTTAAGGTCTTAACTCTTACTCTGGACAAATGGTTAAGGTCTTAGACTCTTACTCTGGCATCATGGTTAAGGTCTTAACTCTTACTCTGAACTAATGGTTAAGGTCTTAACTCTTACTCTGGCATCATAGTTAAGTTCGTAACTCATACTGTGGCCTATTGGTTAAGGTCCTAACTCTTACTTTGGCATCATGGTTAATATCTTAACTCTTACTCTGGCATCATGGTTAAGGTCTTAACTCTTACTCTGGACTAATGGTTAAGGTCTTAACTCTTACTCTAGCATCACGGTTAAGGTCTTAACTCTTACTCTGGGCTAATGGTTAAGGTCTTAATTCTTACTCTGGACTAATGGTTAAGGTCTTAACTCTTACTCTGGACTAATGGTTAAGGTCTTAACTCTTACTCTGGACTAATGGTTAAGGTCTTAACTCTTACTCTGGGCTAATGATTAAGGTCTTAACTCTTACTCTGGCATCATGGTAAAGGTCTTAACTCTTACTCTGGACTATTGGTTAAGGTCTTAACTCTTACTCTGGACTAATGGTTACGGTCTTAACTCTTACTCTAGCATCATGGTTAAGGTCTTACCTCTTACTCTGGACTAATGGTTAAGGTCTTAACTCTTACTCTGGCATCATGGTTAAGGTCTTAACTCTTACTCTGGCATCATGGTTAAGGTCTTAACTCTTACTCTGGACTAATGGTTAAGGTCTTAGACTCTTACTCTGGACTAATGGTTAAGGTCTTAACTCTTACTCTGGCATCATGGTTAAGGTCTTAGACTCTTACTCTGGACTAATGGTTAAGGTCTTAACTCTTACTCTGGACTAATGGTTAAGGTCTTAACTCTTACTCTGGACTAATGGTTAAGGTCTTAGACTCTTACTCTCGACTAATGGTTAAGGTCTTACTCTTACTCTGGCATCATGGTTAAGGTCTTAGACTCTTACTCTCGACTAATGGTTAAGGTCTTACTCTTACTCTGGCATCATGGTTAAGGTCTTAACTCTTACTCTGGACTAATGGTTAAGGTCTTAACTCTTACTCTGGCATCATGGTTAAGGTCTTAACTCTTACTCTGGACTAATGGTTAATGTCTTAACTCTTACTCTGGGATCATGGTTAAGTTCGTAACTCTTACTGTGGCCTATTGGTTAAGGTCCTAACTCTTACTCTGGCATCATGGTTAATGTCTTAACTCTTACTCTGGCATCATGGTTAAGGTCTTAACTCTTACTCTGGACTAATGGTTAAGGTCTTAACTTTTTCTCTGGGCTAATGGTTAAGGTCTTAGACTCTTACTCTGGCATCATGGTTAAGGTCTTAGACTCTTACTCTGGCATCATGGTTAAGGTCTTAACTCTTACTCTGGCATCATGGTTAAGGTCTTAACTCTTACTCTGGACTAATGGTTAAGGTCTGAACTCTTATTTTGGACTAATGGTTAAGGTCTTAACTCTTACTCTGGACTAATGGTTAAGGTCTTAGACTCTTACTCTCGACTAATGGTTAAGGTCTTAACTCTTACTCTGGAATCATGGTTAAGGTCTAAGACTCTTACTCTGGACTAATGGTTAAGGTCTTAACTCATACTCTGGACTAATGGTTAAGGCCTTAGACTCTTACTCTGGACTAATGGTTAAGGTCTTAACTCTTACTCTGGACTAATGGTTAAGGTCTTAACTCTTACTCTGGACTAATGGTTAAGGTCTTAACTCTTACGCTGGCATCATGGTTAAGGTCTTAACTCTTACTCTGGACTAATGGTTAAGGTCTTAACTCTTACTCTGGCATCATGGTTAAGGTCTTAACTCTTACTCTGGACTAATGGTTAAGGTCTTAACTCTTACTCTGGCATCATGGTTAAGGTCTTAACACTTACTCTGGACTAATGGTTAAGGTCTTAACTCTTACTCTGGCATCATCGTTAAGGTCTTAACTCTTACTCTGGCATCATGGTTAAGGTCTTAGACTCTTACTCTGGACTAATGGTTAAGGTCTTAACTCTTACTCTGGACTAATGGTTAAGGTCTTAACTCTTACTCTTGCATCATCGTTAAGGTCTTAACTCTTACTCTGGCATCATGGTTAAGGTCCTAACTCTTACTCTGGACTAATGGTTAAGGTCTTAACTCTTACTCTGGACTAATGGTTAAGGTCTTAACTCTTACTCTGGGCTAATGATTAAGGTCTTAACTCTTACTCTGGCATCATGGTAAAGTTCTTAACTCTTACTCTGGACTATTGGTTAAGGTCTTAACTCTTACTCTGGACTAATGGTTACGGTCTTAACTCTTACTCTAGCATCATGGTTAAGGTCTTAACTCTTACTCTGGACTAATGGTTAAGGTCTTAACTCTTACTCTGGCATCATGGTTAAGGTCTTAACTCTTACTCTGGCATCATGGTTAAGGTCTTAACTCTTACTCTGGACTAATGGTTAAGGTCTTAGACTCTTACTCTGGACTAATGGTTAAGGTCTTAACTCTTACTCTGGCATCATGGTTAAGGTCTTAGACTCTTACTCTGGACTAATGGTTAAGGTCTTAACTCTTACTCTGGACTAATGGTTAAGGTCTTAACTCTTACTCTGGACTAATGGTTAAGGTCTTAGACTCTTACTCTCGACTAATGGTTAAGGCCTTACTCTTACTCTGGCATCATGGTTAAGGTCTTAGACTCTTACTCTCGACTAATGGTTAAGGTCTTACTCTTACTCTGGCATCATGGGTAAGGTCTTAACTCTTACTCTGGACTAATGGTTAAGGTCTTAACTCTTACTCTGGCATCATGGTTAAGGTCTTAACTCTTACTCTGGACTAATGGTTAATGTCTTAACTCTTACTCTGGGATCATGGTTAAGTTCGTAACTCTTACTGTGGCCTATTGGTTAAGGTCCTAACTCTTACTCTGGCATCATGGTTAATGTCTTAACTCTTACTCTGGCATCATGGTTAAGGTCTTAACTCTTACTCTGGACTAATGGTTAAGGTCTGAACTCTTATTTTGGACTAATGGTTAAGGTCTTAACTCTTACTCTGGACTAATGGTTAAGGTCTTAGACTCTTACTCTCGACTAATGGTTAAGGTCTTAACTCTTACTCTGGAATCATGGTTAAGGTCTAAGACTCTTACTCTGGACTAATGGTTAAGGTCTTAACTCATACTCTGGACTAATGGTTAAGGCCTTAGACTCTTACTCTGGACTAATGGTTAAGGTCTTAACTCTTACTCTGGACTAATGGTTAAGGTCTTAACTCTTACTCTGGACTAATGGTTAAGGTCTTAACTCTTACGCTGGCATCATGGTTAAGGTCTTAACTCTTACTCTGGACTAATGGTTAAGGTCTTAACTCTTACTCTGGCATCATGGTTAAGGTCTTAACTCTTACTCTGGACTAATGGTTAAGGTCTTAACTCTTACTCTGGCATCATGGTTAAGGTCTTAACACTTACTCTGGACTAATGGTTAAGGTCTTAACTCTTACTCTGGCATCATCGTTAAGGTCTTAACTCTTACTCTGGCATCATGGTTAAGGTCTTAGACTCTTACTCTGGACTAATGGTTAAGGTCTTAACTCTTACTCTGGACTAATGGTTAAGGTCTTAACTCTTACTCTTGCATCATCGTTAAGGTCTTAACTCTTACTCTGGCATCATGGTTAAGGTCTTAACTCTTACTCTGGACTAATGGTTAAGGTCTTAACTCTTACTCTGGACTAATGGTTAAGGTCTTAACTCTTACTCTGGCATCATGGTTAAGGTCTTAACTCTGGCATCATGGTTAAGGTCTTAACTCTTACTCTGGACTAATGGTTAAGGTCTTAACTCTTAGTCTGGCATCATGGTTAAGGTCTTAACTCTTACTCTGGACTAATGGTTAAGGTCTTAGACTCTTACTCTGGACTAATGGTTAAGGTCTTAACTCTTTCTCTGGGCTAATGGTTAAGGTCTTAGACTCTTACTCTGGCATCATGGTTAAGGTCTTAGACTATTACTCTGGCATCAAGGTTAAGGTCTTAACTCTTACTCTGGCATCATGGTTAAGGTCTTAACTCTTACTCTGGACTAATGGTTAAGGTCTTAACTCTTACTCTGGACTAATGGTTAAGGTCTTAACTCTTACTCTGGACTAATGGTTGAGGTCTTAACTCATACTCTTGCATCATCGTTAAGGTCTTAACTCTTACTCTGGCATCATGTTTAAGGTCTTAACTCTTACTCTGGCATCATGGTTAAGGTCTTAACTCTTACTCTGGACTAATGGTTAAGGTCTTAACTCTTACTCTGGGATCATGGTTAAGTTCGTAACTCTTACTGTGGCCTATTGGTTAAGGTCCTAACTCTTACTCTGGCATCATGGTTAAGGTCTTAGACTCATACTCTGGCATCATGGTTAAGATCTTATCTCTTACTCTGGACTAATGGTTAAGGTCTTAACTCTTACTCTGGCATCATGGTTAAGGTCTTAGACTCTTACTTTGGACTAATGGTTAAGGTCTTAACTCTTACTCTGGGCTAATGGTTAAGGTCTTAACTCTTACTCTGGACTAATGGTTAAGGTCTTAACTCTTACTCTGGACTAATGGTTAAGGTCTTAACTCTTAATCTTGCATCATCGTTAAGGTCTTAACTCTTACTCTGGCATCATGGTTAAGGTCTTAACTCTTACTCTGGACTAATGGTTAAGGTCTTAACTCTTACTCTTGACTAATGGTTAAGGTCTTAACTCTTACTCTGGCATCATGGTTAAGGTCTTAACTCTGGCATCATGGTTAAGGTCTTATCTCTTACTCTGGACTAATGGTTAAGGTCTTAACTCTTACTCTGGACTAATGGTTAAGGTCTTAGACTCTTACTCTGGCATCATGGTAAGGTCTTAACTCTTACTCTGGACTAATGGTTAAGGTCTTAACTCTTACTCTGGCATCATGGTTAAGGTCTTAGACTCTTACTCTGGACTAATGGTTAAGGTCTTAACTCTTACTCTGGACTAATGGTTAAGGTCTTAACTCTTACTCTTGCATCATCGTTAAGGTCTTAACTCTTACTCTGGCATCATGGTTAAGGTCTTAACTCTTACTCTGGACTAATGGTTAAGGTCTTAACTCTTACTCTTGACTAATGGTTAAGGTCTTAACTCTTACTCTGGCATCATGGTTAAGGTCTTAACTCTGGCATCATGGTTAAGGTCTTATCTCTTACTCTGGACTAATGGTTAAGGTCTTAACTCTTACTCTGGACTAATGGTTAAGGTCTTAGACTCTTACTCTGGCATCATGGTAAGGTCTTAACTCTTACTCTGGACTAATGGTTAAGGTCTTAACTCTTACTCTGGACTAATGGTTAAGGTCTTAACTCTTACTCTTGCATCATCGTTAAGGTCTTAACTCTTACTCTGGCATCATGGTTAAGGTCTTAACTCTTACTCTGGCATCATGGTTAAGGTCTTAATTCTTACTCTGGACTAATGGTTAAGGTCTTAACTCTTACTCTGGGATCATGGTTAAGGTCTTAACTCTTACTCTGGACACATGGTTAAGGTCTTAACTCTTACTCTCGACTAATGGTTAAGGTCTTAACTCTTACTCTGGCATCATGGTTAAGGTCTTAGACTCTTACTCTGGACTAATGGTTAAGGTCTTAACTCATACTCTGGACTAATGGTTAAGGTCTTAACTCTTACTCTGGACTAATGGTTAATGTATTAACTCTTACTCTGGCATCATGGTTAAGGTCTTAACTCTTACTCTGGACTAATGGTTAAGGTCTTAACTCTTACTCTGGCATCATGGTTAAGGTCTTAACTCTTACTCTGGACTAATGGTTAAGGTCTTAACTCTTACTCTGGGATCATGGTTAAGTTCGTAACTCTTACTGTGGCCTATTGGTTAAGGTCCTAACTCTTACTCTGGCATCATGGTTAATGTCTTAACTCTTACTCTGGCATCATGGTTAAGGTCTTAACTCTTACTCTGGACTAATGGTTAAGGTCTTAACTCTTACTCTGGCATCACGGTTAAGGTCTTAACTCTTACTCTGGACTAATGGTTAAAGTCTTAACTCTTACTCTGGGCTAATGGTTAAGGTCTTAACTCTTACTCTGGACTAATGGTTAAGGGCTTAACTCCTACTCTGGACTAATGGTTAAGGTCTTAACTCTTACTCTGGACTAATGGTTTAGGTCTTATCTCTTACTCTGGGCTAATGATTAAGGTCTTAACTCTTACTCTGGCATCATGGTTAAGGTCTTAACTCTTACTCTGGCATCATGGTTAAGGTCTTAACTCTTACTCTGGACTAATGGTTAAGGTCTTAACTCTTACTCTGGCATCACGGTTAAGGTCTTAACTCTTACTCTGGACTAATGGTTAAGGTCTTAACTCTTACTCTGGGCTAATGATTAAGGTCTTAACTCTTACTCTGGCATCATGGTTAAGGTTTTAACTCCTACTCTGGACTAATGGTTAAGGTCTTAACTCTTACTCTGGCATCACGGTTAAGGTCTTAACTCTCACTCCGGACTAATGGTTAAGGTCTTAACTCTTACTCTGGACTAATGGTTAAGGTCTTAACTCTTACTCTGGACTAATGGTTAAGGTCTTATCTCTTACTCTGGGCTAATGATTAAGGTCTTAACTCTTACTCTGGCATCATGGTTAAGGTCTTAACTCTTACTCTGGCATCATGGTTAAGGTCTTAACTCTTACTCTGGACTAATGCTTAAGGTCTTAACTCTTACTCTGGCATCACGGTTAAGGTCTTAACTCTTACTCTGGACTAATGGATAAGGTCTTAACTCTTACTCTGGACTAATGGTTAAGGTCTTAACTCTTACTCTAGCATCATGGTTAAGGTCTTAACTCTTACTCTGGACTAATGGTTAAGGTCTTAACTCTTACTCTGGCATCATGGTTAAGGTCTTAACTCTTACTCTGGCATCATTGTTAAGGTCTTAACTCTTACTATGGACTAATGGTTAAGGTCTTAACTCTTACTCTGGACTAATGGTTAAGGTCTTAACTCTTACTCTGGCATCATGGTTAAGGTCTTAGACTCTTACTCTGGAATAATGGTTAAGGTCTTAACTCTTACTCTGGACTAATGGTTAAGGTCTTAACTCTTACTCTGGCATCACGGTTAAGGTATTAACTCTTACTCTGGACTAATGGTTAAGGTCTTAACTCTTACTCTGGGCTAATGGTTAAGGTCTTAACTCTTACTCTGGACTAATGGTTAAGGTCTTAACTCTTACTCTGGACAAATGGTTAAGGTCTTAGACTCTTACTCTGGCATCATGGTTAAGGTCTTAACTCTTACTCTGAACTAATGGTTAAGGTCTTAACTCTTACTCTGGCATCATAGTTAAGTTCGTAACTCATACTGTGGCCTATTGGTTAAGGTCCTAACTCTTACTTTGGCATCATGGTTAATATCTTAACTCTTACTCTGGCATCATGGTTAAGGTCTTAACTCTTACTCTGGACTAATGGTTAAGGTCTTAACTCTTACTCTAGCATCACGGTTAAGGTCTTAACTCTTACTCTGGGCTAATGGTTAAGGTCTTAACTCTTACTCTGGACTAATGGTTAAGGTCTTAACTCTTACTCTGGACTAATGGTTAAGGTCTTAACTCTTACTCTGGACTAATGGTTAAGGTCTTAACTCTTACTCTGGGCTAATGATTAAGGTCTTAACTCTTACTCTGGCATCATGGTAAAGGTCTTAACTCTTACTCTGGACTATTGGTTAAGGTCTTAACTCTTACTCTGGACTAATGGTTACGGTCTTAACTCTTACTCTAGCATCATGGTTAAGGTCTTAACTCTTACTCTGGACTAATGGTTAAGGTCTTAACTCTTACTCTGGCATCATGGTTAAGGTCTTAACTCTTACTCTGGCATCATGGTTAAGGTCTTAACTCTTACTCTGGACTAATGGTTAAGGTCTTAGACTCTTACTCTGGACTAATGGTTAAGGTCTTAACTCTTACTCTGGCATCATGGTTAAGGTCTTAGACTCTTACTCTGGACTAATGGTTAAGGTCTTAACTCTTACTCTGGACTAATGGTTAAGGTCTTAACTCTTACTCTGGACTAATGGTTAAGGTCTTAGACTCTTACTCTCGACTAATGGTTAAGGTCTTACTCTTACTCTGGCATCATGGTTAAGGTCTTAGACTCCTTCTCTCGACTAATGGTTAAGGTCTTACTCTTACTCTGGCATCATGGTTAAGGTCTTAACTCTTACTCTGGACTAATGGTTAAGGTCTTAACTCTTACTCTGGCATCATGGTTAAGGTCTTAACTCTTACTCTGGACTAATGGTTAATGTCTTAACTCTTACTCTGGGATCATGGTTAAGTTCGTAACTCTTACTGTGGCCTATTGGTTAAGGTCCTAACTCTTACTCTGGCATCATGGTTAATGTCTTAACTCTTACTCTGGCATCATGGTTAAGGTCTTAACTCTTACTCTGGACTAATGGTTAAGGTCTTAACTTTTTCTCTGGGCTAATGGTTAAGGTCTTAGACTCTTACTCTGGCATCATGGTTAAGGTCTTAGACTCTTACTCTGGCATCAAGGTTAAGGTCTTAACTCTTACTCTGGCATCATGGTTAAGGTCTTAACTCTTACTCTGGACTAATGGTTAAGGTCTGAACTCTTATTTTGGACTAATGGTTAAGGTCTTAACTCTTACTCTGGACTAATGGTTAAGGTCTTAGACTCTTACTCTCGACTAATGGTTAAGGTCTTAACTCTTACTCTGGAATCATGGTTAAGGTCTAAGACTCTTACTCTGGACTAATGGTTAAGGTCTTAACTCATACTCTGGACTAATGGTTAAGGCCTTAGACTCTTACTCTGGACTAATGGTTAAGGTCTTAACTCTTACTCTGGACTAATGGTTAAGGTCTTAACTCTTACTCTGGACTAATGGTGAAGGTCTTAACTCTTACGCTGGCATCATGGTTAAGGTCTTAACTCTTACTCTGGACTAATGGTTAAGGTCTTAACTCTTACTCTGGCATCATGGTTAAGGTCTTAACTCTTACTCTGGACTAATGGTTAAGGTCTTAACTCTTACTCTGGCATCATGGTTAAGGTCTTAACACTTACTCTGGACTAATGGTTAAGGTCTTAACTCTTACTCTGGCATCATCGTTAAGGTTTTAACTCCTACTCTGGACTAATGGTTAAGGTCTTAACTCTTACTCTGGCATCACGGTTAAGGTCTTAACTCTCACTCCGGACTAATGGTTAAGGTCTTAACTCTTACTCTGGACTAATGGTTAAGGTCTTAACTCTTACTCTGGACTAATGGTTAAGGTCTTATCTCTTACTCTGGGCTAATGATTAAGGTCTTAACTCTTACTCTGGCATCATGGTTAAGGTCTTAACTCTTACTCTGGCATCATGGTTAAGGTCTTAACTCTTACTCTGGACTAATGCTTAAGGTCTTAACTCTTACTCTGGCATCACGGTTAAGGTCTTAACTCTTACTCTGGACTAATGGATAAGGTCTTAACTCTTACTCTGGACTAATGGTTAAGGTCTTAACTCTTACTCTAGCATCATGGTTAAGGTCTTAACTCTTACTCTGGACTAATGGTTAAGGTCTTAACTCTTACTCTGGCATCATGGTTAAGGTCTTAACTCTTACTCTGGCATCATGGTTAAGGTCTTAACTCTTACTATGGACTAATGGTTAAGGTCTTAACTCTTACTCTGGACTAATGGTTAAGGTCTTAACTCTTACTCTGGCATCATGGTTAAGGTCTTAGACTCTTACTCTGGAATAATGGTTAAGGTCTTAACTCTTACTCTGGACTAATGGTTAAGGTCTTAACTCTTACTCTGGCATCACGGTTAAGGTCTTAACTCTTACTCTGGACTAATGGTTAAGGTCTTAACTCTTACTCTGGGCTAATGGTTAAGGTCTTAACTCTTACTCTGGACAAATGGTTAAGGTCTTAGACTCTTACTCTGGCATCATGGTTAAGGTCTTAACTCTTACTCTGAACTAATGGTTAAGGTCTTAACTCTTACTCTGGCATCATAGTTAAGTTCGTAACTCATACTGTGGCCTATTGGTTAAGGTCCTAACTCTTACTTTGGCATCATGGTTAATATCTTAACTCTTACTCTGGCATCATGGTTAAGGTCTTAACTCTTACTCTGGACTAATGGTTAAGGTCTTAACTCTTACTCTAGCATCACGGTTAAGGTCTTAACTCTTACTCTGGGCTAATGGTTAAGGTCTTAACTCTTACTCTGGACTAATGGTTAAGGTCTTAACTCTTACTCTGGACTAATGGTTAAGGTCTTAACTCTTACTCTGGACTAATGGTTAAGGTCTTAACTCTTACTCTGGGCTAATGATTAAGGTCTTAACTCTTACTCTGGCATCATGGTAAAGGTCTTAACTCTTACTCTGGACTATTGGTTAAGGTCTTAACTCTTACTCTGGACTAATGGTTACGGTCTTAACTCTTACTCTAGCATCATGGTTAAGGTCTTACCTCTTACTCTGGACTAATGGTTAAGGTCTTAACTCTTACTCTGGCATCATGGTTAAGGTCTTAACTCTTACTCTGGCATCATGGTTAAGGTCTTAACTCTTACTCTGGACTAATGGTTAAGGTCTTAGACTCTTACTCTGGACTAATGGTTAAGGTCTTAACTCTTACTCTGGCATCATGGTTAAGGTCTTAGACTCTTACTCTGGACTAATGGTTAAGGTCTTAACTCTTACTCTGGACTAATGGTTAAGGTCTTAACTCTTACTCTGGACTAATGGTTAAGGTCTTAGACTCTTACTCTCGACTAATGGTTAAGGTCTTACTCTTACTCTGGCATCATGGTTAAGGTCTTAGACTCTTACTCTCGACTAATGGTTAAGGTCTTACTCTTACTCTGGCATCATGGTTAAGGTCTTAACTCTTACTCTGGACTAATGGTTAAGGTCTTAACTCTTACTCTGGCATCATGGTTAAGGTCTTAACTCTTACTCTGGACTAATGGTTAATGTCTTAACTCTTACTCTGGGATCATGGTTAAGTTCGTAACTCTTACTGTGGCCTATTGGTTAAGGTCCTAACTCTTACTCTGGCATCATGGTTAATGTCTTAACTCTTACTCTGGCATCATGGTTAAGGTCTTAACTCTTACTCTGGACTAATGGTTAAGGTCTTAACTTTTTCTCTGGGCTAATGGTTAAGGTCTTAGACTCTTACTCTGGCATCATGGTTAAGGTCTTAGACTCTTACTCTGGCATCATGGTTAAGGTCTTAACTCTTACTCTGGCATCATGGTTAAGGTCTTAACTCTTACTCTGGACTAATGGTTAAGGTCTGAACTCTTATTTTGGACTAATGGTTAAGGTCTTAACTCTTACTCTGGACTAATGGTTAAGGTCTTAGACTCTTACTCTCGACTAATGGTTAAGGTCTTAACTCTTACTCTGGAATCATGGTTAAGGTCTAAGACTCTTACTCTGGACTAATGGTTAAGGTCTTAACTCATACTCTGGACTAATGGTTAAGGCATTAGACTCTTACTCTGGACTAATGGTTAAGGTCTTAACTCTTACTCTGGACTAATGGTTAAGGTCTTAACTCTTACTCTGGACTAATGGTTAAGGTCTTAACTCTTACGCTGGCATCATGGTTAAGGTCTTAACTCTTACTCTGGACTAATGGTTAAGGTCTTAACTCTTACTCTGGCATCATGGTTAAGGTCTTAACTCTTACTCTGGACTAATGGTTAAGGTCTTAACTCTTACTCTGGCATCATGGTTAAGGTCTTAACACTTACTCTGGACTAATGGTTAAGGTCTTAACTCTTACTCTGGCATCATCGTTAAGGTCTTAACTCTTACTCTGGCATCATGGTTAAGGTCTTAGACTCTTACTCTGGACTAATGGTTAAGGTCTTAACTCTTACTCTGGACTAATGGTTAAGGTCTTAACTCTTACTCTTGCATCATCGTTAAGGTCTTAACTCTTACTCTGGCATCATGGTTAAGGTCTTAACTCTTACTCTGGACTAATGGTTAAGGTCTTAACTCTTACTCTGGACTAATGGTTAAGGTCTTAACTCTTACTCTGGGCTAATGATTAAGGTCTTAACTCTTACTCTGGCATCATGGTAAAGGTCTTAACTCTTACTCTGGACTATTGGTTAAGGTCTTAACTCTTACTCTGGACTAATGGTTACGGTCTTAACTCTTACTCTAGCATCATGGTTAAGGTCTTAACTCTTACTCTGGACTAATGGTTAAGGTCTTAACTCTTACTCTGGCATCATGGTTAAGGTCTTAACTCTTACTCTGGCATCATGGTTAAGGTCTTAACTCTTACTCTGGACTAATGGTTAAGGTCTTAGACTCTTACTCTGGACTAATGGTTAAGGTCTTAACTCTTACTCTGGCATCATGGTTAAGGTCTTAGACTCTTACTCTGGACTAATGGTTAAGGTCTTAACTCTTACTCTGGACTAATGGTTAAGGTCTTAACTCTTACTCTGGACTAATGGTTAAGGTCTTAGACTCTTACTCTCGACTAATGGTTAAGGCCTTACTCTTACTCTGGCATCATGGTTAAGGTCTTAGACTCTTACTCTCGACTAATGGTTAAGGTCTTACTCTTACTCTGGCATCATGGGTAAGGTCTTAACTCTTACTCTGGACTAATGGTTAAGGTCTTAACTCTTACTCTGGCATCATGGTTAAGGTCTTAACTCTTACTCTGGACTAATGGTTAATGTCTTAACTCTTACTCTGGGATCATGGTTAAGTTCGTAACTCTTACTGTGGCCTATTGGTTAAGGTCCTAACTCTTACTCTGGCATCATGGTTAATGTCTTAACTCTTACTCTGGCATCATGGTTAAGGTCTTAACTCTTACTCTGGACTAATGGTTAAGGTCTGAACTCTTATTTTGGACTAATGGTTAAGGTCTTAACTCTTACTCTGGACTAATGGTTAAGGTCTTAGACTCTTACTCTCGACTAATGGTTAAGGTCTTAACTCTTACTCTGGAATCATGGTTAAGGTCTAAGACTCTTACTCTGGACTAATGGTTAAGGTCTTAACTCATACTCTGGACTAATGGTTAAGGCCTTAGACTCTTACTCTGGACTAATGGTTAAGGTCTTAACTCTTACTCTGGACTAATGGTTAAGGTCTTAACTCTTACTCTGGACTAATGGTTAAGGTCTTAACTCTTACGCTGGCATCATGGTTAAGGTCTTAACTCTTACTCTGGACTAATGGTTAAGGTCTTAACTCTTACTCTGGCATCATGGTTAAGGTCTTAACTCTTACTCTGGACTAATGGTTAAGGTCTTAACTCTTACTCTGGCATCATGGTTAAGGTCTTAACACTTACTCTGGACTAATGGTTAAGGTCTTAACTCTTACTCTGGCATCATCGTTAAGGTCTTAACTCTTACTCTGGCATCATGGTTAAGGTCTTAGACTCTTACTCTGGACTAATGGTTAAGGTCTTAACTCTTACTCTGGACTAATGGTTAAGGTCTTAACTCTTACTCTTGCATCATCGTTAAGGTCTTAACTCTTACTCTGGCATCATGGTTAAGGTCTTAACTCTTACTCTGGACTAATGGTTAAGGTCTTAACTCTTACTCTGGACTAATGGTTAAGGTCTTAACTCTTACTCTGGCATCATGGTTAAGGTCTTAACTCTGGCATCATGGTTAAGGTCTTAACTCTTACTCTGGACTAATGGTTAAGGTCTTAACTCTTAGTCTGGCATCATGGTTAAGGTCTTAACTCTTACTCTGGACTAATGGTTAAGGTCTTAGACTCTTACTCTGGACTAATGGTTAAGGTCTTAACTCTTTCTCTGGGCTAATGGTTAAGGTCTTAGACTCTTACTCTGGCATCATGGTTAAGGTCTTAGACTATTACTCTGGCATCAAGGTTAAGGTCTTAACTCTTACTCTGGCATCATGGTTAAGGTCTTAACTCTTACTCTGGACTAATGGTTAAGGTCTTAACTCTTACTCTGGACTAATGGTTAAGGTCTTAACTCTTACTCTGGACTAATGGTTGAGGTCTTAACTCATACTCTTGCATCATCGTTAAGGTCTTAACTCTTACTCTGGCATCATGTTTAAGGTCTTAACTCTTACTCTGGCATCATGGTTAAGGTCTTAACTCTTACTCTGGACTAATGGTTAAGGTCTTAACTCTTACTCTGGGATCATGGTTAAGTTCGTAACTCTTACTGTGGCCTATTGGTTAAGGTCCTAACTCTTACTCTGGCATCATGGTTAAGGTCTTAGACTCATACTCTGGCATCATGGTTAAGATCTTATCTCTTACTCTGGACTAATGGTTAAGGTCTTAACTCTTACTCTGGCATCATGGTTAAGGTCTTAGACTCTTACTTTGGACTAATGGTTAAGGTCTTAACTCTTACTCTGGGCTAATGGTTAAGGTCTTAACTCTTACTCTGGACTAATGGTTAAGGTCTTATCTCTTACTCTGGACTAATGGTTAAGGTCTTAGACTCTTACTCTGGCATCATGGATAAGGTCTTAGACTCTTACTCTGGACTACTGGTTAATGTCTTAACTCTTACTCTGGCGTCATGGTTAAGGTCTTAACTCTCACTCTGGCATCATGGTTAAGGTCTTAACTCTTACTCTGTACTAATGGTTAAGGTCTTAGACTCTTACTCTGGACTAATGGTTAAGGTCTTAACTCTTTCTCTGGGCTAATGGTTAAGGTCTTAGACTCTTACTCTGGCATCAAGGTTAAGGTCTTAACTCTTACTCTGGCATCATGGTTAAGGTCTTAACTCTTACTCTGGACCAATGGTTAAGGTCTTAACTCTTACTCTGGACTAATGGTTAAGGTCTTAACTCTTACTCTGGACTAATGGTTAAGGTCTTAACTCTTACTCTTGCATCATCGTTAAGGTCTTAACTCTTACTCTGGCATCATGGTTACGGTCTTAACTCTTACTCTGGCATCATGGTTAAGGTCTTAACTCTTACTCTGGACTAATGGTTAAGGTCTTAACTCTTACTCTGGGATCATGGTTAAGGTCTTAACTCTTACTCTGGACACATGGTTAAGGTCTTAACTCTTACTCTGGACTAATGGTTAAGGTCTTAACTCTTATTCTGGCATCATGGTTAAGGTCTTAGACTCTTACTCTGGACTAATGGTTAAGGTCTTAACTCTTACTCTGGCATCATGGTTAAGGTCTTAACTCTTACTCTGGACTAATGGTTAAGGTCTTAGACTCTTACTCTGGACTAATGGTTAAGGTCTTAACTTTTTCTCTGGGCTAATGGTTAAGGTCTTAGACTCTTAATCTGGCATCATGGTTAAGGTCTTAGACTCTTACTCTGGCATTAAGGTTAAGGTCTTAACTCTTACTCTGGCATCATGGTTAAGGTCTTAACTCTTACTCTGGACTAATGGTTAAGGTCTTAACTCTTACTCTGGAATCATGGTTAAGGTCTTAACTCTTACTCTGGACTAATGGTTAAGGTCTTAACTCTTACTCTGGACTAATGGTTAAGGTCTTAACTCTTACTCTGGCATCATGGTTAAGGTCTTAGACTCTTACTCTGGACTAATGGTTAAGGTCTTAACTCTTACTCTGGCATCATGGTTAAGGTCTTAACTCTTACTCTGGACTAATGGTTAAGGTCTTAGACTCTTACTCTGGACTAATGGTTAAGGTCTTAACTCTTACTCTGGACTAATGGTTAAGGTCTTAACTCTTACTCTGGGCTAATGGTTAAGGTCTTAACTCTTACTCTGGACTAATTGTTAAGGTCTTAACTCTTACTCTGGACTAATGGTTAAGGTCTTAGACTCTTACTCTCGACTAATGGTTAAGGTCTTAACTCTTACTCTGGAATCATGGTTAAGGTCTTAGACTCTTACTCTGGACTAATGGTTAAGGTCTTAACTCATACTCTGGACTAAAGGTTAAGGTCTTAGACTCTTACTCTGGACTAATGGTTAAGGTCTTAACTCTTACTCTGGACTAATGGTTAAGGTCTTAACTCTTACTCTGGACTAATGGTTAAGGTCTTAACTCTTACGCTGGCATCATGGTTAAGGTCTTAACTCTTACTCTGGACTAATGGTTAAGGTCTTAACTCTTACTCTGGCATCATGGTTAAGGTCTTAACTCTTACTCTGGACTAATGGTTAAGGTCTTAACTCTTACTCTGGCATCATGGTTAAGGTCTTAACACTTACTCTGGACTAATGGTTAAGGTCTTAACTCTTACTCTGGCATCATCGTTAAGGTCTTAACTCTTACTCTGGCATCATGGTTAAGGTCTTAGACTCTTACTCTGGACTAATGGTTAAGGTCTTAACTCTTACTCTGGACTAATGGTTAAGGTCTTAACTCTTACTCTTGCATCATAGTTAAGGTCTTAACTCTTACTCTGGCATCATGGTTAAGGTCTTAACTCTTACTCTGGACTAATGGTTAAGGTCTTAACTCTTACTCTTGACTAATGGTTAAGGTCTTAACTCTTACTCTGGCATCATGGTTAAGGTCTTAACTCTGGCATCATGGTTAAGGTCTTATCTCTTACTCTGGACTAATGGTTAAGGTCTTAATTCTTACTCTGGACTAATGGTTAAGGTCTTAGACTCTTACTCTGGCATCATGGTAAGGTCTTAACTCTTACTCTGGACTAATGGTTAAGGTCTTAACTCTTACTCTGGCATCATGGTTAAGGTCTTAGAATCTTACTCTGGACTAATGGTTAAGGTCTTAACTCTTACTCTGGACTAATGGTTAAGGTCTTAACTCTTACTCTTGCATCATCGTTAAGGTCTTAACTCTTACTCTGGCATCATGGTTAAGGTCTTAACTCTTACTCTGGACTAATGGTTAAGGTCTTAACTCTTACTCTTGACTAATGGTTAAGGTCTTAACTCTTACTCTGGCATCATGGTTAAGGTCTTAACTCTGGCATCATGGTTAAGGTCTTATCTCTTACTCTGGACTAATGGTTAAGGTCTTAACTCTTACTCTGGACTAATGGTTAAGGTCTTAGACTCTTACTCTGGCATCATGGTAAGGTCTTAACTCTTACTCTGGACTAATGGTTAAGGTCTTAACTCTTACTCTGGCATCATGGTTAAGGTCTTAGACTCTTACTCTGGACTAATGGTTAAGGTCTTAACTCTTACTCTGGACTAATGGTTAAGGTCTTAACTCTTACTCTTGCATCATCGTTAAGGTCTTAACTCTTACTCTGGCATCATGGTTAAGGTCTTAACTCTTACTCTGGACTAATGGTTAAGGTCTTAACTCTTACTCTTGACTAATGGTTAAGGTCTTAACTCTTACTCTGGCATCATGGTTAAGGTCTTAACTCTGGCATCATGGTTAAGGTCTTATCTCTTACTCTGGACTAATGGTTAAGGTCTTAACTCTTACTCTGGACTAATGGTTAAGGTCTTAGACTCTTACTCTGGCATCATGGTAAGGTCTTAACTCTTACTCTGGACTAATGGTTAAGGTCTTAACTCTTACTCTGGACTAATGGTTAAGGTCTTAACTCTTACTCTTGCATCATCGTTAAGGTCTTAACTCTTACTCTGGCATCATGGTTAAGGTCTTAACTCTTACTCTGGACTAATGGTTAAGGTCTTAACTCTTACTCTGGCATCATGGTTAAGGTCTTAACACTTACTCTGGACTAATGGTTAAGGTCTTAACTCTTACTCTGGCATCATCGTTAAGGTCTTATCTCTTACTCTGGCATCATGGTTAAGGTCTTAGACTCTTACTCTGGACTAATGGTTAAGGTCTTAACTCTTACTCTGGACTAATGGGTAAGGTCTTAACTCTTACTCTTGCATCATCGTTAAGGTCTAAACTCTTACTCTGGCATCATGGTTAAGGTCTTAACTCTTACTCTGGACTAATGGTTAAGGTCTTAACTCTTACTCTTGACTAATGGTTAAGGTCTTAACTCTTACTCTGGCATCATGGTTAAGGTCTTAACTCTGGCATCATGGTTAAGGTCTTATCTCTTACTCTGGACTAATGGTTAAGGTCTTAACTCTTACTCTGGACTAATGGTTAAGGTCTTAGACTCTTACTCTGGCATCATGGTAAGGTCTTAACTCTTACTCTGGACTAATGGTTAAGGTCTTAACTCTTACTCTTGCATCATCGTTAAGGTCTTAACTCTTACTCTGGCATCATGGTTAAGGTCTTAACTCTTACTCTGGCATCATGGTTAAGGTCTTAATTCTTTCTCTGGACTAATGGTTAAGGTCTTAACTCTTACTCTGGGATCATGGTTAAGGTCTTAACTCTTACTCTGGACACATGGTTAAGGTCTTAACTCTTACTCTCGACTAATGGTTAAGGTCTTAACTCTTACTCTGGCATCATGGTTAAGGTCTTAGACTCTTACTCTGGACTAATGGTTAAGGTCTTAACTCATACTCTGGACTAATGGTTAAGGTCTTAACTCTTACTCTGGACTAATGGTTAATGTATTAACTCTTACTCTGGCATCATGGTTAAGGTCTTAACTCTTACTCTGGACTAATGGTTAAGGTCTTAACTCTTACTCTGGCATCATGGTTAAGGTCTTAACTCTTACTCTGGACTAATGGTTAAGGTCTTAACTCTTACTCTGGGATCATGGTTAAGTTCGTAACTCTTACTGTGGCCTATTGGTTAAGGTCCTAACTCTTACTCTGGCATCATGGTTAATGTCTTAACTCTTACTCTGGCATCATGGTTAAGGTCTTAACTCTTACTCTGGACTAATGGTTAAGGTCTTAACTCTTACTCTGGCATCACGGTTAAGGTCTTAACTCTTACTCTGGACTAATGGTTAAAGTCTTAACTCTTACTCTGGGCTAATGGTTAAGGTCTTAACTCTTACTCTGGACTAATGGTTAAGGTCTTAACTCTTACTCTGGCATCACGGTTAAGGTCTTAACTCTTACTCTGGACTAATGGTTAAAGTCTTAACTCTTACTCTGGGCTAATGGTTAAGGTCTTAGACTCTTACTCTGCACTAATGGTTAAGGTCTTAACTCTTACTCTGGACTAATGGTTAAGGTCTTAACTCTTACTCTTGCATCATCGTTAAGGTCTTAACTCTCACTCTGGCATCATGGTTAAGGTCTTAACTCTTACTCTGGACTAATGGTTAAGGTCTTAACTCTTACTCTTGACTAATGGTTAAGGTCTTAACTCTTACTCTGGCATCATGGTTAAGGTCTTAACTCTGGCATCATGGTTAAGGTCTTATCTCTTACTCTGGACTAATGGTTAAGGTCTTAACTCTTACTCTGGACTAATGGTTAAGGTCTTAGACTCTTACTCTGGCATCATGGTAAGGTCTTAACTCTTACTCTGGACTAATGGTTAAGGTCTTAACTCTTACTCTTGCATCATCGTTAAGGTCTTAACTCTTACTCTGGCATCATGGTTAAGGTCTTAACTCTTACTCTGGCATCATGGTTAAGGTCTTAATTCTTACTCTGGACTAATGGTTAAGGTCTTAACTCTTACTCTGGGATCATGGTTAAGGTCTTAACTCTTACTCTGGACACATGGTTAAGGTCTTAACTCTTACTCTCGACTAATGGTTAAGGTCTTAACTCTTACTCTGGCATCATGGTTAAGGTCTTAGACTCTTACTCTGGACTAATGGTTAAGGTCTTAACTCATACTCTGGACTAATGGTTAAGGTCTTAACTCTTACTCTGGACTAATGGTTAATGTATTAACTCTTACTCTGGCATCATGGTTAAGGTCTTAACTCTTACTCTGGACTAATGGTTAAGGTCTTAACTCTTACTCTGGCATCATGGTTAAGGTCTTAACTCTTACTCTGGACTAATGGTTAAGGTCTTAACTCTTACTCTGGGATCATGGTTAAGTTCGTAACTCTTACTGTGGCCTATTGGTTAAGGTCCTAACTCTTACTCTGGCATCATGGTTAATGTCTTAACTCTTACTCTGGCATCATGGTTAAGGTCTTAACTCTTACTCTGGACTAATGGTTAAGGTCTTAACTCTTACTCTGGCATCACGGTTAAGGTCTTAACTCTTACTCTGGACTAATGGTTAAAGTCTTAACTCTTACTCTGGGCTAATGGTTAAGGTCTTAACTCTTACTCTGGACTAATGGTTAAGGTCTTAACTCTTACTCTGGACTAATGGTTAAGGTCTTAACTCTTACTCTGGACTAATGGTTAAGGTCTTATCTCTTACTCTGGGCTAATGATTAAGGTCTTAACTCTTACTCTGGCATCATGGTTAAGGTCTTAACTCTTACTCTGGCATCATGGTTAAGGTCTTAACTCTTACTCTGGGCTAATGATTAAGGTCTTAACTCTTACTCTGGCATCATGGTTAAGGTTTTAACTCTTACTCTGGACTAATGGTTAAGGTCTTAACTCTTACTCTGGCATCACGGTTAAGGTCTTAACTCTCACTCCGGACTAATGGTTAAGGTCTTAACTCTTACTCTGGACTAATGGTTAAGGTCTTAACTCTTACTCTGGACTAATGGTTAAGGTCTTATCTCTTACTCTGGGCTAATGATTAAGGTCTTAACTCTTACTCTGGCATCATGGTTAAGGTCTTAACTCTTACTCTGGCATCATGGTTAAGGTCTTAACTCTTACTCTGGACTAATGCTTAAGGTCTTAACTCTTACTCTGGCATCACGGTTAAGGTCTTAACTCTTACTCTGGACTAATGGATAAGGTCTTAACTCTTACTCTGGACTAATGGTTAAGGTCTTAACTCTTACTCTAGCATCATGGTTAAGGTCTTAACTCTTACTCTGGACTAATGGTTAAGGTCTTAACTCTTACTCTGGACTAATGGTTAAGGTCTTAACTCTTACGCTGGCATCATGGTTAAGGTCTTAACTCTTACTCTGGACTAATGGTTAAGGTCTTAACTCTTACTCTGGCATCATGGTTAAGGTCTTAACTCTTACTCTGGACTAATGGTTAAGGTCTTAACTCTTACTCTGGCATCATGGTTAAGGTCTTAACACTTACTCTGGACTAATGGTTAAGGTCTTAACTCTTACTCTGGCATCATCGTTAAGGTCTTAACTCTTACTCTGGCATCATGGTTAAGGTCTTAGACTCTTACTCTGGACTAATGGTTAAGGTCTTAACTCTTACTCTGGACTAATGGTTAAGGTCTTAACTCTTAATCTTGCATCATCGTTAAGGTCTTAACTCTTACTCTGGCATCATGGTTAAGGTCTTAACTCTTACTCTGGACTAATGGTTAAGGTCTTAACTCTTACTCTTGACTAATGGTTAAGGTCTTAACTCTTACTCTGGCATCATGGTTAAGGTCTTAACTCTGGCATCATGGTTAAGGTCTTATCTCTTACTCTGGACTAATGGTTAAGGTCTTAACTCTTACTCTGGACTAATGGTTAAGGTCTTAGACTCTTACTCTGGCATCATGGTAAGGTCTTAACTCTTACTCTGGACTAATGGTTAAGGTCTTAACTCTTACTCTGGACTAATGGTTAAGGTCTTAACTCTTACTCTTGCATCATCGTTAAGGTCTTAACTCTTACTCTGGCATCATGGTTAAGGTCTTAACTCTTACTCTGGACTAATGGTTAAGGTCTTAACTCTTACTCTGGCATCATGGTTAAGGTCTTAACACTTACTCTGGACTAATGGTTAAGGTCTTAACTCTTACTCTGGCATCATCGTTAAGGTCTTATCTCTTACTCTGGCATCATGGTTAAGGTCTTAGACTCTTACTCTGGACTAATGGTTAAGGTCTTAACTCTTACTCTGGACTAATGGGTAAGGTCTTAACTCTTACTCTTGCATCATCGTTAAGGTCTAAACTCTTACTCTGGCATCATGGTTAAGGTCTTAACTCTTACTCTGGACTAATGGTTAAGGTCTTAACTCTTACTCTTGACTAATGGTTAAGGTCTTAACTCTTACTCTGGCATCATGGTTAAGGTCTTAACTCTGGCATCATGGTTAAGGTCTTATCTCTTACTCTGGACTAATGGTTAAGGTCTTAACTCTTACTCTGGACTAATGGTTAAGGTCTTAGACTCTTACTCTGGCATCATGGTAAGGTCTTAACTCTTACTCTGGACTAATGGTTAAGGTCTTAACTCTTACTCTTGCATCATCGTTAAGGTCTTAACTCTTACTCTGGCATCATGGTTAAGGTCTTAACTCTTACTCTGGCATCATGGTTAAGGTCTTAATTCTTTCTCTGGACTAATGGTTAAGGTCTTAACTCTTACTCTGGGATCATGGTTAAGGTCTTAACTCTTACTCTGGACACATGGTTAAGGTCTTAACTCTTACTCTCGACTAATGGTTAAGGTCTTAACTCTTACTCTGGCATCATGGTTAAGGTCTTAGACTCTTACTCTGGACTAATGGTTAAGGTCTTAACTCATACTCTGGACTAATGGTTAAGGTCTTAACTCTTACTCTGGACTAATGGTTAATGTATTAACTCTTACTCTGGCATCATGGTTAAGGTCTTAACTCTTACTCTGGACTAATGGTTAAGGTCTTAACTCTTACTCTGGCATCATGGTTAAGGTCTTAACTCTTACTCTGGACTAATGGTTAAGGTCTTAACTCTTACTCTGGGATCATGGTTAAGTTCGTAACTCTTACTGTGGCCTATTGGTTAAGGTCCTAACTCTTACTCTGGCATCATGGTTAATGTCTTAACTCTTACTCTGGCATCATGGTTAAGGTCTTAACTCTTACTCTGGACTAATGGTTAAGGTCTTAACTCTTACTCTGGCATCACGGTTAAGGTCTTAACTCTTACTCTGGACTAATGGTTAAAGTCTTAACTCTTACTCTGGGCTAATGGTTAAGGTCTTAACTCTTACTCTGGACTAATGGTTAAGGTCTTAACTCTTACTCTGGCATCACGGTTAAGGTCTTAACTCTTACTCTGGACTAATGGTTAAAGTCTTAACTCTTACTCTGGGCTAATGGTTAAGGTCTTAGACTCTTACTCTGCACTAATGGTTAAGGTCTTAACTCTTACTCTGGACTAATGGTTAAGGTCTTAACTCTTACTCTTGCATCATCGTTAAGGTCTTAACTCTCACTCTGGCATCATGGTTAAGGTCTTAACTCTTACTCTGGACTAATGGTTAAGGTCTTAACTCTTACTCTTGACTAATGGTTAAGGTCTTAACTCTTACTCTGGCATCATGGTTAAGGTCTTAACTCTGGCATCATGGTTAAGGTCTTATCTCTTACTCTGGACTAATGGTTAAGGTCTTAACTCTTACTCTGGACTAATGGTTAAGGTCTTAGACTCTTACTCTGGCATCATGGTAAGGTCTTAACTCTTACTCTGGACTAATGGTTAAGGTCTTAACTCTTACTCTTGCATCATCGTTAAGGTCTTAACTCTTACTCTGGCATCATGGTTAAGGTCTTAACTCTTACTCTGGCATCATGGTTAAGGTCTTAATTCTTACTCTGGACTAATGGTTAAGGTCTTAACTCTTACTCTGGGATCATGGTTAAGGTCTTAACTCTTACTCTGGACACATGGTTAAGGTCTTAACTCTTACTCTCGACTAATGGTTAAGGTCTTAACTCTTACTCTGGCATCATGGTTAAGGTCTTAGACTCTTACTCTGGACTAATGGTTAAGGTCTTAACTCATACTCTGGACTAATGGTTAAGGTCTTAACTCTTACTCTGGACTAATGGTTAATGTATTAACTCTTACTCTGGCATCATGGTTAAGGTCTTAACTCTTACTCTGGACTAATGGTTAAGGTCTTAACTCTTACTCTGGCATCATGGTTAAGGTCTTAACTCTTACTCTGGACTAATGGTTAAGGTCTTAACTCTTACTCTGGGATCATGGTTAAGTTCGTAACTCTTACTGTGGCCTATTGGTTAAGGTCCTAACTCTTACTCTGGCATCATGGTTAATGTCTTAACTCTTACTCTGGCATCATGGTTAAGGTCTTAACTCTTACTCTGGACTAATGGTTAAGGTCTTAACTCTTACTCTGGCATCACGGTTAAGGTCTTAACTCTTACTCTGGACTAATGGTTAAAGTCTTAACTCTTACTCTGGGCTAATGGTTAAGGTCTTAACTCTTACTCTGGACTAATGGTTAAGGTCTTAACTCTTACTCTGGACTAATGGTTAAGGTCTTAACTCTTACTCTGGACTAATGGTTAAGGTCTTATCTCTTACTCTGGGCTAATGATTAAGGTCTTAACTCTTACTCTGGCATCATGGTTAAGGTCTTAACTCTTACTCTGGCATCATGGTTAAGGTCTTAACTCTTACTCTGGGCTAATGATTAAGGTCTTAACTCTTACTCTGGCATCATGGTTAAGGTTTTAACTCTTACTCTGGACTAATGGTTAAGGTCTTAACTCTTACTCTGGCATCACGGTTAAGGTCTTAACTCTCACTCCGGACTAATGGTTAAGGTCTTAACTCTTACTCTGGACTAATGGTTAAGGTCTTAACTCTTACTCTGGACTAATGGTTAAGGTCTTATCTCTTACTCTGGGCTAATGATTAAGGTCTTAACTCTTACTCTGGCATCATGGTTAAGGTCTTAACTCTTACTCTGGCATCATGGTTAAGGTCTTAACTCTTACTCTGGACTAATGCTTAAGGTCTTAACTCTTACTCTGGCATCACGGTTAAGGTCTTAACTCTTACTCTGGACTAATGGATAAGGTCTTAACTCTTACTCTGGACTAATGGTTAAGGTCTTAACTCTTACTCTAGCATCATGGTTAAGGTCTTAACTCTTACTCTGGACTAATGGTTAAGGTCTTAACTCTTACTCTGGACTAATGGTTAAGGTCTTAACTCTTACGCTGGCATCATGGTTAAGGTCTTAACTCTTACTCTGGACTAATGGTTAAGGTCTTAACTCTTACTCTGGCATCATGGTTAAGGTCTTAACTCTTACTCTGGACTAATGGTTAAGGTCTTAACTCTTACTCTGGCATCATGGTTAAGGTCTTAACACTTACTCTGGACTAATGGTTAAGGTCTTAACTCTTACTCTGGCATCATCGTTAAGGTCTTAACTCTTACTCTGGCATCATGGTTAAGGTCTTAGACTCTTACTCTGGACTAATGGTTAAGGTCTTAACTCTTACTCTGGACTAATGGTTAAGGTCTTAACTCTTAATCTTGCATCATCGTTAAGGTCTTAACTCTTACTCTGGCATCATGGTTAAGGTCTTAACTCTTACTCTGGACTAATGGTTAAGGTCTTAACTCTTACTCTTGACTAATGGTTAAGGTCTTAACTCTTACTCTGGCATCATGGTTAAGGTCTTAACTCTGGCATCATGGTTAAGGTCTTATCTCTTACTCTGGACTAATGGTTAAGGTCTTAACTCTTACTCTGGACTAATGGTTAAGGTCTTAGACTCTTACTCTGGCATCATGGTAAGGTCTTAACTCTTACTCTGGACTAATGGTTAAGGTCTTAACTCTTACTCTGGCATCATGGTTAAGGTCTTAGACTCTTACTCTGGACTAATGGTTAAGGTCTTAACTCTTACTCTGGACTAATGGTTAAGGTCTTAACTCTTACTCTTGCATCATCGTTAAGGTCTTAACTCTTACTCTGGCATCATGGTTAAGGTCTTAACTCTTACTCTGGACTAATGGTTAAGGTCTTAACTCTTACTCTTGACTAATGGTTAAGGTCTTAACTCTTACTCTGGCATCATGGTTAAGGTCTTAACTCTGGCATCATGGTTAAGGTCTTATCTCTTACTCTGGACTAATGGTTAAGGTCTTAACTCTTACTCTGGACTAATGGTTAAGGTCTTAGACTCTTACTCTGGCATCATGGTAAGGTCTTAACTCTTACTCTGGACTAATGGTTAAGGTCTTAACTCTTACTCTGGACTAATGGTTAAGGTCTTAACTCTTACTCTTGCATCATCGTTAAGGTCTTAACTCTTACTCTGGCATCATGGTTAAGGTCTTAACTCTTACTCTGGCATCATGGTTAAGGTCTTAATTCTTACTCTGGACTAATGGTTAAGGTCTTAACTCTTACTCTGGGATCATGGTTAAGGTCTTAACTCTTACTCTGGACACATGGTTAAGGTCTTAACTCTTACTCTCGACTAATGGTTAAGGTCTTAACTCTTACTCTGGCATCATGGTTAAGGTCTTAGACTCTTACTCTGGACTAATGGTTAAGGTCTTAACTCATACTCTGGACTAATGGTTAAGGTCTTAACTCTTACTCTGGACTAATGGTTAATGTATTAACTCTTACTCTGGCATCATGGTTATGGTCTTAACTCTTACTCTGGACTAATGGTTAAGGTCTTAACTCTTACTCTGGCATCATGGTTAAGGTCTTAACTCTTACTCTGGACTAATGGTTAAGGTCTTAACTCTTACTCTGGGATCATGGTTAAGTTCGTAACTCTTACTGTGGCCTATTGGTTAAGGTCCTAACTCTTACTCTGGCATCATGGTTAATGTCTTAACTCTTACTCTGGCATCATGGTTAAGGTCTTAACTCTTACTCTGGACTAATGGTTAAGGTCTTAACTCTTACTCTGGCATCACGGTTAAGGTCTTAACTCTTACTCTGGACTAATGGTTAAAGTCTTAACTCTTACTCTGGGCTAATGGTTAAGGTCTTAACTCTTACTCTGGACTAATGGTTAAGGGCTTAACTCCTACTCTGGACTAATGGTTAAGGTCTTAACTCTTACTCTGGACTAATGGTTAAGGTCTTATCTCTTACTCTGGGCTAATGATTAAGGTCTTAACTCTTACTCTGGCATCATGGTTAAGGTCTTAACTCTTACTCTGGCATCATGGTTAAGGTCTTAACTCTTACTCTGGACTAATGGTTAAGGTCTTAACTCTTACTCTGGCATCACGGTTAAGGTCTTAACTCTTACTCTGGACTAATGGTTAAGGTCTTAACTCTTACTCTGGGCTAATGATTAAGGTCTTAACTCTTACTCTGGCATCATGGTTAAGGTTTTAACTCCTACTCTGGACTAATGGTTAAGGTCTTAACTCTTACTCTGGCATCACGGTTAAGGTCTTAACTCTCACTCCGGACTAATGGTTAAGGTCTTAACTCTTACTCTGGACTAATGGTTAAGGTCTTAACTCTTACTCTGGACTAATGGTTAAGGTCTTATCTCTTACTCTGGGCTAATGATTAAGGTCTTAACTCTTACTCTGGCATCATGGTTAAGGTCTTAACTCTTACTCTGGCATCATGGTTAAGGTCTTAACTCTTACTCTGGACTAATGCTTAAGGTCTTAACTCTTACTCTGGCATCACGGTTAAGGTCTTAACTCTTACTCTGGACTAATGGATAAGGTCTTAACTCTTACTCTGGACTAATGGTTAAGGTCTTAACTCTTACTCTAGCATCATGGTTAAGGTCTTAACTCTTACTCTGGACTAATGGTTAAGGTCTTAACTCTTACTCTGGCATCATGGTTAAGGTCTTAACTCTTACTCTGGCATCATTGTTAAGGTCTTAACTCTTACTATGGACTAATGGTTAAGGTCTTAACTCTTACTCTGGACTAATGGTTAAGGTCTTAACTCTTACTCTGGCATCATGGTTAAGGTCTTAGACTCTTACTCTGGAATAATGGTTAAGGTCTTAACTCTTACTCTGGACTAATGGTTAAGGTCTTAACTCTTACTCTGGCATCACGGTTAAGGTATTAACTCTTACTCTGGACTAATGGTTAAGGTCTTAACTCTTACTCTGGGCTAATGGTTAAGGTCTTAACTCTTACTCTGGACTAATGGTTAAGGTCTTAACTCTTACTCTGGACAAATGGTTAAGGTCTTAGACTCTTACTCTGGCATCATGGTTAAGGTCTTAACTCTTACTCTGAACTAATGGTTAAGGTCTTAACTCTTACTCTGGCATCATAGTTAAGTTCGTAACTCATACTGTGGCCTATTGGTTAAGGTCCTAACTCTTACTTTGGCATCATGGTTAATATCTTAACTCTTACTCTGGCATCATGGTTAAGGTCTTAACTCTTACTCTGGACTAATGGTTAAGGTCTTAACTCTTACTCTAGCATCACGGTTAAGGTCTTAACTCTTACTCTGGGCTAATGGTTAAGGTCTTAACTCTTACTCTGGACTAATGGTTAAGGTCTTAACTCTTACTCTGGACTAATGGTTAAGGTCTTAACTCTTACTCTGGACTAATGGTTAAGGTCTTAACTCTTACTCTGGGCTAATGATTAAGGTCTTAACTCTTACTCTGGCATCATGGTAAAGGTCTTAACTCTTACTCTGGACTATTGGTTAAGGTCTTAACTCTTACTCTGGACTAATGGTTACGGTCTTAACTCTTACTCTAGCATCATGGTTAAGGTCTTAACTCTTACTCTGGACTAATGGTTAAGGTCTTAACTCTTACTCTGGCATCATGGTTAAGGTCTTAACTCTTACTCTGGCATCATGGTTAAGGTCTTAACTCTTACTCTGGACTAATGGTTAAGGTCTTAGACTCTTACTCTGGACTAATGGTTAAGGTCTTAACTCTTACTCTGGCATCATGGTTAAGGTCTTAGACTCTTACTCTGGACTAATGGTTAAGGTCTTAACTCTTACTCTGGACTAATGGTTAAGGTCTTAACTCTTACTCTGGACTAATGGTTAAGGTCTTAGACTCTTACTCTCGACTAATGGTTAAGGTCTTACTCTTACTCTGGCATCATGGTTAAGGTCTTAGACTCTTACTCTCGACTAATGGTTAAGGTCTTACTCTTACTCTGGCATCATGGTTAAGGTCTTAACTCTTACTCTGGACTAATGGTTAAGGTCTTAACTCTTACTCTGGCATCATGGTTAAGGTCTTAACTCTTACTCTGGACTAATGGTTAATGTCTTAACTCTTACTCTGGGATCATGGTTAAGTTCGTAACTCTTACTGTGGCCTATTGGTTAAGGTCCTAACTCTTACTCTGGCATCATGGTTAATGTCTTAACTCTTACTCTGGCATCATGGTTAAGGTCTTAACTCTTACTCTGGACTAATGGTTAAGGTCTTAACTTTTTCTCTGGGCTAATGGTTAAGGTCTTAGACTCTTACTCTGGCATCATGGTTAAGGTCTTAGACTCTTACTCTGGCATCAAGGTTAAGGTCTTAACTCTTACTCTGGCATCATGGTTAAGGTCTTAACTCTTACTCTGGACTAATGGTTAAGGTCTGAACTCTTATTTTGGACTAATGGTTAAGGTCTTAACTCTTACTCTGGACTAATGATTAAGGTCTTAGACTCTTACTCTCGACTAATGGTTAAGGTCTTAACTCTTACTCTGGAATCATGGTTAAGGTCTAAGACTCTTACTCTGGACTAATGGTTAAGGTCTTAACTCATACTCTGGACTAATGGTTAAGGCCTTAGACTCTTACTCTGGACTAATGGTTAAGGTCTTAACTCTTACTCTGGACTAATGGTTAAGGTCTTAACTCTTACTCTGGACTAATGGTTAAGGTCTTAACTCTTACGCTGGCATCATGGTTAAGGTCTTAACTCTTACTCTGGACTAATGGTTAAGGTCTTAACTCTTACTCTGGCATCATGGTTAAGGTCTTAACTCTTACTCTGGACTAATGGTTAAGGTCTTAACTCTTACTCTGGCATCATGGTTAAGGTCTTAACACTTACTCTGGACTAATGGTTAAGGTCTTAACTCTTACTCTGGCATCATCGTTAAGGTTTTAACTCCTACTCTGGACTAATGGTTAAGGTCTTAACTCTTACTCTGGCATCACGGTTAAGGTCTTAACTCTCACTCCGGACTAATGGTTAAGGTCTTAACTCTTACTCTGGACTAATGGTTAAGGTCTTAACTCTTACTCTGGACTAATGGTTAAGGTCTTATCTCTTACTCTGGGCTAATGATTAAGGTCTTAACTCTTACTCTGGCATCATGGTTAAGGTCTTAACTCTTACTCTGGCATCATGGTTAAGGTCTTAACTCTTACTCTGGACTAATGCTTAAGGTCTTAACTCTTACTCTGGCATCACGGTTAAGGTCTTAACTCTTACTCTGGACTAATGGATAAGGTCTTAACTCTTACTCTGGACTAATGGTTAAGGTCTTAACTCTTACTCTAGCATCATGGTTAAGGTCTTAACTCTTACTCTGGACTAATGGTTAAGGTCTTAACTCTTACTCTGGCATCATGGTTAAGGTCTTAACTCTTACTCTGGCATCATGGTTAAGGTCTTAACTCTTACTATGGACTAATGGTTAAGGTCTTAACTCTTACTCTGGACTAATGGTTAAGGTCTTAACTCTTACTCTGGCATCATGGTTAAGGTCTTAGACTCTTACTCTGGAATAATGGTTAAGGTCTTAACTCTTACTCTGGACTAATGGTTAAGGTCTTAACTCTTCTCTGGCATCACGGTTAAGGTCTTAACTCTTACTCTGGACTAATGGTTAAGGTCTTAACTCTTACTCTGGGCTAATGGTTAAGGTCTTAACTCTTACTCTGGACTAATGGTTAAGGTCTTAACTCTTACTCTGGACAAATGGTTAAGGTCTTAGACTCTTACTCTGGCATCATGGTTAAGGTCTTAACTCTTACTCTGAACTAATGGTTAAGGTCTTAACTCTTACTCTGGCATCATAGTTAAGTTCGTAACTCATACTGTGGCCTATTGGTTAAGGTCCTAACTCTTACTTTGGCACCATGGTTAATATCTTAACTCTTACTCTGGCATCATGGTTAAGGTCTTAACTCTTACTCTGGACTAATGGTTAAGGTCTTAACTCTTACTCTAGCATCACGGTTAAGGTCTTAACTCTTACTCTGGGCTAATGGTTAAGGTCTTAACTCTTACTCTGGACTAATGGTTAAGGTCTTAACTCTTACTCTGGACTAATGGTTAAGGTCTTAACTCTTACTCTGGACTAATGGTTAAGGTCTTAACTCTTACTCTGGGCTAATGATTAAGGTCTTAACTCTTACTCTGGCATCATGGTAAAGGTCTTAACTCTTACTCTGGACTATTGGTTAAGGTCTTAACTCTTACTCTGGATTAATGGTTACGGTCTTAACTCTTACTCTAGCATCATGGTTAAGGTCTTACCTCTTACTCTGGACTAATGGTTAAGGTCTTAACTCTTACTCTGGCATCATGGTTAAGGTCTTAACTCTTACTCTGGCATCATGGTTAAGGTCTTAACTCTTACTCTGGACTAATGGTTAAGGTCTTAGACTCTTACTCTGGACTAATGGTTAAGGTCTTAACTCTTACTCTGGCATCATGGTTAAGGTCTTAGACTCTTACTCTGGACTAATGGTTAAGGTCTTAACTCTTACTCTGGACTAATGGTTAAGGTCTTAACTCTTACTCTGGACTAATGGTTAAGGTCTTAGACTCTTACTCTCGACTAATGGTTAAGGTCTTACTCTTACTCTGGCATCATGGTTAAGGTCTTAGACTCTTACTCTCGACTAATGGTTAAGGTCTTACTCTTACTCTGGCATCATGGTTAAGGTCTTAACTCTTACTCTGGACTAATGGTTAAGGTCTTAACTCTTACTCTGGCATCATGGTTAAGGTCTTAACTCTTACTCTGGACTAATGGTTAATGTCTTAACTCTTACTCTGGGATCATGGTTAAGTTCGTAACTCTTACTGTGGCCTATTGGTTAAGGTCCTAACTCTTACTCTGGCATCGTGGTTAATGTCTTAACTCTTACTCTGGCATCATGGTTAAGGTCTTAACTCTTACTCTGGACTAATGGTTAAGGTCTTAACTTTTTCTCTGGGCTAATGGTTAAGGTCTTAGACTCTTACTCTGGCATCATGGTTAAGGTCTTAGACTCTTACTCTGGCATCATGGTTAAGGTCTTAACTCTTACTCTGGCATCATGGTTAAGGTCTTAACTCTTACTCTGGACTAATGGTTAAGGTCTGAACTCTTATTTTGGACTAATGGTTAAGGTCTTAACTCTTACTCTGGACTAATGGTTAAGGTCTTAGACTCTTACTCTCGACTAATGGTTAAGGTCTTAACTCTTACTCTGGAATCATGGTTAAGGTCTAAGACTCTTACTCTGGACTAATGGTTAAGGTCTTAACTCATACTCTGGACTAATGGTTAAGGCCTTAGACTCTTACTCTGGACTAATGGTTAAGGTCTTAACTCTTACTCTGGACTAATGGTTAAGGTCTTAACTCTTACTCTGGACTAATGGTTAAGGTCTTAACTCTTACGCTGGCATCATGGTTAAGGTCTTAACTCTTACTCTGGACTAATGGTTAAGGTCTTAACTCTTACTCTGGCATCATGGTTAAGGTCTTAACTCTTACTCTGGACTAATGGTTAAGGTCTTAACTCTTACTCTGGCATCATGGTTAAGGTCTTAACACTTACTCTGGACTAATGGTTAAGGTCTTAACTCTTACTCTGGCATCATCGTTAAGGTCTTAACTCTTACTCTGGCATCATGGTTAAGGTCTTAGACTCTTACTCTGGACTAATGGTTAAGGTCTTAACTCTTACTCTGGACTAATGGTTAAGGTCTTAACTCTTACTCTTGCATCATCGTTAAGGTCTTAACTCTTACTCTGGCATCATGGTTAAGGTATTAACTCTTACTCTGGACTAATGGTTAAGGTCTTAACTCTTACTCTGGACTAATGGTTAAGGTCTTAACTCTTACTCTGGGCTAATGATTAAGGTCTTAACTCTTACTCTGGCATCATGGTAAAGGTCTTAACTCTTACTCTGGACTATTGGTTAAGGTCTTAACTCTTACTCTGGACTAATGGTTACGGTCTTAACTCTTACTCTAGCATCATGGTTAAGGTCTTAACTCTTACTCTGGACTAATGGTTAAGGTCTTAACTCTTACTCTGGCATCATGGTTAAGGTCTTAACTCTTACTCTGGCATCATGGTTAAGGTCTTAACTCTTACTCTGGACTAATGGTTAAGGTCTTAGACTCTTACTCTGGACTAATGGTTAAGGTCTTAACTCTTACTCTGGCATCATGGTTAAGGTCTTAGACTCTTACTCTGGACTAATGGTTAAGGTCTTAACTCTTACTCTGGACTAATGGTTAAGGTCTTAACTCTTACTCTGGACTAATGGTTAAGGTCTTAGACTCTTACTCTCGACTAATGGTTAAGGCCTTACTCTTACTCTGGCATCATGGTTAAGGTCTTAGACTCTTACTCTCGACTAATGGTTAAGGTCTTACTCTTACTCTGGCATCATGGGTAAGGTCTTAACTCTTACTCTGGACTAATGGTTAAGGTCTTAACTCTTACTCTGGCATCATGGTTAAGGTCTTAACTCTTACTCTGGACTAATGGTTAATGTCTTAACTCTTACTCTGGGATCATGGTTAAGTTCGTAACTCTTACTGTGGCCTATTGGTTAAGGTCCTAACTCTTACTCTGGCATCATGGTTAATGTCTTAACTCTTACTCTGGCATCATGGTTAAGGTCTTAACTCTTACTCTGGACTAATGGTTAAGGTCTGAACTCTTATTTTGGACTAATGGTTAAGGTCTTAACTCTTACTCTGGACTAATGGTTAAGGTCTTAGACTCTTACTCTCGACTAATGGTTAAGGTCTTAACTCTTACTCTGGAATCATGGTTAAGGTCTAAGACTCTTACTCTGGACTAATGGTTAAGGTCTTAACTCATACTCTGGACTAATGGTTAAGGCCTTAGACTCTTACTCTGGACTAATGGTTAAGGTCTTAACTCTTACTCTGGACTAATGGTTAAGGTCTTAACTCTTACTCTGGACTAATGGTTAAGGTCTTAACTCTTACGCTGGCATCATGGTTAAGGTCTTAACTCTTACTCTGGACTAATGGTTAAGGTCTTAACTCTTACTCTGGCATCATGGTTAAGGTCTTAACTCTTACTCTGGACTAATGGTTAAGGTCTTAACTCTTACTCTGGCATCATGGTTAAGGTCTTAACACTTACTCTGGACTAATGGTTAAGGTCTTAACTCTTACTCTGGCATCATCGTTAAGGTCTTAACTCTTACTCTGGCATCATGGTTAAGGTCTTAGACTCTTACTCTGGACTAATGGTTAAGGTCTTAACTCTTACTCTGGACTAATGGTTAAGGTCTTAACTCTTACTCTTGCATCATCGTTAAGGTCTTAACTCTTACTCTGGCATCATGGTTAAGGTCTTAACTCTTACTCTGGACTAATGGTTAAGGTCTTAACTCTTACTCTGGACTAATGGTTAAGGTCTTAACTCTTACTCTGGCATCATGGTTAAGGTCTTAACTCTGGCATCATGGTTAAGGTCTTAACTCTTACTCTGGACTAATGGTTAAGGTCTTAACTCTTAGTCTGGCATCATGGTTAAGGTCTTAACTCTTACTCTGGACTAATGGTTAAGGTCTTAGACTCTTACTCTGGACTAATGGTTAAGGTCTTAACTCTTTCTCTGGGCTAATGGTTAAGGTCTTAGACTCTTACTCTGGCATCATGGTTAAGGTCTTAGACTATTACTCTGGCATCAAGGTTAAGGTCTTAACTCTTACTCTGGCATCATGGTTAAGGTCTTAACTCTTACTCTGGACTAATGGTTAAGGTCTTAACTCTTACTCTGGACTAATGGTTAAGGTCTTAACTCTTACTCTGGACTAATGGTTGAGGTCTTAACTCATACTCTTGCATCATCGTTAAGGTCTTAACTCTTACTCTGGCATCATGTTTAAGGTCTTAACTCTTACTCTGGCATCATGGTTAAGGTCTTAACTCTTACTCTGGACTAATGGTTAAGGTCTTAACTCTTACTCTGGGATCATGGTTAAGTTCGTAACTCTTACTGTGGCCTATTGGTTAAGGTCCTAACTCTTACTCTGGCATCATGGTTAAGGTCTTAGACTCATACTCTGGCATCATGGTTAAGATCTTATCTCTTACTCTGGACTAATGGTTAAGGTCTTAACTCTTACTCTGGCATCATGGTTAAGGTCTTAGACTCTTACTTTGGACTAATGGTTAAGGTCTTAACTCTTACTCTGGGCTAATGGTTAAGGTCTTAACTCTTACTCTGGACTAATGGTTAAGGTCTTATCTCTTACTCTGGACTAATGGTTAAGGTCTTAGACTCTTACTCTGGCATCATGGATAAGGTCTTAGACTCTTACTCTGGACTACTGGTTAATGTCTTAACTCTTACTCTGGCGTCATGGTTAAGGTCTTAACTCTCACTCTGGCATCATGGTTAAGGTCTTAACTCTTACTCTGTACTAATGGTTAAGGTCTTAGACTCTTACTCTGGACTAATGGTTAAGGTCTTAACTCTTTCTCTGGGCTAATGGTTAAGGTCTTAGACTCTTACTCTGGCATCATGGTTAAGGTCTTAGACTCTTACTCTGGCATCAAGGTTAAGGTCTTAACTCTTACTCTGGCATCATGGTTAAGGTCTTAACTCTTACTCTGGACCAATGGTTAAGGTCTTAACTCTTACTCTGGACTAATGGTTAAGGTCTTAACTCTTACTCTGGACTAATGGTTAAGGTCTTAACTCTTACTCTTGCATCATCGTTAAGGTCTTAACTCTTACTCTGGCATCATGGTTACGGTCTTAACTCTTACTCTGGCATCATGGTTAAGGTCTTAACTCTTACTCTGGACTAATGGTTAAGGTCTTAACTCTTACTCTGGGATCATGGTTAAGGTCTTAACTCTTACTCTGGACACATGGTTAAGGTCTTAACTCTTACTCTGGACTAATGGTTAAGGTCTTAACTCTTATTCTGGCATCATGGTTAAGGTCTTAGACTCTTACTCTGGACTAATGGTTAAGGTCTTAACTCTTACTCTGGCATCATGGTTAAGGTCTTAACTCTTACTCTGGACTAATGGTTAAGGTCTTAGACTCTTACTCTGGACTAATGGTTAAGGTCTTAACTTTTTCTCTGGGCTAATGGTTAAGGTCTTAGACTCTTAATCTGGCATCATGGTTAAGGTCTTAGACTCTTACTCTGGCATTAAGGTTAAGGTCTTAACTCTTACTCTGGCATCATGGTTAAGGTCTTAACTCTTACTCTGGACTAATGGTTAAGGTCTTAACTCTTACTCTGGAATCATGGTTAAGGTCTTAACTCTTACTCTGGACTAATGGTTAAGGTCTTAACTCTTACTCTGGACTAATGGTTAAGGTCTTAACTCTTACTCTGGCATCATGGTTAAGGTCTTAGACTCTTACTCTGGACTAATGGTTAAGGTCTTAACTCTTACTCTGGCATCATGGTTAAGGTCTTAACTCTTACTCTGGACTAATGGTTAAGGTCTTAGACTCTTACTCTGGACTAATGGTTAAGGTCTTAACTCTTTCTCTGGGATAATGGTTAAGGTCTTAGACTCTTACTCTGGACTAATGGTTAAGGTCTTAACTCTTACTCTGGACTAATGGTTAAGGTCTTAACTCTTACTCTGGGCTAATGGTTAAGGTCTTAACTCTTACTCTGGACTAATTGTTAAGGTCTTAACTCTTACTCTGGACTAATGGTTAAGGTCTTAGACTCTTACTCTCGACTAATGGTTAAGGTCTTAACTCTTACTCTGGAATCATGGTTAAGGTCTTAGACTCTTACTCTGGACTAATGGTTAAGGTCTTAACTCATACTCTGGACTAAAGGTTAAGGTCTTAGACTCTTACTCTGGACTAATGGTTAAGGTCTTAACTCTTACTCTGGACTAATGGTTAAGGTCTTAACTCTTACTCTGGACTAATGGTTAAGGTCTTAACTCTTACGCTGGCATCATGGTTAAGGTCTTAACTCTTACTCTGGACTAATGGTTAAGGTCTTAACTCTTACTCTGGCATCATGGTTAAGGTCTTAACTCTTACTCTGGACTAATGGTTAAGGTCTTAACTCTTACTCTGGCATCATGGTTAAGGTCTTAACACTTACTCTGGACTAATGGTTAAGGTCTTAACTCTTACTCTGGCATCATCGTTAAGGTCTTAACTCTTACTCTGGCATCATGGTTAAGGTCTTAGACTCTTACTCTGGACTAATGGTTAAGGTCTTAACTCTTACTCTGGACTAATGGTTAAGGTCTTAACTCTTACTCTTGCATCATAGTTAAGGTCTTAACTCTTACTCTGGCATCATGGTTAAGGTCTTAACTCTTACTCTGGACTAATGGTTAAGGTCTTAACTCTTACTCTTGACTAATGGTTAAGGTCTTAACTCTTACTCTGGCATCATGGTTAAGGTCTTAACTCTGGCATCATGGTTAAGGTCTTATCTCTTACTCTGGACTAATGGTTAAGGTCTTAATTCTTACTCTGGACTAATGGTTAAGGTCTTAGACTCTTACTCTGGCATCATGGTAAGGTCTTAACTCTTACTCTGGACTAATGGTTAAGGTCTTAACTCTTACTCTGGCATCATGGTTAAGGTCTTAGAATCTTACTCTGGACTAATGGTTAAGGTCTTAACTCTTACTCTGGACTAATGGTTAAGGTCTTAACTCTTACTCTTGCATCATCGTTAAGGTCTTAACTCTTACTCTGGCATCATGGTTAAGGTCTTAACTCTTACTCTGGACTAATGGTTAAGGTCTTAACTCTTACTCTTGACTAATGGTTAAGGTCTTAACTCTTACTCTGGCATCATGGTTAAGGTCTTAACTCTGGCATCATGGTTAAGGTCTTATCTCTTACTCTGGACTAATGGTTAAGGTCTTAACTCTTACTCTGGACTAATGGTTAAGGTCTTAGACTCTTACTCTGGCATCATGGTAAGGTCTTAACTCTTACTCTGGACTAATGGTTAAGGTCTTAACTCTTACTCTGGCATCATGGTTAAGGTCTTAGACTCTTACTCTGGACTAATGGTTAAGGTCTTAACTCTTACTCTGGACTAATGGTTAAGGTCTTAACTCTTACTCTTGCATCATCGTTAAGGTCTTAACTCTTACTCTGGCATCATGGTTAAGGTCTTAACTCTTACTCTGGACTAATGGTTAAGGTCTTAACTCTTACTCTTGACTAATGGTTAAGGTCTTAACTCTTACTCTGGCATCATGGTTAAGGTCTTAACTCTGGCATCATGGTTAAGGTCTTATCTCTTACTCTGGACTAATGGTTAAGGTCTTAACTCTTACTCTGGACTAATGGTTAAGGTCTTAGACTCTTACTCTGGCATCATGGTAAGGTCTTAACTCTTACTCTGGACTAATGGTTAAGGTCTTAACTCTTACTCTGGACTAATGGTTAAGGTCTTAACTCTTACTCTTGCATCATCGTTAAGGTCTTAACTCTTACTCTGGCATCATGGTTAAGGTCTTAACTCTTACTCTGGACTAATGGTTAAGGTCTTAACTCTTACTCTGGCATCATGGTTAAGGTCTTAACACTTACTCTGGACTAATGGTTAAGGTCTTAACTCTTACTCTGGCATCATCGTTAAGGTCTTATCTCTTACTCTGGCATCATGGTTAAGGTCTTAGACTCTTACTCTGGACTAATGGTTAAGGTCTTAACTCTTACTCTGGACTAATGGTTAAGGTCTTAACTCTTACTCTTGCATCATCGTTAAGGTCTAAACTCTTACTCTGGCATCATGGTTAAGGTCTTAACTCTTACTCTGGACTAATGGTTAAGGTCTTAACTCTTACTCTTGACTAATGGTTAAGGTCTTAACTCTTACTCTGGCATCATGGTTAAGGTCTTAACTCTGGCATCATGGTTAAGGTCTTATCTCTTACTCTGGACTAATGGTTAAGGTCTTAACTCTTACTCTGGACTAATGGTTAAGGTCTTAGACTCTTACTCTGGCATCATGGTAAGGTCTTAACTCTTACTCTGGACTAATGGTTAAGGTCTTAACTCTTACTCTTGCATCATCGTTAAGGTCTTAACTCTTACTCTGGCATCATGGTTAAGGTCTTAACTCTTACTCTGGCATCATGGTTAAGGTCTTAATTCTTTCTCTGGACTAATGGTTAAGGTCTTAACTCTTACTCTGGGATCATGGTTAAGGTCTTAACTCTTACTCTGGACACATGGTTAAGGTCTTAACTCTTACTCTCGACTAATGGTTAAGGTCTTAACTCTTACTCTGGCATCATGGTTAAGGTCTTAGACTCTTACTCTGGACTAATGGTTAAGGTCTTAACTCATACTCTGGACTAATGGTTAAGGTCTTAACTCTTACTCTGGACTAATGGTTAATGTATTAACTCTTACTCTGGCATCATGGTTAAGGTCTTAACTCTTACTCTGGACTAATGGTTAAGGTCTTAACTCTTACTCTGGCATCATGGTTAAGGTCTTAACTCTTACTCTGGACTAATGGTTAAGGTCTTAACTCTTACTCTGGGATCATGGTTAAGTTCGTAACTCTTACTGTGGCCTATTGGTTAAGGTCCTAACTCTTACTCTGGCATCATGGTTAATGTCTTAACTCTTACTCTGGCATCATGGTTAAGGTCTTAACTCTTACTCTGGACTAATGGTTAAGGTCTTAACTCTTACTCTGGCATCACGGTTAAGGTCTTAACTCTTACTCTGGACTAATGGTTAAAGTCTTAACTCTTACTCTGGGCTAATGGTTAAGGTCTTAACTCTTACTCTGGACTAATGGTTAAGGTCTTAACTCTTACTCTGGCATCACGGTTAAGGTCTTAACTCTTACTCTGGACTAATGGTTAAAGTCTTAACTCTTACTCTGGGCTAATGGTTAAGGTCTTAGACTCTTACTCTGCACTAATGGTTAAGGTCTTAACTCTTACTCTGGACTAATGGTTAAGGTCTTAACTCTTACTCTTGCATCATCGTTAAGGTCTTAACTCTCACTCTGGCATCATGGTTAAGGTCTTAACTCTTACTCTGGACTAATGGTTAAGGTCTTAACTCTTACTCTTGACTAATGGTTAAGGTCTTAACTCTTACTCTGGCATCATGGTTAAGGTCTTAACTCTGGCATCATGGTTAAGGTCTTATCTCTTACTCTGGACTAATGGTTAAGGTCTTAACTCTTACTCTGGACTAATGGTTAAGGTCTTAGACTCTTACTCTGGCATCATGGTAAGGTCTTAACTCTTACTCTGGACTAATGGTTAAGGTCTTAACTCTTACTCTTGCATCATCGTTAAGGTCTTAACTCTTACTCTGGCATCATGGTTAAGGTCTTAACTCTTACTCTGGCATCATGGTTAAGGTCTTAATTCTTACTCTGGACTAATGGTTAAGGTCTTAACTCTTACTCTGGGATCATGGTTAAGGTCTTAACTCTTACTCTGGACACATGGTTAAGGTCTTAACTCTTACTCTCGACTAATGGTTAAGGTCTTAACTCTTACTCTGGCATCATGGTTAAGGTCTTAGACTCTTACTCTGGACTAATGGTTAAGGTCTTAACTAATACTCTGGACTAATGGTTAAGGTCTTAACTCTTACTCTGGACTAATGGTTAATGTATTAACTCTTACTCTGGCATCATGGTTAAGGTCTTAACTCTTACTCTGGACTAATGGTTAAGGTCTTAACTCTTACTCTGGCATCATGGTTAAGGTCTTAACTCTTACTCTGGACTAATGGTTAAGGTCTTAACTCTTACTCTGGGATCATGGTTAAGTTCGTAACTCTTACTGTGGCCTATTGGTTAAGGTCCTAACTCTTACTCTGGCATCATGGTTAATGTCTTAACTCTTACTCTGGCATCATGGTTAAGGTCTTAACTCTTACTCTGGACTAATGGTTAAGGTCTTAACTCTTACTCTGGCATCACGGTTAAGGTCTTAACTCTTACTCTGGACTAATGGTTAAAGTCTTAACTCTTACTCTGGGCTAATGGTTAAGGTCTTAACTCTTACTCTGGACTAATGGTTAAGGTCTTAACTCTTACTCTGGACTAATGGTTAAGGTCTTAACTCTTACTCTGGACTAATGGTTAAGGTCTTATCTCTTACTCTGGGCTAATGATTAAGGTCTTAACTCTTACTCTGGCATCATGGTTAAGGTCTTAACTCTTACTCTGGCATCATGGTTAAGGTCTTAACTCTTACTCTGGGCTAATGATTAAGGTCTTAACTCTTACTCTGGCATCATGGTTAAGGTTTTAACTCTTACTCTGGCATCATGGTTAAGGTCTTAACTCTCACTCCGGACTAATGGTTAAGGTCTTAACTCTTACTCTGGCATCACGGTTAAGGTCTTAACTCTCACTCCGGACTAATGGTTAAGGTCTTAACTCTTACTCTGGACTAATGGTTAAGGTCTTAACTCTTACTCTGAACTAATGGTTAAGGTCTTATCTCTTACTCTGGGCTAATGATTAAGGTCTTAACTCTTACTCTGGCATCATGGTTAAGGTCTTAACTCTTACTCTGGCATCATGGTTAAGGTCTTAACTCTTACTCTGGACTAATGCTTAAGGTCTTAACTCTTACTCTGGCATCACGGTTAAGGTCTTAACTCTTACTCTGGACTAATGGATAAGGTCTTAACTCTTACTCTGGACTAATGGTTAAGGTCTTAACTCTTACTCTAGCATCATGGTTAAGGTCTTAACTCTTACTCTGGACTAATGGTTAAGGTCTTAACTCTTACTCTGGCATCATGGTTAAGGTCTTAACTCTTACTCTGGCATCATGGTTAAGGTCTTAACTCTTACTATGGACTAATGGTTAAGGTCTTAACTCTTACTCTGGACTAATGGTTAAGGTCTTAACTCTTACTCTGGCATCATGGTTAAGGTCTTAGACTCTTACTCTGGAATAATGGTTAAGGTCTTAACTCTTACTCTGGACTAATGGTTAAGGTCTTAACTCTTACTCTGGCATCACGGTTAAGGTCTTAACTCTTACTCTGGACTAATGGTTAAGGTCTTAACTCTTACTCTGGGCTAATGGTTAAGGTCTTAACTCTTACTCTGGACTAATGGTTTAGGTCTTAACTCTTACTCTGGACAAATGGTTGAGGTCTTAGACTCTTACTCTGGCATCATGGTTAAGGTCTTAACTCTTACTCTGAACTAATGGTTAAGGTCTTAACTCTTACTCTGGCATCATAGTTAAGTTCGTAACTCATACTGTGGCCTATTGGTTAAGGTCCTAACTCTTACTTTGGCATCATGGTTAATATCTTAACTCTTACTCTGGCATCATGGTTAAGGTCTTAACTCTTACTCTGGACTAATGGTTAAGGTCTTAACTCTTACTCTAGCATCACGGTTAAGGTCTTAACTCTTACTCTGGGCTAATGGTTAAGGTCTTAACTCTTACTCTGGACTAATGGTTAAGGTCTTAACTCTTACTCTGGACTAATGGTTAAGGTCTTAACTCTTACTCTGGACTAATGGTTAAGGTCTTAACTCTTACTCTGGGCTAATGATTAAGGTCTTAACTCTTACTCTGGCATCATGGTTAAGGTCTTAACTCTTACTCTGGACTATTGGTTAAGGTCTTAACTCTTACTCTGGACTAATGGTTACGGTCTTAACTCTTACTCTAGCATCATGGTTAAGGTCTTAACTCTTACTCTGGACTAATGGTTAAGGTCTTAACTCTTACTCTGGCATCATGGTTAAGGTCTTAACTCTTACTCTGGCATCATGGTTAAGGTCTTAACTCTTACTCTGGACTAATGGTTAAGGTCTTAGACTCTTACTCTGGACTAATGGTTAAGGTCTTAACTCTTACTCTGGCATCATGGTTAAGGTCTTAGACTCTTACTCTGGACTAATGGTTAAGGTCTTAACTCTTACTCTGGACTAATGGTTAAGGTCTTAGACTCTTACTCTCGACTAATGGTTAAGGTCTTACTCTTACTCTGGCATCATGGTTAAGGTCTTAGACTCTTACTCTCGACTAATGGTTAAGGTCTTACTCTTACTCTGGCATCATGGTTAAGGTCTTAACTCTTACTCTGGACTAATGGTTAAGGTCTTAACTCTTACTCTGGCATCATGGTTAAGGTCTTAACTCTTACTCTGGACTAATGGTTAATGTCTTAACCCTTACTCTGGGATCATGGTTAAGTTCGTAACTCTTACTGTGGCCTATTGGTTAAGGTCCTAACTCTTACTCTGGCATCATGGTTAATGTCTTAACTCTTACTCTGGCATCATGGTTAAGGTCTTAACTCTTACTCTGGACTAATGGTTAAGGTCTTAACTTTTTCTCTGGGCTAATGGTTAAGGTCTTAGACTCTTACTCTGGCATCATGGTTAAGGTCTTAGACTCTTACTCTGGCATCAAGGTTAAGGTCTTAACTCTTACTCTGGCATCATGGTTAAGGTCTTAACTCTTACTCTGGACTAATGGTTAAGGTCTGAACTCTTACTCTGGACTAATGGTTAAGGTCTTAACTCTTACTCTGGACTTATGGTTAAGGTCTTAGACTCTTACTCTCGACTAATGGTTAAGGTCTTAAATCTTACTCTGGAATCATGGTTAAGGTCTAAGACTTTGACTCTGGACTAATGGTTAAGGTCTTAACTCATACTCTGGACTAATGGTTAAGGCCTTAGACTCTTACTCTGGACTAATGGTTAAGGTCTTAACTCTTACTCTGGACTAATGGTTAAGGTCTTAACTCTTACTCTGGACTAATGGTTAAGGTCTTAACTCTTACGCTGGCATCATGGTTAAGGTCTTAACTCTTACTCTGGACTAATGGTTAAGGTCTTAACTCTTACTCTGGCATCATGGTTAAGGTCTTAACTCTTTCTCTGGACTAATGGTTAAGGTCTTAACTCTTACTCTGGCATCATGGTTAAGGTCTTAACACTTACTCTGGACTAATGGTTAAGGTCTTAACTCTTACTCTGGCATCATCGTTAAGGTCTTAACTCTTACTCTGGCATCATGGTTAAGGTCTTAGACTCTTACTCTGGACTAATGGTTAAGGTCTTAACTCTTACTCTGGACTAATGGTTAAGGTCTTAACTCTTACTCTTGCATCATCGTTAAGGTCTTAACTCTTACTCTGGCATCATGGTTAAGGTCTTAACTCTTACTCTGGACTAATGGTTAAGGTCTTAACTCTTACTCTGGACTAATGGTTAAGGTCTTAACTCTTACTCTGGCATCATGGTTAAGGTCTTAACTCTGGCATCATGGTTAAGGTCTTAACTCTTACTCTGGACTAATGGTTAAGGTCTTAACTCTTAGTCTGGCATCATGGTTAAGGTCTTAACTCTTACTCTGGACTAATGGTTAAGGTCTTAGACTCTTACTCTGGACTAATGGTTAAGGTCTTAACTCTTTCTCTGGGCTAATGGTTAAGGTCTTAGACTCTTACTCTGGCATCATGGTTAAGGTCTTAGACTATTACTCTGGCATCAAGGTTAAGGTCTTAACTCTTACTCTGGCATCATGGTTAAGGTCTTAACTCTTACTCTGGACTAATGGTTAAGGTCTTAACTCTTACTCTGGACTAATGGTTAAGGTCTTAACTCTTACTCTGGACTAATGGTTGAGGTCTTAACTCTTACTCTTGCATCATCGTTAAGGTCTTAACTCTTACTCTGGCATCATGTTTAAGGTCTTAACTCTTACTCTGGCATCATGGTTAAGGTCTTAACTCTTACTCTGGACTAATGGTTAAGGTCTTAACTCTTACTCTGGGATCATGGTTAAGTTTGTAACTCTTACTGTGGCCTATTGGTTAAGGTCCTAACTCTTACTCTGGCATCATGGTTAAGGTCTTAGACTCATACTCTGGCATCATGGTTAAGATCTTATCTCTTACTCTGGACTAATGGTTAAGGTCTTAACTCTTACTCTGGCATCATGGTTAAGGTCTTAGACTCTTACTTTGGACTAATGGTTAAGGTCTTAACTCTTACTCTGGGCTAATGGTTAAGGTCTTAACTCTTACTCTGGACTAATGGTTAAGGTCTTATCTCTTACTCTGGACTAATGGTTAAGGTCTTAGACTCTTACTCTGGCATCATGGATAAGGTCTTAGACTCTTACTCTGGACTACTGGTTAATGTCTTAACTCTTACTCTGGCGTCATGGTTAAGGTCTTAACTCTCACTCTGGCATCATGGTTAAGGTCTTAACTCTTACTCTGTACTCATGGTTAAGGTCTTAACTCTTACTCTGGCATCATGGTTAAGGTCTTAACTCTTACTCTGGACAAATGGTTAAGGTCTTAACTCTTACTCTGGACTAATGGTTAAGGTCTTAACTCTTACTCTGGAATCATGGTTAAGGTCTTAACTCTTACTCTGGACTAATGGTTAAGGTCTTAACTCTTACTCTGGACTAATGGTTAAGGTCTTAACTCTTACTCTGGCATCATGGTTAAGGTCTTATACTCTTACTCTGGACTAATGGTTAAGGTCTTAACTCTTACTCTGGCATCATGGTTAAGGTCTTAACTCTTACTCTGGACTAATGGTTAAGGTCTTAGACTCTTACTCTGGACTAATGGTTAAGGTCTTAACTCTTTCTCTGGGCTAATGGTTAAGGTCTTAGACTCTTACTCTGGCATCATGGTTAAGGTCTTAGACTCTTACTCTGGCATCAAGGTTAAGGTCTTAACTCTTACTCTGGCATCATGGTTAAGGTCTTAAATCTTACTCTGGACTAATGGTTAAGGTCTTAGAATCTTACTCTGGACTAATGGTTAAGGTCTTAACTCTTACTCTGGCATCATGGTTAAGGTCTTAGACTCTTACTCTGGACTAATGGTTAAGGTCTTAACTCTTACTCTGGACTAATGGTTAAGGTCTTAACTCTTACTCTGGGCTAATGGTTAAGGTCTTAACTCTTACTCTGGACTAATTGTTAAGGTCTTAACTCTTACTCTGGACTAATGGTTAAGGTCTTAGACTCTTACTCTCGACTAATGGTTAAGGTCTTAACTCTTACTCTGGAATCATGGTTAAGGTCTTAGACTCTTACTCTGGACTAATGGTTAATGTCTTAACTCATACTCTGGACTAATGGTTAAGGTCTTAGACTCTTACTCTGGACTAATGGTTAAGGTCTTAACTCTTACTCTGGACTAATGGTTAAGGTCTTAACTCTTACTCTGGACTAATGGTTAAGGTCTTAACTCTTACGCTGGCATCATGGTTAAGGTCTTAACTCTTACTCTGGACTAATGGTTAAGGTCTTAACTCTTACTCTGGCATCATGGTTAAGGTCTTAACTCTTACTCTGGACTAATGGTTAAGGTCTTAACTCTTACTCTGGCATCATGGTTAAGGTCTTAACACTTACTCTGGACTAATGGTTAAGGTCTTAACTCTTACTCTGGCATCATCGTTAAGGTCTTAACTCTTACTCTGGCATCGTGGTTAAGGTCTTAGAGTCTTACTCTGGACTAATGGTTAAGGTCTTAACTCTTACTCTAGACTAATGGTTAAGGTATTAACTCTTACTCTGGCATCATGGTTAAGGTCTTAACTCTTACTCTGGACTAATGGTTAGGGTCTTAACTCTTACTCTTGCATCATCGTTAAGGTCTTAACTCTTACTCTGGCATCATGGTTAAGGTCTTAACTCTTACTCTGGACTAATGGTTAAGGTCTTAACTCTTACTCTGGCATCATGGTTAAGGTCTTACCTCTTACCCTGGACTAATGGTTAAGGTCTTAACTCTTACTCTTGCATCATCGTTAAGGTCTTAACTCTTACTCTGGCATCGTGGTTAAGGTCTTAACTCTTACTCTGGACTAATGGTTAAGGTCTTAACTCTTACTCTAGACTAATGGTTAAGGTATTAACTCTTACTCTGGCATCATGGTTAAGGTCTTAACTCTGGCATCATGGTTAAGGTCTTAACTCTTACTCTGGACTAATGGTTAGGGTCTTAACTCTTAGTCTGGCATCATGGTTAAGGTCTTATCTCTTACTCTGGACTAATGGTTAAGGTCTTAGACTCTTACTCTGGACTAATGGTTAAGGTCTTAACTCTTTCTCTGGGCTAATGGTTAAGGTCTTAGACTCTTACTCTGGCATCATGGTTAAGGTCTTAGACTCTTACTCTGGCATCAAGGTTAAGGTCTTAACTCTTACTCTGGCATCATGGTTAAGGTCTTAACTCTTACTCTGGACCAATGGTTAAGGTCTTAACTCTTACTCTGGACTAATGGTTAAGGTCTTAACTCTTACTCTGGACTAATGGTTAAGGTCTTAACTCTTACTCTTGCATCATCGTTAAGGTCTTAACTCTTACTCTGGCATCATGGTTACGGTCTTAACTCTTACTCTGGCATCATGGTTAAGGTCTTAACTCTTACTCTGTACTCATGGTTAAGGTCTTAACTCTTACTCTGGCATCATGGTTAAGGTCTTAACTCTTACTCTGGACAAATGGTTAAGGTCTTAACTCTTACTCTGGACTAATGGTTAAGGTCTTAACTCTTACTCTGGAATCATGGTTAAGGTCTTAACTCTTACTCTGGCATCATGGTTAAGGTCTTAACTCTTACTCTGGACTAATGGTTAAGGTCTTAACTCTTACTCTAGCATCACGGTTAAGGTCTTAACTCTTACTCTGGGCTAATGGTTAAGGTCTTAACTCTTACTCTGGACTAATGGTTAAGGTCTTAACTCTTACTCTGGACTAATGGTTAAGGTCTTAACTCTTACTCTGGACTAATGGTTAAGGTCTTAACTCTTACTCTGGGCTAATGATTAAGGTCTTAACTCTTACTCTGGCATCATGGTTAAGGTCTTAACTCTTACTCTGGACTATTGGTTAAGGTCTTAACTCTTACTCTGGACTAATGGTTACGGTCTTAACTCTTACTCTAGCATCATGGTTAAGGTCTTAACTCTTACTCTGGACTAATGGTTAAGGTCTTAACTCTTACTCTGGCATCATGGTTAAGGTCTTAACTCTTACTCTGGCATCATGGTTAAGGTCTTAACTCTTACTCTGGACTAATGGTTAAGGTCTTAGACTCTTACTCTGGACTAATGGTTAAGGTCTTAACTCTTACTCTGGCATCATGGTTAAGGTCTTAGACTCTTACTCTGGACTAATGGTTAAGGTCTTAACTCTTACTCTGGACTAATGGTTAAGGTCTTAGACTCTTACTCTCGACTAATGGTTAAGGTCTTACTCTTACTCTGGCATCATGGTTAAGGTCTTAGACTCTTACTCTCGACTAATGGTTAAGGTCTTACTCTTACTCTGGCATCATGGTTAAGGTCTTAACTCTTACTCTGGACTAATGGTTAAGGTCTTAACTCTTACTCTGGCATCATGGTTAAGGTCTTAACTCTTACTCTGGACTAATGGTTAATGTCTTAACCCTTACTCTGGGATCATGGTTAAGTTCGTAACTCTTACTGTGGCCTATTGGTTAAGGTCCTAACTCTTACTCTGGCATCATGGTTAATGTCTTAACTCTTACTCTGGCATCATGGTTAAGGTCTTAACTCTTACTCTGGACTAATGGTTAAGGTCTTAACTTTTTCTCTGGGCTAATGGTTAAGGTCTTAGACTCTTACTCTGGCATCATGGTTAAGGTCTTAGACTCTTACTCTGGCATCAAGGTTAAGGTCTTAACTCTTACTCTGGCATCATGGTTAAGGTCTTAACTCTTACTCTGGACTAATGGTTAAGGTCTGAACTCTTACTCTGGACTAATGGTTAAGGTCTTAACTCTTACTCTGGACTAATGGTTAAGGTCTTAGACTCTTACTCTCGACTAATGGTTAAGGTCTTAAATCTTACTCTGGAATCATGGTTAAGGTCTAAGACTTTGACTCTGGACTAATGGTTAAGGTCTTAACTCATACTCTGGACTAATGGTTAAGGCCTTAGACTCTTACTCTGGACTAATGGTTAAGGTCTTAACTCTTACTCTGGACTAATGGTTAAGGTCTTAACTCTTACTCTGGACTAATGGTTAAGGTCTTAACTCTTACGCTGGCATCATGGTTAAGGTCTTAACTCTTACTCTGGACTAATGGTTAAGGTCTTAACTCTTACTCTGGCATCATGGTTAAGGTCTTAACTCTTTCTCTGGACTAATGGTTAAGGTCTTAACTCTTACTCTGGCATCATGGTTAAGGTCTTAACACTTACTCTGGACTAATGGTTAAGGTCTTAACTCTTACTCTGGCATCATCGTTAAGGTCTTAACTCTTACTCTGGCATCATGGTTAAGGTCTTAGACTCTTACTCTGGACTAATGGTTAAGGTCTTAACTCTTACTCTGGACTAATGGTTAAGGTCTTAACTCTTACTCTTGCATCATCGTTAAGGTCTTAACTCTTACTCTGGCATCATGGTTAAGGTCTTAACTCTTACTCTGGACTAATGGTTAAGGTCTTAACTCTTACTCTGGACTAATGGTTAAGGTCTTAACTCTTACTCTGGCATCATGGTTAAGGTCTTAACTCTGGCATCATGGTTAAGGTCTTAACTCTTACTCTGGACTAATGGTTAAGGTCTTAACTCTTAGTCTGGCATCATGGTTAAGGTCTTAACTCTTACTCTGGACTAATGGTTAAGGTCTTAGACTCTTACTCTGGACTAATGGTTAAGGTCTTAACTCTTTCTCTGGGCTAATGGTTAAGGTCTTAGACTCTTACTCTGGCATCATGGTTAAGGTCTTAGACTATTACTCTGGCATCAAGGTTAAGGTCTTAACTCTTACTCTGGCATCATGGTTAAGGTCTTAACTCTTACTCTGGACTAATGGTTAAGGTCTTAACTCTTACTCTGGACTAATGGTTAAGGTCTTAACTCTTACTCTGGACTAATGGTTGAGGTCTTAACTCTTACTCTTGCATCATCGTTAAGGTCTTAACTCTTACTCTGGCATCATGTTTAAGGTCTTAACTCTTACTCTGGCATCATGGTTAAGGTCTTAACTCTTACTCTGGACTAATGGTTAAGGTCTTAACTCTTACTCTGGGATCATGGTTAAGTTTGTAACTCTTACTGTGGCCTATTGGTTAAGGTCCTAACTCTTACTCTGGCATCATGGTTAAGGTCTTAGACTCATACTCTGGCATCATGGTTAAGATCTTATCTCTTACTCTGGACTAATGGTTAAGGTCTTAACTCTTACTCTGGCATCATGGTTAAGGTCTTAGACTCTTACTTTGGACTAATGGTTAAGGTCTTAACTCTTACTCTGGGCTAATGGTTAAGGTCTTAACTCTTACTCTGGACTAATGGTTAAGGTCTTATCTCTTACTCTGGACTAATGGTTAAGGTCTTAGACTCTTACTCTGGCATCATGGATAAGGTCTTAGACTCTTACTCTGGACTACTGGTTAATGTCTTAACTCTTACTCTGGCGTCATGGTTAAGGTCTTAACTCTCACTCTGGCATCATGGTTAAGGTCTTAACTCTTACTCTGTACTCATGGTTAAGGTCTTAACTCTTACTCTGGCATCATGGTTAAGGTCTTAACTCTTACTCTGGACAAATGGTTAAGGTCTTAACTCTTACTCTGGACTAATGGTTAAGGTCTTAACTCTTACTCTGGAATCATGGTTAAGGTCTTAACTCTTACTCTGGACTAATGGTTAAGGTCTTAACTCTTACTCTGGACTAATGGTTAAGGTCTTAACTCTTACTCTGGCATCATGGTTAAGGTCTTATACTCTTACTCTGGACTAATGGTTAAGGTCTTAACTCTTACTCTGGCATCATGGTTAAGGTCTTAACTCTTACTCTGGACTAATGGTTAAGGTCTTAGACTCTTACTCTGGACTAATGGTTAAGGTCTTAACTCTTTCTCTGGGCTAATGGTTAAGGTCTTAGACTCTTACTCTGGCATCATGGTTAAGGTCTTAGACTCTTACTCTGGCATCAAGGTTAAGGTCTTAACTCTTACTCTGGCATCATGGTTAAGGTCTTAAATCTTACTCTGGACTAATGGTTAAGGTCTTAGAATCTTACTCTGGACTAATGGTTAAGGTCTTAACTCTTACTCTGGCATCATGGTTAAGGTCTTAGACTCTTACTCTGGACTAATGGTTAAGGTCTTAACTCTTACTCTGGACTAATGGTTAAGGTCTTAACTCTTACTCTGGGCTAATGGTTAAGGTCTTAACTCTTACTCTGGACTAATTGTTAAGGTCTTAACTCTTACTCTGGACTAATGGTTAAGGTCTTAGACTCTTACTCTCGACTAATGGTTAAGGTCTTAACTCTTACTCTGGAATCATGGTTAAGGTCTTAGACTCTTACTCTGGACTAATGGTTAATGTCTTAACTCATACTCTGGACTAATGGTTAAGGTCTTAGACTCTTACTCTGGACTAATGGTTAAGGTCTTAACTCTTACTCTGGACTAATGGTTAAGGTCTTAACTCTTACTCTGGACTAATGGTTAAGGTCTTAACTCTTACGCTGGCATCATGGTTAAGGTCTTAACTCTTACTCTGGACTAATGGTTAAGGTCTTAACTCTTACTCTGGCATCATGGTTAAGGTCTTAACTCTTACTCTGGACTAATGGTTAAGGTCTTAACTCTTACTCTGGCATCATGGTTAAGGTCTTAACACTTACTCTGGACTAATGGTTAAGGTCTTAACTCTTACTCTGGCATCATCGTTAAGGTCTTAACTCTTACTCTGGCATCGTGGTTAAGGTCTTAGAGTCTTACTCTGGACTAATGGTTAAGGTCTTAACTCTTACTCTAGACTAATGGTTAAGGTATTAACTCTTACTCTGGCATCATGGTTAAGGTCTTAACTCTTACTCTGGACTAATGGTTAGGGTCTTAACTCTTACTCTTGCATCATCGTTAAGGTCTTAACTCTTACTCTGGCATCATGGTTAAGGTCTTAACTCTTACTCTGGACTAATGGTTAAGGTCTTAACTCTTACTCTGGCATCATGGTTAAGGTCTTACCTCTTACCCTGGACTAATGGTTAAGGTCTTAACTCTTACTCTTGCATCATCGTTAAGGTCTTAACTCTTACTCTGGCATCGTGGTTAAGGTCTTAACTCTTACTCTGGACTAATGGTTAAGGTCTTAACTCTTACTCTAGACTAATGGTTAAGGTATTAACTCTTACTCTGGCATCATGGTTAAGGTCTTAACTCTGGCATCATGGTTAAGGTCTTAACTCTTACTCTGGACTAATGGTTAGGGTCTTAACTCTTAGTCTGGCATCATGGTTAAGGTCTTATCTCTTACTCTGGACTAATGGTTAAGGTCTTAGACTCTTACTCTGGACTAATGGTTAAGGTCTTAACTCTTTCTCTGGGCTAATGGTTAAGGTCTTAGACTCTTACTCTGGCATCATGGTTAAGGTCTTAGACTCTTACTCTGGCATCAAGGTTAAGGTCTTAACTCTTACTCTGGCATCATGGTTAAGGTCTTAACTCTTACTCTGGACCAATGGTTAAGGTCTTAACTCTTACTCTGGACTAATGGTTAAGGTCTTAACTCTTACTCTGGACTAATGGTTAAGGTCTTAACTCTTACTCTTGCATCATCGTTAAGGTCTTAACTCTTACTCTGGCATCATGGTTACGGTCTTAACTCTTACTCTGGCATCATGGTTAAGGTCTTAACTCTTACTCTGTACTCATGGTTAAGGTCTTAACTCTTACTCTGGCATCATGGTTAAGGTCTTAACTCTTACTCTGGACAAATGGTTAAGGTCTTAACTCTTACTCTGGACTAATGGTTAAGGTCTTAACTCTTACTCTGGAATCATGGTTAAGGTCTTAACTCTTACTCTGGACTAATGGTTAAGGTCTTAACTCTTACTCTGGACTAATGGTTAAGGTCTTAACTCTTACTCTGGCATCATGGTTAAGGTCTTAGACTCTTACTCTGGACTAATGGTTAAGGTCTTAACTCTTACTCTGGCATCATGGTTAAGGTCTTAACTCTTACTCTGGACTAATGGTTAAGGTCTTAGACTCTTACTCTGGACTAATGGTTAAGGTCTTAACTCTTTCTCTGGGCTAATGGTTAAGGTCTTAGACTCTTACTCTGGCATCATGGTTAAGGTCTTAGACTCTTACTCTGGCATCAAGGTTAAGGTCTTAACTCTTACTCTGGCATCATGGTTAAGGTCTTAAATCTTACTCTGGACTAATGGTTAAGTTCTTAGAATCTTACTCTGGACTAATGGTTAAGGTCTTAACTCTTACTCTGGCATCATGGTTAAGGTCTTAGACTCTTACTCTGGACTAATGGTTAAGGTCTTAACTCTTACTCTGGACTAATGGTTAAGGTCTTAACTCTTACTCTGGGCTAATGGTTAAGGTCTTAACTCTTACTCTGGACTAATTGTTAAGGTCTTAACTCTTACTCTGGACTAATGGTTAAGGTCTTAGACTCTTACTCTCGACTAATGGTTAAGGTCTTAACTCTTACTCTGGAATCATGGTTAAGGTCTTAGACTCTTACTCTGGACTAATGGTTAATGTCTTAACTCATACTCTGGACTAATGGTTAAGGTCTTAGACTCTTACTCTGGACTAATGGTTAAGGTCTTAACTCTTACTCTGGACTAATGGTTAAGGTCTTAACTCTTACTCTGGACTAATGGTTAAGGTCTTAACTCTTACGCTGGCATCATGGTTAAGGTCTTAACTCTTACTCTGGACTAATGGTTAAGGTCTTAACTCTTACTCTGGCATCATGGTTAAGGTCTTAACTCTTACTCTGGACTAATGGTTAAGGTCTTAACTCTTACTCTGGCATCATGGTTAAGGTCTTAACACTTACTCTGGACTAATGGTTAAGGTCTTAACTCTTACTCTGGCATCATCGTTAAGGTCTTAACTCTTACTCTGGCATCGTGGTTAAGGTCTTAGAGTCTTACTCTGGACTAATGGTTAAGGTCTTAACTCTTACTCTAGACTAATGGTTAAGGTATTAACTCTTACTCTGGCATCATGGTTAAGGTCTTAACTCTTACTCTGGACTAATGGTTAGGGTCTTAACTCTTACTCTTGCATCATCGTTAAGGTCTTAACTCTTACTCTGGCATCATGGTTAAGGTCTTAACTCTTACTCTGGACTAATGGTTAAGGTCTTAACTCTTACTCTGGCATCATGGTTAAGGTCTTACCTCTTACCCTGGACTAATGGTTAAGGTCTTAACTCTTACTCTTGCATCATCGTTAAGGTCTTAACTCTTACTCTGGCATCATGGTTAAGGTCTTAACTCTTACTCTGGACTAATGGTTAAGGTCTTAACTCTTACTCTAGACTAATGGTTAAGGTATTAACTCTTACTCTGGCATCATGGTTAAGGTCTTAACTCTGGCATCATGGTTAAGGTCTTAACTCTTACTCTGGACTAATGGTTAGGGTCTTAACTCTTAGTCTGGCATCATGGTTAAGGTCTTATCTCTTACTCTGGACTAATGGTTAAGGTCTTAGACTCTTACTCTGGACTAATGGTTAAGGTCTTAACTCTTTCTCTGGGCTAATGGTTAAGGTCTTAGACTCTTACTCTGGCATCATGGTTAAGGTCTTAGACTCTTACTCTGGCATCAAGGTTAAGGTCTTAACTCTTACTCTGGCATCATGGTTAAGGTCTTAACTCTTACTCTGGACCAATGGTTAAGGTCTTAACTCTTACTCTGGACTAATGGTTAAGGTCTTAACTCTTACTCTGGACTAATGGTTAAGGTCTTAACTCTTACTCTTGCATCATCGTTAAGGTCTTAACTCTTACTCTGGCATCATGGTTACGGTCTTAACTCTTACTCTGGCATCATGGTTAAGGTCTTAACTCTTACTCTGGACTAATGGTTAAGGTCTTAACTCTTACTCTGGGATCATGGTTAAGGTCTTAACTCTTACTCTGGACACATGGTTAAGGTCTTAACTCTTACTCTGGACTAATGGTTAAGGTCTTAACTCTTATTCTGGCATCATGGTTAAGGTCTTAGACTCTTACTCTGGACTAATGGTTAAGGTCTTAACTCTTACTCTGGCATCATGGTTAAGGTCTTAACTCTTACTCTGGACTAATGGTTAAGGTCTTAGACTCTTACTCTGGACTAATGGTTAAGGTCTTAACTTTTTCTCTGGGCTAATGGTTAAGGTCTTAGACTCTTAATCTGGCATCATGGTTAAGGTCTTAGACTCTTACTCTGGCATCAAGGTTAAGGTCTTAACTCTTACTCTGGCATCATGGTTAAGGTCTTAACTCTTACTCTGGACTAATGGTTAAGGTCTTAACTCTTACTCTGGAATCATGGTTAAGGTCTTAACTCTTACTCTGGACTAATGGTTAAGGTCTTAACTCTTACTCTGGACTAATGGTTAAGGTCTTAACTCCTACTCTGGCATCATGGTTAAGGTCTTAGACTCTTACTCTGGACTAATGGTTAAGGTCTTAACTCTTACTCTGGCATCATGGTTAAGGTCTTAACTCTTACTCTGGACTAATGGTTAAGGTCTTAGACTCTTACTCTGGACTAATGGTTAAGGTCTTAACTCTTTCTCTGGGCTAATGGTTAAGGTCTTAGACTCTTACTCTGGACTAATGGTTAAGGTCGTAACTCTTACTCTGGACTAATGGTTAAGGTCTTAACTCTTACTCTGGGCTAATGGTTAAGGTCTTAACTCTTACTCTGGACTAATTGTTAAGGTCTTAACTCTTACTCTGGACTAATGGTTAAGGTCTTAGACTCTTACTCTCGACTAATGGTTAAGGTCTTAACTCTTACTCTGGAATCATGGTTAAGGTCTTAGACTCTTACTCTGGACTAATGGTTAAGGTCTTAACTCATACTCTGGACTAAAGGTTAAGGTCTTAGACTCTTACTCTGGACTAATAGTTAAGGTCTTAACTCTTACTCAGGACTGATGGTTAAGGTCTTAACTCTTACTCTGGACTAATGGTTAAGGTCTTAACTCTTACGCTGGCATCATGGTTAAGGTCTTAACTCTTACTCTGGACTAATGGTTAAGGTCTTAACCCTTACTCTGGCATCATGGTTAAGGTCTTAACTCTTACTCTGGACTAATGGTTAAGGTCTTAACTCTTACTCTGGCATCATGGTTAAGGTCTTAACACTTACTCTGGACTCATGGTTAAGGTCTTAACTCTTACTCTGGCATCATCGTTAAGGTCTTAACTCTTACTCTGGCATCATGGTTAAGGTCTTAGACTCTTACTCTGGACTAATGGTTAAGGTCTTAACTCTTACTCTGGACTAATGGTTAAGGTCTTAACTCTTACTCTTGCATCATCGTTAAGGTCTTAACTCTTACTCTGGCATCATGGTTAAGGTCTTAACTCTTACTCTGGACTAATGGTTAAGGTCTTAACTCTTACTCTTGACTAATGGTTAAGGTCTTAACTCTTACTCTGGCATCATGGTTAAGGTCTTAACTCTGGCATCATGGTTAAGGTCTTATCTCTTACTCTGGACTAATGGTTAAGGTCTTAACTCTTACTCTGGACTAATGGTTAAGGTCTTAGACTCTTACTCTGGCATCATGGTAAGGTCTTAACTCTTACTCTGGACTAATGGTTAAGGTCTTAACTCTTACTCTGGCATCATGGTTAAGGTCTTAGACTCTTACTCTGGACTAATGGTTAAGGTCTTAACTCTTACTCTTGCATCATCGTTAAGGTCTTAACTCTTACTCTGGCATCATGGTTAAGGTCTTAACTCTTACTCTGGACTAATGGTTAAGGTCTTAACTCTTACTCTTGACTAATGGTTAAGGTCTTAACTCTTACTCTGGCATCATGGTTAAGGTCTTAACTCTGGCATCATGGTTAAGGTCTTATCTCTTACTCTGGACTAATGGTTAAGGTCTTAACTCTTACTCTGGACTAATGGTTAAGGTCTTAGACTCTTACTCTGGCATCATGGTAAAGTCTTAACTCTTACTCTGGACTAATGGTTAAGGTCTTAACTCTTACTCTGGACTAATGGTTAAGGTCTTAACTCTTACTCTTGCATCATCGTTAAGGTCTTAACTCTTACTCTGGCATCATGGTTAAGGTCTTAACTCTTACTCTGGCATCATGGTTAAGGTCTTAATTCTTACTCTGGACTAATGGTTAAGGTCTTAACTCTTACTCTGGGATCATGGTTAAGGTCTTAACTCTTACTCTGGTCACATGGTTAAGGTCTTAACTCTTACTCTCGACTAATGGTTAAGGTCTTAACTCTTACTCTGGCATCATGGTTAAGGTCTTAGACTCTTACTCTGGACTAATGGTTAAGGTCTTAACTCATACTCTGGACTAATGGTTAAGGTCTTAACTCTTACTCTGAACTAATGGTTAATGTATTAACTCTTACTCTGGCATCATGGTTAAGGTCTTAACTCTTACTCTGGACTAATGGTTAAGGTCTTAACTCTTACTCTGGCATCATGGTTAAGGTCTTAACTCTTACTCTGGACTAATGGTTAAGGTCTTAACTCTTACTCTGGGATCATGGTTAAGTTCGTAACTCTTACTGTGGCCTATTGGTTAAGGTCCTAACTCTTACTCTGGCATCATGGTTAATGTCTTAACTCTTACTCTGGCATCATGGTTAAGGTCTTAACTCTTACTCTGGACTAATGGTTAAGGTCTTAACTCTTACTCTGGCATCACGGTTAAGGTCTTAACTCTTACTCTGGACTAATGGTTAAAGTCTTAACTCTTACTCTGGGCTAATGGTTAAGGTCTTAACTCTTACTCTGGACTAATGGTTAAGGTCTTAACTCTTACTCTGGACTAATGGTTAAGGTCTTAACTCATACTCTGGACTAATGGTTAAGGTCTTATCTCTTACTCTGGGCTAATGATTAAGGTCTTAACTCTTAATCTGGCCTCATGGTTAAGGTCTTAACTCTTACTCTGGCATCATGGTTAAGGTCTTAACTCTTACTCTGGACTAATGGTTAAGGTCTTAACTCTTACTCTGGCATCACGGTTAAGGTCTTAACTCTTACTCTGGACTAATGGTTAAGGTCTTAACTCTTACTCTGGGCTAATGATTAAGGTCTTAACTCTTACTCTGGCATCATGGTTAAGGTTTTAACTCTTACTCTGGACTAATGGTTAAGGTCTTAACTCTTACTCTGGCATCACGGTTAAGGTCTTAACTCTCACTCCGGACTAATGGTTAAGGTCTTAACTCTTACTCTGGACTAATGGTTAAGGTCTTAACTCTTACTCTGGACTAATGGTTAAGGTCTTATCTCTTACTCTGGGCTAATGATTAAGGTCTTAACTCTTACTCTGGCATCATGGTTAAGGTCTTAACTCTTACTCTGGCATCATGGTTAAGGTCTTAACTCTTACTCGGCCCCCACAACGCTAAGGATGCCTGGCCTCCACCTTGGGGGTGCCCAGGAGTGGACGCCTCACAGGGAAAGCCAGGATGGGTTCCACAGCGGTATTCGTACAAGCGCCTTGAGACCCTTGCGGGTGAGTAGTGCGCTATACAAGTATCAATTTACAATTTATTTTACAATTTTACTCTGGACTAATGCTTAAGGTCTTAACTCTTACTCTGGCATCACGGTTAAGGTCTTAACTCTTACTCTGGACTAATGGATAAGGTCTTAACTCTTACTCTGGACTAAAGGTTAAGGTCTTAACTCTTACTCTAGCATCATGGTTAAGGTCTTAACTCTTACTCTGGACTAATGGTTAAGGTCTTAACTCTTACTCTGGCATCATGGTTAAGGTCTTAACTCTTACTCTGGCATCATGGTTAAGGTCTTAACTCTTACTATGGACTAATGGTTAAGGTCTTAACTCTTACTCTGGACTAATGGTTAAGGTCTTAACTCTTACTCTGGCATCATGGTTAAGGTCTTAGACTCTTACTCTGGACTAATGGTTAAGGTCTTAACTCTTACTCTGGACTAATGGTTAAGGTCTTAACTCTTACTCTGGACTAATGGTTAAGATCTTAGACTCTTACTCTCGACTAATGGTTAAGGTCTTAACTCTTACTCTGGCATCATGGTTAAGGTCTTAGACTCTTACTCTGGACTAATGGTTAAGGTCATAACTCATACTCTAGACTAATGGTTAAGGTCTTAACTCTTACTCTGGACTAATGGTTAAGGTATTAACTCTTACTCTGGCATCATGGTTAAGGTCTTAACTCTTACTCTGGACTAATGGTTAAGGTCTTAACTCTTACTCTGGCATCATGGTTAAGGTCTTAACTCTTACTCTGGACTAATGGTTAAGGTCTTAACTCTTACTCTGGGATCTTGGTTAAGTTCGTAACTCTTACTGTGGCCTATTGGTTAAGGTCCTAACTCTTACTCTGGCATCATGGTTAATGTCTTAACTCTTACTCTGGCATCATGGTTAAGGTCTTAACTCTTACTCTGGACTAATGGTTAAGGTCTTAACTCTTACTCTGGCATCACGGTTAAGGTCTTAACTCTTACTCTGGACTAATGGTTAAAGTCTTAACTCTTACTCTGGGCTAATGGTTAAGGTCTTAACTCTTACTCTGGACTAATGGTTAAGGTCTTATCTCTTACTCTTGGCTAATGATTAAGGTCTTAACTCTTACTCTGGCATCATGGTTAAGGTCTTAACTCCTACTCTGGCATCATGGTTAAGGTCTTAACTCTTACTCTGGACTACTGGTTAAGGTCTTAACTCTTACTCTGGCATCACGGTTAAGGTCTTAACTCTTACTCTGGACTAATGGTTAAGGTCTTAACTCTTACTCTGGGCTAATGATTAAGGTCTTAACTCTTACTCTGGCATCATGGTTAAGGTCTTAACTCTTACTCTGGACTAATGGTTAAGGTCTTAACTCTTACTCTGGCATCACGGTTAAGGTCTTAACTCTTACTCCGGACTAATGGTTAAGGTCTTAACTCTTACTCTGGACTAATGGTTATGGTCTTAACTCTTACTCTAGCATCATGGTTAAGGTCTTAACTCTTACTCTGGACTAATGGTTAAGGTCTTAACTCTTACTCTGGCATCATGGTTAAGGTCTTAACTCTTACTCTGGACTAATGGTTAAGCTCTTTACTCTTACTCTGGCATCATGGTTAAGGTCTTAGACTCTTACTCTGGACTAATGGTTAAGGTCTTAACTCTTACTCTGGCATCATGGTTAAGGTCTTAACTCTTACTCTGGACTAATGGTTAAGGTCTTAGACTCTTTCTATGGACTAATGGTTAAGGTCTTAACTTTTTCTCTGGGCTAATGGTTAAGGTCTTAGACTCTTACTCTGGCATCATGGTTAAGGTCTTAGACTCTTACTCTGGCATCAAGGTTAAGGTCTTAACTCTTACTCTGGCATCATGGTTAAGGTCTTAACTCTTACTCTGGACTAATGGTTAAGGTCTGAACTCTTACTCTGGACTAATGGTTAAGGTCTTAACTCTTACTCTGGACTAATGGTTAAGGTCTTAGACTCTTACTCTCGACTAATGGTTAAGGTCTTAACTCTTACTCTGGCATCATGGTTAAGGTCTTAGACTCTTACTCTGGACGAATGGTTAAGGTCTTAACTCATACTCTGGACTAATGGTTAAGGCCTTAGACTCTTACTCTGGACTAATGGTTAAGGTCTTAACTCTTACTCTGGACTAATGGTTAAGGTCTTAACTCTTACTCTGGACTAATGGTTAAGGTCTTAACTCTTACGCTGGCATCATGGTTAAGGTCTTAACTCTTACTCTGGACTAATGGTTAAGGTCTTAAGTCTTACTCTGGCATCATGGTTAAGGTCTTAACTCTTACTCTGGACTAATGGTTAAGGTCTTAACTCTTACTCTGACATCATGGTTAAGGTCTTAACACTTACTCTGGACTAATGGTTAAGGTCTTAACTCTTACTCTGTCATCATCGTTAAGGTCTTAACTCTTACTCTGGCATCATGGTTAAGGTCTTAGACTCTTACTCTGGACTAATGGTTAAGGTCTTAACTCTTACTCTTGCATCATCGTTAAGGTCTTAACTCTTACTCTGGCATCATGGTTAAGGTCTTAACTCTTACTCTGGACTAATGGTTAAGGTCTTAACTCTTACTCTGGACTAATGGTTAAGGTCTTAACTCTTACTCTGGCATCATGGTTAAGGTCTTAACTCTGGCATCATGGTTAAGGTCTTAACTCTTACTCTGGACTAATGGTTAAGGTCTTAACTCTTAGTCTGGCATCATGGTTAAGGTCTTAACTCTTACTCTGGCAACATGGTTAAGGTCTTAACTCTTACTCTGGACTAATGGTTAAGGTCTTAACTCTTACTCTGGACTAATGGTTAAGGTCCTAACTCTTACTCTGGACTAATGGTTAAGGTCTTAACTCTTACTCTTGCATCATCGTTAAGGTCTTAACTCTTACTCTGGCATCATGGTTAAGGTCTTAACTCTTACTCTGGCATCATGGTTAAGGTCTTAACTCTTACTCTGGACTAATGGTTAAGGTCTTAACTCTTACTCTGGGATCATGGTTAAGTTTGTAACTCTTACTGTGGCCTATTGGTTAAGGTCCTAACTCTTACTCTGGCATCATGGTTAAGGTCTTAGACTCATACTCTGGCATCATGGTTAAGATCTTATCTCTTACTCTGGACTAATGGTTAAGTTCTTAACTCTTACTCTGGCATCATGGTTAAGGTCTTAGACTCTTACTCTGGACTAATGGTTAAGGTCTTAACTCTTACTCTGGGCTAATGGTTAAGGTCTTAACTCTTACTCTGGACTAATGGTTAAGGTCTTATCTCTTACTCTGGACTACTGGTTAATGTCTTAACTCTTACTCTGGCATCATGGTTAAGGTCTTAACTCTCACTCTGACATCATGGTTAAGGTCTTAACTCTTACTCTGTACTCATGGTTAAGGTCTTAACTCTTACTCTGGCATCATGGTTAAGGTCTTAACTCTTACTCTGGACTAATGGTTAAGGTCTTAACTCTTACTCTGGCATCATGGTTAAGGTGTTAGACTCTTACTCTGTAATAATGGTTAAGGTCTTAACACTTACTCTGGACTAATGGTTAAGGTCTTAACTCTTACTCTGGCATCACGGTTAAGGTCTTAACTCTTATTCTGGACTAATGGTTAAGGTCTTAACTCTTACTCTGGGCTAATGGTTAAGGTCTTAACTCTTACTCTGGACTAATGGTTAAGGTCTTAACTCTTACTCTGGACTAATGGTTAAGGTCTTAGACTCTTACTCTGGCATCATGGTTAAGGTCTTAACTCTTACTCTGAACTAATGGTTAAGGTCTTAACTCTTACTCTGGTATCATGGTTAAGTTCATAACTCTTACTGTGGCCTATTGGTTAAGGTCCTAACTCTTACTCTGGCATCATGGTTAATGTCTTAACTCTTACTCTGGCATCATGGTTAAGGTCTTAACTTTGACTCTGGACTAATGGTTAAGGTCTTAACTCTTACTCTGGACTAATGGTTAAGGTCTTAACTCTTACTCTGGACTAATGGTTAAGGTCTTAACTCTTACTCTGGCATCATGGTTGAGGTCTTAACTCTTACTCTGGACTAATGGTTAAGGTCTTAACTCTTACTCTGGGATCATGGTTAAGTTCGTAACTCTTACTGTGGCCTATTGGTTAAGGTCCTAACTCTTACTCTGGCATCATGGTTAAGGTCTTAGACTCATACTCTGGCATCATGGTTAAGATCTTATCTCTTACTCTGGACTAATGGTTAAGTTCTTAACTCTTACTCTGGCATCATGGTTAAGGTCTTAGACTCTTACTCTGGACTAATGGTTAAGGTCTTAACTCTTACTCTGGGCTAATGGTTAAGGTCTTAACTCTTACTCTGGACTAATGGTTAAGGTCTTATCTCTTACTCTGGACTACTGGTTAATGTCTTAACTCTTACTCTGGCATCATGGTTAAGGTCTTAACTCTCACTCTGACATCATGGTTAAGGTCTTAACTCTTACTCTGTACTCATGGTTAAGGTCTTAACTCTTACTCTGGCATCATGGTTAAGGTCTTAACTCTTACTCTGGCATCATGGTTAAGGTGTTAGACTCTTACTCTGTAATAATGGTTAAGGTCTTAACACTTACTCTGGACTAATGGTTAAGGTCTTAACTCTTACTCTGGCATCACGGTTAAGGTCTTAACTCTTATTCTGGACTAATGGTTAAGGTCTTAACTCTTACTCTGGGCTAATGGTTAAGGTCTTAACTCTTACTCTGGACTAATGGTTAAGGTCTTAACTCTTACTCTGGACTAATGGTTAAGGTCTTAGACTCTTACTCTGGCATCATGGTTAAGGTCTTAACTCTTACTCTGAACTAATGGTTAAGGTCTTAACTCTTACTCTGGTATCATGGTTAAGTTCATAACTCTTACTGTGGCCTATTGGTTAAGGTCCTAACTCTTACTCTGGCATCATGGTTAATGTCTTAACTCTTACTCTGGCATCATGGTTAAGGTCTTAACTTTTACTCTGGACTAATGGTTAAGGTCTTAACTCTTACTCTGGCATCATGGTTAAGGTCTTAACTCTTACTCTGGACACATGGTTAAGGTCTTAACTCTTACTCTGGACTAATGGCTAAGGTCTTAACTCTTACTCTGGCATCATGGTTAAGGTCTTAGACTCTTACTCTGGACTAATGGTTAAGGTCTTAACTCTTACTCTGGCATCATGGTTAAGGTCTTAACTCTTACTCTGGACTAATGGTTAAGGTCTTAGACTCTTACTATGGACTAATGGTTAAGGTCTTAACTTTTTCTCTGGGCTAATGGTTAAGGTCTTAGACTCTTACTCTGGCATCATGGTTAAGGTCTTAGACTCTTACTCTGGCATCAAGGTTAAGGTCTTAACTCTTACTCTGGCATCATGGTTAAGGTCTTAACTCTTACTCTGGACTAATGGTTAAGGTCTGAACTCTTACTCTGGACTAATGGTTAAGGTCTTAACTCTTACTCTGGACTAATGGTTAAGGTCTTAGACTCTTACTCTCGACTAATGGTTAAGGTCTTAACTCTTACTCTGGCATCATGGTTAAGGTCTTAGACTCTTACTCTGGACTAATGGTTAAGGTCTTAACTCATACTCTGGACTAATGGTTAAGGCCTTAGACTCTTACTCTGGACTAATGGTTAAGGTCTTAACTCTTACTCTGGACTAATGGTTAAGGTCTTAACTCTTACTCTGGACTAATGGTTACGGTCTTAACTCTTACTCTAGTATCATGGTTAAGGTCTTAACTCTTACTCTGGACTAATGGTTAAGGTCTTAACTCTTACTCTGGCATCATGGTTAAGGTCTTAACTCTTACTCTGGCATCATGGTTAAGGTCTTAACTCTTACTCTGGACTAATGGTTAAGGTCTTAGACTCTTACTCTGGACTAATGGTTAAGGTCTTAACTCTTACTCTGGCATCATGGTTAAGGTCTTAGACTCTTACTCTGGACTAATGGTTAAGGTCTTAACTCTTACTCTGGACTAATGGTTAAGGTCTTAACTCTTACTCTGGACTAATGGTTAAGATCTTAGACTCTTACTCTCGACTAATGGTTAAGGTCTTAACTCTTACTCTGGCATCATGGTTAAGGTCTTAGACTCTTACTCTGGACTAATGGTTAAGGTCATAACTCATACTCTAGACTAATGGTTAAGGTCTTAACTCTTACTCTGGACTAATGATTAAGGTATTAACTCTTACTCTGGCATCATGGTTAAGGTCTTAACTCTTACTCTGGACTAATGGTTAAGGTCTTAACTCTTACTCTGGCATCATGGTTAAGGTCTTAACTCTTACTCTGGACTAATGGTTAAGGTCTTAACTCTTACTCTGGGATCATGGTTAAGTTCGTAACTCTTACTGTGGCCTATTGGTTAAGGTCCTAACTCTTACTCTGGCATCATGGTTAATGTCTTAACTCTTACTCTGGCATCATGGTTAAGGTCTTAACTCTTACTCTGGACTAATGGTTAAGGTCTTAACTCTTACTCTGGCATCACGGTTAAGGTCTTAACTCTTACTCTGGACTAATGGTTAAAGTCTTAACTCTTACTCTGGGCTAATGGTTAAGGTCTTAACTCTTACTCTGGACTAATGGTTAAGGTCTTATCTCTTACTCTTGGCTAATGATTAAGGTCTTAACTCTTACTCTGGCATCATGGTTAAGGTCTTAACTCCTACTCTGGCATCATGGTTAAGGTCTTAACTCTTACTCTGGACTACTGGTTAAGGTCTTAACTCTTACTCTGGCATCACGGTTAAGGTCTTAACTCTTACTCTGGACTAATGTTTAAGGTCTTAACTCTTACTCTGGGCTAATGATTAAGGTCTTAACTCTTACTCTGGCATCATGGTTAAGGTCTTAACTCTTACTCTGGACTAATGGTTAAGGTCTTAACTCTTACTCTGGCATCACGGTTAAGGTCTTAACTCTTACTCCGGACTAATGGTTAAGGTCTTAACTCTTACTCTGGACTAATGGTTACGGTCTTAACTCTTACTCTAGCATCATGGTTAAGGTCTTAACTCTTACTCTGGACTAATGGTTAAGGTCTTAACTCTTACTCTGGCATCATGGTTAAGGTCTTAACTCTTACTCTGGACTAATGGTTAAGCTCTTAACTCTTACTCTGGCATCATGGTTAAGGTCTTAGACTCTTACTCTGGACTAATGGTTAAGGTCTTAACTCTTACTCTGGCATCATGGTTAAGGTCTTAACTCTTACTCTGGACTAATGGTTAAGGTCTTAGACTCTTACTATGGACTAATGGTTAAGGTCTTAACTTTTTCTCTGGGCTAATGGTTAAGGTCTTAGACTCTTACTCTGGCATCATGGTTAAGGTCTTAGACTCTTACTCTGGCATCAAGGTTAAGGTCTTAACTCTTACTCTGGCATCATGGTTAAGGTCTTAACTCTTACTCTGGACTAATGGTTAAGGTCTGAACTCTTACTCTGGACTAATGGTTAAGGTCTTAACTCTTACTCTGGACTAATGGTTAAGGTCTTAGACTCTTACTCTCGACTAATGGTTAAGGTCTTAACTCTTACTCTGGCATCATGGTTAAGGTCTTAGACTCTTACTCTGGACGAATGGTTAAGGTCTTAACTCATACTCTGGACTAATGGTTAAGGCCTTAGACTCTTACTCTGGACTAATGGTTAAGGTCTTAACTCTTACTCTGGACTAATGGTTAAGGTCTTAACTCTTACTCTGGACTAATGGTTAAGGTCTTAACTCTTACGCTGGCATCATGGTTAAGGTCTTAACTCTTACTCTGGACTAATGGTTAAGGTCTTAAGTCTTACTCTGGCATCATGGTTAAGGTCTTAACTCTTACTCTGGACTAATGGTTAAGGTCTTAACTCTTACTCTGACATCATGGTTAAGGTCTTAACACTTACTCTGGACTAATGGTTAAGGTCTTAACTCTTACTCTGTCATCATCGTTAAGGTCTTAACTCTTACTCTGGCATCATGGTTAAGGTCTTAGACTCTTACTCTGGACTAATGGTTAAGGTCTTAACTCTTACTCTTGCATCATCGTTAAGGTCTTAACTCTTACTCTGGCATCATGGTTAAGGTCTTAACTCTTACTCTGGACTAATGGTTAAGGTCTTAACTCTTACTCTGGACTAATGGTTAAGGTCTTAACTCTTACTCTGGCATCATGGTTAAGGTCTTAACTCTGGCATCATGGTTAAGGTCTTAACTCTTACTCTGGACTAATGGTTAAGGTCTTAACTCTTAGTCTGGCATCATGGTTAAGGTCTTAACTCTTACTCTGGCAACATGGTTAAGGTCTTAACTCTTACTCTGGACTAATGGTTAAGGTCTTAACTCTTACTCTGGACTAATGGTTAAGGTCCTAACTCTTACTCTGGACTAATGGTTAAGGTCTTAACTCTTACTCTTGCATCATCGTTAAGGTCTTAACTCTTACTCTGGCATCATGGTTAAGGTCTTAACTCTTACTCTGGCATCATGGTTAAGGTCTTAACTCTTACTCTGGACTAATGGTTAAGGTCTTAACTCTTACTCTGGGATCATGGTTAAGTTCGTAACTCTTACTGTGGCCTATTGGTTAAGGTCCTAACTCTTACTCTGGCATCATGGTTAAGGTCTTAGACTCATACTCTGGCATCATGGTTAAGATCTTATCTCTTACTCTGGACTAATGGTTAAGTTCTTAACTCTTACTCTGGCATCATGGTTAAGGTCTTAGACTCTTACTCTGGACTAATGGTTAAGGTCTTAACTCTTACTCTGGGCTAATGGTTAAGGTCTTAACTCTTACTCTGGACTAATGGTTAAGGTCTTATCTCTTACTCTGGACTACTGGTTAATGTCTTAACTCTTACTCTGGCATCATGGTTAAGGTCTTAACTCTCACTCTGACATCATGGTTAAGGTCTTAACTCTTACTCTGTACTCATGGTTAAGGTCTTAACTCTTACTCTGGCATCATGGTTAAGGTCTTAACTCTTACTCTGGACTAATGGTTAAGGTCTTAACATTTACTCTGGCATCATGGTTAAGGTGTTAGACTCTTACTCTGTAATAATGGTTAAGGTCTTAACACTTACTCTGGACTAATGGTTAAGGTCTTAACTCTTACTCTGGCATCACGGTTAAGGTCTTAACTCTTATTCTGGACTAATGGTTAAGGTCTTAACTCTTACTCTGGGCTAATGGTTAAGGTCTTAACTCTTACTCTGGACTAATGGTTAAGGTCTTAACTCTTACTCTGGACTAATGGTTAAGGTCTTAGACTCTTACTCTGGCATCATGGTTAAGGTCTTAACTCTTACTCTGAACTAATGGTTAAGGTCTTAACTCTTACTCTGGTATCATGGTTAAGTTCATAACTCTTACTGTGGCCTATTGGTTAAGGTCCTAACTCTTACTCTGGCATCATGGTTAATGTCTTAACTCTTACTCTGGCATCATGGTTAAGGTCTTAACTTTTACTCTGGACTAATGGTTAAGGTCTTAACTCTTACTCTGGACTAATGGTTAAGGTCTTAACTCTTACTCTGGACTAATGGTTAAGGTCTTAACTCTTACTCTGGCATCATGGTTGAGGTCTTAACTCTTACTCTGGACTAATGGTTAAGGTCTTAACTCTTACTCTGGACTAATGGTTAAGGTCTTAACTCTTACTCTGGCATCATCGTTAAGGTTTTAACTCTTACTCTGGCATCATGGTTAAGGTCTTCACTCTTACTCTGGACTAATGGTTAAGGTCTTAACTCTTACTCTGGAATAATGGTTAAGGTCTTAACTCTTACTCTGGCATCATGGTTAAGGTCTTAACTCTGGCATCATGGTTAAGGTCTTAACTCTTACTCTGGACTAATGGTTAAGGTCTTAACTCTTACTCTGGCATCATGGTTAAGGTCTTAGACTCATACTCTGGCATCATGGTTAAGGTCTCAACTCTTACTCTGGACTAATGGTTAAGGTCCTAACTCTTACTCTGGCATCATGGTTAAGGTCTTAGACTCTTACTCTGGACTAATGGTTAAGGTCTTAACTCTTACTCTGGGCTAATGGTTAAGGTCTTAACTCTTACTCTGGACTAATGGTTAAGGTCTTATCTCTTACTCTGGACTAATGGTTAAGGTCTTAGACTCTTACTCTGGCATCATGGATAAGGTCTTAGACTCTTACTCTGGACTACTGGTTAATGTCTTAACTCTTACTCTGGCGTCATGGTTAAGGTCTTAACTCTCACTCTGGCATCATGGTTAAGGTCTTAACTCTTACTCTGTACTCATGGTTAAGGTCTTAACACTTACTCTGGCATCATGGTTAAGGTCTTAACTCTTACTCTGGACTAATGGTTAAGGTCTTAACTCTTACTCTGGACTAATGGTTAAGGTCTTAACTCTTACTCTGGCATCATGGTTAAGGTCTTAACTCTTACTCTGGACACATGGTTAAGGTCTTAACTCTTACTCTGGACTAATGGTTAAGGTCTTAACTCTTACTCTGGCATCATGGTTAAGGTCTTAGACTCTTACTCTGGACTAATGGTTAAGGTCTTAACTCTTACTCTGGCATCATGGTTAAGGTCTTAACTCTTACTCTGGACTAATGGTTAAGGTCTTAGACTCTTACTATGGACTAATGGTTAAGGTCTTAACTTTTTCTCTGGGCTAATGGTTAAGGTCTTAGACTCTTACTCTGGCATCATGGTTAAGGTCTTAGACTCTTACTCTGGCATCAAGGTTAAGGACTTAACTCTTACTCTGGCATCATGGTTAAGGTCTTAACTCTTACTCTGGACTAATGGTTAAGGTCTGAACTCTTACTCTGGACTAATGGTTAAGGTCTTAACTCTTACTCTGGACTAATGGTTAAGGTCTTAGACTCTTACTCTCGACTAATGGTTAAGGTCTTAACTCTTACTCTGGCATCATGGTTAAGGTCTTAGACTCTTACTCTGGACTAATGGTTAAGGTCTTAACTCATACTCTGGACTAATGGTTAAGGCCTTAGACTCTTACTCTGGACTAATGGTTAAGGTCTTAACTCTTACTCTGGACTAATGGTTAAGGTCTTAACTCTTACTCTGGACTAATGGTTACGGTCTTAACTCTTACTCTAGTATCATGGTTAAGGTCTTAACTCTTACTCTGGACTAATGGTTAAGGTCTTAACTCTTACTCTGGCATCATGGTTAAGGTCTTAACTCTTACTCTGGTATCATGGTTAAGGTCTTAACTCTTACTCTGGACTAATGGTTAAGGTCTTAGACTCTTACTCTGGACTAATGGTTAAGGTCTTAACTCTTACTCTGGCATCATGGTTAAGGTCTTAGACTCTTACTCTGGACTAATGGTTAAGGTCTTAACTCTTACTCTGGACTAATGGTTAAGGTCTTAGACTCTTACTCTGGACTAATGGTTAAGGTCTTAACTCTTACTCTGGCATCATGGTTAAGGTCTTAGACTCTTACTCTGGACTAATGGTTAAGGTCTTAACTCATACTCTGGACTAATGGTTAAGGTCTTAACTCTTACTCTGGACTAATGGTTAAGGTATTAACTCTTACTCTGGCATCATGGTTAAGGTCTTAACTCTTACTCTGGACTAATGGTTAAGGTCTTAACTCTTACTCTGGCATCATGGTTAAGGTCTTAACTCTTACTCTGGACTAATGGTTAAGGTCTTAACTCTTACTCTGGGATCATGGTTAAGTTCGTAACTCTTACTGTGGCCTATTGGTTAAGGTCCTAACTCTTACTCTGGCATCATGGTTAATGTCTTAACTCTTACTCTGGCATCATGGTTAAGGTCTTAACTCTTACTCTGGACTAATGGTTAAGGTCTTAACTCTTACTCTGGCATCACGGTTAAGGTCTTAACTCTTACTCTGGCATCATGGTTAAGGTCTTAACTCTTACTCTGGCATCATGGTTAAGGTCTTAACTCTTACTCTGGACTAATGGTTAAGGTCTTAACTCTTACTCTGGCATCACGGTTAAGGTCTTAACTCTTACTCTGGACTAATGGTTAAGGTCTTAACTCTTACTCTGGGCTAATGATTAAGGTCTTAACACTTACTCTGGCATCATGGTTAAGGTCTTAACTCTTACTCTGGACTAATGGTTAAGGTCTTAACTCTTACTCTGGCATCACGGTTAAGGTCTTAACTCTTACTCCGGACTAATGGTTAAGGTCTTAACTCTTACTCTGGACTAATGGTTACGGTCTTAACTCTTACTCTAGCATCATGGTTAAGGTCTTAACTCTTACTCTGGACTAATGGTTAAGGTCTTAACTCTTACTCTGGCATCATGGTTAAGGTCTTAACTCTTACTCTGGACTAATGGTTACGGTCTTAACTCTTACTCTAGCATCATGGTTAAGGTCTTAACTCTTACTCTGGACTAATGGTTAAGGTCTTAACTCTTACTCTGGCATCATGGTTAAGGTCTTAACTCTTACTTTGGACTAATGGTTAAGCTCTTAACTCTTACTCTGGCATCATGGTTAAGGTCTTAGACTCTTACTCTGGACTAATGGTTAAGGTCTTAACTCTTACTCTGGCATCATGGTTAAGGTCTTAACTCTTACTCTGGACTAATGGTTAAGGTCTTAGACTCTTACTATGGACTAATGGTTAAGGTCTTAACTTTTTCTCTGGGCTAATGGTTAAGGTCTTAGACTCTTACTCTGGCATCATGGTTAAGGTCTTAGACTCTTACTCTGGCATCAAGGTTAAGGTCTTAACTCTTACTCTGGCATCATGGTTAAGGTCTTAACTCTTACTCTGGACTAATGGTTAAGGTCTGAACTCTTACTCTGGACTAATGGTTAAGGTCTTAACTCTTACTCTGGACTAATGGTTAAGGTCTTAGACTCTTACTCTCGACTAATGGTTAAGGTCTTAACTCTTACTCTGGCATCATGGTTAAGGTCTTAGACTCTTACTCTGGACTAATGGTTAAGGTCTTAACTCATACTCTGGACTAATGGTTAAGGCCTTAGACTCTTACTCTGGACTAATGGTTAAGGTCTTAACTCTTACTCTGGACTAATGGTTAAGGTCTTAACTCTTACTCTGGACTAATGGTTAAGGTCTTAACTCTTACGCTGGCATCATGGTTAAGGTCTTAACTCTTACTCTGGACTAATGGTTAAGGTCTTAAGTCTTACTCTGGCATCATGGTTAAGGTCTTAACTCTTACTCTGGACTAATGGTTAAGGTCTTAAGTCTTACTCTGACATCATGGTTAAGGTCTTAACACTTACTCTGGACTAATGGTTAAGGTCTTAACTCTTACTCTGTCATCATCGTTAAGGTCTTAACTCTTACTCTGGCATCATGGTTATGGTCTTAGACTCTTACTCTGGACTAATGGTTAAGGTCTTAACTCTTACTCTTGCATCATCGTTAAGGTCTTAACTCTTACTCTGGCATCATGGTTAATGTCTTAACTCTTACTCTGGACTAATGGTTAAGGTCTTAACTCTTACTCTGGACTAATGGTTAAGGTCTTAACTCTTACTCTGGCATCATGGTTAAGGTCTTAACTCTGGCATCATGGTTAAGGTCTTAACTCTTACTCTGGACTAATGGTTAAGGTCTTAACTCTTAGTCTGGCATCATGGTTAAGGTCTTAACTCTTACTCTAGCAACATGGTTAAGGTCTTAACTCTTACTCTGGACTAATGGTTAAGGTCTTAACTCTTACTCTGGACTAATGGTTAAGGTCCTAACTCTTACTCTGGACTAATGGTTAAGGTCTTAACTCTTACTCTTGCATCATCGTTAAGGTCTTAACTCTTACTCTGGCATCATGGTTAAGGTCTTAACTCTTACTCTGGCATCATGGTTAAGGTCTTAACTCTTACTCTGGACTAATGGTTAAGGTCTTAACTCTTACTCTGGGATCATGGTTAAGTTCGTAACTCTTACTGTGGCCTATTGGTTAAGGTCCTAACTCTTACTCTGGCATCATGGTTAAGGTCTTAGACTCATACTCTGGCATCATGGTTAAGATCTTATCTCTTACTCTGGACTAATGGTTAAGTTCTTAACTCTTACTCTGGCATCATGGTTAAGGTCTTAGACTCTTACTCTGGACTAATGGTTAAGGTCTTAACTCTTACTCTGGGCTAATGGTTAAGGTCTTAACTCTTACTCTGGACTAATGGTTAAGGTCTTATCTCTTACTCTGGACTACTGGTTAATGTCTTAACTCTTACTCTGGCATCATGGTTAAGGTCTTAACTCTCACTCTGACATCATGGTTAAGGTCTTAACTCTTACTCTGTACTCATGGTTAAGGTCTTAACTCTTACTCTGGCATCATGGTTAAGGTCTTAACTCTTACTCTGGACTAATGGTTAAGGTGTTAACTCTTACTCTGGCATCATGGTTAAGGTGTTAGACTCTTACTCTGTAATAATGGTTAAGGTCTTAACACTTACTCTGGACTAATGGTTAAGGTCTTAACTCTTACTCTGGCATCACGGTTAAGGTCTTAACTCTTATTCTGTACTAATGGTTAAGGTCTTAACTCTTACTCTGGGCTAATGGTTAAGGTCTTAACTCTTACTCTGGACTAATGGTTAAGGTCTTAACTCTTACTCTGGACTAATGGTTAAGGTCTTAGACTCTTACTCTGGCATCATGGTTAAGGTCTTAACTCTTACTCTGAACTAATGGTTAAGGTCTTAACTCTTACTCTGGTATCATGGTTAAGTTCATAACTCTTACTGTGGCCTATTGGTTAAGGTCCTAACTCTTACTCTGGCATCATGGTTAATGTCTTAACTCTTACTCTGGCATCATGGTTAAGGTCTTAACTTTTACTCTGGACTAATGGTTAAGGTCCTAACTCTTACTCTAGCATTACGGTTAAGGTCTTAACTCTTACTCTGGGCTAATGATTAAGGTCTTAACTCTTACTCTGGACTAATGGTTAAGGTCTTAACTCTTACTCTGGACTAATGGTTAAGGTCTTAACTCTTACTCTGGCATCATGGTTGAGGTCTTAACTCTTACTCTGGACTAATGGTTAAGGTCTTAACTATTACTCTGGACTAATGGTTAAGGTCTTAACTCTTACTCTGGCATCATCGTTAAGGTTTTAACTCTTACTCTGGCATCATGGTTAAGGTCTTAACTCTTACTCTGGACTAATGGTTAAGGTCTTAACTCTTACTCTGGAATAATGGTTAAGGTCTTAACTCTTACTCTGGCATCATGGTTAAGGTCTTAACTCTGGCATCATGGTTAAGGTCTTAACTCTTACTCTGGACTAATGGTTAAGGTCTTAACTCTTACTCTGGCATCATGGTTAAGGTCTTAGACTCATACTCTGGCATCATGGTTAAGGTCTCAACTCTTACTCTGGACTAATGGTTAAGGTCTTAACTCTTACTCTGGCATCATGGTTAAGGTCTTAGACTCTTACTCTGGACTAATGGTTAAGGTCTTAACTCTTACTCTGTGCTAATGGTTAAGGTCTTAACTCTTACTCTGGACTAATGGTTAAGGTCTTATCTCTTACTCTGGACTAATGGTTAAGGTCTTAGACTCTTACTCTGGCATCATGGATAAGGTCTTAGACTCTTACTCTGGACTACTGGTTAATGTCTTAACTCTTACTCTGGCGTCATGGTTAAGGTCTTAACTCTCACTCTGGCATCATGGTTAAGGTCTTAACTCTTACTCTGTACTCATGGTTAAGGTCTTAACACTTACTCTGGCATCATGGTTAAGGTCTTAACTCTTACTCTGGACTAATGGTTAAGGTCTTAACTCTTACTCTGGACTAATGGTTAAGGTCTTAACTCTTACTCTGGCATCATGGTTAAGGTCTTAACTCTTACTCTGGACACATGGTTAAGGTCTTAACTCTTACTCTGGACTAATGGTTAAGGTCTTAACTCTTACTCTGGCATCATGGTTAAGGTCTTAGACTCTTACTCTGGACTAATGGTTAAGGTCTTAACTCTTACTCTGGCATCATGGTTAAGGTCTTAACTCTTACTCTGGACTAATGGTTAAGGTCTTAGACTCTTACTATGGACTAATGGTTAAGGTCTTAACTTTTTCTCTGGGCTAATGGTTAAGGTCTTAGACTCTTACTCTGGCATCATGGTTAAGGTCTTAGACTCTTACTCTGGCATCAAGGTTAAGGTCTTAACTCTTACTCTGGCATCATGGTTAAGGTCTTAACTCTTACTCTGGACTAATGGTTAAGGTCTGAACTCTTACTCTGGACTAATGGTTAAGGTCTTAACTCTTACTCTGGACTAATGGTTAAGGTCTTAGACTCTTACTCTCGACTAATGGTTAAGGTCTTAACTCTTACTCTGGCATCATGGTTAAGGTCTTAGACTCTTACTCTGGACTAATGGTTAAGGTCTTAACTCATACTCTGGACTAATGGTTAAGGCCTTAGACTCTTTCTCTGGACTAATGGTTAAGGTCTTAACTCTTACTCTGGACTAATGGTTAAGGTCTTAACTCTTACTCTGGACTAATGGTTAAGGTCTTAACTCTTACTCTGGCATCATGGTTAAGGTCTTAACTCTTACTCTGGACTAATGGTTAAGGTCTTAAGTCTTACTCTGGCATCATGGTTAAGGTCTTAACTCTTACTCTGGACTAATGGTTAAGGTCTTAACTCTTACTCTGACATCATGGTTAAGGTCTTAACACTTACTCTGGACTAATGGTTAAGGTCTTAACTCTTACTCTGTCATCATCGTTAAGGTCTTAACTCTTACTCTGGCATCATGGTTGAGGTCTTAGACTCTTACTCTGGACTAATGGTTAAGGTCTTAACTCTTACTCTTGCATCATTGTTAAGGTCTTAACTCTTACTCTGGCATCATGGTTAAGGTCTTAACTCTTACTCTGGACTAATGGTTAAGGTCTTAACTCTTACTCTGGACTAATGGTTAAGGTCTTAACTCTTACTCTGGCATCATGGTTAAGGTCTTAACTCTGGCATCATGGTTAAGGTCTTAACTCTTACTCTGGACTAATGGTTAAGGTCTTAACACTTAGTCTGGCATCATGGTTAAGGTCTTAACTCTTACTCTGGACTAATGGTTAAGGTCTTAGACTCTTACTCTGGACTAATGGTTAAGGTCTTAACTCTTTCTCTGGGCTAATGGTTAAGGTCTTAGACTCTTACTCTGGCATCATGGTTAAGGTCTTAGACTCTTACTCTGGCATCAAGGTTAAGGTCTTAACTCTTACTCTGGCATCATGGTTAAGGTCTTAACTCTTACTCTGGACTAATGGTTAAGGTCTTAACTCTTACTCTGGACTAATGGTTAAGGTCCTAACTCTTACTCTGGACTAATGGTTAAGGTCTTAACTCTTACTCTTGCATCATCATTAAGGTCTTAACTCTTACTCTGGCATCATGGTTAAGGTCTTAACTCTTACTCTGGCATCATGGTTAAGGTCTTAACTCTTACTCTGGACTAATGGTTAAGGTCTTAACTCTTACTCTGGGATCATGGTTAAGTTCGTAACTCTTACTGTGGCCTATTGGTAAGGTCCTAACTCTTACTCTGGCATCATGGTTAAGGTCTTAGACTCATACTGTGGCATCATGGTTAAGATCTTATCTCTTACTCTGGACTAATGGTTAAGTTCTTAACTCTTACTCTGGCATCATGGTTAAGGTCTTAGACTCTTACTCTGGACTAATGGTTAAGGTCTTAACTCTTACTCTGGGCTAATGGTTAAGGTCTTAACTCTTACTCTGGACTAATGGTTAAGGTCTTATCTCTTACTCTGGACTACTGGTTAATGTTTTAACTCTTACTCTGGCATCATGGTTAAGGTCTTAACTCTCACTCTGACATCATGGTTAAGGTCTTAACTCTTACTCTGTACTCATGGTTAAGGTCTTAACTCTTACTCTGGCATCATGGTTAAGGTCTTAACTCTTACTCTGGACTAATGGTTAAGGTCTTAACTCTTACTCTGGAATCATGGTTAAGGTCTTAACTCTTACTCTGGACTAATGGTTAAGGTCTTAACTCTTACTCTGGACTAATGGTTAAGGTCTTAACTCTTACTCTGGCATCATGGTTAAGGGCTTAACTCTTACTCTGGACTAATGGTTAAGGTCTTAGACTCTTACTCTGGACTAATGGTTAAGGTCTTCACTCTTTCTCTGGGCTAATGGTTAAGGTCTTAGACTCTTACTCTGGCATCATGGTTAAGGTCTTAGACTCTTACTCTGGCATCAAGGTTAAGGTCTTAACTCTTACTCTGGCATCATGGTTAAGGTCTTTACTCTTACTCTGGACTAATGGTTAAGGTCTTAGACTCTTACTCTGGACTAATGGTTAAGGTCTTAACTCTTACTATGGCATCATGGTTAAGGTCTTAGACTCTTACTCTGGACTAATGGTTAAGGTCTTAACTCTTACTCTGGACTAATGGTTAAGGTCTTAACTCTTACTCTGGACCAATGGTTAAGGTCTTAACTCTTACTCTGGACTAATGGTTAAGGTCTTAACTCTTACTCTGGACTAATGGTTAAGGTCTTAACTCTTACTCTGGACTAATGGTTAAGGTCTTATCTCTTACTCTGGGCTAATGATTAAGGTCTTAACTCTTACTCTGGCATCATGGTTAAGGTCTTAACTCTTACTCTGGCATCATGGTTAAGGTCTTAACTCTTACTCTGGACACATGGTTACGGTCTTAACTCTTACTCTGGACTAATGGTTAAGGTCTTAACTCTTACTCTGGCATCATGGTTAAGGTCTTAGACTCTTACTCTGGACTAATGGTTAAGGTCTTAACTCTTACTCTGGCATCATGGTTAAGGTCTTAACTCTTACTCTGGACTAATGGTTAAGGTCTTCACTCTTTCTCTGAGCTAATGGTTAAGGTCTTAGACTCTTACTCTGGCATCATGGTTAAGGTCTTAGACTCTTAATCTGGCATCAAGGTGAAGGTCTTAACTCTTACTCTGGCATCATGGTTAAGGTCTTTACTCTTACTCTGGACTAATGGTTAAGGTCTTAGACTCTTACTCTGGACTAATGGTTAAGGTCTTAACTCTTACTCTGGCATCATGGTTAAGGTCTTAGACTCTTACTCTGGACTAATGGTTAAGGTCTTAACTCTTACTCTGGACTAATGGTTAAGGTCTTAACTCTTACTCTGGACCAATGGTTAAGGTCTTAACTCTTACTCTGGACTAATGGTTAAGGTCTTAACTCTTACTCTGGACTAATGGTTAAGGTCTTAGACTCTTACTCTGGACTAATGGTTAAGGTCTTCACTCTTTCTCTGGGCTAATGGTTAAGGTCTTAGACTCTTACTCTGGCATCATGGTTAAGGTCTTAGACTCTTACTCTGGCATCAAGGTTAAGGTCTTAACTCTTACTCTGGCATCATGGTTAAGGTCTTTACTCTTACTCTGGACTAATGGTTAAGGTCTTAGACTCTTACTCTGGACTAATGGTTAAGGTCTTAACTCTTACTCTGGCATCATGGTTAAGGTCTTAGACTCTAACTCTGGACTAATGGTTAAGGTCTTAACTCTTACTCTGGACTAATGGTTAAGGTCTTAACTCTTACTCTGGACCAATGGTTAAGGTCTTAACTCTTACTCTGGACTAATGGTTAAGGTCTTAACTCTTACTCTGGACTAATGGTTAAGGTCTTAACTCTTACTCTGGACTAATGGTTAAGGTCTTATCTCTTACTCTGGGCTAATGATTAAGGTCTTAACTCTTACTCTGGCATCATGGTTAAGGTCTTAACTCTTACTCTGGCATCATGGTTAAGGTCTTAACTCTTACTCTGGACTAATGGTTAAGGTCTTAACTCTTACTCTGGCATCACGGTTAAGGTCTTAACTCTTACTCTGGACTAATGGTTAAGGTCTTAACTCTTACTCTGGGCTAATGGTTAAGGTCTTAACTCTTACTCTGGACTAATGGTTAAGGTCTTAGTCTCTTACTCTGGCATAATGGTTAAGGTCTTAACTCTTACTCTGAACTAATGGTTAAGGTCTTAACTCTTACTCTGGCATCATGTTTAAGTTCGTAACTCTTACTGTGGGCTATTGGTTAAGGTCCTAACTCTTACTCTGGCATCATGGTTAATGTCTTAACTCTTACTCTGGCATCATGGTTAAGGTCTTAACTCTTACTCTGGACTAATGGTTAAGGTCTTAACTCTTACTCTAGCATCACGGTTAAGGTCTTAACTCTTACTCTGGGCTAATGGTTAAGGTCTTAACTCTTACTCTGGACTAATGGTTAAGGTCTTAACTCTTACTCTGGACTAATGGTTAAGGTCTTAACTCTTACTCTAGGCTAATGATTAAGGTCTTAATTCTTACTCTGGCATCATGGTTAAGGTCTTAACTCTTACTCTGGACTAATGGTTAAGGTCTTAACTCTTACTCTGGACTAATGGTTACGGTCTTAACTCTTACTCTAGCATCATGGTTAAGGTCTTAACTCTTACTCTGGACTAATGGTTAAGGTCTTAACTCTTACTCTGGCATCATGGTTAAGGTCTTAACTCTTACTCTGGCATCATGGTTAAGGTCTTAACTCTTACTCTGGACTAATGGTTAAGGTCTTAGACTCTTACTCTGGACTAATGGTTAAGGTCTTAACTCTTACTCTGGCATCATGGTTAAGGTCTTAGACTCTTACTCTGGACTAATGGTTAAGGTCTTAACTCTTACTCTGGACTAATGGTTAAGGTCTTAACTCTTACTCTGGACTAATGGTTAAGGTCTTAGACTCTTACTCTCGACTAATGGTTAAGGTCTTAACTCTTACTCTGGCATCATGGTTAAGGTCTTAGACTCTTACTCTGGACTAATGGTTAAGGTCTTAACTCATACTCTGGACTAATGGTTAAGGTCTTAACTCTTACTCTGGACTAATGGTTAAGGTATTAACTCTTACTCTGGCATCATGGTTAAGGTCTTAACTCTTACTCTGGACTAATGGTTAAGGTCTTAACTCTTACTCTGGCATCATGGTTAAGGTCTTAACTCTTACTCTGGACTAATGGTTAAGGTCTTAACTCTTACTCTGGGATCATGGTTAAGTTCGTAACTCTTACTGTGGCCTATTGGTTAAGGTCCTAACTCTTACTCTGGCATCATGGTTAATGTCTTAACTCTTACTCTGGCATCATGGTTAAGGTCTTAACTCTTACTCTGGACTAATGGTTAAGGTCTTAACTCTTACTCTGGCATCACGGTTAAGGTCTTAACTCTTACTCTGGACTAATGGTTAAAGTCTTAACTCTTACTCTGGGCTAATGGTTAAGGTCTTAACTCTTACTCTGGACTAATGGTTAAGGTCTTAATTCTTACTCTGGACTAATGGTTAAGGTCTTATCTCTTACTCTGGGCTAATGATTAAGGTCTTAACTCTTACTCTGGCATCATGGTTAATGTCTTAACTCCTACTCTGGCATCATGGTTAAGGTCTTAACTCTTACTCTGGACTAATGGTTAAGGTCTTAACTCTTACTCTGGCATCACGGTTAAGGTCTTAACTCTTACTCTGGACTAATGGTTAAGGTCTTAACTCTTACTCTGGGCTAATGATTAAGGTCTTAACTCTTACTCTGGCATCATGGTTAAGGTCTTAACTCTTACTCTGGACTAATGGTTAAGGTCTTAACTCTTACTCTGGCATCACGGTTAAGGTCTTAACTCTTACTCCGGACTAATGGTTAAGGTCTTAACTCTTACTCTGGAGTAATGGTTATGGTCTTAACTCTTACTCTAGCATCATGGTTAAGGTCTTAACTCTTACTCTGGACTAATGGTTAAGGTCTTAACTCTTACTCTGGCATCATGGTTAAGGTCTTAACTCTTACTCTGGACTAATGGTTAATGTCTTAGACTCTTACTCTGGACTAATGGTTAAGGTCTTAACTCTTACTCTGGCATCATGGTTAAGGTCTTAGACTCTTACTCTGGACTAATGGTTAAGGTCTAAACTCTTACTCTGGACTAATGGTTAAGGTCTTAGACTCTTACTCTCGACTAATGGTTAAGGTCTTACTCTTACTCTGGCATCATGGTTAAGGTCTTAGACTCTTACTCTGGACTAATGGTTAAGGTCTTAGACTCTTACTCTGGACTAATGGTTGAGGTCTTAACTCATACTCTGGACTAATGGTTAAGGTCTTAACTCTTACTCTGGACTAATGGTTAAGGTATTAACTCTTACTCTGGCATCATGGTTAAGGTCTTAACTCTTACTCTGGACTAATGGTTAAGGTCTTAACTCTTACTCTGGCATCATGGTTAAGGTCTTAACTCTTACTCTGGACTAATGGTTAAGGTCTTAACTCTTACTCTGGGATCATGGTTAAGTTCGTAACTCTTACTGTGGCCTATTGGTTAAGGTCTTAACTCTTACTCTGGACTAATGGTTAAGGTCTTAACTCTTACTCTGGCATCATGGTTAATGTATTAACTCTTACTCTGGCATCATGGTTAAGGTCTTAACTCTTACTCTGGACTAATAGTTAAGGGCTTAACTCTTACTCTGGCATCACGGTTAAGGTCTTAACTCTTACTCTGGACTAATGGTTAAAGTCTTAACTCTTACTCTGGGCTAATGGTTAAGGTCTTAACTCTTACTCTGGACTAATGGTTAAGGTCTTAACTCTTACTCTGGACTAATGGTTAAGGTCTTAACTCTTACTCTGGACTAATGGTTAAGGTCTTATCTCTTACTCTGGGCTAATGATTAAGGTCTTAACTCTTACTCTGGCATCACGGTTAAGGTCTTAACTCTTACTCTGGACTAATGGATAAGGTCTTAACTCTTACTCTGGACTAATGGTTAAGGTCTTAACTCTTACTCTGGACTAATGGTTAAGGTCTTAACTCTTACTCTGGCATCATGGTTAAGGTCTTAACTCTTACTCTGGCATCATGGTTAAGGTCTTAACTCTTACTATGGACTAATGGTTAAGGTCTTAACTCTTACTCTGGACTAATGGTTAAGGTCTTAACTCTTACTCTGGCATCATGGTTAAGGTCTTAGACTCTTACTCTGGAATAATGGTTAAGGTCTTAACTCTTACTCTGGACTAATGGTTAAGGTCTTAACTCTTACTCTGGCATCACGGTTAAGGTCTTAACTCTTACTCTGGACAAATGGTTAAGGTCTTAACTCTTACTCTGGGCTAATGGTTAAGGTCTTAACTCTTACTCTGGACTAATTTGTTAAGGTCTTAACTCTTACTCTGGACAAATGGTTAAGGTCTTAGACTCTTACACTGGCATCATGGTTAAGGTCTTAACTCTTACTCTGAACTAATGGTTAAGGTCTTAACTCTTACTCTGGCATCATAGTTAAGTTCGTAACTCATACTGTGGCCTATTGGTTAAGGTCCTAACTCTTACTCTGGCATCATGGTTAATATCTTAACTCTTACTCTGGCATCATGGTTAAGGTCTTAACTCTTACTCTGGACTAATGGTTAAGGTCTTAACTCTTACTCTAGCATCACGGTTAAGGTCTTAACTCTTACTATGGGCTAATGGTTAAGGTCTTAACTCTTACTCTGGACTAATGGTTAAGGTCTTAACTCTTACTCTGGACTAATGGTTAAGGTCTTAACTCTTACTCTGGGCTAATGATTAAGGTCTTAACTCTTACTCTGGCATCATGGTTAAGGTCTTAACTCTTACTCTGGACTATTGGTTAAGGTCTTAACTCTTACTCTGGACTAATGGTTACGGTCTTAACTCTTACTCTGGACTAATGGTTAAGGTCTTAACTCTTACTCTGGCATCATGGTTAAGGTCTTAACTCTTACTCTGGCATCATGGTTAAGGTCTTAACTCTTACTCTGGACTAATGGTTAAGGCTCTTAGACTCTTACTCTGGACTAATGGTTAAGGTCTTAACTCTTACTCTGGCATCATGGTTAAGGTCTTAGACTCTTACTCTGGACTAATGGTTAAGGTCTTAACTCTTACTCTGGACTAATGGTTAAGGACTTAACTCTTACTCTGGACTAATGGTTAAGGTCTTAGACTCTTACTCTCGACTAATGGTTAAGGTCTTACTCTTACTCTGGCATCATGGTTAAGGTCTTAGACTCTTACTCTGGACTAATGGTTAAGGTCTTAACTCTTACTCTGGACTAATGGTTAAGGTCTTAACTCTTACTCTGGACTAATGGTTAAGATCTTAGACTCTTACTCTCGACTAATGGTTAAGGTCTTAACTCTTACTCTGGCATCATGGTTAAGGTCTTAACTCTGGCATCATGGTTAAGGTCTTAACTCTTACTCTGGACTAATGGTTAAGGTCTTAACTCTTAGTCTGGCATCATGGTTAAGGTCTTAACTCTTACTCTGGACTAATGGTTAAGGTCTTAGACTCTTACTCTGGACTAATGGTTAAGGTCTTAAATCTTTCTCTGGGCTAATGGTTAAGGTCTTAGACTCTTACTCTGGCATCAAGGTTAAGATCTTAACTCTTACTCTGGCATCATGGTTAAGGTCTTAACTCTTACTCTGGACTAATGGTTAAGGTCTTAACTCTTACTCTGGACTAATGGTTAAGGTCCTAACTCTTACTCTGGACTAATGGTTAAGGTCTTAACTCTTACTCTTGCATCATCGTTAAGGTCTTAACTCTTACTCTGGCATCATGGTTAAGGTCTTAACTCTTACTCTGGCATCATGGTTAAGGTCTTAACTCTTACTCTGGACTAATGGTTAAGGTCTTAACTCTTACTCTGGGATCATGGTTAAGTTTGTAACTCTTACTGTGGCCTATTGGTTAAGGTCCTAACTCTTACTCTGGCATCATGGTTAAGGTCTTAGACTCATACTCTGGCATCATGGTTAAGATCTTTTCTCTTACTCTGGACTAATGGTTAAGTTCTTAACTCTTACTCTGGCATCATGGTTAAGGTCTTAGACTCTTACTCTGGACTAATGGTTAAGGTCTTAACTCTTACTCTGGGCTAATGGTTAAGGTCTTAACTCTTACTCTGGACTAATGGTTAAGGTCTTATCTCTTACTCTGGACTACTGGTTAATGTCTTAACTCTTACTCTGGCATCATGGTTAAGGTCTTAACTCTCACTCTGACATCATGGTTAAGGTCTTAACTCTTACTCTGTACTCATGGTTAAGGTCTTAACTCTTACTCTGGCATCATGGTTAAGGTCTTAACTCTTACTCTGGACTAATGGTTAAGGTCTTAACTCTTACTCTGGAATCATGGTTAAGGTCTTAACTCTTACTCTGGACTAATGGTTACGGTCTTAACTCTTACTCTGGACTAATGGTTAAGGTCTTAACTCTTACACTGGCATCATGGTTAAGGGCTTAACTCTTACTCTGGACTAATGGTTAAGGTCTTAGACTCTTACTCTGGACTAATGGTTAAGGTCTTAACTCTTTCTCTGGGCTAATGGTTAAGGTCTTAGACTCTTACTCTGGCATCATGGTTAAGGTCTTAAACTCTTACTCTGGCATCAAGGTTAAGGTCTTAACTCTTACTCTGGCATTATGGTTAAGGTCTTTACTCTTACTCTGGACTAATGGTTAAGGTCTTAGACTCTTACTCTGGACTTATGGTTAAGGTCTTAACTCTTACTCTGGCATCATGGTTAAGGTCTTAGACTCTTACTCTGGACTAATGGTTAAGGTCTTAACTCTTACTCTGGACTAATGGTTAAGGTCTTAACTCTTACTCTGGACCAATGGTTAAGGTCTTAACTCTTACTCTGGACTAATGGTTAAGGTCTTAACTCTTACTCTGGACTAATGGTTAAAGTCTTAACTCTTACTCTGGACTAATGGTTAAGGTCTTATCTCTAACTCTGGGCTAATGATTAAGGTCTTAACTCTTACTCTGGCATCATGGTTAAGGTCTTAACTCTTACTCTGGCATCATGGTTAAGGTCTTAACTCTTACTCTGGACTAATGGTTAAGGTCTTAACTCTTACCCTGGCATCACGGTTAAGGTCTTAACTCTTACTCTGGACTAATGGTTAAGGTCTTAACTCTTACTCTGGGCTAATGGTTAAGGTCTTAACTCTTACTCTGGACTAATGGTTAAGGTCTTAACTCTTACTCTGGACTAATGGTAAAGGTCTTAGTCTCTTACTCTGGCATCATGGTTAAGGTCTTAACTCTTACTCTGAACTAATGGTTAAGGTCTTAACTCTTACTCTGGCATCATGGTTAAGTTCGTAACTCTTACTGTGGCCTATTGGTTAAGGTCCTAACTCTTACTCTGGCATCATGGTTAATGTCTTAACTCCTACTCTGGCATCATGGTTAACGTCTTAACTCTTACTCTGGACTAATGGTTAAGGTCTTAACTCTTACTCTAGCATCACGGTTAAGGTCTTAACTCTTACTCTGGGCTAATGGTTAAGGTCTTAACTCTTACTCTGGACTAATGGTTAAGGTCTTAACTCTTACTCTGGACTAATGGTTAAGGTCTTAACTCTTACTCTGGGCTAATGATTAAGGTCTTAATTCTTACTCTGGCATCATGGTTAAGGTCTTAACTCTTACTCTGGACTAATGGTTAAGGTCTTAACTCTTACTCTGGCATCACGGTTAAGGTCTTAACTCTTACTCTGGACTAATGGTTAAGGTCTTAACTCTTACTCTGGACTAATGGTTACGGTCTTAACTCTTACTCTAGCATCATGGTTAAGGTCTTAACTCTTACTCTGGACTAATGGTTAAGGTCTTCACTCTTACTCTGGCATCATGGTTAAGGTCTTAACTCTTACTCTGGCATCATGGTTAAGGTCTTAACTCTTACTCTGGACTAATGGTTAAGGTCTTAGACTCTTACTCTGGACTAATGGTTAAGGTCTTAACTCTTACTCTGGCATCATGGTTAAGGTCTTAGACTCTTACTCTGGACTAATGGTTAAGGTCTTAACTCTTACTCTGGACTAATGGTTAAGGTCTTAACTCTTACTCTGGACTAATGGTTAAGGTCTTAGACTCTTACTCTCGACTAATGGTTAAGGTCTTAACTCTTACTCTGGCATCATGGTTAAGGTCTTAGACTCTTACTCTGGACTAATGGTTAAGGTCTTAACTCATACTCTGGACTAATGGTTAAGGTCTTAACTCTTACTCAGGACTAATGGTTAATGTATTAACTCTTACTCTGGCATAATGGTTAAGGTCTTAACTCTTACTCTGGACTAATGGTTAAGGTCTTAACTCTTACTCTGGCATCATGGTTAAGGTCTTAACTCTTATTCTGGACTAATGGTTAAGGTCTTAACTCTTACTCTGGGATCATGGTTAAGTTCGGAACTCTTACTGTGGCCTATTGGTTAAGGTCCTAACTCTTACTCTGGCATCATGGTTAATGTCTTAACTCTTACTCTGGCATCATGGTTAAGGTCTTAACTCTTACTCTGGACTAATGGTTAAGGTCTTAACTCTTACTCTGGCATCACGGTTAAGGTCTTAACTCTTACTCTGGACTAATGGTTAAAGTCTTAACTCTTACTCTGGGCTAATGGTTAAGGTCTTAACTCTTACTCTGGACTAATTATTAAGGTCTTAACTCTTACTCTGGACTAATGGTTAAGGTCTTAACTCTTACTCTGGACTAATGGTTAAGGTCTTATCTCTTACTCTGGGCTAATGATTAAGGTCTTAACTCTTACTCTGGCATCATGGTTAAGGTCTTAACTCTTACTCTGGCATCATGGTTAAGGTCTTAACTCTTACTCTGGACTAATGGTTAAGGTCTTAACTCTTACTCTGGCATCACGGTTAAGGTCTTAACTCTTACTCTGGACTAATGGTTAAGGTCTTAACTCTTACTCTGGGCTAATGATTAAGGTCTTAACTCTTACTCTGGCATCATGGTTAAGGTCTTAACTCTTACTCTGGACTAATGGTTAAGGTCTTAACTCTTACTCTGGCATCACGGTTAAGGTCTTAACTCTTACTCCGGACTAATGGTTAAGGTCTTAACTCTTACTCTGGACTAATGGTTACGGTCTTAACTCTTACTCTAGCATCATGGTTAAGGTCTTAACTCTTACTCTGGACTAATGGTTAAAGTCTTAACTCTTACTCTGGCATCATGGTTAAGGTCTTAACTCTTACTCTGGACTAATGGTTAAGGTCTTAGACTCTTACTCTGGACTAATGGTTAAGGTCTTAACTCTTACTCTGGACTAATGGTTAAGGTCTTAACTCTTACTCTGGACTAATGGTTAAGGTCTTAGACTCTTACTCTCGACTAATGGTTAAGGTCTTACTCTTACTCTGGCATCATGGTTAAGGTCTTAGACTCTTACTCTGGACTAATGGTTAAGGTCTTAACTCATACTCTGGACTAATGGTTAAGGTCTTAACTCTTACTCTGGACTTATGGTTAAGGTATTAACTCTTACTCTGGCATCATGGTTAAGGTCTTAACTCTTACTCTGGACTAATGGTTAAGGTCTTAACTCTTACTCTGGCATCATGGTTAAGGTCTTAACTCTTACTCTGGACTAATGGTTAAGGTCTTAACTCTTACTCTGGGATCATGGTTAAGTTCGTAACTCTTACTGTGGCCTATTGGTTAAGGTCCTAACTCTTACTCTGGCATCATGGTTAATGTCTTAACTCTTACTCTGGCATCAAGGTTAAGGTCTTAACTCTTACTCTGGACTAATGGTTAAGGGCTTAACTCTTACTCTGGCATCACGGTTAAGGTCTTAACTCTTACTCTGGACTAATGGTTAAAGTCTTAAGTCTTACTCTGGGCTAATGGTTAAGGTCTTAACTCTTACTCTGGACTAATGGTTAAGGTCTTAACTCTTACTCTGGACTAATGGTTAAGGTCTTAGACTCTTACTCTCGACTAATGGTTAAGGTCTTAACTCTTACTCTGGCATCATGGTTAAGGTCTTAGACTCTTACTCTCGACTAATGGTTAAGGTCTTAACTCTTACTCTGGACTAATGGTTAAGGTCTTAACTCTTACTCTGGACTAATGGTTAAGGTCTTAGACTCTTACTCTCGACTAATGGTTAAGGTCTTAACTCTTACTCTGGCATCATGATTAAGGTCTTAGACTCTTACTCTGGACTAATGGTTAAGGTCTTAACTCATACTCTGGACTAATGGTTAAGGTCTTAACTCTTACTCTGGACTAATGGTTAAGGTATTAACTCTTACTCTGGCATCATGGTTAAGGTCTTAACTCTTACTCTGGACTAATGGTTAAGGTCTTAACTCTTACTCTGGCATCATGGTTAAGGTCTTAACTCTTACTCTGGACTAATGGTTAAGGTCTTAACTCTTACTCTGGGATCATGGTTAAGTTCGTAACTCTTACTGTGGCCTATTGGTTAAGGTCCTAACTCTTACTCTGGCATCATGGTTAATGTCTTAACTCTTACTCTGGCATCATGGTTAAGGTCTTAACTCTTACTCTGGACTAATGGTTAAGGTCTTAACTCTTACTCTGGCATCACGGTTAAGGTCTTAACTCTTACTCTGGACTAATGGTTAAAGTCTTAACTCTTACTCTGGGCTAAAGGTTAAGGTCTTAACTCTTACTCTGGACTAATGGTTAAGGTCTTAACTCTTACTCTGGACTAATGGTTAAGGTCTTATCTCTTACTCTGGGCTAATGATTAAGGTCTTAACTCTTACTCTGGCATCATGGTTAAGGTCTTAACTCCTACTCTGGCATCATGGTTAAGGTCTTAACTCTTACTCTGGACTAATGGTTAAGGTCTTAACTCTTACTCTGGCATCACGGTTAAGGTCTTAACTCTTACTCTGGACTAATGGTTAATGTCTTAACTCTTACTCTGGGCTAATGATTAAGGTCTTAACTCTTACTCTGGCATCATGGTTAAGGTCTTAACTCTTACTCTGGACTAATGGTTAAGGTCTTAACTCTTACTCTGGAATCATGGTTAAGGTCTTAACTCTTACTCTGGACTAATGGTTACGGTCTTAACTCTTACTCTGGACTAATGGTTAAGGTCTTAACTCTTACACTGGCATCATGGTTAAGGGCTTAACTCTTACTCTGGACTAATGGTTAAGGTCTTAGACTCTTACTCTGGCATCATGGTTAAGGTCTTAGACTCTTACTCTGGCATCAAGGTTAAGGTCTTAACTCTTACTCTGGCATCATGGTTAAGGTCTTTACTCTTACTCTGGACTAATGGTTAAGGTCTTAGACTCTTACTCTGGACTTATGGTTAAGGTCTTAACTCTTACTCTGGCATCATGGTTAAGGTCTTAGACTCTTACTCTGGACTAATGGTTAAGGTCTTAACTCTTACTCTAGACTAATGGTTAAGGTCTTAACTCTTACTCTGGACCAATGGTTAAGGTCTTAACTCTTACTCTGGACTAATGGTTAAGGTCTTAACTCTTACTCTGGACTAATGGTTAAAGTCTTAACTCTTACTCTGGACTAATGGTTAAGGTCTTATCTCTTACTCTGGGCTAATGATTAAGGTCTTAACTCTTACTCTGGCATCATGGTTAAGGTCTTAACTCTTACTCTGGCATCATGGTTAAGGTCTTAACTCTTACTCTGGACTAATGGTTAAGGTCTTAACTCTTACCCTGGCATCACGGTTAAGGTCTTAACTCTTACTCTGGACTAATGGTTAAGGTCTTAACTCTTACTCTGGGCTAATGGTTAAGGTCTTAACTCTTACTCTGGACTAATGGTTAAGGTCTTAACTCTTACTCTGGACTAATGGTAAAGGTCTTAGTCTCTTACTCTGGCATCATGGTTAAGGTCTTAACTCTTACTCTGAACTAATGGTTAAGGTCTTAACTCTTACTCTGGCATCATGGTTAAGTTCGTAACTCTTACTGTGGCCTATTGGTTAAGGTCCTAACTCTTACTCTGGCATCATGGTTAATGTCTTAACTCCTACTCTGGCATCATGGTTAACGTCTTAACTCTTACTCTGGACTAATGGTTAAGGTCTTAACTCTTACTCTAGCATCACGGTTAAGGTCTTAACTCTTACTCTGGGCTAATGGTTAAGGTCTTAACTCTTACTCTGGACTAATGGTTAAGGTCTTAACTCTTACTCTGGACTAATGGTTAAGGTCTTAACTCTTACTCTGGGCTAATGATTAAGGTCTTAATTCTTACTCTGGCATCATGGTTAAGGTCTTAACTCTTACTCTGGACTAATGGTTAAGGTCTTAACTCTTACTCTGGCATCACGGTTAAGGTCTTAACTCTTACTCTGGACTAATGGTTAAGGTCTTAACTCTTACTCTGGACTAATGGTTACGGTCTTAACTCTTACTCTAGCATCATGGTTAAGGTCTTAACTCTTACTCTGGACTAATGGTTAAGGTCTTCACTCTTACTCTGGCATCATGGTTAAGGTCTTAACTCTTACTCTGGCATCATGGTTAAGGTCTTAACTCTTACTCTGGACTAATGGTTAAGGTCTTAGACTCTTACTCTGGACTAATGGTTAAGGTCTTAACTCTTACTCTGGCATCATGGTTAAGGTCTTAGACTCTTACTCTGGACTAATGGTTAAGGTCTTAACTCTTACTCTGGACTAATGGTTAAGGTCTTAACTCTTACTCTGGACTAATGGTTAAGGTCTTAGACTCTTACTCTCGACTAATGGTTAAGGTCTTAACTCTTACTCTGGCATCATGGTTAAGGTCTTAGACTCTTACTCTGGACTAATGGTTAAGGTCTTAACTCATACTCTGGACTAATGGTTAAGGTCTTAACTCTTACTCAGGACTAATGGTTAATGTATTAACTCTTACTCTGGCATAATGGTTAAGGTCTTAACTCTTACTCTGGACTAATGGTTAAGGTCTTAACTCTTACTCTGGCATCATGGTTAAGGTCTTAACTCTTATTCTGGACTAATGGTTAAGGTCTTAACTCTTACTCTGGGATCATGGTTAAGTTCGGAACTCTTACTGTGGCCTATTGGTTAAGGTCCTAACTCTTACTCTGGCATCATGGTTAATGTCTTAACTCTTACTCTGGCATCATGGTTAAGGTCTTAACTCTTACTCTGGACTAATGGTTAAGGTCTTAACTCTTACTCTGGCATCACGGTTAAGGTCTTAACTCTTACTCTGGACTAATGGTTAAAGTCTTAACTCTTACTCTGGGCTAATGGTTAAGGTCTTAACTCTTACTCTGGACTAATGGTTAAGGTCTTAACTCTTACTCTGGACTAATGGTTAAGGTCTTAACTCTTACTCTGGACTAATGGTTAAGGTCTTATCTCTTACTCTGGGCTAATGATTAAGGTCTTAACTCTTACTCTGGCATCATGGTTAAGGTCTTAACTCTTACTCTGACATCATGGTTAAGGTCTTAACTCTTACTCTGGACTAATGGTTAAGGTCTTAACTCTTACTCTGGCATCACGGTTAAGGTCTTAACTCTTACTCTGGACTAATGGTTAAGGTCTTAACTCTTACTCTAGCATCACGGTTAAGGTCTTAACTCTTACTATGGGCTAATGGTTAAGGTCTTAACTCTTACTCTGGACTAATGGTTAAGGTCTTAACTCTTACTCTGGACTAATGGTTAAGGTCTTAACTCTTACTCTGGGCTAATGATTAAGGTCTTAACTCTTACTCTGGCATCATGGTTAAGGTCTTAACTCTTACTCTGGACTATTGGTTAAGGTCTTAACTCTTACTCTGGACTAATGGTTACGGTCTTAACTCTTACTCTGGACTAATGGTTAAGGTCTTAACTCTTACTCTGGCATCATGGTTAAGGTCTTAACTCTTACTCTGGCATCATGGTTAAGGTCTTAACTCTTACTCTGGACTAATGGTTAAGGCTCTTAGACTCTTACTCTGGACTAATGGTTAAGGTCTTAACTCTTACTCTGGCATCATGGTTAAGGTCTTAGACTCTTACTCTGGACTAATGGTTAAGGTCTTAACTCTTACTCTGGACTAATGGTTAAGGACTTAACTCTTACTCTGGACTAATGGTTAAGGTCTTAGACTCTTACTCTCGACTAATGGTTAAGGTCTTACTCTTACTCTGGCATCATGGTTAAGGTCTTAGACTCTTACTCTGGACTAATGGTTAAGGTCTTAACTCTTACTCTGGACTAATGGTTAAGGTCTTAACTCTTACTCTGGACTAATGGTTAAGATCTTAGACTCTTACTCTCGACTAATGGTTAAGGTCTTAACTCTTACTCTGGCATCATGGTTAAGGTCTTAACTCTGGCATCATGGTTAAGGTCTTAACTCTTACTCTGGGCTAATGGTTAAGGTCTTAACTCTTAGTCTGGCATCATGGTTAAGGTCTTAACTCTTACTCTGGACTAATGGTTAAGGTCTTAGACTCTTACTCTGGACTAATGGTTAAGGTCTTAAATCTTTCTCTGGGCTAATGGTTAAGGTCTTAGACTCTTACTCTGGCATCAAGGTTAAGATCTTAACTCTTACTCTGGCATCATGGTTAAGGTCTTAACTCTTACTCTGGACTAATGGTTAAGGTCTTAACTCTTACTCTGGACTAATGGTTAAGGTCCTAACTCTTACTCTGGACTAATGGTTAAGGTCTTAACTCTTACTCTTGCATCATCGTTAAGGTCTTAACTCTTACTCTGGCATCATGGTTAAGGTCTTAACTCTTACTCTGGCATCATGGTTAAGGTCTTAACTCTTACTCTGGACTAATGGTTAAGGTCTTAACTCTTACTCTGGGATCATGGTTAAGTTCGTAACTCTTACTGTGGCCTATTGGTTAAGGTCCTAACTCTTACTCTGGCATCATGGTTAAGGTCTTAGACTCATACTCTGGCATCATGGTTAAGATCTTTTCTCTTACTCTGGACTAATGGTTAAGTTCTTAACTCTTACTCTGGCATCATGGTTAAGGTCTTAGACTCTTACTCTGGACTAATGGTTAAGGTCTTAACTCTTACTCTGGGCTAATGGTTAAGGTCTTAACTCTTACTCTGGACTAATGGTTAAGGTCTTATCTCTTACTCTGGACTACTGGTTAATGTCTTAACTCTTACTCTGGCATCATGGTTAAGGTCTTAACTCTCACTCTGACATCATGGTTAAGGTCTTAACTCTTACTCTGTACTCATGGTTAAGGTCTTAACTCTTACTCTGGCATCATGGTTAAGGTCTTAACTCTTACTCTGGACTAATGGTTAAGGTCTTAACTCTTACTCTGGAATCATGGTTAAGGTCTTAACTCTTACTCTGGACTAATGGTTACGGTTTTAACTCTTACTCTGGACTAATGGTTAAGGTCTTAACTCTTACACTGGCATCATGGTTAAGGGCTTAACTCTTACTCTGGACTAATGGTTAAGGTCTTAGACTCTTACTCTGGACTAATGGTTAAGGTCTTAACTCTTTCTCTGGGCTAATGGTTAAGGTCTTAGACTCTTACTCTGGCATCATGGTTAAGGTCTTAAACTCTTACTCTGGCATCAAGGTTAAGGTCTTAACTCTTACTCTGGCATCATGGTTAAGGTCTTTACTCTTACTCTGGACTAATGGTTAAGGTCTTAGACTCTTACTCTGGACTTATGGTTAAGGTCTTAACTCTTACTCTGGCATCATGGTTAAGGTCTTAGACTCTTACTCTGGACTAATGGTTAAGGTCTTAACTCTTACTCTGGACTAATGGTTAAGGTCTTAACTCTTACTCTGGACCAATGGTTAAGGTCTTAACTCTTACTCTGGACTAATGGTTAAGGTCTTAACTCTTACTCTGGACTAATGGTTAAAGTCTTAACTCTTACTCTGGACTAATGGTTAAGGTCTTATCTCTTACTCTGGGCTAATGATTAAGGTCTTAACTCTTACTCTTACATCATGGTTAAGGTCTTAACTCTTACTCTGGCATCATGGTTAAGGTCTTAACTCTTACTCTGGACTAATGGTTAAGGTCTTAACTCTTACCCTGGCATCACGGTTAAGGTCTTAACTCTTACTCTGGACTAATGGTTAAGGTCTTAACTCTTACTCTGGGCTAATGGTTAAGGTCTTAACTCTTACTCTGGACTAATGGTTAAGGTCTTAACTCTTACTCTGGACTAATGGTAAAGGTCTTAGTCTCTTACTCTGGCATCATGGTTAAGGTCTTAACTCTTACTCTGAACTAATGGTTAAGGTCTTAACTCTTACTCTGGCATCATGGTTAAGTTCGTAACTCTTACTGTGGCCTATTGGTTAAGGTCCTAACTCTTACTCTGGCATCATGGTTAATGTCTTAACTCCTACTCTGGCATCATGGTTAACGTCTTAACTCTTACTCTGGACTAATGGTTAAGGTCTTAACTCTTACTCTAGCATCACGGTTAAGGTCTTAACTCTTACTCTGGGCTAATGGTTAAGGTCTTAACTCTTACTCTGGACTAATGGTTAAGGTCTTAACTCTTACTCTGGACTAATGGTTAAGGTCTTAACTCTTACTCTGGGCTAATGATTAAGGTCTTAATTCTTACTCTGGCATCATGGTTAAGGTCTTAACTCTTACTCTGGACTAATGGTTAAGGTCTTAACTCTTACTCTGGCATCACGGTTAAGGTCTTAACTCTTACTCTGGACTAATGGTTAAGGTCTTAACTCTTACTCTGGACTAATGGTTACGGTCTTAACTCTTACTCTAGCATCATGGTTAAGGTCTTAACTCTTACTCTGGACTAATGGTTAAGGTCTTCACTCTTACTCTGGCATCATGGTTAAGGTCTTAACTCTTACTCTGGCATCATGGTTAAGGTCTTAACTCTTACTCTGGACTAATGGTTAAGGTCTTAGACTCTTACTCTGGACTAATGGTTAAGGTCTTAACTCTTACTCTGGCATCATGGTTAAGGTCTTAGACTCTTACTCTGGACTAATGGTTAAGGTCTTAACTCTTACTCTGGACTAATGGTTAAGGTCTTAACTCTTACTCTGGACTAATGGTTAAGGTCTTAGACTCTTACTCTCGACTAATGGTTAAGGTCTTAACTCTTACTCTGGCATCATGGTTAAGGTCTTAGTCTCTTACTCTGGACTAATGGTTAAGGTCTTAACTCATACTCTGGACTAATGGTTAAGGTCTTAACTCTTACTCAGGACTAATGGTTAATGTATTAACTCTTACTCTGGCATAATGGTTAAGGTATTAACTCTTACTCTGGACTAATGGTTAAGGTCTTAACTCTTACTCTGGCATCATGGTTAAGGTCTTAACTCTTATTCTGGACTAATGGTTAAGGTCTTAACTCTTACTCTGGGATCATGGTTAAGTTTGGAACTCTTACTGTGGCCTATTGGTTAAGGTCCTAACTCTTACTCTGGCATCATGGTTAATGTCTTAACTCTTACTCTGGCATCATGGTTAAGGTCTTAACTCTTACTCTGGACTAATGGTTAAGGTCTTAACTCTTACTCTGGCATCACGGTTAAGGTCTTAACTCTTACTCTGGACTAATGGTTAAAGTCTTAACTCTTACTCTGGGCTAATGGTTAAGGTCTTAACTCTTACTCTGGACTAATGGTTAAGGTCTTAACTCTTACTCTGGACTAATGGTTAAGGTCTTAACTCTTACTCTGGACTAATGGTTAAGGTCTTATCTCTTACTCTGGGCTAATGATTAAGGTCTTAACTCTTACTCTGGCATCATGGTTAAGGTCTTAACTCTTACTCTGGCATCATGGTTAAGGTCTTAACTCTTACTCTGGACTAATGGTTAAGGTCTTAACTCTTACTCTGGCATCACGGTTAAGGTCTTAACTCTTACTCTGGACTAATGGTTAAGGTCTTAACTCTTACTCTGGGCTAATGATTAAGGTCTTAACTCTTACTCTGGCATCATGGTTAAGGTCTTAACTCTTACTCTGGACTAATGGTTAAGGTCTTAACTCTTACTCTGGCATCACGGTTAAGGTCTTAACTCTTACTCCGGACTAATGGTTAAGGTCTTAACTCTTACTCTGGACTAATGGTTACGGTCTTAACTCTTACTCTAGCATCATGGTTAAGGTCTTAACTCTTACTCTGGACTAATGGTTAAGGTCTTAACTCTTACTCTGGCATCATGGTTAAGGTCTTAACTCTTACTCTGGACTAATGGTTAAGGTCTTAGACTCTTACTCTGGACTAATGGTTAAGGTCTTAACTCTTACTCTGGACTAATGGTTAAGGTCTTAACTCTTACTCTGGACTAATGGTTAAGGTCTTAGACTCTTACTCTCGACTAATGGTTAAGGTCTTACTCTTACTCTGGCATCATGGTTAAGGTCTTAGACTCTTACTCTGGACTAATGGTTAAGGTCTTAACTCATACTCTGGACTAATGGTTAAGGTCTTAACTCTTACTCTGGACTTATGGTTAAGGTATTAACTCTTACTCTGGCATCATGGTTAAGGTCTTAACTCTTACTCTGGACTAATGGTTAAGGTCTTAACTCTTACTCTGGCATCATGGTTAAGGTCTTAACTCTTACTCTGGACTAATGGTTAAGGTCTTAACTCTTACTCTGGGATCATGGTTAAGTTCGTAACTCTTACTGTGGCCTATTGGTTAAGGTCCTAACTCTTACTCTGGCATCATGGTTAATGTCTTAACTCTTACTCTGGCATCAAGGTTAAGGTCTTAACTCTTACTCTGGACTAATGGTTAAGGGCTTAACTCTTACTCTGGCATCACGGTTAAGGTCTTAACTCTTACTCTGGACTAATGGTTAAAGTCTTAAGTCTTACTCTGGGCTAATGGTTAAGGTCTTAACTCTTACTCTGGACTAATGGTTAAGGTCTTAACTCTTACTCTGGACTAATGGTTAAGGTCTTAGACTCTTACTCTCGACTAATGGTTAAGGTCTTAACTCTTACTCTGGCATCATGGTTAAGGTCTTAGACTCTTACTCTCGACTAATGGTTAAGGTCTTAACTCTTACTCTGGACTAATGGTTAAGGTCTTAACTCTTACTCTGGACTAATGGTTAAGGTCTTAGACTCTTACTCTCGACTAATGGTTAAGGTCTTAACTCTTACTCTGGCATCATGATTAAGGTCTTAGACTCTTACTCTGGACTAATGGTTAAGGTCTTAACTCATACTCTGGACTAATGGTTAAGGTCTTAACTCTTACTCTGGACTAATGGTTAAGGTATTAACTCTTACTCTGGCATCATGGTTAAGGTCTTAACTCTTACTCTGGACTAATGGTTAAGGTCTTAACTCTTACTCTGGCATCATGGTTAAGGTCTTAACTCTTACTCTGGACTAATGGTTAAGGTCTTAACTCTTACTCTGGGATCATGGTTAAGTTCGTAACTCTTACTGTGGCCTATTGGTTAAGGTCCTAACTCTTACTCTGGCATCATGGTTAATGTCTTAACTCTTACTCTGGCATCATGGTTAAGGTCTTAACTCTTACTCTGGACTAATGGTTAAGGTCTTAACTCTTACTCTGGCATCACGGTTAAGGTCTTAACTCTTACTCTGGACTAATGGTTAAAGTCTTAACTCTTACTCTGGGCTAAAGGTTAAGGTCTTAACTCTTACTCTGGACTAATGGTTAAGGTCTTAACTCTTACTCTGGACTAATGGTTAAGGTCTTATCTCTTACTCTGGGCTAATGATTAAGGTCTTAACTCTTACTCTGGCATCATGGTTAAGGTCTTAACTCCTACTCTGGCATCATGGTTAAGGTCTTAACTCTTACTCTGGACTAATGGTTAAGGTCTTAACTCTTACTCTGGCATCACGGTTAAGGTCTTAACTCTTACTCTGGACTAATGGTTAATGTCTTAACTCTTACTCTGGGCTAATGATTAAGGTCTTAACTCTTACTCTGGCATCATGGTTAAGGTCTTAACTCTTACTCTGGACTAATGGTTAAGGTCTTAACTCTTACTCTGGCATCACGGTTAAGGTCTTAACTCTTACTCCGGACTAATGGTTAAGGTCTTAACTCTTACTCTGGAGTAATGGTTACGGTCTTAACTCTTACTCTAGCATCATGGTTAAGGTCTTAACTCTTACTCTGGACTAATGGTTAAGGTCTTAACTCTTACTCTGGCATCATGGTTAAGGTCTTAACTCTTACTCTGGACTAATGGTTAAGGTCTTAGACTCTTACTCTGGACTAATGGTTAAGGTCTTAACTCTTACTCTGGCATCATGGTTAAGGTCTTAGACTCTTACTCTGGACTAATGGTTAAGGTCTAAACTCTTACTCTGGACTAATGGTTAAGGTCTTATACTCTTACTCTCGACTAATGGTTAAGGTCTTACTCTTACTCTGGCATCATGGTTAAGGTATTAGACTCTTACTCTGGACTAATGGTTAAGGTCTTAACTCATACTCTGGACTAATGGTTAAGGTCTTAACTCTTACTCTGGACTAATGGTTAAGGTATTAACTCTTACTCTGGCATCATGGTTAAGGTCTTAACTCTTACTCTGGACTAATGGTTAAGGTCTTAACTCTTACTCTGGCATCATGGTTAAGGTCTTAACTCTTACTCTGGGATCATGGTTAAGTTCGTAACTCTTACTGTGGCCTATTGGTTAAGGTCCTAACTCTTACTCTGGCATCATGGTTAATGTCTTAACTCTTACTCTGGCATCATGGTTAAGGTCTTAACTCTTACTCTGGACTAATGGTTAAGGGCTTAACTCTTACTCTGGCATCACGGTTAAGGTCTTAACTCTTACTCTGGACTAATGGTTAAAGTCTTAACTCTTACTCTGGGCTAATGGTTAAGGTCTTAACTCTTAATCTGGACTAATGGTTAAGGTCTTAACTCTTACTCTGGACTAATGGTTAAGGTCTTAACTCTTACTCTGGACTAATGGTTAAGGTCTTATCTCTTACTCTGGGCTAATGATTAAGGTCTTAACTCTTACTCTGGCATCATGGTTAAGGTCTTAACTCTTACTCTGGCATCATGGTTAAGGTCTTAACTCTTACTCTGGACTAATGGTTAAGGTCTTAACTCTTACTCTGGCATCACGGTTAAGGTCTTAACTCTTACTCTGGACTAATGGATAAGGTCTTAACTCTTACTCTGGACTAATGGTTAAGGTCTTAACTCTTACTCTGGACTAATGGTTAAGGTCTTAACTCTTACTCTGGCATCATGGTTAAGGTCTTAACTCTTACTCTGACATCATGGTTAAGGTCTTAACTCTTACTATGGACTAATGGTTAAGGTCTTAACTCTTACTCTGGACTAATGGTTAAGGTCTTAACTCTTACTCTGGCATCATGGTTAAGGTCTTAGACTCTTACTCTGGAATAATGGTTAAGGTCTTAACTCTTACTCTGGACTAATGGTTAAGGTCTTAACTCTTACTCTGGCATCACGGTTAAGGTCTTAACTCTTACTCTGGACAAATGGTTAAGGTCTTAACTCTTACTCTGGGCTAATGGTTAAGGTCTTAACTCTTACTCTGGACTAATTGTTAAGGTCTTAACTCTTACTCTGGACAAATGGTTAAGGTCTTAGACTCTTACACTGGCATCATGGTTAAGGTCTTAACTCTTACTCTGAACTAATGGTTAAGGTCTTAACTCTTACTCTGGCATCATAGTTAAGTTCGTAACTCATACTGTGGCCTATTGGTTAAGGTCCTAACTCTTACTCTGGCATCATGGTTAATATCTTAACTCTTACTCTGGGATCATGGTTAAGGTCTTAACTCTTACTCTGGACTAATGGTTAAGGTCTTAACTCTTACTCTAGCATCACGGTTAAGGTCTTAACTCTTACTCTGGGCTAATGGTTAAGGTCTTAACTCTTACTCTGGACTAATGGTTAAGGTCTTAACTCTTACTCTGGACTAATGGTTAAGGTCTTAACTCTTACTCTGGACTAATGGTTAAGGTCTTAACTCTTACTCTGGGCTAATGATTAAGGTCTTAACTCTTACTCTGGCATCATGGTTAAGGTCTTAACTCTTACTCTGGACTATTGGTTAAGGTCTTAACTCTTACTCTGGACTAATGGTTACGGTCTTAACTCTTACTCTAGCATCATGGTTAAGGTCTTAACTCTTACTCTGGACTAATGGTTAAGGTCTTAACTCTTACTCTGGCATCATGGTTAAGGTCTTAACTCTTACTCTGGCATCATGGTTAACTCTTACTCTGGACTAATGGTTAAGGCTCTTAGACTCTTACTCTGGACTAATGGTTAAGGTCTTAACTCTTACTCTGGCATCATGGTTAAGGTCTTAGACTCTTACTCTGGACTAATGGTTAAGGTCTTAACTCTTACTCTGGACTAATGGTTAAGGTCTTAACTCTTACTCTGGACTAATGGTTAAGGTCTTAGACTCTTACTCTCGACTAATGGTTAAGGTCTTACTCTTACTCTGGCATCATGGTTAAGGTCTTAGACTCTTACTCTGGACTACTGGTTAAGGTCTTAACTCTTACTCTGGACTAATGGTTAAGGTCTTAACTCTTACTCTGGACTAATGGTTAAGGTCTTAGACTCTTACTCTCGACTAATGGTTAAGGTCTTAACTCTTCCTCTGGCATCATGGTTAAGGTCTTAACTCTGGCATCATGGTTAAGGTCTTAACTCTTACTCTGGACTAATGGTTAAGGTCTTAACTCTTAGTCTGGCATCATGGTTAAGGTCTTAACTCTTACTCTGGACTAATGGTTAAGGTCTTAGACTCTTACTCTGGACTAATGGTTAAGGTCTTAACTCTTTCTCTGGGCTAATGGTTAAGGTCTTAGACTCTTACTCTGGCATCAAGGTTAAGGTCTTAACTCTTACTCTGGCATCATGGTTAAGGTCTTAACTCTTACTCTGGACTAATGGTTAAGGTCTTAACTCTTACTCTGGACTAATGGTTAAGGTCCTAACTCTTACTCTGGACTAATGGTTAAGGTCTTAACTCTTACTCTTGCATCATCGTTAAGGTCTTAACTCTTACTCTGGCATCATGGTTAAGGTCTTAACTCTTACTCTGGACTAATGGTTAAGGTCTTAACTCTTACTCTGGGATCATGGTTAAGTTCGTAACTCTTACTTTGGCCTATTGGTTAAGGTCCTAACTCTTACTCTGGCATCATGGTTAAGGTCTTAGACTCATACTCTGGCATCATGGTTAAGATCTTTTCTCTTACTCTGGACTAATGGTTAAGTTCTTAACTCTTACTCTGGCATCATGGTTAAGGTCTTAGACTCTTACTCTGGACTAATGGTTAAGGTCTTAACTCTTACTCTGGGCTAATGGTTAAGGTCTTAACTCTTACTCTGGACTAATGGTTAAGGTCTTATCTCTTACTCTGGACTACTGGTTAATGTCTTAACTCTTACTCTGGCATCATGGTTAAGGTCTTAACTCTCACTCTGACATCATGGTTAAGGTCTTAACTCTTACTCTGTACTCATGGTTAAGGTCTTAACTCTTACTCTGGCATCATGGTTAAGGTCTTAACTCTTACTCTGGACTAATGGTTAACGTCTTAACTCTTACTCTGGAATCATGGTTAAGGTCTTAACTCTTACTCTGGACTAATGGTTACGGTCTTAACTCTTACTCTGGACTAATGGTTAAGGTCTTAACTCTTACACTGGCATCATGGTTAAGGGCTTAACTCTTACTCTGGACTAATGGTTAAGGTCTTAGACTCTTACTCTGGACTAATGGTTAAGGTCTTAACTCTTTCTCTGTGCTAATGGTTAAGGTCTTAGACTCTTACTCTGGAATCATGGTTAAGGTCTTAGACTCTTACTCTGGCATCAAGGTTAAGGTCTTAACTCTTACTCTGGCATCATGGTTAAGGTCTTTACTCTTACTCTGGACTAATGGTTAAGGTCTTAGACTCTTACTCTGGACTTATGGTTAAGGTCTTAACTCTTACTCTGGCATCATGGTTAAGGTCTTAGACTCTTACTCTGGACTAACGGTTAAGGTCTTAACTCTTACTCTGGACTAATGGTTAAGGTCTTAACTCTTACTCTGGACCAATGGTTAAGGTCTTAACTCTTACTCTGGACTAATGGTTAAGGTCTTAACTCTTACTCTGGACTAATGGTTAAGGTCTTAACTCTTACTCTGGACTAATGGTTAAGGTCTTATCTCTTACTCTGGGCTAATGATTAAGGTCTTAACTCTTACTCTGGCATCATGGTTAAGGTCTTAACTCTTACTCTGGCATCATGGTTAAGGTCTTAACTCTTACTCTGGACTAATGGTTAAGGTCTTAACTCTTACTCTGGCATCACGGTTAAGGTCTTAACTCTTACTCTGGACTAATGGTTAAGGTCTTAACTCTTACTCTGGGCTAATGGTTAAGGTCTTAACTCTTACTCTGGACTAATGGTTAGGGTCTTAGTCTCTTACTCTGGCATCATGGTTAAGGTCTTAACTCTTACTCTGAACTAATGGTTAAGGTCTTAACTCTTACTCTGGCATCATGGTTAAGTTCGTAACTCTTACTGGGGCCTATTGGTTAAGGTCCTAACTCTTACTCTGGCATCATGGTTAATGTCTTAACTCCTACTCTGGCATCATGGTTAAGGTCTTAACTCTTACTCTGGACTAATGGTTAAGGTCTTAACTCTTACTCTAGCATCACGGTTAAGGTCTTAACTCTTACTCTGGGCTAATGGTTAAGGTCTTAACTCTTACTCTGGACTAATGGTTAAGGTCTTAACTCTTACTCTGGACTAATGGTTAAGGTCTTAACTCTTACTCTGGGCTAATGATTAAGGTCTTAATTCTTACTCTGGCATCATGGTTAAGGTCTTAACTCTTACTCTGGACTAATGGTTAAGGTCTTAACTCTTACTCTGGCATCACGGTTAAGGTCTTAACTCTTACTCTGGACTAATGGTTAAGGTCTTAACTCTTACTCTGGACTAATGGTTACGGTCTTAACTCTTACTCTAGCATCATGGTTAAGGTCTTAACTCTTACTCTGGACTAATGGTTAAGGTCTTCACTCTTACTCTGGCATCATGGTTAAGGTCTTAACTCTTACTCTGGCATCATGGTTAAGGTCTTAACTCTTACTCTGGACTAATGGTTAAGGTCTTAGACTCTTACTCTGGACTAATGGTTAAGGTCTTAACTCTTACTCTGGCATCATGGTTAAGGTCTTAGACTCTTACTCTGGACTAATGGTTAAGGTCTTAACTCTTACTCTGGACTAATGGTTAAGGTCTTAACTCTTACTCTGGACTAATGGTTAAGGTCTTAGACTCTTACTCTCGACTAATGGTTAAGGTCTTAACTCTTACTCTGGCATCATGGTTAAGGTCTTAGACTCTTACTCTGGACTAATGGTTAAGGTCTTAACTCATACTCTGGACTAATGGTTAAGGTCTTAACTCTTACTCTGGACTAATGGTTAATGTATTAACTCTTACTCTGGCATAATGGTTAAGGTCTTGACTCTTACTCTGGACTAATGGTTAAGGTCTTAACTCTTACTCTGGCATCATGGTTAAGGTCTTAACTCTTATTCTGGACTAATGGTTAAGGTCTTAACTCTTACTCTGGGATCATGGTTAAGTTCGTAACTCTTACTGTGGCCTATTGGTTAAGGTCCTAACTCTTACTCTGGCATCATGGTTAATGTCTTAACTCTTACTCTGGCATCATGGTTAAGGTCTTAACTCTTACTCTGGACTAATGGTTAAGGTCTTAACTCTTACTCTGGCATCACGGTTAAGGTCTTAACTCTTACTCTGGACTAATGGTTAAAGTCTTAACTCTTACTCTGGGCTAATGGTTAAGGTCTTAACTCTTACTCTGGACTAATGGTTAAGGTCTTAACTCTTACTCTGGACTAATGGTTAAGGTCTTAACTCTTACTCTGGACTAAAGGTTAAGGTCTTATCTCTTACTCTGGGCTAATGATTAAGGTCTTAACTCTTACTCTGGCATCATGGTTAAGGTCTTAACTCTTACTCTGGCATCATGGTTAAGGTCTTAACTCTTACTATGGACTAATGGTTAAGGTCTTAACTCTTACTCTGGCATCACGGTTAAGGTCTTAACTCTTACTCTGGACTAATGGATAAGGTCTTAACTCTTACTCTGGACTAATGGTTAAGGTCTTAACTGTTACTCTGGACTAATGGTTAAGGTCTTAACTCTTACTCTGGGCTAATGGTTAAGGTCTTAACTCTTACTCTAGACTAATGGTTAAGGTCTTAACTCTTACTCTGGACAAATGGTTAAGGTCTTAGACTCTTACTCTGGCATCATGGTTAAGGTCTTAACTCTTACTCTGAACTAATGGTTAAGGTCTTAACTCTTACTCTGGCATCATAGTTAAGTTCGTAACTCATACTGTGGCCTATTGGTTAAGGTCCTAACTCTTACTCTGGCATCATGGTTAATATCTTAACTCTTACTCTGGCATCATGGTTAAGGTCTTAACTCTTACTCTGGACTAATGGTTAAGGTCTTAACTCTTACTCTAGCATCACGGTTAAGGTCTTAACTCTTACTCTGGGCTAATGGTTAAGGTCTTAACTCTTACTCTGGACTAATGGTTAAGGTCTTAACTCTTACTCTGGACTAATGGTTAAGGTCTTAACTCTTACTCTGGACTAATGGTTAAGGTCTTAACTCTTACTCTGGGCTAATGATTAAGGTCTTAACTCTTACTCTGGCATCATGGTTAAGGTCTTAACTCTTACTCTGGACTATTGGTTAAGGTCTTAACTCTTACTCTGGACTAATGGTTACGGTCTTAAATCTTACTCTAGCATCATGGTTAAGGTCTTAACTCTTACTCTGGACTAATGGTTAAGGTCTTAACTCTTACTCTGGCATCATGGTTAAGGTCTTAACTCTTACTCTGGCATCATGGTTAAGGTCTTAACTCTTACTCTGGACTAATGGTTAAGGTCTTAGACTCTTACTCTGGACTAATGGTTAAGGTCTTAACTCTTACTCTGGCATCATGGTTAAGGTCTTAGACTCTTACTCTGGACTAATGGTTAAGGTCTTAACTCTTACTCTGGACTAATGGTTAAGGTCTTAACTCTTACTCTGGACTAATGGTTAAGGTCTTAGACTCTTACTCTCGACTAATGGTTAAGGTCTTACTCTTACTCTGGCATCATGGTTAAGGTCTTTGACTCTTACTCTGGACTAATGGTTAAGGTCTTAACTCTTACTCTGGACTAATGGTTAAGGTCTTAACTCTTACTCTGGACTAATGGTTAAGGTCTTAGACTCTTACTCTCGACTAATGGTTAAGGTCTTAACTCTTACTCTGGCATCATGGTTAAGGTCTTAACTCTGGCATCATGGTTAAGGTCTTAACTCTTACTCTGGACTAATGGTTAAGGTCTTAACTCTTAGTCTGGCATCATGGTTAAGGTCTTAACTCTTACTCTGGACTAATGGTTAAGGTCTTAGACTCTTACTCTGGACTAATGGTTAAGGTCTTAACTCTTTCTCTGGGCTAATGGTTAAGGTCTTAGACTCTTACTCTGGCATCATGGTTAAGGTCTTAGACTCTTACTCTGGCATCAAGGTTAAGGTCTTAACTCTTACTCTGGCATCATGGTTAAGGTCTTAACTCTTACTCTGGACTAATGGTTAAAGTCTTAACTCTTACTCTGGACTAATGGTTAAGGTCCTAACTCTTACTTTGGACTAATGGTTAAGGTCTTAACTCTTACTCTTGCATCATCGTTAAGGTCTTAACTCTTACTCTGGCATCACGGTTAAGGTCTTAACTCTTACTCTGGCTTCATGGTTAAGGTCTTAACTCTTACTCTGGACTAATGGTTAAGGTCTTAGACTCTTACTCTGGACTAATGGTTAAGGTCTTAACTCTTACTCTGGGCTAATGATTAAGGTCTTAATTCTTACTCTGGCATCATGGTTAAGGTCTTAACTCTTACTCTGGACTAATGGTTAAGGTCTTAACTCTTACTCTGGCATCACGGTTAAGGTCTTAACTCTTACTCTGGACTAATGGTTAAGGTCTTAACTCTTACTCTGGACTAATGGTTACGGTCTTAACTCTTACTCTAGCATCATGGTTAAGGTCTTAACTCTTACTCTGGACTAATGCTTAAGGTCTTCACTCTTACTCTGGCATCATGGTTAAGGTCTTAACTCTTACTCTGGCATCATGGTTAAGGTCTTAACTCTTACTCTGGACTAATGGTTAAGGTCTTAGACTCTTACTCTGGACTAATGGTTAAGGTCTTAACTCTTACTCTGGCATCATGGTTAAGGTCTTAGACTCTTACTCTGGACTAATGGTTAAGGTCTTAACTCTTACTCTGGACTAATGGTTAAGGTCTTAGACTCTTACTCTCGACTAATGGTTAAGGTCTTAACTCTTACTCTGGCATCATGGTTAAGGTCTTAGACTCTTACTCTGGACTAATGGTTAAGGTCTTAACTCATACTCTGGACTAATGGTTAAGGTCTTAACTCTTACTCTGGACTAATGGTTAATGTCTTAACTCTTACTCTGGCATCATGGTTAAGGTCTTAACTCTCACTCTGACATCATGGTTAAGGTCTTAACTCTTACTCTGTACTCATGGTTAAGGTCTTAACTCTTACTCTGGCATCATGGTTAAGGTCTTAACTCTTACTCTGGACTAATGGTTAACGTCTTAACTCTTACTCTGGAATCATGGTTAAGGTCTTAACTCTTACTCTGGACTAATGGTTACGGTCTTAACTCTTACTCTGGACTAATGGTTAAGGTCTTAACTCTTACACTGGCATCATGGTTAAGGGCTTAACTCTTACTCTGGACTAATGGTTAAGGTCTTAGACTCTTACTCTGGACTAATGGTTAAGGTCTTAACTCTTTCTCTGGGCTAATGGTTAAGGTCTTAGACTCTTACTCTGGAATCATGGTTAAGGTCTTAGACTCTTACTCTGGCATCAAGGTTAAGGTCTTAACTCTTACTCTGGCATCATGGTTAAGGTCTTTACTCTTACTCTGGACTAATGGTTAAGGTCTTAGACTCTTACTCTGGACTTATGGTTAAGGTCTTAACTCTTACTCTGGCATCATGGTTAAGGTCTTAGACTCTTACTCTGGACTAACGGTTAAGGTCTTAACTCTTACTCTGGACTAATGGTTAAGGTCTTAACTCTTACTCTGGACCAATGGTTAAGGTCTTAACTCTTACTCTGGACTAATGGTTAAGGTCTTAACTCTTACTCTGGACTAATGGTTAAGGTCTTAACTCTTACTCTGGACTAATGGTTAAGGTCTTATCTCTTACTCTGGGCTAATGATTAAGGTCTTAACTCTTACTCTGGCATCATGGTTAAGGTCTTAACTCTTACTCTGGCATCATGGTTAAGGTCTTAACTCTTACTCTGGACTAATGGTTAAGGTCTTAACTCTTACTCTGGCATCACGGTTAAGGTCTTAACTCTTACTCTGGACTAATGGTTAAGGTCTTAACTCTTACTCTGGGCTAATGGTTAAGGTCTTAACTCTTACTCTGGACTAATGGTTAGGGTCTTAGTCTCTTACTCTGGCATTATGGTTAAGGTCTTAACTCTTACTCTGAACTAATGGTTAAGGTCTTAACTCTTACTCTGGCATCATGGTTAAGTTCGTAACTCTTACTGTGGCCTATTGGTTAAGGTCCTAACTCTTACTCTGGCATCATGGTTAATGTCTTAACTCCTACTCTGGCATCATGGTTAAGGTCTTAACTCTTACTCTGGACTAATGGTTAAGGTCTTAACTCTTACTCTAGCATCACGGTTAAGGTCTTAACTCTTACTCTGGGCTAATGGTTAAGGTCTTAACTCTTACTCTGGACTAATGGTTAAGGTCTTAACTCTTACTCTGGACTAATGGTTACGGTCTTAACTCTTACTCTGGGCTAATGATTAAGGTCTTAATTCTTACTCTGGCATCATGGTTAAGGTCTTAACTCTTACTCTGGACTAATGGTTAAGGTCTTAACTCTTACTCTGGACTAATGGTTAAGGTCTTAGACTCTTACTCTCGACTAATGGTTAAGGTCTTAACTCTTACTCTGGCATCATGGTTAAGGTCTTAGACTCTTACTCTGGACTAATGGTTAAGGTCTTAACTCATACTCTGGACTAATGGTTAAGGTCTTAACTCTTACTCTGGACTAATGGTTAATGTATTAACTCTTACTCTGGCATAATGGTTAAGGTCTTGACTCTTACTCTGGACTAATGGTTAAGGTCTTAACTCTTACTCTGGCATCATGGTTAAGGTCTTAACTCTTATTCTGGACTAATGGTTAAGGTCTTAACTCTTACTCTGGGATCATGGTTAAGTTCGTAACTCTTACTGTGGCCTATTGGTTAAGGTCCTAACTCTTACTCTGGCATCATGGTTAATGTCTTAACTCTTACTCTGGCATCATGGTTAAGGTCTTAACTCTTACTCTGGACTAATGGTTAAGGTCTTAACTCTTACTCTGGCATCACGGTTAAGGTCTTAACTCTTACTCTGGACTAATGGTTAAAGTCTTAACTCTTACTCTGGGCTAATGGTTAAGGTCTTAACTCTTACTCTGGACTAATGGTTAAGGTCTTAACTCTTACTCTGGACTAATGGTTAAGGTCTTAACTCTTACTCTGGACTAAAGGTTAAGGTCTTATCTCTTACTCTGGGCTAATGATTAAGGTCTTAACTCTTACTCTGGCATCATGGTTAAGGTCTTAACTCTTACTCTGGCATCATGGTTAAGGTCTTAACTCTTACTCTGGACTAATGGTTTAGGTCTTAACTCTTACTCTGGCATCACGGTTAAGGTCTTAACTCTTACTCTGGACTAATGGTTAAGGTCTTAACTCTTACTCTGGACTAATGGTTAAGGTCTTAACTCTTACTCTGGACTAATGGTTAAGGTCTTATCTCTTACTCTGGGCTAATGATTAAGGTCTTAACTCTTACTCTGGCATCATGGTTAAGGTCTTAACTCTTACTCTGGCATCATGGTTAAGGTCTTAACTCTTACTCTGGACTAATGGTTAAGGTCTTAACTCTTACTCTGGCATCATGGTTAAGGTCTTAACTCTTACTCTGGACTAATGGTTAAGGTCTTAACTCTTACTCTGGCATCACGGTTAAGGTCTTAACTCTTACTCCGGACTAATGGTTAAGGTCTTAACTCTTACTCTGGACTAATGGTTACGGTCTTAACTCTTACTCTAGCATCATGGTTAAGGTCTTAACTCTTACTCTGGACTAATGGTTAAGGTCTTAACTCTTACTCTGGCATCATGGTTAAGGTCTTAACTCTTACTCTGGACTAATGGTTAAGGTCTTAGACTCTTACTCTGGACTAATGGTTAAGGTCTTAACTCTTACTCTGGACTAATGGTTAAGGTCTTAGACTCTTACTCTCGACTAATGGTTAAGGTCTTACTCTTACTCTGGCATCATGGTTAAGGTCTTAGACTCTTACTCTGGACTAATGGTTAAGGTCTTAACTCATACTCTGGACTAATGGTTAAGGTCTTAACTCTTACTCTGGACTTATGGTTAAGGTATTAACTCTTACTCTGGCATCATGGTTAAGGTCTTAACTCTTACTCTGGACTAATGGTTAAGGTCTTAACTCTTACTCTGGCATCATGGTTAAGGTCTTAACTCTTACTCTGGACTAATGGTTAAGGTCTTAACTCTTACTCTGGGATCATGGTTAAGTTCGTAACTCTTACTGTGGCCTATTGGTTAAGGTCCTAACTCTTACTCTGGCATCATGGTTAATGTCTTAACTCTTACTCTGGCATCATCGTTAAGGTCTTAACTCTTACTCTGGACTAATGGTTAAGGGCTTAACTCTTACTCTGGCATCACGGTTAAGGTCTTAACTCTTACTCTGGACTAATGGTTAAAGTCATAACTCTTACTCTGGGCTAATGGTTAAGGTCTTAACTCTTACTCTGGACTAATGGTTAAGGTCTTAACTCTTACTCTGGACTAATGGTTAAGGTCTTAACTCTTACTCTGGACTAATGGTTAAGGTCTTATCTCTTACTCTGGGCTAATGATTAAGGTCTTAACTATTACTCTGGCATCATGGTTAAGGTCTTAACTCTTACTCTGGCATCATGGTTAAGGTCTTAACTCTTACTATGGACTAATGGTTAAGGTCTTAACTCTTACTCTGGCATCACGGTTAAGGTCTTAACTCTTACTCTGGACTAATGGATAAGGTCTTAACTCTTACTCTGGACTAATGGTTAAGGTCTTAACTGTTACTCTGGACTAATGGTTAAGGTCTTAACTCTTACTCTGGGCTAATGGTTAAGGTCTTAACTCTTACTCTAGACTAATGGTTAAGGTCTTAACTCTTACTCTGGACAAATGGTTAAGGTCTTAGACTCTAACTCTGGCATCATGGTTAAGGTCTTAACTCTTACTCTGAACTAATGGTTAAGGTCTTAACTCTTACTCTGGCATCATAGTTAAGTTCGTAACTCATACTGTGGCCTATTGGTTAAGGTCCTAACTCTTACTCTGGCATCATGGTTAATGTCTTAACTCCTACTCTGGCATCATGGTTAAGGTCTTAACTCTTACTCTAGCATCACGGTTAAGGTCTTAACTCTTACTCTGGGCTAATGGTTAAGGTCTTAACTCTTACTCTGGACTAATGGTTAAGGTCTTAACTCTTACTCTGGACTAATGGTTAAGGTCTTAACTCTTACTCTGGGCTAATGATTAAGGTCTTAATTCTTACTCTGGCATCATGGTTAAGGTCTTAACTCTTACTCTGGACTAATGGTTAAGGTCTTAACTCTTACTCTGGCATCACGGTTAAGGTCTTAACTCTTACTCTGGACTAATGGTTAAGGTCTTAACTCTTACTCTGGACTAATGGTTACGGTCTTAACTCTTACTCTAGCATCATGGTTAAGGTCTTAACTCTTACTCTGGACTAATGCTTAAGGTCTTCACTCTTACTCTGGCATCATGGTTAAGGTCTTAACTCTTACTCTGGCATCATGGTTAAGGTCTTAACTCTTACTCTGGACTAATGGTTAAGGTCTTAGACTCTTACTCTGGACTAATGGTTAAGGTCTTAACTCTTACTCTGGCATCATGGTTAAGGTCTTAGACTCTTACTCTGGACTAATGGTTAAGGTCTTAACTCTTACTCTGGACTAATGGTTAAGGTCTTAGACTCTTACTCTCGACTAATGGTTAAGGTCTTAACTCTTACTCTGGCATCATGGTTAAGGTCTTAGACTCTTACTCTGGACTAATGGTTAAGGTCTTAACTCATACTCTGGACTAATGGTTAAGGTCTTAACTCTTACTCTGGACTAATGGTTAATGTCTTAACTCTTACTCTGGCATCATGGTTAAGGTCTTAACTCTCACTCTGACATCATGGTTAAGGTCTTAACTCTTACTCTGTACTCATGGTTAAGGTCTTAACTCTTACTCTGGCATCATGGTTAAGGTCTTAACTCTTACTCTGGACTAATGGTTAACGTCTTAACTCTTACTCTGGAATCATGGTTAAGGTCTTAACTCTTACTCTGGACTAATGGTTACGGTCTTAACTCTTACTCTGGACTAATGGTTAAGGTCTTAACTCTTACACTGGCATCATGGTTAAGGGCTTAACTCTTACTCTGGACTAATGGTTAAGGTCTTAGACTCTTACTCTGGACTAATGGTTAAGGTCTTAACTCTTTCTCTGGGCTAATGGTTAAGGTCTTAGACTCTTACTCTGGAATCATGGTTAAGGTCTTAGACTCTTACTCTGGCATCAAGGTTAAGGTCTTAACTCTTACTCTGGCATCATGGTTAAGGTCTTTACTCTTACTCTGGACTAATGGTTAAGGTCTTAGACTCTTACTCTGGACTTATGGTTAAGGTCTTAACTCTTACTCTGGCATCATGGTTAAGGTCTTAGACTCTTACTCTGGACTAACGGTTAAGGTCTTAACTCTTACTCTGGACTAATGGTTAAGGTCTTAACTCTTACTCTGGACCAATGGTTAAGGTCTTAACTCTTACTCTGGACTAATGGTTAAGGTCTTAACTCTTACTCTGGACTAATGGTTAAGGTCTTAACTCTTACTCTGGACTAATGGTTAAGGTCTTATCTCTTACTCTGGGCTAATGATTAAGGTCTTAACTCTTACTCTGGCATCATGGTTAAGGTCTTAACTCTTACTCTGGCATCATGGTTAAGGTCTTAACTCTTACTCTGGACTAATGGTTAAGGTCTTAACTCTTACTCTGGCATCACGGTTAAGGTCTTAACTCTTACTCTGGACTAATGGTTAAGGTCTTAACTCTTACTCTGGGCTAATGGTTAAGGTCTTAACTCTTACTCTGGACTAATGGTTAGGGTCTTAGTCTCTTACTCTGGCATTATGGTTAAGGTCTTAACTCTTACTCTGAACTAATGGTTAAGGTCTTAACTCTTACTCTGGCATCATGGTTAAGTTCGTAACTCTTACTGTGGCCTATTGGTTAAGGTCCTAACTCTTACTCTGGCATCATGGTTAATGTCTTAACTCCTACTCTGGCATCATGGTTAAGGTCTTAACTCTTACTCTGGACTAATGGTTAAGGTCTTAACTCTTACTCTAGCATCACGGTTAAGGTCTTAACTCTTACTCTGGGCTAATGGTTAAGGTCTTAACTCTTACTCTGGACTAATGGTTAAGGTCTTAACTCTTACTCTGGACTAATGGTTACGGTCTTAACTCTTACTCTGGGCTAATGATTAAGGTCTTAATTCTTACTCTGGCATCATGGTTAAGGTCTTAACTCTTACTCTGGACTAATGGTTAAGGTCTTAACTCTTACTCTGGACTAATGGTTAAGGTCTTAGACTCTTACTCTCGACTAATGGTTAAGGTCTTAACTCTTACTCTGGCATCATGGTTAAGGTCTTAGACTCTTACTCTGGACTAATGGTTAAGGTCTTAACTCATACTCTGGACTAATGGTTAAGGTCTTAACTCTTACTCTGGACTAATGGTTAATGTATTAACTCTTACTCTGGCATAATGGTTAAGGTCTTGACTCTTACTCTGGACTAATGGTTAAGGTCTTAACTCTTACTCTGGCATCATGGTTAAGGTCTTAACTCTTATTCTGGACTAATGGTTAAGGTCTTAACTCTTACTCTGGGATCATGGTTAAGTTCGTAACTCTTACTGTGGCCTATTGGTTAAGGTCCTAACTCTTACTCTGGCATCATGGTTAATGTCTTAACTCTTACTCTGGCATCATGGTTAAGGTCTTAACTCTTACTCTGGACTAATGGTTAAGGTCTTAACTCTTACTCTGGCATCACGGTTAAGGTCTTAACTCTTACTCTGGACTAATGGTTAAAGTCTTAACTCTTACTCTGGGCTAATGGTTAAGGTCTTAACTCTTACTCTGGACTAATGGTTAAGGTCTTAACTCTTACTCTGGACTAATGGTTAAGGTCTTAACTCTTACTCTGGACTAAAGGTTAAGGTCTTATCTCTTACTCTGGGCTAATGATTAAGGTCTTAACTCTTACTCTGGCATCATGGTTAAGGTCTTAACTCTTACTCTGGCATCATGGTTAAGGTCTTAACTCTTACTCTGGACTAATGGTTTAGGTCTTAACTCTTACTCTGGCATCACGGTTAAGGTCTTAACTCTTACTCTGGACTAATGGTTAAGGTCTTAACTCTTACTCTGGACTAATGGTTAAGGTCTTATCTCTTACTCTGGGCTAATGATTAAGGTCTTAACTCTTACTCTGGCATCATGGTTAAGGTCTTAACTCTTACTCTGGCATCATGGTTAAGGTCTTAACTCTTACTCTGGACTAATGGTTAAGGTCTTAACTCTTACTCTGGCATCATGGTTAAGGTCTTAACTCTTACTCTGGACTAATGGTTAAGGTCTTAACTCTTACTCTGGCATCACGGTTAAGGTCTTAACTCTTACTCCGGACTAATGGTTAAGGTCTTAACTCTTACTCTGGACTAATGGTTACGGTCTTAACTCTTACTCTAGCATCATGGTTAAGGTCTTAACTCTTACTCTGGACTAATGGTTAAGGTCTTAACTCTTACTCTGGCATCATGGTTAAGGTCTTAACTCTTACTCTGGACTAATGGTTAAGGTCTTAGACTCTTACTCTGGACTAATGGTTAAGGTCTTAACTCTTACTCTGGACTAATGGTTAAGGTCTTAGACTCTTACTCTCGACTAATGGTTAAGGTCTTACTCTTACTCTGGCATCATGGTTAAGGTCTTAGACTCTTACTCTGGACTAATGGTTAAGGTCTTAACTCATACTCTGGACTAATGGTTAAGGTCTTAACTCTTACTCTGGACTTATGGTTAAGGTATTAACTCTTACTCTGGCATCATGGTTAAGGTCTTAACTCTTACTCTGGACTAATGGTTAAGGTCTTAACTCTTACTCTGGCATCATGGTTAAGGTCTTAACTCTTACTCTGGACTAATGGTTAAGGTCTTAACTCTTACTCTGGGATCATGGTTAAGTTCGTAACTCTTACTGTGGCCTATTGGTTAAGGTCCTAACTCTTACTCTGGCATCATGGTTAATGTCTTAACTCTTACTCTGGCATCATCGTTAAGGTCTTAACTCTTACTCTGGACTAATGGTTAAGGGCTTAACTCTTACTCTGGCATCACGGTTAAGGTCTTAACTCTTACTCTGGACTAATGGTTAAAGTCATAACTCTTACTCTGGGCTAATGGTTAAGGTCTTAACTCTTACTCTGGACTAATGGTTAAGGTCTTAACTCTTACTCTGGACTAATGGTTAAGGTCTTAACTCTTACTCTGGACTAATGGTTAAGGTCTTATCTCTTACTCTGGGCTAATGATTAAGGTCTTAACTATTACTCTGGCATCATGGTTAAGGTCTTAACTCTTACTCTGGCATCATGGTTAAGGTCTTAACTCTTACTATGGACTAATGGTTAAGGTCTTAACTCTTACTCTGGCATCACGGTTAAGGTCTTAACTCTTACTCTGGACTAATGGATAAGGTCTTAACTCTTACTCTGGACTAATGGTTAAGGTCTTAACTGTTACTCTGGACTAATGGTTAAGGTCTTAACTCTTACTCTGGGCTAATGGTTAAGGTCTTAACTCTTACTCTAGACTAATGGTTAAGGTCTTAACTCTTACTCTGGACAAATGGTTAAGGTCTTAGACTCTTACTCTGGCATCATGGTTAAGGTCTTAACTCTTACTCTGAACTAATGGTTAAGGTCTTAACTCTTACTCTGGCATCATAGTTAAGTTCGTAACTCATACTGTGGCCTATTGGTTAAGGTCCTAACTCTTACTCTGGCATCATGGTTAATATCTTAACTCTTACTCTGGCATCATGGTTAAGGTCTTAACTCTTACTCTGGACTAATGGTTAAGGTCTTAACTCTTACTCTAGCATCACGGTTAAGGTCTTAACTCTTACTCTGGGCTAATGGTTAAGGTCTTAACTCTTACTCTGGACTAATGGTTAAGGTCTTAACTCTTACTCTGGACTAATGGTTAAGGTCTTAACTCTTACTCTGGACTAATGGTTAAGGTCTTAACTCTTACTCTGGGCTAATGATTAAGGTCTTAACTCTTACTCTGGCATCATGGTTAAGGTCTTAACTCTTACTCTGGACTATTGGTTAAGGTCTTAACTCTTACTCTGGACTAATGGTTACGGTCTTAAATCTTACTCTAGCATCATGGTTAAGGTCTTAACTCTTACTCTGGACTAATGGTTAAGGTCTTAACTCTTACTCTGGCATCATGGTTAAGGTCTTAACTCTTACTCTGGCATCATGGTTAAGGTCTTAACTCTTACTCTGGACTAATGGTTAAGGTCTTAGACTCTTACTCTGGACTAATGGTTAAGGTCTTAACTCTTACTCTGGCATCATGGTTAAGGTCTTAGACTCTTACTCTGGACTAATGGTTAAGGTCTTAACTCTTACTCTGGACTAATGGTTAAGGTCTTAACTCTTACTCTGGACTAATGGTTAAGGTCTTAGACTCTTACTCTCGACTAATGGTTAAGGTCTTACTCTTACTCTGGCATCATGGTTAAGGTCTTGGACTCTTACTCTGGACTAATGGTTAAGGTCTTAACTCTTACTCTGGACTAATGGTTAAGGTCTTAACTCTTACTCTGGACTAATGGTTAAGGTCTTAGACTCTTACTCTCGACTAATGGTTAAGGTCTTAACTCTTACTCTGGCATCATGGTTAAGGTCTTAACTCTGGCATCATGGTTAAGGTCTTAACTCTTACTCTGGACTAATGGTTAAGGTCTTAACTCTTAGTCTGGCATCATGGTTAAGGTCTTAACTCTTACTCTGGACTAATGGTTAAGGTCTTAGACTCTTACTCTGGACTAATGGTTAAGGTCTTAACTCTTTCTCTGGGCTAATGGTTAAGGTCTTAGACTCTTACTCTGGCATCATGGTTAAGGTCTTAGACTCTTACTCTGGCATCAAGGTTAAGGTCTTAACTCTTACTCTGGCATCATGGTTAAGGTCTTAACTCTTACTCTGGACTAATGGTTAAAGTCTTAACTCTTACTCTGGACTAATGGTTAAGGTCCTGACTCTTACTTTGGACTAATGGTTAAGGTCTTAACTCTTACTCTTGCATCATCGTTAAGGTCTTAACTCTTACTCTGGCATCATGGTTAAGGTCTTAACTCTTACTCTGGCTTCATGGTTAAGGTCTTAACTCTTACTCTGGACTAATGGTTAAGGTCTTAACTCTTACTCTGGGATCATGGTTAAGTTCGTAACTCTTACTGTGGCCTATTGGTTAAGGTCCTAACTCTTACTCTGGCATCATGGTTAAGGTCTTAGACTCATACTCTGGCATCATGGTTAAGATCTTATCTCTTACTCTGGACTAATGGTTAAGTTCTTAACTCTTACTCTGGCATCATGGTTAAGGTCTTAGACTCTTACTCTGGACTAATGGTTAAGGTCTTAACTCTTACTCTGGGCTAATGGTTAAGGTCTTAACTCTTACTCTGGACTAATGGTTAAAGTCTTAACTCTTACTCTGGGCTAATGGTTAAGGTCTTAACTCTTACTCTGGACTAATGGTTAAGGTCTTAACTCTTACTCTGGACTAATGGTTAAGGTCTTAACTCTTACTCTGGACTAATGGTTAAGGTCTTATCTCTTACTCTGGGTTAATGATTAAGGTCTTAACTCTTACTCTGGCATCATGGTTAAGGTGTTAGACTCTTACTCTGGACTAATGGTTAAGGTCTTAACTCTTACTCTGGGCTAATGGTTAAGGTCTTAACTCTTACTCTGGACTAATGGTTAAGGTCTTAACTCTTACTCTGGACTAATGGTTAAGGTCTTAGTCTCTTACTCTGGCATCATGGTTAAGGTCTTAACTCTTACTCTGGACTAATGGTTAAGGTCTTAACTCTTACTCTGGCATCATGGTTAAGGTCTTAACTCTTACTCTGGTCTAATGGTTAAGGTCTTAGACTCTTACTCTGGACTAATGGTTAAGGTCTTAACTCTTACTCTGGCATCATGGTTAAGGTCCTAGACTCTTACTCTGGACTAATGGTTAAGGTCTTAACTCTTACTCTGGACTAAGGTTAAGGTCTTAGACTCTTACTCTCGACTAATGGTTAAGGTCTTACTCTTACTCTGGCATCATGGTTAAGGTCTTAGACTCTTACTCTGGACTAATGGTTAAGGTCTTAACTCATACTCTGGACTAATGGTTAAGGTCTTAACTCTTACTCTGGACTAATGGTTAAGGTATTAACTCTTACTCTGGCATCATGGTTAAGGTCTTAACTCTTACTCTGGACTAATGGTTAAGGTCTTAACTCTTACTATGGCATCATGGTTAAGGTCTTAACTCTTACTCTGGACTAATGGTTAATGTCTTAACTCTTACTCTGGGATCATGGTTAAGTTCGTAACTCTTACTGTGGCCTATTGGTTAAGGTCCTAACTCTTACTCTGGCATCATGGTTAATGTCTTAACTCTTACTCTGGCATCATGGTTAAGGTCTTAACTCTTACTCTGGACTAATGGTTAAGGGCTTAACTCTTACTCTGGCATCACGGTTAAGGTCTTAACTCTTACTCTGGACTAATGGTTAAAGTCATAACTCTTACTCTGGGCTAATGGTTAAGGTCTTAACTCTTACTCTGGACTAATGGTTAAGGTATTAACTCTTACTCTGGACTAATGGTTAAGGTCTTAACTCTTACTCTGGACTAATGGTTAAGGTCTTATCTCTTACTCTGGGCTAATGATTAAGGTCTTAACTATTACTCTGGCATCATGGTTAAGGTCTTAACTCTTACTCTGGCATCATGGTTAAGGTCTTAACTCTTACTCTGGACTAATGGTTAAGGTCTTAACTCTTACTCTGGCATCACGGTTAAGGTCTTAACTCTTACTCTGGACTAATGGATAAGGTCTTAACTCTTACTCTGGACTAATGGTTAAGGTCTTAACTGTTACTCTGGACTAATGGTTAAGGTCTTAACTCTTACTCTGGGCTAATGGTTAAGGTCTTAACTCTTACTCTAGACTAATGGTTAAGGTCTTAACTCTTACTCTGGACAAATGGTTAAGGTCTTAGACTCTTACTCTGGCATCATGGTTAAGGTCTTAACTCTTACTCTGAACTAATGGTTAAGGTCTTAACTCTTACTCTGGCATCATAGTTAAGTTCGTAACTCATACTGTGGCCTATTGGTTAAGGTCCTAACTCTTACTCTGGCATCATGGTTAATATCTTAACTCTTACTCTGGCATCATGGTTAAGGTCTTAACTCTTACTCTGGACTAATGGTTAAGGTCTTAACTCTTACTCTAGCATCACGGTTAAGGTCTTAACTCTTACTCTGGGCTAATGGTTAAGGTCTTAACTCTTACTCTGGACTAATGGTTAAGGTCTTAACTCTTACTCTGGACTAATGGTTAAGGTCTTAACTCTTACTCTGGGCTAATGATTAAGGTCTTAACTCTTACTCTGGCATCATGGTTAAGGTCTTAACTCTTACTCTGGACTATTGGTTAAGGTCTTAACTCTTACTCTGGACTAATGGTTACGGTCTTAACTCTTACTCTAGCATCATGGTTAAGGTCTTAACTCTTACTCTGGACTAATGGTTAAGGTCTTAACTCTTACTCTGGCATCATGGTTAAGGTCTTAACTCTTACTCTGGCATCATGGTTAAGGTCTTAACTCTTACTCTGGACTAATGGTTAAGGTCTTAGACTCTTACTCTGGACTAATGGTTAAGGTCTTAACTCTTACTCTGGCATCATGGTTAAGGTCTTAGACTCTTACCCTGGACTAATGGTTAAGGTCTTAACTCTTACTCTGGACTAATGGTTAAGGTCTTAACTCTTACTCTGGACTAATGGTTAAGGTCTTAGACTCTCACTCTCGACTAATGGTTAAGGTCTTACTCTTACTCTGGCATCATGGTTAAGGTCTTAGACTCTTACTCTGGACTAATGGTTAAGGTCTTAACTCTTACTCTGGACTAATGGTTAAGGTCTTAACTCTTACTCTGGACTAATGGTTAAGGTCTTAGACTCTTACTCTCGACTAATGGTTAAGGTCTTAACTCTTACTCTGGCATCATGGTTAAGGTCTTAACTCTGGCATCATGGTTAAGGTCTTAACTCTTACTCTGGACTAATGGTTAAGGTCTTAACTCTTAGTCTGGCATCATGGTTAAGGTCTTAACTCTTACTCTGGACTAATGGTTAAGGTCTTAGACTCTTACTCTGGACTAATGGTTAAGGTCTTAACTCTTTCTCTGGGCTAATGGTTAAGGTCTTAGACTCTTACTCTGGCATCATGGTTAAGGTCTTAGACTCTTACTCTGGCATCAAGGTTAAGGTCTTAACTCTTACTCTGGCATCATGGTTAAGGTCTTAACTCTTACTCTGGACTAATGGTTAAAGTCTTAACTCTTACTCTGGACTAATGGTTAAGGTCCTAACTCTTACTTTGGACTAATGGTTAAGGTCTTAACTCTTACTCTTGCATCATCGTTAAGGTCTTAACTCTTACTCTGGCATCATGGTTAAGGTCTTAACTCTTACTCTGGCTTCATGGTTAAGGTCTTAACTCTTACTCTGGACTAATGGTTAAGGTCTTAACTCTTACTCTGGGATCATGGTTAAGTTCGTAACTCTTACTGTGGCCTATTGGTTAAGGTCCTAACTCTTACTCTGGCATCATGGTTAAGGTCTTAGACTCATACTCTGGCATCATGGTTAAGATCTTATCTCTTACTCTGGACTAATGGTTAAGTTCTTAACTCTTACTCTGGCATCATGGTTAAGGTCTTAGACTCTTACTCTGGACTAATGGTTAAGGTCTTAACTCTTACTCTGGGCTAATGGTTAAGGTCTTAACTCTTACTCTGGACTAATGGTTAAGGTCTTATCTCTTACTCTGGACTACTGGTTAATGTCTTAACTCTTACTCTGGCATCATGGTTAAGGTCTTAACTCTCACTCTGTACTCATGGTTAAGGTCTTAACTCTTACTCTGTACTCATGGTTAAGGTCTTAACTCTAACTCTGGCATCATGGTTAAGGTCTTAACTCTTACTCTGGACTAATGGTTAAGGTCTTAACTCTTACTCTGGCATCATGGTTAAGGTCTTAACACTTACTCTGGACTAATGGTTAAGGTCTTAGACTCTTACTCTGGACTAATGGTTAAGGTCTTAACTCTTACTCTGGCATCATGGTTAAGGTCTTAACTCTTACTCTGAACTAATGGTTAAGGTCTTAACTCTTACTCTGGCATCATGGTTAAGTTCGTAACTCTTACTGTGGCCTATTGGTTAAGGTCCTAACTCTTACTCTGGCATCATGGTTAATGTCTTAACTCCTTCTCTGGCATCATGGTTAAGGTCTTAACTCTTACTCTAGCATCACGGTTAAGGTCTTAACTCTTACTCTGGGCTAATGGTTAAGGTCTTAACTCTTACTCTGGACTAATGGTTAAGGTCTTAACTCTTACTCTGGGCTAATGATTAAGGTCTTAATTCTTACTCTGGCATCATGGTTAAGGTCTTAACTCTTACTCTGGACTAATGGTTAAGGTCTTAACTCTTACTCTGGCATCACAGTTAAGGTCTTAACTCTTACTCTGGACTAATGGTTAAGGTCTTAACTCTTACTCTGGACTAATGGTTACGGTCTTAACTCTTACTCTAGCATCATGGTTAAGGTCTTAACTCTTACTCTGGACTAATGCTTAAGGTCTTCACTCTTACTCTGGCATCATGGTTAAGGTCTTAACTCTTACTCTGGCATCATGGTTAAGGTCTTAACTCTTACTCTGGACTAATGGTTAAGGTCTTAGACTCTTACTCTGGACTAATGGTTAAGGTCTTAACTCTTACTCTGGCATCATGGTTAAGGTCTTAACGCTTACTCAGGACTAATGGTTAAGGTCTTAACTCTTACTCTGGCATCATGGTTAAGGTCTTAACTCTTACTCTGGACTAATGGTTAAGGTCTTAGACTCTTACTCTGGACTAATGGTTAAGGTCTTAACTCTTACTCTGGCATCATGGTTAAGGTCTTAGACTCTTACTCTGGACTAATGGTTAAGGTCTTAACTCTTACTCTGGACTAATGGTTAAGGTCTTAACTCTTACTCTGGACTAATGGTTAAGGTCTTAGACTCTTACTCTCGACTAATGGTTAAGGTCTTAACTCTTACTCTGGCATCATGGTTAAGGTCTTAGACTCTTACTCTGGACTAATGGTTAAGGTCTTAACTCATACTCTGGACTAATGGTTAAGGTCTTAACTCTTACTCTGGACTAATGGTTAATGTATTAACTCTTACTCTGGCATCATGGGTAAGGTCTTAACTCTTACTCTGGACTAATGGTTAAGGTCTTAACTCTTACTCTGGCATCATGGTTAAGGTCTTAACTCTTACTCTGGACTAATGGTTAAGGTCTTAACTCTTACTCTGGGATCATGGTTAAGTTCGTAACTCTTACTGTGGCCTATTGGTTAAGGTCCTAACTCTTACTCTGGCATCATGGTTAATGTCTTAACTCTTACTCTGGCATCATGGTTAAGGTCTTAACTCTTACTCTGGACTAATGGTTAAGGTCTTAACTCTTACTCTGGCATCACGGTTAAGGTCTTAACTCTTACTCTGGACTAATGGTTAAAGTCTTAACTCTTACTCTGGGCTAATGGTTAAGGTCTTAACTCTTACTCTGGACTAATGGTTAAGGTCTTAACTCTTACTCTGGACTAATGGTTAAGGTCTTAACTCTTACTCTGGACTAATGGTTAAGGTCTTATCTCTTACTCTGGGTTAATGATTAAGGTCTTAACTCTTACTCTGGCATCATGGTTAAGGTGTTAGACTCTTACTCTGGACTAATGGTTAAGGTCTTAACTCTTACTCTGGGCTAATGGTTAAGGTCTTAACTCTTACTCTGGACTAATGGTTAAGGTCTTAACTCTTACTCTGGACTAATGGTTAAGGTCTTAGTCTCTTACTCTGGCATCATGGTTAAGGTCTTAACTCTTACTCTGAACTAATGGTTAAGGTCTTAACTCTTACTCTGGCATCATGGTTAAGTTCGTCACTCTTACTGTGGCCTATTGGTTAAGGTCCTAACTCTTACTCTGGCATCATGGTTAATGTCTTAACTCCTACTCTGGCATCATGGTTAAGGTCTTAACTCTTACTCTGGACTAATGGTTAAGGTCTTAACTCTTACTCTAGCATCACGGTTAAGGTCTTAACTCTTACTCTGGGCTAATGGTTAAGGTCTTAACTCTTACTCTGGACTAATGGTTAAGGTCTTAACTCTTACTCTGGACTAATGGTTAAGGTCTTAACTCTTACTCTGGGCTAATGATTAAGGTCTTAATTCTTACTCTGGCATCATGGTTAAGGTCTTAACTCTTACTCTGGACTAATGGTTAAGGTCTTAACTCTTACTCTGGCATCACGGTTAAGGTCTTAACTCTTACTCTGGACTAATCGTTAAGGTCTTAACTCTTACTCTGGACTAATGGTTACGGTCTTAACTCTTACTCTAGCATCATGGTTAAGGTCTTAACTCTTACTCTGGACTAATGCTTAAGGTCTTCACTCTTACTCTGGCATCATGGTTAAGGTCTTAACTCTTACTCTGGCATCATGGTTAAGGTCTTAACTCTTACTCTGGACTAATGGTTAAGGTCTTAGACTCTTACTCTGGACTAATGGTTAAGGTCTTAACTCTTACTCTGGCATCATGGTTAAGGTCTTAGACTCTTACTCTGGACTAATGGTTAAGGTCTTAACTCTTACTCTGGACTAATGGTTAAGGTCTTAACTCTTACTCTGGACTAATGGTTAAGGTCTTAGACTCTTACTCTCGACTAATGGATAAGGTCTTAACTCTTACTCTGGCATCATGGTTAAGGTCTTAGACTCTTACTCTGGACTAATGGTTAAGGTCTTAACTCATACTCTGGACTAATGGTTAATGTATTAACTCTTACTCTGGCATCATGGGTAAGGTCTTAACTCTTACTCTGGACTAATGGTTAAGGTCTTAACTCTTACTCTGGCATCATGGTTAAGGTCTTAACTCTTACTCTGGACTAATGGTTAAGGTCTTAACTCTTATTCTGGACTAATGGTTAAGGTCTTAACTCTTACTCTGGGATCATGGTTAAGTTCGTAACTCTTACTGTGGCCTATTGGTTAAGGTCCTAACTCTTACTCTGGCATCATGGTTAATGTCTTAACTCTTACTCTGGCATCATGGTTAAGGTCTTAACTCTTACTCTGGACTAATGGTTAAGGTCTTAACTCTTACTCTGGCATCACGGTTAAGGTCTTAACTCTTACTCTGGACTAATGGTTAAAGTCTTAACTCTTACTCTGGGCTAATGGTTAAGGTCTTAACTCTTACTCTGGACTAATGGTTAAGGTCTTAACTCTTACTCTGGACTAATGGTTAAGGTCTTATCTCTTACTCTGGGCTAATGATTAAGGTCTTAACTCTTACTCTGGCATCATGGTTAAGGTCTTAACTCTTACTCTGGCATCATGGTTAAGGTCTTAACTCTTACTCTGGACTAATGGTTAAGGTCTTAACTCTTACTCTGGCATCACGGTTAAGGTCTTAACTCTTACTCTGGACTAATGGTTAAAGTCTTAACTCTTACTCTGGGCTAATGGTTAAGGTCTTATCTCTTACTCTGGACTAATGGTTAAGGTCTTAACTCTTACTCTGGACTAATGGTTAAGGTCTTAACTCTTACTCTGGACTAATGGTTAAGGTCTTAACTCTTACTCTAGCATCACGGTTAAGGTCTTAACTCTTACTCTGGGCTAATGGTTAAGGTCTTAACTCTTACTCTGGACTAATGGTTAAGGTCTTAACTCTTACTCTGGACTAATGGTTAAGGTCTTAACTCTTACTCTGGGCTAATGATTAAGGTCTTAATTCTTACTCTGGCATCATGGTTAAGGTCTTAACTCTTACTCTGGACTAATGGTTAAGGTCTTAACTCTTACTCTGGCATCACGGTTAAGGTCTTAACTCTTACTCTGGACTAATCGTTAAGGTCTTAACTCTTACTCTGGACTAATGGTTACGGTCTTAACTCTTACTCTAGCATCATGGTTAAGGTCTTAACTCTTACTCTGGACTAATGCTTAAGGTCTTCACTCTTACTCTGGCATCATGGTTAAGGTCTTAACTCTTACTCTGGTATCATGGTTAAGATCTTAACTCTTACTCTGGACTAATGGTTAAGGTCTTAGACTCTTACTCTGGACTAATGGTTAAGGTCTTAACTCTTACTCTGGCATCATGGTTAAGGTCTTAGACTCTTACTCTGGACTAATGGTTAAGGTCTTAACTCTTACTCTGGACTAATGGTTAAGGTCTTAGACTCTTACTCTCGACTAATGGATAAGGTCTTAACTCTTACTCTGGCATCATGGTTAAGGTCTTAGACTCTTACTCTGGACTAATGGTTAAGGTCTTAACTCATACTCTGGACTAATGGTTAATGTATTAACTCTTACTCTGGCATCATGGGTAAGGTCTTAACTCTTACTCTGGACTAATGGTTAAGGTCTTAACTCTTACTCTGGCATCATGGTTAAGGTCTTAACTCTTACTCTGGACTAATGGTTAAGGTCTTAACTCTTACTCTGGGATCATGGTTAAGTTCGTAACTCTTACTGTGGCCTATTGGTTAAGGTCCTAACTCTTACTCTGGCATCATGGTTAATGTCTTAACTCCTACTCTGGCATCATGGTTAAGGTCTTAACTCTTACTCTGGACTAATGGTTAAGGTCTTAACTCTTACTCTAGCATCACGTTAAGGTCTTAACTCTTACTCTGGGCTAATGGTTAAGGTCTTAACTCTTACTCTGGACTAATGGTTAAGGTCTTAACTCTTACTCTGGACTAATGGTTAAGGTCCTAACTCTTACTCTGGGCTAATGATTAAGGTCTTAATTCTTACTCTGGCATCATGGTTAAGGTCTTAACTCTTACTCTGGACTAATGGTTAAGGTCTTAACTCTTACTCTGGCATCACGGTTAAGGTCTTAACTCTTACTCTGGACTAATGGTTAAGGTCTTAACTCTTACTCTGGACTAATGGTTACGGTCTTAACTCTTACTCTAGCATCATGGTTAAGGTCTTAACTCTTACTCTGGACTAATGGTTAAGGTCTTCACTCTTACTCTGGCATCATGGTTAAGGTCTCAACTCTTACTCTGGCATCATGGTTAAGGTCTTAACTCTTACTCTGGACTAATGGTTAAGGTCTTAGACTCTTACTCTGGACTAATGGTTAAGGTCTTAACTCTTACTCTGGCATCATGGTTAAGGTCTTAGACTCTTACTCTGGACTAATGGTTAAGGTCTTAACTCTTACTCTGGACTAATGGTTAAGGTCTTAACTCTTACTCTGGACTAATGGTTAAGGTCTTAGACTCTTACTCTCGACTAATGGTTAAGGTCTTAACTCTTACTCTGGCATCATGGTTAAGGTCTTAGACTCTTACTCTGGACTAATGGTTAAGGTCTTAACTCATACTCTGGACTAATGGTTAAGGTCTTAACTCTTACTCTGGACTAATGGTTAATGTATTAACTCTTACTCTGGCATAATGGTTAAGGTCTTAACTCTTACTCTGGACTAATGGTTAAGGTCTTAACTCTTACTCTGGCATCATGGTTAAGGTCTTAACTCTTATTCTGGACTAATGGTTAAGGTCTTAACTCTTACTCTGGGATCATGGTTAAGTTCGTAACTCTTACTGTGGCCTATTGGTTAAGGTCCTAACTCTTACTCTGGCATCATGGTTAATGTCTTAACTCTTACTCTGGCATCATGGTTAAGGTCTTAACTCTTACTCTGGACTAATGGTTAAGGTCTTAACTCTTACTCTGGCATCACGGTTAAGGTCTTAACTCTTACTCTGGACTAATGGTTAAAGTCTTAACTCTTACTCTGGGCTAATGGTTAAGGTCTTAACTCTTACTCTGGACTAATGGTTAAGGTCTTAACTCTTACTCTGGACTAATGGTTAAGGTCTTATCTCTTACTCTGGGCTAATGATTAAGGTCTTAACTCTTACTCTGGCATCATGGTTAAGGTCTTAACTCTTACTCTGGCATCATGGTTAAGGTCTTAACTCTTACTCTGGACTAATGGTTAAGGTCTTAACTCTTACTCTGGCATCACGGTTAAGGTCTTAACTCTTACTCTGGACTAATGGTTAAAGTCTTAACTCTTACTCTGGGCTAATGGTTAAGGTCTTAACTCTTACTCTGGACTAATGGTTAAGGTCTTAACTCTTACTCTGGACTAATGGTTAAGGTCTTATCTCTTACTCTGGGCTAATGATTAAGGTCTTAACTCTTACTCTGGCATCATGGTTAAGGTCTTAACTCTTACTCTGGCATCATGGTTAAGGTCTTAACTCTTACTCTGGACTAATGGTTAAGGTCTTAACTCTTACTCTGGCATCACGGTTAAGGTCTTAACTCTTACTCTGGACTAATGGTTAAGGTCTTAACTCTTACTCTGGGCTAATGATTAAGGTCTTAACTCTAACTCTGGCATCATGGTTAAGGTCTTAACTCTTACTCTGGACTAATGGTTAAAGTCTTAACTCTTACTCTGGCATCACGGTTAAGGTCTTAACTCTTACTCCGGACTAATGGTTAAGGTCTTAACTCTTACTCTGGACTAATGGTTACGGTCTTAACTCTTACTCTAGCATCATGGTTAAGGTCTTAACTCTTACTCTGGACTAATGGTTAAGGTCTTAACTCTTACTCTGGCATCATGGTTAAGGTCTTAACTCTTACTCTGGACTAATGGTTAAGGTCTTAGACTCTTACTCTGGACTAATGGTTAAGGTCTTAACTCTTACTCTGGACTAATGGTTAAGGTCTTAACTCTTACTCTGGACTAATAGTTAAGGTCTTAGACTCTTACTCTCGACTAATGGTTAAGGTCTTACTCTTACTCTGGCATCATGGTTAAGGTCTTAGACTCTTACTCTGGACTAATGGTTAAGGTCTTAACTCATACTCTGGACTAATGGTTAAGGTCTTAACTCTTACTCTGGACTTATGGTTAAGGTATTAACTCTTACTCTGGCATCATGGTTAAGGTCTTAAATCTTACTCTGGACTAATGGTTAAGGTCTTAACTCTTACTCTGGCATCATTGTTAGGGTCTTAACTCTTACTCTGGACTAATGGTTAAGGTCTTAACTCTTACTCTGGGATCATGGTTAAGTTCGTAACTCTTACTGTGGCCTATTGGTTAAGGTCCTAACTCTTACTCTGGCATCATGGTTAATGTCTTAACTCTTACTCTGGCATCATGGTTAAGGTCTTAACTCTTACTCTGGACTAATGGTTAAGGGCTTAACTCTTACTCTGGCATCACGGTTAAGGTCTTAACTCTTACTCTGGACTAATGGTTAAAGTCTTAACTCTTACTCTGGGCTAATGGTTAAGGTCTTAACTCTTACTCTGGACTAATGGTTAAGGTCTTAACTCTTACTCTGGACTAATGGTTAAGGTCTTAACTCTTACTCTGGACTAATGGTTAAGGTCTTATCTCTTACTCTGGGCTAATGATTAAGGTCTTAACTCTTACTCTGGCATCATGGTTAAGGTCTTAACTCTTACTCTGGCATCATGGTTAAGGTCTTAACTCTTACTCTGGACTAATGGTTAAGGTCTTAATTCTTACTCTGGCATCACGGTTAAGGTCTTAACTCTTACTCTGGACTAATGGATAAGGTCTTAACTCTTACTCTGGACTAATGGTTAAGGTCTTAACTCTTACTCTAGCATCATGGTTAAGGTCTTAACTCTTACTCTGGACTAATGGTTAAGGTCTTAACTCTTACTCTGGCATCATGGTTAAGGTCTTAACTCTTACTCTGGCATCATGGTTAAGGTCTTAACTCTTACTATGGACTAATGGTTAAGGTCTTAACTCTTACTCTGGACTAATGGTTAAGGTCTTAACTCTTACACTGGCATCATGGTTAAGGTCTTAGACTCTTACTCTGAAATAATGGTTAAGGTCTTAACTCTTACTCTGGCATCACGGTTAAGGTCTTAACTCTTACTCTGGACTAATGGTTAAGGTCTTAACTCTTACTCTGGGCTAATGGTTAAGGTCTTAACTCTTACTCTGGACTAATGGTTAAGGTCTTAACTCTTACTCTGGACAAATGGTTAAGGTCTTAGACTCTTACTCTGGCATCATGGTTAATATCTTAACTCTTACTCTGGCATCATGGTTAAGGTCTTAACTCTTACTCTGGACTAATGGTTAAGGTCTTAACTCTTACTCTAGAATCACGGTTAAGGTCTTAACTCTTACTCTGGGCTAATGGTTAAGGTCTTAACTCTTACTCTGGACTAATGGTTAAGGTCTTAACTCTTACTCTGGACTAATGGTTAAGGTCTTAACTCTTACTCTGGGCTAACGATTAAGGTCTTAACTCTTACTCTGGTCTAATGGTTAAGGTCTTAGACTCTTACTCTGGACTAATGGTTAAGGTCTTAACTCTTACTCTGGCATCATGGTTAAGGTCCTAGACTCTTACTCTGGACTAATGGTTAAGGTCTTAACTCTTACTCTGGACTAAGGTTAAGGTCTTAGACTCTTACTCTCGACTAATGGTTAAGGTCTTACTCTTACTCTGGCATCATGGTTAAGGTCTTAGACTCTTACTCTGGACTAATGGTTAAGGTCTTAACTCATACTCTGGACTAATGGTTAAGGTCTTAACTCTTACTCTGGACTAATGGTTAAGGTATTAACTCTTACTCTGGCATCATGGTTAAGGTCTTAACTCTTACTCTGGACTAATGGTTAAGGTCTTAACTCTTACTCTGGCATCATGGTTAAGGTCTTAACTCTTACTCTGGACTAATGGTTAATGTCTTAAATCTTACTCTGGGATCATGGTTAAGTTCGTAACTCTTACTGTGGCCTATTGGTTAAGGTCCTAACTCTTACTCTGGCATCATGGTTAATGTCTTAACTCTTACTCTGGCATCATGGTTAAGGTCTTAACTCTTACTCTGGACTAATGGTTAAGGGCTTAACTCTTACTCTGGCATCACGGTTAAGGTCTTAACTCTTACTCTGGACTAATGGTTAAAGTCATAACTCTTACTCTGGGCTAATGGTTAAGGTCTTAACTCTTACTCTGGACTAATGGTTAAGGTCTTAACTCTTACTCTGGACTAATGGTTAAGGTCTTAACTCTTACTCTGGACTAATGGTTAAGGTCTTATCTCTTACTCTGGGCTAATGATTAAGGTCTTAACTCTTACTCTGGCATCATGGTTAAGGTCTTAACTCTTACTCTGGCATCATGGTTAAGGTCTTAACTCTTACTATGGACTAATGGTTAAGGTCTTAACTCTTACTCTGGCATCACGGTTAAGGTCTTAACTCTTACTCTGGACTAATGGATAAGGTCTTAACTCTTACTCTGGACTAATGGTTAAGGTCTTAACTGTTACTCTGGACTAATGGTTAAGGTCTTAACTCTTACTCTGGGCTAATGGTTAAGGTCTTAACTCTTACTCTAGACTAATGGTTAAGGTCTTAACTCTTACTCTGGACAAATGGTTAAGGTCTTAGACTCTTACTCTGGCATCATGGTTAAGGTCTTACCTCTTACTCTGATCTAATGGTTAAGGTCTTAACTCTTACTCTGGCATCATAGTTAAGTTCGTAACTCATACTGTGGCCTATTGGTTAAGGTCCTAACTCTTACTCTGGCATCATGGTTAATATCTTAACTCTTACTCTGGCATCATGGTTAAGGTCTTAACTCTTACTCTGGACTAATGGTTAAGGTCTTAACTCTTACTCTAGCATCACGGTTAAGGTCTTAACTCTTACTCTGGGCTAATGGTTAAGGTCTTAACTCTTACTCTGGACTTATGGTTAAGGTATTAACTCTTACTCTGGCATCATGGTTAAGGTCTTAAATCTTACTCTGGACTAATGGTTAAGGTCTTAACTCTTACTCTGGCATCATTGTTAGGGTCTTAACTCTTACTCTGGACTAATGGTTAAGGTCTTAACTCTTACTCTGGGATCATGGTTAAGTTCGTAACTCTTACTGTGGCCTATTGGTTAAGGTCCTAACTCTTACTCTGGCATCATGGTTAATGTCTTAACTCTTACTCTGGCATCATGGTTAAGGTCTTAACTCTTACTCTGGACTAATGGTTAAGGGCTTAACTCTTACTCTGGCATCACGGTTAAGGTCTTAACTCTTACTCTGGACTAATGGTTAAAGTCTTAACTCTTACTCTGGGCTAATGGTTAAGGTCTTAACTCTTACTCTGGACTAATGGTTAAGGTCTTAACTCTTACTCTGGACTAATGGTTAAGGTCTTAACTCTTACTCTGGACTAATGGTTAAGGTCTTATCTCTTACTCTGGGCTAATGATTAAGGTCTTAACTCTTACTCTGGCATCATGGTTAAGGTCTTAACTCTTACTCTGGCATCATGGTTAAGGTCTTAACTCTTACTCTGGACTAATGGTTAAGGTCTTAATTCTTACTCTGGCATCACGGTTAAGGTCTTAACTCTTACTCTGGACTAATGGATAAGGTCTTAACTCTTACTCTGGACTAATGGTTAAGGTCTTAACTCTTACTCTAGCATCATGGTTAAGGTCTTAACTCTTACTCTGGACTAATGGTTAAGGTCTTAACTCTTACTCTGGCATCATGGTTAAGGTCTTAACTCTTACTCTGGCATCATGGTTAAGGTCTTAACTCTTACTATGGACTAATGGTTAAGGTCTTAACTCTTACTCTGGACTAATGGTTAAGGTCTTAACTCTTACACTGGCATCATGGTTAAGGTCTTAGACTCTTACTCTGAAATAATGGTTAAGGTCTTAACTCTTACTCTGGCATCACGGTTAAGGTCTTAACTCTTACTCTGGACTAATGGTTAAGGTCTTAACTCTTACTCTGGGCTAATGGTTAAGGTCTTAACTCTTACTCTGGACTAATGGTTAAGGTCTTAACTCTTACTCTGGACAAATGGTTAAGGTCTTAGACTCTTACTCTGGCATCATGGTTAATATCTTAACTCTTACTCTGGCATCATGGTTAAGGTCTTAACTCTTACTCTGGACTAATGGTTAAGGTCTTAACTCTTACTCTAGAATCACGGTTAAGGTCTTAACTCTTACTCTGGGCTAATGGTTAAGGTCTTAACTCTTACTCTGGACTAATGGTTAAGGTCTTAACTCTTACTCTGGACTAATGGTTAAGGTCTTAACTCTTACTCTGGGCTAACGATTAAGGTCTTAACTCTTACTCTGGTCTAATGGTTAAGGTCTTAGACTCTTACTCTGGACTAATGGTTAAGGTCTTAACTCTTACTCTGGCATCATGGTTAAGGTCCTAGACTCTTACTCTGGACTAATGGTTAAGGTCTTAACTCTTACTCTGGACTAAGGTTAAGGTCTTAGACTCTTACTCTCGACTAATGGTTAAGGTCTTACTCTTACTCTGGCATCATGGTTAAGGTCTTAGACTCTTACTCTGGACTAATGGTTAAGGTCTTAACTCATACTCTGGACTAATGGTTAAGGTCTTAACTCTTACTCTGGACTAATGGTTAAGGTATTAACTCTTACTCTGGCATCATGGTTAAGGTCTTAACTCTTACTCTGGACTAATGGTTAAGGTCTTAACTCTTACTCTGGCATCATGGTTAAGGTCTTAACTCTTACTCTGGACTAATGGTTAATGTCTTAAATCTTACTCTGGGATCATGGTTAAGTTCGTAACTCTTACTGTGGCCTATTGGTTAAGGTCCTAACTCTTACTCTGGCATCATGGTTAATGTCTTAACTCTTACTCTGGCATCATGGTTAAGGTCTTAACTCTTACTCTGGACTAATGGTTAAGGGCTTAACTCTTACTCTGGCATCACGGTTAAGGTCTTAACTCTTACTCTGGACTAATGGTTAAAGTCATAACTCTTACTCTGGGCTAATGGTTAAGGTCTTAACTCTTACTCTGGACTAATGGTTAAGGTCTTAACTCTTACTCTGGACTAATGGTTAAGGTCTTAACTCTTACTCTGGACTAATGGTTAAGGTCTTATCTCTTACTCTGGGCTAATGATTAAGGTCTTAACTCTTACTCTGGCATCATGGTTAAGGTCTTAACTCTTACTCTGGCATCATGGTTAAGGTCTTAACTCTTACTATGGACTAATGGTTAAGGTCTTAACTCTTACTCTGGCATCACGGTTAAGGTCTTAACTCTTACTCTGGACTAATGGATAAGGTCTTAACTCTTACTCTGGACTAATGGTTAAGGTCTTAACTGTTACTCTGGACTAATGGTTAAGGTCTTAACTCTTACTCTGGGCTAATGGTTAAGGTCTTAACTCTTACTCTAGACTAATGGTTAAGGTCTTAACTCTTACTCTGGACAAATGGTTAAGGTCTTAGACTCTTACTCTGGCATCATGGTTAAGGTCTTACCTCTTACTCTGATCTAATGGTTAAGGTCTTAACTCTTACTCTGGCATCATAGTTAAGTTCGTAACTCATACTGTGGCCTATTGGTTAAGGTCCTAACTCTTACTCTGGCATCATGGTTAATATCTTAACTCTTACTCTGGCATCATGGTTAAGGTCTTAACTCTTACTCTGGACTAATGGTTAAGGTCTTAACTCTTACTCTAGCATCACGGTTAAGGTCTTAACTCTTACTCTGGGCTAATGGTTAAGGTCTTAACTCTTACTCTGGACTAATGGTTAAGGTCTTAACTCTTACTCTGGACTAATGGTTAAGGTCTTAACTCTTACTCTGGACTAATGGTTAAGGTCTTAACTCTTACTCTGGGCTAATGATTAAGGTCTTAACTCTTACTCTGGCATCATGGTTAAGGTCTTAACTCCTACTCTGGACTATTGGTTAAGGTCTTAACTCTTACTCTGGACTAATGGTTACGGTCTTAACTCTTACTCTAGCATCATGGTTAAGGTCTTAACTCTTACTCTGGACTAATGGTTAAGGTCTTAACTCTTACTCTGGCATCATGGTTAAGGTCTTAACTCTTACTCTGGGCTAATGATTAAGGTCTTAACTCTTACTCTGGCATCATGGTTAAGGTCTTAACTCTTACTCTGGACTATTGGTTAAGGTCTTAACTCTTACTCTGGACTAATGGTTACGGTCTTAACTCTTACTCTAGCATCATGGTTAAGGTCTTAACTCTTACTCTGGACTAATGGTTAAGGTCTTAACTCTTACTCTGGCATCATGGTTAAGGTCTTAACTCTTACTCTGGACTAATGGTTAAGGTCTTAGACTCTTACTCTGGACTAATGGTTAAGGTCTTAACTCTTACTCTGGCATCATGGTTAAGGTCTTAGACTCTTACTCTGGACTAATGGTTAAGGTCTTAACTCTTACTCTGGACTAATGGTTAAGGTCTTAACTCTTACTCTGGACTAATGGTTAAGGTCTTAGACTCTTACTCTCGACTAATGGTTAAGGTCTTACTCTTACTCTGGCATCATGGTTAAGGTCTTAGACTCTTACTCTCGACTAATGGTTAAGGTCTTAACTCTTACTCTGGCATCATGGTTAAGGTCTTAACTCTGGCATCATGGTTAAGGTCTTAACTCTTACTCTGGACTAATGGTTAAGGTCTTAACTCGTAGTCTGGCATCATGGTTAAGGTCTTAACTCTTACTCTGGACTAATGGTTAAGGTCTTAGACTCTTACTCTGGACTAATGGTTAAGGTCTTAACTCTTTCTCTGGGCTAATGGTTAAGGTCTTAGACTCTTACTCTGGCATCATGGTTAAGGTCTTAGACTCTTACTCTGGCATCAAGGTTAAGGTCTTAACTCTTACTCTGGCATCATGGTTAAGGTCTTAACTCTTACTCTGGACTAATGGTTAAAGTCTTAACTCTTACTCTGGACTAATGGTTAAGGTCCTAACTCTTACTTTGGACTAATGGTTAAGGTCTTAACTCTTACTCTTGCATCATCGTTAAGGTCTTAACTCTTACTCTGGCATCATGGTTAAGGTCTTAACTCTTACTCTGGCTTCATGGTTAAGGTCTTAACTCTTACCCTGGACTAATGGTTAAGGTCTTAACTCTTACTCTGGGATCATGGTTAAGTTCGTAACTCTTACTGTGGCCTATTGGTTAAGGTCCTAACTCTTACTCTGGCATCATGGTTAAGGTCTTAGACTCATACTCTGGCATCATGGTTAAGATCTTATCTCTTACTCTGGACTAATGGTTAAGTTCTTAACTCTTACTCTGGCATCATGGTTAAGGTCTTAGACTCTTACTCTGGACTAATGGTTAAGGTCTTAACTCTTACTCTGGGCTAATTGTTAAGGTCTTAACTCTTACTCTGGACTAATGGTTAAGGTCTTATCTCTTACTCTGGACTACTGGTTAATGTCTTAACTCTTACTCTGGCATCATGGTTAAGGTCTTAACTCTCACTCTGTACTCATGGTTAAGGTCTTAACTCTTACTCTGTACTCATGGTTAAGGTCTTAACTCTAACTCTGGCATCATGGTTAAGGTCTTAACTCTTACTCTGGACTAATGGTTAAGGTCTTAACTCTTACTCTGGAATCATGGTTAAGGTCTTAACGATTACTCAGGACTAATGGTTAAGGTCTTAACTCTTACTCTGGACTAATGGTTAAGGTCTTAACTCTTACTCTGGCATCATGGTTAAGGTCTTAACACTTACTCTGGACTAATGGTTAAGGTCTTAGACTCTTACTCTGGACTAATGGTTAAGGTCTTAACTCTTACTCTGGACTAATGGTTAAGGTCTTAACTCTTACTCTGGCATCATGGTTAAGGTCTTAACTCTTACTCTGGACTAATGGTTAAGGTCTTAACTCTTACTCTGGACTAATGGTTAAGGTCTTAACTCTTACTCTGGCATCACGGTTAAGGTCTTAACTCTTACTCTGGACTAATGGTTAAGGTCTTAACTCTTACTCTGGACTAATGGTTACGGTCTTAACTCTTACTCTAGCATCATGGTTAAGGTCTTAACTCTTACTCTGGACTAATGCTTAAGGTCTTCACTCTTACTCTGGCATCATGGTTAAGGTGTTAACTCTTACTCTGGCATCATGGTTAAGGTCTTAACTCTTACTCTGGACTAATGGTTAAGGTCTTAGACTCTTACTCTGGACTAATGGTTAAGGTCTTAACTCTTACTCTGGCATCATGGTTAAGGTCTTAGACTCTTACTCTGGACTAATGGTTAAGGTCTTAACTCTTACTCTGGACTAATGGTTAAGGTCTTAACTCTTACTCTGGACTAATGGTTAAGGTCTTAGACTCTTACTCTCGACTAATGGTTAAGGTCTTAACTCTTACTCTGGCATCATGGTTAAGGTCTTAGACTCTTACTCTGGACTAATGGTTAAGGTCTTAACTCATACTCTGGACTAATGGTTAAGGTCTTAACTCTTACTCTGGACTAATGGTTAATGTATTAACTCTTACTCTGGCATCATGGGTAAGGTCTTAACTCTTACTCTGGACTAATGGTTAAGGTCTTAACTCTTACTCTGGCATCATGGTTAAGGTCCTAACTCTTACTCTGGACTAATGGTTAAGGTCTTAACTCTTACTCTGGGATCATGGTTAAGTTCGTAACTCTTACTGTGGCCTATTGGTTAAGGTCCTAACTCTTACTCTGGCATCATGGTTAATGTCTTAACTCTTACTCTGGCATCATGGTTAAGGTCTTAACTCTTACTCTGGACTAATGGTTAAGGTCTTAACTCTTAATCTGGCATCACGGTTAAGGTCTTAACTCTTACTCTGGACTAATGGTTAAAGTCTTAACTCTTACTCTGGGCTAATGGTTAAGGTCTTAACTCTTACTCTGGACTAATGGTTAAGGTCTTAACTCTTACTCTGGACTAATGGTTAAGGTCTTAACTCTTACTCTGGACTAATGGTTAAGGTCTTATCTCTTACTCTGGGTTAATGATTAAGGTCTTAACTCTTACTCTGGCATCATGGTTAAGGTGTTAGACTCTTACTCTGGACTAATGGTTAAGGTCTTAACTCTTACTCTGGGCTAATGGTTAAGGTCTTAACTCTTACTCTGGACTAATGGTTAAGGTCTTAACTCTTACTCTGGACTAATGGTTAAGGTCTTAGTCTCTTACTCTGGCATCATGGTTAAGGTCTTAACTCTTACTCTGAACTAATGGTTAAGGTCGTAACTCTTACTCTGGCATCATGGTTAAGTTCGTCACTCTTACTGTGGCCTATTGGTTAAGGTGCTAACTCTTACTCTGGCATCATGGTTAATGTCTTAACTCCTACTCTGGCATCATGGTTAAGGTCTTAACTCTTACTCTGGACTAATGGTTAAGGTCTTAACTCTTACTCTAGCATCACGGTTAAGGTCTTAACTCTTACTCTGGGCTAATGGTTAAGGTCTTAACTCTTACTCTGGACTAATGGTTAAGGTCTTAACTCTTACTCTGGACTAATGGTTAAGGTCTTAACTCTTACTCTGGGCTAATGATTAAGGTCTTAATTCTTACTCTGGCATCATGGTTAAGGTCTTAACTCTTACTCTGGACTAATGGTTAAGGTCTTAACTCTTACTCTGGCATCACGGTTAAGGTCTTAACTCTTACTCTGGACTAATCGTTAAGGTCTTAACTCTTACTCTGGACTAATGGTTACGGTCTTAACTCTTACTCTAGCATCATGGTTAAGGTCTTAACTCTTACTCTGGACTAATGCTTAAGGTCTTCACTCTTACTCTGGCATCATGGTTAAGGTCTTAACTCTTACTCTGGACTAATGGTTAAGGTCTTAGACTCTTACTCTGGACTAATGGTTAAGGTCTTAACTCTTACTCTGGCATCATGGTTAAGGTCTTAGACTCTTACTCTGGACTAATGGTTAAGGTCTTAACTCTTACTCTGGACTAATGGTTAAGGTCTTAACTCTTACTCTGGACTAATGGTTAAGGTCTTAGACTCTTACTCTCGACTAATGGATAAGGTCTTAACTCTTACTCTGGCATCATGGTTAAGGTCTTAGACTCTTACTCTGGACTAATGGTTAAGGTCTTAACTCATACTCTGGACTAATGGTTAATGTATTAACTCTTACTCTGGCATCATGGGTAAGGTCTTAACTCTTACTCTGGACTAATGGTTAAGGTCTTAACTCTTACTCTGGTATCATGGTTAAGGTCTTAACTCTTACTCTGGACTAATGGTTAAGGTCTTAACTCTTACTCTGGACTAATGGTTAAGGTCTTAACTCTTACTCTGGGATCATGGTTAAGTTCGTAACTCTTACTGTGGCCTATTGGTTAAGGTCCTAACTCTTACTCTGGCATCATGGTTAATGTCTTAACTCTTACTCTGGCATCATGGTTAAGGTCTTAACTCTTACTCTGGACTAATGGTTAAGGTCTTAACTCTTACTCTGGCATCACGGTTAAGGTCTTAACTCTTACTCTGGACTAATGGTTAAAGTCTTAACTCTTACTCTGGGCTAATGGTTAAGGTCTTAACTCTTACTCTGGACTAATGGTTAAGGTCTTAACTCTTACTCTGGACTAATGGTTAAGGTCTTAACTCTTACTCTGGACTAATGGTTAAGGTCTTATCTCTTACTCTGGGTTAATGATTAAGGTCTTAACTCTTACTCTGGCATCATGGTTAAGGTGTTAGACTCTTACTCTGGACTAATGGTTACGGTCTTAACTCTTACTCTGGGCTAATGGTTAAGGTCTTAACTCTTACTCTGGACTAATGGTTAAGGTCTTAACTCTTACTCTGGACTAATGGTTAAGGTCTTAGTCTCTTACTCTGGCATCATGGTTAAGGTCTTAACTCTTACTCTGAACTAATGGTTAAGGTCTTAACTCTTACTCTGGCATCATGGTTAAGTTCGTCACTCTTACTGTGGCCTATTGGTTAAGGTCCTAACTCTTACTCTGGCATCATGGTTAATGTCTTAACTCCTACTCTGGCATCATGGTTAAGGTCTTAACTCTTACTCTGGACTAATGGTTAAGGTCTTAACTCTTACTCTAGCATCACGGTTAAGGTCTTAACTCCTACTCTGGGCTAATGGTTAAGGTCTTAACTCTTACTCTGGACTAATGGTTAAGGTCTTAACTCTTACTCTGGACTAATGGTTAAGGTCTTAACTCTTACTCTGGGCTAATGATTAAGGTCTTAATTCTTACTCTGGCATCATGGTTAAGGTCTTAACTCTTACTCTGGACTAATGGTTAAGGTCTTAACTCTTACTCTGGCATCACGGTTAAGGTCTTAACTCTTACTCTGGACTAATCGTTAAGGTCTTAACTCTTACTCTGGACTAATGGTTACGGTCTTAACTCTTACTCTAGCATCATGGTTAAGGTCTTAACTCTTACTCTGGACTAATGCTTAAGGTCTTCACTCTTACTCTGGCATCATGGTTAAGGTCTTAACTCTTGCTCTGGCATCATGGTTAAGGTCTTAACTCTTACTCTGGACTAATGGTTAAGGTCTTAGACTCTTACTCTGGACTAATGGTTAAGGTCTTAACTCTTACTCTGGCATCATGGTTAAGGTCTTAGACTCTTACTCTGGACTAATGGTTAAGGTCTTAACTCTTACTCTGGACTAATGGTTAAGGTCTTAGACTCTTACTCTCGACTAATGGATAAGGTCTTAACTCTTACTCTGGCATCATGGTTAAGGTCTTAGACTCTTACTCTGGACTAATGGTTAAGGTCTTAACTCATACTCTGGACTAATGGTTAATGTATTAACTCTTACTCTGGCATCATGGGTAAGGTCTTAACTCTTACTCTGGACTAATGGTTAAGGTCTTAACTCTTACTCTGGCATCATGGTTAAGGTCTTAACTCTTACTCTGGACTAATGGTTAAGGTCTTAACTCTTACTCTGGGATCATGGTTAAGTTCGTAACTCTTACTGTGGCCTATTGGTTAAGGTCCTAACTCTTATTCTGGCATCATGGTTAATGTCTTAACTCTTACTCTGGCATCATGGTTAAGGTCTTAACTCTTACTCTGGACTAATGGTTAAGGTCTTAACTCTTACTCTGGCATCACGGTTAAGGTCTTAACTCTTACTCTGGACTAATGGTTAAAGTCTTAACTCTTACTCTGGACTAATGGTTAAGGTCTTATCTCTTACTCTGGGCTAATGATTAAGGTCTTAACTCTTACTCTGGCATCATGGTTAAGGTCTTAACTCTTACTCTGGCATCATGGTTAAGGTCTTAACTCTTACTCTGGACTAATGGTTAAGGTCTTAACTCTTACTCTGGCATCACGGTTGAGGTCTTAACTCTTACTCTGGACTAATGGTTAAGGTCTTAACTCTTACTCTGGGCTAATGATTAAGGTCTTAACTCTTACTCTGGCATCATGGTTAAGGTCTGAACTCTTACTCTGGACTAATGGTTAAGGTCTTAACTCTTACTCTGGCATCACGGTTAAGGTCTTAACTCTTACTCCGGACTAATGGTTAAGGTCTTAACTCTTACTCTGGACTAATGGTTACGGTCTTAACTCTTACTCTAGCATCATGGTTAAGGTCTTAACTCTTACTCTGGACTAATGGTTAAGGTCTTAACTCTTACTCTGGCATCATGGTTAAGGTCTTAACTCTTACTCTGGACTAATGGTTAAGGTCTTAGACTCTTACTCTGGACTAATGGTTAAGGTCTTAACTCTTACTCTGGACTAATGGTTAAGGTCTTAACTCTTACTCTGGACTAATGGTTAAGGTCTTAGACTCTTACTCTCGACTAATGGTTAAGGTCTTACTCTTACTCTGGCATCATGGTTAAGGTCTTAGACTCTTACTCTGGACTAATGGTTAAGGTCTTAACTCATACTCTGGACTAATGGTTAAGGTCTTAACTCTTACTCTGGACTAATGGTTAAGGTATTAACTCTTACTCTGGCATCATGGTTAAGGTCTTAACTCTTACTCTGGACTAATGGTTAAGGTCTTAACTCTTACTCTGGCATCATGGTTAAGGTCTTAACTCTTACTCTGGACTAATGGTTAAGGTCTTAACTCTTACTCTGGGATCATGGTTAAGTTCGTAACTCTTACTGTGGCCTATTGGTTAAGGTCCTAACTCTTACTCTGGCATCATGGTTAATGTCTTAACTCTTACTCTGGCATCATGGTTAAGGTCTTAACTCTTACTCTGGACTAATGGTTAAGGGCTTAACTCTTACTCTGGCATCACGGTTAAGGTCTTAACTCTTACTCTGGACTAATGGTTAAAGTCTTAACTCTTACTCTGGACTAATGGTTAAGGTCTTAACTCTTACTCTGGACTAATGGTTAAGGTCTTATCTCTTACTCTGGGCTAATGATTAAGGTCTTAACTCTTACTCTGGCATCATGGTTAAGGTCTTATCTCTTACTCTGGCATCATGGTTAAGGTCTTAACTCTTACTCTGGACTAATGGTTAAGGTCTTAACTCTTACTCTGGCATCACAGTTAAGGTCTTAACTCTTACTCTGGACTAATGGATAAGGTCTTAACTCTTACTCTGGACTAATGGTTAAGGTCTTAACTCTTACTCTAGCATCATGGTTAAGGTCTTAACTCTTACTCTGGACTAATGGTTAAGGTCTTAACTCTTACTCTGGCATCATGGTTAAGGTCTTAACTCTTACTCTGGCATCATAATTAAGGTCTTAACTCTTACTATGGACTAATGGTTAAGGTCTTAACTCTTACTCTGGACTAATGGTTAAGGTCTTAACTCTTACTCTGGCATCATGGTTAAGGTCTTAGACTCTTACTCTGGAATAATGGTTAAGGTCTTAACTCTTACTCTGGACTAATGGTTAAGGTCTTAACTCTTACTCTGGCATCACGGTTAAGGTCTTAACTCTTACTCTGGACTAATGGTTAAGGTCTTAACTCTTACTCTGGGCTAATGGTTAAGGTCTTAACTCTTACTCTGGACTAATGGTTAAGGTCTTAACTCTTACTCTGGACAAATGGTTAAGGTCTTAGACTCTTACTCTGGCATCATGGTTAAGGTCTTAACTCTTACTCTGAACTAATGGTTAAGGTCTTAACTCTTACTCTGGCATCATAGTTAAGTTCATAACTCATACTGTGGCCTATTGGTTAAGGTCCTAACTCTCACTCTGGCATCATGGTTAATATCTTAACTCTTACTCTGGCATCATGGTTAAGGTCTTAACTCTTACTCTGGACTAATGGTTAAGGTCTTAACTCTTACTCTAGCATCACGGTTAAGGTCTTAACTCTTACTCTGGGCTAATGGTTAATGTATTAACTCTTACTCTGGGATCATGGTTAAGTTCGTAACTCTTACTGTGGCCTATTGGTTAAGGTCCTAACTCTTACTCTGGCATCATGGTTAATGTCTTAACTCTTACTCTGGCATCATGGTTAAGGTCTTAACTCTTACTCTGGACTAATGGTTAAGGGCTTAACTCTTACTCTGGCATCACGGTTAAGGTCTTAACTCTTACTCTGGACTAATGGTTAAAGTCTTAACTCTTACTCTGGGCTAATGGTTAAGGTCTTAACTCTTACTCTGGACTAATGGTTAAGGTCTTAGACTCTTACTCTCGACTAATGGATAAGGTCTTAACTCTTACTCTGGCATCATGGTTAAGGTCTTAGACTCTTACTCTGGACTAATGGTTAAGGTCTTAACTCATACTCTGGACTAATGGTTAAGGTCTTAACTCTTACTCTGGACTAATGGTTAATGTATTAACTCTTACTCTGGCATCATGGGTAAGGTCTTAACTCTTACTCTGGACTAATGGTTAAGGTCTTAACTCTTACTCTGGCATCATGGTTAAGGTCTTAACTCTTACTCTGGACTAATGGTTAAGGTCTTAACTCTTACTCTGGGATCATGGTTAAGTTCGTAACTCTTACTGTGGCCTATTGGTTAAGGTCCTAACTCTTACTCTGGCATCATGGTTAATGTCTTAACTCTTACTCTGGCATCATGGTTAAGGTCTTAACTCTTACTCTGACTAATGGTTAAGGTCTTAACTCTTACTCTGGCATCACGGTTAAGGTCTTAACTCTTACTCTGGACAAATGGTTAAAGTCTTAACTCTTACTCTGGGCTAATGGTTAAGGTCTTAACTCTTACTCTGGACTAATGGTTAAGGTCTTAACTCTTACTCTGGACTAATGGTTAAGGTCTTAACTCTTACTCTGGACTAATGGTTAAGGTCTTATCTCTTACTCTGGGCTAATGATTAAGGTCTTAACTCTTACTCTGGCATCATGGTTAAGGTCTTAACTCTTACTCTGGCATCATGGTTAAGGTCTTAACTCTTACTCTGGACTAATGGTTAAGGTCTTAACTCTTACTCTGGCATCACGGTTAAGGTCTTAACTCTTACTCTGGACTAATGGTTAAGGTCTTAACTCTTACTCTGGGCTAATGATTAAGGTCTTAACTCTTACTCTGGCATCATGGTTAAGGTCTGAACTCTTACTCTGGACTAATGGTTAAGGTCTTAACTCTTACTCTGGCATCACGGTTAAGGTCTTAACTCTTACTCCGGACTAATGGTTAAGGTCTTAACTCTTACTCTGGACTAATGGTTACGGTCTTAACTCTTACTCTAGCATCATGGTTAAGGTCTTAACTCTTACTCTGGACTAATGGTTAAGGTCTTAACTCTTACTCTGGCATCATGGTTAAGGTCTTAACTCTTACTCTGGACTAATGGTTAAGGTCTTAGACTCTTACTCTGGACTAATGGTTAAGGTCTTAACTCTTACTCTGGACTAATGGTTAATGTCTTAACTCTTACTCTGGACTAATGGTTAAGGTCTTAGACTCTTACTCTCGACTAATGGTTAAGGTCTTACTCTTACTCTGGCATCATGGTTAAGGTCTTAGACTCTTACTCTGGACTAATGGTTAAGGTCTTAACTCATACTCTGGACTAATGGTTAAGGTCTTAACTCTTACTCTGGACTAATGGTTAAGGTATTAACTCTTACTCTGGCATCATGGTTAAGGTCTTAACTCTTACTCTGGACTAATGGTTAAGGTCTTAACTCTTACTCTGGCATCATGGTTAAGGTCTTAACTCTTACTCTGGACTAATGGTTAAGGTCTTAACTCTTACTCTGGCATCATGGTTAAGGTCTTAGACTCTTACTCTGGACTAATGGTTAAGGTCTTAACTCTTACTCTGGGCTAATTGTTAAGGTCTTAACTCTTACTCTGGACTAATGGTTAAGGTCTTATCTCTTACTCTGGACTACTGGTTAATGTCTTAACTCTTACTCTGGCATCATGGTTAAGGTCTTAACTCTCACTCTGTACTCATGGTTAAGGTCTTAACTCTTACTCTGTACTCATGGTTAAGGTCTTAACTCTAACTCTGGCATCATGGTTAAGGTCTTAACTCTTACTCTGGACTAATGGTTAAGGTCTTAACTCTTACTCTGGAATCATGGTTAAGGTCTTAACGATTACTCAGGACTAATGGTTAAGGTCTTAACTCTTACTCTGGACTAATGGTTAAGGTCTTAACTCTTACTCTGGCATCATGGTTAAGGTCTTAACACTTACTCTGGACTAATGGTTAAGGTCTTAGACTCTTACTCTGGACTAATGGTTAAGGTCTTAACTCTTACTCTGGACTAATGGTTAAGGTCTTAACTCTTACTCTGGCATCATGGTTAAGGTCTTAACTCTTACTCTGGACTAATGGTTAAGGTCTTAACTCTTACTCTGGCATCACGGTTAAGGTCTTAACTCTTACTCTGGACTAATGGTTAAGGTCTTAACTCTTACTCTGGACTAATGGTTACGGTCTTAACTCTTACTCTAGCATCATGGTTAAGGTCTTAACTCTTACTCTGGACTAATGCTTAAGGTCTTCACTCTTACTCTGGCATCATGGTTAAGGTGTTAACTCTTACTCTGGCATCATGGTTAAGGTCTTAACTCTTACTCTGGACTAATGGTTAAGGTCTTAGACTCTTACTCTGGACTAATGGTTAAGGTCTTAACTCTTACTCTGGCATCATGGTTAAGGTCTTAGACTCTTACTCTGGACTAATGGTTAAGGTCTTAACTCTTACTCTGGACTAATGGTTAAGGTCTTAACTCTTACTCTGGACTAATGGTTAAGGTCTTAGACTCTTACTCTCGACTAATGGTTAAGGTCTTAACTCTTACTCTGGCATCATGGTTAAGGTCTTAGACTCTTACTCTGGACTAATGGTTAAGGTCTTAACTCATACTCTGGACTAATGGTTAAGGTCTTAACTCTTACTCTGGACTAATGGTTAATGTATTAACTCTTACTCTGGCATCATGGGTAAGGTCTTAACTCTTACTCTGGACTAATGGTTAAGGTCTTAACTCTTACTCTGGCATCATGGTTAAGGTCCTAACTCTTACTCTGGACTAATGGTTAAGGTCTTAACTCTTACTCTGGGATCATGGTTAAGTTCGTAACTCTTACTGTGGCCTATTGGTTAAGGTCCTAACTCTTACTCTGGCATCATGGTTAATGTCTTAACTCTTACTCTGGCATCATGGTTAAGGTCTTAACTCTTACTCTGGACTAATGGTTAAGGTCTTAACTCTTAATCTGGCATCACGGTTAAGGTCTTAACTCTTACTCTGGACTAATGGTTAAAGTCTTAACTCTTACTCTGGGCTAATGGTTAAGGTCTTAACTCTTACTCTGGACTAATGGTTAAGGTCTTAACTCTTACTCTGGACTAATGGTTAAGGTCTTAACTCTTACTCTGGACTAATGGTTAAGGTCTTATCTCTTACTCTGGGTTAATGATTAAGGTCTTAACTCTTACTCTGGCATCATGGTTAAGGTGTTAGACTCTTACTCTGGACTAATGGTTAAGGTCTTAACTCTTACTCTGGGCTAATGGTTAAGGTCTTAACTCTTACTCTGGACTAATGGTTAAGGTCTTAACTCTTACTCTGGACTAATGGTTAAGGTCTTAGTCTCTTACTCTGGCATCATGGTTAAGGTCTTAACTCTTACTCTGAACTAATGGTTAAGGTCGTAACTCTTACTCTGGCATCATGGTTAAGTTCGTCACTCTTACTGTGGCCTATTGGTTAAGGTGCTAACTCTTACTCTGGCATCATGGTTAATGTCTTAACTCCTACTCTGGCATCATGGTTAAGGTCTTAACTCTTACTCTGGACTAATGGTTAAGGTCTTAACTCTTACTCTAGCATCACGGTTAAGGTCTTAACTCTTACTCTGGGCTAATGGTTAAGGTCTTAACTCTTACTCTGGACTAATGGTTAAGGTCTTAACTCTTACTCTGGACTAATGGTTAAGGTCTTAACTCTTACTCTGGGCTAATGATTAAGGTCTTAATTCTTACTCTGGCATCATGGTTAAGGTCTTAACTCTTACTCTGGACTAATGGTTAAGGTCTTAACTCTTACTCTGGCATCACGGTTAAGGTCTTAACTCTTACTCTGGACTAATCGTTAAGGTCTTAACTCTTACTCTGGACTAATGGTTACGGTCTTAACTCTTACTCTAGCATCATGGTTAAGGTCTTAACTCTTACTCTGGACTAATGCTTAAGGTCTTCACTCTTACTCTGGCATCATGGTTAAGGTCTTAACTCTTACTCTGGACTAATGGTTAAGGTCTTAGACTCTTACTCTGGACTAATGGTTAAGGTCTTAACTCTTACTCTGGCATCATGGTTAAGGTCTTAGACTCTTACTCTGGACTAATGGTTAAGGTCTTAACTCTTACTCTGGACTAATGGTTAAGGTCTTAACTCTTACTCTGGACTAATGGTTAAGGTCTTAGACTCTTACTCTCGACTAATGGATAAGGTCTTAACTCTTACTCTGGCATCATGGTTAAGGTCTTAGACTCTTACTCTGGACTAATGGTTAAGGTCTTAACTCATACTCTGGACTAATGGTTAATGTATTAACTCTTACTCTGGCATCATGGGTAAGGTCTTAACTCTTACTCTGGACTAATGGTTAAGGTCTTAACTCTTACTCTGGTATCATGGTTAAGGTCTTAACTCTTACTCTGGACTAATGGTTAAGGTCTTAACTCTTACTCTGGACTAATGGTTAAGGTCTTAACTCTTACTCTGGGATCATGGTTAAGTTCGTAACTCTTACTGTGGCCTATTGGTTAAGGTCCTAACTCTTACTCTGGCATCATGGTTAATGTCTTAACTCTTACTCTGGCATCATGGTTAAGGTCTTAACTCTTACTCTGGACTAATGGTTAAGGTCTTAACTCTTACTCTGGCATCACGGTTAAGGTCTTAACTCTTACTCTGGACTAATGGTTAAAGTCTTAACTCTTACTCTGGGCTAATGGTTAAGGTCTTAACTCTTACTCTGGACTAATGGTTAAGGTCTTAACTCTTACTCTGGACTAATGGTTAAGGTCTTAACTCTTACTCTGGACTAATGGTTAAGGTCTTATCTCTTACTCTGGGTTAATGATTAAGGTCTTAACTCTTACTCTGGCATCATGGTTAAGGTGTTAGACTCTTACTCTGGACTAATGGTTACGGTCTTAACTCTTACTCTGGGCTAATGGTTAAGGTCTTAACTCTTACTCTGGACTAATGGTTAAGGTCTTAACTCTTACTCTGGACTAATGGTTAAGGTCTTAGTCTCTTACTCTGGCATCATGGTTAAGGTCTTAACTCTTACTCTGAACTAATGGTTAAGGTCTTAACTCTTACTCTGGCATCATGGTTAAGTTCGTCACTCTTACTGTGGCCTATTGGTTAAGGTCCTAACTCTTACTCTGGCATCATGGTTAATGTCTTAACTCCTACTCTGGCATCATGGTTAAGGTCTTAACTCTTACTCTGGACTAATGGTTAAGGTCTTAACTCTTACTCTAGCATCACGGTTAAGGTCTTAACTCTTACTCTGGGCTAATGGTTAAGGTCTTAACTCTTACTCTGGACTAATGGTTAAGGTCTTAACTCTTACTCTGGACTAATGGTTAAGGTCTTAACTCTTACTCTGGGCTAATGATTAAGGTCTTAATTCTTACTCTGGCATCATGGTTAAGGTCTTAACTCTTACTCTGGACTAATGGTTAAGGTCTTAACTCTTACTCTGGCATCACGGTTAAGGTCTTAACTCTTACTCTGGACTAATCGTTAAGGTCTTAACTCTTACTCTGGACTAATGGTTACGGTCTTAACTCTTACTCTAGCATCATGGTTAAGGTCTTAACTCTTACTCTGGACTAATGCTTAAGGTCTTCACTCTTACTCTGGCATCATGGTTAAGGTCTTAACTCTTGCTCTGGCATCATGGTTAAGGTCTTAACTCTTACTCTGGACTAATGGTTAAGGTCTTAGACTCTTACTCTGGACTAATGGTTAAGGTCTTAACTCTTACTCTGGCATCATGGTTAAGGTCTTAGACTCTTACTCTGGACTAATGGTTAAGGTCTTAACTCTTACTCTGGACTAATGGTTAAGGTCTTAGACTCTTACTCTCGACTAATGGATAAGGTCTTAACTCTTACTCTGGCATCATGGTTAAGGTCTTAGACTCTTACTCTGGACTAATGGTTAAGGTCTTAACTCATACTCTGGACTAATGGTTAATGTATTAACTCTTACTCTGGCATCATGGGTAAGGTCTTAACTCTTACTCTGGACTAATGGTTAAGGTCTTAACTCTTACTCTGGCATCATGGTTAAGGTCTTAACTCTTACTCTGGACTAATGGTTAAGGTCTTAACTCTTACTCTGGGATCATGGTTAAGTTCGTAACTCTTACTGTGGCCTATTGGTTAAGGTCCTAACTCTTATTCTGGCATCATGGTTAATGTCTTAACTCTTACTCTGGCATCATGGTTAAGGTCTTAACTCTTACTCTGGACTAATGGTTAAGGTCTTAACTCTTACTCTGGCATCACGGTTAAGGTCTTAACTCTTACTCTGGACTAATGGTTAAAGTCTTAACTCTTACTCTGGACTAATGGTTAAGGTCTTATCTCTTACTCTGGGCTAATGATTAAGGTCTTAACTCTTACTCTGGCATCATGGTTAAGGTCTTAACTCTTACTCTGGCATCATGGTTAAGGTCTTAACTCTTACTCTGGACTAATGGTTAAGGTCTTAACTCTTACTCTGGCATCACGGTTGAGGTCTTAACTCTTACTCTGGACTAATGGTTAAGGTCTTAACTCTTACTCTGGGCTAATGATTAAGGTCTTAACTCTTACTCTGGCATCATGGTTAAGGTCTGAACTCTTACTCTGGACTAATGGTTAAGGTCTTAACTCTTACTCTGGCATCACGGTTAAGGTCTTAACTCTTACTCCGGACTAATGGTTAAGGTCTTAACTCTTACTCTGGACTAATGGTTACGGTCTTAACTCTTACTCTAGCATCATGGTTAAGGTCTTAACTCTTACTCTGGACTAATGGTTAAGGTCTTAACTCTTACTCTGGCATCATGGTTAAGGTCTTAACTCTTACTCTGGACTAATGGTTAAGGTCTTAGACTCTTACTCTGGACTAATGGTTAAGGTCTTAACTCTTACTCTGGACTAATGGTTAAGGTCTTAACTCTTACTCTGGACTAATGGTTAAGGTCTTAGACTCTTACTCTCGACTAATGGTTAAGGTCTTACTCTTACTCTGGCATCATGGTTAAGGTCTTAGACTCTTACTCTGGACTAATGGTTAAGGTCTTAACTCATACTCTGGACTAATGGTTAAGGTCTTAACTCTTACTCTGGACTAATGGTTAAGGTATTAACTCTTACTCTGGCATCATGGTTAAGGTCTTAACTCTTACTCTGGACTAATGGTTAAGGTCTTAACTCTTACTCTGGCATCATGGTTAAGGTCTTAACTCTTACTCTGGACTAATGGTTAAGGTCTTAACTCTTACTCTGGGATCATGGTTAAGTTCGTAACTCTTACTGTGGCCTATTGGTTAAGGTCCTAACTCTTACTCTGGCATCATGGTTAATGTCTTAACTCTTACTCTGGCATCATGGTTAAGGTCTTAACTCTTACTCTGGACTAATGGTTAAGGGCTTAACTCTTACTCTGGCATCACGGTTAAGGTCTTAACTCTTACTCTGGACTAATGGTTAAAGTCTTAACTCTTACTCTGGACTAATGGTTAAGGTCTTAACTCTTACTCTGGACTAATGGTTAAGGTCTTATCTCTTACTCTGGGCTAATGATTAAGGTCTTAACTCTTACTCTGGCATCATGGTTAAGGTCTTATCTCTTACTCTGGCATCATGGTTAAGGTCTTAACTCTTACTCTGGACTAATGGTTAAGGTCTTAACTCTTACTCTGGCATCACAGTTAAGGTCTTAACTCTTACTCTGGACTAATGGATAAGGTCTTAACTCTTACTCTGGACTAATGGTTAAGGTCTTAACTCTTACTCTAGCATCATGGTTAAGGTCTTAACTCTTACTCTGGACTAATGGTTAAGGTCTTAACTCTTACTCTGGCATCATGGTTAAGGTCTTAACTCTTACTCTGGCATCATAATTAAGGTCTTAACTCTTACTATGGACTAATGGTTAAGGTCTTAACTCTTACTCTGGACTAATGGTTAAGGTCTTAACTCTTACTCTGGCATCATGGTTAAGGTCTTAGACTCTTACTCTGGAATAATGGTTAAGGTCTTAACTCTTACTCTGGACTAATGGTTAAGGTCTTAACTCTTACTCTGGCATCACGGTTAAGGTCTTAACTCTTACTCTGGACTAATGGTTAAGGTCTTAACTCTTACTCTGGGCTAATGGTTAAGGTCTTAACTCTTACTCTGGACTAATGGTTAAGGTCTTAACTCTTACTCTGGACAAATGGTTAAGGTCTTAGACTCTTACTCTGGCATCATGGTTAAGGTCTTAACTCTTACTCTGAACTAATGGTTAAGGTCTTAACTCTTACTCTGGCATCATAGTTAAGTTCATAACTCATACTGTGGCCTATTGGTTAAGGTCCTAACTCTCACTCTGGCATCATGGTTAATATCTTAACTCTTACTCTGGCATCATGGTTAAGGTCTTAACTCTTACTCTGGACTAATGGTTAAGGTCTTAACTCTTACTCTAGCATCACGGTTAAGGTCTTAACTCTTACTCTGGGCTAATGGTTAATGTATTAACTCTTACTCTGGGATCATGGTTAAGTTCGTAACTCTTACTGTGGCCTATTGGTTAAGGTCCTAACTCTTACTCTGGCATCATGGTTAATGTCTTAACTCTTACTCTGGCATCATGGTTAAGGTCTTAACTCTTACTCTGGACTAATGGTTAAGGGCTTAACTCTTACTCTGGCATCACGGTTAAGGTCTTAACTCTTACTCTGGACTAATGGTTAAAGTCTTAACTCTTACTCTGGGCTAATGGTTAAGGTCTTAACTCTTACTCTGGACTAATGGTTAAGGTCTTAGACTCTTACTCTCGACTAATGGATAAGGTCTTAACTCTTACTCTGGCATCATGGTTAAGGTCTTAGACTCTTACTCTGGACTAATGGTTAAGGTCTTAACTCATACTCTGGACTAATGGTTAAGGTCTTAACTCTTACTCTGGACTAATGGTTAATGTATTAACTCTTACTCTGGCATCATGGGTAAGGTCTTAACTCTTACTCTGGACTAATGGTTAAGGTCTTAACTCTTACTCTGGCATCATGGTTAAGGTCTTAACTCTTACTCTGGACTAATGGTTAAGGTCTTAACTCTTACTCTGGGATCATGGTTAAGTTCGTAACTCTTACTGTGGCCTATTGGTTAAGGTCCTAACTCTTACTCTGGCATCATGGTTAATGTCTTAACTCTTACTCTGGCATCATGGTTAAGGTCTTAACTCTTACTCTGACTAATGGTTAAGGTCTTAACTCTTACTCTGGCATCACGGTTAAGGTCTTAACTCTTACTCTGGACAAATGGTTAAAGTCTTAACTCTTACTCTGGGCTAATGGTTAAGGTCTTAACTCTTACTCTGGACTAATGGTTAAGGTCTTAACTCTTACTCTGGACTAATGGTTAAGGTCTTAACTCTTACTCTGGACTAATGGTTAAGGTCTTATCTCTTACTCTGGGCTAATGATTAAGGTCTTAACTCTTACTCTGGCATCATGGTTAAGGTCTTAACTCTTACTCTGGCATCATGGTTAAGGTCTTAACTCTTACTCTGGACTAATGGTTAAGGTCTTAACTCTTACTCTGGCATCACGGTTAAGGTCTTAACTCTTACTCTGGACTAATGGTTAAGGTCTTAACTCTTACTCTGGGCTAATGATTAAGGTCTTAACTCTTACTCTGGCATCATGGTTAAGGTCTGAACTCTTACTCTGGACTAATGGTTAAGGTCTTAACTCTTACTCTGGCATCACGGTTAAGGTCTTAACTCTTACTCCGGACTAATGGTTAAGGTCTTAACTCTTACTCTGGACTAATGGTTACGGTCTTAACTCTTACTCTAGCATCATGGTTAAGGTCTTAACTCTTACTCTGGACTAATGGTTAAGGTCTTAACTCTTACTCTGGCATCATGGTTAAGGTCTTAACTCTTACTCTGGACTAATGGTTAAGGTCTTAGACTCTTACTCTGGACTAATGGTTAAGGTCTTAACTCTTACTCTGGACTAATGGTTAATGTCTTAACTCTTACTCTGGACTAATGGTTAAGGTCTTAGACTCTTACTCTCGACTAATGGTTAAGGTCTTACTCTTACTCTGGCATCATGGTTAAGGTCTTAGACTCTTACTCTGGACTAATGGTTAAGGTCTTAACTCATACTCTGGACTAATGGTTAAGGTCTTAACTCTTACTCTGGACTAATGGTTAAGGTATTAACTCTTACTCTGGCATCATGGTTAAGGTCTTAACTCTTACTCTGGACTAATGGTTAAGGTCTTAACTCTTACTCTGGCATCATGGTTAAGGTCTTAACTCTTACTCTGGACTAATGGTTAAGGTCTTAACTCTTACTCTGGGATCATGGTTAAGTTCGTAACTCTTACTGTGGCCTATTGGTTAAGGTCCTAACTCTTACTCTGGACTAATGGTTAATGTCTTAACTCTTACTCTGGCATCATGGTTAAGGTCTTAACTCTTACTCTGGACTAATGGTTAAGGTCTTAACTCTTACTCTGGGATCATGGTTAAGTTCGTAACTCTTACTGTGGCCTATTGGTTAAGGTCCTAACTCTTACTCTGGCATCATGGTTAAGGTCTTAACTCTTACTCTGGACTAATGGTTAAGGTCTTATCTCTTACTCTGGGCTAATGATTAAGGTCTTAACTCTTACTCTGGCATCATGGTTAAGGTCTTAACTCTTACTCTGGCATCATGGTTAAGGTCTTAACTCTTACTCTGGACTAATGGTTAAGGTCTTAACTCTTACTCTGGCATCACGGTTAAGGTCTTAACTCTTACTCTGGACTAATGGATAAGGTCTTAACTCATACTCTGGACTAATGGTTAATGTATTAACTCTTACTCTGGCATCATGGGTAAGGTCTTAACTCTTACTCTGGACTAATGGTTAAGGTCTTAACTCTTACTCTGGCATCATGGTTAAGGTCTTAACTCTTACTCTGGACTAATGGTTAAGGTCTTAACTCTTACTCTGGGATCATGGTTAAGTTCGTAACTCTTACTGTGGCCTATTGGTTAAGGTCCTAACTCTTATTCTGGCATCATGGTTAATGTCTTAACTCTTACTCTGGCATCATGGTTAAGGTCTTAACTCTTACTCTGGACTAATGGTTAAGGTCTTAACTCTTACTCTGGCATCACGGTTAAGGTCTTAACTCTTACTCTGGACTAATGGTTAAAGTCTTAACTCTTACTCTGGACTAATGGTTAAGGTCTTATCTCTTACTCTGGGCTAATGATTAAGGTCTTAACTCTTACTCTGGCATCATGGTTAAGGTCTTAACTCTTACTCTGGCATCATGGTTAAGGTCTTAACTCTTACTCTGGACTAATGGTTAAGGTCTTAACTCTTACTCTGGCATCACGGTTGAGGTCTTAACTCTTACTCTGGACTAATGGTTAAGGTCTTAACTCTTACTCTGGGCTAATGATTAAGGTCTTAACTCTTACTCTGGCATCATGGTTAAGGTCTGATCTCTTACTCTGGACTAATGGTTAAGGTCTTAACTCTTATTCTGGCATCACGGTTAAGGTCTTAACTCTTACTCCGGACTAATGGTTAAGGTCTTAACTCTTACTCTGGACTAATGGTTACGGTCTTAACTCTTACTCTAGCATCATGGTTAAGGTCTTAACTCTTACTCTGGACTAATGGTTAAGGTCTTAACTCTTACTCTGGCATCATGGTTAAGGTCTTAACTCTTACTCTGGACTAATGGTTAAGGTCTTAGACTCTTACTCTGGACTAATGGTTAAGGTCTTAACTCTTACTCTGGACTAATGGTTAAGGTCTTAACTCTTACTCTGGACTAATGGTTAAGGTCTTAGACTCTGACTCTCGACTAATGGTTAAGGTATTACTCTTACTCTGGCATCATGGTTAAGGTCTTAGACTCTTACTCTGGACTAATGGTTAAGGTCTTAACTCATACTCTGGACTAATGGTTAAGGTCTTAACTCTTACTCTGGACTAATGGTTAAGGTATTAACTCTTACTCTGGCATCATGGTTAAGGTCTTAACTCTTACTCTGGACTAATGGTTAAGGTCTTAACTCTTACTCTGGCATCATGGTTAAGGTCTTAACTCTTACTCTGGACTAATGGTTAAGGTCTTAACTCTTACTCTGGGATCATGGTTAAGTTCGTAACTCTTACTGTGGCCTATTGGTTAAGGTCCTAACTCTTACTCTGGCATCATGGTTAATGTCTTAACTCTTACTCTGGCATCATGGTTAAGGTCTTAACTCTTACTCTGGACTAATGGTTAAGGGCTTAACTCTTACTCTGGCATCACGGTTAAGGTCTTAACTCTTACTCTGGACTAATGGTTAAAGTCTTAACTCTTACTCTGGACTAATGGTTAAGGTCTTAACTCTTACTCTGGACTAATGGTTAAGGTCTTATCTCTTACTCTGGGCTGATGATTAAGGTCTTAACTCTTACTCTGGCATCATGGTTAAGGTCTTAACTCTTACTCTGGCATCATGGTTAAGGTCTTAACTCTTACTCTGGACTAATGGTTAAGGTCTTAACTCTTACTCTGGCATCACAGTTAAGGTCTTAACTCTTACTCTGGACTAATGGATAAGGTCTTAACTCTTACTCTGGACTAATGATTAAGGTCTTAACTCTTACTCTAGCATCATGGTTAAGGTCTTAACTCTTACTCTGGACTAATGGTTAAGGTCTTAACTCTTACTCTGGCATCATGGTTAAGGTCTTAACTCTTACTCTGGCATCATGGTTAAGGTCTTAACTCTTACTATGGACTAATGGTTAAGGTCTTAACTCTTACTCTGGACTAATGGTTAAGGTCTTAACTCTTACTCTGGCATCATGGTTAAGGTCTTAACTCTTACTCTGGCATCATGGTTAAGGTCTTAACTCTTACTATGGACTAATGGTTAAGGTCTTAACTCTTACTCTGGACTAATGGTTAAGGTCTTAACTCTTACACTGGCATCATGGTTAAGGTCTTAGACTCTTACTCTGAAATAATGGTTAAGGTCTTAACTCTTACTCTGGCATCACGGTTAAGGTCTTAACTCTTACTCTGGACTAATGGTTAAGGTCTTAACTCTTACTCTGGGCTAATGGTTAAGGTCTTAACTCTTACTCTGGACTAATGGTTAAGGTCTTAACTCTTACTCTGGACAAATGGTTAAGGTCTTAGACTCTTACTCTGGCATCATGGTTAATATCTTAACTCTTACTCTGGCATCATGGTTAAGGTCTTAACTCTTACTCTGGACTAATGGTTAAGGTCTTAACTCTTACTCTAGAATCACGGTTAAGGTCTTAACTCTTACTCTGGGCTAATGGTTAAGGTCTTAACTCTTACTCTGGACTAATGGTTAAGGTCTTAACTCTTACTCTGGACTAATGGTTAAGGTCTTAACTCTTACTCTGGGCTAACGATTAAGGTCTTAACTCTTACTCTGGTCTAATGGTTAAGGTCTTAGACTCTTACTCTGGACTAATGGTTAAGGTCTTAACTCTTACTCTGGCATCATGGTTAAGGTCCTAGACTCTTACTCTGGACTAATGGTTAAGGTCTTAACTCTTACTCTGGACTAAGGTTAAGGTCTTAGACTCTTACTCTCGACTAATGGTTAAGGTCTTACTCTTACTCTGGCATCATGGTTAAGGTCTTAGACTCTTACTCTGGACTAATGGTTAAGGTCTTAACTCATACTCTGGACTAATGGTTAAGGTCTTAACTCTTACTCTGGACTAATGGTTAAGGTATTAACTCTTACTCTGGCATCATGGTTAAGGTCTTAACTCTTACTCTGGACTAATGGTTAAGGTCTTAACTCTTACTCTGGCATCATGGTTAAGGTCTTAACTCTTACTCTGGACTAATGGTTAATGTCTTAAATCTTACTCTGGGATCATGGTTAAGTTCGTAACTCTTACTGTGGCCTATTGGTTAAGGTCCTAACTCTTACTCTGGCATCATGGTTAATGTCTTAACTCTTACTCTGGCATCATGGTTAAGGTCTTAACTCTTACTCTGGACTAATGGTTAAGGGCTTAACTCTTACTCTGGCATCACGGTTAAGGTCTTAACTCTTACTCTGGACTAATGGTTAAAGTCATAACTCTTACTCTGGGCTAATGGTTAAGGTCTTAACTCTTACTCTGGACTAATGGTTAAGGTCTTAACTCTTACTCTGGACTAATGGTTAAGGTCTTAACTCTTACTCTGGACTAATGGTTAAGGTCTTATCTCTTACTCTGGGCTAATGATTAAGGTCTTAACTCTTACTCTGGCATCATGGTTAAGGTCTTAACTCTTACTCTGGCATCATGGTTAAGGTCTTAACTCTTACTATGGACTAATGGTTAAGGTCTTAACTCTTACTCTGGCATCACGGTTAAGGTCTTAACTCTTACTCTGGACTAATGGATAAGGTCTTAACTCTTACTCTGGACTAATGGTTAAGGTCTTAACTGTTACTCTGGACTAATGGTTAAGGTCTTAACTCTTACTCTGGGCTAATGGTTAAGGTCTTAACTCTTACTCTAGACTAATGGTTAAGGTCTTAACTCTTACTCTGGACAAATGGTTAAGGTCTTAGACTCTTACTCTGGCATCATGGTTAAGGTCTTACCTCTTACTCTGATCTAATGGTTAAGGTCTTAACTCTTACTCTGGCATCATAGTTAAGTTCGTAACTCATACTGTGGCCTATTGGTTAAGGTCCTAACTCTTACTCTGGCATCATGGTTAATATCTTAACTCTTACTCTGGCATCATGGTTAAGGTCTTAACTCTTACTCTGGACTAATGGTTAAGGTCTTAACTCTTACTCTAGCATCACGGTTAAGGTCTTAACTCTTACTCTGGGCTAATGGTTAAGGTCTTAACTCTTACTCTGGACTAATGGTTAAGGTCTTAACTCTTACTCTGGACTAATGGTTAAGGTCTTAACTCTTACTCTGGACTAATGGTTAAGGTCTTAACTCTTACTCTGGGCTAATGATTAAGGTCTTAACTCTTACTCTGGCATCATGGTTAAGGTCTTAACTCTTACTCTGGACTATTGGTTAAGGTCTTAACTCTTACTCTGGACTAATGGTTACGGTCTTAACTCTTACTCTAGCATCATGGTTAAGGTCTTAACTCTTACTCTGGACTAATGGTTAAGGTCTTAACTCTTACTCTGGCATCATGGTTAAGGTCTTAACTCTTACTCTGGACTAATGGTTAAGGTCTTAGACTCTTACTCTGGACTAATGGTTAAGGTCTTAACTCTTACTCTGGCATCATGGTTAAGGTCTTAGACTCTTACTCTGGACTAATGGTTAAGGTCTTAACTCTTACTCTGGACTAATGGTTAAGGTCTTAACTCTTACTCTGGACTAATGGTTAAGGTCTTAGACTCTTACTCTCGACTAATGGTTAAGGTCTTACTCTTACTCTGGCATCATGGTTAAGGTCTTAGACTCTTACTCTCGACTAATGGTTAAGGTCTTAACTCTTACTCTGGCATCATGGTTAAGGTCTTAACTCTGGCATCATGGTTAAGGTCTTAACTCTTACTCTGGACTAATGGTTAAGGTCTTAACTCGTAGTCTGGCATCATGGTTAAGGTCTTAACTCTTACTCTGGACTAATGGTTAAGGTCTTAGACTCTTACTCTGGACTAATGGTTAAGGTCTTAACTCTTTCTCTGGGCTAATGGTTAAGGTCTTAGACTCTTACTCTGGCATCATGGTTAAGGTCTTAGACTCTTACTCTGGCATCAAGGTTAAGGTCTTAACTCTTACTCTGGCATCATGGTTAAGGTCTTAACTCTTACTCTGGACTAATGGTTAAAGTCTTAACTCTTACTCTGGACTAATGGTTAAGGTCCTAACTCTTACTTTGGACTAATGGTTAAGGTCTTAACTCTTACTCTTGCATCATCGTTAAGGTCTTAACTCTTACTCTGGCATCATGGTTAAGGTCTTAACTCTTACTCTGGCTTCATGGTTAAGGTCTTAACTCTTACCCTGGACTAATGGTTAAGGTCTTAACTCTTACTCTGGGATCATGGTTAAGTTCGTAACTCTTACTGTGGCCTATTGGTTAAGGTCCTAACTCTTACTCTGGCATCATGGTTAAGGTCTTAGACTCATACTCTGGCATCATGGTTAAGATCTTATCTCTTACTCTGGACTAATGGTTAAGTTCTTAACTCTTACTCTGGCATCATGGTTAAGGTCTTAGACTCTTACTCTGGACTAATGGTTAAGGTCTTAACTCTTACTCTGGGCTAATTGTTAAGGTCTTAACTCTTACTCTGGACTAATGGTTAAGGTCTTATCTCTTACTCTGGACTACTGGTTAATGTCTTAACTCTTACTCTGGCATCATGGTTAAGGTCTTAACTCTCACTCTGTACTCATGGTTAAGGTCTTAACTCTTACTCTGTACTCATGGTTAAGGTCTTAACTCTAACTCTGGCATCATGGTTAAGGTCTTAACTCTTACTCTGGACTAATGGTTAAGGTCTTAACTCTTACTCTGGAATCATGGTTAAGGTCTTAACGATTACTCAGGACTAATGGTTAAGGTCTTAACTCTTACTCTGGACTAATGGTTAAGGTCTTAACTCTTACTCTGGCATCATGGTTAAGGTCTTAACACTTACTCTGGACTAATGGTTAAGGTCTTAGACTCTTACTCTGGACTAATGGTTAAGGTCTTAACTCTTACTCTGGACTAATGGTTAAGGTCTTAACTCTTACTCTGGCATCATGGTTAAGGTCTTAACTCTTACTCTGGACTAATGGTTAAGGTCTTAACTCTTACTCTGGACTAATGGTTAAGGTCTTAACTCTTACTCTGGCATCACGGTTAAGGTCTTAACTCTTACTCTGGACTAATGGTTAAGGTCTTAACTCTTACTCTGGACTAATGGTTACGGTCTTAACTCTTACTCTAGCATCATGGTTAAGGTCTTAACTCTTACTCTGGACTAATGCTTAAGGTCTTCACTCTTACTCTGGCATCATGGTTAAGGTGTTAACTCTTACTCTGGCATCATGGTTAAGGTCTTAACTCTTACTCTGGACTAATGGTTAAGGTCTTAGACTCTTACTCTGGACTAATGGTTAAGGTCTTAACTCTTACTCTGGCATCATGGTTAAGGTCTTAGACTCTTACTCTGGACTAATGGTTAAGGTCTTAACTCTTACTCTGGACTAATGGTTAAGGTCTTAACTCTTACTCTGGACTAATGGTTAAGGTCTTAGACTCTTACTCTCGACTAATGGTTAAGGTCTTAACTCTTACTCTGGCATCATGGTTAAGGTCTTAGACTCTTACTCTGGACTAATGGTTAAGGTCTTAACTCATACTCTGGACTAATGGTTAAGGTCTTAACTCTTACTCTGGACTAATGGTTAATGTATTAACTCTTACTCTGGCATCATGGGTAAGGTCTTAACTCTTACTCTGGACTAATGGTTAAGGTCTTAACTCTTACTCTGGCATCATGGTTAAGGTCCTAACTCTTACTCTGGACTAATGGTTAAGGTCTTAACTCTTACTCTGGGATCATGGTTAAGTTCGTAACTCTTACTGTGGCCTATTGGTTAAGGTCCTAACTCTTACTCTGGCATCATGGTTAATGTCTTAACTCTTACTCTGGCATCATGGTTAAGGTCTTAACTCTTACTCTGGACTAATGGTTAAGGTCTTAACTCTTAATCTGGCATCACGGTTAAGGTCTTAACTCTTACTCTGGACTAATGGTTAAAGTCTTAACTCTTACTCTGGGCTAATGGTTAAGGTCTTAACTCTTACTCTGGACTAATGGTTAAGGTCTTAACTCTTACTCTGGACTAATGGTTAAGGTCTTAACTCTTACTCTGGACTAATGGTTAAGGTCTTATCTCTTACTCTGGGTTAATGATTAAGGTCTTAACTCTTACTCTGGCATCATGGTTAAGGTGTTAGACTCTTACTCTGGACTAATGGTTAAGGTCTTAACTCTTACTCTGGGCTAATGGTTAAGGTCTTAACTCTTACTCTGGACTAATGGTTAAGGTCTTAACTCTTACTCTGGACTAATGGTTAAGGTCTTAGTCTCTTACTCTGGCATCATGGTTAAGGTCTTAACTCTTACTCTGAACTAATGGTTAAGGTCTTAACTCTTACTCTGGCATCATGGTTAAGTTCGTCACTCTTACTGTGGCCTATTGGTTAAGGTGCTAACTCTTACTCTGGCATCATGGTTAATGTCTTAACTCCTACTCTGGCATCATGGTTAAGGTCTTAACTCTTACTCTGGACTAATGGTTAAGGTCTTAACTCTTACTCTAGCATCACGGTTAAGGTCTTAACTCTTACTCTGGGCTAATGGTTAAGGTCTTAACTCTTACTCTGGACTAATGGTTAAGGTCTTAACTCTTACTCTGGACTAATGGTTAAGGTCTTAACTCTTACTCTGGGCTAATGATTAAGGTCTTAATTCTTACTCTGGCATCATGGTTAAGGTCTTAACTCTTACTCTGGACTAATGGTTAAGGTCTTAACTCTTACTCTGGCATCACGGTTAAGGTGTTAACTCTTACTCTGGACTAATCGTTAAGGTCTTAACTCTTACTCTGGACTAATGGTTACGGTCTTAACTCTTACTCTAGCATCATGGTTAAGGTCTTAACTCTTACTCTGGACTAATGCTTAAGGTCTTCACTCTTACTCTGGCATCATGGTTAAGGTCTTAACTCTTACTCTGGACTAATGGTTAAGGTCTTAGACTCTTACTCTGGACTAATGGTTAAGGTCTTAACTCTTACTCTGGCATCATGGTTAAGGTCTTAGACTCTTACTCTGGACTAATGGTTAAGGTCTTAACTCTTACTCTGGACTAATGGTTAAGGTCTTAACTCTTACTCTGGACTAATGGTTAAGGTCTTAGACTCTTACTCTCGACTAATGGATAAGGTCTTAACTCTTACTCTGGCATCATGGTTAAGGTCTTAGACTCTTACTCTGGACTAATGGTTAAGGTCTTAACTCATACTCTGGACTAATGGTTAATGTATTAACTCTTACTCTGGCATCATGGGTAAGGTCTTAACTCTTACTCTGGACTAATGGTTAAGGTCTTAACTCTTACTCTGGTATCATGGTTAAGGTCTTAACTCTTACTCTGGACTAATGGTTAAGGTCTTAACTCTTACTCTGGACTAATGGTTAAGGTCTTAACTCTTACTCTGGGATCATGGTTAAGTTCGTAACTCTTACTGTGGCCTATTGGTTAAGGTCCTAACTCTTACTCTGGCATCATGGTTAATGTCTTAACTCTTACTCTGGCATCATGGTTAAGGTCTTAACTCTTACTCTGGACTAATGGTTAAGGTCTTAACTCTTACTCTGGCATCACGGTTAAGGTCTTAACTCTTACTCTGGACTAATGGTTAAAGTCTTAACTCTTACTCTGGGCTAATGGTTAAGGTCTTAACTCTTACTCTGGACTAATGGTTAAGGTCTTAACTCTTACTCTGGACTAATGGTTAAGGTCTTAACTCTTACTCTGGACTAATGGTTAAGGTCTTATCTCTTACTCTGGGTTAATGATTAAGGTCTTAACTCTTACTCTGGCATCATGGTTAAGGTGTTAGACTCTTACTCTGGACTAATGGTTACGGTCTTAACTCTTACTCTGGGCTAATGGTTAAGGTCTTAACTCTTACTCTGGACTAATGGTTAAGGTCTTAACTCTTACTCTGGACTAATGGTTAAGGTCTTAGTCTCTTACTCTGGCATCATGGTTAAGGTCTTAACTCTTACTCTGAACTAATGGTTAAGGTCTTAACTCTTACTCTGGCATCATGGTTAAGTTCGTCACTCTTACTGTGGCCTATTGGTTAAGGTCCTAACTCTTACTCTGGCATCATGGTTAATGTCTTAACTCCTACTCTGGCATCATGGTTAAGGTCTTAACTCTTACTCTGGACTAATGGTTAAGGTCTTAACTCTTACTCTAGCATCACGGTTAAGGTCTTAACTCTTACTCTGGGCTAATGGTTAAGGTCTTAACTCTTACTCTGGACTAATGGTTAAGGTCTTAACTCTTACTCTGGGCTAATGATTAAGGTCTTAATTCTTACTCTGGCATCATGGTTAAGGTCTTAACTCTTACTCTGGACTAATGGTTAAGGTCTTAACTCTTACTCTGGCATCACGGTTAAGGTCTTAACTCTTACTCTGGACTAATCGTTAAGGTCTTAACTCTTACTCTGGACTAATGGTTACGGTCTTAACTCTTACTCTAGCATCATGGTTAAGGTCTTAACTCTTACTCTGGACTAATGCTTAAGGTCTTCACTCTTACTCTGGCATCATGGTTAAGGTCTTAACTCTTGCTCTGGCATCATGGTTAAGGTCTTAACTCTTACTCTGGACTAATGGTTAAGGTCTTAGACTCTTACTCTGGACTAATGGTTAAGGTCTTAACTCTTACTCTGGCATCATGGTTAAGGTCTTAGACTCTTACTCTGGACTAATGGTTAAGGTCTTAACTCTTACTCTGGACTAATGGTTAAGGTCTTAGACTCTTACTCTCGACTAATGGATAAGGTCTTAACTCTTACTCTGGCATCATGGTTAAGGTCTTAGACTCTTACTCTGGACTAATGGTTAAGGTCTTAACTCATACTCTGGACTAATGGTTAATGTATTAACTCTTACTCTGGCATCATGGGTAAGGTCTTAACTCTTACTCTGGACTAATGGTTAAGGTCTTAACTCTTACTCTGGCATCATGGTTAAGGTCTTAACTCTTACTCTGGACTAATGGTTAAGGTCTTAACTCTTACTCTGGGATCATGGTTAAGTTCGTAACTCTTACTGTGGCCTATTGGTTAAGGTCCTAACTCTTATTCTGGCATCATGGTTAATGTCTTAACTCTTACTCTGGCATCATGGTTAAGGTCTTAACTCTTACTCTGGACTAATGGTTAAGGTCTTAACTCTTACTCTGGCATCACGGTTAAGGTCTTAACTCTTACTCTGGACTAATGGTTAAAGTCTTAACTCTTACTCTGGACTAATGGTTAAGGTCTTATCTCTTACTCTGGGCTAATGATTAAGGTCTTAACTCTTACTCTGGCATCATGGTTAAGGTCTTAACTCTTACTCTGGCATCATGGTTAAGGTCTTAACTCTTACTCTGGACTAATGGTTAAGGTCTTAACTCTTACTCTGGCATCACGGTTGAGGTCTTAACTCTTACTCTGGACTAATGGTTAAGGTCTTAACTCTTACTCTGGGCTAATGATTAAGGTCTTAACTCTTACTCTGGCATCATGGTTAAGGTCTGAACTCTTACTCTGGACTAATGGTTAAGGTCTTAACTCTTACTCTGGCATCACGGTTAAGGTCTTAACTCTTACTCCGGACTAATGGTTAAGGTCTTAACTCTTACTCTGGACTAATGGTTACGGTCTTAACTCTTACTCTAGCATCATGGTTAAGGTCTTAACTCTTACTCTGGACTAATGGTTAAGGTCTTAACTCTTACTCTGGCATCATGGTTAAGGTCTTAACTCTTACTCTGGACTAATGGTTAAGGTCTTAGACTCTTACTCTGGACTAATGGTTAAGGTCTTAACTCTTACTCTGGACTAATGGTTAAGGTCTTAACTCTTACTCTGGACTAATGGTTAAGGTCTTAGACTCTTACTCTCGACTAATGGTTAAGGTCTTACTCTTACTCTGGCATCATGGTTAAGGTCTTAGACTCTTACTCTGGACTAATGGTTAAGGTCTTAACTCATACTCTGGACTAATGGTTAAGGTCTTAACTCTTACTCTGGACTAATGGTTAAGGTATTAACTCTTACTCTGGCATCATGGTTAAGGTCTTAACTCTTACTCTGGACTAATGGTTAAGGTCTTAACTCTTACTCTGGCATCATGGTTAAGGTCTTAACTCTTACTCTGGACTAATGGTTAAGGTCTTAACTCTTACTCTGGGATCATGGTTAAGTTCGTAACTCTTACTGTGGCCTATTGGTTAAGGTCCTAACTCTTACTCTGGCATCATGGTTAATGTCTTAACTCTTACTCTGGCATCATGGTTAAGGTCTTAACTCTTACTCTGGACTAATGGTTAAGGGCTTAACTCTTACTCTGGCATCACGGTTAAGGTCTTAACTCTTACTCTGGACTAATGGTTAAAGTCTTAACTCTTACTCTGGACTAATGGTTAAGGTCTTAACTCTTACTCTGGACTAATGGTTAAGGTCTTATCTCTTACTCTGGGCTAATGATTAAGGTCTTAACTCTTACTCTGGCATCATGGTTAAGGTCTTATCTCTTACTCTGGCATCATGGTTAAGGTCTTAACTCTTACTCTGGACTAATGGTTAAGGTCTTAACTCTTACTCTGGCATCACAGTTAAGGTCTTAACTCTTACTCTGGACTAATGGATAAGGTCTTAACTCTTACTCTGGACTAATGGTTAAGGTCTTAACTCTTACTCTAGCATCATGGTTAAGGTCTTAACTCTTACTCTGGACTAATGGTTAAGGTCTTAACTCTTACTCTGGCATCATGGTTAAGGTCTTAACTCTTACTCTGGCATCATAATTAAGGTCTTAACTCTTACTATGGACTAATGGTTAAGGTCTTAACTCTTACTCTGGACTAATGGTTAAGGTCTTAACTCTTACTCTGGCATCATGGTTAAGGTCTTAGACTCTTACTCTGGAATAATGGTTAAGGTCTTAACTCTTACTCTGGACTAATGGTTAAGGTCTTAACTCTTACTCTGGCATCACGGTTAAGGTCTTAACTCTTACTCTGGACTAATGGTTAAGGTCTTAACTCTTACTCTGGGCTAATGGTTAAGGTCTTAACTCTTACTCTGGACTAATGGTTAAGGTCTTAACTCTTACTCTGGACAAATGGTTAAGGTCTTAGACTCTTACTCTGGCATCATGGTTAAGGTCTTAACTCTTACTCTGAACTAATGGTTAAGGTCTTAACTCTTACTCTGGCATCATAGTTAAGTTCATATCTCATACTGTGGCCTATTGGTTAAGGTCCTAACTCTCACTCTGGCATCATGGTTAATATCTTAACTCTTACTCTGGCATCATGGTTAAGGTCTTAACTCTTACTCTGGACTAATGGTTAAGGTCTTAACTCTTACTCTAGCATCACGGTTAAGGTCTTAACTCTTACTCTGGGCTAATGGTTAATGTATTAACTCTTACTCTGGGATCATGGTTAAGTTCGTAACTCTTACTGTGGCCTATTGGTTAAGGTCCTAACTCTTACTCTGGCATCATGGTTAATGTCTTAACTCTTACTCTGGCATCATGGTTAAGGTCTTAACTCTTACTCTGGACTAATGGTTAAGGGCTTAACTCTTACTCTGGCATCACGGTTAAGGTCTTAACTCTTACTCTGGACTAATGGTTAAAGTCTTAACTCTTACTCTGGGCTAATGGTTAAGGTCTTAACTCTTACTCTGGACTAATGGTTAAGGTCTTAGACTCTTACTCTCGACTAATGGATAAGGTCTTAACTCTTACTCTGGCATCATGGTTAAGGTCTTAGACTCTTACTCTGGACTAATGGTTAAGGTCTTAACTCATACTCTGGACTAATGGTTAAGGTCTTAACTCTTACTCTGGACTAATGGTTAATGTATTAACTCTTACTCTGGCATCATGGGTAAGGTCTTAACTCTTACTCTGGACTAATGGTTAAGGTCTTAACTCTTACTCTGGCATCATGGTTAAGGTCTTAACTCTTACTCTGGACTAATGGTTAAGGTCTTAACTCTTACTCTGGGATCATGGTTAAGTTCGTAACTCTTACTGTGGCCTATTGGTTAAGGTCCTAACTCTTACTCTGGCATCATGGTTAATGTCTTAACTCTTACTCTGGCATCATGGTTAAGGTCTTAACTCTTACTCTGACTAATGGTTAAGGTCTTAACTCTTACTCTGGCATCACGGTTAAGGTCTTAACTCTTACTCTGGACTAATGGTTGAAGTCTTAACTCTTACTCTGGGCTAATGGTTAAGGTCTTAACTCTTACTCTGGACTAATGGTTAAGGTCTTAACTCTTACTCTGGACTAATGGTTAAGGTCTTAACTCTTACTCTGGACTAATGGTTAAGGTCTTATCTCTTACTCTGGGCTAATGATTAAGGTCTTAACTCTTACTCTGGCATCATGGTTAAGGTCTTAACTCTTACTCTGGACTAATGGTTAAGGTCTTAACTCTTACTCTGGCATCACGGTTAAGGTCTTAACTCTTACTCTGGACTAATGGTTAAGGTCTTAACTCTTACTCTGGGCTAATGATTAAGGTCTTAACTCTTACTCTGGCATCATGGTTAAGGTCTGAACTCTTACTCTGGACTAATGGTTAAGGTCTTAACTCTTACTCTGGCATCACGGTTAAGGTCTTAACTCTTACTCCGGACTAATTGTTAAGGTCTTAACTCTTACTCTGGACTAATGGTTACGGTCTTAACTCTTACTCTAGCATCATGGTTAAGGTCTCAACTCTTACTCTGGACTAATGGTTAAGGTCTTAACTCTTACTCTGGCATCATGGTTAAGGTCTTAACTCTTACTCTGGACTAATGGTTAAGGTCTTAGACTCTTACTCTGGACTAATGGTTAAGGTCTTAACTCTTACTCTGGACTAATGGTTAAGGTCTTAACTCTTACTCTGGACTAATGGTTAAGGTCTTAGACTCTTACTCTCGACTAATGGTTAAGGTCTTACTCTTACTCTGGCATCATGGTTAAGGTCTTAGACTCTTACTCTGGACTAATGGTTAAGGTCTTAACTCATACTCTGGACTAATGGTTAAGGTCTTAACTCTTACTCTGGACTAATGGTTAAGGTATTAACTCTTACTCTGGCATCATGGTTAAGGTCTTAACTCTTACTCTGGACTAATGGTTAAGGTCTTAACTCTTACTCTGGGATCATGGTTAAGGTCTTAACTCTTACTCTGGACTAATGGTTAAGGTCTTAACTCTTACTCTGGGATCATGGTTAAGTTCGTAACTCATACTGTGGCCTATTGGTTAAGGTCCTAACTCTTACTCTGGACTAATGGTTAATGTCTTAACTCTTACTCTGGCATCATGGTTAAGGTCTTAACTCTTACTCTGGACTAATGGTTAAGGTCTTAACTCTTACTCTGGGATCATGGTTAAGTTCGTAACTCTTACTGTGGCCTATTGGTTAAGGTCCTAACTCTTACTCTGGCATCATGGTTAAGGTTTTAACTCTTACTCTGGACTAATGGTTAAGGTCTTATCTCTTACTCTGGGCTAATGATTAAGGTCTTAACTCTTACTCTGGCATCATGGTTAAGGTCTTAACTCTTACTCTGGCATCATGGTTAAGGTCTTAACTCTTACTCTGGACTAATGGTTAAGGTCTTAACTCTTACTCTGGACTAATGGATAAGGTCTTAACTCTCACTCTGGACTAATGGTTAAGGTCTTAACTCTTACTCTAGCATCATGGTTAAGGTCTTAACTCTTACTCTGGACTAATGGTTAAGGTCTTAACTCTTACTCTGGCATCATGGTTAAGGTCTTAACTCTTACTCTGGCATCATGGTTAAGGTCTTAACTCTTACTATGGACTAATGGTTAAGGTCTTAACTCTTACTCTGGACTAATGGTTAAGGTCTTAACTCTTACTCTGGCATCATGGTTAAGGTCTTAGACTCTTACTCTGGAATAATGGTTAAGGTCTTAACTCTTACTCTGGACTAATGGTTAAGGTCTTAACTCTTACTCTGGCATCACGGTTAAGGTCTTAACTCTTACTCTGGACTAATGGTTAAGGTCTTAACTCTTACTCTGGGCTAATGGTTAAGGTCTTAACTCTTACTCTGGACTAATGGTTAAGGTCTTAACTCTTACTCTGGACAAATGGTTAAGGTCTTAGACTCTTACTCTGGCATCATGGTTAAGGTCTTAACTCTTACTCTGAACTAATGGTTAAGGTCTTAACTCTTACTCTGGCATCATAGTTAAGTTCATAACTCATACTGTGGCCTATTGGTTAAGGTCCTAACTCTTACTCTGGCATCATGGTTAATATCTTAACTCTTATTCTGGCATCATGGTTAAGGTCTTAACTCTTACTCTGGACTAATGGTTAAGGTCTTAACTCTTACTCTGGCATCATAGTTAAGTTCATAACTCATACTGTGGCCTATTGGTTAAGGTCCTAACTCTTACTCTGGCATCATGGTTAATATCTTAACTCTTACTCTGGCATCATGGTTAAGGTCTTAACTCTTACTCTGGACTAATGGTTAAGGTCATAACTCTTACTCTAGCATCACGGTTAAGGTCTTAACTCTTACTCTGGGCTAATGGTTAAGGTCTTAACTCTTACTCTGGACTAATGGTTAAGGTCTTAACTCTTACTCTGGACTAATGGTTAAGGTCTTAACTCTTACTCTGGGCTAATGATTAAGGTCTTAACTCTTACTCTGGCATCATGGTTAAGGTCTTAACTCTTACTCTGGACTATTGGTTAAGGTCTTAACTCTTACTCTGGACTAATGGTTACGGTCTTAACTCTTACTCTAGCATCATGGTTAAGGTCTTAACTCTTACTCTGGACTAATGGTTAAGGTCTTAACTCTTACTCTGGCATCATGGTTAAGGTCTTAACTCTTACTCTGGCATCATGGTTAAGGTCTTAACTCTTACTCTGGACTAATGGTTAAGGTCTTAGACTCTTACTCTGGACTAATGGTTAAGGTCTTAACTCTTACTCTGGCATCATGGTTAAGGTCTTAGACTCTTACTCTGGACTAATGGTTAAGGTCTTAACTCTTACTCTGGACTAATGGTTAAGGTCTTAACTCTTACTCTGGACTAATGGTTAAGGTCTTAGACTCTTACTCTCGACTAATGGTTAAGGTCTTACTCTTACTCTGGCATCATGGTTAAGGTCTTAGACTCTTACTCTGGACTAATGGTTAAGGTCTTAACTCATACTCTGGACTAATGGTTAAGGTCTTAACTCTTACTCTGGACTAATGGTTAAGGTATTAACTCTTACTCTGGCATCATGGTTAAGGTCTTAACTCTTACTCTGGACTAATGGTTAAGGTCTTAACTCTTACTCTGGCATCATGGTTAAGGTCTTAACTCTTACTCTGGACTAATGGTTAATGTCTTAACTCTTACTCTGGGATCATGGTTAAGTTCGTAACTCTGACTGTGGCCTATTGGTTAAGGTCGTAACTCTTACTCTGGCATCATGGTTAATGTCTTAACTCTTACTCTGGCATCATGGTTAAGGTCTTAACTCTTACTCTGGACTAATGGTTAAGGGCTTAACTCTTAATCTGGCATCACGGTTAAGGTCTTAACTCTTACTCTGGACTAATGGTTAAAGTCTTAACTCTTACTCTGGGCTAATGGTTAAGGTCTTAACTCTTACTCTGGACTAATGGTTAAGGTCTTAGACTCTTACTCTCGACTAATGGTTAAGGTCTTACTCTTACTCTGGCATCATGGTTAAGGTCTTAGACTCTTACTCTGGACTAATGGTTAAGGTCTTAACTCATACTCTGGACTAATGGTTAAGGTCTTAACTCTTACTCTGGACTAATGGTTAAGGTATTAACTCTTACTCTGGCATCATGGTTAAGGTCTTAACTCTTACTCTGGACTAATGGTTAAGGTCTTAACTCTTACTCTGGCATCATGGTTAAGGTCTTAACTCTTACTCTGGACTAATGGTTAAGGTCTTAACTCTTACTCTGGGATCATGGTTAAGTTCGTAACTCTTACTGTGGCCTATTGGTTAAGGTCCTAACTCTTACTCTGGCATCATGGTTAATGTCTTAACTCTTACTCTGGCATCATGGTTAAGGTCTTAACTCTTACTCTGGACTAATGGTTAAGGGCTTAACTCTTACTCTGGCATCACGGTTAAGGTCTTAACTCTTACTCTGGACTAATGGTTAAAGTCTTAACTCTTACTCTGGACTAATGGTTAAGGTCTTAACTCTTACTCTGGACTAATGGTTAAGGTCTTATCTCTTACTCTGGGCTGATGATTAAGGTCTTAACTCTTACTCTGGCATCATGGTTAAGGTCTTAACTCTTACTCTGGCATCATGGTTAAGGTCTTAACTCTTACTCTGGACTAATGGTTAAGGTCTTAACTCTTACTCTGGCATCACAGTTAAGGTCTTAACTCTTACTCTGGACTAATGGATAAGGTCTTAACTCTTACTCTGGACTAATGGTTAAGGTCTTAACTCTTACTCTAGCATCATGGTTAAGGTCTTAACTCTTACTCTGGACTAATGGTTAAGGTCTTAACTCTTACTCTGGCATCATGGTTAAGGTCTTAACTCTTACTCTGGCATCATGGTTAAGGTCTTAACTCTTACTATGGACTAATGGTTAAGGTCTTAACTCTTACTCTGGACTAATGGTTAAGGTCTTAACTCTTACTCTGGCATCATGGTTAAGGTCTTAGACTCTTACTCTGGAATAATGGTTAAGGTCTTAACTCTTACTCTGGACTAATGGTTAAGGTCTTAACTCTTACTCTGGCATCACGGTTAAGGTCTTAACTCTTACTCTGGACTAATGGTTAAGGTCTTAACTCTTACTCTGGGCTAATGGTTAAGGTCTTAACTCTTACTCTGGACTAATGGTTAAGGTCTTAACTCTTACTCTGGACAAATGGTTAAGGTCTTAGACTCTTACTCTGGCATCATGGTTAAGGTCTTAACTCTTACTCTGAACTAATGGTTAAGGTCTTAACTCTTACTCTGGACTAATGGTTAAGGTCTTAACTCTTACTCTGGACAAATGGTTAAGGTCTTAGACTCTTACTCTGGCATCATGGTTAAGGTCTTAACTCTTACTCTGGACTAATGGTTAAGGTCTTAACTCTTACTCTAGCATCACGGTTAAGGTCTTAACTCTTACTCTGGGCTAATGGTTAATGTCTTAACTCTTACTCTGGGATCATGGTTAAGTTCGTAACTCTTACTGTGGCCTATTGGTTAAGGTCCTAACTCTTACTCTGGCATCATGGTTAATGTCTTAACTCTTACTCTGGCATCATGGTTAAGGTCTTAACTCTTACTCTGGACTAATGGTTAAGGGCTTAACTCTTACTCTGGCATCACGGTTAAGGTCTTAACTCTTACTCTGGACTAATGGTTAAAGTCTTAACTCTTACTCTGGGCTAATGGTTAAGGTCTTAACTCTTACTCTGGACTAATGGTTAAGGTCTTAGACTCTTACTCTCGACTAATGGATAAGGTCTTAACTCTTACTCTGGCATCATGGTTAAGGTCTTAGACTCTTACTCTGGACTAATGGTTAAGGTCTTAACTCATACTCTGGACTAATGGTTAAGGTCTTAACTCTTACTCTGGACTAATGGTTAATGTATTAACTCTTACTCTGGCATCATGGGTAAGGTCTTAACTCTTACTCTGGACTAATGGTTAAGGTCTTAACTCTTACTCTGGCATCATGGTTAAGGTCTTAACTCTTACTCTGGACTAATGGTTAAGGTCTTAACTCTTACTCTGGGATCATGGTTAAGTTCGTAACTCTTACTGTGGCCTATTGGTTAAGGTCCTAACTCTTACTCTGGCATCATGGTTAATGTCTTAACTCTTACTCTGGCATCATGGTTAAGGTCTTAACTCTTACTCTGACTAATGGTTAAGGTCTTAACTCTTACTCTGGCATCACGGTTAAGGTCTTAACTCTTACTCTGGACTAATGGTTGAAGTCTTAACTCTTACTCTGGGCTAATGGTTAAGGTCTTAACTCTTACTCTGGACTAATGGTTAAGGTCTTAACTCTTACTCTGGACTAATGGTTAAGGTCTTAACTCTTACTCTGGACTAATGGTTAAGGTCTTATCTCTTACTCTGGGCTAATGATTAAGGTCTTAACTCTTACTCTGGCATCATGGTTAAGGTCTTAACTCTTACTCTGGCATCATGGTTAAGGTCTTAACTCTTACTCTGGACTAATGGTTAAGGTCTTAACTCTTACTCTGGCATCACGGTTAAGGTCTTAACTCTTACTCTGGACTAATGGTTAAGGTCTTAACTCTTACTCTGGGCTAATGATTAAGGTCTTAACTCTTACTCTGGCATCATGGTTAAGGTCTGAACTCTTACTCTGGACTAATGGTTAAGGTCTTAACTCTTACTCTGGCATCACGGTTAAGGTCTTAACTCTTACTCCGGACTAATTGTTAAGGTCTTAACTCTTACTCTGGACTAATGGTTACGGTCTTAACTCTTACTCTAGCATCATGGTTAAGGTCTTAACTCTTGCTCTGGACTAATGGTTAAGGTCTTAACTCTTACTCTGGCATCATGGTTAAGGTCTTAACTCTTACTCTGGACTAATGGTTAAGGTCTTAGACTCTTACTCTGGACTAATGGTTAAGGTCTTAACTCTTACTCTGGACTAATGGTTAAGGTCTTAACTCTTACTCTGGACTAATGGTTAAGGTCTTAGACTCTTACTCTCGACTAATGGTTAAGGTCTTACTCTTACTCTGGCATCATGGTTAAGGTCTTAGACTCTTACTCTGGACTAATGGTTAAGGTCTTAACTCATACTCTGGACTAATGGTTAAGGTCTTAACTCTTACTCTGGACTAATGGTTAAGGTATTAACTCTTACTCTGGCATCATGGTTAAGGTCTTAACTCTTACTCTGGACTAATGGTTAAGGTCTTAACTCTTACTCTGGCATCATGGTTAAGGTCTTAACTCTTACTCTGGACTAATGGTTAAGGTCTTAACTCTTACTCTGGGATCATGGTTAAGTTCGTAACTCATACTGTGGCCTATTGGTTAAGGTCCTAACTCTTACTCTGGACTAATGGTTAATGTCTTAACTCTTACTCTGGCATCATGGTTAAGGTCTTAACTCTTACTCTGGACTAATGGTTAAGGTCTTAACTCTTACTCTGGGATCATGGTTAAGTTCGTAACTCTTACTGTGGCCTATTGGTTAAGGTCCTAACTCTTACTCTGGCATCATGGTTAAGGTTTTAACTCTTACTCTGGACTAATGGTTAAGGTCTTATCTCTTACTCTGGGCTAATGATTAAGGTCTTAACTCTTACTCTGGCATCATGGTTAAGGTCTTAACTCTTACTCTGGCATCATGGTTAAGGTCTTAACTCTTACTCTGGACTAATGGTTAAGGTCTTAACTCTTACTCTGGCATCACGGTTAAGGTCTTAACTCTTACTCTGGACTAATGGATAAGGTCTTAACTCTTACTCTGGACTAATGGTTAAGGTCTTAACTCTTACTCTAGCATCATGGTTAAGGTCTTAACTCTTACTCTGGACTAATGGTTAAGGTCTTAACTCTTACTCTGGCATCATGGTTAAGGTCTTAACTCTTACTCTGGCATCATGGTTAAGGTCTTAACTCTTACTATGGACTAATGGTTAAGGTCTTAACTCTTACTCTGGACTAATGGTTAAGGTCTTAACTCTTACTCTGGCATCATGGTTAAGGTCTTAGACTCTTACTCTGGAATAATGGTTAAGGTCTTAACTCATACTCTGGACTAATGGTTAAGGTCTTAACTCTTACTCTGGACTAATGGTTAATGTATTAACTCTTACTCTGGCATCATGGGTAAGGTCTTAACTCTTACTCTGGACTAATGGTTAAGGTCTTAACTCTTACTCTGGCATCATGGTTAAGGTCTTAACTCTTACTCTGGACTAATGGTTAAGGTCTTAACTCTTACTCTGGGATCATGGTTAAGTTCGTAACTCTTACTGTGGCCTATTGGTTAAGGTCCTAACTCTTACTCTGGCATCATGGTTAATGTCTTAACTCTTACTCTGGCATCATGGTTAAGGTCTTAACTCTTACTCTGACTAATGGTTAAGGTCTTAACTCTTACTCTGGCATCACGGTTAAGGTCTTAACTCTTACTCTGGACTAATGGTTGAAGTCTTAACTCTTACTCTGGGCTAATGGTTAAGGTCTTAACTCTTACTCTGGACTAATGGTTAAGGTCTTAACTCTTACTCTGGACTAATGGTTAAGGTCTTAACTCTTACTCTGGACTAATGGTTAAGGTCTTATCTCTTACTCTGGGCTAATGATTAAGGTCTTAACTCTTACTCTGGCATCATGGTTAAGGTCTTAACTCTTACTCTGGCATCATGGTTAAGGTCTTAACTCTTACTCTGGACTAATGGTTAAGGTCTTAACTCTTACTCTGGCATCACGGTTAAGGTCTTAACTCTTACTCTGGACTAATGGTTAAGGTCTTAACTCTTACTCTGGGCTAATGATTAAGGTCTTAACTCTTACTCTGGCATCATGGTTAAGGTCTGAACTCTTACTCTGGACTAATGGTTAAGGTCTTAACTCTTACTCTGGCATCACGGTTAAGGTCTTAACTCTTACTCCGGACTAATTGTTAAGGTCTTAACTCTTACTCTGGACTAATGGTTACGGTCTTAACTCTTACTCTAGCATCATGGTTAAGGTCTTAACTCTTACTCTGGACTAATGGTTAAGGTCTTAACTCTTACTCTGGCATCATGGTTAAGGTCTTAACTCTTACTCTGGACTAATGGTTAAGGTCTTAGACTCTTACTCTGGACTAATGGTTAAGGTCTTAACTCTTACTCTGGACTAATGGTTAAGGTCTTAACTCTTACTCTGGACTAATGGTTAAGGTCTTAGACTCTTACTCTCGACTAATGGTTAAGGTCTTACTCTTACTCTGGCATCATGGTTAAGGTCTTAGACTCTTACTCTGGACTAATGGTTAAGGTCTTAACTCATACTCTGGACTAATGGTTAAGGTCTTAACTCTTACTCTGGACTAATGGTTAAGGTATTAACTCTTACTCTGGCATCATGGTTAAGGTCTTAACTCTTACTCTGGACTAATGGTTAAGGTCTTAACTCTTACTCTGGGATCATGGTTAAGGTCTTAACTCTTACTCTGGACTAATGGTTAAGGTCTTAACTCTTACTCTGGGATCATGGTTAAGTTCGTAACTCATACTGTGGCCTATTGGTTAAGGTGCTAACTCTTACTCTGGACTAATGGTTAATGTCTTAACTCTTACTCTGGCATCGTGGTTAAGGTCTTAACTCTTACTCTGGACTAATGGTTAAGGTCTTAACTCTTACTCTGGGATCATGGTTAAGTTCGTAACTCTTACTGTGGCCTATTGGTTAAGGTCCTAACTCTTACTCTGGCATCATGGTTAAGGTTTTAACTCTTACTCTGGACTAATGGTTAAGGTCTTATCTCTTACTCTGGGCTAATGATTAAGGTCTTAACTCTTACTCTGGCATCATGGTTAAGGTCTTAACTCTTACTCTGGCATCATGGTTAAGGTCTTAACTCTTACTCTGGACTAATGGTTAAGGTCTTAACTCTTACTCTGGCATCACGGTTAAGGTCTTAACTCTTACTCTGGACTAATGGATAAGGTCTTAACTCTTACTCTGGACTAATGGTTAAGGTCTTAACTCTTACTCTAGCATCATGGTTAAGGTCTTAACTCTTACTCTGGACTAATGGTTAAGGTCTTAACTCTTACTCTGGCATCATGGTTAAGGTCTTAACTCTTACTCTGGCATCATGGTTAAGGTCTTAACTCTTACTATGGACTAATGGTTAAGGTCTTAACTCTTACTCTGGACTAATGGTTAAGGTCTTAACTCTTACTCTGGCATCATGGTTAAGGTCTTAGACTCTTACTCTGGAATAATGGTTAAGGTCTTAACTCTTACTCTGGACTAATGGTTAAGGTTTTAACTCTTACTCTGGCATCACGGTTAAGGTCTTAACTCTTACTCTGGACTAATGGTTAAGGTCTTAACTCTTACTCTGGGCTAATGGTTAAGGTCTTAACTCTTACTCTGGACTAATGGTTAAGGTCTTAACTCTTACTCTGGACAAATGGTTAAGGTCTTAGACTCTTACTCTGGCATCATGGTTAAGGTCTTAACTCTTACTCTGAACTAATGGTTAAGGTCTTAACTCTTACTCTGGCATCATAGTTAAGTTCATAACTCATACTGTGGCCTATTGGTTAAGGTCCTAACTCTTACTCTGGCATCATGGTTAATATCTTAACTCTTATTCTGGCATCATGGTTAAGGTCTTAACTCTTACTCTGGACTAATGGTTAAGGTCTTAACTCTTACTCTGGCATCATAGTTAAGTTCATAACTCATACTGTGGCCTATTGGTTAAGGTCCTAACTCTTACTCTGGCATCATGGTTAATATCTTAACTCTTACTCTGGCATCATGGTTAAGGTCTTAACTCTTACTCTGGACTAATGGTTAAGGTCTTAACTCTTACTCTAGCATCACGGTTAAGGTCTTAACTCTTACTCTGGGCTAATGGTTAAGGTCTTAACTCTTACTCTGGACTAATGGTTAAGGTCTTAACTCTTACTCTGGACTAATGGTTAAGGTCTTAACTCTTACTCTGGGCTAATGATTAAGGTCTTAACTCTTACTCTGGCATCATGGTTAAGGTCTTAACTCTTACTCTGGACTATTGGTTAAGGTCTTAACTCTAACTCTGGACTAATGGTTACGGTCTTAACTCTTACTCTAGCATCATGGTTAAGGTCTTAACTCTTACTCTGGACTAATGGTTAAGGTCTTAACTCTTACTCTGGCATCATGGTTAAGGTCTTAACTCTTACTCTGGCATCATGGTTAAGGTCTTAACTCTTACTCTGGACTAATGGTTAAGGTCTTAGACTCTTACTCTGGACTAATGGTTAAGGTCTTAACTCTTACTCTGGCATCATGGTTAAGGTCTTAGACTCTTACTCTGGACTAATGGTTAAGGTCTTAACTCTTACTCTGGACTAATGGTTAAGGTCTTAACTCTTACTCTGGACTAATGGTTAAGGTCTTAGACTCTTACTCTCGACTAATGGTTAAGGTCTTACTCTTACTCTGGCATCATGGTTAAGGTCTTAGACTCTTACTCTGGACTAATGGTTAAGGTCTTAACTCATACTCTGGACTAATGGTTAAGGTCTTAACTCTTACTCTGGACTAATGGTTAAGGTATTAACTCTTACTCTGGCATCATGGTTAAGGTCTTAACTCTTACTCTGGACTAATGGTTAAGGTCTTAACTCTTACTCTGGCATCATGGTTAAGGTCTTAACTCTTACTCTGGACTAATGGTTAATGTCTTAACTCTTACTCTGGGATCATGGTTAAGTTCGTAACTCTTACTGTGGCCTATTGGTTAAGGTCGTAACTCTTACTCTGGCATCATGGTTAATGTCTTAACTCTTACTCTGGCATCATGGTTAAGGTCTTAACTCTTACTCTGGACTAATGGTTAAGGGCTTAACTCTTAATCTGGCATCACGGTTAAGGTCTTAACTCTTACTCTGGACTAATGGTTAAAGTCTTAACTCTTACTCTGGGCTAATGGTTAAGGTCTTAACTCTTACTCTGGACTAATGGTTAAGGTCTTAGACTCTTACTCTCGACTAATGGTTAAGGTCTTACTCTTACTCTGGCATCATGGTTAAGGTCTTAGACTCTTACTCTGGACTAATGGTTAAGGTCTTAACTCATACTCTGGACTAATGGTTAAGGTCTTAACTCTTACTCTGGACTAATGGTTAAGGTATTAACTCTTACTCTGGCATCATGGTTAAGGTCTTAACTCTTACTCTGGACTAATGGTTAAGGTCTTAACTCTTACTCTGGCATCATGGTTAAGGTCTTAACTCTTACTCTGGACTAATGGTTAAGGTCTTAACTCTTACTCTGGGATCATGGTTAAGTTCGTAACTCTTACTGTGGCCTATTGGTTAAGGTCCTAACTCTTACTCTGGCATCATGGTTAATGTCTTAACTCTTACTCTGGCATCATGGTTAAGGTCTTAACTCTTACTCTGGACTAATGGTTAAGGGCTTAACTCTTACTCTGGCATCACGGTTAAGGTCTTAACTCTTACTCTGGACTAATGGTTAAAGTCTTAACTCTTACTCTGGACTAATGGTTAAGGTCTTAACTCTTACTCTGGACTAATGGTTAAGGTCTTATCTCTTACTCTGGGCTGATGATTAAGGTCTTAACTCTTACTCTGGCATCATGGTTAAGGTCTTAACTCTTACTCTGGACTAATGGTTAAGGTCTTAACTCTTACTCTGGCATCACAGTTAAGGTCTTAACTCTTACTCTGGACTAATGGATAAGGTCTTAACTCTTACTCTGGACTAATGGTTAAGGTCTTAACTCTTACTCTAGCATCATGGTTAAGGTCTTAACTCTTACTCTGGACTAATGGTTAAGGTCTTAACTCTTACTCTGGCATCATGGTTAAGGTCTTAACTCTTACTCTGGCATCATGGTTAAGGTCTTAACTCTTACTATGGACTAATGGTTAAGGTCTTAACTCTTACTCTGGACTAATGGTTAAGGTCTTAACTCTTACTCTGGCATCATGGTTAAGGTCTTAGACTCTTACTCTGGAATAATGGTTAAGGTCTTAACTCTTACTCTGGACTAATGGTTAAGGTCTTAACTCTTACTCTGGCATCACGGTTAAGGTCTTAACTCTTACTCTGGACTAATGGTTAAGGTCTTAACTCTTACTCTGGGCTAATGGTTAAGGTCTTAACTCTTACTCTGGACTAATGGTTAAGGTCTTAACTCTTACTCTGGACAAATGGTTAAGGTCTTAGACTCTTACTCTGGCATCATGGTTAAGGTCTTAACTCTTACTCTGAACTAATGGTTAAGGTCTTAACTCTTACTCTGGCATCATAGTTAAGTTCATAACTCATACTGTGGCCTATTGGTTAAGGTCCTAACTCTTACTCTAGCATCACGGTTAAGGTCTTAACTCTTACTCTGGGCTAATGGTTAATGTCTTAACTCTTACTCTGGGATCATGGTTAAGTTCGTAACTCTTACTGTGGCCTATTGGTTAAGGACCTAACTCTTACTCTGGCATCATGGTTAATGTCTTAACTCTTACTCTGGCATCATGGTTAAGGTCTTAACTCTTACTCTGGACTAATGGTTAAGGGCTTAACTCTTACTCTGGCATCACGGTTAAGGTCTTAACTCTTACTCTGGACTAATGGTTAAAGTCTTAACTCTTACTCTGGGCTAATGGTTAAGGTCTTAACTCTTACTCTGGACTAATGGTTAAGGTCTTAGACTCTTACTCTCGACTAATGGATAAGGTCTTAACTCTTACTCTGGCATCATGGTTAAGGTCTTAGACTCTTACTCTGGACTAATGGTTAAGGTCTTAACTCATACTCTGGACTAATGGTTAAGGTCTTAACTCTTACTCTGGACTAATGGTTAATGTATTAACTCTTACTCTGGCATCATGGGTAAGGTCTTAACTCTTACTCTGGACTAATGGTTAAGGTCTTAACTCTTACTCTGGCATCATGGTTAAGGTCTTAACTCTTACTCTGGACTAATGGTTAAGGTCTTAACTCTTACTCTGGGATCATGGTTAAGTTCGTAACTCTTACTGTGGCCTATTGGTTAAGGTCCTAACTCTTACTCTGGCATCATGGTTAATGTCTTAACTCTTACTCTGGCATCATGGTTAAGGTCTTAACTCTTACTCTGACTAATGGTTAAGGTCTTAACTCTTACTCTGGCATCACGGTTAAGGTCTTAACTCTTACTCTGGACTAATGGTTGAAGTCTTAACTCTTACTCTGGGCTAATGGTTAAGGTCTTAACTCTTACTCTGGACTAATGGTTAAGGTCTTAACTCTTACTCTGGACTAATGGTTAAGGTCTTAACTCTTACTCTGGACTAATGGTTAAGGTCTTATCTCTTACTCTGGGCTAATGATTAAGGTCTTAACTCTTACTCTGGCATCATGGTTAAGGTCTTAACTCTTACTCTGGCATCATGGTTAAGGTCTTAACTCTTACTCTGGACTAATGGTTAAGGTCTTAACTCTTACTCTGGCATCACGGTTAAGGTCTTAACTCTTACTCTGGACTAATGGTTAAGGTCTTAACTCTTACTCTGGCATCATGGTTAAGGTCTTAACTCTTACTCTGGCATCATGGTTAAGGTCTTAACTCTTACTCTGGACTAATGGTTAAGGTCTTAGACTCTTACTCTGGACTAATGGTTAAGGTCTTAACTCTTACTCTGGCATCATGGTTAAGGTCTTAGACTCTTACTCTGGACTAATGGTTAAGGTCTTAACTCTTACTCTGGACTAATGGTTAAGGTCTTAACTCTTACTCTGGACTAATGGTTAAGGTCTTAGACTCTTACTCTCGACTAATGGTTAAGGTCTTACTCTTACTCTGGCATCATGGTTAAGGTCTTAGACTCTTACTCTGGACTAATGGTTAAGGTCTTAACTCATACTCTGGACTAATGGTTAAGGTCTTAACTCTTACTCTGGACTAATGGTTAAGGTATTAACTCTTACTCTGGCATCATGGTTAAGGTCTTAACTCTTACTCTGGACTAATGGTTAAGGTCTTAACTCTTACTCTGGCATCATGGTTAAGGTCTTAACTCTTACTCTGGACTAATGGTTAATGTCTTAACTCTTACTCTGGGATCATGGTTAAGTTCGTAACTCTTACTGTGGCCTATTGGTTAAGGTCGTAACTCTTACTCTGGCATCATGGTTAATGTCTTAACTCTTACTCTGGCATCATGGTTAAGGTCTTAACTCTTACTCTGGACTAATGGTTAAGGGCTTAACTCTTAATCTGGCATCACGGTTAAGGTCTTAACTCTTACTCTGGACTAATGGTTAAAGTCTTAACTCTTACTCTGGGCTAATGGTTAAGGTCTTAACTCTTACTCTGGACTAATGGTTAAGGTCTTAGACTCTTACTCTCGACTAATGGTTAAGGTCTTACTCTTACTCTGGCATCATGGTTAAGGTCTTAGACTCTTACTCTGGACTAATGGTTAAGGTCTTAACTCATACTCTGGACTAATGGTTAAGGTCTTAACTCTTACTCTGGACTAATGGTTAAGGTATTAACTCTTACTCTGGCATCATGGTTAAGGTCTTAACTCTTACTCTGGACTAATGGTTAAGGTCTTAACTCTTACTCTGGCATCATGGTTAAGGTCTTAACTCTTACTCTGGACTAATGGTTAAGGTCTTAACTCTTACTCTGGGATCATGGTTAAGTTCGTAACTCTTACTGTGGCCTATTGGTTAAGGTCCTAACTCTTACTCTGGCATCATGGTTAATGTCTTAACTCTTACTCTGGCATCATGGTTAAGGTCTTAACTCTTACTCTGGACTAATGGTTAAGGGCTTAACTCTTACTCTGGCATCACGGTTAAGGTCTTAACTCTTACTCTGGACTAATGGTTAAAGTCTTAACTCTTACTCTGGACTAATGGTTAAGGTCTTAACTCTTACTCTGGACTAATGGTTAAGGTCTTATCTCTTACTCTGGGCTGATGATTAAGGTCTTAACTCTTACTCTGGCATCATGGTTAAGGTCTTAACTCTTACTCTGGCATCATGGTTAAGGTCTTAACTCTTACTCTGGACTAATGGTTAAGGTCTTAACTCTTACTCTGGCATCACAGTTAAGGTCTTAACTCTTACTCTGGACTAATGGATAAGGTCTTAACTCTTACTCTGGACTAATGGTTAAGGTCTTAACTCTTACTCTAGCATCATGGTTAAGGTCTTAACTCTTACTCTGGACTAATGGTTAAGGTCTTAACTCTTACTCTGGCATCATGGTTAAGGTCTTAACTCTTACTCTGGCATCATGGTTAAGGTCTTAACTCTTACTATGGACTAATGGTTAAGGTCTTAACTCTTACTCTGGACTAATGGTTAAGGTCTTAACTCTTACTCTGGCATCATGGTTAAGGTCTTAGACTCTTACTCTGGAATAATGGTTAAGGTCTTAACTCTTACTCTGGACTAATGGTTAAGGTCTTAACTCTTACTCTGGCATCACGGTTAAGGTCTTAACTCTTACTCTGGACTAATGGTTAAGGTCTTAACTCTTACTCTGGGCTAATGGTTAAGGTCTTAACTCTTACTCTGGACTAATGGTTAAGGTCTTAACTCTTACTCTGGACAAATGGTTAAGGTCTTAGACTCTTACTCTGGCATCATGGTTAAGGTCTTAACTCTTACTCTGAACTAATGGTTAAGGTCTTAACTCTTACTCTGGACTAATGGTTAAGGTCTTAACTCTTACTCTGGACAAATGGTTAAGGTCTTAGACTCTTACTCTGGCATCATGGTTAAGGTCTTAACTCTTACTCTGGACTAATGGTTAAGGTCTTAACTCTTACTCTAGCATCACGGTTAAGGTCTTAACTCTTACTCTGGGCTAATGGTTAATGTCTTAACTCTTACTCTGGGATCATGGTTAAGTTCGTAACTCTTACTGTGGCCTATTGGTTAAGGTCCTAACTCTTACTCTGGCATCATGGTTAATGTCTTAACTCTTACTCTGGCATCATGGTTAAGGTCTTAACTCTTACTCTGGACTAATGGTTAAGGGCTTAACTCTTACTCTGGCATCACGGTTAAGGTCTTAACTCTTACTCTGGACTAATGGTTAAAGTCTTAACTCTTACTCTGGGCTAATGGTTAAGGTCTTAACTCTTACTCTGGACTAATGGTTAAGGTCTTAGACTCTTACTCTCGACTAATGGATAAGGTCTTAACTCTTACTCTGGCATCATGGTTAAGGTCTTAGACTCTTACTCTGGACTAATGGTTAAGGTCTTAACTCATACTCTGGACTAATGGTTAAGGTCTTAACTCTTACTCTGGACTAATGGTTAATGTATTAACTCTTACTCTGGCATCATGGGTAAGGTCTTAACTCTTACTCTGGACTAATGGTTAAGGTCTTAACTCTTACTCTGGCATCATGGTTAAGGTCTTAACTCTTACTCTGGACTAATGGTTAAGGTCTTAACTCTTACTCTGGGATCATGGTTAAGTTCGTAACTCTTACTGTGGCCTATTGGTTAAGGTCCTAACTCTTACTCTGGCATCATGGTTAATGTCTTAACTCTTACTCTGGCATCATGGTTAAGGTCTTAACTCTTACTCTGACTAATGGTTAAGGTCTTAACTCTTACTCTGGCATCACGGTTAAGGTCTTAACTCTTACTCTGGACTAATGGTTGAAGTCTTAACTCTTACTCTGGGCTAATGGTTAAGGTCTTAACTCTTACTCTGGACTAATGGTTAAGGTCTTAACTCTTACTCTGGACTAATGGTTAAGGTCTTAACTCTTACTCTGGACTAATGGTTAAGGTCTTATCTCTTACTCTGGGCTAATGATTAAGGTCTTAACTCTTACTCTGGCATCATGGTTAAGGTCTTAACTCTTACTCTGGCATCATGGTTAAGGTCTTAACTCTTACTCTGGACTAATGGTTAAGGTCTTAACTCTTACTCTGGCATCACGGTTAAGGTCTTAACTCTTACTCTGGACTAATGGTTAAGGTCTTAACTCTTACTCTGGGCTAATGATTAAGGTCTTAACTCTTACTCTGGCATCATGGTTAAGGTCTGAACTCTTACTCTGGACTAATGGTTAAGGTCTTAACTCTTACTCTGGCATCACGGTTAAGGTCTTAACTCTTACTCCGGACTAATTGTTAAGGTCTTAACTCTTACTCTGGACTAATGGTTACGGTCTTAACTCTTACTCTAGCATCATGGTTAAGGTCTTAACTCTTGCTCTGGACTAATGGTTAAGGTCTTAACTCTTACTCTGGCATCATGGTTAAGGTCTTAACTCTTACTCTGGACTAATGGTTAAGGTCTTAGACTCTTACTCTGGACTAATGGTTAAGGTCTTAACTCTTACTCTGGACTAATGGTTAAGGTCTTAACTCTTACTCTGGACTAATGGTTAAGGTCTTAGACTCTTACTCTCGACTAATGGTTAAGGTCTTACTCTTACTCTGGCATCATGGTTAAGGTCTTAGACTCTTACTCTGGACTAATGGTTAAGGTCTTAACTCATACTCTGGACTAATGGTTAAGGTCTTAACTCTTACTCTGGACTAATGGTTAAGGTATTAACTCTTACTCTGGCATCATGGTTAAGGTCTTAACTCTTACTCTGGACTAATGGTTAAGGTCTTAACTCTTACTCTGGCATCATGGTTAAGGTCTTAACTCTTACTCTGGACTAATGGTTAAGGTCTTAACTCTTACTCTGGGATCATGGTTAAGTTCGTAACTCATACTGTGGCCTATTGGTTAAGGTCCTAACTCTTACTCTGGACTAATGGTTAATGTCTTAACTCTTACTCTGGCATCATGGTTAAGGTCTTAACTCTTACTCTGGACTAATGGTTAAGGTCTTAACTCTTACTCTGGGATCATGGTTAAGTTCGTAACTCTTACTGTGGCCTATTGGTTAAGGTCCTAACTCTTACTCTGGCATCATGGTTAAGGTTTTAACTCTTACTCTGGACTAATGGTTAAGGTCTTATCTCTTACTCTGGGCTAATGATTAAGGTCTTAACTCTTACTCTGGCATCATGGTTAAGGTCTTAACTCTTACTCTGGCATCATGGTTAAGGTCTTAACTCTTACTCTGGACTAATGGTTAAGGTCTTAACTCTTACTCTGGCATCACGGTTAAGGTCTTAACTCTTACTCTGGACTAATGGATAAGGTCTTAACTCTTACTCTGGACTAATGGTTAAGGTCTTAACTCTTACTCTAGCATCATGGTTAAGGTCTTAACTCTTACTCTGGACTAATGGTTAAGGTCTTAACTCTTACTCTGGCATCATGGTTAAGGTCTTAACTCTTACTCTGGCATCATGGTTAAGGTCTTAACTCTTACTATGGACTAATGGTTAAGGTCTTAACTCTTACTCTGGACTAATGGTTAAGGTCTTAACTCTTACTCTGGCATCATGGTTAAGGTCTTAGACTCTTACTCTGGAATAATGGTTAAGGTCTTAACTCATACTCTGGACTAATGGTTAAGGTCTTAACTCTTACTCTGGACTAATGGTTAATGTATTAACTCTTACTCTGGCATCATGGGTAAGGTCTTAACTCTTACTCTGGACTAATGGTTAAGGTCTTAACTCTTACTCTGGCATCATGGTTAAGGTCTTAACTCTTACTCTGGACTAATGGTTAAGGTCTTAACTCTTACTCTGGGATCATGGTTAAGTTCGTAACTCTTACTGTGGCCTATTGGTTAAGGTCCTAACTCTTACTCTGGCATCATGGTTAATGTCTTAACTCTTACTCTGGCATCATGGTTAAGGTCTTAACTCTTACTCTGACTAATGGTTAAGGTCTTAACTCTTACTCTGGCATCACGGTTAAGGTCTTAACTCTTACTCTGGACTAATGGTTGAAGTCTTAACTCTTACTCTGGGCTAATGGTTAAGGTCTTAACTCTTACTCTGGACTAATGGTTAAGGTCTTAACTCTTACTCTGGACTAATGGTTAAGGTCTTAACTCTTACTCTGGACTAATGGTTAAGGTCTTATCTCTTACTCTGGGCTAATGATTAAGGTCTTAACTCTTACTCTGGCATCATGGTTAAGGTCTTAACTCTTACTCTGGCATCATGGTTAAGGTCTTAACTCTTACTCTGGACTAATGGTTAAGGTCTTAACTCTTACTCTGGCATCACGGTTAAGGTCTTAACTCTTACTCTGGACTAATGGTTAAGGTCTTAACTCTTACTCTGGGCTAATGATTAAGGTCTTAACTCTTACTCTGGCATCATGGTTAAGGTCTGAACTCTTACTCTGGACTAATGGTTAAGGTCTTAACTCTTACTCTGGCATCACGGTTAAGGTCTTAACTCTTACTCCGGACTAATTGTTAAGGTCTTAACTCTTACTCTGGACTAATGGTTACGGTCTTAACTCTTACTCTAGCATCATGGTTAAGGTCTTAACTCTTACTCTGGACTAATGGTTAAGGTCTTAACTCTTACTCTGGCATCATGGTTAAGGTCTTAACTCTTACTCTGGACTAATGGTTAAGGTCTTAGACTCTTACTCTGGACTAATGGTTAAGGTCTTAACTCTTACTCTGGACTAATGGTTAAGGTCTTAACTCTTACTCTGGACTAATGGTTAAGGTCTTAGACTCTTACTCTCGACTAATGGTTAAGGTCTTACTCTTACTCTGGCATCATGGTTAAGGTCTTAGACTCTTACTCTGGACTAATGGTTAAGGTCTTAACTCATACTCTGGACTAATGGTTAAGGTCTTAACTCTTACTCTGGACTAATGGTTAAGGTATTAACTCTTACTCTGGCATCATGGTTAAGGTCTTAACTCTTACTCTGGACTAATGGTTAAGGTCTTAACTCTTACTCTGGGATCATGGTTAAGGTCTTAACTCTTACTCTGGACTAATGGTTAAGGTCTTAACTCTTACTCTGGGATCATGGTTAAGTTCGTAACTCATACTGTGGCCTATTGGTTAAGGTGCTAACTCTTACTCTGGACTAATGGTTAATGTCTTAACTCTTACTCTGGCATCATGGTTAAGGTCTTAACTCTTACTCTGGACTAATGGTTAAGGTCTTAACTCTTACTCTGGGATCATGGTTAAGTTCGTAACTCTTACTGTGGCCTATTGGTTAAGGTCCTAACTCTTACTCTGGCATCATGGTTAAGGTTTTAACTCTTACTCTGGACTAATGGTTAAGGTCTTATCTCTTACTCTGGGCTAATGATTAAGGTCTTAACTCTTACTCTGGCATCATGGTTAAGGTCTTAACTCTTACTCTGGCATCATGGTTAAGGTCTTAACTCTTACTCTGGACTAATGGTTAAGGTCTTAACTCTTACTCTGGCATCACGGTTAAGGTCTTAACTCTTACTCTGGACTAATGGATAAGGTCTTAACTCTTACTCTGGACTAATGGTTAAGGTCTTAACTCTTACTCTAGCATCATGGTTAAGGTCTTAACTCTTACTCTGGACTAATGGTTAAGGTCTTAACTCTTACTCTGGCATCATGGTTAAGGTCTTAACTCTTACTCTGGCATCATGGTTAAGGTCTTAACTCTTACTATGGACTAATGGTTAAGGTCTTAACTCTTACTCTGGACTAATGGTTAAGGTCTTAACTCTTACTCTGGCATCATGGTTAAGGTCTTAGACTCTTACTCTGGAATAATGGTTAAGGTCTTAACTCTTACTCTGGACTAATGGTTAAGGTTTTAACTCTTACTCTGGCATCACGGTTAAGGTCTTAACTCTTACTCTGGACTAATGGTTAAGGTCTTAACTCTTACTCTGGGCTAATGGTTAAGGTCTTAACTCTTACTCTGGACTAATGGTTAAGGTCTTAACTCTTACTCTGGACAAATGGTTAAGGTCTTAGACTCTTACTCTGGCATCATGGTTAAGGTCTTAACTCTTACTCTGAACTAATGGTTAAGGTCTTAACTCTTACTCTGGCATCATAGTTAAGTTCATAACTCATACTGTGGCCTATTGGTTAAGGTCCTAACTCTTACTCTGGCATCATGGTTAATATCTTAACTCTTATTCTGGCATCATGGTTAAGGTCTTAACTCTTACTCTGGACTAATGGTTAAGGTCTTAACTCTTACTCTGGCATCATAGTTAAGTTCATAACTCATACTGTGGCCTATTGGTTAAGGTCCTAACTCTTACTCTGGCATCATGGTTAATATCTTAACTCTTACTCTGGCATCATGGTTAAGGTCTTAACTCTTACTCTGGACTAATGGTTAAGGTCTTAACTCTTACTCTAGCATCACGGTTAAGGTCTTAACTCTTACTCTGGGCTAATGGTTAAGGTCTTAACTCTTACTCTGGACTAATGGTTAAGGTCTTAACTCTTACTCTGGACTAATGGTTAAGGTCTTAACTCTTACTCTGGGCTAATGATTAAGGTCTTAACTCTTACTCTGGCATCATGGTTAAGGTCTTAACTCTTACTCTGGACTATTGGTTAAGGTCTTAACTCTAACTCTGGACTAATGGTTACGGTCTTAACTCTTACTCTAGCATCATGGTTAAGGTCTTAACTCTTACTCTGGACTAATGGTTAAGGTCTTAACTCTTACTCTGGCATCATGGTTAAGGTCTTAACTCTTACTCTGGCATCATGGTTAAGGTCTTAACTCTTACTCTGGACTAATGGTTAAGGTCTTAGACTCTTACTCTGGACTAATGGTTAAGGTCTTAACTCTTACTCTGGCATCATGGTTAAGGTCTTAGACTCTTACTCTGGACTAATGGTTAAGGTCTTAACTCTTACTCTGGACTAATGGTTAAGGTCTTAACTCTTACTCTGGACTAATGGTTAAGGTCTTAGACTCTTACTCTCGACTAATGGTTAAGGTCTTACTCTTACTCTGGCATCATGGTTAAGGTCTTAGACTCTTACTCTGGACTAATGGTTAAGGTCTTAACTCATACTCTGGACTAATGGTTAAGGTCTTAACTCTTACTCTGGACTAATGGTTAAGGTATTAACTCTTACTCTGGCATCATGGTTAAGGTCTTAACTCTTACTCTGGACTAATGGTTAAGGTCTTAACTCTTACTCTGGCATCATGGTTAAGGTCTTAACTCTTACTCTGGACTAATGGTTAATGTCTTAACTCTTACTCTGGGATCATGGTTAAGTTCGTAACTCTTACTGTGGCCTATTGGTTAAGGTCGTAACTCTTACTCTGGCATCATGGTTAATGTCTTAACTCTTACTCTGGCATCATGGTTAAGGTCTTAACTCTTACTCTGGACTAATGGTTAAGGGCTTAACTCTTAATCTGGCATCACGGTTAAGGTCTTAACTCTTACTCTGGACTAATGGTTAAAGTCTTAACTCTTACTCTGGGCTAATGGTTAAGGTCTTAACTCTTACTCTGGACTAATGGTTAAGGTCTTAGACTCTTACTCTCGACTAATGGTTAAGGTCTTACTCTTACTCTGGCATCATGGTTAAGGTCTTAGACTCTTACTCTGGACTAATGGTTAAGGTCTTAACTCATACTCTGGACTAATGGTTAAGGTCTTAACTCTTACTCTGGACTAATGGTTAAGGTATTAACTCTTACTCTGGCATCATGGTTAAGGTCTTAACTCTTACTCTGGACTAATGGTTAAGGTCTTAACTCTTACTCTGGCATCATGGTTAAGGTCTTAACTCTTACTCTGGACTAATGGTTAAGGTCTTAACTCTTACTCTGGGATCATGGTTAAGTTCGTAACTCTTACTGTGGCCTATTGGTTAAGGTCCTAACTCTTACTCTGGCATCATGGTTAATGTCTTAACTCTTACTCTGGCATCATGGTTAAGGTCTTAACTCTTACTCTGGACTAATGGTTAAGGGCTTAACTCTTACTCTGGCATCACGGTTAAGGTCTTAACTCTTACTCTGGACTAATGGTTAAAGTCTTAACTCTTACTCTGGACTAATGGTTAAGGTCTTAACTCTTACTCTGGACTAATGGTTAAGGTCTTATCTCTTACTCTGGGCTGATGATTAAGGTCTTAACTCTTACTCTGGCATCATGGTTAAGGTCTTAACTCTTACTCTGGACTAATGGTTAAGGTCTTAACTCTTACTCTGGCATCACAGTTAAGGTCTTAACTCTTACTCTGGACTAATGGATAAGGTCTTAACTCTTACTCTGGACTAATGGTTAAGGTCTTAACTCTTACTCTAGCATCATGGTTAAGGTCTTAACTCTTACTCTGGACTAATGGTTAAGGTCTTAACTCTTACTCTGGCATCATGGTTAAGGTCTTAACTCTTACTCTGGCATCATGGTTAAGGTCTTAACTCTTACTATGGACTAATGGTTAAGGTCTTAACTCTTACTCTGGACTAATGGTTAAGGTCTTAACTCTTACTCTGGCATCATGGTTAAGGTCTTAGACTCTTACTCTGGAATAATGGTTAAGGTCTTAACTCTTACTCTGGACTAATGGTTAAGGTCTTAACTCTTACTCTGGCATCACGGTTAAGGTCTTAACTCTTACTCTGGACTAATGGTTAAGGTCTTAACTCTTACTCTGGGCTAATGGTTAAGGTCTTAACTCTTACTCTGGACTAATGGTTAAGGTCTTAACTCTTACTCTGGACAAATGGTTAAGGTCTTAGACTCTTACTCTGGCATCATGGTTAAGGTCTTAACTCTTACTCTGAACTAATGGTTAAGGTCTTAACTCTTACTCTGGCATCATAGTTAAGTTCATAACTCATACTGTGGCCTATTGGTTAAGGTCCTAACTCTTACTCTAGCATCACGGTTAAGGTCTTAACTCTTACTCTGGGCTAATGGTTAATGTCTTAACTCTTACTCTGGGATCATGGTTAAGTTCGTAACTCTTACTGTGGCCTATTGGTTAAGGACCTAACTCTTACTCTGGCATCATGGTTAATGTCTTAACTCTTACTCTGGCATCATGGTTAAGGTCTTAACTCTTACTCTGGACTAATGGTTAAGGGCTTAACTCTTACTCTGGCATCACGGTTAAGGTCTTAACTCTTACTCTGGACTAATGGTTAAAGTCTTAACTCTTACTCTGGGCTAATGGTTAAGGTCTTAACTCTTACTCTGGACTAATGGTTAAGGTCTTAGACTCTTACTCTCGACTAATGGATAAGGTCTTAACTCTTACTCTGGCATCATGGTTAAGGTCTTAGACTCTTACTCTGGACTAATGGTTAAGGTCTTAACTCATACTCTGGACTAATGGTTAAGGTCTTAACTCTTACTCTGGACTAATGGTTAATGTATTAACTCTTACTCTGGCATCATGGGTAAGGTCTTAACTCTTACTCTGGACTAATGGTTAAGGTCTTAACTCTTACTCTGGCATCATGGTTAAGGTCTTAACTCTTACTCTGGACTAATGGTTAAGGTCTTAACTCTTACTCTGGGATCATGGTTAAGTTCGTAACTCTTACTGTGGCCTATTGGTTAAGGTCCTAACTCTTACTCTGGCATCATGGTTAATGTCTTAACTCTTACTCTGGCATCATGGTTAAGGTCTTAACTCTTACTCTGACTAATGGTTAAGGTCTTAACTCTTACTCTGGCATCACGGTTAAGGTCTTAACTCTTACTCTGGACTAATGGTTGAAGTCTTAACTCTTACTCTGGGCTAATGGTTAAGGTCTTAACTCTTACTCTGGACTAATGGTTAAGGTCTTAACTCTTACTCTGGACTAATGGTTAAGGTCTTAACTCTTACTCTGGACTAATGGTTAAGGTCTTATCTCTTACTCTGGGCTAATGATTAAGGTCTTAACTCTTACTCTGGCATCATGGTTAAGGTCTTAACTCTTACTCTGGCATCATGGTTAAGGTCTTAACTCTTACTCTGGACTAATGGTTAAGGTCTTAACTCTTACTCTGGCATCACGGTTAAGGTCTTAACTCTTACTCTGGACTAATGGTTAAGGTCTTAACTCTTACTCTGGGCTAATGATTAAGGTCTTAACTCTTACTCTGGCATCATGGTTAAGGTCTGAACTCTTACTCTGGACTAATGGTTAAGGTCTCAACTCTTACTCTGGCATCACGGTTAAGGTCTTAACTCTTACTCCGGACTAATTGTTAAGGTCTTAACTCTTACTCTGGACTAATGGTTACGGTCTTAACTCTTACTCTAGCATCATGGTTAAGGTCTTAACTCTTGCTCTGGACTAATGGTTAAGGTCTTAACTCTTACTCTGGCATCATGGTTAAGGTCTTAACTCTTACTCTGGACTAATGGTTAAGGTCTTAGACTCTTACTCTGGACTAATGGTTAAGGTCTTAACTCTTACTCTGGACTAATGGTTAAGGTCTTAACTCTTACTCTGGACTAATGGTTAAGGTCTTAGACTCTTACTCTCGACTAATGGTTAAGGTCTTACTCTTACTCTGGCATCATGGTTAAGGTCTTAGACTCTTACTCTGGACTAATGGTTAAGGTCTTAACTCATACTCTGGACTAATGGTTAAGGTCTTAACTCTTACTCTGGACTAATGGTTAAGGTATTAACTCTTACTCTGGCATCATGGTTAAGGTCTTAACTCTTACTCTGGACTAATGGTTAAGGTCTTAACTCTTACTCTGGCATCATGGTTAAGGTCTTAACTCTTACTCTGGACTAATGGTTAAGGTCTTAACTCTTACTCTGGGATCATGGTTAAGTTCGTAACTCATACTGTGGCCTATTGGTTAAGGTCCTAACTCTTACTCTGGACTAATGGTTAATGTCTTAACTCTTACTCTGGCATCATGGTTAAGGTCTTAACTCTTACTCTGGACTAATGGTTAAGGTCTTAACTCTTACTCTGGGATCATGGTTAAGTTCGTAACTCTTACTGTGGCCTATTGGTTAAGGTCCTAACTCTTACTCTGGCATCATGGTTAAGGTTTTAACTCTTACTCTGGACTAATGGTTAAGGTCTTATCTCTTACTCTGGGCTAATGATTAAGGTCTTAACTCTTACTCTGGCATCATGGTTAAGGTCTTAACTCTTACTCTGGCATCATGGTTAAGGTCTTAACTCTTACTCTGGACTAATGGTTAAGGTCTTAACTCTTACTCTGGCATCACGGTTAAGGTCTTAACTCTTACTCTGGACTAATGGATAAGGTCTTAACTCTTACTCTGGACTAATGGTTAAGGTCTTAACTCTTACTCTAGCATCATGGTTAAGGTCTTAACTCTTACTCTGGACTAATGGTTAAGGTCTTAACTCTTACTCTGGCATCATGGTTAAGGTCTTAACTCTTACTCTGGCATCATGGTTAAGGTCTTAACTCTTACTATGGACTAATGGTTAAGGTCTTAACTCTTACTCTGGACTAATGGTTAAGGTCTTAACTCTTACTCTGGCATCATGGTTAAGGTCTTAGACTCTTACTCTGGAATAATGGTTAAGGTCTTAACTCTTACTCTGGACTAATGGTTAAGGTCTTAACTCTTACTCTGGCATCACGGTTAAGGTCTTAACTCTTACTCTGGACTAATGGTTAAGGTCTTAACTCTTACTCTGGGCTAATGGTTAAGGTCTTAACTCTTACTCTGGACTAATGGTTAAGGTCTTAACTCTTACTCTGGACAAATGGTTAAGGTCTTAGACTCTTACTCTGGCATCATGGTTAAGGTCTTAACTCTTACTCTGAACTAATGGTTAAGGTCTTAACTCTTACTCTGGCATCATAGTTAAGTTCATAACTCATACTGTGGCCTATTGGTTAAGGTCCTAACTCTTACTCTGGCATCATGGTTAATATCTTAACTCTTATTCTGGCATCATGGTTAAGGTCTTAACTCTTACTCTGGACTAATGGTTAAGGTCTTAACTCTTACTCTGGCATCATAGTTAAGTTCATAACTCATACTGTGGCCTATTGGTTAAGGTCCTAACTCTTACTCTGGCATCATGGTTAATATCTTAACTCTTACTCTGGCATCATGGTTAAGGTCTTAACTCTTACTCTGGACTAATGGTTAAGGTCTTAACTCTTACTCTAGCATCACGGTTAAGGTCTTAACTCTTACTCTGGGCTAATGGTTAAGGTCTTAACTCTTACTCTGGACTAATGGTTAAGGTCTTAACTCTTACTCTGGACTAATGGTTAAGGTCTTAACTCTTACTCTGGGCTAATGATTAAGGTCTTAACTCTTACTCTGGCATCATGGTTAAGGTCTTAACTCTTACTCTGGACTATTGGTTAAGGTCTTAACTCTTACTCTGGACTAATGGTTACGGTCTTAACTCTTACTCTAGCATCATGGTTAAGGTCTTAACTCTTACTCTGGACTAATGGTTAAGGTCTTAACTCTTACTCTGGCATCATGGTTAAGGTCTTAACTCTTACTCTGGCATCATGGTTAAGGTCTTAACTCTTACTCTGGACTAATGGTTAAGGTCTTAGACTCTTACTCTGGACTAATGGTTAAGGTCTTAACTCTTACTCTGGCATCATGGTTAAGGTCTTAGACTCTTACTCTGGACTAATGGTTAAGGTCTTAACTCTTTCTCCGGACTAATGGTTAAGGTCTTAACTCTTACTCTGGACTAATGGTTAAGGTCTTAGACTCTTACTCTCGACTAATGGTTAAGGTCTTACTCTTACTCTGGCATCATGGTTAAGGTCTTAGACTCTTACTCTGGACTAATGGTTAAGGTCTTAACTCATACTCTGGACTAATGGTTAAGGTCTTAACTCTTACTCTGGACTAATGGTTAAGGTATTAACTCTTACTCTGGCATCATGGTTAAGGTCTTAACTCTTACTCTGGACTAATGGTTAAGGTCTTAACTCTTACTCTGGCATCATGGTTAAGGTCTTAACTCTTACTCTGGACTAATGGTTAATGTCTTAACTCTTACTCTGGGATCATGGTTAAGTTCGTAACTCTTACTGTGGCCTATTGGTTAAGGTCGTAACTCTTACTCTGGCATCATGGTTAATGTCTTAACTCTTACTCTGGCATCATGGTTAAGGTCTTAACTCTTACTCTGGACTAATGGTTAAGGTCTTAACTCTTACTCTGGACTAATGGTTAAGGTCTTAACTCTTACTCTGGAATCATGGTTAAGGTCTTAACTCTTACTCTGGACTAATGGTTAATGTCTTAACTCTTACTCTGGACTAATGGTTAAGGTCTTAACTCTTACTCTGGCATCATGGTTAAGGTCTTAGACTCTTACTCTGGACTAATGGTTAAGGTCTTAACTCTTACTCTGGCATCATTGTTAAGGTATTAACTCTTACTCTGGACTAATGGTTAAGGTCTTAGACTCTTACTCTGGACTAATGGTTAAGGTCTTAACTCTTTCTCTGGGCTAATGGTTAAGGTCTTAGACTCTTACTCTGGCATCATGGTTAAGGTCTTAGACTCTTACTCTGGCATCAAGGTTAAGGTCTTAACTCTTACTCTGGCATCATGGTTAAGGTCTTAAATCTTACTCTGGACTAATGGTTAAGGTCTTAGACTCTTACTCTGGACTAATGGTTAAGGTCTTAACTCTTACTCTGGCATCATGGTTAAGGTCTTAGACTCTTACTCTGGACTAATGGTTAAGGTCTTAACTCTTACTCTGGACTAATGGTTAAGGTCTTAACTCTTATTCTGGGCTAATGGTTAAGGTCTTAACTCTTACTCTGGACTAATTGTTAAGGTCTTAACTCTTACTCTGGACTAATGGTTAAGGTCTTAGACTCTTACTCTCGACTAATGGTTAAGGTCTTAACTCTTACTCTGGAATCATGGTTAAGGTCTTAGACTCTTACTCTGGACTAATGGTTAATGTCTTAACACATACTCTGGACTAATGGTTAAGGTCTTAGACTCTTACTCTGGACTAATGGTTAAGGTCTCAACTCTTACTCTGGACTAATGGTTAAGGTCTTAACTCTTACTCTGGACTAATGGTTAAGGTCTTAACTCTTACTCTGGCATTACGGTTAAGGCCTTAACTCTTACTCTGGACTAATGGTTAAGGTCTTAACTCTTACTCTGGGCTAATGGTTAAGGTCTTAACTCTTACTCTGGACTAATGGTTAAGGTCTTAACTCTTACTCTGGACAAATGGTTAAGGTCTTAGACTCTTACTCTGGCATCATGGTTAAGGTCTTAACTCTTACTCTGAACTAATGGTTAAGGTCTTAACTCTTACTCTGGCATCATGGTTAAGTTCGTAACTCATACTGTGGCCTATTGGTTAAGGTCCTAACTCTTACTCTGGCATCATGGTTAATATCTTAACTCTTACTCTGGCATCATGGTTAAGGTCTTAACTCTTACTCTGGACTAATGGTTAAGGTCTTAACTCTTACTCTAGCATCATGGTTAAGGTCTTAACTCTTACTCTGGGCTAATGGTTAAGGTCTTAACTCTTACTCTGGACTAATGGTTAAGGTCTTAACTCTTACTCTGGACTAATGGTTAAGGTCTTAACTCTTACTCTGGACTAATGGTTAAGGTCTTAACTCTTACTCTGGGCTAATGATTAAGGTCTTAACTCTTACTCTGGCATCATGGTTAAGGTCTTAACTCTTACTCTGGACTAATGGTTAAGGTCTTAACTCTTACTCTGGCATCACGGTTAAGGTCTTAACTCTTACTCTGGACTAATGGTTAAGGTCTTAACTCTTACTCTGGCATCATGGTTGAGGTCTTAACTCTTACTCTGGACTAATGGTTAAGGTCTTAACTCTTACTCTGGGCTAATGATTAAGGTCTTAACTCTTACTCTGGCATCATGGTTAAGGTCTTAACTCTTACTCTGGACTAATGGTTAAGGTCTTAACTCTTACTCTGGCATCATCGTTAAGGTCTTAACTCTCACTCTGGCATCATGGTTAAGGTCTTAGACTCTTACTCTGGAATAATGGTTAAGGTCTTAACTCTTACTCTGGACTAATGGTTAAGGTCTTAACTCTTACCGTGGCATCATCGTTAAGGTCTTAACTCTTACTCTGGCATCATGGTTAAGGTCTTAACTCTTACTCTGGACTAATGGTTAAGGTCTTAACTCTTACTCTGGACTAATGGTTAAGGTTTTAACTCTTACTCTGGCATCATGGTTAAGGTCTTAACTCTGGCATCATGGTTAAGGTCTTAACTCTTACTCTGGACTAATGGTTAAGGTCTTAACTCTTACTCTGGCATCATGGTTAAGGTCTTAGACTCATACTCTGGCATCATGGTTAAGGTCTTAACTTTTACTCTGGACTAATGGTTAAGGTCTTAACTCTTACTCTGGCATCATGGTTAAGGTCTTAGACTCTTACTCTGGACTAATGGTTAAGGTCTTAACTCTTACTCTGGGCTAATGGTTAAGGTCTTAACTCTTACTCTAGACTAATGGTTAAGGTCTTATCTCTTACTCTGGACTAATGGTTAAGGTCTTAGACTCTTACTCTGGCATTACGGTTAAGGCCTTAACTCTTACTCTGGACTAATGGTTAAGGTCTTAACTCTTACTCTGGGCTAATGGTTAAGGTCTTAACTCTTACTCTGGACTAATGGTTAAGGTCTTAACTCTTACTCTGGACAAATGGTTAAGGTCTTAGACTCTTACTCTCGACTAATGGTTAAGGTCTTACTCTTACTCTGGCATCATGGTTAAGGTCTTAGACTCTTACTCTGGACTAATGGTTAAGGTCTTAACTCATACTCTGGACTAATGGTTAAGGTCTTAACTCTTACTCTGGACTAATGGTTAAGGTATTAACTCTTACTCTGGCATCATGGTTAAGGTCTTAACTCTTACTCTGGACTAATGGTTAAGGTCTTAACTCTTACTCTGGCATCATGGTTAAGGTCTTAACTCTTACTCTGGACTAATGGTTAAGGTCTTAACTCTTACTCTGGGATCATGGTTAAGTTCGTAACTCATACTGTGGCCTATTGGTTAAGGTCCTAACTCTTACTCTGGACTAATGGTTAATGTCTTAACTCTTACTCTGGCATCATGGTTAAGGTCTTAACTCTTACTCTGGACTAATGGTTAAGGTCTTAACTCTTACTCTGGGATCATGGTTAAGTTCGTAACTCTTACTGTGGCCTATTGGTTAAGGTCCTAACTCTTACTCTGGCATCATGGTTAAGGTTTTAACTCTTACTCTGGACTAATGGTTAAGGTCTTATCTCTTACTCTGGGCTAATGATTAAGGTCTTAACTCTTACTCTGGCATCATGGTTAAGGTCTTAACTCTTACTCTGGCATCATGGTTAAGGTCTTAACTCTTACTCTGGACTAATGGTTAAGGTCTTAACTCTTACTCTGGCATCACGGTTAAGGTCTTAACTCTTACTCTGGACTAATGGATAAGGTCTTAACTCTTACTCTGGACTAATGGTTAAGGTCTTAACTCTTACTCTAGCATCATGGTTAAGGTCTTAACTCTTACTCTGGACTAATGGTTAAGGTCTTAACTCTTACTCTGGCATCATGGTTAAGGTCTTAACTCTTACTCTGGCATCATGGTTAAGGTCTTAACTCTTACTATGGACTAATGGTTAAGGTCTTAACTCTTACTCTGGACTAATGGTTAAGGTCTTAACTCTTACTCTGGCATCATGGTTAAGGTCTTAGACTCTTACTCTGGAATAATGGTTAAGGTCTTAACTCTTACTCTGGACTAATGGTTAAGGTCTTAACTCTTACTCTGGCATCACGGTTAAGGTCTTAACTCTTACTCTGGACTAATGGTTAAGGTCTTAACTCTTACTCTGGGCTAATGGTTAAGGTCTTAACTCTTACTCTGGACTAATGGTTAAGGTCTTAACTCTTACTCTGGACAAATGGTTAAGGTCTTAGACTCTTACTCTGGCATCATGGTTAAGGTCTTAACTCTTACTCTGAACTAATGGTTAAGGTCTTAACTCTTACTCTGGCATCATAGTTAAGTTCATAACTCATACTGTGGCCTATTGGTTAAGGTCCTAACTCTTACTCTGGCATCATGGTTAATATCTTAACTCTTATTCTGGCATCATGGTTAAGGTCTTAACTCTTACTCTGGACTAATGGTTAAGGTCTTAACTCTTACTCTGGCATCATAGTTAAGTTCATAACTCATACTGTGGCCTATTGGTTAAGGTCCTAACTCTTACTCTGGCATCATGGTTAATATCTTAACTCTTACTCTGGCATCATGGTTAAGGTCTTAACTCTTACTCTGGACTAATGGTTAAGGTCTTAACTCTTACTCTAGCATCACGGTTAAGGTCTTAACTCTTACTCTGGGCTAATGGTTAAGGTCTTAACTCTTACTCTGGACTAATGGTTAAGGTCTTAACTCTTACTCTGGACTAATGGTTAAGGTCTTAACTCTTACTCTGGGCTAATGATTAAGGTCTTAACTCTTACTCTGGCATCATGGTTAAGGTCTTAACTCTTACTCTGGACTATTGGTTAAGGTCTTAACTCTTACTCTGGACTAATGGTTACGGTCTTAACTCTTACTCTAGCATCATGGTTAAGGTCTTAACTCTTACTCTGGACTAATGGTTAAGGTCTTAACTCTTACTCTGGCATCATGGTTAAGGTCTTAACTCTTACTCTGGCATCATGGTTAAGGTCTTAACTCTTACTCTGGACTAATGGTTAAGGTCTTAGACTCTTACTCTGGACTAATGGTTAAGGTCTTAACTCTTACTCTGGCATCATGGTTAAGGTCTTAGACTCTTACTCTGGACTAATGGTTAAGGTCTTAACTCTTTCTCTGGACTAATGGTTAAGGTCTTAACTCTTACTCTGGACTAATGGTTAAGGTCTTAGACTCTTACTCTCGACTAATGGTTAAGGTCTTACTCTTACTCTGGCATCATGGTTAAGGTCTTAGACTCTTACTCTGGACTAATGGTTAAGGTCTTAACTCATACTCTGGACTAATGGTTAAGGTCTTAACTCTTACTCTGGACTAATGGTTAAGGTATTAACTCTTACTCTGGCATCATGGTTAAGGTCTTAACTCTTACTCTGGACTAATGGTTAAGGTCTTAACTCTTACTCTGGCATCATGGTTAAGGTCTTAACTCTTACTCTGGACTAATGGTTAATGTCTTAACTCTTACTCTGGGATCATGGTTAAGTTCGTAACTCTTACTGTGGCCTATTGGTTAAGGTCGTAACTCTTACTCTGGCATCATGGTTAATGTCTTAACTCTTACTCTGGCATCATGGTTAAGGTCTTAACTCTTACTCTGGACTAATGGTTAAGGTCTTAACTCTTACTCTGGACTAATGGTTAAGGTCTTAACTCTTACTCTGGAATCATGGTTAAGGTCTTAACTCTTACTCTGGACTAATGGTTAATGTCTTAACTCTTACTCTGGACTAATGGTTAAGGTCTTAACTCTTACTCTGGCATCATGGTTAAGGTCTTAGACTCTTACTCTGGACTAATGGTTAAGGTCTTAACTCTTACTCTGGCATCATTGTTAAGGTATTAACTCTTACTCTGGACTAATGGTTAAGGTCTTAGACTCTTACTCTGGACTAATGGTTAAGGTCTTAACTCTTTCTCTGGGCTAATGGTTAAGGTCTTAGACTCTTACTCTGGCATCATGGTTAAGGTCTTAGACTCTTACTCTGGCATCAAGGTTAAGGTCTTAACTCTTACTCTGGCATCATGGTTAAGGTCTTAAATCTTACTCTGGACTAATGGTTAAGGTCTTAGACTCTTACTCTGGACTAATGGTTAAGGTCTTAACTCTTACTCTGGCATCATGGTTAAGGTCTTAGACTCTTACTCTGGACTAATGGTTAAGGTCTTAACTCTTACTCTGGACTAATGGTTAAGGTCTTAACTCTTATTCTGGGCTAATGGTTAAGGTCTTAACTCTTACTCTGGACTAATTGTTAAGGTCTTAACTCTTACTCTGGACTAATGGTTAAGGTCTTAGACTCTTACTCTCGACTAATGGTTAAGGTCTTAACTCTTACTCTGGAATCATGGTTAAGGTCTTAGACTCTTACTCTGGACTAATGGTTAATGTCTTAACACATACTCTGGACTAATGGTTAAGGTCTTAGACTCTTACTCTGGACTAATGGTTAAGGTCTCAACTCTTACTCTGGACTAATGGTTAAGGTCTTAACTCTTACTCTGGACTAATGGTTAAGGTCTTAACTCTTACTCTGGCATTACGGTTAAGGCCTTAACTCTTACTCTGGACTAATGGTTAAGGTCTTAACTCTTACTCTGGGCTAATGGTTAAGGTCTTAACTCTTACTCTGGACTAATGGTTAAGGTCTTAACTCTTACTCTGGACAAATGGTTAAGGTCTTAGACTCTTACTCTGGCATCATGGTTAAGGTCTTAACTCTTACTCTGAACTAATGGTTAAGGTCTTAACTCTTACTCTGGCATCATGGTTAAGTTCGTAACTCATACTGTGGCCTATTGGTTAAGGTCCTAACTCTTACTCTGGCATCATGGTTAATATCTTAACTCTTACTCTGGCATCATGGTTAAGGTCTTAACTCTTACTCTGGACTAATGGTTAAGGTCTTAACTCTTACTCTAGCATCATGGTTAAGGTCTTAACTCTTACTCTGGGCTAATGGTTAAGGTCTTAACTCTTACTCTGGACTAATGGTTAAGGTCTTAACTCTTACTCTGGACTAATGGTTAAGGTCTTAACTCTTACTCTGGACTAATGGTTAAGGTCTTAACTCTTACTCTGGGCTAATGATTAAGGTCTTAACTCTTACTCTGGCATCATGGTTAAGGTCTTAACTCTTACTCTGGACTAATGGTTAAGGTCTTAACTCTTACTCTGGCATCACGGTTAAGGTCTTAACTCTTACTCTGGACTAATGGTTAAGGTCTTAACTCTTACTCTGGCATCATGGTTGAGGTCTTAACTCTTACTCTGGACTAATGGTTAAGGTCTTAACTCTTACTCTGGGCTAATGATTAAGGTCTTAACTCTTACTCTGGCATCATGGTTAAGGTCTTAACTCTTACTCTGGACTAATGGTTAAGGTCTTAACTCTTACTCTGGCATCATCGTTAAGGTCTTAACTCTCACTCTGGCATCATGGTTAAGGTCTTAGACTCTTACTCTGGAATAATGGTTAAGGTCTTAACTCTTACTCTGGACTAATGGTTAAGGTCTTAACTCTTACCGTGGCATCATCGTTAAGGTCTTAACTCTTACTCTGGCATCATGGTTAAGGTCTTAACTCTTACTCTGGACTAATGGTTAAGGTCTTAACTCTTACTCTGGACTAATGGTTAAGGTTTTAACTCTTACTCTGGCATCATGGTTAAGGTCTTAACTCTGGCATCATGGTTAAGGTCTTAACTCTTACTCTGGACTAATGGTTAAGGTCTTAACTCTTACTCTGGCATCATGGTTAAGGTCTTAGACTCATACTCTGGCATCATGGTTAAGGTCTTAACTTTTACTCTGGACTAATGGTTAAGGTCTTAACTCTTACTCTGGCATCATGGTTAAGGTCTTAGACTCTTACTCTGGACTAATGGTTAAGGTCTTAACTCTTACTCTGGGCTAATGGTTAAGGTCTTAACTCTTACTCTAGACTAATGGTTAAGGTCTTATCTCTTACTCTGGACTAATGGTTAAGGTCTTAGACTCTTACTCTGGCATTACGGTTAAGGCCTTAACTCTTACTCTGGACTAATGGTTAAGGTCTTAACTCTTACTCTGGGCTAATGGTTAAGGTCTTAACTCTTACTCTGGACTAATGGTTAAGGTCTTAACTCTTACTCTGGACAAATGGTTAAGGTCTTAGACTCTTACTCTGGCATCATGGTTAAGGTCTTAACTCTTACTCTGAACTAATGGTTAAGGTCTTAACTCTTACTCTGGCATCATGGTTAAGTTCGTAACTCATACTGTGGCCTATTGGTTAAGGTCCTAACTCTTACTCTGGCATCATGGTTAATATCTTAACTCTTACTCTGGCATCATGGTTAAGGTCTTAACTCTTACTCTGGACTAATGGTTAAGGTCTTAACTCTTACTCTAGCATCATGGTTAAGGTCTTAACTCTTACTCTGGGCTAATGGTTAAGGTCTTAACTCTTACTCTGGACTAATGGTTAAGGTCTTAACTCTTACTCTGGACTAATGGTTAAGGTCTTAACTCTTACTCTGGACTAATGGTTAAGGTCTTAACTCTTACTCTGGGCTAATGATTAAGGTCTTAACTCTTACTCTGGCATCATGGTTAAGGTCTTAACTCTTACTCTGGACTAATGGTTAAGGTCTTAACTCTTACTCTGGCATCACGGTTAAGGTCTTAACTCTTACTCTGGACTAATGGTTAAGGTCTTAACTCTTACTCTGGCATCATGGTTGAGGTCTTAACTCTTACTCTGGACTAATGGTTAAGGTCTTAACTCTTACTCTGGGCTAATGATTAAGGTCTTAACTCTTACTCTGGCATCATGGTTAAGGTCTTAACTCTTACTCTGGACTAATGGTTAAGGTCTTAACTCTTACTCTGGCATCATCGTTAAGGTCTTAACTCTCACTCTGGCATCATGGTTAAGGTCTTAGACTCTTACTCTGGAATAATGGTTAAGGTCTTAACTCTTACTCTGGACTAATGGTTAAGGTCTTAACTCTTACCGTGGCATCATCGTTAAGGTCTTAACTCTTACTCTGGCATCATGGTTAAGGTCTTAACTCTTACTCTGGACTAATGGTTAAGGTCTTAACTCTTACTCTGGACTAATGGTTAAGGTTTTAACTCTTACTCTGGCATCATGGTTAAGGTCTTAACTCTGGCATCATGGTTAAGGTCTTAACTCTTACTCTGGACTAATGGTTAAGGTCTTAACTCTTACTCTGGCATCATGGTTAAGGTCTTAGACTCATACTCTGGCATCATGGTTAAGGTCTTAACTTTTACTCTGGACTAATGGTTAAGGTCTTAACTCTTACTCTGGCATCATGGTTAAGGTCTTAGACTCTTACTCTGGACTAATGGTTAAGGTCTTAACTCTTACTCTGGGCTAATGGTTAAGGTCTTAACTCTTACTCTAGACTAATGGTTAAGGTCTTATCTCTTACTCTGGACTAATGGTTAAGGTCTTAGACTCTTACTCTGGCATTACGGTTAAGGCCTTAACTCTTACTCTGGACTAATGGTTAAGGTCTTAACTCTTACTCTGGGCTAATGGTTAAGGTCTTAACTCTTACTCTGGACTAATGGTTAAGGTCTTAACTCTTACTCTGGACAAATGGTTAAGGTCTTAGACTCTTACTCTGGCATCATGGTTAAGGTCTTAACTCTTACTCTGAACTAATGGTTAAGGTCTTAACTCTTACTCTGGCATCATGGTTAAGTTCGTAACTCATACTGTGGCCTATTGGTTAAGGTCCTAACTCTTACTCTGGCATCATGGTTAATATCTTAACTCTTACTCTGGCATCATGGTTAAGGTCTTAACTCTTACTCTGGACTAATGGTTAAGGTCTTAACTCTTACTCTAGCATCATGGTTAAGGTCTTAACTCTTACTCTGGGCTAATGGTTAAGGTCTTAACTCTTACTCTGGACTAATGGTTAAGGTCTTAACTCTTACTCTGGACTAATGGTTAAGGTCTTAACTCTTACTCTGGACTAATGGTTAAGGTCTTAACTCTTACTCTGGGCTAATGATTAAGGTCTTAACTCTTACTCTGGCATCATGGTTAAGGTCTTAACTCTTACTCTGGACTAATGGTTAAGGTCTTAACTCTTACTCTGGCATCACGGTTAAGGTCTTAACTCTTACTCTGGACTAATGGTTAAGGTCTTAACTCTTACTCTGGCATCATGGTTGAGGTCTTAACTCTTACTCTGGACTAATGGTTAAGGTCTTAACTCTTACTCTGGGCTAATGATTAAGGTCTTAACTCTTACTCTGGCATCATGGTTAAGGTCTTAACTCTTACTCTGGACTAATGGTTAAGGTCTTAACTCTTACTCTGGCATCATCGTTAAGGTCTTAACTCTCACTCTGGCATCATGGTTAAGGTCTTAGACTCTTACTCTGGACTAATGGTTAAGGTCTTAACTCTTACTCTGGACTAATGGTTAAGGTCTTAACTCTTACTCTGGCATCATCGTTAAGGTCTTAACTCTTACTCTGGCATCATGGTTAAGGTCTTAACTCTTACTCTGGACTAATGGTTAAGGTCTTAACTCTTACTCTGGACTAATGGTTAAGGTTTTAACTCTTACTCTGGCATCATGGTTAAGGTCTTAACTCTGGCATCATGGTTAAGGTCTTAACTCTTACTCTGGACTAATGGTTAAGGTCTTAACTCTTACTCTGGCATCATGGTTAAGGTCTTAGACTCATACTCTGGCATCATGGTTAAGGTCTTATCTTTTACTCTGGACTAATGGTTAAGGTCTTAACTCTTACTCTGGCATCATGGTTAAGGTCTTAGACTCTTACTCTGGACTAATGGTTAAGGTCTTAACTCTTACTCTGGGCTAATGGTTAAGGTCTTAACTCTTACTCTAGACTAATGGTTAAGGTCTTATCTCTTACTCTGGACTAATGGTTAAGGTCTTAGACTCTTACTCTGGCATCATGGATAAGGTCTTAGACTCTTACTCTGGACTACTGGTTAATGTCTTAACTCTTACTCTGGCGTCATGGTTAAGGTCTTAACTCTCACTCTGGCATCATGGTTAAGGTCTTAACTCTTAATCTGTACTCATGGTTAAGGTCTCAACTCTTACTCTGGCATCATGGTTAAGGTCTTAACTCTTACTCTGGACTAATGGTTAAGGTCTTAACTCTTACTCTGGACTAATGGTTAAGGTCTTAACTCTTACTCTGGCATCATGGTTAAGGTCTTAACTCTTACTCTGGACACATGGTTAAGGTCTTAACTCTTACTCTGGACTAATGGTTAAGGTCTTAACTCTTACTCTGGCATCATGGTTAAGGTCTTAGACTCTTACTCTGGACTAATGGTTAAGGTATTAACTCTTACTCTGGCATCATGGTTAAGGTCTTAACTCTTACTCTGGACTAATGGTTAAGGTCTTAGACTCTTACTCTGGACTAATGGTTAAGGTCTTAACTTTTTCTCTGGGCTAATGGTTAAGGTCTTAGACTCTTACTCTGGCATCATGGTTAAGGTCTTAGACTCTTACTCTGGCATCATGGTTAAGGTCTTAACTCTTACTCTGGACTAATGGTTAATGTCTGAACTCTTACTCTGGACTAATGGTTAAGGTCTTAACTCTTACTCTGGACTAATGGTTAAGGTCTTAGACTCTTACTCTCGACTAATGGTTAAGGTCTTAACTCTTACTCTGGAATCATGGTTAAGGTCTTAGACTCTTACTCTGGACTAATGGTTAAGGTCTTAACTCATACTCTGGACTAATGGTTAAGGTCTTAGACTCTTACTCTGGACTAATGGTTAAGGTCTTAACTCTTACTCTGGACTAATGGTTAAGGTCTTAACTCTTACTCTGGACTAATGGTTAAGGTCTTAACTCTTACGCTGGCATCATGGTTAAGGTCTTAACTCTTACTCTGGACTAATGGTTAAGGTCTTAACTCTTACTCTGGCATCATGGTTAAGGTCTTAACTCTTACTTTGGACTAATGGTTAAGGTCTTAACTCTTACTCTGGTATCATGGTTAAGGTCTTAACACTTACTCTGGACTAATGGTTAAGGTCTTAACTCTTACTCTGGCATCATCGTTAAGGTCTTAACTCTTACTCTGGCATCATGGTTAAGGTCTTAGACTCTTACTCTGGACTAATGGTTAAGGTCTTAACTCTTACTCTGGACTAATGGTTAAGGTCTTAACTCTTACTCTTGCATCATCGTTAAGGTCTTAACTCTTACTCTGGCATCATGGTTAAGGTCTTAACTCTTACTCTGGACTAATGGTTAAGGTCTTAACTCTTACTCTGGACTAATGGTTAAGGTCTTAACTCTTACTCTGGCATCATGGTTAAGGTCTTAACTCTGGCATCATGGTTAAGGTCTTAACTCTTACTCTGGACTAATGGTTAAGGTCTTAACTCTTAGTCTGGCATCATGGTTAAGGTCTTATCTCTTACTCTGGACTAATGGTTAAGGTCTTAGACTCTTACTCTGGACTAATGGTTAAGGTCTTAACTCTTTCTCTGGGCTAATGGTTAAGGTCTTAGACTCTTACTCTGGCATCATGGTTAAGGTCTTAGACTCTTACTCTGGCATCAAGGTTAAGGTCTTAACTCTTACTCTGGCATCATGGTTAAGGTCTTAACTCTTACTCTGGACCAATGGTTAAGGTCTTAATTCTTACTCTGGACTAATGGTTAAGGTCTTAGACTCTTACTCTGGACTAATGGTTAAGGTCTTAACTTTTTCTCTGGGCTAATGGTTAAGGTCTTAGACTCTTACTCTGGCATCAAGGTTAAGGTCTTAACTCTTACTCTGGCATCATGGTTAAGGTCTTAACTCTTACTCTGGACTAATGGTTAAGGTCTGAACTCTTACTCTGGACTAATGGTTAAGGTCTTAACTCTTACTCTGGACTAATGGTTAAGGTCTTAGACTCTTACTCTCGACTAATGGTTAAGGTCTTAACTCTTACTCTGGAATCATGGTTAAGGTCTAAGACTCTTACTCTGGACTCATGGTTAAGGTCTTAACTCATACTCTGGACTAATGGTTAAGGCCTTAGACTCTTACTCTGGACTAATGGTTAAGGTCTTAACTCTTACTCTGGACTAATGGTTAAGGTCTTAACTCTTACGCTGGCATCATGGTTAAGGTCTTAACTCTTACTCTGGACTTATGATTAAGGTCTTAACTCTTACTCTGGCATCATGGTTAAGGTCTTAACTCTTACTCTGGACTAATGGTTAAGGTCTTAACTCTTACTCTGGCATCATGGTTAAGGTCTTAACACTTACTCTGGACTAATGGTTAAGGTCTTAACTCTTATTCTGGCATCATCGTTAAGGTCTTAACTCTTACTCTGGCATCATGGTTAAGGTCTTAGACTCTTACTCTGGACTAATGGTTAAGGTCTTAACTCTTACTCTGGACTAATGGTTAAGGTCTTAACTCTTACTCTTGCATCATCGTTAAGGTCTTAACTCTTACTCTGGCATCATGGTTAAGGTCTTAACTCTTACTCTGGACTAATGGTTAAGGTCTTAACTCTTACTCTGGACTAATGGTTAAGGTCTTAACTCTTACTCTGGCATCATGGTTAAGGTCTTAACTCTGGCATCATGGTTAAGGTCTTAACTCTTACTCTGAACTAATGGTTAAGGTCTTAACTCTTAGTCTGGCATCATGGTTAAGGTCTTAACTCTTACTCTGGACTAATGGTTAAGGTCTTAGACTCTTACTCTGGACTAATGGTTAAGGTCTTAACTCTTTCTCTGGGCTAATGGTTAAGGTCTTAGACTCTTACTCTGGCATCATGATTAAGGTCTTAGACTCTTACTCTGGCATCAAGGTTAAGGTCTTAACTCTTACTCTGGCATCATGTTTAAGGTCTTAACTCTTACTCTGGACTAATGGTTAAGGTCTTAACTCTTACTCTGGACTAATGGTTGAGGTCTTAACTCTTACTCTTGCATCATCGTTAAGGTCTTAACTCTTACTCTGGCATCATGGTTAAGGTCTTAACTCTTACTCTGGACTAATGGTTAAGGTCTTAACTCTTACTCTGGGATCATGGTTAAGTTCGTAACTCTTACTGTGGCCTATTGGTTAAGGTCCTAACTCTTACTCTGGCATCATGGTTAAGGTCTTAGACTCATACTTTGGCATCATGGTTAAGATCTTATCTCTTCCTCTGGACTAATGGTTAAGGTCTTAACTCTTACTCTGGAATCATGGTTAAGGTCTTAGACTCTTACTTTGGACTAATGGTTAAGGTCTTAACTCTTACTCTGGGCTAATGGTTAAGGTCTTATCTCTTACTCTGGACTAATGGTTAAGGTCTTATCTCTTACTCTGGACTAATGGTTAAGGTCTTAGACTCTTACTCTGGCATCATGGATAAGGTCTTAGACTCTTACTCTGGACTACTGGTTAATGTCTTAACTCTTACTCTGGCGTCATGGTTAAGGTCTTAACTCTCACTCTGGCATCATGGTTAAGGTCTTAACTCTTACTCTGTACTCATGGTTAAGGTCTTAACTCTTACTCTGGCATCATGGTTAAGGTCTTAACTCTTACTCTGGACTAATGGTTAAGGTCTTAACTCTTACTCTGGACTAATGGTTAAGGTCTTAACTCTTACTCTGGAATCATGGTTAAGGTCTTAACTCTTACTCTGGACTAATGGTTAATGTCTTAACTCTTACTCTGGACTAATGGTTAAGGTCTTAACTCTTACTCTGGCATCATGGTTAAGGTCTTAGACTCTTACTCTGGACTAATGGTTAAGGTCTTAACTCTTACTCTGGCATCATTGTTAAGGTATTAACTCTTACTCTGGACTAATGGTTAAGGTCTTAGACTCTTACTCTGGACTAATGGTTAAGGTCTTAACTCTTTCTCTGGGCTAATGGTTAAGGTCTTAGACTCTTACTCTGGCATCATGGTTAAGGTCTTAGACTCTTACTCTGGCATCAAGGTTAAGGTCTTAACTCTTACTCTGGCATCATGGTTAAGGTCTTAAATCTTACTCTGGACTAATGGTTAAGGTCTTAGACTCTTACTCTGGACTAATGGTTAAGGTCTTAACTCTTACTCTGGCATCATGGTTAAGGTCTTAGACTCTTACTCTGGACTAATGGTTAAGGTCTTAACTCTTACTCTGGACTAATGGTTAAGGTCTTAACTCTTATTCTGGGCTAATGGTTAAGGTCTTAACTCTTACTCTGGACTAATTGTTAAGGTCTTAACTCTTACTCTGGACTAATGGTTAAGGTCTTAGACTCTTACTCTCGACTAATGGTTAAGGTCTTAACTCTTACTCTGGAATCATGGTTAAGGTCTTAGACTCTTACTCTGGACTAATGGTTAATGTCTTAACACATACTCTGGACTAATGGTTAAGGTCTTAGACTCTTACTCTGGACTAATGGTTAAGGTCTCAACTCTTACTCTGGACTAATGGTTAAGGTCTTAACTCTTACTCTGGACTAATGGTTAAGGTCTTAACTCTTACTCTGGCATTACGGTTAAGGCCTTAACTCTTACTCTGGACTAATGGTTAAGGTCTTAACTCTTACTCTGGGCTAATGGTTAAGGTCTTAACTCTTACTCTGGACTAATGGTTAAGGTCTTAACTCTTACTCTGGACAAATGGTTAAGGTCTTAGACTCTTACTCTGGCATCATGGTTAAGGTCTTAACTCTTACTCTGAACTAATGGTTAAGGTCTTAACTCTTACTCTGGCATCATGGTTAAGTTCGTAACTCATACTGTGGCCTATTGGTTAAGGTCCTAACTCTTACTCTGGCATCATGGTTAATATCTTAACTCTTACTCTGGCATCATGGTTAAGGTCTTAACTCTTACTCTGGACTAATGGTTAAGGTCTTAACTCTTACTCTAGCATCATGGTTAAGGTCTTAACTCTTACTCTGGGCTAATGGTTAAGGTCTTAACTCTTACTCTGGACTAATGGTTAAGGTCTTAACTCTTACTCTGGACTAATGGTTAAGGTCTTAACTCTTACTCTGGACTAATGGTTAAGGTCTTAACTCTTACTCTGGGCTAATGATTAAGGTCTTAACTCTTACTCTGGCATCATGGTTAAGGTCTTAACTCTTACTCTGGACTAATGGTTAAGGTCTTAACTCTAACTCTGGCATCACGGTTAAGGTCTTAACTCTTACTCTGGACTAATGGTTAAGGTCTTAACTCTTACTCTGGCATCATGGTTGAGGTCTTAACTCTTACTCTGGACTAATGGTTAAGGTCTTAACTCTTACTCTGGGCTAATGATTAAGGTCTTAACTCTTACTCTGGCATCATGGTTAAGGTCTTAACTCTTACTCTGGACTAATGGTTAAGGTCTTAACTCTTACTCTGGCATCATCGTTAAGGTCTTAACTCTCACTCTGGCATCATGGTTAAGGTCTTAGACTCTTACTCTGGACTAATGGTTAAGGTCTTAACTCTTACTCTGGACTAATGGTTAAGGTCTTAACTCTTACCGTGGCATCATCGTTAAGGTCTTAACTCTTACTCTGGCATCATGGTTAAGGTCTTAACTCTTACTCTGGACTAATGGTTAAGGTCTTAACTCTTACTCTGGACTAATGGTTAAGGTTTTAACTCTTACTCTGGCATCATGGTTAAGGTCTTAACTCTGGCATCATGGTTAAGGTCTTAACTCTTACTCTGGACTAATGGTTAAGGTCTTAACTCTTACTCTGGCATCATGGTTAAGGTCTTAGACTCATACTCTGGCATCATGGTTAAGGTCTTAACTTTTACTCTGGACTAATGGTTAAGGTCTTAACTCTTACTCTGGCATCATGGTTAAGGTCTTAGACTCTTACTCTGGACTAATGGTTAAGGTCTTAACTCTTACTCTGGGCTAATGGTTAAGGTCTTAACTCTTACTCTAGACTAATGGTTAAGGTCTTATCTCTTACTCTGGACTAATGGTTAAGGTCTTAGACTCTTACTCTGGCATCATGGATAAGGTCTTAGACTCTTACTCTGGACTACTGGTTAATGTCTTAACTCTTACTCTGGCGTCATGGTTAAGGTCTTAACTCTCACTCTGGCATCATGGTTAAGGTCTTAACTCTTAATCTGTACTCATGGTTAAGGTCTCAACTCTTACTCTGGCATCATGGTTAAGGTCTTAACTCTTACTCTGGACTAATGGTTAAGGTCTTAACTCTTACTCTGGACTAATGGTTAAGGTCTTAACTCTTACTCTGGCATCATGGTTAAGGTCTTAACTCTTACTCTGGACACATGGTTAAGGTCTTAACTCTTACTCTGGACTAATGGTTAAGGTCTTAACTCTTACTCTGGCATCATGGTTAAGGTCTTAGACTCTTACTCTGGACTAATGGTTAAGGTATTAACTCTTACTCTGGCATCATGGTTAAGGTCTTAACTCTTACTCTGGACTAATGGTTAAGGTCTTAGACTCTTACTCTGGACTAATGGTTAAGGTCTTAACTTTTTCTCTGGGCTAATGGTTAAGGTCTTAGACTCTTACTCTGGCATCATGGTTAAGGTCTTAGACTCTTACTCTGGCATCATGGTTAAGGTCTTAACTCTTACTCTGGACTAATGGTTAATGTCTGAACTCTTACTCTGGACTAATGGTTAAGGTCTTAACTCTTACTCTGGACTAATGGTTAAGGTCTTAGACTCTTACTCTCGACTAATGGTTAAGGTCTTAACTCTTACTCTGGAATCATGGTTAAGGTCTTAGACTCTTACTCTGGACTAATGGTTAAGGTCTTAACTCATACTCTGGACTAATGGTTAAGGTCTTAGACTCTTACTCTGGACTAATGGTTAAGGTCTTAACTCTTACTCTGGACTAATGGTTAAGGTCTTAACTCTTACTCTGGACTAATGGTTAAGGTCTTAACTCTTACGCTGGCATCATGGTTAAGGTCTTAACTCTTACTCTGGACTAATGGTTAAGGTCTTAACTCTTACTCTGGCATCATGGTTAAGGTCTTAACTCTTACTTTGGACTAATGGTTAAGGTCTTAACTCTTACTCTGGCATCATGGTTAAGGTCTTAACACTTACTCTGGACTAATGGTTAAGGTCTTAACTCTTACTCTGGCATCATCGTTAAGGTCTTAACTCTTACTCTGGCATCATGGTTAAGGTCTTAGACTCTTACTCTGGACTAATGGTTAAGGTCTTAACTCTTACTCTGGACTAATGGTTAAGGTCTTAACTCTTACTCTTGCATCATCGTTAAGGTCTTAACTCTTACTCTGGCATCATGGTTAAGGTCTTAACTCTTACTCTGGACTAATGGTTAAGGTCTTAACTCTTACTCTGGACTAATGGTTAAGGTCTTAACTCTTACTCTGGCATCATGGTTAAGGTCTTAACTCTGGCATCATGGTTAAGGTCTTAACTCTTACTCTGGACTAATGGTTAAGGTCTTAACTCTTAGTCTGGCATCATGGTTAAGGTCTTATCTCTTACTCTGGACTAATGGTTAAGGTCTTAGACTCTTACTCTGGACTAATGGTTAAGGTCTTAACTCTTTCTCTGGGCTAATGGTTAAGGTCTTAGACTCTTACTCTGGCATCATGGTTAAGGTCTTAGACTCTTACTCTGGCATCAAGGTTAAGGTCTTAACTCTTACTCTGGCATCATGGTTAAGGTCTTAACTCTTACTCTGGACCAATGGTTAAGGTCTTAATTCTTACTCTGGACTAATGGTTAAGGTCTTAGACTCTTACTCTGGACTAATGGTTAAGGTCTTAACTTTTTCTCTGGGCTAATGGTTAAGGTCTTAGACTCTTACTCTGGCATCATGGTTAAGGTCTTAGACTCTTACTCTGGCATCAAGGTTAAGGTCTTAACTCTTACTCTGGCATCATGGTTAAGGTCTTAACTCTTACTCTGGACTAATGGTTAAGGTCTGAACTCTTACTCTGGACTAATGGTTAAGGTCTTAACTCTTACTCTGGACTAATGGTTAAGGTCTTAGACTCTTACTCTCGACTAATGGTTAAGGTCTTAACTCTTACTCTGGAATCATGGTTAAGGTCTAAGACTCTTACTCTGGACTCATGGTTAAGGTCTTAACTCATACTCTGGACTAATGGTTAAGGCCTTAGACTCTTACTCTGGACTAATGGTTAAGGTCTTAACTCTTACTCTGGACTAATGGTTAAGGTCTTAACTCTTACTCTGGACTAATGGTTAAGGTCTTAACTCTTACGCTGGCATCATGGTTAAGGTCTTAACTCTTACTCTGGACTTATGATTAAGGTCTTAACTCTTACTCTGGCATCATGGTTAAGGTCTTAACTCTTACTCTGGACTAATGGTTAAGGTCTTAACTCTTACTCTGGCATCATGGTTAAGGTCTTAACACTTACTCTGGACTAATGGTTAAGGTCTTAACTCTTACTCTGGCATCATCGTTAAGGTCTTAACTCTTACTCTGGCATCATGGTTAAGGTCTTAGACTCTTATTCTGGACTAATGGTTAAGGTCTTAACTCTTACTCTGGACTAATGGTTAAGGTCTTAACTCTTACTCTTGCATCATCGTTAAGGTCTTAACTCTTACTCTGGCATCATGGTTAAGGTCTTAACTCTTACTCTGGACTAATGGTTAAGGTCTTAACTCTTACTCTGGACTAATGGTTAAGGTCTTAACTCTTACTCTGGCATCATGGTTAAGGTCTTAACTCTGGCATCATGGTTAAGGTCTTAACTCTTACTCTGAACTAATGGTTAAGGTCTTAACTCTTAGTCTGGCATCATGGTTAAGGTCTTAACTCTTACTCTGGACTAATGGTTAAGGTCTTAGACTCTTACTCTGGACTAATGGTTAAGGTCTTAACTCTTTCTCTGGGCTAATGGTTAAGGTCTTAGACTCTTACTCTGGCATCATGATTAAGGTCTTAGACTCTTACTCTGGCATCAAGGTTAAGGTCTTAACTCTTACTCTGGCATCATGTTTAAGGTCTTAACTCTTACTCTGGACTAATGGTTAAGGTCTTAACTCTTACTCTGGACTAATGGTTGAGGTCTTAACTCTTACTCTTGCATCATCGTTAAGGTCTTAACTCTTACTCTGGCATCATGGTTAAGGTCTTAACTCTTACTCTGGACTAATGGTTAAGGTCTTAACTCTTACTCTGGGATCATGGTTAAGTTCGTAACTCTTACTGTGGCCTATTGGTTAAGGTCCTAACTCTTACTCTGGCATCATGGTTAAGGTCTTAGACTCATACTTTGGCATCATGGTTAAGATCTTATCTCTTCCTCTGGACTAATGGTTAAGGTCTTAACTCTTACTCTGGAATCATGGTTAAGGTCTTATCTCTTACTCTGGACTAATGGTTAAGGTCTTATCTCTTACTCTGGACTAATGGTTAAGGTCTTAGACTCTTACTCTGGCATCATGGATAAGGTCTTAGACTCTTACTCTGGACTACTGGTTAATGTCTTAACTCTTACTCTGGCGTCATGGTTAAGGTCTTAACTCTCACTCTGGCATCATGGTTAAGGTCTTAACTCTTACTCTGTACTCATGGTTAAGGTCTTAACTCTTACTCTGGCATCATGGTTAAGGTCTTAACTCTTACTCTGGACTAATGGTTAAGGTCTTAACTCTTACTCTGGACTAATGGTTAAGGTCTTAACTCTTACTCTGGAATCATGGTTAAGGTCTTAACTCTTACTCTGGACTAATGGTTAATGTCTTAACTCTTACTCTGGACTAATGGTTAAGGTCTTAACTCTTACTCTGGCATCATGGTTAAGGTCTTAGACTCTTACTCTGGACTAATGGTTAAGGTCTTAACTCTTACTCTGGCATCATTGTTAAGGTATTAACTCTTACTCTGGACTAATGGTTAAGGTCTTAGACTCTTACTCTGGACTAATGGTTAAGGTCTTAACTCTTTCTCTGGGCTAATGGTTAAGGTCTTAGACTCTTACTCTGGCATCATGGTTAAGGTCTTAGACTCTTACTCTGGCATCAAGGTTAAGGTCTTAACTCTTACTCTGGCATCATGGTTAAGGTCTTAAATCTTACTCTGGACTAATGGTTAAGGTCTTAGACTCTTACTCTGGACTAATGGTTAAGGTCTTAACTCTTACTCTGGCATCATGGTTAAGGTCTTAGACTCTTACTCTGGACTAATGGTTAAGGTCTTAACTCTTACTCTGGACTAATGGTTAAGGTCTTAACTCTTATTCTGGGCTAATGGTTAAGGTCTTAACTCTTACTCTGGACTAATTGTTAAGGTCTTAACTCTTACTCTGGACTAATGGTTAAGGTCTTAGACTCTTACTCTCGACTAATGGTTAAGGTCTTAACTCTTACTCTGGAATCATGGTTAAGGTCTTAGACTCTTACTCTGGACTAATGGTTAATGTCTTAACACATACTCTGGACTAATGGTTAAGGTCTTAGACTCTTACTCTGGACTAATGGTTAAGGTCTCAACTCTTACTCTGGACTAATGGTTAAGGTCTTAACTCTTACTCTGGACTAATGGTTAAGGTCTTAACGCTTACGCTGGCATCATGGTTAAGGTCTTAACTCTTACTCTGGACTAATGGTTAAGGTCTTAACTCTTACTCTGGCATCATGGTTAAGGTCTTAACTCTTACTCTGGACTAATGGTTAAGGTCTTAACTCTTACTCTGGCATCATGGTTAAGGTCTTAACACTTACTCTGGACTAATGGTTAAGGTCTTAACTCTTACTCTGGCATCATCGTTAAGGTCTTAACTCTTACTCTGGCATCATGGTTAAGGTCTTAGACTCTTACTCTGGACTAATGGTTAAGGTCTTACCTCTTACCCTGGACTAATGGTTAAGGTCTTAACTCTTACTCTTGCATCATCGTTAAGGTCTTAACTCTTACTCTGGCATCATGGTTAAGGTCTTAACTCTTACTCTGGACTAATGGTTATGGTCTTAACTCTTACTCTAGACTAATGGTTAAGGTATTAACTCTTTCTCTGGCATCATGGTTAAGGTCTTAACTCTGGCATCATGGTTAAGGTCTTAACTCTTACTCTGGACTAATGGTTAGGGTCTTAACTCTTAGTCTGGCATCATGGTTAAGGTCTTATCTCTCACTCTGGACTAATGGTTAAGGTCTTAGACTCTAACTCTGGACTAATGGTTAAGGTCTTAACTCTTTCTCTGGGCTAATGGTTAAGGTCTTAGACTCTTACTCTGGCATCATGGTTAAGGTCTTAGACTCTTACTCTGGCATCAAGGTTAAGGTCTTAACTCTTACTCTGGCATCATGGTTAAGGTCTTAACTCTTACTCTGGACCAATGGTTAAGGTCTTAACTCTTACTCTGGACTAATGGTTAAGGTCTTAACTCTTACTCTGGACTAATGGTTAAGGTCTTAACTCTTACTCTTGCATCATCGTTAAGGTCTTAACTCTTACTCTGGCATCATGGTTAAGGTCTTAACTCTTACTCTGGCATCATGGTTAAGGTCTTAACTCTTACTCTGGACTAATGGTTAAGGTCTTAACTCTTACTCTGGGATCATGGTTAAGGTCTTAACTCTTACTCTGGACACATGGTTAAGGTCTTAACTCTTACTCTGGACTAATGGTTAAGGTCTTAACTCTTATTCTGGCATCATGGTTAAGGTCTTAGACTCTTACTCTGGACTAATGGTTAAGGTCTTAACTCTTACTCTGGCATCATGGTTAAGGTCTTAACTCTTACTCTGGACTAATGGTTAAGGTCTTAGACTCTTACTCTGGACTAATGGTTAAGGTCTTAGACTCTTACTCTGGACTAATGGTTAAGGTCTTAACTCTTACTCTGGACTAATGGTTAAGGTCTTAACTCTTACGCTGGCATCATGGTTAAGGTCTTAACTCTTACTCTGGACTAATGGTTAAGGTCTTAACTCTTACTCTGGCATCATGGTTAAGGTCTTAACTCTTACTTTGGACTAATGGTTAAGGTCTTAACTCTTACTCTGGCATCATGGTTAAGGTCTTAACACTTACTCTGGACTAATGGTTAAGGTCTTAACTCTTACTCTGGCATCATCGTTAAGGTCTTAACTCTTACTCTGGCATCATGGTTAAGGTCTTAGACTCTTACTCTGGACTAATGGTTAAGGTCTTAACTCTTACTCTGGACTAATGGTTAAGGTCTTAACTCTTACTCTTGCATCATCATTAAGGTCTTAACTCTTACTCTGGCATCATGGTTAAGGTCTTAACTCTTACTCTGGACTAATGGTTAAGGTCTTAACTCTTACTCTGGACTAATGGTTAAGGTCTTAACTCTTACTCTGGCATCATGGTTAAGGTCTTAACTCTGGCATCATGGTTAAGGTCTTAACTCTTACTCTGGACTAATGGTTAAGGTCTTAACTCTTAGTCTGGCATCATGGTTAAGGTCTTATCTCTTACTCTGGACTAATGGTTAAGGTCTTAGACTCTTACTCTGGACTAATGGTTAAGGTCTTAACTCTTTCTCTGGGCTAATGGTTAAGGTCTTAGACTCTTACTCTGGCATCATGGTTAAGGTCTTAGACTCTTACTCTGGCATCAAGGTTAAGGTCTTAACTCTTACTCTGGCATCATGGTTAAGGTCTTAACTCTTACTCTGGACCAATGGTTAAGGTCTTAACTCTTACTCTGGACTAATGGTTAAGGCCTTAACTCTTACTCTGGACTAATGGTTAAGGTCTTAACACTTACTCTTGCATCATCGTTAAGGTCTTAACTCTTACTCTGGCATCATGGTTAAGGTCTTAACTCTTACTCTGGCATCATGGTAAAGGTCTTAACTCTTACTCTGGACTAATGGTTAAGGTCTTAACTCTTACTCTGGACTAATGGTTAAGGTCTTAACTCTTACTCTGGCATCATGGTTAAGGTCTTAACTCTGGCATCATGGTTAAGGTCTTAACTCTTACTCTGGACTAATGGTTAAGGTCTTAACTCTTACTCTAGGATCATGGTTAAGGTCTTAACTCTTACTCTGGATACATGGTTAAGGTCTTAACTCTTACTCTGGACTAATGGTTAAGGTCTTAACTCTTATTCTGGCATCATGGTTAAGGTCTTAGACTCTTACTCTGGACTAATGGTTAAGGTCTTAACTCTTACTCTGGCATCATGGTTAAGGTCTTAACTCTTACTCTGGACTAATGGTTAAGGTCTTAGACTCTTACTCTGGACTAATGGTTAAGGTCTTAACTTTTTCTCTGGGCTAATGGTTAAGGTCTTAACTCTTACTCTGGCATCATGGTTAAGGTCTTAGACTCTTACTCTGGCATCAAGGTTAAGGTCTTAACTCTTACTCTGGCATCATGGTTAAGGTCTTAACTCTTACTCTGGACTAATGGTTAAGGTCTGAACTCTTACTCTGGACTAATGGTTAAGGTCTTAACTCTTACTCTGGACTAATGGTTAAGGTCTTAACTCTTACGCTGGCATCATGGTTAAGGTCTTAACTCTTACTCTGGACTAATGGTTAAGGTCTTAACTCTTACTCTGGCATCATGGTTAAGGTCTTAACTCTTACTTTGGACTAATGGTTAAGGTCTTAACTCTTACTCTGGCATCATGGTTAAGGTCTTAACACTTACTCTGGACTAATGGTTAAGGTCTTAACTCTTACTCTGGCATCATCGTTAAGGTCTTAACTCTTACTCTGGCATCATGGTTAAGGTCTTAGACTCTTACTCTGGACTAATGGTTAAGGTCTTAACTCTTACTCTGGACTAACGGTTAAGGTCTTAACTCTTACTCTTGCATCATCGTTAAGGTCTTAACTCTTACTCTGGCATCATGGTTAAGGTCTTAACTCTTACTCTGGACTAATCGTTAAGGTCTTAACTCTTACTCTGGACTAATGGTTAAGGTCTTAACTCTTACTCTGGACTAATGGTTAAGGTCTTAACTCTTAGTCTGGCATCATGGTTAAGGTCTTATCTCTTACTCTGGACTAATGGTTAAGGTCTTAGACTCTTACTCTGGACTAATGGTTAAGGTCTTAACTCTTTCTCTGGGCTAATGGTTAAGGTCTTAGACTCTTACTCTGGCATCATGGTTAAGGTCTTAGACTCTTACTCTGGCATCAAGGTTAAGGTCTTAACTCTTACTCTGGCATCATGGTTAAGGTCTTAACTCTTACTCTGGACCAATGGTTAAGGTCTTAACTCTTACTCTGGACTAATGGTTAAAGCCTTAACTCTTACTCTGGACTAATGGTTAAGGTCTTAACACTTGCTCTTGCATCATCGTTAAGGTCTTAACTCTTACTCTGGCATCATGGTTAAGGTCTTAACTCTTACTCTGGCATCATGGTTAAGGTCTTAACTCTTACTCTGGACTAATGGTTAAGGTCTTAACTCTTACTCTGGGATCATGGTTAAGGTCTTAACTCTTACTCTGGATACATGGTTAAGGTCTTAACTCTTACTCTGGACTAATGGTTAAGGTCTTAACTCTTATTCTGGCATCATGGTTAAGGTCTTAGACTCTTACTCTGGACTAATGGTTAAGGTCTTAACTCTTACTCTGGCATCATGGTTAAGGTCTTAACTCTTACTCTGGACTAATGGTTAAGGTCTTAACTCTTACTCTGGCATCACGGTTAAGGTCTTAACTCTTACTCTGGACTAATGGATAAGGTCTTAACTCTTACTCTGGACTAATGGTTAAGGTCTTAACTGTTACTCTGGGCTAATGGTTAAGGTCTTAGACTCTTACTCTGGCATCATGGTTAAGGTCTTAGACTCTTACTCTGGCATCAAGGTTAAGGTCTTAACTCTTACTCTGGCATCATGGTTAAGGTCTTAACTCTTACTCTGGACTAATGGTTAAGGTCTGAACTCTTACTCTGGACTAATGGTTAAGGTCTTAACTCTTACTCTGGACTAATGGTTAAGGTCTTAGACTCTTACTCTCGACTAATGGTTAAGGTCTTAACTCTTACTCTGGAATCATGGTTAAGGTCTAAGACTCTTACGCTGGCATCATGGTTAAGGTCTTAACTCTTACTCTGGACTAATGGTTAAGGTCTTAACTCTTACTCTGGCATCATGGTTAAGGTCTTAACTCTTACTCTGGACTAATGGTTAAGGTCTTAACTCTTACTCTGGCATCATGGTTAAGGTCTTAGACTCATACTTTGGCATCATGGTTAAGATCTTATCTCTTCCTCTGGACTAATGGTTAAGGTCTTAACTCTTACTCTGGAATCATGGTTAAGGTCTTAGACTCTTACTTTGGACTAATGGTTAAGGTCTTAACTCTTACTCTGGGCTAATGGTTAAGGTCTTAACTCTTACTCTGGACTAATGGTTAAGGTCTTATCTCTTACTCTGGACTAATGGTTAAGGTCTTAGACTCTTACTCTGGCATCATGGATAAGGTCTTAGACTCTTACTCTGGACTACTGGTTAATGTCTTAACTCTTACTCTGGCGTCATGGTTAAGGTCTTAACTCTCACTCTGGCATCATGGTTAAGGTCTTAACTCTTACTCTGTACTCACGGTTAAGGTCTTAACTCTTACTCTGGCATCATGGTTAAGGTCTTAACTCTTACTCTGGACTAATGGTTAAGGTCTTAACTCTTACTCTGGACTAATGGTTAAGGTCTTAACTCTTACTCTGGAATCATGGTTAAGGTCTTAACTCTTACTCTGGACTAATGGTTAAGGTCTTAACTCTTACTCTGGACTAATGGTTAAGGTCTTAACTCTTACTCTGGCATCATGGTTAAGGTCTTAGACTCTTACTCTGGACTAATGGTTAAGGTCTTAACTCTTACTCTGGCATCATGGTTAAGGTCTTAACTCTTTCTCTGGGCTAATGGTTAAGGTCTTAGACTCTTACTCTGGCATCATGGTTAAGGTCTTAGACTCTTACTCTGGCATCAAGGTTAAGGTCTTAACTCTTACTCTGGCATCATGGTTAAGGTCTTAACTCTTACTCTGGACCAATGGTTAAGGTCTTAACTCTTACTCTGGACTAATGGTTAAAGCCTTAACTCTTACTCTGGACTAATGGTTAAGGTCTTAACACTTGCTCTTGCATCATCGTTAAGGTCTTAACTCTTACTCTGGCATCATGGTTAAGGTCTTAACTCTTACTCTGGCATCATGGTTAAGGTCTTAACTCTTACTCTGGACTAATGGTTAAGGTCTTAACTCTTACTCTGGGATCATGGTTAAGGTCTTAACTCTTACTCTGGATACATGGTTAAGGTCTTAACTCTTACTCTGGACTAATGGTTAAGGTCTTAACTCTTATTCTGGCATCATGGTTAAGGTCTTAGACTCTTACTCTGGACTAATGGTTAAGGTCTTAACTCTTACTCTGGCATCATGGTTAAGGTCTTAACTCTTACTCTGGACTAATGGTTAAGGTCTTAACTCTTACTCTGGCATCACGGTTAAGGTCTTAACTCTTACTCTGGACTAATGGATAAGGTCTTAACTCTTACTCTGGACTAATGGTTAAGGTCTTAACTGTTACTCTGGGCTAATGGTTAAGGTCTTAGACTCTTACTCTGGCATCATGGTTAAGGTCTTAGACTCTTACTCTGGCATCAAGGTTAAGGTCTTAACTCTTACTCTGGCATCATGGTTAAGGTCTTAACTCTTACTCTGGACTAATGGTTAAGGTCTGAACTCTTACTCTGGACTAATGGTTAAGGTCTTAACTCTTACTCTGGACTAATGGTTAAGGTCTTAGACTCTTACTCTCGACTAATGGTTAAGGTCTTAACTCTTACTCTGGAATCATGGTTAAGGTCTAAGACTCTTACGCTGGCATCATGGTTAAGGTCTTAACTCTTACTCTGGACTAATGGTTAAGGTCTTAACTCTTACTCTGGCATCATGGTTAAGGTCTTAACTCTTACTCTGGACTAATGGTTAAGGTCTTAACTCTTACTCTGGCATCATGGTTAAGGTCTTAGACTCATACTTTGGCATCATGGTTAAGATCTTATCTCTTCCTCTGGACTAATGGTTAAGGTCTTAACTCTTACTCTGGAATCATGGTTAAGGTCTTAGACTCTTACTTTGGACTAATGGTTAAGGTCTTAACTCTTACTCTGGGCTAATGGTTAAGGTCTTAACTCTTACTCTGGACTAATGGTTAAGGTCTTATCTCTTACTCTGGACTAATGGTTAAGGTCTTAGACTCTTACTCTGGCATCATGGATAAGGTCTTAGACTCTTACTCTGGACTACTGGTTAATGTCTTAACTCTTACTCTGGCGTCATGGTTAAGGTCTTAACTCTCACTCTGGCATCATGGTTAAGGTCTTAACTCTTACTCTGTACTCACGGTTAAGGTCTTAACTCTTACTCTGGCATCATGGTTAAGGTCTTAACTCTTACTCTGGACTAATGGTTAAGGTCTTAACTCTTACTCTGGACTAATGGTTAAGGTCTTAACTCTTACTCTGGAATCATGGTTAAGGTCTTAACTCTTACTCTGGACTAATGGTTAAGGTCTTAACTCTTACTCTGGACTAATGGTTAAGGTCTTAACTCTTACTCTGGCATCATGGTTAAGGTCTTAGACTCTTACTCTGGACTAATGGTTAAGGTCTTAACTCTTACTCTGGCATCATGGTTAAGGTCTTAACTCTTACTCTGGACTAATGGTTAAGGTCTTAGACTCTTACTCTGGACTAATGGTTAAGGTCTTAACTCTTTCTCTGGGCTAATGGTTAAGGTCTTAGACTCTTACTCTGGCATCATGGTTAAGGTCTTAGACTCTTACTCTGGCATCAAGGTTAAGGTCTTAACTCTTACTCTGGCATCATGGTTAAGGTCTTAAATCTTACTCTGGACTAATGGTTAAGGTCTTAGACTCTTACTCTGGACTAATGGTTAAGGTCTTAACTCTTACTCTGGCATCATGGTTAAGGTCTTAGACTCTTACTCTGGACTAATGGTTAAGGTCTTAACTCTTACTCTGGACTAATGGTTAAGGTCTTAACTCTTATTCTGGGCTAATGGTTAAGGTCTTAACTCTTACTCTGGACTAATTGTTAAGGTCTTAACTCTTACTCTGGACTAATGGTTAAGGTCTTAGACTCTTACTCTCGACTAATGGTTAAGGTCTTAACTCTTACTCTGGAATCATGGTTAAGGTCTTAGACTCTTACTCTGGACTAATGGTTAATGTCTTAACTCATACTCTGGACTAATGGTTAAGGTCTTAGACTCTTACTCTGGACTAATGGTTAAGGTCTCAACTCTTACTCTGGACTAATGGTTAAGGTCTTAACTCTTACTCTGGACTAATGGTTAAGGTCTTAACGCTTACGCTGGCATCATGGTTAAGGTCTTAACTCTTACTCTGGACTAATGGTTAAGGTCTTAACTCTTACTCTGGCATCATGGTTAAGGTCTTAACTCTTACTCTGGACTAATGGTTAAGGTCTTAACTCTTACTCTGGCATCATGGTTAAGGTCTTAACACTTACTCTGGACTAATGGTTAAGGTCTTAACTCTTACTCTGGCATCATCGTTAAGGTCTTAACTCTTACTCTGGCATCATGGTTAAGGTCTTAGACTCTTACTCTGGACTAATGGTTAAGGTCTTACCTCTTACCCTGGACTAATGGTTAAGGTCTTAACTCTTACTCTTGCATCATCGTTAAGGTCTTAACTCTTACTCTGGCATCATGGTTAAGGTCTTAACTCTTACTCTGGACTAATGGTTATGGTCTTAACTCTTACTCTAGACTAATGGTTAAGGTATTAACTCTTTCTCTGGCATCATGGTTAAGGTCTTAACTCTGGCATCATGGTTAAGGTCTTAACTCTTACTCTGGACTAATGGTTAGGGTCTTAACTCTTAGTCTGGCATCATGGTTAAGGTCTTATCTCTTACTCTGGACTAATGGTTAAGGTCTTAGACTCTTACTCTGGACTAATGGTTAAGGTCTTAACTCTTTCTCTGGGCTAATGGTTAAGGTCTTAGACTCTTACTCTGGCATCATGGTTAAGGTCTTAGACTCTTACTCTGGCATCAAGGTTAAGGTCTTAACTCTTACTCTGGCATCATGGTTAAGGTCTTAACTCTTACTCTGGACCAATGGTTAAGGTCTTAACTCTTACTCTGGACTAATGGTTAAGGTCTTAACTCTTACTCTGGACTAATGGTTAAGGTCTTAACTCTTACTCTTGCATCATCGTTAAGGTCTTAACTCTTACTCTTGCATCATGGTTAAGGTCTTAACTCTTACTCTGGCATCATGGTTAAGGTCTTAACTCTTACTCTGGACTAATGGTTAAGGTCTTAACTCTTACTCTGGGATCATGGTTAAGGTCTTAACTCTTACTCTGGACACATGGTTAAGGTCTTAACTCTTACTCTGGACTAATGGTTAAGGTCTTAACTCTTATTCTGGCATCATGGTTAAGGTCTTAGACTCTTACTCTGGACTAATGGTTAAGGTCTTAACTCTTACTCTGGCATCATGGTTAAGGTCTTAACTCTTACTCTGGACTAATGGTTAAGGTCTTAGACTCTTACTCTGGACTAATGGTTAAGGTCTTAGACTCTTACTCTGGACTAATGGTTAAGGTCTTAACTCTTACTCTGGACTAATGGTTAAGGTCTTAACTCTTACGCTGGCATCATGGTTAAGGTCTTAACTCTTACTCTGGACTAATGGTTAAGGTCTTAATTCTTACTCTGGCATCATGGTTAAGGTCTTAACTCTTACTTTGGACTAATGGTTAAGGTCTTAACTCTTACTCTGGCATCATGGTTAAGGTCTTAACACTTACTCTGGACTAATGGTTAAGGTCTTAACTCTTACTCTGGCATCATCGTTAAGGTCTTAACTCTTACTCTGGCATCATGGTTAAGGTCTTAGACTCTTACTCTGGACTAATGGTTAAGGTCTTAACTCTTACTCTGGACTAATGGTTAAGGTCTTAACTCTTACTCTTGCATCATCATTAAGGTCTTAACTCTTACTCTGGCATCATGGTTAAGGTCTTATCTCTTACTCTGGACTAATGGTTAAGGTCTTAACTCTTACTCTGGACTAATGGTTAAGGTCTTAACTCTTACTCTGGCATCATGGTTAAGGTCTTAACTCTGGCATCATGGTTAAGGTCTTAACTCTTACTCTGGACTAATGGTTAAGGTCTTAACTCTTAGTCTGGCATCATGGTTAAGGTCTTATCTCTTACTCTGGACTAATGGTTAAGGTCTTAGACTCTTACTCTGGACTAATGGTTAAGGTCTTAACTCTTTCTCTGGGCTAATGGTTAAGGTCTTAGACTCTTACTCTGGCATCATGGTTAAGGTCTTAGACTCTTACTCTGGCATCAAGGTTAAGGTCTTAACTCTTACTCTGGCATCATGGTTAAGGTCTTAACTCTTACTCTGGACCAATGGTTAAGGTCTTAACTCTTACTCTGGACTAATGGTTAAGGCCTTAGCTCTTACTCTGGACTAATGGTTAAGGTCTTAACACTTACTCTTGCATCATCGTTAAGGTCTTAACTCTTACTCTGGCATCATGGTTAAGGTCTTAACTCTTACTCTGGCATCATGGTTAAGGTCTTAACTCTTACTCTGGACTAATGGTTAAGGTCTTAACTCTTACTCTGGGATCATGGTTAAGGTCTTAACTCTTACTCTGGATACATGGTTAAGGTCTTAACTCTTACTCTGGACTAATGGTTAAGGTCTTAACTCTTATTCTGGCATCATGGTTAAGGTCTTAGACTCTTACTCTGGACTAATGGTTAAGGTCTTAACTCTTACTCTGGCATCATGGTTAAGGTCTTAACTCTTACTCTGGACTAATGGTTAAGGTCTTAGACTCTTACTCTGGACTAATGGTTAAGGTCTTAACTTTTTCTCTGGGCTAATGGTTAAGGTCTTAGACTCTTACTCTGGCATCATGGTTAAGGTCTTAGACTCTTACTCTGGCATCAAGGTTAAGGTCTTAACTCTTACTCTGGCATCATGGTTAAGGTCTTAACTCTTACTCTGGACTAATGGTTAAGGTCTGAACTCTTACTCTGGACTAATGGTTAAGGTCTTAACTCTTACTCTGGACTAATGGTTAAGGTCTTAGACTCTTACTCTCGACTAATGGTTAAGGTCTTAACTCTTACTCTGGACTAATGGTTAAGGTCTTAACTCTTACGCTGGCATCATGGTTAAGGTCTTAACTCTTACTCTGGACTAATGGTTAAGGTCTTAACTCTTACTCTGGCATCATGGTTAAGGTCTTAACTCTTACTTTGGACTAATGGTTAAGGTCTTAACTCTTACTCTGGCATCATGGTTAAGGTCTTAACACTTACTCTGGACTAATGGTTAAGGTCTTAACTCTTACTCTGGCATCATCGTTAAGGTCTTAACTCTTACTCTGGCATCATGGTTAAGGTCTTAGACTCTTACTCTGGACTAATGGTTAAGGTCTTAACTCTTACTCTGGACTAACGGTTAAGGTCTTAACTCTTACTCTTGCATCATCGTTAAGGTCTTAACTCTTACTCTGGCATCATGGTTAAGGTCTTAACTCTTACTCTGGACTAATGGTTAAGGTCTTAACTCTTACTCTGGACTAATGGTTAAGGTCTTAACTCTTACTCTGGCATCATGGTTAAGGTCTTAACTCTGGCATCATGGTTAAGGTCTTAACTCTTACTCTGGACTAATGGTTAAGGTCTTAACTCTTAGTCTGGCATCATGGTTAAGGTCTTATCTCTTACTCTGGACTAATGGTTAAGGTCTTAGACTCTTACTCTGGACTAATGGTTAAGGTCTTAACTCTTTCTCTGGGCTAATGGTTAAGGTCTTAGACTCTTACTCTGGCATCATGGTTAAGGTCTTAGACTCTTACTCTGGCATCAAGGTTAAGGTCTTAACTCTTACTCTGGCATCATGGTTAAGGTCTTAACTCTTACTCTGGACCAATGGTTAAGGTCTTAACTCTTACTCTGGACTAATGGTTAAAGCCTTAACTCTTACTCTGGACTAATGGTTAAGGTCTTAACACTTGCTCTTGCATCATCGTTAAGGTCTTAACTCTTACTCTGGCATCATGGTTAAGGTCTTAACTCTTACTCTGGCATCATGGTTAAGGTCTTAACTCTTACTCTGGACTAATGGTTAAGGTCTTAACTCTTACTCTGGGATCATGGTTAAGGTCTTAACTCTTACTCTGGATACATGGTTAAGGTCTTAACTCTTACTCTGGACTAATGGTTAAGGTCTTAACTCTTATTCTGGCATCATGGTTAAGGTCTTAGACTCTTACTCTGGACTAATGGTTAAGGTCTTAACTCTTACTCTGGCATCATTGTTAAGGTCTTAACTCTTACTCTGGACTAATGGTTAAGGTCTTAGACTCTTACTCTGGACTAATGGTTAAGGTCTTAACTTTTTCTCTGGGCTAATGGTTAAGGTCTTAGACTCTTACTCTGGCATCATGGTTAAGGTCTTAGACTCTTACTCTGGCATCAAGGTTAAGGTCTTAACTCTTACTCTGGCATCATGGTTAAGGTCTTAACTCTTACTCTGGACTAATGGTTAAGGTCTGAACTCTTACTCTGGACTAATGGTTAAGGTCTTAACTCTTACTCTGGACTAATGGTTAAGGTCTTAGACTCTTACTCTCGACTAATGGTTAAGGTCTTAACTCTTACTCTGGAATCATGGTTAAGGTCTAAGACTCTTACGCTGGCATCATGGTTAAGGTCTTAACTCTTACTCTGGACTAATGGTTAAGGTCTTAACTCTTACTCTGGCATCATGGTTAAGGTCTTAACTCTTACTCTGGACTAATGGTTAAGGTCTTAACTCTTACTCTGGCATCATGGTTAAGGTCTTAACACTTTCTCTGGACTAATGGTTAAGGTCTTAACTCTTACTCTGGCATCATCGTTAAGGTCTTAACTCTTACTCTGGCATCATGGTTAAGGTCTTAGACTCTTACTCTGGACTAATGGTTAAGGTCTTAACTCTTACTCTGGACTAATGGTTAAGGTCTTAACTCTTACTCTTGCATCATCATTAAGGTCTTAACTCTTACTCTGGCATCATGGTTAAGGTCTTAACTCTTACTCTGGACTAATGGTTAAGGTCTTAACTCTTACTCTGGCATCATGGTTAAGGTCTTAACTCTGGCATCATGGTTAAGGTCTTAACTCGTACTCTGGACTAATGGTTAAGGTCTTAACTCTTAGTCTGGCATCATGGTTAAGGTCTTAACTCTTACTCTGGACTAATGGTTAAGGTCTTAGACTCTTACTCTGGACTAATGGTTAAGGTCTTAACTCTTTCTCTGGGCTAATGGTTAAGGTCTTAGACTCTTACTCTGGCATCATGGTTAAGGTCTTAGACTATTACTCTGGCATCAAGGTTAAGGTCTTAACTCTTACTCTGGCATCATGGTTAAGGTCTTAACTCTTACTCTGGACTAATGGTTAAGGTCTTAACTCTTACTCTGGACTAATGGTTAAGGTCTTAACTCTTACTCTGGACTAATGGTTGAGGTCTTAACTCTTACTCTTGCATCATCATTAAGGTCTTAACTCTTACTCTGGCATCATGTTTAAGGTCTTAACTCTTACTCTGGCATCATGGTTAATGTCTTAACTCTTACTCTGGACTAATGGTTAAGGTCTTAACTCTTACTCTGGGATCATGGTTAAGTTCGTAACTCTTACTGTGGCCTATTGGTTAAGGTCCTAACTCTTACTCTGGCATCATGGTTAAGGTCTTAGACTCATACTCTGGCATCATGGTTAAGATCTTATCTCTTACTCTGGACTAATGGTTAAGGTCTTAATTCTTACTCTGGCATCATGGTTAAGGTCTTAACTCTTACTCTGGACTAATGGTTAAGGTCTTAACTCTTATTCTGGCATCATGGTTAAGGTCTTAGACTCTTACTCTGGACTAATGGTTAAGGTCTTAACTCTTACTCTGGCATCATGGTTAAGGTCTTAACTCTTACTCTGGACTAATGGTTAAGGTCTTAGACTCTTACTCTGGACTAATGGTTAAGGTCTTAGACTCTTACTCTGGACTAATGGTTAAGGTCTTAACTCTTACTCTGGACTAATGGTTAAGGTCTTAACTCTTACGCTGGCATCATGGTTAAGGTCTTAACTCTTACTCTGGACTAATGGTTAAGGTCTTAATTCTTACTCTGGCATCATGGTTAAGGTCTTAACTCTTACTTTGGACTAATGGTTAAGGTCTTAACTCTTACTCTGGCATCATGGTTAAGGTCTTAACACTTACTCTGGACTAATGGTTAAGGTCTTAACTCTTACTCTGGCATCATCGTTAAGGTCTTAACTCTTACTCTGGCATCATGGTTAAGGTCTTAGACTCTTACTCTGGACTAATGGTTAAGGTCTTAACTCTTACTCTGGACTAATGGTTAAGGTCTTAACTCTTACTCTTGCATCATCATTAAGGTCTTAACTCTTACTCTGGCATCATGGTTAAGGTCTTATCTCTTACTCTGGACTAATGGTTAAGGTCTTAACTCTTACTCTGGACTAATGGTTAAGGTCTTAACTCTTACTCTGGCATCATGGTTAAGGTCTTAACTCTGGCATCATGGTTAAGGTCTTAACTCTTACTCTGGACTAATGGTTAAGGTCTTAACTCTTAGTCTGGCATCATGGTTAAGGTCTTATCTCTTACTCTGGACTAATGGTTAAGGTCTTAGACTCTTACTCTGGACTAATGGTTAAGGTCTTAACTCTTTCTCTGGGCTAATGGTTAAGGTCTTAGACTCTTACTCTGGCATCATGGTTAAGGTCTTAGACTCTTACTCTGGCATCAAGGTTAAGGTCTTAACTCTTACTCTGGCATCATGGTTAAGGTCTTAACTCTTACTCTGGACCAATGGTTAAGGTCTTAACTCTTACTCTGGACTAATGGTTAAGGCCTTAGCTCTTACTCTGGACTAATGGTTAAGGTCTTAACACTTACTCTTGCATCATCGTTAAGGTCTTAACTCTTACTCTGGCATCATGGTTAAGGTCTTAACTCTTACTCTGGCATCATGGTTAAGGTCTTAACTCTTACTCTGGACTAATGGTTAAGGTCTTAACTCTTACTCTGGGATCATGGTTAAGGTCTTAACTCTTACTCTGGATACATGGTTAAGGTCTTAACTCTTACTCTGGACTAATGGTTAAGGTCTTAACTCTTATTCTGGCATCATGGTTAAGGTCTTAGACTCTTACTCTGGACTAATGGTTAAGGTCTTAACTCTTACTCTGGCATCATGGTTAAGGTCTTAACTCTTACTCTGGACTAATGGTTAAGGTCTTAGACTCTTACTCTGGACTAATGGTTAAGGTCTTAACTTTTTCTCTGGGCTAATGGTTAAGGTCTTAGACTCTTACTCTGGCATCATGGTTAAGGTCTTAGACTCTTACTCTGGCATCAAGGTTAAGGTCTTAACTCTTACTCTGGCATCATGGTTAAGGTCTTAACTCTTACTCTGGACTAATGGTTAAGGTCTGAACTCTTACTCTGGACTAATGGTTAAGGTCTTAACTCTTACTCTGGACTAATGGTTAAGGTCTTAGACTCTTACTCTCGACTAATGGTTAAGGTCTTAACTCTTACTCTGGACTAATGGTTAAGGTCTTAACTCTTACGCTGGCATCATGGTTAAGGTCTTAACTCTTACTCTGGACTAATGGTTAAGGTCTTAACTCTTACTCTGGCATCATGGTTAAGGTCTTAACTCTTACTTTGGACTAATGGTTAAGGTCTTAACTCTTACTCTGGCATCATGGTTAAGGTCTTAACACTTACTCTGGACTAATGGTTAAGGTCTTAACTCTTACTCTGGCATCATCGTTAAGGTCTTAACTCTTACTCTGGCATCATGGTTAAGGTCTTAGACTCTTACTCTGGACTAATGGTTAAGGTCTTAACTCTTACTCTGGACTAACGGTTAAGGTCTTAACTCTTACTCTTGCATCATCGTTAAGGTCTTAACTCTTACTCTGGCATCATGGTTAAGGTCTTAACTCTTACTCTGGACTAATGGTTAAGGTCTTAACTCTTACTCTGGACTAATGGTTAAGGTCTTAACTCTTACTCTGGCATCATGGTTAAGGTCTTAACTCTGGCATCATGGTTAAGGTCTTAACTCTTACTCTGGACTAATGGTTAAGGTCTTAACTCTTAGTCTGGCATCATGGTTAAGGTCTTATCTCTTACTCTGGACTAATGGTTAAGGTCTTAGACTCTTACTCTGGACTAATGGTTAAGGTCTTAACTCTTTCTCTGGGCTAATGGTTAAGGTCTTAGACTCTTACTCTGGCATCATGGTTAAGGTCTTAGACTCTTACTCTGGCATCAAGGTTAAGGTCTTAACTCTTACTCTGGCATCATGGTTAAGGTCTTAACTCTTACTCTGGACCAATGGTTAAGGTCTTAACTCTTACTCTGGACTAATGGTTAAAGCCTTAACTCTTACTCTGGACTAATGGTTAAGGTCTTAACACTTGCTCTTGCATCATCGTTAAGGTCTTAACTCTTACTCTGGCATCATGGTTAAGGTCTTAACTCTTACTCTGGCATCATGGTTAAGGTCTTAACTCTTACTCTGGACTAATGGTTAAGGTCTTAACTCTTACTCTGGGATCATGGTTAAGGTCTTAACTCTTACTCTGGATACATGGTTAAGGTCTTAACTCTTACTCTGGACTAATGGTTAAGGTCTTAACTCTTATTCTGGCATCATGGTTAAGGTCTTAGACTCTTACTCTGGACTAATGGTTAAGGTCTTAACTCTTACTCTGGCATCATTGTTAAGGTCTTAACTCTTACTCTGGACTAATGGTTAAGGTCTTAGACTCTTACTCTGGACTAATGGTTAAGGTCTTAACTTTTTCTCTGGGCTAATGGTTAAGGTCTTAGACTCTTACTCTGGCATCATGGTTAAGGTCTTAGACTCTTACTCTGGCATCAAGGTTAAGGTCTTAACTCTTACTCTGGCATCATGGTTAAGGTCTTAACTCTTACTCTGGACTAATGGTTAAGGTCTGAACTCTTACTCTGGACTAATGGTTAAGGTCTTAACTCTTACTCTGGACTAATGGTTAAGGTCTTAGACTCTTACTCTCGACTAATGGTTAAGGTCTTAACTCTTACTCTGGACTAATGGTTAAGGTCTTAACTCTTACGCTGGCATCATGGTTAAGGTCTTAACTCTTACTCTGGACTAATGGTTAAGGTCTTAACTCTTACTCTGGCATCATGGTTAAGGTCTTAACTCTTACTTTGGACTAATGGTTAAGGTCTTAACTCTTACTCTGGCATCATGGTTAAGGTCTTAACACTTACTCTGGACTAATGGTTAAGGTCTTAACTCTTACTCTGGCATCATCGTTAAGGTCTTAACTCTTACTCTGGCATCATGGTTAAGGTCTTAGACTCTTACTCTGGACTAATGGTTAAGGTCTTAACTCTTACTCTGGACTAACGGTTAAGGTCTTAACTCTTACTCTTGCATCATCGTTAAGGTCTTAACTCTTACTCTGGCATCATGGTTAAGGTCTTAACTCTTACTCTGGACTAATGGTTAAGGTCTTAACTCTTACTCTGGACTAATGGTTAAGGTCTTAACTCTTACTCTGGCATCATGGTTAAGGTCTTAACTCTGGCATCATGGTTAAGGTCTTAACTCTTACTCTGGACTAATGGTTAAGGTCTTAACTCTTAGTCTGGCATCATGGTTAAGGTCTTATCTCTTACTCTGGACTAATGGTTAAGGTCTTAGACTCTTACTCTGGACTAATGGTTAAGGTCTTAACTCTTTCTCTGGGCTAATGGTTAAGGTCTTAGACTCTTACTCTGGCATCATGGTTAAGGTCTTAGACTCTTACTCTGGCATCAAGGTTAAGGTCTTAACTCTTACTCTGGCATCATGGTTAAGGTCTTAACTCTTACTCTGGACCAATGGTTAAGGTCTTAACTCTTACTCTGGACTAATGGTTAAAGCCTTAACTCTTACTCTGGACTAATGGTTAAGGTCTTAACACTTGCTCTTGCATCATCGTTAAGGTCTTAACTCTTACTCTGGCATCATGGTTAAGGTCTTAACTCTTACTCTGGCATCATGGTTAAGGTCTTAACTCTTACTCTGGACTAATGGTTAAGGTCTTAACTCTTACTCTGGGATCATGGTTAAGGTCTTAACTCTTACTCTGGATACATGGTTAAGGTCTTAACTCTTACTCTGGACTAATGGTTAAGGTCTTAACTCTTATTCTGGCATCATGGTTAAGGTCTTAGACTCTTACTCTGGACTAATGGTTAAGGTCTTAACTCTTACTCTGGCATCATTGTTAAGGTCTTAACTCTTACTCTGGACTAATGGTTAAGGTCTTAGACTCTTACTCTGGACTAATGGTTAAGGTCTTAACTTTTTCTCTGGGCTAATGGTTAAGGTCTTAGACTCTTACTCTGGCATCATGGTTAAGGTCTTAGACTCTTACTCTGGCATCAAGGTTAAGGTCTTAACTCTTACTCTGGCATCATGGTTAAGGTCTTAACTCTTACTCTGGACTAATGGTTAAGGTCTGAACTCTTACTCTGGACTAATGGTTAAGGTCTTAACTCTTACTCTGGACTAATGGTTAAGGTCTTAGACTCTTACTCTCGACTAATGGTTAAGGTCTTAACTCTTACTCTGGAATCATGGTTAAGGTCTAAGACTCTTACGCTGGCATCATGGTTAAGGTCTTAACTCTTACTCTGGACTAATGGTTAAGGTCTTAACTCTTACTCTGGCATCATGGTTAAGGTCTTAACTCTTACTCTGGACTAATGGTTAAGGTCTTAACTCTTACTCTGGCATCATGGTTAAGGTCTTAACACTTTCTCTGGACTAATGGTTAAGGTCTTAACTCTTACTCTGGCATCATCGTTAAGGTCTTAACTCTTACTCTGGCATCATGGTTAAGGTCTTAGACTCTTACTCTGGACTAATGGTTAAGGTCTTAACTCTTACTCTGGACTAATGGTTAAGGTCTTAACTCTTACTCTTGCATCATCATTAAGGTCTTAACTCTTACTCTGGCATCATGGTTAAGGTCTTAACTCTTACTCTGGACTAATGGTTAAGGTCTTAACTCTTACTCTGGCATCATGGTTAAGGTCTTAACTCTGGCATCATGGTTAAGGTCTTAACTCGTACTCTGGACTAATGGTTAAGGTCTTAACTCTTAGTCTGGCATCATGGTTAAGGTCTTAACTCTTACTCTGGACTAATGGTTAAGGTCTTAGACTCTTACTCTGGACTAATGGTTAAGGTCTTAACTCTTTCTCTGGGCTAATGGTTAAGGTCTTAGACTCTTACTCTGGCATCATGGTTAAGGTCTTAGACTATTACTCTGGCATCAAGGTTAAGGTCTTAACTCTTACTCTGGCATCATGGTTAAGGTCTTAACTCTTACTCTGGACTAATGGTTAAGGTCTTAACTCTTACTCTGGACTAATGGTTAAGGTCTTAACTCTTACTCTGGACTAATGGTTGAGGTCTTAACTCTTACTCTTGCATCATCATTAAGGTCTTAACTCTTACTCTGGCATCATGTTTAAGGTCTTAACTCTTACTCTGGCATCATGGTTAATGTCTTAACTCTTACTCTGGACTAATGGTTAAGGTCTTAACTCTTACTCTGGGATCATGGTTAAGTTCGTAACTCTTACTGTGGCCTATTGGTTAAGGTCCTAACTCTTACTCTGGCATCATGGTTAAGGTCTTAGACTCATACTCTGGCATCATGGTTAAGATCTTATCTCTTACTCTGGACTAATGGTTAAGGTCTTAACTCTTACTCTGGCATCATGGTTAAGGCCTTAGACTCTTACTTTGGACTAATGGTTAAGGTCTTAACTCTTACTCTGGGCTAATGGTTAAGGTCTTAACTCTTACTCTGGACTAATGGTTAAGGTCTTATCTCTTACTCTGGACTAATGGTTAAGGTCTTAGACTCTTACTCTGGCATCATGGATAAGGTCTTAGACTCTTACTCTGGACTACTGGTTAATGTCTTAACTCTTACTCTGGCGTCATGGTTAAGGTCTTAACTCTTACTCTGGCATCATGGTTAAGGTCTTAACTCTTACTCTGTACTCATGGTTAAGGTCTTAACTCTTTCTCTGGGCTAATGGTTAAGGTCTTAGACTCTTACTCTGGCATCATGGTTAAGGTCTTAGACTCTTACTCTGGCATCAAGGTTAAGGTCTTAACTCTTACTCTGGCATCATGGTTAAGGTCTTAACTCTTACTCTGGACTAATGGTTAAGGTCTTAACTCTTACTCTGGCATCATGGTTAAGGTCTTAGACTCTTACTCTGGACTAATGGTTAAGGTCTTAACTCTTACTCTGGCATCATGGTTAAGGTCTTAACTCTTACTCTGGACTAATGGTTAAGGTCTTAGACTCTTACTCTGGACTAATGGTTAAGGTCTTAACTCTTTCTCTGGGCTAATGGTTAAGGTCTTAGACTCTTACTCTGGCATCATGGTTAAGGTCTTAGACTCTTACTCTGGCATCAAGGTTAAGGTCTTAACTCTTACTCTGGCATCATGGTTAAGGTCTTAAATCTTACTCTGGACTAATGGTTAAGGTCTTAGAATCTTACTCTGGACTAATGGTTAAGGGCTTAACTCTTACTCTGGCATCATGGTTAAGGTCTTAGACTCTTACTCTGGACTAATGGTTAAGGTCTTAACTCTTACTCTGGACTAATGGTTAAGGTCTTAACTCGTACTCTGGGCTAATGGTTAAGGTCTTAACTCTTACTCTGGACTAATTGTTAAGGTCTTAACTCTTACTCTGGACTAATGGTTAAGGTCTTAGACTCTTACTCTCGACTAATGGTTAAGGTCTTAACTCTTACTCTGGAATCATGGTTAAGGTCTTAGACTCTTACTCTGGACTAATGGTTAATGTCTTAACTCATACTCTGGACTAATGGTTAAGGTCTTAGACTCTTACTCTGGACTAATGGTTAAGGTCTTAACTCTTACTCTGGACTAATGGTTAAGGTCTTAACTCTTACGCTGGCATCATGGTTAAGGTCTTAACTCTTACTCTGGACTAATGGTTAAGGTCTTAACTCTTACTCTGGCATCATGGTTAAGGTCTTAACTCTTACTCTGGACTAATGGTTAAGGTCTTAACTCTTACTCTGGCATCATGGTTAAGGTCTTAACACTTACTCTGGACTAATGGTTAAGGTCTTAACTCTTACTCTGGCATCATCGTTAAGGTCTTAACTCTTACTCTGGCATCATGGTTAAGGTCTTAGACTCTTACTCTGGACTAATGGTTAAGGTCTTACCTATTACCCTGGACTAATGGTTAAGGTCTTAACTCTTACTCTTGCATCATCGTTAAGGTCTTAACTCTTACTCTGGCATCATGGTTAAGGTCTTAACTCTTACTCTGGACTAATGGTTAAGGTCTTAACTCTTACTCTAGACTAATGGTTAAGGTATTAACTCTTACTCTGGCATCATGGTTAAGGTCTTAACTCTGGCATCATGGTTAAGGTCTTAACTCTTACTCTGGACTAATGGTTAGGGTCTTAACTCTTAGTCTGGCATCATGGTTAAGGTCTTATCTCTTACTCTGGACTAATGGTTAAGGTCTTAGACTCTTACTCTGGACTAATGGTTTAGGTCTTAACTCTTTCTCTGGGCTAATGGTTAAGGTCTTAGACTCTTACTCTGGCATCATGGTTAAGGTCTTAGACTCTTACTCTGGCATCAAGGTTAAGGTCTTAACTCTTACTCTGGCATCATGGTTAAGGTCTTAACTCTTACTCTGGACCAATGGTTAAGGTCTTAACTCTTACTCTGGACTAATGGTTAAGGTCTTAACTCTTACTCTGGACTAATGGTTAAGGTCTTAACTCTTACTCTTGCATCATCGTTAAGGTCTTAACTCTTACTCTGGCATCATGGTTAAGGTCTTAACTCTTACTCTGGCATCATGGTTAAGGTCTTAACTCTTACTCTGGACTAATGGTTAAGGTCTTAACTCTTACTCTGGGATCATGGTTAAGGTCTTAACTCTTACTCTGGACACATGGTTAAGGTCTTAACTCTTACTCTGGACTAATGGTTAAGGTCTTAACTCTTATTCTGGCATCATGGTTAAGGTCTTAGACTCTTACTCTGGACTAATGGTTAAGGTCTTAACTCTTACTCTGGCATCATGGTTAAGGTCTTAACTCTTACTCTGGACTAATGGTTAAGGTCTTAGACTCTTACTCTGGACTAATGGTTAAGGTCTTAACTTTTTCTCTGGGCTAATGGTTAAGGTCTTAGACTCTTAATCTGGCATCATGGTTAAGGTCTTAGACTCTTACTCTGGCATCAAGGTTAAGGTCTTAACTCTTACTCTGGCATCATGGTTAAGGTCTTAGACTCTTACTCTGGACTAATGGTTAAGGTCTTAACTCTTACTCTGGCATCATGGTTAAGGTCTTAACTCTTACTCTGGACTAATGGTTAAGGTCTTAGACTCTTACTCTGGACTAATGGTTAAGGTCTTAACTCTTTCTCTGGGCTAATGGTTAAGGTCTTAGACTCTTACTCTGGACTAATGGTTAAGGTCTTAACTCTTACTCTGGACTAATGGTTAAGGTCTTAACTCTTACTCTGGGCTAATGGTTAAGGTCTTAACTCTTACTCTGGACTAATTGTTAAGGTCTTAACTCTTACTCTGGACTAATGGTTAAGGTCTTAGACGCTTACTCTCGACTAATGGTTAAGGTCTTAACTCTTACTCTGGAATCATGGTTAAGGTCTTAGACTCTTACTCTGGACTAATGGATAAGGTCTTAACTCATACTCTGGACTAAAGGTTAAGGTCTTAGACTCTTACTCTGGACTAATGGTTAAGGTCTTAACTCTTACTCTGGACTAATGGTTAAGGTCTTAACTCTTACTCTGGACTAATGGTTAAGGTCTTAACTCTTACGCTGGCATCATGGTTAAGGTCTTAACTCTTACTCTGGACTAATGGTTAAGGTCTTAACTCTTACTCTGGCATCATGGTTAAGGTCTTAACTCTTACTCTGGACTAATGGTTAAGGTCTTAACTCTTACTCTGGCATCATGGTTAAGGTCTTAACACTTACTCTGGACTAATGGTTAAGGTCTTAACTCTTACTCTGGCATCATCGTTAAGGTCTTAACTCTTACTCTGGCATCATGGTTAAGGTCTTAACTCTTACTTTGGACTAATGGTTAAGGTCTTAACTCTTACTCTGGCATCATGGTTAAGGTCTTAACACTTACTCTGGACTAATGGTTAAGGTCTTAACTCTTACTCTGGCATCATCGTTAAGGTCTTAACTCTTACTCTGGCATCATGGTTAAGGTCTTAGACTCTTACTCTGGACTAATGGTTAAGGTCTTAACTCTTACTCTGGACTAATGGTTAAGGTCTTAACTCTTAATCTTGCATCATCATTAAGGTCTTAACTCTTACTCTGGCATCATGGTTAAGGTCTTATCTCTTACTCTGGACTAATGGTTAAGGTCTTAACTCTTACTCTGGACTAATGGTTAAGGTCTTAACTCTTACTCTGGCATCATGGTTAAGGTCTTAACTCTGGCATCATGGTTAAGGTCTTAACTCTTACTCTGGACTAATGGTTAAGGTCTTAACTCTTAGTCTGGCATCATGGTTAAGGTCTTATCTCTTACTCTGGACTAATGGTTAAGGTCTTAGACTCTTACTCTGGACTAATGGTTAAGGTCTTAACTCTTTCTCTGGGCTAATGGTTAAGGTCTTAGACTCTTACTCTGGCATCATGGTTAAGGTCTTAGACTCTTACTCTGGCATCAAGGTTAAGGTCTTAACTCTTACTCTGGCATCATGGTTAAGGTCTTAACTCTTACTCTGGACCAATGGTTAAGGTCTTAACTCTTACTCTGGACTAATGGTTAAGGCCTTAACTCTTACTCTGGACTAATGGTTAAGGTCTTAACACTTACTCTTGCATCATCGTTAAGGTCTTAACTCTTACTCTGGCATCATGGTTAATGTCTTAACTCTTACTCTGGCATCATGGTTAAGGTCTTAACTCTTACTCTGGACTAATGGTTAAGGTCTTAACTCTTACTCTGGGATCATGGTTAAGGTCTTAACTCTTACTCTGGATACATGGTTAAGGTCCTAACTCTTACTCTGGACTAATGGTTAAGGTCTTAACTCTTATTCTGGCATCATGGTTAAGGTCTTAGACTCTTACTCTGGACTAATGGTTAAGGTCTTAACTCTTACTCTGGCATCATGGTTAAGGTCTTAACTCTTACTCTGGACTAATGGTTAAGGTCTTAGACTCTTACTCTGGACTAATGGTTAAGGTCTTAACTTTTTCTCTGGGCTAATGGTTAAGGTCTTAGACTCTTACTCTGGCATCATGGTTAAGGTCTTAGACTCTTACTCTGGCATCAAGGTTAAGGTCTTAACTCTTACTCTGGCATCATGGTTAAAGTCTTAACTCTTACTCTGGACTAATGGTTAAGGTCTGAACTCTTACTCTGGACTAATGGTTAAGGTCTTAACTCTTACTCTGGACTAATGGTTAAGGTCTTAGACTCTTACTCTCGACTAATGGTTAAGGTCTTAACTCTTACTCTGGACTAATGGTTAAGGTCTTAACTCTTACGCTGGCATCATGGTTAAGGTCTTAACTCTTACTCTGGACTAATGGTTAAGGTCTTAACTCTTACTCTGGCATCATGGTTAAGGTCTTAACTCTTACTTTGGACTAATGGTTAAGGTCTTAACTCTTACTCTGGCATCATGGTTAAGGTCTTAACACTTACTCTGGACTAATGGTTAAGGTCTTAACTCTTACTCTGGCATCATCGTTAAGGTCTTAACTCTTACTCTGGCATCATGGTTAAGGTCTTAGACTCTTACTCTGGACTAATGGTTAAGGTCTTAACTCTTACTCTGGACTAACGGTTAAGGTCTTAACTCTTACTCTTGCATCATCGTTAAGGTCTTAACTCTTACTCTGGCATCATGGTTAAGGTCTTAACTCTTACTCTGGACTAATGGTTAAGGTCTTAACTCTTACTCTGGACTAATGGTTAAGGTCTTAACTCTTACTCTGGCATCATGGTTAAGGTCTTAACTCTGGCATCATGGTTAAGGTCTTAACTCTTACTCTGGACTAATGGTTAAGGTCTTAACTCTTAGTCTGGCATCATGGTTAAGGTCTTATCTCTTACTCTGGACTAATGGTTAAGGTCTTAGACTCTTACTCTGGACTAATGGTTAAGGTCTTAACTCTTTCTCTGGGCTAATGGTTAAGGTCTTAGACTCTTACTCTGGCATCATGGTTAAGGTCTTAGACTCTTACTCTGGCATCAAGGTTAAGGTCTTAACTCTTACTCTGGCATCATGGTTAAGGTCTTAACTCTTACTCTGGACCAATGGTTAAGGTCTTAACTCTTACTCTGGACTAATGGTTAAAGCCTTAACTCTTACTCTGGACTAATGGTTAAGGTCTTAACACTTGCTCTTGCATCATCGTTAAGGTCTTAACTCTTACTCTGGCATCATGGTTAAGGTCTTAACTCTTACTCTGGCATCATGGTTAAGGTCTTAACTCTTACTCTGGACTAATGGTTAAGGTCTTAACTCTTACTCTGGGATCATGGTTAAGGTCTTAACTCTTACTCTGGATACATGGTTAAGGTCTTAACTCTTACTCTGGACTAATGGTTAAGGTCTTAACTCTTATTCTGGCATCATGGTTAAGGTCTTAGACTCTTACTCTGGACTAATGGTTAAGGTCTTAACTCTTACTCTGGCATCATTGTTAAGGTCTTAACTCTTACTCTGGACTAATGGTTAAGGTCTTAGACTCTTACTCTGGACTAATGGTTAAGGTCTTAACTTTTTCTCTGGGCTAATGGTTAAGGTCTTAGACTCTTACTCTGGCATCATGGTTAAGGTCTTAGACTCTTACTCTGGCATCAAGGTTAAGGTCTTAACTCTTACTCTGGCATCATGGTTAAGGTCTTAACTCTTACTCTGGACTAATAGTTAAGGTCTGAACTCTTACTCTGGACTAATGGTTAAGGTCTTAACTCTTACTCTGGACTAATGGTTAAGGTCTTAGACTCTTACTCTCGACTAATGGTTAAGGTCTTAACTCTTACTCTGGAATCATTGTTAAGGTCTAAGAATCTTACGCTGGCATCATGGTTAAGGTCTTAACTCTTACTCTGGACTAATGGTTAAGGTCTTAACTCTTACTCTGGCATCATGGTTAAGGTCTTAACTCTTACTCTGGACTAATGGTTAAGGTCTTAACTCTTACTCTGGCATCATGGTTAAGGTCTTAACACTTACTCTGGACTAATGGTTAAGGTCTTAACTCTTACTCTGGCATCATCGTTAAGGTCTTAACTCTTACTCTGGCATCATGGTTAAGGTCTTAGACTCTTACTCTGGACTAATGGTTAAGGTCTTAACTCTTACTCTGGACTAATGGTTAAGGTCTTAACTCTTACTCTTGCATCATCGTTAAGGTCTTAACTCTTACTCTGGCATCATGGTTAAGGTCTTAACTCTTACTCTGGACTAATGGTTAAGGTCTTAACTCTTACTCTGGCATCATGGTTAAGGTCTTAACTCTGGCATCATGGTTAAGGTCTTAACTCGTACTCTGGACTAATGGTTAAGGTCTTAACTCTTAGTCTGGCATCATGGTTAAGGTCTTAACTCTTACTCTGGACTAATGGTTAAGGTCTTAGACTCTTACTCTGGACTAATGGTTAAGGTCTTAACTCTTTCTCTGGGCTAATGGTTAAGGTCTTAGACTCTTACTCTGGCATCATGGTTAAGGTCTTAGACTATTACTCTGGCATCAAGGTTAAGGTCTTAACTCTTACTCTGGCATCATGGTTAAGGTCTTAACTCTTACTCTGGACTAATGGTTAAGGTCTTAACTCTTACTCTGGACTAATGGTTAAGGTCTTAACTCTTACTCTGGACTAATGGTTGAGGTCTTAACTCTTACTCTTGCATCATCATTAAGGTCTTAACTCTTACTCTGGCATCATGTTTAAGGTCTTAACTCTTACTCTGGCATCATGGTTAATGTCTTAACTCTTACTCTGGACTAATGGTTAAGGTCTTAACTCTTACTCTGGGATCATGGTTAAGTTCGTAACTCTTACTGTGGCCTATTGGTTAAGGTCCTAACTCTTACTCTGGCATCATGGTTAAGGTCTTAGACTCATACTCTGGCATCATGGTTAAGATCTTATCTCTTACTCTGGACTAATGGTTAAGGTCTTAACTCTTACTCTGGCATCATGGTTAAGGCCTTAGACTCTTACTTTGGACTAATGGTTAAGGTCTTAACTCTTACTCTGGGCTAATGGTTAAGGTCTTAAATCTTACTCTGGACTAATGGTTAAGGTCTTATCTCTTACTCTGGACTAATGGTTAAGGTCTTAGACTCTTACTCTGGCATCATGGATAAGGTCTTAGACTCTTACTCTGGACTACTGGTTAATGTCTTAACTCTTACTCTGGCGTCATGGTTAAGGTCTTAACTCTTACTCTGGCATCATGGTTAAGGTCTTAACTCTTACTCTGTACTCATGGTTAAGGTCTTAACTCTTTCTCTGGGCTAATGGTTAAGGTCTTAGACTCTTACTCTGGCATCATGGTTAAGGTCTTAGACTCTTACTCTGGCATCAAGGTTAAGGTCTTAACTCTTACTCTGGCATCATGGTTAAGGTCTTAACTCTTACTCTGGACTAATGGTTAAGGTCTTAACTCTTACTCTGGCATCATGGTTAAGGTCTTAGACTCTTACTCTGGACTAATGGTTAAGGTCTTAACTCTTGCTCTGGCATCATGGTTAAGGTCTTAACTCTTACTCTGGACTAATGGTTAAGGTCTTAGACTCTTACTCTGGACTAATGGTTAAGGTCTTAACTCTTTCTCTGGGCTAATGGTTAAGGTCTTAGACTCTTACTCTGGCATCATGGTTAAGGTCTTAGACTCTTACTCTGGCATCAAGGTTAAGGTCTTAACTCTTACTCTGGCATCATGGTTAAGGTCTTAAATCTTACTCTGGACTAATGGTTAAGGTCTTAGAATCTTACTCTGGACTAATGGTTAAGGGCTTAACTCTTACTCTGGCATCATGGTTAAGGTCTTAGACTCTTACTCTGGACTAATGGTTAAGGTCTTAACTCTTACTCTGGACTAATGGTTAAGGTCTTAACTCTTACTCTGGGCTAATGGTTAAGGTCTTAACTCTTACTCTGGACTAATTGTTAAGGTCTTAACTCTTACTCTGGACTAATGGTTAAGGTCTTAGACTCTTACTCTCGACTAATGGTTAAGGTCTTAACTCTTACTCTGGAATCATGGTTAAGGTCTTAGACTCTTACTCTGGACTAATGGTTAATGTCTTAACTCATACTCTGGACTAATGGTTAAGGTCTTAGACTCTTACTCTGGACTAATGGTTAAGGTCTTAACTCTTACTCTGGACTAATGGTTAAGGTCTTAACTCTTACGCTGGCATCATGGTTAAGGTCTTAACTCTCACTCTGGACTAATGGTTAAGGTCTTAACTCTTACTCTGGCATCATGGTTAAGGTCTTAACTCTTACTCTGGACTAATGGTTAAGGTCTTAACTCTTACTATGGCATCATGGTTAAGGTCTTAACACTTACTCTGGACTAATGGTTAAGGTCTTAACTCTTACTCTGGCATCATCGTTAAGGTCTTAACTCTTACTCTGGCATCATGGTTAAGGTCTTAGACTCTTACTCTGGACTAATGGTTAAGGTCTTACCTATTACCCTGGACTAATGGTTAAGGTCTTAACTCTTACTCTTGCATCATCGTTAAGGTCTTAACTCTTACTCTGGCATCATGGTTAAGGTCTTAGACTCTTACTCTGGCATCAAGGTTAAGGTCTTAACTCTTACTCTGGCATCATGGTTAAGGTCTTAACTCTTACTCTGGACCAATGGTTAAGGTCTTAACTCTTACTCTGGACTAATGGTTAAAGCCTTAACTCTTACTCTGGACTAATGGTTAAGGTCTTAACACTTGCTCTTGCATCATCGTTAAGGTCTTAACTCTTACTCTGGCATCATGGTTAAGGTCTTAACTCTTACTCTGGCATCATGGTTAAGGTCTTAACTCTTACTCTGGACTAATGGTTAAGGTCTTAACTCTTACTCTGGGATCATGGTTAAGGTCTTAACTCTTACTCTGGATACATGGTTAAGGTCTTAACTCTTACTCTGGACTAATGGTTAAGGTCTTAACTCTTATTCTGGCATCATGGTTAAGGTCTTAGACTCTTACTCTGGACTAATGGTTAAGGTCTTAACTCTTACTCTGGCATCATGGTTAAGGTCTTAACTCTTACTCTGGACTAATGGTTAAGGTCTTAGACTCTTACTCTGGACTAATGGTTAAGGTCTTAACTTTTTCTCTGGGCTAATGGTTAAGGTCTTAGACTCTTACTCTGGCATCATGGTTAAGGTCTTAGACTCTTACTCTGGCATCAAGGTTAAGGTCTTAACTCTTACTCTGGCATCATGGTTAAGGTCTTAACTCTTACTCTGGACTAATGGTTAAGGTCTGAACTCTTACTCTGGACTAATGGTTAAGGTCTTAACTCTTACTCTGGACTAATGGTTAAGGTCTTAGACTCTTACTCTCGACTAATGGTTAAGGTCTTAACTCTTACTCTGGAATCATGGTTAAGGTCTAAGACTCTTACGCTGGCATCATGGTTAAGGTCTTAACTCTTACTCTGGACTAATGGTTAAGGTCTTAACTCTTACTCTGGCATCATGGTTAAGGTCTTAACTCTTACTCTGGACTAATGGTTAAGGTCTTAACTCTTACTCTGGCATCATGGTTAAGGTCTTAGACTCATACTTTGGCATCATGGTTAAGATCTTATCTCTTCCTCTGGACTAATGGTTAAGGTCTTAACTCTTACTCTGGAATCATGGTTAAGGTCTTAGACTCTTACTTTGGACTAATGGTTAAGGTCTTAACTCTTACTCTGGGCTAATGGTTAAGGTCTTAACTCTTACTCTGGACTAATGGTTAAGGTCTTATCTCTTACTCTGGACTAATGGTTAAGGTCTTAGACTCTTACTCTGGCATCATGGATAAGGTCTTAGACTCTTACTCTGGACTACTGGTTAATGTCTTAACTCTTACTCTGGCGTCATGGTTAAGGTCTTAACTCTCACTCTGGCATCATGGTTAAGGTCTTAACTCTTACTCTGTACTCACGGTTAAGGTCTTAACTCTTACTCTGGCATCATGGTTAAGGTCTTAACTCTTACTCTGGACTAATGGTTAAGGTCTTAACTCTTACTCTGGACTAATGGTTAAGGTCTTAACTCTTACTCTGGAATCATGGTTAAGGTCTTAACTCTTACTCTGGACTAATGGTTAAGGTCTTAACTCTTACTCTGGACTAATGGTTAAGGTCTTAACTCTTACTCTGGCATCATGGTTAAGGTCTTAGACTCTTACTCTGGACTAATGGTTAAGGTCTTAACTCTTACTCTGGCATCATGGTTAAGGTCTTAACTCTTACTCTGGACTAATGGTTAAGGTCTTAGACTCTTACTCTGGACTAATGGTTAAGGTCTTAACTCTTTCTCTGGGCTAATGGTTAAGGTCTTAGACTCTTACTCTGGCATCATGGTTAAGGTCTTAGACTCTTACTCTGGCATCAAGGTTAAGGTCTTAACTCTTACTCTGGCATCATGGTTAAGGTCTTAAATCTTACTCTGGACTAATGGTTAAGGTCTTAGACTCTTACTCTGGACTAATGGTTAAGGTCTTAACTCTTACTCTGGCATCATGGTTAAGGTCTTAGACTCTTACTCTGGACTAATGGTTAAGGTCTTAACTCTTACTCTGGACTAATGGTTAAGGTCTTAACTCTTATTCTGGGCTAATGGTTAAGGTCTTAACTCTTACTCTGGACTAATTGTTAAGGTCTTAACTCTTACTCTGGACTAATGGTTAAGGTCTTAGACTCTTACTCTCGACTAATGGTTAAGGTCTTAACTCTTACTCTGGAATCATGGTTAAGGTCTTAGACTCTTACTCTGGACTAATGGTTAATGTCTTAACTCATACTCTGGACTAATGGTTAAGGTCTTAGACTCTTACTCTGGACTAATGGTTAAGGTCTCAACTCTTACTCTGGACTAATGGTTAAGGTCTTAACTCTTACTCTGGACTAATGGTTAAGGTCTTAACGCTTACGCTGGCATCATGGTTAAGGTCTTAACTCTTACTCTGGACTAATGGTTAAGGTCTTAACTCTTACTCTGGCATCATGGTTAAGGTCTTAACTCTTACTCTGGACTAATGGTTAAGGTCTTAACTCTTACTCTGGCATCATGGTTAAGGTCTTAACACTTACTCTGGACTAATGGTTAAGGTCTTAACTCTTACTCTGGCATCATCGTTAAGGTCTTAACTCTTACTCTGGCATCATGGTTAAGGTCTTAGACTCTTACTCTGGACTAATGGTTAAGGTCTTACCTCTTACCCTGGACTAATGGTTAAGGTCTTAACTCTTACTCTTGCATCATCGTTAAGGTCTTAACTCTTACTCTGGCATCATGGTTAAGGTCTTAACTCTTACTCTGGACTAATGGTTATGGTCTTAACTCTTACTCTAGACTAATGGTTAAGGTATTAACTCTTTCTCTGGCATCATGGTTAAGGTCTTAACTCTGGCATCATGGTTAAGGTCTTAACTCTTACTCTGGACTAATGGTTAGGGTCTTAACTCTTAGTCTGGCATCATGGTTAAGGTCTTATCTCTTACTCTGGACTAATGGTTAAGGTCTTAGACTCTTACTCTGGACTAATGGTTAAGGTCTTAACTCTTTCTCTGGGCTAATGGTTAAGGTCTTAGACTCTTACTCTGGCATCATGGTTAAGGTCTTAGACTCTTACTCTGGCATCAAGGTTAAGGTCTTAACTCTTACTCTGGCATCATGGTTAAGGTCTTAACTCTTACTCTGGACCAATGGTTAAGGTCTTAACTCTTACTCTGGACTAATGGTTAAGGTCTTAACTCTTACTCTGGACTAATGGTTAAGGTCTTAACTCTTACTCTTGCATCATCGTTAAGGTCTTAACTCTTACTCTTGCATCATGGTTAAGGTCTTAACTCTTACTCTGGCATCATGGTTAAGGTCTTAACTCTTACTCTGGACTAATGGTTAAGGTCTTAACTCTTACTCTGGGATCATGGTTAAGGTCTTAACTCTTACTCTGGACACATGGTTAAGGTCTTAACTCTTACTCTGGACTAATGGTTAAGGTCTTAACTCTTATTCTGGCATCATGGTTAAGGTCTTAGACTCTTACTCTGGACTAATGGTTAAGGTCTTAACTCTTACTCTGGCATCATGGTTAAGGTCTTAACTCTTACTCTGGACTAATGGTTAAGGTCTTAGACTCTTACTCTGGACTAATGGTTAAGGTCTTAGACTCTTACTCTGGACTAATGGTTAAGGTCTTAACTCTTACTCTGGACTAATGGTTAAGGTCTTAACTCTTACGCTGGCATCATGGTTAAGGTCTTAACTCTTACTCTGGACTAATGGTTAAGGTCTTAATTCTTACTCTGGCATCATGGTTAAGGTCTTAACTCTTACTTTGGACTAATGGTTAAGGTCTTAACTCTTACTCTGGCATCATGGTTAAGGTCTTAACACTTACTCTGGACTAATGGTTAAGGTCTTAACTCTTACTCTGGCATCATCGTTAAGGTCTTAACTCTTACTCTGGCATCATGGTTAAGGTCTTAGACTCTTACTCTGGACTAATGGTTAAGGTCTTAACTCTTACTCTGGACTAATGGTTAAGGTCTTAACTCTTACTCTTGCATCATCATTAAGGTCTTAACTCTTACTCTGGCATCATGGTTAAGGTCTTATCTCTTACTCTGGACTAATGGTTAAGGTCTTAACTCTTACTCTGGACTAATGGTTAAGGTCTTAACTCTTACTCTGGCATCATGGTTAAGGTCTTAACTCTGGCATCATGGTTAAGGTCTTAACTCTTACTCTGGACTAATGGTTAAGGTCTTAACTCTTAGTCTGGCATCATGGTTAAGGTCTTATCTCTTACTCTGGACTAATGGTTAAGGTCTTAGACTCTTACTCTGGACTAATGGTTAAGGTCTTAACTCTTTCTCTGGGCTAATGGTTAAGGTCTTAGACTCTTACTCTGGCATCATGGTTAAGGTCTTAGACTCTTACTCTGGCATCAAGGTTAAGGTCTTAACTCTTACTCTGGCATCATGGTTAAGGTCTTAACTCTTACTCTGGACCAATGGTTAAGGTCTTAACTCTTACTCTGGACTAATGGTTAAGGCCTTAGCTCTTACTCTGGACTAATGGTTAAGGTCTTAACACTTACTCTTGCATCATCGTTAAGGTCTTAACTCTTACTCTGGCATCATGGTTAAGGTCTTAACTCTTACTCTGGCATCATGGTTAACGTCTTAACTCTTACTCTGGACTAATGGTTAAGGTCTTAACTCTTACTCTGGGATCATGGTTAAGGTCTTAACTCTTACTCTGGATACATGGTTAAGGTCTTAACTCTTACTCTGGACTAATGGTTAAGGTCTTAACTCTTATTCTGGCATCATGGTTAAGGTCTTAGACTCTTACTCTGGACTAATGGTTAAGGTCTTAACTCTTACTCTGGCATCATGGTTAAGGTCTTAACTCTTACTCTGGACTAATGGTTAAGGTCTTAGACTCTTACTCTGGACTAATGGTTAAGGTCTTAACTTTTTCTCTGGGCTAATGGTTAAGGTCTTAGACTCTTACTCTGGCATCATGGTTAAGGTCTTAGACTCTTACTCTGGCATCAAGGTTAAGGTCTTAACTCTTACTCTGGCATCATGGTTAAGGTCTTAACTCTTACTCTGGACTAATGGTTAAGGTCTGAACTCTTACTCTGGACTAATGGTTAAGGTCTTAACTCTTACTCTGGACTAATGGTTAAGGTCTTAGACTCTTACTCTCGACTAATGGTTAAGGTCTTAACTCTTACTCTGGACTAATGGTTAAGGTCTTAACTCTTACGCTGGCATCATGGTTAAGGTCTTAACTCTTACTCTGGACTAATGGTTAAGGTCTTAACTCTTACTCTGGCATCATGGTTAAGGTCTTAACTCTTACTTTGGACTAATGGTTAAGGTCTTAACTCTTACTCTGGCATCATGGTTAAGGTCTTAACACTTACTCTGGACTAATGGTTAAGGTCTTAACTCTTACTCTGGCATCATCGTTAAGGTCTTAACTCTTACTCTGGCATCATGGTTAAGGTCTTAGACTCTTACTCTGGACTAATGGTTAAGGTCTTAACTCTTACTCTGGACTAACGGTTAAGGTCTTAACTCTTACTCTTGCATCATCGTTAAGGTCTTAACTCTTACTCTGGCATCATGGTTAAGGTCTTAACTCTTACTCTGGACTAATGGTTAAGGTCTTAACTCTTACTCTGGACTAATGGTTAAGGTCTTAACTCTTACTCTGGCATCATGGTTAAGGTCTTAACTCTGGCATCATGGTTAAGGTCTTAACTCTTACTCTGGACTAATGGTTAAGGTCTTAACTCTTAGTCTGGCATCATGGTTAAGGTCTTATCTCTTACTCTGGACTAATGGTTAAGGTCTTAGACTCTTACTCTGGACTAATGGTTAAGGTCTTAACTCTTTCTCTGGGCTAATGGTTAAGGTCTTAGACTCTTACTCTGGCATCATGGTTAAGGTCTTAGACTCTTACTCTGGCATCAAGGTTAAGGTCTTAACTCTTACTCTGGCATCATGGTTAAGGTCTTAACTCTTACTCTGGACCAATGGTTAAGGTCTTAACTCTTACTCTGGACTAATGGTTAAAGCCTTAACTCTTACTCTGGACTAATGGTTAAGGTCTTAACACTTGCTCTTGCATCATCGTTAAGGTCTTAACTCTTACTCTGGCATCATGGTTAATGTCTTAACTCTTACTCTGGCATCATGGTTAAGGTCTTAACTCTTACTCTGGACTAATGGTTAAGGTCTTAACTCTTACTCTGGGATCATGGTTAAGGTCTTAACTCTTACTCTGGATACATGGTTAAGGTCTTAACTCTTACTCTGGACTAATGGTTAAGGTCTTAACTCTTATTCTGGCATCATGGTTAAGGTCTTAGACTCTTACTCTGGACTAATGGTTAAGGTCTTAACTCTTACTCTGGCATCATTGTTAAGGTCTTAACTCTTACTCTGGACTAATGGTTAAGGTCTTAGACTCTTACTCTGGACTAATGGTTAAGGTCTTAACTTTTTCTCTGGGCTAATGGTTAAGGTCTTAGACTCTTACTCTGGCATCATGGTTAAGGTCTTAGACTCTTACTCTGGCATCAAGGTTAAGGTCTTAACTCTTACTCTGGCATCATGGTTAAGGTCTTAACTCTTACTCTGGACTAATGGTTAAGGTCTGAACTCTTACTCTGGACTAATGGTTAAGGTCTTAACTCTTACTCTGGACTAATGGTTAAGGTCTTAGACTCTTACTCTCGACTAATGGTTAAGGTCTTAACTCTTACTCTGGACTAATGGTTAAGGTCTTAACTCTTACGCTGGCATCATGGTTAAGGTCTTAACTCTTACTCTGGACTAATGGTTAAGGTCTTAACTCTTACTCTGGCATCATGGTTAAGGTCTTAACTCTTACTTTGGACTAATGGTTAAGGTCTTAACTCTTACTCTGGCATCATGGTTAAGGTCTTAACACTTACTCTGGACTAATGGTTAAGGTCTTAACTCTTACTCTGGCATCATCGTTAAGGTCTTAACTCTTACTCTGGCATCATGGTTAAGGTCTTAGACTCTTACTCTGGACTAATGGTTAAGGTCTTAACTCTTACTCTGGACTAATGGTTAAGGTCTTAACTCTTACTCTTGCATCATCGTTAAGGTCTTAACTCTTACTCTGGCATCATGGTTAAGGTCTTAACTCTTACTCTGGACTAATGGTTAAGGTCTTAACTCTTACTCTGGCATCATGGTTAAGGTCTTAACTCTGGCATCATGGTTAAGGTCTTAACTCGTACTCTGGACTAATGGTTAAGGTCTTAACTCTTAGTCTGGCATCATGGTTAAGGTCTTAACTCTTACTCTGGACTAATGGTTAAGGTCTTAGACTCTTACTCTGGACTAATGGTTAAGGTCTTAACTCTTTCTCTGGGCTAATGGTTAAGGTCTTAGACTCTTACTCTGGCATCATGGTTAAGGTCTTAGACTATTACTCTGGCATCAAGGTTAAGGTCTTAACTCTTACTCTGGCATCATGGTTAAGGTCTTAACTCTTACTCTGGACTAATGGTTAAGGTCTTAACTCTTACTCTGGACTAATGGTTAAGGTCTTAACTCTTACTCTGGACTAATGGTTGAGGTCTTAACTCTTACTCTTGCATCATCATTAAGGTCTTAACTCTTACTCTGGCATCATGTTTAAGGTCTTAACTCTTACTCTGGCATCATGGTTAATGTCTTAACTCTTACTCTGGACTAATGGTTAAGGTCTTAACTCTTACTCTGGGATCATGGTTAAGTTCGTAACTCTTACTGTGGCCTATTGGTTAAGGTCCTAACTCTTACTCTGGCATCATGGTTAAGGTCTTAGACTCATACTCTGGCATCATGGTTAAGATCTTATCTCTTACTCTGGACTAATGGTTAAGGTCTTAACTCTTACTCTGGCATCATGGTTAAGGCCTTAGACTCTTACTTTGGACTAATGGTTAAGGTCTTAACTCTTACTCTGGGCTAATGGTTAAGGTCTTAACTCTTACTCTGGACTAATGGTTAAGGTCTTATCTCTTACTCTGGACTAATGGTTAAGGTCTTAGACTCTTACTCTGGCATCATGGATAAGGTCTTAGACTCTTACTCTGGACTACTGGTTAATGTCTTAACTCTTACTCTGGCGTCATGGTTAAGGTCTTAACTCTTACTCTGGCATCATGGTTAAGGTCTTAACTCTTACTCTGTACTCATGGTTAAGGTCTTAACTCTTTCTCTGGGCTAATGGTTAAGGTCTTAGACTCTTACTCTGGCATCATGGTTAAGGTCTTAGACTCTTACTCTGGCATCAAGGTTAAGGTCTTAACTCTTACTCTGGCATCATGGTTAAGGTCTTAACTCTTACTCTGGACTAATGGTTAAGGTCTTAACTCTTACTCTGGCATCATGGTTAAGGTCTTAGACTCTTACTCTGGACTAATGGTTAAGGTCTTAACTCTTACTCTGGCATCATGGTTAAGGTCTTAACTCTTACTCTGGACTAATGGTTAAGGTCTTAGACTCTTACTCTGGACTAATGGTTAAGGTCTTAACTCTTTCTCTGGGCTAATGGTTAAGGTCTTAGACTCTTACTCTGGCATCATGGTTAAGGTCTTAGACTCTTACTCTGGCATCAAGGTTAAGGTCTTAACTCTTACTCTGGCATCATGGTTAAGGTCTTAAATCTTACTCTGGACTAATGGTTAAGGTCTTAGAATCTTACTCTGGACTAATGGTTAAGGGCTTAACTCTTACTCTGGCATCATGGTTAAGGTCTTAGACTCTTACTCTGGACTAATGGTTAAGGTCTTAACTCTTACTCTGGACTAATGGTTAAGGTCTTAACTCTTACTCTGGGCTAATGGTTAAGGTCTTAACTCTTACTCTGGACTAATTGTTAAGGTCTTAACTCTTACTCTGGACTAATGGTTAAGGTCTTAGACTCTTACTCTCGACTAATGGTTAAGGTCTTAACTCTTACTCTGGAATCATGGTTAAGGTCTTAGACTCTTACTCTGGACCAATGGTTAATGTCTTAACTCATACTCTGGACTAATGGTTAAGGTCTTAGACTCTTACTCTGGACTAATGGTTAAGGTCTTAACTCTTACTCTGGACTAATGGTTAAGGTCTTAACTCTTACGCTGGCATCATGGTTAAGGTCTTAACTCTTACTCTGGACTAATGGTTAAGGTCTTAACTCTTACTCTGGCATCATGGTTAAGGTCTTAACTCTTACTCTGGACTAATGGTTAAGGTCTTAACTCTTACTCTGGCATCATGGTTAAGGTCTTAACACTTACTCTGGACTAATGGTTAAGGTCTTAACTCTTACTCTGGCATCATCGTTAAGGTCTTAACTCTTACTCTGGCATCATGGTTAAGGTCTTAGACTCTTACTCTGGACTAATGGTTAAGGTCTTACCTATTACCCTGGACTAATGGTTAAGGTCTTAACTCTTACTCTTGCATCATCGTTAAGGTCTTAACTCTTACTCTGGCATCATGGTTAAGGTCTTAACTCTTACTCTGGACTAATGGTTAAGGTCTTAACTCTTACTCTAGACTAATGGTTAAGGTATTAACTCTTACTCTGGCATCATGGTTAAGGTCTTAACTCTGGCATCATGGTTAAGGTCTTAACTCTTACTCTGGACTAATGGTTAGGGTCTTAACTCTTAGTCTGGCATCATGGTTAAGGTCTTATCTCTTACTCTGGACTAATGGTTAAGGTCTTAGACTCTTACTCTGGACTAATGGTTTAGGTCTTAACTCTTTCTCTGGGCTAATGGTTAAGGTCTTAGACTCTTACTCTGGCATCATGGTTAAGGTCTTAGACTCTTACTCTGGCATCAAGGTTAAGGTCTTAACTCTTACTCTGGCATCATGGTTAAGGTCTTAACTCTTACTCTGGACCAATGGTTAAGGTCTTAACTCTTACTCTGGACTAATGGTTAAGGTCTTAACTCTTACTCTGGACTAATGGTTAAGGTCTTAACTCTTACTCTTGCATCATCGTTAAGGTCTTAACTCTTACTCTGGCATCATGGTTAAGGTCTTAACTCTTACTCTGGCATCATGGTTAAGGTCTTAACTCTTACTCTGGACTAATGGTTAAGGTCTTAACTCTTACTCTGGGATCATGGTTAAGGTCTTAACTCTTACTCTGGACACATGGTTAAGGTCTTAACTCTTACTCTGGACTAATGGTTAAGGTCTTAACTCTTATTCTGGCATCATGGTTAAGGTCTTAGACTCTTACTCTGGACTAATGGTTAAGGTCTTAACTCTTACTCTGGCATCATGGTTAAGGTCTTAACTCTTACTCTGGACTAATGGTTAAGGTCTTAGACTCTTACTCTGGACTAATGGTTAAGGTCTTAACTTTTTCTCTGGGCTAATGGTTAAGGTCTTAGACTCTTAATCTGGCATCATGGTTAAGGTCTTAGACTCTTACTCTGGCATCAAGGTTAAGGTCTTAACTCTTACTCTGGCATCATGGTTAAGGTCTTAGACTCTTACTCTGGACTAATGGTTAAGGTCTTAACTCTTACTCTGGCATCATGGTTAAGGTCTTAACTCTTACTCTGGACTAATGGTTAAGGTCTTAGACTCTTACTCTGGACTAATGGTTAAGGTCTTAACTCTTTCTCTGGGCTAATGGTTAAGGTCTTAGACTCTTACTCTGGACTAATGGTTAAGGTCTTAACTCTTACTCTGGACTAATGGTTAAGGTCTTAACTCTTACTCTGGGCTAATGGTTAAGGTCTTAACTCTTACTCTGGACTAATTGTTAAGGTCTTAACTCTTACTCTGGACTAATGGTTAAGGTCTTAGACGCTTACTCTCGACTAATGGTTAAGGTCTTAACTCTTACTCTGGAATCATGGTTAAGGTCTTAGACTCTTACTCTGGACTAATGGTTAAGGTCTTAACTCATACTCTGGACTAAAGGTTAAGGTCTTAGACTCTTACTCTGGACTAATGGTTAAGGTCTTAACTCTTACTCTGGACTAATGGTTAAGGTCTTAACTCTTACTCTGGACTAATGGTTAAGGTCTTAACTCTTACGCTGGCATCATGGTTAAGGTCTTAACTCTTACTCTGGACTAATGGTTAAGGTCTTAACTCTTACTCTGGCATCATGGTTAAGGTCTTAACTCTTACTCTGGACTAATGGTTAAGGTCTTAACTCTTACTCTGGCATCATGGTTAAGGTCTTAACACTTACTCTGGACTAATGGTTAAGGTCTTAACTCTTACTCTGGCATCATCGTTAAGGTCTTAACTCTTACTCTGGCATCATGGTTAAGGTCTTAACTCTTACTTTGGACTAATGGTTAAGGTCTTAACTCTTACTCTGGCATCATGGTTAAGGTCTTAACACTTACTCTGGACTAATGGTTAAGGTCTTAACTCTTACTCTGGCATCATCGTTAAGGTCTTAACTCTTACTCTGGCATCATGGTTAAGGTCTTAGACTCTTACTCTGGACTAATGGTTAAGGTCTTAACTCTTACTCTGGACTAATGGTTAAGGTCTTAACTCTTACTCTTGCATCATCATTAAGGTCTTAACTCTTACTCTGGCATCATGGTTAAGGTCTTATCTCTTACTCTGGACTAATGGTTAAGGTCTTAACTCTTACTCTGGACTAATGGTTAAGGTCTTAACTCTTACTCTGGCATCATGGTTAAGGTCTTAACTCTGGCATCATGGTTAAGGTCTTAACTCTTACTCTGGACTAATGGTTAAGGTCTTAACTCTTAGTCTGGCATCATGGTTAAGGTCTTATCTCTTACTCTGGACTAATGGTTAAGGTCTTAGACTCTTACTCTGGACTAATGGTTAAGGTCTTAACTCTTTCTCTGGGCTAATGGTTAAGGTCTTAGACTCTTACTCTGGCATCATGGTTAAGGTCTTAGACTCTTACTCTGGCATCAAGGTTAAGGTCTTAACTCTTACTCTGGCATCATGGTTAAGGTCTTAACTCTTACTCTGGACCAATGGTTAAGGTCTTAACTCTTACTCTGGACTAATGGTTAAGGCCTTAACTCTTACTCTGGACTAATGGTTAAGGTCTTAACACTTACTCTTGCATCATCGTTAAGGTCTTAACTCTTACTCTGGCATCATGGTTAAGGTCTTAACTCTTACTCTGGCATCATGGTTAAGGTCTTAACTCTTACTCTGGACTAATGGTTAAGGTCTTAACTCTTACTCTGGGATCATGGTTAAGGTCTTAACTCTTACTCTGGATACATGGTTAAGGTCTTAACTCTTACTCTGGACTAATGGTTAAGGTCTTAACTCTTATTCTGGCATCATGGTTAAGGTCTTAGACTCTTACTCTGGACTAATGGTTAAGGTCTTAACTCTTACTCTGGCATCATGGTTAAGGTCTTAACTCTTACTCTGGACTAATGGTTAAGGTCTTAGACTCTTACTCTGGACTAATGGTTAAGGTCTTAACTTTTTCTCTGGGCTAATGGTTAAGGTCTTAGACTCTTACTCTGGCATCATGGTTAAGGTCTTAGACTCTTACTCTGGCATCAAGGTTAAGGTCTTAACTCTTACTCTGGCATCATGGTTAAGGTCTTAACTCTTACTCTGGACTAATGGTTAAGGTCTGAACTCTTACTCTGGACTAATGGTTAAGGTCTTAACTCTTACTCTGGACTAATGGTTAAGGTCTTAGACTCTTACTCTCGACTAATGGTTAAGGTCTTAACTCTTACTCTGGACTAATGGTTAAGGTCTTAACTCTTACGCTGGCATCATGGTTAAGGTCTTAACTCTTACTCTGGACTAATGGTTAAGGTCTTAACTCTTACTCTGGCATCATGGTTAAGGTCTTAACTCTTACTTTGGACTAATGGTTAAGGTCTTAACTCTTACTCTGGCATCATGGTTAAGGTCTTAACACTTACTCTGGACTAATGGTTAAGGTCTTAACTCTTACTCTGGCATCATCGTTAAGGTCTTAACTCTTACTCTGGCATCATGGTTAAGGTCTTAGACTCTTACTCTGGACTAATGGTTAAGGTCTTAACTCTTACTCTGGACTAATGGTTAAGGTCTTAACTCTTACTCTTGCATCATCGTTAAGGTCTTAACTCTTACTCTGGCATCATGGTTAAGGTCTTAACTCTTACTCTGGACTAATGGTTAAGGTCTTAACTCTTACTCTGGCATCATGGTTAAGGTCTTAACTCTGGCATCATGGTTAAGGTCTTAACTCGTACTCTGGACTAATGGTTAAGGTCTTAACTCTTAGTCTGGCATCATGGTTAAGGTCTTAACTCTTACTCTGGACTAATGGTTAAGGTCTTAGACTCTTACTCTGGACTAATGGTTAAGGTCTTAACTCTTTCTCTGGGCTAATGGTTAAGGTCTTAGACTCTTACTCTGGCATCATGGTTAAGGTCTTAGACTATTACTCTGGCATCAAGGTTAAGGTCTTAACTCTTACTCTGGCATCATGGTTAAGGTCTTAACTCTTACTCTGGACTAATGGTTAAGGTCTTAACTCTTACTCTGGACTAATGGTTAAGGTCTTAACTCTTACTCTGGACTAATGGTTGAGGTCTTAACTCTTACTCTTGCATCATCATTAAGGTCTTAACTCTTACTCTGGCATCATGTTTAAGGTCTTAACTCTTACTCTGGCATCATGGTTAATGTCTTAACTCTTACTCTGGACTAATGGTTAAGGTCTTAACTCTTACTCTGGGATCATGGTTAAGTTCGTAACTCTTACTGTGGCCTATTGGTTAAGGTCCTAACTCTTACTCTGGCATCATGGTTAAGGTCTTAGACTCATACTCTGGCATCATGGTTAAGATCTTATCTCTTACTCTGGACTAATGGTTAAGGTCTTAACTCTTACTCTGGCATCATGGTTAAGGCCTTAGACTCTTACTTTGGACTAATGGTTAAGGTCTTAACTCTTACTCTGGGCTAATGGTTAAGGTCTTAACTCTTACTCTGGACTAATGGTTAAGGTCTTATCTCTTACTCTGGACTAATGGTTAAGGTCTTAGACTCTTACTCTGGCATCATGGATAAGGTCTTAGACTCTTACTCTGGACTACTGGTTAATGTCTTAACTCTTACTCTGGCGTCATGGTTAAGGTCTTAACTCTTACTCTGGCATCATGGTTAAGGTCTTAACTCTTACTCTGTACTCATGGTTAAGGTCTTAACTCTTTCTCTGGGCTAATGGTTAAGGTCTTAGACTCTTACTCTGGCATCATGGTTAAGGTCTTAGACTCTTACTCTGGCATCAAGGTTAAGGTCTTAACTCTTACTCTGGCATCATGGTTAAGGTCTTAACTCTTACTCTGGACTAATGGTTAAGGTCTTAACTCTTACTCTGGCATCATGGTTAAGGTCTTAGACTCTTACTCTGGACTAATGGTTAAGGTCTTAACTCTTACTCTGGCATCATGGTTAAGGTCTTAACTCTTACTCTGGACTAATGGTTAAGGTCTTAGACTCTTACTCTGGACTAATGGTTAAGGTCTTAACTCTTTCTCTGGGCTAATGGTTAAGGTCTTAGACTCTTACTCTGGCATCATGGTTAAGGTCTTAGACTCTTACTCTGGCATCAAGGTTAAGGTCTTAACTCTTACTCTGGCATCATGGTTAAGGTCTTAAATCTTACTCTGGACTAATGGTTAAGGTCTTAGAATCTTACTCTGGACTAATGGTTAAGGGCTTAACTCTTACTCTGGCATCATGGTTAAGGTCTTAGACTCTTACTCTGGACTAATGGTTAAGGTCTTAACTCTTACTCTGGACTAATGGTTAAGGTCTTAACTCTTACTCTGGGCTAATGGTTAAGGTCTTAACTCTTACTCTGGACTAATTGTTAAGGTCTTAACTCTTACTCTGGACTAATGGTTAAGGTCTTAGACTCTTACTCTCGACTAATGGTTAAGGTCTTAACTCTTACTCTGGAATCATGGTTAAGGTCTTAGACTCTTACTCTGGACCAATGGTTAATGTCTTAACTCATACTCTGGACTAATGGTTAAGGTCTTAGACTCTTACTCTGGACTAATGGTTAAGGTCTTAACTCTTACTCTGGACTAATGGTTAAGGTCTTAACTCTTACGCTGGCATCATGGTTAAGGTCTTAACTCTTACTCTGGACTAATGGTTAAGGTCTTAACTCTTACTCTGGCATCATGGTTAAGGTCTTAACTCTTACTCTGGACTAATGGTTAAGGTCTTAACTCTTACTCTGGCATCATGGTTAAGGTCTTAACACTTACTCTGGACTAATGGTTAAGGTCTTAACTCTTACTCTGGCATCATCGTTAAGGTCTTAACTCTTACTCTGGCATCATGGTTAAGGTCTTAGACTCTTACTCTGGACTAATGGTTAAGGTCTTACCTATTACCCTGGACTAATGGTTAAGGTCTTAACTCTTACTCTTGCATCATCGTTAAGGTCTTAACTCTTACTCTGGCATCATGGTTAAGGTCTTAACTCTTACTCTGGACTAATGGTTAAGGTCTTAACTCTTACTCTAGACTAATGGTTAAGGTATTAACTCTTACTCTGGCATCATGGTTAAGGTCTTAACTCTGGCATCATGGTTAAGGTCTTAACTCTTACTCTGGACTAATGGTTAGGGTCTTAACTCTTAGTCTGGCATCATGGTTAAGGTCTTATCTCTTACTCTGGACTAATGGTTAAGGTCTTAGACTCTTACTCTGGACTAATGGTTTAGGTCTTAACTCTTTCTCTGGGCTAATGGTTAAGGTCTTAGACTCTTACTCTGGCATCATGGTTAAGGTCTTAGACTCTTACTCTGGCATCAAGGTTAAGGTCTTAACTCTTACTCTGGCATCATGGTTAAGGTCTTAACTCTTACTCTGGACCAATGGTTAAGGTCTTAACTCTTACTCTGGACTAATGGTTAAGGTCTTAACTCTTACTCTGGACTAATGGTTAAGGTCTTAACTCTTACTCTTGCATCATCGTTAAGGTCTTAACTCTTACTCTGGCATCATGGTTAAGGTCTTAACTCTTACTCTGGCATCATGGTTAAGGTCTTAACTCTTACTCTGGACTAATGGTTAAGGTCTTAACTCTTACTCTGGGATCATGGTTAAGGTCTTAACTCTTACTCTGGACACATGGTTAAGGTCTTAACTCTTACTCTGGACTAATGGTTAAGGTCTTAACTCTTATTCTGGCATCATGGTTAAGGTCTTAGACTCTTACTCTGGACTAATGGTTAAGGTCTTAACTCTTACTCTGGCATCATGGTTAAGGTCTTAACTCTTACTCTGGACTAATGGTTAAGGTCTTAGACTCTTACTCTGGACTAATGGTTAAGGTCTTAACTTTTTCTCTGGGCTAATGGTTAAGGTCTTAGACTCTTAATCTGGCATCATGGTTAAGGTCTTAGACTCTTACTCTGGCATCAAGGTTAAGGTCTTAACTCTTACTCTGGCATCATGGTTAAGGTCTTAGACTCTTACTCTGGACTAATGGTTAAGGTCTTAACTCTTACTCTGGCATCATGGTTAAGGTCTTAACTCTTACTCTGGACTAATGGTTAAGGTCTTAGACTCTTACTCTGGACTAATGGTTAAGGTCTTAACTCTTTCTCTGGGCTAATGGTTAAGGTCTTAGACTCTTACTCTGGACTAATGGTTAAGGTCTTAACTCTTACTCTGGACTAATGGTTAAGGTCTTAACTCTTACTCTGGGCTAATGGTTAAGGTCTTAACTCTTACTCTGGACTAATTGTTAAGGTCTTAACTCTTACTCTGGACTAATGGTTAAGGTCTTAGACGCTTACTCTCGACTAATGGTTAAGGTCTTAACTCTTACTCTGGAATCATGGTTAAGGTCTTAGACTCTTACTCTGGACTAATGGTTAAGGTCTTAACTCATACTCTGGACTAAAGGTTAAGGTCTTAGACTCTTACTCTGGACTAATGGTTAAGGTCTTAACTCTTACTCTGGACTAATGGTTAAGGTCTTAACTCTTACTCTGGACTAATGGTTAAGGTCTTAACTCTTACGCTGGCATCATGGTTAAGGTCTTAACTCTTACTCTGGACTAATGGTTAAGGTCTTAACTCTTACTCTGGCATCATGGTTAAGGTCTTAACTCTTACTCTGGACTAATGGTTAAGGTCTTAACTCTTACTCTGGCATCATGGTTAAGGTCTTAACACTTACTCTGGACTAATGGTTAAGGTCTTAACTCTTACTCTGGCATCATCGTTAAGGTCTTAACTCTTACTCTGGCATCATGGTTAAGGTCTTAACTCTTACTTTGGACTAATGGTTAAGGTCTTAACTCTTACTCTGGCATCATGGTTAAGGTCTTAACACTTACTCTGGACTAATGGTTAAGGTCTTAACTCTTACTCTGGCATCATCGTTAAGGTCTTAACTCTTACTCTGGCATCATGGTTAAGGTCTTAGACTCTTACTCTGGACTAATGGTTAAGGTCTTAACTCTTACTCTGGACTAATGGTTAAGGTCTTAACTCTTACTCTTGCATCATCATTAAGGTCTTAACTCTTACTCTGGCATCATGGTTAAGGTCTTATCTCTTACTCTGGACTAATGGTTAAGGTCTTAACTCTTACTCTGGACTAATGGTTAAGGTCTTAACTCTTACTCTGGCATCATGGTTAAGGTCTTAACTCTGGCATCATGGTTAAGGTCTTAACTCTTACTCTGGACTAATGGTTAAGGTCTTAACTCTTAGTCTGGCATCATGGTTAAGGTCTTATCTCTTACTCTGGACTAATGGTTAAGGTCTTAGACTCTTACTCTGGACTAATGGTTAAGGTCTTAACTCTTTCTCTGGGCTAATGGTTAAGGTCTTAGACTCTTACTCTGGCATCATGGTTAAGGTCTTAGACTCTTACTCTGGCATCAAGGTTAAGGTCTTAACTCTTACTCTGGCATCATGGTTAAGGTCTTAACTCTTACTCTGGACCAATGGTTAAGGTCTTAACTCTTACTCTGGACTAATGGTTAAGGCCTTAACTCTTACTCTGGACTAATGGTTAAGGTCTTAACACTTACTCTTGCATCATCGTTAAGGTCTTAACTCTTACTCTGGCATCATGGTTAAGGTCTTAACTCTTACTCTGGCATCATGGTTAAGGTCTTAACTCTTACTCTGGACTAATGGTTAAGGTCTTAACTCTTACTCTGGGATCATGGTTAAGGTCTTAACTCTTACTCTGGATACATGGTTAAGGTCTTAACTCTTACTCTGGACTAATGGTTAAGGTCTTAACTCTTATTCTGGCATCATGGTTAAGGTCTTAGACTCTTACTCTGGACTAATGGTTAAGGTCTTAACTCTTACTCTGGCATCATGGTTAAGGTCTTAACTCTTACTCTGGACTAATGGTTAAGGTCTTAGACTCTTACTCTGGACTAATGGTTAAGGTCTTAACTTTTTCTCTGGGCTAATGGTTAAGGTCTTAGACTCTTACTCTGGCATCATGGTTAAGGTCTTAGACTCTTACTCTGGCATCAAGGTTAAGGTCTTAACTCTTACTCTGGCATCATGGTTAAGGTCTTAACTCTTACTCTGGACTAATGGTTAAGGTCTGAACTCTTACTCTGGACTAATGGTTAAGGTCTTAACTCTTACTCTGGACTAATGGTTAAGGTCTTAGACTCTTACTCTCGACTAATGGTTAAGGTCTTAACTCTTACTCTGGACTAATGGTTAAGGTCTTAACTCTTACGCTGGCATCATGGTTAAGGTCTTAACTCTTACTCTGGACTAATGGTTAAGGTCTTAACTCTTACTCTGGCATCATGGTTAAGGTCTTAACTCTTACTTTGGACTAATGGTTAAGGTCTTAACTCTTACTCTGGCATCATGGTTAAGGTCTTAACACTTACTCTGGACTAATGGTTAAGGTCTTAACTCTTACTCTGGCATCATCGTTAAGGTCTTAACTCTTACTCTGGCATCATGGTTAAGGTCTTAGACTCTTACTCTGGACTAATGGTTAAGGTCTTAACTCTTACTCTGGACTAACGGTTAAGGTCTTAACTCTTACTCTTGCATCATCGTTAAGGTCTTAACTCTTACTCTGGCATCATGGTTAAGGTCTTAACTCTTACTCTGGACTAATGGTTAAGGTCTTAACTCTTACTCTGGACTAATGGTTAAGGTCTTAACTCTTACTCTGGCATCATGGTTAAGGTCTTAACTCTGGCATCATGGTTAAGGTCTTAACTCTTACTCTGGACTAATGGTTAAGGTCTTAACTCTTAGTCTGGCATCATGGTTAAGGTCTTATCTCTTACTCTGGACTAATGGTTAAGGTCTTAGACTCTTACTCTGGACTAATGGTTAAGGTCTTAACTCTTTCTCTGGGCTAATGGTTAAGGTCTTAGACTCTTACTCTGGCATCATGGTTAAGGTCTTAGACTCTTACTCTGGCATCAAGGTTAAGGTCTTAACTCTTACTCTGGCATCATGGTTAAGGTCTTAACTCTTACTCTGGACCAATGGTTAAGGTCTTAACTCTTACTCTGGACTAATGGTTAAAGCCTTAACTCTTACTCTGGACTAATGGTTAAGGTCTTAACACTTGCTCTTGCATCATCGTTAAGGTCTTAACTCTTACTCTGGCATCATGGTTAAGGTCTTAACTCTTACTCTGGCATCATGGTTAAGGTCTTAACTCTTACTCTGGACTAATGGTTAAGGTCTTAACTCTTACTCTGGGATCATGGTTAAGGTCTTAACTCTTACTCTGGATACATGGTTAAGGTCTTAACTCTTACTCTGGACTAATGGTTAAGGTCTTAACTCTTATTCTGGCATCATGGTTAAGGTCTTAGACTCTTACTCTGGACTAATGGTTAAGGTCTTAACTCTTACTCTGGCATCATTGTTAAGGTCTTAACTCTTACTCTGGACTAATGGTTAAGGTCTTAGACTCTTACTCTGGACTAATGGTTAAGGTCTTAACTTTTTCTCTGGGCTAATGGTTAAGGTCTTAGACTCTTACTCTGGCATCATGGTTAAGGTCTTAGACTCTTACTCTGGCATCAAGGTTAAGGTCTTAACTCTTACTCTGGCATCATGGTTAAGGTCTTAACTCTTACTCTGGACTAATGGTTAAGGTCTGAACTCTTACTCTGGACTAATGGTTAAGGTCTTAACTCTTACTCTGGACTAATGGTTAAGGTCTTAGACTCTTACTCTCGACTAATGGTTAAGGTCTTAACTCTTACTCTGGAATCATGGTTAAGGTCTAAGAATCTTACGCTGGCATCATGGTTAAGGTCTTAACTCTTACTCTGGACTAATGGTTAAGGTCTTAACTCTTACTCTGGCATCATGGTTAAGGTCTTAACTCTTACTCTGGACTAATGGTTAAGGTCTTAACTCTTACTCTGGCATCATGGTTAAGGTCTTAACACTTACTCTGGACTAATGGTTAAGGTCTTACTCTGGCATCATCGTTAAGGTCTTAACTCTTACTCTGGCATCATGGTTAAGGTCTTAGACTCTTACTCTGGACTAATGGTTAAGGTCTTAACTCTTACTCTGGACTAATGGTTAAGGTCTTAACTCTTACTCTTGCATCATCGTTAAGGTCTTAACTCTTACTCTGGCATCATGGTTAAGGTCTTAACTCTTACTCTGGACTAATGGTTAAGGTCTTAACTCTTACTCTGGCATCATGGTTAAGGTCTTAACTCTGGCATCATGGTTAAGGTCTTAACTCGTACTCTGGACTAATGGTTAAGGTCTTAACTCTTAGTCTGGCATCATGGTTAAGGTCTTAACTCTTACTCTGGACTAATGGTTAAGGTCTTAGACTCTTACTCTGGACTAATGGTTAAGGTCTTAACTCTTTCTCTGGGCTAATGGTTAAGGTCTTAGACTCTTACTCTGGCATCATGGTTAAGGTCTTAGACTATTACTCTGGCATCAAGGTTAAGGTCTTAACTCTTACTCTGGCATCATGGTTAAGGTCTTAACTCTTACTCTGGACTAATGGTTAAGGTCTTAACTCTTACTCTGGACTAATGGTTAAGGTCTTAACTCTTACTCTGGACTAATGGTTGAGGTCTTAACTCTTACTCTTGCATCATCATTAAGGTCTTAACTCTTACTCTGGCATCATGTTTAAGGTCTTAACTCTTACTCTGGCATCATGGTTAATGTCTTAACTCTTACTCTGGACTAATGGTTAAGGTCTTAACTCTTACTCTGGGATCATGGTTAAGTTCGTAACTCTTACTGTGGCCTATTGGTTAAGGTCCTAACTCTTACTCTGGCATCATGGTTAAGGTCTTAGACTCATACTCTGGCATCATGGTTAAGATCTTATCTCTTACTCTGGACTAATGGTTAAGGTCTTAACTCTTACTCTGGCATCATGGTTAAGGCCTTAGACTCTTACTTTGGACTAATGGTTAAGGTCTTAACTCTTACTCTGGGCTAATGGTTAAGGTCTTAACTCTTACTCTGGACTAATGGTTAAGGTCTTATCTCTTACTCTGGACTAATGGTTAAGGTCTTAGACTCTTACTCTGGCATCATGGATAAGGTCTTAGACTCTTACTCTGGACTACTGGTTAATGTCTTAACTCTTACTCTGGCGTCATGGTTAAGGTCTTAACTCTTACTCTGGCATCATGGTTAAGGTCTTAACTCTTACTCTGTACTCATGGTTAAGGTCTTAACTCTTTCTCTGGGCTAATGGTTAAGGTCTTAGACTCTTACTCTGGCATCATGGTTAAGGTCTTAGACTCTTACTCTGGCATCAAGGTTAAGGTCTTAACTCTTACTCTGGCATCATGGTTAAGGTCTTAACTCTTACTCTGGACTAATGGTTAAGGTCTTAACTCTTACTCTGGCATCATGGTTAAGGTCTTAGACTCTTACTCTGGACTAATGGTTAAGGTCTTAACTCTTACTCTGGCATCATGGTTAAGGTCTTAACTCTTACTCTGGACTAATGGTTAAGGTCTTAGACTCTTACTCTGGACTAATGGTTAAGGTCTTAACTCTTTCTCTGGGCTAATGGTTAAGGTCTTAGACTCTTACTCTGGCATCATGGTTAAGGTCTTAGACTCTTACTCTGGCATCAAGGTTAAGGTCTTAACTCTTACTCTGGCATCATGGTTAAGGTCTTAAATCTTACTCTGGACTAATGGTTAAGGTCTTAGAATCTTACTCTGGACTAATGGTTAAGGGCTTAACTCTTACTCTGGCATCATGGTTAAGGTCTTAGACTCTTACTCTGGACTAATGGTTAAGGTCTTAACTCTTACTCTGGACTAATGGTTAAGGTCTTAACTCTTACTCTGGGCTAATGGTTAAGGTCTTAACTCTTACTCTGGACTAATTGTTAAGGTCTTAACTCTTACTCTGGACTAATGGTTAAGGTCTTAGACTCTTACTCTCGACTAATGGTTAAGGTCTTAACTCTTACTCTGGAATCATGGTTAAGGTCTTAGACTCTTACTCTGGACTAATGGTTAATGTCTTAACTCATACTCTGGACTAATGGTTAAGGTCTTAGACTCTTACTCTGGACTAATGGTTAAGGTCTTAACTCTTACTCTGGACTAATGGTTAAGGTCTTAACTCTTACGCTGGCATCATGGTTAAGGTCTTAACTCTTACTCTGGACTAATGGTTAAGGTCTTAACTCTTACTCTGGCATCATGGTTAAGGTCTTAACTCTTACTCTGGACTAATGGTTAAGGTCTTAACTCTTACTCTGGCATCATGGTTAAGGTCTTAACACTTACTCTGGACTAATGGTTAAGGTCTTAACTCTTACTCTGGCATCATCGTTAAGGTCTTAACTCTTACTCTGGCATCATGGTTAAGGTCTTAGACTCTTACTCTGGACTAATGGTTAAGGTCTTACCTATTACCCTGGACTAATGGTTAAGGTCTTAACTCTTACTCTTGCATCATCGTTAAGGTCTTAACTCTTACTCTGGCATCATGGTTAAGGTCTTAACTCTTACTCTGGACTAATGGTTAAGGTCTTAACTCTTACTCTAGACTAATGGTTAAGGTATTAACTCTTACTCTGGCATCATGGTTAAGGTCTTAACTCTGGCATCATGGTTAAGGTCTTAACTCTTACTCTGGACTAATGGTTAGGGTCTTAACTCTTAGTCTGGCATCATGGTTAAGGTCTTATCTCTTACTCTGGACTAATGGTTAAGGTCTTAGACTCTTACTCTGGACTAATGGTTAAGGTCTTAACTCTTTCTCTGGGCTAATGGTTAAGGTCTTAGACTCTTACTCTGGCATCATGGTTAAGGTCTTAGACTCTTACTCTGGCATCAAGGTTAAGGTCTTAACTCTTACTCTGGCATCATGGTTAAGGTCTTAACTCTTACTCTGGACCAATGGTTAAGGTCTTAACTCTTACTCTGGACTAATGGTTAAGGTCTTAACTCTTACTCTGGACTAATGGTTAAGGTCTTAACTCTTACTCTTGCATCATCGTTAAGGTCTTAACTCTTACTCTGGCATCATGGTTAAGGTCTTAACTCTTACTCTGGCATCATGGTTAAGGTCTTAACTCTTACTCTGGACTAATGGTTAAGGTCTTAACTCTTACTCTGGGATCATGGTTAAGGTCTTAACTCTTACTCTGGACACATGGTTAAGGTCTTAACTCTTACTCTGGACTAATGGTTAAGGTCTTAACTCTTATTCTGGCATCATGGTTAAGGTCTTAGACTCTTACTCTGGACTAATGGTTAAGGTCTTAACTCTTACTCTGGCATCATGGTTAAGGTCTTAACTCTTACTCTGGACTAATGGTTAAGGTCTTAGACTCTTACTCTGGACTAATGGTTAAGGTCTTAACTTTTTCTCTGGGCTAATGGTTAAGGTCTTAGACTCTTAATCTGGCATCATGGTTAAGGTCTTAGACTCTTACTCTGGCATCAAGGTTAAGGTCTTAACTCTTACTCTGGCATCATGGTTAAGGTCTTAGACTCTTACTCTGGACTAATGGTTAAGGTCTTAACTCTTACTCTGGCATCATGGTTAAGGTCTTAACTCTTACTCTGGACTAATGGTTAAGGTCTTAGACTCTTACTCTGGACTAATGGTTAAGGTCTTAACTCTTTCTCTGGGCTAATGGTTAAGGTCTTAGACTCTTACTCTGGACTAATGGTTAAGGTCTTAACTCTTACTCTGGACTAATGGTTAAGGTCTTAACTCTTACTCTGGGCTAATGGTTAAGGTCTTAACTCTTACTCTGGACTAATTGTTAAGGTCTTAACTCTTACTCTGGACTAATGGTTAAGGTCTTAGACGCTTACTCTCGACTAATGGTTAAGGTCTTAACTCTTACTCTGGAATCATGGTTAAGGTCTTAGACTCTTACTCTGGACTAATGGTTAAGGTCTTAACTCATACTCTGGACTAAAGGTTAAGGTCTTAGACTCTTACTCTGGACTAATGGTTAAGGTCTTAACTCTTACTCTGGACTAATGGTTAAGGTCTTAACTCTTACTCTGGACTAATGGTTAAGGTCTTAACTCTTACGCTGGCATCATGGTTAAGGTCTTAACTCTTACTCTGGACTAATGGTTAAGGTCTTAACTCTTACTCTGGCATCATGGTTAAGGTCTTAACTCTTACTCTGGACTAATGGTTAAGGTCTTAACTCTTACTCTGGCATCATGGTTAAGGTCTTAACACTTACTCTGGACTAATGGTTAAGGTCTTAACTCTTACTCTGGCATCATCGTTAAGGTCTTAACTCTTACTCTGGCATCATGGTTAAGGTCTTAGACTCTTACTCTGGACTAATGGTTAAGGTCTTAACTCTTACTCTGGACTAATGGTTAAGGTCTTAACTCTTAATCTTGCATCATCGTTAAGGTCTTAACTCTTACTCTGGCATCATGGTTAAGGTCTTAACTCTTACTCTGGACTAATGGTTAAGGTCTTAACTCTTACTCTTGACTAATGGTTAAGGTCTTAACTCTTACTCTGGCATCATGGTTAAGGTCTTAACTCTGGCATCATGGTTAAGGTCTTATCTCTTACTCTGGACTAATGGTTAAGGTCTTAACTCTTACTCTGGACTAATGGTTAAGGTCTTAGACTCTTACTCTGGCATCATGGTAAGGTCTTAACTCTTACTCTGGACTAATGGTTAAGGTCTTAACTCTTACTCTGGCATCATGGTTAAGGTCTTAGACTCTTACTCTGGACTAATGGTTAAGGTCTTAACTCTTACTCTGGACTAATGGTTAAGGTCTTAACTCTTACTCTTGCATCATCGTTAAGGTCTTAACTCTTACTCTGGCATCATGGTTAAGGTCTTAACTCTTACTCTGGACTAATGGTTAAGGTCTTAACTCTTACTCTTGACTAATGGTTAAGGTCTTAACTCTTACTCTGGCATCATGGTTAAGGTCTTAACTCTGGCATCATGGTTAAGGTCTTATCTCTTACTCTGGACTAATGGTTAAGGTCTTAACTCTTACTCTGGACTAATGGTTAAGGTCTTAGACTCTTACTCTGGCATCATGGTAAGGTCTTAACTCTTACTCTGGACTAATGGTTAAGGTCTTAACTCTTACTCTGGACTAATGGTTAAGGTCTTAACTCTTACTCTTGCATCATCGTTAAGGTCTTAACTCTTACTCTGGCATCATGGTTAAGGTCTTAACTCTTACTCTGGCATCATGGTTAAGGTCTTAATTCTTACTCTGGACTAATGGTTAAGGTCTTAACTCTTACTCTGGGATCATGGTTAAGGTCTTAACTCTTACTCTGGACACATGGTTAAGGTCTTAACTCTTACTCTCGACTAATGGTTAAGGTCTTAACTCTTACTCTGGCATCATGGTTAAGGTCTTAGACTCTTACTCTGGACTAATGGTTAAGGTCTTAACTCATACTCTGGACTAATGGTTAAGGTCTTAACTCTTACTCTGGACTAATGGTTAATGTATTAACTCTTACTCTGGCATCATGGTTAAGGTCTTAACTCTTACTCTGGACTAATGGTTAAGGTCTTAACTCTTACTCTGGCATCATGGTTAAGGTCTTAACTCTTACTCTGGACTAATGGTTAAGGTCTTAACTCTTACTCTGGGATCATGGTTAAGTTCGTAACTCTTACTGTGGCCTATTGGTTAAGGTCCTAACTCTTACTCTGGCATCATGGTTAATGTCTTAACTCTTACTCTGGCATCATGGTTAAGGTCTTAACTCTTACTCTGGACTAATGGTTAAGGTCTTAACTCTTACTCTGGCATCACGGTTAAGGTCTTAACTCTTACTCTGGACTAATGGTTAAAGTCTTAACTCTTACTCTGGGCTAATGGTTAAGGTCTTAACTCTTACTCTGGACTAATGGTTAAGGGCTTAACTCCTACTCTGGACTAATGGTTAAGGTCTTAACTCTTACTCTGGACTAATGGTTAAGGTCTTATCTCTTACTCTGGGCTAATGATTAAGGTCTTAACTCTTACTCTGGCATCATGGTTAAGGTCTTAACTCTTACTCTGGCATCATGGTTAAGGTCTTAACTCTTACTCTGGACTAATGGTTAAGGTCTTAACTCTTACTCTGGCATCACGGTTAAGGTCTTAACTCTTACTCTGGACTAATGGTTAAGGTCTTAACTCTTACTCTGGGCTAATGATTAAGGTCTTAACTCTTACTCTGGCATCATGGTTAAGGTTTTAACTCCTACTCTGGACTAATGGTTAAGGTCTTAACTCTTACTCTGGCATCACGGTTAAGGTCTTAACTCTCACTCCGGACTAATGGTTAAGGTCTTAACTCTTACTCTGGACTAATGGTTAAGGTCTTAACTCTTACTCTGGACTAATGGTTAAGGTCTTATCTCTTACTCTGGGCTAATGATTATGGTCTTAACTCTTACTCTGGCATCATGGTTAAGGTCTTAACTCTTACTCTGGCATCATGGTTAAGGTCTTAACTCTTACTCTGGACTAATGCTTAAGGTCTTAACTCTTACTCTGGCATCACGGTTAAGGTCTTAACTCTTACTCTGGACTAATGGATAAGGTCTTAACTCTTACTCTGGACTAATGGTTAAGGTCTTAACTCTTACTCTAGCATCATGGTTAAGGTCTTAACTCTTACTCTGGACTAATGGTTAAGGTCTTAACTCTTACTCTGGCATCATGGTTAAGGTCTTAACTCTTACTCTGGCATCATTGTTAAGGTCTTAACTCTTACTATGGACTAATGGTTAAGGTCTTAACTCTTACTCTGGACTAATGGTTAAGGTCTTAACTCTTACTCTGGCATCATGGTTAAGGTCTTAGACTCTTACTCTGGAATAATGGTTAAGGTCTTAACTCTTACTCTGGACTAATGGTTAAGGTCTTAACTCTTACTCTGGCATCACGGTTAAGGTATTAACTCTTACTCTGGACTAATGGTTAAGGTCTTAACTCTTACTCTGGGCTAATGGTTAAGGTCTTAACTCTTACTCTGGACTAATGGTTAAGGTCTTAACTCTTACTCTGGACAAATGGTTAAGGTCTTAGACTCTTACTCTGGCATCATGGTTAAGGTCTTAACTCTTACTCTGAACTAATGGTTAAGGTCTTAACTCTTACTCTGGCATCATAGTTAAGTTCGTAACTCATACTGTGGCCTATTGGTTAAGGTCCTAACTCTTACTTTGGCATCATGGTTAATATCTTAACTCTTACTCTGGCATCATGGTTAAGGTCTTAACTCTTACTCTGGACTAATGGTTAAGGTCTTAACTCTTACTCTAGCATCACGGTTAAGGTCTTAACTCTTACTCTGGGCTAATGGTTAAGGTCTTAACTCTTACTCTGGACTAATGGTTAAGGTCTTAACTCTTACTCTGGACTAATGGTTAAGGTCTTAACTCTTACTCTGGACTAATGGTTAAGGTCTTAACTCTTACTCTGGGCTAATGATTAAGGTCTTAACTCTTACTCTGGCATCATGGTAAAGGTCTTAACTCTTACTCTGGACTATTGGTTAAGGTCTTAACTCTTACTCTGGACTAATGGTTACGGTCTTAACTCTTACTCTAGCATCATGGTTAAGGTCTTAACTCTTACTCTGGACTAATGGTTAAGGTCTTAACTCTTACTCTGGCATCATGGTTAAGGTCTTAACTCTTACTCTGGCATCATGGTTAAGGTCTTAACTCTTACTCTGGACTAATGGTTAAGGTCTTAGACTCTTACTCTGGACTAATGGTTAAGGTCTTAACTCTTACTCTGGCATCATGGTTAAGGTCTTAGACTCTTACTCTGGACTAATGGTTAAGGTCTTAACTCTTACTCTGGACTAATGGTTAAGGTCTTAACTCTTACTCTGGACTAATGGTTAAGGTCTTAGACTCTTACTCTCGACTAATGGTTAAGGTCTTACTCTTACTCTGGCATCATGGTTAAGGTCTTAGACTCTTACTCTCGACTAATGGTTAAGGTCTTACTCTTACTCTGGCATCATGGTTAAGGTCTTAACTCTTACTCTGGACTAATGGTTAAGGTCTTAACTCTTACTCTGGCATCATGGTTAAGGTCTTAACTCTTACTCTGGACTAATGGTTAATGTCTTAACTCTTACTCTGGGATCATGGTTAAGTTCGTAACTCTTACTGTGGCCTATTGGTTAAGGTCCTAACTCTTACTCTGGCATCATGGTTAATGTCTTAACTCTTACTCTGGCATCATGGTTAAGGTCTTAACTCTTACTCTGGACTAATGGTTAAGGTCTTAACTTTTTCTCTGGGCTAATGGTTAAGGTCTTAGACTCTTACTCTGGCATCATGGTTAAGGTCTTAGACTCTTACTCTGGCATCAAGGTTAAGGTCTTAACTCTTACTCTGGCATCATGGTTAAGGTCTTAACTCTTACTCTGGACTAATGGTTAAGGTCTGAACTCTTATTTTGGACTAATGGTTAAGGTCTTAACTCTTACTCTGGACTAATGGTTAAGGTCTTAGACTCTTACTCTCGACTAATGGTTAAGGTCTTAACTCTTACTCTGGAATCATGGTTAAGGTCTAAGACTCTTACTCTGGACTAATGGTTAAGGTCTTAACTCATACTCTGGACTAATGGTTAAGGCCTTAGACTCTTACTCTGGACTAATGGTTAAGGTCTTAACTCTTACTCTGGACTAATGGTTAAGGTCTTAACTCTTACTCTGGACTAATGGTTAAGGTCTTAACTCTTACGCTGGCATCATGGTTAAGGTCTTAACTCTTACTCTGGACTAATGGTTAAGGTCTTAACTCTTACTCTGGCATCATGGTTAAGGTCTTAACTCTTACTCTGGACTAATGGTTAAGGTCTTAACTCTTACTCTGGCATCATGGTTAAGGTCTTACCACTTACTCTGGTCTAATGGTTAAGGTCTTAACTCTTACTCTGGCATCATCGTTAAGGTTTTAACTCCTACTCTGGACTAATGGTTAAGGTCTTAACTCTTACTCTGGCATCACGGTTAAGGTCTTAACTCTCACTCCGGACTAATGGTTAAGGTCTTAACTCTTACTCTGGACTAATGGTTAAGGTCTTAACTCTTACTCTGGACTAATGGTTAAGGTCTTATCTCTTACTCTGGGCTAATGATTAAGGTCTTAACTCTTACTCTGGCATCATGGTTAAGGTCTTAACTCTTACTCTGGCATCATGGTTAAGGTCTTAACTCTTACTCTGGACTAATGCTTAAGGTCTTAACTCTTACTCTGGCATCACGGTTAAGGTCTTAACTCTTACTCTGGACTAATGGATAAGGTCTTAACTCTTACTCTGGACTAATGGTTAAGGTCTTAACTCTTACTCTAGCATCATGGTTAAGGTCTTAACTCTTACTCTGGACTAATGGTTAAGGTCTTAACTCTTACTCTGGCATCATGGTTAAGGTCTTAACTCTTACTCTGGCATCATGGTTAAGGTCTTAACTCTTACTATGGACTAATGGTTAAGGTCTTAACTCTTACTCTGGACTAATGGTTAAGGTCTTAACTCTTACTCTGGCATCATGGTTAAGGTCTTAGACTCTTACTCTGGAATAATGGTTAAGGTCTTAACTCTTACTCTGGACTAATGGTTAAGGTCTTAACTCTTACTCTGGCATCACGGTTAAGGTCTTAACTCTTACTCTGGACTAATGGTTAAGGTCTTAACTCTTACTCTGGGCTAATGGTTAAGGTCTTAACTCTTACTCTGGACTAATGGTTAAGGTCTTAACTCTTACTCTGGACAAATGGTTAAGGTCTTAGACTCTTACTCTGGCATCATGGTTAAGGTCTTAACTCTTACTCTGAACTAATGGTTAAGGTCTTAACTCTTACTCTGGCATCATAGTTAAGTTCGTAACTCATACTGTGGCCTATTGGTTAAGGTCCTAACTCTTACTTTGGCATCATGGTTAATATCTTAACTCTTACTCTGGCATCATGGTTAAGGTCTTAACTCTTACTCTGGACTAATGGTTAAGGTCTTAACTCTTACTCTAGCATCACGGTTAAGGTCTTAACTCTTACTCTGGGCTAATGGTTAAGGTCTTAACTCTTACTCTGGACTAATGGTTAAGGTCTTAACTCTTACTCTGGACTAATGGTTAAGGTCTTAACTCTTACTCTGGACTAATGGTTAAGGTCTTAACTCTTACTCTGGGCTAATGATTAAGGTCTTAACTCTTACTCTGGCATCATGGTAAAGGTCTTAACTCTTACTCTGGACTATTGGTTAAGGTCTTAACTCTTACTCTGGACTAATGGTTACGGTCTTAACTCTTACTCTAGCATCATGGTTAAGGTCTTACCTCTTACTCTGGACTAATGGTTAAGGTCTTAACTCTTACTCTGGCATCATGGTTAAGGTCTTAACTCTTACTCTGGCATCATGGTTAAGGTCTTAACTCTTACTCTGGACTAATGGTTAAGGTCTTAGACTCTTACTCTGGACTAATGGTTAAGGTCTTAACTCTTACTCTGGCATCATGGTTAAGGTCTTAGACTCTTACTCTGGACTAATGGTTAAGGTCTTAACTCTTACTCTGGACTAATGGTTAAGGTCTTAACTCTTACTCTGGACTAATGGTTAAGGTCTTAGACTCTTACTCTCGACTAATGGTTAAGGTCTTACTCTTACTCTGGCATCATGGTTAAGGTCTTAGACTCTTACTCTCGACTAATGGTTAAGGTCTTACTCTTACTCTGGCATCATGGTTAAGGTCTTAACTCTTACTCTGGACTAATGGTTAAGGTCTTAACTCTTACTCTGGCATCATGGTTAAGGTCTTAACTCTTACTCTGGACTAATGGTTAATGTCTTAACTCTTACTCTGGGATCATGGTTAAGTTCGTAACTCTTACTGTGGCCTATTGGTTAAGGTCCTAACTCTTACTCTGGCATCATGGTTAATGTCTTAACTCTTACTCTGGCATCATGGTTAAGGTCTTAACTCTTACTCTGGACTAATGGTTAAGGTCTTAACTTTTTCTCTGGGCTAATGGTTAAGGTCTTAGACTCTTACTCTGGCATCATGGTTAAGGTCTTAGACTCTTACTCTGGCATCATGGTTAAGGTCTTAACTCTTACTCTGGCATCATGGTTAAGGTCTTAACTCTTACTCTGGACTAATGGTTAAGGTCTGAACTCTTATTTTGGACTAATGGTTAAGGTCTTAACTCTTACTCTGGACTAATGGTTAAGGTCTTAGACTCTTACTCTCGACTAATGGTTAAGGTCTTAACTCTTACTCTGGAATCATGGTTAAGGTCTAAGACTCTTACTCTGGACTAATGGTTAAGGTCTTAACTCATACTCTGGACTAATGGTTAAGGCCTTAGACTCTTACTCTGGACTAATGGTTAAGGTCTTAACTCTTACTCTGGACTAATGGTTAAGGTCTTAACTCTTACTCTGGACTAATGGTTAAGGTCTTAACTCTTACGCTGGCATCATGGTTAAGGTCTTAACTCTTACTCTGGACTAATGGTTAAGGTCTTAACTCTTACTCTGGCATCATGGTTAAGGTCTTAACTCTTACTCTGGACTAATGGTTAAGGTCTTAACTCTTACTCTGGCATCATGGTTAAGGTCTTAACACTTACTCTGGACTAATGGTTAAGGTCTTAACTCTTACTCTGGCATCATCGTTAAGGTCTTAACTCTTACTCTGGCATCATGGTTAAGGTCTTAGACTCTTACTCTGGACTAATGGTTAAGGTCTTAACTCTTACTCTGGACTAATGGTTAAGGTCTTAACTCTTACTCTTGCATCATCGTTAAGGTCTTAACTCTTACTCTGGCATCATGGTTAAGGTCTTAACTCTTACTCTGGACTAATGGTTAAGGTCTTAACTCTTACTCTGGACTAATGGTTAAGGTCTTAACTCTTACTCTGGGCTAATGATTAAGGTCTTAACTCTTACTCTGGCATCATGGTAAAGGTCTTAACTCTTACTCTGGACTATTGGTTAAGGTCTTAACTCTTACTCTGGACTAATGGTTACGGTCTTAACTCTTACTCTAGCATCATGGTTAAGGTCTTAACTCTTACTCTGGACTAATGGTTAAGGTCTTAACTCTTACTCTGGCATCATGGTTAAGGTCTTAACTCTTACTCTGGCATCATGGTTAAGGTCTTAACTCTTACTCTGGACTAATGGTTAAGGTCTTAGACTCTTACTCTGGACTAATGGTTAAGGTCTTAACTCTTACTCTGGCATCATGGTTAAGGTCTTAGACTCTTACTCTGGACTAATGGTTAAGGTCTTAACTCTTACTCTGGACTAATGGTTAAGGTCTTAACTCTTACTCTGGACTAATGGTTAAGGTCTTAGACTCTTACTCTCGACTAATGGTTAAGGCCTTACTCTTACTCTGGCATCATGGTTAAGGTCTTAGACTCTTACTCTCGACTAATGGTTAAGGTCTTACTCTTACTCTGGCATCATGGGTAAGGTCTTAACTCTTACTCTGGACTAATGGTTAAGGTCTTAACTCTTACTCTGGCATCATGGTTAAGGTCTTAACTCTTACTCTGGACTAATGGTTAATGTCTTAACTCTTACTCTGGGATCATGGTTAAGTTCGTAACTCTTACTGTGGCCTATTGGTTAAGGTCCTAACTCTTACTCTGGCATCATGGTTAATGTCTTAACTCTCACTCTGGCATCATGGTTAAGGTCTTAACTCTTACTCTGGACTAATGGTTAAGGTCTGAACTCTTATTTTGGACTAATGGTTAAGGTCTTAACTCTTACTCTGGACTAATGGTTAAGGTCTTAGACTCTTACTCTCGACTAATGGTTAAGGTCTTAACTCTTACTCTGGAATCATGGTTAAGGTCTAAGACTCTTACTCTGGACTAATGGTTAAGGTCTTAACTCATACTCTGGACTAATGGTTAAGGCCTTAGACTCTTACTCTGGACTAATGGTTAAGGTCTTAACTCTTACTCTGGACTAATGGTTAAGGTCTTAACTCTTACTCTGGACTAATGGTTAAGGTCTTAACTCTTACGCTGGCATCATGGTTAAGGTCTTAACTCTTACTCTGGACTAATGGTTAAGGTCTTAACTCTTACTCTGGCATCATGGTTAAGGTCTTAACTCTTACTCTGGACTAATGGTTAAGGTCTTAACTCTTACTCTGGCATCATGGTTAAGGTCTTAACACTTACTCTGGACTAATGGTTAAGGTCTTAACTCTTACTCTGGCATCATCGTTAAGGTCTTAACTCTTACTCTGGCATCATGGTTAAGGTCTTAGACTCTTACTCTGGACTAATGGTTAAGGTCTTAACTCTTACTCTGGACTAATGGTTAAGGTCTTAACTCTTACTCTTGCATCATCGTTAAGGTCTTAACTCTTACTCTGGCATCATGGTTAAGGTCTTAACTCTTACTCTGGACTAATGGTTAAGGTCTTAACTCTTACTCTGGACTAATGGTTAAGGTCTTAACTCTTACTCTGGCATCATGGTTAAGGTCTTAACTCTGGCATCATGGTTAAGGTCTTAACTCTTACTCTGGACTAATGGTTAAGGTCTTAACTCTTAGTCTGGCATCATGGTTAAGGTCTTAACTCTTACTCTGGACTAATGGTTAAGGTCTTAGACTCTTACTCTGGACTAATGGTTAAGGTCTTAACTCTTTCTCTGGGCTAATGGTTAAGGTCTTAGACTCTTACTCTGGCATCATGGTTAAGGTCTTAGACTATTACTCTGGCATCAAGGTTAAGGTCTTAACTCTTACTCTGGCATCATGGTTAAGGTCTTAACTCTTACTCTGGACTAATGGTTAAGGTCTTAACTCTTACTCTGGACTAATGGTTAAGGTCTTAACTCTTACTCTGGACTAATGGTTGAGGTCTTAACTCATACTCTTGCATCATCGTTAAGGTCTTAACTCTTACTCTGGCATCATGTTTAAGGTCTTAACTCTTACTCTGGCATCATGGTTAAGGTCTTAACTCTTACTCTGGACTAATGGTTAAGGTCTTAACTCTTACTCTGGGATCATGGTTAAGTTCGTAACTCTTACTGTGGCCTATTGGTTAAGGTCCTAACTCTTACTCTGGCATCATGGTTAAGGTCTTAGACTCATACTCTGGCATCATGGTTAAGATCTTATCTCTTACTCTGGACTAATGGTTAAGGTCTTAACTCTTACTCTGGCATCATGGTTAAGGTCTTAGACTCTTACTTTGGACTAATGGTTAAGGTCTTAACTCTTACTCTGGGCTAATGGTTAAGGTCTTAACTCTTACTCTGGACTAATGGTTAAGGTCTTATCTCTTACTCTGGACTAATGGTTAAGGTCTTAGACTCTTACTCTGGCATCATGGATAAGGTCTTAGACTCTTACTCTGGACTACTGGTTAATGTCTTAACTCTTACTCTGGCGTCATGGTTAAGGTCTTAACTCTCACTCTGGCATCATGGTTGAGGTCTTAACTCTTACTCTGTACTAATGGTTAAGGTCTTAGACTCTTACTCTGGACTAATGGTTAAGGTCTTAACTCTTTCTCTGGGCTAATGGTTAAGGTCTTAGACTCTTACTCTGGCATCATGGTTAAGGTCTTAGACTCTTACTCTGGCATCAAGGTTAAGGTCTTAACTCTTACTCTGGCATCATGGTTAAGGTCTTAACTCTTACTCTGGACCAATGGTTAAGGTCTTAACTCTTACTCTGGACTAATGGTTAAGGTCTTAACTCTTACTCTGGACTAATGGTTAAGGTCTTAACTCTTACTCTTGCATCATCGTTAAGGTCTTAACTCTTACTCTGGCATCATGGTTACGGTCTTAACTCTTACTCTGGCATCATGGTTAAGGTCTTAACTCTTACTCTGGACTAATGGTTAAGGTCTTAACTCTTACTCTGGGATCATGGTTAAGGTCTTAACTCTTACTCTGGACACATGGTTAAGGTCTTAACTCTTACTCTGGACTAATGGTTAAGGTCTTAACTCTTATTCTGGCATCATGGTTAAGGTCTTAGACTCTTACTCTGGACTAATGGTTACGGTCTTAACTCTTACTCTGGCATCATGGTTAAGGTCTTAACTCTTACTCTGGACTAATGGTTAAGGTCTTAGACTCTTACTCTGGACTAATGGTTAAGGTCTTAACTTTTTCTCTGGGCTAATGGTTAAGGTCTTAGACTCTTAATCTGGCATCATGGTTAAGGTCTTAGACTCTTACTCTGGCATTAAGGTTAAGGTCTTAACTCTTACTCTGGCATCATGGTTAAGGTCTTAACTCTTACTCTGGACTAATGGTTAAGGTCTTAACTCTTACTCTGGAATCATGGTTAAGGTCTTAACTCTTACTCTGGACTAATGGTTAAGGTCTTAACTCTTACTCTGGACTAATGGTTAAGGTCTTAACTCTTACTCTGGCATCATGGTTAAGGTCTTAGACTCTTACTCTGGACTAATGGTTAAGGTCTTAACTCTTACTCTGGCATCATGGTTAAGGTCTTAACTCTTACTCTGGACTAATGGTTAAGGTCTTAGACTCTTACTCTGGACTAATGGTTAAGGTCTTAACTCTTTCTCTGGGATAATGGTTAAGGTCTTAGACTCTTACTCTGGACTAATGGTTAAGGTCTTAACTCTTACTCTGGACTAATGGTTAAGGTCTTAACTCTTACTCTGGGCTAATGGTTAAGGTCTTAACTCTTACTCTGGACTAATTGTTAAGGTCTTAACTCTTACTCTGGACTAATGGTTAAGGTCTTAGACTCTTACTCTCGACTAATGGTTAAGGTCTTAACTCTTACTCTGGAATCATGGTTAAGGTCTTAGACTCTTACTCTGGACTAATGGTTAAGGTCTTAACTCATACTCTGGACTAAAGGTTAAGGTCTTAGACTCTTACTCTGGACTAATGGTTAAGGTCTTAACTCTTACTCTGGACTAATGGTTAAGGTCTTAACTCTTACTCTGGACTAATGGTTAAGGTCTTAACTCTTACGCTGGCATCATGGTTAAGGTCTTAACTCTTACTCTGGACTAATGGTTAAGGTCTTAACTCTTACTCTGGCATCATGGTTAAGGTCTTAACTCTTACTCTGGACTAATGGTTAAGGTCTTAACTCTTACTCTGGCATCATGGTTAAGGTCTTAACACTTACTCTGGACTAATGGTTAAGGTCTTAACTCTTACTCTGGCATCATCGTTAAGGTCTTAACTCTTACTCTGGCATCATGGTTAAGGTCTTAGACTCTTACTCTGGACTAATGGTTAAGGTCTTAACTCTTACTCTGGACTAATGGTTAAGGTCTTAACTCTTACTCTTGCATCATAGTTAAGGTCTTAACTCTTACTCTGGCATCATGGTTAAGGTCTTAACTCTTACTCTGGACTAATGGTTAAGGTCTTAACTCTTACTCTTGACTAATGGTTAAGGTCTTAACTCTTACTCTGGCATCATGGTTAAGGTCTTAACTCTGGCATCATGGTTAAGGTCTTATCTCTTACTCTGGACTAATGGTTAAGGTCTTAATTCTTACTCTGGACTAATGGTTAAGGTCTTAGACTCTTACTCTGGCATCATGGTAAGGTCTTAACTCTTACTCTGGACTAATGGTTAAGGTCTTAACTCTTACTCTGGCATCATGGTTAAGGTCTTAGAATCTTACTCTGGACTAATGGTTAAGGTCTTAACTCTTACTCTGGACTAATGGTTAAGGTCTTAACTCTTACTCTTGCATCATCGTTAAGGTCTTAACTCTTACTCTGGCATCATGGTTAAGGTCTTAACTCTTACTCTGGACTAATGGTTAAGGTCTTAACTCTTACTCTTGACTAATGGTTAAGGTCTTAACTCTTACTCTGGCATCATGGTTAAGGTCTTAACTCTGGCATCATGGTTAAGGTCTTATCTCTTACTCTGGACTAATGGTTAAGGTCTTAACTCTTACTCTGGACTAATGGTTAAGGTCTTAGACTCTTACTCTGGCATCATGGTAAGGTCTTAACTCTTACTCTGGACTAATGGTTAAGGTCTTAACTCTTACTCTGGCATCATGGTTAAGGTCTTAGACTCTTACTCTGGACTAATGGTTAAGGTCTTAACTCTTACTCTGGACTAATGGTTAAGGTCTTAACTCTTACTCTTGCATCATCGTTAAGGTCTTAACTCTTACTCTGGCATCATGGTTAAGGTCTTAACTCTTACTCTGGACTAATGGTTAAGGTCTTAACTCTTACTCTTGACTAATGGTTAAGGTCTTAACTCTTACTCTGGCATCATGGTTAAGGTCTTAACTCTGGCATCATGGTTAAGGTCTTATCTCTTACTCTGGACTAATGGTTAAGGTCTTAACTCTTACTCTGGACTAATGGTTAAGGTCTTAGACTCTTACTCTGGCATCATGGTAAGGTCTTAACTCTTACTCTGGACTAATGGTTAAGGTCTTAACTCTTACTCTGGACTAATGGTTAAGGTCTTAACTCTTACTCTTGCATCATCGTTAAGGTCTTAACTCTTACTCTGGCATCATGGTTAAGGTCTTAACTCTTACTCTGGACTAATGGTTAAGGTCTTAACTCTTACTCTGGCATCATGGTTAAGGTCTTAACACTTACTCTGGACTAATGGTTAAGGTCTTAACTCTTACTCTGGCATCATCGTTAAGGTCTTAGACTCTTACTCTGGACTAATGGTTAAGGTCTTAACTCTTACTCTGGACTAATGGTTAAGGTCTTAACTCTTACTCTTGCATCATCGTTAAGGTCTTAACTCTTACTCTGGCATCATGGTTAAGGTCTTAACTCTTACTCTGGACTAATGGTTAAGGTCTTAACTCTTACTCTTGACTAATGGTTAAGGTCTTAACTCTTACTCTGGCATCATGGTTAAGGTCTTAACTCTGGCATCATGGTTAAGGTCTTATCTCTTACTCTGGACTAATGGTTAAGGTCTTAACTCTTACTCTGGACTAATGGTTAAGGTCTTAGACTCTTACTCTGGCATCATGGTAAGGTCTTAACTCTTACTCTGGACTAATGGTTAAGGTCTTAACTCTTACTCTGGACTAATGGTTAAGGTCTTAACTCTTACTCTTGCATCATCGTTAAGGTCTTAACTCTTACTCTGGCATCATGGTTAAGGTCTTAACTCTTACTCTGGACTAATGGTTAAGGTCTTAACTCTTACTCTGGCATCATGGTTAAGGTCTTAACACTTACTCTGGACTAATGGTTAAGGTCTTAACTCTTACTCTGGCATCATCGTTAAGGTCTTATCTCTTACTCTGGCATCATGGTTAAGGTCTTAGACTCTTACTCTGGACTAATGGTTAAGGTCTTAACTCTTACTCTGGACTAATGGTTAAGGTCTTAACTCTTACTCTTGCATCATCGTTAAGGTCTAAACTCTTACTCTGGCATCATGGTTAAGGTCTTAACTCTTACTCTGGACTAATGGTTAAGGTCTTAACTCTTACTCTTGACTAATGGTTAAGGTCTTAACTCTTACTCTGGCATCATGGTTAAGGTCTTAACTCTGGCATCATGGTTAAGGTCTTATCTCTTACTCTGGACTAATGGTTAAGGTCTTAACTCTTACTCTGGACTAATGGTTAAGGTCTTAGACTCTTACTCTGGCATCATGGTAAGGTCTTAACTCTTACTCTGGACTAATGGTTAAGGTCTTAACTCTTACTCTTGCATCATCGTTAAGGTCTTAACTCTTACTCTGGCATCATGGTTAAGGTCTTAACTCTTACTCTGGCATCATGGTTAAGGTCTTAATTCTTTCTCTGGACTAATGGTTAAGGTCTTAACTCTTACTCTGGGATCATGGTTAAGGTCTTAACTCTTACTCTGGACACATGGTTAAGGTCTTAACTCTTACTCTCGACTAATGGTTAAGGTCTTAACTCTTACTCTGGCATCATGGTTAAGGTCTTAGACTCTTACTCTGGACTAATGGTTAAGGTCTTAACTCATACTCTGGACTAATGGTTAAGGTCTTAACTCTTACTCTGGACTAATGGTTAATGTATTAACTCTTACTCTGGCATCATGGTTAAGGTCTTAACTCTTACTCTGGACTAATGGTTAAGGTCTTAACTCTTACTCTGGCATCATGGTTAAGGTCTTAACTCTTACTCTGGACTAATGGTTAAGGTCTTAACTCTTACTCTGGGATCATGGTTAAGTTCGTAACTCTTACTGTGGCCTATTGGTTAAGGTCCTAACTCTTACTCTGGCATCATGGTTAATGTCTTAACTCTTACTCTGGCATCATGGTTAAGGTCTTAACTCTTACTCTGGACTAATGGTTAAGGTCTTAACTCTTACTCTGGCATCACGGTTAAGGTCTTAACTCTTACTCTGGACTAATGGTTAAAGTCTTAACTCTTACTCTGGGCTAATGGTTAAGGTCTTAACTCTTACTCTGGACTAATGGTTAAGGTCTTAACTCTTACTCTGGCATCACGGTTAAGGTCTTAACTCTTACTCTGGACTAATGGTTAAAGTCTTAACTCTTACTCTGGGCTAATGGTTAAGGTCTTAGACTCTTACTCTGCACTAATGGTTAAGGTCTTAACTCTTACTCTGGACTAATGGTTAAGGTCTTAACTCTTACTCTTGCATCATCGTTAAGGTCTTAACTCTCACTCTGGCATCATGGTTAAGGTCTTAACTCTTACTCTGGACTAATGGTTAAGGTCTTAACTCTTACTCTTGACTAATGGTTAAGGTCTTAACTCTTACTCTGGCATCATGGTTAAGGTCTTAACTCTGGAATCATGGTTAAGGTCTTATCTCTTACTCTGGACTAATGGTTAAGGTCTTAACTCTTACTCTGGACTAATGGTTAAGGTCTTAGACTCTTACTCTGGCATCATGGTAAGGTCTTAACTCTTACTCTGGACTAATGGTTAAGGTCTTAACTCTTACTCTTGCATCATCGTTAAGGTCTTAACTCTTACTCTGGCATCATGGTTAAGGTCTTAACTCTTACTCTGGCATCATGGTTAAGGTCTTAATTCTTACTCTGGACTAATGGTTAAGGTCTTAACTTTTTCTCTGGGCTAATGGTTAAGGTCTTAGACTCTTAATCTGGCATCATGGTTAAGGTCTTAGACTCTTACTCTGGCATTAAGGTTAAGGTCTTAACTCTTACTCTGGCATCATGGTTAAGGTCTTAACTCTTACTCTGGACTAATGGTTAAGGTCTTAACTCTTACTCTGGAATCATGGTTAAGGTCTTAACTCTTACTCTGGACTAATGGTTAAGGTCTTAACTCTTACTCTGGACTAATGGTTAAGGTCTTAACTCTTACTCTGGCATCATGGTTAAGGTCTTAGACTCTTACTCTGGACTAATGGTTAAGGTCTTAACTCTTACTCTGGCATCATGGTTAAGGTCTTAACTCTTACTCTGGACTAATGGTTAAGGTCTTAGACTCTTACTCTGGACTAATGGTTAAGGTCTTAACTCTTTCTCTGGGATAATGGTTAAGGTCTTAGACTCTTACTCTGGACTAATGGTTAAGGTCTTAACTCTTACTCTGGACTAATGGTTAAGGTCTTAACTCTTACTCTGGGCTAATGGTTAAGGTCTTAACTCTTACTCTGGACTAATTGTTAAGGTCTTAACTCTTACTCTGGACTAATGGTTAAGGTCTTAGACTCTTACTCTCGACTAATGGTTAAGGTCTTAACTCTTACTCTGGAATCATGGTTAAGGTCTTAGACTCTTACTCTGGACTAATGGTTAAGGTCTTAACTCATACTCTGGACTAAAGGTTAAGGTCTTAGACTCTTACTCTGGACTAATGGTTAAGGTCTTAACTCTTACTGTGGACTAATGGTTAAGGTCTTAACTCTTACTCTGGACTAATGGTTAAGGTCTTAACTCTTACGCTGGCATCATGGTTAAGGTCTTAACTCTTACTCTGGACTAATGGTTAAGGTCTCAACTCTTACTCTGGCATCATGGTTAAGGTCTTAACTCTTACTCTGGACTAATGGTTAAGGTCTTAACTCTTACTCTGGCATCATGGTTAAGGTCTTAACACTTACTCTGGACTAATGGTTAAGGTCTTAACTCTTACTCTGGCATCATCGTTAAGGTCTTAACTCTTACTCTGGCATCATGGTTAAGGTCTTAGACTCTTACTCTGGACTAATGGTTAAGGTCTTAACTCTTACTCTGGACTAATGGTTAAGGTCTTAACTCTTACTCTTGCATCATAGTTAAGGTCTTAACTCTTACTCTGGCATCATGGTTAGGGTCTTAACTCTTACTCTGGACTAATGGTTAAGGTCTTAACTCTTACTCTTGACTAATGGTTAAGGTCTTAACTCTTACTCTGGCATCATGGTTAAGGTCTTAACTCTGGCATCATGGTTAAGGTCTTATCTCTTACTCTGGACTAATGGTTAAGGTCTTAATTCTTACTCTGGACTAATGGTTAAGGTCTTAGACTCTTACTCTGGCATCATGGTAAGGTCTTAACTCTTACTCTGGACTAATGGTTAAGGTCTTAACTCTTACTCTGGCATCATGGTTAAGGTCTTAGAATCTTACTCTGGACTAATGGTTAAGGTCTTAACTCTTACTCTGGACTAATGGTTAAGGTCTTAACTCTTACTCTTGCATCATCGTTAAGGTCTTAACTCTTACTCTGGCATCATGGTTAAGGTCTTAACTCTTACTCTGGACTAATGGTTAAGGTCTTAACTCTTACTCTTGACTAATGGTTAAGGTCTTAACTCTTACTCTGGCATCATGGTTAAGGTCTTAACTCTGGCATCATGGTTAAGGTCTTATCTCTTACTCTGGACTAATGGTTAAGGTCTTAACTCTTACTCTGGACTAATGGTTAAGGTCTTAGACTCTTACTCTGGCATCATGGTAAGGTCTTAACTCTTACTCTGGACTAATGGTTAAGGTCTTAACTCTTACTCTGGCATCATGGTTAAGGTCTTAGACTCTTACTCTGGACTAATGGTTAAGGTCTTAACTCTTACTCTGGACTAATGGTTAAGGTCTTAACTCTTACTCTTGCATCATCGTTAAGGTCTTAACTCTTACTCTGGCATCATGGTTAAGGTCTTAACTCTTACTCTGGACTAATGGTTAAGGTCTTAACTCTTACTCTTGACTAATGGTTAAGGTCTTAACTCTTACTCTGGCATCATGGTTAAGGTCTTAACTCTGGCATCATGGTTAAGGTCTTATCTCTTACTCTGGACTAATGGTTAAGGTCTTAACTCTTACTCTGGACTAATGGTTAAGGTCTTAGACTCTTACTCTGGCATCATGGTAAGGTCTTAACTCTTACTCTGGACTAATGGTTAAGGTCTTAACTCTTACTCTGGACTAATGGTTAAGGTCTTAACTCTTACTCTTGCATCATCGTTAAGGTCTTAACTCTTACTCTGGCATCATGGTTAAGGTCTTAACTCTTACTCTGGACTAATGGTTAAGGTCTTAACTCTTACTCTGGCATCATGGTTAAGGTCTTAACACTTACTCTGGACTAATGGTTAAGGTCTTAACTCTTACTCTGGCATCATCGTTAAGGTCTTATCTCTTACTCTGGCATCATGGTTAAGGTCTTAGACTCTTACTCTGGACTAATGGTTAAGGTCTTAACTCTTACTCTGGACTAATGGTTAAGGTCTTAACTCTTACTCTTGCATCATCGTTAAGGTCTAAACTCTTACTCTGGCATCATGGTTAAGGTCTTAACTCTTACTCTGGACTAATGGTTAAGGTCTTAACTCTTACTCTTGACTAATGGTTAAGGTCTTAACTCTTACTCTGGCATCATGGTTAAGGTCTTAACTCTGGCATCATGGTTAAGGTCTTATCTCTTACTCTGGACTAATGGTTAAGGTCTTAACTCTTACTCTGGACTAATGGTTAAGGTCTTAGACTCTTACTCTGGCATCATGGTAAGGTCTTAACTCTTACTCTGGACTAATGGTTAAGGTCTTAACTCTTACTCTTGCATCATCGTTAAGGTCTTAACTCTTACTCTGGCATCATGGTTAAGGTCTTAACTCTTACTCTGGCATCATGGTTAAGGTCTTAATTCTTTCTCTGGACTAATGGTTAAGGTCTTAACTCTTACTCTGGGATCATGGTTAAGGTCTTAACTCTTACTCTGGACACATGGTTAAGGTCTTAACTCTTACTCTCGACTAATGGTTAAGGTCTTAACTCTTACTCTGGCATCATGGTTAAGGTCTTAGACTCTTACTCTGGACTAATGGTTAAGGTCTTAACTCATACTCTGGACTAATGGTTAAGGTCTTAACTCTTACTCTGGACTAATGGTTAATGTATTAACTCTTACTCTGGCATCATGGTTAAGGTCTTAACTCTTACTCTGGACTAATGGTTAAGGTCTTAACTCTTACTCTGGCATCATGGTTAAGGTCTTAACTCTTACTCTGGACTAATGGTTAAGGTCTTAACTCTTACTCTGGGATCATGGTTAAGTTCGTAACTCTTACTGTGGCCTATTGGTTAAGGTCCTAACTCTTACTCTGGCATCATGGTTAATGTCTTAACTCTTACTCTGGCATCATGGTTAAGGTCTTAACTCTTACTCTGGACTAATGGTTAAGGTCTTAACTCTTACTCTGGCATCATGGTTAAGGTCTTAACTCTTACTCTGGCATCATGGTTAAGGTCTTACCTCTTACTCTGGACTAATGGTTAAGGTCTTAGACTCTTACTCTGGACTAATGGTTAAGGTCTTAACTCTTACTCGGGCATCATGGTTAAGGTCTTAGACTCTTACTCTGGACTAATGGTTAAGGTCTTAACTCTTACTCTGGACTAATGGTTAAGGTCTTAACTCTTACTCTGGCATCATGGTTAAGGTCTTAGACTCTTACTCTGGACTAATGGTTAAGGTCTTAACTCTTACTCTGGACTAATGGTTAAGGTCTTAACTCTTACTCTGGACTAATGGTTAAGGTCTTAACTCTTACTCTGGCATCATGGTTAAGGTCTTAGACTCTTACTCTGGACTAATGGTTAAGGTCTTAACTCTTACTCTGGCATCATGGTTAAGGTCTTAACTCTTACTCTGGACTAATGGTTAAGGTCTTAGACTCTTACTCTGGACTAATGGTTAAGGTCTTAACTCTTTCTCTGGGATAATGGTTAAGGTCTTAGACTCTTACTCTGGACTAATGGTTAAGGTCTTAACTCTTACTCTGGACTAATGGTTAAGGTCTTAACTCTTACTCTGGGCTAATGGTTAAGGTCTTAACTCTTACTCTGGACTAATTGTTAAGGTCTTAACTCTTACTCTGGACTAATGGTTAAGGTCTTAGACTCTTACTCTCGACTAATGGTTAAGGTCTTAACTCTTACTCTGGAATCATGGTTAAGGTCTTAGACTCTTACTCTGGACTAATGGTTAAGGTCTTAACTCATACTCTGGACTAAAGGTTAAGGTCTTAGACTCTTACTCTGGACTAATGGTTAAGGTCTTAACTCTTACTGTGGACTAATGGTTAAGGTCTTAACTCTTACTCTGGACTAATGGTTAAGGTCTTAACTCTTACGCTGGCATCATGGTTAAGGTCTTAACTCTTACTCTGGACTAATGGTTAAGGTCTCAACTCTTACTCTGGCATCATGGTTAAGGTCTTAACTCTTACTCTGGACTAATGGTTAAGGTCTTAACTCTTACTCTGGCATCATGGTTAAGGTCTTAACACTTACTCTGGACTAATGGTTAAGGTCTTAACTCTTACTCTGGCATCATCGTTAAGGTCTTAACTCTTACTCTGGCATCATGGTTAAGGTCTTAGACTCTTACTCTGGACTAATGGTTAAGGTCTTAACTCTTACTCTGGACTAATGGTTAAGGTCTTAACTCTTACTCTTGCATCATAGTTAAGGTCTTAACTCTTACTCTGGCATCATGGTTAGGGTCTTAACTCTTACTCTGGACTAATGGTTAAGGTCTTAACTCTTACTCTTGACTAATGGTTAAGGTCTTAACTCTTACTCTGGCATCATGGTTAAGGTCTTAACTCTGGCATCATGGTTAAGGTCTTATCTCTTACTCTGGACTAATGGTTAAGGTCTTAATTCTTACTCTGGACTAATGGTTAAGGTCTTAGACTCTTACTCTGGCATCATGGTAAGGTCTTAACTCTTACTCTGGACTAATGGTTAAGGTCTTAACTCTTACTCTGGCATCATGGTTAAGGTCTTAGAATCTTACTCTGGACTAATGGTTAAGGTCTTAACTCTTACTCTGGACTAATGGTTAAGGTCTTAACTCTTACTCTTGCATCATCGTTAAGGTCTTAACTCTTACTCTGGCATCATGGTTAAGGTCTTAACTCTTACTCTGGACTAATGGTTAAGGTCTTAACTCTTACTCTTGACTAATGGTTAAGGTCTTAACTCTTACTCTGGCATCATGGTTAAGGTCTTAACTCTGGCATCATGGTTAAGGTCTTATCTCTTACTCTGGACTAATGGTTAAGGTCTTAACTCTTACTCTGGACTAATGGTTAAGGTCTTAGACTCTTACTCTGGCATCATGGTAAGGTCTTAACTCTTACTCTGGACTAATGGTTAAGGTCTTAACTCTTACTCTGACATCATGGTTAAGGTCTTAGACTCTTACTCTGGACTAATGGTTAAGGTCTTAACTCTTACTCTGGACTAATGGTTAAGGTCTTAACTCTTACTCTTGCATCATCGTTAAGGTCTTAACTCTTACTCTGGCATCATGGTTAAGGTCTTAACTCTTACTCTGGACTAATGGTTAAGGTCTTAACTCTTACTCTTGACTAATGGTTAAGGTCTTAACTCTTACTCTGGCATCATGGTTAAGGTCTTAACTCTGGCATCATGGTTAAGGTCTTATCTCTTACTCTGGACTAATGGTTAAGGTCTTAACTCTTACTCTGGACTAATGGTTAAGGTCTTAGACTCTTACTCTGGCATCATGGTAAGGTCTTAACTCTTACTCTGGACTAATGGTTAAGGTCTTAACTCTTACTCTGGACTAATGGTTAAGGTCTTAACTCTTACTCTTGCATCATCGTTAAGGTCTTAACTCTTACTCTGGCATCATGGTTAAGGTCTTAACTCTTACTCTGGACTAATGGTTAAGGTCTTAACTCTTACTCTGGCATCATGGTTAAGGTCTTAACACTTACTCTGGACTAATGGTTAAGGTCTTAACTCTTACTCTGGCATCATCGTTAAGGTCTTATCTCTTACTCTGGCATCATGGTTAAGGTCTTAGACTCTTACTCTGGACTAATGGTTAAGGTCTTAACTCTTACTCTGGACTAATGGTTAAGGTCTTAACTCTTACTCTTGCATCATCGTTAAGGTCTAAACTCTTACTCTGGCATCATGGTTAAGGTCTTAACTCTTACTCTGGACTAATGGTTAAGGTCTTAACTCTTACTCTTGACTAATGGTTAAGGTCTTAACTCTTACTCTGGCATCATGGTTAAGGTCTTAACTCTGGCATCATGGTTAAGGTCTTATCTCTTACTCTGGACTAATGGTTAAGGTCTTAACTCTTACTCTGGACTAATGGTTAAGGTCTTAGACTCTTACTCTGGCATCATGGTAAGGTCTTAACTCTTACTCTGGACTAATGGTTAAGGTCTTAACTCTTACTCTTGCATCATCGTTAAGGTCTTAACTCTTACTCTGGCATCATGGTTAAGGTCTTAACTCTTACTCTGGCATCATGGTTAAGGTCTTAATTCTTTCTCTGGACTAATGGTTAAGGTCTTAACTCTTACTCTGGGATCATGGTTAAGGTCTTAACTCTTACTCTGGACACATGGTTAAGGTCTTAACTCTTACTCTCGACTAATGGTTAAGGTCTTAACTCTTACTCTGGCATCATGGTTAAGGTCTTAGACTCTTACTCTGGACTAATGGTTAAGGTCTTAACTCATACTCTGGACTAATGGTTAAGGTCTTAACTCTTACTCTGGACTAATGGTTAATGTATTAACTCTTACTCTGGCATCATGGTTAAGGTCTTAACTCTTACTCTGGACTAATGGTTAAGGTCTTAACTCTTACTCTGGCATCATGGTTAAGGTCTTAACTCTTACTCTGGACTAATGGTTAAGGTCTTAACTCTTACTCTGGGATCATGGTTAAGTTCGTAACTCTTACTGTGGCCTATTGGTTAAGGTCCTAACTCTTACTCTGGCATCATGGTTAATGTCTTAACTCTTACTCTGGCATCATGGTTAAGGTCTTAACTCTTACTCTGGACTAATGGTTAAGGTCTTAACTCTTACTCTGGCATCACGGTTAAGGTCTTAACTCTTACTCTGGACTAATGGTTAAAGTCTTAACTCTTACTCTGGGCTAATGGTTAAGGTCTTAACTCTTACTCTGGACTAATGGTTAAGGTCTTAACTCTTACTCTGGCATCACGGTTAAGGTCTTAACTCTTACTCTGGACTAATGGTTAAAGTCTTAACTCTTACTCTGGGCTAATGGTTAAGGTCTTAGACTCTTACTCTGCACTAATGGTTAAGGTCTTAACTCTTACTCTGGACTAATGGTTAAGGTCTTAACTCTTACTCTTGCATCATCGTTAAGGTCTTAACTCTCACTCTGGCATCATGGTTAAGGTCTTAACTCTTACTCTGGACTAATGGTTAAGGTCTTAACTCTTACTCTTGACTAATGGTTAAGGTCTTAACTCTTACTCTGGCATCATGGTTAAGGTCTTAACTCTGGCATCATGGTTAAGGTCTTATCTCTTACTCTGGACTAATGGTTAAGGTCTTAACTCTTACTCTGGACTAATGGTTAAGGTCTTAGACTCTTACTCTGGCATCATGGTAAGGTCTTAACTCTTACTCTGGACTAATGGTTAAGGTCTTAACTCTTACTCTTGCATCATCGTTAAGGTCTTAACTCTTACTCTGGCATCATGGTTAAGGTCTTAACTCTTACTCTGGCATCATGGTTAAGGTCTTAATTCTTACTCTGGACTAATGGTTAAGGTCTTAACTCTTACTCTGGGATCATGGTTAAGGTCTTAACTCTTACTCTGGACACATGGTTAAGGTCTTAACTCTTACTCTCGACTAATGGTTAAGGTCTTAACTCTTACTCTGGCATCATGGTTAAGGTCTTAGACTCTTACTCTGGACTAATGGTTAAGGTCTTAACTCATACTCTGGACTAATGGTTAAGGTCTTAACTCTTACTCTGGACTAATGGTTAATGTATTAACTCTTACTCTGGCATCATGGTTAAGGTCTTAACTCTTACTCTGGACTAATGGTTAAGGTCTTAACTCTTACTCTGGCATCATGGTTAAGGTCTTAACTCTTACTCTGGACTAATGGTTAAGGTCTTAACTCTTACTCTGGGATCATGGTTAAGTTCGTAACTCTTACTGTGGCCTATTGGTTAAGGTCCTAACTCTTACTCTGGCATCATGGTTAATGTCTTAACTCTTACTCTGGCATCATGGTTAAGGTCTTAACTCTTACTCTGGACTAATGGTTAAGGTCTTAACTCTTACTCTGGCATCACGGTTAAGGTCTTAACTCTTACTCTGGACTAATGGTTAAAGTCTTAACTCTTACTCTGGGCTAATGGTTAAGGTCTTAACTCTTACTCTGGACTAATGGTTAAGGTCTTAACTCTTACTCTGGACTAATGGTTAAGGTCTTAACTCTTACTCTGGACTAATGGTTAAGGTCTTATCTCTTACTCTGGGCTAATGATTAAGGTCTTAACTCTTACTCTGGTATCATGGTTAAGGTCTTAACTCTTACTCTGGCATCATGGTTAAGGTCTTAACTCTTACTCTGGGCTAATGATTAAGGTCTTAACTCTTACTCTGGCATCATGGTTAAGGTTTTAACTCTTACTCTGGACTAATGGTTAAGGTCTTAACTCTTACTCTGGCATCACGGTTAAGGTCTTAACTCTCACTCCGGACTAATGGTTAAGGTCTTAACTCTTACTCTGGACTAATGGTTAAGGTCTTAACTCTTACTCTGGACTAATGGTTAATGTCTTATCTCTTACTCTGGGCTAATGATTAAGGTCTTAACTCTTACTCTGGCATCATGGTTAAGGTCTTAACTCTTACTCTGGCATCATGGTTAAGGTCTTAACTCTTACTCTGGACTAATGCTTAAGGTCTTAACTCTTACTCTGGCATCACGGTTAAGGTCTTAACTCTTACTCTGGACTAATGGATAAGGTCTTAACTCTTACTCTGGACTAATGGTTAAGGTCTTAACTCTTACTCTAGCATCATGGTTAAGGTCTTAACTCTTACTCTGGACTAATGGTTAAGGTCTTAACTCTTACTCTGGACTAATGGTTAAGGTCTTAACTCTTACGCTGGCATCATGGTTAAGGTCTTAACTCTTACTCTGGACTAATGGTTAAGGTCTTAACTCTTACTCTGGCATCATGGTTAAGGTCTTAACTCTTACTCTGGACTAATGGTTAAGGTCTTAACTCTTACTCTGGCATCATGGTTAAGGTCTTAACACTTACTCTGGACTAATGGTTAAGGTCTTAACTCTTACTCTGGCATCATCGTTAAGGTCTTAACTCTTACTCTGGCATCATGGTTAAGGTCTTAGACTCTTACTCTGGACTAATGGTTAAGGTCTTAACTCTTACTCTGGACTAATGGTTAAGGTCTTAACTCTTAATCTTGCATCATCGTTAAGGTCTTAACTCTTACTCTGGCATCATGGTTAAGGTCTTAACTCTTACTCTGGACTAATGGTTAAGGTCTTAACTCTTACTCTTGACTAATGGTTAAGGTCTTAACTCTTACTCTGGCATCATGGTTAAGGTCTTAACTCTGGCATCATGGTTAAGGTCTTATCTCTTACTCTGGACTAATGGTTAAGGTCTTAACTCTTACTCTGGACTAATGGTTAAGGTCTTAGACTCTTACTCTGGCATCATGGTAAGGTCTTAACTCTTACTCTGGACTAATGGTTAAGGTCTTAACTCTTACTCTGGCATCATGGTTAAGGTCTTAGACTCTTACTCTGGACTAATGGTTAAGGTCTTAACTCTTACTCTGGACTAATGGTTAAGGTCTTAACTCTTACTCTTGCATCATCGTTAAGGTCTTAACTCTTACTCTGGCATCATGGTTAAGGTCTTAACTCTTACTCTGGACTAATGGTTAAGGTCTTAACTCTTACTCTTGACTAATGGTTAAGGTCTTAACTCTTACTCTGGCATCATGGTTAAGGTCTTAACTCTGGCATCATGGTTAAGGTCTTATCTCTTACTCTGGACTAATGGTTAAGGTCTTAACTCTTACTCTGGACTAATGGTTAAGGTCTTAGACTCTTACTCTGGCATCATGGTAAGGTCTTAACTCTTACTCTGGACTAATGGTTAAGGTCTTAACTCTTACTCTGGACTAATGGTTAAGGTCTTAACTCTTACTCTTGCATCATCGTTAAGGTCTTAACTCTTACTCTGGCATCATGGTTAAGGTCTTAACTCTTACTCTGGCATCATGGTTAAGGTCTTAATTCTTACTCTGGACTAATGGTTAAGGTCTTAACTCTTACTCTGGGATCATGGTTAAGGTCTTAACTCTTACTCTGGACACATGGTTAAGGTCTTAACTCTTACTCTCGACTAATGGTTAAGGTCTTAACTCTTACTCTGGCATCATGGTTAAGGTCTTAGACTCTTACTCTGGACTAATGGTTAAGGTCTTAACTCATACTCTGGACTAATGGTTAAGGTCTTAACTCTTACTCTGGACTAATGGTTAATGTATTAACTCTTACTCTGGCATCATGGTTAAGGTCTTAACTCTTACTCTGGACTAATGGTTAAGGTCTTAACTCTTACTCTGGCATCATGGTTAAGGTCTTAACTCTTACTCTGGACTAATGGTTAAGGTCTTAACTCTTACTCTGGGATCATGGTTAAGTTCGTAACTCTTACTGTGGCCTATTGGTTAAGGTCCTAACTCTTACTCTGGCATCATGGTTAATGTCTTAACTCTTACTCTGGCATCATGGTTAAGGTCTTAACTCTTACTCTGGACTAATGGTTAAGGTCTTAACTCTTACTCTGGCATCACGGTTAAGGTCTTAACTCTTACTCTGGACTAATGGTTAAAGTCTTAACTCTTACTCTGGGCTAATGGTTAAGGTCTTAACTCTTACTCTGGACTAATGGTTAAGGGCTTAACTCCTACTCTGGACTAATGGTTAAGGTCTTAACTCTTACTCTGGACTAATGGTTAAGGTCTTATCTCTTACTCTGGGCTAATGATTAAGGTCTTAACTCTTACTCTGGCATCATGGTTAAGGTCTTAACTCTTACTCTGGCATCATGGTTAAGGTCTTAACTCTTACTCTGGACTAATGGTTAAGGTCTTAACTCTTACTCTGGCATCACGGTTAAGGTCTTAACTCTTACTCTGGACTAATGGTTAAGGTCTTAACTCTTACTCTGGGCTAATGATTAAGGTCTTAACTCTTACTCTGGCATCATGGTTAAGGTTTTAACTCCTACTCTGGACTAATGGTTAAGGTCTTAACTCTTACTCTGGCATCACGGTTAAGGTCTTAACTCTCACTCCGGACTAATGGTTAAGGTCTTAACTCTTACTCTGGACTAATGGTTAAGGTCTTAACTCTTACTCTGGACTAATGGTTAAGGTCTTATCTCTTACTCTGGGCTAATGATTAAGGTCTTAACTCTTACTCTGGCATCATGGTTAAGGTCTTAACTCTTACTCTGGCATCATGGTTAAGGTCTTAACTCTTACTCTGGACTAATGCTTAAGGTCTTAACTCTTACTCTGGCATCACGGTTAAGGTCTTAACTCTTACTCTGGACTAATGGATAAGGTCTTAACTCTTACTCTGGACTAATGGTTAAGGTCTTAACTCTTACTCTAGCATCATGGTTAAGGTCTTAACTCTTACTCTGGACTAATGGTTAAGGTCTTAACTCTTACTCTGGCATCATGGTTAAGGTCTTAACTCTTACTCTGGCATCATTGTTAAGGTCTTAACTCTTACTATGGACTAATGGTTAAGGTCTTAACTCTTACTCTGGACTAATGGTTAAGGTCTTAACTCTTACTCTGGCATCATGGTTAAGGTCTTAGACTCTTACTCTGGAATAATGGTTAAGGTCTTAACTCTTACTCTGGACTAATGGTCAAGGTCTTAACTCTTACTCTGGCATCACGGTTAAGGTATTAACTCTTACTCTGGACTAATGGTTAAGGTCTTAACTCTTACTCTGGGCTAATGGTTAAGGTCTTAACTCTTACTCTGGACTAATGGTTAAGGTCTTAACTCTTACTCTGGACAAATGGTTAAGGTCTTAGACTCTTACTCTGGCATCATGGTTAAGGTCTTAACTCTTACTCTGAACTAATGGTTAAGGTCTTAACTCTTACTCTGGCATCATAGTTAAGTTCGTAACTCATACTGTGGCCTATTGGTTAAGGTCCTAACTCTTACTTTGGCATCATGGTTAATATCTTAACTCTTACTCTGGCATCATGGTTAAGGTCTTAACTCTTACTCTGGACTAATGGTTAAGGTCTTAACTCTTACTCTAGCATCACGGTTAAGGTCTTAACTCTTACTCTGGGCTAATGGTTAAGGTCTTAACTCTTACTCTGGACTAATGGTTAAGGTCTTAACTCTTACTCTGGACTAATGGTTAAGGTCTTAACTCTTACTCTGGACTAATGGTTAAGGTCTTAACTCTTACTCTGGGCTAATGATTAAGGTCTTAACTCTTACTCTGGCATCATGGTAAAGGTCTTAACTCTTACTCTGGACTATTGGTTAAGGTCTTAACTCTTACTCTGGACTAATGGTTACGGTCTTAACTCTTACTCTAGCATCATGGTTAAGGTCTTAACTCTTACTCTGGACTAATGGTTAAGGTCTTAACTCTTACTCTGGCATCATGGTTAAGGTCTTAACTCTTACTCTGGCATCATGGTTAAGGTCTTAACTCTTACTCTGGACTAATGGTTAAGGTCTTAGACTCTTACTCTGGACTAATGGTTAAGGTCTTAACTCTTACTCTGGCATCATGGTTAAGGTCTTAGACTCTTACTCTGGACTAATGGTTAAGGTCTTAACTCTTACTCTGGACTAATGGTTAAGGTCTTAACTCTTACTCTGGACTAATGGTTAAGGTCTTAGACTCTTACTCTCGACTAATGGTTAAGGTCTTACTCTTACTCTGGCATCATGGTTAAGGTCTTAGACTCTTACTCTCGACTAATGGTTAAGGTCTTACTCTTACTCTGGCATCATGGTTAAGGTCTTAACTCTTACTCTGGACTAATGGTTAAGGTCTTAACTCTTACTCTGGCATCATGGTTAAGGTCTTAACTCTTACTCTGGACTAATGGTTAATGTCTTAACTCTTACTCTGGGATCATGGTTAAGTTCGTAACTCTTACTGTGGCCTATTGGTTAAGGTCCTAACTCTTACTCTGGCATCATGGTTAATGTCTTAACTCTTACTCTGGCATCATGGTTAAGGTCTTAACTCTTACTCTGGACTAATGGTTAAGGTCTTAACTTTTTCTCTGGGCTAATGGTTAAGGTCTTAGACTCTTACTCTGGCATCATGGTTAAGGTCTTAGACTCTTACTCTGGCATCAAGGTTAAGGTCTTAACTCTTACTCTGGCATCATGGTTAAGGTCTTAACTCTTACTCTGGACTAATGGTTAAGGTCTGAACTCTTATTTTGGACTAATGGATAAGGTCTTAACTCTTACTCTGGACTAATGATTAAGGTCTTAGACTCTTACTCTCGACTAATGGTTAAGGTCTTAACTCTTACTCTGGAATCATGGTTAAGGTCTAAGACTCTTACTCTGGACTAATGGTTAAGGTCTTAACTCATACTCTGGACTAATGGTTAAGGCCTTAGACTCTTACTCTGGACTAATGGTTAAGGTCTTAACTCTTACTCTGGACTAATGGTTAAGGTCTTAACTCTTACTCTGGACTAATGGTTAAGGTCTTAACTCTTACGCTGGCATCATGGTTAAGGTCTTAACTCTTACTCTGGACTAATGGTTAAGGTCTTAACTCTTACTCTGGCATCATGGTTAAGGTCTTAACTCTTACTCTGGACTAATGGTTAAGGTCTTAACTCTTACTCTGGCATCATGGTTAAGGTCTTAACACTTACTCTGGACTAATGGTTAAGGTCTTAACTCTTACTCTGGCATCATCGTTAAGGTTTTAACTCCTACTCTGGACTAATGGTTAAGGTCTTAACTCTTACTCTGGCATCACGGTTAAGGTCTTAACTCTCACTCCGGACTAATGGTTAAGGTCTTAACTCTTACTCTGGACTAATGGTTAAGGTCTTAACTCTTACTCTGGACTAATGGTTAAGGTCTTATCTCTTACTCTGGGCTAATGATTAAGGTCTTAACTCTTACTCTGGCATCATGGTTAAGGTCTTAACTCTTACTCTGGCATCATGGTTAAGGTCTTAACTCTTACTCTGGACTAATGCTTAAGGTCTTAACTCTTACTCTGGCATCACGGTTAAGGTCTTAACTCTTACTCTGGACTAATGGATAAGGTCTTAACTCTTACTCTGGACTAATGGTTAAGGTCTTAACTCTTACTCTAGCATCATGGTTAAGGTCTTAACTCTTACTCTGGACTAATGGTTAAGGTCTTAACTCTTACTCTGGCATCATGGTTAAGGTCTTAACTCTTACTCTGGCATCATGGTTAAGGTCTTAACTCTTACTATGGACTAATGGTTAAGGTCTTAACTCTTACTCTGGACTAATGGTTAAGGTCTTAACTCTTACTCTGGCATCATGGTTAAGGTCTTAGACTCTTACTCTGGAATAATGGTTAAGGTCTTAACTCTTACTCTGGACTAATGGTTAAGGTCTTAACTCTTACTCTGGCATCACGGTTAAGGTCTTAACTCTTACTCTGGACTAATGGTTAAGGTCTTAACTCTTACTCTGGGCTAATGGTTAAGGTCTTAACTCTTACTCTGGACTAATGGTTAAGGTCTTAACTCTTACTCTGGACAAATGGTTAAGGTCTTAGACTCTTACTCTGGCATCATGGTTAAGGTCTTAACTCTTACTCTGAACTAATGGTTAAGGTCTTAACTCTTACTCTGGCATCATAGTTAAGTTCGTAACTCATACTGTGGCCTATTGGTTAAGGTCCTAACTCTTACTTTGGCATCATGGTTAATATCTTAACTCTTACTCTGGCATCATGGTTAAGGTCTTAACTCTTACTCTGGACTAATGGTTAAGGTCTTAACTCTTACTCTAGCATCACGGTTAAGGTCTTAACTCTTACTCTGGGCTAATGGTTAAGGTCTTAACTCTTACTCTGGACTAATGGTTAAGGTCTTAACTCTTACTCTGGACTAATGGTTAAGGTCTTAACTCTTACTCTGGACTAATGGTTAAGGTCTTAACTCTTACTCTGGGCTAATGATTAAGGTCTTAACTCTTACTCTGGCATCATGGTAAAGGTCTTAACTCTTACTCTGGACTATTGGTTAAGGTCTTAACTCTTACTCTGGACTAATGGTTACGGTCTTAACTCTTACTCTAGCATCATGGTTAAGGTCTTACCTCTTACTCTGGACTAATGGTTAAGGTCTTAACTCTTACTCTGGCATCATGGTTAAGGTCTTAACTCTTACTCTGGACTAATGGTTAAGGTCTTAGACTCTTACTCTGGACTAATGGTTAAGGTCTTAACTCTTACTCTGGCATCATGGTTAAGGTCTTAGACTCTTACTCTGGACTAATGGTTAAGGTCTTAACTCTTACTCTGGACTAATGGTTAAGGTCTTAACTCTTACTCTGGACTAATGGTTAAGGTCTTAGACTCTTACTCTCGACTAATGGTTAAGGTCTTACTCTTACTCTGGCATCATGGTTAAGGTCTTAGACTCTTACTCTCGACTAATGGTTAAGGTCTTACTCTTACTCTGGCATCATGGTTAAGGTCTTAACTCTTACTCTGGACTAATGGTTAAGGTCTTAACTCTTACTCTGGCATCATGGTTAAGGTCTTAACTCTTACTCTGGACTAATGGTTAATGTCTTAACTCTTACTCTGGGATCATGGTTAAGTTCGTAACTCTTACTGTGGCCTATTGGTTAAGGTCCTAACTCTTACTCTGGCATCATGGTTAATGTCTTAACTCTTACTCTGGCATCATGGTTAAGGTCTTAACTCTTACTCTGGACTAATGGTTAAGGTCTTAACTTTTTCTCTGGGCTAATGGTTAAGGTCTTAGACTCTTACTCTGGCATCATGGTTAAGGTCTTAGACTCTTACTCTGGCATCATGGTTAAGGTCTTAACTCTTACTCTGGCATCATGGTTAAGGTCTTAACTCTTACTCTGGACTAATGGTTAAGGTCTGAACTCTTATTTTGGACTAATGGTTAAGGTCTTAACTCTTACTCTGGACTAATGGTTAAGGTCTTAGACTCTTACTCTCGACTAATGGTTAAGGTCTTAACTCTTACTCTGGAATCATGGTTAAGGTCTAAGACTCTTACTCTGGACTAATGGTTAAGGTCTTAACTCATACTCTGGACTAATGGTTAAGGCCTTAGACTCTTACTCTGGACTAATGGTTAAGGTCTTAACTCTTACTCTGGACTAATGGTTAAGGTCTTAACTCTTACTCTGGACTAATGGTTAAGGTCTTAACTCTTACGCTGGCATCACGGTTAAGGTCTTAACTCTTACTCTGGACTAATGGTTAAGGTCTTAACTCTTACTCTGGCATCATGGTTAAGGTCTTAACTCTTACTCTGGACTAATGGTTAAGGTCTTAACTCTTACTCTGGCATCATGGTTAAGGTCTTAACACTTACTCTGGACTAATGGTTAAGGTCTTAACTCTTACTCTGGCATCATCGTTAAGGTCTTAACTCTTACTCTGGCATCATGGTTAAGGTCTTAGACTCTTACTCTGGACTAATGGTTAAGGTCTTAACTCTTACTCTGGACTAATGGTTAAGGTCTTAACTCTAACTCTTGCATCATCGTTAAGGTCTTAACTCTTACTCTGGCATCATGGTTAAGGTCTTAACTCTTACTCTGGACTAATGGTTAAGGTCTTAACTCTTACTCTGGACTAATGGTTAAGGTCTTAACTCTTACTCTGGGCTAATGATTAAGGTCTTAACTCTTACTCTGGCATCATGGTAAAGGTCTTAACTCTTACTCTGGACTATTGGTTAAGGTCTTAACTCTTACTCTGGACTAATGGTTACGGTCTTAACTCTTACTCTAGCATCATGGTTAAGGTCTTAACTCTTACTCTGGACTAATGGTTAAGGTCTTAACTCTTACTCTGGCATCATGGTTAAGGTCTTAACTCTTACTCTGGCATCATGGTTAAGGTCTTAACTCTTACTCTGGACTAATGGTTAAGGTCTTAGACTCTTACTCTGGACTAATGGTTAAGGTCTTAACTCTTACTCTGGCATCATGGTTAAGGTCTTAGACTCTTACTCTGGACTAATGGTTAAGGTCTTAACTCTTACTCTGGACTAATGGTTAAGGTCTTTACTCTTACTCTGGACTAATGGTTAAGGTCTTAGACTCTTACTCTCGACTAATGGTTAAGGCCTTACTCTTACTCTGGCATCATGGTTAAGGTCTTAGACTCTTACTCTCGACTAATGGTTAAGGTCTTACTCTTACTCTGGCATCATGGGTAAGGTCTTAACTCTTACTCTGGACTAATGGTTAAGGTCTTAGACTCTTACTCTCGACTAATGGTTAAGGTCTTAACTCTTACTCTGGAATCATGGTTAAGGTCTTAGACTCTTACTCTGGACTAATGGTTAAGGTCTTAACTCATACTCTGGACTAAAGGTTAAGGTCTTAGACTCTTACTCTGGACTAATGGTTAAGGTCTTAACTCTTACTCTGGACTAATGGTTAAGGTCTTAACTCTTACTCTGGACTAATGGTTAAGGTCTTAACTCTTACGCTGGCATCATGGTTAAGGTCTTAACTCTTACTCTGGACTAATGGTTAAGGTCTTAACTCTTACTCTGGCATCATGGTTAAGGTCTTAACTCTTACTCTGGACTAATGGTTAAGGTCTTAACTCTTACTCTGGCATCATGGTTAAGGTCTTAACACTTACTCTGGACTAATGGTTAAGGTCTTAACTCTTACTCTGGCATCATCGTTAAGGTCTTAACTCTTACTCTGGCATCATGGTTAAGGTCTTAGACTCTTACTCTGGACTAATGGTTAAGGTCTTAACTCTTACTCTGGACTAATGGTTAAGGTCTTAACTCTTACTCTTGCATCATAGTTAAGGTCTTAACTCTTACTCTGGCATCATGGTTAAGGTCTTAACTCTTACTCTGGACTAATGGTTAAGGTCTTAACTCTTACTCTTGACTAATGGTTAAGGTCTTAACTCTTACTCTGGCATCATGGTTAAGGTCTTAACTCTGGCATCATGGTTAAGGTCTTATCTCTTACTCTGGACTAATGGTTAAGGTCTTAATTCTTACTCTGGACTAATGGTTAAGGTCTTAGACTCTTACTCTGGCATCATGGTAAGGTCTTAACTCTTACTCTGGACTAATGGTTAAGGTCTTAACTCTTACTCTGGCATCATGGTTAAGGTCTTAGAATCTTACTCTGGACTAATGGTTAAGGTCTTAACTCTTACTCTGGACTAATGGTTAAGGTCTTAACTCTTACTCTTGCATCATCGTTAAGGTCTTAACTCTTACTCTGGCATCATGGTTAAGGTCTTAACTCTTACTCTGGACTAATGGTTAAGGTCTTAACTCTTACTCTTGACTAATGGTTAAGGTCTTAACTCTTACTCTGGCATCATGGTTAAGGTCTTAACTCTGGCATCATGGTTAAGGTCTTATCTCTTACTCTGGACTAATGGTTAAGGTCTTAACTCTTACTCTGGACTAATGGTTAAGGTCTTAGACTCTTACTCTGGCATCATGGTAAGGTCTTAACTCTTACTCTGGACTAATGGTTAAGGTCTTAACTCTTACTCTGGCATCATGGTTAAGGTCTTAGACTCTTACTCTGGACTAATGGTTAAGGTCTTAACTCTTACTCTGGACTAATGGTTAAGGTCTTAACTCTTACTCTTGCATCATCGTTAAGGTCTTAACTCTTACTCTGGCATCATGGTTAAGGTCTTAACTCTTACTCTGGACTAATGGTTAAGGTCTTAACTCTTACTCTTGACTAATGGTTAAGGTCTTAACTCTTACTCTGGCATCATGGTTAAGGTCTTAACTCTGGCATCATGGTTAAGGTCTTATCTCTTACTCTGGACTAATGGTTAAGGTCTTAACTCTTACTCTGGACTAATGGTTAAGGTCTTAGACTCTTACTCTGGCATCATGGTAAGGTCTTAACTCTTACTCTGGACTAATGGTTAAGGTCTTAACTCTTACTCTGGACTAATGGTTAAGGTCTTAACTCTTACTCTTGCATCATCGTTAAGGTCTTAACTCTTACTCTGGCATCATGGTTAAGGTCTTAACTCTTACTCTGGACTAATGGTTAAGGTCTTAACTCTTACTCTGGCATCATGGTTAAGGTCTTAACACTTACTCTGGACTAATGGTTAAGGTCTTAACTCTTACTCTGGCATCATCGTTAAGGTCTTATCTCTTACTCTGGCATCATGGTTAAGGTCTTAGACTCTTACTCTGGACTAATGGTTAAGGTCTTAACTCTTACTCTGGACTAATGGTTAAGGTCTTAACTCTTACTCTTGCATCATCGTTAAGGTCTAAACTCTTACTCTGGCATCATGGTTAAGGTCTTAACTCTTACTCTGGACTAATGGTTAAGGTCTTAACTCTTACTCTTGACTAATGGTTAAGGTCTTAACTCTTACTCTGGCATCATGGTTAAGGTCTTAACTCTGGCATCATGGTTAAGGTCTTATCTCTTACTCTGGACTAATGGTTAAGGTCTTAACTCTTACTCTGGACTAATGGTTAAGGTCTTAGACTCTTACTCTGGCATCATGGTAAGGTCTTAACTCTTACTCTGGACTAATGGTTAAGGTCTTAACTCTTACTCTTGCATCATCGTTAAGGTCTTAACTCTTACTCTGGCATCATGGTTAAGGTCTTAACTCTTACTCTGGCATCATGGTTAAGGTCTTAATTCTTTCTCTGGACTAATGGTTAAGGTCTTAACTCTTACTCTGGGATCATGGTTAAGGTCTTAACTCTTACTCTGGACACATGGTTAAGGTCTTAACTCTTACTCTCGACTAATGGTTAAGGTCTTAACTCTTACTCTGGCATCATGGTTAAGGTCTTAGACTCTTACTCTGGACTAATGGTTAAGGTCTTAACTCATACTCTGGACTAATGGTTAAGGTCTTAACTCTTACTCTGGACTAATGGTTAATGTATTAACTCTTACTCTGGCATCATGGTTAAGGTCTTAACTCTTACTCTGGACTAATGGTTAAGGTCTTAACTCTTACTCTGGCATCATGGTTAAGGTCTTAACTCTTACTCTGGACTAATGGTTAAGGTCTTAACTCTTACTCTGGGATCATGGTTAAGTTCGTAACTCTTACTGTGGCCTATTGGTTAAGGTCCTAACTCTTACTCTGGCATCATGGTTAATGTCTTAACTCTTACTCTGGCATCATGGTTAAGGTCTTAACTCTTACTCTGGACTAATGGTTAAGGTCTTAACTCTTACTCTGGCATCACGGTTAAGGTCTTAACTCTTACTCTGGACTAATGGTTAAAGTCTTAACTCTTACTCTGGGCTAATGGTTAAGGTCTTAACTCTTACTCTGGACTAATGGTTAAGGTCTTAACTCTTACTCTGGCATCACGGTTAAGGTCTTAACTCTTACTCTGGACTAATGGTTAAAGTCTTAACTCTTACTCTGGGCTAATGGTTAAGGTCTTAGACTCTTACTCTGCACTAATGGTTAAGGTCTTAACTCTTACTCTGGACTAATGGTTAAGGTCTTAACTCTTACTCTTGCATCATCGTTAAGGTCTTAACTCTCACTCTGGCATCATGGTTAAGGTCTTAACTCTTACTCTGGACTAATGGTTAAGGTCTTAACTCTTACTCTTGACTAATGGTTAAGGTCTTAACTCTTACTCTGGCATCATGGTTAAGGTCTTAACTCTGGCATCATGGTTAAGGTCTTATCTCTTACTCTGGACTAATGGTTAAGGTCTTAACTCTTACTCTGGACTAATGGTTAAGGTCTTAGACTCTTACTCTGGCATCATGGTAAGGTCTTAACTCTTACTCTGGACTAATGGTTAAGGTCTTAACTCTTACTCTTGCATCATCGTTAAGGTCTTAACTCTTACTCTGGCATCATGGTTAAGGTCTTAACTCTTACTCTGGCATCATGGTTAAGGTCTTAATTCTTACTCTGGACTAATGGTTAAGGTCTTAACTCTTACTCTGGGATCATGGTTAAGGTCTTAACTCTTACTCTGGACACATGGTTAAGGTCTTAACTCTTACTCTCGACTAATGGTTAAGGTCTTAACTCTTACTCTGGCATCATGGTTAAGGTCTTAGACTCTTACTCTGGACTAATGGTTAAGGTCTTAACTCATACTCTGGACTAATGGTTAAGGTCTTAACTCTTACTCTGGACTAATGGTTAATGTATTAACTCTTACTCTGGCATCATGGTTAAGGTCTTAACTCTTACTCTGGACTAATGGTTAAGGTCTTAACTCTTACTCTGGCATCATGGTTAAGGTCTTAACTCTTACTCTGGACTAATGGTTAAGGTCTTAACTCTTACTCTGGGATCATGGTTAAGTTCGTAACTCTTACTGTGGCCTATTGGTTAAGGTCCTAACTCTTACTCTGGCATCATGGTTAATGTCTTAACTCTTACTCTGGCATCATGGTTAAGGTCTTAACTCTTACTCTGGACTAATGGTTAAGGTCTTAACTCTTACTCTGGCATCACGGTTAAGGTCTTAACTCTTACTCTGGACTAATGGTTAAAGTCTTAACTCTTACTCTGGGCTAATGGTTAAGGTCTTAACTCTTACTCTGGACTAATGGTTAAGGTCTTAACTCTTACTCTGGACTAATGGTTAAGGTCTTAACTCTTACTCTGGACTAATGGTTAAGGTCTTATCTCTTACTCTGGGCTAATGATTAAGGTCTTAACTCTTACTCTGGCATCATGGTTAAGGTCTTAACTCTTACTCTGGCATCATGGTTAAGGTCTTAACTCTTACTCTGGGCTAATGATTAAGGTCTTAACTCTTACTCTGGCATCATGGTTAAGGTTTTAACTCTTACTCTGGACTAATGGTTAAGGTCTTAACTCTTACTCTGGCATCACGGTTAAGGTCTTAACTCTCACTCCGGACTAATGGTTAAGGTCTTAACTCTTACTCTGGACTAATGGTTAAGGTCTTAACTCTTACTCTGGACTAATGGTTAAGGTCTTATCTCTTACTCTGGGCTAATGATTAAGGTCTTAAATCTTACTCTGGCATCATGGTTAAGGTCTTAACTCTTACTCTGGCATCATGGTTAAGGTCTTAACTCTTACTCTGGACTAATGCTTAAGGTCTTAACTCTTACTCTGGCATCACGGTTAAGGTCTTAACTCTTACTCTGGACTAATGGATAAGGTCTTAACTCTTACTCTGGACTAATGGTTAAGGTCTTAACTCTTACTCTAGCATCATGGTTAAGGTCTTAACTCTTACTCTGGACTAATGGTTAAGGTCTTAACTCTTACTCTGGCATCATGGTTAAGGTCTTAACTCTTACTCTGGCATCATGGTTAAGGTCTTAACTCTTACTATGGACTAATGGTTAAGGTCTTAACTCTTACTCTGGACTAATGGTTAAGGTCTTAACTCTTACTCTGGCATCATGGTTAAGGTCTTAGACTCTTACTCTGGAATAATGGTTAAGGTCTTAACTCTTACTCTGGACTAATGGTTAAGGTCTTAACTCTTACTCTGGCATCACGGTTAAGGTCTTAACTCTTACTCTGGACTAATGGTTAAGGTCTTAACTCTTACTCTGGGCTAATGGTTAAGGTCTTAACTCTTACTCTGGACTAATGGTTTAGGTCTTAACTCTTACTCTGGACAAATGGTTGAGGTCTTAGACTCCTACTCTGGCATCATGGTTAAGGTCTTAACTCTTACTCTGAACTAATGGTTAAGGTCTTAACTCTTACTCTGGCATCATAGTTAAGTTCGTAACTCATACTGTGGCCTATTGGTTAAGGTCCTAACTCTTACTTTGGCATCATGGTTAATATCTTAACTCTTACTCTGGCATCATGGTTAAGGTCTTAACTCTTACTCTGGACTAATGGTTAAGGTCTTAACTCTTACTCTAGCATCACGGTTAAGGTCTTAACTCTTACTCTGGGCTAATGGTTAAGGTCTTAACTCTTACTCTGGACTAATGGTTAAGGTCTTAACTCTTACTCTGGACTAATGGTTAAGGTCTTAACTCTTACTCTGGACTAATGGTTAAGGTCTTAACTCTTACTCTGGGCTAATGATTAAGGTCTTAACTCTTACTCTGGCATCATGGTTAAGGTCTTAACTCTTACTCTGGACTAATGGTTAAGGTCTTAACTCTTACTCTGGCATCATGGTTAAGGTCTTAACTCTTACTCTGGCATCATGGTTAAGGTCTTAACTCTTACTCTGGACTAATGGTTAAGGTCTTAGACTCTTACTCTGGACTAATGGTTAAGGTCTTAACTCTTACTCTGGCATCATGGTTAAGGTCTTAGACTCTTACTCTGGACTAATGGTTAAGGTCTTAACTCTTACTCTGGACTAATGGTTAAGGTCTTAGACTCTTACTCTCGACTAATGGTTAAGGTCTTACTCTTACTCTGGCATCATGGTTAAGGTCTTAGACTCTTACTCTCGACTAATGGTTAAGGTCTTACTCTTACTCTGGCATCATGGTTAAGGTCTTAACTCTTACTCTGGACTAATGGTTAAGGTCTTAACTCTTACTCTGGCATCATGGTTAAGGTCTTAACTCTTACTCTGGACTAATGGTTAATGTCTTAACCCTTACTCTGGGATCATGGTTAAGTTCGTAACTCTTACTGTGGCCTATTGGTTAAGGTCCTAACTCTTACTCTGGCATCATGGTTAATGTCTTAACTCTTACTCTGGCATCATGGTTAAGGTATTAACTCTTACTCTGGACTAATGGTTAAGGTCTTAACTTTTTCTCTGGGCTAATGGTTAAGGTCTTAGACTCTTACTCTGGCATCATGGTTAAGGTCTTAGACTCTTACTCTGGCATCAAGGTTAAGGTCTTAACTCTTACTCTGGCATCATGGTTAAGGTCTTAACTCTTACTCTGGACTAATGGTTAAGGTCTGAACTCTTACTCTGGACTAATGGTTAAGGTCTTAACTCTTACTCTGGACTAATGGTTAAGGTCTTAGACTCTTACTCTCGACTAATGGTTAAGGTCTTAAATCTTACTCTGGAATCATGGTTAAGGTCTAAGACTTTGACTCTGGACTAATGGTTAAGGTCTTAACTCATACTCTGGACTAATGGTTAAGGCCTTAGACTCTTACTCTGGACTAATGGTTAAGGTCTTAACTCTTACTCTGGACTAATGGTTAAGGTCTTAACTCTTACTCTGGACTAATGGTTAAGGTCTTAACTCTTACGCTGGCATCATGGTTAAGGTCTTAACTCTTACTCTGGACTAATGGTTAAGGTCTTAACTCTTACTCTGGCATCATGGTTAAGGTCTTAACTCTTTCTCTGGACTAATGGTTAAGGTCTTAACTCTTACTCTGGCATCATGGTTAAGGTCTTAACACTTACTCTGGACTAATGGTTAAGGTCTTAACTCTTACTCTGGCATCATGGTTAAGGTCTTAACTCTTACTCTGGCATCATGGTTAAGGTCTTAATTCTTACTCTGGACTAATGGTTAAGGTCTTAACTCTTACTCTGGGATCATGGTTAAGGTCTTAACTCTTACTCTGGACACATGGTTAAGGTCTTAACTCTTACTCTCGACTAATGGTTAAGGTCTTAACTCTTACTCTGGCATCATGGTTAAGGTCTTAGACTCTTACTCTGGACTAATGGTTAAGGTCTTAACTCATACTCTGGACTAATGGTTAAGGTCTTAACTCTTACTCTGGACTAATGGTTAATGTATTAACTCTTACTCTGGCATCATGGTTAAGGTCTTAACTCTTACTCTGGACTAATGGTTAAGGTCTTAACTCTTACTCTGGCATCATGGTTAAGGTCTTAACTCTTACTCTGGACTAATGGTTAAGGTCTTAACTCTTACTCTGGGATCATGGTTAAGTTCGTAACTCTTACTGTGGCCTATTGGTTAAGGTCCTAACTCTTACTCTGGCATCATGGTTAATGTCTTAACTCTTACTCTGGCATCATGGTTAAGGTCTTAACTCTTACTCTGGACTAATGGTTAAGGTCTTAACTCTTACTCTGGCATCACGGTTAAGGTCTTAACTCTTACTCTGGACTAATGGTTAAAGTCTTAACTCTTACTCTGGGCTAATGGTTAAGGTCTTAACTCTTACTCTGGACTAATGGTTAAGGTCTTAACTCTTACTCTGGACTAATGGTTAAGGTCTTAACTCTTACTCTGGACTAATGGTTAAGGTCTTATCTCTTACTCTGGGCTAATGATTAAGGTCTTAACTCTTACTCTGGCATCATGGTTAAGGTCTTAACTCTTACTCTGGCATCATGGTTAAGGTCTTAACTCTTACTCTGGGCTAATGATTAAGGTCTTAACTCTTACTCTGGCATCATGGTTAAGGTTTTAACTCTTACTCTGGACTAATGGTTAAGGTCTTAACTCTTACTCTGGCATCACGGTTAAGGTCTTAACTCTCACTCCGGACTAATGGTTAAGGTCTTAACTCTTACTCTGGACTAATGGTTAAGGTCTTAACTCTTACTCTGGACTAATGGTTAAGGTCTTATCTCTTACTCTGGGCTAATGATTAAGGTCTTAACTCTTACTCTGGCATCATGGTTAAGGTCTTAACTCTTACTCTGGCATCATGGTTAAGGTCTTAACTCTTACTCTGGACTAATGCTTAAGGTCTTAACTCTTACTCTGGCATCACGGTTAAGGTCTTAACTCTTACTCTGGACTAATGGATAAGGTCTTAACTCTTACTCTGGACTAATGGTTAAGGTCTTAACTCTTACTCTAGCATCATGGTTAAGGTCTTAACTCTTACTCTGGACTAATGGTTAAGGTCTTAACTCTTACTCTGGCATCATGGTTAAGGTCTTAACTCTTACTCTGGCATCATGGTTAAGGTCTTAACTCTTACTATGGACTAATGGTTAAGGTCTTAACTCTTACTCTGGACTAATGGTTAAGGTCTTAACTCTTACTCTGGCATCATGGTTAAGGTCTTAGACTCTTACTCTGGAATAATGGTTAAGGTCTTAACTCTTACTCTGGACTAATGGTTAAGGTCTTAACTCTTACTCTGGCATCACGGTTAAGGTCTTAACTCTTACTCTGGACTAATGGTTAAGGTCTTAACTCTTACTCTGGACTAATGGTTAAGGTCTTAGACTCTTACTCTGGACTAATGGTTAAGGTCTTAACTTTTTCTCTGGGCTAATGGTTAAGGTCTTAGACTCTTAATCTGGCATCATGGTTAAGGTCTTAGACTCTTACTCTGGCATTAAGGTTAAGGTCTTAACTCTTACTCTGGCATCATGGTTAAGGTCTTAACTCTTACTCTGGACTAATGGTTAAGGTCTTAACTCTTACTCTGGAATCATGGTTAAGGTCTTAACTCTTACTCTGGACTAATGGTTAAGGTCTTAACTCTTACTCTGGACTAATGGTTAAGGTCTTAACTCTTACTCTGGCATCATGGTTAAGGTCTTAGACTCTTACTCTGGACTAATGGTTAAGGTCTTAACTCTTACTCTGGCATCATGGTTAAGGTCTTAACTCTTACTCTGGACTAATGGTTAAGGTCTTAGACTCTTACTCTGGACTAATGGTTAAGGTCTTAACTCTTTCTCTGGGATAATGGTTAAGGTCTTAGACTCTTACTCTGGACTAATGGTTAAGGTCTTAACTCTTACTCTGGACTAATGGTTAAGGTCTTAACTCTTACTCTGGGCTAATGGTTAAGGTCTTAACTCTTACTCTGGACTAATTGTTAAGGTCTTAACTCTTACTCTGGACTAATGGTTAAGGTCTTAGACTCTTACTCTCGACTAATGGTTAAGGTCTTAACTCTTACTCTGGAATCATGGTTAAGGTCTTAGACTCTTACTCTGGACTAATGGTTAAGGTCTTAACTCATACTCTGGACTAAAGGTTAAGGTCTTAGACTCTTACTCTGGACTAATGGTTAAGGTCTTAACTCTTACTCTGGACTAATGGTTAAGGTCTTAACTCTTACTCTGGACTAATGGTTAAGGTCTTAACTCTTACGCTGGCATCATGGTTAAGGTCTTAACTCTTACTCTGGACTAATGGTTAAGGTCTTAACTCTTACTCTGGCATCATGGTTAAGGTCTTAACTCTTACTCTGGACTAATGGTTAAGGTCTTAACTCTTACTCTGGCATCATGGTTAAGGTCTTAACACTTACTCTGGACTAATGGTTAAGGTCTTAACTCTTACTCTGGCATCATCGTTAAGGTCTTAACTCTTACTCTGGCATCATGGTTAAGGTCTTAGACTCTTACTCTGGACTAATGGTTAAGGTCTTAACTCTTACTCTGGACTAATGGTTAAGGTCTTAACTCTTACTCTTGCATCATAGTTAAGGTCTTAACTCTTACTCTGGCATCATGGTTAAGGTCTTAACTCTTACTCTGGACTAATGGTTAAGGTCTTAACTCTTACTCTTGACTAATGGTTAAGGTCTTAACTCTTACTCTGGCATCATGGTTAAGGTCTTAACTCTGGCATCATGGTTAAGGTCTTATCTCTTACTCTGGACTAATGGTTAAGGTCTTAATTCTTACTCTGGACTAATGGTTAAGGTCTTAGACTCTTACTCTGGCATCATGGTAAGGTCTTAACTCTTACTCTGGACTAATGGTTAAGGTCTTAACTCTTACTCTGGCATCATGGTTAAGGTCTTAGAATCTTACTCTGGACTAATGGTTAAGGTCTTAACTCTTACTCTGGACTAATGGTTAAGGTCTTAACTCTTACTCTTGCATCATCGTTAAGGTCTTAACTCTTACTCTGGCATCATGGTTAAGGTCTTAACTCTTACTCTGGACTAATGGTTAAGGTCTTAACTCTTACTCTTGACTAATGGTTAAGGTCTTAACTCTTACTCTGGCATCATGGTTAAGGTCTTAACTCTGGCATCATGGTTAAGGTCTTATCTCTTACTCTGGACTAATGGTTAAGGTCTTAACTCTTACTCTGGACTAATGGTTAAGGTCTTAGACTCTTACTCTGGCATCATGGTAAGGTCTTAACTCTTACTCTGGACTAATGGTTAAGGTCTTAACTCTTACTCTGGCATCATGGTTAAGGTCTTAGACTCTTACTCTGGACTAATGGTTAAGGTCTTAACTCTTACTCTGGACTAATGGTTAAGGTCTTAACTCTTACTCTTGCATCATCGTTAAGGTCTTAACTCTTACTCTGGCATCATGGTTAAGGTCTTAACTCTTACTCTGGACTAATGGTTAAGGTCTTAACTCTTACTCTTGACTAATGGTTAAGGTCTTAACTCTTACTCTGGCATCATGGTTAAGGTCTTAACTCTGGCATCATGGTTAAGGTCTTATCTCTTACTCTGGACTAATGGTTAAGGTCTTAACTCTTACTCTGGACTAATGGTTAAGGTCTTAGACTCTTACTCTGGCATCATGGTAAGGTCTTAACTCTTACTCTGGACTAATGGTTAAGGTCTTAACTCTTACTCTGGACTAATGGTTAAGGTCTTAACTCTTACTCTTGCATCATCGTTAAGGTCTTAACTCTTACTCTGGCATCATGGTTAAGGTCTTAACTCTTACTCTGGACTAATGGTTAAGGTCTTAACTCTTACTCTGGCATCATGGTTAAGGTCTTAACACTTACTCTGGACTAATGGTTAAGGTCTTAACTCTTACTCTGGCATCATCGTTAAGGTCTTATCTCTTACTCTGGCATCATGGTTAAGGTCTTAGACTCTTACTCTGGACTAATGGTTAAGGTCTTAACTCTTACTCTGGACTAATGGTTAAGGTCTTAACTCTTACTCTTGCATCATCGTTAAGGTCTAAACTCTTACTCTGGCATCATGGTTAAGGTCTTAACTCTTACTCTGGACTAATGGTTAAGGTCTTAACTCTTACTCTTGACTAATGGTTAAGGTCTTAACTCTTACTCTGGCATCATGGTTAAGGTCTTAACTCTGGCATCATGGTTAAGGTCTTATCTCTTACTCTGGACTAATGGTTAAGGTCTTAACTCTTACTCTGGACTAATGGTTAAGGTCTTAGACTCTTACTCTGGCATCATGGTAAGGTCTTAACTCTTACTCTGGACTAATGGTTAAGGTCTTAACTCTTACTCTTGCATCATCGTTAAGGTCTTAACTCTTACTCTGGCATCATGGTTAAGGTCTTAACTCTTACTCTGGCATCATGGTTAAGGTCTTAATTCTTTCTCTGGACTAATGGTTAAGGTCTTAACTCTTACTCTGGGATCATGGTTAAGGTCTTAACTCTTACTCTGGACACATGGTTAAGGTCTTAACTCTTACTCTCGACTAATGGTTAAGGTCTTAACTCTTACTCTGGCATCATGGTTAAGGTCTTAGACTCTTACTCTGGACTAATGGTTAAGGTCTTAACTCATACTCTGGACTAATGGTTAAGGTCTTAACTCTTACTCTGGACTAATGGTTAATGTATTAACTCTTACTCTGGCATCATGGTTAAGGTCTTAACTCTTACTCTGGACTAATGGTTAAGGTCTTAACTCTTACTCTGGCATCATGGTTAAGGTCTTAACTCTTACTCTGGACTAATGGTTAAGGTCTTAACTCTTACTCTGGGATCATGGTTAAGTTCGTAACTCTTACTGTGGCCTATTGGTTAAGGTCCTAACTCTTACTCTGGCATCATGGTTAATGTCTTAACTCTTACTCTGGCATCATGGTTAAGGTCTTAACTCTTACTCTGGACTAATGGTTAAGGTCTTAACTCTTACTCTGGCATCATGGTTAAGGTCTTAACTCTTACTCTGGCATCATGGTTAAGGTCTTACCTCTTACTCTGGACTAATGGTTAAGGTCTTAGACTCTTACTCTGGACTAATGGTTAAGGTCTTAACTCTTACTCGGGCATCATGGTTAAGGTCTTAGACTCTTACTCTGGACTAATGGTTAAGGTCTTAACTCTTACTCTGGACTAATGGTTAAGGTCTTAACTCTTACTCTGGCATCATGGTTAAGGTCTTAGACTCTTACTCTGGACTAATGGTTAAGGTCTTAACTCTTACTCTGGACTAATGGTTAAGGTCTTAACTCTTACTCTGGACTAATGGTTAAGGTCTTAACTCTTACTCTGGCATCATGGTTAAGGTCTTAGACTCTTACTCTGGACTAATGGTTAAGGTCTTAACTCTTACTCTGGCATCATGGTTAAGGTCTTAACTCTTACTCTGGACTAATGGTTAAGGTCTTAGACTCTTACTCTGGACTAATGGTTAAGGTCTTAACTCTTTCTCTGGGATAATGGTTAAGGTCTTAGACTCTTACTCTGGACTAATGGTTAAGGTCTTAACTCTTACTCTGGACTAATGGTTAAGGTCTTAACTCTTACTCTGGGCTAATGGTTAAGGTCTTAACTCTTACTCTGGACTAATTGTTAAGGTCTTAACTCTTACTCTGGACTAATGGTTAAGGTCTTAGACTCTTACTCTCGACTAATGGTTAAGGTCTTAACTCTTACTCTGGAATCATGGTTAAGGTCTTAGACTCTTACTCTGGACTAATGGTTAAGGTCTTAACTCATACTCTGGACTAAAGGTTAAGGTCTTAGACTCTTACTCTGGACTAATGGTTAAGGTCTTAACTCTTACTGTGGACTAATGGTTAAGGTCTTAACTCTTACTCTGGACTAATGGTTAAGGTCTTAACTCTTACGCTGGCATCATGGTTAAGGTCTTAACTCTTACTCTGGACTAATGGTTAAGGTCTCAACTCTTACTCTGGCATCATGGTTAAGGTCTTAACTCTTACTCTGGACTAATGGTTAAGGTCTTAACTCTTACTCTGGCATCATGGTTAAGGTCTTAACACTTACTCTGGACTAATGGTTAAGGTCTTAACTCTTACTCTGGCATCATCGTTAAGGTCTTAACTCTTACTCTGGCATCATGGTTAAGGTCTTAGACTCTTACTCTGGACTAATGGTTAAGGTCTTAACTCTTACTCTGGACTAATGGTTAAGGTCTTAACTCTTACTCTTGCATCATAGTTAAGGTCTTAACTCTTACTCTGGCATCATGGTTAGGGTCTTAACTCTTACTCTGGACTAATGGTTAAGGTCTTAACTCTTACTCTTGACTAATGGTTAAGGTCTTAACTCTTACTCTGGCATCATGGTTAAGGTCTTAACTCTGGCATCATGGTTAAGGTCTTATCTCTTACTCTGGACTAATGGTTAAGGTCTTAATTCTTACTCTGGACTAATGGTTAAGGTCTTAGACTCTTACTCTGGCATCATGGTAAGGTCTTAACTCTTACTCTGGACTAATGGTTAAGGTCTTAACTCTTACTCTGGCATCATGGTTAAGGTCTTAGAATCTTACTCTGGACTAATGGTTAAGGTCTTAACTCTTACTCTGGACTAATGGTTAAGGTCTTAACTCTTACTCTTGCATCATCGTTAAGGTCTTAACTCTTACTCTGGCATCATGGTTAAGGTCTTAACTCTTACTCTGGACTAATGGTTAAGGTCTTAACTCTTACTCTTGACTAATGGTTAAGGTCTTAACTCTTACTCTGGCATCATGGTTAAGGTCTTAACTCTGGCATCATGGTTAAGGTCTTATCTCTTACTCTGGACTAATGGTTAAGGTCTTAACTCTTACTCTGGACTAATGGTTAAGGTCTTAGACTCTTACTCTGGCATCATGGTAAGGTCTTAACTCTTACTCTGGACTAATGGTTAAGGTCTTAACTCTTACTCTGGCATCATGGTTAAGGTCTTAGACTCTTACTCTGGACTAATGGTTAAGGTCTTAACTCTTACTCTGGACTAATGGTTAAGGTCTTAACTCTTACTCTTGCATCATCGTTAAGGTCTTAACTCTTACTCTGGCATCATGGTTAAGGTCTTAACTCTTACTCTGGACTAATGGTTAAGGTCTTAACTCTTACTCTTGACTAATGGTTAAGGTCTTAACTCTTACTCTGGCATCATGGTTAAGGTCTTAACTCTGGCATCATGGTTAAGGTCTTATCTCTTACTCTGGACTAATGGTTAAGGTCTTAACTCTTACTCTGGACTAATGGTTAAGGTCTTAGACTCTTACTCTGGCATCATGGTAAGGTCTTAACTCTTACTCTGGACTAATGGTTAAGGTCTTAACTCTTACTCTGGACTAATGGTTAAGGTCTTAACTCTTACTCTTGCATCATCGTTAAGGTCTTAACTCTTACTCTGGCATCATGGTTAAGGTCTTAACTCTTACTCTGGACTAATGGTTAAGGTCTTAACTCTTACTCTGGCATCATGGTTAAGGTCTTAACACTTACTCTGGACTAATGGTTAAGGTCTTAACTCTTACTCTGGCATCATCGTTAAGGTCTTATCTCTTACTCTGGCATCATGGTTAAGGTCTTAGACTCTTACTCTGGACTAATGGTTAAGGTCTTAACTCTTACTCTGGACTAATGGTTAAGGTCTTAACTCTTACTCTTGCATCATCGTTAAGGTCTAAACTCTTACTCTGGCATCATGGTTAAGGTCTTAACTCTTACTCTGGACTAATGGTTAAGGTCTTAACTCTTACTCTTGACTAATGGTTAAGGTCTTAACTCTTACTCTGGCATCATGGTTAAGGTCTTAACTCTGGCATCATGGTTAAGGTCTTATCTCTTACTCTGGACTAATGGTTAAGGTCTTAACTCTTACTCTGGACTAATGGTTAAGGTCTTAGACTCTTACTCTGGCATCATGGTAAGGTCTTAACTCTTACTCTGGACTAATGGTTAAGGTCTTAACTCTTACTCTTGCATCATCGTTAAGGTCTTAACTCTTACTCTGGCATCATGGTTAAGGTCTTAACTCTTACTCTGGCATCATGGTTAAGGTCTTAATTCTTTCTCTGGACTAATGGTTAAGGTCTTAACTCTTACTCTGGGATCATGGTTAAGGTCTTAACTCTTACTCTGGACACATGGTTAAGGTCTTAACTCTTACTCTCGACTAATGGTTAAGGTCTTAACTCTTACTCTGGCATCATGGTTAAGGTCTTAGACTCTTACTCTGGACTAATGGTTAAGGTCTTAACTCATACTCTGGACTAATGGTTAAGGTCTTAACTCTTACTCTGGACTAATGGTTAATGTATTAACTCTTACTCTGGCATCATGGTTAAGGTCTTAACTCTTACTCTGGACTAATGGTTAAGGTCTTAACTCTTACTCTGGCATCATGGTTAAGGTCTTAACTCTTACTCTGGACTAATGGTTAAGGTCTTAACTCTTACTCTGGGATCATGGTTAAGTTCGTAACTCTTACTGTGGCCTATTGGTTAAGGTCCTAACTCTTACTCTGGCATCATGGTTAATGTCTTAACTCTTACTCTGGCATCATGGTTAAGGTCTTAACTCTTACTCTGGACTAATGGTTAAGGTCTTAACTCTTACTCTGGCATCACGGTTAAGGTCTTAACTCTTACTCTGGACTAATGGTTAAAGTCTTAACTCTTACTCTGGGCTAATGGTTAAGGTCTTAACTCTTACTCTGGACTAATGGTTAAGGTCTTAACTCTTACTCTGGCATCACGGTTAAGGTCTTAACTCTTACTCTGGACTAATGGTTAAAGTCTTAACTCTTACTCTGGGCTAATGGTTAAGGTCTTAGACTCTTACTCTGCACTAATGGTTAAGGTCTTAACTCTTACTCTGGACTAATGGTTAAGGTCTTAACTCTTACTCTTGCATCATCGTTAAGGTCTTAACTCTCACTCTGGCATCATGGTTAAGGTCTTAACTCTTACTCTGGACTAATGGTTAAGGTCTTAACTCTTACTCTTGACTAATGGTTAAGGTCTTAACTCTTACTCTGGCATCATGGTTAAGGTCTTAACTCTGGCATCATGGTTAAGGTCTTATCTCTTACTCTGGACTAATGGTTAAGGTCTTAACTCTTACTCTGGACTAATGGTTAAGGTCTTAGACTCTTACTCTGGCATCATGGTAAGGTCTTAACTCTTACTCTGGACTAATGGTTAAGGTCTTAACTCTTACTCTTGCATCATCGTTAAGGTCTTAACTCTTACTCTGGCATCATGGTTAAGGTCTTAACTCTTACTCTGGCATCATGGTTAAGGTCTTAATTCTTACTCTGGACTAATGGTTAAGGTCTTAACTCTTACTCTGGGATCATGGTTAAGGTCTTAACTCTTACTCTGGACACATGGTTAAGGTCTTAACTCTTACTCTCGACTAATGGTTAAGGTCTTAACTCTTACTCTGGCATCATGGTTAAGGTCTTAGACTCTTACTCTGGACTAATGGTTAAGGTCTTAACTCATACTCTGGACTAATGGTTAAGGTCTTAACTCTTACTCTGGACTAATGGTTAATGTATTAACTCTTACTCTGGCATCATGGTTAAGGTCTTAACTCTTACTCTGGACTAATGGTTAAGGTCTTAACTCTTACTCTGGCATCATGGTTAAGGTCTTAACTCTTACTCTGGACTAATGGTTAAGGTCTTAACTCTTACTCTGGGATCATGGTTAAGTTCGTAACTCTTACTGTGGCCTATTGGTTAAGGTCCTAACTCTTACTCTGGCATCATGGTTAATGTCTTAACTCTTACTCTGGCATCATGGTTAAGGTCTTAACTCTTACTCTGGACTAATGGTTAAGGTCTTAACTCTTACTCTGGCATCACGGTTAAGGTCTTAACTCTTACTCTGGACTAATGGTTAAAGTCTTAACTCTTACTCTGGGCTAATGGTTAAGGTCTTAACTCTTACTCTGGACTAATGGTTAAGGTCTTAACTCTTACTCTGGACTAATGGTTAAGGTCTTAACTCTTACTCTGGACTAATGGTTAAGGTCTTATCTCTTACTCTGGGCTAATGATTAAGGTCTTAACTCTTACTCTGGTATCATGGTTAAGGTCTTAACTCTTACTCTGGCATCATGGTTAAGGTCTTAACTCTTACTCTGGGCTAATGATTAAGGTCTTAACTCTTACTCTGGCATCATGGTTAAGGTTTTAACTCTTACTCTGGACTAATGGTTAAGGTCTTAACTCTTACTCTGGCATCACGGTTAAGGTCTTAACTCTCACTCCGGACTAATGGTTAAGGTCTTAACTCTTACTCTGGACTAATGGTTAAGGTCTTAACTCTTACTCTGGACTAATGGTTAATGTCTTATCTCTTACTCTGGGCTAATGATTAAGGTCTTAACTCTTACTCTGGCATCATGGTTAAGGTCTTAACTCTTACTCTGGCATCATGGTTAAGGTCTTAACTCTTACTCTGGACTAATGCTTAAGGTCTTAACTCTTACTCTGGCATCACGGTTAAGGTCTTAACTCTTACTCTGGACTAATGGATAAGGTCTTAACTCTTACTCTGGACTAATGGTTAAGGTCTTAACTCTTACTCTAGCATCATGGTTAAGGTCTTAACTCTTACTCTGGACTAATGGTTAAGGTCTTAACTCTTACTCTGGACTAATGGTTAAGGTCTTAACTCTTACGCTGGCATCATGGTTAAGGTCTTAACTCTTACTCTGGACTAATGGTTAAGGTCTTAACTCTTACTCTGGCATCATGGTTAAGGTCTTAACTCTTACTCTGGACTAATGGTTAAGGTCTTAACTCTTACTCTGGCATCATGGTTAAGGTCTTAACACTTACTCTGGACTAATGGTTAAGGTCTTAACTCTTACTCTGGCATCATCGTTAAGGTCTTAACTCTTACTCTGGCATCATGGTTAAGGTCTTAGACTCTTACTCTGGACTAATGGTTAAGGTCTTAACTCTTACTCTGGACTAATGGTTAAGGTCTTAACTCTTAATCTTGCATCATCGTTAAGGTCTTAACTCTTACTCTGGCATCATGGTTAAGGTCTTAACTCTTACTCTGGACTAATGGTTAAGGTCTTAACTCTTACTCTTGACTAATGGTTAAGGTCTTAACTCTTACTCTGGCATCATGGTTAAGGTCTTAACTCTGGCATCATGGTTAAGGTCTTATCTCTTACTCTGGACTAATGGTTAAGGTCTTAACTCTTACTCTGGACTAATGGTTAAGGTCTTAGACTCTTACTCTGGCATCATGGTAAGGTCTTAACTCTTACTCTGGACTAATGGTTAAGGTCTTAACTCTTACTCTGGCATCATGGTTAAGGTCTTAGACTCTTACTCTGGACTAATGGTTAAGGTCTTAACTCTTACTCTGGACTAATGGTTAAGGTCTTAACTCTTACTCTTGCATCATCGTTAAGGTCTTAACTCTTACTCTGGCATCATGGTTAAGGTCTTAACTCTTACTCTGGACTAATGGTTAAGGTCTTAACTCTTACTCTTGACTAATGGTTAAGGTCTTAACTCTTACTCTGGCATCATGGTTAAGGTCTTAACTCTGGCATCATGGTTAAGGTCTTATCTCTTACTCTGGACTAATGGTTAAGGTCTTAACTCTTACTCTGGACTAATGGTTAAGGTCTTAGACTCTTACTCTGGCATCATGGTAAGGTCTTAACTCTTACTCTGGACTAATGGTTAAGGTCTTAACTCTTACTCTGGACTAATGGTTAAGGTCTTAACTCTTACTCTTGCATCATCGTTAAGGTCTTAACTCTTACTCTGGCATCATGGTTAAGGTCTTAACTCTTACTCTGGCATCATGGTTAAGGTCTTAATTCTTACTCTGGACTAATGGTTAAGGTCTTAACTCTTACTCTGGGATCATGGTTAAGGTCTTAACTCTTACTCTGGACACATGGTTAAGGTCTTAACTCTTACTCTCGACTAATGGTTAAGGTCTTAACTCTTACTCTGGCATCATGGTTAAGGTCTTAGACTCTTACTCTGGACTAATGGTTAAGGTCTTAACTCATACTCTGGACTAATGGTTAAGGTCTTAACTCTTACTCTGGACTAATGGTTAATGTATTAACTCTTACTCTGGCATCATGGTTAAGGTCTTAACTCTTACTCTGGACTAATGGTTAAGGTCTTAACTCTTACTCTGGCATCATGGTTAAGGTCTTAACTCTTACTCTGGACTAATGGTTAAGGTCTTAACTCTTACTCTGGGATCATGGTTAAGTTCGTAACTCTTACTGTGGCCTATTGGTTAAGGTCCTAACTCTTACTCTGGCATCATGGTTAATGTCTTAACTCTTACTCTGGCATCATGGTTAAGGTCTTAACTCTTACTCTGGACTAATGGTTAAGGTCTTAACTCTTACTCTGGCATCACGGTTAAGGTCTTAACTCTTACTCTGGACTAATGGTTAAAGTCTTAACTCTTACTCTGGGCTAATGGTTAAGGTCTTAACTCTTACTCTGGACTAATGGTTAAGGGCTTAACTCCTACTCTGGACTAATGGTTAAGGTCTTAACTCTTACTCTGGACTAATGGTTAAGGTCTTATCTCTTACTCTGGGCTAATGATTAAGGTCTTAACTCTTACTCTGGCATCATGGTTAAGGTCTTAACTCTTACTCTGGCATCATGGTTAAGGTCTTAACTCTTACTCTGGACTAATGGTTAAGGTCTTAACTCTTACTCTGGCATCACGGTTAAGGTCTTAACTCTTACTCTGGACTAATGGTTAAGGTCTTAACTCTTACTCTGGGCTAATGATTAAGGTCTTAACTCTTACTCTGGCATCATGGTTAAGGTTTTAACTCCTACTCTGGACTAATGGTTAAGGTCTTAACTCTTACTCTGGCATCACGGTTAAGGTCTTAACTCTCACTCCGGACTAATGGTTAAGGTCTTAACTCTTACTCTGGACTAATGGTTAAGGTCTTAACTCTTACTCTGGACTAATGGTTAAGGTCTTATCTCTTACTCTGGGCTAATGATTAAGGTCTTAACTCTTACTCTGGCATCATGGTTAAGGTCTTAACTCTTACTCTGGCATCATGGTTAAGGTCTTAACTCTTACTCTGGACTAATGCTTAAGGTCTTAACTCTTACTCTGGCATCACGGTTAAGGTCTTAACTCTTACTCTGGACTAATGGATAAGGTCTTAACTCTTACTCTGGACTAATGGTTAAGGTCTTAACTCTTACTCTAGCATCATGGTTAAGGTCTTAACTCTTACTCTGGACTAATGGTTAAGGTCTTAACTCTTACTCTGGCATCATGGTTAAGGTCTTAACTCTTACTCTGGCATCATTGTTAAGGTCTTAACTCTTACTATGGACTAATGGTTAAGGTCTTAACTCTTACTCTGGACTAATGGTTAAGGTCTTAACTCTTACTCTGGCATCATGGTTAAGGTCTTAGACTCTTACTCTGGAATAATGGTTAAGGTCTTAACTCTTACTCTGGACTAATGGTCAAGGTCTTAACTCTTACTCTGGCATCACGGTTAAGGTATTAACTCTTACTCTGGACTAATGGTTAAGGTCTTAACTCTTACTCTGGGCTAATGGTTAAGGTCTTAACTCTTACTCTGGACTAATGGTTAAGGTCTTAACTCTTACTCTGGACAAATGGTTAAGGTCTTAGACTCTTACTCTGGCATCATGGTTAAGGTCTTAACTCTTACTCTGAACTAATGGTTAAGGTCTTAACTCTTACTCTGGCATCATAGTTAAGTTCGTAACTCATACTGTGGCCTATTGGTTAAGGTCCTAACTCTTACTTTGGCATCATGGTTAATATCTTAACTCTTACTCTGGCATCATGGTTAAGGTCTTAACTCTTACTCTGGACTAATGGTTAAGGTCTTAACTCTTACTCTAGCATCACGGTTAAGGTCTTAACTCTTACTCTGGGCTAATGGTTAAGGTCTTAACTCTTACTCTGGACTAATGGTTAAGGTCTTAACTCTTACTCTGGACTAATGGTTAAGGTCTTAACTCTTACTCTGGACTAATGGTTAAGGTCTTAACTCTTACTCTGGGCTAATGATTAAGGTCTTAACTCTTACTCTGGCATCATGGTAAAGGTCTTAACTCTTACTCTGGACTATTGGTTAAGGTCTTAACTCTTACTCTGGACTAATGGTTACGGTCTTAACTCTTACTCTAGCATCATGGTTAAGGTCTTAACTCTTACTCTGGACTAATGGTTAAGGTCTTAACTCTTACTCTGGCATCATGGTTAAGGTCTTAACTCTTACTCTGGCATCATGGTTAAGGTCTTAACTCTTACTCTGGACTAATGGTTAAGGTCTTAGACTCTTACTCTGGACTAATGGTTAAGGTCTTAACTCTTACTCTGGCATCATGGTTAAGGTCTTAGACTCTTACTCTGGACTAATGGTTAAGGTCTTAACTCTTACTCTGGACTAATGGTTAAGGTCTTAACTCTTACTCTGGACTAATGGTTAAGGTCTTAGACTCTTACTCTCGACTAATGGTTAAGGTCTTACTCTTACTCTGGCATCATGGTTAAGGTCTTAGACTCTTACTCTCGACTAATGGTTAAGGTCTTACTCTTACTCTGGCATCATGGTTAAGGTCTTAACTCTTACTCTGGACTAATGGTTAAGGTCTTAACTCTTACTCTGGCATCATGGTTAAGGTCTTAACTCTTACTCTGGACTAATGGTTAATGTCTTAACTCTTACTCTGGGATCATGGTTAAGTTCGTAACTCTTACTGTGGCCTATTGGTTAAGGTCCTAACTCTTACTCTGGCATCATGGTTAATGTCTTAACTCTTACTCTGGCATCATGGTTAAGGTCTTAACTCTTACTCTGGACTAATGGTTAAGGTCTTAACTTTTTCTCTGGGCTAATGGTTAAGGTCTTAGACTCTTACTCTGGCATCATGGTTAAGGTCTTAGACTCTTACTCTGGCATCAAGGTTAAGGTCTTAACTCTTACTCTGGCATCATGGTTAAGGTCTTAACTCTTACTCTGGACTAATGGTTAAGGTCTGAACTCTTATTTTGGACTAATGGATAAGGTCTTAACTCTTACTCTGGACTAATGATTAAGGTCTTAGACTCTTACTCTCGACTAATGGTTAAGGTCTTAACTCTTACTCTGGAATCATGGTTAAGGTCTAAGACTCTTACTCTGGACTAATGGTTAAGGTCTTAACTCATACTCTGGACTAATGGTTAAGGCCTTAGACTCTTACTCTGGACTAATGGTTAAGGTCTTAACTCTTACTCTGGACTAATGGTTAAGGTCTTAACTCTTACTCTGGACTAATGGTTAAGGTCTTAACTCTTACGCTGGCATCATGGTTAAGGTCTTAACTCTTACTCTGGACTAATGGTTAAGGTCTTAACTCTTACTCTGGCATCATGGTTAAGGTCTTAACTCTTACTCTGGACTAATGGTTAAGGTCTTAACTCTTACTCTGGCATCATGGTTAAGGTCTTAACACTTACTCTGGACTAATGGTTAAGGTCTTAACTCTTACTCTGGCATCATCGTTAAGGTTTTAACTCCTACTCTGGACTAATGGTTAAGGTCTTAACTCTTACTCTGGCATCACGGTTAAGGTCTTAACTCTCACTCCGGACTAATGGTTAAGGTCTTAACTCTTACTCTGGACTAATGGTTAAGGTCTTAACTCTTACTCTGGACTAATGGTTAAGGTCTTATCTCTTACTCTGGGCTAATGATTAAGGTCTTAACTCTTACTCTGGCATCATGGTTAAGGTCTTAACTCTTACTCTGGCATCATGGTTAAGGTCTTAACTCTTACTCTGGACTAATGCTTAAGGTCTTAACTCTTACTCTGGCATCACGGTTAAGGTCTTAACTCTTACTCTGGACTAATGGATAAGGTCTTAACTCTTACTCTGGACTAATGGTTAAGGTCTTAACTCTTACTCTAGCATCATGGTTAAGGTCTTAACTCTTACTCTGGACTAATGGTTAAGGTCTTAACTCTTACTCTGGCATCATGGTTAAGGTCTTAACTCTTACTCTGGCATCATGGTTAAGGTCTTAACTCTTACTATGGACTAATGGTTAAGGTCTTAACTCTTACTCTGGACTAATGGTTAAGGTCTTAACTCTTACTCTGGCATCATGGTTAAGGTCTTAGACTCTTACTCTGGAATAATGGTTAAGGTCTTAACTCTTACTCTGGACTAATGGTTAAGGTCTTAACTCTTACTCTGGCATCACGGTTAAGGTCTTAACTCTTACTCTGGACTAATGGTTAAGGTCTTAACTCTTACTCTGGGCTAATGGTTAAGGTCTTAACTCTTACTCTGGACTAATGGTTAAGGTCTTAACTCTTACTCTGGACAAATGGTTAAGGTCTTAGACTCTTACTCTGGCATCATGGTTAAGGTCTTAACTCTTACTCTGAACTAATGGTTAAGGTCTTAACTCTTACTCTGGCATCATAGTTAAGTTCGTAACTCATACTGTGGCCTATTGGTTAAGGTCCTAACTCTTACTTTGGCATCATGGTTAATATCTTAACTCTTACTCTGGCATCATGGTTAAGGTCTTAACTCTTACTCTGGACTAATGGTTAAGGTCTTAACTCTTACTCTAGCATCACGGTTAAGGTCTTAACTCTTACTCTGGGCTAATGGTTAAGGTCTTAACTCTTACTCTGGACTAATGGTTAAGGTCTTAACTCTTACTCTGGACTAATGGTTAAGGTCTTAACTCTTACTCTGGACTAATGGTTAAGGTCTTAACTCTTACTCTGGGCTAATGATTAAGGTCTTAACTCTTACTCTGGCATCATGGTAAAGGTCTTAACTCTTACTCTGGACTATTGGTTAAGGTCTTAACTCTTACTCTGGACTAATGGTTACGGTCTTAACTCTTACTCTAGCATCATGGTTAAGGTCTTACCTCTTACTCTGGACTAATGGTTAAGGTCTTAACTCTTACTCTGGCATCATGGTTAAGGTCTTAACTCTTACTCTGGACTAATGGTTAAGGTCTTAGACTCTTACTCTGGACTAATGGTTAAGGTCTTAACTCTTACTCTGGCATCATGGTTAAGGTCTTAGACTCTTACTCTGGACTAATGGTTAAGGTCTTAACTCTTACTCTGGACTAATGGTTAAGGTCTTAACTCTTACTCTGGACTAATGGTTAAGGTCTTAGACTCTTACTCTCGACTAATGGTTAAGGTCTTACTCTTACTCTGGCATCATGGTTAAGGTCTTAGACTCTTACTCTCGACTAATGGTTAAGGTCTTACTCTTACTCTGGCATCATGGTTAAGGTCTTAACTCTTACTCTGGACTAATGGTTAAGGTCTTAACTCTTACTCTGGCATCATGGTTAAGGTCTTAACTCTTACTCTGGACTAATGGTTAATGTCTTAACTCTTACTCTGGGATCATGGTTAAGTTCGTAACTCTTACTGTGGCCTATTGGTTAAGGTCCTAACTCTTACTCTGGCATCATGGTTAATGTCTTAACTCTTACTCTGGCATCATGGTTAAGGTCTTAACTCTTACTCTGGACTAATGGTTAAGGTCTTAACTTTTTCTCTGGGCTAATGGTTAAGGTCTTAGACTCTTACTCTGGCATCATGGTTAAGGTCTTAGACTCTTACTCTGGCATCATGGTTAAGGTCTTAACTCTTACTCTGGCATCATGGTTAAGGTCTTAACTCTTACTCTGGACTAATGGTTAAGGTCTGAACTCTTATTTTGGACTAATGGTTAAGGTCTTAACTCTTACTCTGGACTAATGGTTAAGGTCTTAGACTCTTACTCTCGACTAATGGTTAAGGTCTTAACTCTTACTCTGGAATCATGGTTAAGGTCTAAGACTCTTACTCTGGACTAATGGTTAAGGTCTTAACTCATACTCTGGACTAATGGTTAAGGCCTTAGACTCTTACTCTGGACTAATGGTTAAGGTCTTAACTCTTACTCTGGACTAATGGTTAAGGTCTTAACTCTTACTCTGGACTAATGGTTAAGGTCTTAACTCTTACGCTGGCATCACGGTTAAGGTCTTAACTCTTACTCTGGACTAATGGTTAAGGTCTTAACTCTTACTCTGGCATCATGGTTAAGGTCTTAACTCTTACTCTGGACTAATGGTTAAGGTCTTAACTCTTACTCTGGCATCATGGTTAAGGTCTTAACACTTACTCTGGACTAATGGTTAAGGTCTTAACTCTTACTCTGGCATCATCGTTAAGGTCTTAACTCTTACTCTGGCATCATGGTTAAGGTCTTAGACTCTTACTCTGGACTAATGGTTAAGGTCTTAACTCTTACTCTGGACTAATGGTTAAGGTCTTAACTCTAACTCTTGCATCATCGTTAAGGTCTTAACTCTTACTCTGGCATCATGGTTAAGGTCTTAACTCTTACTCTGGACTAATGGTTAAGGTCTTAACTCTTACTCTGGACTAATGGTTAAGGTCTTAACTCTTACTCTGGGCTAATGATTAAGGTCTTAACTCTTACTCTGGCATCATGGTAAAGGTCTTAACTCTTACTCTGGACTATTGGTTAAGGTCTTAACTCTTACTCTGGACTAATGGTTACGGTCTTAACTCTTACTCTAGCATCATGGTTAAGGTCTTAACTCTTACTCTGGACTAATGGTTAAGGTCTTAACTCTTACTCTGGCATCATGGTTAAGGTCTTAACTCTTACTCTGGCATCATGGTTAAGGTCTTAACTCTTACTCTGGACTAATGGTTAAGGTCTTAGACTCTTACTCTGGACTAATGGTTAAGGTCTTAACTCTTACTCTGGCATCATGGTTAAGGTCTTAGACTCTTACTCTGGACTAATGGTTAAGGTCTTAACTCTTACTCTGGACTAATGGTTAAGGTCTTTACTCTTACTCTGGACTAATGGTTAAGGTCTTAGACTCTTACTCTCGACTAATGGTTAAGGCCTTACTCTTACTCTGGCATCATGGTTAAGGTCTTAGACTCTTACTCTCGACTAATGGTTAAGGTCTTACTCTTACTCTGGCATCATGGGTAAGGTCTTAACTCTTACTCTGGACTAATGGTTAAGGTCTTAACTCTTACTCTGGCATCATGGTTAAGGTCTTAACTCTTACTCTGGACTAATGGTTAATGTCTTAACTCTTACTCTGGGATCATGGTTAAGTTCGTAACTCTTACTGTGGCCTATTGGTTAAGGTCCTAACTCTTACTCTGGCATCATGGTTAATGTCTTAACTCTTACTCTGGCATCATGGTTAAGGTCTTAACTCTTACTCTGGACTAATGGTTAAGGTCTGAACTCTTATTTTGGACTAATGGTTAAGGTCTTAACTCTTACTCTGGACTAATGGTTAAGGTCTTAGACTCTTACTCTCGACTAATGGTTAAGGTCTTAACTCTTACTCTGGAATCATGGTTAAGGTCTAAGACTCTTACTCTGGACTAATGGTTAAGGTCTTAACTCATACTCTGGACTAATGGTTAAGGCCTTAGACTCTTACTCTGGACTAATGGTTAAGGTCTTAACTCTTACTCTGGACTAATGGTTAAGGTCTTAACTCTTACTCTGGACTAATGGTTAAGGTCTTAACTCTTACGCTGGCATCATGGTTAAGGTCTTAACTCTTACTCTGGACTAATGGTTAAGGTCTTAACTCTTACTCTGGCATCATGGTTAAGGTCTTAACTCTTACTCTGGACTAATGGTTAAGGTCTTAACTCTTACTCTGGCATCATGGTTAAGGTCTTAACACTTACTCTGGACTAATGGTTAAGGTCTTAACTCTTACTCTGGCATCATCGTTAAGGTCTTAACTCTTACTCTGGCATCATGGTTAAGGTCTTAGACTCTTACTCTGGACTAATGGTTAAGGTCTTAACTCTTACTCTGGACTAATGGTTAAGGTCTTAACTCTTACTCTTGCATCATCGTTAAGGTCTTAACTCTTACTCTGGCATCATGGTTAAGGTCTTAACTCTTACTCTGGACTAATGGTTAAGGTCTTAACTCTTACTCTGGACTAATGGTTAAGGTCTTAACTCTTACTCTGGCATCATGGTTAAGGTCTTAACTCTGGCATCATGGTTAAGGTCTTAACTCTTACTCTGGACTAATGGTTAAGGTCTTAACTCTTAGTCTGGCATCATGGTTAAGGTCTTAACTCTTACTCTGGACTAATGGTTAAGGTCTTAGACTCTTACTCTGGACTAATGGTTAAGGTCTTAACTCTTTCTCTGGGCTAATGGTTAAGGTCTTAGACTCTTACTCTGGCATCATGGTTAAGGTCTTAGACTATTACTCTGGCATCAAGGTTAAGGTCTTAACTCTTACTCTGGCATCATGGTTAAGGTCTTAACTCTTACTCTGGACTAATGGTTAAGGTCTTAACTCTTACTCTGGACTAATGGTTAAGGTCTTAACTCTTACTCTGGACTAATGGTTGAGGTCTTAACTCATACTCTTGCATCATCGTTAAGGTCTTAACTCTTACTCTGGCATCATGTTTAAGGTCTTAACTCTTACTCTGGCATCATGGTTAAGGTCTTAACTCTTACTCTGGACTAATGGTTAAGGTCTTAACTCTTACTCTGGGATCATGGTTAAGTTCGTAACTCTTACTGTGGCCTATTGGTTAAGGTCCTAACTCTTACTCTGGCATCATGGTTAAGGTCTTAGACTCATACTCTGGCATCATGGTTAAGATCTTATCTCTTACTCTGGACTAATGGTTAAGGTCTTAACTCTTACTCTGGCATCATGGTTAAGGTCTTAGACTCTTACTTTGGACTAATGGTTAAGGTCTTAACTCTTACTCTGGGCTAATGGTTAAGGTCTTAACTCTTACTCTGGACTAATGGTTAAGGTCTTATCTCTTACTCTGGACTAATGGTTAAGGTCTTAGACTCTTACTCTGGCATCATGGATAAGGTCTTAGACTCTTACTCTGGACTACTGGTTAATGTCTTAACTCTTACTCTGGCGTCATGGTTAAGGTCTTAACTCTCACTCTGGCATCATGGTTAAGGTCTTAACTCTTACTCTGTACTAATGGTTAAGGTCTTAGACTCTTACTCTGGACTAATGGTTAAGGTCTTAACTCTTTCTCTGGGCTAATGGTTAAGGTCTTAGACTCTTACTCTGGCATCATGGTTAAGGTCTTAGACTCTTACTCTGGCATCAAGGTTAAGGTCTTAACTCTTACTCTGGCATCATGGTTAAGGTCTTAACTCTTACTCTGGACCAATGGTTAAGGTCTTAACTCTTACTCTGGACTAATGGTTAAGGTCTTAACTCTTACTCTGGACTAATGGTTAAGGTCTTAACTCTTACTCTTGCATCATCGTTAAGGTCTTAACTCTTACTCTGGCATCATGGTTACGGTCTTAACTCTTACTCTGGCATCATGGTTAAGGTCTTAACTCTTACTCTGGACTAATGGTTAAGGTCTTAACTCTTACTCTGGGATCATGGTTAAGGTCTTAACTCTTACTCTGGACACATGGTTAAGGTCTTAACTCTTACTCTGGACTAATGGTTAAGGTCTTAACTCTTATTCTGGCATCATGGTTAAGGTCTTAGACTCTTACTCTGGACTAATGGTTAAGGTCTTAACTCTTACTCTGGCATCATGGTTAAGGTCTTAACTCTTACTCTGGACTAATGGTTAAGGTCTTAGACTCTTACTCTGGACTAATGGTTAAGGTCTTAACTTTTTCTCTGGGCTAATGGTTAAGGTCTTAGACTCTTAATCTGGCATCATGGTTAAGGTCTTAGACTCTTACTCTGGCATTAAGGTTAAGGTCTTAACTCTTACTCTGGCATCATGGTTAAGGTCTTAACTCTTACTCTGGACTAATGGTTAAGGTCTTAACTCTTACTCTGGAATCATGGTTAAGGTCTTAACTCTTACTCTGGACTAATGGTTAAGGTCTTAACTCTTACTCTGGACTAATGGTTAAGGTCTTAACTCTTACTCTGGCATCATGGTTAAGGTCTTAGACTCTTACTCTGGACTAATGGTTAAGGTCTTAACTCTTACTCTGGCATCATGGTTAAGGTCTTAACTCTTACTCTGGACTAATGGTTAAGGTCTTAGACTCTTACTCTGGACTAATGGTTAAGGTCTTAACTCTTTCTCTGGGATAATGGTTAAGGTCTTAGACTCTTACTCTGGACTAATGGTTAAGGTCTTAACTCTTACTCTGGACTAATGGTTAAGGTCTTAACTCTTACTCTGGGCTAATGGTTAAGGTCTTAACTCTTACTCTGGACTAATTGTTAAGGTCTTAACTCTTACTCTGGACTAATGGTTAAGGTCTTAGACTCTTACTCTCGACTAATGGTTAAGGTCTTAACTCTTACTCTGGAATCATGGTTAAGGTCTTAGACTCTTACTCTGGACTAATGGTTAAGGTCTTAACTCATACTCTGGACTAAAGGTTAAGGTCTTAGACTCTTACTCTGGACTAATGGTTAAGGTCTTAACTCTTACTCTGGACTAATGGTTAAGGTCTTAACTCTTACTCTGGACTAATGGTTAAGGTCTTAACTCTTACGCTGGCATCATGGTTAAGGTCTTAACTCTTACTCTGGACACATGGTTAAGGTCTTAACTCTTACTCTGGACTAATGGTTAAGGTCTTAACTCTTATTCTGGCATCATGGTTAAGGTCTTAGACTCTTACTCTGGACTAATGGTTAAGGTCTTAACTCTTACTCTGGCATCATGGTTAAGGTCTTAACTCTTACTCTGGACTAATGGTTAAGGTCTTAGACTCTTACTCTGGACTAATGGTTAAGGTCTTAACTTTTTCTCTGGGCTAATGGTTAAGGTCTTAGACTCTTAATCTGGCATCATGGTTAAGGTCTTAGACTCTTACTCTGGCATTAAGGTTAAGGTCTTAACTCTTACTCTGGCATCATGGTTAAGGTCTTAACTCTTACTCTGGACTAATGGTTAAGGTCTTAACTCTTACTCTGGAATCATGGTTAAGGTCTTAACTCTTACTCTGGACTAATGGTTAAGGTCTTAACTCTTACTCTGGACTAATGGTTAAGGTCTTAACTCTTACTCTGGCATCATGGTTAAGGTCTTAGACTCTTACTCTGGACTAATGGTTAAGGTCTTAACTCTTACTCTGGCATCATGGTTAAGGTCTTAACTCTTACTCTGGACTAATGGTTAAGGTCTTAGACTCTTACTCTGGACTAATGGTTAAGGTCTTAACTCTTTCTCTGGGATAATGGTTAAGGTCTTAGACTCTTACTCTGGACTAATGGTTAAGGTCTTAACTCTTACTCTGGACTAATGGTTAAGGTCTTAACTCTTACTCTGGGCTAATGGTTAAGGTCTTAACTCTTACTCTGGACTAATTGTTAAGGTCTTAACTCTTACTCTGGACTAATGGTTAAGGTCTTAGACTCTTACTCTCGACTAATGGTTAAGGTCTTAACTCTTACTCTGGAATCATGGTTAAGGTCTTAGACTCTTACTCTGGACTAATGGTTAAGGTCTTAACTCATACTCTGGACTAAAGGTTAAGGTCTTAGACTCTTACTCTGGACTAATGGTTAAGGTCTTAACTCTTACTCTGGACTAATGGTTAAGGTCTTAACTCTTACTCTGGACTAATGGTTAAGGTCTTAACTCTTACGCTGGCATCATGGTTAAGGTCTTAACTCTTACTCTGGACTAATGGTTAAGGTCTTAACTCTTACTCTGGCATCATGGTTAAGGTCTTAACTCTTACTCTGGACTAATGGTTAAGGTCTTAACTCTTACTCTGGCATCATGGTTAAGGTCTTAACACTTACTCTGGACTAATGGTTAAGGTCTTAACTCTTACTCTGGCATCATCGTTAAGGTCTTAACTCTTACTCTGGCATCATGGTTAAGGTCTTAGACTCTTACTCTGGACTAATGGTTAAGGTCTTAACTCTTACTCTGGACTAATGGTTAAGGTCTTAACTCTTACTCTTGCATCATAGTTAAGGTCTTAACTCTTACTCTGGCATCATGGTTAAGGTCTTAACTCTTACTCTGGACTAATGGTTAAGGTCTTAACTCTTACTCTTGACTAATGGTTAAGGTCTTAACTCTTACTCTGGCATCATGGTTAAGGTCTTAACTCTGGCATCATGGTTAAGGTCTTATCTCTTACTCTGGACTAATGGTTAAGGTCTTAATTCTTACTCTGGACTAATGGTTAAGGTCTTAGACTCTTACTCTGGCATCATGGTAAGGTCTTAACTCTTACTCTGGACTAATGGTTAAGGTCTTAACTCTTACTCTGGCATCATGGTTAAGGTCTTAGAATCTTACTCTGGACTAATGGTTAAGGTCTTAACTCTTACTCTGGACTAATGGTTAAGGTCTTAACTCTTACTCTTGCATCATCGTTAAGGTCTTAACTCTTACTCTGGCATCATGGTTAAGGTCTTAACTCTTACTCTGGACTAATGGTTAAGGTCTTAACTCTTACTCTTGACTAATGGTTAAGGTCTTAACTCTTACTCTGGCATCATGGTTAAGGTCTTAACTCTGGCATCATGGTTAAGGTCTTATCTCTTACTCTGGACTAATGGTTAAGGTCTTAACTCTTACTCTGGACTAATGGTTAAGGTCTTAGACTCTTACTCTGGCATCATGGTAAGGTCTTAACTCTTACTCTGGACTAATGGTTAAGGTCTTAACTCTTACTCTGGCATCATGGTTAAGGTCTTAGACTCTTACTCTGGACTAATGGTTAAGGTCTTAACTCTTACTCTGGACTAATGGTTAAGGTCTTAACTCTTACTCTTGCATCATCGTTAAGGTCTTAACTCTTACTCTGGCATCATGGTTAAGGTCTTAACTCTTACTCTGGACTAATGGTTAAGGTCTTAACTCTTACTCTTGACTAATGGTTAAGGTCTTAACTCTTACTCTGGCATCATGGTTAAGGTCTTAACTCTGGCATCATGGTTAAGGTCTTATCTCTTACTCTGGACTAATGGTTAAGGTCTTAACTCTTACTCTGGACTAATGGTTAAGGTCTTAGACTCTTACTCTGGCATCATGGTAAGGTCTTAACTCTTACTCTGGACTAATGGTTAAGGTCTTAACTCTTACTCTGGACTAATGGTTAAGGTCTTAACTCTTACTCTTGCATCATCGTTAAGGTCTTAACTCTTACTCTGGCATCATGGTTAAGGTCTTAACTCTTACTCTGGACTAATGGTTAAGGTCTTAACTCTTACTCTGGCATCATGGTTAAGGTCTTAACACTTACTCTGGACTAATGGTTAAGGTCTTAACTCTTACTCTGGCATCATCGTTAAGGTCTTATCTCTTACTCTGGCATCATGGTTAAGGTCTTAGACTCTTACTCTGGACTAATGGTTAAGGTCTTAACTCTTACTCTGGACTAATGGTTAAGGTCTTAACTCTTACTCTTGCATCATCGTTAAGGTCTAAACTCTTACTCTGGCATCATGGTTAAGGTCTTAACTCTTACTCTGGACTAATGGTTAAGGTCTTAACTCTTACTCTTGACTAATGGTTAAGGTCTTAACTCTTACTCTGGCATCATGGTTAAGGTCTTAACTCTGGCATCATGGTTAAGGTCTTATCTCTTACTCTGGACTAATGGTTAAGGTCTTAACTCTTACTCTGGACTAATGGTTAAGGTCTTAGACTCTTACTCTGGCATCATGGTAAGGTCTTAACTCTTACTCTGGACTAATGGTTAAGGTCTTAACTCTTACTCTTGCATCATCGTTAAGGTCTTAACTCTTACTCTGGCATCATGGTTAAGGTCTTAACTCTTACTCTGGCATCATGGTTAAGGTCTTAATTCTTTCTCTGGACTAATGGTTAAGGTCTTAACTCTTACTCTGGGATCATGGTTAAGGTCTTAACTCTTACTCTGGACACATGGTTAAGGTCTTAACTCTTACTCTCGACTAATGGTTAAGGTCTTAACTCTTACTCTGGCATCATGGTTAAGGTCTTAGACTCTTACTCTGGACTAATGGTTAAGGTCTTAACTCATACTCTGGACTAATGGTTAAGGTCTTAACTCTTACTCTGGACTAATGGTTAATGTATTAACTCTTACTCTGGCATCATGGTTAAGGTCTTAACTCTTACTCTGGACTAATGGTTAAGGTCTTAACTCTTACTCTGGCATCATGGTTAAGGTCTTAACTCTTACTCTGGACTAATGGTTAAGGTCTTAACTCTTACTCTGGGATCATGGTTAAGTTCGTAACTCTTACTGTGGCCTATTGGTTAAGGTCCTAACTCTTACTCTGGCATCATGGTTAATGTCTTAACTCTTACTCTGGCATCATGGTTAAGGTCTTAACTCTTACTCTGGACTAATGGTTAAGGTCTTAACTCTTACTCTGGCATCACGGTTAAGGTCTTAACTCTTACTCTGGACTAATGGTTAAAGTCTTAACTCTTACTCTGGGCTAATGGTTAAGGTCTTAACTCTTACTCTGGACTAATGGTTAAGGTCTTAACTCTTACTCTGGCATCACGGTTAAGGTCTTAACTCTTACTCTGGACTAATGGTTAAAGTCTTAACTCTTACTCTGGGCTAATGGTTAAGGTCTTAGACTCTTACTCTGCACTAATGGTTAAGGTCTTAACTCTTACTCTGGACTAATGGTTAAGGTCTTAACTCTTACTCTTGCATCATCGTTAAGGTCTTAACTCTCACTCTGGCATCATGGTTAAGGTCTTAACTCTTACTCTGGACTAATGGTTAAGGTCTTAACTCTTACTCTTGACTAATGGTTAAGGTCTTAACTCTTACTCTGGCATCATGGTTAAGGTCTTAACTCTGGCATCATGGTTAAGGTCTTATCTCTTACTCTGGACTAATGGTTAAGGTCTTAACTCTTACTCTGGACTAATGGTTAAGGTCTTAGACTCTTACTCTGGCATCATGGTAAGGTCTTAACTCTTACTCTGGACTAATGGTTAAGGTCTTAACTCTTACTCTTGCATCATCGTTAAGGTCTTAACTCTTACTCTGGCATCATGGTTAAGGTCTTAACTCTTACTCTGGCATCATGGTTAAGGTCTTAATTCTTACTCTGGACTAATGGTTAAGGTCTTAACTCTTACTCTGGGATCATGGTTAAGGTCTTAACTCTTACTCTGGACACATGGTTAAGGTCTTAACTCTTACTCTCGACTAATGGTTAAGGTCTTAACTCTTACTCTGGCATCATGGTTAAGGTCTTAGACTCTTACTCTGGACTAATGGTTAAGGTCTTAACTCATACTCTGGACTAATGGTTAAGGTCTTAACTCTTACTCTGGACTAATGGTTAATGTATTAACTCTTACTCTGGCATCATGGTTAAGGTCTTAACTCTTACTCTGGACTAATGGTTAAGGTCTTAACTCTTACTCTGGCATCATGGTTAAGGTCTTAACTCTTACTCTGGACTAATGGTTAAGGTCTTAACTCTTACTCTGGGATCATGGTTAAGTTCGTAACTCTTACTGTGGCCTATTGGTTAAGGTCCTAACTCTTACTCTGGCATCATGGTTAATGTCTTAACTCTTACTCTGGCATCATGGTTAAGGTCTTAACTCTTACTCTGGACTAATGGTTAAGGTCTTAACTCTTACTCTGGCATCACGGTTAAGGTCTTAACTCTTACTCTGGACTAATGGTTAAAGTCTTAACTCTTACTCTGGGCTAATGGTTAAGGTCTTAACTCTTACTCTGGACTAATGGTTAAGGTCTTAACTCTTACTCTGGACTAATGGTTAAGGTCTTAACTCTTACTCTGGACTAATGGTTAAGGTCTTATCTCTTACTCTGGGCTAATGATTAAGGTCTTAACTCTTACTCTGGCATCATGGTTAAGGTCTTAACTCTTACTCTGGCATCATGGTTAAGGTCTTAACTCTTACTCTGGGCTAATGATTAAGGTCTTAACTCTTACTCTGGCATCATGGTTAAGGTTTTAACTCTTACTCTGGACTAATGGTTAAGGTCTTAACTCTTACTCTGGCATCACGGTTAAGGTCTTAACTCTCACTCCGGACTAATGGTTAAGGTCTTAACTCTTACTCTGGACTAATGGTTAAGGTCTTAACTCTTACTCTGGACTAATGGTTAAGGTCTTATCTCTTACTCTGGGCTAATGATTAAGGTCTTAAATCTTACTCTGGCATCATGGTTAAGGTCTTAACTCTTACTCTGGCATCATGGTTAAGGTCTTAACTCTTACTCTGGACTAATGCTTAAGGTCTTAACTCTTACTCTGGCATCACGGTTAAGGTCTTAACTCTTACTCTGGACTAATGGATAAGGTCTTAACTCTTACTCTGGACTAATGGTTAAGGTCTTAACTCTTACTCTAGCATCATGGTTAAGGTCTTAACTCTTACTCTGGACTAATGGTTAAGGTCTTAACTCTTACTCTGGCATCATGGTTAAGGTCTTAACTCTTACTCTGGCATCATGGTTAAGGTCTTAACTCTTACTATGGACTAATGGTTAAGGTCTTAACTCTTACTCTGGACTAATGGTTAAGGTCTTAACTCTTACTCTGGCATCATGGTTAAGGTCTTAGACTCTTACTCTGGAATAATGGTTAAGGTCTTAACTCTTACTCTGGACTAATGGTTAAGGTCTTAACTCTTACTCTGGCATCACGGTTAAGGTCTTAACTCTTACTCTGGACTAATGGTTAAGGTCTTAACTCTTACTCTGGGCTAATGGTTAAGGTCTTAACTCTTACTCTGGACTAATGGTTTAGGTCTTAACTCTTACTCTGGACAAATGGTTGAGGTCTTAGACTCCTACTCTGGCATCATGGTTAAGGTCTTAACTCTTACTCTGAACTAATGGTTAAGGTCTTAACTCTTACTCTGGCATCATAGTTAAGTTCGTAACTCATACTGTGGCCTATTGGTTAAGGTCCTAACTCTTACTTTGGCATCATGGTTAATATCTTAACTCTTACTCTGGCATCATGGTTAAGGTCTTAACTCTTACTCTGGACTAATGGTTAAGGTCTTAACTCTTACTCTAGCATCACGGTTAAGGTCTTAACTCTTACTCTGGGCTAATGGTTAAGGTCTTAACTCTTACTCTGGACTAATGGTTAAGGTCTTAACTCTTACTCTGGACTAATGGTTAAGGTCTTAACTCTTACTCTGGACTAATGGTTAAGGTCTTAACTCTTACTCTGGGCTAATGATTAAGGTCTTAACTCTTACTCTGGCATCATGGTTAAGGTCTTAACTCTTACTCTGGACTAATGGTTAAGGTCTTAACTCTTACTCTGGCATCATGGTTAAGGTCTTAACTCTTACTCTGGCATCATGGTTAAGGTCTTAACTCTTACTCTGGACTAATGGTTAAGGTCTTAGACTCTTACTCTGGACTAATGGTTAAGGTCTTAACTCTTACTCTGGCATCATGGTTAAGGTCTTAGACTCTTACTCTGGACTAATGGTTAAGGTCTTAACTCTTACTCTGGACTAATGGTTAAGGTCTTAGACTCTTACTCTCGACTAATGGTTAAGGTCTTACTCTTACTCTGGCATCATGGTTAAGGTCTTAGACTCTTACTCTCGACTAATGGTTAAGGTCTTACTCTTACTCTGGCATCATGGTTAAGGTCTTAACTCTTACTCTGGACTAATGGTTAAGGTCTTAACTCTTACTCTGGCATCATGGTTAAGGTCTTAACTCTTACTCTGGACTAATGGTTAATGTCTTAACCCTTACTCTGGGATCATGGTTAAGTTCGTAACTCTTACTGTGGCCTATTGGTTAAGGTCCTAACTCTTACTCTGGCATCATGGTTAATGTCTTAACTCTTACTCTGGCATCATGGTTAAGGTCTTAACTCTTACTCTGGACTAATGGTTAAGGTCTTAACTTTTTCTCTGGGCTAATGGTTAAGGTCTTAGACTCTTACTCTGGCATCATGGTTAAGGTCTTAGACTCTTACTCTGGCATCAAGGTTAAGGTCTTAACTCTTACTCTGGCATCATGGTTAAGGTCTTAACTCTTACTCTGGACTAATGGTTAAGGTCTGAACTCTTACTCTGGACTAATGGTTAAGGTCTTAACTCTTACTCTGGACTAATGGTTAAGGTCTTAGACTCTTACTCTCGACTAATGGTTAAGGTCTTAAATCTTACTCTGGAATCATGGTTAAGGTCTAAGACTTTGACTCTGGACTAATGGTTAAGGTCTTAACTCATACTCTGGACTAATGGTTAAGGCCTTAGACTCTTACTCTGGACTAATGGTTAAGGTCTTAACTCTTACTCTGGACTAATGGTTAAGGTCTTAACTCTTACTCTGGACTAATGGTTAAGGTCTTAACTCTTACGCTGGCATCATGGTTAAGGTCTTAACTCTTACTCTGGACTAATGGTTAAGGTCTTAACTCTTACTCTGGCATCATGGTTAAGGTCTTAACTCTTTCTCTGGACTAATGGTTAAGGTCTTAACTCTTACTCTGGCATCATGGTTAAGGTCTTAACACTTACTCTGGACTAATGGTTAAGGTCTTAACTCTTACTCTGGCATCATGGTTAAGGTCTTAACTCTTACTCTGGCATCATGGTTAAGGTCTTAATTCTTACTCTGGACTAATGGTTAAGGTCTTAACTCTTACTCTGGGATCATGGTTAAGGTCTTAACTCTTACTCTGGACACATGGTTAAGGTCTTAACTCTTACTCTCGACTAATGGTTAAGGTCTTAACTCTTACTCTGGCATCATGGTTAAGGTCTTAGACTCTTACTCTGGACTAATGGTTAAGGTCTTAACTCATACTCTGGACTAATGGTTAAGGTCTTAACTCTTACTCTGGACTAATGGTTAATGTATTAACTCTTACTCTGGCATCATGGTTAAGGTCTTAACTCTTACTCTGGACTAATGGTTAAGGTCTTAACTCTTACTCTGGCATCATGGTTAAGGTCTTAACTCTTACTCTGGACTAATGGTTAAGGTCTTAACTCTTACTCTGGGATCATGGTTAAGTTCGTAACTCTTACTGTGGCCTATTGGTTAAGGTCCTAACTCTTACTCTGGCATCATGGTTAATGTCTTAACTCTTACTCTGGCATCATGGTTAAGGTCTTAACTCTTACTCTGGACTAATGGTTAAGGTCTTAACTCTTACTCTGGCATCACGGTTAAGGTCTTAACTCTTACTCTGGACTAATGGTTAAAGTCTTAACTCTTACTCTGGGCTAATGGTTAAGGTCTTAACTCTTACTCTGGACTAATGGTTAAGGTCTTAACTCTTACTCTGGACTAATGGTTAAGGTCTTAACTCTTACTCTGGACTAATGGTTAAGGTCTTATCTCTTACTCTGGGCTAATGATTAAGGTCTTAACTCTTACTCTGGCATCATGGTTAAGGTCTTAACTCTTACTCTGGCATCATGGTTAAGGTCTTAACTCTTACTCTGGGCTAATGATTAAGGTCTTAACTCTTACTCTGGCATCATGGTTAAGGTTTTAACTCTTACTCTGGACTAATGGTTAAGGTCTTAACTCTTACTCTGGCATCACGGTTAAGGTCTTAACTCTCACTCCGGACTAATGGTTAAGGTCTTAACTCTTACTCTGGACTAATGGTTAAGGTCTTAACTCTTACTCTGGACTAATGGTTAAGGTCTTATCTCTTACTCTGGGCTAATGATTAAGGTCTTAACTCTTACTCTGGCATCATGGTTAAGGTCTTAACTCTTACTCTGGCATCATGGTTAAGGTCTTAACTCTTACTCTGGACTAATGCTTAAGGTCTTAACTCTTACTCTGGCATCACGGTTAAGGTCTTAACTCTTACTCTGGACTAATGGATAAGGTCTTAACTCTTACTCTGGACTAATGGTTAAGGTCTTAACTCTTACTCTAGCATCATGGTTAAGGTCTTAACTCTTACTCTGGACTAATGGTTAAGGTCTTAACTCTTACTCTGGCATCATGGTTAAGGTCTTAACTCTTACTCTGGCATCATGGTTAAGGTCTTAACTCTTACTATGGACTAATGGTTAAGGTCTTAACTCTTACTCTGGACTAATGGTTAAGGTCTTAACTCTTACTCTGGCATCATGGTTAAGGTCTTAGACTCTTACTCTGGAATAATGGTTAAGGTCTTAACTCTTACTCTGGACTAATGGTTAAGGTCTTAACTCTTACTCTGGCATCACGGTTAAGGTCTTAACTCTTACTCTGGACTAATGGTTAAGGTCTTAACTCTTACTCTGGACTAATGGTTAAGGTCTTAGACTCTTACTCTGGACTAATGGTTAAGGTCTTAACTTTTTCTCTGGGCTAATGGTTAAGGTCTTAGACTCTTAATCTGGCATCATGGTTAAGGTCTTAGACTCTTACTCTGGCATTAAGGTTAAGGTCTTAACTCTTACTCTGGCATCATGGTTAAGGTCTTAACTCTTACTCTGGACTAATGGTTAAGGTCTTAACTCTTACTCTGGAATCATGGTTAAGGTCTTAACTCTTACTCTGGACTAATGGTTAAGGTCTTAACTCTTACTCTGGACTAATGGTTAAGGTCTTAACTCTTACTCTGGCATCATGGTTAAGGTCTTAGACTCTTACTCTGGACTAATGGTTAAGGTCTTAACTCTTACTCTGGCATCATGGTTAAGGTCTTAACTCTTACTCTGGACTAATGGTTAAGGTCTTAGACTCTTACTCTGGACTAATGGTTAAGGTCTTAACTCTTTCTCTGGGATAATGGTTAAGGTCTTAGACTCTTACTCTGGACTAATGGTTAAGGTCTTAACTCTTACTCTGGACTAATGGTTAAGGTCTTAACTCTTACTCTGGGCTAATGGTTAAGGTCTTAACTCTTACTCTGGACTAATTGTTAAGGTCTTAACTCTTACTCTGGACTAATGGTTAAGGTCTTAGACTCTTACTCTCGACTAATGGTTAAGGTCTTAACTCTTACTCTGGAATCATGGTTAAGGTCTTAGACTCTTACTCTGGACTAATGGTTAAGGTCTTAACTCATACTCTGGACTAAAGGTTAAGGTCTTAGACTCTTACTCTGGACTAATGGTTAAGGTCTTAACTCTTACTCTGGACTAATGGTTAAGGTCTTAACTCTTACTCTGGACTAATGGTTAAGGTCTTAACTCTTACGCTGGCATCATGGTTAAGGTCTTAACTCTTACTCTGGACTAATGGTTAAGGTCTTAACTCTTACTCTGGCATCATGGTTAAGGTCTTAACTCTTACTCTGGACTAATGGTTAAGGTCTTAACTCTTACTCTGGCATCATGGTTAAGGTCTTAACACTTACTCTGGACTAATGGTTAAGGTCTTAACTCTTACTCTGGCATCATCGTTAAGGTCTTAACTCTTACTCTGGCATCATGGTTAAGGTCTTAGACTCTTACTCTGGACTAATGGTTAAGGTCTTAACTCTTACTCTGGACTAATGGTTAAGGTCTTAACTCTTACTCTTGCATCATAGTTAAGGTCTTAACTCTTACTCTGGCATCATGGTTAAGGTCTTAACTCTTACTCTGGACTAATGGTTAAGGTCTTAACTCTTACTCTTGACTAATGGTTAAGGTCTTAACTCTTACTCTGGCATCATGGTTAAGGTCTTAACTCTGGCATCATGGTTAAGGTCTTATCTCTTACTCTGGACTAATGGTTAAGGTCTTAATTCTTACTCTGGACTAATGGTTAAGGTCTTAGACTCTTACTCTGGCATCATGGTAAGGTCTTAACTCTTACTCTGGACTAATGGTTAAGGTCTTAACTCTTACTCTGGCATCATGGTTAAGGTCTTAGAATCTTACTCTGGACTAATGGTTAAGGTCTTAACTCTTACTCTGGACTAATGGTTAAGGTCTTAACTCTTACTCTTGCATCATCGTTAAGGTCTTAACTCTTACTCTGGCATCATGGTTAAGGTCTTAACTCTTACTCTGGACTAATGGTTAAGGTCTTAACTCTTACTCTTGACTAATGGTTAAGGTCTTAACTCTTACTCTGGCATCATGGTTAAGGTCTTAACTCTGGCATCATGGTTAAGGTCTTATCTCTTACTCTGGACTAATGGTTAAGGTCTTAACTCTTACTCTGGACTAATGGTTAAGGTCTTAGACTCTTACTCTGGCATCATGGTAAGGTCTTAACTCTTACTCTGGACTAATGGTTAAGGTCTTAACTCTTACTCTGGCATCATGGTTAAGGTCTTAGACTCTTACTCTGGACTAATGGTTAAGGTCTTAACTCTTACTCTGGACTAATGGTTAAGGTCTTAACTCTTACTCTTGCATCATCGTTAAGGTCTTAACTCTTACTCTGGCATCATGGTTAAGGTCTTAACTCTTACTCTGGACTAATGGTTAAGGTCTTAACTCTTACTCTTGACTAATGGTTAAGGTCTTAACTCTTACTCTGGCATCATGGTTAAGGTCTTAACTCTGGCATCATGGTTAAGGTCTTATCTCTTACTCTGGACTAATGGTTAAGGTCTTAACTCTTACTCTGGACTAATGGTTAAGGTCTTAGACTCTTACTCTGGCATCATGGTAAGGTCTTAACTCTTACTCTGGACTAATGGTTAAGGTCTTAACTCTTACTCTGGACTAATGGTTAAGGTCTTAACTCTTACTCTTGCATCATCGTTAAGGTCTTAACTCTTACTCTGGCATCATGGTTAAGGTCTTAACTCTTACTCTGGACTAATGGTTAAGGTCTTAACTCTTACTCTGGCATCATGGTTAAGGTCTTAACACTTACTCTGGACTAATGGTTAAGGTCTTAACTCTTACTCTGGCATCATCGTTAAGGTCTTATCTCTTACTCTGGCATCATGGTTAAGGTCTTAGACTCTTACTCTGGACTAATGGTTAAGGTCTTAACTCTTACTCTGGACTAATGGTTAAGGTCTTAACTCTTACTCTTGCATCATCGTTAAGGTCTAAACTCTTACTCTGGCATCATGGTTAAGGTCTTAACTCTTACTCTGGACTAATGGTTAAGGTCTTAACTCTTACTCTTGACTAATGGTTAAGGTCTTAACTCTTACTCTGGCATCATGGTTAAGGTCTTAACTCTGGCATCATGGTTAAGGTCTTATCTCTTACTCTGGACTAATGGTTAAGGTCTTAACTCTTACTCTGGACTAATGGTTAAGGTCTTAGACTCTTACTCTGGCATCATGGTAAGGTCTTAACTCTTACTCTGGACTAATGGTTAAGGTCTTAACTCTTACTCTTGCATCATCGTTAAGGTCTTAACTCTTACTCTGGCATCATGGTTAAGGTCTTAACTCTTACTCTGGCATCATGGTTAAGGTCTTAATTCTTTCTCTGGACTAATGGTTAAGGTCTTAACTCTTACTCTGGGATCATGGTTAAGGTCTTAACTCTTACTCTGGACACATGGTTAAGGTCTTAACTCTTACTCTCGACTAATGGTTAAGGTCTTAACTCTTACTCTGGCATCATGGTTAAGGTCTTAGACTCTTACTCTGGACTAATGGTTAAGGTCTTAACTCATACTCTGGACTAATGGTTAAGGTCTTAACTCTTACTCTGGACTAATGGTTAATGTATTAACTCTTACTCTGGCATCATGGTTAAGGTCTTAACTCTTACTCTGGACTAATGGTTAAGGTCTTAACTCTTACTCTGGCATCATGGTTAAGGTCTTAACTCTTACTCTGGACTAATGGTTAAGGTCTTAACTCTTACTCTGGGATCATGGTTAAGTTCGTAACTCTTACTGTGGCCTATTGGTTAAGGTCCTAACTCTTACTCTGGCATCATGGTTAATGTCTTAACTCTTACTCTGGCATCATGGTTAAGGTCTTAACTCTTACTCTGGACTAATGGTTAAGGTCTTAACTCTTACTCTGGCATCACGGTTAAGGTCTTAACTCTTACTCTGGACTAATGGTTAAAGTCTTAACTCTTACTCTGGGCTAATGGTTAAGGTCTTAACTCTTACTCTGGACTAATGGTTAAGGTCTTAACTCTTACTCTGGCATCACGGTTAAGGTCTTAACTCTTACTCTGGACTAATGGTTAAAGTCTTAACTCTTACTCTGGGCTAATGGTTAAGGTCTTAGACTCTTACTCTGCACTAATGGTTAAGGTCTTAACTCTTACTCTGGACTAATGGTTAAGGTCTTAACTCTTACTCTTGCATCATCGTTAAGGTCTTAACTCTCACTCTGGCATCATGGTTAAGGTCTTAACTCTTACTCTGGACTAATGGTTAAGGTCTTAACTCTTACTCTTGACTAATGGTTAAGGTCTTAACTCTTACTCTGGCATCATGGTTAAGGTCTTAACTCTGGCATCATGGTTAAGGTCTTATCTCTTACTCTGGACTAATGGTTAAGGTCTTAACTCTTACTCTGGACTAATGGTTAAGGTCTTAGACTCTTACTCTGGCATCATGGTAAGGTCTTAACTCTTACTCTGGACTAATGGTTAAGGTCTTAACTCTTACTCTTGCATCATCGTTAAGGTCTTAACTCTTACTCTGGCATCATGGTTAAGGTCTTAACTCTTACTCTGGCATCATGGTTAAGGTCTTAATTCTTACTCTGGACTAATGGTTAAGGTCTTAACTCTTACTCTGGGATCATGGTTAAGGTCTTAACTCTTACTCTGGACACATGGTTAAGGTCTTAACTCTTACTCTCGACTAATGGTTAAGGTCTTAACTCTTACTCTGGCATCATGGTTAAGGTCTTAGACTCTTACTCTGGACTAATGGTTAAGGTCTTAACTCATACTCTGGACTAATGGTTAAGGTCTTAACTCTTACTCTGGACTAATGGTTAATGTATTAACTCTTACTCTGGCATCATGGTTAAGGTCTTAACTCTTACTCTGGACTAATGGTTAAGGTCTTAACTCTTACTCTGGCATCATGGTTAAGGTCTTAACTCTTACTCTGGACTAATGGTTAAGGTCTTAACTCTTACTCTGGGATCATGGTTAAGTTCGTAACTCTTACTGTGGCCTATTGGTTAAGGTCCTAACTCTTACTCTGGCATCATGGTTAATGTCTTAACTCTTACTCTGGCATCATGGTTAAGGTCTTAACTCTTACTCTGGACTAATGGTTAAGGTCTTAACTCTTACTCTGGCATCACGGTTAAGGTCTTAACTCTTACTCTGGACTAATGGTTAAAGTCTTAACTCTTACTCTGGGCTAATGGTTAAGGTCTTAACTCTTACTCTGGACTAATGGTTAAGGTCTTAACTCTTACTCTGGACTAATGGTTAAGGTCTTAACTCTTACTCTGGACTAATGGTTAAGGTCTTATCTCTTACTCTGGGCTAATGATTAAGGTCTTAACTCTTACTCTGGCATCATGGTTAAGGTCTTAACTCTTACTCTGGCATCATGGTTAAGGTCTTAACTCTTACTCTGGGCTAATGATTAAGGTCTTAACTCTTACTCTGGCATCATGGTTAAGGTTTTAACTCTTACTCTGGACTAATGGTTAAGGTCTTAACTCTTACTCTGGCATCACGGTTAAGGTCTTAACTCTCACTCCGGACTAATGGTTAAGGTCTTAACTCTTACTCTGGACTAATGGTTAAGGTCTTAACTCTTACTCTGGACTAATGGTTAAGGTCTTATCTCTTACTCTGGGCTAATGATTAAGGTCTTAAATCTTACTCTGGCATCATGGTTAAGGTCTTAACTCTTACTCTGGCATCATGGTTAAGGTCTTAACTCTTACTCTGGACTAATGCTTAAGGTCTTAACTCTTACTCTGGCATCACGGTTAAGGTCTTAACTCTTACTCTGGACTAATGGATAAGGTCTTAACTCTTACTCTGGACTAATGGTTAAGGTCTTAACTCTTACTCTAGCATCATGGTTAAGGTCTTAACTCTTACTCTGGACTAATGGTTAAGGTCTTAACTCTTACTCTGGCATCATGGTTAAGGTCTTAACTCTTACTCTGGCATCATGGTTAAGGTCTTAACTCTTACTATGGACTAATGGTTAAGGTCTTAACTCTTACTCTGGACTAATGGTTAAGGTCTTAACTCTTACTCTGGCATCATGGTTAAGGTCTTAGACTCTTACTCTGGAATAATGGTTAAGGTCTTAACTCTTACTCTGGACTAATGGTTAAGGTCTTAACTCTTACTCTGGCATCACGGTTAAGGTCTTAACTCTTACTCTGGACTAATGGTTAAGGTCTTAACTCTTACTCTGGGCTAATGGTTAAGGTCTTAACTCTTACTCTGGACTAATGGTTTAGGTCTTAACTCTTACTCTGGACAAATGGTTGAGGTCTTAGACTCCTACTCTGGCATCATGGTTAAGGTCTTAACTCTTACTCTGAACTAATGGTTAAGGTCTTAACTCTTACTCTGGCATCATAGTTAAGTTCGTAACTCATACTGTGGCCTATTGGTTAAGGTCCTAACTCTTACTTTGGCATCATGGTTAATATCTTAACTCTTACTCTGGCATCATGGTTAAGGTCTTAACTCTTACTCTGGACTAATGGTTAAGGTCTTAACTCTTACTCTAGCATCACGGTTAAGGTCTTAACTCTTACTCTGGGCTAATGGTTAAGGTCTTAACTCTTACTCTGGACTAATGGTTAAGGTCTTAACTCTTACTCTGGACTAATGGTTAAGGTCTTAACTCTTACTCTGGACTAATGGTTAAGGTCTTAACTCTTACTCTGGGCTAATGATTAAGGTCTTAACTCTTACTCTGGCATCATGGTTAAGGTCTTAACTCTTACTCTGGACTAATGGTTAAGGTCTTAACTCTTACTCTGGCATCATGGTTAAGGTCTTAACTCTTACTCTGGCATCATGGTTAAGGTCTTAACTCTTACTCTGGACTAATGGTTAAGGTCTTAGACTCTTACTCTGGACTAATGGTTAAGGTCTTAACTCTTACTCTGGCATCATGGTTAAGGTCTTAGACTCTTACTCTGGACTAATGGTTAAGGTCTTAACTCTTACTCTGGACTAATGGTTAAGGTCTTAGACTCTTACTCTCGACTAATGGTTAAGGTCTTACTCTTACTCTGGCATCATGGTTAAGGTCTTAGACTCTTACTCTCGACTAATGGTTAAGGTCTTACTCTTACTCTGGCATCATGGTTAAGGTCTTAACTCTTACTCTGGACTAATGGTTAAGGTCTTAACTCTTACTCTGGCATCATGGTTAAGGTCTTAACTCTTACTCTGGACTAATGGTTAATGTCTTAACCCTTACTCTGGGATCATGGTTAAGTTCGTAACTCTTACTGTGGCCTATTGGTTAAGGTCCTAACTCTTACTCTGGCATCATGGTTAATGTCTTAACTCTTACTCTGGCATCATGGTTAAGGTCTTAACTCTTACTCTGGACTAATGGTTAAGGTCTTAACTTTTTCTCTGGGCTAATGGTTAAGGTCTTAGACTCTTACTCTGGCATCATGGTTAAGGTCTTAGACTCTTACTCTGGCATCAAGGTTAAGGTCTTAACTCTTACTCTGGCATCATGGTTAAGGTCTTAACTCTTACTCTGGACTAATGGTTAAGGTCTGAACTCTTACTCTGGACTAATGGTTAAGGTCTTAACTCTTACTCTGGACTAATGGTTAAGGTCTTAGACTCTTACTCTCGACTAATGGTTAAGGTCTTAAATCTTACTCTGGAATCATGGTTAAGGTCTAAGACTTTGACTCTGGACTAATGGTTAAGGTCTTAACTCATACTCTGGACTAATGGTTAAGGCCTTAGACTCTTACTCTGGACTAATGGTTAAGGTCTTAACTCTTACTCTGGACTAATGGTTAAGGTCTTAACTCTTACTCTGGACTAATGGTTAAGGTCTTAACTCTTACGCTGGCATCATGGTTAAGGTCTTAACTCTTACTCTGGACTAATGGTTAAGGTCTTAACTCTTACTCTGGCATCATGGTTAAGGTCTTAACTCTTTCTCTGGACTAATGGTTAAGGTCTTAACTCTTACTCTGGCATCATGGTTAAGGTCTTAACACTTACTCTGGACTAATGGTTAAGGTCTTAACTCTTACTCTGGCATCATGGTTAAGGTCTTAACTCTTACTCTGGCATCATGGTTAAGGTCTTAATTCTTACTCTGGACTAATGGTTAAGGTCTTAACTCTTACTCTGGGATCATGGTTAAGGTCTTAACTCTTACTCTGGACACATGGTTAAGGTCTTAACTCTTACTCTCGACTAATGGTTAAGGTCTTAACTCTTACTCTGGCATCATGGTTAAGGTCTTAGACTCTTACTCTGGACTAATGGTTAAGGTCTTAACTCATACTCTGGACTAATGGTTAAGGTCTTAACTCTTACTCTGGACTAATGGTTAATGTATTAACTCTTACTCTGGCATCATGGTTAAGGTCTTAACTCTTACTCTGGACTAATGGTTAAGGTCTTAACTCTTACTCTGGCATCATGGTTAAGGTCTTAACTCTTACTCTGGACTAATGGTTAAGGTCTTAACTCTTACTCTGGGATCATGGTTAAGTTCGTAACTCTTACTGTGGCCTATTGGTTAAGGTCCTAACTCTTACTCTGGCATCATGGTTAATGTCTTAACTCTTACTCTGGCATCATGGTTAAGGTCTTAACTCTTACTCTGGACTAATGGTTAAGGTCTTAACTCTTACTCTGGCATCACGGTTAAGGTCTTAACTCTTACTCTGGACTAATGGTTAAAGTCTTAACTCTTACTCTGGGCTAATGGTTAAGGTCTTAACTCTTACTCTGGACTAATGGTTAAGGTCTTAACTCTTACTCTGGACTAATGGTTAAGGTCTTAACTCTTACTCTGGACTAATGGTTAAGGTCTTATCTCTTACTCTGGGCTAATGATTAAGGTCTTAACTCTTACTCTGGCATCATGGTTAAGGTCTTAACTCTTACTCTGGCATCATGGTTAAGGTCTTAACTCTTACTCTGGGCTAATGATTAAGGTCTTAACTCTTACTCTGGCATCATGGTTAAGGTTTTAACTCTTACTCTGGACTAATGGTTAAGGTCTTAACTCTTACTCTGGCATCACGGTTAAGGTCTTAACTCTCACTCCGGACTAATGGTTAAGGTCTTAACTCTTACTCTGGACTAATGGTTAAGGTCTTAACTCTTACTCTGGACTAATGGTTAAGGTCTTATCTCTTACTCTGGGCTAATGATTAAGGTCTTAACTCTTACTCTGGCATCATGGTTAAGGTCTTAACTCTTACTCTGGCATCATGGTTAAGGTCTTAACTCTTACTCTGGACTAATGCTTAAGGTCTTAACTCTTACTCTGGCATCACGGTTAAGGTCTTAACTCTTACTCTGGACTAATGGATAAGGTCTTAACTCTTACTCTGGACTAATGGTTAAGGTCTTAACTCTTACTCTAGCATCATGGTTAAGGTCTTAACTCTTACTCTGGACTAATGGTTAAGGTCTTAACTCTTACTCTGGCATCATGGTTAAGGTCTTAACTCTTACTCTGGCATCATGGTTAAGGTCTTAACTCTTACTATGGACTAATGGTTAAGGTCTTAACTCTTACTCTGGACTAATGGTTAAGGTCTTAACTCTTACTCTGGCATCATGGTTAAGGTCTTAGACTCTTACTCTGGAATAATGGTTAAGGTCTTAACTCTTACTCTGGACTAATGGTTAAGGTCTTAACTCTTACTCTGGCATCACGGTTAAGGTCTTAACTCTTACTCTGGACTAATGGTTAAGGTCTTAACTCTTACTCTGGGCTAATGGTTAAGGTCTTAACTCTTACTCTGGACTAATGGTTTAGGTCTTAACTCTTACTCTGGACAAATGGTTGAGGTCTTAGACTCCTACTCTGGCATCATGGTTAAGGTCTTAACTCTTACTCTGAACTAATGGTTAAGGTCTTAACTCTTACTCTGGCATCATAGTTAAGTTCGTAACTCATACTGTGGCCTATTGGTTAAGGTCCTAACTCTTACTTTGGCATCATGGTTAATATCTTAACTCTTACTCTGGCATCATGGTTAAGGTCTTAACTCTTACTCTGGACTAATGGTTAAGGTCTTAACTCTTACTCTAGCATCACGGTTAAGGTCTTAACTCTTACTCTGGGCTAATGGTTAAGGTCTTAACTCTTACTCTGGACTAATGGTTAAGGTCTTAACTCTTACTCTGGACTAATGGTTAAGGTCTTAACTCTTACTCTGGACTAATGGTTAAGGTCTTAACTCTTACTCTGGGCTAATGATTAAGGTCTTAACTCTTACTCTGGCATCATGGTTAAGGTCTTAACTCTTACTCTGGACTAATGGTTAAGGTCTTAACTCTTACTCTGGCATCATGGTTAAGGTCTTAACTCTTACTCTGGCATCATGGTTAAGGTCTTAACTCTTACTCTGGACTAATGGTTAAGGTCTTAGACTCTTACTCTGGACTAATGGTTAAGGTCTTAACTCTTACTCTGGCATCATGGTTAAGGTCTTAGACTCTTACTCTGGACTAATGGTTAAGGTCTTAACTCTTACTCTGGACTAATGGTTAAGGTCTTAGACTCTTACTCTCGACTAATGGTTAAGGTCTTACTCTTACTCTGGCATCATGGTTAAGGTCTTAGACTCTTACTCTCGACTAATGGTTAAGGTCTTACTCTTACTCTGGCATCATGGTTAAGGTCTTAACTCTTACTCTGGACTAATGGTTAAGGTCTTAACTCTTACTCTGGCATCATGGTTAAGGTCTTAACTCTTACTCTGGACTAATGGTTAATGTCTTAACCCTTACTCTGGGATCATGGTTAAGTTCGTAACTCTTACTGTGGCCTATTGGTTAAGGTCCTAACTCTTACTCTGGCATCATGGTTAATGTCTTAACTCTTACTCTGGCATCATGGTTAAGGTCTTAACTCTTACTCTGGACTAATGGTTAAGGTCTTAACTTTTTCTCTGGGCTAATGGTTAAGGTCTTAGACTCTTACTCTGGCATCATGGTTAAGGTCTTAGACTCTTACTCTGGCATCAAGGTTAAGGTCTTAACTCTTACTCTGGCATCATGGTTAAGGTCTTAACTCTTACTCTGGACTAATGGTTAAGGTCTGAACTCTTACTCTGGACTAATGGTTAAGGTCTTAACTCTTACTCTGGACTAATGGTTAAGGTCTTAGACTCTTACTCTCGACTAATGGTTAAGGTCTTAAATCTTACTCTGGAATCATGGTTAAGGTCTAAGACTTTGACTCTGGACTAATGGTTAAGGTCTTAACTCATACTCTGGACTAATGGTTAAGGCCTTAGACTCTTACTCTGGACTAATGGTTAAGGTCTTAACTCTTACTCTGGACTAATGGTTAAGGTCTTAACTCTTACTCTGGACTAATGGTTAAGGTCTTAACTCTTACGCTGGCATCATGGTTCAGGTCTTAACTCTTACTCTGGACTAATGGTTAAGGTCTTAACTCTTACTCTGGCATCATGGTTAAGGTCTTAACTCTTTCTCTGGACTAATGGTTAAGGTCTTAACTCTTACTCTGGCATCATGGTTAAGGTCTTAACACTTACTCTGGACTAATGGTTAAGGTCTTAACTCTTACTCTGGCATCATCGTTAAGGTCTTAACTCTTACTCTGGCATCATGGTTAAGGTCTTAGACTCTTACTCTGGACTAATGGTTAAGGTCTTAACTCTTACTCTGGACTAATGGTTAAGGTCTTAACTCTTACTCTTGCATCATCGTTAAGGTCTTAACTCTTACTCTGGCATCATGGTTAAGGTCTTAACTCTTACTCTGGACTAATGGTTAAGGTCTTAACTCTTACTCTGGACTAATGGTTAAGGTCTTAACTCTTACTCTGGCATCATGGTTAAGGTCTTAACTCTGGCATCATGGTTAAGGTCTTAACTCTTACTCTGGACTAATGGTTAAGGTCTTAACTCTTAGTCTGGCATCATGGTTAAGGTCTTAACTCTTACTCTGGACTAATGGTGAAGGTCTTAGACTCTTACTCTGGACTAATGGTTAAGGTCTTAACTCTTTCTCTGGGCTAATGGTTAAGGTCTTAGACTCTTACTCTGGCATCATGGTTAAGGTCTTAGACTATTACTCTGGCATCAAGGTTAAGGTCTTAACTCTTACTCTGGCATCATGGTTAAGGTCTTAACTCTTACTCTGGACTAATGGTTAAGGTCTTAACTCTTACTCTGGACTAATGGTTAAGGTCTTAACTCTTACTCTGGACTAATGGTTGAGGTCTTAACTCTTACTCTTGCATCATCGTTAAGGTCTTAACTCTTACTCTGGCATCATGTTTAAGGTCTTAACTCTTACTCTGGCATCATGGTTAAGGTCTTAACTCTTACTCTGGACTAATGGTTAAGGTCTTAACTCTTACTCTGGGATCATGGTTAAGTTTGTAACTCTTACTGTGGCCTATTGGTTAAGGTCCTAACTCTTACTCTGGCATCATGGTTAAGGTCTTAGACTCATACTCTGGCATCATGGTTAAGATCTTATCTCTTACTCTGGACTAATGGTTAAGGTCTTAACTCTTACTCTGGCATCATGGTTAAGGTCTTAGACTCTTACTTTGGACTAATGGTTAAGGTCTTAACTCTTACTCTGGGCTAATGGTTAAGGTCTTAACTCTTACTCTGGACTAATGGTTAAGGTCTTATCTCTTACTCTGGACTAATGGTTAAGGTCTTAGACTCTTACTCTGGCATCATGGATAAGGTCTTAGACTCTTACTCTGGACTACTGGTTAATGTCTTAACTCTTACTCTGGCGTCATGGTTAAGGTCTTAACTCTCACTCTGGCATCATGGTTAAGGTCTTAACTCTTACTCTGTACTCATGGTTAAGGTCTTAACTCTTACTCTGGCATCATGGTTAAGGTCTTAACTCTTACTCTGGACAAATGGTTAAGGTCTTAACTCTTACTCTGGACTAATGGTTAAGGTCTTAACTCTTACTCTGGAATCATGGTTAAGGTCTTAACTCTAACTCTGGACTAATGGTTAAGGTCTTAACTCTTACTCTGGACTAATGGTTAAGGTCTTAACTCTTACTCTGGCATCATGGTTAAGGTCTTAGACTCTTACTCTGGACTAATGGTTAAGGTCTTAACTCTTACTCTGGCATCATGGTTAAGGTCTTAACTCTTACTCTGGACTAATGGTTAAGGTCTTAGACTCTTACTCTGGACTAATGGTTAAGGTCTTAACTCTTTCTCTGGGCTAATGGTTAAGGTCTTAGACTCTTACTCTGGCATCATGGTTAAGGTCTTAGACTCTTACTCTGGCATCAAGGTTAAGGTCTTAACTCTTACTCTGGCATCATGGTTAAGGTCTTAAATCTTACTCTGGACTAATGGTTAAGGTCTTAGAATCTTACTCTGGACTAATGGTTAAGGTCTTAACTCTTACTCTGGCATCATGGTTAAGGTCTTAGACTCTTACTCTGGACTAATGGTTAAGGTCTTAACTCTTACTCTGGACTAATGGTTAAGGTCTTAACTCTTACTCTGGGCTAATGGTTAAGGTCTTAACTCTTACTCTGGACTAATTGTTAAGGTCTTAACTCTTACTCTGGACTAATGGTTAAGGTCTTAGACTCTTACTCTCGACTAATGGTTAAGGTCTTAACTCTTACTCTGGAATCATGGTTAAGGTCTTAGACTCTTACTCTGGACTAATGGTTAATGTCTTAACTCATACTCTGGACTAATGGTTAAGGTCTTAGACTCTTACTCTGGACTAATGGTTAAGGTCTTAACTCTTACTCTGGACTAATGGTTAAGGTCTTAACTCTTACTCTGGACTAATGGTTAAGGTCTTAACTCTTACGCTGGCATCATGGTTAAGGTCTTAACTCTTACTCTGGACTAATGGTTAAGGTCTTAACTCTTACTCTGGCATCATGGTTAAGGTCTTAACTCTTACTCTGGACTAATGGTTAAGGTCTTAACTCTTACTCTGGCATCATGGTTAAGGTCTTAACACTTACTCTGGACTAATGGTTAAGGTCTTAACTCTTACTCTGGCATCATCGTTAAGGTCTTAACTCTTACTCTGGCATCGTGGTTAAGGTCTTAGAGTCTTACTCTGGACTAATGGTTAAGGTCTTAACTCTTACTCTAGACTAATGGTTAAGGTATTAACTCTTACTCTGGCATCATGGTTAAGGTCTTAACTCTTACTCTGGACTAATGGTTAGGGTCTTAACTCTTACTCTTGCATCATCGTTAAGGTCTTAACTCTTACTCTGGCATCATGGTTAAGGTCTTAACTCTTACTCTGGACTAATGGTTAAGGTCTTAACTCTTACTCTGGCATCATGGTTAAGGTCTTACCTCTTACCCTGGACTAATGGTTAAGGTCTTAACTCTTACTCTTGCATCATCGTTAAGGTCTTAACTCTTACTCTGGCATCGTGGTTAAGGTCTTAACTCTTACTCTGGACTAATGGTTAAGGTCTTAACTCTTACTCTAGACTAATGGTTAAGGTATTAACTCTTACTCTGGCATCATGGTTAAGGTCTTAACTCTGGCATCATGGTTAAGGTCTTAACTCTTACTCTGGACTAATGGTTAGGGTCTTAACTCTTAGTCTGGCATCATGGTTAAGGTCTTATCTCTTACTCTGGACTAATGGTTAAGGTCTTAGACTCTTACTCTGGACTAATGGTTAAGGTCTTAACTCTTTCTCTGGGCTAATGGTTAAGGTCTTAGACTCTTACTCTGGCATCATGGTTAAGGTCTTAGACTCTTACTCTGGCATCAAGGTTAAGGTCTTAACTCTTACTCTGGCATCATGGTTAAGGTCTTAACTCTTACTCTGGACCAATGGTTAAGGTCTTAACTCTTACTCTGGACTAATGGTTAAGGTCTTAACTCTTACTCTGGACTAATGGTTAAGGTCTTAACTCTTACTCTTGCATCATCGTTAAGGTCTTAACTCTTACTCTGGCATCATGGTTACGGTCTTAACTCTTACTCTGGCATCATGGTTAAGGTCTTAACTCTTACTCTGTACTCATGGTTAAGGTCTTAACTCTTACTCTGGCATCATGGTTAAGGTCTTAACTCTTACTCTGGACAAATGGTTAAGGTCTTAACTCTTACTCTGGACTAATGGTTAAGGTCTTAACTCTTACTCTGGAATCATGGTTAAGGTCTTAACTCTTACTCTGGACTAATGGTTAAGGTCTTAACTCTTACTCTGGACTAATGGTTAAGGTCTTAACTCTTACTCTGGCATCATGGTTAAGGTCTTAGACTCTTACTCTGGACTAATGGTTAAGGTCTTAACTCTTACTCTGGCATCATGGTTAAGGTCTTAACTCTTACTCTGGACTAATGGTTAAGGTCTTAGACTCTTACTCTGGACTAATGGTTAAGGTCTTAACTCTTTCTCTGGGCTAATGGTTAAGGTCTTAGACTCTTACTCTGGCATCATGGTTAAGGTCTTAGACTCTTACTCTGGCATCAAGGTTAAGGTCTTAACTCTTACTCTGGCATCATGGTTAAGGTCTTAAATCTTACTCTGGACTAATGGTTAAGTTCTTAGAATCTTACTCTGGACTAATGGTTAAGGTCTTAACTCTTACTCTGGCATCATGGTTAAGGTCTTAGACTCTTACTCTGGACTAATGGTTAAGGTCTTAACTCTTACTCTGGACTAATGGTTAAGGTCTTAACTCTTACTCTGGGCTAATGGTTAAGGTCTTAACTCTTACTCTGGACTAATTGTTAAGGTCTTAACTCTTACTCTGGACTAATGGTTAAGGTCTTAGACTCTTACTCTCGACTAATGGTTAAGGTCTTAACTCTTACTCTGGAATCATGGTTAAGGTCTTAGACTCTTACTCTGGACTAATGGTTAATGTCTTAACTCATACTCTGGACTAATGGTTAAGGTCTTAGACTCTTACTCTGGACTAATGGTTAAGGTCTTAACTCTTACTCTGGACTAATGGTTAAGGTCTTAACTCTTACTCTGGACTAATGGTTAAGGTCTTAACTCTTACGCTGGCATCATGGTTAAGGTCTTAACTCTTACTCTGGACTAATGGTTAAGGTCTTAACTCTTACTCTGGCATCATGGTTAAGGTCTTAACTCTTACTCTGGACTAATGGTTAAGGTCTTAACTCTTACTCTGGCATCATGGTTAAGGTCTTAACACTTACTCTGGACTAATGGTTAAGGTCTTAACTCTTACTCTGGCATCATCGTTAAGGTCTTAACTCTTACTCTGGCATCGTGGTTAAGGTCTTAGAGTCTTACTCTGGACTAATGGTTAAGGTCTTAACTCTTACTCTAGACTAATGGTTAAGGTATTAACTCTTACTCTGGCATCATGGTTAAGGTCTTAACTCTTACTCTGGACTAATGGTTAGGGTCTTAACTCTTACTCTTGCATCATCGTTAAGGTCTTAACTCTTACTCTGGCATCATGGTTAAGGTCTTAACTCTTACTCTGGACTAATGGTTAAGGTCTTAACTCTTACTCTGGCATCATGGTTAAGGTCTTACCTCTTACCCTGGACTAATGGTTAAGGTCTTAACTCTTACTCTTGCATCATCGTTAAGGTCTTAACTCTTAATCTGGCATCATGGTTAAGGTCTTAACTCTTACTCTGGACTAATGGTTAAGGTCTTAACTCTTACTCTAGACTAATGGTTAAGGTATTAACTCTTACTCTGGCATCATGGTTAAGGTCTTAACTCTGGCATCATGGTTAAGGTCTTAACTCTTACTCTGGACTAATGGTTAGGGTCTTAACTCTTAGTCTGGCATCATGGTTAAGGTCTTATCTCTTACTCTGGACTAATGGTTAAGGTCTTAGACTCTTACTCTGGACTAATGGTTAAGGTCTTAACTCTTTCTCTGGGCTAATGGTTAAGGTCTTAGACTCTTACTCTGGCATCATGGTTAAGGTCTTAGACTCTTACTCTGGCATCAAGGTTAAGGTCTTAACTCTTACTCTGGCATCATGGTTAAGGTCTTAACTCTTACTCTGGACCAATGGTTAAGGTCTTAACTCTTACTCTGGACTAATGGTTAAGGTCTTAACTCTTACTCTGGACTAATGGTTAAGGTCTTAACTCTTACTCTTGCATCATCGTTAAGGTCTTAACTCTTACTCTGGCATCATGGTTACGGTCTTAACTCTTACTCTGGCATCATGGTTAAGGTCTTAACTCTTACTCTGGACTAATGGTTAAGGTCTTAACTCTTACTCTGGGATCATGGTTAAGGTCTTAACTCTTACTCTGGACACATGGTTAAGGTCTTAACTCTTACTCTGGACTAATGGTTAAGGTCTTAACTCTTATTCTGGCATCATGGTTAAGGTCTTAGACTCTTACTCTGGACTAATGGTTAAGGTCTTAACTCTTACTCTGGCATCATGGTTAAGGTCTTAACTCTTACTCTGGACTAATGGTTAAGGTCTTAGACTCTTACTCTGGACTAATGGTTAAGGTCTTAACTTTTTCTCTGGGCTAATGGTTAAGGTCTTAGACTCTTAATCTGGCATCATGGTTAAGGTCTTAGACTCTTACTCTGGCATCAAGGTTAAGGTCTTAACTCTTACTCTGGCATCATGGTTAAGGTCTTAACTCTTACTCTGGACTAATGGTTAAGGTCTTAACTCTTACTCTGGAATCATGGTTAAGGTCTTAACTCTTACTCTGGACTAATGGTTAAGGTCTTAACTCTTACTCTGGACTAATGGTTAAGGTCTTAACTCCTACTCTGGCATCATGGTTAAGGTCTTAGACTCTTACTCTGGACTAATGGTTAAGGTCTTAACTCTTACTCTGGCATCATGGTTAAGGTCTTAACTCTTACTCTGGACTAATGGTTAAGGTCTTAGACTCTTACTCTGGACTAATGGTTAAGGTCTTAACTCTTTCTCTGGGCTAATGGTTAAGGTCTTAGACTCTTACTCTGGACTAATGGTTAAGGTCGTAACTCTTACTCTGGACTAATGGTTAAGGTCTTTACTCTTACTCTGGGCTAATGGTTAAGGTCTTAACTCTTACTCTGGACTAATTGTTAAGGTCTTAACTCTTACTCTGGACTAATGGTTAAGGTCTTAGACTCTTACTCTCGACTAATGGTTAAGGTCTTAACTCTTACTCTGGAATCATGGTTAAGGTCTTAGACTCTTACTCTGGACTAATGGTTAAGGTCTTAACTCATACTCTGGACTAAAGGTTAAGGTCTTAGACTCTTACTCTGGACTAATAGTTAAGGTCTTAACTCTTACTCAGGACTAATGGTTAAGGTCTTAACTCTTACTCTGGACTAATGGTTAAGGTCTTAACTCTTACGCTGGCATCATGGTTAAGGTCTTAACTCTTACTCTGGACTAATGGTTAAGGTCTTAACTCTTACTCTGGCATCATGGTTAAGGTCTTAACTCTTACTCTGGACTAATGGTTAAGGTCTTAACTCTTACTCTGGCATCATGGTTAAGGTCTTAACACTTACTCTGGACTAATGGTTAAGGTCTTAACTCTTACTCTGGCATCATCGTTAAGGTCTTAACTCTTACTCTGGCATCATGGTTAAGGTCTTAGACTCTTACTCTGGACTAATGGTTAAGGTCTTAACTCTTACTCTGGACTAATGGTTAAGGTCTTAACTCTTACTCTTGCATCATCGTTAAGGTCTTAACTCTTACTCTGGCATCATGGTTAAGGTCTTAACTCTTACTCTGGACTAATGGTTAAGGTCTTAACTCTTACTCTTGACTAATGGTTAAGGTCTTAACTCTTACTCTGGCATCATGGTTAAGGTCTTAACTCTGGCATCATGGTTAAGGTCTTATCTCTTACTCTGGACTAATGGTTAAGGTCTTAACTCTTACTCTGGACTAATGGTTAAGGTCTTAGACTCTTACTCTGGACTAATGGTTAAGGTCTTAGACTCTTACTCTCGACTAATGGTTAAGGTCTTAACTCTTACTCTGGCATCATGGTTAAGGTCTTAGACTCTTACTCTGGACTAATGGTTAAGGTCTTAACTCATACTCTGGACTAATGGTTAAGGCCTTAGACTCTTACTCTGGACTAATGGTTAAGGTCTTAACTCTTACTCTGGACTAATGGTTAAGGTCTTAACTCTTACTGTGGACTAATGGTTAAGGTCTTAACTCTTACTCTGGACTAATGGTTAAGGTCTTAACTCTTACTCTGGACAAATGGTTAAGGTCTTAGACTCTTACTCTGGCATCATGGTTAAGGTCTTAACTCTTAATCTGAACTAATGGTTAAGGTCTTAACTCTTACTCTGGCATCATAGTTAAGTTCGTAACTCATACTGTGGCCTATTGGTTAAGGTCCTAACTCTTACTTTGGCATCATGGTTAATATCTTAACTCTTACTCTGGCATCATGGTTAAGGTCTTAACTCTTACTCTGGACTAATGGTTAAGGTCTTAACTCTTACTCTAGCATCATGGTTAAGGTCTTAGACTCTTACTCTGGACTAATGGTTAAGGTCTTAACTCTTACTCTGGACTAATGGTTAAGGTCTTAACTCTTACTCTTGCATCATCGTTAAGGTCTTAACTCTTACTCTGGCATCATGGTTAAGGTCTTAACTCTTACTCTGGACTAATGGTTAAGGTCTTAACTCTTACTCTTGACTAATGGTTAAGGTCTTAACTCTTACTCTGGCATCATGGTTAAGGTCTTAACTCTGGCATCATGGTTAAGGTCTTATCTCTTACTCTGGACTAATGGTTAAGGTCTTAACTCTTACTCTGGACTAATGGTTAAGGTCTTAGACTCTTACTCTGGCATCATGGTAAAGTCTTAACTCTTACTCTGGACTAATGGTTAAGGTCTTAACTCTTACTCTGGACTAATGGTTAAGGTCTTAACTCTTACTCTTGCATCATCGTTAAGGTCTTAACTCTTACTCTGGCATCATGGTTAAGGTCTTAACTCTTACTCTGGCATCATGGTTAAGGTCTTAATTCTTACTCTGGACTAATGGTTAAGGTCTTAACTCTTACTCTGGGATCATGGTTAAGGTCTTAACTCTTACTCTGGTCACATGGTTAAGGTCTTAACTCTTACTCTCGACTAATGGTTAAGGTCTTAACTCTTACTCTGGCATCATGGTTAAGGTCTTAGACTCTTACTCTGGACTAATGGTTAAGGTCTTAACTCATACTCTGGACTAATGGTTAAGGTCTTAACTCTTACTCTGAACTAATGGTTAATGTATTAACTCTTACTCTGGCATCATGGTTAAGGTCTTAACTCTTACTCTGGACTAATGGTTAAGGTCTTAACTCTTACTCTGGCATCATGGTTAAGGTCTTAACTCTTACTCTGGACTAATGGTTAAGGTCTTAACTCTTACTCTGGGATCATGGTTAAGTTTGTAACTCTTACTGTGGCCTATTGGTTAAGGTCCTAACTCTTACTCTGGCATCATGGTTAATGTCTTAACTCTTACTCTGGCATCATGGTTAAGGTCTTAACTCTTACTCTGGACTAATGGTTAAGGTCTTAACTCTTACTCTGGCATCACGGTTAAGGTCTTAACTCTTACTCTGGACTAATGGTTAAAGTCTTAACTCTTACTCTGGGCTAATGGTTAAGGTCTTAACTCTTACTCTGGACTAATGGTTAAGGTCTTAACTCTTACTCTGGACTAATGGTTAAGGTCTTAACTCTTACTCTGGACTAATGGTTAAGGTCTTATCTCTTACTCTGGGCTAATGATTAAGGTCTTAACTCTTAATCTGGCCTCATGGTTAAGGTCTTAACTCTTACTCTGGCATCATGGTTAAGGTCTTAACTCTTACTCTGGACTAATGGTTAAGGTCTTAACTCTTACTCTGGCATCACGGTTAAGGTCTTAACTCTTACTCTGGACTAATGGTTAAGGTCTTAACTCTTACTCTGGGCTAATGATTAAGGTCTTAACTCTTACTCTGGCATCATGGTTAAGGTTTTAACTCTTACTCTGGACTAATGGTTAAGGTCTTAACTCTTACTCTGGCATCACGGTTAAGGTCTTAACTCTCACTCCGGACTAATGGTTAAGGTCTTAACTCTTACTCTGGACTAATGGTTAAGGTCTTAACTCTTACTCTGGACTAATGGTTAAGGTCTTATCTCTTACTCTGGGCTAATGATTAAGGTCTTAACTCTTACTCTGGCATCATGGTTAAGGTCTTAACTCTTACTCTGGCATCATGGTTAAGGTCTTAACTCTTACTCTGGACTAATGCTTAAGGTCTTAACTCTTACTCTGGCATCACGGTTAAGGTCTTAACTCTTACTCTGGACTAATGGATAAGGTCTTAACTCTTACTCTGGACTAATGGTTAAGGTCTTAACTCTTACTCTAGCATCATGGTTAAGGTCTTAACTCTTACTCTGGACTAATGGTTAAGGTCTTAACTCTTACTCTGGCATCATGGTTAAGGTCTTAACTCTTACTCTGGCATCATGGTTAAGGTCTTAACTCTTACTATGGACTAATGGTTAAGGTCTTAACTCTTACTCTGGACTAATGGTTAAGGTCTTAACTCTTACTCTGGCATCATGGTTAAGGTCTTAGACTCTTACTCTGGAATAAAGGTTAAGGTCTTAACTCTTACTCTGGACTAATGGTTAAGGTCTTAACTCTTACTCTGGCATCACGGTTAAGGTCTTAACTCTTACTCTGGACTAATGGTTAAGGTCTTAACTCTTACTCTGGGCTAATGGTTAAGGTCTTAACTCTTACTCTGGACTAATGGTTAAGGTCTTAACTCTTACTCTGGACAAATGGTTAAGGTCTTAGACTCTTACTCTGGCATCATGGTTAAGGTCTTAACTCTTAATCTGAACTAATGGTTAAGGTCTTAACTCTTACTCTGGCATCATAGTTAAGTTCGTAACTCATACTGTGGCCTATTGGTTAAGGTCCTAACTCTTACTTTGGCATCATGGTTAATATCTTAACTCTTACTCTGGCATCATGGTTAAGGTCTTAACTCTTACTCTGGACTAATGGTTAAGGTCTTAACTCTTACTCTAGCATCACGGTTAAGGTCTTAACTCTTACTCTGGGCTAATGGTTAAGGTCTTAACTCTTACTCTGGTCTAATGGTTAAGGTCTTAACTCTTACTCTGGACTAATGGTTAAGGTCTTAACTCTTACTCTGGACTAATGGTAAGGTATTAACTCTTACTCTGGGCTAATGATTAAGGTCTTAACTCTTACTCTGGCATCATGGTTAAGGTCTTAGACTCTTACTCTGGACTAATGGTTAAGGTCTTAACTCTTACTCTGGACTAATGGTTAAGGTCTTAACTCTTACTCTGGACTATTGGTTAAGGTCTTCACTCTTACTCTGGACTAATGGTTACGGTCTTAACTCTTACTCTAGCATCATGGTTAAGGTCTTAACTCTTACTCTGGACTAATGGTTAAGGTCTTAACTCTTACTCTGGCATCATGGTTAAGGTCTTAACTCTTACTCTGGACTAATGGTTAAGGTCTTAGACTCTTACTCTGGACTAATGGTTAAGGTCTTAACTCTTACTCTGGCATCATGGTTAAGGTCTTAGACTCTTACTCTGGACTAATGGTTAAGGTCTTAACTCTTACTCTGGACTAATGGTTAAGGTCTTAACTCTTACTCTGGACTAATGGTTAAGGTCTTAGACTCTTACTCTCGACTAATGGTTAAGGTCTTACTCTTACTCTGGCATCATGGTTAAGGTCTTAGACTCTTACTCTCGACTAATGGTTAAGGTCTTACTCTTACTCTGGCATCATGGTTAAGGTCTTAACTCTTACTCTGGACTAATGGTTAAGGTCTTAACTCTCACTCTGGCATCATGGTTAAGGTCTTAACTCTTACTCTGGACTAATGGTTAATGTCTTAACTCTTACTCTGGGATCATGGTTAAGTTCGTAACTCTTACTGTGGCCTATTGGTTAAGGTCCTAACTCTTACTCTGGCATCATGGTTAATGTCTTAACTCTTACTCTGGCATCATGGTTAAGGTCTTAACTCTTACTCTGGACTAATGGTTAAGGGCTTAACTCTTACTCTGGCATCACGGTTAAGGTCTTAACTCTTACTCTGGACTAATGGTTAAAGTCTTAACTCCTACTCTGGGCTAATGGTTAAGGTCTTAACTCTTACTCTGGACTAATGGTTAAGGTCTTAACTCTTCCTCTGGACTAATGGTTAAGGTCTTAACTCTTACTCTGGACTAATGGTTAAGGTCTTATCTCTTACTCTGGGCTAATGATTAAGGTCTTAACTCTTACTCTGGCATCATGGTTAAGGTCTTAACTCTTACTCTGGCATCATGGTTAAGGTCTTAACTCTTACTCTGGACTAATGGTTAAGGTCTTAACTCTTACTCTGGCATCACGGTTAAGGTCTTAACTCTTACTCTGGACTAATGGATAAGGTCTTAACTCTTACTCTGGACTAATGGTTAAGGTCTTAACTCTTACTCTAGCATCATGGTTAAGGTCTTAACTCTTACTCTGGACTAATGGTTAAGGTCTTAACTCTTACTCTGGCATCATCGTTAAGGTCTTAACTCTTACTCTGGCATCATGGTTAAGGTCTTAACTCTTACTATGGACTAATGGTTAAGGTCTTAACTCTTACTCTGGACTAATGGTTAAGGTCTTAACTCTTACTCTGGCATCATGGTTAAGGTCTTAGACTCTTACTCTGGAATAATGGTTAAGGTCTTAACTCTTACTCTGGACTAATGGTTAAGGTCTTAACTCTTACTCTGGCATCACGGTTAAGGTCTTAACTCTTACTCTGGACTAATGGTTAAGGTCTTAACTCTTACTCTGGCATCACGGTTAAGGTCTTAACTCTTACTCTGGACTAATGGTTAAGGTCTTAACTCTTACTCTGGGCTAATGGTTAAGGTCTTAACTCTTACTCTGGACTAATGGTTAAGGTCTTAACTCTTACTCTGGACAAATGGTTAAGGTCTTAGACTCTTACTCTGGCATCATGGTTAAGGTCTTAACTCTTACTCTGAACTAATGGTTAAGGTCTTAACTCTTACTCTGGCATCATGGTTAAGTTCGTAACTCATACTGTGGCCTATTGGTTAAGGTCCTAACTCTTACTCTGGCATCATGGTTAATATCTTAACTCTTACTCTGGCATCATGGTTAAGGTCTTAACTCTTACTCTGGACTAATGGTTAAGGTCTTAACTCTTACTCTAGCATCACGGTTAAGGTCTTAACTCTTACTCTGGGCTAATGGTTAAGGTCTTAACTCTTACTCTGGACTAATGGTTAAGGTCTTAACTCTTACTCTGGACTAATGGTTAAGGTCTTAACTCTTACTCTGGGCTAATGATTAAGGTCTTAACTCTTCCTCTGGCATCATGGTTAAGGTCTTAACTCTTACTCTGGAATAATGGTTAAGGTCTTAACTCTTACTCTGGCATCACGGTTAAGGTCTTAACTCTTACTCTGGACTAATGGTTAAGGTCTTAATTCTTACTCTGGCATCATGGTTGAGGTCTTAACTCTTACTCTGGACTAATGGTTAAGGTCTTAACTCTTACTCTGGGCTAATGATTAAGCTATTAACTCTTACTCTGGCATCATGGTTAAGGTCTTAACTCTTACTCTGGACTAATGGTTAAGGTCTTAACTCTTACTCTGGCATCACGGTTAAGGTCTTAACTCTTACTCTGGACTAATGGTTAAGGTCTTAACTCTTACTCTGGCATCATGGTTGAGGTCTTAACTCTTACTCTGGACTAATGGTTAAGGTCCTAACTCTTACTCTGGTATCATGGTTAAGGTCTTAACACTTACTCTGGACTAATGGTTAAGTCCTTAACTCTTACTCTGGCATCATCGTTAAGGTCTTAACTCTTACTCTGGCATCATGGTTAAGGTCGTAACTCTTACTCTGGACTAATGGTTAAGGTCTTAACTCTTACTCTGGACTAATGGTTAAGGTCTTAACTCTTACTCTGGCATCATCGTTAAGGTCTTAACTCTTACTCTGGCATCATGGTTAAGGTCGTAACTCTTACTCTGGACTAATGGTTAAGGTCTTAACTCTTACTCTGGACTAATGGTTAAGGTCTTAACTCTTACTCTGGCATCATGGTTAAGGTCTTAACTCTGGCATCATGGTTAAGGTCTTAACTCTTACTCTGGACTAATGGTTAAGGTCTTAACTCTTACTCTGGGATCATGGTTAAGTTCGTAATTCTTACTGTGGCCTATTGGTTAAGGTCCTAACTCTTACTCTGGCATCATGGTTAATGTCTTAACTCTTACTCTGGCATCATGGTTAAGGTCTTAGACTCTTACTTTGGACTAATGGTTAAGGTCTTAACTCTTACTCTGGGCTAATGGTTAAGGTCTTAACTCTTACTCTGGACTAATGGTTAAGGTCTTATCTCTTACTCTGGACTAATGGTTAAGGTCTTAGACTCTTACTCTGGCATCATGGATAAGGTCTTAGACTCTTACTCTGGACTAATGGTTAAGGTCTTAACTCTTACTCTGGACTAATGGTTAAGATCTTAACTCTTACTCTGGAATCATGGTTAAGGTCTTAACTCTTACTCTGGACTAATGGTTAAGGTCTTAACTCTTACTCTGGACTAATGGTTAAGGTCTTAACTCTTACTCTGGCATCATGGTTAAGGTCTTAGACTCTTACTCTGGACTAATGGTTAAGGTCTTAACTCTTACTCTGGACTAATGGTTAAGGTCTTAACTCTTACTCTGGCATCATGGTTAAGGTCTTAGACTCTTACTCTGGCATCATGGTTAAGGTCTTAACTCTTACTCTGTACTCATGGTTAAGGTCTTAACTCTTACTCTGGCATCATGGTTAAGGTCTTAACTCTTACTCTGGACTAATGGTTAAGGTCTTAACGCTTACTCTGGACTAATGGTTAAGGTCTTAACTCTTACTCTGGAATCATGGTTAAGGTCTTAACTCTTACTCTGGACTAATGGTTAAGGTCTTAACTCTTACTCTGGACTAATGGTTAAGGTCTTAACTCTTACTCTGGCATCATGGTTAAGGTCTTAACTCTTACTCTGGCATCATGGTTAAGGTCTTAACTCTTACCCTGGCATCATGGTTAAGGTCTTAACTCTTACTCTGGACTAATGGTTAAGGTCTTAACTCTTACTCTGGACTAATGGTTAAGGTCTTAACTCTTACTCTGGCATCATGGTTAAGGTATTAACTCTTAATCTGGCATCATGGTTAAGGTCTTAACTCTTACTCTGGCATCATGGTTAATGTCTTAGACTCTTACTCTGGACTAATGGTTAAGGTCTTAACTCTTACTCTGGGCTAATGGTTAAGGTCTTAACTCTTACTCTGGACTAATGGTTAAGGTCTTAGACTCTTACTCTGGACTAATGGTTAAGGTCTCAACTCTTTCTCTGGGCTAATGGTTAAGGTCTTAGACTCTTACTCTGGCATCATGGTTAAGGTCTTAGACTCTTACTCTGGCATCAAGGTTAAGGTCTTAACTCTTACTCTGGCATCATGGTTAAGGTCTTAAATCTTACTCTGGACTAATGGTTAAGGTCTTAGACTCTTACTCTGGACTAATGGTTAAGGTCTTAACTCTTACTCTGGCATCATGGTTAAGGTCTTAGACTCTTACTCTGGACTAATGGTTAAGGTCTTAACTCCTACTCTGGACTAATGGTTAAGGTCTTAACTCTTACTCTGGGCTAATGGTTAAGGTCTTAACTCTTACTCTGGACTAATTGTTAAGGTCTTAACTCTTACTCTGGACTAATGGTTAAGGTCTTAGACTCTTACTCTCGACTAATGGTTACGGTCTTAACTCTTACTCTGGAATCATGGTTAAGGTCTTAGACTCTTACTCTGGACTAATGGTTAATGTCTTAACTCATACTCTGGACCAATGGTTAAGGTCTTAGACTCTTACTCTGGACTAATGGTTAAGGTCTTAACTCTTACTCTGGACTAATGGTTAAGGTCTTAACTCTTACTCTGGACTAATGGTTAAGGTCTTAACTCTTACGCTGGCATCATGGTTAAGGTCTTAACTCTTACTCTGGACTAATGGTTAAGGTCTTAACTCTTACTCTGGCATCATGGTTAAGGTCTTAACTCTTACTCTGGACTAATGGTTAAGGTCTTAACTCTTACTCTGGCATCATGGTTAAGGTCTTAACACTTACTCTGGACTAATGGTTAAGGTCTTAACTCTTACTCTGGCATCATCGTTAAGGTCTTAACTCTTACTCTGGCATCATGGTTAAGGTCTTAGACTCTTACTCTGGACTAATGGTTAAGGTCTTACCTCTTACCCTGGACTAATGGTTAAGGTCTTAACTCTTACTCTTGCATCATCGTTAAGGTCTTAACTCTTACTCTGGCATCATGGTTAAGGTCTTAACTCTTACTCTGGACTAATGGTTAAGGTCTTAACTCTTACTCTAGACTAATGGTTAAGGTATTAACTCTTACTCTGGCATCATGGTTATGGTCTTAACTCTGGCATCATGGTTAAGGTCTTAACTCTTACTCTGGACTAATGGTTAGGGTCTTAACTCTTAGTCTGGCATCATGGTTAAGGTCTTATCTCTTACTCTGGACTAATGGTTAAGGTCTTAGACTCTTACTCTGGACTAATGGTTAAGGTCTTAACTCTTTCTCTGGGCTAATGGTTAAGGTCTTAGACTCTTACTCTGGCATCATGGTTAAGGTCTTAGACTCTTACTCTGGCATCAAGGTTAAGGTCTTAACTCTTACTCTGGCATCATGGTTAAGGTCTTAACTCTTACTCTGGACCAATGGTTAAGGTCTTAACTCTTACTCTGGACTAATGGTTAAGGTCTTAACTCTTACTCTGGACTAATGGTTAAGGTCTTAACTCTTACTCTTGCATCATCGTTAAGGTCTTAACTCTTACTCTGGCATCATGGTTAAGGTCTTAACTCTTACTCTGGCATCATGGTTAAGGTCTTAACTCTTACTCTGGACTAATGGTTAAGGTCTTAACTCTTACTCTGGGATCATGGTTAAGGTCTTAACTCTTACTCTGGACACATGGTTAAGGTCTTAACTCTTACTCTGGACTAATGGTTAAGGTCTTAACTCTTATTCTGGCATCATGGTTAAGGTCTTAGACTCTTACTCTGGACTAATGGTTAAGGTCTTAACTCTTACTCTGGCATCATGGTTAAGGTCTTAACTCTTACTCTGGACTAATGGTTAAGGTCTTAGACTCTTACTCTGGACTAATGGTTAAGGTCTTAACTTTTTCTCTGGGCTAATGGTTAAGGTCTTAGACTCTTAATCTGGCATCATGGTTAAGGTCTTAGACTCTTACTCTGGCATCAAGGTTAAGGTCTTAACTCTTACTCTGGCATCATGGTTAAGGTCTTAACTCTTACTCTGGACTAATGGTTAAGGTCTTAACTCTTACTCTGGAATCATGGTTAAGGTCTTAACTCTTACTCTGGACTAATGGTTAAGGTCTTAACTCTTACTCTGGCATCATGGTTAAGGTCTTAGACTCTTACTCTGGACTAATAGTTAAGGTCTTAACTCTTACTCTGGCATCATGGTTAAGGTCTTAACTCTTACTCTGGACTAATGGTTAAGGTCTTAGACTCTTACTCTGGACTAATGGTTAAGGTCTTAACTCTTTCTCTGGGCTAATGGTTAAGGTCTTAGACTCTTACTCTGGCATCATGGTTAAGGTCTTAGACTCTTACCCTGGCATCAAGGTTAAGGTCTTAACTCTTACTCTGGCATCATGGTTAAGGTCTTAAATCTTACTCTGGACTAATGGTTAAGGTCTTAGACTCTTACTCTGGACTAATGGTTACGGTCTTAACTCTTACTCTGGCATCATGGTTAAGGTCTTAGACTCTTACTCTGGACTAATGGTTAAGGTCTTAGCTCTTACTCTGGACTAATGGTTAAGGTCTTAACTCTTACTCTGGGCTAATGGTTAAGGTCTTAACTCTTACTCTGGACTAATTGTTAAGGTCTTAACTCTTACTCTGGACTAATGGTTAAGGTCTTAGACTCTTACTCTCGACTAATGGTTAAGGTCTTAACTCTTACTCTGGAATCATGGTTAAGGTCTTAGACTCTTACTCTGGACTAATGGTTAAGGTCTTAACTCATACTCTGGACTAATGGTTAAGGTCTTAGACTCTTACTCTGGACTAATGGTTAAGGTCTTAACTCTTACTCTGGACTAATGGTTAAGGTCTTAACTCTTACTCTGGACTAATGGTTAAGGTCTTAACTCTTACGCTGGCATCATGCTTAAGGTCTTAACTCTTACTCTGGACTAATGGTTAAGGTCTTAACTCTTACTCTGGCATCATGGTTAAGGTCTTAACTCTTACTCTGGACTAATTGTTAAGGTCTTAACTCTTACTCTGGCATCATGGTTGAGGTCTTAACACTTACTCTGGACTAATGGTTAAGGTCTTAACTCTTACTCTGGCATCATCGTTAAGGTCTTAACTCTTACTCTGGCATCATGGTTAAGGTCTTAGACTCTTTCTCTGGACTAATGGTTAAGGTCTTAACTCTTACTCTGGACTAATGGTTAAGGTCTTAACTCTTACTCTTGCATCATCGTTAAGGTCTTAACTCTTACTCTGGCATCATGGTTAAGGTCTTAACTCTTACTCTGGACTAATGGTTAAGGTCTTAACTCTTACTCTTGACTAATGGTTAAGGTCTTAACTCTTACTCTGGCATCATGGTTAAGGTCTTAACTCTGGCATCATGGTTAAGGTCTTATCTCTTACTCTGGACTAATGGTTAAGGTCTTAACTCTTACTCTGGACTAATGGTTAAGGTCTTAGACTCTTACTCTGGCATCATGGTAAGGTCTTAACTCTTACTCTGGACTAATGGTTAAGGTCTTAACTCTTACTCTGGACTAATGGTTAAGGTCTTAACTCTTACTCTTGCATCATCGTTAAGGTCTTAACTCTTACTCTGGCATCATGGTTAAGGTCTTAACTCTTACTCTGGACTAATGGTTAAGGTCTTAACTCTTACTATGGGATCATGGTTAAGGTCTTAACTCTTACTCTGGACACATGGTTAAGGTCTTAACTCTTACTCTCGACTAATGGTTAAGGTCTTAACTCTTACTCTGGCATCATGGTTAAGGTCTTAGACCCTTACTCTGGACTAATGGTTAAGGTCTTAACTCTTACTCTGGCATCATGGTTAAGGTCTTAACTCTTACTCTGGACTAATGGTTAAGGTCTTAACTCTTACTCTGGGATCATGGTTAAGTTCGTAACTCTTACTGTGGCCTATTGGTTAAGGTCCTAACTCTTACTCTGGCATCATGGTTAATGTCTTAACTCTTACTCTGGCATCATGGTTAAGGTCTTAACTCTTACTCTGGACTAATGGTTAAGGTCTTAACTCTTACTCTGGCATCACGGTTAAGGTCTTAACTCTTACTCTGGACTAATGGTTAAAGTCTTAACTCTTACTCTGGGCTAATGGTTAAGGTCTTAACTCTTACTCTGGACTAATGGTTAAGGTCTTAACTCTTACTCTGGACTAATGGTTAAGGTCTTAACTCTTACTCTGGACTAATGGTTAATGTATTAACTCTTACTCTGGCATCATGGTTAAGGTCTTAACTCTTACTCTGGACTAATGGTTAAGGTCTTAACTCTTACTCTGGCATCATGGTTAAGGTCTTAACTCTTACTCTGGACTAATGGTTAAGGTCTTAACTCTTACTCTGGGATCATGGTTAAGTTCGTAACTCTTACTGTGGCCTATTGGTTAAGGTCCTAACTCTTACTCTGGCATCATGGTTAATGTCTTAACTCTTACTCTGGCATCATGGTTAAGGTCTTAACTCTTACTCTGGACTAATGGTTAAGGTCTTAACTCTTACTCTGGCATCACGGTTAAGGTCTTAACTCTTACTCTGGACTAATGGTTAAAGTCTTAACTCTTACTCTGGGCTAATGGTTAAGGTCTTAACTCTTACTCTGGACTAATGGTTAAGGTCTTAACTCTTACTCTGGACTAATGGTTAAGGTCTTAACTCTTACTCTGGACTAATGGTTAAGGTCTTATCTCTTACTCTGGACTAATGGTTAAGGTCTTAACTCTTACTCTGGCATCACGGTTAAGGTCTTAACTCTTACTCTGGACTAATGGTTAAGGTCTTAACCCTTACTCTGGGCTAATGATTAAGGTCTTAACTCTTACTCTGGCATCATGGTTAAGGTTTTAACTCTTACTCTGGACTAATGGTTAAGGTCTTAACTCTTACTCTGGCATCACGGTTAAGGTCTTAACTCTCACTCCGGACTAATGGTTAAGGTCTTAACTCTTACTCTGGACTAATGGTTACGGTCTTAACTCTTACTCTAGCATCATGGTTGAGGTCTTAACTCTTACTCTGGACTAATGGTTAAGGTCTTAACTCTTACTCTGGCATCATGGTTAAGGTCTTAACTCTTACTCTGGACTAATGGTTAAGGTCTTAGACTCTTACTCTGGACTAATGGTTAAGGTCTTAACTCTTACTCTGGACTAATGGTTAAGGTCTTAGACTCTTACTCTCGACTAATGGTTAAGGTCTTACTCTTACTCTGGCATCATGGTTAAGGTCTTAGACTCTTACTCTGGACTAATGGTTAAGGTCTTAACTCATACTCTGGACTAATGGTTAAGGTCTTAACTCTTACTCTGGACTAATGGTTAAGGTATTAACTCTTACTCTGGCATCATGGTTAAGGTCTTAACTCTTACTCTGGACTAATGGTTAAGGTCTTAACTCTTACTCTGGCATCATGGTTAAGGTCTTAACTCTTACTCTGGACTAATGGTTAAGGTCTTAACTCTTACTCTGGGATCATGGTTAAGTTCGTAACTCTTACTGTGGCCTATTGGTTAAGGTCCTAACTCTTACTCTGGCATCATGGTTAATGTCTTAACTCTTACTCTGGCATCATGGTTAAGGTCTTAACTCTTACTCTGGACTAATGGTTAAGGGCTTAACTCTTACTCTGGCTTCACGGTTAAGGTCTTAACTCTTACTCTGGACTAATGGTTAAAGTCTTAATTCTTACTCTGGGCTAATGGTTAAGGTCTTAACTCTTACTCTGGACTAATGGTTAAGGTCTTAACTCTTACTCTGGACTAATGGTTAAGGTCTTAACTCTTACTCTGGACTAATGGTTAAGGTCTTATCTCTTACTCTGGGCTAATGATTAAGGTCTTAACTCTTACTCTGGCATCATGGTTAAGGTCTTAACTCTTACTCTGGCATCATGGTTAAGGTCTTAACTCTTACTCTGGACTAATGGTTAAGGTCTTAACTCTTACTCTGGGCTAATGGTTAAGGTCTTAACTCTTACTCTGGACTAATTGTTAAGGTCTTAACTCTTACTCTGGACTAATGGTTAAGGTCTTAGACTCTTACTCTCGACTAATGGTTAAGGTCTTAACTCTTACTCTGGAATCATGGTTAAGGTCTTAGACTCTTACTCTGGACTAATGGTTAAGGTCTTAACTCATACTCTGGACTAATGGTTAAGGTCTTAGACTCTTACTCTGGACTAATGGTTAAGGTCTTAACTCTTACTCTGGACTAATGGTTAAGGTCTTAACTCTTACTCTGGACTAATGGTTAAGGTCTTAACTCTTATGCTGGCATCATGGTTAAGGTCTTAACTCTTACTCTGGACTAATGGTTAAGGTCTTAACTCTTACTCTGGCATCATGGTTAAGGTCTTAACTCTTACTCTGGACTAATGGTTAAGGTCTTAACTCTTACTCTGGCATCATGGTTGAGGTCTTAACACTTACTCTGGACTAATGGTTAAGGTCTTAACTCTTACTCTGGCATCATCGTTAAGGTCTTAACTCTTACTCTGGCATCATGGTTAAGGTCTTAGACTCTTTCTCTGGACTAATGGTTAAGGTCTTAACTCTTACTCTGGACTAATGGTTAAGGTCTTAACTCTTACTCTTGCATCATCGTTAAGGTCTTAACTCTTACTCTGGCATCATGGTTAAGGTCTTAACTCTTACTCTGGACTAATGGTTAAGGTCTTAACTCTTACTCTTGACTAATGGTTAAGGTCTTAACTCTTACTCTGGCATCATGGTTAAGGTCTTAACTCTTACTCTGGACTAATGGTTAAGGTCTTAACTCTTACTCTGGACTAATGGTTAAGGTCTTAGACTCTTACTCTGGCATCATGGTAAGGTCTTAACTCTTACTCTGGACTAATGGTTAAGGTCTTAACTCTTACTCTGGACTAATGGTTAAGGTCTTAACTCTTACTCTTGCATCATCGTTAAGGTCTTAACTCTTACTCTGGCATCATGGTTAAGGTCTTAACTCTTACTCTGGCATCATGGTTAAGGTCTTAACTCTTACTCTGGACTAATGGTTAAGGTCTTAACTCTTACTCTGGGATCATGGTTAAGGTCTTAACTCTTACTCTGGACACATGGTTAAGGTCTTAACTCTTACTCTCGACTAATGGTTAAGGTCTTAACTCTTACTCTGGCATCATGGTTAAGGTCTTAGACCCTTACTCTGGACTAATGGTTAAGGTCTTAACTCATACTCTGGACTAATGGTTAAGGTCTTAACTCTTACTCTGGACTAATAGTTAATGTATTAACTCTTACTCTGGCATCATGGTTAAGGTCTTAACTCTTACTCTGGACTAATGGTTAAGGTCTTAACTCTTACTCTGGCATCATGGTTAAGGTCTTAACTCTTACTCTGGACTAATGGTTAAGGTCTTAACTCTTACTCTGGGATCATGGTTAAGTTTGTAACTCTTACTGTGGCCTATTGGTTAAGGTCCTAACTCTTACTCTGGCATCATGGTTAATGTCTTAACTCTTACTCTGGCATCATGGTTAAGGTCTTAACTCTTACTCTGGACTAATGGTTAAGGTCTTAACTCTTACTCTGGCATCACGGTTAAGGTCTTAACTCTTACTCTGGACTAATGGTTAAAGTCTTAACTCTTACTCTGGGCTAATGGTTAAGGTCTTAACTCTTACTCTGGACTAATGGTTAAGGTCTTAACTCTTACTCTGGACTAATGGTTAAGGTCTTAACTCTTACTCTGGACTAATGGTTAAGGTCTTATCTCTTACTCTGGACTAATGGTTAAGGTGTTAACTCTTACTCTGGCATCACGGTTAAGGTCTTAACTCTTACTCTGGACTAATGGTTAAGGTCTTAACCCTTACTCTGGGCTAATGATTAAGGTCTTAACTCTTACTCTGGCATCATGGTTAAGGTTTTAACTCTTACTCTGGACTAATGGTTAAGGTCTTAACTCTTACTCTGGCATCACGGTTTAGGTCTTAACTCTCACTCCGGACTAATGGTTAAGGTCTTAACTCTTACTCTGGACTAATGGTTACGGTCTTAACTCTTACTCTAGCATCATGGTTGAGGTCTTAACTCTTACTCTGGACAAATGGTTAAGGTCTTAACTCTTACTCTGGCATCATGGTTAAGGTCTTAACTCTTACTCTGGACTAATGGTTAAGGTCTTAGACTCTTACTCTGGACTAATGGTTAAGGTCTTAACTCTTACTCTGGACTAATGGTTAAGGTCTTAGACTCTTACTCTCGACTAATGGTTAAGGTCTTACTCTTACTCTGGCATCATGGTTAAGGTCTTAGACTCTTACTCTGGACTAATGGTTAAGGTCTTAACTCATACTCTGGACTAATGGTTAAGGTCTTAACTCTTACTCTGGACTAATGGTTAAGGTATTAACTCTTACTCTGGCATCATGGTTAAGGTCTTAACTCTTACTCTGGACTAATGGTTAAGGTCTTAACTCTTACTCTGGCATCATGGTTAAGGTCTTAACTCTTACTCTGGACTAATGGTTAAGGTCTTAACTCTTACTCTGGGATCATGGTTAAGTTCGTAACTCTTACAGTGGCCTATTGGTTAATGTCCTAACTCTTACTCTGGCATCATGGTTAATGTCTTAACTCTTACTCTGGCATCATGGTTAAGGTCTTAACTCTTACTCTGGACTAATGGTTAAGGGCTTAACTCTTACTCTGGCTTCACGGTTAAGGTCTTAACTCTTACTCTGGACTAATGGTTAAAGTCTTAATTCTTACTCTGGGCTAATGGTTAAGGTCTTAACTCTTACTCTGGACTAATGGTTAAGGTCTTAACTCTTACTCTGGACTAATGGTTAAGGTCTTAACTCTTACTCTGGACTAATGGTTAAGGTCTTATCTCTTACTCTGGGCTAATGATTAAGGTCTTAACTCTTACTCTGGCATCATGGTTAAGGTCTTAACTCTTACTCTGGCATCATGGTTAAGGTCTTAACTCTTACTCTGGACTAATGGTTAAGGTCTTAACTCTTACTCTGGCATCACGGTTAAGGTCTTAACTCTTACTCTGGACTAATGGATAAGGTCTTAACTCTTACTCTGGACTAATGGTTAAGGTCTTAACTCTTACTCTAATATCATGGTTAAGGTCTTAACTCTTACTCTGGACTAATGGTTAAGGTCTTAACTCTTACTCTGGCATCATGGTTAAGGTCTTAACTCTTACTCTGGACTAATGGTTAAGGTCTTAACTCTTACTATGGACTAATGGTTAAGGTCTTAACTCTTACTCTGGACTAATGGTTAAGGTCTTAACTCTTACTCTGGCATCATGGTTAAGGTCTTAGACTCTTACTCTGGAATAATGGTTAAGGTCTTAACTCTTACTCTGGACTAATGGTTAAGGTCTTAACTCTTACTCTGGCATCACGGTTAAGGTCTTAACTCTTACTCTGGACTAATGGTTAAGGTCTTAACTCTTACTCTGGGCTAATGGTTAAGGTCTTAACTCTTACTCTGGACTAATGGTTAAGGTCTTAACTCTTACTCTAGACAAATGGTTAAGGTCTTAGACTCTTACTCTGGCATCATGGTTAAGGTCTTAACTCTTACTCTGAACTAATGGTTAAGGTCTTAACTCTTACTCTGGCATCATAGTTAAGTTCGTAACTCATACTGTGGCCTATTGGTTAAGGTCCTAACTCTTACTTTGGCATCATGGTTAATATCTTAACTCTTACTCTGGCATCATGGTTAAGGTCTTAACTCTTACTCTGGACTAATGGTTAAGGTCTTAACTCTTACTCTAGCATCACGGTTAAGGTCTTAACTCTTACTCTGGGCTAATGGTTAAGGTCTTAACTCTTACTCTGGACTAATGGTTAAGGTCTTAACTCTTACTCTGGACTAATGGTTAAGGTCTTAACTCTTACTCTGGGCTAATGATTAAGGTCTTAACTCTTACTCTGGCATCATGGTTAAGGTCTTAACTCTTACTCTGGACTATTGGTTAAGGTCTTAACTCTTACTCTGGACTAATGGTTACGGTCTTAACTCTTACTCTAGCATCATGGTTAAGGTCTTAACTCTTACTCTGGACTAATGGTTAAGGTCTTAACTCTTACTCTGGCATCATGGTTAAGGTCTTAACTCTTACTCTGGCATCATGGTTAAGGTCTTAACTCTTACTCTGGACTAATGGTTAAGGTCTTAGACTCTTACTCTGGACTAATGGTTAAGGTCTTAACTCTTACTCTGGCATCATGGTTAAGGTCTTAGACTCTTACTCTGGACTAATGGTTAAGGTCTTAACTCTTACTCTGGACTAATGGTTAAGGTCTTAACTCTTACTCTGGACTAATGGTTAAGGTCTTAGACTCTTACTCTCGACTAATGGTTAAGGTCTTACTCTTACTCTGGCATCATGGTTAAGGTCTTAGACTCTTACTCTCGACTAATGGTTAAGGTCTTACTCTTACTCTGGCATCATGGTTAAGGTCTTAACTCTTACTCTGGACTAATGGTTAAGGTCTTAACTCTTACTCTGGCATCATGGTTAAGGTCTTAACTCTTACTCTGGACTAATGGTTAATGTCTTAACTCTTACTCTGGGATCATGGTTAAGTTCGTAACTCTTACTGTGGCCTATTGGTTAAGGTCCTAACTCTTACTCTGGCATCATGGTTAATGTCTTAACTCTTACTCTGGCATCATGGTTAAGGTCTTAACTCTTACTCTGGACTAATGGTTAAGGGCTTAACTCTTACTCTGGCATCACGGTTAAGGTCTTAACTCTTACTCTGGACTAATGGTTAAAGTCTTAACTCTTACTCTGGGCTAATGGTTAAGGTCTTAACTCTTACTCTGGACTAATGGTTAAGGTCTTAACTCTTACTCTGGACTAATGGTTAAGGTCTTATCTCTTACTCTGGGCTAATGATTAAGGTCTTAACTCTTACTCTGGCATCATGGTTAAGGTCTTAACTCTTACTCTGGCATCATGGTTAAGGTCTTAACTCTTACTCTGGACTAATGGTTAAGGTCTTAACTCTTACTCTGGCATCATGGTTAAGGTCTTAACTCTTACTCTGGCATCATGGTTAAGGTCTTAACTCTTACTCTGGACTAATGGTTAAGGTCTTAACTCTTACTCTGGCATCATGGTTAAGGTCTTAGACTCTTACTCTGGAATAATGGTTAAGGTCTTAACTCTTACTCTGGACTAATGGTTAAGGTCTTAACTCTTTCACTGGCATCACGGTTAAGGTCTTAACTCTTACTCTGGACTAATGGTTAAGGTCTTAACTCTTACTCTGGACTAATGGTTAAGGTCTTATCTCTTACTCTGGGCTAATGATTAAGGTCTTCACTCTTACTCTGGCATCATGGTTAAGGTCTTAACTCTTACTCTGGCATCATGGTTAAGGTCTTAACTCTTACTCTGGACTAATGGTTAAGGTCTTAACTCTTACTCTGGCATCACGGTTAAGGTCTTAACTCTTACTCTGGACTAATGGTTAAGGTCTTAGACTCTTACTCTGGACTAATGGTTAAGGTCTCAACTCTTTCTCTGGGCTAATGGTTAAGGTCTTAGACTCTTACTCTGGCATCATGGTTAAGGTCTTAGACTCTTACTCTGGCATCAAGGTTAAGGTCTTAACTCTTACTCTGGCATCATGGTTAAGGTCTTAAATCTTACTCTGGACTAATGGTTAAGGTCTTAGACTCTTACTCTGGACTAATGGTTAAGGTCTTAACTCTTACTCTGGCATCATGGTTAAGGTCTTAGACTCTTACTCTGGACTAATGGTTAAGGTCTTAACTCCTACTCTGGACTAATGGTTAAGGTCTTAACTCTTACTCTGGGCTAATGGTTAAGGTCTTAACTCTTACTCTGGACTAATTGTTAAGGTCTTAACTCTTACTCTGGACTAATGGTTAAGGTCTTAGACTCTTACTCTCGACTAATGGTTAAGGTCTTAACTCTTACTCTGGAATCATGGTTAAGGTCTTAGACTCTTACTCTGGACTAATGGTTAATGTCTTAACTCATACTCTGGACCAATGGTTAAGGTCTTAGACTCGTACTCTGGACTAATGGTTAAGGTCTTAACTCTTACTCTGGACTAATGGTTAAGGTCTTAACTCTTACTCTGGACTAATGGTTAAGGTCTTAACTCTTACGCTGGCATCATGGTTAAGGTCTTAACTCTTACTCTGGACTAATGGTTAAGGTCTTAACTCTTACTCTGGCATCATGGTTAAGGTCTTAACTCTTACTCTGGACTAATGGTTAAGGTCTTAACTCTTACTCTGGCATCATGGTTAAGGTCTTAACACTTACTCTGGACTAATGGTTAAGGTCTTAACTCTTACTCTGGCATTATCGTTAAGGTCTTAACTCTTACTCTGGCATCATGGTTAAGGTCTTAGACTCTTACTCTGGACTAATGGTTAAGGTCTTACCTCTTACCCTGGACTAATGGTTAAGGTCTTAACTCTTACTCTTGCATCATCGTTAAGGTCTTAACTCTTACTCTGGCATCATGGTTAAGGTCTTAACTCTTACTCTGGACTAATGGTTAAGGTCTTAACTCTTACTCTAGACTAATGGTTAAGGTATTAACTCTTACTCTGGCATCATGGTTATGGTCTTAACTCTGGCATCATGGTTAAGGTCTTAACTCTTACTCTGGACTAATGGTTAGGGTCTTAACTCTTAGTCTGGCATCATGGTTAAGGTCTTATCTCTTACTCTGGACTAATGGTTAAGGTCTTAGACTCTTACTCTGGACTAATGGTTAAGGTCTTAACTCTTTCTCTGGGCTAATGGTTAAGGTCTTAGACTCTTACTCTGGCATCATGGTTAAGGTCTTAGACTCTTACTCTGGCATCAAGGTTAAGGTCTTAACTCTTACTCTGGACCAATGGTTAAGGTCTTAACTCTTACTCTGGACTAATGGTTAAGGTCTTAACTCTTACTCTGGACTAATGGTTAAGGTCTTAACTCTTACTCTTGCATCATCGTTAAGGTCTTAACTCTTACTCTGGCATCATGGTTAAGGTCTTAACTCTTACTCTGGCATCATGGTTAAGGTCTTAACTCTTACTCTGGACTAATGGTTAAGGTCTTAACTCTTACTCTGGGATCATGGTTAAGGTCTTAACTCTTACTCTGGACACATGGTTAAGGTCTTAACTCTTACTCTGGACTAATGGTTAAGGTCTTAACTCTTATTCTGGCATCATGGTTAAGGTCTTAGACTCTTACTCTGGACTAATGGTTAAGGTCTTAACTCTTACTCTGGCATCATGGTTAAGGTCTTAACTCTTACTCTGGACTAATGGTTAAGGTCTTAGACTCTTACTCTGGACTAATGGTTAAGGTCTTAACTTTTTCTCTGGGCTAATGGTTAAGGTCTTAGACTCTTAATCTGGCATCATGGTTAAGGTCTTAGACTCTTACTCTGGCATCAAGGTTAAGGTCTTAACTCTTACTCTGGCATCATGGTTAAGGTCTTAACTCTTACTCTGGACTAATGGTTAAGGTCTTAACTCTTACTCTGGAATCATGGTTAAGGTCTTAACTCTTACTCTGGACTAATGGTTAAGGTCTTAACTCTTACTCTGGACTAATGGTTAAGGTCTTAACTCTTACTCTGGCATCATGGTTAAGGTCTTAGACTCTTACTCTGGACTAATGGTTAAGGTCTTAACTCTTACTCTGGCATCATGGTTAAGGTCTTAACTCTTACTCTGGACTAATGGTTAAGGTCTTAGACTCTTACTCTGGACTAATGGTTAAGGTCTTAACTCTTTCTCTGGGCTAATGGTTAAGGTCTTAGACTCTTACTCTGGCATCATGGTTAAGGTCTTAGACTCTTACCCTGGCATCAAGGTTAAGGTCTTAACTCTTACTCTGGCATCATGGTTAAGGTCTTAAATCTTACTCTGGACTAATGGTTAAGGTCTTAGACTCTTACTCTGGACTAATGGTTACGGTCTTAACTCTTACTCTGGCATCATGGTTAAGGTCTTAGACTCTTACTCTGGACTAATGGTTAAGGTCTTAGCTCTTACTCTGGACTAATGGTTAAGGTCTTAACTCTTACTCTGGGCTAATGGTTAAGGTCTTAACTCTTACTCTGGACTAATTGTTAAGGTCTTAACTCTTACTCTGGACTAATGGTTAAGGTCTTAGACTCTTACTCTCGACTAATGGTTAAGGTCTTAACTCTTACTCTGGAATCATGGTTAAGGTCTTAGACTCTTACTCTGGACTAATGGTTAAGGTCTTAACTCATACTCTGGACTAATGGTTAAGGTCTTAGACTCTTACTCTGGACTAATGGTTAAGGTCTTAACTCTTACTCTGGACTAATGGTTAAGGTCTTAACTCTTACTCTGGACTAATGGTTAAGGTCTTAACTCTTACGCTGGCATCATGCTTAAGGTCTTAACTCTTACTCTGGACTAATGGTTAAGGTCTTAACTCTTACTCTGGCATCATGGTTAAGGTCTTAACTCTTACTCTGGACTAATTGTTAAGGTCTTAACTCTTACTCTGGCATCATGGTTGAGGTCTTAACACTTACTCTGGACTAATGGTTAAGGTCTTAACTCTTACTCTGGCATCATCGTTAAGGTCTTAACTCTTACTCTGGCATCATGGTTAAGGTCTTAGACTCTTTCTCTGGACTAATGGTTAAGGTCTTAACTCTTACTCTGGACTAATGGTTAAGGTCTTAACTCTTACTCTTGCATCATCGTTAAGGTCTTAACTCTTACTCTGGCATCATGGTTAAGGTCTTAACTCTTACTCTGGACTAATGGTTAAGGTCTTAACTCTTACTCTTGACTAATGGTTAAGGTCTTAACTCTTACTCTGGCATCATGGTTAAGGTCTTAACTCTGGCATCATGGTTAAGGTCTTATCTCTTACTCTGGACTAATGGTTAAGGTCTTAACTCTTACTCTGGACTAATGGTTAAGGTCTTAGACTCTTACTCTGGCATCATGGTAAGGTCTTAACTCTTACTCTGGACTAATGGTTAAGGTCTTAACTCTTACTCTGGACTAATGGTTAAGGTCTTAACTCTTACTCTTGCATCATCGTTAAGGTCTTAACTCTTACTCTGGCATCATGGTTAAGGTCTTAACTCTTACTCTGGCATCATGGTTAAGGTCTTAACTCTTACTCTGGACTAATGGTTAAGGTCTTAACTCTTACTATGGGATCATGGTTAAGGTCTTAACTCTTACTCTGGACACATGGTTAAGGTCTTAACTCTTACTCTCGACTAATGGTTAAGGTCTTAACTCTTACTCTGGCATCATGGTTAAGGTCTTAGACCCTTACTCTGGACTAATGGTTAAGGTCTTAACTCATACTCTGGACTAATGGTTAAGGTCTTAACTCTTACTCTGGACTAATGGTTAATGTATTAACTCTTACTCTGGCATCATGGTTAAGGTCTTAACTCTTACTCTGGACTAATGGTTAAGGTCTTAACTCTTACTCTGGCATCATGGTTAAGGTCTTAACTCTTACTCTGGACTAATGGTTAAGGTCTTAACTCTTACTCTGGGATCATGGTTAAGTTTGTAACTCTTACTGTGGCCTATTGGTTAAGGTCCTAACTCTTACTCTGGCATCATGGTTAATGTCTTAACTCTTACTCTGGCATCATGGTTAAGGTCTTAACTCTTACTCTGGACTAATGGTTAAGGTCTTAACTCTTACTCTGGCATCACGGTTAAGGTCTTAACTCTTACTCTGGACTAATGGTTAAAGTCTTAACTCTTACTCTGGGCTAATGGTTAAGGTCTTAACTCTTACTCTGGACTAATGGTTAAGGTCTTAACTCTTACTCTGGACTAATGGTTAAGGTCTTAACTCTTACTCTGGACTAATGGTTAAGGTCTTATCTCTTACTCTGGACTAATGGTTAAGGTCTTAACTCTTACTCTGGCATCACGGTTAAGGTCTTAACTCTTACTCTGGACTAATGGTTAAGGTCTTAACCCTTACTCTGGGCTAATGATTAAGGTCTTAACTCTTACTCTGGCATCATGGTTAAGGTTTTAACTCTTACTCTGGACTAATGGTTAAGGTCTTAACTCTTACTCTGGCATCACGGTTAAGGTCTTAACTCTCACTCCGGACTAATGGTTAAGGTCTTAACTCTTACTCTGGACTAATGGTTACGGTCTTAACTCTTACTCTAGCATCATGGTTGAGGTCTTAACTCTTACTCTGGACTAATGGTTAAGGTCTTAACTCTTACTCTGGCATCATGGTTAAGGTCTTAACTCTTACTCTGGACTAATGGTTAAGGTCTTAGACTCTTACTCTGGACTAATGGTTAAGGTCTTAACTCTTACTCTGGACTAATGGTTAAGGTCTTAGACTCTTACTCTCGACTAATGGTTAAGGTCTTACTCTTACTCTGGCATCATGGTTAAGGTCTTAGACTCTTACTCTGGACTAATGGTTAAGGTCTTAACTCATACTCTGGACTAATGGTTAAGGTCTTAACTCTTACTCTGGACTAATGGTTAAGGTATTAACTCTTACTCTGGCATCATGGTTAAGGTCTTAACTCTTACTCTGGACTAATGGTTAAGGTCTTAACTCTTACTCTGGCATCATGGTTAAGGTCTTAACTCTTACTCTGGACTAATGGTTAAGGTCTTAACTCTTACTCTGGGATCATGGTTAAGTTCGTAACTCTTACTGTGGCCTATTGGTTAAGGTCCTAACTCTTACTCTGGCATCATGGTTAATGTCTTAACTCTTACTCTGGCATCATGGTTAAGGTCTTAACTCTTACTCTGGACTAATGGTTAAGGGCTTAACTCTTACTCTGGCTTCACGGTTAAGGTCTTAACTCTTACTCTGGACTAATGGTTAAAGTCTTAATTCTTACTCTGGGCTAATGGTTAAGGTCTTAACTCTTACTCTGGACTAATGGTTAAGGTCTTAACTCTTACTCTGGACTAATGGTTAAGGTCTTAACTCTTACTCTGGACTAATGGTTAAGGTCTTATCTCTTACTCTGGGCTAATGATTAAGGTCTTAACTCTTACTCTGGCATCATGGTTAAGGTCTTAACTCTTACTCTGGCATCATGGTTAAGGTCTTAACTCTTACTCTAGACTAATGGTTAAGGTCTTAACTCTTACTCTGGGCTAATGATTAAGGTCTTAACTCTTACTCTGGACTAATTGTTAAGGTCTTAACTCTTACTCTGGACTAATGGTTAAGGTCTTAGACTCTTACTCTCGACTAATGGTTAAGGTCTTAACTCTTACTCTGGAATCATGGTTAAGGTCTTAGACTCTTACTCTGGACTAATGGTTAAGGTCTTAACTCATACTCTGGACTAATGGTTAAGGTCTTAGACTCTTACTCTGGACTAATGGTTAAGGTCTTAACTCTTACTCTGGACTAATGATTAAGGTCTTAACTCTTACTCTGGACTAATGGTTAAGGTCTTAACTCTTACGCTGGCATCATGGTTAAGGTCTTAACTCTTACTCTGGACTAATGGTTAAGGTCTTAACTCTTACTCTGGCATCATGGTTAAGGTCTTAACTCTTACTCTGGACTAATGGTTAAGGTCTTAACTCTTACTCTGGCATCATGGTTGAGGTCTTAACACTTACTCTGGACTAATGGTTAAGGTCTTAACTCTTACTCTGGCATCATCGTTAAGGTCTTAACTCTTACTCTGGCATCATGGTTAAGGTCTTAGACTCTTTCTCTGGACTAATGGTTAAGGTCTTAACTCTTACTCTGGACTAATGGTTAAGGTCTTAACTCTTACTCTTGCATCATCGTTAAGGTCTTAACTCTTACTCTGGCATCATGGTTAAGGTCTTAACTCTTACTCTGGACTAATGGTTAAGGTCTTAACTCTTACTCTTGACTAATGGTTAAGGTCTTAACTCTTACTCTGGCATCATGGTTAAGGTCTTAACTCTTACTCTGGACTAATGGTTAAGGTCTTAACTCTTACTCTGGACTAATGGTTAAGGTCTTAGACTCTTACTCTGGCATCATGGTAAGGTCTTAACTCTTACTCTGGACTAATGGTTAAGGTCTTAACTCTTACTCTGGACTAATGGTTAAGGTCTTAACTCTTACTCTTGCATCATCGTTAAGGTCTTAACTCTTACTCTGGCATCATGGTTAAGGTCTTAACTCTTACTCTGGCATCATGGTTAAGGTCTTAACTCTTACTCTGGACTAATGGTTAAGGTCTTAACTCTTACTCTGGGATCATGGTTAAGGTCTTAACTCTTACTCTGGACACATGGTTAAGGTCTTAACTCTTACTCTCGACTAATGGTTAAGGTCTTAACTCTTACTCTGGCATCATGGTTAAGGTCTTAGACCCTTACTCTGGACTAATGGTTAAGGTCTTAACTCATACTCTGGACTAATGGTTAAGGTCTTAACTCTTACTCTGGACTAATGGTTAATGTATTAACTCTTACTCTGGCATCATGGTTAAGGTCTTAACTCTTACTCTGGACTAATGGTTAAGGTCTTAACTCTTACTCTGGCATCATGGTTAAGGTCTTAACTCTTACTCTGGACTAATGGTTAAGGTCTTAACTCTTACTCTGGGATCATGGTTAAGTTTGTAACTCTTACTGTGGCCTATTGGTTAAGGTCCTAACTCTTACTCTGGCATCATGGTTAATGTCTTAACTCTTACTCTGGCATCATGGTTAAGGTCTTAACTCTTACTCTGGACTAATGGTTAAGGTCTTAACTCTTACTCTGGCATCACGGTTAAGGTCTTAACTCTTACTCTGGACTAATGGTTAAAGTCTTAACTCTTACTCTGGGCTAATGGTTAAGGTCTTAACTCTTACTCTGGACTAATGGTTAAGGTCTTAACTCTTACTCTGGACTAATGGTTAAGGTCTTAACTCTTACTCTGGACTAATGGTTAAGGTCTTATCTCTTACTCTGGACTAATGGTTAAGGTGTTAACTCTTACTCTGGCATCACGGTTAAGGTCTTAACTCTTACTCTGGACTAATGGTTAAGGTCTTAACCCTTACTCTGGGCTAATGATTAAGGTCTTAACTCTTACTCTGGCATCATGGTTAAGGTTTTAACTCTTACTCTGGACTAATGGTTAAGGTCTTAACTCTTACTCTGGCATCACGGTTTAGGTCTTAACTCTCACTCCGGACTAATGGTTAAGGTCTTAACTCTTACTCTGGACTAATGGTTACGGTCTTAACTCTTACTCTAGCATCATGGTTGAGGTCTTAACTCTTACTCTGGACAAATGGTTAAGGTCTTAACTCTTACTCTGGCATCATGGTTAAGGTCTTAACTCTTACTCTGGACTAATGGTTAAGGTCTTAGACTCTTACTCTGGACTAATGGTTAAGGTCTTAACTCTTACTCTGGACTAATGGTTAAGGTCTTAGACTCTTACTCTCGACTAATGGTTAAGGTCTTACTCTTACTCTGGCATCATGGTTAAGGTCTTAGACTCTTACTCTGGACTAATGGTTAAGGTCTTAACTCATACTCTGGACTAATGGTTAAGGTCTTAACTCTTACTCTGGACTAATGGTTAAGGTATTAACTCTTACTCTGGCATCATGGTTAAGGTCTTAACTCTTACTCTGGACTAATGGTTAAGGTCTTAACTCTTACTCTGGCATCATGGTTAAGGTCTTAACTCTTACTCTGGACTAATGGTTAAGGTCTTAACTCTTACTCTGGGATCATGGTTAAGTTCGTAACTCTTACTGTGGCCTATTGTTTAATGTCCTAACTCTTACTCTGGCATCATGGTTAATGTCTTAACTCTTACTCTGGCATCATGGTTAAGGTCTTAACTCTTACTCTGGACTAATGGTTAAGGGCTTAACTCTTACTCTGGCTTCACGGTTAAGGTCTTAACTCTTACTCTGGACTAATGGTTAAAGTCTTAATTCTTACTCTGGGCTAATGGTTAAGGTCTTAACTCTTACTCTGGACTAATGGTTAAGGTCTTAACTCTTACTCTGGACTAATGGTTAAGGTCTTAACTCTTACTCTGGACTAATGGTTAAGGTCTTATCTCTTACTCTGGGCTAATGATTAAGGTCTTAACTCTTACTCTGGCATCATGGTTAAGGTCTTAACTCTTACTCTGGCATCATGGTTAAGGTCTTAACTCTTACTCTGGACTAATGGTTAAGGTCTTAACTCTTACTCTGGCATCACGGTTAAGGTCTTAACTCTTACTCTGGACTAATGGATAAGGTCTTAACTCTTACTCTGGACTAATGGTTAAGGTCTTAACTCTTACTCTAGCATCATGGTTAAGGTCTTAACTCTTACTCTGGACTAATGATTAAGGTCTTAACTCTTACTCTGGCATCATGGTTAAGGTCTTAACTCTTACTCTGGACTAATGGTTAAGGTCTTAACTCTTACTATGGACTAATGGTTAAGGTCTTAACTCTTACTCTGGACTAATGGTTAAGGTCTTAACTCTTACTCTGGCATCATGGTTAAGGTCTTAGACTCTTACTCTGGAATAATGGTTAAGGTCTTAACTCTTACTCTGGACTAATGGTTAAGGTCTTAACTCTTACTCTGGCATCACGGTTAAGGTCTTAACTCTTACTCTGGACTAATGGTTAAGGTCTTAACTCTTACTCTGGGCTAATGGTTAAGGTCTTAACTCTTACTCTGGACTAATGGTTAAGGTCTTAACTCTTACTCTGGACAAATGGTTAAGGTCTTAGACTCTTACTCTGGCATCATGGTTAAGGTCTTAACTCTTACTCTGAACTAATGGTTAAGGTCTTAACTCTTACTCTGGCATCATAGTTAAGTTCGTAACTCATACTGTGGCCTATTGGTTAAGGTCCTAACTCTTACTTTGGCATCATGGTTAATATCTTAACTCTTACTCTGGCATCATGGTTAAGGTCTTAACTCTTACTCTGGACTAATGGTTAAGGTCTTAACTCTTACTCTAGCATCACGGTTAAGGTCTTAACTCTTACTCTGGGCTAATGGTTAAGGTCTTAACTCTTACTCTGGACTAATGGTTAAGGTCTTAACTCTTACTCTGGACTAATGGTTAAGGTCTTAACTCTTACTCTGGGCTAATGATTAAGGTCTTAACTCTTACTCTGGCATCATGGTTAAGGTCTTAACTCTTACTCTGGACTATTGGTTAAGGTCTTAACTCTTACTCTGGACTAATGGTTACGGTCTTAACTCTTACTCTAGCATCATGGTTAAGGTCTTAACTCTTACTCTGGACTAATGGTTAAGGTCTTAACTCTTACTCTGGCATCATGGTTAAGGTCTTAACTCTTACTCTGGCATCATGGTTAAGGTCTTAACTCTTACTCTGGACTAATGGTTAAGGTCTTAGACTCTTACTCTGGACTAATGGTTAAGGTCTTAACTCTTACTCTGGCATCATGGTTAAGGTCTTAGACTCTTACTCTGGACTAATGGTTAAGGTCTTAACTCTTACTCTGGACTAATGGTTAAGGTCTTAACTCTTACTCTGGACTAATGGTTAAGGTCTTAGACTCTTACTCTCGACTAATGGTTAAGGTCTTACTCTTACTCTGGCATCATGGTTAAGGTCTTAGACTCTTACTCTCGACTAATGGTTAAGGTCTTACTCTTACTCTGGCATCATGGTTAAGGTCTTAACTCTTACTCTGGACTAATGGTTAAGGTCTTAACTCTTACTCTGGCATCATGGTTAAGGTCTTAACTCTTACTCTGGACTAATGGTTAATGTCTTAACTCTTACTCTGGGATCATGGTTAAGTTCGTAACTCTTACTGTGGCCTATTGGTTAAGGTCCTAACTCTTACTCTGGCATCATGGTTAATGTCTTAACTCTTACTCTGGCATCATGGTTAAGGTCTTAACTCTTACTCTGGACTAATGGTTAAGGGCTTAACTCTTACTCTGGCATCACGGTTAAGGTCTTAACTCTTACTCTGGACTAATGGTTAAAGTCTTAACTCTTACTCTGGGCTAATGGTTAAGGTCTTAACTCTTACTCTGGACTAATGGTTAAGGTCTTAACTCTTACTCTGGACTAATGGTTAAGGTCTTATCTCTTACTCTGGGCTAATGATTAAGGTCTTAACTCTTACTCTGGCATCATGGTTAAGGTCTTAACTCTTACTCTGGCATCATGGTTAAGGTCTTAACTCTTACTCTGGACTAATGGTTAAGGTCTTAACTCTTACTCTGGCATCATGGTTAAGGTCTTAACTCTTACTCTGGCATCATGGTTAAGGTCTTAACTCTTACTATGGACTAATGGTTAAGGTCTTAACTCTTACTCTGGACTAATGGTTAAGGTCTTAACTCTTACTCTGGCATCATGGTTAAGGTCTTAGACTCTTACTCTGGAATAATGGTTAAGGTCTTAACTCTTACTCTGGACTAATGGTTAAGGTCTTAACTCTTTCACTGGCATCACGGTTAAGGTCTTAACTCTTACTCTGGACTAATGGTTAAGGTCTTAACTCTTACTCTGGACTAATGGTTAAGGTCTTATCTCTTACTCTGGGCTAATGATTAAGGTCTTCACTCTTACTCTGGCATCATGGTTAAGGTCTTAACTCTTACTCTGGCATCATGGTTAAGGTCTTAACTCTTACTCTGGACTAATGGTTAAGGTCTTAACTCTTACTCTGGCATCACGGTTAAGGTCTTAACTCTTACTCTGGACTAATGGATAAGGTCTTAACTCTTACTCTGGACTAATGGTTAAGGTCTTAACTCTTACTCTAGCATCATGCTTAAGGTCTTAACTCTTACTCTGGCATCACGGTTAAGGTCTTAACTCTTACTCTGGACTAATGGATAAGGTCTTCACTCTTACTCTGGCATCATGGTTAAGGTCTTAACTCTTACTCTGGCATCATGGTTAAGGTCTTAACTCTTACTCTGGACTAATGGTTAAGGTCTTAACTCTTACTCTGGCATCACGGTTAAGGTCTTAACTCTTACTCTGGACTAATGGATAAGGTCTTAACTCTTACTCTGGACTAATGGTTAAGGTCTTAACTCTTACTCTGGCATCATGGTTAAGGTCTTAGACTCTTACTCTGGAATAATGGTTAAGGTCTTAACTCTTACTCTGGACTAATGGTTAAGGTCTTAACTCTTTCACTGGCATCACGGTTAAGGTCTTAACTCTTACTCTGGACTAATGGTTAAGGTCTTAACTCTTACTCTGGGCTAATGGTTAAGGTCTTAACTCTTACTCTGGACTAATGGTTAAGGTCTTAACTCTTACTCTGGACAAATGGTTAAGGTCTTAGACTCTTACTCTGGCATCATGGTTAAGGTCTTAACTCTTACTCTGAACTAATGGTTAAGGTCTTAACTCTTACTCTGGCATCATAGTTAAGTTCGTAACTCATACTGTGGCCTATTGGTTAAGGTCCTAACTCTTACTTTGGCATCATGGTTAATATCTTAACTCTTACTCTGGCATCATGGTTAAGGTCTTAACTCTTACTCTGGACTAATGGTTAAGGTCTTAACTCTTACTCTAGCATCACGGTTAAGGTCTTAACTCTTACTCTGGGCTAATGGTTAAGGTCTTAACTCTTACTCTGGACTAATGGTTAAGGTCTTAACTCTTACTCTGGACTAATGGTTAAGGTCTTAGACTCTTACTCTCGACTAATGGTTAAGGTCTTACTCTTACTCTGGCATCATGGTTAAGGTCTTAGACTCTTACTCTGGACTAATGGTTAAGGTCTTAACTCATACTCTGGACTAATGGTTAAGGTCTTAACTCTTACTCTGGACTAATGGTTAAGGTATTAACTCTTACTCTGGCATCATGGTTAAGGTCTTAACTCTTACTCTGGACTAATGGTTAAGGTCTTAACTCTTACTCTGGCATCATGGTTAAGGTCTTAACTCTTACTCTGGACAAATGGTTAAGGTCTTAACTCTTACTCTGGGATCATGGTTAAGTTCGTAACTCTTACTGTGGCCTATTGGTTAAGGTCCTAACTCTTACTCTGGCATCATGGTTAATGTCTTAACTCTTACTCTGGCATCATGGTTAAGGTCTTAACTCTTACTCTGGACTAATGGTTAAGGGCTTAACTCTTACTCTGGCTTCACGGTTAAGGTCTTGACTCTTACTCTGGACTAATGGTTAAAGTCTTAATTCTTACTCTGGGCTAATGGTTAAGGTCTTAACTCTTACTCTGGACTAATGGTTAAGGTCTTAACTCTTACTCTGGACTAATGGTTAAGGTCTTAACTCTTACTCTGGACTAATGGTTAAGGTCTTATCTCTTACTCTGGGCTAATGATTAAGGTCTTCACTCTTACTCTGGCATCATGGTTAAGGTCTTAACTCTTACTCTGGCATCATGGTTAAGGTCTTAACTCTTACTCTGGACTAATGGTTAAGGTCTTAACTCTTACTCTGGCATCACGGTTAAGGTCTTAACTCTTACTCTGGACTAATGGATAAGGTCTTAACTCTTACTCTGGACTAATGGTTAAGGTCTTAACTCTTACTCTAGCATCATGCTTAAGGTCTTAACTCTTACTCTGGCATCACGGTTAAGGTCTTAACTCTTACTCTGGACTAATGGATAAGGTCTTAACTCTTACTCTGGACTAATGGTTAAGGTCTTAACTCTTACTCTAGCATCATGGTTAAGGTCTTAACTCTTACTCTGGACTAATGGTTAAGGTCTTAACTCTTACTCTGGCATCATTGTTAAGGTCTTAACTCTTACTCTGGCATCATGGTTAAGGTCTTAACTCTTACTATGGACTAATGGTTAAGGTCTTAACTCTTACTCTGGACTAATGGTTAAGGTCTTAACTCTTACTCTGGCATCATGGTTAAGGTCTTAGACTCTTACTCTGGAATAATGGTTAAGGTCTTAACTCTTACTTTGGCATCATGGTTAATATCTTAACTCTTACTCTGGCATCATGGTTAAGGTCTTAACTCTTACTCTGGACTAATGGTTAAGGTCTTAACTCTTACTCTAGCATCACGGTTAAGGTCTTAACTCTTACTCTGGGCTAATGGTTAAGGTCTTAACTCTTACTCTGGACTAATGGTTAAGGTCTTAACTCTTACTCTGGACTAATGGTTAAGGTCTTAACTCTTACTCTGGGCTAATGATTAAGGTCTTAACTCTTACTCTGGCATCATGGTTAAGGTCTTAACTCTTACTCTGGACTATTGGTTATGGTCTTAACTCTTACTCTGGACTAATGGTTACGGTCTTAACTCTTACTCTAGCATCATGGTTAAGGTCTTAACTCTTACTCTGGACTAATGGTTAAGGTCTTAACTCTTACTCTGGCATCATGGTTAAGGTCTTAACTCTTACTCTGGCATCATGGTTAAGGTCTTAACTCTTACTCTGGACTAATGGTTAAGGTCTTAGACTCTTACTCTGGACTAATGGTTAAGGTCTTAACTCTTACTCTGGCATAATGGTTAAGGTCTTAGACTCTTACTCTGGACTAATGGTTAAGGTCTTAACTCTTACTCTGGACTAATGGTTAAGGTCTTAACTCTTACTCTGGACTAATGGTTAAGGTCTTAGACTCTTACTCTCGACTAATGGTTAAGGTCTTACTCTTACTCTGGCATCATGGTTAAGGTCTTAGACTCTTACTCTCGACTAATGGTTAAGGTCTTACTCTTACTCTGGCATCATGGTTAAGGTCTTAACTCTTACTCTGGACTAATGGTTAAGGTCTTAACTCTTACTCTGGCCTCATGGTTAAGGTCTTAACTCTTACTCTGGACTAATGGTTAATGTCTTAACTCTTACTCTGGGATCATGGTTAAGTTCGTAACTCTTACTGTGGCCTATTGGTTAAGGTCCTAACTCTTACTCTGGCATCATGGTTAATGTCTTAACTCTTACTCTGGCATCATGGTTAAGGTCTTAACTCTTACTCTGGACTAATGGTTAAGGGCTTAACTCTTACTCTGGCATCACGGTTAAGGTCTTAACACTTACTCTGGACTAATGGTTAAAGTCTTAACTCTTACTCTGGGCTAATGGTTAAGGTCTTAACTCTTACTCTGGACTAATGGTTAAGGTCTTAACTCTTACTCTGGACTAATGGTTAAGGTCTTATCTCTTACTCTGGGCTAATGATTAAGGTCTTAACTCTTACTCTGGCATCATGGTTAAGGTCTTAACTCTTACTCTGGCATCATGGTTAAGGTCTTAACTCTTACTATGGACTAATGGTTAAGGTCTTAACTCTTACTCTGGACTAATGGTTAAGGTCTTAACTCTTACTCTGGCATCATGGTTAAGGTCTTAACTCTTACTCTGGACTAATGGTTAAGGTCTTAACTCTTACCCTGGGCTAATGGTTAAGGTCTTAACTCTTACTCTGGACTAATGGTTAAGGTCTTAACTCTTACTCTGGACAAATGGTTAAGGTCTTAGACTCTTACTCTGGCATCATGGTTAAGGTCTTAACTCTAACTCTGAACTAATGGTTAAGGTCTTAACTCTTACTCTGGCATCATGGTTAAGTTCGTAACTCATACTGTGGCCTATTGGTTAAGGTCCTAACTCTTACTCTGGCATCATGGTTAATATCTTAACTCTTACTCTGGCATCATGGTTAAGGTCTTAACTCTTACTCTGGATTAATGGTTAAGGTCTTAACTCTCACTCTAGCATCACGGTTAAGGTCTTAACTCTTACTCTGGGCTAATGGTTAAGGTCGTAACTCTTACTCTGGACTAATGGTTAAGGTCTTAACTCTTACTCTGGACTAATGGTTAAGGTCTTAACTCTTACTCTGGACTAATGGTTAAGGTCTTAACTCTTACTCTGGGCTAATGATTAAGGTCTTAACTCTTACTCTGGCATCATGGTTAAGGTCTTAACTCTTACTCTGGACTAATGGTTAAGGTCTTAACTCTTACTCTGGCATCACGGTTAAGGTCTTACCTCTTACTCTGGACTAATGGTTAAGGTCTTAACTCTTACTCTGGCATCATGGTTGAGGTCTTAACTCTTACTCTGGACTAATGGTTAAGGTCTTAACTCTTACTCTGGGCTAATGATTAAGGTATTAACTCTTACTCTGGCATCATGGTTAAGGTCTTAACTCTTACTCTGGACTAATGGTTAAGGTCTTAACTCTTACTCTGGCATCACGGTTAAGGTCTTAACTCTTACTCTGGACTAATGGTTAAGGTCTTAACTCTTACTCTGGCATCATGGTTGAGGTCTTAACTCTTACTCTGGACTAATGGTTAAGGTCCTAACTCTTACTCTGGTATCATGGTTAAGGTCTTAACACTTACTCTGGACTAATGGTTAAGGTCTTAACTCTTACTCTGGCATCATCGTTAAGGTCTTAACTCTTACTCTGGCATCATGGTTAAGGTCTTAGACTCTTACTCTGGACTAATGGTTAAGGTCTTAACTCTTACTCTGGACTAATGGTTAAGGTCGTAACTCTTACTCTGGCATCATCGTTAAGGTCTTAACTCTTACTCTGGCATCATGGTTAAGGTCTTAACTCTTACTCTGGACTAATGGTTAAGGTCTTAACTCTTACTCTGGACTTATGGTTAAGGTCTTAACTCTTACTCTGGCATCATGGTTAAGGTCTTAACTCTGGCATCATGGTTAAGGTCTTAACTCTTACTCTGGACTAATGGTTAAGGTCTTAACTCTTACTCTGGACTAATGGTTAAGGTCTTAACTCTTACTCTGGCATCATGGTTAAGGTCTTAAACTCTTACTCTGGACTAATGGTTAAGGTCTTAACTCTTACTTTGGGCTAATGTTTAAGGTCTTAACTCTTACTCTAGACTAATGGTTAAGGTCTTATCTCTTACTCTGGACTAATGGTTAAGGTCTTAGACTCTTACTCTGGCATCATGGATAAGGTCTTAGACTCTTACTCTGGACTACTGGTTAATGTCTTAACTCTTACTCTGGCGTCATGGTTAAGGTCTTAACTCTCACTCTGGCATCATGGTTAAGGTCTTAACTCTTACTCTGTACTCATGGTTAAGGTCTCAACTCTTACTCTGGCATCATGGTTAAGGTCTTAACTCTTACTCTGGACTAATGGTTAAGGTCTTAACTCTTACTCTGGCATCATGGTTAAGGTCTTAACTCTTACTCTGGACACATGGTTAAGGTCTTAACTCTTACTCTGGACTAATGGTTAAGGTCTTAACTCTTACTCTGGCATCATGGTTAAGGTCTTAGACTCTTACTCTGGACCAATGGTTAAGGTCTTAACTCTTACTCTGGCATCATGGTTAAGGTCTTAACTCTTAATCTGCACTAATGGTTAAGGTCTTAGACTCTTACTCTGGACTAATGGTTAAGGTCTTAACTTTTTCTCTGGGCTAATGGTTAAGGTCTTAGACTCTTACTCTGGCATCATGGTTAAGGTCTTAGACTCTTACTCTGGCATCATGGTTAAGGTCTTAACTCTTACTCTGGACTAATGGTTAAGGTCTGAACTCTTACTCTGGACTAATGGTTAAGGTCTTAACTCTTACTCTGGACTAATGGTTAAGGTCTTAGACTCTTACTCTCGTCTAATGGTTAAGGTCTTAACTCTTACTCTGGCATCATGGTTAATATCTTAACTCTTACTCTGGCATCATGGTTAAGGTCTTAACTCTTACTCTGGACTAATGGTTAAGGTCTTAACTCTCACTCTAGCATCACGGTTAAGGTCTTAACTCTTACTCTGGGCTAATGGTTAAGGTCGTAACTCTTACTCTGGACTAATGGTTAAGGTCTTAACTCTTACTCTGGACTAATGGTTAAGGTCTTAACTCTTACTCTGGACTAATGGTTAAGGTCTTAACTCTTACTCTGGGCTAATGATTAAGGTCTTAACTCTTACTCTGGCATCATGGTTAAGGTCTTAACTCTTACTCTGGCATCACGGTTAAGGTCTTAACTCTTACTCTGGACTAATGGTTAAGGTCTTAACTCTTACTCTGGCATCATGGTTGAGGTCTTAACTCTTACTCTGGACTAATGGTTAAGGTCTTAACTCTTACTCTGGCATCATCGTTAAGGTCTTAACTCTTACTCTGGCATCATGGTTAAGGTCTTAGACTCTTACTCTGGACTAATGGTTAAGGTCTTAACTCTTACTCAGGACTAATGGTTAAGGTCTTAACTCTTACTCTGGCATCATGGTTAAGGTCTTAACTCTTACTCTGGCATCATGGTTAAGGTCTTAACTCTTACTCTGGACTAATGGTTAAAGTCTTAACTCTTACTCTGGACTAATGGTTAAGGTCTTAACTCTTACTCTGGCATCATGGTTAAGGTCTTAACTCTGGCATCATGGTTAAGGTCTTAACTCTTACTCTGGACTAATGGTTAAGGTCTTAACTCTTACTCTGGCATCATGGTTAAGGTCTTAGACTCTTACTCTGGACTAATGGTTAAGGTCTTAACTCTTACTCTGGGCTAATGTTTAAGGTCTTAACTCTTACTCTAGACTAATGGTTAAGGTCTTATCTCTTACTCTGGACTAATGGTTAAGGTCTTAGACTCTTACTCTGGCATCATGGATAAGGTCTTAGACTCTTACTCTGGACTACTGGTTAATGTCTTAACTCTTACTCTGGCGTCATGGTTAAGGTCTTAACTCTCACTCTGGCATCATGGTTAAGGTCTTAACTCTTACTCTGTACTCATGGTTAAGGTCTCAACTCTTACTCTGGCATCATGGTTAAGGTCTTAACTCTTACTCTGGACTAATGGTTAAGGTCTTAACTCTTACTCTGGCATCATGGTTAAGGTCTTAACTCTTACTCTGGACACATGGTTAAGGTCTTAACTCTTACTCTGGACTAATGGTTAAGGTCTTAACTCTTACTCTGGCATCATGGTTAAGGTCTTAGACTCTTACTCTGGACTAATGGTTAAGGTCTTAACTCTTACTCTGGCATCATGGTTAAGGTCTTAACTCTTACTCTGGACTAATGGTTAAGGTCTTAGACTCTTACTCTGGACTAATGGTTAAGGTCTTAACTTTTTCTCTGGGCTAATGGTTAAGGTCTTAGACTCTTACTCTGGCATCATGGTTAAGGTCTTAGACTCTTACTCTGGCATCATGGTTAAGGTCTTAACTCTTACTCTGGACTAATGGTTAAGGTCTGAACTATTACTCTGGACTAATGGTTAAGGTCTTAACTCTTACTCTGGACTAATGGTTAAGGTCTTAGACTCTTACTCTCGACTAATGGTTAAGGTCTTAACTCTTACTCTGGAATCATGGTTAAGGTCTTAGACTCTTACTCTGGACTAATGGTTAAGGTCTTAACTCATACTCTGGACTAATGGTTAAGGTCTTAGACTCTTACTCTGGACTAATGGTTAAGGTCTTAACTCTTACTCTGGACTAATGGTTAAGGTCTTAACTATTACTCTGGACTAATGGTTAAGGTCTTAACTCTTACTCTGGACTAATGGTTACGGTCTTAACTCTTACTCTAGCATCATGGTTAAGGTCTTAACTCTTACTCTGGACTAATGGTTAAGGTCTTAACTCTTACTCTGGCATCATGGTTAAGGTCTTAACTCTTACTCTGGCATCATGGTTAAGGTCTTAACTCTTACTCTGGACTAATGGTTAAGGTCTTAGACTCTTACTCTGGACTAATGGTTAAGGTCTTAACTCTTACTCTGGCATCATGGTTAAGGTCTTAGACTCTTACTCTGGACTAATGGTTAAGGTCTTAACTCTTACTCTGGACTAATGGTTAAGGTCTTAACTCTTACTTTGGACTAATGGTTAAGGTCTTAGACTCTTACTCTCGACTAATGGTTAAGGTCTTACTCTTACTCTGGCATCATGGTTAAGGTCTTAGACTCTTACTCTCGACTAATGGTTAAGGTCTTACTCTTACTCTGGCATCATGGTTAAGGTCTTAACTCTTACTCTGGACTAATGGTTAAGGTCTTAACTCTTACTCTGGCATCATGGTTAAGGTCTTAACTCTTACTCTGGACTAATGGTTAATGTCTTAACTCTTACTCTGGGATCATGGTTAAGTTCGTAACTCTTACTGTGGCCTATTGGTTAAGGTACTAACTCTTACTCTGGCATCATGGTTAATGTCTTAACTCTTACTCTGGCATCATGGTTAAGGTCTTAACTCTTACTCTGGACTAATGGTTAAAGGCTTAACTCTTACTCTGGCATCACGGTTAAGGTCTTAACTCTTACTCTGGACTAATGGTTAAAGTCTTAACTCTTACTCTGGGCTAATGGTTAAGGTCTTAACTCTTACTCTGGACTAATGGTTAAGGTCTTAACTCTTACTCTGGACTAATGGTTAAGGTCTTATCTCTTACTCTGGGCTAATGATTAAGGTCTTAACTCTTACTCTGGCATCATGGTTAAGGTCTTAACTCTTACTCTGGCATCATGGTTAAGGTCTTAACTCTTACTCTGGACTAATGGTTAAGGTCTTAACTCTTACTCTGGCATCATGGTTAAGGTCTTAACTCTTACTCTGGCATCATGGTTAAGGTCTTAACTCTTACTATGGACTAATGGTTAAGGTCTTAACTCTTACTCTGGACTAATGGTTAAGGTCTTAACTCTTACTCTGGCATCATGGTTAAGGTCTTAGACTCTTACTCTGGAATAATGGTTAAGGTCTTAACTCTTACTCTGGACTAATGGTTAAGGTCTTAACTCTTACTCTGGCATCACGGTTAAGGTCTTAACTCTTACTCTGGACTAATGGTTAAGGTCTTAACTCTTACTCTGGGCTAATGGTTAAGGTCTTAACTCTTACTCTGGACTAATGGTTAAGGTCTTAACTCTTACTCTGGACAAATGGTTAAGGTCTTAGACTCTTACTCTGGCATCATGGTTAAGGTCTTAACTCTTACTCTGAACTAATGGTTAAGGTCTTAACTCTTACTCTGGCATCATAGTTAAGTTCGTAACTCATACTGTGGCCTATTGGTTAAGGTCCTAACTCTTACTTTGGCATCATGGTTAATATCTTAACTCTTACTCTGGCATCATGGTTAAGGTCTTAACTCTTACTCTGGACTAATGGTTAAGGTCTTAACTCTTACTCTAGCATCACGGTTAAGGTCTTAACTCTTACTCTGGGCTAATGGTTAAGGTCTTAACTCTTACTCTGGACTAATGGTTAAGGTCTTAACTCTTACTCTGGACTAATGGTTAAGGTCTTAGACTCTTACTCTCGACTAATGGTTAAGGTCTTACTCTTACTCTGGCATCATGGTTAAGGTCTTAGACTCTTACTCTGGACTAATGGTTAAGGTCTTAACTCATACTCTGGACTAATGGTTAAGGTCTTAACTCTTACTCTGGACTAATGGTTAAGGTATTAACTCTTACTCTGGCATCATGGTTAAGGTCTTAACTCTTACTCTGGACTAATGGTTAAGGTCTTAACTCTTACTCTGGCATCATGGTTAAGGTCTTAACTCTTACTCTGGACTAATGGTTAAGGTCTTAACTCTTACTCTGGGATCATGGTTAAGTTCGTAACTCTTACTGTGGCCTATTGGTTAAGGTCCTAACTCTTACTCTGGCATCATGGTTAATGTCTTAACTCTTACTCTGGCATCATGGTTAAGGTCTTAACTCTTACTCTGGACTAATGGTTAAGGGCTTAACTCTTACTCTGGCTTCACGGTTAAGGTCTTAACTCTTACTCTGGACTAATGGTTAAAGTCTTAATTCTTACTCTGGGCTAATGGTTAAGGTCTTAACTCTTACTCTGGACTAATGGTTAAGGTCTTAACTCTTACTCTGGACTAATGGTTAAGGTCTTATCTCTTACTCTGGGCTAATGATTAAGGTCTTAACTCTTACTCTGGCATCATGGTTAAGGTCTTAACTCTTACTCTGGCATCATGGTTAAGGTCTTAACTCTTACTCTGGACTAATGGTTAAGGTCTTAACTCTTACTCTGGCATCACGGCTAAGGTCTTAACTCTTACTCTGGACTAATGGATAAGGTCTTAACTCTTACTCTGGACTAATGGTTAAGGTCTTAACTCTTACTCTGGACTAATGGTTAAGGTCTTAACTCTTACTCTAGCATCATGGTTAAGGTCTTAACTCTTACTCTGGCATCACGGTTAAGGTCTTAACTCTTACTCTGGACTAATGGTTAAGGTCTTAACTCTTACTCTAGCATCATGGTTAAGGTCTTAACTCTTACTCTGGACTAATGGTTAAGGTCTTAACTCTTACTCTGGCATCATGGTTAAGGTCTTAGACTCTTACTCTGGAATAATGGTTAAGGTCTTAACTCTTACTTTGGCATCATGGTTAATATCTTAACTCTTACTCTGGCATCATGGTTAAGGTCTTAACTCTTACTCTGGACTAATGGTTAAGGTCTTAACTCTTACTCTGGCATCACGGCTAAGGTCTTAACTCTTACTCTGGACTAATGGATAAGGTCTTAACTCTTACTCTGGACTAATGGTTAAGGTCTTAACTCTTACTCTGGACTAATGGTTAAGGTCTTAACTCTTACTCTAGCATCATGGTTAAGGTCTTAACTCTTACTCTGGCATCACGGTTAAGGTCTTAACTCTTACTCTGGACTAATGGTTAAGGTCTTAACTCTTACTCTAGCATCATGGTTAAGGTCTTAACTCTTACTCTGGACTAATGGTTAAGGTCTTAACTCTTACTCTGGCATCATGGTTAAGGTCTTAGACTCTTACTCTGGAATAATGGTTAAGGTCTTAACTCTTACTTTGGCATCATGGTTAATATCTTAACTCTTACTCTGGCATCATGGTTAAGGTCTTAACTCTTACTCTGGACTAATGGTTAAGGTCTTAACTCTTACTCTAGCATCACGGTTAAGGTCTTAACTCTTACTCTGGGCTAATGGTTAAGGTCTTAACTCTTACTCTGGACTAATGGTTAAGGTCTTAACTCTTACTCTGGACTAATGGTTAAGGTCTTAACTCTTACTCTGGGCTAATGATTAAGGTCTTAACTCTTACTCTGGCATCATGGTTAAGGTCTTAACTCTTACTCTGGACTATTGGTTAAGGTCTTAACTCTTACTCTGGACTAATGGTTACGGTCTTAACTCTTACTCTAGCATCATGGTTAAGGTCTTAACTCTTACTCTGGACTAATGGTTAAGGTCTTAACTCTTACTCTGGCATCATGGTTAAGGTCTTAACTCTTACTCTGGACTAATGGTTAAGGTCTTAGACTCTTACTCGGGACTAATGGTTAAGGTCTTAACTCTTACTCTGGCATAATGGTTAAGGTCTTAGACTCTTACTCTGGACTAATGGTTAAGGTCTTAACTCTTACTCTGGACTAATGGTTAAGGTCTTAACTCTTACTCTGGACTAATGGTTAAGGTCTTAGACTCTTACTCTCGACTAATGGTTAAGGTCTTACTCTTACTCTGGCATCATGGTTAAGGTCTTAGACTCTTACTCTCGACTAATGGTTAAGGTCTTACTCTTACTCTGGCATCATGGTTAAGGTCTTAACTCTTACTCTGGACTAATGGTTAAGGTCTTAACTCTTACTCTGGCATCATGGTTAAGGTCTTAACTCTTACTCTGGACTAATGGTTAATGTCTTAACTCTTACTCTGGGATCATGGTTAAGTTCGTAACTCTTACTGTGGCCTATTGGTTAAGGTCCTAACTCTTACTCTGGCATCATGGTTAATGTCTTAACTCTTACTCTGGCATCATGGTTAAGGTCTTAACTCTTACTCTGGACTAATGGTTAAGGGCTTAACTCTTACTCTGGCATCACGGTTAAGGTCTTAACTCTTACTCTGGACTAATGGTTAAAGTCTTAACTCTTACTCTGGGATAATGGTTAAGGTCTTAACTCTTACTCTGGACTAATGGTTAAGGTCTTAACTCTTACTCTGGACTAATGGTTAAGGTCTTATCTCTTACTCTGGGCTAATGATTAAGGTCTTAACTCTTACTCTGGCATCATGGTTAAGGTCTTAACTCTTACTCTGGCATCATGGTTAAGGTCTTAACTCTTACTCTGGACTAATGGTTAAGGTCTTAACTCTTACTCTGGCATCATGGTTAAGGTCTTAACTCTTACTCTGGCATCATGGTTAAGGTCTTAACTCTTACTATGGACTAATGGTTAAGGTCTTAACTCTTACTCTGGACTAATGGTTAAGGTCTTAACTCTTACTCTGGCATCACGGTTAAGGTCTTAACTCTTACTCTGGACTAATGGTTAAGGTCTTAACTCTTACTCTGGGCTAATGGTTAAGGTCTTAACTCTTACTCTGGACAAATGGTTAAGGTCTTAGACTCTTACTCTGGCATCATGGTTAAGGTCTTAACTCTAACTCTGAACTAATGGTTAAGGTCTTAACTCTTACTCTGGCATCATGGTTAAGTTCGTAACTCATACTGTGGCCTATTGGTTAAGGTCCTAACTCTTACTCTGGCATCATGGTTAATATCTTAACTCTTACTCTGGCATCATGGTTAAGGTCTTAACTATTACTCTGGACTAATGGTTAAGGTCTTAACTCTCACTCTAGCATCACGGTTAAGGTCTTAACTCTTACTCTGGGCTAATGGTTAAGGTCGTAACTCTTACTCTGGACTAATGGTTAAGGTCTTAACTCTTACTCTGGACTAATGGTTAAGGTCTTAACTCTTACTCTGGACTAATGGTTAAGGTCTTAACTCTTACTCTGGGCTAATGATTAAGGTCTTAACTCTTACTCTGGCATCATGGTTAAGGTCTTAACTCTTACTCTGGACTAATGGTTAAGGTCTTAACTCTTACTCTGGCATCACGGTTAAGGTCTTAACTCTTACTCTGGACTAATGGTTAAAGTCTTAACTCTTACTCTGGCATCATGGTTGAGGTCTTAACTCTTACTCTGGACTAATGGTTAAGGTCTTAACTCTTACTCTGGGCTAATGATTAAGGTATTAACTCTTACTCTGGCATCATGGTTAAGGTCTTAACTCTTACTCTGGACTAATGGTTAAGGTCTTAACTCTTACTCTGGCATCACGGTTAAGGTCTTAACTCTTACTCTGGACTAATGGTTAAGGTCTTAACTCTTACTCTGGCATCATGGTTGAGGTCTTAACTCTTACTCTGGACTAATGGTTAAGGTCCTAACTCTTACTCTGGTATCATGGTTAAGGTCTTAACACTTACTCTGGACTAATGGTTAAGGTCTTAACTCTTACTCTGGCATCATCGTTAAGGTCTTAACTCTTACTCTGGCATCATGGTTAAGGTCTTAGACTCTTACTCTGGACTAATGGTTAAGGTCTTAACTCTTACTCTGACTAATGGTTAAGGTCTTAACTCTTACTCTGGCATCATCGTTAAGGTCTTAACTCTTACTCTGGCATCATGGTTAAGGTCTTAACTCTTACTCTGGACTAATGGTTAAGGTCTTAACTCTTACTCTGGACTAATGGTTAAGGTCTTAACTCTTACTCTGGCATCATGGTTAAGGTCTTAACTCTGGCATCATGGTTAAGGTCTTAACTCTTACTCTGGACTAATGGTTAAGGTCTTAACTCTTACTCTGGACTAATGGTTAAGGTCTTAACTCTTACTCTGGCATCATGGTTAAGGTCTTAAACTCTTACTCTGGACTAATGGTTAAGGTCTTAACTCTTACTTTGGGCTAATGTTTAAGGTCTTAACTCTTACTCTAGACTAATGGTTAAGGTCTTATCTCTTACTCTGGACTAATGGTTAAGGTCTTAGACTCTTACTCTGGCATCATGGATAAGGTCTTAGACTCTTACTCTGGACTACTGGTTAATGTCTTAACTCTTACTCTGGCGTCATGGTTAAGGTCTTAACTCTCACTCTGGCATCATGGTTAAGGTCTTAACTCTTACTCTGTACTCATGGTTAAGGTCTCAACTCTTACTCTGGCATCATGGTTAAGGTCTTAACTCTTACTCTGGACTAATGGTTAAGGTCTTAACTCTTACTCTGGCATCATGGTTAAGGTCTTAACTCTTACTCTGGACACATGGTTAAGGTCTTAACTCTTACTCTGGACTAATGGTTAAGGTCTTAACTCTTACTCTGGCATCATGGTTAAGGTCTTAGACTCTTACTCTGGACCAATGGTTAAGGTCTTAACTCTTACTCTGGCATCATGGTTAAGGTCTTAACTCTTAATCTGGACTAATGGTTAAGGTCTTAGACTCTTACTCTGGACTAATGGTTAAGGTCTTAACTTTTTCTCTGGGCTAATGGTTAAGGTCTTAGACTCTTACTCTGGCATCATGGTTAAGGTCTTAGACTCTTACTCTGGCATCATGGTTAAGGTCTTAACTCTTACTCTGGACTAATGGTTAAGGTCTGAACTCTTACTCTGGACTAATGGTTAAGGTCTTAACTCTTACTCTGGACTAATGGTTAAGGTCTTAGACTCTTACTCTCGACTAATGGTTAAGGTCTTAACTCTTACTCTGGCATCATGGTTAATATCTTAACTCTTACTCTGGCATCATGGTTAAGGTCTTAACTCTTACTCTGGACTAATGGTTAAGGTCTTAACTCTCACTCTAGCATCACGGTTAAGGTCTTAACTCTTACTCTGGGCTAATGGTTAAGGTCGTAACTCTTACTCTGGACTAATGGTTAAGGTCTTAACTCTTACTCTGGACTAATGGTTAAGGTCTTAACTCTTACTCTGGACTAATGGTTAAGGTCTTAACTCTTACTCTGGGCTAATGATTAAGGTCTTAACTCTTACTCTGGCATCATGGTTAAGGTCTTAACTCTAACTCTGGACTAATGGTTAAGGTCTTAACTCTTACTCTGGCATCACGGTTAAGGTCTTAACTCTTACTCTGGACTAATGGTTAAGGTCTTAACTCTTACTCTGGCATCATGGTTGAGGTCTTAACTCTTACTCTGGACTAATGGTTAAGGTCTTAACTCTTACTCTGGCATCATCGTTAAGGTCTTAACTCTTACTCTGGCATCATGGTTAAGGTCTTAGACTCTTACTCTGGACTAATGGTTAAGGTCTTAACTCTTACTCTGGACTAATGGTTAAGGTCCTAACTCTTACTTTGGCATCATGGTTAATATCTTAACTCTTACTCTGGCATCATGGTTAAGGTCTTAACTCTTACTCTGGACTAATGGTTAAGGTCTTAACTCTTACTCTAGCATCACGGTTAAGGTCTTAACTCTTACTCTGGGCTAATGGTTAAGGTCTTAACTCTTACTCTGGACTAATGGTTAAGGTCTTAACTCTTACTCTGGACTAATGGTTAAGGTCTTAACTCTTACTCTGGGCTAATGATTAAGGTCTTAACTCTTACTCTGGCATCACGGTTAAGGTCTTAACTCTTACTCTGGACTATTGGTTAAGGTCTTAACTCTTACTCTGGACTAATGGTTACGGTCTTAACTCTTACTCTAGCATCATGGTTAAGGTCTTAACTCTTACTCTGGACTAATGGTTAAGGTCTTAACTCTTACTCTGGCATCATGGTTAAGGTCTTAACTCTTACTCTGGCATCATGGTTAAGGTCTTAACTCTTACTCTGGACTAATGGTTAAGGTCTTAGACTCTTACTCTGGACTAATGGTTAAGGTCTTAACTCTTACTCTGGCATCATGGTTAAGGTCTTAGACTCTTACTCTGGACTAATGGTTAAGGTCTTAACTCTTACTCTGGACTAATGGTTAAGGTCTTAACTCTTACTCTGGACTAATGGTTAAGGTCTTAGACTCTTACTCTCGACTAATGGTTAAGGTCTTACTCTTACTCTGGCATCATGGTTAAGGTCTTAGACTCTTACTCTCGACTAATGGTTAAGGTCTTACTCTTACTCTGGCATCATGGTTAAGGTCTTAACTCTTACTCTGGACTAATGGTTAAGGTCTTAACTCTTACTCTGGCATCATGGTTAAGGTCTTAACTCTTACTCTGGACTAATGGTTAATGTCTTAACTCTTACTCTGGGATCATGGTTAAGTTCGTAACTCTTACTGTGGCCTATTGGTTAAGGTCCTAACTCTTACTCTGGCATCATGGTTAATGTCTTAACTCTTACTCTGGCATCATGGTTAAGGTCTTAACTCTTGCTCTGGACTAATGGTTAAGGGCTTAACTCTTACTCTGGCATCACGGTTAAGGTCTTAACTCTTACTCTGGACTAATGGTTAAAGTCTTAACTCTTACTCTGGGCTAATGGTTAAGGTCTTAACTCTTACTCTGGACTAATGGTTAAGGTCTTAACTCTTACTCTGGACTAATGGTTAAGGTCTTATCTCTTACTCTGGGCTAATGATTAAGGTCTTAACTCTTACTCTGGCATCATGGTTAAGGTCTTAACTCTTACTCTGGCATCATGGTTAAGGTCTTAACTCTTACTCTGGACTAATGGTTAAGGTCTTAACTCTTACTCTGGCATCATGGTTAAGGTCTTAACTCTTACTCTGGCATCATGGTTAAGGTCTTAACTCTTACTATGGACTAATGGTTAAGGTCTTAACTCTTACTCTGGACTAATGGTTAAGGTCTTAACTCTTACTCTGGCATCATGGTTAAGGTCTTAGACTCTTACTCTGGAATAATGGTTAAGGTCTTAACTCTTACTCTGGACTAATGGTTAAGGTCTTAACTCTTTCACTGGCATCACGGTTAAGGTCTTAACTCTTACTCTGGACTAATGGTTAAGGTCTTAACTCTTACTCTGGACTAATGGTTAAGGTCTTATCTCTTACTCTGGGCTAATGATTAAGGTCTTCACTCTTACTCTGGCATCATGGTTAAGGTCTTAACTCTTACTCTGGCATCATGGTTAAGGTCTTAACTCTTACTCTGGACTAATGGTTAAGGTCTTAACTCTTACTCTGGCATCACGGTTAAGGTCTTAACTCTTACTCTGGACTAATGGATAAGGTCTTAACTCTTACTCTGGACTAATGGTTAAGGTCTTAACTCTTACTCTAGCATCATGCTTAAGGTCTTAACTCTTACTCTGGCATCACGGTTAAGGTCTTAACTCTTACTCTGGACTAATGGATAAGGTCTTCACTCTTACTCTGGCATCATGGTTAAGGTCTTAACTCTTACTCTGGCATCATGGTTAAGGTCTTAACTCTTACTCTGGACTAATGGTTAAGGTCTTAACTCTTACTCTGGCATCACGGTTAAGGTCTTAACTCTTACTCTGGACTAATGGATAAGGTCTTAACTCTTACTCTGGACTAATGGTTAAGGTCTTAACTCTTACTCTGGCATCATGGTTAAGGTCTTAGACTCTTACTCTGGAATAATGGTTAAGGTCTTAACTCTTACTCTGGACTAATGGTTAAGGTCTTAACTCTTTCACTGGCATCACGGTTAAGGTCTTAACTCTTACTCTGGACTAATGGTTAAGGTCTTAACTCTTACTCTGGGCTAATGGTTAAGGTCTTAACTCTTACTCTGGACTAATGGTTAAGGTCTTAACTCTTACTCTGGACAAATGGTTAAGGTCTTAGACTCTTACTCTGGCATCATGGTTAAGGTCTTAACTCTTACTCTGAACTAATGGTTAAGGTCTTAACTCTTACTCTGGCATCATAGTTAAGTTCGTAACTCATACTGTGGCCTATTGGTTAAGGTCCTAACTCTTACTTTGGCATCATGGTTAATATCTTAACTCTTACTCTGGCATCATGGTTAAGGTCTTAACTCTTACTCTGGACTAATGGTTAAGGTCTTAACTCTTACTCTAGCATCACGGTTAAGGTCTTAACTCTTACTCTGGGCTAATGGTTAAGGTCTTAACTCTTACTCTGGACTAATGGTTAAGGTCTTAACTCTTACTCTGGACTAATGGTTAAGGTCTTAGACTTTTACTCTCGACTAATGGTTAAGGTCTTACTCTTACTCTGGCATCATGGTTAAGGTCTTAGACTCTTACTCTGGACTAATGGTTAAGGTCTTAACTCATACTCTGGACTAATGGTTAAGGTCTTAACTCTTACTCTGGACTAATGGTTAAGGTATTAACTCTTACTCTGGCATCATGGTTAAGGTCTTAACTCTTACTCTGGACTAATGGTTAAGGTCTTAACTCTTACTCTGGCATCATGGTTAAGGTCTTAACTCTTACTCTGGACAAATGGTTAAGGTCTTAACTCTTACTCTGGGATCATGGTTAAGTTCGTAACTCTTACTGTGGCCTATTGGTTAAGGTCCTAACTCTTACTCTGGCATCATGGTTAATGTCTTAACTCTTACTCTGGCATCATGGTTAAGGTCTTAACTCTTACTCTGGACTAATGGTTAAGGGCTTAACTCTTACTCTGGCTTCACGGTTAAGGTCTTGACTCTTACTCTGGACTAATGGTTAAAGTCTTAATTCTTACTCTGGGCTAATGGTTAAGGTCTTAACTCTTACTCTGGACTAATGGTTAAGGTCTTAACTCTTACTCTGGACTAATGGTTAAGGTCTTAACTCTTACTCTGGACTAATGGTTAAGGTCTTATCTCTTACTCTGGGCTAATGATTAAGGTCTTCACTCTTACTCTGGCATCATGGTTAAGGTCTTAACTCTTACTCTGGCATCATGGTTAAGGTCTTAACTCTTACTCTGGACTAATGGTTAAGGTCTTAACTCTTACTCTGGCATCACGGTTAAGGTCTTAACTCTTACTCTGGACTAATGGATAAGGTCTTAACTCTTACTCTGGACTAATGGTTAAGGTCTTAACTCTTACTCTAGCATCATGCTTAAGGTCTTAACTCTTACTCTGGCATCACGGTTAAGGTCTTAACTCTTACTCTGGACTAATGGATAAGGTCTTAACTCTTACTCTGGACTAATGGTTAAGGTCTTAACTCTTACTCTAGCATCATGGTTAAGGTCTTAACTCTTACTCTGGACTTATGGTTAAGGTCTTAACTCTTACTCTGGCATCATCGTTAAGGTCTTAACTCTTACTCTGGCATCATGGTTAAGGTCTTAACTCTTACTATGGACTAATGGTTAAGGTCTTAACTCTTACTCTGGACTAATGGTTAAGGTCTTAACTCTTACTCTGGCATCATGGTTAAGGTCTTAGACTCTTACTCTGGAATAATGGTTAAGGTCTTAACTCTTACTTTGGCATCATGGTTAATATCTTAACTCTTACTCTGGCATCATGGTTAAGGTCTTAACTCTTACTCTGGACTAATGGTTAAGGTCTTAACTCTTACTCTAGCATCACGGTTAAGGTCTTAACTCTTACTCTGGGCTAATGGTTAAGGTCTTAACTCTTACTCTGGACTAATGGTTAAGGTCTTAACTCTTACTCTGGACTAATGGTTAAGGTCTTAACTCTTACTCTGGGCTAATGATTAAGGTCTTAACTCTTACTCTGGCATCATGGTTAAGGTCTTAACTCTTACTCTGGACTATTGGTTAAGGTCTTAACTCTTACTCTGGACTAATGGTTACGGTCTTAACTCTTACTCTAGCATCATGGTTAAGGTCTTAACTCTTACTCTGGACTAATGGTTAAGGTCTTAACTCTTACTCTGGCATCATGGTTAAGGTCTTAACTCTTACTCTGGCATCATGGTTAAGGTCTTAACTCTTACTCTGGACTAATGGTTAAGGTCTTAGACTCTTACTCTGGACTAATGGTTAAGGTCTTAACTCTTACTCTGGCATAATGGTTAAGGTCTTAGACTCTTACTCTGGACTAATGGTTAAGGTCTTAACTCTTACTCTGGACTAATGGTTAAGGTCTTAACTCTTACTCTGGACTAATGGTTAAGGTCTTAGACTCTTACTCTCGACTAATGGTTAAGGTCTTACTCTTACTCTGGCATCATGGTTAAGGTCTTAGACTCTTACTCTCGACTAATGGTTAAGGTCTTACTCTTACTCTGGCATCATGGTTAAGGTCTTAACTCTTACTCTGGACTAATGGTTAAGGTCTTAACTCTTACTCTGGCCTCATGGTTAAGGTCTTAACTCTTACTCTGGACTAATGGTTAATGTCTTAACTCTTACTCTGGGATCATGGTTAAGTTCGTAACTCTTACTGTGGCCTATTGGTTAAGGTCCTAACTCTTACTCTGGCATCATGGTTAATGTCTTAACTCTTACTCTGGCATCATGGTTAAGGTCTTAACTCTTACTCTGGACTAATGGTTAAGGGCTTAACTCTTACTCTGGCATCACGGTTAAGGTCTTAACACTTACTCTGGACTAATGGTTAAAGTCTTAACTCTTACTCTGGGCTAATGGTTAAGGTCTTAACTCTTACTCTGGACTAATGGTTAAGGTCTTAACTCTTACTCTGGACTAATGGTTAAGGTCTTATCTCTTACTCTGGGCTAATGATTAAGGTCTTAACTCTTACTCTGGCATCATGGTTAAGGTCTTAACTCTTACTCTGGCATCATGGTTAAGGTCTTAACTCTTACTATGGACTAATGGTTAAGGTCTTAACTCTTACTCTGGACTAATGGTTAAGGTCTTAACTCTTACTCTGGCATCACGGTTAAGGTCTTAACTCTTACTCTGGACTAATGGTTAAGGTCTTAACTCTTACCCTGGGCTAATGGTTAAGGTCTTAACTCTTACTCTGGACTAATGGTTAAGGTCTTAACTCTTACTCTGGACAAATGGTTAAGGTCTTAGACTCTTACTCTGGCATCATGGTTAAGGTCTTAACTCTAACTCTGAACTAATGGTTAAGGTCTTAACTCTTACTCTGGCATCATGGTTAAGTTCGTAACTCATACTGTGGCCTATTGGTTAAGGTCCTAACTCTTACTCTGGCATCATGGTTAATATCTTAACTCTTACTCTGGCATCATGGTTAAGGTCTTAACTCTTACTCTGGATTAATGGTTAAGGTCTTAACTCTCACTCTAGCATCACGGTTAAGGTCTTAACTCTTACTCTGGGCTAATGGTTAAGGTCGTAACTCTTACTCTGGACTAATGGTTAAGGTCTTAACTCTTACTCTGGACTAATGGTTAAGGTCTTAACTCTTACTCTGGACTAATGGTTAAGGTCTTAACTCTTACTCTGGGCTAATGATTAAGGTCTTAACTCTTACTCTGGCATCATGGTTAAGGTCTTAACTCTTACTCTGGACTAATGGTTAAGGTCTTAACTCTTACTCTGGCATCACGGTTAAGGTCTTAACTCTTACTCTGGACTAATGGTTAAGGTCTTAACTCTTACTCTGGCATCATGGTTGAGGTCTTAACTCTTACTCTGGACTAATGGTTAAGGTCTTAACTCTTACTCTGGGCTAATGATTAAGGTATTAACTCTTACTCTGGCATCATGGTTAAGGTCTTAACTCTTACTCTGGACTAATGGTTAAGGTCTTAACTCTTACTCTGGCATCACGGTTAAGGTCTTAACTCTTACTCTGGACTAATGGTTAAGGTCTTAACTCTTACTCTGGCATCATGGTTGAGGTCTTAACTCTTACTCTGGACTAATGGTTAAGGTCCTAACTCTTACTCTGGTATCATGGTTAAGGTCTTAACACTTACTCTGGACTAATGGTTAAGGTCTTAACTCTTACTCTGGCATCATCGTTAAGGTCTTAACTCTTACTCTGGCATCATGGTTAAGGTCTTAGACTCTTACTCTGGACTAATGGTTAAGGTCTTAACTCTTACTCTGGACTAATGGTTAAGGTCGTAACTCTTACTCTGGCATCATCGTTAAGGTCTTAACTCTTACTCTGGCATCATGGTTAAGGTCTTAACTCTTACTCTGGACTAATGGTTAAGGTCTTAACTCTTACTCTGGACTTATGGTTAAGGTCTTAACTCTTACTCTGGCATCATGGTTAAGGTCTTAACTCTGGCATCATGGTTAAGGTCTTAACTCTTACTCTGGACTAATGGTTAAGGTCTTAACTCTTACTCTGGACTAATCGTTGAGGTCTTAACTCTTACTCTGGCATCATGGTTAAGGTCTTAAACTCTTACTCTGGACTAATGGTTAAGGTCTTAACTCTTACTTTGGGCTAATGTTTAAGGTCTTAACTCTTACTCTGGACTAATGGTTAAGGTCTTAACTCTTACTCTGGACAAATGGTTAAGGTCTTAACTCTTACTCTGGGATCATGGTTAAGTTCGTAACTCTTACTGTGGCCTATTGGTTAAGGTCCTAACTCTTACTCTGGCATCATGGTTAATGTCTTAACTCTTACTCTGGCATCATGGTTAAGGTCTTAACTCTTACTCTGGACTAATGGTTAAGGGCTTAACTCTTACTCTGGCTTCACGGTTAAGGTCTTGACTCTTACTCTGGACTAATGGTTAAAGTCTTAATTCTTACTCTGGGCTAATGGTTAAGGTCGTAACTCTTACTCTGGACTAATGGTTAAGGTCTTAACTCTTACTTTGGGCTAATGTTTAAGGTCTTAACTCTTACTCTAGACTAATGGTTAAGGTCTTATCTCTTACTCTGGACTAATGGTTAAGGTCTTAGACTCTTACTCTGGCATCATGGATAAGGTCTTAGACTCTTACTCTGGACTACTGGTTAATGTCTTAACTCTTACTCTGGCGTCATGGTTAAGGTCTTAACTCTCACTCTGGCATCATGGTTAAGGTCTTAACTCTTACTCTGTACTCATGGTTAAGGTCTCAACTCTTACTCTGGCATCATGGTTAAGGTCTTAACTCTTACTCTGGACTAATGGTTAAGGTCTTAACTCTTACTCTGGCATCATGGTTAAGGTCTTAACTCTTACTCTGGACACATGGTTAAGGTCTTAACTCTTACTCTGGACTAATGGTTAAGGTCTTAACTCTTACTCTGGCATCATGGTTAAGGTCTTAGACTCTTACTCTGGACCAATGGTTAAGGTCTTAACTCTTACTCTGGCATCATGGTTAAGGTCTTAACTCTTAATCTGGACTAATGGTTAAGGTCTTAGACTCTTACTCTGGACTAATGGTTAAGGTCTTAACTTTTTCTCTGGGCTAATGGTTAAGGTCTTAGACTCTTACTCTGGCATCATGGTTAAGGTCTTAGACTCTTACTCTGGCATCATGGTTAAGGTCTTAACTCTTACTCTGGACTAATGGTTAAGGTCTGAACTCTTACTCTGGACTAATGGTTAAGGTCTTAACTCTTACTCTGGACTAATGGTTAAGGTCTTAGACTCTTACTCTCGTCTAATGGTTAAGGTCTTAACTCTTACTCTGGCATCATGGTTAATATCTTAACTCTTACTCTGGCATCATGGTTAAGGTCTTAACTCTTACTCTGGACTAATGGTTAAGGTCTTAACTCTCACTCTAGCATCACGGTTAAGGTCTTAACTCTTACTCTGGGCTAATGGTTAAGGTCGTAACTCTTACTCTGGACTAATGGTTAAGGTCTTAACTCTTACTCTGGACTAATGGTTAAGGTCTTAACTCTTACTCTGGACTAATGGTTAAGGTCTTAACTCTTACTCTGGGCTAATGATTAAGGTCTTAACTCTTACTCTGGCATCATGGTTAAGGTCTTAACTCTTACTCTGGCATCACGGTTAAGGTCTTAACTCTTACTCTGGACTAATGGTTAAGGTCTTAACTCTTACTCTGGCATCATGGTTGAGGTCTTAACTCTTACTCTGGACTAATGGTTAAGGTCTTAACTCTTACTCTGGCATCATCGTTAAGGTCTTAACTCTTACTCTGGCATCATGGTTAAGGTCTTAGACTCTTACTCTGGACTAATGGTTAAGGTCTTAACTCTTACTCTGGACTAATGGTTAAGGTCTTAACTCTTACTCTGGCATCATGGTTAAGGTCTTAACTCTTACTCTGGCATCATGGTTAAGGTCTTAACTCTTACTCTGGACTAATGGTTAAAGTCTTAACTCTTACTCTGGACTAATGGTTAAGGTCTTAACTCTTACTCTGGCATCATGGTTAAGGTCTTAACTCTGGCATCATGGTTAAGGTCTTAACTCTTACTCTGGACTAATGGTTAAGGTCTTAACTCTTACTCTGGCATCATGGTTAAGGTCTTAGACTCTTACTCTGGACTAATGGTTAAGGTCTTAACTCTTACTCTGGGCTAATGTTTAAGGTCTTAACTCTTACTCTAGACTAATGGTTAAGGTCTTATCTCTTACTCTGGACTAATGGTTAAGGTCTTAGACTCTTACTCTGGCATCATGGATAAGGTCTTAGACTCTTACTCTGGACTACTGGTTAATGTCTTAACTCTTACTCTGGCGTCATGGTTAAGGTCTTAACTCTCACTCTGGCATCATGGTTAAGGTCTTAACTCTTACTCTGTACTCATGGTTAAGGTCTCAACTCTTACTCTGGCATCATGGTTAAGGTCTTAACTCTTACTCTGGACTAATGGTTAAGGTCTTAACTCTTACTCTGGCATCATGGTTAAGGTCTTAACTCTTACTCTGGACACATGGTTAAGGTCTTAACTCTTACTCTGGACTAATGGTTAAGGTCTTAACTCTTACTCTGGCATCATGGTTAAGGTCTTAGACTCTTACTCTGGACTAATGGTTAAGGTCTTAACTCTTACTCTGGCATCATGGTTAAGGTCTTAACTCTTACTCTGGACTAATGGTTAAGGTCTTAGACTCTTACTCTGGACTAATGGTTAAGGTCTTAACTTTTTCTCTGGGCTAATGGTTAAGGTCTTAGACTCTTACTCTGGCATCATGGTTAAGGTCTTAGACTCTTACTCTGGCATCATGGTTAAGGTCTTAACTCTTACTCTGGACTAATGGTTAAGGTCTGAACTCTTACTCTGGACTAATGGTTAAGGTCTTAACTCTTACTCTGGACTAATGGTTAAGGTCTTAGACTCTTACTCTCGACTAATGGTTAAGGTCTTAACTCTTACTCTGGAATCATGGTTAAGGTCTTAGACTCTTACTCTGGACTAATGGTTAAGGTCTTAACTCATACTCTGGACTAATGGTTAAGGTCTTAGACTCTTACTCTGGACTAATGGTTAAGGTCTTAACTCTTACTCTGGACTAATGGTTAAGGTCTTAACTCTTACTCTGGACTAATGGTTAAGGTCTTAACTCTTACTCTGGACTAATGGTTACGGTCTTAACTCTTACTCTAGCATCATGGTTAAGGTCTTAACTCTTACTCTGGACTAATGGTTAAGGTCTTAACTCTTACTCTGGCATCATGGTTAAGGTCTTAACTCTTACTCTGGCATCATGGTTAAGGTCTTAACTCTTACTCTGGACTAATGGTTAAGGTCTTAGACTCTTACTCTGGACTAATGGTTAAGGTCTTAACTCTTACTCTGGCATCATGGTTAAGGTCTTAGACTCTTACTCTGGACTAATGGTTAAGGTCTTAACTCTTACTCTGGACTAATGGTTAAGGTCTTAACTCTTACTTTGGACTAATGGTTAAGGTCTTAGACTCTTACTCTCGACTAATGGTTAAGGTCTTACTCTTACTCTGGCATCATGGTTAAGGTCTTAGACTCTTACTCTCGACTAATGGTTAAGGTCTTACTCTTACTCTGGCATCATGGTTAAGGTCTTAACTCTTACTCTGGACTAATGGTTAAGGTCTTAACTCTTACTCTGGCATCATGGTTAAGGTCTTAACTCTTACTCTGGACTAATGGTTAATGTCTTAACTCTTACTCTGGGATCATGGTTAAGTTCGTAACTCCTACTGTGGCCTATTGGTTAAGGTCCTAACTCTTACTCTGGCATCATGGTTAATGTCTTAACTCTTACTCTGGCATCATGGTTAAGGTCTTAACTCTTACTCTGGACTAATGGTTAAAGGCTTAACTCTTACTCTGGCATCACGGTTAAGGTCTTAACTCTTACTCTGGACTAATGGTTAAAGTCTTAACTCTTACTCTGGGCTAATGGTTAAGGTCTTAACTCTTACTCTGGACTAATGGTTAAGGTCTTAACTCTTACTCTGGACTAATGGTTAAGGTCTTATCTCTTACTCTGGGCTAATGATTAAGGTCTTAACTCTTACTCTGGCATCATGGTTAAGGTCTTAACTCTTACTCTGGCATCATGGTTAAGGTCTTAACTCTTACTCTGGACTAATGGTTAAGGTCTTAACTCTTACTCTGGCATCATGGTTAAGGTCTTAACTCTTACTCTGGCATCATGGTTAAGGTCTTAACTCTTACTATGGACTAATGGTTAAGGTCTTAACTCTTACTCTGGACTAATGGTTAAGGTCTTAACTCTTACTCTGGCATCATGGTTAAGGTCTTAGACTCTTACTCTGGAATAATGGTTAAGGTCTTAACTCTTACTCTGGACTAATGGTTAAGGTCTTAACTCTTACTCTGGCATCACGGTTAAGGTCTTAACTCTTACTCTGGACTAATGGTTAAGGTCTTAACTCTTACTCTGGGCTAATGGTTAAGGTCTTAACTCTTACTCTGGACTAATGGTTAAGGTCTTAACTCTTACTCTGGACAAATGGTTAAGGTCTTAGACTCTTACTCTGGCATCATGGTTAAGGTCTTAACTCTTACTCTGAACTAATGGTTAAGGTCTTAACTCTTACTCTGGCATCATAGTTAAGTTCGTAACTCATACTGTGGCCTATTGGTTAAGGTCCTAACTCTTACTTTGGCATCATGGTTAATATCTTAACTCTTACTCTGGCATCATGGTTAAGGTCTTAACTCTTACTCTGGACTAATGGTTAAGGTCTTAACTCTTACTCTAGCATCACGGTTAAGGTCTTAACTCTTACTCTGGGCTAATGGTTAAGGTCTTAACTCTTACTCTGGACTAATGGTTAAGGTCTTAACTCTTACTCTGGACTAATGGTTAAGGTCTTAGACTCTTACTCTCGACTAATGGTTAAGGTCTTACTCTTACTCTGGCATCATGGTTAAGGTCTTAGACTCTTACTCTGGACTAATGGTTAAGGTCTTAACTCATACTCTGGACTAATGGTTAAGGTCTTAACTCTTACTCTGGACTAATGGTTAAGGTATTAACTCTTACTCTGGCATCATGGTTAAGGTCTTAACTCTTACTCTGGACTAATGGTTAAGGTCTTAACTCTTACTCTGGCATCATGGTTAAGGTCTTAACTCTTACTCTGGACTAATGGTTAAGGTCTTAACTCTTACTCTGGGATCATGGTTAAGTTCGTAACTCTTACTGTGGCCTATTGGTTAAGGTCCTAACTCTTACTCTGGCATCATGGTTAATGTCTTAACTCTTACTCTGGACTAATGGTTAAGGGCTTAACTCTTACTCTGGCTTCACGGTTAAGGTCTTAACTCTTACTCTGGACTAATGGTTAAAGTCTTAATTCTTACTCTGGGCTAATGGTTAAGGTCTTAACTCTTACTCTGGACTAATGGTTAAGGTCTTAACTCTTACTCTGGACTAATGGTTAAGGTCTTATCTCTTACTCTGGGCTAATGATTAAGGTCTTAACTCTTACTCTGGCATCATGGTTAAGGTCTTAACTCTTACTCTGGCATCATGGTTAAGGTCTTAACTCTTACTCTGGACTAATGGTTAAGGTCTTAACTCTTACTCTGGCATCACGGCTAAGGTCTTAACTCTTACTCTGGACTAATGGATAAGGTCTTAACTCTTACTCTGGACTAATGGTTAAGGTCTTAACTCTTACTCTAGCATCATGGTTAAGGTCTTAACTCTTACTCTGGCATCACGGTTAAGGTCTTAACTCTTACTCTGGACTAATGGATAAGGTCTTAACTCTTACTCTGGACTAATGGTTAAGGTCTTAACTCTTACTCTAGCATCATGGTTAAGGTCTTAACTCTTACTATGGACTAATGGTTAAGGTCTTAACTCTTACTCTGGACTAATGGTTAAGGTCTTAACTCTTACTCTGGCATCATGGTTAAGGTCTTAGACTCTTACTCTGGAATAATGGTTAAGGTCTTAACTCTTACTTTGGCATCATGGTTAATATCTTAACTCTTACTCTGGCATCATGGTTAAGGTTTTAACTCTTACTCTGGACTAATGGTTAAGGTCTTAACTCTTACTCTAGCATCACGGTTAAGGTCTTAACTCTTACTCTGGGCTAATGGTTAAGGTCTTAACTCTTACTCTGGACTAATGGTTAAGGTCTTAACTCTTACTCTGGACTAATGGTTAAGGTCTTAACTCTTACTCTGGGCTAATGATTAAGGTCTTAACTCTTACTCTGGCATCATGGTTAAGGTCTTAACTCTTACTCTGGACTATTGGTTAAGGTCTTAACTCTTACTCTGGACTAATGGTTACGGTCTTAACTCTTACTCTAGCATCATGGTTAAGGTCTTAACTCTTACTCTGGACTAATGGTTAAGGTCTTAACTCTTACTCTGGCATCATGGTTAAGGTCTTAACTCTTACTCTGGACTAATGGTTAAGGTCTTAGACTCTTACTCGGGACTAATGGTTAAGGTCTTAACTCTTACTCTGGCATAATGGTTAAGGTCTTAGACTCTTACTCTGGACTAATGGTTAAGGTCTTAACTCTTACTCTGGACTAATGGTTAAGGTCTTAACTCTTACTCTGGACTAATGGTTAAGGTCTTAGACTCTTACTCTCGACTAATGGTTAAGGTCTTACTCTTACTCTGGCATCATGGTTAAGGTCTTAGACTCTTACTCTCGACTAATGGTTAAGGTCTTACTCTTACTCTGGCATCATGGTTAAGGTCTTAACTCTTACTCTGGACTAATGGTTAAGGTCTTAACTCTTACTCTGGCATCATGGTTAAGGTCTTAACTCTTACTCTGGACTAATGGTTAATGTCTTAACTCTTACTCTGGGATCATGGTTAAGTTCGTAACTCTTACTGTGGCCTATTGGTTAAGGTCCTAACTCTTACTCTGGCATCATGGTTAATGTCTTAACTCTTACTCTGGCATCATGGTTAAGGTCTTAACTCTTACTCTGGACTAATGGTTAAGGGCTTAACTCTTACTCTGGCATCACGGTTAAGGTCTTAACTCTTACTCTGGACTAATGGTTAAAGTCTTAACTCTTACTCTGGGCTAATGGTTAAGGTCTTAACTCTTACTCTGGACTAATGGTTAAGGTCTTAACTCTTACTCTGGACTAATGGTTAAGGTCTTATCTCTTACTCTGGGCTAATGATTAAGGTCTTAACTCTTACTCTGGCATCATGGTTAAGGTCTTAACTCTTACTCTGGCATCATGGTTAAGGTCTTAACTCTTACTCTGGACTAATGGTTAAGGTCTTAACTCTTACTCTGGCATCATGGTTAAGGTCTTAACTCTTACTCTGGCATCATGGTTAAGGTCTTAACTCTTACTATGGACTAATGGTTAAGGTCTTAACTCTTACTCTGGACTAATGGTTAAGGTCTTAACTCTTACTCTGGCATCACGGTTAAGGTCTTAACTCTTACTCTGGACTAATGGTTAAGGTCTTAACTCTTACTCTGGGCTAATGGTTAAGGTCTTAACTCTTACTCTGGACTAATGGTTAAGGTCTTAACTCTTACTCTGGACAAATGGTTAAGGTCTTAGACTCTTACTCTGGCATCATGGTTAAGGTCTTAACTCTAACTCTGAACTAATGGTTAAGGTCTTAACTCTTACTCTGGCATCATGGTTAAGTTCGTAACTCATACTGTGGCCTATTGGTTAAGGTCCTAACTCTTACTCTGGCATCATGGTTAATATCTTAACTCTTACTCTGGCATCATGGTTAAGGTCTTAACTATTACTCTGGACTAATGGTTAAGGTCTTAACTCTCACTCTAGCATCACGGTTAAGGTCTTAACTCTTACTCTGGGCTAATGGTTAAGGTCGTAACTCTTACTCTGGACTAATGGTTAAGGTCTTAACTCTTACTCTGGACTAATGGTTAAGGTCTTAACTCTTACTCTGGACTAATGGTTAAGGTCTTAACTCTTACTCTGGGCTAATGATTAAGGTCTTAACTCTTACTCTGGCATCATGGTTAAGGTCTTAACTCTTACTCTGGACTAATGGTTAAGGTCTTAACTCTTACTCTGGCATCACGGTTAAGGTCTTAACTCTTACTCTGGACTAATGGTTAAAGTCTTAACTCTTACTCTGGCATCATGGTTGAGGTCTTAACTCTTACTCTGGACTAATGGTTAAGGTCTTAACTCTTACTCTGGGCTAATGATTAAGGTATTAACTCTTACTCTGGCATCATGGTTAAGGTCTTAACTCTTACTCTGGACTAATGGTTAAGGTCTTAACTCTTACTCTGGACTAATGGTTAAGGTCTTAACTCTTACTCTGGCATCATGGTTGAGGTCTTAACTCTTACTCTGGACTAATGGTTAATGTCCTAACTCTTACTCTGGTATCATGGTTAAGGTCTTAACACTTACTCTGGACTAATGGTTAAGGTCTTAACTCTTACTCTGGCATCATCGTTAAGGTCTTAACTCTTACTCTGGCATCATGGTTAAGGTCTTAGACTCTTACTCTGGACTAATGGTTAAGGTCTTAACTCTTACTCTGACTAATGGTTAAGGTCTTAACTCTTACTCTGGCATCATCGTTAAGGTCTTAACTCTTACTCTGGCATCATGGTTAAGGTCTTAACTCTTACTCTGGACTAATGGTTAAGGTCTTAACTCTTACTCTGGACTAATGGTTAAGGTCTTAACTCTTACTCTGGCATCATGGTTAAGGTCTTAACTCTGGCATCATGGTTAAGGTCTTAACTCTTACTCTGGACTAATGGTTAAGGTCTTAACTCTTACTCTGGACTAATGGTTAAGGTCTTAACTCTTACTCTGGCATCATGGTTAAGGTCTTAAACTCTTACTCTGGACTAATGGTTAAGGTCTTAACTCTTACTTTGGGCTAATGTTTAAGGTCTTAACTCTTACTCTAGACTAATGGTTAAGGTCTTATCTCTTACTCTGGACTAATGGTTAAGGTCTTAGACTCTTACTCTGGCATCATGGATAAGGTCTTAGACTCTTACTCTGGACTACTGGTTAATGTCTTAACTCTTACTCTGGCGTCATGGTTAAGGTCTTAACTCTCACTCTGGCATCATGGTTAAGGTCTTAACTCTTACTCTGTACTCATGGTTAAGGTCTCAACTCTTACTCTGGCATCATGGTTAAGGTCTTAACTCTTACTCTGGACTAATGGTTAAGGTCTTAACTCTTACTCTGGCATCATGGTTAAGGTCTTAACTCTTACTCTGGACACATGGTTAAGGTCTTAACTCTTACTCTGGACTAATGGTTAAGGTCTTAACTCTTACTCTGGCATCATGGTTAAGGTCTTAGACTCTTACTCTGGACCAATGGTTAAGGTCTTAACTCTTACTCTGGCATCATGGTTAAGGTCTTAACTCTTAATCTGGACTAATGGTTAAGGTCTTAGACTCTTACTCTGGACTAATGGTTAAGGTCTTAACTTTTTCTCTGGGCTAATGGTTAAGGTCTTAGACTCTTACTCTGGCATCATGGTTAAGGTCTTAGACTCTTACTCTGGCATCATGGTTATGGTCTTAACTCTTACTCTGGACTAATGGTTAAGGTCTGAACTCTTACTCTGGACTAATGGTTAAGGTCTTAACTCTTACTCTGGACTAATGGTTAAGGTCTTAGACTCTTACTCTCGACTAATGGTTAAGGTCTTAACTCTTACTCTGGCATCATGGTTAATATCTTAACTCTTACTCTGGCATCATGGTTAAGGTCTTAACTCTTACTCTGGACTAATGGTTAAGGTCTTAACTCTCACTCTAGCATCACGGTTAAGGTCTTAACTCTTACTCTGGGCTAATGGTTAAGGTCGTAACTCTTACTCTGGACTAATGGTTAAGGTCTTAACTCTTACTCTGGACTAATGGTTAAGGTCTTAACTCTTACTCTGGACTAATGGTTAAGGTCTTAACTCTTACTCTGGGCTAATGATTAAGGTCTTAACTCTTACTCTGGCATCATGGTTAAGGTCTTAACTCTTACTCTGGACTAATGGTTAAGGTCTTAACTCTTACTCTGGCATCACGGTTAAGGTCTTAACTCTTACTCTGGACTAATGGTTAAGGTCTTAACTCTTACTCTGGCATCATGGTTGAGGTCTTAACTCTTACTCTGGACTAATGGTTAAGGTCTTAACTCTTACTCTGGCATCATCGTTAAGGTCTTAACTCTTACTCTGGCATCATGGTTAAGGTCTTAGACTCTTACTCTGGACTAATGGTTAAGGTCTTAACTCTTACTCTGGACTAATGGTTAAGGTCTTAACTCTTACTCTGGACTAATGGTTAAGGTCTTAGACTCTTACTCTCGACTAATGGTTAAGGTCTTACTCTTACTCTGGCATCATGGTTAAGGTCTTAGACTCTTACTCTCGACTAATGGTTAAGGTCTTACTCTTACTCTGGCATCATGGTTAAGGTCTTAACTCTTACTCTGGACTAATGGTTAAGGTCTTAACTCTTACTCTGGCATCATGGTTAAGGTCTTAACTCTTACTCTGGACTAATGGTTAATGTCTTAACTCTTACTCTGGGATCATGGTTAAGTTCGTAACTCTTACTGTGGCCTATTGGTTAAGGTCCTAACTCTTACTCTGGCATCATGGTTAATGTCTTAACTCTTACTCTGGCATCATGGTTAAGGTCTTAACTCTTACTCTGGACTAATGGTTAAGGGCTTAACTCTTACTCTGGCATCACGGTTAAGGTCTTAACTCTTACTCTGGACTAATGGTTAAAGTCTTAACTCTTACTCTGGGCTAATGGTTAAGGTCTTAACTCTTACTCTGGACTAATGGTTAAGGTCTTAACTCTTACTCTGGACTAATGGTTAAGGTCTTATCTCTTACTCTGGGCTAATGATTAAGGTCTTAACTCTTACTCTGGCATCATGGTTAAGGTCTTAACTCTTACTCTGGCATCATGGTTAAGGTCTTAACTCTTACTCTGGACTAATGGTTAAGGTCTTAACTCTTACTCTGGCATCATCGTTAAGGTCTTAACTCTTACTCTGGCATCATGGTTAAGGTCTTAGACTCTTACTCTGGACTAATGGTTAAGGTCTTAACTCTTACTCTGACTAATGGTTAAGGTCTTAACTCTTACTCTGGCATCATCGTTAAGGTCTTAACTCTTACTCTGGCATCATGGTTAAGGTCTTAACTCTTACTCTGGACTAATGGTTAAGGTCTTAACTCTTACTCTGGACTAATGGTTAAGGTCTTAACTCTTACTCTGGCATCATGGTTAAGGTCTTAACTCTGGCATCATGGTTAAGGTCTTAACTCTTACTCTGGACTAATGGTTAAGGTCTTAACTCTTACTCTGGACTAATGGTTAAGGTCTTAACTCTTACTCTGGCATCATGGTTAAGGTCTTAAACTCTTACTCTGGACTAATGGTTAAGGTCTTAACTCTTACTTTGGGCTAATGTTTAAGGTCTTAACTCTTACTCTAGACTAATGGTTAAGGTCTTATCTCTTACTCTGGACTAATGGTTAAGGTCTTAGACTCTTACTCTGGCATCATGGATAAGGTCTTAGACTCTTACTCTGGACTACTGGTTAATGTCTTAACTCTTACTCTGGCGTCATGGTTAAGGTCTTAACTCTCACTCTGGCATCATGGTTAAGGTCTTAACTCTTACTCTGTACTCATGGTTAAGGTCTCAACTCTTACTCTGGCATCATGGTTAAGGTCTTAACTCTTACTCTGGACTAATGGTTAAGGTCTTAACTCTTACTCTGGCATCATGGTTAAGGTCTTAACTCTTACTCTGGACACATGGTTAAGGTCTTAACTCTTACTCTGGACTAATGGTTAAGGTCTTAACTCTTACTCTGGCATCATGGTTAAGGTCTTAGACTCTTACTCTGGACCAATGGTTAAGGTCTTAACTCTTACTCTGGCATCATGGTTAAGGTCTTAACTCTTAATCTGGACTAATGGTTAAGGTCTTAGACTCTTACTCTGGACTAATGGTTAAGGTCTTAACTTTTTCTCTGGGCTAATGGTTAAGGTCTTAGACTCTTACTCTGGCATCATGGTTAAGGTCTTAGACTCTTACTCTGGCATCATGGTTAAGGTCTTAACTCTTACTCTGGACTAATGGTTAAGGTCTGAACTCTTACTCTGGACTAATGGTTAAGGTCTTAACTCTTACTCTGGACTAATGGTTAAGGTCTTAGACTCTTACTCTCGACTAATGGTTAAGGTCTTAACTCTTACTCTGGCATCATGGTTAATATCTTAACTCTTACTCTGGCATCATGGTTAAGGTCTTAACTCTTACTCTGGACTAATGGTTAAGGTCTTAACTCTCACTCTAGCATCACGGTTAAGGTCTTAACTCTTACTCTGGGCTAATGGTTAAGGTCGTAACTCTTACTCTGGACTAATGGTTAAGGTCTTAACTCTTACTCTGGACTAATGGTTAAGGTCTTAACTCTTACTCTGGACTAATGGTTAAGGTCTTAACTCTTACTCTGGGCTAATGATTAAGGTCTTAACTCTTACTCTGGCATCATGGTTAAGGTCTTAACTCTTACTCTGGACTAATGGTTAAGGTCTTAACTCTTACTCTGGCATCACGGTTAAGGTCTTAACTCTTACTCTGGACTAATGGTTAAGGTCTTAACTCTTACTCTGGCATCATGGTTGAGGTCTTAACTCTTACTCTGGACTAATGGTTAAGGTCTTAACTCTTACTCTGGCATCATCGTTAAGGTCTTAACTCTTACTCTGGCATCATGGTTAAGGTCTTAGACTCTTACTCTGGACTAATGGTTAAGGTCTTAACTCTTACTCTGGACTAATGGTTAAGGTCTTAACTCTTACTCTGGACTAATGGTTAAGGTCTTAGACTCTTACTCTCGACTAATGGTTAAGGTCTTACTCTTACTCTGGCATCATGGTTAAGGTCTTAGACTCTTACTCTCGACTAATGGTTAAGGTCTTACTCTTACTCTGGCATCATGGTTAAGGTCTTAACTCTTACTCTGGACTAATGGTTAAGGTCTTAACTCTTACTCTGGCATCATGGTTAAGGTCTTAACTCTTACTCTGGACTAATGGTTAATGTCTTAACTCTTACTCTGGGATCATGGTTAAGTTCGTAACTCTTACTGTGGCCTATTGGTTAAGGTCCTAACTCTTACTCTGGCATCATGGTTAATGTCTTAACTCTTACTCTGGCATCATGGTTAAGGTCTTAACTCTTACTCTGGACTAATGGTTAAGGGCTTAACTCTTACTCTGGCATCACGGTTAAGGTCTTAACTCTTACTCTGGACTAATGGTTAAAGTCTTAACTCTTACTCTGGGCTAATGGTTAAGGTCTTAACTCTTACTCTGGACTAATGGTTAAGGTCTTAACTCTTACTCTGGACTAATGGTTAAGGTCTTATCTCTTACTCTGGGCTAATGATTAAGGTCTTAACTCTTACTCTGGCATCATGGTTAAGGTCTTAACTCTTACTCTGGCATCATGGTTAAGGTCTTAACTCTTACTCTGGACTAATGGTTAAGGTCTTAACTCTTACTCTGGCATCATGGTTAAGGTCTTAACTCTTACTCTGGCATCATGGTTAAGGTCTTAACTCTTACTATGGACTAATGGTTAAGGTCTTAACTCTTACTCTGGACTAATGGTTAAGGTCTTAACTCTTACTCTGGCATCACGGTTAAGGTCTTAACTCTTACTCTGGACTAATGGTTAAGGTCTTAACTCTTACTCTGGGCTAATGGTTAAGGTCTTAACTCTTACTCTGGACTAATGGTTAAGGTCTTAACTCTTACTCTGGACAAATGGTTAAGGTCTTAGACTCTTACTCTGGCATCATGGTTAAGGTCTTAACTCTAACTCTGAACTAATGGTTAAGGTCTTAACTCTTACTCTGGCATCATGGTTAAGTTCGTAACTCATACTGTGGCCTATTGGTTAACGTCCTAACTCTTACTCTGGCATCATGGTTAATATCTTAACTCTTACTCTGGCATCATGGTTAAGGTCTTAACTCTTACTCTGGACTAATGGTTAAGGTCTTAACTCTCACTCTAGCATCACGGTTAAGGTCTTAACTCTCACTCTAGCATCACGGTTAAGGTCTTAACTCTTACTCTGGACTAATGGTTAAGGTCTTAACTCTTACTCTGGACTAATGGTTAAGGTCTTATCTCTTACTCTGGGCTAATGATTAAGGTCTTAACTCTTACTCTGGCATCATGGTTAAGGTCTTAACTCTTACTCTGGACTAATGGTTAAGGTCTTAACTCTTACTCTGGCATCATGGTTAAGGTCTTAACTCTTACTCTGGCATCATGGTTAAGGTCTTAACTCTTACTATGGACTAATGGTTAAGGTCTTAACTCTTACTCTGGACTAATGGTTAAGGTCTTAACTCTTACTCTGGCATCATGGTTAAGGTCTTAGACTCTTACTCTGGAATAATGGTTAAGGTCTTAACTCTTACTCTGGACTAATGGTTAAGGTCTTAACTCTTTCACTGGCATCACGGTTAAGGTCTTAACTCTTACTCTGGACTAATGGTTAAGGTCTTAACTCTTACTCTGGGCTAATGGTTAAGGTCTTAACTCTTACTCTGGACTAATGGTTAAGGTCTTAACTCTTACTCTGGACAAATGGTTAAGGTCTTAGACTCTTACTCTGGCATCATGGTTAAGGTCTTAACTCTTACTCTGAACTAATGGTTAAGGTCTTAACTCTTACTCTGGCATCATAGTTAAGTTCGTAACTCATACTGTGGCCTATTGGTTAAGGTCCTAACTCTTACTTTGGCATCATGGTTAATATCTTAACTCTTACTCTGGCATCATGGTTAAGGTCTTAACTCTTACTCTGGACTAATGGTTAAGGTCTTAACTCTTACTCTAGCATCACGGTTAAGGTCTTAACTCTTACTCTGGGCTAATGGTTAAGGTCTTAACTCTTACTCTGGACTAATGGTTAAGGTCTTAACTCTTACTCTGGACTAATGGTTAAGGTCTTAGACTCTTACTCTCGACTAATGGTTAAGGTCTTACTCTTACTCTGGCATCATGGTTAAGGTCTTAGACTCTTACTCTGGACTAATGGTTAAGGTCTTAACTCATACTCTGGACTAATGGTTAAGGTCTTAACTCTTACTCTGGACTAATGGTTAAGGTATTAACTCTTACTCTGGCATCATGGTTAAGGTCTTAACTCTTACTCTGGACTAATGGTTAAGGTCTTAACTCTTACTCTAGCATCATGGTTAAGGTCTTAGACTCTTACTCTGGACTAATGGTTAAGGTCTTAACTCTTACTCTGGCATCATGGTTAAGGTCTTAACTCTTACTCTGGACTAATGGTTAAGGTCTTAGACTCTTACTCTGGACTAATGGTTAAGGTCTTAACTTTTTCTCTGGGCTAATGGTTAAGGTCTTAGACTCTTACTCTGGCATCATGGTTAAGGTCTTAGACTCTTACTCTGGCATCATGGTTAAGGTCTTAACTCTTACTCTGGACTAATGGTTAAGGTCTGAACTCTTACTCTGGACTAATGGTTAAGGTCTTAACTCTTACTCTGGACTAATGGTTAAGGTCTTAGACTCTTACTCTCGACTAATGGTTAAGGTCTTTACTCTTACTCTGGAATCATGGTTAAGGTCTTAGACTCTTACTCTGGACTAATGGTTAAGGTCTTAACTCATACTCTGGACTAATGGTTAAGGTCTTAGACTCTTACTCTGGACTAATGGTTAAGGTCTTAACTCTTACTCTGGACTAATGGTTAAGGTCTTAACTCTTACTCTGGACTAATGGTTAAGGTCTTAACTCTTACGCTGGCATCATGGTTAAGGTCTTAACTCTTACTCTGGACTAATGGTTAAGGTCTTAACTCTTACTCTGGCATCATGGTTAAGGTCTTAACTCTTACTCTGGACTAATGGTTAAGGTCTTAACTCTTACTCTGTACTCATGGTTAAGGTCTTAACTCTTACTCTGGCATCATGGTTAAGGTCTTAACTCTTACTCTGGACTAATGGTTAAGGTCTTAACTCTTACTCTGGACTAATGGTTAAGGTCTTAACTCTTACTCTGGAATCATGGTTAAGGTCTTAACTCTTACTCTGGACTAATGGTTAAGGTCTTAACTCTTACTCTGGACTAATGGTTAAGGTCTTAACTCTTACTCTGGCATCATGGTTAAGGTCTTAGACTCTTACTCTGGACTAATGGTTAAGGTCTTAACTCTTACTCTGGCATCATGGTTAATGTCTTAACTCTTACTCTGGACTAATGGTTAAGGTCTTAACTCTTACTCTAAACTAATGGTTAAGGTCTTAACTCTTTCTCTGGGCTAATGGTTAAGGTCTTAGACTCTTACTCTGGCATCATGGTTAAGGTCTTAGACTCTTACTCTGGCATCAAGGTTAAGGTCTTAACTCTTACTCTGGCATCATGGTTAAGGTCTTAAATCTTACTCTGGACTAATGGTTAAGGTCTTAGACTCTTACTCTGGACTAATGGTTAAGGTCTTAACTCTTACTCTGGCATCATGGTTAAGGTCTTAGACTCTTACTCTGGACTAATGCTTAAGGTCTTAACTCTTACTCTGGACTAATGGTTAAGGTCTTAACTCTTACTCTGGGCTAATGGTTAAGGTCTTAACTCTTACTCAGGACTAATTGTTAAGGTCTTAACTCTTACTCTGGACTAATGGTTAAGGTCTTAGACTCTTACTCTCGACTAATGGTTAAGGTCTTAACTCTTACTCTGGAATCATGGTGTAGGAGAGTGGAATCTGACTAATGGTTGCCCCCAACTTTTTGACTGGTATTTAAGTGGTTTTTGACTAGTCTGGCTGGGATCCTGCTATCCAGGACCCCAGCCTATCTGCTTTCTCCCTAAAACTGATGTAAAGTACTCTAGGTACAAACCTAATTGGATGCTGGGCATACCCTACCAGTCCCTTGTAGATGGTACCCTAGGAACCCAGGGCATGGGTTCCCCAGTAGGCCTACCAGGGCTGCAGCACTTATTGTGCCACCCTGGGACAGCCACCCAAACTGACACCACCAGGCCACTACTGTAGTCTGGGTAAGGTGGTGCTAGCACCCCTTACAGGGATGTAGGTACCCTATGTCCCATACCATTACAACACATATACTCTCATAGGTCACCCCTATGGCAGGCCCTGGTAATCCTACAGGGCTGGGTGCTGAGGTATGTGTGAGGGGGGACCCCTACCTGAGTAGGACCTCTCTGCAACCCTCGTAAAATCGTTACTGGGTTGTTTGTAGTGCAGCCATACCATATACTCATAACCGCATTATAAGTTATTGCGTCAACGCTGTAACTTGGGAATGGCTACACAGAACCATATCGTGTTTGGTGTCAAACATGAAGGAATCATACCCCCAGTCCAGCCATGGGCATGGGGGCACGATTCCCCCTTGCTAGGAGGGTGATATGGGAAAAGCGGTAGAATTTAGACACCAATTTAAAAGTGCACATGTACCACAAAATGGCTACTGTCCGCCACCTACACAACTCTGGCTGGCTGTTGCTGGGGAAAACCCCAGCCTCGCCATCTGGACAATAGGGCTCCTGTGGCAGGGAGGTGCCAGCACCTCCCCAGACAGGATATGTGGATTGGAACAGGGTGGGTGCACCAAATATCCTTTCAGAGTTGCACGTAGGCAGCTGCAGAGCCCCAATTCTGCATACACCGCCTGGAACCGGTTCAGGGGCATCCTGCCCCTCGCCCAGGCGGGAAACACACAAAGGGGAGTGGGTGTAGCCACCCTTTCCCGCCTCTACTCTGATTGGTAGGCTCTATTTTGGACCATCCCCTAATCTTGGGGATATATGGGAATAACTTTGCCCTAGAGCCTTAGATTCGTACAGGACTTCACAGAACTGACCTTCGACGAGCTGCTGCCCAGCTGACTGAAGAAATCTCCCTTGGGATAAAGGAGTTATCCCCCTGCTTGGCAGGCACCTAAAAGACTGCAAGATACCCGGTTGGAACTTCGCTGCTCTCACGAACTTTGACGCCTTCCATCAACCTTGAGGTGGGTCTCCAGTGCATCGCAGAGTCCTGTGAGCGTGCCCAGCAAGTCTGAGCACCGTGGACCATGTGGGTGCCGAGATCCCTGCATACCCCGAGACCCCGGCCACCTCTTGCATAGCACACGACCCCGACCAGTGGGGAAGTTGTGCTTTGGCCCATCTCTGAGCCAACCTTCAAGCAGCATCCGTGCGAAAGCTCAGCCCCCTAGTCTACTCCGGTGGCCCGTGGGAGCCCTTTTACGCACTCCATTTTGCTGCCTTCCGCGGTCCCTTGTCTCTCGACTTGTGGGCCCTGACGGAGGACAATCTACTTTTCCAAGAGTTCCCCTGGTTGCTCCAGGCCTGCTCTACGCTCCCTGCACAGGAGAGCAACCTCAGACCTCGTGGGTCTGCACCAGCAGCTGCTTTGTACTTTTCGCGTGGGTTGCGGTTGCCAATGCTTAGTGGATCCAATTGGGACACTAACACCGCAGCGACCCTCATCCGACGTGGGACAGTTGCCCTCCAGAAGCTGGCCTTCCTTGAAGCCTCCCGGAGCCCGTGACTGCAGAGCCCAGCTGTACCTTCCACACCTGAAGCACCCGACATCCACGAGCTCCTTCCTGTGAGCTCCCTGGTCACTGTGCTGTGACCCAGACTCTGTCCCCTCTGCTTTCAGGTTCACCTTTATCTTCTCTTCAACTTTAATCTTCACGACTTCAACGACGCTTTCAGCTAGCAGCAGTTTGGACTACTTTTCCATAGAAAATCAGCCCGCGACCCGACACCAGAATCGACCTATGCACCCGGCTTCCCTGGGGCAGGTAACAGTGGTACTTCGGTACTCCCGTGGTGGTGGGCTCTCCAAAGCCTTAAGTCTCAAGCCTTAACCTTGTACTGTTGTTAGAAGCGACCTTAACCTTTAATTATTCAACCGCGACATTCTCCATAGGCTAACATTGCGATCCCGACAGCAGCTTCTCGCACTGCACACGCCTCCCGTGGGTCCCCTTCCTCTTAACTGTGGGTGGATTCTGAAGGGGCAAGCGATCCTGAATGCCCTAGGCATTGCCTGTAGAATTGTCGTGGTTCTTATACCACTATTTTAGTATATGGTTTGGTCCCCCCCCTGGGGCCCATTGATTTCTGTGCTATTTATTGTGTTTATAAATGCTTGTTTGAAATGTAACTTTGCCACTAGCCACATAAAGTGACTGTGGGATTCTGTCTAGAATAAATACATATATTTTATACATATACCTGTGTGGGCTACTCTTTCATTTGGTTATTCAAGAGGTTATTATGGTAAAACAATAAGCTTAACACTCCTTCAAGACTTAGCCTGAAGGCTGCTCTCCACAGCTACCACTAGGATAGCTTTCTTTAAAGGTTGTCTTAAACCTATCATCAATAGGAGTCGAATTGGACTGGTGCAAGGTGTCCCTATAACTAGGAACAGCATATGCCAGGCCAACTTCTCACATTGGTGGCAGCGGTGGGATTCAAGCTTGCCATTGTTTTACCAGATAACAAATTGAATTTCTAAAGTGAAAGCCACAAGGTACCAAAGGTACATATAAATTCAAGCTAGAATACAATAAGTTCTACTGAACTTAGAGTTGTGTGTAGAGGGTTTAGCACACCTTGACTACAACTCAAGAGAGGGTTCAGTAGGCCACACTTAGTGTAGGTAGATACACCACTATCACTACACTAAACATGTCTTCAGGTAAAGGTGCCACTAAGGCTATGGAAGGACCCCAAAGGGTCCCAGTTGATAAGTATGATCATCTCTCCTTTGCAGAGCTCAGGGAGATGTGCACCCTTAGAAAACTGAAGACAAACAAAGGTGCCAACACCCAACGTCTCAGGGAAATCCTGCTCATAGCAGACTTTATGGAGTCCATAGGGTCCAGAGGGACAGACAGAGTGGGTGGGCATCCATCAGAAGAGGACACTCCCAGAGTGGACTCTGATGAGGACCAGGAAGAGGATGAAAGTCCTGACCTGGAAGAAACAAACCACTCACAAACTGGAGGTGATGGCCCAAGAGGCACTCCCTCCATCCTTAAAAGGAGAGTGGTGGATCCCAGAAGGAACAGATCCCCCTCAGTGGGATCCAACCATTCTGAGAGATCCAAAGGGTCCTCTGCCTCTTCTCAGAGAAGAGAATCCTCTCATGAGAGGAAATGCAGACTGATCAAATTTGAGCAGGCTAAGCTTCAGCTTAAAAGAGAACAGTTAGCTTTGGACAGGGAAGCCCTGGAGCTTCAGAAAGCTTCAAAGAAGTGGGGTCTAGAGACCCCTGGTGGCAGTGATGAAACCCCTAGAGTTAGAGAGAAAGTCCCTGACAATAGGAACCTCCATAAGATTGTGCCCCCCTATCAGAATGGGGATGATATCCACACATGGATATCTGCTCTTGAAAGGGCCTGTAGAGTACAGAGGGTCCCAGTAGAGCAGTGGGCAGCAATCCTGTGGCTCTCCTTTTCAGATAAAGGTAGAGACAAGCTCCTCTCTGTAAGAGAAGAGGATGCTAATGATTATTATATCTTGAAAGCTGCTTTAATAGATGGGTTTGGCTTAACCACTGATCAATACAGACTTAAGTTCAGAGACACCCAGAAAGCACAGAATCAAGATTGGGTAGACTTTGTGGATTGTGCAACCAAGGCACTGGAAGGTTGGTTAAATGGCAGTAAAGTTAATGATTATCAAGGATTGTATAATCTCATAATGAGGGAGCAGATTCTTAATAATTGTCAGAACCAACTTTTACACCAGCACCTGGTGGACTCTGATCTGACCTCTCCTCAAGAATTGGGAAAGAAGGCAGACAAATGGGTCAGAACCAGGATTAGGCCTAAGAACCAAGTTGGTGACCAGAAGAAGGATTCCACTAAGCCCAAAGAGAAAGGTGGGGATGATAAACAAGAAAAGTCCTCTGAAGGGCCCCAAAAACCCAATGCTGGGGGTGGGTCCCAAACTACTTCCTCTAATAACAAGAAACCATATTGCCATGTGTGTAAGCAACCTGGCCACTGGAAAACTGACTCCAGCTGTCCAAAGAATGGCAATAAAGAAAATGTTCCTCCAAAAGCAGCTCCAACACCTCCTGTTGCTACTAGTAGTAATCCCCCAGGTGGTGGGAGTGCACCCAAAAATTTAGTTGGGATTTCTTGGGGAACTCAGGGGGACTCTGGCCTATCCAGGTCCCCTACTCAAGCAACTATGGTCTGTGATGGTGGCATGGGGTTTGCCAACTTTACCATGAGCCCCAATATTTTGGGCAGGTACAGACAAGAACCAATAATCAATGGTCAGAAGGCTGTGGCCTATAAGGACACAGGGGCCAGTGTCACCATGGTGACCAAGAGGCTAGTGCCCCTAGATCAGCTTTTACCTGGGTTTAGCTACCAGGTGACCAACATAGATGGAATCAGGACAGACCATCCCATGGCAGTGGTAAATCTCAGCTGGGGAGGGGTCACTGGCCCAAAGAGAGTGGCAGTGTCCCCAAACTTGCCTGTAGATTGTCTACTGGGGAATGATCTGGAAATCTCAGCCTGGGCTGAGGTTGACCACAAGGCCCATTTGAAAATGGTAGGAATCCCTGAGAGAGTGGATGAGACCCTGAGGGCCTCACCTCCACCCCAGGAAAAATAGAAAGAGTGAAGCCTGAAACTATGGATCACTCTACCCAAACAGAGAGCATAGGGGAAGAGGAACAGTCCTCCCCCCCACCAGACTACAGGTAAGGGTCAAGTTTCTCAGGGAACTGATCCTGCCCCTTGGGAAGTAACTGCCCCAGAAGTGGACAGGCCTGGCCTGCCCACCCCACCTCTCTGGTGGCAGGCCACCCTTCCAAGGTGGTACCCAGTCTGGAGCAGGTATCCTGCCCCTCTCTACCCTGCCTCAGTCAGCCCAGGGCTGCAGAGGTCAGGGAGGTCAGTGGACCCTTACTGGGCCCCTGTCCAGAGGAACCCCCTCATCAACAGATTAGGGACACCCAGCAGAGTAGTTTCAGCCAGGTGAACATTCCTCTACAAACTGAGGGATCCCCCTTATCCTTAGGTATAGGCACCCCTCAAATGGATGTTGTTGGGAACAGGGAAACCTGGGGCCTAGTTGCCCCAAACCTTCCAGGACCCTCCACCATTCCAGCCAAAGGGATCCAACCCCCAGCTGTAGGCAGCCAGAGGTTGACCCTTAGGGCCAGATATGACACAGTCATGGGCAGAAAGGCTTCCATAGTGGCCAGTGATCTGAGGAGGTTGAGACCAACCCAAGTAGGGCCTCACTTCCAGACTCAGACACCCCACCAGCCCACCTCTGACCCAAAAACCAATACAGGTAATTTCCCTAGACTTTGGAGAAACTCTAGAACCCCTTGGGGTAGAATTTCCCAAGTGGACCATGACACAGGGAGCAACCATGTTAGTACAGGTTCTTCCTTATATGGCCACTCAGGAAATAAAGGCTTATCTGGACACGGTTAGCCTTATCTCCTTTCGTTTGGGGGGGGGGGTTATGTAGGAGAGTGGAATCTGACTAATGGTTGCCCCCAACTTTTTGCCTGGTATTTAAGTGGTTTTTGACTAGTCTGGCTGGGATCCTGCTATCTAGGACCCCAGCCTATCTGCTTTCTCCCTAAAACTGATGTAAAGTACTCTAGGTACAAACCTAATTGGATGCTGGGCATACCCTACCAGTCCCTTGTAGATGGTACCCTAGGTACCCAGGGCATGGGTCCCCCAGTAGGCCTACCAGGGCTGCAGCACTTATTGTGCCACCCTGGGACAGCCACCCAAACTGACACCACCAGGCCACTACTGTAGTCTGGGTAAGGTGGTGCTAGCACCCCTTACAGGGATGTAGGTACCCTATGTCCCATACCATTACAACACATATACTCTCATAGGTCACCCCTATGGCAGGTCCTGGTAATCCTACAGGGCTGGGTGCTGAGGTATGTGTGAGGGGGGACCCCTACCTGAGTAGGACCTCTCTGCAACCCTCGTAAAATCGTTACTGGGTTGTTTGTAGTGCAGCCATACCATATACTCATGACCGCATTATAAGTTATTGCGTCAACGCTGTAACTTGGGAATGGCTACACAGAACCATATCGTGTTTGGTGTCAAACATGAAGGAATCATACCCCCAGTCCAGCCATGGGCATGGGGGCACGATTCCCCCTTGCTAGGAGGGTGATATGGGAAAAGCGGTAGAATTTAGACACCAATTTAAAAGTGCACATGTACCACAAAATGGCTACTGTCCGCCACCTACACGACTCTGGCTGGCTGTTGCTGGGGAAAACCCCAGCCTCGCCATCTGGACAATAGGGCTCCTGTGGCAGGGAGGTGCCAGCACCTCCCCAGACAGGATATGTGGATTGGAACAGGGTGGGTGCACCAAATATCCTTTCAGAGTTGCACGTAGGCAGCTGCAGAGCCCCAATTCTGCATACACCGCCTGGAACTGGTTCAGGGGCATCCTGCCCCTCGCCCAGGCGGGAAACACACAAAGGGGAGTGGGTGTAGCCACCCTTTCCCGCCTCTACTCTGATTGGTAGGCTCTATTTTGGACCATCCCCTAATCTTGGGGATATATGGGAATAACTTTGCCCTAGAGCCTTAGATTCGTACAGGACTTCACAGAACTGACCTTCGATGAGCTGCTGTCCAGCTGACTGAAGAAACCTCCCTTGGGATAAAAGAGTTATCCCCCCGCTTGGCAGGCACCTAAAAGACTGCAAGATACCCGGTTGGAACTTCGCTGCTCTCACGAACTTCGACGCCTTCCATCAACCTTGAGGTGGGTCTCCAGTGCATCCCAGAGTCCTGTGAGCGTGCCCAGCAGGTCTGAGCACCGTGGACCACGTGGGTGCTGAGATCCCTGCATACCCCGAGACCCCGGCCACCTCTTGCATAGCACACGACCCCGACCAGTGGGGAAGTTGTGCTTTGGCCCATTTCTGAGCCAACCTTCAAGCAGCATCCGTGCCAAAGCTCAGCCCCCTAGTCTACTCCGGTGGCCCGTGGGATCCCTTTTACGCACTCCATTTTGCTGCCTTCTGCGGTCACTTGTCTCTCGACTTGTGGGCCCTGACGGAGGACAATCTACTTTTCCAAGAGTTCCCCTGGTTGCTCCAGGCCTGCTCTACGCTCCCTGCACAGGAGAGCACCCTCAGACTTCGTGGGTCTGCACCAGCAGCTGCTTTGTACATTTCGCGTTGGTTGCGGTTGCCAATGCTTAGTGGATCCAATCGGGACACTAACACCGCAGCGACCCTCATCCGAAGTGGGACAGTCGCCCTCCAGAAGCTGGCCTTCCTTGAAGCCTCCCGGAGCCCGTGACTGCAGAGCCCAGCTGTACCTTCCACACCTGAAGCACCCGACATCCACGAGCTCCTTCCTGTGAGCTCCCTGGTCACTGTGCTGTGACCCAGACTCTGTCCCCTCTGCTTTCAGGTTCACCTTTATCTTCTCTTCAACTTTAATCTTCATAACTTCAACAACGCTTTCAGCTAGCAGCAGTTTGGACTACTTTTCCATAGAAAATCAGCCCGCGACCCGACACCAGAATCGACCTATGCACCCGGCTTCCCTGGGGCAGGTAACAGTGGTACTTCGGTACTCCCGTGGTGGTGGGCTCTCCAAAGCCTTAAGTCTCAAGCCTTAACCTTGTACTGTTGTTAGAAGTGTCCTTAACCTTTAATTATTCAACCGCGACATTCTCCATAGGCTAACATTGCGATCCCGACAGCAGCTTCTCGCACTGCACACGCCTCCCGTGGGTCCCCTTCCTCTTAACTGTGGGTGGATTCTGAAGGGGCAAGCGATCCTGAATGCCCTAGGCATTGCCTGTAGAATTGTCGTGGTTCTTATACCACTATTTTAGTATATGGTTTGGTCCCCCCCGGGGCCCATTGATTTCTGTGCTATTTATTGTGTTTATAAATGCTTGTTTGAAATGTAACTTTGCCACTAGCCACATAAAGTGACTGTGGGATTCTGTCTAGAATAAATACATATATTTTATACATATACCTGTGTGGGCTACTCTTTAATTTGGTTATTCAAGAGGTTATTATGGTAAAACAATAAGCTTAACACTCCTTCAAGACTTAGCCTGAAGGCTGCTCTCCACAGCTACCACTAGGATAGCTTTCTTTAAAGGTTGTCTTAAACCTATCATCAATAGGAGTCGAATTGGACTGGTGCAAGGTGTCCCTATAACTAGGAACAGCATATGCCAGGCCAACTTCTCACACATGGTTAAGGTCTTAGACTCTTACTCTGGACTAATGGTTAAGGTCTTAACTCATACTCTGGACTAATGGTTAAGGTCTTAGACTCTTACTCTGGACTAATGGTTAAGGTCTTAACTCTTACTCTGGACTAATGGTTAAGGTCTTAACTCTTACTCTGGACTAATGGTTAAGGTCTTAACTCTTACGCTGGCATCATGGTTAAGGTCTTAACTCTTACTCTGGACTAATGGTTAAGGTCTTAACTCTTACTCTGGCATCATGGTTAAGGTCTTAACTCTTACTCTGGACTAATAGTTAAGGTCTTAACTCTTACTCTGGCATCATGGTTAAGGTCTTAACACTTACTCTGGACTAATGGTTAAGGTCTTAACTCTTACTCTGGCATCATCATTAAGGTCTTAACTCTTACTCTGGCATCATGGTTAAGGTCTTAGACTCTTACTCTGGACTAATGGTTAAGGTCTGAACTCTTACTCTGGACTAATGGTTAAGGTCTTAACTCTTACTCTGGACTAATGGTTAAGGTCTTAGACTCTTACTCTCGTCTAATGGTTAAGGTCTTAACTCTTACTCTGGCATCATGGTTAATATCTTAACTCTTACTCTGGCATCATGGTTAAGGTCTTAACTCTTACTCTGGACTAATGGTTAAGGTCTTAACTCTCACTCTAGCATCACGGTTAAGGTCTTAACTCTTACTCTGGACTAATGGTTAAGGTCGTAACTCTTACTCTGGACTAATGGTTAAGGTCTTAACTCTTACGCTGGCATCATGGTTAAGGTCTTAACTCTTACTCTGGACTAATGGTTAAGGTCTTAACTCTTACTCTGGCATCATGGTTAAGGTCTTAACTCTTACTCTGGACTAATAGTTAAGGTCTTAACTCTTACTCTGGCATCATGGTTAAGGTCTTAACACTTACTCTGGACTAATGGTTAAGGTCTTAACTCTTACTCTGGCATCATCATTAAGGTCTTAACTCTTACTCTGGCATCATGGTTAAGGTCTTAGACTCTTACTCTGGACTAATGGTTAAGGTCTTAACTCTTACTCTGGACTAATGGTTAAGGTCTTAACTCTTACTCTTGCATCATCGTTAAGGTCTTAACTCTTACTCTGGCATCATGGTTAAGGTCTTAACTCTTACTCTGGACTAATGGTTAAGGTCTTAACTCTTACTCTGGCATCATCGTTAAGGTCTTAACTCTTACTCTGGCATCATGGTTAAGGTCTTAACTCTTACTCTGGACTAATGGTTAAGGTCTTAACTCTTACTCTGGACTAATGGTTAAGGTCTTAACTCTTAGTCTGGCATCATGGTTAAGGTCTTATCTCTTACTCTGGACTAATGGTTAAGGTCTTAGACTCTTACTCTGGACTAATGGTTAAGGTCTTAACTCTTTCTCTGGGCTAATGGTTAAGGTCTTAGACTCTTACTCTGGCATCATGGTTAAGGTCTTAGACTCTTACTCTGGCATCAAGGTTAAGGTCTTAACTCTTACTCTGGCATCATGGTTAAGGTCTTAACTCTTACTCTGGACCAATGGTTAAGGTCTTAACTCTTACTCTGGACTAATGGTTAAGGTCTTAACTCTTACTCTGGACTAATGGTTAAGGTCTTAACTCTTACTCTTGCATCATCGTTAAGGTCTTAACTCTTACTCTGGCATCATGGTTAAGGTCTTAACTCTTACTCTGGACTAATGGTTAAAGTCTTAACTCTTACTCTGGACTAATGGTTAAGGTCTTAACTCTTACACTGGAATCATGGTTAAGGTCTTAACTCTTACTCTGGACTAATGGTTAAGGTCTTAACTCTTACTCTGGCATCATGGTTAAGGTCTTAGACTCTTACTCTGGACTAATGGTTAAGGTCTTAACTCTTACTCTGGCATCATGGTTAAGGTCTTAACTCTTACTCTGGACTAATGGTTAAGGTCTTAGACTCTTACTCTGGACTAATGGTTAAGGTCTTAACTCTTTCTCTGGGCTAATGGTTAAGGTCTTAGACTCTTACTCTGGCATCATGGTTAAGGTCTTAGACTCTTACTCTGGCATCAAGGTTAAGGTCTTAACTCTTACTCTGGCATCATGGTTAAGGTCTTAAATCTTACTCTGGACTAATGGTTAAGGTCTTAGACTCCTACTCTGAACTAATGGTTAAGGTATTAACTCGTACTCTGGCATCATGGTTAAGGTCTTAGACTCTTACTCTGGACTAATGGTTAAGGTCTTAACTCTTACTCTGGACTAATGGTTAAGGTCTTAACTCTTACTCTGGGCTAATGGTTAAGGTCTTAACTCTTACTCTGGACTAATTGTTAAGGTCTTAACTCTTACTCTGGACTAATGGTTAAGGTCTTAACTCTTACTCTGGACTAATGGTTAAGGTCTTATCTCTTACTCTGGGCTAATGATTAAGGTCTTAGACTCTTACTCTGGACTAATGGTTAAGGTCTTAACTCTTACTCTGGACTAATGGTTAAGGTATTAACTCTTACTCTGGCATCATGGTTAAGGTCTTAGACTCTTACTCTGGACTAATGGTTAAGGTCTTAACTCTTACTCTGGACTAATGGTTAAGGTCTTAACTATTACTCTGGACTAATGGTTACGGTCTTAACTCTTACTCTAGCATCATGGTTAAGGTCTTAACTCTTACTCTGGACTAATGGTTAAGGTCTTAACTCTTACTCTGGCATCATGGTTAAGGTCTTAACTCTTACTCTGGCATCATGGTTAAGGTCTTAACTCTTACTCTGGACTAATGGTTAAGGTCTTAGACTCTTACTCTGGACTAATGGTTAAGGTCTTAACTCTTACTCTGGCATCATGGTTAAGGTCTTAGACTCCTACTCTGGACTAATGGTTAAGGTCTTAACTCTTACTCTGGACTAATGGTTAAGGTCTTAACTCTTACTCTCGACTAATGGTTAAGGTCTTAACTCTTACTCTGGCATCATGGTTAAGGTCTTAGACTCTTACTCTGGACTAATGGTTAAGGTCTTAACTCATACTCTGGACTAATGGTTAAGGTCTTAACTCTTACTCTGGACTTGTGGAAATATGGATTTTTCTGATCAGTTATGTCCCCTATCTTGGACCCCAACGGTTCCATGTATGAATCACAAGTACATGTATGTTCCCTCCAGTTCCAGTTATGAAGACGCAAACACATGTGCGTCCACCGTCAACATGTCCTCTTTCAGATCCGCCATGAATAGGCCGGATATTCCATTCCTAAGTATGAAAGGCCACCGGCTTTATATGGTTCACTTATGCCATTTTACAGTCCAGGCAAGTAGGCCCTGATTCTGTCATCAAGCTTTTCTTGCCTTCTGCCTCTGAAAGCTCCAGTCTGAGCCTGCATCTGTGACCATGAACTTTGTCTCATTCCCTGCGCGGCTCACGAAGCCTGTTGCCTGCCAAAAAAAACTGTATTTCACCTTCGAAATTATCTGCTCCGCTCCCTGCCCGATGCATTCCTGTCTAGTAGTTTAAGTAAACATTCTTCCAGTTACCGAGCAAAGGCCCGGCTTCTCTGTCTTTATGCAAGTAATTCATAGCCCTATTATTATGGAAGATTTCTACCCTCGCATCTAGTGTAGACACTTAGACGCTTGTACACGCACTAACAGTCAGTATAGTCAGTATAGAATAAGATTCTACTCCAAGAAGACCTCCCTTTTGTGTAACACAGTTCTTTAAACATAGGATGTTAGATATGATTTGGGATTAGGTTGACTTGACCCTCCAGACTTCTGTCGCCACATGTAGAGCTAAATGTCAAGTCCCCTTCACCCCCTAGTTACACGTCAATCACATGTCATGCGGCTGCGCACGCATTTCTGCCAAGTATTTCTGCTGACATTGCGAAATTCTTTCATGGAACCACCCTATTATGACATCACACCTGATGACGTTCTTTAGTCACACCCAGTTACGCCCACTTTTTGCTACGTATGTATCTCTTATCTACACTATCAATTGTTACGCCTCTTGCATTTGCTTCACTGTAATGCCTATTGTATAAAAGTGTTTACTTATCAATAAAGTGTGTACTTCACTTCCTGAACCTTCGTGGTGATGGAACTTGGAGCAACCGATTCGAATCGTCCATTGGAATAAAGCCCATTCCGAACCTCTAATACCACGGATTCTGCCTCTTATTTACTGAGCTATTTTATTATGTTTCTGTATCAAATTAAGTCCCGGTAATTAAATTATTTACCACATGAATGGCGCCCGAACAGGGACACTTTCTCATCTCACGCGCCGGCGGTGCGTTGCAGGCCCGGTCTCCTGCCACAGCTGGACGGACAACAACGCGTACCAGCAGGATTTCCTGTATCTCCCTCCGGTCAAGCGGGGGCGACTGAGGCTGCGATCAACACCCAGACGAGGCGGTGAGAAGTGCGAAGTATCCCAACCAGAGCCTAGCTGAGAGAGCAAGATCCGAGGTATACAGAGGCCCACCAGGTGTCCGAAGTGTCCGAAGTTTTCGAGTCGAGTCCAGTCCGGTCCAGTTCAGTTCCGTTCCGAGGCTTTCCGTTCCGAGCTACCCGGTGAGTACCATTACTGGGGAGGCGTTCTGACGTGCACATAGGTTGTGCCGGTCAAGACGGGTTTGGGTACACAAATCCGGTCTGCACTGTTTCAGCAGTGTATCTGTACTGTTTAGCAGTATATCTAGTTTATCAAGTATATAAATTCAGAATAATTCAGTTAATGTCGAGTATTATGTTTAGTGACTCAGTTTCCTTAGATCGTCATCATCAGCGTTGCTCAGTTAAATGTTAAATGTTAAATGTTTTAAATACGTTCTGCATATTGTGGTATGAATGACTGTTCATTATTGTGTTTATTTGTATTAAGTTTGTTCAAGATCAAGTATCAGATCAGTTCTCAATATGCCGCTCTTTTCGAAATTAAGACAGATCACAACAAGAAAAGGGGTACTCGAAGAAGCTGTTCCTATTCCTCCTAGGGACACTCCAGGGTACTTCATGTATCATAAACATGGCTTAGACGCTATATTGTTTCTTGATTTATGGGTAGACTACACCAAGGAATTTCCAGAAAGTCAGAGGTGGCCCGCAGCTGGGACCTGGGATGCAGAGTGCATCATGAAAGTAGAGGAAGAGTTATGGAAAAGGAAAGTCAGACAGTCACAGAAAGATGCCGTTGAGTTGTGGCATAAAGAATCTCATAGACGTACAGAAAAAGCACTCCGACAGGAGGAGAAAAATAAGGAGAGTTCAAATAAAGTCCGAGAAAATCTATTAATTGAAGAAGGTACACGAGTGAAATCAGAACAAATAGATAGACAAAGAAATGCCCTTATGAATGGTATGTATCCCCTCCTGGCCGAGGGATTACCTAAGGCTACTCCGGAAATACCAAAAGACTTGCCAACCCCATTATTCCCAATAAAAATGCATCCTAAGGGGCATCCTAGAACAGCAGAAGATGTTTTTCTTTCCTCATACTTAGATGACGCAGCTCCCGAGTATGCTAATCCCGCCCCACATAGACCGCCTGCCAGGGAGGTTCAACGCCAAGATCCTGTATCTGTATCTCTACAGCAACAAATCCTGACACAAGTTCCGGCAAGCACATCTGTTCCCACATCTGTTCCTACAGCTGCTTCTATAGCTGTGTCCACACCTATAGTTGCTGTATCGCGTTCAATGAATCCTTTCACGCCCGATACCCCAGACGGGGCTACCGGAGGTGCTACCAATATTTTTTCGACGCCACCCAGAATAAATAAACTTACTTTTCAAGAATCAGCACATCCACGTACCCCCAAACTCATAAATGCCCGCACGCTTAAGGAACTTCTTATAGATTGTAGATATGACCCTGTGCCCGGCAAAGAGGACGAAATGATCATGGCATCATTACGTATCAGACGAGCCGCGGTGTATTTAGGGAAGATACCAGGAATGACTGTGCATCTAGATAATATATACCATTTTGTCCAAACAGGGCGAGATTCCGAATGTATTAACAGAGCTATGGAATACCAGAAAGTGGAGATACAGGGGGAACTGTTACGTTTCCTCATAAATTGTGTGATCAGAAATCAAGACCGACCGGGGGTAGACCCGGAAGCAATGCAAATTCTTACCAGATGGAGCCAGAATATATCAGAAGGGAGACATGATAAGCAAAATTGTATAATAGCCATGTGTCGAAAGATCCGTAAAGAAATAGAACGCCTACACGAAGAAAGATTAGCGGTAGATCAGTTCGAACAAAGCGAGGAGGAAGGATCAGGACTGCCCACAGGACAGTCAGACATCATAGCCTATGTAGGTAGAGGAAGATCTTGTAATAGTACTAGATGTTTTTCCGACCCGATACGTTTGATATGTCCAGATAATAACAGGAATTTCCAAACACCTATAATAAATATAAGGTCCCCCGAGCATTCGTTCCAAGCCGCTGACAAATTACTCCGAGAACGAAGGGGTTATCATTTTCTCGATTCTATGGATGAACAAGAATTAGCCAGGTCAGCCGTTCATTGGGTTGACAGTCCCGGAATGTATGGTGATGATACAGTAGCACACACATTTTTGAATCTCACCCCAGATGAACAGCGTTTAGCTGGGATTTATATGATTCAACAACTCCTTATACTATATCAGAGTCAGCATTCAGACCCTGGTCCCTTACCTGATATATTGACTGAATTACTCACGAATAGATGGAGAGGTTCAGGTACTAAATTAATTAAAGAAATACTAGAATCAAGAAAGCAGTACATTCTCTTTGTATGCCCAGAACATGTCTCACTGCCCATCAAGGAAAGAACCACGTATTACATGGACAGACAGAATCCCTTACGAGAAGTACACCCGATAAAAGGCGAGGACAATGAGTTTAAACGTGTATTTGTATATACGCCCATATCGAAAATAGAATTGTTACAAATGAAGAAAGTGGTACCCAGTCATGACAAAGACCCAGCGGGTTTCCACCGAGAAATTAAAGACATGTTACTCATGGGAGAGTATACCTATCCCGACATTATGACAATATTAAAGGTATTAATGCCTGCTGGCATTTATGAAAAACTCAAGGAAAAAGAGTGGGAGGTGGGAGACCAAAAGATAGACTGGTCAGCATTAGAAGCAGAAGAAAAGGCCCGAACTGCAGGAGCAGGGCTTGGGGATAAAACTAAAGCACTACCAGGTTTACTAGTACAGGTACTGCCACGTTTATTAACTACGAAAAAGGAAGACTGGGTACAATTTCAGCCTGTAAACAAAAGCAAGATGAAGACACTAGTGATTTCTATGCCCGATTTGAAAAATGTTTTGGTATAAATAGTGGCATAAAAGCAAGTAGCGAATCATACCCACATCTGTTTGTGACAAAATTAGTTGAAAACTCCTTACCCCAAGTGAAGAATAGAGTGTTAAAATTCGAGAGTACCTGGCAAGGTAACACCCCATCACAAATGTTGCAAATGTTACAGTACCATCACAATAGAATTAGAGAGGAACAAGAACATGAACAGAGACGCATGAAAGACACGAAAATGAAAATGCTAGTTTCCCAGACAGTTCCAGCTGACGGTCATAAAAAGGGTATGACACAGTCCAGTGTTTCAGCAGGTCCTGTAAAAGGGACATGCAACTATTGTAAACAGCCAGGACATTACATACACGATTGCCCAGTCCTGAAGCGCAATATCGCCACAGGTATCACAAAAGAAAGACCACGGCCACCTAGACAGGATCAGAATGAACAAGGAGCCCCGCAGCATGCACAGTCCATGCCAGCTCCACCACAGTCTATACAGTTTGTGCCAGCTGCACCAGCGCTGCCTGTTGCTGCCACACAAACCACGACACGACAACTGTACCAGACCGCACAGTACGACTATCCTGATTATCAACGATACGCATGAACCAGCCTAGAGAGGGAAGTTGACTTACCCCTTATCGAGGTCCCTGTAGACCAAGAAGGACCTTATGTACATAGTGAATTATTAGGCCAAGATAGAAAATTTTTACTTGATACAGGGGCAAGTCGAACAACCATAAAACGTAGTGAAGTTCCAGGGGCACCCCTCTCAGGCTCACAGAATATTTCCCTTGGTTTTTCAGGAAAACCTATTGTTAATGAAATATCACAGCCTCTCCCACTTACGATAGGACCTTTGACCCGAACTACAGATTTATTGCTTACTAAATCATGTCCAGAAAACTTGTTAGGTATAAAAACACTGAAAGCTCTAGGAGCTATAATATGTTGTTCTCCGGAAGGAGTAAGATTGTTTTTACGTGATTTCAAAGGTCACTATGTGTCTCGAGACATGGATCCCCGATTGCAGACTTTACCTACACATCTATGGGCACAAGGCCCTACTGATGTTGGTTGCATGAATATTACACCATATCGAGTTACACTAAAGGCAGGAGTGGTACTACCACGAATGCGACAATACAAGTTACCACCAGATGCTGTAGTGGCTTTACTGCAAATCATTGACGAGCTCATTGCCCAAGGAGTGGTTGTGGAAACAGACTCCAATGTATGTAATTCACCGATAATTCCGATTCTTAAACGAACTGATCCGAAGGCCCCGCCAGTATATCGATTGGTTATTGATCTGCGCGAATTGAACAAATGCATTGTGCCACAATTTCCTGTGGTCCCAGATATCTCGTCATTACTGACAGCTATTGATTCCGAAGCAACATTCTTTACTGTAATTGATCTCAAGAATGCCTTTTTCAGCGTCCCTATAGATCCGGAAAGCCAATACTTGTTCGGATTTAGTTTAAATGGACGTAGCTTTAAATTCACACGCGCACCTCAAGGATTTACAGAAAGCCCCAGCATCTATAGCCAAGCACTGAAACGAGAACTCGACAGTATCCACATGCCAGTTAACACCGCTCTGCTTCAATATGTCGATGATCTGCTGATCACCGCGAGAAGCGAACCAGAATGTGAGAAAGCATCACTGACAGTTTTACAATTTCTAGCCGAAAAGGGGCACAAGGTGTCCCCTTCTAAGCTGCAATTCTGTGTCCAGCGAGTTGTTTATCTTGGACACTCGCTGTCCAAGGAGGGAAGGCAGCTTACACCCGACCGTATTCAGTTAATAGCTAACATGCCAATACCCAAGACACAAAAGGAGGTGCGGGCTTTCATAGGCCTCACTTCATATTGTAGGCAGTGGATCCCTCAGTATGCATTTCTAGCAAAACCACTCATTCAGTTGACAACACAGGAGGCAGCCACATCGACTGTTCTCCCTTGGACTCAGGAACATACACAAGCTTTTGAAAGCTTAAAGAAAGCTTTATGTCAAGCACCTGTTTTAGCAACACCATGTTACAATAAACAGTTTACACTCTTTGTTACAGAGCGCGAAGGTACTGCCTTGTCAGTACTCACACAGGAACAAGCAGGATCACACAAACCATGTGCTTATTTTTCTAGTACATTAGATCCCGTAGCTCAGGCTTTGCCTGCATGCCTAAAATCAGTGGCAGCAACAGCTTTAGCAATCAGACAAAGCGATGCCATAGTGTTAGGACATCCATTGACAGTTCAAGTACCACATGCAGTAGAGGTTCTTGTAAATAGAACGCAAACACAACACTTGACTATAGCGCGACTTACAGGGTATGAATTAACATTGTTTCAGCCACATATAGAAATCAGACGTTGTAACACATTGAATCCTGCCACACTTTTACCTGTAATCGGAACAGACCCACTAGCTCATGATTGTATTGAAGTTATTACAATCACGACGAAACCCAGACAAGACTTAACAGATGTCCCATTGTCAGACTCAGACCTGACGTTGTATGTAGATGGTTCATGTATGAGAACAAATACAGGAGAGTTAGTGGCCGCTTACGCAGTCACAACAGATACTGAAGTCATCGAAACAAATTGCATAAATACCTTGTCAGCTCAAGCCGCAGAGCTCATCGCTCTGACACAAGCTTGTATTCAAGCCACAAATAAAAAAGTCAACATATATACTGATTCACGTTATGCATTCGGAGTTGTACATGACTTCGGCGTGCTGTGGCGAGAGAGAGGTTATTTAACTTCTCACGGTGCCCACATTCAGCACGGACCCCTCATTCATGCCTTATTAGATGCGATACATCTACCCACTGCAATATCAATTATGAAATGTAAAGCTCATACGAAAGTTACTGATATCATTTCTCAAGGCAATGATCTAGCTGACAGAACAGCTAAACAGACTGCTCAAACTCAAACATCCGACATGACAAAGACAATAGTTCCGACGCCAACACATTGTATGACGGTTAAAGATCCCACTCTTGACGTAATTGATATACAGACACATGCTACACCAGACGAAATAAAGAAATGGACTGAATTAGGAGGGATCCGAACGGATCAAGGATGGATGACGAAGGAAAAATCTGTATGGTTCCTTCCTGATTCAATGGTCCAAGTCATTATTAACACTATACATAGTCCAGCGCATCTAGGAGAAAAAGCTATGCTAGACAGCATTCAACACATTTGGTTCAATAAACATTTACGAGCGGCAGCCAAACAAAAAGTTCGTACCTGTATGATCTGTTGTCAGTTCAACCCAGGAAAAAGCGTTCCCGTAGAACAGGGTGGATTTCAGCCTCCTGATCACCCTTTTGAAGTCCTCCAGATGGATTATATCCAGATGGAACGATGTCGAGGATTCAAATATGTTCTCGTAGTTGTCTGTGCTCTTTCCCGTTGGACAGAGGCATACCCGGTTTCAGATTACACTGCCCCGACTACTGCCAAGCAGTTGGTTCGAGAATTCTTCCCACGATACGGTTTACCACGTGTTGTCTACTCAGATAACGGCCAGCCGTTCTCATCCGAATTAATGAAACACGTTTCACTTTTGTTAGGCTATCAGTGGAAATTCCACTGTGTCCGACACCCCGAGGCAGCAGGTCTCGTAGAAAGACATAATCAGATCCTGAAAATCAGACTGTCCAAAATATGCAGAGAGAAAGGCGTCGACTGGGTAGTAGCATTACCAGTTGCACTCTTTTACATGAGAATGGTAGCACACTCTCGAACAGGGCTATCCCCGTATGAGGTGATCTTTGGCAGACCACCAAATATGTGGGGGACGCCTATACCACGCAAAATAACTGATATTGACTGTAATATGCTGACAGATTACTTGGCTTCCTTGATGTCTGCACTACAATCTTGTCGTTCACAGGTAGCTGCAGCCTTTCCCGACAACACTGAGGTGAAACCCCATGACGTAATTCCGGGCGACCTGGTCCTAGTGAGGAACTTTGATCGAAAGACTCAGCTGGATCCTAGGTGGAAGTCACCGCAACTGGTCTTGCTCACCACAAGGACAGCCGTGAAGATCGAGGGCAGAAAAGGCTGGATTCATTCAAGTCATATCAAGAAATTTCATGGACTACCATCGGATGTAAATACCACACCTCGTGTGTCTTCACCTATTGACTCAAAACTTCCTTTGGTTGAAATAAGTAATCGCGAACTATATAAACTAAAACTCAGGTCTAAACAGTCAGGCAATTTGATTGTTTAAGTCCTCTCCAAGGTGAAGCGGTTGAATTTGCCTTTGACATGTATCCCTTAGACCTGAATAGAGAAAAAACGCGAAAAATGCTGAAACGACATACGTACTGTAAATCACTGCGTAGTCATTGCACAGTGACGTTATTAATTTTGTTTTTCTTAAGTCTTTTAATAATTACTGCAAGTATATTGTTGCACATATATTATCCTATTTCTAGACATGTTTATAATGTTACTACTGAACATTCTTTTAGTGAATTACCTCCGCTTGAGTTGTCTTATAGATTTGCGCTGCGCAATAACACGTTTATTAGTATGTTACATCATTCCCATCAGGTTAGCAATGCTACAAATTGTTGGATATGTGGCCGACTCCCTCCCTATCAGAATTATAAAGGAATTCTACCTCTCTTTCCATACCCGTTCACACACAACGGCTCCTGTGGAGCATGGTTTAGTTTAATTAATTCCCTAGATTCGAATTCTGCAGTTTATCAAGATAACTGGGTATGGGGAAATTTGAACTTAGTTTTACTTAAAGTCTGCTACCCTAACAAGGAGGGACTTCCCAAGAGAACAGGAACTGATCTAGAAAATGAAGTGTATAGATTAGGTAATTTTACGCTTAATCTTATGATCCTAAATGTCGAATCCGAAGCTACTCCAATTTTGCCCGCTATGTCAATATTTCCAGTAAAAGGTGAATTATGTGTAAGAAAGAATGGTTCCATACATATGGGCCATAGTAGATGCACCACTGTAGTAGAATTTAGTGATCAAGGCAAGTCTACATTTAGAGCTTCCCGCCATTCCTATTTCATATGTGGTCAGACGGCATATGTACGTTTGCCTCTAGACTGGGATGGTACCTGCTACATTGGATTCCTTTTGCCACCTGTTTTCCTAGCTCCTCCTGACTATCACCGAAATACTCATTTAGTACACAATAGAGAAAGGAGAGATCTCCAAATAGTCGATTACACTGAAACAGCATGGGAAAAATACACAGATTTCAATAAAGGTCTCTTTCCCTATATAGGTACCGTTACTAATAGTAAGCTGATACGTAGATTAACTAGAACCCTTGAAGCAGTAGTGAACGAAACTATTTCCGCCTTAGGCAATTTAACAGAAGAGCAGTCTGCTATGCGGATTGTTGTGCTTCAAAATCGTCTTGTCCTTGACGTCATCCTGGCCGATAGAGGCGGAGCTTGTAGGGTCATCGGATCAAGTTGTTGCATTTTCATACCAGAAAATTCGCCATCTGTATATAAAGCCATAACTCGCCTTCATAAGATTGTAAGCCAGATACACCAGAATCCAGGCACCTGGACTTGGTCCGGTTGGTTTTGGAGTGTATTATCTACCTTTGGATGGAAGGTCCTATCTTTCCTAGGTATTGGCCTTCTCATACTATTCAGTTGCTGTCTATGTCTACAATGTGGACCAGCGATCTGTGGTCTGTGTGCCACATCGTGTATTCCACCACCAAGATTTCATTCATCCCAGAAGAAAAAAGAAGAACAAATGATGCTATATGAACAGATCAACGGATTGATGAAGATTGATATCTCTTAACGGGCAAGTAGGGGACAAGGAGGGAATGTGGAAATATGGATTTTTCTGATCAGTTATGTCCCCTATCTTGGACCCCAACGGTTCCATGTATGAATCACAAGTACATGTATGTTCCCTCCAGTTCCAGTTATGAAGACGCAAACACATGTGCGTCCACCGTCAACATGTCCTCTTTCAGATCCGCCATGAATAGGCCGGATATTCCATTCCTAAGTATGAAAGGCCACCGGCTTTATATGGTTCACTTATGCCATTTTACAGTCCAGGCAAGTAGGCCCTGATTCTGTCATCAAGCTTTTCTTGCCTTCTGCCTCTGAAAGCTCCAGTCTGAGCCTGCATCTGTGACCATGAACTTTGTCTCATTCCCTGCGCGGCTCACGAAGCCTGTTGCCTGCCAAAAAAAACTGTATTTCACCTTCGAAATTATCTGCTCCGCTCCCTGCCCGATGCATTCCTGTCTAGTAGTTTAAGTAAACATTCTTCCAGTTACCGAGCAAAGGCCCGGCTTCTCTGTCTTTATGCAAGTAATTCATAGCCCTATTATTATGGAAGATTTCTACCCTCGCATCTAGTGTAGACACTTAGACGCTTGTACACGCACTAACAGTCAGTATAGTCAGTATAGAATAAGATTCTACTCCAAGAAGACCTCCCTTTTGTGTAACACAGTTCTTTAAACATAGGATGTTAGATATGATTTGGGATTAGGTTGACTTGACCCTCCAGACTTCTGTCGCCACATGTAGAGCTAAATGTCAAGTCCCCTTCACCCCCTAGTTACACGTCAATCACATGTCATGCGGCTGCGCACGCATTTCTGCCAAGTATTTCTGCTGACATTGCGAAATTCTTTCATGGAACCACCCTATTATGACATCACACCTGATGACGTTCTTTAGTCACACCCAGTTACGCCCACTTTTTGCTACGTATGTATCTCTTATCTACACTATCAATTGTTACGCCTCTTGCATTTGCTTCACTGTAATGCCTATTGTATAAAAGTGTTTACTTATCAATAAAGTGTGAACTTCACTTCCTGAACCTTCGTGGTGATGGAACTTGGAGCAACCGATTCGAATCGTCCATTGGAATAAAGCCCATTCCGAACCTCTAATACCACGGATTCTGCCTCTTATTTACTGAGCTATTTTATTATGTTTCTGTATCAAATTAAGTCCCGGTAATTAAATTATTTACCACATGGACTAATGGTTAAGGTATTAACTCTTACTCTGGCATCATGGTTAAGGTCTTAACTCTTACTCTGGACTAATGGTTAAGGTCTTAACTCTTACTCTGGCATCATGGTTAAGGTCTTAACTCTTACTCTGGACTAATGGTTAAGGTCTTAACTCTTACTCTGGGATCATGGTTAAGTTCGTAACTCTTACTGTGGCCTATTGGTTAAGGTCCTAACTCTTACTCTGGCATCATGGTTAATGTCTTAACTCTTACTCTGGCATCATGGTTAAGGTCTTAACTCTTACTTTGGACTAATGGTTAAGGGCTTAACTCTTACTCTGGCATCACGGTTAAGGTCTTAACTCTTACTCTGGACTAATGGTTAAAGTCTTAACTCTTACTCTGGGCTAATGGTTAAGGTCTTAACTCTTACTCTGGACTAATGGTTAAGGTCTTAACTCTTGCTCTGGACTAATGGTTAAGGTCTTAACTCCTACTCTGGTCTAATGGTTAAGGTCTTATCTCTTACTCTGGGCTAATGATTAAGGTCTTAACTCTTACTCTGGCATCATGGTTAAGGTCTTAACTCTTACTCTGGCATCATGGTTAAGGTCTTAACTCTTACTCTGGACTAATGGTTAAGGTCTTAACTCTTACTCTGGCATCACGGTTAAGGTCTTAACTCTTACTCTGGACTAATGGATAAGGTCTTAACTCTTACTCTGGACTAATGGTTAAGGTCTTAACTCTTACTCTAGCATCATGGTTAAGGTCTTAACTCTTACTCTGGACTAATGGTTAAGGTCTTAACTCTTACTCTGGCATCATGGTTAAGGTCTTAACTCTTACTATGGACTAATGGTTAAGGTCTTAACTCTTACTCTGGACTAATGGTTAAGGTCTTAACTCTTACTCTGGCATCATGGTTAAGGTCTTAGACTCTTACTCTGGACTAATGGTTAAGGTCTTAACTCTTACTCTGGCATCACGGTTAAGGTCTTAACTCTTACTCTAGACTAATGGTTAAGGTCTTAACTCTTACTCTGGGCTAATGGTTAAGGTCTTAACTCTTACTCTGGACTAATGGTTAAGGTCTTAACTCTTACTCTGGACAAATGGTTAAGGTCTTAGACTCTTACTCTGGCATCACGGTTAAGGTCTTAACTCTTACTCTGAACTAATGGTTAAGGTCTTAACTCTTACTCTGGCATCATGGTTAAGTTCGTAACTCATACTGTGGCCTATTGGTTAAGGTCCTAACTCTTACTCTGGCATCATGGTTAATATCTTAACTCTTACTCTGGCATCATGGTTAAGGTCTTAACTCTTACTCTGGACTAATGGTTAAGGTCTTAACTCTTACTCTGGACTAATGGTTAAGGTCTTAACTCTTACTCTGGACTAATGGTTAAGGTCTTAACTCTTACTCTGGGCTAATGATTAAGGTCTTAATTCTTACTCTGGCATCATGGTTAAGGTCTTAACTCTTACTCTGGACTAATGGTTAAGGTCTTAACTCTTACTCTGGCATCACGGTTAAGGTCTTAACTCTTACTCTGGACTAATGGTTAAGGTCTTAACTCTTACTCTGGCATCATGGTTGAGGTCTTAACTCTTACTCTGGACTAATGGTTAAGGTCCTAACTCTTACTCTGGACTAATGGTTAAGGTCTTAACTCTTACTCTGGACTAATGGTTAAGGTCTTAACTCTTACTCTGGCATCATGGTTAAGGTCTTAACTCTGGCATCATGGTTAAGGTCTTAACTCTTACTCTGGACTAATGGTTAAGGTCTTAACTCTTACTCTGGCATCATGGTTAAGGTCTTAGACTCATACTCTGGCATCATGGTTAAGGTCTTAACTCTTACTCTGGACTAATGGTTAAGGTCTTAACTCTTACTCTGGCATCATGGTTAAGGTCTTAGACTCTTACTCTGGACTAATGGTTAAGGTCTTAACTCTTACTCTGGGCTAATGGTTAAGGTCTTAACTCTTACTCTAGACTAATGGTTAAGGTCTTATCTCTTACTCTGGACTAATGGTTAAGGTCTTAGACTCTTACTCTGGCATCATGGATAAGGTCTTAGACTCTTACTCTGGACTACTGGTTAATGTCTTAACTCTTACTCTGGCGTCATGGTTAAGGTCTTAACTCTCACTCTGGCATCATGGTTAAGGTCTTAACTCTTACTCTGTACTCATGGTTAAGGTCTTAACTCTTACTCTGGCATCATGGTTAAGGTCTTAACTCTTACTCTGGACTAATGGTTAAGGTCTTAACTCTTACTCTGGCATCATGGTTAAGGTCTTAACTCTTACTCTGGACACATGGTTAAGGTCTTAACTCTTACTCTGGACTAATGGTTAAGGTCTTAACTCTTACTCTGGCATCATGGTTAAGGTCTTAGACTCTTACTCTGGACTAATGGTTAAGGTCTTAACTCTTACTCTGGCATCATGGTTAAGGTCTTAACTCTTACTCTGGACTAATGGTTAAGGTCTTAGACTCTTACTCTGGACTAATGGTTAAGGTCTTAACTTTTTCTCTGGGCTAATGGTTAAGGTCTTAGACTCTTACTCTGGCATCATGGTTAAGGTCTTAGACTCTTACTCTGGCATCAAGGTTAAGGTCTTAACTCTTACTCTGGCATCATGGTTAAGGTCTTAACTCTTACTCTGAACTAATGGTTAAGGTCTTAACTCTTACTCTGGCATCATGGTTAAGTTCGTAACTCATACTGTGGCCTATTGGTTAAGGTCCTAACTCTTACTCTGGCATCATGGTTAATATCTTAACTCTTACTCTGGCATCATGGTTAAGGTCTTAACTCTTACTCTGGACTAATGGTTAAGGTCTTAACTCTTACTCTGGACTAATGGTTAAGGTCTTAACTCTTACTCTGGACTAATGGTTAAGGTCTTAACTCTTACTCTGGGCTAATGATTAAGGTCTTAATTCTTACTCTGGCATCATGGTTAAGGTCTTAACTCTTACTCTGGACTAATGGTTAAGGTCTTAACTCTTACTCTGGCATCACGGTTAAGGTCTTAACTCTTACTCTGGACTAATGGTTAAGGTCTTAACTCTTACTCTGGCATCATGGTTGAGGTCTTAACTCTTACTCTGGACTAATGGTTAAGGTCCTAACTCTTACTCTGGACTAATGGTTAAGGTCTTAACTCTTACTCTGGACTAATGGTTAAGGTCTTAACTCTTACTCTGGCATCATGGTTAAGGTCTTAACTCTGGCATCATGGTTAAGGTCTTAACTCTTACTCTGGACTAATGGTTAAGGTCTTAACTCTTACTCTGGCATCATGGTTAAGGTCTTAGACTCATACTCTGGCATCATGGTTAAGGTCTTAACTCTTACTCTGGACTAATGGTTAAGGTCTTAACTCTTACTCTGGCATCATGGTTAAGGTCTTAGACTCTTACTCTGGACTAATGGTTAAGGTCTTAACTCTTACTCTGGGCTAATGGTTAAGGTCTTAACTCTTACTCTAGACTAATGGTTAAGGTCTTATCTCTTACTCTGGACTAATGGTTAAGGTCTTAGACTCTTACTCTGGCATCATGGATAAGGTCTTAGACTCTTACTCTGGACTACTGGTTAATGTCTTAACTCTTACTCTGGCGTCATGGTTAAGGTCTTAACTCTCACTCTGGCATCATGGTTAAGGTCTTAACTCTTACTCTGTACTCATGGTTAAGGTCTTAACTCTTACTCTGGCATCATGGTTAAGGTCTTAACTCTTACTCTGGACTAATGGTTAAGGTCTTAACTCTTACTCTGGCATCATGGTTAAGGTCTTAACTCTTACTCTGGACACATGGTTAAGGTCTTAACTCTTACTCTGGACTAATGGTTAAGGTCTTAACTCTTACTCTGGCATCATGGTTAAGGTCTTAGACTCTTAATCTGGACTAATGGTTAAGGTCTTAACTCTTACTCTGGCATCATGGTTACGGTCTTAACTCTTACTCTGGACTAATGGTTAAGGTCTTAGACTCTTACTCTGGACTAATGGTTAAGGTCTTAACTTTTTCTCTGGGCTAATGGTTAAGGTCTTAGACTCTTACTCTGGCATCATGGTTAAGGTCTTAGACTCTTACTCTGGCATCAAGGTTAAGGTCTTAACTCTTACTCTGGCATCATGGTTAAGGTCTTAACTCTACTCTGGACTAATGGTTAAGGTCTGAACTCTTACTCTGGACTAATGGTTAAGGTCTTAACTCTTACTCTCGACTAATGGTTAAGGTCTTAACTCTTACTCTCGACTAATGGTTAAGGTCTTAACTCTTACTCTGGCATCATGGTTAAGGTCTTAGACTCTTACTCTGGACTAATGGTTAAGGTCTTAACTCATACTCTGGACTTATGTTTAAGGTCTTAACTCTTACTCTGGACTAATGGTTAAGGTATTAACTCTTACTCTGGCATCATGGTTAAGGTCTTAACTCTTACTCTGGACTAATGGTTAAGATCTTAACTCTTACTCTGGCATCATGGTTAAGGTCTTAACTCTTACTCTGGACTAATGGTTAAGGTCTTAACTCTTACTCTGGCATCATCGTTAAGGTCTTCACTCTTACTCTGGCATCATGGTTAAGGTCTTAACTCTTACTCTGGACTAATGGTTAAGGTCTTAACTCTTACTCTGGACTAATGGTTAAGGTCTTAACTCTTAGTCTGGCATCATGGTTAAGGTCTTATCTCTTACTCTGGACTAATGGTTAAGGTCTTAGACTCTTACTCTGGACTAATGGTTAAGGTCTTAACTCTTTCTCTGGGCTAATGGTTAAGGTCTTAGACTCTTACTCTGGCATCATGGTTAAGGTCTTAGACTCTTACTCTGGCATGAAGGTTAAGGTCTTAACTCTTACTCTGGCATCATGGTTAAGGTCTTAACTCTTACTCTGGACAAATGGTTAAGGTCTTAACTCTTACTCTGGACTAATGGTTAAGGTCTTAACTCTTACTCTGGACTAATGGTTAAGGTCTTAACTCTTACTCTTGCATCATCGTTAAGGTCTTAACTCTTACTCTGGCATCATGGTTAAGGTCTTAACTCTTACTCTGGCATCACGGTTAAGGTCTTAACTCTTACTCTGGACTAATGGTTAAGGTCTTAACTCTTACTCTGGCATCATGGTTAAGGTCTTAACTCTTACTCTGGACTAATGGTTAAAGTCTTAACTCTTACTCTGGACTAATGGTTAAGGTCTTAACTCTTACACTGGAATCATGGTTAAGGTCTTAACTCTTACTCTGGACTAATGGTTAAGGTCTTAACTCTTACTCTGGACTAATGGTTAAGGTCTTAACTCTTACTCTGGCATCATGGTTAAGGTCTTAGACTCTTACTCTGGACTAATGGTTAAGGTCTTAACTCTTACTCTGGCATCATGGTTAAGGTCTTAACTCTTACTCTGGACTAATGGTTAAGGTCTTAGACTCTTACTCTGGACTAATGGTTAAGGTCTTAACTCTTTCTCTGGGCTAATGGTTAAGGTCTTAGACTCTTACTCTGGCATCATGGTTAAGGTCTTAGACTCTTACTCTGGCATCAAGGTTAAGGTCTTAACTCTTACTCTGGCATCATGGTTAAGGTCTTAAATCTTACTCTGGACTAATGGTTAAGGTCGTAGACTCTTACTCTGGACTAATGGTTAAGGTATTAACTCATACTCTGGCATCATGGTTAAGGTCTTAGACTCTTACTCTGGACTAATGGTTAAGGTCTTAACTCTTACTCTGGACTAATGGTTAAGGTCTTAACTCTTACTCTGGACTAATGGTTAAGGTCTTAACTCTTACTATGGACTAATGGTTAAGGTCTTAACTCTTACTCTGGACTAATGGTTAAGGTCTTAACTCTTAACTCTTACTCTGGACTAATGGTTAAGGTCTTAACTCTTACTCTGGACTAATGGTTAAGGGCTTAACTCTTACTCTGGCATCACGGTTAAGGTCTTAACTCTTACTCTGGACTAATGGTTAAAGTCTTAACTCTTACTCTGGGCTAATGGTTAAGGTCTTAACTCTTACTCTGGACTAATGGTTAAGGTCTTAACTCTTACTCTGGACTAATGGTTAAGGTCTTAACTCCTACTCTGGTCTAATGGTAAAGGTCTTATCTCTTACTCTGGGCTAATGATTAAGGTCTTAACTCTTACTCTGGCATCATGGTTAAGGTCTTAACTCTTACTCTGGCATCATGGTTAAGGTCTTAACTCTTACTCTGGACTAATGGTTAAGGTCTTAACTCTTACTCTGGCATCACGTTTAAGGTCTTAACTCTTACTTTGGACTAATGGATAAGGTCTTAACTCTTACTCTGGACTAATGGTTAAGGTCTTAACTCTTACTCTAGCATCATGGTTAAGGTCTTAACTCTTACTCTGGACTAATGGTTAAGGTCTTAACTCTTACTCTGGCATCATGGTTAAGGTCTTAACTCTTACTATGGACTAATGGTTAAGGTCTTAACTCTTACTCTGGACTAATGGTTAAGGTCTTAACTCTTACTCTGGCATCATGGTTAAGGTCTTAGACTCTTACTCTGGAATAATGGTTAAGGTCTTAACTCTTACTCTGGACTAATGGTTAAGGTCTTAACTCTTACTCTGGCATCACGGTTAAGGTCTTAACTCTTACTCTAGACTAATGGTTAAGGTCTTAACTCTTACTCTGGGCTAATGGTTAAGGTCTTAACTCTTACTCTGGACTAATGGTTAAGGTCTTAACTCTTACTCTGGACAAATGGTTAAGGTCTTAGACTCTTACTCTGGCATCACGGTTAAGGTCTTAACTCTTACTCTGAACTAATGGTTAAGGTCTTAACTCTTACTCTGGCATCATGGTTAAGTTCGTAACTCATACTGTGGCCTATTGGTTAAGGTCCTAACTCTTACTCTGGCATCATGGTTAATATCTTAACTCTTACTCTGGCATCATGGTTAAGGTCTTAACTCTTACTCTGGACTAATGGTTAAGGTCTTAACTCTTACTCTGGACTAATGGTTATGGTCTTAACTCTTACTCTGGACTAATGGTTAAGGTCTTAACTCTTACTCTGGGCTAATGATTAAGGTCTTAATTCTTACTCTGGCATCATGGTTAAGGTCTTAACTCTTACTCTGGACTAATGGTTAAGGTCTTAACTCTTACTCTGGCATCACGGTTAAGGTCTTAACTCTTACTCTGGACTAATGGTTAAGGTCTTAACTCTTACTCTGGCATCATGGTTGAGGTCTTAACTCTTACTCTGGACTAATGGTTAAGGTCCTAACTCTTACTCTGGACTAATGGTTAAGGTCTTAACTCTTACTCTGGACTAATGGTTAAGGTCTTAACTCTTACTCTGGCATCATCGTTAAGGTCTTAACTCTTACTCTGGCATCATGGTTAAGGTCTTAACTCTTACTCTGGACTAATGGTTAAGGTCTTAACTCTTACTCTGGCATCATGGTTAAGGTCTTAACTCTGGCATCATGGTTAAGGTCTTAACTCTTACTCTGGACTAATGGTTAATGTCTTAACACTTACTCTGGCATCATGGTTAAGGTCTTAGACTCATACTCTGGCATCATGGTTAAGGTCTTAACTCTTACTCTGGACTAATGGTTAAGGTCTTAACTCTTACTCTGGCATCATGGTTAAGGTCTTAGACTCTTACTCTGGACTAATGGTTAAGGTCTTAACTCTTACTCTGGGCTTATGGTTAAGGTCTTAACTCTTACACTAGACTAATGGTTAAGGTCTTATCTCTTACTCTGAACTAATGGTTAAGGTCTTAGACTCTTACTCTGGCATCATGGATAAGGTCTTAGACTCTTACTCTGGACTACTGGTTAATGTCTTAACTCTTACTCTGGCGTCATGGTTAAGGTCTTAACTCTCACTCTGGCATCATGGTTAAGGTCTTAACTCTTACTCTGTACTCATGGTTAAGGTCTTAACTCTTACTCTGGCATCATGGTTAAGGTCTTAACTCTTACTCTGGACTAATGGTTAAGGTCTTAACTCTTACTCTGGACTAATGGTTAAGGTCTTAACTCTTACTCTGGCATCATGGTTAAGGTCTTAACTCTTACTCTGGACACATGGTTAAGGTCTTAACTCTTACTCTGGACTAATGGTTAAGGTCTTAACTCTTACTCTGGCATCATGGTTAAGGTCTTAGACTCTTACTCTGGACTAATGGTTAAGGTCTTAACTCTTACTCTGGCATCATGGTTAAGGTCTTAACTCTTACTCTGGACTAATGGTTAAGGTCTTAGACTCTTACTCTGGACTAATGGTTAAGGTCTTAACTTTTTCTCTGGGCTAATGGTTAAGGTCTTAGACTCTTACTCTGGCATCATGGTTAAGGTCTTAGACTCTTACTCTGGCATCAAGGTTAAGGTCCTAACTCTTACTCTGGCATCATGGTTAAGGTCTTAACTCTTACTCTGGACTAATGGTTAAGGTCTGAACTCTTACTCTGGACTAATGGTTAAGGTCTTAACTCTTACTCTCGACTAATGGTTAAGGTCTTAACTCTTACTCTCGACTAATGGTTAAGGTCTTAACTCTTACTCTGGCATCATGGTTAAGGTCTTAGACTCTTACTCTGGACTAATGGTTAAGGTCTTAACTCATACTCTGGACTTATGTTTAAGGTCTTAACTCTTACTCTGGACTAATGGTTAAGGTATTAACTCTTACTCTGGCATCATGGTTAAGGTCTTAACTCTTACTCTGGACTAATGGTTAAGGTCTTAACTCTTACTCTGGCATCATGGTTAAGGTCTTAACTCTTACTCTGGACTAATGGTTAAGGTCTTAACTCTTACTCTGGGATCATGGTTAAGTTCGTAACTCTTACTGTGGCCTATTGGTTAAGGTCCTAACTCTTACTCTGGCATCATGGTTAATGTCTTAACTTTTACTCTGGCATCATGGTTAAGGTCTTAACTCTTACTCTGGACTAATGGTTAAGGGCTTAACTCTTACTCTGGCATCACGGTTAAGGTCTTAACTCTTACTCTGGACTAATGGTTAAAGTTTTAACTCTTACTCTGGGCTAATGGTTAAGGTCTTAACTCTTACTCTGGACTAATGGTTAAGGTCTTAACTCTTACTCTGGACTAATGGTTAAGGTCTTAACTCCTACTCTGGTCTAATGGTTAAGGTCTTATCTCTTACTCTGGGCTAATGATTAAGGTCTTAACTCTTACTCTGGCATCATGGTTAAGGTCTTAACTCTTACTCTGGACTAATGGTTAAGGTCTTAACTCTTACTCTGGCATCACGGTTAAGGTCTTAACTCTTACTCTGGACTAATGGATAAGGTCCTAACTCTTACTCTGGACTAATGGTTAAGGTATTAACTCTTACTCTAGCATCATGGTTAAGGTCTTAACTCTTACTCTGGACTAATGGTTAAGGTCTTAACTCTTACTCTGGCATCATGGTTAAGGTCTTAACTCTTACTATGGACTAATGGTTAAGGTCTTAACTCTTACTCTGGACTAATGGTTAAGGTCTTAACTCTTACTCTGGCATCATGGTTAAGGTCTTAGACTCTTACTCTGGAATAATGGTTAAGGTCTTAACTCTTACTCTGGACTAATGGTTAAGGTCTTAACTCTTACTCTGGCATCATGGTTAAGGTCTTAACTCTCACTCTGGCATCATGGTTAAGGTCTTAACTCTTACTCTGTACTCATGGTTAAGGTCTTAACTCTTACTCTGGCATCATGGTTAAGGTCTTAACTCTTACTCTGGACTAATGGTTAAGGTCTTAACTCTTACTCTGGACTAATGGTTAAGGTCTTAACTCTTACTCTGGCATCATGGTTAAGGTCTTAACTCTTACTCTGGACACATGGTTAAGGTCTTAACTCTTACTCTGGACTAATGGTTAAGGTCTTAACTCTTACTCTGGCATCATGGTTAAGGTCTTAGACTCTTACTCTGGACTAATGGTTAAGGTCTTAACTCTTACTCTGGCATCATGGTTAAGGTCTTAACTCTTACTCTGGACTAATGGTTAAGGTCTTAGACTCTTACTCTGGACTAATGGTTAAGGTCTTAACTTTTTCTCTGGGCTAATGGTTAAGGTCTTAGACTCTTACTCTGGCATCATGGTTAAGGTCTTAGACTCTTACTCTGGCATCAAGGTTAAGGTCCTAACTCTTACTCTGGCATCATGGTTAAGGTCTTAACTCTTACTCTGGACTAATGGTTAAGGTCTGAACTCTTACTCTGGACTAATGGTTAAGGTCTTAACTCTTACTCTCGACTAATGGTTAAGGTCTTAACTCTTACTCTCGACTAATGGTTAAGGTCTTAACTCTTACTCTGGCATCATGGTTAAGGTCTTAGACTCTTACTCTGGACTAATGGTTAAGGTCTTAACTCATACTCTGGACTTATGTTTAAGGTCTTAACTCTTACTCTGGACTAATGGTTAAGGTATTAACTCTTACTCTGGCATCATGGTTAAGGTCTTAACTCTTACTCTGGACTAATGGTTAAGGTCTTAACTCTTACTCTGGCATCATGGTTAAGGTCTTAACTCTTACTCTGGACTAATGGTTAAGGTCTTAACTCTTACTCTGGGATCATGGTTAAGTTCGTAACTCTTACTGTGGCCTATTGGTTAAGGTCCTAACTCTTACTCTGGCATCATGGTTAATGTCTTAACTTTTACTCTGGCATCATGGTTAAGGTCTTAACTCTTACTCTGGACTAATGGTTAAGGGCTTAACTCTTACTCTGGCATCACGGTTAAGGTCTTAACTCTTACTCTGGACTAATGGTTAAAGTTTTAACTCTTACTCTGGGCTAATGGTTAAGGTCTTAACTCTTACTCTGGACTAATGGTTAAGGTCTTAACTCTTACTCTGGACTAATGGTTAAGGTCTTAACTCCTACTCTGGTCTAATGGTTAAGGTCTTATCTCTTACTCTGGGCTAATGATTAAGGTCTTAACTCTTACTCTGGCATCATGGTTAAGGTCTTAACTCTTACTCTGGACTAATGGTTAAGGTCTTAACTCTTACTCTGGCATCACGGTTAAGGTCTTAACTCTTACTCTGGACTAATGGATAAGGTCCTAACTCTTACTCTGGACTAATGGTTAAGGTATTAACTCTTACTCTAGCATCATGGTTAAGGTCTTAACTCTTACTCTGGACTAATGGTTAAGGTCTTAACTCTTACTCTGGCATCATGGTTAAGGTCTTAACTCTTACTATGGACTAATGGTTAAGGTCTTAACTCTTACTCTGGACTAATGGTTAAGGTCTTAACTCTTACTCTGGCATCATGGTTAAGGTCTTAGACTCTTACTCTGGAATAATGGTTAAGGTCTTAACTCTTACTCTGGACTAATGGTTAAGGTCTTAACTCTTACTCTGGCATCATGGTTAAGGTCTTAACTCTTACTATGGACTAATGGTTAAGGTCTTAACTCTTACTCTGGACTAATGGTTAAGGTCTTAACTCTTACTCTGGCATCATGGTTAAGGTCTTAGACTCTTACTCTGGAATAATGGTTAAGGTCTTAACTCTTACTCTGGACTAATGGTTAAGGTCTTAACTCTTACTCTGGCATCACGGTTAAGGTCTTAACTCTTACTCTAGACTAATGGTTAAGGTCTTAACTCTTACTCTGGACTAATGGTTAAGGTCTTAACTCTTACTCTGGACAAATGGTTAAGGTCTTAGACTCTTACTCTGGCATCACGGTTAAGGTCTTAACTCTTACTCTGAACTAATGGTTAAGGTCTTAACTCTTACTCTGGCATCATGGTTAAGTTCGTAACTCATACTGTGGCCTATTGGTTAAGGTCCTAACTCTTACTCTGGCATCATGGTTAATATCTTAACTCTTACTCTGGCATCATGGTTAAGGTCTTAACTCTTACTCTGGACTAATGGTTAAGGTCTTAACTCTTACTCTGGACTAATGGTTATGGTCTTAACTCTTACTCTGGACTAATGGTTAAGGTCTTAACTCTTACTCTGGGCTAATGATTAAGGTCTTAATTCTTACTCTGGCATCATGGTTAAGGTCTTAACTCTTACTCTGGACTAATGGTTAAGGTCTTAACTCTTACTCTGGCATCACGGTTAAGGTCTTAACTCTTACTCTGGACTAATGGTTAAGGTCTTAACTCTTACTCTGGCATCATGGTTGAGGTCTTAACTCTTACTCTGGACTAATGGTTAAGGTCCTAACTCTTACTCTGGACTAATGGTTAAGGTCTTAACTCTTACTCTGGACTAATGGTTAAGGTCTTAACTCTTACTCTGGCATCATCGTTAAGGTCTTAACTCTTACTCTGGACTAATGGTTAAGGTCTTAACTCTTACTCTGGCATCATGGTTAAGGTCTTAACTCTGGCATCATGGTTAAAGTCTTAACTCTTACTCTGGACTAATGGTTAATGTCTTAACACTTACTCTGGCATCATGGTTAAGGTCTTAGACTCATACTCTGGCATCATGGTTAAGGTCTTAACTCTTACTCTGGACTAATGGTTAAGGTCTTAACTCTTACTCTGGCATCATGGTTAAGGTCTTAGACTCTTACTCTGGACTAATGGTTAAGGTCTTAACTCTTACTCTGGGCTTATGGTTAAGGTCTTAACTCTTACTCTAGACTAATGGTTAAGGTCTTATCTCTTACTCTGAACTAATGGTTAAGGTCTTAGACTCTTACTCTGGCATCATGGATAAGGTCTTAGACTCTTACTCTGGACTACTGGTTAATGTCTTAACTCTTACTCTGGCGTCATGGTTAAGGTCTTAACTCTCACTCTGGCATCATGGTTAAGGTCTTAACTCTTACTCTGTACTCATGGTTAAGGTCTTAACTCTTACTCTGGCATCATGGCTAAGGTCTTAACTCTTACTCTGGACTAATGGTTAAGGTCTTAACTCTTACTCTGGACTAATGGTTAAGGTCTTAACTCTTACTCTGGCATCATGGTTAAGGTCTTAACTCTTACTCTGGACACATGGTTAAGGTCTTAACTCTTACTCTGGACTAATGGTTAAGGTCTTAACTCTTACTCTGGCATCATGGTTAAGGTCTTAGACTCTTACTCTGGACTAATGGTTAAGGTCTTAACACTTACTCTGGCATCATGGTTAAGGTCTTAACTCTTACTCTGGACTAATGGTTAAGGTCTTAGACTCTTACTCTGGACTAATGGTTAAGGTCTTAACTTTTTCTCTGGGCTAATGGTTAAGGTCTTAAACTCTTATTCTGGCATCATGGTTAAGGTCTTAGACTCTTACTCTGGCATCAAGGTTAAGGTCTTAACTCTTACTCTGGCATCATGGTTAAGGTCTTAACTCTTACTCTGGACTAATGGTTAAGGTCTTAACTCTTACTCTGGACTAATGGTTAAGGTCTTAACTCTTACTCTCGACTAATGGTTAAGGTCTTAACTCTTACTCTCGACTAATGGTTAAGGTCTTAACTCTTACTCTGGCATCATGGTTAAGGTCTTAGACTCTTACTCTGGACTAATGGTTAAGGTCTTAACTCATACTCTGGACTTATGTTTAAGGTCTTAACTCTTACTCTGGACTAATGGTTAAGGTATTAACTCTTACTCTGGCATCATGGTTAAGGTCTTAACTCTTACTCTGGACTAATGGTTAAGGTCTTAACTCTTACTCTGGCATCATGGTTAAGGTCTTAACTCTTACTCTGGACTAATGGTTAAGGTCTTAACTCTTACTCTGGGATCATGGTTAAGTTCGTAACTCTTACTGTGGCCTATTGGTTAAGGTCCTAACTCTTACTCTGGCATCATGGTTAATGTCTTAACTTTTACTCTGGCATCATGGTTAAGGTCTTAACTCTTACTCTGGACTAATGGTTAAGGGCTTAACTCTTACTCTGGCATCACGGTTAAGGTCTTAACTCTTACTCTGGACTAATGGTTAAAGTCTTAACTCTTACTCTGGGCTAATGGTTAAGGTCTTAACTCTTACTCTGGACTAATGGTTAAGGTCTTAACTCTTACTCTGGACTAATGGTTAAGGTCTTAACTCCTACTCTGGTCTAATGGTTAAGGTCTTATCTCTTACTCTGGGCTAATGATTAAGGTCTTAACTCTTACTCTGGCATCATGGTTAAGGTCTTAACTCTTACTCTGGACTAATGGTTAAGGTCTTAACTCTTACTCTGGCATCACGGTTAAAGTCTTAACTCTTACTCTGGACTAATGGATAAGGTCTTAACTCTTACTCTGGACTAATGGTTAAGGTATTAACTCTTACTCTAGCATCATGGTTAAGGTCTTAACTCTTACTCTGGACTAATGGTTAAGGTCTTAACTCTTACTCTGGCATCATGGTTAAGGTCTTAACTCTTACTATGGACTAATGGTTAAGGTCTTAACTCTTACTCTGGACTAATGGTTAAGGTCTTAACTCTTACTCTGGCATCATGGTTAAGGTCTTAGACTCTTACTCTGGACTAATGGTTAAGGTCTTAACTCTTACTCTGGCATCACGGTTAAGGTCTTAACTCTTACTCTAGACTAATGGTTAAGGTCTTAACTCTTACTCTGGGCTAATGGTTAAGGTCTTAACTCTTACTCTGGACTAATGGTTAAGGTCTTAACTCTTACTCTGGACAAATGGTTAAGGTCTTAGACTCTTACTCTGGCATCACGGTTAAGGTCTTAACTCTTACTCTGAACTAATGGTTAAGGTCTTAACTCTTACTCTGGCATCATGGTTAAGTTCGTAACTCATACTGTGGCCTATTGGTTAAGGTCCTAACTCTTACTCTGGCATCATGGTTAATATCTTAACTCTTACTCTGGCATCATGGTTAAGGTCTTAACTCTTACTCTGGACTAATGGTTAAGGTCTTAACTCTTACTCTGGACTAATGGTTAAGGTCTTAACTCTTACTCTGGACTAATGGTTAAGGTCTTAACTCTTACTCTGGGCTAATGATTAAGGTCTTAATTCTTACTCTGGCATCATGGTTAAGGTCTTAACTCTTACTCTGGACTAATGGTTAAGGTCTTAACTCTTACTCTGGCATCACGGTTGAGGTCTTAACTCTTACTCTGGACTAATGGTTAAGGTCTTAACTCTTACTCTGGCATCATGGTTGAGGTCTTAACTCTTACTCTGGACTAATGGTTAAGGTCCTAACTCTTACTCTGGACTAATGGTTAAGGTCTTAACTCTTACTCTGGACTAATGGTTAAGGTCTTAACTCTTACTCTGGCATCATCGTTAAGGTCTTAACTCTTACTCTGGCATCATGGTTAAGGTCTTAACTCTTACTCTGGACTAATGGTTAAGGTCTTAACTCTTACTCTGGCATCATGGTTAAGGTCTTAACTCTGGCATCATGGTTAAGGTCTTAACTCTTACTCTGGACTAATGGTTAATGTCTTAACTCTTACTCTGGCATCATGGTTAAGGTCTTAGACTCATACTCTGGCATCATGGTTAAGGTCTTAACTCTGGCATCATGGTTAAGGTCTTAACTCTTACTCTGTACTCATGGTTAAGGTCTTAACTCTTACTCTGGCATCATGGTTAAGGTCTTAACTCTTACTCTGGACTAATGGTTAAGGTCTTAACTCTTACTCTGGACTAATGGTTAAGGTCTTAACTCTTACTCTGGCATCATGGTTAAGGTCTTAACTCTTACTCTGGACACATGGTTAAGGTCTTAACTCTTACTCTGGACTAATGGTTAAGGTCTTAACTCTTACTCTGGCATCATGGTTAAGGTCTTAACTCTTACTCTGGACTAATGGTTAAGGTCTTAACTCTTACTCTGGCATCATGGTTAAGGTCTTAACTCTTACTATGGACTAATGGTTAAGGTCTTAACTCTTACTCTGGACTAATGGTTAAGGTCTTAACTCTTACTCTGGCATCATGGTTAAGGTCTTAGACTCTTACTCTGGAATAATGGTTAAGGTCTTAACTCTTACTCTGGACTAATGGTTAAGGTCTTAACTCTTACTCTGGCATCATGGTTAAGGTCTTAGACTCTTACTCTGGACTAATGGTTAAGGTCTTAACTCTTACTCTGGCATCATGGTTAAGGTCTTAACTCTTACTCTGGTCTAATGGGTAAGGTCTTAGACTCTTACTCTGGACTAATGGTTAAGGTCTTAACTCTTTCTCTGGGCTAATGGTTAAGGTCTTAGACTCTTACTCTGGCATCATGGTTAAGGTCTTAGCCTCTTACTCTGGCATCAAGGTTAAGGTCTTAACTCTTACTCTGGCATCATGGTTAAGGTCTTAACTCTTACTCTGGACTAATGGTTAAGGTCTGAACTCTTACTCTGGACTAATGGTTAAGGTCTTAACTCTTACTCTGGACTAATGGTTAAGGTCTTAACTCTTACTCTGGCATCATGGTTAAGGTCTTAGACTCTTACTCTGGAATAATGGTTAAGGTCTTAACTCTTACTCTGGACTAATGGTTAAGGTCTTAACTCTTACTCTGGCATCACGGTTAAGGTCTTAACTCTTACTCTAGACTAATGGTTAAGGTCTTAACTCTTACTCTGGACTAATGGTTAAGGTCTTAACTCTTACTCTGGACAAATGGTTAAGGTCTTAGACTCTTACTCTGGCATCACGGTTAAGGTCTTAACTCTTACTCTGAACTAATGGTTAAGGTCTTAACTCTTACTCTGGCATCATGGTTAAGTTCGTAACTCATACTGTGGCCTATTGGTTAACGTCCTAACTCTTACTCTGGCATCATGGTTAATATCTTAACTCTTACTCTGGCATCATGGTTAAGGTCTTAACTCTTACTCTGGACTAATGGTTAAGGTCTTAACTCTTACTCTGGACTAATGGTTATGGTCTTAACTCTTACTCTGGACTAATGGTTAAGGTCTTAACTCTTACTCTGGGCTAATGATTAAGGTCTTAATTCTTACTCTGGCATCATGGTTAAGGTCTTAACTCTTACTCTGGACTAATGGTTAAGGTCTTAACTCTTACTCTGGCATCACGGTTAAGGTCTTAACTCTTACTCTGGACTAATGGTTAAGGTCTTAACTCTTACTCTGGCATCATGGTTGAGGTCTTAACTCTTACTCTGGACTAATGGTTAAGGTCCTAACTCTTACTCTGGACTAATGGTTAAGGTCTTAACTCTTACTCTGGACTAATGGTTAAGGTCTTAACTCTTACTCTGGCATCATCGTTAAGGTCTTAACTCTTACTCTGGCATCATGGTTAAGGTCTTAACTCTTACTCTGGACTAATGGTTAAGGTCTTAACTCTTACTCTGGACTAATGGTTAATGTCTTAACACTTACTCTGGCATCATGGTTAAGGTCTTAGACTCATACTCTGGCATCATGGTTAAGGTCTTAACTCTTACTCTGGACTAATGGTTAAGGTCTTAACTCTTACTCTGGCATCATGGTTAAGGTCTTAGACTCTTACTCTGGACTAATGGTTAAGGTCTTAACTCTTACTCTGGGCTTATGGTTAAGGTCTTAACTCTTACTCTAGACTAATGGTTAAGGTCTTATCTCTTACTCTGAACTAATGGTTAAGGTCTTAGACTCTTACTCTGGCATCATGGATAAGGTCTTAGACTCTTACTCTGGACTACTGGTTAATGTCTTAACTCTTACTCTGGCGTCATGGTTAAGGTCTTAACTCTCACTCTGGCATCATGGTTAAGGTCTTAACTCTTACTCTGTACTCATGGTTAAGGTCTTAACTCTTACTCTGGCATCATGGCTAAGGTCTTAACTCTTACTCTGGACTAATGGTTAAGGTCTTAACTCTTACTCTGGACTAATGGTTAAGGTCTTAACTCTTACTCTGGCATCATGGTTAAGGTCTTAACTCTTACTCTGGACACATGGTTAAGGTCTTAACTCTTACTCTGGACTAATGGTTAAGGTCTTAACTCTTACTCTGGCATCATGGTTAAGGTCTTAGACTCTTACTCTGGACTAATGGTTAAGGTCTTAACTCTTACTCTGGCATCATTGTTAAGGTCTTAACTCTTACTCTGGACTAATGGTTAAGGTCTTAGACTCTTACTCTGGACTAATGGTTAAGGTCTTAACTTTTTCTCTGGGCTAATGGTTAAGGTCTTAGACTCTTATTCTGGCATCATGGTTAAGGTCTTAGACTCTTACTCTGGCATCAAGGTTAAGGTCTTAACTCTTACTCTGGCATCATGGTTAAGGTCTTAACTCTTACTCTGGACTAATGGTTAAGGTCTGAACTCTTACTCTGGACTAATGGTTAAGGTCTTAACTCTTACTCTCGACTAATGGTTAAGGTCTTAACTCTTACTCTCGACTAATGGTTAAGGTCTTAACTCTTACTCTGGCATCATGGTTAAGGTCTTAGACTCTTACTCTGGACTAATGGTTAAGGTCTTAACTCATACTCTGGACTTATGTTTAAGGTCTTAACTCTTACTCTGGACTAATGGTTAAGGTATTAACTCTTACTCTGGCATCATGGTTAAGGTCTTAACTCTTACTCTGGACTAATGGTTAAGGTCTTAACTCTTACTCTGGCATCATGGTTAAGGTCTTAACTCTTACTCTGGACTAATGGTTAAGGTCTTAACTCTTACTCTGGGATCATGGTTAAGTTCGTAACTCTTACTGTGGCCTATTGGTTAAGGTCCTAACTCTTACTCTGGCATCATGGTTAATGTCTTAACTTTTACTCTGGCATCATGGTTAAGGTCTTAACTCTTACTCTGGACTAATGGTTAAGGGCTTAACTCTTACTCTGGCATCACGGTTAAGGTCTTAACTCTTACTCTGGACTAATGGTTAAAGTCTTAACTCTTACTCTGGGCTAATGGTTAAGGTCTTAACTCTTACTCTGGACTAATGGTTAAGGTCTTAACTCTTACTCTGGACTAATGGTTAAGGTCTTAACTCCTACTCTGGTCTAATGGTTAAGGTCTTATCTCTTACTCTGGGCTAATGATTAAGGTCTTAACTCTTACTCTGGCATCATGGTTAAGGTCTTAACTCTTACTCTGGACTAATGGTTAAGGTCTTAACTCTTACTCTGGCATCACGGTTAAGGTCTTAACTCTTACTCTGGACTAATGGATAAGGTCTTAACTCTTACTCTGGACTAATGGTTAAGGTATTAACTCTTACTCTAGCATCATGGTTAAGGTCTTAACTCTTACTCTGGACTAATGGTTAAGGTCTTAACTCTTACTCTGGCATCATGGTTAAGGTCTTAACTCTTACTATGGACTAATGGTTAAGGTCTTAACTCTTACTCTGGACTAATGGTTAAGGTCTTAACTCTTACTCTGGCATCATGGTTAAGGTCTTAGACTCTTACTCTGGACTAATGGTTAAGGTCTTAACTCTTACTCTGGCATCACGGTTAAGGTCTTAACTCTTACTCTAGACTAATGGTTAAGGTCTTAACTCTTACTCTGGGCTAATGGTTAAGGTCTTAACTCTTACTCTGGACTAATGGTTAAGGTCTTAACTCTTACTCTGGACAAATGGTTAAGGTCTTAGACTCTTACTCTGGCATCACGGTTAAGGTCTTAACTCTTACTCTGAACTAATGGTTAAGGTCTTAACTCTTACTCTGGCATCATGGTTAAGTTCGTAACTCATACTGTGGCCTATTGGTTAAGGTCCTAACTCTTACTCTGGCATCATGGTTAATATCTTAACTCTTACTCTGGCATCATGGTTAAGGTCTTAACTCTTACTCTGGACTAATGGTTAAGGTCTTAACTCTTACTCTGGACTAATGGTTAAGGTCTTAACTCTTACTCTGGACTAATGGTTAAGGTCTTAACTCTTACTCTGGACTAATGGTTAAGGTCTTAACTCTTACTCTGGGCTAATGATTAAGGTCTTAATTCTTACTCTGGCATCATGGTTAAGGTCTTAACTCTTACTCTGGACTAATGGTTAAGGTCTTAACTCTTACTCTGGCATCACGGTTGAGGTCTTAACTCTTACTCTGGACTAATGGTTAAGGTCTTAACTCTTACTCTGGCATCATGGTTGAGGTCTTAACTCTTACTCTGGACTAATGGTTAAGGTCCTAACCCTTACTCTGGACTAATGGTTAAGGTCTTAACTCTTACTCTGGACTAATGGTTAAGGTCTTAACTCTTACTCTGGCATCATCGTTAAGGTCTTAACTCTTACTCTGGCATCATGGTTAAGGTCTTAACTCTTACTCTGGACTAATGGTTAAGGTCTTAACTCTTACTCTGGCATCATGGTTAAGGTCTTAACTCTGGCATCATGGTTAAGGTCTTAACTCTTACTCTGGACTAATGGTTAAGGTCTTAACTCTTACTCTGGCATCATGGTTAAGGTCTTAGACTCATACTCTGGCATCATGGTTAAGGTCTTAACTCTTACTCTGGACTAATGGTTAAGGTCTTAACTCTTACTCTGGCATCATGGTTAAGGTCTTAGACTCTTACTCTGGACTAATGGTTAAGGTCTTAACTCTTACTCTGGGCTAATGGTTAAGGTCTTAACTCTTACTCTAGACTAATGGTTAAGGTCTTATCTCTTACTCTGGACTAATGGTTAAGGTCTTAGACTCTTACTCTGTCATCATGGATAAGGTCTTAGACTCTTACTCTGGACTACTGGTTAATGTCTTAACTCTTACTCTGGCGTCATGGTTAAGGTCTTAACTCTCACTCTGGCATCATGGTTAAGGTCTTAACTCTTACTCTGTACTCATGGTTAAGGTCTTAACTCTTACTCTGGACTAATGGTTAAGGTCTTAACTCTTACTCTGGCATCATGGTTAAGGTCTTAGACTCTTACTCTGGACTAATGGTTAAGGTCTTAACTCTTACTCTGGCATCATGGTTAAGGTCTTAACTCTTACTCTGGACTAATGGTTAAGGTCTTAGACTCTTACTCTGGACTAATGGTTAAGGTCTTAACTTTTTCTCTGGGCTAATGGTTAAGGTCTTAGACTCTTACTCTGGCATCATGGTTAAGGTCTTAGACTCTTACTCTGGCATCAAGGTTAGGGTCTTAACTCTTACTCTGGCATCATGGTTAAGGTCTTAACTCTTACTCTGGACTAATGGTTAAGGTCTGAACTCTTACTCTGGCATCATGGTTAAGGTCTTAACTCTTACTCTGGCATCATGGTTAAGGTCTTAGACTCTTACTCTGGACGAATGGTTAAGGTCTTAACTCATACTCTGGACTTATGTTTAAGGTCTTAACTCTTACTCTGGACTAATGGTTAAGGTATTAACTCTTACTCTGGCATCATGGTTAAGGTCTTAACTCTTACTCTGGACTAATGGTTAAGGTCTTAACTCTTACTCTGGCATCATGGTTAAGGTCTTAACTCTTACTCTGGACTAATGGTTAAGGTCTTAACTCTTACTCTGGGATCATGGTTAAGTTCGTAACTCTTACTGTGGCCTATTGGTTAAGGTCCTAACTCTTACTCTGGCATCATGGTTAATGTCTTAACTTTTACTCTGGCATCATGGTTAAGGTCTTAACTCTTACTCTGGACTAATGGTTAAGGGCTTAACTCTTACTCTGGCATCACGGTTAAGGTCTTAACTCTTACTCTGGACTAATGGTTAAAGTCTTAACTCTTACTCTGGGCTAATGGTTAAGGTCTTAACTCTTACTCTGGACTAATGGTTAAGGTCTTAACTCTTACTCTGGACTAATGGTTAAGGTCTTAACTCCTACTCTGGTCTAATGGTTAAGGTCTTATCTCTTACTCTGGGCTAATGATTAAGGTCTTAACTCTTACTCTGGCATCATGGTTAAGGTCTTAACTCTTACTCTGGCATCATGGTTAAGGTCTTAACTCTTACTCTGGACTAATGGTTAAGGTCTTAACTCTTACTCTGGCATCACGGTTAAGGTCTTAACTCTTACTCTGGACTAATGGTTAAGGTCTTAACTCTTACTATGGACTAATGGTTAAGGTCTTAACTCTTACTCTGAACTAATGGTTAAGGTCTTAACTCTTAACTCTTACTCTGGACTAATGGTTAAGGTCTTAACTCTTACTCTGGACTAATGGTTAAGGGCTTAACTCTTACTCTGGCATCACGGTTAAGGTCTTAACTCTTACTCTGGACTAATGGTTAAAGTCTTAACTCTTACTCTGGGCTAATGGTTAAGGTCTTAACTCTTACTCTGGACTAATGGTTAAGGTCTTAACTCTTACTCTGGACTAATGGTTAAGGTCTTAACTCCTACTCTGGTCTAATGGTTAAGGTCTTATCTCTTACTCTGGGCTAATGATTAAGGTCTTAACTCTTACTCTGGCATCATGGTTAAGGTCTTAACTCTTACTCTGGACTAATGGTTAAGGTCTTAACTCTTACTCTGGCATCACGTTTAAGGTCTTAACTCTTACTTTGGACTAATGGATAAGGTCTTAACTCTTACTCTGGACTAATGGTTAAGGTCTTAACTCTTACTCTAGCATCATGGTTAAGGTCTTAACTCTTACTCTGGACTAATGGTTAAGGTCTTAACTCTTACTCTGGCATCATGGTTAAGGTCTTAACTCTTACTATGGACTAATGGTTAAGGTCTTAACTCTTACTCTGGACTAATGGTTAAGGTCTTAACTCTTACTCTGGCATCATGGTTAAGGTCTTAGACTCTTACTCTGGAATAATGGTTAAGGTCTTAACTCTTACTCTGGACTAATGGTTAAGGTCTTAACTCTTACTCTGGCATCACGGTTAAGGTCTTAACTCTTACTCTAGACTAATGGTTAAGGTCTTAACTCTTACTCTGGGCTAATGGTTAAGGTCTTAACTCTTACTCTGGACTAATGGTTAAGGTCTTAACTCTTACTCTGGACAAATGGTTAAGGTCTTAGACTCTTACTCTGGCATCACGGTTAAGGTCTTAACTCTTACTCTGAACTAATGGTTAAGGTCTTAACTCTTACTCTGGCATCATGGTTAAGTTCGTAACTCATACTGTGGCCTATTGGTTAAGGTCCTAACTCTTACTCTGGCATCATGGTTAATATCTTAACTCTTACTCTGGCATCATGGTTAAGGTCTTAACTCTTACTCTGGACTAATGGTTAAGGTCTTAACTCTTACTCTGGACTAATGGTTATGGTCTTAACTCTTACTCTGGACTAATGGTTAAGGTCTTAACTCTTACTCTGGGCTAATGATTAAGGTCTTAATTCTTACTCTGGCATCATGGTTAAGGTCTTAACTCTTACTCTGGACTAATGGTTAAGGTCTTAACTCTTACTCTGGCATCACGGTTAAGGTCTTAACTCTTACTCTGGACTAATGGTTAAGGTCTTAACTCTTACTCTGGCATCATGGTTGAGGTCTTAACTCTTACTCTGGACTAATGGTTAAGGTCCTAACTCTTACTCTGGACTAATGGTTAAGGTCTTAACTCTTACTCTGGACTAATGGTTAAGGTCTTAACTCTTACTCTGGCATCATCGTTAAGGTCTTAACTCTTACTCTGGCATCATGGTTAAGGTCTTAACTCTTACTCTGGACTAATGGTTAAGGTCTTAACTCTTACTCTGGCATCATGGTTAAGGTCTTAACTCTGGCATCATGGTTAAGGTCTTAACTCTTACTCTGGACTAATGGTTAATGTCTTAACACTTACTCTGGCATCATGGTTAAGGTCTTAGACTCATACTCTGGCATCATGGTTAAGGTCTTAACTCTTACTCTGGACTAATGGTTAAGGTCTTAACTCTTACTCTGGCATCATGGTTAAGGTCTTAGACTCTTACTCTGGACTAATGGTTAAGGTCTTAACTCTTACTCTGGGCTTATGGTTAAGGTCTTAACTCTTACTCTAGACTAATGGTTAAGGTCTTATCTCTTACTCTGAACTAATGGTTAAGGTCTTAGACTCTTACTCTGGCATCATGGATAAGGTCTTAGACTCTTACTCTGGACTGCTGCTTAATGTCTTAACTCTTACTCTGGCGTCATGGTTAAGGTCTTAACTCTCACTCTGGCATCATGGTTAAGGTCTTAACTCTTACTCTGTACTCATGGTTAAGGTCTTAACTCTTACTCTGGCATCATGGTTAAGGTCTTAACTCTTACTCTGGACTAATGGTTAAGGTCTTAACTCTTACTCTGGACTAATGGTTAAGGTCTTAACTCTTACTCTGGCATCATGGTTAAGGTCTTAACTCTTACTCTGGACACATGGTTAAGGTCTTAACTCTTACTCTGGACTAATGGTTAAGGTCTTAACTCTTACTCTGGCATCATGGTTAAGGTCTTAGACTCTTACTCTGGACTAATGGTTAAGGTCTTAACTCTTACTCTGGCATCATGGTTAAGGTCTTAACTCTTACTCTGGACTAATGGTTAAGGTCTTAGACTCTTACTCTGGACTAATGGTTAAGGTCTTAACTTTTTCTCTGGGCTAATGGTTAAGGTCTTAGACTCTTACTCTGGCATCATGGTTAAGGTCTTAGACTCTTACTCTGGCATCAAGGTTAAGGTCTTAACTCTTACTCTGGCATCATGGTTAAGGTCTTAACTCTTACTCTGGACTAATGGTTAAGGTCTGAACTCTTACTCTGGACTAATGGTTAAGGTCTTAACTCTTACTCTCGACTAATGGTTAAGGTCTTAACTCTTACTCTGGCATCATGGTTAAGGTCTTAGACTCTTACTCTGGACTAATGGTTAAGGTCTTAACTCATACTCTGGACTTATGTTTAAGGTCTTAACTCTTACTCTGGACTAATGGTTAAGGTATTAACTCTTACTCTGGCATCATGGTTAAGGTCTTAACTCTTACTCTGGACTAATGGTTAAGGTCTTAACTCTTACTCTGGCATCATGGTTAAGGTCTTAACTCTTACTCTGGACTAATGGTTAAGGTCTTAACTCTTACTCTGGGATCATGGTTAAGTTCGTAACTCTTACTGTGGCCTATTGGTTAAGGTCCTAACTCTTACTCTGGCATCATGGTTAATGTCTTAACTTTTACTCTGGCATCATGGTTAAGGTCTTAACTCTTACTCTGGACTAATGGTTAAGGGCTTAACTCTTACTCTGGCATCACGGTTAAGGTCTTAACTCTTACTCTGGACTAATGGTTAAAGTCTTAACTCTTACTCTGGGCTAATGGTTAAGGTCTTAACTCTTACTCTGGACTAATGGTTAAGGTCTTAACTCTTACTCTGGACTAATGGTTAAGGTCTTAACTCCTACTCTGGTCTAATGGTTAAGGTCTTATCTCTTACTCTGGGCTAATGATTAAGGTCTTAACTCTTACTCTGGCATCATGGTTAAGGTCTTAACTCTTACTCTGGACTAATGGTTAAGGTCTTAACTCTTACTCTGGCATCACGGTTAAGGTCTTAACTCTTACTCTGGACTAATGGATAAGGTCTTAACTCTTACTCTGGACTAATGGTTAAGGTATTAACTCTTACTCTAGCATCATGGTTAAGGTCTTAACTCTTACTCTGGACTAATGGTTAAGGTCTTAACTCTTACTCTGGCATCATGGTTAAGGTATTAACTCTTACTATGGACTAATGGTTAAGGACTTAACTCTTACTCTGGACTAATGGTTAAGGTCTTAACTCTTACTCTGGCATCATGGTTAAGGTCTTAGACTCTTACTCTGGACTAATGGTTAAGGTCTTAACTCTTACTCTGGCATCACGGTTAAGGTCTTAACTCTTACTCTAGACTAATGGTTAAGGTCTTAACTCTTACTCTGGGCTAATGGTTAAGGTCTTAACTCTTACTCTGGACTAATGGTTAAGGTCTTAACTCTTACTCTGGACAAATGGTTAAGGTCTTAGACTCTTACTCTGGCATCACGGTTAAGGTCTTAACTCTTACTCTGAACTAATGGTTAAGGTCTTAACTCTTACTCTGGCATCATGGTTAAGTTCGTAACTCATACTGTGGCCTATTGGTTAAGGTCCTAACTCTTACTCTGGCATCATGGTTAATATCTTAACTCTTACTCTGGCATAATGGTTAAGGTCTTAACTCTTACTCTGGACTAATGGTTAAGGTCTTAACTCTTACTCTGGACTAATGGTTAAGGTCTTAACTCTTACTCTGGACTAATGGTTAAGGTCTTAACTCTTACTCTGGACTAATGGTTAAGGTCTTAACTCTTACTCTGGGCTAATGATTAAGGTCTTAATTCTTACTCTGGCATCATGGTTAAGGTCTTAACTCTTACTCTGGACTAATGGTTAAGGTCTTAACTCTTACTCTGGCATCACGGTTGAGGTCTTAACTCTTACTCTGGACTAATGGTTAAGGTCTTAACTCTTACTCTGGCATCATGGTTGAGGTCTTAACTCTTACTCTGGACTAATGGTTAAGGTCCTAACTCTTACTCTGGACTAATGGTTAAGGTCTTAACTCTTACTCTGGACTAATGGTTAAGGTCTTAACTCTTACTCTGGCATCATCGTTAAGGTCTTAACTCTTACTCTGGCATCATGGTTAAGGTCTTAACTCTTACTATGGACTAATGGTTAAGGTCTTATCTCTTACTCTGGCATCATGGTTAAGGTCTTAGACTCATACTCTGGCATCATGGTTAAGGTCTTAACTCTTACTCTGGACTAATGGTTAAGGTCTTAACTCTTACTCTGGCATCATGGTTAAGGTCTTAGACTCTTACTCTGGACTAATGGTTAAGGTCTTAACTCTTACTCTGGGCGAATGGTTAAGGTCTTAACTCTTACTCTAGACTAATGGTTAAGGTCTTATCTCTTACTCTGGACTAATGGTTAAGGTCTTAGACTCTTACTCTGGCATCATGGATAAGGTCTTAGACTCTTACTCTGGACTACTGGTTAATGTCTTAACTCTTACTCTGGCATCATGGTTAAGGTCTTAACTCTCACTCTGGCATCATGGTTAAGGTCTTAACTCTTACTCTGTACTCATGGTTAAGGTCTTAACTCTTACTCTGGACTAATGGTTAAGGTCTTAACTCTTACTCTGGCATCATGGTTAAGGTCTTAGACTCTTACTCTGGACTAATGGTTAAGGTCTTAACTCTTACTCTGGCATCATGGTTAAGGTCTTAACTCTTACTCTGGACTAATGGTTAAGGTCTTAGACTCTTACTCTGGACTAATGGTTAAGGTCTTAACTTTTTCTCTGGGCTAATGGTTAAGGTCTTAGACTCTTACTCTGGCATCATGGTTAAGGTATTCGACTCTTACTCTGGCATCAAGGTTAGGGTCTTAACTCTTACTCTGGCATCATGGTTAAGGTCTTAACTCTTACTCTGGACTAATGGTTAAGGTCTGAACTCTTACTCTGGACTAATGGTTAAGGTCTTAACTCTTACTCTCGACTAATGGTTAAGGTCTTAACTCTTACTCTCGACTAATGGTTAAGGTCTTAACTCTTACTCTGGCATCATGGTTAAGGTCTTAGACTCTTACTCTGGACTAATGGTTAAGGTCTTAACTCATACTCTGGACTTATGTTTAAGGTCTTAACTCTTACTCTGGACTAATGGTTAAGGTATTAACTCTTACTCTGGCATCATGGTTAAGGTCTTAACTCTTACTCTGGACTAATGGTTAAGGTCTTAACTCTTACTCTGGCATCATGGTTAAGGTCTTAACTCTTACTCTGGACTAATGGTTAAGGTCTTAACTCTTACTCTGGGATCATGGTTAAGTTCGTAACTCTTACTGTGGCCTATTGGTTAAGGTCCTAACTCTTACTCTGGCATCATGGTTAATGTCTTAACTTTTACTCTGGCATCATGGTTAAGGTCTTAACTCTTACTCTGGACTAATGGTTAAGGGCTTAACTCTTACTCTGGCATCACGGTTAAGGTCTTAACTCTTACTCTGGACTAATGGTTAAGGTCTTAACTCTTACTCTGGACTAATGGTTAAGGTCTTAACTCCTACTCTGGTCTAATGGTTAAGGTCTTATCTCTTACTCTGGGCTAATGATTAAGGTCTTAACTCTTACTCTGGCATCATGGTTAAGGTCTTAACTCTTACTCTGGCATCATGGTTAAGGTCTTAACTCTTACTCTGGACTAATGGTTAAGGTCTTAACTCTTACTCTGGCATCACGGTTAAGGTCTTAACTCTTACTCTGGACTAATGGATAAGGTCTTAACTCTTACTCTGGACTAATGGTTAAGGTCTTAACTCTTACTCTAGCATCATGGTTAAGGTCTTAACTCTTACTCTGGACTAATGGTTAAGGTCTTAACTCTTACTCTGGCATCATGGTTAAGGTCTTAACTCTTACTATGGACTAATGGTTAAGGTCTTAACTCTTACTCTGGACTAATGGTTAAGGTCTTAACTCTTACTCTGGCATCATGGTTAAGGTCTTAGACTCTTACTCTGGACTAATGGTTAAGGTCTTAACTCTTACTCTGGCATCACGGTTAAGGTCTTAACTCTTGCTCTAGACTAATGGTTAAAGTCTTAACTCTTACTCTGGGCTAATGGTTAAGGTCTTAACTCTTACTCTGAACTAATGGTTAAGGTCTTAACTCTTACTCTGGACTAATGGTTAAGGTCTTAACTCCTACTCTGGTCTAATGGTTAAGGTCTTATCTCTTACTCTGGGCTAATGATTAAGGTCTTAACTCTTACTCTGGCATCATGGTTAAGGTCTTAACTCTTACTCTGGCATCATGGTTAAGGTCTTAACTCTTACTCTGGACTAATGGTTAAGGTCTTAACTCTTACTCTGGCATCACGGTTAAGGTCTTAACTCTTACTCTGGACTAATGGATAAGGTCTTAACTCTTACTCTGGACTAATGGTTAAGGTCTTAACTCTTACTCTAGCATCATGGTTAAGGTCTTAACTCTTACTCTGGACTAATGGTTAAGGTCTTAACTCTTACTCTGGCATCATGGTTAAGGTCTTAACTCTTACTATGGACTAATGGTTAAGGTCTTAACTCTTACTCTGGACTAATGGTTAAGGTCTTAACTCTTACTCTGGCATCATGGTTAAGGTCTTAGACTCTTACTCTGGACTAATGGTTAAGGTCTTAACTCTTACTCTGGCATCACGGTTAAGGTCTTAACTCTTACTCTAGACTAATGGTTAAGGTCTTAACTCTTACTCTGGGCTAATGGTTAAGGTCTTAACTCTTACTCTGGACTAATGGTTAAGGTCTTAACTCTTACTCTGGACAAATGGTTAAGGTCTTAGACTCTTACTCTGGCATCACGGTTAAGGTCTTAACTCTTACTCTGAACTAATGGTTAAGGTCTTAACTCTTACTCTGGCATCATGGTTAAGTTCGTAACTCATACTGTGGCCTATTGGTTAAGGTCCTAACTCTTACTCTGGCATCATGGTTAATATCTTAACTCTTACTCTGGCATCATGGTTAAGGTCTTAACTCTTACTCTGGACTAATGGTTAAGGTCTTAACTCTTACTCTGGACTAATGGTTAAGGTCTTAACTCTTACTCTGGACTAATGGTTAAGGTCTTAACTCTTACTCTGGACTAATGGTTAAGGTCTTAACTCTTACTCTGGGCTAATGATTAAGGTCTTAATTCTTACTCTGGCATCATGGTTAAGGTCTTAACTCTTACTCTGGACTAATGGTTAAGGTCTTAACTCTTACTCTGGCATCACGGTTAAGGTCTTAACTCTTACTCTGGACTAATGGTTAAGGTCTTAACTCTTACTCTGGCATCATGGTTGAAGTCTTAACTCTTACTCTGGACTAATGGTTAAGGTCCTAACTCTTACTCTGGACTAATGGTTAAGGTCTTAACTCTTACTCTGGACTAATGGTTAAGGTCTTAACTCTTACTCTGGCATCATCGTTAAGGTCTTAACTCTTACTCTGGCATCATGGTTAAGGTCTTAACTCTTACTCTGGACTAATGGTTAAGGTCTTAACTCTTACTCTGGCATCATGGTTAAGGTCTTAACTCTGGCATCATGGTTAAGGTCTTAACTCTTACTCTGGACTAATGGTTAAGGTCTTAACTCTTACTCTGGCATCATGGTTAAGGTCTTAGACTCATACTCTGGCATCATGGTTAAGGTCTTAACTCTTACTCTGGACTAATGGTTAAGGTCTTAACTCTTACTCTGGCATCATGGTTAAGGTCTTAGACTCTTACTCTGGACTAATGGTTAAGGTCTTAACTCTTACTCTGGGCTAATGGTTAAGGTCTTAACTCTTACTCTAGACTAATGGTTAAGGTCTTATCTCTTACTCTGGACTAATGGTTAAGGTCTTAGACTCTTACTCTGGCATCATGGATAAGGTCTTAGACTCTTATTCTGGACTACTGGTTAATGTCTTAACTCTTACTCTGGCGTCATGGTTAAGGTCTTAACTCTCACTCTGGCATCATGGTTAAGGTCTTAACTCTTACTCTGTACTCATGGTTAAGGTCTTAACTCTTACTCTGGCATCATGGTTAAGGTCTTAACTCTTACTCTGGACACATGGTTAAGGTCTTAACTCTTACTCTGGACTAATGGTTAAGGTCTTAACTCTTACTCTGGCATCATGGTTAAGGTCTTAGACTCTTACTCTGGACTAATGGTTAAGGTCTTAACTCTTACTCTGGCATCATGGTTAAGGTCTTAACTCTTACTCTGGACTAATGGTTAAGGTCTTAGACTCTTACTCTGGACTAATGGTTAAGGTCTTAACTTTTTCTCTGGGCTAATGGTTAAGGTCTTAGACTCTTACTCTGGCATCATGGTTAAGGTCTTAGACTCTTACTCTGGCATCAAGGTTAAGGTCTTAACTCTTACTCTGGCATCATGGTTAAGGTCTTAACTCTTACTCTGGACTAATGGTTAAGGTCTGAACTCTTACTCTGGACTAATGGTTAAGGTCTTAACTCTTACTCTCGACTAATGGTTAAGGTCTTAACTCTTACTCTCGACTAATGGTTAAGGTCTTAACTCTTACTCTGGCATCATGGTTAAGGTCTTAGACTCTTACTCTGGACTAATGGTTAAGGTCTTAACTCATACTCTGGACTTATGTTTAAGGTCTTAACTCTTACTCTGGACTAATGGTTAAGGTATTAACTCTTACTCTGGCATCATGGTTAAGGTCTTAACTCTTACTCTGGACTAATGGTTAAGGTCTTAACTCTTACTCTGGCATCATCGTTAAGGTCTTCACTCTTACTCTGGCATCATGGTTAAGGTCTTAACTCTTACTCTGGACTAATGGTTAAGGTCTTAACTCTTACTCTGGACTAATGGTTAAGGTCTTAACTCTTAGTCTGGCATCATGGTTAAGGTCTTATCTCTTACTCTGGACTAATGGTTAAGGTCTTAGACTCTTACTCTGGACTAATGGTTAAGGTCTTAACTCTTTCTCTGGGCTAATGGTTAAGGTCTTAGACTCTTACTCTGGCATCATGGTTAAGGTCTTAGACTCTTACTCTGGCATCAAGGTTAAGGTCTTAACTCTTACTCTGGCATCATGGTTAAGGTCTTAACTCTTACTCTGGACCAATGGTTAAGGTCTTAACTCTTACTCTGGACTAATGGTTAAGGTCTTAACTCTTACTCTGGACTAATGGTTAAGGTCTTAACTCTTACTCTTGCATCATCGTTAAGGTCTTAACTCTTACTCTGGCATCATGGTTAAGGTCTTAACTCTTACTCTGGCATCACGGTTAAGGTCTTAACTCTTACTCTGGACTAATGGTTAAGGTCTTAACTCTTACTCTGGCATCATGGTTAAGGTCTTAGACTCTTACTCTGGACTAATGGTTAAGGTCTTAACTCTTACTCTGGCATCATGGTTAAGGTCTTAACTCTTACTCTGGACTAATGGTTAAGGTCTTAGACTCTTACTCTGGACTAATGGTTAAGGTCTTAACTCTTTCTCTGGGCTAATGGTTAAGGTCTTAGACTCTTACTCTGGCATCATGGTTAAGGTCTTAGACTCTTACTCTGGCATCAAGGTTAAGGTCTTAACTCTTACTCTGGAATCATGGTTAAGGTCTTAGACTCTTACTCTGGACTAATGGTTAAGGTATTAACTCTTACTCTGGCATCATGGTTAAGGTCTTAGACTCTTACTCTGGACTAATGGTTAAGGTCTTAACTCTTACTCTGGACTAATGGTTAAGGTCTTAACTCTTACTCTGGGCTAATGGTTAAGGTCTTAACTCTTACTCTGGACTAATTGTTAAGGTCTTAACTCTTACTCTGGACTAATGGTTAAGGTCTTAACTCTTACTCTGGACTAATGGTTAAGGTCTTATCTCTTACTCTGGGCTAATGATTAAGGTCTTAGACTCTTACTCTGGACTAATGGTTAAGGTCTTAACTCTTACTCTGGACTAATGGTTAAGGTATTAACTCTTACTCTGGCATCATGGTTAAGGTCTTAGACTCTTACTCTGGACTAATGGTTAAGGTCTTAACTCTTACTCTGGACTAATGGTTAAGGTCTTAACTCTTACTCTGGACTAATGGTTACGGTCTTAACTCTTACTCTAGCATCATGGTTAAGGTCTTAACTCTTACTCTGGACTAATGGTTAAGGTCTTAACTCTTACTCTGGCATCATGGTTAAGGTCTTAACTCTTACTCTGGCATCATGGTTAAGGTCTTAACTCTTACTCTGGACTAATGGTTAAGGTCTTAGACTCTTACTCTGGACTAATGGTTAAGGTCTTAACTCTTACTCTGGCATCATGGTTAAGGTCTTAACTCTTACTCTGGACTAATGGTTAAGGTCTTAACTCTTACTCTCGACTAATGGTTAAGGTCTTAACTCTTACTCTGGCATTATGGTTAAGGTCTTAGACTCTTACTCTGGACTAATGGTTAAGGTCTTAACTCATACTCTGGACTAATGGTTAAGGTCTTAACTCTTACTCTGGACTAATGGTTAAGGTATTAACTCTTACTCTGGCATCATGGTTAAGGTCTTAACTCTTACTCTGGACTAATGGTTAAGGTCTTAACTCTTACTCTGGCATCATGGCTAAGGTCTTAACTCTTACTCTGGACTAATGGTTAAGGTCTTAACTCTTACTCTGGGATCATGGTTAAGTTCGTAACTCTTACTGTGGCCTATTGGTTAAGGTCCTAACTCTTACTCTGGCATCATGGTTAATGTCTTAACTCTTACTCTGGCATCATGGTTAAGGTCTTAACTCTTACTTTGGACTAATGGTTAAGGGCTTAACTCTTACTCTGGCATCACAGTTAAGGTCTTAACTCTTACTCTGGACTAATGGTTAAAGTCTTAACTCTTACTCTGGGCTAATGGTTAAGGTCTTAACTCTTACTCTGGACTAATGGTTAAGGTCTTAACTCTTACTCTGGACTAATGGTTAAGGTCTTAACTCCTTCTCTGGTCTAATGGTTAAGGTCTTATCTCTTACTCTGGGCTAATGATTAAGGTCTTAACTCTTACTCTGGCATCATGGTTAAGGTCTTAACTCTTACTCTGGCATCATGGTTAAGGTCTTAACTCTTACTCTGGACTAATGGTTAAGGTCTTAACTCTTACTCTGGCATCACGTTTAAGGTCTTAACTCTTACTCTGGACTAATGGATAAGGTCTTAACTCTTACTCTGGACTAATGGTTAAGGTCTTAACTCTTACTCTAGCATCATGGTTAAGGTCTTAACTCTTACTCTGGACTAATGGTTAAGGTCTTAACTCTTACTCTGGCATCATGGTTAAGGTCTTAACTCTTACTATGGACTAATGGTTAAGGTCTTAACTCTTACTCTGGACTAATGGTTAAGGTCTTAACTCTTACTCTGGCATCATGGTTAAGGTCTTAGACTCTTACTCTGGAATAATGGTTAAGGTCTTAACTCTTACTCTGGACTAATGGTTAAGGTCTTAACTCTTACTCTGGCATCACGGTTAAGGTCTTAACTCTTACTCTAGACTAATGGTTAAGGTCTTAACTCTTACTCTGGGCTAATGGTTAAGGTCTTAACTCTTACTCTGGACTAATGGTTAAGGTCTTAGACTCTTACTCTGGACTAATGGTTAAGGTCTTAACTCTTACTCTGGCATCATGGTTAAGGTCTTAGACTCTTACTCTGGACTAATGGTTAAGGTCTTAACTCTTACTCTGGCATCATGGTTAAGGTCTTAACTCTTACTCTGGACTAATGGTTAAGGTCTTAGACTCTTACTCTGGACTAATGGTTAAGGTCTTAACTTTTTCTCTGGGCTAATGGTTAAGGTCTTAGACTCTTACTCTGGCATCATGGTTAAGGTCTTAGACTCTTACTCTGGCATCAAGGTTAGGGTCTTAACTCTTACTCTGGCATCATGGTTAAGGTCTTAACTCTTACTCTGGACTAATGGTTAAGGTCTGAACTCTTACTCTGGACTAATGGTTAAGGTCTTAACTCTTACTCTTGACTAATGGTTAAGGTCTTAACTCTTACTCTCGACTAATGGTTAAGGTCTTAACTCTTACTCTGGCATCATGGTTAAGGTCTTAGACTCTTACTCTGGACTAATGGTTAAGGTCTTAACTCATACTCTGGACTTATGTTTAAGGTCTTAACTCTTACTCTGGACTAATGGTTAAGGTATTAACTCTTACTCTGGCATCATGGTTAAGGTCTTAACTCTTACTCTGGACTAATGGTTAAGGTCTTAACTCTTACTCTGGCATCATGGTTAAGGTCTTAACTCTTACTCTGGACTAATGGTTAAGGTCTTAACTCTTACTCTGGGATCATGGTTAAGTTCGTAACTCTTACTGTGGCCTATTGGTTAAGGTCCTAACTCTTACTCTGGCATCATGGTTAATGTCTTAACTTTTACTCTGGCATCATGGTTAAGGTCTTAACTCTTACTCTGGACTAATGGTTAAGGGCTTAACTCTTACTCTGGCATCACGGTTAAGGTCTTAACTCTTACTCTGGACTAATGGTTAAAGTCTTAACTCTTACTCTGGGCTAATGGTTAAGGTCTTAACTCTTACTCTGGACTAATGGTTAAGGTCTTAACTCTTACTCTGGACTAATGGTTAAGGTCTTAACTCCTACTCTGGTCTAATGGTTAAGGTCTTATCTCTTACTCTGGGCTAATGATTAAGGTCTTAACTCTTACTCTGGCATCATGGTTAAGGTCTTAACTCTTACTCTGGCATCATGGTTAAGGTCTTAACTCTTACTCTGGACTAATGGTTAAGGTCTTAACTCTTACTCTGGCATCACGGTTAAGGTCTTAACTCTTACTCTGGACTAATGGTTAAGGTCTTAACTCTTACTCTGGACTAATGGTTAAGGTCTTAACTCTTACTCTAGCATCATGGTTAAGGTCTTAACTCTTACTCTGGACTAATGGTTAAGGTCTTAACTCTTACTCTGGCATCATGGTTAAGGTCTTAACTCTTACTATGGACTAATGGTTAAGGTCTTAACTCTTACTCTGGACTAATGGTTAAGGTCTTAACTCTTACTCTGGCATCATGGTTAAGGTCTTAGACTCTTACTCTGGACTAATGGTTAAGGTCTTAACTCTTACTCTGGCATCACGGTTAAGGTCTTAACTCTTACTCTAGACTAATGGTTAAGGTCTTAACTCTTACTCTGGGCTAATGGTTAAGGTCTTAACTCTTACTCTGGACTAATGGTTAAGGTCTTAACTCTTACTCTGGACAAATGGTTAAGGTCTTAGACTCTTACTCTGGCATCACGGTTAAGGTCTTAACTCTTACTCTGAACTAATGGTTAAGGTCTTAACTCTTACTCTGGCATCATGGTTAAGTTCGTAACTCATACTGTGGCCTATTGGTTAAGGTCCTAACTCTTACTCTGGCATCATGGTTAATATCTTAACTCTTACTCTGGCATCATGGTTAAGGTCTTAACTCTTACTCTGGACTAATGGTTAAGGTCTTAACTCTTACTCTGGACTAATGGTTAAGGTCTTAACTCTTACTCTGGGCTAATGATTAAGGTCTTAATTCTTACTCTGGCATCATGGTTAAGGTCTTAACTCTTACTCTGGACTAATGGTTAAGGTCTTAACTCTTACTCTGGCATCACGGTTAAGGTCTTAACTCTTACTCTGGACTAATGGTTAAGGTCTTAACTCTTACTCTGGCATCATGGTTGAGGTCTTAACTCTTACTCTGGACTAATGGTTAAGGTCCTAACTCTTACTCTGGACTAATGGTTAAGGTCTTAACTCTTACTCTGGACTAATGGTTAAGGTCTTAACTCTTACTCTGGCATCATCGTTAAGGTCTTAACTCTTACTCTGGCATCATGGTTAAGGTCTTAACTCTTACTCTGGACTAATGGTTAAGGTCTTAACTCTTACTCTGGCATCATGGTTAAGGTCTTAACTCTGGCATCATGGTTAAGGTCTTAACTCTTACTCTGGACTAATGGTTAAGGTCTTAACTCTTACTCTGGCATCATGGTTAAGGTCTTAGACTCATACTCTGGCATCATGGTTAAGGTCTTAACTCTTACTCTGGACTAATGGTTAAGGTCTTAACTCTTACTCTGGCATCATGGTTAAGGTCTTAGACTCTTACTCTGGACTAATGGTTAAGGTCTTAACTCTTACTCTGGGCTAATGGTTAAGGTCTTAACTCTTACTCTAGACTAATGGTTAAGGTCTTATCTCTTACTCTGGACTAATGGTTAAGGTCTTAGACTCTTACTCTGGCATCATGGATAAGGTCTTAGACTCTTATTCTGGACTACTGGTTAATGTCTTAACTCTTACTCTGGCGTCATGGTTAAGGTCTTAACTCTCACTCTGGCATCATGGTTAAGGTCTTAACTCTTACTCTGTACTCATGGTTAAGGTCTTAACTCTTACTCTGGCATCATGGTTAAGGTCTTAACTCTTACTCTGGACTAATGGTTAAGGTCTTAACTCTTACTCTGGACTAATGGTTAAGGTCTTAACTCTTACTCTGGCATCATGGTTAAGGTCTTAACTCTTACTCTGGACACATGGTTAAGGTCTTAACTCTTACTCTGGACTAATGGTTAAGGTCTTAACTCTTACTCTGGCATCATGGTTAAGGTCTTAGACTCTTACTCTGGACTAATGGTTAAGGTCTTAACTCTTACTCTGGCATCATGGTTAAGGTCTTAACTCTTACTCTGGACTAATGGTTAAGGTCTTAGACTCTTACTCTGGACTAATGGTTAAGGTCTTAACTTTTTCTCTGGGCTAATGGTTAAGGTCTTAGACTCTTACTCTGGCATCATGGTTAAGGTCTTAGACTCTTACTCTGGCATCAAGTTTAAGGTCTTAACTCTTACTCTGGCATCATGGTTAAGGTCTTAACTCTTACTCTGGACTAATGGTTAAGGTCTGAACTCTTACTCTGGACTAATGGTTAAGGTCTTAACTCTTACTCTCGACTAATGGTTAAGGTCTTAACTCTTACTCTCGACTAATGGTTAAGGTCTTAACTCTTACTCTGGCATCATGGTTAAGGTCTTAGACTCTTACTCTGGACTAATGGTTAAGGTCTTAACTCATACTCTGGACTTATGTTTAAGGTCTTAACTCTTACTCTGGACTAATGGTTAAGGTATTAACTCTTACTCTGGCATCATGGTTAAGGTCTTAACTCTTACTCTGGACTAATGGTTAAGGTCTTAACTCTTACTCTGGCATCATCGTTAAGGTCTTCACTCTTACTCTGGCATCATGGTTAAGGTCTTAACTCTTACTCTGGACTAATGGTTAAGGTCTTAACTCTTACTCTGGACTAATGGTTAAGGTCTTAACTCTTAGTCTGGCATCATGGTTAAGGTCTTATCTCTTACTCTGGACTAATGGTTAAGGTCTTAGACTCTTACTCTGGACTAATGGTTAAGGTCTTAACTCTTTCTCTGGGCTAATGGTTAAGGTCTTAGACTCTTACTCTGGCATCATGGTTAAGGTCTTAGACTCTTACTCTGGCATCAAGGTTAAGGTCTTAACTCTTACTCTGGCATCATGGTTAAGGTCTTAACTCTTACTCTGGACCAATGGTTAAGGTCTTAACTCTTACTCTGGACTAATGGTTAAGGTCTTAACTCTTACTCTGGACTAATGGTTAAGGTCTTAACTCTTACTCTTGCATCATCGTTAAGGTCTTAACTCTTACTCTGGCATCATGGTTAAGGTCTTAACTCTTACTCTGGCATCACGGTTAAGGTCTTAACTCTTACTCTGGACTAATGGTTAAGGTCTTAACTCTTACTCTGGCATCATGGTTAAGGTCTTAGACTCTTACTCTGGACTAATGGTTAAGGTCTTAACTCTTACTCTGGCATCATGGTTAAGGTCTTAACTCTTACTCTGGACTAATGGTTAAGGTCTTAGACTCTTACTCTGGACTAATGGTTAAGGTCTTAACTCTTTCTCTGGGCTAATGGTTAAGGTCTTAGACTCTTACTCTGGCATCATGGTTAAGGTCTTAGACTCTTACTCTGGCATCAAGGTTAAGGTCTTAACTCTTACTCTGGAATCATGGTTAAGGTCTTAAATCTTACTCTGGACTAATGGTTAAGGTCTTAGACTCTTACTCTGGACTAATGGTTAAGGTATTAACTCTTACTCTGGCATCATGGTTAAGGTCTTAGACTCTTACTCTGGACTAATGGTTAAGGTCTTAACTCTTACTCTGGACTAATGGTTAAGGTCTTAACTCTTACTCTGGACTAATGGTTAAGGTCTTAACTCTTACTCTGGCATCATGGTTAAGGTATTAACTCTTACTATGGACTAATGGTTAAGGTCTTAACTCTTACTCTGGACTAATGGTTAAGGTCTTAACTCTTACTCTGGCATCATGGTTAAGGTCTTAGACTCTTACTCTGGACTAATGGTTAAGGTCTTAACTCTTACTCTGGCATCACGGTTAAGGTCTTAACTCTTACTCTAGACTAATGGTTAAGGTCTTAACTCTTACTCTGGGCTAATGGTTAAGGTCTTAACTCTTACTCTGGACTAATGGTTAAGGTCTTAACTCTTACTCTGGACAAATGGTTAAGGTCTTAGACTCTTACTCTGGCATCACGGTTAAGGTCTTAACTCTTACTCTGAACTAATGGTTAAGGTCTTAACTCTTACTCTGGCATCATGGTTAAGTTCGTAACTCATACTGTGGCCTATTGGTTAAGGTCCTAACTCTTACTCTGGCATCATGGTTAATATCTTAACTCTTACTCTGGCATCATGGTTAAGGTCTTAACTCTTACTCTGGACTAATGGTTAAGGTCTTAACTCTTACTCTGGACTAATGGTTAAGGTCTTAACTCTTACTCTGGACTAATGGTTAAGGTCTTAACTCTTACTCTGGGCTAATGATTAAGGTCTTAATTCTTACTCTGGCATCATGGTTAAGGTCTTAACTCTTACTCTGGACTAATGGTTAAGGTCTTAACTCTTACTCTGGCATCACGGTTGAGGTCTTAACTCTTACTCTGGACTAATGGTTAAGGTCTTAACTCTTACTCTGGCATCATGGTTGAGGTCTTAACTCTTACTCTGGACTAATGGTTAAGGTCCTAACTCTTACTCTGGACTAATGGTTAAGGTCTTAACTCTTACTCTGGACTAATGGTTAAGGTCTTAACTCTTACTCTGGCATCATCGTTAAGGTCTTAACTCTTACTCTGGCATCATGGTTAAGGTCTTAACTCTTACTATGGACTAATGGTTAAGGTCTTATCTCTTACTCTGGCATCATGGTTAAGGTCTTAGACTCATACTCTGGCATCATGGTTAAGGTCTTAACTCTTACTCTGGACTAATGGTTAAGGTCTTAACTCTTACTCTGGCATCATGGTTAAGGTCTTAGACTCTTACTCTGGACTAATGGTTAAGGTCTTAACTCTTACTCTGGGCGAATGGTTAAGGTCTTAACTCTTACTCTAGACTAATGGTTAAGGTCTTATCTCTTACTCTGGACTAATGGTTAAGGTCTTAGACTCTTACTCTGGCATCATGGATAAGGTCTTAGACTCTTACTCTGGACTACTGGTTAATGTCTTAACTCTTACTCTGGCATCATGGTTAAGGTCTTAACTCTCACTCTGGCATCATGGTTAAGGTCTTAACTCTTACTCTGTACTCATGGTTAAGGTCTTAACTCTTACTCTGGACTAATGGTTAAGGTCTTAACTCTTACTCTGGCATCATGGTTAAGGTCTTAGACTCTTACTCTGGACTAATGGTTAAGGTCTTAACTCTTACTCTGGCATCATGGTTAAGGTCTTAACTCTTACTCTGGACTAATGGTTAAGGTCTTAGACTCTTACTCTGGACTAATGGTTAAGGTCTTAACTTTTTCTCTGGGCTAATGGTTAAGGTCTTAGACTCTTACTCTGGCATCATGGTTAAGGTATTAGACTCTTACTCTGGCATCAAGGTTAGGGTCTTAACTCTTACTCTGGCATCATGGTTAAGGTCTTAACTCTTACTCTGGACTAATGGTTAAGGTCTGAACTCTTACTCTGGACTAATGGTTAAGGTCTTAACTCTTACTCTCGACTAATGGTTAAGGTCTTAACTCTTGCTCTCGACTAATGGTTAAGGTCTTAACTCTTACTCTGGCATCATGGTTAAGGTCTTAGACTCTTACTCTGGACTAATGGTTAAGGTCTTAACTCATACTCTGGACTTATGTTTAAGGTCTTAACTCTTACTCTGGACTAATGGTTAAGGTATTAACTCTTACTCTGGCATCATGGTTAAGGTCTTAACTCTTACTCTGGACTAATGGTTAAGGTCTTAACTCTTACTCTGGCATCATGGTTAAGGTCTTAACTCTTACTCTGGACTAATGGTTAAGGTCTTAACTCTTACTCTGGGATCATGGTTAAGTTCGTAACTCTTACTGTGGCCTATTGGTTAAGGTCCTAACTTTTACTCTGGCATCATGGTTAATGTCTTAACTTTTACTCTGGCATCATGGTTAAGGTCTTAACTCTTACTCTGGACTAATGGTTAAGGGCTTAACTCTTACTCTGGCATCACGGTTAAGGTCTTAACTCTTACTCTGGACTAATGGTTAAGGTCTTAACTCTTACTCTGGACTAATGGTTAAGGTCTTAACTCCTACTCTGGTCTAATGGTTAAGGTCTTATCTCTTACTCTGGGCTAATGATTAAGGTCTTAACTCTTACTCTGGCATCATGGTTAAGGTCTTAACTCTTACTCTGGCATCATGGTTAAGGTCTTAACTCTTACTCTGGACTAATGGTTAAGGTCTTAACTCTTACTCTGGCATCACGGTTAAGGTCTTAACTCTTACTCTGGACTAATGGATAAGGTCTTAACTCTTACTCTGGACTAATGGTTAAGGTCTTAACTCTTACTCTAGCATCATGGTTAAGGTCTTAACTCTTACTCTGGACTAATGGTTAAGGTCTTAACTCTTACTCTGGCATCATGGTTAAGGTCTTAACTCTTACTATGGACTAATGGTTAAGGTCTTAACTCTTACTCTGGACTAATGGTTAAGGTCTTAACTCTTACTCTGGCATCATGGTTAAGGTCTTAGACTCTTACTCTGGACTAATGGTTAAGGTCTTAACTCTTACTCTGGCATCACGGTTAAGGTCTTAACTCTTACTCTAGACTAATGGTTAAAGTCTTAACTCTTACTCTGGGCTAATGGTTAAGGTCTTAACTCTTACTCTGGACTAATGGTTAAGGTCTTAACTCTTACTCTGGACTAATGGTTAAGGTCTTAACTCCTACTCTGGTCTAATGGTTAAGGTCTTATCTCTTACTCTGGGCTAATGATTAAGGTCTTAACTCTTACTCTGGCATCATGGTTAAGGTCTTAACTCTTACTCTGGCATCATGGTTAAGGTCTTAACTCTTACTCTGGACTAATGGTTAAGGTCTTAACTCTTACTCTGGCATCACGGTTAAGGTCTTAACTCTTACTCTGGACTAATGGATAAGGTCTTAACTCTTACTCTGGACTAATGGTTAAGGTCTTAACTCTTACTCTAGCATCATGGTTAAGGTCTTAACTCTTACTCTGGACTAATGGTTAAGGTCTTAACTCTTACTCTGGCATCATGGTTAAGGTCTTAACTCTTACTATGGACTAATGGTTAAGGTCTTAACTCTTACTCTGGACTAATGGTTAAGGTCTTAACTCTTACTCTGGCATCATGGTTAAGGTCTTAGACTCTTACTCTGGACTAATGGTTAAGGTCTTAACTCTTACTCTGGCATCACGGTTAAGGTCTTAACTCTTACTCTAGACTAATGGTTAAGGTCTTAACTCTTACTCTGGGCTAATGGTTAAGGTCTTAACTCTTACTCTGGACTAATGGTTAAGGTCTTAACTCTTACTCTGGACAAATGGTTAAGGTCTTAGACTCTTACTCTGGCATCACGGTTAAGGTCTTAACTCTTACTCTGAACTAATGGTTAAGGTCTTAACTCTTACTCTGGCATCATGGTTAAGTTCGTAACTCATACTGTGGCCTATTGGTTAAGGTCCTAACTCTTACTCTGGCATCATGGTTAATATCTTAACTCTTACTCTGGCATCATGGTTAAGGTCTTAACTCTTACTCTGGACTAATGGTTAAGGTCTTAACTCTTACTCTAGCATCACGGTTAAGGTCTTAACTCTTACTCTGGGCTAATGGTTAAGGTCTTAACTCTTACTCTGGACTAATGGTTAAGGTCTTAACTCTTACTCTGGACTAATGGTTAAGGTCTTAACTCTTACTCTGGACTAATGGTTAAGGTCTTAACTCTTACTCTGGACTAATGGTTAAGGTCTTAACTCTTACTCTGGACTAATGGTTAAGGTCTTAACTCTTACTCTGGGCTAATGATTAAGGTCTTAATTCTTACTCTGGCATCATGGTTAAGGTCTTAACTCTTACTCTGAACTAATGGTTAAGGTCTTAACTCTTACTCTGGCATCATGGTTAAGTTCGTAACTCATACTGTGGCCTATTGGTTAAGGTCCTAACTCTTACTCTGGCATCATGGTTAATATCTTAACTCTTACTCTGGCATCATGGTTAAGGTCTTAACTCTTACTCTGGACTAATGGTTAAGGTCTTAACTCTTACTCTGGACTAATGGTTAAGGTCTTAACTCTTACTCTGGACTAATGGTTAAGGTCTTAACTCTTACTCTGGACTAATGGTTAAGGTCTTAACTCTTACTCTGGGCTAATGATTAAGGTCTTAATTCTTACTCTGGCATCATGGTTAAGGTCTTAACTCTTACTCTGGACTAATGGTTAAGGTCTTAACTCTTACTCTGGCATCACGGTTGAGGTCTTAACTCTTACTCTGGACTAATGGTTAAGGTCTTAACTCTTACTCTGGCATCATGGTTGAGGTCTTAACTCTTACTCTGGACTAATGGTTAAGGTCCTAACTCTTACTCTGGACTAATGGTTAAGGTCTTAACTCTTACTCTGGACTAATGGTTAAGGTCTTAACTCTTACTCTGGCATCATCGTTAAGGTCTTAACTCTTACTCTGGCATCATGGTTAAGGTCTTAACTCTTACTATGGACTAATGGTTAAGGTCTTATCTCTTACTCTGGCATCATGGTTAAGGTCTTAGACTCATACTCTGGCATCATGGTTAAGGTCTTAACTCTTACTCTGGACTAATGGTTAAGGTCTTAACTCTTACTCTGGCATCATGGTTAAGGTCTTAGACTCTTACTCTGGACTAATGGTTAAGGTCTTAACTCTTACTCTGGGCGAATGGTTAAGGTCTTAACTCTTACTCTAGACTAATGGTTAAGGTCTTATCTCTTACTCTGGACTAATGGTTAAGGTCTTAGACTCTTACACTGGCATCATGGATAAGGTCTTAGACTCTTACTCTGGACTACTGGTTAATGTCTTAACTCTTACTCTGGCATCATGGTTAAGGTCTTAACTCTCACTCTGGCATCATGGTTAAGGTCTTAACTCTTACTCTGTACTCATGGTTAAGGTCTTAACTCTTACTCTGGACTAATGGTTAAGGTCTTAACTCTTACTCTGGCATCATGGTTAAGGTCTTAGACTCTTACTCTGGACTAATGGTTAAGGTCTTAACTCTTACTCTGGCATCATGGTTAAGGTCTTAACTCTTACTCTGGACTAATGGTTAAGGTCTTAGACTCTTACTCTGGACTAATGGTTAAGGTCTTAACTTTTTCTCTGGGCTAATGGTTAAGGTCTTAGACTCTTACTCTGGCATCATGGTTAAGGTATTAGACTCTTACTCTGGCATCAAGGTTAGGGTCTTAACTCTTACTCTGGCATCATGGTTAAGGTCTTAACTCTTACTCTGGACTAATGGTTAAGGTCTGAACTCTTACTCTGGACTAATGGTTAAGGTCTTAACTCTTACTCTCGACTAATGGTTAAGGTCTTAACTCTTACTCTCGACTAATGGTTAAGGTCTTAACTCTTACTCTGGCATCATGGTTAAGGTCTTAGACTCTTACTCTGGACTAATGGTTAAGGTCTTAACTCATACTCTGGACTTATGTTTAAGGTCTTAACTCTTACTCTGGACTAATGGTTAAGGTATTAACTCTTACTCTGGCATCATGGTTAAGGTCTTAACTCTTACTCTGGACTAATGGTTAAGGTCTTAACTCTTACTCTGGCATCATGGTTAAGGTCTTAACTCTTACTCTGGACTAATGGTTAAGGTCTTAACTCTTACTCTGGGATCATGGTTAAGTTCGTAACTCTTACTGTGGCCTATTGGTTAAGGTCCTAACTCTTACTCTGGCATCATGGTTAATGTCTTAACTTTTACTCTGGCATCATGGTTAAGGTCTTAACTCTTACTCTGGACTAATGGTTAAGGGCTTAACTCTTACTCTGGCATCACGGTTAAGGTCTTAACTCTTACTCTGGACTAATGGTTAAGGTCTTAACTCTTACTCTGGACTAATGGTTAAGGTCTTAACTCCTACTCTGGTCTAATGGTTAAGGTCTTATCTCTTACTCTGGGCTAATGATTAAGGTCTTAACTCTTACTCTGGCATCATGGTTAAGGTCTTAACTCTTACTCTGGCATCATGGTTAAGGTCTTAACTCTTACTCTGGACTAATGGTTAAGGTCTTAACTCTTACTCTGGCATCACGGTTAAGGTCTTAACTCTTACTCTGGACTAATGGATAAGGTCTTAACTCTTACTCTGGACTAATGGTTAAGGTCTTAACTCTTACTCTAGCATCATGGTTAAGGTCTTAACTCTTACTCTGGACTAATGGTTAAGGTCTTAACTCTTACTCTGGCATCATGGTTAAGGTCTTAACTCTTACTATGGACTAATGGTTAAGGTCTTAACTCTTACTCTGGACTAATGGTTAAGGTCTTAACTCTTACTCTGGCATCATGGTTAAGGTCTTAGACTCTTACTCTGGACTAATGGTTAAGGTCTTAACTCTTACTCTGGCATCACGGTTAAGGTCTTAACTCTTACTCTAGACTAATGGTTAAAGTCTTAACTCTTACTCTGGGCTAATGGTTAAGGTCTTAACTCTTACTCTGGACTAATGGTTAAGGTCTTAACTCTTACTCTGGACTAATGGTTAAGGTCTTAACTCCTACTCTGGTCTAATGGTTAAGGTCTTATCTCTTACTCTGGGCTAATGATTAAGGTCTTAACTCTTACTCTGGCATCATGGTTAAGGTCTTAACTCTTACTCTGGCATCATGGTTAAGGTCTTAACTCTTACTCTGGACTAATGGTTAAGGTCTTAACTCTTACTCTGGCATCACGGTTAAGGTCTTAACTCTTACTCTGGACTAATGGATAAGGTCTTAACTCTTACTCTGGACTAATGGTTAAGGTCTTAACTCTTACTCTAGCATCATGGTTAAGGTCTTAACTCTTACTCTGGACTAATGGTTAAGGTCTTAACTCTTACTCTGGCATCATGGTTAAGGTCTTAACTCTTACTATGGACTAATGGTTAAGGTCTTAACTCTTACTCTGGACTAATGGTTAAGGTCTTAACTCTTACTCTGGCATCATGGTTAAGGTCTTAGACTCTTACTCTGGACTAATGGTTAAGGTCTTAACTCTTACTCTGGCATCACGGTTAAGGTCTTAACTCTTACTCTAGACTAATGGTTAAGGTCTTAACTCTTACTCTGGGCTAATGGTTAAGGTCTTAACTCTTACTCTGGACTAATGGTTAAGGTCTTAACTCTTACTCTGGACAAATGGTTAAGGTCTTAGACTCTTACTCTGGCATCACGGTTAAGGTCTTAACTCTTACTCTGAACTAATGGTTAAGGTCTTAACTCTTACTCTGGCATCATGGTTAAGTTCGTAACTCATACTGTGGCCTATTGGTTAAGGTCCTAACTCTTACTCTGGCATCATGGTTAATATCTTAACTCTTACTCTGGCATCATGGTTAAGGTCTTAACTCTTACTCTGGACTAATGGTTAAGGTCTTAACTCTTACTCTAGCATCACGGTTAAGGTCTTAACTCTTACTCTGGGCTAATGGTTAAGGTCTTAACTCTTACTCTGGACTAATGGTTAAGGTCTTAACTCTTACTCTGGACTAATGGTTAAGGTCTTAACTCTTACTCTGGACTAATGGTTAAGGTCTTAACTCTTACTCTGGACTAATGGTTAAGGTCTTAACTCTTACTCTGGACTAATGGTTAAGGTCTTAACTCTTACTCTGGACTAATGGTTAAGGTCTTAACTCTTACTCTGGACTAATGGTTAAGGTCTTAACTCTTACTCTGGGCTAATGATTAAGGTCTTAATTCTTACTCTGGCATCATGGTTAAGGTCTTAACTCTTACTCTGGACTAATGGTTAAGGTCTTAACTCTTACTCTGGCATCACGGTTAAGGTCTTAACTCTTACTCTGGACTAATGGTTAAGGTCTTAACTCTTACTCTGGCATCATGGTTGAGGTCTTAACTCTTACTCTGGACTAATGGTTAAGGTCCTAACTCTTACTCTGGACTAATGGTTAAGGTCTTAACTCTTACTCTGGACTAATGGTTAAGGTCTTAACTCTTACTCTGGCATCATCGTTAAGGTCTTAACTCTTACTCTGGCATCATGGTTAAGGTCTTAACTCTTACTCTGGACTAATGGTTAAGGTCTTAACTCTTACTCTGGCATCATGGTTAAGGTCTTAACTCTGGCATCATGGTTAAGGTCTTAACTCTTACTCTGGACTAATGGTTAAGGTCTTAACTCTTACTCTGGCATCATGGTTAAGGTCTTAGACTCATACTCTGGCATCATGGTTAAGGTCTTAACTCTTACTCTGGACTAATGGTTAAGGTCTTAACTCTTACTCTGGCATCATGGTTAAGGTCTTAGACTCTTACTCTGGACTAATGGTTAAGGTCTTAACTCTTACTCTGGGCTAATGGTTAAGGTCTTAACTCTTACTCTAGACTAATGGTTAAGGTCTTATCTCTTACTCTGGACTAATGGTTAAGGTCTTAGACTCTTACTCTGGCATCATGGATAAGGTCTTAGACTCTTATTCTGGACTACTGGTTAATGTCTTAACTCTTACTCTGGCGTCATGGTTAAGGTCTTAACTCTCACTCTGGCATCATGGTTAAGGTCTTAACTCTTACTCTGTACTCATGGTTAAGGTCTTAACTCTTACTCTGGCATCATGGTTAAGGTCTTAACTCTTACTCTGGACTAATGGTTAAGGTCTTAACTCTTACTCTGGACTAATGGTTAAGGTCTTAACTCTTACTCTGGCATCATGGTTAAGGTCTTAACTCTTACTCTGGACACATGGTTAAGGTCTTAACTCTTACTCTGGACTAATGGTTAAGGTCTTAACTCTTACTCTGGCATCATGGTTAAGGTCTTAGACTCTTACTCTGGACTAATGGTTAAGGTCTTAACTCTTACTCTGGCATCATGGTTAAGGTCTTAACTCTTACTCTGGACTAATGGTTAAGGTCTTAGACTCTTACTCTGGACTAATGGTTAAGGTCTTAACTTTTTCTCTGGGCTAATGGTTAAGGTCTTAGACTCTTACTCTGGCATCATGGTTAAGGTCTTAGACTCTTACTCTGGCATCAAGGTTAAGGTCTTAACTCTTACTCTGGCATCATGGTTAAGGTCTTAACTCTTACTCTGGACTAATGGTTAAGGTCTGAACTCTTACTCTGGACTAATGGTTAAGGTCTTAACTCTTACTCTCGACTAATGGTTAAGGTCTTAACTCTTACTCTCGACTAATGGTTAAGGTCTTAACTCTTACTCTGGCATCATGGTTAAGGTTTTAGACTCTTACTCTGGACTAATGGTTAAGGTCTTAACTCATACTCTGGACTTATGTTTAAGGTCTTAACTCTTACTCTGGACTAATGGTTAAGGTATTAACTCTTACTCTGGCATCATGGTTAAGGTCTTAACTCTTACTCTGGACTAATGGTTAAGGTCTTAACTCTTACTCTGGCATCATCGTTAAGGTCTTCACTCTTACTCTGGCATCATGGTTAAGGTCTTAACTCTTACTCTGGACTAATGGTTAAGGTCTTAACTCTTACTCTGGACTAATGGTTAAGGTCTTAACTCTTAGTCTGGCATCATGGTTAAGGTCTTATCTCTTACTCTGGACTAATGGTTAAGGTCTTAGACTCTTACTCTGGACTAATGGTTAAGGTCTTAACTCTTTCTCTGGGCTAATGGTTAAGGTCTTAGACTCTTACTCTGGCATCATGGTTAAGGTCTTAGACTCTTACTCTGGCATCAAGGTTAAGGTCTTAACTCTTACTCTGGCATCATGGTTAAGGTCTTAACTCTTACTCTGGACCAATGGTTAAGGTCTTAACTCTTACTCTGGACTAATGGTTAAGGTCTTAACTCTTACTCTGGACTAATGGTTAAGGTCTTAACTCTTACTCTTGCATAATCGTTAAGGTCTTAACTCTTACTCTGGCATCATGGTTAAGGTCTTAACTCTTACTCTGGCATCACGGTTAAGGTCTTAACTCTTACTCTGGACTAATGGTTAAGGTCTTAACTCTTACTCTGGCATCATGGTTAAGGTCTTAGACTCTTACTCTGGACTAATGGTTAAGGTCTTAACTCTTACTCTGGCATCATGGTTAAGGTCTTAACTCTTACTCTGGACTAATGGTTAAGGTCTTAGACTCTTACTCTGGACTAATGGTTAAGGTCTTAACTCTTTCTCTGGGCTAATGGTTAAGGTCTTAGACTCTTACTCTGGCATCATGGTTAAGGTCTTAGACTCTTACTCTGGCATCAAGGTTAAGGTCTTAACTCTTACTCTGGAATCATGGTTAAGGTCTTAAATCTTACTCTGGACTAATGGTTAAGGTCTTAGACTCTTACTCTGGACTAATGGTTAAGGTATTAACTCTTACTCTGGCATCATGGTTAAGGTCTTAGACTCTTACTCTGGACTAATGGTTAAGGTCTTAACTCTTACTCTGGACTAATGGTTAAGGTCTTAACTCTTACTCTGGGCTAATGGTTAAGGTCTTAACTCTTACTCTGGACTAATTGTTAAGGTCTTAACTCTTACTCTGGACTAATGGTTAAGGTCTTAACTCTTACTCTGGACTAATGGTTAAGGTCTTATCTCTTACTCTGGGCTAATGATTAAGGTCTTAGACTCTTACTCTGGACTAATGGTTAAGGTCTTAACTCTTACTCTGGACTAATGGTTAAGGTATTAACTCTTACTCTGGCATCATGGTTAAGGTCTTAGACTCTTACTCTGGACTAATGGTTAAGGTCTTAACTCTTACTCTGGACTAATGGTTAAGGTCTTAACTCTTACCTTGGACTAATGGTTACGGTCTTAACTCTTACTCTAGCATCATGGTTAAGGTCTTAACTCTTACTCTGGACTAATGGTTAAGGTCTTAACTCTTACTCTGGCATCATGGTTAAGGTCTTAACTCTTACTCTGGCATCATGGTTAAGGTCTTAACTCTTACTCTGGACTAATGGTTAAGGTCTTAGACTCTTACTCTGGACTAATGGTTAAGGTCTTAACTCTTACTCTGGCATCATGGTTAAGGTCTTAACTCTTACTCTGGACTAATGGTTAAGGTCTTAACTCTTACTCTCGACTAATGGTTAAGGTCTTAACTCTTACTCTGGCATTATGGTTAAGGTCTTAGACTCTTACTCTGGACTAATGGTTAAGGTCTTAACTCATACTCTGGACTAATGGTTAAGGTCTTAACTCTTACTCTGGACTAATGGTTAAGGTATTAACTCTTACTCTGGCATCATGGTTAAGGTCTTAACTCTTACTCTGGACTAATGGTTAAGGTCTTAACTCTTACTCTGGCATCATGGCTAAGGTCTTAACTCTTACTCTGGACTAATGGTTAAGGTCTTAACTCTTACTCTGGGATCATGGTTAAGTTCGTAACTCTTACTGTGGCCTATTGGTTAAGGTCCTAACTCTTACTCTGGCATCATGGTTAATGTCTTAACTCTTACTCTGGCATCATGGTTAAGGTCTTAACTCTTACTTTGGACTAATGGTTAAGGGCTTAACTCTTACTCTGGCATCACAGTTAAGGTCTTAACTCTTACTCTGGACTAATGGTTAAAGTCTTAACTCTTACTCTGGGCTAATGGTTAAGGTCTTAACTCTTACTCTGGACTAATGGTTAAGGTCTTAACTCTTACTCTGGACTAATGGTTAAGGTCTTAACTCCTTCTCTGGTCTAATGGTTAAGGTCTTATCTCTTACTCTGGGCTAATGATTAAGGTCTTAACTCTTACTCTGGCATCATGGTTAAGGTCTTAACTCTTACTCTGGCATCATGGTTAAGGTCTTAACTCTTACTCTGGACTAATGGTTAAGGTCTTAACTCTTACTCTGGCATCACGTTTAAGGTCTTAACTCTTACTCTGGACTAATGGATAAGGTCTTAACTCTTACTCTGGACTAATGGTTAAGGTCTTAACTCTTACTCTAGCATCATGGTTAAGGTCTTAACTCTTACTCTGGACTAATGGTTAAGGTCTTAACTCTTACTCTGGCATCATGGTTAAGGTCTTAACTCTTACTATGGACTAATGGTTAAGGTCTTAACTCTTACTCTGGACTAATGGTTAAGGTCTTAACTCTTACTCTGGCATCATGGTTAAGGTCTTAGACTCTTACTCTGGAATAATGGTTAAGGTCTTAACTCTTACTCTGGACTAATGGTTAAGGTCTTAACTCTTACTCTGGCATCACGGTTAAGGTCTTAACTCTTACTCTAGACTAATGGTTAAGGTCTTAACTCTTACTCTGGGCTAATGGTTAAGGTCTTAACTCTTACTCTGGACTAATGGTTAAGGTCTTAGACTCTTACTCTGGACTAATGGTTAAGGTCTTAACTCTTACTCTGGCATCATGGTTAAGGTCTTAGACTCTTACTCTGGACTAATGGTTAAGGTCTTAACTCTTACTCTGGCATCATGGTTAAGGTCTTAACTCTTACTCTGGACTAATGGTTAAGGTCTTAGACTCTTACTCTGGACTAATGGTTAAGGTCTTAACTTTTTCTCTGGGCTAATGGTTAAGGTCTTAGACTCTTACTCTGGCATCATGGTTAAGGTCTTAGACTCTTACTCTGGCATCAAGGTTAGGGTCTTAACTCTTACTCTGGCATCATGGTTAAGGTCTTAACTCTTACTCTGGACTAATGGTTAAGGTCTGAACTCTTACTCTGGACTAATGGTTAAGGTCTTAACTCTTACTCTTGACTAATGGTTAAGGTCTTAACTCTTACTCTCGACTAATGGTTAAGGTCTTAACTCTTACTCTGGCATCATGGTTAAGGTCTTAGACTCTTACTCCGGACTAATGGTTAAGGTCTTAACTCATACTCTGGACTTATGTTTAAGGTCTTAACTCTTACTCTGGACTAATGGTTAAGGTATTAACTCTTACTCTGGCATCATGGTTAAGGTCTTAACTCTTACTCTGGACTAATGGTTAAGGTCTTAACTCTTACTCTGGCATCATGGTTAAGGTCTTAACTCTTACTCTGGACTAATGGTTAAGGTCTTAACTCTTACTCTGGGATCATGGTTAAGTTCGTAACTCTTACTGTGGCCTATTGGTTAAGGTCCTAACTCTTACTCTGGCATCATGGTTAATGTCTTAACTTTTACTCTGGCATCATGGTTAAGGTCTTAACTCTTACTCTGGACTAATGGTTAAGGGCTTAACTCTTACTCTGGCATCACGGTTAAGGTCTTAACTCTTACTCTGGACTAATGGTTAAAGTCTTAACTCTTACTCTAGGCTAATGGTTAAGGTCTTAACTCTTACTCTGGACTAATGGTTAAGGTCTTAACTCTTACTCTGGACTAATGGTTAAGGTCTTAACTCCTACTCTGGTCTAATGGTTAAGGTCTTATCTCTTACTCTGGGCTAATGATTAAGGTCTTAACTCTTACTCTGGCATCATGGTTAAGGTCTTAACTCTTACTCTGGCATCATGGTTAAGGTCTTAACTCTTACTCTGGACTAATGGTTAAGGTCTTAACTCTTACTCTGGCATCACGGTTAAGGTCTTAACTCTTACTCTGGACTAATGGATAAGGTCTTAACTCTTACTCTGGACTAATGGTTAAGGTCTTAACTCTTACTCTAGCATCATGGTTAAGGTCTTAACTCTTACTCTGGACTAATGGTTAAGGTCTTAACTCTTACTCTGGCATCATGGTTAAGGTCTTAACTCTTACTATGGACTAATGGTTAAGGTCTTAACTCTTACTCTGGACTAATGGTTAAGGTCTTAACTCTTACTCTGGCATCATGGTTAAGGTCTTAGACTCTTACTCTGGACTAATGGTTAAGGTCTTAACTCTTACTCTGGCATCACGGTTAAGGTCTTAACTCTTACTCTAGACTAATGGTTAAGGTCTTAACTCTTACTCTGGGCTAATGGTTAAGGTCTTAACTCTTACTCTGGACTAATGGTTAAGGTCTTAACTCTTACTCTGGACAAATGGTTAAGGTCTTAGACTCTTACTCTGGCATCACGGTTAAGGTCTTAACTCTTACTCTGAACTAATGGTTAAGGTCTTAACTCTTACTCTGGCATCATGGTTAAGTTCGTAACTCATACTGTGGCCTATTGGTTAAGGTCCTAACTCTTACTCTGGCATCATGGTTAATATCTTAACTCTTACTCTGGCATCATGGTTAAGGTCTTAACTCTTACTCTGGACTAATGGTTAAGGTCTTAACTCTTACTCTGGACTAATGGTTAAGGTCTTAACTCTTACTCTGGACTAATGGTTAAGGTCTTAACTCTTACTCTGGGCTAATGATTAAGGTCTTAATTCTTACTCTGGCATCATGGTTAAGGTCTTAACTCTTACTCTGGACTAATGGTTAAGGTCTTAACTCTTACTCTGGCATCACGGTTAAGGTCTTAACTCTTACTCTGGACTAATGGTTAAGGTCTTAACTCTTACTCTGGCATCATGGTTGAGGTCTTAACTCTTACTCTGGACTAATGGTTAAGGTCCTAACTCTTACTCTGGACTAATGGTTAAGGTCTTAACTCTTACTCTGGACTAATGGTTAAGGTCTTAACTCTTACTCTGGCATCATCGTTAAGGTCTTAACTCTTACTCTGGCATCATGGTTAAGGTCTTAACTCTTACTCTGGACTAATGGTTAAGGTCTTAACTCTTACTCTGGCATCATGGTTAAGGTCTTAACTCTGGCATCATGGTTAAGGTCTTAACTCTTACTCTGGACTAATGGTTAAGGTCTTAACTCTTACTCTGGCATCATGGTTAAGGTCTTAGACTCATACTCTGGCATCATGGTTAAGGTCTTAACTCTTACTCTGGACTAATGGTTAAGGTCTTAACTCTTACTCTGGCATCATGGTTAAGGTCTTAGACTCTTACTCTGGACTAATGGTTAAGGTCTTAACTCTTACTCTGGGCTAATGGTTAAGGTCTTAACTCTTACTCTAGACTAATGGTTAAGGTCTTATCTCTTACTCTGGACTAATGGTTAAGGTCTTAGACTCTTACTCTGGCATCATGGATAAGGTCTTAGACTCTTATTCTGGACTACTGGTTAATGTCTTAACTCTTACTCTGGCGTCATGGTTAAGGTCTTAACTCTCACTCTGGCATCATGGTTAAGGTCTTAACTCTTACTCTGTACTCATGGTTAAGGTCTTAACTCTTACTCTGGCATCATGGTTAAGGTCTTAACTCTTACTCTGGACTAATGGTTAAGGTCTTAACTCTTACTCTGGACTAATGGTTAAGGTCTTAACTCTTACTCTGGCATCATGGTTAAGGTCTTAACTCTTACTCTGGACACATGGTTAAGGTCTTAACTCTTACTCTGGACTAATGGTTAAGGTCTTAACTCTTACTCTGGCATCATGGTTAAGGTCTTAGACTCTTACTCTGGACTAATGGTTAAGGTCTTAACTCTTACTCTGGCATCATGGTTAAGGTCTTAACTCTTACTCTGGACTAATGGTTAAGGTCTTAGACTCTTACTCTGGACTAATGGTTAAGGTCTTAACTTTTTCTCTGGGCTAATGGTTAAGGTCTTAGACTCTTACTCTGGCATCATGGTTAAGGTCTTAGACTCTTACTCTGGCATCAAGTTTAAGGTCTTAACTCTTACTCTGGCATCATGGTTAAGGTCTTAACTCTTACTCTGGACTAATGGTTAAGGTCTGAACTCTTACTCTGGACTAATGGTTAAGGTCTTAACTCTTACTCTCGACTAATGGTTAAGGTCTTAACTCTTACTCTCGACTAATGGTTAAGGTCTTAACTCTTACTCTGGCATCATGGTTAAGGTCTTAGACTCTTACTCTGGACTAATGGTTAAGGTCTTAACTCATACTCTGGACTTATGTTTAAGGTCTTAACTCTTACTCTGGACTAATGGTTAAGGTATTAACTCTTACTCTGGCATCATGGTTAAGGTCTTAACTCTTACTCTGGACTAATGGTTAAGGTCTTAACTCTTACTCTGGCATCATCGTTAAGGTCTTAACTCTTACTCTGGCATCATGGTTAAGGTCTTAACTCTTACTCTGGACTAATGGTTAAGGTCTTAACTCTTACTCTGGACTAATGGTTAAGGTCTTAACTCTTAGTCTGGCATCATGGTTAAGGTCTTATCTCTTACTCTGGACTAATGGTTAAGGTCTTAGACTCTTACTCTGGACTAATGGTTAAGGTCTTAACTCTTTCTCTGGGCTAATGGTTAAGGTCTTAGACTCTTACTCTGGCATCATGGTTAAGGTCTTAGACTCTTACTCTGGCATCAAGGTTAAGGTCTTAACTCTTACTCTGGCATCATGGTTAAGGTCTTAACTCTTACTCTGGACCAATGGTTAAGGTCTTAACTCTTACTCTGGACTAATGGTTAAGGTCTTAACTCTTACTCTGGACTAATGGTTAAGGTCTTAACTCTTACTCTTGCATCATCGTTAAGGTCTTAACTCTTACTCTGGCATCATGGTTAAGGTCTTAACTCTTACTCTGGCATCACGGTTAAGGTCTTAACTCTTACTCTGGACTGATGGTTAAGGTCTTAACTCTTACTCTGGCATCATGGTTAAGGTCTTAGACTCTTACTCTGGACTAATGGTTAAGGTCTTAACTCTTACTCTGGCATCATGGTTAAGGTCTTAACTCTTACTCTGGACTAATGGTTAAGGTCTTAGACTCTTACTCTGGACTAATGGTTAAGGTCTTAACTCTTTCTCTGGGCTAATGGTTAAGGTCTTAGACTCTTACTCTGGCATCATGGTTAAGGTCTTAGACTCTTACTCTGGCATCAAGGTTAAGGTCTTAACTCTTACTCTGGAATCATGGTTAAGGTCTTAAATCTTACTCTGGACTAATGGTTAAGGTCTTAGACTCTTACTCTGGACTAATGGTTAAGGTATTAACTCTTACTCTGGCATCATGGTTAAGGTCTTAGACTCTTACTCTGGACTAATGGTTAAGGTCTTAACTCTTACTCTGGACTAATGGTTAAGGTCTTAACTCTTACTCTGGGCTAATGGTTAAGGTCTTAACTCTTACTCTGGACTAATTGTTAAGGTCTTAACTCTTACTCTGGACTAATGGTTAAGGTCTTAACTCTTACTCTGGACTAATGGTTAAGGTCTTATCTCTTACTCTGGGCTAATGATTAAGGTCTTAGACTCTTACTCTGGACTAATGGTTAAGGTCTTAACTCTTACTCTGGACTAATGGTTAAGGTATTAACTCTTACTCTGGCATCATGGTTAAGGTCTTAACTCCTACTTTGGACTAATGGTTAAGGGCTTAACTCTTACTCTGGCATCACAGTTAAGGTCTTAACTCTTACTCTGGACTAATGGTTAAAGTCTTAACTCTTACTCTGGGCTAATGGTTAAGGTCTTAACTCTTACTCTGGACTAATGGTTAAGGTCTTAACTCTTACTCTGGACTAATGGTTAAGGTCTTAACTCCTTCTCTGGTCTAATGGTTAAGGTCTTATCTCTTACTCTGGGCTAATGATTAAGGTCTTAACTCTTACTCTGGCATCATGGTTAAGGTCTTAACTCTTACTCTGGCATCATGGTTAAGGTCTTAACTCTTACTCTGGACTAATGGTTAAGGTCTTAACTCTTACTCTGGCATCACGTTTAAGGTCTTAACTCTTACTCTGGACTAATGGATAAGGTCTTAACTCTTACTCTGGACTAATGGTTAAGGTCTTAACTCTTACTCTAGCATCATGGTTAAGGTCTTAACTCTTACTCTGGACTAATGGTTAAGGTCTTAACTCTTACTCTGGCATCATGGTTAAGGTCTTAACTCTTACTATGGACTAATGGTTAAGGTCTTAACTCTTACTCTGGACTAATGGTTAAGGTCTTAACTCTTACTCTGGCATCATGGTTAAGGTCTTAGACTCTTACTCTGGAATAATGGTTAAGGTCTTAACTCTTACTCTGGACTAATGGTTAAGGTCTTAACTCTTACTCTGGCATCACGGTTAAGGTCTTAACTCTTACTCTAGACTAATGGTTAAGGTCTTAACTCTTACTCTGGGCTAATGGTTAAGGTCTTAACTCTTACTCTGGACTAATGGTTAAGGTCTTAGACTCTTACTCTGGACTAATGGTTAAGGTCTTAACTCTTACTCTGGCATCATGGTTAAGGTCTTAGACTCTTACTCTGGACTAATGGTTAAGGTCTTAACTCTTACTCTGGCATCATGGTTAAGGTCTTAACTCTTACTCTGGACTAATGGTTAAGGTCTTAGACTCTTACTCTGGACTAATGGTTAAGGTCTTAACTTTTTCTCTGGGCTAATGGTTAAGGTCTTAGACTCTTACTCTGGCATCATGGTTAAGGTCTTAGACTCTTACTCTGGCATCAAGGTTAGGGTCTTAACTCTTACTCTGGCATCATGGTTAAGGTCTTAACTCTTACTCTGGACTAATGGTTAAGGTCTGAACTCTTACTCTGGACTAATGGTTAAGGTCTTAACTCTTACTCTTGACTAATGGTTAAGGTCTTAACTCTTACTCTCGACTAATGGTTAAGGTCTTAACTCTTACTCTGGCATCATGGTTAAGGTCTTAGACTCTTACTCCGGACTAATGGTTAAGGTCTTAACTCATACTCTGGACTTATGTTTAAGGTCTTAACTCTTACTCTGGACTAATGGTTAAGGTATTAACTCTTACTCTGGCATCATGGTTAAGGTCTTAACTCTTACTCTGGACTAATGGTTAAGGTCTTAACTCTTACTCTGGCATCATGGTTAAGGTCTTAACTCTTACTCTGGACTAATGGTTAAGGTCTTAACTCTTACTCTGGGATCATGGTTAAGTTCGTAACTCTTACTGTGGCCTATTGGTTAAGGTCCTAACTCTTACTCTGGCATCATGGTTAATGTCTTAACTTTTACTCTGGCATCATGGTTAAGGTCTTAACTCTTACTCTGGACTAATGGTTAAGGGCTTAACTCTTACTCTGGCATCACGGTTAAGGTCTTAACTCTTACTCTGGACTAATGGTTAAAGTCTTAACTCTTACTCTGGGCTAATGGTTAAGGTCTTAACTCTTACTCTGGACTAATGGTTAAGGTCTTAACTCTTACTCTGGACTAATGGTTAAGGTCTTAACTCCTACTCTGGTCTAATGGTTAAGGTCTTATCTCTTACTCTGGGCTAATGATTAAGGTCTTAACTCTTACTCTGGCATCATGGTTAAGGTCTTAACTCTTACTCTGGCATCATGGTTAAGGTCTTAACTCTTACTCTGGACTAATGGTTAAGGTCTTAACTCTTACTCTGGCATCACGGTTAAGGTCTTAACTCTTACTCTGGACTAATGGATAAGGTCTTAACTCTTACTCTGGACTAATGGTTAAGGTCTTAACTCTTACTCTAGCATCATGGTTAAGGTCTTAACTCTTACTCTGGACTAATGGTTAAGGTCTTAACTCTTACTCTGGCATCATGGTTAAGGTCTTAACTCTTACTATGGACTAATGGTTAAGGTCTTAACTCTTACTCTGGACTAATGGTTAAGGTCTTAACTCTTACTCTGGCATCATGGTTAAGGTCTTAGACTCTTACTCTGGACTAATGGTTAAGGTCTTAACTCTTACTCTGGCATCACGGTTAAGGTCTTAACTCTTACTCTAGACTAATGGTTAAGGTCTTAACTCTTACTCTGGGCTAATGGTTAAGGTCTTAACTCTTACTCTGGACTAATGGTTAAGGTCTTAACTCTTACTCTGGACAAATGGTTAAGGTCTTAGACTCTTACTCTGGCATCACGGTTAAGGTCTTAACTCTTACTCTGAACTAATGGTTAAGGTCTTAACTCTTACTCTGGCATCATGGTTAAGTTCGTAACTCATACTGTGGCCTATTGGTTAAGGTCCTAACTCTTACTCTGGCATCATGGTTAATATCTTAACTCTTACTCTGGCATCATGGTTAAGGTCTTAACTCTTACTCTGGACTAATGGTTAAGGTCTTAACTCTTACTCTGGACTAATGGTTAAGGTCTTAACTCTTACTCTGGACTAATGGTTAAGGTCTTAACTCTTACTCTGGGCTAATGATTAAGGTCTTAATTCTTACTCTGGCATCATGGTTAAGGTCTTAACTCTTACTCTGGACTAATGGTTAAGGTCTTAACTCTTACTCTGGCATCACGGTTAAGGTCTTAACTCTTACTCTGGACTAATGGTTAAGGTCTTAACTCTTACTCTGGCATCATGGTTGAGGTCTTAACTCTTACTCTGGACTAATGGTTAAGGTCCTAACTCTTACTCTGGACTAATGGTTAAGGTCTTAACTCTTACTCTGGACTAATGGTTAAGGTCTTAACTCTTACTCTGGCATCATCGTTAAGGTCTTAACTCTTACTCTGGCATCATGGTTAAGGTCTTAACTCTTACTCTGGACTAATGGTTAAGGTCTTAACTCTTACTCTGGCATCATGGTTAAGGTCTTAACTCTGGCATCATGGTTAAGGTCTTAACTCTTACTCTGGACTAATGGTTAAGGTCTTAACTCTTACTCTGGCATCATGGTTAAGGTCTTAGACTCATACTCTGGCATCATGGTTAAGGTCTTAACTCTTACTCTGGACTAATGGTTAAGGTCTTAACTCTTACTCTGGCATCATGGTTAAGGTCTTAGACTCTTACTCTGGACTAATGGTTAAGGTCTTAACTCTTACTCTGGGCTAATGGTTAAGGTCTTAACTCTTACTCTAGACTAATGGTTAAGGTCTTATCTCTTACTCTGGACTAATGGTTAAGGTCTTAGACTCTTACTCTGGCATCATGGATAAGGTCTTAGACTCTTATTCTGGACTACTGGTTAATGTCTTAACTCTTACTCTGGCGTCATGGTTAAGGTCTTAACTCTCACTCTGGCATCATGGTTAAGGTCTTAACTCTTACTCTGTACTCATGGTTAAGGTCTTAACTCTTACTCTGGCATCATGGTTAAGGTCTTAACTCTTACTCTGGACTAATGGTTAAGGTCTTAACTCTTACTCTGGACTAATGGTTAAGGTCTTAACTCTTACTCTGGCATCATGGTTAAGGTCTTAACTCTTACTCTGGACACATGGTTAAGGTCTTAACTCTTACTCTGGACTAATGGTTAAGGTCTTAACTCTTACTCTGGCATCATGGTTAAGGTCTTAGACTCTTACTCTGGACTAATGGTTAAGGTCTTAACTCTTACTCTGGCATCATGGTTAAGGTCTTAACTCTTACTCTGGACTAATGGTTAAGGTCTTAGACTCTTACTCTGGACTAATGGTTAAGGTCTTAACTTTTTCTCTGGGCTAATGGTTAAGGTCTTAGACTCTTACTCTGGCATCATGGTTAAGGTCTTAGACTCTTACTCTGGCATCAAGTTTAAGGTCTTAACTCTTACTCTGGCATCATGGTTAAGGTCTTAACTCTTACTCTGGACTAATGGTTAAGGTCTGAACTCTTACTCTGGACTAATGGTTAAGGTCTTAACTCTTACTCTCGACTAATGGTTAAGGTCTTAACTCTTACTCTCGACTAATGGTTAAGGTCTTAACTCTTACTCTGGCATCATGGTTAAGGTCTTAGACTCTTACTCTGGACTAATGGTTAAGGTCTTAACTCATACTCTGGACTTATGTTTAAGGTCTTAACTCTTACTCTGGACTAATGGTTAAGGTATTAACTCTTACTCTGGCATCATGGTTAAGGTCTTAACTCTTACTCTGGACTAATGGTTAAGGTCTTAACTCTTACTCTGGCATCATCGTTAAGGTCTTAACTCTTACTCTGGCATCATGGTTAAGGTCTTAACTCTTACTCTGGACTAATGGTTAAGGTCTTAACTCTTACTCTGGACTAATGGTTAAGGTCTTAACTCTTAGTCTGGCATCATGGTTAAGGTCTTATCTCTTACTCTGGACTAATGGTTAAGGTCTTAGACTCTTACTCTGGACTAATGGTTAAGGTCTTAACTCTTTCTCTGGGCTAATGGTTAAGGTCTTAGACTCTTACTCTGGCATCATGGTTAAGGTCTTAGACTCTTACTCTGGCATCAAGGTTAAGGTCTTAACTCTTACTCTGGCATCATGGTTAAGGTCTTAACTCTTACTCTGGACCAATGGTTAAGGTCTTAACTCTTACTCTGGACTAATGGTTAAGGTCTTAACTCTTACTCTAGACTAATGGTTAAGGTCTTAACTCTTACTCTTGCATCATCGTTAAGGTCTTAACTCTTACTCTGGCATCATGGTTAAGGTCTTAACTCTTACTCTGGCATCACGGTTAAGGTCTTAACTCTTACTCTGGACTGATGGTTAAGGTCTTAACTCTTACTCTGGCATCATGGTTAAGGTCTTAGACTCTTACTCTGGACTAATGGTTAAGGTCTTAACTCTTACTCTGGCATCATGGTTAAGGTCTTAACTCTTACTCTGGACTAATGGTTAAGGTCTTAGACTCTTACTCTGGACTAATGGTTAAGGTCTTAACTCTTTCTCTGGGCTAATGGTTAAGGTCTTAGACTCTTACTCTGGCATCATGGTTAAGGTCTTAGACTCTTACTCTGGCATCAAGGTTAAGGTCTTAACTCTTACTCTGGAATCATGGTTAAGGTCTTAAATCTTACTCTGGACTAATGGTTAAGGTCTTAGACTCTTACTCTGGACTAATGGTTAAGGTATTAACTCTTACTCTGGCATCATGGTTAAGGTCTTAGACTCTTACTCTGGACTAATGGTTAAGGTCTTAACTCTTACTCTGGACTAATGGTTAAGGTCTTAACTCTTACTCTGGGCTAATGGTTAAGGTCTTAACTCTTACTCTGGACTAATTGTTAAGGTCTTAACTCTTACTCTGGACTAATGGTTAAGGTCTTAACTCTTACTCTGGACTAATGGTTAAGGTCTTATCTCTTACTCTGGGCTAATGATTAAGGTCTTAGACTCTTACTCTGGACTAATGGTTAAGGTCTTAACTCTTACTCTGGACTAATGGTTAAGGTATTAACTCTTACTCTGGCATCATGGTTAAGGTCTTAGACTCTTACTCTGGACTAATGGTTAAGGTCTTAACTCTTACTCTGGACTAATGGTTAAGGTCTTAACTCTTACTCTGGACTAATGGTTACGGTCTTAACTCTTACTCTAGCATCATGGTTAAGGTCTTAACTCTTACTCTGGACTAATGGTTAAGGTCTTAACTCTTACTCTGGCATCATGGTTAAGGTCTTAACTCTTACTCTGGCATCATGGTTAAGGTCTTAACTCTTACTCTGGACTAATGGTTAAGGTCTTAGACTCTTACTCTGGACTAATGGTTAAGGTCTTAACTCTTACTCTGGCATCATGGTTAAGGTCTTAACTCTTACTCTGGACTAATTTTTAAGGTCTTAACTCTTACTCTCGACTAATGGTTAAGGTCTTAACTCTTACTCTGGCATTATGGTTAAGGTCTTAGACTCTTACTCTGGACTAATGGTTAAGGTCTTAACTCATACTCTGGACTAATGGTTAAGGTCTTAACTCTTACTCTGGACTAATGGTTAAGGTATTAACTCTTACTCTGGCATCATGGTTAAGGTCTTAACTCTTACTCTGGACTAATGGTTAAGGTCTTAACTCTTACTCTGGCATCATGGCTAAGGTCTTAACTCTTACTCTGGACTAATGGTTAAGGTCTTAACTCTTACTCTGGGATCATGGTTAAGTTCGTAACTCTTACTGTGGCCTATTGGTTAAGGTCCTAACTCTTACTCTGGCATCATGGTTAATGTCTTAACTCTTACTCTGGCATCATGGTTAAGGTCTTAACTCTTACTTTGGACTAATGGTTAAGGGCTTAACTCTTACTCTGGCATCACAGTTAAGGTCTTAACTCTTACTCTGGACTAATGGTTAAAGTCTTAACTCTTACTCTGGGCTAATGGTTAAGGTCTTAACTCTTACTCTGGACTAATGGTTAAGGTCTTAACTCTTACTCTGGACTAATGGTTAAGGTCTTAACTCGTTCTCTGGTCTAATGGTTAAGGTCTTATCTCTTACTCTGGGCTAATGATTAAGGTCTTAACTCTTACTCTGGCATCATGGTTAAGGTCTTAACTCTTACTCTGGCATCATGGTTAAGGTCTTAACTCTTACTCTGGACTAATGGTTAAGGTCTTAACTCTTACTCTGGCATCACGTTTAAGGTCTTATCTCTTACTCTGGACTAATGGATAAGGTCTTAACTCTTACTCTGGACTAATGGTTAAGGTCTTAACTCTTACTCTAGCATCATGGTTAAGGTCTTAACTCTTACTCTGGACTAATGGTTAAGGTCTTAACTCTTACTCTGGCATCATGGTTAAGGTCTTAACTCTTACTATGGACTAATGGTTAAGGTCTTAACTCTTACTCTGGACTAATGGTTAAGGTCTTAACTCTTACTCTGGCATCATGGTTAAGGTCTTAGACTCTTACTCTGGAATAATGGTTAAGGTCTTAACTCTTACTCTGGACTAATGGTTAAGGTCTTAACTCTTACTCTGGCATCACGGTTAAGGTCTTAACTCTTACTCTAGACTAATGGTTAAGGTCTTAACTCTTACTCTGGGCTAATGGTTAAGGTCTTAACTCTTACTCTGGACTAATGGTTAAGGTCTTAACTCTTACTCTGGACAAATGGTTAAGGTCTTAGACTCTTACTCTGGCATCACGGTTAAGGTCTTAACTCTTACTCTGAACTAATGGTTAAGGTCTTAACTCTTACTCTGGCATCATGGTTAAGTTCGTAACTCATACTGTGGCCTATTGGTTAAGGTCCTAACTCTTACTCTGGCATCATGGTTAATATCTTAACTCTTACTCTGGCATCATGGTTAAGGTCTTAACTCTTACTCTGGACTAATGGTTAAGGTCTTAACTCTTACTCTGGACTAATGGTTAAGGTCTTAACTCTTACTCTGGGCTAATGATTAAGGTCTTAATTCTTACTCTGGCATCATGGTTAAGGTCTTAACTCTTACTCTGGACTAATGGTTAAGGTCTTAACTCTTACTCTGGCATCACGGTTAAGGTCTTAACTCTTACTCTGGACTAATGGTTAAGGTCTTAACTCTTACTCTGGCATCATGGTTGAGGTCTTAACTCTTACTCTGGACTAATGGTTAAGGTCCTAACTCTTACTCTGGACTAATGGTTAAGGTCTTAACTCTTACTCTGGACTAATGGTAAAGGTCTTAACTCTTACTCTGGCATCATCGTTAAGGTCTTAACTCTTACTCTGGCATCATGGTTAAGGTCTTAACTCTTACTCTGGACTAATGGTTAAGGTCTTAACTCTTACTCTGGCATCATGGTTAAGGTCTTAACTCTGGCATCATGGTTAAGGTCTTAACTCTTACTCTGTACTAATGGTTAATGTCTTAACTCTTACTCTGGCATCATGGTTAAGGTCTTAGACTCATACTCTGGCATCATGGTTAAGGTCTTAACTCTTACTCTGGACTAATGGTTAAGGTCTTAACTCTTACTCTGGCATCATGGTTAAGGTCTTAGACTCTTACTCTGGACTAATGGTTAAGGTCTTAACTCTTACTCTGGGCTTATGGTTAAGGTCTTAACTCTTACTCTAGACTAATGGTTAAGGTCTTATCTCTTACTCTGGACTAATGGTTAAGGTCTTAGACTCTTACTCTGGCATCATGGATAAGGTCTTAGACTCTTACTCTGGACTACTGGTTAATGTCTTAACTCTTACTCTGGCGTCATGGTTAAGGTCTTAACTCTCACTCTGGCATCATGGTTAAGGTCTTAACTCTTACTCTGTACTCATGGTTAAGGTCTTAACTCTTACTCTGGCATCATGGTTAAGGTCTTAACTCTTACTCTGGACTAATGGTTAAGGTCTTAACTCTTACTCTGGACTAATGGTTAAGGTCTTAACTCTTACTCTGGCATCATGGTTAAGGTCTTAACTCTTACTCTGGACACATGGTTAAGGTCTTAACTCTTACTCTGGACTAATGGTTAAGGTCTTAACTCTTACTCTGGCATCATGGTTAAGGTCTTAGACTCTTACTCTGGACTAATGGTTAAGGTCTTAACTCTTACTCTGGCATCATGGTTAAGGTCTTAACTCTTACTCTGGACTAATGGTTAAGGTCTTAGACTCTTACTCTGGACTAATGGTTAAGGTCTTAACTTTTTCTCTGGGCTAATGGTTAAGGTCTTAGACTCTTACTCTGGCATCATGGTTAAGGTCTTAGACTCTTACTCTGGCATCAAGGTTAAGGTCTTAACTCTTACTCTGGCATCATGGTTAAGGTCTTAACTCTTACTCTGGACTAATGGTTAAGGTCTGAACTCTTACTCTGGACTAATGGTTAAGGTCTTAACTCTTACTCTCGACTAATGGTTAAGGTCTTAACTCTTACTCTCGACTAATGGTTAAGGTCTTAACTCTTACTCTGGCATCATGGTTAAGGTCTTAGACTCTTACTCTGGACTAATGGTTAAGGTCTTAACTCATACTCTGGACTTATGTTTAAGGTCTTAACTCTTACTCTGGACTAATGGTTAAGGTATTAACTCTTACTCTGGCATCATGGTTAAGGTCTTAACTCTTACTCTGGACTAATGGTTAAGGTCTTAACTCTTACTCTGGGATCATGGTTAAGTTCGTAACTCTTACTGTGGCCTATTGGTTAAGGTCCTAACTCTTACTCTGGCATCACGGTTAATGTCTTAACTCTTACTCTGGCATCATGGTTAAGGTCTTAACTCTTACTCTGGACTAATGGTTAAGGGCTTAACTCTTACTCTGGCATCACGGTTAAGGTCTTAACTCTTACTCTGGACTAATGGTTAAAGTCTTAACTCTTACTCTGGGCTAATGGTTAAGGTCTTAACTCTTACTCTGGACTAATGGTTAAGGTCTTAACTCTTACTCTGGACTAATGGTTAAGGTCTTAACTCCTACTCTGGTCTAATGGTTAAGGTCTTATCTCTTACTCTGGGCTAATGATTAAGGTCTTAACTCTTACTCTGGCATCATGGTTAAGGTCTTAACTCTTACTCTGGCATCATGGTTAAGGTCTTAACTCTTACTCTGGACTAATGGTTAAGGTCTTAACTCTTACTCTGGCATCACGGTTAAGGTCTTAACTCTTACTCTGGACTAATGGATAAGGTCTTAACTCTTACTCTGGACTAATGGTTAAGGTCTTAACTCTTACTCTAGCATCATGGTTAAGGTCTTAACTCTTACTCTGGACTAATGGTTAAGGTCTTAACTCTTACTCTGGCATCATGGTTAAGGTCTTAACTCTTACTATGGACTAATGGTTAAGGTCTTAACTCTTGCTCTGGACTAATGGTTAAGGTCTTAACTCTTACTCTGGCATCATGGTTAAGGTCTTAGACTCTTACTCTGGAATAATGGTTAAGGTCTTAACTCTTACTCTGGACTAATGGTTAAGGTCTTAACTCTTACTCTGGCATCACGGTTAAGGTCTTAACTCTTACTCTGGACTAATGGTTAAGGTCTTAACTCTTACTCTGGGCTAATGGTTAAGGTCTTAACTCTTACTCTGGACTAATGGTTAAGGTCTTAACTCTTACTCTGGACAAATGGTTAAGGTCTTAGACTCTTACTCTGGCATCACGGTTAAGGTCTTAACTCTTACTCTGAACTAATGGTTAAGGTCTTAACTCTTACTCTGGCATCATGGTTAAGTTCGTAACTCATACTGTGGCCTATTGGTTAAGGTCCTAACTCTTACTCTGGCATCATGGTTAATATCTTAACTCTTACTCTGGCATCATTGTTAAGGTCTTAACTCTTACTCTGGATTAATGGTTAAGGTCTTAACTCTTACTCTAGCATCACGGTTAAGGTCTTAACTCTTACTCTGGGCTAATGGTTAAGGTCCTAACTCTTACTCTGGACTAATGGTAAAGGTCTTAACTCTTACTCTGGACTAATGGTTAAGGTCTTAACTCTTACTCTGGACTAATGGTTAAGGTCTTAACTCTTACTCTGGGCTAACGATTAAGGTCTTAATTCTTACTCTGGCATCATGGTTAAGGTCTTAACTCTTACTCTGGACTAATGGTTAAGGTCTTAACTCTTACTCTGGCATCACGGTTACGGTCTTAACTCTTACTCTGGACTAATGGTTAAGGTCTTAACTCTTACTCTGGCATCATGGTTGAGGTCTTAACTCTTACTCTGGACTAATGGTTAAGGTCCCAACTCTTACTCTGGACTAATGGTTAAGGTCTTAACTCTTACTCTGGACTAATGGTTAAGGTATTAACTCTTACTCTGGCATCATCGTTAAGGTCTTAACTCTTACTCTGGCATCATGGTTAAGGTCTTAACTCTTACTCTGGACTAATGGTTAAGGTCTTAACTCTTACTCTGGACTAATGGTTAAGGTCTTAACTCTTACTCTGGCATCATGGTTAAGGTCTTAACTCTGGCATCATGGTTAAGGTCTTAACTCTTACTCTGGACTAATGGTTAAGGTCTTAACTCTTACTCTGGCATCATGGTTAAGGTCTTAGACTCATACTCTGGCATCATGGTTAAGGTCTTAACTCTTACTCTGGACTAATGGTTAAGGTCTTAACTCTTACTCTGGCATCATGGTTAAGGTCTTAGACTCTTACTCTGGACTAATGGTTAAGGTCTTAACTCTTACTCTGGGCTAATGGTTAAGGTCCTAACTCTTACTCTAGACTAATGGTTAAGGTCTTATCTCTTACTCTGGACTAATGGTTAAGGTCTTAGACTCTTACTCTGGCATCATGGATAAGGTCTTAGACTCTTACTCTGGACTACTGGTTAATGTCTTAACTCTTACTCTGGTGTCATGGTTAAGGTCTTAACTCTCACTCTGGCATCATGGTTAAGGTCTTAACTCTTACTCTGTACTCATGGTTAAGGTCTTAACTCTTACTCTGGCATCATGGTTAAGGTCTTAACTCTTACTCTGGACTAATGGTTAAGGTCTTAACTCTTACTCTGGACTAATGGTTAAGGTCTTAACTCTTACTCTGGCATCATGGTTAAGGTCTTAACTCTTACTCTGGACACATGGTTAAGGTCTTAACTCTTACTCTGGACTAATGGTTAAGGTCTTAACTCTTACTCTGGCATCATGGTTAAGGTCTTAGACTCTTACTCTGGACTAATGGTTAAGGTCTTTACTCTTACTCTGGCATCATGGTTAAGGTCTTAACTCTTACTCTGAACTAATGTTTAAGGTCTTAGACTCTTACTCTGGACTAATGGTTAAGGTCTTAACTTTTTCTCTGGGCTAATGGTTAAGGTCTTAGACTCTTACTCTGGCATCATGGTTAAGGTCTTAGACTCTTACTCTGGCATCAAGGTTAAGGTCTTAATTCTTACTCTGGCATCATGGTTAAGGTCTTAACTCTTACTCTGGACTAACGGTTAAGGTCTGAACTCTTACTCTGGACTAATGGTTAAGGTCTTAACTCTTACTCTGGACTAATGGTTAATGTCTTAGACTCTTACTCTGGACTAATGGTTAAGGTCTTAACTCTTACTCTGGAATCATGGTTAAGGTCTTAGACTCTTACTCTGGACTAATGGTTAAGGTCTTAACTCATACTCTGGACTAATGGTTAAGGTCTTAGATTCTTACTCTGGACTAATGGTTAAGGTCTTAACTCTTACTCTGGACTAATGGTTAAGGTCTTAACTCTTACTCTGGCATCATGGTTAAGGTCTTAGACTCTTACTCTGGAATAATGGTTAAGGTCTTAACTCTTACTCTGGACTAATGGTTAAGGTCTTAACTCTTACTCTGGCATCACGGTTAAGGTCTTAACTCTTACTCTGGACTAATGGTTAAGGTCTTAACTCTTACTCTGGGCTAATGGTTAAGGTCTTAACTCTTACTCTGGACTAATGGTTAAGGTCTTAACTCTTACTCTGGACAAATGGTTAAGGTCTTAGACTCTTACTCTGGCATCACGGTTAAGGTCTTAACTCTTACTCTGAACTAATGGTTAAGGTCTTAACTCTTACTCTGGCATCATGGTTAAGTTCGTAACTCATACTGTGGCCTATTGGTTAAGGTCCTAACTCTTACTCTGGCATCATGGTTAATATCTTAACTCTTACTCTGGCATCATTGTTAAGGTCTTAACTCTTACTCTGGACTAATGGTTAAGGTCTTAACTCTTACTCTAGCATCACGGTTAAGGTCTTAACTCTTACTCTGGGCTAATGGTTAAGGTCCTAACTCTTACTCTGGACTAATGGTAAAGGTCTTAACTCTTACTCTGGACTAATGGTTAAGGTCTTAACTCTTACTCTGGACTAATGGTTAAGGTCTTAACTCTTACTCTGGGCTAATGATTAAGGTCTTAATTCTTACTCTGGCATCATGGTTAAGGTCTTAACTCTTACTCTGGACTAATGGTTAAGGTCTTAACTCTTACTCTGGCATCACGGTTAAGGTCTTAACTCTTACTCTGGACTAATGGTTAAGGTCTTAACTCTTACTCTGGCATCATGGTTGAGGTCTTAACTCTTACTCTGGACTAATGGTTAAGGTCCTAACTCTTACTCTGGACTAATGGTTAAGGTCTTAACTCTTACTCTGGACTAATGGTTAAGGTCTTAACTCTTACTCTGGCATCATCGTTAAGGTCTTAACTCTTACTCTGGCATCATGGTTAAGGTCTTAACTCTTACTCTGGACTAATGGTTAAGGTCTTAACTCTTACTCTGGCATCATGGTTAAGGTCTTAACTCTGGCATCATGGTTAAGGTCTTAACTCTTACTCTGGACTAATGGTTAAGGTCTTAACTCTTACTCTGGCATCATGGTTAAGGTCTTAGACTCATACTCTGGCATCATGGTTAAGGTCTTAACTCTTACTCTGGACTAATGGTTAAGGTCTTAACTCTTACTCTGGCATCATGGTTAAGGTCTTAGACTCTTACTCTGGACTAATGGTTAAGGTCTTAACTCTTACTCTGGACTAATGGTTAAGGTCTTAACTCTTACTCTGGCATCATGGTTAAGGTCTTAACTCTGGCATCATGGTTAAGGTCTTAACTCTTACTCTGGACTAATGGTTAAGGTCTTAACTCTTACTCTGGCATCATGGTTAAGGTCTTAGACTCATACTCTGGCATCATGGTTAAGGTCTTAACTCTTACTCTGGACTAATGGTTAAGGTCTTAACTCTTACTCTGGCATCATGGTTAAGGTCTTAGACTCTTACTCTGGACTAATGGTTAAGGTCTTAACTCTTACTCTGGGCTAATGGTTAAGGTCTTAACTCTTACTCTAGACTAATGGTTAAGGTCTTATCTCTTACTCTGGACTAATGGTTAAGGTCTTAGACTCTTACTCTGGCATCATGGATAAGGTCTTAGACTCTTACTCTGGACTACTGGTTAATGTCTTAACTCTTACTCTGGTGTCATGGTTAAGGTCTTAACTCTCACTCTGGCATCATGGTTAAGGTCTTAACTCTTACTCTGTACTCATGGTTAAGGTCTTAACTCTTACTCTGGCATCATGGTTAAGGTCTTAACTCTTACTCTGGACTAATGGTTAAGGTCTTAACTCTTACTCTGGCATCATGGTTAAGGTCTTAACTCTTACTCTGGACACATGGTTAAGGTCTTAACTCTTACTCTGGACTAATGGTTAAGGTCTTAACTCTTACTCTGGCATCATGGTTAAGGTCTTAGACTCTTACTCTGGACTAATGGTTAAGGTCTTTACTCTTACTCTGGCATCATGGTTAAGGTCTTAACTCTTACTCTGAACTAATGGTTAAGGTCTTAGACTCTTACTCTGGACTAATGGTTAAGGTCTTAACTTTTTCTCTGGGCTAATGGTTAAGGTCTTAGACTCTTACTCTGGCATCATGGTTAAGGTCTTAGATTCTTACTCTGGCATCAAGGTTAAGGTCTTAATTCTTACTCTGGCATCATGGTTAAGGTCTTAACTCTTACTCTGGACTAATGGTTAAGGTCTGAACTCTTACTCTGGACTAATGGTTAAGGTCTTAACTCTTACTCTGGACTAATGGTTAATGTCTTAGACTCTTACTCTCGACTAATGGTTAAGGTCTTAACTCTTACTCTGGAATCATGGTTAAGGTCTTAGACTCTTACTCTGGACTAATGGTTAAGGTCTTAACTCATACTCTGGACTAATGGTTAAGGTCTTAGATTCTTACTCTGGACTAATGGTTAAGGTCTTAACTCTTACTCTGGACTAATGGTTAAGGTCTTAACTCTTACTCTGGCATCATGGTTAAGGTCTTAGACTCTTACTCTGGAATAATGGTTAAGGTCTTAACTCTTACTCTGGACTAATGGTTAAGGTCTTAACTCTTACTCTGGCATCACGGTTAAGGTCTTAACTCTTACTCTGGACTAATGGTTAAGGTCTTAACTCTTACTCTGGGCTAATGGTTAAGGTCTTAACTCTTACTCTGGACTAATGGTTAAGGTCTTAACTCTTACTCTGGACTAATGGTTAAGGTCTTAACTCTTACTCTGGCATCATGGTTAAGGTCTTAACTCTTACTCTGGACACATGGTTAAGGTCTTAACTCTTACTCTGGACTAATGGTTAAGGTCTTAACTCTTACTCTGGCATCATGGTTAAGGTCTTAGACTCTTACTCTGGACTAATGGTTAAGGTCTTAACTCTTACTCTGGCATCATGGTTAAGGTCTTAACTCTTACTCTGAACTAATGGTTAAGGTCTTAGACTCTTACTCTGGACTAATGGTTAAGGTCTTAACTTTTTCTCTGGGCTAATGGTTAAGGTCTTAGACTCTTACTCTGGCATCATGGTTAAGGTCTTAGACTCTTACTCTGGCATCAAGGTTAAGGTCTTACTTCTTACTCTGGCATCATGGTTAAGGTCTTAACTCTTACTCTGGACTAATGGTTAAGGTCTGAACTCTTACTCTGGACTAATGGTTAAGGTCTTAACTCTTACTCTGGACTAATGGTTAAGGTCTTAGACTCTTACTCTCGACTAATGGTTAAGGTCTTAACTCTTACTCTGGAATCATGGTTAAGGTCTTAGACTCTTACTCTGGACTAATGGTTAAGGTCTTAACTCATACTCTGGACTAATGGTTAAGGTCTTAGATTCTTACTCTGGACTAATGGTTAAGGTCTTAACTCTTACTCTGGACTAATGGTTAAGGTCTTAACTCTTACTCTGGACTAATGGTTAAGGTCTTAACTCTTATGCTGGCATCATGGTTAAGGTCTTAACTCTTACTCTGGACTAATGGTTAAGGTCTTAACTCTTACTCTGGCATCATGGTTAAGGTCTTAACTCTTACTCTGGACTAATGATTAAGGTATTAACTCTTACTCTGGCATCATGGTTAAGGTCTTAACTCTTACTCTGGACTAATGGTTAAGGTCTTAACTCTTACTCTGGCATCATGGTTAAGGTCTTAACTCTTACTCTGGACTAATGGTTAAGGTCTTAACTCTTACTCTGGGATCATGGTTAAGTTCGTAACTCTTACTGTGGCCTATTGGTTAAGGTCCTAACTCTTACTCTGGCATCATGGTTAATGTCTTAACTCTTACTCTGGCATCATGGTTAAGGTCTTAACTCTTACTTTGGACTAATGGTTAAGGGCTTAACTCTTACTCTGGCATCACGGTTAAGGTCTTAACTCTTACTCTGGACTAATGGTTAAAGTCTTAACTCTTACTCTGGGCTAATGGTTAAGGTCTTAACTCTTACTCTGGACTAATGGTTAAGGTCTTAACTCTTACTCTGGACTAATGGTTAAGGTCTTAACTTCTACTCTGGTCTAATGGTTAAGGTCTTATCTCTTACTCTGGGCTAATGATTAAGGTCTTAACTCTTACTCTGGCATCATGGTTAAGGTCTTAACTCTTACTCTGGCATCATGGTTAAGGTCTTAACTCTTACTCTGGACTAATGGTTAAGGTCTTAACTCTTACTCTGGCATCACGGTTAAGGTCTTAACTCTTACTCTGGACTAATGGATAAGGTCTTAACTCTTACTCTGGACTAATGGTTAAGGTCTTAACTCTTACTCTAGCAGCACGGTTAAGGTCTTAACTCTTACTCTGGACTAATGGTTAAGGTCTTAACTCTTACTCTGGCATCATGGTTAAGGTCTTAACTCTTACTATGGACTAATGGTTAAGGTCTTAACTCTTACTCTGGACTAATGGTTAAGGTCTTAACTCTTACTCTGGCATCATGGTTAAGGTCTTAGACTCTTACTCTGGAATAATGGTTAAGGTCTTAACTCTTACTCTGGACTAATGGTTAAGGTCTTAACTCTTACTCTGGCATCACGGTTAAGGTCTTAACTCTTACTCTTGACTAATGGTTAAGGTCTTAACTCTTACTCTGGGCTAATGGTTAAGGTCTTAACTCTTACTCTGGACTAATGGTTAAGGTCTTAACTCTTACTCTGGACAAATGGTTAAGGTCTTAGACTCTTACTCTGGCATCACGGTTAAGGTCTTAACTCTTACTCTGAACTAATGGTTAAGGTCTTAACTCTTACTCTGGCATCATGGTTAAGTTCGTAACTCATACTGTGGCCTATTGGTTAAGGTCCTAACTCTTACTCTGGCATCATGGTTAATATCTTAACTCTTACTCTGGCATCATGGTTAAGGTCTTAACTCTTACTCTGGACTAATGGTTAAGGTCTTAACTCTTACTCTGGACTAATGGTTAAGGTCTTAACTCTTACTCTGGACTAATGGTTAAGGTCTTAACTCTTACTCTGGGCTAATGATTAAGGTCTTAATTCTTACTCTGGCATCATGGTTAAGGTCTTAACTCTTACTCTGGACTAATGGTTAAGGTCTTAACTCTTACTCTGGCATCACGGTTAAGGTCTTAACTCTTACTCTGGACTAATGGTTAAGGTCTTAACTCTTACTCTGGCATCATGGTTGAGGTCTTAACTCTTACTCTGGACTAATGGTTAAGGTCCTAACTCTTACTCTGGACTAATGGTTAAGGTCTTAATTCTTACTCTGGACTAATGGTTAAGGTCTTAACTCTTACTCTGGCATCATCGTTAAGGTCTTAACTCTTACTCTTGCATCATGGTTAAGGTCTTAACTCTTACTCTGGACTAATGGTTAAGGTCTTAACTCTTACTCTGGCATCATGGTTAAGGTCTTAACTCTGGCATCATGGTTAAGGTCTTAACTCTTACTCTGGACTAATGGTTAATGTCTTAACTCTTACTCTGGCATCATGGTTAAGGTCTTAGACTCATACTCTGGCATCATGGTTAAGGTCTTAACTCTTACTCTGGACTAATGGTTAAGGTCTTAACTCTTACTCTGGCATCATGGTTAAGGTCTTAACTCTAATGGTTAATGTCTTAACTCTTACTCTGGCATCATGGTTAAGGTCTTAGACTCATACTCTGGCATCATGGTTAAGGTCTTAACTCTTACTCTGGACTAATGGTTAAGGTCTTAACTCTTACTCTGGCATCATGGTTAAGGTCTTAACTCTTACTCTGGACTAATGGTTAAGGTCTTAACTCTTACTCTGGACTAATGGTTAAGGTCTTAACGCTTACTCTGGCATCATCGTTAAGGTCTTAACTCTTACTCTGGCATCATGGTTAAGGTCTTAACTCTTACTCTGGACTAATGGTTAAGGTCTTAACTCTTACTCTGGCATCATGGTTAAGGTCTTAACTCTGGCATCATGGTTAAGGTCTTAACTCTTACTCTGGACTAATGGTTAATGTCTTAACTCTTACTCTGGCATCATGGTTAAGGTCTTAGACTCATACTCTGGCATCATGGTTAAGGTCTTAACTCTTACTCTGGACTAATGGTTAAGGTCTTAACTCTTACTCTGGCATCATGGTTAAGGTCTTAGACTCTTACTCTTGACTAATGGTTAAGGTCTTAACTCTTACTCTGGGCTTATGGTTAAGGTCTTAACTCTTACTCTAGACTAATGGTTAAGGTCTTATCTCTTACTCTGGACTAATGGTTAAGGTCTTAGACTCTTACTCTGGCATCATGGTTAAGGTCTTAACTCTTACTCTGGACTAATGGTTAAGGTCTGAACTCTTACTCTGGACTAATGGTTAAGGTCTTAACTCTTACTCTGGACTAATGGTTAAGGTCTTAGACTCTTACTCTCGACTAATGGTTAAGGTCTTAACTCTTACTCTGGAATCATGGTTAAGGTCTTAGACTCTTACTCTGGACTAATGGTTAAGGTCTTAACTCATACTCTGGACTAATGGTTAAGGTCTTAGATTCTTACTCTGGACTAATGGTTAAGGTCTTAACTCTTACTCTGGACTAATGGTTAAGGTCTTAACTCTTACTCTGGACTAATGGTTAAGGTCTTAACTCTTATGCTGGCATCATGGTTAAGGTCTTAACTCTTACTCTGGACTAATGGTTAAGGTCTTAACTCTTACTCTGGCATCATGGTTAAGGTCTTAACTCTTACTCTGGACTAATGATTAAGGTATTAACTCTTACTCTGGCATCATGGTTAAGGTCTTAACTCTTACTCTGGACTAATGGTTAAGGTCTTAACTCTTACTCTGGCATCATGGTTAAGGTCTTAACTCTTACTCTGGACTAATGGTTAAGGTCTTAACTCTTACTCTGGGATCATGGTTAAGTTCGTAACTCTTACTGTGGCCTATTGGTTAAGGTCCTAACTCTTACTCTGGCATCATGGTTAATGTCTTAACTCTTACTCTGGCATCATGGTTAAGGTCTTAACTCTTACTTTGGACTAATGGTTAAGGGCTTAACTCTTACTCTGGCATCACGGTTAAGGTCTTAACTCTTACTCTGGACTAATGGTTAAAGTCTTAACTCTTACTCTGGGCTAATGGTTAAGGTCTTAACTCTTACTCTGGACTAATGGTTAAGGTCTTAACTCTTACTCTGGACTAATGGTTAAGGTCTTAACTCCTACTCTGGTCTAATGGTTAAGGTCTTATCTCTTACTCTGGGCTAATGATTAAGGTCTTAACTCTTACTCTGGCATCATGGTTAAGGTCTTAACTCTTACTCTGGCATCATGGTTAAGGTCTTAACTCTTACTCTGGACTAATGGTTAAGGTCTTAACTCTTACACTGGCATCACGGTTAAGGTCTTAACTCTTACTCTGGACTAATGGATAAGGTCTTAACTCTTACTCTGGACTAATGGTTAAGGTCTTAACTCTTACTCTAGCATCATGGTTAAGGTCGTAACTCTTACTCTGGACTAATGGTTAAGGTCTTAACTCTTACTCTGGCATCATGGTTAAGGTCTTAACTCTTACTATGGACTAATGGTTAAGGTCTTAACTCTTACTCTGGACTAATGGTTAAGGTCTTAACTCTTACTCTGGCATCATGGTTAAGGTCTTAGACTCTTACTCTGGTATAATGGTTAAGGTCTTAACTCTTACTCTGGACTAATGGTTAAGGTCTTAACTCTTACTCTGGCATCACGGTTAAGGTCTTAACTCTTACTCTAGACTAATGGTTAAGGTCTTAACTCTTACTCTGGGCTAATGGTTAAGGTCTTAACTCTTACTCTGGACTAATGGTTAAGGTCTTAACTCTTACTCTGGACAAATGGTTAAGGTCTTAGACTCTTACTCTGGCATCACGGTTAAGGTCTTAACTCTTACTCTGAACTAATGGTTAAGGTCTTAACTCTTACTCTGGCATCATGGTTAAGTTCGTAACTCATACTGTGGCCTATTGGTTAAGGTCCTAACTCTTACTCTGGCATCATGGTTAATATCTTAACTCTTACTCTGGCATCATGGTTAAGGTCTTAACTCTTACTCTGGACTAATGGTTAAGGTCTTAACTCTTACTCTGGACTAATGGTTAAGGTCTTAACTCTTACTCTGGACTAATGGTTAAGGTCTTAACTCTTACTCTGGGCTAATGATTAAGGTCTTAATTCTTACTCTGGCATCATGGTTAAGGTCTTAACTCTTACTCTGGACTAATGGTTAAGGTCTTAACTCTTACTCTGGCATCACGGTTAAGGTCTTAACTCTTACTCTGGACTAATGGTTAAGGTCTTAACTCTTACTCTGGCATCATGGTTGAGGTCTTAACTCTTACTCTCGACTAATGGTTAAGGTCTTAACTCTTACTCTGGAATCATGGTTAAGGTCTTAGACTCTTACTCTGGACTAATGGTTAAGGTCTTAACTCATACTCTGGACTAATGGTTAAGGTCTTAGATTCTTACTCTGGACTAATGGTTAAGGTCTTAACTCTTACTCTGGACTAATGGTTAAGGTCTTAACTCTTACTCTGGACTAATGGTTAAGGTCTTAACTCTTATGCTGGCATCATGGTTAAGGTCTTAACTCTTACTCTGGACTAATGGTTAAGGTCTTAACTCTTACTCTGGCATCATGGTTAAGGTCTTAACTCTTACTCTGGACTAATGATTAAGGTATTAACTCTTACTCTGGCATCATGGTTAAGGTCTTAACTCTTACTCTGGACTAATGGTTAAGGTCTTAACTCTTACTCTGGCATCATGGTTAAGGTCTTAACTCTTACTCTGGACTAATGGTTAAGGTCTTAACTCTTACTCTGGGATCATGGTTAAGTTCGTAACTCTTACTGTGGCCTATTGGTTAAGGTCCTAACTCTTACTCTGGCATCATGGTTAATGTCTTAACTCTTACTCTGGCATCATGGTTAAGGTCTTAACTCTTACTTTGGACTAATGGTTAAGGGCTTAACTCTTACTCTGGCATCACGGTTAAGGTCTTAACTTTTACTCTGGACTAATGGTTAAAGTCTTAACTCTTACTCTGGGCTAATGGTTAAGGTCTTAACTCTTACTCTGGACTAATGGTTAAGGTCTTAACTCTTACTCTGGACTAATGGTTAAGGTCTTAACTCCTACTCTGGTCTAATGGTTAAGGTCTTATCTCTTACTCTGGGCTAATGATTAAGGTCTTAACTCTTACTCTGGCATCATGGTTAAGGTCTTAACTCTTACTCTGGCATCATGGTTAAGGTCTTAACTCTTACTCTGGACTAATGGTTAAGGTCTTAACTCTTACTCTGGCATCACGGTTAAGGTCTTAACTCTTACTCTGGACTAATGGATAAGGTCTTAACTCTTACTCTGGACTAATGGTTAAGGTCTTAACTCTTACTCTAGCAGCACGGTTAAGGTCTTAACTCTTACTCTGGACTAATGGTTAAGGTCTTAACTCTTACTCTGGCATCATGGTTAAGGTCTTAACTCTTACTATGGACTAATGGTTAAGGTCTTAACTCTTACTCTGGACTAATGGTTAAGGTCTTAACTCTTACTCTGGCATCATGGTTAAGGTCTTAGACTCTTACTCTGGAATAATGGTTAAGGTCTTAACTCTTACTCTGGACTAATGGTTAAGGTCTTAACTCTTACTCTGGCATCACGGTTAAGGTCTTAACTCTTACTCTAGACTAATGGTTAAGGTCTTAACTCTTACTCTGGGCTAATGGTTAAGGTCTTAACTCTTACTCTGGACTAATGGTTAAGGTCTTAACTCTTACTCTGGACAAATGGTTAAGGTCTTAGACTCTTACTCTGGCATCACGGTTAAGGTCTTAACTCTTACTCTGAACTAATGGTTAAGGTCTTAACTCTTACTCTGGCATCATGGTTAAGTTCGTAACTCATACTGTGGCCTATTGGTTAAGGTCCTAACTCTTACTCTGGCATCATGGTTAATATCTTAACTCTTACTCTGGCATCATGGTTAAGGTCTTAACTCTTACTCTGGACTAATGGTTAAGGTCTTAACTCTTACTCTGGACTAATGGTTAAGGTCTTAACTCTTACTCTGGACTAATGGTTAAGGTCTTAACTCTTACTCTGGGCTAATGATTAAGGTCTTAATTCTTACTCTGGCATCATGGTTAAGGTCTTAACTCTTACTCTGGACTAATGGTTAAGGTCTTAACTCTTACTCTGGCATCACGGTTAAGGTCTTAACTCTTACTCTGGACTAATGGTTAAGGTCTTAACTCTTACTCTGGCATCATGGTTGAGGTCTTAACTCTTACTCTGGACTAATGGTTAAGGTCCTAACTCTTACTCTGGACTAATGGTTAAGGTCTTAACTCTTACTCTGGACTAATGGTTAAGGTCTTAACTCTTACTCTGGCATCATCGTTAAGGTCTTAACTCTTACTCTTGCATCATGGTTAAGGTCTTAACTCTTACTCTGGACTAATGGTTAAGGTCTTAACTCTTACTCTGGCATCATGGTTAAGGTCTTAACTCTGGCATCATGGTTAAGGTCTTAACTCTTACTCTGGACTAATGGTTAATGTCTTAACTCTTACTCTGGCATCATGGTTAAGGTCTTAGACTCATACTCTGGCATCATGGTTAAGGTCTTAACTCTTACTCTGGACTAATGGTTAAGGTCTTAACTCTTACTCTGGCATCATGGTTAAGGTCTTAACTCTAATGGTTAATGTCTTAACTCTTACTCTGGCATCATGGTTAAGGTCTTAGACTCATACTCTGGCATCATGGTTAAGGTCTTAACTCTTACTCTGGACTAATGGTTAAGGTCTTAACTCTTACTCTGGCATCATGGTTAAGGTCTTAACTCTTACTCTGGACTAATGGTTAAGGTCTTAACTCTTACTCTGGACTAATGGTTAAGGTCTTAACTCTTACTCTGGCATCATCGTTAAGGTCTTAACTCTTACTCTGGCATCATGGTTAAGGTCTTAACTCTTACTCTGGACTAATGGTTAAGGTCTTAACTCTTACTCTGGCATCATGGTTAAGGTCTTAACTCTGGCATCATGGTTAAGGTCTTAACTCTTACTCTGGACTAATGGTTAATGTCTTAACTCTTACTCTGGCATCATGGTTAAGGTCTTAGACTCATACTCTGGCATCATGGTTAAGGTCTTAACTCTTACTCTGGACTAATGGTTAAGGTCTTAACTCTTACTCTGGCATCATGGTTAAGGTCTTAGACTCTTACTCTTGACTAATGGTTAAGGTCTTAACTCTTACTCTGGGCTTATGGTTAAGGTCTTAACTCTTACTCTAGACTAATGGTTAAGGTCTTATCTCTTACTCTGGACTAATGGTTAAGGTCTTAGACTCTTACTCTGGCATCATGGTTAAGGTCTTAACTCTTACTCTGGACTAATGGTTAAGGTCTGAACTCTTACTCTGGACTAATGGTTAAGGTCTTAACTCTTACTCTGGACTAATGGTTAAGGTCTTAGACTCTTACTCTCGACTAATGGTTAAGGTCTTAACTCTTACTCTGGAATCATGGTTAAGGTCTTAGACTCTTACTCTGGACTAATGGTTAAGGTCTTAACTCATACTCTGGACTAATGGTTAAGGTCTTAGATTCTTACTCTGGACTAATGGTTAAGGTCTTAACTCTTACTCTGGACTAATGGTTAAGGTCTTAACTCTTACTCTGGACTAATGGTTAAGGTCTTAACTCTTATGCTGGCATCATGGTTAAGGTCTTAACTCTTACTCTGGACTAATGGTTAAGGTCTTAACTCTTACTCTGGCATCATGGTTAAGGTCTTAACTCTTACTCTGGACTAATGATTAAGGTATTAACTCTTACTCTGGCATCATGGTTAAGGTCTTAACTCTTACTCTGGACTAATGGTTAAGGTCTTAACTCTTACTCTGGCATCATGGTTAAGGTCTTAACTCTTACTCTGGACTAATGGTTAAGGTCTTAACTCTTACTCTGGGATCATGGTTAAGTTCGTAACTCTTACTGTGGCCTATTGGTTAAGGTCCTAACTCTTACTCTGGCATCATGGTTAATGTCTTAACTCTTACTCTGGCATCATGGTTAAGGTCTTAACTCTTACTTTGGACTAATGGTTAAGGGCTTAACTCTTACTCTGGCATCACGGTTAAGGTCTTAACTCTTACTCTGGACTAATGGTTAAAGTCTTAACTCTTACTCTGGGCTAATGGTTAAGGTCTTAACTCTTACTCTGGACTAATGGTTAAGGTCTTAACTCTTACTCTGGACTAATGGTTAAGGTCTTAACTCCTACTCTGATCTAATGGTTAAGGTCTTATCTCTTACTCTGGGCTAATGATTAAGGTCTTAACTCTTACTCTGGCATCATGGTTAAGGTCTTAAGTCTTACTCTGGCATCATGGTTAAGGTCTTAACTCTTACTCTGGACTAATGGTTAAGGTCTTAACTCTTACACTGGCATCACGGTTAAGGTCTTAACTCTTACTCTGGACTAATGGATAAGGTCTTAACTCTTACTCTGGACTAATGGTTAAGGTCTTAACTCTTACTCTAGCATCATGGTTAAGGTCGTAACTCTTACTCTGGACTAATGGTTAAGGTCTTAACTCTTACTCTGGCATCATGGTTAAGGTCTTAACTCTTACTATGGACTAATGGTTAAGGTCTTAACTCTTACTCTGGACTAATGGTTAAGGTCTTAACTCTTACTCTGGCATCATGGTTAAGGTCTTAGACTCTTACTCTGGTATAATGGTTAAGGTCTTAACTCTTACTCTGGACTAATGGTTAAGGTCTTAACTCTTACTCTGGCATCACGGTTAAGGTCTTAACTCTTACTCTAGACTAATGGTTAAGGTCTTAACTCTTACTCTGGGCTAATGGTTAAGGTCTTAACTCTTACTCTGGACTAATGGTTAAGGTCTTAACTCTTACTCTGGACAAATGGTTAAGGTCTTAGACTCTTACTCTGGCATCACGGTTAAGGTCTTAACTCTTACTCTGAACTAATGGTTAAGGTCTTAACTCTTACTCTGGCATCATGGTTAAGTTCGTAACTCATACTGTGGCCTATTGGTTAAGGTCCTAACTCTTACTCTGGCATCATGGTTAATATCTTAACTCTTACTCTGGCATCATGGTTAAGGTCTTAACTCTTACTCTGGACTAATGGTTAAGGTCTTAACTCTTACTCTGGACTAATGGTTAAGGTCTTAACTCTTACTCTGGACTAATGGTTAAGGTCTTAACTCTTACTCTGGGCTAATGATTAAGGTCTTAATTCTTACTCTGGCATCATGGTTAAGGTCTTAACTCTTACTCTGGACTAATGGTTAAGGTCTTAACTCTTACTCTGGCATCACGGTTAAGGTCTTAACTCTTACTCTGGACTAATGGTTAAGGTCTTAACTCTTACTCTGGCATCATGGTTGAGGTCTTAACTCTTACTCTGGACTAATGGTTAAGGTCCTAACTCTTACTCTGGACTAATGGTTAAGGTCTTAACTCTTACTCTGGACTAATGGTTAAGGTCTTAACTCTTACTCTGGCATCATCGTTAAGGTCTTAACTCTTACTCTGGCATCATGGTTAAGGTCTTAACTCTTACTCTGGACTAATGGTTAAGGTCTTAACTCTTACTCTGGCATCATGGTTAAGGTCTTAACTCTGGCATCATGGTTAAGGTCTTAACTCTTACTCTGGACTAATGGTTAATGTCTTAACTCTTACTCTGGCATCATGGTTAAGGTCTTAGACTCATACTCTGGCATCATGGTTAAGGTCTTAACTCTTACTCTGGACTAATGGTTAAGGTCTTAACTCTTACTCTGGCATCATGGTTAAGGTCTTAGACTCTTACTCTGGACTAATGGTTAAGGTCTTAACTCTTACTCTGGGCTTATGGTTAAGGTCTTAACTCTTACTCTAGACTAATGGTTAAGGTCTTATCTCTTACTCTGGACTAATGGTTAAGGTCTTAGACTCTTACTCTGGCATCATGAATAAGGTCTTAGACTCTTACTCTGGACTACTGGTTAATGTCTTAACTCTTACTCTGGCGTCATGGTTAAGGTCTTAACTCTCACTCTGGCATCATGGTTAAGGTCTTAACTCTTACTCTGTACTCATGGTTAAGGTCTTAACTCTTACTCTGGCATCATGGTTAAGGTCTTAACTCTTACTCTGGACTAATGGTTAAGGTCTTAACTCTTACTCTGGGCTAATGGTTAAGGTCTTAACTCTTACTCTGGCATCATGGTTAAGGTCTTAACTCTTACTCTGGACACATGGTTAAGGTCTTAACTCTTACTCTGGACTAATGGTTAAGGTCTTAACTCTTACTCTGGCATCATGGTTAAGGTCTTAGACTCTTACTCTGGACTAATGGTTAAGGTCTTAACTCTTACTCTGGCATCATGGTTAAGGTCTTAACTCTTACTCTGGACTAATGGTTAAGGTCTTAGACTCTTACTCTGGACTAATGGTTAAGGTCTTAACTTTTTCTCTGGGCTAATGGTTAAGGTCTTAGACTCTTACTCTGGCATCATGGTTAAGGTCTTAGACTCTTACTCTGGCATCAAGGTTAAGGTCTTAACTCTTACTCTGGCATCATGGTTAAGGTCTTAACTCTTACTCTGGACTAATGGTTAAGGTCTGAACTCTTACTCTGGACTAATGGTTAAGGTCTTAACTCTTACTCTCGACTAATGGTTAAGGTCTTAACTCTTACTCTGGCATCATGGTTAAGGTCTTAGACTCTTACTCTGGACTAATGGTTAAGGTCTTAACTCATACTCTGGACTTATGTTTAAGGTCTTAACTCTTACTCTGGACTAATGGTTAAGGTATTAACTCTTACTCTGGCATCATGGTTAAGGTCTTAACTCTTACTCTGGACTAATGGTTAAGGTCTGAACTCTTACTCTGGACTAATGGTTAAGGTCTTAACTCTTACTCTCGACTAATGGTTAAGGTCTTAACTCTTACTCTGGCATCATGGTTAAGGTCTTAGACTCTTACTCTGGACTAATGGTTAAGGTCTTAACTCATACTCTGGACTTATGTTTAAGGTCCTAACTCTTACTCTGGCATCATGGTTAATGTCTTAACTCTTACTCTGGCATCATGGTTACGGTCTTAACTCTTACTCTGGACTAATGGTTAAGTGCTTAACTCTTACTCTGGCATCACGGTTAAGGTCTTAACTCTTACTCTGGACTAATGGTTAAAGTCTTAACTCTTACTCTGGGCTAATGGTTAAGGTCTTAACTCTTACTCTGGACTAATGGTTAAGGTCTTAACTCTTACTCTGGACTAATGGTTAAGGTCTTAACTCCTACTCTGGTCTAATGGTTAAGGTCTTATCTCTTACTCTGGGCTAATGATTAAGGTCTTAACTCTTACTCTGGCATCATGGTTAAGGTCTTAACTCTTACTCTGGCATCATGGTTAAGGTCTTAACTCTTACTCTGGACTAATGGTTAAGGTCTTAACTCTTACTCTGGCATCACGGTTAAGGTCTTAACTCTTACTCTGGACTAATGGATAAGGTCTTAACTCTTACTCTGGACTAATGGTTAAGGTCTTAACTCTTACTCTAGCATCATGGTTAAGGTCTTAACTCTTACTCTGGACTAATGGTTAAGGTCTTAACTCTTACTCTGGCATCATGTTTAAGGTCTTAACTCTTACTATGGACTAATGGTTAAGGTCTTAACTCTTACTCTGGACTAATGGTTAAGGTCTTAACTCTTACTCTGGCATCATGGTTAAGGTCTTAGACTCTTACTCTGGAATAATGGTTAAGGTCTTAACTCTTACTCTGGACTAATGGTTAAGGTCTTAACTCTTACTCTGGCATCACGGTTAAGGTCTTAACTCTTACTCTGGGCTTATGGTTAAGGTCTTAACTCTTACTCTAGACTAATGGTTAAGGTCTTATCTCTTACTCTGGACTAATGGTTAAGGTCTTAGACTCTTACTCTGGCATCATGGTTAAGGTCTTAACTCTTACTCTGGACTAATGGTTAAGGTCTGAACTCTTACTCTGGACTAATGGTTAAGGTCTTAACTCTTACTCTGGACTAATGGTTAAGGTCTTAGACTCTTACTCTCGACTAATGGTTAAAGTCTTAACTCTTACTCTGGAATCATGGTTAAGGTCTTAGACTCTTACTCTGGACTAATGGTTAAGGTCTTAACTCATACTCTGGACTAATGGTTAAGGTCTTAGATTCTTACTCTGGACTAATGGTTAAGGTCTTAACTCTTACTCTGGACTAATGGTTAAGGTCTTAACTCTTACTCTGGACTAATGGTTAAGGTCTTAACTCTTATGCTGGCATCATGGTTAAGGTCTTAACTCTTACTCTGGACTAATGGTTAAGGTCTTAACTCTTACTCTGGCATCATGGTTAAGGTCTTAACTCTTACTCTGGACTAATGATTAAGGTATTAACTCTTACTCTGGCATCATGGTTAAGGTCTTAACTCTTACTCTGGACTAATGGTTAAGGTCTTAACTCTTACTCTGGCATCATGGTTAAGGTCTTAACTCTTACTCTGGACTAATGGTTAAGGTCTTAACTCTTACTCTGGGATCATGGTTAAGTTCGTAACTCTTACTGTGGCCTATTGGTTAAGGTCCTAACTCTTACTCTGGCATCATGGTTAATGTCTTAACTCTTACTCTGGCATCATGGTTAAGGTCTTAACTCTTACTTTGGACTAATGGTTAAGGGCTTAACTCTTACTCTGGCATCACGGTTAAGGTCTTAACTCTTACTCTGGACTAATGGTTAAAGTCTTAACTCTTACTCTGGGCGAATGGTTAAGGTCTTAACTCTTACTCTGGACTAATGGTTAAGGTCTTAACTCTTACTCTGGACTAATGGTTAAGGTCTTAACTCCTACTCTGGTCTAATGGTTAAGGTCTTATCTCTTACTCTGGGCTAATGATTAAGGTCTTAACTCTTACTCTGGCATCATGGTTAAGGTCTTAACTCTTACTCTGGCATCATGGTTAAGGTCTTAACTCTTACTCTGGACTAATGGTTAAGGTCTTAACTCTTACACTGGCATCACGGTTAAGGTCTTAACTCTTACTCTGGACTAATGGATAAGGTCTTAACTCTTACTCTGGACTAATGGTTAAGGTCTTAACTCTTACTCTAGCATCATGGTTAAGGTCGTAACTCTTACTCTGGACTAATGGTTAAGGTCTTAACTCTTACTCTGGCATCATGGTTAAGGTCTTAACTCTTACTATGGACTAATGGTTAAGGTCTTAACTCTTACTCTGGACTAATGGTTAAGGTCTTAACTCTTACTCTGGCATCATGGTTAAGGTCTTAGACTCTTACTCTGGTATAATGGTTAAGGTCTTAACTCTTACTCTGGACTAATGGTTAAGGTCTTAACTCTTACTCTGGCATCACGGTTAAGGTCTTAACTCTTACTCTAGACTAATGGTTAAGGTCTTAACTCTTACTCTGGGCTAATGGTTAAGGTCTTAACTCTTACTCTGGACTAATGGTTAAGGTCTTAACTCTTACTCTGGACAAATGGTTAAGGTCTTAGACTCTTACTCTGGCATCACGGTTAAGGTCTTAACTCTTACTCTGAACTAATGGTTAAGGTCTTAACTCTTACTCTGGCATCATGGTTAAGTTCGTAACTCATACTGTGGCCTATTGGTTAAGGTCCTAACTCTTACTCTGGCATCATGGTTAATATCTTAACTCTTACTCTGGCATCATGGTTAAGGTCTTAACTCTTACTCTGGACTAATGGTTAAGGTCTTAACTCTTACTCTGGACTAATGGTTAAGGTCTTAACTCTTACTCTGGACTAATGGTTAAGGTCTTAACTCTTACTCTGGACTAATGGTTAATGTCTTAACTCTTACTCTGGCATCATGGTTAAGGTCTTAGACTCATACTCTGGCATCATGGTTAAGGTCTTAACTCTTACTCTGGACTAATGGTTAAGGTCTTAACTCTTACTCTGGCATCATGGTTAAGGTCTTAGACTCTTACTCTTGACTAATGGTTAAGGTCTTAACTCTTACTCTGGGCTTATGGTTAAGGTCTTAACTCTTACTCTAGACTAATGGTTAAGGTCTTATCTCTTACTCTGGACTAATGGTTAAGGTCTTAGACTCTTACTCTGGCATCATGGTTAAGGTCTTAACTCTTACTCTGGACTAATGGTTAAGGTCTGAACTCTTACTCTGGACTAATGGTTAAGGTCTTAACTCTTACTCTGGACTAATGGTTAAGGTCTTAGACTCTTACTCTCGACTAATGGTTAAGGTCTTAACTCTTACTCTGGAATCATGGTTAAGGTCTTAGACTCTTACTCTGGACTAATGGTTAAGGTCTTAACTCATACTCTGGACTAATGGTTAAGGTCTTAGATTCTTACTCTGGACTAATGGTTAAGGTCTTAACTCTTACTCTGGACTAATGGTTAAGGTCTTAACTCTTACTCTGGACTAATGGTTAAGGTCTTAACTCTTATGCTGGCATCATGGTTAAGGTCTTAACTCTTACTCTGGACTAATGGTTAAGGTCTTAACTCTTACTCTGGCATCATGGTTAAGGTCTTAACTCTTACTCTGGACTAATGATTACAGAATTTACAGAATACATTTTTATTGTTTAGTTAATAAAAACCATAACAATATAACATTTATTAACAGTGCATAATACCAATAAAATCAGTTAAAAAGTATTATAAAACAAGTGCTTTATCATTAAGTTTTAAGCCGTTTCCTTGTACGAATAGTCGATATATCAGTGAATTTAGGCTGTTACCTGAAATTAGTTCTGAAGTGCCATCGTGCTAATAACTTAATGTTAAAACATACACGTTTGCAATTTGATTATGGGTAATGTAAATTATGTGCAAAAAAAAAATTTAAGTTTAAAAGCATTTCTGAACAACAGCAGCAGGGTGAACGAACGCGTACATTGTTTGTTCAATGAGGCTTTCTTGTGGCTGAAAATAAGTCCTTAAGGTCTGATTAAGACGGATCAGTATCTCCTTCATGGTGTGGTGAAACGTTGATGCTTTTTTGGACAGTTACCAAGTTTTTTAGCCGTTTATGTTCAGCAATCGTTAAAAATTTTGCTAGGCGGCAATTTAACTGAGTATTTTCTGAATTAAAACATGCTAGTACCGCTTGTCTCCTTGTTCGGATACCTATAGTGTTAAATACGTTTTTTAGGAGTTTCTGCCGGTCTTGGGCCATATTTTTGCATAGGCAGATTAAGTGTAAAATGTCACCTTGCTTGGCTTTGCACAGGCTACAGGAGTCTTGACCTATCCGCCGTTGCCATGGCGGAAGATGTTGGGCACAAGGCAGAACTCCCAGTCTGAACCTCATAAAGCTCAGTTTTGCTGCTTTAGAGTACCCCTGATTGAAATATGACTGTGGGGTCAGAGACTTATATGTGTTCAGAGTCATCCAGGCATGGGCTCTTTTAGAGAAGGTTGCCTTGTCTTCAATCAATGACGCTTGTTTAATGACCTTCCAGGCTAGTTTTTTAAAAGCGTAGTATCCAATTTGGGCGTCCCAGAGTTCCTGTAGTTTAGTGTATTCCAGGGCTGCCTGGAGATAAGCTCTTGCTTGGGACGTGTCTCTGTTTTGCAGTTCTTGCCACAGCAAATTGTTGAGCATGTGGGACCGAGAGCTTTTGATCTTAAACCAACAGATGATGTATGCTCCTTGTCTGGCAAGATCTTGTCGCAAAAGCCCGAACTCCAACCTAACCTGGGCTGGAGAGGTGTAGTTCGGAAGACAAAACATTTGTTTGTAGGCTTGAACCTGAAGGTTGTCTAATTGCTTAGCGTCTCTGCCCCGCATTGCTTCACTGCCATATGCAGTTGTGGGAAGAAGTTTCGCCTGGGCTACCCTTAGTAAGGGGGTCAGGAGCGGCCCCGTAAGTTTGTGCGCAAGATTTTTCAGAGTTATGGCCATTAGCAAGCCCTTTCTTTTTTCCTCCTTCATCTGGGATTTAAACAGGCCTCCTTTATCGATTATTACTCCTAAGTATCTATATTCGTCTGCCGCATCAATTTTTTTATTACCGAAGAACCAATTCCTCTGGCGTGTCATTTTGTTTTTTTGGATTGTCATCGTCCGTGTTTTTTGCAGGTTTATCTTTAGATTATTTTCTACAGCGTAGTTCTGCATTACCGTCAGGAGGTTCTGTAGACCGACGTGCGTGTGACTAAGCAAGACTACGTCGTCTGCGTACATAAGGTTGGACAGTATAGTCCCACCTAACCGCGGGGAATGAGAGTTACAGGCGTTAAGTACTTTTGGCAGATCAGCCAGATATAGATTAAACAGGGTTGGTGCTAGCACACAACCCTGTTTCAGGCCTTTTGAGGTGTAAATTTTCTTGGAGATGTGACTACCAGCGCCTAGTTTCACCTGCACCCAGGTATTTGTGTGTAAAAGTTTCAGCATGTTTACCGTAGGTGCTGGTGCACCCCATTGCTCCAGTTTCCTCCACAGTCTGACTCTGTCCACGCTGTCGAATGCAGCACTAAAATCAATGTAGCACAGGTGTAATGGTTGCTTGGAGGTTTTGGCTGCGTCGATTATTAGAGATATTGTAAGGATATTGGTGGTGGTGCTTGTTGATTTACGGAACCCAGTCTGATTCCACGGTATAATAGAACTAGCCTCTGCCCAGTTTGTTAGTTCTTCAAGTATTGTGCCTGAAAAGTATTTTGCCTCATTGTCAATCAGAGCTATTAGACGATAATTATTGGGATCAGCCTTGTCCCCTTTTTTATGGATTGGTGCTATGATTGACCCTTTCCAAAGTTCTGGTATTTTTTCCAGTTTCCTGATGTCCGTGAATAAAGATTGAAAAATAACCACCCAGGCGTCAGGGTTGGCTTTGTAAAGTGCCGGAGGAATGCCATTCGGGCCTGGTGCTCCTTCTCTTCTTCCTTTTGCGATTTGTTTCCTTATTGTTTCCAGGGGATGATGGCTAGCGACACCTGATTGGCTGTTTTCGTTGTCTCCGAGATCTAGGTTACTTGGGTAGGTTGAGGTCTGGCTGATATGTGCTTGTGGCAAAAAAGAGCTTATTTGATAATTGCCAGGTGTTTCAGCAGGGACGTTAAAATGGCTTGACAGGTAGTTTGTCCATGTTGATTCTGTTATGTTTGACCCAATTCCGGTGTGATATGGACGGATGATTCCGTTAACTGTTTTCCAGAAGCGACTACTATTGTTGCATTTTAAATCATATAGTAATTTTGCCCAGTGGTCATTCTCAGAATCTCTTATGATGTGCCATTTGAGTTTCTTCAATTTTGCCCTTTGCTCTTTTAGGTTTATTCGAAGAAAAGTGTTCCACGGTGAATATTTTAAATTGCGCAGGGCTGCATTAATTGTTTTTTTAAGAGACTTTATCTCTAGTCTGGTTTTTTTCGAAATGTTGAACTTATTACGTGTGGACTGTAGCTCCCGATTATTGTTGTTGTTTATTGCTAATTGACTTGTGAGTGAATCGGTGAATGTTTCCCAGGTTTCTATTTGATTGCCTTGACTTTCAGCTAGTTTATTAAAAAGTTGAATTGCAGCATCTGCTTTGGTAGCTGTATTTGTTGTTGTGCAATTAATCCTCCGTAGGTTAGAGGTATAAAAACTCTCCAGGGTTGCTTCTGGCATGATTGTTTTTGAGGCTATACAGGTTATATAAAATTCTTGTGGGCGATGATCACTGTCTCCTTTTTCCCCCATTCTGAACCCACCGATGTGTTCAAACAGTGCAAGATTTACAAAGGTGTAGTCCAAGATGGAACTGGTTGTTGAGGAGTAATATGAGGCTACAGGTGGAGTGTCCTCTGAGAATCTTCCGTTTAGTGCACGCAGATTTAAGTGTTCCAGGTCATCTAGTAGGTGATTGTTGCACAGGTTCTTGTTCTTCTGCTGTGGTACGTGTTGTTTGGGGATATTATACAGGCCAGTATGCAGCACTACCTCATAACCCTGAGCTGAGCCTATAAGATGTTGGTTAAAATCCCCAGTCAAAATGATCAGAGGGTTCTCTGACGCCATGTATATTTCTGTCACATGTTTCACTAACTCAGTGGCATCTTTTATTTTGCGTTTAGGATGGATATATGAGTTTATCCAGGTCACCTCAGTTTCTTTATCCTCAATGTAAATTGGAGTTTTGACTGTCATAAATGTGTTTGAGTTTAAATCCATCGTTGTTGCTGATGATATACGTGTTGTTGACATGTAAGTGGCCAGCCCCCCAGAGCTGTGGCCAAATCTTCCGGATCTATTTGCCGGTGTGGAAAAGCACGTGTATCCCTCAATTTGTATTGGGGACATGAGCCAAGTTTCCTGCAGAAGTATTATGTCGTGGGCCTTGATGTAATTTAGAAAGTCTGGATCAGTTATTTTTGCTGCTAGGCCGTTTATATTCCATGAACAGACTTTAAGGCCTGTAGATCCAACTTGTTGATCTGGTCAATCCAGCTCTACGTGTCTTTTTATGGTTCGTAAAATTGTTTCCGTTTTTCGAGCCTGATATGTTGGAGCCCGTGGTTGAGATGTTAATTCCTGTTTATGCCTGTAGTCGTCAGTGCTATTTTGGCGAGATCTACCGCGGGCGCCCTTGAGGATACTAGTTGGTGGAATATTATCCACTTGTTGACCTGTGCCATCAGTAATTGTTAGTGGTGCCGGGTATGCTGGGTTTTGAAATGGAAGTATCTCAATGCCCCATTTTTTGAAAACATGTAGTTCAGCCAAAATTAGTTTTGCAGATCCACTAGAGGACCATGTTGTTTTTGTTGCTTCCATAGGTTGAGGGTTGTTGGTGTTTACAAACTCTATGGATGTTAAATCCGTTGATCTTATCGCGGCTAGAGTTGGAATTGCTTTACATAGTTTTAAGATGTTACCGCGATTGAGTATATCCTGAGGGCCCCGAGAAACATATGTTGGTTGAAAAACCAGGACTGTTGGCTCTTGCGTTGGTTCTTGTATTTCTAGAGGCGTTGGGTTTGTTCTGTTTGTTTGATCAATTTGAAACAGGCCGCTGATTATATCTTTGTGCTGTATATCCCTCTTGTTATTTGCAGCCTCAGTCCTATAGTTTCCTGAGGGTAACTCCGGATTTCCTTGTATGGGGTTTGGATGTGTTGTTCCTCCCCGTCTACACTGTAGTTTGTTGTCCGGTTGCCTAAAACTGGAGCATTCATTGACTTGCTCCTGGAGCGTAGACTCAGTTAGCAATGGCACCTGCGATGGCCAGTCAGGCCTAACTACACTTCCTTGGGCGTCCCTTGTTATCTCTTGGTTTTGTGTTGGTTTCCGGTTGTATTGAGTTAGATTGACCGGTATGGGTGCACGTAGAGGACTGCCCTTTTCTATTGGTCGCATGTGTATATTTTGGACTGACCGAGGTGGACTCTTTTGGTCGAAGATCTGTTTTTGTTGTTTATTTGGAATTGTCATCGTTTTGTTTATAGTTTTTGGGTCAATTGGATCACTTTGACTTCTCCCTGCTTCTTGTTGTGAAGTTAGCGTAGTTGTTATTTGGTTTAACTTATCTTTGTTTACGTGTGTGCAGATGCGCAAATTCAAGTTTTGAATACTTTCGGGTTCCGGGGATTGTTTTAAAGTATCCACAGGAGAAAAATCACATGTTGATTGACTACTTGTGGTGTCTGGAGAATTTTCATTTTTAGCGTGACTGTCGTGCGGGTATATAAAGATGGGGTAATAGGAAGACGTGCTTTTGTCTGACTTTTGATTTCGACCTTTCCTTTTTTGCTTGCGGCGCTGTTTGGCATTTAGTTTTAATTCGTCGCTGTTTTTGGGGACACTGGAGGTAGCCTTTACCATTACCTTAGTGGCACTGCCCTGCTGTGGAGTATCTGCCAGACAGTCGGTTACCGATCCCTCCGCGATGATCGGGACCGCCTGCATGTGTTTAGAGTTTGTCGCAGTTGCTTTTGAAGTTACATTTTTAATTTCTGATAGCATGCTGTTAAACATTGAGGGTAAAGTAGATAATTTTTCAACAACCTGATCGCAATTACATTTGAGGTTAGAAGATGTTTGAGCTCTTATGATCAAGTTGTTTAAGTTACCCAGTTTTTCGTCTATGCCGGCAGTGAAGACGGCCAGAGTGTTTAGCAGTGTTAACTGAATCTCCATTTTTTCAGATTGAAATTGCAAGGCATTTACGGCCAGTTGGATTGTATTCAGTAAGGAGTCCCAAGCGCTGATATTTTGTGCCTTTGCCGATTCGGAATCTTTGTCAGTAAAGCTCGTCTGATTTGTACAACTTGAGTTGTTAGAAGAAATTTGGGGGCTGGCCGGCCCTTGATCAGGTGCATCTTCTGGATTTGATTGGTAGACCACCGAATTGTTAGCTTGCCCGTGCTCTTGAGGGTCTAGTTGTAGTATACTTGTGTTAGTCGATGTCGCAGTCGTGGTCGTTGTCATCCTCCTATCCTCAGTCAGGGATGTGTCTGTTGGCCCTAAGCCCTCCAATTCGTTTCTTTGATGTAAGTTTAGGGTGGTGTTTGCTGTTGGGGTTCCACTTGGATTTCCACTTCCCAAGTCATTTCCCATGTTAAGATTGGTATTAACGTCACTGAGATTACCAAAGAATAAACTATTGTTTATACTAGTGTAGCCAGTGATGGTTACTGCACTCTTAGATTCTTCTTTCTCTGCGGTTAAGGACTCTATAGTCTCTGTTGTCTCTGTGTCGTGTTCATTGACAGAGTGTTTTCCGAGACTCATGCCGCCCGTCTTCATTGGTTTTGGTTTTAGGGCTGCCACAAATTCTAAAATTAGTTTTGGTGCTTGAGCCACGGGATGAGCGCTTAGAGGCCCCAGAGACCGCCCTTTTTGGCTCGCCCTTGTGCTTGGCATCTCGCGCGTTATCCCTGGGATCTCTGGTGATGTGGAAGCTGTGATGTCCAATTGATCCGGACTAATGATTAAGGTATTAACTCTTACTCTGGCATCATGGTTAAGGTCTTAACTCTTACTCTGGACTAATGGTTAAGGCCTTAACTCTTACTCTGGCATCATGGTTAAGGTCTTAACTCTTACTCTGGACTAATGGTTAAGGTATTAACTCTTACTCTGGGATCATGGTTAAGTTCGTAACTCTTACTGTGGCCTATTGGTTAAGGTCCTAACTCTTACTCTGGCATCATGGTTAATGTCTTAACTCTTACTCTGGCATCATGGTTAAGGTCTTAACTCTTACTTTGGACTAATGGTTAAGGGCTTAACTCTTACTCTGGCATCACGGTTAAGGTCTTAACTCTTACTCTGGACTAATGGTTAAAGTCTTAACTCTTACTCTGGGCTAATGGTTAAGGTCTTAACTCTTACTCTGGACTAATGGTTAAGGTCTTAACTCTTACTCTGGACTAATGGTTAAGGTCTTAACTCCTACTCTGGTCTAATGGTTAAGGTCTTATCTCTTACTCTGGGCTAATGATTAAGGTCTTAACTCTTACTCTGGCATCATGGTTAAGGTCTTAACTCTTACTCTGGCATCATGGTTAAGGTCTTAACTCTTACTCTGGACTAATGGTTAAGGTCTTAACTCTTACACTGGCATCACGGTTAAGGTCTTAACTCTTACTCTGGACTAATGGATAAGGTCTTAACTCTTACTCTGGACTAATGGTTAAGGTCTTAACTCTTACTCTAGCATCATGGTTAAGGTCGTAACTCTTACTCTGGACTAATGGTTAAGGTCTTAACTCTTACTCTGGCATCATGGTTAAGGTCTTAACTCTTACTCTGGACTAATGGTTAAGGTCTTAACTCTTACTCTGGCATCATGGTTAAGGTCTTAGACTCTTACTCTGGTATAATGGTTAAGGTCTTAACTCTTACTCTGGACTAATGGTTAAGGTCTTAACTCTTACTCTGGCATCACGGTTAAGGTATTAACTCTTACTCTAGACTAATGGTTAAGGTCTTAACTCTTACTCTGGGCTAATGGTTAAGGTCTTAACTCTTACTCTGGACTAATGGTTAAGGTCTTAACTCTTACTCTGGACAAATGGTTAAGGTCTTAGACTCTTACTCTGGCATCACGGTTAAGGTCTTAACTCTTACTCTGAACTAATGGTTAAGGTCTTAACTCTTACTCTGGCATCATGGTTAAGTTCGTAACTCATACTGTGGCCTATTGGTTAAGGTCCTAACTCTTACTCTGGCATCATGGTTAATATCTTAACTCTTACTCTGGCATCATGGTTAAGGTCTTAACTCTTACTCTGGACTAATGGTTAAGGTCTTAACTCTTACTCTGGACTAATGGTTAAGGTCTTAACTCTTACTCTGGACTAATGGTTAAGGTCTTAACTCTTACTCTGGGCTAATGATTAAGGTCTTAATTCTTACTCTGGCATCATGGTTAAGGTCTTAACTCTTACTCTGGACTAATGGTTAAGGTCTTAACTCTTACTCTGGCATCACGGTTAAGGTCTTAACTCTTACTCTGGACTAATGGTTAAGGTCTTAACTCTTACTCTGGCATCATGGTTGAGGTCTTAACTCTTACTCTGGACTAATGGTTAAGGTCCTAACTCTTACTCTGGACTAATGGTTAAGGTCTTAACTCTTACTCTGGACTAATGGTTAAGGTCTTAACTCTTACTCTGGCATCATCGTTAAGGTCTTAACTCTTACTCTGGCATCATGGTTAAGGTCTTAACTCTTACTCTGGACTAATGGTTAAGGTCTTAACTCTTACTCTGGCATCATGGTTAAGGTCTTAACTCTGGCATCATGGTTAAGGTCTTAACTCTTACTCTGGACTAATGGTTAATGTCTTAACTCTTACTCTGGCATCATGGTTAAGGTCTTAGACTCATACTCTGGCATCATGGTTAAGGTCTTAACTCTTACTCTGGACTAATGGTTAAGGTCTTAACTCTTACTCTGGCATCATGGTTAAGGTCTTAGACTCTTACTCTGGACTAATGGTTAAGGTCTTAACTCTTACTCTGGGCTTATGGTTAAGGTCTTAACTCTTACTCTAGACTAATGGTTAAGGTCTTAGACTCTTACTCTGGCATCATGGATAAGGTCTTAGACTCTTACTCTGGACTACTGGTTAATGTCTTAACTCTTACTCTGGCGTCATGGTTAAGGTCTTAACTCTCACTCTGGCATCATGGTTAAGGTCTTAACTCTTACTCTGTACTCATGGTTAAGGTCTTAACTCTTACTCTGGCATCATGGTTAAGGTCTTAACTCTTACTCTGGACTAATGGTTAAGGTCTTAACTCTTACTCTGGGCTAATGGTTAAGGTCTTAACTCTTACTCTGGCATCATGGTTAAGGTCTTAACTCTTACTCTGGACACATGGTTAAGGTCTTAACTCTTACTCTGGACTAATGGTTAAGGTCTTAACTCTTACTCTGGCATCATGGTTAAGGTCTTAGACTCTTACTCTGGACTAATGGTTAAGGTCTTAACTCTTACTCTGGCATCATGGTTAAGGTCTTAACTCTTACTCTGGACTAATGGTTAAGGTCTTAGACTCTTACTCTGGACTAATGGTTAAGGTCTTAACTTTTTCTCTGGGCTAATGGTTAAGGTCTTAGACTCTTACTCTGGCATCATGGTTAAGGTCTTAGACTCTTACTCTGGCATCAAGGTTAAGGTCTTAACTCTTACTCTGGCATCATGGTTAAGGTCTTAACTCTTACTCTGGACTAATGGTTAAGGTCTGAACTCTTACTCTGGACTAATGGTTAAGGTCTTAACTCTTACTCTCGACTAATGGTTAAGGTCTTAACTCTTACTCTGGCATCATGGTTAAGGTCTTAGACTCTTACTCTGGACTAATGGTTAAGGTCTTAACTCATACTCTGGACTTATGTTTAAGGTCTTAACTCTTACTCTGGACTAATGGTTAAGGTATTAACTCTTACTCTGGCATCATGGTTAAGGTCTTAACTCTTACTCTGGACTAATGGTTAAGGTCTGAACTCTTACTCTGGACTAATGGTTAAGGTCTTAACTCTTACTCTCGACTAATGGTTAAGGTCTTAACTCTTACTCTGGCATCATGGTTAAGGTCTTAGACTCTTACTCTGGACTAATGGTTAAGGTCTTAACTCATACTCTGGACTTATGTTTAAGGTCCTAACTCTTACTCTGGCATCATGGTTAATGTCTTAACTCTTACTCTGGCATCATGGTTACGGTCTTAACTCTTACTCTGGACTAATGGTTAAGTGCTTAACTCTTACTCTGGCATCACGGTTAAGGTCTTAACTCTTACTCTGGACTAATGGTTAAAGTCTTAACTCTTACTCTGGGCTAATGGTTAAGGTCTTAACTCTTACTCTGGACTAATGGTTAAGGTCTTAACTCTTACTCTGGACTAATGGTTAAGGTCTTAACTCCTACTCTGGTCTAATGGTTAAGGTCTTATCTCTTACTCTGGGCTAATGATTAAGGTCCTAACTCTTACTCTGGCATCATGGTTAAGGTCTTAACTCTTACTCTGGCATCATGGTTAAGGTCTTAACTCTTACTCTGGACTAATGGTTAAGGTCTTAACTCTTACTCTGGCATCACGGTTAAGGTCTTAACTCTTACTCTGGACTAATGGATAAGGTCTTAACTCTTACTCTGGACTAATGGTTAAGGTCTTAACTCTTACTCTAGCATCATGGTTAAGGTCTTAACTCTTACTCTGGACTAATGGTTAAGGTCTTAACTCTTACTCTGGCATCATGGTTAAGGTCTTAACTCTTACTATGGACTAATGGTTAAGGTCTTAACTCTTACTCTGGACTAATGGTTAAGGTCTTAACTCTTACTCTGGCATCATGGTTAAGGTCTTAGACTCTTACTCTGGAATAATGGTTAAGGTCTTAACTCTTACTCTGGACTAATGGTTAAGGTCTTAACTCTTACTCTGGCATCACGGTTAAGGTCTTAACTCTTACTCTGGGCTTATGGTTAAGGTCTTAACTCTTACTCTAGACTAATGGTTAAGGTCTTATCTCTTACTCTGGACTAATGGTTAAGGTCTTAGACTCTTACTCTGGCATCATGGTTAAGGTCTTAACTCTTACTCTGGACTAATGGTTAAGGTCTGAACTCTTACTCTGGACTAATGGTTAAGGTCTTAACTCTTACTCTGGACTAATGGTTAAGGTCTTAGACTCTTACTCTCGACTAATGGTTAAGGTCTTAACTCTTACTCTGGAATCATGGTTAAGGTCTTAGACTCTTACTCTGGACTAATGGTTAAGGTCTTAACTCATACTCTGGACTAATGGTTAAGGTCTTAGATTCTTACTCTGGACTAATGGTTAAGGTCTTAACTCTTACTCTGGACTAATGGTTAAGGTCTTAACTCTTACTCTGGACTAATGGTTAAGGTCTTAACTCTTATGCTGGCATCATGGTTAAGGTCTTAACTCTTACTCTGGACTAATGGTTAAGGTCTTAACTCTTACTCTGGCATCATGGTTAAGGTCTTAACTCTTACTCTGGACTAATGATTAAGGTATTAACTCTTACTCTGGCATCATGGTTAAGGTCTTAACTCTTACTCTGGACTAATGGTTAAGGTCTTAACTCTTACTCTGGCATCATGGTTAAGGTCTTAACTCTTACTCTGGACTAATGGTTAAGGTCTTAACTCTTACTCTGGGATCATGGTTAAGTTCGTAACTCTTACTGTGGCCTATTGGTTAAGGTCCTAACTCTTACTCTGGCATCATGGTTAATGTCTTAACTCTTACTCTGGCATCATGGTTAAGGTCTTAACTCTTACTTTGGACTAATGGTTAAGGGCTTAACTCTTACTCTGGCATCACGGTTAAGGTCTTAACTCTTACTCTGGACTAATGGTTAAAGTCTTAACTCTTACTCTGGGCTAATGGTTAAGGTCTTAACTCTTACTCTGGACTAATGGTTAAGGTCTTAACTCTTACTCTGGACTAATAGTTAAGGTCTTAACTCCTACTCTGGTCTAATGGTTAAGGTCTTATCTCTTACTCTGGGCTAATGATTAAGGTCTTAACTCTTACTCTGGCATCATGGTTAAGGTCTTAACTCTTACTCTGGCATCATGGTTAAGGTCTTAACTCTTACTCTGGACTAATGGTTAAGGTCTTAACTCTTACACTGGCATCACGGTTAAGGTCTTAACTCTTACTCTGGACTAATGGATAAGGTCTTAACTCTTACTCTGGACTAATGGTTAAGGTCTTAACTCTTACTCTAGCATCATGGTTAAGGTCGTAACTCTTACTCTGGACTAATGGTTAAGGTCTTAACTCTTACTCTGGCATCATGGTTAAGGTCTTAACTCTTACTATGGACTAATGGTTAAGGTCTTAACTCTTACTCTGGACTAATGGTTAAGGTCTTAACTCTTACTCTGGCATCATGGTTAAGGTCTTAGACTCTTACTCTGGTATAATGGTTAAGGTCTTAACTCTTACTCTGGACTAATGGTTAAGGTCTTAACTCTTACTCTGGCATCACGGTTAAGGTCTTAACTCTTACTCTAGACTAATGGTTAAGGTCTTAACTCTTACTCTGGGCTAATGGTTAAGGTCAAAACTCTTACTCTGGACTAATGGTTAAGGTCTTAACTCTTACTCTGGACAAATGGTTAAGGTCTTAGACTCTTACTCTGGCATCACGGTTAAGGTCTTAACTCTTACTCTGAACTAATGGTTAAGGTCTTAACTCTTACTCTGGCATCATGGTTAAGTTCGTAACTCATACTGTGGCCTATTGGTTAAGGTCCTAACTCTTACTCTGGCATCATGGTTAATATCTTAACTCTTACTCTGGCATCATGGTTAAGGTCTTAACTCTTACTCTGGACTAATGGTTAAGGTCTTAACTCTTACTCTGGACTAATGGTTAAGGTCTTAACTCTTACTCTGGACTAATGGTTAAGGTCTTAACTCTTACTCTGGGCTAATGATTAAGGTCTTAATTCTTACTCTGGCATCATGGTTAAGGTCTTAACTCTTACTCTGGACTAATGGTTAAGGTCTTAACTCTTACTCTGGCATCACGGTTAAGGTCTTAACTCTTACTCTGGACTAATGGTTAAGGTCTTAACTCTTACTCTGGCATCATGGTTGAGGTCTTAACTCTTACTCTGGACTAATGGTTAAGGTCCTAACTCTTACTCTGGACTAATGGTTAAGGTCTTAACTCTTACTCTGGACTAATGGTTAAGGTCTTAACTCTTACTCTGGCATCATCGTTAAGGTCTTAACTCTTACTCTGGCATCATGGTTAAGGTCTTAACTCTTACTCTGGACTAATGGTTAAGGTCTTAACTCTTACTCTGGCATCATGGTTAAGGTCTTAACTCTGGCATCATGGTTAAGGTCTTAACTCTTACTCTGGACTAATGGTTAATGTCTTAACTCTTACTCTGGCATCATGGTTAAGGTCTTAGACTCATACTCTGGCATCATGGTTAAGGTCTTAACTCTTACTCTGGACTAATGGTTAAGGTCTTAACTCTTACTCTGGCATCATGGTTAAGGTCTTAGACTCTTACTCTGGACTAATGGTTAAGGTCTTAACTCTTACTCTGGGCTTATGGTTAAGGTCTTAACTCTTACTCTAGACTAATGGTTAAGGTCTTATCTCTTACTCTGGACTAATGGTTAAGGTCTTAGACTCTTACTCTGGCATCATGGATAAGGTCTTAGACTCTTACTCTGGACTACTGGTTAATGTCTTAACTCTTACTCTGGCGTCATGGTTAAGGTCTTAACTCTCACTCTGGCATCATGGTTAAGGTCTTAACTCTTACTCTGTACTCATGGTTAAGGTCTTAACTCTTACTCTGGCATCATGGTTAAGGTCTTAACTCTTACTCTGGACTAATGGTTAAGGTCTTAACTCTTACTCTGGGCTAATGGTTAAGGTCTTAACTCTTACTCTGGCATCATGGTTAAGGTCTTAACTCTTACTCTGGACACATGGTTAAGGTCTTAACTCTTACTCTGGACTAATGGTTAAGGTCTTAACTCTTACTCTGGCATCATGGTTAAGGTCTTAGACTCTTACTCTGGACTAATGGTTAAGGTCTTAACTCTTACTCTGGCATCATGGTTAAGGTCTTAACTCTTACTCTGGACTAATGGTTAAGGTCTTAGACTCTTACTCTGGACTAATGGTTAAGGTCTTAACTTTTTCTCTGGGCTAATGGTTAAGGTCTTAGACTCTTACTCTGGCATCATGGTTAAGGTCTTAGACTCTTACTCTGGCATCAAGGTTAAGGTCTTAACTCTTACTCTGGCATCATGGTTAAGGTCTTAACTCTTACTCTGGACTAATGGTTAAGGTCTGAACTCTTACTCTGGACTAATGGTTAAGGTCTTAACTCTTACTCTCGACTAATGGTTAAGGTCTTAACTCTTACTCTGGCATCATGGTTAAGGTCTTAGACTCTTACTCTGGACTAATGGTTAAGGTCTTAACTCATACTCTGGACTTATGTTTAAGGTCTTAACTCTTACTCTGGACTAATGGTTAAGGTATTAACTCTTACTCTGGCATCATGGTTAAGGTCTTAACTCTTACTCTGGACTAATGGTTAAGGTCTGAACTCTTACTCTGGACTAATGGTTAAGGTCTTAACTCTTACTCTCGACTAATGGTTAAGGTCTTAACTCTTACTCTGGCATCATGGTTAAGGTCTTAGACTCTTACTCTGGACTAATGGTTAAGGTCTTAACTCATACTCTGGACTTATGTTTAAGGTCCTAACTCTTACTCTGGCATCATGGTTAATGTCTTAACTCTTACTCTGGCATCATGGTTACGGTCTTAACTCTTACTCTGGACTAATGGTTAAGTGCTTAACTCTTACTCTGGCATCACGGTTAAGGTCTTAACTCTTACTCTGGACTAATGGTTAAAGTCTTAACTCTTACTCTGGGCTAATGGTTAAGGTCTTAACTCTTACTCTGGACTAATGGTTAAGGTCTTAACTCTTACTCTGGACTAATGGTTAAGGTCTTAACTCCTACTCTGGTCTAATGGTTAAGGTCTTATCTCTTACTCTGGGCTAATGATTAAGGTCTTAACTCTTACTCTGGCATCATGGTTAAGGTCTTAACTCTTACTCTGGCATCATGGTTAAGGTCTTAACTCTTACTCTGGACTAATGGTTAAGGTCTTAACTCTTACTCTGGCATCACGGTTAAGGTCTTAACTCTTACTCTGGACTAATGGATAAGGTCTTAACTCTTACTCTGGACTAATGGTTAAGGTCTTAACTCTTACTCTAGCATCATGGTTAAGGTCTTAACTCTTACTCTGGACTAATGGTTAAGGTCTTAACTCTTACTCTGGCATCATGGTTAAGGTCTTAACTCTTACTATGGACTAATGGTTAAGGTCTTAACTCTTACTCTGGACTAATGGTTAAGGTCTTAACTCTTACTCTGGCATCATGGTTAAGGTCTTAGACTCTTACTCTGGAATAATGGTTAAGGTCTTAACTCTTACTCTGGACTAATGGTTAAGGTCTTAACTCTTACTCTGGCATCACGGTTAAGGTCTTAACTCTTACTCTGGACTAATGGTTAAGGTCTTAACTCTTACTCTGGGCTAATGGTTAAGGTCTTAACTCTTACTCTGGACTAATGGTTAAGGTCTTAACTCTTACTCTGGACAAATGGTTAAGGTCTTAGACTCTTACTCTGGCATCACGGTTAAGGTCTTAACTCTTACTCTGAACTAATGGTTAAGGTCTTAACTCTTACTCTGGCATCATGGTTAAGTTCGTAACTCATACTGTGGCCTATTGGTTAAGGTCCTAACTCTTACTCTGGCATCATGGTTAATATCTTAACTCTTACTCTGGCATCATTGTTAAGGTCTTAACTCTTACTCTGGACTAATGGTTAAGGTCTTAACTCTTACTCTAGCATCACGGTTAAGGTCTTAACTCTTACTCTGGGCTAATGGTTAAGGTCCTAACTCTTACTCTGGACTAATGGTAAAGGTCTTAACTCTTACTCTGGACTAATGGTTAAGGTCTTAACTCTTACTCTAGGCTAATGATTAAGGTCTTAATTATTACACTGGCATCATGGTTAAGGTCTTAACTCTTACTCTGGACTAATGGTTAAGGTCTTAACTCTTACTCTGGCATCACGGTTAAGGTCTTAACTCTTACTCTGGACTAATGGTTAAGGTCTTAACTCTTACTCTGGCATCATGGTTGAGGTCTTAACTCTTACTCTGGACTAATGGTTAAGGTCCTAACTCTTACTCTGGACTAATGGTTAAGGTCTTAACTCTTACTCTGGACTAATGGTTAAGGTCTTAACTCTTACTCTGGCATCATCGTTAAGGTCTTAACTCTTACTCTGGCATCATGGTTAAGGTCTTAACTCTTACTCTGGACTAATGGTTAAGGTCTTAACTCTTACTCTGGACTAATGGTTAAGGTCTTAACTCTTACTCTGGCATCATGGTTAAGGTCTTAACTCTGGCATCATGGTTAAGGTCTTAACTCTTACTCTGGACTAATGGTTAAGGTCTTAACTCTTACTCTGGCATCATGGTTAAGGTCTTAGACTCATACTCTGGCATCATGGTTAAGGTCTTAACTCTTACTCTGGACTAATGGTTAAGGTCTTAACTCTTACTCTGGCATCATGGTTAAGGTCTTAGACTCTTACTCTGGACTAATGGTTAAGGTCTTAACTCTTACTCTGGGCTAATGGTTAAGGTCTTAACTCTTACTCTAGACTAATGGTTAAGGTCTTATCTCTTACTCTGGACTAATGGTTAAGGTCTTAGACTCTTACTCTGGCATCATGGATAAGGTCTTAGACTCTTACTCTGGACTACTGGTTAATGTCTTAACTCTTACTCTGGTGTCATGGTTAAGGTCTTAACTCTCACTCTGGCATCATGGTTAAGGTCTTAACTCTTACTCTGTACTCATGGTTAAGGTCTTAACTCTTACTCTGGCATCATGGTTAAGGTCTTAACTCTTACTCTGGCATCATGGTTAAGGTCTTAACTCTTACTCTGGACTAATGGTTAAGGTCTTAACTCTTACTCTTGACTAATGGTTAAGGTCTTAACTCTTACTCTGGACTAATGGTTAAGGTCTTAGACTCTTACTCTGGCATCATGGTTAAGGTCTTAACTCTTACTCTGGCATCATCGTTAAGGTCTTAACTCTTACTCTGGCATCATGGTTAAGGTCTTAACTCTTACTCTGGACTAATGGTTAAGGTCTTAACTCGTACTCTGAACTAATGGTTAATGTCTTAACTCTTACTCTGGCATCATGGTTAAGGTCTTCGACTCTTACTCTGGACTAATGGTTAGGGGCTTAACTCTTACTCTGGCATCATGGTTAAGGTCTTAACTCTTACTCTGGACTAATGGTAAGGTCTTAACTCTTACTCTGGGCTAATGGTTAAGGTCTTAACTCTTACTCTGGACTAATGGTTAAGGTCTTAACTCTTACTCTGGACTAATGGTTAAGGGCTTAACTCTTACTCTGGCATCACGGTTAAGGTCTTAACTCTTACTCTGGACTAATGGTTAAAGTCTTAACTCTTACTCTGGGCTAATGGTTAAGGTCTTAACTCTTACTCTGGACTAATGGTTAAGGTCTTAACTCTTACTCTGGACTAATGGTTAAGGTCTTAACTCCTACTCTGGTCTAATGGTTAAGGTCTTATCTCTTACTCTGGGCTAATGATTAAGGTCTTAACTCTTACTCTGGCATCATGGTTAAGGTCTTAACTCTTACTCTGGCATCATGGTTAAGGTCTTAACTCTTACTCTGGACTAATGGTTAAGGTCTTAACTCTTACTCTGGCATCACGGTTAAGGTCTTAACTCTTACTCTGGACTAATGGATAAGGTCTTAACTCTTACTCTGGACTAATGGTTAAGGTCTTAACTCTTACTCTAGCATCATGGTTAAGGTCTTAACTCTTACTCTGGACTAATGGTTAAGGTCTTAACTCTTACTCTGGCATCATGGTTAAGGTCTTAACTCTTACTATGGACTAATGGTTAAGGTCTTAACTCTTACTCTGGACTAATGGTTAAGGTCTTAACTCTTACTCTGGCATCATGGTTAAGGTCTTAGACTCTTACTCTGGAATAATGGTTAAGGTCTTAACTCTTACTCTGGACTAATGGTTAAGGTCTTAACTCTTACTCTGGCATCACGGTTAAGGTCTTAACTCTTACTCTAGACTAATGGTTAAGGTCTTAACTCTTACTCTGGGCTAATGGTTAAGGTCTTAACTCTTACTCTGGACTAATGGTTAAGGTCTTAACTCTTACTCTGGACAAATGGTTAAGGTCTTAGACTCTTACTCTGGCATCACGGTTAAGGTCTTAACTCTTACTCTGAACTAATGGTTAAGGTCTTAACTCTTACTCTGGACTAATGGTTAAGGTCTTAACTCTTACTCTGGACTAATGGTTAAGGTCTTAACTCTTACTCTGGACTAATGGTTAAGGTCTTAACTCTTACTCTGGACTAATGGTTAAGGTCTTAACTCTTACTCTGGGCTAATGATTAAGGTCTTAATTCTTACTCTGGCATCATGGTTAAGGTCTTAACTCTTACTCTGGACTAATGGTTATGGTCTTAACTCTTACTCTGGCATCACGGTTAAGGTCTTAACTCTTACTCTGGACTAATGGTTAAGGTCTTAACTCTTACTCTGGCATCATGGTTGAGGTCTTAACTCTTACTCTGGACTAATGGTTAAGGTCCTAACTCTTACTCTGGACTAATGGTTAAGGTCTTAACTCTTACTCTGGACTAATGGTTAAGGTCTTAACTCTTACTCTGGCATCATCGTTAAGGTCTTAACTCTTACTCTGGCATCATGGTTAAGGTCTTAACTCTTACTCTGGACTAATGGTTAAGGTCTTAACTCTTACTCTGGCATCATGGTTAAGGTCTTAACTCTGGCATCATGGTTAAGGTCTTAACTCTTACTCTGGACTAATGGTTAATGTCTTAACTCTTACTCTGGCATCATGGTTAAGGTCTTAGACTCATACTCTGGCATCATGGTTAAGGTCTTAACTCTTACTCTGGACTAATGGTTAAGGTCTTAACTCTTACTCTGGCATCATGGTTAAGGTCTTAGACTCTTACTCTGGACTAATGGTTAAGGTCTTAACTCTTACTCTGGGCTTATGGTTAAGGTCTTAACTCTTACTCTAGACTAATGGTTAAGGTCTTATCTCTTACTCTGGACTAATGGTTAAGGTCTTATACTCTTACTCTGGCATCATGGATAAGGTCTTAGACTCTTACTCTGGACTACTGGTTAATGTCTTAACTCTTACTCTGGCGTCATGGTTAAGGTCTTAACTCTCACTCTGGCATCATGGTTAAGGTCTTAACTCTTACTCTGTACTCATGGTTAAGGTCTTAACTCTTACTCTGGCATCATGGTTAAGGTCTTAACTCTTACTCTGGACTAATGGTTAAGGTCTTAACTCTTACTCTGGGCTAATGGTTAAGGTCTTAACTCTTACTCTGGCATCATGGTTAAGGTCTTAACTCTTACTCTGGACACATGGTTAAGGTCTTAACTCTTACTCTGGACTAATGGTTAGGGTCTTAACTCTTACTCTGGCATCATGGTTAAGGTCTTAGACTCTTACTCTGGACTAATGGTTAAGGTCTTAACTCTTACTCTGGCATCATGGTTAAGGTCTTAACTCTTGACTAATGGTTAAGGTCTTAGACTCTTACTCTGGACTAATGGTTAAGGTCTTAACTTTTTCTCTGGGCTAATGGTTAAGGTCTTAGACTCTTACTCTGGCATCATGGTTAAGGTCTTAGACTCTTACTCTGGCATCAAGGTTAAGGTCTTAACTCTTACTCTGGCATCATGGTTAAGGTCTTAACTCTTACTCTGGACTAATGGTTAAGGTCTGAACTCTTACTCTGGACTAATGGTTAAGGTCTTAACTCTTACTCTCGACTAATGGTTAAGGTCTTAACTCTTACTCTCGACTAATGGTTAAGGTCTTAACTCTTACTCTGGCATCATGGTTAAGGTCTTAGACTCTTACTCTGGACTAATGGTTAAGGTCTTAACTCATACTCTGGACTTATGTTTAAGGTCTTAACTCTTACTCTGGACTAATGGTTAAGGTATTAACTCTTACTCTGGCATCATGGTTAAGGTCTTAACTCTTACTCTGGACTAATGGTTAAGGTCTTAACTCTTACTCTGGCATCATGGTTAAGGTCTTAACTCTTACTCTGGACTAATGGTTAAGGTCTTAACTCTTACTCTGGGATCATGGTTAAGTTCGTAACTCTTACTGTGGCCTATTGGTTAAGGTCCTAACTCTTACTCTGGCATCATGGTTAATGTCTTAACTCTTACTCTGGCATCATGGTTAAGGTCTTAACTCTTACTCTGGACTAATGGTTAAGGGCTTAACTCTTACTCTGGCATCACGGTTAAGGTCTTAACTCTTACTCTGGACTAATGGGTAAAGTCTTAACTCTTACTCTGGGCTAATGGTTAAGGTCTTAACTCTTACTCTGGACTAATGGTTAAGGTCTTAACTCTTACTCTGGACTAATGGTTAAGGTCTTAACTCCTACTCTGGTCTAATGGTTAAGGCCTTATCTCTTACTCTGGGCTAATGATTAAGGTCTTAACTCTTACTCTGGCATCATGGTTAAGGTCTTAACTCTTACTCTGGCATCATGGTTAAGGTTTTAACTCTTACTCTGGACTAATGGTTAAGGTCTTAACTCTTACTCTGGCATCACGGTTAAGGTCTTAACTCTTACTCTGGACTAATGGATAAGGTCTTAACTCTTACTCTGGACTAATGGTTAAGGTCTTAACTCTTACTCTAGCATCATGGTTAAGGTCTTAACTCTTACTCTGGACTAATTTTTTAAGGTCTTAACTCTTACTCTGGCATCATGGTTAAGGTCTTAACTCTTACTATGGACTAATGGTTAAGGTCTTAACTCTTACTCTGGACTAATGGTTAAGGTCTTAACTCTTACTCTGGCATCATGGTTAAGGTCTTAGACTCTTACTCTGGAATAATGGTTAAGGTCTTAACTCTTACTCTGGACTAATGGTTAAGGTCTTAACTCTTACTCTGGCATCACGGTTAAGGTCTTAACTCTTACTCTGGACTAATGGTTAAGGTCTTAACTCTTACTCTGGGCTAATGGTTAAGGTCTTAACTCTTACTCTGGACTAATGGTTAAGGTCTTAACTCTTACTCTGGACAAATGGTTAAGGTCTTAGACTCTTACTCTGGCATCACGGTTAAGGTCTTAACTCTTACTCTGAACTAATGGTTAAGGTCTTAACTCTTACTCTGGCATCATGGTTAAGTTCGTAACTCATACTGTGGCCTATTGGTTAAGGTCCTAACTCTTACTCTGGCATCATGGTTAATATCTTAACTCTTACTCTGGCATCATTGTTAAGGTCTTAACTCTTACTCTGGACTAATGGTTAAGGTCTTAACTCTTACTCTAGCATCACAGTTAAGGTCTTAACTCTTACTCTGGGCTAATGGTTAAGGTCCTAACTCTTACTCTGGACTAATGGTAAAGGTCTTAACTCTTACTCTGGACTAATGGTTAAGGTCTTAACTCTTACTCTGGACTAATGGTTAAGGTCTTAACTCTTACTCTAGGCTAATGATTAAGGTCTTAATTCTTACTCTGGCATCATGGTTAAGGTCTTAACTCTTACTCTGGACTAATGGTTAAGGTCTTAACTCTTACTCTGGCATCACGGTTAAGGTCTTAACTCTTACTCTGGACTAATGGTTAAGGTCTTAACTCTTACTCTGGCATCATGGTTGAGGTCTTAACTCTTACTCTGGACTAATGGTTAAGGTCCTAACTCTTACTCTGGACTAATGGTTAAGGTCTTAACTCTTACTCTGGACTAATGGTTAAGGTCTTAACTCTTACTCTGGCATCATCGTTAAGGTCTTAATTCTTACTCTGGCATCATGGTTAAGGTCTTAACTCTTACTCTGGACTAATGGTTAAGGTCTTAACTCTTACTCTGGACTAATGGTTAAGGTCTTAACTCTTACTCTGGCATCATGGTTAAGGTCTTAACTCTGGCATCATGGTTAAGGTCTTAACTCTTACTCTGGACTAATGGTTAAGGTCTTAACTCTTACTCTGGCATCATGGTTAAGGTCTTAGACTCATACTCTGGCATCATGGTTAAGGTCTTAACTCTTACTCTGGACTAATGGTTAAGGTCTTAACTCTTACTCTGGCATCATGGTTAAGGTCTTAGACTCTTACTCTGGACTAATGGTTAAGGTCTTAACTCTTACTCTGGGCTAATGGTTAAGGTCTTAACTCTTACTCTAGACTAATGGTTAAGGTCTTATCTCTTACTCTGGACTAATGGTTAAGGTCTTAGACTCTTACTCTGGCATCATGGATAAGGTCTTAGACTCTTACTCTGGACTACTGGTTAATGTCTTAACTCTTACTCTGGTGTCATGGTTAAGGTCTTAACTCTCACTCTGGCATCATGGTTAAGGTCTTAACTCTTACTCTGTACTCATGGTTAAGGTCTTAACTCTTACTCTGGCATCATGGTTAAGGTCTTAACTCTTACTCTGGCATCATGGTTAAGGTCTTAACTCTTACTCTGGACTAATGGTTAAGGTCTTAACTCTTACTCTTGACTAATGGTTAAGGTCTTAACTCTTACTCTGGACTAATGGTTAAGGTCTTAGACTCATACTCTGGCATCATGGTTAAGGTCTTAACTCTTACTCTGGCATCATCGTTAAGGTCTTAACTCTTACTCTGGCATCATGGTTAAGGTCTTAACTCTTACTCTGGACTAATGGTTAAGGTCTTAACTCGTACTCTGAACTAATGGTTAATGTCTTAACTCTTACTCTGGCATCATGGTTAAGGTCTTCGACTCTTACTCTGGACTAATGGTTAGGGGCTTAACTCTTACTCTGGCATCATGGTTAAGGTCTTAACTCTTACTCTGGACTAATGGTAAGGTCTTAACTCTTACTCTGGGCAAATGGTTAAGGTCTTAACTCTTACTCTGGACTAATGGTTAAGGTCTTAACTCTTACTCTGGACTAATGGTTAAGGGCTTAACTCTTACTCTGGCATCACGGTTAAGGTCTTAACTCTTACTCTGGACTAATGGTTAAAGTCTTAACTCTTACTCTGGGCTAATGGTTATGGTCTTAACTCTTACTCTGGACTAATGGTTAAGGTCTTAACTCTTACTCTGGACTAATGGTTAAGGTCTTAACTCCTACTGTGGTCTAATGGTTAAGGTGTTATCTCTTACTCTGGGCTAATGATTAAGGTCTTAACTCTTACTCTGGCATCATGGTTAAGGTCTTAACTCTTACTCTGGCATCATGGTTAAGGTCTTAACTCTTACTCTGGACTAATGGTTAAGGTCTTAACTCTTACTCTGGCATCACGGTTAAGGTCTTAACTCTTACTCTGGACTAATGGATAAGGTCTTAACTCTTACTCTGGACTAATGGTTAAGGTCTTAACTCTTACTCTAGCATCATGGTTAAGGTCTTAACTCTTACTCTGGACTAATGGTTAAGGTCTTAACTCTTACTCTGGCATCATGGTTAAGGTCTTAACTCTTACTCTGGACTAATGGTTAAGGTCTTAACTCTTACTCTGGCATCATGGTTAAGGTCTTAGACTCTTACTCTGGAATAATGGTTAAGGTCTTAACTCTTACTCTGGACTAATGGTTAAGGTCTTAACTCTTACTCTGGCATCACGGTTAAGGTCTTAACTCTTACTCTAGACTAATGGTTAAGGTCTTAACTCTTACTCTGGGCTAATGGTTAAGGTCTTAACTCTTACTCTGGACTAATGGTTAAGGTCTTAACTCTTACTCTGGACAAATGGTTAAGGTCTTAGACTCTTACTCTGGCATCACGGTTAAGGTCTTAACTCTTAATCTGAACTAATGGTTAAGGTCTTAACTCTTACTCTGGCATCATGGTTAAGTTCGTAACTCATACTGTGGCCTATTGGTTAAGGTCCTAACTCTTACTCTGGCATCATGGTTAATATCTTAACTCTTACTCTGGACTAATGGTTAAGGTCTTAACTCTTACTCTGGACTAATGGTTAAGGTCTTAACTCTTACTCTGGACTAATGGTTAAGGTCTTAACTCTTACTCTGGGCTAATGATTAAGGTCTTAATTCTTACTCTGGCATCATGGTTAAGGTCTTAACTCTTACTCTGGACTAATGGTTAAGGTCTTAACTCTTACTCTGGCATCACGGTTAAGGTCTTAACTCTTACTCTGGACTAATGGTTAAGGTCTTAACTCTTACTCTGGCATCATGGTTGAGGTCTTAACTCTTACTCTGGACTAATGGTTAAGGTCCTAACTCTTACTCTGGACTAATGGTTAAGGTCTTAACTCTTACTCTGGACTAATGGTTAAGGTCTTAACTCTTACTCTGGCATCATCGTTAAGGTCTTAACTCTTACTCTGGCATCATGGTTAAGGTCTTAAATCTTACTCTGGACTAATGGTTAAGGTCTTAACTCTTACTCTGGCATCATGGTTAAGGTCTTAACTCTGGCATCATGGTTAAGGTCTTAACTCTTACTCTGGACTAATGGTTAATGTCTTAACTCTTACTCTGGCATCATGGTTAAGGTCTTAGACTCATACTCTGGCATCATGGTTAAGGTCTTAACTCTTACTCTGGACTAATGGTTAAGGTCTTAACTCTTACTCTGGCATCATGGTTAAGGTCTTAGACTCTTACTCTGGACTAATGGTTAAGGTCTTAACTCTTACTCTGGGCTTATGGTTAAGGTCTTAACTCTTACTCTAGACTAATGGTTAAGGTCTTATCTCTTACTCTGGACTAATGGTTAAGGTCTTAGACTCTTACTCTGGCATCATGGATAAGGTCTTAGACTCTTACTCTGGACTACTGGTTAATGTCTTAACTCTTACTCTGGCGTCATGGTTAAGGTCTTAACTCTCACTCTGGCATCATGGTTAAGGTCTTAACTCTTACTCTGTACTCATGGTTAAGGTCTTAACTCTTACTCTGGCATCATGGTTAAGGTCTTAACTCTTACTCTGGACTAATGGTTAAGGTCTTAACTCTTACTCTGGGCTAATGGTTAAGGTCTTAACTCTTACTCTGGCATCATGGTTAAGGTCTTAACTCTTACTCTGGACACATGGTTAAGGTCTTAACTCTTACTCTGGACTAATGGTTAAGGTCTTAACTCTTACTCTGGCATCATGGTTAAGGTCTTAGACTCTTACTCTGGACTAATGGTTAAGGTCTTAACTCTTACTCTGGCATCATGGTTAAGGTCTTAACTCTTACTCTGGACTAATGGTTAAGGTCTTAGACTCTTACTCTGGACTAATGGTTAAGGTCTTAACTTTTTCTCTGGGCTAATGGTTAAGGTCTTAGACTCTTACTCTGGCATCATGGTTAAGGTCTTAGACTCTTACTCTGGCATCAAGGTTAAGGTCTTAACTCTTACTCTGGCATCATGGTTAAGGTCTTAACTCTTACTCTGGACTAATGGTTAAGGTCTGAACTCTTACTCTGGACTAATGGTTAAGGTCTTAACTCTTACTCTCGACTAATGGTTAAGGTCTTAACTCTTACTCTGGCATCATGGTTAAGGTCTTAGACTCTTACTCTGGACTAATGGTTAAGGTCTTAACTCATACTCTGGACTTATGTTTAAGGTCTTAACTCTTACTCTGGCATCATGGTTAAGGTCTTAACTCTTACTCTGGACTAATGGTTAAGGTCTTAACTCTTACTCTGGGATCATGGTTAAGTTCGTAACTCTTACTGTGGCCTATTGGTTAAGGTCCTAACTCTTACTCTGGCATCATGGTTAATGTCTTAACTCTTACTCTGGCATCATGGTTAAGGTCTTAACTCTTACTCTGGACTAATGGTTAAGGGCTTAACTCTTACTCTGGCATCACGGTTAAGGTCTTAACTCTTACTCTGGACTAATGGTTAAAGTCTTAACTCTTACTCTGGGCTAATGGTTAAGGTCTTAACTCTTACTCTGGACTAATGGTTAAGGTCTTAACTCTTACTCTGGACTAATGGTTAAGGTCTTAACTCCTACTCTGGTCTAATGGTTAAGGTCTTATCTCTTACTCTGGGCTAATGATTAAGGTCTTAACTCTTACTCTGGCATCATGGTTAAGGTCTTAACTCTTACTCTGGCATCATGGTTAAGGTCTTAACTCTTACTCTGGACTAATGGTTAAGGTCTTAACTCTTACTCTGGCATCACGGTTAAGGTCTTAACTCTTACTCTGGACTAATGGATAAGGTCTTAACTCTTACTCTGGACTAATGGTTAAGGTCTTAACTCTTACTCTAGCATCATGGTTAAGGTCTTAACTCTTACTCTGGACTAATGGTTAAGGTCTTAACTCTTACTCTGGCATCATGGTTAAGGTCTTAACTCTTACTATGGACTAATGGTTAAGGTCTTAACTCTTACTCTGGACTAATGGTTAAGGTCTTAACTCTTACTCTGGCATCATGGTTAAGGTCTTAGACTCTTACTCTGGAATAATGGTTAAGGTCTTAACTCTTACTCTGGACTAATGGTTAAGGTCTTAACTCTTACTCTGGCATCACGGTTAAGGTCTTAACTCTTACTCTGGACTAATGGTTAAGGTCTTAACTCTTACTCTGGGCTAAAGGTTAAGGTCTTAACTCTTACTCTGGACTAATGGTTAAGGTCTTAACTCTTACTCTGGACAAATGGTTAAGGTCTTAGACTCTTACTCTGGCATCACGGTTAAGGTCTTAACTCTTACTCTGAACTAATGGTTAAGGTCTTAACTCTTACTCTGGCATCATGGTTAAGTTCGTAACTCATACTGTGGCCTATTGGTTAAGGTCCTAACTCTTACTCTGGCATCATGGTTAATATCTTAACTCTTACTCTGGCATCATTGTTAAGGTCTTAACTCTTACTCTGGACTAATGGTTAAGGTCTTAACTCTTACTCTGGGCTAATGGTTAAGGTCCTAACTCTTACTCTGGACTAATGGTAAAGGTCTTAACTCTTACTCTGGACTAATGGTTAAGGTCTTAACTCTTACTCTAGGCTAATGATTAAGGTCTTAATTATTACTCTGGCATCATGGTTAAGGTCTTGACTCTTACTCTGGACTAATGGTTAAGGTCTTAACTCTTACTCTGGCATCACGGTTAAGGTCTTAACTCTTACTCTGGACTAATGGTTAAGGTCTTAACTCTTACTCTGGCATCATGGTTGAGGTCTTAACTCTTACTCTGGACTAATGGTTAAGGTCCTAACTCTTACTCTGGACTAATGGTTAAGGTCTTAACTCTTACTCTGGACTAATGGTTAAGGTCTTAACTCTTACTCTGGCATCATCGTTAAGGTCTTAACTCTTACTCTGGCATCATGGTTAAGGTCTTAACTCTTACTCTGGACTAATGGTTAAGGTCTTAACTCTTACTCTGGACTAATGGTTAAGTTCTTAACTCTTACTCTGGCATCATGGTTAAGGTCTTAACTCTGGCATCATGGTTAAGGTCTTAACTCTTACTCTGGACTAATGGTTAAGGTCTTAACTCTTACTCTGGCATCATGGTTAAGGTCTTAGACTCATACTTTGGCATCATGGTTAAGGTCTTAACTCTTACTCTGGACTAATGGTTAAGGTCTTAACTCTTACTCTGGCATCATGGTTAAGGTCTTAGACTCTTACTCTGGACTAATGGTTAAGGTCTTAACTCTTACTCTGGGCTAATGGTTAAGGTCTTAACTCTTACTCTAGACTAATGGTTAAGGTCTTATCTCTTACTCTGGACTAATGGTTAAGGTCTTAGACTCTTACTCTGGCATCATGGATAAGGTCTTAGACTCTTACTCTGGACTACTGGTTAATGTCTTAACTCTTACTCTGGTGTCAGGGTTAAGGTCTTAACTCTCACTCTGGCATCATGGTTAAGGTCTTAACTCTTACTCTGTACTCATGGTTAAGGTCTTAACTCTTACTCTGGCATCATGGTTAAGGTCTTAACTCTTACTCTGGCATCATGGTTAAGGTCTTAACTCTTACTCTGGACTAATGGTTAAGGTCTTAACTCTTACTCTTGACTAATGGTTAAGGTCTTAACTCTTACTCTGGACTAATGGTTAAGGTCTTAGACTCTTACTCTGGCATCATGGTTAAGGTCTTAACTCTTACTCTGGCATCATCGTTAAGGTCTTAACTCTTACTCTGGCATCATGGTTAAGGTCTTAACTCTTACTCTGGACTAATGGTTAAGGTCTTAACTCGTACTCTGAACTAATGGTTAATGTCTTAACTCGTACTCTGGCATCATGGTTAAGGTCTTCGACTCTTACTCTGGACTAATGGTTAGGGGCTTAACTCTTACTCTGGCATCATGGTTAAGGTCTTAACTCTTACTCTGGACTAATGGTAAGGTCTTAACTCTTACTCTGGGCTAATGGTTAAGGTCTTAACTCTTACTCTGGACTAATGGTTAAGGTCTTAACTCTTACTCTGGACTAATGGTTAAGGGCTTAACTCTTACTCTGGCATCACGGTTAAGGTCTTAACTCTTACTCTGGACTAATGGTTAAAGTCTTAACTCTTACTCTGGGCTAATGGTTAAGGTCTTAACTCTTACTCTGGACTAATGGTTAAGGTCTTAACTCTTACTCTGGACTAATGGTTAAGGTCTTAACTCCTACTCTGGTCTAATGGTTAAGGTCTTATCTCTTACTCTGGGCTAATGATTAAGGTCTTAACTCTTACTCTGGCATCATGGTTAAGGTTTTAACTCTTACTCTGGCATCATGGTTAAGGTCTTAACTCTTACTCTGGACTAATGGTTAAGGTCTTAACTCTTACTCTGGCATCACGGTTAAGGTCTTAACTCTTACTCTGGACTAATGGATAAGGTCTTAACTCTTACTCTGGACTAATGGTTAAGGTCTTAACTCTTACTCTAGCATCATGGTTAAGGTCTTAACTCTTACTCTGGACTAATGGTTAAGGTCTTAACTCTTACTCTGGCATCATGGTTAAGGTCTTAACTCTTACTATGGACTAATGGTTAAGGTCTTAACTCTTACTCTGGACTAATGGTTAAGGTCTTAACTCTTACTCTGGCATCATGGTTAAGGTCTTAGACTCTTACTCTGGAATAATGGTTAAGGTCTTAACTCTTACTCTGGACTAATGGTTAAGGTCTTAACTCTTACTCTGGCATCACGGTTAAGGTCTTAACTCTTACTCTAGACTAATGGTTAAGGTCTTAACTCTTACTCTGGGCTAATGGTTAAGGTCTTAACTCTTACTCTGGACTAATGGTTAAGGTCTTAACTCTTACTCTGGACAAATGGTTAAGGTCTTAGACTCTTACTCTGGCATCACGGTTAAGGTCTTAACTCTTACTCTGAACTAATGGTTAAGGTCTTAACTCTTACTCTGGCATCATGGTTAAGTTCGTAACTCATACTGTGGCCTATTGGTTAAGGTCCTAACTCTTACTCTGGCATCATGGTTAATATCTTAACTCTTACTCTGGCATCATGGTTAAGGTCTTAACTCTTACTCTGGACTAATGGTTAAGGTCTTAACTCTTACTCTGGACTAATGGTTAAGGTCTTAACTCTTACTCTGGACTAATGGTTAAGGTCTTAACTCTTACTCTGGACTAATGGTTAAGGTCTTAACTCTTACTCTGGGCTAATGATTAAGGTCTTAATTCTTACTCTGGCATCATGGTTAAGGTCTTAACTCTTACTCTGGACTAATGGTTAAGGTCTTAACTCTTACTCTGGCATCACGGTTAAGGTCTTAACTCTTACTCTGGACTAATGGTTAAGGTCTTAACTCTTACTCTGGCATCATGGTTGAGGTCTTAACTCTTACTCTGGACTAATGGTTAAGGTCCTAACTCTTACTCTGGACTAATGGTTAAGGTCTTAACTCTTACTCTGGACTAATGGTTAAGGTCTTAACTCTTACTCTGGCATCATCGTTAAGGTCTTAACTCTTACTCTGGCATCATGGTTAAGGTCTTAACTCTTACTCTGGACTAATGGTTAGGGTCTTAACTCTTACTCTGGCATCATGGTTAAGGTCTTAACTCTGGCATCATGGTTAAGGTCTTAACTCTTACTCTGGACTAATGGTTAATGTCTTAACTCTTACTCTGGCATCATGGTTAAGGTCTTAGACTCATACTCTGGCATCATGGTTAAGGTCTTAACTCTTACTCTGGACTAATGGTTAAGGTCTTAACTCTTACTCTGGCATCATGGTTAAGGTCTTAGACTCTTACTCTGGACTAATGGTTAAGGTCTTAACTCTTACTCTGGGCTTATGGTTAAGGTCTTAACTCTTACTCTAGACTAATGGTTAAGGTCTTATCTCTTACTCTGGACTAATGGTTAAGGTCTTAGACTCTTACTCTGGCATCATGGATAAGGTCTTAGACTCTTACTCTGGACTACTGGTTAATGTCTTAACTCTTACTCTGGCGTCATGGTTAAGGTCTTAACTCTCACTCTGGCATCATGGTTAAGGTCTTAACTCTTACTCTGTACTCATGGTTAAGGTCTTAACTCTTACTCTGGCATCATGGTTAAGGTCTTAACTCTTACTCTGGACTAATGGTTAAGGTCTTAACTCTTACTCTGGGCTAATGGTTAAGGTCTTAACTCTTACTCTGGCATCATGGTTAAGGTCTTAACTCTTACTCTGGACACATGGTTAAGGTCTTAACTCTTACTCTGGACTAATGGTTAAGGTCTTAACTCTTACTCTGGCATCATGGTTAAGGTCTTAACTCTTACTCTGGCATCATCGTTAAGGTCTTAACTCTTACTCTGGCATCATGGTTAAGGTCTTAACTCTTACTCTGGACTAATGGTTAAGGTCTTAACTCGTACTCTGAACTAATGGTTAATGTCTTAACTCGTACTCTGGCATCATGGTTAAGGTCTTCGACTCTTACTCTGGACTAATGGTTAGGGGCTTAACTCTTACTCTGGCATCATGGTTAAGGTCTTAACTCTTACTCTGGACTAATGGTAAGGTCTTAACTCTTACTCTGGGCTAATGGTTAAGGTCTTAACTCTTACTCTGGACTAATGGTTAAGGTCTTAACTCTTACTCTGGACTAATGGTTAAGGGCTTAACTCTTACTCTGGCATCACGGTTAAGGTCTTAACTCTTACTCTGGACTAATGGTTAAAGTCTTAACTCTTACTCTGGGCTAATGGTTAAGGTCTTAACTCTTACTCTGGACTAATGGTTAAGGTCTTAACTCTTACTCTGGACTAATGGTTAAGGTCTTAACTCCTACTCTGGTCTAATGGTTAAGGTCTTATCTCTTACTCTGGGCTAATGATTAAGGTCTTAACTCTTACTCTGGCATCATGGTTAAGGTTTTAACTCTTACTCTGGCATCATGGTTAAGGTCTTAACTCTTACTCTGGACTAATGGTTAAGGTCTTAACTCTTACTCTGGCATCATGGTTAAGGTCTTAACTCTTACTCTGGACTAATGGATAAGGTCTTAACTCTTACTCTGGACTAATGGTTAAGGTCTTAACTCTTACTCTAGCATCATGGTTAAGGTCTTAACTCTTACTCTGGACTAATGGTTAAGGTCTTAACTCTTACTCTGGCATCATGGTTAAGGTCTTAACTCTTACTATGGACTAATGGTTAAGGTCTTAACTCTTACTCTGGACTAATGGTTAAGGTCTTAACTCTTACTCTGGCATCATGGTTAAGGTCTTAGACTCTTACTCTGGAATAATGGTTACGGTCTTAACTCTTACTCTGGACTAATGGTTAAGGTCTTAACTCTTACTCTGGCATCACGGTTAAGGTCTTAACTCTTACTCTAGACTAATGGTTAAGGTCTTAACTCTTACTCTGGGCTAATGGTTAAGGTCTTAACTCTTACTCTGGACTAATGGTTAAGGTCTTAACTCTTACTCTGGACAAATGGTTAAGGTCTTAGACTCTTACTCTGGCATCACGGTTAAGGTCTTAACTCTTACTCTGAACTAATGGTTAAGGTCTTAACTCTTACTCTGGCATCATGGTTAAGTTCGTAACTCATACTGTGGCCTATTGGTTAAGGTCCTAACTCTTACTCTGGCATCATGGTTAATATCTTAACTCTTACTCTGGCATCATGGTTAAGGTCTTAACTCTTACTCTGGACTAATGGTTAAGGTCTTAACTCTTACTCTGGACTAATGGTTAAGGTCTTAACTCTTACTCTGGACTAATGGTTAAGGTCTTAACTCTTACTCTGGGCTAATGATTAAGGTCTTAATTCTTACTCTGGCATCATGGTTAAGGTCTTAACTCTTACTCTGGACTAATGGTTAAGGTCTTAACTCTTACTCTGGCATCACGGTTAAGGTCTTAACTCTTACTCTGGACTAATGGTTAAGGTCTTAACTCTTACTCTGGCATCATGGTTGAGGTCTTAACTCTTACTCTGGACTAATGGTTAAGGTCCTAACTCTTACTCTGGACTAATGGTTAAGGTCTTAACTCTTACTCTGGACTAATGGTTAAGGTCTTAACTCTTACTCTGGCATCATCGTTAAGGTCTTAACTCTTACTCTGGCATCATGGTTAAGGTCTTAACTCTTACTCTGGACTAATGGTTAAGGTCTTAACTCTTACTCTGGCATCATGGTTAAGGTCTTAACTCTGGCATCATGGTTAAGGTCTTAACTCTTACTCTGGACTAATGGTTAATGTCTTAACTCTTACTCTGGCATCATGGTTAAGGTCTTAGACTCATACTCTGGCATCATGGTTAAGGTCTTAACTCTTACTCTGGACTAATGGTTAAGGTCTTAACTCTTACTCTGGCATCATGGTTAAGGTCTTAGACTCTTACTCTGGACTAATGGTTAAGGTCTTAACTCTTACTCTGGGCTTATGGTTAAGGTCTTAACTCTTACTCTAGACTAATGGTTAAGGTCTTATCTCTTACTCTGGACTAATGGTTAAGGTCTTAGACTCTTACTCTGGCATCATGGATAAGGTCTTAGACTCTTACTCTGGACTACTGGTTAATGTCTTAACTCTTACTCTGGCGTCATGGTTAAGGTCTTAACTCTCACTCTGGCATCATGGTTAAGGTCTTAACTCTTACTCTGTACTCATGGTTAAGGTCTTAACTCTTACTCTGGCATCATGGTTAAGGTCTTAACTCTTACTCTGGACTAATGGTTAAGGTCTTAACTCTTACTCTGGGCTAATGGTTAAGGTCTTAACTCTTACTCTGGCATCATGGTTAAGGTCTTAACTCTTACTCTGGACACATGGTTAAGGTCTTAACTCTTACTCTGGACTAATGGTTAAGGTCTTAACTCTTACTCTGGCATCATGGTTAAGGTCTTAGACTCTTACTCTGGACTAATGGTTAAGGTCTTAACTCTTACTCTGGCATCATGGTTAAGGTCTTAACTCTGGCATCATGGTTAAGGCTCTTACTCTGGCATCATCGTTAAGGTCTTAACTCTTACTCTGGCATCATGGTTAAGGTCTTAACTCTTACTCTGGACTAATGGTTAAGGTCTTAACTCTTACTCTGGCATCATGGTTAAGGTCTTAACTCTGGCATCATGGTTAAGGTCTTAACTCTTACTCTGGACTAATGGTTAATGTCTTAACTCTTACTCTGGCATCATGGTTAAGGTCTTAGACTCATACTCTGGCATCATGGTTAAGGTCTTAACTCTTACTCTGGACTAATGGTTAAGGTCTTAACTCTTACTCTGGCATCATGGTTAAGGTCTTAGACTCTTACTCTGGACTAATGGTTAAGGTCTTAACTCTTACTCTGGGCTTATGGTTAAGGTCTTAACTCTTACTCTAGACTAATGGTTAAGGTCTTATCTCTTACTCTGGACTAATGGTTAAGGTCTTAGACTCTTACTCTGGCATCATGGATAAGGTCTTAGACTCTTACTCTGGACTACTGGTTAATGTCTTAACTCTTACTCTGGCGTCATGGTTAAGGTCTTAACTCTCACTCTGGCATCATGGTTAAGGTCTTAACTCTTACTCTGTACTCATGGTTAAGGTCTTAACTCTTACTCTGGCATCATGGTTAAGGTCTTAGCTCTTACTCTGGACTAATGGTTAAGGTCTTAACTCTTACTCTGGGCTAATGGTTAAGGTCTTAACTCTTACTCTGGCATCATGGTTAAGGTCTTAACTCTTACTCTGGACACATGGTTAAGGTCTTAACTCTTACTCTGGACTAATGGTTAAGGTCTTAACTCTTACTCTGGCATCATGGTTAAGGTCTTAGACTCTTACTCTGGACTAATGGTTAAGGTCTTAACTCTTACTCTGGCATCATGGTTAAGGTCTTAACTCTTACTCTGGACTAATGGTTAAGGTCTTAGACTCTTACTCTGGACTAATGGTTAAGGTCTTAACTTTTTCTCTGGGCTAATGGTTAAGGTCTTAGACTCTTACTCTGGCATCATGGTTAAGGTCTTAGACTCTTACTCTGGCATCAAGGTTAAGGTCTTAACTCTTACTCTGGCATCATGGTTAAGGTCTTAACTCTTACTCTGGACTAATGGTTAAGGTCTGAACTCTTACTCTGGACTAATGGTTAAGGTCTTAACTCTTACTCTCGACTAATGGTTAAGGTCTTAACTCTTACTCTGGACTTATGTTTAAGGTCTTAACTCTTACTCTGGACTAATGGTTAAGGTATTAACTCTTACTCTGGCATCATGGTTAAGGTCTTAATTCTTACTCTGGACTAATGGTTAAGGTCTTAACTCTTACTCTGGCATCATGGTTAAGGTCTTAACTCTTACTCTGGACTAATGGTTAAGGTCTTAACTCTTACTCTGGGATCATGGTTAAGTTCGTAACTCTTACTGTGGCCTATTGGTTAAGGTCCTAACTCTTACTCTGGCATCATGGTTAATGTCTTAACTCTTACTCTGGCATCATGGTTAAGGTCTTAACTCTTACTCTGGACTAATGGTTAAGGGCTTAACTCTTACTCTGGCATCACGGTTAAGGTCTTAACTCTTACTCTGGACTAATGGTTAAAGTCTTAACTCTTACTCTGGGCTAATGGTTAAGGTCTTAACTCTTACTCTGGACTAATGGTTAAGGTCTTAACTCTTACTCTGGACTAATGGTTAAGGTCTTAACTCCTACTCTGGTCTAATGGTTAAGGTCTTATCTCTTACTCTGGGCTAATGATTAAGGTCTTAACTCTTACTCTGGCATCATGGTTAAGGTCTTAACTCTTACTCTGGCATCATGGTTAAGGTCTTAACTCTTACTCTGGACTAATGGTTAAGGTCTTAACTCTTACTCTGGCATCACGGTTAAGGTCTTAACTCTTACTCTGGACTAATGGATAAGGTCTTAACTCTTACTCTGGACTAATGGTTAAGGTCTTAACTCTTACTCTAGCATCATGGTTAAGGTCTTAACTCTTACTCTGGACTAATGGTTAAGGTCTTAACTCTTACTCTGGCATCATGGTTAAGGTCTTAACTCTTACTATGGACTAATGGTTAAGGTCTTAACTCTTACTCTGGACTAATGGTTAAGGTCTTAACTCTTACTCTGGCATCATGGTTAAGGTCTTAGACTCTTACTCTGGAATAATGGTTAAGGTCTTAACTCTTACTCTGGACTAATGGTTAAGGTCTTAACTCTTACTCTGGCATCACAGTTAAGGTCTTAACTCTTACTCTGGACTAATGGTTAAGGTCTTAACTCTTACTCTGGGCTAATGGTTAAGGTCTTAACTCTTACTCTGGACTAATGGTTAAGGTCTTAACTCTTACTCTGGACAAATGGTTAAGGTCTTAGACTCTTACTCTGGCATCACGGTTAAGGTCTTAACTCTTACTCTGAACTAATGGTTAAGGTCTTCACTCTTACTCTGGCATCATGGTTAAGTTCGTAACTCATACTGTGGCCTATTGGTTAAGGTCCTAACTCTTACTCTGGCATCATGGTTAATATCTTAACTCTTACTCTGGCATCATTGTTAAGGTCTTAACTCTTACTCTGGACTAATGGTTAAGGTCTTAACTCTTACTCTAGCATCACGGTTAAGGTCTTAACTCTTACTCTGGGCTAATGGTTAAGGTCCTAACTCTTACTCTGGACTAATGGTAAAGGTCTTAACTCTTACTCTGGACTAATGGTTAAGGTCTTAACTCTTACTCTGGACTAATGGTTAAGGTCTTAACTCTTACTCTAGGCTAATGATTAAGGTCTTAATTCTTACTCTGGCATCATGGTTAAGGTCTTAACTCTTACTCTGGACTAATGGTTAAGGTCTTAACTCTTACTCTGGCATCACGGTTAAGGTCTTAACTCTTACTCTGGACTAATGGTTAAGGTCTTAACTCTTACTCTGGCATCATGGTTGAGGTCTTAACTCTTACTCTGGACTAATGGTTAAGGTCCTAACTCTTACTCTGGACTAATGGTTAAGGTCTTAACTCTTACTCTGGACTAATGGTTAAGGTCTTAACTCTTACTCTGGCATCATCGTTAAGGTCTTAACTCTTACTCTGGCATCATGGTTAAGGTCTTAACTCTTACTCTGGACTAATGGTTAAGGTCTTAACTCTTACTCTGGACTAATGGTTAAGGTCTTAACTCTTACTCTGGCATCATGGTTAAGGTCTTAACTCTGGCATCATGGTAAAGGTCTTAACTCTTACTCTGGACTAATGGTTAAGGTCTTAACTCTTACTCTGGCATCATGGTTAAGGTCTTAGACTCATACTCTGGCATCATGGTTAAGGTCTTAACTCTTACTCTGGACTAATGGTTAAGGTCTTAACTCTTACTCTGGCATCATGGTTAAGGTCTTAGACTCTTACTCTGGACTAATGGTTAAGGTCTTAACTCTTACTCTGGGCTAATGGTTAAGGTCTTAACTCTTACTCTAGACTAATGGTTAAGGTCTTATCTCTTACTCTGGACTAATGGTTAAGGTCTTAGACTCTTACTCTGGCATCATGGATAAGGTCTTAGACTCTTACTCTGGACTACTGGTTAATGTCTTAACTCTTACTCTGGTGTCATGGTTAAGGTCTTAACTCTCACTCTGGCATCATGGTTAAGGTCTTAACTCTTACTCTGTACTCATGGTTAAGGTCTTAACTCTTACTCTGGCATCATGGTTAAGGTCTTAACTCTTACTCTGGCATCATGGTTAAGGTCTTAACTCTTACTCTGGACTAATGGTTAAGGTCTTAACTCTTACTCTTGACTAATGGTTAAGGTCTTAACTCTTACTCTGGACTAATGGTTAAGGTCTTAGACTCTTACTCTGGCATCATGGTTAAGGTCTTAACTCTTACTCTGGCATCATCGTTAAGGTCTTAACTCTTACTCTGGCATCATGGTTAAGGTCTTAACTCTTACTCTGGACTAATGGTTAAGGTCTTAACTCGTACTCTGAACTAATGGTTAATGTCTTAACTCTTACTCTGGCATCATGGTTAAGGTCTTCGACTCTTACTCTGGACTAATGGTTAGGGTCTTAACTCTTACTCTGGCATCATGGTTAAGGTCTTAACTCTTACTCTGGACTAATGGTAAGGTCTTAACTCTTACTCTGGGCAAATGGTTAAGGTCTTAACTCTTACTCTGGACTAATGGTTAAGGTCTTAACTCTTACTCTGGACTAATGGTTAAGGGCTTAACTCTTACTCTGGCATCACGGTTAAGGTCTTAACTCTTACTCTGGACTAATGGTTAAAGTCTTAACTCTTACTCTGGGCTAATGGTTATGGTCTTAACTCTTACTCTGGACTAATGGTTAAGGTCTTAACTCATACTCTGGACTAATGGTTAAGGTCTTAACTCCTACTGTGGTCTAATGGTTAAGGTCTTATCTCTTACTCTGGGCTAATGATTAAGGTCTTAACTCTTACTCTGGCATCATGGTTAAGGTCTTAACTCTTACTCTGGCATCATGGTTAAGGTCTTAACTCTTACTCTGGACTAATGGTTAAGGTCTTAACTCTTACTCTGGCATCACGGTTAAGGTCTTAACTCTTACTCTGGACTAATGGATAAGGTCTTAACTCTTACTCTGGACTAATGGTTAAGGTCTTAACTCTTACTCTAGCATCATGGTTAAGGTCTTAACTCTTACTCTGGACTAATGGTTAAGGTCTTAACTCTTACTCTGGCATCATGGTTAAGGTCTTAACTCTTACTATGGACTAATGGTTAAGGTCTTAACTCTTACTCTGGACTAATGGTTAAGGTCTTAACTCTTACTCTGGCATCATGGTTAAGGTCTTAGACTCTTACTCTGGAATAATGGTTAAGGTCTTAACTCTTACTCTGGACTAATGGTTAAGGTCTTAACTCTTACTCTGGCATCACGGTTAAGGTCTTAACTCTTACTCTAGACTAATGGTTAAGGTCTTAACTCTTACTCTGGGCTAATGGTTAAGGTCTTAACTCTTACTCTGGACTAATGGTTAAGGTCTTAACTCTTACTCTGGACAAATGGTTAAGGTCTTAGACTCTTACTCTGGCATCACGGTTAAGGTCTTAACTCTTACTCTGAACTAATGGTTAAGGTCTTAACTCTTACTCTGGCATCATGGTTAAGTTCGTAACTCATACTGTGGCCTATTGGTTAAGGTCCTAACTCTTACTCTGGCATCATGGTTAATATCTTAACTCTTACTCTGGCATCATGGTTAAGGTCTTAACTCTTACTCTGGACTAATGGTTAAGGTCTTAACTCTTACTCTGGACTAATGGTTAAGGTCTTAACTCTTACTCTGGACTAATGGTTAAGGTCTTAACTCTTACTCTGGGCTAATGATTAAGGTCTTAATTCTTACTCTGGCATCATGGTTAAGGTCTTAACTTTTACTCTGGACTAATGGTTAAGGTCTTAACTCTTACTCTGGCATCACGGTTAAGGTCTTAACTCTTACTCTGGACTAATGGTTAAGGTCTTAACTCTTACTCTGGCATCATGGTTAATATCTTAACTCTTACTCTGGCATCATGGTTAAGGTCTTAACTCTTACTCTGGACTAATGCTTAAGGTCTTAACTCTTACTCTGGACTAATGGTTAAGGTCTTAACTCTTACTCTGGACTAATGGTTAAGGTCTTAACTCTTACTCTGGACTAATGGTTAAGGTCTTAACTCTTACTCTGGGCTAATGATTAAGGTCTTAATTCTTACTCTGGCATCATGGTTAAGGTCTTAACTCTTACTCTGGACTAATGGTTAAGGTCTTAACTCTTACTCTGGCATCACGGTTAAGGTCTTAACTCTTACTCTGGACTAATGGTTAAGGTCCTAACTCTTACTCTGGCATCATGGTTGAGGTCTTAACTCTTACTCTGGACTAATGGTTAAGGTCCTAACTCTTACTCTGGACTAATGGTTAAGGTCTTAACTCTTACTCTGGACTAATGGTTAAGGTCTTAACTCTTACTCTGGCATCATCGTTAAGGTCTTAACTCTTACTCTGGCATCATGGTTAAGGTCTTAACTCTTACTCTGGACTAATGGTTAAGGTCTTAACTCTTACTCTGGCATCATGGTTAAGGTCTTAACTCTGGCATCATGGTTAAGGTCTTAACTCTTACTCTGGACTAATGGTTAATGTCTTAACTCTTACTCTGGCATCATGGTTAAGGTCTTAGACTCATACTCTGGCATCATGGTTAAGGTCTTAACTCTTACTCTGGACTAATGGTTAAGGTCTTAACTCTTACTCTGGCATCATGGTTAAGGTCTTAGACTCTTACTCTGGACTAATGGTTAAGGTCTTAACTCTTACTCTGGGCTTATGGTTAAGGTCTTAACTCTTACTCTAGACTAATGGTTAAGGTCTTATCTCTTACTCTGGACTAATGGTTAAGGTCTTAGACTCTTACTCTGGCATCATGGATAAGGTCTTAGACTCTTACTCTGGACTACTGGTTAATGTCTTAACTCTTACTCTGGCGTCATGGTTAAGGTCTTAACTCTCACTCTGGCATCATGGTTAAGGTCTTAACTCTTACTCTGTACTCATGGTTAAGGTCTTAACTCTTACTCTGGCATCATGGTTAAGGTCTTAACTCTTACTCTGGACTAATGGTTAAGGTCTTAACTCTTACTCTGGGCTAATGGTTAAGGTCTTAACTCTTACTCTGGCATCATGGTTAAGGTCTTAACTCTTACTCTGGACACATGGTTAAGGTCTTAACTCTTACTCTGGACTAATGGTTAAGGTCTTAACTCTTACTCTGGCATCATGGTTAAGGTCTTAGACTCTTACTCTGGACTAATGGTTAAGGTCTTAACTCTTACTCTGGCATCATGGTTAAGGTCTTAACTCTGGCATCATGGTTAAGGCTCTTACTCTGGCATCATCGTTAAGGTCTTAACTCTTACTCTGGCATCATGGTTAAGGTCTTAACTCTTACTCTGGACTAATGGTTAAGGTCTTAACTCTTACTCTGGCATCATGGTTAAGGTCTTAACTCTGGCATCATGGTTAAGGTCTTAACTCTTACTCTGGACTAATGGTTAATGTCTTAACTCTTACTCTGGCATCATGGTTAAGGTCTTAGACTCATACTCTGGCATCATGGTTAAGGTCTTAACTCTTACTCTGGACTAATGGTTAAGGTCTTAACTCTTACTCTGGCATCATGGTTAAGGTCTTAGACTCTTACTCTGGACTAATGGTTAAAGTCTTAACTCTTACTCTGGGCTTATGGTTAAGGTCTTAACTCTTACTCTAGACTAATGGTTAAGGTCTTATCTCTTACTCTGGACATATGGTTAAGGTCTTAGACTCTTACTCTGGCATCATGGATAAGGTCTTAGACTCTTACTCTGGACTACTGGTTAATGTCTTAACTCTTACTCTGGCGTCATGGTTAAGGTCTTAACTCTCACTCTGGCATCATGGTTAAGGTCTTAACTCTTACTCTGTACTCATGGTTAAGGTCTTAACTCTTACTCTGGCATCATGGTTAAGGTCTTAACTCTTACTCTGGACTAATGGTTAAGGTCTTAACTCTTACTCTGGGCTAATGGTTAAGGTCTTAACTCTTACTCTGGCATCATGGTTAAGGTCTTAACTCTTACTCTGGACACATGGTTAAGGTCTTAACTCTTACTCTGGACTAATGGTTAAGGTCTTAACTCTTACTCTGGCATCATGGTTAAGGTCTTAGGCTCTTACTCTGGACTAATGGTTAAGGTCTTAACTCTTACTCTGGCATCATGGTTAAGGTCTTAACTCTTACTCTGGACTAATGGTTAAAGTCTTAGACTCTTACTATGGACTAATGGTTAAGGTCTTAACTTTTTCTCTGGGCTAATGGTTAAGGTCTTAGACTCTTACTCTGGCATCATGGTTAAGGTCTTAGACTCTTACTCTGGCATCAAGGTTAAGGTCTTAACTCTTACTCTGGCATCATGGTTAAGGTCTTAACTCTTACTCTGGACTAATGGTTAAGGTCTGAACTCTTACTCTGGACTAATGGTTAAGGTCTTAACTCTTACTCTCGACTAATGGTTAAGGTCTTAACTCTTACTCTGGACTTATGTTTAAGGTCTTAACTCTTACTCTGGACTAATGGTTATGGTATTAACTCTTACTCTGGCATCATGGTTAAGGTCTTAATTCTTACTCTGGACTAATGGTTAAGGTCTTAACTCTTACTCTGGCATCATGGTTAAGGTCTTAACTCTTACTCTGGACTAATGGTTAAGGTCTTAACTCTTACTCTGGGATCATGGTTAAGTTCGTAACTCTTACTGTGGCCTATTGGTTAAGGTCCTAACTCTTACTCTGGCATCATGGTTAATGTCTTAACTCTTACTCTGGCATCATGGTTAAGGTCTTAACTCTTACTCTGGACTAATGGTTAAGGGCTTAACTCTTACTCTGGCATCACGGTTAAGGTCTTAACTCTTACTCTGGACTAATGGTTAAAGTCTTAACTCTTACTCTGGGCTAATGGTTAAGGTCTTAACTCTTACTCTGGACTAATGGTTAAGGTCTTAACTCTTACTCTGGACTAATGGTTAAGGTCTTAACTCCTACTCTGGTCTAATGGTTAAGGTCTTATCTCTTACTCTGGGCTAATGATTAAGGTCTTAACTCTTACTCTGGCATCATGGTTAAGGTCTTAACTCTTACTCTGGCATCATGGTTAAGGTCTTAACTCTTACTCTGGACTAATGGTTAAGGTCTTAACTCTTACTCTGGCATCACGGTTAAGGTCTTAACTCTTACTCTGGACTAATGGATAAGGTCTTAACTCTTACTCTGGACTAATGGTTAAGGTCTTAACTCTTACTCTAGCATCATGGTTAAGGTCTTAACTCTTACTCTGGACTAATGGTTAAGGTCTTAACTCTTACTCTGGCATCATGGTTAAGGTCTTAACTCTTACTATGGACTAATGGTTAAGGTCTTAACTCTTACTCTGGACTAATGGTTAAGGTCTTAACTCTTACTCTGGCATCATGGTTAAGGTCTTAGACTCTTACTCTGGAATAATGGTTAAGGTCTTAACTCTTACTCTGGACTAATGGTTAAGGTCTTAACTCTTACTCTGGCATCACAGTTAAGGTCTTAACTCTTACTCTGGACTAATGGTTAAGGTCTTAACTCTTACTCTGGGCTAATGGTTAAGGTCTTAACTCTTACTCTGGACTAATGGTTAAGGTCTTAACTCTTACTCTGGACAAATGGTTAAGGTCTTAGACTCTTACTCTGGCATCACGGTTAAGGTCTTAACTCTTACTCTGAACTAATGGTTAAGGTCTTCACTCTTACTCTGGCATCATGGTTAAGTTCGTAACTCATACTGTGGCCTATTGGTTAAGGTCCTAACTCTTACTCTGGCATCATGGTTAATATCTTAACTCTTACTCTGGCATCATTGTTAAGGTCTTAACTCTTACTCTGGACTAATGGTTAAGGTCTTAACTCTTACTCTAGCATCACGGTTAAGGTCTTAACTCTTACTCTGGGCTAATGGTTAAGGTCCTTACTCTTACTCTGGACTAATGGTAAAGGTCTTAACTCTTACTCTGGACTAATGGTTAAGGTCTTAACTCTTACTCTGGACTAATGGTTAAGGTCTTAACTCTTACTCTAGGCTAATGATTAAGGTCTTAATTCTTACTCTGGCATCATGGTTAAGGTCTTAACTCTTACTCTGGACTAATGGTTAAGGTCTTAACTCTTACTCTGGCATCACGGTTAAGGTCTTAACTCTTACTCTGGACTAATGGTTAAGGTCTTAACTCTTACTCTGGCATCATGGTTGAGGTCTTAACTCTTACTCTGGACTAATGGTTAAGGTCCTAACTCTTACTCTGGACTAATGGTTAAGGTCTTAACTCTTACTCTGGACTAATGGTTAAGGTCTTAACTCTTACTCTGGCATCATCGTTAAGGTCTTAACTCTTACTCTGGCATCATGGTTAAGGTCTTAACTCTTACTCTGGACTAATGGTTAAGGTCTTAACTCTTACTCTGGACTAATGGTTAAGGTCTTAACTCTTACTCTGGCATCATGGTTAAGGTCTTAACTCTGGCATCATGGTTAAGGTCTTAACTCTTACTCTGGACTAATGGTTAAGGTCTTAACTCTTACTCTGGCATCATGGTTAAGGTCTTAGACTCATACTCTGGCATCATGGTTAAGGTCTTAACTCTTACTCTGGACTAATGGTTAAGGTCTTAACTCTTACTCTGGCATCATGGTTAAGGTCTTAGACTCTTACTCTGGACTAATGGTTAAGGTCTTAGCTCTTACTCTGGGCTAATGGTTAAGGTCTTAACTCTTACTCTAGACTAATGGTTAAGGTCTTATCTCTTACTCTGGACTAATGGTTAAGGTCTTAGACTCTTACTCTGGCATCATGGATAAGGTCTTAGACTCTTACTCTGGACTACTGGTTAATGTCTTAACTCTTACTCTGGTGTCATGGTTAAGGTCTTAACTCTCACTCTGGCATCATGGTTAAGGTCTTAACTCTTACTCTGTACTCATGGTTAAGGTCTTAACTCTTACTCTGGCATCATGGTTAAGGTCTTAACTCTTACTCTGGCATCATGGTTAAGGTCTTAACTCTTACTCTGGACTAATGGTTAAGGTCTTAACTCTTACTCTTGACTAATGGTTAAGGTCTTAACTCTTACTCTGGACTAATGGTTAAGGTCTTAGACTCTTACTCTGGCATCATGGTTAAGGTCTTAACTCTTACTCTGGCATCATCGTTAAGGTCTTAACTCTTACTCTGGCATCATGGTTAAGGTCTTAACTCTTACTCTGGACTAATGGTTAAGGTCTTAACTCGTACTCTGAACTAATGGTTAATGTCTTAACTCTTACTCTGGCATCATGGTTAAGGTCTTCGACTCTTACTCTGGACTAATGGTTAGGGTCTTAACTCTTACTCTGGCATCATGGTTAAGGTCTTCGACTCTTACTCTGGACTAATGGTTAGGGTCTTAACTCTTACTCTGGCATCATGGTTAAGGGCTTAACTCTTACTCTGGCATCACGGTTAAGGTCTTAACTCTTACTCTGGACTAATGGTTAAAGTCTTAACTCTTACTCTGGGCTAATGGTTATGGTCTTAACTCTTACTCTGGACTAATGGTTAAGGTCTTAACTCATACTCTGGACTAATGGTTAAGGTCTTAACTCCTACTGTGGTCTAATGGTTAAGGTCTTATCTCTTACTCTGGGCTAATGATTAAGGTCCTAACTCTTACTCTGGCATCATGGTTAAGGTCGTAACTCTTACTCTGGCATCATGGTTAAGGTCTTAACTCTTACTCTGGACTAATGGTTAAGGTCTTAACTCTTACTCTGGCATCACGGTTAAGGTCTTAACTCTTACTCTGGACTAATGGATAAGGTCTTAACTCTTACTCTGGACTAATGGTTAAGGTCTTAACTCTTACTCTAGCATCATGGTTAAGGTCTTAACTCTTACTCTGGACTAATGGTTAAGGTCTTAACTCTTACTCTGGCATCATGGTTAAGGTCTTAACTCTTACTATGGACTAATGGTTAAGGTCTTAACTCTTACTCTGGACTAATGGTTAAGGTCTTAACTCTTACTCTGGACTAATGGTTAAGGTCTTAACTCTTACTCTGGCATCACGGTTAAGGTCTTAACTCTTACTCTAGACTAATGGTTAAGGTCTTAACTCTTACTCTGGGCTAATGGTTAAGGTCTTAACTCTTACTCTGGACTAATGGTTAAGGTCTTAACTCTTACTCTGGACAAATGGTTAAGGTCTTAGACTCTTACTCTGGCATCACGGTTAAGGTCTTAACTCTTACTCTGAACTAATGGTTAATGTCTTAACTCTTACTCTGGCATCATGGTTAAGTTCGTAACTCATACTGTGGCCTATTGGTTAAGGTCCTAACTCTTACTCTGGCATCATGGTTAATTTCTTAACTCTTACTCTGGCATCATGGTTAAGGTCTTAACTCTTACTCTGGACTAATGGTTAAGGTCTTAACTCTTACTCTGGACTAATGGTTAAGGTCTTAACTCTTACTCTGGACTAATGGTTAAGGTCTTAACTCTTACTCTGGGCTAATGATTAAGGTCTTAATTCTTACTCTGGCATCATGGTTAAGGTCTTAACTCTTACTCTGGACTAATGGTTAAGGTCTTAACTCTTACTCTGGCATCACGGTTAAGGTCTTAACTCTTACTCTGGACTAATGGTTAAGGTCTTAACTCTTACTCTGGCATCATGGTTGAGGTCTTAACTCTTACTCTGGACTAATGGTTAAGGTCCTAACTCTTACTCTGGACTAATGGTTAAGGTCTTAACTCTTACTCTGGACTAATGGTTAAGGTCTTAACTCTTACTCTGGCATCATCGTTAAGGTCTTAACTCTTACTCTGGCATCATGGTTAAGGTCTTAACTCTTACTCTGGACTAATGGTTAAGGTCTTAACTCTTACTCTGGCATCATGGTTAAGGTCTTAACTCTGGCATCATGGTTAAGGTCTTAACTCTTACTCTGGACTAATGGTTAATGTCTTAACTCTTACTCTGGCATCATGGTTAAGGTCTTAGACTCATACTCTGGCATCATGGTTAAGGTCTTAACTCTTCCTCTGGACTAATGGTTAAGGTCTTAACTCTTACTCTGGCATCATGGTTAAGGTCTTAGACTCTTACTCTGGACTAATGGTTAGGTCTTAACTCTTACTCTGGGCTTATGGTTAAGGTCTTAACTCTTACTCTAGACTAATGGTTAAGGTCTTATCTCTTACTCTGGACTAATGTTTAAGGTCTTAGACTCTTACTCTGGCATCATGGATAAGGTCTTAGACTCTTACTCTGGACTACTGGTTAATGTCTTAACTCTTACTCTGGCGTCATGGTTAAGGTCTTAACTCTCACTCTGGCATCATGGTTAAGGTCTTAACTCTTACTCTGTACTCATGGTTAAGGTCTTAACTCTTACTCTGGCATCATGGTTAAGGTCTTAACTCTTACTCTGGACTAATGGTTAAGGTCTTAACTCTTACTCTGGGCTAATGGTTAAGGTCTTAACTCTTACTCTGGCATCATGGTTAAGGTCTTAACTCTTACTCTGGACACATGGTTAAGGTCTTAACTCTTACTCTGGACTAATGGTTAAGGTCTTAACTCTTACTCTGGCATCATGGTTAAGGTCTTAGACTCTTACTCTGGACTAATGGTTAAGGTCTTAACTCTTACTCTGGCATCATGGTTAAGGTCTTAACTCTTACTCTGGACTAATGGTTACGGTCTTAGACTCTTACTCTGGACTAATGGTTAAGGTCTTAACTTTTTCTCTGGGCTAATGGTTAAGGTCTTAGACTCTTACTCTGGCATCATGGTTAAGGTCTTAGACTCTTACTCTGGCATCAAGGTTAAGGTCTTAACTCTTACTCTGGCATCATGGTTAAGTTCTTAACTCTTACTCTGGACTAATGGTTAAGGTCTGAACTCTTACTCTGGACTAATGGTTAAGGTCTTAACTCTTACTCTCGACTAATGGTTAAGGTCTTAACTCTTACTCTCGACTAATGGTTAAGGTCTTAACTCTTACTCTGGCATCATGGTTAAGGTCTTAGACTCTTACTCTGGACTAATGGTTAAGGTCTTAACTCATACTCTGGACTTATGTTTAAGGTCTTAACTCTTACTCTGGACTAATGGTTAAGGTATTAACTCTTACTCTGGCATCATGGTTAAGGTCTTAACTCTTACTCTGGACTAATGGTTAAGGTCTTAACTCTTACTCTGGCATCATGGTTAAGGTCTTAACTCTTACTCTGGACTAATGGTTAAGGTCTTAACTCTTACTCTGGGATCATGGTTAAGTTCGTAACTCTTACTGTGGCCTATTGGTTAAGGTCCTAACTCTTACTCTGGCATCATGGTTAATGTCTTAACTCTTACTCTGGCATCATGGTTAAGGTCTTAACTCTTACTCTGGACTAATGGTTAAGGGCTTAACTCTTACTCTGGCATCACGGTTAAGGTCTTAACTCTTACTCTGGACTAATGGTTAAAGTCTTAACTCTTACTCTGGGCTAATGGTTAAGGTCTTAACTCTTACTCTGGACTAATGGTTAAGGTCTTAACTCTTACTCTGGACTAATGGTTAAGGTCTTAACTCCTACTCTGGTCTAATGGTTAAGGTCTTATCTCTTACTCTGGGCTAATGATTAAGGTCTTAACTCTTACTCTGGCATCATGGTTAAGGTCTTAACTCTTACTCTGGCATCATGGTTAAGGTCTTAACTCTTACTCTGGACTAATGGTTAAGGTCTTAACTCTTACTCTGGCATCACGGTTAAGGTCTTAACTCTTACTCTGGACTAATGGATAAGGTCTTAACTCTTACTCTGGACTAATGGTTAAGGTCTTAACTCTTACTCTAGCATCATGGTTAAGGTCTTAACTCTTACTCTGGACTAATGGTTAAGGTCTTAACTCTTACTCTGGCATCATGGTTAAGGTCTTAACTCTTACTATGGACTAATGGTTAAGGTCTTAACTCTTACTCTGGACTAATGGTTAAGGTCTTAACTCTTACTCTGGCATCATGGTTAAGGTCTTAGACTCTTACTCTGGAATAATGGTTAAGGTCTTAACTCTTACTCTGGACTAATGGTTAAGGTCTTAACTCTTACTCTGGCATCACGGTTAAGGTCTTAACTCTTACTCTGGACTAATGGTTAAGGTCTTAACTCTTACTCTGGGCTAATGGTTAAGGTCCTAACTCTTACTCTGGACTAATGGTTAAGGTCTTAACTCTTACTCTGGACAAATGGTTAAGGTCTTAGACTCTTACTCTGGCATCACGGTTAAGGTCCTAACTCTTACTCTGAACTAATGGTTCAGGTCTTAACTCTTACTCTGGCATCATGGTTAAGTTCGTAACTCATACTGTGGCCTATTGGTTAAGGTCCTAACTCTTACTCTGGCATCATGGTTAATATCTTAACTCTTACTCTGGCATCATTGTTAAGGTCTTAACTCTTACTCTGGACTAATGGTTAAGGTCTTAACTCTTACTCTGGACTAATGGTTAAGGTCTTAACTCTTACTCTAGGCTAATGATTAAGGTCTTAATTCTTACTCTGGCATCATGGTTAAGGTCTTAACTCTTACTCTGGACTAATGGTTAAGGTCTTAACTCTTACTCTGGCATCACGGTTAAGGTCTTAACTCTTACTCTGGACTAATGGTTAAGGTCTTAACTCTTACTCTGGCATCATGGTTGAGGTCTTAACTCTTACTCTGGACTAATGGTTAAGGTCCTAACTCTTACTCTGGACTAATGGTTAAGGTCTTAACTCTTACTCTGGACTAATGGTTAAGGTCTTAACTCTTACTCTGGCATCATCGTTAAGGTCTTAACTCTTACTCTGGCATCATGGTTAAGGTCTTAACTCTTACTCTGGACTAATGGTTAAGGTCTTAACTCTTACTCTGGACTAATGGTTAAGGTCTTAACTCTTACTCTGGCATCATGGTTAAGGTCTTAACTCTGGCATCATGGTTAAGGTCTGAACTCTTACTCTGGACTAATGGTTAAGGTCTTAACTCTTACTCTGGCATCATGGTTAAGGTCTTAGACTCATACTCTGGCATCATGGTTAAGGTCTTAACTCTTACTCTGGACTAATGGTTAAGGTCTTAACTCTTACTCTGGCATCATGGTTAAGGTCTTAGACTCTTACTCTGGACTAATGGTTAAGGTCTTAACTCTTACTCTGGGCTAATGGTTAAGGTCTTAACTCTTACTCTAGACTAATGGTTAAGGTCTTATCTCTTACTCTTGACTAATGGTTAAGGTCTTAGACTCTTACTCTGGCATCATGGATAAGGTCTTATACTCTTACTCTGGACTACTGGTTAATGTCTTAACTCTTACTCTTGTGTCATGGTTAAGGTCTTAACTCTCACTCTGGCATCATGGTTAAGGTCTTAACTCTTACTCTGTACTCATGGTTAAGGTCTTAACTCTTACTCTGGCATCATGGTTAAGGTCTTAACTCTTACTCTGGCATCATGGTTAAGGTCTTAACTCTTACTCTGGACTAATGGTTAAGGTCTTAACTCTTACTCTTGACTAATGGTTAAGGTCTTAACTCTTACTCTGGACTAATGGTTAAGGTCTTAGACTCTTACTCTGGCATCATGGTTAAGGTCTTAACTCTTACTCTGGCATCATCGTTAAGGTCTTAACTCTTACTCTGGCATCATGGTTAAGGTCTTAACTCTTACTCTGGACTAATGGTTAAGGTCTTAACTCGTACTCTGAACTAATGGTTAATGTCTTAACTCTTACTCTGGCATCATGGTTAAGGTCTTCGACTCTTACTCTGGACTAATGGTTAGGGGCTTAACTCTTACTCTGGCATCATGGTTAAGGTCTTAACTCTTACTCTGGACTAATGGTAAGGTCTTAACTCTTACTCTGGGCTAATGGTTAAGGTCTTAACTCTTACTCTGGACTAATGGTTAAGGTCTTAACTCTTACTCTGGCATCATGGTTAAGGTCTTAACTCTTACTCAGGACTAATGGTTAAGGTCCTAACTCTTACTCTTGACTAATGGTTAAGGTCTTAACTCTTACTCTGGACTAATGGTTAAGGTCTTAACTCTTACTCTGGACTAATGGTTAAGGTCTTAACTCTTACTCTGACATCATGGTTAATGTCTTTACTCTTACTCTGGACTAATGGTTAAGGTCTTAACTCTTACTCTGGGCTAATGGTTAAGGTCTTAACTCTTACTCTGGACTAATGGTTAAGGTCTTATCTCTTACTCTGGACTAATGGTTAAGGACTTAGACTATTACTCTGGCATCATGAATAAGGTCTTAGACTCTTACTCTGGACTACTGGTTAATGTCTTAACTCTTACTCTGGCATCATGGTTAAGGTCTTAACTCTCACTCTGGCATCATGGTTAAGGTCTTAACTCTTACTCTGTACTCATGGTTAAGGTCTTAACTCTTACTCTGACATCATGGTTAAGGTCTTAACTCTTACTCTGGAATAATGGTTAAGGTCTTAACTCTTACTCTGGCATCATTGTTAAGGTCTTAGACTCTTACTCTGGACTAATGGTTAAGGTCTTAACTCTTACTCTGGCATCATGGTTAAGGTCTTAACTCTTACTCTGGACTAATGGTTAAGGTCTTAGACTCTTACTCTGGACTAATGGTTAAGGTCTTAACTCTTTCTCTGGGCTAATGGTTAAGGTCTTAGACTCTTACTCTGGCATCATGGTTAAGGTCTTAGACTCTTACTCTGGCATCAAGGTTAAGGTCTTAACTCTTACTCTGGCATCATGGTTAAGGTCTTAACTCTTACTCTGGACTAATGGTTAAGGTCTTAACTCTTACTCTGGACTAATGGTTAAGGTCTTAACTCTTACTCTGGACTAATGGTTAAGGTCTTAACTCTTACTCTGGACTAATGGTTAAGGTCTTAGACTCTTACTCTCGACTAATGGTTAAGGTCCTAACTCTTACTCTGGCATCATGGTTAAGGTCTTAGACTCTTACTCTGGACTATTGGCTAAGGTCTTAACTCATACTCTGGACTAATGGTTAAAGTCTTAGACTCTTACTCTGGACTAATGGTTAAGGTCTTAACTCTTACTCTGGACTAATGGTTAAGGTCTTAACTCTTACTCTGGACTAATGGTTAAGGTCTTAACTCTTACTCGGGCATCATGGTTAAGGTCTTAGACTCTTACTCTGGACTAATGGTTAAGGTCTTAAATCTTACTCTGGACTAATGGTTAAGGTCTTAACTCTTACTCTAGCATCATGGTTAAGGTCTTAACTCTTACTCTGGCATCATGGTTAAGGTCTTAACTCTTACTCTGGACTAATGGTTAAGGTCTTAACTCGTACTCTGAACTAATGGTTAATGTCTTAACTCTTACTCTGGCATCATGGTTAAGGTCTTCGACTCTTACTCTGGACTAATGGTTAGGGGCTTAACTCTTACTCTGGCATCATGGTTAAGGTCTTAACTCTTACTCTGGACTAATGGTAAGGTCTTAACTCTTACTCTGGGCTAATGGTTAAGGTCTTAACTCTTACTCTGGACTAATGGTTAAGGTCTTAACTCTTACTCTGGCATCATGGTTAAGGTCTTAACTCTTACTCAGGACTAATGGTTAAGGTCCTAACTCTTACTCTTGACTAATGGTTAAGGTCTTAACTCTTACTCTGGACTAATGGTTAAGGTCTTAACTCTTACTCTGGACTAATGGTTAAGGTCTTAACTCTTACTCTGACATCATGGTTAATGTCTTAACTCTTACTCTGGACTACCGGTTAAGGTCTTAACTCTTACTCTGGGCTAATGGTTAAGGTCTTAACTCTTACTCTGGACTAATGGTTAAGGTCTTATCTCTTACTCTGGACTAATGGTTAAGGACTTAGACTATTACTCTGGCATCATGAATAAGGTCTTAGACTCTTACTCTGGACTACTGGTTAATGTCTTAACTCTTACTCTGGCATCATGGTTAAGGTCTTAACTCTCACTCTGGCATCATGGTTAAGGTCTTAACTCTTACTCTGTACTCATGGTTAAGGTCTTAACTCTTACTCTGACATCATGGTTAAGGTCTTAACTCTTACTCTGGACTAATGGTTAAGGTCTTAACTCTCACTCTGGACTAATGGTTAAGGTCTTAACTCTTACTCTAGCATCATGGTTAAGGTCTTAACTCTTACTCTGGAATAATGGTTAAGGTCTTAACTCTTACTCTGGCATCATTGTTAAGGTCTTAGACTCTTACTCTGGACTAATGGTTAAGGTCTTAACTCTTACTCTGGCATCATGGTTAAGGTCTTAACTCTTACTCTGGACTAATGGTTAAGGTCTTAGACTCTTACTCTGGACTAATGGTTAAGGTCTTAACTCTTTCTCTGGGCTAATGGTTAAGGTCTTAGACTCTTACTCTGGCATCATGGTTAAGGTCTTAGACTCTTACTCTGGCATCAAGGTTAAGGTCTTAACTCTTACTCTGGCATCATGGTTAAGGTCTTAACTCTTACTCTGGACTAATGGTTAAGGTCTGAACTCTTACTCTGGACTAATGGTTAAGGTCTTAACTCTTACTCTGGACTAATGGTTAAGGTCTTAACTCTTACTCTGGACTAATGGTTAAGGTCTTAGACTCTTACTCTCGACTAATGGTTAAGGTCCTAACTCTTACTCTGGCATCATGGTTAAGGTCTTAGACTCTTACTCTGGACTATTGGCTAAGGTCTTAACTCATACTCTGGACTAATGGTTAAAGTCTTAGACTCTTACTCTGGACTAATGGTTAAGGTCTTAACTCTTACTCTGGACTAATGGTTAAGGTCTTAACTCTTACTCTGGACTAATGGTTAAGGTCTTAACTCTTACTCGGGCATCATGGTTAAGGTCTTAGACTCTTACTCTGGACTAATGGTTAAGGTCTTAAATCTTACTCTGGACTAATGGTTAAGGTCTTAACTCTTACTCTAGCATCATGGTTAAGGTCTTAACTCTTACTCTGGACTATGGTTAAGGTCTTAACTCTTACTCTGGCATCATGGTTAAGGTCTTAACTCTTACTCTGGCATCATGGTTAAGGTCTTAACTCTTACTCTGGACTAATGGTTAAGGTCTTAACTCTTACTCTGGACTAATGGTTAAGGTCTTAACTCTTACTCTAGACTAATGGTTAAGGTTTTAACTCTTACTCTGGCATCATGGTTAAGTTCTTCGACTCTTACTCTGGACTAATGGTTAAGGTCTTAACTCTTACTCTGGACTAATGGTTAAGGGCTTAACTCTTAATCTGGCATCATGGTTAAGGTCTTAACTCTTACTCTGGACTAATGGTAAGGTCTTAACTCTTACTCTGGGCTAATGGTTAAGGTCTTAACTCTTACTCTGGACTAATGGTTAAGGTCTTAACTCTTACTCTGGACTAATGGTTAAGGTCTTAACTCTTACTCTGGACTAATGGTTAAGGTCTTAACTCTTACTCTGGCATCATGGTTAATGTCTTAACTCTTACTCTGACTAATGGTTAAGGTCTTAACTCTTACTCTGGGCTAATGGTTAAGGTCTTATCTCTTACTCTGGACTAATGGTTAAGGACTTAGACTCTTACTCTGGCATCATGAATAAGGTCTTAGACTCTTACTCTGGACTACTGGTTAATGTCTTAACTCTTTCTCTGGCATCATGGTTAAGGGCTTAACTCTTACTCTGTACTCATGGTTAAGGTCTTAACTCTTACTCTGACATCATGGTTAAGGTCTTAACTCTTACTCTGGACTAATGGTTAAGGTCTTACCTCTCACTCTGGACTAATGGTTAAGGTCTTAACTCTTACTCTGGACTAATGGTTAAGGTCTTAACTCTTACTCTGGCATCATGGTTAAGGTCTTAGACTCTTACTCTGGACTAATGGTTAAGGTCTTAACTCTTACTCTGGCATCATGGCTAAGGTCTTAACTCTTACTCTAGACTAATGGTTAAGGTCTTAGACTCTTACTCTGGACTAATGGTTAAGGTCTTAACTCTTTCTCTGGACTAATGGTTAAGGTCTTAACTCTTACTCTGGCATCACGGTTACGGTCTTAACTCTTACTCTGGACTAATGGTTAAGGTCTTAACTCTTACTCTGGGCCAATGGTTAAGGTCTTATCTCTTACTCTGGACTAATGGTTAAGGTCTTAACTCTTACTCTGGACTAATGGTTAAGGTCTTAACTCCTACTCTGGACTAATGGTTAAGGTCTTAACTCTTACTCTGGACTAATGGTTAAGGTCTTAACTCTTACTCTGGACTAATGGTTAAGGTCTTAACTCTTACTCTGGCATCATGGTTAATGTCTTAACTCTTACTCTGGACTAATGGTTAAGGTCTTAACTCTTACTCTGGGCTAATGGTTAAGGTCTTAACTCTTACTCTGGACTAATGGTTAAGGTCTTATCTCTTACTCTGGACTAATGGTTAAGGACTTAGACTCTTACTCTGGCATCATGAATATGGTCGTAGACTCTTACGCTGGACTACTGGTTAATGTCTTAACTCTTACTCTGGCATCATGGTTAAGGGCTTAACTCTTACTCTGTACTCATGGTTAAGGTCTTAACTCTTACTCTGACATCATGGTTAAGGTCTTAACTCTTACTCTGGACTAATGGTTAAGGTCTTAACTCTCACTCTGGACTAATGGTTAAGGTCTTAACTCTTACTCTAGCATCATGGTTAAGGTCTTAACTCTTACTCTGGACTAATGGTTAAGGTCTTAACTCTTACTCTGGACTAATGGTTAAGGTCTTAACTCTTACTCTGGCATCATGGTTAAGGTCTTAGACTCTTACTCTGGACTAATGGTTAAGGTCTTAACTCTTACTCTGGCATCATGGTTAAGGTCTTAACTCTTACTCTGAACTAATGGTTAAGGTCTTAACTCTTACTCTGAACTAATGGTTAATGTCTTAACTATTACTCTGGCATCATGGTTAAGGTCTTCGACTCTTACTCTGGACTAATGGTTAGGGGCTTAACTCTTACTCTGGCATCATGGTTAAGGTCTTAACTCTTACTCTGGACTAATGGTAAGGTCTTAACTCTTACTCTGGGCTAATGGTTAAGGTCTTAAATCTTACTCTGGACTAATGGTTAACGTCTTAACTCTTACTCTGGACTAATGGTTAAGGTCTTAACTCTTACTCTGGACTAATGGTTAAGGTCTTAACTCTTACTCTGGCATCATGGTTAATGTCTTAACTCTTACTCTGGACTAATGGTTAAGGTCTTAACTCTTACTCTGGACTAATGGTTAAGGTCTTATCTCTTACTCTGGACTAATGGTTAAGGACTTAGACTCTTACTCTGGCATCATGAATATGGTCGTAGACTCTTACGCTGGACTACTGGTTAATGTCTTAACTCTTACTCTGGCATCATGGTTAAGGGCTTAACTCTTACTCTGTACTCATGGTTAAGGTCTTAACTCTTACTCTGACATCATGGTTAAGGTCTTAATTCTTACTCTGGACTAATGGTTAAGGTCTTAACTCTCACTCTGGACTAATGGTTAAGGTCTTAACTCTTACTCTAGCATCATGGTTAAGGTCTTAACTCTTACTCTGGACTAATGGTTAAGGTCTTAACTCTTACTCTGGACTAATGGTTAAGGTCTTAACTCTTACTCTGGCATCATGGTTAAGGTCTTAGACTCTTACTCTGGACTAATGGTTAAGGTCTTAACTCTTACTCTGGCATCATGGTTAAGGTCTTAACTCTTACTCTGGACTAATGGGTAAGGTCTTAGACTCTTACTCTGGACTAATGGTTAAGGTCTTAACTCTTTCTCTGGGCTAATGGTTAAGGTCTTAGACTCTTACTCTGGCATCATGGTTAAGGTCTTAACTCTTACTATGGACTAATGGTTAAGGTCTTAACTCTTACTCTGGACTAATGGTTAAGGTCTTAACTCTTACTCTGGCATCATGGTTAAGGTCTTAGACTCTTACTCTGGAATAATGGTTAAGGTCTTAACTCTTACTCTGGACTAATGGTTAAGGTCTTAACTCTTACTCTGGCATCACGGTTAAGGTCTTAACTCTTACTCTAGACTAATGGTTAAGGTCTTAACTCTTACTCTGGGCTAATGGTTAAGGTCTTAACTCTTACTCTGGACTAATGGTTAAGGTCTTAACTCTTACTCTGGACAAATGGTTAAGGTCTTAGACTCCTACTCTGGCATCACGGTTAAGGTCTTAACTCTTACTCTGAACTAATGGTTAAGGTCTTAACTCTTACTCTGGCATCATGGTTAAGTTCGTAACTCATACTGTGGCCTATTGGTTAAGGTCCTAACTCTTACTCTGGCATCATGGTTAATATCTTAACTCTTACTCTGGCATCATGGTTAAGGTCTTAACTCTTACTCTGGACTAATGGTTAAGGTCTTAACTCTTACTCTGGACTAATGGTTAAGGTCTTAACTCTTACTCTGGACTAATGGTTAAGGTCTTAACTCTTACTCTGGACTAATGGTTAAGGTCTTAACTCTTACTCTGGGCTAATGATTAAGGTCTTAATTCTTACTCTGGCATCATGGTTAAGGTCTTAACTCTTACTCTGGACTAATGGTTAAGGTCTTAACTCTTACTCTGGCATCACGGTTAAGGTCTTAACTCTTACTCTGGACTAATGGTTAAGGTCTTAACTCTTACTCTGGCATCATGGTTGAGGTCTTAACTCTTACTCTGGACTAATGGTTAAGGTCCTAACTCTTACTCTGGACTAATGGTTAAGGTCTTAACTCTTACTCTGGACTAATGGTTAAGGTCTTAACTCTTACTCTGGCATCACGGTTAAGGTCTTAACTCTTACTCTAGACTAATGGTTAAGGTCTTAACTCTTACTCTGCGCTAATGGTTAAGGTCTTAACTCTTACTCTGGACTAATGGTTAAGGTCTTAACTCTTACTCTGGACAAATGGTTAAGGTCTTAGACTCTTACTCTGGCATCACGGTTAAGGTCTTAACTCTTACTCTGAACTAATGGTTAAGGTCTTAACTCTTACTCTGGCATCATGGTTAAGTTCGTAACTCATACTGTGGCCTATTGGTTAAGGTCCTAACTCTTACTCTGGCATCATGGTTAATATCTTAACTCTTACTCTGGCATCATGGTTAAGGTCTTAACTCTTACTCTGGACTAATGGTTAAGGTCTTAACTCTTACTCTGGACTAATGGTTAAGGTCTTAACTCTTACTCTGGACTAATGGTTAAGGTCTTAACTCTTACTCTGGACTAATGGTTAAGGTCTTAACTCTTACTCTGGGCTAATGATTAAGGTCTTAATTCTTACTCTGGCATCATGGTTAAGGTCTTAACTCTTACTCTGGACTAATGGTTAAGGTCTTAACTCTTACTCTGGCATCACGGTTAAGGTCTTAACTCTTACTCTGGACTAATGGTTAAGGTCTTAACTCTTACTCTGGCATCATGGTTGAGGTCTTAACTCTTACTCTGGACTAATGGTTAAGGTCCTAACTCTTACTCTGGACTAATGGTTAGGGTCTTAACTCTTACTCTGGACTAATGGTTAAGGTCTTAACTCTTACTCTGGCATCATCGTTAAGGTCTTAACTCTTACTCTGGACTAATGGTTAAGGTCTTAACTCTTACTCTGGCATCATGGTTAAGGTCTTAACTCTGGCATCATGGTTAAGGTCTTAACTCTTACTCTGGACTAATGGTTAATGTCTTAACTCTCACTCTGGCATCATGGTTAAGGTCTTAGACTCATACTCTGGCATCATGGTTAAGGTCTTAACTCTTACTCTGGACTAATGGTTAAGGTCTTAACTCTTACTCTGGCATCATGGTTAAGGTCTTAGACTCTTACTCTGGACTAATGGTTAAGGTCTTAACTCTTACTCTGGGCTTATGGTTAAGGTCTTAACTCTTACTCTAGACTAATGGTTAAGGTCTTATCTCTTACTCTGGACTAATGGTTAAGGTCTTAGACTCTTACTCTGGCATCATGGATAAGGTCTTAGACTCTTACTCTGGACTACTGGTTAATGTCTTAACTCTTACTCTGGCGTCATGGTTAAGGTCTTAACTCTCACTCTGGCATCATGGTTAAGGTCTTAACTCTTACTCTGTACTCATGGTTAAGGTCTTAACTCTTACTCTGGCATCATGGTTAAGGTCTTAACTCTTACTCTGGACTAATGGTTAAGGTCTTAACTCTTACTCTGGGCTAATGGTTAAGGTCTTAACTCTTACTCCGGCATCATGGTTAAGGTCTTAACTCTTACTCTGGACACATGGTTAAGGTCTTAACTCTTACTCTGGACTAATGGTTAAGGTCTTAACTCTTACTCTGGCATCATGGTTAAGGTCTTAGACTCTTACTCTGGACTAATGGTTAAGGTCTTAACTCTTACTCTGGCATCATGGTTAAGGTCTTAACTCTTACTCTGGACTAATGGTTAAGGTCTTAGACTCTTACTCTGGACTAATGGTTAAGGTCTTAACTTTTTCTCTGGGCTAATGGTTAAGGTCTTAGACTCTTACTCTGGCATCATGGTTAAGGTCTTAGACTCTTACTCTGGCATCAAGGTTAAGGTCTTAACTCTTACTCTGGCATCATGGTTAAGGTCTTAACTCTTACTCTGGACTAATGGTTAAGGTCTGAACTCTTACTCTGGACTAATGGTTAAGGTCTTAACTCTTACTCTCGACTAATGGTTAAGGTCTTAACTCTTACTCTCGACTAATGGTTAAGGTCTTAACTCTTACTCTGGCATCATGGTTAAGGTCTTAGACTCTTACTCTGGACTAATGGTTAAGGTCTTAACTCATACTCTGGACTTATGTTTAAGGTCTTAACTCTTACTCTGGACTAATGGTTAAGGTATTAACTCTTACTCTGGCATCATGGTTAAGGTCTTAACTCTTACTCTGGACTAATGGTTAAGGTCTTAACTCTTACTCTGGCATCATGGTTAAGGTCTTAACTCTTACTCTGGACTAATGGTTAAGGTCTTAACTCTTACTCTGGGATCATGGTTAAGTTCGTAACTCTTACTGTGGCCTATTGGTTAAGGTCCTACCTCTTACTCTGGCATCATGGTTAATGTCTTAACTCCTACTCTGGCATCATGGTTAAGGTCTTAACTCTTACTCTGGACTAATGATTAAGGGCTTAACTCTTACTCTGGCATCACGGTTAAGGTCTTAACTCTTACTCTGGACTAATGGTTAAAGTCTTAACTCTTACTCTGGGCTAATGGTTAAGGTCTTAACTCTTACTCTGGACTAATGGTTAAGGTCTTAACTCTTACTCTGGACTAATGGTTAAGGTCTTAACTCCTACTCTGGTCTAATGTTTAAGGTCTTATCTCTTACTCTGGGCTAATGATTAAGGTCTTAACTCTTACTCTGGCATCATGGTTAAGGTCTTAACTCTTACTCTGGCATCATGGTTAAGGTCTTAACTCTTACTCTGGACTAATGGTTAAGGTCTTAACTCTTACTCTGGCATCACGGTTAAGGTCTTAACTCTTACTCTGGACTAATGGATAAGGTCTTAACTCTTACTCTGGACTAATGGTTAAGGTCTTAACTCTTACTCTAGCATCATGGTTAAGGTCTTAACTCTTACTCTGGACTAATGGTTAAGGTCTTAACTCTTACTCTGGCATCATGGTTAAGGTCTTAACTCTTACTATGGACTAATGGTTAAGGTCTTAACTCTTACTCTGGACTAATGGTTAAGGTCTTAACTCTTACTCTGGCATCATGGTTAAGGTCTTAGACTCTTACTCTGGAATAATGGTTAAGGTCTTAACTCTTACTCTGGACTAATGGTTAAGGTCTTAACTCTTACTCTGGCATCACGGTTAAGGTCTTAACTCTTACTCTGGACTAATGGTTAAGGTCTTAACTCTTACTCTGGGCTAATGGTTAAGGTCTTAACTCTTACTCTGGACTAATGGTTAAGGTCTTAACTCTTACTCTGGACAAATGGTTAAGGTCTTAGACTCTTACTCTGGCATCACGGTTAAGGTCTTAACTCTTACTCTGAACTAATGGTTAAGGTCTTAACTCTTACTCTGGCATCATGGCTAAGGTCTTAACTCTTACTCTAGACTAATGGTTAAGGTCTTAGACTCTTACTCTGGACTAATGGTTAAGGTCTTAACTCTTTCTCTGGACTAATGGTTAAGGTCTTAACTCTTACTCTGGCATCACGGTTACGGTCTTAACTCTTACTCTGGACTAATGGTTAAGGTCTTAACTCTTACTCTGGGCCAATGGTTAAGGTCTTATCTCTTACTCTGGACTAATGGTTAAGGTCTTAACTCTTACTCTGGACTAATGGTTAAGGTCTTAACTCCTACTCTGGACTAATGGTTAAGGTCTTAACTCTTACTCTGGACTAATGGTTAAGGTCTTAACTCTTACTCTGGACTAATGGTTCAGGTCTTAACTCTTACTCTGGCATCATGGTTAATGTCTTAACTCTTACTCTGGACTAATGGTTAAGGTCTTAACTCTTACTCTGGGCTAATGGTTAAGGTCTTAACTCTTACTCTGGACTAATGGTTAAGGTCTTATCTCTTACTCTGGACTAATGGTTAAGGACTTAGACTCTTACTCTGGCATCATGAATATGGTCGTAGACTCTTACGCTGGACTACTGGTTAATGTCTTAACTCTTACTCTGGCATCATGGTTAAGGGCTTAACTCTTACTCTGTACTCATGGTTAAGGTCTTAACTCTTACTCTGACATCATGGTTAAGGTCTTAACTCTTACTCTGGACTAATGGTTAAGGTCTTAACTCTCACTCTGGACTAATGGTTAAGGTCTTAACTCTTACTCTAGCATCATGGTTAAGGTCTTAACTCTTACTCTGGACTAATGGTTAAGGTCTTAACTCTTACTCTGGACTAATGGTTAAGGTCTTAACTCTTACTCTGGCATCATGGTTAAGGTCTTAGACTCTTACTCTGGACTAATGGTTAAGGTCTTAACTCTTACTCTGGCATCATGGTTAAGGTCTTAACTCTTACTCTGAACTAATGGTTAAGGTCTTAACTCGTACTCTGAACTAATGGTTAATGTCTTAACTATTACTCTGGCATCATGGTTAAGGTCTTCGACTCTTACTCTGGACTAATGGTTAGGGGCTTAACTCTTACTCTGGCATCATGGTTAAGGTCTTAACTCTTACTCTGGACTAATGGTAAGGTCTTAACTCTTACTCTGGGCTAATGGTTAAGGTCTTAAATCTTACTCTGGACTAATGGTTAAGGTCTTAACTCTTACTCTGGACTAATGGTTAAGGTCTTAACTCTTACTCTGGACTAATGGTTAAGGTCTTAACTCTTACTCTGGCATCATGGTTAATGTCTTAACTCTTACTCTGGACTAATGGTTAAGGTCTTAACTCTTACTCTGGACTAATGGTTAAGGTCTTATCTCTTACTCTGGACTAATGGTTAAGGACTTAGACTCTTACTCTGGCATCATGAATATGGTCGTAGACTCTTACGCTGGACTACTGGTTAATGTCTTAACTCTTACTCTGGCATCATGGTTAAGGGCTTAACTCTTACTCTGTACTCATGGTTAAGGTCTTAACTCTTACTCTGACATCATGGTTAAGGTCTTAATTCTTACTCTGGACTAATGGTTAAGGTCTTAACTCTCACTCTGGACTAATGGTTAAGGTCTTAACTCTTACTCTAGCATCATGGTTAAGGTCTTAACTCTTACTCTGGACTAATGGTTAAGGTCTTAACTCTTACTCTGGACTAATGGTTAAGGTCTTAACTCTTACTCTGGCATCATGGTTAAGGTCTTAGACTCTTACTCTGGACTAATGGTTAAGGTCTTAACTCTTACTCTGGCATCATGGTTAAGGTCTTAACTCTTACTCTGGACTAATGGGTAAGGTCTTAGACTCTTACTCTGGACTAATGGTTAAGGTCTTAACTCTTTCTCTGGGCTAATGGTTAAGGTCTTAGACTCTTACTCTGGCATCATGGTTAAGGTCTTAACTCTTACTATGGACTAATGGTTAAGGTCTTAACTCTTACTCTGGACTAATGGTTAAGGTCTTAACTCTTACTCTGGCATCATGGTTAAGGTCTTAGACTCTTACTCTGGAATAATGGTTAAGGTCTTAACTCTTACTCTGGACTAATGGTTAAGGTCTTAACTCTTACTCTGGCATCATGGTTAAGGTCTTAACTCTTACTCTAGACTAATGGTTAAGGTCTTAACTCTTACTCTGGGCTAATGGTTAAGGTCTTAACTCTTACTCTGGACTAATGGTTAAGGTCTTAACTCTTACTCTGGACAAATGGTTAAGGTCTTAGACTCCTACTCTGGCATCACGGTTAAGGTCTTAACTCTTACTCTGAACTAATGGTTAAGGTCTTAACTCTTACTCTGGCATCATGGTTAAGTTCGTAACTCATACTGTGGCCTATTGGTTAAGGTCCTAACTCTTACTCTGGCATCATGGTTAATATCTTAACTCTTACTCTGGCATCATGGTTAAGGTCTTAACTCTTACTCTGGACTAATGGTTAAGGTCTTAACTCTTACTCTGGACTAATGGTTAAGGTCTTAACTCTTACTCTGGACTAATGGTTAAGGTCTTAACTCTTACTCTGGACTAATGGTTAAGGTCTTAACTCTTACTCTGGGCTAATGATTAAGGTCTTAATTCTTACTCTGGCATCATGGTTAAGGTCTTAACTCTTACTCTGGACTAATGGTTAAGGTCTTAACTCTTACTCTGGCATCACGGTTAAGGTCTTAACTCTTACTCTGGACTAATGGTTAAGGTCTTAACTCTTACTCTGGCATCATGGTTGAGGTCTTAACTCTTACTCTGGACTAATGGTTAAGGTCCTAACTCTTACTCTGGACTAATGGTTAAGGTCTTAACTCTTACTCTGGACTAATGGTTAAGGTCTTAACTCTTACTCTGGCATCACGGTTAAGGTCTTAACTCTTACTCTAGACTAATGGTTAAGGTCTTAACTCTTACTCTGCGCTAATGGTTAAGGTCTTAACTCTTACTCTGGACTAATGGTTAAGGTCTTAACTCTTACTCTGGACAAATGGTTAAGGTCTTAGACTCTTACTCTGGCATCACGGTTAAGGTCTTAACTCTTACTCTGAACTAATGGTTAAGGTCTTAACTCTTACTCTGGCATCATGGTTAAGTTCGTAACTCATACTGTGGCCTATTGGTTAAGGTCCTAACTCTTACTCTGGCATCATGGTTAATATCTTAACTCTTACTCTGGCATCATGGTTAAGGTCTTAACTCTTACTCTGGACTAATGGTTAAGGTCTTAACTCTTACTCTGGACTAATGGTTAAGGTCTTAACTCTTACTCTGGACTAATGGTTAAGGTCTTAACTCTTACTCTGGACTAATGGTTAAGGTCTTAACTCTTACTCTGGGCTAATGATTAAGGTCTTAATTCTTACTCTGGCATCATGGTTAAGGTCTTAACTCTTACTCTGGACTAATGGTTAAGGTCTTAACTCTTACTCTGGCATCACGGTTAAGGTCTTAACTCTTACTCTGGACTAATGGTTAAGGTCTTAACTCTTACTCTGGCATCATGGTTGAGGTCTTAACTCTTACTCTGGACTAATGGTTAAGGTCCTAACTCTTACTCTGGACTAATGGTTAGGGTCTTAACTCTTACTCTGGACTAATGGTTAAGGTCTTAACTCTTACTCTGGCATCATCGTTAAGGTCTTAACTCTTACTCTGGACTAATGGTTAAGGTCTTAACTCTTACTCTGGCATCATGGTTAAGGTCTTAACTCTGGCATCATGGTTAAGGTCTTAACTCTTACTCTGGACTAATGGTTAATGTCTTAACTCTCACTCTGGCATCATGGTTAAGGTCTTAGACTCATACTCTGGCATCATGGTTAAGGTCTTAACTCTTACTCTGGACTAATGGTTAAGGTCTTAACTCTTACTCTGGCATCATGGTTAAGGTCTTAGACTCTTACTCTGGACTAATGGTTAAGGTCTTAACTCTTACTCTGGGCTTATGGTTAAGGTCTTAACTCTTACTCTAGACTAATGGTTAAGGTCTTATCTCTTACTCTGGACTAATGGTTAAGGTCTTAGACTCTTACTCTGGCATCATGGATAAGGTCTTAGACTCTTACTCTGGACTACTGGTTAATGTCTTAACTCTTACTCTGGCGTCATGGTTAAGGTCTTAACTCTTACTCTGGCATCATGGTTAAGGGCTTAACTCTTACTCTGTACTCATGGTTAAGGTCTTAACTCTTACTCTGACATCATGGTTAAGGTCTTAACTCTTACTCTGGACTAATGGTTAAGGTCTTAACTCTCACTCTGGACTAATGGTTAAGGTCTTAACTCTTACTCTAGCATCATGGTTAAGGTCTTAACTCTTACTCTGGACTAATGGTTAAGGTCTTAGACTCTTACTCTGGACTAATGGTTAAGGTCTTAACTTTTTCTCTGGGCTAATGGTTAAGGTCTTAGACTCTTACTCTGGCATCATGGTTAAGGTCTTAGACTCTTACTCTGGCATCAAGGTTAAGGTCTTAACTCTTACTCTGGCATTATGGTTAAGGTCTTAACTCTTACTCTGGACTAATGGTTAAGGTCTGAACTCTTACTCTGGACTAATGGTTAAGGTCTTAACTCTTACTCTCGACTAATGGTTAAGGTCTTAACTCTTACTCTCGACTAATGGTTAAGGTCTTAACTCTTACTCTGGCATCATGGTTAAGGTCTTAGACTCTTACTCTGGACTAATGGTTAAGGTCTTAACTCATACTCTGGACTTATGTTTAAGGTCTTAACTCTTACTCTGGACTAATGGTTAAGGTATTAACTCTTACTCTGGCATCATGGTTAAGGTCTTAACTCTTACTCTGGACTAATGGTTAAGGTCTTAACTCTTACTCTGGCATCATGGTTAAGGTCTTAACTCTTACTCTGGACTAATGGTTAAGGTCTTAACTCTTACTCTGGGATCATGGTTAAGTTCGTAACTCTTACTGTGGCCTATTGGTTAAGGTCCTAACTCTTACTCTGGCATCATGGTTAATGTCTTAACTCCTACTCTGGCATCATGGTTAAGGTCTTAACTCTTACTCTGGACTAATGGTTAAGGGCTTAACTCTTACTCTGGCATCACGGTTAAGGTCTTAACTCTTACTCTGGACTAATGGTTAAAGTCTTAACTCTTACTCTGGGCTAATGGTTAAGGTCTTAACTCTTACTCTGGACTAATGGTTAAGGTCTTAACTCTTACTCTGGACTAATGGTTAAGGTCTTAACTCCTACTCTGGTCTAATGTTTAAGGTCTTATCTCTTACTCTGGGCTAATGATTAAGGTCTTAACTCTTACTCTGGCATCATGGTTACGGTCTTAACTCTTACTCTGGCATCATGGTTAAGGTCTTAACTCTTACTCTGGACTAATGGTTAATGTCTTAACTCTCACTCTGGCATCATGGTTAAGGTCTTAGACTCATACTCTGGCATCATGGTTAAGGTCTTAACTCTTACTCTGGACTAATGGTTAAGGTCTTAACTCTTACTCTGGCATCATGGTTAAGGTCTTAGACTCTTACTCTGGACTAATGGTTAAGGTCTTAACTCTTACTCTGGGCTTATGGTTAAGGTCTTAACTCTTACTCTAGACTAATGGTTAAGGTCTTAACTCTTACTCTCGACTAATGGTTAAGGTCTTAACTCTTACTCTGGCATCATGGTTAAGGTCTTAGACTCTTACTCTGGACTAATGGTTAAGGTCTTAACTCATACTCTGGACTTATGTTTAAGGTCTTAACTCTTACTCTGGACTAATGGTTAAGGTATTAACTCTTACTCTGGCATCATGGTTAAGGTCTTAACTCTTACTCTGGACTAATGGTTAAGGTCTTAACTCTTACTCTGGCATCATGGTTAAGGTCTTAACTCTTACTCTGGACTAATGGTTAAGGTCTTAACTCTTACTCTGGGATCATGGTTAAGTTCGTAACTCTTACTGTGGCCTATTGGTTAAGGTCCTAACTCTTACTCTGGCATCATGGTTAATGTCTTAACTCCTACTCTGGCATCATGGTTAAGGTCTTAACTCTTACTCTGGACTAATGGTTAAGGGCTTAACTCTTACTCTGGCATCACGGTTAAGGTCTTAACTCTTACTCTGGACTAATGGTTAAAGTCTTAACTCTTACTCTGGGCTAATGGTTAAGGTCTTAACTCTTACTCTGGACTAATGGTTAAGGTCTTAACTCTTACTCTGGACTAATGGTTAAGGTCTTAACTCCTACTCTGGTCTAATGGTTAAGGTCTTATCTCTTACTCTGGGCTAATGATTAAGGTCTTAACTCTTACTCTGGCATCATGGTTACGGTCTTAACTCTTACTCTGGCATCATGGTTAAGGTCTTAACTCTTACTCTGGACTAATGGTTAAGGTCTTAACTCTTACTCTGGCATCACGGTTAAGGTCTTAACTCTTACTCTGGACTAATGGATAAGGTCTTAACTCTTACTCTGGACTAATGGTTAAGGTCTTAACTCTTACTCTAGCATCATGGTTAAGGTCTTAACTCTTACTCTGGACTAATGGTTAAGGTCTTAACTCTTACTCTGGCATCATTGTTAAGGTCTTAGACTCTTACTCTGGACTAATGGTTAAGGTCTTAACTCTTACTCTGGCATCATGGTTAAGGTATTAACTCTTACTCTGGACTAATGGTTAAGGTCTTAGACTCTTACTCTGGACTAATGGTTAAGGTCTTAACTCTTTCTTTGGGCTAATGGTTAAGGTCTTAGACTCTTACTCTGGCATCATGGTTAAGGTCTTAGACTCTTACTCTGGCATCAAGGTTAAGGTCTTAACTCTTACTCTGGCATCATGGTTAAGGTCTTAACTCTTACTCTGGACTAATGGTTAAGGTCTGAACTCTTACTCTGGACTAATGGTTAAGGTCTTAACTCTTACTCTGGACTAATGGTTAAGGTCTTAACTCTTACTCTGGACTAATTTTTAAGGTCTTAACTCTTACTCTGGACTAATGGTTAAGGTCTTAACTCTTACTCTGGCATCATGGTTAAGGTCTTAGACTCTTACTCTGGACTAATGGTTAAGGTCTTAACTCTTACTCTGGCATCATGGTTAAGGTCTTAACAATTACTCTGGACTAATGGGTAAGGTCTTAGACTCTTACTCTGGACTAATGGTTAAGGTCTTAACTCTTTCTCTGGGCTATTGGTTAAGGTCTTAGACTCTTACTCTGGCATCATGGTTAAGGTCTTAGACTCTTACTCTGGCATCAAGGTTAAGGTCTTAACTCTTACTCTGGCATCATGGTTAAGGTCTTAACTCTTACTCTGGACTAATGGTTAAGGTCTGAACTCTTACTCTGGACTAATGGTTAAGGTCTTAACTCTTACTCTGGACTAATGGTTAAGGTCTTAACTCTTACTCTGGCATCATGGTTAATGTCTTAACTCTTACTCTGGACTAATGGTTAAGGTCTTAACTCTTACTCTGGGCTAATGGTTAAGGTCTTAACTCTTACTCTGGACTAATGGTTAAGGTCTTATCTCTTACTCTGGACTAATGGTTAAGGACTTAGACTCTTACTCTGGCATCATGAATATGGTCGTAGACTCTTACGCTGGACTACTGGTTAATGTCTTAACTCTTACTCTGGCATCATGGTTAAGGGCTTAACTCTTACTCTGTACTCATGGTTAAGGTCTTAACTCTTACTCTGACATCATGGTTAAGGTCTTAACTCTTACTCTGGACTAATGGTTAAGGTCTTAACTCTCACTCTGGACTAATGGTTAAGGTCTTAACTCTTACTCTAGCATCATGGTTAAGGTCTTAACTCTTACTCTGGACTAATGGTTAAGGTCTTAGACTCTTACTCTGGACTAATGGTTAAGGTCTTAACTTTTTCTCTGGGCTAATGGTTAAGGTCTTAGACTCTTACTCTGGCATCATGGTTAAGGTCTTAGACTCTTACTCTGGCATCAAGGTTAAGGTCTTAACTCTTACTCTGGCATCATGGTTAAGGTCTTAACTCTTACTCTGGACTAATGGTTAAGGTCTGAACTCTTACTCTGGACTAATGGTTAAGGTCTTAACTCTTACTCTCGACTAATGGTTAAGGTCTTAACTCTTACTCTCGACTAATGGTTAAGGTCTTAACTCTTACTCTGGCATCATGGTTAAGGTCTTAGACTCTTACTCTGGACTAATGGTTAAGGTCTTAACTCATACTCTGGACTTATGTTTAAGGTCTTAACTCTTACTCTGGACTAATGGTTAAGGTATTAACTCTTACTCTGGCATCATGGTTAAGGTCTTAACTCTTACTCTGGACTAATGGTTAAGGTCTTAACTCTTACTCTGGCATCATGGTTAAGGTCTTAACTCTTACTCTGGACTAATGGTTAAGGTCTTAACTCTTACTCTGGGATCATGGTTAAGTTCGTAACTCTTACTGTGGCCTATTGGTTAAGGTCCTACCTCTTACTCTGGCATCATGGTTAATGTCTTAACTCCTACTCTGGCATCATGGTTAAGGTCTTAACTCTTACTCTGGACTAATGGTTAAGGGCTTAACTCTTACTCTGGCATCACGGTTAAGGTCTTAACTCTTACTCTGGACTAATGGTTAAAGTCCTAACTCTTACTCTGGGCTAATGGTTAAGGTCTTAACTCTTACTCTGGACTAATGGTTAAGGTCTTAACTCTTACTCTGGACTAATGGTTAAGGTCTTAACTCCTACTCTGGTCTAATGTTTAAGGTCTTATCTCTTACTCTGGGCTAATGATTAAGGTCTTAACTCTTACTCTGGCATCATGGTTAAGGTCTTAACTCTTACTCTGGCATCATGGTTAAGGTCTTAACTCTTACTCTGGACTAATGGTTAAGGTCTTAACTCTTACTCTGGCATCACGGTTAAGGTCTTAACTCTTACTCTGGACTAATGGATAAGGTCTTAACTCTTACTCTGGACTAATGGTTAAGGTCTTAACTCTTACTCTAGCATCATGGTTAAGGTCTTAACTCTTACTCTGGACTAATGGTTAAGGTCTTAACTCTTACTCTGGCATCATGGTTAAGGTCTTAACTCTTACTATGGACTAATGGTTAAGGTCTTAACTCTTACTCTGGACTAATGGTTAAGGTCTTAACTCTTACTCTGGCATCATGGTTAAGGTCTTAGACTCTTACTCTGGAATAATGGTTAAGGTCTTAACTCTTACTCTGGACTAATGGTTAAGGTCTTAACTCTTACTCTGGCATCACGGTTAAGGTCTTAACTCTTACTCTGGACTAATGGTTAAGGTCTTAACTCTTACTCTGGGCTAATGGTTAAGGTCTTAACTCTTACTCTGGACTAATGGTTAAGGTCTTAACTCTTACTCTGGACAAATGGTTAAGGTCTTAGACTCTTACTCTGGCATCACGGTTAAGGTCTTAACTCTTACTCTGAACTAATGGTTAAGGTCTTAACTCTTACTCTGGCATCATGGTTAAGTTCGTAACTCATACTGTGGCCTATTGGTTAAGGTCCTAACTCTTACTCTGGCATCATGGTTAATATCTTAACTCTTACTCTGGCATCATTGTTAAGGTCTTAACTCTTACTCTGGACTAATGGTTAAGGTCTTAACTCTCACTCTAGCATCACGGTTAAGGTCTTAACTCTTACTCTGGGCTAATGGTTAAGGTCCTAACTCTTACTCTGGACTAATGGTAAAGGTCTTAACTCTTACTCTGGACTAATGGTTAAGGTCTTAACTCTTACTCTGGACTAATGGTTAAGGTCTTAACTCTTACTCTAGGCTAATGATTAAGGTCTTATTTCTTACTCTGGCATCATGGTTAAGGTCCTAACTCTTACTCTGGACTAATGGTAAAGGTCTTAACTCTTACTCTGGACTAATGGTTAAGGTCTTAACTCTTACTCTGGACTAATGGTTAAGGTCTTAACTCTTACTCTAGGCTAATGATTAAGGTCTTAATTCTTACTCTGGCATCATGGTTGAGGTCTTAACTCTTCCTCTGGACTAATGGTTAAGGTCCTAACTCTTACTCTGGACTAATGGTTAAGGTCTTAACTCTTACTCTGGGCTAATGGTTAAGGTCTTAACTCTTACTCTGGCATCATCGTTAAGGTCTTAACTCTTACTCTGGCATCATGGTTAAGGTCTTAACTCTGGCATCATGGTTAAGGTCTTAACTCTTACTCTGGACTAATGGTTAATTTCTTAACTCTTACTCTGGCATCATGGTTAAGGTCTTAGACTCATACTCTGGCATCATGGTTAAGGTCTTAACTCTTACTCTGGACTAATGGTTAAGGTCTTAACTCTTACTCTGGCATCATGGTTAAGGTCTTAGACTCTTACTCTGGACTAATGGTTAAGGTCTTAACTCTTACTCTGGGCTTATGGTTAAGGTCTTAACTCTTACTCTAGACTAATGGTTAAGGTCTTATCTCTTACTCTGGACTAATGGTTAAGGTCTTAGACTCTTACTCTGGCATCATGGATAAGGTCTTAGACTCTTACTCTGGACTACTGGTTAATGTCTTAACTCTTACTCTGGCGTCATGGTTAAGGTCTTAACTCTCACTCTGGCATCATGGTTAAGGTCTTAACTCTTACTCTGTACTCATGGTTAAGGTCTTAACTCTTACTCTGGCATCATGGTTAAGGTCTTAACTCTTACTCTGGACTAATGGTTAAGGTCTTAACTCTTACTCTGGGCTAATGGTTAAGGTCTTAACTCTTACTCTGGCATCATGGTTAAGGTCTTAACTCTTACTCTGGACACATGGTTAAGGTCTTAACTCTTACTCTGGCATCATGGTTAAGGTCTTAGACTCTTACTCTGGACTAATGGTTAAGGTCTTAACTCTTACTCTGGCATCATGGTTAAGGTCTTAACTCTTACTCTGGCATCATGGTTAAGGTCTTAACTCTTACTCTGGACTAATGGTTAAGGTCTTAGACTCTTACTCTGGACTAATGGTTAAGGTCTTAACTTTTTCTCTGGGCTAATGGTTAAGGTCTTAGACTCTTACTCTGGCATCATGGTTAAGGTCTTAGACTCTTACTCTGGCATCAAGGTTAAGGTCTTAACTCTTACTCTGGCATCATGGTTAAGGTCTTAACTCTTACTCTGGACTAATGGTTAAGGTCTGAACTCTTACTCTGGACTAATGGTTAAGGTCTTAACTCTTACTCTCGACTAATGGTTAAGGTCTTAACTCTTACTCTCGACTAATGGTTAAGGTCTTAACTCTTACTCTGGCATCATGGTTAAGGTCTTAGACTCTTACTCTGGACTAATGGTTAAGGTCTTAACTCATACTCTGGACTTATGTTTAAGGTCTTAACTCTTACTCTGGACTAATGGTTAAGGTATTAACTCTTACTCTGGCATCATGGTTAAGGTCTTAACTCTTACTCTGGACTAATGGTTAAGGTCTTAACTCTTACTCTGGCATCATGGTTAAGGTCTTAACTCTTACTCTGGACTAATGGTTAAGGTCTTAACTCTTACTCTGGGATCATGGTTAAGTTCGTAACTCTTACTGTGGCCTATTGGTTAAGGTCCTAACTCTTACTCTGGCATCATGGTTAATGTCTTAACTCCTACTCTGGCATCATGGTTAAGGTCCTAACTCTTACTCTGGACTAATGGTAAAGGTCTTAACTCTTACTCTGGACTAATGGTTAAGGTCTTAACTCTTACTCTGGACTAATGGTTAAGGTCTTAACTCTTACTCTAGGCTAATGATTAAGGTCTTATTTCTTACTCTGGCATCATGGTTAAGGTCCTAACTCTTACTCTGGACTAATGGTAAAGGTCTTAACTCTTACTCTGGACTAATGGTTAAGGTCTTAACTCTTACTCTGGACTAATGGTTAAGGTCTTAACTCTTACTCTAGGCTAATGATTAAGGTCTTAATTCTTACTCTGGCATCATGGTTGAGGTCTTAACTCTTCCTCTGGACTAATGGTTAAGGTCCTAACTCTTACTCTGGACTAATGGTTAAGGTCTTAACTCTTACTCTGGGCTAATGGTTAAGGTCTTAACTCTTACTCTGGCATCATCGTTAAGGTCTTAACTCTTACTCTGGCATCATGGTTAAGGTCTTAACTCTGGCATCATGGTTAAGGTCTTAACTCTTACTCTGGACTAATGGTTAATTTCTTAACTCTTACTCTGGCATCATGGTTAAGGTCTTAGACTCATACTCTGGCATCATGGTTAAGGTCTTAACTCTTACTCTGGACTAATGGTTAAGGTCTTAACTCTTACTCTGGCATCATGGTTAAGGTCTTAGACTCTTACTCTGGACTAATGGTTAAGGTCTTAACTCTTACTCTGGGCTTATGGTTAAGGTCTTAACTCTTACTCTAGACTAATGGTTAAGGTCTTATCTCTTACTCTGGACTAATGGTTAAGGTCTTAGACTCTTACTCTGGCATCATGGATAAGGTCTTAGACTCTTACTCTGGACTACTGGTTAATGTCTTAACTCTTACTCTGGCGTCATGGTTAAGGTCTTAACTCTCACTCTGGCATCATGGTTAAGGTCTTAACTCTTACTCTGTACTCATGGTTAAGGTCTTAACTCTTACTCTGGCATCATGGTTAAGGTCTTAACTCTTACTCTGGACTAATGGTTAAGGTCTTAACTCTTACTCTGGGCTAATGGTTAAGGTCTTAACTCTTACTCTGGCATCATGGTTAAGGTCTTAACTCTTACTCTGGACACATGGTTAAGGTCTTAACTCTTACTCTGGCATCATGGTTAAGGTCTTAGACTCTTACTCTGGACTAATGGTTAAGGTCTTAACTCTTACTCTGGCATCATGGTTAAGGTCTTAACTCTTACTCTGGCATCATGGTTAAGGTCTTAACTCTTACTCTGGACTAATGGTTAAGGTCTTAGACTCTTACTCTGGACTAATGGTTAAGGTCTTAACTTTTTCTCTGGGCTAATGGTTAAGGTCTTAGACTCTTACTCTGGCATCATGGTTAAGGTCTTAGACTCTTACTCTGGCATCAAGGTTAAGGTCTTAACTCTTACTCTGGCATCATGGTTAAGGTCTTAACTCTTACTCTGGACTAATGGTTAAGGTCTGAACTCTTACTCTGGACTAATGGTTAAGGTCTTAACTCTTACTCTCGACTAATGGTTAAGGTCTTAACTCTTACTCTCGACTAATGGTTAAGGTCTTAACTCTTACTCTGGCATCATGGTTAAGGTCTTAGACTCTTACTCTGGACTAATGGTTAAGGTCTTAACTCATACTCTGGACTTATGTTTAAGGTCTTAACTCTTACTCTGGACTAATGGTTAAGGTATTAACTCTTACTCTGGCATCATGGTTAAGGTCTTAACTCTTACTCTGGACTAATGGTTAAGGTCTTAACTCTTACTCTGGCATCATGGTTAAGGTCTTAACTCTTACTCTGGACTAATGGTTAAGGTCTTAACTCTTACTCTGGGATCATGGTTAAGTTCGTAACTCTTACTGTGGCCTATTGGTTAAGGTCCTAACTCTTACTCTGGCATCATGGTTAATGTCTTAACTCCTACTCTGGCATCATGGTTAAGGTCTTAACTCTTACTCTGGACTAATGGTTAAGGGCTTAACTCTTACTCTGGCATCACGGTTAAGGTCTTAACTCTTACTCTGGACTAATGGTTAAAGTCTTAACTCTTACTCTGGGCTAATGGTTAAGGTCTTAACTCTTACTCTGGACTAATGGTTAAGGTCTTAACTCTTACTCTGGACTAATGGTTAAGGTCTTAACTCCTACTCTGGTCTAATGGTTAAGGTCTTATCTCTTACTCTGGGCTAATGATTAAGGTCTTAACTCTTACTCTGGCATCATGGTTACGGTCTTAACTCTTACTCTGGCATCATGGTTAAGGTCTTAACTCTTACTCTGGACTAATGGTTAAGGTCTTAACTCTTACTCTGGCATCACGGTTAAGGTCTTAACTCTTACTCTGGACTAATGGATAAGGTCTTAACTCTTACTCTGGACTAATGGTTAAGGTCTTAACTCTTACTCTAGCATCATGGTTAAGGTCTTAACTCTTACTCTGGACTAATGGTTAAGGTCTTAACTCTTACTCTGGCATCATGGTTAAGGTCTTAACTCTTACTATGGACTAATGGTTAAGGTCTTAACTCTTACTCTGGACTAATGGTTAAGGTCTTAACTCTTACTCTGGCATCATGGTTAAGGTCTTAGACTCTTACTCTGGAATAATGGTTAAGGTCTTAACTCTTACTCTGGACTAATGGTTAAGGTCTTAACTCTTACTCTGGCATCATGGTTAAGGTCTTAGACTCTTACTCTGGACTAATGGTTAAGGTCTTAACTCTTACTCTGGGCTTATGGTTAAGGTCTTAACTCTTACTCTAGACTAATGGTTAAGGTCTTATCTCTTACTCTGGACTAATGGTTAAGGTCTTAGACTCTTACTCTGGCATCATGGATAAGGTCTTAGACTCTTACTCTGGACTACTGGTTAATGTCTTAACTCTTACTCTGGCGTCATGGTTAAGGTCTTAACTCTCACTCTGGCATCATGGTTAAGGTCTTAACTCTTACTCTGTACTCATGGTTAAGGTCTTAACTCTTACTCTGGCATCATGGTTAAGGTCTTAACTCTTACTCTGGACTAATGGTTAAGGTCTTAACTCTTACTCTGGGCTAATGGTTAAGGTCTTAACTCTTACTCTGGCATCATGGTTAAGGTCTTAACTCTTACTCTGGACACATGGTTAAGGTCTTAACTCTTACTCTGGCATCATGGTTAAGGTCTTAGACTCTTACTCTGGACTAATGGTTAAGGTCTTAACTCTTACTCTGGCATCATGGTTAAGGTCTTAACTCTTACTCTGGCATCATGGTTAAGGTCTTAACTCTTACTCTGGACTAATGGTTAAGGTCTTAGACTCTTACTCTGGACTAATGGTTAAGGTCTTAACTTTTTCTCTGGGCTAATGGTTAAGGTCTTAGACTCTTACTCTGGCATCATGGTTAAGGTCTTAGACTCTTACTCTGGCATCAAGGTTAAGGTCTTAACTCTTACTCTGGCATCATGGTTAAGGTCTTAACTCTTACTCTGGACTAATGGTTAAGGTCTGAACTCTTACTCTGGACTAATGGTTAAGGTCTTAACTCTTACTCTCGACTAATGGTTAAGGTCTTAACTCTTACTCTCGACTAATGGTTAAGGTCTTAACTCTTACTCTGGCATCATGGTTAAGGTCTTAGACTCTTACTCTGGACTAATGGTTAAGGTCTTAACTCATACTCTGGACTTATGTTTAAGGTCTTAACTCTTACTCTGGACTAATGGTTAAGGTATTAACTCTTACTCTGGCATCATGGTTAAGGTCTTAACTCTTACTCTGGACTAATGGTTAAGGTCTTAACTCTTACTCTGGCATCATGGTTAAGGTCTTAACTCTTACTCTGGACTAATGGTTAAGGTCTTAACTCTTACTCTGGGATCATGGTTAAGTTCGTAACTCTTACTGTGGCCTATTGGTTAAGGTCCTAACTCTTACTCTGGCATCATGGTTAATGTCTTAACTCCTACTCTGGCATCATGGTTAAGGTCTTAACTCTTACTCTGGACTAATGGTTAAGGGCTTAACTCTTACTCTGGCATCACGGTTAAGGTCTTAACTCTTACTCTGGACTAATGGTTAAAGTCTTAACTCTTACTCTGGGCTAATGGTTAAGGTCTTAACTCTTACTCTGGACTAATGGTTAAGGTCTTAACTCTTACTCTGGACTAATGGTTAAGGTCTTAACTCCTACTCTGGTCTAATGGTTAAGGTCTTATCTCTTACTCTGGGCTAATGATTAAGGTCTTAACTCTTACTCTGGCATCATGGTTACGGTCTTAACTCTTACTCTGGCATCATGGTTAAGGTCTTAACTCTTACTCTGGACTAATGGTTAAGGTCTTAACTCTTACTCTGGCATCACGGTTAAGGTCTTAACTCTTACTCTGGACTAATGGATAAGGTCTTAACTCTTACTCTGGACTAATGGTTAAGGTCTTAACTCTTACTCTAGCATCATGGTTAAGGTCTTAACTCTTACTCTGGACTAATGGTTAAGGTCTTAACTCTTACTCTGGCATCATGGTTAAGGTCTTAACTCTTACTATGGACTAATGGTTAAGGTCTTAACTCTTACTCTGGACTAATGGTTAAGGTCTTAACTCTTACTCTGGCATCATGGTTAAGGTCTTAGACTCTTACTCTGGAATAATGGTTAAGGTCTTAACTCTTACTCTGGACTAATGGTTAAGGTCTTAACTCTTACTCTGGCATCACGGTTAAGGTCTTAACTCTTACTCTGGACTAATGGTTAAGGTCTTAACTCTTACTCTGGGCTAATGGTTAAGGTCTTAACTCTTACTCTGGACTAATGGTTAAGGTCTTAACTCTTACTCTGGACAAATGGTTAAGGTCTTAGACTCTTACTCTGGCATCACGGTTAAGGTCTTAACTCTTACTCTGAACTAATGGTTAAGGTCTTAACTCTTACTCTGGCATCATGGTTAAGTTCGTAACTCATACTGTGGCCTATTGGTTAAGGTCCTAACTCTTACTCTGGCATCATGGTTAATATCTTAACTCTTACTCTGGCATCATTGTTAAGGTCTTAACTCTTACTCTGGACTAATGGTTAAGGTCTTAACTCTCACTCTAGCATCACGGTTAAGGTCTTAACTCTTACTCTGGGCTAATGGTTAAGGTCCTAACTCTTACTCTGGACTAATGGTAAAGGTCTTAACTCTTACTCTGGACTAATGGTTAAGGTCTTAACTCTTACTCTGGACTAATTGTTAAGGTCTTAACTCTTACTCTGGCATCACGGTTAAGGTCTTAACTCTTACTCTGGACTAATGGTTAAGGTCTTAACTCTTACTCTGGCATCATGGTTGAGGTCTTAACTCTTACTCTGGACTAATGGTTAAGGTCCTAACTCTTACTCTGGACTAATGGTTAAGGTCTTAACTCTTACTCTGGACTAATGGTTAAGGTCTTAACTCTTACTCTGGCATCATCGTTAAGGTCTTAACTCTTACTCTGGCATCATGGTTAAGGTCTTAACTCTTACTCTGGACTAATGGTTAAGGTCTTAACTCTTACTCTGGACTAATGGTTAAGGTCTTAACTCTTACTCTGGCATCATGGTTAAGGTCTTAACTCTGGCATCATGGTTAAGGTCTTAACTCTTACTCTGGACTAATGGTTAAGGTCTTAACTCTTACTCTGGCATCATGGTTAAGGTCTTAGACTCATACTCTGGCATCATGGTTAAGGTCTTAACTCTTACTCTGGACTAATGGTTAAGGTCTTAACTCTTACTCTGGCATCATGGTTAAGGTCTTAGACTCTTACTCTGGACTAATGGTTAAGGTCTTAACTCTTACTCTGGGCTAATGGTTAAGGTCTTAACTCTTACTCTAGACTAATGGTTAAGGTCTTATCTCTTACTCTGGACTAATGGTTAAGGTCTTAGACTCTTACTCTGGTGTCATGGTTAAGGTCTTAACTCTCACTCTGGCATCATGGTTAAGGTCTTAACTCTTACTCTGTACTCATGGTTAAGGTCTTAACTCTTACTCTGGCATCATGGTTAAGGTCTTAACTCTTACTCTGGCATCATGGTTAAGGTCTTAACTCTTACTCTGGACTAATGGTTAAGGTCTTAACTCTTACTCTTGACTAATGGTTAAGGTCTTAACTCTTACTCTGGACTAATGGTTAAGGTCTTAGACTCTTACTCTGGCATCATGGTTAAGGTCTTAACTCTTACTCTGGCATCATCGTTAAGGTCTTAACTCTTACTCTGGCATCATGGTTAAGGTCTTAACTCTTACTCTGGACTAATGGTTAAGGTCTTAACTCGTACTCTGAACTAATGGTTAATGTCTTAACTCTTACTCTGGCATCATGGTTAAGGTCTTCGACTCTTACTCTGGACTAATGGTTAGGGGCTTAACTCTTACTCTGGCATCATGGTTAAGGTCTTAACTCTTACTCTGGACTAATGGTAAGGTCTTAACTCTTACTCTGGGCTAATGGTTAAGGTCTTAACTCTTACTCTGGACTAATGGTTAAGGTCTTAACTCTTACTCTGGACTAATGGTTAAGGTCTTAACTCTTACTCTGGCATCATGGTTAAGGTCTTAACTCTTACTCTGGACTAATGGTTAAGGTCCTAACTCTTACTCTTGACTAATGGTTAAGGTCTTAACTCTTACTCTGGACTAATGGTTAAGGTCTTAACTCTTACTCTGGACTAATGGTTAAGGTCTTAACTCTTACTCTGACATCATGGTTAATGTCTTAACTCTTACTCTGGACTAATGGTTAAGGTCTTAACTCTTACTCTGGGCTAATGGTTAAGGTCTTAACTCTTACTCTGGACTAATGGTTAAGGTCTTATCTCTTACTCTGGACTAATGGTTAAGGACTTAGACTATTACTCTGGCATCATGAATAAGGTCTTAGACTCTTACTCTGGACTACTGGTTAATGTCTTAACTCTTACTCTGGCATCATGGTTAAGGTCTTAACTCTCACTCTGGCAGCATGGTTAAGGTCTTAACTCTTACTCTGTACTCATGGTTAAGGTCTTAACTCTTACTCTGACATCATGGTTAAGGTCTTAACTCTTACTCTGGACTAATGGTTAAGGTCTTAACTCTCACTCTGGACTAATGGTTAAGGTCTTAACTCTTACTCTAGCATCATGGTCAAGGTCTTAACTCTTACTCTGGAATAATGGTTAAGGTCTTAACTCTTACTCTGGCATCATTGTTAAGGTCTTAGACTCTTACTCTGGACTAATGGTTAAGGTCTTAACTCTTACTCTGGCATCATGGTTAAGGTCTTAACTCTTACTCTGGACTAATGGTTAAGGTCTTAGACTCTTACTCTGGACTAATGGTTAAGGTCTTAACTCTTTCTCTGGGCTAATGGTTAAGGTCTTAGACTCTTACTCTGGCATCATGGTTAAGGTCTTAGACTCTTACTCTGGCATCAAGGTTAAGGTCTTAACTCTTACTCTGGCATCATGGTTAAGGTCTTAACTCTTACTCTGGACTAATGGTTAAGGTCTGAACTCTTACTCTGGACTAATGGTTAAGGTCTTAACTCTTACTCTGGACTAATGGTTAAGGTCTTAACTCTTACTCTGGACTAATGGTTAAGGTCTTAGACTCTTACTCTCGACTAATGGTTAAGGTCCTAACTCTTACTCTGGCATCATGGTTAAGGTCTTAGACTCTTACTCTGGACTATTGGCTAAGGTCTTAACTCATACTCTGGACTAATGGTTAAAGTCTTAGACTCTTACTCTGGACTAATGGTTAAGGTCTTAACTCTTACTCTGGACTAATGGTTAAGGTCTTAACTCTTACTCTGGACTAATGGTTAAGGTCTTAACTCTTACTCGGGCATCATGGTTAAGGTCTTAGACTCTTACTCTGGACTAATGGTTAAGGTCTTAAATCTTACTCTGGACTAATGGTTAAGGTCTTAACTCTTACTCTAGCATCATGGTTAAGGTCTTAACTCTTACTCTGGACTAATGGTTAAGGTCTTAACTCTTACTCTGGCATCATGGTTAAGGTCTTAACTCTTACTCTGGCATCATGGTTAAGGTCTTAACTCTTACTCTGGCATCATGGTTAAGGTCTTAACTCTTACTCTGGACTAATGGTTAAGGTCTTAACTCTTACTCTGGACTAATGGTTAAGGTCTTAACTCTTACTCTAGACTAATGGTTAAGGTTTTAACTCTTACTCTGGCATCATGGTTAAGTTCTTCGACTCTTACTCTGGACTAATGGTTAAGGTCTTAACTCTTACTCTGGACTAATGGTTAAGGGCTTAACTCTTACTCTGGCATCATGGTTAAGGTCTTAACTCTTACTCTGGACTAATGGTAAGGTCTTAACTCTTACTCTGGGCTAATGGTTAAGGTCTTAACTCTTACTCTGGACTAATGGTTAAGGTCTTAACTCTTACTCTGGACTAATGGTTAAGGTCTTAACTCTTACTCTGGCATCATGGTTAATGTCTTAACTCTTACTCTGGACTAATGGTTAAGGTCTTAACTCTTACTCTGGCATCATGGTTAATGTCTTAACTCTTACTCTGGACTAATGGTTAAGGTCTTAGACTCTTACTCTGGACTAATGGTTAAGGTCTTAACTCTTTCTCTGGGCTAATGGTTAAGGTCTTAGACTCTTACTCTGGCATCATGGTTAAGGTCTTAGACTCTTACTCTGGCATCAAGGTTAAGGTCTTAACTCTTACTCTGGCATCATGGTTAAGGTCTTAACTCTTACTCTGGACTAATGGTTAAGGTCTGAACTCTTACTCTGGACTAATGGTTAAGGTCTTAACTCTTACTCTGGACTAATGGTTAAGGTCTTAACTCTTACTCTGGACTAATGGTTAAGGTCTTAACTCTTACTCTGGCATCATGGTTAAGGTCTTAGACTCTTACTCTGGACTAATGGTTAAGGTCTTAACTCTTACTCTGGCATCATGGTTAAGGTCTTAACTCTTACTCTGGACTAATGGGTAAGGTCTTAGACTCTTACTCTGGACTAATGGTTAAGGTCTTAACTCTTTCTCTGGGCTAATGGTTAAGGTCTTAGACTCTTACTCTGGCATCATGGTTAAGGTCTTAGACTCTTACTCTGGCATCAAGGTTAAGGTCTTAACTCTTACTCTGGCATCATGGTTAAGGTCTTAACTCTTACTCTGGACTAATGGTTAAGGTCTGAACTCTTACTCTGGACTAATGGTTAAGGTCTTAACTCTTACTCTGGACTAATGGTTAAGGTCTTAACTCTTACTCTGGACTAATGGTTAAGGTCTTAGACTCTTACTCTCGACTAATGGTTAAGGTCCTAACTCTTACTCTGGCATCATGGTTAAGGTCTTAGACTCTTACTCTGGACTAATGGTTAAGGTCTTAACTCATACTCTGGACTAATGGTTAAGGTCTTAGACTCTTACTCTGGACTAATGGTTAAGGTCTTAACTCTTACTCTGGCATCATGGTTAAGGTCTTAACTCTTACTCTGGACTAATGGTTAAGGTCTTAACTCTTACTCTTGACTAATGGTTAAGGTCTTAACTCTTACTCTGGACTAATGGTTAAGGTCTTAGACTCTTACTCTGGCATCATGGTTAAGGTCTTAACTCTTACTCTGGCATCATCGTTAAGGTCTTAACTCTTACTCTGGCATCATGGTTAAGGTCTTAACTCTTACTCTGGACTAATGGTTAAGGTCTTAACTCTTACTCTGAACTAATGGTTAATGTCTTAACTCTTACTCTGGCATCATGGTTAAGGTCTTCGACTCTTACTCTGGACTAATGGTTAGGGGGCTTAACTCTTACTCTGGCATCATGGTTACGGTCTTAACTCTTACTCTGGACTAATGGTAAGGTCTTAACTCTTACTCTGGGCTAATGGTTAAGGTCTTAACTCTTACTCTGGACTAATGGTTAAGGTCTGAACTCTTACTCTGGACTAATGGTTAAGGTCTTAGACTCTTACTCTCGACTAATGGTTAAGGTCCTAACTCTTACTCTGGCATCATGGTTAAGGTCTTAGACTCTTACTCTGGACTAATGGTTAAGGTCTTAACTCATACTCTGGACTAATGGTTAAGGTCTTAGACTCTTACTCTGGACTAATGGTTAAGGTCTTAACTCTTACTCTGGACTAATGGTTAAGGTCTTAACTCTTACTCTGGACTAATGGTTCAGGTCTTAACTCTTACTCTGGCATCATGGTTAAGGTCTTAACTCTTACTCTGGACTAATGGTTAAGGTCTTAACTCTTACTCTTGACTAATGGTTAAGGTCTTAACTCTTACTCTGGACTAATGGTTAAGGTTTTAGACTCTTACTCTGGCATCATGGTTAAGGTCTTAACTCTTACTCTGGCATCATCGTTAAGGTCTTAACTCTTACTCTGGCATCATGGTTAAGGTCTTAACTCTTACTCTGGACTAATGGTTAAGGTCTTAACTCTTAGTCTGGGCTAATGGTTAAGGTCTTAACTCTTACTCTGGACTAATGGTTAAGGTCTTAACTCTTACTCTGGGCTAATGGTTAAGTTCTTAACTCTTACTCTGGACTAATGGTTAAGGTCTTATCTCTTACTCTGGACTAATGGTTAAGGACTTAGACTATTACTCTGGCATCATGAATAAGGTCTTAGACTCTTACTCTGGACTACTGGTTAATGTCTTAACTCTTACTCTGGCATCATGGTTAAGGTCTTAACTCTCACTCTGGCATCATGGTTAAGGTCTTAACTCTTACTCTGTACTCATGGTTAAGGTCTTAACTCTTACTCTGACATCATGGTTAAGGTCTTAACTCTTACTCTGGACTAATGGTTAAGGTCTTAACTCTCACTCTGGACTAATGGTTAAGGTCTTAACTCTTACTCTAGCATCATGGTTAAGGTCTTAACTCTTACTCTGGACTAATGGTTAAGGTCTTAACTCTTACTCTGGCATCATTGTTAAGGTCTTAGACTCTTACTCTGGACTAATGGTTAAGGTCTTAACTCTTACTCTGGCATCATGGTTAAGGTATTAACTCTTACTCTGGACTAATGGTTAAGGTCTTAGACTCTTACTCTGGACTAATGGTTAAGGTCTTAACTCTTTCTTTGGGCTAATGGTTAAGGTCTTAGACTCTTACTCTGGCATCATGGTTAAGGTCTTAGACTCTTACTCTGGCATCAAGGTTAAGGTCTTAACTCTTACTCTGGCATCATGGTTAAGGTCTTAACTCTTACTCTGGACTAATGGTTAAGGTCTGAACTCTTACTCTGGACTAATGGTTAAGGTCTTAACTCTTACTCTGGACTAATGGTTAAGGTCTTAACTCTTACTCTGGACTAATGGTTAAGGTCTTAACTCTTACTCTGGACTAATTTTTAAGGTCTTAACTCTTACTCTGGACTAATGGTTAAGGTCTTAACTCTTACTCTGGCATCATGGTTAAGGTCTTAGACTCTTACTCTGGACTAATGGTTAAGGTCTTAACTCTTACTCTGGCATCATGGTTAAGGTCTTAACAATTACTCTGGACTAATGGGTAAGGTCTTAGACTCTTACTCTGGACTAATGGTTAAGGTCTTAACTCTTTCTCTGGGCTATTGGTTAAGGTCTTAGACTCTTACTCTGGCATCATGGTTAAGGTCTTAGACTCTTACTCTGGCATCAAGGTTAAGGTCTTAACTCTTACTCTGGCATCATGGTTAAGGTCTTAACTCTTACTCTGGACTAATGGTTAAGGTCTGAACTCTTACTCTGGACTAATGGTTAAGGTCTTAACTCTTACTCTGGACTAATGGTTAAGGTCTTAACTCTTACTCTGGCATCATGGTTAATGTCTTAACTCTTACTCTGGACTAATGGTTAAGGTCTTAACTCTTACTCTGGGCTAATGGTTAAGGTCTTAACTCTTACTCTGGACTAATGGTTAAGGTCTTATCTCTTACTCTGGACTAATGGTTAAGGACTTAGACTCTTACTCTGGCATCATGAATATGGTCGTAGACTCTTACGCTGGACTACTGGTTAATGTCTTAACTCTTACTCTGGCATCATGGTTAAGGGCTTAACTCTTACTCTGTACTCATGGTTAAGGTCTTAACTCTTACTCTGACATCATGGTTAAGGTCTTAACTCTTACTCTGGACTAATGGTTAAGGTCTTAACTCTCACTCTGGACTAATGGTTAAGGTCTTAACTCTTACTCTAGCATCATGGTTAAGGTCTTAACTCTTACTCTGGACTAATGGTTAAGGTCTTAACTCTTACTCTGGACTAATGGTTAAGGTCTTAACTCTTACTCTGGCATCATGGTTAAGGTCTTAGACTCTTACTCTGGACTAATGGTTAAGGTCTTAACTCTTACTCTGGCATTATGGTTAAGGTCTTAACTCTTACTCTGGACTAATGGGTAAGGTCTTAGACTCTTACTCTGGACTAATGGTTAAGGTCTTAACTCTTTCTCTGGGCTAATGGTTAAGGTCTTAGACTCTTACTCTGGCATCATGGTTAAGGTCTTAGACTCTTACTCTGGCATCAAGGTTAAGGTCTTAACTCTTACTCTGGCATCATGGTTAAGGTCTTAACTCTTACTCTGGACTAATGGTTAAGGTCTGAACTCTTACTCTGGACTAATGGTTAAGGTCTTAGACTCTTACTCTCGACTAATGGTTAAGGTCCTAACTCTTACTCTGGCATCATGGTTAAGGTCTTAGACTCTTACTCTGGACTAATGGTTAAGGTCTTAACTCATACTCTGGACTAATGGTTAAGGTCTTAGACTCTTACTCTGGACTAATGGTTAAGGTCTTAACTCTTACTCTGGACTAATGGTTAAGGTCTTAACTCTTACTCTGGACTAATGGTTAAGGTCTTAACTCTTACTCTGGCATCATGGTTAAGGTCTTAACTCTTACTCTGGACTAATGGTTAAGGTCTTAACTCTTACTCTTGACTAATGGTTAAGGTCTTAACTCTTACTCTGGACTAATGGTTAAGGTCTTAGACTCTTACTCTGGCATCATGGTTAAGGTCTTAACTCTTACTCTGGCATCATCGTTAAGGTCTTAACTCTTACTCTGGCATCATGGTTAAGGTCTTAACTCTTACTCTGGACTAATGGTTAAGGTCTTAACTCTTAGTCTGGGCTAATGGTTAAGGTCTTAACTCTTACTCTGGACTAATGGTTAAGGTCTTAACTCTTACTCTGGGCTAATGGTTAAGGTCTTAACTCTTACTCTGGACTAATGGTTAAGGTCTTATCTCTTACTCTGGACTAATGGTTAAGGACTTAGACTATTACTCTGGCATCATGAATAAGGTCTTAGACTCTTACTCTGGACTACTGGTTAATGTCTTAACTCTTACTCTGGCATCATGGTTAAGGTCTTAACTCTCACTCTGGCATCATGGTTAAGGTCTTAACTCTTACTCTGTACTCATGGTTAAGGTCTTAACTCTTACTCTGACATCATGGTTAAGGTCTTAACTCTTACTCTGGACTAATGGTTAAGGTCTTAACTCTCACTCTGGACTAATGGTTAAGGTCTTAACTCTTACTCTAGCATCATGGTTAAGGTCTTAACTCTTACTCTGGACTAATGGTTAAGGTCTTAACTCTTACTCTGGCATCATTGTTAAGGTCTTAGACTCTTACTCTGGACTAATGGTTAAGGTCTTAACTCTTACTCTGGCATCATGGTTAAGGTCTTAACTCTTACTCTGGACTAATGGTTAAGGTCTTAGACTCTTACTCTGGACTAATGGTTAAGGTCTTAACTCTTTCTCTGGGCTAATGGTTAAGGTCTTAGACTCTTACTCTGGCATCATGGTTAAGGTCTTAGACTCTTACTCTGGCATCAAGGTTAAGGTCTTAACTCTTACTCTGGCATCATGGTTAAGGTCTTAACTCTTACTCTGGACTAATGGTTAAGGTCTGAACTCTTACTCTGGACTAATGGTTAAGGTCTTAACTCTTACTCTGGACTAATGGTTAAGGTCTTAACTCTTACTCTGGACTAATGGTTAAGGTCTTAACTCTTACTCTGGCATCATGGTTAAGGTCTTAGACTCTTACTCTGGACTAATGGTTAAGGTCTTAACTCTTACTCTGGCATCATGGTTAAGGTCTTAACAATTACTCTGGACTAATGGGTAAGGTCTTAGACTCTTACTCTGGACTAATGGTTAAGGTCTTAACTCTTTCTCTGGGCTAATGGTTAAGGTCTTAGACTCTTACTCTGGCATCATGGTTAAGGTCTTAGACTCTTACTCTGGCATCAAGGTTAAGGTCTTAACTCTTACTCTGGCATCATGGTTAAGGTCTTAACTCTTACTCTGGACTAATGGTTAAGGTCTGAACTCTTACTCTGGACTAATGGTTAAGGTCTTAACTCTTACTCTGGACTAATGGTTAAGGTCTTAACTCTTACTCCGGACTAATGGTTAAGGTCTTAGACTCTTACTCTCGACTAATGGTTAAGGTCCTAACTCTTACTCTGGCATCATGGTTAAGGTCTTAGACTCTTACTCTGTACTCATGGTTAAGGTCTTAACTCTTACTCTGACATCATGGTTAAGGTCTTAACTCTTACTCTGGACTAATGGTTAAGGTCTTAACTCTCACTCTGGACTAATGGTTAAGGTCTTAACTCTTACTCTAGCATCATGGTTAAGGTCTTAACTCTTACTCTGGACTAATGGTTAAGGTCTTAACTCTTACTCTGGCATCATTGTTAAGGTCTTAGACTCTTTCTCTGGACTAATGGTTAAGGTCTTAACTCTTACTCTGGCATCATGGTTAAGGTCTTAACTCTTACTCTGGACTAATGGTTAAGGTCTTAGACTCTTACTCTGGACTAATGGTTAAGGTCTTAACTCTTTCTCTGGGCTAATGGTTAAGGTCTTAGACTCTTACTCTGGCATCATGGTTAAGGTCTTAGACTCTTACTCTGGCATCAAGGTTAAGGTCTTAACTCTTACTCTGGCATCATGGTTAAGGTCTTAACTCTTACTCTGGACTAATGGTTAAGGTCTGAACTCTTACTCTGGACTAATGGTTAAGGTCTTAACTCTTACTCTGGACTAATGGTTAAGGTCTTAACTCTTACTCTGGACTAATGGTTAAGGTCTTAACTCTTACTCTGGCATCATGGTTAAGGTCTTAGACTCTTACTCTGGACTAATGGTTAAGGTCTTAACTCTTACTCTGGCATCATGGTTAAGGTCTTAACTCTTACTCTGGTCTAATGGGTAAGGTCTTAGACTCTTACTCTGGACTAATGGTTAAGGTCTTAACTCTTTCTCTGGGCTAATGGTTAAGGTCTTAGACTCTTACTCTGGCATCATGGTTAAGGTCTTAGCCTCTTACTCTGGCATCAAGGTTAAGGTCTTAACTCTTACTCTGGCATCATGGTTAAGGTCTTAACTCTTACTCTGGACTAATGGTTAAGGTCTGAACTCTTACTCTGGACTAATGGTTAAGGTCTTAACTCTTACTCTGGACTAATGGTTAAGGTCTTAACTCTTACTCTGGACTAATGGTTAAGGTCTTAGACTCTTACTCTCGACTAATGGTTAAGGACCTAACTCTTACTCTGGCATCATGGTTAAGGTCTTAGACTCTTACTCTGGACTAATGGTTAAGGTCTTAACTCATACTCTGGACTAATGGTTAAGGTCTTAGACTCTTACTCTGGACTAATGGTTAAGGTCTTAACTCTTACTCTGGACTAATGGTTAAGGTCTTAACTCTTACTCTGGCATCATGGTTAAGGTCTTAACTCTTACTCTGGACTAATGGTTAAGGTCTTAACTCTTACTCTTGACTAATGGTTAAGGTCTTAACTCTTACTCTGGACTAATGGTTAAGGTCTTAGACTCTTACTCTGGCATCATGGTTAAGGTCTTAACTCTTACTCTGGCATCATCGTTAAGGTCTTAACTCTTACTCTGGCATCATGGTTAAGGTCTTAACTCTTACTCTGGACTAATGGTTAAGGTCTTAACTCTTACTCTGAACTAATGGTTAATGTCTTAACTCTTACTCTGGCATCATGGTTAAGGTCTTCGACTCTTACTCTGGACTAATGGTTAGGGGGCTTAACTCTTACTCTGGCATCATGGTTACGGTCTTAACTCTTACTCTGGACTAATGGTAAGGTCTTAACTCTTACTCTGGGCTAATGGTTAAGGTCTTAACTCTTACTCTGGACTAATGGTTAAGGTCTTAACTCTTACTCTGGACTAATGGTTAAGGTCTTAACTCTTACTCTGGCATCATGGTTAATGTCTTAACTCTTACTCTGGACTAATGGTTAAGGTCTTAACTCTTACTCTGGGCTAATGGTTAAGGTCTTAACTCTTACTCTGGACTAATGGTTAAGGTCTTATCTCTTACTCTGGACTAATGGTTAAGGACTTAGACTATTACTCTGGCATCATGAATAAGGTCTTAGACTCTTACTCTGGACTACTGGTTAATGTCTTAACTCTTACTCTGGCATCATGGTTAAGGTCTTAACTCTCACTCTGGCATCATGGTTAAGGTCTTAACTCTTACTCTGTACTCATGGTTAAGGTCTTAACTCTTACTCTGACATCATGGTTAAGGTCTTAACTCTTACTCTGGACTAATGGTTAAGGTCTTAACTCTCACTCTGGACTAATGGTTAAGGTCTTAACTCTTACTCTAGCATCATGGTTAAGGTCTTAACTCTTACTCTGGACTAATGGTTAAGGTCTTAACTCTTACTCTGGCATCATTGTTAAGGTCTTAGACTCTTACTCTGGACTAATGGTTAAGGTCTTAACTCTTACTCTGGCATCATGGTTAAGGTCTTAACTCTTACTCTGGACTAATGGTTAAGGTCTTAGACTCTTACTCTGGACTAATGGTTAAGGTCTTAACTCTTTCTCTGGGCTAATGGTTAGGTCTTAGACTCTTACTCTGGCATCATGGTTAAGGTCTTAGACTCTTACTCTGGCATCAAGGTTAAGGTCTTAACTCTTACTCTGGCATCATGGTTAATGTCTTAACTCTTACTCTGGACTAATGGTTAAGGTCTGAACTCTTACTCTGGACTAATGGTTAAGGTCTTAACTCTTACTCTGGACTAATGGTTAAGGTCTTAACTCTTACTCCGGACTAATGGTTAAGGTCTTAGACTCTTACTCTCGACTAATGGTTAAGGTCCTAACTCTTACTCTGGCATCATGGTTAAGGTCTTAGACTCTTACTCTGTACTCATGGTTAAGGTCTTAACTCTTACTCTGACATCATGGTTAAGGTCTTAACTCTTACTCTGGACTAATGGTTAAGGTCTTAACTCTCACTCTGGACTAATGGTTAAGGTCTTAACTCTTACTCTAGCATCATGGTTAAGTTCTTAACTCTTACTCTGGACTAATGGTTAAGGTCTTAACTCTTACTCTGGCATCATTGTTAAGGTCTTAGACTCTTACTCTGGACTAATGGTTAAGGTCTTAACTCTTACTCTGGCATCATGGTTAAGGTCTTAACTCTTACTCTGGACTAATGGTTAAGGTCTTAGACTCTTACTCTGGACTAATGGTTAAGGTCTTAACTCTTTCTCTGGGCTAATGGTTAAGGTCTTAGACTCTTACTCTGGCATCATGGTTAAGGTCTTAGACTCTTACTCTGGCATCAAGGTTAAGGTCTTAACTCTTACTCTGGCATCATGGTTAAGGTCTTAACTCTTACTCTGGACTAATGGTTAAGGTCTGAACTCTTACTCTGGACTAATGGTTAAGGTCTTAACTCTTACTCTGGACTAATGGTTAAGGTCTTAACTCTTACTCTGGCATCATGGTTAAGGTCTTAGACTCTTACTCTGGACTAATGGTTAAGGTCTTAACTCTTACTCTGGCATCATGGTTAAGGTCTTAACTCTTACTCTGGACTAATGGGTAAGGTCTTAGACTCTTACTCTGGACTAATGGTTAAGGTCTTAACTCTTTCTCTGGGCTAATGGTTAAGGTCTTAGACTCTTACTCTGGCATCATGGTTAAGGTCTTAGACTCTTACTCTGGCATCAAGGTTAAGGTCTAACTCTTACTCTGGCATCATGGTTAAGGTCTTAACTCTTACTCTGGACTAATGGTTAAGGTCTGAACTCTTACTCTGGACTAATGGTTAAGGTCTTAACTCTTACTCTGGACTAATGGTTAAGGTCTTAGACTCTTACTCTCGACTAATGGTTAAGGTCCTAACTCTTACTCTGGCATCATGGTTAAGGTCTTAGACTCTTACTCTGGACTAATGGTTAAGGTCTTAACTCATACTCTGGACTAATGGTTAAGGTCTTAGACTCTTACTCTGGACTAATGGTTAAGGTCTTAACTCTTACTCTGGACTAATGGTTAAGGTCTTAACTCTTACTCTGGCATCATGGTTAAGGTCTTAACTCTTACTCTGGACTAATGGTTAAGGTCTTAACTCTTACTCTGGACTAATGGTTAAGGTCTTAGACTCTTACTCTGGCATCATGGTTAAGGTCTTAACTCTTACTCTGGCATCATCGTTAAGGTCTTAACTCTTACTCTGGCATCATGGTTAAGGTCTTAACTCTTACTCTGGACTAATGGTTAAGGTCTTAACTCTTACTCTGAACTAATGGTTAATGTCTTAACTCTTACTCTGGCATCATGGTTAAGGTCTTCGACTCTTACTCTGGACTAATGGTTAGGGGGCTTAACTCTTACTCTGGCATCATGGTTACGGTCTTAACTCTTACTCTGGACTAATGGTAAGGTTTTAACTCTTACTCTGGGCTAATGGTTAAGGTCTTAACTCTTACTCTGGACTAATGGTTAAGGTCTTAACTCTTACTCTGGCATCATGGTTAATGTCTTAACTATTACTCTGGACTAATGGTTAAGGTCTTAACTCTTACTCTGGGCTAATGGTTAAGGTCTTAACTCTTACTCTGGACTAATGGTTAAGGTCTTATCTCTTACTCTGGACTAATGGTTAAGGACTTAGACTATTACTCTGGCATCATGAATAAGGTCTTAGACTCTTACTCTGGACTACTGGTTAATGTCTTAACTCTTACTCTGGCATCATGGTTAAGGTCTTAACTCTCACTCTGGCATCATGGTTAAGGTCTTAACTCTTACTCTGTACTCATGGTTAAGGTTTTAACTCTTACTCTGACATCATGGTTAAGGTCTTAACTCTTACTCTGGACTAATGGTTAAGGTCTTAACTCTCACTCTGGACTAATGGTTAAGGTCTTAACTCTTACTCTAGCATCATGGTTAAGGCCTTAACTCTTACTCTGGACTAATGGTTAAGGTCTTAACTCTTACTCTGGCATCATTGTTAAGGTCTTAGACTCTTACTCTGGACTAATGGTTAAGGTCTTAACTCTTACTCTGGCATCATGGTTAAGGTCTTAACTCTTACTCTGGACTAATGGTTAAGGTCTTAGACTCTTACTCTGGACTAATGGTTAAGGTCTTAACTCTTTCTCTGGGCTAATGGTTAAGGTCTTAGACTCTTACTCTGGCATCATGGTTAAGGTCTTAGACTCTTACTCTGGCATCAAGGTTAAGGTCTTAACTCTTACTCTGGCATCATGGTTAAGGTCTTAACTCTTACTCTGGACTAATGGTTAAGGTCTGAACTCTTACTCTGGACTAATGGTTAAGGTCTTAACTCTTACTCTGGACTAATGGTTAAGGTCTTAACTCTTACTCTGGCATCATGGTTAAGGTCTTAGACTCTTACTCTGGCATCAAGGTTAAGGTCTTAACTCTTACTCTGGCATCATGGTTAAGGTCTTAACTCTTACTCTGGCATCATCGTTAAGGTCTTAACTCTTACTCTGGCATCATGGTTAAGGTCTTAACTCTTACTCTGGACTAATGGTTAAGGTCTTAACTCTTACTCTGGACTAATGGTTAAGGTCTTAACTCTTACTCTGGCATCATGGTTAAGGTCTTAGACTCTTACTCTGGACTAATGGTTAAGGTCTTAACTCTTACTCTGGCATCATGGTTAAGGTCTTAACTCTTACTCTGGTCTAATGGGTAAGGTCTTAGACTCTTACTCTGGACTAATGGTTAAGGTCTTAACTCTTTCTCTGGGCTAATGGTTAAGGTCTTAGACTCTTACTCTGGCATCATGGTTAAGGTCTTAGCCTCTTACTCTGGCATCAAGGTTAAGGTCTTAACTCTTACTCTGGCATCATGGTTAAGGTCTTAACTCTTACTCTGGACTAATGGTTAAGGTCTGAACTCTTACTCTGGACTAATGGTTAAGGTCTTAACTCTTACTCTGGACTAATGGTTAAGGTCTTAACTCTTACTCTGGACTAATGGTTAAGGTCTTAGACTCTTACTCTCGACTAATGGTTAAGGACCTAACTCTTACTCTGGCATCATGGTTAAGGTCTTAGACTCTTACTCTGGACTAATGGTTAAGGTCTTAACTCATACTCTGGACTAATGGTTAAGGTCTTAGACTCTTACTCTGGACTAATGGTTAAGGTCTTAACTCTTACTCTGGACTAATGGTTAAGGTCTTAACTCTTACTCTGGCATCATGGTTAAGGTCTTAACTCTTACTCTGGACTAATGGTTAAGGTCTTAACTCTTACTCTTGACTAATGGTTAAGGTCTTAACTCTTACTCTGGACTAATGGTTAAGGTCTTAGACTCTTACTCTGGCATCATGGTTAAGGTCTTAACTCTTACTCTGGCATCATCGTTAAGGTCTTAACTCTTACTCTGGCATCATGGTTAAGGTCTTAACTCTTACTCTGGACTAATGGTTAAGGTCTTAACTCTTACTCTGAACTAATGGTTAATGTCTTAACTCTTACTCTGGCATCATGGTTAAGGTCTTCGACTCTTACTCTGGACTAATGGTTAGGGGGCTTAACTCTTACTCTGGCATCATGGTTACGGTCTTAACTCTTACTCTGGACTAATGGTAAGGTCTTAACTCTTACTCTGGGCTAATGGTTAATGTCTTAACTCTTACTCTGGACTAATGGTTAAGGTCTTAACTCTTACTCTGGGCTAATGGTTAAGGTCTTAACTCTTACTCTGGACTAATGGTTAAGGTCTTATCTCTTACTCTGGACTAATGGTTAAGGACTTAGACTATTACTCTGGCATCATGAATAAGGTCTTAGACTCTTACTCTGGACTACTGGTTAATGTCTTAACTCTTACTCTGGCATCATGGTTAAGGTCTTAACTCTCACTCTGGCATCATGGTTAAGGTCTTAACTCTTACTCTGTACTCATGGTTAAGGTCTTAACTCTTACTCTGACATCATGGTTAAGGTCTTAACTCTTACTCTGGACTAATGGTTAAGGTCTTAACTCTCACTCTGGACTAATGGTTAAGGTCTTAACTCTTACTCTAGCATCATGGTTAAGGTCTTAACTCTTACTCTGGACTAATGGTTAAGGTCTTAACTCTTACTCTGGCATCATTGTTAAGGTCTTAGACTCTTACTCTGGACTAATGGTTAAGGTCTTAACTCTTACTCTGGCATCATGGTTAAGGTCTTAACTCTTACTCTGGACTAATGGTTAAGGTCTTAGACTCTTACTCTGGACTAATGGTTAAGGTCTTAACTCTTTCTCTGGGCTAATGGTTAAGGTCTTAGACTCTTACTCTGGCATCATGGTTAAGGTCTTAGACTCTTACTCTGGCATCAAGGTTAAGGTCTTAACTCTTACTCTGGCATCATGGTTAATGTCTTCACTCTTACTCTGGACTAATGGTTAAGGTCTGAACTCTTACTCTGGACTAATGGTTAAGGTCTTAACTCTTACTCTGGACTAATGGTTAAGGTCTTAACTCTTACTCCGGACTAATGGTTAAGGTCTTAGACTCTTACTCTCGACTAATGGTTAAGGTCCTAACTCTTACTCTGGCATCATGGTTAAGGTCTTAGACTCTTACTCTGTACTCATGGTTAAGGTCTTAACTCTTACTCTGACATCATGGTTAAGGTCTTAACTCTTACTCTGGACTAATGGTTAAGGTCTTAACTCTCACTCTGGACTAATGGTTAAGGTCTTAACTCTTACTCTAGCATCATGGTTAAGGTCTTAACTCTTACTCTGGACTAATGGTTAAGGTCTTAACTCTTACTCTGGCATCATTGTTAAGGTCTTAGACTCTTACTCTGGACTAATGGTTAAGGTCTTAACTCTTACTCTGGCATCATGGTTAAGGTCTTAACTCTTACTCTGGACTAATGGTTAAGGTCTTAGACTCTTACTCTGGACTAATGGTTAAGGTCTTAACTCTTTCTCTGGGCTAATGGTTAAGGTCTTAGACTCTTACTCTGGCATCATGGTTAAGGTCTTAGACTCTTACTCTGGCATCAAGGTTAAGGTCTTAACTCTTACTCTGGCATCATGGTTAAGGTCTTAACTCTTACTCTGGACTAATGGTTAAGGTCTGAACTCTTACTCTGGACTAATGGTTAAGGTCTTAACTCTTACTCTGGACTAATGGTTAAGGTCTTAACTCTTACTCTGGACTAATGGTTAAGGTCTTAACTCTTACTCTGGCATCATGGTTAAGGTCTTAGACTCTTACTCTGGACTAATGGTTAAGGTCTTAACTCTTACTCTGGCATCATGGTTAAGGTCTTAACTCTTACTCTGGACTAATGGGTAAGGTCTTAGACTCTTACTCTGGACTAATGGTTAAGGTCTTAACTCTTTCTCTGGGCTAATGGTTAAGGTCTTAGACTCTTACTCTGGCATCATGGTTAAGGTCTTAGACTCTTACTCTGGCATCAAGGTTAAGGTCTTAACTCTTACTCTGGCATCATGGTTAAGGTCTTAACTCTTACTCTGGACTAATGGTTAAGGTCTGAACTCTTACTCTGGACTAATGGTTAAGGTCTTAACTCTTACTCTGGACTAATGGTTAAGGTCTTAGACTCTTACTCTCGACTAATGGTTAAGGTCCTAACTCTTACTCTGGCATCATGGTTAAGGTCTTAGACTCTTACTCTGGACTAATGGTTAAGGTCTTAACTCATACTCTGGACTAATGGTTAAGGTCTTAGACTCTTACTCTGGACTAATGGTTAAGGTCTTAACTCTTACTCTGGACTAATGGTTAAGGTCTTAACTCTTACTCTGGACTAATGGTTAAGGTCTTAACTCTTACTCTGGCATCATGGTTAAGGTCTTAACTCTTACTCTGGACTAATGGTTAAGGTCTTAACTCTTACTCTGGACTAATGGTTAAGGTCTTAGACTCTTACTCTGGCATCATGGTTAAGGTCTTAACTCTTACTCTGGCATCATCGTTAAGGTCTTAACTCTTACTCTGGCATCATGGTTAAGGTCTTAACTCTTACTCTGGACTAATGGGTAAGGTCTTAGACTCTTACTCTGGACTAATGGTTAAGGTCTTAACTCTTTCTCTGGGCTAATGGTTAAGGTCTTAGACTCTTACTCTGGCATCATGGTTAAGGTCTTAGACTCTTACTCTGGCATCAAGGTTAAGGTCTTAACTCTTACTCTGGCATCATGGTTAAGGTCTTAACTCTTACTCTGGACTAATGGTTAAGGTCTGAACTCTTACTCTGGACTAATGGTTAAGGTCTTAACTCTTACTCTGGACTAATGGTTAAGGTCTTAGACTCTTACTCTCGACTAATGGTTAAGGTCCTAACTCTTACTCTGGCATCATGGTTAAGGTCTTAGACTCTTACTCTGGACTAATGGTTAAGGTCTTAACTCATACTCTGGACTAATGGTTAAGGTCTTAGACTCTTACTCTGGACTAATGGTTAAGGTCTTAACTCTTACTCTGGACTAATGGTTAAGGTCTTAACTCTTACTCTGGACTAATGGTTAAGGTCTTAACTCTTACTCTGGCATCATGGTTAAGGTCTTAACTCTTACTCTGGACTAATGGTTAAGGTCTTAACTCTTACTCTGGACTAATGGTTAAGGTCTTAACTCTTACTCTGAACTAATGGTTAATGTCTTAACTCTTACTCTGGCATCATGGTTAAGGTCTTCGACTCTTACTCTGGACTAATGGTAAGGGGGCTTAACTCTTACTCTGGCATCATGGTTACGGTCTTAACTCTTACTCTGGACTAATGGTAAGGTTTTAACTCTTACTCTGGGCTAATGGTTAAGGTCTTAACTCTTACTCTGGACTAATGGTTAAGGTCTTAACTCTTACTCTGGCATCATGGTTAATGTCTTAACTATTACTCTGGACTAATGGTTAAGGTCTTAACTCTTACTCTGGGCTAATGGTTAAGGTCTTAACTCTTACTCTGGACTAATGGTTAAGGTCTTATCTCTTACTCTGGACTAATGGTTAAGGACTTAGACTATTACTCTGGCATCATGAATAAGGTCTTAGACTCTTACTCTGGACTACTGGTTAATGTCTTAACTCTTACTCTGGCATCATGGTTAAGGTCTTAACTCTCACTCTGGCATCATGGTTAAGGTCTTAACTCTTACTCTGTACTCATGGTTAAGGTTTTAACTCTTACTCTGACATCATGGTTAAGGTCTTAACTCTTACTCTGGACTAATGGTTAAGGTCTTAACTCTCACTCTGGACTAATGGTTAAGGTCTTAACTCTTACTCTAGCATCATGGTTAAGGCCTTAACTCTTACTCTGGACTAATGGTTAAGGTCTTAACTCTTACTCTGGCATCATTGTTAAGGTCTTAGACTCTTACTCTGGACTAATGGTTAAGGTCTTAACTCTTACTCTGGCATCATGGTTAAGGTCTTAACTCTTACTCTGGACTAATGGTTAAGGTCTTAGACTCTTACTCTGGACTAATGGTTAAGGTCTTAACTCTTTCTCTGGGCTAATGGTTAAGGTCTTAGACTCTTACTCTGGCATCATGGTTAAGGTCTTAGACTCTTACTCTGGCATCAAGGTTAAGGTCTTAACTCTTACTCTGGCATCATGGTTAAGGTCTTAACTCTTACTCTGGACTAATGGTTAAGGTCTGAACTCTTACTCTGGACTAATGGTTAAGGTCTTAACTCTTACTCTGGACTAATGGTTAAGGTCTTAACTCTTACTCTGGCATCATGGTTAAGGTCTTAGACTCTTACTCTGGCATCAAGGTTAAGGTCTTAACTCTTACTCTGGCATCATGGTTAAGGTCTTAACTCTTACTCTGGACTAATGGTTAAGGTCTGAACTCTTACTCTGGACTAATGGTTAAGGTCTTAACTCTTACTCTGGACTAATGGTTAAGGTCTTAGACTCTTACTCTCGACTAATGGTGAAGGTCCTAACTCTTACTCTAGCATCATGGTTAAGGTCTTAGACTCTTACTCTGGACTATTGGCTAAGGTCTTAACTCATACTCTGGACTAATGGTTAAAGTCTTAGACTCTTACTCTGGACTAATGGTTAAGGTCTTAACTCTTACTCTGGACTAATGGTTAAGGTCTTAACTCTTACTCTGGACTAATGGTTAAGGTCTTAACTCTTACTCGGGCATCATGGTTAAGGTCTTAGACTCTTACTCTGGACTAATGGTTAAGGTCTTAAATCTTACTCTGGACTAATGGTTAAGGTCTTAACTCTTACTCTAGCATCATGGTTAAGGTCTTAACTCTTACTCTGGACTAATGGTTAAGGTCTTAACTCTTACTCTGGCATCATGGTTAAGGTCTTAACTCTTACTCTGGCATCATGGTTAAGGTCTTAACTCTTACTCTGGACTAATGGTTAAGGTCTTAACTCTTACTCTGGACTAATGGTTAAGGTCTTAACTCTTACTCTAGACTAATGGTTAAGGTTTTAACTCTTACTCTGGCATCATGGTTAAGTTCTTCGACTCTTACTCTGGACTAATGGTTAAGGTCTTAACTCTTACTCTGGACTAATGGTTAAGGGCTTAAGTCTTACTCTGGCATCATGGTTAAGGTCTTAACTCTTACTCTGGACTAATGGTAAGGTCTTAACTCTTACTCTGGGCTAATGGTTAAGGTCTTAACTCTTACTCTGGACTAATGGTTAAGGTCTTAACTCTTACTCTGGACTAATGGTTAAGGTCTTAACTCTTACTCTGGCATCATGGTTAATGTCTTAACTCTTACTCTGGACTAATGGTTAAGGTCTTAACTCTTACTCTGGGCTAATGGTTAAGGTCTTATCTCTTACTCTGGACTAATGGTTAAGGACTTAGACTCTTACTCTGGCATCATGAATAAGGTCTTAGACTCTTACTCTGGACTACTGGTTAATGTCTTAACTCTTACTCTGGCATCATGGTTAAGGGCTTAACTCTTACTCTGTACTCATGGTTAAGGTCTTAACTCTTACTCTGACATCATGGTTAAGGTCTTAACTCTTACTCTGGACTAATGGTTAAGGTCTTAACTCTCACTCTGGACTAATGGTTAAGGTCTTAAATCTTACTCTAGCATCATAGTTAAGGTCTTAACTCTTACTCTGGACTAATGGTTAAGGTCTTAACTCTTACTCTGGACTAATGGTTAAGGTCTTAACTCTTACTCTGGCATCATGGTTAAGGTCTTAACTCTTACTCTGGACTAATGGTTAAGGACTTAGACTCTTACTCTGGCATCATGAATATGGTCGTAGACTCTTACGCTGGACTACTGGTTAATGTCTTAACTCTTACTCTGGCATCATGGTTAAGGTCTTAACTCTTACTCTGGCATCATGGTTAAGGTCTTAACTCTTACTCTGGACTAATGGTTAAGGTCTTAACTCTTACTCTGGCATCATGGTTAAGGTCTTAGACTCTTACTCTGGACTAATGGTTAAGGTCTTAACTCTTACTCTGGCATCATGGTTAAGGTCTTAACTCTTACTCTGGACTAATGGGTAAGGTCTTACACTCTTATTCTGGACTAATGGTTAAGGTCTTAACTCTTTCTCTGGGCTAATGGTTAAGGTCTTAGACTCTTACTCTGGCATCATGGTTAAGGTCTTAGACTCTTACTCTGGCATCAAGGTTAAGGTCTAAACTCTTACTCTGGCATCATGGTTAAGGTCTTAACTCTTACTCTGGACTAATGGTTAAGGTCTGAACTCTTACTCTGGACTAATGGTTAAGGTCTTAACTCTTACTCTGGACTAATGGTTAAGGTCTTAACTCTTACTCTGGACTAATGGTTAAGGTCTTAGACTCTTACTCTCGACTAATGGTTAAGGTCCTAACTCTTACTCTGGCATCATGGTTAAGGTCTTAGACTCTTACTCTGGACTAATGGTTAAGGTCTTAACTCATACTCTGGACTAATGGTTAAGGTCTTAGACTCTTACTCTGGACTAATGGTTAAGGTCTTAACTCTTACTCTGGACTAATGGTTAAGGTCTTAACTCTTACTCTGGACTAATGGTTAAGGTCTTAACTCTTACTCTGGCATCATGGTTAAGGTCTTAACTCTTACACTGGACTAATGATTAAGGTCTTAACTCTTACTCTGGACTAATGGTTAAGGTCTTAGACTCTTCCTCTGGCATCATGGTTAAGGTCTTAACTCTTACTCTGGCATCATCGTTAAGGTCTTAACTCTTACTCTGGCATCATGGTTAAGGTCTTAACTCTTACTCTGGACTAATGGTTAAGGTCTTAACTCTTACTCTGGACTAATGGTTAAGGTCTTAACTCTTACGCTGGCATCATGGTTAAGGTCTTCACTCTTACTCTGGACTAATGATTAAGGTCTTAACTCTTAGTCTGGGCTAATGGTTAAGGTCTTAACTCTTACTCTGGACTAATGGTTAAGGTCTTAACTCTTACTCTGGACTAATGGTTAAGGTCTTAATACTTACTCTGGACTAATGGTTAAGGTCTTAACTCTTACTCTGGCATCATGGTTAATGTCTTAACTCTTACTCTGGACTAATGGTTAAGGTCTTAACTCTTACTCTGGGCTAATGGTTAAGGTCTTAACTCTTACTCTGGACTAATGGTTAAGGTCTTATCTCTTACTCTGGACTAATGGTTAAGGACTTAGACTCTTACTCTGGCATCATGAATAAGGTCTTAGACTCTTACTCTGGACTACTGGTTAATGTCTTAACTCTTACTCTGGCATCATGGTTAAGGGCTTAACTCTTACTCTGTACTCATGGTTAAGGTCTTAACTCTTACTCTGACATCATGGTTAAGGTCTTAACTCTTACTCTGGACTAATGGTTAAGGTCTTAACTCTTACTCTGGCATCATGGTTAAGGTCTTAACTCTTACTCTGGACTAATGGTTAAGGTCTTAACACTTAGTCTGGGCTAATGGTTAAGGTCTTAACTCTTACTCTGGCATCATGGTTAAGGTCTTAACTCTTACTCTGGACTAATGGTTAAGGTCTTAACTCTTACTCTGGACTAATGGTTAAGGTCTTAACTCTTACTCTAGACTAATGGTTAAGGTTTTAACTCTTACTCTGGCATCATGGTTAAGTTCTTCGACTCTTACTCTGGACTAATGGTTAAGGTCTTAACTCTTACTCTGGACTAATGGTTAAGGGCTTAACTCTTACTCTGGCATCATGGTTAAGGTCTTAACTCTTACTCTGGACTAATGGTAAGGTCTTAACTCTTACTCTGGCATCATGGTTAAGGTCTTAACTCTTACTCTGGACTAATGGTTAAGGTCTGAACTCTTACTCTGGACTAATGGTTAAGGTCTTAACTCTTACTCTGGACTAATGGTTAAGGTCTTAACTCTTACTCTGGACTAATGGTTAAGGTCTTAGACTCTTACTCTCGACTAATGGTTAAGGTCCTAACTCTTACTCTAGCATCATGGTTAAGGTCTTAGACTCTTACTCTGGACTATTGGCTAAGGTCTTAACTCATACTCTGGACTAATGGTTAAAGTCTTAGACTCTTACTCTGGACTAATGGTTAAGGTCTTAACTCTTACTCTGGACTAATGGTTAAGGTCTTAACTCTTACTCTGGACTAATGGTTAAGGTCTTAACTCTTACTCGGGCATCATGGTTAAGGTCTTAGACTCTTACTCTGGACTAATGGTTAAGGTCTTAAATCTTACTCTGGACTAATGGTTAAGGTCTTAACTCTTACTCTAGCATCATGGTTAAGGTCTTAACTCTTACTCTGGACTAATGGTTAAGGTCTTAACTCTTACTCTGGCATCATGGTTAAGGTCTTAACTCTTACTCTGGCATCATGGTTAAGGTCTTAACTCTTACTCTGGACTAATGGTTAAGGTCTTAACTCTTACTCTGGACTAATGGTTAAGGTCTTAACTCTTACTCTAGACTAATGGTTAAGGTTTTAACTCTTACTCTGGCATCATGGTTAAGTTCTTCGACTCTTACTCTGGACTAATGGTTAAGGTCTTAACTCTTACTCTGGACTAATGGTTAAGGGCTTAACTCTTACTCTGGCATCATGGTTAAGGTCTTAACTCTTACTCTGGACTAATGGTAAGGTCTTAACTCTTACTCTGGGCTAATGGTTAAGGTCTTAACTCTTACTCTGGACTAATGGTTAAGGTCTTAACTCTTACTCTGGACTAATGGTTAAGGTCTTAACTCTTACTCTGGCATCATGGTTAATGTCTTAACTCTTACTCTGGACTAATGGTTAAGGTCTTAACTCTTACTCTGGGCTAATGGTTAAGGTCTTATCTCTTACTCTGGACTAATGGTTAAGGACTTAGACTCTTACTCTGGCATCATGAATAAGGTCTTAGACTCTTACTCTGGACTACTGGTTAATGTCTTAACTCTTACTCTGGCATCATGGTTAAGGGCTTAACTCTTACTCTGTACTCATGGTTAAGGTCTTAACTCTTACTCTGACATCATGTTTAAGGTCTTAACTCTTACTCTGGACTAATGGTTAAGGTCTTAACTCTCACTCTGGACTAATGGTTAAGGTCTTAAATCTTACTCTAGCATCATAGTTAAGGTCTTAACTCTTACTCTGGACTAATGGTTAAGGTCTTAACTCTTACTCTGGACTAATGGTTAAGGTCTTAACTCTTACTCTGGACTAATGGTTAAGGTCTTAACTCTTACTCTGGCATCATGGTTAAGGTCTTAACTCTTACTCTGGACTAATGGTTAAGGACTTAGACTCTTACTCTGGCATCATGAATATGGTCGTAGACTCTTACGCTGGACTACTGGTTAATGTCTTAACTCTTACTCTGGCATCATGGTTAAGGTCTTAACTCTTACTCTGGCATCATGGTTAAGGTCTTAACTCTTACTCTGGACTAATGGTTAAGGTCTTAACTCTTACTCTGGCATCATGGTTAAGGTCTTAGACTCTTACTCTGGACTAATGGTTAAGGTCTTAACTCTTACTCTGGCATCATGGTTAAGGTCTTAACTCTTACTCTGGACTAATGGGTAAGGTCTTAGACTCTTATTCTGGACTAATGGTTAAGGTCTTAACTCTTTCTCTGGGCTAATGGTTAAGGTCTTAGACTCTTACTCTGGCATCATGGTTAAGGTCTTAGACTCTTACTCTGGCATCAAGGTTAAGGTCTAAACTCTTACTCTGGCATCATGGTTAAGGTCTTAACTCTTACTCTGAACTAATGGTTAAGGTCTGAACTCTTACTCTGGACTAATGGTTAAGGTCTTAACTCTTACTCTGGACTAATGGTTAAGGTCTTAACTCTTACTCTGGACTAATGGTTAAGGTCTTAGACTCTTACTCTGGACTAATGGTTAAGGTCCTAACTCTTACTCTGGCATCATGGTTAAGGTCTTAGACTCTTACTCTGGACTAATGGTTAAGGTCTTAACTCATACTCTGGACTAATGGTTAAGGTCTTAGACTCTTACTCTGGACTAATGGTTAAGGTCTTAACTCTTACTCTGGACTAATGGTTAAGGTCTTAACTCTTACTCTGGACTAATGGTTAAGGTCTTAACTCTTACTCTGGCATCATGGTTAAGGTCTTAACTCTTACACTGGACTAATGATTAAGGTCTTAACTCTTACTCTGGACTAATGGTTAAGGTCTTAGACTCTTCCTCTGGCATCATGGTTAAGGTCTTAACTCTTACTCTGGCATCATCGTTAAGGTCTTAACTCTTACTCTGGCATCATGGTTAAGGTCTTAACTCTTACTCTGGACTAATGGTTAAGGTCTTAACTCTTACTCTGGACTAATGGTTAAGGTCTTAACTCTTACGCTGGCATCATGGTTAAGGTCTTAACTCTTACTCTGGACTAATGGTTAAGGTCTTAACTCTTAGTCTGGGCTAATGGTTAAGGTCTTAACTCTTACTCTGGACTAATGGTTAAGGTCTTAACTCTTACTCTGGACTAATGGTTAAGGTCTTAACTCTTACTCTGGACTAATGGTTAAGGTCTTAACTCTTACTCTGGCATCATGGTTAATGTCTTAACTCTTACTCTGGACTAATGGTTAAGGTCTTAACTCTTACTCTGGGCTGATGGTTAAGGTCTTAACTCTTACTCTGGACTAATGGTTAAGGTCTTATCTCTTACTCTGGACTAATGGTTAAGGACTTAGACTCTTACTCTGGCATCATGAATAAGGTCTTAGACTCTTACTCTGGACTACTGGTTAATGTCTTAACTCTTACTCTGGCATCATGGTTAAGGGCTTAACTCTTACTCTGTACTCATGGTTAAGGTCTTAACTCTTACTCTGACATCATGGTTAAGGTCTTAACTCTTACTCTGGACTAATGGTTAAGGTCTTAACTCTTACTCTGGCATCATGGTTAAGGTCTTAACTCTTACTCTGGACTAATGGTTAAGGTCTTAACTCTTAGTCTGGGCTAATGGTTAAGGTCTTAACTCTTACTCTGGACTAATGGTTAAGGTCTTAACTCTTACTCTGGACTAATGGTTAAGGTCTTAACTCTTACTCTGGACTAATGGTTAAGGTCTTAACTCTTAGTCTGGGCAAATGGTTAAGGTCTTAACTCTTACTCTGGACTAATGGTTAAGGTCTTAACTCTTACTCTGGACTAATGGTTAAGGTCCTAACTCTTACTCTGGACTAATGGTTAAGGTCTTAACTCTTACTCTGGACTAATGGTTAATGTCTTAACTCTTACTCTGGACTAATGGTTAAGGTCTTAACTCTTACTCTGGGCTAATGGTTAAGGTCTTAACTCTTACTCTGGACTAATGGTTAAGGTCTTATCTCTTACGCTGGACTAATGGTTAAGGACTTAGACTCTTACTCTGGCATCATGAATAAGGTCTTAGACTCTTACTCTGGACTACTGGTTAATATCTTAATTATTACTCTGTCATCATGGTTAAGGTCTTAACTCTCACTCTGGCATCATGGTTAAGGTCTTAACTCTTACTCTGTACTCATGGTTAAGGTCTTAACTCTTACTCTGACATCATGGTTAAGGTCTTAACTATTACTCTGGACCAATGGTTAAGGTCTTAACTCTCACTCTGGACTAATGGTTAAGGTCTTAACTCTTACTCTAGCATCATGGTTAAGGTCTTAACTCTTACTCTGGACTAATGGTTAAGGTCTTAACTCTTACTCTGGCATCATGGTTAAGGTCTTAGACTCTTACTCTGGACTAATGGTTAAGGTCTTAACTCTTACTCTGGCATCATGGTTAAGGTCTTAACTCTTACTCTGGACTAATGGTTAAGGTATTAGACTCTTACTCTGGACTAATGGTTAAGGTCTTAACTCTTTCTCTGGGCTAATGGTTAAGGTCTTAGACTCTTACTCTGGCATCATGGTTAAGGTCTTAGACTCTTACTCTGGCATCAAGGTTAAGGTCTTAACTCTTACTCTGGCATCATGGTTAAGGTCTTAACTCTTACTCTGGACTAATGGTTAAGGTCTGAACTCTTACTCTGGACTAATGGTTAAGGTCTTAACTCTTACTCTGGACTAATGGTTAAGGTCTTAACTCTTACTCTGGACTAATGGTTAAGGTCTTAGACTCTTACTCTCGACTAATGGTTAAGGTCCTAACTCTTACTCTGGCATCATGGTTAAGGTCTTAGACTCTTACTCTGGACTAAGGGCTAAGGTCTTAACTCATACTCTGGACTAATGGTTAAGGTCTTAGACTCTTACTCTGGACTAATGGTTAAGGTCTTAACTCTTACTCTGGACTAATGGTTAAGGTCTTAACTCTTACTCTGGACTAATGGTTAAGGTCTTAACTCTTACTCTGGACTAATGATTAAGGTCTTAACTCTTACTCGGGCATCATGGTTAAGGTCTTAGACTCTTACTCTGGACTAATGGTTAAGGTCTTAAATCTTACTCTGGACTAATGGTTACGGTCTTAACTCTTACTCTAGCATCATGGTTAAGGTCTTAACTCTTACTCTGGACTAATGGTTAAGGTCTTAACTCTTACTCTGGCATCATGGTTAAGGTCTTAACTCTTACTCTGGCATCATGGTTAAGGTCTTACCTCTTACTCTGGAATAATGGTTAAGGTCTTAGACTCTTACTCTGGACTAATGGTTAAGGTCTTAACTCTTACTCGGGCATCATGGTTAAGGTCTTAGACTCTTACTCTGGACTAATGGTTAAGGTCTTAACTCTTACTCTGGACTAATGGTTAAGGTCTTAACTCTTACTCTGGCATCATGGTTAAGGTCTTACATCTTACTCTGGACTAATGGTTAAGGTCTTAGACTCTTACTCTGGACTAATGGTTAAGGTCTTAACTCTTACTCTGGCATCATGGTTAAGGTCTTAACTCTTACTCTGGACTAATGGTTAAGGTCTTAACTCTTACTCTGGACTAATGGTTAAGGTCTTAACTCTTACTCTGGACTAATGGTTAAGGTCTTAACTCTTAACTCTTACTCTGGACTAATGGTTAAGGTCTTAACTCTTACTCTGGACTAATGGTTAAGGTCTTAACTCTTACTCTGGCATCATGGTTAAGGTCTTAGACTCTTACTCTGGAATAATGGTTAAGGTCTTAACTCTTACTCTGGACTAATGGTTAAGGTCTTAACTCTTACTCTGGCATCACGGTTAAGGTCTTAACTCTTACTCTGGACTAATGGTTAAGGTCTTAACTCTTACTCTGGGCTAATGGTTAAGGTCTTAACTCTTACTCTGGACTAATGGTTAAGGTCCTAACTCTTACTCTGGACTAATGGTTAAGGTCTTAGACTCTTACTCTGGCATCATGGTTAAGGTCTTAACTCTTACTCTGAACTAATGGTTAATGTCTTAACTCTTACTCTGGCATCATGGTTAAGTTCCTAACTCTTACTGTGGCCTATTGGTTAAGGTCCTAACTCTTACTCTGGCATCATGGTTAAGGTATTAACTCTTACTCTGGCATCATGGTTAAGGTCTTAACTCTTACTCTGGACTAATGGTTAAGGTCTTAACTCTTACTCTGGCATCACGGTTAAGGTCTTAACTCTTACTCTGGACTAATGGTTAAGGTCTTAACTCTTACTCTGGGCTAATGGTTAAGGTCTTAACTCTTACTCTGGACTAATGGTTAAGGTCTTAACTCTTACTCTGGACTAATGGTTATGGTCTTAACTCTTACTCTGGGCTAATGATTAAGGTCTTAACTCTTACTCTGGCATCATGGTTAAGGTCTTAACTCTTACTCTGGACTAATGGTTAAGGTCTTAACTCTTACTCTGGACTAATGGTTAAGGTCTTAACTTTTACTCTAGACTAATGGTTAAGGTTTTAACTCTTACTCTGGCATCATGGTTAAGGTCTTCGACTCTTACTCTGGACTAATGGTTAAGGTCTTAACTCTTACTCTGGACTAATGGTTAAGGGCTTAACTCTTACTCTGGCATCATGGTTAAGGTCTTAACTCTTACTCTGGACTAATGGTAAGGTCTTAACTCTTACTCTGGGCTAATGGTTAAGGTCTTAACTCTTACTCTGGACTAATGGTTAAGGTCTTAACTCTTACTCTGGACTAATGGTTAAGGTCTTAACTCTTACTCTGGACTAATGGTTAAGGTCTTAACTCTTACTCTGGCATCATGGTTAATGTTTTAAATCTTACTCTGGACTAATGGTTAAGGTCTTAACTCTTACTCTGGGCTAATGGTTAAGGTCTTAACTCTTACTCTGGACTAATGGTTAAGGTCTTATCTCTTACTCTGGACTGATGGTTAAGGACTTAGACTCTTACTCTGGCATCATGAATAAGGTCTTAGACTCTTACTCTGGACTACTGGTTAATGTCTTAACTCTTACTCTGGCATCATGGTTAAGGGCTTAACTCTTACTCTGTACTCATGGTTAAGGTCTTAACTCTTATTCTGACATCATGGTTAAGGTCTTAACTCTTACTCTGGACTAATGGTTAAGGTCTTAACTCTTACTCTAGCATCATGGTTAAGGTCTTAACTCTTACTCTGGACTAATGGTTAAGGTCTTAACTCTTACTCTGGACTAATGGTTAAGGTCTTAACTCTTACTCTGGGCTAATGGTTAAGGTCTTAACTCTTACTCTGGACTAATGGTTAAGGTCTTATCTCTTACGCTGGACTAATGGTTAAGGACTTAGACTCTTACTCTGGCATCATGAATAAGGTCTTAGACTCTTACTCTGGACTACTGGTTAATATCTTAATTCTTACTCTGTCATCATGGTTAAGGTCTTAACTCTCACTCTGGCATCATGGTTAAGGTCTTAACTCTTACTCTGGACTAATGGTTAAGGTCTTAACTCTCACTCTGGACTAATGGTTAAGGTCTTAAATCTTACTCTAGCATCATAGTTAAGGTCTTAACTCTTTCTCTGGACTAATGGTTAAGGTCTTAACTCTTACTCTGGACTAATGGTTAAGGTCTTAACTCTTACTCTGGCATCATGGTTAAGGTCTTAACTCTTACTCTGGACTAATGGTTAAGGACTTAGACTCTTACTCTGGCATCATGAATATGGTCGTAGACTCTTACGCTGGACTACTGGTTAATGTCTTAACTCTTACTCTGGCATCATGGTTAAGGTCTTAACTCTTACTCTGGCATCATGGTTAAGGTCTTAACTCTTACTCTGGACTAATGGTTAAGGTCTTAACTCTTACTCTGGCATCATGGTTAAGGTCTTAGACTCTTACTCTGGACTAATGGTTAAGGTCTTAACTCTTACTCTGGCATCATGGTTAAGGTCTTAACTCTTACTCTGGACTAATGGGTAAGGTCTTAGACTCTTATTCTGGACTAATGGTTAAGGTCTTAACTCTTTCTCTGGGCTAATGGTTAAGGTCTTAGACTCTTACTCTGGCATCATGGTTAAGGTCTTAGACTCTTACTCTGGCATCAAGGTTAAGGTCTAAACTCTTACTCTGGCATCATGGTTAAGGTCTTAACTCTTACTCTGGACTAATGGTTAAGGTCTGAACTCTTACTCTGGACTAATGGTTAAGGTCTTAACTCTTACTCTGGACTAATGGTTAAGGTCTTAACTCTTACTCTGGACTAATGGTTAAGGTCTTAGACTCTTACTCTCGACTAATGGTTAAGGTCCTAACTCTTACTCTGGCATCATGGTTAAGGTCTTAGACTCTTACTCTGGACTAATGGTTAAGGTCTTAACTCATACTCTGGACTAATGGTTAAGGTCTTAACTCTTACTCTGGACTAATGGTTAAGGTCTTAACTCTTACTCTGGCATCATGGTTAATGTTTTAAATCTTACTCTGGACTAATGGTTAAGGTCTTAACTCTTACTCTGGGCTAATGGTTAAGGTCTTAACTCTTACTCTGGACTAATGGTTAAGGTCTTATCTCTTACTCTGGACTAATGGTTAAGGACTTAGACTCTTACTCTGGCATCATGAATAAGGTCTTAGACTCTTACTCTGGACTACTGGTTAATGTCTTAACTCTTACTCTGGCATCATGGTTAAGGGCTTAACTCTTACTCTGTACTCATGGTTAAGGTCTTAACTCTTATTCTGACATCATGGTTAAGGTCTTAACTCTTACTCTGGACTAATGGTTAAGGTCTTAACTCTTACTCTAGCATCATGGTTAAGGTCTTAACTCTTACTCTGGACTAATGGTTAAGGTCTTAACTCTTACTCTGGACTAATGGTTAAGGTCTTAACTCTTACTCTGGGCTAATGGTTAAGGTCTTAACTCTTACTCTGGACTAATGGTTAAGGTCTTATCTCTTACGCTGGACTAATGGTTAAGGACTTAGACTCTTACTCTGGCATCATGAATAAGGTCTTAGACTCTTACTCTGGACTACTGGTTAATATCTTAATTCTTACTCTGTAATCATGGTTAAGGTCTTAACTCTCACTCTGGCATCATGGTTAAGGTCTTAACTCTTACTCTGTACTCATGGTTAAGGTCTTAACTCTTACTCTGACATCATGGTTAAGGTCTTAACTCTTACTCTGGACTAATGGTTAAGGTCTTAACTCTCACTCTGGACTAATGGTTAAGGTCTTAACTCTTACTCTAGCATCGAGGTTAAGGTCTTAACTCTTACTCTGGACTAATGGTTAAGGTCTTAACTCTTACTCTGGCATCATGGTTAAGGTCTTAGACTCTTACTCTGGACTAATGGTTAAGGTCTTAACTCTTACTCTGGCATCATGGTTAAGGTCTTAACTCTTACTCTGGACTAAGGGTTTAGGTCTTAGACTCTTACTCTGGACTAATGGTTAAGGTCTTAACTCTTTCTCTGGGCTAATGGTTAAGGTCTTAGACTCTTACTCTGGCATCATGGTTAAGGTCTTAAACTCTTACTCTGGCATCAAGGTTAAGGTCTTAACTCTTACTCTGGCATCATGGATGAGGTCTTAACTCTTACTCTGGACTAATGGTTAAGGTCTGAACTCTTACTCTGGACTAATGGTTAAGGTCTTAACTCTTACTCTGGACTAATGGTTAAGGTCTTAGACTCTTACTCTCGACTAATGGTTAAGGTCCTAACTCTTACTCTGGCATCATGGTTAAGGTCTTAGACTCTTACTCTGGACTAAGGGCTAAGGTCTTAACTCATACTCTGGACTAATGGTTAAGGTCTTAGACTCTTACTCTGGACTAAGGGCTAAGGTCTTAACTCATACTCTGGACTAATGGTTAAGGTCTTAGACTCTTACTCTGGACTAATGGTTAAGGTCTTAACTCTTACTCTGGACTAATGGTTAAGGTCTTAACTCTTACTCTGGACTAATGGTTAAGGTCTTAACTCTTACTCGGGCATCATGGTTAAGGTCTTAACTCTTACTCTGGACTAATGGTTAAGGTCTTAACTCTTACTCTGGGCTAATGGTTAAGGTCTTAACTCTTACTCTGGACTAATGGTTAAGGTCTTAACTCTTACTCTGGACTAATGGTTTAGGTCTTAACTCTTACTCTGGGCTAATGATTAAGGTCTTAACTCTTACTCTGGCATCATGGTTAAGGTCTTAACTCTTACTCTGGACTAATGGTTAAGGTCTTAACTCTTACTCTGGACTAATGGTTAAGGTCTTAACTTTTACTCTAGACTAATGGTTAAGGTTTTAACTCTTACTCTGGCATCATGGTTAAGGTCTTCGACTCTTTCTCTGGACTAATGGTTAAGGTCTTAACTCTTACTCTGGACTAATGGTTAAGGGCTTAACTTTTACTCTGGCATCATGGTTAAGGTCTTAACTCTTACTCTGGACTAATGGTAAGGTCTTAACTCTTACTCTGGGCTAATGGTTAAGGTCTTAACTCTTACTCTGGACTAATGGTTAAGGTCTTAACTCTTACTCTGGACTAATGGTTAAGGTCTTAACTCTTACTCTGGCATCATGGTTAATGTTTTAAATCTTACTCTGGACTAATGGTTAAGGTCTTAACTCTTACTCTGGGCTAATGGTTAAGGTCTTAACTCTTACTCTGGACTAATGGTTAAGGTCTTATCTCTTACTCTGGACTAATGGTTAAGGACTTAGACTCTTACTCTGGCATCATGAATAAGGTCTTAGACTCTTACTCTGGACTACTGGTTAATGTCTTAACTCTTACTCTGGCATCATGGTTAAGGGCTTAACTCTTACTCTGTACTCATGGTTAAGGTCTTAACTCTTATTCTGACATCATGGTTAAGGTCTTAACTCTTACTCTGGACTAATGGTTAAGGTCTTAACTCTTACTCTAGCATCATGGTTAAGGTCTTAACTCTTACTCTGGACTAATGGTTAAGGTCTTAACTCTTACTCTGGACTAATGGTTAAGGTCTTAACTCTTACTCTGGGCTAATGGTTAAGGTCTTAACTCTTACTCTGGACTAATGGTTACGGTCTTATCTCTTACGCTGGACTAATGGTTAAGGACTTAGACTCTTACTCTGGCATCATGAATAAGGTCTTAGACTCTTACTCTGGACTACTGGTTAATATCTTAATTCTTACTCTGTCATCATGGTTAAGGTCTTAACTCTCACTCTGGCATCATGGTTAAGGTCTTAACTCTTACTCTGTACTCATGGTTAAGGTCTTAACTCTTACTCTGACATCATGGTTAAGGTCTTAACTCTTACTCTGGACTAATGGTTAAGGTCTTAACTCTCACTCTGGACTAATGGTTAAGGTCTTAACTCTTACTCTAGCATCATGGTTAAGGTCTTAACTCTTACTCTGGACTAATGGTTAAGGTCTTAACTCTTACTCTGGCATCATGGTTAAGGTCTTAGACTCTTACTCTGGACTAATGGTTAAGGTCTTAACTCTTACTCTGGCATCATGGTTAAGGTCTTAACTCTTACTCTGGACTAATGGTTAAGGTCTTAGACTCTTACTCTGGACTAATGGTTAAGGTCTTAACTCTTTCTCTGGGCTAATGGTTAAGGTCTTAGACTCTTACTCTGGCATCATGGTTAAGGTCTTAAACTCTTACTCTGGCATCAAGGTTAAGGTCTTAACTCTTACTCTGGCATCATGGTTAAGGTCTTAACTCTTACTCTGGACTAATGGTTAAGGTCTTAACTCTTACTCTGGACTAATGGTTACGGTCCTAACTCTTACTCTGGACTAATGGTTAAGGTCTTAACTCTTACTCTAGCATCATGGTTAAGGTCTTAACTCTTACTCTGGACTAATGGTTAAGGTCTTAACTCTTACTCTGGCATCATGGTTAAGGTCTTAACTCTTACTCTGGCATCATGGTTAAGGTCTTACCTCTTACTCTGGACTAATGGTTAAGGTCTTAGACTCTTACTCTCGACTAATGGTTAAGGTCTTAACTCTTACTCTGGCATCATGGTTAAGGTCTTAACTCTTACTCTGGACTAATGGTTAAGGTCTTAACTCTTACTCTGGACTAATGGTTACGGTCCTAACTCTTACTCTGGACTAATGGTTAAGGTCTTAACTCTTACTCTAGCATCATGGTTAAGGTCTTAACTCTTACTCTGGACTAATGGTTAAGGTCTTAACTCTTACTCTGGCATCATGGTTAAGGTCTTAACTCTTACTCTGGCATCATGGTTAAGGTCTTACCTCTTACTCTGGACTAATGGTTAAGGTCTTAGACTCTTACTCTCGACTAATGGTTAAGGTCTTAACTCTTACTCTGGCATCACGGTTAAGGTCTTAACTCTTACTCTGGACTAATGGTTAAGGTCTTAACTCTTACTCTGGGCTAATGGTTAAGGTCTTAACTCTTACTCTGGACTAATGGTTACGGTCCTAACTCTTACTCTGGACTAATGGTTAAGGTCTTAGACTCTTACTCTGGCATCATGGTTAAGGTCTTAACTCTTACTCTGAACTAATGGTTAATGTCTTAACTCTTACTCTGGCATCATGGTTAAGTTCCTAACTCTTACTGTGGCCTATTGGTTAAGGTCCTAACTCTTACTCTGGCATCATGGTTAAGGTATTAACTCTTACTCTGGCATCATGGTTAAGGTCTTAACTCTTACTCTGGACTAATGGTTAAGGTCTTAACTCTTACTCTGGGCTAATGGTTAAGGTCTTAACTCTTTCTCTGGACTAATGGTTAAGGTCTTAACTCTTACTCTGGACTAATGGTTAAGGTCTTAACTCTTACTCTGGGCTAATGATTAAGGTCTTAACTCTTACTCTGGCATCATGGTTAAGGTCTTAACTCTTACTCTGGACTAATGGTTAAGGTCTTAACTCTTACTCTGGACTAATGGTTAAGGTCTTAACTTTTACTCTAGACTACTGGTTAAGGTTTTAACTCTTACTCTGGCATCATGGTTAAGGTCTTCGACTCTTACTCTGGACTAATGGTTAAGGTCTTAACTCTTACTCTGGACTAATGGTTAAGGGCTTAACTCTTACTCTGGCATCATGGTTAAGGTCTTAACTCTTACTCTGGACTAATGGTAAGGTCTTAACTCTTACTCTGGGCTAATGGTTAAGGTCTTAACTCTTACTCTGGACTAATGGTTAAGGTCTTAACTCTTACTCTGGACTAATGGTTAAGGTCTTAACTCTTACTCTGGCATCATGGTTAATGTCTTAAATCTTACTCTGGACTAATGGTTAAGGTCTTAACTCTTACTCTGGGCTAATGGTTAAGGTCTTAACTCTTACTCTGGACTAATGGTTAAGGTCTTATCTCTTACTCTGGACTAATGGTTAAGGACTTAGACTCTTACTCTGGCATCATGAATAAGGTCTTAGACTCTTACTCTGGACTACTGGTTAATGTCTTAACTCTTACTCTGGCATCATGGTTAAGGGCTTAACTCTTACTCTGTACTCATGGTTAAGGTCTTAACTCTTACTCTGACATCATGGTTAAGGTCTTAACTCTTACTCTGGACTAATGGTTAAGGTCTTAACTCTTACTCTAGCATCATGGTTAAGGTCTTAACTCTTACTCTGGACTAATGGTTAAGGTCTTAACTCTTACTCTGGACTAATGGTTAAGGTCTTAACTCTTACTCTGGGCTAATGGTTAAGGTCTTAACTCTTACTCTGGACTAATGGTTAAGGTCTTATCTCTTACGCTGGACTAATGGTTAAGGACTTAGACTCTTACTCTGGCATCATGAATAAGGTCTTAGACTCTTACTCTGGACTACTGGTTAATATCTTAATTCTTACTCTGTCATCATGGTTAAGGTCTTAACTCTCACTCTGGCATCATGGTTAAGGTCTTAACTCTTACTCTGTACTCATGGATAAGGTCTTAACTCTTACTCTGACATCATGGTTAAGGTCTTAACTCTTACTCTGGACTAATGGTTAAGGTCTTAACTCTCACTCTGGACTAATGGTTAAGGTCTTAACTCTTACTCTAGCATCATGGTTAAGGTCTTAACTCTTACTCTGGACTAATGGTTAAGGTCTTAACTCTTACTCTGGCATCATGGTTAAGGTCTTAGACTCTTACTCTGGACTAATGGTTAAGGTCTTAACTCTTACTCTGGCATCATGGTTAAGGTCTTAACTCTTACTCTGGACTAATGGTTAAGGTCTTAGACTCTTACTCTGGACTAATGGTTAAGGTCTTAACTCTTTCTCTGGGCTAATGGTTAAGGTCTTAACTCTTACTCTGGCATCATGGTTAAGGTCTTAACTCTTACACTGGACTAATGGTTAAGGTCTGAACTCTTACTCTGGACTAATGGTTAAGGTCTTAACTCTTACTCTGGACTAATGGTTAAGGTCTTAACTCTTACTCTGGACTAATGGTTAAGGTCTTAGACTCTTACTCTCGACTAATGGTTAAGGTCCTAACTCTTACTCTGGCATCATGGTTAAGGTCTTAGACTCTTACTCTGGACTAAGGGCTAAGGTCTTAACTCATACTCTGGACTAATGGTTAAGGTCTTAGACTCTTACTCTGGACTAATGGTTAAGGTCTTAACTCTTACTCTGGACTAATGGTAAGGTCTTAACTCTTACTCTGGGCTAATGGTTAAGGTCTTAACTCTTACTCTGGACTAATGGTTAAGGTCTTAACTCTTACTCTGGACTAATGGTTAAGGTCTTAACTCTTACTCTGGCATCATGGTTAATGTTTTAAATCTTACTCTGGACTAATGGTTAAGGTCTTAACTCTTACTCTGGGCTAATGGTTAAGGTCTTAACTCTTACTCTGGACTAATGGTTAAGGTCTTATCTCTTACTCTGGACTAATGGTTAAGGACTTAGACTCTTACTCTGGCATCATGAATAAGGTCTTAGACTCTTACTCTGGACTACTGGTTAATGTCTTAACTCTTACTCTGGCATCATGGTTAAGGGCTTAACTCTTACTCTGTACTCATGGTTAAGGTCTTAACTCTTATTCTGACATCATGGTTAAGGTCTTAACTCTTACTCTGGACTAATGGTTAAGGTCTTAACTCTTACTCTAGCATCATGGTTAAGGTCTTAACTCTTACTCTGGACTAATGGTTAAGGTCTTAACTCTTACTCTGGACTAATGGTTAAGGTCTTAACTCTTACTCTGGGCTAATGGTTAAGGTCTTAACTCTTACTCTGGACTAATGGTTACGGTCTTATCTCTTACGCTGGACTAATGGTTAAGGACTTAGACTCTTACTCTGGCATCATGAATAAGGTCTTAGACTCTTACTCTGGACTACTGGTTAATATCTTAATTCTTACTCTGTCATCATGGTTAAGGTCTTAACTCTCACTCTGGCATCATGGTTAAGGTCTTAACTCTTACTCTGTACTCATGGTTAAGGTCTTAACTCTTACTCTGACATCATGGTTAAGGTCTTAACTCTTACTCTGGACTAATGGTTAAGGTCTTAACTCTCACTCTGGACTAATGGTTAAGGTCTTAACTCTTACTCTAGCATCATGGTTAAGGTCTTAACTCTTACTCTGGACTAATGGTTAAGGTCTTAACTCTTACTCTGGCATCATGGTTAAGGTCTTAGACTCTTACTCTGGACTAATGGTTAAGGTCTTAACTCTTACTCTGGCATCATGGTTAAGGTCTTAACTCTTACTCTGGACTAATGGTTAAGGTCTTAGACTCTTACTCTGGACTAATGGTTAAGGTCTTAACTCTTTCTCTGGGCTAATGGTTAAGGTCTTAGACTCTTACTCTGGCATCATGGTTAAGGTCTTAAACTCTTACTCTGGCATCATGGTTAAGGTCTTAACTCTTACTCTGGACTAATGGTTAAGGTCTTAACTCTTACTCTGGACTAATGGTTACGGTCCTAACTCTTACTCTGGACTAATGGTTAAGGTCTTAACTCTTACTCTAGCATCATGGTTAAGGTCTTAACTCTTACTCTGGACTAATGGTTAAGGTCTTAACTCTTACTCTGGCATCATGGTTAAGGTCTTAACTCTTACTCTGGCATCATGGTTAAGGTCTTACCTCTTACTCTGGACTAATGGTTAAGGTCTTAGACTCTTACTCTCGACTAATGGTTAAGGTCTTAACTCTTACTCTGGCATCATGGTTAAGGTCTTAACTCTTACTCTGGACTAATGGTTAAGGTCTTAACTCTTACTCTGGACTAATGGTTACGGTCCTAACTCTTACTCTGGACTAATGGTTAAGGTCTTAACTCTTACTCTAGCATCATGGTTAAGGTCTTAACTCTTACTCTGGACTAATGGTTAAGGTCTTAACTCTTACTCTGGCATCATGGTTAAGGTCTTAACTCTTACTCTGGCATCATGGTTAAGGTCTTACCTCTTACTCTGGACTAATGGTTAAGGTCTTAGACTCTTACTCTCGACTAATGGTTAAGGTCTTAACTCTTACTCTGGCATCACGGTTAAGGTCTTAACTCTTACTCTGGACTAATGGTTAAGGTCTTAACTCTTACTCTGGGCTAATGGTTAAGGTCTTAACTCTTACTCTGGACTAATGGTTACGGTCCTAACTCTTACTCTGGACTAATGGTTAAGGTCTTAGACTCTTACTCTGGCATCAAGGTTAAGGTCTTAACTCTTACTCTGAACTAATGGTTAATGTCTTAACTCTTACTCTGGCATCATGGTTAAGTTCCTAACTCTTACTGTGGCCTATTGGTTAAGGTCCTAACTCTTACTCTGGCATCATGGTTAAGGTATTAACTCTTACTCTGGCATCATGGTTAAGGTCTTAACTCTTACTCTGGACTAATGGTTAAGGTCTTAACTCTTACTCTGGGCTAATGGTTAAGGTCTTAACTCTTTCTCTGGACTAATGGTTAAGGTCTTAACTCTTACTCTGGACTAATGGTTAAGGTCTTAACTCTTACTCTGGGCTAATGATTAAGGTCTTAACTCTTACTCTGGCATCATGGTTAAGGTCTTAACTCTTACTCTGGACTAATGGTTAAGGTCTTAACTCTTACTCTGGACTAATGGTTAAGGTCTTAACTTTTACTCTAGACTACTGGTTAAGGTTTTAACTCTTACTCTGGCATCATGGTTAAGGTCTTCGACTCTTACTCTGGACTAATGGTTAAGGTCTTAACTCTTACTCTGGACTAATGGTTAAGGGCTTAACTCTTACTCTGGCATCATGGTTAAGGTCTTAACTCTTACTCTGGACTAATGGTAAGGTCTTAACTCTTACTCTGGGCTAATGGTTAAGGTCTTAACTCTTACTCTGGACTAATGGTTAAGGTCTTAACTCTTACTCTGGACTAATGGTTAAGGTCTTAACTCTTACTCTGGCATCATGGTTAATGTCTTAAATCTTACTCTGGACTAATGGTTAAGGTCTTAACTCTTACTCTGGGCTAATGGTTAAGGTCTTAACTCTTACTCTGGACTAATGGTTAAGGTCTTATCTCTTACTCTGGACTAATGGTTAAGGACTTAGACTCTTACTCTGGCATCATGAATAAGGTCTTAGACTCTTACTCTGGACTACTGGTTAATGTCTTAACTCTTACTCTGGCATCATGGTTAAGGGCTTAACTCTTACTCTGTACTCATGGTTAAGGTCTTAACTCTTACTCTGACATCATGGTTAAGGTCTTAACTCTTACTCTGGACTAATGGTTAAGGTCTTAACTCTTACTCTAGCATCATGGTTAAGGTCTTAACTCTTACTCTGGACTAATGGTTAAGGTCTTAACTCTTACTCTGGACTAATGGTTAAGGTCTTAACTCTTACTCTGGGCTAATGGTTAAGGTCTTAACTCTTACTCTGGACTAATGGTTAAGGTCTTATCTCTTACGCTGGACTAATGGTTAAGGACTTAGACTCTTACTCTGGCATCATGAATAAGGTCTTAGACTCTTACTCTGGACTACTGGTTAATATCTTAATTCTTACTCTGTCATCATGGTTAAGGTCTTAACTCTCACTCTGGCATCATGGTTAAGGTCTTAACTCTTACTCTGTACTCATGGATAAGGTCTTAACTCTTACTCTGACATCATGGTTAAGGTCTTAACTCTTACTCTGGACTAATGGTTAAGGTCTTAACTCTCACTCTGGACTAATGGTTAAGGTCTTAACTCTTACTCTAGCATCATGGTTAAGGTCTTAACTCTTACTCTGGACTAATGGTTAAGGTCTTAACTCTTACTCTGGCATCATGGTTAAGGTCTTAGACTCTTACTCTGGACTAATGGTTAAGGTCTTAACTCTTACTCTGGCATCATGGTTAAGGTCTTAACTCTTACTCTGGACTAATGGTTAAGGTCTTAGACTCTTACTCTGGACTAATGGTTAAGGTCTTAACTCTTTCTCTGGGCTAATGGTTAAGGTCTTAACTCTTACTCTGGCATCATGGTTAAGGTCTTAACTCTTACACTGGACTAATGGTTAAGGTCTGAACTCTTACTCTGGACTAATGGTTAAGGTCTTAACTCTTACTCTGGACTAATGGTTAAGGTCTTAACTCTTACTCTGGACTAATGGTTAAGGTCTTAGACTCTTACTCTCGACTAATGGTTAAGGTCCTAACTCTTACTCTGGCATCATGGTTAAGGTCTTAGACTCTTACTCTGGACTAAGGGCTAAGGTCTTAACTCATACTCTGGACTAATGGTTAAGGTCTTAGACTCTTACTCTGGACTAATGGTTAAGGTCTTAACTCTTACTCTGGACTAATGGTTAAGGTCTTAACTCTTACTCGGGCATCATGGTTAAGGTCTTAGACTCTTACTCTGGACTAATGGTTAAGGTCTTAAATCTTACTCTGGACTAATGGTTAAGGTCTTAACTCTTACTCTAGCATCATGGTTAAGGTCTTAACTCTTACTCTGGACTAATGGTTAAGGTCTTAACTCTTACTCTGGCATCATGGTTAAGGTCTTAACTCTTACTCTGGCATCATGGTTAAGGTCTTACCTCTTACTCTGGACTAATGGTTAAGGTCTTAGACTCTTACTCTGGACTAATGGTTAAGGTCTTAACTCTTACTTGGGCATCATGGTTAAGGTCTTAGACTCTTACTCTGGACTAATGGTTAAGGTCTTAACTCTTACTCTGGACTAATGGTTAAGGTCTTAACTCTTACTCTGGCATCATGGTTAAGGTCTTACCTCTTGCTCTGGACTAATGGTTAAGGTCTTAGACTCGTACTCTGGACTAATGGTTAAGGTCTTAACTCTTACTCTGGCATCATGGTTAAGGTCTTAACTCTTACTCTGGACTAATGGTTAAGGTCTTAACTCTTACTCTGGACTAATGGTTAAGGTCTTAACTCTTACTCTGGACTGATGGTTAAGGTCTTAACTCTTAACTCTTACTCTGGACTAATGGTTAAGGTCTTAACTCTTACTCTGGACTAATGGTTAAGGTCTTAACTCTTACTCGGGCATCATGGTTAAGGTCTTAGACTCTTACTCTGGAATAATGGTTAAGGTCTTAACTCTTACTCTGGACTAATGGTTAAGGTCTTAACTCTTACTCTGGCATCACGGTTAAGGTCTTAACTCTTAATCTGGACTAATGGTTAAGGTCTTAACTCTTACTCTGGGCTAATGGTTAAGGTCTTAACTCTTACTCTGGACTAATGGTTAAGGTCCTAACTCTTACTCTGGACTAATGGTTAAGGTCTTAGACTCTTACTCTGGCATCATGGTTAAGGTCTTAACTCTTACTCTGAACTAATGGTTAATGTCTTAACTCTTACTCTGGCATCATGGTTAAGTTCCTAACTCTTACTGTGGCCTATTGGTTAAGGTCCTAACTCTTACTCTGGCATCATGGTTAAGGTATTAACTCTTACTCTGGCATCATGGTTAAGGTCTTAACTCTTACTCTGGACTAATGGTTAAGGTCTTAACTCTTACTCTGGCATCACGGTTAAGGTCTTAACTCTTACTCTGGACTAATGGTTAAGGTCTTAACTCTTACTCTGGCATCATGGTTAAGGTATTAACTCTTACTCTGGCATCATGGTTAAGGTCTTAGACTCTTACTCTGGACTAATGCTTAAGGTCTTAACTCTCACTCTGGGCTAATGGTTAAGGTCTTAACTCTTACTCTGGACTAATGGTTAAGGTCTTAACTCTTACTCTGGACTAATGGTTAAGGTCTTAACTCTTACTCTGGCATCATGGTTAAGGTCTTAACTCTTACTCTGGACTAATGGTTAAGGTCCTAACTCTTACTCTTGACTAATGGTTAAGGTCTTAACTCTTACTCTGGACTAATGGTTACGGTCTTAGACTCTTACTCTGGCATCATGGTTAAGGTTTTAACTCTTACTCTGGCATCATGGTTAAGGTCTTACCTCTTACTCTGGACTAATGGTTAAGGTCTTAGACTCTTACTCTGGACTAATGGTTAAGGTCTTAACTCTTACTCTGGCATCATGGTTAAGGTCTTAGACTCTTACTCTGGACTAATGGTTAAGGTCTTAACTCTTACTCTGGACTAATGGTTAAGGTCTTAACTCTTACTCTGGACTAATGGTTAAGGTCTTAACTCTTAACTCTTACTCTGGACTAATGGTTAAGGTCTTAACTCTTACTCTGGACTAATGGTTAAGGTCTTAACTCTTACTCTGGCATCACGGTTAAGGTCTTAACTCTTAATCTGGACTAATGGTTAAGGTCTTAACTCTTACTCTGGGCTAATGGTTAAGGTCTTAACTCTTACTCTGGACTAATGGTTAAGGTCCTAACTCTTACTCTGGACTAATGGTTAAGGTCTTAGACTCTTACTCTGGCATCATGGTTAAGGTCTTAACTCTTACTCTGAACTAATGGTTAATGTCTTAATTCTTACTCTGGCATCATGGTTAAGTTCCTAACTCTTACTGTGGCCTATTGGTTAAGGTCCTAACTCTTACTCTGGCATCATGGTTAAGGTATTAACTCTTACTCTGGCATCATGGTTAAGGTCTTAACTCTTACTCTGGACTAATGGTTAAGGTCTTAACTCTTACTCTGGCATCACGGTTAAGGTCTTAACTCTTACTCTGGACTAATGGTTAAGGTCTTAACTCTTACTCTGGGCTAATGGTTAAGGTCTTAACTCTTACTCTGGACTAATGGTTAAGGTCTTAACTCTTACTCTGGACTAATGGTTAAGCTCTTAACTCTTACTCTGGGCTAATGATTAAGGTCTTAACTCTTACTCTGGCATCGAGGTTAAGGTCTTAACTCTTACTCTGGACTAATGGTTAAGGTCTTAACTCTTACTCTGGACTAATGGTTAAGGTCTTAACTTTTACTCTAGACTAATGGTTAAGGTTTTAACTCTTACTCTGGCATCATGGTTAAGGTCTTCGACTCTTACTCTGGACTAATGGTTAAGGTCTTAACTCTTACTCTGGACTAATGGTTAAGGGCTTAACTCTTACTCTGGCATCATGATTAAGGTCATAACTCTTACTCTGGACTAATGGTTAAGGTCTGAACTCTTACTCTGGACTAATGGTTAAGGTCTTAACTCTTACTCTGGGCTAATGGTTAAGGTCTTAACTCTTACTCTGGACTAATGGTTAAGGTCTTAACTCTTACTCTGGACTAATGGTTAAGGTCTTAACTCTTACTCTGGACTAATGGTTAAGGTCTTAACTCTTACTCTGGCATCATGGTTAATGTCTTAACTCTTACTCTGGACTAATGGTTAAGGTCTTAACTCTTACTCTGGGCTAATGGTTAAGGTCTTAACTCTTACTCTGGACTAATGGTTAAGGTCTTATCTCTTACTCTGGACTAATGGTTAAGGACTTAGACTCTTACTCTGGCATCATGAATAAGGTCTTAGACTCTTACTCTGACATCATGGTTAAGGTCTTAACTCTTACTCTGGACTAATGGTTAAGGTCTTAACTCTCACTCTGGACTAATGGTTAAGGTCTTAACTCTTACTCTAGCATCATGGTTAAGGTCTTAACTCTTACTCTGGACTAATGGTTAAGGTCTTAACTCTTACTCTGGCATCATGCTTAAGGTCTTAGACTCTTACTCTGGACTAATGGTTAAGGTCTTAACTCTTACTCTGGCATCATGGTTAAGGTCTTAACTCTTACTCTGGACTAATGGTTAAGGTCTTAGACTCTTACTCTGGACTAATGGTTAAGGTCTTAACTCTTACTCTGGCATCATGTTTAAGGTCTTAACTCTTACTCTGGACTAATGGTTAAGGTCTTAACTCTTACTCTGGACTAATGGTTAAGGTCTTAACTCTTACTCTAGACTAATGGTTAAGGTTTTAACTCTTACTCTGGCATCATGGTTAAGGTCTTCGACTCTTACTCTGGACTAATGGTTAAGGTCTTAGACTCTTACTCTGGCATCATGGTTAAGGTCCTAACTCCTACTCTGGCATCATTGTTAAGGTCTTAACTCTTACTCTGGCATCATGGTTAAGGTCTTAACTCTTACTCTGGACTAATGGTTAAGGTCTTAACTCTTACTCTGGACTAATGGTTAAGGTCTTAACTCTTACTCTGGCATCATGGTTAAGGTATTAACTCTTACTCTGGCATCATGGTTAAGGTCTTAACTCTTACTCTGGCATCATGGTTAAGGTCTTAGACTCTTACTCTGGCATCATGGTTAAGGTCCTAACTCCTACTCTGGCATCATTGTTAAGGTCTTAACTCTTACTCTGGCATCATGGTTAAGGTCTTAACTCTTACTCTGGACTAATGGTTAAGGTCTTAACTCTTTCTCTGGGCTAATGGTTAAGGTCTTAACTCTTACTCTGGCATCATGGTTAAGGTCTTAACTCTTACACTGGACTAATGGTTAAGGTCTGAACTCTTACTCTGGACTAATGGTTAAGGTCTTAACTCTTACTCTGGACTAATGGTTAAGGTCTTAACTCTTACTCTGGACTAATGGTTAAGGTCTTAGACTCTTACTCTCGACTAATGGTTAAGGTCCTAACTCTTACTCTGGCATCATGGTTAAGGTCTTAGACTCTTACTCTGGACTAAGGGCTAAGGTCTTAACTCATACTCTGGACTAATGGTTAAGGTCTTAGACTCTTACTCTGGACTAATGGTTAAGGTCTTAACTCTTACTCTGGACTAATGGTTAAGGTCTTAACTCTTACTCGGGCATCATGGTTAAGGTCTTAGACTCTTACTCTGGACTAATGGTTAAGGTCTTAAATCTTACTCTGGACTAATGGTTAAGGTCTTAACTCTTACTCTAGCATCATGGTTAAGGTCTTAACTCTTACTCTGGACTAATGGTTAAGGTCTTAACTCTTACTCTGGCATCATGGTTAAGGTCTTAACTCTTACTCTGGCATCATGGTTAAGGTCTTACCTCTTACTCTGGACTAATGGTTAAGGTCTTAGACTCTTACTCTGGACTAATGGTTAAGGTCTTAACTCTTACTTGGGCATCATGGTTAAGGTCTTAGACTCTTACTCTGGACTAATGGTTAAGGTCTTAACTCTTACTCTGGACTAATGGTTAAGGTCTTAACTCTTACTCTGGCATCATGGTTAAGGTCTTACCTCTTGCTCTGGACTAATGGTTAAGGTCTTAGACTCGTACTCTGGACTAATGGTTAAGGTCTTAACTCTTACTCTGGCATCATGGTTAAGGTCTTAACTCTTACTCTGGACTAATGGTTAAGGTCTTAACTCTTACTCTGGACTAATGGTTAAGGTCTTAACTCTTACTCTGGACTGATGGTTAAGGTCTTAACTCTTAACTCTTACTCTGGACTAATGGTTAAGGTCTTAACTCTTACTCTGGACTAATGGTTAAGGTCTTAACTCTTACTCGGGCATCATGGTTAAGGTCTTAGACTCTTACTCTGGAATAATGGTTAAGGTCTTAACTCTTACTCTGGACTAATGGTTAAGGTCTTAACTCTTACTCTGGCATCACGGTTAAGGTCTTAACTCTTAATCTGGACTAATGGTTAAGGTCTTAACTCTTACTCTGGGCTAATGGTTAAGGTCTTAACTCTTACTCTGGACTAATGGTTAAGGTCCTAACTCTTACTCTGGACTAATGGTTAAGGTCTTAGACTCTTACTCTGGCATCATGGTTAAGGTCTTAACTCTTACTCTGAACTAATGGTTAATGTCTTAACTCTTACTCTGGCATCATGGTTAAGTTCCTAACTCTTACTGTGGCCTATTGGTTAAGGTCCTAACTCTTACTCTGGCATCATGGTTAAGGTATTAACTCTTACTCTGGCATCATGGTTAAGGTCTTAACTCTTACTCTGGACTAATGGTTAAGGTCTTAACTCTTACTCTGGCATCACGGTTAAGGTCTTAACTCTTACTCTGGACTAATGGTTAAGGTCTTAACTCTTACTCTGGCATCATGGTTAAGGTATTAACTCTTACTCTGGCATCATGGTTAAGGTCTTAGACTCTTACTCTGGACTAATGCTTAAGGTCTTAACTCTCACTCTGGGCTAATGGTTAAGGTCTTAACTCTTACTCTGGACTAATGGTTAAGGTCTTAACTCTTACTCTGGACTAATGGTTAAGGTCTTAACTCTTACTCTGGCATCATGGTTAAGGTCTTAACTCTTACTCTGGACTAATGGTTAAGGTCCTAACTCTTACTCTTGACTAATGATTAAGGTCTTAACTCTTACTCTGGACTAATGGTTACGGTCTTAGACTCTTACTCTGGCATCATGGTTAAGGTTTTAATCCTTACTCTGGCATCATGGTTAAGGTCTTACCTCTTACTCTGGACTAATGGTTAAGGTCTTAGACTCTTACTCTGGACTAATGGTTAAGGTCTTAACTCTTACTCTGGCATCATGGTTAAGGTCTTAGACTCTTACTCTGGACTAATGGTTAAGGTCTTAACTCTTACTCTGGACTAATGGTTAAGGTCTTAACTCTTAACTCTTACTCTGGACTAATGGTTAAGGTCTTAACTCTTACTCTGGACTAATGGTTAAGGTCTTAACTCTTACTCTGGCATCACGGTTAAGGTCTTAACTCTTAATCTGGACTAATGGTTAAGGTCTTAACTCTTACTCTGGGCTAATGGTTAAGGTCTTAACTCTTACTCTGGACTAATGGTTAAGGTCCTAACTCTTACTCTGGACTAATGGTTAAGGTCTTAGACTCTTACTCTGGCATCATGGTTAAGGTCTTAACTCTTACTCTGAACTAATGGTTAATGTCTTAACTCTTACTCTGGCATCATGGTTAAGTTCCTAACTCTTACTGTGGCCTATTGGTTAAGGTCCTAACTCTTACTCTGGCATCATGGTTAAGGTATTAACTCTTACTCTGGCATCATGGTTAAGGTCTTAACTCTTACTCTGGACTAATGGTTAAGGTCTTAACTCTTACTCTGGCATCACGGTTAAGGTCTTAACTCTTACTCTGGACTAATGGTTAAGGTCTTAACTCTTACTCTGGGCTAATGGTTAAGGTCTTAACTCTTACTCTGGACTAATGGTTAAGGTCTTAACTCTTACTCTGGACTAATGGTTAAGCTCTTAACTCTTACTCTGGGCTAATGATTAAGGTCTTAACTCTTACTCTGGCATCGAGGTTAAGGTCTTAACTCTTACTCTGGACTAATGGTTAAGGTCTTAACTCTTACTCTGGACTAATGGTTAAGGTCTTAACTTTTACTCTAGACTAATGGTTAAGGTTTTAACTCTTACTCTGGCATCATGGTTAAGGTCTTCGACTCTTACTCTGGACTAATGGTTAAGGTCTTAACTCTTACTCTGGACTAATGGTTAAGGGCTTAACTCTTACTCTGGCATCATGATTAAGGTCATAACGCTTACTCTGGACTAATGGTTAAGGTCTGAACTCTTACTCTGGACTAATGGTTAAGGTCTTAACTCTTACTCTGGGCTAATGGTTAAGGTCTTAACTCTTACTCTGGACTAATGGTTAAGGTCTTAACTCTTACTCTGGACTAATGGTTAAGGTCTTAACTCTTACTCTGGACTAATGGTTAAGGTCTTAACTCTTACTCTGGCATCATGGTTAATGTCTTAACTCTTACTCTGGACTAATGGTTAAGGTCTTAACTCTTACTCTGGGCTAATGGTTAAGGTCTTAACTCTTACTCTGGACTAATGGTTAAGGTCTTATCTCTTACTCTGGACTAATGGTTAAGGACTTAGACTCTTACTCTGGCATCATGAATAAGGTCTTAGACTCTTACTCTGACATCATGGTTAAGGTCTTAACTCTTACTCTGGACTAATGGTTAAGGTCTTAACTCTCACTCTGGACTAATGGTTAAGGTCTTAACTCTTACTCTAGCATCATGGTTGAGGTCTTAACTCTTACTCTGGACTAATGGTTAAGGTCTTAACTCTTACTCTGGCATCATGCTTAAGGTCTTAGACTCTTACTCTGGACTAATGGTTAAGGTCTTAACTCTTACTCTGGCATCATGGTTAAGGTCTTAACTCTTACTCTGGACTAATGGTTAAGGTCTTAGACTCTTACTCTGGACTAATGGTTAAGGTCTTAACTCTTACTCTGGCATCATGGTTAAGGTCTTAACTCTTACTCTGGACTAATGGTTAAGGTCTTAACTCTTACTCTGGACTAATGGTTAAGGTCTTAACTCTTACTCTAGACTAATGGTTAAGGTTTTAACTCTTACTCTGGCATCATGGTTAAGGTCTTCGACTCTTACTCTGGACTAATGGTTAAGGTCTTAGACTCTTACTCTGGCATCATGGTTAAGGTCCTAACTCCTACTCTGGCATCATTGTTAAGGTCTTAACTCTTACTCTGGCATCATGGTTAAGGTCTTAACTCTTACTCTGGACTAATGGTTAAGGTCTTAACTCTTACTCTGGACTAATGGTTAAGGTCTTAACTCTTACTCTGGCATCATGGTTAAGGTATTAACTCTTACTCTGGCATCATGGTTAAGGTCTTAACTCTTACTCTGGCATCATGGTTAAGGTCTTAGACTCTTACTCTGGACTAATGGTTAAGGTCTTAACTCTCACTCTGGGCTAATGGTTAAGGTCTTAACTCTTACTCTGGACTAATGGTTAAGGTCTTAACTCTTACTCTGGACTAATGGTTAAGGTCTTAACTCTTACTCTGGCATCATGGTTAAGGTCTTAACTCTTACTCTGGACTAATGGTTAAGGTCCTAACTCTTACTCTTGACTAATGGTTAAGGTCTTAACTCTTACTCTGGACTAATGGTTACGGTCTTAGACTCTTACTCTGGCATCATGGTTAAGGTTTTAACTCTTACTCTGGCATCATGGTTAAGGTCTTACCTCTTACTCTGGACTAATGGTTAAGGTCTTAGACTCTTACTCTGGACTAATGGTTAAGGTCTTAACTCTTACTCTGGCATCATGGTTAAGGTCTTAGACTCTTACTCTGGACTAATGGTTAAGGTCTTAACTCTTACTCTGGACTAATGGTTAAGGTCTTAACTCTTAACTCTTACTCTGGACTAATGGTTAAGGTCTTAACTCTTACTCTGGACTAATGGTTAAGGTCTTAACTCTTACTCTGGCATCACGGTTAAGGTCTTAACTCCTAATCTGGACTAATGGTTAAGGTCTTAACTCTTACTCTGGGCTAATGGTTAAGGTCTTAACTCTTACTCTGGACTAATGGTTAAGGTCCTAACTCTTACTCTGGACTAATGGTTAAGGTCTTAGACTCTTACTCTGGCATCATGGTTAAGGTCTTAACTCTTACTCTGAACTAATGGTTAATGTCTTAACTCTTACTCTGGCATCATGGTTAAGTTCCTAACTCTTACTGTGGCCTATTGGTTAAGGTCCTAACTCTTACTCTGGCATCATGGTTAAGGTATTAACTCTTACTCTGGCATCATGGTTAAGGTCTTAACTCTTACTCTGGACTAATGGTTAAGGTCTTAACTCTTACTCTGGCATCACGGTTAAGGTCTTAACTCTTACTCTGGACTAATGGTTAAGGTCTTAACTCTTACTCTGGGCTAATGGTTAAGGTCTTAACTCTTACTCTGGACTAATGGTTAAGGTCTTAACTCTTACTCTGGACTAATGGTTAAGCTCTTAACTCTTACTCTGGGCTAATGATTAAGGTCTTAACTCTTACTCTGGCATCATGGTTAAGGTCTTAACTCTTACTCTGGACTAATGGTTAAGGTCTTAACTCTTACTCTGGACTAATGGTTAAGGTCTTAACTTTTACTCTAGACTAATGGTTAAGGTTTTAACTCTTACTCTGGCATCATGGTTAAGGTCTTCGACTCTTACTCTGGACTAATGGTTAAGGTCTTAATTCTTACTCTGGACTAATGGTTAAGGGCTTAACTCTTACTCTGGCATCATGGTTAAGGTCATAACTCTTACTCTGGACTAATGGTTAAGGTCTGAACTCTTACTCTGGACTAATGGTTAAGGTCTTAACTCTTACTCTGGGCTAATGGTTAAGGTCTTAACTCTTACTCTGGACTAATGGTTAAGGTCTTAACTCTTACTCTGGACTAATGGTTAAGGTCTTAACTCTTACTCTGGCATCATGGTTAATGTCTTAACTCTTACTCTGGACTAATGGTTAAGGTCTTAACTCTTACTCTGGGCTAATGGTTAAGGTCTTAACTCTTACTCTGGACTAATGGTTAAGGTCTTATCTCTTACTCTGGACTAATGGTTAAGGACTTAGACTCTTACTCTGGCATCATGAATAAGGTCTTAGACTCTTACTCTGACATCATAGTTAAGGTCTTAACTCTTACTCTGGACTAATGGTTAAGGTCTTAACTCTCACTCTGGACTAATGGTTAAGGTCTTAACTCTTACTCTGTGCTAATGGTTAAGGTCTTATCTCTTACTCTGGACTAATGGTTAAGGTCCTAACTCTTACTCTGGACTAATGGTTAAGGTCTTAGACTCTTACTCTAGCATCATGGTTAAGGTCTTAACTCTTACTCTGGACTAATGGTTAAGGTCTTAACTCTTACTCTGGCATCATGCTTAAGGTCTTAGACTCTTACTCTGGACTAATGGTTAAGGTCTTAACTCTTACTCTGGCATCATGGTTAAGGTCTTAACTCTTACTCTGGACTAATGGTTAAGGTCTTAGACTCTTACTCTGGACTAATGGTTAAGGTCTTAACTCTTTCTCTGGGCTAATGGTTAAGGTCTTAGACTCTTACTCTGGCATCATGGTTAAGGTCTTAGACTCTTACTCTGGCATCAAGGTTAAGGTCTTAACTCTTACTCTGGCATCATGGTTAAGGTCTTAACTCTTACTCTGGACTAATGGTTAAGGTCTGAACTCTTACTCTGGACTAATGGTTAAGGTCTTAACTCTTACACTGGACTAATGGTTAAGGTCTTAACTCTTACTCTGGACAAATGGTTAAGGTCTTAGACTCTTACTCTCGACTAATGGTTAAGGTCCTAACTCTTACTCTGGCATCATGGTTAAGGTCTTAGACTCTTACTCTGGACTAAGGGCTAAGGTCTTAACTCATACTCTGGACTAATGGTTAAGGTCTTAGACTCTTACTCTGGACTAATGGTTAAGGTCTTAACTCTTACTCTGGACTAATGGTTAAGGTCTTAACTCTTACTCGGGCATCATGGTTAAGGTCTTAGACTCTTACTCTGGACTAATGGTTAAGGTCCTAAATCTTACTCTGGACTAATGGTTAAGGTCTTAACTCTTACTCTAGCATCATGGTTAAGGTCTTAACTCTTACTCTGGACTAATGGTTAAGGTCTTAACTCTTACTCTGGCATCATGGTTAAGGTCTTAACTCTTACTCTGGCATCATGGTTAAGGTCTTACCTCTTACTCTGGACTAATGGTTAAGGTCTTAGACTCTTACTCTGGACTAATGGTTAAGGTCTTAACTCTTTCTCGGGCATCATGGTTAAGGTCTTAGACTCTTACTCTGGACTAATGGTTAAGGTCTTAACTCTTACTCTGGACTAATGGTTAAGGTCTTAACTCTTACTCTGGCATCATGGTTATGGTCTTACCTCTTACTCTGGACAAATGGTTAAGGTCTTAGACTCTTACTCTGGACTAATGGTTAAGGTCTTAACTCTTACTCTGGCATCATGGTTAAGGTCTTAACTCTTACTCTGGACTAATGGTTAAGGTCTTAACTCTTACTATGGACTAATGGTTAAGGTCTTAACTCTTACTCTGGACTAATGGTTAAGGTCTTAACTCTTAACTCTTACTCTGGACTAATGGTTAAGGTCTTAACTCTTACTCTGGACTAATGGTTAAGGTCTTAACTCTTACTCGGGCATCATGGTTAAGGTCTTAGACTCTTACTCTGGAATAATGGTTAAGGTCTTAACTCTTACTCTGGACTAATGGTTAAGGTCTTAACTCTTACTCTGGCATCACGGTTAAGGTCTTAACTCTTACTCTGGACTTATGGTTAAGGTCTTAACTCTTACTCTGGGCTAATGGTTAAGGTCTTAACTCTTACTCTGGACTAATGGTTAAGGTCCTAACTCTTACTCTGGACTAATGGTTAAGGTCTTAGACTCTTACTCTGGCATCATGGTTAAGGTCTTAACTCTTACTCTGAACTAATGGTTAATGTCTTAACTCTTACTCTGGCATCATGGTTAAGTTCCTAACTCTTACTGTGGCCTATTGGTTAAGGTCCTAACTCTTACTCTGGCATCATGGTTAAGGTATTAACTCTTACTCTGGCATCATGGTTAAGGTCTTAACTCTTACTCTGGACTAATGGTTAAGGTCTTAACTCTTACTCTGGCATCACGGTTAAGGTCTTAACTCTTACTCTGGACTAATGGTTAAGGTCTTAACTTTTACTCTGGGCTAATGGTTAAGGTCTTAACTCTTACTCTGGACTAATGGTTAAGGTCTTAACTCTTACTCTGGACTAATGGTTAAGGTCTTAACTCTTTCTCTGGGCTAATGATTAAGGTCTTAACTCTTACTCTGGCATCATGGTTAAGGTCTTAACTCTTACTCTGGACTAATGGTTAAGGTCTTAACTCTTACTCTGGACTAATGGTTAAGGTCTTAACTTTTACTCTAGACTAATGGTTAAGGTTTTAACTCTTACTCTGGCATCATGGTTAAGGTCTTCGACTCTTACTCTGGACTAATGGTTAAGGTCTTAACTCTTACTCTGGACTAATGGTTAAGGGCTTAACTCTTACTCTGGCATCATGGTTAAGGTCTTAACTCTTACTCTGGACTAATGGTAAGGTCTTAACTCTTACTCTGGGCTAATGGTTAAGGTCTTAACTCTTACTCTGGACTAATGGTTAAGGTCTTAACTCTTACTCTGGACTAATGGTTAAGGTCTTAACTCCTACTCTGGACTAATGGTTAAGGTCTTAACTCTTACTCTGGCATCATGGTTAATGTCTTAACTCTTACTCTGGACTAATGGTTAAGGTCTTAACTCTTACTCTGGGCTAATGGTTAAGGTCTTAACTCTTACTCTGGACTAATGGTTAAGGTCTTAACTCTTACTCTGGCATCATGGTTAAGGGCTTAACTCTTACTCTGTACTCATGGTTAAGGTCTTAACTCTTACTCTGACATCATGGTTAAGGTCTTAACTCTTACTCTGGACTAATGGTTAAGGTCTTAACTCTTACTCTAGCATCATGGTTAAGGTCTTAACTCTTACTCTGGACTAATGGTTAAGGTCTTAACTCTTACTCTGGACTAATGGTTAAGGTCTTAACTCTTACTCTGGCATCATGGTTAAGGTCTTAGACTCTTACTCTGGACTAATGGTTAAGGTCTTAACTCTTACTCTGGCATCATGGTTAAAGTCTTAACTCTTACTCTGGACTAATGGTTAAGGTCTTAACTCTTACTCTGGCCTAATGATTAAGGTCTTATCTCTTACTCTGGCATCATGGTTAAGGTCTTAACTCTTACTCTGGACTAATGGTTAAGGTCTTAACTCTTACTCTAGACTAATGGTTAAGGTTTTAACTCTTACTCTGGCATTATGGTTAAGGTCTTCGACTCTTACTCTGGACTAATGGTTAAGGTCTTAACTCTTACTCCGGACTAATGGTTAAGGGCTTAACTCTTACTCTGGCATCATGGTTAAGGTCTTAACTCTTACTCTGGACTAATGGTAAGGTCTTAACTCTTACTCTGGGCTAATGGTTAAGGTCTTAACTCTTACTCTGGACTAATGGTTAAGGTCTTAACTCTTAACTCTTACTCTGGACTAATGGTTAAGGTCTTAACTCTTACTCTGGACTAATGGTTAAGGTCTTAACTCTTACTCGGGCATCATGGTTAAGGTCTTAGACTCTTACTCTGGAATAATGGTTAAGGTCTTAACTCTTACTCTGGACTAATGGTTAAGGTCTTAACTCTTACTCTGGCATCACGGTTAAGGTCTTAACTCTTACTCTGGACTAATGGTTAAGGTCTTAACTCTTACTCTGGGCTAATGGTTAAGGTCTTAACTCTTACTCTGGACTAATGGTTAAGGTCCTAACTCTTACTCTGGACTAATGGTTAAGGTCTTAGACTCTTACTCTGGCATCATGGTTAAGGTCTTAACTCTTACTCTGAACTAATGGTTAATGTCTTAACTCTTACTCTGGCATCATGGTTAAGTTCCTAACTCTTACTGTGGCCTATTGGTTAAGGTCCTAACTCTTACTCTGGCATCATGGTTAAGGTATTAACTCTTACTCTGGCATCATGGTTAAGGTCTTAACTCTTACTCTGGACTAATGGTTAAGGTCTTAACTCTTACTCTGGCATCACGGTTAAGGTCTTAACTCTTACTCTGGACTAATGGTTAAGGTCTTAACTTTTACTCTGGGCTAATGGTTAAGGTCTTAACTCTTACTCTGGACTAATGGTTAAGGTCTTAACTCTTACTCTGGACTAATGGTTAAGGTCTTAACTCTTTCTCTGGGCTAATGATTAAGGTCTTAACTCTTACTCTGGCATCATGGTTAAGGTCTTAACTCTTACTCTGGACTAATGGTTAAGGTCTTAACTCTTACTCTGGACTAATGGTTAAGGTCTTAACTTTTACTCTAGACTAATGGTTAAGGTTTTAACTCTTACTCTGGCATCATGGTTAAGGTCTTCGACTCTTACTCTGGACTAATGGTTAAGGTCTTAACTCTTACTCTGGACTAATGGTTAAGGGCTTAACTCTTACTCTGGCATCATGGTTAAGGTCTTAACTCTTACTCTGGACTAATGGTAAGGTCTTAACTCTTACTCTGGGCTAATGGTTAAGGTCTTAACTCTTACTCTGGACTAATGGTTAAGGTCTTAACTCTTACTCTGGACTAATGGTTAAGGTCTTAACTCTTACTCGGGCATCATGGTTAAGGTCTTAGACTCTTACTCTGGAATAATGGTTAAGGTCTTAACTCTTACTCTGGACTAATGGTTAAGGTCTTAACTCTTACTCTGGCATCACGGTTAAGGTCTTAACTCTTACTCTGGACTAATGGTTAAGGTCTTAACTCTTACTCTGGGCTAATGGTTAAGGTCTTAACTCTTACTCTGGACTAATGGTTAAGGTCCTAACTCTTACTCTGGACTAATGGTTAAGGTCTTAGACTCTTACTCTGGCATCATGGTTAAGGTCTTAACTCTTACTCTGAACTAATGGTTAATGTCTTAACTCTTACTCTGGCATCATGGTTAAGTTCCTAACTCTTACTGTGGCCTATTGGTTAAGGTCCTAACTCTTACTCTGGCATCATGGTTAAGGTATTAACTCTTACTCTGGCATCATGGTTAAGGTCTTAACTCTTACTCTGGACTAATGGTTAAGGTCTTAACTCTTACTCTGGCATCACGGTTAAGGTCTTAACTCTTACTCTGGACTAATGGTTAAGGTCTTAACTTTTACTCTGGGCTAATGGTTAAGGTCTTAACTCTTACTCTGGACTAATGGTTAAGGTCTTAACTCTTACTCTGGACTAATGGTTAAGGTCTTAACTCTTTCTCTGGGCTAATGATTAAGGTCTTAACTCTTACTCTGGCATCATGGTTAAGGTCTTAACTCTTACTCTGGACTAATGGTTAAGGTCTTAACTCTTACTCTGGACTAATGGTTAAGGTCTTAACTTTTACTCTAGACTAATGGTTAAGGTTTTAACTCTTACTCTGGCATCATGGTTAAGGTCTTCGACTCTTACTCTGGACTAATGGTTAAGGTCTTAACTCTTACTCTGGACTAATGGTTAAGGGCTTAACTCTTACTCTGGCATCATGGTTAAGGTCTTAACTCTTACTCTGGACTAATGGTAAGGTCTTAACTCTTACTCTGGGCTAATGGTTAAGGTCTTAACTCTTACTCTGGACTAATGGTTAAGGTCTTAACTCTTACTCTGGACTAATGGTTAAGGTCTTAACTCCTACTCTGGACTAATGGTTAAGGTCTTAACTCTTACTCTGGCATCATGGTTAATGTCTTAACTCTTACTCTGGACTAATGGTTAAGGTCTTAACTCTTACTCTGGGCTAATGGTTAAGGTCTTAACTCTTACTCTGGACTAATGGTTAAGGTCTTAACTCTTACTCTGGCATCATGGTTAAGGGCTTAACTCTTACTCTGTACTCATGGTTAAGGTCTTAACTCTTACTCTGACATCATGGTTAAGGTCTTAACTCTTACTCTGGACTAATGGTTAAGGTCTTAACTCTTACTCTAGCATCATGGTTAAGGTCTTAACTCTTACTCTGGACTAATGGTTAAGGTCTTAACTCTTACTCTGGACTAATGGTTAAGGTCTTAACTCTTACTCTGGCATCATGGTTAAGGTCTTAGACTCTTACTCTGGACTAATGGTTAAGGTCTTAACTCTTACTCTGGCATCATGGTTAAAGTCTTAACTCTTACTCTGGACTAATGGTTAAGGTCTTAACTCTTACTCTGGCCTAATGATTAAGGTCTTATCTCTTACTCTGGCATCATGGTTAAGGTCTTAACTCTTACTCTGGACTAATGGTTAAGGTCTTAACTCTTACTCTAGACTAATGGTTAAGGTTTTAACTCTTACTCTGGCATTATGGTTAAGGTCTTCGACTCTTACTCTGGACTAATGGTTAAGGTCTTAACTCTTACTCCGGACTAATGGTTAAGGGCTTAACTCTTACTCTGGCATCATGGTTAAGGTCTTAACTCTTACTCTGGACTAATGGTAAGGTCTTAACTCTTACTCTGGGCTAATGGTTAAGGTCTTAACTCTTACTCTGGACTAATGGTTAAGGTCTTAACTCTTAACTCTTACTCTGGACTAATGGTTAAGGTCTTAACTCTTACTCTGGACTAATGGTTAAGGTCTTAACTCTTACTCGGGCATCATGGTTAAGGTCTTAGACTCTTACTCTGGAATAATGGTTAAGGTCTTAACTCTTACTCTGGACTAATGGTTAAGGTCTTAACTCTTACTCTGGCATCACGGTTAAGGTCTTAACTCTTACTCTGGACTAATGGTTAAGGTCTTAACTCTTACTCTGGGCTAATGGTTAAGGTCTTAACTCTTACTCTGGACTAATGGTTAAGGTCCTAACTCTTACTCTGGACTAATGGTTAAGGTCTTAGACTCTTACTCTGGCATCATGGTTAAGGTCTTAACTCTTACTCTGAACTAATGGTTAATGTCTTAACTCTTACTCTGGCATCATGGTTAAGTTCCTAACTCTTACTGTGGCCTATTGGTTAAGGTCCTAACTCTTACTCTGGCATCATGGTTAAGGTATTAACTCTTACTCTGGCATCATGGTTAAGGTCTTAACTCTTACTCTGGACTAATGGTTAAGGTCTTAACTCTTACTCTGGCATCACGGTTAAGGTCTTAACTCTTACTCTGGACTAATGGTTAAGGTCTTAACTTTTACTCTGGGCTAATGGTTAAGGTCTTAACTCTTACTCTGGACTAATGGTTAAGGTCTTAACTCTTACTCTGGACTAATGGTTAAGGTCTTAACTCTTTCTCTGGGCTAATGATTAAGGTCTTAACTCTTACTCTGGCATCATGGTTAAGGTCTTAACTCTTACTCTGGACTAATGGTTAAGGTCTTAACTCTTACTCTGGACTAATGGTTAAGGTCTTAACTTTTACTCTAGACTAATGGTTAAGGTTTTAACTCTTACTCTGGCATCATGGTTAAGGTCTTCGACTCTTACTCTGGACTAATGGTTAAGGTCTTAACTCTTACTCTGGACTAATGGTTAAGGGCTTAACTCTTACTCTGGCATCATGGTTAAGGTCTTAACTCTTACTCTGGACTAATGGTAAGGTCTTAACTCTTACTCTGGGCTAATGGTTAAGGTCTTAACTCTTACTCTGGACTAATGGTTAAGGTCTTAACTCTTACTCTGGACTAATGGTTAAGGTCTTAACTCCTACTCTGGACTAATGGTTAAGGTCTTAACTCTTACTCTGGCATCATGGTTAATGTCTTAACTCTTACTCTGGACTAATGGTTAAGGTCTTAACTCTTACTCTGGGCTAATGGTTAAGGTCTTAACTCTTACTCTGGACTAATGGTTAAGGTCTTAACTCTTACTCTGGCATCATGGTTAAGGGCTTAACTCTTACTCTGTACTCATGGTTAAGGTCTTAACTCTTACTCTGACATCATGGTTAAGGTCTTAACTCTTACTCTGGACTAATGGTTAAGGTCTTAACTCTTACTCTAGCATCATGGTTAAGGTCTTAACTCTTACTCTGGACTAATGGTTAAGGTCTTAACTCTTACTCTGGACTAATGGTTAAGGTCTTAACTCTTACTCTGGCATCATGGTTAAGGTCTTAGACTCTTACTCTGGACTAATGGTTAAGGTCTTAACTCTTACTCTGGCATCATGGTTAAAGTCTTAACTCTTACTCTGGACTAATGGTTAAGGTCTTAACTCTTACTCTGGCCTAATGATTAAGGTCTTATCTCTTACTCTGGCATCATGGTTAAGGTCTTAACTCTTACTCTGGACTAATGGTTAAGGTCTTAACTCTTACTCTAGACTAATGGTTAAGGTTTTAACTCTTACTCTGGCATTATGGTTAAGGTCTTCGACTCTTACTCTGGACTAATGGTTAAGGTCTTAACTCTTACTCCGGACTAATGGTTAAGGGCTTAACTCTTACTCTGGCATCATGGTTAAGGTCTTAACTCTTACTCTGGACTAATGGTAAGGTCTTAACTCTTACTCTGGGCTAATGGTTAAGGTCTTAACTCTTACTCTGGACTAATGGTTAAGGTCTTAACTCTTAACTCTTACTCTGGACTAATGGTTAAGGTCTTAACTCTTACTCTGGACTAATGGTTAAGGTCTTAACTCTTACTCGGGCATCATGGTTAAGGTCTTAGACTCTTACTCTGGAATAATGGTTAAGGTCTTAACTCTTACTCTGGACTAATGGTTAAGGTCTTAACTCTTACTCTGGCATCACGGTTAAGGTCTTAACTCTTACTCTGGACTAATGGTTAAGGTCTTAACTCTTACTCTGGGCTAATGGTTAAGGTCTTAACTCTTACTCTGGACTAATGGTTAAGGTCCTAACTCTTACTCTGGACTAATGGTTAAGGTCTTAGACTCTTACTCTGGCATCATGGTTAAGGTCTTAACTCTTACTCTGAACTAATGGTTAATGTCTTAACTCTTACTCTGGCATCATGGTTAAGTTCCTAACTCTTACTGTGGCCTATTGGTTAAGGTCCTAACTCTTACTCTGGCATCATGGTTAAGGTATTAACTCTTACTCTGGCATCATGGTTAAGGTCTTAACTCTTACTCTGGACTAATGGTTAAGGTCTTAACTCTTACTCTGGCATCACGGTTAAGGTCTTAACTCTTACTCTGGACTAATGGTTAAGGTCTTAACTTTTACTCTGGGCTAATGGTTAAGGTCTTAACTCTTACTCTGGACTAATGGTTAAGGTCTTAACTCTTACTCTGGACTAATGGTTAAGGTCTTAACTCTTTCTCTGGGCTAATGATTAAGGTCTTAACTCTTACTCTGGCATCATGGTTAAGGTCTTAACTCTTACTCTGGACTAATGGTTAAGGTCTTAACTCTTACTCTGGACTAATGGTTAAGGTCTTAACTTTTACTCTAGACTAATGGTTAAGGTTTTAACTCTTACTCTGGCATCATGGTTAAGGTCTTCGACTCTTACTCTGGACTAATGGTTAAGGTCTTAACTCTTACTCTGGACTAATGGTTAAGGGCTTAACTCTTACTCTGGCATCATGGTTAAGGTCTTAACTCTTACTCTGGACTAATGGTAAGGTCTTAACTCTTACTCTGGGCTAATGGTTAAGGTCTTAACTCTTACTCTGGACTAATGGTTAAGGTCTTAACTCTTACTCTGGACTAATGGTTAAGGTCTTAACTCCTACTCTGGACTAATGGTTAAGGTCTTAACTCTTACTCTGGCATCATGGTTAATGTCTTAACTCTTACTCTGGACTAATGGTTAAGGTCTTAACTCTTACTCTGGGCTAATGGTTAAGGTCTTAACTCTTACTCTGGACTAATGGTTAAGGTCTTAACTCTTACTCTGGCATCATGGTTAAGGGCTTAACTCTTACTCTGTACTCATGGTTAAGGTCTTAACTCTTACTCTGACATCATGGTTAAGGTCTTAACTCTTACTCTGGACTAATGGTTAAGGTCTTAACTCTTACTCTAGCATCATGGTTAAGGTCTTAACTCTTACTCTGGACTAATGGTTAAGGTCTTAACTCTTACTCTGGACTAATGGTTAAGGTCTTAACTCTTACTCTGGCATCATGGTTAAGGTCTTAGACTCTTACTCTGGACTAATGGTTAAGGTCTTAACTCTTACTCTGGCATCATGGTTAAAGTCTTAACTCTTACTCTGGACTAATGGTTAAGGTCTTAACTCTTACTCTGGCCTAATGATTAAGGTCTTATCTCTTACTCTGGCATCATGGTTAAGGTCTTAACTCTTACTCTGGACTAATGGTTAAGGTCTTAACTCTTACTCTAGACTAATGGTTAAGGTTTTAACTCTTACTCTGGCATTATGGTTAAGGTCTTCGACTCTTACTCTGGACTAATGGTTAAGGTCTTAACTCTTACTCCGGACTAATGGTTAAGGGCTTAACTCTTACTCTGGCATCATGGTTAAGGTCTTAACTCTTACTCTGGACTAATGGTAAGGTCTTAACTCTTACTCTGGGCTAATGGTTAAGGTCTTAACTCTTACTCTGGACTAATGGTTAAGGTCTTAACTCTTACTCTGGACTAATGGTTAAGGTCTTAACTCTTACTCTGGCATCATGGTTAAGGTCTTAGACTCTTACTCTGGACTAATGGTTAAGGTCTTAACTCTTTCTCTGGGCTAATGGTTAAGGTCTTAGACTCTTACTCTGGCATCATGGTTAAGGTCTTAGACTCTTACTCTGGCATCAAGGTTAAGGTCTTCGACTCTTACTCTGGCATCATGGTTAAGGTCTTAACTCTTACTCTGGACTAATGGTTAAGGTCTTAACTCTTACTCTGGCATCATGGTTAAGGTCTTAACTCTTACTCTGGACTAATGGTTAAGGTCTTAACTCTTACTCTTGACTAATGGTTAAGGTCTTAAATCTTACTCTGGACTAATGGTTAAGGTCTTAGACTCTTACTCTGGCATCATGGTTAAGGTCTTAACTCCTACTCTGGCATCATTGTTAAGGTCTTAACTCTTACTCTGGCATCATGGTTAAGGTCTTAACTCTTTCTCTGGACTAATGGTTAAGGTCTTAACTCTTACTCTGGACTAATGGTTAAGGTCTTAACTCTTACTCTGGCATCATGGTTAAGGTCTTAACTCTTACTCTGGACTAATGGTAAAGGTCTTAACTCTTACTCTTGACTAATGGTTAAGGTCTTAACTCTTACTCTGGACTAATGGTTAAGGTCTTAGACTCTTACTCTGGCATCATGGTTAAGGTTTTAACTCTTACTCTGGCATCATGGTTAAGGTCTTACCTCTTACTCTGGACTAATGGTTAAGGTCTTAGACTCTTACTCTGGACTAATGGTTAAGGTCTTAACTCTTACTCTGGACTAATGGTTAAGGTCTTAACTCTTACTCTGGACTAATGGTTAAGGTCTTAACACTTAACTCTTACTCTGGACTAATGGTTAAGGTCTTAACTCTTACTCTGGACTAATGGTTAAGGTCTTAACTCTTACTCTGGCATCATGGTTAAGGTCTTAGACTCTTACTCTGGAATAATGGTTAAGGTCTTAACTCTTACTCTGGACTAATGGTTAAGGTCTTAACTCTTACTCTGGCATCACGGTTAAGGTCTTAACTCTTACTCTGGACTAATGGTTAAGGTCTTAACTCTTACTCTGGGCTAATGGTTAAGGTCTTAACTCTTACTCTGGACTAATGGTTAAGGTCCTAACTCTTACTCTGGACTAATGGTTAAGGTCTTAGACTCTTACTCTGGCACCATGGTTAAGGTCTTAACTCTTACTCTGAACTAATGGTTAATGTCTTAACTCTTACTCTGGCATCATAGTTAAGTTCCTAACTCTTACTGTGGCCTATTGGTTAAGGTCCTAACTCTTACTCTGGCATTATGGTTAAGGTATTAACTCTTACTCTGGCATCATGGTTAAGGTCTTAACTCTTACTCCGGACTAATGGTTAAGGTCTTAACTCTTACTCTGGCATCACGGTTAAGGTCTTAACTCTTACTCTGGACTAATGGTTAAGGTCTTAACTCTTACTCTGGGCTAATGGTTAAGGTCTTAACTCTTACTCTGGACTAATGGTTAAGGTCTTAACTCTTACTCTGGACTAATGGTTAAGGTCTTAACTCTTAACTCTTACTCTGGACTAATGGTTAAGGTCTTAACTCTTACTCTGGACTAATGGTTAAGGTCTTAACTCTTACTCTGGCATCATGGTTAAGGTCTTAGACTCTTACTCTGGAATAATGGTTAAGGTCTTAACTCTTACTCTGGACTAATGGTTAAGGTCTTAACTCTTACTCTGGGCTAATGGTTAAGGTCTTAACTCTTACTCTGGACTAATGGTTAAGGTCCTAACTCTTACTCTGGACTAATGGTTAAGGTCTTAGACTCTTACTCTGGCACCATGGTTAAGGTCTTAACTCTTACTCTGAACTAATGGTTAATGTCTTAACTCTTACTCTGGCATCATAGTTAAGTTCCTAACTCTTACTGTGGCCTATTGGTTAAGGTCCTAACTCTTACTCTGGCATTATGGTTAAGGTATTAACTCTTACTCTGGCATCATGGTTAAGGTCTTAACTCTTACTCTGGACTAATGGTTAAGGTCTTAACTCTTACTCTGGCATCACGGTTAAGGTCTTAACTCTTACTCTGGCATCATGGTTAAGGTCTTAACTCTTACTCTGGACTAATGGTTAAGGTCTTAACTCTTACTCTGGACTAATGGTTAAGGTCTTAACTCTTACTCTAGACTAATGGTTAAGGTTTTAACTCTTACTCTGGCATCATGGTTAAGGTCTTCGACTCTTACTCTGGACTAATGGTTAAGGTCTTAGACTCTTACTCTGGCATCATGGTTAAGGTCTTAACTCCTACTCTGGCATCATTGTTAAGGTCTTAACTCTTACTCTGGCATCATGGTTAAGGTCTTAACTCTTACTCTGGACTAATGGTTAAGGTCTTAACTCTTACTCTGGACTAATGGTTAAGGTCTTAACTCTTACTCTGGCATCATGGTTAAGGTATTAACTCTTACTCTGGCATCATGGTTAAGGTCTTAACTCTTACTCTGGCATCATGGTTAAGGTCTTAGACTCTTACTCTGGACTAATGGTTAAGGTCTTAACTCTCACTCTGGGCTAATGGTTAAGGTCTTAACTCTTACTCTGGACTAATGGTTAAGGTCTTAACTCTTACTCTGGACTAATGGTTAAGGTCTTAACTCTTACTCTGGCATCATGGTTAAGGTCTTAACTCTTACTCTGGACTAATGGTTAAGGTCCTAACTCTTACTCTTGACTAATGGTTAAGGTCTTAACTCTTACTCTGGACTAATGGTTACGGTCTTAGACTCTTACTCTGGCATCATGGTTAAGGTTTTAACTCTTACTCTGGCATCATGGTTAAGGTCTTACCTCTTACTCTGGACTAATGGTTAAGTTCTTAGACTCTTACTCTGGACTAATGGTTAAGGTCTTAACTCTTACTCTGGCATCATGGTTAAGGTCTTAGACTCTTACTCTGGACTAATGGTTAAGGTCTTAACCCTTACTCTGGACTAATGGTTAAGGTCTTAACTCTTACTCTGGACTAATGGTTAAGGTCTTAACTCTTAACTCTTACTCTGGACTAATGGTTAAGGTCTTAACTCTTACTCTGGACTAATGGTTAAGGTCTTAACTCTTACTCTGGCATCACGGTTAAGGTCTTAGACTCTTACTCTGGAATAATGGTTAAGGTCTTAACTCTTACTCTGGACTAATGGTTAAGGTCTTAACTCTTACTCTGGCATCACGGTTAAGGTCTTAACTCTTACTCTGGACTAATGGTTAAGGTCTTAACTCTTACTCTGTGCTAATGGTTAAGGTCTTATCTCTTACTCTGGACTAATGGTTAAGGTCCTAACTCTTACTCTGGACTAATGGTTAAGGTCTTAGACTCTTACTCTGGCACCATGGTTAAGGTCTTAACTCTTACTCTGAACTAATGGTTAATGTCTTAACTCTTACTCTGGCATCATAGTTAAGTTCCTAACTCTTACTGTGGCCTATTGGTTAAGGTCCTAACTCTTACTCTGGCATTATGGTTAAGGTATTAACTCTTACTCTGGCATCATGGTTAAGGTCTTAACTCTTACTCTGGACTAATGGTTAAGGTCTTAACTCTCACTCTGGCATCAAGGTTAAGGTCTTAACTCTTACTCTGGACTAATGGTTAAGGTCTTAACTCTTACTCTGGACTAATGGTTAAGGTCTTAACTCTTACTCTGGACTGATGGTTAAGGTCTTAACTCTTAACTCTTACTCTGGACTAATGGTTAAGGTCTTAACTCTTACTCTGGACTAATGGTTAAGGTCTTAAATCTTACTCTGGCATCATGGTTAAGGTCTTAACTCTTACTCTGGCATCATCGTTAAGGTCTTAACTCTTACTCTGGCATCATGGTTAAGGTCTTAACTCTTACTCTGGACTAATGGTTAAGGTCTTAACTCTTACTCTGAACTAATGGTTAATGTCTTAACTCTTACTCTGGCATCATGGTTAAGGTCTTCGACTCTTACTCTGGACTAATGGTTAGGGGGCTTAACTCTTACTCTGGCATCATGGTTACGGTCTTAACTCTTACTCTGGACTAATGGTAAGGTCTTAACTCTTACTCTGGGCTAATGGTTAAGGTCTTAACTCTTACTCTGGACTAATGGTTAAGGTCTTAACTCTTACTCTGGACTAATGGTTAAGGTCCTAACTCTTACTCTGGACTAATGGTTAAGGTCTTAACTCTTACTCTGGCATCATGGTTAATGTCTTAACTCTTACTCTGGACTAATGGTTAAGGTCTTAACTCTTACTCTGGGCTATTGGTTAAGGTCTTAACTCTTACTCTGGACTAATGGTTAAGGTCTTATCTCTTACTCTGGACTAATGGTTAAGGACTTAGACTATTACTCTGGCATCATGAATAAGGTCTTAGACTCTTACTCTGGACTACTGGTTAATGTCTTAACTCTTACTCTGGCATCATGGTTAAGGTCTTAACTCTCACTCTGGCATCATGGTTAAGGTCTTAACTCTTACTCTGGCATCATGGTTAAGGTCTTAACTCTTACTCTGACATCATGGTTAAGGTCTAAACTCTTACTCTGGACTAATGGTTAAGGTCTTAACTCTCACTCTGGACTAATGGTTAATGTCTTAACTCTTACTCTAGCATCATGGTTAAGGTCTTAACTCTTAATCTGGACTAATGGTTAAGGTCTTAACTCTTACTCTGGCATCATTGTTAAGGTCTTAGACTCTTACTCTGGACTAATGGTTAAGGTCTTAACTCTTACTCTGGCATCATGGTTAAGGTCTTAACTCTTACTCTGGACTAATGGTTAAGGTCTTAACTCTTACTCTGGACTAATGGTTAAGGTCTTAACTCTTACTCTAGACTAATGGTTAAGGTTTTAACTCTTACTCTGGCATCATGGTTAAGGTCTTCGACTCTTACTCTGGACTAATGGTTAAGGTCTTAGACTCTTACTCTGGCATCATGGTTAAGGTCTTAACTCCTACTCTGGCATCATTGTTAAGGTCTTAACTCTTACTCTGGACTAATGGTTAAGGTCTGAACTCTTACTCTGGACTAATGGTTAAGGTCTTAACTCTTACTCTGGACTAATGGTTAAGGTCTTAACTCTTACTCTGGACTAATGGTTAAGGTCTGAACTCTTACTCTGGACTAATGGTTAAGGTCTTAACTCTTACTCTGGACTAATGGTTAAGGTCTTAGACTCTTACTCTCGACTAATGGTTAAGGTCCTAACTCTTACTCTGGCATCATGGTTAAGGTCTTAGACTCTTACTCTGGACTAATGGTTAAGGTCTTAACTCATACTCTGGACTAATGGTTAAGGTCTTAGACTCTTACTCTGGACTAATGGTTAAGGTCTTAACTCTTACTCTGGACTAATGGTTAAGGTCTTAACTCTTACTCTGGACTAATGGTTAAGGTCTTAACTCTTACTCTGGCATCATGGTTAAGGTCTTAACTCTTACTCTGGACTAATGGTTAAGGTCTTAACTCTTACTCTTGACTAATGGTTAAGGTCTTAACTCTTACTGTGGACTAATGGTTAAGGTCTTAGACTCTTACTCTGGCATCATGGTTAAGGTCTTAACCCTTACTCTGGCATCATCGTTAAGGTCTTAACTCTTACTCTGGCATCATGGTTAAGGTCTTAACTCTTACTCTGGACTAATGGTTAAGGTCTTAACTCTTACTCTGAACTAATGGTTAATGTCTTAACTCTTACTCTGGCATCATGGTTAAGGTCTTCGACTCTTACTCTGGACTAATGGTTAGGGGGCTTAACTCTTACTCTGGCATCATGGTTACGGTCTTAACTCTTACTCTGGACTAATGGTAAGGTCTTAACTCTTACTCTGGGCTAATGGTTAAGGTCTTAACTCTTACTCTGGACTAATGGTTAAGGTCTTAACTCTTACTCTGGCATCATGGTTAATGTCTTAACTCTTACTCTGGACTAATGGTTAAGGTCTTAACTCTTACTCTGGGCTAATGGTTAAGGTCTTAACTCTTACTCTGGACTAATGGTTAAGGTCTTATCTCTTACTCTGGACTAATGGTTAAGGACTTAGACTATTACTCTGGCATCATGAATAAGGTCTTAACTCTTACTCTGGACTAATGGTTAAGGTCTTAACTCTTACTCTGGACTAATGGTTAAGGTCTTAACTCTTACTCTGGCATCATGGTTAAGGTCTTAACTCTTACTCTGGACTAATGGTTAAGGTCTTAACTCTTACTCTTGACTAATGGTTAAGGTCTTAACTCTTACTCTGGACTAATGGTTAAGGTCTTAGACTCTTACTCTGGCATCATGGTTAAGGTCTTAACCCTTACTCTGGCATCATCGTTAAGGTCTTAACTCTTACTCTGGCATCATGGTTAAGGTCTTAACTCTTACTCTGGACTAATGGTTAAGGTCTTAACTCTTACTCTGAACTAATGGTTAATGTCTTAACTCTTACTCTGGCATCATGGTTAAGGTCTTCGACTCTTACTCTGGACTAATGGTTAGGGGGCTTAACTCTTACTCTGGCATCATGGTTACGGTCTTAACTCTTACTCTGGACTAATGGTAAGGTCTTAACTCTTACTCTGGGCTAATGGTTAAGGTCTTAACTCTTACTCTGGACTAATGGTTAAGGTCTTAACTCTTACTCTGGACTAATGGTTAAGGTCTTAACTCTTACTCTGGACTAATGGTTAAGGTCTTAACTCTTACTCTGGCATCATGGTTAAGGTCTTAACTCTTACTCTGGACTAATGGTTAAGGTCTTAACTCTTACTCTGGACTAATGGTTAAGGTCTGAACTCTTACTCTGGACTAATGGTTAAGGTCTTAACTCTTACTCTGGACTAATGGTTAAGGTCTTAACTCTTACTCTGGACTAATGGTTAAGGTCTTAGACTCTTACTCTCGACTAATGGTTAAGGTCCTAACTCTTACTCTGGCATCATGGTTAAGGTCTTAGACTCTTACTCTGGACTAAGGGCTAAGGTCTTAACTCATACTCTGGACTAATGGTTAAGGTCTTAGACTCTTACTCTGGACTAATGGTTAAGGTCTTAACTCTTACTCTGGACTAATGGTTAAGGTCTTAACTCTTACTCGGGCATCATGGTTAAGGTCTTAGACTCTTACTCTGGACTAATGGTTAAGGTCTTAAATCTTACTCTGGACTAATGGTTAAGGTCTTAACTCTTACTCTAGCATCATGGTTAAGGTCTTAACTCTTACTCTGGACTAATGGTTAAGGTCTTAACTCTTACTCTGGCATCATGGTTAAGGTCTTAACTCTTACTCTGGCATCATGGTTAAGGTCTTACCTCTTACTCTGGACTAATGGTTAAGGTCTTAGACTCTTACTCTGGACTAATGGTTAAGGTCTTAACTCTTTCTCGGGCATCATGGTTAAGGTCTTAGACTCATACTCTGGACTAATGGTTAAGGTCTTAACTCTTACTCTGGACTAATGGTTAAGGTCTTAACTCTTACTCTGGCATCATGGTTATGGTCTTACCTCTTACTCTGGACTAATGGTTAAGGTCTTAGACTCTTACTCTGGACTAATGGTTAAGGTCTTAACTTTTACTCTGGCATCATGGTTAAGGTCTAAACTCTTACTCTGGACTAATGGTTAAGGTCTTAACTCTTACTATGGACTAATGGTTAAGGTCTTAACTCTTACTCTGGACTAATGGTTAAGGTCTTAACTCTTAACTCTTACTCTGGACTAATGGTTAAGGTCTTAACTCTTACTCTGGACTAATGGTTAAGGTCTTAACTCTTACTCGGGCATCATGGTTAAGGTCTTAGACTCTTACTCTGGAATAATGGTTAAGGTCTTAACTCTTACTCTGGACTAATGGTTAAGGTCTTAACTCTTACTCTGGCATCACGGTTAAGGTCTTAACTCTTACTCTGGACTAATGGTTAAGGTCTTAACTCTTACTCTGGGCTAATGGTTAAGGTCTTAACTCTTACTCTGGACTAATGGTTAAGGTCCTAACTCTTACTCTGGACTAATGGTTAAGGTCTTAGACTCTTACTCTGGCATCATGGTTAAGGTCTTAACTCTTACTCTGAACTAATGGTTAATGTCTTAACTCTTACTCTGGCATCATGGTTAAGTTCCTAACTCTTACTGTGGCCTATTGGTTAAGGTCCTAACTCTTACTCTGGCATCATGGTTAAGGTATTAACTCTTACTCTGGCATCATGGTTAAGGTCTTAACTCTTACTCTGGACTAATGGTTAAGGTCTTAACTCTTACTCTGGCATCACGGTTAAGGTCTTAACTCTTACTCTGGACTAATGGTTAAGGTCTTAACTTTTACTCTGGGCTAATGGTTAAGGTCTTAACTCTTACTCTGGACTAATGGTTAAGGTCTTAACTCTTACTCTGGACTAATGGTTAAGGTCTTAACTCTTTCTCTGGGCTAATGATTAAGGTCTTAACTCTTACTCTGGCATCATGGTTAAGGTCTTAACTCTTACTCTGGACTAATGGTTAAGGTCTTAACTCTTACTCTGGACTAATGGTTAAGGTCTTAACTTTTACTCTAGACTAATGGTTAAGGTTTTAACTCTTACTCTGGCATCATGGTTAAGGTCTTCGACTCTTACTCTGGACTAATGGTTAAGGTCTTAACTCTTACTCTGGACTAATGGTTAAGGGCTTAACTCTTACTCTGGCATCATGGTTAAGGTCTTAACTCTTACTCTGGACTAATGGTAAGGTCTTAACTCTTACTCTGGGCTAATGGTTAAGGTCTTAACTCTTACTCTGGACTAATGGTTAAGGTCTTAACTCTTACTCTGGACTAATGGTTAAGGTCTTAACTCTTACTCTGGACTAATGGTTAAGGTATTAACTCTTACTCTGGCATCATGGTTAATGTCTTAACTCTTACTCTGGACTAATGGTTAAGGTCTTAACTCTTACTCTGGGCTAATGGTTAAGGTCTTAACTCTTACTCTGGACTAATGGTTAAGGTCTTAACTCTTACTCTGGCATCATGGTTAAGGGCTTAACTCTTACTCTGTACTCATGGTTAAGGTCTTAACTCTTACTCTGACATCATGGTTAAGGTCTTAACTCTTACTCTGGACTAATGGTTAAGGTCTTAACTCTTACTCTAGCATCATGGTTAAGGTCTTAACTCTTACTCTGGCATCATGGTTAAGGTCTTAGACTCTTACTCTGGACTAATGGTTAAGGTCTTAACTCTTACTCTGGCATCATGGTTAAAGTCTTAACTCTTACTCTGGACTAATGGTTAAGGTCTTAACTCTTACTCTGGCCTAATGATTAAGGTCTTATCTCTTACTCTGGCATCATGGTTAAGGTCTTAACTCTTACTCTGGACTAATGGTTAAGGTCTTAACTCTTACTCTAGACTAATGGTTAAGGTTTTAACTCTTACTCTGGCATCATGGTTAAGGTCTTCGACTCTTACTCTGGACTAATGGTTAAGGTCTTAACTCTTACTCCGGACTAATGGTTAAGGGCTTAACTCTTACTCTGGCATCATGGTTAAGGTCTTAACTCTTACTCTGGACTAATGGTACGGTCTTAACTCTTACTCTGGGCTAATGGTTAAGGTCTTAACTCTTACTCTGGACTAATGGTTAAGGTCTTAACTCTTACTCTGGACTAATGGTTAAGGTCTTAACTCTTACTCTGGACTAATGGTTAAGGTCTTAACTCTTACTCTGGCATCATGGTTAAGGTCTTAGACTCTTACTCTGGACTAATGGTTAAGGTCTTAACTCTTTCTCTGGGCTAATGGTTAAGGTCTTAGACTCTTACTCTGGCATCATGGTTAAGGTCTTAGACTCTTACTCTGGCATCAAGATTAAGGTCTCAGACTCTTACTCTGGCATCATGGTTAAGGTCTTAACTCTTACTCTTCTCTAATGGTTAAGGTCTTAACTCTTACTCTGGCATCATGGTTAAGGTCTTAACTCTTACTCTGGACTAATGGTTAAGGTCTTAACTCTTTCTCTGGGCTAATGATTAAGGTCTTAACTCTTACTCTGGCATCATGGTTAAGGTCTTAACTCTTACTCTGGACTAATGGTTAAGGTCTTAACTCTTACTCTGGACTAATGGTTAAGGTCTTAACTTTTACTCTAGACTAATGGTTAAGGTTTTAACTCTTACTCTGGCATCATGGTTAAGGTCTTCGACTCTTACTCTGGACTAATGGTTAAGGTCTTAACTCTTACTCTGGACTAATGGTTAAGGGCTTAACTCTTACTCTGGCATCATGGTTAAGGTCTTAACTCTTACTCTGGACTAATGGTAAGGTCTTAACTCTTACTCTGGGCTAATGGTTAAGGTCTTAACTCTTACTCTGGACTAATGGTTAAGGTCTTAACTCTTACTCTGGACTAATGGTTAAGGTCTTAACTCTTACTCTGGACTAATGGTTAAGGTATTAACTCTTACTCTGGCATCATGGTTAATGTCTTAACTCTTACTCTGGACTAATGGTTAAGGTCTTAACTCTTACTCTGGGCTAATGGTTAAGGTCTTAACTCTTACTCTGGACTAATGGTTAAGGTCTTAACTCTTACTCTGGCATCATGGTTAAGGGCTTAACTCTTACTCTGTACTCATGGTTAAGGTCTTAACTCTTACTCTGACATCATGGTTAAGGTCTTAACTCTTACTCTGGACTAATGGTTAAGGTCTTAACTCTTACTCTAGCATCATGGTTAAGGTCTTAACTCTTACTCTGGCATCATGGTTAAGGTCTTAGACTCTTACTCTGGACTAATGGTTAAGGTCTTAACTCTTACTCTGGCATCATGGTTAAAGTCTTAACTCTTACTCTGGACTAATGGTTAAGGTCTTAACTCTTACTCTGGCCTAATGATTAAGGTCTTATCTCTTACTCTGGCATCATGGTTAAGGTCTTAACTCTTACTCTGGACTAATGGTTAAGGTCTTAACTCTTACTCTAGACTAATGGTTAAGGTTTTAACTCTTACTCTGGCATCATGGTTAAGGTCTTCGACTCTTACTCTGGACTAATGGTTAAGGTCTTAACTCTTACTCCGGACAAATGGTTAAGGTCTTAGACTCTTACTCTGGCATCATGGTTAAGGTTTTAACTCTTACTCTGGCATCATGGTTAAGGTCTTACCTCTTACTCTGGACTAATGGTTAAGTTCTTAGACTCTTACTCTGGACTAATGGTTAAGGTCTTAACTCTTACTCTGGACTAATGGTTAAGGGCTTAACTCTTACTCTGGCATCATGGTTAAGGTCTTAACTCTTACTCTGGACTAATGGTACGGTCTTAACTCTTACTCTGGGCTAATGGTTAAGGTCTTAACTCTTACTCTGGACTAATGGTTAAGGTCTTAACTCTTACTCTGGACTAATGGTTAAGGTCTTAACTCTTACTCTGGACTAATGGTTAAGGTCTTAACTCTTACTCTGGCATCATGGTTAAGGTCTTAGACTCTTACTCTGGACTAATGGTTAAGGTCTTAACTCTTTCTCTGGGCTAATGGTTAAGGTCTTAGACTCTTACTCTGGCATCATGGTTAAGGTCTTAGACTCTTACTCTGGCATCAAGATTAAGGTCTCAGACTCTTACTCTGGCATCATGGTTAAGGTCTTAACTCTTACTCTTCTCTAATGGTTAAGGTCTTAACTCTTACTCTGGCATCATGGTTAAGGTCTTAACTCTTACTCTGGAGTAATGGTTAAGGTCTTAACTCTTACTCTTGACTAATGGTTAAGGTCTTAACTCTTACTCTGGACTAATGGTTAAGGTCTTAGACTCTTACTCTGGCATCATGGTTAAGGTCTTAACTCCTACTCTGGCATCATTGTTAAGGTCTTAACTCTTACTCTGGCATCATGGTTAAGGTCTTAACTCTTTCTCTGGACTAATGGTTAAGGTCTTAACTCTTACTCTGGAATAATGGTTAAGGTCTTAACTCTTACTCTGGACTAATGGTTAAGGTCTTAACTCTTACTCCGGACTAATGGTTAAGGGCTTAACTCTTACTCTGGCATCATGGTTAAGGTCTTAACTCTTACTCTGGACTAATGGTACGGTCTTAACTCTTACTCTGGGCTAATGGTTAAGGTCTTAACTCTTACTCTGGACTAATGGTTAAGGTCTTAACTCTTACTCTGGACTAATGGTTAAGGTCTTAACTCTTACTCTGGACTAATGGTTAAGGTCTTAACTCTTACTCTGGCATCATGGTTAAGGTCTTAGACTCTTACTCTGGACTAATGGTTAAGGTCTTAACTCTTTCTCTGGGCTAATGGTTAAGGTCTTAGACTCTTACTCTGGCATCATGGTTAAGGTCTTAGACTCTTACTCTGGCATCAAGATTAAGGTCTCAGACTCTTACTCTGGCATCATGGTTAAGGTCTTAACTCTTACTCTTCTCTAATGGTTAAGGTCTTAACTCTTACTCTGGCATCATGGTTAAGGTCTTAACTCTTACTCTGGAGTAATGGTTAAGGTCTTAACTCTTACTCTTGACTAATGGTTAAGGTCTTAACTCTTACTCTGGACTAATGGTTAAGGTCTTAGACTCTTACTCTGGCATCATGGTTAAGGTCTTAACTCCTACTCTGGCATCATTGTTAAGGTCTTAACTCTTACTCTGGCATCATGGTTAAGGTCTTAACTCTTTCTCTGGACTAATGGTTAAGGTCTTAACTCTTACTCTGGACTAATGGTTAAGGTCTTAACTCTTACTCTGGCATCATGGTTAAGGTCTTAACTCTTACTCTGGACTAATGGTTAAGGTCTTAACTCTTACTCTTGACTAATGGTTAAGGTCTTAACTCTTACTCTGGACTAATGGTTAAGGTCTTAGACTCTTACTCTGGCATCATGGTTAAGGTTTTAACTCTTACTCTGGCATCATGGTTAAGGTCTTACCTCTTACTCTTGACTAATGGTTAAGGTCTTAGACTCTTACTCTGGACTAATGGTTAAGGTCTTAACTCTTACTCTGGACTAATGGTTAAGGTCTTAACTCTTACTCTGGACTAATGGTTAAGGTCTTAACACTTAACTCTTACTCTGGAATAATGGTTAAGGTCTTAACTCTTACTCTGGACTAATGGTTAAGGTCTTAACTCTTACTCTGGCATCATGGTTAAGGTCTTAGACTCTTACTCTGGAATAATGGTTAAGGTCTTAACTCTTACTCTGGACTAATGGTTAAGGTCTTAACTCTTACTCTGGCATCACGGTTAAGGTCTTAACTCTTACTCTGGACTAATGGTTAAGGTCTTAACTCTTACTCTGGGCTAATGGTTAAGGTCTTAACTCTTACTCTGGACTAATGGTTAAGGTCCTAACTCTTACTCTGGACTAATGGTTAAGGTCTTAGACTCTTACTCTGGCACCATGGTTAAGGTCTTAACTCTTACTCTGAACTAATGGTTAATGTCTTAACTCTTACTCTGGCATCATAGTTAAGTTCCTAACTCTTACTGTGGCCTATTGGTTAAGGTCCTAACTCTTACTCTGGCATTATGGTTAAGGTATTAACTCTTACTCTGGCATCATGGTTAAGGTCTTAACTCTTACTCTGGACTAATGGTTAAGGTCTTAACTCTTACTCTGGCATCACGGTTAAGGTCTTAACTCTTACTCTGGCATCATGGTTAAGGTCTTAACTCTTACTCTGGACTAATGGTTAAGGTCTTAACTCTTACTCTGGACTAATGGTTAAGGTCTTAACTCTTACTCTAGACTAATGGTTAAGGTTTTAACTCTTACTCTGGCATCTTGGTTAAGGTCTTCGACTCTTACTCTGGATTAATGGTTAAGGTCTTAGACTCTTACTCTGGCATCATGGTTAAGGTCTTAACTCCTACTCTGGCATCATTGTTAAGGTCTTAACTCTTACTCTGGCATCATGGTTAAGGTCTTAACTCTTACTCTGGACTAATGGTTAAGGTCTTAACTCTTACTCTGGACTAATGGTTAAGGTCTTAACTCTTACTCTGGCATCATGGTTAAGGTATTAACTCTTACTCTGGCATCATGGTTAAGGTCTTAACTCTTACTCTGGCATCATGGTTAAGGTCTTAGACTCTTACTCTGGACTAATGGTTAAGGTCTTAACTCTCACTCTGGGCTAATGGTTAAGGTCTTAACTCTTACTCTGGACTAATGGTTAAGGTCTTAACTCTTACTCTGGACTAATGGTTAAGGTCTTAACTCTTACTCTGGCATCATGGTTAAGGTCTTAACTCTTACTCTGGACTAATGGTTAAGGTCCTAACTCTTACTCTTGACTAATGGTTAAGGTCTTAACTCTTACTCTGGACTAATGGTTAAGGTCTTAGACTCTTACTCTGGCATCATGGTTAAGGTTTTAACTCTTACTCTGGCATCATGGTTAAGGTCTTACCTCTTACTCTGGACTAATGGTTAAGGTCTTAGACTCTTACTCTGGACTAATGGTTAAGGTCTTAACTCTTACTCTGGCATCATGGTTAAGGTCTTAGACTCTTACTCTGGACTAATGGTTAAGGTCTTAACTCTTACTCTGGACTAATGGTTAAGGTCTTAACTCTTACTCTGGACTAATAGTTAAGGTCTTAACTCTTAACTCTTACTCTGGACTAATGGTTAAGGTCTTAACTCTTACTCTGGACTAATGGTTAAGGTCTTAACTCTTACTCTGGCATCACGGTTAAGGTCTTAGACTCTTACTCTGGAATAATGGTTAAGGTCTTAACTCTTACTCTGGACTAATGGTTAAGGTCTTAACTCTTACTCTGGCATCACGGTTAAGGTCTTAACTCTTACTCTGGACTAATGGTTAAGGTCTTAACTCTTACTCTGTGCTAATGGTTAAGGTCTTATCTCTTACTCTGGACTAATGGTTAAGGTCCTAACTCTTACTCTGGACTAATGGTTAAGGTCTTAGACTCTTACTCTGGCACCATGGTTAAGGTCTTAACTCTTACTCTGAACTAATGGTTAATGTCTTAACTCTTACTCTGGCATCATAGTTAAGTTCCTAACTCTTACTGTGGCCTATTGGTTAAGGTCCTAACTCTTACTCTGGCATTATGGTTAAGGTATTAACTCTTACTCTGGCATCATGGTTAAGGTCTTAACTCTTACTCTGGACTAATGGTTAAGGTCTTAACTCTTACTCTGGCATCAAGGTTAAGGTCTTAACTCTTACTCTGGACTAATGGTTAAGGTCTTAACTCTTACTCTGGACTAATGGTTAAGGTCTTAACTCTTACTCTGGACTGATGGTTAAGGTCTTAACTCTTAACTCTTACTCTGGACTAATGGTTAAGGTCTTAACTCTTACTCTGGACTAATGGTTAAGGTCTTAAATCTTACTCTGGCATCATGGTTAAGGTCTTAACTCTTACTCTGGCATCATCGTTAAGGTCTTAACTCTTACTCTGGCATCATGGTTAAGGTCTTAACTCTTACTCTGGACTAATGGTTAAGGTCTTAACTCTTACTCTGAACTAATGGTTAATGTCTTAACTCTTACTCTGGCATCATGGTTAAGGTCTTCGACTCTTACTCTGGACTAATGGTTAGGGGGCTTAACTCTTACTCTGGCATCATGGTTACGGTCTTAACTCTTACTCTGGACTAATGGTAAGGTCTTAACTCTTACTCTGGGCTAATGGTTAAGGTCTTAACTCTTACTCTGGACTAATGGTTAAGGTCTTAACTCTTACTCTGGACTAATGGTTAAGGTCCTAACTCTTACTCTGGACTAATGGTTAAGGTCTTAACTCTTACTCTGGCATCATGGTTAATGTCTTAACTCTTACTCTGGACTAATGGTTAAGGTCTTAACTCTTACTCTGGGCTAATGGTTAAGGTCTTAACTCTTACTCTGGACTAATGGTTAAGGTCTTATCTCTTACTCTGGACTAATGGTTAAGGACTTAGACTATTACTCTGGCATCATGAATAAGGTCTTAGACTCTTACTCTGGACTACTGGTTAATGTCTTAACTCTTACTCTGGCATCATGGTTAAGGTCTTTACTCTCACTCTGGCATCATGGTTAAGGTCTTAACTCTTACTCTGTACTCATGGTTAAGGTCTTAACTCTTACTCTGACATCATGGTTAAGGTCTTAACTCTTACTCTGGACTAATGGTTAAGGTCTTAACTCTCACTCTGGACTAATGGTTAATGTCTTAACTCTTACTCTAGCATCATGGTTAAGGTCTTAACTCTTACTCTGGACTAATGGTTAAGGTCTTAACTCTTACTCTGGCATCATTGTTAAGGTCTTAGACTCTTACTCTGGACTAATGGTTAAGGTCTTAACTCTTACTCTGGCATCATGGTTAAGGTCTTAACTCTTACTCTGGACTAATGGTTAAGGTCTTAGACTCTTACTCTGGACTAATGGTTAAGGTCTTAACTCTTTCTCTGGGCTAATGGTTAAGGTCTTAGACTCTTACTCTGGCATCATGGTTAAGGTCTTAGACTCTTACTCTGGCATCAAGGTTAAGGTCTTAACTCTTACTCTGGCATCATGGTTAAGGTCTTAACTCTTACTCTGGACTAATGGTTAAGGTCTGAACTCTTACTCTGGACTAATGGTTAAGGTCTTAACTCTTACTCTGGACTAATGGTTAAGGTCTTAACTCTTACTCCGGACTAATGGTTAAGGTCTTAGACTCTTACTCTCGACTAATGGTTAAGGTCCTAACTCTTACTCTGGCATCATGGTTAAGGTCTTAGACTCTTACTCTGTACTCATGGTTAAGGTCTTAACTTTTACTCTGACATCATGGTTAAGGTCTTAACTCTTACTCTGGACTAATGGTTAAGGTCTTAACTCTCACTCTGGACTAATGGTTAAGGTCTTAACTCTTACTCTAGCATCATGGTTAAGGTCTTAACTCTTACTCTGGACTAATGGTTAAGGTCTTAACTCTTACTCTGGCATCATTGTTAAGGTCTTAGACTCTTACTCTGGACTAATGGTTAAGGTCTTAACTCTTACTCTGGCATCATGGTTAAGGTCTTAACTCTTACTCTGGACTAATGGTTAAGGTCTTAGACTCTTACTCTGGACTAATGGTTAAGGTCTTAACTCTTTCTCTGGGCTAATGGTTAAGGTCTTAGACTCTTACTCTGGCATCATGGTTAAGGTCTTAGACTCTTACTCTGGCATCAAGGTTAAGGTCTTAACTCTTACTCTGGCATCATGGTTAAGGTCTTAACTCTTACTCTGGACTAATGGTTAAGGTCTGAACTCTTACTCTGGACTAATGGTTAAGGTCTTAACTCTTACTCTGGACTAATGGTTAAGGTCTTAACTCTTGCTCTGGACTAATGGTTAAGGTCTTAACTCTTACTCTGGCATCATGGTTAAGGTCTTAGACTCTTACTCTGGACTAATGGTTAAGGTCTTAACTCTTACTCTGGCATCATGGTTAAGGTCTTAACTCTTACTCTGGACTAATGGGTAAGGTCTTAGACTCTTACTCTGGACTAATGGTTAAGGTCTTAACTCTTTCTCTGGGCTAATGGTTAAGGTCTTAGACTCTTACTCTGGCATCATGGTTAAGGTCTTAGACTCTTACTCTGGCATCAAGGTTAAGGTCTTAACTCTTACTCTGGCATCATGGTTAAGGTCTTAACTCTTACTCTGGACTAATGGTTAAGGTCTGAACTCTTACTCTGGACTAATGGTTAAGGTCTTAACTCTTACTCTGGACTAATGGTTAAGGTCTTAACTCTTACTCTGGACTAATGGTTAAGGTCTTAGACTCTTACTCTCGACTAATGGTTAAGGTCCTAACTCTTACTCTGGCATCATAGTTAAGGTCTTAGACTCTTACTCTGGACTAATGGTTAAGGTCTTAACTCTTACTCTGGACTAATGGTTAAGGTCTTAACTCTTACTCTGGCATCATGGTTAAGGTCTTAACTCTTACTCTGGACTAATGGTTAAGGTCTTAGACTCTTACTCTGGACTAATGGTTAAGGTCTTAACTCTTTCTCTGGGCTAATGGTTAAGGTCTTAGACTCTTACTCTGGCATCATGGTTAAGGTCTTAGACTCTTACTCTGGCATCAAGGTTAAGGTCTTAACTCTTACTCTGGCATCATGGTTAAGGTCTTAACTCTTACTCTGGACTAATGGTTAAGGTCTGAACTCTTACTCTGGACTAATGGTTAAGGTCTTAACTCTTACTCTGGACTAATGGTTAAGGTCTTAACTCTTGCTCTGGACTAATGGTTAAGGTCTTAACTCTTACTCTGGCATCATGGTTAAGGTCTTAGACTCTTACTCTGGACTAATGGTTAAGGTCTTAACTCTTACTCTGGCATCATGGTTAAGGTCTTAACTCTTACTCTGGACTAATGGGTAAGGTCTTAGACTCTTACTCTGGACTAATGGTTAAGGTCTTAACTCTTTCTCTGGGCTAATGGTTAAGGTCTTAGACTCTTACTCTGGCATCATGGTTAAGGTCTTAGACTCTTACTCTGGCATCAAGGTTAAGGTCTTAACTCTTACTCTGGCATCATGGTTAAGGTCTTAACTCTTACTCTGGACTAATGGTTAAGGTCTGAACTCTTACTCTGGACTAATGGTTAAGGTCTTAACTCTTACTCTGGACTAATGGTTAAGGTCTTAACTCTTACTCTGGACTAATGGTTAAGGTCTTAGACTCTTACTCTCGACTAATGGTTAAGGTCCTAACTCTTACTCTGGCATCATGGTTAAGGTCTTAGACTCTTACTCTGGACTAATGGTTAAGGTCTTAACTCATACTCTGGACTAATGGTTAAGGTCTTAGACTCTTACTCTGGACTAATGGTTAAGGTCTTAACTCTTACTCTGGACTAATGGTTAAGGTCTTAACTCTTACTCTGGACTAATGGTTAAGGTCTTAACTCTTACTCTGGCATCATGGTTAAGGTCTTAACTCTTACTCTGGACTAATGGTTAAGGTCTTAACCCTTACTCTGGCATCATCGTTAAGGTCTTAACTCTTACTCTGGCATCATGGTTAAGGTCTTAACTCTTACTCTGGCATCAAGGTTAAGGTCTTAACTCTTACTCTGGCATCATGGTTAAGGTCTTAACTCTTACTCTGGACTAATGGTTAAGGTCTGAACTCTTACTCTGGACTAATGGTTAAGGTCTTAACTCTTACTCTGGACTAATGGTTAAGGTCTTAACTCTTACTCTGGACTAATGGTTAAGGTCTTAGACTCTTACTCTCGACTAATGGTTAAGGTCCTAACTCTTACTCTGGCATCATGGTTAAGGTCTTAGACTCTTACTCTGGACTAATGGTTAAGGTCTTAACTCATACTCTGGACTAATGGTTAAGGTCTTAGACTCTTACTCTGGACTAATGGTTAAGGTCTTAACTCTTACTCTGGACTAATGGTTAAGGTCTTAACTCTTACTCTGGCATCATGGTTAAGGTCTTAACTCTTACTCTGGACTAATGGTTAAGGTCTTAACTCTTACTCTTGACTAATGGTTAAGGTCTTAACTCTTACTCTGGACTAATGGTTAAGGTCTTAGACTCTTACTCTGGCATCATGGTTAAGGTCTTAACCCTTACTCTGGCATCATCGTTAAGGTCTTAACTCTTACTCTGGCATCATGGTTAAGGTCTTAACTCTTACTCTGGACTAATGGTTAAGGTCTTAACTCTTACTCTGAACTAATGGTTAATGTCTTAACTCTTACTCTGGCATCATGGTTAAGGTCTTCGACTCTTACTCTGGACTAATGGTTAGGGGGCTTAACTCTTACTCTGGCATCATGGTTACGGTCTTAACTCTTACTCTGGACTAATGGTAAGGTCTTAACTCTTACTCTGGGCTAATGGTTAAGGTCTTAACTCTTACTCTGGACTAATGGTTAAGGTCTTAACTCTTACTCTGGCATCATGGTTAATGTCTTAACTCTTACTCTGGACTAATGGTTAAGGTCTTAACTCTTACTCTGGGCTAATGGTTAAGGTCTTAACTCTTACTCTGGACTAATGGTTAAGGTCTTATCTCTTACTCTGGACTAATGGTTAAGGACTTAGACTATTACTCTGGCATCATGAATAAGGTCTTAGACTCTTACTCTGGACTACTGGTTAATGTCTTAACTCTTACTCTGGCATCATGGTTAAGGTCTTAACTCTCACTCTGGCATCATGGTTAAGGTCTTAACTCTTACTCTGTACTCATGGTTAAGGTCTTAACTCTTACTCTGACATCATGGTTAAGGTCTTAACTCTTACTCTGGACTAATGGTTAAGGTCTTAACTCTCACTCTGGACTAATGGTTAAGGTCTTAACTCTTACTCTAGCATCATGGTTAAGGTCTTAACTCTTACTCTGGACTAATGGTTAAGGTCTTAACTCTTACTCTGGCATCATTGTTAAGGTCTTAGACTCTTACTCTGGACTAATGGTTAAGGTCTTAACTCTTACTCTGGCATCATGGTTAAGGTCTTAACTCTTACTCTGGACTAATGGTTAAGGTCTTAGACTCTTACTCTGGACTAATGGTTAAGGTCTTAACTCTTTCTCTGGGCTAATGGTTAAGGTCTTAGACTCTTACTCTGGCATCATGGTTAAGGTCTTAGACTCTTACTCTGGCATCAAGGTTAAGGTCTTAACTCTTACTCTGGCATCATGGTTAAGGTCTTAACTCTTACTCTGGACTAATGGTTAAGGTCTGAACTCTTACTCTGGACTAATGGTTAAGGTCTTAACTCTTACTCTGGACTAATGGTTAAGGTCTTAACTCTTACTCTGGCATCATGGTTAAGGTCTTAGACTCTTACTCTGGCATCAAGGTTAAGGTCTTAACTCTTACTCTGGCATCATGGTTAAGGTCTTAACTCTTACTCTGGACTAATAGTTAAGGTCTGAACTCTTACTCTGGACTAATGGTTAAGGTCTTAACTCTTACTCTGGACTAATGGTTAAGGTCTTAACTCTTACTCTGGACTAATGGTTAAGGTCTTAGACTCTTACTCTCGACTAATGGTTAAGGTCCTAACTCTTACTCTAGCATCATGGTTAAGGTCTTAGACTCTTACTCTGGACTATTGGCTAAGGTCTTAACTCATACTCTGGACTAATGGTTAAAGTCTTAGACTCTTACTCTGGACTAATGGTTAAGGTCTTAACTCTTACTCTGGACTAATGGTTAAGGTCTTAACTCTTACTCGGGCATCATGGTTAAGGTCTTAGACTCTTACTCTGGACTAATGGTTAAGGTCTTAAATCTTACTCTGGACTAATGGTTAAGGTCTTAACTCTTACTCTAGCATCATGGTTAAGGTCTTAACTCTTACTCTGGACTAATGGTTAAGGTCTTAACTCTTACTCTGGCATCATGGTTAAGGTCTTAACTCTTACTCTGGCATCATGGTTAAGGTCTTAACTCTTACTCTGGACTAATGGTTAAGGTCTTAACTCTTACTCTGGACTAATGGTTAAGGTCTTAACTCTTACTCTAGACTAATGGTTAAGGTTTTAACTCTTACTCTGGCATCATGGTTAAGTTCTTCGACTCTTACTCTGGACTAATGGTTAAGGTCTTAACTCTTACTCTGGACTAATGGTTAAGGGCTTAACTCTTACTCTGGCATCATGGTTAAGGTCTTAACTCTTACTCTGGACTAATGGTAAGGTCTTAACTCTTACTCTGGGCTAATGGTTAAGGTCTTAACTCTTACTCTGGACTAATGGTTAAGGTCTTAACTCTTACTCTGGAGTAATGGTTAAGGTCTTAACTCTTACTCTGGACTAATGGTTAAGGTCTTAACTCTTACTCTGGCATCATGGTTAATGTCTTAACTCTTACTCTGGACTAATGGTTAAGGTCTTAACTCTTACTCTGGGCTAATGGTTAAGGTCTTATCTCTTACTCTGGACTAATGGTTAAGGACTTAGACTCTTACTCTGGCATCATGAATAAGGTCTTAGACTCTTACTCTGGACTACTGGTTAATGTCTTAACTCTTACTCTGGCATCATGGTTAAGGGCTTAACTCTTACTCTGTACTCATGGTTAAGGTCTTAACTCTTACTCTGACATCATGGTTAAGGTCTTAACTCTTACTCTGGACTAATGGTTAAGGTCTTAACTCTCACTCTGGACTAATGGTTAAGGTCTTAAATCTTACTCTAGCATCATAGTTAAGGTCTTAACTCTTACTCTGGACTAATGGTTAAGGTCTTAACTCTTACTCTGGACTAATGGTTAAGGTCTTAACTCTTACTCTGGACTTATGGTTAAGGTCTTAACTCTTACTCTGGCATCATGGTTAAGGTCTTAACTCTTACTCTGGACTAATGGTTAAGGACTTAGACTCTTACTCTGGCATCATGATTATGGTCGTAGACTCTTACGCTGGACTACTGGTTAATGTCTTAACTCTTACTCTGGCATCATGGTTAAGGTCTTAACTCTTACTCTGGCATCATGGTTAAGGTCTTAACTCTTACTCTGGACTAATGGTTAAGGTCTTAACTCTTACTCTGGCATCATGGTTAAGGTCTTAGACTCTTACTCTGGACTAATGGTTAAGGTCTTAACTCTTACTCTGGCATCATGGTTAAGGTCTTAACTCTTACTCTGGACTAATGGGTAAGGTCTTAGACTCTTATTCTGGACTAATGGTTAAGGTCTTAACTCTTTCTCTGGGCTAATGGTTAAGGTCTTAGACTCTTACTCTGGCATCATGGTTAAGGTCTTAGACTCTTACTCTGGCATCAAGGTTAAGGTCTTAACTCTTACTCTGGCATCATGGTTAAGGTCTTAACTCTTACTCTGGACTAATGGTTAAGGTCTGAACTCTTACTCTGGACTAATGGTTAAGGTCTTAACTCTTACTCTGGACTAATGGTTAAGGTCTTAACTCTTACTCTGGACTAATGGTTAAGGTCTTAGACTCTTACTCTCGACTAATGGTTAAGGTCCTAACTCTTACTCTGGCATCATGGTTAAGGTCTTAGACTCTTACTCTGGACTAATGGTTAAGGTCTTAACTCATACTCTGGACTAATGGTTAAGGTCTTAGACTCTTACTCTGGACTAATGGTTAAGGTCTTAACTCTTACTCTGGACTAATGGTTAAGGTCTTAACTCTTACTCTGGACTAATGGTTAAGGTCTTAACTCTTACTCTGGCATCATGGTTAAGGTCTTAACTCTTACACTGGACTAATGGTTAAGGTCTTAACTCTTACTCTTGACTAATGGTTAAGGTCTTAACTCTTACTCTGGACTAATGGTTAAGGTCTTAGACTCTTCCTCTGGCATCATGGTTAAGGTCTTAACTCTTACTCTGGCATCATCGTTAAGGTCTTAACTCTTACTCTGGCATCATGGTTAAGGTCTTAACTCTTACTCTGGACTAATGGTTAAGGTCTTAACTCTTACTCTGGACTAATGGTTAAGGTCTTAACTCTTACGCTGGCATCATGGTTAAGGTCTTAACTCTTACTCTGGACTAATGGTTAAGGTCTTAACTCTTAGTCTGGGCTAATGGTTAAGGTCTTAACTCTTACTCTGGACTAATGGTTAAGGTCTTAACTCTTACTCTGGACTAATGGTTAAGGTCTTAACTCTTACTCTGGCACCATGGTTAATGTCTTAACTCTTACTCTGGACTAATGGTTAAGGTCTTAACTCTTACTCTGGGCTAATGGTTAAGGTCTTAACTCTTACTCTGGACTAATGGTTAAGGTCTTATCTCTTAATCTGGACTAATGGTTAAGGACTTAGACTCTTACTCTGGCATCATGAATAAGGTCTTAGACTCTTACTCTGGACTACTGGTTAATGTCTTAACTCTTACTCTGGCATCATGGTTAAGGGCTTAACTCTTACTCTGTACTCATGGTTAAGGTCTTAACTCTTACTCTGACATCATGGTTAAGGTCTTTACTCTTACTCTGGACTAATGGTTAAGGTCTTAACTCTTACTCTGGCATCATGGTTAAGGTCTTAACTCTTACTCTGGACTAATGGTTAAGGTCTTAACTCTTAGTCTGGGCTAATGGTTAAGGTCTTAACTCTTACTCTGGACTAATGGTTAAGGTCTTAACTCTTACTCTGGACTAATGGTTAAGGTCTTAACTCTTACTCTGGACTAATGGTTAAGGTCTTAACTCTTAGTCTGGGCAAATGGTTAAGGTCTTAACTCTTACTCTGGACTAATGGTTAAGGTCTTAACTCTTACTCTGGACTAATGGTTAAGGTCCTAACTCTTACTCTGGACTAATGGTTAAGGTCTTAACTCTTACTCTGGACTAATGGTTAATGTCTTAACTCTTACTCTGGACTAATGGTTAAGGTCTTAACTCTTACTCTGGGCTAATGGTTAAGGTCTTAACTCTTACTCTGGACTAATGGTTAAGGTCTTATCTCTTACGCTGGACTAATGGTTAAGGACTTAGACTCTTACTCTGGCATCATGAATAAGGTCTTAGACTCTTACTCTGGACTACTGGTTAATATCTTAATTATTACTCTGTCATCATGGTTAAGGTCTTAACTCTCACTCTGGCATCATGGTTAAGGTCTTAACTCTTACTCTGTACTCATGGTTAAGGTCTTAACTCTTACTCTGATATCATGGTTAAGGTCTTAACTATTACTCTGGACCAATGGTTAAGGTCTTAACTCTCACTCTGGACTAATGGTTAAGGTCTTAACTCTTACTCTAGCATCATGGTTAAGGTCTTAACTCTTACTCTGGACTAATGGTTAAGGTCTTAACTCTTACTCTGGCATCATGGTTAAGGTCTTAGACTCTTACTCTGGACTAATGGTTAAGGTCTTAACTCTTACTCTGGCATCATGGTTAAGGTCTTAACTCTTACTCTGGACTAATGGTTAAGGTCTTAGACTCTTACTCTGGACTAATGGTTAAGGTCTTAACTCTTTCTCTGGGCTAATGGTTAAGGTCTTATACTCTTACTCTGGCATCATGGTTAAGGTCTTAGACTCTTACTCTGGCATCAAGGTTAAGGTCTTAACTCTTACTCTGGCATCATGGTTAAGGTCTTAACTCTTACTATGGACTAATGGTTAAGGTCTGAACTCTTACTCTGGACTAATGGTTAAGGTCTTAACTCTTACTCTGGACTAATGGTTAAGGTCTTAGACTCTTACTCTCGACTAATGGTTAAGGTCCTAACTCTTACTCTGGCATCATGGTTAAGGTCTTAGACTCTTACTCTGGACTAAGGGCTAAGGTCTTAACTCATACTCTGGACTAATGGTTAAGGTCTTAGACTCTTACTCTGGACTAATGGTTAAGGTCTTAACTCTTACTCTGGACTAATGGTTAAGGTCTTAACTCTTACTCTGGACTAATGGTTAAGGTCTTAACTCTTACTCTGGACTAATGGTTAAGGTCTTAACTCTTACTCGGGCATCATGGTTAAGGTCTTAGACTCTTACTCTGGACTAATGGTTAAGGTCTTAAATCTTACTCTGGACTAATGGTTAAGGTCTTAACTCTTACTCTAGCATCATGGTTAAGGTCTTAACTCTTACTCTGGACTAATGGTTAAGGTCTTAACTCTTACTCTGGCATCATGGTTAAGGTCTTAACTCTTACTCTGGCATCATGGTTAAGGTCTTACCTCTTACTCTGGAATAATGGTTAAGGTCTTAGACTCTTACTCTGGACTAATGGTTAAGGTCTTAACTCTTACTCGGGCATCATGGTTAAGGTCTTAGACTCTTACTCTGGACTAATGGTTAAGGTCTTAACTCTTACTCTGGACTAATGGTTAAGGTCTTAACTCTTACTCTGGCATCATGGTTAAGGTCTTACCTCTTACTCTGGACTAATGGTTAAGGTCTTAGACTCTTACTCTGGACTAATGGTTAAGGTCTTAACTCTTACTCTGGCATCATGGTTAAGGTCTTAACTCTTACTCTGGACTAATGGTTAAGGTCTTAACTCTTACTCTGGACTAATGGTTAAGGTCTTAACTCTTACTCTGGACTAATGGTTAAGGTCTTAACTCTTAACTCTTACTCTGGACTAATGGTTAAGGTCTTAACTCTTACTCTGGACTAATGGTTAAGGTCTTAACTCTTACTCTGGCATCATGGTTAAGGTCTTAGACTCTTACTCTGGAATAATGGTTAAGGTCTTAACTCTTACTCTGGACTAATGGTTAAGGTCTTAACTCTTACTCTGGCATCACGGTTAAGGTTTTAACTCTTACTCTGGACTAATGGTTAAGGTCTTAACTCTTACTCTGGGCTAATGGTTAAGGTCTTAACTCTTACTCTGGACTAATGGTTAAGGTCCTAACTCTTACTCTGGACTAATGGTTAAGGTCTTAGACTCTTACTCTGGCATCATGGTTAAGGTCTTAACTCTTACTCTGAACTAATGGTTAATGTCTTAACTCTTACTCTGGCATCATGGTTAAGTTCCTAACTCTTACTGTGGCCTATTGGTTAAGGTCCTAACTCTTACTCTGGCATCATGGTTAAGGTATTAACTCTTACTCTGGCATCATGGTTAAGGTCTTAACTCTTACTCTGGACTAATGGTTAAGGTCTTAACTCTTACTCTGGACTAATGGTTAAGGTCTTAACTCTTACTCTGGACTAATGGTTAAGGTCTTAGACTCTTACTCTCGACTAATGGTTAAGGTCCTAACTCTTACTCTGGCATCATGGTTAAGGTCTTAGACTCTTACTCTGGACTAAGGGCTAAGGTCTTAACTCATACTCTGGACTAATGGTTAAGGTCTTAGACTCTTACTCTGGACTAATGGTTAAGGTCTTAACTCTTACTCTGGACTAATGGTTAAGGTCTTAACTCTTACTCTGGACTAATGGTTAAGGTCTTAACTCTTACTCTGGACTAATGGTTAAGGTCTTAACTCTTACTCTGGACTAATGGTTAAGGTCTTAACTCTTACTTTGGCATCATGGTTAATGTCTTAACTCTTACTCTGGACTAATGGTTAAGGTCTTAACTCTTACTCTGGGCTAATGGTTAAGGTCTTAACTCTTACTCTGGACTAATGGTTAAGGTCTTATCTCTTAATCTGGACTAATGGTTAAGGACTTAGACTCTTACTCTGGCATCATGAATAAGGTCTTAGACTCTTACTCTGGACTACTGGTTAATGTCTTAACTCTTACTCTGGCATCATGGTTAAGGGCTTAACTCTTACTCTATACTCATGGTTAAGGTCTTAACTCTTACTCTGACATCATGGTTAAGGTCTTAACTCTTACTCTGGACTAATGGTTAAGGTCTTAACTCTTACTCTGGCATCATGGTTAAGGTCTTAACTCTTACTCTGGACTAATGGTTAAGGTCTTAACTCTTAGTCTGGGCTAATGGTTAAGGTCTTAACTCTTACTCTGGACTAATGGTTAAGGTCTTAACTCTTACTCTGGACTAATGGTTAAGGTCTTAACTCTTACTCTGGACTAATGGTTAAGGTCTTAACTCTTAGTCTGGGCAAATGGTTAAGGTCTTAACTCTTACTCTGGACTAATGGTTAAGGTCTTAACTCTTACTCTGGACTAATGGTTAAGGTCCTAACTCTTACTCTGGACTAATGGTTAAGGTCTTAACTCTTACTCTGGACTAATGGTTAATGTCTTAACTCTTACTCTGGACTAATGGTTAAGGTCTTAACTCTTACTCTGGGCTAATGGTTAAGGTCTTAACTCTTACTCTGGACTAATGGTTAAGGTCTTATCTCTTACGCTGGACTAATGGTTAAGGACTTAGACTCTTACTCTGGCATCATGAATAAGGTCTTAGACTCTTACTCTGGACTACTGGTTAATATCTTAATTATTACTCTGTCATCATGGTTAAGGTCTTAACTCTCACTCTGGCATCATGGTTAAGGTCTTAACTCTTACTCTGTACTCATGGTTAAGGTCTTAACTCTTACTCTGATATCATGGTTAAGGTCTTAACTATTACTCTGGACCAATGGTTAAGGTCTTAACTCTCACTCTGGACTAATGGTTAAGGTCTTAACTCTTACTCTAGCATCATGGTTAAGGTCTTAACTCTTACTCTGGACTAATGGTTAAGGTCTTAACTCTTACTCTGGCATCATGGTTAAGGTCTTAGACTCTTACTCTGGACTAATGGTTAAGGTCTTAACTCTTACTCTGGCATCATGGTTAAGGTCTTAACTCTTACTCTGGACTAATGGTTAAGGTCTTAGACTCTTACTCTGGACTAATGGTTAAGGTCTTAACTCTTTCTCTGGGCTAATGGTTAAGGTCTTAGACTCTTACTCTGGCATCATGGTTAAGGTCTTAGACTCTTACTCTGGCATCAAGGTTAAGGTCTTAACTCTTACTCTGGCATCATGGTTAAGGTCTTAACTCTTACTCTTGACTAATGGTTAAGGTCTGAACTCTTACTCTGGACTAATGGTTAAGGTCTTAACTCTTACTCTGGACTAATGGTTAAGGTCTTAACTCTTACTCTGGACTAATGGTTAAGGTCTTAGACTCTTACTCTCGACTAATGGTTAAGGTCCTAACTCTTACTCTGGCATCATGGTTAAGGTCTTAGACTCTTACTCTGGACTAAGGGCTAAGGTCTTAACTCATACTCTGGACTAATGGTTAAGGTCTTAGACTCTTACTCTGGACTAATGGTTAAGGTCTTAACTCTTACTCTGGACTAATGGTTAAGGTCTTAACTCTTACTCTGGACTAATGGTTAAGGTCTTAACTCTTACTCTGGACTAATGGTTAAGGTCTTAACTCTTACTCGGGCATCATGGTTAAGGTCTTAGACTCTTACTCTGGACTAATGGTTAAGGTCTTAAATCTTACTCTGGACTAATGGTTAAGGTCTTAACTCTTACTCTAGCATCATGGTTAAGGTCTTAACTCTTACTCTGGACTAATGGTTAAGGTCTTAACTCTTACTCTGGCATCATGGTTAAGGTCTTAACTCTTACTCTGGCATCATGGTTAAGGTCTTACCTCTTACTCTGGAATAATGGTTAAGGTCTTAGACTCTTACTCTGGACTAATGGTTAAGGTCTTAACTCTTACTCGGGCATCATGGTTAAGGTCTTAGACTCTTACTCTGGACTAATGGTTAAGGTCTTAACTCTTACTCTGGCATCATGGTTAAGGTCTTAACTCTTACTCTGGCATCATGGTTAAGGTCTTACCTCTTACTCTGGACTAATGGTTAAGGTCTTAGACTCTTACTCTGGACTAATGGTTAAGGTCTTAACTCTTACTCTGGCATCATGGTTAAGGTCTTAACTCTTACTCTGGACTAATGGTTAAGGTCTTAACTCTTACTCTGGACTAATGGTTAAGGTCTTAACTCTTAACTCTTACTCTGGACTAATGGTTAAGGTCTTAACTCTTACTCTGGACTAATGGTTAAGGTCTTAACTCTTACTCTGGCATCATGGTTAAGGTCTTAGACTCTTACTCTGGAATAATGGTTAAGGTCTTAACTCTTACTCTGGACTAATGGTTAAGGTCTTAACTCTTACTCTGGCATCACGGTTAAGGTCTTAACTCTTACTCTGGACTAATGGTTAAGGTCTTAACTCTTACTCTGGGCTAATGGTTAAGGTCTTAACTCTTACTCTGGACTAATGGTTAAGGTCCTAACTCTTACTCTGGACTAATGGTTAAGGTCTTAGACTCTTACTCTGGCATCATGGTTAAGGTCTTAACTCTTACTCTGAACTAATGGTTAATGTCTTAACTCTTACTCTGGCATCATGGTTAAGTTCCTAACTCTTACTGTGGCCTATTGGTTAAGGTCCTAACTCTTACTCTGGCATCATGGTTAAGGTATTAACTCTTACTCTGGCATCATGGTTAAGGTCTTAACTCTTACTCTGGACTAATGGTTAAGGTCTTAACTCTTACTCTGGCATCACGGTTAAGGTCTTAACTCTTACTCTGGACTAATGGTTAAGGTCTTAACTCTTACTCTGGGCTAATGGTTAAGGTCTTAACTCTTACTCTGGACTAACGGTTAAGGTCTTAACTCTTACTCTGGACTAATGGTTAAGGTCTTAACTCTTACTCTGGGCTAATGATTAAGGTCTTAACTCTTACTCTGGCATCATGGTTAAGGTCTTAACTCTTACTCTGGACTAATGGTTAAGGTCTTAACTCTTACTCTGGACTGATGGTTAAGGTCTTAACTTTTACTCTAGACTAATGGTTAAGGTTTTAACTCTTACTCTGGCATCATGGTTAAGGTCTTAACTCTTACTCTGGACTAATGGTTAAGGTCTTAACTCTTAGTCTGGGCTAATGGTTAAGGTCTTAACTCTTACTCTGGACTAATGGTTAAGGTCTTAACTCTTACTCTGGACTAATGGTTAAGGTCTTAACTCTTACTCTGGACTAATGGTTAAGGGCTTAACTCTTACTCTGGCATCATGGTTAAGGTCTTAACTCTTACTCTGGACTAATGGTAAGGTCTTAACTCTTACTCTGGGCTAATGGTTAAGGTCTTAACTCTTACTCTGGACTAATGGTTAAGGTCTTAACTCTTACTCTGGACTAATGGTTAAGGTCTTAACTCTTACTCTGGACTAATGGTTAAGGTCTTAACTCTTACTCTGGCATCATGGTTAATGTTTTAAATCTTACTCTGGACTAATGGTTAAGGTCTTAACTCTTACTCTGGGATAATGGTTAAGGTCTTAACTCTTACTCTGGACTAATGGTTAAGGTCTTATCTCTTACTCTGGACTAATGGTTAAGGACTTAGACTCTTACTCTGGCATCATGAATAAGGTCTTAGACTCTTACTCTGGACTACTGGTTAATGTCTTAACTCTTACTCTGGCATCATGGTTAAGGGCTTAACTCTTACTCTGGCATCATGGTTAAGGTCTTAACTCTTACTCTGGACTAATGGTAAGGTCTTAACTCTTACTCTGGGCTAATGGTTAAGGTCTTAACTCTTACTCTGGACTAATGGTTAAGGTCTTAACTCTTACTCTGGACTAATGGTTAAGGTCTTAACTCTTACTCTGGACTAATGGTTAAGGTCTTAACTCTTACTCTGGCATCATGGTTAATGTCTTAACTCTTACTCTGGACTAATGGTTAAGGTCTTAACTCTTACTCTGGGCTAATGGTTAAGGTCTTATCTCTTACTCTGGACTAATGGTTAAGGACTTAGACTCTTACTCTGGCATCATGAATAAGGTCTTAGACTCTTACTCTGGACTACTGGTTAATGTCTTAACTCTTACTCTGGCATCATGGTTAAGGGCTTAACTCTTACTCTGTACTCATGGTTAAGGTCTTAACTCTTACTCTGACATCATGGTTAAGGTCTTAACTCTTACTCTGGACTAATGGTTAAGGTCTTAACTCTCACTCTGGACTAATGGTTAAGGTCTTAAATCTTACTCTAGCATCATAGTTAAGGTCTTAACTCTTACTCTGGACTAATGGTTAAGGTCTTAACTCTTACTCTGGACTAATGGTTAAGGTCTTAACTCTTACTCTGGACTTATGGTTAAGGTCTTAACTCTTACTCTGGCATCATGGTTAAGGTCTTAACTCTTACTCTGGACTAATGGTTAAGGACTTAGACTCTTACTCTGGCATCATGATTATGGTCGTAGACTCTTACGCTGGACTACTGGTTAATGTCTTAACTCTTACTCTGGCATCATGGTTAAGGTCTTAACTCTTACTCTGGCATCATGGTTAAGGTCTTAACTCTTACTCTGGACTAATGGTTAAGGTCTTAACTCTTACTCTGGCATCATGGTTAAGGTCTTAGACTCTTACTCTGGACTAATGGTTAAGGTCTTAACTCTTACTCTGGCATCATGGTTAAGGTCTTAACTCTTACTCTGGACTAATGGGTAAGGTCTTAGACTCTTATTCTGGACTAATGGTTAAGGTCTTAACTCTTTCTCTGGGCTAATGGTTAAGGTCTTAGACTCTTACTCTGGCATCATGGTTAAGGTCTTAGACTCTTACTCTGGCATCAAGGTTAAGGTCTTAACTCTTACTCTGGCATCATGGTTAAGGTCTTAACTCTTACTCTGGACTAATGGTTAAGGTCTGAACTCTTACTCTGGACTAATGGTTAAGGTCTTAACTCTTACTCTGGACTAATGGTTAAGGTCTTAGACTCTTACTCTCGACTAATGGTTAAGGTCCTAACTCTTACTCTGGCATCATGGTTAAGGTCTTAGACTCTTACTCTGGACTAATGGTTAAGGTCTTAACTCATACTCTGGACTAATGGTTAAGGTCTTAGACTCTTACTCTGGACTAATGGTTAAGGTCTTAACTCTTACTCTGGACTAATGGTTAAGGTCTTAACTCTTACTCTGGACTAATGGTTAAGGTCTTAACTCTTACTCTGGCATCATGGTTAAGGTCTTAACTCTTACACTGGACTAATGGTTAAGGTCTTAACTCTTACTCTTGACTAATGGTTAAGGTCTTAACTCTTACTCTGGACTAATGGTTAAGGTCTTAGACTCTTCCTCTGGCATCATGGTTAAGGTCTTAACTCTTACTCTGGCATCATCGTTAAGGTCTTAACTCTTACTCTGGCATCATGGTTAAGGTCTTAACTCTTACTCTGGACTAATGGTTAAGGTCTTAACTCTTACTCTGGACTAATGGTTAAGGTCTTAACTCTTACGCTGGCATCATGGTTAAGGTCTTAACTCTTACTCTGGACTAATGGTTAAGGTCTTAACTCTTAGTCTGGGCTAATGGTTAAGGTCTTAACTCTTACTCTGGACTAATGGTTAAGGTCTTAACTCTTACTCTGGACTAATGGTTAAGGTCTTAACTCTTACTCTGGACTAATGGTTAAGGTCTTAACTCTTACTCTGGCATCATGGTTAATGTCTTAACTCTTACTCTGGACTAATGGTTAAGGTCTTAACTCTTACTCTGGGCTAATGGTTAAGGTCTTAACTCTTACTCTGGACTAATGGTTAAGGTCTTATCTCTTAATCTGGACTAATGGTTAAGGACTTAGACTCTTACTCTGGCATCATGAATAAGGTCTTAGACTCTTACTCTGGACTACTGGTTAATGTCTTAACTCTTACTCTGGCATCATGGTTAAGGGCTTAACTCTTACTCTGTACTCATGGTTAAGGTCTTAACTCTTACTCTGACATCATGGTTAAGGTCTTAACTCTTACTCTGGACAAATGGTTAAGGTCTTAACTCTTACTCTGGCATCATGGTTAAGGTCTTAACTCTTACTCTGGACTAATGGTTAAGGTCTTAACTCTTAGTCTGGGCTAATGGTTAAGGTCTTAACTCTTACTCTGGACTAATGGTTAAGGTCTTAACTCTTACTCTGGACTAATGGTTAAGGTCTTAACTCTTACTCTGGACTAATGGTTAAGGTCTTAACTCTTAGTCTGGGCAAATGGTTAAGGTCTTAACTCTTACTCTGGACTAATGGTTAAGGTCTTAACTCTTACTCTGGACTAATGGTTAAGGTCCTAACTCTTACTCTGGACTAATGGTTAAGGTCTTAACTCTTACTCTGGACTAATGGTTAATGTCTTAACTCTTACTCTGGACTAATGGTTAAGGTCTTAACTCTTACTCTGGGCTAATGGTTAAGGTCTTAACTCTTACTCTGGACTAATGGGTAAGGTCTTATCTCTTACGCTGGACTAATGGTTAAGGACTTAGACTCTTACTCTGGCATCATGAATAAGGTCTTAGACTCTTACTCTGGACTACTGGTTAATATCTTAATTATTACTCTGTCATCATGGTTAAGGTCTTAACTCTCACTCTGGCATCATGGTTAAGGTCTTAACTCTTACTCTGTACTCATGGTTAAGGTCTTAACTCTTACTCTGATATCATGGTTAAGGTCTTAACTATTACTCTGGACCAATGGTTAAGGTCTTAACTCTCACTCTGGACTAATGGTTAAGGTCTTAACTCTTACTCTAGCATCATGGTTAAGGTCTTAACTCTTACTCTGGACTAATGGTTAAGGTCTTAACTCTTACTCTGGCATCATGGTTAAGGTCTTAGACTCTTACTCTGGACTAATGGTTACGGTCTTAACTCTTACTCTGGCATCATGGTTAAGGTCTTAACTCTTACTCTGGACTAATGGTTAAGGTCTTAGACTCTTACTCTGGACTAATGGTTAAGGTCTTAACTCTTTCTCTGGGCTAATGGTTAAGGTCTTAGACTCTTACTCTGGCATCATGGTTAAGGTCTTAGACTCTTACTCTGGCATCAAGGTTAAGGTCTTAACTCTTACTCTGGCATCATGGTTAAGGTCTTAACTCTTACTCTGGACTAATGGTTAAGGTCTGAACTCTTACTCTGGACTAATGGTTAAGGTCTTAACTCTTACTCTGGACTAATGGTTAAGGTCTTAACTCTTACTCTGGACTAATGGTTAAGGTCTTAGACTCTTACTCTCGACTAATGGTTAAGGTCCTAACTCTTACTCTGGCATCATGGTTAAGGTCTTAGACTCTTACTCTGGACTAAGGGCTAAGGTCTTAACTCATACTCTGGACTAATGGTTAAGGTCTTAGACTCTTACTCTGGACTAATGGTTAAGGTCTTAACTCTTACTCTGGACTAATGGTTAAGGTCTTAACTCTTACTCTGGACTAATGGTTAAGGTCTTAACTCTTACTCTGGACTAATGGTTAAGGTCTTAACTCTTACTCGGGCATCATGGTTAAGGTCTTAGACTCTTACTCTGGACTAATGGTTAAGGTCTTAAATCTTACTCTGGACTAATGGTTAAGGTCTTAACTCTTACTCTAGCATCATGGTTAAGGTCTTAACTCTTACTCTGGACTAATGGTTAAGGTCTTAACTCTTACTCTGGCATCATGGTTAAGGTCTTAACTCTTACTCTGGCATCATGGTTAAGGTCTTACCTCTTACTCTGGAATAATGGTTAAGGTCTTAGACTCTTACTCTGGACTAATGGTTAAGGTCTTAACTCTTACTCGGGCATCATGGTTAAGGTCTTAGACTCTTACTCTGGACTAATGGTTAAGGTCTTAACTCTTACTCTGGACTAATGGTTAAGGTCTTAACTCTTACTCTGGCATCATGGTTAAGGTCTTACCTCTTACTCTGGACTAATGGTTAAGGTCTTAGACTCTTACTCTGGACTAATGGTTAAGGTCTTAACTCTTACTCTGGCATCATGGTTAAGGTCTTAACTCTTACTCTGGACTAATGGTTAAGGTCTTAACTCTTACTCTGGACTAATGGTTAAGGTCTTAACTCTTACTCTGGACTAATGGTTAAGGTCTTAACTCTTAACTCTTACTCTGGACTAATGGTTAAGGTCTTAACTCTTACTCTGGACTAATGGTTAAGGTCTTAACTCTTACTCTGGCATCATGGTTAAGGTCTTAGACTCTTACTCTGGAATAATGGTTAAGGTCTTAACTCTTACTCTGGACTAATGGTTAAGGTCTTAACTCTTACTCTGGCATCACGGTTAAGGTCTTAACTCTTACTCTGGACTAATGGTTAAGGTCTTAACTCTTACTCTGGGCTAATGGTTAAGGTCTTAACTCTTACTCTGGACTAATGGTTAAGGTCCTAACTCTTACTCTGGAATAATGGTTAAGGTCTTAGACTCTTACTCTGGCATCATGGTTAAGGTCTTAACTCTTACTCTGAACTAATGGTTAATGTCTTAACTCTTACTCTGGCATCATGGTTAAGTTCCTAACTCTTACTGTGGCCTATTGGTTAAGGTCCTAACTCTTACTCTGGCATCATGGTTAAGGTATTAACTCTTACTCTGGCATCATGGTTAAGGTCTTAACTCTTACTCTGGACTAATGGTTAAGGTCTTAACTCTTACTCTGGCATCACGGTTAAGGTCTTAACTCTTACTCTGGACTAATGGTTAAGGTCTTAACTCTTACTCTGGGCTAATGGTTAAGGTCTTAACTCTTACTCTGGACTAACGGTTAAGGTCTTAACTCTTACTCTGGACTAATGGTTAAGGTCTTAACTCTTACTCTGGGCTAATGATTAAGGTCTTAACTCTTACTCTGGCATCATGGTTAAGGTCTTAACTCTTACTCTGGACTAATGGTTAAGGTCTTAACTCTTACTCTGGACTGATGGTTAAGGTCTTAACTTTTACTCTAGACTAATGGTTAAGGTTTTAACTCTTACTCTGGCATCATGGTTAAGGTCTTCGACTCTTACTCTGGACTAATGGTTAAGGTCTTAACTCTTACTCTGGACTAATGGTTAAGGGCTTAACTCTTACTCTGGCATCATGGTTAAGGTCATAACTCTTACTCTGGACTAATGGTAAGGTCTTAACTCTTACTCTGGGCTAATGGTTAAGGTCTTAACTCTTACTCTGGACTAATGGTTAAGGTCTTAACTCTTACTCTGGACTAATGGTTAAGGTCTTAACTCTTACTCTGGACTAATGGTTAAGGTCTTAACTCTTACTCTGGCATCATGGTTAATGTTTTAAATCTTACTCTGGACTAATGGTTAAGGTCTTAACTCTTACTATGGGCTAATGGTTAAGGTCTTAACTCTTACTCTGGACTAATGGTTAAGGTCTTATCTCTTACTCTGGACTAATGGTTAAGGACTTAGACTCTTACTCTGGCATCATGAATAAGGTCTTAGACTCTTACTCTGGACTACTGGTTAATGTCTTAACTCTTACTCTGGCATCATGGTTAAGGGCTTAACTCTTACTCTGGCATCATGGTTAAGGTCTTAACTCTTACTCTGGACTAATGGTAAGGTCTTAACTCTTACTCTGGGCTAATGGTTAAGGTCTTAACTCTTACTCTGGACTAATGGTTAAGGTCTTAACTCTTACTCTGGACTAATGGTTAAGGTCTTAACTCTTACTCTGGACTAATGGTTAAGGTCTTAACTCTTACTCTGGCATCATGGTTAATGTCTTAACTCTTACTCTGGACTAATGGTTAAGGTCTTAACTCTTACTCTGGGCTAATGGTTAAGGTCTTATCTCTTACTCTGGACTAATGGTTAAGGACTTAGACTCTTACTCTGGCATCATGAATAAGGTCTTAGACTCTTACTCTGGACTACTGGTTAATGTCTTAACTCTTACTCTGGCATCATGGTTAAGGGCTTAACTCTTACTCTGTACTCATGGTTAAGGTCTTAACTCTTACTCTGACATCATGGTTAAGGTCTTAACTCTTACTCTGGACTAATGGTTAAGGTCTTAACTCTCACTCTGGACTAATGGTTAAGGTCTTAAATCTTACTCTAGCATCATAGTTAAGGTCTTAACTCTTACTCTGGACTAATGGTTAAGGTCTTAACTCTTACTCTGGACTAATGGTTAAGGTCTTAACTCTTACTCTGGACTTATGGTTAAGGTCTTAACTCTTACTCTGGCATCATGGTTAAGGTCTTAACTCTTACTCTGGACTAATGGTTAAGGACTTAGACTCTTACTCTGGCATCATGATTATGGTCGTAGACTCTTACGCTGGACTACTGGTTAATGTCTTAACTCTTACTCTGGCATCATGGTTAAGGTCTTAACTCTTACTCTGGCATCATGGTTAAGGTCTTAACTCTTACTCTGGACTAATGGTTAAGGTCTTAACTCTTACTCTGGCATCATGGTTAAGGTCTTAGACTCTTACTCTGGACTAATGGTTAAGGTCTTAACTCTTACTCTGGCATCATGGTTAAGGTCTTAACTCTTACTCTGGACTAATGGGTAAGGTCTTAGACTCTTATTCTGGACTAATGGTTAAGGGCTTAACTCTTTCTCTGGGCTAATGGTTAAGGTCTTAGACTCTTACTCTGGCATCATGGTTAAGGTCTTAGACTCTTACTCTGGCATCAAGGTTAAGGTCTTAACTCTTACTCTGGCATCATGGTTAAGGTCTTAACTCTTACTCTGGACTAATGGTTAAGGTCTGAACTCTTACTCTGGACTAATGGTTAAGGTCTTAACTCTTACTCTGGACTAATGGTTAAGGTCTTAACTCTTACTCTGGACTAATGGTTAAGGTCTTAGACTCTTACTCTCGACTAATGGTTAAGGTCCTAACTCTTACTCTGGCATCATGGTTAAGGTCTTAGACTCTTACTCTGGACTAATGGTTAAGGTCTTAACTCATACTCTGGACTAATGGTGAAGGTCTTAGACTCTTACTCTGGACTAATGGTTAAGGTCTTAACTCTTACTCTGGACTAATGGTTAAGGTCTTAACTCTTACTCTGGACTAATGGTTAAGGTCTTAACTCTTACTCTGGCATCATGGTTAAGGTCTTAACTCTTACACTGGACTAATGGTTAAGGTCTTAACTCTTACTCTTGACTAATGGTTAAGGTCTTAACTCTTACTCTGGACTAATGGTTAAGGTCTTAGACTCTTCCTCTGGCATCATGGTTAAGGTCTTAACTCTTACTCTGGCATCATCGTTAAGGTCTTAACTCTTACTCTGGCATCATGGTTAAGGTCTTAACTCTTACTCTGGACTAATGGTTAAGGTCTTAACTCTTACGCTGGCATCATGGTTAAGGTCTTAACTCTTACTCTGGACTAATGGTTAAGGTCTTAACTCTTAGTCTGGGCTAATGGTTAAGGTCTTAACTCTTACTCTGGACTAATGGTTAAGGTCTTAACTCTTACTCTGGACTAATGGTTAAGGTCTTAACTCTTACTCTGGCATCATGGTTAATGTCTTAACTCTTACTCTGGACTAATGATTAAGGTCTTAACTCTTACTCTGGGCTAATGGTTAAGGTCTTAACTCTTACTCTGGACTAATGGTTAAGGTCTTATCTCTTAATCTGGACTAATGGTTAAGGACTTAGACTCTTACTCTGGCATCATGAATAAGGTCTTAGACTCTTACTCTGGACTACTGGTTAATGTCTTAACTCTTACTCTGGCATCATGGTTAAGGGCTTAACTCTTACTCTGTACTCATGGTTAAGGTCTTAACTCTTACTCTGACATCATGGTTAAGGTCTTAACTCTTACTCTGGACTAATGGTTAAGGTCTTAACTCTTACTCTGGCATCATGGTTAAGGTCTTAACTCTTACTCTGGACTAATGGTTAAGGTCTTAACTCTTAGTCTGGGCTAATGGTTAAGGTCTTAACTCTTACTCTGGACTAATGGTTAAGGTCTTAACTCTTACTCTGGACTAATGGTTAAGGTCTTAACTCTTAGTCTGGGCAAATGGTTAAGGTCTTAACTCTTACTCTGGACTAATGGTTAAGGTCTTAACTCTTACTCTGGACTAATGGTTAAGGTCCTAACTCTTACTCTGGACTAATGGTTAAGGTCTTAACTCTTACTCTGGACTAATGGTTAATGTCTTAACTCTTACTCTGGACTAATGGTTAAGGTCTTAACTCTTACTCTGGGCTAATGGTTAAGGTCTTAACTCTTACTCTGGACTAATGGTTAAGGTCTTATCTCTTACGCTGGACTAATGGTTAAGGACTTAGACTCTTACTCTGGCATCATGAATAAGGTCTTAGACTCTTACTGTGGACTACTGGTTAATATCTTAATTATTACTCTGTCATCATGGTTAAGGTCTTAACTCTCACTCTGGCATCATGGTTAAGGTCTTAACTCTTACTCTGTACTCATGGTTAAGGTCTTAACTCTTACTCTGATATCATGGTTAAGGTCTTAACTATTACTCTGGACCAATGGTTAAGGTCTTAACTCTCACTCTGGACTAATGGTTAAGGTCTTAACTCTTACTCTAGCATCATGGTTAAGGTCTTAACTCTTACTCTGGACTAATGGTTAAGGTCTTAACTCTTACTCTGGCATCATGGTTAAGGTCTTAGACTCTTACTCTGGACTAATGGTTAAGGTCTTAACTCTTACTCTGGCATCATGGTTAAGGTCTTAACTCTTACTCTGGACTAATGGTTAAGGTCTTAGACTCTTACTCTGGACTAATGGTTAAGGTCTTAACTCTTTCTCTGGGCTAATGGTTAAGGTCTTAGACTCTTACTCTGGCATCATGGTTAAGGTCTTAGACTCTTACTCTGGCATCAAGGTTAACGTCTTAACTCTTACTCTGGCATCATGGTTAAGGTCTTAACTCTTACTCTGGACTAATGGTTAAGGTCTGAACTCTTACTCTGGACTAATGGTTAAGGTCTTAACTCTTACTCTGGACTAATGGTTAAGGTCTTAACTCTTACTCTGGACTAATGGTTAAGGTCTTAGACTCTTACTCTCGACTAATGGTTAAGGTCCTAACTCTTACTCTGGCATCATGGTTAAGGTCTTAGACTCTTACTCTGGACTAAGGGCTAAGGTCTTAACTCATACTCTGGACTAATGGTTAAGGTCTTAGACTCTTACTCTGGACTAATGGTTAAGGTCTTAACTCTTACTCTGGACTAATGGTTAAGGTCTTAACTCTTACTCTGGACTAATGGTTAAGGTCTTAACTCTTACTCTGGACTAATGGTTAAGGTCTTAACTCTTACTCGGGCATCATGGTTAAGGTCTTAGACTCTTACTCTGGACTAATGGTTAAGGTCTTAAATCTTACTCTGGACTAATGGTTAAGGTCTTAACTCTTACTCTAGCATCATGGTTAAGGTCTTAACTCTTACTCTGGACTAATGGTTAAGGTCTTAACTCTTACTCTGGCATCATGGTTAAGGTCTTAACTCTTACTCTGGCATCATGGTTAAGGTCTTACCTCTTACTCTGGAATAATGGTTAAGGTCTTAGACTCTTACTCTGGACTAATGGTTAAGGTCTTAACTCTTACTCGGGCATCATGGTTAAGGTCTTAGACTCTTACTCTGGACTAATGGTTAAGGTCTTAACTCTTACTCTGGACTAATGGTTAAGGTCTTAACTCTTACTCTGGCATCATGGTTAAGGTCTTACCTCTTACTCTGGACTAATGGTTAAGGTCTTAGACTCTTACTCTGGACTAATGGTTAAGGTCTTAACTCTTACTCTGGCATCATGGTTAAGGTCTTAACTCTTACTCTGGACTAATGGTTAAGGTCTTAACTCTTACTCTGGACTAATGGTTAAGGTCTTAACTCTTACTCTGGACTAATGGTTAAGGTCTTAACTCTTAACTCTTACTCTGGACTAATGGTTAAGGTCTTAACTCTTACTCTGGACTAATGGTTAAGGTCTTAACTCTTACTCTGGCATCATGGTTAAGGTCTTAGACTCTTACTCTGGAATAATGGTTAAGGTCTTAACTCTTACTCTGGACTAATGGTTAAGGTCTTAACTCTTACTCTGGCATCACGGTTAAGGTCTTAACTCTTACTCTGGACTAATGGTTAAGGTCTTAACTCTTACTCTGGGCTAATGGTTAAGGTCTTAACTCTTACTCTGGACTAATGGTTAAGGTCCTAACTCTTACTCTGGACTAATGGTTAAGGTCTTAGACTCTTACTCTGGCATCATGGTTAAGGTCTTAACTCTTACTCTGAACTAATGGTTAATGTCTTAACTCTTACTCTGGCATCATGGTTAAGTTCCTAACTCTTACTGTGGCCTATTGGTTAAGGTCCTAACTCTTACTCTGGCATCATGGTTAAGGTATTAACTCTTACTCTGGCATCATGGTTAAGGTCTTAACTCTTACTCTGGACTAATGGTTAAGGTCTTAACTCTTACTCTGGACTAATGGTTAAGGTCTTAACTCTTACTCTGGACTAATGGTTAAGGTCTTAGACTCTTACTCTCTACTAATGGTTAAGGTCCTAACTCTTACTCTGGCATCATGGTTAAGGTCTTAGACTCTTACTCTGGACTAAGGGCTAAGGTCTTAACTCATACTCTGGACTAATGGTTAAGGTCTTAGACTCTTACTCTGGACTAATGGTTAAGGTCTTAACTCTTACTCTGGACTAATGGTTAAGGTCTTAACTCTTACTCTGGACTAATGGTTAAGGTCTTAACTCTTACTCTGGACTAATGGTTAAGGTCTTAACTCTTACTCTGGACTAATGGTTAAGGTCTTAACTCTTACTCTGGCATCATGGTTAATGTCTTAACTCTTACTCTGGACTAATGGTTAAGGTCTTAACTCTTACTCTGGGCTAATGGTTAAGGTCTTAACTCTTACTCTGGACTAATGGTTAAGGTCTTATCTCTTAATCTGGACTAATGGTTAAGGACTTAGACTCTTACTCTGGCATCATGAATAAGGTCTTAGACTCTTACTCTGGACTACTGGTTAATGTCTTAACTCTTACTCTGGCATCATGGTTAAGGGCTTAACTCTTACTCTGTACTCATGGTTAAGGTCTTAACTCTTACTCTGACATCATGGTTAAGGTCTTAACTCTTACTCTGGACTAATGGTTAAGGTCTTAACTCTTACTCTGGCATCATGGTTAAGGTCTTAACTCTTACTCTGGACTAATGGTTAAGGTCTTAACTCTTAGTCGGGGCTAATGGTTAAGGTCTTAACTCTTACTCTGGACTAATGGTTAAGGTCTTAACTCTTACTCTGGACTAATGGTTAAGGTCTCAACTCTTACTCTGGACTAATGGTTAAGGTCTTAACTCTTAGTCTGGGCAAATGGTTAAGGTCTTAACTCTTACTCTGGACTAATGGTTAAGGTCTTAACTCTTACTCTGGACTAATGGTTAAGGTCCTAACTCTTACTCTGGACTAATGGTTAAGGTCTTAACTCTTACTCTGGACTAATGGTTAATGTCTTAACTCTTACTCTGGACTAATGGTTAAGGTCTTAACTCTTACTCTGGGCTAATGGTTAAGGTCTTAACTCTTACTCTGGACTAATGGTTAAGGTCTTATCTCTTACGCTGGACTAATGGTTAAGGACTTAGACTCTTACTCTGGCATCATGAATAAGGTCTTAGACTCTTACTCTGGACTACTGGTTAATATCTTAATTATTACTCTGTCATCATGGTTAAGGTCTTAACTCTCACTCTGGCATCATGGTTAAGGTCTTAACTCTTACTCTGTACTCATGGTTAAGGTCTTAACTCTTACTCTGATATCATGGTTAAGGTCTTAACTATTACTCTGGACCAATGGTTAAGGTCTTAACTCTCACTCTGGACTAATGGTTAAGGTCTTAACTCTTACTCTAGCATCATGGTTAAGGTCTTAACTCTTACTCTGGACTAATGGTTAAGGTCTTAACTCTTACTCTGGCATCATGGTTAAGGTCTTAGACTCTTACTCTGGACTAATGGTTAAGGTCTTAACTCTTACTCTGGCATCATGGTTAAGGTCTTAACTCTTACTCTGGACTAATGGTTAAGGTCTTAGACTCTTACTCTGGACTAATGGTTAAGGTCTTAACTCTTTCTCTGGGCTAATGGTTAAGGTCTTAGACTCTTACTCTGGCATCATGGTTAAGGTCTTAGACTCTTACTCTGGCATCAAGGTTAAGGTCTTAACTCTTACTCTGGCATCATGGTTAAGGTCTTAACTCTTACTCTGGACTAATGGTTAAGGTCTGAACTCTTACTCTGGACTAATGGTTAAGGTCTTAACTCTTACTCTGGACTAATGGTTAAGGTCTTAACTCTTACTCTGGACTAATGGTTAAGGTCTTAGACTCTTACTCTCGACTAATGGTTAAGGTCCTAACTCTTACTCTGGCATCATGGTTAAGGTCTTAGACTCTTACTCTGGACTAAGGGCTAAGGTCTTAACTCATACTCTGGACTAATGGTTAAGGTCTTAGACTCTTACTCTGGACTAATGGTTAAGGTCTTAACTCTTACTCTGGACTAATGGTTAAGGTCTTAACTCTTACTCTGGACTAATGGTTAAGGTCTTAACTCTTACTCTGGACTAATGGTTAAGGTCTTAACTCTTACTCGGGCATCATGGTTAAGGTCTTAGACTCTTACTCTGGACTAATGGTTAAGGTCTTAAATCTTACTCTGGACTAATGGTTAAGGTCTTAACTCTTACTCTAGCATCATGGTTAAGGTCTTAACTCTTACTCTGGACTAATGGTTAAGGTCTTAACTCTTACTCTGGCATCATGGTTAAGGTCTTAACTCTTACTCTGGCATCATGGTTAAGGTCTTACCTCTTACTCTGGAATAATGGTTAAGGTCTTAGACTCTTACTCTGGACTAATGGTTAAGGTCTTAACTCTTACTCGGGCATCATGGTTAAGGTCTTAGACTCTTACTCTGGACTAATGGTTAAGGTCTTAACTCTTACTCTGGCATCATGGTTAAGGTCTTACCTCTTACTCTGGACTAATGGTTAAGGTCTTAGACTCTTACTCTGGACTAATGGTTAAGGTCTTAACTCTTACTCTGGCATCATGGTTAAGGTCTTAACTCTTACTCTGGACTAATGGTTAAGGTCTTAACTCTTACTCTGGACTAATGGTTAAGGTCTTAACTCTTACTCTGGACTAATGGTTAAGGTCTTAACTCTTAACTCTTACTCTGGACTAATGGTTAAGGTCTTAACTCTTACTCTGGACTAATGGTTAAGGTCTTAACTCTTACTCTGGCATCATGGTTAAGGTCTTAGACTCTTACTCTGGAATAATGGTTAAGGTCTTAACTCTTACTCTGGACTAATGGTTAAGGTCTTAACTCTTACTCTGGCATCACGGTTAAGGTCTTAACTCTTACTCTGGACTAATGGTTAAGGTCTTAACTCTTACTCTGGGCTAATGGTTAAGGTCTTAACTCTTACTCTGGACTAATGGTTAAGGTCCTAACTCTTACTCTGGACTAATGGTTAAGGTCTTAGACTCTTACTCTGGCATCATGGTTAAGGTCTTAACTCTTACTCTGAACTAATGGTTAATGTCTTAACTCTTACTCTGGCATCATGGTTAAGTTCCTAACTCTTACTGTGGCCTATTGGTTAAGGTCCTAACTCTTACTCTGGCATCATGGTTAAGGTATTAACTCTTACTCTGGCATCATGGTTAAGGTCTTAACTCTTACTCTGGACTAATGGTTAAGGTCTTAACTCTTACTCTGGCATCACGGTTAAGGTCTTAACTCTTACTCTGGACTAATGGTTAAGGTCTTAACTCTTACTCTGGGCTAATGGTTAAGGTCTTAACTCTTACTCTGGACTAACGGTTAAGGTCTTAACTCTTACTCTGGACTAATGGTTAAGGTCTTAACTCTTACTCTGGGCTAATGATTAAGGTCTTAACTCTTACTCTGGCATCATGGTTAAGGTCTTAACTCTTACTCTGGACTAATGGTTAAGGTCTTAACTCTTACTCTGGACTGATGGTTAAGGTCTTAACTTTTACTCTAGACTAATGGTTAAGGTTTTAACTCTTACTCTGGCATCATGGTTAAGGTCTTCGACTCTTACTCTGGACTAATGGTTAAGGTCTTAACTCTTACTCTGGACTAATGGTTAAGGGCTTAACTCTTACTCTGGCATCATGGTTAAGGTCTTAACTCTTACTCTGGACTAATGGTAAGGTCTTAACTCTTACTCTGGGCTAATGGTTAAGGTCTTAACTCTTACTCTGGACTAATGGTTAAGGTCTTAACTCTTACTCTGGACTAATAGTTAAGGTCTTAACTCTTACTCTGGACTAATGGTTAAGGTCTTAACTCTTACTCTGGCATCATGGTTAATGTTTTAAATCTTACTCTGGACTAATGGTTAAGGTCTTAACTCTTACTCTGGGCTAATGGTTAAGGTCTTAACTCTTACTCTGGACTAATGGTTAAGGTCTTATCTCTTACTCTGGACTAATGGTTAAGGACTTAGACTCTTACTCTGGCATCATGAATAAGGTCTTAGACTCTTACTCTGGACTACTGGTTAATGTCTTAACTCTTACTCTGGCATCATGGTTAAGGGCTTAACTCTTACTCTGTACTCATAGTTAAGGTCTTAACTCTTATTCTGACATCATGGTTAAGGTCTTAACTCTTACTCTGGACTAATGGTTAAGGTCTTAACTCTTACTCTAGCATCATGGTTAAGGTCTTAACTCTTACTCTGGACTAATGGTTAAGGTCTTAACTCTTACTCTGGACTAATGGTTAAGGTCTTAACTCTTACTCTGGGCTAATGGTTAAGGTCTTAACTCTTACTCTGGACTAATGGTTAAGGTCTTATCTCTTACGCTGGGCTAATGGTTAAGGACTTAGACTCTTACTCTGGCATCATGAATAAGGTCTTAGACTCTTACTCTGGACTACTGGTTAATATCTTAATTCTTACTCTGTCATCATGGTTAAGGTCTTAACTCTCACTCTGGCATCATGGTTAAGGTCTTAACTCTTACTCTGTACTCATGGTTAAGGTCTTAACTCTTACTCTGACATCATGGTTAAGGTCTTAACTCTTACTCTGGACTAATGGTTAAGGTCTTAACTTTCACTCTGGACTAATGGTTAAGGTCTTAACTCTTACTCTAGCATCGAGGTTAAGGTCTTAACTCTTACTCTGGACTAATGGTTAAGGTCTTAACTCTTACTCTGGCATCATGGTTAAGGTCTTAACTCTTACTCTGGACTAATGGTTTAGGTCTTAGACTCTTACTCTGGACTAATGGTTAAGGTCTTAACTCTTTCTCTGGGCTAATGGTTAAGGTCTTAGACTCTTACTCTGGCATCATGGTTAAGGTCTTAAACTCTTACTCTGGCATCAAGGTTAAGGTCTTAACTCTTACTCTGGCATCATGGATAAGGTCTTAACTCTTACTCTGGACTAATGGTTAAGGTCTGAACTCTTACTCTGGACTAATGGTTAAGGTCTTAACTCTTACTCTGGACTAATGGTTAAGGTCTTAACTCTTACTCTGGACTAATGGTTAAGGTCTTAGACTCTTACTCTCGACTAATGGTTAAGGTCCTAACTCTTACTCTGGCATCATGGTTAAGGTCTTAGAATCTTACTCTGGACTAAGGGCTAAGGTCTTAACTCATACTCTGGACTAATGGTTAAGGTCTTAGACTCTTACTCTGGACTAAGGGCTAAGGTCTTAACTCATACTCTGGACTAATGGTTAAGGTCTTAGACTCTTACTCTGGACTAATGGTTAAGGTCTTAACTCTTACTCTGGACTAATGGTTAAGGTCTTAACTCTTACTCTGGACTAATGGTTAAGGTCTTAACTCTTACTCTGGACTAATGGTTAAGGTCTTAACTCTTACTCGGGCATCATGGTTAAGGTCTTAGACTCTTACTCTGGACAAATGGTTAAGGTCTTAAATCTTACTCTGGACTAATGGTTAAGGTCTTAACTCTTACTCTAGCATCATGGTTAAGGTCTTAACTCTTACTCTGGACTAATGGTTAAGGTCTTAACTCTTACTCTGGCATCATGGTTAAGGTCTTAACTCTTACTCTGGCATCATGGTTAAGGTCTTACCTCTTACTCTGGACTAATGGTTAAGGTCTTAGACTCTTACTCTGGACTAATGGTTAAGGTCTTAACTCTTACTCGGGCATCATGGTTAAGGTCTTAGACTCTTACTCTGGACTAATGGTTAAGGTCTTAACTCTTACTCTGGACTAATGGTTAAGGTCTTAACTCTTACTCTGGCATCATGGTTAAGGTCTTACCTCTTACTCTGGACTAATGGTTAAGGTCTTAACTCTTACTCTGGCATCATGGTTAAGGTCTTAACTCTTACTCTGGACTAATGGTTAAGGTCTTAACTCTTACTCTGGACTAATGGTTAAGGTCTTAACTCTTACTCTGGACTAATGGTTAAGGTCTTAACTCTTAACTCTTACTCTGGACTAATGGTTAAGGTCTTAACTCTTACTCTGGACTAATGGTTAAGGTCTTAACTCTTACGCGGGCATCATGGTTAAGGTCTTAGACTCTTACTCTGGAATAATGGTTAAGGTCTTAACTCTTACTCTGGACTAATGGTTAAGGTCTTAACTCTTACTCTGGCATCACGGTTAAGGTCTTAAGTCTTACTCTGGACTAATGGTTAAGGTCTTAACTCTTACTCTGGGCTAATGGTTAAGGTCTTAACTCTTACTCTGGACTAATGGTTACGGTCCTAACTCTTACTCTGGACTAATGGTTAAGGTCTTAGACTCTTACTCTGGCATCATGGTTAAGGTCTTAACTCTTACTCTGAACTAATGGTTAATGTCTTAACTCTTACTCTGGCATCATGGTTAAGTTCCTAACTCTTACTGTGGCCTATTGGTTAAGGTCCTAACTCTTACTCTGGCATCATGGTTAAGGTATTAACTCTTACTCTGGCATCATGGTTAAGGTCTTAACTCTTACTCTGGACTAATGGTTAAGGTCTTAACTCTTACTCTGGCATCACAGTTAAGGTCTTAACTCTTACTCTGGACTAATGGTTAAGGTCTTAACTCTTACTCTGGGCTAATGGTTAAGGTCTTAACTCTTTCTCTGGACTAATGGTTAAGGTCTTAACTCTTACTCTGGACTAATGGTTAAGGTCTTAACTCTTACTCTGGGCTAATGATTAAGGTCTTAACTCTTACTCTGGCATCATGGTTAAGGTCTTAACTCTTACTCTGGACTAATGGTTAAGGTCTTAACTCTTACTCTGGACTAATGGTTAAGGTCTTAACTTTTACTCTAGACTAATGGTTAAGGTTTTAACTCTTACTCTGGCATCATGGTTAAGGTCTTCGACTCTTACTCTGGACTAATGGTTAAGGTCTTAACTCTTACTCTGGACTAATGGTTAAGGGCTTAACTCTTACTCTGGCATCATGGTTAAGGTCTTAACTCTTACTCTGGACTAATGGTAAGGTCTTAACTCTTACTCTGGGCTAATGGTTAAGGTCTTAACTCTTACTCTGGACTAATGGTTAAGGTCTTAACTCTTACTCTGGACTAATGGTTAAGGTCTTAACTCTTACTCTGGCATCATGGTTAATGTCTTAAATCTTACTCTGGACTAATGGTTAAGGTCTTAACTCTTACTCTGGGCTAATGGTTAAGGTCTTAACTCTTACTCTGGACTAATGGTTAAGGTCTTATCTCTTACTCTGGACTAATGGTTAAGGACTTAGACTCTTACTCTGGCATCATGAATAAGGTCTTAGACTCTTACTCTGGACTACTGGTTAATGTCTTAACTCTTACTCTGGCATCATGGTTAAGGGCTTAACTCTTACTCTGTACTCATGGTTAAGGTCTTAACTCTTACTCTGACATCATGGTTAAGGTCTTAACTCTTACTCTGGACTAATGGTTAAGGTCTTAACTCTTACTCTAGCATCATGGTTAAGGTCTTAACTCTTACTCTGGACTAATGGTTAAGGTCTTAACTCTTACTCTGGGCTAATGGTTAAGGTCTTAACTCTTACTCTGGACTAATGGTTAAGGTCTTAACTCTTACTCTGGACTAATGGTTAAGGTCTTAACTCTTACTCTGGGCTAATGATTAAGGTCTTAACTCTTACTCTGGCATCATGGTTAAGGTCTTAACTCTTACTCTGGACTAATGGTTAAGGTCTTAACTCTTACTCTGGACTAATGGTTAAGGTCTTAACTTTTACTCTAGACTAATGGTTAAGGTTTTAACTCTTACTCTGGCATCATGGTTAAGGTCTTCGACTCTTACTCTGGACTAATGGTTAAGGTCTTAACTCTTACTCTGGACTAATGGTTAAGGGCTAAACTTTTACTCTGGCATCATGGTTAAGGTCTTAACTCTTACTCTGGACTAATGGTAAGGTCTTAACTCTTACTCTGGGCTAATGGTTAAGGTCTTAACTCTTACTCTGGACTAATGGTTAAGGTCTTAACTCTTACGCTGGACTAATGGTTAAGGTCTTAACTCTTACTCTGGACTAATGGTTAAGGTCTTAACTCTTACTCTGGCATCATGGTTAATGTTTTAAATCTTACTCTGGACTAATGGTTAAGGTCTTAACTCTTACTCTGGGCTAATGGTTAAGGTCTTAACTCTTACTCTGGACTAATGGTTAAGGTCTTATCTCTTACTCTGGACTAATGGTTAAGGACTTAGACTCTTACTCTGGCATCATGAATAAGGTCTTAGACTCTTACTCTGGACTACTGGTTAATGTCTTAACTCTTACTCTGGCATCATGGTTAAGGGCTTAACTCTTACTCTGTACTCATGGTTAAGGTCTTAACTCTTATTCTGACATCATGGTTAAGGTCTTAACTCTTACTCTGGACTAATGGTTAAGGTCTTAACTCTTACTCTAGCATCATGGTTAAGGTCTTAACTCTTACTCTGGACTAATGGTTAAGGTCTTAACTCTTACTCTGGACTAATGGTTAAGGTCTTAACTCTTACTCTGGGCTAATGGTTAAGGTCTTAACTCTTACTCTGGACTAATGGTTACGGTCTTATCTCTTACGCTGGACTAATGGTTAAGGACTTAGACTCTTACTCTGGCATCATGAATAAGGTCTTAGACTCTTACTCTGGACTACTGGTTAATATCTTAATTCTTACTCTGTCATCATGGTTAAGGTCTTAACTCTCACTCTGGCATCATGGTTAAGGTCTTAACTCTTACTCTGTACTCATGGTTAAGGTCTTAACTCTTACTCTGACATCATGGTTAAGGTCTTAACTCTTACTCTGGACTAATGGTTAAGGTCTTAACTCTCACTCTGGACTAATGGTTAAGGTCTTAACTCTTACTCTAGCATCATGGTTAAGGTCTTAACTCTTACTCTGGACTAATGGTTAAGGTCTTAACTCTTACTCTGGCATCATGGTTAAGGTCTTAGACTCTTACTCTGGACTAATGGTTAAGGTCTTAACTCTTACTCTGGCATCATGGTTAAGGTCTTAACTCTTACTCTGGACTAATGGTTAAGGTCTTAGACTCTTACTCTGGACTAATGGTTAAGGTCTTAACTCTTTCTCTGGGCTAATGGTTAAGGTCTTAGACTCTTACTCTGGCATCATGGTTAAGGTCTTAAACTCTTACTCTGGCATCAAGGTTAAGGTCTTAACTCTTACTCTGGCATCCTGGTTAAGGTCTTAACTCTTACTCTGGACTAATGGTTAAGGTCTTAACTCTTACTCTGGACTAATGGTTACGGTCCTAACTCTTACTCTGGACTAATGGTTAAGGTCTTAACTCTTACTCTAGCATCATGGTTAAGGTCTTAACTCTTACTCTGGACTAATGGTTAAGGTCTTAACTCTTACTCTGGCATCATGGTTAAGGTCTTAACTCTTACTCTGGCATCATGGTTAAGGTCTTACCTCTTACTCTGGACTAATGGTTAAGGTCTTAGACTCTTACTCTCGACTAATGGTTAAGGTCTTAACTCTTACTCGGGCATCATGGTTAAGGTCTTAGACTCTTACTCTGGAATAATGGTTAAGGTCTTAACTCTTACTCTGGACTAATGGTTAAGGTCTTAACTCTTACTCTGGCATCACGGTTAAGGTCTTAACTCTTACTCTGGACTAATGGTTAAGGTCTTAACTCTTACTCTGGGCTAATGGTTAAGGTCTTAACTCTTACTCTGGACTAATGGTTACGGTCCTAACTCTTACTCTGGACTAATGGTTAAGGTCTTAGACTCTTACTCTGGCATCATGGTTAAGGTCTTAACTCTTACTCTGAACTAATGGTTAATGTCTTAACTCTTACTCTGGCATCATGGTTAAGTTCCTAACTCTTACTGTGGCCTATTGGTTAAGGTCCTAACTCTTACTCTGGCATCATGGTTAAGGTATTAACTCTTACTCTGGCATCATGGTTAAGGTCTTAACTCTTACTCTGGACTAATGGTTAAGGTCTTAACTCTTACTCTGGGCTAATGGTTAAGGTCTTAACTCTTACTCTGGACTAATGGTTAAGGTCTTAACTCTTACTCTGGGCTAATGATTAAGGTCTTAACTCTTACTCTGGCATCATGGTTAAGGTCTTAACTCTTACTCTGTACTAATGGTTAAGGTCTTAACTCTTACTCTGGACTAATGGTTAAGGTCTTAACTTTTACTCTAGACTAATGGTTAAGGTTTTAACTCTTACTCTGGCATCATGGTTAAGGTCTTCGACTCTTACTCTGGACTAATGGTTAAGGTCTTAACTCTTACTCTGGACTAATGGTTAAGGGCTTAACTCTTACTCTGGCATCATGGTTAAGGTCTTAACTCTTACTCTGGACTAATGGTAAGGTCTTAACTCTTACTCTGGGCTAATGGTTAAGGTCTTAACTCTTACTCTGGACTAATGGTTAAGGTCTTAACTCTTACTCTGGACTAATGGTTAAGGTCTTAACTCTTACTCTGGACTGATGGTTAAGGTCTTAACTCTTAACTCTTACTCTGGACTAATGGTTAAGGTCTTAACTCTTACTCTGGACTAATGGTTAAGGTCTTAACTCTTACTCGGGCATCATGGTTAAGGTCTTAGACTCTTACTCTGGAATAATGGTTAAGGTCTTAACTCTTACTCTGGACTAATGGTTAAGGTCTTAGACTCTTACTCTGGACTAATGGTTAAGGTCTTAACTCTTACTCTGGCATCATGGTTAAGGTCTTAGACTCTTACTCTGGACTAATGGTTAAGGTCTTAACTCTTACTCTGGACTAATGGTTAAGGTCTTAACTCTTACTCTGGACTAATGGTTAAGGTCTTAACTCTTACTCTGGACTAATGGTTAAGGTCTTAACTCTTACTCTGGCATCATGGTTAATGTCTTAAACCTTACTCTGGACTAATGGTTAAGGTCTTAACTCTTACTCTGGGCTAATGGTTAAGGTCTTAACTCTTACTCTGGACTAATGGTTAAGGTCTTATCTCTTACTCTGGACTAATGGTTAAGGACTTAGACTCTTACTCTGGCATCATGAATAAGGTCTTAGACTCTTACTCTGGACTACTGGTTAATGTCTTAACTCTTACTCTGGCATCATGGTTAAGGGCTTAACTCTTACTCTGTACTCATGGTTAAGGTCTTAACTCTTACTCTGACATCATGGTTAAGGTCTTAACTCTTACTCTGGACTAATGGTTAAGGTCTTAACTCTTACTCTAGCATCATGGTTAAGGTCTTAACTCTTACTCTGGACTAATGGTTAAGGTCTTAACTCTTACTCTGGACTAATGGTTAAGGTCTTAACTCTTACTCTGGGCTAATGGTTAAGGTCTTAACTCTTACTCTGGACTAATGGTTAAGGTCTTATCTCTTACGCTGGACTAATGGTTAAGGACTTAGACTCTTACTCTGGCATCATGAATAAGGTCTTAGACTCTTACTCTGGACTACTGGTTAATATCTTAATTCTTACTCTGTCATCATGGTTAAGGTCTTAACTCTCACTCTGGCATCATGGTTAAGGTCTTAACTCTTACTCTGTACTCATGGATAAGGTCTTAACTCTTACTCTGACATCATGGTTAAGGTCTTAACTCTTACTCTGGACTAATGGTTAAGGTCTTAACTCTCACTCTGGACTAATGGTTAAGGTCTTAACTCTTACTGTAGCATCATGGTTAAGGTCTTAACTCTTACTCTGGACTAATGGTTAAGGTCTTAACTCTTACTCTGGCATCATGGTTAAGGTCTTAGACTCTTACTCTGGACTAATGGTTAAGGTCTTTACTCTTACTCTGGCATCATGGTTAAGGTCTTAACTCTTACTCTGGACTAATGGTTAAGGTCTTAGACTCTTACTCTGGACTAATGGTTAAGGTCTTAACTCTTTCTCTGGGCTAATGGTTAAGGTCTTAACTCTTACTCTGGCATCATGGTTAAGGGCTTAACTCTTACTCTGTACTCATGGTTAAGGTCTTAACTCTTATTCTGACATCATGGTTAAGGTCTTAACTCTTACTCTGGACTAATGGTTAAGGTCTTAACTCTTACTCTAGCATCATGGTTAAGGTCTTAACTCTTACTCTGGACTAATGGTTAAGGTCTTAACTCTTACTCTGGACTAATGGTTAAGGTCTTAACTCTTACTCTGGGCTAATGGTTAAGGTCTTAACTCTTACTCTGGACTAATGGTTACGGTCTTATCTCTTACGCTGGACTAATGGTTAAGGACTTAGACTCTTACTCTGGCATCATGAATAAGGTCTTAGACTCTTACTCTGGACTACTGGTTAATATCTTAATTCTTACTCTGTTATCATGGTTAAGGTCTTAACTCTCACTCTGGCATCATGGTTAAGGTCTTAACTCTTACTCTGTACTCATGGTTAAGGTCTTAACTCTTACTCTGACATCATGGTTAAGGTCTTAACTCTTACTCTGGACTAATGGTTAAGGTCTTAACTCTCACTCTGGACTAATGGTTAAGGTCTTAACTCTTACTCTAGCATCATGGTTAAGGTCTTAACTCTTACTCTGGACTAATGGTTAAGGTCTTAACTCTTACTCTGGCATCATGGTTAAGGTCTTAGACTCTTACTCTGGACTAATGGTTAAGGTCTTAACTCTTACTCTGGCATCATGGTTAAGGTCTTAACTCTTACTCTGGACTAATGGTTAAGGTCTTAGACTCTTACTCTGGACTAATGGTTAAGGTCTTAACTCTTTCTCTGGGCTAATGGTTAAGGTCTTAGACTCTTACTCTGGCATCATGGTTAAGGTCTTAAACTCTTACTCTGGCATCAAGGTTAAGGTCTTAACTCTTACTCTGGCATCCTGGTTAAGGTCTTAACTCTTACTCTGGACTAATGGTTAAGGTCTTAACTCTTACTCTGGACTAATGGTTACGGTCCTAACTCTTACTCTGGACTAATGGTTAAGGTCTTAACTCTTACTGTAGCATCATGGTTAAGGTCTTAACTCTTACTCTGGACTAATGGTTAAGGTCTTAACTCTTACTCTGGCATCATGGTTAAGGTCTTAGACTCTTACTCTGGACTAATGGTTAAGGTCTTAACTCTTACTCTGGCATCATGGTTAAGGTCTTAACTCTTACTCTGGACTAATGGTTAAGGTCTTAGACTCTTACTCTGGACTAATGGTTAAGGTCTTAACTCTTTCTCTGGGCTAATGGTTAAGGTCTTAACTCTTACTCTGGCATCATGGTTAAGGTCTTAACTCTTACACTGGACTAATGGTTAAGGTCTGAACTCTTACTCTGGACTAATGGTTAAGGTCTTAACTCTTACTCTGGACTAATGGTTAAGGTATTAACTCTTACTCTGGACTAATGGTTAAGGTCTTAGACTCTTACTCTCGACTAATGGTTAAGGTCCTAACTCTTACTCTGGCATCATGGTTAAGGTCTTAGACTCTTACTCTGGACTAAGGGCTAAGGTCTTAACTCATACTCTGGACTAATGGTTAAGGTCTTAGACTCTTACTCTGGACTAATGGTTAAGGTCTTAACTCTTACTCTGGACTAATGGTTAAGGTCTTAACTCTTACTCGGGCATCATGGTTAAGGTCTTAGACTCTTACTCTGGACTAATGGTTAAGGTCTTAAATCTTACTCTGGACTAATGGTTAAGGTCTTAACTCTTACTCTAGCATCATAGTTAAGGTCTTAACTCTTACTCTGGACTAATGGTTAAGGTCTTAACTCTTACTCTGGCATCATGGTTAAGGTCTTAACTCTTACTCTGGCATCATGGTTAAGGTCTTACCTCTTACTCTGGACTAATGGTTAAGGTCTTAGACTCTTACTCTGGACTAATGGTTAAGGTCTTAACTCTTACTCGGGCATCATGGTTAAGGTCTTAGACTCTTACTCTGGACTAATGGTTAAGGTCTTAACTCTTACTCTGGACTAATGGTTAAGGTCTTAACTCTTACTCTGGCATCATGGTTAAGGTCTTACCTCTTGCTCTGGACTAATGGTTAAGGTCTTAGACTCGTACTCTGGACTAATGGTTAAGGTCTTAACTCTTACTCTGGCATCATGGTTAAGGTCTTAACTCTTACTCTGGACTAATGGTTAAGGTCTTAACTCTTACTCTGGACTAATGGTTAAGGTCTTAACTCTTACTCTGGACTGATGGTTAAGGTCTTAACTCTTAACTCTTACTCTGGACTAATGGTTAAGGTCTTAACTCTTACTCTGGACTAATGGTTAAGGTCTTAACTCTTACTCGGGCATCATGGTTAAGGTCTTAGACTCTTACTCTGGAATAATGGTTAAGGTCTTAACTCTTACTCTGGACTAATGGTTAAGGTCTTAGACTCTTACTCTGGACTAATGGTTAAGGTCTTAACTCTTACTCTGGCATCATGGTTAAGGTCTTAGACTCTTACTCTGGACTAATGGTTAAGGTCTTAACTCTTACTCTGGACTAATGGTTAAGGTCTTAACTCTTACTCTGGACTAATGGTTAAGGTCTTAACTCTTACTCTGGACTAATGGTTAAGGTCTTAACTCTTACTCTGGCATCATGGTTAATGTCTTAAACCTTACTCTGGACTAATGGTTAAGGTCTTAACTCTTACTCTGGGCTAATGGTTAAGGTCTTAACTCTTACTCTGGACTAATGGTTAAGGTCTTATCTCTTACTCTGGACTAATGGTTAAGGACTTAGACTCTTACTCTGGCATCATGAATAAGGTCTTAGACTCTTACTCTGGACTACTGGTTAATGTCTTAACTCTTACTCTGGCATCATGGTTAAGGGCTTAACTCTTACTCTGTACTCATGGTTAAGGTCTTAACTCTTACTCTGACATCATGGTTAAGGTCTTAACTCTTACTCTGGACTAATGGTTAAGGTCTTAACTCTTACTCTAGCATCATGGTTAAGGTCTTAACTCTTACTCTGGACTAATGGTTAAGGTCTTAACTCTTACTCTGGACTAATGGTTAAGGTCTTAACTCTTACTCTGGGCTAATGGTTAAGGTCTTAACTCTTACTCTGGACTAATGGTTAAGGTCTTATCTCTTACGCTGGACTAATGGTTAAGGACTTAGACTCTTACTCTGGCATCATGAATAAGGTCTTAGACTCTTACTCTGGACTACTGGTTAATATCTTAATTCTTACTCTGTCATCATGGTTAAGGTCTTAACTCTCACTCTGGCATCATGGTTAAGGTCTTAACTCTTACTCTGTACTCATGGATAAGGTCTTAACTCTTACTCTGACATCATGGTTAAGGTCTTAACTCTTACTCTGGACTAATGGTTAAGGTCTTAACTCTCACTCTGGACTAATGGTTAAGGTCTTAACTCTTACTGTAGCATCATGGTTAAGGTCTTAACTCTTACTCTGGACTAATGGTTAAGGTCTTAACTCTTACTCTGGACTAATGGTTAAGGTCTTAACTTTTACTCTAGACTAATGGTTAAGGTTTTAACTCTTACTCTGGCATCATGGTTAAGGTCTTCGACTCTTACTCTGGACTAATGGTTAAGGTCTTAACTCTTACTCTGGACTAATGGTTAAGGGCTTAACTCTTACTCTGGCATCATGGTTAAGGTCTTAACTCTTACTCTGGACTAATGGTAAGGTCTTAACTCTTACTCTGGGCTAATGGTTAAGGTCTTAACTCTTACTCTGGACTAATGGTTAAGGTCTTAACTCTTACTCTGGACTAATGGTTAAGGTCTTAACTCTTACTCTGGCATCATGGTTAATGTCTTAAACCTTACTCTGGACTAATGGTTAAGGTCTTAACTCTTACTCTGGGCTAATGATTAAGGTCTTAACTCTTACTCTGGCATCATGGTTAAGGTCTTAACTCTTACTCTGGACTAATGGTTAAGGTCTTAACTCTTACTCTGGACTAATGGTTAAGGTCTTAACTTTTACTCTAGACTAATGGTTAAGGTTTTAACTCTTACTCTGGCATCATGGTTAAGGTCTTCGACTCTTACTCTGGACTAATGGTTAAGGTCTTAACTCTTACTCTGGACTAATGGTTAAGGGCTTAACTCTTACTCTGGCATCGTGGTTAAGGTCTTAACTCTTACTCTGGACTAATGGTAAGGTCTTAACTCTTACTCTGGGCTAATGGTTAAGGTCTTAACTCTTACTCTGGACTAATGGTTAAGGTCTTAACTCTTACTCTGGACTAATGGTTAAGGTCTTAACTCTTACTCTGGCATCATGGTTAATGTCTTAAACCTTACTCTGGACTAATGGTTAAGGTCTTAACTCTTACTCTGGGCTAATGGTTAAGGTCTTAACTCTTACTCTGGACTAATGGTTAAGGTCTTATCTCTTACTCTGGACTAATGGTTAAGGACTTAGACTCTTACTCTGGCATCATGAATAAGGTCTTAGACTCTTACTCTGGACTACTGGTTAATGTCTTAACTCTTACTCTGGCATCATGGTTAAGGGCTTAACTCTTACTCTGTACTCATGGTTAAGGTCTTAACTCTTACTCTGACATCATGGTTAAGGTCTTAACTCTTACTCTGGACTAATGGTTAAGGTCTTAACTCTTACTCTAGCATCATGGTTAAGGTCTTAACTCTTACTCTGGACTAATGGTTAAGGTCTTAACTCTTACTCTGGACTAATGGTTAAGGTCTTAACTCTTACTCTGGGCTAATGGTTAAGGTCTTAACTCTTACTCTGGACTAATGGTTAAGGTCTTATCTCTTACGCTGGACTAATGGTTAAGGACTTAGACTCTTACTCTGGCATCATGAATAAGGTCTTAGACTCTTACTCTGGACTACTGGTTAATATCTTAATTCTTACTCTGTCATCATGGTTAAGGTCTTAACTCTCACTCTGGCATCATGGTTAAGGTCTTAACTCTTACTCTGTACTCATGGATAAGGTCTTAACTCTTACTCTGACATCATGGTTAAGGTCTTAACTCTTACTCTGGACTAATGGTTAAGGTCTTAACTCTCACTCTGGACTAATGGTTAAGGTCTTAACTCTTACTGTAGCATCATGGTTAAGGTCTTAACTCTTACTCTGGACTAATGGTTAAGGTCTTAACTCTTACTCTGGCATCATGGTTAAGGTCTTAGACTCTTACTCTGGACTAATGGTTAAGGTCTTAACTCTTACTCTGGCATCATGGTTAAGGTCTTAACTCTTACTCTGGACTAATGGTTAAGGTCTTAGACTCTTACTCTGGACTAATGGTTAAGGTCTTAACTCTTTCTCTGGGCTAATGGTTAAGGTCTTAACTCTTACTCTGGCATCATGGTTAAGGTCTTAACTCTTACACTGGACTAATGGTTAAGGTCTGAACTCTTACTCTGGACTAATGGTTAAGGTCTTAACTCTTACTCTGGACTAATGGTTAAGGTATTAACTCTTACTCTGGACTAATGGTTAAGGTCTTAGACTCTTACTCTCGACTAATGGTTAAGGTCCTAACTCTTACTCTGGCATCATGGTTAAGGTCTTAGACTCTTACTCTGGACTAAGGGCTAAGGTCTTAACTCATACTCTGGACTAATGGTTAAGGTCTTAGACTCTTACTCTGGACTAATGGTTAAGGTCTTAACTCTTACTCTGGACTAATGGTTAAGGTCTTAACTCTTACTCGGGCATCATGGTTAAGGTCTTAGACTCTTACTCTGGACTAATGGTTAAGGTCTTAAATCTTACTCTGGACTAATGGTTAAGGTCTTAACTCTTACTCTAGCATCATAGTTAAGGTCTTAACTCTTACTCTGGACTAATGGTTAAGGTCTTAACTCTTACTCTGGCATCATGGTTAAGGTCTTAACTCTTACTCTGGCATCATGGTTAAGGTCTTACCTCTTACTCTGGACTAATGGTTAAGGTCTTAGACTCTTACTCTGGACTAATGGTTAAGGTCTTAACTCTTACTCGGGCATCATGGTTAAGGTCTTAGACTCTTACTCTGGACTAATGGTTAAGGTCTTAACTCTTACTCTGGACTAATGGTTAAGGTCTTAACTCTTACTCTGGCATCATGGTTAAGGTCTTACCTCTTGCTCTGGACTAATGGTTAAGGTCTTAGACTCGTACTCTGGACTAATGGTTAAGGTCTTAACTCTTACTCTGGCATCATGGTTAAGGTCTTAACTCTTACTCTGGACTAATGGTTAAGGTCTTAACTCTTACTCTGGACTAATGGTTAAGGTCTTAACTCTTACTCTGGACTGATGGTTAAGGTCTTAACTCTTAACTCTTACTCTGGACTAATGGTTAAGGTCTTAACTCTTACTCTGGACTAATGGTTAAGGTCTTAACTCTTACTCGGGCATCATGGTTAAGGTCTTAGACTCTTACTCTGGAATAATGGTTAAGGTCTTAACTCTTACTCTGGACTAATGGTTAAGGTCTTAGACTCTTACTCTGGACTAATGGTTAAGGTCTTAACTCTTACTCTGGCATCATGGTTAAGGTCTTAGACTCTTACTCTGGACTAATGGTTAAGGTCTTAACTCTTACTCTGGACTAATGGTTAAGGTCTTAACTCTTACTCTGGACTAATGGTTAAGGTCTTAACTCTTACTCTGGACTAATGGTTAAGGTCTTAACTCTTACTCTGGCATCATGGTTAATGTCTTAAACCTTACTCTGGACTAATGGTTAAGGTCTTAACTCTTACTCTGGGCTAATGGTTAAGGTCTTAACTCTTACTCTGGACTAATGGTTAAGGTCTTATCTCTTACTCTGGACTAATGGTTAAGGACTTAGACTCTTACTCTGGCATCATGAATAAGGTCTTAGACTCTTACTCTGGACTACTGGTTAATGTCTTAACTCTTACTCTGGCATCATGGTTAAGGGCTTAACTCTTACTCTGTACTCATGGTTAAGGTCTTAACTCTTACTCTGACATCATGGTTAAGGTCTTAACTCTTACTCTGGACTAATGGTTAAGGTCTTAACTCTTACTCTAGCATCATGGTTAAGGTCTTAACTCTTACTCTGGACTAATGGTTAAGGTCTTAACTCTTACTCTGGACTAATGGTTAAGGTCTTAACTCTTACTCTGGGCTAATGGTTAAGGTCTTAACTCTTACTCTGGACTAATGGTTAAGGTCTTATCTCTTACGCTGGACTAATGGTTAAGGACTTAGACTCTTACTCTGGCATCATGAATAAGGTCTTAGACTCTTACTCTGGACTACTGGTTAATATCTTAATTCTTACTCTGTCATCATGGTTAAGGTCTTAACTCTCACTCTGGCATCATGGTTAAGGTCTTAACTCTTACTCTGTACTCATGGATAAGGTCTTAACTCTTACTCTGACATCATGGTTAAGGTCTTAACTCTTACTCTGGACTAATGGTTAAGGTCTTAACTCTCACTCTGGACTAATGGTTAAGGTCTTAACTCTTACTGTAGCATCATGGTTAAGGTCTTAACTCTTACTCTGGACTAATGGTTAAGGTCTTAACTCTTACTCTGGCATCATGGTTAAGGTCTTAGACTCTTACTCTGGACTAATGGTTAAGGTCTTTACTCTTACTCTGGCATCATGGTTAAGGTCTTAACTCTTACTCTGGACTAATGGTTAAGGTCTTAGACTCTTACTCTGGACTAATGGTTAAGGTCTTAACTCTTTCTCTGGGCTAATGGTTAAGGTCTTAACTCTTACTCTGGCATCATGGTTAAGGGCTTAACTCTTACTCTGTACTCATGGTTAAGGTCTTAACTCTTATTCTGACATCATGGTTAAGGTCTTAACTCTTACTCTGGACTAATGGTTAAGGTCTTAACTCTTACTCTAGCATCATGGTTAAGGTCTTAACTCTTACTCTGGACTAATGGTTAAGGTCTTAACTCTTACTCTGGACTAATGGTTAAGGTCTTAACTCTTACTCTGGGCTAATGGTTAAGGTCTTAACTCTTACTCTGGACTAATGGTTACGGTCTTATCTCTTACGCTGGACTAATGGTTAAGGACTTAGACTCTTACTCTGGCATCATGAATAAGGTCTTAGACTCTTACTCTGGACTACTGGTTAATATCTTAATTCTTACTCTGTTATCATGGTTAAGGTCTTAACTCTCACTCTGGCATCATGGTTAAGGTCTTAACTCTTACTCTGTACTCATGGTTAAGGTCTTAACTCTTACTCTGACATCATGGTTAAGGTCTTAACTCTTACTCTGGACTAATGGTTAAGGTCTTAACTCTCACTCTGGACTAATGGTTAAGGTCTTAACTCTTACTCTAGCATCATGGTTAAGGTCTTAACTCTTACTCTGGACTAATGGTTAAGGTCTTAACTCTTACTCTGGCATCATGGTTAAGGTCTTAGACTCTTACTCTGGACTAATGGTTAAGGTCTTAACTCTTACTCTGGCATCATGGTTAAGGTCTTAACTCTTACTCTGGACTAATGGTTAAGGTCTTAGACTCTTACTCTGGACTAATGGTTAAGGTCTTAACTCTTTCTCTGGGCTAATGGTTAAGGTCTTAGACTCTTACTCTGGCATCATGGTTAAGGTCTTAAACTCTTACTCTGGCATCAAGGTTAAGGTCTTAACTCTTACTCTGGCATCCTGGTTAAGGTCTTAACTCTTACTCTGGACTAATGGTTAAGGTCTTAACTCTTACTCTGGACTAATGGTTACGGTCCTAACTCTTACTCTGGACTAATGGTTAAGGTCTTAACTCTTACTCTAGCATCATGGTTAAGGTCTTAACTCTTACTCTGGACTAATGGTTAAGGTCTTAACTCTTACTCTGGCATCATGGTTAAGGTCTTAACTCTTACTCTGGCATCATGGTTAAGGTCTTACCTCTTACTCTGGACTAATGGTTAAGGTCTTAGACTCTTACTCTCGACTAATGGTTAAGGTCTTAACTCTTACTCGGGCATCATGGTTAAGGTCTTAGACTCTTACTCTGGAATAATGGTTAAGGTCTTAACTCTTACTCTGGACTAATGGTTAAGGTCTTAACTCTTACTCTGGCATCACGGTTAAGGTCTTAACTCTTACTCTGGACTAATGGTTAAGGTCTTAACTCTTACTCTGGGCTAATGGTTAAGGTCTTAACTCTTACTCTGGACTAATGGTTACGGTCCTAACTCTTACTCTGGACTAATGGTTAAGGTCTTAGACTCTTACTCTGGCATCATGGTTAAGGTCTTAACTCTTACTCTGAACTAATGGTTAATGTCTTAACTCTTACTCTGGCATCATGGTTAAGTTCCTAACTCTTACTGTGGCCTATTGGTTAAGGTCCTAACTCTTACTCTGGCATCATGGTTAAGGTATTAACTCTTACTCTGGCATCATGGTTAAGGTCTTAACTCTTACTCTGGACTAATGGTTAAGGTCTTAACTCTTACTCTGGGCTAATGGTTAAGGTCTTAACTCTTACTCTGGACTAATGGTTAAGGTCTTAACTCTTACTCTGGGCTAATGATTAAGGTCTTAACTCTTACTCTGGCATCATGGTTAAGGTCTTAACTCTTACTCTGGACTAATGGTTAAGGTCTTAACTCTTACTCTGGACTAATGGTTAAGGTCTTAACTTTTACTCTAGACTAATGGTTAAGGTTTTAACTCTTACTCTGGCATCATGGTTAAGGTCTTCGACTCTTACTCTGGACTAATGGTTAAGGTCTTAACTCTTACTCTGGACTAATGGTTAAGGGCTTAACTCTTACTCTGGCATCATGGTTAAGGTCTTAACTCTTACTCTGGACTAATGGTAAGGTCTTAACTCTTACTCTGGGCTAATGGTTAAGGTCTTAACTCTTACTCTGGACTAATGGTTAAGGTCTTAACTCTTACTCTGGACTAATGGTTAAGGTCTTAACTCTTACTCTGGCATCATGGTTAATGTCTTAAACCTTACTCTGGACTAATGGTTAAGGTCTTAACTCTTACTCTGGGCTAATGATTAAGGTCTTAACTCTTACTCTGGCATCATGGTTAAGGTCTTAACTCTTACTCTGGACTAATGGTTAAGGTCTTAACTCTTACTCTGGACTAATGGTTAAGGTCTTAACTTTTACTCTAGACTAATGGTTAAGGTTTTAACTCTTACTCTGGCATCATGGTTAAGGTCTTCGACTCTTACTCTGGACTAATGGTTAAGGTCTTAACTCTTACTCTGGACTAATGGTTAAGGGCTTAACTCTTACTCTGGCATCGTGGTTAAGGTCTTAACTCTTACTCTGGACTAATGGTAAGGTCTTAACTCTTACTCTGGGCTAATGGTTAAGGTCTTAACTCTTACTCTGGACTAATGGTTAAGGTCTTAACTCTTACTCTGGACTAATGGTTAAGGTCTTAACTCTTACTCTGGCATCATGGTTAATGTCTTAAACCTTACTCTGGACTAATGGTTAAGGTCTTAACTCTTACTCTGGGCTAATGGTTAAGGTCTTAACTCTTACTCTGGACTAATGGTTAAGGTCTTATCTCTTACTCTGGACTAATGGTTAAGGACTTAGACTCTTACTCTGGCATCATGAATAAGGTCTTAGACTCTTACTCTGGACTACTGGTTAATGTCTTAACTCTTACTCTGGCATCATGGTTAAGGGCTTAACTCTTACTCTGTACTCATGGTTAAGGTCTTAACTCTTACTCTGACATCATGGTTAAGGTCTTAACTCTTACTCTGGACTAATGGTTAAGGTCTTAACTCTTACTCTAGCATCATGGTTAAGGTCTTAACTCTTACTCTGGACTAATGGTTAAGGTCTTAACTCTTACTCTGGACTAATGGTTAAGGTCTTAACTCTTACTCTGGGCTAATGGTTAAGGTCTTAACTCTTACTCTGGACTAATGGTTAAGGTCTTATCTCTTACGCTGGACTAATGGTTAAGGACTTAGACTCTTACTCTGGCATCATGAATAAGGTCTTAGACTCTTACTCTGGACTACTGGTTAATATCTTAATTCTTACTCTGTCATCATGGTTAAGGTCTTAACTCTCACTCTGGCATCATGGTTAAGGTCTTAACTCTTACTCTGTACTCATGGATAAGGTCTTAACTCTTACTCTGACATCATGGTTAAGGTCTTAACTCTTACTCTGGACTAATGGTTAAGGTCTTAACTCTCACTCTGGACTAATGGTTAAGGTCTTAACTCTTACTGTAGCATCATGGTTAAGGTCTTAACTCTTACTCTGGACTAATGGTTAAGGTCTTAACTCTTACTCTGGCATCATGGTTAAGGTCTTAGACTCTTACTCTGGACTAATGGTTAAGGTCTTAACTCTTACTCTGGCATCATGGTTAAGGTCTTAACTCTTACTCTGGACTAATGGTTAAGGTCTTAGACTCTTACTCTGGACTAATGGTTAAGGTCTTAACTCTTTCTCTGGGCTAATGGTTAAGGTCTTAACTCTTACTCTGGCATCATGGTTAAGGTCTTAACTCTTACACTGGACTAATGGTTAAGGTCTGAACTCTTACTCTGGACTAATGGTTAAGGTCTTAACTCTTACTCTGGACTAATGGTTAAGGTATTAACTCTTACTCTGGACTAATGGTTAAGGTCTTAGACTCTTACTCTCGACTAATGGTTAAGGTCCTAACTCTTACTCTGGCATCATGGTTAAGGTCTTAGACTCTTACTCTGGACTAAGGGCTAAGGTCTTAACTCATACTCTGGACTAATGGTTAAGGTCTTAGACTCTTACTCTGGACTAATGGTTAAGGTCTTAACTCTTACTCTGGACTAATGGTTAAGGTCTTAACTCTTACTCGGGCATCATGGTTAAGGTCTTAGACTCTTACTCTGGACTAATGGTTAAGGTCTTAAATCTTACTCTGGACTAATGGTTAAGGTCTTAACTCTTACTCTAGCATCATAGTTAAGGTCTTAACTCTTACTCTGGACTAATGGTTAAGGTCTTAACTCTTACTCTGGCATCATGGTTAAGGTCTTAACTCTTACTCTGGCATCATGGTTAAGGTCTTACCTCTTACTCTGGACTAATGGTTAAGGTCTTAGACTCTTACTCTGGACTAATGGTTAAGGTCTTAACTCTTACTCGGGCATCATGGTTAAGGTCTTAGACTCTTACTCTGGACTAATGGTTAAGGTCTTAACTCTTACTCTGGACTAATGGTTAAGGTCTTAACTCTTACTCTGGCATCATGGTTAAGGTCTTACCTCTTGCTCTGGACTAATGGTTAAGGTCTTAGACTCGTACTCTGGACTAATGGTTAAGGTCTTAACTCTTACTCTGGCATCATGGTTAAGGTCTTAACTCTTACTCTGGACTAATGGTTAAGGTCTTAACTCTTACTCTGGACTAATGGTTAAGGTCTTAACTCTTACTCTGGACTGATGGTTAAGGTCTTAACTCTTAACTCTTACTCTGGACTAATGGTTAAGGTCTTAACTCTTACTCTGGACTAATGGTTAAGGTCTTAACTCTTACTCGGGCATCATGGTTAAGGTCTTAGACTCTTACTCTGGAATAATGGTTAAGGTCTTAACTCTTACTCTGGACTAATGGTTAAGGTCTTAGACTCTTACTCTGGACTAATGGTTAAGGTCTTAACTCTTACTCTGGCATCATGGTTAAGGTCTTAGACTCTTACTCTGGACTAATGGTTAAGGTCTTAACTCTTACTCTGGACTAATGGTTAAGGTCTTAACTCTTACTCTGGACTAATGGTTAAGGTCTTAACTCTTACTCTGGACTAATGGTTAAGGTCTTAACTCTTACTCTGGCATCATGGTTAATGTCTTAAACCTTACTCTGGACTAATGGTTAAGGTCTTAACTCTTACTCTGGGCTAATGGTTAAGGTCTTAACTCTTACTCTGGACTAATGGTTAAGGTCTTATCTCTTACTCTGGACTAATGGTTAAGGACTTAGACTCTTACTCTGGCATCATGAATAAGGTCTTAGACTCTTACTCTGGACTACTGGTTAATGTCTTAACTCTTACTCTGGCATCATGGTTAAGGGCTTAACTCTTACTCTGTACTCATGGTTAAGGTCTTAACTCTTACTCTGACATCATGGTTAAGGTCTTAACTCTTACTCTGGACTAATGGTTAAGGTCTTAACTCTTACTCTAGCATCATGGTTAAGGTCTTAACTCTTACTCTGGACTAATGGTTAAGGTCTTAACTCTTACTCTGGACTAATGGTTAAGGTCTTAACTCTTACTCTGGGCTAATGGTTAAGGTCTTAACTCTTACTCTGGACTAATGGTTAAGGTCTTATCTCTTACGCTGGACTAATGGTTAAGGACTTAGACTCTTACTCTGGCATCATGAATAAGGTCTTAGACTCTTACTCTGGACTACTGGTTAATATCTTAATTCTTACTCTGTCATCATGGTTAAGGTCTTAACTCTCACTCTGGCATCATGGTTAAGGTCTTAACTCTTACTCTGTACTCATGGATAAGGTCTTAACTCTTACTCTGACATCATGGTTAAGGTCTTAACTCTTACTCTGGACTAATGGTTAAGGTCTTAACTCTCACTCTGGACTAATGGTTAAGGTCTTAACTCTTACTGTAGCATCATGGTTAAGGTCTTAACTCTTACTCTGGACTAATGGTTAAGGTCTTAACTCTTACTCTGGCATCATGGTTAAGGTCTTAGACTCTTACTCTGGACTAATGGTTAAGGTCTTTACTCTTACTCTGGCATCATGGTTAAGGTCTTAACTCTTACTCTGGACTAATGGTTAAGGTCTTAGACTCTTACTCTGGACTAATGGTTAAGGTCTTAACTCTTTCTCTGGGCTAATGGTTAAGGTCTTAACTCTTACTCTGGCATCATGGTTAAGGGCTTAACTCTTACTCTGTACTCATGGTTAAGGTCTTAACTCTTATTCTGACATCATGGTTAAGGTCTTAACTCTTACTCTGGACTAATGGTTAAGGTCTTAACTCTTACTCTAGCATCATGGTTAAGGTCTTAACTCTTACTCTGGACTAATGGTTAAGGTCTTAACTCTTACTCTGGACTAATGGTTAAGGTCTTAACTCTTACTCTGGGCTAATGGTTAAGGTCTTAACTCTTACTCTGGACTAATGGTTACGGTCTTATCTCTTACGCTGGACTAATGGTTAAGGACTTAGACTCTTACTCTGGCATCATGAATAAGGTCTTAGACTCTTACTCTGGACTACTGGTTAATATCTTAATTCTTACTCTGTTATCATGGTTAAGGTCTTAACTCTCACTCTGGCATCATGGTTAAGGTCTTAACTCTTACTCTGTACTCATGGTTAAGGTCTTAACTCTTACTCTGACATCATGGTTAAGGTCTTAACTCTTACTCTGGACTAATGGTTAAGGTCTTAACTCTCACTCTGGACTAATGGTTAAGGTCTTAACTCTTACTCTAGCATCATGGTTAAGGTCTTAACTCTTACTCTGGACTAATGGTTAAGGTCTTAACTCTTACTCTGGCATCATGGTTAAGGTCTTAGACTCTTACTCTGGACTAATGGTTAAGGTCTTAACTCTTACTCTGGCATCATGGTTAAGGTCTTAACTCTTACTCTGGACTAATGGTTAAGGTCTTAGACTCTTACTCTGGACTAATGGTTAAGGTCTTAACTCTTTCTCTGGGCTAATGGTTAAGGTCTTAGACTCTTACTCTGGCATCATGGTTAAGGTCTTAAACTCTTACTCTGGCATCAAGGTTAAGGTCTTAACTCTTACTCTGGCATCCTGGTTAAGGTCTTAACTCTTACTCTGGACTAATGGTTAAGGTCTTAACTCTTACTCTGGACTAATGGTTACGGTCCTAACTCTTACTCTGGACTAATGGTTAAGGTCTTAACTCTTACTCTAGCATCATGGTTAAGGTCTTAACTCTTACTCTGGACTAATGGTTAAGGTCTTAACTCTTACTCTGGCATCATGGTTAAGGTCTTAACTCTTACTCTGGCATCATGGTTAAGGTCTTACCTCTTACTCTGGACTAATGGTTAAGGTCTTAGACTCTTACTCTCGACTAATGGTTAAGGTCTTAACTCTTACTCGGGCATCATGGTTAAGGTCTTAGACTCTTACTCTGGAATAATGGTTAAGGTCTTAACTCTTACTCTGGACTAATGGTTAAGGTCTTAACTCTTACTCTGGCATCACGGTTAAGGTCTTAACTCTTACTCTGGACTAATGGTTAAGGTCTTAACTCTTACTCTGGGCTAATGGTTAAGGTCTTAACTCTTACTCTGGACTAATGGTTACGGTCCTAACTCTTACTCTGGACTAATGGTTAAGGTCTTAGACTCTTACTCTGGCATCATGGTTAAGGTCTTAACTCTTACTCTGAACTAATGGTTAATGTCTTAACTCTTACTCTGGCATCATGGTTAAGTTCCTAACTCTTACTGTGGCCTATTGGTTAAGGTCCTAACTCTTACTCTGGCATCATGGTTAAGGTATTAACTCTTACTCTGGCATCATGGTTAAGGTCTTAACTCTTACTCTGGACTAATGGTTAAGGTCTTAACTCTTACTCTGGGCTAATGGTTAAGGTCTTAACTCTTACTCTGGACTAATGGTTAAGGTCTTAACTCTTACTCTGGGCTAATGATTAAGGTCTTAACTCTTACTCTGGCATCATGGTTAAGGTCTTAACTCTTACTCTGGACTAATGGTTAAGGTCTTAACTCTTACTCTGGACTAATGGTTAAGGTCTTAACTTTTACTCTAGACTAATGGTTAAGGTTTTAACTCTTACTCTGGCATCATGGTTAAGGTCTTCGACTCTTACTCTGGACTAATGGTTAAGGTCTTAACTCTTACTCTGGACTAATGGTTAAGGGCTTAACTCTTACTCTGGCATCATGGTTAAGGTCTTAACTCTTACTCTGGACTAATGGTAAGGTCTTAACTCTTACTCTGGGCTAATGGTTAAGGTCTTAACTCTTACTCTGGACTAATGGTTAAGGTCTTAACTCTTACTCTGGACTAATGGTTAAGGTCTTAACTCTTACTCTGGCATCATGGTTAATGTCTTAAACCTTACTCTGGACTAATGGTTAAGGTCTTAACTCTTACTCTGGGCTAATGGTTAAGGTCTTAACTCTTACTCTGGACTAATGGTTAAGGTCTTATCTCTTACTCTGGACTAATGGTTAAGGACTTAGACTCTTACTCTGGCATCATGAATAAGGTCTTAGACTCTTACTCTGGACTACTGGTTAATGTCTTAACTCTTACTCTGGCATCATGGTTAAGGGCTTAACTCTTACTCTGTACTCATGGTTAAGGTCTTAACTCTTACTCTGACATCATGGTTAAGGTCTTAACTCTTACTCTGGACTAATGGTTAAGGTCTTAACTCTTACTCTGGGCTAATGGTTAAGGTCTTAACTCTTTCTCTGGACTAATGGTTAAGGTCTTAACTCTTACTCTGGACTAATGGTTAAGGTCTTAACTCTTACTCTGGGCTAATGATTAAGGTCTTAACTCTTACTCTGGCATCATGGTTAAGGTCTTAACTCTTACTCTGGACTAATGGTTAAGGTCTTAACTCTTACTCTGGACTAATGGTTAAGGTCTTAACTTTTACTCTAGACTAATGGTTAAGGTTTTAACTCTTACTCTGGCATCATGGTTAAGGTCTTCGACTCTTACTCTGGACTAATGGTTAAGGTCTTAACTCTTACTCTGGACTAATGGTTAAGGGCTTAACTCTTACTCTGGCATCGTGGTTAAGGTCTTAACTCTTACTCTGGACTAATGGTAAGGTCTTAACTCTTACTCTGGGCTAATGGTTAAGGTCTTAACTCTTACTCTGGACTAATGGTTAAGGTCTTAACTCTTACTCTGGACTAATGGTTAAGGTCTTAACTCTTACTCTGGCATCATGGTTAATGTCTTAAACCTTACTCTGGACTAATGGTTAAGGTCTTAACTCTTACTCTGGGCTAATGGTTAAGGTCTTAACTCTTACTCTGGACTAATGGTTAAGGTCTTATCTCTTACTCTGGACTAATGGTTAAGGACTTAGACTCTTACTCTGGCATCATGAATAAGGTCTTAGACTCTTACTCTGGACTACTGGTTAATGTCTTAACTCTTACTCTGGCATCATGGTTAAGGGCTTAACTCTTACTCTGTACTCATGGTTAAGGTCTTAACTCTTACTCTGACATCATGGTTAAGGTCTTAACTCTTACTCTGGACTAATGGTTAAGGTCTTAACTCTTACTCTAGCATCATGGTTAAGGTCTTAACTCTTACTCTGGACTAATGGTTAAGGTCTTAACTCTTACTCTGGACTAATGGTTAAGGTCTTAACTCTTACTCTGGGCTAATGGTTAAGGTCTTAACTCTTACTCTGGACTAATGGTTAAGGTCTTATCTCTTACGCTGGACTAATGGTTAAGGACTTAGACTCTTACTCTGGCATCATGAATAAGGTCTTAGACTCTTACTCTGGACTACTGGTTAATATCTTAATTCTTACTCTGTCATCATGGTTAAGGTCTTAACTCTCACTCTGGCATCATGGTTAAGGTCTTAACTCTTACTCTGTACTCATGGATAAGGTCTTAACTCTTACTCTGACATCATGGTTAAGGTCTTAACTCTTACTCTGGACTAATGGTTAAGGTCTTAACTCTCACTCTGGACTAATGGTTAAGGTCTTAACTCTTACTGTAGCATCATGGTTAAGGTCTTAACTCTTACTCTGGACTAATGGTTAAGGTCTTAACTCTTACTCTGGCATCATGGTTAAGGTCTTAGACTCTTACTCTGGACTAATGGTTAAGGTCTTAACTCTTACTCTGGCATCATGGTTAAGGTCTTAACTCTTACTCTGGACTAATGGTTAAGGTCTTAGACTCTTACTCTGGACTAATGGTTAAGGTCTTAACTCTTTCTCTGGGCTAATGGTTAAGGTCTTAACTCTTACTCTGGCATCATGGTTAAGGTCTTAACTCTTACACTGGACTAATGGTTAAGGTCTGAACTCTTACTCTGGACTAATGGTTAAGGTCTTAACTCTTACTCTGGACTAATGGTTAAGGTATTAACTCTTACTCTGGACTAATGGTTAAGGTCTTAGACTCTTACTCTCGACTAATGGTTAAGGTCCTAACTCTTACTCTGGCATCATGGTTAAGGTCTTAGACTCTTACTCTGGACTAAGGGCTAAGGTCTTAACTCATACTCTGGACTAATGGTTAAGGTCTTAGACTCTTACTCTGGACTAATGGTTAAGGTCTTAACTCTTACTCTGGACTAATGGTTAAGGTCTTAACTCTTACTCGGGCATCATGGTTAAGGTCTTAGACTCTTACTCTGGACTAATGGTTAAGGTCTTAAATCTTACTCTGGACTAATGGTTAAGGTCTTAACTCTTACTCTAGCATCATAGTTAAGGTCTTAACTCTTACTCTGGACTAATGGTTAAGGTCTTAACTCTTACTCTGGCATCATGGTTAAGGTCTTAACTCTTACTCTGGCATCATGGTTAAGGTCTTACCTCTTACTCTGGACTAATGGTTAAGGTCTTAGACTCTTACTCTGGACTAATGGTTAAGGTCTTAACTCTTACTCGGGCATCATGGTTAAGGTCTTAGACTCTTACTCTGGACTAATGGTTAAGGTCTTAACTCTTACTCTGGACTAATGGTTAAGGTCTTAACTCTTACTCTGGCATCATGGTTAAGGTCTTACCTCTTGCTCTGGACTAATGGTTAAGGTCTTAGACTCGTACTCTGGACTAATGGTTAAGGTCTTAACTCTTACTCTGGCATCATGGTTAAGGTCTTAACTCTTACTCTGGACTAATGGTTAAGGTCTTAACTCTTACTCTGGACTAATGGTTAAGGTCTTAACTCTTACTCTGGACTGATGGTTAAGGTCTTAACTCTTAACTCTTACTCTGGACTAATGGTTAAGGTCTTAACTCTTACTCTGGACTAATGGTTAAGGTCTTAACTCTTACTCGGGCATCATGGTTAAGGTCTTAGACTCTTACTCTGGAATAATGGTTAAGGTCTTAACTCTTACTCTGGACTAATGGTTAAGGTCTTAACTCTTACTCTGGCATCACGGTTAAGGTCTTAACTCTTAATCTGGACTAATGGTTAAGGTCTTATCTCTTACTCTGGGCTAATGGTTAAGGTCTTAACTCTTACTCTGGACTAATGGTTAAGGTCCTAACTCTTACTCTGGACTAATGGTTAAGGTCTTAGACTCTTACTCTGGCATCATGGTTAAGGTCTTAACTCTTACTCTGAACTAATGGTTAATGTCTTAACTCTTACTCTGGCATCATGGTTAAGTTCCTAACTCTTACTGTGGCCTATTGGTTAAGGTCCTAACTCTTACTCTGGCATCATGGTTAAGGTATTAACTCTTACTCTGGCATCATGGTTAAGGTCTTAACTCTTACTCTGGACTAATGGTTAAGGTCTTAACTCTTACTCTGGCATCATGGTTAAGGTCTTAACTCTTACTCTGGACTAATGGTTAAGGTCTTAACTCTTACTCTGGACTAATGGTTAAGCTCTTAACTCTTACTCTGGGCTAATGATTAAGGTCTTAACTCTTACTCTGGCATCATGGTTAAGGTCTTAACTCTTACTCTGGACTAATGGTTAAGGTCTTAACTCTTACTCTGGACTAATGGTTAAGGTCTTAACTTTTACTCTAGACTAATGGTAAAGGTTTTAACTCTTACTCTGGCATCATGGTTAAGGTCTTCGACTCTTACTCTGGACTAATGGTTAAGGTCTTAACTCTTACTCTGGACTAATGGTTAAGGGCTTAACTCTTACTCTGGCATCATGGTTAAGGTCATAACTCTTACTCTGGACTAATGGTTAAGGTCTGAACTCTTACTCTGGACTAATGGTTAAGGTCTTAACTCTTACTCTGGGCTAATGGTTAAGGTCTTAACTCTTACTCTGGACTAATGGTTAAGGTCTTAACTCTTACTCTGGACTAATGGTTAAGGTCTTAACTCTTACTCTGGCATCATGGTTAATGTCTTAACTCTTACTCTGGACTAATGGTTAAGGTCTTAACTCTTACTCTGGGCTAATGGTTAAGGTCTTAACTCTTACTCTGGACTAATGGTTAAGGTCTTATCTCTTACTCTGGACTAATGGTTAAGGACTTAGACTCTTACTCTGGCATCATGAATAAGGTCTTAGACTCTTACTCTGACATCATGGTTAAGGTCTTAACTCTTACTCTGGACTAATGGTTAAGGTCTTAACTCTCACTCTGGACTAATGGTTAAGGTCTTAACTCTTACTCTAGCATCATGGTTAAGGTCTTAACTCTTACTCTGGACTAATGGTTAAGGTCTTAACTCTTACTCTGGCATCATGGTTAAGGTCTTAGACTCTTACTCTGGACTAATGGTTAAGGTCTTAACTCTTACTCTGGCATCATGGTTAAGGTCTTAGACTCTTACTCTGGACTAATGGTTAAGGTCTTAACTCTTTCTCTGGGCTAATGGTTAAGGTCTTAGACTCTTACTCTGGCATCATGGTTAAGGTCTTAGACTCTTACTCTGGACTAATGGTTAAGGTCTTAACTCTTTCTCTGGGCTAATGGTTAAGGTCTTAGACTCTTACTCTGGCATCATGGTTAAGGTCTTAGACTCTTACTCTGGCATCAAGGTTAAGGTCTTAACTCTTACTCTGGCATCATGGTTAAGGTCTTAACTCTTACTCTGGACTAATGGTTAAGGTCTGAACTCTTACTCTGGACTAATGGTTAAGGTCTTAACTCTTACTCTGGACTAATGGTTAAGGTCTTAACTCTTACTCTGGACTAATAGTTAAGGTCTTAGACTCTGACTCTCGACTAATGGTTAAGGTCCTAACTCTTACTCTGGCATCATGGTTAAGGTCTTAGACTCTTACTCTGGACTAAGGGCTAAGGTCTTAACTCATACTCTGGACTAATGGTTAAGGTCTTAGACTCTTACTCTGGACTAATGGTTAAGGTCTTAACTCTTACTCTGGACTAATGGTTAAGGTCTTAACTCTTACTCGGGCATCATGGTTAAGGTCTTAGACTCTTACTCTGGACTAATGGTTAAGGTCTTAAATCTTACTCTGGACTAATGCTTAAGGTCTTAACTCTTACTCTAGCATCATGGTTAAGGTCTTAACTCTTACTCTGGACTAATGGTTAAGGTCTTAACTCTTACTCTGGCATCATGGTTAAGGTCTTAACTCTTACTCTGGCATCATGGTTAAGGTCTTACCTCTTACTCTGGACTAATGGTTAAGGTCTTAGACTCTTACTCTGGACTAATGGTTAAGGTCTTAACTCTTTCTCGGGCATCATGGTTAAGGTCTTAGACTCTTACTCTGGACTAATGGTTAAGGTCTTAACTCTTACTCTGGACTAATGGTTAAGGTCTTAACTCTTACTCTGGCATCATGGTTATGGTCTTACCTCTTACTCTGGACTAATGGTTAAGGTCTTAGACTCTTACTCTGGACTAATGGTTAAGGTCTTAACTCTTACTCTGGCATCATGGTTAAGGTCTTAACTCTTACTCTGGACTAATGGTTAAGGTCTTAACTCTTACTATGGACTAATGGTTAAGGTCTTAACTCTTACTCTGGACTAATGGTTAAGGTCTTAACTCTTAACTCTTACTCTGGACTAATGGTTAAGGTCTTAACTCTTACTCTGGACTAATGGTTAAGGTCTTAACTCTTACTCGGGCATCATGGTTAAGGTCTTAGACTCTTACTCTGGAATAATGGTTAAGGTCTTAACTCTTACTCTGGACTAATGGTTAAGGTCTTAACTCTTAACTCTTACTCTGGACTAATGGTTAAGGTCTTAACTCTTACTCTGGACTAATGGTTAAGGTCTTAACTCTTACTCGGGCATCATGGTTAAGGTCTTAGACTCTTACTCTGGAATAATGGTTAAGGTCTTAACTCTTACTCTGGACTAATGGTTAAGGTCTTAACTCTTACTCTGGCATCACGGTTAAGGTCTTAACTCTTACTCTGGACTAATGGTCAAGGTCTTAACTCTTACTCTGGGCTAATGGTTAAGGTCTTAACTCTTACTCTGGACTAATGGTTAAGGTCCTAACTCTTACTCTGGACTAATGGTTAAGGTCTTAGACTCTTACTCTGGCATCATGGTTAAGGTCTTAACTCTTACTCTGAACTAATGGTTAATGTCTTAACTCTTACTCTGGCATCATGGTTAAGTTCCTAACTCTTACTGTGGCCTATTGGTTAAAGTCCTAACTCTTACTCTGGCATCATGGTTAAGGTATTAACTCTTACTCTGGCATCATGGTTAAGGTCTTAACTCTTACTCTGGACTAATGGTTAAGGTCTTAACTCTTACTCTGGCATCACGGTTAAGGTCTTAACTCTTACTCTGGACTAATGGTTAAGGTCTTAACTTTTACTCTGGGCTAATGGTTAAGGTCTTAACTCTTACTCTGGACTAATGGTTAAGGTCTTAACTCTTACTCTGGACTAATGGTTAAGGTCTTAACTCTTACTCTGGGCTAATGATTAAGGTCTTAACTCTTACTCTGGCATCATGGTTAAGGTCTTAACTCTTACTCTGGACTAATGGTTAAGGTCTTAACTCTTACTCTGGACTAATGGTTAAGGTCTTAACTTTTACTCTAGACTAATGGTTAAGGTTTGAACTCTTACTCTGGCATCATGGTTAAGGTCTTCGACTCTTACTCTGGACTAATGGTTAAGGTCTTAACTCTTACTCTGGACTAATGGTTAAGGGCTTAACTCTTACTCTGGCATCATGGTTAAGGTCTTAACTCTTACTCTGGACTAATGGTAAGGTCTTAACTCTTACTCTGGGCTAATGGTTAAGGTCTTAACTCTTACTCTGGACTAATGGTTAAGGTCTTAACTCTTACTCTGGACTAATGGTTAAGGTCTTAACTCTTACTCTGGACTAATGGTTAAGGTCTTAACTCTTACTCTGGCATCATGGTTAATGTCTTAACTCTTACTCTGGACTAATGGTTAAGGTCTTAACTCTTACTCTGGGCTAATGGTTAAGGTCTTAACTCTTACTCTGGACTAATGGTTAAGGTCTTAACTCTTACTCTGGCATCATGGTTAAGGGCTTAACTCTTACTCTGTACTCATGGTTAAGGTCTTAACTCTTACTCTGGCATCATGGTTAAGGTCTTAACTCTTACTCTGGACTAATGGTTAAGGTCTTAACTCTTACTCTAGCATCATGGTTAAGGTCTTAACTCTTACTCTGGACTAATGGTTAAGGTCTTAACTCTTACTCTGGCATCATGGTTAAGGTCTTAACTCTTACTCTGGCATCATGGTTAAGGTCTTACCTCTTACTCTGGAATAATGGTTAAGGTCTTAGACTCTTACTCTGGACTAATGGTTAAGGTCTTAACTCTTACTCGGGCATCATGGTTAAGGTCTTAGACTCTTACTCTGGACTAATGGTTAAGGTCTGAACTCTTACTCTGGACTAATGGTTAAGGTCTTAACTCTTACTCTGGCATCATGGTTAAGGTCTTACCTCTTACTCTGGACTAATGGTTAAGGTCTTAGACTCTTACTCTGGACTAATGGTTAAGGTCTTAACTCTTACTCTGGCATCATGGTTAAGGTCTTAACTCGTACTCTGGACAAATGGTTAAGGTCTTAACTCTTACTCTGGACTAATGGTTAAGGTCTTAACTCTTACTCTGGACTAATGGTTAAGGTCTTAACTCTTAACTCTTACTCTGGACTAATGGTTAAGGTCTTAACTCTTACTCTGGACTAATGGTTAAGGTCTTAACTCTTACTCTGGCATCATGGTTAAGGTCTTAGACTCTTACTCTGGAATAATGGTTAAGGTCTTAACTCTTACTCTGGACTAATGGTTAAGGTCTTAACTCTTACTCTGGCATCACGGTTAAGGTCTTAACTCTTACTCTGGACTAATGGTTAAGGTCTTAACTCTTACTCTGGGCTAATGGTTAAGGTCTTAACTCTTACTCTGGACTAATGGTTAAGGTCCTAACTCTTACTCTGGACTAATGGTTAAGGTCTTAGACTCTTACTCTGGCATCATGGTTAAGGTCTTAACTCTTACTCTGAACTAATGGTTAATGTCTTAACTCTTACTCTGGCATCATGGTTAAGTTCCTAACTCTTACTGTGGCCTATTGGTTAAGGTCCTAACTCTTACTCTGGCATCATGGTTAAGGTATTAACTCTTACTCTGGCATCATGGTTAAGGTCTTAACTCTTACTCTGGACTAATGGTTAAGGTCTTAACTCTTACTCTGGCATCACGGTTAAGGTCTTAACTCTTACTCTGGACTAATAGTTAAGGTCTTAACTCTTACTCTGGGCTAATGGTTAAGGTCTTAACTCTTACTCTGGACTAACGGTTAAGGTCTTAACTCTTACTCTGGACTAATGGTTAAGGTCTTAACTCTTACTCTGGGCTAATGATTAAGGTCTTAACTCTTACTCTGGCATCATGGTTAAGGTCTTAACTCTTACTCTGGACTAATGGTTAAGGTCTTAACTCTTACTCTGGACTGATGGTTAAGGTCTTAACTTTTACTCTAGACTAATGGTTAAGGTTTTAACTCTTACTCTGGCATCATGGTTAAGGTCTTCGACTCTTACTCTGGACTAATGGTTAAGGTCTTAACTCTTACTCTGGACTAATGGTTAAGGGCTTAACTCTTACTCTGGCATCATGGTTAAGGTCTTAACTCTTACTCTGGACTAATGGTAAGGTCTTAACTCTTACTCTGGGCTAATGGTTAAGGTCTTAACTCTTACTCTGGACTAATGGTTAAGGTCTTAACTCTTACTCTGGACTAATGGTTAAGGTCTTAACTCTTACTCTGGACTAATGGTTAAGGTCTTAACTCTTACTCTGGCATCATGGTTAATGTTTTAAATCTTACTCTGGACTAATGGTTAAGGTCTTAACTCTTACTCTGGGCTAATGGTTAAGGTCTTAACTCTTACTCTGGACTAATGGTTAAGGTCTTATCTCTTACTCTGGACTAATGGTTAAGGACTTAGACTCTTACTCTGGCATCATGAATAAGGTCTTAGACTCTTACTCTGGACTACTGGTTAATGTCTTAACTCTTACTCTGGCATCATGGTTAAGGGCTTAACTCTTACTCTGTTCTCATGGTTAAGGTCTTAACTCTTATTCTGACATCATGGTTAAGGTCTTAACTCTTACTCTGGACTAATGGTTAAGGTCTTAACTCTTACTCTAGCATCATGGTTAAGGTCTTAACTCTTACTCTGGACTAATGGTTAAGGTCTTAACTCTTACTCTGGACTAATGGTTAAGGTCTTAACTCTTACTCTGGGCTAATGGTTAAGGTCTTAACTCTTACTCTGGACTAATGGTTAAGGTCTTATCTCTTACGCTGGACTAATGGTTAAGGACTTAGACTCTTACTCTGGCATCATGAATAAGGTCTTAGACTCTTACTCTGGACTACTGGTTAATATCTTAATTCTTACTCTGTCATCATGGTTAAGGTCTTAACTCTCACTCTGGCATCATGGTTAAGGTCTTAACTCTTACTCTGTACTCATGGTTAAGGTCTTAACTCTTACTCTGACATCATGGTTAAGGTCTTAACTCTTACTCTGGACTAATGGTTAAGGTCTTAACTCTCACTCTGGACTAATGGTTAAGGTCTTAACTCTTACTCTAGCATCGAGGTTAAGGTCTTAACTCTTACTCTGGACTAATGGTTAAGGTCTTAACTCTTACTCTGGCATCATGGTTAAGGTCTTAACTCTTACTCTGGACTAATGGTTTAGGTCTTAGACTCTTACTCTGGACTAATGGTTAAGGTCTTAACTCTTTCTCTGGGCTAATGGTTAAGGTCTTAGACTCTTACTCTGGCATCATGGTTAAGGTCTTAAACTCTTACTCTGGCATCAAGGTTAAGGTCTTAACTCTTACTCTGGCATCATGGATAAGGTCTTAACTCTTACTCTGGACTAATGGTTAAGGTCTGAACTCTTACTCTGGACTAATGGTTAAGGTCTTAACTCTTACTCTGGACTAATGGTTAAGGTCTTAACTCTTACTCTGGACTAATGGTTAAGGTCTTAGACTCTTACTCTCGACTAATGGTTAAGGTCCTAACTCTTACTCTGGCATCATGGTTAAGGTCTTAGAATCTTACTCTGGACTAAGGGCTAAGGTCTTAACTCATACTCTGGACTAATGGTTAAGGTCTTAGACTCTTACTCTGGACTAAGGGCTAAGGTCTTAACTCATACTCTGGACTAATGGTTAAGGTCTTAGACTCTTACTCTGGACTAATGGTTAAGGTCTTAACTCTTACTCTGGACTAATGGTTAAGGTCTTAACTCTTACTCTGGACTAATGGTTAAGGTCTTAACTCTTACTCGGGCATCATGGTTAAGGTCTTAGACTCTTACTCTGGACAAATGGTTAAGGTCTTAAATCTTACTCTGGACTAATGGTTAAGGTCTTAACTCTTACTCTAGCATCATGGTTAAGGTCTTAACTCTTACTCTGGACTAATGGTTAAGGTCTTAACTCTTACTCTGGCATCATGGTTAAGGTCTTAACTCTTACTCTGGCATCATGGTTAAGGTCTTACCTCTTACTCTGGACTAATGGTTAAGGTCTTAGACTCTTAATCTGGACTAATGGTTAAGGTCTTAACTCTTACTCGGGCATCATGGTTAAGGTCTTAGACTCTTACTCTGGACTAATGGTTAAGGTCTTAACTCTTACTCTGGACTAATGGTTAAGGTCTTAACTCTTACTCTGGCATCATGGTTAAGGTCTTACCTCTTACTCTGGACTAATGGTTAAGGTCTTAGACTCTTACTCTGGACTAATGGTTAAGGTCTTAACTCTTACTCTGGCATCATGGTTAAGGTCTTAACTCTTACTCTGGACTAATGGTTAAGGTCTTAACTCTTACTCTGGACTAATGGTTAAGGTCTTAACTCTTACTCTGGACTAATGGTTAAGGTCTTAACTCTTACTCTGGACTAATGGTTAGGGTCTTAACTCTTACTCGGGCATCATGGTTAAGGTCTTAGACTCTTACTCTGGAATAATGGTTAAGGTCTTAACTCTTACTCTGGACTAATGGTTAAGGTCTTAACTCTTACTCTGGCATCACGGTTAAGGTCTTAACTCTTACTCTGGACTAATGGTTAAGGTCTTAACTCTTACTCTGGGCTAATGGTTAAGGTCTTAACTCTTACTCTGGACTAATGGTTACGGTCCTAACTCTTACTCTGGACTAATGGTTAAGGTCTTAGACTCTTACTCTGGCATCATGGTTAAGGTCTTAACTCTTACTCTGAACTAATGGTTAATGTCTTAACTCTTACTCTGGCATCATGGTTAAGTTCCTAACTCTTACTGTGGCCTATTGGTTAAGGTCCTAACTCTTACTCTGGCATCATGGTTAAGGTATTAACTCTTACTCTGGCATCATGGTTAAGGTCTTAACTCTTACTCTGGACTAATGGTTAAGGTCTTAACTCTTACTCTGGCATCACAGTTAAGGTCTTAACTCTTACTCTGGACTAATGGTTAAGGTCTTAACTCTTACTCTGGGCTAATGGTTAAGGTCTTAACTCTTTCTCTGGACTAATGGTTAAGGTCTTAACTCTTACTCTGGACTAATGGTTAAGGTCTTAACTCTTACTCTGGGCTAATGATTAAGGTCTTAACTCTTACTCTGGCATCATGGTTAAGGTCTTAACTCTTACTCTGGACTAATGGTTAAGGTCTTAACTATTACTCTGGACTAATGGTTAAGGTCTTAATTTTTACTCTAGACTAATGGTTAAGGTTTTAACTCTTACTCTGGCATCATGGTTAAGGTCTTCGACTCTTACTCTGGACTAATGGTTAAGGTCTTAACTCTTACTCTGGACTAATGGTTAAGGGCTTAACTCTTACTCTGGCATCATGGTTAAGGTCTTAACTCTTACTCTGAACTAATGGTAAGGTCTTAACTCTTACTCTGGGCTAATGGTTAAGGTCTTAACTCTTACTCTGGACTAATGGTTAAGGTCTTAACTCTTACTCTGGCATCATGGTTAATGTCTTAAATCTTACTCTGGACTAATGGTTAAGGTCTTAACTCTTACTCTAGGCTAATGGTTAAGGTCTTAACTCTTACTCTGGACTAATGGTTAAGGTCTTATCTCTTACTCTGGACTAATGGTTAAGGACTTAGACTCTTACTCTGGCATCATGAATAAGGTCTTAGACTCTTACTCTGGACTACTGGTTAATGTCCTAACTCTTACTCTGGCATCATGGTTAAGGGCTTAACTCTTACTCTGTACTCATGGTTAAGGTCTTAACTCTTACTCTGACATCATGGTTAAGGTCTTAACTCTTACTCTGGACTAATGGTTAAGGTCTTAACTCTTACTCTAGCATCATGGTTAAGGTCTTAACTCTTACTCTGGACTAATGGTTAAGGTCTTAACTCTTACTCTGGGCTAATGGTTAAGGTCTTAACTCTTACTCTGGACTAATGGTTAAGGTCTTAACTCTTACTCTGGACTAATGGTTAAGGTCTTAACTCTTACTCTGGGCTAATGATTAAGGTCTTAACTCTTACTCTGGCATCATGGTTAAGGTCTTAACTCTTACTCTGGACTAATGGTTAAGGTCTTAACTCTTACTCTGGACTAATGGTTAAGGTCTTAACTTTTACTCTAGACTAATGGTTAAGGTTTTAACTCTTACTCTGGCATCATGGTTAAGGTCTTCGACTCTTACTCTGGACTAATGGTTAAGGTCTTAACTCTTACTCTGGACTAATGGTTAAGGGCTAAACTTTTACTCTGGCATCATGGTTAAGGTCTTAACTCTTACTCTGGACTAATGGTAAGGTCTTAACTCTTACTCTGGGCTAATGGTTAAGGTCTTAACTCTTACTCTGGACTAATGGTTAAGGTCTTAACTCTTACGCTGGACTAATGGTTAAGGTCTTAACTCTTACTCTGGACTAATGGTTAAGGTCTTAACTCTTACTCTGGCATCATGGTTAATGTTTTAAATCTTACTCTGGACTAATGGTTAAGGTCTTAACTCTTACTCTGGGCTAATGGTTAAGGTCTTAACTCTTACTCTGGACTAATGGTTAAGGTCTTATCTCTTACTCTGGACTAAGGGTTAAGGACTTAGACTCTTACTCTGGCATCATGAATCAGGTCTTAGACTCTTACTCTGGACTACTGGTTAATGTCTTAACTCTTACTCTGGCATCATGGTTATGGGCTTAACTCTTACTCTGTACTCATGGTTAAGGTCTTAACTCTTATTCTGACATCATGGTTAAGGTCTTAACTCTTACTCTGGACTAATGGTTAAGGTCTTAACTCTTACTCTAGCATCATGGTTAAGGTCTTAACTCTTACTCTGGACTAATGGTTAAGGTCTTAACTCTTACTCTGGACTAATGGTTAAGGTCTTAACTCTTACTCTGGGCTAATGGTTAAGGTCTTAACTCTTACTCTGGACTAATGGTTACGGTCTTATCTCTTACGCTGGACTAATGGTTAAGGACTTAGACTCTTACTCTGGCATCATGAATAAGGTCTTAGACTCTTACTCTGGACTACTGGTTAATATCTTAATTCTTACTCTGTCATCATGGTTAAGGTCTTAACTCTCACTCTGGCATCATGGTTAAGGTCTTAACTCTTACTCTGTACTCATGGTTAAGGTCTTAACTCTTACTCTGACATCATGGTTAAGGTCTTAACTCTTACTCTGGACTAATGGTTAAGGTCTTAACTCTCACTCTGGACTAATGGTTAAGGTCTTAACTCTTACTCTAGCATCATGGTTAAGGTCTTAACTCTTACTCTGGACTAATGGTTAAGGTCTTAACTCTTACTCTGGCATCATGGTTAAGGTCTTAGACTCTTACTCTGGACTAATGGTTAAGGTCTTAACTCTTACTCTGGCATCATGGTTAAGGTCTTAACTCTTACTCTGGACTAATGGTTAAGGTCTTAGACTCTTACTCTGGACTAATGGTTAAGGTCTTAACTCTTTCTCTGGGCTAATGGTTAAGGTCTTAGACTCTTACTCTGGCATCATGGTTAAGGTCTTAAACTCTTACTCTGGCATCAAGGTTAAGGTCTTAACTCTTACTCTGGCATCCTGGTTAAGGTCTTAACTCTTACTCTGGACTAATGGTTAAGGTCTTAACTCTTACTCTGGACTAATGGTTACGGTCCTAACTCTTACTCTGGATTAATGGTTAAGGTCTTAACTCTTACTCTAGCATCATGGTTAAGGTCTTAACTCTTACTCTGGACTAATGGTTAAGGTCTTAACTCTTACTCTGGCATCATGGTTAAGGTCTTAACTCTTACTCTGGCATCATGGTTAAGGTCTTACCTCTTACTCTGGACTAATGGTTAAGGTCTTAACTCTTACTCTGGACTAATGGTTAAGGTCTTAACTCTTAACTCTTACTCTGGACTAATGGTTAAGGTCTTAACTCTTACTCTGGACTAATGGTTAAGGTCTTAACTCTTACTCTGGCATCATGGTTAAGGTCTTAGGCTCTTACTCTGGAATAATGGTTAAGGTCTTAACTCTTACTCTGGACTAATGGTTAAGGTCTTAACTCTTACTCTGGCATCACGGTTAAGGTCTTAACTCTTACTCTGGACTAATGGTTAAGGTCTTAACTCTTACTCTGGGCTAATGGTTAAGGTCTTAACTCTTACTCTGGACTAATGGTTAAGGTCCTAACTCTTACTCTGGACTAATGGTTAAGGTCTTAGACTCTTACTCTGGCATCATGGTTAAGGTCTTAACTCTTACTCTGAACTAATGGTTAATGTCTTAACTCTTACTCTGGCATCATGGTTAAGTTCCTAACTCTTACTGTGGCCTATTGGTTAAGGTCCTAACTCTTACTCTGGCATCATGGTTAAGGTATTAACTCTTACTCTGGCATCATGGTTAAGGTCTTAACTCTTACTCTGGACTAATGGTTAAGGTCTTAACTCTTACTCTGGACTAATGGTTAAGGTCTTAGACTCTTACTCTCGACTAATGGTTAAGGTCCTAACTCTTACTCTGGCATCATGGTTAAGGTCTTAGACTCTTACTCTGGACTAAGGGCTAAGGTCTTAACTCATACTCTGGACTAATGGTTAAGGTCTTAGACTCTTACTCTGGACTAATGGTTAAGGTCTTAACTCTTACTCTGGACTAATGGTTAAGGTCTTAACTCTTACTCTGGACTAATGGTTAAGGTCTTAACTCTTACTCTGGACTAATGGTTAAGGTCTTAACTCTTACTCTGGACTAATGGTTAAGGTCTTAACTCTTACTCTGGCATCATGGTTAATGTCTTAACTCTTACTCTGGACTAATGGTTAAGGTCTTAACTCTTACTCTGGGCTAATGGTTAAGGTCTTAACTCTTACTCTGGACTAATGGTTAAGGTCTTATCTCTTAATCTGGACTAATGGTTAAGGACTTAGACTCTTACTCTGGCATCATGAATAAGGTCTTAGACTCTTACTCTGGACTACTGGTTAATGTCTTAACTCTTACTCTGGCATCATGGTTAAGGGCTTAACTCTTACTCTGTACTCATGGTTAAGGTCTTAACTCTTACTCTGACATCATGGTTAAGGTCTTAACTCTTACTCTGGACTAATGGTTAAGGTCTTAACTCTTACTCTGGCATCATGGTTAAGGTCTTAACTCTTACTCTGGACTAATGGTTAAGGTCTTAACTCTTAGTCTGGGCTAATGGTTAAGGTCTTAACTCTTACTCTGGACTAATGGTTAAGGTCTTAACTCTTACTCTGGACTAATGGTTAAGGTCTTAACTCTTAGTCTGGGCAAATGGTTAAGGTCTTTACTCTTACTCTGGACTAATGGTTAAGGTCTTAACTCTTACTCTGGACTAATGGTTAAGGTCCTAACTCTTACTCTGGACTAATGGTTAAGGTCTTAACTCTTACTCTGGACTAATGGTTAATGTCTTAACTCTTACTCTGGACTAATGGTTAAGGTCTTAACTCTTACTCTGGGCTAATGGTTAAGGTCTTAACTCTTACTCTGGACTAATGGTTAAGGTCTTATCTCTTACGCTGGACTAATGGTTAAGGACTTAGACTCTTACTCTGGCATCATGAATAAGGTCTTAGACTCTTACTCTGGACTACTGGTTAATATCTTAATTATTACTCTGTCATCATGGTTAAGGTCTTAACTCTCACTCTGGCATCATGGTTAAGGTCTTAACTCTTACTCTGTACTCATGGTTAAGGTCTTAACTCTTACTCTGATATCATGGTTAAGGTCTTAACTATTACTCTGGACCAATGGTTAAGGTCTTAACTCTCACTCTGGACTAATGGTTAAGGTCTTAACTCTTACTCTAGCATCATGGTTAAGGTCTTAACTCTTACTCTGGACTAATGGTTAAGGTCTTAACTCTTACTCTGGCATCATGGTTAAGGTCTTAGACTCTTACTCTGGACTAATGGTTAAGGTCTTAACTCTTACTCTGGCATCATGGTTAAGGTCTTAACTCTTACTCTGGACTAATGGTTAAGGTCTTAGACTCTTACTCTGGACTAATGGTTAAGGTCTTAACTCTTTCTCTGGGCTAATGGTTAAGGTCTTAGACTCTTACTCTGGCATCATGGTTAAGGTCTTAGACTCTTACTCTGGCATCAAGGTTAAGGTCTTAACTCTTACTCTGGCATCATGGTTAAGGTCTTAACTCTTACTCTGGACTAATGGTTAAGGTCTGAACTCTTACTCTGGACTAATGGTTAAGGTCTTAACTCTTACTCTGGACTAATGGTTAAGGTCTCAACTCTTACTCTGGACTAATGGTTAAGGTCTTAGACTCTTACTCTCGACTAATGGTTAAGGTCCTAACTCTTTCTCTGGCATCATGGTTAAGGTCTTAGACTCTTACTCTGGACTAAGGGCTAAGGTCTTAACTCATACTCTGGACTAATGGTTAAGGTCTTAGACTCTTACTCTGGACTAATGGTTAAGGTCTTAACTCTTACTCTGGACTAATGGTTAAGGTCTTAACTCTTACTCTGGACTAATGGTTAAGGTCTTAACTCTTACTCTGGACTAATGGTTAAGGTCTTAACTCTTACTCGGGCATCATGGTTAAGGTCTTAGACTCTTACTCTGGACTAATGGTTAAGGTCTTAAATCTTACTCTGGACTTATGGTTAAGGTCTTAACTCTTACTCTAGCATCATGGTTAAGGTCTTAACTCTTACTCTGGACTAATGGTTAAGGTCTTAACTCTTACTCTGGCATCATGGTTAAGGTCTTACCTCTTACTCTGGAATAATGGTTAAGGTCTTAGACTCTTACTCTGGACTAATGGTTAAGGTCTTAACTCTTACTCGGGCATCATGGTTAAGGTCTTAGACTCTTACTCTGGACTAATGGTTAAGGTCTTAACTCTTACTCTGGACTAATGAATGGTTAAGGTCTTAACTCTTACTCTGGCATCATGGTTAAGGTCTTACCTCTTACTCTGGACTAATGGTTAAGGTCTTAGACTCTTACTCTGGACTAATGGTTAAGGTCTTAACTCTTACTCTGGCATCATGGTTAAGGTCTTAACTCTTACTCTGGACTAATGGTTAAGGTCTTAACTCTTACTCTGGACTAATGGTTAAGGTCTTAACTCTTACTCTGGACTAATGGTTAAGGTCTTAACTCTTAACTCTTACTCTGGACTAATGGTTAAGGTCTTAACTCTTACTCTGGACTAATGGTTAAGGTCTTAACTCTTACTCTGGCATCATGGTTAAGGTCTTAGACTCTTACTCTGGAATAATGTTTAAGGTCTTAACTCTTACTCTGGACTAATGGTTAAGGTCTTAACTCTTACTCTGGCATCACGGTTAAGGTCTTAACTCTTACTCTGGACTAATGGTTAAGGTCTTAACTCTTACTCTGGGCTAATGGTTAAGGTCTTAACTCTTACTCTGGACTAATGGTTAAGGTCCTAACTCTTACTCTGGACTAATGGTTAAGGTCTTAGACTCTTACTCTGGCATCATGGTTAAGGTCTTAACTCTTACTCTGAACTAATGGTTAATGTCTTAACTCTTACTCTGGCATCATGGTTAAGTTCATAACTCTTACTGTGGCCTATTGGTTAAGGTCCTAACTCTTACTCTGGCATCATGGTTAAGGTATTAACTCTTACTCTGGCATCATGGTTAAGGTCTTAACTCTTACTCTGGACTAATGGTTAAGGTCTTAACTCTTACTCTGGCATCACGGTTAAGGTCTTAACTCTTACTCTGGACTAATGGTTAAGGTCTTAACTCTTACTCTGGGCTAATGGTTAAGGTCTTAACTCTTACTCTGGACTAACGGTTAAGGTCTTAACTCTTACTCTGGACTAATGGTTAAGGTCTTAACTCTTACTCTGGGCTAATGATTAAGGTCTTAACTCTTACTCTGGCATCATGGTTAAGGTCTTAACTCTTACTCTGGACTAATGGTTAAGGTCTTAGACTCTTACTCTGGACTAATGGTTAAGGTCTTAACTCTTTCTCTGGGCTAATGGTTAAGGTCTTAGACTCTTACTCTGGCATCATGGTTAAGGTCTTAGACTCTTACTCTGGCATCAAGGTTAAGGTCTTAACTCTTACTCTGGCATCATGGTTAAGGTCTTAACTCTTACTCTGGACTAATGGTTAAGGTCTGAACTCTTACTCTGGACTAATGGTTAAGGTCTTAACTCTTACTCTGGGCTAATGGTTAAGGTCTTAACTCTTACTCTGGACTAATGGTTAAGGTCTTATCTCTTACGCTGGACTAATGGTTAAGGACTTAGACTCTTACTCTGGCATCATGAATAAGGTCTTAGACTCTTACTCTGGACTACTGGTTAATATCTTAATTATTACTCTGTCATCATGGTTAAGGTCTTAACTCTCACTCTGGCATCATGGTTAAGGTCTTAACTCTTACTCTGTACTCATGGTTAAGGTCTTAACTCTTACACTGATATCATGGTTAAGGTCTTAACTATTACTCTGGACCAATGGTTAAGGTCTTAACTCTCACTCTGGACTAATGGTTAAGGTCTTAACTCTTACTCTAGCATCATGGTTAAGGTCTTAACTCTTACTCTGGACTAATGGTTAAGGTCTTAACTCTTACTCTGGCATCATGGTTAAGGTCTTAGACTCTTACTCTGGACTAATGGTTAAGGTCTTAACTCTTACTCTGGCATCATGGTTAAGGTCTTAACTCTTACTCTGGACTAATGGTTAAGGTCTTAGACTCTTACTCTGGACTAATGGTTAAGGTCTTAACTCTTTCTCTGGGCTAATGGTTAAGGTCTTAGACTCTTACTCTGGCATCATGGTTAAGGTCTTAGACTCTTACTCTGGCATCAAGGTTAAGGTCTTAACTCTTACTCTGGCATCATGGTTAAGGTCTTAACTCTTACTCTGGACTAATGGTTAAGGTCTGAACTCTTACTCTGGACTAATGGTTAAGGTCTTAACTCTTACTCTGGACTAATGGTTAAGGTCTCAACTCTTACTCTGGACTAATGGTTAAGGTCTTAGACTCTTACTCTCGACTAATGGTTAAGGTCCTAACTCTTACTCTGGCATCATGGTTAAGGTCTTAGACTCTTACTCTGGACTAAGGGCTAAGGTCTTAACTCATACTCTGGACTAATGGTTAAGGTCTTAGACTCTTACTCTGGACTAATGGTTAAGGTCTTAACTCTTACTCTGGACTAATGGTTAAGGTCTTAACTCTTACTCTGGACTAATGGTTAAGGTCTTAACTCTTACTCTGGACTAATGGTTAAGGTCTTAACTCTTACTCGGGCATCATGGTTAAGGTCTTAGACTCTTACTCTGGACTAATGGTTAAGGTCTTAAATCTTACTCTGGACTAATGGTTAAGGTCTTAACTCTTACTCTAGCATCATGGTTAAGGTCTTAACTCTTACTCTGGACTAATGGTTAAGGTCTTAACTCTTACTCTGGCATCATGGTTAAGGTCTTACCTCTTACTCTGGAATAATGGTTAAGGTCTTAGACTCTTACTCTGGACTAATGGTTAAGGTCTTAACTCTTACTCGGGCATCATGGTTAAGGTCTTAGACTCTTACTCTGGACTAATGGTTAAGGTCTTAACTCTTACTCTGGACTAATGAATGGTTAAGGTCTTAACTCTTACTCTGGTATCATGGTTAAGGTCTTACCTCTTACTCTGGACTAATGGTTAAGGTCTTAGACTCTTACTCTGGACTAATGGTTAAGGTCTTAACTCTTACTCTGGCATCATGGTTAAGGTCTTAACTCTTACTCTGGACTAATGGTTAAGGTCTTAACTCTTACTCTGGACTAATGGTTAAGGTCTTAACTCTTACTCTGGACTAATGGTTAAGGTCTTAACTCTTAACTCTTACTCTGGACTAATGGTTAAGGTCTTAACTCTTACTCTGGACTAATGGTTAAGGTCTTAACTCTTACTCTGGCATCATGGTTAAGGTCTTAGACTCTTACTCTGGAATAATGGTTAAGGTCTTAACTCTTACTCTGGACTAATGGTTAAGGTCTTAACTCTTACTCTGGCATCACGGTTAAGGTCTTAACTCTTACTCTGGACTAATGGTTAAGGTCTTAACTCTTACTCTGGGCTAATGGTTAAGGTCTTAACTCTTACTCTGGACTAATGGTTAAGGTCCTAACTCTTACTCTGGACTAATGGTTAAGGTCTTAGACTCTTACTCTGGCATCATGGTTAAGGTCTTAACTCTTACTCTGAACTAATGGTTAATGTCTTAACTCTTACTCTGGCATCATGGTTAAGTTCATAACTCTTACTGTGGCCTATTGGTTAAGGTCCTAACTCTTACTCTGGCATCATGGTTAAGGTATTAACTCTTACTCTGGCATCATGGTTAAGGTCTTAACTCTTACTCTGGACTAATGGTTAAGGTCTTAACTCTTACTCTGGCATCACGGTTAAGGTCTTAACTCTTACTCTGGACTAATGGTTAAGGTCTTAACTCTTACTCTGGGCTAATGGTTAAGGTCTTAACTCTTACTCTGGACTAACGGTTAAGGTCTTAACTCTTACTCTGGACTAATGGTTAAGGTCTTAACTCTTACTCTGGGCTAATGATTAAGGTCTTAACTCTTACTCTGGCATCATGGTTAAGGTCTTAACTCTTACTCTGGACTAATGGTTAAGGTCTTAACTCTTAGTCTGGACTGATGGTTAAGGTCTTAACTTTTACTCTAGACTAATGGTTAAGGTTTTAACTCTTACTCTGGCATCATGGTTAAGGTCTTCGACTCTTACTCTGGACTAATGGTTAAGGTCTTAACTCTTACTCTGGACTAATGGTTAAGGGCTTAACTCTTACTCTGGCATCATGGTTAAGGTCTTAACTCTTACTCTGGACTAATGGTAAGGTCTTAACTCTTACTCTGGGCTAATGGTTAAGGTCTTAACTCTTACTCTGGACTAATGGTTAAGGTCTTAACTCTTACTCTGGACTAATGGTTAAGGTCTTAACTCTTACTCTGGACTAATGGTTAAGGTCTTAACTCTTACTCTGGCATCATGGTTAATGTTTTAAATCTTACTCTGGACTAATGGTTAAGGTCTTAACTCTTACTCTGGGCTAATGGTTAAGGTCTTAACTCTTACTCTGGACTAATGGTTAAGGTCTTATCTCTTACTCTGGACTAATGGTTAAGGACTTAGACTCTTACTCTGGCATCATGAATAAGGTCTTAGACTCTTACTCTGGACTACTGGTTAATGTCTTAACTCTTACTCTGGCATCATGGTTAAGGGCTTAACTCTTACTCTGTACTCATGGTTAAGGTCTTAACTCTTATTCTGACATCATGGTTAAGGTCTTAACTCTTACTCTGGACTAATGGTTAAGGTCTTAACTCTTACTCTAGCATCATGGTTAAGGTCTTAACTCTTACTCTGGACTAATGGTTAAGGTCTTAACTCTTACTCTGGGCTAATGGTTAAGGTCTTAACTCTTACTCTGGACTAATGGTTAAGGTCTTATCTCTTACGCTGGACTAATGGTTAAGGACTTAGACTCTTACTCTGGCATCATGAATAAGGTCTTAGACTCTTACTCTGGACTACTGGTTAATATCTTAATTCTTACTCTGTCATCATGGTTAAGGTCTTAACTCTCACTCTGGCATCATGGTTAAGGTCTTAACTCTTACTCTGTACTCATGGTTAAGGTCTTAACTCTTACTCTGACATCATGGTTAAGGTCTTAACTCTTACTCTGGACTAATGGTTAAGGTCTTAACTCTCACTCTGGACTAATGGTTAAGGTCTTAACTCTTACTCTAGCATCGAGGTTAAGGTCTTAACTCTTACTCTGGACTAATGGTTAAGGTCTTAACTCTTACTCTGGCATCATGGTTAAGGTCTTAACTCTTACTCTGGACTAATGGTTTAGGTCTTAGACTCTTACTCTGGACTAATGGTTAAGGTCTTAACTCTTTCTCTGGGCTAATGGTTAAGGTCTTAGACTCTTACTCTGGCATCATGGTTAAGGTCTTAAACTCTTACTCTGGCATCAAGGTTAAGGTCTTAACTCTTACTCTGGCATCATGGATAAGGTCTTAACTCTTACTCTGGACTAATGGTTAAGGTCTGAACTCTTACTCTGGACTAATGGTTAAGGTCTTAACTCTTACTCTGGACTAATGGTTAAGGTCTTAACTCTTACTCTGGACTAATGGTTAAGGTCTTAGACTCTTACTCTCGACTAATGGTTAAGGTCCTAACTCTTACTCTGGCATCATGGTTAAGGTCTTAGAATCTTACTCTGGACTAAGGGCTAAGGTCTTAACTCATACTCTGGACTAATGGTTAAGGTCTTAGACTCTTACTCTGGACTAATGGTTAAGGTCTTATCTCTTACGCTGGACTAATGGTTAAGGACTTAGACTCTTACTCTGGCATCATGAATAAGGTCTTAGACTCTTACTCTGGACTACTGGTTAATATCTTAATTATTACTCTGTCATCATGGTTAAGGTCTTAACTCTCACTCTGGCATCATGGTTAAGGTCTTAACTCTTACTCTGTACTCATGGTTAAGGTCTTAACTCTTACTCTGATATCATGGTTAAGGTCTTAACTATTACTCTGGACCAATGGTTAAGGTCTTAACTCTCACTCTGGACTAATGGTTAAGGTCTTAACTCTTACTCTAGCATCATGGTTAAGGTCTTAACTCTTACTCTGGACTAATGGTTAAGGTCTTAACTCTTACTCTGGCATCATGGTTAAGGTCTTAGACTCTTACTCTGGACTAATGGTTAAGGTCTTAACTCTTACTCTGGCATCATGGTTAAGGTCTTAACTCTTACTCTGGACTAATGGTTAAGGTCTTAGACTCTTACTCTGGACTAATGGTTAAGGTCTTAACTCTTTCTCTAGGCTAATGGTTAAGGTCTTAGACTCTTACTCTGGCATCATGGTTAAGGTCTTAGACTCTTACTCTGGCATCAAGGTTAAGGTCTTAACTCTTACTCTGGCATCATGGTTAAGGTCTTAACTCTTACTCTGGACTAATGGTTAAGGTCTGAACTCTTACTCTGGACTAATGGTTAAGGTCTTAACTCTTACTCTGGACTAATGGTTAAGGTCTCAACTCTTACTCTGGACTAATGGTTAAGGTCTTAGACTCTTACTCTCGACTAATGGTTAAGGTCCTAACTCTTACTCTGGCATCATGGTTAAGGTCTTAGACTCTTACTCTGGACTAAGGGCTAAGGTCTTAACTCATACTCTGGACTAATGGTTAAGGTCTTAGACTCTTACTCTGGACTAATGGTTAAGGTCTTAACTCTTACTCTGGACTAATGGTTAAGGTCTTAACTCTTACTCTGGACTAATGGTTAAGGTCTTAACTCTTACTCGGGCATCATGGTTAAGGTCTTAGACTCTTACTCTGGACTAATGGTTAAGGTCTTAAATCTTACTCTGGACTAATGGTTAAGGTCTTAACTCTTACTCTAGCATCATGGTTAAGGTCTTAACTCTTACTCTGGACTAATGGTTAAGGTCTTAACTCTTACTCTGGCATCATGGTTAAGGTCTTACCTCTTACTCTGGAATAATGGTTAAGGTCTTAGACTCTTACTCTGGACTAATGGTTAAGGTCTTAACTCTTACTCGGGCATCATGGTTAAGGTCTTAGACTCTTACTCTGGACTAATGGTTAAGGTCTTAACTCTTACTCTGGACTAATGAATGGTTAAGGTCTTAACTCTTACTCTGGCATCATGGTTAAGGTCTTACCTCTTACTCTGGACTAATGGTTAAGGTCTAAGACTCTTACTCTGGACTAATGGTTAAGGTCTTAACTCTTACTCTGGCATCATGGTTAAGGTCTTAACTCTTACTCTGGACTAATGGTTAAGGTCTTAACTCTTACTCTGGACTAATGGTTAAGGTCTTAACTCTTAACTCTTACTCTGGACTAATGGTTAAGGTCTTAACTCTTACTCTGGACTAATGGTTAAGGTCTTAACTCTTACTCTGGCATCATGGTTAAGGTCTTAGACTCTTACTCTGGAATAATGGTTAAGGTCTTAACTCTTACTCTGGACTAATGGTTAAGGTCTTAACTCTTACTCTGGCATCACGGTTAAGGTCTTAACTCTTACTCTGGACTAATGGTTAAGGTCTTAACTCTTACTCTGGGCTAATGGTTAAGGTCTTAACTCTTACTCTGGACTAATGGTTAAGGTCCTAACTCTTACTCTGGACTAATGGTTAAGGTCTTAGACTCTTACTCTGGCATCATGGTAAAGGTCTTAACTCTTACTCTGAACTAATGGTTAATGTCTTAACTCTTACTCTGGCATCATGGTTAAGTTCATAACTCTTACTCTGGACTAATGGTTAAGGTCTTAACTCTTACTCTGGACTAATGGTTAAGGTCTTAACTCTTACTCGGGCATCATGGTTAAGGTCTTAGACTCTTACTCTGGACTAATGGTTAAGGTCTTAAATCTTACTCTGGACTAATGGTTAAGGTCTTAACTCTTACTCTAGCATCATGGTTAAGGTCTTAACTCTTACTCTGGACTAATGGTTAAGGTCTTAACTCTTACTCTGGCATCATGGTTAAGGTCTTACCTCTTACTCTGGAATAATGGTTAAGGTCTTAGACTCTTACTCTGGACTAATGGTTAAGGTCTTAACTCTTACTCGGGCATCATGGTTAAGGTCTTAGACTCTTACTCTGGACTAATGGTTAAGGTCTTAACTCTTACTCTGGACTAATGAATGGTTAAGGTCTTAACTCTTACTCTGGCATCATGGTTAAGGTCTTACCTCTTACTCTGGACTAATGGTTAAGGTCTAAGACTCTTACTCTGGACTAATGGTTAAGGTCTTAACTCTTACTCTGGCATCATGGTTAAGGTCTTAACTCTTACTCTGGACTAATGGTTAAGGTCTTAACTCTTACTCTGGACTAATGGTTAAGGTCTTAACTCTTACTCTGGACTAATGGTTAAGGTCTTAACTCTTAACTCTTACTCTGGACTAATGGTTAAGGTCTTAACTCTTACTCTGGACTAATGGTTAAGGTCTTAACTCTTACTCTGGCATCATGGTTAAGGTCTTAGACTCTTACTCTGGAATAATGGTTAAGGTCTTAACTCTTACTCTGGACTAATGGTTAAGGTCTTAACTCTTACTCTGGCATCACGGTTAAGGTCTTAACTCTTACTCTGGACTAATGGTTAAGGTCTTAACTCTTACTCTGGGCTAATGGTTAAGGTCTTAACTCTTACTCTGGACTAATGGTTAAGGTCCTAACTCTTACTCTGGACTAATGGTTAAGGTCTTAGACTCTTACTCTGGCATCATGGTTAAGGTCTTAACTCTTACTCTGAACTAATGGTTAATGTCTTAACTCTTACTCTGGCATCATGGTTAAGTTCATAACTCTTACTGTGGCCTATTGGTTAAGGTCCTAACTCTTACTCTGGCATCATGGTTAAGGTATTAACTCTTACTCTGGCATCATGGTTAAGGTCTTAACTCTTACTCTGGACTAATGGTTAAGGTCTTAACTCTTACTCTGGCATCACGGTTAAGGTCTTAACTCTTACTCTGGACTAATGGTTAAGGTCTTAACTCTTACTCTGGGCTAATGGTTAAGGTCTTAACTCTTACTCTGGACTAACGGTTAAGGTCTTAACTCTTACTCTGGACTAATGGTTAAGGTCTTAACTCTTACTCTGGGCTAATGATTAAGGTCTTAACTCTTACTCTGGCATCATGGTTAAGGTCTTAACTCTTACTCTGGACTAATGGTTAAGGTCTTAGACTCTTACTCTGGACTAATGGTTAAGGTCTTAACTCTTTCTCTGGGCTAATGGTTAAGGTCTTAGACTCTTACTCTGGCATCATGGTTAAGGTCTTAGACTCTTACTCTGGCATCAAGGTTAAGGTCTTAACTCTTACTCTGGCATCATGGTTAAGGTCTTAACTCTTACTCTGGACTAATGGTTAAGGTCTGAACTCTTACTCTGGACTAATGGTTAAGGTCTTAACTCTTACTCTGGGCTAATGGTTAAGGTCTTAACTCTTACTCTGGACTAATGGTTAAGGTCTTATCTCTTACGCTGGACTAATGGTTAAGGACTTAGACTCTTACTCTGGCATCATGAATAAGGTCTTAGACTCTTACTCTGGACTACTGGTTAATATCTTAATTATTACTCTGTCATCATGGTTAAGGTCTTAACTCTCACTCTGGCATCATGGTTAAGGTCTTAACTCTTACTCTGTACTCATGGTTAAGGTCTTAACTCTTACTCTGATATCATGGTTAAGGTCTTAACTATTACTCTGGACCAATGGTTAAGGTCTTAACTCTCACTCTGGACTAATGGTTAAGGTCTTAACTCTTACTCTAGCATCATGGTTAAGGTCTTAACTCTTACTCTGGACTAATGGTTAAGGTCTTAACTCTTACTCTGGCATCATGGTTAAGGTCTTAGACTCTTACTCTGGACTAATGGTTAAGGTCTTAACTCTTACTCTGGCATCATGGTTAAGGTCTTAACTCTTACTCTGGACTAATGGTTAAGGTCTTAGACTCTTACTCTGGACTAATGGTTAAGGTCTTAACTCTTTCTCTGGGCTAATGGTTAAGGTCTTAGACTCTTACTCTGGCATCATGGTTAAGGTCTTAGACTCTTACTCTGGCATCAAGGTTAAGGTCTTAACTCTTACTCTGGCATCATGGTTAAGGTCTTAACTCTTACTCTGGACTAATGGTTAAGGTCTGAACTCTTACTCTGGACTAATGGTTAAGGTCTTAACTCTTACTCTGGACTAATGGTTAAGGTCTCAACTCTTACTCTGGACTAATGGTTAAGGTCTTAGACTCTTACTCTCGACTAATGGTTAAGGTCCTAACTCTTACTCTGGCATCATGGTTAAGGTCTTAGACTCTTACTCTGGACTAAGGGCTAAGGTCTTAACTCATACTCTGGACTAATGGTTAAGGTCTTAGACTCTTACTCTGGACTAATGGTTAAGGTCTTAACTCTTACTCTGGACTAATGGTTAAGGTCTTAACTCTTACTCTGGACTAATGGTTAAGGTCTTAACTCTTACTCTGGACTAATGGTTAAGGTCTTAACTCTTACTCGGGCATCATGGTTAAGGTCTTAGACTCTTACTCTGGACTAATGGTTAAGGTCTTAAATCTTACTCTGGACTAATGGTTAAGGTCTTAACTCTTACTCTAGCATCATGGTTAAGGTCTTAACTCTTACTCTGGACTAATGGTTAAGGTCTTAACTCTTACTCTGGCATCATGGTTAAGGTCTTACCTCTTACTCTGGAATAATGGTTAAGGTCTTAGACTCTTACTCTGGACTAATGGTTAAGGTCTTAACTCTTACTCGGGCATCATGGTTAAGGTCTTAGACTCTTACTCTGGACTAATGGTTAAGGTCTTAACTCTTACTCTGGACTAATGAATGGTTAAGGTCTTAACTCTTACTCTGGCATCATGGTTAAGGTCTTACCTCTTACTCTGGACTAATGGTTAAGGTCTTAGACTCTTACTCTGGACTAATGGTTAAGGTCTTAACTCTTACTCTGGCATCATGGTTAAGGTCTTAACTCTTACTCTGGACTAATGGTTAAGGTCTTAACTCTTACTCTGGACTAATGGTTAAGGTCTTAACTCTTACTCTGGACTAATGGTTAAGGTCTTAACTCTTAACTCTTACTCTGGACTAATGGTTAAGGTCTTAACTCTTACTCTGGACTAATGGTTAAGGTCTTAACTCTTACTCTGGCATCATGGTTAAGGTCTTAGACTCTTACTCTGGAATAATGGTTAAGGTCTTAACTCTTACTCTGGACTAATGGTTAAGGTCTTAACTCTTACTCTGGCATCACGGTTAAGGTCTTAACTCTTACTCTGGACTAATGGTTAAGGTCTTAACTCTTACTCTGGGCTAATGGTTAAGGTCTTAACTCTTACTCTGGACTAATGGTTAAGGTCCTAACTCTTACTCTGGACTAATGGTTAAGGTCTTAGACTCTTACTCTGGCATCATGGTTAAGGTCTTAACTCTTACTCTGAACTAATGGTTAATGTCTTAACTCTTACTCTGGCATCATGGTTAAGTTCATAACTCTTACAGTGGCCTATTGGTTAAGGTCCTAACTCTTACTCTGGCATCATGGTTAAGGTATTAACTCTTACTCTGGCATCATGGTTAAGGTCTTAACTCTTACTCTGGACTAATGGTTAAGGTCTTAACTCTTACTCTGGCATCACGGTTAAGGTCTTAACTCTTACTCTGGACTAATGGTTAAGGTCTTAGACTCTTACTCTGGACTAATGGTTAAGGTCTTAACTCTTACTCTGGGCTAATGATTAAGGTCTTAACTCTTACTCTGGACTAACGGTTAAGGTCTTAACTCTTACTCTGGACTAATGGTTAAGGTCTTAACTCTTACTCTGGGCTAATGATTAAGGTCTTAACTCTTACTCTGGCATCATGGTTAAGGTCTTAACTCTTACTCTGGACTAATGGTTAAGGTCTTAACTCTTACTCTGGACTGATGGTTAAGGTCTTAACTTTTACTCTAGACTAATGGTTAAGGTTTTAACTCTTACTCTGGCATCATGGTTAAGGTCTTCGACTCTTACTCTGGACTAATGGTTAAGGTCTTAACTCTTACTCTGGACTAATGGTTAAGGGCTTAACTCTTACTCTGGCATCATGGTTAAGGTCTTAACTCTTACTCTGGACTAATGGTAAGGTCTTAACTCTTACTCTGGGCTAATGGTTAAGGTCTTAACTCTTACTCTGGACTAATGGTTAAGGTCTTAACTCTTACTCTGGACTAATGGTTAAGGTCTTAACTCTTACTCTGGACTAATGGTTAAGGTCTTAACTCTTACTCTGGCATCATGGTTAATGTTTTAAATCTTACTCTGGACTAATGGTTAAGGTCTTAACTCTTACTCTGGGCTAATGGTTAAGGTCTTAACTCTTACTCTGGACTAATGGTTAAGGTCTTATCTCTTACTCTGGACTAATGGTTAAGGACTTAGACTCTTACTCTGGCATCATGAATAAGGTCTTAGACTCTTACTCTGGACTACTGGTTAATGTCTTAACTCTTACTCTGGCATCATGGTTAAGGGCTTAACTCTTACTCTGTACTCATGGTTAAGGTCTTAACTCTTATTCTGACATCATGGTTAAGGTCTTAACTCTTACTCTGGACTAATGGTTAAGGTCTTAACTCTTACTCTAGCATCATGGTTAAGGTCTTAACTCTTACTCTGGACTAATGGTTAAGGTCTTAACTCTTACTCTGGGCTAATGGTTAAGGTCTTAACTCTTACTCTGGACTAATGGTTAAGGTCTTATCTCTTACGCTGGACTAATGGTTAAGGACTTAGACTCTTACTCTGGCATCATGAATAAGGTCTTAGACTCTTACTCTGGACTACTGGTTAATATCTTAATTCTTACTCTGTCATCATGGTTAAGGTCTTAACTCTCACTCTGGCATCATGGTTAAGGTCTTAACTCTTACTCTGTACTCATGGTTAAGGTCTTAACTCTTACTCTGACATCATGGTTAAGGTCTTAACTCTTACTCTGGACTAATGGTTAAGGTCTTAACTCTCACTCTGGACTAATGGTTAAGGTCTTAACTCTTACTCTAGCATCGAGGTTAAGGTCTTAACTCTTACTCTGGACTAATGGTTAAGGTCTTAACTCTTACTCTGGCATCATGGTTAAGGTCTTAACTCTTACTCTGGACTAATGGTTTAGGTCTTAGACTCTTACTCTGGACTAATGGTTAAGGTCTTAACTCTTTCTCTGGGCTAATGGTTAAGGTCTTAGACTCTTACTCTGGCATCATGGTTAAGGTCTTAAACTCTTACTCTGGCATCAAGGTTAAGGTCTTAACTCTTACTCTGGCATCATGGATAAGGTCTTAACTCTTACTCTGGACTAATGGTTAAGGTCTGAACTCTTACTCTGGACTAATGGTTAAGGTCTTAACTCTTACTCTGGACTAATGGTTAAGGTCTTAACTCTTACTCTGGACTAATGGTTAAGGTCTTAGACTCTTACTCTCGACTAATGGTTAAGGTCCTAACTCTTACTCTGGCATCATGGTTAAGGTCTTAGAATCTTACTCTGGACTAAGGGCTAAGGTCTTAACTCATACTCTGGACTAATGGTTAAGGTCTTAGACTCTTACTCTGGACTAAGGGCTAAGGTCTTAACTCATACTCTGGACTAATGGTTAAGGTCTTAGACTCTTACTCTGGACTAATGGTTAAGGTCTTAACTCTTACTCTGGACTAATGGTTAAGGTCTTAACTCTTACTCTGGACTAATGGTTAAGGTCTTAACTCTTACTCGGGCATCATGGTTAAGGTCTTAGATTCTTACTCTGGACAAATGGTTAAGGTCTTAAATCTTACTCTGGACTAATGGTTAAGGTCTTAACTCTTACTCTAGCATCATGGTTAATGTCTTAACTCTTACTCTGGACTAATGGTTAAGGTCTTAACTCTTACTCTGGCATCATGGTTAAGGTCTTAACTCTTACTCTGGCATCATGGTTAAGGTCTTACCTCTTACTCTGGACTAATGGTTAAGGTCTTAACTCTTACTCTGGACTAATGGTTAAGGTCTTATCTCTTACTCTGGACTAATGGTTAAGGACTTAGACTCTTACTCTGGCATCATGAATAAGGTCTTAGACTCTTACTCTGGACTACTGGTTAATGTCTTAACTCTTACTCTGGCATCATGGTTAAGGGCTTAACTCTTACTCTGTACTCATGGTTAAGGTCTTAACTCTTATTCTGACATCATGGTTAAGGTCTTAACTCTTACTCTGGACTAATGGTTAAGGTCTTAACTCTTACTCTGGCATCATGGTTAAGGTCTTACCTCTTACTCTGGACTAATGGTTAAGGTCTTAGACTCTTACTCTGGACTAATGGTTAAGGTCTTAACTCTTACTCTGGCATCATGGTTAAGGTCTTAACTCTTACTCTGGACTAATGGTTAAGGTCTTAACTCTTACTCTGGACTAATGGTTAAGGTCTTAACTCTTACTCTGGACTAATGGTTAAGGTCTTAACTCTTAACTCTTACTCTGGACTAATGGTTAAGGTCTTAACTCTTACTCTGGACTAATGGTTAAGGTCTTAACTCTTACTCGGGCATCATGGTTAAGGTCTTAGACTCTTACTCTGGAATAATGGTTAAGGTCTTAACTCTTACTCTGGACTAATGGTTACGGTCTTAACTCTTACTCTGGCATCACGGTTAAGGTCTTAACTCTTACTCTGGACTAATGGTTAAGGTCTTAACTCTTACTCTGGGCTAATGGTTAAGGTCTTAACTCTTACTCTGGACTAATGGTTACGGTCCTAACTCTTACTCTGGACTAATGGTTAAGGTCTTAGACTCTTACTCTGGCATCATGGTTAAGGTCTTAACTCTTACTCTGAACTAATGGTTAATGTCTTAACTCTTACTCTGGCATCATGGTTAAGTTCCTAACTCTTACTGTGGCCTATTGGTTAAGGTCCTAACTCTTACTCTGGCATCATGGTTAAGGTATTAACTCTTACTCTGGCATCATGGTTAAGGTCTTAACTCTTACTCTGGACTAATGGTTAAGGTCTTAACTCTTACTCTGGCATCACGGTTAAGGTCTTAACTCTTACTCTGGACTAATGGTTAAGGTCTTAACTCTTACTCTGGGCTAATGGTTAAGGTCTTAACTCTTTCTCTGGACTAATGGTTAAGGTCTTAACTCTTACTCTGGACTAATGGTTAAGGTCTTAACTCTTACTCTGGGCTAATGATTAAGGTCTTAACTCTTACTCTGGCATCATGGTTAAGGTCTTAACTCTTACTCTGGACTAATGGTTAAGGTCTTAACTCTTACTCTGGACTAATGGTTAAGGTCTTAACTTTTACTCTAGACTAATGGTTAAGGTTTTAACTCTTACTCTGGCATCATGGTTAAGGTCTTCGACTCTTACTCTGGACTAATGGTTAAGGTCTTAACTCTTACTCTGGACTAATGGTTAAGGGCTTAACTCTTACTCTGGCATCATGGTTAAGGTCTTAACTCTTACTCTGGACTAATGGTAAGGTCTTAACTCTTACTCTGGGCTAATGGTTAAGGTCTTAACTCTTACTCTGGACTAATGGTTAAGGTCTTAACTCTTACTCTGGACTAATGGTTAAGGTCTTAACTCTTACTCTGGCATCATGGTTAATGTCTTAAATCTTACTCTGGACTAATGGTTAAGGTCTTAACTCTTACTCTAGGCTAATGGTTAAGGTCTTAACTCTTACTCTGGACTAATGGTTAAGGTCTTATCTCTTACTCTGGACTAATGGTTAAGGACTTAGACTCTTACTCTGGCATCATGAATAAGGTCTTAGACTCTTACTCTGGACTACTGGTTAATGTCTTAACTCTTACTCTGGCATCATGGTTAAGGTCTTACCTCTTACTCTGGACTAATGGTTAAGGTCTTAACTCTTACTCTAGCATCATGGTTAAGGTCTTAACTCTTACTCTGGACTAATGGTTAAGGTCTTAACTCTTACTCTGGGCTAATGGTTAAGGTCTTAACTCTTACTCTGGACTAATGGTTAAGGTCTTAACTCTTACTCTGGACTAATGGTTAAGGTCTTAACTCTTACTCTGGGCTAATGATTAAGGTCTTAACTCTTACTCTGGCATCATGGTTAAGGTCTTAACTCTTACTCTGGACTAATGGTTAAGGTCTTAACTCTTACTCTGGACTAATGGTTAAGGTCTTAACTTTTACTCTAGACTAATGGTTAAGGTTTTAACTCTTACTCTGGCATCATGGTTAAGGTCTTCGACTCTTACTCTGGACTAATGGTTAAGGTCTTAACTCTTACTCTGGACTAATGGTTAAGGGCTAAACTTTTACTCTGGCATCATGGTTAAGGTCTTAACTCTTACTCTGGACTAATGGTAAGGTCTTAACTCTTACTCTGGGCTAATGGTTAAGGTCTTAACTCTTACTCTGGACTAATGGTTAAGGTCTTAACTCTTACGCTGGACTAATGGTTAAGGTCTTAACTCTTACTCTGGACTAATGGTTAAGGTCTTAACTCTTACTCTGGCATCATGGTTAATGTTTTAAATCTTACTCTGGACTAATGGTTAAGGTCTTAACTCTTACTCTGGGCTAATGGTTAAGGTCTTAACTCTTACTCTGGACTAATGGTTAAGGTCTTATCTCTTACTCTGGACTAATGGTTAAGGACTTAGACTCTTACTCTGGCATCATGAATAAGGTCTTAGACTCTTACTCTGGACTACTGGTTAATGTCTTAACTCTTACTCTGGCATCATGGTTATGGGCTTAACTCTTACTCTGTACTCATGGTTAAGGTCTTAACTCTTATTCTGACATCATGGTTAAGGTCTTAACTCTTACTCTGGACTAATGGTTAAGGTCTTAACTCTTACTCTAGCATCATGGTTAAGGTCTTAACTCTTACTCTGGACTAATGGTTAAGGTCTTAACTCTTACTCTGGACTAATGGTTAAGGTCTTAACTCTTACTCTGGGCTAATGGTTAAGGTCTTAACTCTTACTCTGGACTAATGGTTACGGTCTTATCTCTTAGGCTGGACTAATGGTTAAGGACTTAGACTCTTACTCTGGCATCATGAATAAGGTCTTAGACTCTTACTCTGGACTACTGGTTAATATCTTAATTCTTACTCTGTCATCATGGTTAAGATCTTAACTCTCACTCTGGCATCATGGTTAAGGTCTTAACTCTTACTCTGTACTCATGGTTAAGGTCTTAACTCTTACTCTGACATCATGGTTAAGGTCTTAACTCTTACTCTGGACTAATGGTTAAGGTCTTAACTCTCACTCTGGACTAATGGTTAAGGTCTTAACTCTTACTCTAGCATCATGGTTAAGGTCTTAACTCTTACTCTGGACTAATGGTTAAGGTCTTAACTCTTACTCTGGCATCATGGTTAAGGTCTTAGACTCTTACTCTGGACTAATGGTTAAGGTCTTAACTCTTACTCTGGCATCATGGTTAAGGTCTTAACTCTTACTCTGGACTAATGGTTAAGGTCTTAGACTCTTACTCTGGACTAATGGTTAAGGTCTTAACTCTTTCTCTGGGCTAATGGTTAAGGTCTTAGACTCTTACTCTGGCATCATGGTTAAGGTCTTAAACTCTTACTCTGGCATCAAGGTTAAGGTCTTAACTCTTACTCTGGCATCCTGGTTAAGGTCTTAACTCTTACTCTGGACTAATGGTTAAGGTCTTAACTCTTACTCTGGACTAATGGTTACGGTCCTAACTCTTACTCTGGACTAATGGTTAAGGTCTTAACTCTTACTCTAGCATCATGGTTAAGGTCTTAACTCTTACTCTGGACTAATGGTTAAGGTCTTAACTCTTACTCTGGCATCATGGTTAAGGTCTTAACTCTTACTCTGGCATCATGGTTAAGGTCTTACCTCTTACTCTGGACTAATGGTTAAGGTCTTAGACTCTTACTCTCGACTAATGGTTAAGGTCTTAACTCTTACTCGGGCATCATGGTTAAGGTCTTAGACTCTTACTCTGGACTAATGGTTAAGGTCTGAACTCTTACTCTGGACTAATGGTTAAGGTCTTAACTCTTACTCTGGACTAATGGTTAAGGTCTTAACTCTTACTCTGGACTAATGGTTAAGGTCTTAGACTCTTACTCTCGACTAATGGTTAAGGTCCTAACTCTTACTCTGGCATCATGGTTAAGGTCTTAGAATCTTACTCTGGACTAAGGGCTAAGGTCTTAACTCATACTCTGGACTAATGGTTAAGGTCTTAGACTCTTACTCTGGACTAAGGGCTAAGGTCTTAACTCATACTCTGGACTAATGGTTAAGGTCTTAGACTCTTACTCTGGACTAATGGTTAAGGTCTTAACTCTTACTCTGGACTAATGGTTAAGGTCTTAACTCTTACTCTGGACTAATGGTTAAGGTCTTAACTCTTACTCGGGCATCATGGTTAAGGTCTTAGATTCTTACTCTGGACAAATGGTTAAGGTCTTAAATCTTACTCTGGACTAATGGTTAAGGTCTTAACTCTTACTCTAGCATCATGGTTAATGTCTTAACTCTTACTCTGGACTAATGGTTAAGGTCTTAACTCTTACTCTGGCATCATGGTTAAGGTCTTAACTCTTACTCTGGCATCATGGTTAAGGTCTTACCTCTTACTCTGGACTAATGGTTAAGGTCTTAACTCTTACTCTGGACTAATGGTTAAGGTCTTATCTCTTACTCTGGACTAATGGTTAAGGACTTAGACTCTTACTCTGGCATCATGAATAAGGTCTTAGACTCTTACTCTGGACTACTGGTTAATGTCTTAACTCTTACTCTGGCATCATGGTTAAGGGCTTAACTCTTACTCTGTACTCATGGTTAAGGTCTTAACTCTTATTCTGACATCATGGTTAAGGTCTTAACTCTTACTCTGGACTAATGGTTAAGGTCTTAACTCTTACTCTGGCATCATGGTTAAGGTCTTACCTCTTACTCTGGACTAATGGTTAAGGTCTTAGACTCTTACTCTGGACTAATGGTTAAGGTCTTAACTCTTACTCTGGCATCATGGTTAAGGTCTTAACTCTTACTCTGGACTAATGGTTAAGGTCTTAACTCTTACTCTGGACTAATGGTTAAGGTCTTAACTCTTACTCTGGACTAATGGTTAAGGTCTTAACTCTTAACTCTTACTCTGGACTAATGGTTAAGGTCTTAACTCTTACTCTGGACTAATGGTTAAGGTCTTAACTCTTAACTCTTACTCTGGACTAATGGTTAAGGTCTTAACTCTTACTCTGGACTAATGGTTAAGGTCTTAACTCTTACTCGGGCATCATGGTTAAGGTCTTAGACTCTTACTCTGGAATAATGGTTAAGGTCTTAACTCTTACTCTGGACTAATGGTTAAGGTCTTAACTCTTACTCTGGCATCACGGTTAAGGTCTTAACTCTTACTCTGGACTAATGGTTAAGGTCTTAACTCTTACTCTGGGCTAATGGTTAAGGTCTTAACTCTTACTCTGGACTAATGGTTACGGTCCTAACTCTTACTCTGGACTAATGGTTAAGGTCTTAGACTCTTACTCTGGCATCATGGTTAAGGTCTTAACTCTTACTCTGAACTAATGGTTAATGTCTTAACTCTTACTCTGGCATCATGGTTAAGTTCCTAACTCTTACTGTGGCCTATTGGTTAAGGTCCTAACTCTTACTCTGGCATCATGGTTAAGGTATTAACTCTTACTCTGGCATCATGGTTAAGGTCTTAACTCTTACTCTGGACTAATGGTTAAGGTCTTAACTCTTACTCTGGCATCACGGTTAAGGTCTTAACTCTTACTCTGGACTAATGGTTAAGGTCTTAACTCTTACTCTGGGCTAATGGTTAAGGTCTTAACTCTTTCTCTGGACTAATGGTTAAGGTCTTAACTCTTACTCTGGACTAATGGTTAAGGTCTTAACTCTTACTCTGGGCTAATGATTAAGGTCTTAACTCTTACTCTGGCATCATGGTTAAGGTCTTAACTCTTACTCTGGACTAATGGTTAAGGTCTTAACTCTTACTCTGGACTAATGGTTAAGGTCTTAACTTTTACTCTAGACTAATGGTTAAGGTTTTAACTCTTACTCTGGCATCATGGTTAAGGTCTTCGACTCTTACTCTGGACTAATGGTTAAGGTCTTAACTCTTACTCTGGACTAATGGTTAAGGGCTTAACTCTTACTCTGGCATCATGGTTAAGGTCTTAACTCTTACTCTGGACTAATGGTAAGGTCTTAACTCTTACTCTGGGCTAATGGTTAAGGTCTTAACTCTTACTCTGGACTAATGGTTAAGGTCTTAACTCTTACTCTGGACTAATGGTTAAGGTCTTAACTCTTACTCTGGACTAATGGTTAAGGTCTTAACTCTTACTCTGGCATCATGGTTAATGTTTTAAATCTTACTCTGGACTAATGGTTAAGGTCTTAACTCTTACTCTGGGCTAATGGTTAAGGTCTTAACTCTTACTCTGGACTAATGGTTAAGGTCTTATCTCTTACTCTGGACTAATGGTTAAGGACTTAGACTCTTACTCTGGCATCATGAATAAGGTCTTAGACTCTTACTCTGGACTACTGGTTAATGTCTTAACTCTTACTCTGGCATCATGGTTAAGGGCTTAACTCTTACTCTGTACTCATGGTTAAGGTCTTAACTCTTATTCTGACATCATGGTTAAGGTCTTAACTCTTACTCTGGACTAATGGTTAAGGTCTTAACTCTTACTCTAGCATCATGGTTAAGGTCTTAACTCTTACTCTGGACTAATGGTTAAGGTCTTAACTCTTACTCTGGGCTAATGGTTAAGGTCTTAACTCTTACTCTGGACTAATGGTTAAGGTCTTATCTCTTACGCTGGACTAATGGTTAAGGACTTAGACTCTTACTCTGGCATCATGAATAAGGTCTTAGACTCTTACTCTGGACTACTGGTTAATATCTTAATTCTTACTCTGTCATCATGGTTAAGGTCTTAACTCTCACTCTGGCATCATGGTTAAGGTCTTAACTCTTACTCTGTACTCATGGTTAAGGTCTTAACTCTTACTCTGACATCATGGTTAAGGTCTTAACTCTTACTCTGGACTAATGGTTAAGGTCTTAACTCTCACTCTGGACTAATGGTTAAGGTCTTAACTCTTACTCTAGCATCGAGGTTAAGGTCTTAACTCTTACTCTGGACTAATGGTTAAGGTCTTAACTCTTACTCTGGCATCATGGTTAAGGTCTTAACTCTTACTCTGGACTAATGGTTTAGGTCTTAGACTCTTACTCTGGACTAATGGTTAAGGTCTTAACTCTTTCTCTGGGCTAATGGTTAAGGTCTTAGACTCTTACTCTGGCATCATGGTTAAGGTCTTAAACTCTTACTCTGGCATCAAGGTTAAGGTCTTAACTCTTACTCTGGCATCATGGATAAGGTCTTAACTCTTACTCTGGACTAATGGTTAAGGTCTGAACTCTTACTCTGGACTAATGGTTAAGGTCTTAACTCTTACTCTGGACTAATGGTTAAGGTCTTAACTCTTACTCTGGACTAATGGTTAAGGTCTTAGACTCTTACTCTCGACTAATGGTTAAGGTCCTAACTCTTACTCTGGCATCATGGTTAAGGTCTTAGAATCTTACTCTGGACTAAGGGCTAAGGTCTTAACTCATACTCTGGACTAATGGTTAAGGTCTTAGACTCTTACTCTGGACTAAGGGCTAAGGTCTTAACTCATACTCTGGACTAATGGTTAAGGTCTTAGACTCTTACTCTGGACTAATGGTTAAGGTCTTAACTCTTACTCTGGACTAATGGTTAAGGTCTTAACTCTTACTCTGGACTAATGGTTAAGGTCTTAACTCTTACTCGGGCATCATGGTTAAGGTCTTAGATTCTTACTCTGGACAAATGGTTAAGGTCTTAAATCTTACTCTGGACTAATGGTTAAGGTCTTAACTCTTACTCTAGCATCATGGTTAATGTCTTAACTCTTACTCTGGACTAATGGTTAAGGTCTTAACTCTTACTCTGGCATCATGGTTAAGGTCTTAACTCTTACTCTGGCATCATGGTTAAGGTCTTACCTCTTACTCTGGACTAATGGTTAAGGTCTTAACTCTTACTCTGGACTAATGGTTAAGGTCTTATCTCTTACTCTGGACTAATGGTTAAGGACTTAGACTCTTACTCTGGCATCATGAATAAGGTCTTAGACTCTTACTCTGGACTACTGGTTAATGTCTTAACTCTTACTCTGGCATCATGGTTAAGGGCTTAACTCTTACTCTGTACTCATGGTTAAGGTCTTAACTCTTATTCTGACATCATGGTTAAGGTCTTAACTCTTACTCTGGACTAATGGTTAAGGTCTTAACTCTTACTCTGGCATCATGGTTAAGGTCTTACCTCTTACTCTGGACTAATGGTTAAGGTCTTAGACTCTTACTCTGGACTAATGGTTAAGGTCTTAACTCTTACTCTGGCATCATGGTTAAGGTCTTAACTCTTACTCTGGACTAATGGTTAAGGTCTTAACTCTTACTCTGGACTAATGGTTAAGGTCTTAACTCTTACTCTGGACTAATGGTTAAGGTCTTAACTCTTAACTCTTACTCTGGACTAATGGTTAAGGTCTTAACTCTTACTCTGGACTAATGGTTAAGGTCTTAACTCTTACTCGGGCATCATGGTTAAGGTCTTAGACTCTTACTCTGGAATAATGGTTAAGGTCTTAACTCTTACTCTGGACTAATGGTTACGGTCTTAACTCTTACTCTGGCATCACGGTTAAGGTCTTAACTCTTACTCTGGACTAATGGTTAAGGTCTTAACTCTTACTCTGGGCTAATGGTTAAGGTCTTAACTCTTACTCTGGACTAATGGTTACGGTCCTAACTCTTACTCTGGACTAATGGTTAAGGTCTTAGACTCTTACTCTGGCATCATGGTTAAGGTCTTAACTCTTACTCTGAACTAATGGTTAATGTCTTAACTCTTACTCTGGCATCATGGTTAAGTTCCTAACTCTTACTGTGGCCTATTGGTTAAGGTCCTAACTCTTACTCTGGCATCATGGTTAAGGTATTAACTCTTACTCTGGCATCATGGTTAAGGTCTTAACTCTTACTCTGGACTAATGGTTAAGGTCTTAACTCTTACTCTGGCATCACGGTTAAGGTCTTAACTCTTACTCTGGACTAATGGTTAAGGTCTTAACTCTTACTCTGGGCTAATGGTTAAGGTCTTAACTCTTTCTCTGGACTAATGGTTAAGGTCTTAACTCTTACTCTGGACTAATGGTTAAGGTCTTAACTCTTACTCTGGGCTAATGATTAAGGTCTTAACTCTTACTCTGGCATCATGGTTAAGGTCTTAACTCTTACTCTGGACTAATGGTTAAGGTCTTAACTCTTACTCTGGACTAATGGTTAAGGTCTTAACTTTTACTCTAGACTAATGGTTAAGGTTTTAACTCTTACTCTGGCATCATGGTTAAGGTCTTCGACTCTTACTCTGGACTAATGGTTAAGGTCTTAACTCTTACTCTGGACTAATGGTTAAGGGCTTAACTCTTACTCTGGCATCATGGTTAAGGTCTTAACTCTTACTCTGGACTAATGGTAAGGTCTTAACTCTTACTCTGGGCTAATGGTTAAGGTCTTAACTCTTACTCTGGACTAATGGTTAAGGTCTTAACTCTTACTCTGGACTAATGGTTAAGGTCTTAACTCTTACTCTGGCATCATGGTTAATGTCTTAAATCTTACTCTGGACTAATGGTTAAGGTCTTAACTCTTACTCTAGGCTAATGGTTAAGGTCTTAACTCTTACTCTGGACTAATGGTTAAGGTCTTATCTCTTACTCTGGACTAATGGTTAAGGACTTAGACTCTTACTCTGGCATCATGAATAAGGTCTTAGACTCTTACTCTGGACTACTGGTTAATGTCTTAACTCTTACTCTGGCATCATGGTTAAGGTCTTACCTCTTACTCTGGACTAATGGTTAAGGTCTTAACTCTTACTCTAGCATCATGGTTAAGGTCTTAACTCTTACTCTGGACTAATGGTTAAGGTCTTAACTCTTACTCTGGGCTAATGGTTAAGGTCTTAACTCTTACTCTGGACTAATGGTTAAGGTCTTAACTCTTACTCTGGACTAATGGTTAAGGTCTTAACTCTTACTCTGGGCTAATGATTAAGGTCTTAACTCTTACTCTGGCATCATGGTTAAGGTCTTAACTCTTACTCTGGACTAATGGTTAAGGTCTTAACTCTTACTCTGGACTAATGGTTAAGGTCTTAACTTTTACTCTAGACTAATGGTTAAGGTTTTAACTCTTACTCTGGCATCATGGTTAAGGTCTTCGACTCTTACTCTGGACTAATGGTTAAGGTCTTAACTCTTACTCTGGACTAATGGTTAAGGGCTAAACTTTTACTCTGGCATCATGGTTAAGGTCTTAACTCTTACTCTGGACTAATGGTAAGGTCTTAACTCTTACTCTGGGCTAATGGTTAAGGTCTTAACTCTTACTCTGGACTAATGGTTAAGGTCTTAACTCTTACGCTGGACTAATGGTTAAGGTCTTAACTCTTACTCTGGACTAATGGTTAAGGTCTTAACTCTTACTCTGGCATCATGGTTAATGTTTTAAATCTTACTCTGGACTAATGGTTAAGGTCTTAACTCTTACTCTGGGCTAATGGTTAAGGTCTTAACTCTTACTCTGGACTAATGGTTAAGGTCTTATCTCTTACTCTGGACTAATGGTTAAGGACTTAGACTCTTACTCTGGCATCATGAATAAGGTCTTAGACTCTTACTCTGGACTACTGGTTAATGTCTTAACTCTTACTCTGGCATCATGGTTATGGGCTTAACTCTTACTCTGTACTCATGGTTAAGGTCTTAACTCTTATTCTGACATCATGGTTAAGGTCTTAACTCTTACTCTGGACTAATGGTTAAGGTCTTAACTCTTACTCTAGCATCATGGTTAAGGTCTTAACTCTTACTCTGGACTAATGGTTAAGGTCTTAACTCTTACTCTGGACTAATGGTTAAGGTCTTAACTCTGACTCTGGGCTAATGGTTAAGGTCTTAACTCTTACTCTGGACTAATGGTTACGGTCTTATCTCTTAGGCTGGACTAATGGTTAAGGACTTAGACTCTTACTCTGGCATCATGAATAAGGTCTTAGACTCTTACTCTGGACTACTGGTTAATATCTTAATTCTTACTCTGTCATCATGGTTAAGATCTTAACTCTCACTCTGGCATCATGGTTAAGGTCTTAACTCTTACTCTGTACTCATGGTTAAGGTCTTAACTCTTACTCTGACATCATGGTTAAGGTCTTAACTCTTACTCTGGACTAATGGTTAAGGTCTTAACTCTCACTCTGGACTAATGGTTAAGGTCTTAACTCTTACTCTAGCATCATGGTTAAGGTCTTAACTCTTACTCTGGACTAATGGTTAAGGTCTTAACTCTTACTCTGGCATCATGGTTAAGGTCTTAGACTCTTACTCTGGACTAATGGTTAAGGTCTTAACTCTTACTCTGGCATCATGGTTAAGGTCTTAACTCTTACTCTGGACTAATGGTTAAGGTCTTAGACTCTTACTCTGGACTAATGGTTAAGGTCTTAACTCTTTCTCTGGGCTAATGGTTAAGGTCTTAGACTCTTACTCTGGCATCATGGTTAAGGTCTTAAACTCTTACTCTGGCATCAAGGTTAAGGTCTTAACTCTTACTCTGGCATCCTGGTTAAGGTCTTAACTCTTACTCTGGACTAATGGTTAAGGTCTTAACTCTTACTCTGGACTAATGGTTACGGTCCTAACTCTTACTCTGGACTAATGGTTAAGGTCTTAACTCTTACTCTAGCATCATGGTTAAGGTCTTAACTCTTACTCTGGACTAATGGTTAAGGTCTTAACTCTTACTCTGGCATCATGGTTAAGGTCTTAACTCTTACTCTGGCATCATGGTTAAGGTCTTACCTCTTACTCTGGACTAATGGTTAAGGTCTTAGACTCTTACTCTCGACTAATGGTTAAGGTCTTAACTCTTACTCGGGCATCATGGTTAAGGTCTTAGACTCTTACTCTGGACTAATGGTTAAGGTCTGAACTCTTACTCTGGACTAATGGTTAAGGTCTTAACTCTTACTCTGGACTAATGGTTAAGGTCTTAACTCTTACTCTGGACTAATGGTTAAGGTCTTAGACTCTTACTCTCGACTAATGGTTAAGGTCCTAACTCTTACTCTGGCATCATGGTTAAGGTCTTAGAATCTTACTCTGGACTAAGGGCTAAGGTCTTAACTCATACTCTGGACTAATGGTTAAGGTCTTAGACTCTTACTCTGGACTAAGGGCTAAGGTCTTAACTCATACTCTGGACTAATGGTTAAGGTCTTAGACTCTTACTCTGGACTAATGGTTAAGGTCTTAACTCTTACTCTGGACTAATGGTTAAGGTCTTAACTCTTACTCTGGACTAATGGTTAAGGTCTTAACTCTTACTCGGGCATCATGGTTAAGGTCTTAGATTCTTACTCTGGACAAATGGTTAAGGTCTTAAATCTTACTCTGGACTAATGGTTAAGGTCTTAACTCTTACTCTAGCATCATGGTTAATGTCTTAACTCTTACTCTGGACTAATGGTTAAGGTCTTAACTCTTACTCTGGCATCATGGTTAAGGTCTTAACTCTTACTCTGGCATCATGGTTAAGGTCTTACCTCTTACTCTGGACTAATGGTTAAGGTCTTAACTCTTACTCTGGACTAATGGTTAAGGTCTTATCTCTTACTCTGGACTAATGGTTAAGGACTTAGACTCTTACTCTGGCATCATGAATAAGGTCTTAGACTCTTACTCTGGACTACTGGTTAATGTCTTAACTCTTACTCTGGCATCATGGTTAAGGGCTTAACTCTTACTCTGTACTCATGGTTAAGGTCTTAACTCTTATTCTGACATCATGGTTAAGGTCTTAACTCTTACTCTGGACTAATGGTTAAGGTCTTAACTCTTACTCTGGCATCATGGTTAAGGTCTTACCTCTTACTCTGGACTAATGGTTAAGGTCTTAGACTCTTACTCTGGACTAATGGTTAAGGTCTTAACTCTTACTCTGGCATCATGGTTAAGGTCTTAACTCTTACTCTGGACTAATGGTTAAGGTCTTAACTCTTACTCTGGACTAATGGTTAAGGTCTTAACTCTTACTCTGGACTAATGGTTAAGGTCTTAACTCTTAACTCTTACTCTGGACTAATGGTTAAGGTCTTAACTCTTACTCTGGACTAATGGTTAAGGTCTTAACTCTTAACTCTTACTCTGGACTAATGGTTAAGGTCTTAACTCTTACTCTGGACTAATGGTTAAGGTCTTAACTCTTACTCGGGCATCATGGTTAAGGTCTTAGACTCTTACTCTGGAATAATGGTTAAGGTCTTAACTCTTACTCTGGACTAATGGTTAAGGTCTTAACTCTTACTCTGGCATCACGGTTAAGGTCTTAACTCTTACTCTGGACTAATGGTTAAGGTCTTAACTCTTACTCTGGGCTAATGGTTAAGGTCTTAACTCTTACTCTGGACTAATGGTTACGGTCCTAACTCTTACTCTGGACTAATGGTTAAGGTCTTAGACTCTTACTCTGGCATCATGGTTAAGGTCTTAACTCTTACTCTGAACTAATGGTTAATGTCTTAACTCTTACTCTGGCATCATGGTTAAGTTCCTAACTCTTACTGTGGCCTATTGGTTAAGGTCCTAACTCTTACTCTGGCATCATGGTTAAGGTATTAACTCTTACTCTGGCATCATGGTTAAGGTCTTAACTCTTACTCTGGACTAATGGTTAAGGTCTTAACTCTTACTCTGGCATCACGGTTAAGGTCTTAACTCTTACTCTGGACTAATGGTTAAGGTCTTAACTCTTACTCTGGGCTAATGGTTAAGGTCTTAACTCTTTCTCTGGACTAATGGTTAAGGTCTTAACTCTTACTCTGGACTAATGGTTAAGGTCTTAACTCTTACTCTGGGCTAATGATTAAGGTCTTAACTCTTACTCTGGCATCATGGTTAAGGTCTTAACTCTTACTCTGGACTAATGGTTAAGGTCTTAACTCTTACTCTGGACTAATGGTTAAGGTCTTAACTTTTACTCTAGACTAATGGTTAAGGTTTTAACTCTTACTCTGGCATCATGGTTAAGGTCTTCGACTCTTACTCTGGACTAATGGTTAAGGTCTTAACTCTTACTCTGGACTAATGGTTAAGGGCTTAACTCTTACTCTGGCATCATGGTTAAGGTCTTAACTCTTACTCTGGACTAATGGTAAGGTCTTAACTCTTACTCTGGGCTAATGGTTAAGGTCTTAACTCTTACTCTGGACTAATGGTTAAGGTCTTAACTCTTACTCTGGACTAATGGTTAAGGTCTTAACTCTTACTCTGGCATCATGGTTAATGTCTTAAATCTTACTCTGGACTAATGGTTAAGGTCTTAACTCTTACTCTAGGCTAATGGTTAAGGTCTTAACTCTTACTCTGGACTAATGGTTAAGGTCTTATCTCTTACTCTGGACTAATGGTTAAGGACTTAGACTCTTACTCTGGCATCATGAATAAGGTCTTAGACTCTTACTCTGGACTACTGGTTAATGTCTTAACTCTTACTCTGGCATCATGGTTAAGGTCTTAACTCTTACTCTGGACTAATGGTTAAGGTCTTAACTCTTACTCTAGCATCATGGTTAAGGTCTTAACTCTTACTCTGGACTAATGGTTAAGGTCTTAACTCTTACTCTGGGCTAATGGTTAAGGTCTTAACTCTTACTCTGGACTAATGGTTAAGGTCTTAACTCTTACTCTGGACTAATGGTTAAGGTCTTAACTCTTACTCTGGGCTAATGATTAAGGTCTTAACTCTTACTCTGGCATCATGGTTAAGGTCTTAACTCTTACTCTGGACTAATGGTTAAGGTCTTAACTCTTACTCTGGACTAATGGTTAAGGTCTTAACTTTTACTCTAGACTAATGGTTAAGGTTTTAACTCTTACTCTGGCATCATGGTTAAGGTCTTCGACTCTTACTCTGGACTAATGGTTAAGGTCTTAACTCTTACTCTGGACTAATGGTTAAGGGCTAAACTTTTACTCTGGCATCATGGTTAAGGTCTTAACTCTTACTCTGGACTAATGGTAAGGTCTTAACTCTTACTCTGGGCTAATGGTTAAGGTCTTAACTCTTACTCTGGACTAATGGTTAAGGTCTTAACTCTTACGCTGGACTAATGGTTAAGGTCTTAACTCTTACTCTGGACTAATGGTTAAGGTCTTAACTCTTACTCTGGCATCATGGTTAATGTTTTAAATCTTACTCTGGACTAATGGTTAAGGTCTTAACTCTTACTCTGGGCTAATGGTTAAGGTCTTAACTCTTACTCTGGACTAATGGTTAAGGTCTTATCTCTTACTCTGGACTAATGGTTAAGGACTTAGACTCTTACTCTGGCATCATGAATAAGGTCTTAGACTCTTACTCTGGACTACTGGTTAATGTCTTAACTCTTACTCTGGCATCATGGTTATGGGCTTAACTCTTACTCTGTACTCATGGTTAAGGTCTTAACTCTTATTCTGACATCATGGTTAAGGTCTTAACTCTTACTCTGGACTAATGGTTAAGGTCTTAACTCTTACTCTAGCATCATGGTTAAGGTCTTAACTCTTACTCTAGACTAATGGTTAAGGTCTTAACTCTTACTCTGGACTAATGGTTAAGGTCTTAACTCTTACTCTGGGCTAATGGTTAAGGTCTTAACTCTTACTCTGGACTAATGGTTACGGTCTTATCTCTTAGGCTGGACTAATGGTTAAGGACTTAGACTCTTACTCTGGCATCATGAATAAGGTCTTAGACTCTTACTCTGGACTACTGGTTAATATCTTAATTCTTACTCTGTCATCATGGTTAAGGTCTTAACTCTCACTCTGGCATCATGGTTAAGGTCTTAACTCTTACTCTGTACTCATGGTTAAGGTCTTAACTCTTACTCTGACATCATGGTTAAGGTCTTAACTCTTACTCTGGACTAATGGTTAAGGTCTTAACTCTCACTCTGGACTAATGGTTAAGGTCTTAACTCTTACTCTAGCATCATGGTTAAGGTCTTAACTCTTACTCTGGACTAATGGTTAAGGTCTTAACTCTTACTCTGGCATCATGGTTAAGGTCTTAGACTCTTACTCTGGACTAATGGTTAAGGTCTTAACTCTTACTCTGGCATCATGGTTAAGGTCTTAACTCTTACTCTGGACTAATGGTTAAGGTCTTAGACTCTTACTCTGGACTAATGGTTAAGGTCTTAACTCTTTCTCTGGGCTAATGGTTAAGGTCTTAGACTCTTACTCTGGCATCATGGTTAAGGTCTTAAACTCTTACTCTGGCATCAAGGTTAAGGTCTTAACTCTTACTCTGGCATCCTGGTTAAGGTCTTAACTCTTACTCTGGACTAATGGTTAAGGTCTTAACTCTTACTCTGGACTAATGGTTACGGTCCTAACTCTTACTCTGGACTAATGGTTAAGGTCTTAACTCTTACTCTAGCATCATGGTTAAGGTCTTAACTCTTACTCTGGACTAATGGTTAAGGTCTTAACTCTTACTCTGGCATCATGGTTAAGGTCTTAACTCTTACTCTGGCATCATGGTTAAGGTCTTACCTCTTACTCTGGACTAATGGTTAAGGTCTTAGACTCTTACTCTCGACTAATGGTTAAGGTCTTAACTCTTACTCGGGCATCATGGTTAAGGTCTTAGACTCTTACTCTGGAATAATGGTTAAGGTCTTAACTCTTACTCTGGACTAATGGTTAAGGTCTTAACTCTTACTCTGGCATCACGGTTAAGGTCTTAACTCTTACTCTGGACTAATGGTTAAGGTCTTAACTCTTACTCTGGGCTAATGGTTAAGGTCTTAACTCTTACTCTGGACTAATGGTTACGGTCCTAACTCTTACTCTGGACTAATGGTTAAGGTCTTAGACTCTTACTCTGGCATCATGGTTAAGGTCTTAACTCTTACTCTGAACTAATGGTTAATGTCTTAACTCTTACTCTGGCATCATGGTTAAGTTCCTAACTCTTACTGTGGCCTATTGGTTAAGGTCCTAACTCTTACTCTGGCATCATGGTTAAGGTATTAACTCTTACTCTGGCATCATGGTTAAGGTCTTAACTCTTACTCTGGACTAATGGTTAAGGTCTTAACTCTTACTCTGGGCTAATGGTTAAGGTCTTAACTCTTTCTCTGGACTAATGGTTAAGGTCTTAACTCTTACTCTGGACTAATGGTTAAGGTCTTAACTCTTACTCTGGGCTAATGATTAAGGTCTTAACTCTTACTCTGGCATCATGGTTAAGGTCTTAACTCTTACTCTGGACTAATGGTTAAGGTCTTAACTCTTACTCTGGACTAATGGTTAAGGTCTTAACTTTTACTCTAGACTAATGGTTAAGGTTTTAACTCTTACTCTGGCATCATGGTTAAGGTCTTCGACTCTTACTCTGGACTAATGGTTAAGGTCTTAACTCTTACTCTGGACTAATGGTTAAGGGCTTAACTCTTACTCTGGCATCATGGTTAAGGTCTTAACTCTTACTCTGGACTAATGGTAAGGTCTTAACTCTTACTCTGGGCTAATGGTTAAGGTCTTAACTCTTACTCTGGACTAATGGTTAAGGTCTTAACTCTTACTCTGGACTAATGGTTAAGGTCTTAACTCTTACTCTGGCATCATGGTTAATGTCTTAAACCTTACTCTGGACTAATGGTTAAGGTCTTAACTCTTACTCTGGGCTAATGGTTAAGGTCTTAACTCTTACTCTGGACTAATGGTTAAGGTCTTATCTCTTACTCTGGACTAATGGTTAAGGACTTAGACTCTTACTCTGGCATCATGAATAAGGTCTTAGACTCTTACTCTGGACTACTGGTTAATGTCTTAACTCTTACTCTGGCATCATGGTTAAGGGCTTAACTCTTACTCTGTACTCATGGTTAAGGTCTTAACTCTTACTCTGACATCATGGTTAAGGTCTTAACTCTTACTCTGGACTAATGGTTAAGGTCTTAACTCTTACTCTGGGCTAATGGTTAAGGTCTTAACTCTTTCTCTGGACTAATGGTTAAGGTCTTAACTCTTACTCTGGACTAATGGTTAAGGTCTTAACTCTTACTCTGGGCTAATGATTAAGGTCTTAACTCTTACTCTGGCATCATGGTTAAGGTCTTAACTCTTACTCTGGACTAATGGTTAAGGTCTTAACTCTTACTCTGGACTAATGGTTAAGGTCTTAACTTTTACTCTAGACTAATGGTTAAGGTTTTAACTCTTACTCTGGCATCATGGTTAAGGTCTTCGACTCTTACTCTGGACTAATGGTTAAGGTCTTAACTCTTACTCTAGACTAATGGTTAAGGGCTTAACTCTTACTCTGGCATCATGGTTAAGGTCTTAACTCTTACTCTGGACTAATGGTAAGGTCTTAACTCTTACTCTGGGCTAATGGTTAAGGTCTTAACTCTTACTCTGGACTAATGGTTAAGGTCTTAACTCTTACTCTGGACTAATGGTTAAGGTCTTAACTCTTACTCTGGCATCATGGTTAATGTCTTAAACCTTACTCTGGACTAATGGTTAAGGTCTTAACTCTTACTCTGGGCTAATGGTTAAGGTCTTAACTCTTACTCTGGACTAATGAATAAGGTCTTAGACTCTTACTCTGGACTAATGGTTAAGGACTTAGACTCTTACTCTGGCATCATGAATAAGGTCTTAGACTCTTACTCTGGACTACTGGTTAATGTCTTAACTCTTACTCTGGCATCATGGTTAAGGGCTTAACTCTTACTCTGTACTCATGGTTAAGGTCTTAACTCTTACTCTGACATCATGGTTAAGGTCTTAACTCTTACTCTGGACTAATGGTTAAGGTCTTAACTCTTACTCTAGCATCATGGTTAAGGTCTTAACTCTTACTCTGGACTAATGGTTAAGGTCTTAACTCTTACTCTAGCATCATGGTTAAGGTCTTAACTCTTACTCTGGGCTAATGGTTAAGGTCTTAACTCTTACTCTGGCATCATGGTTAAGGTCTTAACTCTTACTCTGGCATCATGGTTAAGGTCTTACCTCTTACTCTGGACTAATGGTTAAGGTCTTAACTCTTACTCTGGACTAATGGTTAAGGTCTTATCTCTTACTCTGGACTAATGGTTAAGGACTTAGACTCTTACTCTGGCATCATGAATAAGGTCTTAGACTCTTACTCTGGACTACTGGTTAATGTCTTAACTCTTACTCTGGCATCATGGTTAAGGGCTTAACTCTTACTCTGTACTCATGGTTAAGGTCTTAACTCTTATTCTGACATCATGGTTAAGGTCTTAACTCTTACTCTGGACTAATGGTTAAGGTCTTAACTCTTACTCTGGCATCATGGTTAAGGTCTTACCTCTTACTCTGGACTAATGGTTAAGGTCTTAGACTCTTAATCTGGACTAATGGTTAAGGTCTTAACTCTTACTCTGGCATCATGGTTAAGGTCTTAACTCTTACTCTGGACTAATGGTTAAGGTCTTAACTCTTACTCTGGACTAATGGTTAAGGTCTTAACTCTTACTCTGGACTAATGGTTAAGGTCTTAACTCTTAACTCTTACTCTGGACTAATGGTTAAGGTCTTAACTCTTACTCTGGACTAATGGTTAAGGTCTTAACTCTTACTCGGACATCATGGTTAAGGTCTTAGACTCTTACTCTGGAATAATGGTTAAGGTCTTAACTCTTACTCTGGACTAATGGTTAAGGTCTTAACTCTTACTCTGGCATCACGGTTAAGGTCTTAACTCTTACTCTGGACTAATGGTTAAGGTCTTAACTCTTACTCTGGGCTAATGGTTAAGGTCTTAACTCTTACTCTGGACTAATGGTTACGGTCCTAACTCTTACTCTGGACTAATGGTTAAGGTCTTAGACTCTTACTCTGGCATCATGGTTAAGGTCTTAACTCTTACTCTGAACTAATGGTTAATGTCTTAACTCTTACTCTGGCATCATGGTTAAGTTCCTAACTCTTACTGTGGCCTATTGGTTAAGGTCCTAACTCTTACTCTGGCATCATGGTTAAGGTATTAACTCTTACTCTGGCATCATGGTTAAGGTCTTAACTCTTACTCTGGACTAATGGTTAAGGTCTTAACTCTTACTCTGGCATCACGGTTAAGGTCTTAACTCTTACTCTGGACTAATGGTTAAGGTCTTAACTCTTACTCTGGGCTAATGGTTAAGGTCTTAACTCTTTCTCTGGACTAATGGTTAAGGTCTTAACTCTTACTCTGGACTAATGGTTAAGGTCTTAACTCTTACTCTGGGCTAATGATTAAGGTCTTAACTCTTACTCTGGCATCATGGTTAAGGTCTTAACTCTTACTCTGGACTAATGGTTAAGGTCTTAACTCTTACTCTGGACTAATGGTTAAGGTCTTAACTTTTACTCTAGACTAATGGTTAAGGTTTTAACTCTTACTCTGGCATCATGGTTAAGGTCTTCGACTCTTACTCTGGACTAATGGTTAAGGTCTTAACTCTTACTCTGGACTAATGGTTAAGGGCTTAACTCTTACTCTGGCATCATGGTTAAGGTCTTAACTCTTACTCTGGACTAATGGTAAGGTCTTAACTCTTACTCTGGGCTAATGGTTAAGGTCTTAACTCTTACTCTGGACTAATGGTTAAGGTCTTAACTCTTACTCTGGACTAATGGTTAAGGTCTTAACTCTTACTCTGGCATCATGGTTAATGTCTTAAATCTTACTCTGGACTAATGGTTAAGGTCTTAACTCTTACTCTAGGCTAATGGTTAAGGTCTTAACTCTTACTCTGGACTAATGGTTAAGGTCTTATCTCTTACTCTGGACTAATGGTTAAGGACTTAGACTCTTACTCTGGCATCATGAATTAGGTCTTAGACTCTTACTCTGGACTACTGGTTAATGTCTTAACTCTTACTCTGGCATCATGGTTAAGGTCTTAACTCTTACTCTGGACTAATGGTTAAGGTCTTAACTCTTACTCTAGCATCATGGTTAAGGTCTTAACTCTTACTCTGGACTAATGGTTAAGGTCTTAACTCTTACTCTGGGCTAATGGTTAAGGTCTTAACTCTTACTCTGGACTAATGGTTAAGGTCTTAACTCTTACTCTGGACTAATGGTTAAGGTCTTAACTCTTACTCTGGGCTAATGATTAAGGTCTTAACTCTTACTCTGGCATCATGGTTAAGGTCTTAACTCTTACTCTGGACTAATGGTTAAGGTCTTAACTCTTACTCTGGACTAATGGTTAAGGTCTTAACTTTTACTCTAGACTAATGGTTAAGGTTTTAACTCTTACTCTGGCATCATGGTTAAGGTCTTCGACTCTTACTCTGGACTAATGGTTAAGGTCTTAACTCTTACTCTGGACTAATGGTTAAGGGCTAAACTTTTACTCTGGCATCATGGTTAAGGTCTTAACTCTTACTCTGGACTAATGGTAAGGTCTTAACTCTTACTCTGGGCTAATGGTTAAGGTCTTAACTCTTACTCTGGACTAATGGTTAAGGTCTTAACTCTTACGCTGGACTAATGGTTAAGGTCTTAACTCTTACTCTGGACTAATGGTTAAGGTCTTAACTCTTACTCTGGCATCATGGTTAATGTTTTAAATCTTACTCTGGACTAATGGTTAAGGTCTTAACTCTTACTCTGGGCTAATGGTTAAGGTCTTAACTCTTACTCTGGACTAATGGTTAAGGTCTTATCTCTTACTCTGGACTAATGGTTAAGGACTTAGACTCTTACTCTGGCATCATGAATAAGGTCTTAGACTCTTACTCTGGACTACTGGTTAATGTCTTAACTCTTACTCTGGCATCATGGTTATGGGCTTAACTCTTACTCTGTACTCATGGTTAAGGTCTTAACTCTTATTCTGACATCATGGTTAAGGTCTTAACTCTTACTCTGGACTAATGGTTAAGGTCTTAACTCTTACTCTAGCATCATGGTTAAGGTCTTAACTCTTACTCTGGACTAATGGTTAAGGTCTTAACTCTTACTCTGGACTAATGGTTAAGGTCTTAACTCTTACTCTGGGCTAATGGTTAAGGTCTTAACTCTTACTCTGGACTAATGGTTACGGTCTTATCTCTTACGCTGGACTAATGGTTAAGGACTTAGACTCTTACTCTGGCATCATGAATAAGGTCTTAGACTCTTACTCTGGACTACTGGTTAATATCTTAATTCTTACTCTGTCATCATGGTTAAGGTCTTAACTCTCACTCTGGCATCATGGTTAAGGTCTTAACTCTTACTCTGTACTCATGGTTAAGGTCTTAACTCTTACTCTGACATCATGGTTAAGGTCTTAACTCTTACTCTGGACTAATGGTTAAGGTCTTAACTCTCACTCTGGACTAATGGTTAAGGTCTTAACTCTTACTCTAGCATCATGGTTAAGGTCTTAACTCTTACTCTGGACTAATGGTTAAGGTCTTAACTCTTACTCTGGCATCATGGTTAAGGTCTTAGACTCTTACTCTGGACTAATGGTTAAGGTCTTAACTCTTACTCTGGCATCATGGTTAAGGTCTTAACTCTTACTCTGGACTAATGGTTAAGGTCTTAGACTCTTACTCTGGACTAATGGTTAAGGTCTTAACTCTTTCTCTGGGCTAATGGTTAAGGTCTTAGACTCTTACTCTGGCATCATGGTTAAGGTCTTAAACTCTTACTCTGGCATCAAGGTTAAGGTCTTAACTCTTACTCTGGCATCCTGGTTAAGGTCTTAACTCTTACTCTGGACTAATGGTTAAGGTCTTAACTCTTACTCTGGACTAATGGTTACGGTCCTAACTCTTACTCTGGACTAATGGTTAAGGTCTTAACTCTTACTCTAGCATCATGGTTAAGGTCTTAACTCTTACTCTGGACTAATGGTTAAGGTCTTAACTCTTACTCTGGCATCATGGTTAAGGTCTTAACTCTTACTCTGGCATCATGGTTAAGGTCTTACCTCTTACTCTGGACTAATGGTTAAGGTCTTAGACTCTTACTCTCGACTAATGGTTAAGGTCTTAACTCTTACTCGGGCATCATGGTTAAGGTCTTAGACTCTTACTCTGGAATAATGGTTAAGGTCTTAACTCTTACTCTGGACTAATGGTTAAGGTCTTAACTCTTACTCTGGCATCACGGTTAAGGTCTTAACTCTTACTCTGGACTAATGGTTAAGGTCTTAACTCTTACTCTGGGCTAATGGTTAAGGTCTTAACTCTTACTCTGGACTAATGGTTACGGTCCTAACTCTTACTCTGGACTAATGGTTAAGGTCTTAGACTCTTACTCTGGCATCATGGTTAAGGTCTTAACTCTTACTCTGAACTAATGGTTAATGTCTTAACTCTTACTCTGGCATCATGGTTAAGTTCCTAACTCTTACTGTGGCCTATTGGTTAAGGTCCTAACTCTTACTCTGGCATCATGGTTAAGGTATTAACTCTTACTCTGGCATCATGGTTAAGGTCTTAACTCTTACTCTGGACTAATGGTTAAGGTCTTAACTCTTACTCTGGGCTAATGGTTAAGGTCTTAACTCTTTCTCTGGACTAATGGTTAAGGTCTTAACTCTTACTCTGGACTAATGGTTAAGGTCTTAACTCTTACTCTGGGCTAATGATTAAGGTCTTAACTCTTACTCTGGCATCATGGTTAAGGTCTTAACTCTTACTCTGGACTAATGGTTAAGGTCTTAACTCTTACTCTGGACTAATGGTTAAGGTCTTAACTTTTACTCTAGACTAATGGTTAAGGTTTTAACTCTTACTCTGGCATCATGGTTAAGGTCTTCGACTCTTACTCTGGACTAATGGTTAAGGTCTTAACTCTTACTCTGGACTAATGGTTAAGGGCTTAACTCTTACTCTGGCATCATGGTTAAGGTCTTAACTCTTACTCTGGACTAATGGTAAGGTCTTAACTCTTACTCTGGGCTAATGGTTAAGGTCTTAACTCTTACTCTGGACTAATGGTTAAGGTCTTAACTCTTACTCTGGACTAATGGTTAAGGTCTTAACTCTTACTCTGGCATCATGGTTAATGTCTTAAACCTTACTCTGGACTAATGGTTAAGGTCTTAACTCTTACTCTGGGCTAATGGTTAAGGTCTTAACTCTTACTCTGGACTAATGGTTAAGGTCTTATCTCTTACTCTGGACTAATGGTTAAGGACTTAGACTCTTACTCTGGCATCATGAATAAGGTCTTAGACTCTTACTCTGGACTACTGGTTAATGTCTTAACTCTTACTCTGGCATCATGGTTAAGGGCTTAACTCTTACTCTGTACTCATGGTTAAGGTCTTAACTCTTACTCTGACATCATGGTTAAGGTCTTAACTCTTACTCTGGACTAATGGTTAAGGTCTTAACTCTTACTCTGGGCTAATGGTTAAGGTCTTAACTCTTTCTCTGGACTAATGGTTAAGGTCTTAACTCTTACTCTGGACTAATGGTTAAGGTCTTAACTCTTACTCTGGGCTAATGATTAAGGTCTTAACTCTTACTCTGGCATCATGGTTAAGGTCTTAACTCTTACTCTGGCATCATGGTTAAGGTCTTAACTCTTACTCTGGACTAATGGTTAAGGTCTTAACTCTTACTCTGGACTAATGGTTAAGGTCTTAACTTTTACTCTAGACTAATGGTTAAGGTTTTAACTCTTACTCTGGCATCATGGTTAAGGTCTTCGACTCTTACTCTGGACTAATGGTTAAGGTCTTAACTCTTACTCTGGATTAATGGTTAAGGGCTTAACTCTTACTCTGGCATCATGGTTAAGGTCTTAACTCTTACTCTGGACTAATGGTAAGGTCTTAACTCTTACTCTGGGCTAATGGTTAAGGTCTTAACTCTTACTCTGGACTAATGGTTAAGGTCTTAACTCTTACTCTGGACTAATGGTTAAGGTCTTAACTCTTACTCTGGCATCATGGTTAATGTCTTAAACCTTACTCTGGACTAATGGTTAAGGTCTTAACTCTTACTCTGGGCTAATGGTTAAGGTCTTAACTCTTACTCTGGACTAATGAATAAGGTCTTAGACTCTTACTCTGGACTAATGGTTAAGGACTTAGACTCTTACTCTGGCATCATGAATAAGGTCTTAGACTCTTACTCTGGACTACTGGTTAATGTCTTAACTCTTACTCTGGCATCATGGTTAAGGGCTTAACTCTTACTCTGTACTCATGGTTAAGGTCTTAACTCTTACTCTGACATCATGGTTAAGGTCTTAACTCTTACTCTGGACTAATGGTTAAGGTCTTAACTCTTACTCTAGCATCATGGTTAAGGTCTTAACTCTTACTCTGGACTAATGGTTAAGGTCTTAACTCTTACTCTGGACTAATGGTTAAGGTCTTAACTCTTACTCTGGGCTAATGGTTAAGGTCTTAACTCTTACTCTGGACTAATGGTTAAGGTCTTATCTCTTACGCTGGACTAATGGTTAAGGACTTAGACTCTTACTCTGGCATCATGAATAAGGTCTTAGACTCTTACTCTGGACTACTGGTTAATATCTTAATTCTTACTCTGTCATCATGGTTAAGGTCTTAACTCTCACTCTGGCATCATGGTTAAGGTCTTAACTCTTACTCTGTACTCATGGATAAGGTCTTAACTCTTACTCTGACATCATGGTTAAGGTCTTAACTCTCACTCTGGACTAATGGTTAAGGTCTTAACTCTTACTGTAGCATCATGGTTAAGGTCTTAACTCTTACTCTGGACTAATGGTTAAGGTCTTAACTCTTACTCTGGCATCATGGTTAAGGTCTTAGACTCTTACTCTGGACTAATGGTTAAGGTCTTAACTCTTACTCTGGCATCATGGTTAAGGTCTTAACTCTTACTCTGGACTAATGGTTAAGGTCTTAGACTCTTACTCTGGACTAATGGTTAAGGTCTTAACTCTTTCTCTGGGCTAATGGTTAAGGTCTTAACTCTTACTCTGGCATCATGGTTAAGGTCTTAACTCTTACACTGGACTAATGGTTAAGGTCTGAACTCTTACTCTGGACTAATGGTTAAGGTCTTAACTCTTACTCTGGACTAATGGTTAAGGTCTTAACTCTTACTCTGGACTAATGGTTAAGGTCTTAGACTCTTACTCTCGACTAATGGTTAAGGTCCTAACTCTTACTCTGGCATCATGGTTAAGGTCTTAGACTCTTACTCTGGACTAAGGGCTAAGGTCTTAACTCATACTCTGGACTAATGGTTAAGGTCTTAGACTCTTACTCTGGACTAATGGTTAAGGTCTTAACTCTTACTCTGGACTAATGGTTAAGGTCTTAACTCTTACTCGGGCATCATGGTTAAGGTCTTAGACTCTTACTCTGGACTAATGGTTAAGGTCTTAAATCTTACTCTGGACTAATGGTTAAGGTCTTAACTCTTACTCTAGCATCATGGTTAAGGTCTTAACTCTTACTCTGGACTAATGGTTAAGGTCTTAACTCTTACTCTGGCATCATGGTTAAGGTCTTAACTCTTACTCTGGCATCATGGTTAAGGTCTTACCTCTTACTCTGGACTAATGGTTAAGGTCTTAGACTCTTACTCTGGACTAATGGTTAAGGTCTTAACTCTTACTCGGGCATCATGGTTAAGGTCTTAGACTCTTACTCTGGACTAATGGTTAAGGTCTTAACTCTTACTCTGGACTAATGGTTAAGGTCTTAACTCTTACTCTGGCATCATGGTTAAGGTCTTACCTCTTGCTCTGGACTAATGGTTAAGGTCTTAGACTCGTACTCTGGACTAATGGTTAAGGTCTTAACTCTTACTCTGGCATCATGGTTAAGGTCTTAACTCTTACTCTGGACTAATGGTTAAGGTCTTAACTCTTACTCTGGACTAATGGTTAAGGTCTTAACTCTTACTCTGGACTGATGGTTAAGGTCTTAACTCTTAACTCTTACTCTGGACTAATGGTTAAGGTCTTAACTCTTACTCTGGACTAATGGTTAAGGTCTTAACTCTTACTCGGGCATCATGGTTAAGGTCTTAGACTCTTACTCTGGAATAATGGTTAAGGTCTTAACTCTTACTCTGGACTAATGGTTAAGGTCTTAACTCTTACTCTGGCATCACGGTTAAGGTCTTAACTCTTAATCTGGACTAATGGTTAAGGTCTTATCTCTTACTCTGGGCTAATGGTTAAGGTCTTAACTCTTACTCTGGACTAATGGTTAAGGTCCTAACTCTTACTCTGGACTAATGGTTAAGGTCTTAGACTCTTACTCTGGCATCATGGTTAAGGTCTTAACTCTTACTCTGAACTAATGGTTAATGTCTTAACTCTTACTCTGGCATCATGGTTAAGTTCCTAACTCTTACTGTGGCCTATTGGATAAGGTCCTAACTCTTACTCTGGCATCATGGTTAAGGTATTAACTCTTACTCTGGCATCATGGTTAAGGTCTTAACTCTTACTCTGGACTAATGGTAAAGGTCTTAACTCTTACTCTGGCATCACGGTTAAGGTCTTAACTCTTTCTCTGGACTAATGGTTAAGGTCTTAACTCTTACTCTGGGCTAATGGTTAAGGTCTTAACTCTTACTCTGGACTAATGGTTAAGGTCTTAACTCTTACTCTGGACTAATGGTTAAGCTCTTAACTCTTACTCTGGGCTAATGATTAAGGTCTTAACTCTTACTCTGGCATCATGGTTAAGGTCTTAACTCTTACTTTGGCATCATGGTTAAGGTCTTAGACTCTTACTCTGGAATAATGGTTAAGGTCTTAACTCTTACTCTGGACTAATGGTTAAGGTCTTAACTCTTACTCTGTCATCATGGTTAAGGTCTTAACTCTTACTCTGGACTAATGGTTAAGGTCTTAACTCTTACTCTGGCATCAAGGTTAAGGTCTTAACTCTTACTCTGGACTAATGGTTAAGGTCTTAACTCTTACTCTGGACTAATGGTTAAGGTCTTAACTCTTACTCTTGACTAATGGTTAAGGTCTTAACTCTTACTCTGGACTAATGGTTAAGGTCTTAGACTCTTACTCTGGCATCATGGTTAAGGTTTTAACTCTTACTCTGGCATCATGGTTAAGGTCTTACCTCTTACTCTGGACTAATGGTTAAGGTCTTAGACTCTTACTCTGGACTAATGGTTAAGGTCTTAACTCTTACTCTGGCATCATGGTTAAGGTCTTAGACTCTTACTCTGGACTAATGGTTAAGGTCTTAACTCTTACTCTGGACTAATGGTTAAGGTCTTAACTCTTACTCTGGACTAATGGTTAAGGTCTTAACTCTTACTCTAGACTAATGGTTAAGGTTTTAACTCTTACTCTGGCATCATGGTTAAGGTCTTCGACTCTTACTCTGGACTAATGGTTAAGGTCTTAGACTCTTACTCTGGCATCATGGTTAAGGTCTTAACTCCTACTCTGGCATCATTGTTAAGGTCTTAACTCTTACTCTGGCATCATGGTTAAGGTCTTAACTCTTACTCTGGACTAATGGTTAAGGTCTTAACTCTTACTCTGGACTAATGGTTAAGGTCTTAACTCTTACTCTGGCATCATGGTTAAGGTATTAACTCTTACTCTGGCATCATGGTTAAGGTCTTAACTCTTACTCTGGCATCATGGTTAAGGTCTTAGACTCTTACTCTGGACTAATGGTTAAGGTCTTAACTCTCACTCTGGGCTAATGGTTAAGGTCTTAACTCTTACTCTGGACTAATGGTTAAGGTCTTAACTCTTACTCTGGACTAATGGTTAAGGTCTTAACTCTTACTCTGGCATCATGGTTAAGGTCTTAACTCTTACTCTGGACTAATGGTTAAGGTCCTAACTCTTACTCTTGACTAATGTTTAAGGTCTTAACTCTTACTCTGGACTAATGGTTAAGGTCTTAGACTCTTACTCTGGCATCATGGTTAAGGTTTTAACTCTTACTCTGGCATCATGGTTAAGGTCTTACCTCTTACTCTGGACTAATGGTTAAGGTCTTAGACTCTTACTCTGGACTAATGGTTAAGGTCTTAACTCTTACTCTGGCATCATGGTTAAGGTCTTAGACTCTTACTCTGGACTAATGGTTAAGGTCTTAACTCTTACTCTGGACTAATGGTTAAGGTCTTAACTCTTACTCTGGACTAATGGTTAAGGTCTTAACTCTTAACTCTTACTCTGGACTAATGGTTAAGGTCTTAACTCTTACTCTGGACTAATGGTTAAGGTCTTAACTCTTACTCTGGCATCATGGTTAAGGTCTTAGACTCTTACTCTGGAATAATGGTTAAGGTCTTAACTCTTACTCTGGACTAATGGTTAAGGTCTTAACTCTTACTCTGGCATCACGGTTAAGGTCTTAACTCTTACTCTGGACTAATGGTTAAGGTCTTAACTCTTACTCTGTGCTAACGGTTAAGGTCTTAACTCTTACTATGGACTAATGGTTAAGGTCCTAACTCTTACTCTGGACTAATGGTTAAGGTCTTAGACTCTTACTCTGGCACCATGGTTAAGGTCTTAACTCTTACTCTGAACTAATGGTTAATGTCTTAACTCTTACTCTGGCATCAAGGTTAATGTCTTAACTCTTACTCTGGCATCAAGGTTAAGGTCTTAACTCTTACTCTGGACTAATGGTTAAGGTCTTAACTCTTACTCTGGGCTAATGGTTAAGGTCTTAACTCTTACTGTGGCCTATTGGTTAAGGTCCTAACTCTTACTCTGGCATTATGGTTAAGGTATTAACTCTTACTCTGTCATCATGGTTAAGGTCTTAACTCTTACTCTGGACTAATGGTTAAGGTCTTAACTCTTACTCTGGACTAATGGTTAAGGTCTTAACTCTTACTCTGGGCTAATGATTAAGGTCTTAACTCTTACTCTGGCATCATGGTTAAGGTCTTAACTCTTACTCTGGACTAATGGTTAAGGTCTTAACTCTTACTCTGGACTAATGGTTAAGGTCTTAACTCTTACTCTAGACTAATGGTTAAGGTTTTAACTCTTACTCTGGCATCATGGTTAAGGTCTTCAACTCTTACTCTGGACTAATGGTTAAGGTCTTAACTCTTACTCTGGACTAATGGTTAAGGGCTTAACTCTTACTCTGGCATCATGGTTAAGGTCTTAACTCTTACTCTGGACTAATGGTAAGGTCTTAACTCTTACTCTGGGCTAATGGTTAAGGTCTTAACTCTTACTCTGGACTAATGGTTAAGGTCTTAACTCTTACTCTGGCATCAAGGTTAAGGTCTTAACTCTTACTCTGGACTAATGGTTAAGGTCTTAACTCTTACTCTGGGCTAATGGTTAAGGTCTTAACTTTTACTCTGGACTAATGGTTAAGGTCTTAACTCTTACTCTGGACTAATGGTTAAGGTCTTAACTCTTACTCTGGACTAATGGTTAAGGTCTTAACTCTTACTCTGGGCTAATGATTAAGGTCTTAACTCTTACTCTGGCATCATGGTTAAGGTCTTAACTCTTACTCTGGACTAATGGTTAAGGTCTTAACTCTTACTCTGGACTAATGGTTAAGGTCTTAACTCTTACTCTAGACTAATGGTTAAGGTTTTAACTCCTACTCTGGCATCATGGTTAAGGTCTTCGACTCTTACTCTGGACTAATGGTTAAGGTCTTAACTCTTACTCTGGACTAATGGTTAAGGGCTTAACTCTTACTCTGGCATCATGGTTAAGGTCTTAACTCTTACTCTGGCCTAATGGTAAGGTCTTAACTCTTACTCTGGGCTAATGGTTAAGGTCTTAACTCTTACTCTGGACTAATGGTTAAGGTCTTAACTCTTACTCTGGCATCATGGTTAATGTCTTAACTCTTACTCTGGACTAATGGTTAAGGTCTTAACTCTTACTCTGGGCTAATGGTTAAGGTCTTAACTCTTACTCTGGACTAATGGTTAAGGTCTTATCTCTTACTCTGGACTAATGGTTAAGGACTTAGACTCTTACTCTGGCATCATGAATAAGGTCTTAGACTCTTACTCTGGACTACTGGTTAATGTCTTAACTCTTACTCTGGCATCATGGTTAAGGGCTTAACTCTTACTCTGTACTCATGGTTAAGGTCTTAACTCTTACTCTGACATCATGGTTAAGGTCTTAACTCTTACTCTGGACTAATGGTTAAGGTCTTAACTCTCACTCTGGACTAATGGTTAAGGTCTTAACTCTTACTCTAGCATCATGGTTAAGGTCTTAACTCTTACTCTGGACTAATGGTTAAGGTCTTAACTCTTACTCTGGACTAATGGTTAAGGTCTTAACTCTTACTCTGGCATCATGGTTAAGGTCTTAGACTCTTACTCTGGAATAATGGTTAAGGTCTTAACTCTTACTCTGGACTAATGGTTAAGGTCTTAACGCTTACTCTGGCATCACGGTTAAGGTCTTAACTCTTACTCTGGACTAATGGTTAAGGTCTTAACTCTTACTCTGTGCTAATGGTTAAGGTCTTAACTCTTACTATGGACTAATGGTTAAGGTCCTAACTCTTACTCTGGACTAATGGTTAAGGTCTTAGACTCTTACTCTGGCACCATGGTTAAGGTCTTAACTCTTACTCTGAACTAATGGTTAATGTCTTAACTCTTACTCTGGCATCATAGTTAAGTTCCTAACTCTTACTGTGGCCTATTGGTTAAGGTCCTAACTCTTACTCTGGCATTATGGTTAAGGTATTAACTCTTACTCTGGCATCATGGTTAAGGTCTTAACTCTTACTCTGGACTAATGGTTAAGGTCTTAACTCTTACTCTGGCATCAAGGTTAAGGTCTTAACTCTTACTCTGGACTAATGGTTAAGGTCTTAACTCTTACTCTGGGCTAATGGTTAAGGTCTTAACTCTTACTCTGGACTAATGGTTAAGGTCTTAACTCTTACTCTGGACTAATGGTTAAGGTCTTAACTCTTACTCTGGGCTAATGATTAAGGTCTTAACTCTTACTCTGGCATCATGGTTAAGGTCTTAACTCTTACTCTGGACTAATGGTTAAGGTCTTAACTCTTACTCTGGACTAATGGTTAAGGTCTTAACTCTTACTCTAGACTAATGGTTAAGGTTTTAACTCTTACTCTGGCATCATGGTTAAGGTCTTCAACTCTTACTCTGGACTAATGGTTAAGGTCTTAACTCTTACTCTGGACTAATGGTTAAGGGCTTAACTCTTACTCTGGCATCATGGTTAAGGTCTTAACTCTTACTCTGGACTAATAGTAAGGTCTTAACTCTTACTCTGGGCTAATGGTTAAGGTCTTAACTCTTACTCTGGACTAATGGTTAAGGTCTTAACTCTTACTCTGGCATCAAGGTTAAGGTCTTAACTCTTACTCTGGACTAATGGTTAAGGTCTTAACTCTTACTCTGGGCTAATGGTTAAGGTCTTAACTCTTACTCTGGACTAATGGTTAAGGTCTTAACTCTTACTCTGGACTAATGGTTAAGGTCTTAACTCTTACTCTGGGCTAATGATTAAGGTCTTAACTCTTACTCTGGCATCATGGTTAAGGTCTTAACTCTTACTCTGGACTAATGGTTAAGGTCTTAACTCTTACTCTGGACTAATGGTTAAGGTCTTAACTCTTACTCTGGCATCATGGTTAAGGTCTTAGACTCTTACTCTGGAATAATGGTTAAGGTCTTAACTCTTACTCTGGACTAATGGTTAAGGTCTTAACTCTTACTCTGGCATCAAGGTTAAGGTCTTAACTCTTACTCTGGACTAATGGTTAAGGTCTTAACTCTTACTCTGGGCTAATGGTTAAGGTCTTAACTCTTACTCTGGACTAATGGTTAAGGTCTTAACTCTTACTCTGGACTAATGGTTAAGGTCTTAACTCTTACTCTGGGCTAATGATTAAGGTCTTAACTCTTACTCTGGCATCATGGTTAAGGTCTTAACTCTTACTCTGGACTAATGGTAAGGTCTTAACTCTTACTCTGGGCTAATGGTTAAGGTCTTAACTCTTACTCTGGACTAATGGTTAAGGTCTTAACTCTTACTCTGGCATCATGGTTAATGTCTTAACTCTTACTCTGGACTAATGGTTAAGGTCTTAACTCTTACTCTGGGCTAATGGTTAAGGTCTTAACTCTTACTCTGGACTAATGGTTAAGGTCTTATCTCTTACTCTGGACTAATGGTTAAGGACTTAGACTCTTACTCTGGCATCATGAATAAGGTCTTAGACTCTTACTCTGGACTACTGGTTAATGTCTTAACTCTTACTCTGGCATCATGGTTAAGGGCTTAACTCGTACTCTGTACTCATGGTTAAGGTCTTAACTCTTACTCTGACATCATGGTTAAGGTCTTAACTCTTACTCTGGACTAATGGTTAAGGTCTTAACTCTCACTCTGGACTAATGGTTAAGGTCTTAACTCTTACTCCAGCATCATGGTTAAGGTCTTAACTCTTACTCTGGACTAATGGTTAAGGTCTTAACTCTTACTCTGGATTAATGGTTAAGGTCTTAACTCTTACTCTGGCATCATGGTTAAGGTCTTAGACTCTTACTCTGGACTAATGGTTAAGGTCTTAACTCTTACTCTGGCATCATGGTTAAGGTCTTAACTCTTACTCTGGACTAATGGGTAAGGTCTTAGACTCTTACTCTGGACTAAGAGTTAAGGTTTTAACTCTTTCTCTGGGCTAATGGTTAAGGTCTTAGACTCTTACTCTGGCATCATGGTTAAGGTCTTAGACTCTTACTCTGGCATCAAGGTTAAGGTCTTAACTCTTACTCTGGCATCATGGTTAAGGTCTTAACTCTTACTCTGGACTAATGGTTAAGGTCTGAACTCTTACTCTGGACTAATGGTTAAGGTCTTAACTCTCACTCTGGACTAATGGTTAAGGTCTTAACTCTTACTCTGGACTAATGGTTAAGGTCTTAGACTCTTACTCTCGACTAATGGTTAAGGACTTAACTCTTACTCTGGCATCATGGTTAAGGTCTTAACTCTTACTCTGGACTAATGGTAAGGTCTTAACTCTTACTCTGGGATAATGGTTAAGGTCTTAACTCTTACTCTGGACTAATGGTTAAGGTCTCTTACTCTGGACTAATGGTTAAGGTCTTAACTCTTACTCTGGACTAATGGTTAAGGTCTTAACTCTTACTCTGGCATCATGGTTAATGTCTTAACTCTTACTCTGGACTAATGGTTAAGGTCTTAACTCTTACTCTGGGCTAATGCTTAAGGTCTTAACTCTTACTCTGGACTAATGGTTAAGGTCTTATCTCTTACTCTGGACTAATGGTTAAGGTCTTAACTCTTACTCTGGACTAATGGTTAAGGTCTTAACTCTTACTCTAGACTAATGGTTAAGGTTTTAACTCTTACTCTGGCATCATGGTTAAGGTCTTCGACTCTTACTCTGGACTAATGGTTAAGGTCTTAACTCTTACTCTGGACTAATGGTTAAGGGCTTAACTCTTACTCTGGCATCATGGTTAAGGTCTTAACTCTTACTCTGGACTAATGGTAAGGTCTTAACTCTTACTCTGGGCTAATGGTTAAGGTCCTAACTCTTACTCTGGACTAATGGTTAAGGTCTCTTACTCTGGACTAATGGTTAAGGTCTTAACTCTTACTCTGGACTAATGGTTAAGGTCTTAACTCTTACTCTGGCATCATGGTTAATGTCTTAACTCTTACTCTGGACTAATGGTTAAGGTTTTAACTCTTACTCTGGGCTAATGGTTAAGGTCTTAACTCTTACTCTGGACGAATGGTTAAGGTCTTATCTCTTACTCTGGACTAATGGTTAAGGACTTAGACTCTTACTCTGGCATCATGACTAAGGTCTTAGACTCTTACTCTGGACTACTGGTTAATGTCTTAACTCTTACTCTGGCATCATGGTTAAGGGCTTAACTCTTACTCTGTACTCATGGTTAAGGTCTTAACTCTTACTCTGACATCATGGTTACGGTCTTAACTCTTACTCTGGACTAATGGTTAAGGTCTTAACTCTCACTCTGGACTAATGGTTAAGGTCTTAGACTCTTACTCTGGCACCATGGTTAAGGTCTTAACTCTTACTCTGAACTAATGGTTAATGTCTTAACTCTTACTCTGGCATCATAGTTAAGTTCCTAACTCTTACTGTGGCCTATTGGTTAAGGTCCTAACTCTTACTCTGGTTAAGGTATTAACTCTTACTCTGGCATCATGGTTAAGGTCTTAACTCTTACTCTGGACTAATGGTTAAGGTCTTAACTCTTACTCTGGCATCACGGTTAAGGTCTTAACTCTTACTCTGGACTAATGGTTAAGGTCTTAACTCTTACTCTGGGCTAATGGTTAAGGTCCTAACTCTTACTCTGGACTAATGGTTAAGGTCTTAACTCTTACTCTGGACTAATGGTTAAGGTCTTAACTCTTACTCTGGACTAATGGTTAAGGTCTTAACTCTTACTCTGGGCTAATGATTAAGGTCTTAACTCTTACTCTGGCATCATGGTTAAGGTCATAACTCTTACTCTGGACTAATGGTTAAGATCTTAACTCTTACTCTGGACTAATGGTTAAGGTCTTAACTCTTCCTCTAGACTAATGGTTAATGTTTTAACTCTTACTCTGGCATCATGGTTAAGGTCTTCGACTCTTACCCTGGCATCATGGTTAAGGTCTTAACTCTCACTCTGGACTAATGGTTAAGGTCTTAACTCTTACTCTGGACTAATGGTTAAGGTCTTAACTCTTACTCTGGCATCAAGGTTAAGGTATTAACTCTTACTCTGGCATCATCGTTAAGGTCTTAACTCTTACTCTGGCATCATGGTTAAGGTCTTAACTCTTACTCTGGACTAATGGTTAAGGTCTTAACTCTTACTCTTGACTAATGGTTAAGGTCTTAACTCTTACTCTGGACTAATGGTTAAGGTCTTAGACTCTTACTCTGGCATCATGGTTAAGGTCTTAACTCTTAATCTGGCATCATCGTTAAGGTCTTAACTCTTACTCTGGCATCATGGTTAAGGTCTTAACTCTTACTCTGGACTAATGGTTAAGGTCTTAACTCTTACTCTGGACTAATGGTTAAGGTCTTAACTCTTACTCTGGCATCAAGGTTAAGGTCTTAACTCTTACTCTGGACTAATGGTTAAGGTCTTAACTCTTACTCTGGGCTAATGGTTAAGGTCTTAACTCTTACTCTGGACTAATGGTTAAGGTCTTAACTCTTACTCTGGACCAATGGTTAAGGTCTTAACTCTTACTCTGGGCTAATGATTAAGGTCTTAACTCTTACTCTGGCATCATGGTTAAGGTCTTAACTCTTACTCTGGACTAATGGTTAAGGTCTTAACTCTTACTCTGGACTAATGGTTAAGGTCTTAACTCTTACTCTAGACTAATGGTTAAGGTTTTAACTCTTACTCTGGCATCATGGTTAAGGTCTTCGACTCTTACTCTGGACTAATGGTTAAGGTCTTAACTCTTACTCTGGACTAATGGTTAAGGGCTTAACTCTTACTCTGGCATCATGGTTAAGGTCTTAACTCTTACTCTGGACTAATGGTAAGGTCTTAACTCTTACTCTGGGCTAATGGTTAAGGTCTTAACTCTTACTCTGGACTAATGGTTAAGGTCTTAACTCTTACTCTGGCATCATGGTTAATGTCTTAACTCTTACTCTGGACTAATGGTTAAGGTCTTAACTCTTACTCTGGGCTAATGGTTAAGGTCTTAACTCTTACTCTGGACTAATGGTTAAGGTCTTATCTCTTACTCTGGACTAATGGTTAAGGACTTAGACTCTTACTCTGGCATCATGAATAAGGTCTTAGACTCTTACTCTGGACTACTGGTTAATGTCTTAACTCTTACTCTGGCATCATGGTTAAGGGCTTAACTCGTACTCTGTACTCATGGTTAAGGTCTTAACTCTTACTCTGACATCATGGTTAAGGTCTTAACTCTTACTCTGGACTAATGGTTAAGGTCTTAACTCTCACTCTGGACTAATGGTTAAGGTCTTAACTCTTACTCCAGCATCATGGTTAAGGTCTTAACTCTTACTCTGGACTAATGGTTAAGGTCTTAACTCTTACTCTGGATTAATGGTTAAGGTCTTAACTCTTACTCTGGCATCATGGTTAAGGTCTTAGACTCTTACTCTGGACTAATGGTTAAGGTCTTAACTCTTACTCTGGCATCATGGTTAAGGTCTTAACTCTTACTCTGGACTAATGGGTAAGGTCTTAGACTCTTACTCTGGACTAAGAGTTAAGGTTTTAACTCTTTCTCTGGGCTAATGGTTAAGGTCTTAGACTCTTACTCTGGCATCATGGTTAAGGTATTAGACTCTTACTCTGGCATCAAGGTTAAGGTCTTAACTCTTACTCTGGCATCATGGTTAAGGTCTTAACTCTTACTCTGGACTAATGGTTAAGGTCTGAACTCTTACTCTGGACTAATGGTTAAGGTCTTAACTCTCACTCTGGACTAATGGTTAAGGTCTTAACTCTTACTCTGGACTAATGGTTAAGGTCTTAGACTCTTACTCTCGACTAATGGTTAAGGACTTAACTCTTACTCTGGCATCATGGTTAAGGTCTTAACTCTTACTCTGGACTAATGGTAAGGTCTTAACTCTTACTCTGGGATAATGGTTAAGGTCTTAACTCTTACTCTGGACTAATGGTTAAGGTCTCTTACTCTGGACTAATGGTTAAGGTCTTAACTCTTACTCTGGACTAATGGTTAAGGTCTTAACTCTTACTCTGGCATCATGGTTAATGTCTTAACTCTTACTCTGGACTAATGGTTAAGGTCTTAACTCTTACTCTGGGCTAATGCTTAAGGTCTTAACTCTTACTCTGGACTAATGGTTAAGGTCTTATCTCTTACTCTGGACTAATGGTTAAGGTCTTAACTCTTACTCTGGACTAATGGTTAAGGTCTTAACTCTTACTCTAGACTAATGGTTAAGGTTTTAACTCTTACTCTGGCATCATGGTTAAGGTCTTCGACTCTTACTCTGGACTAATGGTTAAGGTCTTAACTCTTACTCTGGACTAATGGTTAAGGGCTTAACTCTTACTCTGGCATCATGGTTAAGGTCTTAACTCTTACTCTGGACTAATGGTAAGGTCTTAACTCTTACTCTGGGCTAATGGTTAAGGTCCTAACTCTTACTCTGGACTAATGGTTAAGGTCTCTTACTCTGGACTAATGGTTAAGGTCTTAACTCTTACTCTGGACTAATGGTTAAGGTCTTAACTCTTACTCTGGCATCATGGTTAATGTCTTAACTCTTACTCTGGACTAATGGTTAAGGTTTTAACTCTTACTCTGGGCTAATGGTTAAGGTCTTAACTCTTACTCTGGACGAATGGTTAAGGTCTTATCTCTTACTCTGGACTAATGGTTAAGGACTTAGACTCTTACTCTGGCATCATGAATAAGGTCTTAGACTCTTACTCTGGACTACTGGTTAATGTCTTAACTCTTACTCTGGCATCATGGTTAAGGGCTTAACTCTTACTCTGTACTCATGGTTAAGGTCTTAACTCTTACTCTGACATCATGGTTAAGGTCTTAACTCTTACTCTGGACTAATGGTTAAGGTCTTAACTCTCACTCTGGTCTAATGGTTAAGGTCTTAGACTCTTACTCTGGCACCATGGTTAAGGTCTTAACTCTTACTCTGAACTAATGGTTAATGTCTTAACTCTTACTCTGGCATCATAGTTAAGTTCCTAACTCTTACTGTGGCCTATTGGTTAAGGTCCTAACTCTTACTCTGGTTAAGGTATTAACTCTTACTCTGGCATCATGGTTAAGGTCTTAGCTCTTACTCTGGACTAATGGTTAAGGTCTTAACTCTTACTCTGGCATCACGGTTAAGGTCTTAACTCTTACTCTGGACTAATGGTTAAGGTCTTAACTCTTACTCTGGGCTAATGGTTAAGGTCCTAACTCTTACTCTGGACTAATGGTTAAGGTCTTAATTCTTACTCTGGACTAATGGTTAAGGTCTTAACTCTTACTCTGGACTAATGGTTAAGGTCTTAACTCTTACTCTGGGCTAATGATTAAGGTCTTAACTCTTACTCTGGCATCACGGTTAAGGTCTTAACTCTTACTCTGGACTAATGGTTAAGGTCTTAACTCTTACTCTGGACTAATGGTTAAGGTCTTAACTCTTCCTCTAGACTAATGGTTAATGTTTTAACTCTTACTCTGGCATCATGGTTAAGGTCTTCGACTCTTACCCTGGCATCATGGTTAAGGTCTTAACTCTTACTCTGGACTAATGGTTAAGGTCTTAACTCTTACTCTGGACTAATGGTTAAGGTCTTAACTCTTACTCTGGCATCAAGGTTAAGGTATTAACTCTTACTCTGGCATCATCGTTAAGGTCTTAACTCTTACTCTGGCATCATGGTTAAGGTCTTAACTCTTACTCTTGACTAATGGTTAAGGTCTTAACTCTTACTCTGGACTAATGGTTAAGGTCTTAGACTCTTACTCTGGCATCATGGTTAAGGTCTTAACTCTTAATCTGGCATCATCGTTAAGGTCTTAACTCTTACTCTGGCATCATGGTTAAGGTCTTAACTCTTACTCTGGACTAATTGGTTAAGGTCTTAACTCTTACTCTGGACTAATGGTTAAGGTCCTAACTCTTACTCTGGCATCATGGTTAAGGTCTTAACTCTTAATCTGGCATCATCGTTAAGGTCTTAACTCTTACTCTGGCATCATGGTTAAGGTCTTAACTCTTACTCTGGACTAATGGTTAAGGTCTTAACTCTTACTCTGGACTAATGGTTAAGGTCCTAACTCTTACTCTGGCATCATGGTTAAGGTCTTAACTCTTACTCTGGACTAATGGTTAAGGTCTTAACTCTTACTCTTGACTAATGGTTAAGGTCTTAACTCTTACTCTGGACTAATGGTTAAGGTCTTAACTCTTACTCTGGCATCATGGTTAAGGTATTAACTCTTACTCTGGCATCATGGTTAAGGTCTTAACTCTTACTCTGGCATCATGGTTAAGGTCTTAGACTCTTACTCTGGCATCATGGTTAAGGTCTTAACTCTTACTCTGGACTAATGGTTAAGGTCTTAACTCTTACTCTGGACTAATGGTTAAGGTCTTAACTCTTACTCTGGCATCATGGTTAAGGTATTAACTCTTACTCTGGCATCATGGTTAAGGTCTTAACTCTTACTCTGGCATCATGGTTAAGGTCTTAGACTCTTACTCTGGACTAATGGTTACGGTCTTAACTCTTACTCTGGGCTAATGGTTAAGGTCTTAGACTCTTACTCTGGACTAATAGTTAAGGTCTTAACTCTTACTCTGGACTAATGGTTAAGGTCTTAACTCTTACTCTGGACTAATGGTCAAGGTATTAACTCTTACCATGGCATCATGGTTAAGGTCTTAACTCCTACTCTGGACTAATGGTTAAGGTCTTAACTCTTACTCTGGCATCATGGTTAAAGTCTTAGACTCATACTCTGGCATCATGGTTAAGGTCTTAACTCTTACTCTGGACTAATGGTTAATGTCTTAACTCTTACTCTGGCATCATGGTTAGGGTCTTAGACTTTTACTCTGGACTAATGGTTAAGGTCTTAACTCTTACTCTGGCATCATGGTTAAGGTCTTAGACTCTTACTCTGGACTAATGGTTAAGGTCTTAACTCTTACTATGGACTAATGGTTAAGGTCTTAACTCATACTCTGGACTTATGGTTAATGTCTTAGACTCTTACTCTGGACTAATGGGTAAGGTCTTAGACTCTTACTCTGGACTAAGAGTTAAGGTTTTAACTCTTTCTCTGGGCTAATGGTTAAGGTCTTAGACTCTTACTCTGGCATCATGGTTAAGGTCTTAGACTCTTACTCTGGCATCAAGGTTAAGGTCTTAACTCTTACTCTGGCATCATGGTTAAGGTCTTAACTCATACTCTGGACTAATGGTTAAGGTCTTAACTCTTACTCTGGACTAATGGTTAAGGTCTTAACTCTTACTCTGGACTAATGGTTAAGGTCTTAGACTCTTACTCTCGACTAATGGTTAAGGTCCTAACTCTTACTCTGGCATCATGGTTAAGGTCTTAGACTCTTACTCTGGACTAATGGTTAAGGTCTTAACTCATACTCTGGACTAATGGTTAAGGTCTTAGACTCTTACTCTGGACTAATGGTTAAGGTCTTAACTCTTACTCTGGACTAATGGTTAAGGTCTTAACTCTTACTCTGGACTAATGGTTAAGGTCTTAACTCTTACTCTGGCATCATGGTTAAGGTCTTAACTCTTACTCTGGACTAATGGTTAAGGTCTTAACTCTTACTCTTGACTAATGGTTAAGGTCTTAACTCTTACTCTGGACTAATGGTTAAGGTCTTAGACTCTTACTCTGGCATCATGGTTAAGGTCTTAACTCTTACTCTGGCATCATCGTTAAGGTCTTAACTCTTACTCTGGCATCATGGTTAAGGTCTTAACTCTTACTCTGGACTAATGGTTAAGGTCTTAACTCTTACTCTGGACTAATGGTTAAGGTCTTAACTCTCACTCTGGGCTAATGGTTAAGGTCTTAACTCTTACTCTGGACTAATGGTTAAGGTCTTAACTCTTACTCTGGACTAATGGTTAAGGTCTTAACTCTTACTCTGGCATCATGGTTAAGGTCTTAACTCTTACTCTTGACTAATGGTTAAGGTCTTAACTCTTACTCTGGACTAATGGTTAAGGTCTTAGACTCTTACTCTGGCATCATGGTTAAGGTCTTAACTCTTACTCTGGCATCATGGTTAAGGTCTTAACTCTTACCCTGGCATCATGGTTAAGGTCTTAACTCTTACTCTGGACTAATGGTTAAGGTCTTAACTCTTACTCTGGACTAATGGTTAAGGTCTTAACTCTTACTCTGGCATCATGGTTAAGGTATTAACTCTTACTCTGGCATCATGGTTAAGGTCTTAACTCTTACTCTGGCATCATGGTTAATGTCTTAGACTCTTACTCTGGACTAATGGTTAAGGTCTTAACTCTTACTCTGGGCTAATGGTTAAGGTCTTAACTCTTACTCTGGACTAATGGTTAAGGTCTTAACTCTTACTCTGGACTAATGGTTAAGGTCCTAACTCTTACTCTGGCATCATGGTTAAGGTCTTAACTCTTACTCTGGACTAATGGTTAAGGTCTTAACTCTTACTCTTGACTAATGGTTAAGGTCTTAACTCTTACTCTGGACTAATGGTTAAGGTCTTAGACTCTTACTCTGGCATCATGGTTAAGGTCTTAACTCTTACTCTGGCATCATCGTTAAGGTCTTAACTCTTACTCTGGACTAATGGTTAAGGTCTTAACTCTTACTCTGGACTAATGGTTAAGGTCTTAACTCTTACTCTGGCATCATGGTTAAGGTATTAACTCTTACTCTGGCATCATGGTTAAGGTCTTAACTCTTACTCTGGCATCATGTTAAGGTCTTAGACTCTTACTCTGGCATCATGGTTAGGGTCTTAACTCTTACTCTGGACTAATGGTTAAGGTCTTAACTCTTACTCTGGACTAATGGTTAAGGTCTTAACTCTTACTCTGGCATCATGGTTAAGGTATTAACTCTTACTCTGGCATCATGGTTAAGGTCTTAACTCTTACTCTGGCATCATGGTTAAGGTCTTAGACTCTTACTCTGGACTAATGGTTAAGGTCTTAACTCTTACTCTGGGCTAATGGTTAAGGTCTTAACTCTTACTCTGGACTAATGGTTAAGGTCTTATCTCTTCCTCTAGACTAATGGTTAAGGTCTTAGACTCTTACTCTGGCATAATGGATAAGGTCTTAGACTCTTACTCTGGACTACTGGTTAATGTCTTAACTCTTACTCTGGCATCATGGTTAAGATCTTAACTCTTACTCTGGACTAATGGTTAAGGTCTTAACTCTTAGTCTGGACTAATGGTTAAGGTCTTAACTCTTACTCTGGCATCATGGTTAAGGTCTTAACTCTTACTCTGGACTAATGGTTAAGGTCTTAACTCTTACTCTGGACTAATGGTTAAGGTGTTAACTCTTACTCTGGCATCATGGTTAAGGTCTTAGACTCTTACTCTGGACTAATGGTTAAGGTCTTAACTCTTACTCTGGCATCATGGTTAAGGTCTTAACTCTTACTCTGGACTAATGGTTAAGGTCTTAGACTCTTACTCTGGACTAATGGTTAAGGTCTTAACTCTTTCTCTGGGCTAATGGTTAAGGTCTTAGACTCTTACTCTGGCATCATGGTTAAGGTCTTAACTCTTACTCTGGCATCATGGTTAAGGTCTTAACTCTTACTCTGGACTAATGGTTAAGGTCTTAGACTCTTACTCTGGACTAATGGTTAAGGTCTTAACTCTTACTCTGGACTAATTGTTAAGTTCTTAACTCTTACTCTGGCATCATGGTTAAGGTCTTAACTCTTACTCTGGACTAATGGTTAATGTCTTATCTCTTAGTCTGGACCAATGGTTAAGGTCTTAACTCTTACTCTGGAATAATGGTTAAGGTCTTAACTCTTACTCTGGACTAATGGTTAAGGTCTTAACTCTTACTCTAGACTAATTGTTAAGGTCATAACTCTTACTTTGGACAAATGGTTAAGGTCTTAACTCTTACTCTGGACTAATGATTAAGGTCTTAACTCTTAGTCTGGCATCATGGTTAAGGTCTTAACTCTTACTCTGGCATCATGGTTAAGGTCTTAACTCTTACTCTGGCATCATGGTTAAGGTCTTAGACTCTTACTCTGGACTAATGGTTAAGGTCTTAACTCTCACTCTGGACTAATGGTTAAGGTCTTAACTCTTACTCTGGACTAATGGTTAAGGTCTTAACTCTTACTCTGGCATCATGGTTAAGGTCTTAACTCTTACTCTGGACTAATGGTTAAGGTCTTAACTCTAACTCTTGACTAATGGTTAAGGTCTTAACTCTTACTCTGGACTAATGGTTAAGGTCTTAGTCTCTTACTCTGGCATCATGGTTAAGGTCTTAACTCTTACTCTGGCATCATGGTTAAGGTCTTAACTCTTACCCTGGCATCATGGTTAAGGTCTTAACTCTTACTCTGGACTAATGGTTAAGGTCTTAACTCTTACTCTGGACTAATGGTTAAGGTCTTAACTCTTACTCTGGCATCATGGTTAAGGTATTAACTCTTACTCTGGCATCATGGTTAAGGTCTTAACTCTTACTCTGGCATCATGGTTAATGTCTTAGACTCTTACTCTGGACTAATGGTTAAGGTCTTAACTCTTACTCTGGGCTAATGGTTAAGGTCTTAACTCTTACTCTGGACTAATGGTTAAGGTCTTAACTCTTACTCTGGACTAATGGTTAAGGTCCTAACTCTTACTCTGGCATCATGGTTAAGGTCTTAACTCTTACTCTGGACTAATGGTTAAGGTCTTAACTCTTACTCTGGACTAATGGTTAAGGTCTTAACTCTTACTCTGGCATCATGGTTAAGGTCTTAGACTCTTACTCTGGAATAATGGTTAAGGTCTTAACTCTTACTCTGGACTAATGGTTAAGGTCTTAACTCTTACTCTGGCATCACGGTTAAGGTCTTAACTCTTACTCTGGACTAATGGTTAAGGTCTTAACTCTTACTCTGGGCTAATGGTTAAGGTCTTAACTCTTACTCTGGACTAATGGTTAAGGTCCTAACTCTTACTCTGGACTAATTGTTAAGGTCTTAGACTCTTACTCTGGCACCATGGTTAAGGTCTTAACTCTTACTCTGAACTAATGGTTAATGTCTTAACTCTTACTCTGGCATCATAGTTAAGTTCCTAACTCTTACTGTGGCCTATTGGTTAAGGTCCTAACTCTTACTCTGGCATTATGGTTAAGGTATTAACTCTTACTCTGGCATCATGGTTAAGGTCTTAACTCTTACTCTGGACTAATGGTTAAGGTCTTAACTCTTACTCTGGCATCACGGTTAAGGTCTTAACTCTAACTCTGGACTAATGGTTAAGGTCTTAACTCTTACTCTGGGCTAATGGTTAAGGTCTTAACTCTTACTCTGGACTAATGGTTAAGGTCTTAACTCTTACTCTGGACTAATGGTTAAGGTCTTAACTCTTAACTCTTACTCTGGACTAATGGTTAAGGTCTTAACTCTTACTCTGGACTAATGGTTAAGGTCTTAACTCTTACTCTGGCATCATGGTTAAGGTCTTAGACTCTTACTCTGGAATAATGGTTAAGGTCTTAACTCTTACTCTGGACTAATGGTTAAGGTCTTAACTCTTACTCTGGCATCACGGTTAAGGTCTTAACTCTTACTCTGGACTAATGGTTAAGGTCTTAACTCTTACTCTGGGCTAATGGTTAAGGTCTTAACTCTTACTCTGGACTAATGGTTAAGGTCCTAACTCTTACTCTGGACTAATGGTTAAGGTCTTAGACTCTTACTCTGGCACCATGGTTAAGGTCTTAACTCTTACTCTGAACTAATGGTTAATGTCTTAACTCTTACTCTGGCATCATAGTTAAGTTCCTAACTCTTACTGTGGCCTATTGGTTAAGGTCCTAACTCTTACTCTGGTTAAGGTATTAACTCTTACTCTGGCATCATGGTTAAGGTCTTAACTCTTACTCTGGACTAATGGTTAAGGTCTTAACTCTTACTCTGGCATCACGGTTAAGGTCTTAACTCTTACTCTGGACTAATGGTTAAGGTCTTAACTCTTACTCTGGGCTAATGGTTAAGGTCCTAACTCTTACTCTGGACTAATGGTTACGGTCTTAACTCTTACTCTGGACTAATGGTTAAGGTCTTAACTCTTACTCTGGACTAATGGTTAAGGTCTTAACTCTTACTCTGGGCTAATGATTAAGGTCTTAACTCTTACTCTGGCATCATGGTTAAGGTCTTAACTCTTACTCTGGACTAATGGTTAAGGTCTTAACTCTTACTCTGGACTAATGGTTAAGGTCTTAACTCTTCCTCTAGACTAATGGTTAATGTTTTAACTCTTACTCTGGCATCATGGTTAAGGTCTTCGACTCTTACCCTGGCATCATGGTTAAGGTCTTAACTCTTACTCTGGACTAATGGTTAAGGTCTTAACTCTTACTCTGGACTAATGGTTAAGGTCTTAACTCTTACTCTGGCATCAAGGTTAAGGTATTAACTCTTACTCTGGCATCATCGTTAAGGTCTTAACTCTTACTCTGGCATCATGGTTAAGGTCTTAACTCTTACTCTGGACTAATGGTTAAGGTCTTAACTCTTACTCTTGACTAATGGTTAAGGTCTTAACTCTTACTCTGGACTAATGGTTAAGGTCTTAGACTCTTACTCTGGCATCATGGTTAAGGTCTTAACTCTTAATCTGGCATCATCGTTAAGGTCTTAACTCTTACTCTGGCATCATGGTTAAGGTCTTAACTCTTACTCTGGACTAATGGTTAAGGTCTTAACTCTTACTCTGGCATCAAGGTTAAGGTATTAACTCTTACTCTGGCATCATCGTTAAGGTCTTAACTCTTACTCTGGCATCATGGTTAAGGTCTTAACTCTTACTCTGGACTAATGGTTAAGGTCTTAACTCTTACTCTTGACTAATGGTTAAGGTCTTAACTCTTACTCTGGACTAATGGTTAAGGTCTTAGACTCTTACTCTGGCATCATGGTTAAGGTCTTAACTCTTAATCTGGCATCATCGTTAAGGTCTTAACTCTTACTCTGGCATCATGGTTAAGGTCTTAACTCTTACTCTGGACTAATGGTTAAGGTCTTAACTCTTACTCTGGCATCAAGGTTAAGGTATTAACTCTTACTCTGGCATCATCGTTAAGGCCTTAACTCTTACTCTGGCATCATGGTTAAGGTCTTAATTCTTACTCTGGACTAATGGTTAAGGTCTTAACTCTTACTCTGGACTAATGGTTAAGGTCTTAACTCTTACTCTGGGCTAATGATTAAGGTCTTAACTCTTACTCTGGCATCATGGTTAAGGTCTTAACTCTTACTCTGGACTGATGGTTAAGGTCTTAACTCTTACTCTGGACTAATGGTTAAGGTCTTAACTCTTCCTCTAGACTAATGGTTAATGTTTTAACTCTTACTCTGGCATCATGGTTAAGGTCTTCGACTCTTACCCTGGCATCATGGTTAAGGTCTTAACTCTTACTCTGGACTAATGGTTAAGGTCTTAACTCTTACTCTGGACTAATGGTTAAGGTCTTAACTCTTACTCTGGCATCAAGGTTAAGGTATTAACTCTTACTCTGGCATCATCGTTAAGGTCTTAACTCTTACTCTGGCATCATGGTTAAGGTCTTAACTCTTACTCTGGACTAATGGTTAAGGTCTTAACTCTTACTCTTGACTAATGGTTAAGGTCTTAACTCTTACTCTGGACTAATGGTTAAGGTCTTAGACTCTTACTCTGGCATCATGGTTAAGGTCTTAACTCTTAATCTGGCATCATCGTTAAGGTCTTAACTCTTACTCTGGCATCATGGTTAAGGTCTTAACTCTTACTCTGGACTAATGGTTAAGGTCTTAACTCTTACTCTGGACTAATGGTTAAGGTCCTAACTCTTACTCTGGCATCATGGTTAAGGTCTTAACTCTTACTCTGGACTAATGGTTAAGGTCTTAACTCTTACTCTTGACTAATGGTTAAGGTCTTAACTCTTACTCTGGACTAATGGTTAAGGTCTTAGACTCTTACTCTGGCATCATGGTTAAGGTCTTAACTCTTACTCTGGCATCATCGTTAAGGTCTTAACTCTTACTCTGGCATCATGGTTAAGGTCTTAACTCTTACTCTGGACTAATGGTTAAGGTCTTAACTCTTACTCTGGACTAATGGTTAAGGTCTTAACTCTTACTCTGGCATCATGGTTAAGGTATTAACTCTTACTCTGGCATCATGGTTAAGGTCTTAACTCTTACTCTGGCATCATGGTTAAGGTCTTAGACTCTTACTCTGGCATCATGGTTAAGGTCTTAACTCTTACTCTGGACTAATGGTTAAGGTCTTAACTCTTACTCTGGACTAATGGTTAAGGTCTTAACTCTTACTCTGGCATCATGGTTAAGGTATTAACTCTTACTCTGGCATCATGGTTAAGGTCTTAACTCTTACTCTGGCATCATGGTTAAGGTCTTAGACTCTTACTCTGGACTAATGGTTAAGGTCTTAACTCTCACTCTGGGCTAATGGTTAAGGTCTTAACTCTTACTCTGGACTAATGGTTAAGGTCTTAACTCTTACTCTGGACTAATGGTTAAGGTCTTAACTCTTACTCTGGCATCATGGTTAAGGTCTTAACTCTTACTCTGGACTAATGGTTAAGGTCCTAACTCTTACTCTTGACTAATGTTTAAGGTCTTAACTCTTACTCTGGACTAATGGTTAAGGTCTTAGACTCTTACTCTGGCATCATGGTTAAGGTTTTAACTCTTACTCTGGCATCATGGTTAAGGTCTTACCTCTTACTCTGGACTAATGGTTAAGGTCTTAGACTCTTACTCTGGACTAATGGTTAAGGTCTTAACTCTTACTCTGGCATCATGGTTAAGGTCTTAGACTCTTACTCTGGACTAATGGTTAAGGTCTTAACTCTTACTCTGGACTAATGGTTAAGGTCTTAACTCTTACTCTGGACTAATGGTTAAGGTCTTAACTCTTAACTCTTACTCTGGACTAATGGTTAAGGTCTTAACTCTTACTCTGGACTAATGGTTAAGGTCTTAACTCTTACTCTGGCATCATGGTTAAGGTCTTAGACTCTTACTCTGGAATAATGGTTAAGGTCTTAACTCTTACTCTGGACTAATGGTTAAGGTCTTAACTCTTACTCTGGCATCACGGTTAAGGTCTTAACTCTTACTCTGGACTAATGGTTAAGGTCTTAACTCTTACTCTGTGCTAACGGTTAAGGTCTTAACTCTTACTATGGACTAATGGTTAAGGTCCTAACTCTTACTCTGGACTAATGGTTAAGGTCTTAGACTCTTACTCTGGCACCATGGTTAAGGTCTTAACTCTTACTCTGAACTAATGGTTAATGTCTTAACTCTTACTCTGGCATCAAGGTTAATGTCTTAACTCTTACTCTGGCATCAAGGTTAAGGTCTTAACTCTTACTCTGGACTAATGGTTAAGGTCTTAACTCTTACTCTGGGCTAATGGTTAAGGTCTTAACTCTTACTGTGGCCTATTGGTTAAGGTCCTAACTCTTACTCTGGCATTATGGTTAAGGTATTAACTCTTACTCTGTCATCATGGTTAAGGTCTTAACTCTTACTCTGGACTAATGGTTAAGGTCTTAACTCTTACTCTGGACTAATGGTTAAGGTCTTAACTCTTACTCTGGGCTAATGATTAAGGTCTTAACTCTTACTCTGGCATCATGGTTAAGGTCTTAACTCTTACTCTGGACTAATGGTTAAGGTCTTAACTCTTACTCTGGACTAATGGTTAAGGTCTTAACTCTTACTCTAGACTAATGGTTAAGGTTTTAACTCTTACTCTGGCATCATGGTTAAGGTCTTCAACTCTTACTCTGGACTAATGGTTAAGGTCTTAACTCTTACTCTGGACTAATGGTTAAGGGCTTAACTCTTACTCTGGCATCATGGTTAAGGTCTTAACTCTTACTCTGGACTAATGGTAAGGTCTTAACTCTTACTCTGGGCTAATGGTTAAGGTCTTAACTCTTACTCTGGACTAATGGTTAAGGTCTTAACTCTTACTCTGGCATCAAGGTTAAGGTCTTAACTCTTACTCTGGACTAATGGTTAAGGTCTTAACTCTTACTCTGGGCTAATGGTTAAGGTCTTAACTTTTACTCTGGACTAATGGTTAAGGTCTTAACTCTTACTCTGGACTAATGGTTAAGGTCTTAACTCTTACTCTGGACTAATGGTTAAGGTCTTAACTCTTACTCTGGGCTAATGATTAAGGTCTTAACTCTTACTCTGGCATCATGGTTAAGGTCTTAACTCTTACTCTGGACTAATGGTTAAGGTCTTAACTCTTACTCTGGACTAATGGTTAAGGTCTTAACTCTTACTCTAGACTAATGGTTAAGGTTTTAACTCCTACTCTGGCATCATGGTTAAGGTCTTCGACTCTTACTCTGGACTAATGGTTAAGGTCTTAACTCTTACTCTGGACTAATGGTTAAGGGCTTAACTCTTACTCTGGCATCATGGTTAAGGTCTTAACTCTTACTCTGGCCTAATGGTAAGGTCTTAACTCTTACTCTGGGCTAATGGTTAAGGTCTTAACTCTTACTCTGGACTAATGGTTAAGGTCTTAACTCTTACTCTGGCATCATGGTTAATGTCTTAACTCTTACTCTGGACTAATGGTTAAGGTCTTAACTCTTACTCTGGGCTAATGGTTAAGGTCTTAACTCTTACTCTGGACTAATGGTTAAGGTCTTATCTCTTACTCTGGACTAATGGTTAAGGACTTAGACTCTTACTCTGGCATCATGAATAAGGTCTTAGACTCTTACTCTGGACTACTGGTTAATGTCTTAACTCTTACTCTGGCATCATGGTTAAGGGCTTAACTCTTACTCTGTACTCATGGTTAAGGTCTTAACTCTTACTCTGACATCATGGTTAAGGTCTTAACTCTTACTCTGGACTAATGGTTAAGGTCTTAACTCTCACTCTGGACTAATGGTTAAGGTCTTAACTCTTACTCTAGCATCATGGTTAAGGTCTTAACTCTTACTCTGGACTAATGGTTAAGGTCTTAACTCTTACTCTGGACTAATGGTTAAGGTCTTAACTCTTACTCTGGCATCATGGTTAAGGTCTTAGACTCTTACTCTGGAATAATGGTTAAGGTCTTAACTCTTACTCTGGACTAATGGTTAAGGTCTTAACGCTTACTCTGGCATCACGGTTAAGGTCTTAACTCTTACTCTGGACTAATGGTTAAGGTCTTAACTCTTACTCTGTGCTAATGGTTAAGGTCTTAACTCTTACTATGGACTAATGGTTAAGGTCCTAACTCTTACTCTGGACTAATGGTTAAGGTCTTAGACTCTTACTCTGGCACCATGGTTAAGGTCTTAACTCTTACTCTGAACTAATGGTTAATGTCTTAACTCTTACTCTGGCATCATAGTTAAGTTCCTAACTCTTACTGTGGCCTATTGGTTAAGGTCCTAACTCTTACTCTGGCATTATGGTTAAGGTATTAACTCTTACTCTGGCATCATGGTTAAGGTCTTAACTCTTACTCTGGACTAATGGTTAAGGTCTTAACTCTTACTCTGGCATCAATGTTAAGGTCTTAACTCTTACTCTGGACTAATGGTTAAGGTCTTAACTCTTACTCTGGGCTAATGGTTAAGGTCTTAACTCTTACTCTGGACTAATGATTAAGGTCTTAACTCTTACTCTGGACTAATGGTTAAGGTCTTAACTCTTACTCTGGGCTAATGATTAAGGTCTTAACTCTTACTCTGGCATCATGGTTAAGGTCTTAACTCTTACTCTGGACTAATGGTTAAGGTCTTAACTCTTACTCTGGACTAATGGTTAAGGTCTTAACTCTTACTCTAGACTAATGGTTAAGGTTTTAACTCTTACTCTGGCATCATGGTTAAGGTCTTCAACTCTTACTCTGGACTAATGGTTAAGGTCTTAACTCTTACTCTGGACTAATGGTTAAGGGCTTAACTCTTACTCTGGCATCATGGTTAAGGTCTTAACTCTTACTCTGGACTAATGGTAAGGTCTTAACTCTTACTCTGGGCTAATGGTTAAGGTCTTAACTCTTACTCTGGACTAATGGTTAAGGTCTTAACTCTTACTCTGGCATCAAGGTTAAGGTCTTAACTCTTACTCTGGACTAATGGTTAAGGTCTTAACTCTTACTCTGGGCTAATGGTTAAGGTCTTAACTCTTACTCTGGACTAATGGTTAAGGTCTTAACTCTTACTCTGGACTAATGGTTAAGGTCTTAACTCTTACTCTGGGCTAATGATTAAGGTCTTAACTCTTACTCTGGCATCATGGTTAAGGTCTTAACTCTTACTCTGGACTAATGGTTAAGGTCTTAACTCTTACTCTGGACTAATGGTTAAGGTCTTAACTCTTACTCTAGACTAATGGTTAAGGTTTTAACTCTTACTCTGGCATCATGGTTAAGGTCTTCGACTCTTACTCTGGACTAATGGTTAAGGTCTTAACTCTTACTCTGGACTAATGGTTAAGGGCTTAACTCTTACTCTGGCATCATGGTTAAGGTCTTAACTCTTACTCTGGACTAATGGTAAGGTCTTAACTCTTACTCTGGGCTAATGGTTAAGGTCTTAACTCTTACTCTGGACTAATGGTTAAGGTCTTAACTCTTACTCTGGCATCATGGTTAATGTCTTAACTCTTACTCTGGACTAATGGTTAAGGTCTTAACTCTTACTCTGGGCTAATGGTTAAGGTCTTAACTCTTACTCTGGACTAATGGTTAAGGTCTTATCTCTTACTCTGGACTAATGGTTAAGGACTTAGACTCTTACTCTGGCATCATGAATAAGGTCTTAGACTCTTACTCTGGACTACTGGTTAATGTCTTAACTCTTACTCTGGCATCATGGTTAAGGGCTTAACTCGTACTCTGTACTCATGGTTAAGGTCTTAACTCTTACTCTGACATCATGGTTAAGGTCTTAACTCTTACTCTGGACTAATGGTTAAGGTCTTAACTCTCACTCTGGACTAATGGTTAAGGTCTTAACTCTTACTCCAGCATCATGGTTAAGGTCTTAACTCTTACTCTGGACTAATGGTTAAGGTCTTAACTCTTACTCTGGATTAATGGTTAAGGTCTTAACTCTTACTCTGGCATCATGGTTAAGGTCTTAGACTCTTACTCTGGACTAATGGTTAAGGTCTTAACTCTTACTCTGGCATCATGGTTAAGGTCTTAACTCTTACTCTGGACTAATGGGTAAGGTCTTAGACTCTTACTCTGGACTAAGAGTTAAGGTTTTAACTCTTTCTCTGGGCTAATGGTTAAGGTCTTAGACTCTTACTCTGGCATCATGGTTAAGGTCTTAGACTCTTACTCTGGCATCAAGGTTAAGGTCTTAACTCTTACTCTGGCATCATGGTTAAGGTCTTAACTCTTACTCTGGACTAATGGTTAAGGTCTGAACTCTTACTCTGGACTAATGGTTAAGGTCTTAACTCTCACTCTGGACTAATGGTTAAGGTCTTAACTCTTACTCTGGACTAATGGTTAAGGTCTTAGACTCTTACTCTCGACTAATGGTTAAGGACTTAACTCTTACTCTGGCATCATGGTTAAGGTCTTAACTCTTACTCTGGACTAATGGTAAGGTCTTAACTCTTACTCTGGGATAATGGTTAAGGTCTTAACTCTTACTCTGGACTAATGGTTAAGGTCTCTTACTCTGGACTAATGGTTAAGGTCTTAACTCTTACTCTGGACTAATGGTTAAGGTCTTAACTCTTACTCTGGCATCATGGTTAATGTCTTAACTCTTACTCTGGACTAATGGTTAAGGTCTTAACTCTTACTCTGGGCTAATGCTTAAGGTCTTAACTCTTACTCTGGACTAATGGTTAAGGTCTTAACTCTTACTCTGGACTAATGGTTAAGGTCTTAACTCTTACTCTAGACTAATGGTTAAGGTTTTAACTCTTACTCTGGCATCATGGTTAAGGTCTTCGACTCTTACTCTGGACTAATGGTTAAGGTCTTAACTCTTACTCTGGACTAATGGTTAAGGGCTTAACTCTTACTCTGGCATCATGGTTAAGGTCTTAACTCTTACTCTGGACTAATGGTAAGGTCTTAACTCTTACTCTGGGCTAATGGTTAAGGTCCTAACTCTTACTCTGGACTAATGGTTAAGGTCTCTTACTCTGGACTAATGGTTAAGGTCTTAACTCTTACTCTGGACTAATGGTTAAGGTCTTAACTCTTACTCTGGCATCATGGTTAATGTCTTAACTCTTACTCTGGACTAATGGTTAAGGTTTTAACTCTTACTCTGGGCTAATGGTTAAGGTCTTAACTCTTACTCTGGACGAATGGTTAAGGTCTTATCTCTTACTCTGGACTAATGGTTAAGGACTTAGACTCTTACTCTGGCATCATGACTAAGGTCTTAGACTCTTACTCTGGACTACTGGTTAATGTCTTAACTCTTACTCTGGCATCATGGTTAAGGGCTTAACTCTTACTCTGTACTCATGGTTAAGGTCTTAACTCTTACTCTGACATCATGGTTACGGTCTTAACTCTTACTCTGGACTAATGGTTAAGGTCTTAACTCTCACTCTGGACTAATGGTTAAGGTCTTAGACTCTTACTCTGGCACCATGGTTAAGGTCTTAACTCTTACTCTGAACTAATGGTTAATGTCTTAACTCTTACTCTGGCATCATAGTTAAGTTCCTAACTCTTACTGTGGCCTATTGGTTAAGGTCCTAACTCTTACTCTGGTTAAGGTATTAACTCTTACTCTGGCATCATGGTTAAGGTCTTAACTCTTACTCTGGACTAATGGTTAAGGTCTTAACTCTTACTCTGGCATCACGGTTAAGGTCTTAACTCTTACTCTGGACTAATGGTTAAGGTCTTAACTCTTACTCTGGGCTAATGGTTAAGGTCCTAACTCTTACTCTGGACTAATGGTTAAGGTCTTAACTCTTACTCTGGACTAATGGTTAAGGTCTTAACTCTTACTCTGGACTAATGGTTAAGGTCTTAACTCTTACTCTGGGCTAATGATTAAGGTCTTAACTCTTACTCTGGCATCATGGTTAAGGTCATAACTCTTACTCTGGACTAATGGTTAAGGTCTTAACTCTTACTCTGGACTAATGGTTAAGGTCTTAACTCTTCCTCTAGACTAATGGTTAATGTTTTAACTCTTACTCTGGCATCATGGTTAAGGTCTTCGACTCTTACCCTGGCATCATGGTTAAGGTCTTAACTCTCACTCTGGACTAATGGTTAAGGTCTTAACTCTTACTCTGGACTAATGGTTAAGGTCTTAACTCTTACTCTGGCATCAAGGTTAAGGTATTAACTCTTACTCTGGCATCATCGTTAAGGTCTTAACTCTTACTCTGGCATCATGGTTAAGGTCTTAACTCTTACTCTGGACTAATGGTTAAGGTCTTAACTCTTACTCTTGACTAATGGTTAAGGTCTTAACTCTTACTCTGGACTAATGGTTAAGGTCTTAGACTCTTACTCTGGCATCATGGTTAAGGTCTTAACTCTTAATCTGGCATCATCGTTAAGGTCTTAACTCTTACTCTGGCATCATGGTTAAGGTCTTAACTCTTACTCTGGACTAATGGTTAAGGTCTTAACTCTTACTCTGGACTAATGGTTAAGGTCTTAACTCTTACTCTGGCATCAAGGTTAAGGTCTTAACTCTTACTCTGGACTAATGGTTAAGGTCTTAACTCTTACTCTGGGCTAATGGTTAAGGTCTTAACTCTTACTCTGGACTAATGGTTAAGGTCTTAACTCTTACTCTGGACCAATGGTTAAGGTCTTAACTCTTACTCTGGGCTAATGATTAAGGTCTTAACTCTTACTCTGGCATCATGGTTAAGGTCTTAACTCTTACTCTGGACTAATGGTTAAGGTCTTAACTCTTACTCTGGACTAATGGTTAAGGTCTTAACTCTTACTCTAGACTAATGGTTAAGGTTTTAACTCTTACTCTGGCATCATGGTTAAGGTCTTCGACTCTTACTCTGGACTAATGGTTAAGGTCTTAACTCTTACTCTGGACTAATGGTTAAGGGCTTAACTCTTACTCTGGCATCATGGTTAAGGTCTTAACTCTTACTCTGGACTAATGGTAAGGTCTTAACTCTTACTCTGGGCTAATGGTTAAGGTCTTAACTCTTACTCTGGACTAATGGTTAAGGTCTTAACTCTTACTCTGGCATCATGGTTAATGTCTTAACTCTTACTCTGGACTAATGGTTAAGGTCTTAACTCTTACTCTGGGCTAATGGTTAAGGTCTTAACTCTTACTCTGGACTAATGGTTAAGGTCTTATCTCTTACTCTGGACTAATGGTTAAGGACTTAGACTCTTACTCTGGCATCATGAATAAGGTCTTAGACTCTTACTCTGGACTACTGGTTAATGTCTTAACTCTTACTCTGGCATCATGGTTAAGGGCTTAACTCGTACTCTGTACTCATGGTTAAGGTCTTAACTCTTACTCTGACATCATGGTTAAGGTCTTAACTCTTACTCTGGACTAATGGTTAAGGTCTTAACTCTCACTCTGGACTAATGGTTAAGGTCTTAACTCTTACTCCAGCATCATGGTTAAGGTCTTAACTCTTACTCTGGACTAATGGTTAAGGTCTTAACTCTTACTCTGGATTAATGGTTAAGGTCTTAACTCTTACTCTGGCATCATGGTTAAGGTCTTAGACTCTTACTCTGGACTAATGGTTAAGGTCTTAACTCTTACTCTGGCATCATGGTTAAGGTCTTAACTCTTACTCTGGACTAATGGGTAAGGTCTTAGACTCTTACTCTGGACTAAGAGTTAAGGTTTTAACTCTTTCTCTGGGCTAATGGTTAAGGTCTTAGACTCTTACTCTGGCATCATGGTTAAGGTCTTAGACTCTTACTCTGGCATCAAGGTTAAGGTCTTAACTCTTACTCTGGCATCATGGTTAAGGTCTTAACTCTTACTCTGGACTAATGGTTAAGGTCTGAACTCTTACTCTGGACTAATGGTTAAGGTCTTAACTCTCACTCTGGACTAATGGTTAAGGTCTTAACTCTTACTCTGGACTAATGGTTAAGGTCTTAGACTCTTACTCTCGACTAATGGTTAAGGACTTAACTCTTACTCTGGCATCATGGTTAAGGTCTTAACTCTTACTCTGGACTAATGGTAAGGTCTTAACTCTTACTCTGGGATAATGGTTAAGGTCTTAACTCTTACTCTGGACTAATGGTTAAGGTCTCTTACTCTGGACTAATGGTTAAGGTCTTAACTCTTACTCTGGACTAATGGTTAAGGTCTTAACTCTTACTCTGGCATCATGGTTAATGTCTTAACTCTTACTCTGGACTAATGGTTAAGGTCTTAACTCTTACTCTGGGCTAATGCTTAAGGTCTTAACTCTTACTCTGGACTAATGGTTAAGGTCTTATCTCTTACTCTGGACTAATGGTTAAGGTCTTAACTCTTACTCTGGACTAATGGTTAAGGTCTTAACTCTTACTCTAGACTAATGGTTAAGGTTTTAACTCTTACTCTGGCATCATGGTTAAGGTCTTCGACTCTTACTCTGGACTAATGGTTAAGGTCTTAACTCTTACTCTGGACTAATGGTTAAGGGCTTAACTCTTACTCTGGCATCATGGTTAAGGTCTTAACTCTTACTCTGGACTAATGGTAAGGTCTTAACTCTTACTCTGGGCTAATGGTTAAGGTCCTAACTCTTACTCTAGACTAATGGTTAAGGTCTCTTACTCTGGACTAATGGTTAAGGTCTTAACTCTTACTCTGGACTAATGGTTAAGGTCTTAACTCTTACTCTGGCATCATGGTTAATGTCTTAACTCTTACTCTGGACTAATGGTTAAGGTTTTAACTCTTACTCTGGGCTAATGGTTAAGGTCTTAACTCTTACTCTGGACGAATGGTTAAGGTCTTATCTCTTACTCTGGACTAATGGTTAAGGACTTAGACTCTTACTCTGGCATCATGAATAAGGTCTTAGACTCTTACTCTGGACTACTGGTTAATGTCTTAACTCTTACTCTGGCATCATGGTTAAGGGCTTAACTCTTACTCTGTACTCATGGTTAAGGTCTTAACTCTTACTCTGACATCATGGTTAAGGTCTTAACTCTTACTCTGGACTAATGGTTAAGGTCTTAACTCTCACTCTGGACTAATGGTTAAGGTCTTAGACTCTTACTCTGGCACCATGGTTAAGGTCTTAACTCTTACTCTGAACTAATGGTTAATGTCTTAACTCTTACTCTGGCATCATAGTTAAGTTCCTAACTCTTACTGTGGCCTATTGGTTAAGGTCCTAACTCTTACTCTGGTTAAGGTATTAACTCTTACTCTGGCATCATGGTTAAGGTCTTAGCTCTTACTCTGGACTAATGGTTAAGGTCTTAACTCTTACTCTGGCATCACGGTTAAGGTCTTAACTCTTACTCTGGACTAATGGTTAAGGTCTTAACTCTTACTCTGGGCTAATGGTTAAGGTCCTAACTCTTACTCTGGACTAATGGTTAAGGTCTTAATTCTTACTCTGGACTAATGGTTAAGGTCTTAACTCTTACTCTGGACTAATGGTTAAGGTCTTAACTCTTACTCTGGGCTAATGATTAAGGTCTTAACTCTTACTCTGGCATCACGGTTAAGGTCTTAACTCTTACTCTGGACTAATGGTTAAGGTCTTAACTCTTACTCTGGACTAATGGTTAAGGTCTTAACTCTTCCTCTAGACTAATGGTTAATGTTTTAACTCTTACTCTGGCATCATGGTTAAGGTCTTCGACTCTTACCCTGGCATCATGGTTAAGGTCTTAACTCTTACTCTGGACTAATGGTTAAGGTCTTAACTCTTACTCTGGACTAATGGTTAAGGTCTTAACTCTTACTCTGGCATCAAGGTTAAGGTATTAACTCTTACTCTGGCATCATCGTTAAGGTCTTAACTCTTACTCTGGCATCATGGTTAAGGTCTTAACTCTTACTCTTGACTAATGGTTAAGGTCTTAACTCTTACTCTGGACTAATGGTTAAGGTCTTAGACTCTTACTCTGGCATCATGGTTAAGGTCTTAACTCTTAATCTGGCATCATCGTTAAGGTCTTAACTCTTACTCTGGCATCATGGTTAAGGTCTTAACTCTTACTCTGGACTAATTGGTTAAGGTCTTAACTCTTACTCTGGACTAATGGTTAAGGTCCTAACTCTTACTCTGGCATCATGGTTAAGGTCTTAACTCTTAATCTGGCATCATCGTTAAGGTCTTAACTCTTACTCTGGCATCATGGTTAAGGTCTTAACTCTTACTCTGGACTAATGGTTAAGGTCTTAACTCTTACTCTGGACTAATGGTTAAGGTCCTAACTCTTACTCTGGCATCATGGTTAAGGTCTTAACTCTTACTCTGGACTAATGGTTAAGGTCTTAACTCTTACTCTTGACTAATGGTTAAGGTCTTAACTCTTACTCTGGACTAATGGTTAAGGTCTTAGACTCTTACTCTGGCATCATGGTTAAGGTCTTAACTCTTACTCTGGCATCATCGTTAAGGTCTTAACTCTTACTCTGGCATCATGGTTAAGGTCTTAACTCTTACTCTGGACTAATGGTTAAGGTCTTAACTCTTACTCTGGACTAATGGTTAAGGTCTTAACTCTTACTCTGGCATCATGGTTAAGGTATTAACTCTTACTCTGGCATCATGGTTAAGGTCTTAACTCTTACTCTGGCATCATGGTTAAGGTCTTAGACTCTTACTCTGGCATCATGGTTAAGGTCTTAACTCTTACTCTGGACTAATGGTTAAGGTCTTAACTCTTACTCTGGACTAATGGTTAAGGTTTTAACTCTTACTCTGGCATCATGGTTAAGGTATTAACTCTTACTCTGGCATCATGGTTAAGGTCTTAACTCTTACTCTGGCATCATGGTTAAGGTCTTAGACTCTTACTCTGGACTAATGGTTAAGGTCTTAACTCTTACTCTGGGCTAATGGTTAAGGTCTTAGACTCTTACTCTGGACTAATAGTTAAGGTCTTAACTCTTACTCTGGACTAATGGTTAAGGTCTTAACTCTTACTCTGGACTAATGGTCAAGGTATTAACTCTTACCATGGCATCATGGTTAAGGTCTTAACTCCTACTCTGGACTAATGGTTAAGGTCTTAACTCTTACTCTGGCATCATGGTTAAAGTCTTAGACTCATACTCTGGCATCATGGTTAAGGTCTTAACTCTTACTCTGGACTAATGGTTAATGTCTTAACTCTTACTCTGGCATCATGGTTAGGGTCTTAGACTTTTACTCTGGACTAATGGTTAAGGTCTTAACTCTTACTCTGGCATCATGGTTAAGGTCTTAGACTCTTACTCTGGACTAATGGTTAAGGTCTTAACTCTTACTATGGACTAATGGTTAAGGTCTTAACTCATACTCTGGACGTATGGTTAATGTCTTAGACTCTTACTCTGGACTAATGGGTAAGGTCTTAGACTCTTACTCTGGACTAAGAGTTAAGGTTTTAACTCTTTCTCTGGGCTAATGGTTAAGGTCTTAGACTCTTACTCTGGCATCATGGTTAAGGTCTTAGACTCTTACTCTGGCATCAAGGTTAAGGTCTTAACTCTTACTCTGGCATCATGGTTAAGGTCTTAACTCATACTCTGGACTAATGGTTAAGGTCTTAACTCTTACTCTGGACTAATGGTTAAGGTCTTAACTCTTACTCTGGACTAATGGTTAAGGTCTTAGACTCTTACTCTCGACTAATGGTTAAGGTCCTAACTCTTACTCTGGCATCATGGTTAAGGTCTTAGACTCTTACTCTGGACTAATGGTTAAGGTCTTAACTCATACTCTGGACTAATGGTTAAGGTCTTAGACTCTTACTCTGGACTAATGGTTAAGGTCTTAACTCTTACTCTGGACTAATGGTTAAGGTCTTAACTCTTACTCTGGACTAATGGTTAAGGTCTTAACTCTTACTCTGGCATCATGGTTAAGGTCTTAACTCTTACTCTGGACTAATGGTTAAGGTCTTAACTCTTACTCTTGACTAATGGTTAAGGTCTTAACTCTTACTCTGGACTAATGGTTAAGGTCTTAGACTCTTACTCTGGCATCATGGTTAAGGTCTTAACTCTTACTCTGGCATCATCGTTAAGGTCTTAACTCTTACTCTGGCATCATGGTTAAGGTCTTAACTCTTACTCTGGACTAATGGTTAAGGTCTTAACTCTTACTCTGGACTAATGGTTAAGGTCTTAACTCTCACTCTGGGCTAATGGTTAAGGTCTTAACTCTTACTCTGGACTAATGGTTAAGGTCTTAACTCTTACTCTGGACTAATGGTTAAGGTCTTAACTCTTACTCTGGCATCATGGTTAAGGTCTTAACTCTTACTCTTGACTAATGGTTAAGGTCTTAACTCTTACTCTGGACTAATGGTTAAGGTCTTAGACTCTTACTCTGGCATCATGGTTAAGGTCTTAACTCTTACTCTGGCATCATGGTTAAGGTCTTAACTCTTACCCTGGCATCATGGTTAAGGTCTTAACTCTTACTCTGGACTAATGGTTAAGGTCTTAACTCTTACTCTGGACTAATGGTTAAGGTCTTAACTCTTACTCTGGCATCATGGTTAAGGTATTAACTCTTACTCTGGCATCATGGTTAAGGTCTTAACTCTTACTCTGGCATCATGGTTAATGTCTTAGACTCTTACTCTGGACTAATGGTTAAGGTCTTAACTCTTACTCTGGGCTAATGGTTAAGGTCTTAACTCTTACTCTGGACTAATGGTTAAGGTCTTAACTCTTACTCTGGACTAATGGTTAAGGTCCTAACTCTTACTCTGGCATCATGGTTAAGGTCTTAACTCTTACTCTGGACTAATGGTTAAGGTCTTAACTCTTACTCTTGACTAATGGTTAAGGTCTTAACTCTTACTCTGGACTAATGGTTAAGGTCTTAGACTCTTACTCTGGCATCATGGTTAAGGTCTTAACTCTTACTCTGGCATCATCGTTAAGGTCTTAACTCTTACTCTGGACTAATGGTTAAGGTCTTAACTCTTACTCTGGACTAATGGTTAAGGTCTTAACTCTTACTCTGGCATCATGGTTAAGGTATTAACTCTTACTCTGGCATCATGGTTAAGGTCTTAACTCTTACTCTGGCATCATGTTAAGGTCTTAGACTCTTACTCTGGCATCATGGTTAGGGTCTTAACTCTTACTCTGGACTAATGGTTAAGGTCTTAACTCTTACTCTGGACTAATGGTTAAGGTCTTAACTCTTACTCTGGCATCATGGTTAAGGTATTAACTCTTACTCTGGCATCATGGTTAAGGTCTTAACTCTTACTCTGGCATCATGGTTAAGGTCTTAGACTCTTACTCTGGACTAATGGTTAAGGTCTTAACTCTTACTCTGGGCTAATGGTTAAGGTCTTAACTCTTACTCTGGACTAATGGTTAAGGTCTTATCTCTTCCTCTAGACTAATGGTTAAGGTCTTAGACTCTTACTCTGGCATAATGGATAAGGTCTTAGACTCTTACTCTGGACTACTGGTTAATGTCTTAACTCTTACTCTGGCATCATGGTTAAGATCTTAACTCTTACTCTGGACTAATGGTTAAGGTCTTAACTCTTAGTCTGGACTAATGGTTAAGGTCTTAACTCTTACTCTGGCATCATGGTTAAGGTCTTAACTCTTACTCTGGACTAATGGTTAAGGTCTTAACTCTTACTCTGGACTAATGGTTAAGGTGTTAACTCTTACTCTGGCATCATGGTTAAGGTCTTAGACTCTTACTCTGGACTAATGGTTAAGGTCTTAACTCTTACTCTGGCATCATGGTTAAGGTCTTAACTCTTACTCTGGACTAATGGTTAAGGTCTTAGACTCTTACTCTGGACTAATGGTTAAGGTCTTAACTCTTTCTCTGGGCTAATGGTTAAGGTCTTAGACTCTTACTCTGGCATCATGGTTAAGGTCTTAACTCTTACTCTGGCATCATGGTTAAGGTCTTAACTCTTACTCTGGACTAATGGTTAAGGTCTTAGACTCTTACTCTGGACTAATGGTTAAGGTCTTAACTCTTACTCTGGACTAATTGTTAAGTTCTTAACTCTTACTCTGGCATCATGGTTAAGGTCTTAACTCTTACTCTGGACTAAGGGTTAATGTCTTATCTCTTAGTCTGGACCAATGGTTAAGGTCTTAACTCTTACTCTGGAATAATGGTTAAGGTCTTAACTCTTACTCTGGACTAATGGTTAAGGTCTTAACTCTTACTCTAGACTAATTGTTAAGGTCATAACTCTTACTTTGGACAAATGGTTAAGGTCTTAACTCTTACTCTGGACTAATGATTAAGGTCTTAACTCTTAGTCTGGCATCATGGTTAAGGTCTTAACTCTTACTCTGGCATCATGGTTAAGGTCTTAACTCTTACTCTGGCATCATGGTTAAGGTCTTAGACTCTTACTCTGGACTAATGGTTAAGGTCTTAACTCTCACTCTGGACTAATGGTTAAGGTCTTAACTCTTACTCTGGACTAATGGTTAAGGTCTTAACTCTTACTCTGGCATCATGGTTAAGGTCTTAACTCTTACTCTGGACTAATGGTTAAGGTCTTAACTCTAACTCTTGACTAATGGTTAAGGTCTTAACTCTTACTCTGGACTAATGGTTAAGGTCTTAGTCTCTTACTCTGGCATCATGGTTAAGGTCTTAACTCTTACTCTGGCATCATGGTTAAGGTCTTAACTCTTACCCTGGCATCATGGTTAAGGTCTTAACTCTTACTCTGGACTAATGGTTAAGGTCTTAACTCTTACTCTGGACTAATGGTTAAGGTCTTAACTCTTACTCTGGCATCATGGTTAAGGTATTAACTCTTACTCTGGCATCATGGTTAAGGTCTTAACTCTTACTCTGGCATCATGGTTAATGTCTTAGACTCTTACTCTGGACTAATGGTTAAGGTCTTAACTCTTACTCTGGGCTAATGGTTAAGGTCTTAACTCTTACTCTGGACTAATGGTTAAGGTCTTAACTCTTACTCTGGACTAATGGTTAAGGTCCTAACTCTTACTCTGGCATCATGGTTAAGGTCTTAACTCTTACTCTGGACTAATGGTTAAGGTCTTAACTCTTACTCTGGACTAATGGTTAAGGTCTTAACTCTTACTCTGGCATCATGGTTAAGGTCTTAGACTCTTACTCTGGAATAATGGTTAAGGTCTTAACTCTTACTCTGGACTAATGGTTAAGGTCTTAACTCTTACTCTGGCATCACGGTTAAGGTCTTAACTCTTACTCTGGACTAATGGTTAAGGTCTTAACTCTTACTCTGGGCTAATGGTTAAGGTCTTAACTCTTACTCTGGACTAATGGTTAAGGTCCTAACTCTTACTCTGGACTAATTGTTAAGGTCTTAGACTCTTACTCTGGCACCATGGTTAAGGTCTTAACTCTTACTCTGAACTAATGGTTAATGTCTTAACTCTTACTCTGGCATCATAGTTAAGTTCCTAACTCTTACTGTGGCCTATTGGTTAAGGTCCTAACTCTTACTCTGGCATTATGGTTAAGGTATTAACTCTTACTCTGGCATCATGGTTAAGGTCTTAACTCTTACTCTGGACTAATGGTTAAGGTCTTAACTCTTACTCTGGCATCACGGTTAAGGTCTTAACTCTAACTCTGGACTAATGGTTAAGGTCTTAACTCTTACTCTGGGCTAATGGTTAAGGTCTTAACTCTTACTCTGGACTAATGGTTAAGGTCTTAACTCTTACTCTGGACTAATGGTTAAGGTCTTAACTCTTAACTCTTACTCTGGACTAATGGTTAAGGTCTTAACTCTTACTCTGGACTAATGGTTAAGGTCTTAACTCTTACTCTGGCATCATGGTTAAGGTCTTAGACTCTTACTCTGGAATAATGGTTAAGGTCTTAACTCTTACTCTGGACTAATGGTTAAGGTCTTAACTCTTACTCTGGCATCACGGTTAAGGTCTTAACTCTTACTCTGGACTAATGGTTAAGGTCTTAACTCTTACTCTGGGCTAATGGTTAAGGTCTTAACTCTTACTCTGGACTAATGGTTAAGGTCCTAACTCTTACTCTGGACTAATGGTTAAGGTCTTAGACTCTTACTCTGGCACCATGGTTAAGGTCTTAACTCTTACTCTGAACTAATGGTTAATGTCTTAACTCTTACTCTGGCATCATAGTTAAGTTCCTAACTCTTACTGTGGCCTATTGGTTAAGGTCCTAACTCTTACTCTGGTTAAGGTATTAACTCTTACTCTGGCATCATGGTTAAGGTCTTAACTCTTACTCTGGACTAATGGTTAAGGTCTTAACTCTTACTCTGGCATCACGGTTAAGGTCTTAACTCTTACTCTGGACTAATGGTTAAGGTCTTAACTCTTACTCTGGGCTAATGGTTAAGGTCCTAACTCTTACTCTGGACTAATGGTTACGGTCTTAACTCTTACTCTGGACTAATGGTTAAGGTCTTAACTCTTACTCTGGACTAATGGTTAAGGTCTTAACTCTTACTCTGGGCTAATGATTAAGGTCTTAACTCTTACTCTGGCATCATGGTTAAGGTCTTAACTCTTACTCTGGACTAATGGTTAAGGTCTTAACTCTTACTCTGGACTAATGGTTAAGGTCTTAACTCTTCCTCTAGACTAATGGTTAATGTTTTAACTCTTACTCTGGCATCATGGTTAAGGTCTTCGACTCTTACCCTGGCATCATGGTTAAGGTCTTAACTCTTACTCTGGACTAATGGTTAAGGTCTTAACTCTTACTCTGGACTAATGGTTAAGGTCTTAACTCTTACTCTGGCATCAAGGTTAAGGTATTAACTCTTACTCTGGCATCATCGTTAAGGTCTTAACTCTTACTCTGGCATCATGGTTAAGGTCTTAACTCTTACTCTGGACTAATGGTTAAGGTCTTAACTCTTACTCTTGACTAATGGTTAAGGTCTTAACTCTTACTCTGGACTAATGGTTAAGGTCTTAGACTCTTACTCTGGCATCATGGTTAAGGTCTTAACTCTTAATCTGGCATCATCGTTAAGGTCTTAACTCTTACTCTGGCATCATGGTTAAGGTCTTAACTCTTACTCTGGACTAATGGTTAAGGTCTTAACTCTTACTCTGGCATCAAGGTTAAGGTATTAACTCTTACTCTGGCATCATCGTTAAGGTCTTAACTCTTACTCTGGCATCATGGTTAAGGTCTTAACTCTTACTCTGGACTAATGGTTAAGGTCTTAACTCTTACTCTTGACTAATGGTTAAGGTCTTAACTCTTACTCTGGACTAATGGTTAAGGTCTTAGACTCTTACTCTGGCATCATGGTTAAGGTCTTAACTCTTAATCTGGCATCATCGTTAAGGTCTTAACTCTTACTCTGGCATCATGGTTAAGGTCTTAACTCTTACTCTGGACTAATGGTTAAGGTCTTAACTCTTACTCTGGCATCAAGGTTAAGGTATTAACTCTTACTCTGGCATCATCGTTAAGGCCTTAACTCTTACTCTGGCATCATGGTTAAGGTCTTAATTCTTACTCTGGACTAATGGTTAAGGTCTTAACTCTTACTCTGGACTAATGGTTAAGGTCTTAACTCTTACTCTGGGCTAATGATTAAGGTCTTAACTCTTACTCTGGCATCATGGTTAAGGTCTTAACTCTTACTCTGGACTAATGGTTAAGGTCTTAACTCTTACTCTGGACTAATGGTTAAGGTCTTAACTCTTCCTCTAGACTAATGGTTAATGTTTTAACTCTTACTCTGGCATCATGGTTAAGGTCTTCGACTCTTACCCTGGCATCATGGTTAAGGTCTTAACTCTTACTCTGGACTAATGGTTAAGGTCTTAACTCTTACTCTGGACTAATGGTTAAGGTCTTAACTCTTACTCTGGCATCAAGGTTAAGGTATTAACTCTTACTCTGGCATCATCGTTAAGGTCTTAACTCTTACTCTGGCATCATGGTTAAGGTCTTAACTCTTACTCTGGACTAATGGTTAAGGTCTTAACTCTTACTCTTGACTAATGGTTAAGGTCTTAACTCTTACTCTGGACTAATGGTTAAGGTCTTAGACTCTTACTCTGGCATCATGGTTAAGGTCTTAACTCTTAATCTGGCATCATCGTTAAGGTCTTAACTCTTACTCTGGCATCATGGTTAAGGTCTTAACTCTTACTCTGGACTAATGGTTAAGGTCTTAACTCTTACTCTGGACTAATGGTTAAGGTCCTAACTCTTACTCTGGCATCATGGTTAAGGTCTTAACTCTTACTCTGGACTAATGGTTAAGGTCTTAACTCTTACTCTTGACTAATGGTTAAGGTCTTAACTCTTACTCTGGACTAATGGTTAAGGTCTTAGACTCTTACTCTGGCATCATGGTTAAGGTCTTAACTCTTACTCTGGCATCATCGTTAAGGTCTTAACTCTTACTCTGGCATCATGGTTAAGGTCTTAACTCTTACTCTGGACTAATGGTTAAGGTCTTAACTCTTACTCTGGACTAATGGTTAAGGTCTTAACTCTTACTCTGGCATCATGGTTAAGGTATTAACTCTTACTCTGGCATCATGGTTAAGGTCTTAACTCTTACTCTGGCATCATGGTTAAGGTCTTAGACTCTTACTCTGGCATCATGGTTAAGGTCTTAACTCTTACTCTGGACTAATGGTTAAGGTCTTAACTCTTACTCTGGACTAATGGTTAAGGTCTTAACTCTTACTCTGGCATCATGGTTAAGGTATTAACTCTTACTCTGGCATCATGGTTAAGGTCTTAACTCTTACTCTGGCATCATGGTTAAGGTCTTAGACTCTTACTCTGGACTAATGGTTAAGGTCTTAACTCTTACTCTGGGCTAATGGTTAAGGTCTTAGACTCTTACTCTGGACTAATAGTTAAGGTCTTAACTCTTACTCTGGACTAATGGTTAAGGTCTTAACTCTTACTCTGGACTAATGGTCAAGGTATTAACTCTTACTATGGCATCATGGTTAAGGTCTTAACTCCTACTCTGGACTAATGGTTAAGGTCTTAACTCTTACTCTGGCATCATGGTTAAAGTCTTAGACTCATACTCTGGCATCATGGTTAAGGTCTTAACTCTTACTCTGGACTAATGGTTAATGTCTTAACTCTTACTCTGGCATCATGGTTAGGGTCTTAGACTTTTACTCTGGACTAATGGTTAAGGTCTTAACTCTTACTCTGGCATCATGGTTAAGGTCTTAGACTCTTACTCTGGACTAATGGTTAAGGTCTTAACTCTTACTATGGACTAATGGTTAAGGTCTTAACTCATACTCTGGACTTATGGTTAATGTCTTAGACTCTTACTCTGGACTAATGGGTAAGGTCTTAGACTCTTACTCTGGACTAAGAGTTAAGGTTTTAACTCTTTCTCTGGGCTAATGGTTAAGGTCTTAGACTCTTACTCTGGCATCATGGTTAAGGTCTTAGACTCTTACTCTGGCATCAAGGTTAAGGTCTTAACTCTTACTCTGGCATCATGGTTAAGGTCTTAACTCATACTCTGGACTAATGGTTAAGGTCTTAACTCTTACTCTGGACTAATGGTTAAGGTCTTAACTCTTACTCTGGACTAATGGTTAAGGTCTTAGACTCTTACTCTCGACTAATGGTTAAGGTCCTAACTCTTACTCTGGCATCATGGTTAAGGTCTTAGACTCTTACTCTGGACTAATGGTTAAGGTCTTAACTCATACTCTGGACTAATGGTTAAGGTCTTAGACTCTTACTCTGGACTAATGGTTAAGGTCTTAACTCTTACTCTGGACTAATGGTTAAGGTCTTAACTCTTACTCTGGACTAATGGTTAAGGTCTTAACTCTTACTCTGGCATCATGGTTAAGGTCTTAACTCTTACTCTGGACTAATGGTTAAGGTCTTAACTCTTACTCTTGACTAATGGTTAAGGTCTTAACTCTTACTCTGGACTAATGGTTAAGGTCTTAGACTCTTACTCTGGCATCATGGTTAAGGTCTTAACTCTTACTCTGGCATCATCGTTAAGGTCTTAACTCTTACTCTGGCATCATGGTTAAGGTCTTAACTCTTACTCTGGACTAATGGTTAAGGTCTTAACTCTTACTCTGGACTAATGGTTAAGGTCTTAACTCTCACTCTGGGCTAATGGTTAAGGTCTTAACTCTTACTCTGGACTAATGGTTAAGGTCTTAACTCTTACTCTGGACTAATGGTTAAGGTCTTAACTCTTACTCTGGCATCATGGTTAAGGTCTTAACTCTTACTCTTGACTAATGGTTAAGGTCTTAACTCTTACTCTGGACTAATGGTTAAGGTCTTAGACTCTTACTCTGGCATCATGGTTAAGGTCTTAACTCTTACTCTGGCATCATGGTTAAGGTCTTAACTCTTACCCTGGCATCATGGTTAAGGTCTTAACTCTTACTCTGGACTAATGGTTAAGGTCTTAACTCTTACTCTGGACTAATGGTTAAGGTCTTAACTCTTACTCTGGCATCATGGTTAAGGTATTAACTCTTACTCTGGCATCATGGTTAAGGTCTTAACTCTTACTCTGGCATCATGGTTAATGTCTTAGACTCTTACTCTGGACTAATGGTTAAGGTCTTAACTCTTACTCTGGGCTAATGGTTAAGGTCTTAACTCTTACTCTGGACTAATGGTTAAGGTCTTAACTCTTACTCTGGACTAATGGTTAAGGTCCTAACTCTTACTCTGGCATCATGGTTAAGGTCTTAACTCTTACTCTGGACTAATGGTTAAGGTCTTAACTCTTACTCTTGACTAATGGTTAAGGTCTTAACTCTTACTCTGGACTAATGGTTAAGGTCTTAGACTCTTACTCTGGCATCATGGTTAAGGTCTTAACTCTTACTCTGGCATCATCGTTAAGGTCTTAACTCTTACTCTGGCATCATGGTTAAGGTCTTAACTCTTACTCTGGACTAATGGTTAAGGTCTTAACTCTTACTCTGGACTAATGGTTAAGGTCTTAACTCTTACTCTGGCATCATGGTTAAGGTATTAACTCTTACTCTGGCATCATGGTTAAGGTCTTAACTCTTACTCTGGCATCATGGTTAAGGTCTTAGACTCTTACTCTGGCATCATGGTTAGGGTCTTAACTCTTACTCTGGACTAATGGTTAAGGTCTTAACTCTTACTCTGGACTAATGGTTAAGGTCTTAACTCTTACTCTGGCATCATGGTTAAGGTATTAACTCTTACTCTGGCATCATGGTTAAGGTCTTAACTCTTACTCTGGCATCATGGTTAAGGTCTTAGACTCTTACTCTGGACTAATGGTTAAGGTCTTAACTCTTACTCTGGGCTAATGGTTAAGGTCTTAACTCTTACTCTGGACTAATGGTTAAGGTCGTATCTCTTCCTCTAGACTAATGGTTAAGGTCTTAGACTCTTACTCTGGCATAATGGATAAGGTCTTAGACTCTTACTCTGGACTACTGGTTAATGTCTTAACTCTTACTCTGGCATCATGGTTAAGGTCTTAACTCTTACTCTGGACTAATGGTTAAGGTCTTAACTCTTAGTCTGGACTAATGGTTAAGGTCTTAACTCTTACTCTGGCATCATGGTTAAGGTCTTAACTCTTACTCTGGACTAATGGTTAAGGTCTTAACTCTTACTCTGGACTAATGGTTAAGGTGTTAACTCTTACTCTGGCATCATGGTTAAGGTCTTAGACTCTTACTCTGGACTAATGGTTAAGGTCTTAACTCTTACTCTGGCATCATGGTTAAGGTCTTAACTCTTACTCTGGACTAATGGTTAAGGTCTTAGACTCTTACTCTGGACTAATGGTTAAGGTCTTAACTCTTTCTCTGGGCTAATGGTTAAGGTCTTAGACTCTTACTCTGCCATCATGGTTAAGTTCTTAGACTCTTACTCTGGCATCAAGGTTAAGGTCTTAACTCTTACTCCGGCATCATGGTTAAGGTCTTAACTCTTACTCTGGACTAATGGTTAAGGTCTTAGACTCTTACTCTCGACTAATGGTTAAGGTCTTAACTCTTACTCTGGCATCATGGTTAAGGTCTTAGACTCTTACTCTGGACTAATGGTTAAGGTCTTAACTCATACTCTGGACTTATGGTTAAAGTCTTAGACTCTTACTCTGGACTAATAGTTAAGGTCTTAACTCTTACTCTGGACTAATGGTTAAGGTCTTAACTCTTACTCTGGACTAATGGTTAAGGTATTAACTCTTACTCTGGCATCATGGTTAAGGTCTTAACTCCTACTCTGGACTAATGGTTAAGGTCTTAACTCTTACTCTGGCATCATGGTTAAAGTCTTAGACTCATACTCTGGCATCATGGTTAAGGTCTTAACTCTTACTCTGGACTAATGGTTAAGATCTTAACTCTTACTCTGGCATCATGGTTAGGGTCTTAGACTCTTACTCTGGACTAATGGTTAAGGTCTTAACTCTTACTCTGGCATCATGGTTAAGGTCTTAGACTCTTACTCTGGACTAATGGTTAAGGTCTTAACTCTTACTCTGGACTAATGGTTAAGGTCTTAACTCTTACTCTGGCATCATCGTTAAGGTCTTAACTCTTACTCTGGCATCATGGTTAAGGTCTTAACTCTTACTCTGGACTAATGGTTAAGGTCTTAACTCTTACTCTGGACTAATGGTTAAGGTCTTAACTCTTACTCTGGCATCATGGTTAAGGTCTTAACTCTGGCATCATGGTTAAGGTCTTAACTCTTACTCTGGACTAATGGTTAAGGTCTTAACTCTTACTCTGGCATCATGGTTAAGGTCTTAACTCTTACTCTGGACTAATGGTTAAGGTCTTAGACTCTTACTCTGGACTAATGGTTAAGGTCTTAACTCTTTCTCTGGGCTAATGGTTAAGGTCTTAGACTCTTACTCTGGCATCATGGTTAAGGTCTTAACTCTTACTCTGGCATCATGGTCAAGGTCTTAACTCTTACTCTGGACTAATGGTTAAGGTCTTAGACTCTTACTCTGGACTAATGGTTAAGGTCTTAACTCTTACTCTGGACTAATTGTTAAGTTCTTAACTCTTACTCTGGCATCATGGTTAAGGTCTTAACTCTTACTCTGGACTAATGGTTAATGTCTTATCTCTTAGTCTGGACCAATGGTTAAGGTCTTAACTCTTACTCTGGAATAATGGTTAAGGTCTTAACTCTTACTCTGGACTAATGGTTAAGGTCTTAATTCTTACTCTAGACTAATTGTTAAGGTCATAACTCTTACTTTGGACAAATGGTTAAGGTCTTAACTCTTACTCTGGACTAATGATTAAGGTCTTAACTCTTAGTCTGGCATCATGGTTAAGGTCTTAACTCTTACTCTGGCATCATGGTTAAGGTCTTAACTCTTACTCTGGCATCATGGTTAAGGTCTTAGACTCTTACTCTGGACTAATGGTTAAGGTCTTAACTCTCACTCTGGACTAATGGTTAAGGTCTTAACTCTTACTCTGGACTAATGGTTAAGGTCTTAACTCTTACTCTGGCATCATGGTTAAGGTCTTAACTCTTACTCTGGACTAATGGTTAAGGTCTTAACTCTAACTCTTGACTAATGGTTAAGGTCTTAACTCTTACTCTGGACTAATGGTTAAGGTCTTAGTCTCTTACTCTGGCATCATGGTTAAGGTCTTAACTCTTACTCTGGCATCATGGTTAAGGTCTTAACTCTTACCCTGGCATCATGGTTAAGGTCTTAACTCTTACTCTGGACTAATGGTTAAGGTCTTAACTCCTACTCTGGACTAATGGTTAAGGTCTTAACTCTTACTCTGGCATCATGGTTAAGGTATTAACTCTTACTCTGGCATCATGGTTAAGGTCTTAACTCTTACTCTGGCATCATGGTTAATGTCTTAGACTCTTACTCTGGACTAATGGTTAAGGTCTTAACTCTTACTCTGGGCTAATGGTTAAGGTCTTAACTCTTACTCTGGACTAATGGTTAAGGTCTTAACTCTTACTCTGGACTAATGGTTAAGGTCCTAACTCTTACTCTGGCATCATGGTTAAGGTCTTAACTCCTACTCTGGACTAATGGTTAAGGTCTTAACTCTTACTCTGGACTAATGGTTAAGGTCTTAACTCTTACTCTGGACTAATGGTTAAGGTCTTAACTCTTACTCTGGCATCATGGTTAAGGTCTTAGACTCTTACTCTGGAATAATGGTTAAGGTCTTAACTCTTACTCTGGACTAATGGTTAAGGTCTTAACTCTTACTCTGGCATCACGGTTAAGGTCTTAACTCTTACTCTGGACTAATGGTCAAGGTCTTAACTCTTACTCTGGGCTAATGGTTAAGGTCTTAACTCTTACTCTGGACTAATGGTTAAGGTCCTAACTCTTACTCTGGACTAATTGTTAAGGTCTTAGACTCTTACTCTGGCACCATGGTTAAGGTCTTAACTCTTACTCTGAACTAATGGTTAATGTCTTAACTCTTACTCTGGCATCATAGTTAAGTTCCTAACTCTTACTGTGGCCTATTGGTTAAGGTCCTAACTCTTACTCTGGCATTATGGTTAAGGTATTAACTCTTACTCTGGCATCATGGTTAAGGTCTTAACTCTTACTCTGGACTAATGGTTAAGGTCTTAACTCTTACTCTGGCATCACGGTTAAGGTCTTAACTCTAATTCTGGACTAATGGTTAAGGTCTTAACTCTTACTCTGGGCTAATGGTTAAGGTCTTAACTCTTACTCTGGACTAATGGTTAAGGTCTTAACTCTTACTCTGGACTAATGGTTAAGGTCTTAACTCTTAACTCTTACTCTGGACTAATGGTTAAGGTCTTAACTCTTACTCTGGACTAATGGTTAAGGTCTTAACACTTACTCTGGCATCATGGTTAAGGTCTTAGACTCTTACTCTGGAATAATGGTTAAGGTCTTAACTCTTACTCTGGACTAATGGTTAAGGTCTTAACTCTTACTCTGGCATCACGGTTAAGGTCTTAACTCTTACTCTGGACTAATGGTTAAGGTCTTAACTCTTACTCTGGGCTAATGGTTAAGGTCTTAACTCTTACTCTGGACTAATGGTTAAGGTCCTAACTCTTACTCTGGACTAATGGTTAAGGTCTTAGACTCTTACTCTGGCACCATGGTTAAGGTCTTAACTCTTACTCTGAACTAATGGTTAATGTCTTAACTCTTACTCTGGCATCATAGTTAAGTTCCTAACTCTTACTGTGGCCTATTGGTTAAGGTCCTAACTCTTACTCTGGTTAAGGTATTAACTCTTACTCTGGCATCATGGTTAAGGTCTTAACTCTTACTCTGGACTAATGGTTAAGGTCTTAACTCTTACTCTGGCATCACGGTTAAGGTCTTAACTCTTACTCTGGACTAATGGTTAAGGTCTTAACTCTTACTCTGGGCTAATGGTTAAGGTCCTAACTCTTACTCTGGACTAATGGTTACGGTCTTAACTCTTACTCTGGACTAATGGTTAAGGTCTTAACTCTTACTCTGGGCTAATGATTAAGGTCTTAACTCTTACTCTGGCATCATGGTTAAGGTCTTAACTCTTACTCTGGACTAATGGTTAAGGTCTTAACTCTTACTCTGGACTAATGGTTAAGGTCTTAACTCTTCCTCTAGACTAATGGTTAATGTTTTAACTCTTACTCTGGCATCATGGTTAAGGTCTTCGACTCTTACCCTGGCATCATGGTTAAGGTCTTAACTCTTACTCTGGACTAATGGTTAAGGTCTTAACTCTTACTCTGGACTAATGGTTAAGGTCTTAACTCTAACTCTGGCATCAAGGTTAAGGTATTAACTCTTACTCTGGCATCATCGTTAAGGTCTTAACTCTTACTCTGGCATCATGGTTAAGGTCTTAACTCTTACTCTGGACTAATGGTTAAGGTCTTAACTCTTACTCTTGACTAATGGTTAAGGTCTTAACTCTTACTCTGGACTAATGGTTAAGATCTTAGACTCTTACTCTGGCATCATGGTTAAGGTCTTAACTCTTAATCTGGCATCATCGTTAAGGTCTTAACTCTTACTCTGGCATCATGGTTAAGGTCTTAACTCTTACTCTGGACTAATGGTTAAGGTCTTAACTCTTACTCTGGCATCAAGGTTAAGGTATTAACTCTTACTCTGGCATCATCGTTAAGGTCTTAACTCTTACTCTGGCATCATGGTTAAGGTCTTAACTCTTACTCTGGACTAATGGTTAAGGTCTTAACTCTTACTCTTGACTAATGGTTAAGGTCTTAACTCTTACTCTGGACTAATGGTTAAGGTCTTAGACTCTTACTCTGGCATCATGGTTAAGGTCTTAACTCTTAATCTGGCATCATCGTTAAGGTCTTAACTCTTACTCTGGCATCATGGTTAAGGTCTTAACTCTTACTCTGGACTAATGGCTAAGGTCTTAACTCTTACTCTTGACTAATGGTTAAGGTCTTAACTCTTACTCTGGACTAATGGTTAAGGTCTTAGACTCTTACTCTGGCATCATGGTTAAGGTCTTAACTCTTACTCTGGCATCATCGTTAAGGTCTTAACTCTTACTATGGCATCATGGTTAAGGTCTTAACTCTTACTCTGGACTAATGGTTTAGGTCTTAACTCTTACTCTGGACTAATGGTTAAGGTCTTAACTCTTACTCTGGCATCATGGTTAAGGTATTAACTCTTACTCTGGCATCATGGTTAAGGTCTTAACTCTTACTCTGGCATCATGGTTAAGGTCTTAGACTCTTACTCTGGCATCATGGTTAAGGTCTTAACTCTTACTCTGGACTAATGGTTAAGGTCTTAACTCTTACTCTGGACTAATGGTTAAGGTCTTAACTCTTACTCTGGCATCATGGTTAAGGTATTAACTCTTACTCTGGCATCATGGTTAAGGTCTTAACTCTTACTCTGGCATCATGGTTAAGGTCTTAGACTCTTACTCTGGACTAATGGTTAAGGTCTTAACTCTTACTCTGGGCTAATGGTTAAGGTCTTAGACTCTTACTCTGGACTAATAGTTAAGGTCTTAACTCTTACTCTGGACTAATGGTTAAGGTCTTAACTCTTACTCTGGACTAATGGTCAAGGTATTAACTCTTACTATGGCATCATGGTTAAGGTCTTAACTCCTACTCTGGACTAATGGTTAAGGTCTTAACTCTTACTCTGGCATCATGGTTAAAGTCTTAGACTCATACTCTGGCATCATGGTTAAGGTCTTAACTCTTACTCTGGACTAATGGTTAATGTCTTAACTCTTACTCTGGCATCATGGTTAGGGTCTTAGACTTTTACTCTGGACTAATGGTTAAGGTCTTAACTCTTACTCTGGCATCATGGTTAAGGTCTTAGACTCTTACTCTGGACTAATGGTTAAGGTCTTAACTCTTACTATGGACTAATGGTTAAGGTCTTAACTCATACTCTGGACTTATGGTTAATGTCTTAGACTCTTACTCTGGACTAATGGGTAAGGTCTTAGACTCTTACTCTGGACTAAGAGTTAAGGTTTTAACTCTTTCTCTGGGCTAATGGTTAAGGTCTTAGACTCTTACTCTGGCATCATGGTTAAGGTCTTAGACTCTTACTCTGGCATCAAGGTTAAGGTCTTAACTCTTACTCTGGCATCATGGTTAAGGTCTTAACTCTTACTCTGGACTAATGGTTAAGGTCTTAACTCTTACTCTGGACTAATGGTTAAGGTCTTAACTCTTACTCTGGACTAATGGTTAAGGTCTTAGACTCTTACTCTCGACTAATGGTTAAGGTCCTAACTCTTACTCTGGCATCATGGTTAAGGTCTTAGACTCTTACTCTGGACTAATGGTTAAGGTCTTAACTCATACTCTGGACTAATGGTTAAGGTCTTAGACTCTTACTCTGGACTAATGGTTAAGGTCTTAACTCTTACTCTGGACTAATGGTTAAGGTCTTAACTCTTACTCTGGACTAATGGTTAAGGTCTTAACTCTTACTCTGGCATCATGGTTAAGGTCTTAACTCTTACTCTGGACTAATGGTTAAGGTCTTAACTCTTACACTTGACTAATGGTTAAGGTCTTAACTCTTACTCTGGCATCATGGTTAAGGTCTTAACTCTTACTCTGGACTAATGGTTAAGGTCTTAACTCTTACTCTGGACTAATGGTTAAGGTCTTAACTCTCACTCTGGGCTAATGGTTAAGGTCTTAACTCTTACTCTGGACTAATGGTTAAGGTCTTAACTCTTACTCTGGACTAATGGTTAAGGTCTTAACTCCTCCTCTGGCATCATGGTTAAGGTCTTAACTCTTACTCTTGACTAATGGTTAAGGTCTTAACTCTTACTCTGGACTAATGGTTAAGGTCTTAGACTCTTACTCTGGCATCATAGTTAAGGTCTTAACTCTTACTCTGGCATCATGGTTAAGGTCTTAACTCTTACCCTGGCATCATGGTTAAGGTCTTAACTCTTACTCTGGACTAATGGTTAAGGTCTTAACTCTTACTCTGGACTAATGGTTAAGGTCTTAACTCTTACTCTGGCATCATGGTTAAGGTATTAACTCTTACTCTGGCATCATGGTTAAGGTCTTAACTCTTACTCTGGCATCATGGTTAATGTCTTAGACTCTTACTCTGGACTAATGGTTAAGGTCTTAACTCTTACTCTGGGCTAATGGTTAAGGTCTTAACTCTTACTCTGGACTAATGGTTAAGGTCTTAACTCTTACTCTGGACTAATGGTTAAGGTCCTAACTCTTACTCTGGCATCATGGTTAAGGTCTTAACTCTTACTCTGGACTAATGGTTAAGGTCTTAACTCTTACTCTTGACTAATGGTTAAGGTCTTAACTCTTACTCTGGTTTAATGGTTAAGGTCTTAGACTCTTACTCTGGCATCATGGTTAAGGTCTTAACTCTTACTCTGGCATCATCGTTAAGGTCTTAACTCTTACTCTGGCATCATGGTTAAGGTCTTAACTCTTACTCTGGACTAATGGTTAAGGTCTTAACTCTTACTCTGGACTAATGGTTAAGGTCTTAACTCTTACTCTGGCATCATGGTTAAGGTATTAACTCTTACTCTGGCATCATGGTTAAGGTCTTAACTCTTACTCTGGCATCATGGTTAAGGTCTTAGACTCTTACTCTGGCATCATGGTTAGGGTCTTAACTCTTACTCTGGACTAATGGTTAAGGTCTTAACTCTTACTCTGGACTAATGGTTAAGGTCTTAACTCTTACTCTGGCATCATGGTTAAGGTATTAACTCTTACTCTGGCATCATGGTTAGGGTCTTAACTCTTACTCTGGCATCATGGTTAAGGTCTTAGACTCTTACTCTGGACTAATGGTTAAGGTCTTAACTCTTACTCTGGGCTAATGGTTAAGGTCTTAACTCTTACTCTGGACTAATGGTTAAGGTCTTATCTCTTCCTCTAGACTAATGGTTAAGGTCTTAGACTCTTACTCTGGCATAATGGATAAGGTCTTAGACTCTTACTCTGGACTACTGGTTAATGTCTTAACTCTTACTCTGGCATCATGGTTAAGGTCTTAACTCTTACTCTGGACTAATGGTTAAGGTCTTAACTCTTAGTCTGGACTAATGGTTAAGGTCTTAACTCTTACTCTGGCATCATGGTTAAGGTCTTAACTCTTACTCTGGACTAATGGTTAAGGTCTTAACTCTTACTCTGGACTAATGGTTAAGGTGTTAACTCTTACTCTGGCATCATGGTTAAGGTCTTAGACTCTTACTCTGGACTAATGGTTAAGGTCTTAACTCTTACTCTGGCATCATGGTTAAGGTCTTAACTCTTACTCTGGACTAATGGTTAAGGTCTTAGACTCTTACTCTGCCATCATGGTTAAGTTCTTAGACTCTTACTCTGGCATCAAGGTTAAGGTCTTAACTCTTACTCCGGCATCATGGTTAAGGTCTTAACTCTTACTCTGGACTAATGGTTAAGGTCTTAGACTCTTACTCTCGACTAATGGTTAAGGTCTTAACTCTTACTCTGGCATCATGGTTAAGGTCTTAGACTCTTACTCTGGACTAATGGTTAAGGTCTTAACTCATACTCTGGACTTATGGTTAAAGTCTTAGACTCTTACTCTGGACTAATAGTTAAGGTCTTAACTCTTACTCTGGACTAATGGTTAAGGTCTTAACTCTTACTCTGGACTAATGGTTAAGGTATTAACTCTTACTCTGGCATCATGGTTAAGGTCTTAACTCCTACTCTGGACTAATGGTTAAGGTCTTAACTCTTACTCTGGCATCATGGTTAAAGTCTTAGACTCATACTCTGGCATCATGGTTAAGGTCTTAACTCTTACTCTGGACTAATGGTTAAGGTCTTAACTCTTACTCTGGCATCATGGTTAGGGTCTTAGACTCTTACTCTGGACTAATGGTTAAGGTCTTAACTCTTACTCTGGCATCATGGTTAAGGTCTTAGACTCTTACTCTGGACTAATGGTTAAGGTCTTAACTCTTACTCTGGACTAATGGTTAAGGTCTTAACTCTTACTCTGGCATCATCGTTAAGGTCTTAACTCTTACTCTGGCATCATGGTTAAGGTCTTAACTCTTACTCTGGACTAATGGTTAAGGTCTTAACTCTTACTCTGGACTAATGGTTAAGGTCTTAACTCTTACTCTGGCATCATGGTTAAGGTCTTAACTCTGGCATCATGGTTAAGGTCTTAACTCTTACTCTGGACTAATGGTTAAGGTCTTAACTCTTACTCTGGCATCATGGTTAAGGTCTTAACTCTTACTCTGGACTAATGGTTAAGGTCTTAGACTCTTACTCTGGACTAATGGTTAAGGTCTTAACTCTTTCTCTGGGCTAATGGTTAAGGTCTTAGACTCTTACTCTGGCATCATGGTTAAGGTCTTAACTCTTACTCTGGCATCATGGTTAAGGTCTTAACTCTTACTCTGGACTAATGGTTAAGGTCTTAGACTCTTACTCTGGACTAATGGTTAAGGTCTTAACTCTTACTCTGGACTAATTGTTAAGTTCTTAACTCTTACTCTGGCATCATGGTTAAGGTCTTAACTCTTACTCTGGACTAATGGTTAATGTCTTATCTCTTAGTCTGGACCAATGGTTAAGGTCTTAACTCTTACTCTGGAATAATGGTTAAGGTCTTAACTCTTACTCTGGACTAATGGTTAAGGTCTTAACTCTTACTCTAGACTAATTGTTAAGGTCATAACTCTTACTTTGGACAAATGGTTAAGGTCTTAACTCTTACTCTGGACTAATGATTAAGGTCTTAACTCTTAGTCTGGCATCATGGTTAAGGTCTTAACTCTTACTCTGGCATCATGGTTAAGGTCTTAACTCTTACTCTGGCATCATGGTTAAGGTCTTAGACTCTTACTCTGGACTAATGGTTAAGGTCTTAACTCTCACTCTGGACTAATGGTTAAGGTCTTAACTCTTACTCTGGACTAATGGTTAAGGTCTTAACTCTTACTCTGGCATCATGGTTAAGGTCTTAACTCTTACTCTGGACTAATGGTTAAGGTCTTAACTCTAACTCTTGACTAATGGTTAAGGTCTTAACTCTTACTCTGGACTAATGGTTAAGGTCTTAGTCTCTTACTCTGGCATCATGGTTAAGGTCTTAACTCTTACTCTGGCATCATGGTTAAGGTCTTAACTCTTACCCTGGCATCATGGTTAAGGTCTTAACTCTTACTCTGGACTAATGGTTAAGGTCTTAACTCTTACTCTGGACTAATGGTTAAGGTCTTAACTCTTACTCTGGCATCATGGTTAAGGTATTAACTCTTACTCTGGCATCATGGTTAAGGTCTTAACTCTTACTCTGGCATCATGGTTAATGTCTTAGACTCTTACTCTGGACTAATGGTTAAGGTCTTAACTCTTACTCTGGGCTAATGGTTAAGGTCTTAACTCTTACTCTGGACTAATGGTTAAGGTCTTAACTCTTACTCTGGACTAATGGTTAAGGTCCTAACTCTTACTCTGGCATCATGGTTAAGGTCTTAACTCTTACTCTGGACTAATGGTTAAGGTCTTAACTCTTACTCTGGCATCACGGTTAAGGTCTTAACTCTTACTCTGGACTAATGGTTAAGGTCTTAACTCTTACTCTGGGCTAATGGTTAAGGTCTTAACTCTTACTCTGGACTAATGGTTAAGGTCCTAACTCTTACTCTGGACTAATTGTTAAGGTCTTAGACTCTTACTCTGGCACCATGGTTAAGGTCTTAACTCTTACTCTGAACTAATGGTTAATGTCTTAACTCTTACTCTGGCATCATAGTTAAGTTCCTAACTCTTACTGTGGCCTATTGGTTAAGGTCCTAACTCTTACTCTGGCATTATGGTTAAGGTATTAACTCTTACTCTGGCATCATGGTTAAGGTCTTAACTCTTACTCTGGACTAATGGTTAAGGTCTTAACTCTTACTCTGGCATCACGGTTAAGGTCTTAACTCTAACTCTGGACTAATGGTTAAGGTCTTAACTCTTACTCTGGGCTAATGGTTAAGGTCTTAACTCTTACTCTGGACTAATGGTTAAGGTCTTAACTCTTACTCTGGACTAATGGTTAAGGTCTTAACTCTTAACTCTTACTCTGGACTAATGGTTAAGGTCTTAACTCTTACTCTGGCATCATGGTTAAGGTCTTAGACTCTTACTCTGGAATAATGGTTAAGGTCTTAACTCTTACTCTGGACTAATGGTTAAGGTCTTAACTCTTACTCTGGCATCACGGTTAAGGTCTTAACTCTTACTCTGGACTAATGGTTAAGGTCTTAACTCTTACTCTGGGCTAATGGTTAAGGTCTTAACTCTTACTCTGGACTAATGGTTAAGGTCCTAACTCTTACTCTGGACTAATGGTTAAGGTCTTAGACTCTTACTCTGGCACCATGGTTAAGGTCTTAACTCTTACTCTGAACTAATGGTTAATGTCTTAACTCTTACTCTGGCATCATAGTTAAGTTCCTAACTCTTACTGTGGCCTATTGGTTAAGGTCCTAACTCTTACTCTGGCATTATGGTTAAGGTATTAACTCTTACTCTGGCATCATGGTTAAGGTCTTAACTCTTACTCTGGACTAATGGTTAAGGTCTTAACTCTTACCCTGGCATCACGGTTAAGGTCTTAACTCTTACTCTGGCATCATGGTTAAGGTCTTAACTCTTACTCTGGACTAATGGTTAAGGTCTTAACTCTTACTCTGGACTAATGGTTAAGGTCTTAACTCTTACTCTAGACTAATGGTTAAGGTTTTAACTCTTACTCTGGCATCATGGTTAAGGTCTTCGACTCTTACTCTGGACTAATGGTTAAGGTCTTAGACTCTTACTCTGGCATCATGGTTAAGGTCTTAACTCCTACTCTGGCATCATTGTTAAGGTCTTAACTCTTACTCTGGCATCATGGTTAAGGTCTTAACTCTTACTCTGGACTAATGGTTAAGGTCTTAACTCTTACTCTGGACTAATGGTTAAGGTCTTAACTCTTACTCTGGCATCATGGTTAAGGTATTAACTCTTACTCTGGCATCATGGTTAAGGTCTTAACTCTTACTCTGGCATCATGGTTAAGGTCTTAGACTCTTACTCTGGACTAATGGTTAAGGTCTTAACTCTCACTCTGGGCTAATGGTTAAGGTCTTAACTCTTACTCTGGACTAATGGTTAAGGTCTTAACTCTTACTCTGGACTAATGGTTAAGGTCTTAACTCTTACTCTGGCATCATGGTTAAGGTCTTAACTCTTACTCTGGACTAATGGTTAAGGTCCTAACTCTTACTCTTGACTAATGTTTAAGGTCTTAACTCTTACTCTGGACTAATGGTTAAGGTCTTAGACTCTTCCTCTGGCATCATGGTTAAGGTCTTAACTCTTACTCTGGCATCATGGTTAAGGTCTTACCTCTTACTCTGGACTAATGGTTAAGGTCTTAACTCTTACTCTGGACTAATGGCTAAGGTCTGAACTCTTACTCTGGCATCATGGTTAAGGTCTTACCTCTTACTCTGGACTAATGGTTAAGGTCTTAACTCTTACTCTGGACTAATGGTTAAGATCTTAACTCATACTCTGGACTAATGGTTAAGGTCTTAGACTCTTACTCTGGACTAATGGTTAAGGTCTTAACTCTTACTCTGGACTAATGGTTAAGGTCTTAACTCTTACTCTGGACTAATGGTTAAGGTCTTAACTCTTACTCTGGCATCATGGTTAAGGTCTTAACTCTTACTCTGGACTAATGGTTAAGGTCTTAACTCTTACTCTTGACTAATGGTTAAGGTCTTAACTCTTACTCTGGACTAATGGTTAAGGTCTTAGACTCTTACTCTGGCATCATGGTTAAGGTCTTAACTCTTACTCTGGCATCATCGTTAAGGTCTTAACTCTTACTCTGGCATCATGGTTAAGGTCTTAACTCTTACTCTGGACTAATGGTTAAGGTCTTAACTCTTACTCTGAACTAATGGTTAATGTCTTAACTCTTACTCTGGCATCATGGTTAAGGTCTTCGACTCTTACTCTGGACTAATGGTTAAGGGCTTAACTCTTACTCTGGCATCATGGTTAAGGTCTTAACTCTTACTCTGGACTAATGGTAAGGTCTTAACTCTTACTCTGGGCTAATGGTTAAGGTCTTAACTCTTACTCTGGACTAATGGTTAAGGTCTTAACTCTTACTCTGGACTAATGGTTAAGGTCTTAACTCTTACTCTGGACTAATGGTTAAGGTCTTAACTCTTACTCTGGCATCACGGTTAAGGTCTTAACTCTTACTCTGGACTAATGGTTAAGGTCTTAACTCTTACTCTGGGCTAATGGTTAAGGTCTTAACTCTTACTCTGGACTAATGGTTAAGGTCCTAACTCTTACTCTGGACTAATGGTTAAGGTCTTAGACTCTTACTCTGGCACCATGGTTAAGGTCTTAACTCTTACTCTGAACTAATGGTTAATGTCTTAACTCTTACTCTGGCATCATAGTTAAGTTCCTAACTCTTACTGTGGCCTATTGGTTAAGGTCCTAACTCTTACTCTGGCATTATGGTTAAGGTATTAACTCTTACTCTGGCATCATGGTTAAGGTCTTAACTCTTACTCTGGACTAATGGTTAAGGTCTTAACTCTTACCCTGGCATCACGGTTAAGGTCTTAACTCTTACTCTGGCATCATGGTTAAGGTCTTAACTCTTACTCTGGACTAATGGTTAAGGTCTTAACTCTTACTCTGGACTAATGGTTAAGGTCTTAACTCTTACTCTAGACTAATGGTTAAGGTTTTAACTCTTACTCTGGCATCATGGTTAAGGTCTTCGACTCTTACTCTGGACTAATGGTTAAGGTCTTAGACTCTTACTCTGGCATCATGGTTAAGGTCTTAACTCCTACTCTGGCATCATTGTTAAGGTCTTAACTCTTACTCTGGCATCATGGTTAAGGTCTTAACTCTTACTCTGGACTAATGGTTAAGGTCTTAACTCTTACTCTGGACTAATGGTTAAGGTCTTAACTCTTACTCTGGCATCATGGTTAAGGTATTAACTCTTACTCTGGCATCATGGTTAAGGTCTTAACTCTTACTCTGGCATCATGGTTAAGGTCTTAGACTCTTACTCTGGACTAATGGTTAAGGTCTTAACTCTCACTCTGGGCTAATGGTTAAGGTCTTAACTCTTACTCTGGACTAATGGTTAAGGTCTTAACTCTTACTCTGGACTAATGGTTAAGGTCTTAACTCTTACTCTGGCATCATGGTTAAGGTCTTAACTCTTACTCTGGACTAATGGTTAAGGTCCTAACTCTTACTCTTGACTAATGTTTAAGGTCTTAACTCTTACTCTGGACTAATGGTTAAGGTCTTAGACTCTTCCTCTGGCATCATGGTTAAGGTCTTAACTCTTACTCTGGCATCATGGTTAAGGTCTTACCTCTTACTCTGGACTAATGGTTAAGGTCTTAACTCTTACTCTGGACTAATGGCTAAGGTCTGAACTCTTACTCTGGCATCATGGTTAAGGTCTTACCTCTTACTCTGGACTAATGGTTAAGGTCTTAACTCTTACTCTGGACTAATGGTTAAGATCTTAACTCATACTCTGGACTAATGGTTAAGGTCTTAGACTCTTACTCTGGACTAATGGTTAAGGTCTTAACTCTTACTCTGGACTAATGGTTAAGGTCTTAACTCTTACTCTGGACTAATGGTTAAGGTCTTAACTCTTACTCTGGCATCATGGTTAAGGTCTTAACTCTTACTCTGGACTAATGGTTAAGGTCTTAACTCTTACTCTTGACTAATGGTTAAGGTCTTAACTCTTACTCTGGACTAATGGTTAAGGTCTTAGACTCTTACTCTGGCATCATGGTTAAGGTCTTAACTCTTACTCTGGCATCATCGTTAAGGTCTTAACTCTTACTCTGGCATCATGGTTAAGGTCTTAACTCTTACTCTGGACTAATGGTTAAGGTCTTAACTCTTACTCTGAACTAATGGTTAATGTCTTAACTCTTACTCTGGCATCATGGTTAAGGTCTTCGACTCTTACTCTGGACTAATGGTTAAGGGCTTAACTCTTACTCTGGCATCATGGTTAAGGTCTTAACTCTTACTCTGGACTAATGGTAAGGTCTTAACTCTTACTCTGGGCTAATGGTTAAGGTCTTAACTCTTACTCTGGACTAATGGTTAAGGTCTTAACTCTTACTCTGGACTAATGGTTAAGGTCTTAACTCTTACTCTGGACTAATGGTTAAGGTCTTAACTCTTACTCTGGCATCATGGTTAATGTCTTAACTCTTACTCTGGACTAATGGTTAAGGTCTTAACTCTTACTCTGGGCTAATGGTTAAGGTCTTAACTCTTACTCTGGACTAATGGTTAAGGTCTTATCTCTTACTCTGGACTAATGGTTAAGGACTTAGACTCTTACTCTGGCATCATGAATATGGTCGTAGACTCTTACGCTGGACTACTGGTTAATGTCTTAACTCTTACTCTGGCATCATGGTTAAGGGCTTAACTCTTACTCTGTACTCATGGTTAAGGTCTTAACTCTTACTCTGACATCATGGTTAAGGTCTTAACTCTTACTCTGGACTAATGGTTAAGGTCTTAACTCTCACTCTGGACTAATGGTTAAGGTCTTAACTCTTACTCTAGCATCATGGTTAAGGTCTTAACTCTTACTCTGGACTAATGGTTAAGGTCTTAACTCTTACTCTGGACTAATGGTTAAGGTCTTAACTCCTACTCTGGCATCATGGTTAAGGTCTTAGACTCTTACTCTGGACTAATGGTTAAGGTCTTAACTCTTACTCTGGCATCATGGTTAAGGTCTTAACTCTTACTCTGGACTAATGGGTAAGGTCTTAGACTCTTACTCTGGACTAATGGTTAAGGTCTTAACTCTTTCTCTGGGCTAATGGTTAAGGTCTTAGACTCTTACTCTGGCATCATGGTTAAGGTCTTAGACTCTTACTCTGGCATCAAGGTTAAGGTCTTAACTCTTACTCTGGCATCATGGTTAAGGTCTTAACTCTTACTCTGGACTAATGGTTAAGGTCTGAACTCTTACTCTGGACTAATGGTTAAGGTCTTAACTCTTACTCTGGACTAATGGTTAAGGTCTTAGACTCTTACTCTCGACTAATGGTTAAGGTCCTAACTCTTACTCTGGCATCATGGTTAAGGTCTTAGACTCTTACTCTGGACTAATGGTTAAGGTCTTAACTCATACTCTGGACTAATGGTTAAGGTCTTAGACTCTTACTCTGGACTAATGGTTAAGGTCTTAACTCTTACTCTGGACTAATGGTTAAGGTCTTAACTCTTACTCTGGCATCATGGTTAAGGTCTTAACTCTTACTCTGGACTAATGGTTAAGGTCTTAACTCTTACTCTGGACTAATGGTTAAGGTCTTAAACTCTTACTCTCGACTAATGGTTAAGGTCCTAACTCTTACTCTGGCATCATGGTTAAGGTCTTAGACTCTTACTCTGGACTAATGGTTAAGGTCTTAACTCATACTCTGGACTAATGGTTAAGGTCTTAGACTCTTACTCTGGACTAATGGTTAAGTTCTTAACTCTTACTCTGGACTAATGGTTAAGGTCTTAACTCTTACTCTGGCATCATGGTTAAGGTCTTAACTCTTACTCTGGACTAATGGTTAAGGTCTTAACTCTTACTCTTGACTAATGGTTAAGGTCTTAACTCCTACTCTGGACTAATGGTTAAGGTCTTAGACTCTTACTCTGGCATCATGGTTAAGGTCTTAACTCTTACTCTGGCATCATCATTAAGGTCTTAACTCTTACTCTGGCATCATGGTTAAGGTCTTAACTCTTACTCTGGACTAATGGTTAAGGTCTTAACTCTTACTCTGGACTAATGGTTAAGGTCTTAACTCTTACGCTGGCATCATGGTTAAGGTCTTAACTCTTACTCTGGACTAATGGTTAAGGTCTTAACTCTTAGTCTGGGCTAATGGTTAAGGTCTTAACTCTTACTCTGGACTAATGGTTAAGGTCTTAACTCTTACTCTGGACTAATGGTTAAGGTCTTAACTCTTACTCTGGACTAATGGTTAAGGTCTTAACTCTTACTCTGGCATCATGGTTAATGTCTTAACTCTTACTCTGGACTAATGGTTAAGGTCTTAACTCTTACTCTGGGCTAATGGTTAAGGTCTTAACTCTTACTCTGGACTAATGGTTAAGGTCTTATCTCTTACTCTGGACTAATGGTTAAGGACTTAGACTCTTACTCTGGCATCATGAATAAGGTCTTAGACTCTTACTCTGGACTACTGGTTAATGTCTTAACTCTTACTCTGGCATCATGGTTAAGGTCTTAACTCTCACTCTGGCATCATGGTTAAGGTCTTAACTCTTACTCTGTACTCATGGTTAAGGTCTTAACTCTTACTCTGGCATCATGGTTAAGGTCTTAACTCTTACTCTGGACTAATGGTTAAGGTCTTAACTCTTACTCTGAACTAATGGTTAATGTCTTAACTCTTACTCTGGCATCATGGTTAAGGTCTTCGACTCTTACTCTGGACTAATGGTTAAGGGCTTAACTCTTACTCTGGCATCATGGTTAAGGTCTTAACTCTTACTCTGGACTAATGGTAAGGTCTTAACTCTTACTCTGGGCTAATGGTTAAGGTCTTAACTCTTACTCTGGACTAATGGTTAAGGTCTTAACTCTTACTCTGGACTAATGGTTAAGGTCTTAACTCTTACTCTGGACTAATGGTTAAGGTCTTAACTCTTACTCTGGCATCATGGTTAATGTCTTAACTCTTACTCTGGACTAATGGTTAAGGTCTTAACTCTTACTCTGGGCTAATGGTTAAGGTCTTAACTCTTACTCTGGACTAATGGTTAAGGTCTTATCTCTTACTCTGGACTAATGGTTAAGGACTTAGACTCTTACTCTGGCATCATGAATATGGTCGTAGACTCTTACGCTGGACTACTGGTTAATGTCTTAACTCTTACTCTGGCATCATGGTTAAGGGCTTAACTCTTACTCTGTACTCATGGTTAAGGTCTTAACTCTTACTCTGACATCATGGTTAAGGTCTTAACTCTTACTCTGGACTAATGGTTAAGGTCTTAACTCTCACTCTGGACTAATGGTTAAGGTCTTAACTCTTACTCTAGCATCATGGTTAAGGTCTTAACTCTTACTCTGGACTAATGGTTAAGGTCTTAACTCTTACTCTGGACTAATGGTTAAGGTCTTAACTCCTACTCTGGCATCATGGTTAAGGTCTTAGACTCTTACTCTGGACTAATGGTTAAGGTCTTAACTCTTACTCTGGCATCATGGTTAAGGTCTTAACTCTTACTCTGGACTAATGGGTAAGGTCTTAGACTCTTACTCTGGACTAATGGTTAAGGTCTTAACTCTTTCTCTGGGCTAATGGTTAAGGTCTTAGACTCTTACTCTGGCATCATGGTTAAGGTCTTAGACTCTTACTCTGGCATCAAGGTTAAGGTCTTAACTCTTACTCTGGCATCATGGTTAAGGTCTTAACTCTTACTCTGGACTAATGGTTAAGGTCTGAACTCTTACTCTGGACTAATGGTTAAGGTCTTAACTCTTACTCTGGACTAATGGTTAAGGTCTTAGACTCTTACTCTCGACTAATGGTTAAGGTCCTAACTCTTACTCTGGCATCATGGTTAAGGTCTTAGACTCTTACTCTGGACTAATGGTTAAGGTCTTAACTCATACTCTGGACTAATGGTTAAGGTCTTAGACTCTTACTCTGGACTAATGGTTAAGGTCTTAACTCTTACTCTGGCATCATGGTTAAGGTCTTAACTCTTACTCTGGCATCATGGTTAAGGTCTTAACTCTTACTCTGGACTAATGGTTAAGGTCTTAACTCTTACTCTGGACTAATGGTTAAGGTCTTAAACTCTTACTCTCGACTAATGGTTAAGGTCCTAACTCTTACTCTGGCATCATGGTTAAGGTCTTAGACTCTTACTCTGGACTAATGGTTAAGGTCTTAACTCATACTCTGGACTAATGGTTAAGGTCTTAGACTCTTACTCTGGACTAATGGTTAAGGTCTTAACTCTTACTCTGGACTAATGGTTAAGGTCTTAACTCTTACTCTGGCATCATGGTTAAGGTCTTAACTCTTACTCTGGACTAATGGTTAAGGTCTTAACTCTTACTCTTGACTAATGGTTAAGGTCTTAACTCCTACTCTGGACTAATGGTTAAGGTCTTAGACTCTTACTCTGGCATCATGGTTAAGGTCTTAACTCTTACTCTGGCATCATCATTAAGGTCTTAACTCTTACTCTGGCATCATGGTTAAGGTCTTAACTCTTACTCTGGACTAATGGTTAAGGTCTTAACTCTTACTCTGGACTAATGGTTAAGGTCTTAACTCTTACGCTGGCATCATGGTTAAGGTCTTAACTCTTACTCTGGACTAATGGTTAAGGTCTTAACTCTTAGTCTGGGCTAATGGTTAAGGTCTTAACTCTTACTCTGGACTAATGGTTAAGGTCTTAACTCTTACTCTGGACTAATGGTTAAGGTCTTAACTCTTACTCTGGACTAATGGTTAAGGTCTTAACTCTTACTCTGGCATCATGGTTAATGTCTTAACTCTTTCTCTGGGCTAATGGTTAAGGTCTTAACTCTTACTCTGGACTAATGGTTAAGGTCTTATCTCTTACTCTGGACTAATGGTTAAGGTCTTAACTCTTACTCTGTACTCATGGTTAAGGTCTTAACTCTTACTCTGACATCATGGTTAAGGTCTTAACTCTTACTCTGGACTAATGGTTAAGGTCTTAACTCTCACTCTGGACTAATGGTTAAGGTCTTAACTCTTACTCTAGCATCATGGTTAAGGACTTAACTCTTACTCTGGACTAATGGTTAAGGTCTTAACTCTTACTCTGGCATCATTGTTAAGGTCTTAGACTCTTACTCTGGACTAATGGTTAAGGTCTTAACTCTTACTCTGGCATCATGGTTAAGGTCTTAACTCTTACTCTGGACTAATGGTTAAGGTCTTAGACTCTTACTCTGGACTAATGGTTAAGGTCTTAACTCTTTCTCTGGGCAAATGGTTAAGGTCTTAGACTCTTACTCTGGCATCATGGTTAAGGTCTTAGACTCTTACTCTGGCATCAAGGTTAAGGTCTTAACTCTTACTCTGGCATCATGGTTAAGGTCTTAGACTCTTACTCTGGCATCATGGTTAGGGTCTTAACTCTTACTCTGGACTAATGGTTAAGGTCTTAACTCTTACTCTGGACTAATGGTTAAGGTCTTAACTCTTACTCTGGCATCATGGTTAAGGTATTAACTCTTACTCTGGCATCATGGTTAGGGTCTTAACTCTTACTCTGGCATCATGGTTAAGGTCTTAGACTCTTACTCTGGACTAATGGTTAAGGTCTTAACTCTTACTCTGGGCTAATGGTTAAGGTCTTAACTCTTACTCTGGACTAATGGTTAAGGTCTTATCTCTTCCTCTAGACTAATGGTTAAGGTCTTAGACTCTTACTCTGGCATAATGGATAAGGTCTTAGACTCTTACTCTGGACTACTGGTTAATGTCTTAACTCTTACTCTGGCATCATGGTTAAGGTCTTAACTCTTACTCTGGACTAATGGTTAAGGTCTTAACTCTTAGTCTGGACTAATGGTTAAGGTCTTAACTCTTACTCTGGCATCATGGTTAAGGTTTTAACTCTTACTCTGGACTAATGGTTAAGGTCTTAACTCTTACTCTGGACTAATGGTTAAGGTGTTAACTCTTACTCTGGCATCATGGTTAAGGTCTTAGACTCTTACTCTGGACTAATGGTTAAGGTCTTAACTCTTACTCTGGCATCATGGTTAAGGTCTTAACTCTTACTCTGGACTAATGGTTAAGGTCTTAGACTCTTACTCTGCCATCATGGTTAAGTTCTTAGACTCTTACTCTGGCATCAAGGTTAAGGTCTTAACTCTTACTCCGGCATCATGGTTAAGGTCTTAACTCTTACTCTGGACTAATGGTTAAGGTCTTAGACTCTTACTCTCGACTAATGGTTAAGGTCTTAACTCTTACTCTGGCATCATGGTTAAGGTCTTAGACTCTTACTCTGGACTAATGGTTAAGGTCTTAACTCATACTCTGGACTTATGGTTAAAGTCTTAGACTCTTACTCTGGACTAATAGTTAAGGTCTTAACTCTTACTCTGGACTAATGGTTAAGGTCTTAACTCTTACTCTGGACTAATGGTTAAGGTATTAACTCTTACTCTGGCATCATGGTTAAGGTCTTAACTCCTACTCTGGACTAATGGTTAAGGTCTTAACTCTTACTCTGGCATCATGGTTAAAGTCTTAGACTCATACTCTGGCATCATGGTTAAGGTCTTAACTCTTACTCTGGACTAATGGTTAAGGTCTTAACTCTTACTCTGGCATCATGGTTAGGGTCTTAGACTCTTACTCTGGACTAATGGTTAAGGTCTTAACTCTTACTCTGGCATCATGGTTAAGGTCTTAGACTCTTACTCTGGACTAATGGTTAAGGTCTTAACTCTTACTCTGGACTAATGGTTAAGGTCTTAACTCTTACTCTGGCATCATCGTTAAGGTCTTAACTCTTACTCTGGCATCATGGTTAAGGTCTTAACTCTTACTCTGGACTAATGGTTAAGGTCTTAACTCTTACTCTGGACTAATGGTTAAGGTCTTAACTCTTACTCTGGCATCATGGTTAAGGTCTTAACTCTGGCATCATGGTTAAGGTCTTAACTCTTACTCTGGACTAATGGTTAAGGTCTTAACTCTTACTCTGGCATCATGGTTAAGGTCTTAACTCTTACTCTGGACTAATGGTTAAGGTCTTAGACTCTTACTCTGGACTAATGGTTAAGGTCTTAACTCTTTCTCTGGGCTAATGGTTAAGGTCTTAGACTCTTACTCTGGCATCATGGTTAAGGTCTTAACTCTTACTCTGGCATCATGGTTAAGGTCTTAACTCTTACTCTGGACTAATGGTTAAGGTCTTAGACTCTTACTCTGGACTAATGGTTAAGGTCTTAACTCTTACTCTGGACTAATTGTTAAGTTCTTAACTCTTACTCTGGCATCATGGTTAAGGTCTTAACTCTTACTCTGGACTAATGGTTAATGTCTTATCTCTTAGTCTGGACCAATGGTTAAGGTCTTAACTCTTACTCTGGAATAATGGTTAAGGTCTTAACTCTTACTCTGGACTAATGGTTAAGGTCTTAACTCTTACTCTAGACTAATTGTTAAGGTCATAACTCTTACTTTGGACAAATGGTTAAGGTCTTAACTCTTACTCTGGACTAATGATTAAGGTCTTAACTCTTAGTCTGGCATCATGGTTAAGGTCTTAACTCTTACTCTGGCATCATGGTTAAGGTCTTAACTCTTACTCTGGCATCATGGTTAAGGTCTTAGACTCTTACTCTGGACTAATGGTTAAGGTCTTAACTCTCACTCTGGACTAATGGTTAAGGTCTTAACTCTTACTCTGGACTAATGGTTAAGGTCTTAACTCTTACTCTGGCATCATGGTTAAGGTCTTAACTCTTACTCTGGACTAATGGTTAAGGTCTTAACTCTAACTCTTGACTAATGGTTAAGGTCTTAACTCTTACTCTGGACTAATGGTTAAGGTCTTAGTCTCTTACTCTGGCATCATGGTTAAGGTCTTAACTCTTACTCTGGCATCATGGTTAAGGTCTTAACTCTTACCCTGGCATCATGGTTAAGGTCTTAACTCTTACTCTGGACTAATGGTTAAGGTCTTAACTCTTACTCTGGACTAATGGTTAAGGTCTTAACTCTTACTCTGGCATCATGGTTAAGGTATTAACTCTTACTCTGGCATCATGGTTAAGGTCTTAACTCTTACTCTGGCATCATGGTTAATGTCTTAGACTCTTACTCTGGACTAATGGTTAAGGTCTTAACTCTTACTCTGGGCTAATGGTTAAGGTCTTAACTCTTACTCTGGACTAATGGTTAAGGTCTTAACTCTTACTCTGGACTAATGGTTAAGGTCCTAACTCTTACTCTGGCATCATGGTTAAGGTCTTAACTCTTACTCTGGACTAATGGTTAAGGTCTTAACTCTTACTCTGGACTAATGGTTAAGGTCTTAACTCTCACTCTGGACTAATGGTTAAGGTCTTAACTCTTACTCTGGCATCATGGTTAAGGTCTTAGACTCTTACTCTGGAATAATGGTTAAGGTCTTAACTCTTACTCTGGACTAATGGTTAAGGTCTTAACTCTTACTCTGGCATCACGGTTAAGGTCTTAACTCTTACTCTGGACTAATGGTTAAGGTCTTAACTCTTACTCTGGGCTAATGGTTAAGGTCTTAACTCTTACTCTGGACTAATGGTTAAGGTCCTAACTCTTACTCTGGACTAATTGTTAAGGTCTTAGACTCTTACTCTGGCACCATGGTTAAGGTCTTAACTCTTACTCTGAACTAATGGTTAATATCTTAACTCTTACTCTGGCATCATAGTTAAGTTCCTAACTCTTACTGTGGCCTATTGGTTAAGGTCCTAACTCTTACTCTGGCATTATGGTTAAGGTATTAACTCTTACTCTGGCATCATGGTTAAGGTCTTAACTCTTACTCTGGACTAATGGTTAAGGTCTTAACTCTTACTCTGGCATCACGGTTAAGGTCTTAACTCTAACTCTGGACTAATGGTTAAGGTCTTAACTCTTACTCTGGGCTAATGGTTAAGGTCTTAACTCTTACTCTGGACTAATGGTTAAGGTCTTAACTCTTACTCTGGACTAATGGTTAAGGTCTTAACTCTTAACTCTTACTCTGGACTAATGGTTAAGGTCTTAACTCTTACTCTGGACTAATGGTTAAGGTCTTAACTCTTACTCTGGCATCATGGTTAAGGTCTTAGACTCTTACTCTGGAATAATGGTTAAGGTCTTAACTCTTACTCTGGACTAATGGTTAAGGTCTTAACTCTTACTCTGGCATCACGGTTAAGGTCTTAACTCTTACTCTGGACTAATGGTTAAGGTCTTAACTCTTACTCTGGGCTAATGGTTAAGGTCTTAACTCTTACTCTGGACTAATGGTTAAGGTCCTAACTCTTACTCTGGACTAATGGTTAAGGTCTTAGACTCTTACTCTGGCACCATGGTTAAGGTCTTAACTCTTACTCTGAACTAATGGTTAATGTCTTAACTCTTACTCTGGCATCATAGTTAAGTTCCTAACTCTTACTGTGGCCTATTGGTTAAGGTCCTAACTCTTACTCTGGCATTATGGTTAAGGTATTAACTCTTACTCTGGCATCATGGTTAAGGTCTTAACTCTTACTCTGGACTAATGGTTAAGGTCTTAACTCTTACCCTGGCATCACGGTTAAGGTCTTAACTCTTACTCTGGCATCATGGTTAAGGTCTTAACTCTTACTCTGGACTAATGGTTAAGGTCTTAACTCTTACTCTGGACTAATGGTTAAGGTCTTAACTCTTACTCTAGACTAATGGTTAAGGTTTTAACTCTTACTCTGGCATCATGGTTAGGGTCTTCGACTCTTACTCTGGACTAATGGTTAAGGTCTTAGACTCTTACTCTGGCATCATGGTTAAGGTCTTAACTCCTACTCTGGCATCATTGTTAAGGTCTTAACTCTTACTCTGGCATCATGGTTAAGGTCTTAACTCTTACTCTGGACTAATGGTTAAGGTCTTAACTCTTACTCTGGACTAATGGTTAAGGTCTTAACTCTTACTCTGGCATCATGGTTAAGGTATTAACTCTTACTCTGGCATCATGGTTAAGGTCTTAACTCTTACTCTGGCATCATGGTTAAGGTCTTAGACTCTTACTCTGGACTAATGGTTAAGGTCTTAACTCTCACTCTGGGCTAATGGTTAAGGTCTTAACTCTTACTCTGGACTAATGGTTAAGGTCTTAACTCTTACTCTGGACTAATGGTTAAGGTCTTAACTCTTACTCTGGCATCATGGTTAAGGTCTTAACTCTTACTCTGGACTAATGGTTAAGGTCCTAACTCTTACTCTTGACTAATGTTTAAGGTCTTAACTCTTACTCTGGACTAATGGTTAAGGTCTTAGACTCTTCCTCTGGCATCATGGTTAAGGTCTTAACTCTTACTCTGGCATCATGGTTAAGGTCTTACCTCTTACTCTGGACTAATGGTTAAGGTCTTAACTCTTACTCTGGACTAATGGCTAAGGTCTGAACTCTTACTCTGGCATCATGGTTAAGGTCTTACCTCTTACTCTGGACTAATGGTTAAGGTCTTAACTCTTACTCTGGACTAATGGTTAAGATCTTAACTCATACTCTGGACTAATGGTTAAGGTCTTAGACTCTTACTCTGGACTAATGGTTAAGGTCTTAACTCTTACTCTGGACTAATGGTTAAGGTCTTAACTCTTACTCTGGACTAATGGTTAAGGTCTTAACTCTTACTCTGGCATCATGGTTAAGGTCTTAACTCTTACTCTGGACTAATGGTTAAGGTCTTAACTCTTACTCTTGACTAATGGTTAAGGTCTTAGACTCTTACTCTGGCATCATGGTTAAGGTCTTAACTCTTACTCTGGCATCATCGTTAAGGTCTTAACTCTTACTCTGGCATCATGGTTAAGGTCTTAACTCTTACTCTGGACTAATGGTTAAGGTCTTAACTCTTACTCTGAACTAATGGTTAATGTCTTAACTCTTACTCTGGCAACATGGTTAAGGTCTTCGACTCTTACTCTGGACTAATGGTTAAGGGCTTAACTCTTACTCTGGCATCATGGTTAAGGTCTTAACTCTTACTCTGGACTAATGGTAAGGTCTTAACTCTTACTCTGGGCTAATGGTTAAGGTCTTAACTCTTACTCTGGACTAATGGTTAAGGTCTTAACTCTTACTCTGGACTAATGGTTAAGGTCTTAACTCTTACTCTGGACTAATGGTTAAGGTCTTAACTCTTACTCTGGCATCATGGTTAATGTCTTAACTCTTACTCTGGACTAATGGTTAAGGTCTTAACTCTTACTCTGGGCTAATGGTTAAGGTCTTAACTCTTACTCTGGACTAATGGTTAAGGTCTTATCTCTTACTCTGGACTAATGGTTAAGGACTTAGACTCTTACTCTGGCATCATGAATATGGTCGTAGACTCTTACGCTGGACTACTGGTTAATGTCTTAACTCTTACTCTGGCATCATGGTTAAGGGCTTAACTCTTACTCTGTACTCATGGTTAAGGTCTTAACTCTTACTCTGACATCATGGTTAAGGTCTTAACTCTTACTCTGGACTAATGGTTAAGGTCTTAACTCTCACTCTGGACTAATGGTTAAGGTCTTAACTCTTACTCTAGCATCATGGTTAAGGTCTTAACTCTTACTCTGGACTAATGGTTAAGGTCTTAACTCTTACTCTGGACTAATGGTTAAGGTCTTAACTCCTACTCTGGCATCATGGTTAAGGTCTTAGACTCTTACTCTGGACTAATGGTTAAGGTCTTAACTCTTACTCTGGCATCATGGTTAAGGTCTTAACTCTTACTCTGGACTAATGGGTAAGGTCTTAGACTCTTACTCTGGACTAATGGTTAAGGTCTTAACTCTTTCTCTGGGCTCATGGTTAAGGTCTTAGACTCTTACTCTGGCATCATGGTTAAGGTCTTAGACTCTTACTCTGGCATCAAGGTTAAGGTCTTAACTCTTACTCTGGCATCATGGTTAAGGTCTTAACTCTTACTCTGGACTAATGGTTAAGGTCTGAACTCTTACTCTGGACTAATGGTTAAGGTCTTAACTCTTACTCTGGACTAATGGTTAAGGTCTTAGACTCTTACTCTCGACTAATGGTTAAGGTCCTAACTCTTACTCTGGCATCATGGTTAAGGTCTTAGACTCTTACTCTGGACTAATGGTTAAGGTCTTAACTCATACTCTGGACTAATGGTTAAGGTCTTAGACTCTTACTCTGGACTAATGGTTAAGGTCTTAACTCTTACTCTGGACTAATGGTTAAGGTCTTAACTCTTACTCTGGCATCATGGTTAAGGTCTTAACTCTTACTCTGGACTAATGGTTAAGGTCTTAACTCTTACTCTGGACTAATGGTTAAGGTCTTAAACTCTTACTCTCGACTAATGGTTAAGGTCCTAACTCTTACTCTGGCATCATGGTTAAGGTCTTAGACTCTTACTCTGGACTAATGGTTAAGGTCTTAACTCATACTCTGGACTAATGGTTAAGGTCTTAGACTCTTACTCTGGACTAATGGTTAAGGTCTTAACTCTTACTCTGGACTAATGGTTAAGGTCTTAACTCTTACTCTGGCATCATGGTTAAGGTCTTAACTCTTACTCTGGACTAATGGTTAAGGTCTTAACTCTTACTCTTGACTAATGGTTAAGGTCTTAACTCCTACTCTGGACTAATGGTTAAGGTCTTTGACTCTTACTCTGGCATCATGGTTAAGGTCTTAACTCTTACTCTGGCATCATCATTAAGGTCTTAACTCTTACTCTGGCATCATGGTTAAGGTCTTAACTCTTACTCTGGACTAATGGTTAAGGTCTTAACTCTTACTCTGGACTAATGGTTAAGGTCTTAACTCTTACGCTGGCATCATGGTTAAGGTCTTAACTCTTACTCTGGACTAATGGTTAAGGTCTTAACTCTTAGTCTGGGCTAATGGTTAAGGTCTTAACTCTTACTCTGGACTAATGGTTAAGGTCTTAACTCTTACTCTGGACTAATGGTTAAGGTCTTAACTCTTACTCTGGACTAATGGTTAAGGTCTTAACTCTTACTCTGGCATCATGGTTAATGTCTTAACTCTTACTCTGGACTAATGGTTAAGGTCTTAACTCTTACTCTGGGCTAATGGTTAAGGTCTTAACTCTTACTCTGGACTAATGGTTAAGGTCTTATCTCTTACTCTGGACTAATGGTTAAGGACTTAGACTCTTACTCTGGCATCATGAATAAGGTCTTAGACTCTTACTCTGGACTACTGGTTAATGTCTTAACTCTTACTCTGGCATCATGGTTAAGGTCTTAACTCTCACTCTGGCATCATGGTTAAGGTCTTAACTCTTACTCTGTACTCATGGTTAAGGTCTTAACTCTTACTCTGGCATCATGGTTAAGGTCTTAACTCTTACTCTGGACTAATGGTTAAGGTCTTAACTCTTACTCTGAACTAATGGTTAATGTCTTAACTCTTACTCTGGCATCATGGTTAAGGTCTTCGACTCTTACTCTGGACTAATGGTTAAGGGCTTAACTCTTACTCTGGCATCATGGTTAAGGTCTTAACTCTTACTCTGGACTAATGGTAAGGTCTTAACTCTTACTCTGGGCTAATGGTTAAGGTCTTAACTCTTACTCTGGACTAATGGTTAAGGTCTTAACTCTTACTCTGGACTAATGGTTAAGGTCTTAACTCTTACTCTGGACTAATGGTTAAGGTCTTAACTCTTACTCTGGCATCATGGTTAATGTCTTAACTCTTACTCTGGACTAATGGTTAAGGTCTTAACTCTTACTCTGGGCTAATGGTTAAGGTCTTAACTCTTACTCTGGACTAATGGTTAAGGTCTTATCTCTTACTCTGGACTAATGGTTAAGGACTTAGACTCTTACTCTGGCATCATGAATATGGTCGTAGACTCTTACGCTGGACTACTGGTTAATGTCTTAACTCTTACTCTGGCATCATGGTTAAGGGCTTAACTCTTACTCTGTACTCATGGTTAAGGTCTTAACTCTTACTCTGACATCATGGTTAAGGTCTTAACTCTTACTCTGGACTAATGGTTAAGGTCTTAACTCTCACTCTGGACTAATGGTTAAGGTCTTAACTCTTACTCTAGCATCATGGTTAAGGTCTTAACTCTTACTCTGGACTAATGGTTAAGGTCTTAACTCTTACTCTGGACTAATGGTTAAGGTCTTAACTCCTACTCTGGCATCATGGTTAAGGTCTTAGACTCTTACTCTGGACTAATGGTTAAGGTCTTAACTCTTACTCTGGCATCATGGTTAAGGTCTTAACTCTTACTCTGGACTAATGGGTAAGGTCTTAGACTCTTACTCTGGACTAATGGTTAAGGTCTTAACATTTCTCTGGGCTAATGGTTAAGGTCTTGGACTCTTACTCTGGCATCATGGTTAAGGTCTTAGACTCTTACTCTGGCATCAAGGTTAAGGTCTTAACTCTTACTCTGGCATCATGGTTAAGGTCTTAACTCTTACTCTGGACTAATGGTTAAGGTCTGAACTCTTACTCTGGACTAATGGTTAAGGTCTTAACTCTTACTCTGGACTAATGGTTAAGGTCTTAGACTCTTACTCTCGACTAATGGTTAAGGTCCTAACTCTTACTCTGGCATCATGGTTAAGGTCTTAGACTCTTACTCTGGACTAATGGTTAAGGTCTTAACTCATACTCTGGACTAATGGTTAAGGTCTTAGACTCTTACTCTGGACTAATGGTTAAGGTCTTAACTCTTACTCTGGCATCATGGTTAAGGTCTTAACTCTTACTCTGGCATCATGGTTAAGGTCTTAACTCTTACTCTGGACTAATGGTTAAGGTCTTAACTCTTACTCTGGACTAATGGTTAAGGTCTTAAACTCTTACTCTCGACTAATGGTTAAGGTCCTAACTCTTACTCTGGCATCATGGTTAAGGTCTTAGACTCTTACTCTGGACTAATGGTTAAGGTCTTAACTCATACTCTGGACTAATGGTTAAGGTCTTAGACTCTTACTCTGGACTAATGGTTAAGGTCTTAACTCTTACTCTGGACTAATGGTTAAGGTCTTAACTCTTACTCTGGCATCATGGTTAAGGTCTTAACTCTTACTCTGGACTAATGGTTAAGGTCTTAACTCTTACTCTTGACTAATGGTTAAGGTCTTAACTCCTACTCTGGACTAATGGTTAAGGTCTTAGACTCTTACTCTGGCATCATGGTTAAGGTCTTAACTCTTACTCTGGCATCATCATTAAGGTCTTAACTCTTACTCTGGCATCATGGTTAAGGTCTTAACTCTTACTCTGGACTAATGGTTAAGGTCTTAACTCTTACTCTGGACTAATGGTTAAGGTCTTAACTCTTACGCTGGCATCATGGTTAAGGTCTTAACTCTTACTCTGGACTAATGGTTAAGGTCTTAACTCTTAGTCTGGGCTAATGGTTAAGGTCTTAACTCTTACTCTGGACTAATGGTTAAGGTCTTAACTCTTACTCTGGACTAATGGTTAAGGTCTTAACTCTTACTCTGGACTAATGGTTAAGGTCTTAACTCTTACTCTGGCATCATGGTTAATGTCTTAACTCTTACTCTGGACTAATGGTTAAGGTCTTAACTCTTACTCTGGGCTAATGGTTAAGGTCTTAACTCTTACTCTGGACTAATGGTTAAGGTCTTATCTCTTACTCTGGACTAATGGTTAAGGACTTAGACTCTTACTCTGGCATCATGAATAAGGTCTTAGACTCTTACTCTGGACTACTGGTTAATGTCTTAACTCTTACTCTGGCATCATGGTTAAGGTCTTAACTCTCACTCTGGCATCATGGTTAAGGTCTTAACTCTTACTCTGTACTCATGGTTAAGGTCTTAACTCTTACTCTGGCATCATGGTTAAGGTCTTCACTCTTACTCTGGACTAATGGTTAAGGTCTTAACTCTTACTCTGAACTAATGGTTAATGTCTTAACTCTTACTCTGGCATCATGGTTAAGGTCTTCGACTCTTACTCTGGACTAATGGTTAAGGGCTTAACTCTTACTCTGGCATCATGGTTAAGGTCTTAACTCTTACTCTGGACTAATGGTAAGGTCTTAACTCTTACTCTGGGCTAATGGTTAAGGTCTTAACTCTTACTCTGGACTAATGGTTAAGGTCTTAACTCTTACTCTGGACTAATGGTTAAGGTCTTAACTCTTACTCTGGACTAATGGTTAAGGTCTTAACTCTTACTCTGGCATCATGGTTAATGTCTTAACTCTTACTCTGGACTAATGGTTAAGGTCTTAACTCTTACTCTGGGCTAATGGTTAAGGTCTTAACTCTTACTCTGGACTAATGGTTAAGGTCTTATCTCTTACTCTGGACTAATGGTTAAGGACTTAGACTCTTACTCTGGCATCATGAATATGGTCGTAGACTCTTACGCTGGACTACTGGTTAATGTCTTAACTCTTACTCTGGCATCATGGTTAAGGGCTTAACTCTTACTCTGTACTCATGGTTAAGGTCTTAACTCTTACTCTGACATCATGGTTAAGGTCTTAACTCTTACTCTGGACTAATGGTTAAGGTCTTAACTCTCACTCTGGACTAATGGTTAAGGTCTTAACTCTTACTCTAGCATCATGGTTAAGGTCTTAACTCTTACTCTGGACTAATGGTTAAGGTCTTAACTCTTACTCTGGACTAATGGTTAAGGTCTTAACTCCTACTCTGGCATCATGGTTAAGGTCTTAGACTCTTACTCTGGACTAATGGTTAAGGTCTTAACTCTTACTCTGGCATCATGGTTAAGGTCTTAACTCTTACTCTGGACTAATGGGTAAGGTCTTAGACTCTTACTCTGGACTAATGGTTAAGGTCTTAACTCTTTCTCTGGGCTAATGGTTAAGGTCTTAGACTCTTACTCTGGCATCATGGTTAAGGTCTTAGACTCTTACTCTGGCATCAAGGTTAAGGTCTTAACTCTTACTCTGGCATCATGGTTAAGGTCTTAACTCTTACTCTGGACTAATGGTTAAGGTCTGAACTCTTACTCTGGACTAATGGTTAAGGTCTTAACTCTTACTCTGGACTAATGGTTAAGGTCTTAGACTCTTACTCTCGACTAATGGTTAAGGTCCTAACTCTTACTCTGGCATCATGGTTAAGGTCTTAGACTCTTACTCTGGACTAATGGTTAAGGTCTTAACTCATACTCTGGACTAATGGTTAAGGTCTTAGACTCTTACTCTGGACTAATGGTTAAGGTCTTAACTCTTACTCTGGCATCATGGTTAAGGTCTTAACTCTTACTCTGGCATCATGGTTAAGGTCTTAACTCTTACTCTGGACTAATGGTTAAGGTCTTAACTCTTACTCTGGACTAATGGTTAAGGTCTTAAACTCTTACTCTCGACTAATGGTTAAGGTCCTAACTCTTACTCTGGCATCATGGTTAAGGTCTTAGACTCTTACTCTGGACTAATGGTTAAGGTCTTAACTCATACTCTGGACTAATGGTTAAGGTCTTAGACTCTTACTCTGGACTAATGGTTAAGGTCTTAACTCTTACTCTAGACTAATGGTTAAGGTCTTAACTCTTACTCTGGCATCATGGTTAAGGTCTTAACTCTTACTCTGGACTAATGGTTAAGGTCTTAACTCTTACTCTTGACTAATGGTTAAGGTCTTAACTCCTACTCTGGACTAATGGTTAAGGTCTTAGACTCTTACTCTGGCATCATGGTTAAGGTCTTAACTCTTACTCTGGCATCATCATTAAGGTCTTAACTCTTACTCTGGCATCATGGTTAAGGTCTTAACTCTTACTCTGGACTAATGGTTAAGGTCTTAACTCTTACTCTGGACTAATGGTTAAGGTCTTAACTCTTACGCTGGCATCATGGTTAAGGTCTTAACTCTTACTCTGGACTAATGGTTAAGGTCTTAACTCTTAGTCTGGGCTAATGGTTAAGGTCTTAACTCTTACTCTGGACTAATGGTTAAGGTCTTAACTCTTACTCTGGACTAATGGTTAAGGTCTTAACTCTTACTCTGGACTAATGGTTAAGGTCTTAACTCTTACTCTGGCATCATGGTTAATGTCTTAACTCTTACTCTGGACTAATGGTTAAGGTCTTAACTCTTACTCTGGGCTAATGGTTAAGGTCTTAACTCTTACTCTGGACTAATGGTTAAGGTCTTATCTCTTACTCTGGACTAATGGTTAAGGACTTAGACTCTTACTCTGGCATCATGAATAAGGTCTTAGACTCTTACTCTGGACTACTGGTTAATGTCTTAACTCTTACTCTGGCATCATGGTTAAGGTCTTAACTCTCACTCTGGCATCATGGTTAAGGTCTTAACTCTTACTCTGTACTCATGGTTAAGGTCTTAACTCTTACTCTGACATCATGGTTAAGGTCTTAACTCTTACTCTGGACTAATGGTTAAGGTCTTAACTCTCACTCTGGACTAATGGTTAAGGTCTTAACTCTTACTCTAGCATCATGGTTAAGGACTTAACTCTTACTCTGGACTAATGGTTAAGGTCTTAACTCTTACTCTGGCATCATTGTTAAGGTCTTAGACTCTTACTCTGGACTAATGGTTAAGGTCTTAACTCTTACTCTGGCATCATGGTTAAGGTCTTAACTCTTACTCTGGACTAATGGTTAAGGTCTTAGACTCTTACTCTGGACTAATGGTTAAGGTCTTAACTCTTTCTCTGGGCAAATGGTTAAGGTCTTAGACTCTTACTCTGGCATCATGGTTAAGGTCTTAGACTCTTACTCTGGCATCAAGGTTAAGGTCTTAACTCTTACTCTGGCATCATGGTTAAGGTCTTAACTCTTACTCTGGACTAATGGTTAAGGTCTTAACTCTTACTCTGGACTAATGGTTAAGGTCTTAACTCTCACTCTGGACTAATGGTTAAGGTCTTAACTCTTACTCTAGCATCATGGTTAAGGTCTTAACTCTTACTCTGGACTAATGGTTAAGGTCTTAACTCTTACTCTGGACTAATGGTTAAGGTCTTAACTCTTACTCTGGCATCATGGTTAAGGTCTTAACTCTTACTCTGGACTAATGGTAAGGTCTTAACTCTTACTCTGGGCTAATGGTTAAGGTCTTAACTCTTTCTCTGGGCAAATGGTTAAGGTCTTAGACTCTTACTCTGGCATCATGGTTAAGGTCTTAGACTCTTACTCTGGCATCATGGTTAAGGTCTTAACTCTTACTCTGGACTAATGGTTAAGGTCTTAACTCTTACTCTGGACTAATGGTTAAGGTCTTAACTCCTACTCTGGCATCATGGTTAAGGTCTTAGACTCTTACTCTGGACTAATGGTTAAGGTCTTAACTCTTACTCTGGCATCATGGTTAAGGTCTTAACTCTTACTCTGGACTAATGGGTAAGGTCTTAGACTCTTACTCTGGACTAATGGTTAAGGTCTTAACTCTTTCTCTGGGCTAATGGTTAAGGTCTTAGACTCTTACTCTGGCATCATGGTTAAGGTCTTAGACTCTTACTCTGGCATCAAGGTTAAGGTCTTAACTCTTACTCTGGCATCATGGTTAAGGTCTTAACTCTTACTCTGGACTAATGGTTAAGGTCTGAACTCTTACTCTGGACTAATGGTTAAGGTCTTAACTCTTACTCTGGACTAATGGTTAAGGTCTTAGACTCTTACTCTCGACTAATGGTTAAGGTCCTAACTCTTACTCTGGCATCATGGTTAAGGTCTTAGACTCTTACTCTGGACTAATGGTTAAGGTCTTAACTCATACTCTGGACTAATGGTTAAGGTCTTAGACTCTTACTCTGGACTAATGGTTAAGGTCTTAACTCTTACTCTGGCATCATGGTTAAGGTCTTAACTCTTACTCTGGCATCATGGTTAAGGTCTTAACTCTTACTCTGGACTAATGGTTAAGGTCTTAACTCTTACTCTGGACTAATGGTTAAGGTCTTAAACTCTTACTCTCGACTAATGGTTAAGGTCCTAACTCTTACTCTGGCATCATGGTTAAGGTCTTAGACTCTTACTCTGGACTAATGGTTAAGGTCTTAACTCATACTCTGGACTAATGGTTAAGGTCTTAGACTCTTACTCTGGACTAATGGTTAAGGTCTTAACTCTTACTCTGGACTAATGGTTAAGGTCTTAACTCTTACTCTGGCATCATGGTTAAGGTCTTAACTCTTACTCTGGACTAATGGTTAAGGTCTTAACTCTTACTCTTGACTAATGGTTAAGGTCTTAACTCCTACTCTGGACTAATGGTTAAGGTCTTAGACTCTTACTCTGGCATCATGGTTAAGGTCTTAACTCTTACTCTGGCATCATCATTAAGGTCTTAACTCTTACTCTGGCATCATGGTTAAGGTCTTAACTCTTACTCTGGACTAATGGTTAAGGTCTTAACTCTTACTCTGGACTAATGGTTAAGGTCTTAACTCTTACGCTGGCATCATGGTTAAGGTCTTAACTCTTACTCTGGACTAATGGTTAAGGTCTTAACTCTTAGTCTGGGCTAATGGTTAAGGTCTTAACTCTTACTCTGGACTAATGGTTAAGGTCTTAACTCTTTCTCTGGGCTAATGGTTAAGGTCTTAGACTCTTACTCTGGCATCATGGTTAAGGTCTTAGACTCTTACTCTGGCATCAAGGTTAAGGTCTTAACTCTTACTCTGGCATCATGGTTAAGGTCTTAACTCTTACTCTGGACTAATGGTTAAGGTCTGAACTCTTACTCTGGACTAATGGTTAAGGTCTTAACTCTTACTCTGGACTAATGGTTAAGGTCTTAGACTCTTACTCTCGACTAATGGTTAAGGTCCTAACTCTTACTCTGGCATCATGGTTAAGGTCTTAGACTCTTACTCTGGACTAATGGTTAAGGTCTTAACTCATACTCTGGACTAATGGTTAAGGTCTTAGACTCTTACTCTGGACTAATGGTTAAGGTCTTAACTCTTACTCTGGCATCATGGTTAAGGTCTTAACTCTTACTCTGGCATCATGGTTAAGGTCTTAACTCTTACTCTGGACTAATGGTTAAGGTCTTAACTCTTACTCTGGACTAATGGTTAAGGTCTTAAACTCTTACTCTCGACTAATGGTTAAGGTCCTAACTCTTACTCTGGCATCATGGTTAAGGTCTTAACTCTTACTCTGGCATCATGGTTAAGGTCTTAACTCTTACTCTGGACTAATGGTTAAGGTCTTAACTCTTACTCTGGACTAATGGTTAAGGTCTTAAACTCTTACTCTGGACTAATGGTTAAGGTCCTAACTCTTACTCTGGCATCATGGTTAAGGTCTTAGACTCTTACTCTGGACTAATGGTTAAGGTCTTAACTCATACTCTGGACTAATGGTTAAGGTCTTAGACTCTTACTCTGGACTAATGGTTAAGGTCTTAACTCTTACTCTGGACTAATGGTTAAGGTCTTAACTCTTACTCTGGCATCATGGTTAAGGTCTTAACTCTTACTCTGGACTAATGGTTAAGGTCTTAACTCTTACTCTTGACTAATGGTTAAGGTCTTAACTCCTACTCTGGACTAATGGTTAAGGTCTTAGACTCTTACTCTGGCATCATGGTTAAGGTCTTAACTCTTACTCTGGCATCATCATTAAGGTCTTAACTCTTACTCTGGCATCATGGTTAAGGTCTTAACTCTTACTCTGGACTAATGGTTAAGGTCTTAACTCTTACTCTGGACTAATGGTTAAGGTCTTAACTCTTACGCTGGCATCATGGTTAAGGTCTTAACTCTTACTCTGGACTAATGGTTAAGGTCTTAACTCTTAGTCTGGGCTAATGGTTAAGGTCTTAACTCTTACTCTGGACTAATGGTTAAGGTCTTAACTCTTACTCTGGACTAATGGTTAAGGTCTTAACTCTTACTCTGGACTAATGGTTAAGGTCTTAACTCTTACTCTGGCATCATGGTTAATGTCTTAACTCTTACTCTGGACTAATGGTTAAGGTCTTAACTCTTACTCTGGGCTAATGGTTAAGGTCTTAACTCTTACTCTGGACTAATGGTTAAGGTCTTATCTCTTACTCTGGACTAATGGTTAAGGACTTAGACTCTTACTCTGGCATCATGAATAAGGTCTTAGACTCTTACTCTGGACTACTGGTTAATGTCTTAACTCTTACTCTGGCATCATGGTTAAGGTCTTAACTCTCACTCTGGCATCATGGTTAAGGTCTTAACTCTTACTCTGTACTCATGGTTAAGGTCTTAACTCTTACTCTGGCATCATGGTTAAGGTCTTCACTCTTACTCTGGACTAATGGTTAAGGTCTTAACTCTTACTCTGAACTAATGGTTAATGTCTTAACTCTTACTCTGGCATCATGGTTAAGGTCTTCGACTCTTACTCTGGACTAATGGTTAAGGGCTTAACTCTTACTCTGGCATCATGGTTAAGGTCTTAACTCTTACTCTGGACTAATGGTAAGGTCTTAACTCTTACTCTGGGCTAATGGTTAAGGTCTTAACTCTTACTCTGGACTAATGGTTAAGGTCTTAACTCTTACTCTGGACTAATGGTTAAGGTCTTAACTCTTACTCTGGACTAATGGTTAAGGTCTTAACTCTTACTCTGGCATCATGGTTAATGTCTTAACTCTTACTCTGGACTAATGGTTAAGGTCTTAACTCTTACTCTGGGCTAATGGTTAAGGTCTTAACTCTTACTCTGGACTAATGGTTAAGGTCTTATCTCTTACTCTGGACTAATGGTTAAGGACTTAGACTCTTACTCTGGCATCATGAATATGGTCGTAGACTCTTACGCTGGACTACTGGTTAATGTCTTAACTCTTACTCTGGCATCATGGTTAAGGGCTTAACTCTTACTCTGTACTCATGGTTAAGGTCTTAACTCTTACTCTGACATCATGGTTAAGGTCTTAACTCTTACTCTGGACTAATGGTTAAGGTCTTAACTCTCACTCTGGACTAATGGTTAAGGTCTTAACTCTTACTCTAGCATCATGGTTAAGGTCTTAACTCTTACTCTGGACTAATGGTTAAGGTCTTAACTCTTACTCTGGACTAATGGTTAAGGTCTTAACTCCTACTCTGGCATCATGGTTAAGGTCTTAGACTCTTACTCTGGACTAATGGTTAAGGTCTTAACTCTTACTCTGGCATCATGGTTAAGGTCTTAACTCTTACTCTGGACTAATGGGTAAGGTCTTAGACTCTTACTCTGGACTAATGGTTAAGGTCTTAACTCTTTCTCTGGGCTAATGGTTAAGGTCTTAGACTCTTACTCTGGCGTCATGGTTAAGGTCTTAGACTCTTACTCTGGCATCAAGGTTAAGGTCTTAACTCTTACTCTGGCATCATGGTTAAGGTCTTAACTCTTACTCTGGACTAATGGTTAAGGTCTGAACTCTTACTCTGGACTAATGGTTAAGGTCTTAACTCTTACTCTGGACTAATGGTTAAGGTCTTAGACTCTTACTCTCGACTAATGGTTAAGGTCCTAACTCTTACTCTGGCATCATGGTTAAGGTCTTAGACTCTTACTCTGGACTAATGGTTAAGGTCTTAACTCATACTCTGGACTAATGGTTAAGGTCTTAGACTCTTACTCTGGACTAATGGTTAAGGTCTTAACTCTTACTCTGGCATCATGGTTAAGGTCTTAACTCTTACTCTGGCATCATGGTTAAGGTCTTAACTCTTACTCTGGACTAATGGTTAAGGTCTTAACTCTTACTCTGGACTAATGGTTAAGGTCTTAAACTCTTACTCTCGACTAATGGTTAAGGTCCTAACTCTTACTCTGGCATCATGGTTAAGGTCTTAGACTCTTACTCTGGACTAATGGTTAAGGTCTTAACTCATACTCTGGACTAATGGTTAAGGTCTTAGACTCTTACTCTGGACTAATGGTTAAGGTCTTAACTCTTACTCTAGACTAATGGTTAAGGTCTTAACTCTTACTCTGGCATCATGGTTAAGGTCTTAACTCTTACTCTGGACTAATGGTTAAGGTCTTAACTCTTACTCTTGACTAATGGTTAAGGTCTTAACTCCTACTCTGGACTAATGGTTAAGGTCTTAGACTCTTACTCTGGCATCATGGTTAAGGTCTTAACTCTTACTCTGGCATCATCATTAAGGTCTTAACTCTTACTCTGGCATCATGGTTAAGGTCTTAACTCTTACTCTGGACTAATGGTTAAGGTCTTAACTCTTACTCTGGACTAATGGTTAAGGTCTTAACTCTTACGCTGGCATCATGGTTAAGGTCTTAACTCTTACTCTGGACTAATGGTTAAGGTCTTAACTCTTAGTCTGGGCTAATGGTTAAGGTCTTAACTCTTACTCTGGACTAATGGTTAAGGTCTTAACTCTTACTCTGGACTAATGGTTAAGGTCTTAACTCTTACTCTGGACTAATGGTTAAGGTCTTAACTCTTACTCTGGCATCATGGTTAATGTCTTAACTCTTACTCTGGACTAATGGTTAAGGTCTTAACTCTTACTCTGGGCTAATGGTTAAGGTCTTAACTCTTACTCTGGACTAATGGTTAAGGTCTTATCTCTTACTCTGGACTAATGGTTAAGGACTTAGACTCTTACTCTGGCATCATGAATAAGGTCTTAGACTCTTACTCTGGACTACTGGTTAATGTCTTAACTCTTACTCTGGCATCATGGTTAAGGTCTTAACTCTCACTCTGGCATCATGGTTAAGGTCTTAACTCTTACTCTGTACTCATGGTTAAGGTCTTAACTCTTACTCTGACATCATGGTTAAGGTCTTAACTCTTACTCTGGACTAATGGTTAAGGTCTTAACTCTCACTCTGGACTAATGGTTAAGGTCTTAACTCTTACTCTAGCATCATGGTTAAGGACTTAACTCTTACTCTGGACTAATGGTTAAGGTCTTAACTCTTACTCTGGCATCATTGTTAAGGTCTTAGACTCTTACTCTGGACTAATGGTTAAGGTCTTAACTCTTACTCTGGCATCATGGTTAAGGTCTTAACTCTTACTCTGGACTAATGGTTAAGGTCTTAGACTCTTACTCTGGACTAATGGTTAAGGTCTTAACTCTTTCTCTGGGCAAATGGTTAAGGTCTTAGACTCTTACTCTGGCATCATGGTTAAGGTCTTAGACTCTTACTCTGGCATCAAGGTTAAGGTCTTAACTCTTACTCTGGCATCATGGTTAAGGTCTTAACTCTTACTCTGGACTAATGGTTAAGGTCTTAACTCTTACTCTGGACTAATGGTTAAGGTCTTAACTCTCACTCTGGACTAATGGTTAAGGTCTTAACTCTTACTCTAGCATCATGGTTAAGGTCTTAACTCTTACTCTGGACTAATGGTTAAGGTCTTAACTCTTACTCTGGACTAATGGTTAAGGTCTTAACTCTTACTCTGGCATCATGGTTAAGGTCTTAACTCTTACTCTGGACTAATGGTAAGGTCTTAACTCTTACTCTGGGCTAATGGTTAAGGTCTTAACTCTTTCTCTGGGCAAATGGTTAAGGTCTTAGACTCTTACTCTGGCATCATGGTTAAGGTCTTAGACTCTTACTCTGGCATCATGGTTAAGGTCTTAACTCTTACTCTGGACTAATGGTTAAGGTCTTAACTCTTACTCTGGACTAATGGTTAAGGTCTTAACTCCTACTCTGGCATCATGGTTAAGGTCTTAGACTCTTACTCTGGACTAATGGTTAAGGTCTTAACTCTTACTCTGGCATCATGGTTAAGGTCTTAACTCTTACTCTGGACTAATGGGTAAGGTCTTAGACTCTTACTCTGGACTAATGGTTAAGGTCTTAACTCTTTCTCTGGGCTAATGGTTAAGGTCTTAGACTCTTACTCTGGCATCATGGTTAAGGTCTTAGACTCTTACTCTGTCATCAAGGTTAAGGTCTTAACTCTTACTCTGGCATCATGGTTAAGGTCTTAACTCTTACTCTGGACTAATGGTTAAGGTCTGAACTCTTACTCTGGACTAATGGTTAAGGTCTTAACTCTTACTCTGGACTAATGGTTAAGGTCTTAGACTCTTACTCTCGACTAATGGTTAAGGTCCTAACTCTTACTCTGGCATCATGGTTAAGGTCTTAGACTCTTACTCTGGACTAATGGTTAAGGTCTTAACTCATACTCTGGACTAATGGTTAAGGTCTTAGACTCTTACTCTGGACTAATGGTTAAGGTCTTAACTCTTACTCTGGCATCATGGTTAAGGTCTTAACTCTTACTCTGGCATCATGGTTAAGGTCTTAACTCTTACTCTGGACTAATGGTTAAGGTCTTAACTCTTACTCTGGACTAATGGTTAAGGTCTTAAACTCTTACTCTCGACTAATGGTTAAGGTCCTAACTCTTACTCTGGCATCATGGTTAAGGTCTTAGACTCTTACTCTGGACTAATGGTTAAGGTCTTAACTCATACTCTGGACTAATGGTTAAGGTCTTAGACTCTTACTCTGGACTAATGGTTAAGGTCTTAACTCTTACTCTGGACTAATGGTTAAGGTCTTAACTCTTACTCTGGCATCATGGTTAAGGTCTTAACTCTTACTCTGGACTAATGGTTAAGGTCTTAACTCTTACTCTTGACTAATGGTTAAGGTCTTAACTCCTACTCTGGACTAATGGTTAAGGTCTTAGACTCTTACTCTGGCATCATGGTTAAGGTCTTAACTCTTACTCTGGCATCATCATTAAGGTCTTAACTCTTACTCTGGCATCATGGTTAAGGTCTTAACTCTTACTCTGGACTAATGGTTAAGGTCTTAACTCTTACTCTGGACTAATGGTTAAGGTCTTAACTCTTACGCTGGCATCATGGTTAAGGTCTTAACTCTTACTCTGGACTAATGGTTAAGGTCTTAACTCTTAGTCTGGGCTAATGGTTAAGGTCTTAACTCTTACTCTGGACTAATGGTTAAGGTCTTAACTCTTTCTCTGGGCTAATGGTTAAGGTCTTAGACTCTTACTCTGGCATCATGGTTAAGGTCTTAGACTCTTACTCTGGCATCAAGGTTAAGGTCTTAACTCTTACTCTGGCATCATGGTTAAGGTCTTAACTCTTACTCTGGACTAATGGTTAAGGTCTGAACTCTTACTCTGGACTAATGGTTAAGGTCTTAACTCTTACTCTGGACTAATGGTTAAGGTCTTAGACTCTTACTCTCGACTAATGGTTAAGGTCCTAACTCTTACTCTGGCATCATGGTTAAGGTCTTAGACTCTTACTCTGGACTAATGGTTAAGGTCTTAACTCATACTCTGGACTAATGGTTAAGGTCTTAGACTCTTACTCTGGACTAATGGTTAAGGTCTTAACTCTTACTCTGGCATCATGGTTAAGGTCTTAACTCTTACTCTGGCATCATGGTTAAGGTCTTAACTCTTACTCTGGACTAATGGTTAAGGTCTTAACTCTTACTCTGGACTAATGGTTAAGGTCTTAAACTCTTACTCTCGACTAATGGTTAAGGTCCTAACTCTTACTCTGGCATCATGGTTAAGGTCTTAGACTCTTACTCTGGACTAGGGGTGGGCGGAATTTGCGGAATTAACCTTCGCAAATTATCGCGAGAATGTTTAAAATTATCGCAAACAAGCAGAAATATCGCGAAGATGCGGAAGTTTTATTCCGGCATGTTCGCGCGATTTTCTGCATGGTTGCGGGTCGCCAACTTACCCATGTGGCTGCTTGCGGGCGCGGCCATCTTGTTTTGAGTTGTTCTCGCGGTGCATGATCGCGAGAAGAAAGACGTGATCGCGCGACGCATGACGTCACTGCGGGCGCGAACTGTCGCGAGACAGCGCAAATGGCTAAAAACAATACAACATCTCATGGAGAACGCGACCGGATCAAGAAAACTTGTCGGCGAACGCAGGGATTCAGGTAAGGCGATCGCGCGCGCGCGAGAATGTATCATTTTACAGCGCGAGCAAGAAACAAATTATCGCCAAGCTGCGGAAACCGGAATTTTTGACATTTTCGCGCTCTCCGCGGAACGCAAAAATGTCAAATTATCGCAATTTCCGCGAACGGAACGAAATTTTTGCCCAGGCCTACTCTGGACTAATGGTTAAGGTCTTAACTCATAATCTGGACTAATGGTTAAGGTCTTAGACTCTTACTCTGGACTAATGGTTAAGGTCTTAACTCTTACTCTAGACTAATGGTTAAGGTCTTAACTCTTACTCTGGCATCATGGTTAAGGTCTTAACTCTTACTCTGGACTAATGGTTAAGGTCTTAACTCTTACTCTTGACTAATGGTTAAGGTCTTAACTCCTACTCTGGACTAATGGTTAAGGTCTTAGACTCTTACTCTGGCATCATGGTTAAGGTCTTAACTCTTACTCTGGCATCATCATTAAGGTCTTAACTCTTACTCTGGCATCATGGTTAAGGTCTTAACTCTTACTCTGGACTAATGGTTAAGGTCTTAACTCTTACTCTGGACTAATGGTTAAGGTCTTAACTCTTACGCTGGCATCATGGTTAAGGTCTTAACTCTTACTCTGGACTAATGGTTAAGGTCTTAACTCTTAGTCTGGGCTAATGGTTAAGGTCTTAACTCTTACTCTGGACTAATGGTTAAGGTCTTAACTCTTACTCTGGACTAATGGTTAAGGTCTTAACTCTTACTCTGGACTAATGGTTAAGGTCTTAACTCTTACTCTGGCATCATGGTTAATGTCTTAACTCTTACTCTGGACTAATGGTTAAGGTCTTAACTCTTACTCTGGGCTAATGGTTAAGGTCTTAACTCTTACTCTGGACTAATGGTTAAGGTCTTATCTCTTACTCTGGACTAATGGTTAAGGACTTAGACTCTTACTCTGGCATCATGAATAAGGTCTTAGACTCTTACTCTGGACTACTGGTTAATGTCTTAACTCTTACTCTGGCATCATGGTTAAGGTCTTAACTCTCACTCTGGCATCATGGTTAAGGTCTTAACTCTTACTCTGTACTCATGGTTAAGGTCTTAACTCTTACTCTGACATCATGGTTAAGGTCTTAACTCTTACTCTGGACTAATGGTTAAGGTCTTAACTCTCACTCTGGACTAATGGTTAAGGTCTTAACTCTTACTCTAGCATCATGGTTAAGGACTTAACTCTTACTCTGGACTAATGGTTAAGGTCTTAACTCTTACTCTGGCATCATTGTTAAGGTCTTAGACTCTTACTCTGGACTAATGGTTAAGGTCTTAACTCTTACTCTGGCATCATGGTTAAGGTCTTAACTCTTACTCTGGACTAATGGTTAAGGTCTTAGACTCTTACTCTGGACTAATGGTTAAGGTCTTAACTCTTTCTCTGGGCAAATGGTTAAGGTCTTAGACTCTTACTCTGGCATCATGGTTAAGGTCTTAGACTCTTACTCTGGCATCAAGGTTAAGGTCTTAACTCTTACTCTGGCATCATGGTTAAGGTCTTAACTCTTACTCTGGACTAATGGTTAAGGTCTTAACTCTTACTCTGGACTAATGGTTAAGGTCTTAACTCTCACTCTGGACTAATGGTTAAGGTCTTAACTCTTACTCTAGCATCATGGTTAAGGTCTTAACTCTTACTCTGGACTAATGGTTAAGGTCTTAACTCTTACTCTGGACTAATGGTTAAGGTCTTAACTCTTACTCTGGCATCATGGTTAAGGTCTTAACTCTTACTCTGGACTAATGGTAAGGTCTTAACTCTTACTCTGGGCTAATGGTTAAGGTCTTAACTCTTTCTCTGGGCAAATGGTTAAGGTCTTAGACTCTTACTCTGGCATCATGGTTAAGGTCTTAGACTCTTACTCTGGCATCATGGTTAAGGTCTTAACTCTTACTCTGGACTAATGGTTAAGGTCTTAACTCTTACTCTGGACTAATGGTTAAGGTCTTAACTCCTACTCTGGCATCATGGTTAAGGTCTTAGACTCTTACTCTGGACTAATGGTTAAGGTCTTAACTCTTACTCTGGCATCATGGTTAAGGTCTTAACTCTTACTCTGGACTAATGGGTAAGGTCTTAGACTCTTACTCTGGACTAATGGTTAAGGTCTTAACTCTTTCTCTGGGCTAATGGTTAAGGTCTTAGACTCTTACTCTGGCATCATGGTTAAGGTCTTAGACTCTTACTCTGGCATCAAGGTTAAGGTCTTAACTCTTACTCTGGCATCATGGTTAAGGTCTTAACTCTTACTCTGGACTAATGGTTAAGGTCTGAACTCTTACTCTGGACTAATGGTTAAGGTCTTAACTCTTACTCTGGACTAATGGTTAAGGTCTTAGACTCTTACTCTCGACTAATGGTTAAGGTCCTAACTCTTACTCTGGCATCATGGTTAAGGTCTTAGACTCTTACTCTGGACTAATGGTTAAGGTCTTAACTCATACTCTGGACTAATGGTTAAGGTCTTAGACTCTTACTCTGGACTAATGGTTAAGGTCTTAACTCTTACTCTGGCATCATGGTTAAGGTCTTAACTCTTACTCTGGCATCATGGTTAAGGTCTTAACTCTTACTCTGGACTAATGGTTAAGGTCTTAACTCTTACTCTGGACTAATGGTTAAGGTCTTAAACTCTTACTCTCGACTAATGGTTAAGGTCCTAACTCTTACTCTGGCATCATGGTTAAGGTCTTAGACTCTTACTCTGGACTAATGGTTAAGGTCTTAACTCATACTCTGGACTAATGGTTAAGGTCTTAGACTCTTACTCTGGACTAATGGTTAAGGTCTTAACTCTTACTCTGGACTAATGGTTAAGGTCTTAACTCTTACTCTGGCATCATGGTTAAGGTCTTAACTCTTACTCTGGACTAATGGTTAAGGTCTTAACTCTTACTCTTGACTAATGGTTAAGGTCTTAACTCCTACTCTGGACTAATGGTTAAGGTCTTAGACTCTTACTCTGGCATCATGGTTAAGGTCTTAACTCTTACTCTGGCATCATCATTAAGGTCTTAACTCTTACTCTGGCATCATGGTTAAGGTCTTAACTCTTACTCTGGACTAATGGTTAAGGTCTTAACTCTTACTCTGGACTAATGGTTAAGGTCTTAACTCTTACGCTGGCATCATGGTTAAGGTCTTAACTCTTACTCTGGACTAATGGTTAAGGTCTTAACTCTTAGTCTGGGCTAATGGTTAAGGTCTTAACTCTTACTCTGGACTAATGGTTAAGGTCTTAACTCTTACTCTGGACTAATGGTTAAGGTCTTAACTCTTACTCTGGACTAATGGTTAAGGTCTTAACTCTTACTCTGGCATCATGGTTAATGTCTTAACTCTTACTCTGGACTAATGGTTAAGGTCTTAACTCTTACTCTGGGCTAATGGTTAAGGTCTTAACTCTTACTCTGGACTAATGGTTAAGGTCTTATCTCTTACTCTGGACTAATGGTTAAGGACTTAGACTCTTACTCTGGCATCATGAATAAGGTCTTAGACTCTTACTCTGGACTACTGGTTAATGTCTTAACTCTTACTCTGGCATCATGGTTAAGGTCTTAACTCTCACTCTGGCATCATGGTTAAGGTCTTAACTCTTACTCTGTACTCATGGTTAAGGTCTTAACTCTTACTCTGACATCATGGTTAAGGTCTTAACTCTTACTCTGGACTAATGGTTAAGGTCTTAACTCTCACTCTGGACTAATGGTTAAGGTCTTAACTCTTACTCTAGCATCATGGTTAAGGACTTAACTCTTACTCTGGACTAATGGTTAAGGTCTTAACTATTACTCTGGCATCATTGTTAAGGTCTTAGACTCTTACTCTGGACTAATGGTTAAGGTCTTAACTCTTACTCTGGCATCATGGTTAAGGTCTTAACTCTTACTCTGGACTAATGGTTAAGGTCTTAGACTCTTACTCTGGACTAATGGTTAAGGTCTTAACTCTTTCTCTGGGCAAATGGTTAAGGTCTTAGACTCTTACTCTGGCATCATGGTTAAGGTCTTAGACTCTTACTCTGGCATCAAGGTTAAGGTCTTAACTCTTACTCTGGCATCATGGTTAAGGTCTTAACTCTTACTCTGGACTAATGGTTAAGGTCTTAACTCTTACTCTGGACTAATGGTTAAGGTCTTAACTCTCACTCTGGACTAATGGTTAAGGTCTTAACTCTTACTCTAGCATCATGGTTAAGGTCTTAACTCTTACTCTGGACTAATGGTTAAGGTCTTAACTCTTACTCTGGACTAATGGTTAAGGTCTTAACTCTTACTCTGGCATCATGGTTAAGGTCTTAACTCTTACTCTGGACTAATGGTAAGGTCTTAACTCTTACTCTGGGCTAATGGTTAAGGTCTTAACTCTTTCTCTGGGCAAATGGTTAAGGTCTTAGACTCTTACTCTGGCATCATGGTTAAGGTCTTAGACTCTTACTCTGGCATCAAGGTTAAGGTCTTAACTCTTACTCTGGCATCGTGGTTAAGGTCTTAACTCTTACTCTGGACTAACGGTTAAGGTCTTAACTCTTACTCTGGACTAATGGTTAAGGTCTTAACTCTCACTCTGGACTAATGGTTAAGGTCTTAACTCTTACTCTAGCATCATGGTTAAGGTCTTAACTCTTACTCTGGACTAATGGTTAAGGTCTTAACTCTTACTCTGGACTAATGGTTAAGGGCTTAACTCTTACTCTGGCATCATGGTTAAGGTCTTAACTCTTACTCTGCACTAATGGTAAGGTCTTAACTCTTACTCTGGGCTAATGGTTAAGGTCTTAACTCTTACTCTGGACTAATGGTTAAGGTCTTAACTCTTACTCTGGACTAATGGTTAAGGTCTTAACTCTTACTCTGGCATCATGGTTAATGTCTAAACTCTTACTCTGGACTAATGGTTAAGGTCTTAACTCTTACTCTGGGCTAATGGTTAAGGTCTTAACTCTTACTCTGGACTAATGGTTAAGGTCTTATCTCTTACTCTGGACTAATGGTTAAGGACTTAGACTGTTACTCTGGCATCATGAATATGGTCGTAGACTCTTACGCTGGACTACTGGTTAATGTCTTAACTCTTACTCTGGCATCATGGTTAAGGGCTTAACTCTTACTCTGTACTCATGGTTAAGGTCTTAACTCTTACTCTGACATCATGGTTAAGGTCTTAACTCTTACTCTGGACTAATGGTTAAGGTCTTAACTCTCACTCTGGACTAATGGTTAAGGTCTTAACTCTTACTCTAGCATCATGGTTAAGGTCTTAACTCTTACTCTGGACTAATGGTTAAGGTCTTAACTCTTACTCTGGACTAATGGTTAAGGTCTTAACTCTTACTCTGGCATCATGGTTAAGGTCTTAGACTCTTACTCTGGACTAATGGTTAAGGTCTTAACTCTTACTCTGGCATCATGGTTAAGGTCTTAACTCTTACTCTGGACTAATGGGTAAGGTCTTAGATTCTTACTCTGGACTAATGGTTAAGGTCTTAACTCTTTCTCTGGGCTAATGGTTAAGGTCTTAGACTCTTACTCTGGCATCATGGTTAAGGTCTTAGACTCTCACTCTGGCATCAAGGTTAAGGTCTTAACTCTTACTCTGGCATCATGGTTAAGGTCTTAACTCTTACTCTGGACTAATGGTTAAGGTCTGAACTCTTACTCTGGACTAATGGTTAAGGTCTTAACTCTTACTCTGGACTAATGGTTAAGGTCTTAGACTCTTACTCTCGACTAATGGTTAAGGTCCTAACTCTTACTCTGGCATCATGGTTAAGGTCTTAGACTCTTACTCTGGACTAATGGTTAAGGTCTTAACTCATACTCTGGACTAATGGTTAAGGTCTTAGACTCTTACTCTGGACTAATGGTTAAGGTTTTAACTCTTACTCTGGACTAATGGTTAAGGTATTAACTCCTACTCTGGCATCATGGTTAAGGTCTTAACTCTTACTCTGGACTAATGGTTAAGGTCTTAACTCTTACTCTTGACTAATGGTTAAGGTCTTAACTCTTACTCTGGACTAATGGTTAAGGTCTTAGACTCTTACTCTGGCATCATGGTTAAGGTCTTAACTCTTACTCTGGCATCATCGTTAAGGTCTTAACTCTTACTCTGGCATCATGGTTAAGGTCTTAACTCTTACTCTGGACTAATGGTTAAGGTCTTAACTCTTACTCTGAACTAATGGTTAATGTCTTAACTCTTACTCTGGCATCATGGTTAAGGTCTTCAACTCTTACTCTGGACTAATGGTTAAGGGCTTAACTCTTACTCTGGCATCATGGTTAAGGTCTTAACTCTTACTCTGGACTCATGGTAAGGTCTTAACTCTTACTCTGGGCTAATGGTTAAGGTCTTAACTCTTACTCTGGACTAATGGTTAAGGTCTTAACTCTTACTCTGGACTAATGGTTAAGGTCTTAACTCTTACTCTGGACTAATGGTTAAGGTCTTAACTCTTACTCTGGCATCATGGTTAATGTCTTAACTCTTACTCTGGACTAATGGTTAAGGTCTTAACTCTTACTCTGGGCTAATGGTTAAGGTCTTAACTCTTACTCTGGACTAATGGTTAAGGTCTTATCTCTTACTCTGGACTAATGGTTAAGGACTTAGACTCTTACTCTGGCATCATGAATATGGTCGTAGACTCTTACGCTGGACTACTGGTTAATGTCTTAACTCTTACTCTGGCATCATGGTTAAGGGCTTAACTCTTACTCTGTACTCATGGTTAAGGTCTTAACTCTTACTCTGACATCATGGTTAAGGTCTTAACTCTTACTCTGGACTAATGGTTAAGGTCTTAACTCTCAGTCTGGACTAATGGTTAAGGTCTTAACTCTTACTCTAGCATCATGGTTAAGGTCTTAACTCTTACTCTGGACTAATGGTTAAGGTCTTAACTCTTACTCTGGACTAATGGTTAAGGTCTTAACTCTTACTCTGGCATCATGGTTAAGGTCTTAGACTCTTACTCTGGACTAATGGTTAAGGTCTTAACTCTTACTCTGGCATCATGGTTAAGGTCTTAACTCTTACTCTGGACTAATAGGTAAGGTCTTAGACTCTTACTCTGGACTAATGGTTAAGGTCTTAACTCTTTCTCTGGGCTAATGGTTAAGGTCTTAGACTCTTACTCTGGCATCATGGTTAAGGTCTAAGACTCTTACTCTGGCATCAAGGTTAAGGTCTTAACTCTTACTCTGGCATCATGGTTAAGGTCTTAACTCTTACTCTGGACTAATGGTTAAGGTCTGAACTCTTACTCTGGACTAATGGTTAAGGTCTTAACTCTTACTCTGGACTAATGGTTAAGGTCTTAGACTCTTACTCTCGACTAATGGTTAAGGTCCTAACTCTTACTCTGGCATCATGGTTAAGGTCTTAGACTCTTACTCTGGACTAATGGTTAAGGTCCTAACTCATACTCTGGACTAATGGTTAAGGTCTTAGACTCTTACTCTGGACTAATGTTTAAGGTCTTAACTCTTACTCCGGCATCACGGTTAAGGTCTTAACTCTTACTCTGGACTAATGGTTAAGGTCTTAACTCTTACTCTGGGCTAATGATTAAGGTCTTAACTCTTACTCTGGACTAATGGTTAAGGTCTTAACTCTTACTCTGGACTAATGGTTAAGGTCTTAACTCTTACCCTGGGCTAATGATTAGGGTCTTCACTCTTACTTTGGCATCATGGTTAAGGTCTTAACTCTTACTCTGGACTAATGGTTAAGGTCTTAACTCTTACTCTGGACTAATGGTTAAGGTTTTAACTCTTACTCTGGCATCATGGTTAAGGTCTTCGTCTCTTACTCTGGACTAATGGTTAAGGGCTTAACTCTTACTCTGGCATCATGGTTAAGGTCTTAACTCTTACTCTGGACTAATGGTAAGGTCTTAACTCTTACTCTGGGCTAATGGTTAAGGTCTTAACTCTTACTCTGGACTAATGGTTAAGGTCTTAACTCTTACTCTGGACTAATGGTTAAGGTCTTAACTCTTACTTTGGACTAATGGTTAAGGTCTTAACTCTTACTCTGGACTAATGGTTAAGGTCTTAACTCTTACTCTGGCATCATGGTTAATGTCTTAGACTCTTACTCTGGACTAATGGTTAAGGTCTTAACTCTTACTCTGGACTAATGGTTAAGGTCTTAACTCTTACTCTGGACTAATGGTTAAGGTCTTAACTCTTACTCTGGCATCATGGTTAATGTCTTAACTCTTACTCTGGACTAATGGTTAAGGTCTTAACTCTTACTCTGGGCTAATGGTTAAGGTCTTAACTCTTACTCTGGACTAATGGTTAAGGTCTTATCTCTTACTCTGGACTAATGGTTAAGGACTTAGACTCTTACTCTGGCATCATGAATATGGTCGTAGACTCTTACGCTGGACTACTGGTTAATGTCTTAACTCTTACTCTGGCATCATGGTTAAGGGCTTAACTCTTACTCTGTACTCATGGTTAAGGTCTTAACTCTTACTCTGACATCATGGTTAAGGTCTTAACTCTTACTCTGGACTAATGGTTAAGGTCTTAACTCTCAGTCTGGACTAATGGTTAAGGTCTTAACTCTTACTCTAGCATCATGGTTAAGGTCTTAACTCTTACTCTGGACTAATGGTTAAGGTCTTAACTCTTACTCTGGACTAATGGTTAAGGTCTTAACTCTTACTCTGGCATCATGGTTAAGGTCTTAGACTCTTACTCTGGACTAATGGTTAAGGTCTTAACTCTTACTCTGGCATCATGGTTAAGGTCTTAACTCTTACTCTGGACTAATAGGTAAGGTCTTAGACTCTTACTCTGGACTAATGGTTAAGGTCTTAACTCTTTCTCTGGGCTAATGGTTAAGGTCTTAGACTCTTACTCTGGCATCATGGTTAAGGTCTAAGACTCTTACTCTGGCATCAAGGTTAAGGTCTTAACTCTTACTCTGGCATCATGGTTAAGGTCTTAACTCTTACTCTGGACTAATGGTTAAGGTCTGAACTCTTACTCTGGACTAATGGTTAAGGTCTTAACTCTTACTCTGGACTAATGGTTAAGGTCTTAGACTCTTACTCTCGACTAATGGTTAAGGTCCTAACTCTTACTCTGGCATCATGGTTAAGGTCTTAGACTCTTACTCTGGACTAATGGTTAAGGTCCTAACTCATACTCTGGACTAATGGTTAAGGTCTTAGACTCTTACTCTGGACTAATGTTTAAGGTCTTAACTCTTACTCCGGCATCACGGTTAAGGTCTTAACTCTTACTCTGGACTAATGGTTAAGGTCTTAACTCTTACTCTGGGCTAATGATTAAGGTCTTAACTCTTACTCTGGACTAATGGTTAAGGTCTTAACTCTTACTCTGGACTAATGGTTAAGGTCTTAACTCTTACCCTGGGCTAATGATTAGGGTCTTCACTCTTACTTTGGCATCATGGTTAAGGTCTTAACTCTTACTCTGGGCTAATGGTTAAGGTCTTAACTCTTACTCTGGACTAATGGTTAAGGTTTTAACTCTTACTCTGGCATCATGGTTAAGGTCTTCGTCTCTTACTCTGGACTAATGGTTAAGGGCTTAACTCTTACTCTGGCATCATGGTTAAGGTCTTAACTCTTACTCTGGACTAATGGTAAGGTCTTAACTCTTACTCTGGGCTAATGGTTAAGGTCTTAACTCTTACTCTGGACTAATGGTTAAGGTCTTAACTCTTACTTTGGACTAATGGTTAAGGTCTTAACTCTTACTCTGGACTAATGGTTAAGGTTTTAACTCTTACTCTGGCATCATGGTTAAGGTCTTCGTCTCTTACTCTGGACTAATGGTTAAGGGCTTAACTCTTACTCTGGCATCATGGTTAAGGTCTTAACTCTTACTCTGGACTAATGGTAAGGTCTTAACTCTTACTCTGGGCTAATGGTTAAGGTCTTAACTCTTACTCTGGACTAATGGTTAAGGTCTTAACTCTTACTCTGGACTAATGGTTAAGGTCTTAACTCTTACTTTGGACTAATGGTTAAGGTCTTAACTCTTACTCTGGACTAATGGTTAAGGTCTTAACTCTTACTCTGGCATCATGGTTAATGTCTTAGACTCTTACTCTGGTCTAATGGTTAAGGTCTTAACTCATACTCTGGACTAATGGTTAAGGTCTTAGACTCTTACTCTGGACTAATGGTTAAGGTCTTAACTCTTACTCTGGCATCACGGTTAAGGTCTTAACTCTTACTCTGGACTAATGGTTAAGGTCTTAACTCTTACTCTGGGCTAATGATTAAGGTCTTAACTCTTACTCTGGACTAATGGTTAAGGTCTTAACTCTTACTCTGGACTAATGGTTAAGGTTTTAACTCTTACTCTGGGCTAATGATTAAGGTCTTCACTCTTACTTTGGCATCATGGTTAAGGTCTTAACTCTTACTCTGGACTAATGGTTAAGGTCTTAACTCTTACTCTGGACTAATGGTTAAGGTCTTAACTCTTACTCTAGACTAATGGTTATGGTTTTAACTCTTACTCTGGCATCATGGTTAAGGTCTTCGACTCTTACTCTGGACTAATGGTTAAGGGCTTAACTCTTACTCTGGCATCATGGTTAAGGTCTTAACTCTTACTCTGGACTAATGGTAAGGTCTTAACTCTTACTCTGGGCTAATGGTTAAGGTCTTAACTCATACTCTGGACTAATGGTTAAGGTCTTAACTCTTACTCTGGACTAATGGTTAAGGTCTTAACTCTTACTCTGGACTAATGGTTAAGGTCTTAACTCTTACTCTGGCATCATGGTTAATGTCTTAACTCTTACTCTGGACTAATGGTTAAGGTCTTAACTCTTACTCTGGGCTAATGGTTAAGGTCTTAACTCTTACTTTGGACTCATGGTTAAGGTCTTATCTCTTACTCTGGACTAATGGTTAAGGACTTAGACTCTTACTCTGGCATCATGAATATGGTCGTAGACTCTTACGCTGGACTACTGGTTAATGTCTTAACTCTTACTCTGGCATCATGGTTAAGGGCTTAACTCTTACTCTGTACTCATGGTTAAGGTCTTAACTCTTACTCTGACATCATGGTTAAGGTCTTAACTCTTACTCTGGACTAATGGTTAAGGTCTTAACTCTCACTCTGGACAAATGGTTAAGGTCTTAACTCTTACTCTAGCATCATGGTTAAGGTCTTAACTCTTACTCTGGACTAATGGTTAAGGTCTTAACTCTTACTCTGGACTAATGGTTAAGGTCTTAACTCTTACTCTGGCATTATGGTTAAGGTATTAGACTCTTACTCTGGACTAATGGTTAAGGTCTTAACTCTTACTCTGGTATCATGGTTAAGGTCTTAACTCTTACTCTGGACTAATGGGTAAGGTCTTAGACTCTTACTCTGGACTAATGGTTAAGGTCTTAACTCTTTCTCTGGGCTAATGGTTAAGGTCTTAGACTCTTACTCTGGCATCATGGTTAAGGTCTTAGACTCTTACTCTGGCATCAAGGTTAAGGTCTTAACTCTTACTCTGGCATCATGGTTAAGGTCTTAACTCTTACTCTGGACTAATGGTTAAGGTCTGAACTCTTACTCTGGACAAATGGTTAAGGTCTTAACTCTTACTCTGGACTAATGGTTAAGGTCTTAACTCTTACTCTGGACTAATGGTTAAGGTCTTAGACTCTTACTCTCGACTAATGGTTAAGGTCCTAACTCTTACTCTGGCATCATGGTTAAGGTCTTAGACTCTTACTCTGGACTAATGGTTAAGGTCTTAACTCATACTCTGGACTAATGGTTAAGGTCTTAGACTCTTACTCTGGACTAATGGTTAAGGTCTTAACTCTTACTCTGGACTAATGGTTAAGGTCTTAACTCTTACTCTGGACTAATGGTTAAGGTCTTAACTCTTACTCTGGCATCATGGTTAAGGTCTTAACTCTTACTCTGGACTAATGGTTAAGGTCTTAACTCTTACTCTTGACTAATGGTTAAGGTCTTAACTCCTACTCTGGACTAATGGTTAAGGTCTTAGACTCTTACTCTGGCATCATGGTTAAGGTCTTAACTCTTACTCTGGCATCATCGTTAAGGTCTTAACTCTTACTCTGGCATCATGGTTAAGGTCTTAACTCGTACTCTGGACTAATGGTTAAGGTCTTAACTCTTACTCTGGACTAATGGTTAAGGTCTTAACTCTTACGCTGGCATCATGGTTAAGGTCTTAACTCTTACTCTGGACTAATGGTTAAGGTCTTAACTCTTAGTCTGGGCTAATGGTTAAGGTCTTAACTCTTACTCTGGACTAATGGTTAAGGTCTTAACTCTTACTCTGGACTAATGGTTAAGGTCTTAACTCTTACTCTGGACTAATGGTTAAGGTCTTAGACTCTTACTCTGGACTAATGGTTAAGGTCTTAACTCTTTCTCTGGGCTAATGGTTAAGGTCTTAGACTCTTACTCTGGCATCATGGTTAAGGTCTTAGACTCTTACTCTGGCATCAAGGTTAAGGTCTTAACTCTTACTCCGGCATCATGGTTAAGGTCTTAACTCTTACTCTGGACTAATGGTTAAGGTCTTAACTCTCACTCTGGACTAATGGTTAAGGTCTTAACTCTTACTCTAGCATCATGGTTAAGGTCTTAACTCTTACTCTGGACTAATGGTTACGGTCTTAACTCTTACTCTGGCATCATGGTTAAGGTCTTAGACTCTTACTCTGAACTAATGGTTAAGGTCTTAACTCTTACTCTGGCATCATGGTTAAGGTCTTAACTCTTACTCTGGACTAATGGGTAAGGTCTTAGACTCTTACTCTGGACTAATGGTTAAGGTCTTAACTCTTTCTCTGGGCTAATGGTTAAGGTCTTAGACTCTTACTCTGGCATCATGGTTAAGGTCTTAGACTCTTACTCTGGCATCAAGGTTAAGGTCTTAACTCTTACTCTGGCATCATGGTTAAGGACTTAACTCTTACTCTGGACTAATGGTTAAGGTCTTAACACTTACTCTGGACTAATGGTTAAGGTCTTAACTCTTACTCTGGACTAATGGTTAAGGTCTTAGACTCTTACTCTCGACTAATGGTTAAGGTCCTAACTCTTACTCTGGCATCATGGTTAAGGTCTTAGACTCTTACTCTGGACTAATGGTTAAGGTCTTAACTCATACTCTGGACTAATGGTTAAGGTCTTAGACTCTTACTCTGGACTAATGTTTAAGGTCTTAGACTCTTACTCTGGACTAATGGTTAAGGTCTTAACTCTTACTCTGGACTAATGGTTAAGGTCTTAACTCTTACTCTGGACTAATGGTTAAGGTCTTAACTCTTACTCTGGCATCATGGTTAAGGTCTTAACTCTTACTCTGGACTAATGGTTAAGGTCTTAACTCTTACTCTTGACTAATGGTTAAGGTCTTAACTCTCACTCTGGACTAATGGTTAAGGTCTTAGACTCTTACTCTGGCATCATGGTTAAGGTCTTAACTCTTACTCTGGCATCATCGTTAAGGTCTTAACTCTTACTCTGGCATCATGGTTAAGGTCTTAACTCTTACTCTGGACTAATGGTTAAGGTCTTAGACTCTTACTCTGGACTAATGGTTAAGTTCTTAACTCTTACTCTGGACTAATGGTTAAGGTCTTAACTCTTACTCTGGACTAATGGTTAAGGTCTTAACTCTTACGCTGGCATCATGGTTAAGGTCTTAACTCTTACTCTGGACGAATGGTTAAGGTCTTAACTCTTAGTCTGGGCTAATGGTTAAGGTCTTAACTCTTACTCTGGACTAATGGTTAAGGTCTTAACTCTTACTCTGGACTAATGGTTAAGGTCTTAACTCTTACTCTGGACTAATGGTTAAGGTCTTAACTCTTACTCTGGCATCATGGTTAATGTCTTAACTCTTACTCTGGACTAATGGTTAAGGTCTTAACTCTTACTCTGGGCTAATGGTTAAGGTCTTAACTCTTACTCTGGACTAATGGTTAAGGTCTTATCTCTTACTCTGGACTAATGGTTAAGGACTTAGACTCTTACTCTGGCATCATGAATAAGGTCTTAGACTCTTACTCTGGACTACTGGTTAATGTCTTAACTCTTACTCTGGCATCATGGTTAAGGTCTTAACTCTCACTCTGGCATCATGGTTAAGGTCTTAACTCTTACTCTGTACTCATGGTTAAGGTCTTAACTCTTACTCTGACATCATGGTTAAGGTCTTAACTCTTACTCTAGACTAATGGTTAAGGTCTTAACTCTCACTCTGGACTAATGGTTAAGGTCTTAACTCTTACTCTAGCATCATGGTTAAGGTCTTAACTCTTACTCTGGACTAATGGTTAAGGTCTTAACTCTTACTCTGGCATCATTGTTAAGGTCTTAGACTCTTACTCTGGACTAATGGTTAAGGTCTTAACTCTTACTCTGGCATCATGGTTAAGGTCTTAACTCTTACTCTGGACTAATGGTTAAGGTCTTAGACTCTTACTCTGGACTAATGGTTAAGGTCTTAACTCTTTCTCTGGGCTAATGGTTAAGGTCTTAGACTCTTACTCTGGCATCATGGTTAAGGTCTTAGACTCTTACTCTGGCATCAAGGTTAAGGTCTTAACTCTTACTCTGGCATCATGGTTAAGGTCTTAACTCTTACTCTGGACTAATGGTTAAGGTCTGAACTCTTACTCTGGACTAATGGTTAAGGTCTTAACTCTTACTCTGGACTAATGTTTAAGGTCTTAACTCTTACTCTGGACTAATGGTTAAGGTCTTAGACTCTTACTCTCGACTAATGGTTAAGGTCCTAACTCTTACTCTGGCATCATGGTTAAGGTCTTAGACTCTTACTCTGGACTATTGGCTAAGGTCTTAACTCATACTCTGGACTACTGGTTAAAGTCTTAGACTTTTACTCTGGACTAATGGTTAAGGTCTTAACTCTTACTCTGGAATAATGGTTAAGGTCTTAACTCTTACTCTGGACTAATGGTTAAGGTCTTAACTCTTACTCGGGCATCATGGTTAAGGTCTTAGACTCTTACTCTGGACTAATGGTTAAGGTCTTAAATCTTACTCTGGACTAATGGTTAAGGTCTTAACTCTTACTCTAGCATCATGGTTAAGGTCTTAACTCTTACTCTGGACTAATGGTTAAGGTCCTAACTCTTACTCTGGCATCATGGTTAAGGTCTTAGACTCTTACTCTGGACTAATGGTTAAGGTCTTAACTCATACTCTGGACTAATGGTTAAGGTCTTAGACTCTTACTCTGGACTAATGTTTAAGGTCTTAGACTCTTACTCTGGACTAATGGTTAAGGTCTTAACTCTTACTCTGGACTAATGGTTAAGGTCTTAACTCTTACTCTGGACTAATGGTTAAGGTCTTAACTCTTACTCTGGCATCATGGTTAAGGTCTTAACTCTTACTCTGGACTAATGGTTAAGGTCTTAACTCTTACTCTTGACTAATGGTTAAGGTCTTAACTCTTACTCTGGACTAATGGTTAAGGTCTTAGACTCTTACTCTGGCATCATGGTTAAGGTCTTAACTCTTACTCTGGCATCATCGTTAAGGTCTTAACTCTTACTCTGGCATCATGGTTAAGGTCTTAACTCTTACTCTGGACTAATGGTTAAGGTCTTAGACAGACTCTTACTCTGGACTAATGGTTAAGTTCTTAACTCTTACTCTGGACTAATGGTTAAGGTCTTAACTCTTACTCTGGACTAATGGTTAAGGTCTTAACTCTTACGCTGGCATCATGGTTAAGGTCTTAACTCTTACTCTGGACGAATGGTTAAGGTCTTAACTCTTAGTCTGGGCTAATGGTTAAGGTCTTAACTCTTACTCTGGACTAATGGTTAAGGTCTTAACTCTTACTCTGGACTAATGGTTAAGGTCTTAACTCTTACTCTGGACTAATGGTTAAGGTCTTAACTCTTACTCTGGCATCATGGTTAATGTCTTAACTCTTACTCTGGACTAATGGTTAAGGTCTTAACTCTTACTCTGGGCTAATGGTTAAGGTCTTAACTCTTACTCTGGACTAATGGTTAAGGTCTTATCTCTTACTCTGGACTAATGGTTAAGGACTTAGACTCTTACTCTGGCATCATGAATAAGGTCTTAGACTCTTACTCTGGACTACTGGTTAATGTCTTAACTCTTACTCTGGCATCATGGTTAAGGTCTTAACTCTCACTCTGGCATCATGGTTAAGGTCTTAACTCTTACTCTGTACTCATGGTTAAGGTCTTAACTCTTACTCTGACATCATGGTTAAGGTCTTAACTCTTACTCTAGACTAATGGTTAAGGTCTTAACTCTCACGCTGGACTAATGGTTAAGGTCTTAACTCTTACTCTAGCATCAGGGTTAAGGTCTTAACTCTTACTCTGGACTAATGGTTAAGGTCTTAACTCTTACTCTGGCATCATTGTTAAGGTCTTAGACTCTTACTCTGGACTAATGGTTAAGGTCTTAACTCTTACTCTGGCATCATGGTTAAGGTCTTAACTCTTACTCTGGACTAATGGTTAAGGTCTTAACTCTTACTCTGGACTAATGGTTAAGGTCTTAACTCTTACTCTGGCATTATGGTTAAGGTATTAGACTCTTACTCTGGACTAATGGTTAAGGTCTTAACTCTTACTCTGGTATCATGGTTAAGGTCTTAACTCTTACTCTGGACTAATGGGTAAGGTCTTAGACTCTTACTCTGGACTAATGGTTAAGGTCTTAACTCTTTCTCTGGGCTAATGGTTAAGGTCTTAGACTCTTACTCTGGCATCATGGTTAAGGTCTTAGACTCTTACTCTGGCATCAAGGTTAAGGTCTTAACTCTTACTCTGGCATCATGGTTAAGGTCTTAACTCTTACTCTGGACTAATGGTTAAGGTCTGAACTCTTACTCTGGACTAATGGTTAAGGTCTTAACTCTTACTCTGGACTAATGGTTAAGGTCTTAACTCTTACTCTGGACTAATGGTTAAGGTCTTAGACTCTTACTCTCGACTAATGGTTAAGGTCCTAACTCTTACTCTGGCATCATGGTTAAGGTCTTAGACTCTTACTCTGGACTAATGGTTAAGGTCTTAACTCATACTCTGGACTAATGGTTAAGGTCTTAGACTCTTACTCTGGACTAATGGTTAAGGTCTTAACTCTTACTCTGGACTAATGGTTAAGGTCTTAACTCTTACTCTGGACTAATGGTTAAGGTCTTAACTCTTACTCTGGCATCATGGTTAAGGTCTTAACTCTTACTCTGGACTAATGGTTAAGGTCTTAACTCTTACTCTTGACTAATGGTTAAGGTCTTAACTCCTACTCTGGACTAATGGTTAAGGTCTTAGACTCTTACTCTGGCATCATGGTTAAGGTCTTAACTCTTACTCTGGCATCATCGTTAAGGTCTTAACTCTTACTCTGGCATCATGGTTAAGGTCTTAACTCGTACTCTGGACTAATGGTTAAGGTCTTAACTCTTACTCTGGACTAATGGTTAAGGTCTTAACTCTTACGCTGGCATCATGGTTAAGGTCTTAACTCTTACTCTGGACTAATGGTTAAGGTCTTAACTCTTAGTCTGGGCTAATGGTTAAGGTCTTAACTCTTACTCTGGACTAATGGTTAAGGTCTTAACTCTTACTCTGGACTAATGGTTAAGGTCTTAACTCTTACTCTGGACTAATGGTTAAGGTCTTAACTCTTACTCTGGCATCATGGTTAATGTCTTAACTCTTACTCTGGACTAATGGTTAAGGTCTTAACTCTTACTCTGGGCTAATGGTTAAGGTCTTAACTCTTACTCTGGACTAATGGTTAAGGTCTTATCTCTTACTCTGGACTAATGGTTAAGGACTTAGACTCTTACTCTGGCATCATGAATAAGGTCTTAGACTCTTACTCTGGACTACTGGTTAATGTCTTAAATCTTACTCTGGCATCATGGTTAAGGTCTTAACTCTCACTCTGGCATCATTGTTAAGGTCTTAACTCTTACTCTGTACTCATGGTTAAGGTCTTAACTCTTACTCTGACATCATGGTTAAGGTCTTAACTCTTACTCTGGACTAATGGTTAAGGTCTTAACTCTCACTCTGGACTAATGGTTAAGGTCTTAACTCTTACTCTAGCATCATGGTTAAGGTCTTAACTCTTACTCTGGACTAATAGTTAAGGTCTTAACTCTTACTCTGGCATCATTGTTAAGGTCTTAGACTCTTACTCTGGACTAATGATTAAGGTCTTAACTCTTACTCTGGCATCATGGTTAAGGTCTTAACTCTTACTCTGGACTAATGGTTAAGGTCTTAGACTCTTACTCTGGACTAATGGTTAAGGTCTTAACGCTTTCTCTGGGCTAATGGTTAAGGTCTTAGACTCTTACTCTGGCATCATGGTTAAGGTCTTAGACTTTTACTCTGGCATCAAGGTTAAGGTCTTAACTCTTACTCCGGCATCATGGTTAAGGTCTTAACTCTTACTCTGGACTAATGGTTAAGGTCTTAACTCTCACTCTGGACTAATGGTTAAGGTCTTAACTCTTACTCTAGCATCATGGTTAAGGTCTTAACTCTTACTCTGGACTAATGGTTACGGTCTTAACTCTTACTCTGGCATCATGGTTAAGGTCTTAGACTCTTACTCTGAACTAATGGTTAAGGTCTTAACTCTTACTCTGGCATCATGGTTAAGGTCTTAACTCTTACTCTGGACTAATGGGTAAGGTCTTAGACTCTTACTCTGGACTAATGGTTAAGGTCTTAACTCTTTCTCTGGGCTAATGGTTAAGGTCTTAGACTCTTACTCTGGCATCATGGTTAAGGTCTTAGACTCTTACTCTGGCATCAAGGTTAAGGTCTTAACTCTTACTCTGGCATCATGGTTAAGGTCTTAACTCTTACTCTGGACTAATGGTTAAGGTCTTAGACTCTTACTCTGGACTAATGGTTAAGGTCTTAACTCTTTCTCTGGGCTAATGGTTAAGGTCTTAGACTCTTACTCTGGCATCATGGTTAAGGTCTTAGACTCTTACTCTGGCATCAAGGTTAAGGTCTTAACTCTTACTCCGGCATCATGGTTAAGGTCTTAACTCTTACTCTGGACTAATGGTTAAGGTCTTAACTCTCACTCTGGACTAATGGTTAAGGTCTTAACTCTTACTCTAGCATCATGGTTAAGGTCTTAACTCTTACTCTGGACTAATGGTTACGGTCTTAACTCTTACTCTGGCATCATGGTTAAGGTCTTAGACTCTTACTCTGAACTAATGGTTAAGGTCTTAACTCTTACTCTGGCATCATGGTTAAGGTCTTAACTCTTACTCTGGACTAATGGGTAAGGTCTTAGACTCTTACTCTGGACTAATGGTTAAGGTCTTAACTCTTTCTCTGGGCTAATGGTTAAGGTCTTAGACTCTTACTCTGGCATCATGGTTAAGGTCTTAGACTCTTACTCTGGCATCAAGGTTAAGGTCTTAACTCTTACTCTGGCATCATGGTTAAGGTCTTAACTCTTACTCTGGACTAATGGTTAAGGTCTTAACTCTTACTCTGGACTAATGGTTAAGGTCTTAACTCTTACTCTGGACTAATGGTTAAGGTCTTAGACTCTTACTCTCGACTAATGGTTAAGGTCCTAACTCTTACTCTGGCATCATGGTTAAGGTCTTAGACTCTTACTCTGGACTAATGGTTAAGGTCTTAACTCATACTCTGGACTAATGGTTAAGGTCTTAGACTCTTACTCTGGACTAATGTTTAAGGTCTTAGACTCTTACTCTGGACTAATGGTTAAGGTCTTAACTCTTACTCTGGACTAATGGTTAAGGTCTTAACTCTTACTCTGGACTAATGGTTAAGGTCTTAACTCTTACTCTGGCATCATGGTTAAGGTCTTAACTCTTACTCTGGACTAATGGTTAAGGTCTTAACTCTTACTCTTGACTAATGGTTAAGGTCTTAACTCTTACTCTGGACTAATGGATAAGGTCTTAGACTCTTACTCTGGCATCATGGTTAAGGTCTTAACTCTTACTCTGGCATCATCGTTAAGGTCTTAACTCTTACTCTGGCATCATGGTTAAGGTCTTAACTCTTACTCTGGACTAATGGTTAAGGTCTTAGACTCCTACTCTGGACTAATGGTTAAGTTCTTAACTCTTACTCTGGACTAATGGTTAAGGTCTTAACTCTTACTCTGGACTAATGGTTAAGGTCTTAACTCTTACGCTGGCATCATGGTTAAGGTCTTAACTCTTACTCTGGACGAATGGTTAAGGTCTTAACTCTTAGTCTGGGCTAATGGTTAAGGTCTTAACTCTTACTCTGGACTAATGGTTAAGGTCTTAACTCTTACTCTGGACTAATGGTTAAGGTCTTAACTCTTACTCTGGACTAATGGTTAAGGTCTTAACTCTTACTCTGGCATCATGGTTAATGTCTTAACTCTTACTCTGGACTAATGGTTAAGGTCTTAACTCTTACTCTGGGCTAATGGTTAAGGTCTTAACTCTTACTCTGGACTAATGGTTAAGGTCTTATCTCTTACTCTGGACTAATGGTTAAGGACTTAGACTCTTACTCTGGCATCATGGTTAAGGTCTTAACTCTTACTCTGGACTAATGGTTAAGGTCTTAGACTCTTACTCTGGACTAATGGTTAAGTTCTTAACTCTCACTCTGGACTAATGGTTAAGGTCTTAACTCTTACTCTAGCATCATGGTTAAGGTCTTAACTCTTACTCTGGACTAATGGTTACGGTCTTAACTCTTACTCTGGCATCATGGTTAAGGTCTTAGACTCTTACTCTGAACTAATGGTTAAGGTCTTAACTCTTACTCTGGCATCATGGTTAAGGTCTTAACTCTTACTCTGGACTAATGGGTAAGGTCTTAGACTCTTACTCTGGACTAATGGTTAAGGTCTTAACTCTTTCTCTGGGCTAATGGTTAAGGTCTTAGACTCTTACTCTGGCATCATGGTTAAGGTCTTAGACTCTTACTCTGGCATCAAGGTTAAGGTCTTAACTCTTACTCTGGCATCATGGTTAAGGTCTTAACTCTTACTCTGGACTAATGGTTAAGGTCTTAACTCTTACTCTGGACTAATGGTTAAGGTCTTAACTCTTACTCTGGACTAATGGTTAAGGTCTTAGACTCTTACTCTCGACTAATGGTTAAGGTCCTAACTCTTACTCTGGCATCATGGTTAAGGTCTTAGACTCTTACTCTGGACTAATGGTTAAGGTCTTAACTCATACTCATACTCATACTCATACTCATACTCATACTCATACTCATACTCATAACTCATACTCTGGACTAATGGTTAAGGTCTTAGACTCTTACTCTGGACTAATGTTTAAGGTCTGGACTAATGGTTAAGGTCTTAACTCTTACTCTGGACTAATGGTTAAGGTCTTAACTCTTACTCTGGACTAATGGTTAAGGTCTTAACTCTTACTCTGGCATCATGGTTAAGGTCTTAACTCTTACTCTGGACTAATGGTTAAGGTCTTAACTCTTACTCTTGACTAATGGTTAAGGTCTTAACTCTTACTCTGGACTAATGGTTAAGGTCTTAGACTCTTACTCTGGCATCATGGTTAAGGTCTTAACTCTTACTCTGGCATCATCGTTAAGGTCTTAACTCTTACTCTGGCATCATGGTTAAGGTCTTAACTCTTACTCTGGACTAATGGTTAAGGTCTTAGACTCTTACTCTGGACTAATGGTTAAGTTCTTAACTCTTACTCTGGACTAATGGTTAAGGTCTTAACTCTTACTCTGGACTAATGGTTAAGGTCTTAACTCTTACGCTGGCATCATGGTTAAGGTCTTAACTCTTACTCTGGACGAATGGTTAAGGTCTTAACTCTTAGTCTGGGCTAATGGTTAAGGTCTTAACTCTTACTCTGGACTAATGGTTAAGGTCTTAACTCTTACTCTGGACTAATGGTTAAGGTCTTAACTCTTACTCTGGACTAATGGTTAAGGTCTTAACTCTTACTCTGGCATCATGGTTAATGTCTTAACTCTTACTCTGGACTAATGGTTAAGGTCTTAACTCTTACTCTGGGCTAATGGTTAAGGTCTTAACTCTTACTCTGGACTAATGGTTAAGGTCTTATCTCTTACTCCGGACTAATGGTTAAGGACTTAGACTCTTACTCTGGCATCATGAATAAGGTCTTAGACTCTTACTCTGGACTACTGGTTAATGTCTTAACTCTTACTCTGGCATCATGGTTAAGGTCTTAACTCTCACTCTGGCATCATGGTTAAGGTCTTAACTCTTACTCTGTACTCATGGTTAAGGTCTTAACTCTTAATCTGACATCATGGTTAAGGTCTTAACTCTTACTCTAGACTAATGGTTAAGGTCTTAACTCTCACTCTGGACTAATGGTTAAGGTCTTAACTCTTACTCTAGCATCATGGTTAAGGTCTTAACTCTTACTCTGGACTAATGGTTAAGGTCTTAACTCTTACTCTGGCATCATTGTTAAGGTCTTAGACTCTTACTCTGGACTAATGGTTAAGGTCTTAACTCTTACTCTGGCATCATGGTTAAGGTCTTAACTCTTACTCTGGACTAATGGTTAAGGTCTTAGACTCTTACTCTGGACTAATGGTTAAGGTCTTAACTCTTTCTCTGGGCTAATGGTTAAGGTCTTAGACTCTTACTCTGGCATCATGGTTAAGGTCTTAGACTCTTACTCTGGCATCAAGGTTAAGGTCTTAACTCTTACTCTGGCATCATGGTTAAGGTCTTAACTCTTACTCTGGACTAATGGTTAAGGTCTGAACTCTTACTCTGGACTAATGGTTAAGGTCTTAACTCTTACTCTGGACTAATGTTTAAGGTCTTAACTCTTACTCTGGACTAATGGTTAAGGTCTTAGACTCTTACTCTCGACTAATGGTTAAGGTCCTAACTCTTACTCTGGCATCATGGTTAAGGTCTTAGACTCTTACTCTGGACTATTGGCTAAGGTCTTAACTCATACTCTGGACTACTGGTTAAAGTCTTAGACTTTTACTCTGGACTAATGGTTAAGGTCTTAACTCTTACTCTGGAATAATGGTTAAGGTCTTAACTCTTACTCTGGACTAATGGTTAAGGTCTTAACTCTTACTCGGGCATCATGGTTAAGGTCTTAGACTCTTACTCTGGACTAATGGTTAAGGTCTTAAATCTTACTCTGGACTAATGGTTAAGGTCTTAACTCTTACTCTAGCATCATGGTTAAGGTCTTAACTCTTACTCTGGACTAATGGTTAAGGTCTTAACTCTTACTCTGGCATCATGGTTAAGGTCTTAACTCTTACTCTGGACTAATGGTTAAGGTCTTAACTCTTACTCTGGACTAATGGTTAAGGTCTTAACTCTTACTCTAGACTAATGGTTAAGGTTTTAACTCTTACTCTGGCATCATGGTTAAGTTCTTTGACTCTTACTCTGGACTAATGGTTAAGGTCTTAACTCTTACTCTGGACTAATGGTTAAGGGCTTAACTCTTACTCTGGCATCATGGTTAAGGTCTTAACTCTTACTCTGGACTAATGGTAAGGTCTTAACTCTTACTCTGGGCTAATGGTTAAGGTCTTAACTCTTACTCTGGACTAATGGTTAAGGTCTTAACTCTTACTCTGGACTAATGGTTAAGGTCTTAACTCTTACTTTGGACTAATGGTTAAGGTCTTAACTCTTACTCTGGACTAATGGTTAAGGTCTTAACTCTTACTCTGGCATCATGGTTAATGTCTTAGACTCTTACTCTGGACTAATGGTTAAGGTCTTAACTCATACTCTGGACTAATGGTTAAGGTCTTAGACTCTTACTCTGGACTAATGGTTAAGGTCTTAACTCTTACTCTGGCATCACGGTTAAGGTCTTAACTCTTACTCTGGACTAATGGTTAAGGTCTTAACTCTTACTCTGGGCTAATGATTAAGGTCTTAACTCTTACTCTGGACTAATGGTTAAGGTCTTAACTCTTACTCTGGACTAATGTTTAAGGTCTTAACTCTTACTCTGGGCTAATGATTAAGGTCTTCACTCTTACTTTGGCATCATGGTTAAGGTCTTAACTCTTACTCTGGACTAATGGTTAAGGTCTTAACTCTTACTCTGGACTAATGGTTAAGGTCTTAACTCTTACTCTAGACTAATGGTTAAGGTTTTAACACTTACTCTGGCATCATGGTTAAGGTCTTCGACTCTTACTCTGGACTAATGGTTAAGGGCTTAACTCTTACTCTGGCATCATGGTTAAGGTCTTAACTCTTACTCTGGACTAATGGTAAGGTCTTAACTCTTACTCTGGGCTAATGGTTAAGGTCTTAACTCATACTCTGGACTAATGGTTAAGGTCTTAACTCTTACTCTGGACTAATGGTTAAGGTCTTAACTCTTACTCTGGCATCATGGTTAATGTCTTAACTCTTACTCTGGACTAATGGTTAAGGTCTTAACTCTTACTCTGGGCTAATGGTTAAGGTCTTAACTCTTACTTTGGACTCATGGTTAAGGTCTTATCTCTTACTCTGGACTAATGGTTAAGGACTTAGACTCTTACTCTGGCATCATGAATATGGTCGTAGACTCTTACGCTGGACTACTGGTTAATGTCTTAACTCTTACTCTGGCATCATGGTTAAGGGCTTAACTCTTACTCTGTACTCATGGTTAAGGTCTTAACTCTTACTCTGACATCATGGTTAAGGTCTTAACTCTTACTCTGGACTAATGGTTAAGGTCTTAACTCTCACTCTGGACAAATGGTTAAGGTCTTAACTCTTACTCTAGCATCATGGTTAAGGTCTTAACTCTTACTCTGGACTAATGGTTAAGGTCTTAACTCTTACTCTGGACTAATGGTTAAGGTCTTAACTCTTACTCTGGCATTATGGTTAAGGTATTAGACTCTTACTCTGGACTAATGGTTAAGGTCTTAACTCTTACTCTGGTATCATGGTTAAGGTCTTAACTCTTACTCTGGACTAATGGGTAAGGTCTTAGACTCTTACTCTGGACTAATGGTTAAGGTCTTAACTCTTTCTCTGGGCTAATGGTTAAGGTCTTAGACTCTTACTCTGGCATCATGGTTAAGGTCTTAGACTCTTACTCTGGCATCAAGGTTAAGGTCTTAACTCTTACTCTGGCATCATGGTTAAGGTCTTAACTCTTACTCTGGACTAATGGTTAAGGTCTGAACTCTTACTCTGGACTAATGGTTAAGGTCTTAACTCTTACTCTGGACTAATGGTTAAGGTCTTAACTCTTACTCTGGACTAATGGTTAAGGTCTTAGACTCTTACTCTCGACTAATGGTTAAGGTCCTAACTCTTACTCTGGCATCATGGTTAAGGTCTTAGACTCTTACTCTGGACTAATGGTTAAGGTCTTAACTCATACTCTGGACTAATGGTTAAGGTCTTAGACTCTTACTCTGGACTAATGGTTAAGGTCTTAACTCTTACTCTGGACTAATGGTTAAGGTTTTAACTCTTACTCTGGACTAATGGTTAAGGTCTTAACTCTTACTCTGGCATCATGGTTAAGGTCTTAACTCTTACTCTGGACTAATGGTTAAGGTCTTAACTCTTACTCTTGACTAATGGTTAAGGTCTTAACTCCTACTCTGGACTAATGGTTAAGGTCTTAGACTCTTACTCTGGCATCATGGTTAAGGTCTTAACTCTTACTCTGGCATCATGGTTAAGGTCTTAACTCTTACTCTGGCATCATGGTTAAGGTCTTAACTCGTACTCTGGACTAATGGTTAAGGTCTTAACTCTTACTCTGGACTAATGGTTAAGGTCTTAACTCTTACGCTGGCATCATGGTTAAGGTCTTAACTCTTACTCTGGACTAATGGTTAAGGTCTTAACTCTTAGTCTGGGCTAATGGTTAAGGTCTTAACTCTTACTCTGGACTAATGGTTAAGGTCTTAACTCTTACTCTGGACTAATGGTTAAGGTCTTAACTCTTACTCTGGACTAATGGTTAAGGTCTTAACTCTTACTCTGGCATCATGGTTAATGTCTTAACTCTTACTCTGGACTAATGGTTAAGGTCTTAACTCTTACTCTGGGCTAATGGTTAAGGTCTTAACTCTTACTCTGGACTAATGGTTAAGGTCTTATCTCTTACTCTGGACTAATGGTTAAGGACTTAGACTCTTACTCTGGCATCATGAATAAGGTCTTAGACTCTTACTCTGGACTACTGGTTAATGTCTTAAATCTTACTCTGGCATCATGGTTAAGGTCTTAACTCTCACTCTGGCATCATTGTTAAGGTCTTAACTCTTACTCTGTACTCATGGTTAAGGTCTTAACTCTTACTCTGACATCATGGTTAAGGTCTTAACTCTTACTCTGGACTAATGGTTAAGGTCTTAACTCTCACTCTGGACTAATGGTTAAGGTCTTAACTCTTACTCTAGCATCATGGTTAAGGTCTTAACTCTTACTCTGGACTAATAGTTAAGGTCTTAACTCTTACTCTGGCATCATTGTTAAGGTCTTAGACTCTTACTCTGGACTAATGGTTAAGGTCTTAACTCTTACTCTGGCATCATGGTTAAGGTCTTAACTCTTACTCTGGACTAATGGTTAAGGTCTTAGACTCTTACTCTGGACTAATGGTTAAGGTCTTAACTCTTTCTCTGGGCTAATGGTTAAGGTCTTAGACTCTTACTCTGGCATCATGGTTAAGGTCTTAGACTCTTACTCTGGCATCAAGGTTAAGGTCTTAACTCTTACTCCGGCATCATGGTTAAGGTCTTAACTCTTACTCTGGACTAATGGTTAAGGTCTTAACTCTCACTCTGGACTAATGGTTAAGGTCTTAACTCTTACTCTAGCATCATGGTTAAGGTCTTAACTCTTACTCTGGACTAATGGTTACGGTCTTAACTCTTACTCTGGCATCATGGTTAAGGTCTTAGACTCTTACTCTGAACTAATGGTTAAGGTCTTAACTCTTACTCTGGCATCATGGTTAAGGTCTTAACTCTTACTCTGGACTAATGGGTAAGGTCTTAGACTCTTACTCTGGACTAATGGTTAAGGTCTTAACTCTTTCTCTGGGCTAATGGTTAAGGTCTTAGACTCTTACTCTGGCATCATGGTTAAGGTCTTAGACTCTTACTCTGGCATCAAGGTTAAGGTCTTAACTCTTACTCTGGCATCATGGTTAAGGTCTTAACTCTTACTCTGGACTAATGGTTAAGGTCTTAACTCTTACTCTGGACTAATGGTTAAGGTCTTAACTCTTACTCTGGACTAATGGTTAAGGTCTTAGACTCTTAAACTCGACTAATGGTTAAGGTCCTAACTCTTACTCTGGCATCATGGTTAAGGTCTTAGACTCTTACTCTGGACTAATGGTTAAGGTCTTAACTCATACTCTGGACTAATGGTTAAGGTCTTAGACTCTTACTCTGGACTAATGTTTAAGGTCTTAGACTCTTACTCTGGACTAATGGTTAAGGTCTTAACTCTTACTCTGGACTAATGGTTAAGGTCTTAACTCTTACTCTGGACTAATGGTTAAGGTCTTAACTCTTACTCTGGCATCATGGTTAAGGTCTTAACTCTTACTCTGGACTAATGGTTAAGGTCTTAACTCTTACTCTTGACTAATGGTTAAGGTCTTAACTCTTACTCTGGACTAATGGTTAAGGTCTTAGACTCTTACTCTGGCATCATGGTTAAGGTCTTAACTCTTACTCTGGCATCATCGTTAAGGTCTTAACTCTTACTCTGGCATCATGGTTAAGGTCTTAACTCTTACTCTGGACTAATGGTTAAGGTCTTAGACTCCTACTCTGGACTAATGGTTAAGTTCTTAACTCTTACTCTGGACTAATGGTTAAGGTCTTAACTCTTACTCTGGACTAATGGTTAAGGTCTTAACTCTTACGCTGGCATCATGGTTAAGGTCTTAACTCTTACTCTGGACGAATGGTTAAGGTCTTAACTCTTAGTCTGGGCTAATGGTTAAGGTCTTAACTCTTACTCTGGACTAATGGTTAAGGTCTTAACTCTTACTCTGGACTAATGGTTAAGGTCTTAACTCTTACTCTGGCATCATGGTTAATGTCTTAACTCTTACTCTGGACTAATGGTTAAGGTCTTAACTCTTACTCTGGGCTAATGGTTAAGGTCTTAACTCTTACTCTGGACTAATGGTTAAGGTCTTATCTCTTACTCTGGACTAATGGTTAAGGACTTAGACTCTTACTCTGGCATCATGGTTAAGGTCTTAACTCTTACTCTGGACTAATGGTTAAGGTCTTAGACTCTTACTCTGGACTAATGGTTAAGTTCTTAACTCTCACTCTGGACTAATGGTTAAGGTCTTAACTCTTACTCTAGCATCATGGTTAAGGTCTTAACTCTTACTCTGGACTAATGGTTACGGTCTTAACTCTTACTCTGGCATCATGGTTAAGGTCTTAGACTCTTACTCTGAACTAATGGTTAAGGTCTTAACTCTTACTCTGGCATCATGGTTAAGGTCTTAACTCTTACTCTGGACTAATGGGTAAGGTCTTAGACTCTTACTCTGGACTAATGGTTAAGGTCTTAACTCTTTCTCTGGGCTAATGGTTAAGGTCTTAGACTCTTACTCTGGCATCATGGTTAAGGTCTTAGACTCTTACTCTGGCATCAAGGTTAAGGTCTTAACTCTTACTCTGGCATCATGGTTAAGGTCTTAACTCTTACTCTGGACTAATGGTTAAGGTCTTAACTCTTACTCTGGACTAATGGTTAAGGTCTTAACTCTTACTCTGGACTAATGGTTAAGGTCTTAGACTCTTACTCTCGACTAATGGTTAAGGTCCTAACTCTTACTCTGGCATCATGGTTAAGGTCTTAGACTCTTACTCTGGACTAATGGTTAAGGTCTTAACTCATACTCTGGACTAATGGTTAAGGTCTTAGACTCTTACTCTGGACTAATGTTTAAGGTCTTAGACTCTTACTCTGGACTAATGGTTAAGGTCTTAACTCTTACTCTGGACTAATGGTTAAGGTCTTAACTCTTACTCTGGACTAATGGTTAAGGTCTTAACTCTTACTCTGGCATCATGGTTAAGGTCTTAACTCTTACTCTGGACTAATGGTTAAGGTCTTAACTCTTACTCTTGACTAATGGTTAAGGTCTTAACTCTTACTCTGGACTAATGGTTAAGGTCTTAGACTCTTACTCTGGCATCATGGTTAAGGTCTTAACTCTTACTCTGGCATCATCGTTAAGGTCTTAACTCTTACTCTGGCATCATGGTTAAGGTCTTAACTCTTACTCTGGACTAATGGTTAAGGTCTTAGACTCTTACTCTGGACTAATGGTTAAGTTCTTAACTCTTACTCTGGACTAATGGTTAAGGTCTTAACTCTTACTCTGGACTAATGGTTAAGGTCTTAACTCTTACGCTGGCATCATGGTTAAGGTCTTAACTCTTACTCTGGACGAATGGTTAAGGTCTTAACTCTTAGTCTGGGCTAATGGTTAAGGTCTTAACTCTTACTCTGGACTAATGGTTAAGGTCTTAACTCTTACTCTGGACTAATGGTTAAGGTCTTAACTCTTACTCTGGCATCATGGTTAATGTCTTAACTCTTACTCTGGACTAATGGTTAAGGTCTTAACTCTTACTCTGGGCTAATGGTTAAGGTCTTAACTCTTACTCTGGACTAATGGTTAAGGTCTTATCTCTTACTCTGGACTAATGGTTAAGGACTTAGACTCTTACTCTGGCATCATGAATAAGGTCTTAGACTCTTACTCTGGACTACTGGTTAATGTCTTAACTCTTACTCTGGCATCATGGTTAAGGTCTTAACTCTCACTCTGGCATCATGGTTAAGGTCTTAACTCTTACTCTGTACTCATGGTTAAGGTCTTAACTCTTACTCTGACATCATGGTTAAGGTCTTAACTCTTACTCTAGACTAATGGTTAAGGTCTTAACTCTCACTCTGGACTAATGGTTAAGGTCTTAACTCTTACTCTAGCATCATGGTTAAGGTCTTAACTCTTACTCTGGACTAATGGTTAAGGTCTTAACTCTTACTCTGGCATCATTGTTAAGGTCTTAGACTCTTACTCTGGACTAATGGTTAAGGTCTTAACTCTTACTCTGGCATCATGGTTAAGGTCTTAACTCTTACTCTGGACTAATGGTTAAGGTCTTAGACTCTTACTCTGGACTAATGGTTAAGGTCTTAACTCTTTCTCTGGGCTAATGGTTAAGGTCTTAGACTCTTACTCTGGCATCATGGTTAAGGTCTTAGACTCTTACTCTGGCATCAAGGTTAAGGTCTTAACTCTTACTCTGGCATCATGGTTAAGGTCTTAACTCTTACTCTGGACTAATGGTTAAGGTCTGAACTCTTACTCTGGACTAATGGTTAAGGTCTTAACTCTTACTCTGGACTAATGTTTAAGGTCTTAACTCTTACTCTGGACTAATGGTTAAGGTCTTAGACTCTTACTCTCGACTAATGGTTAAGGTCCTAACTCTTACTCTGGCATCATGGTTAAGGTCTTAGACTCTTACTCTGGACTATTGGCTAAGGTCTTAACTCATACTCTGGACTACTGGTTAAAGTCTTAGACTTTTACTCTGGACTAATGGTTAAGGTCTTAACTCTTACTCTGGAATAATGGTTAAGGTCTTAACTCTTACTCTGGACTAATGGTTAAGGTCTTAACTCTTACTCGGGCATCATGGTTAAGGTCTTAGACTCTTACTCTGGACTAATGGTTAAGGTCTTAAATCTTACTCTGGACTAATGGTTAAGGTCTTAACTCTTACTCTAGCATCATGGTTAAGGTCTTAACTCTTACTCTGGACTAATGGTTAAGGTCTTAACTCTTACTCTGGCATCATGGTTAAGGTCTTAACTCTTACTCTGGACTAATGGTTAAGGTCTTAACTCTTACTCTGGACTAATGGTTAAGGTCTTAACTCTTACTCTAGACTAATGGTTAAGGTTTTAACTCTTACTCTGGCATCATGGTTAAGTTCTTTGACTCTTACTCTGGACTAATGGTTAAGGTCTTAACTCTTACTCTGGACTAATGGTTAAGGGCTTAACTCTTACTCTGGCATCATGGTTATGGTCTTAACTCTTACTCTGGACTAATGGTAAGGTCTTAACTCTTACTCTGGGCTAATGGTTAAGGTCTTAACTCTTACTCTGGACTAATGGTTAAGGTCTTAACTCTTACTCTGGACTAATGGTTAAGGTCTTAACTCTTACTCTGGCATCATGGTTAATGTCTTAACTCTTACTCTGGACTAATGGTTAAGGTCTTAACTCTTACTCTGGGCTAATGGTTAAGGTCTTAACTCTTACTCTGGACTAATGGTTAAGGTCTTAACTCTTATTCTGGCATCATGGTTAATGTCTTAACTCTCACTCTGGACTAATGGTTAAGGTCTTAACTCTTACTCTGGGCTAATGGTTAAGGTCTTAACTCTTACTCTGGACTAATGGTTAAGGTCTTATCTCTTACTCTGGACTAATGGTTAAGGACTTAGACTCTTACTCTGGCATCATGAATATGGTCGTAGACTCTTACGCTGGACTACTGGTTAATGTCTTAACTCTTACTCTGGCATCATGGTTAAGGGCTTAACTCTTACTCTGTACTCATGGTTAAGGTCTCAACTCTTACTCTGACATCATGGTTAAGGTCTTAACTCTTACTCTGGACTAATGGTTAAGGTCTTAACTCTCACTCTGGACTAATGGTTAAGGTCTTAACTCTTACTCTAGCATCATGGTTAAGGTCTTAACTCTTACTCTGGACTAATGGTTAAGGTCTTAACTCTTACTCTGGACTAATGGTTAAGGTCTTAACTCTTACTCTGGCATCATGGTTAAGGTCTTAGACTCTTACTCTGGACTAATGGTTAAGGTCTTAACTCTTACTCTGGCATCATGGTTAAGGTCTTAACTCTTACTCTGGCATCAAGGTTAAGGTCTTAACTCTTACTCTGTCATCATGGTTAAGGTCTTAACTCTTACTCTGGACTAATGGTTAAGGTCTGAACTCTTACTCTGGACTAATGGTTAAGGTCTTAACTCTTACTCTGGACTAATGGTTAAGGTCTTAACTCTTACTCTGGACTAATGGTTAAGGTCTTAGACTCTTACTCTCGACTAATGGTTAAGGTCTTAACTCTTACTCTGGCATCATGGTTATGGTCTTAACTCTTACTCTGGACTAATGGTTAAGGTCTTAACTCTTACTCTTGACTAATGGTTAAGGTCTTAACTCTTACTCTGGACTAATGGTTAAGTTCTTAGACTCTTACTCTGGCATCATGGTTAAGGTCTTAACTCTTACTCTGGCATCATCGTTAAGGTCTTAACTCTTACTCTGGCATCATGGTTAAGGTCTTAACTCTTACTCTGGACTAATGGTTAAGGTCTTAACTCTTACTCTGGACTAATGGTTAAGGTCTTAACTCTTACGCTGGCATCATGGTTAAGGTCTTCACTCTTACTCTGGACTAATGGTTAAGGTCTTAACTCTTAGTCTGGGCTAATGGTTAAGGTCTTAACTCTTACTCTGGACTAATGGTTAAGGTCTTAACTCTTACTCTGGACTAATGGTTAAGGTCTTAACTCTTACTCTGGACTAATGGTTAAGGTCTTAACTCTTACTCTGGCATCATGGTTAATGTCTTAACTCTTACTCTGGACTAATGGTTAAGGTCTTAACTCTTACTCTGGGCTAATGGTTAAGGTCTTAACTCTTACTCTGGACTAATGGTTAAGGTCTTATCTCTTACTCTGGACTAATGGTTAAGGACTTAGACTCTTACTCTGACATCATGGTTAAGGTCTTAACTCTTACTCTGGACTAATGGTTAAGGTCTTAACTCTCACTCTGGACTAATGGTTAATATCTTAACTCTTACTCTAGCATCATGGTTAAGGTCTTAACTCTTACTCTGGACTAATGGTTAAGGTCTTAACTCTTACTCTGGCATCATTGTTAAGGTCTTAGACTCTTACTCTGGACTAATGGTTAAGGTCTTAACTCTTACTCTGGCATCATGGTTAAGGTCTGAACTCTTGCTCTGGACTAATGGTTAAGGTCTTAGACTCTTACTCTGGACTAATGGTTAAGGTCTTAACTCTTTCTCTGGGCTAATGGTTAAGGTCTTAGACTCTTACTCTGGCATCATGGTTAAGGTCTTAGACTCTTACTCTGGCATCAAGGTTAAGGTCTTAACTCTTACTCTGGCATCATGGTTAAGGTCTTAACTCTTACTCTGGACTAATGGTTAAGGTCTTAACTCTTACTCTGGACTAATGGTTAAGGTCTTAACTCTCACTCTGGACTAATGGTTAAGGTCTTAACTCTTACTCTAGCATCATGGTTAAGGTCTTAACTCTTACTCTGGACTAATGGTTAAGGTCTTAACTCTTACTCTGGACTAATGGTTAAGGTCTTAACTCTTACTCTGGCATCATGGTTAAGGTCTTAGACTCTTACTCTGGACTAATGGTTAAGGTCTTAACTCTTACTCTGGCATCATGGTTAAGGTCTTAACTCTTACTCTGGACTAATGGTAAGGTCTTAACTCTTACTCTGGGCTAATGGTTAAGGTCTTAACTCTTACTCTGGACTAATGGTTAAGGTCTTAACTCTTACTCTGGACTAATGGTTAAGGTCTTAACTCTTACTTTGGACTAATGGTTAAGGTCTTAACTCTTACTCTGGACTAATGGTTAAGGTCTTAACTCTTACTCTGGCATCATGGTTAATGTCTTAGACTCTTACTCTGGACTAATGGTTAAGGTCTTAACTCATACTCTGGACTAATGGTTAAGGTCTTAGACTCTTACTCTGGACTAATGGTTAAGGTCTTAACTCTTACTCTGGCATCACGGTTAAGGTCTTAACTCTTACTCTGGACTAATGGTTAAGGTCTTAACTCTTAATCTGGGCTAATGATTAAGGTCTTAACTCTTACTCTGGACTAATGGTTAAGGTCTTAACTCTTACTCTGGACTAATGTTTAAGGTCTTAACTCTTACTCTGGGCTAATGATTAAGGTCTTCACTCTTACTTTGGCATCATGGTTAAGGTCTTAACTCTTACTCTGGACTAATGGTTAAGGTCTTAACTCTTACTCTGGACTAATGGTTAAGGTCTTAACTCTTACTCTAGACTAATGGTTAAGGTGTTAACTCTTACTCTGGCATCATGGTTAAGGTCTTCGACTCTTACTCTGGACTAATGGTTAAGGGCTTAACTCTTACTCTGGCATCATGGTTAAGGTCTTAACTCTTACTCTGGACTAATGGTAAGGTCTTAACTCTTACTCTGGGCTAATGGTTAAGGTCTTAACTCATACTCTGGACTAATGGTTAAGGTCTTAACTCTTACTCTGGACTAATGGTTAAGGTCTTAACTCTTACTCTGGACTAATGGTTAAGGTCTTAACTCTTACTCTGGCATCATGGTTAATGTCTTAACTCTTACTCTGGACTAATGGTTAAGGTCTTAACTCTTACTCTGGGCTAATGGTTAAGGTCTTAACTCTTACTTTGGACTCATGGTTAAGGTCTTATCTCTTACTCTGGACTAATGGTTAAGGACTTAGACTCTTACTCTGGCATCATGAATATGGTCGTAGACTCTTACGCTGGACTACTGGTTAATGTCTTAACTCTTACTCTGGCATCATGGTTAAGGGCTTAACTCTTACTCTGTACTCATGGTTAAGGTCTTAACTCTTACTCTGACATCATGGTTAAGGTCTTAACTCTTACTCTGGACTAATGGTTAAGGTCTTAACTCTCACTCTGGACAAATGGTTAAGGTCTTAACTCTTACTCTAGCATCATGGTTAAGGTCTTAACTCTTACTCTGGACTAATGGTTAAGGTCTTAACTCTTACTCTGGACTAATGGTTAAGGTCTTAACTCTTACTCTGGCATTATGGTTAAGGTATTAGACTCTTACTCTGGACTAATGGTTAAGGTCTTAACTCTTACTCTGGTATCATGGTTAAGGTCTTAACTCTTACTCTGGACTAATGGGTAAGGTCTTAGACTCTTACTCTGGACTAATGGTTAAGGTCTTAACTCTTTCTCTGGGCTAATGGTTAAGGTCTTAGACTCTTACTCTGGCATCATGGTTAAGGTCTTAGACTCTTACTCTGGCATCAAGGTTAAGGTCTTAACTCTTACTCTGGCATCATGGTTAAGGTCTTAACTCTTACTCTGGACTAATGGTTAAGGTCTGAACTCTTACTCTGGACTAATGGTTAAGGTCTTAACTCTTACTCTGGACTAATGGTTAAGGTCTTAACTCTTACTCTGGACTAATGGTTAAGGTCTTAGACTCTTACTCTCGACTAATGGTTAAGGTCCTAACTCTTACTCTGGCATCATGGTTAAGGTCTTAGACTCTTACTCTGGACTAATGGTTAAGGTCTTAACTCATACTCTGGACTAATGGTTAAGGTCTTAGACTCTTACTCTGGACTAATGGTTAAGGTCTTAACTCTTACTCTGGACTAATGGTTAAGGTTTTAACTCTTACTCTGGACTAATGGTTAAGGTCTTAACTCTTACTCTGGCATCATGGTTAAGGTCTTAACTCTTACTCTGGACTAATGGTTAAGGTCTTAACTCTTACTCTTGACTAATGGTTAAGGTCTTAACTCCTACTCTGGACTAATGGTTAAGGTCTTAGACTCTTACTCTGGCATCATGGTTAAGGTCTTAACTCTTACTCTGGCATCATCGTTAAGGTCTTAACTCTTACTCTGGCATCATGGTTAAGGTCTTAACTCGTACTCTGGACTAATGGTTAAGGTCTTAACTCTTACTCTGGACTAATGGTTAAGGTCTTAACTCTTACGCTGGCATCATGGTTAAGGTCTTAACTCTTACTCTGGACTAATGGTTAAGGTCTTAACTCTTAGTCTGGGCTAATGGTTAAGGTCTTAACTCTTACTCTGGACTAATGGTTAAGGTCTTAACTCTTACTCTGGACTAATGGTTAAGGTCTTAACTCTTACTCTGGACTAATGGTTAAGGTCTTAACTCTTACTCTGGCATCATGGTTAATGTCTTAACTCTTACTCTGGACTAATGGTTAAGGTCTTAACTCTTACTCTGGGCTAATGGTTAAGGTCTTAACTCTTACTCTGGACTAATGGTTAAGGTCTTATCTCTTACTCTGGACTAATGGTTAAGGACTTAGACTCTTACTCTGGCATCATGAATAAGGTCTTAGACTCTTACTCTGGACTACTGGTTAATGTCTTAAATCTTACTCTGGCATCATGGTTAAGGTCTTAACTCTCACTCTGGCATCATTGTTAAGGTCTTAACTCTTACTCTGTACTCATGGTTAAGGTCTTAACTCTTACTCTGACATCATGGTTAAGGTCTTAACTCTTACTCTGGACTAATGGTTAAGGTCTTAACTCTCACTCTGGACTAATGGTTAAGGTCTTAACTCTTACTCTAGCATCATGGTTAAGGTCTTAACTCTTACTCTGGACTAATAGTTAAGGTCTTAACTCTTACTCTGGCATCATTGTTAAGGTCTTAGACTCTTACTCTGGACTAATGGTTAAGGTCTTAACTCTTACTCTGGCATCATGGTTAAGGTCTTAACTCTTACTCTGGACTAATGGTTAAGGTCTTAGACTCTTACTCTGGACTAATGGTTAAGGTCTTAACTCTTTCTCTGGGCTAATGGTTAAGGTCTTAGACTCTTACTCTGGCATCATGGTTAAGGTCTTAGACTCTTACTCTGGCATCAAGGTTAAGGTCTTAACTCTTACTCCGGCATCATGGTTAAGGTCTTAACTCTTACTCTGGACTAATGGTTAAGGTCTTAACTCTCACTCTGGACTAATGGTTAAGGTCTTAACTCTTACTCTAGCATCATGGTTAAGGTCTTAACTCTTACTCTGGACTAATGGTTACGGTCTTAACTCTTACTCTGGCATCATGGTTAAGGTCTTAACTCTTACTCTGGACTAATGGGTAAGGTCTTAGACTCTTACTCTGGACTAATGGTTAAGGTCTTAACTCTTTCTCTGGGCTAATGGTTAAGGTCTTAGACTCTTACTCTGGCATCATGGTTAAGGTCTTAGACTCTTACTCTGGCATCAAGGTTAAGGTCTTAACTCTTACTCTGGCATCATGGTTAAGGTCTTAACTCTTACTCTGGACTAATGGTTAAGGTCTTAACTCTTACTCTGGACTAATGGTTAAGGTCTTAACTCTTACTCTGGACTAATGGTTAAGGTCTTAGACTCTTACTCTCGACTAATGGTTAAGGTCCTAACTCTTACTCTGGCATCATGGTTAAGGTCTTAGACTCTTACTATGGACTAATGGTTAAGGTCTTAACTCATACTCTGGACTAATGGTTAAGGTCTTAGACTCTTACTCTGGACTAATGTTTAAGGTCTTAGACTCTTACTCTGGACTAATGGTTAAGGTCTTAACTCTTACTCTGGACTAATGGTTAAGGTCTTAACTCTTACTCTGGACTAATGGTTAAGGTCTTAACTCTTACTCTGGCATCATGGTTAAGGTCTTAACTCTTACTCTGGACTAATGGTTAAGGTCTTAACTCTTACTCTTGACTAATGGTTAAGGTCTTAACTCTTACTCTGGACTAATGGTTAAGGTCTTAGACTCTTACTCTGGCATCATGGTTAAGGTCTTAACTCTTACTCTGGCATCATCGTTAAGGTCTTAACTCTTACTCTGGCATCATGGTTAAGGTCTTAACTCTTACTCTGGACTAATGGTTAAGGTCTTAGACTCCTACTCTGGACTAATGGTTAAGTTCTTAACTCTTACTCTGGACTAATGGTTAAGGTCTTAACTCTTACTCTGGACTAATGGTTAAGGTCTTAACTCTTACGCTGGCATCATGGTTAAGGTCTTAACTCTTACTCTGGACGAATGGTTAAGGTCTTAACTCTTAGTCTGGGCTAATGGTTAAGGTCTTAACTCTTACTCTGGACTAATGGTTAAGGTCTTAACTCTTACTCTGGACTAATGGTTAAGGTCTTAACTCTTACTCTGGACTAATGGTTAAGGTCTTAACTCCTACTCTGGCATCATGGTTAATGTCTTAACTCTTACTCTGGACTAATGGTTAAGGTCTTAACTCTTACTCTGGGCTAATGGTTAAGGTCTTAACTCTTACTCTGGACTAATGGTTAAGGTCTTATCTCTTACTCTGGACTAATGGTTAAGGACTTAGACTCTTACTCTGGCATCATGGTTAAGGTCTTAACTCTTACTCTGGACTAATGGTTAAGGTCTTAGCCTCTTACTCTGGACTAATGGTTAAGTTCTTAACTCTTACTCTGGACTAATGGTTAAGGTCTTAACTCTTACTCTGGACTAATGGTTAAGGTCTTAACTCTTACGCTGGCATCATGGTTAAGGTCTTAACTCTTACTCTGGACGAATGGTTAAGGTCTTAACTCTTAGTCTGGGCTAATGGTTAAGGTCTTAACTCTTACTCTGGACTAATGGTTAAGGTCTTAACTCTTACTCTGGACTAATGGTTAAGGTCTTAACTCTTACTCTGGACTAATGGTTAAGGTCTTAACTCTTACTCTGGCATCATGGTTAATGTCTTAACTCTTACTCTGGACTAATGGTTAAGGTCTTAACTCTTACTCTGGGCTAATGGTTAAGGTCTTAACTCTTACTCTGGACTAATGGTTAAGGTCTTATCTCTTACTCTGGACTAATGGTTAAGGACTTAGACTCTTACTCTGGCATCATGAATAAGGTCTTAGACTCTTACTCTGGACTACTGGTTAATGTCTTAACTCTTACTCTGGCATCATGGTTAAGGTCTTAACTCTCACTCTGGCATCATGGTTAAGGTCTTAACTCTTACTCTGACATCATGGTTAAGGTCTTAACTCTTACTCTAGACTAATGGTTAAGGTCTTAACTCTCACTCTGGACTAATGGTTAAGGTCTTAACTCTTACTCTAGCATCATGGTTAAGGTCTTAACTCTTACTCTGGACTAATGGTTAAGGTCTTAACTCTTACTCTGGCATCATTGTTAAGGTCTTAGACTCTTACTCTGGACTAATGGTTAAGGTCTTAACTCTTACTCTGGCATCATGGTTAAGGTCTTAACTCTTACTCTGGACTAATGGTTAAGGTCTTAGACTCTTACTCTGGACTAATGGTTAAGGTCTTAACTCTTTCTCTGGGCTAATGGTTAAGGTCCTAGACTCTTACTCTGGCATCATGGTTAAGGTCTTAGACTCTTACTCTGGCATCAAGGTTAAGGTCTTAACTCTTACTCTGGCATCATGGTTAAGGTCTTAACTCTTACTCTGGACTAATGGTTAAGGTCTGAACTCTTACTCTGGACTAATGGTTAAGGTCTTAACTCTTACTCTGGACTAATGTTTAAGGTCTTAACTCTTACTCTGGACTAATGGTTAAGGTCTTAGACTCTTACTCTCGACTAATGGTTAAGGTCCTAACTCTTACTCTGGCATCATGGTTAAGGTCTTAGACTCTTACTCTGGACTATTGGCTAAGGTCTTAACTCATACTCTGGACTACTGGTTAAAGTCTTAGACTTTTACTCTGGACTAATGGTTAAGGTCTTAACTCTTACTCTGGAATAATGGTTAAGGTCTTAAATCTTACTCTGGACTAATGGTTAAGGTCTTAACTCTTACTCTAGCATCATGGTTAAGGTCTTAACTCTTACTCTGGACTAATGGTTAAGGTCTTAACTCTTACTCTGGCATCATGGTTAAGGTCTTAACTCTTACTCTGGACTAATGGTTAAGGTCTTAACTCTTACTCTAGACTAATGGTTAAGGTTTTAACTCTTACTCTGGCATCATGGTTAAGTTCTTTGACTCTTACTCTGGACTAATGGTTAAGGTCTTAACTCTTACTCTGGACTAATGGTTAAGGGCTTAACTCTTACTCTGGCATCATGGTTAAGGTCTTAACTCTTACTCTGGACTAATAGTAAGGTCTTAACTCTTACTCTGGGCTAATGGTTAAGGTCTTAACTCTTACTCTGGACTAATGGTTAAGGTCTTAACTCTTACTCTGGACTAATGGTTAAGGTCTTAACTCTTACTCTGGCATCATGGTTAATGTCTTAACTCTTACTCTGGACTAATGGTTAAGGTCTTAACTCTTTCTCTGGGCTAATGGTTAAGGTCTTAACTCTTACTCTGGACTAATGGTTAAGGTCTTAACTCTTATTCTGGCATCATGGTTAATGTCTTAACTCTCACTCTGGACTAATGGTTAAGGTCTTAACTCTTACTCTGGGCTAATGGTTAAGGTCTTAACTCTTACTCTGGACTAATGGTTAAGGTCTTATCTCTTACTCTGGACTAATGGTTAAGGACTTAGACTCTTACTCTGGCATCATGAATATGGTCGTAGACTCTTACGCTGGACTACTGGTTAATGTCTTAACTCTTACTCTGGCATCATGGTTAAGGGCTTAACTCTTACTCTGTACTCATGGTTAAGGTCTTAACTCTTACTCTGACATCATGGTTAAGGTCTTAACTCTTACTCTGGACTAATGGTTAAGGTCTTAACTCTCACTCTGGACTAATGGTTAAGGTCTTAACTCTTACTCTAGCATCATGGTTAAGGTCTTAACTCTTACTCTGGACTAATGGTTAAGGTCTTAACTCTTACTCTGGACTAATGGTTAAGGTCTTAACTCTTACTCTGGCATCATGGTTAAGGTCTTAGACTCTTACTCTGGACTAATGGTTAAGGTCTTAACTCTTACTCTGGCATCATGGTTAAGGTCTTAACTCTTACTCTGGCATCAAGGTTAAGGTCTTAACTCTTACTCTGTCATCATGGTTAAGGTCTTAACTCTTACTCTGGACTAATGGTTAAGGTCTGAACTCTTACTCTGGACTAATGGTTAAGGTCTTAACTCTTACTCTGGACTAATGGTTAAGGTCTTAACTCTTACTCTGGACTAATGGTTAAGGTCTTAGACTCTTACTCTCGACTAATGGTTAAGGTCTTAACTCTTACTCTGGCATCATGGTTAAGGTCTTAACTCTTACTCTGGACTAATGGTTAAGGTCTTAACTCTTACTCTTGACTAATGGTTAAGGTCTTAACTCTTACTCTGGACTAATGGTTAAGGTCTTAGACTCTTACTCTGGCATCATGGTTAAGGTCTTAACTCTTACTCTGGCATCATCGTTAAGGTCTTAACTCTTACTCTGGCATCATGGTTAAGGTCTTAACTCTTACTCTGGACTAATGGTTAAGGTCTTAACTCTTACTCTGGACTAATGGTTAAGGTCTTAACTCTTACGCTGGCATCATGGTTAAGGTCTTCACTCTTACTCTGGACTAATGGTAAAGGTCTTAACTCTTAGTCTGGGCTAATGGTTAAGGTCTTAACTCTTACTCTGGACTAATGGTTAAGGTCTTAACTCTTACTATGGACTAATGGTTAAGGTATTAACTCTTACTCTGGACTAATGGTTAAGGTCTTAACTCTTACTCTGGCATCATGGTTAATGTCTTAACTCTTACTCTGGCATCATGGTTAAGGTCTTAACTCTTACTCTGGACTAATGGTTAAGGTCTGAACTCTTACTCTGGACAAATGGTTAAGGTCTTAACTCTTACTCTGGACTAATGGTTAAGGTCTTAACTCTTACTCTGGACTAATGGTTAAGGTCTTAGACTCTTACTCTCGACTAATGGTTAAGGTCCTAACTCTTACTCTGGCATCATGGTTAAGGTCTTAGACTCTTACTCTGGACTAATGGTTAAGGTCTTAACTCATACTCTGGACTAATGGTTAAGGTCTTAGACTCTTACTCTGGACTAATGGTTAAGGTCTTAACTCTCACTCTGGACTAATGGTTAAGGTCTTAACTCTTACTCTAGCATCATGGTTAAGGTCTTAACTCTTACTCTGGACTAATGGTTACGGTCTTAACTCTTACTCTGGCATCATGGTTAAGGTCTTAGACTCTTACTCTGAACTAATGGTTAAGGTCTTAACTCTTACTCTGGCATCATGGTTAAGGTCTTAACTCTTACTCTGGACTAATGGGTAAGGTCTTAGACTCTTACTCTGGACTAATGGTTAAGGTCTTAACTCTTTCTCTGGGCTAATGGTTAAGGTCTTAGACTCTTACTCTGGCATCATGGTTAAGGTCTTAGACTCTTACTCTGGCATCAAGGTTAAGGTCTTAACTCTTACTCTGGCATCATGGTTAAGGTCTTAACTCTTACTCTGGACTAATGGTTAAGGTCTTAACTCTTACTCTGGACTAATGGTTAAGGTCTTAACTCTTACTCTGGACTAATGGTTAAGGTCTTAGACTCTTACTCTCGACTAATGGTTAAGGTCCTAACTCTTACTCTGGCATCATGGTTAAGGTCTTAGACTCTTACTCTGGACTAATGGTTAAGGTCTTAACTCATACTCTGGACTAATGGTTAAGGTCTTAGACTCTTACTCTGGACTAATGTTTAAGGTCTTAGACTCTTACTCTGGACTAATGGTTAAGGTCTTAACTCTTACTCTGGACTAATGGTTAAGGTCTTAACTCTTACTCTGGACTAATGGTTAAGGTCTTAACTCTTACTCTGGCATCATGGTTAAGGTCTTAACTCTTACTCTGGACTAATGGTTAAGGTCTTAACTCTTACTCTTGACTAATGGTTAAGGTCTTAACTCTTACTCTGGACTAATGGTTAAGGTCTTAGACTCTTACTCTGGCATCATGGTTAAGGTCTTAACTCTTACTCTGGCATCATCGTTAAGGTCTTAACTCTTACTCTGGCATCATGGTTAAGGTCTTAACTCTTACTCTGGACTAATGGTTAAGGTCTTAGACTCCTACTCTGGACTAATGGTTAAGTTCTTAACTCTTACTCTGGACTAATGGTTAAGGTCTTAACTCTTACTCTGGACTAATGGTTAAGGTCTTAACTCTTACGCTGGCATCATGGTTAAGGTCTTAACTCTTACTCTGGACGAATGGTTAAGGTCTTAACTCTTAGTCTGGGCTAATGGTTAAGGTCTTAACTCTTACTCTGGACTAATGGTTAAGGTCTTAACTCTTACTCTGGACTAATGGTTAAGGTCTTAACTCTTACTCTGGACTAATGGTTAAGGTCTTAACTCTTACTCTGGCATCATGGTTAATGTCTTAACTCTTACTCTGGACTAATGGTTAAGGTCTTAACTCTTACTCTGGGCTAATGGTTAAGGTCTTAACTCTTACTCTGGACTAATGGTTAAGGTCTTATCTCTTACTCTGGACTAATGGTTAAGGACTTAGACTCTTACTCTGGCATCATGGTTAAGGTCTTAACTCTTACTCTGGACTAATGGTTAAGGTCTTAGCCTCTTACTCTGGACTAATGGTTAAGTTCTTAACTCTTACTCTGGACTAATGGTTAAGGTCTTAACTCTTACTCTGGACTAATGGTTAAGGTCTTAACTCTTACGCTGGCATCATGGTTAAGGTCTTAACTCTTACTCTGGACGAATGGTTAAGGTCTTAACTCTTAGTCTGGGCTAATGGTTAAGGTCTTAACTCTTACTCTGGACTAATGGTTAAGGTCTTAACTCTTACTCTGGACTAATGGTTAAGGTCTTAACTCTTACTCTGGACTAATGGTTAAGGTCTTAACTCTTACTCTGGCATCATGGTTAATGTCTTAACTCTTACTCTGGACTAATGGTTAAGGTCTTAACTCTTACTCTGGGCTAATGGTTAAGGTCTTAACTCTTACTCTGGACTAATGGTTAAGGTCTTATCTCTTACTCTGGACTAATGGTTAAGGACTTAGACTCTTACTCTGGCATCATGAATAAGGTCTTAGACTCTTACTCTGGACTACTGGTTAATGTCTTAACTCTTACTCTGGCATCATGGTTAAGGTCTTAACTCTCACTCTGGCATCATGGTTAAGGTCTTAACTCTTACTCTGACATCATGGTTAAGGTCTTAACTCTTACTCTAGACTAATGGTTAAGGTCTTAACTCTCACTCTGGACTAATGGTTAAGGTCTTAACTCTTACTCTAGCATCATGGTTAAGGTCTTAACTCTTACTCTGGACTAATGGTTAAGGTCTTAACTCTTACTCTGGCATCATTGTTAAGGTCTTAGACTCTTACTCTGGACTAATGGTTAAGGTCTTAACTCTTACTCTGGCATCATGGTTAAGGTCTTAACTCTTACTCTGGACTAATGGTTAAGGTCTTAGACTCTTACTCTGGACTAATGGTTAAGGTCTTAACTCTTTCTCTGGGCTAATGGTTAAGGTCCTAGACTCTTACTCTGGCATCATGGTTAAGGTCTTAGACTCTTACTCTGGCATCAAGGTTAAGGTCTTAACTCTTACTCTGGCATCATGGTTAAGGTCTTAACTCTTACTCTGGACTAATGGTTAAGGTCTGAACTCTTACTCTGGACTAATGGTTAAGGTCTTAACTCTTACTCTGGACTAATGTTTAAGGTCTTAACTCTTACTCTGGACTAATGGTTAAGGTCTTAGACTCTTACTCTCGACTAAGGGTTAAGGTCCTAACTCTTACTCTGGCATCATGGTTAAGGTCTTAGACTCTTACTCTGGACTATTGGCTAAGGTCTTAACTCATACTCTGGACTACTGGTTAAAGTCTTAGACTTTTACTCTGGACTAATGGTTAAGGTCTTAACTCTTACTCTGGAATAATGGTTAAGGTCTTAAATCTTACTCTGGACTAATGGTTAAGGTCTTAACTCTTACTCTAGCATCATGGTTAAGGTCTTAACTCTTACTCTGGACTAATGGTTAAGGTCTTAACTCTTACTCTGGCATCATGGTTAAGGTCTTAACTCTTACTCTGGACTAATGGTTAAGGTCTTAACTCTTACTCTAGACTAATGGTTAAGGTTTTAACTCTTACTCTGGCATCATGGTTAAGTTCTTTGACTCTTACTCTGGACTAATGGTTAAGGTCTTAACTCTTACTCTGGACTAATGGTTAAGGGCTTAACTCTTACTCTGGCATCATGGTTAAGGTCTTAACTCTTACTCTGGACTAATAGTAAGGTCTTAACTCTTACTCTGGGCTAATGGTTAAGGTCTTAACTCTTACTCTGGACTAATGGTTAAGGTCTTAACTCTTACTCTGGACTAATGGTTAAGGTCTTAACTCTTACTCTGGCATCATGGTTAATGTCTTAACTCTTACTCTGGACTAATGGTTAAGGTCTTAACTCTTTCTCTGGGCTAATGGTTAAGGTCTTAACTCTTACTCTGGACTAATGGTTAAGGTCTTAACTCTTATTCTGGCATCATGGTTAATGTCTTAACTCTCACTCTGGACTAATGGTTAAGGTCTTAACTCTTACTCTGGGCTAATGGTTAAGGTCTTAACTCTTACTCTGGACTAATGGTTAAGGTCTTATCTCTTACTCTGGACTAATGGTTAAGGACTTAGACTCTTACTCTGGCATCATGAATATGGTCGTAGACTCTTACGCTGGACTACTGGTTAATGTCTTAACTCTTACTCTGGCATCATGGTTAAGGGCTTAACTCTTACTCTGTACTCATGGTTAAGGTCTTAACTCTTACTCTGACATCATGGTTAAGGTCTTAACTCTTACTCTGGACTAATGGTTAAGGTCTTAACTCTCACTCTGGACTAATGGTTAAGGTCTTAACTCTTACTCTAGCATCATGGTTAAGGTCTTAACTCTTACTCTGGACTAATGGTTAAGGTCTTAACTCTTACTCTGGACTAATGGTTAAGGTCTTAACTCTTACTCTGGCATCATGGTTAAGGTCTTAGACTCTTACTCTGGACTAATGGTTAAGGTCTTAACTCTTACTCTGGCATCATGGTTAAGGTCTTAACTCTTACTCTGGCATCAAGGTTAAGGTCTTAACTCTTACTCTGTCATCATGGTTAAGGTCTTAACTCTTACTCTGGACTAATGGTTAAGGTCTGAACTCTTACTCTGGACTAATGGTTAAGGTCTTAACTCTTACTCTGGACTAATGGTTAAGGTCTTAACTCTTACTCTGGACTAATGGTTAAGGTCTTAGACTCTTACTCTCGACTAATGGTTAAGGTCTTAACTCTTACTCTGGCATCATGGTTAAGGTCTTAACTCTTACTCTGGACTAATGGTTAAGGTCTTAACTCTTACTCTTGACTAATGGTTAAGGTCTTAACTCTTACTCTGGACTAATGGTTAAGGTCTTAGACTCTTACTCTGGCATCATGGTTAAGGTCTTAACTCTTACTCTGGCATCATCGTTAAGGTCTTAACTCTTACTCTGGCATCATGGTTAAGGTCTTAACTCTTACTCTGGACTAATGGTTAAGGTCTTAACTCTTACTCTGGACTAATGGTTAAGGTCTTAACTCTTACGCTGGCATCATGGTTAAGGTCTTCACTCTTACTCTGGACTAATGGTAAAGGTCTTAACTCTTAGTCTGGGCTAATGGTTAAGGTCTTAACTCTTACTCTGGACTAATGGTTAAGGTCTTAACTCTTACTATGGACTAATGGTTAAGGTATTAACTCTTACTCTGGACTAATGGTTAAGGTCTTAACTCTTACTCTGGCATCATGGTTAATGTCTTAACTCTTACTCTGGACTAATGGTTAAGGTCTTAACTCTTACTCTGGGCTAATGGTTAAGGTCTTAACTCTTACTCTGGACTAATGGTTAAGGTCTTATCTCTTACTCTGGACTAATGGTTAAGGACTTAGACTCTTACTCTGGCATCATGAATAAGGTCTTAGACTCTTACTCTGGACTACTGGTTAATGTCTTAACTCTTACTCTGGCATCATGGTTAAGGTCTTAACTCTCACTCTGGCATCATGGTTAAGGTCTTAACTCTTACTCTGTACTCATGGTTAAGGTCTTAACTCTTACTCTGACATCATGGTTAAGGTCTTAACTCTTACTCTGGACTAATGGTTAAGGTCTTAACACTCACTCTGGACTAATGGTTAAGGTCTTAACTCTTACTCTAGCATCATGGTTAAGGTCTTAACTCTTACTCTGGACTAATGGTTAAGATCTTAACTCTTACTCTGGCATCATTGTTAAGGTCTTAGACTCTTACTCTGGACTAATGGTTAAGGTCTTAACTCTTACTCTGGCATCATGGTTAAGGTCTGAACTCTTGCTCTGGACTAATGGTTAAGGTCTTAGACTCTTACTCTGGACTAATGGTTAAGGTCTTAACTCTTTCTCTGGGCTAATGGTTAAGGTCTTAGACTCTTACTCTGGCATCATGGTTAAGGTCTTAGACTCTTACTCTGGCATCAAGGTTAAGGTCTTAACTCTTACTCTGGCATCATGGTTAAGGTCTTAACTCTTACTCTGGACTAATGGTTAAGGTCTTAACTCTTACTCTGGACTAATGGTTAAGGTCTTAACTCCCACTCTGGACTAATGGTTAAGGTCTTAACTCTTACTCTAGCATCATGGTTAAGGTCTTAACTCTTACTCTGGACTAATGGTTAAGGTCTTAACTCTTACTCTGGACTAATGGTTAAGGTCTTAACTCTTACTCTGGCATCATGGTTAAGGTCTTAGACTCTTACTCTGGACTAATGGTTAAGGTCTTAACTCTTACTCTGGCATCATGGTTAAGGTCTTAACTCTTACTCTGGACTAATGGGTAAGGTCTTAACTCTTACTCTGGACTAATGGTTAAGGTCTTAACTCTTACGCTGGCATCATGGTTAAGGTCTTAACTCTTACTCTGGACGAATGGTTAAGGTCTTAACTCTTAGTCTGGGCTAATGGTTAAGGTCTTAACTCTTACTCTGGACTAATGGTTAAGGTCTTAACTCTTACTCTGGACTAATGGTTAAGGTCTTAACTCTTACTCTGGACTAATGGTTAAGGTCTTAACTCTTACTCTGGCATCATGGTTAATGTCTTAACTCTTACTCTGGACTAATGGTTAAGGTCTTAACTCTTACTCTGGGCTAATGGTTAAGGTCTTAACTCTTACTCTGGACTAATGGTTAAGGTCTTATCTCTTACTCTGGACTAATGGTTAAGGACTTAGACTCTTACTCTGGCATCATGGTTAAGGTCTTAACTCTTACTCTGGACTAATGGTTAAGGTCTTAGCCTCTTACTCTGGACTAATGGTTAAGTTCTTAACTCTTACTCTGGACTAATGGTTAAGGTCTTAACTCTTACTCTGGACTAATGGTTAAGGTCTTAACTCTTACGCTGGCATCATGGTTAAGGTCTTAACTCTTACTCTGGACGAATGGTTAAGGTCTTAACTCTTAGTCTGGGCTAATGGTTAAGGTCTTAACTCTTACTCTGGACTAATGGTTAAGGTCTTAACTCTTACTCTGGACTAATGGTTAAGGTCTTAACTCTTACTCTGGACTAATGGTTAAGGTCTTAACTCTTACTCTGGCATCATGGTTAATGTCTTAACTCTTACTCTGGACTAATGGTTAAGGTCTTAACTCTTACTCTGGGCTAATGGTTAAGGTCTTAACTCTTACTCTGGACTAATGGTTAAGGTCTTATCTCTTACTCTGGACTAATGGTTAAGGACTTAGACTCTTACTCTGGCATCATGAATAAGGTCTTAGACTCTTACTCTGGACTACTGGTTAATGTCTTAACTCTTACTCTGGCATCATGGTTAAGGTCTTAACTCTCACTCTGGCATCATGGTTAAGGTCTTAACTCTTACTCTGACATCATGGTTAAGGTCTTAACTCTTACTCTAGACTAATGGTTAAGGTCTTAACTCTCACTCTGGACTAATGGTTAAGGTCTTAACTCTTACTCTAGCATCATGGTTAAGGTCTTAACTCTTACTCTGGACTAATGGTTAAGGTCTAAACTCTTACTCTGGCATCATTGTTAAGGTCTTAGACTCTTACTCTGGACTAATGGTTAAGGTCTTAACTCTTACTCTGGCATCATGGTTAAGGTCTTAACTCTTACTCTGGACTAATGGTTAAGGTCTTAGACTCTTACTCTGGACTAATGGTTAAGGTCTTAACTCTTTCTCTGGGCTAATGGTTAAGGTCCTAGACTCTTACTCTGGCATCATGGTTAAGGTCTTAGACTCTTACTCTGGCATCAAGGTTAAGGTCTTAACTCTTACTCTGGCATCATGGTTAAGGTCTTAACTCTTACTCTGGACTAATGGTTAAGGTCTGAACTCTTACTCTGGACTAATGGTTAAGGTCTTAACTCTTACTCTGGACTAATGTTTAAGGTCTTAACTCTTACTCTGGACTAATGGTTAAGGTCTTAGACTCTTACTCTCGACTAATGGTTAAGGTCCTAACTCTTACTCTGGCATCATGGTTAAGGTCTTAGACTCTTACTCTGGACTATTGGCTAAGGTCTTAACTCATACTCTGGACTACTGGTTAAAGTCTTAGACTTTTACTCTGGACTAATGGTTAAGGTCTTAACTCTTACTCTGGAATAATGGTTAAGGTCTTAAATCTTACTCTGGACTAATGGTTAAGGTCTTAACTCTTACTCTAGCATCATGGTTAAGGTCTTAACTCTTACTCTGGACTAATGGTTAAGGTCTTAACTCTTACTCTGGCATCATGGTTAAGGTCTTAACTCTTACTCTGGACTAATGGTTAAGGTCTTAACTCTTACTCTAGACTAATGGTTAAGGTTTTAACTCTTACTCTGGCATCATGGTTAAGTTCTTTGACTCTTACTCTGGACTAATGGTTAAGGTCTTAACTCTTACTCTGGACTAATGGTTAAGGGCTTAACTCTTACTCTGGCATCATGGTTAAGGTCTTAACTCTTACTCTGGACTAATAGTAAGGTCTTAACTCTTACTCTGGGCTAATGGTTAAGGTCTTAACTCTTACTCTGGACTAATGGTTAAGGTCTTAACTCTTACTCTGGACTAATGGTTAAGGTCTTAACTCTTACTCTGGCATCATGGTTAATGTCTTAACTCTTACTCTGGACTAATGGTTAAGGTCTTAACTCTTTCTCTGGGCTAATGGTTAAGGTCTTAACTCTTACTCTGGACTAATGGTTAAGGTCTTAACTCTTATTCTGGCATCATGGTTAATGTCTTAACTCTCACTCTGGACTAATGGTTAAGGTCTTAACTCTTACTCTGGGCTAATGGTTAAGGTCTTAACTCTTACTCTGGACTAATGGTTAAGGTCTTATCTCTTACTCTGGACTAATGGTTAAGGACTTAGACTCTTACTCTGGCATCATGAATATGGTCGTAGACTCTTACGCTGGACTACTGGTTAATGTCTTAACTCTTACTCTGGCATCATGGTTAAGGGCTTAACTCTTACTCTGTACTCATGGTTAAGGTCTTAACTCTTACTCTGACATCATGGTTAAGGTCTTAACTCTTACTCTGGACTAATGGTTAAGGTCTTAACTCTCACTCTGGACTAATGGTTAAGGTCTTAACTCTTACTCTAGCATCATGGTTAAGGTCTTAACTCTTACTCTGGACTAATGGTTAAGGTCTTAACTCTTACTCTGGACTAATGGTTAAGGTCTTAACTCTTACTCTGGCATCATGGTTAAGGTCTTAGACTCTTACTCTGGACTAATGGTTAAGGTCTTAACTCTTACTCTGGCATCATGGTTAAGGTCTTAACTCTTACTCTGGCATCAAGGTTAAGGTCTTAACTCTTACTCTGTCATCATGGTTAAGGTCTTAACTCTTACTCTGGACTAATGGTTAAGGTCTGAACTCTTACTCTGGACTAATGGTTAAGGTCTTAACTCTTACTCTGGACTAATGGTTAAGGTCTTAACTCTTACTCTGGACTAATGGTTAAGGTCTTAGACTCTTACTCTCGACTAATGGTTAAGGTCTTAACTCTTACTCTGGCATCATGGTTAAGGTCTTAACTCTTACTCTGGACTAATGGTTAAGGTCTTAACTCTTACTCTTGACTAATGGTTAAGGTCTTAACTCTTACTCTGGACTAATGGTTAAGGTCTTAGACTCTTACTCTGGCATCATGGTTAAGGTCTTAACTCTTACTCTGGCATCATCGTTAAGGTCTTAACTCTTACTCTGGCATCATGGTTAAGGTCTTAACTCTTACTCTGGACTAATGGTTAAGGTCTTAACTCTTACTCTGGACTAATGGTTAAGGTCTTAACTCTTACGCTGGCATCATGGTTAAGGTCTTCACTCTTACTCTGGACTAATGGTAAAGGTCTTAACTCTTAGTCTGGGCTAATGGTTAAGGTCTTAACTCTTACTCTGGACTAATGGTTAAGGTCTTAACTCTTACTATGGACTAATGGTTAAGGTATTAACTCTTACTCTGGACTAATGGTTAAGGTCTTAACTCTTACTCTGGCATCATGGTTAATGTCTTAACTCTTACTCTGGACTAATGGTTAAGGTCTTAACTCTTACTCTGGGCTAATGGTTAAGGTCTTATCTCTTACTCTGGACTAATGGTTAAGGACTTAGACTCTTACTCTGGCATCATGAATAAGGTCTTAGACTCTTACTCTGGACTACTGGTTAATGTCTTAACTCTTACTCTGGCATCATGGTTAAGGTCTTAACTCTCACTCTGGCATCATGGTTAAGGTCTTAACTCTTACTCTGTACTCATGGTTAAGGTCTTAACTCTTACTCTGACATCATGGTTAAGGTCTTAACTCTTACTCTGGACTAATGGTTAAGGTCTTAACACTCACTCTGGACTAATGGTTAAGGTCTTAACTCTTACTCTAGCATCATGGTTAAGGTCTTAACTCTTACTCTGGACTAATGGTTAAGATCTTAACTCTTACTCTGGCATCATTGTTAAGGTCTTAGACTCTTACTCTGGACTAATGGTTAAGGTCTTAACTCTTACTCTGGCATCATGGTTAAGGTCTGAACTCTTGCTCTGGACTAATGGTTAAGGTCTTAGACTCTTACTCTGGACTAATGGTTAAGGTCTTAACTCTTTCTCTGGGCTAATGGTTAAGGTCTTAGACTCTTACTCTGGCATCATGGTTAAGGTCTTAGACTCTTACTCTGGCATCAAGGTTAAGGTCTTAACTCTTACTCTGGCATCATGGTTAAGGTCTTAACTCTTACTCTGGACTAATGGTTAAGGTCTTAACTCTTACTCTGGACTAATGGTTAAGGTCTTACCTCCCACTCTGGACTAATGGTTAAGGTCTTAACTCTTACTCTAGCATCATGGTTAAGGTCTTAACTCTTACTCTGGACTAATGGTTAAGGTCTTAACTCTTACTCTGGACTAATGGTTAAGGTCTTAACTCTTACTCTGGCATCATGGTTAAGGTCTTAGACTCTTACTCTGGACTAATGGTTAAGGTCTTAACTCTTACTCTGGCATCATGGTTAAGGTCTTAACTCTTACTCTGGACTAATGGGTAAGGTCTCAGACTCTTACTCTGGACTAATGGTTAAGGTCCTAACGCTTTCTCTGGGCTAATGGTTAAGGTCTTAGACTCTTACTCTGGCATCATGGTTAAGGTCTTAGACTCTTACTCTGGCATCAAGGTTAAGGTCTTAACTCTTACTCTGGCATCATGGTTAAGGTCTTAACTCTTACTCTGGACTAATGGTTAAGGTCTGAACTCTTACTCTGGACTAACGGTTACGGTCTTAACTCTTACTCTGGACTAATGGTTAAGGTCTTAGACTCTTACTCTCGACTAATGGTTAAGGTCCTAACTCTTACTCTGGCATCATGGTTAAGGTCTTAGACTCTTGCTCTGGACTAATGGTTAAGGTCTTAACTCATACTCTGGACTAATGGTTAAGGTCTTAGACTCTTACTCTGGACTAATGGTTAAGGTCTTAACTCTTACTCTGGACTAATGGTTAAGGTCTTAACTCTTACTCTGGACTAATGGTTAAGGTCTTAACTCTTACTCTGGCATCATGGTTAAGGTCTTAACTCTTACTCTGGACTAATGGTTAAGGTCTTAACTCTTACTCTTGACTAATGGTTAAGGTCTTAACTCTTACTCTGGACTAATGGTTAAGGTCTTAGACTCTTACTCTGGCATCATGGTTAAGGTCTTAACTCTTACTCTGGCATCATCGTTAAGGTCTTAACTCTTACTCTGGGCTAATGGTTAAGGTCTTAACTCTTACTCTGGACTAATGGTTAAGGTCTTAACTCTTACTCTGGACTAATGGTTAAGGTCTTAACTCTTACTCTGGACTAATGGTTAAGGTCTTAACTCTTACTCTGGCATCATCGTTAAGGTCTTAACTCTTACTCTGGCATCATGGTTAAGGTCTTAACTCTTACTCTGGACTAATGGTTAAGGTCTTAGACTCTTACTCTGGACTAATGGTTAAGTTCTTAACTCTTACTCTGGACTAATGGTTAAGGTCTTAACTCTTACTCTGGACTAATGGTTAAGGTCTTAACTCTTACGCTGGCATCATGGTTAAGGTCTTAACTCTTACTCTGGACGAATGGTTAAGGTCTTAACTCTTAGTCTGGGCTAATGGTTAAGGTCTTAACTCTTACTCTGGACTAATGGTTAAGGTCTTAACTCTTACTCTGGACTAATGGTTAAGGTCTTAACTCTTACTCTGGACTAATGGTTAAGGTCTTAACTCTTACTCTGGCATCATGGTTAATGTCTTAACTCTTACTCTGGACTAATGGTTAAGGTCTTAACTCTTACTCTGGGCTAATGGTTAAGGTCTTAACTCTTACTCTGGACTAATGGTTAAGGTCTTATCTCTTACTCTGGACTAATGGTTAAGGACTTAGACTCTTACTCTGGCATCATGAATAAGGTCTTAGACTCTTCCTCTGGACTACTGGTTAATGTCTTAACTCTTACTCTGGCATCATGGTTAAGGTCTTAACTCTCACTCTGGCATCATGGTTAAGGTCTTAACTCTTACTCTGTACTCATGGTTAAGGTCTTAACTCTTACTCTGACATCATGGTTAAGGTCTTAACTCTTACTCTAGACTAATGGTTAAGGTCTTAACTCTCACTCTGGACTAATGGTTAAGGTCTTAACTCTTACTCTAGCATCATGGTTAAGGTCTTAACTCTTACTCTGGACTAATGGTTAAGGTCTTAACTCTTACTCTGGCATCATTGTTAAGGTCTTAGACTCTTACTCTGGACTAATGGTTAAGGTCTTAACTCTTACTCTGGCATCATGGTTAAGGTCTTAACTCTTACTCTGGACTAATGGTTAAGGTCTTCGACTCTTACTCTGGACTAATGGTTAAGGTCTTAACTCTTTCTCTGGGCTAATGGTTAAGGTCTTAGACTCTTACTCTGGCATCATGGTTAAGGTCTTAGACTCTTACTCTGGCATCAAGGTTAAGGTCTTAACTCTTACTCTGGCATCAAGGTTAAGGTCTTAACTCTTACTCTGGCATCATGGTTAAGGTCTTAACTCTTACTCTGGACTAATGGTTAAGGTCTTAACTCTTACTCTGGCATCATGGTTAAGGTCTTAACTCTTACTCTGGACTAATGGTTAAGGTCTTAGACTCTTACTCTGGCATCATGGTTAAGGTCTTAACTCTTACTCTGGCATCATCGTTAAGGTCTTAACTCTTACTCTGGCATCATGGTTAAGGTCTTAACTCTTACTCTGGACTAATGGTTAAGGTCTTAACTCTTACTCTGGACTAATGGTTAAGGTCTTAACTCTTACGCTGGCATCATGGTTAAGGTCTTAACTCTTACTCTGGACTAATGGTTAAGGTCTTAACTCTTAGTCTGGGCTAATGGTTAAGGTCTTAACTCTTACTCTGGACTAATGGTTAAGGTCTTAACTCTTACTCTGGACTAATGGTTAAGGTCTTAACTCTTACTCTGGCATCATGGTTAATGTCTTAACTCTTATTCTGGACTAATGGTTAAGGTCTTAACTCTTACTCTGGGCTAATGGTTAAGGTCTTAACTCTTACTCTGGACTAATGGTTAAGGTCTTATCTCTTACTCTGGACTAATGGTTAAGGACTTAGACTCTTACTCTGGCATCATGAATAAGGTCTTAGACTCTTACTCTGGACTACTGGTTAATGTCTTAACTCTTACTCTGGCATCATGGTTAAGGTCTTAACTCTCACTCTGGCATCATGGTTAAGGTCTTAACTCTTACTCTGTACTCATGGTTAAGGTCTTAACTCTTACTCTGACATCATGGTTAAGGTCTTAACTCTTACTCTGGACTAATGGTTAAGGTCTTAACTCTCACTCTGGACTAATGGTTAAGGTCTTAACTCTTACTCTAGCATCATGGTTAAAGTCTTAACTCTTACTCTGGACTAATGGTTAAGGTCTTAACTCTTACTCTGGCATCATTGTTAAGGTCTTAGACTCTTACTCTGGACTAATGGTTAAGGTCTTAACTCTTACTCTGGCATCATGGTTAAGGTCTTAACTCTTACTCTGGCATCATGGTTAAGGTCTTAACTCTTACTCTGGACTAATGGTTAAGGTCTTAGACTCTTACTCTGGACTAATGGTTAAGGTCTTAACTCTTTCTCTGGGCTAATGGTTAAGGTCTTAGACTCTTACTCTGGCATCATGGTTAAGGTCTTAGACTCTTACTCTGGCATCAAGGTTAAGGTCTTAACTCTTACTCTGGCATCATGGTTAAGGTCTTAACTCTTACTCTGGACTAATGGTTAAGGTCTGAACTCTTACTCTGGACTAATGGTTAAGGTCTTAACTCTTACTCTGGACTAATGGTTAAGGTCTTAACTCTTACTCTGGACTAATGGTTAAGGTCTTAGACTCTTACTCTCGACTAATGGTTAAGGTCCTAACTCTTACTCTGGCATCATGGTTAAGGTCTTAGACTCTTACTCTGGACTAATGGTTAAGGTCTTAACTCATACTCTGGACTAATGGTTAAGGTCTTAGACTCTTACTCTGGACTAATGGTTAAGGTCTTAACTCTTACTCTGGACTAATGGTTAAGGTCTTAACTCTTACTCTGGCATCATGGTTAAGGTCTTAACTCTTACTCTGGACTAATGGTTAAGGTCTTAGACTCTTACTCTCGACTAATGGTTAAGGTCCTAACTCTTACTCTGGCATCATGGTTAAGGTCTTAGACTCTTACTCTGGACTATTGGCTAAGGTCTTAACTCATACTCTGGACTAATGGTTAAAGTCTTAGACTCTTACTCTGGACTAATGGTTAAGGTCTTAACTCTTACTCTGGACTAATGGTTAAGGTCTTAACTCTTACTCGGGCATCATGGTTAAGGTCTTAGACTCTTACTCTGGACTAATGGTTAAGGTCTTAAATCTTACTCTGGACTAATGGTTAAGGTCTTAACTCTTACTCTAGCATCATGGTTAAGGTCTTAACTCTTACTCTGGACTAATGGTTAAGGTCGTAACTCTTACTCTGGCATCATGGTTAAGGTCTTAACTCTTACTCTGGCATCATGGTTAAGGTCTTAACTCTTACTCTGGACTAATGGTTAAGGTCTTAACTCTTACTCTGGACTAATGGTTAAGGTCTTAACTCTTACTCTAGACTAATGGTTAAGGTTTTAACTCTTACTCTGGCATCATGGTTAAGTTCTTCGACTCTTACTCTGGACTAATGGTTAAGGTCTTAACTCATACTCTGGACTAATGGTTCAGGGCTTAACTCTTACTCTGGCATCATGGTTAAGGTCTTAACTCTTACTCTGGGCTAATGGTTAAGGTTTTAACTCTTACTCTGGACTAATGGTTAAGGTCTTAACTCTTACTCTGGACTAATGGTTAAGGTCTTAACTCTTACTCTGGCATCATGGTTAATGTCTTAACTCTTACTCTGGACTAATGGTTAAGGTCTTAACTCTTACTCTGGGCTAATGGTTAAGGTCTTAACTCTTACTCTGGACTAATGGTTAAGGTCTTATCTCTTACTCTGGACTAATGGTTAAGGACTTAGACTCTTACTCTGGCATCATGAATAAGGTCTTAGACTCTTACTCTGGACTACTGGTTAATGTCTTAACTCTTACTCTGGCATCATGGTTAAGGGCTTAACTCTTACTCTGTACTCATGGTTAAGGTCTTAACTCTTACTCTGACATCATGGTTAAGGTCTTAACTCTTACTCTGGACTAATGGTTAAGGTCTTAACTCTCACTCTGGACTAATGGTTAAGGTCTTATCTCTTACTCTGGACTAATGGTTAAGGTCTTAACTCTTACTCTGGACTAATGGTTAAGGTCTTAACTCTTGCTCTGGCATCATGGTTAAGGTCTTAACTCTTACTCTGGACTAATGGTTAAGGACTTAGACTCTTACTCTGGCATCATGAATATGGTCGTAGACTCTTACGCTGGACTACTGGTTAATGTCTTAACTCTTACTCTGGCATCATGGTTAAGGGCTTAACTCTTACTCTGTACTCATGGTTAAGGTCTTAACTCTTACTCTGACATCATGGTTAAGGTCTTAACTCTTACTCTGGACTAATGGTTAAGGTCTTAACTCTCACTCTGGACTAATGGTTAAGGTCTTAACTCTTACTCTAGCATCATGGTTAAGGTCTTAACTCTTACTCTGGACTAATGGTTAAGGTCTTAACTCTTACTCTGGCATCATGGTTAAGGTCTTAGACTCTTACTCTGGACTAATGGTTAAGGTCTTAACTCTTACTCTGGCATCATGGTTAAGGTCTTAACTCTTACTCTGGACTAATGGGTAAGGTCTTCGACTCTTACTCTGGACTAATGGTTAAGGTCTTAACTCTTTCTCTGGGCTAGTGGTTAATGTCTTAGACTCTTACTCTGGCATCATGGTTAAGGTCTTAGACTCTTACTCTGGCATCAAGGTTAAGGTCTTAACTCTTACTCTGGCATCATGGTTAAGGTCTTAACTCTTACTCTGGACTAATGGTTAAGGTCTGAACTCTTACTCTGGACTAATGGTTAAGGTCTTAACTCTTACTCTGGACTAATGGTTAAGGTCTTAACTCTTACTCTGGACTAATGGTTAAGGTCTTAGACTCTTACTCTCGACTAATGGTTAAGGTCCTAACTCTTACTCTGGCATCATGGTTAAGGTCTTAGACTCTTACTCTGGACTAATGGTTAAGGTCTTAACTCATAATCTGGACTAATGGTTAAGGTCTTAGACTCTTACTCTGGACTAATGGTTAAGGTCCTAACTCTTACTCTGGACTAATGGTTAAGGTCTTAACTCTTACTCTGGCATCATGGTTAAGGTCTTAACTCTTACTCTGGACTAATGGTTAAGGTCTTAACTCTTACTCTTGACTAATGGTTAAGGTCTTAACTCTTACTCTGGACTAATGGTTAAGGTCTTAGACTCTTACTCTGGCATCATGGTTAAGGTCTTAACTCTTACTCTGGCATCATGGTTAAGGTCTTAACTCTTACTCTGGCATCATGGTTAAGGTCTTAACTCTTACTCTGGACTAATGGTTAAGGTCTTAACTCTTACTCTGGACTAATGGTTAAGGTCTTAACTCTTACGCTGGCATCATGGTTAAAGTCTTAACTCTTACTCTGGACTAATGGTTAAGGTCTTAACTCTTAGTCTGGGCTAATGGTTAAGGTCTTAACTCTTACTCTGGACTAATGGTTAAGGTCTTAACTCTTACTCTGGACTAATGGTTAAGGTCTTAACTCTTACTCTGGACTAATGGTTAAGGTCTTAACTCTTACTCTGGCATCATGGTTAATGTCTTAACTCTTATACTGGACTAATGGTTAACGTCTTAACTCTTACTCTGGGCTAATGGTTAAGGTCTTAACTCTTACTCTGGACTAATGGTTAAGGTCTTATCTCTTACTCTGGACTAATGGTTAAGGACTTAGACTCTTACTCTGGCATCATGAATAAGGTCTTAGACTCTTACTCTGGACTACTGGTTAATGTCTTAACTCTTACTCTGGCATCATGGTTAAGGTCTTAACTCTCACTCTGGCATCATGGTTAAGGTCTTAACTCTTACTCTGTACTCATGGTTAAGGTCTTAACTCTTACTCTGACATCATGGTTAAGGTCTTAACTCTTACTCTGGACTAATGGTTAAGGTCTTAACTCTCACTCTGGACTAATGGTTAAGGTCTTAACTCTTACTCTAGCATCATGGTTAAGGTCTTAACTCTTACTCTGGACTAATGGTTAAGGTCTTAACTCTTACTCTGGACTAATGGTTAAGGTCTTAACTCTTACTCTGGACTAATGGTTAAGGTCTTAACTCTTACTCTGGCATCATGGTTAATGTCTTAACTCTTATACTGGACTAATGGTTAACGTCTTAACTCTTACTCTGGGCTAATGGTTAAGGTCTTAACTCTTACTCTGGACTAATGGTTAAGGTCTTATCTCTTACTCTGGACTAATGGTTAAGGACTTAGACTCTTACTCTGGCATCATGAATAAGGTCTTAGACTCTTACTCTGGACTACTGGTTAATGTCTTAACTCTTACTCTGGCATCATGGTTAAGGTCTTAACTCTCACTCTGGCATCATGGTTAAGGTCTTAACTCTTACTCTGTACTCATGGTTAAGGTCTTAACTCTTACTCTGACATCATGGTTAAGGTCTTAACTCTTACTCTGGACTAATGGTTAAGGTCTTAACTCTCACTCTGGACTAATGGTTAAGGTCTTAACTCTTACTCTAGCATCATGGTTAAGGTCTTAACTCTTACTCTGGACTAATGGTTAAGGTCTTAACTCTTACTCTGGACTAATGGTTAAGGTCTTAACTCTTACTCTGGACTAATGGTTAAGGTCTTAACTCTTACTCTGGCATCATGGTTAATGTCTTAACTCTTACTCTGGACTAATGGTTAAGGTCTTAACTCTTACTCTGGGCTAATGGTTAAGGTCTTAACTCTTACTCAGGACTAATGGTTAAGGTCTTATCTCTTACTCTGGACTAATGGTTAAGGACTTAGACTCTTACTCTGGCATCATGAATAAGGTCTTAGACTCTTACTCTGGATTACTGGTTAATGTCTTAACTCTTACTCTGGCATCATGGTTAAGGGCTTAACTCTTACTCTGTACTCATGGTTAAGGTCTTAACTCTTACTCTGACATCATGGTTAAGGTCTTAACTCTTACTCTGGACTAATGGTTAAGGTCTTAACTCTCACTCTGGACTAATGGTTAAGGTCTTAACTCTTACTCTAGCATCATAGTTAAGGTCTTAACTCTTACTCTGGACTAATGGTTAAGGTCTTAACTCTTACTCTGGACTAATGGTTAAGGTCTTAACTCTTACTCTGGACTAATGGTTAAGGTCTTAACTCTTACTCTGGCATCATGGTTAATGTCTTAACTCTTACTCTGGACTAATGGTTAAGGACTTAGACTCTTACTCTGGCATCATGAATATGGTCGTAGACTCTTACGCTGGACTACTGGTTAATGTCTTAACTCTTACTCTGGCATCATGGTTAAGGGCTTAACTCTTACTCTGTACTCATGGTTAAGGTCTTAACTCTTACTCTGACATCATGGTTAAGGTCTTAACTCTTACTCTGGACTAAAGGTTAAGGTCTTAACTCTCACTCTGGACTAATGGTTAAGGTCTTAACTCTTACTCTAGCATCATGGTTAAGGTCTTAACTCTTACTCTGGACTAATGGTTAAGGTCTTAACTCTTACTCTGGCATCATGGTTAAGGTCTTAGACTCTTACTCTGGCATCATGGTTAAGGTCTTAACTCTTACTCTGGACTAATGGGTAAGGTCTTAGACTCTTACTCTGGACTAATGGTTAAGGTCTTAACTCTTTCTCTGGGCTAGTGGTTAAGGTCTTAGACTCTTACTCTGGCATCATGGTTAAGGTCTTAGACTCTTACTCTGGCATCAAGGTTAAGGTCTTAACTCTTACTCTGGCATCATGGTTAAGGTCTTAACTCTTAATCTGGACTAATGGTTAAGGTTTGAACTCTTACTCTGGACTAATGGTTAAGGTCTTAACTCTTACTCTGGACTAATGGTTAAGGTCTTAACTCTTACTCTGGACTAATGGTTAAGGTCTTAGACTCTTACTCTCGACTAATGGTTAAGGTCCTAACTCTTACTCTGGCATCATGGTTAAGGTCTTAGACTCTTACTCTGGACTAATGGTTAAGGTCTTAACTCACACTCTGGACTAATGGTTAAGGTCTTAGACTCTTACTCTGGACTAATGGTTAAGGTCTTAACTCTTACTCTGGACTAATGGTTAAGGTCTTAACTCTTACTCTGGCATCATGGTTAAGGTCTTAACTCTTACTCTGGACTAATGGTTAAGGTATTAACTCTTACTCTGGCATCATGGTTAATGTCTTAACTCTTATTCTGGACTAATGGTTAAGGTCTTAACTCTTACTCTGGGCTAATGGTTAAGGTCTTAACTCTTACTCTGGACTAATGGTTAAGGTCTTAACTCTTACTCTGGCATCATGGTTAAGGTCTTAACTCTTACTCTTGACTAATGGTTAAGGTCTTAACTCTTACTCTGGACTAATGGTTAAGGTCTTAGACTCTTACTCTGGCATCATGGTTAAGGTCTTAACTCTTACTCTGGCATCATCGTTAAGGTCTTAACTCTTACTCTGGCATCATGGTTAAGGTCTTAACTCTTACTCTGGACTAATGGTTAAGGTCTTAACTCTTACTCTGGACTAATGGTTAAGGTCTTAACTCTTACGCTGGCATCATGGTTAAGGTCTTAACTCTTACTCTGGACTAATGGTTAAGGTCTTAACTCTTAGTCTGGGCTAATGGTTAAGGTCTTAACTCTTACTCTGGACTAATGGTTAAGGTCTTAACTCTTACTCTGGACTAATGGTTAAGGTCTTAACTCTTACTCTGGACTAATGGTTAAGGTATTAACTCTTACTCTGGCATCATGGTTAATGTCTTAACTCTTATTCTGGACTAATGGTTAAGGTCTTAACTCTTACTCTGGGCTAATGGTTAAGGTCTTAACTCTTACTCTGGACTAATGGTTAAGGTCTTAACTCTTACTCTGGCATCATGGTTAAGGTCTTAACTCTTACTCTGGACTAATGGTTAAGGACTTAGACTCTTACTCTGGCATCATGAATATGGTCGTAGACTCTTACGCTGGACTACTGGTTAATGTCTTAACTCTTACTCTGGCATCATGGTTAAGGGCTTAACTCTTACTCTGTACTCATGGTTAAGGTCTTAACTCTTACTCTGACATCATGGTTAAGGTCTTAACTCTTACTCTGGACTAATGGTTAAGGTCTTAACTCTCACTCTGGACTAATGGTTAAGGTCTTAACTCTTACTCTAGCATCATGGTTAAGGTCTTAACTCTTACTCTGGACTAATGGTTAAGGTCTTAACTCTTACTCTGGCATCATGGTTAAGGTCTTAGACTCTTACTCTGGACTAATGGTTAAGGTCTTAACTCTTACTCTGGCATCATGGTTAAGGTCTTAACTCTTACTCTGGACTAATGGGTAAGGTCTTAGACTCTTTCTCTGGACTAATGGTTAAGGTCTTAACTCTTTCTCTGGGCTAGTGGTTAAGGTCTTAGACTCTTACTCTGGCATCATGGTTAAGGTCTTAGACTCTTACTCTGGCATCAAGGTTAAGGTCTTAACTCTTACTCTGGCATCATGGTTAAGGTCTTAACTCTTACTCTGGACTAATGGTTAAGGTCTGAACTCTTACTCTGGACTAATGGTTAAGGTCTTAACTCTTACTCTGGACTAATGGTTAAGGTCTTAACTCTTACTCTGGACTAATGGTTAAGGTCTTAGACTCTTACTCTTGACTAATGGTTAAGGTCCTAACTCTTACTCTGGCATCATGGTTAAGGTCTTAGACTCTTACTCTGGACTAATGGTTAAGGTCTTAACTCATACTCTGGACTAATGGTTAAGGTCTTAGACTCTTACTCTGGACTAATGGTTAAGGTCTTAACTCTTACTCTGGACTAATGGTTAAGGTCTTAACTCTTACTCTGGCATCATGGTTAAGGTCTTAACTCTTACTCTGGACTAATGGTTAAGGTCTTAACTCTTACTCTTGACTAATGGTTAAGGTCTTAACTCTTACTCTGGACTAATGGTTAAGGTCTTAGACTCTTACTCTGGCATCATGGTTAAGGTCTTAACTCTTACTCTGGCATCATCGTTAAGGTCTTAACTCTTACTCTGGCATCATGGTTAAGGTCTTAACTCTTACTCTGGACTAATGGTTAAGGTCTTAACTCTTACTCTGGACTAATGGTTAAGGTCTTAACTCTTACGCTGGCATCATGGTTAAGGTCTTAACTCTTACTCTGGACTAATGGTTAAGGTCTTAACTCTTAGTCTGGGCTAATGGTTAAGGTCTTAACTCTTACTCTGGACTAATGGTTAAGGTCTTAACTCTTACTCTGGACTAATGGTTAAGGTCTTAACTCTTACTCTGGCATCATGGTTAATGTCTTAACTCTTATTCTGGACTAATGGTTAAGGTCTTAACTCTTACTCTGGGCTAATGGTTAAGGTCTTAACTCTTACTCTGGACTAATGGTTAAGGTCTTATCTCTTACTCTGGACTAATGGTTAAGGACTTAGACTCTTACTCTGGCATCATGAATAAGGTCTTAGACTCTTACTCTGGACTACTGGTTAATGTCTTAACTCTTACTCTGGCATCATGGTTAAGGTCTTAACTCTCACTCTGGCATCATGGTTAAGGTCTTAACTCTTACTCTGTACTCATGGTTAAGGTCTTAACTCTTACTCTGACATCATGGTTAAGGTCTTAACTCTTACTCTGGACTAATGGTTAAGGTCTTAACTCTCACTCTGGACTAATGGTTAAGGTCTTAACTCTTACTCTAGCATCATGGTTAAAGTCTTAACTCTTACTCTGGACTAATGGTTAAGGTCTTAACTCTTACTCTGGCATCATTGTTAAGGTCTTAGACTCTTACTCTGGACTAATGGTTAAGGTCTTAACTCTTACTCTGGCATCATGGTTAAGGTCTTAACTCTTACTCTGGCATCATGGTTAAGGTCTTAACTCTTACTCTGGACTAATGGTTAAGGTCTTAGACTCTTACTCTGGACTAATGGTTAAGGTCTTAACTCTTTCTCTGGGCTAATGGTTAAGGTCTTAGACTCTTACTCTGGCATCATGGTTAAGGTCTTAGACTCTTACTCTGGCATCAAGGTTAAGGTCTTAACTCTTACTCTGGCATCATGGTTAAGGTCTTAACTCTTACTCTGGACTAATGGTTAAGGTCTGAACTCTTACTCTGGACTAATGGTTAAGGTCTTAACTCTTACTCTGGACTAATGGTTAAGGTCTTAACTCTTACTCTGGACTAATGGTTAAGGTCTTAGACTCTTACTCTCGACTAATGGTTAAGGTCCTAACTCTTACTCTGGCATCATGGTTAAGGTCTTAGACTCTTACTCTGGACTAATGGTTAAGGTCTTAACTCATACTCTGGACTAATGGTTAAGGTCTTAGACTCTTACTCTGGACTAATGGTTAAGGTCTTAACTCTTACTCTGGACTAATGGTTAAGGTCTTAACTCTTACTCTGGCATCATGGTTAAGGTCTTAACTCTTACTCTGGACTAATGGTTAAGGTCTTAGACTCTTACTCTCGACTAATGGTTAAGGTCCTAACTCTTACTCTGGCATCATGGTTAAGGTCTTAGACTCTTACTCTGGACTATTGGCTAAGGTCTTAACTCATACTCTGGACTAATGGTTAAAGTCTTAGACTCTTACTCTGGACTAATGGTTAAGGTCTTAACTCTTACTCTGGACTAATGGTTAAGGTCTTAACTCTTACTCGGGCATCATGGTTAAGGTCTTAGACTCTTACTCTGGACTAATGGTTAAGGTCTTAAATCTTACTCTGGACTAATGGTTAAGGTCTTAACTCTTACTCTAGCATCATGGTTAAGGTCTTAACTCTTACTCTGGACTAATGGTTAAGGTCGTAACTCTTACTCTGGCATCATGGTTAAGGTCTTAACTCTTACTCTGGCATCATGGTTAAGGTCTTAACTCTTACTCTGGACTAATGGTTAAGGTCTTAACTCTTACTCTGGACTAATGGTTAAGGTCTTAACTCTTACTCTAGACTAATGGTTAAGGTTTTAACTCTTACTCTGGCATCATGGTTAAGTTCTTCGACTCTTACTCTGGACTAATGGTTAAGGTCTTAACTCATACTCTGGACTAATGGTTCAGGGCTTAACTCTTACTCTGGCATCATGGTTAAGGTCTTAACTCTTACTCTGGACTAATGGTAAGGTCTTAACTCTTACTCTGGGCTAATGGTTAAGGTTTTAACTCTTACTCTGGACTAATGGTTAAGGTCTTAACTCTTACTCTGGACTAATGGTTAAGGTCTTAACTCTTACTCTGGCATCATGGTTAATGTCTTAACTCTTACTCTGGACTAATGGTTAAGGTCTTAACTCTTACTCTGGGCTAATGGTTAAGGTCTTAACTCTTACTCTGGACTAATGGTTAAGGTCTTATCTCTTACTCTGGACTAATGGTTAAGGACTTAGACTCTTACTCTGGCATCATGAATAAGGTCTTAGACTCTTACTCTGGACTACTGGTTAATGTCTTAACTCTTACTCTGGCATCATGGTTAAGGGCTTAACTCTTACTCTGTACTCATGGTTAAGGTCTTAACTCTTACTCTGACATCATGGTTAAGGTCTTAACTCTTACTCTGGACTAATGGTTAAGGTCTTAACTCTCACTCTGGACTAATGGTTAAGGTCTTATCTCTTACTCTGGACTAATGGTTAAGGTCTTAACTCTTACTCTGGACTAATGGTTAAGGTCTTAACTCTTGCTCTGGCATCATGGTTAAGGTCTTAACTCTTACTCTGGACTAATGGTTAAGGACTTAGACTCTTACTCTGGCATCATGAATATGGTCGTAGACTCTTACGCTGGACTACTGGTTAATGTCTTAACTCTTACTCTGGCATCATGGTTAAGGGCTTAACTCTTACTCTGTACTCATGGTTAAGGTCTTAACTCTTACTCTGACATCATGGTTAAGGTCTTAACTCTTACTCTGGACTAATGGTTAAGGTCTTAACTCTCACTCTGGACTAATGGTTAAGGTCTTAACTCTTACTCTAGCATCATGGTTAAGGTCTTAACTCTTACTCTGGCATCATGGTTAAGGTCTTAACTCTTACTCTGGACTAATGGGTAAGGTCTTCGACTCTTACTCTGGACTAATGGTTAAGGTCTTAACTCTTTCTCTGGGCTAGTGGTTAATGTCTTAGACTCTTACTCTGGCATCATGGTTAAGGTCTTAGACTCTTACTCTGGCATCAAGGTTAAGGTCTTAACTCTTACTCTGGCATCATGGTTAAGGTCTTAACTCTTACTCTGGACTAATGGTTAAGGTCTGAACTCTTACTCTGGACTAATGGTTAAGGTCTTAACTCTTACTCTGGACTAATGGTTAAGGTCTTAACTCTTACTCTGGACTAATGGTTAAGGTCTTAGACTCTTACTCTCGACTAATGGTTAAGGTCCTAACTCTTACTCTGGCATCATGGTTAAGGTCTTAGACTCTTACTCTGAACTAATGGTTAAGGTCTTAACTCATAATCTGGACTAATGGTTAAGGTCTTAGACTCTTACTCTGGACTAATGGTTAAGGTCCTAACTCTTACTCTGGACTAATGGTTAAGGTCTTAACTCTTACTCTGGCATCATGGTTAAGGTCTTAACTCTTACTCTGGACTAATGGTTAAGGTCTTAACTCTTACTCTTGACTAATGGTTAAGGTCTTAACTCTTACTCTGGACTAATGGTTAAGGTCTTAGACTCTTACTCTGGCATCATGGTTAAGGTCTTAACTCTTACTCTGGCATCATGGTTAAGGTCTTAACTCTTACTCTGGCATCATGGTTAAGGTCTTAACTCTTACTCTGGACTAATGGTTAAGGTCTTAACTCTTACTCTGGACTAATGGTTAAGGTCTTAACTCTTACGCTGGCATCATGGTTAAGGTCTTAACTCTTACTCTGGACTAATGGTTAAGGTCTTAACTCTTAGTCTGGGCTAATGGTTAAGGTCTTAACTCTTACTCTGGACTAATGGTTAAGGTCTTAACTCTTACTCTGGACTAATGGTTAAGGTCTTAACTCTTACTCTGGACTAATGGTTAAGGTCTTAACTCTTACTCTGGCATCATGGTTAATGTCTTAACTCTTATACTGGACTAATGGTTAACGTCTTAACTCTTACTCTGGGCTAATGGTTAAGGTCTTAACTCTTACTCTGGACTAATGGTTAAGGTCTTATCTCTTACTCTGGACTAATGGTTAAGGACTTAGACTCTTACTCTGGCATCATGAATAAGGTCTTAGACTCTTACTCTGGACTACTGGTTAATGTCTTAACTCTTACTCTGGCATCATGGTTAAGGTCTTAACTCTCACTCTGGCATCATGGTTAAGGTCTTAACTCTTACTCTGTACTCATGGTTAAGGTCTTAACTCTTACTCTGACATCATGGTTAAGGTCTTAACTCTTACTCTGGACTAATGGTTAAGGTCTTAACTCTCACTCTGGACTAATGGTTAAGGTCTTAACTCTTACTCTAGCATCATGGTTAAGGTCTTAACTCTTACTCTGGACTAATGGTTAAGGTCTTAACTCTTACTCTGGCATCATTGTTAAGGTCTTAGACTCTTACTCTGGACTAATGGTTAAGGTCTTAACTCTTACTCTGGCATCATGGTTAAGGTCTTAACTCTTACTCTGGACTAATGGTTAAGGTCTTAGACTCTTACTCGGGACTAATGGTTAAGGTCTTAACTCTTTCTCTGGGCTAATGGTTAAGGTCTTAGACTCTTACTCTGGCATCATGGTTAAGGTCTTAAACTCTTACTCTGGCATCAAGGTTAAGGTCTTGACTCTTACTCTGGCATCATGGTTAAGGTCTTAACTCTTACTCTGGACTAATGGTTATGGTCTGAACTCTTACTCTGGACTAATGGTTAAGGTCTTAACTCTTACTCTGGACTAATGGTTAAGGTCTTAACTCTTACTCTGGACTAATGGTTAAGGTCTTAGACTCTTACTCTCGACTAATGGTTAAGGTCCTAACTCTTACTCTGGCATCATGGTTAAGGTCTTAGACTCTTACTCTGGACTATTGGCTAACGTCTTAACTCATACTCTGGACTAATGGTTAAAGTCTTAGACTCTTACTCTGGACTAATGGTTAAGGTCTTAACTCTTACTCTGGACTAATGGTTAAGGTCTTAACTCTTACTCTGGACTAATGGTTAAGGTCTTAACTCTTACTCGGGCATCATGGTTAAGGTCTTAGACTCTTACTCTGGACTAATGGTTAAGGTCTTAAATCTTACTCTGGACTAATGGTTAAGGTCTTAACTCTTACTCTAGCATCATGGTTAAGGTCTTAACTCTTACTCTGGACTAATGGTTAAGGTCTTAACTCTTACTCTGGCATCATGGTTAAGGTCTTAACTCTTACTCTGGCATCATGGTTAAGGTCTTAACTCTTACTCTGGACTAATGGTTAAGGTCTTAACTCTTACTCTGGACTAATGGTTAAGGTCTTAACTCTTACTCTGGCATCATGGTTAAGTTCTTCGACTCTTACTCTGGACTAATGGTTAAGGTCTTAACTCTTACTCTGGACTAATGGTTCAGGGCTTAACTCTTACTCTGGCATCATGGTTAAGGTCTTAACTCTTACTCTGGACTAATGGTAAGGTCTTAACTCTTACTCTGGGCTAATGGTTAAGGTCTTAACTCTTACTCTGGACTAATGGTTAAGGTCTTAACTCTTACTCTGGACTAATGGTTAAGGTCTTAACTCTTACTCTGGACTAATGGTTAAGGTCTTAACTCTTACTCTGGCATCATGGTTAATGTCTTAACTCTTACTCTGGACTAATGGTTAAGGTCTTAACTCTTACTCTGGGCTAATGGTTAAGGTCTTAACTCTTACTCTGGACTAATGGTTAAGGTCTTATCTCTTACTCTGGACTAATGGTTAAGGACTTAGACTCTTACTCTGGCATCATGAATAAGGTCTTAGACTCTTACTCTGGACTACTGGTTAATGTCTTAACTCTTACTCTGGCATCATGGTTAAGGGCTTAACTCTTACTCTGTACTCATGGTTAAGGTCTTAACTCTTACTCTGACATCATGGTTAAGGTCTTAACTCTTACTCTGGACTAATGGTTAAGGTCTTAACTCTCACTCTGGACTAATGGTTAAGGTCTTAACTCTTACTCTAGCATCATAGTTAAGGTCTTAACTCTTACTCTGGACTAATGGTTAAGGTCTTAACTCTTACTCTGGACTAATGGTTAAGGTCTTAACTCTTACTCTGGACTAATGGTTAAGGTCTTAGACTCTTACTCTGGACTAATGGTTAAGGTCTTAACTCTTACTCTGGCATCATGGTTAAAGTCTTAACTCTTACTCTGGACTAATGGTTAAGGTCTTAGACTCTTACTCTGGACTAATGGTTAAGGTCTTAACTCTTTCTCTGGGCTAATGGTTAAGGTCTTAGACTCTTACTCTGGACTAATGGTTAAGGTCCTAACTCTTACTCTGGGCTAATGGTTAAGGTCTTAACTCTTACTCTGGACTAATGGTTAAGTTCTTAACTCTTACTCTGGACTAATGGTTAAGGTCTTAACTCTTACTCTGGGCTAATGATTAAGGTCTTAACTCTTACTCTGGCATCATGGTTAAGGTCTTAACTCTCACTCTGGACTAATGGTTAAGGTCTTAACTCTTACTCTGGACTAATGTTTAAGGTCTTAACTCTTACTCTAGACTAATGGTTAAGGTTTTAACTCTTACTCTGGCATCATGGTTAAGGTCTTCGACTCTTACTCTGGACTAATGGTTAAGGTCTTAACTCTTACTCTGAACTAATGGTTAAGGGCTTAACTCTTACTCGGGCATCATGGTTAGGTCTTAGACTCTTACTCTGGACTAATGGTTACGGTCTTAAATCTTACTCTGGACTAATGGTTAAGGTCTTAACTCTTACTCTAGCATCCTAGCATCATGGTTAAGGTCTTAACTCTTACTCTGGACTAATGGTTAAGGTCTTACCTCTTACTCTGGCATCATGGTTAAGGTCTTAACTCTTACTCTGGACTAATGGTTAAGGTCTTAACTCTTACTCTGGACTAATGGTTAAGGTCTTAACTCTTACTCTAGACTAATGGTTAAGGTTTTAACTCTTACTCTGGCATCATGGTTAAGTTCTTCGACTCTTACTCTGGACTAATGGTTAAGGTCTTAACTCTTACTCTGGACTAATGGTTAAGGGCTTAACTCTTACTCTGGCATCATGGTTAAGGTCTTAACTCTTACTCTGGACTAATGGTAAGGTCTTAACTCTTACTCTGGGCTAATGGTTAAGGTCTTAACTCTGACTCTGGACTAATGGTTAAGGTCTTAACTCTTACTCTGGACTAATGGTTAAGGTCTTAACTCTTACTCTGGACTAATGGTTAAGGTCTTAACTCTTACTCTGGCATCGTGGTTAATGTCTTAACTCTTACTCTGGACTAATGGTTAAGGTCTTAACTCTTACTCTGGGCTAATGGTTAAGGTCTTAACTCTTACTCTGGACTGATGGTTAAGGTCTTATCTCTTACTCTGGACTAATGGTTAAGGACTTAGACTCTTACTCTGGCATCATGAATAAGGTCTTAGACTCTTACTCTGGACTACTGGTTAATGTCTTAACTCTTACTCTGGCATCATGGTTAAGGGCTTAACTCTTACTCTGTACTCATGGTTAAGGTCTTAACTCTTACTCTGACATCATGGTTAAGGTCTTAACTCTTACTCTGGACTAATGGTTAAGGTCTTAACTCTCACTCTGGACTAATGGTTAAGGTCTTAACTCTTACTCTAGCATCATAGTTAAGGTCTTAACTCTTACTCTGGACTAATGGTTAAGGTCTTAACTCTTACTCTGGACTAATGGTTAAGGTCTTAACTCTTACTCTGGCACCATGGTTAAGGTCTTAGACTCTTACTCTGGACTAATGGTTAAGGTCTTAACTCTTACTCTGGCATCATGGTTAAAGTCTTAACTCTTACTCTGGACTAATGGTTAAGGTCTTAGACTCTTACTCTGGACTAATGGTTAAGGTCTTAACTCTTTCTCTGGGCTAATGGTTAAGGTCTTAACTCTTACTCTGGCATCATGGTTAAGGTCTTAACTCTTACTCTGGACTAATGGTTAAGGTCTTAACTCTTACTCTGGACTAATGTTTAAGGTCTTAACTCTTACTCTAGACTAATGGTTAAGGTTTTAACTCTTACTCTGGCATCATGGTTAAGGTCTTCGACTCTTACTCTGGACTAATGGTTAATGTCTTAACTCTTACTCTGGACTAATGGTTAAGGGCTTAACTCTTACTCTGGCATCATGGTTAAGGTCTTAACTCTTACTCTGGACTAATGGTAAGGTCTTAACTCTTACTCTGGGCTAATGGTTAAGGTCTTAACTCTTTCTCTGGACTAATGGTTAAGGTCTTAACTCTTACTCCGGACTAATGGTTAAGGTCTTAACTCTTACTCTGGACTAATGGTTAAGGTCTTAACTCTTACTCTGGCATCATGGTTAATGTCTTAACTCTTACTCTGGACTAATGGTTAAGGTCTTAACTCTTACTCTGGGCTAATGGTTAAGGTCTTAACTCTTACTCTGGACTAATGGTTAAGGTCTTATCTCTTACTCTGGACTAATGGTTAAGGACTTAGACTCTTACTCTGGCATCATGAATAAGGTCTTAGACTCTTACTCTGGACTACTGGTTAATGTCTTAACTCTTACTCTGGCATCATGGTTAAGGGCTTAACTCTTACTCTGTACTCATGGTTAAGGTCTTAACTCTTACTCTGACATCATGGTTAAGGTCTTAACTCTTACTCTGGACTAATGGTTAAGGTCTTAACTCTTACTCTGGCATCATGGTTAAGGTCTTAACTCTTACTCTGGACTAATGGTTAAGGTCTTAACTCTTACTCTTGACTAATGGTTAAGGTCTTAACTCTTACTCTGAACTAATGGTTAAGGTCTTAGACTCTTACTCTGGCATCATGGTTAAGGTCTTAACTCTTACTCTGGCATCATCGTTAAGGTCTTAACTCTTACTCTGGCATCATGGTTAAGGTCTTAACTCTGACTCTGGACTAATGGTTAAGGTCTTAACTCTTACTCTGGACTAATGGTTAAGTTCTTAACTCTTACGCTGGCATCATGGTTAAGGTCTTAACTCTTACTCTGGACTAATGGTTAAGGTCTTAACTCTTAGTCTGGGCTAATGGTTAAGGTCTTAACTCTTACTCTGGACTAATGGTTAAGGTCTTAACTCTTACTCTGGACTAATGGTTAAGGTCTTAACTCTTAGTCTGGGCTAATGGTTAAGGTCTTAACTCTTACTCTGGACTAATGGTTAAGGTCTATCATGGTTAAGGTCTTAGACTCTTACTCTGGACTAATGGTTAAGGTCTTAACTCTTACTCTGGCATCATGGTTAAGGTCTTAAATCTTACTCTGGACTCATGTTTAAGGTCTTAGACTCTTACTCTGGACTAATGGTTAAGGTCTTAACTCTTTCTCTGGGCTAATGGTTAAGGTCTTAGACTCTTACTCTGGCATCATGGTTAAGGTCTTAGACTCTTACTCTGGCATCAAGGTTAAGGTCTTAACTCTTACTCTGGCATCATGGTTAAGGTCTTAACTCTTACTCTGGACTAATGGTTAAGGTCTTAACTCTTACTCTGGCATCATGGTTAAGGTCTTAACTCTTACTCTGGCATCATGGTTAAGGTCTTACCTCTTACTCTGGACTAATGGTTAAGGTCTTAAATCTTACTCTGGACTAATGGTTAAGGTCTTAACTCTTACTCTAGCATCATGGTTAAGGTCTTAACTCTTACTCTGGACTAATGGTTAAGGTCTTAACTCTTACTCTGGCATCATGGTTAAGGTCTTAACTCTTACTCTGGCATCATGGTTAAGGTCTTACCTCTTACTCTGGACTAATGGTTAAGGTCTTAGACTCTTACTCTGGACTAATGGTTAAGGTCTTAACTCTTACTCGGGCATCATGGTTAAGGTCTTAGACTCTTACTCTGGACTAATGGTTAAGGTCTTAAATCTTACTCTGGACTAATGGTTAAGGTCTTAACTCTTACTCTAGCATCATGGTTAAGGTCTTAACTCTTACTCTGGACTAATGGTTAAGGTCTTAACTCTTACTCTGGCATCATGGTTAAGGTCTTAACTCTTACTCTGGACTAATGGTTAAGGTCTTAACTCTTACTCTGGACTAATGGTTAAGGTCTTAACTCTTACTCTAGCATCATGGTTAAGGTCTTAACTCTTACTCTGGCATCATGGTTAAGGTCTTAGACTCTTACTCTGGCATCATGGTTAAGGTCTTAACTCTTACTCTGGACTAATGGTTAAGGTCTTAACTCTTACTCTGGACTAATGGTTAAGGTCTTAACTCTTACTCTAGACTAATGGTTAAGGTTTTAACTCTTACTCTGGCATCATGGTTAAGTTCTTCGACTCTTACTCTGGACTAATGGTTAAGGTCTTAACTCTTACTCTGGACTAATGGTTAAGGGCTTAACTCTTACTCTGGCATCATGGTTAAGGTCTTAACTCTTACTCTGGACTAATGGTAAGGTCTTAACTCTTACTCTGGGCTAATGGTTAAGGTCTTAACTCTTACTCTGGACTAATGGTTAAGGTCTTAACTCTTACTCTGGACTAATGGTTAAGGTCTTAACTCTTACTCTGGCATCATGGTTAAGGGCTTAACTCTTACTCTGTACTCATGGTTAAGGTCTTAACTCTTACTCTGACATCATGGTTAAGGTCTTAACTCTTACTCTGGACTAATGGTTAAGGTCTTAACTCTTACTCTGGCATCATGGTTAAGGTCTTAACTCTTACTCTGGACTAATGGTTAAGGTCTTAACTCTTACTCTTGACTAATGGTTAAGGTCTTAACTCTTACTCTGAACTAATGGTTAAGGTCTTAGACTCTTACTCTGGCATCATGGTTAAGGTCTTAACTCTTACTCTGGCATCATCGTTAAGGTCTTAACTCTTACTCTGGCATCATGGTTAAGGTCTTAACTCTGACTCTGGACTAATGGTTAAGGTCTTAACTCTTACTCTGGACTAATGGTTAAGTTCTTAACTCTTACGCTGGCATCATGGTTAAGGTCTTAACTCTTACTCTGGACTAATGGTTAAGGTCTTAACTCTTAGTCTGGGCTAATGGTTAAGGTCTTAACTCTTACTCTGGACTAATGGTTAAGGTCTTAACTCTTACTCTGGACTAATGGTTAAGGTCTTAACTCTTAGTCTGGGCTAATGGTTAAGGTCTTAACTCTTACTCTGGACTAATGGTTAAGGTCTATCATGGTTAAGGTCTTAGACTCTTACTCTGGACTAATGGTTAAGGTCTTAACTCTTACTCTGGCATCATGGTTAAGGTCTTAAATCTTACTCTGGACTCATGTTTAAGGTCTTAGACTCTTACTCTGGACTAATGGTTAAGGTCTTAACTCTTTCTCTGGGCTAATGGTTAAGGTCTTAGACTCTTACTCTGGCATCATGGTTAAGGTCTTAGACTCTTACTCTGGCATCAAGGTTAAGGTCTTAACTCTTACTCTGGCATCATGGTTAAGGTCTTAACTCTTACTCTGGACTAATGGTTAAGGTCTTAACTCTTACTCTGGCATCATGGTTAAGGTCTTAACTCTTACTCTGGCATCATGGTTAAGGTCTTACCTCTTACTCTGGACTAATGGTTAAGGTCTTAAATCTTACTCTGGACTAATGGTTAAGGTCTTAACTCTTACTCTAGCATCATGGTTAAGGTCTTAACTCTTACTCTGGACTAATGGTTAAGGTCTTAACTCTTACTCTGGCATCATGGTTAAGGTCTTAACTCTTACTCTGGCATCATGGTTAAGGTCTTACCTCTTACTCTGGACTAATGGTTAAGGTCTTAGACTCTTACTCTGGACTAATGGTTAAGGTCTTAACTCTTACTCGGGCATCATGGTTAAGGTCTTAGACTCTTACTCTGGACTAATGGTTAAGGTCTTAAATCTTACTCTGGACTAATGGTTAAGGTCTTAACTCTTACTCTAGCATCATGGTTAAGGTCTTAACTCTTACTCTGGACTAATGGTTAAGGTCTTAACTCTTACTCTGGCATCATGGTTAAGGTCTTAACTCTTACTCTGGACTAATGGTTAAGGTCTTAACTCTTACTCTGGACTAATGGTTAAGGTCTTAACTCTTACTCTAGCATCATGGTTAAGGTCTTAACTCTTACTCTGGCATCATGGTTAAGGTCTTAGACTCTTACTCTGGCATCATGGTTAAGGTCTTAACTCTTACTCTGGACTAATGGTTAAGGTCTTAACTCTTACTCTGGACTAATGGTTAAGGTCTTAACTCTTACTCTAGACTAATGGTTAAGGTTTTAACTCTTACTCTGGCATCATGGTTAAGTTCTTCGACTCTTACTCTGGACTAATGGTTAAGGTCTTAACTCTTACTCTGGACTAATGGTTAAGGGCTTAACTCTTACTCTGGCATCATGGTTAAGGTCTTAACTCTTACTCTGGACTAATGGTAAGGTCTTAACTCTTACTCTGGGCTAATGGTTAAGGTCTTAACTCTTACTCTGGACTAATGGTTAAGGTCTTAACTCTTACTCTGGACTAATGGTTAAGGTCTTAACTCTTTCTCTGGACTAATGGTTAAGGTCTTAACTCTTACTCTGGCATCATGGTTAAGGTCTTAGACTCTTACTCTGGACTAATGGTTAAGGTCTTAACTCTTACTCTGGCATCATGGTTAAAGTCTTAACTCTTACTCTGGACTAATGGTTAAGGTCTTAGACTCTTACTCTGGACTAATGGTTAAGGTCTTAACTCTTTCTCTGGGCTAATGGTTAAGGTTTTAGACTCTTACTCTGGACTAATGGTTAAGGTCCTAACTCTTACTCTGGGCTAATGGTTAAGGTCTTAACTCTTACTCTGGACTAATGGTTAAGTTATTAACTCTTACATTGGACTAATGGTTAAGGTCTTAACTCTTACTCTGGGCTAATGATTAAGGTCTTAACTCTTACTCTGGCATCATGGTTAAGGTCTTAACTCTTACTCTGGACTAATGGTTAAGGTCTTAACTCTTACTCTGGACTAATGTTTAAGGTATTAACTCTTACTCTAGACTAATGGTTAAGGTTTTAACTCTTACTCTGGCATCATGGTTAAGGTCTTCGACTCTTACTCTGGACTAATGGTTAAGGTCTTAACTCTTACTCTGGACTAATGGTTAAGGGCTTAACTCTTACTCGGGCATCATGGTTAAGGTCTTAGACTCTTACTCTGGACTAATGGTTAAGGTCTTAAATCTTACTCTGGACTAATGGTTAAGGTCTTAACTCTTACTCTAGCATCCTAGCATCATGGTTAAGGTCTTAACTCTTACTCTGGACTAATGGTTAAGGTCTTAACTCTTACTCTGGCATCATGGTTAAGGTCTTAACTCTTACTCTGGCATCATGGTTAAGGTCTTAACTCTTACTCTGGACTAATGGTTAAGGTCTTAACTCTTACTCTGGACTAATGGTTAAGGTCTTAACTCTTACTCTAGACTAATGGTTAAGGTTTTAACTCTTACTCTGGCATCATGGTTAAGTTCTTCGACTCTTACTCTGGACTAATGGTTAAGGTCTTAACTCTTACTCTGGACTAATGGTTAAGGGCTTAACTCTTACTCTGGCATCATGGTTAAGGTCTTAACTCTTACTCTGGACTAATGGTAAGGTCTTAACTCTTACTCTGGGCTAATGGTTAAGGTCTTAACTCTTACTCTGGACTAATGGTTAAGGTCTTAACTCTTACTCTGGACTAATGGTTAAGGTCTTAACTCTTACTCTGGACTAATGGTTAAGGTCTTAACTCTTACTCTGGCATCATGGTTAATGTCTTAACTCTTACTCTGGACTAATGGTTAAGGTCTTAACTCTTACTCTGGGCAAATGGTTAAGGTCTTAACTCTTACTCTGGACTGATGGTTAAGGTCTTATCTCTTACTCTGGACTAATGGTTAAGGACTTAGACTCTTACTCTGGCATCATGAATAAGGTCTTAACTCTTACTCTGGACTAATGGTTAAGGTCTTAACTCTCACTCTGGACTAATGGTTAAGGTCTTAACTCTTACTCTAGCATCATAGTTAAGGTCTTAATCTTACTCTGGACTAATGGTTAAGGTCTTAACTCTTACTCTGGACTAATGGTTAAGGTCTTAACTCTTACTCTGGCATCATGGTTAAGGTCTTAGACTCTTACTCTGGACTAATGGTTAAGTTCTTAACTCTTACTCTGGCATCATGGTTAAAGTCTTAACTCTTACTCTGGACTAATGGTTAAGGTCTTAACTCTCACTCTGGACTAATGGTTAAGGTCTTAACTCTTACTCTAGCATCATAGTTAAGGTCTTAACTCTTACTCTGGACTAATGGTTAAGGTCTTAACTCTTACTCTGGACTAATGGTTAAGGTCTTAACTCTTACTCTGGACTAATGGTTAAGGTCTTAGACTCTTACTCTGGACTAATGGTTAAGGTCTTAACTCTTACTCTGGCATCATGGTTAAAGTCTTAACTCTTACTCTGGACTAATGGTTAAGGTCTTCGACTCTTACTCTGGACTAATGGTTAAGGTCTTAACTCTTTCTCTGGGCTAATGGTTAAGGTCTTAGACTCTTACTCTGGACTAATGGTTAAGGTCCTAACTCTTACTCTGGGCTAATGGTTAAGGTCTTAACTCTTACTCTGGACTAATGGTTAAGTTCTTAACTCTTACTCTGGACTAATGGTTAAGGTCTTAACTCTTACTCTGGGCTAATGATTAAGGTCTTAACTCTTACTCTGGCATCATGGTTAAGGTCTTAACTCTCACTCTGGACTAATGGTTAAGGTCTTAACTCTTACTCTGGACTAATGTTTAAGGTCTTAACTCTTACTCTAGACTAATGGTTAAGGTTTTAACTCTTACTCTGGCATCATGGTTAAGGTCTTCGACTCTTACTCTGGACTAATGGTTAAGGTCTTAACTCTTACTCTGGACTAATGGTTAAGGGCTTAACTCTTACTCGGGCATCATGGTTAGGTCTTAGACTCTTACTCTGGACTAATGGTTACGGTCTTAAATCTTACTCTGGACTAATGGTTAAGGGCTTAACTCTTACTCTAGGATCCTAGCATCATGGTTAAGGTCTTAACTCTTACTCTGGACTAATGGTTAAGGTCTTACCTCTTACTCTGGCATCATGGTTAAGGTCTTAACTCTTACTCTGGCATCATGGTTAAGGTCTTAACTCTTACTCTGGACTAATGGTTAAGGTCTTAACTCTTACTCTGGACTAATGGTTAAGGTCTTAACTCTTACTCTAGACTAATGGTTAAGGTTTTAACTCTTACTCTGGCATCATGGTTAAGTTCTTCGACTCTTACTCTGGACTAATGGTTAAGGTCTTAACTCTTACTCTGGACTAATGGTTAAGGGCTTAACTCTTACTCTGGCATCATGGTTAAGGTCTTAACTCTTACTCTGGACTAATGGTAAGGTCTTAACTCTTACTCTGGGCTAATGGTTAAGGTCTTAACTCTGACTCTGGACTAATGGTTAAGGTCTTAACTCTTACTCTGGACTAATGGTTAAGGTCTTAACTCTTACTCTGGACTAATGGTTAAGGTCTTAACTCTTACTCTGGCATCATGGTTAATGTCTTAACTCTTACTCTGGACTAATGGTTAAGGTCTTAACTCTTACTCTGGGCTAATGGTTAAGGTCTTAACTCTTACTCTGGACTGATGGTTAAGGTCTTATCTCTTACTCTGGACTAATGGTTAAGGACTTAGACTCTTACTCTGGCATCATGAATAAGGTCTTAGACTCTTACTCTGGACTACTGGTTAATGTCTTAACTCTTACTCTGGCATCATGGTTAAGGGCTTAACTCTTACTCTGTACTCATGGTTAAGGTCTTAACTCTTACTCTGACATCATGGTTAAGGTCTTAACTCTTACTCTGGACTAATGGTTAAGGTCTTAACTCTCACTCTGGACTAATGGTTAAGGTCTTAACTCTTACTCTAGCATCATAGTTAAGGTCTTAACTCTTACTCTGGACTAATGGTTAAGGTCTTAACTCTTACTCTGGACTAATGGTTAAGGTCTTAACTCTTACTCTGGCATCATGGTTAAGGTCTTAGACTCTTACTCTGGACTAATGGTTAAGGTCTTAACTCTTACTCTGGCATCATGGTTAAAGTCTTAACTCTTACTCTGGACTAATGGTTAAGGTCTTAGACTCTTACTCTGGACTAATGGTTAAGGTCTTAACTCTTTCTCTGGGCTAATGGTTAAGGTCTTAGACTCTTACTCTGGACTAATGGTTAAGGTCCTAACTCTTACTCTGGGCGAATGGTTAAGGTCTTAACTCTTACTCTGGACTAATGGTTAAGTTCTTAACTCTTACTCTGGACTAATGGTTAAGGTCTTAACTCTTACTCTGGGCTAATGATTAAGGTCTTAACTCTTACTCTGGCATCATGGTTAAGGTCTTAACTCTTACTCTGGACTAATGGTTAAGGTCTTAACTCTTACTCTGGACTAATGTTTAAGGTCTTAACTCTTACTCTAGACTAATGGTTAAGGTTTTAACTCTTACTCTGGCATCATGGTTAAGGTCTTCGACTCTTACTCTGGACTAATGGTTAATGTCTTAACTCTTACTCTGGACTAATGGTTAAGGGCTTAACTCTTACTCTGGCATCATGGTTAAGGTCTTAACTCTTACTCTGGACTAATGGTAAGGTCTTAACTCTTACTCTGGGCTAATGGTTAAGGTCTTAACTCTTTCTCTGGACTAATGGTTAAGGTCTTAACTCTTACTCCGGACTAATGGTTAAGGTCTTAACTCTTACTCTGGACTAATGGTTAAGGTCTTAACTCTTACTCTGGCATCATGGTTAATGTCTTAACTCTTACTCTGGACTAATGGTTAAGGTCTTAACTCTTACTCTGGGCTAATGGTTAAGGTCTTAACTCTTACTCTGGACTAATGGTTAAGGTCTTATCTCTTACTCTGGACTAATGGTTAAGGACTTAGACTCTTACTCTGGCATCATGAATAAGGTCTTAGACTCTTACTCTGGACTACTGGTTAATGTCTTAACTCTTACTCTGGCATCATGGTTAAGGGCTTAACTCTTACTCTGTACTCATGGTTAAGGTCTTAACTCTTACTCTGACATCATGGTTAAGGTCTTAACTCTTACTCTGGACTAATGGTTAAGGTCTTAACTCTTACTCTGGCATCATGGTTAAGGTCTTAACTCTTACTCTGGACTAATGGTTAAGGTCTTAACTCTTACTCTTGACTAATGGTTAAGGTCTTAACTCTTACTCTGAACTAATGGTTAAGGTCTTAGACTCTTACTCTGGCATCATGGTTAAGGTCTTAACTCTTACTCTGGCATCATCGTTAAGGTCTTAACTCTTACTCTGGCATCATGGTTAAGGTCTTAACTCTTACTCTGGACTAATGGTTAAGGTCTTAACTCTTAGTCTGGGCTAATGGTTAAGGACTTAGACTCTTACTCTGGCATCATGAATAAGGTCTTAGACTCTTACTCTGGATTACTGGTTAATGTCTTAACTCTTACTCTGGCATCATGGTTAAGGGCTTAACTCTTACTCTGTACTCATGGTTAAGGTCTTAACTCTTACTCTGACATCATGGTTAAGGTCTTAACTCTTACTCTGGACTAATGGTTAAGGTCTTAACTCTCACTCTGGACTAATGGTTAAGGTCTTAACTCTTACTCTAGCATCATAGTTAAGGTCTTAACTCTTACTCTGGACTAATGGTTAAGGTCTTAACTCTTACTCTGGACTAATGGTTAAGGTCTTAACTCTTACTCTGGACTAATGGTTAAGGTCTTAACTCTTACTCTGGCATCATGGTTAAGGTCTTAACTCTTACTCTGGACTAATGGTTAAGGACTTAGACTCTTACTCTGGCATCATGAATATGGTCGTAGACTCTTACGCTGGACTACTGGTTAATGTCTTAACTCTTACTCTGGCATCATGGTTAAGGGCTTAACTCTTACTCTGTACTCATGGTTAAGGTCTTAACTCTTACTCTGACATCATGGTTAAGGTCTTAACTCTTACTCTGGACTAAAGGTTAAGGTCTTAACTCTCACTCTGGACTAATGGTTAAGGTCTTAACTCTTACTCTAGCATCATGGTTAAGGTCTTAACTCTTACTCTGGACTAATGGTTAAGGTCTTAACTCTTACTCTGGCATCATGGTTAAGGTCTTAGACTCTTACTCTGGCATCATGGTTAAGGTCTTAACTCTTACTCTGGACTAATGGGTAAGGTCTTAGACTCTTACTCTGGACTAATGGTTAAGGTCTTAACTCTTTCTCTGGGCTAGTGGTTAAGGTCTTAGACTCTTACTCTGGCATCATGGTTAAGGTCTTAGACTCTTACTCTGGCATCAAGGTTAAGGTCTTAACTCTTACTCTGGCATCATGGTTAAGGTCTTAACTCTTACTCTGGACTAATGGTTAAGGTTTGAACTCTTACTCTGGACTAATGGTTAAGGTCTTAACTCTTACTCTGGACTAATGGTTAAGGTCTTAACTCTTACTCTGGACTAATGGTTAAGGTCTTAGACTCTTACTCTCGACTAATGGTTAAGGTCCTAACTCTTACTCTGGCATCATGGTTAAGGTCTTAGACTCTTACTCTGGACTAATGGTTAAGGTCTTAACTCACACTCTGGACTAATGGTTAAGGTCTTAGACTCTTACTCTGGACTAATGGTTAAGGTCTTAACTCTTACTCTGGACTAATGGTTAAGGTCTTAACTCTTACTCTGGCATCATGGTTAAGGTCTTAACTCTTACTCTGGACTAATGGTTAAGGTATTAACTCTTACTCTGGCATCATGGTTAATGTCTTAACTCTTATTCTGGACTAATGGTTAAGGTCTTAACTCTTACTCTGGGCTAATGGTTAAGGTCTTAACTCTTACTCTGGACTAATGGTTAAGGTCTTAACTCTTACTCTGGCATCATGGTTAAGGTCTTAACTCTTACTCTTGACTAATGGTTAAGGTCTTAACTCTTACTCTGGACTAATGGTTAAGGTCTTAGACTCTTACTCTGGCATCATGGTTAAGGTCTTAACTCTTACTCTGGCATCATCGTTAAGGTCTTAACTCTTACTCTGGCATCATGGTTAAGGTCTTAACTCTTACTCTGGACTAATGGTTAAGGTCTTAACTCTTACTCTGGACTAATGGTTAAGGTCTTAACTCTTACGCTGGCATCATGGTTAAGGTCTTAACTCTTACTCTGGACTAATGGTTAAGGTCTTAACTCTTAGTCTGGGCTAATGGTTAAGGTCTTAACTCTTACTCTGGACTAATGGTTAAGGTCTTAACTCTTACTCTGGACTAATGGTTAAGGTCTTAACTCTTACTCTGGACTAATGGTTAAGGTATTAACTCTTACTCTGGCATCATGGTTAATGTCTTAACTCTTATTCTGGACTAATGGTTAAGGTCTTAACTCTTACTCTGGGCTAATGGTTAAGGTCTTAACTCTTACTCTGGACTAATGGTTAAGGTCTTAACTCTTACTCTGGCATCATGGTTAAGGTCTTAACTCTTACTCTGGACTAATGGTTAAGGACTTAGACTCTTACTCTGGCATCATGAATATGGTCGTAGACTCTTACGCTGGACTACTGGTTAATGTCTTAACTCTTACTCTGGCATCATGGTTAAGGGCTTAACTCTTACTCTGTACTCATGGTTAAGGTCTTAACTCTTACTCTGACATCATGGTTAAGGTCTTAACTCTTACTCTGGACTAATGGTTAAGGTCTTAACTCTCACTCTGGACTAATGGTTAAGGTCTTAACTCTTACTCTAGCATCATGGTTAAGGTCTTAACTCTTACTCTGGACTAATGGTTAAGGTCTTAACTCTTACTCTGGCATCATGGTTAAGGTCTTAGACTCTTACTCTGGACTAATGGTTAAGGTCTTAACTCTTACTCTGGCATCATGGTTAAGGTCTTAACTCTTACTCTGGACTAATGGGTAAGGTCTTAGACTCTTTCTCTGGACTAATGGTTAAGGTCTTAACTCTTTCTCTGGGCTAGTGGTTAAGGTCTTAGACTCTTACTCTGGCATCATGGTTAAGGTCTTAGACTCTTACTCTGGCATCAAGGTTAAGGTCTTAACTCTTACTCTGGCATCATGGTTAAGGTCTTAACTCTTACTCTGGACTAATGGTTAAGGTCTGAACTCTTACTCTGGACTAATGGTTAAGGTCTTAACTCTTACTCTGGACTAATGGTTAAGGTCTTAACTCTTACTCTGGACTAATGGTTAAGGTCTTAGACTCTTACTCTTGACTAATGGTTAAGGTCCTAACTCTTACTCTGGCATCATGGTTAAGGTCTTAGACTCTTACTCTGGACTAATGGTTAAGGTCTTAACTCATACTCTGGACTAATGGTTAAGGTCTTAGACTCTTACTCTGGACTAATGGTTAAGGTCTTAACTCTTACTCTGGACTAATGGTTAAGGTCTTAACTCTTACTCTGGCATCATGGTTAAGGTCTTAACTCTTACTCTGGACTAATGGTTAAGGTCTTAACTCTTACTCTTGACTAATGGTTAAGGTCTTAACTCTTACTCTGGACTAATGGTTAAGGTCTTAGACTCTTACTCTGGCATCATGGTTAAGGTCTTAACTCTTACTCTGGCATCATCGTTAAGGTCTTAACTCTTACTCTGGCATCATGGTTAAGGTCTTAACTCTTACTCTGGACTAATGGTTAAGGTCTTAACTCTTACTCTGGACTAATGGTTAAGGTCTTAACTCTTACGCTGGCATCATGGTTAAGGTCTTAACTCTTACTCTGGACTAATGGTTAAGGTCTTAACTCTTAGTCTGGGCTAATGGTTAAGGTCTTAACTCTTACTCTGGACTAATGGTTAAGGTCTTAACTCTTACTCTGGACTAATGGTTAAGGTCTTAACTCTTACTCTGGCATCATGGTTAATGTCTTAACTCTTATTCTGGACTAATGGTTAAGGTCTTAACTCTTACTCTGGGCTAATGGTTAAGGTCTTAACTCTTACTCTGGACTAATGGTTAAGGTCTTATCTCTTACTCTGGACTAATGGTTAAGGACTTAGACTCTTACTCTGGCATCATGAATAAGGTCTTAGACTCTTACTCTGGACTACTGGTTAATGTCTTAACTCTTACTCTGGCATCATGGTTAAGGTCTTAACTCTCACTCTGGCATCATGGTTAAGGTCTTAACTCTTACTCTGTACTCATGGTTAAGGTCTTAACTCTTACTCTGACATCATGGTTAAGGTCTTAACTCTTACTCTGGACTAATGGTTAAGGTCTTAACTCTCACTCTGGACTAATGGTTAAGGTCTTAACTCTTACTCTAGCATCATGGTTAAAGTCTTAACTCTTACTCTGGACTAATGGTTAAGGTCTTAACTCTTACTCTGGCATCATTGTTAAGGTCTTAGACTCTTACTCTGGACTAATGGTTAAGGTCTTAACTCTTACTCTGGCATCATGGTTAAGGTCTTAACTCTTACTCTGGCATCATGGTTAAGGTCTTAACTCTTACTCTGGACTAATGGTTAAGGTCTTAGACTCTTACTCTGGACTAATGGTTAAGGTCTTAACTCTTTCTCTGGGCTAATGGTTAAGGTCTTAGACTCTTACTCTGGCATCATGGTTAAGGTCTTAGACTCTTACTCTGGCATCAAGGTTAAGGTCTTAACTCTTACTCTGGCATCATGGTTAAGGTCTTAACTCTTACTCTGGACTAATGGTTAAGGTCTGAACTCTTACTCTGGACTAATGGTTAAGGTCTTAACTCTTACTCTGGACTAATGGTTAAGGTCTTAACTCTTACTCTGGACTAATGGTTAAGGTCTTAGACTCTTACTCTCGACTAATGGTTAAGGTCCTAACTCTTACTCTGGCATCATGGTTAAGGTCTTAGACTCTTACTCTGGACTAATGGTTAAGGTCTTAACTCATACTCTGGACTAATGGTTAAGGTCTTAGACTCTTACTCTGGACTAATGGTTAAGGTCTTAACTCTTACTCTGGACTAATGGTTAAGGTCTTAACTCTTACTCTGGCATCATGGTTAAGGTCTTAACTCTTACTCTGGACTAATGGTTAAGGTCTTAGACTCTTACTCTCGACTAATGGTTAAGGTCCTAACTCTTACTCTGGCATCATGGTTAAGGTCTTAGACTCTTACTCTGGACTATTGGCTAAGGTCTTAACTCATACTCTGGACTAATGGTTAAAGTCTTAGACTCTTACTCTGGACTAATGGTTAAGGTCTTAACTCTTACTCTGGACTAATGGTTAAGGTCTTAACTCTTACTCGGGCATCATGGTTAAGGTCTTAGACTCTTACTCTGGACTAATGGTTAAGGTCTTAAATCTTACTCTGGACTAATGGTTAAGGTCTTAACTCTTACTCTAGCATCATGGTTAAGGTCTTAACTCTTACTCTGGACTAATGGTTAAGGTCGTAACTCTTACTCTGGCATCATGGTTAAGGTCTTAACTCTTACTCTGGCATCATGGTTAAGGTCTTAACTCTTACTCTGGACTAATGGTTAAGGTCTTAACTCTTACTCTGGACTAATGGTTAAGGTCTTAACTCTTACTCTAGACTAATGGTTAAGGTTTTAACTCTTACTCTGGCATCATGGTTAAGTTCTTCGACTCTTACTCTGGACTAATGGTTAAGGTCTTAACTCATACTCTGGACTAATGGTTCAGGGCTTAACTCTTACTCTGGCATCATGGTTAAGGTCTTAACTCTTACTCTGGACTAATGGTAAGGTCTTAACTCTTACTCTGGGCTAATGGTTAAGGTTTTAACTCTTACTCTGGACTAATGGTTAAGGTCTTAACTCTTACTCTGGACTAATGGTTAAGGTCTTAACTCTTACTCTGGCATCATGGTTAATGTCTTAACTCTTACTCTGGACTAATGGTTAAGGTCTTAACTCTTACTCTGGGCTAATGGTTAAGGTCTTAACTCTTACTCTGGACTAATGGTTAAGGTCTTATCTCTTACTCTGGACTAATGGTTAAGGACTTAGACTCTTACTCTGGCATCATGAATAAGGTCTTAGACTCTTACTCTGGACTACTGGTTAATGTCTTAACTCTTACTCTGGCATCATGGTTAAGGGCTTAACTCTTACTCTGTACTCATGGTTAAGGTCTTAACTCTTACTCTGACATCATGGTTAAGGTCTTAACTCTTACTCTGGACTAATGGTTAAGGTCTTAACTCTCACTCTGGACTAATGGTTAAGGTCTTATCTCTTACTCTGGACTAATGGTTAAGGTCTTAACTCTTACTCTGGACTAATGGTTAAGGTCTTAACTCTTGCTCTGGCATCATGGTTAAGGTCTTAACTAGGGGTGGGCGGAATTTGCGGAATTAACCTTCGCAAATTATCGCGAGAATGTTTAAAATTATCGCAAACAAGCAGAAATATCGCGAAGATGCGGAAGTTTTTTTCCGGCATGTTCGCGCGATTTTCTGCATGGTTGCGGGTCGCCAACTTACCCATGTGGCTGCTTGCGGGCGCGGCCATCTTGTTTTGAGTTGTTCTCGCGGTGCATGATCGCGAGAAGAAAGACGTGATCGCGCGACGCATGACGTCACTGCGGGCGCGAACTGTCGCGAGACAGCGCAAATGGCTAAAAACAATACAACATCTCATGGAGAACGCGACCGGATCAAGAAAACTTGTCGGCGAACGCAGGGATTCAGGTAAGGCGATCGCGCGCGCGCGAGAATGTATCATTTTACAGCGCGAGCAAGAAACAAATTATCGCCAAGCTGCGGAAACCGGAATTTTTGACATTTTCGCGCTCTCCGCGGAACGCAAAAATGTCAAATTATCGCAATTTCCGCGAACGGAACGAAATTTTTGCCCAGGCCTAGTCTTAACTCTTACTCTGGACTAATGGTTAAGGACTTAGACTCTTACTCTGGCATCATGAATATGGTCGTAGACTCTTACGCTGGACTACTGGTTAATGTCTTAACTCTTACTCTGGCATCATGGTTAAGGGCTTAACTCTTACTCTGTACTCATGGTTAAGGTCTTAACTCTTACTCTGACATCATGGTTAAGGTCTTAACTCTTACTCTGGACTAATGGTTAAGGTCTTAACTCTCACTCTGGACTAATGGTTAAGGTCTTAACTCTTACTCTAGCATCATGGTTAAGGTCTTAACTCTTACTCTGGACTAATGGTTAAGGTCTTAACTCTTACTCTGGCATCATGGTTAAGGTCTTAGACTCTTACTCTGGACTAATGGTTAAGGTCTTAACTCTTACTCTGGCATCATGGTTAAGGTCTTAACTCTTACTCTGGACTAATGGGTAAGGTCTTCGACTCTTACTCTGGACTAATGGTTAAGGTCTTAACTCTTTCTCTGGGCTAGTGGTTAATGTCTTAGACTCTTACTCTGGCATCATGGTTAAGGTCTTAGACTCTTACTCTGGCATCAAGGTTAAGGTCTTAACTCTTACTCTGGCATCATGGTTAAGGTCTTAACTCTTACTCTGGACTAATGGTTAAGGTCTGAACTCTTACTCTGGACTAATGGTTAAGGTCTTAACTCTTACTCTGGACTAATGGTTAAGGTCTTAACTCTTACTCTGGACTAATGGTTAAGGTCTTAGACTCTTACTCTCGACTAATGGTTAAGGTCCTAACTCTTACTCTGGCATCATGGTTAAGGTCTTAGACTCTTACTCTGGACTAATGGTTAAGGTCTTAACTCATAATCTGGACTAATGGTTAAGGTCTTAGACTCTTACTCTGGACTAATGGTTAAGGTCCTAACTCTTACTCTGGACTAATGGTTAAGGTCTTAACTCTTACTCTGGCATCATGGTTAAGGTCTTAACTCTTACTCTGGACTAATGGTTAAGGTCTTAACTCTTACTCTTGACTAATGGTTAAGGTCTTAACTCTTACTCTGGACTAATGGTTAAGGTCTTAGACTCTTACTCTGGCATCATGGTTAAGGTCTTAACTCTTACTCTGGCATCATGGTTAAGGTCTTAACTCTTACTCTGGCATCATGGTTAAGGTCTTAACTCTTACTCTGGACTAAAGGTTAAGGTCTTAACTCTTACTCTGGACTAATGGTTAAGGTCTTAACTCTTACGCTGGCATCATGGTTAAGGTCTTAACTCTTACTCTGGACTAATGGTTAAGGTCTTAACTCTTAGTCTGGGCTAATGGTTAAGGTCTTAACTCTTACTCTGGACTAATGGTTAAGGTCTTAACTCTTACTCTGGACTAATGGTTAAGGTCTTAACTCTTACTCTGGACTAATGGTTAAGGTCTTAACTCTTACTCTGGCATCATGGTTAATGTCTTAACTCTTATACTGGACTAATGGTTAACGTCTTAACTCTTACTCTGGGCTAATGGTTAAGGTCTTAACTCTTACTCTGGACTAATGGTTAAGGTCTTATCTCTTACTCTGGACTAATGGTTAAGGACTTAGACTCTTACTCTGGCATCATGAATAAGGTCTTAGACTCTTACTCTGGACTACTGGTTAATGTCTTAACTCTTACTCTGGCATCATGGTTAAGGTCTTAACTCTCACTCTGGCATCATGGTTAAGGTCTTAACTCTTACTCTGTACTCATGGTTAAGGTCTTAACTCTTACTCTGACATCATGGTTAAGGTCTTAACTCTTACTCTGGACTAATGGTTAAGGTCTTAACTCTCACTCTGGACTAATGGTTAAGGTCTTAACTCTTACTCTAGCATCATGGTTAAGGTCTTAACTCTTACTCTGGACTAATGGTTAAGGTCTTAACTCTTACTCTGGCATCATGGTTAAGGTCTTAACTCTTACTCTGGACTAATGGTTAAGGTCTTAGACTCTTACTCGGGACTAATGGTTAAGGTCTTAACTCTTTCTCTGGGCTAATGGTTAAGGTCTTAGACTCTTACTCTGGCATCATGGTTAAGGTCTTAGACTCTTACTCTGGCATCAAGGTTAAGGTCTTGACTCTTACTCTGGCATCATGGTTAAGGTCTTAACTCTTACTCTGGACTAATGGTTATGGTCTGAACTCTTACTCTGGACTAATGGTTAAGGTCTTAACTCTTACTCTGGACTAATGGTTAAGGTCTTAACTCTTACTCTGGACTAATGGTTAAGGTCTTAGACTCTTACTCTCGACTAATGGTTAAGGTCCTAACTCTTACTCTGGCATCATGGTTAAGGTCTTAGACTCTTACTCTGGACTATTGGCTAACGTCTTAACTCATAGTCTGGACTAATGGTTAAAGTCTTAGACTCTTACTCTGGACTAATGGTTAAGGTCTTAACTCTTACTCTGGACTAATGGTTAAGGTCTTAACTCTTACTCTGGACTAATGGTTAAGGTCTTAACTCTTACTCGGGCATCATGGTTAAGGTCTTAGACTCTTACTCTGGACTAATGGTTAAGGTCTTAAATCTTACTCTGGACTAATGGTTAAGGTCTTAACTCTTACTCTAGCATCATGGTTAAGGTCTTAACTCTTACTCTGGACTAATGGTTAAGGTCTTAACTCTTACTCTGGCATCATGGTTAAGGTCTTAACTCTTACTCTGGCATCATGGTTAAGGTCTTAACTCTTACTCTGGACTAATGGTTAAGGTCTTAACTCTTACTCTGGACTAATGGTTAAGGTCTTAACTCTTACTCTGGCATCATGGTTAAGTTCTTCGACTCTTACTCTGGACTAATGGTTAAGGTCTTAACTCTTACTCTGGACTAATGGTTCAGGGCTTAACTCTTACTCTGGCATCATGGTTAAGGTCTTAAGTCTTACTCTGGACTAATGGTAAGGTCTTAACTCTTACTCTGGGCTAATGGTTAAGGTCTTAACTCTTACTCTGGACTAATGGTTAAGGTCTTAACTCTTACTCTGGACTAATGGTTAAGGTCTTAACTCTTACTCTGGACTAATGGTTAAGGTCTTAACTCTTACTCTGGCATCATGGTTAATGTCTTAACTCTTACTCTGGACTAATGGTTAAGGTCTTAACTCTTACTCTGGGCTAATGGTTAAGGTCTTAACTCTTACTCTGGACTAATGGTTAAGGTCTTATCTCTTACTCTGGACTAATGGTTAAGGACTTAGACTCTTACTCTGGCATCATGAATAAGGTCTTAGACTCTTACTCTGGACTACTGGTTAATGTCTTAACTCTTACTCTGGCATCATGGTTAAGGGCTTAACTCTTACTCTGTACTCATGGTTAAGGTCTTAACTCTTACTCTGACATCATGGTTAAGGTCTTAACTCTTACTCTGGACTAATGGTTAAGGTCTTAACTCTCACTCTGGACTAATGGTTAAGGTCTTAACTCTTACTCTAGCATCATAGTTAAGGTCTTAACTCTTACTCTGGACTAATGGTTAAGGTCTTAACTCTTACTCTGGACTAATGGTTAAGGTCTTAACTCTTACTCTGGACTAATGGTTAAGGTCTTAGACTCTTACTCTGGACTAATGGTTAAGGTCTTAACTCTTACTCTGGCATCATGGTTAAAGTCTTAACTCTTACTCTGGACTAATGGTTAAGGTCTTAGACTCTTACTCTGGACTAATGGTTAAGGTCTTAACTCTTTCTCTGGGCTAATGGTTAAGGTCTTAGACTCTTACTCTGGACTAATGGTTAAGGTCCTAACTCTTACTCTGGGCTAATGGTTAAGGTCTTAACTCTTACTCTGGACTAATGGTTAAGTTCTTAACTCTTACTCTGGACTAATGGTTAAGGTCTTAACTCTTACTCTGGGCTAATGATTAAGGTCTTAACTCTTACTCTGGCATCATGGTTAAGGTCTTAACTCTCACTCTGGACTAATGGTTAAGGTCTTAACTCTTACTCTGGACTAATGTTTAAGGTCTTAACTCTTACTCTAGACTAATGGTTAAGGTTTTAACTCTTACTCTGGCATCATGGTTAAGGTCTTCGACTCTTACTCTGGACTAATGGTTAAGGTCTTAACTCTTACTCTGAACTAATGGTTAAGGGCTTAACTCTTACTCGGGCATCATGGTTAGGTCTTAGACTCTTACTCTGGACTAATGGTTACGGTCTTAAATCTTACTCTGGACTAATGGTTAAGGTCTTAACTCTTACTCTAGCATCCTAGCATCATGGTTAAGGTCTTAACTCTTACTCTGGACTAATGGTTAAGGTCTTACCTCTTACTCTGGCATCATGGTTAAGGTCTTAACTCTTACTCTGGACTAATGGTTAAGGTCTTAACTTTTACTCTGGACTAATGGTTAAGGTCTTAACTCTTACTCTAGACTAATGGTTAAGGTTTTAACTCTTACTCTGGCATCATGGTTAAGTTCTTCGACTCTTACTCTGGACTAATGGTTAAGGTCTTAACTCTTACTCTGGACTAATGGTTAAGGGCTTAACTCTTACTCTGGCATCATGGTTAAGGTCTTAACTCTTACTCTGGACTAATGGTAAGGTCTTAACTCTTACTCTGGGCTAATGGTTAAGGTCTTAACTCTGACTCTGGACTAATGGTTAAGGTCTTAACTCTTACTCTGGACTAATGGTTAAGGTCTTAACTCTTACTCTGGACTAATGGTTAAGGTCTTAACTCTTACTCTGGCATCATGGTTAATGTCTTAACTCTTACTCTGGACTAATGGTTAAGGTCTTAACTCTTACTCTGGGCTAATGGTTAAGGTCTTAACTCTTACTCTGGACTGATGGTTAAGGTCTTATCTCTTACTCTGGACTAATGGTTAAGGACTTAGACTCTTACTCTGGCATCATGAATAAGGTCTTAGACTCTTACTCTGGACTACTGGTTAATGTCTTAACTCTTACTCTGGCATCATGGTTAAGGGCTTAACTCTTACTCTGTACTCATGGTTAAGGTCTTAACTCTTACTCTGACATCATGGTTAAGGTCTTAACTCTTACTCTGGACTAATGGTTAAGGTCTTAACTCTCACTCTGGACTAATGGTTAAGGTCTTAACTCTTACTCTAGCATCATAGTTAAGGTCTTAACTCTTACTCTGGACTAATGGTTAAGGTCTTAACTCTTACTCTGGACTAATGGTTAAGGTCTTAACTCTTACTCTGGCACCATGGTTAAGGTCTTAGACTCTTACTCTGGACTAATGGTTAAGGTCTTAACTCTTACTCTGGCATCATGGTTAAAGTCTTAACTCTTACTCTGGACTAATGGTTAAGGTCTTAGACTCTTACTCTGGACTAATGGTTAAGGTCTTAACTCTTTCTCTGGGCTAATGGTTAAGGTCTTAACTCTTACTCTGGCATCATGGTTAAGGTCTTAACTCTTACTCTGGACTAATGGTTAAGGTCTTAACTCTTACTCTGGACTAATGTTTAAGGTCTTAACTCTTACTCTAGACTAATGGTTAAGGTTTTAACTCTTACTCTGGCATCATGGTTAAGGTCTTCGACTCTTACTCTGGACTAATGGTTAATGTCTTAACTCTTACTCTGGACTAATGGTTAAGGGCTTAACTCTTACTCTGGCATCATGGTTAAGGTCTTAACTCTTACTCTGGACTAATGGTAAGGTCTTAACTCTTACTCTGGGCTAATGGTTAAGGTCTTAACTCTTTCTCTGGACTAATGGTTAAGGTCTTAACTCTTACTCCGGACTAATGGTTAAGGTCTTAACTCTTACTCTGGACTAATGGTTAAGGTCTTAACTCTTACTCTGGCATCATGGTTAATGTCTTAACTCTTACTCTGGACTAATGGTTAAGGTCTTAACTCTTACTCTGGGCTAATGGTTAAGGTCTTAACTCTTACTCTGGACTAATGGTTAAGGTCTTATCTCTTACTCTGGACTAATGGTTAAGGACTTAGACTCTTACTCTGGCATCATGAATAAGGTCTTAGACTCTTACTCTGGACTACTGGTTAATGTCTTAACTCTTACTCTGGCATCATGGTTAAGGGCTTAACTCTTACTCTGTACTCATGGTTAAGGTCTTAACTCTTACTCTGACATCATGGTTAAGGTCTTAACTCTTACTCTGGACTAATGGTTAAGGTCTTAACTCTTACTCTGGCATCATGGTTAAGGTCTTAACTCTTACTCTGGACTAATGGTTAAGGTCTTAACTCTTACTCTTGACTAATGGTTAAGGTCTTAACTCTTACTCTGAACTAATGGTTAAGGTCTTAGACTCTTACTCTGGCATCATGGTTAAGGTCTTAACTCTTACTCTGGCATCATCGTTAAGGTCTTAACTCTTACTCTGGCATCATGGTTAAGGTCTTAACTCTGACTCTGGACTAATGGTTAAGGTCTTAACTCTTACTCTGGACTAATGGTTAAGTTCTTAACTCTTACGCTGGCATCATGGTTAAGGTCTTAACTCTTACTCTGGACTAATGGTTAAGGTCTTAACTCTTAGTCTGGGCTAATGGTTAAGGTCTTAACTCTTACTCTGGACTAATGGTTAAGGTCTTAACTCTTACTCTGGACTAATGGTTAAGGTCTTAACTCTTAGTCTGGGCTAATGGTTAAGGTCTTAACTCTTACTCTGGACTAATGGTTAAGGTCTATCATGGTTAAGGTCTTAGACTCTTACTCTGGACTAATGGTTAAGGTCTTAACTCTTACTCTGGCATCATGGTTAAGGTCTTAAATCTTACTCTGGACTCATGTTTAAGGTCTTAGACTCTTACTCTGGACTAATGGTTAAGGTCTTAACTCTTTCTCTGGGCTAATGGTTAAGGTCTTAGACTCTTACTCTGGCATCATGGTTAAGGTCTTAGACTCTTACTCTGGCATCAAGGTTAAGGTCTTAACTCTTACTCTGGCATCATGGTTAAGGTCTTAACTCTTACTCTGGACTAATGGTTAAGGTCTTAACTCTTACTCTGGCATCATGGTTAAGGTCTTAACTCTTACTCTGGCATCATGGTTAAGGTCTTACCTCTTACTCTGGACTAATGGTTAAGGTCTTAAATCTTACTCTGGACTAATGGTTAAGGTCTTAACTCTTACTCTAGCATCATGGTTAAGGTCTTAACTCTTACTCTGGACTAATGGTTAAGGTCTTAACTCTTACTCTGGCATCATGGTTAAGGTCTTAACTCTTACTCTGGCATCATGGTTAAGGTCTTACCTCTTACTCTGGACTAATGGTTAAGGTCTTAGACTCTTACTCTGGACTAATGGTTAAGGTCTTAACTCTTACTCGGGCATCATGGTTAAGGTCTTAGACTCTTACTCTGGACTAATGGTTAAGGTCTTAAATCTTACTCTGGACTAATGGTTAAGGTCTTAACTCTTACTCTAGCATCATGGTTAAGGTCTTAACTCTTACTCTGGACTAATGGTTAAGGTCTTAACTCTTACTCTGGCATCATGGTTAAGGTCTTAACTCTTACTCTGGACTAATGGTTAAGGTCTTAACTCTTACTCTGGACTAATGGTTAAGGTCTTAACTCTTACTCTAGCATCATGGTTAAGGTCTTAACTCTTACTCTGGCATCATGGTTAAGGTCTTAGACTCTTACTCTGGCATCATGGTTAAGGTCTTAACTCTTACTCTGGACTAATGGTTAAGGTCTTAACTCTTACTCTGGACTAATGGTTAAGGTCTTAACTCTTACTCTAGACTAATGGTTAAGGTTTTAACTCTTACTCTGGCATCATGGTTAAGTTCTTCGACTCTTACTCTGGACTAATGGTTAAGGTCTTAACTCTTACTCTGGACTAATGGTTAAGGGCTTAACTCTTACTCTGGCATCATGGTTAAGGTCTTAACTCTTACTCTGGACTAATGGTAAGGTCTTAACTCTTACTCTGGGCTAATGGTTAAGGTCTTAACTCTTACTCTGGACTAATGGTTAAGGTCTTAACTCTTACTCTGGACTAATGGTTAAGGTCTTAACTCTTACTCTGGCATCATGGTTAAGGGCTTAACTCTTACTCTGTACTCATGGTTAAGGTCTTAACTCTTACTCTGACATCATGGTTAAGGTCTTAACTCTTACTCTGGACTAATGGTTAAGGTCTTAACTCTTACTCTGGCATCATGGTTAAGGTCTTAACTCTTACTCTGGACTAATGGTTAAGGTCTTAACTCTTACTCTTGACTAATGGTTAAGGTCTTAACTCTTACTCTGAACTAATGGTTAAGGTCTTAGACTCTTACTCTGGCATCATGGTTAAGGTCTTAACTCTTACTCTGGCATCATCGTTAAGGTCTTAACTCTTACTCTGGCATCATGGTTAAGGTCTTAACTCTGACTCTGGACTAATGGTTAAGGTCTTAACTCTTACTCTGGACTAATGGTTAAGTTCTTAACTCTTACGCTGGCATCATGGTTAAGGTCTTAACTCTTACTCTGGACTAATGGTTAAGGTCTTAACTCTTAGTCTGGGCTAATGGTTAAGGTCTTAACTCTTACTCTGGACTAATGGTTAAGGTCTTAACTCTTACTCTGGACTAATGGTTAAGGTCTTAACTCTTAGTCTGGGCTAATGGTTAAGGTCTTAACTCTTACTCTGGACTAATGGTTAAGGTCTATCATGGTTAAGGTCTTAGACTCTTACTCTGGACTAATGGTTAAGGTCTTAACTCTTACTCTGGCATCATGGTTAAGGTCTTAAATCTTACTCTGGACTCATGTTTAAGGTCTTAGACTCTTACTCTGGACTAATGGTTAAGGTCTTAACTCTTTCTCTGGGCTAATGGTTAAGGTCTTAGACTCTTACTCTGGCATCATGGTTAAGGTCTTAGACTCTTACTCTGGCATCAAGGTTAAGGTCTTAACTCTTACTCTGGCATCATGGTTAAGGTCTTAACTCTTACTCTGGACTAATGGTTAAGGTCTTAACTCTTACTCTGGCATCATGGTTAAGGTCTTAACTCTTACTCTGGCATCATGGTTAAGGTCTTACCTCTTACTCTGGACTAATGGTTAAGGTCTTAAATCTTACTCTGGACTAATGGTTAAGGTCTTAACTCTTACTCTAGCATCATGGTTAAGGTCTTAACTCTTACTCTGGACTAATGGTTAAGGTCTTAACTCTTACTCTGGCATCATGGTTAAGGTCTTAACTCTTACTCTGGCATCATGGTTAAGGTCTTACCTCTTACTCTGGACTAATGGTTAAGGTCTTAGACTCTTACTCTGGACTAATGGTTAAGGTCTTAACTCTTACTCGGGCATCATGGTTAAGGTCTTAGACTCTTACTCTGGACTAATGGTTAAGGTCTTAAATCTTACTCTGGACTAATGGTTAAGGTCTTAACTCTTACTCTAGCATCATGGTTAAGGTCTTAACTCTTACTCTGGACTAATGGTTAAGGTCTTAACTCTTACTCTGGCATCATGGTTAAGGTCTTAACTCTTACTCTGGACTAATGGTTAAGGTCTTAACTCTTACTCTGGACTAATGGTTAAGGTCTTAACTCTTACTCTAGCATCATGGTTAAGGTCTTAACTCTTACTCTGGCATCATGGTTAAGGTCTTAGACTCTTACTCTGGCATCATGGTTAAGGTCTTAACTCTTACTCTGGACTAATGGTTAAGGTCTTAACTCTTACTCTGGACTAATGGTTAAGGTCTTAACTCTTACTCTAGACTAATGGTTAAGGTTTTAACTCTTACTCTGGCATCATGGTTAAGTTCTTCGACTCTTACTCTGGACTAATGGTTAAGGTCTTAACTCTTACTCTGGACTAATGGTTAAGGGCTTAACTCTTACTCTGGCATCATGGTTAAGGTCTTAACTCTTACTCTGGACTAATGGTAAGGTCTTAACTCTTACTCTGGGCTAATGGTTAAGGTCTTAACTCTTACTCTGGACTAATGGTTAAGGTCTTAACTCTTACTCTGGACTAATGGTTAAGGTCTTAACTCTTTCTCTGGACTAATGGTTAAGGTCTTAACTCTTACTCTGGCATCATGGTTAAGGTCTTAGACTCTTACTCTGGACTAATGGTTAAGGTCTTAACTCTTACTCTGGCATCATGGTTAAAGTCTTAACTCTTACTCTGGACTAATGGTTAAGGTCTTAGACTCTTACTCTGGACTAATGGTTAAGGTCTTAACTCTTTCTCTGGGCTAATGGTTAAGGTTTTAGACTCTTACTCTGGACTAATGGTTAAGGTCCTAACTATTACTCTGGGCTAATGGTTAAGGTCTTAACTCTTACTCTGGACTAATGGTTAAGTTATTAACTCTTACATTGGACTAATGGTTAAGGTCTTAACTCTTACTCTGGGCTAATGATTAAGGTCTTAACTCTTACTCTGGCATCATGGTTAAGGTCTTAACTCTTACTCTGGACTAATGGTTAAGGTCTTAACTCTTACTCTGGACTAATGTTTAAGGTATTAACTCTTACTCTAGACTAATGGTTAAGGTTTTAACTCTTACTCTGGCATCATGGTTAAGGTCTTCGACTCTTACTCTGGACTAATGGTTAAGGTCTTAACTCTTACTCTGGACTAATGGTTAAGGGCTTAACTCTTACTCGGGCATCATGGTTAAGGTCTTAGACTCTTACTCTGGACTAATGGTTAAGGTCTTAAATCTTACTCTGGACTAATGGTTAAGGTCTTAACTCTTACTCTAGCATCCTAGCATCATGGTTAAGGTCTTAACTCTTACTCTGGACTAATGGTTAAGGTCTTAACTCTTACTCTGGCATCATGGTTAAGGTCTTAACTCTTACTCTGGCATCATGGTTAAGGTCTTAACTCTTACTCTGGACTAATGGTTAAGGTCTTAACTCTTACTCTGGACTAATGGTTAAGGTCTTAACTCTTACTCTAGACTAATGGTTAAGGTTTTAACTCTTACTCTGGCATCATGGTTAAGTTCTTCGACTCTTACTCTGGACTAATGGTTAAGGTCTTAACTCTTACTCTGGACTAATGGTTAAGGGCTTAACTCTTACTCTGGCATCATGGTTAAGGTCTTAACTCTTACTCTGGACTAATGGTAAGGTCTTAACTCTTACTCTGGGCTAATGGTTAAGGTCTTAACTCTTACTCTGGACTAATGGTTAAGGTCTTAACTCTTACTCTGGACTAATGGTTAAGGTCTTAACTCTTACTCTGGACTAATGGTTAAGGTCTTAACTCTTACTCTGGCATCATGGTTAATGTCTTAACTCTTACTCTGGACTAATGGTTAAGGTCTTAACTCTTACTCTGGGCAAATGGTTAAGGTCTTAACTCTTACTCTGGACTGATGGTTAAGGTCTTATCTCTTACTCTGGACTAATGGTTAAGGACTTAGACTCTTACTCTGGCATCATGAATAAGGTCTTAACTCTTACTCTGGACTAATGGTTAAGGTCTTAACTCTCACTCTGGACTAATGGTTAAGGTCTTAACTCTTACTCTAGCATCATAGTTAAGGTCTTAATCTTACTCTGGACTAATGGTTAAGGTCTTAACTCTTACTCTGGACTAATGGTTAAGGTCTTAACTCTTACTCTGGCATCATGGTTAAGGTCTTAGACTCTTACTCTGGACTAATGGTTAAGTTCTTAACTCTTACTCTGGCATCATGGTTAAAGTCTTAACTCTTACTCTGGACTAATGGTTAAGGTCTTAACTCTCACTCTGGACTAATGGTTAAGGTCTTAACTCTTACTCTAGCATCATAGTTAAGGTCTTAACTCTTACTCTGGACTAATGGTTAAGGTCTTAACTCTTACTCTGGACTAATGGTTAAGGTCTTAACTCTTACTCTGGACTAATGGTTAAGGTCTTAGACTCTTACTCTGGACTAATGGTTAAGGTCTTAACTCTTACTCTGGCATCATGGTTAAAGTCTTAACTCTTACTCTGGACTAATGGTTAAGGTCTTCGACTCTTACTCTGGACTAATGGTTAAGGTCTTAACTCTTTCTCTGGGCTAATGGTTAAGGTCTTAGACTCTTACTCTGGACTAATGGTTAAGGTCCTAACTCTTACTCTGGGCTAATGGTTAAGGTCTTAACTCTTACTCTGGACTAATGGTTAAGTTCTTAACTCTTACTCTGGACTAATGGTTAAGGTCTTAACTCTTACTCTGGGCTAATGATTAAGGTCTTAACTCTTACTCTGGCATCATGGTTAAGGTCTTAACTCTCACTCTGGACTAATGGTTAAGGTCTTAACTCTTACTCTGGACTAATGTTTAAGGTCTTAACTCTTACTCTAGACTAATGGTTAAGGTTTTAACTCTTACTCTGGCATCATGGTTAAGGTCTTCGACTCTTACTCTGGACTAATGGTTAAGGTCTTAACTCTTACTCTGGACTAATGGTTAAGGGCTTAACTCTTACTCGGGCATCATGGTTAGGTCTTAGACTCTTACTCTGGACTAATGGTTACGGTCTTAAATCTTACTCTGGACTAATGGTTAAGGGCTTAACTCTTACTCTAGCATCCTAGCATCATGGTTAAGGTCTTAACTCTTACTCTGGACTAATGGTTAAGGTCTTACCTCTTACTCTGGCATCATGGTTAAGGTCTTAACTCTTACTCTGGCATCATGGTTAAGGTCTTAACTCTTACTCTGGACTAATGGTTAAGGTCTTAACTCTTACTCTGGACTAATGGTTAAGGTCTTAACTCTTACTCTAGACTAATGGTTAAGGTTTTAACTCTTACTCTGGCATCATGGTTAAGTTCTTCGACTCTTACTCTGGACTAATGGTTAAGGTCTTAACTCTTACTCTGGACTAATGGTTAAGGGCTTAACTCTTACTCTGGCATCATGGTTAAGGTCTTAACTCTTACTCTGGACTAATGGTAAGGTCTTAACTCTTACTCTGGGCTAATGGTTAAGGTCTTAACTCTGACTCTGGACTAATGGTTAAGGTCTTAACTCTTACTCTGGACTAATGGTTAAGGTCTTAACTCTTACTCTGGACTAATGGTTAAGGTCTTAACTCTTACTCTGGCATCATGGTTAATGTCTTAACTCTTACTCTGGACTAATGGTTAAGGTCTTAACTCTTACTCTGGGCTAATGGTTAAGGTCTTAACTCTTACTCTGGACTGATGGTTAAGGTCTTATCTCTTACTCTGGACTAATGGTTAAGGACTTAGACTCTTACTCTGGCATCATGAATAAGGTCTTAGACTCTTACTCTGGACTACTGGTTAATGTCTTAACTCTTACTCTGGCATCATGGTTAAGGGCTTAACTCTTACTCTGTACTCATGGTTAAGGTCTTAACTCTTACTCTGACATCATGGTTAAGGTCTTAACTCTTACTCTGGACTAATGGTTAAGGTCTTAACTCTCACTCTGGACTAATGGTTAAGGTCTTAACTCTTACTCTAGCATCATAGTTAAGGTCTTAACTCTTACTCTGGACTAATGGTTAAGGTCTTAACTCTTACTCTGGACTAATGGTTAAGGTCTTAACTCTTACTCTGGCATCATGGTTAAGGTCTTAGACTCTTACTCTGGACTAATGGTTAAGGTCTTAACTCTTACTCTGGCATCATGGTTAAAGTCTTAACTCTTACTCTGGACTAATGGTTAAGGTCTTAGACTCTTACTCTGGACTAATGGTTAAGGTCTTAACTCTTTCTCTGGGCTAATGGTTAAGGTCTTAGACTCTTACTCTGGACTAATGGTTAAGGTCCTAACTCTTACTCTGGGCGAATGGTTAAGGTCTTAACTCTTACTCTGGACTAATGGTTAAGTTCTTAACTCTTACTCTGGACTAATGGTTAAGGTCTTAACTCTTACTCTGGGCTAATGATTAAGGTCTTAACTCTTACTCTGGCATCATGGTTAAGGTCTTAACTCTTACTCTGGACTAATGGTTAAGGTCTTAACTCTTACTCTGGACTAATGTTTAAGGTCTTAACTCTTACTCTAGACTAATGGTTAAGGTTTTAACTCTTACTCTGGCATCATGGTTAAGGTCTTCGACTCTTACTCTGGACTAATGGTTAATGTCTTAACTCTTACTCTGGACTAATGGTTAAGGGCTTAACTCTTACTCTGGCATCATGGTTAAGGTCTTAACTCTTACTCTGGACTAATGGTAAGGTCTTAACTCTTACTCTGGGCTAATGGTTAAGGTCTTAACTCTTTCTCTGGACTAATGGTTAAGGTCTTAACTCTTACTCCGGACTAATGGTTAAGGTCTTAACTCTTACTCTGGACTAATGGTTAAGGTCTTAACTCTTACTCTGGCATCATGGTTAATGTCTTAACTCTTACTCTGGACTAATGGTTAAGGTCTTAACTCTTACTCTGGGCTAATGGTTAAGGTCTTAACTCTTACTCTGGACTAATGGTTAAGGTCTTATCTCTTACTCTGGACTAATGGTTAAGGACTTAGACTCTTACTCTGGCATCATGAATAAGGTCTTAGACTCTTACTCTGGACTACTGGTTAATGTCTTAACTCTTACTCTGGCATCATGGTTAAGGGCTTAACTCTTACTCTGTACTCATGGTTAAGGTCTTAACTCTTACTCTGACATCATGGTTAAGGTCTTAACTCTTACTCTGGACTAATGGTTAAGGTCTTAACTCTTACTCTGGCATCATGGTTAAGGTCTTAACTCTTACTCTGGACTAATGGTTAAGGTCTTAACTCTTACTCTTGACTAATGGTTAAGGTCTTAACTCTTACTCTGAACTAATGGTTAAGGTCTTAGACTCTTACTCTGGCATCATGGTTAAGGTCTTAACTCTTACTCTGGCATCATCGTTAAGGTCTTAACTCTTACTCTGGCATCATGGTTAAGGTCTTAACTCTTACTCTGGACTAATGGTTAAGGTCTTAACTCTTAGTCTGGGCTAATGGTTAAGGACTTAGACTCTTACTCTGGCATCATGAATAAGGTCTTAGACTCTTACTCTGGATTACTGGTTAATGTCTTAACTCTTACTCTGGCATCATGGTTAAGGGCTTAACTCTTACTCTGTACTCATGGTTAAGGTCTTAACTCTTACTCTGACATCATGGTTAAGGTCTTAACTCTTACTCTGGACTAATGGTTAAGGTCTTAACTCTCACTCTGGACTAATGGTTAAGGTCTTAACTCTTACTCTAGCATCATAGTTAAGGTCTTAACTCTTACTCTGGACTAATGGTTAAGGTCTTAACTCTTACTCTGGACTAATGGTTAAGGTCTTAACTCTTACTCTGGACTAATGGTTAAGGTCTTAACTCTTACTCTGGCATCATGGTTAAGGTCTTAACTCTTACTCTGGACTAATGGTTAAGGACTTAGACTCTTACTCTGGCATCATGAATATGGTCGTAGACTCTTACGCTGGACTACTGGTTAATGTCTTAACTCTTACTCTGGCATCATGGTTAAGGGCTTAACTCTTACTCTGTACTCATGGTTAAGGTCTTAACTCTTACTCTGACATCATGGTTAAGGTCTTAACTCTTACTCTGGACTAAAGGTTAAGGTCTTAACTCTCACTCTGGACTAATGGTTAAGGTCTTAACTCTTACTCTAGCATCATGGTTAAGGTCTTAACTCTTACTCTGGACTAATGGTTAAGGTCTTAACTCTTACTCTGGCATCATGGTTAAGGTCTTAGACTCTTACTCTGGCATCATGGTTAAGGTCTTAACTCTTACTCTGGACTAATGGGTAAGGTCTTAGACTCTTACTCTGGACTAATGGTTAAGGTCTTAACTCTTTCTCTGGGCTAGTGGTTAAGGTCTTAGACTCTTACTCTGGCATCATGGTTAAGGTCTTAGACTCTTACTCTGGCATCAAGGTTAAGGTCTTAACTCTTACTCTGGCATCATGGTTAAGGTCTTAACTCTTACTCTGGACTAATGGTTAAGGTTTGAACTCTTACTCTGGACTAATGGTTAAGGTCTTAACTCTTACTCTGGACTAATGGTTAAGGTCTTAACTCTTACTCTGGACTAATGGTTAAGGTCTTAGACTCTTACTCTCGACTAATGGTTAAGGTCCTAACTCTTACTCTGGCATCATGGTTAAGGTCTTAGACTCTTACTCTGGACTAATGGTTAAGGTCTTAACTCACACTCTGGACTAATGGTTAAGGTCTTAGACTCTTACTCTGGACTAATGGTTAAGGTCTTAACTCTTACTCTGGACTAATGGTTAAGGTCTTAACTCTTACTCTGGCATCATGGTTAAGGTCTTAACTCTTACTCTGGACTAATGGTTAAGGTATTAACTCTTACTCTGGCATCATGGTTAATGTCTTAACTCTTATTCTGGACTAATGGTTAAGGTCTTAACTCTTACTCTGGGCTAATGGTTAAGGTCTTAACTCTTACTCTGGACTAATGGTTAAGGTCTTAACTCTTACTCTGGCATCATGGTTAAGGTCTTAACTCTTACTCTTGACTAATGGTTAAGGTCTTAACTCTTACTCTGGACTAATGGTTAAGGTCTTAGACTCTTACTCTGGCATCATGGTTAAGGTCTTAACTCTTACTCTGGCATCATCGTTAAGGTCTTAACTCTTACTCTGGCATCATGGTTAAGGTCTTAACTCTTACTCTGGACTAATGGTTAAGGTCTTAACTCTTACTCTGGACTAATGGTTAAGGTCTTAACTCTTACGCTGGCATCATGGTTAAGGTCTTAACTCTTACTCTGGACTAATGGTTAAGGTCTTAACTCTTAGTCTGGGCTAATGGTTAAGGTCTTAACTCTTACTCTGGACTAATGGTTAAGGTCTTAACTCTTACTCTGGACTAATGGTTAAGGTCTTAACTCTTACTCTGGACTAATGGTTAAGGTATTAACTCTTACTCTGGCATCATGGTTAATGTCTTAACTCTTATTCTGGACTAATGGTTAAGGTCTTAACTCTTACTCTGGGCTAATGGTTAAGGTCTTAACTCTTACTCTGGACTAATGGTTAAGGTCTTAACTCTTACTCTGGCATCATGGTTAAGGTCTTAACTCTTACTCTGGACTAATGGTTAAGGACTTAGACTCTTACTCTGGCATCATGAATATGGTCGTAGACTCTTACGCTGGACTACTGGTTAATGTCTTAACTCTTACTCTGGCATCATGGTTAAGGGCTTAACTCTTACTCTGTACTCATGGTTAAGGTCTTAACTCTTACTCTGACATCATGGTTAAGGTCTTAACTCTTACTCTGGACTAATGGTTAAGGTCTTAACTCTCACTCTGGACTAATGGTTAAGGTCTTAACTCTTACTCTAGCATCATGGTTAAGGTCTTAACTCTTACTCTGGACTAATGGTTAAGGTCTTAACTCTTACTCTGGCATCATGGTTAAGGTCTTAGACTCTTACTCTGGACTAATGGTTAAGGTCTTAACTCTTACTCTGGCATCATGGTTAAGGTCTTAACTCTTACTCTGGACTAATGGGTAAGGTCTTAGACTCTTTCTCTGGACTAATGGTTAAGGTCTTAACTCTTTCTCTGGGCTAGTGGTTAAGGTCTTAGACTCTTACTCTGGCATCATGGTTAAGGTCTTAGACTCTTACTCTGGCATCAAGGTTAAGGTCTTAACTCTTACTCTGGCATCATGGTTAAGGTCTTAACTCTTACTCTGGACTAATGGTTAAGGTCTGAACTCTTACTCTGGACTAATGGTTAAGGTCTTAACTCTTACTCTGGACTAATGGTTAAGGTCTTAACTCTTACTCTGGACTAATGGTTAAGGTCTTAGACTCTTACTCTTGACTAATGGTTAAGGTCCTAACTCTTACTCTGGCATCATGGTTAAGGTCTTAGACTCTTACTCTGGACTAATGGTTAAGGTCTTAACTCATACTCTGGACTAATGGTTAAGGTCTTAGACTCTTACTCTGGACTAATGGTTAAGGTCTTAACTCTTACTCTGGACTAATGGTTAAGGTCTTAACTCTTACTCTGGCATCATGGTTAAGGTCTTAACTCTTACTCTGGACTAATGGTTAAGGTCTTAACTCTTACTCTTGACTAATGGTTAAGGTCTTAACTCTTACTCTGGACTAATGGTTAAGGTCTTAGACTCTTACTCTGGCATCATGGTTAAGGTCTTAACTCTTACTCTGGCATCATCGTTAAGGTCTTAACTCTTACTCTGGCATCATGGTTAAGGTCTTAACTCTTACTCTGGACTAATGGTTAAGGTCTTAACTCTTACTCTGGACTAATTGTTAAGGTCTTAACTCTTACGCTGGCATCATGGTTAAGGTCTTAACTCTTACTCTGGACTAATGGTTAAGGTCTTAACTCTTAGTCTGGGCTAATGGTTAAGGTCTTAACTCTTACTCTGGACTAATGGTTAAGGTCTTAACTCTTACTCTGGACTAATGGTTAAGGTCTTAACTCTTACTCTGGCATCATGGTTAATGTCTTAACTCTTATTCTGGACTAATGGTTAAGGTCTTAACTCTTACTCTGGGCTAATGGTTAAGGTCTTAACTCTTACTCTGGACTAATGGTTAAGGTCTTATCTCTTACTCTGGACTAATGGTTAAGCACTTAGACTCTTACTCTGGCATCATGAATAAGGTCTTAGACTCTTACTCTGGACTACTGGTTAATGTCTTAACTCTTACTCTGGCATCATGGTTAAGGTCTTAACTCTCACTCTGGCATCATGGTTAAGGTCTTAACTCTTACTCTGTACTCATGGTTAAGGTCTTAACTCTTACTCTGACATCATGGTTAAGGTCTTAACTCTTACTCTGGACTAATGGTTAAGGTCTTAACTCTCACTCTGGACTAATGGTTAAGGTCTTAACTCTTACTCTAGCATCATGGTTAAAGTCTTAACTCTTACTCTGGACTAATGGTTAAGGTCTTAACTCTTACTCTGGCATCATTGTTAAGGTCTTAGACTCTTACTCTGGACTAATGGTTAAGGTCTTAACTCTTACTCTGGCATCATGGTTAAGGTCTTAACTCTTACTCTGGCATCATGGTTAAGGTCTTAACTCTTACTCTGGACTAATGGTTAAGGTCTTAGACTCTTACTCTGGACTAATGGTTAAGGTCTTAACTCTTTCTCTGGGCTAATGGTTAAGGTCTTAGACTCTTACTCTGGCATCATGGTTAAGGTCTTAGACTCTTACTCTGGCATCAAGGTTAAGGTCTTAACTCTTACTCTGGCATCATGGTTAAGGTCTTAACTCTTACTCTGGACTAATGGTTAAGGTCTGAACTCTTACTCTGGACTAATGGTTAAGGTCTTAACTCTTACTCTGGACTAATGGTTAAGGTCTTAACTCTTACTCTGGACTAATGGTTAAGGTCTTAGACTCTTACTCTCGACTAATGGTTAAGGTCCTAACTCTTACTCTGGCATCATGGTTAAGGTCTTAGACTCTTACTCTGGACTAATGGTTAAGGTCTTAACTCATACTCTGGACTAATGGTTAAGGTCTTAGACTCTTACTCTGGACTAATGGTTAAGGTCTTAACTCTTACTCTGGACTAATGGTTAAGGTCTTAACTCTTACTCTGGCATCATGGTTAAGGTCTTAACTCTTACTCTGGACTAATGGTTAAGGTCTTAGACTCTTACTCTCGACTAATGGTTAAGGTCCTAACTCTTACTCTGGCATCATGGTTAAGGTCTTAGACTCTTACTCTGGACTATTGGCTAAGGTCTTAACTCATACTCTGGACTAATGGTTAAAGTCTTAGACTCTTACTCTGGACTAATGGTTAAGGTCTTAACTCTTACTCTGGACTAATGGTTAAGGTCTTAACTCTTACTCGGGCATCATGGTTAAGGTCTTAGACTCTTACTCTGGACTAATGGTTAAGGTCTTAAATCTTACTCTGGACTAATGGTTAAGGTCTTAACTCTTACTCTAGCATCATGGTTAAGGTCTTAACTCTTACTCTGGACTAATGGTTAAGGTCGTAACTCTTACTCTGGCATCATGGTTAAGGTCTTAACTCTTACTCTGGCATCATGGTTAAGGTCTTAACTCTTACTCTGGACTAATGGTTAAGGTCTTAACTCTTACTCTGGACTAATGGTTAAGGTCTTAACTCTTACTCTAGACTAATGGTTAAGGTTTTAACTCTTACTCTGGCATCATGGTTAAGTTCTTCGACTCTTACTCTGGACTAATGGTTAAGGTCTTAACTCATACTCTGGACTAATGGTTCAGGGCTTAACTCTTACTCTGGCATCATGGTTAAGGTCTTAACTCTTACTCTGGACTAATGGTAAGGTCTTAACTCTTACTCTGGGCTAATGGTTAAGGTTTTAACTCTTACTCTGGACTAATGGTTAAGGTCTTAACTCTTACTCTGGACTAATGGTTAAGGTCTTAACTCTTACTCTGGCATCATGGTTAATGTCTTAACTCTTACTCTGGACTAATGGTTAAGGTCTTAACTCTTACTCTGGGCTAATGGTTAAGGTCTTAACTCTTACTCTGGACTAATGGTTAAGGTCTTATCTCTTACTCTGGACTAATGGTTAAGGACTTAGACTCTTACTCTGGCATCATGAATAAGGTCTTAGACTCTTACTCTGGACTACTGGTTAATGTCTTAACTCTTACTCTGGCATCATGGTTAAGGGCTTAACTCTTACTCTGTACTCATGGTTAAGGTCTTAACTCTTACTCTGACATCATGGTTAAGGTCTTAACTCTTACTCTGGACTAATGGTTAAGGTCTTAACTCTCACTCTGGACTAATGGTTAAGGTCTTATCTCTTACTCTGGACTAATGGTTAAGGTCTTAACTCTTACTCTGGACTAATGGTTAAGGTCTTAACTCTTGCTCTGGCATCATGGTTAAGGTCTTAACTAGGGGTGGGCGGAATTTGCGGAATTAACCTTCGCAAATTATCGCGAGAATGTTTAAAATTATCGCAAACAAGCAGAAATATCGCGAAGATGCGGAAGTTTTTTTCCGGCATGTTCGCGCGATTTTCTGCATGGTTGCGGGTCGCCAACTTACCCATGTGGCTGCTTGCGGGCGCGGCCATCTTGTTTTGAGTTGTTCTCGCGGTGCATGATCGCGAGAAGAAAGACGTGATCGCGCGACGCATGACGTCACTGCGGGCGCGAACTGTCGCGAGACAGCGCAAATGGCTAAAAACAATACAACATCTCATGGAGAACGCGACCGGATCAAGAAAACTTGTCGGCGAACGCAGGGATTCAGGTAAGGCGATCGCGCGCGCGCGAGAATGTATCATTTTACAGCGCGAGCAAGAAACAAATTATCGCCAAGCTGCGGAAACCGGAATTTTTGACATTTTCGCGCTCTCCGCGGAACGCAAAAATGTCAAATTATCGCAATTTCCGCGAACGGAACGAAATTTTTGCCCAGGCCTAGTCTTAACTCTTACTCTGGACTAATGGTTAAGGACTTAGACTCTTACTCTGGCATCATGAATATGGTCGTAGACTCTTACGCTGGACTACTGGTTAATGTCTTAACTCTTACTCTGGCATCATGGTTAAGGGCTTAACTCTTACTCTGTACTCATGGTTAAGGTCTTAACTCTTACTCTGACATCATGGTTAAGGTCTTAACTCTTACTCTGGACTAATGGTTAAGGTCTTAACTCTCACTCTGGACTAATGGTTAAGGTCTTAACTCTTACTCTAGCATCATGGTTAAGGTCTTAACTCTTACTCTGGACTAATGGTTAAGGTCTTAACTCTTACTCTGGCATCATGGTTAAGGTCTTAGACTCTTACTCTGGACTAATGGTTAAGGTCTTAACTCTTACTCTGGCATCATGGTTAAGGTCTTAACTCTTACTCTGGACTAATGGGTAAGGTCTTCGACTCTTACTCTGGACTAATGGTTAAGGTCTTAACTCTTTCTCTGGGCTAGTGGTTAATGTCTTAGACTCTTACTCTGGCATCATGGTTAAGGTCTTAGACTCTTACTCTGGCATCAAGGTTAAGGTCTTAACTCTTACTCTGGCATCATGGTTAAGGTCTTAACTCTTACTCTGGACTAATGGTTAAGGTCTGAACTCTTACTCTGGACTAATGGTTAAGGTCTTAACTCTTACTCTGGACTAATGGTTAAGGTCTTAACTCTTACTCTGGACTAATGGTTAAGGTCTTAGACTCTTACTCTCGACTAATGGTTAAGGTCCTAACTCTTACTCTGGCATCATGGTTAAGGTCTTAGACTCTTACTCTGGACTAATGGTTAAGGTCTTAACTCATAATCTGGACTAATGGTTAAGGTCTTAGACTCTTACTCTGGACTAATGGTTAAGGTCCTAACTCTTACTCTGGACTAATGGTTAAGGTCTTAACTCTTACTCTGGCATCATGGTTAAGGTCTTAACTCTTACTCTGGACTAATGGTTAAGGTCTTAACTCTTACTCTTGACTAATGGTTAAGGTCTTAACTCTTACTCTGGACTAATGGTTAAGGTCTTAGACTCTTACTCTGGCATCATGGTTAAGGTCTTAACTCTTACTCTGGCATCATGGTTAAGGTCTTAACTCTTACTCTGGCATCATGGTTAAGGTCTTAACTCTTACTCTGGACTAAAGGTTAAGGTCTTAACTCTTACTCTGGACTAATGGTTAAGGTCTTAACTCTTACGCTGGCATCATGGTTAAGGTCTTAACTCTTACTCTGGACTAATGGTTAAGGTCTTAACTCTTAGTCTGGGCTAATGGTTAAGGTCTTAACTCTTACTCTGGACTAATGGTTAAGGTCTTAACTCTTACTCTGGACTAATGGTTAAGGTCTTAACTCTTACTCTGGACTAATGGTTAAGGTCTTAACTCTTACTCTGGCATCATGGTTAATGTCTTAACTCTTATACTGGACTAATGGTTAACGTCTTAACTCTTACTCTGGGCTAATGGTTAAGGTCTTAACTCTTACTCTGGACTAATGGTTAAGGTCTTATCTCTTACTCTGGACTAATGGTTAAGGACTTAGACTCTTACTCTGGCATCATGAATAAGGTCTTAGACTCTTACTCTGGACTACTGGTTAATGTCTTAACTCTTACTCTGGCATCATGGTTAAGGTCTTAACTCTCACTCTGGCATCATGGTTAAGGTCTTAACTCTTACTCTGTACTCATGGTTAAGGTCTTAACTCTTACTCTGACATCATGGTTAAGGTCTTAACTCTTACTCTGGACTAATGGTTAAGGTCTTAACTCTCACTCTGGACTAATGGTTAAGGTCTTAACTCTTACTCTAGCATCATGGTTAAGGTCTTAACTCTTACTCTGGACTAATGGTTAAGGTCTTAACTCTTACTCTGGCATCATTGTTAAGGTCTTAGACTCTTACTCTGGACTAATGGTTAAGGTCTTAACTCTTACTCTGGCATCATGGTTAAGGTCTTAACTCTTACTCTGGACTAATGGTTAAGGTCTTAGACTCTTACTCGGGACTAATGGTTAAGGTCTTAACTCTTTCTCTGGGCTAATGGTTAAGGTCTTAGACTCTTACTCTGGCATCATGGTTAAGGTCTTAGACTCTTACTCTGGCATCAAGGTTAAGGTCTTGACTCTTACTCTGGCATCATGGTTAAGGTCTTAACTCTTACTCTGGACTAATGGTTATGGTCTGAACTCTTACTCTGGACTAATGGTTAAGGTCTTAACTCTTACTCTGGACTAATGGTTAAGGTCTTAACTCTTACTCTGGACTAATGGTTAAGGTCTTAGACTCTTACTCTCGACTAATGGTTAAGGTCCTAACTCTTACTCTGGCATCATGGTTAAGGTCTTAGACTCTTACTCTGGACTATTGGCTAACGTCTTAACTCATACTCTGGACTAATGGTTAAAGTCTTAGACTCTTACTCTGGACTAATGGTTAAGGTCTTAACTCTTACTCTGGACTAATGGTTAAGGTCTTAACTCTTACTCTGGACTAATGGTTAAGGTCTTAACTCTTATTCGGGCATCATGGTTAAGGTCTTAGACTCTTACTCTGGACTAATGGTTAAGGTCTTAAATCTTACTCTGGACTAATGGTTAAGGTCTTAACTCTTACTCTAGCATCATGGTTAAGGTCTTAACTCTTACTCTGGACTAATGGTTAAGGTCTTAACTCTTACTCTGGCATCATGGTTAAGGTCTTAACTCTTACTCTGGCATCATGGTTAAGGTCTTAACTCTTACTCTGGACTAATGGTTAAGGTCTTAACTCTTACTCTGGACTAATGGTTAAGGTCTTAACTCTTACTCTGGCATCATGGTTAAGTTCTTCGACTCTTACTCTGGACTAATGGTTAAGGTCTTAACTCTTACTCTGGACTAATGGTTCAGGGCTTAACTCTTACTCTGGCATCATGGTTAAGGTCTTAACTCTTACTCTGGACTAATGGTAAGGTCTTAACTCTTACTCTGGGCTAATGGTTAAGGTCTTAACTCTTACTCTGGACTAATGGTTAAGGTCTTAACTCTTACTCTGGACTAATGGTTAAGGTCTTAACTCTTACTCTGGACTAATGGTTAAGGTCTTAACTCTTACTCTGGCATCATGGTTAATGTCTTAACTCTTACTCTGGACTAATGGTTAAGGTCTTAACTCTTACTCTGGGCTAATGGTTAAGGTCTTAACTCTTACTCTGGACTAATGGTTAAGGTCTTATCTCTTACTCTGGACTAATGGTTAAGGACTTAGACTCTTACTCTGGCATCATGAATAAGGTCTTAGACTCTTACTCTGGACTACTGGTTAATGTCTTAACTCTTACTCTGGCATCATGGTTAAGGGCTTAACTCTTACTCTGTACTCATGGTTAAGGTCTTAACTCTTACTCTGACATCATGGTTAAGGTCTTAACTCTTACTCTGGACTAATGGTTAAGGTCTTAACTCTCACTCTGGACTAATGGTTAAGGTCTTAACTCTTACTCTAGCATCATAGTTAAGGTCTTAACTCTTACTCTGGACTAATGGTTAAGGTCTTAACTCTTACTCTGGACTAATGGTTAAGGTCTTAACTCTTACTCTGGACTAATGGTTAAGGTCTTAGACTCTTACTCTGGACTAATGGTTAAGGTCTTAACTCTTACTCTGGCATCATGGTTAAAGTCTTAACTCTTACTCTGGACTAATGGTTAAGGTCTTAGACTCTTACTCTGGACTAATGGTTAAGGTCTTAACTCTTTCTCTGGGCTAATGGTTAAGGTCTTAGACTCTTACTCTGGACTAATGGTTAAGGTCCTAACTCTTACTCTGGGCTAATGGTTAAGGTCTTAACTCTTACTCTGGACTAATGGTTAAGTTCTTAACTCTTACTCTGGACTAATGGTTAAGGTCTTAACTCTTACTCTGGGCTAATGATTAAGGTCTTAACTCTTACTCTGGCATCATGGTTAAGGTCTTAACTCTCACTCTGGACTAATGGTTAAGGTCTTAACTCTTACTCTGGACTAATGTTTAAGGTCTTAACTCTTACTCTAGACTAATGGTTAAGGTTTTAACTCTTACTCTGGCATCATGGTTAAGGTCTTCGACTCTTACTCTGGACTAATGGTTAAGGTCTTAACTCTTACTCTGAACTAATGGTTAAGGGCTTAACTCTTACTCGGGCATCATGGTTAGGTCTTAGACTCTTACTCTGGACTAATGGTTACGGTCTTAAATCTTACTCTGGACTAATGGTTAAGGTCTTAACTCTTACTCTAGCATCCTAGCATCATGGTTAAGGTCTTAACTCTTACTCTGGACTAATGGTTAAGGTCTTACCTCTTACTCTGGCATCATGGTTAAGGTCTTAACTCTTACTCTGGACTAATGGTTAAGGTCTTAACTCTTACTCTGGACTAATGGTTAAGGTCTTAACTCTTACTCTAGACTAATGGTTAAGGTTTTAACTCTTACTCTGGCATCATGGTTAAGTTCTTCGACTCTTACTCTGGACTAATGGTTAAGGTCTTAACTCTTACTCTGGACTAATGGTTAAGGGCTTAACTCTTACTCTGGCATCATGGTTAAGGTCTTAACTCTTACTCTGGACTAATGGTAAGGTCTTAACTCTTACTCTGGGCTAATGGTTAAGGTCTTAACTCTGACTCTGGACTAATGGTTAAGGTCTTAACTCTTACTCTGGACTAATGGTTAAGGTCTTAACTCTTACTCTGGACTAATGGTTAAGGTCTTAACTCTTACTCTGGCATCATGGTTAATGTCTTAACTCTTACTCTGGACTAATGGTTAAGGTCTTAACTCTTACTCTGGGCTAATGGTTAAGGTCTTAACTCTTACTCTGGACTGATGGTTAAGGTCTTATCTCTTACTCTGGACTAATGGTTAAGGACTTAGACTCTTACTCTGGCATCATGAATAAGGTCTTAGACTCTTACTCTGGACTACTGGTTAATGTCTTAACTCTTACTCTGGCATCATGGTTAAGGGCTTAACTCTTACTCTGTACTCATGGTTAAGGTCTTAACTCTTACTCTGACATCATGGTTAAGGTCTTAACTCTTACTCTGGACTAATGGTTAAGGTCTTAACTCTCACTCTGGACTAATGGTTAAGGTCTTAACTCTTACTCTAGCATCATAGTTAAGGTCTTAACTCTTACTCTGGACTAATGGTTAAGGTCTTAACTCTTACTCTGGACTAATGGTTAAGGTCTTAACTCTTACTCTGGCACCATGGTTAAGGTCTTAGACTCTTACTCTGGACTAATGGTTAAGGTCTTAACTCTTACTCTGGCATCATGGTTAAAGTCTTAACTCTTACTCTGGACTAATGGTTAAGGTCTTAGACTCTTACTCTGGACTAATGGTTAAGGTCTTAACTCTTTCTCTGGGCTAATGGTTAAGGTCTTAACTCTTACTCTGGCATCATGGTTAAGGTCTTAACTCTTACTCTGGACTAATGGTTAAGGTCTTAACTCTTACTCTGGACTAATGTTTAAGGTCTTAACTCTTACTCTAGACTAATGGTTAAGGTTTTAACTCTTACTCTGGCATCATGGTTAAGGTCTTCGACTCTTACTCTGGACTAATGGTTAATGTCTTAACTCTTACTCTGGACTAATGGTTAAGGGCTTAACTCTTACTCTGGCATCATGGTTAAGGTCTTAACTCTTACTCTGGACTAATGGTAAGGTCTTAACTCTTACTCTGGGCTAATGGTTAAGGTCTTAACTCTTTCTCTGGACTAATGGTTAAGGTCTTAACTCTTACTCCGGACTAATGGTTAAGGTCTTAACTCTTACTCTGGACTAATGGTTAAGGTCTTAACTCTTACTCTGGCATCATGGTTAATGTCTTAACTCTTACTCTGGACTAATGGTTAAGGTCTTAACTCTTACTCTGGGCTAATGGTTAAGGTCTTAACTCTTACTCTGGACTAATGGTTAAGGTCTTATCTCTTACTCTGGACTAATGGTTAAGGACTTAGACTCTTACTCTGGCATCATGAATAAGGTCTTAGACTCTTACTCTGGACTACTGGTTAATGTCTTAACTCTTACTCTGGCATCATGGTTAAGGGCTTAACTCTTACTCTGTACTCATGGTTAAGGTCTTAACTCTTACTCTGACATCATGGTTAAGGTCTTAACTCTTACTCTGGACTAATGGTTAAGGTCTTAACTCTTACTCTGGCATCATGGTTAAGGTCTTAACTCTTACTCTGGACTAATGGTTAAGGTCTTAACTCTTACTCTTGACTAATGGTTAAGGTCTTAACTCTTACTCTGAACTAATGGTTAAGGTCTTAGACTCTTACTCTGGCATCATGGTTAAGGTCTTAACTCTTACTCTGGCATCATCGTTAAGGTCTTAACTCTTACTCTGGCATCATGGTTAAGGTCTTAACTCTGACTCTGGACTAATGGTTAAGGTCTTAACTCTTACTCTGGACTAATGGTTAAGTTCTTAACTCTTACACTGGCATCATGGTTAAGGTCTTAACTCTTACTCTGGACTAATGGTTAAGGTCTTAACTCTTAGTCTGGGCTAATGGTTAAGGTCTTAACTCTTACTCTGGACTAATGGTTAAGGTCTTAACTCTTACTCTGGACTAATGGTTAAGGTCTTAACTCTTAGTCTGGGCTAATGGTTAAGGTCTTAACTCTTACTCTGGACTAATGGTTAAGGTCTATCATGGTTAAGGTCTTAGACTCTTACTCTGGACTAATGGTTAAGGTCTTAACTCTTACTCTGGCATCATGGTTAAGGTCTTAAATCTTACTCTGGACTCATGTTTAAGGTCTTAGACTCTTACTCTGGACTAATGGTTAAGGTCTTAACTCTTTCTCTGGGCTAATGGTTAAGGTCTTAGACTCTTACTCTGGCATCATGGTTAAGGTCTTAGACTCTTACTCTGGCATCAAGGTTAAGGTCTTAACTCTTACTCTGGCATCATGGTTAAGGTCTTAACTCTTACTCTGGACTAATGGTTAAGGTCTTAACTCTTACTCTGGCATCATGGTTAAGGTCTTAACTCTTACTCTGTCATCATGGTTAAGGTCTTACCTCTTACTCTGGACTAATGGTTAAGGTCTTAAATCTTACTCTGGACTAATGGTTAAGGTCTTAACTCTTACTCTAGCATCATGGTTAAGGTCTTAACTCTTACTCTGGACTAATGGTTAAGGTCTTAACTCTTACTCTGGCATCATGGTTAAGGTCTTAACTCTTACTCTGGCATCATGGTTAAGGTCTTACCTCTTACTCTGGACTAATGGTTAAGGTCTTAGACTCTTACTCTGGACTAATGGTTAAGGTCTTAACTCTTACTCGGGCATCATGGTTAAGGTCTTAGACTCTTACTCTGGACTAATGGTTAAGGTCTTAAATCTTACTCTGGACTAATGGTTAAGGTCTTAACTCTTACTCTAGCATCATGGTTAAGGTCTTAACTCTTACTCTGGACTAATGGTTAAGGTCTTAACTCTTACTCTGGCATCATGGTTAATGTCTTAACTCTTACTCTGGACTAATGGTTAAGGTCTTAACTCTTACTCTGGACTAATGGTTAAGGTCTTAACTCTTACTCTAGCATCATGGTTAAGGTCTTAACTCTTACTCTGGCATCATGGTTAAGGTCTTAGACTCTTACTCTGGCATCATGGTTAAGGTCTTAACTCTTACTCTGGACTAATGGTTAAGGTCTTAACTCTTACTCTGGACTAATGGTTAAGGTCTTAACTCTTACTCTAGACTAATGGTTAAGGTTTTAACTCTTACTCTGGCATCATGGTTAAGTTCTTCGACTCTTACTCTGGACTAATGGTTAAGGTCTTAACTCTTACTCTGGACTAATGGTTAAGGGCTTAACTCTTACTCTGGCATCATGGTTAAGGTCTTAACTCTTACTCTGGACTAATGGTAAGGTCTTAACTCTTACTCTGGGCTAATGGTTAAGGTCTTAACTCTTACTCTGGACTAATGGTTAAGGTCTTAACTCTTACTCTGGACTAATGGTTAAGGTCTTAACTCTTTCTCTGGACTAATGGTTAAGGTCTTAACTCTTACTCTGGCATCATGGTTAAGGTCTTAGACTCTTACTCTGGACTAATGGTTAAGGTCTTAACTCTTACTCTGGCATCATGGTTAAAGTCTTAACTCTTACTCTGGACTAATGGTTAAGGTCTTAGACTCTTACTCTGGACTAATGGTTAAGGTCTTAACTCTTTCTCTGGGCTAATGGTTAAGGTTTTAGACTCTTACTCTGGACTAATGGTTAAGGTCCTAACTCTTACTCTGGGCTAATGGTTAAGGTCTTAACTCTTACTCTGGACTAATGGTTAAGTTATTAACTCTTACATTGGACTAATGGTTAAGGTCTTAACTCTTACTCTGGGCTAATGATTAAGGTCTTAACTCTTACTCTGGCATCATGGTTAAGGTCTTAACTCTTACTCTGGACTAATGGTTAAGGTCTTAACTCTTACTCTGGACTAATGTTTAAGGTATTAACTCTTACTCTAGACTAATGGTTAAGGTTTTAACTCTTACTCTGGCATCATGGTTAAGGTCTTCGACTCTTACTCTGGACTAATGGTTAAGGTCTTAACTCTTACTCTGGACTAATGGTTAAGGGCTTAACTCTTACTCGGGCATCATGGTTAAGGTCTTAGACTCTTACTCTGGACTAATGGTTAAGGTCTTAAATCTTACTCTGGACTAATGGTTAAGGTCTTAACTCTTACTCTAGCATCCTAGCATCATGGTTAAGGTCTTAACTCTTACTCTGGACTAATGGTTAAGGTCTTAACTCTTACTCTGGCATCATGGTTAAGGTCTTAACTCTTACTCTGGCATCATGGTTAAGGTCTTAACTCTTACTCTGGACTAATGGTTAAGGTCTTAACTCTTACTCTGGACTAATGGTTAAGGTCTTAACTCTTACTCTAGACTAATGGTTAAGGTTTTAACTCTTACTCTGGCATCATGGTTAAGTTCTTCGACTCTTACTCTGGACTAATGGTTAAGGTCTTAACTCTTACTCTGGACTAATGGTTAAGGGCTTAACTCTTACTCTGGCATCATGGTTAAGGTCTTAACTCTTACTCTGGACTAATGGTAAGGTCTTAACTCTTACTCTGGGCTAATGGTTAAGGTCTTAACTCTTACTCTGGACTAATGGTTAAGGTCTTAACTCTTACTCTGGACTAATGGTTAAGGTCTTAACTCTTACTCTGGACTAATGGTTAAGGTCTTAACTCTTACTCTGGCATCATGGTTAATGTCTTAACTCTTACTCTGGACTAATGGTTAAGGTCTTAACTCTTACTCTGGGCAAATGGTTAAGGTCTTAACTCTTACTCTGGACTGATGGTTAAGGTCTTATCTCTTACTCTGGACTAATGGTTAAGGACTTAGACTCTTACTCTGGCATCATGAATAAGGTCTTAACTCTTACTCTGGACTAATGGTTAAGGTCTTAACTCTCACTCTGGACTAATGGTTAAGGTCTTAACTCTTACTCTAGCATCATAGTTAAGGTCTTAATCTTACTCTGGACTAATGGTTAAGGTCTTAACTCTTACTCTGGACTAATGGTTAAGGTCTTAACTCTTACTCTGGCATCATGGTTAAGGTCTTAGACTCTTACTCTGGACTAATGGTTAAGTTCTTAACTCTTACTCTGGCATCATGGTTAAAGTCTTAACTCTTACTCTGGACTAATGGTTAAGGTCTTAACTCTCACTCTGGACTAATGGTTAAGGTCTTAACTCTTACTCTAGCATCATAGTTAAGGTCTTAACTCTTACTCTGGACTAATGGTTAAGGTCTTAACTCTTACTCTGGACTAATGGTTAAGGTCTTAACTCTTACTCTGGACTAATGGTTAAGGTCTTAGACTCTTACTCTGGACTAATGGTTAAGGTCTTAACTCTTACTCTGGCATCATGGTTAAAGTCTTAACTCTTACTCTGGACTAATGGTTAAGGTCTTCGACTCTTACTCTGGACTAATGGTTAAGGTCTTAACTCTTTCTCTGGGCTAATGGTTAAGGTCTTAGACTCTTACTCTGGACTAATGGTTAAGGTCCTAACTCTTACTCTGGGCTAATGGTTAAGGTCTTAACTCTTACTCTGGACTAATGGTTAAGTTCTTAACTCTTACTCTGGACTAATGGTTAAGGTCTTAACTCTTACTCTGGGCTAATGATTAAGGTCTTAACTCTTACTCTGGCATCATGGTTAAGGTCTTAACTCTCACTCTGGACTAATGGTTAAGGTCTTAACTCTTACTCTGGACTAATGTTTAAGGTCTTAACTCTTACTCTAGACTAATGGTTAAGGTTTTAACTCTTACTCTGGCATCATGGTTAAGGTCTTCGACTCTTACTCTGGACTAATGGTTAAGGTCTTAACTCTTACTCTGGACTAATGGTTAAGGGCTTAACTCTTACTCGGGCATCATGGTTAGGTCTTAGACTCTTACTCTGGACTAATGGTTACGGTCTTAAATCTTACTCTGGACTAATGGTTAAGGGCTTAACTCTTACTCTAGCATCCTAGCATCATGGTTAAGGTCTTAACTCTTACTCTGGACTAATGGTTAAGGTCTTACCTCTTACTCTGGCATCATGGTTAAGGTCTTAACTCTTACTCTGGCATCATGGTTAAGGTCTTAACTCTTACTCTGGACTAATGGTTAAGGTCTTAACTCTTACTCTGGACTAATGGTTAAGGTCTTAACTCTTACTCTAGACTAATGGTTAAGGTTTTAACTCTTACTCTGGCATCATGGTTAAGTTCTTCGACTCTTACTCTGGACTAATGGTTAAGGTCTTAACTCTTACTCTGGACTAATGGTTAAGGGCTTAACTCTTACTCTGGCATCATGGTTAAGGTCTTAACTCTTACTCTGGACTAATGGTAAGGTCTTAACTCTTACTCTGGGCTAATGGTTAAGGTCTTAACTCTGACTCTGGACTAATGGTTAAGGTCTTAACTCTTACTCTGGACTAATGGTTAAGGTCTTAACTCTTACTCTGGACTAATGGTTAAGGTCTTAACTCTTACTCTGGCATCATGGTTAATGTCTTAACTCTTACTCTGGACTAATGGTTAAGGTCTTAACTCTTACTCTGGGCTAATGGTTAAGGTCTTAACTCTTACTCTGGACTGATGGTTAAGGTCTTATCTCTTACTCTGGACTAATGGTTAAGGACTTAGACTCTTACTCTGGCATCATGAATAAGGTCTTAGACTCTTACTCTGGACTACTGGTTAATGTCTTAACTCTTACTCTGGCATCATGGTTAAGGGCTTAACTCTTACTCTGTACTCATGGTTAAGGTCTTAACTCTTACTCTGACATCATGGTTAAGGTCTTAACTCTTACTCTGGACTAATGGTTAAGGTCTTAACTCTCACTCTGGACTAATGGTTAAGGTCTTAACTCTTACTCTAGCATCATAGTTAAGGTCTTAACTCTTACTCTGGACTAATGGTTAAGGTCTTAACTCTTACTCTGGACTAATGGTTAAGGTCTTAACTCTTACTCTGGCATCATGGTTAAGGTCTTAGACTCTTACTCTGGACTAATGGTTAAGGTCTTAACTCTTACTCTGGCATCATGGTTAAAGTCTTAACTCTTACTCTGGACTAATGGTTAAGGTCTTAGACTCTTACTCTGGACTAATGGTTAAGGTCTTAACTCTTTCTCTGGGCTAATGGTTAAGGTCTTAGACTCTTACTCTGGACTAATGGTTAAGGTCCTAACTCTTACTCTGGGCGAATGGTTAAGGTCTTAACTCTTACTCTGGACTAATGGTTAAGTTCTTAACTCTTACTCTGGACTAATGGTTAAGGTCTTAACTCTTACTCTGGGCTAATGATTAAGGTCTTAACTCTTACTCTGGCATCATGGTTAAGGTCTTAACTCTTACTCTGGACTAATGGTTAAGGTCTTAACTCTTACTCTGGACTAATGTTTAAGGTCTTAACTCTTACTCTAGACTAATGGTTAAGGTTTTAACTCTTACTCTGGCATCATGGTTAAGGTCTTCGACTCTTACTCTGGACTAATGGTAAGGTCTTAACTCTTACTCTGGGCTAATGGTTAAGGTCTTAACTCTTACTCTGGACTAATGGTTAAGGTCTTAACTCTTACTCTGGGCTAATGGTTAAGGTCTTAACTCTTACTCTGGACTGATGGTTAAGGTCTTATCTCTTACTCTGGACTAATGGTTAAGGACTTAGACTCTTACTCTGGCATCATGAATAAGGTCTTAGACTCTTACTCTGGACTACTGGTTAATGTCTTAACTCTTACTCTGGCATCATGGTTAAGGGCTTAACTCTTACTCTGTACTCATGGTTAAGGTCTTAACTCTTACTCTGACATCATGGTTAAGGTCTTAACTCTTACTCTGGACTAATGGTTAAGGTCTTAACTCTCACTCTGGACTAATGGTTAAGGTCTTAACTCTTACTCTAGCATCATAGTTAAGGTCTTAATCTTACTCTGGACTAATGGGTAAGGTCTTAACTCTTACTCTGGACTAATGGTTAAGGTCTTAACTCTTACTCTGGCATCATGGTTAAGGTCTTAGACTCTTACTCTGGACTAATGGTTAAGGTCTTAACTCTTACTCTGGCATCATGGTTAAAGTCTTAACTCTTACTCTGGACTAATGGTTAAGGTCTTAGACTCTTACTCTGGACTAATGGTTAAGGTCTTAACTCTTTCTCTGGGCTAATGGTTAAGGTCTTAACTCTTACTCTGGACTAATGGTTAAGGTCTTAACTCTTACTCTGGCATCATGGTTAAGGTCTTAGACTCTTACTCTGGACTAATGGTTAAGGTCTTAACTCTTACTCTGGCATCATGGTTAAAGTCTTAACTCTTACTCTGGACTAATGGTTAAGGTCTTAGACTCTTACTCTGGACTAATGGTTAAGGTCTTAACTCTTTCTCTGGGCTAATGGTTAAGGTCTTAGACTCTTACTCTGGACTAATGGTTAAGGTCCTAACTCTTACTCTGGGCTAATGGTTAAGGTCTTAACTCTTACTCTGGACTAATGGTTAAGTTCTTAACTCTTACTCTGGACTAATGGTTAAGGTCTTAACTCTTACTCTGGGCTAATGATTAAGGTCTTAACTCTTACTCTGGCATCATGGTTAAGGTCTTAACTCTTACTCTGGACTAATGGTTAAGGTCTTAACTCTTACTCTGGACTAATGTTTAAGGTCTTAACTCTTACTCTAGACTAATGGTTAAGGTTTTAACTCTTACTCTGGCATCATGGTTAAGGTCTTCGACTCTTACTCTGGACTAATGGTTAAGGTCTTAACTCTTACTCTAGACTAATGGTTAAGGTTTTAACTCTTACTCTGGCATCATGGTTAAGGTCTTCGACTCTTACTCTGGACTAATGGTTAAGGTCTTAACTCTTACTCTGGACTAATGGTTAAGGGCTTAACTCTTACTCGGGCATCATGGTTAAGGTCTTAGACTCTTACTCTGGACTAATGGTTAAGGTCTTAAATCTTACTCTGGACTAATGGTTAAGGTCTTAACTCTTACTCTAGCATCATGGTTAAGGTCTTAACTCTTACTCTGGACTAATGGTTAAGGTCTTAACTCTTACTCTGGCATCATGGTTAAGGTCTTAACTCTTACTCTGGACTAATGGTTAAGGTCTTAACTCTTACTCTGGACTAATGGTTAAGGTCTTAACTCTTACTCTAGACTAATGGTTAAGGTTTTAACTCTTACTCTGGCATCATGGTTAAGTTCTTCGACTCTTACTCTGGACTAATGGTTAAGGTCTTAACTCATACTCTGGACTAATGGTTCAGGGCTTAACTCTTACTCTGGCATCATGGTTAAGGTCTTAACTCTTACTCTGGACTAATGGTAAGGTCTTAACTCTTACTCTGGGCTAATGGTTAAGGTCTTAACTCTTACTCTGGACTAATGGTTAAGGTCTTAACTCTTACTCTGGACTAATGGTTAAGGTCTTAACTCTTACTCTGGACTAATGGTTAAGGTCTTAACTCTTACTCTGGCATCATGGTTAATGTCTTAACTCTTACTCTGGACTAATGGTTAAGGTCTTAACTCTTACTCTGGGCTAATGGTTAAGGTCTTAACACTTACTCTGGACTAATGGTTAAGGTCTTATCTCTTACTCTGGACTAATGGTTAAGGACTTAGACTCTTACTCTGGCATCATGAATAAGGTCTTAGACTCTTACTCTGGACTACTGGTTAATGTCTTAACTCTTACTCTGGCATCATGGTTAAGGGCTTAACTCTTACTCTGTACTCATGGTTAAGGTCTTAACTCTTACTCTGACATCATGGTTAAGGTCTTAACTCTTACTCTGGACTAATGGTTAAGGTCTTAACTCTCACTCTGGACTAATGGTTAAGGTCTTAACTCTTACTCTAGCATCATAGTTAAGGTCTTAACTCTTACTCTGGACTAATGGTTAAGGTCTTAACTCTTACTCTGGACTAATGGTTAAGGTCTTAACTCTTACTCTGGACTAATGGTTAAGGTCTTAGACTCTTACTCTGGACTAATGGTTAAGGTCTTAACTCTTACTCTGGCATCATGGTTAAAGTCTTAACTCTTACTCTGGACTAATGGTTAAGGTCTTAGACTCTTACTCTGGACTAATGGTTAAGGTCTTAACTCTTTCTCTGGGCTAATGGTTAAGGTCTTAGACTCTTACTCTGGACTAATGGTTAAGGTCCTAACTCTTACTCTGGGCTAATGGTTAAGGTCTTAACTCTTACTCTGGCATCATGGTTAAGGTCTTAACTCTTACTCTGGATTAATGGTAAGGTCTTAACTCTTACTCTGGGCTAATGGTTAAGGTCTTAACTCTTACTCTGGACTAATGGTTAAGGTCTTAACTCTTACTCTGGACTAATGGTTAAGGTCTTAACTCTTACTCTGGACTAATGGTTAAGGTCTTAACTCTTACTCTGGCATCATGGTTAATGTCTTAACTCTTACTCTGGACTAATGGTTAAGGTCTTAACTCTTACTCTGGGCTAATGGTTAAGGTCTTAACTCTTACTCAGGACTAATGGTTAAGGTCTTATCTCTTACTCTGGACTAATGGTTAAGGACTTAGACTCTTACTCTGGCATCATGAATAAGGTCTTAGACTCTTACTCTGGATTACTGGTTAATGTCTTAACTCTTACTCTGGCATCATGGTTAAGGGCTTAACTCTTACTCTGTACTCATGGTTAAGGTCTTAACTCTTACTCTGACATCATGGTTAAGGTCTTAACTCTTACTCTGGACTAATGGTTAAGGTCTTAACTCTCACTCTGGACTAATGGTTAAGGTCTTAACTCTTACTCTAGCATCATAGTTAAGGTCTTAACTCTTACTCTGGACTAATGGTTAAGGTCTTAACTCTTACTCTGGACTAATGGTTAAGGTCTTAACTCTTACTCTGGACTAATGGTTAAGGTCTTAACTCTTACTCTGGCATCATGGTTAAGGTCTTAACTCTTACTCTGGACTAATGGTTAAGGACTTAGACTCTTACTCTGGCATCATGAATATGGTCGTAGACTCTTACGCTGGACTACTGGTTAATGTCTTAACTCTTACTCTGGCATCATGGTTAAGGGCTTAACTCTTACTCTGTACTCATGGTTAAGGTCTTAACTCTTACTCTGACATCATGGTTAAGGTCTTAACTCTTACTCTGGACTAATGGTTAAGGTCTTAACTCTCACTCTGGACTAATGGTTAAGGTCTTAACTCTTACTCTAGCATCATGGTTAAGGTCTTAACTCTTACTCTGCACTAATGGTTAAGGTCTTAACTCTTACTCTGGCATCATGGTTAAGGTCTTAGACTCTTACTCTGGCATCATGGTTAAGGTCTTAACTCTTACTCTGGACTAATGGGTAAGGTCTTAGACTCTTACTCTGGACTAATGGTTAAGGTCTTAACTCTTTCTCTGGGCTAGTGGTTAAGGTCTTAGACTCTTACTCTGGCATCATGGTTAAGGTCTTAGACTCTTACTCTGGCATCAAGGTTAAGGTCTTAACTCTTACTCTGGCATCATGGTTAAGGTCTTAACTCTTACTCTGGTCTAATGGTTAAGGTTTGAACTCTTACTCTGGACTAATGGTTAAGGTCTTAACTCTTACTCTGGACTAATGGTTAAGGTCTTAACTCTTACTCTGGACTAATGGTTAAGGTCTTAGACTCTTACTCTCGACTAATGGTTAAGGTCCTAACTCTTACTCTGGCATCATGGTTAAGGTCTTAGACTCTTACTCTGGACTAATGGTTAAGGTCTTAACTCATACTCTGGACTAATGGTTAAGGTCTTAGACTCTTACTCTGGACTAATGGTTAAGGTCTTAACTCTTACTCTGGACTAATGGTTAAGGTCTTAACTCTTACTCTGGCATCATGGTTAAGGTCTTAACTCTTACTCTGGACTAATGGTTAAGGTCTTAACTCTTACTCTTGACTAATGGTTAAGGTCTTAACTCTTACTCTGGACTAATGGTTAAGGTCTTAGACTCTTACTCTGGCATCATGGTTAAGGTCTTAACTCTTACTCTGGCATCATCGTTAAGGTCTTAACTCTTACTCTGGCATCATGGTTAAGGTCTTAACTCTTACTCTGGACTAATGGTTAAGGTCTTAACTCTTACTCTGGACTAATGGTTAAGGTCTTAACTCTTACGCTGGCATCATGGTTAAGGTCTTAACTCTTACTCTGGACTAATGGTTAAGGTCTTAACTCTTAGTCTGGGCTAATGGTTAAGGTCTTAACTCTTACTCTGGACTAATGGTTAAGGTCTTAACTCTTACTCTGGACTAATGGTTAAGGTCTTAACTCTTACTCTGGACTAATATTTAAGGTCTTAACTCTTACTCTGGCATCATGGTTAATGTCTTAACTCTTATTCTGGACTAATGGTTAAGGTCTTAACTCTTACTCTGGGCTAATGGTTAAGGTCTTAACTCTTACTCTGGACTAATGGTTAAGGTCTTAACTCTTACTCTGGCATCATGGTTAAGGTCTTAACTCTTACTCTGGACTAATGGTTAAGGACTTAGACTCTTACTCTGGCATCATGAATATGGTCGTAGACTCTTACGCTGGACTACTGGTTAATGTCTTAACTCTTACTCTGGCATCATGGTTAAGGGCTTAACTCTTACTCTGTACTCATGGTTAAGGTCTTAACTCTTACTCTGACATCATGGTTAAGGTCTTAACTCTTACTCTGGACTAATGGTTAAGGTCTTAACTCTCACTCTGGACTAATGGTTAAGGTCTTAACTCTTACTCTAGCATCATGGTTAAGGTCTTAACTCTTACTCTGGACTAATGGTTAAGGTCTTAACTCTTACTCTGGCATCATGGTTAAGGTCTTAGACTCTTACTCTGGACTAATGGTTAAGGTCTTAACTCTTACTCTGGCATCATGGTTAAGGTCTTAACTCTTACTCTGGACTAATGGGTAAGGTCTTAGACTCTTACTCTGGACTAATGGTTAAGGTCTTAACTCTTTCTCTGGGCTAGTGGTTAAGGTCTTAGACTCTTACTCTGGCATCATGGTTAAGGTCTTAGACTCTTACTCTGGCATCAAGGTTAAGGTCTTAACTCTTACTCTGGCATCATGGTTAAGGTCTTAACTCTTACTCTGGACTAATGGTTAAGGTCTGAACTCTTACTCTGGACTAATGGTTAAGGTCTTAACTCTTACTCTGGACTAATGGTTAAGGTCTTAACTCTTACTCTGGACTAATGGTTAAGGTCTTAGACTCTTACTCTCGACTAATGGTTAAGGTCCTAACTCTTACTCTGGCATCATGGTTAAGGTCTTAGACTCTTACTCTGGACTAATGGTTAAGGTCTTAACTCATAATCTGGACTAATGGTTAAGGTCTTAGACTCTTACTCTGGACTAATGGTTAAGGTCTTAACTCTTACTCTGGACTAATGGTCAAGGTCTTAACTCTTACTCTGGCATCATGGTTAAGGTCTTAACTCTTACTCTGGACTAATGGTTAAGGTCTTAACTCTTACTCTTGACTAATGGTTAAGGTCTTAACTCTTACTCTGGACTAATGGTTAAGGTCTTAGACTCTTACTCTGGCATCATGGTTAAGGTCTTAACTCTTACTCTGGCATCATGGTTAAGGTCTTAACTCTGACTCTGGCATCATGGTTAAGGTCTTAACTCTTACTCTGGACTAATGGTTAAGGTCTTAACTCTTACTCTGGACTAATGGTTAAGGTCTTAACTCTTACGCTGGCATCATGGTTAAGGTCTTAACTCTTACTCTGGACTAATGGTTAAGGTCTTAACTCTTAGTCTGGGCTAATGGTTAAGGTCTTAACTCTTACTCTGGACTAATGGTTAAGGTCTTAACTCTTACTCTGGACTAATGGTTAAGGTCTTAACTCTTACTCTGGACTAATGGTTAAGGTCTTAACTCTTACTCTGGCATCATGGTTAATGTCTTAACTCTTATTCTGGACTAATGGTTAACGTCTTAACTCTTACTCTGGGCTAATGGTTAAGGTCTTAACTCTTACTCTGGACTAATGGTTAAGGTCTTATCTCTTACTCTGGACTAATGGTTAAGGACTTAGACTCTTACTCTGGCATCATGAATAAGGTCTTAGACTCTTACTCTGGACTACTGGTTAATGTCTTAACTCTTACTCTGGCATCATGGTTAAGGTCTTAACTCTCACTCTGGCATCATGGTTAAGGTCTTAACTCTTACTCTGTACTCATGGTTAAGGTCTTAACTCTTACTCTGACATCATGGTTAAGGTCTTAACTCTTACTCTGGACTAATGGTTAAGGTCTTAACTCTCACTCTGGACTAATGGTTAAGGTCTTAACTCTTACTCTAGCATCATGGTTAAGGTCTTAACTCTTACTCTGGACTAATGGTTAAGGTCTTAACTCTTACTCTGGCATCATTGTTAAGGTCTTAGACTCTTACTCTGGACTAATGGTTAAGGTCTTAACTCTTACTCTGGCATCATGGTTAAGGTCTTAACTCTTACTCTGGACTAATGGTTAAGGTCTTAGACTCTTACTCTGGACTAATGGTTAAGGTCTTAACTCTTTCTCTGGGCTAATGGTTAAGGTCTTAGACTCTTACTCTGGCATCATGGTTAAGGTCTTAGACTCTTACTCTGGCATCAAGGTTAAGGTCTTGACTCTTACTCTGGCATCATGGTTAAGGTCTTAACTCTTACTCTGGACTAATGGTTATGGTCTGAACTCTTACTCTGGACTAATGGTTAAGGTCTTAACTCTTACTCTGGACTAATGGTTAAGGTCTTAGACTCTTACTCTCGACTAATGGTTAAGGTCCTAACTCTTACTCTGGCATCATGGTTAAGGTCTTAGACTCTTACTCTGGACTATTGGCTAAGGTCTTAACTCATACTCTGGACTAATGGTTAAAGTCTTAGACTCTTACTCTGGACTAATGGTTAAGGTCTTAACTCTTACTCTGGACTAATGGTTAAGGTCTTAACTCTTACTCTGGACTAATGGTTAAGGTCTTAACTCTTACTAGGGCATCATGGTTAAGGTCTTAGACTCTTACTCTGGACTAATGGTTAAGGTCTTAAATCTTACTCTGGACTAATGGTTAAGGTCTTAACTCTTACTCTAGCATCATGGTTAAGGTCTTAACTCTTACTCTGGACTAATGGTTAAGGTCTTAACTCTTACTCTGGCATCATGGTTAAGGTCTTAACTCTTACTCTGGCATCATGGTTAAGGTCTTAACTCTTACTCTGGACTAATGGTTAAGCTCTTAACTCTTACTCTGGACTAATGGTTAAGGTCTTAACTCTTACTCTAGACTAATGGTTAAGGTTTTAACTCTTACTCTGGCATCATGGTTAAGTTCTTCGACTCTTACTCTGGACTAATGGTTAAGGTCTTAACTCTTACTCTGGACTAATGGTTCAGGGCTTAACTCTTACTCTGGCATCATGGTTAAGGTCTTAACTCTTACTCTGGACTAATGGTAAGGTCTTAACTCTTACTCTGGGCTAATGGTTAAGGTCTTAACTCTTACTCTGGACTAATGGTTAAGGTCTTAACTCTTACTCTGGACTAATGGTTAAGGTCTTAACTCTTACTCTGGACTAATGGTTAAGGTCTTAACTCTTACTCTGGCATCATGGTTAATGTCTTAACTCTTACTCTGGACTAATGGTTAAGGTCTTAACTCTTACTCTGGGCTAATGGTTAAGGTCTTAACTCTTACTCTGGACTAATGGTTAAGGTCTTATCTCTTACTCTGGACTAATGGTTAAGGACTTAGACTCTTACTCTGGCATCATGAATAAGGTCTTAGACTCTTACTCTGGACTACTGGTTAATGTCTTAACTCTTACTCTGGCATCATGGTTAAGGGCTTAACTCTTACTCTGTACTCATGGTTAAGGTCTTAACTCTTACTCTGACATCATGGTTAAGGTCTTAACTCTTACTCTGGACTAATGGTTAAGGTCTTAACTCTCACTCTGGACTAATGGTTAAGGTCTTAACTCTTACTCTAGCATCATAGTTAAGGTCTTAACTCTTACTCTGGACTAATGGTTAAGGTCTTAACTCTTACTCTGGACTAATGGTTAAGGTCTTAACTCTTACTCTGGCACCATGGTTAAGGTCTTAGACTCTTACTCTGGACTAATGGTTAAGGTCTTAACTCTTACTCTGGCATCATGGTTAAAGTCTTAACTCTTACTCTGGACTAATGGTTAAGGTCTTAGACTCTTACTCTGGACTAATGGTTAAGGTCTTAACTCTTTCTCTGGGCTAATGGTTAAGGTCTTAGACTCTTACTCTGGACTAATGGTTAAGGTCCTAACTCTTACTCTGGGCGAATGGTTAAGGTCTTAACTCTTACTCTGGACTAATGGTTAAGTTCTTAACTCTTACTCTGGACTAATGGTTAAGGTCTTAACTCTTACTCTGGGCTAATGATTAAGGTCTTAACTCTTACTCTGGCATCATGGTTAAGGTCTTAACTCTTACTCTGGACTAATGGTTAAGGTCTTAACTCTTACTCTGGACTAATGTTTAAGGTCATAACTCTTACTCTAGACTAATGGTTAAGGTTTTAACTCTTACTCTGGCATCATGGTTAAGGTCTTCGACTCTTACTCTGGACTAATGGTTAATGTCTTAACTCTTACTCTGGACTAATGGTTAAGGGCTTAACTCTTACTCTGGCATTATGGTTAAGGTCTTAACTCTTACTCTGGACTAATGGTAAGGTCTTAACTCTTACTCTGGGCTAATGGTTAAGGTCTTAACTCTTTCTCTGGACTAATGGTTAAGGTCTTAACTCTTACTCCGGACTAATGGTTAAGGTCTTAACTCTTACTCTGGACTAATGGTTAAGGTCTTAACTCTTACTCTGGCATCATGGTTAATGTCTTAACTCTTACTCTGGACTAATGGTTAAGGTCTTAACTCTTACTCTGGGCTAATGGTTAAGGTCTTAACTCTTACTCTGGACTAATGGTTAAGGTCTTATCTCTTACTCTGGACTAATGGTTAAGGACTTAGACTCTTACTCTGGCATCATGAATAAGGTCTTAACTCTTACTCTGGACTACTGGTTAATGTCTTAACTCTTACTCTGGCATCATGGTTAAGGGCTTAACTCTTACTCTGTACTCATGGTTAAGGTCTTAACTCTTACTCTGACATCATGGTTAAGGTCTTAACTCTTACTCTGGACTAATGTTTAAGGTCTTAACTCTTACTCTGGCATCATGGTTAAGGTCTTAACTCTTACTCTGGACTAATGGTTAAGGTCTTAACTCTTACTCTTGACTAATGGTTAAGGTCTTAACTCTTACTCTGAACTAATGGTTAAGGTCTTAGACTCTTACTCTGGCATCATGGTTAAGGTCTTAACTCTTACTCTGGCATCATCGTTAAGGTCTTAACTCTTACTCTGGCATCATGGTTAAGGTCTTAACTCTTACTCTGGACTAATGGTTAAGGTCTTAACTCTTACTCTGGACTAATGGTTAAGTTCTTAACTCTTACGCTGGCATCATGGTTAAGGTCTTAACTCTTACTCTGGACTAATGGTTAAGGTCTTAACTCTTAGTCTGGGCTAATGGTTAAGGTCTTAACTCTTACTCTGGACTAATGGTTAAGGTCTTAACTCTTACTCTGGACTAATGGTTAAGGTCTTAACTCTTACTCTGGACTAATGGTTAAGGTCTTAACTCTTAGTCTGGGCTAATGGTTAAGGTCTTAACTCTTACTCTGGACTAATGGTTAAGGTCTTAACTCTTACTCTGGACTAATGGTTAAGGTCTATCATGGTTAAGGTCTTAGACTCTTACTCTGGACTAATGGTTAAGGTCTTAACTCTTACTCTGGCATCATGGTTAAGGTCTTAAATCTTACTCTGGACTCATGTTTAAGGTCTTAGACTCTTACTCTGGACTAATGGTTAAGGTCTTAACTCTTTCTCTGGGCTAATGGTTAAGGTCTTAGACTCTTACACTGGCATCATGGTTAAGGTCTTAGACTCTTACTCTGGCATCAAGGTTAAGGTCTTAACTCTTACTCTGGCATCATGGTTAAGGTCTTAACTCTTACTCTGGACTAATGGTTAAGGTCTTAACTCTTACTCTGGCATCATGGTTAAGGTCTTAACTCTTACTCTGGCATCATGGTTAAGGTCTTACCTCTTACTCTGGACTAATGGTTAAGGTCTTAAATCTTACTCTGGACTAATGGTTAAGGTCTTAACTCTTACTCTAGCATCATGGTTAAGGTCTTAACTCTTACTCTGGACTAATGGTTAAGGTCTTAACTCTTACTCTGGCATCATGGTTATGGTCTTAACTCTTACTCTGGCATCATGGTTAAGGTCTTACCTCTTACTCTGGACTAATGGTTAAGGTCTTAGACTCTTACTCTGGACTAATGGTTAAGGTCTTAACTCTTACTCGGGCATCATGGTTAAGGTCTTAGACTCTTACTCTGGACTAATGGTTAAGGTCTTAAATCTTACTCTGGACTAATGGTTAAGGTCTTAACTCTTACTCTAGCATCATGGTTAAGGTCTTAACTCTTACTCTGGACTAATGGTTAAGGTCTTAACTCTTACTCTGGACTAATGGTTCAGGGCTTAACTCTTACTCTGGCATCATGGTTAAGGTCTTAACTCTTACTCTGGACTAATGGTAAGGTCTTAACTCTTACTCTGGGCTAATGGTTAAGGTCTTAACTCTTACTCTGGACTAATGGTTAAGGTCTTAACTCTTACTCTGGACTAATGGTTAAGGTCTTAACTCTTACTCTGGACTAATGGTTAAGGTCTTAACTCTTACTCTGGCATCATGGTTAATGTCTTAACTCTTACTCTGGACTAATGGTTAAGGTCTTAACTCTTACTCTGGGCTAATGGTTAAGGTCTTAACTCTTACTCTGGACTAATGGTTAAGGTCTTATCTCTTACTCTGGACTAATGGTTAAGGACTTAGACTCTTACTCTGGCATCATGAATAAGGTCTTAGACTCTTACTCTGGACTACTGGTTAATGTCTTAACTCTTACTCTGGCATCATGGTTAAGGGCTTAACTCTTACTCTGTACTCATGGTTAAGGTCTTAACTCTTACTCTGACATCATGGTTAAGGTCTTAACTCTTACTCTGGACTAATGGTTAAGGTCTTAACTCTCACTCTGGACTAATGGTTAAGGTCTTAACTCTTACTCTAGCATCATAGTTAAGGTCTTAACTCTTACTCTGGACTAATGGTTAAGGTCTTAACTCTTACTCTGGACTAATGGTTAAGGTCTTAACTCTTACTCTGGCACCATGGTTAAGGTCTTAGACTCTTACTCTGGACTAATGGTTAAGGTCTTAACTCTTACTCTGGCATCGTGGTTAAAGTCTTAACTCTTACTCTGGACTAATGGTTAAGGTCTTAGACTCTTACTCTGGACTAATGGTTAAGGTCTTAACTCTTTCTCTGGGCTAATGGTTAAGGTCTTAGACTCTTACTCTGGACTAATGGTTAAGGTCCTAACTCTTACTCTGGGCGAATGGTTAAGGTCTTAACTCTTACTCTGGACTAATGGTTAAGTTCTTAACTCTTACTCTGGACTAATGGTTAAGGTCTTAACTCTTACTCTGGGCTAATGATTAAGGTCTTAACTCTTACTCTGGCATCATGGTTAAGGTCTTAACTCTTACTCTGGACTAATGGTTAAGGTCTTAACTCTTACTCTGGACTAATGTTTAAGGTCTTAACTCTTACTCTAGACTAATGGTTAAGGTTTTAACTCTTACTCTGGCATCATGGTTAAGGTCTTCGACTCTTACTCTGGACTAATGGTTAATGTCTTAACTCTTACTCTGGACTAATGGTTAAGGGCTTAACTCTTACTCTGGCATCATGGTTAAGGTCTTAACTCTTACTCTGGACTAATGGTAAGGTCTTAACTCTTACTCTGGGCTAATGGTTAAGGTCTTAATTCTTTCTCTGGACTAATGGTTAAGGTCTTAACTCTTACTCCGGACTAATGGTTAAGGTCTTAACTCTTACTCTGGACTAATGGTTAAGGTCTTAACTCTTACTCTGGCATCATGGTTAATGTCTTAACTCTTACTCTGGACTAATGGTTAAGGTCTTAACTCTTACTCTGGGCTAATGGTTAAGGTCTTAACTCTTACTCTGGACTAATGGTTAAGGTCTTATCTATTACTCTGGACTAATGGTTAAGGACTTAGACTCTTACTCTGGCATCATGAATAAGGTCTTAGACTCTTACTCTGGACTACTGGTTAATGTCTTAACTCTTACTCTGGCATCATGGTTAAGGGCTTAACTCTTACTCTGTACTCATGGTTAAGGTCTTAACTCTTACTCTGACATCATGGTTAAGGTCTTAACTCTTACTCTGGACTAATGTTTAAGGTCTTAACTCTTACTCTGGCATCATGGTTAAGGTCTTAACTCTTACTCTGGACTAATGGTTAAGGTCTTAACTCTTACTCTTGACTAATGGTTAAGGTCTTAACTCTTACTCTGAACTAATGGTTAAGGTCTTAGACTCTTACTCTGGCATCATGGTTAAGGTCTTAACTCTTACTCTGGCATCATCGTTAAGGTCTTAACTCTTACTCTGGCATCATGGTTAAGGTCTTAACTCTTACTCTGGACTAATGGTTAAGGTCTTAACTCTTACTCTGGACTAATGGTTAAGTTCTTAACTCTTACGCTGGCATCATGGTTAAGGTCTTAACTCTTACTCTGGACTAATGGTTAAGGTCTTAACTCTTAGTCTGGGCTAATGGTTAAGGTCTTAACTCTTACTCTGGACTAATGGTTAAGGTCTTAACTCTTACTCTGGACTAATGGTTAAGGTCTTAACTCTTACTCTGGACTAATGGTTAAGGTCTTAACTCTTAGTCTGGGCTAATGGTTAAGGTCTTAACTCTTACTCTGGACTAATGGTTAAGGTCTTAACTCTTACTCTGGACTAATGGTTAAGGTCTATCATGGTTAAGGTCTTAGACTCTTACTCTGGACTAATGGTTAAGGTCTTAACTCTTACTCTGGCATCATGGTTAAGGTCTTAAATCTTACTCTGGACTCATGTTTAAGGTCTTAGACTCTTACTCTGGACTAATGGTTAAGGTCTTAACTCTTTCTCTGGGCTAATGGTTAAGGTCTTAGACTCTTACTCTGGCATCATGGTTAAGGTCTTAGACTCTTACTCTGGCATCAAGGTTAAGGTCTTAACTCTTACTCTGGCATCATGGTTAAGGTCTTAACTCTTACTCTGGACTAATGGTTAAGGTCTTAACTCTTACTCTGGCATCATGGTTAAGGTCTTAACTCTTACTCTGGCATCATGGTTAAGGTCTTACCTCTTACTCTGGACTAATGGTTAAGGTCTTAAATCTTTCTCTGGACTAATGGTTAAGGTCTTAACTCTTACTCTAGCATCATGGTTAAGGTCTTAACTCTTACTCTGGACTAATGGTTAAGGTCTTAACTCTTACTCTGGCATCATGGTTATGGTCTTAACTCTTACTCTGGCATCATGGTTAAGGTCTTACCTCTTACTCTGGACTAATGGTTAAGGTCTTAGACTCTTACTCTGGACTAATGGTTAAGGTCTTAACTCTTACTCGGGCATCATGGTTAAGGTCTTAGACTCTTACTCTGGACTAATGGTTAAGGTCTTAAATCTTACTCTGGACTAATGGTTAAGGTGTTAACTCTTACTCTAGCATCATGGTTAAGGTCTTAACTCTTACTCTGGACTAATGGTTAAGGTCTTAACTCTTACTCTGGCATCATGGTTAAGGTCTTAACTCTTACTCTGGACTAATGGTTAAGGTCTTAACTCTTACTCTGGACTAATGGTTAAGGTCTTAACTCTTACTCTAGCATCATGGTTAAGGTCTTAACTCTTACTCTGGCATCATGGTTAAGGTCTTAGACTCTTACTCTGGCATCATGGTTAAGGTCTTAACTCTTACTCTGGACTAATGGTTAAGGTCTTAACTCTTACTCTGGACTAATGGTTAAGGTCTTAACTCTTACTCTAGACTAATGGTTAAGGTTTTAACTCTTACTCTGGCATCATGGTTAAGTTCTTCGACTCTTACTCTGGACTAATGGTTAAGGTCTTAACTCTTACTCTGGACTAATGGTTAAGGGCTTAACTCTTACTCTGGCATCATGGTTAAGGTCTTAACTCTTACTCTGGACTAATGGTAAGGTCTTAACTCTTACTCTGGGCTAATGGTTAAGGTCTTAACTCTTACTCTGGACTAATGGTTAAGGTCTTAACTCTTACTCTGGACTAATGGTTAAGGTCTTAACTCTTTCTCTGGACTAATGGTTAAGGTTTTAGACTCTTACTCTGGACTAATGGTTAAGGTCCTAACTCTTACTCTGGACTAATGGTTAAGTTATTAACTCTTACATTGGACTAATGGTTAAGGTCTTAACTCTTACTCTGGGCTAATGATTAAGGTCTTAACTCTTACTCTGGCATCATGGTTAAGGTCTTAACTCTTACTCTGGACTAATGGTTAAGGTCTTAACTCTTACTCTGGACTAATGTTTAAGGTATTAACTCTTACTCTAGACTAATGGTTAAGGTTTTAACTCTTACTCTGGCATCATGGTTAAGGTCTTCGACTCTTACTCTGGACTAATGGTTAAGGTCTTAACTCTTACTCTGGACTAATGGTTAAGGGCTTAACTCTTACTCGGGCATCATGGTTAAGGTCTTAGACTCTTACTCTGGACTAATGGTTAAGGTCTTAAATCTTACTCTGGACTAATGGTTAAGGTCTTAACTCTTACTCTAGCATCCTAGCATCATGGTTAAGGTCTTAACTCTTACTCTGGACTAATGGTTAAGGTCTTAACTCTTACTCTGGCATCATGGTTAAGGTCTTAAGTCTTACTCTGGCATCATGGTTAAGGTCTTAACTCTTACTCTGGACTAATGGTTAAGGTCTTAACTCTTACTCTGGACTAATGGTTAAGGTCTTAACTCTTACTCTAGACTAATGGTTAAGGTTTTAACTCTTACTCTGGCATCATGGTTAAGTTCTTCGACTCTTACTCTGGACTAATGGTTAAGGTCTTAACTCTTACTCTGGACTAATGGTTAAGGGCTTAGCTCTTACTCTGGCATCATGGTTAAGGTCTTAACTCTTACTCTGGACTAATGGTAAGGTCTTAACTCTTACTCTGGGCTAATGGTTAAGGTCTTAACTCTTACTCTGGACTAATGGTTAAGGTCTTAACTCTTACTCTGGACTAATGGTTAAGGTCTTAACTCTTACTCTGGACTAATGGTTAAGGTCTTAACTCTTACTCTGGCATCATGGTTAATGTCTTAACTCTTACTCTGGACTAATGGTTAAGGTCTTAACTCTTACTCTGGGCAAATGGTTAAGGTCTTAACTCTTACTCTGGACTGATGGTTAAGGTCTTATCTCTTACTCTGGACTAATGGTTAAGGACTTAGACTCTTACTCTGGCATCATGAATAAGGTCTTAACTCTTACTCTGGACTAATGGTTAAGGTCTTAACTCTCACTCTGGACTAATGGTTAAGGTCTTAACTCTTACTCTAGCATCATAGTTAAGGTCTTAATCTTACTCTGGACTAATGGTTAAGGTCTTAACTCTTACTCTGGACTAATGGTTAAGGTCTTAACTCTTACTCTGGCATCATGGTTAAGGTCTTAGACTCTTACTCTGGACTAATGGTTAAGGTCTTAACTCTTACTCTGGCATCATGGTTAAAGTCTTAACTCTTACTCTGGACTAATGGTTAAGGTCTTAACTCTCACTCTGGACTAATGGTTAAGGTCTTAACTCTTACTCTAGCATCATAGTTAAGGTCTTAACTCTTACTCTGGACAAATGGTTAAGGTCTTAACTCTTACTCTGGACTAATGGTTAAGGTCTTAACTCTTACTCTGGACTAATGGTTAAGGTCTTAGACTCTTACTCTGGACTAATGGTTAAGGTCTTAACTCTTACTCTGGCATCATGGTTAAAGTCTTAACTCTTACTCTGGACTAATGGTTAAGGTCTTAGACTCTTACTCTGGACTAATGGTTAAGGTCTTAACTCTTTCTCTGGGCTAATGGTTAAGGTCTTAGACTCTTACTCTGGACTAATGGTTAAGGTCCTAACTCTTACTCTGGGCTAATGGTTAAGGTCTTAACTCTTACTCTGGACTAATGGTTAAGTTCTTAACTCTTACTCTGGACTAATGGTTAAGGTCTTAACTCTTACTCTGGGCTAATGATTAAGGTCTTAACTCTTACTCTGGCATCATGGTTAAGGTCTTAACTCTCACTCTGGACTAATGGTTAAGGTCTTAACTCTTACTCTGGACTAATGTTTAAGGTCTTAACTCTTACTCTAGACTAATGGTTAAGGTTTTAACTCTTACTCTGGCATCATGGTTAAGGTCTTCGACTCTTACTCTGGACTAATGGTTAAGGTCTTAACTCTTACTCTGGACTAATGGTTAAGGGCTTAACTCTTACTCGGGCATCATGGTTAGGTCTTAGACTCTTACTCTGGACTAATGGTTACGGTCTTAAATCTTACTCTGGACTAATGGTTAAGGTCTTAACTCTTACTCTAGCATCCTAGCATCATGGTTAAGGTCTTAACTCTTACTCTGGACTAATGGTTAAGGTCTTACCTCTTACTCTGGCATCATGGTTAAGGTCTTAACTCTTACTCTGGCATCATGGTTAAGGTCTTAACTCTTACTCTGGACTAATGGTTAAGGTCTTAACTCTTACTCTGGACTAATGGTTAAGGTCTTAACTCTTACTCTAGACTAATGGTTAAGGTTTTAACTCTTACTCTGGCATCATGGTTAAGTTCTTCGACTCTTACTCTGGACTAATGGTTAAGGTCTTAACTCTTACTCTGGACTAATGGTTAAGGGCTTGACTCTTACTCTGGCATCATGGTTAAGGTCTTAACTCTTACTCTGGACTAATGGTAAGGTCTTAACTCTTACTCTGGGCTAATGGTTAAGGTCTTAACTCTGACTCTGGACTAATGGTTAAGGTCTTAACTCTTACTCTGGACTAATGGTTAAGGTCTTAACTCTTACTCTGGACTAATGGTTAAGGTCTTAACTCTTACTCTGGCATCATGGTTAATGTCTTAACTCTTACTCTGGACTAATGGTTAAGGTCTTAACTCTTACTCTGGGCTAATGGTTAAGGTCTTAACTCTTACTCTGGACTGATGGTTAAGGTCTTATCTCTTACTCTGGACTAATGGTTAAGGACTTAGACTCTTACTCTGGCATCATGAATAAGGTCTTAGACTCTTACTCTGGACTACTGGTTAATGTCTTAACTCTTACTCTGGCATCATGGTTAAGGGCTTAACTCTTACTCTGTACTCATGGTTAAGGTCTTAACTCTTACTCTGACATCATGGTTAAGGTCTTAACTCTTACTCTGGACTAATGGTTAAGGTCTTAACTCTCACTCTGGACTAATGGTTAAGGTCTTAACTCTTACTCTAGCATCATAGTTAAGGTCTTAACTCTTACTCTGGACTAATGGTTAAGGTCTTAACTCTTACTCTGGACTAATGGTTAAGGTCTTAACTCTTACTCTGGCATCATGGTTAAGGTCTTAGACTCTTACTCTGGACTAATGGTTAAGGTCTTAACTCTTACTCTGGCATCATGGTTAAAGTCTTAACTCTTACTCTGGACTAATGGTTAAGGTCTTAGACTCTTACTCTGGACTAATGGTTAAGGTCTTAACTCTTTCTCTGGGCTAATTGTTAAGGTCTTAGACTCTTACTCTGGACTAATGGTTAAGGTCCTAACTCTTACTCTGGGCGAATGGTTAAGGTCTTAACTCTTACTCTGGACTAATGGTTAAGTTCTTAACTCTTACTCTGGACTAATGGTTAAGGTCTTAACTCTTACTCTGGGCTAATGATTAAGGTCTTAACTCTTACTCTGGCATCATGGTTAAGGTCTTAACTCTTACTCTGGACTAATGGTTAAGGTCTTAACTCTTGCTCTAGACTAATGGTTAAGGTTTTAACTCTTACTCTGGCATCATGGTTAAGGTCTTCGACTCTTACTCTCTACTAATGGTTAATGTCTTAACTCTTACTCTGGACTAATGGTTAAGGGCTTAACTCTTACTCTGGCATCATGGTTAAGGTCTTAACTCTTACTCTGGACTAATGGTAAGGTCTTAACTCTTACTCTGGGCTAATGGTTAAGGTCTTAACTCTTTCTCTGGACTAATGGTTAAGGTCTTAACTCTTACTCCGGACTAATGGTTAAGGTCTTAACTCTTACTCTGGACTAATGGTTAAGGTCTTAACTCTTACTCTGGCATCATGGTTAATGTCTTAACTCTTACTCTGGACTAATGGTTAAGGTCTTAACTCTTACTCTGGGCTAATGGTTAAGGTCTTAACTCTTACTCTGGACTAATGGTTAAGGTCTTAACTCTTACTCTGGACTAATGGTTAAGGACTTAGACTCTTACTCTGGCATCATGAATAAGGTCTTAGACTCTTACTCTGGACTAATGGTTAAGGACTTAGACTCTTACTCTGGCATCATGAATAAGGTCTTAGACTCTTACTCTGGACTACTGGTTAATGTCTTAACTCTTACTCTGGCATCATGGTTAAGGGCTTAACTCTTACTCTGTACTCATGGTTAAGGTCTTAACTCTTACTCTGACATCATGGTTAAGGTCTTAACTCTTACTCTGGACTAATGGTTAAGGTCTTAACTCTTACTCTGGCATCATGGTTAAGGTCTTAACTCTTACTCTGGACTAATGGTTAAGGTCTTAACTCTTACTCTTGACTAATGGTTAAGGTCTTAACTCTTACTCTGAACTAATGGTTAAGGTCTTAGACTCTTACTCTGGCATCATGGTTAAGGTCTTAACTCTTACTCTGGCATCATCGTTAAGGTCTTAACTCTTACTCTGGCATCATGGTTAAGGTCTTAACTCTTACTCTGGACTAATGGTTAAGGTCTTAACTCTTACTCTGGACTAATGGTTAAGTTCTTAACTCTTACGCTGGCATCATGGTTAAGGTCTTAACTCTTACTCTGGACTAATGGTTAAGGTCTTAACTCTTAGTCTGGGCTAATGGTTAAGGTCTTAACTCTTACTCTGGACTAATGGTTAAGGTCTTAACTCTTACTCTGGACTAATGGTTAAGGTCTTAACTCTTACTCTGGACTAATGGTTAAGGTCTTAACTCTTAGTCTGGGCTAATGGTTAAGGTCTTAACTCTTACTCTGGACTAATGGTTAAGGTCTTAACTCTTACTCTGGACTAATGGTTAAGGTCTATCATGGTTAAGGTCTTAGACTCTTACTCTGGACTAATGGTTAAGGTCTTAACTCTTACTCTGGCATCATGGTTAAGGTCTTAAATCTTACTCTGGACTCATGTTTAAGGTCTTAGACTCTTACTCTGGACTAATGGTTAAGGTCTTAACTCTTTCTCTGGGCTAATGGTTAAGGTCTTAGACTCTTACACTGGCATCATGGTTAAGGTCTTAGACTCTTACTCTGGCATCAAGGTTAAGGTCTTAACTCTTACTCTGGCATCATGGTTAAGGTCTTAACTCTTACTCTGGACTAATGGTTAAGGTCTTAACTCTTACTCTGGCATCATGGTTAAGGTCTTAACTCTTACTCTGGCATCATGGTTAAGGTCTTACCTCTTACTCTGGACTAATGGTTAAGGTCTTAAATCTTACTCTGGACTAATGGTTAAGGTCTTAACTCTTACTCTAGCATCATGGTTAAGGTCTTAACTCTTACTCTGGACTAATGGTTAAGGTCTTAACTCTTACTCTGGCATCATGGTTATGGTCTTAACTCTTACTCTGGCATCATGGTTAAGGTCTTACCTCTTACTCTGGACTAATGGTTAAGGTCTTAGACTCTTACTCTGGACTAATGGTTAAGGTCTTAACTCTTACTCGGGCATCATGGTTAAGGTCTTAGACTCTTACTCTGGACTAATGGTTAAGGTCTTAAATCTTACTCTGGACTAATGGTTAAGGTCTTAACTCTTACTCTAGCATCATGGTTAAGGTCTTAACTCTTACTCTGGACTAATGGTTAAGGTCTTAACTCTTACTCTGGACTAATGGTTCAGGGCTTAACTCTTACTCTGGCATCATGGTTAAGGTCTTAACTCTTACTCTGGACTAATGGTAAGGTCTTAACTCTTACTCTGGGCTAATGGTTAAGGTCTTAACTCTTACTCTGGACTAATGGTTAAGGTCTTAACTCTTACTCTGGACTAATGGTTAAGGTCTTAACTCTTACTCTGGACTAATGGTTAAGGTCTTAACTCTTACTCTGGCATCATGGTTAATGTCTTAACTCTTACTCTGGACTAATGGTTAAGGTCTTAACTCTTACTCTGGGCTAATGGTTAAGGTCTTAACTCTTACTCTGGACTAATGGTTAAGGTCTTATCTCTTACTCTGGACTAATGGTTAAGGACTTAGACTCTTACTCTGGCATCATGAATAAGGTCTTAGACTCTTACTCTGGACTACTGGTTAATGTCTTAACTCTTACTCTGGCATCATGGTTAAGGGCTTAACTCTTACTCTGTACTCATGGTTAAGGTCTTAACTCTTACTCTGACATCATGGTTAAGGTCTTAACTCTTACTCTGGACTAATGGTTAAGGTCTTAACTCTCACTCTGGACTAATGGTTAAGGTCTTAACTCTTACTCTAGCATCATAGTTAAGGTCTTAACTCTTACTCTGGACTAATGGTTAAGGTCTTAACTCTTACTCTGGACTAATGGTTAAGGTCTTAACTCTTACTCTGGCACCATGGTTAAGGTCTTAGACTCTTACTCTGGACTAATGGTTAAGGTCTTAACTCTTACTCTGGCATCGTGGTTAAAGTCTTAACTCTTACTCTGGACTAATGGTTAAGGTCTTAGACTCTTACTCTGGACTAATGGTTAAGGTCTTAACTCTTTCTCTGGGCTAATGGTTAAGGTCTTAGACTCTTACTCTGGACTAATGGTTAAGGTCCTAACTCTTACTCTGGGCGAATGGTTAAGGTCTTAACTCTTACTCTGGACTAATGGTTAAGTTCTTAACTCTTACTCTGGACTAATGGTTAAGGTCTTAACTCTTACTCTGGGCTAATGATTAAGGTCTTAACTCTTACTCTGGCATCATGGTTAAGGTCTTAACTCTTACTCTGGACTAATGGTTAAGGTCTTAACTCTTACTCTGGACTAATGTTTAAGGTCTTAACTCTTACTCTAGACTAATGGTTAAGGTTTTAACTCTTACTCTGGCATCATGGTTAAGGTCTTCGACTCTTACTCTGGACTAATGGTTAATGTCTTAACTCTTACTCTGGACTAATGGTTAAGGGCTTAACTCTTACTCTGGCATCATGGTTAAGGTCTTAACTCTTACTCTGGACTAATGGTAAGGTCTTAACTCTTACTCTGGGCTAATGGTTAAGGTCTTAATTCTTTCTCTGGACTAATGGTTAAGGTCTTAACTCTTACTCCGGACTAATGGTTAAGGTCTTAACTCTTACTCTGGACTAATGGTTAAGGTCTTAACTCTTACTCTGGCATCATGGTTAATGTCTTAACTCTTACTCTGGACTAATGGTTAAGGTCTTAACTCTTACTCTGGGCTAATGGTTAAGGTCTTAACTCTTACTCTGGACTAATGGTTAAGGTCTTATCTATTACTCTGGACTAATGGTTAAGGACTTAGACTCTTACTCTGGCATCATGAATAAGGTCTTAGACTCTTACTCTGGACTACTGGTTAATGTCTTAACTCTTACTCTGGCATCATGGTTAAGGGCTTAACTCTTACTCTGTACTCATGGTTAAGGTCTTAACTCTTACTCTGACATCATGGTTAAGGTCTTAACTCTTACTCTGGACTAATGTTTAAGGTCTTAACTCTTACTCTGGCATCATGGTTAAGGTCTTAACTCTTACTCTGGACTAATGGTTAAGGTCTTAACTCTTACTCTTGACTAATGGTTAAGGTCTTAACTCTTACTCTGAACTAATGGTTAAGGTCTTAGACTCTTACTCTGGCATCATGGTTAAGGTCTTAACTCTTACTCTGGCATCATCGTTAAGGTCTTAACTCTTACTCTGGCATCATGGTTAAGGTCTTAACTCTTACTCTGGACTAATGGTTAAGGTCTTAACTCTTACTCTGGACTAATGGTTAAGTTCTTAACTCTTACGCTGGCATCATGGTTAAGGTCTTAACTCTTACTCTGGACTAATGGTTAAGGTCTTAACTCTTAGTCTGGGCTAATGGTTAAGGTCTTAACTCTTACTCTGGACTAATGGTTAAGGTCTTAACTCTTACTCTGGACTAATGGTTAAGGTCTTAACTCTTACTCTGGACTAATGGTTAAGGTCTTAACTCTTAGTCTGGGCTAATGGTTAAGGTCTTAACTCTTACTCTGGACTAATGGTTAAGGTCTTAACTCTTACTCTGGACTAATGGTTAAGGTCTATCATGGTTAAGGTCTTAGACTCTTACTCTGGACTAATGGTTACGGTCTTAACTCTTACTCTGGCATCATGGTTAAGGTCTTAAATCTTACTCTGGACTCATGTTTAAGGTCTTAGACTCTTACTCTGGACTAATGGTTAAGGTCTTAACTCTTTCTCTGGGCTAATGGTTAAGGTCTTAGACTCTTACTCTGGCATCATGGTTAAGGTCTTAGACTCTTACTCTGGCATCAAGGTTAAGGTCTTAACTCTTACTCTGGCATCATGGTTAAGGTCTTAACTCTTACTCTGGACTAATGGTTAAGGTCTTAACTCTTACTCTGGCATCATGGTTAAGGTCTTAACTCTTACTCTGGCATCATGGTTAAGGTCTTACCTCTTACTCTGGACTAATGGTTAAGGTCTTAAATCTTACTCTGGACTAATGGTTAAGGTCTTAACTCTTACTCTAGCATCATGGTTAAGGTCTTAACTCTTACTCTGGACTAATGGTTAAGGTCTTAACTCTTACTCTGGCATCATGGTTATGGTCTTAACTCTTACTCTGGCATCATGGTTAAGGTCTTACCTCTTACTCTGGACTAATGGTTAAGGTCTTAGACTCTTACTCTGGACTAATGGTTAAGGTCTTAACTCTTACTCGGGCATCATGGTTAAGGTCTTAGACTCTTACTCTGGACTAATGGTTAAGGTCTTAAATCTTACTCTGGACTAATGGTTAAGGTCTTAACTCTTACTCTAGCATCGTGGTTAAGGTCTTAACTCTTACTCTGGACTAATGGTTAAGGTCTTAACTCTTACTCTGGCATCATGGTTAAGGTCTTAACTCTTACTCTGGACTAATGGTTAAGGTCTTAACTCTTACTCTGGACTAATGGTTAAGGTCTTAACTCTTACTCTAGCATCATGGTTAAGGTCTTAACTCTTACTCTGGCATCATCGTTAAGGTCTTAACTCTTACTCTGGCATCATGGTTAAGGTCTTAACTCTTACTCTGGACTAATGGTTAAGGTCTTAACTCTTACTCTGGACTAATGGTTAAGTTCTTAACTCTTACGCTGGCATCATGGTTAAGGTCTTAACTCTTACTCTGGACTAATGGTTAAGGTCTTAACTCTTAGTCTGGGCTAATGGTTAAGGTCTTAACTCTTACTCTGGACTAATGGTTAAGGTCTTAACTCTTACTCTGGACTAATGGTTAAGGTCTTAACTCTTACTCTGGACTAATGGTTAAGGTCTTAACTCTTAGTCTGGGCTAATGGTTAAGGTCTTAACTCTTACTCTGGACTAATGGTTAAGGTCTTAACTCTTACTCTGGACTAATGGTTAAGGTCTATCATGGTTAAGGTCTTAGACTCTTACTCTGGACTAATGGTTAAGGTCTTAACTCTTACTCTGGCATCATGGTTAAGGTCTTAAATCTTACTCTGGACTCATGTTTAAGGTCTTAGACTCTTACTCTGGACTAATGGTTAAGGTCTTAACTCTTTCTCTGGGCTAATGGTTAAGGTCTTAGACTCTTACTCTGGCATCATGGTTAAGGTCTTAGACTCTTACTCTGGCATCAAGGTTAAGGTCTTAACTCTTACTCTGGCATCATGGTTAAGGTCTTAACTCTTACTCTGGACTAATGGTTAAGGTCTTAACTCTTACTCTGGCATCATGGTTAAGGTCTTAACTCTTACTCTGGCATCATGGTTAAGGTCTTACCTCTTACTCTGGACTAATGGTTAAGGTCTTAAATCTTTCTCTGGACTAATGGTTAAGGTCTTAACTCTTACTCTAGCATCATGGTTAAGGTCTTAACTCTTACTCTGGACTAATGGTTAAGGTCTTAACTCTTACTCTGGCATCATGGTTATGGTCTTAACTCTTACTCTGGCATCATGGTTAAGGTCTTACCTCTTACTCTGGACTAATGGTTAAGGTCTTAGACTCTTACTCTGGACTAATGGTTAAGGTCTTAACTCTTACTCGGGCATCATGGTTAAGGTCTTAGACTCTTACTCTGGACTAATGGTTAAGGTCTTAAATCTTACTCTGGACTAATGGTTAAGGTGTTAACTCTTACTCTAGCATCATGGTTAAGGTCTTAACTCTTACTCTGGACTAATGGTTAAGGTCTTAACTCTTACTCTGGCATCATGGTTAAGGTCTTAACTCTTACTCTGGACTAATGGTTAAGGTCTTAACTCTTACTCTGGACTAATGGTTAAGGTCTTAACTCTTACTCTAGCATCATGGTTAAGGTCTTAACTCTTACTCTGGCATCATGGTTAAGGTCTTAGACTCTTACTCTGGCATCATGGTTAAGGTCTTAACTCTTACTCTGGACTAATGGTTAAGGTCTTAACTCTCACTCTGGACTAATGGTTAAGGTCTTAACTCTTACTCTAGACTAATGGTTAAGGTTTTAACTCTTACTCTGGCATCATGGTTAAGTTCTTCGACTCTTACTCTGGACTAATGGTTAAGGTCTTAACTCTTACTCTGGACTAATGGTTAAGGGCTTAACTCTTACTCTGGCATCATGGTTAAGGTCTTAACTCTTACTCTGGACTAATGGTAAGGTCTTAACTCTTACTCTGGGCTAATGGTTAAGGTCTTAACTCTTACTCTGGACTAATGGTTAAGGTCTTAACTCTTACTCTGGACTAATGGTTAAGGTCTTAACTCTTTCTCTGGACTAATGGTTAAGGTTTTAGACTCTTACTCTGGACTAATGGTTAAGGTCCTAACTCTTACTCTGGACTAATGGTTAAGTTATTAACTCTTACATTGGACTAATGGTTAAGGTCTTAACTCTTACTCTGGGCTAATGATTAAGGTCTTAACTCTTACTCTGGCATCATGGTTAAGGTCTTAACTCTTACTCTGGACTAATGGTTAAGGTCTTAACTCTTACTCTGGACTAATGTTTAAGGTATTAACTCTTACTCTAGACTAATGGTTAAGGTTTTAACTCTTACTCTGGCATCATGGTTAAGGTCTTCGACTCTTACTCTGGACTAATGGTTAAGGTCTTAACTCTTACTCTGGACTAATGGTTAAGGGCTTAACTCTTACTCGGGCATCATGGTTAAGGTCTTAGACTCTTACTCTGGACTAATGGTTAAGGTCTTAAATCTTACTCTGGACTAATGGTTAAGGTCTTAACTCTTACTCTAGCATCCTAGCATCATGGTTAAGGTCTTAACTCTTACTCTGGACTAATGGTTAAGGTCTTAACTCTTACTCTGGCATCATGGTTAAGGTCTTAACTCTTACTCTGGCATCATGGTTAAGGTCTTAACTCTTACTCTGGACTAATGGTTAAGGTCTTAACTCTTACTCTGGACTAATGGTTAAGGTCTTAACTCTTACTCTAGACTAATGGTTAAGGTTTTAACTCTTACTCTGGCATCATGGTTAAGTTCTTCGACTCTTACTCTGGACTAATGGTTAAGGTCTTAACTCTTACTCTGGACTAATGGTTAAGGGCTTAGCTCTTACTCTGGCATCATGGTTAAGGTCTTAACTCTTACTCTGGACTAATGGTAAGGTCTTAACTCTTACTCTGGGCTAATGGTTAAGGTCTTAACTCTTACTCTGGACTAATGGTTAAGGTCTTAACTCTTACTCTGGACTAATGGTTAAGGTCTTAACTCTTACTCTGGACTAATGGTTAAGGTCTTAACTCTTACTCTGGCATCATGGTTAATGTCTTAACTCTTACTCTGGACTAATGGTTAAGGTCTTAACTCTTACTCTGGGCAAATGGTTAAGGTCTTAACTCTTACTCTGGACTGATGGTTAAGGTCTTATCTCTTACTCTGGACTAATGGTTAAGGACTTAGACTCTTACTCTGGCATCATGAATAAGGTCTTAACTCTTACTCTGGACTAATGGTTAAGGTCTTAACTCTCACTCTGGACTAATGGTTAAGGTCTTAACTCTTACTCTAGCATCATAGTTAAGGTCTTAATCTTACTCTGGACTAATGGTTAAGGTCTTAACTCTTACTCTGGACTAATGGTTAAGGTCTTAACTCTTACTCTGGCATCATGGTTAAGGTCTTAGACTCTTACTCTGGACTAATGGTTAAGGTCTTAACTCTTACTCTGGCATCATGGTTAAAGTCTTAACTCTTACTCTGGACTAATGGTTAAGGTCTTAACTCTCACTCTGGACTAATGGTTAAGGTCTTAACTCTTACTCTAGCATCATAGTTAAGGTCTTAACTCTTACTCTGGACAAATGGTTAAGGTCTTAACTCTTACTCTGGACTAATGGTTAAGGTCTTAACTCTTACTCTGGACTAATGGTTAAGGTCTTAGACTCTTACTCTGGACTAATGGTTAAGGTCTTAACTCTTACTCTGGCATCATGGTTAAAGTCTTAACTCTTACTCTGGACTAATGGTTAAGGTCTTAGACTCTTACTCTGGACTAATGGTTAAGGTCTTAACTCTTTCTCTGGGCTAATGGTTAAGGTCTTAGACTCTTACTCTGGACTAATGGTTAAGGTCCTAACTCTTACTCTGGGCTAATGGTTAAGGTCTTAACTCTTACTCTGGACTAATGGTTAAGTTCTTAACTCTTACTCTGGACTAATGGTTAAGGTCTTAACTCTTACTCTGGGCTAATGATTAAGGTCTTAACTCTTACTCTGGCATCATGGTTAAGGTCTTAACTCTCACTCTGGACTAATGGTTAAGGTCTTAACTCTTACTCTGGACTAATGTTTAAGGTCTTAACTCTTACTCTAGACTAATGGTTAAGGTTTTAACTCTTACTCTGGCATCATGGTTAAGGTCTTCGACTCTTACTCTGGACTAATGGTTAAGGTCTTAACTCTTACTCTGGACTAATGGTTAAGGGCTTAACTCTTACTCGGGCATCATGGTTAGGTCTTAGACTCTTACTCTGGACTAATGGTTACGGTCTTAAATCTTACTCTGGACTAATGGTTAAGGTCTTAACTCTTACTCTAGCATCCTAGCATCATGGTTAAGGTCTTAACTCTTACTCTGGACTAATGGTTAAGGTCTTACCTCTTACTCTGGCATCATGGTTAAGGTCTTAACTCTTACTCTGGCATCATGGTTAAGGTCTTAACTCTTACTCTGGACTAATGGTTAAGGTCTTAACTCTTACTCTGGACTAATGGTTAAGGTCTTAACTCTTACTCTAGACTAATGGTTAAGGTTTTAACTCTTACTCTGGCATCATGGTTAAGTTCTTCGACTCTTACTCTGGACTAATGGTTAAGGTCTTAACTCTTACTCTGGACTAATGGTTAAGGGCTTGACTCTTACTCTGGCATCATGGTTAAGGTCTTAACTCTTACTCTGGACTAATGGTAAGGTCTTAACTCTTACTCTGGGCTAATGGTTAAGGTCTTAACTCTGACTCTGGACTAATGGTTAAGGTCTTAACTCTTACTCTGGACTAATGGTTAAGGTCTTAACTCTTACTCTGGACTAATGGTTAAGGTCTTAACTCTTACTCTGGCATCATGGTTAATGTCTTAACTCTTACTCTGGACTAATGGTTAAGGTCTTAACTCTTACTCTGGGCTAATGGTTAAGGTCTTAACTCTTACTCTGGACTGATGGTTAAGGTCTTATCTCTTACTCTGGACTAATGGTTAAGGACTTAGACTCTTACTCTGGCATCATGAATAAGGTCTTAGACTCTTACTCTGGACTACTGGTTAATGTCTTAACTCTTACTCTGGCATCATGGTTAAGGGCTTAACTCTTACTCTGTACTCATGGTTAAGGTCTTAACTCTTACTCTGACATCATGGTTAAGGTCTTAACTCTTACTCTGGACTAATGGTTAAGGTCTTAACTCTCACTCTGGACTAATGGTTAAGGTCTTAACTCTTACTCTAGCATCATAGTTAAGGTCTTAACTCTTACTCTGGACTAATGGTTAAGGTCTTAACTCTTACTCTGGACTAATGGTTAAGGTCTTAACTCTTACTCTGGCATCATGGTTAAGGTCTTAGACTCTTACTCTGGACTAATGGTTAAGGTCTTAACTCTTACTCTGGCATCATGGTTAAAGTCTTAACTCTTACTCTGGACTAATGGTTAAGGTCTTAGACTCTTACTCTGGACTAATGGTTAAGGTCTTAACTCTTTCTCTGGGCTAATTGTTAAGGTCTTAGACTCTTACTCTGGACTAATGGTTAAGGTCCTAACTCTTACTCTGGGCGAATGGTTAAGGTCTTAACTCTTACTCTGGACTAATGGTTAAGTTCTTAACTCTTACTCTGGACTAATGGTTAAGGTCTTAACTCTTACTCTGGGCTAATGATTAAGGTCTTAACTCTTACTCTGGCATCATGGTTAAGGTCTTAACTCTTACTCTGGACTAATGGTTAAGGTCTTAACTCTTGCTCTAGACTAATGGTTAAGGTTTTAACTCTTACTCTGGCATCATGGTTAAGGTCTTCGACTCTTACTCTCTACTAATGGTTAATGTCTTAACTCTTACTCTGGACTAATGGTTAAGGGCTTAACTCTTACTCTGGCATCATGGTTAAGGTCTTAACTCTTACTCTGGACTAATGGTAAGGTCTTAACTCTTACTCTGGGCTAATGGTTAAGGTCTTAACTCTTTCTCTGGACTAATGGTTAAGGTCTTAACTCTTACTCCGGACTAATGGTTAAGGTCTTAACTCTTACTCTGGACTAATGGTTAAGGTCTTAACTCTTACTCTGGCATCATGGTTAATGTCTTAACTCTTACTCTGGACTAATGGTTAAGGTCTTAACTCTTACTCTGGGCTAATGGTTAAGGTCTTAACTCTTACTCTGGACTAATGGTTAAGGTCTTAACTCTTACTCTGGACTAATGGTTAAGGACTTAGACTCTTACTCTGGCATCATGAATAAGGTCTTAGACTCTTACTCTGGACTAATGGTTAAGGACTTAGACTCTTACTCTGGCATCATGAATAAGGTCTTAGACTCTTACTCTGGACTACTGGTTAATGTCTTAACTCTTACTCTGGCATCATGGTTAAGGGCTTAACTCTTACTCTGTACTCATGGTTAAGGTCTTAACTCTTACTCTGACATCATGGTTAAGGTCTTAACTCTTACTCTGGACTAATGGTTAAGGTCTTAACTCTTACTCTGGCATCATGGTTAAGGTCTTAACTCTTACTCTGGACTAATGGTTAAGGTCTTAACTCTTACTCTTGACTAATGGTTAAGGTCTTAACTCTTACTCTGAACTAATGGTTAAGGTCTTAGACTCTTACTCTGGCATCATGGTTAAGGTCTTAACTCTTACTCTGGCATCATCGTTAAGGTCTTAACTCTTACTCTGGCATCATGGTTAAGGTCTTAACTCTTACTCTGGACTAATGGTTAAGGTCTTAACTCTTACTCTGGACTAATGGTTAAGTTCTTAACTCTTACGCTGGCATCATGGTTAAGGTCTTAACTCTTACTCTGGACTAATGGTTAAGGTCTTAACTCTTAGTCTGGGCTAATGGTTAAGGTCTTAACTCTTACTCTGGACTAATGGTTAAGGTCTTAACTCTTACTCTGGACTAATGGTTAAGGTCTTAACTCTTACTCTGGACTAATGGTTAAGGTCTTAACTCTTAGTCTGGGCTAATGGTTAAGGTCTTAACTCTTACTCTGGACTAATGGTTAAGGTCTTAACTCTTACTCTGGACTAATGGTTAAGGTCTATCATGGTTAAGGTCTTAGACTCTTACTCTGGACTAATGGTTAAGGTCTTAACTCTTACTCTGGCATCATGGTTAAGGTCTTAAATCTTACTCTGGACTCATGTTTAAGGTCTTAGACTCTTACTCTGGACTAATGGTTAAGGTCTTAACTCTTTCTCTGGGCTAATGGTTAAGGTCTTAGACTCTTACTCTGGCATCATGGTTAAGGTCTTAGACTCTTACTCTGGCATCAAGGTTAAGGTCTTAACTCTTACTCTGGCATCATGGTTAAGGTCTTAACTCTTACTCTGGACTAATGGTTAAGGTCTTAACTCTTACTCTGGCATCATGGTTAAGGTCTTAACTCTTACTCTGGCATCATGGTTAAGGTCTTACCTCTTACTCTGGACTAATGGTTAAGGTCTTAAATCTTACTCTGGACTAATGGTTAAGGTCTTAACGCTTACTCTAGCATCATGGTTAAGGTCTTAACTCTTACTCTGGACTAATGGTTAAGGTCTTAACTCTTACTCTGGCATCATGGTTAAGGTCTTAACTCTTACTCTGGCATCATGGTTAAGGTCTTACCTCTTACTCTGGACTAATGGTTAAGGTCTTAGACTCTTACTCTGGACTAATGGTTAAGGTCTTAACTCTTACTCGGGCATCATGGTTAAGGTCTTAGACTCTTACTCTGGACTAATGGTTAAGGTCTTAAATCTTACTCTGGACTAATGGTTAAGGTCTTAACTCTTACTCTAGCATCATGGTTAAGGTCTTAACTCTTACTCTGGACTAATGGTTAAGGTCTTAACTCTTACTCTGGCATCATGGTTAAGGTCTTAACTCTTACTCTGGACTAATGGTTAAGGTCTTAACTCTTACTCTGGACTAATGGTTAAGGTCTTAACTCTTACTCTAGCATCATGGTTAAGGTCTTAACTCTTACTCTGGCATCATGGTTAAGGTCTTAGACTCTTACTCTGGCATCATGGTTAAGGTCTTAACTCTTACTCTGGACTAATGGTTAAGGTCTTAACTCTTACTCTGGACTAATGGTTAAGGTCTTAACTCTTACTCTAGACTAATGGTTAAGGTTTTAACTCTTACTCTGGCATCATGGTTAAGTTCTTCGACTCTTACTCTGGACTAATGGTTAAGGTCTTAACTCTTACTCTGGACTAATGGTTAAGGGCTTAACTCTTACTCTGGCATCATGGTTAAGGTCTTAACTCTTACTCTGGACTAATGGTAAGGTCTTAACTGTTACTCTGGGCTAATGGTTAAGGTCTTAACTCTTACTCTGGACTAATGGTTAAGGTCTTAACTCTTACTCTGGACTAATGGTTAAGGTCTTAACTCTTTCTCTGGACTAATGGTTAAGGTCTTAACTCTTACTCTGGCATCATGGTTAAGGTCTTAGACTCTTACTCTGGACTAATGGTTAAGGTCTTAACTCTTACTCTGGCATCATGGTTAAAGTCTTAACTCTTACTCTGGACTAATGGTTAAGGTCTTAGACTCTTACTCTGGACTAATGGTTAAGGTCTTAACTCTTTCTCTGGGCTAATGGTTAAGGTTTTAGACTCTTACTCTGGACTAATGGTTAAGGTCCTAACTCTTACTCTGGGCTAATGGTTAAGGTCTTAACTCTTACTCTGGACTAATGGTTAAGTTATTAACTCTTACATTGGACTAATGGTTAAGGTCTTAACTCTTACTCTGGGCTAATGATTAAGGTCTTAACTCTTACTCTGGCATCATGGTTAAGGTCTTAACTCTTACTCTGGACTAATGGTTAAGGTCTTAACTCTTACTCTGGACTAATGTTTAAGGTATTAACTCTTACTCTAGACTAATGGTTAAGGTTTTAACTCTTACTCTGGCATCATGGTTAAGGTCTTCGACTCTTACTCTGGACTAATGGTTAAGGTCTTAACTCTTACTCTGGACTAATGGTTAAGGGCTTAACTCTTACTCGGGCATCATGGTTAAGGTCTTAGACTCTTACTCTGGACTAATGGTTAAGGTCTTAAATCTTACTCTGGACTAATGGTTAAGGTCTTAACTCTTACTCTAGCATCCTAGCATCATGGTTAAGGTCTTAACTCTTACTCTGGACTAATGGTTAAGGTCTTAACTCTTACTCTGGCATCATGGTTAAGGTCTTAACTCTTACTCTGGCATCATGGTTAAGGTCTTAACTCTTACTCTGGACTAATGGTTAAGGTCTTAACTCTTACTCTGGACTAATGGTTAAGGTCTTAACTCTTACTCTAGACTAATGGTTAAGGTTTTAACTCTTACTCTGGCATCATGGTTAAGTTCTTCGACTCTTACTCTGGACTAATGGTTAAGGTCTTAACTCTTACTCTGGACTAATGGTTAAGGGCTTAACTCTTACTCTGGCATCATGGTTAAGGTCTTAACTCTTACTCTGGACTAATGGTAAGGTCTTAACTCTTACTCTGGGCTAATGGTTAAGGTCTTAACTCTTACTCTGGACTAATGGTTAAGGTCTTAACTCTTACTCTGGACTAATGGTTAAGGTCTTAACTCTTACTCTGGACTAATGGTTAAGGTCTTAACTCTTACTCTGGCATCATGGTTAATGTCTTAACTCTTACTCTGGACTAATGGTTAAGGTCTTAACTCTTACTCTGGGCAAATGGTTAAGGTCTTAACTCTTACTCTGGACTGATGGTTAAGGTCTTATCTCTTACTCTGGACTAATGGTTAAGGACTTAGACTCTTACTCTGGCATCATGAATAAGGTCTTAACTCTTACTCTGGACTAATGGTTAAGGTCTTAACTCTCACTCTGGACTAATGGTTAAGGTCTTAACTCTTACTCTAGCATCATAGTTAAGGTCTTAATCTTACTCTGGACTAATGGTTAAGGTCTTAACTCTTACTCTGGACTAATGGTTAAGGTCTTAACTCTTACTCTGGCATCATGGTTAAGGTCTTAGACTCTTACTCTGGACTAATGGTTAAGGTCTTAACTCTTACTCTGGCATCATGGTTAAAGTCTTAACTCTTACTCTGGACTAATGGTTAAGGTCTTAGACTCTTACTCTGGACTAATGGTTAAGGTCTTAACTCTTTCTCTGGGCTAATGGTTAGGGTCTTAGACTCTTACTCTGGACTAATGGTTAAGGTCCTAACTCTTACTCTGGGCTAATGGTTAAGGTCTTAACTCTTACTCTGGACTAATGGTTAAGTTCTTAACTCTTACTCTGGACTAATGGTTAAGGTCTTAACTCTTACTCTGGGCTAATGATTAAGGTCTTAACTCTTACTCTGGCATCATGGTTAAGGTCTTAACTCTTACTCTGGACTAATGGTTAAGGTCTTAACTCTTACTCTGGACTAATGTTTAAGGTCTTAACTCTTACTCTAGACTAATGGTTAAGGTTTTAACTCTTACTCTGGCATCATGGTTAAGGTCTTCGACTCTTACTCTGGACTAATGGTTAAGGTCTTAACTCTTACTCTAGACTAATGGTTAAGGTTTTAACTCTTACTCTGGCATCATGGTTAAGGTCTTCGACTCTTACTCTGGACTAATGGTTAAGGTCTTAACTCTTACTCTGGACTAATGGTTAAGGGCTTAACTCTTACTCGGGCATCATGGTTAAGGTCTTAGACTCTTACTCTGGACTAATGGTTAAGGTCTTAAATCTTACTCTGGACTAATGGTTAAGGTCTTAACTCTTACTCTAGCATCCTAGCATCATGGTTAAGGTCTTAACTCTTACTCTGGACTAATGGTTAAGGTCTTAACTCTTACTCTGGCATCATGGTTAAGGTCTTAACTCTTACTCTGGCATCATGGTTAAGGTCTTAACTCTTACTCTGGACTAATGGTTAAGGTCTTAACTCTTACTCTGGACTAATGGTTAAGGTCTTAACTCTTACTCTAGACTAATGGTTAAGGTTTTAACTCTTACTCTGGCATCATGGTTAAGTTCTTCGACTCTTACTCTGGACTAATGGTTAAGGTCTTAACTCTTACTCTGGACTAATGGTTAAGGGCTTAACTCTTACTCTGGCATCATGGTTAAGGTCTTAACTCTTACTCTGGACTAATGGTAAGGTCTTAACTCTTACTCTGGACTAATGGTTAAGGTCTTAACTCTTACTCTGGACTAATGGTTAAGGTCTTAACTCTTACTCTGGACTAATGGTTAAGGTCTTAACTCTTACTCTGGCATCATGGTTAATGTCTTAACTCTTACTCTGGACTAATGGTTAAGGTCTTAACTCTTACTCTGGGCTAATGGTTAAGGTCTTAACTCTTACTCTGGACTGATGGTTAAGGTCTTATCTCTTACTCTGGACTAATGGTTAAGGACTTAGACTCTTACTCTGGAATCATGAATAAGGTCTTAGACTCTTACTCTGGACTACTGGTTAATGTCTTAACTCTTACTCTGGCATCATGGTTAAGGGCTTAACTCTTACTCTGTACTCATGGTTAAGGTCTTAACTCTTACTCTGACATCATGGTTAAGGTCTTAACTCTTACTCTGGACTAATGGTTAAGGTCTTAACTCTCACTCTGGACTAATGGTTAAGGTCTTAACTCTTACTCTAGCATCATAGTTAAGGTCTTAATCTTACTCTGGACTAATGGTTAAGGTCTTAACTCTTACTCTGGACTAATGGTTAAGGTCTTAACTCTTACTCTGGCATCATGGTTAAGGTCTTAGACTCTTACTCTGGACTAATGGTTAAGGTCTTAACTCTTACTCTGGCATCATGGTTAAAGTCTTAACTCTTACTCTGGACTAATGGTTAAGGTCTTAGACTCTTACTCTGGACTAATGGTTAAGGTCTTAACTCTTTCTCTGGGCTAATGGTTAAGGTCTTAACTCTTACTCTGGACTAATGGTTAAGGTCTTAACTCTTACTCTGGCATCATGGTTAAGGTCTTAGACTCTTACTCTGGACTAATGGTTAAGGTCTTAACTCTTACTCTGGCATCATGGTTAAAGTCTTAACTCTTACTCTGGACTAATGGTTAAGGTCTTAGACTCTTACACTGGACTAATGGTTAAGGTCTTAACTCTTTCTCTGGGCTAATGGTTAAGGTCTTAGACTCTTACTCTGGACTAATGGTTAAGGTCCTAACTCTTACTCTGGGCTAATGGTTAAGGTCTTAACTCTTACTCTGGACTAATGGTTAAGTTCTTAACTCTTACTCTGGACTAATGGTAAGGTCTTAACTCTTACTCTGGACTAATGGTTAAGGTCTTAACTCTTACTCTGGACTAATGGTTAAGGTCTTAACTCTTACTCTGGACTAATGGTTAAGGTCTTAACTCTTACTCTGGCATCATGGTTAATGTCTTAACTCTTACTCTGGACTAATGGTTAAGGTCTTAACTCTTACTCTGGGCTAATGGTTAAGGTCTTAACTCTTACTCTGGACTGATGGTTAAGGTCTTATCTCTTACTCTGGACTAATGGTTAAGGACTTAGACTCTTACTCTGGAATCATGAATAAGGTCTTAGACTCTTACTCTGGACTACTGGTTAATGTCTTAACTCTTACTCTGGCATCATGGTTAAGGGCTTAACTCTTACTCTGTACTCATGGTTAAGGTCTTAACTCTTACTCTGACATCATGGTTAAGGTCTTAACTCTTACTCTGGACTAATGGTTAAGGTCTTAACTCTCACTCTGGACTAATGGTTAAGGTCTTAACTCTTACTCTAGCATCATAGTTAAGGTCTTAATCTTACTCTGGACTAATGGTTAAGGTCTTAACTCTTACTCTGGACAATTGGTTAAGGTCTTAACTCTTACTCTGGCATCATGGTTAAGGTCTTAGACTCTTACTCTGGACTAATGGTTAAGGTCTTAACTCTTACTCTGGCATCATGGTTAAAGTCTTAACTCTTACTCTGGACTAATGGTTAAGGTCTTAGACTCTTACTCTGGACTAATGGTTAAGGTCTTAACTCTTTCTCTGGGCTAATGGTTAAGGTCTTAACTCTTACTCTGGACTAATGGTTAAGGTCTTAACTCTTACTCTGGCATCATGGTTAAGGTCTTAGACTCTTACTCTGGACTAATGGTTAAGGTCTTAACTCTTACTCTGGCATCATGGTTAAAGTCTTAACTCTTACTCTGGACTAATGGTTAAGGTCTTAGACTCTTACACTGGACTAATGGTTAAGGTCTTAACTCTTTCTCTGGGCTAATGGTTAAGGTCTTAGACTCTTACTCTGGACTAATGGTTAAGGTCCTAACTCTTACTCTGGGCTAATGGTTAAGGTCTTAACTCTTACTCTGGACTAATGGTTAAGTTCTTAACTCTTACTCTGGACTAATGGTTAAGGTCTTAACTCTTACTCTGGGCTAATGATTAAGGTCTTAACTCTTACTCTGGCATCATGGTTAAGGTCTTAACTCTTACTCTGGACTAATGGTTAAGGTCTTAACTCTTACTCTGGACTAATGTTTAAGGTCTTAACTCTTACTCTAGACTAATGGTTAAGGTTTTAACTCTTACTCTGGCATCATGGTTATGGTCTTCGACTCTTACTCTGGACTAATGGTTAAGGTCTTAACTCTTACTCTAGACTAATGGTTAAGGTTTTAACTCTTACTCTGGCATCATGGTTAAGGTCTTCGACTCTTACTCTGGACTAATGGTTAAGGTCTTAACTCTTACTCTGGACTAATGGTTAAGGGCTTAACTCTTACTCGGGCATCATGGTTAAGGTCTTAACTCTTACTCTGGACTAATGGTAAGGTCTTAACTCTTACTCTGGGCTAATGGTTAAGGTCTTAACTCTTACTCTGGACTAATGGTTAAGGTCTTAACTCTTACTCTGGACTAATGGTTAAGGTCTTAACTCTTACTCTGGACTAATGGTTAAGGTCTTAACTCTTACTCTGGCATCATGGTTAATGTCTTAACTCTTACTCTGGACTAATGGTTAAGGTCTTAACTCTTACTCTGGGCTAATGGTTAAGGTCTTAACTCTTACTCTGGACTGATGGTTAAGGTCTTATCTCTTACTCTGGACTAATGGTTAAGGACTTAGACTCTTACTCTGGAATCATGAATAAGGTCTTAGACTCTTACTCTGGACTACTGGTTAATGTCTTAACTCTTACTCTGGCATCATGGTTAAGGGCTTAACTCTTACTCTGTACTCATGGTTAAGGTCTTAACTCTTACTCTGACATCATGGTTAAGGTCTTAACTCTTACTCTGGACTAATGGTTAAGGTCTTAACTCTCACTCTGGACTAATGGTTAAGGTCTTAACTCTTACTCTAGCATCATAGTTAAGGTCTTAATCTTACTCTGGACTAATGGTTAAGGTCTTAACTCTTACTCTGGACTAATGGTTAAGGTCTTAACTCTTACTCTGGCATCATGGTTAAGGTCTTAGACTCTTACTCTGGACTAATGGTTAAGGTCTTAACTCTTACTCTGGCATCATGGTTAAAGTCTTAACTCTTACTCTGGACTAATGGTTAAGGTCTTAGACTCTTACTCTGGACTAATGGTTAAGGTCTTAACTCTTTCTCTGGGCTAATGGTTAAGGTCTTAACTCTTACTCTGGACTAATGGTTAAGGTCTTAACTCTTACTCTGGCATCATGGTTAAGGTCTTAGACTCTTACTCTGGACTAATGGTTAAGGTCTTAACTCTTACTCTGGCATCATGGTTAAAGTCTTAACTCTTACTCTGGACTAATGGTTAAGGTCTTAGACTCTTACACTGGACTAATGGTTAAGGTCTTAACTCTTTCTCTGGGCTAATGGTTAAGGTCTTAGACTCTTACTCTGGACTAATGGTTAAGGTCCTAACTCTTACTCTGGGCTAATGGTTAAGGTCTTAACTCTTACTCTGGACTAATGGTTAAGTTCTTAACTCTTACTCTGGACTAATGGTTAAGGTCTTAACTCTTACTCTGGGCTAATGATTAAGGTCTTAACTCTTTCTCTGGCATCATGGTTAAGGTCTTAACTCTTACTCTGGACTAATGATTAAGGTCTTAACTCTTACTCTGGACTAATGTTTAAGGTCTTAACTCTTACTCTAGACTAATGGTTAAGGTTTTAACTCTTACTCTGGCATCATGGTTAAGGTCTTCGACTCTTACTCTGGACTAATGGTTAAGGTCTTAACTCTTACTCTGGACTAATGGTTAAGGGCTTAACTCTTACTCGGGCATCATGGTTAAGGTCTTAGACTCTTACTCTGGACTAATGGTTAAGGTCTTAAATCTTACTCTGGACTAATGGTTAAGGTCTTAACTCTTACTCTAGCATCCTAGCATCATGGTTAAGGTCTTAACTATTACTCTGGACTAATGGTTAAGGTCTTAACTCTTACTCTGGCATCATGGTTAAGGTCTTAACTCTTACTCTGGCATCATGGTTAAGGTCTTAACTCTTACTCTGGACTAATGGTTAAGGTCTTAACTCTTACTCTGGACTAATGGTCAATGTCTTAACTCTTACTCTAGACTAATGGTTAAGGTTTTAACTCTTACTCTGGCATCATGGTTAAGTTCTTCGACTCTTACTCTGGACTAATGGTTAAGGTCTTAACTCTTACTCTGGACTAATGGTTAAGGGCTTAACTCTTACTCTGGCATCATGGTTAAGGTCTTAACTCTTACTCTGGACTAATGGTAAGGTCTTAACTCTTACTCTGGGCTAATGGTTAAGGTCTTAACTCTTACTCTGGACTAATGGTTAAGGTCTTAACTCTTACTCTGGACTAATGGTTAAGGTCTTAACTCTTACTCTGGACTAATGGTTAAGGTCTTAACTCTTACTCTGGCATCATGGTTAATGTCTTAACTCTTACTCTGGACTAATGGGTAAGGTCTTAACTCTTACTCTGGGCTAATGGTTAAGGTCTTAACTCTTACTCTGGACTGATGGTTAAGGTCTTATCTCTTACTCTGGACTAATGGTTAAGGACTTAGACTCTTACTCTGGCATCATGAATAAGGTCTTAGACTCTTACTCTGGACTACTGGTTAATGTCTTAACTCTTACTCTGGAATCATGGTTAAGGGCTTAACTCTTACTCTGTACTCATGGTTAAGGTCTTAACTCTTACTCTGACATCATGGTTAAGGTCTTAACTCTTACTCTGGACTAATGGTTAAGGTCTTAACTCTTACTCTAGCATCATAGTTAAGGTCTTAATCTTACTCTGGACTAATGGTCAAGGTCTTAACTCTTACTCTGGACTAATGGTTAAGGTCTTAACTCTTACTCTGGCATCATGGTTAAGGTCTTAGACTCTTACTCTGGACTAATGGTTAAGGTCTTAACTCTTACTCTGGCATCATGGTTAAAGTCTTAACTCTTACTCTGGACTAATGGTTAAGGTCTTAGACTCTTACTCTGGACTAATGGTTAAGGTCTTAACTCTTTCTCTGGGCTAATGGTTAAGGTCTTAACTCTTACTCTGGACTAATGGTTAAGGTCTTAACTCTCACTCTGGACTAATGGTTAAGGTCTTAACTCTTACTCTGGGCTAATGATTAAGGTCTTAACTCTTACTCTGGCATCATGGTTAAGGTCTTAACTCTTACTCTGGACTAATGGTTAAGGTCTTAACTCTTACTCTGGACTAATGGTTAAGGTCTTAACTTTTACTCTAGAATAATGGTTAAGGTTTTAACTCTTACTCTGGCATCATGGTTAAGGTCTTCGACTCTTAATCTGGACTAATGGTTAAGGTCTTAACTCTTACTCTGGACTAATGGTTAAGGGCTTAACTCTTACTCTGGCATCATGGTTAAGGTCTTAACTCTTACTCTGGACTAATGGTAAGGTCTTAACTCTTACTCTGGGCTAATGGTTAAGGTCTTAACTCTTACTCTGGACTAATGGTTAAGGTCTTAACTCTTACTCTGGACTAATGGTTAAGGTCTTAACTCTTACTCTGGACTAATGGTTAAGGTCTTAACTCTTACTCTGGCATCATGGTTAATGTCTTAACTCTTACTCTGGACTAATGGTTAAGGTCTTAACTCTTACTCTGGGCTAATAGTTAAGGTCTTAACTCTTACTCTGGACTAATGGTTAAGGTCTTAGACTCTTACTCTGGCATCATGAATAAGGTCTTAGACTCTTACTCTGACATCATGGTTAAGGTCTTAACTCTTACTCTGGACTAATGGTTAAGGTCTTAACTCTCACTCTGGACTAATGGTTAAGGTCTTAACTCTTACTCTAGCATCATGGTTAAGGTCTTAACTCTTACTCTGGACTAATGGTTAAGGTCTTAACTCTTACTCTGGCATCATGGTTAAGGTCTTAGACTCTTACTCTGGACTAATGGTTAAGGTCTTAACTCTTACTCTGGCATCATGGTTAAGGTCTTAACTCTTACTCTGGACTAATGGTTAAGGTCTTAGACTCTTACTCTGGACTAATGGTTAAGGTCTTAACTCTTTCTCTGGGCTAATGGTTAAGGTCTTAGACTCTTACTCTGGCATCATGGTTAAGGTCTTAGACTCTTACTCTGGCATCAAGGTTAAGGTCTTAACTCTTACTCTGGCATCATGGTTAAGGTCTTAACTCTTACTCTGGACTAATGGTTAAGGTCTGAACTCTTACTCTGGACTAATGGTTAAGGTCTTAACTCTTACTCGGGCATCATGGTTAAGGTCTTAGACTCTTACTCTGGACTAATGGTTAAGGTCTTAAATCTTACTCTGGACTAATGGTTAAGGTCTTAACCCTTACTCTAGCATCATGGTTAAGGTCTTAACTCTTACTCTGGACTAATGGTTAAGGTCTTAACTCTTACTCTGGCATCATGGTTAAGGTCTTAACTCTTACTCTGGCATCATGGTTAAGGTCTTACCTCCTACTCTGGACTAATGGTTAAGGTCTTAGACTCTTACTCTGGACTAATGGTTAAGGTCTTAACTCTTACTCGGGCATCATGGTTAAGGTCTTAGACTCTTACTCTGGACTAATGGTTAAGGTCTTAACTCTTACTCTGGACTAATGGTTAAGGTCTTAAATCTTACCTCTTACTCTGGACTAATGGTTAAGGTCTTAACTCTTACTCTGGACTAATGGTTAAGGTCTTAACTCTTACTCGGGCATCATGGTTAAGGTCTTAGACTCTAACTCTGGAATAATGGTTAAGGTCTTAACTCTTACTCTGGATTAATGGTTAAGGTCTTAACTCTTACTCTGGCATCATGGTTAAGGTCTTAACTCTTACTCTGGACTAATGGTTAAGGTCTTAACTCTTACTCTGGACTAATGGTTAAAGTCTTAACTCTTACTCTAGACTAATGGTTAAGGTTTTAACACTTACTCTGGCATCATGGTTAAGTTCTTCAACTCTTACTCTGGACTAATGGTTAAGGTCTTAACTCTTACTCTGGACTAATGGTTAAGGGCTTAACTCTTACTCTGGCATCATGGTTAAGGTCTTAACTCTTACTCTGGACTAATGGTAAGGTCTTAACTCTTACTCTGGGCTAATGGTTAAGGTCTTAACTCTTACTCTGGACTAATGGTTAAGGTCTTAACTCTTACTCTGGACTAATGGTTAAGGTCTTAACTCTTACTCTGGACTAATGGTTAAGTTCTTAACTCTTACTCTGGACTAATGGTTAAGGTCTTAACTCTTACTCTGGGCTAATGATTAAGGTCTTAACTCTTACTCTGGCATCATGGTTAAGGTCTTAACTCTTACTCTGGACTAATGGTTTGTGGAAATGTGGATTTTCCTGATCAGTTATGTCCCCTATCTTGGACCCCAACGGTTCTATATGCATGTTACAAGTACATGTATGTTCCCTCCAGTTCCAGTTTCTAAGACGCAAACATATGTGTGTCTACCGTCAACATGTTCTCTGTCAGATCCGCCATCTATGGGCTGGATAGTCGATTCCTAAGTAGGAAAGGCCACCGACTTTATATGGCTCAGTTACTCCATTTTTACAGTTCAGGCAAGTAGGCCCGATTCTGTCCTCGAAGCCTTTCCCTGCTCTCTGTCTCTGACAGCTTCAGCTTGAGCTCGCCTCTGTATCCATGAACTTTGTCCTACTCCCTGTGCAGCTAACGGTGCCTGCCTCGGCCAGTTTTCGCATGCCTGCCAAGAAGCTGTATTTCACCTTCGAATTATCTATTTTGCTCTTCAGCCGATGCATTCCTGTCTAGTGATTTAGGTAAACATTTCCTTTAGCTCTCGTGCAAAGGGCTGTCCTCCTGCAAGTAATTCATAGCCCAGTTGCCATGGAAAGTTTTCTGCCCCTCGCATCTCATATAGACACTTAGACGCTTATACACGCACACACAGTTAGTATAGAATAGATTCTGTCCGAGAGTCCTTCCTTGTGGATAACATAGTTCTTTAAACATAAGATGTTAGATATGATTTAGGATTAGGTTGACTTGACCCCCTAGACTTTTCGTCTCCACACGTAGAGTCAGTGTCAAGTCCCCTTCACCCCCCTAGTTACACGTCAATTACACGTCATGCTGCTGCGCGCGCATCTATGTCAAGTATTATCTTATAGAACCACCTATATTTGATAACGTTAACCAATTATGTTTCTTTTTACTCCTTATTACGCCTAGTTTCGTTTACGCAATCAATATGTCACTTTTCTTATCAAATGTTACGCCTCCTACATTCGTTTTCATTATAATGTAATAACTATAAAAATGTATGTATATCAATAAAGAATTGTACTTCACTTCCTGAACCTTCTTGGTGACGGAACCTGAAGGCCGCTACTCGAGTAGGCCATTTTGGAATAAAGCCCATTCAGAAACCTCTATTACCACGGATTCTGCCTCTCATTATTCTGAGCTATTTGTTTAAAGTCCTAGCATGAAATTCCGATCGATAATGGATAAATATATTTTATTTACCACATAATGGCGCCCGAACAGGGACACTTTCTCATCTCACGCGCCGGCGGTGCGTTGCAGGCCCGGTCTCCTGCCATAGCTGGACGGACCATAACGCGTACCAGCAGGATTTCCTGTAGCTCCCTCCGGTCAAGCGGGGGCGACTGAGGCTGCGATCAACCCAGACGAGGCGGTGAGAAGCGCAAAGTATCCCGACCAGAGCCTAGCTGAGAGAGCAAGATCCGAGGTATACAGAGGCCCACCAGGTTTCCGAAGTCCCGATGTCCAGAGGGTCCGATGTCCGAAATCAAGTCCAGTGTCCGAGGCCTTTCGCTGTGAGCTACTCGGTGAGTACCATCGCCGGGGAGGCGTGTTGACGCGCACATAGGTTGTGCCGGTCAAGACGGATTTGGGTACACAAATCCGGTCTGCACTGTTTAGCAGTGTATATGTACTGTTTAGCAGTATATCAAGTATTCCGAAGTATTCAGTTATTGTCAAGAATTCAGCGTGGTGATTAGTTAGGCAGACTGTCATCATTGTCGGCCATTGTTAAAAAATGTTTAATGTTTAATGTTTAAAGTATTCAGAAATGTCTTGCATATTGTGGTATGAATGATTGTTTTACTGTGCTTTGCTCATTATTGTGTTTTTGTCCCAAGTGTGTCCAAGATTGAGTATCAGATCAGTTCCGTTCAAGAGTAAGTACCAGATTTAGCAGTTGTCAATATGCCACTCTTCTCGAAGTTAAGACAGATTACTACCAGAAAAGGGGTGCTTGAAGAAGCAGTTCCTATTCCTCCTAGGGACACTCCAGGGCATTTCATGTACCATAAGCATGGCTTAGATGCCATATTGTTTCTTGATCTATGGGTAGATTATACCAAGGGATTACCGGAAAGTCAAAGGTGGCCCGCAGCGGGAACCTGGGATGCAGAGTGCATCATGAAAGTGGAGGAAGAGTTATGGAAAAGAAAGGTCAGACAGTCACAGAAAGACGCTGTTGAGTTATGGCGTAAAGAATCTCATAGACGAACAGAAAAAGCACGTAGACAAGAAGAGAGGAGTAAAGAAAGTTCAAATAAAGTTCAAGAAAATCTATTAATTGAGGAAGGTATCCGAGTGAAATCAGAACAAATAAATAGACAAAGAAATGCTCTTATGAATGGTATGTATCCCCTTCTAGCCGAAGGACTACCTAAGGCTGCTCCAGAGATACCAAAAGACTTGCCACCCCCATTATTTCCAATTAAGGTACATCCTAAAGGGCATCCCAGAACCGCAGAAGATGTTTTTCTTTCCTCATATCTAGACGACGCAGCTCCCGAGTATGCTAACGCCACACCACATAGACCGTCTGGCGGAGGGGTTCAGCGTCAGGATCAGGTATCTGTCCCCGTGCAACAGCAAGTCCCGATACAAGCTTCGGCAAGCACATCTGTTTCCGCATCTGTCTCCGCAGTCGACTCTACAGAGGTATCGACACCCATAGTTGCTGTGTCACGTTCGACGAACCCATTCACACCCGACGCCCCAGATGGGGCCACGGGAGGTGCTAGCAGTACTTTTACACCACCTAGAATAAATAAACTTGTCTTTCAAGAGTCAGCACATTCACGTACACCAAAATTCGTAAGTGAACGTACGCTTAAGGAACTCCTTGTAAATTGTAGATATGACCCAGTGGCTGGTAAAGAGGACGAAATGGTCCTGGCATCATTACGTATCAGGCGAGCCGCAGAGTATTTAGCAAGGTTACCAGGAATGACTACGCATCTAGATAACATATATCATTTTGTTCAAACAGGACGAGATCCAGGATGTATTAACAGAGCTATGGAATTCCAGAAAGTAGAAATACAGGGGGAACTGTTACGTTTCCTCATAAACTGTGTAATCAGAAATCAAGATCGTCCGGGGGTAGACCCGAATGCAATGCTTATTCTTACAAGATGGAGTCAGAATATATCAGAAGGGAGACACGATAAACAGAATTGTATAATAGCCATGTGCCGAAAAATACGTAAAGAAATAGAACGTATTCATGAAGAAAGATTGGGAACAGACGAGTTTGAGCAAGATGAAGTGTCCGAATCAGGGAATTCCGCAAGACAGTCAGAGACCATAGCCTATGTAGGCAGAGGAAGATCCTGTGAAAATACTAGATGTTTTTCTGATCCAATACACTCTGTATGCCCAAATAATAGCAGAACGTATCCGACGCCTGTAATAAATCTGAAGTCTCCTGAACATTTGTTTCAAGCCGCAGATAAAATACTACGAGAACGAAGAGGTTACCACCTCCTCGATTCCATGGATGAGCAAGAATTAGCCAGATCAGCCGTTCACTGGATTGACAGTCCTGAAAAATATGGTGATGAGACCGTAGCACACACATTTTTTAATCTCAGTACAGATGAACAACGTTTAGCCGGAATCTATATGATTCAGCAACTTCTTATACAATATAAGAGCCAACATGCTGATCCTGGTCCCTTACCTGATATATTAACGGAACTACTCACGAACAGATGGAGAGGTTCTAGTAACAAGCTAATTAAAGAGATATTAGTGTCACGTAAGCAGTATGTCCTTTTTGTAAGTCCGGATTCTCTCTCGCTGCCCCGCAGAGAAAGAGCGCCGTACTATATGGATAGACAAAATCCCCTACGAGAAGTGCACCCAATAAAAGGCGAAGACAATGAGTTTCACCGTGTATTTGTTTACACACCCATATCAAAAATGGAATTATTAGAAATGAAAAAAGTAGTACCTAGTCATGACAAAGACCCAGCGGGTTTCCACCGAGAAATTAAAGACATGTTACTGATGGGAGAGTACACCTTTCCTGATATTATGACGATATTAAAGGTGCTTTTGCCTGCTGGCATTTATGAAAAACTGAAAGAAAAAGAGTGGGAAGTGGGAGACCAAAAGATAGACTGGACAGCATTAGCAGAGGAAGAAAGGGGCCGAACTGCAGGTTCAGGGCTCGGGGATAAAGTTAAACTGTTACCAGGTTTACTAGTACAGGTACTGCCACGTTTATTAACTACAAAAAAAGGAAGATTGGGGTGCAATCACAGCCTGTAAACAAAAGCAAGATGAAGACACAAGTGATTATTATGCTCGATTTGAAAAATGTTTTGGTATAAATAGTGGTATAAAAGCAAGTAGCGACTCATATCCACATTTATTTGTGACAAAATTAGTGGAAAATGCATTACCTCCAGTAAAGAATAGAATATTGAAATTCGAGAGTACCTGGCAAAGTAATACTCCGTCGCAAATGCTACAAATGTTACAGTATCATCACAATAGAATTAGGGATGAACAAGAACACGAGCATAGACGCATGAAGGATACAAAAATGAAAATGCTAGTTTCTCAGACAGTACCAGCAGATGGTCACAAAAAGGGTGTGACACATTCTGGTGATTCTGCAGCTCCTGTAAAAGGAACCTGCAATTACTGTAAACAACTAGGCCATTATGTACACGATTGTCCAGTCCTGAAACGTAATATAGCTACAGGTATTGCAAAGGAGAGACCACGATTAGTTAGACAAGATCAGAGTGAACAAGGAACTATGCAGCATGGACAGTCCATGCCAGTTCAGCAACAGTCTATGCCAGCCGCACAACAGTCCATACAGTTCGTGCCAGCTGCACCACCGTTGCCTGCTACTGCCACACAAGTAACTTCACGACAAATGTATCAGACCGCACAGTACGAATACCCTGAGTATCAACGCTACGCATGAAGCAGCCTAGAGAGGGAAGTTGACTTACCCCTTATCGAGATTCCAGTGGATCAAGAAGGACCTTATGTCCATAGTGAATTATTAGGTCATGACAGAAAATTTTTACTCGATACAGGGGCAAGTCGAACGACCATAAAAAGTAGTGAAGTTCCAGGGGCACCCCTCTCAGGCTCTCAAAATGTTTCCCTTGGTTTTTCAGGAAAGCCTATTGTTAATGAAGTAACACAGCCACTTCCGCTTACGATAGGACCTTTGACACGAACTACTGATTTATTGCTTACCAAATCATGTCCAGAAAACTTGTTAGGTATAAAGACATTGAAAGCCCTAGGGGCTATTATTTGTTGCTCTCCGGAAGGAGTAAGATTGTTTTTACGTGATTTTAAAGGTCATTATGTATCCAGAGACATGGATTCCCGATTACAGAATTTACCAGTACATCTATGGGCACAAGGCCCTACGGATGTTGGCTGTATGAACATTACACCCTATCGAGTCACATTGAAAGCAGGAGTGGTACTACCACGAATGCGACAATACAAGTTACCGCATGATGCTGTAGTGGCTTTGCTGAAAATCATTGATGAGCTGATTGCCCAGGGAGTAGTTGTAGAAACAGACTCCAATGTATGTAATTCACCGATAATTCCGATTCTTAAACGAACTGATCCTACTGCCCCACCAGTGTACCGATTGGTTATTGATTTGCGTGAACTAAACAAGTGTATTGTACCACAATTTCCTGTGGTCCCTGATATATCGTCATTGTTGACAGCAATTGATTCCGAAGCAACATTCTTTACTGTAATTGACCTCAAGAATGCCTTTTTCAGCGTCCCAATAGATCCGGAAAGCCAATACTTGTTCGGATTCAGTTTAAATGGACGCAGTTTTAAATTCTCGCGCGCTCCCCAAGGATTCACAGAAAGTCCCAGCATCTATAGCCAAGCACTGAAACGAGAACTTGACAGTATCCACATGCCAGTCAATACTGCACTGCTTCAATATGTCGATGATCTGCTGATCACCGCAAGAAGCGAGCCAGAATGTGAAAAAGCTTCTCTGACAGTTTTACATTTCCTAGCCGACAAGGGGCACAAGGTGTCTCCTTCTAAGCTGCAATTCTGTGTCCAGCGAGTTATTTATCTTGGTCACTCGCTGTCCAAGGAGGGAAGGCAGCTTACACCAGATCGCATCCAGTTAATTGCTAACATGTCAATACCCCAGACACAAAAGGAGGTGCGAGCTTTCATAGGCCTCACTTCATATTGTAGGCAATGGATCCCTCAGTACGCATTTCTAGCAAAACCACTCATTCAGTTAACCACACAGGAGGCAGCCACATCGACTGTTCTCCCTTGGACTCAGGAACATACACAAGCTTTTGAAAGCTTAAAGAAAGCTTTATGTCAAGCACCTGTTTTAGCAACACCATGTTATAGCAAACATTTTACACTCTTTGTTACAGAACGCGAAGGTACTGCCTTGTCAGTACTCATTCAGGACCAAGCAGGATCACGCAAGCCATGTGCTTATTTTTCCAGTACATTAGATCCCGTAGCTCAGGCTTTGCCTGCATGTCTGAAATCAGTGGCAGCGACAGCTTTAGCAATCAGACAAAGCGATGCCATAGTGTTAGGACATCCATTGACAGTACAAGTACCACATGCAGTAGAGGTTCTCGTGAACCGAACGCAAACACAACACTTGACCATAGCAAGACTTACTGGTTATGAACTGACATTGTTTCAACCACACATAGAGATCCGACGGTGTAATACATTGAATCCTGCTACACTATTACCTGTAATTGGAACCGACCCACTAGCTCATGATTGTGTTGAAATCATTGAAATAAAGACGAAACCTAGACAAGACTTAACAGACGTTCCATTGTTAGATCCAGACCTGACGTTGTATGTAGACGGTTCGTGTATGAGAACAAGTACAGGAAATTTAGTTGCCGCATACGCAGTCACTACAGACACCGAAGTTATTGAAACAAACTGTATAGATACTTTGTCAGCCCAAGCAGCAGAACTTATTGCTCTAACACAAGCTTGTATTCAAGCCACAGACAAGAAAGTCAACATATATACTGATTCACGTTATGCATTTGGAGTCGTACATGACTTCGGGGTGCTTTGGAGAGAGAGAGATTATTTGACTTCTCATGGAACCCACATTCAGCACGGGTCCCTCATTCATGCTTTGTTAGACGCAATTCATTTACCGACTGCTATATCAATTATGAAATGTAAAGCACACACGAAGGTTACTGATACCATTTCTCAAGGCAATGATTTAGCTGATAGAACAGCAAAACAGACTGCTCAGAATCGCACATTAGACATGACAAAGCCAATAGTTCAGACACCAACACAATGTATGACAATTAAGGATCCCGCACTTGACGTAATTGACATACAGACACATGCCACAGAGGAAGAAATAAAGAAGTGGACTGAACTAGGAGGGATTCAGACAGATCAAGGATGGATGACGAAGGGAAAATCTGTGTGGTTTCTCCCTGATTCCATGGTTCAAGCCATTATAGCTACAGTTCACAGTCCCGCACATTTAGGAGAGAAGGCTATGTTAGACAGCATTCAGCACATTTGGTTTAACAAACATTTGCGAGCAGCTGCTAAGCAGAAAGTCCGTACCTGTATGATATGTTGTCAGTTTAATCCAGGAAAGAGTGTTCCCGTAGAGCAGGGTGGATTTCAGCCTCCTGACCATCCTTTTGAAGTCCTCCAGATGGATTATATTCAGATGGAACGTTGTCGAGGATTCAAATATGTTCTCGTAGTTGTCTGCGCTCTCTCCCGTTGGACAGAGGCGTATCCTGTATCAGATTACACTGCTCCGACTACTGCCAAACAGCTAGTTCGAGAATTCTTCCCACGGTATGGTTTACCACGTGTTGTATATTCAGATAACGGCCAGCCTTTCTCATCCGAATTAATGAAACATGTTTCACTTTTGTTGGGATATCAGTGGAAATTCCACTGTGTCCGACACCCCGAGGCAGCAGGTCTCGTGGAACGACATAATCAACTTTTGAAAATCAGATTGTCAAAAATATGTCAGGAAAAAGGTGTTGACTGGATAGTAGCCTTACCAGTTGCACTATTTTACATGCGAATGGTACCACACTCTCGAACAGGGCTATCCCCGTATGAGGTGATCTTTGGCAGACCACCAAATATGTGGGGGACGCCTATACCACGTAAAATAACTGATGTTGACTGTAATATGCTGACAGATTACCTGGCTTCCTTGATGTCTGCACTACAATCTTCTCGTTCACAGGTGGTCGCAGCTTTTCCTGACAACACTGAGGTGAAACCCCATGACGTGGTCCCCGGGGATTTCGTCCTCATCCGGAATTTCGATAGGAAAAGCCAATTGGACCCCAGGTGGAAGCTCCCCAAACAGGTCCTGTTGACAACAAGAACAGCCGTGAAGATCGAAGGGAGGAAGGGCTGGATCCATTCCAGCCATGTTAAGAGATTTCATGGACTTCCTCCTGATATGAACAATACTTCCCGTGCATCTTCTCCCATTGACTCAAAGCTACCTTTGGCTGAGGCCAGTAGCTCCGAACTCTATAAGCAAAAACTTAGGCCCAGGCCTACACTGTCGGACGATTTGATTGTTTAAGTCCTCTCCAAGGTGAAGCGGTTGAATCTGTCCTGACATGTCTCCTTTAGGCCTGAATCATGAAGAGTCCCGAATCATAATGAAAAGACATACATACAGTAAATTACTGCGTAGCCATTGTATTGTGACTTTATTAATTTTGTTTTTCTTAAGTTCTATAATAGTTACTGCAAGTATATTATTGCATATGTATTATCCTGTTTCTAAACGTGCTTTCAATATAACTGATGAACATTCTTTTAGTGAATTACCCCCACATGAGTTGTCCTATAGACTTGCGCTGCGCAATAACACCTTCATTAGTATGTTACATCATTCCCATCAGACTAGTAATGCCACCAATTGTTGGGTGTGTGGTCGACTCCCTCCCTATCAGAATAACAAAGGAGTTCTGCCTTTCTTTCCACATCCGTTCACACACAATGGCTCCTGTGGAGCATGGTTTAGTTTATTGAATTCCATAGACCCAGACACAGCAGTTTATCAACAACACTGGATATGGGGAAATCTGAATCTAGTTTTATTCAAAGTCTGTTACCCTAATAAGGAGGGTCACCCCAGTAGAACAGGAACTGATTTAGAAAATGAAGTGTATAAATTAGGTAATTTTACGCCTAAACTCATGATTTTGAATGTCAAATCCGAAGTTGAACTAATTCTGCCCACTATGTCAGTATTTCCAGTTAAGGGTGAATTATGTGTAAGAAAAGTTGGTTCCATACATATGGGCCATAGCCAATGCGTTACTACAGTAGAATATAGTGATCAAGGTAAATCTTCATTTAGAGCTTCTCGCCATTCCTACTTTATATGTGGTCAGACGGCATACATGCGTCTACCTCTAGATTGGGATGGTACCTGTTACATTGCATTCCTTCTGCCACCTGTTTTCCTAGCTCCCCCTGATTATTATCGAAATGTTCATTTAGTACACAAAAGAGAGCGTAGAGATCTCCCAGTTGTCGATTATACTGAGACGGCATGGGACAAGTATGTAGATTTCAATAAATGTATCTTTCCCTATATAGGTACAATATCAAATAGTAAGCTGATACGTAGACTCACCAAGACTCTTGAAGCTGTAGTAAACGAGACTATAGCCGCCCTAGGCAATCTGACAGAGGAACAATCAGTGATGAGAATTGTTGTTCTCCAGAATCGTCTTGTCCTTGACGTCATCCTGGCCGATAGGGGCGGAGCTTGTAGGGTCATCGGATCCAGCTGCTGCATATTCATACCAGAAAATTCGCCATCTGTATATAAAGCTATAACACGCCTTCATAAGATTGTAAGCCAGATACACGAGAATCCAGGCACTTGGACGTGGTCCGGGTGGTTTTGGAGTGTGATATCAGCCTGGGGATGGAGAGTTCTATCCTTCCTAGGTATTGGCCTTCTTATGCTCTTCAGTTGTTGTTTATGCCTGCAATGTGGACCAGCGATTTGTGGTCTGTGTGCCACATCATGCATTCCATATCACAGTTCTCGTTCAAAATGCCGGAAGAAGAAGGAAGAAGAAATGATGCTCCATGAGCAAATCGATGGAATGATGAAGATTGATATCTCTTGAAGGGCAAGAAGGGGACAAGGAGGGAATGTGGAAATGTGGATTTTCCTGATCAGTTATGTCCCCTATCTTGGACCCCAACGGTTCTATATGCATGTTACAAGTACATGTATGTTCCCTCCAGTTCCAGTTTCTAAGACGCAAACATATGTGTGTCTACCGTCAACATGTTCTCTGTCAGATCCGCCATCTATGGGCTGGATAGTCGATTCCTAAGTAGGAAAGGCCACCGACTTTATATGGCTCAGTTACTCCATTTTTACAGTTCAGGCAAGTAGGCCCGATTCTGTCCTCGAAGCCTTTCCCTGCTCTCTGTCTCTGACAGCTTCAGCTTGAGCTCGCCTCTGTATCCATGAACTTTGTCCTACTCCCTGTGCAGCTAACGGTGCCTGCCTCGGCCAGTTTTCGCATGCCTGCCAAGAAGCTGTATTTCACCTTCGAATTATCTATTTTGCTCTTCAGCCGATGCATTCCTGTCTAGTGATTTAGGTAAACATTTCCTTTAGCTCTCGTGCAAAGGGCTGTCCTCCTGCAAGTAATTCATAGCCCAGTTGCCATGGAAAGTTTTCTGCCCCTCGCATCTCATATAGACACTTAGACGCTTATACACGCACACACAGTTAGTATAGAATAGATTCTGTCCGAGAGTCCTTCCTTGTGGATAACATAGTTCTTTAAACATAAGATGTTAGATATGATTTAGGATTAGGTTGACTTGACCCCCTAGACTTTTCGTCTCCACACGTAGAGTCAGTGTCAAGTCCCCTTCACCCCCCTAGTTACACGTCAATTACACGTCATGCTGCTGCGCGCGCATCTATGTCAAGTATTATCTTATAGAACCACCTATATTTGATAACGTTAACCAATTATGTTTCTTTTTACTCCTTATTACGCCTAGTTTCGTTTACGCAATCAATATGTCACTTTTCTTATCAAATGTTACGCCTCCTACATTCGTTTTCATTATAATGTAATAACTATAAAAATGTATGTATATCAATAAAGAATTGTACTTCACTTCCTGAACCTTCTTGGTGACGGAACCTGAAGGCCGCTACTCGAGTAGGCCATTTTGGAATAAAGCCCATTCAGAAACCTCTATTACCACGGATTCTGCCTCTCATTATTCTGAGCTATTTGTTTAAAGTCCTAGCATGAAATTCCGATCGATAATGGATAAATATATTTTATTTACCACAGGTTAAGGTCTTAACTCTTACTCTGGACTAATGTTTAAGGTCTTAACTCTTACTCTAGACTAATGGTTAAGGTTTTAACTCTTACTCTGGCATCATGGTTAAGGTCTTCGACTCTTACTCTGGACTAATGGTTAAGGTCTTAACTCTTACTCTAGACTAATGGTTAAGGTTTTAACTCTTACTCTGGCATCATGGTTAAGGTCTTCGACTCTTACTCTGGACTAATGGTTAAGGTCTTAACTCTTACTCTGGACTAATGGTTAAGGGCTTAACTCTTACTCGGGCATCATGGTTAAGGTCTTAGACTCTTACTCTGGACTAATGGTTAAGGTCTTAAATCTTACTCTGGACTAATGGTTAAGGTCTTAACTCTTACTCTAGCATCCTAGCATCATGGTTAAGGTCTTAACTCTTACTCTGGACTAATGGTTAAGGTCTTAACTCTTACTCTGGCATCATGGTTAAGGTCTTAACTCTTACTCTGGCATCATGGTTAAGGTCTTAACTCTTACTCTGGACTAATGGTTAAGGTCTTAACTCTTACTCTGGACTAATGGTTAAGGTCTTAACTCTTACTCTAGACTAATGGTTAAGGTTTTAACTCTTACTCTGGCATCATGGTTAAGTTCTTCGACTCTTACTCTGGACTAATGGTTAAGGTCTTAACTCTTACTCTGGACTAATGTTTAAGGGCTTAACTCTTACTCTGGCATCATGGTTAAGGTCTTAACTCTTACTCTGGACTAATGGTAAGGTCTTAACTCTTACTCTGGGCTAATGGTTAAGGTCTTAACTCTTACTCTGGACTAATGGTTAAGGTCTTAACTCTTACTCTGGACTAATGGTTAAGGTCTTAACTCTTACTCTGGACTAATGGTTAATGTCTTAACTCTTACTCTGGCATCATGGTTAATGTCTTAACTCTTACTCTGGACTAATGGTTAAGGTCTTAACTCTTACTCTGGGCTAATGGTTAAGGTCTTAACTCTTACTCTGGACTAATGGTTAAGGTCTTATCTCTTACTCTGGACTAATGGTTAAGTTCTTAACTCTTACTCTGGACTAATGGTTAAGGTCTTAACTCTTACTCTGGGCTAATGATTAAGGTCTTAACTCTTACTCTGGCATCATGGTTAAGGTCTTAACTCTTACTCTGGACTAATGGTTAAGGTCTTAACTCTTACTCTGGACTAATGGTTAAGGTCTTAACTCTTACTCTGGACTAATGGTTAAGTTCTTAACTCTTACTCTGGACTAATGGTTAAGGTCTTAACTCTTACTCTGGGCTAATGATTAAGGTCTTAACTCTTACTCTGGACTGATGGTTAAGGTCTTATCTCTTACTCTGGACTAATGGTTAAGGACTTAGACTCTTACTCTGGCATCATGAATAAGGTCTTAGACTCTTACTCTGGACTACTGGTTAATGTCTTAACTCTTACTCTGGCATCATGGTTAAGGGCTTAACTCTTACTCTGTACTCATGGTTAAGGTCTTAACTCTTACTCTGACATCATGGTTAAGGTCTTAACTCTTACTCTGGACTAATGGTTAAGGTCTTAACTCTCACTCTGGACTAATGGTTAAGGTCTTAACTCTTACTCTAGCATCATAGTTAAGGTCTTAATCTTACTCTGGACTAATGGTTAAGGTCTTAACTCTTACTCTGGACTAATGGTTAAGGTCTTAACTCTTACTCTGGCATCATGGTTAAGGTCTTAGACTCTTACTCTGGACTAATGGTTAAGGTCTTAACTCTTACTCTGGCATCATGGTTAAAGTCTTAACTCTTACTCTGGACTAATGGTTAAGGTCTTAGACTCTTACTCTGGACTAATGGTTAAGGTCTTAACTCTTTCTCTGGGCTAATGGTTAAGGTCTTAACTCTTACTCTGGACTAATGGTTAAGGTCTTAACTCTCACTCTGGACTAATGGTTAAGGTCTTAACTCTTACTCTGGGCTAATGATTAAGGTCTTAACTCTTACTCTGGCATCATGGTTAAGGTCTTAACTCTTACTCTGGACTAATGGTTAAGGTCTTAACTCTTACTCTGGACTAATGGTTAAGGTCTTAACTTTTACTCTAGACTAATGGTTAAGGTTTTAACTCTTACTCTGGCATCATGGTTAAGGTCTTCGACTCTTACTCTGGACTAATGGTTAAGGTCTTAACTCTTACTCTGGACTAATGGTTAAGGGCTTAACTCTTACTCTGGCATCATGGTTAAGGTCTTAACTCTTACTCTGGACTAATGGTAAGGTCTTAACTCTTACTCTGGGCTAATGGTTAAGGTCTTAACTCTTACTCTGGACTAATGGTTAAGGTCTTAACTCTTACTCTGGACTAATGGTTAAGGTCTTAACTCTTACTCTGGACTAATGGTTAAGGTCTTAACTCTTACTCTGGCATCATGGTTAATGTCTTAACTCTTACTCTGGACTAATGGTTAAGGTCTTAACTCTTACTCTGGGCTAATAGTTAAGGTCTTAACTCTTACTCTGGACTAATGGTTAAGGTCTTATCTCTTACTCTGGACTAATGGTTAAGGACTTAGACTCTTACTCTGGCATCATGAATAAGGTCTTAGACTCTTACTCTGACATCATGGTTAAGGTCTTAACTCTTACTCTGGACTAATGGTTAAGGTCTTAACTCTCACTCTGGACTAATGGTTAAGGTCTTAACTCTTACTCTAGCATCATGGTTAAGGTCTTAACTCTTACTCTGGACTAATGGTTAAGGTCTTAACTCTTACTCTGGCATCATGGTTAAGGTCTTAGACTCTTACTCTGGACTAATGGTTAAGGTCTTAACTCTTACTCTGGCATCATGGTTAAGGTCTTAACTCTTACTCTGGACTAATGGTTAAGGTCTTAGACTCTTACTCTGGACTAATGGTTAAGGTCTTAACTCTTTCTCTGGGCTAATGGTTAAGGTCTTAGACTCTTACTCTGGCATCATGGTTAAGGTCTTAGACTCTTACTCTGGCATCAAGGTTAAGGTCTTAACTCTTACTCTGGCATCATGGTTAAGGTCTTAACTCTTACTCTGGACTAATGGTTAAGGTCTGAACTCTTACTCTGGACTAATGGTTAAGGTCTTAACTCTTACTCTGGACTAATGGTTAAGGTCTTAGACTCTTACTCTCGACTAATGGTTAAGGTCCTAACTCTTACTCTGGCATCATGGTTAAGGTCTTAGACTCTTACTCTGGACTAAGGGCTAAGGTCTTAACTCATACTCTGGACTAATGGTTAAGGTCTTAGACTCTTACTCTGGACTAATGGTTAAGGTCTTAACTCTTACTCTGGACTAATGGTTAAGGTCTTAACTCTTACTCTGGACTAATGGTTAAGGTCTTAACTCTTACTCGGGCATCATGGTTAAGGTCTTAGACTCTTACTCTGGACTAATGGTTAAGGTCTTAAATCTTACTCTGGACTAATGGTTAAGGTCTTAACTCTTACTCTAGCATCATGGTTAAGGTCTTAACTCTTACTCTGGACTAATGGTTAAGGTCTTAACTCTTACTCTGGCATCATGGTTAAGGTCTTAACTCTTACTCTGGCATCATGGTTAAGGTCTTACCTCCTACTCTGGACTAATGGTTAAGGTCTTAGACTCTTACTCTGGACTAATGTTTAAGGTCTTAACTCTTACTCGGGCATCATGGTTAAGGTCTTAGACTCTTACTCTGGACTAATGGTTAAGGTCTTAACTCTTACTCTGGACTAATGGTTAAGGTCTTAAATCTTACCTCTTACTCTGGACTAATGGTTAAGGTCTTAACTCTTACTCTGGACTAATGGTTAAGGTCTTAACTCTTACTCGGGCATCATGGTTAAGGTCTTAGACTCTAACTCTGGAATAATGGTTAAGGTCTTAACTCTTACTCTGGACTAATGGTTAAGGTCTTAACTCTTACTCTGGCATCACGGTTAAGGTCTTAACTCTTACTCTGGACTAATGGTTAAGGTCTTAACTCTTACTCTGGGCTAATGGTTAAGGTCTTAACTCTTACTCTGGACTAATGGTTAAGGTTCTAACTCTTACTCTGGACTAATGGTTAAGGTCTTAGACTCTTACTCTGGCATCATTGTTAAGGTCTTAACTCTTACTCTGAACTAATGGTTAATGTCTTAACTCTTACTCTGGCATCATGGTTAAGTTCCTAACTCTTACTGTGGCCTAATGGTTAAGGTCCTAACTCCTACTCTGGCATCATGGTTAAGGTATTAACTCTTACTCTGGCATCATGGTTAAGGTCTTAACTCTTACTCTGGACTAATGGTTAAGGTCTTAACTCTTACTCTGGCATCACGGTTAAGGTCTTAACTCTTACTCTGGACTAATGGTTAAGGTCTTAACTCTTACTCTGGGCTAATGGTTAAGGTCTTAACTCTTACTCTGGACTAATGGTTAAGGTCTTAACTCTTACTCTGGACTAATGGTTAAGGTCTTAACTCTTACTCTGGGCTAATGATTAAGGTCTTAACTCTTACTCTGGCATCATGGTTAAGGTCTTAACTCTTACTCTGGACTAATGGTTAAGGTCTTAACTCTTACTCTGGACTAATGGTTAAGGTCTTAACTTTTACTCTAGACTAATGGTTAAGGTTTTAACTCTTACTCTGGCATCATGGTTAAGGTCTTCGACTCTTACTCTGGACTAATGGTTAAGGTCTTAACTCTTACTCTGGACTAATGGTTAAGGGCTTAACTCTTACTCTGGCATCATGGTTAAGGTCTTAACTCTTACTCTGGACTAATGGTAAGGTCTTAACTCTTACTCTGGGCTAATGGTTAAGGTCTTAACTCTTACTCTGGACTAATGGTTAAGGTCTTAACTCTTACTCTGGACTAATGGTTAAGGTCTTAACTCTTACTCTGGACTAATGGTTAAGGTCTTAACTCTTACTCTGGCATCATGGTTAATGTCTTAACTCTTACTCTGGACTAATGGTTAAGGTCTTAACTCTTACTCTGGACTAATGGTTAAGGTCTTATCTCTTACTCTGGACTAATGGTTAAGGACTTAGACTCTTACTCTGGCATCATGAATACGGTCTTAGACTCTTACTCTGGACTACTGGTTAATGTCTTAACTCTTACTCTGGCATCATGGTTAAGGTCTTAACTCTTACTCTGGACTAATGGTTAAGGTCTTAACTCTTACTCTTGACTAATGGTTAAGGTCTTAACTCTTACTCTGGACTAATGGTTAAGGTCTTAGACTCTTACTCTGGCATCATGGTTAAGGTTTTAACTCTTACTCTGGCATCATGGTTAAGGTCTTACCTCTTACTCTGGACTAATGGTTAAGGTCTTAGACTCTTTCTCTGGACTAATGGTTAAGGTCTTAACTCTTACTCTGGCATCATGGTTAAGGTCTTAGACTCTTACTCTGGACTAATGGTTAAGGTCTTAACTCTTACTCTGGACTAATGGTTAAGGTCTTAACTCTTACTCTGGACTAATGGTTAAGGTCTTAACTCTTAACTCTTACTCTGGACTAATGGTTAAGGTCTTAACTCTTACTCTAGACTAATGGTTAAGGTTTTAACTCTTACTCTGGCATCATGGTTAAGGTCTTCGACTCTTACTCTGGACTAATGGTTAAGGTCTTAACTCTTACTCTAGACTAATGGTTAAGGTTTTAACTCTTACTCTGGCATCATGGTTAAGGTCTTCGACTCTTACTCTGGACTAATGGTTAAGGTCTTAACTCTTACTCTGGACTAATGGTTAAGGGCTTAACTCTTACTCGGGCATCATGGTTAAGGTCTTAGACTCTTACTCTGGACTAATGGTTAAGGTCTTAAATCTTACTCTGGACTAATGGTTAAGGTCTTAACTCTTACTCTAGCATCCTAGCATCATGGTTAAGGTCTTAACTCTTACTCTGGACTAATGGTTAAGGTCTTAACTCTTACTCTGGCATCATGGTTAAGGTCTTAACTCTTACTCTGGCATCATGGTTAAGGTCTTAACTCTTACTCTGGACTAATGGTTAAGGTCTTAACTCTTACTCTGGACTAATGGTTAAGGTCTTAACTCTTACTCTAGACTAATGGTTAAGGTTTTAACTCTTACTCTGGCATCATGGTTAAGTTCTTCGACTCTTACTCTGGACTAATGGTTAAGGTCTTAACTCTTACTCTGGACTAATGGTTAAGGGCTTAACTCTTACTCTGGCATCATGATTAAGGTCTTAACTCTTACTCTGGACTAATGGTAAGGTCTTAACTCTTACTCTGGGCTAATGGTTAAGGTCTTAACTCTTACTCTGGACTAATGGTTAAGGTCTTAACTCTTACTCTGGACTAATGGTTAAGGTCTTAACTCTTACTCTGGACTAATGGTTAAGGTCTTAACTCTTACTCTGGCATCATGGTTAATGTCTTAACTCTTACTCTGGACTAATGGTTAAGGTCTTAACTCTTACTCTGGGCTAATGGTTAAGGTCTTAACTCTTACTCTGGACTGATGGTTAAGGTCTTAACTCTTACTCTAGACTAATGGTTAAGGTCTTAACTCTTACTCTAGACTAATGGTTAAGGTTTTAACTCTTACTCTGGCATCATGGTTAAGTTCTTCGACTCTTACTCTGGACTAATGGTTAAGGTCTTAACTCTTACTCTGGACTAATGTTTAAGGGCTTAACTCTTACTCTGGCATCATGGTTAAGGTCTTAACTCTTACTCTGGACTAATGGTAAGGTCTTAACTCTTACTCTGGGCTAATGGTTAAGGTCTTAACTCTTACTCTGGACTAATGGTTAAGGTCTTAACTCTTACTCTGGACTAATGGTTAAGGTCTTAACTCTTACTCTGGACTAATGGTTAATGTCTTAACTCTTACTCTGGCATCATGGTTAATGTCTTAACTCTTACTCTGGACTAATGGTTAAGGTCTTAACTCTTACTCTGGGCTAATGGTTAAGGTCTTAACTCTTACTCTGGACTGATGGTTAAGGTCTTATCTCTTACTCTGGACTAATGGTTAAGGACTTAGACTCTTACTCTGGCATCATGAATAAGGTCTTAGACTCTTACTCTGGACTACTGGTTAATGTCTTAACTCTTACTCTGGCATCATGGTTAAGGGCTTAACTCTTACTCTGTACTCATGGTTAAGGTCTTAACTCTTACTCTGACATCATGGTTAAGGTCTTAACTCTTACTCTGGACTAATGGTTAAGGTCTTAACTCTCACTCTGGACTAATGGTTAAGGTCTTAACTCTTACTCTAGCATCATAGTTAAGGTCTTAATCTTACTCTGGACTAATGGTTAAGGTCTTAACTCTTACTCTGGACTAATGGTTAAGGTCTTAACTCTTACTCTGGCATCATGGTTAAGGTCTTAGACTCTTACTCTGGACTAATGGTTAAGGTCTTAACTCTTACTCTGGCATCATGGTTAAAGTCTTAACTCTTACTCTGGACTAATGGTTAAGGTCTTAGACTCTTACTCTGGACTAATGGTTAAGGTCTTAACTCTTTCTCTGGGCTAATGGTTAAGGTCTTAACTCTTACTCTGGATTAATGGTTAAGGTCTTAACTCTCACTCTGGACTAATGGCTAAGGTCTTAACTCTTACTCTGGGCTAATGATTAAGGTCTTAACTCTTACTCTGGCATCATGGTTAAGGTCTTAACTCTTACTCTGGACTAATGGTTAAGGTCTTAACTCTTACTCTGGACTAATGGTTAAGGTCTTAACTTTTACTCTAGACTAATGGTTAAGGTTTTAACTCTTACTCTGGCATCATGGTTAAGGTCTTCGACTCTTACTCTGGACTAATGGTTAAGGTCTTAACTCTTACTCTGGACTAATGGTTAAGGGCTTAACTCTTACTCTGGCATCATGGTTAAGGTCTTAACTCTTACTCTGGACTAATGGTAAGGTCTTAACTCTTACTCTGGGCTAATGGTTAAGGTCTTAACTCTTACTCTGGACTAATGGTTAAGGTCTTAACTCTTACTCTGGACTAATGGTTAAGGTCTTAACTCTTACTCTGGACTAATGGTTAAGGTCTTAACTCTTACTCTGGCATCATGGTTAATGTCTTAACTCTTACTCTGGACTAATGGTTAAGGTCTTAACTCTTACTCTGGGCTAATAGTTAAGGTCTTAACTCTTACTCTGGACTAATGGTTAAGGTCTTATCTCTTACTCTGGACTAATGGTTAAGGACTTAGACTCTTACTCTGGCATCATGAATAAGGTCTTAGACTCTTACTCTGACATCATGGTTAAGGTCTTAACTCTTACTCTGGACTAATGGTTAAGGTCTTAACTCTCACTCTGGACTAATGGTTAAGGTCTTAACTCTTACTCTAGCATCATGGTTAAGGTCTTAACTCTTACTCTGGACTAATGGTTAAGGTCTTAACTCTTACTCTGGCATCATGGTTAAGGTCTTAGACTCTTACTCTGGACTAATGGTTAAGGTCTTAACTCTTACTCTGGCATCATGGTTAAGGTCTTAACTCTTACTCTGGACTAATGGTTAAGGTCTTAGACTCTTACTCTGGACTAATGGTTAAGGTCTTAACTCTTTCTCTGGGCTAATGGTTAAGGTCTTAGACTCTTACTCTGGCATCATGGTTAAGGTCTTAGACTCTTACTCTGGCATCAAGGTTAAGGTCTTAACTCTTACTCTGGCATCATGGTTAAGGTCTTAACTCTTACTCTGGACTAATGGTTAAGGTCTGAACTCTTACTCTGGACTAATGGTTAAGGTCTTAACTCTTACTCTGGACTAATGGTTAAGGTCTTAGACTCTTACTCTCGACTAATGGTTAAGGTCCTAACTCTTACTCTGGCATCATGGTTAAGGTCTTAGACTCTTACTCTGGACTAAGGGCTAAGGTCTTAACTCATACTCTGGACTAATGGTTAAGGTCTTAGACTCTTACTCTGGACTAATGGTTAAGGTCTTAACTCTTACTCTGGACTAATGGTTAAGGTCTTAACTCTTACTCTGGACTAATGGTTAAGGTCTTAACTCTTACTCGGGCATCATGGTTAAGGTCTTAGACTCTTACTCTGGACTAATGGTTAAGGTCTTAAATCTTACTCTGGACTAATGGTTAAGGTCTTAACTCTTACTCTAGCATCATGGTTAAGGTCTTAACTCTTACTCTGGACTAATGGTTAAGGTCTTAACTCTTACTCTGGCATCATGGTTAAGGTCTTAACTCTTACTCTGGCATCATGGTTAAGGTCTTACCTCCTACTCTGGACTAATGGTTAAGGTCTTAGACTCTTACTCTGGACTAATGTTTAAGGTCTTAACTCTTACTCGGGCATCATGGTTAAGGTCTTAGACTCTTACTCTGGACTAATGGTTAAGGTCTTAACTCTTACTCTGGACTAATGGTTAAGGTCTTAAATCTTACCTCTTACTCTGGACTAATGGTTAAGGTCTTAACTCTTACTCTGGACTAATGGTTAAGGTCTTAACTCTTACTCAGGCATCATGGTTAAGGTCTTAGACTCTAACTCTGGAATAATGGTTAAGGTCTTAACTCTTACTCTGGACTAATGGTTAAGGTCTTAACTCTTACTCTGGCATCACGGTTAAGGTCTTAACTCTTACTCTGGACTAATGGTTAAGGTCTTAACTCTTACTCTGGGCTAATGGTTAAGGTCTTAACTCTTACTCTGGACTAATGGTTAAGGTCCTAACTCTTACTCTGGACTAATGGTTAAGGTCTTAGACTCTTACTCTGGCATCATTGTTAAGGTCTTAACTCTTACTCTGAACTAATGGTTAATGTCTTAACTCTTACTCTGGCATCATGGTTAAGTTCCTAACTCTTACTGTGGCCTAATGTTTAAGGTCCTAACTCCTACTCTGGCATCATGGTTAAGGTATTAACTCTTACTCTGGCATCATGGTTAAGGTCTTAACTCTTACTCTGGACTAATGGTTAAGGTCTTAACTCTTACTCTGGCATCACGGTTAAGGTCTTAACTCTTACTCTGGACTAATGGTTAAGGTCTTAACTCTTACTCTGGGCTAATGGTTAAGGTCTTAACTCTTACTCTGGACTAATGGTTAAGGTCTTAACTCTTACTCTGGACTAATGGTTAAGGTCTTAACTCTTACTCTGGGCTAATGATTAAGGTCTTAACTCTTACTCTGGCATCATGGTTAAGGTCTTAACTCTTACTCTGGACTAATGGTTAAGGTCTTAACTCTTACTCTGGACTAATGGTTAAGGTCTTAACTTTTACTCTAGACTAATGGTTAAGGTTTTAACTCTTACTCTGGCATCATGGTTAAGGTCTTCGACTCTTACTCTGGACTAATGGTTAAGGTCTTAACTCTTACTCTGGACTAATGGTTAAGGGCTTAAATCTTACTCTGGCATCATGGTTAAGGTCTTAACTCTTACTCTGGACTAATGGTAAGGTCTTAACTCTTACTCTGGGCTAATGGTTAAGGTCTTAACTCTTACTCTGGACTAATGGTTAAGGTCTTAACTCTTACTCTGGACTAATGGTTAAGGTCTTAACTCTTACTCTGGACTAATGGTTAAGGTCTTAACTCTTACTCTGGCATCATGGTTAATGTCTTAACTCTTACTCTGGACTAATGGTTAAGGTCTTAACTCTTACTCTGGACTAATGGTTAAGGTCTTATCTCTTACTCTGGACTAATGGTTAAGGACTTAGACTCTTACTCTGGCATCATGAATACGGTCTTAGACTCTTACTCTGGACTACTGGTTAATGTCTTAACTCTTACTCTGGCATCATGGTTAAGGTCTTAACTCTTTCTCTGGACTAATGGTTAAGGTCTTAACTCTTACTCTTGACTAATGGTTAAGGTCTTAACTCTTACTCTGGACTAATGGTTAAGGTCTTAGACTCTTACTCTGGCATCATGGTTAAGGTTTTAACTCTTACTCTGGCATCATGGTTAAGGTCTTACCTCTTACTCTGGACTAATGGTTAAGGTCTTAGACTCTTTCTCTGGACTAATGGTTAAGGTCTTAACTCTTACTCTGGCATCATGGTTAAGGTCTTAGACTCTTACTCTGGACTAATGGTTAAGGTCTTAACTCTTACTCTGGACTAATGGTTAAGGTCTTAACTCTTACTCTGGACTAATGGTTAAGGTCTTAACTCTTAACTCTTACTCTGGACTAATGGTTAAGGTCTTAACTCTTACTCTAGACTAATGGTTAAGGTTTTAACTCTTACTCTGGCATCACGGTTAAGGTCTTAACTCTTACTCTGGACTAATGGTTAAAGTCTTAACTCTTACTCTGGGCTAATGGTTAAGGTCTTAACTCTTACTCTGGACTAATGGTTAAGGTCTTAGACTCTTACTCTGGCACCATGGTTAAGGTCTTAACTCTTACTCTGAACTAATGGTTAAGGTCTTAGACTCTTACTCTGGCATCATGGTTAAGGTCTTAGACTCTTACTCTGGCATCAAGGTTAAGGTCTTAACTCTTACTCTGGCATCATGGTTAAGGTCTTAACTCTTACTCTGGACTAATGGTTAAGGTCTGAACTCTTACTCTGGACTAATGGTTAAGGTCTTAACTCTTACTCTGGACTAATGGTTAAGGTCTTAACTCTTACTCTGGACTAATGGTTAAGGTCTTAGACTCTTACTCTCGACTAATGGTTAAGGTCCTAACTCTTACTCTGGCATCATGGTTAAGGTCCTAGACTCTTACTCTGGACTAATGGTTAAGGTCTTAACTCATACTCTGGACTAATGGTTAAGGTCTTAACTCTTACTCTGGACTAATGGTTAAGGTCTTAACTCTTACTCTTGACTAATGGTTAAGGTCTTAACTCTTACTCTGGACTAATGGTTAAGGTCTTAGACTCTTACTCTGGCATCATGGTTAAGGTCTTAACTCCTACTCTGGCATCATTGTTAAGGTCTTAACTCTTACTCTGGCATCATGGTTAAGGTCTTAACTCTTACTCTGGACTAATGGTTAAGGTCTTAACTCTTACTCTGGACTAATGGTTAAAGTCTTAACTCTTACTCTGGCATCATGGTTAAGGTATTAACTCTTACTCTGGCATCATGGTTAAGGTCTTAACTCTTACTCTGGCATCATGGTTAAGGTCTTAGACTCTTACTCTGGACTAATGGTTAAGGTCTTAACTCTCACTCTGGGCTAATGGTTAAGGTCTTAACCCTTACTCTGGACTAATGGTTAAGGTCTTAACTCTTACTCTGGACTAATGGTTAAGGTCTTAACCCTTACTCTGGCATCATGGTTCAGGTCTTAACTCTTACTCTGGACTAATGGTTAAGGTCTTAACTCTTACTCTTGACTAATGGTTAAGGTCTTAACTCTTACTCTGGACTAATGGTTAAGGTCTTAGACTCTTACTCTGGCATCATGGTTAAGGTTTTAACTCTTACTCTGGCATCATGGTTAAGGTCTTACCTCTTACTCTGGACTAATGGTTAAGGTCTTAGACTCTTACTCTGGACTAATGGTTAAGGTCTTAACTCTTACTCTGGCATCATGGTTAAGGTCTTAGACTCTTACTCTGGACTAATGGTTAAGGTCTTAACTCTTACTCTGGACTAATGGTTAAGGTCTTAACTCTTACTCTGGACTAATGGTTAAGGTCTTAACTCTTAACTCTTACTCTGGACTAATGGTTAAGGTCTTAACTCTTACTCTGGACTAATGGTTAAGGTCTTAACTCTTACTCTGGCATCATGGTTAAGGTCTTAGACTCTTACTCTGGAATAATGGTTAAGGTCTTAACTCTTACTCTGGACTAATGGTTAAGGTCTTAACTCTTACTCTGGCATCACGGTTAAGGTCTTAACTCTTACTCTGGACTAATGGTTAAGGTCTTAACTCATACTCTGGGCTAATGGTTAAGGTCTTAACTCTTACTCTGGACTAATGGTTAAGGTCCTAACTCTTACTCTGGACTAATGGTTAAGGTCTTAGACTCTTACTCTGGCACCATGGTTAAGGTCTTAACTCTTACTCTGAACTAATGGTTAATGTCTTAACTCTTACTCTGGCATCATAGTTAAGTTCCTAACTCTTACTGTGGCCTATTGGTTAAGGTCCTAACTCTTACTCTGGCATTATGGTTAAGGTATTAACTCTTACTCTGGCATCATGGTTAAGGTCTTAACTCTTACTCTGGACTAATGGTTAAGGTCTTAACTCTTACTCTGGCATCACGGTTAAGGTCTTAACTCTTACTCTGGACTAATGGTTAAGGTCTTAACTCTTACTCTGGGCTAATGGTTAAGGTCTTAACTCTTACTCTGGACTAATGGTTAAGGTCTTAACTCTTACTCTGGACTAATGGTTAAGGTCTTAACTCTTACTCTGGACTAATGGTTAAGGTCTTAACTCTTAACTCTTACTCTGGACTAATGGTTAAGGTCTTAACTCTTACTCTGGACTAATGGTTAAGGTCTTAACTCTTACTCTGGCATCATGGTTAATGTCTTAACTCTTACTCTGGACTAATGGTTAAGGTCTTAACTCTTACTCTGGGCTAATGGTTAAGGTCTTAACTCTTACTCTGGACTAATGGTTAAGGTCTTATCTCTTACTCTGGACTAATGGTTAAGGACTTAGACTCTTACTCTGGCATCATGAATAAGGTCTTAGACTCTTACTCTGGACTACTGGTTAATGTCTTAATTCTTACTCTGGCATCATGGTTAAGGTCTTAACTCTTACTCTGGACTAATGGTTAAGGTCTTAACTCTTACTCTTGACTAATGGTTAAGGTCTAAACTCTTACTCTGGACTAATGGTTAAGGTCTTAGACTCTTACTCTGGCATCATGGTTAAGGTTTTAACTCTTACTCTGGCATCATGGTTAAGGTCTTACCTCTTACTCTGGACTAATGGTTAAGGTCTTAGACTCTTACTCTGGACTAATGGTTAAGGTCTTAACTCTTACTCTGGCATCATGGTTAAGGTCTTAGACTCTTACTCTTGACTAATGGTTAAGGTCTTAACTCTTACTCTGGACTAATGGTTAAGGTCTTAACTCTTACTCTGGACTAATGGTTAAGGTCTTAACTCTTAACTCTTACTCTGGACTAAAGGTTAAGGTCTTAACTCTTACTCTGGACTAATGGTTAAGGTCTTAACTCTTACTCTGGCATCATGGTTAAGGTCTTAGACTCTTACTCTGGAATAATGGTTAAGGTCTTAACTCTTACTCTGGACTAATGGTTAAGGTCTTAACTCTTACTCTGGCATCACGGTTAAGGTCTTAACTCTTACTCTGGTCTAATGGTTAAAGTCTTAACTCTTACTCTGGGCTAATGGTTAAGGTCTTAACTCTTACTCTGGACTAATGGTTAAGGTCCTAACTCTTACTCTGGACTAATGGTTAAGGTCTTAGACTCTTACTCTGGCACCATGGTTAAGGTCTTAACTCTTACTCTGAACTAATGGTTAAGGTCTTAGACTCTTACTCTGGCATCATGGTTAAGGTCTTAGACTCTTACTCTGGCATCAAGGTTAAGGTCTTAACTCTTACTCTGGCATCATGGTTAAGGTCTTAACTCTTACTCTGGACTAATGGTTAAGGTCTGAACTCTTACTCTGGACTAATGGTTAAGGTCTTAACTCTTACTCTGGACTAATGGTTAAGGTCTTAACTCTTACTCTGGACTAATGGTTAAGGTCTTAGACTCTTACTCTCGACTAATGGTTAAGGTCCTAACTCTTACTCTGGCATCATGGTTAAGGTCCTAGACTCTTACTCTGGACTAATGGTTAAGGTCTTAACTCATACTCTGGACTAATGGTTAAGGTCTTAGACTCTTACTCTGGACTAATGGTTAAGGTCTTAACTCTTACTCTGGACTAATGGTTAAGGTCTTAACTCTTACTCTGGCATCATGGTTAAGGTCTTAACTCTTACTCTGGACTAATGGTTAAGGTCTTAACTCTTACTCTTGACTAATGGTTAAGGTCTTAACTCTTACTCTGGACTAATGGTTAAGGTCTTAGACTCTTACTCTGGCATCATGGTTAAGGTCTTAACTCCTACTCTGGCATCATTGTTAAGGTCTTAACTCTTACTCTGGCATCATAGTTAAGGTCTTAACTCTTACTCTGGACTAATGGTTAAGGTCTTAACTCTTACTCTGGACTAATGGTTAAAGTCTTAACTCTTACTCTGGCATCACGGTTAAGGTCTTAACTCTTACTCTGGACTAATGGTTAAGGTCTTAACTCTTACTCTGGGCTAATGGTTAAGGTCTTAACTCTTACTCTGGACTAATGGTTAAGGTCTTAACTCTTACTCTGGACTAATGGTTAAGGTCTTAACTCTTACTCTGGACTAATGGTTAAGGTCTTAACTCTTAACTCTTACTCTGGCATCATGGTTAAGGTCTTAACTCTTACTCTGGACTAATGGTTAAGGTCTTAACTCTTACTCTGGCATCATGGTTAAGGTCTTAGACTCTTACTCTGGAATAATGGTTAAGGTCTTAACTCTTACTCTGGGCTAATGGTTAAGGTCTTAACTCTTACTCTGGCATCACGGTTAAGGTCTTAACTCTTACTCTGGGCTAATGGTTAAGGTCTTAACTTTTACTCTGGGCTAATGGTTAAGGTCTTAACTCTTACTCTGGACTAATGGTTAAGGTCCTAACTCTTACTCTGGACTAATGGTTAAGGTCTTAGACTCTTACTCTGGCACCATGGTTAAGGTCTTAACTCTTACTCTGAACTAATGGTTAATGTCTTAACTCTTACTCTGGCATCATAGTTAAGTTCCTAACTCTTACTGTGGCCTATTGGTTAAGGTCCTAACTCTTACTCTGGCATTATGGTTAAGGTATTAACTCTTACTCTGGCATCATGGTTAAGGTCTTAACTCTTACTCTGGACTAATGGTTAAGGTCTTAACTCTTACTCTGGCATCACGGTTAAGGTCTTAACTCTTACTCTGGCATCATGGTTAAGGTTTTAACTCTTACTCTGGACTAATGGTTAAGGTCTTAACTCTTACTCTGGACTAATGGTTAAGGTCTTAACTCTTACTCTAGACTAATGGTTAAGGTTTTAACTCTTACTCTGGCATCATGGTTAAGGTCTTCGACTCTTACTCTGGACTAATGGTTAAGGTCTTAGACTCTTACTCTGGCATCATGGTTAAGGTCTTAACTCCTACTCTGGCATCATTGTTAAGGTCTTAACTCTTACTCTGGCATCATGGTTAAGGTCTTAACTCTTAATCTGGACTAATGGTTAAGGTCTTAACTCTTACTCTGGACTAATGGTTAAGGTCTTAACTCTTACTCTGGCATCATGGTTAAGGTATTAACTCTTACTCTGGCATCATGGTTAAGGTCTTAACTCTTACTCTGGCATCATGGTTAAGGTCTTAGACTCTTACTCTGGACTAATGGTTAAGGTCTTAACTCTCACTCTGGGCTAATGGTTAAGGTCTTAACTCTTACTCTGGACTAATGGTTAAGGTCTTAACTCTTACTCTGGACTAATGGTTAAGGTCTTAACTCTTACTCTGGACTAATGGTTAAGGTCTTAACTCTTACTCTGGCATCATGGTTAAGGTCTTAGACTCTTACTCTGGAATAATGGTTAAGGTCTTAATTCTTACTCTGGACTAATGGTTAAGGTCTTAACTCTTACTCTGGCATCACGGTTAAGGTCTTAACTCTTACTCTGGACTAATGGTTAAGGTCTTAACTCATACTCTGGGCTAATGGTTAAGGTCTTAACTCTTACTCTGGACTAATGGTTAAGGTCCTAACTCTTACTCTGGACTAATGGTTAAGGTCTTAGACTCTTACTCTGGCACCATGGTTAAGGTCTTAACTCTTACTCTGAACTAATGGTTAATGTCTTAACTCTTACTCTGGCATCATAGTTAAGTTCCTAACTCTTACTGTGGCCTATTGGTTAAGGTCCTAACTCTTACTCTGGCATTATGGTTAAGGTATTAACTCTTACTCTGGCATCATGGTTAAGGTCTTAACTCTTACTCTGGACTAATGGTTAAGGTCTTAACTCTTACTCTGGCATCACGGTTAAGGTCTTAACTCTTACTCTGGACTAATGGTTAAGGTCTTAACTCTTACTCTGGGCTAATGGTTAAGGTCTTAACTCTTACTCTGGACTAATGGTTAAGGTCTTAACTCTTACTCTGGACTAATGGTTAAGGTCTTAACTCTTTCTCTGGACTAATGGTTAAGGTCTTAACTCTTAACTCTTACTCTGGCATCATGGTTAAGGTCTTAACTCTTACTCTGGACTAATGGTTAAGGTCTTAACTCTTACTCTGGCATCATGGTTAAGGTCTTAGACTCTTACTCTGGAATAATGGTTAAGGTCTTAACTCTTACTCTGGGCTAATGGTTAAGGTCTTAACTCTTACTCTGGCATCACGGTTAAGGTCTTAACTCTTACTCTGGGCTAATGGTTAAGGTCTTAACTTTTACTCTGGGCTAATGGTTAAGGTCTTAACTCTTACTCTGGACTAATGGTTAAGGTCCTAACTCTTACTCTGGACTAATGGTTAAGGTCTTAGACTCTTACTCTGGCACCATGGTTAAGGTCTTAACTCTTACTCTGAACTAATGGTTAATGTCTTAACTCTTACTCTGGCATCATAGTTAAGTTCCTAACTCTTACTGTGGCCTATTGGTTAAGGTCCTAACTCTTACTCTGGCATTATGGTTAAGGTATTAACTCTTACTCTGGCATCATGGTTAAGGTCTTAACTCTTACTCTGGACTAATGGTTAAGGTCTTAACTCTTACTCTGGCATCACGGTTAAGGTCTTAACTCTTACTCTGGCATCATGGTTAAGGTTTTAACTCTTACTCTGGACTAATGGTTAAGGTCTTAACTCTTACTCTGGACTAATGGTTAAGGTCTTAACTCTTACTCTAGACTAATGGTTAAGGTTTTAACTCTTACTCTGGCATCATGGTTAAGGTCTTCGACTCTTACTCTGGACTAATGGTTAAGGTCTTAGACTCTTACTCTGGCATCATGGTTAAGGTCTTAACTCCTACTCTGGCATCATTGTTAAGGTCTTAACTCTTACTCTGGCATCATGGTTAAGGTCTTAACTCTTAATCTGGACTAATGGTTAAGGTCTTAACTCTTACTCTGGACTAATGGTTAAGGTCTTAACTCTTACTCTGGCATCATGGTTAAGGTATTAACTCTTACTCTGGCATCATGGTTAAGGTCTTAACTCTTACTCTGGCATCATGGTTAAGGTCTTAGACTCTTACTCTGGACTAATGGTTAAGGTCTTAACTCTCACTCTGGGCTAATGGTTAAGGTCTTAACTCTTACTCTGGACTAATGGTTAAGGTCTTAACTCTTACTCTGGACTAATGGTTAAGGTCTTAACTCTTACTCTGGGCTAATGGTTAAGGTCCTAACTCTTACTCTGGACTAATGGTTAAGGTCTTAGACTCTTACTCTGGCACCATGGTTAAGGTCTTAACTCTTACTCTGAACTAATGGTTAAGGTCTTAGACTCTTACTCTGGCATCATGGTTAAGGTCTTAGACTCTTACTCTGGCATCAAGGTTAAGGTCTTAACTCTTACTCTGGACTAATGGTTAAGGTCTGAACTCTTACTCTGGACTAATGGTTAAGGTCTTAACTCTTACTCTGGACTAATGGTTAAGGTCTTAACTCTTACTCTGGACTAATGGTTAAGGTCTTAGACTCTTACTCTCGACTAATGGTTAAGGTCCTAACTCTTACTCTGGCATCATGGTTAAGGTCCTAGACTCTTACTCTGGACTAATGGTTAAGGTCTTAACTCATACTCTGGACTAATGGTTAAGGTCTTAGACTCTTACTCTGGACTAATGGTTAAGGTCTTAACTCTTACTCTGGACTAATGGTTAAGGTCTTAACTCTTACTCTGGCATCATGGTTAAGGTCTTAACTCTTACTCTGGACTAATGGTTAAGGTCTTAACTCTTACTCTTGACTAATGGTTAAGGTCTTAACTCTTACTCTGGACTAATGGTTAAGGTCTTAGACTCTTACTCTGGCATCATGGTTAAGGTCTTAACTCCTACTCTGGCATCATTGTTAAGGTCTTAACTCTTACTCTGGCATCATGGTTAAGGTCTTAACTCTTACTCTGGACTAATGGTTAAGGTCTTAACTCTTACTCTGGACTAATGGTTAAGGTCTTAACTCTTACTCTGGCATCATGGTTAAGGTATTAACTCTTACTCTGGCATCATGGTTAAGGTCTTAATTCTTACTCTGGCATCATGGTTAAGGTCTTAGACTCTTACTCTGGACTAATGGTTAAGGTCTTAACTCTCACTCTGGGCTAATGGTTAAGGTCTTAACTCTTACTCTGGACTAATGGTTAAGGTCTTAACTCTTACTGTGGACTAATGGTTAAGGTCTTAACTCTTACTCTGGCATCATGGTTAAGGTCTTAACTCTTACTCTGGACTAATGGTTAAGGTCTTAACTCTTACTCTTGACTAATGGTTAAGGTCTTAACTCTTACTCTGGACTAATGGTTAAGGTCTTAGACTCTTACTCTGGCATCATGGTTAAGGTTTTAACTCTTACTCTGGCATCATGGTTAAGGTCTTACCTCTTACTCTGGACTAATGGTTAAGGTCTTAGACTCTTACTCTGGACTAATGGTTAAGGTCTTAACTCTTACTCTGGCATCATGGTTAAGGTCTTAGACTCTTACTCTGGACTAATGGTTAAGGTCTTAACTCTTACTCTGGACTAATGGTTAAGGTCTTAACTCTTAACTCTTACTCTGGTCTAATGGTTAAAGTCTTAACTCTTACTCTGGGCTAATGGTTAAGGTCTTAACTCTTACTCTGGACTAATGGTTAAGGTCCTAACTCTTACTCTGGACTAATGGTTAAGGTCTTAGACTCTTACTCTGGCACCATGGTTAAGGTCTTAACTCTTACTCTGAACTAATGGTTAAGGTCTTAGACTCTTACTCTGGCATCATGGTTAAGGTCTTAGACTCTTACTCTGGCATCAAGGTTAAGGTCTTAACTCTTACTCTGGCATCATGGTTAAGGTCTTAACTCTTACTCTGGACTAATGGTTAAGGTCTGAACTCTTACTCTGGACTAATGGTTAAGGTCTTAACTCTTACTCTGGACTAATGGTTAAGGTCTTAACTCTTACTCTGGACTAATGGTTAAGGTCTTAGACTCTTACTCTCGACTAATGGTTAAGGTCCTAACTCTTACTCTGGCATCATGGTTAAGGTCCTAGACTCTTACTCTGGACTAATGGTTAAGGTCTTAACTCATACTCTGGACTAATGGTTAAGGTCTTAGACTCTTACTCTGGACTAATGGTTAAGGTCTTAACTCTTACTCTGGACTAATGGTTAAGGTCTTAACTCTTACTCTGGCATCATGGTTAAGGTCTTAACTCTTACTCTGGACTAATGGTTAAGGTCTTAACTCTTACTCTTGACTAATGGTTAAGGTCTTAACTCTTACTCTGGACTAATGGTTAAGGTCTTAGACTCTTACTCTGGCATCATGGTTAAGGTCTTAACTCCTACTCTGGCATCATTGTTAAGGTCTTAACTCTTACTCTGGCATCATGGTTAAGGTCTTAACTCTTACTCTGGACTAATGGTTAAGGTCTTAACTCTTACTCTGGACTAATGGTTAAAGTCTTAACTCTTACTCTGGCATCACGGTTAAGGTCTTAACTCTTACTCTGGACTAATGGTTAAGGTCTTAACTCTTACTCTGGGCTAATGGTTAAGGTCTTAACTCTTACTCTGGACTAATGGTTAAGGTCTTAACTCTTACTCTGGACTAATGGTTAAGGTCTTAACTCTTACTCTGGACTAATGGTTAAGGTCTTAACTCTTAACTCTTACTCTGGCATCATGGTTAAGGTCTTAACTCTTACTCTGGACTAATGGTTAAGGTCTTAACTCTTACTCTGGCATCATGGTTAAGGTCTTAGACTCTTACTCTGGAATAATGGTTAAGGTCTTAACTCTTACTCTGGGCTAATGGTTAAGGTCTTAACTCTTACTCTGGCATCACGGTTAAGGTCTTAACTCTTACTCTGGGCTAATGGTTAAGGTCTTAACTTTTACTCTGGGCTAATGGTTAAGGTCTTAACTCTTACTCTGGACTAATGGTTAAGGTCCTAACTCTTACTCTGGACTAATGGTTAAGGTCTTAGACTCTTACTCTGGCACCATGGTTAAGGTCTTAACTCTTACTCTGAACTAATGGTTAATGTCTTAACTCTTACTCTGGCATCATAGTTAAGTTCCTAACTCTTACTGTGGCCTATTGGTTAAGGTCCTAACTCTTACTCTGGCATTATGGTTAAGGTATTAACTCTTACTCTGGCATCATGGTTAAGGTCTTAACTCTTACTCTGGACTAATGGTTAAGGTCTTAACTCTTACTCTGGCATCACGGTTAAGGTCTTAACTCTTACTCTGGCATCATGGTTAAGGTTTTAACTCTTACTCTGGACTAATGGTTAAGGTCTTAACTCTTACTCTGGACTAATGGTTAAGGTCTTAACTCTTACTCTAGACTAATGGTTAAGGTTTTAACTCTTACTCTGGCATCATGGTTAAGGTCTTCGACTCTTACTCTGGACTAATGGTTAAGGTCTTAGACTCTTACTCTGGCATCATGGTTAAGGTCTTAACTCCTACTCTGGCATCATTGTTAAGGTCTTAACTCTTACTCTGGCATCATGGTTAAGGTCTTAACTCTTAATCTGGACTAATGGTTAAGGTCTTAACTCTTACTCTGGACTAATGGTTAAGGTCTTAACTCTTACTCTGGCATCATGGTTAAGGTATTAACTCTTACTCTGGCATCATGGTTAAGGTCTTAACTCTTACTCTGGCATCATGGTTAAGGTCTTAGACTCTTACTCTGGACTAATGGTTAAGGTCTTAACTCTCACTCTGGGCTAATGGTTAAGGTCTTAACTCTTACTCTGGACTAATGGTTAAGGTCTTAACTCTTACTCTGGACTAATGGTTAAGGTCTTAACTCTTACTCTGGACTAATGGTTAAGGTCTTAACTCTTACTCTGGGCTAATGGTTAAGGTCTTAACTCTTACTCTGGACTAATGGTTAAGGTCCTAACTCTTACTCTGGACTAATGGTTAAGGTCTTAGACTCTTACTCTGGCACCATGGTTAAGGTCTTAACTCTTACTCTGAACTAATGGTTAAGGTCTTAGACTCTTACTCTGGCATCATGGTTAAGGTCTTAGACTCTTACTCTGGCATCAAGGTTAAGGTCTTAACTCTTACTCTGGACTAATGGTTAAGGTCTGAACTCTTACTCTGGACTAATGGTTAAGGTCTTAACTCTTACTCTGGACTAATGGTTAAGGTCTTAACTCTTAACTCTTACTCTGGACTAATGGTTAAGGTCTTAACTCTTACTCTGGACTAATGGTTAAGGTCTTAACTCTTACTCTGGCATCATGGTTAAGGTCTTAGACTCTTACTCTGGAATAATGGTTAAGGTCTTAATTCTTACTCTGGACTAATGGTTAAGGTCTTAACTCTTACTCTGGCATCACGGTTAAGGTCTTAACTCTTACTCTGGACTAATGGTTAAGGTCTTAACTCATACTCTGGGCTAATGGTTAAGGTCTTAACTCTTACTCTGGACTAATGGTTAAGGTCCTAACTCTTACTCTGGACTAATGGTTAAGGTCTTAGACTCTTACTCTGGCACCATGGTTAAGGTCTTAACTCTTACTCTGAACTAATGGTTAATGTCTTAACTCTTACTCTGGCATCATAGTTAAGTTCCTAACTCTTACTGTGGCCTATTGGTTAAGGTCCTAACTCTTACTCTGGCATTATGGTTAAGGTATTAACTCTTACTCTGGGATCATGGTTAAGGTCTTAACTCTTACTCTGGACTAATGGTTAAGGTCTTAACTCTTACTCTGGCATCACGGTTAAGGTCTTAACTCTTACTCTGGACTAATGGTTAAGGTCTTAACTCTTACTCTGGGCTAATGGTTAAGGTCTTAACTCTTACTCTGGACTAATGGTTAAGGTCTTAACTCTTACTCTGGACTAATGGTTAAGGTCTTAACTCTTACTCTGGACTAATGGTTAAGGTCTTAACTCTTAACTCTTACTCTGGCATCATGGTTAAGGTCTTAACTCTTACTCTGGACTAATGGTTAAGGTCTTAACTCTTACTCTGGCATCATGGTTAAGGTCTTAGACTCTTACTCTGGAATAATGGTTAAGGTCTTAACTCTTACTCTGGGCTAATGGTTAAGGTCTTAACTCTTACTCTGGCATCACGGTTAAGGTCTTAACTCTTACTCTGGGCTAATGGTTAAGGTCTTAACTTTTACTCTGGGCTAATGGTTAAGGTCTTAACTCTTACTCTGGACTAATGGTTAAGGTCCTAACTCTTACTCTGGACTAATGGTTAAGGTCTTAGACTCTTACTCTGGCACCATGGTTAAGGTCTTAACTCTTACTCTGAACTAATGGTTAATGTCTTAACTCTTACTCTGGCATCATAGTTAAGTTCCTAACTCTTACTGTGGCCTATTGGTTAAGGTCCTAACTCTTACTCTGGCATTATGGTTAAGGTATTAACTCTTACTCTGGCATCATGGTTAAGGTCTTAACTCTTACTCTGGACTAATGGTTAAGGTCTTAACTCTTACTCTGGCATCACGGTTAAGGTCTTAACTCTTACTCTGGCATCATGGTTAAGGTTTTAACTCTTACTCTGGACTAATGGTTAAGGTCTTAACTCTTACTCTGGACTAATGGTTAAGGTCTTAACTCTTACTCTAGACTAATGGTTAAGGTTTTAACTCTTACTCTGGCATCATGGTTAAGGTCTTCGACTCTTACTCTGGACTAATGGTTAAGGTCTTAGACTCTTACTCTGGCATCATGGTTAAGGTCTTAACTCCTACTCTGGCATCATTGTTAAGGTCTTAACTCTTACTCTGGCATCATGGTTAAGGTCTTAACTCTTAATCTGGACTAATGGTTAAGGTCTTAACTCTTACTCTGGACTAATGGTTAAGGTCTTAACTCTTACTCTGGCATCATGGTTAAGGTATTAACTCTTACTCTGGCATCATGGTTAAGGTCTTAACTCTTACTCTGGCATCATGGTTAAGGTCTTAGACTCTTACTCTGGACTAATGGTTAAGGTCTTAACTCTCACTCTGGGCTAATGGTTAAGGTCTTAACTCTTACTCTGGACTAATGGTTAAGGTCTTAACTCTTACTCTGGACTAATGGTTAAGGTCTTAACTCTTACTCTGGACTAATGGTTAAGGTCTTAACTCTTACTCTGGGCTAATGGTTAAGGTCCTAACTCTTACTCTGGACTAATGGTTAAGGTCTTAGACTCTTACTCTGGCACCATGGTTAAGGTCTTAACTCTTACTCTGAACTAATGGTTAAGGTCTTAGACTCTTACTCTGGCATCATGGTTAAGGTCTTAGACTCTTACTCTGGCATCAAGGTTAAGGTCTTAACTCTTACTCTGGACTAATGGTTAAGGTCTGAACTCTTACTCTGGACTAATGGTTAAGGTCTTAACTCTTACTCTGGACTAATGGTTAAGGTCTTAACTCTTACTCTGGACTAATGGTTAAGGTCTTAGACTCTTACTCTCGACTAATGGTTAAGGTCCTAACTCTTACTCTGGCATCATGGTTAAGGTCCTAGACTCTTACTCTGGACTAATGGTTAAGGTCTTAACTCATACTCTGGACTAATGGTTAAGGTCTTAGACTCTTACTCTGGACTAATGGTTAAGGTCTTAACTCTTACTCTGGACTAATGGTTAAGGTCTTAACTCTTACTCTGGCATCATGGTTAAGGTCTTAACTCTTACTCTGGACTAATGGTTAAGGTCTTAACTCTTACTCTTGACTAATGGTTAAGGTCTTAACTCTTACTCTGGACTAATGGTTAAGGTCTTAGACTCTTACTCTGGCATCATGGTTAAGGTCTTAACTCCTACTCTGGCATCATTGTTAAGGTCTTAACTCTTACTCTGGCATCATGGTTAAGGTCTTAACTCTTACTCTGGACTAATGGTTAAGGTCTTAACTCTTACTCTGGACTAATGGTTAAGGTCTTAACTCTTACTCTGGCATCATGGTTAAGGTATTAACTCTTACTCTGGAATCATGGTTAAGGTCTTAATTCTTACTCTTGACTAATGGTTAAGGTCTTAACTCTTACTCTGGACTAATGGTGAAGGTCTTAGACTCTTACTCTGGCATCATGGTTAAGGTCTTAACTCCTACTCTGGCATCATTGTTAAGGTCTTAACTCTTACTCTGGCATCATCGTTAAGGTCCTAGACTCTTACTCTGGACTAATGGTTAAGGTCTTAACTCTTACTCTGGACTAATGGTTAAGGTCTTAACTCTTACTCTTGACTAATGGTTAAGGTCTTAACTCTTACTCTGGACTAATGGTTAAGGTCTTAGACTCTTACTCTGGCATCATGGTTAAGGTTTTAACTCTTACTCTGGCATCATGGTTAAGGTCTTACCTCTTACTCTGGACTAATGGTTAAGGTCTTAGACTCTTACTCTGGACTAATGGTTAAGGTCTTAACTCTTACTCTGGCATCATGGTTAAGGTCTTAGACTCTTACTCTGGACTAATGGTTAAGGTCTTAACTCTTACTCTGGACTAATGGTTAAGGTCTTAACTCTTAACTCTTACTCTGGACTAATGGTTAAGGTCTTAACTCTTACTCTGGACTAATGGTTAAGGTCTTAACTCTTACTCTGGCATCATGGTTAAGGTCTTAGACTCTTACTCTGGAATAATGGTTAAGGTCTTAACTCTTACTCTGGCATCATGGTTAAGGTCTTAACTCTTACTCTGGCATCATGGTTAAGGTCTTAGACTCTTACTTTGGACTAATGGTTAAGGTCTTAACTCTCACTCTGGGCTAATGGTCAAGGTCTTAACTCTTACTCTGGACTAATGGTTAAGGTCTTAACTCTTACTCTGGACTAATGGTTAAGGTCTTAACTCTTACTCTGGGCTAATGGTTAAGGTCTTAACTCTTACTCTGGACTAATGGTTAAGGTCCTAACTCTTACTCTGGACTAATGGTTAAGGTCTTAGACTCTTACTCTGGCACCATGGTTAAGGTCTTAACTCTTACTCTGAACTAATGATTAAGGTCTTAGACTCTTACTCTGGCATCATGGTTAAGGTCTTAGACTCTTATTCTGGCATCAAGGTTAAGGTCTTAACTCTTACTCTGGACTAATGGTTAAGGTCTGAACTCTTACTCTGGACTAATGGTTAAGGTCTTAACTCTTACTCTGGACTAATGGTTAAGGTCTTAACTCTTACTCTGGACTAATGGTTAAGGTCTTAGACTCTTACTCTCGACTAATGGTTAAGGTCCTAACTCTTACTCTGGCATCATGGTTAAGGTCCTAGACTCTTACTCTGGACTAATGGTTAAGGTCTTAACTCATACTCTGGACTAATGGTTAAGGTCTTAGACTCTTACTCTGGACTAATGGTTAAGGTCTTAACTCTTACTCTGGACTAATGGTTAAGGTCTTAACTCTTACTCTGGCATCATGGTTAAGGTCTTAACTCTTACTCTGGACTAATGGTTAAGGTCTTAACTCTTACTCTTGACTAATGGTTAAGGTCTTAACTCTTACTCTGGACTAATGGTGAAGGTCTTAGACTCTTACTCTGGCATCATGGTTAAGGTCTTAACTCCTACTCTGGCATCATTGTTAAGGTCTTAACTCTTACTCTGGCATCATCGTTAAGGTCTTAACTCTTACTCTGGACTAATGGTTAAGGTCTTAACTCTTACTCTGGACTAATGGTTAAGGTCTTAACTCTTACTCTGGCATCATGGTTAAGGTATTAACTCTTACTCTGGCATCATGGTTAAGGTCTTAACTCTTACTCTGGCATCATTGTTAAGGTCTTAGACTCTTACTCTGGACTAATGGTTAAGGTCTTAACTCTCACTCTGGGCTAATGGTTAAGGTCTTAACTCTTACTCTGGACTAATGGTTAAGGTCTTAACTCTTACTCTGGACTAATGGTTAAGGTCTTAACTCTTACTCTGGCATCATGGGTAAGGTCTTAACTCTTACTCTGGACTAATGGTTAAGGTCTTAACTCTTACTCTTGACTAATGGTTAAGGTCTTAACTCTTACTCTGGACTAATGGTTAAGGTCTTAGACTCTTACGCTGGCATCATGGTTAAGGTTTTAACTCTTACTCTGGCATCATGGTTAAGGTCTTACCTCTTACTCTGGACTAATGGTTAAGGTCTTAGACTCTTACTCTGGACTAATGGTTAAGGTCTTAACTCTTACTCTGGCATCATGGTTAAGGTCTTAGACTCTTACTCTGGACTAATGGTTAAGGTCTTAACTCTTACTCTGGACTAATGGTTAAGGTCTTAACTCTTAACTCTTACTCTGGACTAATGGTTAAGGTCTTAACTCTTACTCTGGACTAATGGTTAAGGTCTTAACTCTTACTCTGGCATCATGGTTAAGGTCTTAGACTCTTACTCTGGAATAATGGTTAAGGTCTTAACTCTTACTCTGGACTAATGGTTAAGGTCTTAACTCTTACTCTGGCATCACGGTTAAGGTCTTAACTCTTACTCTGGACTAATGGTTAAGGTCTTAACTCATACTCTGGGCTAATGGTTAAGGTCTTAACTCTTACTCTGGACTAATGGTTAAGGTCCTAACTCTTACTCTGGACTAATGGTTAAGGTCTTAGACTCTTACTCTGGCACCATGGTTAAGGTCTTAACTCTTACTCTGAACTAATGGTTAATGTCTTAACTCTTACTCTGGCATCATAGTTAAGTTCCTAACTCTTACTGTGGCCTATTGGTTAAGGTCCTAACTCTTACTCTGGCATTATGGTTAAGGTATTAACTCTTACTCTGGCATCATGGTTAAGGTCTTAACTCTTACTCTGGACTAATGGTTAAGGTCTTAACTCTTACTCTGGCATCACGGTTAAGGTATTAACTCTTACTCTGGACTAATGGTTAAGGTCTTAACTCTTACTCTGGACTAATGGTTAAGGTCTTAACTCTTACTCTGGCATCATGGTTAAGGTCTTAGACTCTTACTCTGGAATAATGGTTAAGGTCTTAATTCTTACTCTGGACTAATGGTTAAGGTCTTAACTCTTACTCTGGCATCACGGTTAAGGTCTTAACTCTTACTCTGGACTAATGGTTAAGGTCTTAACTCATACTCTGGGCTAATGGTTAAGGTCTTAACTCTTACTCTGGACTAATGGTTAAGGTCCTAACTCTTACTCTGGACTAATGGTTAAGGTCTTAGACTCTTACTCTGGCACCATGGTTAAGGTCTTAACTCTTACTCTGAACTAATGGTTAATGTCTTAACTCTTACTCTGGCATCATAGTTAAGTTCCTAACTCTTACTGTGGCCTATTGGTTAAGGTCCTAACTCTTACTCTGGCATTATGGTTAAGGTATTAACTCTTACTCTGGCATCATGGTTAAGGTCTTAACTCTTACTCTGGACTAATGGTTAAGGTCTTAACTCTTACTCTGGCATCACGGTTAAGGTCTTAACTCTTACTCTGGACTAATGGTTAAGGTCTTAACTCTTACTCTGGGCTAATGGTTAAGGTCTTAACTCTTACTCTGGACTAATGGTTAAGGTCTTAACTCTTACTCTGGACTAATGGTTAAGGTCTTAACTCTTACTCTGGACTAATGGTTAAGGTCTTAACTCTTAACTCTTACTCTGGCATCATGGTTAAGGTCTTAACTCTTACTCTGGACTAATGGTTAAGGTCTTAACTCTTACTCTGGCATCATGGTTAAGGTCTTAGACTCTTACTCTGGAATAATGGTTAAGGTCTTAACTCTTACTCTGGGCTAATGGTTAAGGTCTTAACTCTTACTCTGGCATCACGGTTAAGGTCTTAACTCTTACTCTGGGCTAATGGTTAAGGTCTTAACTTTTACTCTGGGCTAATGGTTAAGGTCTTAACTCTTACTCTGGACTAATGGTTAAGGTCCTAACTCTTACTCTGGACTAATGGTTAAGGTCTTAGACTCTTACTCTGGCACCATGGTTAAGGTCTTAACTCTTACTCTGAACTAATGGTTAATGTCTTAACTCTTACTCTGGCATCATAGTTAAGTTCCTAACTCTTACTGTGGCCTATTGGTTAAGGTCCTAACTCTTACTCTGGCATTATGGTTAAGGTATTAACTCTTACTCTGGCATCATGGTTAAGGTCTTAACTCTTACTCTGGACTAATGGTTAAGGTCTTAACTCTTACTCTGGCATCACGGTTAAGGTCTTAACTCTTACTCTGGCATCATGGTTAAGGTTTTAACTCTTACTCTGGACTAATGGTTAAGGTCTTAACTCTTACTCTGGACTAATGGTTAAGGTCTTAACTCTTACTCTAGACTAATGGTTAAGGTTTTAACTCTTACTCTGGCATCATGGTTAAGGTCTTCGACTCTTACTCTGGACTAATGGTTAAGGTCTTAGACTCTTACTCTGGCATCATGGTTAAGGTCTTAACTCCTACTCTGGCATCATTGTTAAGGTCTTAACTCTTACTCTGGCATCATGGTTAAGGTCTTAACTCTTAATCTGGACTAATGGTTAAGGTCTTAACTCTTACTCTGGACTAATGGTTAAGGTCTTAACTCTTACTCTGGCATCATGGTTAAGGTATTAACTCTTACTCTGGCATCATGGTTAAGGTCTTAACTCTTACTCTGGCATCATGGTTAAGGTCTTAGACTCTTACTCTGGACTAATGGTTAAGGTCTTAACTCTCACTCTGGGCTAATGGTTAAGGTCTTAACTCTTACTCTGGACTAATGGTTAAGGTCTTAACTCTTACTCTGGACTAATGGTTAAGGTCTTAACTCTTACTCTGGGCTAATGGTTAAGGTCCTAACTCTTACTCTGGACTAATGGTTAAGGTCTTAGACTCTTACTCTGGCACCATGGTTAAGGTCTTAACTCTTACTCTGAACTAATGGTTAAGGTCTTAGACTCTTACTCTGGCATCATGGTTAAGGTCTTAGACTCTTACTCTGGCATCAAGGTTAAGGTCTTAACTCTTACTCTGGACTAATGGTTAAGGTCTGAACTCTTACTCTGGACTAATGGTTAAGGTCTTAACTCTTACTCTGGACTAATGGTTAAGGTCTTAACTCTTACTCTGGACTAATGGTTAAGGTCTTAGACTCTTACTCTCGACTAATGGTTAAGGTCCTAACTCTTACTCTGGCATCATGGTTAAGGTCCTAGACTCTTACTCTGGACTAATGGTTAAGGTCTTAACTCATACTCTGGACTAATGGTTAAGGTCTTAGACTCTTACTCTGGACTAATGGTTAAGGTCTTAACTCTTACTCTGGACTAATGGTTAAGGTCTTAACTCTTACTCTGGCATCATGGTTAAGGTCTTAACTCTTACTCTGGACTAATGGTTAAGGTCTTAACTCTTACTCTTGACTAATGGTTAAGGTCTTAACTCTTACTCTGGACTAATGGTTAAGGTCTTAGACTCTTACTCTGGCATCATGGTTAAGGTCTTAACTCCTACTCTGGCATCATTGTTAAGGTCTTAACTCTTACTCTGGCATCATGGTTAAGGTCTTAACTCTTACTCTGGACTAATGGTTAAGGTCTTAACTCTTACTCTGGACTAATGGTTAAGGTCTTAACTCTTACTCTGGCATCATGGTTAAGGTATTAACTCTTACTCTGGCATCATGGTTAAGGTCTTAATTCTTACTCTGGCATCATGGTTAAGGTCTTAGACTCTTACTCTGGACTAATGGTTAAGGTCTTAACTCTCACTCTGGGCTAATGGTTAAGGTCTTAACTCTTACTCTGGACTAATGGTTAAGGTCTTAACTCTTACTGTGGACTAATGGTTAAGGTCTTAACTCTTACTCTGGCATCATGGTTAAGGTCTTAACTCTTACTCTGGACTAATGGTTAAGGTCTTAACTCTTACTCTTGACTAATGGTTAAGGTCTTAACTCTTACTCTGGACTAATGGTTAAGGTCTTAGACTCTTACTCTGGCATCATGGTTAAGGTTTTAACTCTTACTCTGGCATCATGGTTAAGGTCTTACCTCTTACTCTGGACTAATGGTTAAGGTCTTAGACTCTTACTCTGGACTAATGGTTAAGGTCTTAACTCTTACTCTGGCATCATGGTTAAGGTCTTAGACTCTTACTCTGGACTAATGGTTAAGGTCTTAACTCTTACTCTGGACTAATGGTTAAGGTCTTAACTCTTAACTCTTACTCTGGTCTAATGGTTAAAGTCTTAACTCTTACTCTGGGCTAATGGTTAAGGTCTTAACTCTTACTCTGGACTAATGGTTAAGGTCCTAACTCTTACTCTGGACTAATGGTTAAGGTCTTAGACTCTTACTCTGGCACCATGGTTAAGGTCTTAACTCTTACTCTGAACTAATGGTTAAGGTCTTAGACTCTTACTCTGGCATCATGGTTAAGGTCTTAGACTCTTACTCTGGCATCAAGGTTAAGGTCTTAACTCTTACTCTGGCATCATGGTTAAGGTCTTAACTCTTACTCTGGACTAATGGTTAAGGTCTGAACTCTTACTCTGGACTAATGGTTAAGGTCTTAACTCTTACTCTGGACTAATGGTTAAGGTCTTAACTCTTACTCTGGACTAATGGTTAAGGTCTTAGACTCTTACTCTCGACTAATGGTTAAGGTCCTAACTCTTACTCTGGCATCATGGTTAAGGTCCTAGACTCTTACTCTGGACTAATGGTTAAGGTCTTAACTCATACTCTGGACTAATGGTTAAGGTCTTAGACTCTTACTCTGGACTAATGGTTAAGGTCTTAACTCTTACTCTGGACTAATGGTTAAGGTCTTAACTCTTACTCTGGCATCATGGTTAAGGTCTTAACTCTTACTCTGGACTAATGGTTAAGGTCTTAACTCTTACTCTTGACTAATGGTTAAGGTCTTAACTCTTACTCTGGACTAATGGTTAAGGTCTTAGACTCTTACTCTGGCATCATGGTTAAGGTCTTAACTCCTACTCTGGCATCATTGTTAAGGTCTTAACTCTTACTCTGGCATCATGGTTAAGGTCTTAACTCTTACTCTGGACTAATGGTTAAGGTCTTAACTCTTACTCTGGACTAATGGTTAAAGTCTTAACTCTTACTCTGGCATCACGGTTAAGGTCTTAACTCTTACTCTGGACTAATGGTTAAGGTCTTAACTCTTACTCTGGGCTAATGGTTAAGGTCTTAACTCTTACTCTGGACTAATGGTTAAGGTCTTAACTCTTACTCTGGACTAATGGTTAAGGTCTTAACTCTTACTCTGGACTAATGGTTAAGGTCTTAACTCTTAACTCTTACTCTGGCATCATGGTTAAGGTCTTAACTCTTACTCTGGACTAATGGTTAAGGTCTTAACTCTTACTCTGGCATCATGGTTAAGGTCTTAGACTCTTACTCTGGAATAATGGTTAAGGTCTTAACTCTTACTCTGGGCTAATGGTTAAGGTCTTAACTCTTACTCTGGCATCACGGTTAAGGTCTTAACTCTTACTCTGGGCTAATGGTTAAGGTCTTAACTTTTACTCTGGGCTAATGGTTAAGGTCTTAACTCTTACTCTGGACTAATGGTTAAGGTCCTAACTCTTACTCTGGACTAATGGTTAAGGTCTTAGACTCTTACTCTGGCACCATGGTTAAGGTCTTAACTCTTACTCTGAACTAATGGTTAATGTCTTAACTCTTACTCTGGCATCATAGTTAAGTTCCTAACTCTTACTGTGGCCTATTGGTTAAGGTCCTAACTCTTACTCTGGCATTATGGTTAAGGTATTAACTCTTACTCTGGCATCATGGTTAAGGTCTTAACTCTTACTCTGGACTAATGGTTAAGGTCTTAACTCTTACTCTGGCATCACGGTTAAGGTCTTAACTCTTACTCTGGCATCATGGTTAAGGTTTTAACTCTTACTCTGGACTAATGGTTAAGGTCTTAACTCTTACTCTGGACTAATGGTTAAGGTCTTAACTCTTACTCTAGACTAATGGTTAAGGTTTTAACTCTTACTCTGGCATCATGGTTAAGGTCTTCGACTCTTACTCTGGACTAATGGTTAAGGTCTTAGACTCTTACTCTGGCATCATGGTTAAGGTCTTAACTCCTACTCTGGCATCATTGTTAAGGTCTTAACTCTTACTCTGGCATCATGGTTAAGGTCTTAACTCTTAATCTGGACTAATGGTTAAGGTCTTAACTCTTACTCTGGACTAATGGTTAAGGTCTTAACTCTTACTCTGGCATCATGGTTAAGGTATTAACTCTTACTCTGGCATCATGGTTAAGGTCTTAACTCTTACTCTGGCATCATGGTTAAGGTCTTAGACTCTTACTCTGGACTAATGGTTAAGGTCTTAACTCTCACTCTGGGCTAATGGTTAAGGTCTTAACTCTTACTCTGGACTAATGGTTAAGGTCTTAACTCTTACTCTGGACTAATGGTTAAGGTCTTAACTCTTACTCTGGACTAATGGTTAAGGTCTTAACTCTTACTCTGGGCTAATGGTTAAGGTCTTAACTCTTACTCTGGACTAATGGTTAAGGTCCTAACTCTTACTCTGGACTAATGGTTAAGGTCTTAGACTCTTACTCTGGCACCATGGTTAAGGTCTTAACTCTTACTCTGAACTAATGGTTAAGGTCTTAGACTCTTACTCTGGCATCATGGTTAAGGTCTTAGACTCTTACTCTGGCATCAAGGTTAAGGTCTTAACTCTTACTCTGGACTAATGGTTAAGGTCTGAACTCTTACTCTGGACTAATGGTTAAGGTCTTAACTCTTACTCTGGACTAATGGTTAAGGTCTTAACTCTTAACTCTTACTCTGGACTAATGGTTAAGGTCTTAACTCTTACTCTGGACTAATGGTTAAGGTCTTAACTCTTACTCTGGCATCATGGTTAAGGTCTTAGACTCTTACTCTGGAATAATGGTTAAGGTCTTAATTCTTACTCTGGACTAATGGTTAAGGTCTTAACTCTTACTCTGGCATCACGGTTAAGGTCTTAACTCTTACTCTGGACTAATGGTTAAGGTCTTAACTCATACTCTGGGCTAATGGTTAAGGTCTTAACTCTTACTCTGGACTAATGGTTAAGGTCCTAACTCTTACTCTGGACTAATGGTTAAGGTCTTAGACTCTTACTCTGGCACCATGGTTAAGGTCTTAACTCTTACTCTGAACTAATGGTTAATGTCTTAACTCTTACTCTGGCATCATAGTTAAGTTCCTAACTCTTACTGTGGCCTATTGGTTAAGGTCCTAACTCTTACTCTGGCATTATGGTTAAGGTATTAACTCTTACTCTGGGATCATGGTTAAGGTCTTAACTCTTACTCTGGACTAATGGTTAAGGTCTTAACTCTTACTCTGGCATCACGGTTAAGGTCTTAACTCTTACTCTGGACTAATGGTTAAGGTCTTAACTCTTACTCTGGGCTAATGGTTAAGGTCTTAACTCTTACTCTGGACTAATGGTTAAGGTCTTAACTCTTACTCTGGACTAATGGTTAAGGTCTTAACTCTTACTCTGGACTAATGGTTAAGGTCTTAACTCTTAACTCTTACTCTGGCATCATGGTTAAGGTCTTAACTCTTACTCTGGACTAATGGTTAAGGTCTTAACTCTTACTCTGGCATCATGGTTAAGGTCTTAGACTCTTACTCTGGAATAATGGTTAAGGTCTTAACTCTTACTCTGGGCTAATGGTTAAGGTCTTAACTCTTACTCTGGCATCACGGTTAAGGTCTTAACTCTTACTCTGGGCTAATGGTTAAGGTCTTAACTTTTACTCTGGGCTAATGGTTAAGGTCTTAACTCTTACTCTGGACTAATGGTTAAGGTCCTAACTCTTACTCTGGACTAATGGTTAAGGTCTTAGACTCTTACTCTGGCACCATGGTTAAGGTCTTAACTCTTACTCTGAACTAATGGTTAATGTCTTAACTCTTACTCTGGCATCATAGTTAAGTTCCTAACTCTTACTGTGGCCTATTGGTTAAGGTCCTAACTCTTACTCTGGCATTATGGTTAAGGTATTAACTCTTACTCTGGCATCATGGTTAAGGTCTTAACTCTTACTCTGGACTAATGGTTAAGGTCTTAACTCTTACTCTGGCATCACGGTTAAGGTCTTAACTCTTACTCTGGCATCATGGTTAAGGTTTTAACTCTTACTCTGGACTAATGGTTAAGGTCTTAACTCTTACTCTGGACTAATGGTTAAGGTCTTAACTCTTACTCTAGACTAATGGTTAAGGTTTTAACTCTTACTCTGGCATCATGGTTAAGGTCTTCGACTCTTACTCTGGACTAATGGTTAAGGTCTTAGACTCTTACTCTGGCATCATGGTTAAGGTCTTAACTCCTACTCTGGCATCATTGTTAAGGTCTTAACTCTTACTCTGGCATCATGGTTAAGGTCTTAACTCTTAATCTGGACTAATGGTTAAGGTCTTAACTCTTACTCTGGACTAATGGTTAAGGTCTTAACTCTTACTCTGGCATCATGGTTAAGGTATTAACTCTTACTCTGGCATCATGGTTAAGGTCTTAACTCTTACTCTGGCATCATGGTTAAGGTCTTAGACTCTTACTCTGGACTAATGGTTAAGGTCTTAACTCTCACTCTGGGCTAATGGTTAAGGTCTTAACTCTTACTCTGGACTAATGGTTAAGGTCTTAACTCTTACTCTGGACTAATGGTTAAGGTCTTAACTCTTACTCTGGACTAATGGTTAAGGTCTTAACTCTTACTCTGGGCTAATGGTTAAGGTCCTAACTCTTACTCTGGACTAATGGTTAAGGTCTTAGACTCTTACTCTGGCACCATGGTTAAGGTCTTAACTCTTACTCTGAACTAATGGTTAAGGTCTTAGACTCTTACTCTGGCATCATGGTTAAGGTCTTAGACTCTTACTCTGGCATCAAGGTTAAGGTCTTAACTCTTACTCTGGACTAATGGTTAAGGTCTGAACTCTTACTCTGGACTAATGGTTAAGGTCTTAACTCTTACTCTGGACTAATGGTTAAGGTCTTAACTCTTACTCTGGACTAATGGTTAAGGTCTTAGACTCTTACTCTCGACTAATGGTTAAGGTCCTAACTCTTACTCTGGCATCATGGTTAAGGTCCTAGACTCTTACTCTGGACTAATGGTTAAGGTCTTAACTCATACTCTGGACTAATGGTTAAGGTCTTAGACTCTTACTCTGGACTAATGGTTAAGGTCTTAACTCTTACTCTGGACTAATGGTTAAGGTCTTAACTCTTACTCTGGCATCATGGTTAAGGTCTTAACTCTTACTCTGGACTAATGGTTAAGGTCTTAACTCTTACTCTTGACTAATGGTTAAGGTCTTAACTCTTACTCTGGACTAATGGTTAAGGTCTTAGACTCTTACTCTGGCATCATGGTTAAGGTCTTAACTCCTACTCTGGCATCATTGTTAAGGTCTTAACTCTTACTCTGGCATCATGGTTAAGGTCTTAACTCTTACTCTGGACTAATGGTTAAGGTCTTAACTCTTACTCTGGACTAATGGTTAAGGTCTTAACTCTTACTCTGGCATCATGGTTAAGGTATTAACTCTTACTCTGGCATCATGGTTAAGGTCTTAATTCTTACTCTTGACTAATGGTTAAGGTCTTAACTCTTACTCTGGACTAATGGTGAAGGTCTTAGACTCTTACTCTGGCATCATGGTTAAGGTCTTAACTCCTACTCTGGCATCATTGTTAAGGTCTTAACTCTTACTCTGGCATCATCGTTAAGGTCCTAGACTCTTACTCTGGACTAATGGTTAAGGTCTTAACTCTTACTCTGGACTAATGGTTAAGGTCTTAACTCTTACTCTTGACTAATGGTTAAGGTCTTAACTCTTACTCTGGACTAATGGTTAAGGTCTTAGACTCTTACTCTGGCATCATGGTTAAGGTTTTAACTCTTACTCTGGCATCATGGTTAAGGTCTTACCTCTTACTCTGGACTAATGGTTAAGGTCTTAGACTCTTACTCTGGACTAATGGTTAAGGTCTTAACTCTTACTCTGGCATCATGGTTAAGGTCTTAGACTCTTACTCTGGACTAATGGTTAAGGTCTTAACTCTTACTCTGGACTAATGGTTAAGGTCTTAACTCTTAACTCTTACTCTGGACTAATGGTTAAGGTCTTAACTCTTACTCTGGACTAATGGTTAAGGTCTTAACTCTTACTCTGGCATCATGGTTAAGGTCTTAGACTCTTACTCTGGAATAATGGTTAAGGTCTTAACTCTTACTCTGGCATCATGGTTAAGGTCTTAACTCTTACTCTGGCATCATGGTTAAGGTCTTAGACTCTTACTTTGGACTAATGGTTAAGGTCTTAACTCTCACTCTGGGCTAATGGTCAAGGTCTTAACTCTTACTCTGGACTAATGGTTAAGGTCTTAACTCTTACTCTGGACTAATGGTTAAGGTCTTAACTCTTACTCTGGGCTAATGGTTAAGGTCTTAACTCTTACTCTGGACTAATGGTTAAGGTCCTAACTCTTACTCTGGACTAATGGTTAAGGTCTTAGACTCTTACTCTGGCACCATGGTTAAGGTCTTAACTCTTACTCTGAACTAATGATTAAGGTCTTAGACTCTTACTCTGGCATCATGGTTAAGGTCTTAGACTCTTACTCTGGCATCAAGGTTAAGGTCTTAACTCTTACTCTGGACTAATGGTTAAGGTCTGAACTCTTACTCTGGACTAATGGTTAAGGTCTTAACTCTTACTCTGGACTAATGGTTAAGGTCTTAACTCTTACTCTGGACTAATGGTTAAGGTCTTAGACTCTTACTCTCGACTAATGGTTAAGGTCCTAACTCTTACTCTGGCATCATGGTTAAGGTCCTAGACTCTTACTCTGGACTAATGGTTAAGGTCTTAACTCATACTCTGGACTAATGGTTAAGGTCTTAGACTCTTACTCTGGACTAATGGTTAAGGTCTTAACTCTTACTCTGGACTAATGGTTAAGGTCTTAACTCTTACTCTGGCATCATGGTTAAGGTCTTAACTCTTACTCTGGACTAATGGTTAAGGTCTTAACTCTTACTCTTGACTAATGGTTAAGGTCTTAACTCTTACTCTGGACTAATGGTGAAGGTCTTAGACTCTTACTCTGGCATCATGGTTAAGGTCTTAACTCCTACTCTGGCATCATTGTTAAGGTCTTAACTCTTACTCTGGCATCATCGTTAAGGTCTTAACTCTTACTCTGGACTAATGGTTAAGGTCTTAACTCTTACTCTGGACTAATGGTTAAGGTCTTAACTCTTACTCTGGCATCATGGTTAAGGTATTAACTCTTACTCTGGCATCATGGTTAAGGTCTTAACTCTTACTCTGGCATCATTGTTAAGGTCTTAGACTCTTACTCTGGACTAATGGTTAAGGTCTTAACTCTCACTCTGGGCTAATGGTTAAGGTCTTAACTCTTACTCTGGACTAATGGTTAAGGTCTTAACTCTTACTCTGGACTAATGGTTAAGGTCTTAACTCTTACTCTGGCATCATGGGTAAGGTCTTAACTCTTACTCTGGACTAATGGTTAAGGTCTTAACTCTTACTCTTGACTAATGGTTAAGGTCTTAACTCTTACTCTGGACTAATGGTTAAGGTCTTAGACTCTTACGCTGGCATCATGGTTAAGGTTTTAACTCTTACTCTGGCATCATGGTTAAGGTCTTACCTCTTACTCTGGACTAATGGTTAAGGTCTTAGACTCTTACTCTGGACTAATGGTTAAGGTCTTAACTCTTACTCTGGCATCATGGTTAAGGTCTTAGACTCTTACTCTGGACTAATGGTTAAGGTCTTAACTCTTACTCTGGACTAATGGTTAAGGTCTTAACTCTTAACTCTTACTCTGGACTAATGGTTAAGGTCTTAACTCTTACTCTGGACTAATGGTTAAGGTCTTAACTCTTACTCTGGCATCATGGTTAAGGTCTTAGACTCTTACTCTGGAATAATGGTTAAGGTCTTAACTCTTACTCTGGACTAATGGTTAAGGTCTTAACTCTTACTCTGGCATCACGGTTAAGGTCTTAACTCTTACTCTGGACTAATGGTTAAGGTCTTAACTCATACTCTGGGCTAATGGTTAAGGTCTTAACTCTTACTCTGGACTAATGGTTAAGGTCCTAACTCTTACTCTGGACTAATGGTTAAGGTCTTAGACTCTTACTCTGGCACCATGGTTAAGGTCTTAACTCTTACTCTGAACTAATGGTTAATGTCTTAACTCTTACTCTGGCATCATAGTTAAGTTCCTAACTCTTACTGTGGCCTATTGGTTAAGGTCCTAACTCTTACTCTGGCATTATGGTTAAGGTATTAACTCTTACTCTGGCATCATGGTTAAGGTCTTAACTCTTACTCTGGACTAATGGTTAAGGTCTTAACTCTTACTCTGGCATCACGGTTAAGGTATTAACTCTTACTCTGGACTAATGGTTAAGGTCTTAACTCTTACTCTGGACTAATGGTTAAGGTCTTAACTCTTACTCTGGCATCATGGTTAAGGTCTTAGACTCTTACTCTGGAATAATGGTTAAGGTCTTAATTCTTACTCTGGACTAATGGTTAAGGTCTTAACTCTTACTCTGGCATCACGGTTAAGGTCTTAACTCTTACTCTGGACTAATGGTTAAGGTCTTAACTCATACTCTGGGCTAATGGTTAAGGTCTTAACTCTTACTCTGGACTAATGGTTAAGGTCCTAACTCTTACTCTGGACTAATGGTTAAGGTCTTAGACTCTTACTCTGGCACCATGGTTAAGGTCTTAACTCTTACTCTGAACTAATGGTTAATGTCTTAACTCTCACTCTGGCATCATAGTTAAGTTCCTAACTCTTACTGTGGCCTATTGGTTAAGGTCCTAACTCTTACTCTGGCATTATGGTTAAGGTATTAACTCTTACTCTGGCATCATGGTTAAGGTCTTAACTCTTACTCTGGACTAATGGTTAAGGTCTTAACTCTTACTCTGGCATCACGGTTAAGGTCTTAACTCTTACTCTGGACTAATGGTTAAGGTCTTAACTCTTACTCTGGGCTAATGGTTAAGGTCTTAACTCTTACTCTGGAGTAATGGTTAAGGTCTTAACTCTTACTCTGGACTAATGGTTAAGGTCTTAACTCTTACTCTGGACTAATGGTTAAGGTCTTAACTCTTAACTCTTACTCTGGACTAATGGTTAAGGTCTTAACTCTTACTCTGGACTAATGGTTAAGGTCTTAACTCTTACTCTGGCATCATGGTTAAGGTCTTAGACTCTTACTCTGGAATAATGGTTAAGGTCTTAACTCTTACTCTGGACTAATGGTTAAGGTCTTAACTCTTACTCTGGCATCACGGTTAAGGTCTTAACTCTTACTCTGGACTAATGGTTAAGGTCTTAACTTTTACTCTGGGCTAATGGTTAAGGTCTTAACTCTTACTCTGGACTAATGGTTAAGGTCCTAACTCTTACTCTGGACTAATGGTTAAGGTCTTAGACTCTTACTCTGGCACCATGGTTAAGGTCTTAACTCTTACTCTGAACTAATGGTTAATGTCTTAACTCTTACTCTGGCATCATAGTTAAGTTCCTAACTCTTACTGTGGCCTATTGGTTAAGGTCCTAACTCTTACTCTGGCATTATGGTTAAGGTATTAACTCTTACTCTGGCATCATGGTTAAGGTCTTAACTCTTACTCTGGACTAATGGTTAAGGTCTTAACTCTTACTCTGGCATCACGGTTAAGGTCTTAACTCTTACTCTGGCATCATGGTTAAGGTTTTAACTCTTACACTGGACTAATGGTTAAGGTCTTAACTCTTACTCTGGACTAATGGTTAAGGTCTTAACTCTTACTCTAGACTAATGGTTAAGGTTTTAACTCTTACTCTGGCATCATGGTTAAGGTCTTCGACTCTTACTCTGGACTAATGGTTAAGGTCTTAGACTCTTACTCTGGCATCATGGTTAAGGTCTTAACTCCTACTCTGGCATCATTGTTAAGGTCTTAACTCTTACTCTGGCATCATGGTTAAGGTCTTAACTCTTACTCTGGACTAATGGTTAAGGTCTTAACTCTTACTCTGGACTAATGGTTAAGGTCTTAACTCTTACTCTGGCATCATGGTTAAGGTATTAACTCTTACTCTGGCATCATGGTTAAGGTCTTAACTCTTACTCTGGCATCATGGTTAAGGTCTTAGACTCTTACTCTGGACTAATGGTTAAGGTCTTAACTCTCACTCTGGGCTAATGGTTAAGGTCTTAACTCTTACTTTGGACTAATGGTTAAGGTCTTAACTCTTACTCTGGACTAATGGTTAAGGTCTTAACTCTTACTCTGGACTAATGGTTAAGGTCTTAACTCTTACTCTGGGCTAATGGTTAAGGTCTTAACTCTTACTCTGGACTAATGGTTAAGGTCCTAACTCTTACTCTGGACTAATGGTTAAGGTCTTAGACTCTTACTCTGGCACCATGGTTAAGGTCTTAACTCTTACTCTGAACTAATGGTTAAGGTCTTAGACTCTTACTCTGGCATCATGGTTAAGGTCTTAGACTCTTACTCTGGCATCAAGGTTAAGGTCTTAACTCTTACTCTGGACTAATGGTTAAGGTCTGAACTCTTACTCTGGACTAATGGTTAAGGTCTTAACTCTTACTCTGGACTAATGGTTAAGGTCTTAACTCTTACTCTGGACTAATGGTTAAGGTCTTAGACTCTTACTCTCGACTAATGGTTAAGGTCCTAACTCTTACTCTGGCATCGTGGTTAAGGTCCTAGACTCTTACTCTGGACTAATGGTTAAGGTCTTAACTCATACTCTGGACTAATGGTTAAGGTCTTAGACTCTTACTCTGGACTAATGGTTAAGGTCTTAACTCTTACTCTGGACTAATGGTTAAGGTCTTAACTCTTACTCTGGCATCATGGTTAAGGTCTTAACTCTTACTCTGGACTAATGGTTAAGGTCTTAACTCTTACTCTTGACTAATGGTTAAGGTCTTAACTCTTACTCTGGACTAATGGTTAAGGTCTTAGACTCTTACTCTGGCATCATGGTTAAGGTCTTAACTCCTACTCTGGCATCATTGTTAAGGTCTTAACTCTTACTCTGGCATCATGGTTAAGGTCTTAACTCTTACTCTGGACTAATGGTTAAGGTCTTAACTCTTACTCTGGACTAATGGTTAAGGTCTTAACTCTTACTCTGGCATCATGGTTAAGGTATTAACTCTTACTCTGGCATCATGGTTAAGGTCTTAATTCTTACTCTGGCATCATGGTTAAGGTCTTAGACTCTTACTATGGACTAATGGTTAAGGTCTTAACTCTCACTCTGGGCTAATGGTTAAGGTCTTAACTCTTACTCTGGACTAATGGTTAAGGTCTTAACTCTTACTGTGGACTAATGGTTAAGGTCTTAACTCTTACTCTGGCATCATGGTTAAGGTCTTAACTCTTACTCTGGACTAATGGTTAAGGTCTTAACTCTTACTCTTGACTAATGGTTAAGGTCTTAACTCTTACTCTGGACTAATGGTTAAGGTCTTAGACTCTTACTCTGGCATCATGGTTAAGGTTTTAACTCTTACTCTGGCATCATGGTTAAGGTCTTACCTCTTACTCTGGACTAATGGTTAAGGTCTTAGACTCTTACTCTGGACTAATGGTTAAGGTCTTAACTCTTACTCTGGCATCATGGTTAAGGTCTTAGACTCTTACTCTGGACTAATGGTTAAGGTCTTAACTCTTACTCTGGACTAATGGTTAAGGTCTTAACTCTTAACTCTTACTCTGGACTAATGGTTAAGGTCTTAACTCTTACTCTGGACTAATGGTTAAGGTCTTAACTCTTACCCTGGCATCATGGTTAAGGTCTTAGACTCTTACTCTGGAATAATGGTTAAGGTCTTAACTCTTACTCTGGCATCATGGTTAAGGTCTTAACTCTTACTCTGGCATCATGGTTAAGGTCTTAGACTCTTACTTTGGACTAATGGTTAAGGTCTTAACTCTCACTCTGGGCTAATGGTCAAGGTCTTAACTCTTACTCTGGACTAATGGTTAAGGTCTTAACTCTTACTCTGGACTAATGGTTAAGGTCTTAACTCTTACTCTGGACTAATGGTTAAGGTCTTAACTCTTACTCTGGGCTAATGGTTAAGGTCTTAACTCTTACTCTGGACTAATGGTTAAGGTCCTAACTCTTACTCTGGACTAATGGTTAAGGTCTTAGACTCTTACTCTGGCACCATGGTTAAAGTCTTAACTCTTACTCTGAACTAATGATTAAGGTCTTAGACTCTTACTCTGGCATCATGGTTAAGGTCTTAGACTCTTACTCTGGCATCAAGGTTAAGGTCTTAACTCTTACTCTGGACTAATGGTTAAGGTCTGAACTCTTACTCTGGACTAATGGTTAAGGTCTTAACTCTTACTCTGGACTAATGGTTAAGGTCTTAACTCTTACTCTGGACTAATGGTTAAGGTCTTAGACTCTTACTCTCGACTAATGGTTAAGGTCCTAACTCTTACTCTGGCATCATGGTTAAGGTCCTAGACTCTTACTCTGGACTAATGGTTAAGGTCTTAACTCATACTCTGGACTAATGGTTAAGGTCTTAGACTCTTACTCTGGACTAATGGTTAAGGTCTTAACTCTTACTCTGGACTAATGGTTAAGGTCTTAACTCTTACTCTGGCATCATGGTTAAGGTCTTAACTCTTACTCTGGACTAATGGTTAAGGTCTTAACTCTTACTCTTGACTAATGGTTAAGGTCTTAACTCTTACTCTGGACTAATGGTGAAGGTCTTAGACTCTTACTCTGGCATCATGGTTAAGGTCTTAACTCCTACTCTGGCATCATTGTTAAGGTCTTAACTCTTACTCTGGCATCATCGTTAAGGTCTTAACTCTTACTCTGGACTAATGGTTAAGGTCTTAACTCTTACTCTGGACTAATGGTTAAGGTCTTAACTCTTACTCTGGCATCATGGTTAAGGTATTAACTCTTACTCTGGCATCACGGTTAAGGTCTTAACTCTTACTCTGGCATCATGGTTAAGGTCTTAGACTCTTACTCTGGACTAATGGTTAAGGTCTTAACTCTCACTCTGGGCTAATGGTTAAGGTCTTAACTCTTACTCTGGACTAATGGTTAAGGTCTTAACTCTTACTCTGGACTAATGGTTAAGGTCTTAACTCTTACTCTGGCATCATGGTTAAGGTCTTAACTCTTACTCTGGACTAATGGTTAAGGTCTTAACTCTTACTCTTGACTAATGGTTAAGGTCTTAACTCTTACTCTGGACTAATGGTTAAGGTCTTAGACTCTTACGCTGGCATCATGGTTAAGGTTTTAACTCTTACTCTGGCATCATGGTTAAGGTCTTACCTCTTACTCTGGACTAATGGTTAAGGTCTTAGACTCTTACTCTGGACTAATGGTTAAGGTCTTAACTCTTACTCTGGCATCATGGTTAAGGTCTTAGACTCTTACTCTGGACTAATGGTTAAGGTCTTAACTCTTACTCTGGACTAATGGTTAAGGTCTTAACTCTTAACTCTTACTCTGGACTAATGGTTAAGGTCTTAACTCTTACTCTGGACTAATGGTTAAGGTCTTAACTCTTACTCTGGCATCATGGTTAAGGTCTTAGACTCTTACTCTGGAATAATGGTTAAGGTCTTAACTCTTACTCTGGACTAATGGTTAAGGTCTTAACTCTTACTCTGGCATCACGGTTAAGGTCTAAACTCTTACTCTGGACTAATGGTTAAGGTCTTAACTCATACTCTGGGCTAATGGTTAAGGTCTTAACTCTTACTCTGGACTAATGGTTAAGGTCCTAACTCTTACTCTGGACTAATGGTTAAGGTCTTAGACTCTTACTCTGGCACCATGGTTAAGGTCTTAACTCTTACTCTGAACTAATGGTTAATGTCTTAACTCTTACTCTGGCATCATAGTTAAGTTCCTAACTCTTACTGTGGCCTATTGGTTAAGGTCCTAACTCTTACTCTGGCATTATGGTTAAGGTATTAACTCTTACTCTGGCATCATGGTTAAGGTCTTAACTCTTACTCTGGACTAATGGTTAAGGTCTTAACTCTTACTCTGGCATCACGGTTAAGGTATTAACTCTTACTCTGGACTAATGGTTAAGGTCTTAACTCTTACTCTGGGCTAATGGTTAAGGTCTTAACTCTTACTCTGGACTAATGGTTAAGGTCTTAACTCTTACTCTGGACTAATGGTTAAGGTCTTAACTCTTACTCTGGACTAATGGTTAAGGCCTTAACTCTTAACTCTTACTCTGGACTAATGGTTAAGGTCTTAACTCTTACTCTGGACTAATGGTTAAGGTCTTAACTCTTACTCTGGCATCATGGTTAAGGTCTTAGACTCTTACTCTGGAATAATGGTTAAGGTCTTAACTCTTACTCGGGACTAATGGTTAAGGTCTTAACTCTTACTCTGGCATCACGGTTAAGGTCTTAACTCTTACTCTGGACTAATGGTTAAGGTCTTAACTCTTACTCTGGGCTAATGGTTAAGGTCTTAACTCTTACTCTGGACTAATGGTTAAGGTCCTAACTCTTACTCATGACTAATGGTTAAGGTCTTAGACTCTTACTCTGGCACCATGGTTAAGGTCTTAACTCTTACTCTGAACTAATGGTTAATGTCTTAACTCTTACTCTGGCATCATAGTTAAGTTCCTAACTCTTACTGTGGCCTATTGGTTAAGGTCCTAACTCTTACTCTGGCATTATGGTTAAGGTATTAACTCTTACTCTGGCATCATGGTTAAGGTCTTAACTCTTACTCTGGACTAATGGTTAAGGTCTTAACTTTTACTCTGGCATCACGGTTAAGGTCTTAACTCTTACTCTGGCATCATGGTTAAGGTCTTAACTCTTACTCTGGACTAATGGTTAAGGTCTTAACTCTTACTCTGGACTAATGGTTAAGGTCTTAACTCTTACTCTAGACTAATGGTTAAGGTTTTAACTCTTACTCTGGCATCATGGTTAAGGTCTTCGACTCTTACTCTGGACTAATGGTTAAGGTCTTAGACTCTTACTCTGGCATCATGGTTAAGGTCTTAACTCCTACTCTGGCATCATTGTTAAGGTCTTAACTCTTACTCTGGCATCATGGTTAAGGTCTTAACTCTTACTCTGGACTAATGGTTAAGGTCTTAACTCTTACTCTGGACTAATGGTTAAGGTCTTAACTCTTACTCTGGCATCATGGTTAAGGTATTAACTCTTACTCTGGCATCATGGTTAAGGTCTTAACTCTTACTCTGGCATCATGGTTAAGGTCTTAGACTCTTACTCTGGACTAATGGTTAAGGTCTTAACTCTCACTCTGGGCTAATGGTTAAGGTCTTAACTCTTACTCTGGACTAATGGTTAAGGTCTTAACTCTTACTCTGGACTAATGGTTAAGGTCTTAACTCTTACTCTGGCATCATGGTTAAGGTCTTAACTCTTACTCTGGACTAATGGTTAAGGTCTTAACTCTTACTCTTGACTAATGGTTAAGGTCTTAACTCTTACTCTGGACTAATGGTTAAGGTCTTAGACTCTTACTCTGGCATCATGGTTAAGGTTTTAACTCTTACTCTGGCATCATGGTTAAGGTCTTACCTCTTACTCTGGACTAATGGTTAAGGTCTTAGACTCTTACTCTGGACTAATGGTTAAGGTCTTAACTCTTACTCTGGCATCATGGTTAAGGTCTTAGACTCTTACTCTGGACTAATGGTTAAGGTCTTAACTCTTACTCTGGACTAATGGTTAAGGTCTGAACTCTTACTCTGGACTAATGGTTAAGGTCTTAACTCTTACTCTGGACTAATGGTTAAGGTCTTAACTCTTACTCTGGACTAATGGTTAAGGTCTTAGACTCTTACTCTCGACTAATGGTTAAGGTCCTAACTCTTACTCTGGCATCATGGTTAAGGTCCTAGACTCTTACTCTGGACTAATGGTTAAGGTCTTAACTCATACTCTGGACTAATGGTTAAGGTCTTAGACTCTTACTCTGGACTAATGGTTAAGGTCTTAACTCTTACTCTGGACTAATGGTTAAGGTCTTAACTCTTACTCTGGCATCATGGTTAAGGTCTTAACTCTTACTCTGGACTAATGGTTAAGGTCTTAACTATTACTCTTGACTAATGGTTAAGGTCTTAACTCTTACTCTGGACTAATGGTGAAGGTCTTAGACTCTTACTCTGGCATCATGGTTAAGGTCTTAACTCCTACTCTGGCATCATTGTTAAGGTCTTAACTCTTACTCTGGCATCATCGTTAAGGTCTTAACTCTTACTCTGGACTAATGGTTAAGGTCTTAACTCTTACTCTGGACTAATGGTTAAGGTCTTAACTCTTACTCTGGCATCATGGTTAAGGTATTAACTCTTACTCTGGCATCACGGTTAAGGTCTTAACTCTTACTCTGGCATCATGGTTAAGGTCTTAGACTCTTACTCTGGACTAATGGTTAAGGTCTTAACTCTCACTCTGGGCTAATGGTTAAGGTCTTAACTCTTACTCTGGACTAATGGTTAAGGTCTTAACTCTTACTCTGGACTAATGGTTAAGGTCTTAACTCTTACTCTGGCATCATGGTTAAGGTCTTAACTCTTACTCTGGACTAATGGTTAAGGTCTTAACTCTTACTCTTGACTAATGGTTAAGGTCTTAACTCTTACTCTGGACTAATGGTTAAGGTCTTAGACTCTTACGCTGGCATCATGGTTAAGGTTTTAACTCTTACTCTGGCATCATGGTTAAGGTCTTACCTCTTACTCTGGACTAATGGTTAAGGTCTTAGACTCTTACTCTGGACTAATGGTTAAGGTCTTAACTCTTACTCTGGCATCATGGTTAAGGTCTTAGACTCTTACTCTGGACTAATGGTTAAGGTCTTAACTCTTACTCTGGACTAATGGTTAAGGTCTTAACTCTTAACTCTTACTCTGGACTAATGGTTAAGGTCTTAACTCTTACTCTGGACTAATGGTTAAGGTCTTAACTCTTACTCTGGCATCATGGTTAAGGTCTTAGACTCTTACTCTGGAATAATGGTTAAGGTCTTAACTCTTACTCTGGACTAATGGTTAAGGTCTTAACTCTTACTCTGGCATCACGGTTAAGGTCTAAACTCTTACTCTGGACTAATGGTTAAGGTCTTAACTCATACTCTGGGCTAATGGTTAAGGTCTTAACTCTTACTCTGGACTAATGGTTAAGGTCCTAACTCTTACTCTGGACTAATGGTTAAGGTCTTAGACTCTTACTCTGGCACCATGGTTAAGGTCTTAACTCTTACTCTGAACTAATGGTTAATGTCTTAACTCTTACTCTGGCATCATAGTTAAGTTCCTAACTCTTACTGTGGCCTATTGGTTAAGGTCCTAACTCTTACTCTGGCATTATGGTTAAGGTATTAACTCTTACTCTGGCATCATGGTTAAGGTCTTAACTCTTACTCTGGACTAATGGTTAAGGTCTTAACTCTTACTCTGGCATCACGGTTAAGGTATTAACTCTTACTCTGGACTAATGGTTAAGGTCTTAACTCTTACTCTGGGCTAATGGTTAAGGTCTTAACTCTTACTCTGGACTAATGGTTAAGGTCTTAACTCTTACTCTGGACTAATGGTTAAGGTCTTAACTCTTACTCTGGACTAATGGTTAAGGCCTTAACTCTTAACTCTTACTCTGGACTAATGGTTAAGGTCTTAACTCTTACTCTGGACTAATGGTTAAGGTCTTAACTCTTACTCTGGCATCATGGTTAAGGTCTTAGACTCTTACTCTGGAATAATGGTTAAGGTCTTAACTCTTACTCGGGACTAATGGTTAAGGTCTTAACTCTTACTCTGGCATCACGGTTAAGGTCTTAACTCTTACTCTGGACTAATGGTTAAGGTCTTAACTCTTACTCTGGGCTAATGGTTAAGGTCTTAACTCTTACTCTGGACTAATGGTTAAGGTCCTAACTCTTACTCATGACTAATGGTTAAGGTCTTAGACTATTACTCTGGCACCATGGTTAAGGTCTTAACTCTTACTCTGAACTAATGGTTAATGTCTTAACTCTTACTCTGGCATCATAGTTAAGTTCCTAACTCTTACTGTGGCCTATTGGTTAAGGTCCTAACTCTTACTCTGGCATTATGGTTAAGGTATTAACTCTTACTCTGGCATCATGGTTAAGGTCTTAACTCTTACTCTGGACTAATGGTTAAGGTCTTAACTTTTACTCTGGCATCACGGTTAAGGTCTTAACTCTTACTCTGGCATCATGGTTAAGGTCTTAACTCTTACTCTGGACTAATGGTTAAGGTCTTAACTCTTACTCTGGACTAATGGTTAAGGTCTTAACTCTTACTCTGGACTAATGGTTAAGGTCTTAACTCTTACTCTGGCATCATGGTTAAGGTATTAACTCTTACTCTGGCATCATGGTTAAGGTCTTAACTCTTACTCTGGCATCATGGTTAAGGTCTTAGACTCTTACTCTGGACTAATGGTTAAGGTCTTAACTCTCACTCTGGGCTAATGGTTAAGGTCTTAACTCTTACTCTGGACTAATGGTTAAGGTCTTAACTCTTACTCTGGACTAATGGTTAAGGTCTTAACTCTTACTCTGGCATCATGGTTAAGGTCTTAACTCTTACTCTGGACTAATGGTTAAGGTCTTAACTCTTACTCTTGACTAATGGTTAAGGTCTTAACTCTTACTCTGGACTAATGGTTAAGGTCTTAGACTCTTACTCTGGCATCATGGTTAAGGTTTTAACTCTTACTCTGGCATCATGGTTAAGGTCTTACCTCTTACTCTGGACTAATGGTTAAGGTCTTAGACTCTTACTCTGGACTAATGGTTAAGGTCTTAACTCTTACTCTGGCATCATGGTTAAGGTCTTAGACTCTTACTCTGGACTAATGGTTAAGGTCTTAACTCTTACTCTGGACTAATGGTTAAGGTCTTAACTCTTACTCTGGACTAATGGTTAAGGTCTTAACTCTTAACTCTTACTCTGGACTAATGGTTAAGGTCTTAACTCTTACTCTGGACTAATGGTTAAGGTCTTAACTCTTACTCTGGCATCATGGTTAAGGTCTTAGACTCTTACTCTGGAATAATGGTTAAGGTCTTAACTCTTACTCTGGACTAATGGTTAAGGTCTTAACTCTTACTCTGGCATCACGGTTAAGGTCTTAACTCTTACTCTGGACTAATGGTTAAGGTCTTAACTCTTACTCTGGGCTAATGGTTAAGGTCTTAACTCTTACTCTGGACTAATGGTTAAGGTCCTAACTCTTACTCTGGACTAATGGTTAAGGTCTTAGACTCTTACTCTGGCACCATGGTTAAGGTCTTAACTCTTACTCTGAACTAATGGTTAATGTCTTAACTCTTACTCTGGCATCATAGTTAAGTTCCTAACTCTTACTGTGGCCTATTGGTTAAGGTCCTAACTCTTACTCTGGCATTATGGTTAAGGTATTAACTCTTACTCTGGCATCATGGTTAAGGTCTTAACTCTTACTCTGGACTAATGGTTAAGGTCTTAGACTCTTACTCTGGCACCATGGTTAAGGTCTTAACTCTTACTCTGAACTAATGGTTAATGTCTTAACTCTTACTCTGGCATCATAGTTAAGTTCCTAACTCTTACTGTGGCCTATTGGTTAAGGTCCTAACTCTTACTCTGGCATCATGGTTAAGGTCTTAACTCTTACTCTGGCATCATGGTTAAGGTCTTACCTCTTACTCTGGACTAATGGTTAAGGTCTTAGACTCTTACTCTGGACTAATGGTTAAGGTCTTAACTCTTACTCGGGCATCATGGTTAAGGTCTTAGACTCTTACTCTGGATTAATGGTTAAGGTCTTAACTCTTACTCTGGCATCATGGTTAAGGTCTTACCTCTTACTCTGGACTAATGGTTAAGGTCTTAGACTCTTACTCTGGACTAATGGTTAAGGTCTTAACTCTTACTCTGGCATCATGGTTAAGGTCTTAACTCTTACTCTGGACTAATGGTTAAGGTCTTAACTCTTACTCTGGACTAATGGTTAAGGTCTTAACTCTTACTCTGGACTAATGGTTACGGTCTTAACTCTTAACTCTTATTCTGGACTAATGGTTAAGGTCTTAACTCTTACTCTGGACTAATGGTTAAGGTCTTAACTCTTACTCGGGCATCATGGTTAAGGTCTTAGACTCTTACTCTGGAATAATGGTTAAGGTCTTAACTCTTACTTTGGACTAATGGTTAAGGTCTTAACTCTTACTCTGGCATCATGGTTAAGGTCTTAACTCTTACTCTGGGCTAATGGTTAAGGTCTTAACTCTTACTCTGGACTAATGGTTAAGGTCCTAACTCTTACTCTGGACTAATGGTTAAGGTCTTAGACTCTTACTCTGGCATCATGGTTAAGGTCTTAACTCTTACTCTGAACTAATGGTTAATGTCTTAACTCTTACTCTGGCATCATGGTTAAGTTCCTAACTCTTACTGTGGCCTATTGGTTAAGGTCCTAACTCTTACTCTGGCATCATGGTTAAGGTATTAACTCTTACTCTGGCATCATGGTTAAGGTCTTAACTCTTACTCTGGACTAATGGTTAAGGTCTTAACTCTTAATCTGGCATCACGGTTAAGGTCTTAACTCTTACACTGGACTAATGGTTAAGGTCTTAACTCTTACTCTGGGCTAATGGTTAAGGTCTTAACTCTTACTCTGGACTAATGGTTAAGGTCTTAACTCTTACTCTGGACTAATGGTTAAGGTCTTAACTCTTACTCTGGGCTAATGATTAAGGTCTTAACTCTTACTCTGGCATCATGGTTAAGGTCTTAACTCTTACTCTGGACTAATGGTTAAAGTGTTAACTCTTACTCTGGACTAATGGTTAAGGTCTTAACTTTTACTCTAGACTAATGGTTAAGGTTTTAACTCTTACTCTGGCATCATGGTTAAGGTCTTCGACTCTTACTCTGGACTAATGGTTAAGGTCTTAACTCTTACTCTGGACTAATGGTTAAGGGCTTAACTCTTACTCTGGCATCATGGTTAAGGTCTTAACTCTTACTCTGGACTAATGGTAAGGTCTTAACTCTTACTCTGGGCTAATGGTTAAGGTCTTAACGCTTACTCTGGACTAATGGTTAAGGTCTTAACTCTTACTCTGGACCAATGGTTAAGGTCTTAACTCTTACTCTGGACTAATGGTTAAGGTCTTAACTCTTACTCTGGCATCATGGTTAATGTCTTAACTCTTACTCTGGACTAATGGTTAAGTTCTTAACTCTTACTCTGGGCTAATGGTTAAGGTCTTAACTCTTACTCTGGACTAATGGTTAAGGTCTTATCTCTTACTCTGGACTAATGGTTAAGGACTTAGACTCTTACTCTGGCATCATGAATAAGGTCTTAGACTCTTACTCTGGACTACTGGTTAATGTCCTAACTCTTACTCTGGCATCATGGTTAAGGGCTTAACTCTTACTCTGTACTCATGGTTAAGGTCTTAACTCTTACTCTGACATCATGGTTAAGGTCTTAACTCTTACTCTGGACTAATGGTTAAGGTCTTAACTCTTACTCTAGCATCATGGTTAAGGTCTTAACTCTTACTCTGGACTAATGGTTAAGGTCTTAACTCTTACTCTGGACTAATGGTTAAGGTCTTAACTCTTACTCTGGGCTGATGGTTAAGGTCTTAACTCTTACTCTGGGCTAATGGTTAAGGTCTTAACTCTTACTCTGGACTAATGGTTAAGGTCCTAACTCTTACTCTGGACTAATGGTTAAGGTCTTAACTCTTACTCGGGCATCATGGTTAAGGTCTTAGACTCTTACTCTGGAATAATGGTTAAGGTCTTAACTCTTACTCTGGACTAATGTTTAAGGTCTTAACTCTTACTCTGGACTAATGGTTAAGGTCTTAACTCTTACTCTGGCATCATGGTTAACGTCTTAACTCTTACTCTGGACTAATGTTTAAGGTCTTAACTCTTACTCTTGACTAATGGTTAAGGTCTTAACTCTTACTCTGGACTAATGGTTAAGGTCTTAGACTCTTACTCTGGCATCATGGTTAAGGTCTTAACTCCTACTCTGGCATCATTGTTAAGGTCTTAACTCTTACTCTGGCATCATGGTTAAGGTCTAAACTCTTACTCTGGACTAATGGTTAAGGTCTTAACTCTTACTCTGGCATCATGGTTAAGGTATTAACTCTTACTCTGGCATCATGGTTAAGGTCTTAACTCTTACTCTGGCATCATGGTTAAGGTCTTAGACTCTTACTCTGGACTAATGGTTAAGGTCTTAACTCTCACTCTGGGCTAATGGTTAAGGTCTTAACTCTTACTCTGGACTAATGGTTAAGGTCTTAACTCTTACTCTGGACTAATGGTTAAGGTCTTAACTCTTACTCTGGCATCATGGTTAAGGTCTTAACTCTTACTCTGGACTAATGGTTAAGGTCTTAACTCTTACTCTTGACTAATGGTTAAGGTCTTAACTCTTACTCTGGACTAATGGTTAAGGTCTTAGACTCTTACTCTGGCATCATGGTTAAGGTTTTAACTCTTACTCTGGCATCATGGTTAAGGTCTTACCTCTTACTCTGGACTAATGGTTAAGGTCTTAGACTCTTAATCTGGACTAATGGTTAAGGTATTAACTCTTACTCTGGCATCATGGTTAAGGTCTTAACTCTTACTCTGGACTAATGGTTAAGGTCTTAACTCTTACTCTGGCATCACGGTTAAGGTCTTAACTCTTACTCTGGACTAATGGTTAAGGTCTTAACTCTTACTCTGGGCTAATGGTTAAGGTCTTAACTCTTACTCTGGACTAATGGTTAAGGTCTTAACTCTTACTCTGGACTAATGGTTAAGGTCTTAACTCTTACTCTGGGCTAATGATTAAGGTCTTAACTCTTACTCTGGCATCATGGTTAAGGTCTTAACTCTTACTCTGGACTAATGGTTAAGGTCTTAACTCTTACTCTGGACTAATGGTTAAGGTCTTAACTTTTACTCTAGACTAATGGTTAAGGTTTTAACTCTTACTCTGGCATCATGGTTAAGGTCTTCGACTCTTACTCTGGACTAATGGTTAAGGTCTTAACTCTTACTCTGGACTAATGGTTAAGGGCTTAACTCTTACTCTGGCATCATGGTTAAGGTCTTAACTCTTACTCTGGACTAATGGTAAGGTCTTAACTCTTACTCTGGGCTAATGGTTAAGGTCTTAACTCTTACTCTGGACTAATGGTTAAGGTCTTAACTCTTTCTCTGGACTAATGGTTAAGGTCTTAACTCTTACTCTGGCATCATGGTTAATGTCTTAACTCTTACTCTGGACTAATGGTTAAGGTCTTAACTCTTACTCTGGGCTAATGGTTAAGGTCTTAACTCTTACTCTGGACTAATGGTTAAGGTCTTATCTCTTACTCTGGACTAATGGTTAAGGACTTAGACTCTTACTCTGGCATCATGAATAAGGTCTTAGACTCTTACTCTGGACTACTGGTTAATGTCTTAACTCTTACTCTGGCATCATGGTTAAGGTCTTAACTCTTACTCTGGACTAATGGTTACGGTCTTAACTCTTACTCTTGACTAATGGTTAAGGTCTTAACTCTTACTCTGGACTAATGGTTAAGGTCTTAGACTCTTACTCTGGCATCATGGTTAAGGTTTTAACTCTTACTCTGGCATCATGGTTAAGGTCTTACCTCTTACTCTGGACTAATGGTTAAGGTCTTAGACTCTTACTCTGGACTAATGGTTAAGGTCTTAACTCTTACTCTGGCATCATGGTTAAGGTCTTAGACTCTTACTCTGGACTAATGGTTAAGGTCTTAACTCTTACTCTGGACTAATGGTTAAGGTCTTAACTCTTACTCTGGACTAATGGTTAAGGTCTTAACTCTTAACTCTTACTCTGGACTAATGGTTAAGGTCTTAACTCTTACTCTGGACTAATGGTTAAGGTCTTAACTCTTACTCTGGCATCATGGTTAAGGTCTTAGACTCTTACTCTGGAATAATGGTTAAGGTCTTAACTCTTACTCTGGACTAATGGTTAAGGTCTTAACTCTTACTCTGGCATCACGGTTAAGGTCTTAACTCTTACTCTGGACTAATGGTTAAGGTCTTAACTCTTACTCTGGGCTAATGGTTAAGGTCTTAACTCTTACTCTGGACTAATGGTTAAGGTCCTAACTCTTACTCTGGACTAATGGTTAAGGTCTTAGACTCTTACTCTGGCACCATGGTTAAGGTCTTAACTCTTACTCTGAACTAATGGTTAAGGTCTTAGACTCTTACTCTGGCATCATGGTTAAGGTCTTAGACTCTTACTCTGGCATCAAGGTTACGGTCTTAACTCTTACTCTGGCATCATGGTTAAGGTCTTAACTCTTACTCTGGACTAATGGTTAAGGTCTGAACTCTTACTCTGGACTAATGGTTAAGGTCTTAACTCTTACTCTGGACTAATGGTTAAGGTCTTAACTCTTACTCTGGACTAATGGTTAAGGTCTTAGACTCTTACTCTCGACTAATGGTTGAGGTCCTAACTCTTACTCTGGCATCATGGTTAAGGTCCTAGACTCCTACTCTGGACTAATGGTTAAGGTCTTAACTCATACTCTGGACTAATGGTTAAGGTCTTAGACTCTTACTCTGGACTAATGGTTAAGGTCTTAACTCTTACTCTGGACTAATGGTTAAGGTCTTAACTCTTACTCTGGCATCATGGTTAAGGTCTTAACTCTTACTCTGGACTAATGGTTAAGGTCTTAACTCTTACTCTTGACTAATGGTTAAGGTCTTAACTCTTACTCTGGACTAATGGTTAAGGTCTTAGACTCTTACTCTGGCATCATGGTTAAGGTCTTAACTCCTACTCTGGCATCATTGTTAAGGTCTTAACTCTTACTCTGGCATCATGGTTAAGGTCTTACCTCTTACTCTGGACTAATGGTTAAGGTCTTAACTCTTACTCTGGACTAATGGTTAAAGTCTTAACTCTTACTCTGGCATCATGGTTAAGGTATTAACTCTTACTCTGGCATCATGGTTAAGGTCTTAGACTCTTACTCTGGACTAATGGTTAAGGTCTTAACTCTCACTCTGGGCTAATGGTTAAGGTCTTAACTCTTACTCTGGACTAATGGTTAAGGTCTTAACTCTTATTCTGGACTAATGGTTAAGGTCTTAACTCTTACTCTGGCATCATGGTTAAGGTCTTAACTCTTACTCTGGGCTAATGGTTAAGGTCTTAACTCTTACTCTGGGCTAATGATTAAGGTCTTAACTCTTACTCTGGCATCATGGTTAAGGTCTTAACTCTTACTCTGGACTAATGGTTAAGGTCTTAACTCTTACTCTGGACTAATGGTTAAGGTCTTAACTTTTACTCTAGACTAATGGTTAAGGTTTTAACTCTTACTCTGGCATCATGGTTAAGGTCTTCGACTCTTACTCTGGACTAATGGTTAAGGTCTTAACTCTTACTCTGGACTAATGGTTAAGGGCTTAACTCTTACTCTGGCATCATGGTTAAGGTCTTAACTCTTACTCTGGACTAATGGTAAGGTCTTAACTCTTACTCTGGGCTAATGGTTAAGGTCTTAACTCTTACTCTGGACTAATGGTTAAGGTCTTAACTCTTTCTCTGGACTAATGGTTAAGGTCTTAACTCTTACTCTGGCATCATGGTTAATGTCTTAACTCTTACTCTGGACTAATGGTTAAGGTCTTAACTCTTACTCTGGGCTAATGGTTAAGGTCTTAACTCTTACTCTGGACTAATGGTTAAGGTCTTATCTCTTACTCTGGACTAATGGTTAAGGACTTAGACTCTTACTCTGGCATCATGAATAAGGTCTTAGACTCTTACTCTGGACTACTGGTTAATGTCTTAACTCTTACTCTGGCATCATGGTTAAGGTCTTAACTCTTACTCTGGACTAATGGTTACGGTCTTAACTCTTACTCTTGACTAATGGTTAAGGTCTTAACTCTTACTCTGGACTAATGGTTAAGGTCTTAGACTCTTACTCTGGCATCATGGTTAAGGTTTTAACTCTTACTCTGGCATCATGGTTAAGGTCTTACCTCTTACTCTGGACTAATGGTTAAGGTCTTAGACTCTTACTCTGGACTAATGGTTAAGGTCTTAACTCTTACTCTGGCATCATGGTTAAGGTCTTAGACTCTTACTCTGGACTAATGGTTAAGGTCTTAACTCTTACTCTGGACTAATGGTTAAGGTCTTAACTCTTACTCTGGACTAATGGTTAAGGTCTTAACTCTTAACTCTTACTCTGGACTAATGGTTAAGGTCTTAACTCTTACTCTGGACTAATGGTTAAGGTCTTAACTCTTACTCTGGCATCATGGTTAAGGTCTTAGACTCTTTCTCTGGAATAATGGTTAAGGTCTTAACTCTTACTCTGGACTAATGGTTAAGGTCTTAACTCTTACTCTGGCATCACGGTTAAGGTCTTAACTCTTACTCTGGACTAATGGTTAAGGTCTTAACTCTTACTCTGGGCTAATGGTTAAGGTCTTAACTCTTACTCTGGACTAATGGTTAAGGTCCTAACTCTTACTCTGGACTAATGGTTAAGGTCTTAGACTCTTACTCTGGCACCATGGTTAAGGTCTTAACTCTTACTCTGAACTAATGGTTAAGGTCTTAGACTCTTACTCTGGCATCATGGTTAAGGTCTTAGACTCTTACTCTGGCATCAAGGTTAAGGTCTTAACTCTTACTCTGGCATCATGGTTAAGGTCTTAACTCTTACTCTGGACTAATGGTTAAGGTCTGAACTCTTACTCTGGACTAATGGTTAAGGTCTTAACTCTTACTCTGGACTAATGGTTAAGGTCTTAACTCTTACTCTGGACTAATGGTTAAGGTCTTAGACTCTTACTCTCGACTAATGGTTGAGGTCCTAACTCTTACTCTGGCATCATGGTTAAGGTCCTAGACTCCTACTCTGGACTAATGGTTAAGGTCTTAACTCATACTCTGGACTAATGGTTAAGGTCTTAGACTCTTACTCTGGACTAATGGTTAAGGTCTTAACTCTTACTCTGGACTAATGGTTAAGGTCTTAACTCTTACTCTGGCATCATGGTTAAGGTCTTAACTCTTACTCTGGACTAATGGTTAAGGTCTTAACTCTTACTCTTGACTAATGGTTAAGGTCTTAACTCTTACTCTGGACTAATGGTTAAGGTCTTAGACTCTTACTCTGGCATCATGGTTAAGGTCTTAACTCCTACTCTGGCATCATTGTTAAGGTCTTAACTCTTACTCTGGCATCATGGTTAAGGTCTTACCTCTTACTCTGGACTAATGGTTAAGGTCTTAACTCTTACTCTGGACTAATGGTTAAAGTCTTAACTCTTACTCTGGCATCATGGTTAAGGTATTAACTCTTACTCTGGCATCATGGTTAAGGTCTTAACTCTTACTCTGGCATCATGGTTAAGGTCTTAGACTCTTACTCTGGACTAATGGTTAAGGTCTTAACTCTCACTCTGGGCTAATGGTTAAGGTCTTAACTCTTACTCTGGACTAATGGTTAAGGTCTTAACTCTTATTCTGGACTAATGGTTAAGGTCTTAACTCTTACTCTGGCATCATGGTTAAGGTCTTAACTCTTACTCTGGACTAATGGTTAAGGTCTTAACTCTTACTCTTGACTAATGGTTAAGGTCTTAACTCTTACTCTGGACTAATGGTTAAGGTCTTAGACTCTTACTCTGGCATCATGGTTAAGGTTTTAACTCTTACTCTGGCATCATGGTTAAGGTCTTACCTCTTACTCTGGACTAATGGTTAAGGTCTTAGACTCTTACTCTGGACTAATGGTTAAGGTCTTAACTCTTACTCTGGCATCATGGTTAAGGTCTTAGACTCTTACTCTGGACTAATGGTTAAGGTCTTAACTCTTACTCTGGACTAATGGTTAAGGTCTTAACTCTTACTCTGGACTAATGTTTAAGGTCTTAACTCTTAACTCTTACTCTGGACTAATGGTTAAGGTCTTAACTCTTACTCTGGACTAATGGTTAAGGTCTTAACTCTTACTCTGGCATCATGGTTAAGGTCTTAGACTCTTACTCTGGAATAAGGGTTAAGGTCTTAACTCTTACTCTGGACTAATGGTTAAGGTCTTAACTCTTACTCTGGCATCACGGTTAAGGTCTTAACTCTTACTCTGGACTAATGGTTAAGGTCTTAACTCTTACTCTGGACTAATGGTTAAGGTCTTAACTCTTACTCTGGCATCACGGTTAAGGTCTTAACTCTTACTCTGGACTAATGGTTAAGGTCTTAACTCATACTCTGGGCTAATGGTTAAGGTCTTAACTCTTACTCTGGCATCATGGTTAAGGTCTTAACTCTTACTCTGGACTAATGGTTAAGGTCTTAACTCTTACTCTTGACTAATGGTTAAGGTCTTAACTCTTACTCTGGACTAATGGTTAAGGTCTTAGACTCTTACTCTGGCATCATGGTTAAGGTCTTAACTCCTACTCTGGCATCATTGTTAAGGTCTTAACTCTTACTCTGGCATCATGGTTAAGGTCTTAACTCTTACTCTGGACTAATGGTTAAGGTCTTAACTCTTACTCTGGACTAATGGTTAAGGTCTTAACTCTTACTCTGGCATCATGGTTAAGGTATTAACTCTTACTCTGGCATCATGGTTAAGGTCTTAATTCTTACTCTGGCATCATGGTTAAGGTCTTAGACTCTTACTCTGGACTAATGGTTAAGGTCTTAACTCTCACTCTGGGCTAATGGTTAAGGTCTTAACTCTTACTCTGGACTAATGGTTAAGGTCTTAACTCTTACTCTGGACTAATGGTTAAAGTCTTAACTCTTACTCTGGCATCATGGTTAAGGTCTTAACTCTTACTCTGGACTAATGGCTAAGGTCTTAACTCTTACTCTTGACTAATGGTTAAGGTCTTAACTCTTACTCTGGACTAATGGTTAAGGTCTTAGACTCTTACTCTGGCATCATGGTTAAGGTTTTAACTCTTACTCTGGCATCATGGTTAAGGTCTTAATTCTTACTCTGGCATCATGGTTAAGGTCTTAGACTCTTACTCTGGACTAATGGTTAAGGTCTTAACTCTCACTCTGGGCTAATGGTTAAGGTCTTAACTCTTACTCTGGACGAATGGTTAAGGTCTTAACTCTTACTCTGGACTAATGGTTAAGGTCTTAACTCTTACTCTGGCATCATGGTTAAGGTCTTAACTCTTACTCTGGACTAATGGTTAAGGTCTTAACTCTTACTCTTGACTAATGGTTAAGGTCTTAACTCTTACTCTGGACTAATGGTTAAGGTCTTAGACTCTTACTCTGGCATCATGGTTAAGGTTTTAACTCTTACTCTGGCATCATGGTTAAGGTCTTACCTCTTACTCTGGACTAATGGTTAAGGTCTTAGACTCTTACTCTGGACTAATGGTTAAGGTCTTAACACTAACTCTGGCATCATGGTTAAGGTCTTAGACTCTTACTCTGGACTAATGGTTAAGGTCTTAACTCTTACTCTGGACTAATGGTTAAGGTCTTAACTCTTAACTCTTACTCTGGACTAATGGTTAAGGTCTTAACTCTTACTCTGGACTAATGGTTAAGGTCTTAACTCTTACTCTGGCATCATGGTTAAGGTCTTAGACTCTTACTCTGGAATAATGGTTAAGGTCTTAACTCTTACTTTGGACTAATGGTTAAGGTCTTAACTCTTACTCTGGCATCATGGTTAAGGTCTTAACTCTTACTCTGGGCTAATGGTTAAGGTCTTAACTCTTACTCTGGACTAATGGTTAAGGTCCTAACTCTTACTCTGGACTAATGGTTAAGGTCTTAGACTCTTACTCTGGCATCATGGTTAAGGTCTTAACTCTTACTCTGAACTAATGGTTAATGTCTTAACTCTTACTCTGGCATCATGGTTAAGTTCCTAACTCTTACTGTGGCCTATTGGTTAAGGTCCTAACTCTTACTCTGGCATCATGGTTAAGGTATTAACTCTTACTCTGGCATCATGGTTAAGGTCTTAACTCTTACTCTGGACTAATGGTTAAGGTCTTAACTCTTAATCTGGCATCACGGTTAAGGTCTTAACTCTTACACTGGACTAATGGTTAAGGTCTTAACTCTTACTCTGGGCTAATGGTTAAGGTCTTAACTCTTACTCTGGACTAATGGTTAAGGTCTTAACTCTTACTCTGGACTAATGGTTAAGGTCTTAACTCTTACTCTGGGCTAATGATTAAGGTCTTAACTCTTACTCTGGCATCATGGTTAAGGTCTTAACTCTTACTCTGGACTAATGGTTAAAGTGTTAACTCTTACTCTGGACTAATGGTTAAGGTCTTAACTTTTACTCTAGACTAATGGTTAAGGTTTTAACTCTTACTCTGGCATCATGGTTAAGGTCTTCGACTCTTACTCTGGACTAATGGTTAAGGTCTTAACTCTTACTCTGGACTAATGGTTAAGGGCTTAACTCTTACTCTGGCATCATGGTTAAGGTCTTAACTCTTACTCTGGACTAATGGTAAGGTCTTAACTCTTACTCTGGGCTAATGGTTAAGGTCTTAACGCTTACTCTGGACTAATGGTTAAGGTCTTAACTCTTACTCTGGACCAATGGTTAAGGTCTTAACTCTTACTCTGGACTAATGGTTAAGGTCTTAACTCTTACTCTGGCATCATGGTTAATGTCTTAACTCTTACTCTGGACTAATGGTTAAGGTCTTAACTCTTACTCTGGGCTAATGGTTAAGGTCTTAACTCTTACTCTGGACTAATGGTTAAGGTCTTATCTCTTACTCTGGACTAATGGTTAAGGACTTAGACTCTTACTCTGGCATCATGAATAAGGTCTTAGACTCTTACTCTGGACTACTGGTTAATGTCCTAACTCTTACTCTGGCATCATGGTTAAGGGCTTAACTCTTACTCTGTACTCATGGTTAAGGTCTTAACTCTTACTCTGACATCATGGTTAAGGTCTTAACTCTTACTCTGGACTAATAGTTAAGGTCTTAACTCTTACTCTAGCATCATGGTTAAGGTCTTAACTCTTACTCTGGACTAATGGTTAAGGTCTTAACTCTTACTCTGGACTAATGGTTAAGGTCTTAACTCTTACTCTGGGCTGATGGTTAAGGTCTTAACTCTTACTCTGGGCTAATAGTTAAGGTCTTAACTCTTACTCTGGACTAATGGTTAAGGTCCTAACTCTTACTCTGGACTAATGGTTAAGGTCTTAACTCTTACTCGGGTATCATGGTTAAGGTCTTAGACTCTTACTCTGGAATAATGGTTAAGGTCTTAACTCTTACTCTGGACTAATGTTTAAGGTCTTAACTCTTACTCTGGACTAATGGTTAAGGTCTTAACTCTTACTCTGGCATCATGGTTAACGTCTTAACTCTTACTCTGGACTAATGTTTAAGGTCTTAACTCTTACTCTTGACTAATGGTTAAGGTCTTAACTCTTACTCTGGACTAATGGTTAAGGTCTTAGACTCTTACTCTGGCATCATGGTTAAGGTCTTAACTCCTACTCTGGCATCATTGTTAAGGTCTTAACTCTTACTCTGGCATCATGGTTAAGGTCTAAACTCTTACTCTGGACTAATGGTTAAGGTCTTAACTCTTACTCTGGCATCATGGTTAAGGTATTAACTCTTACTCTGGCATCATGGTTAAGGTCTTAACTCTTACTCTGGCATCATGGTTAAGGTCTTAGACTCTTACTCTGGACTAATGGTTAAGGTCTTAACTCTCACTCTGGGCTAATGGTTAAGGTCTTAACTCTTACTCTGGACTAATGGTTAAGGTCTTAACTCTTACTCTGGACTAATGGTTAAGGTCTTAACTCTTACTCTGGCATCATGGTTAAGGTCTTAACTCTTACTCTGGACTAATGGTTAAGGTCTTAACTCTTACTCTTGACTAATGGTTAAGGTCTTAACTCTTACTCTGGACTAATGGTTAAGGTCTTAGACTCTTACTCTGGCATCATGGTTAAGGTTTTAACTCTTACTCTGGCATCATGGTTAAGGTCTTACCTCTTACTCTGGACTAATGGTTAAGGTCTTAGACTCTTAATCTGGACTAATGGTTAAGGTATTAACTCTTACTCTGGCATCATGGTTAAGGTCTTAACTCTTACTCTGGACTAATGGTTAAGGTCTTAACTCTTACTCTGGCATCACGGTTAAGGTCTTAACTCTTACTCTGGACTAATGGTTAAGGTCTTAACTCTTACTCTGGGCTAATGGTTAAGGTCTTAACTCTTACTCTGGACTAATGGTTAAGGTCTTAACTCTTACTCTGGACTAATGGTTAAGGTCTTAACTCTTACTCTGGGCTAATGATTAAGGTCTTAACTCTTACTCTGGCATCATGGTTAAGGTCTTAACTCTTACTCTGGACTAATGGTTAAGGTCTTAACTCTTACTCTGGACTAATGGTTAAGGTCTTAACTTTTACTCTAGACTAATGGTTAAGGTTTTAACTCTTACTCTGGCATCATGGTTAAGGTCTTCGACTCTTACTCTGGACTAATGGTTAAGGTCTTAACTCTTACTCTGGACTAATGGTTAAGGGCTTAACTCTTACTCTGGCATCATGGTTAAGGTCTTAACTCTTACTCTGGACTAATGGTAAGGTCTTAACTCTTACTCTGGGCTAATGGTTAAGGTCTTAACTCTTACTCTGGACTAATGGTTAAGGTCTTAACTCTTTCTCTGGACTAATGGTTAAGGTCTTAACTCTTACTCTGGCATCATGGTTAATGTCTTAACTCTTACTCTGGACTTATGGTTAAGGTCTTAACTCTTACTCTGGGCTAATGGTTAAGGTCTTAACTCTTACTCTGGACTAATGGTTAAGGTCTTATCTCTTACTCTGGACTAATGGTTAAGGACTTAGACTCTTACTCTGGCATCATGAATAAGGTCTTAGACTCTTACTCTGGACTACTGGTTAATGTCTTAACTCTTACTCTGGCATCATGGTTAAGGTCTTAACTCTTACTCTGGACTAATGGTTACGGTCTTAACTCTTACTCTTGACTAATGGTTAAGGTCTTAACTCTTACTCTGGACTAATGGTTAAGGTCTTAGACTCTTACTCTGGCATCATGGTTAAGGTTTTAACTCTTACTCTGGCATCATGGTTAAGGTCTTACCTCTTACTCTGGACTAATGGATAAGGTCTTAGACTCTTACTCTGGACTAATGGTTAAGGTCTTAACTCTTACTCTGGCATCATGGTTAAGGTCTTAGACTCTTACTCTGGACTAATGGTTAAGGTCTTAACTCTTACTCTGGACTAATGGTTAAGGTCTTAACTCTTACTCTGGACTAATGGTTAAGGTCTTAACTCTTAACTCTTACTCTGGACTAATGGTTAAGGTCTTAACTCTTACTCTGGACTAATGGTTAAGGTCTTAACTCTTACTCTGGCATCATGGTTAAGGTCTTAGACTCTTACTCTGGAATAATGGTTAAGGTCTTAACTCTTACTCTGGACTAATGGTTAAGGTCTTAACTCTTACTCTGGCATCACGGTTAAGGTCTTAACTCTTACTCTGGACTAATGGTTAAGGTCTTAACTCTTACTCTGGGCTAATGGTTAAGGTCTTAACTCTTACTCTGGACTAATGGTTAAGGTCCTAACTCTTACTCTGGACTAATGGTTAAGGTCTTAGACTCTTACTCTGGCACCATGGTTAAGGTCTTAACTCTTACTCTGAACTAATGGTTAAGGTCTTAGACTCTTACTCTGGCATCATGGTTAAGGTCTTAGACTCTTACTCTGGCATCAAGGTTAAGGTCTTAACTCTTACTCTGGCATCATGGTTAAGGTCTTAACTCTTACTCTGGACTAATGGTTAAGGTCTGAACTCTTACTCTGGACTAATGGTTAAGGTCTTAACTCTTACTCTGGACTAATGGTTAAGGTCTTAACTCTTACTCTGGACTAATGGTTAAGGTCTTAGACTCTTACTCTCGACTAATGGTTGAGGTCCTAACTCTTACTCTGGCATCATGGTTAAGGTCCTAGACTCCTACTCTGGACTAATGGTTAAGGTCTTAACTCATACTCTGGACTAATGGTTAAGGTCTTAGACTCTTACTCTGGACTAATGGTTAAGGTCTTAACTCTTACTCTGGACTAATGGTTAAGGTCTTAACTCTTACTCTGGCATCATGGTTAAGGTCTTAACTCTTACTCTGGACTAATGGTTAAGGTCTTAACTCTTACTCTTGACTAATGGTTAAGGTCTTAACTCTTACTCTGGACTAATGGTTAAGGTCTTAGACTCTTACTCTGGCATCATGGTTAAGGTCTTAACTCCTACTCTGGCATCATTGTTAAGGTCTTAACTCTTACTCTGGCATCATGGTTAAGGTCTTACCTCTTACTCTGGACTAATGGTTAAGGTCTTAACTCTTACTCTGGACTAATGGTTAAAGTCTTAACTCTTACTCTGGCATCATGGTTAAGGTATTAACTCTTACTCTGGCATCATGGTTAAGGTCTTAACTCTTACTCTGGCATCATGGTTAAGGTCTTAGACTCTTACTCTGGACTAATGGTTAAGGTCTTAACTCTCACTCTGGGCAAATGGTTAAGGTCTTAACTCTTACTCTGGACTAATGGTTAAGGTCTTAACTCTTATTCTGGACTAATGGTTAAGGTCTTAACTCTTACTCTGGCATCATGGTTAAGGTCTTAACTCTTACTCTGGACTAATGGTTAAGGTCTTAACTCTTACTCTTGACTAATGGTTAAGGTCTTAACTCTTACTCTGGACTAATGGTTAAGGTCTTAGACTCTTACTCTGGCATCATGGTTAAGGTTTTAACTCTTACTCTGGCATCATGGTTAAGGTCTTACCTCTTACTCTGGACTAATGGTTAAGGTCTTAGACTCTTACTCTGGACTAATGGTTAAGGTCTTAACTCTTACTCTGGCATCATGGTTAAGGTCTTAGACTCTTACTCTGGACTAATGGTTAAGGTCTTAACTCTTACTCTGGACTAATGGTTAAGGTCTTAACTCTTACTCTGGACTAATGTTTAAGGTCTTAACTCTTAACTCTTACTCTGGACTAATGGTTAAGGTCTTAACTCTTACTCTGGACTAATGGTTAAGGTCTTAACTCTTACTCTGGCATCATGGTTAAGGTCTTAGACTCTTACTCTGGAATAAGGGTTAAGGTTTTAACTCTTACTCTGGACTAATGGTTAAGGTCTTAACTCTTACTCTGGCATCACGGTTAAGGTCTTAACTCTTACTCTGGACTAATGGTTAAGGTCTTAACTCATACTCTGGGCTAATGGTTAAGGTCTTAACTCTTACTCTGGCATCATGGTTAAGGTCTTAACTCTTACTCTGGACTAATGGTTAAGGTCTTAACTCTTACTCTTGACTAATGGTTAAGGTCTTAACTCTTACTCTGGACTAATGGTTAAGGTCTTAGACTCTTACTCTGGCATCATGGTTAAGGTCTTAACTCCTACTCTGGCATCATTGTTAAGGTCTTAACTCTTACTCTGGCATCATGGTTAAGGTCTTAACTCTTACTCTGGACTAATGGTTAAGGTCTTAACTCTTACTCTGGACTAATGGTTAAGGTCTTAACTCTTACTCTGGCATCATGGTTAAGGTATTAACTCTTACTCTGGCATCATGGTTAAGGTCTTAATTCTTACTCTGGCATCATGGTTAAGGTCTTAGACTCTTACTCTGGACTAATGGTTAAGGTCTTAACTCTCACTCTGGGCTAATGGTTAAGGTCTTAACTCTTACTCTGGACTAATGGTTAAGGTCTTAACTCTTACTCTGGACTAATGGTTAAAGTCTTAACTCTTACTCTGGCATCATGGTTAAGGTCTTAACTCTTACTCTGGACTAATGGCTAAGGTCTTAACTCTTACTCTTGACTAATGGTTAAGGTCTTAACTCTTACTCTGGACTAATGGTTAAGGTCTTAGACTCTTACTCTGGCATCATGGTTAAGGTTTTAACTCTTACTCTGGCATCATGGTTAAGGTCTTAATTCTTACTCTGGCATCATGGTTAAGGTCTTAGACTCTTACTCTGGACTAATGGTTAAGGTCTTAACTCTCACTCTGGGCTAATGGTTAAGGTCTTAACTCTTACTCTGGACTAATGGTTAAAGTCTTAACTCTTAGTCTGGCATCATGGTTAAGGTCTTAACTCTTACTCTGGCAACATGGTTAAGGTCTTAACTCTTACTCTGGACTAATGGTTAAGGTCTTAACTCTTACTCTGGACTAATGGTTAAGGTCCTAACTCTTACTCTGGACTATTGGTTAAGGTCTTAACTCTTACTCTTGCATCATCGTTAAGGTCTTAACTCTTACTCTGGCATCATGGTTAAGGTCTTAACTCTTACTCTGGCATCATGGTTAAGGTCTTAACTCTTACTCTGGACTAATGGTTAAGGTCTTAACTCTTACTCTGGGATCATGGTTAAGTTCGTAACTCTTACTGTGGCCTATTGGTTAAGGTCCTAACTCTTACTCTGGCATCATGGTTAAGGTCTTAGACTCATACTCTGGCATCATGGTTAAGATCTTATCTCTTACTCTGGACTAATGGTTAAGTTCTTAACTCTTACTCTGGCATCATGGTTAAGGTCTTAGACTCTTACTCTGGACTAATGGTTAAGGTCTTAACTCTTACTCTGGGCTAATGGTTAAGGTCTTAACTCTTACTCTGGACTAATGGTTAAGGTCTTATCTCTTACTCTGGACTACTGGTTAATGTCTTAACTCTTACTCTGGCATCATGGTTAAGGTCTTAACTCTCACTCTGACATCATGGTTAAGGTCTTAACTCTTACTCTGTACTCATGGTTAAGGTCTTAACTCTTACTCTGGCATCATGGTTAAGGTCTTAACTCTTACTCTGGACTAATGGTTAAGGTCTTAACTCTTACTCTGGCATCATGGTTAAGGTGTTAGACTCTTACTCTGTAATAATGGTTAAGGTCTTAACACTTACTCTGGACTAATGGTTAAGGTCTTAACTCTTACTCTGGCATCACGGTTAAGGTCTTAACTCTTATTCTGGACTAATGGTTAAGGTCTTAACTCTTACTCTGGGCTAATGGTTAAGGTCTTAACTCTTACTCTGGACTAATGGTTAAGGTATTAACTCTTACTCTGGACTAATGGTTAAGGTCTTAGACTCTTACACTGGCATCATGGTTAAGGTCTTAACTCTTACTCTGAACTAATGGTTAAGGTCTTAACTCTTACTCTGGTATCATGGTTAAGTTCATAACTCTTACTGTGGCCTATTGGTTAAGGTCCTAACTCTTACTCTGGCATCATGGTTAATGTCTTAACTCTTACTCTGGCATCATGGTTAAGGTCTTAACTTTTACTCTGGACTAATGGTTAAGGTCTTAACTCTTACTCTAGCATTACGGTTAAGGTCTTAACTCTTACTCTGGGCTAATGGTTAAGGTCTTAACTCTTACTCTGGACTAATGGTTAAGGTCTTAACTCTTACTCTGGACTAATGGTTAAGGTCTTAACTCTTACTCTGGCATCATGGTTGAGGTCTTAACTCTTACTCTGGACTAATGGTTAAGGTCTTAACTCTTACTCTGGACTAATGGTTAAGGTCTTAACTCTTACTCTGGCATCATCGTTAAGGTTTTAACTCTTACTCTGGCATCATGGTTAAGGTCTTAACTCTTACTCTGGACTAATGGTTAAGGTCTTAACTCTTACTCTGGAATAATGGTTAAGGTCTTAACTCTTACTCTGGCATCATGGTTAAGGTCTTAACTCTGGCATCATGGTTAAGGTCTTAACTCTTACTCTGGACTAATGGTTAAGGTCTTAACTCTTACTCTGGCATCATGGTTAAGGTCTTAGACTCATACTCTGGCATCATGGTTAAGGTCTCAACTCTTACTCTGGACTAATGGTTAAGGTCTTAACTCTTACTCTGGCATCATGGTTAAGGTCTTAGACTCTTACTCTGGACTAATGGTTAAGGTCTTAACTCTTACTCTGGGCTAATGGTTAAGGTCTTAACTCTTACTCTGGACTAATGGTTAAGGTCTTATCTCTTACTCTGGACTAATGGTTAAGGTCTTAGACTCTTACTCTGGCATCATGGATAAGGTCTTAGACTCTTACTCTGGACTACTGGTTAATGTCTTAACTCTTACTCTGGCGTCATGGTTAAGGTCTTAACTCTCACTCTGGCATCATGGTTAAGGTCTTAACTCTTACTCTGTACTCATGGTTAAGGTCTTAACACTTACTCTGGCATCATGGTTAAGGTCCTAACTCTTACTCTGGACTAATGGTTAAGGTCTTAACTCTTACTCTGGACTAATGGTTAAGGTCTTAACTCTTACTCTGGCATCATGGTTAAGGTCTTAACTCTTACTATGGACACATGGTTAAGGTCTTAACTCTTACTCTGGACTAATGGTTAAGGTCTTAACTCTTACTCTGGCATCATGGTTAAGGTCTTAGACTCTTACTCTGGACTAATGGTTAAGGTCTTAACTCTTACTCTGGCATCATGGTTAAGGTCTTAACTCTTACTCTGGACTAATGGTTAAGGTCTTAGACTCTTACTATGGACTAATGGTTAAGGTCTTAACTTTTTGTCTGGGCTAATGGTTAAGGTCTTAGACTCTTACTCTGGCATCATGGTTAAGGTCTTAGACTCTTACTCTGGCATCAAGGTTAAGGTCTTAACTCTTACTCTGGCATCATGGTTAAGGTCTTAACTCTTACTCTGGACTAATGGTTAAGGTCTGAACTCTTACTCTGGACTAATGGTTAAGGTCTTAACTCTTACTCTGGACTAATGGTTAAGGTCTTAGACTCTTACTCTCGACTAATGGTTAAGGTCTTAACTCTTACTCTGGCATCATGGTTAAGGTCTTAGACTCTTACTCTGGACTAATGGTTAAGGTCTTAACTCATACTCTGGACTAATGGTTAAGGCCTTAGACTCTTACTCTGGGCTAATGGTTAAGGTCTTAACTCTTACTCTGGACTAATGGTTAAGGTCTTAACTCTTACTCTGGACTAATGGTTACGGTCTTAACTCTTACTCTAGTATCATGGTTAAGGTCTTAACTCTTACTCTGGACTAATGGTTAAGGTCTTAACTCTTACTCTGGCATCATGGTTAAGGTCTTAACTCTTACTCTGGCATCATGGTTAAGGTCTTAACTCTTACTCTGGACTAATGGTTAAGGTCTTAACTCTTACTCTGGACTAATGGTTAAGGTCTTAACTATTACTCTGGCATCACGGTTAAGGTCTTAGACTCTTACTCTGGACTAATGGTTAAGGTCTTAACTCTTACTCTCGACTAATGGTTAAGGTCTTAACTCTTACTCTGGCATCATGGTTAAGGTCTTAGACTCTTACTCTGGACTAATGGTTAAGGTCTTAACTCATACTCTGGACTAATGGTTAAGGTCTTAACTCTTACTCTGGACTAATGGTTAAGGTATTAACTCTTACTCTGGCATCATGGTTAAGGTCTTTACTCTTACTCTGGACTAATGGTTAAGGTCTTAACTCTTACTCTGGCATCATGGTTAAGGTCTTAACTCTTACTCTGGACTAATGGTTAAGGTCTTAACTCTTACTCTGGGATCATGGTTAAGTTCGTAACTCTTACTGTGGCCTATTGGTTAAGGTCCTAACTCTTACTCTGGCATCATGGTTAATGTCTTAACTCTTACTCTGGCATCATGGTTAAGGTCTTAACTCTTACTCTGGACTAATGGTTAAGGTCTTAACTCTTACTCTGGCATCACGGTTAAGGTCTTAACTCTTACTCTGGACTAATGGTTAAAGTCTTAACTCTTACTCTGGGCTAATGGTTAAGGTCTTAACTCTTACTCTGGACTAATGGTTAAGGTCTTAACTCTTACTCTGGACTAATGGTTAAGGTCTTATCTCTTACTCTTGGCTAATGATTAAGGTCTTAACTCTTACTCTGGCATCATGGTTAAGGTCTTAACTCCTACTCTGGCATCATGGTTAAGGTCTTACCTCTTACTCTGGACTAATGGTTAAGGTCTTAACTCTTACTCTGGCATCACGGTTAAGGTCTTAACTCTTACTCTGGACTAATGGTTAAGGTCTTAACTCTTACTCTGGGCTAATGATTAAGGTCTTAACTCTTACTCTGGCATCATGGTTAAGGTCTTAACTCTTACTCTGGACTAATGGTTAAGGTCTTAACTCTTACTCTGGCATCACGGTTAAGGTCTTAACTCTTATTCCGGACTAATGGTTAAGGTCTTAACTCTTACTCTGGACTAATGGTTACGGTCTTAACTCTTACTCTAGCATCATGGTTAAGGTCTTAACTCTTACTCTGGACTAATGGTTAAGGTCTTAACTCTTACTCTGGCATCATGGTTAAGGTCTTAACTCTTACTCTGGACTAATGGTTAAGCTCTTAACTCTTACTCTGGCATCATGGTTAAGGTCTTAGACTCTTACTCTGGACTAATGGTTAAGGTCTTAACTCTTACTCTGGCATCATGGTTAAGGTCTTAACTCTTACTCTGGACTAATGGTTAAGGTCTTAGACTCTTACTATGGACTAATGGTTAAGGTCTTAACGTTTTCTCTGGGCTAATGGTTAAGGTCTTAGACTCTTACTCTGACATCATGGTTAAGGTCTTAGACTCTTACTCTGGCATCAAGGTTAAGGTCTTAACTCTTACTCTGGCATCATGGTTAAGGTCTTAACTCTTACTCTGGACTAATGGTTAAGGTCTGAACTCTTACTCTGGACTAATGGTTAAGGTCTTAACTCTTACTCTGGACTAATGGTTAAGGTCTTAGACTCTTACTCTCGACTAATGGTTAAGGTCTTAACTCTTACTCTGGCATCATGGTTAAGGTCTTAGACTCTTACTCTGGACTAATGGTTAAGGTCTTAACTCATACTCTGGACTAATGGTTAAGGCCTTAGACTCTTACTCTGGACTAATGGTTAAGGTCTTAACTCTTACTCTGGACTAATGGTTAAGGTCTTAACTCTTACGCTGGCATCATGGTTAAGGTCTTAACTCTTACTCTGGACTAATGGTTAAGGTCTTAAGTCTTACTCTGGCATCATGGTTAAGGTCTTAACTCTTACTCTGGACTAATGGTTAAGGTCTTAACTCTTACTCTGACATCATGGTTAAGGTCTTAACACTTACTCTGGACTAATGGTTAAGGTCTTAACTCTTACTCTGTCATCATCGTTAAGGTCTTAACTCTTACTCTGGCATCATGGTTAAGGTCTTAAACTCTTACTCTGGACTAATGGTTAAGGTCTTAACTCTTACTCTTGCATCATCGTTAAGGTCTTAACTCTTACTCTGGCATCATGGTTAAGGTCTTAACTCTTACTCTGGACTAATGGTTAAGGTCTTAACTCTTTCTCTGGACTAATGGTTAAGGTCTTAACTCTTACTCTGGCATCATGGTTAAGGTCTTAACTCTGGCATCATGGTTAAGGTCTTAACTCTTACTCTGGACTAATGGTTAAGGTCTTAACTCTTAGTCTGGCATCATGGTTAAGGTCTTAACTCTTACTCTGGCAACATGGTTAAGGTCTTAACTCTTACTCTGGACTAATGGTTAAGGTCTTAACTCTTACTCTGGACTAATGGTTAAGGTCCTAACTCTTACTCTGGACTAATGGTTAAGGTCTTAACTCTTACTCTTGCATCATCGTTAAGGTCTTAACTCTTACTCTGGCATCATGGTTAAGGTCTTAACTCTTACTCTGGACTAATGGTTAAGGTCTTAACTCTTACTCTGGGATCATGGTTAAGTTTGTAACTCTTACTGTGGCCTATTGGTTAAGGTCCTAACTCATACTCTGGCATCATGGTTAAGATCTTATCTCTTACTCTGGACTAATGGTTAAGTGCTTAACTCTTACTCTGGCATCATGGTTAAGGTCTTAGACTCTTACTCTGGACTAATGGTTAATGTCTTAACTCTTACTCTGGGCTAATGGTTAAGGTCTTAACTCTTACTCTGGACTAATGGTTAAGGTCTTATCTCTTACTCTGGACTACTGGTTAATGTCTTAACTCTTACTCTGGCATCATGGTTAAGGTCTTAACTCTCACTCTGACATCATGGTTAAGGTCTTAACTCTTACTCTGGACTAATGGTTAAGGTCTTAACTCTTACTCTGGCATCATGGTTAAGGTGTTAGACTCTTACTCTGTAATAATGGTTAAGGTCTTAACACTTACTCTGGACTAATGGTTAAGGTCTTAACTCTTACTCTGGCATCACGGTTAAGGTCTTAACTCTTATTCTGGACTAATGGTTAAGGTCTTAACTCTTACTCTGGGCTAATGGTTAAGGTCTTAACTCTTACTCTGGACTAATGGTTAAGGTCTTAACTCTTACTCTGGACTAATGGTTAAGGTCTTAGACTCTTACTCTGGCATCATGGTTAAGGTCTTAACTCTTACTCTGAACTAATGGTTAAGGTCTTAACTCTTACTCTGGTATCATGGTTAAGTTCATAACTCTTACTGTGGCCTATTGGTTAAGGTCCTAACACTTACTCTGGCATCATGGTTAATGTCTTAACTCTTACTCTGGCATCATGGTTAAGGTCTTAACTTTTACTCTGGACTAATGGTTAAGGTCTTAACTCTTACTCTAGCATTACGGTTAAGGTCTTAACTCTTACTCTGGGCTAATGGTTAAGGTCTTAACTCTTACTCTGGACTAATGGTTAAGGTCTTAACTCTTACTCTGGACTAATGGTTAAGGTCTTAACTCTTACTCTGGCATCATGGTTGAGGTCTTAACTCTTACTCTGGACTAATGGTTAAGGTCTTAACTCTTACTCTGGACTAATGGTTAAGGTCTTAACTCTTACTCTGGCATCATCGTTAAGGTTTTAACTCTTACTCTGGCATCATGGTTAAGGTCTTAACTCTTACTCTGGACTAATGGTTAAGGTCTTAACTCTTACTCTGGAATAATGGTTAAGGTCTTAACTCTTACTCTGGCATCATGGTTAAGGTCTTAACTCTGGCATCATGGTTAAGGTCTTAACTCTTACTCTGGACTAATGGTTAAGGTCTTAGACTCTTACTATGGACTAATGGTTAAGGTCTTAACTTTTTCTCTGGGCTAATGGTTAAGGTCTTAGACTCTTACTCTGACATCATGGTTAAGGTCTTAGACTCTTACTCTGGCATCAAGGTTAAGGTCTTAACTCTTACTCTGGCATCATGGTTAAGGTCTTAACTCTTACTCTGGACTAATGGTTAAGGTCTGAACTCTTACTCTGGACTAATGGTTAAGGTCTTAACTCTTACTCTGGACTAATAGTTAAGGTCTTAGACTCTTACTCTGGACTAATGGTTAAGGTCTTAACTCTTACTCTGGCATCATGGTTAAGGTCTTAGACTCTTACTCTGGACTAATGGTTAAGGTCTTAACTCATACTCTGGACTAATGGTTAAGGCCTTAGACTCTTACTCTGGACTAATGGTTAAGGTCTTAACTCTTACTCTGGACTAATGGTTAAGGTCTTAACTCTTACTCTGGACTAATGGTTAAGGTCTTAACTCTTACGCTGGCATCATGGTTAAGGTCTTAACTCTTACTCTGGACTAATGGTTAAGGTCTTAAGTCTTACTCTGGCATCATGGTTAAGGTCTTAACTCTTACTCTGGACTAATGGTTAAGGTCTTAACTCTTACTCTGGCATCATGGTTAAGGTCTTAGACTCTTACTCTTGCATCATCGTTAAGGTCTTAACTCTTACTCTGGCATCATGGTTAAGGTCTTAACTCTTACTCTGGACTAATGGTTAAGGTCTTAACTCTTTCTCTGGACTAATGGTTAAGGTCTTAACTCTTACTCTGGCATCATGGTTAAGGTCTTAACTCTGGCATCATGGTTAAGGTCTTAACTCTTACTCTGGACTAATGGTTAAGGTCTTAACTCTTAGTCTGGCATCATGGTTAAGGTCTTAACTCTTACTCTGGCAACATGGTTAAGGTCTTAACTCTTACTCTGGACTAATGGTTAAGGTCTTAACTCTTACTCTGGACTAATGGTTAAGGTCCTAACTCTTACTCTGGACTAATGGTTAAGGTCTTAACTCTTACTCTTGCATCATCGTTAAGGTCTTAACTCTTACTCTGGCATCATGGTTAAGGTCTTAACTCTTACTCTGGCATCATGGTTAAGGTCTTAACTCTTACTCTGGACTAATGGTTAAGGTCTTAACTCTTACTCTGGGATCATGGTTAAGTTTGTAACTCTTACTGTGGCCTATTGGTTAAGGTCCTAACTCTTACTCTGGCATCATGGTTAAGGTCTTAGACTCATACTCTGGCATCATGGTTAAGATCTTATCTCTTACTCTGGACTAATGGTTAAGTTTTTAACTCTTACTCTGGCATCATGGTTAAGGTCTTAGACTCTTACTCTGGACTAATGGTTAAGGTCTTAACTCTTACTCTGGGCTAATGGTTAAGGTCTTAACTCTTACTCTGGACTAATGGTTAAGGTCTTATCTCTTACTCTGGACTACTGGTTAATGTCTTAACTCTTACTCTGGCATCATGGTTAAGGTCTTAACTCTCACTCTGACATCATGGTTAAGGTCTTAACTCTTACTCTGGACTAATGGTTAAGGTCTTAACTCTTACTCTGGCATCATGGTTAAGGTGTTAGACTCTTACTCTGTAATAATGGTTAAGGTCTTAACACTTACTCTGGACTAATGGTTAAGGTCTTAACTCTTACTCTGGCATCACGGTTAAGGTCTTAACTCTTATTCTGGACTAATGGTTAACGTCTTAACTCTTACTCTGGGCTAATGGTTAAGGTCTTAACTCTTACTCTGGACTAATGGTTAAGGTCTTAACTCTTACTCTGGACTAATGGTTAAGGTCTTAGACTCTTACTATGGACTAATGGTTAAGGTCTTAACGTTTTCTCTGGGCTAATGGTTAAGGTCTTAGACTCTTACTCTGACATCATGGTTAAGGTCTTAGACTCTTACTCTGGCATCAAGGTTAAGGTCTTAACTCTTACTCTGGCATCATGGTTAAGGTCTTAACTCTTACTCTGGACTAATGGTTAAGGTCTGAACTCTTACTCTGGACTAATGGTTAAGGTCTTAACTCTTACTCTGGACTAATGGTTAAGGTCTTAGACTCTTACTCTCGACTAATGGTTAAGGTCTTAACTCTTACTCTGGCATCATGGTTAAGGTCTTAGACTCTTACTCTGGACTAATGGTTAAGGTCTTAACTCATACTCTGGACTAATGGTTAAGGCCTTAGACTCTTACTCTGGACTAATGGTTAAGGTCTTAACTCTTACTCTGGACTAATGGTTAAGGTCTTAACTCTTACTCTGGACTAATGGTTAAGGTCTTAACTCTTACGCTGGCATCATGGTTAAGGTCTTAACTCTTACTCTGGACTAATGGTTAAGGTCTTAAGTCTTACTCTGGCATCATGGTTAAGGTCTTAGACTCTTACTCTGGACCAATGGTTAAGGTCTTAACTCTTACTCTTGCATCATCGTTAAGGTCTTAACTCTTACTCTGGCATCATGGTTAAGGTCTTAACTCTTACTCTGGACTAATGGTTAAGGTCTTAACTCTTTCTCTGGACTAATGGTTAAGGTCTTAACTCTTACTCTGGCATCATGGTTAAGGTCTTAACTCTGGCATCATGGTTAAGGTCTTAACTCTTACTCTGGACTAATGGTTAAGGTCTTAACTCTTAGTCTGGCATCATGGTTAAGGTCTTAACTCTTACTCTGGCAACATGGTTAAGGTCTTAACTCTTACTCTGGACTAATGGTTAAGGTCTTAACTCTTACTCTGGACTAATGGTTAAGGTCCTAACTCTTACTCTGGACTAATGGTTAAGGTCTTAACTCTTACTCTTGCATCATCGTTAAGGTCTTAACTCTTACTCTGGCATCATGGTTAAGGTCTTAACTCTTACTCTGGCATCATGGTTAAGGTCTTAACTCTTACTCTGGACTAATGGTTAAGGTCTTAACTCTTACTCTGGGATCATGGTTAAGTTTGTAACTCTTACTGTGGCCTATTGGTTAAGGTCCTAACTCTTACTCTGGCATCATGGTTAAGGTCTTAGACTCATACTCTGGCATCATGGTTAAGATCTTATCTCTTACTCTGGACTAATGGTTAAGTTCTTAACTCTTACTCTGGCATCATGGTTAAGGTCTTAGACTCTTACTCTGGACTAATGGTTAAGGTCTTAACTCTTACTCTGGGCTAATGGTTAAGGTCTTAACTCTTACTCTGGAATAATGGTTAAGGTCTTATCTCTTACTCTGGACTACTGGTTAATGTCTTAACTCTTACTCTGGCATCATGGTTAAGGTCTTAACTCTCGCTCTGACATCATGGTTAAGGTCTTAACTCTTACTCTGGACTAATGGTTAAGGTCTTAACTCTTACTCTGGCATCATGGTTAAGGTGTTAGACTCTTACTCTGTAATAATGGTTAAGGTCTTAACACTTACTCTGGACTAATGGTTAAGGTCTTAACTCTTACTCTGGCATCACGGTTAAGGTCTTAACTCTTATTCTGGACTAATGGTTAAGGTCTTAACTCTTACTCTGGGCTAATGGTTAAGGTCTTAACTCTTACTCTGGACTAATGGTTAAGGTCTTAACTCTTACTCTGGACTAATGGTTAAGGTCTTAGACTCTTACTCTGGCATCATGGTTAAGGTCTTAACTCTTACTCTGAACTAATGGTTAAGGTCTTAACTCTTACTCTGGTATCATGGTTAAGTTCATAACTCTTACTGTGGCCTATTGGTTAAGGTCCTAACTCTTACTCTGGCATCATGGTTAATGTCTTAACTCTTACTCTGGCATCATGGTTAAGGTCTTAACTTTTACTCTGGACTAATGGTTAAGGTCTTAACTCTTACTCTAGCATTACGGTTAAGGTCTTAACTCTTACTCTGGGCTAATGGTTAAGGTCTTAACTCTTACTCTGGACTAATGGTTAAGGTCTTAACTCTTACTCTGGACTAATGGTTAAGGTCTTAACTCTTACTCTGGCATCATGGTTGAGGTCTTAACTCTTACTCTGGACTAATGGTTAAGGTCTTAACTCTTACTCTGGACTAATGGTTAAGGTCTTAACTCTTACTCTGGCATCATCGTTAAGGTTTTAACTCTTACTCTGGCATCATGGTTAAGGTCTTAACTCTTACTCTGGACTAATGGTTAAGGTCTTAACTCTTACTCTGGAATAATGGTTAAGGTCTTAACTCTTACTCTGGCATCATGGTTAAGGTCTTAACTCTGGCATCATGGTTAAGGTCTTAACTCTTACTCTGGACTAATGGTTAAGGTCTTAACTCTTACTCTGGCATCATGGTTAAGGTCTTAGACTCATACTCTGGCATCATGGTTAAGGTCTCAACTCTTACTCTGGACTAATGGTTAAGGTCTTAACTCTTACTCTGGCATCATGGTTAAGGTCTTAGACTCTTACTCTGGGCTAATGGTTAAGGTCTTAACTCTTACTCTGGACTAATGGTTAAGGTCTTATCTCTTACTCTGGACTAATGGTTAAGGTCTTAGACTCTTACTCTGGCATCATGGATAAGGTCTTAGACTCTTACTCTGGACTACTGGTTAATGTCTTAACTCTTACTCTGGCGTCATGGTTAAGGTCTTAACTCTCACTCTGGCATCATGGTTAAGGTCTTAACTCTTACTCTGTACTCATGGTTAAGGTCTTAACACTTACTCTGGCATCATGGTTAAGGTCTTAACTCTTACTCTGGACTAATGGTTAAGGTCTTAACTCTTACTCTGGACTAATGGTTAAGGTCTTAACTCTTACTCTGGCATCATGGTTAAGGTCTTAACTCTTACTCTGGACACATGGTTAAGGTCTTAACTCTTACTCTGGACTAATGGTTAAGGTCTTAACTCTTACTCTGGCATCATGGTTAAGGTCTTAGACTCTTACTCTGGACTAATGGTTAAGGTCTTAACTCTTACTCTGGCATCATGGTTAAGGTCTTAACTCTTACTCTGGACTAATGGTTAAGGTCTTAGACTCTTACTATGGACTATTGGTTAAGGTCTTAACTTTTTCTCTGGGCTAATGGTTAAGGTCTTAGACTCTTACTCTGGCATCATGGTTAAGGTCTTAGACTCTTACTCTGGCATCAAGGTTAAGGTCTTAACTCTTACTCTGGCATCATGGTTAAGGTCTTAACTCTTACTCTGGACTAATGGTTAAGGTCTGAACTCTTACTCTGGACTAATGGTTAAGGTCTTAACTCTTACTCTGGACTAATGGTTAAGGTCTTAGACTCTTACTCTCGACTAATGGTTAAGGTCTTAACTCTTACTCTGGCATCATGGTTAAGGTCTTAGACTCTTACTCTGGACTAATGGTTAAGGTCTTAACTCATACTCTGGACTAATGGTTAAGGTCTTAACTCTTACTCTGGACTAATGGTTAAGGTCTTAACTCTTACTCTTGCATCATCGTTAAGGTCTTAACTCTTACTCTGGCATCATGGTTAAGGTCTTAACTCTTACTCTGGCATCATGGTTAAGGTCTTAACTCTTACTCTGGACTAATGGTTAAGGTCTTAACTCTTACTCTGGGATCATGGTTAAGTTTGTAACTCTTACTGTGGCCTATTGGTTAAGGTCCTAACTCTTACTCTGGCATCATGGTTAAGGTCTTAGACTCATACTCTGGCATCATGGTTAAGATCTTATCTCTTACTCTGGACTAATGGTTAAGTTCTTAACTCTTACTCTGGCATCATGGTTAAGGTCTTAGACTCTTACTCTGGACTAATGGTTAAGGTCTTAACTCTTACTCTGGGCTAATGGTTAAGGTCTTAACTCTTACTCTGGAATAATGGTTAAGGTCTTATCTCTTACTCTGGACTACTGGTTAATGTCTTAACTCTTACTCTGGCATCATGGTTAAGGTCTTAACTCTCGCTCTGACATCATGGTTAAGGTCTTAACTCTTACTCTGGACTAATGGTTAAGGTCTTAACTCTTACTCTGGCATCATGGTTAAGGTGTTAGACTCTTACTCTGTAATAATGGTTAAGGTCTTAACACTTACTCTGGACTAATGGTTAAGGTCTTAACTCTTACTCTGGCATCACGGTTAAGGTCTTAACTCTTATTCTGGACTAATGGTTAAGGTCTTAACTCTTACTCTGGGCTAATGGTTAAGGTCTTAACTCTTACTCTGGACTAATGGTTAAGGTCTTAACTCTTACTCTGGACTAATGGTTAAGGTCTTAGACTCTTACTCTGGCATCATGGTTAAGGTCTTAACTCTTACTCTGAACTAATGGTTAAGGTCTTAACTCTTACTCTGGTATCATGGTTAAGTTCATAACTCTTACTGTGGCCTATTGGTTAAGGTCCTAACTCTTACTCTGGCATCATGGTTAATGTCTTAACTCTTACTCTGGCATCATGGTTAAGGTCTTAACTTTTACTCTGGACTAATGGTTAAGGTCTTAACTCTTACTCTAGCATTACGGTTAAGGTCTTAACTCTTACTCTGGGCTAATGGTTAAGGTCTTAACTCTTACTCTGGACTAATGGTTAAGGTCTTAACTCTTACTCTGGACTAATGGTTAAGGTCTTAACTCTTACTCTGGCATCATGGTTGAGGTCTTAACTCTTACTCTGGACTAATGGTTAAGGTCTTAACTCTTACTCTGGACTAATGGTTAAGGTCTTAACTCTTACTCTGGCATCATCGTTAAGGTTTTAACTCTTACTCTGGCATCATGGTTAAGGTCTTAACTCTTACTCTGGACTAATGGTTAAGGTCTTAACTCTTACTCTGGAATAATGGTTAAGGTCTTAACTCTTACTCTGGCATCATGGTTAAGGTCTTAACTCTGGCATCATGGTTAAGGTCTTAACTCTTACTCTGGACTAATGGTTAAGGTCTTAACTCTTACTCTGGCATCATGGTTAAGGTCTTAGACTCATACTCTGGCATCATGGTTAAGGTCTCAACTCTTACTCTGGACTAATGGTTAAGGTCTTAACTCTTACTCTGGCATCATGGTTAAGGTCTTAGACTCTTACTCTGGGCTAATGGTTAAGGTCTTAACTTTTACTCTGGACTAATGGTTAAGGTCTTATCTCTTACTCTGGACTAATGGTTAAGGTCTTAGACTCTTACTCTGGCATCATGGATAAGGTCTTAGACTCTTACTCTGGACTACTGGTTAATGTCTTAACTCTTACTCTGGCGTCATGGTTAAGGTCTTAACTCTCACTCTGGCATCATGGTTAAGGTCTTAACTCTTACTCTGTACTCATGGTTAAGGTCTTAACACTTACTCTGGCATCATGGTTAAGGTCTTAACTCTTACTCTGGCCTAATGGTTAAGGTCTTAACTCTTACTCTGGACTAATGGTTAAGGTCTTAACTCTTACTCTGGCATCATGGTTAAGGTCTTAACTCTTACTCTGGACACATGGTTAAGGTCTTAACTCTTACTCTGGACTAATGGTTAAGGTCTTAACTCTTACTCTGGCATCATGGTTAAGGTCTTAGACTCTTACTCTGGACTAATGGTTAAGGTCTTAACTCTTACTCTGGCATCATGGTTAAGGTCTTAACTCTTACTCTGGACTAATGGTTAAGGTCTTAGACTCTTACTATGGACTATTGGTTAAGGTCTTAACTTTTTCTCTGGGCTAATGGTTAAGGTCTTAGACTCTTACTCTGGCATCATGGTTAAGGTCTTAGACTCTTACTCTGGCATCAAGGTTAAGGTCTTAACTCTTACTCTGGCATCATGGTTAAGGTCTTAACTCTTACTCTGGACTAATGGTTAAGGTCTGAACTCTTACTCTGGACTAATGGTTAAGGTCTTAACTCTTACTCTGGACTAATGGTTAAGGTCTTAGACTCTTACTCTCGACTAATGGTTAAGGTCTTAACTCTTACTCTGGCATCATGGTTAAGGTCTTAGACTCTTACTCTGGACTAATGGTTAAGGTCTTAACTCATACTCTGGACTAATGGTTAAGGCCTTAGACTCTTACTCTGGACTAATGGTTAAGGTCTTAACTCTTACTCTGGACTAATGGTTAAGGTCTTAACTCTTACTCTGGCATCATGGTTAAGGTCTTAACTCTTACTCTGGACTAATGGTTAAGGTCTTAAGTCTTACTCTGGCATCATGGTTAAGGTCTTAACTCTTACTCTGGACTAATGGTTAAGGTCTTAACTCTTACTCTGACATCATGGTTAAGGTCTTAACACTTACTCTGGACTAATGGTTAAGGTCTTAACTCTTACTCTGTCATCATCGTTAAGGTCTTAACTCTTACTCTGGCATCATGGTTGAGGTCTTAGACTCTTACTCTGGACTAATGGTTAAGGTCTTAACTCTTACTCTTGCATCATTGTTAAGGTCTTAACTCTTACTCTGGCATCATGGTTAAGGTCTTAACTCTTACTCTGGACTAATGGTTAAGGTCTTAACTCTTACTCTGGACTAATGGTTAAGGTCTTAACTCTTACTCTGGCATCATGGTTAAGGTCTTAACTCTGGCATCATGGTTAAGGTCTTAACTCTTACTCTGGACTAATGGTTAAGGTCTTAACACTTAGTCTGGCATCATGGTTAAGGTCTTAACTCTTACTCTGGACTAATGGTTAAGGTCTTAGACTCTTACTCTGGACTAATGGTTAAGGTCTTAACTCTTTCTCTGGGCTAATGGTTAAGGTCTTAACTCTTACTCTGGACTAATGGTTAAGGTCCTAACTCTTACTCTGGACTAATGGTTAAGGTCTTAAATCTTACTCTTGCATCAAGGTTAAGGTCTTAACTCTTACTCTGGCATCATGGTTAAGGTCTTAACTCTTACTCTGGACTAATGGTTAAGGTCTTAACTCTTACTCTGGACTAATGGTTAAGGTCCTAACTCTTACTCTGGACTAATGGTTAAGGTCTTAACTCTTACTCTTGCATCAAGGTTAAGGTCTTAACTCTTACTCTGGCATCATGGTTAAGGTCTTAACTCTTACTCTGGACTAATGGTTAAGGTCTTAACTCTTACTCTGGACTAATGGTTAAGGTCCTAACTCTTACTCTGGACTAATGGTTAAGGTCTTAACTCTTACTCTTGCATCATCGTTAAGGTCTTAACTCTTACTCTGGCATCATGGTTAAGGTCTTAACTCTTACTCTGGCATCATGGTTAAGGTCTTAACTCTTACTCTGGACTAATGGTTAAGGTCTTAACTCTTACTCTGGGATCATGGTTAAGTTCGTAACTCTTACTGTGGCCTATTGGTAAGGTCCTAACTCTTACTCTGGCATCATGGTTAAGGTCTTAGACTCATACTGTGGCATCATGGTTAAGATCTTATCTCTTACTCTGGACTAATGGTTAAGTTCTTAACTCTTACTCTGGCATCATGGTTAAGGTCTTAGACTCTTACTCTGGACTAATGGTTAAGGTCTTAACTCTTACTCTGGGCTAATGGTTAAGGTCTTAACTCTTACTCTGGACTAATGGTTAAGGTCTTATCTCTTACTCTGGACTACTGGTTAATGTTTTAACTCTTACTCTGGCATCATGGTTAAGGTCTTAACTCTCACTCTGACATCATGGTTAAGGTCTTAACTCTTACTCTGTACTCATGGTTAAGGTCTTAACTCTTACTCTGGCATCATGGTTAAGGTCTTAACTCTTACTCTGGACTAATGGTTAAGGTCTTAACTCTTACTCTGGAATCATGGTTAAGGTCTTAACTCTTACTCTGGACTAATGGTTAAGGTCTTAACTCTTACTCTGGACTAATGGTTAAGGTCTTAACTCTTACTCTGGCATCATGGTTAAGGGCTTAACTCTTACTCTGGACTAATGGTTAAGGTCTTAGACTCTTACTCTGGACTAATGGTTAAGGTCTTCACTCTTTCTCTGGGCTAATGGTTAAGGTCTTAGACTCTTACTCTGGCATCATGGTTAAGGTCTTAGACTCTTACTCTGGCATCAAGGTTAAGGTCTTAACTCTTACTCTGGCATCATGGTTAAGGTCTTTACTCTTACTCTGGACTAATGGTTAAGGTCTTAGACTCTTACTCTGGACTAATGGTTAAGGTCTTAACTCTTACTCTGGCATCATGGTTAAGGTCTTAGACTCTTACTCTGGACTAATGGTTAAGGTCTTAACTCTTACTCTGGACTAATGGTTAAGGTCTTAACTCTTACTCTGGACCAATGGTTAAGGTCTTAACTCTTACTCTGGACTAATGGTTAAGGTCTTAACTCTTACTCTGGACTAATGGTTAAGGTCTTAACTCTTACTCTGGACTAATGGTTAAGGTCTTATCTCTTACTCTGGGCTAATGATTAAGGTCTTAACTCTTACTCTGGCATCATGGTTAAGGTCTTAACTCTTACTCTGGCATCATGGTTAAGGTCTTAACTCTTACTCTGGACACATGGTTAAGGTCTTAACTCTTACTCTGGACTAATGGTTAAGGTCTTAACTCTTACTCTGGCATCATGGTTAAGGTCTTAGACTCTTACTCTGGACTAATGGTTAAGGTCTTAACTCTTACTCTGGCATCATGGTTAAGGTCTTAACTCTTACTCTGGACTAATGGTTAAGGTCTTCACTCTTTCTCTGAGCTAATGGTTAAGGTCTTAGACTCTTACTCTGGCATCATGGTTAAGGTCTTAGACTCTTACTCTGGCATCAAGGTGAAGGTCTTAACTCTTACTCTGGCATCATGGTTAAGGTCTTTACTCTTACTCTGGACTAATGGTTAAGGTCTTAGACTCTTACTCTGGACTAATGGTTAAGGTCTTAACTACTCTTACTCTGGCATCATGGTTAAGGTCTTAGACTCTTACTCTGGACTAATGGTTAAGGTCTTAACTCTTACTCTGGACTAATGGTTAAGGTCTTAACTCTTACTCTGGACCAATGGTTAAGGTCTTAACTCTTACTCTGGACTAATGGTTAAGGTCTTAACTCTTACTTTGGACTAATGGTTAAGGTCATAGACTCTTACTCTGGACTAATGGTTAAGGTCTTCACTCTTTCTCTGGGCTAATGGTTAAGGTCTTAGACTCTTACTCTGGCATCATGGTTAAGGTCTTAGACTCTTACTCTGGCATCAAGGTTAAGGTCTTAACTCTTACTCTGGCATCATGGTTAAGGTCTTTACTCTTACTCTGGACTAATGGTTAAGGTCTTAGACTCTTACTCTGGACTAATGGTTAAGGTCTTAACTCTTACTCTGGCATCATGGTTAAGGTCTTAGACTCTAACTCTGGACTAATGGTTAAGGTCTTAACTCTTACTCTGGACCAATGGTTAAGGTCTTAACTCTTACTCTGGACCAATGGTTAAGGTCTTAACTCTTACTCTGGACTAATGGTTAAGGTCTTAACTCTTACTCTGGACTAATGGTTAAGGTCTTAACTCTTACTCTGGACTAATGGTTAAGGTCTTATCTCTTACTCTGGGCTAATGATTAAGGTCTTAACTCTTACTCTGGCATCATGGTTAAGGTCTTAACTCTTACTCTGGCATCATGGTTAAGGTCTTAACTCTTACTCTGGACTAATGGTTAAGGTCTTAACTCTTACTCTGGCATCACGGTTCAGGTCTTAACTCTTACTCTGGACTAATGGTTAAGGTCTTAACTCTTACTCTGGGCTAATGGTTAAGGTCTTAACTCTTACTCTGGACTAATGGTTAAGGTCTTAGTCTCTTACTCTGGCATAATGGTTAAGGTCTTAACTCTTACTCTGAACTAATGGTTAAGGTCTTAACTCTTACTCTGGCATCATGGTTAAGTTCGTAACTCTTACTGTGGGCTATTGGTTAAGGTCCTAACTCTTACTCTGGCATCATGGTTAATGTCTTAACTCTTACTCTGGCATCATGGTTAAGGTCTTAACTCTTACTCTGGACTAATGGTTAAGGTCTTAACTCTTACTCTAGCATCACGGTTAAGGTCTTAACTCTTACTCTGGGCTAATGGTTAAGGTCTTAACTCTTACTCTGGACTAATGGTTAAGGTCTTAACTCTTACTCTGGACTAATGGTTAAGGTCTTAACTCTTACTCTAGGCTAATGATTAAGGTCTTAATTCTTACTCTGGCATCATGGTTAAGGTCTTAACTCTTACTCTGGACTAATGGTTAAGGTCTTAACTCTTACTCTGGCATCACGGTTAAGGTCTTAACTCTTACTCTGGACTAATGGTTAAGGTCTTAACTCTTACTCTGGACTAATGGTTACGGTCTTAACTCTTACTCTAGCATCATGGTTAAGGTCTTAACTCTTACTCTGGACTAATGGTTAAGGTCTTAACTCTTACTCTGGCATCATGGTTAAGGTCTTAACTCTTACTCTGGCATCATGGTTAAGGTCTTAACTCTTACTCTGGACTAATGGTTAAGGTCTTAGACTCTTACTCTGGACTAATGGTTAAGGTCTTAACTCTTACTCTGGCATCATGGTTAAGGTCTTAGACTCTTACTCTGGACTAATGGTTAAGGTCTTAACTCTTACTCTGGACTAATGGTTAAGGTCTTAACTCTTACTCTGGACTAATGGTTAAGGTCTTAGACTCTTACTCTCGACTAATGGTTAAGGTCTTAACTCTTACTCTGGCATCATGGTTAAGGTCTTAGACTCTTACTCTGGACTAATGGTTAAGGTCTTAACTCATACTCTGGACTAATGGTTAAGGTCTTAACTCTTACTCTGGACTAATGGTTAAGGTATTAACTCTTACTCTGGCATCATGGTTAAGGACTTAACTCTTACTCTGGACTAATGGTTAAGGTCTTAACTCTTACTCTGGCATCATGGTTAAGGTCTTAACTCTTACTCTGGACTAATGGTTAAGGTCTTAACTCTTACTCTGGGATCATGGTTAAGTTCGTAACTCTTACTGTGGCCTATTGGTTAAGGTCCTAACTCTTACTCTGGCATCATGGTTAATGTCTTAACTCTTACTCTGGCATCATGGTTAAGGTCTTAACTCTTACTCTGGACTAATGGTTAAGGTCTTAACTCTTACTCTGGCATCACGGTTAAGGTCTTAACTCTTACTCTGGACTAATGGTTAACGTCTTAACTCTTACTCTGGGCTAATGGTTAAGGTCTTAACTCTTACTCTGGACTAATGGTTAAGGTCTTAACACTTACTCTGGACTAATGGTTAAGGTCTTATCTCTTACTCTGGGCTAATGATTAAGGTCTTAACTCTTACTCTGGCATCATGGTTAAGGTCTTAACTCCTACTCTGGCATCATGGTTAAGGTCTTAACTCTTACTCTGGACTAATGGTTAAGGTCTTAACTCTTACTCTGGCATCACGGTTAAGGTCTTAACTCTTACTCTGGACTAATGGTTAAGGTCTTAACTCTTACTCTGGGCTAATGATTAAGGTCTTAACTCTTACTCTGGCATCATGGTTAAGGTCTTAACTCTTACTCTGGACTAATGGTTAAGGTCTTAACTCTTACTCTGGCATCACGGTTAAGGTCTTAACTCTTACTCCGGACTAATGGTTAAGGTCTTAACTCTTACTCTGGAGTAATGGTTACGGTCTTAACTCTTACTCTAGCATCATGGTTAAGGTCTTAACTCTTACTCTGGACTAATGGTTAAGGTCTTAACTCTTACTCTGGCATCATGGTTAAGGTCTTAACTCTTACTCTGGACTAATGGTTAAGGTCTTAGACTCTTACTCTGGACTAATGGTTAAGGTCTTAACTCTTACTCTGGCATCATGGTTAAGGTCTTAACTCTTACTCTGGACTAATGGTTAAGGTCTTAACTCTTACTCTGGACTAATGGTTAAGGTCCTAACTCTTACTCTGGACTAATGGTTAAGGTCTTAACTCTTACTCTTGCATCATCGTTAAGGTCTTAACTCTTACTCTGGCATCATGGTTAAGGTCTTAACTCTTACTCTGGCATCATGGTTAAGGTCTTAACTCTTACTCTGGACTAATGGTTAAGGTCTTAACTCTTACTCTGGGATCATGGTTAAGTTCGTAACTCTTACTGTGGCCTATTGGTAAGGTCCTAACTCTTACTCTGGCATCATGGTTAAGGTCTTAGACTCATACTGTGGCATCATGGTTAAGATCTTATCTCTTACTCTGGACTAATGGTTAAGTTCTTAACTCTTACTCTGGCATCATGGTTAAGGTCTTAGACTCTTACTCTGGACTAATGGTTAAGGTCTTAACTCTTACTCTGGGCTAATGGTTAAGGTCTTAACTCTTACTCTGGACTAATGGTTAAGGTCTTATCTCTTACTCTGGACTACTGGTTAATGTTTTAACTCTTACTCTGGCATCATGGTTAAGGTCTTAACTCTCACTCTGACATCATGGTTAAGGTCTTAACTCTTACTCTGTACTCATGGTTAAGGTCTTAACTCTTACTCTGGCATCATGGTTAAGGTCTTAACTCTTACTCTGGACTAATGGTTAAGGTCTTAACTCTTACTCTGGAATCATGGTTAAGGTCTTAACTCTTACTCTGGACTAATGGTTAAGGTCTTAACACTTACTCTGGACTAATGGTTAAGGTCTTAACTCTTACTCTGGCATCATGGTTAAGGGCTTAACTCTTACTCTGGACTAATGGTTAAGGTCTTAGACTCTTACTCTGGACTAATGGTTAAGGTCTTCACTCTTTCTCTGGGCTAATGGTTAAGGTCTTAGACTCTTACTCTGGCATCATGGTTAAGGTCTTAACTCTTACTCTGGACTAATGGTTAAGGTCTTAGACTCTTACTCTCGACTAATGGTTAAGGTCTTAACTCTTACTCTGGCATCATGGTTAAGGTCTTAGACTCTTACTCTGGACTAATGGTTAAGGTCTTAACTCATACTCTGGACTAATGGTTAAGGTCTTAACTCTTACTCTGGACTAATGGTTAAGGTATTAACTCTTACTCTGGCATCATGGTTAAGGACTTAACTCTTACTCTGGACTAATGGTTAAGGTCTTAACTCTTACTCTGGCATCATGGTTAAGGTCTTAACTCTTACTCTGGACTAATGGTTAAGGTCTTAACTCTTACTCTGGGATCATGGTTAAGTTCGTAACTCTTACTGTGGCCTATTGGTTAAGGTCCTAACTCTTACTCTGGCATCATGGTTAATGTCTTAACTCTTACTCTGGCATCATGGTTAAGGTCTTAACTCTTACTCTGGACTAATGGTTAAGGTCTTAACTCTTACTCTGGCATCACGGTTAAGGTCTTAACTCTTACTCTGGACTAATGGTTAAAGTCTTAACTCTTACTCTGGGCTAATGGTTAAGGTCTTAACTCTTACTCTGGACTAATGGTTAAGGTCTTAACTCTTACTCTGGACTAATGGTTAAGGTCTTATCTCTTACTCTGGGCTAATGATTAAGGTCTTAACTCTTACTCTGGCATCATGGTTAAGGTCTTAACTCCTACTCTGGCATCATGGTTAAGGTCTTAACTCTTACTCTGGACTAATGGTTAAGGTCTTAGACTCTTATTCTGGACTAATGGTTAAGGTCTTAACTCTTACTCTGGCATCATGGTTAAGGTCTTAGACTCTTACTCTGGACTAATGGTTAAGGTCTTAACTCTTACTCTGGACTAATGGTTAAGGTCTTAACTCTTACTCTGGACCAATGGTTAAGGTCTTAACTCTTACTCTGGACTAATGGTTAAGGTCTTAACTCTTACTCTGGACTAATGGTTAAGGTCTTAACTCTTACTCTGGACTAATGGTTAAGTTCTTATCTCTTACTCTGGGCTAATGATTAAGGTCTTAACTCTTACTCTGGCATCATGGTTAAGGTCTTAACTCTTACTCTGGCATCATGGTTAAGGTCTTAACTCTTACTCTGGACACATGGTTAAGGTCTTAACTCTTACTCTGGACTAATGGTTAAGGTCTTAACTCTTACTCTGGCATCATGGTTAAGGTCTTAGACTCTTACTCTGGACTAATGGTTAAGGTCTTAACTCTTACTCTGGCATCATGGTTAAGGTCTTAACTCTTACTCTGGACTAATGGTTAAGGTCTTCACTCTTTCTCTGAGCTAATGGTTAAGGTCTTAGACTCTTACTCTGGCATCATGGTTAAGGTCTTAGACTCTTACTCTGGCATCAAGGTGAAGGTCTTAACTCTTACTCTGGCATCATGGTTAAGGTCTTTACTCTTACTCTGGACTAATGGTTAAGGTCTTAGACTCTTACTCTGGACTAATGGTTAAGGTCTTAACTACTCTTACTCTGGCATCATGGTTAAGGTCTTAGACTCTTACTCTGGACTAATGGTTAAGGTCTTAACTCTTACTCTGGACTAATGGTTAAGGTCTTAACTCTTACTCTGGACCAATGGTTAAGGTCTTAACTCTTACTCTGGACTAATGGTTAAGGTCTTAACTCTTACTTTGGACTAATGGTTAAGGTCTTAGACTCTTACTCTGGACTAATGGTTAAGGTCTTCACTCTTTCTCTGGGCTAATGGTTAAGGTCTTAGACTCTTACTCTGGCATCATGGTTAAGGTCTTAGACTCTTACTCTGGCATCAAGGTTAAGGTCTTAACTCTTACTCTGGCATCATGGTTAAGGTCTTTACTCTTACTCTGGACTAATGGTTAAGGTCTTAGACTCTTACTCTGGACTAATGGTTAAGGTCTTAACTCTTACTCTGGCATCATGGTTAAGGTCTTAGACTCTAACTCTGGACTAATGGTTAAGGTCATAACTCTTACTCTGGACCAATGGTTAAGGTCTTAACTCTTACTCTGGACCAATGGTTAAGGTCTTAACTCTTACTCTGGACTAATGGTTAAGGTCTTAACTCTTACTCTGGAGTAATGGTTAAGGTCTTAACTCTTACTCTGGACTAATGGTTAAGGTCTTATCTCTTACTCTGGGCTAATGATTAAGGTCTTAACTCTTACTCTGGCATCATGGTTAAGGTCTTAACTCTTACTCTGGCATCATGGTTAAGGTCTTAACTCTTACTCTGGACTAATGGTTAAGGTCTTAACTCTTACTCTGGCATCACGGTTCAGGTCTTAACTCTTACTCTGGACTAATGGTTAAGGTCTTAACTCTTACTCTGGGCTAATGGTTAAGGTCTTAACTCTTACTCTGGACTAATGGTTAAGGTCTTAGTCTCTTACTCTGGCATAATGGTTAAGGTCTTAACTCTTACTCTGAACTAATGGTTAAGGTCTTAACTCTTACTCTGGCATCATGGTTAAGTTCGTAACTCTTACTGTGGGCTATTGGTTAAGGTCCTAACTCTTACTCTGGCATCATGGTTAATGTCTTAACTCTTACTCTGGCATCATGGTTAAGGTCTTAACTCTTACTCTGGACTAATGGTTAAGGTCTTAACTCTTACTCTAGCATCACGGTTAAGGTCTTAACTCTTACTCTGGGCTAATGGTTAAGGTCTTAACTCTTACTCTGGACTAATGGTTAAGGTCTTAACTCTTACTCTGGACTAATGGTTAAGGTCTTAACTCTTACTCTAGGCTAGTGATTAAGGTCTTAATTCTTACTCTGGCATCATGGTTAAGGTCTTAACTCTTACTCTGGACTAATGGTTAAGGTCTTAACTCTTACTCTGGCATCACGGTTAAGGTCTTAACTCTTACTCTGGACTAATGGTTAAGGTCTTAACTCTTACTCTGGACTAATGGTTACGGTCTTAACTCTTACTCTAGCATCATGGTTAAGGTCTTAACTCTTACTCTGGACTAATGGTTAAGGTCTTAACTCTTACTCTGGCATCATGGTTAAGGTCTTAACTCTTACTCTGGCATCATGGTTAAGGTCTTAACTCTTACTCTGGACTAATGGTTAAGGTCTTAGACTCTTACTCTGGACTAATGGTTAAGGTCTTAACTCTTACTCTGGCATCATGGTTAAGGTCTTAGACTCTTACTCTGGACTAATGGTTAAGGTCTTAACTCTTACTCTGGACTAATGGTTAAGGTCTTAACTCTTACTCTGGACTAATGGTTAAGGTCTTAGACTCTTACTCTCGACTAATGGTTAAGGTCTTAACTCTTACTCTGGCATCATGGTTAAGGTCTTAGACTCTTACTCTGGACTAATGGTTAAGGTCTTAACTCATACTCTGGACTAATGGTTAAGGTCTTAACTCTTACTCTGGACTAATGGTTAAGGTATTAACTCTTACTCTGGCATCATGGTTAAGGACTTAACTCTTACTCTGGACTAATGGTTAAGGTCTTAACTCTTACTCTGGCATCATGGTTAAGGTCTTAACTCTTACTCTGGACTAATGGTTAAGGTCTTAACTCTTACTCTGGGATCATGGTTAAGTTCGTAACTCTTACTGTGGCCTATTGGTTAAGGTCCTAACTCTTACTCTGGCATCATGGTTAATGTCTTAACTCTTACTCTGGCATCATGGTTAAGGTCTTAACTCTTACTCTGGACTAATGGTTAAGGTCTTAACTCTTACTCTGGCATCACGGTTAAGGTCTTAACTCTTACTCTGGACTAATGGTTAAAGTCTTAACTCTTACTCTGGGCTAATGGTTAAGGTCTTAACTCTTACTCTGGACTAATGGTTAAGGTCTTAACTCTTACTCTGGACTAATGGTTAAGGTCTTATCTCTTACTCTGGGCTAATGATTAAGGTCTTAACTCTTACTCTGGCATCATGGTTAAGGTCTTAACTCCTACTCTGGCATCATGGTTAAGGTCTTAACTCTTACTCTGGACTAATTGTTAAGGTCTTAGACTCTTATTCTGGACTAATGGTTAAGGTCTTAACTCTTACTCTGGCATCATGGTTAAGGTCTTAGACTCTTACTCTGGACTAATGGTTAAGGTCTTAACTCTTACTCTGGACTAATGGTTAAGGTCTTAACTCTTACTCTGGACCAATGGTTAAGGTCTTAACTCTTACTCTGGACTAATGGTTAAGGTCTTAACTCTTACTCTGGACTAATGGTTAAGGTCTTAACTCTTACTCTGGACTAATGGTTAAGTTCTTATCTCTTACTCTGGGCTAATGATTAAGGTCTTAACTCTTACTCTGGCATCATGGTTAAGGTCTTAACTCTTACTCTGGCATCATGGTTAAGGTCTTAACTCTTACTCTGGACACATGGTTAAGGTCTTAACTCTTACTCTGGACTAATGGTTAAGGTCTTAACTCTTACTCTGGCATCATGGTTAAGGTCTTAGACTCTTACTCTGGACTAATGGTTAAGGTCTTAACTCTTACTCTGGCATCATGGTTAAGGTCTTAACTCTTACTCTGGACTAATGGTTAAGGTCTTCACTCTTTCTCTGAGCTAATGGTTAAGGTCTTAGACTCTTACTCTGGCATCATGGTTAAGGTCTTAGACTCTTACTCTGGCATCAAGGTGAAGGTCTTAACTCTTACTCTGGCATCATGGTTAAGGTCTTTACTCTTACTCTGGACTAATGGTTAAGGTCTTAGACTCTTACTCTGGACTAATGGTTAAGGTCTTAACTACTCTTACTCTGGCATCATGGTTAAGGTCTTAGACTCTTACTCTGGACTAATGGTTAAGGTCTTAACTCTTACTCTGGACTAATGGTTAAGGTCTTAACTCTTACTCTGGACCAATGGTTAAGGTCTTAACTCTTACTCTGGACTAATGGTTAAGGTCTTAACTCTTACTTTGGACTAATGGTTAAGGTCTTAGACTCTTACTCTGGACTAATGGTTAAGGTCTTCACTCTTTCTCTGGGCTAATGGTTAAGGTCTTAGACTCTTACTCTGGCATCATGGTTAAGGTCTTAGACTCTTACTCTGGCATCAAGGTTAAGGTCTTAACTCTTACTCTGGCATCATGGTTAAGGTCTTTACTCTTACTCTGGACTAATGGATAAGGTCTTAGACTCTTACTCTGGACTAATGGTTAAGGTCTTAACTCTTACTCTGGCATCATGGTTAAGGTCTTAGACTCTAACTCTGGACTAATGGTTAAGGTCATAACTCTTACTCTGGACCAATGGTTAAGGTCTTAACTCTTACTCTGGACCAATGGTTAAGGTCTTAACTCTTACTCTGGACTAATGGTTAAGGTCTTAACTCTTACTCTGGAGTAATGGTTAAGGTCTTAACTCTTACTCTGGACTAATGGTTAAGGTCTTATCTCTTACTCTGGGCTAATGATTAAGGTCTTAACTCTTACTCTGGCATCATGGTTAAGGTCTTAACTCTTACTCTGGCATCATGGTTAAGGTCTTAACTCTTACTCTGGACTAATGGTTAAGGTCTTAACTCTTACTCTGGCATCACGGTTCAGGTCTTAACTCTTACTCTGGACTAATGGTTAAGGTCTTAACTCTTACTCTGGGCTAATGGTTAAGGTCTTAACTCTTACTCTGGACTAATGGTTAAGGTCTTAGTCTCTTACTCTGGCATAATGGTTAAGGTCTTAACTCTTACTCTGAACTAATGGTTAAGGTCTTAACTCTTACTCTGGCATCATGGTTAAGTTCGTAACTCTTACTGTGGGCTATTGGTTAAGGTCCTAACTCTTACTCTGGCATCATGGTTAATGTCTTAACTCTTACTCTGGCATCATGGTTAAGGTCTTAACTCTTACTCTGGACTAATGGTTAAGGTCTTAACTCTTACTCTAGCATCACGGTTAAGGTCTTAACTCTTACTCTGGGCTAATGGTTAAGGTCTTAACTCTTACTCTGGACTAATGGTTAAGGTCTTAACTCTTACTCTGGACTAATGGTTAAGGTCTTAACTCTTACTCTAGGCTAATGATTAAGGTCTTAATTCTTACTCTGGCATCATGGTTAAGGTCTTAACTCTTACTCTGGACTAATGGTTAAGGTCTTAACTCTTACTCTGGCATCACGGTTAAGGTCTTAACTCTTACTCTGGACTAATGGTTAAGGTCTTAACTCTTACTCTGGACTAATGGTTACGGTCTTAACTCTTACTCTAGCATCATGGTTAAGGTCTTAACTCTTACTCTGGACTAATGGTTAAGGTCTTAACTCTTACTCTGGCATCATGGTTAAGGTCTTAACTCTTACTCTGGCATCATGGTTAAGGTCTTAACTCTTACTCTGGACTAATGGTTAAGGTCTTAGACTCTTACTCTGGACTAATGGTTAAGGTCTTAACTCTTACTCTGGCATCATGGTTAAGGTCTTAGACTCTTACTCTGGACTAATGGTTAAGGTCTTAACTCTTACTCTGGACTAATGGTTAAGGTCTTAACTCTTACTCTGGACTAATGGTTAAGGTCTTAGACTCTTACTCTCGACTAATGGTTAAGGTCTTAACTCTTACTCTGGCATCATGGTTAAGGTCTTAGACTCTTACTCTGGACTAATGGTTAAGGTCTTAACTCATACTCTGGACTAATGGTTAAGGTCTTAACTCTTACTCTGGACTAATGGTTAAGGTATTAACTCTTACTCTGGCATCATGGTTAAGGACTTAACTCTTACTCTGGACTAATGGTTAAGGTCTTAACTCTTACTCTGGCATCATGGTTAAGGTCTTAACTCTTACTCTGGACTAATGGTTAAGGTCTTAACTCTTACTCTGGGATCATGGTTAAGTTCGTAACTCTTACTGTGGCCTATTGGTTAAGGTCCTAACTCTTACTCTGGCATCATGGTTAATGTCTTAACTCTTACTCTGGCATCATGGTTAAGGTCTTAACTCTTACTCTGGACTAATGGTTAAGGTCTTAACTCTTACTCTGGCATCACGGTTAAGGTCTTAACTCTTACTCTGGACTAATGGTTAAAGTCTTAACTCTTACTCTGGGCTAATGGTTAAGGTCTTAACTCTTACTCTGGACTAATGGTTAAGGTCTTAACTCTTACTCTGGACTAATGGTTAAGGTCTTATCTCTTACCCTGGGCTAATGATTAAGGTCTTAACTCTTACTCTGGCATCATGGTTAAGGTCTTAACTCCTACTCTGGCATCATGGTTAAGGTCTTAACTCTTACTCTGGACTAATGGTTAAGGTCTTAACTCTTACTCTGGCATCATGGTTAAGGTCTTAACTCTTACTCTGGACTAATGGTTAAGGTCTTAACTCTTACTCTGGGCTAATGATTAAGGTCTTAACTCTTACTCTGGCATCATGGTTAAGGTCTTAACTCTTACTCTGGACTAATGGTTAAGGTCTTAACTCTTACTCTGGCATCACGGTTAAGGTCTTAACTCTTACTCCAGACTAATGGTTAAGGTCTTAACTCTTACTCTGGAGTAATGGTTACGGTCTTAACTCTTACTCTAGCATCATGGTTAAGGTCTTAACTCTTACTCTGGACTAATGGTTAAGGTCTTAACTCTTACTCTGGCATCATGGTTAAGGTCTTAACTCTTACTCTGGACTAATGGTTAAGGTCTTAGACTCTTACTCTGGACTAATGGTTAAGGTCTTAACTCTTACTCTGGCATCATGGTTAAGGTCTTAGACTCTTACTCTGGACTAATGGTTAAGGTCTAAACTCTTACTCTGGACTAATGGTTAAGGTCTTAGACTCTTACTCTCGACTAATGGTTAAGGTCTTACTCTTACTCTGGCATCATGGTTAAGGTCTTAGACTCTTACTCTGGACTAATGGTTAAGGTCTTAACTCATACTCTGGACTAATGGTTAAGGTCTTAACTCTTACTCTGGACTAATGGTTAAGGTATTAACTCTTACTCTGGCATCATGGTTAAGGTCTTAACTCTTACTCTGGACTAATGGTTAAGGTCTTAACTCTTACTCTGGCATCATGGTTAAGGTCTTAACTCTTACTCTGGACTAATGGTTAAGGTCTTAACTCTTACTCTGGGATCATGGTTAAGTTCGTAACTCTTACTGTGGCCTATTGGTTAAGGTCCTAACTCTTACTCTGGCATCATGGTTAATGTCTTAACTCTTACTCTGGCATCATGGTTAAGGTCTTAACTCTTACTCTGGACAAATAGTTAAGGGCTTAACTCTTACTCTGGCATCACGGTTAAGGTCTTAACTCTTACTCTGGACTAATGGTTAAAGTCTTAACTCTTACTCTGGGCTAATGGTTAAGGTCTTAACTCTTACTCTGGACTAATGGTTAAGGTCTTAACTCTTACTCTGGCATCATGGTTAAGGTCTTAACTCTTACTCTGGCATCATGGTTAAGGTCTTAACTCTTACTCTGGACACATGGTTAAGGTCTTAACTCTTACTCTGGACTAATGGTTAAGGTCTTAACTCTTACTCTGGCATCATGGTTAAGGTCTTAGACTCTTACTCTGGACTAATGGTTAAGGTCTTAACTCTTACTCTGGCATCATGGTTAAGGTCATAACTCTTACTCTGGACTAATGGTTAAGGTCTTCACTCTTTCTCTGAGCTAATGGTTAAGGTCTTAGACTCTTACTCTGGCATCATGGTTAAGGTCTTAGACTCTTACTCTGGCATCAAGGTGAAGGTCTTAACTCTTACTCTGGCATCATGGTTAAGGTCTTTACTCTTACTCTGGACTAATGGTTAAGGTCTTAGACTCTTACTCTGGACTAATGGTTAAGGTCTTAACTACTCTTACTCTGGCATCATGGTTAAGGTCTTAGACTCTTACTCTGGACTAATGGTTAAGGTCTTAACTCTTACTCTGGACTAATGGTTAAGGTCTTAACTCTTACTCTGGACCAATGGTTAAGGTCTTAACTCTTACTCTGGACTAATGGTTAAGGTCTTAACTCTTACTTTGGACTAATGGTTAAGGTCTTAGACTCTTACTCTGGACTAATGGTTAAGGTCTTCACTCTTTCTCTGGGCTAATGGTTAAGGTCTTAGACTCTTACTCTGGCATCATGGTTAAGGTCTTAGACTCTTACTCTGGCATCAAGGTTAAGGTCTTAACTCTTACTCTGGCATCATGGTTAAGGTCTTTACTCTTACTCTGGACTAATGGTTAAGGTCTTAGACTCTTACTCTGGACTAATGGTTAAGGTCTTAACTCTTACTCTGGCATCATGGTTAAGGTCTTAGACTCTAACTCTGGACTAATGGTTAAGGTCTTAACTCTTACTCTGGACCAATGGTTAAGGTCTTAACTCTTACTCTGGACCAATGGTTAAGGTCTTAACTCTTACTCTGGACTAATGGTTAAGGTCTTAACTCTTACTCTGGAGTAATGGTTAAGGTCTTAACTCTTACTCTGGACTAATGGTTAAGGTCTTATCTCTTACTCTGGGCTAATGATTAAGGTCTTAACTCTTACTCTGGCATCATGGTTAAGGTCTTAACTCTTACTCTGGCATCATGGTTAAGGTCTTAACTCTTACTCTGGACTAATGGTTAAGGTCTTAACTCTTACTCTGGCATCACGGTTCAGGTCTTAACTCTTACTCTGGACTAATGGTTAAGGTCTTAACTCTTACTCTGGGCTAATGGTTAAGGTCTTAACTCTTACTCTGGACTAATGGTTAAGGTCTTAGTCTCTTACTCTGGCATAATGGTTAAGGTCTTAACTCTTACTCTGAACTAATGGTTAAGGTCTTAACTCTTACTCTGGCATCATGGTTAAGTTCGTAACTCTTACTGTGGGCTATTGGTTAAGGTCCTAACTCTTACTCTGGCATCATGGTTAATGTCTTAACTCTTACTCTGGCATCATGGTTAAGGTCTTAACTCTTACTCTGGACTAATGGTTAAGGTCTTAACTCTTACTCTAGCATCACGGTTAAGGTCTTAACTCTTACTCTGGGCTAATGGTTAAGGTCTTAACTCTTACTCTGGACTAATGGTTAAGGTCTTAACTCTTACTCTGGACTAATGGTTAAGGTCTTAACTCTTACTCTAGGCTAGTGATTAAGGTCTTAATTCTTACTCTGGCATCATGGTTAAGGTCTTAACTCTTACTCTGGACTAATGGTTAAGGTCTTAACTCTTACTCTGGCATCACGGTTAAGGTCTTAACTCTTACTCTGGACTAATGGTTAAGGTCTTAACTCTTACTCTGGACTAATGGTTACGGTCTTAACTCTTACTCTAGCATCATGGTTAAGGTCTTAACTCTTACTCTGGACTAATGGTTAAGGTCTTAACTCTTACTCTGGCATCATGGTTAAGGTCTTAACTCTTACTCTGGCATCATGGTTAAGGTCTTAACTCTTACTCTGGACTAATGGTTAAGGTCTTAGACTCTTACTCTGGACTAATGGTTAAGGTCTTAACTCTTACTCTGGCATCATGGTTAAGGTCTTAGACTCTTACTCTGGACTAATGGTTAAGGTCTTAACTCTTACTCTGGACTAATGGTTAAGGTCTTAACTCTTACTCTGGACTAATGGTTAAGGTCTTAGACTCTTACTCTCGACTAATGGTTAAGGTCTTAACTCTTACTCTGGCATCATGGTTAAGGTCTTAGACTCTTACTCTGGACTAATGGTTAAGGTCTTAACTCATACTCTGGACTAATGGTTAAGGTCTTAACTCTTACTCTGGACTAATGGTTAAGGTATTAACTCTTACTCTGGCATCATGGTTAAGGACTTAACTCTTACTCTGGACTAATGGTTAAGGTCTTAACTCTTACTCTGGCATCATGGTTAAGGTCTTAACTCTTACTCTGGACTAATGGTTAAGGTCTTAACTCTTACTCTGGGATCATGGTTAAGTTCGTAACTCTTACTGTGGCCTATTGGTTAAGGTCCTAACTCTTACTCTGGCATCATGGTTAATGTCTTAACTCTTACTCTGGCATCATGGTTAAGGTCTTAACTCTTACTCTGGACTAATGGTTAAGGTCTTAACTCTTACTCTGGCATCACGGTTAAGGTCTTAACTCTTACTCTGGACTAATGGTTAAAGTCTTAACTCTTACTCTGGGCTAATGGTTAAGGTCTTAACTCTTACTCTGGACTAATGGTTAAGGTCTTAACTCTTACTCTGGACTAATGGTTAAGGTCTTATCTCTTACTCTGGGCTAATGATTAAGGTCTTAACTCTTACTCTGGCATCATGGTTAAGGTCTTAACTCCTACTCTGGCATCATGGTTAAGGTCTTAACTCTTACTCTGGACTAATGGTTAAGGTCTTAACTCTTACTCTGGCATCACGGTTAAGGTCTTAACTCTTACTCTGGACTAATGGTTAAGGTCTTAACTCTTACTCTGGGCTAATGATTAAGGTCTTAACTCTTACTCTGGCATCATGGTTAAGGTCTTAACTCTTACTCTGGACTAATGGTTAAGGTCTTAACTCTTACTCTGGCATCACGGTTAAGGTCTTAACTCTTACTCCAGACTAATGGTTAAGGTCTTAACTCTTACTCTGGAGTAATGGTTACGGTCTTAACTCTTACTCTAGCATCATGGTTAAGGTCTTAACTCTTACTCTGGACTAATGGTTAAGGTCTTAACTCTTACTCTGGCATCATGGTTAAGGTCTTAACTCTTACTCTGGACTAATGGTTAAGGTCTTAGACTCTTACTCTGGACTAATGGTTAAGGTCTTAACTCTTACTCTGGCATCATGGTTAAGGTCTTAGACTCTTACTCTGGACTAATGGTTAAGGTCTAAACTCTTACTCTGGACTAATGGTTAAGGTCTTAGACTCTTACTCTCGACTAATGGTTAAGGTCTTACTCTTACTCTGGCATCATGGTTAAGGTCTTAGACTCTTACTCTGGACTAATGGTTAAGGTCTTAACTCATACTCTGGACTAATGGTTAAGGTCTTAACTCTTACTCTGGACTAATGGTTAAGGTATTAACTCTTACTCTGGCATCATGGTTAAGGTCTTAACTCTTACTCTGGACTAATGGTTAAGGTCTTAACTCTTACTCTGGGATCATGGTTAAGTTCGTAACTCTTACTGTGGCCTATTGGTTAAGGTCCTAACTCTTACTCTGGCATCATGGTTAATGTCTTAACTCTTACTCTGGCATCATGGTTAAGGTCTTAACTCTTACTCTGGACAAATAGTTAAGGGCTTAACTCTTACTCTGGCATCACGGTTAAGGTCTTAACTCTTACTCTGGACTAATGGTTAAAGTCTTAACTCTTACTCTGGGCTAATGGTTAAGGTCTTAACTCTTACTCTGGACTAATGGTTAAGGTCTTAACTCTTACTCTGGACTAATGGTTAAGGTCTTAACTCTTACTCTGGACTAATGGTTAAGGTCTTATCTCTTACTCTGGGCTAATGATTAAGGTCTTAACTCTTACTCTGGCATCACGGTTAAGGTCTTAACTCTTACTCTGGACTAATGGATAAGGTGTTAACTCTTACTCTGGACTAATGGTTAAGGTCTTAACTCTTACTCTGGACTAATGGTTAAGGTCTTAACTCTTACTCTGGCATCATGGTTAAGGTCTTAACTCTTACTCTGGCATCATGGTTAAGGTCTTAACTCTTACTATGGACTAATGGTTAAGGTCTTAACTCTTACTCTGGACTAATGGTTAAGGTCTTAACTCTTACTCTGGCATCATGGTTAAGGTCTTAGACTCTTACTATGGAATAATGGTTAAGGTCTTAACTCTTACTCTGGACTAATGGTTAAGGTCTTAACTCTTACTTAGGGGTGGGCGGAATTTGCGGAATTAACCTCCGCAAATTATCGCGAGATTGCAGAAAATCTCCGCAAACACGCCGGAAATATCGCGAAGATGCGGAAGTTTTTTGCCGCCTGTTCGCGGTATTTTTTGCGTGTTCGCGGGTCGCCAACTTACCCATGCGGTCGCTCATGGGCGCGGCCATCTTGTTTTCACTTGTCCCGCCCTCTGGCGTTGTTTACTTCCTGTTCCGGGTCGCGCAATGCATGTTCGCGGTCGATATTTCCTGTTCGCGATCGCTTTTACTTGATCGCGTTGCTTTTTGCTTGCTCAGGGAGAAAATATCGCGCGAACTTGCCCACGTGGTCGCAACGGGCGCGGCCATCTTGTTTTCCACTCTATTGCATGGTTCTGGGGCCTGATTTTCAATCCTCCCTAAATCTTTTCAATCCTTTGTTTATAGCCACTTTTTTCGGATCTTTATTACTTATTATTTCTCTAACTATTTTCCTGCCTCTATATTTTTGGTTTTTGTGTACCTTTTTTTTTGTTTTTTAGCTACTTTTTCTCTTTGTATTGCCTGCTATTTATTTCCTTTACTCCTTTATTTATTTTACCTTTTCTTTCCCGCCCCGTCCCCAGAACCATGTCCAAGGGCAGGGCTGTTCGCCGGCGCAGCCAGAGCCGCGACCGCCTTCCTTGCGGAAGGCGGCGCCCACAAGGGGTGCATGCACGGGCCTTATTTGGGGAGGCGGAGTTGGCTGCACTAATTTTCTTTGTGCAGCGCCACCTCCCCTCAACCCTGGCAGCAGGTGGCAGGCCTGGGTCCGGGTACGGCCTCCGGGAGCGTCGGCAGCGGTGGGGGAAGGTGCGCCGGGCAGTGTCTCGCATCTCTGGGGTCCGGCGCACCCAGGCACAGCTGACGCACCGGTGGTCCGACATCCTGGACCGTGAGCAGGACCTGCTGGACCTGCTAGGAGTGGAGGTCCCGGGGCTTGGTGAGTACCTATTTAATTATTACAACTTTGTGTCTGTTCTTCTGCTCTATGTTATATATTGCGAATATCTTTTTTTCCTTCCAACCAGATAGAATGTTGCTGCTTGCAATACATTCCAGGTTAATAATGTTTAAAAGTCTTCTGTGATTATGACACAGGTGCTCTTCTGCGCTACTACTAATCTTACTTGTTTGCAGCTTTGCGTTTGCGCTTGCTTAGCGTGATTCTTTACGAGTTTATTTTAGAGAAATTAAGTTACGTAATGCTACAGTGACTCATGTCCACTCCTTACTTTGTCCTGTCACTAATAGATAGGGGCGGATTGATACATAGGTTTAGGTACTTTGTATGAGCTTCTAATTGGTTAGTGGTATGCGTGATGCCCCCTCACTCAGTTACGTGACGTGCTGCTAGTACGCCAGTCTTTAGAACCTTTCTAGTTTGTTCAATGAGTGGAGGTAGGCTTTGCAGTTACTTAGCAGTAGCAGATGAGCATCAATCAAACCAAAATTGTGTATATACAAAAAATGTAGTCATGTTAATGTGTCCTCCATGATTGGATCATACACATTGTTGAGGAATACAGTCGAAATGCATACTTAATGTACAATTGGCATGCCTGGAATAGGTGGGCTAGGTTGGGTGGTAGGTTGTACTAATACTTAGGCTTACTTGTAACTTAGTTTTCTGGAATCAGAATGGAAGAATGGATTACTGTTGATAAATAGTAACTTAAGTAGTCGAACTGCGAATCCCCCGATATTACATGTTGACCAGATGAGATCGGTCAATGTAGTTATTGCAATTGTTTAGATAAGTGTTTTTTGACCGTTGTTGAAAAAAATTGTATTTGCTTAAGTTGACACCATCCATCAATGTTTGTCTTTCTTATATCTTTCCTGTTCATCAGCACCCAGGGGCAGACGGGCAGGGACTGGGCAGTCGGCGGGACAGGAACACCACGAGGAGGACACCGCTGAGGGCTCCTCTGCTGGCCCCAGTAAGTCTTCTTGTTTTTAATAATATTTCTTATTCCATAACTTTTACTGCCCCATTTCTCCCGAACTATAGTGTGTTTCCAAATGCTATTTTTTTACCACCAATTATCCTTCGATCTGTACGGTTTCAAAAAGCTTATCCCTGCCTCCGCTACGATGACTGAGTACTACTACATACTATCAGTCTGTCTGTCTGTACTGTAGTAGCTAGTCTTGCCCAGTGGCACTCTTTGTGAAAGGTTGTAATATAAAACTCATATTCACCAGTAGCTCGTACAATCCGTTGGGTCGTTGTCTTGTACTACTTTTTACTCTTGTTGATGTTTAGGCTTTGAAAATTCACAGCAACAGCCCTACCAGATTTCTTAATATTTTGATATGATACCCTATAGGACATGCAACTGTTGTAGGGATCTTGCACATACATTTGCACCAGAAAATAGGATGTTGGTGATGGTAGGTTGGACCTTCCTTGCACACCTCAATCAGAAATTCCGCACCCACCACAATTCCACTGCTTGACTATAGTACTGTCTTGTCATACCTATTAGGTCTCGGAACCCTCCCCCCAAGACAACCAACAAGTAGACAACCCAGAACATTAACACACCCAACCTCTGTCGTGGAAGCAATTCACATGCACACCCTTACTTTAATTTGCTCAATCGTGTAAGTTAGTCCACTCCACACCAAATACCACGAAGTCTATGTAAGTTTAAAATTTTTATTTCAATTTGAGAAGGTCTGTACACTGTTATCTTAGCAGCACCAACCGGCAAATCAATAACATTAAAACAAAATACATTGTTACACTAATACAGTTGGGAATTAAATCATGATAACTGAAGTGGTGGAAGGCAGCACCACCATCCCATAGCAATTTAGTTTATATACATTTATAAATGAAGATGTGAGTGAAGGGACCCCTCACCTCAGAAGAACCTAGTACTGGTAGTTGGTGCATCGTTCAGAAGCTCTGGTTCGTAGAAGCGAATCTTGCGTCTGTAATGCGAAAAAAGAAATGGTGTGCGTTAGTATATTGCAACTTGCAAGCATTTCTCAGCCGTGCCAAAAAGTGTAGCATCTATGGATAAGCAATATGGACTAACAGTAACAGTAGTACACCAGTTCTTCCTAAAAAAGTGGCTGGTTAATGTTTGTTGACCGCCTGTACGCAGCGCGTAGACTAGACAGTAGCAGTGTGAGGCAGGTCATGTGGGCTCAAAGGTGTCTTAAGAAGCTGCAAGGTAAAGGTAACGTCACATGTGCATGGCTAGGGCTAATCAAGCAAATGCTACAATGATCATATAACTTAGTGTCTACTCTACTACTACCTGATTTGTACTAGTGATTTATGTTAGTATTAACTCATTTTTCAACCTTGCTACTGATCAATAGGGGGGAGGTGTATATGTTGCCTAATAAATGTGTAATGTTTTCTAGGCGCACTACCGACCACCATTGCTGGGGCCAGCGAAGGCGACGCCGAGGGCGAGGATGCGGCAGTTGCAGATAGCAACGGAGGGGGAGTGGCAGCACCAGTGGCAGGCGGTGGTAAGTTAGATTCATAATCTTTAACTATTGTTGAACTTGACAGCACACTCACTGCAAAGGTGTACTGTATGTCTATGTATACTGTAAAGTTGTGAATTAGGGCCCCATTAGGATGGTGGGCGTATTGCCCCCGCCGGGCTGGCTGGAATTCACTGCCGTCACAGCAGGGGCAAACCTCCCGCCATCCCTGTAGAAAATATTCAGACATGTCTAGGCGGAAAAGGGTTCAATATGGCGGTGGTGTCTCTCTCACCACACCGGCAGCCATATAATCTGCATTTTGGAATGCCTTTGCGTGGCGGCATTACCGTCCGCCACGGAAAGGCATGCACACATTGCAGAGTATGCTTGGGGGCCCCCATGGAGGGTACCTACCGATGCTATGGTACCCCCCGACTTTCAAAGCAAAACGTGACAGGCTCCGTGCGAGGCCCGTCATGTTGTGCTTGGAAAAGCAGCACAACATTTTAGCATTGCTTTCAGCAAAGCCAACCAGAATTTAAAATTAAAATAACAGGGTGCGCCCGCCACTGTGCCGGGCGCATCATCCTAATTAATTGTCCCCACGGGACCCCCACCCTTTTTAGCAGTCGGATGGCGGGCGGACAAAGTCCGCCCGCTATCCGATGTCGTAAGTAAGTATGAGTTCTTGGGGACGTTTGAAGAGTGAACTAGAAGACTAGAATTCCCTTTAATTGGTATAGGACTAGGAGCCAGAGTATTGAGTAACCAATGGCCTCATCTATCTGATTTCAACTCCGCTTTGAAAGTTTTATGGAGAAGAGCACCTGGTGCACTGTTCAACTAAAAAGTGTAAGACAGGTGGAAGGAAGAAGGACGGGCGACATTTAAAATGTTATGTACTACTGTGCTTTATTTTATAGTGCTACTCTACCATGCCACTATGTGTATAAATAATTACCTTGTCCTACTGTTTTATTAAGACTATATTTTACAATTGTCGTGTTTTTTTCTTTTTGATACACAGCTACTCCGAAAATCAACCGCAAGGAGTTGGCCGCCAAGGCACGGCGCCGGAAGCTGGAGGCAATCCAGCAGGAATACCGGCGGCTGGTGGTCCTAGCCGAGGAGGAGGAGGAGAGTGCAGCAGCAATTGAAGCCTCCTCCAGTGCCCCGGGCCCCAGCCACCGCCCTCCAGCGGTACGGCGCCACCGTCTGGCGGCTGCCCGCCGCCACCGTGCCATCTCCGGTGCCCCCCCCCACTGTGGTTGCAACTGCCGCGGCCTTAGACGCCGCGTCGCCCATTTAGAGGACCAGATTCGTGTCCTCCTCCAGTCCCGCCCCACCAGTTAGTCCCTGTCACTGCCCCTTTTTTAATTCCTGTTTGTTTCCTCACTCGTTTGGGCGTTCTCTATTTCTATGGACAGTCGTTGGGGTTAGGGAGGGGGGTGGGTCAGCTTTTGTGGGTTTAGTTTATTTGTTAGGGTCAATTAAATATATTTTTCTATGTTACATGCAATGTTGTTAATGTTTTGTAGGTGGGGTAACTGTTTTACATCACACTGTTTCTTTGCTGGTGCATGGCCGCCCATAGCGTGTGTTTGATTTCAATAATTTGCTGACTGTATAAGACACAAACAGATAGATGCGACACACCTCACTCATTGACTGGTCCTACTATGCATTCTTTGGAGTGGTGTTTGAAACTGACATCATTGACATGTCCATTATTGATTCTGCCTCCCCCAAACTTCTCTCTTACCGGTGCTTGATGTTTATGTCCAACTGTGGCACAGCACTGGCTGCATGGTGAAGATGGTTTCCTTTTTCATACATGCCATGATTGGGGTGGTGGTGGTAGTATAGTAGTAGTATACACTGGCAGGGTAGCAGCATTTCCAAAAAAAGAAAAGGAGATAGTCAATCGCCTTTGAGAGACTGTTAGAGGAGTAGTTGAATGAAGTACATCACAGAATTTACCGAGCAACAATTATATGTTCAAATATTTGACAAAAAAAATGAATGCTGGATATTATGAGGATAGCCTACTAGACAGAGTTACAAACTATAGTTTTGTCGACTTGGCTATGCCTACAGTCTAACAGTTAGTGCTGTATATGAGGAATGACAACAAACAAATCAAATCAATGCCGGCAATTCATGCTGAGGTATATGTTCCTTTGTTAAATAAAATAACCTGTGAAATATCCTACTCATGGGTGGGCAAGCAGAAGAAGATCATCGCTCTGCATTGAAATTGAAGTAGTGTTGCTTTCACCACATCCGCCCCAGCAAGTGTGTGATTAAGTATTGGTGTACTTTTAATTTAGTTACACCTCGACAATAAGTCACACAGCCCGGGGGAAGAGGGTTAGGGTCCGTTGATTGGATGGGAAGGGGGATTTTGGGAAAGGTTTGACATAGAAAAACAGTATGCATACATAGACAAACAAACGACAATCATTGAAGACTACCATACCATATCCATTCCATATGTTAAGGTATAAAAAAGGAAATGCATGCATGATGAGACCCGGATTACATACACTTCTATTTCTTGTTCTGTTCCGGCCTTAAAACTTTAACAGATAGCAAATAGAAATTTTAAATATTGGTAGTGAAGAATCGTAAACACAGAGAAAACGTAATGATGATTGATAATAACAACTCCAAGAACACACTGTTGTAAAGAATGTATACAAGATATTAATCAAATTTTTTAAAAGAAGTGAAAAGTGGATACTGTTACTGTCTTATCCTGGTCAAAAATGTGGACTGGTTTTTTGCATCTCGGCATTCCTCTTGCTCCTCTCGTCCATCAATCTAGGGTGTGTCGCCTCACCACTCGCCACTGCCCGGCTGGAATAAAAAGGTGATTGATTGGTAAGGTAATTAATATGCATTGTAATGTTTTACAAAGTTTTGGACAAGGCCCGGCCTGTAATTTTAGATTGAAAACCAAAGGGGATATTCAGAAAGAAAGTGAAAACAAATGCACAAGTGATGGTGTAGTGCAACAAGAACACTTTCCGAGGTGGCATGTATGCATATGCATCATCTCTACTGTAGTCTGTTTCCAGCATAGACCTTCAACAGTAACAGGAGAGATCAGGCCCACAGTGCTTACCATTAGCACATCCTACGTTACCACTTTAGAGTCCTTTTTTTTTTCTCTCAAAGAGTTGGACAAACGCAAAGCACATTATCCATTCCAGACATAGCATTTTACAGTTAAAGTTAGTAAAATCAATGCACTGCAGTCATCCCACCGCTACACTCTATTCAACTTCTACACAGACATTTGGGTGTGCTGTGGTTGTGGTTCACGTGTTTACCTTTAGGCTTTTCCGTTTTATGCCACTCATGAAACATCCTCCTGACTTCATCATCAGCTCTGATACTTCTACTGACTGAAGATCGGCCTGCAGTACAAGTGTAATTTTTAGAACACAACAAGAGTAGAAATATAAATATTACTGACTTGAGTCATTCTTTATTGTGTACAGAAAGATAGATTAACACTAGTACACTTTGACATCATTCACTTTGTGCACAACAAACAACGCCAACACAAAGATCAATAGCTCAGAGTCAGGTGTCCAATGCATGCCATTAATTATCATCATTTATTACCTGTTACTTCTCATCTTAAGTTAACGGGCCGTCTCTTTCGCCATCATCATGACGGACGGTGCTGTTTAAGTCACAGTCATTTGCATTGCGCAGCAGATTGAGTGAGTGCCCTTCCTGTATTGATTTAAAAGCAATGTATCACCAAGATGCAGGAGAGAAGTACACATTTCTTGTTTGCCAGAAGAGGAAAATTAGTAATTACTAGTGTGTTCTGTAGAAAGTTGATTAGTGGCAGTGCACAATTACATCAATTCATGCGAAACACACCACAAAATCTACATCATTCAGTCTGCTATTCTGCGGCCAATGCATGGCATCAATCATTACCTGTTGCATCTCATCTCGTTAACGCTGCAGGCCGTCTCTTTCGCCATCATCATGATGGACGGTGCTGTTAAGTCACAGTCATTTGCATTGCGCAGCAGATTGAGTGAGTGCCCTTCCTGTATTGAATTAAAAGCAATGTATCACCAAGATGCAGGAGAGAAGTACACATTTCTTGTTTGCCAGAAGAGGAAAATTAGTAATTACTAGTGTGTTCTGTAGAAAGTTGATTAGTGGCAGTGCACAATTACATCAATTCATGCGAAACACACCACAAAATCTACATCATTCAGTCTGCTATTCTGCGGCCAATGCATGGCATCAATCATTACCTGTTGCATCTCATCTCGTTAACGCTGCAGGCCGTCTCTTTCGCCATCATCATGATGGACGGTGCTGTTAAGTCACAGTCATTTGCATTGCGCAGCAGATTGAGTGAGTGCCCTTCCTGTATTGAATTAAAAGCAATGTATCACCAAGATGCAGGAGAGAAGTACACATTTCTTGTTTGCCAGAAGAGGAAAATTAGTAATTACCAGTGTGTTCTGTAGAAAGTTGATTAGTGGCAGTGCACAATTACATCAATTCATTCATGCGCAACACACACAACAAAATCTACATCACTCAGTCTGCTTTTCTGCGGACAATGCATGGCATCAATCATTACCTGTTGCATCTTATTTTCAGTTAATGGCCAGTCTCTCTCGGCTCTGAAGGAGGATAGCTATAGAAGTCATCAGATTCATGGTCCACTTGTTTTGGAAGGACGAGGAAAGTTTGAATTTGTTGTTACCATCATCCAATCATCATTCATGAGGGAAATGGAATTGACCAGGAGATGCAGTATGATCGAGCGGAGGAGCTGGATTCTGAGGACTGTAGTGTCAAATGGCAGACACCTGAAACTTGTATCTTAAATTAGAAGATTAGAAGACGGTGATAATGCATTGGTTGCGATTCACAAGTTTATAACCGGAACAACAGACACAAACAAAGGGGGAAAAAAGGGAGGAAGACAGTAAGTGCGAGCCTAATTGTCAGGGAAGTATAGCTCGTCCTCAAACTCTGGGGGATCTTCCAGTAGTAGGTAATCATCTGACACAATACTACCGTCACCTGAGCCGCTGTCCTCATCTTCCTCTGTTGATTCATGCATTGTGTAATTCGGTGGTATGAAGTGCTGATTCATTTTGATCATTGTTAACCTCTCCACGTTTTTGGGAGATAGACTGGTCCTTCTCAAGGTTACAATGGAACCAGCAGCACTGAAAACACGTTCGGAAGAGACACTTGCGACAGGGCAAGCCAGATAGCTTATCGCCAGCCTGCTGAGCTGTGGCCATTCAGACCTTTTCCTATACCAATACTGCACTGGGTTTTGATCAACGTACACCTCTGTTGGATCGTCCAGATAGGCCTGGACCATCCGCTCAATGTTCAGGGTTGCTGCTGGTAAGCTTTTGTGCTGTTTTTTCTGTGCATCAGCACTGTGCTTACGGCCCATCTTTACATACCAATCTGATAATGATTGTACTCGGCCGAATGATCCAGTTATTGTTTTTGTAGTCGATGGTGATGGTGAGTGTTGCGATTGTGAGCCAACCGCACTGCCCTCAGCCGACGAAGTTGCACTTGATTCTGCATGGCCTGCTTCAGTATCAGTACTTGTTGTGGGTTGATGTGGCGGGCTTTTAATTAGCAGCCCTTCGTTTTCAAACTTGATGGCTGCTTCAGCTATACAACTTTTGTAGCGGGCAACATCAGTGTCGGAAAAAGAACGGAATAGTCCTAATTTTGCACGTGGATCCAGAATTGTGGCACAAATGTAATGGTCTTGTGACAAAATTTTATTTTGTATCCTTACATTTTCTGATAAGCGCCTGGATAAGCTCTCCACCAAGTCATGGGCTTGCCTTCTGTCCTCTACACCTTTGTAGGATTCAGACACATTATTCAGCTCATGCTCTAGCATTTGCAACAATGGGATCGCTTGGCCCATTGTACAGTCCTCCTTGCTGACTTCACGTGTGAAGACCTCAAAAGGAGACAGCATCTCAGTCAGGCATTGAATTAGGGTCCATTGCTCCCTCTGAAGGGTCATGCCTTTAACACTAGCATCACTGCCTTTGTACCAGACATAATCATTGAGTGACCTGTGCTGTTCGTACAGACGATCAAGCATGTAATACGTTGAGTTCCAACGTGTTGCCACCTCCTGGATGAGTGCCTTGACTGGCACCCTACGCTCACGTTGGAAGATCCTCAGCTGCTTCCGAGCTTTAAAAGAATGGCTGAAATGAGTGCATATTCTTCGGCAGATGGACAGTAAATTGCTTACTATGGGTTCTTTTTTCAGAAAGTCTTGCACTATAATGTTTATGCAGTGTGCCAAACACGGAACCCTGAAATAGGAACCAAGTTCCATGGCCTTAAGTACATTACTGCCATTGTCTGTGGCAACAAAACCAATACCAAGCCCTCTGGGCTGCAGCCATTCCAAAACCTTGGTGCGAAACTCTTCTAAAATGTTTTCAGCCGTATGAGATTTCTCCATGGCGAACATGGCTACAGTTGCATGTTTCCGAGTACCTTCAAAAATCGCAGCTGTGTCAACAACACCTCGTGCAGATAGTAGATCTTTAACCCCCACAAAAGAGATCCAGTGTGCAGTGATACACATGTAATCTGTGGCTTGGCAACTGGTCCACATGTCTGTTGTCAGGTGGATATTGTGCACAGCACTCTTCTGCAAAGCTTGTCCAACCAATTCCAGCACATCATGATGTAGTGCCGGAACAGCAATTCTTGCGAAATAGGACCGGCTTGGAACTTTCCATTTCGGGCAGATGGCAGACACAAATTCAAGGAAACCCACCCCTTCCACAAATGAAAAAGGAAGAAGGTCCAGCGCTAACATTTTAGCCAGCTTCGCATTGTACAATCGTGCCGTTGGGTGGTTGCGTTGGAACTGCCCCTCCAACCTAAACATGCTGTCAATGGTAGGCTGGCTTACTTTCCTTAGTGGTGCCATTAACCCACTAAGGCTCAACGACACAGATTGTCTCATTGAGGTACTCGCCGCCGGTCGCCTTGGTGTCTCACCCACACTCTGAGTATGGCTCTTACTGCGGTGCCACTCTGATGTTACTGAGGAGGATGTGGGCGTTACCACTGCAGTGACTGCACTACTGGAGACAGGGCTAGAAATGCCTCCCTGTTCTTCACCTGCCACCACAATAATATCGCTCCCTGATTCCTGACCAACTTCAAAGGGTTTAGTTTTCCTACTTTCTTTTAACTTAAGTAGGTGATCCTCCCACACAATAGTGTGGTGTGTTCTGAGATGACTTGCTTGTCCTCCGGTACCATAGTTTGTACCAAGCTTACCACGCCGAACACCTTGCCGACAAATTGCGCATATAGCAACGTTCTCCTCCTTGGCGCTAACAGAAAAGAAGTCCCAAACTGGGGAGGAGAACTTTCTGGCACTGCTGGATGTGCCACTTTCAACACCAGATGAACTTGAGGGGGTCCTTGAAAATATGTGACCCTGTCCACCTACACTGTGACTTTTACTACCACTTCCTACTGAGGTGGTTGAGCTGGATGTAGGTCCCTGCCGGGCCTTGGAAAATATGGCAGCTGGAGGTAGTGGTGGTGTAACCTGTGTTGGTGAGATCCGTGCTGCATCCCGCTCAGTAGCAGCCTTTCTGGATAGGGTTAGAATGTCGGTCTCCAATCCCTTTGGGGCGGGAGTAATGTGCGTGATGACTGGCTCGTCTTCATCAACATCATCACCCCCCTCTTCTACATCTACCTCCATAACTCTAAGTTTTTCTGGGACCTTCCTTTTCAGAAGCAATGTCTTGTGGCGTACTTCACTCTCAGACCGAGCTGGTGGGACCCAAGTGTCATCACGATCATCAGAAGCGGGGCTTGAAGAAGAAGATGATGGACTAAGCCTCCTTTTCCTTGCTGGTGGTCTGGAAGACAATAGATGTTCTGGAACAGTGGTTTGACTTCGCTCCGCTTTGTCTGCAGGAAGCTCGATTTCCTGAAATGCCCCTACGTCAGGAGCAACAACTACTATGGTGGGCTGTTGTGGCGGCTGCTGCTGTTCTGGTTGCGGCGGCTGCTGCTGCTGGTCTGGTTGCGGCGGCTGCTGCTGCTGGTCTGGTTGCGGCGGCTGCTGCTGCTGGTCTGGTTGCGGCGGCTGCTGCTGCTGTTCTGGTTGCGGCGGCTGCTGCTGCTGTTCTGGTTGCGCCGGCTGCTGCTGCTGTTCTGGTTGCGCCGGCTGCACACTGATCTGCTGAGTTTGCGCCTGCGTTGAACTTGATTGTGTACTACTTTGCGGTAATGACATTTCTTCAACACCGCTGCCCGTTAGTAGACCGGCTACCTCTGCGACAGTAAAGCCCTTGGGCCTAGGTTGGTGGGGTTGCTGGACCGCTGTGCTGCTCCCAGCTTGGTTCCCGGACAACGCTTTGGTGCCAAAAAAAACCTTGGCCGGCACACCACCAGTCGTGGTTAATGGCACTTCCTTTTTCTGTTCCTTCTTCTCACCAGCAACTTTCTTGGTACTGGACCTGGTACCTTTCTTTGGGGCCATCTTATTCCGACGTCAGGCAGGAGGCAGATGCACAACAAGTTCTGGTCACACGTGGGCGTGATGCGCAGCAGGACTTCTGTCTGGCTGGCAGTACAACGGGTAGCCAGGTGATGCCGATGACACCTCCTACTCTGTCTTTTGTGCACCTAAAAGCAAAGAAGACAGGAGAAGAACATCAGTGAAATGTTGCATTTGTTTTTGTGGTTCAGTTACTTAGTACTGTACTAGTGCAAACAAAAGATAGTCTAGCCATTTATGAATTTTTTTTAACTAGAGCTATGTTATACTACTAGTACTGTGTACAGCCACACTACACTCTCAGGAAGGTGATGTCTAAAAATTCAACAGATCACATAGAAAACACTTGATCAATAAAGCTGTGGCTACCTGCTCTGGTAGCAGTGGATGAAAGCAGGCCTGCTGGCAGACAAGGCCAGGCAAGCTTGCAGGCCTAGGCCTCAAAATGGCCACCAGCCACATGTCCAGGCCCAACAACATCAGCAAGGCCACCCCAAAAAACACACTTCCCCAACTCAATCCAATGCCATCCATGCCCAAAATGATGTCTAAAATCAACAGAACACACAGAAAACAGTAGATTACTAAAGCTGTGGCTACCTGCTCTGGTAGCAGTGGATGAAAGCAGGCCTGTTGGCAGACAAGGCCAGGCAAGCTTGCAGGCCTAGGCCTCAAAATGGCCACCAGCCACATGGCGAGCCCCAACAGCATCAGCAAGGCCACCCCAAAAAACACACTTCCCCAACTCAATCCAATGCCATCCATGCCCAAAATGATGTCTAAAATCAACAGAACACACAGAAAACAGTAGATTACTAAAGCTGTGGCTACCTGCTCTGGTAGCAGTGGATGAAAGCAGGCCTGCTGGCAGACAAGGCCAGGCAAGCTTGCAGGCCTAGGCCTCAAAATGGCCACCAGCCACATGGCGAGCCCCAACAACATCAGCAAGGCCACCCCAAAATACACACTTCCCCAACTCAATCCAATGCCATCCATGCCCAAAATGATGTCTAAAATCAACAGAACACACAGAAAACAGTAGATTACTAAAGCTGTGGCTACCTGCTCTGGTAGCAGTGGATGAAAGCAGGCCTGCTGGCAGACAAGGCCAGGCAAGCTTGCAGGCCTAGGCCTCAAAATGGCCACCAGCCACATGGCGAGCCCCAACAACATCAGCAAGGCCACCCCAAAATACACACTTCCCCAACTCAATCCAATGCCATCCATGCCCAAAATGATGTCTAAAATCAACAGAACACACAGAAAACAGTAGATTACTAAAGCTGTGGCTACCTGCTCTGGTAGCAGTGGATGAAAGCAGGCCTGCTGGCAGACAAGGGCAGGCAAGCTTGCAGGCCTAGGCCTCAAAATGGCCACCAGCCACATGGCGAGCCCCAACAACATCAGCAAGGCCACCCCAAAATACACACTTCCCCAACTCAATCCAATGCCATCCATGCCCAAAATGATGTCTAAAATCAACAGAACACACAGAAAACAGTAGATTACTAAAGCTGTGGCTACCTGCTCTGGTAGCAGTGGATGAAAGCAGGCCTGCTGGCAGACAAGGGCAGGCAAGCTTGCAGGCCTAGGCCTCAAAATGGCCACCAGCCACATGGCGAGCCCCAACAACATCAGCAAGGCCACCCCAAAATACACACTTCCCCAACTCAATCCAATGGCATCCATGCCCAAAATGATGTCTAAAATCAACAGAACACACAGAAAACAGTAGATTACTAAAGCTGTGGCTACCTGCTCTGGTAGCAGTGGATGAAAGCAGGCCTGCTGGCAGACAAGGCCAGGCAAGCTTGCAGGCCTAGGCCTCAAAATGGCCACCAGCCACATGGAGAGCCCCAACAACATCAGCAAGGCCACCCCAAAATACACACTTCCCCAACTCAATCCAATGGCATCCATGCCCAAAATGATGTCTAAAATCAACAGAACACACAGAAAACAGTAGATTACTAAAGCTGTGGCTACCTGCTCTGGTAGCAGTGGATGAAAGCAGGCCTGCTGGCAGACAAGGCCAGGCAAGCTTGCAGGCCTAGGCCTCAAAATGGCCACCAGCCACATGGCGAGCCCCAACAACATCAGCAAGGCCACCCCAAAATACACACTTCCCCAACTCAATCCAATGGCATCCATGCCCAAAATGATGTCTAAAATCAACAGAACACACAGAAAACAGTAGATTACTAAAGCTGTGGCTACCTGCTCTGGTAGCAGTGGATGAAAGCAGGCCTGCTGGCAGACAAGGCCAGGCAAGCTTGCAGGCCTAGGCCTCAAAATGGCCACCAGCCACATGGCGAGCCCCAACAACATCAGCAAGGCCACCCCAAAATACACACTTCCCCAACTCAATCCAATGGCATCCATGCCCAAAATGATGTCTAAAATCAACAGAACACACAGAAAACAGTAGATTACTAAAGCTGTGGCTACCTGCTCTGGTAGCAGTGGATGAAAGCAGGCCTGCTGGCAGACAAGGCCAGGCAAGCTTGCAGGCCTAGGCCTCAAAATGGCCACCAGCCACATGGCGAGCCCCAACAACATCAGCAAGGCCACCCCAAAATACACACTTCCCCAACTCAATCCAATGCCATCCATGCCCAAAATGATGTCTAAAATCAACAGAACACACAGAAAACAGTAGATTACTAAAGCTGTGGCTACCTGCTCTGGTAGCAGTGGATGAAAGCAGGCCTGCTGGCAGACAAGGCCAGGCAAGCTTGCAGGCCTAGGCCTCAAAATGGCCACCAGCCACATGGAGAGCCCCAACAACATCAGCAAGGCCACCCCAAAATACACACTTCCCCAACTCAATCCAATGCCATCCATGCCCTAAATGTGATTGAAAATGAAATATATTCAAAAAACAAAAGGAACAGTTGCTTCATCATGCACACACACACCCATGAGGCCATGCCCATGGCTAGCTCGGGCCTACTACTACAACCCACAAAATTAAAATAAATTAAAAAAAAAAAAAAGGAATGATGATAATTAATTATCAAAAATAAATTGTAGTTACACAACAACTGCAATGCCCACAATCAAACACAACAACCACTTACTTGTAAAATATCCTATTCCAAAAATCCTGAAATCCAATTGCAATGATGCAGCAGACAAAAAGAGAGATCTTTCCAGCTCCAAATCCAAAGGCAGAATGAGCAGGAGATGGACAAAGCACTGGGAGGAGCCTGCTGGACAGGAACAGGAAGTTGGAGAATCTGTGTCACTTCCTCCCTCTCTCCACTTTGTAAAAAAAAAATGAATCCTGGAGTCCTTGCACAAAAAAGGAAAGCCAAATGTGAATGTAAGGAGTTCTTTTCATCCAAAATCAGTATTTGCAGATGGTTTCATGCTGCTAGAGCCGATATTCCTCTCCAAATTGTAAATTTTACATTGTTGAGTTCTCCAGCTTCACATTACTTCCGCCGGCGTGTCGAAAACGATATGATCGCGTTCTCTTCTTTGTCCCTGTCGCGTTGGATATGACGTGTTCGCGGTCTCTTTCTCCTGTTCGCGTTCGATTTCATGTGCCCGCGTCCTCATTCTCTGGCTCGCGATGTAGAATGACATGTTCGAGATCTCAATCTTCTCATACTCGCGCGGTGCATGATCGCGAGAAGAAATACCTGATCGCGCGACAAATGACGTGATCGCGTGAAAAATGACTTGAATGCGGCCGCGAACTCTCGCGAGACAGCGCAAAATGGCTACCAAAATCCAACATCTCGTGGAGAACGCGACCGGGTCAAGAAAACTTGTCGGAGAACGCAGGGATTCAGGTAAGGCGATCGCGCGCGCGCGAGAATGTATTGTTTTACAGCGCGAGCAAGAAAAAAATTATCGCTAAGCTGCGGAATGCGGAAATTTTGACATTTTCGCGCTTTCCGCGGAACGCGAGAATGCCAAAATATCGCAACTTCCGCGAACGGAACGGAATTTTGGCCCAGGCCTACTCTTACTCTGGCATCACGGTTAAGGTCTTAACTCTTACTCTGGACAAATGGTTAAGGTCTTAACTCTTACTCTGGGCTAATGGTTAAGGTCTTAACTCTTACTCTGGACTAATTTGTTTATGTCTTAACTCTTACTCTGGACAAATGGTTAAGATCTTAGACTCTTACACTGGCATCATGGTTAAGGTCTTAACTCTTACTCTGAACTAATGGTTAAGGTCTTAACTCTTACTCTGGCATCATAGTTAAGTTCGTAACTCATACTGTGGCCTATTGGTTAAGGTCCTAACTCTTACTCTGGCATCATGGTTAATATCTTAACTCTTACTCTGGCATCATGGTTAAGGTCTTAACTCTTACTCTGGACTAATGGTTAAGGTCTTAACTCTCACTCTAGCATCACGGTTAAGGTCTTAACTCTTACTATGGGCTAATGGTTAAGGTCTTAACTCTTACTCTGGACTAATGGTTAAGGTCTTAACTCTTACTCTGGACTAATGGTTAAGGTCTTAACTCTTACTCTGGACTAATGGTTAAGGTCTTAACTCTTACTCTGGGCTAATGATTAAGGTCTTAACTCTTACTCTGGCATCATGGTTAAGGTCTTAACTCTTACTCTGGACTATTGGTTAAGGTCTTAACTCTTACTCTGGACTAATGGTTACGGTCTTAACTCTTACTCTAGCATCATGGTTAAGGTCTTAACTCTTACTCTGGACTAATGGTTAAGGTCTTAACTCTTACTCTGGCATCATGGTTAAGGTCTTAACTCTTACTCTGGCATCATGGTTAAGGTCTTAACTCTTACTCTGGACTAATGGTTAAGGCTCTTAGACTCTTACTCTGGACTAATGGTTAAGGTCTTAACTCTTACTCTGGCATCATGGTTAAGGTCTTAGACTCTTACTCTGGACTAATGGTTAAGGTCTTAACTCTTACTCTGGACTAATGGTTAAGGTCTTAACTCTTACTCTGGACTAATGGTTAAGGCTCTTAGACTCTTACTCTGGACTAATGGTTAAGGTCTTAACTCTTACTCTGGCATCATGGTTAAGGTCTTAGACTCTTACTCTGGACTAATGGTTAAGGTCTTAACTCTTACTCTGGACTAATGGTTAAGGTCTTAACTCTTACTCTGGACTAATGGTTAAGGTCTTAGACTCTTACTCTCGACTAATGGTTAAGGTCTTACTCTTACTCTGGCATCATGGTTAAGGTCTTAGACTCTTACTCTGGAATAATGGTTAAGGTCTTAACTCTTACTCTGGACTAATGGTTAAGGTCTTAACTCTTACTCTGGACTAATGGTTAAGATCTTAGACTCTTACTCTCGACTAATGGTTAAGGTCTTAACTCTTACTCTGGCATCATGGTTAAGGTCTTAACTCTGGCATCATGGTTAAGGTCTTAACTCTTACTCTGGACTAATGGTTAAGGTCTTAACTCTTAGTCTGGCATCATGGTTAAGGTCTTAACTCTTACTCTGGACTAATGGTTAAGGTCTTAGACTCTTACTCTGGACTAATGGTTAAGGTCTTAAATCTTTCTCTGGGCTAATGGTTAAGGTCTTAGACTCTTACTCTGGCATCAAGGTTAAGGTCTTAACTCTTACTCTGGCATCATGGTTAAGGTCTTAACTCTTACTCTGGACTAATGGTTAAGGTCTTAACTCTTACTCTGGACTAATGGTTAAGGTCCTAACTCTTACTCTGGACTAATGGTTAAGGTCTTAACTCTTACTCTTGCATCATCGTTAAGGTCTTAACTCTTACTCTGGCATCATGGTTAAGGTCTTAACTCTTACTCTGGACTAATGGTTAAGGTCTTAACTCTTACTCTGGGATCATGGTTAAGTTCGTAACTCTTACTGTGGCCTATTGGTTAAGGTCCTAACTCTTACTCTGGCATCATGGTTAAGGTCTTAGACTCATACTCTGGCATCATGGTTAAGATCTTTTCTCTTACTCTGGACTAATGGTTAAGTTCTTAACTCTTACTCTGGCATCATGGTTAAGGTCTTAGACTCTTACTCTGGACTAATGGTTAAGGTCTTAACTCTTACTCTGGGCTAATGGTTAAGGTCTTAACTCTTACTCTGGACTAATGGTTAAGGTCTTATCTCTTACTCTGGACTACTGGTTAATGTCTTAACTCTTACTCTGGCATCATGGTTAAGGTCTTAACTCTTACTCTGGCATCATGGTTAAGGTCTTAACTCTTACTCTGGACTAATGGTTAAGGTCTTAACTCTTACTCTGGAATCATGGTTAAGGTCTTAACTCTTACTCTGGACTAATGGTTACGGTCTTAACTCTTACTCTGGACTAATGGTTAAGGTCTTAACTCTTACACTGGCATCATGGTTAAGGGCTTAACTCTTACTCTGGACTAATGGTTAAGGTCTTAGACTCTTACTCTGGACTAATGGTTAAGGTCTTAACTCTTTCTCTGGGCTAATGGTTAAGGTCTTAGACTCTTACTCTGGCATCATGGTTAAGGTCTTAGACTCTTACTCTGGCATCAAGGTTAAGGTCTTAACTCTTACTCTGGCATCATGGTTAAGGTCTTTACTCTTACTCTGGACTAATGGTTAAGGTCTTAGACTCTTACTCTGGACTTATGGTTAAGGTCTTAACTCTTACTCTGGCATCATGGTTAAGGTCTTAGACTCTTACTCTGGACTAATGGTTAAGGTCTTAACTCTTACTCTGGACTAATGGTTAAGGTCTTAACTCTTACTCTGGACCAATGGTTAAGGTCTTAACTCTTACTCTGGACTAATGGTTAAGGTCTTAACTCTTACTCTGGACTAATGGTTAAGGTCTTAACTCTTACTCTGGACTAATGGTTAAGGTCTTATCTCTTACTCTGGGCTAATGATTAAGGTCTTAACTCTTACTCTGGCATCATGGTTAAGGTCTTAACTCTTACTCTGGCATCATGGTTAAGGTCTTAACTCTTACTCTGGACTAATGGTTAAGGTCTTAACTCTTACCCTGGCATCACGGTTAAGGTCTTAACTCTTACTCTGGACTAATGGTTAAGGTCTTAACTCTTACTCTGGGCTAATGGTTAAGGTCTTAACTCTTACTCTGGACTAATGGTTAAGGTCTTAACTCTTACTCTGGACTAATGGTTAAGGTCTTAGTCTCTTACTCTGGCATCATGGTTAAGGTCTTAACTCTTACTCTGAACTAATGGTTAAGGTCTTAACTCTTACTCTGGCATCATGGTTAAGTTCGTAACTCTTACTGTGGCCTATTGGTTAAGTTCCTAACTCTTACTCTGGCATCATGGTTAATGTCTTAACTCCTACTCTGGCATCATGGTTAAGGTCTTAACTCTTACTCTGGACTAATGGTTAAGGTCTTAACTCTTACTCTAGCATCACGGTTAAGGTCTTAACTCTTACTCTGGGCTAATGGTTAAGGTCTTAACTCTTACTCTGGACTAATGGTTAAGGTCTTAACTCTTACTCTGGACTAATGGTTAAGGTCTTAACTCTTACTCTGGGCTAATGATTAAGGTCTTAATTCTTACTCTGGCATCATGGTTAAGGTCTTAACTCTTACTCTGGACTAATGGTTAAGGTCTTAACTCTTACTCTGGCATCACGGTTAAGGTCTTACCTCTTACTCTGGACTAATGGTTAAGGTCTTAACGCTTACTCTGGACTAATGGTTACGGTCTTAACTCTTACTCTAGCATCATGGTTAAGGTCTTAACTCTTACTCTGGACTAATGGTTAAGGTCTTCACTCTTACTCTGGCATCATGGTTAAGGTCTTAACTCTTACTCTGGCATCATGGTTAAGGTCTTAACTCTTACTCTGGACTAATGGTTAAGGTCTTAGACTCTTACTCTGGACTAATGGTTAAGGTCTTAACTCTTACTCTGGCATCATGGTTAAGGTCTTAGACTCTTACTCTGGACTAATGGTTAAGGTCTTAACTCTTACTCTGGACTAATGGTTAAGGTCTTAACTCTTACTCTGGCATCATGGTTAAGGTCTTAGACTCTTACTCTGGACTAATGGTTAGGGTCTTAACTCATACTCTGGACTAATGGTTAAGGTCTTAACTCTTACTCTGGACTAATGGTTAATGTATTAACTCTTACTCTGGCATAATGGTTAAGGTCTTAACTCTTACTCTGGACTAATGGTTAAGGTCTTAACTCTTACTCTGGCATCATGGTTAAGGTCTTAACTCTTATTCTGGACTAATGGTTAAGGTCTTAACTCTTACTCTGGGATCATGGTTAAGTTCGTAACTCTTACTGTGGCCTATTGGTTAAGGTCCTAACTCTTACTCTGGCATCATGGTTAATGTCTTAACTCTTACTCTGGCATCATGGTTAAGGTCTTAACTCTTACTCTGGACTAATGGTTAAGGTCTTAACTCTTACTCTGGCATCACGGTTAAGGTCTTAACTCTTACTCTGGACTAATGGTTAAAGTCTTAACTCTTACTCTGGGCTAATGGTTAAGGTCTTAACTCTTACTCTGGACTAATGGTTAAGGTCTTAACTCTTACTCTGGACTAATGGTTAAGGTCTTAACTCTTACTCTGGACTAATGGTTAAGGTCTTATCTCTTACTCTGGGCTAATGATTAAGGTCTTAACTCTTACTCTGGCATCATGGTTAAGGTCTTAACTCTTACTCTGGGATCATGGTTAAGGTCTTAACTCTTACTCTGGACTAATGGTTAAGGTCTTAACTCTTACTCTGGCATCACGGTTAAGGTCTTAACTCTTACTCTGGACTAATGGTTAAGGTCTTAACTCTTACTCTGGGCTAATGATTAAGGTCGTAACTCTTACTCTGGCATCATGGTTAAGGTCTTAACTCTTACTCTGGACTAATGGTTAAGGTCTTAAATCTTACTCTGGCATCACGGTTAAGGTCTTAACTCTTACTCCGGACTAATGGTTAAGGTCTTAACTCTTACTCTGGACTAATGGTTAAGGTCTTAGACTCTTACTCTCGACTAATGGTTAAGGTCTTACTCTTACTCTGGCATCATGGTTAAGGTCTTAGACTCTTACTCTGGAATAATGGTTAAGGTCTTAACTCTTACTCTGGACTAATGGTTAAGGTCTTAACTCTTACTCTGGACTAATGGTTAAGATCTTAGACTCTTACTCTCGACTAATGGTTAAGGTCTTAACTCTTACTCTGGCATCATGGTTAAGGTCTTAACTCTGGCATCATGGTTAAGGTCTTAACTCTTACTCTGGACTAATGTTAAGGTCTTAACTCTTAGTCTGGCATCATGGTTAAGGTCTTAACTCTTACTCTGGACTAATGGTTAAGGTCTTCACTCTTACTCTGGCATCATGGTTAAGGTCTTAACTCTTACTCTGGCATCATGGTTAAGGTCTTAACTCTTACTCTGGACTAATGGTTAAGGTCTTAGACTCTTACTCTGGACTAATGGTTAAGGTCTTAACTCTTACTCTGGCATCATGGTTAAGGTCTTAGACTCTTACTCTGGACTAATGGTTAAGGTCTTAACTCTTACTCTGGACTAATGGTTAAGGTCTTAACTCTTACTCTGGCATCATGGTTAAGGTCTTAGACTCTTACTCTGGACTAATGGTTAAGGTCTTAACTCATACTCTGGACTAATGGTTAAGGTCTTAACTCTTACTCTGGACTAATGGTTAATGTATTAACTCTTACTCTGGCATAATGGTTAAGGTCTTAACTCTTACTCTGGACTAATGGTTAAGGTCTTAACTCTTACTCTGGCATCATGGTTAAGGTCTTAACTCTAATTCTGGACTAATGGTTAAGGTCTTAACTCTTACTCTGGGATCATGGTTAAGTTCGTAACTCTTACTGTGGCCTATTGGTTAAGGTCCTAACTCTTACTCTGGCATCATGGTTAATGTCTTAACTCTTACTCTGGCATCATGGTTAAGGTCTTAACTCTTACTCTGGACTAATGGTTAAGGTCTTAACTCTTACTCTGGCATCACGGTTAAGGTCTTAACTCTTACTCTGGACTAATGGTTAAAGTCTTAACTCTTACTCTGGGCTAATGGTTAAGGTCTTAACTCTTACTCTGGACTAATGGTTAAGGTCTTAACTCTTACTCTGGACTAATGGTTAAGGTCTTAACTCTTACTCTGGACTAATGGTTAAGGTCTTATCTCTTACTCTGGGCTAATGGTTAAAGTCTTAACTCTTACTCTGGGCTAATGGTTAAGGTCTTAACTCTTACTCTGGACTAATGGTTAAGGTCTTAACTCTTACTCTGGACTAATGGTTAAGGTCTTAACTCTTACTCTGGACTAATGGTTAAGGTCTTATCTCTTACTCTGGGCTAATGATTAAGGTCTTAACTCTTACTCTGGCATCATGGTTAAGGTCTTAACTCTTACTCTGGGATCATGGTTAAGGTCTTAACTCTTACTCTGGACTAATGGTTAAGGTCTTAACTCTTACTCTGGCATCACGGTTAAGGTCTTAACTCTTACTCTGGACTAATGGTTAAGGTCTTAACTCTTACTCTGGGCTAATGATTAAGGTCGTAACTCTTACTCTGGCATCATGGTTAAGGTCTTAACTCTTACTCTGGACTAATGGTTAAGGTCTTAACTCTTACTCTGGCATCACGGTTAAGGTCTTAACTCTTACTCCGGACTAATGGTTAAGGTCTTAACTCTTACTCTGGACTAATGGTTAAGGTCTTAGACTCTTACTCTCGACTAATGGTTAAGGTCTTACTCTTACTCTGGCATCATGGTTAAGGTCTTAGACTCTTACTCTGGAATAATGGTTAAGGTCTTAACTCTTACTCTGGACTAATGGTTAAGGTCTTAACTCTTACTCTGGACTAATGGTTAAGATCTTAGACTCTTACTCTCGACTAATGGTTAAGGTCTTAACTCTTACTCTGGCATCATGGTTAAGGTCTTAACTCTGGCATCATGGTTAAGGTCTTAACTCTTACTCTGGACTAATGGTTAAGGTCTTAGACTCTTACTCTGGACTAATGGTTAAGGTCTTAAATCTTTCTCTGGGCTAATGGTTAAGGTCTTAGACTCTTACTCTGGCATCAAGGTTAAGGTCTTAACTCTTACTCTGGCATCATGGTTAAGGTCTTAACTCTTACTCTGGACTAATGGTTAAGGTCTTAACTCTTACTCTGGACTAATGGTTAAGGTCCTAACTCTTACTCTGGACTAATGGTTAAGGTCTTAACTCTTACTCTTGCATCATCGTTAAGGTCTTAACTCTTACTCTGGCATCATGGTTAAGGTCTTAACTCTTACTCTGGCATCATGGTTAAGGTCTTAACTCTTACTCTGGACTAATGGTTAAGGTCTTAACTCTTACTCTGGGATCATGGTTAAGTTTGTAACTCTTACTGTGGCCTATTGGTTAAGGTCCTAACTCTTACTCTGGCATCATGGTTAAGGTCTTAGACTCATACTCTGGCATCATGGTTAAGATCTTTTCTCTTACTCTGGACTAATGGTTAAGTTCTTAACTCTTACTCTGGCATCATGGTTAAGGTCTTAGACTCTTACTCTGGACTAATGGTTAAGGTCTTAACTCTTACTCTGGGCTAATGGTTAAGGTCTTAACTCTTACTCTGGACTAATGGTTAAGGTCTTATCTCTTACTCTGGACTACTGGTTAATGTCTTAACTCTTACTCTGGCATCATGGTTAAGGTCTTAACTCTCACTCTGACATCATGGTTAAGGTCTTAACTCTTACTCTGTACTCATGGTTAAGGTCTTAACTCTTACTCTGGCATCATGGTTAAGGTCTTAACTCTTACTCTGGACTAATGGTTAAGGTCTTAACTCTTACTCTGGAATCATGGTTAAGGTCTTAACTCTTACTCTGGACTAATGGTTACGGTCTTAACTCTTACTCTGGACTAATGGTTAAGGTCTTAACTCTTACACTGGCATCATGGTTAAGGGCTTAACTCTTACTCTGGACTAATGGTTAAGGTCTTAGACTCTTACTCTGGACTAATGGTTAAGGTCTTAACTCTTTCTCTGGGCTAATGGTTAAGGTCTTAGACTCTTACTCTGGCATCATGGTTAAGGTCTTAGACTCTTACTCTGGCATCAAGGTTAAGGTCTTAACTCTTACTCTGGCATCATGGTTAAGGTCTTTACTCTTACTCTGGACTAATGGTTAAGGTCTTAGACTCTTACTCTGGACTTATGGTTAAGGTCTTAACTCTTACTCTGGCATCATGGTTAAGGTCTTAGACTCTTACTCTGGACTAATGGTTAAGGTCTTAACTCTTACTCTGGACTAATGGTTAAGGTCTTAACTCTTACTCTGGACCAATGGTTAAGGTATTAACTCTTACTCTGGACTAATGGTTAAGGTCTTAACTCTTACTCTGGACTAATGGTTAAGGTCTTAACTCTTACTCTGGACTAATGGTTAAGGTCTTATCTCTTACTCTGGGCTAATGATTAAGGTCTTAACTCTTACTCTGGCATCATGGTTAAGGTCTTAACTCTTACTCTGGACTAATGGTTAAGGTCTTAACTCTTACTCTGGCATCACGGTTAAGGTCTTAACTCTTACTCTGGACTAATGGTTAAGGTCTTAACTCTTACTCTGGGCTAATGGTTAAGGTCTTAACTCTTACTCTGGACTAATGGTTAAGGTCTTAACTCTTACTCTGGACTAATGGTTAAGGTCTTAACTCTTACTCTGGCATCATGGTTAAGTTCGTAACTCTTACTGTGGCCTATTGGTTAAGGTCCTAACTCTTACTCTGGCATCATGGTTAATGTCTTAACTCCTACTCTGGCATCATGGTTAAGGTCTTAACTCTTACTCTGGACTAATGGTTAAGGTCTTAACTCTTACTCTAGCATCACGGTTAAGGTCTTAACTCTTACTCTGGGCTAATGGTTAAGGTCTTAACTCTTACTCTGGACTAATGGTTAAGGTCTTAACTCTTACTCTGGACTAATGGTTAAGGTCTTAACTCTTACTCTGGGCTAATGATTAAGGTCTTAATTCTTACTCTGGCATCATGGTTAAGGTCTTAACTCTTACTCTGGACTAATGGTTAAGGTCTTAACTCTTACTCTGGCATCATGGTTAAGGTCTTAACTCTTACTCTGGACTAATGGTTAAGGTCTTAACTCTTACTCTGGACTAATGGTTACGGTCTTAACTCTTACTCTAGCATCATGGTTAAGGTCTTAACTCTTACTCTGGACTAATGGTTAAGGTCTTCACTCTTACTCTGGCATCATGGTTAAGGTCTTAACTCTTACTCTGGCATCATGGTTAAGGTCTTAACTCTTACTCTGGACTAATGGTTAAGGTCTTAGACTCTTACTCTGGACTAATGGTTAAGGTCTTAACTCTTACTCTGGCATCATGGTTAAGGTCTTAGACTCTTACTCTGGACTAATGGTTAAGGTCTTAACTCTTACTCTGGACTAATGGTTAAGGTCTTAGACTCTTACTCTCGACTAATGGTTAAGGTCTTAACTCTTACTCTGGCATCATGGTTAAGGTCTTAGACTCTTACTCTGGACTAATGGTTAAGGTCTTAACTCATACTCTGGACTAATGGTTAAGGTCTTAACTCTTACTCTGGACTAATGGTTAATGTATTAACTCTTACTCTGGCATAATGGTTAAGGTCTTAACTCTTACTCTGGACTAATGGTTAATGTCTTAACTCTTACTCTGGGCTAATGGTTAAGGTCTTAACTCTTACTCTGGACTAATGGTTAAGGTCTTAACTCTTACTCTGGCATCACGGTTAAGGTCTTAACTCTTACTCTGGACTAATGGTTAAAGTCTTAACTCTTACTCTGGGCTAATGGTTAAGGTCTTAACTCTTACTCTGGACTAATGGTTAAGGTCTTAACTCTTACTCTGGACTAATGGTTAAGGTCTTAACTCTTACTCTGGACTAATGGTTAAGGTCTTATCTCTTACTCTGGGCTAATGATTAAGGTCTTAACTATTACTCTGGCATCATGGTTAAGGTCTTAACTCTTACTCTGGGATCATGGTTAAGGTCTTAACTCTTACTCTGGACTAATGGTTAAGGTCTTAACTCTTACTCTGGCATCACGGTTAAGGTCTTAACTCTTACTCTGGACTAATGGTTAAGGTCTTAACTCTTACTCTGGGCTAATGATTAAGGTCGTAACTCTTACTCTGGCATCATGGTTAAGGTCTTAACTCTTACTCTGGACTAATGGTTAAGGTCTTAACTCTTACTCTGGCATCACGGTTAAGGTCTTAACTCTTACTCCGGACTAATGGTTAAGGTCTTAACTCTTACTCTGGACTAATGGTTACGGTCTTAACTCTTACTCTAGCATCATGGTTAAGGTCTTAACTCTTACTCTGGACTAATGGTTAAGGTCTTAACTCTTACTCTGGCATCATGGTTAAGGTCTTAACTCTTACTCTGGACTAATGGTTAAGGTCTTAGACTCTTACTCTGGACTAATGGTTAAGGTCTTAACTCTTACTCTGGACTAATGGTTAAGGTCTTAACTCTTACTCTGGACTAATGGTTAAGGTCTTAGACTCTTACTCTCGACTAATGGTTGAGGTCTTACTCTTACTCTGGCATCATGGTTAAGGTCTTAGACTCTTACTGTGGCCTATTGGTTAAGGTCCTAACTCTTACTCTGGCATCATGGTTAATGTCTTAACTCTTACTCTGGACTAATGGTTAAGGTCTTAACTCTTACTCTGGCATCATGGTTAAGGTCTTAACTCTTACTCTGGACTAATGGTTAAGGTCTTAACTCTTACTCTGGGATCATGGTTAAGTTCGTAACTCTTACTGTGGCCTATTGGTTAAGGTCTTAGACTCTTACTCTCGACTAATGGTTAAGGTCTTAACTCTTACTCTGGCATCATGGTTAAGGTCTTAGACTCTTACTCTGGACTAATGGATAAGGTCTTAACCCATACTCTGGACTAATGGTTAAGGTCTTAACTCTTACTCTGGACTTATGGTTAAGGTCTTAACTCTTACTCTGGACTAATGGTTACGGTCTTAACTCTTACTCTAGCATCATGGTTAAGGTCTTAACTCTTACTCTGGACTAATGGTTAAGGTCTTCACTCTTACTCTGGCATCATGGTTAAGGTCTTAACTCTTACTCTGGCATCATGGTTAAGGTCTTAACTCTTACTCTGGACTAATGGTTAAGGTCTTAGACTCTTACTCTGGACTTATGGTTAAGGTCTTAACTCTTACTCTGGCATCATGGTTAAGGTCTTAACTCTTACTCTGGACTAATGGTTAAGGTCTGAACTCTTACTCTGGCATCATGGTTAAGGTCTTAACTCTTACTCTGGACTAATGGTTAAGGTCTGAACTCTTACTCTGGCATCATGGTTAAGGTCTTAACTCTTACTCTGGACTAATGGTTAAGGTCTTAGACTCTTACTCTCGACTAATGGTTAAGGTCTTAACTCTTACTCTGGCATCATGGTTAAGGTCTTAGACTCTTACTCTGGACTAATGGATAAGGTCTTAACCCATACTCTGGACTAATGGTTAAGGTCTTAACTCTTACTCTGGACTTATGGTTAAGGTATTAACTCTTACTCTGGCATCATGGTTAAGGTCTTAACTCTTACTCTGGACTAATGGTTAAGGTCTTAACTCTTACTCTGGCATCATGGTTAAGGTCTTAACTCTTACTCTGGACTAATGGTTAAGGTCTTAACTCTTACTCTGGGATCATGGTTAAGTTCGTAACTCTTACTGTGGCCTATTGGTTAAGGTCCTAACTCTTACTCTGGCATCATGGTTAATGTCTTAACTCTTACTCTGGACTAATGGTTAAGGTCTTAACTCTTACTCTGGCATCATGGTTAAGGTCTTAACTCTTACTCTGGACTAATGGTTAAGGTCTTAACTCTTACTCTGGGATCATGGTTAAGTTCGTAACTCTTACTGTGGCCTATTGGTTAAGGTCCTAACTCTTACTCTGGCATCATGGTTAATGTCTTAACTCTTACTCTGGCATCATGGTTAAGGTCTTAACTCTTACTCTGGACTAATGGTTAAGGTCTTAACTCTTACTCTGGCATCACGGTTAAGGTCTTAACTCTTACTCTGGACTAATGGTTAAAGTCTTAACTCTTACTCTGGGCTAATGGTTAAGGTCTTAACTCTTACTCTGGACTAATGGTTAAGGTCTTAGACTCTTACTCTCGACTAATGGTTAAGGTCTTAACTCTTACTCTGGCATCATGGTTAAGGTCTTAGACTCTTACTCTGGACTAATGGATAAGGTCTTAACCCATACTCTGGACTAATGGTTAAGGTCTTAACTCTTACTCTGGACTTATGGTTAAGGTATTAACTCTTACTCTGGCATCATGGTTAAGGTCTTAACTCTTACTCTGGACTAATGGTTAAGGTCTTAACTCTTACTCTGGCATCATGGTTAAGGTCTTAACTCTTACTCTGGACTAATGGTTAAGGTCTTAACTCTTACTCTGGGATCATGGTTAAGTTCGTAACTCTTACTGTGGCCTATTGGTTAAGGTCCTAACTCTTACTCTGGCATCATGGTTAATGTCTTAACTCTTACTCTGGCATCATGGTTAAGGTCTTAACTCTTACTCTGGACTAATGGTTAAGGGCTTAACTCTTACTCTGGCATCACGGTTAAGGTCTTAACTCTTACTCAGGACTAATGGTTAAAGTCTTAACTCTTACTCTGGGCTAATGGTTAAGGTCTTAACTCTTACTCTGGACTAATGGTTAAGGTCTTAACTCTTACTCTGGACTAATGGTTAAGGTCTTAGACTCTTACTCTCGACTAATGGTTAAGGTCTTAACTCTTACTCTGGCATCATGGTTAAGGTCTTAGACTCTTACTCTGGACTAATGGTTAAGGTCTTAACTCATACTCTGGACTAATGGTTAAGGTCTTAACTCTTACTCTGGACTAATGGTTAAGGTATTAACTCTTACTCTGGCATCATGGTTAAGGTCTTAACTCTTACTCTGGACTAATGGTTAAGGTCTTAACTCTTACTCTGGCATCATGGTTAAGGTCTTAACTCTTACTCTGGACTAATGGTTAAGGTCTTAACTCTTACTCTGGGATCATGGTTAAGTTCGTAACTCTTACTGTGGCCTATTGGTTAAGGTCCTAACTCTTACTCTGGCATCATGGTTAATGTCTTAACTCTTACTCTGGCATCATGGTTAAGGTCTTAACTCTTACTCTGGACTAATGGTTAAGGTCTTAACTCTTACTCTGGCATCACGGTTAAGGTCTTAACTCTTACTCTGGACTAATGGTTAAGGTCTTAACTCTTACTCTGGACTAATGGTTAAGGTCTTATCTCTTACTCTGGGCTAATGATTAAGGTCTTAACTCTTACTCTGGCATCATGGTTAAGGTCTTAACTCCTACTCTGGCATCATGGTTAAGGTCTTAACTCTTACTCTGGACTAATGGTTAAGGTCTTAACTCTTACTCTGGCATCACGGTTAAGGTCTTAACTCTTACTCTGGACTAATGGTTAAGGTCTTAACTCTTACTCTGTGCTAATGATTAAGGTCTTAACTCTTACTCTGGCATCATGGTTAAGGTCTTAACTCTTACTCTGGACTAATGGTTAAGGTCTTAACTCTTACTCTGGCATCACGGTTAAGGTCTTAACTCTTACTCCGGACTAATGGTTAAGGTCTTAACTCTTACTCTGGAGTAATGGTTACGGTCTTAACTCTTACTCTAGCATCATGGTTAAGGTCTTAACTCTTACTCTGGACTAATGGTTATGGTCTTAACTCTTACTCTGGCATCATGGTTAAGGTCTTAACTCTTACTCTGGACTAATGGTTAAGGTCTTAGACTCTTACTCTGGACTAATGGTTAAGGTCTTAACTCTTACTCTGGCATCATGGTTAAGGTCTTAGACTCTTACTCTGGACTAATGGTTAAGGTCTAAACTCTTACTCTGGACTAATGGTTAAGGTCTTAGACTCTTACTCTCGACTAATGGTTAAGGTCTTACTCTTACTCTGGCATCATGGTTAAGGTCTTAGACTCTTACTCTGGACTAATGGTTAAGGTCTTAACTCATACTCTGGACTAATGGTTAAGGTCTTAACTCTTACTCTGGACTAATGGTTAAGGTCCTAACTCTTACTCTGGCATCATGGTTAAGGTCTTAACTCTTACTCTGGACTAATGGTTAAGGTCTTAACTCTTACTCTGGGATCATGGTTAAGTTCGTAACTCTTACTGTGGCCTATTGGTTAAGGTCCTAACTCTTACTCTGGCATCATGGTTAATGTCTTAACTCTTACTCTGGCATCATGGTTAAGGTCTTAACTCTTACTCTGGACTAATGGTTAAGGTCTTAACTCTTACTCTGGACTAATGGTTAAGGTCTTATCTCTTACTCTGGGCTAATGATTAAGGTCTTAACTCTTACTCTGGCATCATGGTTAAGATCTTAACTCTTACTCTGGCATCATGGTTAAGGTCTTAACTCTTACTCTGGACTAATGGTTAAGGTCTTAACTCTTACTCTGGCATCACGGTTAAGGTCTTAACTCTTACTCTGGACTAATGGTTAACGTCTTAACTCTTACTCTGGGCTAATGATTAAGGTCTTAACTCTTACTCTGGCATCATGGTTAAGGTCTTAACTCTTACTCTGGACTAATGGTTAAGGTCTTAACTCTTACTCTGGCATCACGGTTAAGGTCTTAACTCTTACTCCGGACTAATGGTTAAGGTCTTAACTCTTACTCTGGACTAATGGTTACGGTCTTAACTCTTACTCTAGCATCATGGTTAAGGTCTTAACTCTTACTCTGGACTAATGGTTAAGGTCTTAACTCTTACTCTGGCATCATGGTTAAGGTCTTAACTCTTACCCTGGACTAATGGTTAAGGTCTTAGACTCTTACTCTGGACTAATGGTTAAGGTCTTAACTCTTACTCTGGACTAATGGTTAAGGTCTTAACTCTTACTCTGGACTAATGGTTAAGGTCTTAGACTCTTACTCTCGACTAATGGTTAAGGTCTTACTCTTACTCTGGCATCATGGTTAAGGTCTTAGACTCTTACTCTGGACTAATGGTTAAGGTCTTAACTCTTACTCTGGACTTATGGTTATGGTATTAACTCTTACTCTGGCATCATGGTTAAGGTCTTAACTCTTACTCTGGACTAATGGTTAAGGTCTTAACTCTTACTCTGGCATCATGGTTAAGGTCTTAACTCTTACTCTGGACTAATGGTTAAGGTCTTAACTCTTACTCTGGGATCATGGTTAAGTTCGTAACTCTTACTGTGGCCTATTGGTTAAGGTCCTAACTCTTACTCTGGCATCATGGCTAATGTCTTAACTCTTACTCTGCCATCATGGTTAAGGTCTTAACTCTTACTCTGGACTAATGGTTAAGGGCTTAACTCTTACTCTGGCATCACGGTTAAGGTCTTAACTCTTACTCTGGACTAATGGTTAAAATCTTAACTCTTACTCTGGCATCACGGTTAAGGTCTTAACTCTTACTCTGGACTAATGGTTAAGGTCTTAACTCTTACTCTGGGCTAATGATTAAGGTCTTAACTCTTACTCTGGCATCATGGTTAAGGTCTTAACTCTTACTCTGGACTAATGGTTAAGGTCTTAACTCTTACTCTGGCATCACGGTTAAGGTCTTAACTCTTACTCCGGACTAATGGTTAAGGTCTTAACTCTTACTCTGGAGTAATGGTTACGGTCTTAACTCTTACTCTAGCATCATGGTTAAGGTCTTAACTCTTACTCTGGACTAATGGTTAAGGTCTTAACTCTCACTCTGGCATCATGGTTAAGGTCTTAACTCTTACTCTGGCATCATGGTTAAGGTCTTAGACTCTTACTCTGGACTAATGGTTAAGGTCTAAACTCTTACTCTGGACTAATGGTTAAGGTCTTAGACTCTTACTCTCGACTAATGGTTAAGGTCTTACTCTTACTCTGGCATCATGGTTAAGGTCTTAGACTCTTACTCTGGACTAATGGTTAAGGTCTTAACTCATACTCTGGACTAATGGTTAAGGTCTTAACTCTTACTCTGGACTAATGGTTAAGGTATTAACTCTTACTCTGGCATCATGGTTAAGGTCTTAACTCTTACTCTGGACTAATGGTTAAGGTCTTAACTCTTACTCTGGCATCATGGTTAAGGTCTTAACTCTTACTCTGGACTAATGGTTAAGGTCTTAACTCTTACTCTGGGATCATGGTTAAGTTCGTAACTCTTACTGTGGCCTATTGGTTAAGGTCCTAACTCTTACTCTGGCATCATGGTTAATGTCTTAACTCTTACTCTGGCATCATGGTTAAGGTCTTAACTCTTACTCTGGACTAATGGTTAAGGTCTTAACTCTTACTCTGGCATCACGGTTAAGGTCTTAACTCTTACTCTGGACTAATGGTTAAAGTCTTAACTCTTACTCTGGGCTAATGGTTAAGGTCTTAACTCTTACTCTGGACTAATGGTTAAGGTCTTAACTCTTTCTCTGGACTAATGGTTAAGGTCTTAACTCTTACTCTGGACTAATGGTTAAGGTCTTATCTCTTACTCTGGGCTAATGATTAAGGTCTTAACTCTTACTCTGGCATCATGGTTAAGATCTTAACTCTTACTCTGGCATCATGGTTAAGGTCTTAACTCTTACTCTGGACTAATGGTTAAGGTCTTAACTCTTACTCTGGCATCACGGTTAAGGTCTTAACTCTTACTCTGGACTAATGGTTAACGTCTTAACTCTTACTCTGGGCTAATGATTAAGGTCTTAACTCTTACTCTGGCATCATGGTTAAGGTCTTAACTCTTACTCTGGACTAATGGTTAAGGTCTTAACTCTTACTCTGGCATCACGGTTAAGGTCTTAACTCTTACTCCGGACTAATGGTTAAGGTCTTAACTCTTACTCTGGACTAATGGTTACGGTCTTAACTCTTACTCTAGCATCATGGTTAAGGTCTTAACTCTTACTCTGGACTAATGGTTAAGGTCTTAGACTCTTACTCTGGACTAATGGTTAAGGTCTTAACTCTTACTCTGGCATCATGGTTAAGGTCTTAGACTCTTACTCTGGACTAATGGTTAAGGTCTAAACTCTTACTCTGGACTAATGGTTAAGGTCTTAGACTCTTATTCTCGACTAATGGTTAAGGTCTTACTCTTACTCTGGCATCATGGTTAAGGTCTTAGACTCTTACTCTGGACTAATGGTTAAGGTCTTAACTCATACTCTGGACTAATGGTTAAGGTCTTAACTCTTACTCTGGACTAATGGTTAAGGTATTAACTCTTACTCTGGCATCATGGTTAAGGTCTTAACTCTTACTCTGGACTAATGGTTAAGGTCTTAACTCTTACTCTGGCATCATGGTTAAGGTCTTAACTCTTACTCTGGACTAATGGTTAAGGTCTTAACTCTTACTCTGGGATCATGGTTAAGTTCGTAACTCTTACTGTGGCCTATTGGTTAAGGTCCTAACTCTTACTCTGGCATCATGGTTAATGTCTTAACTCTTACTCTGGCATCATGGTTAAGGTCTTAACTCTTACTCTGGACTAATGGTTAAGGTCTTAACTCTTACTCTGGCATCACGGTTAAGGTCTTAACTCTTACTCTGGACTAATGGTTAAAGTCTTAACTCTTACTCTGGGCTAATGGTTAAGGTCTTAACTCTTACTCTGGACTAATGGTTAAGGTCTTAACTCTTACTCTGGACTAATGGTTAAGGTCTTAACTCTTACTCTGGACTAATGGTTAAGGTCTTATCTCTTACTCTGGGCTAATGATTAAGGTCTTAACTCTTACTCTGGCATCATGGTTAAGATCTTAACTCTTACTCTGGCATCATGGTTAAGGTCTTAACTCTTACTCTGGACTAATGGTTAAGGTCTTAACTCTTACTCTGGCATCACGGTTAAGGTCTTAACTCTTACTCTGGACTAATGGTTAACGTCTTAACTCTTACTCTGGGCTAATGATTAAGGTCTTAACTCTTACTCTGGCATCATGGTTAAGGTCTTAACTCTTACTCTGGACTAATGGTTAAGGTCTTAACTCTTACTCTGGCATCACGGTTAAGGTCTTAACTCTTACTCCGGACTAATGGTTAAGGTCTTAACTCTTACTCTGGACTAATGGTTACGGTCTTAACTCTTACTCTAGCATCATGGTTAAGGTCTTAACTCTTACTCTGGACTAATGGTTAAGGTCTTAACTCTTACTCTGGCATCATGGTTAAGGTCTTAACTCTTACCCTGGACTAATGGTTAAGGTCTTAGACTCTTACTCTGGACTAATGGTTAAGGTCTTAACTCTTACTCTGGACTAATGGTTAAGGTCTTAACTCTTACTCTGGACTAATGGTTAAGGTCTTAGACTCTTACTCTCGACTAATGGTTAAGGTCTTACTCTTACTCTGGCATCATGGTTAAGGTCTTAGACTCTTACTCTGGACTAATGGTTAAGGTCTTAACTCTTACTCTGGACTTATGGTTATGGTATTAACTCTTACTCTGGCATCATGGTTAAGGTCTTAACTCTTACTCTGGACTAATGGTTAAGGTCTTAACTCTTACTCTGGCATCATGGTTAAGGTCTTAACTCTTACTCTGGACTAATGGTTAAGGTCTTAACTCTTACTCTGGGATCATGGTTAAGTTCGTAACTCTTACTGTGGCCTATTGGTTAAGGTCCTAACTCTTACTCTGGCATCATGGTTAATGTCTTAACTCTTACTCTGGCATCATGGTTAAGGTCTTAACTCTTACTCTGGACTAATGGTTAAGGGCTTAACTCTTACTCTGGCATCACGGTTAAGGTCTTAACTCTTACTCTGGACTAATGGTTAAAATCTTAACTCTTACTCTGGCATCACGGTTAAGGTCTTAACTCTTACTCTGGACTAATGGTTAAGGTCTTAACTCTTACTCTGGGCTAATGATTAAGGTCTTAACTCTTACTCTGGCATCATGGTTAAGGTCTTAACTCTTACTCTGGACTAATGGTTAAGGTCTTAACTCTTACTCTGGCATCACGGTTAAGGTCTTAACTCTTACTCCGGACTAATGGTTAAGGTCTTAACTCTTACTCTGGAGTAATGGTTACGGTCTTACCTCTTACTCTAGCATCATGGTTAAGGTCTTAACTCTTACTCTGGACTAATGGTTAAGGTCTTAACTCTTACTCTGGCATCATGGTTAAGGTCCTAACTCTTACTCTGGCATCATGGTTAAGGTCTTAGACTCTTACTCTGGACTAATGGTTAAGGTCTAAACTCTTACTCTGGACTAATGGTGAAAGTCTTAGACTCTTACTCTCGACTAATGGTTAAGGTCTTACTCTTACTCTGGCATCATGGTTAAGGTCTTAGACTCTTACTCTGGACTAATGGTTAAGGTCTTAACTCATACTCTGGACTAATGGTTAAGGTCTTAACTCTTACTCTGGACTAATGGTTAAGGTATTAACTCTTACTCTGGCATCATGGTTAAGGTCTTATCTCTTACTCTGGACTAATGGTTAAGGTCTTAACTCTTACTCTGGCATCATGGTTAAGGTCTTAACTCTTACTCTGGACTAATGGTTAAGGTCTTAACTCTTACTCTGGGATCATGGTTAAGTTCGTAACTCTTACTGTGGCCTATTGGTTAAGGTCCTAACTCTTACTCTGGCATCATGGTTAATGTCTTAACTCTTACTCTGGCATCATGGTTAAGGTCTTAACTCTTACTCTGGACTAATGGTTAAGGTCTTAACTCTTACTCTGGCATCACGGTTAAGGTCTTAACTCTTACTCTGGACTAATGGTTAAAATCTTAACTCTTACTCTGGGCTAATGGTTAAGGTCTTAACTCTTACTCTGGACTAATGGTTAAGGTCTTAACTCTTTCTCTGGACTAATGGTTAAGGTCTTAACTCTTACTCTGGACTAATGGTTAAGGTCTTATCTCTTACTCTGGGCTAATGATTAAGGTCTTAACTCTTACTCTGGCATCATGGTTAAGATCTTAACTCTTACTCTGGCATCATGGTTAAGGTCTTAACTCTTACTCTGGACTAATGGTTAAGGTCTTAACTCTTACTCTGGCATCACGGTTAAGGTCTTAACTCTTACTCTGGACTAATGGTTAACATCTTAACTCTTACTCTGGGCTAATGATTAAGGTCTTAACTCTTACTCTGGCATCATGGTTAAGGTCTTAACTCTTACTCTGGACTAATGGTTAAGGTCTTAACTCTTACTCTGGCATCACGGTTAAGGTCTTAACTCTTACTCCGGACTAATGGTTAAGGTCTTAACTCTTTACTCTGGACTAATGGTTACGGTCTTAACTCTTACTCTAGCATCATGGTTAAGGTCTTAACTCTTACTCTGGACTAATGGTTAAGGTCTTAACTCTTACTCTGGCATCATGGTTAAGGTCTTAACTCTTACCCTGGACTAATGGTTAAGGTCTTAGACTCTTACTCTGGACTAATGGTTAAGGTCTTAACTCTTACTCTGGACTAATGGTTAAGGTCTTAACTCTTACTCTGGACTAATGGTTAAGGTCTTAGACTCTTACTCTCGACTAATGGTTTAGGTCTTACTCTTACTCTGGCATCATGGTTAAGGTCTTAGACTCTTACTCTGGACTAATGGTTAACGTCTTAACTCTTACTATGGGCTAATGATTAAGGTCTTAACTCTTACTCTGGCATCATGGTTAAGGTCTTAACTCTTACTCTGGACTAATGGTTAAGGTCTTAACTCTTACTCTGGCATCACGGTTAAGGTCTTAACTCTTACTCCGGACTAATGGTTAAGGTCTTAACTCTTACTCTGGACTAATGGTTATGGTCTTAACTCTTACTCTGGGATCATGGTTAAGTTCGTAACTCTTACTGTGGCCTATTGGTTAAGGTCCTAACTCTTACTCTGGCATCATGGTTAATGTCTTAACTCTTACTCTGGCATCATGGTTAAGGTCTTAACTCTTACTCTGGACTAATGGTTAAGGGCTTAACTCTTACTCTGGCATCACGGTTAAGGTCTTAACTCTTACTCTGGACTAATGGTTAAAATCTTAACTCTTACTCTGGGCTAATGGTTAAGGTCTTAACTCTTACTCTGGACTAATGGTTAAGGTCTTAACTCTTACTCTGGACTAATGGTTAAGGTCTTAACTCTTACTCTGGACTAATGGTTAAGGTCTTATATCTTACTCTGGGCTAATGATTAAGGTCTTAACTCTTACTCTGGCATCATGGTTAAGGTCTTAACTCTTACTCTGGCATCATGGTTAAGGTCTTAACTCTTACTCTGGACTAATGGTTAAGGTCTTAATTCTTACTCTGGCATCACGGTTAAGGTCTTAACTCTTACTCTGGACTAATGGATAAGGTCTTAACTCTTACTCTGGACTAATGGTTAAGGTCTTAACTCTTACTCTAGCATCATGGTTAAGGTCTTAACTCTTACTCTGGACTAATGGTTAAGGTCTTAACTCTTACTCTGGCATCATGGTTAAGGTCTTAACTCTTACTCTGGCATCATGGTTAAGGTCTTAACTCTTACTATGGACTAATGGTTAAGGTCTTAACTCTTACTCTGGACTAATGGTTAAGGTCTTAACTCTTACTCTGGCATCATGGTTAAGGTCTTAGACTCTTACTCTGGAATAATGGTTAAGGTCTTAACTCTTACTCTGGCATCACGGTTAAGGTCTTAACTCTTACTCTGGACTAATGGTTAAGGTCTTAACTCTTACTCTGGGCTAATGGTTAAGGTCTTAACTCTTACTCTGGACTAATGGTTAAGGTCTTAACTCTTACTCTGGACAAATGGTTAAGGTCTTAGACTCTTACTCTGGCATCATGGTTAATATCTTAACTCTTACTCTGGCATCATGGTTAAGGTCTTAACTCTTACTCTGGACTAATGGTTAAGGTCTTAACTCTTACTCTAGAATCACGGTTAAGGTCTTAACTCTTACTCTGGGCTAATGGTTAAGGTCTTAACTCTTACTCTGGACTAATGGTTAAGGTCTTAACTCTTACTCTGGACTAATGGTTAAGGTCTTAACTCTTACTCTGGACTAATGGTTAAGGTCTTAACTCTTACTCTGGGCTAATGATTAAGGTCTTAACTCTTACTCTGGCATCATGGTTAAGGTCTTAACTCTTACTCTGGACTATTGGTTAAGGTCTTAACTCTTACTCTGGACTAATGGTTACGGTCTTAACTCTTATTCTAGCATCATGGTTAAGGTCTTAACTCTTACTCTGGACTAATGGTTAAGGTCTTAACTCTTACTCTGGCATCATGGTTAAGGTCTTAACTCTTACTCTGGTCTAATGGTTAAGGTCTTAGACTCTTACTCTGGACTAATGGTTAAGGTCTTAACTCTTACTCTGGCATCATGGTTAAGGTCCTAGACTCTTACTCTGGACTAATGGTTAAGGTCTTAACTCTTACTCTGGACTAAGGTTAAGGTCTTAGACTCTTACTCTCGACTAATGGTTAAGGTCTTACTCTTACTCTGGCATCATGGTTAAGGTCTTAGACTCTTACTCTGGACTAATGGTTAAGGTCTTAACTCATACTCTGGACTAATGGTTAAGGTCTTAACTCTTACTCTGGACTAATGGTTAAGGTATTAACTCTTACTCTGGCATCATGGTTAAGGTCTTAACTCTTACTCTGGACTAATGGTTAAGGTCTTAACTCTTACTCTGGCATCATGGTTAAGGTCTTAACTCTTACTCTGGACTAATGATTAAGGTCTTAGACTCTTACTCTGGACTAATGGTTAAGGTCTTAACTCTTTCTCTGGGCTAATGGTTAAGGTCTTAGACTCTTACTCTGGCATCATGGTTAAGGTCTTAGACTCTTACTCTGGCATCAAGGTTAAGGTCTTAACTCTTACTCTGGCATCATGGTTAAGGTCTTAACTCTTACTCTGGACTAATGGTTAAGGTCTGAACTCTTACTCTGGACTAATGGTTAAGGTCTTAACTCTTACGCTGGACTCATGGTTAAGGTCTTAACTCTTACTCTGGACTAATGGTTAAGGTCTTAACTCATACTCTGGACTAATGGTTAAGGTCTTAACTCTTACTCTGGACTAATGGTTAAGGTCTTAACTCTTACTCTGGACTAATGGTTAAGGTCTTATATCTTACTCTGGGCTAATGATTAAGGTCTTAACTCTTACTCTGGCATCATGGTTAAGGTCTTAACTCTTACTCTGGCATCATGGTTAAGGTCTTAACTCTTACTCTGGACTAATGGTTAAGGTCTTAATTCTTACTCTGGCATCACGGTTAAGGTCTTAACTCTTACTCTGGACTAATGGATAAGGTCTTAACTCTTACTCTGGACTAATGGTTAAGGTCTTAACTCTTACTCTAGCATCATGGTTAAGGTCTTAACTCTTACTCTGGACTAATGGTTAAGGTCTTAACTCTTACTCTGGCATCATGGTTAAGGTCTTAACTCTTACTCTGGCATCATGGTTAAGGTCTTAACTCTTACTATGGACTAATGGTTAAGGTCTTAACTCTTACTCTGGACTAATGGTTAAGGTCTTAACTCTTACTCTGGCATCATGGTTAAGGTCTTAGACTCTTACTCTGGAATAATGGTTAAGGTCTTAACTCTTACTCTGGCATCACGGTTAAGGTCTTAACTCTTACTCTGGACTAATGGTTAAGGTCTTAACTCTTACTCTGGGCTAATGGTTAAGGTCTTAACTCTTACTCTGGACTAATGGTTAAGGTCTTAACTCTTACTCTGGACAAATGGTTAAGGTCTTAGACTCTTACTCTGGCATCATGGTTAATATCTTAACTCTTACTCTGGCATCATGGTTAAGGTCTTAACTCTTACTCTGGACTAATGGATAAGGTCTTAACTCTTACTCTAGAATCACGGTTAAGGTCTTAACTCTTACTCTGGGCTAATGGTTAAGGTCTTAACTCTTACTCTGGACTAATGGTTAAGGTCTTAACTCTTACTCTGGACTAATGGTTAAGGTCTTAACTCTTACTCTGGACTAATGGTTAAGGTCTTAACTCTTACTCTGGGCTAATGATTAAGGTCTTAACTCTTACTCTGGCATCATGGTTAAGGTCTTAACTCTTACTCTGGACTATTGGTTAAGGTCTTAACTCTTACTCTGGACTAATGGTTACGGTCTTAACTCTTATTCTAGCATCATGGTTAAGGTCTTAACTCTTACTCTGGACTAATGGTTAAGGTCTTAACTCTTACTCTGGCATCATGGTTAAGGTCTTAACTCTTACTCTGGTCTAATGGTTAAGGTCTTAGACTCTTACTCTGGACTAATGGTTAAGGTCTTAACTCTTACTCTGGCATCATGGTTAAGGTCCTAGACTCTTACTCTGGACTAATGGTTAAGGTCTTAACTCTTACTCTGGACTAAGGTTAAGGTCTTAGACTCTTACTCTCGACTAATGGTTAAGGTCTTACTCTTACTCTGGCATCATGGTTAAGGTCTTAGACTCTTACTCTGGACTAATGGTTAAGGTCTTAACTCATACTCTGGACTAATGGTTAAGGTCTTAACTCTTACTCTGGACTAATGGTTAAGGTATTAACTCTTACTCTGGCATCATGGTTAAGGTCTTAACTCTTACTCTGGACTAATGGTTAAGGTCTTAACTCTTACTCTGGCATCATGGTTAAGGTCTTAACTCTTACTCTGGACTAATGGTTAATGTCTTAACTCTTACTCTGGCATCATGGTTAAGTTCGTAACTCTTACTCTGGACTAATGGTTAAGGGCTTAACTCTTACTCTGGCATCACGGTTAAGGTCTTAACTCTTACTCTGGACTAATGGTTAAGGTCTTAACTCTTACTCTGGACTAATGGTTAAGGTCTTAGACTCTTACTCTCGACTAATGGTTAAGGTCTTACTCTTACTCTGGCATCATGGTTAAGGTCTTAGACTCTTACTCTGGACTAATGGTTAAGGTCTTAACTCTTACTCTGGACTAATGGTTAAGGTCTTAACTCTTACTCTGGACTAATGGTTAAGGTCTTAGACTCTTACTCTCGACTAATGGTTAAGGTCTTAACTCTTACTCTGGCATCATGGTTAAGGTCTTAACTCTGGCATCATGGTTAAGGTCTTAACTCTTACTCTGGACTAATGGTTAAGGTCTTAACTCTTAGTCTGGCATCATGGTTAAGGTCTTAACTCTTACTCTGGACTAATGGTTAAGGTCTTAGACTCTTACTCTGGACTAATGGTTAAGGTCTTAACTCTTTCTCTGGGCTAATGGTTAAGGTCTTAGACTCTTACTCTGGCATCATGGTTAAGGTCTTAACTCTTACTCTGGACTAATGGTTAAGGTCTTAACTCTTACTCTGGCATCACGGTTAAGGTCTTAACTCTTACTCTGGACTAATGGTTAAGGTCTTAACTCTTACTCTGGGCTAATGATTAAGGTCTTAACTCTTACTCTGGCATCATGGTTAAGGTCTTAACTCTTACTCTGGACTAATGGTTAAGGTCTTAACTCTTACTCTGGCATCACGGTTAAGGTCTTAACTCTTACTCCGGACTAATGGTTAAGGTCTTAACTCTTACTCTGGAGTAATGGTTACGGTCTTAACTCTTACTCTAGCATCATGGTTAAGGTCTTAACTCTTACTCTGGACTAATGGTTAAGGTCTTAACTCTTACTCTGGCATCATGGTTAAGGTCTTAACTCTTACTCTGGCATCATGGTTAAGGTCTTAGACTCTTACTCTGGACTAATGGTTAAGGTCTAAACTCTTACTCTGGACTAATGGTTAAGGTCTTAGACTCTTACTCTCGACTAATGGTTAAGGTCTTACTCTTAGTCTGGCATCATGGTTAAGGTCTTAGACTCTTACTCTGGACTAATGGTTAAGGTCTTAACTCATACTCTGGACTAATGGTTAAGGTCTTAACTCTTACTCTGGACTAATGGTTAAGGTATTAACTCTTACTCTGGCATCATGGTTAAGGTCTTAACTCTTACTCTGGACTAATGGTTAAGGTCTTAACTCTTACTCTGGCATCATTGTTAAGGTCTTAACTCTTACTCTGGACTAATGGTTAAGGTCTTAACTCTTACTCTGGGATCATGGTTAAGTTCGTAACTCTTACTGTGGCCTATTGGTTAAGGTCCTAACTCTTACTCTGGCATCATGGTTAATGTCTTAACTCTTACTCTGGCATCATGGTTAAGGTCTTAACTCTTACTCTGGACTAATGGTTAAGGTCTTAACTCTTACTCTGGCATCACGGTTAAGGTCTTAACTCTTACTCTGGACTAATGGTTAAAGTCTTAACTCTTACTCTGGGCTAATGGTTAAGGTCTTAACTCTTACTCTGGACTAATGGTTAAGGTCTTAACTCTTTCTCTGGACTAATGGTTAAGGTCTTAACTCTTACTCTGGACTAATGGTTAAGGTCTTATCTCTTACTCTGGGCTAATGATTAAGGTCTTAACTCTTACTCTGGCATCATGGTTAAGATCTTAACTCTTACTCTGGACTAATGGTTAACGTCTTAACTCTTACTATGGGCTAATGATTAAGGTCTTAACTCTTACTCTGGCATCATGGTTAAGGTCTTAACTCTTACTCTGGACTAATGGTTAAGGTCTTAACTCTTACTCTGGCATCACGGTTAAGGTCTTAACTCTTACTCCGGACTAATGGTTAAGGTCTTAACTCTTACTCTGGACTAATGGTTATGGTCTTAACTCTTACTCTGGGATCATGGTTAAGTTCGTAACTCTTACTGTGGCCTATTGGTTAAGGTCCTAACTCTTACTCTGGCATCATGGTTAATGTCTTAACTCTTACTCTGGCATCATGGTTAAGGTCTTAACTCTTACTCTGGACTAATGGTTAAGGGCTTAACTCTTACTCTGGCATCACGGTTAAGGTCTTAACTCTTACTCTGGACTAATGGTTAAAATCTTAACTCTTACTCTGGGCTAATGGTTAAGGTCTTAACTCTTACTCTGGACTAATGGTTAAGGTCTTAACTCTTACTCTGGACTAATGGTTAAGGTCTTAACTCTTACTCTGGACTAATGGTTAAGGTCTTATATCTTACTCTGGGCTAATGATTAAGGTCTTAACTCTTACTCTGGCATCATGGTTAAGGTCTTAACTCTTACTCTGGCATCATGGTTAAGGTCTTAACTCTTACTCTGGACTAATGGTTAAGGTCTTAATTCTTACTCTGGCATCACGGTTAAGGTCTTAACTCTTACTCTGGACTAATGGATAAGGTCTTAACTCTTACTCTGGACTAATGGTTAAGGTCTTAACTCTTACTCTAGCATCATGGTTAAGGTCTTAACTCTTACTCTGGACTAATGGTTAAGGTCTTAACTCTTACTCTGGCATCATGGTTAAGGTCTTAACTCTTACTCTGGCATCATGGTTAAGGTCTTAACTCTTACTATGGACTAATGGTTAAGGTCTTAACTCTTACTCTGGACTAATGGTTAAGGTCTTAACTCTTACTCTGGCATCATGGTTAAGGTCTTAGACTCTTACTCTGGAATAATGGTTAAGGTCTTAACTCTTACTCTGGCATCACGGTTAAGGTCTTAACTCTTACTCTGGACTAATGGTTAAGGTCTTAACTCTTACTCTGGGCTAATGGTTAAGGTCTTAACTCTTACTCTGGACTAATGGTTAAGGTCTTAACTCTTACTCTGGACAAATGGTTAAGGTCTTAGACTCTTACTCTGGCATCATGGTTAATATCTTAACTCTTACTCTGGCATCATGGTTAAGGTCTTAACTCTTACTCTGGACTAATGGTTAAGGTCTTAACTCTTACTCTAGAATCACGGTTAAGGTCTTAACTCTTACTCTGGGCTAATGGTTAAGGTCTTAACTCTTACTCTGGACTAATGGTTAAGGTCTTAACTCTTACTCTGGACTAATGGTTAAGGTCTTAACTCTTACTCTGGACTAATGGTTAAGGTCTTAACTCTTACTCTGGGCTAATGATTAAGGTCTTAACTCTTACTCTGGCATCATGGTTAAGGTCTTAACTCTTACTCTGGACTATTGGTTAAGGTCTTAACTCTTACTCTGGACTAATGGTTACGGTCTTAACTCTTATTCTAGCATCATGGTTAAGGTCTTAACTCTTACTCTGGACTAATGGTTAAGGTCTTAACTCTTACTCTGGCATCATGGTTAAGGTCTTAACTCTTACTCTGGTCTAATGGTTAAGGTCTTAGACTCTTACTCTGGACTAATGGTTAAGGTCTTAACTCTTACTCTGGCATCATGGTTAAGGTCCTAGACTCTTACTCTGGACTAATGGTTAAGGTCTTAACTCTTACTCTGGACTAAGGTTAAGGTCTTAGACTCTTACTCTCGACTAATGGTTAAGGTCTTACTCTTACTCTGGCATCATGGTTAAGGTCTTAGACTCTTACTCTGGACTAATGGTTAAGGTCTTAACTCATACTCTGGACTAATGGTTAAGGTCTTAACTCTTACTCTGGACTAATGGTTAAGGTATTAACTCTTACTCTGGCATCATGGTTAAGGTCTTAACTCTTACTCTGGACTAATGGTTAAGGTCTTAACTCTTACTCTGGCATCATGGTTAAGGTCTTAACTCTTACTCTGGACTAATGATTAAGGTCTTAGACTCTTACTCTGGACTAATGGTTAAGGTCTTAACTCTTTCTCTGGGCTAATGGTTAAGGTCTTAGACTCTTACTCTGGCATCATGGTTAAGGTCTTAGACTCTTACTCTGGCATCAAGGTTAAGGTCTTAACTCTTACTCTGGCATCATGGTTAAGGTCTTAACTCTTACTCTGGACTAATGGTTAAGGTCTGAACTCTTACTCTGGACTAATGGTTAAGGTCTTAACTCTTACGCTGGACTCATGGTTAAGGTCTTAACTCTTACTCTGGACTAATGGTTAAGGTCTTAACTCATACTCTGGACTAATGGTTAAGGTCTTAACTCTTACTCTGGACTAATGGTTAAGGTCTTAACTCTTACTCTGGACTAATGGTTAAGGTCTTATATCTTACTCTGGGCTAATGATTAAGGTCTTAACTCTTACTCTGGCATCATGGTTAAGGTCTTAACTCTTACTCTGGCATCATGGTTAAGGTCTTAACTCTTACTCTGGACTAATGGTTAAGGTCTTAATTCTTACTCTGGCATCACGGTTAAGGTCTTAACTCTTACTCTGGACTAATGGATAAGGTCTTAACTCTTACTCTGGACTAATGGTTAAGGTCTTAACTCTTACTCTAGCATCATGGTTAAGGTCTTAACTCTTACTCTGGACTAATGGTTAAGGTCTTAACTCTTACTCTGGCATCATGGTTAAGGTCTTAACTCTTACTCTGGCATCATGGTTAAGGTCTTAACTCTTACTATGGACTAATGGTTAAGGTCTTAACTCTTACTCTGGACTAATGGTTAAGGTCTTAACTCTTACTCTGGCATCATGGTTAAGGTCTTAGACTCTTACTCTGGAATAATGGTTAAGGTCTTAACTCTTACTCTGGCATCACGGTTAAGGTCTTAACTCTTACTCTGGACTAATGGTTAAGGTCTTAACTCTTACTCTGGGCTAATGGTTAAGGTCTTAACTCTTACTCTGGACTAATGGTTAAGGTCTTAACTCTTACTCTGGACAAATGGTTAAGGTCTTAGACTCTTACTCTGGCATCATGGTTAATATCTTAACTCTTACTCTGGCATCATGGTTAAGGTCTTAACTCTTACTCTGGACTAATGGATAAGGTCTTAACTCTTACTCTAGAATCACGGTTAAGGTCTTAACTCTTACTCTGGGCTAATGGTTAAGGTCTTAACTCTTACTCTGGACTAATGGTTAAGGTCTTAACTCTTACTCTGGACTAATGGTTAAGGTCTTAACTCTTACTCTGGACTAATGGTTAAGGTCTTAACTCTTACTCTGGGATAATGATTAAGGTCTTAACTCTTACTCTGGCATCATGGTTAAGGTCTTAACTCTTACTCTGGACTATTGGTTAAGGTCTTAACTCTTACTCTGGACTAATGGTTACGGTCTTAACTCTTATTCTAGCATCATGGTTAAGGTCTTAACTCTTACTCTGGACTAATGGTTAAGGTCTTAACTCTTACTCTGGCATCATGGTTAAGGTCTTAACTCTTACTCTGGTCTAATGGTTAAGGTCTTAGACTCTTACTCTGGACTAATGGTTAAGGTCTTAACTCTTACTCTGGCATCATGGTTAAGGTCCTAGACTCTTACTCTGGACTAATGGTTAAGGTCTTAACTCTTACTCTGGACTAAGGTTAAGGTCTTAGACTCTTACTCTCGACTAATGGTTAAGGTCTTACTCTTACTCTGGCATCATGGTTAAGGTCTTAGACTCTTACTGTGGACTAATGGTTAAGGTCTTAACTCATACTCTGGACTAATGGTTAAGGTCTTAACTCTTACTCTGGACTAATGGTTAAGGTATTAACTCTTACTCTGGCATCATGGTTAAGGTCTTAACTCTTACTCTGGACTAATGGTTAAGGTCTTAACTCTTACTCTGGCATCATGGTTAAGGTCTTAACTCTTACTCTGGACTAATGGTTAATGTCTTAACTCTTACTCTGGCATCATGGTTAAGTTCGTAACTCTTACTCTGGACTAATGGTTAAGGGCTTAACTCTTACTCTGGCATCACGGTTAAGGTCTTAACTCTTACTCTGGACTAATGGTTAAGGTCTTAACTCTTACTCTGGACTAATGGTTAAGGTCTTAGACTCTTACTCTCGACTAATGGTTAAGGTCTTACTCTTACTCTGGCATCATGGTTAAGGTCTTAGACTCTTACTCTGGACTAATGGTTAAGGTCTTAACTCTTACTCTGGACTAATGGTTAAGGTCTTAACTCTTACTCTGGACTAATGGTTAAGGTCTTAGACTCTTACTCTCGACTAATGGTTAAGGTCTTAACTCTTACTCTGGCATCATGGTTAAGGTCTTAACTCTGGCATCATGGTTAAGGTCTTAACTCTTACTCTGGACTAATGGTTAAGGTCTTAACTCTTAGTCTGGCATCATGGTTAAGGTCTTAACTCTTACTCTGGACTAATGGTTAAGGTCTTAGACTCTTACTCTGGACTAATGGTTAAGGTCTTAACTCTTTCTCTGGGCTAATGGTTAAGGTCTTAGACTCTTACTCTGGCATCATGGTTAAGGTCTTAACTCTTACTCTGGACTAATGGTTAAGGTCTTAACTCTTACTCTGGCATCACGGTTAAGGTCTTAACTCTTACTCTGGACTAATGGTTAAGGTCTTAACTCTTACTCTGGGCTAATGATTAAGGTCTTAACTCTTACTCTGGCATCATGGTTAAGGTCTTAACTCTTACTCTGGACTAATGGTTAAGGTCTTAACTCTTACTCTGGCATCACGGTTAAGGTCTTAACTCTTACTCCGGACTAATGGTTAAGGTCTTAACTCTTACTCTGGAGTAATGGTTACGGTCTTAACTCTTACTCTAGCATCATGGTTAAGGTCTTAACTCTTACTCTGGACTAATGGTTAAGGTCTTAACTCTTACTCTGGCATCATGGTTAAGGTCTTAACTCTTACTCTGGCATCATGGTTAAGGTCTTAGACTCTTACTCTGGACTAATGGTTAAGGTCTAAACTCTTACTCTGGACTAATGGTTAAGGTCTTAGACTCTTACTCTCGACTAATGGTTAAGGTCTTACTCTTAGTCTGGCATCATGGTTAAGGTCTTAGACTCTTACTCTGGACTAATGGTTAAGGTCTTAACTCATACTCTGGACTAATGGTTAAGGTCTTAACTCTTACTCTGGACTAATGGTTAAGGTATTAACTCTTACTCTGGCATCATGGTTAAGGTCTTAACTCTTACTCTGGACTAATGGTTAAGGTCTTAACTCTTACTCTGGCATCATTGTTAAGGTCTTAACTCTTACTCTGGACTAATGGTTAAGGTCTTAACTCTTACTCTGGGATCATGGTTAAGTTCGTAACTCTTACTGTGGCCTATTGGTTAAGGTCCTAACTCTTACTCTGGCATCATGGTTAATGTCTTAACTCTTACTCTGGCATCATGGTTAAGGTCTTAACTCTTACTCTGGACTAATGGTTAAGGTCTTAACTCTTACTCTGGCATCACGGTTAAGGTCTTAACTCTTACTCTGGACTAATGGTTAAAGTCTTAACTCTTACTCTGGGCTAATGGTTAAGGTCTTAACTCTTACTCTGGACTAATGGTTAAGGTCTTAACTCTTTCTCTGGACTAATGGTTAAGGTCTTAACTCTTACTCTGGACTAATGGTTAAGGTCTTATCTCTTACTCTGGGCTAATGATTAAGGTCTTAACTCTTACTCTGGCATCATGGTTAAGATCTTAACTCTTACTCTGGCATCATGGTTAAGGTCTTAACTCTTACTCTGGACTAATGGTTAAGGTCTTAACTCTTACTCTGGCATCACGGTTAAGGTCTTAACTCTTACTCTGGACTAATGGTTAACGTCTTAACTCTTACTCTGGGCTAATGATTAAGGTCTTAACTCTTACTCTGGCATCATGGTTAAGGTCTTAACTCTTAATCTGGACTAATGGTTAAGGTCTTAACTCTTACTCTGGCATCACGGTTAAGGTCTTAACTCTTACTCCGGACTAATGGTTAAGGTCTTAACTCTTACTCTGGACTAATGGTTACGGTCTTAACTCTTACTCTAGCATCATGGTTAAGGTCTTAACTCTTACTCTGGACTAATGGTTAAGGTCTTAGACTCTTACTCTGGACTAATGGTTAAGGTCTTAACTCTTACTCTGGCATCATGGTTAAGGTCTTAGACTCTTACTCTGGACTAATGGTTAAGGTCTAAACTCTTACTCTGGACTAATGGTTAAGGTCTTAGACTCTTACTCTCGACTAATGGTTAAGGTCTTACTCTTACTCTGGCATCATGGTTAAGGTCTTAGACTCTTACTCTGGACTAATGGTTAAGGTCTTAACTCATACTCTGGACTAATGGTTAAGGTCTTAACTCTTACTCTGGACTAATGGTTAAGGTATTAACTCTTACTCTGGCATCATGGTTAAGGTCTTAACTCTTACTCTGGACTAATGGTTAAGGTCTTAACTCTTACTCTGGCATCATGGTTAAGGTCTTAACTCTTACTCTGGACTAATGGTTAAGGTCTTAACTCTTACTCTGGGATCATGGTTAAGTTCGTAACTCTTACTGTGGCCTATTGGTTAAGGTCCTAACTCTTACTCTGGCATCATGGTTAATGTCTTAACTCTTACTCTGGCATCATGGTTAAGGTCTTAACTCTTACTCTGGACTAATGGTTAAGGTCTTAACTCTTACTCTGGCATCACGGTTAAGGTCTTAACTCTTACTCTGGACTAATGGTTAAAGTCTTAACTCTTACTCTGGGCTAATGGTTAAGGTCTTAACTCTTACTCTGGACTAATGGTTAAGGTCTTAACTCTTACTCTGGACTAATGGTTAAGGTCTTAACTCTTACTCTGGACTAATGGTTAAGGTCTTATCTCTTACTCTGGGCTAATGATTAAGGTCTTAACTCTTACTCTGGCATCATGGTTAAGATCTTAACTCTTACTCTGGCATCATGGTTAAGGTCTTAACTCTTACTCCGGACTAATGGTTAAGGTCTTAACTCTTACTCTGGCATCACGGTTAAGGTCTTAACTCTTACTCTGGACTAATGGTTAACGTCTTAACTCTTACTCTGGGCTAATGATTAAGGTCTTAACTCTTACTCTGGCATCATGGTTAAGGTCTTAACTCTTACTCTGGACTAATGGTTAAGGTCTTAACTCTTACTCTGGCATCACGGTTAAGGTCTTAACTCTTACTCCGGACTAATGGTTAAGGTCTTAACTCTTACTCTGGACTAATGGTTATGGTCTTAACTCTTACTCTAGCATCATGGTTAAGGTCTTAACTCTTACTCTGGACTAATGGTTAAGGTCTTAACTCTTACTCTGGCATCATGGTTAAGGTCTTAACTCTTACCCTGGACTAATGGTTAAGGTCTTAGACTCTTACTCTGGACTAATGGTTAAGGTCTTAACTCTTACTCTGGACTAATGGTTAAGGTCTTAACTCTTACTCTGGACTAATGGTTAAGGTCTTAGGCTCTTACTCTCGACTAATGGTTAAGGTCTTACTCTTACTCTGGCATCATGGTTAAGGTCTTAGACTCTTACTCTGGACTAATGGTTAAGGTCTTAACTCTTACTCTGGACTTATGGTTATGGTATTAACTCTTACTCTGGCATCATGGTTAAGGTCTTAACTCTTACTCTGGACTAATGGTTAAGGTCTTAACTCTTACTCTGGCATCATGGTTAAGGTCTTAACTCTTACTCTGGACTAATGGTTAAGGTCTTAACTCTTACTCTGGGATCATGGTTAAGTTCGTAACTCTTACTGTGGCCTATTGGTTAAGGTCCTAACTCTTACTCTGGCATCATGGTTAATGTCTTAACTCTTACTCTGGCATCATGGTTAAGGTCTTAACTCTTACTCTGGACTAATGGTTAAGGGCTTAACTCTTACTCTGGCATCACGGTTAAGGTCTTAACTCTTACTCTGGACTAATGGTTAAAATCTTAACTCTTACTCTGGCATCACGGTTAAGGTCTTAACTCTTACTCTGGACTAATGGTTAAGGTCTTAACTCTTACTCTGGGCTAATGATTAAGGTCTTAACTCTTACTCTGGCATCATGGTTAAGGTCTTTACTCTTACTCTGGACTAATGGTTAAGGTCTTAACTCTTACTCTGGCATCACGGTTAAGGTCTTAACTCTTACTCCGGACTAATGGTTAAGGTCTTAACTCTTACTCTGGAGTAATGGTTACGGTCTTAACTCTTACTCTAGCATCATGGTTAAGGTCTTAACTCTTACTCTGGACTAATGGTTAAGGTCTTAACTCTTACTCTGGCATCATGGTTAAGGTCTTAACTCTTACTCTGGCATCATGGTTAAGGTCTTAGACTCTTACTCTGGACTAATGGTTAAGGTCTAAATTCTTACTCTGGACTAATGGTTAAGGTCTTAGACTCTTACTCTCGACTAATGGTTAAGGTCTTAACTCTTACTCTGGGCTAATGATTAAGGTCTTAACTCTTACTCTGGCATCATGGTTAAGGTCTTAACTCTTACTCTGGACTAATGGTTAAGGTCTTAACTCATACTCTGGACTAATGGTTAAGGTCTTAACTCTTACTCTGGACTAATGGTTACGGTCTTAACTCTTACTCTAGCATCATGGTTAAGGTCTTAACTCTTACTCTGGACTAATGGTTAAGGTCTTAACTCTTACTCTGGCATCATGGTTAAGGTCTTAACTCTTACCCTGGACTAATGGTTAAGGTCTTAGACTCTTACTCTGGACTAATGGTTAAGGTCTTAACTCTTACTCTGGACTAATGGTTAAGGTCTTAACTCTTACTCTGGACTAATGGTTAAGGTCTTAGACTCTTACTCTCGACTAATGGTTAAGGTCTTACTCTTACTCTGGCATCATGGTTAAGGTCTTAGACTCTTACTCTGGACTAATGGTTAAGGTCTTAACTCTTACTCTGGACTTATGGTTATGGTATTAACTCTTACTCTGGCATCATGGTTAAGGTCTTAACTCTTACTCTGGACTAATGGTTAAGGTCTTAACTCTTACTCTGGCATCATGGTTAAGGTCTTAACTCTTACTCTGGACTAATGGTTAAGGTCTTAACTCTTACTCTGGGATCATGGTTAAGTTCGTAACTCTTATTGTGGCCTATTGGTTAAGGTCCTAACTCTTACTCTGGCATCATGGTTAATGTCTTAACTCTTACTCTGGCATCATGGTTAAGGTCTTAACTCTTACTCTGGACTAATGGTTAAGGGCTTAACTCTTACTCTGGCATCACGGTTAAGGTCTTAACTCTTACTCTGGACTAATGGTTAAAATCTTAACTCTTACTCTGGCATCACGGTTAAGGTCTTAACTCTTACTCTGGACTAATGGTTAAGGTCTTAACTCTTACTCTGGGCTAATGATTAAGGTCTTAACTCTTACTCTGGCATCATGGTTAAGGTCTTAACTCTTACTCTGGACTAATGGTTAAGGTCTTAACTCTTACTCTGGCATCACGGTTAAGGTCTTAACTCTTACTCCGGACTAATGGTTAAGGTCTTAACTCTTACTCTGGAGTAATGGTTACGGTCTTAACTCTTACTCTAGCATCATGGTTAAGGTCTTAACTCTTACTCTGGACTAATGGTTAAGGTCTTAACTCTTACTCTGGCATCATGGTTAAGGTCTTAACTCTTACTCTGGCATCATGGTTAAGGTCTTAGACTCTTACTCTGGACTAATGGTTAAGGTCTAAATTCTTACTCTGGACTAATGGTTAAGGTCTTAGACTCTTACTCTCGACTAATGGTTAAGGTCTTACTCTTACTCTGGCATCATGGTTAAGGTCTTAGACTCTTACTCTGGACTAATGGTTAAGGTCTTAACTCATACTCTGGACTAATGGTTAAGGTCTTAACTCTTACTCTGGACTAATGGTTAAGGTATTAACTCTTACTCTGGCATCATGGTTAAGGTCTTAACTCTTACTCTGGACTAATGGTTAAGGTCTTAACTCTTACTCTGGCATCATGGTTAAGGTCTTAACTCTTACTCTGGACTAATGGTTAAGGTCTTAACTCTTACTCTGGGATCATGGTTAAGTTCGTAACTCTTACTGTGGCCTATTGGTTAAGGTCCTAACTCTTACTCTGGCATCATGGTTAATGTCTTAACTCTTACTCTGGCATCATGGTTAAGGTCTTAACTCTTACTCTGGACTAATGGTTAAGGTCTTAACTCTTACTCTGGCATCACGGTTAAGGTCTTAACTCTTACTCTGGACTAATGGTTAAAGTCTTAACTCTTACTCTGGGCTAATGGTTAAGGTCTTAACTCTTACTCTGGACTAATGGTTAAGGTCTTAACTCTTTCTCTGGACTAATGGTTAAGGTCTTAACTCTTACTCTGGACTAATGGTTAAGGTCTTATCTCTTACTCTGGGCTAATGATTAAGGTCTTAACTCTTACTCTGGCATCATGGTTAAGATCTTAACTCTTACTCTGGCATCATGGTTAAGGTCTTAACTCTTACTCTGGACTAATGGTTAAGGTCTTAACTCTTACTCTGGCATCACGGTTAAGGTCTTAACTCTTACTCTGGACTAATGGTTAACGTCTTAACTCTTACTCTGGGCTAATGATTAAGGTCTTAACTCTTACTCTGGCATCATGGTTAAGGTCTTAACTCTTTCTCTGGACTAATGGTTAAGGTCTTAACTCTTACTCTGGACTAATGGTTACGGTCTTAACTCTTACTCTAGCATCATGGTTAAGGTCTTAACTCTTACTCTGGACTAATGGTTAAGGTCTTAACTCTTACTCTGGCATCATGGTTAAGGTCTTAACTCTTACCCTGGACTAATGGTTAAGGTCTTAGACTCTTACTCTGGACTAATGGTTAAGGTCTTAACTCTTACTCTGGACTAATGGTTAAGGTCTTAACTCTTACTCTGGACTAATGGTTAAGGTCTTAGACTCTTACTCTCGACTAATGGTTAAGGTCTTACTCTTACTCTGGCATCATGGTTAAGGTCTTAGACTCTTACTCTGGACTAATGGTTAACGTCTTAACTCTTACTATGGGCTAATGATTAAGGTCTTAACTCTTACTCTGGCATCATGGTTAAGGTCTTAACTCTTACTCTGGACTAATGGTTAAGGTCTTAACTCTTACTCTGGCATCACGGTTAAGGTCTTAACTCTTACTCCGGACTAATGGTTAAGGTCTTAACTCTTACTCTGGACTAATGGTTACGGTCTTAACTCTTACTCTGGGATCATGGTTAAGTTCGTAACTCTTACTGTGGCCTATTGGTTAAGGTCCTAACTCTTACTCTGGCATCATGGTTAATGTCTTAACTCTTACTCTGGCATCATGGTTAAGGTCTTAACTCTTACTCTGGACTAATGGTTAAGGGCTTAACTCTTACTCTGGCATCACGGTTAAGGTCTTAACTCTTACTCTGGACTAATGGTTAAAATCTTAACTCTTACTCTGGGCTAATGGTTAAGGTCTTAACTCTTACTCTGGACTAATGGTTAAGGTCTTAACTCTTACTCTGGACTAATGGTTAAGGTCTTAACTCTTACTCTGGACTAATGGTTAAGGTCTTATATCTTACTCTGGGCTAATGATTAAGGTCTTAACTCTTACTCTGGCATCATGGTTAAGGTCTTAACTCTTACTCTGGCATCATGGTTAAGGTCTTAACTCTTACTCTGGACTAATGGTTAAGGTCTTAATTCTTACTCTGGCATCACGGTTAAGGTCTTAACTCTTACTCTGGACTAATGGATAAGATCTTAACTCTTACTCTGGACTAATGGTTAAGGTCTTAACTCTTACTCTAGCATCATGGTTAAGGTCTTAACTCTTACTCTGGACTAATGGTTAAGGTCTTAACTCTTACTCTGGCATCATGGTTAAGGTCTTAACTCTTACTATGGACTAATGGTTAAGGTCTTAACTCTTACTCTGGACTAATGGTTAAGGTCTTAACTCTTACTCTGGCATCATGGTTAAGGTCTTAGACTCTTACTCTGGAATAATGGTTAAGGTCTTAACTCTTACTCTGGCATCACGGTTAAGGTCTTAACTCTTACTCTGGACTAATGGTTAAGGTCTTAACTCTTACTCTGGGCTAATGGTTAAGGTCTTAACTCTTACTCTGGACTAATGGTTAAGGTCTTATCTCTTACTCTGGACAAATGGTTAAGGTCTTAGACTCTTACTCTGGCATCATGGTTAATATCTTAACTCTTACTCTGGCATCATGGTTAAGGTCTTAACTCTTACTCTGGACTAATGGTTAAGGTCTTAACTCTTACTCTAGAATCACGGTTAAGGTCTTAACTCTTACTCTGGGCTAATGGTTAAGGTCTTAACTCTTACTCTGGACTAATGGTTAAGGTCTTAACTCTTACTCTGGACTAATGGTTAAGGTCTTAACTCTTACTCTGGACTAATGGTTAAGGTCTTAACTCTTACTCTGGGCTAATGATTAAGGTCTTAACTCTTACTCTGGCATCATGGTTAAGGTCTTAACTCTTACTCTGGACTATTGGTTAAGGCCTTAACTCTTACTCTGGACTAATGGTTACGGTCTTAACTCTTATTCTAGCATCATGGTTAAGGTCTTAACTCTTACTCTGGACTAATGGTTAAGGTCTTAACTCTTACTCTGGCATAATGGTTAAGGTCTTAACTCTTACTCTGGTCTAATGGTTAAGGTCTTAGACTCTTACTCTGGACTAATGGTTAAGGTCTTAACTCTTACTCTGGCATCATGGTTAAAGTCCTAGACTCTTACTCTGGACTAATGGTTAAGGTCTTAACTCTTACTCTGGACTAAGGTTAAGGTCTTAGACTCTTACTCTCGACTAATGGTTAAGGTCTTACTCTTACTCTGGCATCATGGTTAAGGTCTTAGACTCTTACTCTGGACTAATGGTTAATGTCTTAACTCATACTCTGGACTAATGGTTAAGGTCTTAACTCTTACTCTGGACTAATGGTTAAGGTATTAACTCTTACTCTGGCATCATGGTTAAGGTCTTAACTCTTACTCTGGACTAATGGTTAAGGTCTTAACTCTTACTCTGGCATCATGGTTAAGGTCTTAACTCTTACTCTGGACTAATGATTAAGGTCTTAGACTCTTACTCTGGACTAATGGTTAAGGTCTTAACTCTTTCTCTGGGCTAATGGTTAAGGTCTTAGACTCTTACTCTGGCATCATGGTTAAGGTCTTAGACTCTTACTCTGGCATCAAGGTTAAGGTCTTAACTCTTACTCTGGCATCATGGTTAAGGTCTTAACTCTTACTCTGGACTAATGGTTAAGGTCTGAACTCTTACTCTGGACTAATGGTTAAGGTCTTAACTCTTACGCTGGACTCATGGTTAAGGTCTTAACTCTTACTCTGGACTAATGGTTAAGGTCTTAACTCATACTCTGGACTAATGGTTAAGGTCTTAACTCTTACTCTGGACTAATGGTTAAGGTCTTAACTCTTACTCTGGACTAATGGTTAAGGTCTTAACTCTTACTCTGGACTAATGGTTAAGGTCTTATATCTTACTCTGGGCTAATGATTAAGGTCTTAACTCTTACTCTGGCATCATGGTTAAGGTCTTAACTCTTACTCTGGCATCATGGTTAAGGTCTTAACTCTTACTCTGGACTAATGGTTAAGGTCTTAATTCTTACTCTGGCATCACGGTTAAGGTCTTAACTCTTACTCTGGACTAATGGATAAGGTCTTAACTCTTACTCTGGACTAATGGTTAAGGTCTTAACTCTTACTCTAGCATCATGGTTAAGGTCTTAACTCTTACTCTGGACTAATGGTTAAGGTCTTAACTCTTACTCTGGCATCATGGTTAAGGTCTTAACTCTTACTCTGGCATCATGGTTAAGGTCTTAACTCTTACTATGGACTAATGGTTAAGGTCTTAACTCTTACTCTGGACTAATGGTTAAGGTCTTAACTCTTACTCTGGCATCATGGTTAAGGTCTTAGACTCTTACTCTGGAATAATGGTTAAGGTCTTAACTCTTACTCTGGCATCACGGTTAAGGTCTTAACTCTTACTCTGGACTAATGGTTAAGGTCTTAACTCTTACTCTGGGCTAATGGTTAAGGTCTTAACTCTTACTCTGGACTAATGGTTAAGGTCTTAACTCTTACTCTGGACAAATGGTTAAGGTCTTAGACTCTTACTCTGGCATCATGGTTAATATCTTAACTCTTACTCTGGCATCATGGTTAAGGTCTTAACTCTTACTCTGGACTAATGGTTAAGGTCTTAACTCTTACTCTAGAATCACGGTTAAGGTCTTAACTCTTACTCTGGGCTAATGGTTAAGGTCTTAACTCTTACTCTGGACTAATGGTTAAGGTCTTAACTCTTACTCTGGACTAATGGTTAAGGTCTTAACTCTTACTCTGGACTAATGGTTAAGGTCTTAACTCTTACTCTGGGCTAATGATTAAGGTCTTAACTCTTACTCTGGCATCATGGTTAAGGTCTTAACTCTTACTCTGGACTATTGGTTAAGGTCTTAACTCTTACTCTGGACTAATGGTTACGGTCTTAACTCTTATTCTAGCATCATGGTTAAGGTCTTAACTCTTACTCTGGACTAATGGTTAAGGTCTTAACTCTTACTCTGGCATCATGGTTAAGGTCTTAACTCTTACTCTGGTCTAATGGTTAAGGTCTTAGACTCTTACTCTGGACTAATGGTTAAGGTCTTAACTCTTACTCTGGCATCATGGTTAAGGTCCTAGACTCTTGCTCTGGACTAATGGTTAAGGTCTTAACTCTTACTCTGGACTAAGGTTAAGGTCTTAGACTCTTACTCTCGACTAATGGTTAAGGTCTTACTCTTACTCTGGCATCATGGTTAAGGTCTTAGACTCTTACTCTGGACTAATGGTTAAGGTCTTAACTCATACTCTGGACTAATGGTTAAGGTCTTAACTCTTACTCTGGACTAATGGTTAAGGTATTAACTCTTACTCTGGCATCATGGTTAAGGTCTTAACTCTTACTCTGGACTAATGGTTAAGGTCTTAACTCTTACTCTGGCATCATGGTTAAGGTCTTAACTCTTACTCTGGACTAATGGTTAATGTCTTAACTCTTACTCTGGCATCATGGTTAAGTTCGTAACTCTTACTCTGGACTAATGGTTAAGGGCTTAACTCTTACTCTGGCATCACGGTTAAGGTCTTAACTCTTACTCTGGACTAATGGTTAAGGTCTTAACTCTTACTCTGGACTAATGGTTAAGGTCTTAGACTCTTACTCTCGACTAATGGTTAAGGTCTTACTCTTACTCTGGCATCATGGTTAAGGTCTTAGACTCTTACTCTGGACTAATGGTTAAGGTCTTAACTCTTACTCTGGACTAATGGTTAAGGTCTTAACTCTTACTCTGGACTAATGGTTAAGGTCTTAGACTCTTACTCTCGACTAATGGTTAAGGTCTTAACTCTTACTCTGGCATCATGGTTAAGGTCTTAACTCTGGCATCATGGTTAAGGTCTTAACTCTTACTCTGGACTAATGGTTAAGGTCTTAACTCTTAGTCTGGCATCATGGTTAAGGTCTTAACTCTTACTCTGGACTAATGGTTAAGGTCTTAGACTCTTACTCTGGACTAATGGTTAAGGTCTTAACTCTTTCTCTGGGCTAATGGTGAAGGTCTTAGACTCTTACTCTGGCATCATGGTTAAGGTCTTAGACTCTTACTCTGGCATCAAGGTTAAGGTCTTAACTCTTACTCTGGCATCATGGTTAAGGTCTTAACTCTTACTCTGGACTAATGGTTAAAGTCTTAACTCTTACTCTGGACTAATGGTTAAGGTCTTAACTTTTACTCTGGACTAATGGTTAAGGTCTTAACTCTTACTCTGGACTAATGGTTAAGGTCTTATCTCTTACTCTGGGCTAATGATTAAGGTCTTAACTCTTACTCTGGCATCATGGTTAAGGTCTTAACTCCTACTCTGGCATCATGGTTAAGGTCTTAACTCTTACTCTAGACTAATGGTTAAGGTCTTAACTCTTACTCTGGCATCACGGTTAAGGTCTTAACTCTTACTCTGGACTAATGGTTAACGTCTTAACTCTTACTCTGGGCTAATGATTAAGGTCTTAACTCTTACTCTGGCATCATGGTTAAGGTCTTAACTCTTACTCTGGACTAATGGTTAAGGTCTTAACTCTTACTCTGGCATCACGGTTAAGGTCTTAACTCTTACTCCGGACTAATGGTTAAGGTCTTAACTCTTACTCTGGAGTAATGGTTACGGTATTAACTCTTACTCTAGCATCATGGTTAAGGTCCTAACTCTTACTCTGGACTAATGGTTAAGGTCTTAACTCTTACTCTGGCATCATGGTTAAGGTCTTAACTCTTACTCTGGACTAATGGTTAAGGTCTTAGACTCTTACTCTGGACTAATGGTTAAGGTCTTAACTCTTACTCTGGCATCATGGTTAAGGTCTTAGACTCTTACTCTGGACTAATGGTTAAGGTCTAAACTCTTACTCTGGACTAATGGTTAAGGTCTTAGACTCTTACTCTCGACTAATGGTTAAGGTCTTACTCTTACTCTGGCATCATGGTTAAGGTCTTAGACTCTTACTCTGGACTAATGGTTAAGGTCTTAACTCATACTCTGGCATCATAGTTAAGTTCGTAACTCATACTGTGGCCTATTGGTTAAGGTCCTAACTCTTACTCTGGCATCATGGTTAATGTCTTAACTCTTACTCTGGCATCATGGTTAAGGTCTTAACTCTTACTCTGGACTAATGGTTAAGGTCTTAACTCTTACTCTGGCATCACGGTTAAGGTCTTAACTCTTACTCTGGACTAATGGTTAAAGTCTTAACTCTTACTCTGGGCTAATGGTTAAGGTCTTAACTCTTACTCTGGACTAATGGTTAAGGTCTTAACTCTTACTCTGGACTAATGGTTAAGGTCTTAACTCTTACTCTGGACTAATGGTTAAGGTCTTATCTCTTACTCTGGGCTAATGATTAAGGTCTTAACTCTTACTCTGGCATCATGGTTAAGGTCTTAACTCTTACTCTGGGATCATGGTTAAGGTCTTAACTCTTACTCTGGACTAATGGTTAAGGTCTTAACTCTTACTCTGGCATCACGGTTAAGGTCTTAACTCTTACTCTGGACTAATGGTTAAGGTCTTAACTCTTACCCTGGGCTAATGATTAAGGTCGTAACTCTTACTCTGGCATCATGGTTAAGGTCTTAACTCTTACTCTGGACTAATGGTTAAGGTCTTAACTCTTACTCTGGCATCACGGTTAAGGTCTTAACTCTTACTCCGGACTAATGGTTAAGGTCTTAACTCTTACTCTGGACTAATGGTTAAGGTCTTAGACTCTTACTCTCGACTAATGGTTAAGGTCTTACTCTTACTCTGGCATCATGGTTAAGGTCTTAGACTCTTACTCTGGAATAATGGTTAAGGTCTTAACTCTTACTCTGGACTAATGGTTAAGGTCTTAACTCTTACTCTGGACTAATGGTTAAGATCTTAGACTCTTACTCTCGACTAATGGTTAAGGTCTTAACTCTTACTCTGGCATCATGGTTAAGGTCTTAACTCTGGCATCATGGTTAAGGTCTTAACTCTTACTCTGGACTAATGGTTAAGGTCTTAACTCTTAGTCTGGCATCATGGTTAAGGTCTTAACTCTTACTCTGGACTAATGGTTAAGGTCTTAGACTCTTACTCTGGACTAATGGTTAAGGTCTTAAATCTTTCTCTGGGCTAATGGTTAAGGTCTTAGACTCTTACTCTGGCATCAAGGTTAAGGTCTTAACTCTTACTCTGGCATCATGGTTAAGGTCTTAACTCTTACTCTGGACTAATGGTTAAGGTCTTAACTCTTACTCTGGACTAATGGTTAAGGTCCTAACTCTTACTCTGGACTAATGGTTAAGGTCTTAACTCTTACTCTTGCATCATCGTTAAGGTCTTAACTCTTACTCTGGCATCATGGTTAAGGTCTTAACTCTTACTCTGGCATCATGGTTAAGGTCTTAACTCTTACTCTGGACTAATGGTTAAGGTCTTAACTCTTACTCTGGGATCATGGTTAAGTTTGTAACTCTTACTGTGGCCTATTGGTTAAGGTCCTAACTCTTACTCTGGCATCATGGTTAAGGTCTTAGACTCATACTCTGGCATCATGGTTAAGATCTTTTCTCTTACTCTGGACTAATGGTTAAGTTCTTAACTCTTACTCTGGCATCGTGGTTAAGGTCTTAGACTCTTACTCTGGACTAATGGTTAAGGTCTTAACTCTTACTCTGGGCTAATGGTTAAGGTCTTAACTCTTACTCTGGACTAATGGTTAAGGTCTTATCTCTTACTCTGGACTACTGGTTAATGTCTTAACTCTTACTCTGGCATCATGGTTAAGGTCTTAACTCTCACTCTGACATCATGGTTAAGGTCTTAACTCTTACTCTGTACTCATGGTTAAGGTCTTAACTCTTACTCTGGCATCATGGTTAAGGTCTTAACTCTTACTCTGGACTAATGGTTAAGGTCTTAACTCTTACTCTGGAATCATGGTTAAGGTCTTAACTCTTACTCTGGACTAATGGTTACGGTCTTAACTCTTACTCTGGACTAATGGTTAAGGTCTTAACTCTTACACTGGCATCATGGTTAAGGGCTTAACTCTTACTCTGGACTAATGGTTAAGGTCTTAGACTCTTACTCTGGACTAATGGTTAAGGTCTTAACTCTTTCTCTGGGCTAATGGTTAAGGTCTTAACTCTTACTCTGGCATCATGGTTAAGGTCTTTACTCTTACTCTGGACTAATGGTTAAGGTCTTAGACTCTTACTCTGGACTTATGGTTAAGGTCTTAACTCTTACTCTGGCATCATGGTTAAGGTCTTAGACTCTTACTCTGGACTAATGGTTAAGGTCTTAACTCTTACTCTGGACTAATGGTTAAGGTCTTAACTCTTACTCTGGACCAATGGTTAAGGTCTTAACTCTTACTCTGGACCAATGGTTAAGGTCTTAACTCTTACTCTGGACTAATGGTTAAGGTCTTAACTCTTACTCTGGACTAATGGTTAAGGTCTTATCTCTTACTCTGGGCTAATGATTAAGGTCTTAACTCTTACTCTGGCATCATGGTTAAGGTCTTAACTCTTACTCTGGCATCATGGTTAAGGTCTTAACTCTTACTCTGGACTAATGGTTAAGGTCTTAACTCTTACTCTGGCATCACGGTTAAGGTCTTAACTCTTACTCTGGACTAATGGTTAAGGTCTTAACTCTTACTCTGGGCTAATGGTTAAGGTCTTAACTCTTACTCTGGACTAATGGTTAAGGTCTTAACTCTTACTCTGGACTAATGGTTAAGGTCTTAACTCTTACTCTGGCATCATGGTTAAGTTCGTAACTCTTACTGTGGCCTATTGGTTAAGGTCCTAACTCTTACTCTGGCATCATGGTTAATGTCTTAACTCCTACTCTGGCATCATGGTTAAGGTCTTAACTCTTACTCTGGACTAATGGTTAAGGTCTTAACTCTTACTCTAGCATCACGGTTAAGGTCTTAACTCTTACTCTGGGCTAATGGTTAAGGTCTTAACTCTTACTCTGGACTAATGGTTAAGGTCTTAACTCTTACTCTGGACTAATGGTTAAGGTCTTAACTCTTACTCTGGGCTAATGATTAAGGTCTTAATTCTTACTCTGGCATCATGGTTAAGGTCTTAACTCTTACTCTGGACTAATGGTTAAGGTCTTAACTCTTACTCTGGCATCACGGTTAAGGTCTTAACTCTTACTCTGGACTAATGGTTAAGGTCTTAACTCTTACTCTGGACTAATGGTTACGGTCTTAACTCTTACTCTAGCATCATGGTTAAGGTCTTAACTCTTACTCTGGACTAATGGTTAAGGTCTTCACTCTTACTCTGGCATCATGGTTAAGGTCTTAACTCTTACTCTGGCATCATGGTTAAGGTCTTAACTCTTACTCTGGACTAATGGTTAAGGTCTTAGACTCTTACTCTGGACTAATGGTTAAGGTCTTAACTCTTACTCTGGCATCATGGTTAAGGTCTTAGACTCTTACTCTGGACTAATGGTTAAGGTCTTAACTCTTACTCTGGACTAATGGTTAAGGTCTTAGACTCTTACTCTCGACTAATGGTTAAGGTCTTAACTCTTACTCTGGCATCATGGTTAAGGTCTTAGACTCTTACTCTGGACTAATGGTTAAGGTCTTAACTCATACTCTGGACTAATGGTTAAGGTCTTAACTCTTACTCTGGACTAATGGTTAATGTATTAACTCTTACTCTGGCATAATGGTTAAGGTCTTAACTCTTACTCTGGACTAATGGTTAATGTCTTAACTCTTACTCTGGGCTAATGGTTAAGGTCTTAACTCTTACTCTGGACTAATGGTTAAGGTCTTAACTCTTACTCTGGCATCACGGTTAAGGTCTTAACTCTTACTCTGGACTAATGGTTAAAGTCTTAACTCTTACTCTGGGCTAATGGTTAAGGTCTTAACTCTTACTCTGGACTAATGGTTAAGGTCTTAACTCTTACTCTGGACTAATGGTTAAGGTCTTAACTCTTACTCTGGACTAATGGTTAAGGTCTTATCTCTTACTCTGGGCTAATGATTAAGGTCTTAACTCTTACTCTGGCATCATGGTTAAGGTCTTAACTCTTACTCTGGGATCATGGTTAAGGTCTTAACTCTTACTCTGGACTAATGGTTAAGGTCTTAACTCTTACTCTGGCATCACGGTTAAGGTCTTAACTCTTACTCTGGACTAATGGTTAAGGTCTTAACTCTTACTCTGGGCTAATGATTAAGGTCGTAACTCTTACTCTGGCATCATGGTTAAGGTCTTAACTCTTACTCTGGACTAATGGTTAAGGTCTTAACTCTTACTCTGGCATCACGGTTAAGGTCTTAACTCTTACTCCGGACTAATGGTTAAGGTCTTAACTCTTACTCTGGACTAATGGTTACGGTCTTAACTCTTACTCTAGCATCATGGTTAAGGTCTTAACTCTTACTCTGGACTAATGGTTAAGGTCTTAACTCTTACTCTGGCATCATGGTTAAGGTCTTAACTCTTACTCTGGACTAATGGTTAAGGTCTTAGACTCTTACTCTGGACTAATGGTTAAGGTCTTAACTCTTACTCTGGACTAATGGTTAAGGTCTTAACTCTTACTCTGGACTAATGGTTAAGGTCTTAGACTCTTACTCTCGACTAATGGTTAAGGTCTTACTCTTACTCTGGCATCATGGTTAAGGTCTTAGACTCTTACTCTGGACTAATGGATAAGGTCTTAACCCATACTCTGGACTAATGGTTAAGGTCTTAACTCTTACTCTGGAATTATGGTTAAGGTATTAACTCTTACTCTGGCATCATGGTTAAGGTCTTAACTCTTACTCTGGACTAATGGTTAAGGTCTTAACTCTTACTCTGGCATCATGGTTAAGGTCTTAACTCTTACTCTGGACTAATGGTTAAGGTCTTAACTCTTACTCTGGGATCATGGTTAAGTTCGTAACTCTTACTGTGGCCTATTGGTTAAGGTCCTAACTCTTACTCTGGCATCATGGTTAATGTCTTAACTCTTACTCTGGCATCATGGTTAAGGTCTTAACTCTTACTCTGGACTAATGGTTAAGGGCTTAACTCTTACTCTGGCATCACGGTTAAGGTCTTAACTCTTACTCTGGACTAATGGTTAAAGTCTTAACTCTTACTCTGGGCTAATGGTTAAGGTCTTAACTCTTACTCTGGACTAATGGTTAAGGTCTTAACTCTTACTCTGGACTAATGGTTAAGGTCTTAGACTCTTACTCTCGACTAATGGTTAAGGTCTTAACTCTTACTCTGGCATCATGGTTAAGGTCTTAGACTCTTACTCTGGACTAATGGTTAAGGTCTTAACTCTTTCTCTGGACTAATGGTTAAGGTCTTAACTCTTACTCTGGACTAATGGTTAAGGTCTTAGACTCTTACTCTCGACTAATGGTTAAGGTCTTAACTCTTACTCTGGCATCATGGTTAAGGTCTTAGACTCTTACTCTGGACTAATGGTTAAGGTCTTAACTCATACTCTGGACTAATGGTTAAGGTCTTAACTCTTACTCTGGACTAATGGTTAAGGTATTAACTCTTACTCTGGCATCATGGTTAAGGTCTTAACTCTTACTCTGGACTAATGGTTAAGGTCTTAACTCTTACTCTGGCATCATGGTTAAGGTCTTAACTCTTACTCTGGACTAATGGTTAAGGTCTTAACTCTTACTCTGGGATCATGGTTAAGTTCGTAACTCTTACTGTGGCCTATTGGTTAAGGTCCTAACTCTTACTCTGGCATCATGGTTAATGTCTTAACTCTTACTCTGGCATCATGGTTAAGGTCTTAACTCTTACTCTGGACTAATGGTTAAGGTCTTAACTCTTACTCTGGCATCACGGTTAAGGTCTTAACTCTTACTCTGGACTAATGGTTAAAGTCTTAACTCTTACTCTGGGCTAATGGTTAAGGTCTTAACTCTTACTCTGGACTAATGGTTAAGGTCTTAACTCTTACTCTGGACTAATGGTTAAGGTCTTATCTCTTACTCTGGGCTAATGATTAAGGTCTTAACTCTTACTCTGGCATCATGGTTAAGGTCTTAACTCCTACTCTGGCATCATGGTTAAGGTCTTAACTCTTACTCTGGACTAATGGTTAAGGTCTTAACTCTTACTCTGGCATCACGGTTAAGGTCTTAACTCTTACTCTGGACTAATGGTTAAGGTCTTAACTCTTACTCTGGGCTAATGATTAAGGTCTTAACTCTTACTCTGGCATCATGGTTAAGGTCTTAACTCTTACTCTGGACTAATGGTTAAGGTCTTAACTCTTACTCTGGCATCACGGTTAAGGTCTTAACTCTTACTCCGGACTAATGGTTAAGGTCTTAACTCTTACTCTGGAGTAATGGTTACGGTCTTAACTCTTACTCTAGCATCATGGTTAAGGTCTTAACTCTTACTCTGGACTAATGGTTAAGGTCTTAACTCTTACTCTGGCATCATGGTTAAGGTCTTAACTCTTACTCTGGACTAATGGTTAAGGTCTTAGACTCTTACTCTGGACTAATGGTTAAGGTCTTAACTCTTACTCTGGCATCATGGTTAAGGTCTTAGACTCTTACTCTGGACTAATGGTTAAGGTCTAAACTCTTACTCTGGACTAATGGTTAAGGTCTTAGACTCTTACTCTCGACTAATGGTTAAGGTCTTACTCTTACTCTGGCATCATGGTTAAGGTCTTAGACTCTTACTCTGGACTAATGGTTAAGGTCTTAACTCATACTCTGGACTAATGGTTAAGGTCTTAACTCTTACTCTGGACTAATGGTTAAGGTATTAACTCTTACTCTGGCATCATGGTTAAGGTCTTAACTCTTACTCTGGACTAATGGTTAAGGTCTTAACTCTTACTCTGGCATCATGGTTAAGGTCTTAACTCTTTCTCTGGACTAATGGTTAAGGTCTTAACTCTTACTCTGGGATCATGGTTAAGTTCGTAACTCTTACTGTGGCCTATTGGTTAAGGTCCTAACTCTTACTCTGGCATCATGGTTAATGTCTTAACTCTTACTCTGGCATCATGGTTAAGGTCTTAACTCTTACTCTGGACTAATGGTTAAGGTCTTAACTCTTACTCTGGCATCACGGTTAAGGTCTTAACTCTTACTCTGGACTAATGGTTAAAGTCTTAACTCTTACTCTGGGCTAATGGTTAAGGTCTTAACTCTTACTCTGGACTAATGGTTAAGGTCTTAACTCTTACTCTGGACTAATGGTTAAGGTCTTAACTCTTACTCTGGACTAATGGTTAAGGTCTTATCTCTTACTCTGGGCTAATGATTAAGGTCTTAACTCTTACTCTGGCATCATGGTTAAGATCTTAACTCTTACTCTGGCATCATGGTTAAGGTCTTAACTCTCACTCTGGACTAATGGTTAAGGTCTTAACTCTTACTCTGGCATCACGGTTAAGGTCTTAACTCTTACTCTGGACTAATGGTTAACGTCTTAACTCTTACTCTGGGCTAATGATTAAGGTCTTAACTCTTACTCTGGCATCATGGTTAAGGTCTTAACTCTTACTCTGGACTAATGGTTAAGGTCTTAACTCTTACTCTGGCATCACGGTTAAGGTCTTAACTCTTACTCCGGACTAATGGTTAAGGTCTTAACTCTTACTCTGGACTAATGGTTACGGTCTTAACTCTTACTCTAGCATCATGGTTAAGGTCTTAACTCTTACTCTGGACTAATGGTTAAGGTCTTAACTCTTACTCTGGCATCATGGTTAAGGTCTTAACTCTTACCCTGGACTAATGGTTAAGGTCTTAGACTCTTACTCTGGACTAATGGTTAAGGTCTTAACTCTTACTCTGGACTAATGGTTAAGGTCTTAGACTCTTACTCTCGACTAATGGTTAAGGTCTTACTCTTACTCTGGCATCATGGTTAAGGTCTTAGACTCTTACTCTGGACTAATGGTTAAGGTCTTAACTCATACTCTGGACTAATGGTTAAGGTCTTAACTCTTACTCTGGACTTATGGTTATGGTATTAACTCTTACTCTGGCATCATGGTTAAGGTCTTAACTCTTACTCTGGACTAATGGTTAAGGTCTTAACTCTTACTCTGGCATCATGGTTAAGGTCTTAACTCTTACTCTGGACTAATGGTTAAGGTCTTAACTCTTACTCTGGGATCATGGTTAAGTTCGTAACTCTTACTGTGGCCTATTGGTTAAGGTCCTAACTCTTACTCTGGCATCATGGTTAATGTCTTAACTCTTACTCTGGCATCATGGTTAAGGTCTTAACTCTTACTCTGGACTAATGGTTAAGGGCTTAACTCTTACTCTGGCATCACGGTTAAGGTCTTAACTCTTACTCTGGACTAATGGTTAAAATCTTAACTCTTACTCTGGCATCACGGTTAAGGTCTTAACTCTTACTCTGGACTAATGGTTAAGGTCTTAACTCTTACTCTGGGCTAATGATTAAGGTCTTAACTCTTACTCTGGCATCATGGTTAAGGTCTTAACTCTTACTCTGGACTAATGGTTAAGGTCTTAACTCTTACTCTGGCATCACGGTTAAGGTCTTAACTCTTACTCCGGACTAATGGTTAAGGTCTTAACTCTTACTCTTGAGTAATGGTTACGGTCTTAACTCTTACTCTAGCATCATGGTTAAGGTCTTAACTCTTACTCTGGACTAATGGTTAAGGTCTTAACTCTTACTCTGGCATCATGGTTAAGGTCTTAACTCTTACTCTGGACTAATGGTTAAGGTCTTAGACTCTTACTCTGGACTAATGGTTAAGGTCTTAACTCTTACTCTGGCATCATGGTTAAGGTCTTAGACTCTTACTCTGGACTAATGGTTAAGGTCTAAACTCTTACTCTGGACTAATGGTTAAGGTCTTAGACTCTTACTCTCGACTAATGGTTAAGGTCTTACTCTTACTCTGGCATCATGGTTAAGGTCTTAGACTCTTACTCTGGACTAATGGTTAAGGTCTTAACTCATACTCTGGACTAATGGTTAAGGTCTTAACTCTTACTCTGGACTAATGGTTAAGGTATTAACTCTTACTCTGGCATCATGGTTAAGGTCTTAACTCTTACTCTGGACTAATGGTTAAGGTCTTAACTCTTACTCTGGCATCATGGTTAAGGTCTTAACTCTTACTCTGGACTAATGGTTAAGGTCTTAACTCTTACTCTGGGATCATGGTTAAGTTCGTAACTCTTACTGTGGCCTATTGGTTAAGGTCCTAACTCTTACTCTGGCATCATGGTTAATGTCTTAACTCTTACTCTGGCATCATGGTTAAGGTCTTAACTCTTACTCTGGACTAATGGTTAAGGTCTTAACTCTTACTCTGGCATCACGGTTAAGGTCTTAACTCTTACTCTGGACTAATGGGTAAAGTCTTAACTCTTACTCTGGGCTAATGGTTAAGGTCTTAACTCTTACTCTGGACTAATGGTTAAGGTCTTAACTCTTTCTCTGGACTAATGGTTAAGGTCTTAACTCTTACTCTGGACTAATGGTTAAGGTCTTATCTCTTACTCTGGGCTAATGATTAAGGTCTTAACTCTTACTCTGGCATCATGGTTAAGATCTTAACTCTTACTCTGGCATCATGGTTAAGGTCTTAACTCTTACTCTGGACTAATGGTTAAGGTCTTAACTCTTACTCTGGCATCACGGTTAAGGTCTTAACTCTTACTCTGGACTAATGGTTAACGTCTTAACTCTTACTCTGGGCTAATGATTAAGGTCTTAACTCTTACTCTGGCATCATGGTTAAGGTCTTAACTCTTACTCTGGACTAATGGTTAAGGTCTTAACTCTTACTCTGGCATCACGGTTAAGGTCTTAACTCTTACTCCGGACTAATGGTTAAGGTCTTAACTCTTACTCTGGACTAATGGTTACGGTCTTAACTCTTACTCTAGCATCATGGTTAAGGTCTTAACTCTTACTCTGGACTAATGGTTAAGGTCTTAACTCTTACTCTGGCATCATGGTTAAGGTCTTAACTCTTACCCTGGACTAATGGTTAAGGTCTTAGACTCTTACTCTGGACTAATGGTTAAGGTCTTAACTCTTACTCTGGACTAATGGTTAAGGTCTTAACTCTTACTCTGGACTAATGGTTAAGGTCTTAGACTCTTACTCTCGACTAATGGTTAAGGTCTTACTCTTACTCTGGCATCATGGTTAAGGTCTTAGACTCTTACTCTGGACTAATGGTTAACGTCTTAACTCTTACTCTGGGCTAATGATTAAGGTCTTAACTCTTACTCTGGCATCATGGTTAAGGTCTTAACTCTTACTCTGGACTAATGGTTAAGGTCTTAACTCTTACTCTGGCATCACGGTTAAGGTCTTAACTCTTACTCCGGACTAATGGTTAAGGTCTTAACTCTTACTCTGGACTAATGGTTACGGTCTTAACTCTTACTCTGGGATCATGGTTAAGTTCGTAACTCTTACTGTGGCCTATTGGTTAAGGTCCTAACTCTTACTCTGGCATCATGGTTAATGTCTTAACTCTTACTCTGGACTAATGGTTAAGGGCTTAACTCTTACTCTGGCATCACGGTTAAGGTCTTAACTCTTACTCTGGACTAATGGTTAAAATCTTAACTCTTACTCTGGGCTAATGGTTAAGGTCTTAACTCTTACTCTGGACTAATGGTTAAGGTCTTAACTCTTACTCTGGACTAATGGTTAAGGTCTTATATCTTACTCTGGGCTAATGATTAAGGTCTTAACTCTTACTCTGGCATCATGGTTAAGGTCTTAACTCTTACTCTGGCATCATGGTTAAGGTCTTAACTCTTACTCTGGACTAATGGTTAAGGTCTTAATTCTTACTCTGGCATCACGGTTAAGGTCTTAACTCTTACTCTGGACTAATGGATAAGGTCTTAACTCTTACTCTGGACTAATGGTTAAGGTCTTAACTCTTACTCTAGCATCATGGTTAAGGTCTTAACTCTTACTCTGGACTAATGGTTAAGGTCTTAACTCTTACTCTGGCATCATGGTTAAGGTCTTAACTCTTACTCTGGCATCATGGTTAAGGTCTTAACTCTTACTATGGACTAATGGTTAAGGTCTTAACTCTTACTCTGGACTAATGGTTAAGGTCTTAACTCTTACTCTGGCATCATGGTTAAGGTCTTAGACTCTTACTCTGGAATAATGGTTAAGGTCTTAACTCTTACTCTGGCATCACGGTTAAGGTCTTAACTCTTACTCTGGACTAATGGTTAAGGTCTTAACTCTTACTCTGGGCTAATGGTTAAGGTCTTAACTCTTACTCTGGACTAATGGTTAAGGTCTTAACTCTTACTCTGGACAAATGGTTAAGGTCTTAGACTCTTACTCTGGCATCATGGTTAATATCTTAACTCTTACTCTGGCATCATGGTTAAGGTCTTAACTCTTACTCTGGACTAATGGTTAAGGTCTTAACTCTTACTCTAGAATCACGGTTAAGGTCTTAACTCTTACTCTGGACTAATGGTTAAGGTCTTAACTCTTACTCTGGACTAATGGTTAAGGTCTTAACTCTTACTCTGGACTAATGGTTAAGGTCTTAACTCTTACTCTGGACTAATGGTTAAGGTCTTAACTCTTACTCTGGGCTAATGATTAAGGTCTTAACTCTTACTCTGGCATCATGGTTAAGGTCTTAACTCTTACTCTGGACTATTGGTTAAGGTCTTAACTCTTACTCTGGACTAATGGTTACGGTCTTAACTCTTACTCTGGCATCATGGTTAAGGTCTTAACTCTTACTCTGGTCTAATGGTTAAGGTCTTAGACTCTTACTCTGGACTAATGGTTAAGGTCTTAACTCTTACTCTGGCATCATGGTTAAGGTCCTAGACTCTTACTCTGGACTAATGGTTAAGGTCTTAACTCATACTCTGGACTAATGGTTAAGGTCTTAACTCTTACTCTGGACTAATGGTTAAGGTATTAACTCTTACTCTGGCATCATGGTTAAGGTCTTAACTCTTACTCTGGACTAATGGTTAAGGTCTTAACTCTTACTCTGGCATCATGGTTAAGGTCTTAACTCTTACTCTGGACTAATGGTTAATGTCTTAACTCTTACTCTGGCATCATGGTTAAGTTCGTAACTCTTACTCTGGACTAATGGTTAAGGGCTTAACTCTTACTCTGGCATCACGGTTAAGGTCTTAACTCTTACTCTGGACTAATGGTTAAAGTCATAACTCTTACTCTGGGCTAATGGTTAAGGTCTTAACTCTTACTCTGGACTAATGGTTAAGGTCTTAACTCTTACTCTGGACTAATGGTTAAGGTCTTAACTCTTACTCTGGACTAATGTTTAAGGTCTTATCTCTTATTCTGGGCTAATGATTAAGGTCTTAACTCTTACTCTGGCATCATGGTTAAGGTCTTAACTCTTACTCTGGCATCATGGTTAAGGTCTTAACTCTTACTCTGGACTAATGGTTAAGGTCTTAACTCTTACTCTGGCATCACGGTTAAGGTCTTAACTCTTACTCTGGACTAATGGATAAGGTCTTAACTCTTACTCTGGACTAATGGTTAAGGTCTTAACTGTTACTCTGGACTAATGGTTAAGGTCTTAACTCTTACTCTGGGCTAATGGTTAAGGTCCTAACTCTTACTCTGGCATCATGGTTAATGTCTTAACTCTTACTCTGGCATCATGGTTAAGGTCTTAACTCTTACTCTGGACTAATGGTTAAGGGCTTAACTCTTACTCTGGCATCACGGTTAAGGTCTTAACTCTTACTCTGGACTAATGGTTAAAGTCATAACTCTTACTCTGGGCTAATGGTTAAGGTCTTAACTCTTACTCTGGACTAATGGTTAAGGTCTTAACTCTTACTCTGGACTAATGGTTAAGGTCTTAACTCTTACTCTGGACTAATGTTTAAGGTCTTATCTCTTACTCTGGGCTAATGATTAAGGTCTTAACTCTTACTCTGGCATCATGGTTAAGGTCTTAACTCTTACTCTGGCATCATGGTTAAGGTCTTAACTCTTACTCTGGACTAATGGTTAAGGTCTTAACTCTTACTCTGGCATCACGGTTAAGGTCTTAACTCTTACTCTGGACTAATGGATAAGGTCTTAACTCTTACTCTGGACTAATGGTTAAGATCTTAACTGTTACTCTGGACTAATGGTTAAGGTCTTAACTCTTACTCTGGGCTAATGGTTAAGGTCTTAACTCTTACTCTAGACTAATGGTTAAGGTCTTAACTCTTACTCTGGACAAGTGGTTAAGGTCTTAGACTCTTACTCTGGCATCATGGTTAAGGTCTTAACACTTACTCTGAACTAATGGTTAAGGTCTTAACTCTTACTCTGGCATCATAGTTAAGTTCGTAACTCATACTGTGGCCTATTGGTTAAGGTCCTAACTCTTACTCTGGCATCATGGTTAATATCTTAACTCTTACTCTGGCATCATGGTTAAGGTCTTAACTCTTACTCTGGACTAATGGTTAAGGTCTTAACTCTTACTCTAGCATCACGGTTAAGGTCTTAACTCTTACTCTGGGCTAATGGTTAAGGTCTTAACTCTTACTCTGGACTAATGGTTAAGGTCTTAACTCTTACTCTGGACTAATGGTTAAGGTCTTAACTCTTACTCTGGACTAATGGTTAAGGTCTTAACTCTTACTCTGGGCTAATGATTAAGGTCTTAACTCTTACTCTGGCATCATGGTTAAGGTCTTAACTCTTACTCTGGACTATTGGTTAAGGTCTTAACTCTTACTCTGGACTAATGGTTACGGTCTTAACTCTTACTCTAGCATCATGGTTAAGGTCTTAACTCTTACTCTGGACTAATGGTTAAGGTCTTAACTCTTACTCTGGCATCATGGTTAAGGTCTTAACTCTTACTCTGGCATCATGGTTAAGGTCTTAACTCTTACTCTGGACTAATGGTTAAGGTCTTAGACTCTTACTCTGGACTAATGGTTAAGGTCTTAACTCTTACTCTGGCATCATGGTTAAGGTCTTAGACTCTTACTCTGGACTAATGGTTAAGGTCTTAACTCTTACTCTGGACTAATGGTTAAGGTCTTAACTCTTACTCTGGACTAATGGTTAAGGTCTTAGACTCTTACTCTCGACTAATGGTTAAGGTCTTACTCTTACTCTGGCATCATGGTTAAGGTCTTAGACTCTTACTCTGGACTAATGGTTAAGGTCTTAACTCTTACTCTGGACTAATGGTTAAGGTCTTAACTCTTACTCTGGACTAATGGTTAAGGTCTTAGACTCTTACTCTCGACTAATGGTTAAGGTCTTAACTCTTACTCTGGCATCATGGTTAAGGTCTTAACTCTGGCATCATGGTTAAGGTCTTAACTCTTACTCTGGACTAATGGTTAAGGTCTTAACTCTTAGTCTGGCATCATGGTTAAGGTCTTAACTCTTACTCTGGACTAATGGTTAAGGTCTCAGACTCTTACTCTGGACTAATGGTTAAGGTCTTAACTCTTTCTCTGGGCTAATGGTTAAGGTCTTAGACTCTTACTCTGGCATCATGGTTAAGGTCTTAGACTCTTACTCTGGCATCAAGGTTAAGGTCTTAACTCTTACTCTGGCATCATGGTTAAGGTCTTAACTCTTACTCTGGACTAATGGTTAAAGTCTTAACTCTTACTCTGGACTAATGGTTAAGGTCTTAACTTTTACTCTGGACTAATGGTTAAGGTCTTAACTCTTACTCTGGACTAATGGTTAAGGTCTTATCTCTTACTCTGGGCTAATGATTAAGGTCTTAACTCTTACTCTGGCATCATGGTTAAGGTCTTAACTCCTACTCTGGCATCATGGTTAAGGTCTTAACTCTTACTCTGGACTAATGGTTAAGGTCTTAACTCTTACTCTGGCATCACGGTTAAGGTCTTAACTCTTACTCTGGACTAATGGTTAACGTCTTAACTCTTACTCTGGGCTAATGATTAAGGTCTTAACTCTTACTCTGGCATCATGGTTAAGGTCTTAACTCTTACTCTGGACTAATGGTTAAGGTCTTAACTCTTACTCTGGCATCACGGTTAAGGTCTTAACTCTTACTCCGGACTAATGGTTAAGGTCTTAACTCTTACTCTGGAGTAATGGTTACGGTATTAACTCTTACTCTAGCATCATGGTTAAGGTCCTAACTCTTACTCTGGACTAATGGTTAAGGTCTTAACTCTTACTTTGGCATCATGGTTAAGGTCTTAACTCTTACTCTGGACTAATGGTTAAGGTCTTAGACTCTTACTCTGGACTAATGGTTAAGGTCTTAACTCTTACTCTGGCATCATGGTTAAGGTCTTAGACTCTTACTCTGGACAAATGGTTAAGGTCTAAACTCTTACTCTGGACTAATGGTTAAGGTCTTAGACTCTTACTCTCGACTAATGGTTAAGGTCTTACTCTTACTCTGGCATCATGGTTAAGGTCTTAGACTCTTACTCTGGACTAATGGTTAAGGTCTTAACTCATACTCTGGACTAATGGTTAAGGTCTTAACTCTTACTCTGGACTAATGGTTAAGGTATTAACTCTTACTCTGGCATCATGGTTAAGGTCTTAACTCTTACTCTGGACTAATGGTTAAGGTCTTAACTCTTACTCTGGCATCATGGTTAAGGTCTTAACTCTTACTCTGGACTAATGGTTAAGGTCTTAACTCTTACTCTGGGATCATGGTTAAGTTTGTAACTCTTACTGTGGCCTATTGGTTAAGGTCCTAACTCTTACTCTGGCATCATGGTTAATGTCTTAACTCTTACTCTGGCATCATGGTTAAGGTCTTAACTCTTACTCTGGACTAATGGTTAAGGGCTTAACTCTTACTCTGGCATCACGGTTAAGGTCTTAACTCTTACTCTGGACTAATGGTTAAAGTCTTAACTCTTACTCTGGGCTAATGGTTAAGGTCTTAACTCTTACTCTGGACTAATGGTTAAGGTCTTAACTCTTACTCTGGACTAATGGTTAAGGTCTTATCTCTTACTCTGGGCTAATGATTAAGGTCTTAACTCTTACTCTGGCATCATGGTTAAGGTCTTAACTCTTACTCTGGCATCATGGTTAAGGTCTTAACTCTTACTCTGGACTAATGGTTAAGGTCTTAACTCTTACTCTGGCATCACGGTTAAGGTCTTAACTCTTACTTTGGACTAATGGATAAGGTCTTAACTCTTACTCTGGACTAATGGTTAAGGTCTTAACTCTTACTCTGGACTAATGGTTAAGGTCTTAACTCTTACTCTGGCATCATGGTTAAGGTCTTAACTCTTACTCTGGCATCATGGTTAAGGTCTTAACTCTTACTATGGACTAATGGTTAAGGTCTTAACTCTTACTCTGGACTAATGGTTAAGGTCTTAACTCTTACTCTGGCATCATGGTTAAGGTCTTAGACTCTTACTCTGGAATAATGGTTAAGGTCTTAACTCTTACTCTGGACTAATGGTTAAGGTCTTAACTCTTACTCTGGCATCACGGTTAAGGTCTTAACTCTTACTCTGGACAAATGGTTAAGGTCTTAACTCTTACTCTGGACAAATGGTTAAGGTCTTAGACTCTTACACTGGCATCATGGTTAAGGTCTTAACTCTTACTCTGAACTAATGGTTAAGGTCTTAACTCTTACTCTGGCATCATGGTTAATGTCTTAACTCTTACTCTGGCATCATGGTTAAGGTCTTAACTCTTACTCTGGACTAATGGTTAAGGGCTTAACTCTTACTCTGGCATCACGGTTAAGGTCTTAACTCTTACTCTGGACTAATGGTTAAAGTCTTAACTCTTACTCTGGGCTAATGGTTAAGGTCTTAACTCTTACTCTGGACTAATGGTTAAGGTCTTAACTCTTACTCTGGACTAATGGTTAAGGTCTTATCTCTTACTCTGGGCTAATGATTAAGGTCTTAACTCTTACTCTGGCATCATGGTTAAGGTCTTAACTCTTACTCTGGCATCATGGTTAAGGTCTTAACTCTTACTCTGGACTAATGGTTAAGGTCTTAACTCTTACTCTGGCATCACGGTTAAGGTCTTAACTCTTACTTTGGACTAATGGATAAGGTCTTAACTCTTACTCTGGACTAATGGTTAAGGTCTTAACTCTTACTCTGGACTAATGGTTAAGGTCTTAACTCTTACTCTGGCATCATGGTTAAGGTCTTAACTCTTACTCTGGCATCATGGTTAAGGTCTTAACTCTTACTATGGACTAATGGTTAAGGTCTTAACTCTTACTCTGGACTAATGGTTAAGGTCTTAACTCTTACTCTGGCATCATGGTTAAGGTCTTAGACTCTTACTCTGGAATAATGGTTAAGGTCTTAACTCTTACTCTGGACTAATGGTTAAGGTCTTAACTCTTACTCTGGCATCACGGTTAAGGTCTTAACTCTTACTCTGGACAAATGGTTAAGGTCTTAACTCTTACTCTGGACAAATGGTTAAGGTCTTAGACTCTTACACTGGCATCATGGTTAAGGTCTTAACTCTTACTCTGAACTAATGGTTAAGGTCTTAACTCTTACTCTGGCATCATAGTTAAGTTCGTAACTCATACTGTGGCCTATTGGTTAAGGTCCTAACTCTTACTCTGGCATCATGGTTAAGGTCTTAACTCTTACTCTGGACTATTGGTTAAGGTCTTAACTCTTACTCTGGACTAATGGTTACGGTCTTAACTCTTACTCTGGCATCATGGTTAAGGTCTTAACTCTTACTCTGGTCTAATGGTTAAGGTCTTAGACTCTTACTCTGGACTAATGGTTAAGGTCTTAACTCTTACTCTGGCATCATGGTTAAGGTCCTAGACTCTTACTCTGGACTAATGGTTAAGGTCTTAACTCATACTCTGGACTAATGGTTAAGGTCTTAACTCTTACTCTGGACTAATGGTTAAGGTATTAACTCTTACTCTGGCATCATGGTTAAGGTCTTAACTCTTACTCTGGACTAATGGTTAAGGTCTTAACTCTTACTCTGGCATCATGGTTAAGGTCTTAACTCTTACTCTGGACTAATGGTTAATGTCTTAACTCTTACTCTGGCATCATGGTTAAGTTCGTAACTCTTACTCTGGACTAATGGTTAAGGGCTTAACTCTTACTCTGGCATCACGGTTAAGGTCTTAACTCTTACTCTGGACTAATGGTTAAAGTCATAACTCTTACTCTGGGCTAATGGTTAAGGTCTTAACTCTTACTCTGGACTAATGGTTAAGGTCTTAACTCTTACTCTGGACTAATGGTTAAGGTCTTAACTCTTACTCTGGACTAATGTTTAAGGTCTTATCTCTTATTCTGGGCTAATGATTAAGGTCTTAACTCTTACTCTGGCATCATGGTTAAGGTCTTAACTCTTACTCTGGCATCATGGTTAAGGTCTTAACTCTTACTCTGGACTAATGGTTAAGGTCTTAACTCTTACTCTGGCATCACGGTTAAGGTCTTAACTCTTACTCTGGACTAATGGATAAGGTCTTAACTCTTACTCTGGACTAATGGTTAAGGTCTTAACTGTTACTCTGGACTAATGGTTAAGGTCTTAACTCTTACTCTGGGCTAATGGTTAAGGTCCTAACTCTTACTCTGGCATCATGGTTAATGTCTTAACTCTTACTCTGGCATCATGGTTAAGGTCTTAACTCTTACTCTGGACTAATGGTTAAGGGCTTAACTCTTACTCTGGCATCACGGTTAAGGTCTTAACTCTTACTCTGGACTAATGGTTAAAGTCATAACTCTTACTCTGGGCTAATGGTTAAGGTCTTAACTCTTACTCTGGACTAATGGTTAAGGTCTTAACTCTTACTCTGGACTAATGGTTAAGGTCTTAACTCTTACTCTGGACTAATGTTTAAGGTCTTATCTCTTACTCTGGGCTAATGATTAAGGTCTTAACTCTTACTCTGGCATCATGGTTAAGGTCTTAACTCTTACTCTGGCATCATGGTTAAGGTCTTAACTCTTACTCTGGACTAATGGTTAAGGTCTTAACTCTTACTCTGGCATCACGGTTAAGGTCTTAACTCTTACTCTGGACTAATGGATAAGGTCTTAACTCTTACTCTGGACTAATGGTTAAGATCTTAACTGTTACTCTGGACTAATGGTTAAGGTCTTAACTCTTACTCTGGGCTAATGGTTAAGGTCTTAACTCTTACTCTAGACTAATGGTTAAGGTCTTAACTCTTACTCTGGACAAGTGGTTAAGGTCTTAGACTCTTACTCTGGCATCATGGTTAAGGTCTTAACACTTACTCTGAACTAATGGTTAAGGTCTTAACTCTTACTCTGGCATCATAGTTAAGTTCGTAACTCATACTGTGGCCTATTGGTTAAGGTCCTAACTCTTACTCTGGCATCATGGTTAATATCTTAACTCTTACTCTGGCATCATGGTTAAGGTCTTAACTCTTACTCTGGACTAATGGTTAAGGTCTTAACTCTTACTCTAGCATCACGGTTAAGGTCTTAACTCTTACTCTGGGCTAATGGTTAAGGTCTTAACTCTTACTCTGGACTAATGGTTAAGGTCTTAACTCTTACTCTGGACTAATGGTTAAGGTCTTAACTCTTACTCTGGACTAATGGTTAAGGTCTTAACTCTTACTCTGGGCTAATGATTAAGGTCTTAACTCTTACTCTGGCATCATGGTTAAGGTCTTAACTCTTACTCTGGACTATTGGTTAAGGTCTTAACTCTTACTCTGGACTAATGGTTACGGTCTTAACTCTTACTCTAGCATCATGGTTAAGGTCTTAACTCTTACTCTGGACTAATGGTTAAGGTCTTAACTCTTACTCTGGCATCATGGTTAAGGTCTTAACTCTTACTCTGGCATCATGGTTAAGGTCTTAACTCTTACTCTGGACTAATGGTTAAGGTCTTAGACTCTTACTCTGGACTAATGGTTAAGGTCTTAACTCTTACTCTGGCATCATGGTTAAGGTCTTAGACTCTTACTCTGGACTAATGGTTAAGGTCTTAACTCTTACTCTGGACTAATGGTTAAGGTCTTAACTCTTACTCTGGACTAATGGTTAAGGTCTTAGACTCTTACTCTCGACTAATGGTTAAGGTCTTACTCTTACTCTGGCATCATGGTTAAGGTCTTAGACTCTTACTCTGGACTAATGGTTAAGGTCTTAACTCTTACTCTGGACTAATGGTTAAGGTCTTAACTCTTACTCTGGACTAATGGTTAAGGTCTTAGACTCTTACTCTCGACTAATGGTTAAGGTCTTAACTCTTACTCTGGCATCATGGTTAAGGTCTTAACTCTGGCATCATGGTTAAGGTCTTAACTCTTACTCTGGACTAATGGTTAAGGTCTTAACTCTTAGTCTGGCATCATGGTTAAGGTCTTAACTCTTACTCTGGACTAATGGTTAAGGTCTCAGACTCTTACTCTGGACTAATGGTTAAGGTCTTAACTCTTTCTCTGGGCTAATGGTTAAGGTCTTAGACTCTTACTCTGGCATCATGGTTAAGGTCTTAGACTCTTACTCTGGCATCAAGGTTAAGGTCTTAACTCTTACTCTGGCATCATGGTTAAGGTCTTAACTCTTACTCTGGACTAATGGTTAAAGTCTTAACTCTTACTCTGGACTAATGGTTAAGGTCTTAACTTTTACTCTGGACTAATGGTTAAGGTCTTAACTCTTACTCTGGACTAATGGTTAAGGTCTTATCTCTTACTCTGGGCTAATGATTAAGGTCTTAACTCTTACTCTGGCATCATGGTTAAGGTCTTAACTCCTACTCTGGCATCATGGTTAAGGTCTTAACTCTTACTCTGGACTAATGGTTAAGGTCTTAACTCTTACTCTGGCATCACGGTTAAGGTCTTAACTCTTACTCTGGACTAATGGTTAACGTCTTAACTCTTACTCTGGGCTAATGATTAAGGTCTTAACTCTTACTCTGGCATCATGGTTAAGGTCTTAACTCTTACTCTGGACTAATGGTTAAGGTCTTAACTCTTACTCTGGCATCACGGTTAAGGTCTTAACTCTTACTCCGGACTAATGGTTAAGGTCTTAACTCTTACTCTGGAGTAATGGTTACGGTATTAACTCTTACTCTAGCATCATGGTTAAGGTCCTAACTCTTACTCTGGACTAATGGTTAAGGTCTTAACTCTTACTTTGGCATCATGGTTAAGGTCTTAACTCTTACTCTGGACTAATGGTTAAGGTCTTAGACTCTTACTCTGGACTAATGGTTAAGGTCTTAACTCTTACTCTGGCATCATGGTTAAGGTCTTAGACTCTTACTCTGGACAAATGGTTAAGGTCTAAACTCTTACTCTGGACTAATGGTTAAGGTCTTAGACTCTTACTCTCGACTAATGGTTAAGGTCTTACTCTTACTCTGGCATCATGGTTAAGGTCTTAGACTCTTACTCTGGACTAATGGTTAAGGTCTTAACTCATACTCTGGACTAATGGTTAAGGTCTTAACTCTTACTCTGGACTAATGGTTAAGGTATTAACTCTTACTCTGGCATCATGGTTAAGGTCTTAACTCTTACTCTGGACTAATGGTTAAGGTCTTAACTCTTACTCTGGCATCATGGTTAAGGTCTTAACTCTTACTCTGGACTAATGGTTAAGGTCTTAACTCTTACTCTGGGATCATGGTTAAGTTTGTAACTCTTACTGTGGCCTATTGGTTAAGGTCCTAACTCTTACTCTGGCATCATGGTTAATGTCTTAACTCTTACTCTGGCATCATGGTTAAGGTCTTAACTCTTACTCTGGACTAATGGTTAAGGGCTTAACTCTTACTCTGGCATCACGGTTAAGGTCTTAACTCTTACTCTGGACTAATGGTTAAAGTCTTAACTCTTACTCTGGGCTAATGGTTAAGGTCTTAACTCTTACTCTGGACTAATGGTTAAGGTCTTAACTCTTACTCTGGACTAATGGTTAAGGTCTTATCTCTTACTCTGGGCTAATGATTAAGGTCTTAACTCTTACTCTGGCATCATGGTTAAGGTCTTAACTCTTACTCTGGCATCATGGTTAAGGTCTTAACTCTTACTCTGGACTAATGGTTAAGGTCTTAACTCTTACTCTGGCATCACGGTTAAGGTCTTAACTCTTACTTTGGACTAATGGATAAGGTCTTAACTCTTACTCTGGACTAATGGTTAAGGTCTTAACTCTTACTCTGGACTAATGGTTAAGGTCTTAACTCTTACTCTGGCATCATGGTTAAGGTCTTAACTCTTACTCTGGCATCATGGTTAAGGTCTTAACTCTTACTATGGACTAATGGTTAAGGTCTTAACTCTTACTCTGGACTAATGGTTAAGGTCTTAACTCTTACTCTGGCATCATGGTTAAGGTCTTAGACTCTTACTCTGGAATAATGGTTAAGGTCTTAACTCTTACTCTGGACTAATGGTTAAGGTCTTAACTCTTACTCTGGCATCACGGTTAAGGTCTTAACTCTTACTCTGGACAAATGGTTAAGGTCTTAACTCTTACTCTGGACAAATGGTTAAGGTCTTAGACTCTTACACTGGCATCATGGTTAAGGTCTTAACTCTTACTCTGAACTAATGGTTAAGGTCTTAACTCTTACTCTGGCATCATGGTTAATGTCTTAACTCTTACTCTGGCATCATGGTTAAGGTCTTAACTCTTACTCTGGACTAATGGTTAAGGGCTTAACTCTTACTCTGGCATCACGGTTAAGGTCTTAACTCTTACTCTGGACTAATGGTTAAAGTCTTAACTCTTACTCTGGGCTAATGGTTAAGGTCTTAACTCTTACTCTGGACTAATGGTTAAGGTCTTAACTCTTACTCTGGACTAATGGTTAAGGTCTTATCTCTTACTCTGGGCTAATGATTAAGGTCTTAACTCTTACTCTGGCATCATGGTTAAGGTCTTAACTCTTACTCTGGCATCATGGTTAAGGTCTTAACTCTTACTCTGGACTAATGGTTAAGGTCTTAACTCTTACTCTGGCATCACGGTTAAGGTCTTAACTCTTACTTTGGACTAATGGATAAGGTCTTAACTCTTACTCTGGACTAATGGTTAAGGTCTTAACTCTTACTCTGGACTAATGGTTAAGGTCTTAACTCTTACTCTGGCATCATGGTTAAGGTCTTAACTCTTACTCTGGCATCATGGTTAAGGTCTTAACTCTTACTATGGACTAATGGTTAAGGTCTTAACTCTTACTCTGGACTAATGGTTAAGGTCTTAACTCTTACTCTGGCATCATGGTTAAGGTCTTAGACTCTTACTCTGGAATAATGGTTAAGGTCTTAACTCTTACTCTGGACTAATGGTTAAGGTCTTAACTCTTACTCTGGCATCACGGTTAAGGTCTTAACTCTTACTCTGGACAAATGGTTAAGGTCTTAACTCTTACTCTGGACAAATGGTTAAGGTCTTAGACTCTTACACTGGCATCATGGTTAAGGTCTTAACTCTTACTCTGAACTAATGGTTAAGGTCTTAACTCTTACTCTGGCATCATAGTTAAGTTCGTAACTCATACTGTGGCCTATTGGTTAAGGTCCTAACTCTTACTCTGGCATCATGGTTAATATCTTAACTCTTACTCTGGCATCATGGTTAAGGTCTTAACTCTTACTCTGGACTAATGGTTAAGGTCTTAACTCTTACTCTAGCATCACGGTTAAGGTCTTAACTCTTACTCTGGGCTAATGGTTAAGGTCTTAACTCTTACTCTGGACTAATGGTTAAGGTCTTAACTCTTACTCTGGACTAATGGTTAAGGTCTTAACTCTTACTCTGGACTAATGGTTAAGGTCTTAACTCTTACTCTGGGCTAATGATTAAGGTCTTAACTCTTACTCTGGCATCATGGTTAAGGTCTTAACTCTTACTCTGGACTATTGGTTAAGGTCTTAACTCTTACTCTGGACTAATGGTTACGGTCTTAACTCTTACTCTAGCATCATGGTTAAGGTCTTAACTCTTACTCCGGACTAATGGTTAAGGTCTTAACTCTTACTCTGGCATCATGGTTAAGGTCTTAACTCTTACTCTGGCATCATGGTTAACTCTTACTCTGGACTAATGGTTAAGGCTCTTAGACTCTTACTCTGGACTAATGGTTAAGGTCTTAACTCTTACTCTGGCATCATGGTTAAGGTCTTAGACTCTTACTCTGGACTAATGGTTAAGGTCTTAACTCTTACTCTGGACTAATGGTTAAGGTCTTAACTCTTACTCTGGACTAATGGTTAAGGTCTTAGACTCTTACTCTCGACTAATGGTTAAGGTCTTACTCTTACTCTGGCATCATGGTTAAGGTCTTAGACTCTTACTCTGGACTAATGGTTAAGGTCTTAACTCTTACTCTGGACTAATGGTTAAGGTCTTAACTCTTACTCTGGACTAATGGTTAAGGTCTTAGACTCTTACTCTCGACTAATGGTTAAGGTCTTACTCTTACTCTGGCATCATGGTTAAGGTCTTAGACTCTTACTCTGGACTAATGGTTAAGGTCTTAACTCTTACTCTGGACTAATGGTTAAGGTCTTAACTCTTACTCTGGACTAATGGTTAAGGTCTTAGACTCTTACTCTCGACTAATGGTTAAGGTCTTAACTCTTACTCTGGCATCATGGTTAAGGTCTTAACTCTGGCATCATGGTTAAGGTCTTAACTCTTACTCTGGACTAATGGTTAAGGTCTTAACTCTTAGTCTGGCATCATGGTTAAGGTCTTAACTCTTACTCTGGACTAATGGTTAAGGTCTTAGACTCTTACTCTGGACTAATTGTTAAGGTCTTAACTCTTTCTCTGGGCTAATGGTTAAGGTCTTAGACTCTTACTCTGGCATCATGGTTAAGGTCTTAGACTCTTACTCTGGCATCAAGGTTAAGGTCTTAACTCTTACTCTGGCATCATGGTTAAGGTCTTAACTCTTACTCTGGACTAATGGTTAAAGTCTTAACTCTTACTCTGGACTAATGGTTAAGGTCTTAACTTTTACTCTGGACTAATGGTTAAGGTCTTAACTCTTACTCTGGACTAATGGTTAAGGTCTTATCTCTTACTCTGGGCTAATGATTAAGGTCTTAACTCTTACTCTGGCATCATGGTTAAGGTCTTAACTCCTACTCTGGCATCATGGTTAAGGTCTTAACTCTTACTCTGGACTAATGGTTAAGGTCTTAACTCTTACTCTGGCATCACGGTTAAGGTCTTAACTCTTACTCTGGACTAATGGTTAACGTCTTAACTCTTACTCTGGGCTAATGATTAAGGTCTTAACTCTTACTCTGGCATCATGGTTAAGGTCTTAACTCTTACTCTGGACTAATGGTTAAGGTCATAACTCTTACTCTGGCATCACGGTTAAGGTCTTAACTCTTACTCCGGACTAATGGTTAAGGTCTTAACTCTTACTCTGGAGTAATGGTTACGGTATTAACTCTTAGTCTAGCATCATGGTTAAGGTCCTAACTCTTACTCTGGACTAATGGTTAAGGTCTTAACTCTTACTCTGGCATCATGGTTAAGGTCTTAACTCTTACTCTGGACTAATGGTTAAGGTCTTAGACTCTTACTCTGGACTAATGGTTAAGGTCTTAACTCTTACTCTGGCATCATGGTTAAGGTCTTAGACTCTTACTCTGGACAAATGGTTAAGGTCTAAACTCTTACTCTGGACTAATGGTTAAGGTCTTAGACTCTTACTCTCGACTAATGGTTAAGGTCTTACTCTTACTCTGGCATCATGGTTAAGGTCTTAGACTCTTACTCTGGACTAATGGTTAAGGTCTTAACTCATACTCTGGACTAATGGTTAAGGTCTTAACTCTTACTCTGGACTAATGGTTAAGGTATTAACTCTTACTCTGGCATCATGGTTAAGGTCTTAACTCTTACTCTGGACTAATGGTTAAGGTCTTAACTCTTACTCTGGCATCATGGTTAAGGTCTTAACTCTTACTCTGGACTAATGGTTAAGGTCTTAACTCTTACTCTGGGATCATGGTTAAGTTCGTAACTCTTACTGTGGCCTATTGGTTAAGGTCCTAACTCTTACTCTGGCATCATGGTTAATGTCTTAACTCTTACTCTGGCATCATGGTTAAGGTCTTAACTCTTACTCTGGACTAATGGTTAAGGTCTTAACTCTTACTCTGGCATCACGGTTAAGGTCTTAACTCTTACTCTGGACTAATGGTTAAAGTCTTAACTCTTACTCTGGGCTAATGGTTAAGGTCTTAACTCTTACTCTGGACTAATGGTTAAGGTCTTAACTCTTACTCTGGACTAATGGTTAAGGTCTTAACTCTTACTCTGGACTAATGGTTAAGGTCTTATCTCTTACTCTGGGCTAATGATTAAGGTCTTAACTCTTACTCTGGCATCATGGTTAAGGTCTTAACTCTTACTCTGGCATCATGGTTAAGGTCTTAACTCTTACTCTGGACTAATGGTTAAGGTCTTAACTCTTACTCTGGCATCACGGTTAAGGTCTTAACTCTTACTCTGGACTAATGGATAAGGTCTTAACTCTTACTCTGGACTAATGGTTAAGGTCTTAACTCTTACTCTGGACTAATGGTTAAGGTCTTAACTCTTACTCTGGCATCATGGTTAAGGTCTTAACTCTTACTCTGGCATCATGGTTAAGGTCTTAACTCTTACTATGGACTAATGGTTAAGGTCTTAACTCTTACTCTGGACTAATGGTTAAGGTCTTAACTCTTACTCTGGCATCATGGTTAAGGTCTTAGACTCTTACTCTGGAATAATGGTTAAGGTCTTAACTCTTACTCTGGACTAATGGTTAAGGTCTTAACTCTTACTCTGGCATCACGGTTAAGGTCTTAACTCTTACTCTGGACAAATGGTTAAGGTCTTAACTCTTACTCTGGGCTAATGGTTAAGGTCTTAACTCTTACTCTGGACTAATTGTTAAGGTCTTAACTCTTACTCTGGACAAATGGTTAAGGTCTTAGACTCTTACACTGGCATCATGGTTAAGGTCTTAACTCTTACTCTGAACTAATGGTTAAGGTCTTAACTCTTACTCTGGCATCATAGTTAAGTTCGTAACTCATACTGTGGCCTATTGGTTAAGGTCCTAACTCTTACTCTGGCATCATGGTTAATATCTTAACTCTTACTCTGGCATCATGGTTAAGGTCTTAACTCTTACTCTGGACTAATGGTTAAGGTCTTAACTCTTACTCTAGCATCACGGTTAAGGTCTTAACTCTTACTCTGGGCTAATGGTTAAGGTCTTAACTCTTACTCTGGACTAATGGTTAAGGTCTTAACTCTTACTCTGGACTAATGGTTAAGGTCTTAACTCTTACTCTGGGCTAATGATTAAGGTCTTAACTCTTACTCTGGCATCATGGTTAAGGTCTTAACTCTTACTCTGGACTATTGGTTAAGGTCTTAACTCTTACTCTGGACTAATGGTTACGGTCTTAACTCTTACTCTAGCATCATGGTTAAGGTCTTAACTCTTACTCTGGACTAATGGTTAAGGTCTTAACTCTTACTCTGGCATCATGGTTAAGGTCTTAACTCTTACTCTGGCATCATGGTTAACTCTTACTCTGGACTAATGGTTAAGGCTCTTAGACTCTTACTCTGGACTAATGGTTAAGGTCTTAACTCTTACTCTGGCATCATGGTTAAGGTCTTAGACTCTTACTCTGGACTAATGGTTAAGGTCTTAACTCTTACTCTGGACTAATGGTTAAGGTCTTAACTCTTACTCTGGACTAATGGTTAAGGTCTTAGACTCTTACTCTCGACTAATGGTTAAGGTCTTACTCTTACTCTGGCATCATGGTTAAGGTCTTAGACTCTTACTCTGGACTAATGGTTAAGGTCTTAACTCTTACTCTGGACTAATGGTTAAGGTCTTAACTCTTACTCTGGACTAATGGTTAAGGTCTTAGACTCTTACTCTCGACTAATGGTTAAGGTCTTAACTCTTACTCTGGCATCATGGTTAAGGTCTTAACTCTGGCATCATGGTTAAGGTCTTAACTCTTACTCTGGACTAATGGTTAAGGTCTTAACTCTTAGTCTGGCATCATGGTTAAGGTCTTAACTCTTACTCTGGACTAATGGTTAAGGTCTTAGACTCTTACTCTGGACTAATGGTTAAGGTCTTAACTCTTTCTCTGGGCTAATGGTTAAGGTCTTAGACTCTTACTCTGGCATCAAGGTTAAGGTCTTAACTCTTACTCTGGCATCATGGTTAAGGTCTTAACTCTTACTCTGGCATCATGGTTAAGGTCTTAACTCTTACTATGGACTAATGGTTAAGGTCTTAACTCTTACTCTGGACTAATGGTTAAGGTCTTAACTCTTACTCTGGCATCATGGTTAAGGTCTTAGACTCTTACTCTGGAATAATGGTTAAGGTCTTAACTCTTACTCTGGACTAATGGTTAAGGTCTTAACTCTTACTCTGGCATCACGGTTAAGGTCTTAACTCTTACTCTGGACAAATGGTTAAGGTCTTAACTCTTACTCTGGACAAATGGTTAAGGTCTTAGACTCTTACACTGGCATCATGGTTAAGGTCTTAACTCTTACTCTGAACTAATGGTTAAGGTCTTAACTCTTACTCTGGCATCATAGTTAAGTTCGTAACTCATACTGTGGCCTATTGGTTAAGGTCCTAACTCTTACTCTGGCATCATGGTTAATATCTTAACTCTTACTCTGGCATCATGGTTAAGGTCTTAACTCTTACTCTGGACTAATGGTTAAGGTCTTAACTCTTACTCTAGCATCACGGTTAAGGTCTTAACTCTTACTCTGGGCTAATGGTTAAGGTCTTAACTCTTACTCTGGACTAATGGTTAAGGTCTTAACTCTTACTCTGGACTAATGGTTAAGGTCTTAACTCTTACTCTGGACTAATGGTTAAGGTCTTAACTCTTACTCTGGGCTAATGATTAAGGTCTTAACTCTTACTCTGGCATCATGGTTAAGGTCTTAACTCTTACTCTGGACTATTGGTTAAGGTCTTAACTCTTACTCTGGACTAATGGTTACGGTCTTAACTCTTACTCTAGCATCATGGTTAAGGTCTTAACTCTTACTCTGGACTAATGGTTAAGGTCTTAACTCTTACTCTGGCATCATGGTTAAGGTCTTAACTCTTACTCTGGCATCATGGTTAACTCTTACTCTGGACTAATGGTTAAGGCTCTTAGACTCTTACTCTGGACTAATGGTTAAGGTCTTAACTCTTACTCTGGCATCATGGTTAAGGTCTTAGACTCTTACTCTGGACTAATGGTTAAGGTCTTAACTCTTACTCTGGACTAATGGTTAAGGTCTTAACTCTTACTCTGGACTAATGGTTAAGGTCTTAGACTCTTACTCTCGACTAATGGTTAAGGTCTTACTCTTACTCTGGCATCATGGTTAAGGTCTTAGACTCTTACTCTGGACTAATGGTTAAGGTCTTAACTCTTACTCTGGACTAATGGTTAAGGTCTTAACTCTTACTCTGGACTAATGGTTAAGGTCTTAGACTCTTACTCTCGACTAATGGTTAAGGTCTTACTCTTACTCTGGCATCATGGTTAAGGTCTTAGACTCTTACTCTGGACTAATGGTTAAGGTCTTAACTCTTACTCTGGACTAATGGTTAAGGTCTTAACTCTTACTCTGGACTAATGGTTAAGGTCTTAGACTCTTACTCTCGACTAATGGTTAAGGTCTTAACTCTTACTCTGGCATCATGGTTAAGGTCTTAACTCTGGCATCATGGTTAAGGTCTTAACTCTTACTCTGGACTAATGGTTAAGGTCTTAACTCTTAGTCTGGCATCATGGTTAAGGTCTTAACTCTTACTCTGGACTAATGGTTAAGGTCTTAGACTCTTACTCTGGACTAATGGTTAAGGTCTTAACTCTTTCTCTGGGCTAATGGTTAAGGTCTTAGACTCTTACTCTGGCATCATGGTTAAGGTCTTAGACTCTTACTCTGGCATCAAGGTTAAGGTCTTAACTCTTACTCTGGCATCATGGTTAAGGTCTTAACTCTTACTCTGGACTAATGGTTAAAGTCTTAACTCTTACTCTGGACTAATGGTTAAGGTCTTAACTTTTACTCTGGACTAATGGTTAAGGTCTTAACTCTTACTCTGGACTAATGGTTAAGGTCTTATCTCTTACTCTGGGCTAATGATTAAGGTCTTAACTCTTACTCTGGCATCATGGTTAAGGTCTTAACTCCTACTCTGGCATCATGGTTAAGGTCTTAACTCTTACTCTGGACTAATGGTTAAGGTCTTAACTCTTACTCTGGCATCACGGTTAAGGTCTTAACTCTTACTCTGGACTAATGGTTAACGTCTTAACTCTTACTCTGGGCTAATGATTAAGGTCTTAACTCTTACTCTGGCATCATGGTTAAGGTCTTAACTCTTACTCTGGACTAATGGTTAAGGTCTTAACTCTTACTCTGGCATCACGGTTAAGGTCTTAACTCTTACTCCGGACTAATGGTTAAGGTCTTAACTCTTACTCTGGAGTAATGGTTACGGTATTAACTCTTACTCTAGCATCATGGTTAAGGTCCTAACTCTTACTCTGGACTAATGGTTAAGGTCTTAACTCTTACTCTGGCATCATGGTTAAGGTCTTAACTCTTACTCTGGACTAATGGTTAAGGTCTTAGACTCTTACTCTGGACTAATGGTTAAGGTCTTAACTCTTACTCTGGCATCATGGTTAAGGTCTTAGACTCTTACTCTGGACAAATGGTTAAGGTCTAAACTCTTACTCTGGACTAATGGTTAAGGTCTTAGACTCTTACTCTCGACTAATGGTTAAGGTCTTACTCTTACTCTGGCATCATGGTTAAGGTCTTAGACTCTTACTCTGGACTAATGGTTAAGGTCTTAACTCATACTCTGGACTAATGGTTAAGGTCTTAACTCTTACTCTGGACTAATGGTTAAGGTATTAACTCTTACTCTGGCATCATGGTTAAGGTCTTAACTCTTACTCTGGACTAATGGTTAAGGTCTTAACTCTTACTCTGGCATCATGGTTAAGGTCTTAACTCTTACTCTGGACTAATGGTTAAGGTCTTAACTCTTACTCTGGGATCATGGTTAAGTTCGTAACTCTTACTGTGGCCTATTGGTTAAGGTCCTAACTCTTACTCTGGCATCATGGTTAATGTCTTAACTCTTACTCTGGCATCATGGTTAAGGTCTTAACTCTTACTCTGGACTAATGGTTAAGGGCTTAACTCTTACTCTGGCATCACGGTTAAGGTCTTAACTCTTACTCTGGACTAATGGTTAAAGTCTTAACTCTTACTCTGGGCTAATGGTTAAGGTCTTAACTCTTACTCTGGACTAATGGTTAAGGTCTTAACTCTTACTCTGGACTAATGGTTAAGGTCTTAACTCTTACTCTGGACTAATGGTTAAGGTCTTATCTCTTACTCTGGGCTAATGATTAAGGTCTTAACTCTTACTCTGGCATCATGGTTAAGGTCTTAACTCTTACTCTGGCATCATGGTTAAGGTCTTAACTCTTACTCTGGACTAATGGTTAAGGTCTTAACTCTTACTCTGGACTAATGGTTAAGGTCTTAACTCTTACTCTGGCATCATGGTTAAGGTCTTAACTCTTACTCTGGCATCATGGTTAAGGTCTTAACTCTTACTATGGACTAATGGTTAAGGTCTTAACTCTTACTCTGGACTAATGGTTAAGGTCTTAACTCTTACTCTGGCATCATGGTTAAGGTCTTAGACTCTTACTCTGGAATAATGGTTAAGGTCTTAACTCTTACTCTGGACTAATGGTTAAGGTCTTAACTCTTACTCTGGCATCACGGTTAAGGTCTTAACTCTTACTCTGGACAAATGGTTAAGGTCTTAACTCTTACTCTGGGCTAATGGTTAAGGTCTTAACTCTTACTCTGGACTAATTGTTAAGGTCTTAACTCTTACTCTGGACAAATGGTTAAGGTCTTAGACTCTTACACTGGCATCATGGTTAAGGTCTTAACTCTTACTCTGAACTAATGGTTAAGGTCTTAACTCTTACTCTGGCATCATAGTTAAGTTCGTAACTCATACTGTGGCCTATTGGTTAAGGTCCTAACTCTTACTCTGGCATCATGGTTAATATCTTAACTCTTACTCTGGCATCATGGTTAAGGTCTTAACTCTTACTCTGGACTAATGGTTAAGGTCTTAACTCTTACTCTAGCATCACGGTTAAGGTCTTAACTCTTACTCTGGGCTAATGGTTAAGGTCTTAACTCTTACTCTGGACTAATGGTTAAGGTCTTAACTCTTACTCTGGACTAATGGTTAAGGTCTTAACTCTTACTCTGGACTAATGGTTAAGGTCTTAACTCTTACTCTGGGCTAATGATTAAGGTCTTAACTCTTACTCTGGCATCATGGTTAAGGTCTTAACTCTTACTCTGGACTATTGGTTAAGGTCTTAACTCTTACTCTGGACTAATGGTTACGGTCTTAACTCTTACTCTAGCATCATGGTTAAGGTCTTAACTCTTACTCTGGACTAATGGTTAAGGTCTTAACTCTTACTCTGGCATCATGGTTAAGGTCTTAACTCTTACTCTGGCATCATGGTTAACTCTTACTCTGGACTAATGGTTAAGGCTCTTAGACTCTTACTCTGGACTAATGGTTAAGGTCTTAACTCTTACTCTGGCATCATGGTTAAGGTCTTAGACTCTTACTCTGGACTAATGGTTAAGGTCTTAACTCTTACTCTGGACTAATGGTTAAGGTCTTAACTCTTACTCTGGACTAATGGTTAAGGTCTTAGACTCTTACTCTCGACTAATGGTTAAGGTCTTACTCTTACTCTGGCATCATGGTTAAGGTCTTAGACTCTTACTCTGGACTAATGGTTAAGGTCTTAACTCTTACTCTGGACTAATGGTTAAGGTCTTAACTCTTACTCTGGACTAATGGTTAAGGTCTTAGACTCTTACTCTCGACTAATGGTTAAGGTCTTAACTCTTACTCTGGCATCATGGTTAAGGTCTTAACTCTGGCATCATGGTTAAGGTCTTAACTCTTACTCTGGACTAATGGTTAAGGTCTTAACTCTTAGTCTGGCATCATGGTTAAGGTCTTAACTCTTACTCTGGACTAATGGTTAAGGTCTTAGACTCTTACTCTGGACTAATGGTTAAGGTCTTAACTCTTTCTCTGGGCTAATGGTTAAGGTCTTAGACTCTTACTCTGGCATCAAGGTTAAGGTCTTAACTCTTACTCTGGCATCATGGTTAAGGTCTTAACTCTTACTCTGGACTAATGGTTAAGGTCTTAACTCTTACTCTGGACTAATGGTTAAGGTCCTAACTCTTACTCTGGACTAATGGTTAAGGTCTTAACTCTTACTCTTGCATCATCGTTAAGGTCTTAACTCTTACTCTGGCATCATGGTTAAGGTCTTAACTCTTACTCTGGCATCATGGTTAAGGTCTTAACTCTTACTCTGGACTAATGGTTAAGGTCTTAACTCTTACTCTGGGATCATGGTTAAGTTCGTAACTCTTACTGTGGCCTATTGGTTAAGGTCCTAACTCTTACTCTGGCATCATGGTTAAGGTCTTAGACTCATACTCTGGCATCATGGTTAAGATCTTTTCTCTTACTCTGGACTAATGGTTAAGTTCTTAACTCTTACTCTGGCATCATGGTTAAGGTCTTAGACTCTTACTCTGGACTAATGGTTAAGGTCTTAACTCTTACTCTGGGCTAATGGGTAAGGTCTTAACTCTTACTCTGGACTAATGGTTAAGGTCTTATCTCTTACTCTGGACTACTGGTTAATGTCTTAACTCTTACTCTGGCATCATGGTTAAGGTCTTAACTCTCACTCTGACATCATGGTTAAGGTCTTAACTCTTACTCTGTACTCATGGTTAAGGTCTTAACTCTTACTCTGGCATCATGGTTAAGGTCTTAACTCTTACTCTGGACTAATGGTTAACGTCTTAACTCTTACTCTGGAATCATGGTTAAGGTCTTAACTCTTACTCTGGACTAATGGTTACGGTCTTAACTCTTACTCTGGACTAATGGTTAAGGTCTTAACTCTTACACTGGCATCATGGTTAAGGGCTTAACTCTTACTCTGGACTAATGGTTAAGGTCTTAGACTCTTACTCTGGACTAATGGTTAAGGTCTTAACTCTTTCTCTGGGCTAATGGTTAAGGTCTTAGACTCTTACTCTGGCATCATGGTTAAGGTCTTAGACTCTTACTCTGGCATCAAGGTTAAGGTCTTAACTCTTACTCTGGCATCATGGTTAAGGTCTTTACTCTTACTCTGGACTAATGGTTAAGGTCTTAGACTCTTACTCTGGACTTATGGTTAAGGTCTTAACTCTTACTCTGGCATCATGGTTAAGGTCTTAGACTCTTACTCTGGACTAACGGTTAAGGTCTTAACTCTTACTCTGGACTAATGGTTAAGGTCTTAACTCTTACTCTGGACTAATGGTTAAGGTCTTATCTCTTACTCTGGGCTAATGATTAAGGTCTTAACTCTTACTCTGGCATCATGGTTAAGGTCTTAACTCTTACTCTGGCATCATGGTTAAGGTCTTAACTCTTACTCTGGACTAATGGTTAAGGTCTTAACTCTTACTCTGGACTAATGGTTAAGGTCTTAACTCTTACTCTGGACTAATGGTTAAGGTCTTATCTCTTACTCTGGGCTAATGATTAAGGTCTTAACTCTTACTCTGGCATCATGGTTAAGGTCTTAACTCTTACTCTGGCATCATGGTTAAGGTCTTAACTCTTACTCTGGACTAATGGTTAAGGTCTTAACTCTTACTCTGGCATCACGGTTAAGGTCTTAACTCTTACTCTGGACTAATGGTTAAGGTCTTAACTCTTACTCTGGGCTAATGGTTAAGGTCTTAACTCTTACTCTGGACTAATGGTTAAGGTCTTAACTCTTACTCTGGACTAATGGTTAGGGTCTTAGTCTCTTACTCTGGCATCATGGTTAAGGTCTTAACTCTTACTCTGAACTAATGGTTAAGGTCTTAACTCTTACTCTGGCATCATGGTTAAGTTCGTAACTCTTACTGTGGCCTATTGGTTAAGGTCCTAACTCTTACTCTGGCATCATGGTTAATGTCTTAACTCCTACTCTGGCATCATGGTTAAGGTCTTAACTCTTACTCTGGACTAATGGTTAAGGTCTTAACTCTTACTCTAGCATCACGGTTAAGGTCTTAACTCTTACTCTGGGCTAATGGTTAAGGTCTTAACTCTTACTCTGGACTAATGGTTAAGGTCTTAACTCTTACTCTGGACTAATGGTTAAGGTCTTAACTCTTACTCTGGGCTAATGATTAAGGTCTTAATTCTTACTCTGGCATCATGGTTAAGGTCTTAACTCTTACTCTGGACTAATGGTTAAGGTCTTAACTCTTACTCTGGCATCACGGTTAAGGTCTTAACTCTTACTCTGGACTAATGGTTAAGGTCTTAACTCTTACTCTGGACTAATGGTTACGGTCTTAACTCTTACTCTAGCATCATGGTTAAGGTCTTAACTCTTACTCTGGACTAATGGTTAAGGTCTTCACTCTTACTCTGGCATCATGGTTAAGGTCTTAACTCTTACTCTGGCATCATGGTTAAGGTCTTAACTCTTACTCTGGACTAATGGTTAAGGTCTTAGACTCTTACTCTGGACTAATGGTTAAGGTCTTAACTCTTACTCTGGCATCATGGTTAAGGTCTTAGACTCTTACTCTGGACTAATGGTTAAGGTCTTAACTCTTACTCTGGACTAATGGTTAAGGTCTTAACTCTTACTCTGGACTAATGGTTAAGGTCTTAGACTCTTACTCTCGACTAATGGTTAAGGTCTTAACTCTTACTCTGGCATCATGGTTAAGGTCTTAGACTCTTACTCTGGACTAATGGTTAAGGTCTTAACTCATACTCTGGACTAATGGTTAAGGTCTTAACTCTTACTCTGGACTAATGGTTAATGTATTAACTCTTACTCTGGCATAATGGTTAAGGTCTTAACTCTTACTCTGGACTAATGGTTAAGGTCTTAACTCTTACTCTGGCATCATGGTTAAGGTCTTAACTCTTATTCTGGACTAATGGTTAAGGTCTTAACTCTTACTCTGGGATCATGGTTAAGTTCGTAACTCTTACTGTGGCCTATTGGTTAAGGTCCTAACTCTTACTCTGGCATCATGGTTAATGTCTTAACTCTTACTCTGGCATCATGGTTAAGGTCTTAACTCTTACTCTGGACTAATGGTTAAGGTCTTAACTCTTACTCTGGCATCACGGTTAAGGTCTTAACTCTTACTCTGGACTAATGGTTAAAGTCTTAACTCTTACTCTGGGCTAATGGTTAAGGTCTTAACTCTTACTCTGGACTAATGGTTAAGGTCTTAACTCTTACTCTGGACTAATGGTTAAGGTCTTAACTCTTACTCTGGACTAATGGTTAAGGTCTTATCTCTTACTCTGGGCTAATGATTAAGGTCTTAACTCTTACTCTGGCATCATGGTTAAGGTCTTAACTCTTACTCTGGCATCATGGTTAAGGTCTTAACTCTTACTCTGGACTAATGGTTAAGGTCTTAACTCTTACTCTGGCATCACGGTTAAGGTCTTAACTCTTACTCTGGACTAATGGTTAAGGTCTTAACTCTTACTCTGAGCTAATGATTAAGGTCTTAACTCTTACTCTGGCATCATGGTTAAGGTCTTAACTCTTACTCTGGACTAATGGTTAAGGTCTTAACTCTTACTCTGGCATCACGGTTAAGGTCTTAACTCTTACTCCGGACTAATGGTTAAGGTCTTAACTCTTACTCTGGACTAATGGTTACGGTCTTAACTCTTACTCTAGCATCATGGTTAAGGTCTTAACTCTTACTCTGGACTAATGGTTAAGGTCTTAACTCTTACTCTGGCATCATGGTTAAGGTCTTAACTCTTACTCTGGACTAATGGTTAAGGTCTTAGACTCTTACTCTGGACTAATGGTTAAGGTCTTAACTCTTACTCTGGACTAATGGTTAAGGTCTTAACTCTTACTCTGGACTAATGGTTAAGGTCTTAGACTCTTACTCTCGACTAATGGTTAAGGTCTTACACTTACTCTGGCATCATGGTTAAGGTCTTAGACTCTTACTCTGGACTAATGGTTAAGGTCTTAGACTCTTACTCTGGACTAATGGTTAAGGTATTAACTCTTACTCTGGCATCATGGTTAAGGTCTTAACTCTTACTCTGGACTAATGGTTAAGGTCTTAACTCTTACTCTGGCATCATGGTTAAGGTCTTAACTCTTACTCTGGACTAATGGTTAATGTCTTAACTCTTACTCTGGGATCATGGTTAAGTTCGTAACTCTTACTGTGGCCTATTGGTTAAGGTCCTAACTCTTACTCTGGCATCATGGTTAATGTCTTAACTCCTACTCTGGCATCATGGTTAAGGTCTTAACTCTTACTCTGGACTAATGGTTAAGGTCTTAACTCTTACTCTAGCATCACGGTTAAGGTCTTAACTCTTACTCTGGGCTAATGGTTAAGGTCTTAACTCTTACTCTGGACTAATGGTTAAGGTCTTAACTCTTACTCTGGACTAATGGTTAAGGTCTTAACTCTTACTCTGGGCTAATGATTAAGGTCTTAATTCTTACTCTGGCATCATGGTTAAGGTCTTAACTCTTACTCTGGACTAATGGTTAAGGTCTTAACTCTTACTCTGGCATCACGGTTAAGGTCTTAACTCTTACTCTGGACTAATGGTTAAGGTCTTAACTCTTACTCTGGACTAATGGTTACGGTCTTAACTCTTACTCTAGCATCATGGTTAAGGTCTTAACTCTTACTCTGGACTAATGGTTAAGGTCTTCACTCTTACTCTGGCATCATGGTTAAGGTCTTAACTCTTACTCTGGCATCATGGTTAAGGTCTTAACTCTTACTCTGGACTAATGGTTAAGGTCTTAGACTCTTACTCTGGACTAATGGTTAAGGTCTTAACTCTTACTCTGGCATCATGGTTAAGGTCTTAGACTCTTACTCTGGACTAATGGTTAAGGTCTTAACTCTTACTCTGGACTAATGGTTAAGGTCTTAACTCTTACTCTGGACTAATGGTTAAGGTCTTAGACTCTTACTCTCGACTAATGATTAAGGTCTTAACTCTTACTCTGGCATCATGGTTAAGGTCTTAGACTCTTACTCTGGACTAATGGTTAAGGTCTTAACTCATACTCTGGACTAATGGTTAAGGTCTTAACTCTTACTCTGGACTAATGGTTAATGTATTAACTCTTACTCTGGCATAATGGTTAAGGTCTTAACTCTTACTCTGGACTAATGGTTAAGGTCTTAACTCTTACTCTGGCATCATGGTTAAGGTCTTAACTCTTATTCTGGACTAATGGTTAAGGTCTTAACTCTTACTCTGGGATCATGGTTAAGTTCGTAACTCTTACTGTGGCCTATTGGTTAAGGTCCTAACTCTTACTCTGGCATCATGGTTAATGTCTTAACTCTTACTCTGGCATCATGGTTAAGGTCTTAACTCTTACTCTGGACTAATGGTTAAGGTCTTAACTCTTACTCTGGCATCACGGTTAAGGTCTTAACTCTTACTCTGGACTAATGGTTAAAGTCTTAACTCTTACTCTGGGCTAATGGTTAAGGTCTTAACTCTTACTCTGGACTAATGGTTAAGGTCTTAACTCTTACTCTGGACTAATGGTTAAGGTCTTAACTCTTACTCTGGACTAATGTTTAAGGTCTTATCTCTTACTCTGGGCTAATGATTAAGGTCTTAACTCTTACTCTGGCATCATGGTTAAGGTCTTAACTCTTACTCTGGCATCATGGTTAAGGTCTTAACTCTTACTCTGGACTAATGGTTAAGGTCTTAACTCTTACTCTGGCATCACGGTTAAGGTCTTAACTCTTACTCTGGACTAATGGATAAGGTCTTAACTCTTACTCTGGACTAATGGTTAAGGTCTTAACTGTTACTCTGGACTAATGGTTAAGGTCTTAACTCTTACTCTGGGCTAATGGTTAAGGTCTTAACTCTTACTCTAGACTAATGGTTAAGGTCTTAACTCTTACTCTGGACAAATGGTTAAGGTCTTAGACTCTTACTCTGGCATCATGGTTAAGGTCTTAACTCTTACTCTGAACTAATGGTTAAGGTCTTAACTCTTACTCTGGCATCATAGTTAAGTTCGTAACTCATACTGTGGCCTATTGGTTAAGGTCCTAACTCTTACTCTGGCATCATGGTTAATATCTTAACTCTTACTCTGGCATCATGGTTAAGGTTTTAACTCTTACTCTGGACTAATGGTTAAGGTCTTAACTCTTACTCTAGCATCATGGTTAAGGTCTTAACTCTTACTCTGGGCTAATGGTTAAGGTCTTAACTCTTACTCTGGACTAATGGTTAAGGTCTTAACTCTTACTCTGGACTAATGGTTAAGGTCTTAACTCTTACTCTGGGCTAATGATTAAGGTCTTAACTCTTACTGTGGCATCATGGTTAAGGTCTTAACTCTTACTCTGGACTATTGGTTAAGGTCTTAACTCTTACTCTGGACTAATGGTTACGGTCTTAACTCTTACTCTAGCATCATGGTTAAGGTCTTAACTTTTACTCTGGACTAATGGTTAAGGTCTTAACTCTTACTCTGGCATCATGGTTAAGGTCTTAACTCTTACTCTGGCATCATGGTTAAGGTCTTAACTCTTACTCTGGACTAATGGTTAAGGTCTTAGACTCTTACTCTGGACTAATGGTTAAGGTCTTAACTCTTACTCTGGCATCATGGTTAAGGTCTTAGACTCTTACTCTGGACTAATGGTTAAGGTCTTAACTCTTACTCTGGACTAATGGTTAAGGTCTTAACTCTTACTCTGGACTAATGGTTAAGGTCTTAGACTCTTACTCTCGACTAATGGTTAAGGTCTTACTCTTACTCTGGCATCATGGTTAAGGTCTTAGACTCTTACTCTGGACTAATGGTTAAGGTCTTAACTCTTACTCTGGACTAATGGTTAAGGTCTTAACTCTTACTCTGGACTAATGGTTAAGGTCTTAGACTCTTACTCTCGACTAATGGTTAAGGTCTTACTCTTACTCTGGCATCATGGTTAAGGTCTTAGACTCTTACTCTGGACTAATGGTTAAGGTCTTAACTCTTACTCTGGACTAATGGTTAAGGTCTTAACTCTTACTCTGGACTAATGGTTAAGGTCTTAGACTCTTACTCTCGACTAATGGTTAAGGTCTTAACTCTTACTCTGGCATCATGGTTAAGGTCTTAACTCTGGCATCATGGTTAAGGTCTTAACTCTTACTCTGGACTAATGGTTAAGGTCTTAACTCTTAGTCTGGCATCATGGTTAAGGTCTTAACTCTTACTCTGGACTAATGGTTAAGGTCTTAGACTCTTACTCTGGACTAATGGTTAAGGTCTTAACTCTTTCTCTGGGCTAATGGTTAAGGTCTTAGACTCTTACTCTGGCATCATGGTTAAGGTCTTAGACTCTTACTCTGGCATCAAGGTTAAGGTCTTAACTCTTACTCTGGCATCATGGTTAAGGTCTTAACTCTTACTCTGGACTAATGGTTAAAGTCTTAACTCTTACTCTGGACTAATGGTTAAGGTCTTAACTTTTACTCTGGACTAATGGTTAAGGTCTTAACTCTTACTCTGGACTAATGGTTAAGGTCTTATCTCTTACTCTGGGCTAATGATTAAGGTCTTAACTCTTACTCTGGCATCATGGTTAAGGTCTTAACTCCTACTCTGGCATCATGGTTAAGGTCTTAACTCTTACTCTGGACTAATGGTTAAGGTCTTAACTCTTACTCTGGCATCACGGTTAAGGTCTTAACTCTTACTCTGGACTAATGGTTAACGTCTTAACTCTTACTCTGGGCTAATGATTAAGGTCTTAACTCTTACTCTGGCATCATGGTTAAGGTCTTAACTCTTACTCTGGACTAATGGTTAAGGTCTTAACTCTTACTCTGGCATCACGGTTAAGGTCTTAACTCTTACTCCGGACTAATGGTTAAGGTCTTAACTCTTACTCTGGAGTAATGGTTACGGTATTAACTCTTACTCTAGCATCATGGTTAAGGTCCTAACTCTTACTCTGGACTAATGGTTAAGGTCTTAACTCTTACTCTGGCATCATGGTTAAGGTCTTAACTCTTACTCTGGACTAATGGTTAAGGTCTTAGACTCTTACTCTGGACTAATGGTTAAGGTCTTAACTCTTACTCTGGCATCATGGTTAAGGTCTTAGACTCTTACTCTGGACAAATGGTTAAGGTCTAAACTCTTACTCTGGACTAATGGTTAAGGTCTTAGACTCTTACTCTCGACTAATGGTTAAGGTCTTACTCTTACTCTGGCATCATGGTTAAGGTCTTAGACTCTTACTCTGGACTAATGGTTAAGGTCTTAACTCATACTCTGGACTAATGGTTAAGGTCTTAACTCTTACTCTGGACTAATGGTTAAGGTATTAACTCTTACTCTGGCATCATGGTTAAGGTCTTAACTCTTACTCTGGACTAATGGTTAAGGTCTTAACTCTTACTCTGGCATCATGGTTAAGGTCTTAACTCTTACTCTGGACTAATGGTTAAGGTCTTAACTCTTACTCTGGGATCATGGTTAAGTTCGTAACTCTTACTGTGGCCTATTGGTTAAGGTCCTAACTCTTACTCTGGCATCATGGTTAATGTCTTAACTCTTACTCTGGCATCATGGTTAAGGTCTTAACTCTTACTCTGGACTAATGGTTAAGGGCTTAACTCTTACTCTGGCATCACGGTTAAGGTCTTAACTCTTACTCTGGACTAATGGTTAAAGTCTTAACTCTTACTCTGGGCTAATGGTTAAGGTCTTAACTCTTACTCTGGACTAATGGTTAAGGTCTTAACTCTTACTCTGGACTAATGGTTAAGGTCTTAACTCTTACTCTGGACTAATGGTTAAGGTCTTATCTCTTACTCTGGGCTAATGATTAAGGTCTTAACTCTTACTCTGGCATCATGGTTAAGGTCTTAACTCTTACTCTGGCATCATGGTTAAGGTCTTAACTCTTACTCTGGACTAATGGTTAAGGTCTTAACTCTTACTCTGGCATCACGGTTAAGGTCTTAACTCTTACTCTGGACTAATGGATAAGGTCTTAACTCTTACTCTGGACTAATGGTTAAGGTCTTAACTCTTACTCTGGACTAATGGTTAAGGTCTTAACTCTTACTCTGGCATCATGGTTAAGGTCTTAACTCTTACTCTGGCATCATGGTTAAGGTCTTAACTCTTACTATGGACTAATGGTTAAGGTCTTAACTCTTACTCTGGACTAATGGTTAAGGTCTTAACTCTTACTCTGGCATCATGGTTAAGGTCTTAGACTCTTACTCTGGAATAATGGTTAAGGTCTTAACTCTTACTCTGGACTAATGGTTAAGGTCTTAACTCTTACTCTGGCATCACGGTTAAGGTCTTAACTCTTACTCTGGACAAATGGTTAAGGTCTTAACTCTTACTCTGGGCTAATGGTTAAGGTCTTAACTCTTACTCTGGACTAATTGTTAAGGTCTTAACTCTTACTCTGGACAAATGGTTAAGGTCTTAGACTCTTACACTGGCATCATGGTTAAGGTCTTAACTCTTACTCTGAACTAATGGTTAAGGTCTTAACTCTTACTCTGGCATCATAGTTAAGTTCGTAACTCATACTGTGGCCTATTGGTTAAGGTCCTAACTCTTACTCTGGCATCATGGTTAATATCTTAACTCTTACTCTGGCATCATGGTTAAGGTCTTAACTCTTACTCTGGACTAATGGTTAAGGTCTTAACTCTTACTCTAGCATCACGGTTAAGGTCTTAACTCTTACTCTGGGCTAATGGTTAAGGTCTTAACTCTTACTCTGGACTAATGGTTAAGGTCTTAACTCTTACTCTGGACTAATGGTTAAGGTCTTAACTCTTACTCTGGACTAATGGTTAAGGTCTTAACTCTTACTCTGGGCTAATGATTAAGGTCTTAACTCTTACTCTGGCATCATGGTTAAGGTCTTAACTCTTACTCTGGACTATTGGTTAAGGTCTTAACTCTTACTCTGGACTAATGGTTACGGTCTTAACTCTTACTCTAGCATCATGGTTAAGGTCTTAACTCTTACTCTGGACTAATGGTTAAGGTCTTAACTCTTACTCTGGCATCATGGTTAAGGTCTTAACTCTTACTCTGGCATCATGGTTAACTCTTACTCTGGACTAATGGTTAAGGCTCTTAGACTCTTACTCTGGACTAATGGTTAAGGTCTTAACTCTTACTCTGGCATCATGGTTAAGGTCTTAGACTCTTACTCTGGACTAATGGTTAAGGTCTTAACTCTTACTCTGGACTAATGGTTAAGGTCTTAACTCTTACTCTGGACTAATGGTTAAGGTCTTAGACTCTTACTCTCGACTAATGGTTAAGGTCTTACTCTTACTCTGGCATCATGGTTAAGGTCTTAGACTCTTACTCTGGACTAATGGTTAAGGTCTTAACTCTTACTCTGGACTAATGGTTAAGGTCTTAACTCTTACTCTGGACTAATGGTTAAGGTCTTAGACTCTTACTCTCGACTAATGGTTAAGGTCTTAACTCTTACTCTGGCATCATGGTTAAGGTCTTAACTCTGGCATCATGGTTAAGGTCTTAACTCTTACTCTGGACTAATGGTTAAGGTCTTAACTCTTAGTCTGGCATCATGGTTAAGGTCTTAACTCTTACTCTGGACTAATGGTTAAGGTCTTAGACTCTTACTCTGGACTAATGGTTAAGGTCTTAACTCTTTCTCTGGGCTAATGGTTAAGGTCTTAGACTCTTACTCTGGCATCAAGGTTAAGGTCTTAACTCTTACTCTGGCATCATGGTTAAGGTCTTAACTCTTACTCTGGACTAATGGTTAAGGTCTTAACTCTTACTCTGGACTAATGGTTAAGGTCCTAACTCTTACTCTGGACTAATGGTTAAGGTCTTAACTCTTACTCTTGCATCATCGTTAAGGTCTTAACTCTTACTCTGGCATCATGGTTAAGGTCTTAACTCTTACTCTGGCATCATGGTTAAGGTCTTAACTCTTACTCTGGACTAATGGTTAAGGTCTTAACTCTTACTCTGGGATCATGGTTAAGTTCGTAACTCTTACTGTGGCCTATTGGTTAAGGTCCTAACTCTTACTCTGGCATCATGGTTAAGGTCTTAGACTCATACTCTGGCATCATGGTTAAGATCTTTTCTCTTACTCTGGACTAATGGTTAAGTTCTTAACTCTTACTCTGGCATCATGGTTAAGGTCTTAGACTCTTACTCTGGACTAATGGTTAAGGTCTTAACTCTTACTCTGGGCTAATGGGTAAGGTCTTAACTCTTACTCTGGACTAATGGTTAAGGTCTTATCTCTTACTCTGGACTACTGGTTAATGTCTTAACTCTTACTCTGGCATCATGGTTAAGGTCTTAACTCTCACTCTGACATCATGGTTAAGGTCTTAACTCTTACTCTGTACTCATGGTTAAGGTCTTAACTCTTACTCTGGCATCATGGTTAAGGTCTTAACTCTTACTCTGGACTAATGGTTAACGTCTTAACTCTTACTCTGGAATCATGGTTAAGGTCTTAACTCTTACTCTGGACTAATGGTTACGGTCTTAACTCTTACTCTGGACTAATGGTTAAGGTCTTAACTCTTACACTGGCATCATGGTTAAGGGCTTAACTCTTACTCTGGACTAATGGTTAAGGTCTTAGACTCTTACTCTGGACTAATGGTTAAGGTCTTAACTCTTTCTCTGGGCTAATGGTTAAGGTCTTAGACTCTTACTCTGGCATCATGGTTAAGGTCTTAGACTCTTACTCTGGCATCAAGGTTAAGGTCTTAACTCTTACTCTGGCATCATGGTTAAGGTCTTTACTCTTACTCTGGACTAATGGTTAAGGTCTTAGACTCTTACTCTGGACTTATGGTTAAGGTCTTAACTCTTACTCTGGCATCATGGTTAAGGTCTTAGACTCTTACTCTGGACTAACGGTTAAGGTCTTAACTCTTACTCTGGACTAATGGTTAAGGTCTTAACTCTTACTCTGGACTAATGGTTAAGGTCTTATCTCTTACTCTGGGCTAATGATTAAGGTCTTAACTCTTACTCTGGCATCATGGTTAAGGTCTTAACTCTTACTCTGGCATCATGGTTAAGGTCTTAACTCTTACTCTGGACTAATGGTTAAGGTCTTAACTCTTACTCTGGACTAATGGTTAAGGTCTTAACTCTTACTCTGGACTAATGGTTAAGGTCTTATCTCTTACTCTGGGCTAATGATTAAGGTCTTAACTCTTACTCTGGCATCATGGTTAAGGTCTTAACTCTTACTCTGGCATCATGGTTAAGGTCTTAACTCTTACTCTGGACTAATGGTTAAGGTCTTAACTCTTACTCTGGCATCACGGTTAAGGTCTTAACTCTTACTCTGGACTAATGGTTAAGGTCTTAACTCTTACTCTGGGCTAATGGTTAAGGTCTTAACTCTTACTCTGGACTAATGGTTAAGGTCTTAACTCTTACTCTGGACTAATGGTTAGGGTCTTAGTCTCTTACTCTGGCATCATGGTTAAGGTCTTAACTCTTACTCTGAACTAATGGTTAAGGTCTTAACTCTTACTCTGGCATCATGGTTAAGTTCGTAACTCTTACTGTGGCCTATTGGTTAAGGTCCTAACTCTTACTCTGGCATCATGGTTAATGTCTTAACTCCTACTCTGGCATCATGGTTAAGGTCTTAACTCTTACTCTGGACTAATGGTTAAGGTCTTAACTCTTACTCTAGCATCACGGTTAAGGTCTTAACTCTTACTCTGGGCTAATGGTTAAGGTCTTAACTCTTACTCTGGACTAATGGTTAAGGTCTTAACTCTTACTCTGGACTAATGGTTAAGGTCTTAACTCTTACTCTGGGCTAATGATTAAGGTCTTAATTCTTACTCTGGCATCATGGTTAAGGTCTTAACTCTTACTCTGGACTAATGGTTAAGGTCTTAACTCTTACTCTGGCATCACGGTTAAGGTCTTAACTCTTACTCTGGACTAATGGTTAAGGTCTTAACTCTTACTCTGGACTAATGGTTACGGTCTTAACTCTTACTCTAGCATCATGGTTAAGGTCTTAACTCTTACTCTGGACTAATGGTTAAGGTCTTCACTCTTACTCTGGCATCATGGTTAAGGTCTTAACTCTTACTCTGGCATCATGGTTAAGGTCTTAACTCTTACTCTGGACTAATGGTTAAGGTCTTAGACTCTTACTCTGGACTAATGGTTAAGGTCTTAACTCTTACTCTGGCATCATGGTTAAGGTCTTAGACTCTTACTCTGGACTAATGGTTAAGGTCTTAACTCTTACTCTGGACTAATGGTTAAGGTCTTAACTCTTACTCTGGACTAATGGTTAAGGTCTTAGACTCTTACTCTCGACTAATGGTTAAGGTCTTAACTCTTACTCTGGCATCATGGTTAAGGTCTTAGACTCTTACTCTGGACTAATGGTTAAGGTCTTAACTCATACTCTGGACTAATGGTTAAGGTCTTAACTCTTACTCTGGACTAATGGTTAATGTATTAACTCTTACTCTGGCATAATGGTTAAGGTCTTAACTCTTACTCTGGACTAATGGTTAAGGTCTTAACTCTTACTCTGGCATCATGGTTAAGGTCTTAACTCTTATTCTGGACTAATGGTTAAGGTCTTAACTCTTACTCTGGGATCATGGTTAAGTTCGTAACTCTTACTGTGGCCTATTGGTTAAGGTCCTAACTCTTACTCTGGCATCATGGTTAATGTCTTAACTCTTACTCTGGCATCATGGTTAAGGTCTTAACTCTTACTCTGGACTAATGGTTAAGGTCTTAACTCTTACTCTGGCATCACGGTTAAGGTCTTAACTCTTACTCTGGACTAATGGTTAAAGTCTTAACTCTTACTCTGGGCTAATGGTTAAGGTCTTAACTCTTACTCTGGACTAATGGTTAAGGTCTTAACTCTTACTCTGGACTAATGGTTAAGGTCTTAACTCTTACTCTGGACTAATGGTTAAGGTCTTATCTCTTACTCTGGGCTAATGATTAAGGTCTTAACTCTTACTCTGGCATCATGGTTAAGGTCTTAACTCTTACTCTGGCATCATGGTTAAGGTCTTAACTCTTACTCTGGACTAATGGTTAAGGTCTTAACTCTTACTCTGGCATCACGGTTAAGGTCTTAACTCTTACTCTGGACTAATGGTTAAGGTCTTAACTCTTACTCTGAGCTAATGATTAAGGTCTTAACTCTTACTCTGGCATCATGGTTAAGGTCTTAACTCTTACTCTGGACTAATGGTTAAGGTCTTAACTCTTACTCTGGCATCACGGTTAAGGTCTTAACTCTTACTCCGGACTAATGGTTAAGGTCTTAACTCTTACTCTGGACTAATGGTTACGGTCTTAACTCTTACTCTAGCATCATGGTTAAGGTCTTAACTCTTACTCTGGACTAATGGTTAAGGTCTTAACTCTTACTCTGGCATCATGGTTAAGGTCTTAACTCTTACTCTGGACTAATGGTTAAGGTCTTAGACTCTTACTCTGGACTAATGGTTAAGGTCTTAACTCTTACTCTGGACTAATGGTTAAGGTCTTAACTCTTACTCTGGACTAATGGTTAAGGTCTTAGACTCTTACTCTCGACTAATGGTTAAGGTCTTACACTTACTCTGGCATCATGGTTAAGGTCTTAGACTCTTACTCTGGACTAATGGTTAAGGTCTTAGACTCTTACTCTGGACTAATGGTTAAGGTATTAACTCTTACTCTGGCATCATGGTTAAGGTCTTAACTCTTACTCTGGACTAATGGTTAAGGTCTTAACTCTTACTCTGGCATCATGGTTAAGGTCTTAACTCTTACTCTGGACTAATGGTTAATGTCTTAACTCTTACTCTGGGATCATGGTTAAGTTCGTAACTCTTACTGTGGCCTATTGGTTAAGGTCCTAACTCTTACTCTGGCATCATGGTTAATGTCTTAACTCCTACTCTGGCATCATGGTTAAGGTCTTAACTCTTACTCTGGACTAATGGTTAAGGTCTTAACTCTTACTCTAGCATCACGGTTAAGGTCTTAACTCTTACTCTGGGCTAATGGTTAAGGTCTTAACTCTTACTCTGGACTAATGGTTAAGGTCTTAACTCTTACTCTGGACTAATGGTTAAGGTCTTAACTCTTACTCTGGGCTAATGATTAAGGTCTTAATTCTTACTCTGGCATCATGGTTAAGGTCTTAACTCTTACTCTGGACTAATGGTTAAGGTCTTAACTCTTACTCTGGCATCACGGTTAAGGTCTTAACTCTTACTCTGGACTAATGGTTAAGGTCTTAACTCTTACTCTGGACTAATGGTTACGGTCTTAACTCTTACTCTAGCATCATGGTTAAGGTCTTAACTCTTACTCTGGACTAATGGTTAAGGTCTTCACTCTTACTCTGGCATCATGGTTAAGGTCTTAACTCTTACTCTGGCATCATGGTTAAGGTCTTAACTCTTACTCTGGACTAATGGTTAAGGTCTTAGACTCTTACTCTGGACTAATGGTTAAGGTCTTAACTCTTACTCTGGCATCATGGTTAAGGTCTTAGACTCTTACTCTGGACTAATGGTTAAGGTCTTAACTCTTACTCTGGACTAATGGTTAAGGTCTTAACTCTTACTCTGGACTAATGGTTAAGGTCTTAGACTCTTACTCTCGACTAATGATTAAGGTCTTAACTCTTACTCTGGCATCATGGTTAAGGTCTTAGACTCTTACTCTGGACTAATGGTTAAGGTCTTAACTCATACTCTGGACTAATGGTTAAGGTCTTAACTCTTACTCTGGACTAATGGTTAATGTATTAACTCTTACTCTGGCATAATGGTTAAGGTCTTAACTCTTACTCTGGACTAATGGTTAAGGTCTTAACTCTTACTCTGGCATCATGGTTAAGGTCTTAACTCTTATTCTGGACTAATGGTTAAGGTCTTAACTCTTACTCTGGGATCATGGTTAAGTTCGTAACTCTTACTGTGGCCTATTGGTTAAGGTCCTAACTCTTACTCTGGCATCATGGTTAATGTCTTAACTCTTACTCTGGCATCATGGTTAAGGTCTTAACTCTTACTCTGGACTAATGGTTAAGGTCTTAACTCTTACTCTGGCATCACGGTTAAGGTCTTAACTCTTACTCTGGACTAATGGTTAAAGTCTTAACTCTTACTCTGGGCTAATGGTTAAGGTCTTAACTCTTACTCTGGACTAATGGTTAAGGTCTTAACTCTTACTCTGGACTAATGGTTAAGGTCTTAACTCTTACTCTGGACTAATGTTTAAGGTCTTATCTCTTACTCTGGGCTAATGATTAAGGTCTTAACTCTTACTCTGGCATCATGGTTAAGGTCTTAACTCTTACTCTGGCATCATGGTTAAGGTCTTAACTCTTACTCTGGACTAATGGTTAAGGTCTTAACTCTTACTCTGGCATCACGGTTAAGGTCTTAACTCTTACTCTGGACTAATGGATAAGGTCTTAACTCTTACTCTGGACTAATGGTTAAGGTCTTAACTGTTACTCTGGACTAATGGTTAAGGTCTTAACTCTTACTCTGGGCTAATGGTTAAGGTCTTAACTCTTACTCTAGACTAATGGTTAAGGTCTTAACTCTTACTCTGGACAAATGGTTAAGGTCTTAGACTCTTACTCTGGCATCATGGTTAAGGTCTTAACTCTTACTCTGAACTAATGGTTAAGGTCTTAACTCTTACTCTGGCATCATAGTTAAGTTCGTAACTCACACTGTGGCCTATTGGTTAAGGTCCTAACTCTTACTCTGGCATCATGGTTAATATCTTAACTCTTACTCTGGCATCATGGTTAAGGTCTTAACTCTTACTCTGGACTAATGGTTAAGGTCTTAACTCTTACTCTAGCATCATGGTTAAGGTCTTAACTCTTACTCTGGGCTAATGGTTAAGGTCTTAACTCTTACTCTGGACTAATGGTTAAGGTCTTAACTCTTACTCTGGACTAATGGTTAAGGTCTTAACTCTTACTCTGGGCTAATGATTAAGGTCTTAACTCTTACTGTGGCATCATGGTTAAGGTCTTAACTCTTACTCTGGACTATTGGTTAAGGTCTTAACTCTTACTCTGGACTAATGGTTACGGTCTTAACTCTTACTCTAGCATCATGGTTAAGGTCTTAACTTTTACTCTGGACTAATGGTTAAGGTCTTAACTCTTACTCTGGCATCATGGTTAAGGTCTTAACTCTTACTCTGGCATCATGGTTAAGGTCTTAACTCTTACTCTGGACTAATGGTTAAGGTCTTAGACTCTTACTCTGGACTAATGGTTAAGGTCTTAACTCTTACTCTGGCATCATGGTTAAGGTCTTAGACTCTTACTCTGGACTAATGGTTAAGGTCTTAACTCTTACTCTGGACTAATGGTTAAGGTCTTAACTCTTACTCTGGACTAATGGTTAAGGTCTTAGACTCTTACTCTCGACTAATGGTTAAGGTCTTACTCTTACTCTGGCATCATGGTTAAGGTCTTAGACTCTTACTCTGGACTAATGGTTAAGGTCTTAACTCTTACTCTGGACTAATGGTTAAGGTCTTAACTCTTACTCTGGACTAATGGTTAAGGTCTTAGACTCTTACTCTCGACTAATGGTTAAGGTCTTAACTCTTACTCTGGCATCATGGTTAAGGTCTTAACTCTGGCATCATGGTTAAGGTCTTAACTCCTACTCTGGACTAATGGTTAAGGTCTTAACTCTTAGTCTGGCATCATGGTTAAGGTCTTAACTCTTACTCTGGACTAATGGTTAAGGTCTTAGACTCTTACTCTGGACTAATGGTTAAGGTCTTAACTCTTTCTCTGGGCTAATGGTTAAGGTCTTAGACTCTTACTCTGGCATCATGGTTAAGGTCTTAGACTCTTACTCTGGCATCAAGGTTAAGGTCTTAACTCTTACTCTGGCATCATGGTTAAAGTCTTAACTCTTACTCTGGACTAATGGTTAAGGTCTTAACTTTTACTCTGGACTAATGGTTAAGGTCTTAACTCTTACTCTGGACTAATGGTTAAGGTCTTATCTCTTACTCTGGGCTAATGATTAAGGTCTTAACTCTTACTCTGGCATCATGGTTAAGGTCTTAACTCCTACTCTGGCATCATGGTTAAGGTCTTAACTCTTACTCTGGACTAATGGTTAAGGTCTTAACTCTTACTCTGGCATCACGGTTAAGGTCTTAACTCTTACTCTGGACTAATGGTTAACGTCTTAACTCTTACTCTGGGCTAATGATTAAGGTCTTAACTCTTACTCTGGCATCATGGTTAAGGTCTTAACTCTTACTCTGGACTAATGGTTAAGGTCTTAACTCTTACTCTGGCATCACGGTTAAGGTCTTAACTCTTACTCCGGACTAATGGTTAAGGTCTTAACTCTTACTCTGGAGTAATGGTTACGGTATTAACTCTTACTCTAGCATCATGGTTAAGGTCCTAACTCTTACTCTGGACTAATGGTTAAGGTCTTAACTCTAACTCTGGCATCATGGTTAAGGTCTTAACTCTTACTCTGGAATAATGGTTAAGGTCTTAGACTCTTACTCTGGACTAATGGTTAAGGTCTTAACTCTTACTCTGGCATCATTGTTAAGGTCTTAGACTCTTACTCTGGACTAATGGTTGAGGTCTAAACTCTTACTCTGGACTAATGGTTAAGGTCTTAGACTCTTACTCTCGACTAATGGTTAAGGTCTTACTCTTACTCTGGCATCATGGTTAAGGTCTTAGACTCTTACTCTGGACTAATGGTTAAGGTCTTAACTCATACTCTGGACTAATGGTTAAGGTCTTAACTCTTACTCTGGACTAATGGTTAAGGTATTAACTCTTACTCTGGCATCATGGTTAAGGTCTTAACTCTTACTCTGGACTAATGGTTAAGGTCTTAACTCTTACTCTGGCATCATGGTTAAGGTCTTAACTCTTACTCTGGACTAATGGTTAAGGTCTTAACTCTTACTCTGGGATCATGGTTAAGTTCGTAACTCTTACTGTGGCCTATTGGTTAAGGTCCTAACTCTTACTCTGGCATCATGGTTAATGTCTTAACTCTTACTCTGGCATCATGGTTAAGGTCTTAACTCTTACTCTGGACTAATGGTTAAGGGCTTAACTCTTACTCTGGCATCACGGTTAAGGTCTTAACTCTTACTCTGGACTAATGGTTAAAGTCTTAACTCTTACTCTGGGCTAATGGTTAAGGTCTTAACTCTTACTCTGGACTAATGGTTAAGGTCTTAACTCTTACTCTGGACTAATGGTTAAGGTCTTAACTCTTACTCTGGACTAATGGTTAAGGTCTTATCTCTTACTCTGGGCTAATGATTAAGGTCTTAACTCTTACTCTGGCATCATAGTTAAGGTCTTAACTCTTACTCTGGCATCATGGTTAAGGTCTTAACTCTTACTCTGGACTAATGGTTAAGGTCTTAACTCTTACTCTGGCATCACGGTTAAGGTCTTAACTCTTACTCTGGACTAATGGATAAGGTCTTAACTCTTACTCTGGACTAATGGTTAAGGTCTTAACTCTTACTCTGGCATCATGGTTAAGGTCTTAACTCTTACTCTGGCATCATGGTTAAGGTCTTAACTCTTACTATGGACTAATGGTTAAGGTCTTAACTCTTACTCTGGACTAATGGTTAAGGTCTTAACTCTTACTCTGGCATCATGGTTAAGGTCTTAGACTCTTACTCTGGAATAATGGTTAAGGTCTTAACTCTTACTCTGGACTAATGGTTAAGGTCTTAACTCTTACTCTGGCATCACGGTTAAGGTCTTAACTCTTACTCTGGACAAATGGTTAAGGTCTTAACTCTTACTCTGGGCTAATGGTTAAGGTCTTAACTCTTACTCTGGACTAATTGTTAAGGTCTTAACTCTTACTCTGGACAAATGGTTAAGGTCTTAGACTCTTACACTGGCATCATGGTTAAGGTCTTAACTCTTACTCTGAACTAATGGTTAAGGTCTTAACTCTTACTCTGGCATCATAGTTAAGTTCGTAACTCATACTGTGGCCTATTGGTTAAGGTCCTAACTCTTACTCTGGCATCATGGTTAATATCTTAACTCTTACTCTGGCATCATGGTTAAGGTCTTAACTCTTACTCTGGACTAATAGTTAAGGTCTTAACTCTTACTCTAGCATCACGGTTAAGGTCTTAACTCTTACTCTGGGCTAATGGTTAAGGTCTTAACTCTTACTCTGGACTAATGGTTAAGGTCTTAACTCTTACTCTGGACTAATGGTTAAGGTCTTAACTCTTACTCTGGACTAATGGTTAAGGTCTTAACTCTTACTCTGGGCTAATGATTAAGGTCTTAACTCTTACTCTGGCATCATGGTTAAGGTCTTAACTCTTACTCTGGACTATTGGTTAAGGTCTTAACTCTTACTCTGGACTAATGGTTACGGTCTTAACTCTTACTCTAGCATCATGGTTAAGGTCTTAACTCTTACTCTGGACTAATGGTTAAGGTCTTAACTCTTACTCTGGCATCATGGTTAAGGTCTTAACTCTTACTCTGGCATCATGGTTAACTCTTACTCTGGACTAATGGTTAAGGCTCTTAGACTCTTACTCTGGACTAATGGTTAAGGTCTTAACTCTTACTCTGGCATCATGGTTAAGGTCTTAGACTCTTACTCTGGACTAATGGTTAAGGTCTTAACTCTTACTCTGGACTAATGGTTAAGGTCTTAACTCTTACTCTAGACTAATGGTTAAGGTCTTAGACTCTTACTCTCGACTAATGGTTAAGGTCTTACTCTTACTCTGGCATCATGGTTAAGGTCTTAGACTCTTACTCTGGACTAATGGTTAAGGTCTTAACTCTTACTCTGGACTAATGGTTAAGGTCTTAACTCTTACTCTGTACTAATGGTTAAGGTCTTAACTCTTACTCTGGCATCATGGTTAAGGTCTTAACTCTGGCATCATGGTTAAGGTCTTAACTCTTACTCTGGACTAATGGTTAAGGTCTTAACTCTTAGTCTGGCATCATGGTTAAGGTCTTAACTCTTACTCTGGACTAATGGTTAAGGTCTTAGACTCTTACTCTGGACTAATGGTTAAGGTCTTAACTCTTTCTCTGGGCTAATGGTTAAGGTCTTAGACTCTTACTCTGGCATCAAGGTTAAGGTCTTAACTCTTACTCTGGCATCATGGTTAAGGTCTTAACTCTTACTCTGGACTAATGGTTAAGGTCTTAACTCTTACTCTGGACTAATGGTTAAGGTCCTAACTCTTACTCTGGACTAATGGTTAAGGTCTTAACTCTTACTCTTGCATCATCGTTAAGGTCTTAACTCTTACTCTGGCATCATGGTTAAGGTCTTAACTCTTACTCTGGCATCATGGTTAAGGTCTTAACTCTTACTCTGGACTAATGGTTAAGGTCTTAACTCTTACTCTGGGATCATGGTTAAGTTCGTAACTCTTACTGTGGCCTATTGGTTAAGGTCCTAACTCTTACTCTGGCATCATGGTTAAGGTCTTAGACTCATACTGTGGCATCATGGTTAAGATCTTTTCTCTTACTCTGGACTAATGGTTAAGTTCTTAACTCTTACTCTGGCATCATGGTTAAGGTCTTAGACTCTTACTCTGGACTAATGGTTAAGGTCTTAACTCTTACTCTGGGCTAATGGTTAAGGTCTTAACTCTTACTCTGGACTAATGGTTAAGGTCTTATCTCTTACTCTGGACTACTGGTTAATGTCTTAACTCTTACTCTGGCATCATGGTTAAGGTCTTAACTCTCACTCTGACATCATGGTTAAGGTCTTAACTCTTACTCTGTACTCATGGTTAAGGTCTTAACTCTTACTCTGGCATCATGGTTAAGGTCTTAACTCTTACTCTGGACTAATAGTTAACGTCTTAACTCTTACTCTGGAATCATGGTTAAGGTCTTAACTCTTACTCTGGACTAATGGTTACGGTCTTAACTCTTACTCTGGACTAATGGTTAAGGTCTTAACTCTTACACTGGCATCATGGTTAAGGGCTTAACTCTTACTCTGGACTAATGGTTAAGGTCTTAGACTCTTACTCTGGACTAATGGTTAAGGTCTTAACTCTTTCTCTGGGCTAATGGTTAAGGTCTTAGACTCTTACTCTGGCATCATGGTTAAGGTCTTAGACTCTTACTCTGGCATCAAGGTTAAGGTCTTAACTCTTACTCTGGCATCATGGTTAAGGTCTTTACTCTTACTCTGGACTAATGGTTAAGGTCTTAGACTCTTACTCTGGACTTATGGTTAAGGTCTTAACTCTTACTCTGGCATCATGGTTAAGGTCTTAGACTCTTACTCTGGACTAACGGTTAAGGTCTTAACTCTTACTCTGGACTAATGGTTAAGGTCTTAACTCTTACTCTGGACCAATGGTTAAGGTCTTAACTCTTACTCTGGACTAATGGTTAAGGTCTTAACTCTTACTCTGGACTAATGGTTAAGGTCTTAACTCTTACTCTGGACTAATGGTTAAGGTCTTATCTCTTACTCTGGGCTAATGATTAAGGTCTTAACTCTTACTCTGGCATCATGGTTAAGGTCTTAACTCTTACTCTGGCATCATGGTTAAGGTCTTAACTCTTACTCTGGACTAATGGTTAAGGTCTTAACTCTTACTCTGGCATCACGGTTAAGGTCTTAACTCTTACTCTGGACTAATGGTTAAGGTCTTAACTCTTACTCTGGGCTAATGGTTAAGGTCTTAACTCTTACTCTGGACTAATGGTTAAGGTCTTAACTCTTACTCTGGACTAATGGTTAGGGTCTTAGTCTCTTACTCTGGCATCATGGTTAAGGTCTTAACTCTTACTCTGAACTAATGGTTAAGGTCTTAACTCTTACTCTGGCATCATGGTTAAGTTCGTAACTCTTACTGTGGCCTATTGGTTAAGGTCCTAACTCTTACTCTGGCATCATGGTTAATGTCTTAACTCCTACTCTGGCATCATGGTTAAGGTCTTAACTCTTACTCTGGACTAATGGTTAAGGTCTTAACTCTTACTCTAGCATCACGGTTAAGGTCTTAACTCTTACTCTGGGCTAATGGTTAAGGTCTTAACTCTTACTCTGGACTAATGGTTAAGGTCTTAACTCTTACTCTGGACTAATGGTTAAGGTCTTAACTCTTACTCTGGGCTAATGATTAAGGTCTTAATTCTTACTCTGGCATCATGGTTAAGGTCTTAACTCTTACTCTGGACTAATGGTTAAGGTCTTAACTCTTACTCTGGCATCACGGTTAAGGTCTTAACTCTTACTCTGGACTAATGGTTAAGGTCTTAACTCTTACTCTGGACTAATGGTTACGGTCTTAACTCTTACTCTAGCATCATGGTTAAGGTCTTAACTCTTACTCTGGACTAATGGTTAAGGTCTTCACTCTTACTCTGGCATCATGGTTAAGGTCTTAACTCTTACTCTGGCATCATGGTTAAGGTCTTAACTCTTACTCTGGACTAATGGTTAAGGTCTTAACTCTTACTCTGGACTAATGGTTAAGGTCTTAGACTCTTACTCTCGACTAATGGTTAAGGTCTTAACTCTTACTCTGGCATCATGGTTAAGGTCTTAACTCTGGCATCATGGTTAAGGTCTTAACTCCTACTCTGGACTAATGGTTAAGGTCTTAACTCTTAGTCTGGCATCATGGTTAAGGTCTTAACTCTTACTCTGGACTAATGGTTAAGGTCTTAGACTCTTACTCTGGACTAATGGTTAAGGTCTTAACTCTTTCTCTGGGCTAATGGTTAAGGTCTTAGACTCTTACTCTGGCATCATGGTTAAGGTCTTAGACTCTTACTCTGGCATCAAGGTTAAGGTCTTAACTCTTACTCTGGCATCATGGTTAAAGTCTTAACTCTTACTCTGGACTAATGGTTAAGGTCTTAACTTTTACTCTGGACTAATGGTTAAGGTCTTAACTCTTACTCTGGACTAATGGTTAAGGTCTTATCTCTTACTCTGGGCTAATGATTAAGGTCTTAACTCTTACTCTGGCATCATGGTTAAGGTCTTAACTCCTACTCTGGCATCATGGTTAAGGTCTTAACTCTTACTCTGGACTAATGGTTAAGGTCTTAACTCTTACTCTGGCATCACGGTTAAGGTCTTAACTCTTACTCTGGACTAATGGTTAACGTCTTAACTCTTACTCTGGGCTAATGATTAAGGTCTTAACTCTTACTCTGGCATCATGGTTAAGGTCTTAACTCTTACTCTGGACTAATGGTTAAGGTCTTAACTCTTACTCTGGCATCACGGTTAAGGTCTTAACTCTTACTCCGGACTAATGGTTAAGGTCTTAACTCTTACTCTGGAGTAATGGTTACGGTATTAACTCTTACTCTAGCATCATGGTTAAGGTCCTAACTCTTACTCTGGACTAATGGTTAAGGTCTTAACTCTAACTCTGGCATCATGGTTAAGGTCTTAACTCTTACTCTGGAATAATGGTTAAGGTCTTAGACTCTTACTCTGGACTAATGGTTAAGGTCTTAACTCTTACTCTGGCATCATTGTTAAGGTCTTAGACTCTTACTCTGGACTAATGGTTGAGGTCTAAACTCTTACTCTGGACTAATGGTTAAGGTCTTAGACTCTTACTCTCGACTAATGGTTAAGGTCTTACTCTTACTCTGGCATCATGGTTAAGGTCTTAGACTCTTACTCTGGACTAATGGTTAAGGTCTTAACTCATACTCTGGACTAATGGTTAAGGTCTTAACTCTTACTCTGGACTAATGGTTAAGGTATTAACTCTTACTCTGGCATCATGGTTAAGGTCTTAACTCTTACTCTGGACTAATGGTTAAGGTCTTAACTCTTACTCTGGCATCATGGTTAAGGTCTTAACTCTTACTCTGGACTAATGGTTAAGGTCTTAACTCTTACTCTGGGATCATGGTTAAGTTCGTAACTCTTACTGTGGCCTATTGGTTAAGGTCCTAACTCTTACTCTGGCATCATGGTTAATGTCTTAACTCTTACTCTGGCATCATGGTTAAGGTCTTAACTCTTACTCTGGACTAATGGTTAAGGGCTTAACTCTTACTCTGGCATCACGGTTAAGGTCTTAACTCTTACTCTGGACTAATGGTTAAAGTCTTAACTCTTACTCTGGGCTAATGGTTAAGGTCTTAACTCTTACTCTGGACTAATGGTTAAGGTCTTAACTCTTACTCTGGACTAATGGTTAAGGTCTTAACTCTTACTCTGGACTAATGGTTAAGGTCTTATCTCTTACTCTGGGCTAATGATTAAGGTCTTAACTCTTACTCTGGCATCATAGTTAAGGTCTTAACTCTTACTCTGGCATCATGGTTAAGGTCTTAACTCTTACTCTGGACTAATGGTTAAGGTCTTAACTCTTACTCTGGCATCACGGTTAAGGTCTTAACTCTTACTCTGGACTAATGGATAAGGTCTTAACTCTTACTCTGGACTAATGGTTAAGGTCTTAACTCTTACTCTGGCATCATGGTTAAGGTCTTAACTCTTACTCTGGCATCATGGTTAAGGTCTTAACTCTTACTATGGACTAATGGTTAAGGTCTTAACTCTTACTCTGGACTAATGGTTAAGGTCTTAACTCTTACTCTGGCATCATGGTTAAGGTCTTAGACTCTTACTCTGGAATAATGGTTAAGGTCTTAACTCTTACTCTGGACTAATGGTTAAGGTCTTAACTCTTACTCTGGCATCACGGTTAAGGTCTTAACTCTTACTCTGGACAAATGGTTAAGGTCTTAACTCTTACTCTGGGCTAATGGTTAAGGTCTTAACTCTTACTCTGGACTAATTGTTAAGGTCTTAACTCTTACTCTGGACAAATGGTTAAGGTCTTAGACTCTTACACTGGCATCATGGTTAAGGTCTTAACTCTTACTCTGAACTAATGGTTAAGGTCTTAACTCTTACTCTGGCATCATAGTTAAGTTCGTAACTCATACTGTGGCCTATTGGTTAAGGTCCTAACTCTTACTCTGGCATCATGGTTAATATCTTAACTCTTACTCTGGCATCATGGTTAAGGTCTTAACTCTTACTCTGGACTAATAGTTAAGGTCTTAACTCTTACTCTAGCATCACGGTTAAGGTCTTAACTCTTACTCTGGGCTAATGGTTAAGGTCTTAACTCTTACTCTGGACTAATGGTTAAGGTCTTAACTCTTACTCTGGACTAATGGTTAAGGTCTTAACTCTTACTCTGGACTAATGGTTAAGGTCTTAACTCTTACTCTGGGCTAATGATTAAGGTCTTAACTCTTACTCTGGCATCATGGTTAAGGTCTTAACTCTTACTCTGGACTATTGGTTAAGGTCTTAACTCTTACTCTGGACTAATGGTTACGGTCTTAACTCTTACTCTAGCATCATGGTTAAGGTCTTAACTCTTACTCTGGACTAATGGTTAAGGTCTTAACTCTTACTCTGGCATCATGGTTAAGGTCTTAACTCTTACTCTGGCATCATGGTTAACTCTTACTCTGGACTAATGGTTAAGGCTCTTAGACTCTTACTCTGGACTAATGGTTAAGGTCTTAACTCTTACTCTGGCATCATGGTTAAGGTCTTAGACTCTTACTCTGGACTAATGGTTAAGGTCTTAACTCTTACTCTGGACTAATGGTTAAGGTCTTAACTCTTACTCTAGACTAATGGTTAAGGTCTTAGACTCTTACTCTCGACTAATGGTTAAGGTCTTACTCTTACTCTGGCATCATGGTTAAGGTCTTAGACTCTTACTCTGGACTAATGGTTAAGGTCTTAACTCTTACTCTGGACTAATGGTTAAGGTCTTAACTCTTACTCTGTACTAATGGTTAAGGTCTTAACTCTTACTCTGGCATCATGGTTAAGGTCTTAACTCTGGCATCATGGTTAAGGTCTTAACTCTTACTCTGGACTAATGGTTAAGGTCTTAACTCTTAGTCTGGCATCATGGTTAAGGTCTTAACTCTTACTCTGGACTAATGGTTAAGGTCTTAGACTCTTACTCTGGACTAATGGTTAAGGTCTTAACTCTTTCTCTGGGCTAATGGTTAAGGTCTTAGACTCTTACTCTGGCATCAAGGTTAAGGTCTTAACTCTTACTCTGGCATCATGGTTAAGGTCTTAACTCTTACTCTGGACTAATGGTTAAGGTCTTAACTCTTACTCTGGACTAATGGTTAAGGTCCTAACTCTTACTCTGGACTAATGGTTAAGGTCTTAACTCTTACTCTTGCATCATCGTTAAGGTCTTAACTCTTACTCTGGCATCATGGTTAAGGTCTTAACTCTTACTCTGGCATCATGGTTAAGGTCTTAACTCTTACTCTGGACTAATGGTTAAGGTCTTAACTCTTACTCTGGGATCATGGTTAAGTTCGTAACTCTTACTGTGGCCTATTGGTTAAGGTCCTAACTCTTACTCTGGCATCATGGTTAAGGTCTTAGACTCATACTGTGGCATCATGGTTAAGATCTTTTCTCTTACTCTGGACTAATGGTTAAGTTCTTAACTCTTACTCTGGCATCATGGTTAAGGTCTTAGACTCTTACTCTGGACTAATGGTTAAGGTCTTAACTCTTACTCTGGGCTAATGGTTAAGGTCTTAACTCTTACTCTGGACTAATGGTTAAGGTCTTATCTCTTACTCTGGACTACTGGTTAATGTCTTAACTCTTACTCTGGCATCATGGTTAAGGTCTTAACTCTCACTCTGACATCATGGTTAAGGTCTTAACTCTTACTCTGTACTCATGGTTAAGGTCTTAACTCTTACTCTGGCATCATGGTTAAGGTCTTAACTCTTACTCTGGACTAATAGTTAACGTCTTAACTCTTACTCTGGAATCATGGTTAAGGTCTTAACTCTTACTCTGGACTAATGGTTACGGTCTTAACTCTTACTCTGGACTAATGGTTAAGGTCTTAACTCTTACACTGGCATCATGGTTAAGGGCTTAACTCTTACTCTGGACTAATGGTTAAGGTCTTAGACTCTTACTCTGGACTAATGGTTAAGGTCTTAACTCTTTCTCTGGGCTAATGGTTAAGGTCTTAGACTCTTACTCTGGCATCATGGTTAAGGTCTTAGACTCTTACTCTGGCATCAAGGTTAAGGTCTTAACTCTTACTCTGGCATCATGGTTAAGGTCTTTACTCTTACTCTGGACTAATGGTTAAGGTCTTAGACTCTTACTCTGGACTTATGGTTAAGGTCTTAACTCTTACTCTGGCATCATGGTTAAGGTCTTAGACTCTTACTCTGGACTAACGGTTAAGGTCTTAACTCTTACTCTGGACTAATGGTTAAGGTCTTAACTCTTACTCTGGACCAATGGTTAAGGTCTTAACTCTTACTCTGGACTAATGGTTAAGGTCTTAACTCTTACTCTGGACTAATGGTTAAGGTCTTAACTCTTACTCTGGACTAATGGTTAAGGTCTTATCTCTTACTCTGGGCTAATGATTAAGGTCTTAACTCTTACTCTGGCATCATGGTTAAGGTCTTAACTCTTACTCTGGCATCATGGTTAAGGTCTTAACTCTTACTCTGGACTAATGGTTAAGGTCTTAACTCTTACTCTGGCATCACGGTTAAGGTCTTAACTCTTACTCTGGACTAATGGTTAAGGTCTTAACTCTTACTCTGGGCTAATGGTTAAGGTCTTAACTCTTACTCTGGACTAATGGTTAAGGTCTTAACTCTTACTCTGGACTAATGGTTAGGGTCTTAGTCTCTTACTCTGGCATCATGGTTAAGGTCTTAACTCTTACTCTGAACTAATGGTTAAGGTCTTAACTCTTACTCTGGCATCATGGTTAAGTTCGTAACTCTTACTGTGGCCTATTGGTTAAGGTCCTAACTCTTACTCTGGCATCATGGTTAATGTCTTAACTCCTACTCTGGCATCATGGTTAAGGTCTTAACTCTTACTCTGGACTAATGGTTAAGGTCTTAACTCTTACTCTAGCATCACGGTTAAGGTCTTAACTCTTACTCTGGGCTAATGGTTAAGGTCTTAACTCTTACTCTGGACTAATGGTTAAGGTCTTAACTCTTACTCTGGACTAATGGTTAAGGTCTTAACTCTTACTCTGGGCTAATGATTAAGGTCTTAATTCTTACTCTGGCATCATGGTTAAGGTCTTAACTCTTACTCTGGACTAATGGTTAAGGTCTTAACTCTTACTCTGGCATCACGGTTAAGGTCTTAACTCTTACTCTGGACTAATGGTTAAGGTCTTAACTCTTACTCTGGACTAATGGTTACGGTCTTAACTCTTACTCTAGCATCATGGTTAAGGTCTTAACTCTTACTCTGGACTAATGGTTAAGGTCTTCACTCTTACTCTGGCATCATGGTTAAGGTCTTAACTCTTACTCTGGCATCATGGTTAAGGTCTTAACTCTTACTCTGGACTAATGGTTAAGGTCTTAGACTCTTACTCTGGACTAATGGTTAAGGTCTTAACTCTTACTCTGGCATCATGGTTAAGGTCTTAGACTCTTACTCTGGACTAATGGTTAAGGTGTTAACTCTTACTCTGGACTAATGGTTAAGGTCTTAACTCTTACTCTGGACTAATGGTTAAGGTCTTAGACTCTTACTCTCGACTAATGGTTAAGGTCTTAACTCTTACTCTGGCATCATGGTTAAGGTCTTAGACTCTTACTCTGGACTAATGGTTAAGGTCTTAACTCATACTCTGGACTAATGGTTAAGGTCTTAACTCTTACTCTGGACTAATGGTTAATGTATTAACTCTTACTCTGGCATAATGGTTAAGGTCTTAACTCTTACTCTGGACTAATGGTTAAGGTCTTAACTCTTACTCTGGCATCATGGTTAAGGTCTTAACTCTTATTCTGGACTAATGGTTAAGGTCTTAACTCTTACTCTGGGATCATGGTTAAGTTCGTAACTCTTACTGTGGCCTATTGGTTAAGGTCCTAACTCTTACTCTGGCATCATGGTTAATGTCTTAACTCTTACTCTGGCATCATGGTTAAGGTCTTAACTCTTACTCTGGACTAATGGTTAAGGTCTTAACTCTTACTCTGGCATCACGGTTAAGGTCTTAACTCTTACTCTGGACTAATGGTTAAAGTCTTAACTCTTACTCTGGGCTAATGGTTAAGGTCTTAACTCTTACTCTGGACTAATGGTTAAGGTCTTAACTCTTACTCTGGACTAATGGTTAAGGTCTTAACTCTTACTCTGGACTAATGGTTAAGGTCTTAACTCTTACTCTGGACTAATGGTTAAGGTCTTAACTCTTACTCTGGACTAATGGTTAAGGTCTTATCTCTTACTCTGGGCTAATGATTAAGGTCTTAACTCTTACTCTGGCATCATGGTTAAGGTCTTAACTATTACTCTGGCATCATGGTTAAGGTCTTAACTCTTACTCTGGACTAATGGTTAAGGTCTTAACTCTTACTCTGGCATCACGGTTAAGGTCTTAACTCTTACTCTGGACTAATGGTTAAGGTCTTAACTCTTACTCTGGGCTAATGATTAAGGTCTTAACTCTTACTCTGGCATCATGGTTAAGGTCTTAACTCTTACTCTGGACTAATGGTTAAGGTCTTAACTCTTACTCTGGCATCACGGTTAAGGTCTTAACTCTTACTCCGGACTAATGGTTAAGGTCTTAACTCTTACTCTGGACTAATGGTTACGGTCTTAACTCTTACTCTAGCATCATGGTTAAGGTCTTAACTCTTACTCTGGACTAATGGTTAAGGTCTTAACTCTTACTCTGGCATCATGGTTAAGGTCTTAACTCTTACTCTGGACTAATGGTTAAGGTCTTAGACTCTTACTCTGGACTAATGGTTAAGGTCTTAACTCTTACTCTGGACTAATGGTTAAGGTCTTAACTCTTACTCTGGACTAATGGTTAAGGTCTTAGACTCTTACTCTCGACTAATGGTTAAGGTCTTACTCTTACTCTGGCATCATGGTTAAGGTCTTAGACTCTTACTCTGGACTAATGGTTAAGGTCTTAACTCATACTCTGGACTAATGGTTAAGGTCTTAACTCTTACTCTGGACTTATGGTTAAGGTATTAACTCTTACTCTGGCATCATGGTTAAGGTCTTAACTCTTACTCTGGACTAATGGTTAAGGTCTTAACTCTTACTCTGGCATCATTTTTAAGGTCTTAACTCTTACTCTGGACTAATGGTTAAGGTCTTAACTCTTACTCTGGGATCATGGTTAAGTTCGTAACTCTTACTGTGGCCTATTGGTTAAGGTCCTAACTCTTACTCTGGCATCATGGTTAATGTCTTAACTCTTACTCTGGCATCATGGTTAAGGTCTTAACTCTTACTCTGGACTAATGGTTAAGGGCTTAACTCTTACTCTGGCATCACGGTTAAGGTCTTAACTCTTACTCTGGACTAATGGTTAAGGTCTTAACTCTTACTCTGGACTAATGGTTTAGGTCTTAGACTCTTACTCTGGACTAATGGTTAAGGTCTTAACTCTTACTCTGGCATCATGGTTAAGGTCTTAACTCTTACTCTGGACTAATGGTTAAGGTCTGAACTCTTACTCTGGCATCATGGTTAAGGTCTTAACTCTTACTCTGGACTAATGGTTAAGGTCTGAACTCTTACTCTGGACTAATGGTTAAGGTCTTAACTCTTACTCTGGACTAATGGTTAAGGTCTTAACTCTTACTCTGGACTAATGGTTAAGGTCTTAACTCTAACTCTGGACTAATGGTTAAGGTCTTAACTCTTACTCTGGACTAATGGTTAAGGTCTTAACTCTTACTCTGGACTAATGGTTAAGGTCTTAACTCTTACTCTGGGCTAATGATTAAGGTCTTAACTCTTACTGTGGCATCATGGTTAAGGTCTTAACTCTTACTCTGGACTATTGGTTAAGGTCTTAACTCTTACTCTGGACTAATGGTTACGGTCTTAACTCTTACTCTAGCATCATGGTTAAGGTCTTAACTTTTACTCTGGACTAATGGTTAAGGTCTTAACTCTTACTCTGGCATCATGGTTAAGGTCTTAACTCTTACTCTGGCATCATGGTTAAGGTCTTAACTCTTACTCTGGACTAATGGTTAAGGTCTTAGACTCTTACTCTGGACTAATGGTTAAGGTCTTAACTCTTACTCTGGCATCATGGTTAAGGTCTTAGACTCTTACTCTGGACTAATGGTTAAGGTCTTAACTCTTACTCTGGACTAATGGTTAAGGTCTTAACTCTTACTCTGGACTAATGGTTAAGGTCTTAGACTCTTACTCTCGACTAATGGTTAAGGTCTTACTCTTACTCTGGCATCATGGTTAAGGTCTTAGACTCTTACTCTGGACTAATGGTTAAGGTCTTAACTCTTACTCTGGACTAATGGTTAAGGTCTTAACTCTTACTCTGGACTAATGGTTAAGGTCTTAGACTCTTACTCTCGACTAATGGTTAAGGTCTTAACTCTTACTCTGGCATCATGGTTAAGGTCTTAACTCTGGCATCATGGTTAAGGTCTTAACTCCTACTCTGGACTAATGGTTAAGGTCTTAACTCTTAGTCTGGCATCATGGTTAAGGTCTTAACTCTTACTCTGGACTAATGGTTAAGGTCTTAGACTCTTACTCTGGACTAATGGTTAAGGTCTTAACTCTTTCTCTGGGCTAATGGTTAAGGTCTTAGACTCTTACTCTGGCATCATGGTTAAGGTCTTAGACTCTTACTCTGGCATCAAGGTTAAGGTCTTAACTCTTACTCTGGCATCATGGTTAAAGTCTTAACTCTTACTCTGGACTAATGGTTAAGGTCTTAACTTTTACTCTGGACTAATGGTTAAGGTCTTAACTCTTACTCTGGACTAATGGTTAAGGTCTTATCTCTTACTCTGGGCTAATGATTAAGGTCTTAACTCTTACTCTGGCATCATGGTTAAGGTCTTAACTCCTACTCTGGCATCATGGTTAAGGTCTTAACTCTTACTCTGGACTAATGGTTAAGGTCTTAACTCTTACTCTGGCATCACGGTTAAGGTCTTAACTCTTACTCTGGACTAATGGTTAACGTCTTAACTCTTACTCTGGGCTAATGATTAAGGTCTTAACTCTTACTCTGGCATCATGGTTAAGGTCTTAACTCTTACTCTGGACTAATGGTTAAGGTCTTAACTCTTACTCTGGCATCACGGTTAAGGTCTTAACTCTTACTCCGGACTAATGGTTAAGGTCTTAACTCTTACTCTGGAGTAATGGTTACGGTATTAACTCTTACTCTAGCATCATGGTTAAGGTCCTAACTCTTACTCTGGACTAATGGTTAAGGTCTTAACTCTAACTCTGGCATCATGGTTAAGGTCTTAACTCTTACTCTGGAATAATGGTTAAGGTCTTAGACTCTTACTCTGGACTAATGGTTAAGGTCTTAACTCTTACTCTGGCATCATTGTTAAGGTCTTAGACTCTTACTCTGGACTAATGGTTGAGGTCTAAACTCTTACTCTGGACTAATGGTTAAGGTCTTAGACTCTTACTCTCGACTAATGGTTAAGGTCTTACTCTTACTCTGGCATCATGGTTAAGGTCTTAGACTCTTACTCTGGACTAATGGTTAAGGTCTTAACTCATACTCTGGACTAATGGTTAAGGTCTTAACTCTTACTCTGGACTAATGGTTAAGGTATTAACTCTTACTCTGGCATCATGGTTAAGGTCTTAACTCTTACTCTGGACTAATGGTTAAGGTCTTAACTCTTACTCTGGCATCATGGTTAAGGTCTTAACTCTTACTCTGGACTAATGGTTAAGGTCTTAACTCTTACTCTGGGATCATGGTTAAGTTCGTAACTCTTACTGTGGCCTATTGGTTAAGGTCCTAACTCTTACTCTGGCATCATGGTTAATGTCTTAACTCTTACTCTGGCATCATGGTTAAGGTCTTAACTCTTACTCTGGACTAATGGTTAAGGGCTTAACTCTTACTCTGGCATCACGGTTAAGGTCTTAACTCTTACTCTGGACTAATGGTTAAAGTCTTAACTCTTACTCTGGGCTAATGGTTAAGGTCTTAACTCTTACTCTGGACTAATGGTTAAGGTCTTAACTCTTACTCTGGACTAATGGTTAAGGTCTTAACTCTTACTCTGGACTAATGGTTAAGGTCTTATCTCTTACTCTGGGCTAATGATTAAGGTCTTAACTCTTACTCTGGCATCATAGTTAAGGTCTTAACTCTTACTCTGGCATCATGGTTAAGGTCTTAACTCTTACTCTGGACTAATGGTTAAGGTCTTAACTCTTACTCTGGCATCACGGTTAAGGTCTTAACTCTTACTCTGGACTAATGGATAAGGTCTTAACTCTTACTCTGGACTAATGGTTAAGGTCTTAACTCTTACTCTGGCATCATGGTTAAGGTCTTAACTCTTACTCTGGCATCATGGTTAAGGTCTTAACTCTTACTATGGACTAATGGTTAAGGTCTTAACTCTTACTCTGGACTAATGGTTAAGGTCTTAACTCTTACTCTGGCATCATGGTTAAGGTCTTAGACTCTTACTCTGGAATAATGGTTAAGGTCTTAACTCTTACTCTGGACTAATGGTTAAGGTCTTAACTCTTACTCTGGCATCACGGTTAAGGTCTTAACTCTTACTCTGGACAAATGGTTAAGGTCTTAACTCTTACTCTGGGCTAATGGTTAAGGTCTTAACTCTTACTCTGGACTAATTGTTAAGGTCTTAACTCTTACTCTGGACAAATGGTTAAGGTCTTAGACTCTTACACTGGCATCATGGTTAAGGTCTTAACTCTTACTCTGAACTAATGGTTAAGGTCTTAACTCTTACTCTGGCATCATAGTTAAGTTCGTAACTCATACTGTGGCCTATTGGTTAAGGTCCTAACTCTTACTCTGGCATCATGGTTAATATCTTAACTCTTACTCTGGCATCATGGTTAAGGTCTTAACTCTTACTCTGGACTAATGGTTAAGGTCTTAACTCTTACTCTAGCATCACGGTTAAGGTCTTAACTCTTACTCTGGGCTAATGGTTAAGGTCTTAACTCTTACTCTGGACTAATGGTTAAGGTCTTAACTCTTACTCTGGACTAATGGTTAAGGTCTTAACTCTTACTCTGGACTAATGGTTAAGGTCTTAACTCTTACTCTGGGCTAATGATTAAGGTCTTAACTCTTACTCTGGCATCATGGTTAAGGTCTTAACTCTTACTCTGGACTATTGGTTAAGGTCTTAACTCTTACTCTGGACTAATGGTTACGGTCTTAACTCTTACTCTAGCATCATGGTTAAGGTCTTAACTCTTACTCTGGACTAATGGTTAAGGTCTTAACTCTTACTCTGGCATCATGGTTAAGGTCTTAACTCTTACTCTGGCATCATGGTTAACTCTTACTCTGGACTAATGGTTAAGGCTCTTAGACTCTTACTCTGGACTAATGGTTAAGGTCTTAACTCTTACTCTGGCATCATGGTTAAGGTCTTAGACTCTTACTCTGGACTAATGGTTAAGGTCTTAACTCTTACTCTGGACTAATGGTTAAGGTCTTAACTCTTACTCTAGACTAATGGTTAAGGTCTTAGACTCTTACTCTCGACTAATGGTTAAGGTCTTACTCTTACTCTGGCATCATGGTTAAGGTCTTAGACTCTTACTCTGGACTAATGGTTAAGGTCTTAACTCTTACTCTGGACTAATGGTTAAGGTCTTAACTCTTACTCTGTACTAATGGTTAAGGTCTTAACTCTTACTCTGGCATCATGGTTAAGGTCTTAACTCTGGCATCATGGTTAAGGTCTTAACTCTTACTCTGGACTAATGGTTAAGGTCTTAACTCTTAGTCTGGCATCATGGTTAAGGTCTTAACTCTTACTCTGGACTAATGGTTAAGGTCTTAGACTCTTACTCTGGACTAATGGTTAAGGTCTTAACTCTTTCTCTGGGCTAATGGTTAAGGTCTTAGACTCTTACTCTGGCATCAAGGTTAAGGTCTTAACTCTTACTCTGGCATCATGGTTAAGGTCTTAACTCTTACTCTGGACTAATGGTTAAGGTCTTAACTCTTACTCTGGACTAATGGTTAAGGTCCTAACTCTTACTCTGGACTAATGGTTAAGGTCTTAACTCTTACTCTTGCATCATCGTTAAGGTCTTAACTCTTACTCTGGCATCATGGTTAAGGTCTTAACTCTTACTCTGGCATCATGGTTAAGGTCTTAACTCTTACTCTGGACTAATGGTTAAGGTCTTAACTCTTACTCTGGGATCATGGTTAAGTTCGTAACTCTTACTGTGGCCTATTGGTTAAGGTCCTAACTCTTACTCTGGCATCATGGTTAAGGTCTTAGACTCATACTGTGGCATCATGGTTAAGATCTTTTCTCTTACTCTGGACTAATGGTTAAGTTCTTAACTCTTACTCTGGCATCATGGTTAAGGTCTTAGACTCTTACTCTGGACTAATGGTTAAGGTCTTAACTCTTACTCTGGGCTAATGGTTAAGGTCTTAACTCTTACTCTGGACTAATGGTTAAGGTCTTATCTCTTACTCTGGACTACTGGTTAATGTCTTAACTCTTACTCTGGCATCATGGTTAAGGTCTTAACTCTCACTCTGACATCATGGTTAAGGTCTTAACTCTTACTCTGTACTCATGGTTAAGGTCTTAACTCTTACTCTGGCATCATGGTTAAGGTCTTAACTATTACTCTGGACTAATAGTTAACGTCTTAACTCTTACTCTGGAATCATGGTTAAGGTCTTAACTCTTACTCTGGACTAATGGTTACGGTCTTAACTCTTACTCTGGACTAATGGTTAAGGTCTTAACTCTTACACTGGCATCATGGTTAAGGGCTTAACTCTTACTCTGGACTAATGGTTAAGGTCTTAGACTCTTACTCTGGACTAATGGTTAAGGTCTTAACTCTTTCTCTGGGCTAATGGTTAAGGTCTTAGACTCTTACTCTGGCATCATGGTTAAGGTCTTAGACTCTTACTCTGGCATCAAGGTTAAGGTCTTAACTCTTACTCTGGCATCATGGTTAAGGTCTTTACTCTTACTCTGGACTAATGGTTAAGGTCTTAGACTCTTACTCTGGACTTATGGTTAAGGTCTTAACTCTTACTCTGGCATCATGGTTAAGGTCTTAGACTCTTACTCTGGACTAACGGTTAAGGTCTTAACTCTTACTCTGGACTAATGGTTAAGGTCTTAACTCTTACTCTGGACCAATGGTTAAGGTCTTAACTCTTACTCTGGACTAATGGTTAAGGTCTTAACTCTTACTCTGGACTAATGGTTAAGGTCTTATCTCTTACTCTGGGCTAATGATTAAGGTCTTAACTCTTACTCTGGCATCATAGTTAAGGTCTTAACTCTTACTCTGGCATCATGGTTAAGGTCTTAACTCTTACTCTGGACTAATGGTTAAGGTCTTAACTCTTACTCTGGCATCACGGTTAAGGTCTTAACTCTTACTCTGGACTAATGGATAAGGTCTTAACTCTTACTCTGGACTAATGGTTAAGGTCTTAACTCTTACTCTGGCATCATGGTTAAGGTCTTAACTCTTACTCTGGCATCATGGTTAAGGTCTTAACTCTTACTATGGACTAATGGTTAAGGTCTTAACTCTTACTCTGGACTAATGGTTAAGGTCTTAACTCTTACTCTGGCATCATGGTTAAGGTCTTAGACTCTTACTCTGGAATAATGGTTAAGGTCTTAACTCTTACTCTGGACTAATGGTTAAGGTCTTAACTCTTACTCTGGCATCACGGTTAAGGTCTTAACTCTTACTCTGGACAAATGGTTAAGGTCTTAACTCTTACTCTGGGCTAATGGTTAAGGTCTTAACTCTTACTCTGGACTAATTGTTAAGGTCTTAACTCTTACTCTGGACAAATGGTTAAGGTCTTAGACTCTTACACTGGCATCATGGTTAAGGTCTTAACTCTTACTCTGAACTAATGGTTAAGGTCTTAACTCTTACTCTGGCATCATAGTTAAGTTCGTAACTCATACTGTGGCCTATTGGTTAAGGTCCTAACTCTTACTCTGGCATCATGGTTAATATCTTAACTCTTACTCTGGCATCATGGTTAAGGTCTTAACTCTTACTCTGGACTAATGGTTAAGGTCTTAACTCTTACTCTAGCATCACGGTTAAGGTCTTAACTCTTACTCTGGGCTAATGGTTAAGGTCTTAACTCTTACTCTGGACTAATGGTTAAGGTCTTAACTCTTACTCTGGACTAATGGTTAAGGTCTTAACTCTTACTCTGGACTAATGGTTAAGGTCTTAACTCTTACTCTGGGCTAATGATTAAGGTCTTAACTCTTACTCTGGCATCATGGTTAAGGTCTTAACTCTTACTCTGGACTATTGGTTAAGGTCTTAACTCTTACTCTGGACTAATGGTTACGGTCTTAACTCTTACTCTAGCATCATGGTTAAGGTCTTAACTCTTACTCTGGACTAATGGTTAAGGTCTTAACTCTTACTCTGGCATCATGGTTAAGGTCTTAACTCTTACTCTGGCATCATGGTTAACTCTTACTCTGGACTAATGGTTAAGGCTCTTAGACTCTTACTCTGGACTAATGGTTAAGGTCTTAACTCTTACTCTGGCATCATGGTTAAGGTCTTAGACTCTTACTCTGGACTAATGGTTAAGGTCTTAACTCTTACTCTGGACTAATGGTTAAGGTCTTAACTCTTACTCTAGACTAATGGTTAAGGTCTTAGACTCTTACTCTCGACTAATGGTTAAGGTCTTACTCTTACTCTGGCATCATGGTTAAGGTCTTAGACTCTTACTCTGGACTAATGGTTAAGGTCTTAACTCTTACTCTGGACTAATGGTTAAGGTCTTAACTCTTACTCTGTACTAATGGTTAAGGTCTTAACTCTTACTCTGGCATCATGGTTAAGGTCTTAACTCTGGCATCATGGTTAAGGTCTTAACTCTTACTCTGGACTAATGGTTAAGGTCTTAACTCTTAGTCTGGCATCATGGTTAAGGTCTTAACTCTTACTCTGGACTAATGGTTAAGGTCTTAGACTCTTACTCTGGACTAATGGTTAAGGTCTTAACTCTTTCTCTGGGCTAATGGTTAAGGTCTTAGACTCTTACTCTGGCATCAAGGTTAAGGTCTTAACTCTTACTCTGGCATCATGGTTAAGGTCTTAACTCTTACTCTGGACTAATGGTTAAGGTCTTAACTCTTACTCTGGACTAATGGTTAAGGTCCTAACTCTTACTCTGGACTAATGGTTAAGGTCTTAACTCTTACTCTTGCATCATCGTTAAGGTCTTAACTCTTACTCTGGCATCATGGTTAAGGTCTTAACTCTTACTCTGGCATCATGGTTAAGGTCTTAACTCTTACTCTGGACTAATGGTTAAGGTCTTAACTCTTACTCTGGGATCATGGTTAAGTTCGTAACTCTTACTGTGGCCTATTGGTTAAGGTCCTAACTCTTACTCTGGCATCATGGTTAAGGTCTTAGACTCATACTGTGGCATCATGGTTAAGATCTTTTCTCTTACTCTGGACTAATGGTTAAGTTCTTAACTCTTACTCTGGCATCATGGTTAAGGTCTTAGACTCTTACTCTGGACTAATGGTTAAGGTCTTAACTCTTACTCTGGGCTAATGGTTAAGGTCTTAACTCTTACTCTGGACTAATGGTTAAGGTCTTATCTCTTACTCTGGACTACTGGTTAATGTCTTAACTCTTACTCTGGCATCATGGTTAAGGTCTTAACTCTCACTCTGACATCATGGTTAAGGTCTTAACTCTTACTCTGTACTCATGGTTAAGGTCTTAACTCTTACTCTGGCATCATGGTTAAGGTCTTAACTCTTACTCTGGACTAATAGTTAACGTCTTAACTCTTACTCTGGAATCATGGTTAAGGTCTTGACTCTTACTCTGGACTAATGGTTACGGTCTTAACTCTTACTCTGGACTAATGGTTAAGGTCTTAACTCTTACACTGGCATCATGGTTAAGGGCTTAACTCTTACTCTGGACTAATGGTTAAGGTCTTAGACTCTTACTCTGGACTAATGGTTAAGGTCTTAACTCTTTCTCTGGGCTAATGGTTAAGGTCTTAGACTCTTACTCTGGCATCATGGTTAAGGTCTTAGACTCTTACTCTGGCATCAAGGTTAAGGTCTTAACTCTTACTCTGGCATCATGGTTAAGGTCTTTACTCTTACTCTGGACTAATGGTTAAGGTCTTAGACTCTTACTCTGGACTTATGGTTAAGGTCTTAACTCTTACTCTGGCATCATGGTTAAGGTCTTAGACTCTTACTCTGGACTAACGGTTAAGGTCTTAACTCTTACTCTGGACTAATGGTTAAGGTCTTAACTCTTACTCTGGACCAATGGTTAAGGTCTTAACTCTTACTCTGGACTAATGGTTAAGGTCTTAACTCTTACTCTGGACTAATGGTTAAGGTCTTAACTCTTACTCTGGACTAATGGTTAAGGTCTTATCTCTTACTCTGGGCTAATGATTAAGGTCTTAACTCTTACTCTGGCATCATGGTTAAGGTCTTAACTCTTACTCTGGCATCATGGTTAAGGTCTTAACTCTTACTCTGGACTAATGGTTAAGGTCTTAACTCTTACTCTGGCATCACGGTTAAGGTCTTAACTCTTACTCTGGACTAATGGTTAAGGTCTTAACTCTTACTCTGGGCTAATGGTTAAGGTCTTAACTCTTACTCTGGACTAATGGTTAAGGTCTTAACTCTTACTCTGGACTAATGGTTAGGGTCTTAGTCTCTTACTCTGGCATCATGGTTAAGGTCTTAACTCTTACTCTGAACTAATGGTTAAGGTCTTAACTCTTACTCTGGCATCATGGTTAAGTTCGTAACTCTTACTGTGGCCTATTGGTTAAGGTCCTAACTCTTACTCTGGCATCATGGTTAATGTCTTAACTCCTACTCTGGCATCATGGTTAAGGTCTTAACTCTTACTCTGGACTAATGGTTAAGGTCTTAACTCTTACTCTAGCATCACGGTTAAGGTCTTAACTCTTACTCTGGGCTAATGGTTAAGGTCTTAACTCTTACTCTGGACTAATGGTTAAGGTCTTAACTCTTACTCTGGACTAATGGTTAAGGTCTTAACTCTTACTCTGGGCTAATGATTAAGGTCTTAATTCTTACTCTGGCATCATGGTTAAGGTCTTAACTCTTACTCTGGACTAATGGTTAAGGTCTTAACTCTTACTCTGGCATCACGGTTAAGGTCTTAACTCTTACTCTGGACTAATGGTTAAGGTCTTAACTCTTACTCTGGACTAATGGTTACGGTCTTAACTCTTACTCTAGCATCATGGTTAAGGTCTTAACTCTTACTCTGGACTAATGGTTAAGGTCTTCACTCTTACTCTGGCATCATGGTTAAGGTCTTAACTCTTACTCTGGCATCATGGTTAAGGTCTTAACTCTTACTCTGGACTAATGGTTAAGGTCTTAGACTCTTACTCTGGACTAATGGTTAAGGTCTTAACTCTTACTCTGGCATCATGGTTAAGGTCTTAGACTCTTACTCTGGACTAATGGTTAAGGTCTTAACTCTTACTCTGGCATCATGGTTAAGGTCTTAGACTCTTACTCTGGACTAATGGTTAAGGTGTTAACTCTTACTCTGGACTAATGGTTAAGGTCTTAACTCTTACTCTGGACTAATGGTTAAGGTCTTAGACTCTTACTCTCGACTAATGGTTAAGGTCTTAACTCTTACTCTGGCATCATGGTTAAGGTCTTAGACTCTTACTCTGGACTAATGGTTAAGGTCTTAACTCATACTCTGGACTAATGGTTAAGGTCTTAACTCTTACTCTGGACTAATGGTTAATGTATTAACTCTTACTCTGGCATAATGGTTAAGGTCTTAACTCTTACTCTGGACTAATGGTTAAGGTCTTAACTCTTACTCTGGCATCATGGTTAAGGTCTTAACTCTTATTCTGGACTAATGGTTAAGGTCTTAACTCTTACTCTGGGATCATGGTTAAGTTCGTAACTCTTACTGTGGCCTATTGGTTAAGGTCCTAACTCTTACTCTGGCATCATGGTTAATGTCTTAACTCTTACTCTGGCATCATGGTTAATGTCTTAACTCTTACTCTGGCATCATGGTTAAGGTCTTAACTCTTACTCTGGACTAATGGTTAAGGGCTTAACTCTTACTCTGGCATCACGGTTAAGGTCTTAACTCTTACTCTGGACTAATGGTTAAGGTCTTAACTCTTACTCTGGACTAATGGTTTAGGTCTTAGACTCTTACTCTGGACTAATGGTTAAGGTCTTAACTCTTACTCTGGCATCATGGTTAAGGTCTTAACTCTTACTCTGGACTAATGGTTAAGGTCTGAACTCTTACTCTGGCATCATGGTTAAGGTCTTAACTCTTACTCTGGACTAATGGTTAAGGTCTGAACTCTTACTCTGGACTAATGGTTAAGGTCTTAACTCTTACTCTGGACTAATGGTTAAGGTCTTAACTCTTACTCTGGACTAATGGTTAAGGTCTTAACTCTTACTCTGGACTAATGGTTAAGGTCTTATCTCTTACTCTGGGCTAATGATTAAGGTCTTAACTCTTACTCTGGCATCATGGTTAAGGTCTTAACTCTTACTCTGGCATCATGGTTAAGGTCTTAACTCTTACTCTGGACTAATGGTTAAGGTCTTAACTCTTACTCTGGCATCACGGTTAAGGTCTTAACTCTTACTCTGGACTAATGGTTAAGGTCTTAACTCTTACTCTGGGCTAATGATTAAGGTCTTAACTCTTACTCTGGCATCATGGTTAAGGTCTTAACTCTTACTCTGGACTAATGGTTAAGGTCTTAACTCTTACTCTGGCATCACGGTTAAGGTCTTAACTCTTACTCCGGACTAATGGTTAAGGTCTTAACTCTTACTCTGGACTAATGGTTACGGTCTTAACTCTTACTCTAGCATCATGGTTAAGGTCTTAACTCTTACTCTGGACTAATGGTTAAGGTCTTAACTCTTACTCTGGCATCATGGTTAAGGTCTTAACTCTTACTCTGGACTAATGGTTAAGGTCTTAGACTCTTACTCTGGACTAATGGTTAAGGTCTTAACTCTTACTCTGGACTAATGGTTAAGGTCTTAACTCTTACTCTGGACTAATGGTTAAGGTCTTAGACTCTTACTCTCGACTAATGGTTAAGGTCTTACTCTTACTCTGGCATCATGGTTAAGGTCTTAGACTCTTACTCTGGACTAATGGTTAAGGTCTTAACTCATACTCTGGACTAATGGTTAAGGTCTTAACTCTTACTCTGGACTTATGGTTAAGGTATTAACTCTTACTCTGGCATCATGGTTAAGGTCTTAACTCTTACTCTGGACTAATGGTTAAGGTCTTAACTCTTACTCTGGCATCATTGTTAAGGTCTTAACTCTTACTCTGGACTAATGGTTAAGGTCTTAACTCTTACTCTGGGATCATGGTTAAGTTCGTAACTCTTACTGTGGCCTATTGGTTAAGGTCCTAACTCTTACTCTGGCATCATGGTTAATGTCTTAACTCTTACTCTGGCATCATGGTTAAGGTCTTAACTCTTACTCTGGACTAATGGTTAAGGGCTTAACTCTTACTCTGGCATCACGGTTAAGGTCTTAACTCTTACTCTGGACTAATGGTTAAGGTCTTAACTCTTACTCTGGACTAATGGTTTAGGTCTTAGACTCTTACTCTGGACTAATGGTTAAGGTCTTAACTCTTACTCTGGCATCATGGTTAAGGTCTTAACTCTTACTCTGGACTAATGGTTAAGGTCTGAACTCTTACTCTGGCATCATGGTTAAGGTCTTAACTCTTACTCTGGACTAATGGTTAAGGTCTGAACTCTTACTCTGGACTAATGGTTAAGGTCTTAACTCTTACTCTGGACTAATGGTTAAGGTCTTAACTCTTACTCTGGACTAATGGTTAAGGTCTTAACTCTAACTCTGGACTAATGGTTAAGGTCTTAACTCTTACTCTGGACTAATGGTTAAGATCTTAACTCTTACACTAAACTAATGGTTAAGGTTTTAACTCTTACTCTGGCATCATGGTTAAGGTCTTCGACTCTTACTCTGGACTAATGGTTAAGGTCTTAACTCTTACTCTGGACTAATGGTTAAGGTCTTAACTCTTACTCTGGCATCATGGTTAAGGTTTTAACTCTTACTCTGGACTAATGGTTAAGGTCTTAACTCTTACTCTGGGCTAATGGTTAAGGTCTTAACTCTCACTCTGGACTAATGGTTAAGGTCTTATCTCTTACTCTGGACTAATGGTTAAGGTCTTACACTCTTACTCTGGCATCATGAATAAGGTCTTAGACTCTTACTCTGGACTACTGGTTAATGTCTTAACTCTTACTCTGGCATCATGGTTAAGGTCTTAACTCTCACTCTGGCATCATGGTTAAGGTCTTAACTCTTACTCTGTACTCATGGTTAAGGTCTTAACTCTTACTCTGGACTAATGGTTAAGGTCTTAACTCTTACTCTGGACTAATGGTTAAGATCTTAACTCTTACTCTAGACTAATGGTTAAGGTTTTAACTCTTACTCTGGCATCATGGTTAAGGTCTTCGACTCTTACTCTGGACTAATGGTTAGAGTCTTAACTCTTACTCTGGACTAATGGTTAAGGTATTAACTCTTACTCTGAGCTAATGGTCAAGGTCTTAACTCTTACTCTGGACTAATGGTTAAGGTCTTAACTCTTTCTCTGGACTAATTGTTAAGGTCTTATCTCTTACTCTGGACTAATGGTTAAGGTCTTAGGCTCTTACTCTGGCATCATGAATAAGGTCTTAGACTCTTACTCTGGACTACTGGTTAATGTCTTAACTCTTACTCTGGCATCATGGTTAAGGTCGTAACTCTCACTCTGGCATCATGGTTAAGGTCTTAACTCTTACTCTGTACTCATGGTTAAGGTCTTAACTCTTACTCTGGCATCATGGTTAAGGTCTTCACTCTTACTCTGGACTAATGGTTAAGGTGTTAACTCTTACTCTGGACTAATGGTTAAGGTCTTAACTCTTACTCTGGACTAATGGTTAAGGTCTTAGACTCTTACTCTCGACTAATGGTTAAGGTCTTAACTCTTACTCTGGCATCATGGTTAAGGTCTTAGACTCTTACTCTGGACTAATGGTTAAGGTCTTAACTCATACTCTGGACTAATGGTTAAGGTCTTAACTCTTACTCTGGACTAATGGTTAATGTATTAACTCTTACTCTGGCATAATGGTTAAGGTCTTAACTCTTACTCTGGACTAATGGTTAAGGTCTTAACTCTTACTCTGGCATCATGGTTAAGGTCTTAACTCTTATTCTGGACTAATGGTTAAGGTCTTAACTCTTACTCTGGGATCATGGTTAAGTTCGTAACTCTTACTGTGGCCTATTGGTTAAGGTCCTAACTCTTACTCTGGCATCATGGTTAATGTCTTAACTCTTACTCTGGCATCATGGTTAAGGTCTTAACTCTTACTCTGGACTAATGGTTAAGGTCTTAACTCTTACTCTGGCATCACGGTTAAGGTCTTAACTCTTACTCTGGACTAATGGTTAAAGTCTTAACTCTTACTCTGGGCTAATGGTTAAGGTCTTAACTCTTACTCTGGACTAATGGTTAAGGTCTTAACTCTTACTCTGGACTAATGGTTAAGGTCTTAACTCTTACTCTGGACTAATGGTTAAGGTCTTATCTCTTACTCTGGGCTAATGATTAAGGTCTTAACTCTTACTCTGGCATCATGGTTAAGGTCTTAACTCTTACTCTGGCATCATGGTTAAGGTCTTAACTCTTACTCTGGACTAATGGTTAAGGTCTTAACTCTTACTCTGGCATCACGGTTAAGGTCTTAACTCTTACTCTGGACTAATGGTTAAGGTCTTAACTCTTACTCTGGGCTAATGATTAAGGTCTTAACTCTTACTCTGGCATCATGGTTAAGGTCTTAACTCTTACTCTGGACTAATGGTTAAGGTCTTAACTCTTACTCTGGCATCACGGTTAAGGTCTTAACTCTTACTCCGGACTAATGGTTAAGGTCTTAACTCTTACTCTGGACTAATGGTTACGGTCTTAACTCTTACTCTAGCATCATGGTTAAGGTCTTAACTCTTACTCTGGACTAATGGTTAAGGTCTTAACTCTTACTCTGGCATCATGGTTAAGGTCTTAACTCTTACTCTGGACTAATGGTTAAGGTCTTAGACTCTTACTCTGGACTAATGGTTAAGGTCTTAACTCTTACTCTGGACTAATGGTTAAGGTCTTAACTCTTACTCTGGACTAATGGTTAAGGTCTTAGACTCTTACTCTCGACTAATGGTTAAGGTCTTACTCTTACTCTGGCATCATGGTTAAGGTCTTAGACTCTTACTCTGGACTAATGGTTAAGGTCTTAACTCATACTCTGGACTAATGGTTAAGGTCTTAACTCTTACTCTGGACTTATGGTTAAGGTATTAACTCTTACTCTGGCATCATGGTTAAGGTCTTAACTCTTACTCTGGACTAATGGTTAAGGTCTTAACTCTTACTCTGGCATCATTGTTAAGGTCTTAACTCTTACTCTGGACTAATGGTTAAGGTCTTAACTCTTACTCTGGGATCATGGTTAAGTTCGTAACTCTTACTGTGGCCTATTGGTTAAGGTCCTAACTCTTACTCTGGCATCATGGTTAATGTCTTAACTCTTACTCTGGCATCATGGTTAAGGTCTTAACTCTTACTCTGGACTAATGGTTAAGGGCTTAACTCTTACTCTGGCATCACGGTTAAGGTCTTAACTCTTACTCTGGACTAATGGTTAAGGTCTTAACTCTTACTCTGGACTAATGGTTTAGGTCTTAGACTCTTACTCTGGACTAATGGTTAAGGTCTTAACTCTTACTCTGGCATCATGGTTAAGGTCTTAACTCTTACTCTGGACTAATGGTTAAGGTCTGAACTCTTACTCTGGCATCATGGTTAAGGTCTTAACTCTTACTCTGGACTAATGGTTAAGGTCTGAACTCTTACTCTGGACTAATGGTTAAGGTCTTAACTCTTACTCTGGACTAATGGTTAAGGTCTTAACTCTTACTCTGGACTAATGGTTAAGGTCTTAACTCTTACTCTGGACTAATGGTTAAGGTCTTAACTCTTACTCTGGACTAATGGTTAAGATCTTAACTCTTACTCTAAACTAATGGTTAAGGTTTTAACTCTTACTCTGGCATCATGGTTAAGGTCTTCGACTCTTACTCTGGACTAATGGTTAAGGTCTTAACTCTTACTCTGGACTAATGGTTAAGGTCTTAACTCTTACTCTGGCATCATGGTTAAGGTCTTAACTCTTACTCTGGACTAATGGTTAAGGTCTTAACTCTTACTCTGGGCTAATGGTTAAGGTCTTAACTCTCACTCTGGACTAATGGTTAAGGTCTTATCTCTTACTCTGGACTAATGGTTAAGGTCTTACACTCTTACTCTGGCATCATGAATAAGGTCTTAGACTCTTACTCTGGACTACTGGTTAATGTCTTAACTCTTACTCTGGCATCATGGTTAAGGTCTTAACTCTCACTCTGGCATCATGGTTAAGGTCTTAACTCTTACTCTGTACTCATGGTTAAGGTCTTAACTCTTACTCTGGACTAATGGTTAAGGTCTTAACTCTTACTCTGGACTAATGGTTAAGATCTTAACTCTTACTCTAGACTAATGGTTAAGGTTTTAACTCTTACTCTGGCATCATGGTTAAGGTCTTCGACTCTTACTCTGGACTAATGGTTAGAGTCTTAACTCTTACTCTGGACTAATGGTTAAGGTATTAACTCTTACTCTGAGCTAATGGTCAAGGTCTTAACTCTTACTCTGGACTAATGGTTAAGGTCTTAACTCTTTCTCTGGACTAATTGTTAAGGTCTTATCTCTTACTCTGGACTAATGGTTAAGGTCTTAGGCTCTTACTCTGGCATCATGAATAAGGTCTTAGACTCTTACTCTGGACTACTGGTTAATGTCTTAACTCTTACTCTGGCATCATGGTTAAGGTCGTAACTCTCACTCTGGCATCATGGTTAAGGTCTTAACTCTTACTCTGTACTCATGGTTAAGGTCTTAACTCTTACTCTGGCATCATGGTTAAGGTCTTCACTCTTACTCTGGACTAATGGTTAAGGTCTTAACTCTTACTCTGGACTAATGGTTAAGGTCTTAACTCTTACTCTGGACTAATGGGTTAGGTCTTAGACTCTTACTCTGGACTAATGGTTAAGGTCTTAACTCTTACTCTGGCATCATGGTTAAGGTCTTAACTCTTACTCTGGACTAATGGTTAAGGTCCGAACTCTTACTCTGGCATCATGGTTAAGGTCTTAACTCTTACTCTGGACTAATGGTTAAGGTCTGAACTCTTACTCTGGACTAATGGTTAAGGTCTTAACTCTTACTCTGGACTAATGGTTAAGGTCTTAACTCTTACTCTGGACTAATGGTTAAGGTCTTACCTCTTACTCTGGACTAATGGTTAAGGTCTTAACTCTTACTCTGGACTAATGGTTAAGATCTTAACTCTTACTCTAAACTAATGGTTAAGGTTTTAACTCTTACTCTGGCATCATGGTTAAGGTCTTCGACTCTTACTCTGGACTAATGGTTAAGGTCTTAACTCTTACTCTGGACTAATGGTTAAGGTCTTAACTCTTACTCTGGCATCATGGTTAAGGTCTTAACTCTTACTCTGGACTAATGGTTAAGGTCTTAACTCTTACTCTGGGCTAATGGTTAAGGTCTTAACTCTTACTCTGAACTAATGGTTAAGGTCTTAACTCTTACTCTGGACTAATGGTTAAGGTCTTAACTCTTACTCTGGCATCATGGTTAAGGTCTTAACTCTTACTCTGGACTAATGGTTAAGGTCTTAACTCTTACTCCAGACTAATGGTTAAGGTCTTAACTCTTACTCTGGCATCATGGTTTAGGTCTTAACTCTTACTCTGGCATCATGGTTTAGGTCTTAGACTCTTACTCTGGACTAATGGTTAAGGTCTTAACTCTTACTCTGGCATCATGGTTAAGGTCTTAACTCTTACTCTGGACTAATGGTTAAGGTCTTAACTCTTACTCTGGCATCATGGTTAAGGTATTAACTCTTACTCTGGCATCATGGTTAAGGTCTTAACTCTTACTCTGGACTAATGGTTAAGGTCTTAACTCTTACTCTGGACTAATGGTTAAGGTCTTAACTCTTACTCTGCCATCATGGTTAAGGTATTAACTCTGACTCTGGCATCATGGTTAAGGTCTTAGACTCTCACTCTGGAATAATGGTTAAGGTCTTAACTCTTACTCTGGCATCACGGTTAAGGTCTTAACTCTTACTCTGGACTAATGGTTAAGGTCTTAACTCTTACTCTGGCATCATGGTTAAGGTCTTAACTCTTACTCTGGACTAATGGTTAAGGTCTTAACTCTTACTCCAGACTAATGGTTAAGGTCTTAACTCTTACTCTGGCATCATGGTTTAGGTCTTAACTCTTACTCTGGCATCATGGTTTAGGTCTTAGACTCTTACTCTGGACTAATGGTTAAGGTCTTAACTCTTACTCTGGCATCATGGTTAAGGTCTTAACTCTTACTCTGGACTAATGGTTAAGGTCTTAACTCTTACTCTGGCATCATGGTTAAGGTATTAACTCTTACTCTGGCATCATGGTTAAGGTCTTAACTCTTACTCTGGACTAATGGTTAAGGTCTTAACTCTTACTCTGGACTAATGGTTAAGGTCTTAACTCTTACTCTGCCATCATGGTTAAGGTCTTAACTCTGACTCTGGCATCATGGTTAAGGTCTTAGACTCTCACTCTGGAATAATGGTTAAGGTCTTAACTCTTACTCTGGCATCACGGTTAAGGTCTTAACTCTTACTCTGGACTAATGGTTAAGGTCTTAACTATTACTCTGGGCTAATGGTTAAGGTCTTTACTCTTACGCTGGCATCATGTTTAAGTTCCTAACTCTTACTCTGGCCTATTGGTTAAGGTCCTAACTCTTACTCTGGCATCATGGTTAAGGTCTTAACTCTTACTCTAGACTAATGGTTAAGGTCTTAACTCTTACTCTGGCATCACGGTTAAGGTCTTAACTCTTACTCTGGACTAATGGTTAAGGTCTTAACTCTTACTCTGGGCTAATGGTTAAGGTCTTAACTCTTACTCTGGACTAATGGTTAAGGTCTTAACTCTTACTCTGGCATCATGGTTAAGGTCTTAACTCTTACTCTGGACTAATGGTTAAATCTTAACTCTTACTCTGGACTAATGGTTAAGGTTTTAACTCTCACTCTGGCATCATGGTTAAGGTCTTAACTCTTACTCTGTACTCATGGTTAAGGTCTTAACTCTTACTCTGGCATCATGGTTAAGGTCTTCACTCTTACTCTGGACTAATGGTTAAGGTCTTAACTCTTACTCTGGACTAATGGTTAAGGTCTTAACTCTTACTCTGGCATCATGGTTAAGGTCTTAACTCTTACTCTGGACTAATGGTTAAGGTCTTAACTCTTACTCCGGACTAATGGTTAAGGTTTTAACTCTTACTCTAGCATCATGGTTTAGGTCTTAACTCTTACTCTGGCATCATGGTTTAGGTTTTAGACTCTTACTCTGGACTAATGGTTAAGGTCTTAACTCTTACTCTGGCATCATGGTTAAGGTCTTAACTCTTACTCTGGACTAATGGTTAAGGTCTGAACTCTTACTCTGGACTAATGGTTAAGGTCTTAACTCTTACTCTGGACTAATGGTTAAGGTCTGAACTCTTACTCTGGACTAATGGTTAAGGTCTTAACTCTTACTCTGAACTAATGGTTTAGGTCTTAGACTCTTACTCTGGACTAATGGTTAAGGTCTTAACTCTTACTCTGGCATCATGGTTAAGGTCTTAACTCTTACTCTGGACTAATGGTTAATGTCCGAACTCTTACTCTGGCATCATGGTTAAGGTCTTAACTCTTACTCTGGACTAATGGTTAAGGTCTGAACTCTTACTCTGGACTAATGGTTAAGGTCTTAACTCTTACTCTGGACTAATGGTTTAGGTCTTAACTCTTACTCTGGACTAATGGTTAAGGTCTTACCTCTTACTCTGGACTAATGGTTAAGGTCTTAACTCTTACTCTGGACTAATGGTTAAGATCTTAACTCTTACTCTAAACTAATGGTTAAGGTTTTAACTCTTACTCTGGCATCATGGTTAAGGTCTTCGACTCTTACTCTGGACTAATGGTTAAGGTCTTAACTCTTACTCTGGACTAATGGTTAAGGTCTTAACTCTTACTCTGGCATCATGGTTAAGGTCTTAACTCTTACTCTGGACTAATGGTTAAGGTCTTAACTCTTACTCTGGGCTAATGGTTAAGGTCTTAACTCTTACTCTGGACTAATGGTTAAGGTCTTAACTCTTACTCTGGACTAATGGTTAAGGTCTTAACTCTTACTCTGGCATCATGGTTAAGGTCTTAACTCTTACTCTGGACTAATGGTTAAGGTCTTAACTCTTACTCCAGACTAATGGTTAAGGTCTTAACTCTTACTCTGGCATCATGGTTTAGGTCTTAACTCTTACTCTGGCATCATGGTTTAGGTCTTAGACTCTTACTCTGGACTAATGGTTAAGGTCTTAACTCTTACTCTGGCATCATGGTTAAGGTCTTAACTCTTACTCTGGACTAATGGATAAGGTCTTAACTCTTACTCTGGCATCATGGTTAAGGTATTAACTCTTACTCTGGCATCATGGTTAAGGTCTTAACTCTTACTCTGGACTAATGGTTAAGGTCTTAACTCTTACTCTGGACTAATGGTTAAGGTCTTAACTCTTACTCTGCCATCATGGTTAAGGTCTTAACTCTGACTCTGGCATCATGGTTAAGGTCTTAGACTCTCACTCTGGAATAATGGTTAAGGTCTTAACTCTTACTCTGGCATCACGGTTAAGGTCTTAACTCTTACTCTGGACTAATAGTTAAGGTCTTAACTATTACTCTGGGCTAATGGTTAAGGTCTTATCTCTTACTCTGGACTAATGGTTAAGGTCTTAACTCTTACTCTGGACTAATGGTTAAGGTCTTAGACTCTTACTCTGGCATCATGGTTAAGGTCTTAACTCTTACTCTGAACTAATGGTTAATGTCTTAACTCTTACTCTGGCATCATGTTTAAGTTCCTAACTCTTTCTGTGGCCTATTGGTTAAGGTCCTAACTCTGACTCTGGCATCATGGTTAAGGTCTTAACTCTTACTCTGGCATCATGGTTAAGGTCTTAACTCTTACTCTAGACTAATGGTTAAGGTCTTAACTCTTACTCTGGCATCACGGTTAAGGTCTTAACTCTTACTCTGGACTAATGGTTAAGGTCTTAACTCTTACTCTGGGCTAATGGTTAAGGTCTTAACTCTTACTCTGGACTAATGGTTAAGGTCTTAACTCTTACTCTGGCATCATGGTTAAGGTCTTAACTCTTACTCTGGACTAATGGTTAAGGTCTTAACTCTTACTCTGGACTAATGGTTAAGGTTTTAACTCTCACTCTGGCATCATGGTTAAGGTCTTAACTCTTACTCTGTACTCATGGTTAAGGTCCTAACTCTTACTCTGGCATCATGGTTAAGGTCTTCACTCTTACTCTGGACTAATGGTTAAGGTCTTAACTCTTACTCTGGACTAATGGTTAAGGTCTTAACTCTTACTCTGGCATCATGGTTAAGGTCTTAACTCTTACTCTGGACTAATGGTTAAGGTCTTAACTCTTACTCCGGACTAATGGTTAAGGTTTTAACTCTTACTCTAGCATCATGGTTTAGGTCTTAACTCTTACTCTGGCATCATGGTTTAGGTTTTAGACTCTTACTCTGGACTAATGGTTAAGGTCTTAACTCTTACTCTGGCATCATGGTTAAGGTCTTAACTCTTACTCTGGACTAATGGTTAAGGTCTGAACTCTTACTCTGGACTAATGGTTAAGGTCTTAACTCTTACTCTGGACTAATGGTTAAGGTCTTAACTCTTACTCTGGACTAATGGTTTAGGTCTTAGACTCTTACTCTGGACTAATGGTTAAGGTCTTAACTCTTACTCTGGCATCATGGTTAAGGTCTTAACTCTTACTCTGGACTAATGGTTAAGGTCCGAACTCTTACTCTGGCATCATGGTTAAGGTCTTAACTCTTACTCTGGACTAATGGTTAAGGTCTGAACTCTTACTCTGGACTAATGGTTAAGGTCTTAACTCTTACTCTGGACTAATGGTTAAGGTCTTAACTCTTGCTCTGGACTAATGGTTAAGGTCTTACCTCTTACTCTGGACTAATGGTTAAGGTCTTAACTCTTACTCTGGACTAATGGTTAAGATCTTAACTCTTACTCTAAACTAATGGTTAAGGTTTTAACTCTTACTCTGGCATCATGGTTAAGGTCTTCGACTCTTACTCTGGACTAATGGTTAAGGTCTTAACTCTTACTCTGGACTAATGGTTAAGGTCTTAACTCTTACTCTGGCATCATGGTTAAGGTCTTAACTCTTACTCTGGACTAATGGTTAAGTTCTTAACTCTTACTCTGGGCTAATGGTTAAGGTCTTAACTCTTACTCTGGACTAATGGTTAAGGTCTTAACTCTTACTCTGGACTAATGGTTAAGGTCTTAACTCTTACTCTGGCCTCATGGTTAAGGTCTTAACTCTTACTCTGGACTAATGGTTAAGGTCTTAACTCTTACTCCAGACTAATGGTTAAGGTCTTAACTCTTACTCTGGCATCATGGTTTAGGTCTTAACTCTTACTCTGGCATCATGGTTTAGGTCTTAGACTCTTACTCTGGACTAATGGTTAAGGTCTTAACTCTTACTCTGGCATCATGGTTAAGGTCTTAACTCTTACTCTGGACTAATGGTTAAGGTCTTAACTCTTACTCTGGCATCATGGTTAAGGTATTAACTCTTACTCTGGCATCATGGTTAAGGTCTTAACTCTTACTCTGGACTAATGGTTAAGGTCTTAACTCTTACTCTGGACTAATGGTTAAGGTCTTAACTCTTACTCTGCCATCATGGTTAAGGTCTTAACTCTGACTCTGGCATCATGGTTAAGGTCTTAGACTCTCACTCTGGAATAATGGTTAAGGTCTTAACTCTTACTCTGGCATCACGGTTAAGGTCTTAACTCTTACTCTGGACTAATGGTTAAGGTCTTAACTATTACTCTGGGCTAATGGTTAAGGTCTTAACTCTTACTCTGGACTAATGGTTAAGGTCTTAACTCTTACTCTGGACTAATGGTTAAGGTCTTAGACTCTTACTCTGGCATCATGGTTAAGGTCTTAACTCTTACTCTGAACTAATGGTTAATGTCTTAACTCTTACTCTGGCATCATGTTTAAGTTCCTAACTCTTTCTGTGGCCTATTGGTTAAGGTCCTAACTCTTACTCTGGCATCATGGTTAAGGTCTTAACTCTTACTCTGGCATCATGGTTAAGGTCTTAACTCTTACTCTAGACTAATGGTTAAGGTCTTAACTCTTACTCTGGCATCACGGTTAAGGTCTTAACTCTTACTCTGGACTAATGGTTAAGGTCTTAACTCTTACTCTGGGCTAATGGTTAAGGTCTTAACTCTTACTCTGGACTAATGGTTAAGGTTTTAACTCTTACTCTGGCATCATGGTTAAGGTCTTAACTCTTACTCTGGACTAATGGTTAAGGTCTTAACTCTTACTCTGGACTATTGGTTAAGGCCTTAACTCTTACTCTGGGCTAATGATTAAGGTCTTAACTCTTACTCTGGCATCATGGTTAAGGTCTTAACTCTTACTCTGGACTAATGGTTAAGGTCTTAACTCTTACTCTGGACTAATGGTTAAGATCTTAACTCTTACTCTAGACTAATGGTTAAGGTTTTAACTCTTACTCTGGCATCATGGTTAAGGTCTTCGACTCTTACTCTGGACTAATGGTTAAGGTCTTAACTCTTACTCTGGACTAATGGTTAAGGTCTTAACTCTTACTCTGGCATCATGGTTAAGGTCTTAACTCTTACTCTGGACTAATGGTTAAGGTCTTAACTCTTACTCTGAGCTAATGGTCAAGGTCTTAACTCTTACTCTGGACTAATGGTTAAGGTCTTAACTCTTTCTCTGGACTAATGGTTAAGGTCTTATCTCTTACTCTGGACTAATGGTTAAGGTCTTAGGCTCTTACTCTGGCATCATGAATAAGGTCTTAGACTCTTACTCAGGACTACTGGTTAATGTCTTAACTCTTACTCTGGCATCATGGTTAAGGTCTTAACTCTCACTCTGGCATCATGGTTAAGGTCTTAACTCTTACTCTGGACTAATGGTTAAGGTCTTAACTCTTACTCTGGCATCACGGTTAAGGTCTTAACTCTTACTCTGGACTAATGGTTAAAGTCTTAACTCTTACTCTGGGCTAATGGTTAAGGTCTTAACTCTTACTCTGGACTAATGGTTAAGGTCTTAACTCTTACTCTGGACTAATGGTTAAGGTCTTAACTCTTACTCTGGACTAATGGTTAAGGTCTTATCTCTTACTCTGGGCTAATGATTAAGGTCTTAACTCTTACTCTGGCATCATGGTTAAGGTCTTAACTCTTACTCTGGCATCATGGTTAAGGTCTTAACTCTTACTCTGGACTAATGGTTAAGGTCTTAACTCTTACTCTGGCATCACGGTTAAGGTCTTAACTCTTACTCTGGACTAATGGTTAAGGTCTTAACTCTTACTCTGAGCTAATGATTAAGGTCTTAACTCTTACTCTGGCATCATGGTTAAGGTCTTAACTCTTACTCTGGACTAATGGTTAAGGTCTTAACTCTTACTCTGGCATCACGGTTAAGGTCTTAACTCTTACTCCGGACTAATGGTTAAGGTCTTAACTCTTACTCTGGACTAATGGTTACGGTCTTAACTCTTACTCTAGCATCATGGTTAAGGTCTTAACTCTTACTCTGGACTAATGGTTAAGGTCTTAACTCTTACTCTGGCATCATGGTTAAGGTCTTAACTCTTACTCTGGACTAATGGTTAAGGTCTTAGACTCTTACTCTGGACTAATGGTTAAGGTCTTAACTCTTACTCTGGACTAATGGTTAAGGTCTTAACTCTTACTCTGGACTAATGGTTAAGGTCTTAGACTCTTACTCTCGACTAATGGTTAAGGTCTTACTCTTACTCTGGCATCATGGTTAAGGTCTTAGACTCTTACTCTGGACTAATGGTTAAGGTCTTAGACTCTTACTCTGGACTAATGGTTAAGGTATTAACTCTTACTCTGGCATCATGGTTAAGGTCTTAACTCTTACTCTGGACTAATGGTTAAGGTCTTAACTCTTACTCTGGCATCATGGTTAAGGTCTTAACTCTTACTCTGGACTAATGGTTAATGTCTTAACTCTTACTCTGGGATCATGGTTAAGTTCGTAACTCTTACTGTGGCCTATTGGTTAAGGTCCTAACTCTTACTCTGGCATCATGGTTAATGTCTTAACTCTTACTCTGGCATCATGGTTAAGGTCTTAACTCTTACTCTGGACTAATGGTTAAGGGCTTAACTCTTACTCTGGCATCACGGTTAAGGTCTTAACTCTTACTCTGGACTAATGGTTAAGGTCTTAACTCTTACTCTGGACTAATGGTTAAGGTCTTAACTCTTACTCTGGACTAATGTTTAAGGTCTTATCTCTTACTCTGGGCTAATGATTAAGGTCTTAACTCTTACTCTGGCATCATGGTTAAGGTCTTAACTCTTACTCTGGCATCATGGTTAAGGTCTTAACTCTTACTCTGGACTAATGGTTAAGGTCTTAACTCTTACTCTGGCATCACGGTTAAGGTCTTAACTCTTACTCTGGACTAATGGATAAGGTCTTAACTCTTACTCTGGACTAATGGTTAAGGTCTTAACTGTTACTCTGGACTAATGGTTAAGGTCTTAACTCTTACTCTGGGCTAATGGTTAAGGTCTTAACTCTTACTCTAGACTAATGGTTAAGGTCTTAACTCTTACTCTGGACAAATGGTTAAGGTCTTAGACTCTTACTCTGGCATCATGGTTAAGGTCTTAACTCTTACTCTGAACTAATGGTTAAGGTCTTAACTCTTACTCTGGCATCATAGTTAAGTTCGTAACTCATACTGTGGCCTATTGGTTAAGGTCCTAACTCTTACTCTGGCATCATGGTTAATATCTTAACTCTTACTCTGGCATCATGGTTAAGGTCTTAACTCTTACTCTGGACTAATGGTTAAGGTCTTAACTCTTACTCTAGCATCACGGTTAAGGTCTTAACTCTTACTCTGGGCTAATGGTTAAGGTCTTAACTCTTACTCTGGACTAATGGTTAAGGTCTTAACTCTTACTCTGGACTAATGGTTAAGGTCTTAACTCTTACTCTGGACTAATGGTTAAGGTCTTAACTCTTACTCTGGGCTAATGATTAAGGTCTTAACTCTTACTGTGGCATCATGGTTAAGGTCTTAACTCTTACTCTGGACTATTGGTTAAGGTCTTAACTCTTACTCTGGACTAATGGTTACGGTCTTAACTCTTACTCTAGCATCATGGTTAAGGTCTTAACTCTTACTCTGGACTAATGGTTAAGGTCTTAACTCTTACTCTGGCATCATGGTTAAGGTCTTAACTCTTACTCTGGCATCATGGTTAAGGTCTTAACTCTTACTCTGGACTAATGGTTAAGGTCTTAGACTCTTACTCTGGACTAATGGTTAAGGTCTTAACTCTTACTCTGGCATCATGGTTAAGGTTTTAGACTCTTACTCTGGACTAATGGTTAAGGTCTTAACTCTTACTCTGGACTAATGGTTAAGGTCTTAACTCTTACTCTGGACTAATGGTTAAGGTCTTAGACTCTTACTCTCGACTAATGGTTAAGGTCTTACTCTTACTCTGGCATCATGGTTACGGTCTTAACTCTTACTCTAGCATCATGGTTAAGGTCTTAACTCTTACTCTGGACTAATGGTTAAGGTCTTAACTCTTACTCTGGCATCATGGTTAAGGTCTTAACTCTTACTCTGGCATCATGGTTAAGGTCTTAACTCTTACTCTGGACTAATGGTTAAGGTCTTAGACTCTTACTCTGGACTAATGGTTAAGGTCTTAACTCTTACTCTGGCATCATGGTTAAGGTCTTAGACTCTTACTCTGGACTAATGGTTAAGGTCTTAACTCTTACTCTGGACTAATGGTTAAGGTCTTAACTCTTACTCTGGACTAATGGTTAAGGTCTTAGACTCTTACTCTCGACTAATGGTTAAGGTCTTACTCTTACTCTGGCATCATGGTTAAGGTCTTAGACTCTTACTCTGGACTAATGGTTAAGGTCTTAACTCTTACTCTGGACTAATGGTTAAGGTCTTAACTCTTACTCTGGACTAATGGTTAAGGTCTTAGACTCTTACTCTCGACTAATGGTTAAGGTCTTAACTCTTACTCTGGCATCATGGTTAAGGTCTTAACTCTGGCATCATGGTTAAGGTCTTAACTCTTACTCTGGACTAATGGTTAAGGTCTTAACTCTTAGTCTGGCATCATGGTTAAGGTCTTAACTCTTACTCTGGACTAATGGTTAAGGTCTTAGACTCTTACTCTGGACTAATGGTTAAGGTCTTAACTCTTTCTCTGGGCTAATGGTTAAGGTCTTAGACTCTTACTCTGGCATCATGGTTAAGGTCTTAGACTCTTACTCTGGCATCAAGGTTAAGGTCTTAACTCTTACTCTGGCATCATGGTTAAGGTCTTAACTCTTACTCTGGACTAATGGTTAAAGTCTTAACTCTTACTCTGGACTAATGGTTAAGGTCTTAACTTTTACTCTGGACTAATGGTTAAGGTCTTAACTCTTACTCTGGACTAATGGTTAAGGTCTTATCTCTTACTCTGGGCTAATGATTAAGGTCTTAACTCTTACTCTGGCATCATGGTTAAGGTCTTAACTCCTACTCTGGCATCATGGTTAAGGTCTTAACTCTTACTCTGGACTAATGGTTAAGGTCTTAACTCTTACTCTGGCATCACGGTTAAGGTCTTAACTCTTACTCTGGACTAATGGTTAACGTCTTAACTCTTACTCTGGGCTAATGATTAAGGTCTTAACTCTTACTCTGGCATCATGGTTAAGGTCTTAACTCTTACTCTGGACTAATGGTTAAGGTCTTAACTCTTACTCTGGCATCACGGTTAAGGTCTTAACTCTTACTCCGGACTAATGGTTAAGGTCTTAACTCTTACTCTGGAGTAATGGTTACGGTATTAACTCTTACTCTAGCATCATGGTTAAGGTCCTAACTCTTACTCTGGACTAATGGTTAAGGTCTTAACTCTTACTCTGGCATCATGGTTAAGGTCTTAACTCTTACTCTGGACTAATGGTTAAGGTCTTAGACTCTTACTCTGGACTAATGGTTAAGGTCTTAACTCTTACTCTGGCATCATTGTTAAGGTCTTAGACTCTTACTCTGGACTAATGGTTAAGGTCTAAACTCTTACTCTGGACTAATTGTTAAGGTCTTAGACTCTTACTCTCGACTAATGGTTAAGGTCTTACTCTTACTCTGGCATCATGGTTAAGGTCTTAGACTCTTACTCTGGACTAATGGTTAAGGTCTTAACTCATACTCTGGACTAATGGTTAAGGTCTTAACTCTTACTCTGGACTAATGGTTAAGGTATTAACTCTTACTCTGGCATCATGGTTAAGGTCTTAACTCTTACTCTGGACTAATGGTTAAGGTCTTAACTCTTACGCTGGCATCATGGTTAAGGTCTTAACTCTTACTCTGGACTAATGGTTAAGGTCTTAACTCTTACTCTGGGATCATGGTTAAGTTCGTAACTCTTACTGTGGCCTATTGGTTAAGGTCCTAACTCTTACTCTGGCATCATGGTTAATGTCTTAACTCTTACTCTGGCATCATGGTTAAGGTCTTAACTCTTACTCTGGACTAATGGTTAAGGGCTTAACTCTTACTCTGGCATCACGGTTAAGGTCTTAACTCTTACTCTGGACTAATGGTTAAAGTCTTAACTCTTACTCTGGGCTAATGGTTAAGGTCTTAACTCTTACTCTGGACTAATGGTTAAGGTCTTAACTCTTACTCTGGACTAATGGTTAAGGTCTTAACTCTTACTCTGGACTAATGGTTAAGGTCTTATCTCTTACTCTGGGCTAATGATTAAGGTCTTAACTCTTACTCTGGCATCATGGTTAAGGTCTTAACTCTTACTCTGGCATCATGGTTAAGGTCTTAACTCTTATTCTGGACTAATGGTTAAGGTCTTAACTCTTACTCTGGCATCACGGTTAAGGTCTTAACTCTTACTCTGGACTAATGGATAAGGTCTTAACTCTTACTCTGGACTAATGGTTAAGGTCTTAACTCTTACTCTGGACTAATGGTTAAGGTCTTAACTCTTACTCTGGCATCATGGTTAAGGTCTTAACTCTTACTCTGGCATCATGGTTAAGGTCTTAACTCTTACTATGGACTAATGGTTAAGGTCTTAACTCTTACTCTGGACTAATGGTTAAGGTCTTAACTCTTACTCTGGCATCATGGTTAAGGTCTTAGACTCTTACTCTGGAATAATGGTTAAGGTCTTAACTCTTACTCTGGACTAATGGTTAAGGTCTTAACTCTTACTCTGGCATCACGGTTAAGGTCTTAACTCTTACTCTGGACAAATGGTTAAGGTCTTAACTCTTACTCTGGGCTAATGGTTAAGGTCTTAACTCTTACTCTGGACTAATTGTTAAGGTCTTAACTCTTACTCTGGACAAATGGTTAAGGTCTTAGACTCTTACACTGGCATCATGGTTAAGGTCTTAACTCTTACTCTGAACTAATGGTTAAGGTCTTAACTCTTACTCTGGCATCATAGTTAAGTTCGTAACTCATACTGTGGCCTATTGGTTAAGGTCCTAACTCTTACTCTGGCATCATGGTTAATATCTTAACTCTTACTCTGGCATCATGGTTAAGGTCTTAACTCTTACTCTGGACTAATGGTTAAGGTCTTAACTCTTACTCTAGCATCATGGTTAAGGTCTTAACTCTTACTCTGGGCTAATGGTTAAGGTCTTAACTCTTACTCTGGACTAATGGTTAAGGTCTTAACTCTTACTCTGGACTAATGGTTAAGGTCTTAACTCTTACTCTGGACTAATGGTTAAGGTCTTAACTCTTACTCTGGGCTAATGATTAAGGTCTTAACTCTTACTCTGGCATCATGGTTAAGGTCTTAACTCTTACTCTGGACTATTGGTTAAGGTCTTAACTCTTACTCTGGACTAATGGTTACGGTCTTAACTCTTACTCTAGCATCATGGTTAAGGTCTTAACTCTTACTCTGGACTAATGGTTAAGGTCTTAACTCTTACTCTGGCATCATGGTTAAGGTCTTAACTCTTACTCTGGCATCATGGTTAACTCTTACTCTGGACTAATGGTTAAGGTCTTATCTCTTACTCTGGGCTAATGATTAAGGTCTTAACTCTTACTCTGGCATCATGGTTAAGGTCTTAACTCCTACTCTGGCATCATGGTTAAGGTCTTAACTCTTACTCTGGACTAATGGTTAAGGTCTTAACTCTTACTCTGGCATCACGGTTAAGGTCTTAACTCTTACTCTGGACTAATGGTTAACGTCTTAACTCTTACTCTGGGCTAATGATTAAGGTCTTAACTCTTACTCTGGCATCATGGTTAAGGTCTTAACTCTTACTCTGGACTAATGGTTAAGGTCTTAACTCTTACTCTGGCATCACGGTTAAGGTCTTAACTCTTACTCCGGACTAATGGTTAAGGTCTTAACTCTTACTCTGGAGTAATGGTTACGGTATTAACTCTTACTCTAGCATCATGGTTAAGGTCCTAACTCTTACTCTGGACTAATGGTTAAGGTCTTAACTCTTACTCTGGCTTCATGGTTAAGGTCTTAACTCTTACTCTGGACTAATGGTTAAGGTCTTAGACTCTTACTCTGGACTAATGGTTAAGGTCTTAACTCTTACTCTGGCATCATTGTTAAGGTCTTAGACTCTTACTCTGGACTAATGGTTAAGGTCTAAACTCTTACTCTGGACTAATGGTTAAGGTCTTAGACTCTTACTCTCGACTAATGGTTAAGGTCTTACTCTTACTCTGGCATCATGGTTAAGGTCTTAGACTCTTACTCTGGACTAATGGTTAAGGTCTTAACTCATACTCTGGACTAATGGTTAAGGTCTTAACTCTTACTCTGGACTAATGGTTAAGGTATTAACTCTTACTCTGGCATCATGGTTAAGGTCTTAACTCTTACTCTGGACTAATGGTTAAGGTCTTAACTCTTACTCTGGCATCATGGTTAAGGTCTTAACTCTTACTCTGGACTAATGGTTAAGGTCTTAACTCTTACTCTGGGATCATGGTTAAGTTCGTAACTCTTACTGTGGCCTATTGGTTAAGGTCCTAACTCTTACTCTGGCATCATGGTTAATGTCTTAACTCTTACTCTGGCATCATGGTTAAGGTCTTAACTCTTACTCTGGACTAATGGTTAAGGGCTTAACTCTTACTCTGGCATCACGGTTAAGGTCTTAACTCTTACTCTGGACTAATGGTTAAAGTCTTAACTCTTACTCTGGGCTAATGGTTAAGGTCTTAACTCTTACTCTGGACTAATGGTTAAGGTCTTAACTCTTACTCTGGACTAATGGTTAAGGTCTTAACTCTTACTCTGGACTAATGGTTAAGGTCTTATCTCTTACTCTGGGCTAATGATTAAGGTCTTAACTCTTACTCTGGCATCATGGTTAAGGTCTTAACTCTTACTCTGGCATCATGGTTAAGGTCTTAACTCTTATTCTGGACTAATGGTTAAGGTCTTAACTCTTACTCTGGCATCACGGTTAAGGTCTTAACTCTTACTCTGGACTAATGGATAAGGTCTTAACTCTTACTCTGGACTAATGGTTAAGGTCTTAACTCTTACTCTGGCATCATGGTTAAGGTCTTAACTCTTACTCTGGCATCATGGTTAAGGTCTTAACTCTTACTATGGACTAATGGTTAAGGTCTTAACTCTTACTCTGGCATCATGGTTAAGGTCTTAGACTCTTACTCTGGAATAATGGTTAAGGTCTTAACTCTTACTCTGGACTAATGGTTAAGGTCTTAACTCTTACTCTGGCATCACGGTTAAGGTCTTAACTCTTACTCTGGACAAATGGTTAAGGTCTTAACTCTTACTCTGGGCTAATGGTTAAGGTCTTAACTCTTACTCTGGACTAATTGTTAAGGTCTTAACTCTTACTCTGGACAAATGGTTAAGGTCTTAGACTCTTACACTGGCATCATGGTTAAGGTCTTAACTCTTACTCTGAACTAATGGTTAAGGTCTTAACTCTTACTCTGGCATCATAGTTAAGTTCGTAACTCATACTGTGGCCTATTGGTTAAGGTCCTAACTCTTACTCTGGCATCATGGTTAATATCTTAACTCTTACTCTGGCATCATGGTTAAGGTCTTAACTCTTACTCTGGACTAATGGTTAAGGTCTTAACTCTTACTCTAGCATCACGGTTAAGGTCTTAACTCTTACTCTGGGCTAATGGTTAAGGTCTTAACTCTTACTCTGGACTAATGGTTAAGGTCTTAACTCTTACTCTGGACTAATGGTTAAGGTCTTAACTCTTACTCTGGACTAATGGTTAAGGTCTTAACTCTTACTCTGGGCTAATGATTAAGGTCTTAACTCTTACTCTGGCATCATGGTTAAGGTCTTAACTCTTACTCTGGACTATTGGTTAAGGTCTTAACTCTTACTCTGGACTAATGGTTACGGTCTTAACTCTTACTCTAGCATCATGGTTAAGGTCTTAACTCTTACTCTGGACTAATGGTTAAGGTCTTAACTCTTACTCTGGCATCATGGTTAAGGTCTTAACTCTTACTCTGGCATCATGGTTAACTCTTACTCTGGACTAATGGTTAAGGCTCTTAGACTCTTACTCTGGACTAATGGTTAAGGTCTTAACTCTTACTCTGGCATCATGGTTAAGGTCTTAGACTCTTACTCTGGACTAATGGTTAAGGTCTTAACTCTTACTCTGGACTAATGGTTAAGGTCTTAACTCTTACTCTGGACTAATGGTTAAGGTCTTAGACTCTTACTCTCGACTAATGGTTAAGGTCTTACTCTTACTCTGGCATCATGGTTAAGGTCTTAGACTCTTACTCTGGACTAATGGTTAAGGTCTTAACTCTTACTCTGGACTAATGGTTAAGGTCTTAACTCTTACTCTGGACTAATGGTTAAGGTCTTAACTCTTACTCTGGCATCATGGTTAAGGTCTTAACTCTGGCATCATGGTTAAGGTCTTAACTCTTACTCTGGACTAATGGTTAAGGTCTTAACTCTTAGTCTGGCATCATGGTTAAGGTCTTAACTCTTACTCTGGACTAATGGTTAAGGTCTTAGACTCTTACTCTGGACTAATGGTTAAGGTCTTAACTCTTTCTCTGGGCTAATGGTTAAGGTCTTAGACTCTTACTCTGGCATCAAGGTTAAGGTCTTAACTCTTACTCTGGCATCATGGTTAAGGTCTTAACTCTTACTCTGGACTAATGGTTAAGGTCTTAACTCTTACTCTGGACTAATGGTTAAGGTCCTAACTCTTACTCTGGACTAATGGTTAAGGTCTTAACTCTTACTCTTGCATCATCGTTAAGGTCTTAACTCTTACTCTGGCATCATGGTTAAGGTCTTAACTCTTACTCTGGCATCATGGTTAAGGTCTTAACTCTTACTCTGGACTAATGGTTAAGGTCTTAACTCTTACTCTGGGATCATGGTTAAGTTCGTAACTCTTACTGTGGCCTATTGGTTAAGGTCCTAACTCTTACTCTGGCATCATGGTTAAGGTCTTAGACTCATACTGTGGCATCATGGTTAAGATCTTTTCTCTTACTCTGGACTAATGGTTAAGTTCTTAACTCTTACTCTGGCATCATGGTTAAGGTCTTAGACTCTTACTCTGGACTAATGGTTAAGGTCTTAACTCTTACTCTGGGCTAATGGTTAAGGTCTTAACTCTTACTCTGGACTAATGGTTAAGGTCTTATCTCTTACTCTGGACTACTGGTTAATGTCTTAACTCTTACTCTGGCATCATGGTTAAGGTCTTAACTCTCACTCTGACATCATGGTTAAGGTCTTAACTCTTACTCTGTACTCATGGTTAAGGTCTTAACTCTTACTCTGGCATCATGGTTAAGGTCTTAACTCTTACTCTGGACTAATGGTTAACGTCTTAACTCTTACTCTGGAATCATGGTTAAGGTCTTAACTCTTACTCTGGACTAATGGTTACTGTCTTAACTCTTACTCTGGACTAATGGTTAAGGTCTTAACTCTTACACTGGCATCATGGTTAAGGGCTTAACTCTTACTCTGGACTAATGGTTAAGGTCTTAGACTCTTACTCTGGACTAATGGTTAAGGTCTTAACTCTTTCTCTGGGCTAATGGTTAAGGTCTTAGACTCTTACTCTGGCATCATGGTTAAGGTCTTAGACTCTTACTCTGGCATCAAGGTTAAGGTCTTAACTCTTACTCTGGCATCATGGTTAAGGTCTTTACTCTTACTCTGGACTAATGGTTAAGGTCTTAGACTCTTACTCTGGACTTATGGTTAAGGTCTTAACTCTTACTGTGGCATCATGGTTAAGGTCTTAGACTCTTACTCTGGACTAACGGTTAAGGTCTTAACTCTTACTCTGGACTAATGGTTAAGGTCTTAACTCTTACTCTGGACCAATGGTTAAGGTCTTAACTCTTACTCTGGACTAATGGTTAAGGTCTTAACTCTTACTCTGGACTAATGGTTAAGGTCTTAACTCTTACTCTGGACTAATGGTTAAGGTCTTATCTCTTACTCTGGGCTAATGATTAAGGTCTTAACTCTTACTCTGGCATCATGGTTAAGGTCTTAACTCTTACTCTGGCATCATGGTTAAGGTCTTAACTCTTACTCTGGACTAATGGTTAAGGTCTTAACTCTTACTCTGGCATCACGGTTAAGGTCTTAACTCTTACTCTGGACTAATGGTTAAGGTCTTAACTCTTACTCTGGGCTAATGGTTAAGGTCTTAACTCTTACTCTGGACTAATGGTTAAGGTCTTAACTCTTACTCTGGACTAATGGTTAGGGTCTTAGTCTCTTACTCTGGCATCATGGTTAAGGTCTTAACTCTTACTCTGAACTAATGGTTAAGGTCTTAACTCTTACTCTGGCATCATGGTTAAGTTCGTAACTCTTACTGTGGCCTATTGGTTAAGGTCCTAACTCTTACTCTGGCATCATGGTTAATGTCTTAACTCCTACTCTGGCATCATGGTTAAGGTCTTAACTCTTACTCTGGACTAATGGTTAAGGTCTTAACTCTTACTCTAGCATCACGGTTAAGGTCTTAACTCTTACTCTGGGCTAATGGTTAAGGTCTTAACTCTTACTCTGGACTAATGGTTAAGGTCTTAACTCTTACTCTGGACTAATGGTTAAGGTCTTAACTCTTACTCTGGGCTAATGATTAAGGTCTTAATTCTTACTCTGGCATCATGGTTAAGGTCTTAACTCTTACTCTGGACTAATGGTTAAGGTCTTAACTCTTACTCTGGCATCACGGTTAAGGTCTTAACTCTTACTCTGGACTAATGGTTAAGGTCTTAACTCTTACTCTGGACTAATGGTTACGGTCTTAACTCTTACTCTAGCATCATGGTTAAGGTCTTAACTCTTACTCTGGACTAATGGTTAAGGTCTTCACTCTTACTCTGGCATCATGGTTACGGTCTTAACTCTTACTCTGGCATCATGGTTAAGGTCTTAACTCTTACTCTGGACTAATGGTTAAGGTCTTAGACTCTTACTCTGGACTAATGGTTAAGGTCTTAACTCTTACTCTGGCATCATGGTTAAGGTCTTAGACTCTTACTCTGGACTAATGGTTAAGGTCTTAACTCTTACTCTGGACTAATGGTTAAGGTCTTAACTCTTACTCTGGCATCATGGTTAAGGTCTTAGACTCTTACTCTGGACTAATGGTTAAGGTCTTAACTCTTATTCTGGACTAATGGTTAAGGTCTTAACTCTTACTCTGGCATCACGGTTAAGGTCTTAACTCTTACTCTGGACTAATGGATAAGGTCTTAACTCTTACTCTGGACTAATGGTTAAGGTCTTAACTCTTACTCTGGACTAATGGTTAAGGTCTTAACTCTTACTCTGGCATCATGGTTAAGGTCTTAACTCTTACTCTGGCATCATGGTTAAGGTCTTAACTCTTACTATGGACTAATGGTTAAGGTCTTAACTCTTACTCTGGACTAATGGTTAAGGTCTTAACTCTTACTCTGGCATCATGGTTAAGGTCTTAGACTCTTACTCTGGAATAATGGTTAAGGTCTTAACTCTTACTCTGGACTAATGGTTAAGGTCTTAACTCTTACTCTGGCATCACGGTTAAGGTCTTAACTCTTACTCTGGACAAATGGTTAAGGTCTTAACTCTTACTCTGGGCTAATGGTTAAGGTCTTAACTCTTACTCTGGACTAATTGTTAAGGTCTTAACTCTTACTCTGGACAAATGGTTAAGGTCTTAGACTCTTACACTGGCATCATGGTTAAGGTCTTAACTCTTACTCTGAACTAATGGTTAAGGTCTTAACTCTTACTCTGGCATCATAGTTAAGTTCGTAACTCATACTGTGGCCTATTGGTTAAGGTCCTAACTCTTACTCTGGCATCATGGTTAATATCTTAACTCTTACTCTGGCATCATGGTTAAGGTCTTAACTCTTACTCTGGACTAATGGTTAAGGTCTTAACTCTTACTCTAGCATCACGGTTAAGGTCTTAACTCTTACTCTGGGCTAATGGTTAAGGTCTTAACTCTTACTCTGGACTAATGGTTAAGGTCTTAACTCTTACTCTGGACTAATGGTTAAGGTCTTAACTCTTACTCTGGACTAATGGTTAAGGTCTTAACTCTTACTCTGGGCTAATGATTAAGGTCTTAACTCTTACTCTGGCATCATGGTTAAGGTCTTAACTCTTACTCTGGACTATTGGTTAAGGTCTTAACTCTTACTCTGGACTAATGGTTACGGTCTTAACTCTTACTCTAGCATCATGGTTAAGGTCTTAACTCTTACTCTGGACTAATGGTTAAGGTCTTAACTCTTACTCTGGCATCATGGTTAAGGTCTTAACTCTTACTCTGGCATCATGGTTAACTCTTACTCTGGACTAATGGTTAAGGCTCTTAGACTCTTACTCTGGACTAATGGTTAAGGTCTTAACTCTTACTCTGGCATCATGGTTAAGGTCTTAGACTCTTACTCTGGACTAATGGTTAAGGTCTTAACTCTTACTCTGGACTAATGGTTAAGGTCTTAACTCTTACTCTGGACTAATGGTTAAGGTCTTAGACTCTTACTCTCGACTAATGGTTAAGGTCTTACTCTTACTCTGGCATCATGGTTAAGGTCTTAGACTCTTACTCTGGACTAATGGTTAAGGTCTTAACTCTTACTCTGGACTAATGGTTAAGGTCTTAACTCTTACTCTGGCATCATGGTTAAGGTCTTAACTCTGGCATCATGGTTAAGGTCTTAACTCTTACTCTGGACTAATGGTTAAGGTCTTAACTCTTAGTCTGGCATCATGGTTAAGTTCGTAACTCTTACTGTGGCCTATTGGTTAAGGTCCTAACTCTTACTCTGGCATCATGGTTAATGTCTTAACTCCTACTCTGGCATCATGGTTAAGGTCTTAACTCTTACTCTGGACTAATGGTTAAGGTCTTAACTCTTACTCTAGCATCACGGTTAAGGTCTTAACTCTTACTCTGGGCTAATGGTTAAGGTCTTAACTCTTACTCTGGACTAATGGTTAAGGTCTTAACTCTTACTCTGGACTAATGGTTAAGGTCTTAACTCTTACTCTGGGCTAATGATTAAGGTCTTAATTCTTACTCTGGCATCATGGTTAAGGTCTTAACTCTTACTCTGGACTAATGGTTAAGGTCTTAACTCTTACTCTGGCATCACGGTTAAGGTCTTAACTCTTACTCTGGACTAATGGTTAAGGTCTTAACTCTTACTCTGGACTAATGGTTACGGTCTTAACTCTTACTCTAGCATCATGGTTAAGGTCTTAACTCTTACTCTGGACTAATGGTTAAGGTCTTCACTCTTACTCTGGCATCATGGTTACGGTCTTAACTCTTACTCTGGCATCATGGTTAAGGTCTTAACTCTTACTCTGGACTAATGGTTAAGGTCTTAGACTCTTACTCTGGGCTAATGGTTAAGGTCTTAACTCTTACTCTGGCATCATGGTTAAGGTCTTAGACTCTTACTCTGGACTAATGGTTAAGGTCTTAACTCTTACTCTGGACTAATGGTTAAGGTCTTAACTCTTACTCTGGCATCATGGTTAAGGTCTTAGACTCTTACTCTGGACTAATGGTTAAGGTCTTAACTCTTATTCTGGACTAATGGTTAAGGTCTTAACTCTTACTCTGGCATCACGGTTAAGGTCTTAACTCTTACTCTGGACTAATGGATAAGGTCTTAACTCTTACTCTGGACTAATGGTTAAGGTCTTAACTCTTACTCTGGACTAATGGTTAAGGTCTTAACTCTTACTCTGGCATCATGGTTAAGGTCTTAACTCTTACTCTGGCATCATGGTTAAGGTCTTAACTCTTACTATGGACTAATGGTTAAGGTCTTAACTCTTACTCTGGACTAATGGTTAAGGTCTTAACTCTTACTCTGGCATCATGGTTAAGGTCTTAGACTCTTACTCTGGAATAATGGTTAAGGTCTTAACTCTTACTCTGGACTAATGGTTAAGGTCTTAACTCTTACTCTGGCATCACGGTTAAGGTCTTAACTCTTACTCTGGACAAATGGTTAAGGTCTTAACTCTTACTCTGGGCTAATGGTTAAGGTCTTAACTCTTACTCTGGACTAATTGTTAAGGTCTTAACTCTTACTCTGGACAAATGGTTAAGGTCTTAGACTCTTACACTGGCATCATGGTTAAGGTCTTAACTCTTACTCTGAACTAATGGTTAAGGTCTTAACTCTTACTCTGGCATCATAGTTAAGTTCGTAACTCATACTGTGGCCTATTGGTTAAGGTCCTAACTCTTACTCTGGCATCATGGTTAATATCTTAACTCTTACTCTGGCATCATGGTTAAGGTCTTAACTCTTACTCTGGACTAATGGTTAAGGTCTTAACTCTTACTCTAGCATCACGGTTAAGGTCTTAACTCTTACTCTGGGCTAATGGTTAAGGTCTTAACTCTTACTCTGGACTAATGGTTAAGGTCTTAACTCTTACTCTGGACTAATGGTTAAGGTCTTAACTCTTACTCTGGACTAATGGTTAAGGTCTTAACTCTTACTCTGGGCTAATGATTAAGGTCTTAACTCTTACTCTGGCATCATGGTTAAGGTCTTAACTCTTACTCTGGACTATTGGTTAAGGTCTTAACTCTTACTCTGGACTAATGGTTACGGTCTTAACTCTTACTCTAGCATCATGGTTAAGGTCTTAACTCTTACTCTGGACTAATGGTTAAGGTCTTAACTCTTACTCTGGCATCATGGTTAAGGTCTTAACTCTTACTCTGGCATCATGGTTAACTCTTACTCTGGACTAATGGTTAAGGCTCTTAGACTCTTACTCTGGACTAATGGTTAAGGTCTTAACTCTTACTCTGGCATCATGGTTAAGGTCTTAGACTCTTACTCTGGACTAATGGTTAAGGTCTTAACTCTTACTCTGGACTAATGGTTAAGGTCTTAACTCTTACTCTGGACTAATGGTTAAGGTCTTAGACTCTTACTCTCGACTAATGGTTAAGGTCTTACTCTTACTCTGGCATCATGGTTAAGGTCTTAGACTCTTACTCTGGACTAATGGTTAAGGTCTTAACTCTTACTCTGGACTAATGGTTAAGGTCTTAACTCTTACTCTGGACTAATGGTTAAGGTCTTAACTCTTACTCTGGCATCATGGTTAAGGTCTTAACTCTGGCATCATGGTTAAGGTCTTAACTCTTACTCTGGACTAATGGTTAAGGTCTTAACTCTTAGTCTGGCATCATGGTTAAGGTCTTAACTCTTACTCTGGACTAATGGTTAAGGTCTTAGACTCTTACTCTGGACTAATGGTTAAGGTCTTAACTCTTTCTCTGGGCTAATGGTTAAGGTCTTAGACTCTTACTCTGGCATCAAGGTTAAGGTCTTAACTCTTACTCTGGCATCATGGTTAAGGTCTTAACTCTTACTCTGGACTAATGGTTAAGGTCTTAACTCTTACTCTGGACTAATGGTTAAGGTCCTAACTCTTACTCTGGACTAATGGTTAAGGTCTTAACTCTTACTCTTGCATCATCGTTAAGGTCTTAACTCTTACTCTGGCATCATGGTTAAGGTCTTAACTCTTACTCTGGCATCATGGTTAAGGTCTTAACTCTTACTCTGGACTAATGGTTAAGGTCTTAACTCTTACTCTGGGATCATGGTTAAGTTCGTAACTCTTACTGTGGCCTATTGGTTAAGGTCCTAACTCTTACTCTGGCATCATGGTTAAGGTCTTAGACTCATACTGTGGCATCATGGTTAAGATCTTTTCTCTTACTCTGGACTAATGGTTAAGTTCTTAACTCTTACTCTGGCATCATGGTTAAGGTCTTAGACTCTTACTCTGGACTAATGGTTAAGGTCTTAACTCTTACTCTGGGCTAATGGTTAAGGTCTTAACTCTTACTCTGGACTAATGGTTAAGGTCTTATCTCTTACTCTGGACTACTGGTTAATGTCTTAACTCTTACTCTGGCATCATGGTTAAGGTCTTAACTCTCACTCTGACATCATGGTTAAGGTCTTAACTCTTACTCTGTACTCATGGTTAAGGTCTTAACTCTTACTCTGGCATCATGGTTAAGGTCTTAACTCTTACTCTGGACTAATGGTTAACGTCTTAACTCTTACTCTGGAATCATGGTTAAGGTCTTAACTCTTACTCTGGACTAATGGTTACGGTCTTAACTCTTACTCTGGACTAATGGTTAAGGTCTTAACTCTTACACTGGCATCATGGTTAAGGGCTTAACTCTTACTCTGGACTAATGGTTAAGGTCTTAGACTCTTACTCTGGACTAATGGTTAAGGTCTTAACTCTTTCTCTGGGCTAATGGTTAAGGTCTTAGACTCTTACTCTGGCATCATGGTTAAGGTCTTAGACTCTTACTCTGGCATCAAGGTTAAGGTCTTAACTCTTACTCTGGCATCATGGTTAAGGTCTTTACTCTTACTCTGGACTAATGGTTAAGGTCTTAGACTCTTACTCTGGACTTATGGTTAAGGTCTTAACTCTTACTCTGGCATCATGGTTAAGGTCTTAGACTCTTACTCTGGACTAACGGTTAAGGTCTTAACTCTTACTCTGGACTAATGGTTAAGGTCTTAACTCTTACTCTGGACCAATGGTTAAGGTCTTAACTCTTACTCTGGACTAATGGTTAAGGTCTTAACTCTTACTCTGGACTAATGGTTAAGGTCTTAACTCTTACTCTGGACTAATGGTTAAGGTCTTATCTCTTACTCTGGGCTAATGATTAAGGTCTTAACTCTTACTCTGGCATCATGGTTAAGGTCTTAACTCTTACTCTGGCATCATGGTTAAGGTCTTAACTCTTACTCTGGACTAATGGTTAAGGTCTTAACTCTTACTCTGGCATCACGGTTAAGGTCTTAACTCTTACTCTGGACTAATGGTTAAGGTCTTAACTCTTACTCTGGGCTAATGGTTAAGGTCTTAACTCTTACTCTGGACTAATGGTTAAGGTCTTAACTCTTACTCTGGACTAATGGTTAGGGTCTTAGTCTCTTACTCTGGCATCATGGTTAAGGTCTTAACTCTTACTCTGAACTAATGGTTAAGGTCTTAACTCTTACTCTGGCATCATGGTTAAGTTCGTAACTCTTACTGTGGCCTATTGGTTAAGGTCCTAACTCTTACTCTGGCATCATGGTTAATGTCTTAACTCCTACTCTGGCATCATGGTTAAGGTCTTAACTCTTACTCTGGACTAATGGTTAAGGTCTTAACTCTTACTCTAGCATCACGGTTAAGGTCTTAACTCTTACTCTGGGCTAATGGTTAAGGTCTTAACTCTTACTCTGGACTAATGGTTAAGGTCTTAACTCTTACTCTGGACTAATGGTTAAGGTCTTAACTCTTACTCTGGGCTAATGATTAAGGTCTTAATTCTTACTCTGGCATCATGGTTAAGGTCTTAACTCTTACTCTGGACTAATGGTTAAGGTCTTAACTCATACTCTGGCATCACGGTTAAGGTCTTAACTCTTACTCTGGACTAATGGTTAAGGTCTTAACTCTTACTCTGGACTAATGGTTACGGTCTTAACTCTTACTCTAGCATCATGGTTAAGGTCTTAACTCTTACTCTGGACTAATGGTTAAGGTCTTCACTCTTACTCTGGCATCATGGTTAAGGTCTTAACTCTTACTCTGGCATCATGGTTAAGGTCTTAACTCTTACTCTGGACTAATGGTTAAGGTCTTAGACTCTTACTCTGGACTAATGGTTAAGGTCTTAACTCTTACTCTGGCATCATGGTTAAGGTCTTAGACTCTTACTCTGGACTAATGGTTAAGGTCTTAACTCTTACTCTGGACTAATGGTTAAGGTCTTAACTCTTACTCTGGACTAATGGTTAAGGTCTTAGACTCTTACTCTCGACTAATGGTTAAGGTCTTAACTCTTACTCTGGCATCATGGTTAAGGTCTTAGACTCTTACTCTGGACTAATGGTTAAGGTCTTAACTCATACTCTGGACTAATGGTTAAGGTCTTAACTCTTACTCTGGACTAATGGTTAATGTATTAACTCTTACTCTGGCATAATGGTTAAGGTCTTAACTCTTACTCTGGACTAATGGTTAAGGTCTTAACTCTTACTCTGGCATCATGGTTAAGGTCTTAACTCTTATTCTGGACTAATGGTTAAGGTCTTAACTCTTACTCTGGGATCATGGTTAAGTTCGTAACTCTTACTGTGGCCTATTGGTTAAGGTCCTAACTCTTACTCTGGCATCATGGTTAATGTCTTAACTCTTACTCTGGCATCATGGTTAAGGTCTTAACTCTTACTCTGGACTAATGGTTAAGGTCTTAACTCTTACTCTGGCATCACGGTTAAGGTCTTAACTCTTACTCTGGACTAATGGTTAAAGTCTTAACTCTTACTCTGGGCTAATGGTTAAGGTCTTAACTCTTACTCTGGACTAATGGTTGAGGTCTTAACTCTTACTCTGGACTAATGGTTAAGGTCTTAACTCTTACTCTGGACTAATGGTTAAGGTCTTATCTCTTACTCTGGGCTAATGATTAAGGTCTTAACTCTTACTCTGGCATCATGGTTAAGGTCTTAACTCTTACTCTGGCATCATGGTTAAGGTCTTAACTCTTACTCTGGACTAATGGTTAAGGTCTTAACTCTTACTCTGGCATCACGGTTAAGGTCTTAACTCTTACTCTGGACTAATGGTTAAGGTCTTAACTCTTACTCTGGGCTAATGATTAAGGTCTTAACTCTTACTCTGGCATCATGGTTAAGGTCTTAACTCTTACTCTGGACTAATGGTTAAGGTCTTAACTCTTACTCTGGCATCACGGTTAAGGTCTTAACTCTTACTCCGGACTAATGGTTAAGGTCTTAACTATTACTCTGGACTAATGGTTATGGTCTTAACTCTTACTCTAGCATCATGGTTAAGGTCTTAACTCTTACTCTGGACTAATGGTTAAGGTCTTAACTCTTACTCTGGCATCATGGTTAAGGTCTTAACTCTTACTCTGGACTAATGGTTAAGGTCTTAGACTCTTACTCTGGACTAATGGTTAAGGTCTTAACTCTTACTCTGGACTAATGGTTAAGGTCTTAGACTCTTACTCTCGACTAATGGTTAAGGTCTTACTCTTACTCTGGCATCATGGTTAAGGTCTTAGACTCTTACTCTGGACTAATGGTTAAGGTCTTAACTCATACTCTGGACTAATGGTTAAGGTCTTATCTCTTACTCTGGACTTATGGTTAAGGTATTAACTCTTACTCTGGCATCATGGTTAAGGTCTTAACTCTTACTCTGGACTAATGGTTAAGGTCTTAACTCTTACTCTGGACTAATGGTTAAGGTCTTAACTCTTACTCTGGACTAATGGTTAAGGTCTGAACTCTTACTCTGGACTAATGGTTAAGGTCTTAACTCTTACTCTGAACTAATGGTTTAGGTCTTAGACTCTTACTCTGGACTAATGGTTAAGGTCTTAACTCTTACTCTGGCATCATGGTTAAGGTCTTTACTCTTACTCTGGACTAATGGTTAAGGTCTTAGACTCTTACTCTGGACTTATGGTTAAGGTCTTAACTCTTACTCTGGCATCATGGTTAAGGTCTTAGACTCTTACTCTGGACTAACGGTTAAGGTCTTAACTCTTACTCTGGACTAATGGTTAAGGTCTTAACTCTTACTCTGGACCAATGGTTAAGGTCTTAACTCTTACTCTGGACTAATGGTTAAGGTCTTAACTCTTACTCTGGACTAATGGTTAAGGTCTTAACTCTTACTCTGGACTAATGGTTAAGGTCTTATCTCTTACTCTGGGCTAATGATTAAGGTCTTAACTCTTACTCTGGCATCATGGTTAAGGTCTTAACTCTTACTCTGGCATCATGGTTAAGGTCTTAACTCTTACTCTGGACTAATGGTTAAGGTCTTAACTCTTACTCTGGCATCACGGTTAAGGTCTTAACTCTTACTCTGGACTAATGGTTAAGGTCTTAACTCTTACTCTGGGCTAATGGTTAAGGTCTTAACTCTTACTCTGGACTAATGGTTAAGGTCTTAACTCTTACTCTGGACTAATGGTTAGGGTCTTAGTCTCTTACTCTGGCATCATGGTTAAGGTCTTAACTCTTACTCTGAACTAATGGTTAAGGTCTTAACTCTTACTCTGGCATCATGGTTAAGTTCGTAACTCTTACTGTGGCCTATTGGTTAAGGTCCTAACTCTTACTCTGGCATCATGGTTAATGTCTTAACTCCTACTCTGGCATCATGGTTAAGGTCTTAACTCTTACTCTGGACTAATGGTTAAGGTCTTAACTCTTACTCTAGCATCACGGTTAAGGTCTTAACTCTTACTCTGGGCTAATGGTTAAGGTCTTAACTCTTACTCTGGACTAATGGTTAAGGTCTTAACTCTTACTCTGGACTAATGGTTAAGGTCTTAACTCTTACTCTGGGCTAATGATTAAGGTCTTAATTCTTACTCTGGCATCATGGTTAAGGTCTTAACTCTTACTCTGGACTAATGGTTAAGGTCTTAACTCTTACTCTGGCATCACGGTTAAGGTCTTAACTCTTACTCTGGACTAATGGTTAAGGTCTTAACTCTTACTCTGGACTAATGGTTACGGTCTTAACTCTTACTCTAGCATCATGGTTAAGGTCTTAACTCTTACTCTGGACTAATGGTTAAGGTCTTCACTCTTACTCTGGCATCATGGTTAAGGTCTTAACTCTTACTCTGGCATCATGGTTAAGGTCTTAACTCTTACTCTGGACTAATGGTTAAGGTCTTAGACTCTTACTCTGGACTAATGGTTAAGGTCTTAACTCTTACTCTGGCATCATGGTTAAGGTCTTAGACTCTTACTCTGGACTAATGGTTAAGGTCTTAACTCTTACTCTGGACTAATGGTTAAGGTCTTAACTCTTACTCTGGACTAATGGTTAAGGTCTTAGACTCTTACTCTCGACTAATGGTTAAGGTCTTAACTCTTACTCTGGCATCATGGTTAAGGTCTTAGACTCTTACTCTGGACTAATGGTTAAGGTCTTAACTCATACTCTGGACTAATGGTTAAGGTCTTAACTCTTACTCTGGACTAATGGTTAATGTATTAACTCTTACTCTGGCATAATGGTTAAGGTCTTAACTCTTACTCTGGACTAATGGTTAAGGTCTTAACTCTTACTCTGGCATCATGGTTAAGGTCTTAACTCTTATTCTGGACTAATGGTTAAGGTCTTAACTCTTACTCTGGGATCATGGTTAAGTTCGTAACTCTTACTGTGGCCTATTGGTTAAGGTCCTAACTCTTACTCTGGCATCATGGTTAATGTCTTAACTCTTACTCTGGCATCATGGTTAAGGTCTTAACTCTTACTCTGGACTAATGGTTAAGGTCTTAACTCTTACTCTGGCATCACGGTTAAGGTCTTAACTCTTACTCTGGACTAATGGTTAAAGTCTTAACTCTTACTCTGGGCTAATGGTTAAGGTCTTAACTCTTACTCTGGACTAATGGTTGAGGTCTTAACTCTTACTCTGGACTAATGGTTAAGGTCTTAACTCTTACTCTGGACTAATGGTTAAGGTCTTATCTCTTACTCTGGGCTAATGATTAAGGTCTTAACTCTTACTCTGGCATCATGGTTAAGGTCTTAACTCTTACTCTGGCATCATGGTTAAGGTCTTAACTCTTACTCTGGACTAATGGTTAAGGTCTTAACTCTTACTCTGGCATCACGGTTAAGGTCTTAACTCTTACTCTGGACTAATGGTTAAGGTCTTAACTCTTACTCTGGGCTAATGATTAAGGTCTTAACTCTTACTCTGGCATCATGGTTAAGGTCTTAACTCTTACTCTGGACTAATGGTTAAGGTCTTAACTCTTACTCTGGACTAATGGTTAAGGTCTTAACTCTTACTCTGGCATCACGGTTAAGGTCTTAACTCTTACTCTGGACTAATGGTTACGGTCTTAACTCTTACTCTAGCATCATGGTTAAGGTCTTAACTCTTACTCTGGACTAATGGTTAAGGTCTTAACTCTTACTCTGGCATCATGGTTAAGGTGTTAACTCTTACTCTGGACTAATGGTTAAGGTCTTAGACTCTTACTCTGGACTAATGGTTAAGGTCTTAACTCTTACTCTGGACTAATGGTTAAGGTCTTAGACTCTTACTCTCGACTAATGGTTAAGGTCTTACTCTTACTCTGGCATCATGGTTAAGGTCTTAGACTCTTACTCTGGACTAATGGTTAAGGTCTTAACTCATACTCTGGACTAATGGTTAAGGTCTTATCTCTTACTCTGGACTTATGGTTAAGGTATTAACTCTTACTCTGGCATCATGGTTAAGGTCTTAACTCTTACTCTGGACTAATGGTTAAGGTCTTAACTCTTACTCTGGCATCATTGTTAAGGTCTTAACTCTTACTCTGGACTAATGGTTAAGGTCTTAACTCTTACTCTGGGATCATGGTTAAGTTCGTAACTCTTACTGTGGCCTATTGGTTAAGGTCCTAACTCTTACTCTGGCATCATGGTTAATGTCTTAACTCTTACTCTGGCATCATGGTTAAGGTCTTAACTCTTACTCTGGACTAATGGTTAAGGGCTTAACTCTTACTCTGGCATCACGGTTAAGGTCTTAACTCTTACTCTGGACTAATGGTTAAGGTCTTAACTCTTACTCTGGACTAATGGTTTAGGTCTTAGACTCTTACTCTGGACTAATGGTTAAGGTCTTAACTCTTACTCTGGCATCATGGTTAAGGTCTTAACTCTTACTCTGGACTAATGGTTAAGGTCTGAACTCTTACTCTGGCATCATGGTTAAGGTCTTAACTCTTACTCTGGACTAATGGTTAAGGTCTGAACTCTTACTCTGGACTAATGGTTAAGGTCTTAACTCTTACTCTGGACTAATGGTTAAGGTCTTAACTCTTACTCTGGACTAATGGTTAAGGTCTTAACTCTTACTCTGGACTAATGGTTAAGGTCTTAACTCTTACTCTGGACTAATGGTTAAGATCTTAACTCTTACTCTAAACTAATGGTTAAGGTTTTAACTCTTACTCTGGCATCATGGTTAAGGTCTTCGACTCTTACTCTGGACTAATGGTTAAGGTCTTAACTCTTACTCTGGACTAATGGTTAAGGTCTTAACTCTTACTCTGGCATCATGGTTAAGGTCTTAACTCTTACTCTGGACTAATGGTTAAGGTCTTAACTCTTACTCTGGGCTAATGGTTAAGGTCTTAACTCTTACTCTGGACTAATGGTTAAGGTCTTATCTCTTACTCTGGACTAATGGTTAAGGTCTTACACTCTTACTCTGGCATCATGAATAAGGTCTTAGACTCTTACTCTGGACTACTGGTTAATGTCTTAACTCTTACTCTGGCATCATGGTTAAGGTCTTAACTCTCACTCTGGCATCATGGTTAAGGTCTTAACTCTTACTCTGTACTCATGGTTAAGGTCTTAACTCTTACTCTGGCATCATGGTTAAGGTCTTAACTCTTACTCTGGACTAATGGTTAAGGTCTTAACTCTTACTCTGGACTAATGGTTAAGATCTTAACTCTTACTCTAGACTAATGGTTAAGGTTTTAACTCTTACTCTGGCATCATGGTTAAGGTCTTCGACTCTTACTCTGGACTAATGGTTAGAGTCTTAACTCTGACTCTGGACTAATGGTTAAGGTATTAACTCTTACTCTGAGCTAATGGTCAAGGTCTTAACTCTTACTCTGGACTAATGGTTAAGGTCTTAACTCTTTCTCTGGACTAATTGTTAAGGTCTTATCTCTTACTCTGGACTAATGGTTAAGGTCTTAGGCTCTTACTCTGGCATCATGAATAAGGTCTTAGACTCTTACTCTGGACTACTGGTTAATGTCTTAACTCTTACTCTGGCATCATGGTTAAGGTCGTAACTCTCACTCTGGCATCATGGTTAAGGTCTTAACTCTTACTCTGTACTCATGGTTAAGGTCTTAACTCTTACTCTGGCATCATGGTTAAGGTCTTCACTCTTACTCTTGACTAATGGTTAAGGTCTTAACTCTTACTCTGGACTAATGGTTAAGGTCTTAACTCTTACTCTGGACTAATGGTTTAGGTCTTAGACTCTTACTCTGGACTAATGGTTAAGGTCTTAACTCTTACTCTGGCATCATGGTTAAGGTCTTAACTCTTACTCTGGACTAATGGTTAAGGTCCGAACTCTTACTCTGGCATCATGGTTAAGGTCTTAACTCTTACTCTGGACTAATGGTTAAGGTCTGAACTCTTACTCTGGACTAATGGTTAAGGTCTTAACTCTTACTCTGGACTAATGGTTAAGGTCTTAACTCTTACTCTGGACTAATGGTTAAGGTCTTACCTCTTACTCTGGACTAATGGTTAAGGTCTTAACTCTTACTCTGGACTAATGGTTAAGATCTTAACTCTTACTCTAAACTAATGGTTAAGGTTTTAACTCTTACTCTGGCATCATGGTTAAGGTCTTCGACTCTTACTCTGGACTAATGGTTAAGGTCTTAACTCTTACTCTGGACTAATGGTTAAGGTCTTAACTCTTACTCTGGCATCATGGTTAAGGTCTTAACTCTTACTCTGGACTAATGGTTAAGGTCTTAACTCTTACTCTGAACTAATGGTTAAGGTCTTAACTCTTACTCTGGACTAATGGTTAAGGTCTTATCTCTTACTCTGGGCTAATGATTAAGGTCTTAACTCTTACTCTGGCATCATGGTTAAGGTCTTAACTCTTACTCTGGCATCATGGTTAAGGTCTTAACTCTTACTCTGGACTAATGGTTAAGGTCTTAACTCTTACTCTGGCATCATGGTTAAGGTCTTCACTCTTACTCTTGACTAATGGTTAAGGTCCTAACTCTTACTCTGGACTAATGGTTAAGGTCCGAACTCTTACTCTGGCATCATGGTTAAGGTCTTAACTCTTACTCTGGACTAATGGTTAAGGTCTGAACTCTTACTCTGGACTAATGGTTAAGGTCTTAACTCTTACTCTGGACTAATGGTTAAGGTCTTAACTCTTACTCTGGCATCATGGTTAAGGTCTTCACTCTTACTCTTGACTAATGGTTAAGGTCTTAACTCTTACTCTGGACTAATGGTTAAGGTCTTAGACTCTTACTCTGGACTAATGGTTAAGGTCTTAACTCTTACTCTGGCATCATGGTTAAGGTCTTAACTCTTACTCTGGACTAATGGTTAAGGTCCGAACTCTTACTCTGGCATCATGGTTAAGGTCTTAACTCTTACTCTGGACTAATGGTTAAGGTCTGAACTCTTACTCTGGACTAATGGTTAAGGTCTTAACTCTTACTCTGGACTAATGGTTAAGGTCTTAACTCTTACTCTGGACTAATGGTTAAGGTCTTACCTCTTACTCTGGACTAATGGTTAAGGTCTTAACTCTTACTCTGGACTAATGGTTAAGATCTTAACTCTTACTCTAAACTAATGGTTAAGGTTTTAACTCTTACTCTGGCATCATGGTTAAGGTCTTCGACTCTTACTCTGGACTAATGGTTAAGGTCTTAACTCTTACTCTGGACTAATGGTTAAGGTCTTAACTCTTACTCTGGCATCATGGTTAAGGTCTTAACTCTTACTCTGGACTAATGGTTAAGGTCTTAACTCTTACTCTGAACTAATGGTTAAGGTCTTAACTCTTACTCTGGACTAATGGTTAAGGTCTTAACTCTTACTCTGGCATCATGGTTAAGGTCTTAACTCTTACTCTGGACTAATGGTTAAGGTCTTAACTCTTACTCCAGACTAATGGTTAAGGTCTTAACTCTTACTCTGGCATCATGGTTTAGGTCTTAACTCTTACTCTGGCATCATGGTTTAGGTCTTAGACTCTTACTCTGGACTAATGGTTAAGGTCTTAACTCTTACTCTGGCATCATGGTTAAGGTCTTAACTCTTACTCTGGACTAATGGTTAAGGTCTTAACTCTTACTCTGGCATCATGGTTAAGGTATTAACTCTTACTCTGGCATCATGGTTAAGGTCTTAACTCTTATTCTGGACTAATGGTTAAGGTCTTAACTCTTACTCTGGACTAATGGTTAAGGTCTTAACTCTTACTCTGCCATCATGGTTAAGGTATTAACTCTGACTCTGGCATCATGGTTAAGGTCTTAGACTCTCACTCTGGAATAATGGTTAAGGTCTTAACTCTTACTCTGGCATCACGGTTAAGGTCTTAACTCTTACTCTGGACTAATGGTTAAGGTCTTAACTCTTACTCTGGCATCATGGTTTAGGTCTTAGACTCTTACTCTGGACTAATGGTTAAGGTCTTAACTCTTACTCTGGCATCATGGTTAAGGTCTTAACTCTTACTCTGGACTAATGGTTAAGGTCTTAACTCTTACTCTGGCATCATGGTTAAGGTATTAACTCTTACTCTGGCATCATGGTTAAGGTCTTAACTCTTACTCTGGACTAATGGTTAAGGTCTTAACTCTTACTCTGGACTAATGGTTAAGGTCTTAACTCTTACTCTGCCATCATGGTTAAGGTATTAACTCTGACTCTGGCATCATGGTTAAGGTCTTAGACTCTCACTCTGGAATAATGGTTAAGGTCTTAACTCTTACTCTGGCATCACGGTTAAGGTCTTAACTCTTACTCTGGACTAATGGTTAAGGTCTTAACTCTTACTCTGGCATCATGGTTAAGGTCTTAACTCTTACTCTGGACTAATGGTTAAGGTCTTAACTCTTACTCCAGACTAATGGTTAAGGTCTTAACTCTTACTCTGGCATCATGGTTTAGGTCTTAACTCTTACTCTGGCATCATGGTTTAGGTCTTAGACTCTTACTCTGGACTAATGGTTAAGGTCTTAACTCTTACTCTGGCATCATGGTTAAGGTCTTAACTCTTACTCTGGACTAATGGTTAAGGTCTTAACTCTTACTCTGGCATCATGGTTAAGGTATTAACTCTTACTCTGGCATCATGGTTAAGGTCTTAACTCTTACTCTGGACTAATGGTTAAGGTCTTAACTCTTACTCTGGACTAATGGTTAAGGTCTTAACTCTTACTCTGCCATCATGGTTAAGGTCTTAACTCTGACTCTGGCATCATGGTTAAGGTCTTAGACTCTCACTCTGGAATAATGGTTAAGGTCTTAACTCTTACTCTGGCATCACGGTTAAGGTCTTAACTCTTACTCTGGACTAATGGTTAAGGTCTTAACTATTACTCTGGGCTAATGGTTAAGGTCTTTACTCTTACGCTGGACTAATGGTTAAGGTCTTAACTCTTACTCTGGACTAATGGTTAAGGTCTTAGACTCTTACTCTGGCATCATGGTTAAGGTCTTAACTCTTACTCTGAACTAATGGTTAATGTCTTAACTCTTACTCTGGCATCATGTTTAAGTTCCTAACTCTTTCTGTGGCCTATTGGTTAAGGTCCTAACTCTTACTCTGGCATCATGGTTAAGGTCTTAACTCTTACTCTGGCATCATGGTTAAGGTCTTAACTCTTACTCTAGACTAATGGTTAAGGTCTTAACTCTTACTCTGGCATCACGGTTAAGGTCTTAACTCTTACTCTGGACTAATGGTTAAGGTCTTAACTCTTACTCTGGGCTAATGGTTAAGGTCTTAACTCTTACTCTGGACTAATGGTTAAGGTCTTAACTCTTACTCTGGCATCATGGTTAAGGTCTTAACTCTTACTCTGGACTAATGGTTAAGGTCTTAACTCTTACTCTGGACTAATGGTTAAGGTTTTAACTCTCACTCTGGCATCATGGTTAAGGTCTTAACTCTTACTCTGTACTCATGGTTAAGGTCTTAACTCTTACTCTGGCATCATGGTTAAGGTCTTCACTCTTACTCTGGACTAATGGTTAAGGTCTTAACTCTTACTCTGGCATCATGGTTAAGGTCTTAACTCTTACTCTGGACTAATGGTTAAGGTCTTAACTCTTACTCCGGACTAATGGTTAAGGTTTTAACTCTTACTCTAGCATCATGGTTTAGGTCTTAACTCTTACTCTGGCATCATGGTTTAGGTTTTAGACTCTTACTCTGGACTAATGGTTAAGGTCTTAACTCTTACTCTGGCATCATGGTTAAGGTCTTAACTCTTACTCTGGACTAATGGTTAAGGTCTGAACTCTTACTCTGGACTAATGGTTAAGGTCTTAACTCTTACTCTGGACTAATGGTTAAGGTCTGAACTCTTACTCTGGACTAATGGTTAAGGTCTTAACTCTTACTCTGGACTAATGGTTTAGGTCTTAGACTCTTACTCTGGACTAATGGTTAAGGTCTTAACTCTTACTCTGGCATCATGGTTAAGGTCTTAACTCTTACTCTGGACTAATGGTTAATGTCCGAACTCTTACTCTGGCATCATGGTTAAGGTCTTAACTCTTACTCTGGACTAATGGTTAAGGTCTGAACTCTTACTCTGGACTAATGGTTAAGGTCTTAACTCTTACTCTGGACTAATGGTTTAGGTCTTAACTCTTACTCTGGACTAATGGTTTAGGTCTTAACTCTTACTCTGGACTAATGGTTAAGGTCTTACCTCTTACTCTGGACTAATGGTTAAGGTCTTAACTCTTACTCTGGACTAATGGTTAAGATCTTAACTCTTACTCTAAACTAATGGTTAAGGTTTTAACTCTTACTCTGGCATCATGGTTAAGGTCTTCGACTCTTACTCTGGACTAATGGTTAAGGTCTTAACTCTTACTCTGGACTAATGGTTAAGGTCTTAACTCTTACTCTGGCATCATGGTTAAGGTCTTAACTCTTACTCTGGACTAATGGTTAAGGTCTTAACTCTTACTCTGGGCTAATGGTTAAGGTCTTAACTCTTACTCTGGACTAATGGTTAAGGTCTTAACTCTTACTCTGGACTAATGGTTAAGGTCTTAACTCTTACTCTGGCATCATGGTTAAGGTCTTAACTCTTACTCTGGACTAATGGTTAAGGTCTTAACTCTTACTCCAGACTAATGGTTAAGGTCTTAACTCTTACTCTGGCATCATGGTTTAGGTCTTAACTCTTACTCTGGCATCATGGTTTAGGTCTTAGACTCTTACTCTGGACTAATGGTTAAGGTCTTAACTCTTACTCTGGCATCATGGTTAAGGTCTTAACTCTTACTCTGGACTAATGGATAAGGTCTTAACTCTTACTCTGGCATCATGGTTAAGGTATTAACTCTTACTCTGGCATCATGGTTAAGGTCTTAACTCTTACTCTGGACTAATGGTTAAGGTCTTAACTCTTACTCTGGACTAATGGTTAAGGTCTTAACTCTTACTCTGCCATCATGGTTAAGGTCTTAACTCTGACTCTGGCATCATGGTTAAGGTCTTAGACTCTCACTCTGGAATAATGGTTAAGGTCTTAACTCTTACTCTGGCATCACGGTTAAGGTCTTAACTCTTACTCTGGACTAATGGTTAAGGTCTTAACTATTACTCTGGGCTAATGGTTAAGGTCTTAACTCTTACTCTGGACTAATGGTTAAGGTCTTAACTCTTACTCTGGACTAATGGTTAAGGTCTTAGACTCTTACTCTGGCATCATGGTTAAGGTCTTAACTCTTACTCTGAACTAATGGTTAATGTCTTAACTCTTACTCTGGCATCATGTTTAAGTTCCTAACTCTTTCTGTGGCCTATTGGTTAAGGTCCTAACTCTGACTCTGGCATCATGGTTAAGGTCTTAACTCTTACTCTGGCATCATGGTTAAGGTCTTAACTCTTACTCTAGACTAATGGTTAAGGTCTTAACTCTTACTCTGGCATCACGGTTAAGGTCTTAACTCTTACTCTGGACTAATGGTTAAGGTCTTAACTCTTACTCTGGGCTAATGGTTAAGGTCTTAACTCTTACTCTGGACTAATGGTTAAGGTCTTAACTCTTACTCTGGCATCATGGTTAAGGTCTTAACTCTTACTCTGGACTAATGGTTAAGGTCTTAACTCTTACTCTGGACTAATGGTTAAGGTTTTAACTCTCACTCTGGCATCATGGTTAAGGTCTTAACTCTTACTCTGTACTCATGGTTAAGGTCTTAACTCTTACTCTGGCATCATGGTTAAGGTTTTCACTCTTACTCTGGACTAATGGTTAAGGTCTTAACTCTTACTCTGGACTAATGGTTAAGGTCTTAACTCTTACTCTGGCATCATGGTTAAGGTCTTAACTCTTACTCTGGACTAATGGTTAAGGTCTTAACTCTTACTCCGGACTAATGGTTAAGGTTTTAACTCTTACTCTAGCATCATGGTTTAGGTCTTAACTCTTACTCTGGCATCATGGTTTAGGTTTTAGACTCTTACTCTGGACTAATGGTTAAGGTCTTAACTCTTACTCTGGCATCATGGTTAAGGTCTTAACTCTTACTCTGGACTAATGGTTAAGGTCTGAACTCTTACTCTGGACTAATGGTTAAGGTCTTAACTCTTACTCTGGACTAATGGATAAGGTCTGAACTCTTACTCTGGACTAATGGTTAAGGTCTTAACTCTTACTCTGGACTAATGGTTTAGGTCTTAGACTCTTACTCTGGACTAATGGTTAAGGTCTTAACTCTTACTCTGGCATCATGGTTAAGGTCTTAACTCTTACTCTGGACTAATGGTTAAGGTCCGAACTCTTACTCTGGCATCATGGTTAAGGTCTTAACTCTTACTCTGGACTAATGGTTAAGGTCTGAACTCTTACTCTGGACTAATGGTTAAGGTCTTAACTCTTACTCTGGACTAATGGTTAAGGTCTTAACTCTTACTCTGGACTAATAGTTAAGGTCTTACCTCTTACTCTGGACTAATGGTTAAGGTCTTAACTCTTACTCTGGACTAATGGTTAAGATCTTAACTCTTACTCTAAACTAATGGTTAAGGTTTTAACTCTTACTCTGGCATCATGGTTAAGGTCTTCGACTCTTACTCTGGACTAATGGTTAAGGTCTTAACTCTTACTCTGGACTAATGGTTAAGGTCTTAACTCTTACTCTGGCATCATGGTTAAGGTCTTAACTCTTACTCTGGACTAATGGTTAAGGTCTTAACTCTTACTCTGGGCTAATGGTTAAGGTCTTAACTCTTACTCTGGACTAATGGTTAAGGTCTTAACTCTTACTCTGGACTAATGGTTAAGGTCTTAACTCTTACTCTGGCCTCATGGTTAAGGTCTTAACTCTTACTCTGGACTAATGGTTAAGGTCTTAACTCTTACTCCAGACTAATGGTTAAGGTCTTAACTCTTACTCTGGCATCATGGTTTAGGTCTTAACTCTTACTCTGGCATCATGGTTTAGGTCTTAGACTCTTACTCTGGACTAATGGTTAAGGTCTTAACTCTTACTCTGGCATCATGGTTAAGGTCTTAACTCTTACTCTGGACTAATGGTTAAGGTCTTAACTCTTACTCTGGCATCATGGTTAAGGTATTAACTCTTACTCTGGCATCATGGTTAAGGTCTTAACTCTTACTCTGGACTAATGGTTAAGGTCTTAACTCTTACTCTGCCATCATGGTTAAGGTCTTAACTCTGACTCTGGCATCATGGTTAAGGTCTTAGACTCTCACTCTGGAATAATGGTTAAGGTCTTAACTCTTACTCTGGCATCACGGTTAAGGTCTTAACTCTTACTCTGGACTAATGGTTAAGGTCTTAACTATTACTCTGGGCTAATGGTTAAGGTCTTAACTCTTACTCTGGACTAATGGTTAAGGTCTTAACTCTTACTCTGGACTAATGGTTAAGGTCTTAGACTCTTACTCTGGCATCATGGTTAAGGTCTTAACTCTTACTCTGAACTAATGGTTAATGTCTTAACTCTTACTCTGGCATCATGTTTAAGTTCCTAACTCTTTCTGTGGCCTATTGGTTAAGGTCCTAACTCTTACTCTGGGCTAATGGTTAAGGTCTTCGACTCTTACTCTGGACTAATGGTTAAGGTCTTAACTCTTACTCTGGACTAATGGTTAAGGTCTTAACTCTTACTCTGGCATCATGGTTAAGGTCTTAACTCTTACTCTGGACTAATGGTTAAGGTCTTAACTCTTACTCTGGGCTAATGGTTAAGGTCTTAACTCTTACTCTGGACTAATGGTTAAGGTCTTAACTCTTACTCTGGACTAATGGTTAAGGTCTTAACTCTTACTCTGGCCTCATGGTTAAGGTCTTAACTCTTACTCTGGACTAATGGTTAAGGTCTTAACTCTTACTCCAGACTAATGGTTAAGGTCTTAACTCTTACTCTGGCATCATGGTTTAGGTCTTAACTCTGACTCTGGCATCATGGTTAAGGTCTTAGACTCTCACTCTGGAATAATGGTTAAGGTCTTAACTCTTACTCTGGCATCACGGTTAAGGTCTTAACTCTTACTCTGGACTAATGGTTAAGGTCTTAACTATTACTCTGGGCTAATGGTTAAGGTCTTAACTCTTACTCTGGACTAATGGTTAAGGTCTTAACTCTTACTCTGGACTAATGGTTAAGGTCTTAGACTCTTACTCTGGCATCATGGTTAAGGTCTTAACTCTTACTCTGAACTAATGGTTAATGTCTTAACTCTTACTCTGGCATCATGTTTAAGTTCCTAACTCTTTCTGTGGCCTATTGGTTAAGGTCCTAACTCTGACTCTGGCATCATGGTTAAGGTCTTAACTCTTACTCTGGCATCATGGTTAAGGTCTTAACTCTTACTCTAGACTAATGGTTAAGGTCTTAACTCTTACTCTGGCATCACGGTTAAGGTCTTAACTCTTACTCTGGACTAATGGTTAAGGTCTTAACTCTTACTCTGGGCTAATGGTTAAGGTCTTAACTCTTACTCTGGACTAATGGTTAAGGTCTTAACTCTTACTCTGGCATCATGGTTAAGGTCTTAACTCTTACTCTGGACTAATGGTTAAGGTCTTAACTCTTACTCTGGACTAATGGTTAAGGTTTTAACTCTCACTCTGGCATCATGGTTAAGGTCTTAACTCTTACTCTGTACTCATGGTTAAGGTCTTAACTCTTACTCTGGCATCATGGTTAAGGTTTTCACTCTTACTCTGGACTAATGGTTAAGGTCTTAACTCTTACTCTGGACTAATGGTTAAGGTCTTAACTCTTACTCTAGCATCATGGTTTAGGTCTTAACTCTTACTCTGGCATCATGGTTTAGGTTTTAGACTCTTACTCTGGACTAATGGTTAAGGTCTTAACTCTTACTCTGGCATCATGGTTAAGGTCTTAACTCTTACTCTGGACTAATGGTTAAGGTCTGAACTCTTACTCTGGAATAATGGTTAAGGTCTTAACTCTTACTCTGGACTAATGGATAAGGTCTGAACTCTTACTCTGGACTAATGGTTAAGGTCTTAACTCTTACTCTGGACTAATGGTTTAGGTCTTAGACTCTTACTCTGGACTAATGGTTAAGGTCTTAACTCTTACTCTGGCATCATGGTTAAGGTCTTAACTCTTACTCTGGACTAATGGTTAAGGTCCGAACTCTTACTCTGGCATCATGGTTAAGGTCTTAACTCTTACTCTGGACTAATGGTTAAGGTCTGAACTCTTACTCTGGACTAATGGTTAAGGTCTTAACTCTTACTCTGGACTAATGGTTAAGGTCTTAACTCTTACTCTGGACTAATGGTTAAGGTCTTACCTCTTACTCTGGACTAATGGTTAAGGTCTTAACTCTTACTCTGGACTAATGGTTAAGATCTTAACTCTTACTCTAAACTAATGGTTAAGGTTTTAACTCTTACTCTGGCATCATGGTTAAGGTCTTCGACTCTTACTCTGGACTAATGGTTAAGGTCTTAACTCTTACTCTGGACTAATGGTTAAGGTCTTAACTCTTACTCTGGCATCATGGTTAAGGTCTTAACTCTTACTCTGGACTAATGGTTAAGGTCTTAACTCTTACTCTGGGCTAATGGTTAAGGTCTTAACTCTTACTCTGGACTAATGGTTAAGGTCTTAACTCTTACTCTGGACTAATGGTTAAGGTCTTAACTCTTACTCTGGCCTCATGGTTAAGGTCTTAACTCTTACTCTGGACTAATGGTTAAGGTCTTAACTCTTACTCCAGACTAATGGTTAAGGTCTTAACTCTTACTCTGGCATCATGGTTTAGGTCTTAACTCTTACTCTGGCATCATGGTTTAGGTCTTAGACTCTTACTCTGGACTAATGGTTAAGGTCTTAACTCTTACTCTGGCATCATGGTTAAGGTCTTAACTCTTACTCTGGACTAATGGTTAAGGTCTTAACTCTTACTCTGGCATCATGGTTAAGGTATTAACTCTTACTCTGGCATCATGGTTAAGGTCTTAACTCTTACTCTGGACTAATGGTCAAGGTCTTAACTCTTACTCTGGACTAATGGTTAAGGTCTTAACTCTTACTCTGCCATCATGGTTAAGGTCTTAACTCTGACTCTGGCATCATGGTTAAGGTCTTAGACTCTCACTCTGGAATAATGGTTAAGGTCTTAACTCTTACTCTGGCATCACGGTTAAGGTCTTAACTCTTACTCTGGACTAATGGTTAAGGTCTTAACTATTACTCTGGGCTAATGGTTAAGGTCTTAACTCTTACTCTGGACTAATGGTTAAGGTCTTAACTCTTACTCTGGACTAATGGTTAAGGTCTTAGACTCTTACTCTGGCATCATGGTTAAGGTCTTAACTCTTACTCTGAACTAATGGTTAATGTCTTAACTCTTACTCTGGCATCATGTTTAAGTTCCTAACTCTTTCTGTGGCCTATTGGTTAAGGTCCTAACTCTTACTCTGGGCTAATGGTTAAGGTCTTCGACTCTTACTCTGGACTAATGGTTAAGGTCTTAACTCTTACTCTGGACTAATGGTTAAGGTCTTAACTCTTACTCTGGCATCATGGTTAAGGTCTTAACTCTTACTCTGGACTAATGGTTAAGGTCTTAACTCTTACTCTGGGCTAATGGTTAAGGTCTTAACTCTTACTCTGGACTAATGGTTAAGGTCTTAACTCTTACTCTGGACTAATGGTTAAGGTCTTAACTCTTACTCTGGCCTCATGGTTAAGGTCTTAACTCTTACTCTGGACTAATGGTTAAGGTCTTAACTCTTACTCCAGACTAATGGTTAAGGTCTTAACTCTTACTCTGGCATCATGGTTTAGGTCTTAACTCTTACTCTGGCATCATGGTTTAGGTCTTAGACTCTTACTCTGGACTAATGGTTAAGGTCTTAACTCTTACTCTGGCATCATGGTTAAGGTCTTAACTCTTACTCTGGACTAATGGTTAAGGTCTTAACTCTTACTCTGGCATCATGGTTAAGGTATTAACTCTTACTCTGGCATCATGGTTAAGGTCTTAACTCTTACTCTGGACTAATGGTTAAGGTCTTAACTCTTACTCTGGCCTCATGGTTAAGGTCTTAACTCTTACTCTGGACTAATGGTTAAGGTCTTAACTCTTACTCCAGACTAATGGTTAAGGTCTTAACTCTTACTCTGGCATCATGGTTTAGGTCTTAACTCTTACTCTGGCATCATGGTTTAGGTCTTAGACTCTTACTCTGGACTAATGGTTAAGGTCTTAACTCTTACTCTGGCATCATGGTTAAGGTCTTAACTCTTACTCTGGACTAATGGTTAAGGTCTTAACTCTTACTCTGGCATCATGGTTAAGGTATTAACTCTTACTCTGGCATCATGGTTAAGGTCTTAACTCTTACTCTGGACTAATGGTTAAGGTCTTAACTCTTACTCTGGACTAATGGTTAAGGTCTTAACTCTTACTCTGCCATCATGGTTAAGGTCTTAACTCTGACTCTGGCATCATGGTTAAGGTCTTAGACTCTCACTCTGGAATAATGGTTAAGGTCTTAACTCTTACTCTGGCATCACGGTTAAGGTCTTAACTCTTACTCTGGCATCACGGTTAAGGTCTTAACTCTTACTCTGGACTAATGGTTAAGGTCTTAACTCTTACTCTGGGCTAATGGTTAATGTCTTAACTCTTACTCTGGACTAATGGTTAAGGTTTTAACTCTTACTCTGGCATCATGGTTAAGGTCTTAACTCTTACTCTGGACTAATGGTTAAGGTCTTAACTCTTACTCTGGACTATTGGTTAAGGCCTTAACTCTTACTCTGGGCTAATGATTAAGGTCTTAACTCTTACTCTGGCATCATGGTTAAGGTCTTAACTCTTACTCTGGACTAATGGTTAAGGTCTTAACTCTTACTCTGGACTAATGGTTAAGATCTTAACTCTTACTCTAGACTAATGGTTAAGGTTTTAACTCTTACTCTGGCATCATGGTTAAGGTCTTCGACTCTTACTCTGGACTAATGGTTAAGGTCTTAACTCTTACTCTGGACTAATGGTTAAGGTCTTAACTCTTACTCTGGCATCATGGTTAAGGTCTTAACTCTTACTCTGGACTAATGGTTAAGGTCTTAACTCTTACTCTGAGCTAATGGTCAAGGTCTTAACTCTTACTCTGGACTAATGGTTAAGGTCTTAACTCTTTCTCTGGACTAATGGTTAAGGTCTTATCTCTTACTCTGGACTAATGGTTAAGGTCTTAGGCTCTTACTCTGGCATCATGAATAAGGTCTTAGACTCTTACTCTGGACTACTGGTTAATGTCTTAACTCTTACTCTGGCATCATGGTTAAGGTCTTAACTCTCACTCTGGCATCATGGTTAAGGTCTTGGCTCTTACTCTGTACTCATGGTTAAGGTCTTAACTCTTACTCTGGCATCATGGTTAAGGTCTTAACTCTTACTCTGGACTAATGGTTAAGGTCTTAACTCTTACTCTGGCATCATGGTTAAGGTCTTAACTCTTACTCTGGACTAATGGTTAAGGTCTTAACTCTTACTCCGGACTAATGGTTAAGGTTTTAACTCTTACTCTGGCATCATGGTTTAGGTCTTAACTCTTACTCTGGCATCATGGTTTAGGTTTAGACTCTTACTCTGGACTAATGGTTAAGGTCTTAACTCTTACTCTGGCATCATGGTTAAGGTCTTAACTCTTACTCTGGACTAATGGTTAAGGTCTGAACTCTTACTCTGGACTAATGGTTAAGGTCTTAACTCTTACTCTGGACTAATGGTTAAGGTCTGAACTCTTACTCTGGACTAATGGTTAAGGTCTTAACTCTTACTCTGGACTAATGGTTTAGGTCTTAGACTCTTACTCTGGACTAATGGTTAAGGTCTTAACTCTTACTCTGGCATCATGGTTAAGGTCTTAACTCTTACTCTGGACTAATGGTTAAGGTCTGAACTCTTACTCTGGCATCATGGTTAAGGTCTTAACTCTTACTCTGGACTAATGGTTAAGGTCTGAACTCTTACTCTGGACTAATGGTTAAGGTCTTAACTCTTACTCTGGACTAATGGTTAAGGTCTTAACTCTTACTCTGGACTAATGGTTAAGGTCTTACCTCTTACTCTGGACTAATGGTTAAGGTCTTAACTCTTACTCTGGACTAATGGTTAAGATCTTAACTCTTACTCTAAACTAATGGTTTAGGTTTTAACTCTTACTCTGGCATCATGGTTAAGGTCTTCGACTCTTACTCTGGACTAATGGTTAAGGTCTTAACTCTTACTCTGGACTAATGGTTAAGGTCTTAACTCTTACTCTGGCATCATGGTTAAGGTCTTAACTCTTACTCTGGACTAATGGTTAAGGTCTTAACTCTTACTCTGGGCTAATGGTTAAGGTCTTAACTCTTACTCTGGACTAATGGTTAAGGTCTTAACTCTTACTCTGGACTAATGGTTATGGTCTTAACTCTTACTCTGGCATCATGGTTAAGGTCTTAACTCTTACTCTGGACTAATGGTTAAGGTCTTAACTCTTACTCCAGACTAATGGTTAAGGTCTTAACTCTTACTCTGGCATCATGGTTTAGGTCTTAACTCTTACTCTGGCATCATGGTTTAGGTCTTAGACTCTTACTCTGGACTAATGGTTAAGGTCTTAACTCTTACTCTGGCATCATGGTTAAGGTCTTAACTCTTACTCTGGACTAATGGTTAAGGTCTTAACTCTTACTCTGGCATCACGGTTAAGGTCTTAACTCTTACTCTGGACTAATGGTTAAGGTCTTAACTCTTACTCTGCCATCATGGTTAAGGTCTTAACTCTGACTCTGGCATCATGGTTAAGGTCTTAGACTCTTACTCTGGAATAATGGTTAAGGTCTTAACTCTTACTCTGGCATCACGGTTAAGGTCTTAACTCTTACTCTGGACTAATGGTTAAGGTCTTAACTATTACTCTGGGCTAATGGTTAAGGTCTTAACTCTTACTCTAGACTAATGGTTAAGGTCTTAACTCTTACTCTGGACTAATGGTTAAGGTCTTAGACTCTTACTCTGGCATCATGGTTAAGGTCTTAACTCTTACTCTGAACTAATGGTTAATGTCTTAACTCTTACTCTGGCATCATGTTTAAGTTCCTAACTCTTTCTGTGGCCTATTGGTTAAGGTCCTAACTCTTACTCTGGCATCATGGTTAAGGTCTTAACTCTTACTCTGGCATCATGGTTAAGGTCTTAACTCTTACTCTAGACTAATGGTTAAGGTCTTAACTCTTACTCTGGCATCACGGTTAAGGTCTTAACTCTTACTCTGGACTAATGGTTAAGGTCTTAACTCTTACTCTGGGCTAATGGTTAAGGTCTTAACTCTTACTCTGGACTATTGGTTAAGGCCTTAACTCTTACTCTGGGCTAATGATTAAGGTCTTAACTCTTACTCTGGCATCATGGTTAAGGTCTTAACTCTTACTCTGGACTAATAGTTAAGGTCTTAACTCTTACTCTGGACTAATGGTTAAGATCTTAACTCTTACTCTAGACTAATGGTTAAGGATTTAACTCTTACTCTGGCATCATGGTTAAGGTCTTCGACTCTTACTCTGGACTAATGGTTAAGGTCTTAACTCTTACTCTGGACTAATGGTTAAGGTCTTAACTCTTACTCTGGCATCATGGTTAAGGTCTTAACTCTTTCTCTGGACTAATGGTTAAGGTCTTAACTCTTACTCTGAGCTAATGGTCAAGGTCTTAACTCTTACTCTGGACTAATGGTTAAGGTCTTAACTCTTTCTCTGGACTAATGGTTAAGGTCTTATCTCTTACTCTGGACTAATGGTTAAGCTCTTAGGCTCTTACTCTGGCATCATGAATAAGGTCTTAGACTCTTACTCTGGACTACTGGTTAATGTCTTAACTCTTACTCTGGCATCATGGTTAAGGTCTTAACTCTCACTCTGGCATCATGGTTAAGGTCTTAACTCTTACTCTGTACTCATGGTTAAGGTCTTAACTCTTACTCTGGCATCATGGTTAAGGTCTTCACTCTTACTCTGGACTAATGGTTAAGGTCTTAACTCTTACTCTGGACTAATGGTTAAGGTCTTAACTCTTACTCTGGCATCATGGTTAAGGTCTTAACTCTTACTCTGGACTAATGGTTAAGGTCTTAACTCTTACTCCGGACTAATGGTTAAGGTTTTAACTCTTACTCTGGCATCATGGTTTAGGTCTTAACTCTTACTCTGGCATCATGGTTTAGGTTTTAGACTCTTACTCTGGACTAATGGTTAAGGTCTTAACTCTTACTCTGGCATCATGGTTAAGGTCTTAACTCTTACTCTGGACTAATGGTTAAGGTCTGAACTCTTACTCTGGACTAATGGTTAAGGTCTTAACTCTTACTCTGGACTAATGGTTAAGGTCTGAACTCTTACTCTGGACTAATGGTTAAGGTCTTAACTCTTACTCTGGACTAATGGTTTAGGTCTTAGACTCTTACTCTGGACTAATGGTTAAGGTCTTAACTCTTACTCTGGCATCATGGTTAAGATCTTAACTCTTACTCTGGACTAATGGTTAAGGTCTGAACTCTTACTCTGGCATCATGGTTAAGGTCTTAACTCTTACTCTGGACTAATGGTTAAGGTCTGAACTCTTACTCTGGACTAATGGTTAAGGTCTTAACTCTTACTCTGGACTAATGGTTAAGGTCTTACCTCTTACTCTGGACTAATGGTTAAGGTCTTAACTCTTACTCTGGACTAATGGTTAAGATCTTAACTCTTACTCTAAACTAATGGTTAAGGTTTTAACTCTTACTCTGGCATCATGGTTAAGGTCTTCGACTCTTACTCTGGACTAATGGTTAAGGTCTTAACTCTTACTCTGGACTAATGGTTAAGGTCTTAACTCTTACTCTGGCATCATGGTTAAGGTCTTAACTCTTACTCTGGGCTAATGGTTAAGGTCTTAACTCTTACTCTGGACTAATGGTTAAGGTCTTATCTCTTACTCTGGACTAATGGTTAAGGTCTTAGACTCTTACTCTGGCATCATGAATAAGGTCTTAGACTCTTACTCTGGACTACTGGTTAATGTCTTAACTCTTACTCTGGCATCATGGTTAAGGTCTTAACTCTCACTCTGGCATCATGGTTAAGGTCTTAACTCTTACTCTGTACTCATGGTTAAGGTCTTAACTCTTACTCTGGCATCATGGTTAAGGTCTTAACTCTTACTCTGGACTAATGGTTAAGGTCTTAACTCTTACTCTGGACTAATGGTTAAGGTCTTAACTCTTACTCTGGCATCATGGTTAAGGTCTTAACTCTTACTCTGGACTAATGGTTAAGGTCTTAACTCTTACTCTGGACTATTGGTTAAGGCCTTAACTCTTACTCTGGGCTAATGATTAAGGTCTTAACTCTTACTCTGGCATCATGGTTAAGGTCTTAACTCTTACTCTGGACTAATGGTTAAGGTCTTAACTCTTACTCTGGGCTAATGGTTAAGGTCTTAACTCTTACTCTGGACTATTGGTTAAGGCCTTAACTCTTACTCTGGGCTAATGATTAAGGTCTTAACTCTTACTCTGGCATCATGGTTAAGGTCTTAACTCTTACTCTGGACTAATAGTTAAGGTCTTAACTCTTACTCTGGACTAATGGTTAAGATCTTAACTCTTACTCTAGACTAATGGTTAAGGTTTTAACTCTTACTCTGGCATCATGGTTAAGGTCTTCGACTCTTACTCTGGACTAATGGTTAAGGTCTTAACTCTTACTCTGGACTAATGGTTAAGGTCTTAACTCTTACTCTGGCATCATGGTTAAGGTCTTAACTCTTTCTCTGGACTAATGGTTAAGGTCTTAACTCTTACTCTGAGCTAATGGTCAAGGTCTTAACTCTTACTCTGGACTAATGGTTAAGGTCTTAACTCTTTCTCTGGACTAATGGTTAAGGTCTTATCTCTTACTCTGGACTAATGGTTAAGCTCTTAGGCTCTTACTCTGGCATCATGAATAAGGTCTTAGACTCTTACTCTGGACTACTGGTTAATGTCTTAACTCTTACTCTGGCATCATGGTTAAGGTCTTAACTCTCACTCTGGCATCATGGTTAAGGTCTTAACTCTTACTCTGTACTCATGGTTAAGGTCTTAACTCTTACTCTGGACTAATGGTTAAGGTCTTAACTCTTACTCCGGCATCATGGTTAAGGTCTTAACTCTTACTCTGGACTAATGGTTAAGGTCTTAACCCTTACTCTGGCATCATGGTTAAGGTCTTAGACTCATACTCTGGCATCATGGTTAAGGTCTTAAATCTTACTCTGGACTAATGGTTAAGGTCTTAACTCTTACTCTGGCATCATGGTTAAGGTCTTAACTCTTACTCTGGACTAATGGTTAAGGTCTTAACTCTTACTCTGGCATCATGGTTAAGGTCTTAACTCTTACTCTGGACTAATGGTTAAGGTCTTAACTCTTACTCTGGCATCATGGTTAAGGTCTTAACTCTTACTCTGGACTAATGGTTAAGGTCTTAACTCTTACTCTGCCATCATGGTTAAGGTCTTAACTCTGACTCTGGCATCATGGTTAAGGTCTTAGACTCTCACTCTGGAATAATGGTTAAGGTCTTAACTCTTACTCTGGCATCACGGTTAAGGTCTTAACTCTTACTCTGGACTAATGGTTAAGGTCTTAACTATTACTCTGGGCTAATGGTTAAGGTCTTAACTCTTACTCTGGACTAATGGTTAAGGTCTTAACTCTTACTCTGGACTAATGGTTAAGGTCTTAGACTCTTACTCTGGCATCATGGTTAAGGTCTTAACTCTTACTCTGAACTAATGGTTAATGTCTTAACTCTTACTCTGGCATCATGTTTAAGTTCCTAACTCTTTCTGTGGCCTATTGGTTAAGGTCCTAACTCTTACTCTGGGCTAATGGTTAAGGTCTTCGACTCTTACTCTGGACTAATGGTTAAGGTCTTAACTCTTACTCTGGACTAATGGTTAAGGTCTTAACTCTTACTCTGGCATCATGGTTAAGGTCTTAACTCTTACTCTGGACTAATGGTTAAGGTCTTAACTCTTACTCTGGGCTAATGGTTAAGGTCTTAACTCTTACTCTGGACTAATGGTTAAGGTCTTAACTCTTACTCTGGACTAATGGTTAAGGTCTTAACTCTTACTCTGGCCTCATGGTTAAGGTCTTAACTCTTACTCTGGACTAATGGTTAAGGTCTTAACTCTTACTCCAGACTAATGGTTAAGGTCTTAACTCTTACTCTGGCATCATGGTTTAGGTCTTAACTCTTACTCTGGCATCATGGTTTAGGTCTTAGACTCTTACTCTGGACTAATGGTTAAGGTCTTAACTCTTACTCTGGCATCATGGTTAAGGTCTTAACTCTTACTCTGGACTAATGGTTAAGGTCTTAACTCTTACTCTGGCATCATGGTTAAGGTATTAACTCTTACTCTGGCATCATGGTTAAGGTCTTAACTCTTACTCTGGACTAATGGTTAAGGTCTTAACTCTTACTCTGGCCTCATGGTTAAGGTCTTAACTCTTACTCTGGACTAATGGTTAAGGTCTTAACTCTTACTCCAGACTAATGGTTAAGGTCTTAACTCTTACTCTGGCATCATGGTTTAGGTCTTAACTCTTACTCTGGCATCATGGTTTAGGTCTTAGACTCTTACTCTGGACTAATGGTTAAGGTCTTAACTCTTACTCTGGCATCATGGTTAAGGTCTTAACTCTTACTCTGGACTAATGGTTAAGGTCTTAACTCTTACTCTGGCATCATGGTTAAGGTATTAACTCTTACTCTGGCATCATGGTTAAGGTCTTAACTCTTACTCTGGACTAATGGTTAAGGTCTTAACTCTTACTCTGGACTAATGGTTAAGGTCTTAACTCTTACTCTGCCATCATGGTTAAGGTCTTAACTCTGACTCTGGCATCATGGTTAAGGTCTTAGACTCTCACTCTGGAATAATGGTTAAGGTCTTAACTCTTACTCTGGCATCACGGTTAAGGTCTTAACTCTTACTCTGGCATCACGGTTAAGGTCTTAACTCTTACTCTGGACTAATGGTTAAGGTCTTAACTCTTACTCTGGGCTAATGGTTAAGGTCTTAACTCTTACTCTGGACTAATGGTTAAGGTTTTAACTCTTACTCTGGCATCATGGTTAAGGTCTTAACTCTTACTCTGGACTAATGGTTAAGGTCTTAACTCTTACTCTGGACTATTGGTTAAGGCCTTAACTCTTACTCTGGGCTAATGATTAAGGTCTTAACTCTTACTCTGGCATCATGGTTAAGGTCTTAACTCTTACTCTGGACTAATGGTTAAGGTCTTAACTCTTACTCTGGACTAATGGTTAAGATCTTAACTCTTACTCTAGACTAATGGTTAAGGTTTTAACTCTTACTCTGGCATCATGGTTAAGGTCTTCGACTCTTACTCTGGACTAATGGTTAAGGTCTTAACTCTTACTCTGGACTAATGGTTAAGGTCTTAACTCTTACTCTGGCATCATGGTTAAGGTCTTAACTCTTACTCTGGACTAATGGTTAAGGTCTTAACTCTTACTCTGAGCTAATGGTCAAGGTCTTAACTCTTACTCTGGACTAATGGTTAAGGTCTTAACTCTTTCTCTGGACTAATGGTTAAGGTCTTATCTCTTACTCTGGACTAATGGTTAAGGTCTTAGGCTCTTACTCTGGCATCATGAATAAGGTCTTAGACTCTTACTCTGGACTACTGGTTAATGTCTTAACTCTTACTCTGGCATCATGGTTAAGGTCTTAACTCTCACTCTGGCATCATGGTTAAGGTCTTGGCTCTTACTCTGTACTCATGGTTAAGGTCTTAACTCTTACTCTGGCATCATGGTTAAGGTCTTAACTCTTACTCTGGACTAATGGTTAAGGTCTTAACTCTTACTCTGGCATCATGGTTAAGGTCTTAACTCTTACTCTGGACTAATGGTTAAGGTCTTAACTCTTACTCCGGACTAATGGTTAAGGTTTTAACTCTTACTCTGGCATCATGGTTTAGGTCTTAACTCTTACTCTGGCATCATGGTTTAGGTTTAGACTCTTACTCTGGACTAATGGTTAAGGTCTTAACTCTTACTCTGGCATCATGGTTAAGGTCTTAACTCTTACTCTGGACTAATGGTTAAGGTCTGAACTCTTACTCTGGACTAATGGTTAAGGTCTTAACTCTTACTCTGGACTAATGGTTAAGGTCTGAACTCTTACTCTGGACTAATGGTTAAGGTCTTAACTCTTACTCTGGACTAATGGTTTAGGTCTTAGACTCTTACTCTGGACTAATGGTTAAGGTCTTAACTCTTACTCTGGCATCATGGTTAAGGTCTTAACTCTTACTCTGGACTAATGGTTAAGGTCTGAACTCTTACTCTGGCATCATGGTTAAGGTCTTAACTCTTACTCTGGACTAATGGTTAAGGTCTGAACTCTTACTCTGGACTAATGGTTAAGGTCTTAACTCTTACTCTGGACTAATGGTTAAGGTCTTAACTCTTACTCTGGACTAATGGTTAAGGTCTTACCTCTTACTCTGGACTAATGGTTAAGGTCTTAACTCTTACTCTGGACTAATGGTTAAGATCTTAACTCTTACTCTAAACTAATGGTTTAGGTTTTAACTCTTACTCTGGCATCATGGTTAAGGTCTTCGACTCTTACTCTGGACTAATGGTTAAGGTCTTAACTCTTACTCTGGACTAATGGTTAAGGTCTTAACTCTTACTCTGGCATCATGGTTAAGGTCTTAACTCTTACTCTGGACTAATGGTTAAGGTCTTAACTCTTACTCTGGGCTAATGGTTAAGGTCTTAACTCTTACTCTGGACTAATGGTTAAGGTCTTAACTCTTACTCTGGACTAATGGTTATGGTCTTAACTCTTACTCTGGCATCATGGTTAAGGTCTTAACTCTTACTCTGGACTAATGGTTAAGGTCTTAACTCTTACTCCAGACTAATGGTTAAGGTCTTAACTCTTACTCTGGCATCATGGTTTAGGTCTTAACTCTTACTCTGGCATCATGGTTTAGGTCTTAGACTCTTACTCTGGACTAATGGTTAAGGTCTTAACTCTTACTCTGGCATCATGGTTAAGGTCTTAACTCTTACTCTGGACTAATGGTTAAGGTCTTAACTCTTACTCTGGCATCACGGTTAAGGTCTTAACTCTTACTCTGGACTAATGGTTAAGGTCTTAACTCTTACTCTGCCATCATGGTTAAGGTCTTAACTCTGACTCTGGCATCATGGTTAAGGTCTTAGACTCTTACTCTGGAATAATGGTTAAGGTCTTAACTCTTACTCTGGCATCACGGTTAAGGTCTTAACTCTTACTCTGGACTAATGGTTAAGGTCTTAACTATTACTCTGGGCTAATGGTTAAGGTCTTAACTCTTACTCTAGACTAATGGTTAAGGTCTTAACTCTTACTCTGGACTAATGGTTAAGGTCTTAGACTCTTACTCTGGCATCATGGTTAAGGTCTTAACTCTTACTCTGAACTAATGGTTAATGTCTTAACTCTTACTCTGGCATCATGTTTAAGTTCCTAACTCTTTCTGTGGCCTATTGGTTAAGGTCCTAACTCTTACTCTGGCATCATGGTTAAGGTCTTAACTCTTACTCTGGCATCATGGTTAAGGTCTTAACTCTTACTCTAGACTAATGGTTAAGGTCTTAACTCTTACTCTGGCATCACGGTTAAGGTCTTAACTCTTACTCTGGACTAATGGTTAAGGTCTTAACTCTTACTCTGGGCTAATGGTTAAGGTCTTAACTCTTACTCTGGACTATTGGTTAAGGCCTTAACTCTTACTCTGGGCTAATGATTAAGGTCTTAACTCTTACTCTGGCATCATGGTTAAGGTCTTAACTCTTACTCTGGACTAATAGTTAAGGTCTTAACTCTTACTCTGGACTAATGGTTAAGATCTTAACTCTTACTCTAGACTAATGGTTAAGGTTTTAACTCTTACTCTGGCATCATGGTTAAGGTCTTCGACTCTTACTCTGGACTAATGGTTAAGGTCTTAACTCTTACTCTGGACTAATGGTTAAGGTCTTAACTCTTACTCTGGCATCATGGTTAAGGTCTTAACTCTTTCTCTGGACTAATGGTTAAGGTCTTAACTCTTACTCTGAGCTAATGGTCAAGGTCTTAACTCTTACTCTGGACTAATGGTTAAGGTCTTAACTCTTTCTCTGGACTAATGGTTAAGGTCTTATCTCTTACTCTGGACTAATGGTTAAGCTCTTAGGCTCTTACTCTGGCATCATGAATAAGGTCTTAGACTCTTACTCTGGACTACTGGTTAATGTCTTAACTCTTACTCTGGCATCATGGTTAAGGTCTTAACTCTCACTCTGGCATCATGGTTAAGGTCTTAACTCTTACTCTGTACTCATGGTTAAGGTCTTAACTCTTACTCTGGCATCATGGTTAAGGTCTTCACTCTTACTCTGGACTAATGGTTAAGGTCTTAACTCTTACTCTGGACTAATGGTTAAGGTCTTAACTCTTACTCTGGCATCATGGTTAAGGTCTTAACTCTTACTCTGGACTAATGGTTAAGGTCTTAACTCTTACTCCGGACTAATGGTTAAGGTTTTAACTCTTACTCTGGCATCATGGTTTAGGTCTTAACTCTTACTCTGGCATCATGGTTTAGGTTTTAGACTCTTACTCTGGACTAATGGTTAAGGTCTTAACTCTTACTCTGGCATCATGGTTAAGGTCTTAACTCTTACTCTGGACTAATGGTTAAGGTCTGAACTCTTACTCTGGACTAATGGTTAAGGTCTTAACTCTTACTCTGGACTAATGGTTAAGGTCTGAACTCTTACTCTGGACTAATGGTTAAGGTCTTAACTCTTACTCTGGACTAATGGTTTAGGTCTTAGACTCTTACTCTGGACTAATGGTTAAGGTCTTAACTCTTACTCTGGCATCATGGTTAAGATATTAACTCTTACTCTGGACTAATGGTTAAGGTCTGAACTCTTACTCTGGCATCATGGTTAAGGTCTTAACTCTTACTCTGGACTAATGGTTAAGGTCTGAACTCTTACTCTGGACTAATGGTTAAGGTCTTAACTCTTACTCTGGACTAATGGTTAAGATCTTAACTCTTACTCTAAACTAATGGTTAAGGTTTTAACTCTTACTCTGGCATCATGGTTAAGGTCTTCGACTCTTACTCTGGACTAATGGTTAAGGTCTTAACTCTTACTCTGGACTAATGGTTAAGGTCTTAACTCTTACTCTGGCATCATGGTTAAGGTCTTAACTCTTACTCTGGGCTAATGGTTAAGGTCTTAACTCTTACTCTGGACTAATGGTTAAGGTCTTATCTCTTACTCTGGACTAATGGTTAAGGTCTTAGACTCTTACTCTGGCATCATGAATAAGGTCTTAGACTCTTACTCTGGACTACTGGTTAATGTCTTAACTCTTACTCTGGCATCATGGTTAAGGTCTTAACTCTCACTCTGGCATCATGGTTAAGGTCTTAACTCTTACTCTGTACTCATGGTTAAGGTCTTAACTCTTACTCTGGCATCATGGTTAAGGTCTTAACTCTTACTCTGGACTAATGGTTAAGGTCTTAACTCTTACTCTAGACTAATGGTTAAGGTCTTAACTCTTACTCTGGCATCATGGTTAAGGTCTTAACTCTTACTCTGGACTAATGGTTAAGGTATTAACTCTTACTCTGGACTATTGGTTAAGGCCTTAACTCTTACTCTGGGCTAATGATTAAGGTCTTAACTCTTACTCTGGCATCGTGGTTAAGGTCTTAACTCTTACTCTGGACTAATGGTTAAGGTCTTAACTCTTACGCTGGGCTAATGGTTAAGGTCTTAACTCTTACTCTGGACTATTGGTTAAGGCCTTAACTCTTACTCTAGACTAATGGTTAAGGTTTTAACTCTTACTCTGGCATCATGGTTAAGGTCTTAACTCTTACTCTGGGCTAATGGTTAAGGTCTTAACTCTTACTCTGGACTAATGGTTAAGGTCTTATCTCTTACTCTGGACTAATGGTTAAGGTCTTAGACTCTTACTCTGGCATCATGAATAAGGTCTTAGACTCTTACTCTGGACTACTGGTTAATGTCTTAACTCTTACTCTGGCATCATGGTTAAGGTCTTAACTCTCACTCTGGCATCATGGTTAAGGTCTTAACTCTTACTCTGTACTCATGGTTAAGGTCTTAACTCTTACTCTGGCATCATGGTTAAGGTCTTAACTCTTACTCTGGACTAATGGTTAAGGTCTTAACTCTTACTCTGGACTAATGGTTAAGGTCTTAACTCTTACTCTGGCATCATGGTTAAGGTCTTAACTCTTACTCTGGACTAATGGTTAAGGTCTTAACTCTTACTCTGGACTATTGGTTAAGGCCTTAACTCTTACTCTGGGCTAATGATTAAGGTCTTAACTCTTACTCTGGGCTAATGATTAAGGTCTTAACTCTTACTCTGGCATCATGGTTAAGGTCTTAACTCTTACTCTGGACTAATAGTTAAGGTCTTAACTCTTACTCTGGACTAATGGTTAAGATCTTAACTCTTACTCTAGACTAATGGTTAAGGTTTTAACTCTTACTCTGGCATCATGGTTAAGGTCTTCGACTCTTACTCTGGACTAATGGTTAAGGTCTTAACTCTTACTCTGGACTAATGGTTAAGGTCTTAACTCTTACTCTGGCATCATGGTTAAGGTCTTAACTCTTTCTCTGGACTAATGGTTAAGGTCTTAACTCTTACTCTGAGCTAATGGTCAAGGTCTTAACTCTTACTCTGGACTAATGGTTAAGGTCTTAACTCTTTCTCTGGACTAATGGTTAAGGTCTTATCTCTTACTCTGGACTAATGGTTAAGCTCTTAGGCTCTTACTCTGGCATCATGAATAAGGTCTTAGACTCTTACTCTGGACTACTGGTTAATGTCTTAACTCTTACTCTGGCATCATGGTTAAGGTCTTAACTCTCACTCTGGCATCATGGTTAAGGTCTTAACTCTTACTCTGTACTCATGGTTAAGGTCTTAACTCTTACTCTGGCATCATGGTTAAGGTCTTCACTCTTACTCTGGACTAATGGTTAAGGTCTTAACTCTTACTCTGGACTAATGGTTAAGGTCTTAACTCTTACTCTGGCATCATGGTTAAGGTCTTAACTCTTACTCTGGACTAATGGTTAATGTCTTAACTCTTACTCCGGACTAATGGTTAAGGTTTTAACTCTTACTCTGGCATCATGGTTTAGGTCTTAACTCTTACTCTGGCATCATGGTTTAGGTTTTAGACTCTTACTCTGGACTAATGGTTAAGGTCTTAACTCTTACTCTGGTATCATGGTTAAGGTCTTAACTCTTACTCTGGACTAATGGTTAAGGTCTGAACTCTTACTCTGGACTAATGGTTAAGGTCTTAACTCTTACTCTGGACTAATGGTTAAGGTCTGAACTCTTACTCTGGACTAATGGTTAAGGTCTTAACTCTTACTCTGGACTAATGGTTTAGGTCTTAGACTCTTACTCTGGACTAATGGTTAAGGTCTTAACTCTTACTCTGGCATCATGGTTAAGATCTTAACTCTTACTCTGGACTAATGGTTAAGGTCTGAACTCTTACTCTGGCATCATGGTTAAGGTCTTAACTCTTACTCTGGACTAATGGTTAAGGTCTGAACTCTTACTCTGGACTAATGGTTAAGGTCTTAACTCTTACTCTGGACTAATGGTTAAGGTCTTACCTCTTACTCTGGACTAATGGTTAAGGTCTTAACTCTTACTCTGGACTAATGGTTAAGATCTTAACTCTTACTCTAAACTAATGGTTAAGGTTTTAACTCTTACTCTGGCATCATGGTTAAGGTCTTCGACTCTTACTCTGGACTAATGGTTAAGGTCTTAACTCTTACTCTGGACTAATGGTTAAGGTCTTAACTCTTACTCTGGCATCATGGTTAAGGTCTTAACTCTTACTCTGGGCTAATGGTTAAGGTCTTAACTCTTACTCTGGACTAATGGTTAAGGTCTTATCTCTTACTCTGGACTAATGGTTAAGGTCTTAGACTCTTACTCTGGCATCATGAATAAGGTCTTAGACTCTTACTCTGGACTACTGGTTAATGTCTTAACTCTTACTCTGGCATCATGGTTAAGGTCTTAACTCTCACTCTGGCATCATGGTTAAGGTCTTAACTCTTACTCTGTACTCATGGTTAAGGTCTTAACTCTTACTCTGGCATCATGGTTAAGGTCTTAACTCTTACTCTGGACTAATGGTTAAGGTCTTAACTCTTACTCTGGACTAATGGTTAAGGTCTTAACTCTTACTCTGGCATCATGGTTAAGGTCTTAACTCTTACTCTGGACTAATGGTTAAGGTCTTAACTCTTACTCTGGACTATTGGTTAAGGCCTTAACTCTTACTCTGGGCTAATGATTAAGGTCTTAACTCTTACTCTGGCATCATGGTTAAGGTCTTAACTCTTACTCTGGACTAATGGTTAAGGTCTTAACTCTTACTCTGGACTAATGGTTAAGATCTTAACTCTTACTCTAGACTAATGGTTAAGGTTTTAACTCTTACTCTGGCATCATGGTTAAGGTCTTCGACTCTTACTCTGGACTAATGGTTAAGGTCTTAACTCTTACTCTGGACTAATGGTTAAGGTCTTAACTCTTACTCTGGCATCATGGTTAAGGTCTTAACTCTTACTCTGGACTAATGGTTAAGGTCTTAACTCTTACTCTGAGCTAATGGTCAAGGTCTTAACTCTTACTCTGGACTAATGGTTAAGGTCTTAACTCTTTCTCTGGACTAATGGTTAAGGTCTTATCTCTTACTCTGGACTAATGGTTAAGGTCTTAGGCTCTTACTCTGGCATCATGAATAAGGTCTTAGACTCTTACTCTGAACTACCGGTTAATGTCTTAACTCTTACTCTGGCATCATGGTTAAGGTCTAAACTCTCACTCTGGCATCATGGTTAAGGTCTTAACTCTTTCTCTGGACTAATGGTTAAGGTCTTAACTCTAACTCTGGCATCATGGTTAAGGTCTTCACTCTTACTCTGGACTAATGGTTAAGGTCTTAACTCTTACTCTGGACTAATGGTTAAGGTCTTAACTCTTACTCTGGCATCATGGTTAAGGTCTTAACTCTTACTCTGGACTAATGGTTAAGGTCTTAACTCTTACTCTGGACTATTGGTTAAGGCCTTAACTCTTACTCTGGGCTAATGATTAAGGTCTTAACTCTTACTCTGGGCTAATGATTAAGGTCTTAACTCTTACTCTGGCATCATGGTTAAGGTCTTAACTCTTACTCTGGACTAATAGTTAAGGTCTTAACTCTTACTCTGGACTAATGGTTAAGATCTTAACTCTTACTCTAGACTAATGGTTAAGGTCTTAACTCTTACTCTGGCATCATGGTTAAGGTCTTAACTCTTACTCTGGACTAATGGTTAAGGTCTTAACTCTTACTCTGGCATCATGGTTAAGGTCTTATCTCTTACTCTGGACTAATGGTTAAGGTCTTAGACTCTTACTCTGGCATCATGAATAAGGTCTTAGACTCTTACTCTGGACTACTGGTTAATGTCTTAACTCTTACTCTGGCATCATGGTTAAGGTCTTAACTCTCACTCTGGCATCATGGTTAAGGTCTTAACTCTTACTCTGTACTCATGGTTAAGGTCTTAACTCTTACTCTGGCATCATGGTTAAGGTCTTAACTCTTACTCTGGACTAATGGTTAAGGTCTTAACTCTTACTCTGGACTAATGGTTAAGGTCTTAACTCTTACTCTGGCATCATGGTTAAGGTCTTAACTCTTACTCTGGACTAATGGTTAAGGTCTTAACTCTTACTCTGGACTATTGGTTAAGGCCTTAACTCTTACTCTGGGCTAATGATTAAGGTCTTAACTCTTACTCTGGGCTAATGATTAAGGTCTTAACTCTTACTCTGGCATCATGGTTAAGGTCTTAACTCTTACTCTGGACTAATAGTTAAGGTCTTAACTCTTACTCTGGACTAATGGTTAAGATCTTAACTCTTACTCTAGACTAATGGTTAAGGTTTTAACTCTTACTCTGGCATCATGGTTAAGGTCTTCGACTCTTACTCTGGACTAATGGTTAAGGTCTTAACTCTTACTCTGGACTAATGGTTAAGGTCTTAACTCTTACTCTGGCATCATGGTTAAGGTCTTAACTCTTTCTCTGGACTAATGGTTAAGGTCTTAACTCTTACTCTGAGCTAATGGTCAAGGTCTTAACTCTTACTCTGGACTAATGGTTAAGGTCTTAACTCTTTCTCTGGACTAATGGTTAAGGTCTTATCTCTTACTCTGGACTAATGGTTAAGCTCTTAGGCTCTTACTCTGGCATCATGAATAAGGTCTTAGACTCTTACTCTGGACTACTGGTTAATGTCTTAACTCTTACTCTGGCATCATGGTTAAGGTCTTAACTCTCACTCTGGCATCATGGTTAAGGTCTTAACTCTTACTCTGTACTCATGGTTAAGGTCTTAACTCTTACTCTGGCATCATGGTTAAGGTCTTCACTCTTACTCTGGACTAATGGTTAAGGTCTTAACTCTTACTCTGGACTAATGGTTAAGGTCTTAACTCTTACTCTGGCATCATGGTTAAGGTCTTAACTCTTACTCTGGACTAATGGTTAAGGTCTTAACTCTTACTCCGGACTAATGGTTAAGGTTTTAACTCTTACTCTGGCATCATGGTTTAGGTCTTAACTCTTACTCTGGCATCATGGTTTAGGTTTTAGACTCTTACTCTGGACTAATGGTTAAGGTCTTAACTCTTACTCTGGTATCATGGTTAAGGTCTTAACTCTTACTCTGGACTAATGGTTAAGGTCTGAACTCTTACTCTGGACTAATGGTTAAGGTCTTAACTCTTACTCTGGACTAATGGTTAAGGTCTGAACTCTTACTCTGGACTAATGGTTAAGGTCTTAACTCTTACTCTGGACTAATGGTTTAGGTCTTAGACTCTTACTCTGGACTAATGGTTAAGGTCTTAACTCTTACTCTGGCATCATGGTTAAGATCTTAACTCTTACTCTGGACTAATGGTTAAGGTCTGAACTCTTACTCTGGCATCATGGTTAAGGTCTTAACTCTTACTCTGGACTAATGGTTAAGGTCTGAACTCTTACTCTGGACTAATGGTTAAGGTCTTAACTCTTACTCTGGACTAATGGTTAAGGTCTTACCTCTTACTCTGGACTAATGGTTAAGGTCTTAACTCTTACTCTGGACTAATGGTTAAGATCTTAACTCTTACTCTAAACTAATGGTTAAGGTTTTAACTCTTACTCTGGCATCATGGTTAAGGTCTTCGACTCTTACTCTGGACTAATGGTTAAGGTCTTAACTCTTACTCTGGACTAATGGTTAAGGTCTTAACTCTTACTCTGGCATCATGGTTAAGGTCTTAACTCTTACTCTGGGCTAATGGTTAAGGTCTTAACTCTTACTCTGGACTAATGGTTAAGGTCTTATCTCTTACTCTGGACTAATGGTTAAGGTCTTAGACTCTTACTCTGGCATCATGAATAAGGTCTTAGACTCTTACTCTGGACTACTGGTTAATGTCTTAACTCTTACTCTGGCATCATGGTTAAGGTCTTAACTCTCACTCTGGCATCATGGTTAAGGTCTTAACTCTTACTCTGTACTCATGGTTAAGGTCTTAACTCTTACTCTGGCATCATGGTTAAGGTCTTAACTCTTACTCTGGACTAATGGTTAAGGTCTTAACTCTTACTCTGGACTAATGGTTAAGGTCTTAACTCTTACTCTGGCATCATGGTTAAGGTCTTAACTCTTACTCTGGACTAATGGTTAAGGTCTTAACTCTTACTCTGGACTATTGGTTAAGGCCTTAACTCTTACTCTGGGCTAATGATTAAGGTCTTAACTCTTACTCTGGCATCATGGTTAAGGTCTTAACTCTTACTCTGGACTAATGGTTAAGGTCTTAACTCTTACTCTGGACTAATGGTTAAGATCTTAACTCTTACTCTAGACTAATGGTTAAGGTTTTAACTCTTACTCTGGCATCATGGTTAAGGTCTTCGACTCTTACTCTGGACTAATGGTTAAGGTCTTAACTCTTACTCTGGACTAATGGTTAAGGTCTTAACTCTTACTCTGGCATCATGGTTAAGGTCTTAACTCTTACTCTGGACTAATGGTTAAGGTCTTAACTCTTACTCTGAGCTAATGGTCAAGGTCTTAACTCTTACTCTGGACTAATGGTTAAGGTCTTAACTCTTTCTCTGGACTAATGGTTAAGGTCTTATCTCTTACTCTGGACTAATGGTTAAGGTCTTAGGCTCTTACTCTGGCATCATGAATAAGGTCTTAGACTCTTACTCTGAACTACCGGTTAATGTCTTAACTCTTACTCTGGCATCATGGTTAAGGTCTAAACTCTCACTCTGGCATCATGGTTAAGGTCTTAACTCTTTCTCTGGACTAATGGTTAAGGTCTTAACTCTAACTCTGGCATCATGGTTAAGGTCTTCACTCTTACTCTGGACTAATGGTTAAGGTCTTAACTCTTACTCTGGACTAATGGTTAAGGTCTTAACTCTTACTCTGGCATCATGGTTAAGGTCTTAACTCTTACTCTGGACTAATGGTTAAGGTCTTAACTCTTACTCCGGACTAATGGTTAAGGTTTTAACTCTTACTCTGGCATCATGGTTTAGGTCTTAACTCTTACTCTGGCATCATGGTTTAGGTTTTAGACTCTTACTCTGGACTAATGGTTAAGGTCTTAACTCTTACTCTGGCATCATGGTTAAGGTCTTAACTCTTACTCTGGACTAATGGTTAAGGTCTGAACTCTTACTCTGGACTAATGGTTAAGGTCTTAACTCTTACTCTGGACTAATGGTTAAGGTCTGAACTCTTACTCTGGACTAATGGTTAAGGTCTTAACTCTTACTCTGGACTAATGGTTTAGGTCTTAGACTCTTACTCTGGACTAATGGTTAAGGTCTTAACTCTTACTCTGGCATCATGGTTAAGGTCTTAACTCTTACACTGGACTAATGGTTAAGGTCTGAACTCTTACTCTGGCATCATGGTTAAGGTCTTAACTATTACTCTGGACTAATGGTTAAGGTCTGAACTCTTACTCTGGACTAATGGTTAAGGTCTTAACTCTTACTCTGGACTAATGGTTAAGGTCTTAACTCTTACTCTGGACTAATGGTTAAGGTCTTAACTCTTACTCTGGACTAATGGTTAAGATCTTAACTCTTACTCTAAACTAATGGTTAAGGTTTTAACTCTTACTCTGGCATCATGGTTAAGGTCTTAGACTCTTACTCTGGACTAATGGTTAAGGTCTTAACTCTTACTCTGGACTAATGGTTAAGATCTTAACTCTTACTCTGGCATCATGGTTAAGGTCTTAACTCTTACTCTGGACTAATGGTTAAGGTCTTAACTCTTACTCTGGGCTAATGGTTAAGGTCTTAACTCTTACTCTGGACTAATGGTTAAGGTCTTAGACTCTTACTCGGGCATCATGAATAAGGTCTTAGACTCTTACTCTGGACTACTGGTTAATGTCTTAACTCTTACTCTGGCATCATGGTTAAGGTCTTAACTCTCACTCTGGCATCATGGTTAAGGTCTTAACTCTTACTCTGTACTCATGGTTAAGGTCTTAACTCTTACTCTGGCATCATGGTTAAGGTCTTAACTCTTACTCTGGACTAATGGTTAAGGTCTTAACTCTTACTCTGGACTAATGGTTAAGGTCTTAACTCTTACTCTGGCATCATGGTTAAGGTCTTAACTCTTACTCTGGACTAATGGTTAAGGTCTTAACTCTTACTCCAGACTAATGGTTAAGGTCTTAACTCTTACTCTGGCATCATGGTTTAGGTCTTAACTCTTACTCTGGCATCATGGTTTAGGTCTTAGACTCTTACTCTGGACTAATGGTTAAGGTCTTAACTCTTACTCTGGCATCATGGTTAAGGTCTTAACTCTTACTCTGGACTAATGGTTAAGGTCTGAACTCTTACTCTGGACTAATGGTTAAGGTCTTAACTCTTACTCTGGACTAATGGTTAAGGTCTTAGACTCTTACTCTCGACTAATGTTTAAGGTCTTAACTCTTACTCTGGCATCATGGTTAAGGTCTTAGACTCTTACTCTGGACTAATGGTTAAGGTCTTAACTCATACTCTGGACTAATGGTTAAGGTCTTAGACTCTTACTCTAGACTAATGGTTAAGGTCTTAACTCTTACTCTGGACTAATGGTTAAGGTCTTAACTCTTACTCTGGACTAATGGTTAAGGTCTTAACTTTTACTCTGGCATCATGGTTAAGGTCTTAACTCTCACTCTGGCATCATGGTTAAGGTCTTAACTCTTACTCTGGACTAATGGTTAAGGTCTTAACTCTTACTCCGGACTAATGGTTAAGGTCTTAACTCTTACTCTGGTATCATGGTTAAGGTCTTAACTCTCACTCTGGCATCATGGTTAAGGTCTTAACTCTTACTCTGTACTCATGGTTAAGGTCTTAACTCTTACTCTGGCATCATGGTTAAGGTCTTAACTCTTACTCTGGACTAATGGTTAAGGTCTTAACTCTTACTCTGGACTAATGGTTAAGGTCTTAACTCTTACTCTGGCATCATGGTTAAGGTCTTAACTCTTACTCTGGACTAATGGTTAAGGTCTTAACTCTTACTCTGGACTATTGGTTAAGGCCTTAACTCTTACTCTGGGCTAATGATTAAGGTCTTAACTCTTACTCTGGCATCATGGTTAAGGTCTTAACTCTTACTCTGGACTAATGGTTAAGGTCTTAACTCTTACTCTGGACTAATGGTTAAGATCTTAACTCTTACTCTAGACTAATGGTTAAGGTTTTAACTCTTACTCTGGCATCATGGTTAAGGTCTTCGACTCTTACTCTGGACTAATGGTTAAGGTCTTAACTCTTACTCTGGACTAATGGTTAAGGTCTTAACTCTTACTCTGGCATCATGGTTAAGGTCTTAACTCTTACTCTGGACTAATGGTTAAGGTCTTAACTCTTACTCTGAGCTAATGGTCAAGGTCTTAACTCTTACTCTGGACTAATGGTTAAGGTCTTAACTCTTTCTCTGGACTAATGGTTAAGGTCTTATATCTTACTCTGGACTAATGGTTAAGGTCTTAGGCTCTTACTCTGGCATCATGAATAAGGTCTTAGACTCTTACTCTGGACTACTGGTTAATGTCTTAACTCTTACTCTGGCATCATGGTTAAGGTCGTAACTCTCACTCTGGCATCATGGTTAAGGTCTTAACTCTTACTCTGTACTCATGGTTAAGGTCTTAACTCTTACTCTGGCATCATGGTTAAGGTCTTCACTCTTACTCTGGACTAATGGTTAAGGTCTTAACTCTTACTCTGGACTGATGGTTAAGGTCTTAACTCTTACTCTGGCATCATGGTTAAGGTCTTAACTCTTACTCTGGACTAATGGTTAAGGTCTTAACTCTTACTCCGGACTAATGGTTAAGGTTTTAACTCTTACTCTAGCATCATGGTTTAGGTCTTAACTCTTACTCTGGCATCATGGTTTAGGTTTTAGACTCTTACTCCGGACTAATGGTTAAGGTCTTAACTCTTACTCTGGCATCATGGTTAAGGTCTTAACTCTTACTCTGGACTAATGGTTAAGGTCTGAACTCTTACTCTGCACTAATGGTTAAGGTCTTAACTCTTACTCTGGACTAATGGTTAAGGTCTGAACTCTTACTCTGGACTAATGGTTAAGGTCTTAACTCTTACTCTGGACTAATGGTTTAGGTCTTAGACTCTTACTCTGGACTAATGGTTAAGGTCTTAACTCTTACTCTGGCATCATGGTTAAGGTCTTAACTCTTACTCTGGACTAATGGTTAAGGTCTGAACTCTTACTCTGGCATCATGGTTAAGGTCTTAACTCTTACTCTGGACTAATGGTTAAGGTCTGAACTCTTACTCTGGACTAATGGTTAAGGTCTTAACTCTTACTCTGGACTAATGGTTAAGGTCTTAACTCTTACTCTGGACTAATGGTTAAGGTCTTACCTCTTACTCAGGACTAATGGTTAAGGTCTTAACTCTTACTCTGGACTAATGGTTAAGATCTTAACTCTTACTCTAAACTAATGGTTAAGGTTTTAACTCTTACTCTGGCATCATGGTTAAGGTCTTCGACTCTTACTCTGGACTAATGGTTAAGGTCTTAACTCTTACTCTGGACTAATGGTTAAGGTCTTAACTCTTACTCTGGCATCATGGTTAAGGTCTTGACTCTTACTCTGGACTAATGGTTAAGGTCTTAACTCTTACTCTGGGCTAATGGTTAAGGTCTTAACTCTCACTCTGGACTAATGGTTAAGGTCTTAACTCTTACTCTAGACTAATGGTTAAGGTCTTAACTCTTACTCTGGCATCATGGTTAAGGTCTTAACTCTTACTCTGGACTAATGGTTAAGGTCTTAACTCTTACTCCAGACTAATGGTTAAGGTCTTAACTCTTACTCTGGCATCATGGTTTAGGTCTTAACTCTTACTCTGGCATCATGGTTTAGGTCTTAGACTCTTACTCTGGACTAATGGTTAAGGTCTTAACTCTTACTCTGGCATCATGGTTAAGGTCTTAACTCTTACTCTGGACTAATGGTTAAGGTCTTAACTCTTACTCTGGCATCATGGTTAAGGTATTAACTCTTACTCTGGCATCATGGTTAAGGTCTTAACTCTTACTCTGGACTAATGGTTAAGGTCTTAACTCTTACTCTGGACTAATGGTTAAGGTCTTAACTCTTACTCTGCCATCATGGTTAAGGTCTTAACTCTGACTCTGGCATCATGGTTAAGGTCTTAGACTCTTACTCTGGAATAATGGTTAAGGTCTTAACTCTTACTCTGGCATCACGGTTAAGGTCTTAACTCTTACTCTGGACTAATGGTTAAGGTCTTAACTATTACTCTGGGCTAATGGTTAAGGTCTTAACTCTTACTCTGGACTAATGGTTAAGGTCTTAACTCTTAATCTGGACTAATGGTTAAGGTCTTAGACTCTTACTCTGGCATCATGGTTAAGGTCTTAACTCTTACTCTGAACTAATGGTTAATGTCTTAACTCTTACTCTGGCATCATGTTTAAGTTCCTAACTCTTTCTGTGGCCTATTGGTTAAGGTCCTAACTCTTACTCTGGCATCATGGTTAAGGTCTTAACTCTTACTCTGGCATTATGGTTAAGGTCTTAACTCTTACTCTAGACTAATGGTTAAGGTCTTAACTCTTACTCTGGCATCACGGTTAAGGTCTTAACTCTTACTCTGGACTAATGGTTAAGGTCTTAACTCTTACTCTGGGCTAATGGTTAAGGTCTTAACTCTTACTCTGGACTAATGGTTAAGGTTTTAACTCTTACTCTGGCATCATGGTTAAGGTCTTAACTCTTACTCTGGACTAATGGTTAAGGTCTTAACTCTTACTCTGGACTATTGGTTAAGGCCTTAACTCTTACTCTGGGCTAATGATTAAGGTCTTAACTCTTACTCTGGCATCATGGTTAAGGTCTTAACTCTTACTCTGGCATCATGGTTAAGGTCTTAACTCTTACTCTGGACTAATGGTTAAGGTCTTAACTCTTACTCTGGACTAATGGTTAAGATCTTAACTCTTACTCTAGACTAATGGTTAAGGTTTTAACTCTTACTCTGGCATCATGGTTAAGGTCTTCGACTCTTACTCTGGACTAATGGTTAAGGTCTTAACTCTTACTCTGGACTAATGGTTAAGGTCTTAACTCTTACTCTGGCATCATGGTTAAGGTCTTAACTCTTACTCTGGACTAATGGTTAAAGTCTTAACTCTTACTCTGAGCTAATGGTCAAGGTCTTAACTCTTACTCTGGACTAATGGTTAAGGTCTTAACTCTTTCTCTGGACTAATGGTTAAGGTCTTATCTCTTACTCTGGACTAATGGTTAAGGTCTTAGGCTCTTACTCTGGCATCATGAATAAGGTCTTAGACTCTTACTCTGGACTACTGGTTAATGTCTTAACTCTTACTCTGGCATCATGGTTAAGGTCTTAACTCTCACTCTGGCATCATGGTTAAGGTCTTAACTCTTACTCTGTACTCATGGTTAAGGTCTTAACTCTTACTCTGGCATCATGGTTAAGGTCTTCACTCTTACTCTGGACTAATGGTTAAGGTCTTAACTCTTACTCTGGACTAATGGTTAAGGTCTTAACTCTTACTCTGGCATCATGGTTAAGGTCTTAACTCTTACTCTGGACTAATGGTTAAGGTCTTAACTTTTACTCCGGACTAATGGTTAAGGTTTTAACTCTTACTCTGGCATCATGGTTTAGGTCTTAACTCTTACTCTGGCATCATGGTTTAGGTTTTAGACTCTTACTCTGGACTAATGGTTAAGGTCTTAACTCTTACTCTGGCATCATGGTTAAGGTCTTAACTCTTACTCTGGACTAATGGTTAAGGTCTGAACTCTTACTCTGGACTAATGGTTAAGGTCTTAACTCTTACTCTGGACTAATGGTTAAGGTCTGAACTCTTACTCTGGACTAATGGTTAAGGTCTTAACTCTTACTCTGGACTAATGGTTTAGGTCTTATACTCTTACTCTGGACTAATGGTTAAGGTCTTAACTCTTACTCTGGCATCATGGTTAAGGTCTTAACTCTTACTCTGGACTAATGGTTAAGGTCTGAACTCTTACTCTGGCATCATGGTTAAGGTCTTAACTCTTGCTCTGGACTAATGGTTAAGGTCTGAACTCTTACTCTGGACTAATGGTTACGGTCTTAACTCTTACTCTGGACTAATGGTTAAGGTCTTAACTCTTACTCTGGACTAATGGTTAAGGTCTTACCTCTTACTCTGGACTAATGGTTAAGATCTTAACTCTTACTCTAAACTAATGGTTAAGGTCTTAACTTTTACTCTGGCATCATGGTTAAGGTCTTAACTCTCACTCTGGCATCATGGTTAAGGTCTTAACTCTTACTCTGGACTAATGGTTAAGGTCTTAACTCTTACTCCGGACTAATGGTTAAGGTCTTAACTCTTACTCTGGTATCATGGTTAAGGTCTTAACTCTCACTCTGGCATCATGGTTAAGGTCTTAACTCTTACTCTGTACTCATGGTTAAGGTCTTAACTCTTACTCTGGCATCATGGTTAAGGTCTTAACTCTTACTCTGGACTAATGGTTAAGGTCTTAACTCTTACTCTGGACTAATGGTTAAGGTCTTAACTCTTACTCTGGCATCATGGTTAAGGTCTTAACTCTTACTCTGGACTAATGGTTAAGGTCTTAACTCTTACTCTGGGCTAATGGTTAAGGTCTTAACTCTTACTCTGGACTAATGGTTAAGGTCTTAACTCTTACTCTGGACTAATGGTTAAGGTATTAACTCTTACTCTGGCATCATGGTTAAGGTCTTAACTCTTACTCTGGACTAATGGTTAAGGTCTTAACTCTTACTCCAGACTAATGGTTAAGGTCTTAACTCTTACTCTGGCATCATGGTTTAGGTCTTAACTTTTACTCTGGCATCATGGTTTAGGTCTTAGACTCTTACTCTGGACTAATGGTTAAGGTCTTAACTCTTACTCTGGCATCATGGTTAAGGTCTTAACTCTTACTCTGGACTAATGGTTAAGGTCTTAACTCTTACTCTGGCATCATGGTTAAGGTATTAACTCTTACTCTGGCATCATGGTTAAGGTCTTAACTCTTACTCTGGACTAATGGTTAAGGTCTTAACTCTTACTCTGGACTAATGGTTAAGGTCTTAACTCTTACTCTGCCATCATGGTTAAGGTCTTAACTCTGACTCTCGCATCATGGTTAAGGTCTTAAACTCTTACTCTGGAATAATGGTTAAGGTCTTAACTCTTACTCTGGCATCACGGTTAAGGTCTTAACTCTTACTCTGGACTAATGGTTAAGGTCTTAACTATTACTCTGGGCTAATGGTTAAGGTCTTAACTCTTACTCTGGACTATTGGTTAAGGTCTTAACTCTTACTCTGGACTAATGGTTAAGGTCTTAGACTCTTACTCTGGCATCATGGTTAAGGTCTTAACTCTTACTCTGAACTAATGGTTAATGTCTTAACTCTTACTCTGGCATCATGTTTAAGTTCCTAACTCTTTCTGTGGCCTATTGGTTAAGGTCCTAACTCTTACTCTGGCATCATGGTTAAGGTCTTAACTCTTACTCTGGCATCATGGTTAAGGTCTTAACTCTTACTCTAGACTAATGGTTAAGGTCTTAACTCTTACTCTGGCATCACGGTTAAGGTCTTAACTCTTACTCTGGACTAATGGTTAAGGTCTTAACTCTTACTCTGGGCTAATGGTTAAGGTCTTAACTCTTACTCTGGACTATTGGTTAAGGCCTTAACTCTTACTCTGGGCTAATGATTAAGGTCTTAACTCTTACTCTGGCATCATGGATAAGGTCTTAACTCTTACTCTGGACTAATGGTTAAGGTCTTAACTCTTACTCTGGACTAATGGTTAAGATCTTAACTCTTACTCTAGACTAATGGTTAAGGTTTTAACTCTTACTCTGGCATCATGGTTAAGGTCTTCGACTCTTACTCTGGACTAATGGTTAAGGTCTTAACTCTTACTCTGGACTAATGGTTACGGTCTTAACTCTTACTCTGGCATCATGGTTAAGGTCTTAACTCTTACTCTGGACTAATGGTTAAGGTCTTAACTCTTACTCTGAGCTAATGGTCAAGGTCTTAACTCTTACTCTGGACTAATGGTTAAGGTCTTAACTCTTTCTCTGGACTAATGGTTAAGGTCTTATCTCTTACTCTGGACTAATGGTTAAGGTCTTAGGCTCTTACTCTGGCATCATGAATAAGGTCTTAGACTCTTACTCTGGACTACTGGTTAATGTCTTAACTCTTACTCTGGCATCATGGTTAAGGTCTTAACTCTCACTCTGGCATCATGGTTAAGGTCTTAACTCTTACTCTGTACTCATGGTTAAGGTCTTAACTCTTACTCTGGCATCATGGTTAAGGTCTTCACTCTTACTCTGGACTAATGGTTAAGGTCTTAACTCTTACTCTGGACTAATGGTTAAGGTCTTAACTCTTACTCTGGCATCATGGTTAAGGTCTTAACTCTTACTCTGGACTAATGGTTAAGGTCTTAACTCTTACTCCGGACTAATGGTTAAGGTTTTAACTCTTACTCTGGCATCATGGTTTAGGTCTTAACTCTTACTCTGGCATCATGGTTTAGGTTTTAGACTCTTACTCTGGACTAATGGTTAAGGTCTTAACTCTTACTCTGGCATCATGGTTAAGGTCTTAACTCTTACTCTGGACTAATGGTTAAGGTCTGAACTCTTACTCTGGACTAATGGTTAAGGTCTTAACTCTTACTCTGGACTAATGGTTAAGGTCTGAACTCTTACTCTGGACTAATGGTTATGGTCTTAACTCTTACTCTGGACTAATGGTTTAGGTCTTAGACTCTTACTCTGGACTAATGGTTAAGGTCTTAACTCTTACTCTGGCATCATGGTTAAGGTCTTAACTCTTACTCTGGACTAATGGTTAAGGTCTGAACTCTTACTCTGGCATCATGGTTAAGGTCTTAACTCTTACTCTGGACTAATGGTTAAGGTCTGAACTCTTACTCTGGACTAATGGTTAAGGTCTTAACTCTTACTCTGGACTAATGGTTAAGGTCTTAACTCTTACTCTGGACTAATGGTTAAGGTCTTACCTCTTACTCTTGACTAATGGTTAAGGTCTTAACTCTTACTCTGGACTAATGGTTAAGATCTTAACTCTTACTCTAAACTAATGGTTAAGGTTTTAACTCTTACTCTGGCATCATGGTTAAGGTCTTCGACTCTTACTCTGGACTAATGGTTAAGGTCTTAACTCTTACTCTGGACTAATGGTTAAGGTCTTAACTCTTACTCTGGCATCATGGTTAAGGTCTTGACTCTTACTCTGGACTAATGGTTAAGGTCTTAACTCTTACTCTGGGCTAATGGTTAAGGTCTTAACTCTCACTCTGGACTAATGGTTAAGGTCTTAACTCTTACTCTAGACTAATGGTTAAGGTCTTAACTCTTACTCTGGCATCATGGTTAAGGTCTTAACTCTTACTCTGGACTAATGGTTAAGGTCTTAACTCTTACTCCAGACTAATGGTTAAGGTCTTAACTCTTACTCTGGCATCATGGTTTAGGTCTTAACTCTTACTCTGGCATCATGGTTTAGGTCTTAGACTCTTACTCTGGACTAATGGTTAAGGTCTTAACTCTTACTCTGGCATCATGGTTAAGGTCTTAACTCTTACTCTGGACTAATGGTTAAGGTCTTAACTCTTACTCTGGCATCATGGTTAAGGTATTAACTCTTACTCTGGCATCATGGTTACGGTCTTAACTCTTACTCTGGACTAATGGTTAAGGTCTTAACTCTTACTCTGGACTAATGGTTAAGGTCTTAACTCTTACTCTGCCATCATGGTTAAGGTCTTAACTCTGACTCTGGCATCATGGTTAAGGTCTTAGACTCTTACTCTGGAATAATGGTTAAGGTCTTAACTCTTACTCTGGCATCACGGTTAAGGTCTTAACTCTTACTCTGGACTAATGGTTAAGGTCTTAACTATTACTCTGGGCTAATGGTTAAGGTCTTAACTCTTACTCTGGACTAATGGTTAAGGTCTTAACTCTTAATCTGGACTAATGGTTAAGGTCTTAGACTCCTACTCTGGCATCATGGTTAAGGTCTTAACTCTTACTCTGAACTAATGGTTAATGTCTTAACTCTTACTCTGGCATCATGTTTAAGTTCCTAACTCTTTCTGTGGCCTATTGGTTAAGGTCCTAACTCTTACTCTGGCATCATGGTTAAGGTCTTAACTCTTACTCTGGCATCATGGTTAAGGTCTTAACTCTTACTCTAGACTAATGGTTAAGGTCTTAACTCTTACTCTGGCATCACGGTTAAGGTCTTAACTCTTACTCTGGACTAATGGTTAAGGTCTTAACTCTTACTCTGGGCTAATGGTTAAGGTCTTAATTCTTACTCTGGACTAATGGTTAAGGTTTTAACTCTTACTCTGGCATCATGGTTAAGGTCTTAACTCTTACTCTGGACTAATGGTTAAGGTCTTAACTCTTACTCTGGACTATTGGTTAAGGCCTTAACTCTTACTCTGGGCTAATGATTAAGGTCTTAACTCTTACTCTGGCATCATGGTTAAGGTCTTAACTCTTACTCTGGACTAATGGTTAAGGTCTTAACTCTTACTCTGGACTAATGGTTAAGATCTTAACTCTTACTCTAGACTAATGGTTAAGGTTTTAACTCTTACTCTGGCATCATGGTTAAGGTCTTCGACTCTTACTCTGGACTAATGGTTAAGGTCTTAACTCTTACTCTGGACTAATGGTTAAGGTCTTAACTCTTACTCTGGCATCATGGTTAAGGTCTTAACTCTTACTCTGGACTAATGGTTAAGGTCTTAACTCTTACTCTGAGCTAATGGTCAAGGTCTTAACTCTTACTCTGGACTAATGGTTAAGGTCTTAACTCTTTCTCTGGACTAATGGTTAAGGTCTTATCTCTTACTCTGGACTAATGGTTAAGGTCTTAGGCTCTTACTCTGGCATCATGAATAAGGTCTTAGACTCTTACTCTGGACTACTGGTTAATGTCTTAACTCTTACTCTGGCATCATGGTTAAGGTCTTAACTCTCACTCTGGCATCATGGTTAAGGTCTTAACTCTTACTCTGTACTCATGGTTAAGGTCTTAACTCTTACTCTGGCATCATGGTTAAGGTATTCACTCTTACTCTGGACTAATGGTTAAGGTCTTAACTCTTACTCTGGACTAATGGTTAAGGTCTTAACTCTTACTCTGGCATCATGGTTAAGGTCTTAACTCTTACTCTGGACTAATGGTTAAGGTCTTAACTCTTACTCCGGACTAATGGTTAAGGTTTTAACTCTTACTCTGGCATCATGGTTTAGGTCTTAACTCTTACTCTGGCATCATGGTTTAGGTTTTAGACTCTTACTCTGGACTAATGGTTAAGGTCTTAACTCTTACTCTGGCATCATGGTTAAGGTCTTAACTCTTACTCTGGACTAATGGTTAAGGTCTGAACTCTTACTCTGGACTAATGGTTAAGGTCTTAACTCTTACTCTGGACTAATGGTTAAGGTCTGAACTCTTACTCTGGACTAATGGTTAAGGTCTTAACTCTTACTCTGGACTAATGGTTTAGGTCTTATACTCTTACTCTGGACTAATGGTTAAGGTCTTAACTCTTACTCTGGCATCATGGTTAAGGTCTTAACTCTTACTCTGGACTAATGGTTAAGGTCTGAACTCTTACTCTGGCATCATGGTTAAGGTCTTAACTCTTACTCTGGACTAATGGTTAAGGTCTGAACTCTTACTCTGGACTAATGGTTAAGGTCTTAACTCTTACTCTGGACTAATGGTTAAGGTCTTAACTCTTACTCTGGACTAATGGTTAAGGTCTTACCTCTTACTCTGGACTAATGGTTAAGGTCTTAACTCTTACTCTGGACTAATGGTTAAGATCTTAACTCTTACTCTAAACTAATGGTTAAGGTTTTAACTCTTACTCTGGCATCATGGTTAAGGTCTTCGACTCTTACTCTGGACTAATGGTTAAGGTCTTAACTCTTACTCTGGACTAATGGTTAAGGTCTTAACTCTTACTCTGGCATCATGGTTAAGGTCTTAACTCTTACTCTGGACTAATGGTTAAGGTCTTAACTCTTACTCTGGGCTAATGGTTAAGGTCTTAACTCTTACTCTGGACTAATGGTTAAGGTCTTAACTCTTACTCTGGACTAATGGTTAAGGTATTAACTCTTACTCTGGCATCATGGTTAAGGTCTTAACTCTTACTCTGGACTAATGGTTAAGGTCTTAACTCTTACTCCAGACTAATGGTTAAGGTCTTAACTCTTACTCTGGCATCATGGTTTAGGTCTTAACTTTTACTCTGGCATCATGGTTTAGGTCTTAGACTCTTACTCTGGACTAATGGTTAAGGTCTTAACTCTTACTCTGGCATCATGGTTAAGGTCTTAACTCTTACTCTGGACTAATGGTTAAGGTCTTAACTCTTACTCTGGCATCATGGTTAAGGTATTAACTCTTACTCTGGCATCATGGTTAAGGTCTTAACTCTTACTCTGGACTAATGGTTAAGGTCTTAACTCTTACTCTGGACTAATGGTTAAGGTCTTAACTCTTACTCTGCCATCATGGTTAAGGTCTTAACTCTGACTCTGGCATCATGGTTAAGGTCTTAAACTCTTACTCTGGAATAATGGTTAAGGTCTTAACTCTTACTCTGGCATCACGGTTAAGGTCTTAACTCTTACTCTGGACTAATGGTTAAGGTCTTAACTATTACTCTGGGCTAATGGTTAAGGTCTTAACTCTTACTCTGGACTATTGGTTAAGGTCTTAACTCTTACTCTGGACTAATGGTTAAGGTCTTAGACTCTTACTCTGGCATCATGGTTAAGGTCTTAACTCTTACTCTGAACTAATGGTTAATGTCTTAACTCTTACTCTGGCATCATGTTTAAGTTCCTAACTCTTTCTGTGGCCTATTGGTTAAGGTCCTAACTCTTACTCTGGCATCATGGTTAAGGTCTTAACTCTTACTCTGGCATCATGGTTAAGGTCTTAACTCTTACTCTAGACTAATGGTTAAGGTCTTAACTCTTACTCTGGCATCACGGTTAAGGTCTTAACTCTTACTCTGGACTAATGGTTAAGGTCTTAACTCTTACTCTGGGCTAATGGTTAAGGTCTTAACTCTTACTCTGGACTATTGGTTAAGGCCTTAACTCTTACTCTGGGCTAATGATTAAGGTCTTAACTCTTACTCTGGCATCATGGTTAAGGTCTTAACTCTTACTCTGGACTAATGGTTAAGGTCTTAACTCTTACTCTGGACTAATGGTTAAGGTCTTACCTCTTACTCTGGACTAATGGTTAAGATCTTAACTCTTACTCTAAACTAATGGTTAAGGTTTTAACTCTTACTCTGGCATCATGGTTAAGGTCTTCGACTCTTACTCTGGACTAATGGTTAAGGTCTTAACTCTTACTCTGGACTAATGGTTAAGGTCTTAACTCTTACTCTGGCATCATGGTTAAGGTCTTAACTCTTACTCTGGACTAATGGTTAAGGTCTTAACTCTTACTCTGGGCTAATGGTTAAGGTCTTAACTCTTACTCTGGACTAATGGTTAAGGTCTTAACTCTTACTCTGGACTAATGGTTAAGGTATTAACTCTTACTCTGGCATCATGGTTAAGGTCTTAACTCTTACTCTGGACTAATGGTTAAGGTCTTAACTCTTACTCCAGACTAATGGTTAAGGTCTTAACTCTTACTCTGGCATCATGGTTTAGGTCTTAACTTTTACTCTGGCATCATGGTTTAGGTCTTAGACTCTTACTCTGGACTAATGGTTAAGGTCTTAACTCTTACTCTGGCATCATGGTTAAGGTCTTAACTCTTACTCTGGACTAATGGTTAAGGTCTTAACTCTTACTCTGGCATCATGGTTAAGGTATTAACTCTTACTCTGGCATCATGGTTAAGGTCTTAACTCTTACTCTGGACTAATGGTTAAGGTCTTAACTCTTACTCTGGACTAATGGTTAAGGTCTTAACTCTTACTCTGCCATCATGGTTAAGGTCTTAACTCTGACTCTCGCATCATGGTTAAGGTCTTAAACTCTTACTCTGGAATAATGGTTAAGGTCTTAACTCTTACTCTGGACTAATGGTTAAGGTCTTAACTCTTACTCTGGCATCATGGTTAAGGTCTTAGACTCTTACTCTGGACTAATGGTTAAGGTCTTAACTCTTACTCTGGCATCATGGTTAAGGTCTTAACTCTTACTCTGGACTAATGGTTAAGGTCTTAGACTCTTACTCTGGACTAATGGTTAAGGTCCTAACTCTTTCTCTGGGCTAATGGTTAAGGTCTTAGACTCTTACTCTGGCATCATGGTTAAGGTCTTAACTCTTACTCTGGACTAATGGTTAAGGTCTTAACTCTTACTCTGGACTAATGGTTAAGATCTTAACTCTTACTCTAGACTAATGGTTAAGGTTTTAACTCTTACTCTGGCATCATGGTTAAGGTCTTCGACTCTTACTCTGGACTAATGGTTAAGGTCTTAACTCTTACTCTGGACTAATGGTTAAGGTCTTAACTCTTACTCTGGCATCATGGTTAAGGTCTTAACTCTTACTCTGGACTAATGGTTAAGGTCTTAACTTTTACTCCGGACTAATGGTTAAGGTTTTAACTCTTACTCTGGCATCATGGTTTAGGTCTTAACTCTTACTCTGGCATCATGGTTTAGGTTTTAGACTCTTACTCTGGACTAATGGTTAAGGTCTTAACTCTTACTCTGGCATCATGGTTAAGGTCTTAACTCTTACTCTGGACTAATGGTTAAGGTCTGAACTCTTACTCTGGACTAATGGTTAAGGTCTTAACTCTTACTCTGGACTAATGGTTAAGGTCTGAACTCTTACTCTGGACTAATGGTTAAGGTCTTAACTCTTACTCTGGACTAATGGTTTAGGTCTTATACTCTTACTCTGGACTAATGGTTAAGGTCTTAACTCTTACTCTGGCATCATGGTTAAGGTCTTAACTCTTACTCTGGACTAATGGTTAAGGTCTGAACTCTTACTCTGGCATCATGGTTAAGGTCTTAACTCTTACTCTGGACTAATGGTTAAGGTCTGAACTCTTACTCTGGACTAATGGTTAAGGTCTTAACTCTTACTCTGGACTAATGGTTAAGGTCTTAACTCTTACTCTGGACTAATGGTTAAGGTCTTACCTCTTACTCTGGACTAATGGTTAAGATCTTAACTCTTACTCTAAACTAATGGTTAAGGTTTTAACTCTTACTCTGGCATCATGGTTAAGGTCTTCGACTCTTACTCTGGACTAATGGTTAAGGTCTTAACTCTTACTCTGGACTAATGGTTAAGGTCTTAACTCTTACTCTGGCATCATGGTTAAGGTCTTAACTCTTACTCTGGACTAATGGTTAAGGTCTTAACTCTTACTCTGGGCTAATGGTTAAGGTCTTAACTCTTACTCTGGACTAATGGTTAAGGTCTTAACTCTTACTCTGGACTAATGGTTAAGGTATTAACTCTTACTCTGGCATCATGGTTAAGGTCTTAACTCTTACTCTGGACTAATGGTTAAGGTCTTAACTCTTACTCCAGACTAATGGTTAAGGTCTTAACTCTTACTCTGGCATCATGGTTTAGGTCTTAACTTTTACTCTGGCATCATGGTTTAGGTCTTAGACTCTTACTCTGGACTAATGGTTAAGGTCTTAACTCTTACTCTGGCATCATGGTTAAGGTCTTAACTCTTACTCTGGACTAATGGTTAAGGTCTTAACTCTTACTCTGGCATCATGGTTAAGGTATTAACTCTTACTCTGGCATCATGGTTAAGGTCTTAACTCTTACTCTGGACTAATGGTTAAGGTCTTAACTCTTACTCTGGACTAATGGTTAAGGTCTTAACTCTTACTCTGCCATCATGGTTAAGGTCTTAACTCTGACTCTCGCATCATGGTTAAGGTCTTAAACTCTTACTCTGGAATAATGGTTAAGGTCTTAACTCTTACTCTGGCATCACGGTTAAGGTCTTAACTCTTACTCTGGACTAATGGTTAAGGTCTTAACTATTACTCTGGGCTAATGGTTAAGGTCTTAACTCTTACTCTGGACTATTGGTTAAGGTCTTAACTCTTACTCTGGACTAATGGTTAAGGTCTTAGACTCTTACTCTGGCATCATGGTTAAGGTCTTAACTCTTACTCTGAACTAATGGTTAATGTCTTAACTCTTACTCTGGCATCATGTTTAAGTTCCTAACTCTTTCTGTGGCCTATTGGTTAAGGTCCTAACTCTTACTCTGGCATCATGGTTAAGGTCTTAACTCTTACTCTGGCATCATGGTTAAGGTCTTAACTCTTACTCTAGACTAATGGTTAAGGTCTTAACTCTTACTCTGGCATCACGGTTAAGGTCTTAACTCTTACTCTGGACTAATGGTTAAGGTCTTAACTCTTACTCTGGGCTAATGGTTAAGGTCTTAACTCTTACTCTGGACTATTGGTTAAGGCCTTAACTCTTACTCTGGCATCATGGTTAAGGTCTTCGACTCTTACTCTGGACTAATGGTTAAGGTCTTAACTCTTACTCTGGACTAATGGTTAAGGTCTTAACTCTTACTCTGGCATCATGGTTAAGGTCTTAACTCTTACTCTGGACTAATGGTTAAGGTCTTAACTCTTACTCTGGGCTAATGGTTAAGGTCTTAACTCTTACTCTGGACTAATGGTTAAGGTCTTAACTCTTACTCTGGACTAATGGTTAAGGTATTAACTCTTACTCTGGCATCATGGTTAAGGTCTTAACTCTTACTCTGGACTAATGGTTAAGGTCTTAACTCTTACTCCAGACTAATGGTTAAGGTCTTAACTCTTACTCTGGCATCATGGTTTAGGTCTTAACTTTTACTCTGGCATCATGGTTTAGGTCTTAGACTCTTACTCTGGACTAATGGTTAAGGTCTTAACTCTTACTCTGGCATCATGGTTAAGGTCTTAACTCTTACTCTGGACTAATGGTTAAGGTCTTAACTCTTACTCTGGCATCATGGTTAAGGTATTAACTCTTACTCTGGCATCATGGTTAAGGTCTTAACTCTTACTCTGGACTAATGGTTAAGGTCTTAACTCTTACTCTGCCATCATGGTTAAGGTCTTAACTCTGACTCTCGCATCATGGTTAAGGTCTTAAACTCTTACTCTGGAATAATGGTTAAGGTCTTAACTCTTACTCTGGCATCACGGTTAAGGTCTTAACTCTTACTCTGGACTAATGGTTAAGGTCTTAACTATTACTCTGGGCTAATGGTTAAGGTCTTAACTCTTACTCTGGACTATTGGTTAAGGTCTTAACTCTTACTCTGGACTAATGGTTAAGGTCTTAGACTCTTACTCTGGCATCATGGTTAAGGTCTTAACTCTTACTCTGAACTAATGGTTAATGTCTTAACTCTTACTCTGGCATCATGTTTAAGTTCCTAACTCTTTCTGTGGCCTATTGGTTAAGGTCCTAACTCTTACTCTGGCATCATGGTTAAGGTCTTAACTCTTACTCTGGCATCATGGTTAAGGTCTTAACTCTTACTCTAGACTAATGGTTAAGGTCTTAACTCTTACTCTGGCATCACGGTTAAGGTCTTAACTCTTACTCTGGACTAATGGTTAAGGTCTTAACTCTTACTCTGGGCTAATGGTTAAGGTCTTAACTCTTACTCTGGACTATTGGTTAAGGCCTTAACTCTTACTCTGGGCTAATGATTAAGGTCTTAACTCTTACTCTGGCATCATGGATAAGGTCTTAACTCTTACTCTGGACTAATGGTTAAGGTCTTAACTCTTACTCTGGACTAATGGTTAAGATCTTAACTCTTACTCTAGACTAATGGTTAAGGTTTTAACTCTTACTCTGGCATCATGGTTAAGGTCTTCGACTCTTACTCTGGACTAATGGTTAAGGTCTTAACTCTTACTCTGGACTAATGGTTACGGTCTTAACTCTTACTCTGGCATCATGGTTAAGGTCTTAACTCTTACTCTGGACTAATGGTTAAGGTCTTAACTCTTACTCTGAGCTAATGGTCAAGGTCTTAACTCTTACTCTGGACTAATGGTTAAGGTCTTAACTCTTTCTCTGGACTAATGGTTAAGGTCTTATCTCTTACTCTGGACTAATGGTTAAGGTCTTAGGCTCTTACTCTGGCATCATGAATAAGGTCTTAGACTCTTACTCTGGACTACTGGTTAATGTCTTAACTCTTACTCTGGCATCATGGTTAAGGTCTTAACTCTCACTCTGGCATCATGGTTAAGGTCTTAACTCTTACTCTGTACTCATGGTTAAGGTCTTAACTCTTACTCTGGCATCATGGTTAAGGTCTTCACTCTTACTCTGGACTAATGGTTAAGGTCTTAACTCTTACTCTGGACTAATGGTTAAGGTCTGAACTCTTACTCTGGACTAATGGTTAAGGTCTTAACTCTTACTCTGGACTAATGGTTAAGGTCTGAACTCTTACTCTGGACTAATGGTTAAGGTCTGAACACTTACTCTGGACTAATGGTTAGGTCTTAACTCTTACTCTGGACTAATGGTTTAGGTCTTAGACTCTTACTCTGGACTAATGGTTAAGGTCTTAACTCTTACTCTGGCATCATGGTTAAGGTCTTAACTCTTACTCTGGACTAATGGTTAAGGTCTGAACTCTTACTCTGGCATCATGGTTAAGGTCTTAACTCTTACTCTGGACTAATGGTTAAGGTCTGAACTCTTACTCTGGACTAATGGTTAAGGTCTTAACTCTTACTCTGGACTAATGGTTAAGGTCTTAACTCTTACTCTGGACTAATGGTTAAGGTCTTACCTCTTACTCTGGACTAATGGTTAAGGTCTTAACTCTTACTCTGGACTAATGGTTAAGATCTTAACTCTTACTCTAAACTAATGGTTAAGGTTTTAACTCTTACTCTGGCATCATGGTTAAGGTCTTCGACTCTTACTCTGGACTAATGGTTAAGGTCTTAACTCTTACTCTGGACTAATGGTTAAGGTCTTAACTCTTACTCTGGCATCATGGTTAAGGTCTTAACTCTTACTCTGGACTAATGGTTAAGGTCTTAACTCTTACTCTGGGCTAATGGTTAAGGTCTTAACTCTCACTCTGGACTAATGGTTAAGGTCTTAACTCTTACTCTAGACTAATGGTTAAGGTCTTAACTCTTACTCTGGCATCATGGTTAAGGTCTTAACTCTTACTCTGGACTAATGGTTAAGGTCTTAACTCTTACTCCAGACTAATGGTTAAGGTCTTAACTCTTACTCTGGCATCATGGTTTAGGTCTTAACTCTTACTCTGGCATCATGGTTTAGGTCTTAGACTCTTACTCTGGACTAATGGTTAAGGTCTTAACTCTTACTCTGGCATCATGGTTAAGGTCTTAACTCTTACTCTGGACTAATGGTTAAGGTCTTAACTCTTACTCTGGCATCATGGTTAAGGTATTAACTCTTACTCTGGCATCATGGTTAAGGTCTTAACTCTTACTCTGGACTAATGGTTAAGGTCTTAACTCTTACTCTGGACTAATGGTTAAGGTCTTAACTCTTACTCTGCCATCATGGTTAAGGTCTTAACTCTGACTCTGGCATCATGGTTAAGGTCTTAGACTCTTACTCTGGAATAATGGTTAAGGTCTTAACTCTTACTCTGGCATCACGGTTAAGGTCTTAACTCTTACTCTGGACTAATGGTTAAGGTCTTAACTATTACTCTGGGCTAATGGTTAAGGTCTTAACTCTTACTCTGGACTAATGGTTAAGGTCTTAACTCTTAATCTGGACTAATGGTTAAGGTCTTAGACTCCTACTCTGGCATCATGGTTAAGGTCTTAACTCTTACTCTGAACTAATGGTTAATGTCTTAACTCTTACTCTGGCATCATGTTTAAGTTCCTAACTCTTTCTGTGGCCTATTGGTTAAGGTCCTAACTCTTACTCTGGCATCATGGTTAAGGTCTTAACTCTTACTCTGGCATCATGGTTAAGGTCTTAACTCTTACTCTAGACTAATGGTTAAGGTCTTAACTCTTACTCTGGCATCACGGTTAAGGTCTTAACTCTTACTCTGGACTAATGGTTAAGGTCTTAACTCTTACTCTGGGCTAATGGTTAAGGTCTTAATTCTTACTCTGGACTAATGGTTAAGGTTTTAACTCTTACTCTGGCATCATGGTTAAGGTCTTAACTCTTACTCTGGACTAATGGTTAAGGTCTTAACTCTTACTCTGGACTATTGGTTAAGGCCTTAACTCTTACTCTGGGCTAATGATTAAGGTCTTAACTCTTACTCTGGCATCATGGTTAAGGTCTTAACTCTTACTCTGGACTAATGGTTAAGGTCTTAACTCTTACTCTGGACTAATGGTTAAGATCTTAACTCTTACTCTAGACTAATGGTTAAGGTGTTAACTCTTACTCTGGCATCATGGTTAAGGTCTTCGACTCTTACTCTGGACTAATGGTTAAGGTCTTAACTCTTACTCTGGACTAATGGTTAAGGTCTTAACTCTTACTCTGGCATCATGGTTAAGGTCTTAACTCTTACTCTGGACTAATGGTTAAGGTCTTAACTCTTACTCTGAGCTAATGGTCAAGGTCTTAACTCTTACTCTGGACTAATGGTTAAGGTCTTAACTCTTTCTCTGGACTAATGGTTAAGGTCTTATCTCTTACTCTGGACTAATGGTTAAGGTCTTAGGCTCTTACTCTGGCATCATGAATAAGGTCTTAGACTCTTACTCTGGACTACTGGTTAATGTCTTAACTCTTACTCTGGCATCATGGTTAAGGTCTTAACTCTCACTCTGGCATCATGGTTAAGGTCTTAACTCTTACTCTGTACTCATGGTTAAGGTCTTAACTCTTACTCTGGCATCATGGTTAAGGTATTCACTCTTACTCTGGACTAATGGTTAAGGTCTTAACTCTTACTCTGGACTAATGGTTAAGGTCTTAACTCTTACTCTGGCATCATGGTTAAGGTCTTAACTCTTACTCTGGACTAATGGTTAAGGTCTTAACTCTTACTCCGGACTAATGGTTAAGGTTTTAACTCTTACTCTGGCATCATGGTTTAGGTCTTAACTCTTACTCTGGCATCATGGTTTAGGTTTTAGACTCTTACTCTGGACTAATGGTTAAGGTCTTAACTCTTACTCTGGCATCATGGTTAAGGTCTTAACTCTTACTCTGGACTAATGGTTAAGGTCTGAACTCTTACTCTGGACTAATGGTTAAGGTCTTAACTCTTACTCTGGACTAATGGTTAAGGTCTGAACTCTTACTCTGGACTAATGGTTAAGGTCTTAACTCTTACTCTGGACTAATGGTTTAGGTCTTATACTCTTACTCTGGACTAATGGTTAAGGTCTTAACTCTTACTCTGGCATCATGGTTAAGGTCTTAACTCTTACTCTGGACTAATGGTTAAGGTCTGAACTCTTACTCTGGCATCATGGTTAAGGTCTTAACTCTTACTCTGGACTAATGGTTAAGGTCTGAACTCTTACTCTGGACTAATGGTTAAGGTCTTAACTCTTACTCTGGACTAATGGTTAAGGTCTTAACTCTTACTCTGGACTAATGGTTAAGGTCTTACCTCTTACTCTGGACTAATGGTTAAGGTCTTAACTCTTACTCTGGACTAATGGTTAAGATCTTAACTCTTACTCTAAACTAATGGTTAAGGTTTTAACTCTTACTCTGGCATCATGGTTAAGGTCTTCGACTCTTACTCTGGACTAATGGTTAAGGTCTTAACTCTTACTCTGGACTAATGGTTAAGGTCTTAACTCTTACTCTGGCATCATGGTTAAGGTCTTAACTCTTACTCTGGACTAATGGTTAAGGTCTTAACTCTTACTCTGGGCTAATGGTTAAGGTCTTAACTCTTACTCTGGACTAATGGTTAAGGTCTTAACTCTTACTCTGGACTAATGGTTAAGGTATTAACTCTTACTCTGGCATCATGGTTAAGGTCTTAACTCTTACTCTGGACTAATGGTTAAGGTCTTAACTCTTACTCCAGACTAATGGTTAAGGTCTTAACTCTTACTCTGGCATCATGGTTTAGGTCTTAACTTTTACTCTGGCATCATGGTTTAGGTCTTAGACTCTTACTCTGGACTAATGGTTAAGGTCTTAACTCTTACTCTGGCATCATGGTTAAGGTCTTAACTCTTACTCTGGACTAATGGTTAAGGTCTTAACTCTTACTCTGGCATCATGGTTAAGGTATTAACTCTTACTCTGGCATCATGGTTAAGGTCTTAACTCTTACTCTGGACTAATGGTTAAGGTCTTAACTCTTACTCTGGACTAATGGTTAAGGTCTTAACTCTTACTCTGCCATCATGGTTAAGGTCTTAACTCTGACTCTGGCATCATGGTTAAGGTCTTAAACTCTTACTCTGGAATAATGGTTAAGGTCTTAACTCTTACTCTGGCATCACGGTTAAGGTCTTAACTCTTACTCTGGACTAATGGTTAAGGTCTTAACTATTACTCTGGGCTAATGGTTAAGGTCTTAACTCTTACTCTGGACTATTGGTTAAGGTCTTAACTCTTACTCTGGACTAATGGTTAAGGTCTTAGACTCTTACTCTGGCATCATGGTTAAGGTCTTAACTCTTACTCTGAACTAATGGTTAATGTCTTAACTCTTACTCTGGCATCATGTTTAAGTTCCTAACTCTTTCTGTGGCCTATTGGTTAAGGTCCTAACTCTTACTCTGGCATCATGGTTAAGGTCTTAACTCTTACTCTGGCATCATGGTTAAGGTCTTAACTCTTACTCTAGACTAATGGTTAAGGTCTTAACTCTTACTCTGGCATCACGGTTAAGGTCTTAACTCTTACTCTGGACTAATGGTTAAGGTCTTAACTCTTACTCTGGGCTAATGGTTAAGGTCTTAACTCTTACTCTGGACTATTGGTTAAGGCCTTAACTCTTACTCTGGGCTAATGATTAAGGTCTTAACTCTTACTCTGGCATCATGGTTAAGGTCTTAACTCTTACTCTGGACTAATGGTTAAGGTCTTAACTCTTACTCTGGACTAATGGTTAAGGTCTTACCTCTTACTCTGGACTAATGGTTAAGATCTTAACTCTTTCTCTAAACTAATGGTTAAGGTTTTAACTCTTACTCTGGCATCATGGTTAAGGTCTTCGACTCTTACTCTGGACTAATGGTTAAGGTCTTAACTCTTACTCTGGACTAATGGTTAAGGTCTTAACTCTTACTCTGGCATCATGGTTAAGGTCTTAACTCTTACTCTGGACTAATGGTTAAGGTCTTAACTCTTACTCTGGGCTAATGGTTAAGGTCTTAACTCTTACTCTGGACTAATGGTTAAGGTCTTAACTCTTACTCTGGACTAATGGTTAAGGTATTAACTCTTACTCTGGCATCATGGTTAAGGTCTTAACTCTTACTCTGGACTAATGGTTAAGGTCTTAACTCTTACTCCAGACTAATGGTTAAGGTCTTAACTCTTACTCTGGCATCATGGTTTAGGTCTTAACTTTTACTCTGGCATCATGGTTTAGGTCTTAGACTCTTACTCTGGACTAATGGTTAAGGTCTTAACTCTTACTCTGGCATCATGGTTAAGGTCTTAACTCTTACTCTGGACTAATGGTTAAGGTCTTAACTCTTACTCTGGCATCATGGTTAAGGTATTAACTCTTACTCTGGCATCATGGTTAAGGTCTTAACTCTTACTCTGGACTAATGGTTAAGGTCTTAACTCTTACTCTGGACTAATGGTTAAGGTCTTAACTCTTACTCTGCCATCATGGTTAAGGTCTTAACTCTGACTCTCGCATCATGGTTAAGGTCTTAAACTCTTACTCTGGAATAATGGTTAAGGTCTTAACTCTTACTCTGGCATCACGGTTAAGGTCTTAACTCTTACTCTGGACTAATGGTTAAGGTCTTAACTATTACTCTGGGCTAATGGTTAAGGTCTTAACTCTTACTCTGGACTATTGGTTAAGGTCTTAACTCTTACTCTGGACTAATGGTTAAGGTCTTAGACTCTTACTCTGGCATCATGGTTAAGGTCTTAACTCTTACTCTGAACTAATGGTTAATGTCTTAACTCTTACTCTGGCATCATGTTTAAGTTCCTAACTCTTTCTGTGGCCTATTGGTTAAGGTCCTAACTCTTACTCTGGCATCATGGTTAAGGTCTTAACTCTTACTCTGGCATCATGGTTAAGGTCTTAACTCTTACTCTAGACTAATGGTTAAGGTCTTAACTCTTACTCTGGCATCACGGTTAAGGTCTTAACTCTTACTCTGGACTAATGGTTAAGGTCTTAACTCTTACTCTGGGCTAATGGTTAAGGTCTTAACTCTTACTCTGGACTATTGGTTAAGGCCTTAACTCTTACTCTGGGCTAATGATTAAGGTCTTAACTCTTACTCTGGCATCATGGATAAGGTCTTAACTCTTACTCTGGACTAATGGTTAAGGTCTTAACTCTTACTCTGGACTAATGGTTAAGATCTTAACTCTTACTCTAGACTAATGGTTAAGGTTTTAACTCTTACTCTGGCATCATGGTTAAGGTCTTCGACTCTTACTCTGGACTAATGGTTAAGGTCTTAACTCTTACTCTGGACTAATGGTTACGGTCTTAACTCTTACTCTGGCATCATGGTTAAGGTCTTAACTCTTACTCTGGACTAATGGTTAAGGTCTTAACTCTTACTCTGAGCTAATGGTCAAGGTCTTAACTCTTACTCTGGACTAATGGTTAAGGTCTTAACTCTTTCTCTGGACTAATGGTTAAGGTCTTATCTCTTACTCTGGACTAATGGTTAAGGTCTTAGGCTCTTACTCTGGCATCATGAATAAGGTCTTAGACTCTTACTCTGGACTACTGGTTAATGTCTTAACTCTTACTCTGGCATCATGGTTAAGGTCTTAACTCTCACTCTGGCATCATGGTTAAGGTCTTAACTCTTACTCTGTACTCATGGTTAAGGTCTTAACTCTTACTCTGGCATCATGGTTAAGGTCTTCACTCTTACTCTGGACTAATGGTTAAGGTCTTAACTCTTACTCTGGACTAATGGTTAAGGTCTTAACTCTTACTCTGGCATCATGGTTAAGGTCTTAACTCTTACTCTGGACTAATGGTTAAGGTCTTAACTCTTACTCCGGACTAATGGTTAAGGTTTTAACTCTTACTCTGGCATCATGGTTTAGGTCTTAACTCTTACTCTGGCATCATGGTTTAGGTTTTAGACTCTTACTCTGGACTAATGGTTAAGGTCTTAACTCTTACTCTGGCATCATGGTTAAGGTCTTAACTCTTACTCTGGACTAATGGTTAAGGTCTGAACTCTTACTCTGGACTAATGGTTAAGGTCTTAACTCTTACTCTGGACTAATGGTTAAGGTCTTAACTCTTACTCTGGACTAATGGTTAAGGTCTTAACTCTTACTCTGGACTAATGGTTTAGGTCTTAGACTCTTACTCTGGACTAATGGTTAAGGTCTTAACTCTTACTCTGGCATCATGGTTAAGGTCTTAACTCTTACTCTGGACTAATGGTTAAGGTCTGAACTCTTACTCTGGCATCATGGTTAAGGTCTTAACTCTTACTCTGGACTAATGGTTAAGGTCTGAACTCTTACTCTGGACTAATGGTTAAGGTCTTAACTCTTACTCTGGACTAATGGTTAAGGTCTTAACTCTTACTCTGGACTAATGGTTAAGGTCTTACCTCTTACTCTGGACTAATGGTTAAGGTCTTAACTCTTACTCTGGACTAATGGTTAAGATCTTAACTCTTACTCTAAACTAATGGTTAAGGTTTTAACTCTTACTCTGGCATCATGGTTAAGGTCTTCGACTCTTACTCTGGACTAATGGTTAAGGTCTTAACTCTTACTCTGGACTAATGGTTAAGGTCTTAACTCTTACTCTGGCATCATGGTTAAGGTCTTGACTCTTACTCTGGACTAATGGTTAAGGTCTTAACTCTTACTCTGGGCTAATGGTTAAGGTCTTAACTCTCACTCTGGACTAATGGTTAAGGTCTTAACTCTTACTCTAGACTAATGGTTAAGGTCTTAACTCTTACTCTGGCATCATGGTTAAGGTCTTAACTCTTACTCTGGACTAATGGTTAAGGTCTTAACTCTTACTCCAGAGTAATGGTTAAGGTCTTAACTCTTACTCTGGCATCATGGTTTAGGTCTTAACTCTTACTCTGGCATCATGGTTTAGGTCTTAGACTCTTACTCTGGACTAATGGTTAAGGTCTTAACTCTTACTCTGGCATCATGGTTAAGGTCTTAACTCTTACTCTGGACTAATGGTTAAGGTCTTAACTCTTACTCTGGCATCATGGTTAAGGTATTAACTCTTACTCGGGCATCATGGTTAAGGTCTTAACTCTTACTCTGGACTAATGGTTAAGGTCTTAACTCTTACTCTGGACTAATGGTTAGGGTCTTAACTCTTACTCTGCAATCATGGTTAAGGTCTTAACTCTGACTCTGGCATCATGGTTAAGGTCTTAGACTCTTACTCTGGAATAATGGTTAAGGTCTTAACTCTTACTCTGGCATCACGGTTAAGGTCTTAACTCTTACTCTGGACTAATGGTTAAGGTCTTAACTATTACTCTGGGCTAATGGTTAAGGTCTTAACTCTTACTCTGGACTAATGGTTAAGGTCTTAACTCTTAATCTGGACTAATGGTTAAGGTCTTAGACTCCTACTCTGGCATCATGGTTAAGGTCTTAACTCTTACTCTGAACTAATGGTTAATGTCTTAACTCTTACTCTGGCATCATGTTTAAGTTCCTAACTCTTTCTGTGGCCTATTGGTTAAGGTCCTAACTCTTACTCTGGCATCATGGTTAAGGTCTTAACTCTTACTCTGGCATCATGGTTAAGGTCTTAACTCTTACTCTAGACTAATGGTTAAGGTCTTAACTCTTACTCTGGCATCACGGTTAAGGTCTTAACTCTTACTCTGGACTAATGGTTAAGGTCTTAACTCTTACTCTGGGCTAATGGTTAAGGTCTTAATTCTTACTCTGGACTAATGGTTAAGGTTTTAACTCTTACTCTGGCATCATGGTTAAGGTCTTAACTCTTACTCTGGACTAATGGTTAAGGTCTTAACTCTTACTCTGGACTATTGGTTAAGGCCTTAACTCTTACTCTGGGCTAATGATTAAGGTCTTAACTCTTACTCTGGCATCATGGTTAAGGTCTTAACTCTTACTCTGGACTAATGGTTAAGGTCTTAACTCTTACTCTGGACTAATGGTTAAGATCTTAACTCTTACTCTAGACTAATGGTTAAGGTTTTAACTCTTACTCTGGCATCATGGTTAAGGTCTTCGACTCTTACTCTGGACTAATGGTTAAGGTCTTAACTCTTACTCTGGACTAATGGTTAAGGTCTTAACTCTTACTCTGGCATCATGGTTAAGGTCTTAACTCTTACTCTGGACTAATGGTTAAGGTCTTAACTCTTACTCTGAGCTAATGGTCAAGGTCTTAACTCTTACTCTGGACTAATGGTTAAGGTCTTAACTCTTTCTCTGGACTAATGGTTAAGGTCTTATCTCTTACTCTGGACTAATGGTTAAGGTCTTAGGCTCTTACTCTGGCATCATGAATAAGGTCTTAGACTCTTACTCTGGACTACTGGTTAATGTCTTAACTCTTACTCTGGCATCATGGTTAAGGTCTTAACTCTCACTCTGGCATCATGGTTAAGGTCTTAACTCTTACTCTGTACTCATGGTTAAGGTCTTAACTCTTACTCTGGCATCATGGTTAAGGTATTCACTCTTACTCTGGACTAATGGTTAAGGTCTTAACTCTTACTCTGGACTAATGGTTAAGGTCTTAACTCTTACTCTGGCATCATGGTTAAGGTCTTAACTCTTACTCTGGACTAATGGTTAAGGTCTTAACTCTTACTCCGGACTAATGGTTAAGGTTTTAACTCTTACTCTGGCATCATGGTTTAGGTCTTAACTCTTACTCTGGCATCATGGTTTAGGTTTTAGACTCTTACTCTGGACTAATGGTTAAGGTCTTAACTCTTACTCTGGCATCATGGTTAAGGTCTTAACTCTTACTCTGGACTAATGGTTAAGGTCTGAACTCTTACTCTGGACTAATGGTTAAGGTCTTAACTCTTACTCTGGACTAATGGTTAAGGTCTGAACTCTTACTCTGGACTAATGGTTAAGGTCTTAACTCTTACTCTGGACTAATGGTTTAGGTCTTATACTCTTACTCTGGACTAATGGTTAAGGTCTTAACTCTTACTCTGGCATCATGGTTAAGGTCTTAACTCTTACTCTGGACTAATGGTTAAGGTCTGAACTCTTACTCTGGCATCATGGTTAAGGTCTTAACTCTTACTCTGGACTAATGGTTAAGGTCTGAACTCTTACTCTGGACTAATGGTTAAGGTCTTAACTCTTACTCTGGACTAATGGTTAAGGTCTTAACTCTTACTCTGGACTAATGGTTAAGGTCTTACCTCTTACTCTGGACTAATGGTTAAGGTCTTAACTCTTACTCTGGACTAATGGTTAAGATCTTAACTCTTACTCTAAACTAATGGTTAAGGTTTTAACTCTTACTCTGGCATCATGGTTAAGGTCTTCGACTCTTACTCTGGACTAATGGTTAAGGTCTTAACTCTTACTCTGGACTAATGGTTAAGGTCTTAACTCTTACTCTGGCATCATGGTTAAGGTCTTAACTCTTACTCTGGACTAATGGTTAAGGTCTTAACTCTTACTCTGGGCTAATGGTTAACGTCTTAACTCTTACTCTGGACTAATGGTTAAGGTCTTAACTCTTACTCTGGACTAATGGTTAAGGTATTAACTCTTACTCTGGCATCATGGTTAAGGTCTTAACTCTTACTCTGGACTAATGGTTAAGGTCTTAACTCTTACTCCAGACTAATGGTTAAGGTCTTAACTCTTACTCTGGCATCATGGTTTAGGTCTTAACTTTTACTCTGGCATCATGGTTTAGGTCTTAGACTCTTACTCTGGACTAATGGTTAAGGTCTTAACTCTTACTCTGGCATCATGGTTAAGGTCTTAACTCTTACTCTGGACTAATGGTTAAGGTCTTAACTCTTACTCTGGCATCATGGTTAAGGTATTAACTCTTACTCTGGCATCATGGTTAAGGTCTTAACTCTTACTCTGGACTAATGGTTAAGGTCTTAACTCTTACTCTGGACTAATGGTTAAGGTCTTAACTCTTACTCTGCCATCATGGTTAAGGTCTTAACTCTGACTCTGGCATCATGGTTAAGGTCTTAAACTCTTACTCTGGAATAATGGTTAAGGTCTTAACTCTTACTCTGGCATCACGGTTAAGGTCTTAACTCTTACTCTGGACTAATGGTTAAGGTCTTAACTATTACTCTGGGCTAATGGTTAAGGTCTTAACTCTTACTCTGGACTATTGGTTAAGGTCTTAACTCTTACTCTGGACTAATGGTTAAGGTCTTAGACTCTTACTCTGGCATCATGGTTAAGGTCTTAACTCTTACTCTGAACTAATGGTTAATGTCTTAACTCTTACTCTGGCATCATGTTTAAGTTCCTAACTCTTTCTGTGGCCTATTGGTTAAGGTCCTAACTCTTACTCTGGCATCATGGTTAAGGTCTTAACTCTTACTCTGGCATCATGGTTAAGGTCTTAACTCTTACTCTAGACTAATGGTTAAGGTCTTAACTCTTACTCTGGCATCACGGTTAAGGTCTTAACTCTTACTCTGGACTAATGGTTAAGGTCTTAACTCTTACTCTGGGCTAATGGTTAAGGTCTTAACTCTTACTCTGGACTATTGGTTAAGGCCTTAACTCTTACTCTGGGCTAATGATTAAGGTCTTAACTCTTACTCTGGCATCATGGTTAAGGTCTTAACTCTTACTCTGGACTAATGGTTAAGGTCTTAACTCTTACTCTGGACTAATGGTTAAGATCTTAACTCTTACTCTAGACTAATGGTTAAGGTTTTAACTCTTACTCTGGCATCATGGTTAAGGTCTTCGACTCTTACTCTGGACTAATGGTTAAGGTATTCACTCTTACTCTGGACTAATGGTTAAGGTCTTAACTCTTACTCTGGACTAATGGTTAAGGTCTTAACTCTTACTCTGGCATCATGGTTAAGGTCTTAACTCTTACTCTGGACTAATGGTTAAGGTCTTAACTCTTACTCCGGACTAATGGTTAAGGTTTTAACTCTTACTCTGGCATCATGGTTTAGGTCTTAACTCTTACTCTGGCATCATGGTTTAGGTTTTAGACTCTTACTCTGGACTAATGGTTAAGGTCTTAACTCTTACTCTGGCATCATGGTTAAGGTCTTAACTCTTACTCTGGACTAATGGTTAAGGTCTGAACTCTTACTCTGGACTAATGGTTAAGGTCTTAACTCTTACTCTGGACTAATGGTTAAGGTCTGAACTCTTACTCTGGACTAATGGTTAAGGTCTTAACTCTTACTCTGGACTAATGGTTTAGGTCTTATACTCTTACTCTGGACTAATGGTTAAGGTCTTAACTCTTACTCTGGCATCATGGTTAAGGTCTTAACTCTTACTCTGGACTAATGGTTAAGGTCTGAACTCTTACTCTGGCATCATGGTTAAGGTCTTAACTCTTACTCTGGACTAATGGTTAAGGTCTGAACTCTTACTCTGGACTAATGGTTAAGGTCTTAACTCTTACTCTGGACTAAAGGTTAAGGTCTTAACTCTTACTCTGGACTAATGGTTAAGGTCTTACCTCTTACTCTGGACTAATGGTTAAGGTCTTAACTCTTACTCTGGACTAATGGTTAAGATCTTAACTCTTACTCTAAACTAATGGTTAAGGTTTTAACTCTTACTCTGGCATCATGGTTAAGGTCTTCGACTCTTACTCTGGACTAATGGTTAAGGTCTTAACTCTTACTCTGGACTAATGGTTAAGGTCTTAACTCTTACTCTGGCATCATGGTTAAGGTCTTAACTCTTACTCTGGACTAATGGTTAAGGTCTTAACTCTTACTCTGGGCTAATGGTTAAGGTCTTAACTCTTACTCTGGACTAATGGTTAAGGTCTTAACTCTTACTCTGGACTAATGGTTAAGGTATTAACTCTTACTCTGGCATCATGGTTAAGGTCTTAACTCTTACTCTGGACTAATGGTTAAGGTCTTAACTCTTACTCCAGACTAATGGTTAAGGTCTTAACTCTTACTCTGGCATCATGGTTTAGGTCTTAACTTTTACTCTGGCATCATGGTTTAGGTCTTAGACTCTTACTCTGGACTAATGGTTAAGGTCTTAACTCTTACTCTGGCATCATGGTTAAGGTCTTAACTCTTACTCTGGACTAATGGTTAAGGTCTTAACTCTTACTCTGGCATCATGGTTAAGGTATTAACTCTTACTCTGGCATCATGGTTAAGGTCTTAACTCTTACTCTGGACTAATGGTTAAGGTCTTAACTCTTACTCTGGACTAATGGTTAAGGTCTTAACTCTTACTCTGCCATCATGGTTAAGGTCTTAACTCTGACTCTGGCATCATGGTTAAGGTCTTAAACTCTTACTCTGGAATAATGGTTAAGGTCTTAACTCTTACTCTGGCATCACGGTTAAGGTCTTAACTCTTACTCTGGACTAATGGTTAAGGTCTTAACTATTACTCTGGGCTAATGGTTAAGGTCTTAACTCTTACTCTGGACTATTGGTTAAGGTCTTAACTCTTACTCTGGACTAATGGTTAAGGTCTTAGACTCTTACTCTGGCATCATGGTTAAGGTCTTAACTCTTACTCTGAACTAATGGTTAATGTCTTAACTCTTACTCTGGCATCATGTTTAAGTTCCTAACTCTTTCTGTGGCCTATTGGTTAAGGTCCTAACTCTTACTCTGGCATCATGGTTAAGGTCTTAACTCTTACTCTGGCATCATGGTTAAGGTCTTAACTCTTACTCTAGACTAATGGTTAAGGTCTTAACTCTTACTCTGGCATCACGGTTAAGGTCTTAACTCTTACTCTGGACTAATGGTTAAGGTCTTAACCCTTACTCTGGGCTAATGGTTAAGGTCTTAACTCTTACTCTGGACTATTGGTTAAGGCCTTAACTCTTACTCTGGGCTAATGATTAAGGTCTTAACTCTTACTCTGGCATCATGGTTAAGGTCTTAACTCTTACTCTGGACTAATGGTTAAGGTCTTAACTCTTACTCTGGACTAATGGTTAAGATCTTAACTCTTACTCTAGACTAATGGTTAAGGTTTTAACTCTTACTCTGGCATCATGGTTAAGGTCTTCGACTCTTACTCTGGACTAATGGTTAAGGTCTTAACTCTTACTCTGGACTAATGGTTAAGGTCTTAACTCTTACTCTGGCATCATGGTTAAGGTCTTAACTCTTACTCTGGACTAATGGTTAAGGTCTTAACTCTTACTCTGAGCTAATGGTCAAGGTCTTAACTCTTACTCTGGACTAATGGTTAAGGTCTTAACTCTTTCTCTGGACTAATGGTTAAGGTCTTATCTCTTACTCTGTACTAATGGTTAAGGTCTTAGGCTCTTACTCTGGCATCATGAATAAGGTCTTAGACTCTTACTCTGGACTACTGCTTAATGTCTTAACTCTTACTCTGGCATCATGGTTAAGGTCTTAACTCTCACTCTGGCATCATGGTTAAGGTCTTAACTCTTACTCTGTACTCATGGTTAAGGTCTTAACTCTTACTCTGGCATCATGGTTAAGGTCTTCACTCTTACTCTGGACTAATGGTTAAGGTCTTAACTCTTACTCTGGACTAATGGTTAAGGTCTTAACTCTTACTCTGGCATCATGGTTAAGGTCTTAACTCTTACTCTGGACTAATGGTTAAGGTCTTAACTCTTACTCCGGACTAATGGTTAAGGTTTTAACTCTTACTCTGGCTTCATGGTTTAGGTCTTAACTCTTACTCTGGCATCATGGTTTAGGTTTTAGACTCTTACTCTGGACTAATGGTTAAGGTCTTAACTCTTACTCTGGCATCATGGTTAAGGTCTTAACTCTTACTCTGGACTAATGGTTAAGGTCTGAACTCTTACTCTGGACTAATGGTTAAGGTCTTAACTCTTACTCTGGACTAATGGTTAAGGTCTGAACTCTTACTCTGGACTAATGGTTAAGGTCTTAACTCTTACTCTGGACTAATGGTTTAGGTCTTAGACTCTTACTCTGGACTAATGGTTAAGGTCTTAACTCTTACTCTGGCATCATGGTTAAGGTCTTAACTCTTACTCTGGACTAATGGTTAAGGTCTGAACTCTTACTCTGGCATCATGGTTAAGGTCTTAACTCTTACTCTGGACTAATGGTTAAGGTCTGAACTCTTACTCTGGACTAATGGTTAAGGTCTTAACTCTTACTCTGGACTAATTGTTAAGGTCTTAACTCTTACTCTGGACTAATGGTTAAGGTCTTACCTCTTACTCTGGACTAATGGTTAAGGTCTTAACTCTTACTCTGGACTAATGGTTAAGATCTTAACTCTTACTCTAAACTAATGGTTAAGGTTTTAACTCTTACTCTGGCATCATGGTTAAGGTCTTCGACTCTTACTCTGGACTAATGGTTAAGGTCTTAACTCTTACTCTGGACTAATGGTTAAGGTCTTAACTCTTACTCTAGCATCATGGTTAAGGTCTTAACTCTTACTCTGGACTAATGGTTACGGTCTTAACTCTTACTCTGGGCTAATGGTTAAGGTCTTAACTCTTACTCTGGACTAATGGTTAAGGTCTTATCTCTTACTCTGGACTAATGGTTAAGGTCTTAGACTCTTACTCTGGCATCATGAATAAGGTCTTAGACTCTTACTCTGGACTACTGGTTAATGTCTTAACTCTTACTCTGGCATCATGGTTAAGGTCTTAACTCTCACTCTGGCATCATGGTTAAGGTCTTAACTCTTACTCTGTACTCATGGTTAAGGTCTTAACTCTTACTCTGGCATCATGGTTAAGGTCTTAACTCTTACTCTGGACTAATGGTTAAGGTCTTAACTCTTACTCTGGACTAATGGTTAAGGTCTTAACTCTTACTCTGGCATCATGGTTAAGGTCTTAACTCTTACTCTGGACTAATGGTTAAGGTCTTAACTCTTACTCTGGACTATTGGTTAAGGCCTTAACTCTTACTCTGGGCTAATGATTAAGGTCTTAACTCTTACTCTGGCATCATGGTTAAGGTCTTAACTCTTACTCTGGACTAATGGTTAAGGTCTTAACTCTTACTCTGGACTAATGGTTAAGATCTTAACTCTTACTCTAGACTAATGGTTAAGGTTTTAACTCTTACTCTAGACTAATGGTTAAGGTTTTAACTCTTACTCTGGCATCATGGTTAAGGTCTTCGACTCTTACTCCGGACTAATGGTTAAGGTCTTAACTCTTACTCTGGCATCATGGTTAAGGTCTTAACTCTTACTCTGGACTAATGGTTAATGTCTTAACTCTTACTCTGAGCTAATGGTCAAGGTCTTAACTCTTACTCTGGACTAATGGTTAAGGTCTTAACTCTTTCTCTGGACTAATGGTTAAGGTATTATCTCTTACTCTGGACTAATGGTTAAGGTCTTAGGCTCTTACTCTGGCATCATGAATAAGGTCTTAGACTCTTACTCTGGACTACTTGTTAATGTCTTAACTCTTACTCTGGCATCATGGTTAAGGTCTTAACTCTCACTCTGGCATCATGGTTAAGGTCTTAACTCTTACTCTGTACTCATGGTTAAGGTCTTAACTCTTACTCTGGCATCATGGTTAAGGTCTTCACTCTTACTCTGGACTAATGGTTAAGGTCTTAACTCTTACTCTGGACTAATGGTTAAGGTCTTAACTCTTACTCTGGCATCATGGTTAAGGTCTTAACTCTTACTCTGGACTAATGGTTAAGGTCTTAACTCTTACTCCGGACTAATGGTTAAGGTTTTAACTCTTACTCTGGCATCATGGTTTAGGTCTTAACTCTTACTCTGGCATCATGGTTTAGGTTTTAGACTCTTACTCTGGACTAATGGTTAAGGTCCTAACTCTTACTCTGGCATCATGGTTAAGGTCTTAACTCTTACTCTGGACTAATGGTTAAGGTCTGAACTCTTACTTTGGACTAATGGTTAAGGTCTTAACTCTTACTCTGGACTTATGGTTAAGGTCTGAACTCTTACTCTGGACTAATGGTTAAGGTCTTAACTCTTACTCTGGACTAATGGTTTAGGTCTTAGACTCTTACTCTGGACTAATGGTTAAGGTCTTAACTCTTACTCTGGCATCATGGTTAAGGTCTTAACTCTTACTCTGGACTAATGGTTAAGGTCTGAACTCTTACTCTGGCATCATGGTTAAGGTCTTAACTCTTACTCTGGACTAATGGTTAAGGTCTGAACTCTTACTCTGGACTAATGGTTAAGGTCTTAACTCTTACTCTGGACTAATGGTTAAGGTCTTAACTCTTACTCTGGACTAATGGTTAAGGTCTTACCTCTTACTCTGGACTAATGGTTAAGGTCTTAACTCTTACTCTGGACTAATGGTTAAGATCTTAACTCTTACTCTAAACTAATGGTTAAGGTTTTAACTCTTACTCTGGCATCATGGTTAAGGTCTTCGACTCTTACTCTGGACTAATGGTTAAGGTCTTAACTCTTACTCTGGACTAATGGTTAAGGTCTTAACTCTTACTCTGGGCTAATGGTTAAGGTCTTAACTCTTACTCTGGACTAATGGTTAAGGTCTTAACTCTTACTCTGGGCTAATGGTTAAGGTCTTAACTCTTACTCTGGACTAATGGTTAAGGTCTTATCTCTTACTCTGGACTAATGATTAAGGTCTTAGACTCTTACTCTGGCATCATGAATAAGGTCTTAGACTCTTACTCTGGACTACTGGTTAATGTCTTAACTCTTACTCTGGCATCATGGTTAAGGTCTTAACTCTCACTCTGGCATCATGGTTAAGGTCTTAACTCTTACTCTGGACTAATGGTTAAGGTCTTAACTCTTACTCTGGATTAATGGTTAAGGTCTTAACTCTTACTCTGACATCATGGTTAAGGTCTTAACTCTTACTCTGGACTAATGGTTAAGGTCTTAACTCTTACTCCAGACTAATGGTTAAGGTCTTAACTCTTAATCTGGCATCATGGTTTAGGTCTTAACTCTTACTCTGGCATCATGGTTTAGGTCTTAGACTCTTACTCTGGACTAATGGTTAAGGTCTTAACTCTTACTCTGGCATCATGGTTAAGGTCTTAACTCTTACTCTGGACTAATGGTTAAGGTCTGAACTCTTACTCTGGACTAATGGTTAAGGTCTTAACTTCTACTCTGGACTAATGGTTAAGGTCTTAGACTCTTACTCTCGACTAATGTTTAAGGTCTTAACTCTTACTCTGGCATCATGGTTAAGGTCTTAGACTCTTACTCTGGACTAATGGTTAAGGTCTTAACTCATACTCTGGACTAATGGTTAAGGTCTTAGACTCTTACTCTAGACTAATGGTTAAGGTCTTAACTCTTACTCTGGACTAATGGTTAAGGTCTTAACTCTTACTCTGGACTAATGGTTAAGGTCTTAACTTTTACTCTGGCATCATGGTTAAGGTCTTAACTCTTACTCTGGACTAATGGTTAAGGTCTTAACTCTTACTCTTGACTGATGGTTAAGGTCTTAACTCTTACTCTGGACTAATGGTTAAGGTCTTAGACTCTTACTCTGGCATCATGGTTAAGGTCTTAACTCTTACTCTGGCATCATCGTTAAGGTCTTAACTCTTACTCTGGCATCATGGTTAAGGTCTTAACTCTTACTCTGGACTAATGGTTAAGGTCTTAACTCTTACTCTGGCATCATGGTTAAGGTATTAACTCTTACTCTGGCATCATGGTTAAGGTCTTAACTCTTACTCTGGACTAATGGTTAAGGTCTTAACTCTTACTCTGGACTAATGGTTAAGGTCTTAACTCTTACTCTGCCATCATGGTTAAGGTCTTAACTCTTACTCTGGAATCATGGTTAAGGTCTTAACTCTTACTCTGGACTAATGGTTAAGGTCTTAGACTCTTACTCTGGACTAATGGTTAATGTATTAACTCTTACTCTGGACTAATGGTTAAGGTCTTAACTCTTACTCTGGACTAATGGTTAAGGTCTTAACTCTTACTCTGGCATCATGGTTAAGGTATTAACTCTTACTCTGGACTAATGGTTAAGGTCTTAACTCTTACTCCGGCATCATGGTTAAGGTCTTAACTCTTACTCTGGACTAATGGTTAAGGTCTTAACCCTTACTCTGGCATCATGGTTAAGGTCTTAGACTCATACTCTGGCATCATGGTTAAGGTCTTAAATCTTACTCTGGACTAATGGTTAAGGTCTTAACTCTTACTCTGGCATCATGGTTAAGGTCTTAACTCTTACTCTGGACTAATGGTTAAGGTCTTAACTCTTACTCTGGCATCATGGTTAAGGTCTTAACTCTTACTCTGGACTAATGGTTAAGGTCTTAACTCTTACTCTGGACTAATGGTTAAGGTCTTAACTCTTACTCTGGACTAATGGTTAAGGTCTTAACTCTTACTCCGGCATCATGGTTAAGGTCTTAACTCTTACTCTGGACTAATGGTTAAGGTCTTAACCCTTACTCTGGCATCATGGTTAAGGTCTTAGACTCATACTCTGGCATCATGGTTAAGGTCCTAAATCTTACTCTGGACTAATGGTTAAGGTCTTAACTCTTACTCTGGCATCATGGTTAAGGTCTTAACTCTTACTCTAGACTAATGGTTAAGGTCTTAACTCTTACTCTGGCATCATGGTTAAGGTCTTAACTCTTACTCTGGACTAATGGTTATGGTCTTAGACTCTTACTCTGGCATCATGTTTAAGGTCTTAACTCTTACTCTGGCATCATGGTTAAGGTCTTAACTCTGACTCTGGCATCATGGTTAAGGTCTTAGACTCTTACTCTGGAATAATGGTTAAGGTCTTAACTCTTACTCTGGCATCACGGTTAAGGTCTTAACTCTTACTCTGGACTAATGGTTAAGGTCTTAACTCTTACTCTGGACTAATGGTTAAGGTCTTAACTCTTACTCTGGACTAATGGTTAAGGTCTTAACTCTTACTCTGGACTAATGGTTAAGGTCTTAGACTCTTACTCTGGCATCATGGTTAAGGTCTTAACTCTTACTCTGGCATCATGGTTAAGGTCTTAACTCTTACTCTGGACTAATGGTTAAGGTCTTAACTCTTACTCTGGCATCACGGTTAAGGTCTTAACTCTTACTCTGGACTAATGGTTAAGGTCTTAACTCTTACTCTGGGCTAATGGTTAAGGTCTTAACTCTTACTCTGGACTAATGGTTAAGGTGTTAACTCTTACTCTGGCATCATGGTTAAGGTCTTAATTCTTACTCTGGACTAATAGTTAAGGTCTTAACTCTTACTCTGGACTATTGGTTAAGGCCTTAACTCTTACTCTGGGCTAATGATTAAGGTCTTAACTCTTACTCTGGCATCATGGTTAAGGTCTTAACTCTTACTCTGGACTAATGGTTAAGGTCTTAACTCTTACTCTGGACTAATGGTTAAGATCTTAACTCTTACTCTAGACTAATGGTTAAGGTTTTAACTCTTACTCTGGCATCATGGTTAAGGTCTTCGACTCTTACTCTGGACTAATGGTTAAGGTCTTAGCTCTTACTCTGGACTAATGGTTAAGGTCTTAACTCTTACTCTGGCATCATGGTTAAGGTCTTAACTCTTACTCTGGACTAATGGTTAAGGTCTTAACTCTTACTCTGAGCTAATGGTTAAGGTCTTAACTCTTACTCTGGACTAATGGTTAAGGTCTTAACTCTTTCTCTGGACTAATGGTTAAGGTCTTATCTCTTACTCTGGACTAATGGTTAAGGTCTTAGGCTCTTACTCTGGCATCATGAATAAGGTCTTAGACTCTTACTCTGGACTACTGGTTAATTTCTTAACTCTTACTCTGGCATCATGGTTAAGGTCTTAACTCTCACTCTGGCATCATGGTTAAGGTCTTAACTCTTACTCTGGCATCATGGTTAAGGTCTTAACTCTTACTCTGGACTAATGGTTAAGGTCTTAACTCTCACTCTGGCATCATGGTTAAGGTCTTAACTCTTACTCTGGTATCATGGTTAAGGTCTTAACTCTTACTCTGGCATCATGGTTAAGGTCTTAACTCTTACTCTGGACTAATGGTTAAGGTCTTAACTCTTACTCCGGACTAATGGTTAAGGTCTTAACTCTTACTCTGGCATCATGGTTTAGGTCTTAACTCTTACTCTGGCATCATGGTTTAGGTCTTAGACTCTTACTCTGGACTAATGGTTAAGGTCTTAACTCTTACTCTGGCATCATGGTTAAGGTCTTAACTCTTACTCTGGACTAATGGTTAAGGTCTGAACTCTTACTCTGGACTAATGGTTAAGGTCTTAACTCTTACTCTGGACTAATGGTTAAGGTCTGAACTCTTACTCTGGATTAATGGTTAAGGTCTTAACTCTTACTCTGGACTAATGGTTTAGGTCTTAGACTCTTACTCTGGACTAATGGTTAAGGTCTTAACTCTTACTCTGGCATCATGGTTAAGGTCTTAACTCTTACTCTGGACTAATGGTTAAGGTCTGAACTCTTACTCTGGCATCATGGTTAAGGTCTTAACTCTTACTCTGGACTAATGGTTAAGGTCTGAATTCTTACTCTGGACTAATGGTTAAGGTCTTAACTCTTACTCTGGACTAATGGTTAAGGTCTTAACTCTTACTCTGGACTAATGGTTAAGGTCTTACCTCTTACTTTGGACTAATGGTTAAGGTCTTAACTCTTACTCTGGACTAATGGTTAAGATCTTAACTCTTACTCTAAACTAATGGTTAAGGTTTTAACTCTTACTCTGGCATCATGGTTAAGGTCTTCGACTCTTACTCTGGACTAATGGTTAAGGTCTTAACTCTTACTCTGGACTAATGGTTAAGGTCTTAACTCTTACTCTGGCATCATGGTTAAGGTCTTAACTCTTACTCTGGACTAATGGTTAAGGTCTTAACTCTTACTCTGGGCTAATGGTTAAGGTCTTAACTCTTACTCTGGACTAATGGTTAAGGTCTTATCTCTTACTATGGACTAATGGTTAAGGTCTTAGACTCTTACTCTGGCATCATGAATAAGGTCTTAGACTCTTACTCTGGACTACTGGTTAATGTCTTAACTCTTACTCTGGCATCATGGTTAAGGTCTTAACTCTCACTCTGGCATCATGGTTAAGGTCTTAACTCTTACTCTGTACTCATGGTTAAGGTCTTAACTCTTACTCTGGCATCATGGTTAAGGTCTTAACTCTTACTCTGGACTAATGGTTAAGGTCTTAACTCTTACTCTGGCATCATGGTTAAGGTCTTAACTCTTACTCTGGACTAATGGTTAAGGTCTTAACTCTTACTCCAGACTAATGGTTAAGGTCTTAACTCTTACTCTGGCATCATGGTTTAGGTATTAACTCTTACTCTGGCATCATGGTTTAGGTCTTAGACTCTTACTCTGGACTAATGGTTAAGGTCTTAACTCTTACTCTGGCATCATGGTTAAGGTCTTAACTCTTACTCTGGACTAATGGTTAAGGTCTGAACTCTTACTCTGGACTAATGGTTAAGGTCTTAACTCTTACTCTGGACTAATGGTTAAGGTCTTAGACTCTTACTCTCAACTAATGGTTAAGGTCTTAACTCTTACTCTGGCATCATGGTTAAGGTCTTAGACTCTTACTCTGGACTTATGGTTAAGGTCTTAACTCATACTCTGGACTAATGGTTAAGGTCTTAGACTCTTACTCTGGACTAATGGTTAAGGTCTTAACTCTTACTCTGGACTAATGGTTAAGGTCTTAACTCTTACTCTGGACTAATGGTTAAGGTCTTAACTTTTACTCTGGCATCATGGTTAAGGTCTTAACTCTTACTCTGGACTAATGGTTAAGGTCTTAACTCTTACTCTTGACTAATGGTTAAGGTCTTAACTCTTACTCTGGACTAATGGTTAAGGTCTTAACTCTTACTCTGGACTAATGGTTAAGGTCTTAACTCTTACTCTGGCATCATCGTTAAGGTCTTAACTCTTACTCTGGCATCATGGTTAAGGTCTTAACTCTTACTCTGGACTAATGGTTAAGGTCTTAACTCTTACTCTGGCATCATGGTTAAGGTATTAACTCTTACTCTGGCATCATGGTTAAGGTCTTAACTCTTACTCTGGACTAATGGTTAAGGTCTTAACTCTTACTCTGGACTAATGGTTAAGGTCTTAACTCTTACTCTGCCATCATGGTTAAGGTCTTAACTCTTACTCTGGCATCATGGTTAAGGTCTTAACTCTTACTCTGGACTAATGGTTAAGGTCTTAGACTCTTACTCTGGACTAATGGTTAATGTCTTAACTCTTACTCTGGACTAATGGTTAAGGTCTTAACTCTTACTCAGGACTAATGGTTAAGGTCTTAACTCTTACTCTGGCATCATGGTTAAGGTATTAACTCTTACTCTGGCATCATGGTTAAGGTCTTAACTCTTACTCTGGACTAATGGTTAAGGTCTTAACTCTTACTCTGGACTAATGGTTCAGGTCTTAACTCTTACTCTGCCATCATGGTTAAGGTCTTAACTCTTACTCTGGACTAATGGTTAAGGTCTTAACTCTTACTCTGGCATCATGGTTAAAGTCTTAGACTCATACCCTGGCATCATGGTTAAGGTCTTAACTCTTACTCTGGACTAATGGTTAGGGGCTTAACTCTTACTCTGGCATCATGGTTAGGGTCTTAGACTCTTACTCTGGACTAATGGTTAAGGTCATAACTCTTACTCTGGACTAATGGTTAAGGTCTTAACTCTTACTCTGGCATCATCGTTAAGGTCTTAACTCTTACTCTGGCATCATGGTTAAGGTCTTAACTCTAACTCTGGACAAATGGTTAAGGTCTTAACTCTTACTCTGGACTAATGGTTAAGGTCTTAACTCTTACTCCGGCATCATGGTTAAGGTCTTAACTCTTACTCTGGACTAATGGTTAAGGTCTTAACCCTTACTCTGGCATCATGGTTAAGGTCTTAGACTCATACTCTGGCATCATGGTTAAGGTCTTAAATCTTACTCTGGACTAATGGTTAAGGTCTTAACTCTTACTCTGGCATCATGGTTAAGGTCTTAACTCTTACTCTGGACTAATGGTTAAGGTCTTAACTCTTACTCTGGCATCATGGTTAAGGTCTTAACTCTTACTCTGGACTAATGGTTAAGGTCTTAACTCTTACTCTGGCATCATGGTTAAGGTCTTAACTCTTACTCTGGACTAATGGTTAAGGTCTTAACTCTTACTCCAGACTAATGGTTAAGGTCTTAACTCTTACTCTGGCATCATGGTTTAGGTCTTAACTCTTACTCTGGCATCATGGTTTAGGTCTTAGACTCTTACTCTGGACTAATGGTTAAGGTCTTAACTCTTACTCTGGCATCATGGTTAACCCCTTCAGCGCTGGGCGAATTCCGCCGCGGTGCTGAAGGGTTCGAGCGCGGGCGGGCTCATGACGGAACGGTTCCGTCATGAGCACAGCTCAACCGTGGCTCATGACGGAACCGTTCCGTCATGAGCATGGAAGGGGTTAAGGTCTTAACTCTTACTCTGGACTAATGGTTAAGGTCTGAACTCTTACTCTGGACTAATGGTTAAGGTCTTAACTCTTACTCTGGACTAATGGTTAAGGTCTTAGACTCTTACTCTCGACTAATGGTTAAGATCTTAACTCTTACTCTGGCATCATGGTTAAGGTCCTAGACTCTTACTCTGGACTAATGGTTAAGGTCTTAACTCATACTCTGGACTAATGGTTAAGGTCTTAGACTCTTACTCTGGACCAATGGTTAAGGTCTTAACTTTTACTCTGGACTAATGGTTAAGGTCTTAACTCTTACTCTGGACTAATGGTTAAGGTCTTAACTTTTACTCTGGCATCATGGTTAAGGTCTTAACTCTTACTCTGGACTAATGGTTAAGGTCTTAACTCTTACTCTTGACTAATGGTTAAGGTCTTAACTCGTACTCTGGACTAATGGTTAAGGTCTTAACTCTTACTCTGGACTAATGATTAAGGTCTTAACTCTTACTCTGGCATCATGGTTAAGGTCTTTACTCTTACTCTGGCATCATGGTTAAGGTCTTAACTCTTACTCTGGACTAATGGTTAAGGTCTTAACTCTTACTCTGGCATCATGGTTAAGGTATTAACTCTTACTCTGGCATCATGGTTAAGGTCTTAACTCTTACTCTGGACTAATGGTTGAGGTCTTAACTCTTACTCTGGACTAATGGTTAAGGTCTTAACTCTTACTCTGCCATCATGGTTAAGGTCCTAACTCTTACTCTGGCATCATGGTTAAGGTCTTAACTCTTACTCTGGACTAATGGTTAAGGTCTTAGACTCTTACTCTGGACTAATGGTTAATGTCTTAACTCTTACTCTGGACTAATGGTTAAGGTCTTAACTCTTACTCAGGACTAATGGTTAAGGTCTTAACTCTTACTCTGGCATCATGGTTAAGGTATTAACTCTTACTCTGGCATCATGGTTAAGGTCTTAACTCTTACTCTGGACTAATGGTTAAGGTCTTAACTCTTACTCTGGACTAATGGTTAAGGTCTTAACTCTTACTCTGCCATCATGGTTAAGGTCTTAACTCTTACTCTGGACTAATGGTTAAGGTCTTAACTCATACTCTGGCATCATGGTTAAAGTCTTAGACTCATACCCTGGCATCATGGTTAAGGTCTTAACTCTTACTCTGGACTAATGGTTAGGGGCTTAACTCTTACTCTGGCATCATGGTTAGGGTCTTAGACTCTTACTCTGGACTAATGGTTAAGGTCTTAACTCTTACTCTGGTCTAATGGTTAAGGTCTTAACTCTTACTCTGGCATCATCGTTAAGGTCTTAACTCTTACTCTGGCATCATGGTTAAGGTCTTAACTCTAACTCTGGACTAATGGTTAAGGTCTTAACTCTTTCTCTGGACCAATGGTTAAGGTCTTAACTTTTACTCCGGCATCATGGTTAAGGTCTTAACTCTTACTCTGGACTAATGGTTAAGGTCTTAACCCTTACTCTGGCATCATGGTTAAGGTCTTAGACTCATACTCTGGCATCATGGTTAAGGTCTTAAATCTTACTCTGGACTAATGGTTAAGGTCTTAAATCTTACTCTGGCATCATGGTTAAGGTCTTAACTCTTACTCTGGACTAATGGTTAAGGTCTTAACTCTTACTCTGGCATCATGGTTAAGGTCTTAACTCTTACTCTGGACTAATGGTTAAGGTCTTAACTCTTACTCTGGACTAATGGTTAAGGTCTTAACTCTTACTCCGGCATCATGGTTAAGGTCTTAACTCTTACTCTGGACTAATGGATAAGGTCTTAACCCTTACTCTGGCATCATGGTTAAGGTCTTAGACTCTTACTCTGGCATCATGGTTAAGGTCTTAAATCTTACTCTGGACTAATGGTTAAGGTCTTAACTCTTACTCTGGCATCATGGTTAAGGTCTTAACTCTTACTCTGGACTAATGGTTAAGGTCTTAACTCTTACTCTGGCATCATGGTTAAGGTCTTAACTCTTACTCTGGACTAATGGTTATGGTCTTAGACTCTTACTCTGGCATCATGTTTAAGGTCTTAACTCTTACTCTGGCATCATGGTTAAGGTCTTAACTCTGACTCTGGCATCATGGTTAAGGTCTTAGACTCTTACTCTGGAATAATGGTTAAGGTCTTAACTCTTACTCTGGCATCACGGTTAAGGTCTTAACTCTTACTCTGGACTAATGGTTAAGGTCTTAACTCTTACTCCAGACTCATGGTTAAGGTCTTAACTCTTACTCTGGCATCATGGTTTAGGTCTTAACTCTTACTCTGGCATCATGGTTTAGGTCTTAGACTCTTACTCTGGACTAATGGTTAAGGTCCTAACTCTTACTCTGGCATCATGGTTAAGGTCTTAACTCTTACTCTGGACTAATGGTTAAGGTCTTAACTCTTACTCTGGCATCATGGTTAAGGTATTAACTCTTACTCTGGCATCATGGTTAAGGTCTTAACTCTTACTCTGGACTAATGGTTAAGGTCTTAACTCTTACTCTGGACTAATGGTTAAGGTCTTAACTCTTACTCTGCCATCATGGTTAAGGTCTTAACTCTGACTCTGGCATCATGGTTAAGGTCTTAGACTCTTACTCTGGAATAATGGTTAAGGTCTTAACTCTTACTCTGGCATCACGGTTAAGGTCTTAGCTCTTACTCTGGACTAATGGTTAAGGTCTTAACTATTACTCTGGGCTAATGGTTAAGGTCTTAGACTCTTACTCTGGCATCATGGTTAAGGTCTTAACTCTTACTCTGAACTAATGGTTAATGTCTTAACTCTTACTCTGGCATCATGTTTAAGTTCCTAACTCTTTCTGTGGCCTATTGGTTAAGGTCCTAACTCTTACTCTGGCATCATGGTTAAGGTCTTAACTCTTACTCTGGCATCACGGTTAAGGTCTTAACTCTTACTCTGGACTAATGGTTAAGGTCTTAACTCTTACTCTGGGCTAATGGTTAAGGTCTTAACTCTTACTCTGGACTAATGGATAAGGTTTTAACTCTTACTCTGGCATCATGGTTAAGGTCTTAACTCTTACTCTGGACTAATGGTTAAGGTCTTAACTCTTACTCTGGACTATTGGTTAAGGCCTTAACTCTTACTCTGGGCTAATGATTAAGGTCTTAACTCTTACTCTGGCATCATGGTTAAGGTCTTAACTCTTACTCTGGACTAATGGTTAAGGTCTTAACTCTTACTCTGGACTAATGGTTAAGATCTTAACTCTTACTCTAGACTAATGGTTAAGGTTTTAACTCTTACTCTGGCATCATGGTTAAGGTCTTCGACTCTTACTCTGGACTAATGGTTAAGGTCTTAACTCTTACTCTGGACTAATGGTTAAGGTCTTAACTCTTACTCTGGCATCATGGTTAAGGTCTTAACTCTTACTCTGGACTAATGGTTAAGGTCTTAACTCTTACTCTGAGCTAATGGTCAAGGTCTTAACTCTTACTCTGGACTAATGGTTAAGGTCTTAACTCTTTCTCTGGACTAATGGTTAAGGTCTTATCTCTTACTCTGGACTAATGGTTAAGGTCTTAGGCTCTTACTCTGGCATCATGAATAAGGTCTTAGACTCTTACTCTGGACTACTGGTTAATGTCTTAACTCTTACTCTGGCATCATGGTTAAGGTATTAACTCTCACTCTGGCATCATGGTTAAGGTCTTAACTCTTACTCTGTACTCATGGTTAAGGTCTTAACTCTTACTCTGGAATCATGGTTAAGGTCTTCACTCTTACTCTGGACTAATGGTTAAGGTCTTAACTCTTACTCTGGACTAATGGTTAAGGTCTTAACTCTTACTCTGGCATCATGGTTAAGGTCTTAACTCTTACTCTGGACTAATGGTTAAGGTCTTAACTCTTACTCCGGACTAATGGTTAAGGTTTTAACTCTTACTCTGGCATCATGGTTTAGGTCTTAACTCTTACTCTGGCATCATGGTTTAGGTTTTAGACTCTTACTCTGGACTAATGGTTAAGGTCTTAACTCTTACTCTGGCATCATGGTTAAGGTCTTAACTCTTACTCTGGACTAATGGTTAAGGTCTTAACTATTACTCTGGGCTAATGGTTAAGGTCTTAACTCTTACTCTGGCATCACGGTTAAGGTCTTAACTCTTACTCCGGACTAATGGTTAAGGTCTTAACTATTACTCTGGGCTAATGGTTAAGGTCTTAACTCTTACTCTGGACTAATGGTTAAGGTCTTAACTCTTAATCTGGACTAATGGTTAAGGTCTTAGACTCTTACTCTGGCATCATGGTTAAGGTCTTAACTCTTACTCTGAACTAATGGTTAATGTCTTAACTCTTACTCTGGCATCATGTTTAAGTTCCTAACTCTTTCTGTGGCCTATTGGTTAAGGTCCTAACTCTTACTCTGGCATCATGGTTAAGGTCTTAACTCTTACTCTGGCATCATGGTTAAGGTCTTAACTCTTACTCTAGACTAATGGTTAAGGTCTTAACTCTTACTCTGGCATCACGGTTAAGGTCTTAACTCTTACTCTGGACTAATGGTTAAGGTCTTAACTCTTACTCTGGGCTAATGGTTAAGGTCTTAACTCTTACTCTGGACTAATGGTTAAGGTTTTAACTCTTACTCTGGCATCATGGTTAAGGTCTTAACTCTTACTCTGGACTAATGGTTAAGGTCTTAACTCTTACTCTGGACTATTGGTTAAGGCCTTAACTCTTACTCTGGGCTAATGATTAAGGTCTTAACTCTTACTCTGGCATCATGGTTAAGGTCTTAACTCTTACTCTGGACTAATGGTTAAGGTCTTAACTCTTACTCTGGACTAATGGTTAAGATCTTAACTCTTACTCTAGACTAATGGTTAAGGTTTTAACTCTTACTCTGGCATCATGGTTAAGGTCTTCGACTCTTACTCTGGACTAATGGTTAAGGTCTTAACTCTTACTCTGGACTAATGGTTAAGGTCTTAACTCTTACTCTGGCATCATGGTTAAGGTCTTAACTCTTACTCTGGACTAATGGTTAAGGTCTTAACTCTTACTCTGAGCTAATGGTCAAGGTCTTAACTCTTACTCTGGACTAATGGTTAAGGTCTTAACTCTTTCTCTGGACTAATGGTTAAGGTCTTATCTCTTACTCTGGACTAATGGTTAAGGTCTTAGGCTCTTACTCTGGCATCATGAATAAGGTCTTAGACTCTTACTCTGGACTACTGGTTAATGTCTTAACTCTTACTCTGGCATCATGGTTAAGGTCTTAACTCTCACTCTGGCATCATGGTTAAGGTCTTAACTCTTACTCTGTACTCATGGTTAAGGTCTTAACTCTTACTCTGGAATCATGGTTAAGGTCTTCACTCTTACTCTGGACTAATGGTTAAGGTCTTAACTCTTACTCTGGACTAATGGTTAAGGTCTTAACTCTTACTCTGGCATCATGGTTAAGGTCTTAACTCTTACTCTGGACTAATGGTTAAGGTCTTAACTCTTACTCCGGACTAATGGTTAAGGTTTTAACTCTTACTCTGGCATCATGGTTTAGGTCTTAACTCTTACTCTGGCATCATGGTTTAGGTTTTAGACTCTTACTCTGGACTAATGGTTAAGGTCTTAACTCTTACTCTGGCATCATGGTTAAGGTCTTAACTCTTACTCTGGACTAATGGTTAAGGTCTGAACTCTTACTCTGGACTAATGGTTAAGGTCTTAACTCTTACTCTGGACTAATGGTTAAGGTCTGAACTCTTACTCTGGACTAATGGTTAAGGTCTTAACTCTTACTCTGGACTAATGGTTAAGGTCTTATACTCTTACTCTGGACTAATGGTTAAGGTCTTAACTCTTACTCTGGCATCATGGTTAAGGTCTTAACTCTTACTCTGGACTAATGGTTAAGGTCTGAACTCTTACTCTGGCATCATGGTTAAGGTCTTAACTCTTACTCTGGACTAATGGTTAAGGTCTGAACTCTTACTCTGGACTAATGGTTAAGGTCTTAACTCTTACTCTGGACTAATGGTTAAGGTCTTAACTCTTACTCTGGACTAATGGTTAAGGTCTTACCTCTTACTCTGGACTAATGGTTAAGGTCTTAACTCTTACTCTGGACTAATGGTTAAGATCTTAACTCTTACTCTAAACTAATGGTTAAGGTTTTAACTCTTACTCTGGCATCATGGTTAAGGTCTTCGACTCTTACTCTGGACTAATGGTTAAGGTCTTAACTCTTACTCTGGACTAATGGTTAAGGTCTTAACTCTTACTCTGGCATCATGGTTAAGGTCTTAACTCTTACTCTGGACTAATGGTTAAGGTCTTAACTCTTACTCTGGGCTAATGGTTAAGGTCTTAACTCTTACTCTGGACTAATGGTTAAGGTCTTAACTCTTACTCTGGACTAATGGTTAAGGTATTAACTCTTACTCTGGCATCATGGTTAAGGTCTTAACTCTTACTCTGGACTAATGGTTAAGGTCTTAACTCTTACTCCAGACTAATGGTTAAGGTCTTAACTCTTACTCTGGCATCATGGTTTAGGTCTTAACTTTTACTCTGGCATCATGGTTTAGGTCTTAGACTCTTACTCTGGACTAATGGTTAAGGTCTTAACTCTTACTCTGGCATCATGGTTAAGGTCTTAACTCTTACTCTGGACTAATGGTTAAGGTCTTAACTCTTACTCTGGCATCATGGTTAAGGTATTAACTCTTACTCTGGCATCATGGTTAAGGTCTTAACTCTTACTCTGGACTAATGGTTAAGGTCTTAACTCTTACTCTGGACTAATGGTTAAGGTCTTAACTCTTACTCTGGCATCACGGTTAAGGTCCTAACTCTTACTCTGGACTAATGGTTAAGGTCTTAACTATTACTCTGGGCTAATGGTTAAGGTCTTAACTCTTACTCTGGACTATTGGTTAAGGTCTTAACTCTTACTCTGGACTAATGGTTAAGGTCTTAGACTCTTACTCTGGCATCATGGTTAAGGTCTTAACTCTTACTCTGGCATCATGGTTAAGGTCTTAACTCTTACTCTGGCATCATGGTTAAGGTCTTAACTCTTACTCTAGACTAATGGTTAAGGTCTTAACTCTTACTCTGGCATCACGGTTAAGGTCTTAACTCTTACTCTGGACTAATGGTTAAGGTCTTAACTCTTACTCTGGGCTAATGGTTAAGATCTTAACTCTTACTCTAAACTAATGGTTAAGGTTTTAACTCTTACTCTGGCATCATGGTTAAGGTCTTCGACTCTTACTCTGGACTAATGGTTAAGGTCTTAACTCTTACTCTGGACTAATGGTTAAGGTCTTAACTCTTACTCTGGCATCATGGTTAAGGTCTTAACTCTTACTCTGGACTAATGGTTAAGGTCTTAACTCTTACTCTGGGCTAATGGTTAAGGTCTTAACTCTTACTCTGGACTAATGGTTAAGGTCTTATCTCTTACTCTGGACTAATGGTTAAGGTCTTAGACTCTTACTCTGGCATCATGAATAAGGTCTTAGACTCTTACTCTGGACTACTGGTTAATGTCTTAACTCTTACTCTGGCATCATGGTTAAGGTCTTAACTCTCACTCTGGCATCATGGTTAAGGTCTTAACTCTTACTCTGTACTCATGGTTAAGGTCTTAACTCTTACTCTGGCATCATGGTTAAGGTCTTAACTCTTACTCTGGACTAATGGTTAAGGTCTTAACTCTTACTCTGGACTAATGGTTAAGGTCTTAACTCTTACTCTGGCATCATGGTTAAGGTCTTAACTCTTACTCTGGACTAATGGTTAAGGTCTTAACTCTTACTCTGGACTATTGGTTAAGGCCTTAACTCTTACTCTGGGCTAATGATTAAGGTCTTAACTCTTACTCTGGCATCATGGTTAAGGTCTTAACTCTTACTCTGGACTAATGGTTAAGGTCTTAACTCTTACTCTGGACTAATGGTTAAGATCTTAACTCTTACTCTAGACTAATGGTTAAGGTTTTAACTCTTACTCTAGACTAATGGTTAAGGTTTTAACTCTTACTCTGGCATCATGGTTAAGGTCTTCGACTCTTACTCCGGACTAATGGTTAAGGTCTTAACTCTTACTCTGGTATCATGGTTAAGGTCTTAACTCTTACTCTGGACTAATGGTTAATGTCTTAACTCTTACTCTGAGCTAATGGTCAAGGTCTTAACTCTTACTCTGGACTAATGGTTAAGGTCTTAACTCTTTCTCTGGACTAATGGTTAAGGTCTTAGGCTCTTACTCTGGCATCATGAATAAGGTCTTAGACTCTTACTCTGGACTACTGGTTAATGTCTTAACTCTTACTCTGGCATCATGGTTAAGGTCTTAACTCTCACTCTGGCATCATGGTTAAGGTCTTAACTCTTACTCTGTACTCATGGTTAAGGTCTTAACTCTTACTCTGGCATCATGGTTAAGGTCTTCACTCTTACTCTGGACTAATGGTTAAGGTCTTAACTCTTACTCTGGACTAATGGTTAAGGTCTTAACTCTTACTCTGGCATCATGGTTAAGGTCTTAACTCTTACTCTGGACTAATGGTTAAGGTCTTAACTCTTACTCCGGACTAATGGTTAAGGTTTTAACTCTTACTCTGGCATCATGGTTTAGGTCTTAACTCTTACTCTGGCATCATGGTTAAGGTCTTAACTCTTACTCTGGACTAATGGTTAAGGTCTGAACTCTTACTCTGGACTAATGGTTAAGGTCTTAACTCTTACTCTGGACTAATGGTTAAGGTCTGAACTCTTACTCTGGACTAATGGTTAAGGTCTTAACTCTTACTCTGGACTAATGGTTTAGGTCTTAGACTCTTACTCTGGACTAATGGTTAAGGTCTTAACTCTTACTCTGGCATCATGGTTAAGGTCTTAACTCTTACTCTGGACTAATGGTTAAGGTCTGAACTCTTACTCTGGCATCATGGTTAAGGTCTTAACTCTTACTCTGGACTAATGGTTAAGGTCTGAACTCTTACTCTGGACTAATGGTTAAGGTCTTAACTCTTACTCTGGACTAATGGTTAAGGTCTTAACTCTTACTCTGGACTAATGGTTAAGGTCTTACCTCTTACTCTGGACTAATGGTTAAGGTCTTAACTCTTACTCTGGACTAATGGTTAAGATCTTAACTCTTACTCTAAACTAATGGTTAAGGTTTTAACTCTTACTCTGGCATCATGGTTAAGGTCTTCGACTCTTACTCTGGACTAATGGTTAAGGTCTTAACTCTTACTCTGGACTAATGGTTAAGGTCTTAACTCTTACTCTGGGCTAATGGTTAAGGTCTTAACTCTTACTCTGGACTAATGGTTAAGGTCTTAACTCTTACTCTGGGCTAATGGTTAAGGTCTTAACTCTTACTCTGGACTAATGGTTAAGGTCTTATCTCTTACTCTGGACTAATGGTTAAGGTCTTAGACTCTTACTCTGGCATCATGAATAAGGTCTTAGACTCTTACTCTGGACTACTGGTTAATGTCTTAACTCTTACTCTGGCATCATGGTTAAGGTCTTAACTCTCACTCTGGCATCATGGTTAAGGTCTTAACTCTTACACTGGACTAATGGTTAAGGTCTTAACTCTTACTCTGGACTAATGGTTAAGGTCTTAACTCTTACTCTGGCATCATGGTTAAGGTCTTAACTCTTACTCTGGACTAATGGTTAAGGTCTTAACTCTTACTCCAGACTAATGGTTAAGGTCTTAACTTCTACTCTGGACTAATGGTTAAGGTCTTAGACTCTTACTCTCGACTAATGTTTAAGGTCTTAACTCTTACTCTGGCATCATGGTTAAGGTCTTAGACTCTTACTCTGGACTAATGGTTAAGGTCTTAACTCATACTCTGGACTAATGGTTAAGGTCTTAGACTCTTACTCTAGACTAATGGTTAAGGTCTTAACTCTTACTCTGGACTAATGGTTAAGGTCTTAACTCTTACTCTGGACTAATGGTTAAGGTCTTAACTTTTACTCTGGCATCATGGTTAAGGTCTTAACTCTTACTCTGGACTAATGGTTAAGGTCTTAACTCTTACTCTTGACTAATGGTTAAGGTCTTAACTTCTACTCTGGACTAATGGTTAAGGTCTTAGACTCTTACTCTGGCATCATGGTTAAGGTCTTAACTCTTACTCTGGCATCATCGTTAAGGTCTTAACTCTTACTCTGGCATCATGGTGAAGGTCTTAACTCTTACTCTGGACTAATGGTTAAGGTCTTAACTCTTACTCTGGCATCATGGTTAAGGTATTAACTCTTACTCTGGCATCATGGTTAAGGTCTTAACTCTTACTCTGGACTAATGGTTAAGGTCTTAACTCTTACTCTGGACTAATGGTTAAGGTCTTAACTCTTACTCTGCCATCATGGTTAAGGTCTTAACTCTTACTCTGGCATCATGGTTAAGGTCTTAACTCTTACTCTGGACTAATGGTTAAGGTCTTAGACTCTTACTCTGGACTAATGGTTAATGTCTTAACTCTTACTCTGGACTAATGGTTAAGGTCTTAACTCTTACTCTGGACTAATGGTTAAGGTCTTAACTCTTACTCTGGCATCATGGTTAAGGTATTAACTCTTACTCTGGACTAATGGTTAAGGTCTTAACTCTTACTCCGGCATCATGGTTAAGGTCTTAACTCTTACTCTGGACTAATGGTTAAGGTCTTAACCCTTACTCTGGCATCATGGTTAAGGTCTTAGACTCATACTCTGGCATCATGGTTAAGGTCTTAACTCTTACTCCGGACTAATGGTTAAGGTTTTAACTCTTACTCTGGCATCATGGTTTAGGTCTTAACTCTTACTCTGGCATCATGGTTAAGGTCTTAACTCTTACTCTGGACTAATGGTTAAGGTCTTAACTCTTACTCTGGCATCATGGTTAAGGTCTTAACTCTTACTCTGGACTAATGGTTAAGGTCTTAACTCTTACTCCGGACTAATGGTTAAGGTTTTAACTCTTACTCTGGCATCATGGTTTAGGTCTTAACTCTTACTCTGGCATCATGGTTTAGGTTTTAGACTCTTACTCTGGACTAATGGTTAAGGTCTTAACTCTTACTCTGGCATCATGGTTAAGGTCTTAACTCTTACTCTGGACTAATGGTTAAGGTCTGAACTCTTACTCTGGACTAATGGTTAAGGTCTTAACTCTTACTCTGGACTAATGGTTAAGGTCTTAACTCTTACTCTGGACTAATGGTTTAGGTCTTAGACTCTTACTCTGGACTAATGGTTAAGGTCTTAACTCTTACTCTGGCATCATGGTTAAGGTCTTAACTCTTACTCTGGACTAATGGTTAAGGTCTGAACTCTTACTCTGGCATCATGGTTAAGGTCTTAACTCTTACTCTGGACTAATGGTTAAGGTCTGAACTCTTACTCTGGACTAATGGTTAAGGTCTTAACTCTTACTCTGGACTAATGGTTAAGGTCTTAACTCTTACTCTGGACTAATGGTTAAGGTCTTACCTCTTACTCTGGACTAATGGTTAAGGTCTTAACTCTTACTCTGGACTAATGGTTAAGATCTTAACTCTTACTCTAAACTAATGGTTAAGGTTTTAACTCTTACTCTGGCATCATGGTTAAGGTCTTCGACTCTTACTCTGGACTAATGGTTAAGGTCTTAACTCTTACTCTGGACTAATGGTTAAGGTCTTAACTCTTACTCTGGCATCATGGTTAAGGTCTTAACTCTTACTCTGGACTAATGGTTAAGGTCTTAACTCTTACTCTGGGCTAATGGTTAAGGTCTTAACTCTTACTCTGGACTAATGGTTAAGGTCTTAACTCTTACTCTGGACTAATGGTTAAGGTATTAACTCTTACTCTGGCATCATGGTTAAGGTCTTAACTCTTACTCTGGACTAATGGTTAAGGTCTTAACTCTTACTCCAGACTAATGGTTAAGGTCTTAACTCTTACTCTGGCATCATGGTTTAGGTCTTAACTTTTACTCTGGCATCATGGTTTAGGTCTTAGACTCTTACTCTGGACTAATGGTTAAGGTCTTAACTCTTACTCTGGCATCATGGTTAAGGTCTTAACTCTTACTCTGGACTAATGGTTAAGGTCTTAACTCTTACTCTGGCATCATGGTTAAGGTATTAACTCTTACTCTGGCATCATGGTTAAGGTCTTAACTCTTACTCTGGACTAATGGTTAAGGTCTTAACTCTTACTCTGGACTAATGGTTAAGGTCTTAACTCTTACTCTGCCATCATGGTTAAGGTCTTAACTCTGACTCTGGCATCATGGTTAAGGTCTTAGACTCTTACTCTGGAATAATGGTTAAGGTCTTAACTCTTACTCTGGCATCACGGTTAAGGTCTTAACTCTTACTCTGGACTAATGGTTAAGGTCTTAACTATTACTCTGGGCTAATGGTTAAGGTCTTAACTCTTACTCTGGACTATTGGTTAAGGTCTTAACTCTTACTCTGGACTAATGGTTAAGGTCTTAGACTCTTACTCTGGCATCATGGTTAAGGTCTTAACTCTTACTCTGGCATCATGGTTAAGGTCTTAACTCTTACTCTGGCATCATGGTTAAGGTCTTAACTCTTACTCTAGACTAATGGTTAAGGTCTTAACTCTTACTCTGGCATCACGGTTAAGGTCTTAACTCTTACTCTGGACTAATGGTTAAGGTCTTAACTCTTACTCTGGGCTAATGGTTAAGGTCTTAACTCTTACTCTGGACTATTGGTTAAGGCCTTAACTCTTACTCTGGGCTAATGATTAAGGTCTTAACTCTTACTCTGGCATCATGGTTAAGGTCTTAACTCTTACTCTGGACTAATGGTTAAGGTCTTAACTCTTACTCTGGACTAATGGTTAAGATCTTAACTCTTACTCTAGACTAATGGTTAAGGTTTTAACTCTTACTCTGGCATCATTGTTAAGGTCTTCGACTCTTACTCTGGACTAATGGTTAAGGTCTTAACTCTTACTCTGGACTAATGGTTAAGGTCTTAACTCTTACTCTGGCATCATGGTTAAGGTCTTAACTCTTACTCTGGACTAATGGTTAAGGTCTTAACTCTTACTCTGAGCTAATGGTCAAGGTCTTAACTCTTACTCTGGACTAATGGTTAAGGTCTTAACTCTTTCTCTGGACTAATGGTTAAGGTCTTATCTCTTACTCTGGACTAATGGTTAAGGTCTTAGGCTCTTACTCTGGCATCATGAATAAGGTCTTAGACTCTTACTCTGGACTACTGGTTAATGTCTTAACTCTTACTCTGGCATCATGGTTAAGGTCTTAACTCTCACTCTGGCATCATGGTTAAGGTCTTAACTCTTACTCTGTACTCATGGTTAAGGTCTTAACTCTTACTCTGGCATCATGGTTAAGGTCTTAACTCTTACTCTGGACTAATGGTTAAGGTCTTAACTCTTACTCCAGACTAATGGTTAAGGTTTTAACTCTTACTCTGGCATCATGGTTTAGGTCTTAACTCTTACTCTGGCATCATGGTTTAGGTTTTAGACTCTTACTCTGGACTAATGGTTAAGGTCTTAACTCTTACTCTGGCATCATGGTTAAGGTCTTAACTCTTACTCTGGACTAATGGTTAAGGTCTGAACTCTTACTCTGGACTAATGGTTAAGGTCTTAACTCTTACTCTGGACTAATGGTTAAGGTCTGAACTCTTACTCTGGACTAATGGTTAAGGTCTTAACTCTTACTCTGGACTAATGGTTTAGGTCTTAGACTCTTACTCTAGACTAATGGTTAAGGTCTTAACTCTTACTCTGGCATCATGGTTAAGGTCTTAGACTCTTACTCTGGACTAATGGTTAAGGTCTTAACTCATACTCTGGACTAATGGTTAAGGTCTTAGACTCTTACTCTAGACTAATGGTTAAGGTCTTAACTCTTACTCTGGACTAATGGTTAAGGTCTTAACTCTTACTCTGGACTAATGGTTAAGGTCTTAACTTTTACTCTGGCATCATGGTTAAGGTCTTAACTCTTACTCTGGACTAATGGTTAAGGTCTTAACTCTTACTCTTGACTAATGGTTAAGGTCTTAACTTCTACTCTGGACTAATGGTTAAGGTCTTAGACTCTTACTCTGGCATCATGGTTAAGGTCTTAACTCTTACTCTGGCATCATCGTTAAGGTCTTAACTCTTACTCTGGCATCATGGTGAAGGTCTTAACTCTTACTCTGGACTAATGGTTAAGGTCTTAACTCTTACTCTGGCATCATGGTTAAGGTATTAACTCTTACTCTGGCATCATGGTTAAGGTCTTAACTCTTACTCTGGACTAATGGTTAAGGTCTTAACTCTTACTCTGGACTAATGGTTAAGGTCTTAACTCTTACTCTGCCATCATGGTTAAGGTCTTAACTCTTACTCTGGCATCATGGTTAAGGTCTTAACTCTTACTCTGGACTAATGGTTAAGGTCTTAGACTCTTACTCTGGACTAATGGTTAATGTCTTAACTCTTACTCTGGACTAATGGTTAAGGTCTTAACTCTTACTCTGGACTAATGGTTAAGGTCTTAACTCTTACTCTGGCATCATGGTTAAGGTATTAACTCTTACTCTGGACTAATGGTTAAGGTCTTAACTCTTACTCCGGCATCATGGTTAAGGTCTTAACTCTTACTCTGGACTAATGGTTAAGGTCTTAACCCTTACTCTGGCATCATGGTTAAGGTCTTAGACTCATACTCTGGCATCATGGTTAAGGTCTTAACTCTTACTCCGGACTAATGGTTAAGGTTTTAACTCTTACTCTGGCATCATGGTTTAGGTCTTAACTCTTACTCTGGCATCATGGTTAAGGTCTTAACTCTTACTCTGGACTAATGGTTAAGGTCTTAACTCTTACTCTGGCATCATGGTTAAGGTCTTAACTCTTACTCTGGACTAATGGTTAAGGTCTTAACTCTTACTCCGGACTAATGGTTAAGGTTTTAACTCTTACTCTGGCATCATGGTTTAGGTCTTAACTCTTACTCTGGCATCATGGTTTAGGTTTTAGACTCTTACTCTGGACTAATGGTTAAGGTCTTAACTCTTACTCTGGCATCATGGTTAAGGTCTTAACTCTTACTCTGGACTAATGGTTAAGGTCTGAACTCTTACTCTGGACTAATGGTTAAGGTCTTAACTCTTACTCTGGACTAATGGTTAAGGTCTTAACTCTTACTCTGGACTAATGGTTTAGGTCTTAGACTCTTACTCTGGACTAATGGTTAAGGTCTTAACTCTTACTCTGGCATCATGGTTAAGGTCTTAACTCTTACTCTGGACTAATGGTTAAGGTCTGAACTCTTACTCTGGCATCATGGTTAAGGTCTTAACTCTTACTCTGGACTAATGGTTAAGGTCTGAACTCTTACTCTGGACTAATGGTTAAGGTCTTAACTCTTACTCTGGACTAATGGTTAAGGTCTTAACTCTTACTCTGGACTAATGGTTAAGGTCTTACCTCTTACTCTGGACTAATGGTTAAGGTCTTAACTCTTACTCTGGACTAATGGTTAAGATCTTAACTCTTACTCTAAACTAATGGTTAAGGTTTTAACTCTTACTCTGGCATCATGGTTAAGGTCTTCGACTCTTACTCTGGACTAATGGTTAAGGTCTTAACTCTTACTCTGGACTAATGGTTAAGGTCTTAACTCTTACTCTGGCATCATGGTTAAGGTCTTAACTCTTACTCTGGACTAATGGTTAAGGTCTTAACTCTTACTCTGGGCTAATGGTTAAGGTCTTAACTCTTACTCTGGACTAATGGTTAAGGTCTTAACTCTTACTCTGGACTAATGGTTAAGGTATTAACTCTTACTCTGGCATCATGGTTAAGGTCTTAACTCTTACTCTGGACTAATGGTTAAGGTCTTAACTCTTACTCCAGACTAATGGTTAAGGTCTTAACTCTTACTCTGGCATCATGGTTTAGGTCTTAACTTTTACTCTGGCATCATGGTTTAGGTCTTAGACTCTTACTCTGGACTAATGGTTAAGGTCTTAACTCTTACTCTGGCATCATGGTTAAGGTCTTAACTCTTACTCTGGACTAATGGTTAAGGTCTTAACTCTTACTCTGGCATCATGGTTAAGGTATTAACTCTTACTCTGGCATCATGGTTAAGGTCTTAACTCTTACTCTGGACTAATGGTTAAGGTCTTAACTCTTACTCTGGACTAATGGTTAAGGTCTTAACTCTTACTCTGCCATCATGGTTAAGGTCTTAACTCTGACTCTGGCATCATGGTTAAGGTCTTAGACTCTTACTCTGGAATAATGGTTAAGGTCTTAACTCTTACTCTGGCATCACGGTTAAGGTCTTAACTCTTACTCTGGACTAATGGTTAAGGTCTTAACTATTACTCTGGGCTAATGGTTAAGGTCTTAACTCTTACTCTGGACTATTGGTTAAGGTCTTAACTCTTACTCTGGACTAATGGTTAAGGTCTTAGACTCTTACTCTGGCATCATGGTTAAGGTCTTAACTCTTACTCTGGCATCATGGTTAAGGTCTTAACTCTTACTCTGGCATCATGGTTAAGGTCTTAACTCTTACTCTAGACTAATGGTTAAGGTCTTAACTCTTACTCTGGCATCACGGTTAAGGTCTTAACTCTTACTCTGGACTAATGGTTAAGGTCTTAACTCTTACTCTGGGCTAATGGTTAAGGTCTTAACTCTTACTCTGGACTATTGGTTAAGGCCTTAACTCTTACTCTGGGCTAATGATTAAGGTCTTAACTCTTACTCTGGCATCATGGTTAAGGTCTTAACTCTTACTCTGGACTAATGGTTAAGGTCTTAACTCTTACTCTGGACTAATGGTTAAGATCTTAACTCTTACTCTAGACTAATGGTTAAGGTTTTAACTCTTACTCTGGCATCATTGTTAAGGTCTTCGACTCTTACTCTGGACTAATGGTTAAGGTCTTAACTCTTACTCTGGACTAATGGTTAAGGTCTTAACTCTTACTCTGGCATCATGGTTAAGGTCTTAACTCTTACTCTGGACTAATGGTTAAGGTCTTAACTCTTACTCTGAGCTAATGGTCAAGGTCTTAACTCTTACTCTGGACTAATGGTTAAGGTCTTAACTCTTTCTCTGGACTAATGGTTAAGGTCTTATCTCTTACTCTGGACTAATGGTTAAGGTCTTAGGCTCTTACTCTGGCATCATGAATAAGGTCTTAGACTCTTACTCTGGACTACTGGTTAATGTCTTAACTCTTACTCTGGCATCATGGTTAAGGTCTTAACTCTCACTCTGGCATCATGGTTAAGGTCTTAACTCTTACTCTGTACTCATGGTTAAGGTCTTAACTCTTACTCTGGCATCATGGTTAAGGTCTTAACTCTTACTCTGGACTAATGGTTAAGGTCTTAACTCTTACTCCAGACTAATGGTTAAGGTTTTAACTCTTACTCTGGCATCATGGTTTAGGTCTTAACTCTTACTCTGGCATCATGGTTTAGGTTTTAGACTCTTACTCTGGACTAATGGTTAAGGTCTTAACTCTTACTCTGGCATCATGGTTAAGGTCTTAACTCTTACTCTGGACTAATGGTTAAGGTCTGAACTCTTACTCTGGACTAATGGTTAAGGTCTTAACTCTTACTCTGGACTAATGGTTAAGGTCTGAACTCTTACTCTGGACTAATGGTTAAGGTCTTAACTCTTACTCTGGACTAATGGTTTAGGTCTTAGACTCTTACTCTGGACTAATGGTTAAGGTCTTAACTCTTACTCTGGCATCATGGTTAAGGTCTTAACTCTTACTCTGGACTAATGGTTAAGGTCTGAACTCTTACTCTGGCATCATGGTTAAGGTCTTAACTCTTACTCTGGACTAATGGTTAAGGTCTGAACTCTTACTCTGGACTAATGGTTAAGGTCTTAACTCTTACTCTGGACTAATGGTTAAGGTCTTACCTCTTACTCTGGACTAATGGTTAAGGTCTTAACTCTTACTCTGGACTAATGGTTAAGATCTTAACTCTTACTCTAAACTAATGGTTAAGGTTTTAACTCTTACTCTGGCATCATGGTTAAGGTCTTCGACTCTTACTCTGGACTAATGGTTAAGGTCTTAACTCTTACTCTGGACTAATGGTTAAGGTCTTAACTCTTACTCTGGCATCATGGTTAAGGTCTTAACTCTTACTCTGGACTAATGGTTAAGGTCTTAACTCTTACTCTGGGCTAATGGTTAAGGTCTTAACTCTTACTCTGGACTAATGGTTAAGGTCTTATCTCTTACTCTGGACTAATGGTTAAGGTCTTAGACTCTTACTCTGGCATCATGAATAAGGTCTTAGACTCTTACTCTGGACTACTGGTTAATGTCTTAACTCTTACTCTGGCATCATGGTTAAGGTCTTAACTCTCACTCTGGCATCATGGTTAAGGTCTTAACTCTTACTCTGTACTCATGGTTAAGGTCTTAACTCTTACTCTGGCATCATGGTTAAGGTCTTAACTCTTACTCTGGACTAATGGTTAAGGTCTTAACTCTTACTCTGGACTAATGGTTAAGGTCTTAACTCTTACTCTGGCATCATGGTTAAGGTCTTAACTCTTACTCTGGACTAATGGTTAAGGTCTTAACTCTTACTCTGGACTATTGGTTAAGGCCTTAACTCTTACTCTGGGCTAATGATTAAGGTCTTAACTCTTACTCTGGCATCATGGTTAAGGTCTTAACTCTTACTCTGGACTAATGGTTAAGGTCTTAACTCTTACTCTGGACTAATGGTTAAGATCTTAACTCTTACTCTAGACTAATGGTTAAGGTTTTAACTCTTACTCTAGACTAATGGTTAAGGTTTTAACTCTTACTCTGGCATCATGGTTAAGGTCTTCGACTCTTACTCCGGACTAATGGTTAAGGTCTTAACTCTTACTCTGGTATCATGGTTAAGGTCTTAACTCTTACTCTGGACTAATGGTTAATGTCTTAACTCTTACTCTGAGCTAATGGTCAAGGTCTTAACTCTTACTCTGGACTAATGGTTAAGGTCTTAACTCTTTCTCTGGACTAATGGTTAAGGTCTTAGGCTCTTACTCTGGCATCATGAATAAGGTCTTAGACTCTTACTCTGGACTACTGGTTAATGTCTTAACTCTTACTCTGGCATCATGGTTAAGGTCTTAACTCTCACTCTGGCATCATGGTTAAGGTCTTAACTCTTACTCTGTACTCATGGTTAAGGTCTTAACTCTTACTCTGGCATCATGGTTAAGGTCTTCACTCTTACTCTGGACTAATGGTTAAGGTCTTAACTCTTACTCTGGACTAATGGTTAAGGTCTTAACTCTTACTCTGGCATCATGGTTAAGGTCTTAACTCTTACTCTGGACTAATGGTTAAGGTCTTAACTCTTACTCCGGACTAATGGTTAAGGTTTTAACTCTTACTCTGGCATCATGGTTTAGGTCTTAACTCTTACTCTGGCATCATGGTTAAGGTCTTAACTCTTACTCTGGACTAATGGTTAAGGTCTGAACTCTTACTCTGGACTAATGGTTAAGGTCTTAACTCTTACTCTGGACTAATGGTTAAGGTCTGAACTCTTACTCTGGACTAATGGTTAAGGTCTTAACTCTTACTCTGGACTAATGGTTTAGGTCTTAGACTCTTACTCTGGACTAATGGTTAAGGTCTTAACTCTTACTCTGGCATCATGGTTAAGGTCTTAACTCTTACTCTGGACTAATGGTTAAGGTCTGAACTCTTACTCTGGCATCATGGTTAAGGTCTTAACTCTTACTCTGGACTAATGGTTAAGGTCTGAACTCTTACTCTGGACTAATGGTTAAGGTCTTAACTCTTACTCTGGACTAATGGTTAAGGTCTTAACTCTTACTCTGGACTAATGGTTAAGGTCTTACCTCTTACTCTGGACTAATGGTTAAGGTCTTAACTCTTACTCTGGACTAATGGTTAAGATCTTAACTCTTACTCTAAACTAATGGTTAAGGTTTTAACTCTTACTCTGGCATCATGGTTAAGGTCTTCGACTCTTACTCTGGACTAATGGTTAAGGTCTTAACTCTTACTCTGGACTAATGGTTAAGGTCTTAACTCTTACTCTGGGCTAATGGTTAAGGTCTTAACTCTTACTCTGGACTAATGGTTAAGGTCTTAACTCTTACTCTGGGCTAATGGTTAAGGTCTTAACTCTTACTCTGGACTAATGGTTAAGGTCTTATCTCTTACTCTGGACTAATGGTTAAGGTCTTAGACTCTTACTCTGGCATCATGAATAAGGTCTTAGACTCTTACTCTGGACTACTGGTTAATGTCTTAACTCTTACTCTGGCATCATGGTTAAGGTCTTAACTCTCACTCTGGCATCATGGTTAAGGTCTTAACTCTTACACTGGACTAATGGTTAAGGTCTTAACTCTTACTCTGGACTAATGGTTAAGGTCTTAACTCTTACTCTGGCATCATGGTTAAGGTCTTAACTCTTACTCTGGACTAATGGTTAAGGTCTTAACTCTTACTCCAGACTAATGGTTAAGGTCTTAACTTCTACTCTGGACTAATGGTTAAGGTCTTAGACTCTTACTCTCGACTAATGTTTAAGGTCTTAACTCTTACTCTGGCATCATGGTTAAGGTCTTAGACTCTTACTCTGGACTAATGGTTAAGGTCTTAACTCATACTCTGGACTAATGGTTAAGGTCTTAGACTCTTACTCTAGACTAATGGTTAAGGTCTTAACTCTTACTCTGGACTAATGGTTAAGGTCTTAACTCTTACTCTGGACTAATGGTTAAGGTCTTAACTTTTACTCTGGCATCATGGTTAAGGTCTTAACTCTTACTCTGGACTAATGGTTAAGGTCTTAACTCTTACTCTTGACTAATGGTTAAGGTCTTAACTTCTACTCTGGACTAATGGTTAAGGTCTTAGACTCTTACTCTGGCATCATGGTTAAGGTCTTAACTCTTACTCTGGCATCATCGTTAAGGTCTTAACTCTTACTCTGGCATCATGGTGAAGGTCTTAACTCTTACTCTGGACTAATGGTTAAGGTCTTAACTCTTACTCTGGCATCATGGTTAAGGTATTAACTCTTACTCTGGCATCATGGTTAAGGTCTTAACTCTTACTCTGGACTAATGGTTAAGGTCTTAACTCTTACTCTGGACTAATGGTTAAGGTCTTAACTCTTACTCTGCCATCATGGTTAAGGTCTTAACTCTTACTCTGGCATCATGGTTAAGGTCTTAACTCTTACTCTGGACTAATGGTTAAGGTCTTAGACTCTTACTCTGGACTAATGGTTAATGTCTTAACTCTTACTCTGGACTAATGGTTAAGGTCTTAACTCTTACTCTGGACTAATGGTTAAGGTCTTAACTCTTACTCTGGCATCATGGTTAAGGTATTAACTCTTACTCTGGACTAATGGTTAAGGTCTTAACTCTTACTCCGGCATCATGGTTAAGGTCTTAACTCTTACTCTGGACTAATGGTTAAGGTCTTAACCCTTACTCTGGCATCATGGTTAAGGTCTTAGACTCATACTCTGGCATCATGGTTAAGGTCTTAACTCTTACTCCGGACTAATGGTTAAGGTTTTAACTCTTACTCTGGCATCATGGTTTAGGTCTTAACTCTTACTCTGGCATCATGGTTAAGGTCTTAACTCTTACTCTGGACTAATGGTTAAGGTCTTAACTCTTACTCTGGCATCATGGTTAAGGTCTTAACTCTTACTCTGGACTAATGGTTAAGGTCTTAACTCTTACTCCGGACTAATGGTTAAGGTTTTAACTCTTACTCTGGCATCATGGTTTAGGTCTTAACTCTTACTCTGGCATCATGGTTTAGGTTTTAGACTCTTACTCTGGACTAATGGTTAAGGTCTTAACTCTTACTCTGGCATCATGGTTAAGGTCTTAACTCTTACTCTGGACTAATGGTTAAGGTCTGAACTCTTACTCTGGACTAATGGTTAAGGTCTTAACTCTTACTCTGGACTAATGGTTAAGGTCTTAACTCTTACTCTGGACTAATGGTTTAGGTCTTAGACTCTTACTCTGGACTAATGGTTAAGGTCTTAACTCTTACTCTGGCATCATGGTTAAGGTCTTAACTCTTACTCTGGACTAATGGTTAAGGTCTGAACTCTTACTCTGGCATCATGGTTAAGGTCTTAACTCTTACTCTGGACTAATGGTTAAGGTCTGAACTCTTACTCTGGACTAATGGTTAAGGTCTTAACTCTTACTCTGGACTAATGGTTAAGGTCTTAACTCTTACTCTGGACTAATGGTTAAGGTCTTACCTCTTACTCTGGACTAATGGTTAAGGTCTTAACTCTTACTCTGGACTAATGGTTAAGATCTTAACTCTTACTCTAAACTAATGGTTAAGGTTTTAACTCTTACTCTGGCATCATGGTTAAGGTCTTCGACTCTTACTCTGGACTAATGGTTAAGGTCTTAACTCTTACTCTGGACTAATGGTTAAGGTCTTAACTCTTACTCTGGGCTAATGGTTAAGGTCTTAACTCTTACTCTGGACTAATGGTTAAGGTCTTAACTCTTACTCTGGGCTAATGGTTAAGGTCTTAACTCTTACTCTGGACTAATGGTTAAGGTCTTATCTCTTACTCTGGACTAATGGTTAAGGTCTTAGACTCTTACTCTGGCATCATGAATAAGGTCTTAGACTCTTACTCTGGACTACTGGTTAATGTCTTAACTCTTACTCTGGCATCATGGTTAAGGTCTTAACTCTCACTCTGGCATCATGGTTAAGGTCTTAACTCTTACTCTGGACTAATGGTTAAGGTCTTAACTCTTACTCTGGACTAATGGTTAAGGTCTTAACTCTTACTCTGGCATCATGGTTAAGGTCTTAACTCTTACTCTGGACTAATGGTTAAGGTCTTAACTCTTACTCCAGACTAATGGTTAAGGTCTTAACTCTTACTCTGGCATCATGGTTTAGGTCTTAGACTCTTACTCTGGGCTAATGGTTAAGGTCTTAACTCTTACTCTGGCATCATGGTTAAGGTCTTAACTCTTACTCTGGACTAATGGTTAAGGTCTGAACTCTTACTCTGGACTAATGGTTAAGGTCTTAACTTCTACTCTGGACTAATGGTTAAGGTCTTAGACTCTTACTCTCGACTAATGTTTAAGGTCTTAACTCTTACTCTGGCATCATGGTTAAGGTCTTAGACTCTTACTCTGGACTAATGGTTAAGGTCTTAACTCATACTCTGGACTAATGGTTAAGGTCTTAGACTCTTACTCTAGACTAATGGTTAAGGTCTTAACTCTTACTCTGGACTAATGGTTAAGGTCTTAACTCTTACTCTGGACTAATGGTTAAGGTCTTAACTTTTACTCTGGCATCATGGTTAAGGTCTTAACTCTTACTCTGGACTAATGGTTAAGGTCTTAACTCTTACTCTTGACTAATGGTTAAGGTCTTAACTTCTACTCTGGACTAATGGTTAAGGTCTTAGACTCTTACTCTGGCATCATGGTTAAGGTCTTAACTCTTACTCTGGCATCATCGTTAAGGTCTTAACTCTTACTCTGGCATCATGGTTAAGGTCTTAACTCTTACTCTGGACTAATGGTTAAGGTCTTAACTCTTACTCTGGCATCATGGTTAAGGTATTAACTCTTACTCTGGCATCATGGTTAAGGTCTTAACTCTTACTCTGGACTAATGGTTAAGGTCTTAACTCTTACTCTGGACTAATGGTTAAGGTCTTAACTCTTACTCTGCCATCATGGTTAAGGTCTTAACTCTTACTCTGGCATCATGGTTAAGGTCTTAACTCTTACTCTGGACTAATGGTTAAGGTCTTAGACTCTTACTCTGGACTAATGGTTAATGTCTTAACTCTTACTCTGGACTAATGGTTAAGGTCTTAACTCTTACTCTGGACTAATGGTTAAGGTCTTAACTCTTACTCTGGCATCATGGTTAAGGTATTAACTCTTACTCTGGACTAATGGTTAAGGTCTTAACTCTTACTCCGGCATCATGGTTAAGGTCTTAACTCTTACTCTGGACTAATGGTTAAGGTCTTAACCCTTACTCTGGCATCATGGTTAAGGTCTTAGACTCATACTCTGGCATCATGGTTAAGGTCTTAAATCTTACTCTGGACTAATGGTTAAGGTCTTAACTCTTACTCTGGCATCATGGTTAAGGTCTTAACTCTTACTCTGGACTAATGGTTAAGGTCTTAACTCTTACTCTGGCATCATGGTTAAGGTCTTAACTCTTACTCTGGACTAATGGTTAAGGTCTTAACTCTTACTCTGGACTAATGGTTAAGGTCTTAACTCTTACTCTGGACTAATGGTTAAGGTCTTAACCCTTACTCTGGCATCATGGTTAAGGTCTTAGACTCATACTCTGGCATCATGGTTAAGGTCTTAACCCTTACTCTGGCATCATGGTTAAGGTCTTAGACTCATACTCTGGCATCATGGTTAAGGTCTTAAATCTTACTCTGGACTAATGGTTAAGGTCTTAACTCTTACTCTGGCATCATGGTTAAGGTCTTAACTCTTACTCTAGACTAATGGTTAAGGTCTTAACTCTTACTCTGGCATCATGGTTAAGGTCTTAACTCTTACTCTGGACTAATGGTTATGGTCTTAGACTCTTACTCTGGCATCATGGTTAAGGTCTTAACTCTTACTCTGGACTAATGGTTAAGGTCTTAACTCTTACTCTGAGCTAATGGTCAAGGTCTTAACTCTTACTCTGGACTAATGGTTAAGGTCTTAGGCTCTTACTCTGGACTAATGGTTAAGGTCTTATCTCTTACTCTGGACTAATGGTTAAGGTCTTAGGCTCTTACTCTGGCATCATGAATAAGGTTTTAGACTCTTACTCTGGACTACTGGTTAATGTCTTAACTCTTACTCTGGCATCATGGTTAAGGTCTTAACTCTCACTCTGGCATCATGGTTAAGGTCTTAACTCTTACTCTGTACTCATGGTTAAGGTCTTAACTCTTACTCTGGCATCATGGTTAAGGTCTTCACTCTTACTCTGGACTAATGGTTAAGGTCTTAACTCTTACTCTGGCATCATGGTTAAGGTCTTAACTCTTACTCTGGACTAATGGTTAAGGTCTTAACTCTTACTCCGGACTAATGGTTAAGGTTTTAACTCTTACTCTGGCATCATGGTTTAGGTCTTAACTCTTACTCTGGCATCATGGTTTAGGTTTTAGACTCTTACTCTGGACTAATGGTTAAGGTCTTAACTCTTACTCTGGCATCATGGTTAAGGTCTTAACTCTTACTCTGGACTAATGGTTAAGGTCTGAACTCTTACTCTGGACTAATGGTTAAGGTCTTAACTCTTACTCTGGACTAATGGTTAAGGTCTTAACTCTTACTCTGGACTAATGGTTTAGGTCTTAGACTCTTACTCTGGACTAATGGTTAAGGTCTTAACTCTTACTCTGGCATCATGGTTAAGGTCTTAACTCTTACTCTGGACTAATGGTTAAGGTCTGAACTCTTACTCTGGCATCATGGTTAAGGTCTTAACTCTTACTCTGGACTAATGGTTAAGGTCTGAACTCTTACTCTGGACTAATGGTTAAGGTCTTAACTCTTACTCTGGACTAATGGTTAAGGTCTTAACTCTTACTCTGGACTAATGGTTAAGGTCTTACCTCTTACTCTGGACTAATGGTTAAGGTCTTAACTCTTACTCTGGACTAATGGTTAAGATCTTAACTCTTACTCTAAACTAATGGTTAAGGTTTTAACTCTTACTCTGGCATCATGGTTAAGGTCTTCTACTCTTACTCTGGACTAATGGTTAAGGTCTTAACTCTTACTCTGGACTAATGGTTAAGGTCTTAACTCTTACTCTGGCATCATGGTTAAGGTCTTAACTCTTACTCTGGACTAATGGATAAGGTCTTAACTCTTACTCTGGGCTAATGGTTAAGGTCTTAACTCTTACTCTGGACTAATGGTTAAGGTCTTATCTCTTACTCTGGACTAATGGTTAAGGTCTTAGACTCTTACTCTGGCATCATGAATAAGGTCTTAGACTCTTACTCTGGACTACTGGTTAATGTCTTAACTCTTACTCTGGCATCATGGTTAAGGTCTTAACTCTCACTCTGGCATCATGGTTAAGGTCTTAACTCTTACTCTGTACTCATGGTTAAGGTCTTAACTCTTACTCTGGCATCATGGTTAAGGTCTTAACTCTTACTCTGGACTAATGGTTAAGGTCTTAACTCTTACTCTGGACTAATGGTTAAGGTCTTAACTCTTACTCTGGCATCATGGTTAAGGTCTTAACTCTTACTCTGGACTAATGGTTGAGGTCTTAACTCTTACTCTGGACTATTGGTTAAGGCCTTAACTCTTACTCTGGGCTAATGATTAAGGTCTTAACTCTTACTCTGGCATCATGGTTAAGGTCTTAACTCTTACTCTGGACTAATGGTTAAGGTCTTAACTCTTACTCTGGACTAATGGTTAAGATCTTAACTCTTACTCTAGACTAATGGTTAAGGTTTTAACTCTTACTCTAGACTAATGGTTAAGGTTTTAACTCTTACTCTGGCATCATGGTTAAGGTCTTCGACTCTTACTCCGGACTAATGGTTAAGGTCTTAACTCTTACTCTGGCATCATGGTTAAGGTCTTAACTCTTACTCTGGACTAATGGTTAATGTCTTAACTCTTACTCTGAGCTAATGGTCAAGGTCTTAACTCTTACTTTGGACTAATGGTTAAGGTCTTAACTCTTTCTCTGGACTAATGGTTAAGGTCTTATCTCTTACTCTGGACTAATGGTTAAGGTCTTAGGCTCTTACTCTGGCATCATGAATAAGGTCTTAGACTCTTACTCTGGACTACTGGTTAATGTCTTAACTCTTACTCTGGCATCATGGTTAAGGTCTTAACTCTCACTCTGGCATCATGGTTAAGGTCTTAACTCTTACTCTGTACTCATGGTTAAGGTCTTAACTCTTACTCTGGCATCATGGTTAAGGTCTTCACTCTTACTCTGGACTAATGGTTAAGGTCTTAACTCTTACTCTGGACTAATGGTTAAGGTCTTAACTCTTACTCTGGCATCATGGTTAAGGTCTTAACTCTTACTCTGGACTAATGGTTAAGGTCTTAACTCTTACTCCGGACTAATGGTTAAGGTTTTAACTCTTACTCTGGCATCATGGTTTAGGTCTTAACTCTTACTCTGGCATCATGGTTTAGGTTTTAGACTCTTACTCTGGACTAATGGTTAAGGTCTTAACTCTTACTCTGGCATCATGGTTAAGGTCTTAACTCTTACTCTGGACTAATGGTTAAGGTCTGAACTCTTACTCTGGACTAATGGTTAAGGTCTTAACTCTTACTCTGGACTAATGGTTAAGGTCTGAACTCTTACTCTGGACTAATGGTTAAGGTCTTAACTCTTACTCTGGACTAATGGTTTAGGTCTTAGACTCTTACTCTGGACTAATGGTTAAGGTCTTAACTCTTACTCTGGCATCATGGTTAAGGTCTTAACTCTTACTCTGGACTAATGGTTAAGGTCTGAACTCTTACTCTGGCATCATGGTTAAGGTCTTAACTCTTACTCTGGACTAATGGTTAAGGTCTGAACTCTTACTCTGGACTAATGGTTAAGGTCTTAACTCTTACTCTGGACTAATGGTTAAGGTCTTAACTCTTACTCTGGACTAATGGTTAAGGTCTTACCTCTTACTCTGGACTAATGGTTAAGGTCTTAACTCTTACTCTGGACTAATGGTTAAGATCTTAACTCTTACTCTAAACTAATGGTTAAGGTTTTAACTCTTACTCTGGCATCATGGTTAAGGTCTTCGACACTTACTCTGGACTAATGGTTAAGGTCTTAACTCTTACTCTGGACTAATGGTTAAGGTCTTAACTCTTACTCTGGGCTAATGGTTAAGGTCTTAACTCTTACTCTGGACTAATGGTTAAGGTCTTAACTCTTACTCTGGGCTAATGGTTAAGGTCTTAACTCTTACTCTGGACTAATGGTTAAGGTCTTATCTCTTACTCTGGACTAATGGTTAAGGTCTTAGACTCTTACTCTGGCATCATGAATAAGGTCTTAGACTCTTACTCTGGACTACTGGTTAATGTCTTAACTCTTACTCTGGCATCATGGTTAAGGTCTTAACTCTCACTCTGGCATCATGGTTAAGGTCTTAACTCTTACTCTGGACTAATGGTTAAGGTCTTAACTCTTACTCTGGACTAATGGTTAAGGTCTTAACTCTTACTCTGGCATCATGGTTAAGGTCTTAACTCTTACTCTGGACTAATGGTTAAGGTCTTAACTCTTACTCCAGACTAATGGTTAAGGTCTTAACTCTTACTCTGGCATCATGGTTTAGGTCTTAACTCTTACTCTGGCATCATGGTTTAGGTCTTAGACTCTTACTCTGGACTAATGGTTAAGGTCTTAACTCTTACTCTGGCATCATGGTTAAGGTCTTAACTCATACTCTGGACTAATGGTTAAGGTCTTAGACTCTTACTCTAGACTAATGGTTAAGGTCTTAACTCTTACTCTGGACTAATGGTTAAGGTCTTAACTCTTACTCTGGACTAATGGTTAAGGTCTTAACTTTTACTCTGGCATCATGGTTAAGGTCTTAACTCTTACTCTGGACTAATGGTTAAGGTCTTAACTCTTACTCTTGACTAATGGTTAAGGTCTTAACTCTTACTCTGGACTAATGGTTAAGGTCTTAGACTCTTACTCTGGCATCATGGTTAAGGTCTTAACTCTTACTCTGGCATCATCGTTAAGGTCTTAACTCTTACTCTGGCATCATGGTTAAGGTCTTAACTCTTACTCTGGACTAATGGTTAAGGTCTTAACTCTTACTCTGGCATCATGGTTAAGGTATTAACTCTTACTCTGGCATCATGGTTAAGGTCTTAACTCTTACTCTGGACTAATGGTTAAGGTCTTAACTCTTACTCTGGACTAATGGTTAAGGTCTTAACTCTTACTCTGCCATCATGGTTAAGGTCTTAACTCTTACTCTGGCATCATGGTTAAGGTCTTAACTCTTACTCTGGACTAATGGTTAAGGTGTTAGACTCTTACTCTGGACTAATGGTTAATGTCTTAACTCTTACTCTGGACTAATGGTTAAGGTCTTAACTCTTACTCTGGACTAATGGTTAAGGTCTTAACTCTTACTCTGGCATCATGGTTAAGGTATTAACTCTTACTCTGGACTAATGGTTAAGGTCTTAACTCTTACTCCGGCATCATGGTTAAGGTCTTAACTCTTACTCTGGACTAATGGTTAAGGTCTTAACCCTTACTCTGGCATCATGGTTAAGGTCTTAGACTCATACTCTGGCATCATGGTTAAGGTCTTAAATCTTACTCTGGACTAATGGTTAAGGTCTTAACTCTTACTCTGGCATCATGGTTAAGGTCTTAACTCTTACTCTGGACTAATGGTTAAGGTCTTAACTCTTACTCTGGACTAATGGTTAAGGTCTTAACTCTTACTCTGGACTAATGGTTAAGGTCTTAACTCTTACTCCGGCATCATGGTTAAGGTCTTAACTCTTACTCTGGACTAATGGTTAAGGTCTTAACCCTTACTCTGGCATCATGGTTAAGGTCTTAGACTCATACTCTGGCATCATGGTTAAGGTCTTAAATCTTACTCTGGACTAATGGTTAAGGTCTTAACTCTTACTCTGGCATCATGGTTAAGGTCTTAACTCTTACTCTAGTCTAATGGTTAAGGTCTTAACTCTTACTCTGGCATCATGGTTAAGGTCTTAACTCTTACTCTGGACTAATGGTTATGGTCTTAGACTCTTACTCTGGCATCATGTTTAAGGTCTTAACTCTTACTCTGGCATCATGGTTAAGGTCTTAACTCTGACTCTGGCATCATGGTTAAGGTCTTAGACTCTTACTCTGGAATAATGGTTAAGGTCTTAACTCTTACTCTGGCATCACGGTTAAGGTCTTAACTCTTACTCTGGACTAATGGTTAAGGTCTTAACTCTTACTCTGGACTAATGGTTAAGGTCTTAACTCTTACTCTGGACTAATGGTTAAGGTCTTAGACTCTTACTCTGGCATCATGGTTAAGGTCTTAACTCTTACTCTGGCATCATGGTTAAGGTCTTAACTCTTACTCTGGACTAATGGTTAAGGTCTTAACTCTTACTCTGGCATCACGGTTAAGGTCTTAACTCTTACTCTGGACTAATGGTTAAGGTCTTAACTCTTACTCTGGGCTAATGGTTAAGGTCTTAACTCTTACTCTGGACTAATGGTTAAGGTTTTAACTCTTACTCTGGCATCATGGTTAAGGTCTTAATTCTTACTCTGGACTAATGGTTAAGGTCTTAACTCTTACTCTGGACTATTGGTTAAGGCCTTAACTCTTACTCTGGGCTAATGATTAAGGTCTTAACTCTTACTCTGGCATCATGGTTAAGGTCTTAACTCTTACTCTGGACTAATGGTTAAGGTCTTAACTCTTACTCTGGACTAATGGTTAAGATCTTAACTCTTACTCTAGACTAATGGTTAAGGTTTTAACTCTTACTCTGGCATCATGGTTAAGGTCTTCGACTCTTACTCTGGACTAATGGTTAAGGTCTTAGCTCTTACTCTGGACTAATGGTTAAGGTCTTAACTCTTACTCTGGCATCATGGTTAAGGTCTTAACTCTTACTCTGGACTAATGGTTAAGGTCTTAACTCTTACTCTGAGCTAATGGTTAAGGTCTTAACTCTTACTCTGGACTAATGGTTAAGGTCTTAACTCTTTCTCTGGACTAATGGTTAAGGTCTTATCTCTTACTCTGGACTAATGGTTAAGGTCTTAGGCTCTTACTCTGGCATCATGAATAAGGTCTTAGACTCTTACTCTGGACTACTGGTTAATTTCTTAACTCTTACTCTGGCATCATGGTTAAGGTCTTAACTCTCACTCTGGCATCATGGTTAAGGTCTTAACTCTTACTCTGTACTCATGGTTAAGGTCTTAACTCTTACTCTGGCATCATGGTTAAGGTCTTCACTCTTACTCTGGACTAATGGTTAAGGTCTTAACTCTTACTCTGGACTAATGGTTAAGGTCTTAACTCTTACTCTGGCATCATGGTTAAGGTCTTAACTCTTACTCTGGACTAATGGTTAAGGTCTTAACTCTTACTCCGGACTAATGGTTAAGGTCTTAACTCTTACTCTGGCATCATGGTTTAGGTCTTAACTCTTACTCTGGCATCATGGTTTAGGTCTTAGACTCTTACTCTGGACTAATGGTTAAGGTCTTAACTCTTACTCTGGCATCATGGTTAAGGTCTTAACTCTTACTCTGGACTAATGGTTAAGGTCTGAACTCTTACTCTGGACTAATGGTTAAGGTCTTAACTCTTACTCTGGACTAATGGTTAAGGTCTGAACTCTTACTCTGGACTAATGGTTAAGGTCTTAACTCTTACTCTGGACTAATGGTTAAGATCTTAACTCTTACTCTAAACTAATGGTTAAGGTTTTAACTCTTACTCTGGCATCATGGTTAAGGTCTTCGACACTTACTCTGGACTAATGGTTAAGGTCTTAACTCTTACTCTGGACTAATGGTTAAGGTCTTAACTCTTACTCTGGGCTAATGGTTAAGGTCTTAACTCTTACTCTGGACTAATGGTTAAGGTCTTAACTCTTACTCTGGGCTAATGGTTAAGGTCTTAACTCTTACTCTGGACTAATGGTTAAGGTCTTATCTCTTACTCTGGACTAATGGTTAAGGTCTTAGACTCTTACTCTGGCATCATGAATAAGGTCTTAGACTCTTACTCTGGACTACTGGTTAATGTCTTAACTCTTACTCTGGCATCATGGTTAAGGTCTTAACTCTCACTCTGGCATCATGGTTAAGGTCTTAACTCTTACTCTGGACTAATGGTTAAGGTCTTAACTCTTACTCTGGACTAATGGTTAAGGTCTTAACTCTTACTCTGGCATCATGGTTAAGGTCTTAACTCTTACTCTGGACTAATGGTTAAGGTCTTAACTCTTACTCCAGACTAATGGTTAAGGTCTTAACTCTTACTCTGGCATCATGGTTTAGGTCTTAACTCTTACTCTGGCATCATGGTTTAGGTCTTAGACTCTTACTCTGGACTAATGGTTAAGGTCTTAACTCTTACTCTGGCATCATGGTTAAGGTCTTAACTCTTACTCTGGACTAATGGTTAAGGTCTGAACTCTTACTCTGGACTAATGGTTAAGGTCTTAACTTCTACTCTGGACTAATGGTTAAGGTCTTAGACTCTTACTCTCGACTAATGTTCAAGGTCTTAACTCTTACTCTGGCATCATGGTTAAGGTCTTAGACTCTTACTCTGGACTAATGGTTAAGGTCTTAACTCATACTCTGGACTAATGGTTAAGGTCTTAGACTCTTACTCTAGACTAATGGTTAAGGTCTTAACTCTTACTCTGGACTAATGGTTAAGGTCTTAACTCTTACTCTGGACTAATGGTTAAGGTCTTAACTTTTACTCTGGCATCATGGTTAAGGTCTTAACTCTTACTCTGGACTAATGGTTAAGGTCTTAACTCTTACTCTTGACTAATGGTTAAGGTCTTAACTCTTACTCTGGACTAATGGTTAAGGTCTTAGACTCTTACTCTGGCATCATGGTTAAGGTCTTAACTCTTACTCTGGCATCATCGTTAAGGTCTTAACTCTTACTCTGGCATCATGGTTAAGGTCTTAACTCTTACTCTGGACTAATGGTTAAGGTCTTAACTCTTACTCTGGCATCATGGTTAAGGTATTAACTCTTACTCTGGCATCATGGTTAAGGTCTTAACTCTTACTCTGGACTAATGGTTAAGGTCTTAACTCTTACTCTGGACTAATGGTTAAGGTCTTAACTCTTACTCTGCCATCATGGTTAAGGTCTTAACTCTTACTCTGGCATCATGGTTAAGGTCTTAACTCTTACTCTGGACTAATGGTTAAGGTCTTAGACTCTTACTCTGGACTAATGGTTAATGTCTTAACTCTTACTCTGGACTAATGGTTAAGGTCTTAACTCTTACTCTGGACTAATGGTTAAGGTCTTAACTCTTACTCTGGCATCATGGTTAAGGTATTAACTCTTACTCTGGACTAATGGTTAAGGTCTTAACTCTTACTCCGGCATCATGGTTAAGGTCTTAACTCTTACTCTGGACTAATGGTTAAGGTCTTAACCCTTACTCTGGCATCATGGTTAAGGTCTTAGACTCATACTCTGGCATCATGGTTAAGGTCTTAAATCTTACTCTGGACTAATGGTTAAGGTCTTAACTCTTACTCTGGCATCATGGTTAAGGTCTTAACTCTTACTCTGGACTAATGGTTAAGGTCTTAACTCTTACTCTGGCATCATGGTTAAGGTCTTAACTCTTACTCTGGACTAATGGTTAAGGTCTTAACTCTTACTCTGGACTAATGGTTAAGGTCTTAACTCTTACTCTGGACTAATGGTTAAGGTCTTAACTCTTACTCCGGCATCATGGTTAAGGTCTTAACTCTTACTCTGGACTAATGGTTAAGGTCTTAACCCTTACTCTGGCATCATGGTTAAGGTCTTAGACTCATACTCTGGCATCATGGTTAAGGTCTTAAATCTTACTCTGGACTAATGGTTAAGGTCTTAACTCTTACTCTGGCATCATGGTTAAGGTCTTAACTCTTACTCTAGTCTAATGGTTAAGGTCTTAACTCTTACTCTGGCATCATGGTTAAGGTCTTAACTCTTACTCTGGACTAATGGTTATGGTCTTAGACTCTTACTCTGGCATCATGTTTAAGGTCTTAACTCTTACTCTGGCATCATGGTTAAGGTCTTAACTCTGACTCTGGCATCATGGTTAAGGTCTTAGACTCTTACTCTGGAATAATGGTTAAGGTCTTAACTCTTACTCTGGCATCACGGTTAAGGTCTTAACTCTTACTCTGGACTAATGGTTAAGGTCTTAACTCTTACTCTGGACTAATGGTTAAGGTCTTAACTCTTACTCTGGACTAATGGTTAAGGTCTTAGACTCTTACTCTGGCATCATGGTTAAGGTCTTAACTCTTACTCTGGCATCATGGTTAAGGTCTTAACTCGTACTCTGGACTAATGGTTAAGGTATTAACTCTTACTCTGGCATCACGGTTAAGGTCTTAACTCTTACTCTGGACTAATGGTTAAGGTCTTAACTCTTACTCTGGGCTAATGGTTAAGGTCTTAACTCTTACTCTGGACTAATGGTTAAGGTTTTAACTCTTACTCTGGCATCATGGTTAAGGTCTTAATTCTTACTCTGGACTAATGGTTAAGGTCTTAACTCTTACTCTGGACTATTGGTTAAGGCCTTAACTCTTACTCTGGGCTAATGATTAAGGTCTTAACTCTTACTCTGGCATCATGGTTAAGGTCTTAACTCTTACTCTGGACTAATGGTTAAGGTCTTAACTCTTACTCTGGACTAATGGTTAAGATCTTAACTCTTACTCTAGACTAATGGTTAAGGTTTTAACTCTTACTCTGGCATCATGGTTAAGGTCTTCGACTCTTACTCTGGACTAATGGTTAAGGTCTTAGCTCTTACTCTGGACTAATGGTTAAGGTCTTAACTCTTACTCTGGCATCATGGTTAAGGTCTTAACTCTTACTCTGGACTAATGGTTAAGGTCTTAACTCTTACTCTGAGCTAATGGTTAAGGTCTTAACTCTTACTCTGGACTAATGGTTAAGGTCTTAACTCTTTCTCTGGACTAATGGTTAAGGTCTTATCTCTTACTCTGGACTAATGGTTAAGGTCTTAGGCTCTTACTCTGGCATCATGAATAAGGTCTTAGACTCTTACTCTGGACTACTGGTTAATTTCTTAACTCTTACTCTGGCATCATGGTTAAGGTCTTAACTCTCACTCTGGCATCATGGTTAAGGTCTTAACTCTTACTCTGTACTCATGGTTAAGGTCTTAACTCTTACTCTGGCATCATGGTTAAGGTCTTCACTCTTACTCTGGACTAATGGTTAAGGTCTTAACTCTTACTCTGGACTAATGGTTAAGGTCTTAACTCTTACTCTGGCATCATGGTTAAGGTCTTAACTCTTACTCTGGACTAATGGTTAAGGTCTTAACTCTTACTCCGGACTAATGGTTAAGGTCTTAACTCTTACTCTGGCATCATGGTTTAGGTCTTAACTCTTACTCTGGCATCATGGTTTAGGTCTTAGACTCTTACTCTGGACTAATGGTTAAGGTCTTAACTCTTACTCTGGCATCATGGTTAAGGTCTTAACTCTTACTCTGGACTAATGGTTAAGGTCTGAACTCTTACTCTGGACTAATGGTTAAGGTCTTAACTCTTACTCTGGACTAATGGTTAAGGTCTGAACTCTTACTCTGGACTAATGGTTAAGGTCTTAACTCTTACTCTGGACTAATGGTTTAGGTCTTAGACTCTTACTCTGGACTAATGGTTAAGGTCTTAACTCTTACTCTGGCATCATGGTTAAGGTCTTAACTCTTACTCTGGACTAATGGTTAAGGTCTGAACTCTTACTCTGGCATCATGGTTAAGGTCTTAACTCTTACTCTGGACTAATGGTTAAGGTCTGAACTCTTACTCTGGACTAATGGTTAAGGTCTTAACTCTTACTCTGGACTAATGGTTAAGGTCTTAACTCTTACTCTGGACTAATGGTTAAGGTCTTACCTCTTACTTTGGACTAATGGTTAAGGTCTTAACTCTTACTCTGGACTAATGGTTAAGATCTTAACTCTTACTCTGGCATCATGGTTAAGGTCTTAACTCTTACTCTGGACTAATGGTTAAGGTCTGAACTCTTACTCTGGACTAATGGTTAAGGTCTTAACTTCTACTCTGGACTAATGGTTAAGGTCTTAGACTCTTACTCTCGACTAATGTTTAAGGTCTTAACTCTTACTCTGGCATCATGGTTAAGGTCTTAGACTCTTACTCTGGACTAATGGTTAAGGTCTTAACTCATACTCTGGACTAATGGTTAAGGTCTTAGACTCTTACTCTAGACTAATGGTTAAGGTCTTAACTCTTACTCTGGACTAATGGTTAAGGTCTTAACTCTTACTCTGGACTAATGGTTAAGGTCTTAACTTTTACTCTGGCATCATGGTTAAGGTCTTAACTCTTACTCTGGACTAATGGTTAAGGTCTTAACTCTTACTCTTGACTAATGGTTAAGGTCTTAACTCTTACTCTGGACTAATGGTTAAGGTCTTAGACTCTTACTCTGGCATCATGGTTGTTAGACCTGGCACCATTGGCGTGGGTCACCCTTCCATTTTTGTCTGTGCCTCAATGTGTTTTTGTGTTGGTGTTAGCTGCTCAGGGCGCTGTGCCACTGCCATCAGTGCCACAGTGCAAGTGCTCCCTATGGTAAAATGTATTATGTGAATTGACTTCCACGTTTGGTTTATTTGGTTTACTATCAGTCCCTAGTAGAGTGCACCAGGGGTGCCAAGGGCTCGTATATCCAAATGCTGCTAGTGGGCTTGCAGCACTGGTTGTGCCACCCACCGAAGCAGCGGGGTAAAATGTGTCTAGGGTCTGCCACTGCAGAACCTGCGCGCGGTCTGGTACCGTCGCGCTGACTGAGCAAGTGTCCCCACTTACCAGTCCCTAAACCTTCCCTTAACTACATGTTAGTCACCCCTCTGGTAGGCCTGAGCGCAGGGTGCATTGTAGGTGTAAGGTAGGACATGCCCTGATGTGTGTGGCATGTCTTAATAGTGAATTACAGCCATTTTCGTTTTTCACTATTGAAGGCTACCTGTTCTCCATAGGCCAGAATGGGCTGCTGGGATCGCTACACGCTGTGACCCCAGTGGACTCAGAGAGCATGGTAGAAAGTCATGTTTAGTATGCCTGAACTCAGGATAATGAAATACGTCTTTTAGTAAAGGTTATTTTAATATCCTGGGTTTGCAAATGCTACTTTTAGAAAGTTAGCCTTTGCGTGCCTAACCATCTCAGTCCGCCTCTGCTGTGTGTGTGTGTTCTGCCTAGCAACAGTACAGGAGCAGGGTTGGGGGATTCCAGGAGACAGGTTGGCTGCCAGGTGGTGGGTAGAGAGATTACACCAGGATGGGTGGGAGGAGTGCACCCTGACTCTTGAATAGACCTGTGCTCTGCCACCACAAAGCCGGCGCCGCCCCCTGTGGAGCGGCTGATGTCTCTGCCCTGCTGCTGAAAGGAACAAGCCGAGTCACCACAACAGAGTGCTCCAAAACTGGACTGAGCCAGGCCCAGGCCCCCTGGCGCTAAAGAACAAAAGAATCCCTGTATAAAAGTAGGAGCCTGGCTCCTAAGAAATCAGATCCAGATTGAACCACGAAGGAACTCTGCCTGACTAGAAGGACCTGGAAGAAGCTGAAGGAGGAGTAACTTTCCCTGACCTGAGGGACTGGCCTGCAGTAGGTGCCTTGCTAAGGAAGGAGAGGAAAAAGACTGAAAGAGACTTTTGCACTTTGTTCTTCAACTATCTCCAAGGGCTTGGAAGAAGAGCTTGCCCCCTGAACTGAACCCCAGGACCAGTGGGTTCACCGTGTCTCCGCTCGTCTGAGAATTCGAGCCGTGTGCTTTCTCCCGCCGGAGTGCCCTGCGCACCTTCGCATCCCTCCTAGGGCCGTGACACCCAGAAGCCTGGCCGCCTCCACTCGCCAAGAGCCCCGCTCTACCTGAGTCGCTCTGGACCCATCGAGTCTGGCCGTCCCGCTTCCCTGTCACCTGCCTGCTACTGGAGCGCGCTTGGTGCCCTTTCGCCCTCCCGCCGGATTTCTAGTGGGGAAGTGAAATCCAGCCTCGGACGGCCGCCCGTACGTCGTAACGTATCCGGCCGCCCCGCTTCACCTCCCAGCCTGAGTCTGACCGTGCCGCCCTCCGCAGTGACCTCCCGCACAGTCCGTGTCGGAGGCCCTGGGCCGCACCTGTCTACCGAGAGCCGCCCGCTGAATTCTTGATCCGGAAGACCCACGAGGTGCAGAACCTGCATCTCTCCTGAAGACTCGTCCAAGCACATCGCACGTTCCCAGGTACAGTGAACTCTCTATCGGACTCGGGGTCCGCAACGTTCTGATTTCCCCGTATCACTGTACCCTGGGTGCCCTGCGCATCATCGTGACTGGACCGACTCAACCGAGCCCTGTGAAGCGCTCGTGATCGAATAAGTTACCAAAGACAAGAACAGTGCCTAATTATCATCTTGTGGCTTCCATTTCGCAACCGTTATTGATGGTCTTGTACATGCCTGCGTAACAAAGAATCTTTTATATAAAGCATCCGTATTTTTGATACAACTTACGCCTGGTGTCCGTTTGTGGGGGATCATTGTGGTTTACTGTGTGTGATCATAAATGCTTAACTGACTAGCGCCCTGAAGTTTAGCCCTGACTGCTCGCGCCACACTACCTATAGGGTGAGCAGGGGTTGTTCTGAAGGGGTAATTCCCTCGCCCTGAATAGAAGAAGGGACCGCTGCTTGTCGCAAGTACCTACCTGTGCCAACCAGAGGTTCCCCATTCTAACATTGGTGGCAGCGGTGGGATTTCGAATTTGCATTTATGATTTACATACAGTGAATTATTGATCACCACGTAGAGCAGACCTATAACGCAGCCACAGATTGATTGACAGTTGTTGCTAAAGAAGAATCTCCACCTTACGAAACCATGCCTAGCTCAGTCAGTGGGAGCAGAGCGTCCTCCGTATTCTCTGGAGTTGATGACATCGATTGGGAAGAAGGCGCACTGCGGAAGTGCAACAATGATATCTTGAAAGGATATCTCTCCAAGTACCGAATTAAACAAAGCGGACTAACCACTAAGGATCAGTACGTAAAGGCGCTGAGAGCCTGGCACGAATCAAAGTTCCCAGAGAATGCCCGGGAGGTGATACCCCCAGAAGGTGTTTCTGAGCCTAGCAGAGGCCTGTCGCCAGAGGAGTTGGCCGACAGGAGTGCCGCCCGAGCACATGAGGTGGAGATGGCAAAACTGCAAATGGAGAGAGAAAGGCAGAAACTGGCCATGGAGCATGAGGTAAAAATGAGGGAGTTGGATCTCAAGGCCAGGAGTTTAGACAACTCACCCTCTGGTGGCAGCAATTTAACAGAGTCAAGGGTGCACATTCCTAAAGATGTAGTCAAAGAATATTATAAGCAGGATGATATTGGGCAGTGGTTTAGGGCCTATGAAGTAGCCATGTCCTCCCACCGGGTCCCTGAGAAGGATTGGGGAGCGGGGTTGTGGGGAAGGTTCCTGAGTGAGGGGCGGGACACACTGCTAGACCTCCCCTCTGATGTCCACACATCCTATCCACACATGAAGGAGGCTCTTATGACAAGGTATGGGTTGACTCCTGAATTGTACAGACAGAGATTTAGGGATTGCACCAAGAAACCTGGTACCACTTATGTAGAATATGTGACCTTTTTTTGCAGAGCGCTGGATGGTTGGGTGAAGGGTAGCAAGGTGGATGATTACCAAGGGCTGTTTGATTTAATCGCCTGGGAGCACTTGTCGGATAATTGTTTTCCTGAGCTACGCCAACACCTGATCGATAGCAAGCTGTCCAACCCGAGGAAGCTTGCTGAGGAGGCGGACCGCTGGATCAGCACCAGGGTCCACAAGGGTCCCGTGGGAGGCCCCGCCAAGGGTGTTCAGGGTCCCCAGCAGAAGAGTGGGGGGGATAAGGGTAAACAGAGGGAGTTCTACAAAGGGCCCCAAAGTAATTCCCAAGGGAACCAAGGGAAAGGTTCTCAGCCACCCCCACCCCCGAAGCAGACCGGGGCCCCGACAGGTAACCCTGTTCAAAGAGGGCCCCTCAGATGTTACAAGTGTAACAACCTGGGGCACATTTCCGTGGATCCCAAGTGCCCCCTGTATGGTAAACCAGCACCCTCTGGTGCCCCACCCCCCAAGCAGGTGAATAGTGTAGCCTTGGGGAGGGAGATAGACGTCCAAGGGGCGGGGGATCCCGTACAGATGACCCTAGTCTCATTAGGAGACAGTGAGATGGTCGCTGAGGCCCAGCTGCCCCCCAATACTCAAAAGTATGGGCAGTGGGTGACCATAAATGGCAAGAGGGTGGGGGCTCTTAGAGATACTGGAGCCAGTGTGACTGCTGTCAAGCAACACCTGGTGTCTCAAGAGCAGGTTGTCCCGCACGCATTCTGCCGTGTTGTCAACGCTGACAACACAGAGAGTCAGTGTCCAATGGCTCAGGTTCCCTTTGAGTGGGGGGGGGTCTCTGGTACTCTGCAAGTGGCTGTGAGAGAGGCCATGCCTGTTGATTGTCTCCTAGGTAACGATTTGGAGAGCTCCCCTTGGGAAAAGGTGGAGAAGACGACTCACCTGCGGATGGTGGGCTTGCCTGATTGGGCGTGTGTGACCACCCGGTCGATGGCAGCCAGTAGGGGTGTTGAAGGAACCCTGGAGCCTGAGGGAGAAGCCCAGGAACCGGCCTTAGAGAGAGGGCAAGGGAGGCACGGGAATCCGGCTCCTGACGTTCCCACGGCCCAGGAGGAAGCAGACCTTGAGGGGGATGCCCTGGAGCCTACCGGGGAACAGATAGCCGAACTGGGGGACCTGCCTGAGCTGACCCATTGGCAGCAAGAAGGAGGCCCTACCAGGGAGGAATTCTGCAGGGAGCAGAAAGAGTGCCCCTCTCTAGAGGGTATGCGGCAGCAGGCTGCAGCCCAGGCCAATGGTGATCAGTCCGGAACTCACTTGATCTACTGGGAGAACGACCTCCTATACTCCGAGCCTAAGGTGGCTGAACCTGGGTCAGCCCGTGCGCTGGTGGTACCCCAGAAGTTCAGAGCCTTCCTACTGGGGCTGGCTCACGACGTACCGTTAGCAGGACATTTGGGGCAGGACAAGACCTTTGAAAGGCTTGTCACCCACTTTTATTGGCCCCAAATGCGCAGGAGTTCTGACACTCACTGCAGGACATGCCAGACTTGCCAGGCAAGTGGCAAGAGTGGAAGGAAGCTGAAAGCTCCACTCCAACCTTTCCCTGTGGTCAGTACCCCATTCCAGCGGGTGGGGATTGACATTGTGGGGCCCCTGGACCCCAAGACAGCCATGGGCAACAGGTTTATCCTGGTCTTGGTGGACCATGCCACCCGGTACCCTGAAGCCATCCCTCTGAGGACAGTGACGGCCCCCGTGGTGGGACGGGCACTAATGGGAATTTTCTCACGAGTAGGATTCCCTCTAGAGGTGGTGTCTGACAGGGGGACCAACTTCATATCGAAATATATGAAGTCCCTTTGGCAAGAGTGTGGTGTAACCTACAAGTTCACCACCCCTTACCATCCCCAAGGAAACGGGTTGGTTGAGCGCTTCAACCGAACCCTGAAGGGCATGATTATGGGTCTCGAGGAACCCATGAGGCGTAAGTGGGACGTCCTCTTACCATGCCTTCTCTTTGCGTACCGCGAGGTGCCACAAAAGTCTCTAGGGTTCAGTCCCTTTGAGCTTTTGTACGGCCACCCAGTACGAGGACCTCTTAGTCTGGTCAAGGAAGGCTGGGAGCAATCTCCCAGGAAACCTCCCCAGAATGTATACAGTTACATGCTGGCTTTCCGGAACCAGACTAGGCGTTTCAGGCAACTTGCGGAGGCAAACCTGGAAGCCAGCCAGGAGGAAATGAAGCGGTGGTACGACCAGAATGCCACTCTGGTTGAGCTTCAACCTGGCCAAAAAGTGTGGGTCCTGGCCCCTGTGGAGCCTTGTGCACTCCAGGACAAGTGGACAGGACCCTTTGAGATTGTGGAGCGCAAGAGTTCTGTCACCTACTTGGTGGACTTGCGGTCTCCTAGGAACCCCTTAAGGGTCCTACATGTCAATCGACTGAAGCCCCACTTGGAGAGGTCCGAAGTGGGCATGCTCTTGGCCACCGATGATGGGACGGAAGAGGAGTAGGAGCCTCTTCCTGACCTCTTGGTAGCCTCCGAGCGAGACGGGTCAGTGGATGGAGTAAACCTCTCACCCACCCTGACCCCCGAGCAACAGGGTGACTGCCGCCAGCTGCTGGGGCAGTTCCCTGACCTGTTCTCCCTGGTTCCCGGTATCACAAATTGGTGCGTCCATGATGTGGATACGGGAGACAGCTTACCTGTGAAGCACAAGGCCTACCGGGTAACTGACAGGGTCAGAGCCTGCATCAAAGAGGAGGTCTCGAAGATGCTTGCTCTAGGGGTGGTTGAGTCCTCCAGCAGTCCTTGGGCCAGCCCAGTGGTCTTGGTCCCAAAGGCTGCAGCGCCGGGTGCCACGCCCGAACTCCGGTTCTGTGTGGACTACCGAGGACTCAACTCAGTCACGAAGACTGACGCGCACCCCATCCCCAGAGCTGATGAGCTCATCGATCGGTTAGGGGCTGCACGGTACCTCAGCACGTTTGACTTAACGTCTGGGTACTGGCAGATCGCCTTGACTGATGGGGCCAAAGAGAGGTCCGCATTCTCTACGCCAGATGGGCATTACCAGTTCCGGGTGATGCCCTTTGGGATGAAGAATGCCCCTGCCACCTTCCAGAGGTTGGTCAACCAGGTGTTGGCTGGGCTGACCGAGTTCAGCGCCGCCTACCTGGACGACATCGCAGTGTTCAGCGGCACATGGGAAGAACACCTGCAACATCTCTGGGAAGTGTTGATGGCGCTGCGCAAGGCAGGCCTCACGATCAAGGCAAGCAAGTGTCAGATCGGGCAGGGTTCAGTGGTGTACTTGGGACACCAAGTGGGGAGCGGCCAGGTGGCGCCCCTCCAACCCAAAGTTGAAACCATCCTGGCTTGGGAGCCCCCAAAGACCCAGACGGAGGTGAGGGCCTTTTTAGGACTCACCGGGTACTACAGGAGGTTTGTCAAGGGGTATGGCAGCATCGTTGCCCCCTTGACCGAGCTGACTTCGAAGAAGCAGCCCAGAAAAGTGATATGGACTGACACCTGTCAGGAAGCCTTCGACACCCTGAAAACTGCCATGTGCACGGCGCCCGTGCTCTTGGCTCCTGACTTCTCCAAAGAGTTCCTGGTGCAGACGGATGCATCAGAGCATGGTGTAGGGGCTGTTCTCTCACAGATCACTGAGGAGGGCTTTGACCAACCCGTAGCCTTTATTAGCAGGAGGCTACTCCCCCGGGAACAAAGGTGGAGTGCGATAGAACGAGAAGCATTTGCTGTGGTCTGGGCGCTGAAGAAGCTAAGACCCTACTTGTTTGGGTCTCACTTCCGGGTTCAGACCGACCACAGGCCCCTCAGATGGTTGATGCAAATGAGGGGTGAGAACCCAAAACTGTTGAGGTGGTCCATCTCCCTACAGGGTATGGACTTTACGGTGGAGCATCGCCCTGGCACAGATCACGCCAATGCTGACGGTCTGTCCAGGTTTTTCCGCCTTAGTGATGCAGAACTCCCTGGGGTAGGGTAGTTCTCCCCACTTTTCAGCTGGAGGGGACACGTGTTAGACCTGGCACCATTGGCGTGGGTCACCCTTCCATTTTTGTCTGTGCCTCAATGTGTTTTTGTGTTGGTGTTAGCTGCTCAGGGCGCTGTGCCACTGCCATCAGTGCCACAGTGCAAGTGCTCCCTATGGTAAAATGTATTATGTGAATTGACTTCCACGTTTGGTTTATTTGGTTTACTATCAGTCCCTAGTAGAGTGCACCAGGGGTGCCAAGGGCTCGTATATCCAAATGCTGCTAGTGGGCTTGCAGCACTGGTTGTGCCACCCACCGAAGCAGCGGGGTAAAATGTGTCTAGGGTCTGCCACTGCAGAACCTGCGCGCGGTCTGGTACCGTCGCGCTGACTGAGCAAGTGTCCCCACTTACCTGTCCCTAAACCTTCCCTTAACTACATGTTAGTCACCCCTCTGGTAGGCCTGAGCGCAGGGTGCATTGTAGGTGTAAGGTAGGACATGCCCTGATGTGTGTGGCATGTCTTAATAGTGAATTACAGCCATTTTCGTTTTTCACTATTGAAGGCTACCTGTTCTCCATAGGCCAGAATGGGCTGCTGGGATCGCTACACGCTGTGACCCCAGTGGACTCAGAGAGCATGGTAGAAAGTCATGTTTAGTATGCCTGAACTCAGGATAATGAAATACGTCTTTTAGTAAAGGTTATTTTAATATCCTGGGTTTGCAAATGCTACTTTTAGAAAGTTAGCCTTTGCGTGCCTAACCATCTCAGTCCGCCTCTGCTGTGTGTGTGTGTTCTGCCTAGCAACAGTACAGGAGCAGGGTTGGGGGATTCCAGGAGACAGGTTGGCTGCCAGGTGGTGGGTAGAGAGATTACACCAGGATGGGTGGGAGGAGTGCACCCTGACTCTTGAATAGACCTGTGCTCTGCCACCACAAAGCCGGCGCCGCCCCCTGTGGAGCGGCTGATGTCTCTGCCCTGCTGCTGAAAGGAACAAGCCGAGTCACCACAACAGAGTGCTCCAAAACTGGACTGAGCCAGGCCCAGGCCCCCTGGCGCTAAAGAACAAAAGAATCCCTGTATAAAAGTAGGAGCCTGGCTCCTAAGAAATCAGATCCAGATTGAACCACGAAGGAACTCTGCCTGACTAGAAGGACCTGGAAGAAGCTGAAGGAGGAGTAACTTTCCCTGACCTGAGGGACTGGCCTGCAGTAGGTGCCTTGCTAAGGAAGGAGAGGAAAAAGACTGAAAGAGACTTTTGCACTTTGTTCTTCAACTATCTCCAAGGGCTTGGAAGAAGAGCTTGCCCCCTGAACTGAACCCCAGAACCAGTGGGTTCACCGTGTCTCCGCTCGTCTGAGAATTCGAGCCGTGTGCTTTCTCCCGCCGGAGTGCCCTGCGCACCTTCGCATCCCTCCTAGGGCCGTGACACCCAGAAGCCTGGCCGCCTCCACTCGCCAAGAGCCCCGCTCTACCTGAGTCGCTCTGGACCCATCGAGTCTGGCCGTCCCGCTTCCCTGTCACCTGCCTGCTACTGGAGCGCGCTTGGTGCCCTTTCGCCCTCCCGCCGGATTTCTAGTGGGGAAGTGAAATCCAGCCTCGGACGGCCGCCCGTACGTCGTAACGTATCCGGCCACCCCGCTTCACCTCCCAGCCTGAGTCTGACCGTGCCGCCCTCCGCAGTGACCTCCCGCACAGTCCGTGTCGGAGGCCCTGGGCCGCACCTGTCTACCGAGAGCCGCCCGCTGAATTCTTGATCCGGAAGACCCACGAGGTGCAGAACCTGCATCTCTCCTGAAGACTCGTCCAAGCACATCGCACGTTCCCAGGTACAGTGAACTCTCTATCGGACTCGGGGTCCGCAACGTTCTGATTTCCCCGTATCACTGTACCCTGGGTGCCCTGCGCATCATCGTGACTGGACCGACTCAACCGAGCCCTGTGAAGCGCTCGTGATCGAATAAGTTACCAAAGACAAGAACAGTGCCTAATTATCATCTTGTGGCTTCCATTTCGCAACCGTTATTGATGGTCTTGTACATGCCTGCGTAACAAAGAATCTTTTATATAAAGCATCCGTATTTTTGATACAACTTACGCCTGGTGTCCGTTTGTGGGGGATCATTGTGGTTTACTGTGTGTGATCATAAATGCTTAACTGACTAGCGCCCTGAAGTTTAGCCCTGACTGCTCGCGCCACACTACCTATAGGGTGAGCAGGGGTTGTTCTGAAGGGGTAATTCCCTCGCCCTGAATAGAAGAAGGGACCGCTGCTTGTCGCAAGTACCTACCTGTGCCAACCAGAGGTTCCCCATTCTAACAATGGTTAAGGTCTTAACTCTTACTCTGGCATCATCGTTAAGGTCTTAACTCTTACTCTGGCATCATGGTTAAGGTCTTAACTCTTACTCTGGACTAATGGTTAAGGTCTTAACTCTTACTCTGGCATCATGGTTAAGGTATTAACTCTTACTCTGGCATCATGGTTAAGGTCTTAACTCTTACTCTGGACTAATGGTTAAGGTCTTAACTCTTACTCTGGACTAATGGTTAAGGTCTTAACTCTTACTCTGCCATCATGGTTAAGGTCTTAACTCTTACTCTGGCATCATGGTTAAGGTCTTAACTCTTACTCTGGACTAATGGTTAAGGTCTTAGACTCTTACTCTGGACTAATGGTTAATGTCTTAACTCTTACTCTGGACTAATGGTTAAGGTCTTAACTCTTACTCTGGACTAATGGTTAAGGTCTTAACTCTTACTCTGGCATCATGGTTAAGGTATTAACTCTTACTCTGGACTAATGGTTAAGGTCTTAACTCTTACTCCGGCATCATGGTTAAGGTCTTAACTCTTACTCTGGACTAATGGTTAAGGTCTTAACCCTTACTCTGGCATCATGGTTAAGGTCTTAGACTCATACTCTGGCATCATGGTTAAGGTCTTAAATCTTACTCTGGACTAATGGTTAAGGTCTTAACTCTTACTCTGGCATCATGGTTAAGGTCTTAACTCTTACTCTGGACTAATGGTTAAGGTCTTAACTCTTACTCTGGCATCATGGTTAAGGTCTTAACTCTTACTCTGGACTAATGGTTAAGGTCTTAACTCTTACTCTGGACTAATGGTTAAGGTCTTAACCCTTACTCTGGCATCATGGTTAAGGTCTTAGACTCATACTCTGGCATCATGGTTAAGGTCTTAAATCTTACTCTGGACTAATGGTTAAGGTCTTAACTCTTACTCTGGCATCATGGTTAAGGTCTTAACTCTTACTCTGGACTAATGGTTAAGGTCTTAACTCTTACTCTGGCATCATGGTTAAGGTCTTAACTCTTACTCTGGACTATTGGTTAAGGCCTTAACTCTTACTCTGGGCTAATGGTTAAGGTCTTAACTCTTACTCTGGCATCATGGTTAAGGTCTTAACTCTTACTCTGGACTAATGGTTAAGGTCTTAACTCTTACTCTGGACTAATGGTTAAGGTCTTAACTCTTACTCCGGCATCATGGTTAAGGTCTTAACTCTTACTCTGGACTAATGGTTAAGGTCTTAACCCTTACTCTGGCATCATGGTTAAGGTCTTAGACTCATACTCTGGCATCATGGTTAAGGTCTTAAATCTTACTCTGGACTAATGGTTAAGGTCTTAACTCTTACTCTGGCATCATGGTTAAGGTCTTAACTCTTACTCTAGACTAATGGTTAAGGTCTTAACTCTTACTCTGGCATCATGGTTAAGGTCTTAACTCTTACTCTGGACTAATGGTTATGGTCTTAGACTCTTACTCTGGCATCATGTTTAAGGTCTTAACTCTTACTCTGGCATCATGGTTAAGGTCTTAACTCTGACTCTGGCATCATGGTTAAGGTCTTAGACTCTTACTCTGGAATAATGGTTAAGATCTTAACTCTTACTCTGGCATCACGGTTAAGGTCTTAACTCTTACTCTGGACTAATGGTTAAGGTCTTAACTCTTACTCTGGACTAATGGTTAAGGTCTTAACTCTTACTCTGGACTAATGGTTAAGGTCTTAGACTCTTACTCTGGCATCATGGTTAAGGTCTTAACTCTTACTCTGGCATCATGGTTAAGGTCTTAACTCTTACTCTGGACTAATGGTTAAGGTCTTAACTCTTACTCTGGCATCACGGTTAAGGTCTTAACTCTTACTCTGGACTAATGGTTAAGGTCTTAACTCTTACTCTGGGCTAATGGTTAAGGTCTTAACTCTTACTCTGGACTAATGGTTAAGGTTTTAACTCTTACTCTGGCATCATGGTTAAGGTCTTAATTCTTACTCTGGACTAATGGTTAAGGTCTTAACTCTTACTCTGGACTATTGGTTAAGGCCTTAACTCTTACTCTGGGCTAATGATTAAGGTCTTAACTCTTACTCTGGCATCATGGTTAAGGTCTTAACTCTTACTCTGGACTAATGGTTAAGGTCTTAACTCTTACTCTGGACTAATGGTTAAGATCTTAACTCTTACTCTAGACTAATGGTTAAGGTTTTAACTCTTACTCTGGCATCATGGTTAAGGTCTTCGACTCTTACTCTGGACTAATGGTTAAGGTCTTAGCTCTTACTCTGGACTAATGGTTAAGGTCTTAACTCTTACTCTGGCATCATGGTTAAGGTCTTAACTCTTACTCTGGACTAATGGTTAAGGTCTTAACTCTTACTCTGAGCTAATGGTTAAGGTCTTAACTCTTACTCTGGACTAATGGTTAAGGTCTTAACTCTTTCTCTTGACTAATGGTTAAGGTCTTATCTCTTACTCTGGACTAATGGTTAAGGTCTTAGGCTCTTACTCTGGCATCATGAATAAGGTCTTAGACTCTTACTCTGGACTACTGGTTAAGGTCTTAACTCTCACTCTGGCATCATGGTTAAGGTCTTAACTCTTACTCTGTACTCATGGTTAAGGTCTTAACTCTTACTCTGGCATCATGGTTAAGGTCTTCACTCTTACTCTGGACTAATGGTTAAGGTCTTAACTCTTACTCTGGACTAATGGTTAAGGTCTTAACTCTTACTCTGGCATCATGGTTAAGGTCTTAACTCTTACTCTGGACTAATGGTTAAGGTCTTAACTCTTACTCCGGACTAATGGTTAAGGTCTTAACTCTTACTCTGGCATCATGGTTTAGGTCTTAACTCTTACTCTGGCATCATGGTTTAGGTCTTAGACTCTTACTCTGGACTAATGGTTAAGGTCTTAACTCTTACTCTGGCATCATGGTTAAGGTCTTAACTCTTACTCTGGACTAATGGTTAAGGTCTGAACTCTTACTCTGGACTAATGGTTAAGGTCTTAACTCTTACTCTGGACTAATGGTTAAGGTCTGAACTCTTACTCTGGACTAATGGTTAAGGTCTTAACTCTTACTCTGGACTAATGGTTTAGGTCTTAGACTCTTACTCTGGACTAATGGTTAAGGTCTTAACTCTTACTCTGGCATCATGGTTAAGGTCTTAACTCTTACTCTGGACTAATGGTTAAGGTCTGAACTCTTACTCTGGCATCATGGTTAAGGTCTTAACTCTTACTCTGGACTAATGGTTAAGGTCTGAACTCTTACTCTGGACTAATGGTTAAGGTCTTAACTCTTACTCTGGACTAATGGTTAAGGTCTTAACTCTTACTCTGGACTAATGGTTAAGGTCTTACCTCTTACTTTGGACTAATGGTTAAGGTCTTAACTCTTACTCTGGACTAATGGTTAAGATCTTAACTCTTACTCTAAACTAATGGTTAAGGTTTTAACTCTTACTCTGGCATCATGGTTAAGGTCTTCGACTCTTACTCTGGACTAATGGTTAAGGTCTTAACTCTTACTCTGGACTAATGGTTAAGGTCTTAACTCTTACTCTGGCATCATGGTTAAGGTCTTAACTCTTACTCTGGACTAATGGTTAAGGTCTTAACTCTTACTCTGGGCTAATGGTTAAGGTCTTAACTCTTACTCTGGACTAATGGTTAAGGTCTTATCTCTTACTCTGGACTAATGGTTAAGGTCTTAGACTCTTACTCTGGCATCATGAATAAGGTCTTAGACTCTTACTCTGGACTTCTGGTTAATGTCTTAACTCTTACTCTGGCATCATGGTTAAGGTCTTAACTCTCACTCTGGCATCATGGTTAAGGTCTTAACTCTTACTCTGTACTCATGGTTAAGGTCTTAACTCTTACTCTGGCATCGTGGTTAAGGTCTTAACTCTTACTCTGGACTAATGGTTAAGGTCTTAACTCTTACTCTGGCATCATGGTTAAGGTCTTAACTCTTACTCTGGACTAATGGTTAAGGTCTTAACTCTTACTCCAGACTAATGGTTAAGGTCTTAACTCTTACTCTGGCATCATGGTTTAGGTCTTAACTCTTACTCTGGCATCATGGTTTAGGTCTTAGACTCTTACTCTGGACTAATGGTTAAGGTCTTAACTCTTACTCTGGCATCATGGTTAAGGTCTTAACTCTTACTCTGGACTAATGGTTAAGGTCTGAACTCTTACTCTGGACTAATGGTTTAGGTCTTAGACTCTTACTCTGGACTAATGGTTAAGGTCTTAACTCTTACTCTGGCATCATGGTTAAGGTCTTAACTCTTACTCTGGACTAATGGTTAAGGTCTGAACTCTTACTCTGGCATCATGGTTAAGGTCTTAACTCTTACTCTGGACTAATGGTTAAGGTCTGAACTCTTACTCTGGACTAATGGTTAAGGTCTTAACTCTTACTCTGGACTAATGGTTAAGGTCTTAACTCTTACTCTGGACTAATGGTTAAGGTCTTACCTCTTACTTTGGACTAATGGTTAAGGTCTTAACTCTTACTCTGGACTAATGGTTAAGATCTTAACTCTTACTCTAAACTAATGGTTAAGGTTTTAACTCTTACTCTGGCATCATGGTTAAGGTCTTCGACTCTTACTCTGGACTAATGGTTAAGGTCTTAACTCTTACTCTGGACTAAGGGTTAAGGTCTTAACTCTTACTCTGGCATCATGGTTAAGGTCTTAACTCTTACTCTGGACTAATGGTTAAGGTCTTAACTCTTACTCTGGGCTAATGGTTAAGGTCTTAACTCTTACTCTGGACTAATGGTTAAGGTCTTATCTCTTACTCTGGACTAATGGTTAAGGTCTTAGACTCTTACTCTGGCATCATGAATAAGGTCTTAGACTCTTACTCTGGACTACTGGTTAATGTCTTAACTCTTACTCTGGCATCATGGTTAAGGTCTTAACTCTCACTCTGGCATCATGGTTAAGGTCTTAACTCTTACTCTGTACTCATGGTTAAGGTCTTAACTCTTACTCTGGCATCATGGTTAAGGTCTTAACTCTTACTCTGGACTAATGGTTAAGGTCTTAACTCTTACTCTGGACTAATGGTTAAGGTCTGAACTCTTACTCTGGACTAATGGTTAAGGTCTTAACTCTTACTCTGGACTAATGGTTAAGGTCTTAGACTCTTACTCTCGACTAATGGTTAAGGTCTTAACTCTTACTCTGGCATCATGGTTAAGGTCTTAGACTCTTACTCTGGACTAATGGTTAAGGTCTTAACTCATACTCTGGACTAATGGTTAAGGTCTTAGACTCTTACTCTGGACTAATGGTTAAGGTCTTAACTCTTACTCTGGACTAATGGTTAAGGTCTTAACTCTTACTCTGGACTAATGGTTAAGGTCTTAACTTTTACTCTGGCATCATGGTTAAGGTCTTAACTCTTACTCTGGACTAATGGTTAAGGTCTTAACTCTTACTCTTGACTAATGGTTAAGGTCTTAACTCTTACTCTGGACTAATGGTTAAGGTCTTAACTCTTACTCTGGACTAATGGTTAAGGTCTTAACTCTTACTCTGGCATCATCGTTAAGGTCTTAACTCTTACTCTGGCATCATGGTTAAGGTCTTAACTCTTACTCTGGACTAATGGTTAAGGTCTTAACTCTTACTCTGGCATCATGGTTAAGGTATTAACTCTTACTCTGGCATCATGGTTAAGGTCTTAACTCTTACTCTGGACTAATGGTTAAGGTCTTAACTCTTACTCTGGACTAATGGTTAAGGTCTTAACTCTTACTCTGGCATCATCGTTAAGGTCTTAACTCTTACTCTGGCATCATGGTTAAGGTCTTAACTCTTACTCTGGACTAATGGATAAGGTCTTAACTCTTACTCTGGCATCATGGTTAAGGTATTAACTCTTACTCTGGCATCATGGTTAAGGTCTTAACTCTTACTCTGGACTAATGGTTAAGGTCTTAACTCTTACTCTGGACTAATGGTTAAGGTCTTAACTCTTACTCTGCCATCATGGTTAAGGTCTTAACTCTTACTCTGGCATCATGGTTAAGGTCTTAACTCTTACTCTGGACTAATGGTTAAGGTCTTAGACTCTTACTCTGGACTAATGGTTAATGTCTTAACTCTTACTCTGGACTAATGGTTAAGGTCTTAACTCTTACTCAGGACTAATGGTTAAGGTCTTAACTCTTACTCTGGCATCATGGTTAAGGTATTAACTCTTACTCTGGCATCATGGTTAAGGTCTTAACTCTTACTCTGGACTAATGGTTAAGGTCTTAACTCTTACTCTGGCATCATGGTTAAAGTCTTAGACTCATACCCTGGCATCATGGTTAAGGTCTTAACTCTTACTCTGGACTAAGGTTAGGGGCTTAACTCTTACTCTGGCATCATGGTTAGGGTCTTAGACTCTTACTCTGGACTAATGGTTAAGGTCTTAACTCTTACTCTGGACTAATGGTTAAGGTCTTAACTCTTACTCTGGCATCATCGTTAAGGTCTTAACTCTTACTCTGGCATCATGGTTAAGGTCTTAACTCTAACTCTGGACTAATGGTTAAGGTCTTAACTCTTACTCTGGACTAATGGTTAAGGTCTTAACTCTTACTCCGGCATCATGGTTAAGGTCTTAACTCTTACTCTGGACTAATGGTTAAGGTCTTAACCCTTACTCTGGCATCATGGTTAAGGTCTTAGACTCATACTCTGGCATCATGGTTAAGGTCTTAAATCTTACTCTGGACTAATGGTTAAGGTCTTAACTCATACTCTGGCATCATGGTTAAGGTCTTAACTCTTACTCTGGACTAATGGTTAAGGTCTTAACTCTTACTCTGGCATCATGGTTAAGGTCTTAACTCTTACTCTGGACTAATGGTTAAGGTCTTAACTCTTACTCTGGCATCATGGTTAAGGTCTTAACTCTTACTCTGGACTAATGGTTAAGGTCTTAACTCTTACTCCAGACTAATGGTTAAGGTCTTAACTCTTACTCTGGCATCATGGTTTAGGTCTAAACTCTTACTCTGGCATCATGGTTTAGGTCTTAGACTCTTACTCTGGACTAATGGTTAAGGTCTTAACTCTTACTCTGGCATCATGGTTAAGGTCTTAACTCTTACTCTGGACTAATGGTTAAGGTCTGAACTCTTACTCTGGACTAATGGTTAAGGTCTTAACTCTTACTCTGGACTAATGGTTAAGGTCTTAGACTCTTACTCTCGACTAATGGTTAAGGTCTTAACTCTTACTCTGGCATCATGGTTAAGGTCCTAGACTCTTACTCTGGACTAATGGTTAAGGTCTTAACTCATACTCTGGACTAATGGTTAAGGTCTTAACTTTTACTCTGGACTAATGGTTAATGTCTTAACTCTTACTCTGGACTAATGGTTAAGGTCTTAACTTTTACTCTGGCATCATGGTTAAGGTCTTAACTCTTACTCTGGCCTAATGGTTAAGGTCTTAACTCTTACTCTTGACTAATGGTTAAGGTCTTAACTCGTACACTGGGCTAATGGTTAAGGTCTTAACTCTTACTCTGGACTAATGGTTAAGGTCTTAACTCTTACTCTGGCATCATGGTTAAGGTCTTAACTCTTACTCTGGCATCATGGTTAAGGTCTTAACTCTTACTCTGGACTAATGGTTAAGGTCTTAACTCTTACTCTGGACTAATGGTTAAGGTCTTAACTCTTACTCCGGCATCATGGTTAAGGTCTTAACTCTTACTCTGGACTAATGGTTAAGGTCTTAACCCTTACTCTGGCATCATGGTTAAGGTCTTAGACTCATACTCTGGCATCATGGTTAAGGTCTTAAATCTTACTCTGGACTAATGGTTAAGGTCTTAACTCTTACTCTGGCATCATGGTTAAGGTCTTAACTCTTACTCTGGACTAATGGTTAAGGTCTTAACTCTTACTCTGGCATCATGGTTAAGGTCTTAACTCTTACTCTGGACTAATGGTTAAGGTCTTAACTCTGACTCTGGCATCATGGTTAAGGTCTTAACTCTTACTCTGGACTAATGGTTAAGGTCTTAACTCTTACTCCAGACTAATGGTTAAGGTCTTAACTCTTACTCTGGCATCATGGTTTAGGTCTAAACTCTTACTCTGGCATCATGGTTTAGGTCTTAGACTCTTACTCTGGACTAATGGTTAAGGTCTTAACTCTTACTCTGGCATCATGGTTAAGGTCTTAACTCTTACTCTGGACTAATGGTTAAGGTCTGAACTCTTACTCTGGACTAATGGTTAAGGTCTTAACTCTTACTCTGGACTAATGGTTAAGGTCTTAGACTCTTACTCTCGACTAATGGTTAAGGTCTTAACTCTTACTCTGGCATCATGGTTAAGGTCCTAGACTCTTACTCTGGACTAATGGTTAAGGTCTTAACTCATACTCTGGACTAATGGTTAAGGTCTTAACTTTTACTCTGGACTAATGGTTAATGTCTTAACTCTTAATCTGGACTAATGGTTAAGGTCTTAACTTTTACTCTGGCATCATGGTTAAGGTCTTAACTCTTACTCTGGCCTAATGGTTAAGGTCTTAACTCTTACTCTTGACTAATGGTTAAGGTCTTAACTCGTACACTGGGCTAATGGTTAAGGTCTTAACTCTTACTCTGGACTAATGGTTAAGGTCTTAACTCTTACTCTGGCATCATGGTTAAGGTCTTAACTCTTACTCTGGCATCATGGTTAAGGTCTTAACTCTTACTCTGGACTAATGGTTAAGGTCTTAACTCTTACTCTGGCATCATGGTTAAGGTATTAACTCTTACTCTGGCATCATGGTTAAGGTCTTAACTCTTACTCTGGACTAATGGTTAAGGTCTTAACTCTTACTCTGGACTAATGGTTAAGGTCTTAACTCTTACTCTGCCATCATGGTTAAGGTCTTAACTCTTACTCTGGCATCATGGTTAAGCTCTTAACTCTTACTCTGGACTAATGGTTAAGGTCTTAGACTCTTACTCTGGACTAATGGTTAATGTCTTAACTCTTACTCTGGACTAATGGTTAAGGTCTTAACTCTTACTCAGGACTAATGGTTAAGGTCTTAACTCTTACTCTGGCATCATGGTTAAGGTATTAACTCTTACTCTGGCATCATGGTTAAGGTCTTAACTCTTACTCTGGACTAATGGTTAAGGTCTTAACTCTTACTCTGGACTAATGGTTAAGGTCTTAACTCTTACTCTGCCATCATGGTTAAGGTCTTAACTCTTACTCTGGACTAATGGTTAAGGTCTTAACTCATACTCTGGCATCATGGTTAAAGTCTTAGACTCATACCCTGGCATCATGGTTAAGGTCTTAACTCTTACTCTGGACTAATGGTTAGGGGCTTAACTCTTACTCTGGCATCATGGTTAGGGTCTTAGACTCTTACTCTGGACTAATGGTTAAGGTCTTAACTCTTACTCTGGACTAATGGTTAAGGTCTTAACTCTTACTCTGGCATCATCGTTAAGGTCTTAACTCTTACTCTGGCATCATGGTTAAGGTCTTAACTCTAACTCTGGACTAATGGTTAAGGTCTTAACTCTTTCTCTGGACCAATGGTTAAGGTCTTAACTCTTACTCCGGCATCATGGTTAAGGTCTTAACTCTTACTCTGGACTAATGGTTAAGGTCTTAACCCTTACTCTGGCATCATGGTTAAGGTCTTAGACTCATACTCTGGCATCATGGTTAAGGTCTTAAATCTTACTCTGGACTAATGGTTAAGGTCTTAAATCTTACTCTGGCATCATGGTTAAGGTCTTAACTCTTACTCTGGACTAATGGTTAAGGTCTTAACTCTTACTCTGGCATCATGGTTAAGGTCTTAACTCTTACTCTGGACTAATGGTTAAGGTCTTAACTCTTACTCTGGACTAATGGTTAAGGTCTTAACTCTTACTCCGGCATCATGGTTAAGGTCTTAACTCTTACTCTGGACTAATGGTTAAGGTCTTAACCCTTACTCTGGCATCATGGTTAAGGTCTTAGACTCTTACTCTGGCATCATGGTTAAGGTCTTAAATCTTACTCTGGACTAATGGTTAAGGTCTTAACTCTTACTCTGGCATAATGGTTAAGGTCTTAACTCTTACTCTGGACTAATGGTTAAGGTCTTAACTCTTACTCTGGCATCATGGTTAAGGTCTTAACTCTTACTCTGGACTAATGGTTATGGTCTTAGACTCTTACTCTGGCATCATGTTTAAGGTCTTAACTCTTACTCTGGCATCATGGTTAAGGTCTTAACTCTGACTCTGGCATCATGGTTAAGGTCTTAGACTCTTACTCTGGAATAATGGTTAAGGTCTTAACTCTTACTCTGGCATCACGGTTAAGGTCTTAACTCTTACTCTGGACTAATGGTTAAGGTCTTAACTCTTACTCTGGACTAATGGTTAAGGTCTTAACTCTTACTCTGGACTAATGGTTAAGGTCTTAACTCTTACTCTGGACTAATGGTTAAGGTCTTAACTCTTACTCTGGACTAATGGTTAAGGTCTTAACTCTTACTCTGGACTAATGGTTAAGGTCTTAGACTCTTACTCTGGCATCATGGTTAAGGTCTTAACTCCTACTCTGGCATCATGGTTAAGGTCTTAACTCTTACTCTGGACTAATGGTTAAGGTCTTAACTCTTACTCTGGCATCACGGTTAAGGTCTTAACTCTTACTCTGGACTAATGGTTAAGGTCTTAACTCTTACTCTGGGCTAATGGTTAAGGTCTTAACTCTTACTCTGGACTAATGGTTAAGGTTTTAACTCTTACTCTGGCATCATGGTTAAGGTCTTAACTCTTACTCTGGACTAATGGTTAAGGTCTTAACTCTTACTCTGGACTATTGGTTAAGGCCTTAACTCTTACTCTGGGCTAATGATTAAGGTCTTAACTCTTACTCTGGCATCATGGTTAAGGTCTTAACTCTTACTCTGGACTAATGGTTAAGGTCTTAACTCTTACTCTGGACTAATGGTTAAGATCTTAACTCTTACTCTAGACTAATGGTTAAGGTTTTAACTCTTACTCTGGCATCATGGTTAAGGTCTTCGACTCTTACTTTGGACTAATGGTTAAGGTCTTAACTCTTACTCTGGACTAATGGTTAAGGTCTTAACTCTTACTCTGGCATCATGGTTAAGGTCTTAACTCTTACTCTGGACTAATGGTTAAGGTCTTAACTCTTACTCTGAGCTAATGGTTAAGGTCTTAACTCTTACTCTGGACTAATGGTTAAGGTCTTAACTCTTTCTCTGGACTAATGGTTAAGGTCTTATCTCTTACTCTGGACTAATGGTTAAGGTCTTAGGCTCTTACTCTGGCATCATGAATAAGGTCTTAGACTCTTACTCTGGACTACTGGTTAATGTCTTAACTCTTACTCTGGCATCATGGTTAAGGTCTTAACTCTCACTCTGGCATCATGGTTAAGGTCTTAACTCTTACTCTGTACTCATGGTTAAGGTCTTAACTCTTACTCTGGCATCATGGTTAAGGTCTTCACTCTTACTCTGGACTAATGGTTAAGGTCTTAACTCTTACTCTGGACTAATGGTTAAGGTCTTAACTCTTACTCTGGCATCATGGTTAAGGTCTTAACTCTTACTCTGGACTAATGGTTAAGGTCTTAACTCTTACTCCGGACTAATGGTTAAGGTCTTAACTCTTACTCTGGCATCATGGTTTAGGTCTTAACTCTTACTCTGGCATCATGGTTTAGGTCTTAGACTCTTACTCTGGACTAATGGTTAAGGTCTTAACTCTTACTCTGGCATCATGGTTAAGGTCTTAACTCTTACTCTGGACTAATGGTTAAGGTCTGAACTCTTACTCTGGACTAATGGTTAAGGTCTTAACTCTTACTCTGGACTAATGGTTAAGGTCTGAACTCTTACTCTGGACTAATGGTTAAGGTCTTAACTCTTACTCTGGACTAATGGTTTAGGTCTTAGACTCTTACTCTGGACTAATGGTTAAGGTCTTTACTCTTACTCTGGCATCATGGTTAAGGTCTTAACTCTTACTCTGGACTAATGGTTAAGGTCTGAACTCTTACTCTGGCATCATGGTTAAGGTCTTAACTCTTACTCTGGACTAATGGTTAAGGTCTGAACTCTTACTCTGGACTAATGGTTAAGGTCTTAACTCTTACTCTGGACTAATGGTTAAGGTCTTAACTCTTACTCTGGACTAATGGTTAAGGTCTTACCTCTTACTCTGGACTAATGGTTAAGGTCTTAACTCTTACTCTGGACTAATGGTTAAGATCTTAACTCTTACTCTAAACTAATGGTTAAGGTTTTAACTCTTACTCTGGCATCATGGTTAAGGTCTTCGACTCTTACTCTGGACTAATGGTTAAGGTCTTAACTCTTACTCTGGACTAATGGTTAAGGTCTTAACTCTTACTCTGGCATCATGGTTAAGGTCTTATCTCTTACTCTGGACTAATGGTTAAGGTCTTAACTCTTACTCTGGGCTAATGCTTAAGGTCTTAACTCTTACTCTGGACTAATGGTTAAGGTCTTATCTCTTACTCTGGACTCATGGTTAAGGTCTTAGACTCTTACTCTGGCATCATGAATAAGGTCTTAGACTCTTACTCTGGACTACTGGTTAATGTCTTAACTCTTAATCTGGCATCATGGTTAAGGTCTTAACTCTCACTCTGGCATCATGGTTAAGGTCTTAACTCTTACTCTGTACTCATGGTTAAGGTCTTAACTCTTACTCTGGCATCATGGTTAAGGTCTTAACTCTTACTCTGGACTAATGGTTAAGGTCTTAACTCTTACTCTGAACTAATGGTTAAGGTCTTAACTCTTACTCTGGACTAATGTTTAAGGTCTTAACTCTTACTCTGGACTAATGGTTAAGGTCTTAACTCTTACTCTGGCATCATCGTTAAGGTCTTAACTCTTACTCTGGCATCATGGTTAAGGTCTTAACTCTAACTCTGGACTAATGGTTAAGGTCTTAACTCTTTCTCTGGACCAATGGTTAAGGTCTTAACTCTTACTCCGGCATCATGGTTAAGGTCTTAGACTCATACTCTGGCATCATGGTTAAGGTCTTAAATCTTACTCTGGACTAATGGTTAAGGTCTTAAATCTTACTCTGGCATCATGGTTAAGGTCTTAACTCTTACTCTGGACTAATGGTTAAGGTCTTAACTCTTACTCTGGCATCATGGTTAAGGTCTTAACTCTTACTCTGGACTAATGGTTAAGGTCTTAACTCTTACTCTGGACTAATGGTTAAGGTCTTAACTCTTACTCTGGACTAATGGTTAAGGTCTTAACTCTTACTCTGGACTAATGGTTAAGGTCTTAACTCTTACTCTGGACTAATGGTTAAGGTCTTAACCCTTACTCTGGCATCATGGTTAAGGTCTTAGACTCTTACTCTGGCATCATGGTTAAGGTCTTAAATCTTACTCTGGACTAATGGTTAAGGTCTTAACTCTTACTCTGGCATCATGGTTAAGGTCTTAACTCTTACTCTGGACTAATGGTTAAGGTCTTAACTCTTACTCTGGCATCATGGTTAAGGTCTTAACTCTTACTCTGGACTAATGGCTATGGTCTTAGACTCTTACTCTGGCATCATGTTTAAGGTCTTAACTCTGACTCTGGCATCATGGTTAAGGTCTTAGACTCTTACTCTGGAATAATGGTTAAGGTCTTAACTCTTACTCTGGCATCACGGTTAAGGTCTTAACTCTTACTCTGGACAAATGGTTAAGGTCTTAACTCTTACTCTGGACTAATGGTTAAGGTCTTAACTCTTACTCTGGACTAATGGTTAAGGTCTTAACTCTTACTCTGGACTAATGGTTAAGGTCTTAGACTCTTACTCTGGCATCATGGTTAAGGTCTTAACTCCTACTCTGGCATCATGGTTAAGGTCTTAACTCTTACTCTGGACTAATGGTTAAGGTCTTAACTCTTACTCTGGCATCACGGTTAAGGTCTTAACTCTTACTCTGGACTAATGGTTAAGGTCTTAACTCTTACTCTGGGCTAATGGTTAAGGTCTTAACTCTTACTCTGGACTAATGGTTAAGGTTTTAACTCTTACTCTGGCATCATGGTTAAGGTCTTAACTCTTACTCTGGACTAATGGTTAAGGTCTTAACTCTTACTCTGGACTATTGGTTAAGGCCTTAACTCTTACTCTGGGCTAATGATTAAGGTCTTAACTCTTACTCTGGCATCATGGTTAAGGTCTTAACTCTTACTCTGGACTAATGGTTAAGGTCTTAACTCTTACTCTGGACTAATGGTTAAGATCTTAACTCTTACTCTAGACTAATGGTTAAGGTTTTAACTCTTACTCTGGCATCATGGTTAAGGTCTTCGACTCTTACTCTGGACTAATGGTTAAGGTCTTAACTCTTACTCTGGACTAATGGTTAAGGTCTTAACTCTTACTCTGGCATCATGGTTAAGGTCTTAACTCTTACTCTGGACTAATGGTTAAGGTCTTAACTCTTACTCTGGACTAATGGTTAAGGTCTTAACTCTTACTCTGGACTAATGGTTAAGGTCTTAACTCTTACTCTGGACTAATGGTTAAGGTCTTAACTCTTACTCTGGACTAATGGTTAAGGTCTTAACCCTTACTCTGGCATCATGGTTAAGGTCTTAGACTCTTACTCTTGCATCATGGTTAAGGTCTTAAATCTTACTCTGGACTAATGGTTAAGGTCTTAACTCTTACTCTGGCATCACGGTTAAGGTCTTAACTCTTACTCTGGACTAATGGTTAAGGTCTTAACTCTTACTCTGGACTAATGGTTAAGGTCTTAACTCTTACTCTGGACTAATGGTTAAGGTCTTAGACTCTTACTCTGGCATCATGGTTAAGGTCTTAACTCTTACTCTGGCATCATGGTTAAGGTCTTAACTCTTACTCTGGACTAATGGTTAAGGTCTTAACTCTTACTCTGGCATCACGGTTAAGGTCTTAACTCTTACTCTGGACTAATGGTTAAGGTCTTAACTCTTACTCTGGGCTAATGGTTAAGGTCTTAACTCTTACTCTGGACTAATGGTTAAGGTTTTAACTCTTACTCTGGCATCATGGTTAAGGTCTTAATTCTTACTCTGGACTAATGGTTAAGGTCTTAACTCTTACTCTGGACTATTGGTTAAGGCCTTAACTCTTACTCTGGGCTAATGATTAAGGTCTTAACTCTTACTCTGGCATCATGGTTAAGGTCTTAACTCTTACTCTGGACTAATGGTTAAGGTCTTAACTCTTACTCTGGACTAATGGTTAAGATCTTAACTCTTACTCTAGACTAATGGTTAAGGTTTTAACTCTTACTCTGGCATCATGGTTAAGGTCTTCGACTCTTACTCTGGACTAATGGTTAAGGTCTTAGCTCTTACTCTGGACTAATGGTTAAGGTCTTAACTCTTACTCTGGCATCATGGTTAAGGTCTTAACTCTTACTCTGGACTAATGGTTAAGGTCTTAACTCTTACTCTGAGCTAATGGTTAAGGTCTTAACTCTTACTCTGGACTAATGGTTAAGGTCTTAACTCTTTCTCTTGACTAATGGTTAAGGTCTTATCTCTTACTCTGGACTAATGGTTAAGGTCTTAGGCTCTTACTCTGGCATCATGAATAAGGTCTTAGACTCTTACTCTGGACTACTGGTTAAGGTCTTAACTCTCACTCTGGCATCATGGTTAAGGTCTTAACTCTTACTCTGTACTCATGGTTAAGGTCTTAACTCTTACTCTGGCATCATGGTTAAGGTCTTCACTCTTACTCTGGACTAATGGTTAAGGTCTTAACTCTTACTCTGGACTAATGGTTAAGGTCTTAACTCTTACTCTGGCATCATGGTTAAGGTCTTAACTCTTACTCTGGACTAATGGTTAAGGTCTTAACTCTTACTCCGGACTAATGGTTAAGGTCTTAACTCTTACTCTGGCATCATGGTTTAGGTCTTAACTCTTACTCTGGCATCATGGTTTAGGTCTTAGACTCTTACTCTGGACTAATGGTTAAGGTCTTAACTCTTACTCTGGCATCATGGTTAAGGTCTTAACTCTTACTCTGGACTAATGGTTAAGGTCTGAACTCTTACTCTGGACTAATGGTTAAGGTCTTAACTCTTACTCTGGACTAATGGTTAAGGTCTGAACTCTTACTCTGGACTAATGGTTAAGGTCTTAACTCTTACTCTGGACTAATGGTTTAGGTCTTAGACTCTTACTCTGGACTAATGGTTAAGGTCTTAACTCTTACTCTGGCATCATGGTTAAGGTCTTAACTCTTACTCTGGACTAATGGTTAAGGTCTGAACTCTTACTCTGGCATCATGGTTAAGGTCTTAACTCTTACTCTGGACTAATGGTTAAGGTCTGAACTCTTACTCTGGACTAATGGTTAAGGTCTTAACTCTTACTCTGGACTAATGGTTAAGGTCTTAACTCTTACTCTGGACTAATGGTTAAGGTCTTACCTCTTACTTTGGACTAATGGTTAAGGTCTTAACTCTTACTCTGGACTAATGGTTAAGATCTTAACTCTTACTCTAAACTAATGGTTAAGGTTTTAACTCTTACTCTGGCATCATGGTTAAGGTCTTCGACTCTTACTCTGGACTAATGGTTAAGGTCTTAACTCTTACTCTGGACTAATGGTTAAGGTCTTAACTCTTACTCTGGCATCATGGTTAAGGTCTTAACTCTTACTCTGGACTAATGGTTAAGGTCTTAACTCTTACTCTGGGCTAATGGTTAAGGTCTTAACTCTTACTCTGGACTAATGGTTAAGGTCTTATCTCTTACTCTGGACTAATGGTTAAGGTCTTAGACTCTTACTCTGGCATCATGAATAAGGTCTTAGACTCTTACTCTGGACTTCTGGTTAATGTCTTAACTCTTACTCTGGCATCATGGTTAAGGTCTTAACTCTCACTCTGGCATCATGGTTAAGGTCTTAACTCTTACTCTGTACTCATGGTTAAGGTCTTAACTCTTACTCTGGCATCGTGGTTAAGGTCTTAACTCTTACTCTGGACTAATGGTTAAGGTCTTAACTCTTACTCTGGCATCATGGTTAAGGTCTTAACTCTTACTCTGGACTAATGGTTAAGGTCTTAACTCTTACTCCAGACTAATGGTTAAGGTCTTAACTCTTACTCTGGCATCATGGTTTAGGTCTTAACTCTTACTCTGGCATCATGGTTTAGGTCTTAGACTCTTACTCTGGACTAATGGTTAAGGTCTTAACTCTTACTCTGGCATCATGGTTAAGGTCTTAACTCTTACTCTGGACTAATGGTTAAGGTCTGAACTCTTACTCTGGACTAATGGTTTAGGTCTTAGACTCTTACTCTGGACTAATGGTTAAGGTCTTAACTCTTACTCTGGCATCATGGTTAAGGTCTTAACTCTTACTCTGGACTAATGGTTAAGGTCTGAACTCTTACTCTGGCATCATGGTTAAGGTCTTAACTCTTACTCTGGACTAATGGTTAAGGTCTGAACTCTTACTCTGGACTAATGGTTAAGGTCTTAACTCTTACTCTGGACTAATGGTTAAGGTCTTAACTCTTACTCTGGACTAATGGTTAAGGTCTTACCTCTTACTTTGGACTAATGGTTAAGGTCTTAACTCTTACTCTGGACTAATGGTTAAGATCTTAACTCTTACTCTAAACTAATGGTTAAGGTTTTAACTCTTACTCTGGCATCATGGTTAAGGTCTTCGACTCTTACTCTGGACTAATGGTTAAGGTCTTAACTCTTACTCTGGACTAAGGGTTAAGGTCTTAACTCTTACTCTGGCATCATGGTTAAGGTCTTAACTCTTACTCTGGACTAATGGTTAAGGTCTTAACTCTTACTCTGGGCTAATGGTTAAGGTCTTAACTCTTACTCTGGACTAATGGTTAAGGTCTTATCTCTTACTCTGGACTAATGGTTAAGGTCTTAGACTCTTACTCTGGCATCATGAATAAGGTCTTAGACTCTTACTCTGGACTACTGGTTAATGTCTTAACTCTTACTCTGGCATCATGGTTAAGGTCTTAACTCTCACTCTGGCATCATGGTTAAGGTCTTAACTCTTACTCTGTACTCATGGTTAAGGTCTTAACTCTTACTCTGGCATCATGGTTAAGGTCTTAACTCTTACTCTGGACTAATGGTTAAGGTCTTAACTCTTACTCTGGACTAATGGTTAAGGTCTGAACTCTTACTCTGGACTAATGGTTAAGGTCTTAACTCTTACTCTGGACTAATGGTTAAGGTCTTAGACTCTTACTCTCGACTAATGGTTAAGGTCTTAACTCTTACTCTGGCATCATGGTTAAGGTCTTAGACTCTTACTCTGGACTAATGGTTAAGGTCTTAACTCATACTCTGGACTAATGGTTAAGGTCTTAGACTCTTACTCTGGACTAATGGTTAAGGTCTTAACTCTTACTCTGGACTAATGGTTAAGGTCTTAACTCTTACTCTGGACTAATGGTTAAGGTCTTAACTTTTACTCTGGCATCATGGTTAAGGTCTTAACTCTTACTCTGGACTAATGGTTAAGGTCTTAACTCTTACTCTTGACTAATGGTTAAGGTCTTAACTCTTACTCTGGACTAATGGTTAAGGTCTTAACTCTTACTCTGGACTAATGGTTAAGGTCTTAACTCTTACTCTGGCATCATCGTTAAGGTCTTAACTCTTACTCTGGCATCATGGTTAAGGTCTTAACTCTTACTCTGGACTAATGGTTAAGGTCTTAACTCTTACTCTGGCATCATGGTTAAGGTATTAACTCTTACTCTGGCATCATGGTTAAGGTCTTAACTCTTACTCTGGACTAATGGTTAAGGTCTTAACTCTTACTCTGGACTAATGGTTAAGGTCTTAACTCTTACTCTGGCATCATCGTTAAGGTCTTAACTCTTACTCTGGCATCATGGTTAAGGTCTTAACTCTTACTCTGGACTAATGGATAAGGTCTTAACTCTTACTCTGGCATCATGGTTAAGGTATTAACTCTTACTCTGGCATCATGGTTAAGGTCTTAACTCTTACTCTGGACTAATGGTTAAGGTCTTAACTCTTACTCTGGACTAATGGTTAAGGTCTTAACTCTTACTCTGCCATCATGGTTAAGGTCTTAACTCTTACTCTGGCATCATGGTTAAGGTCTTAACTCTTACTCTGGACTAATGGTTAAGGTCTTAGACTCTTACTCTGGACTAATGGTTAATGTCTTAACTCTTACTCTGGACTAATGGTTAAGGTCTTAACTCTTACTCAGGACTAATGGTTAAGGTCTTAACTCTTACTCTGGCATCATGGTTAAGGTATTAACTCTTACTCTGGCATCATGGTTAAGGTCTTAACTCTTACTCTGGACTAATGGTTAAGGTCTTAACTCTTACTCTGGCATCATGGTTAAAGTCTTAGACTCATACCCTGGCATCATGGTTAAGGTCTTAACTCTTACTCTGGACTAAGGTTAGGGGCTTAACTCTTACTCTGGCATCATGGTTAGGGTCTTAGACTCTTACTCTGGACTAATGGTTAAGGTCTTAACTCTTACTCTGGACTAATGGTTAAGGTCTTAACTCTTACTCTGGCATCATCGTTAAGGTCTTAACTCTTACTCTGGCATCATGGTTAAGGTCTTAACTCTAACTCTGGACTAATGGTTAAGGTCTTAACTCTTACTCTGGACTAATGGTTAAGGTCTTAACTCTTACTCCGGCATCATGGTTAAGGTCTTAACTCTTACTCTGGACTAATGGTTAAGGTCTTAACCCTTACTCTGGCATCATGGTTAAGGTCTTAGACTCATACTCTGGCATCATGGTTAAGGTCTTAAATCTTACTCTGGACTAATGGTTAAGGTCTTAACTCATACTCTGGCATCATGGTTAAGGTCTTAACTCTTACTCTGGACTAATGGTTAAGGTCTTAACTCTTACTCTGGCATCATGGTTAAGGTCTTAACTCTTACTCTGGACTAATGGTTAAGGTCTTAACTCTTACTCTGGCATCATGGTTAAGGTCTTAACTCTTACTCTGGACTAATGGTTAAGGTCTTAACTCTTACTCCAGACTAATGGTTAAGGTCTTAACTCTTACTCTGGCATCATGGTTTAGGTCTAAACTCTTACTCTGGCATCATGGTTTAGGTCTTAGACTCTTACTCTGGACTAATGGTTAAGGTCTTAACTCTTACTCTGGCATCATGGTTAAGGTCTTAACTCTTACTCTGGACTAATGGTTAAGGTCTGAACTCTTACTCTGGACTAATGGTTAAGGTCTTAACTCTTACTCTGGACTAATGGTTAAGGTCTTAGACTCTTACTCTCGACTAATGGTTAAGGTCTTAACTCTTACTCTGGCATCATGGTTAAGGTCCTAGACTCTTACTCTGGACTAATGGTTAAGGTCTTAACTCATACTCTGGACTAATGGTTAAGGTCTTAACTTTTACTCTGGACTAATGGTTAATGTCTTAACTCTTACTCTGGACTAATGGTTAAGGTCTTAACTTTTACTCTGGCATCATGGTTAAGGTCTTAACTCTTACTCTGGCCTAATGGTTAAGGTCTTAACTCTTACTCTTGACTAATGGTTAAGGTCTTAACTCGTACACTGGGCTAATGGTTAAGGTCTTAACTCTTACTCTGGACTAATGGTTAAGGTCTTAACTCTTACTCTGGCATCATGGTTAAGGTCTTAACTCTTACTCTGGCATCATGGTTAAGGTCTTAACTCTTACTCTGGACTAATGGTTAAGGTCTTAACTCTTACTCTGGACTAATGGTTAAGGTCTTAACTCTTACTCCGGCATCATGGTTAAGGTCTTAACTCTTACTCTGGACTAATGGTTAAGGTCTTAACCCTTACTCTGGCATCATGGTTAAGGTCTTAGACTCATACTCTGGCATCATGGTTAAGGTCTTAAATCTTACTCTGGACTAATGGTTAAGGTCTTAACTCTTACTCTGGCATCATGGTTAAGGTCTTAACTCTTACTCTGGACTAATGGTTAAGGTCTTAACTCTTACTCTGGCATCATGGTTAAGGTCTTAACTCTTACTCTGGACTAATGGTTAAGGTCTTAACTCTGACTCTGGCATCATGGTTAAGGTCTTAACTCTTACTCTGGACTAATGGTTAAGGTCTTAACTCTTACTCCAGACTAATGGTTAAGGTCTTAACTCTTACTCTGGCATCATGGTTTAGGTCTAAACTCTTACTCTGGCATCATGGTTTAGGTCTTAGACTCTTACTCTGGACTAATGGTTAAGGTCTTAACTCTTACTCTGGCATCATGGTTAAGGTCTTAACTCTTACTCTGGACTAATGGTTAAGGTCTGAACTCTTACTCTGGACTAATGGTTAAGGTCTTAACTCTTACTCTGGACTAATGGTTAAGGTCTTAGACTCTTACTCTCGACTAATGGTTAAGGTCTTAACTCTTACTCTGGCATCATGGTTAAGGTCCTAGACTCTTACTCTGGACTAATGGTTAAGGTCTTAACTCATACTCTGGACTAATGGTTAAGGTCTTAACTTTTACTCTGGACTAATGGTTAATGTCTTAACTCTTAATCTGGACTAATGGTTAAGGTCTTAACTTTTACTCTGGCATCATGGTTAAGGTCTTAACTCTTACTCTGGCCTAATGGTTAAGGTCTTAACTCTTACTCTTGACTAATGGTTAAGGTCTTAACTCGTACACTGGGCTAATGGTTAAGGTCTTAACTCTTACTCTGGACTAATGGTTAAGGTCTTAACTCTTACTCTGGCATCATGGTTAAGGTCTTAACTCTTACTCTGGCATCATGGTTAAGGTCTTAACTCTTACTCTGGACTAATGGTTAAGGTCTTAACTCTTACTCTGGCATCATGGTTAAGGTATTAACTCTTACTCTGGCATCATGGTTAAGGTCTTAACTCTTACTCTGGACTAATGGTTAAGGTCTTAACTCTTACTCTGGACTAATGGTTAAGGTCTTAACTCTTACTCTGCCATCATGGTTAAGGTCTTAACTCTTACTCTGGCATCATGGTTAAGCTCTTAACTCTTACTCTGGACTAATGGTTAAGGTCTTAGACTCTTACTCTGGACTAATGGTTAATGTCTTAACTCTTACTCTGGACTAATGGTTAAGGTCTTAACTCTTACTCAGGACTAATGGTTAAGGTCTTAACTCTTACTCTGGCATCATGGTTAAGGTATTAACTCTTACTCTGGCATCATGGTTAAGGTCTTAACTCTTACTCTGGACTAATGGTTAAGGTCTTAACTCTTACTCTGGACTAATGGTTAAGGTCTTAACTCTTACTCTGCCATCATGGTTAAGGTCTTAACTCTTACTCTGGACTAATGGTTAAGGTCTTAACTCATACTCTGGCATCATGGTTAAAGTCTTAGACTCATACCCTGGCATCATGGTTAAGGTCTTAACTCTTACTCTGGACTAATGGTTAGGGGCTTAACTCTTACTCTGGCATCATGGTTAGGGTCTTAGACTCTTACTCTGGACTAATGGTTAAGGTCTTAACTCTTACTCTGGACTAATGGTTAAGGTCTTAACTCTTACTCTGGCATCATCGTTAAGGTCTTAACTCTTACTCTGGCATCATGGTTAAGGTCTTAACTCTAACTCTGGACTAATGGTTAAGGTCTTAACTCTTTCTCTGGACCAATGGTTAAGGTCTTAACTCTTACTCCGGCATCATGGTTAAGGTCTTAACTCTTACTCTGGACTAATGGTTAAGGTCTTAACCCTTACTCTGGCATCATGGTTAAGGTCTTAGACTCATACTCTGGCATCATGGTTAAGGTCTTAAATCTTACTCTGGACTAATGGTTAAGGTCTTAAATCTTACTCTGGCATCATGGTTAAGGTCTTAACTCTTACTCTGGACTAATGGTTAAGGTCTTAACTCTTACTCTGGCATCATGGTTAAGGTCTTAACTCTTACTCTGGACTAATGGTTAAGGTCTTAACTCTTACTCTGGACTAATGGTTAAGGTCTTAACTCTTACTCCGGCATCATGGTTAAGGTCTTAACTCTTACTCTGGACTAATGGTTAAGGTCTTAACCCTTACTCTGGCATCATGGTTAAGGTCTTAGACTCTTACTCTGGCATCATGGTTAAGGTCTTAAATCTTACTCTGGACTAATGGTTAAGGTCTTAACTCTTACTCTGGCATAATGGTTAAGGTCTTAACTCTTACTCTGGACTAATGGTTAAGGTCTTAACTCTTACTCTGGCATCATGGTTAAGGTCTTAACTCTTACTCTGGACTAATGGTTATGGTCTTAGACTCTTACTCTGGCATCATGTTTAAGGTCTTAACTCTTACTCTGGCATCATGGTTAAGGTCTTAACTCTGACTCTGGCATCATGGTTAAGGTCTTAGACTCTTACTCTGGAATAATGGTTAAGGTCTTAACTCTTACTCTGGCATCACGGTTAAGGTCTTAACTCTTACTCTGGACTAATGGTTAAGGTCTTAACTCTTACTCTGGACTAATGGTTAAGGTCTTAACTCTTACTCTGGACTAATGGTTAAGGTCTTAACTCTTACTCTGGACTAATGGTTAAGGTCTTAACTCTTACTCTGGACTAATGGTTAAGGTCTTAGACTCTTACTCTGGCATCATGGTTAAGGTCTTAACTCCTACTCTGGCATCATGGTTAAGGTCTTAACTCTTACTCTGGACTAATGGTTAAGGTCTTAACTCTTACTCTGGCATCACGGTTAAGGTCTTAACTCTTACTCTGGACTAATGGTTAAGGTCTTAACTCTTACTCTGGGCTAATGGTTAAGGTCTTAACTCTTACTCTGGACTAATGGTTAAGGTTTTAACTCTTACTCTGGCATCATGGTTAAGGTCTTAACTCTTACTCTGGACTAATGGTTAAGGTCTTAACTCTTACTCTGGACTATTGGTTAAGGCCTTAACTCTTACTCTGGGCTAATGATTAAGGTCTTAACTCTTACTCTGGCATCATGGTTAAGGTCTTAACTCTTACTCTGGACTAATGGTTAAGGTCTTAACTCTTACTCTGGACTAATGGTTAAGATCTTAACTCTTACTCTAGACTAATGGTTAAGGTTTTAACTCTTACTCTGGCATCATGGTTAAGGTCTTCGACTCTTACTTTGGACTAATGGTTAAGGTCTTAACTCTTACTCTGGACTAATGGTTAAGGTCTTAACTCTTACTCTGGCATCATGGTTAAGGTCTTAACTCTTACTCTGGACTAAAGGTTAAGGTCTTAACTCTTACTCTGAGCTAATGGTTAAGGTCTTAACTCTTACTCTGGACTAATGGTTAAGGTCTTAACTCTTTCTCTGGACTAATGGTTAAGGTCTTATCTCTTACTCTGGACTAATGGTTAAGGTCTTAGGCTCTTACTCTGGCATCATGAATAAGGTCTTAGACTCTTACTCTGGACTACTGGTTAATGTCTTAACTCTTACTCTGGCATCATGGTTAAGGTCTTAACTCTCACTCTGGCATCATGGTTAAGGTCTTAACTCTTACTCTGTACTCATGGTTAAGGTCTTAACTCTTACTCTGGCATCATGGTTAAGGTCTTCACTCTTACTCTGGACTAATGGTTAAGGTCTTAACTCTTACTCTGGACTAATGGTTAAGGTCTTAACTCTTACTCTGGCATCATGGTTAAGGTCTTAACTCTTACTCTGGACTAATGGTTAAGGTCTTAACTCTTACTCCGGACTAATGGTTAAGGTCTTAACTCTTACTCTGGCATCATGGTTTAGGTCTTAACTCTTACTCTGGCATCATGGTTTAGGTCTTAGACTCTTACTCTGGACTAATGGTTAAGGTCTTAACTCTTACTCTGGCATCATGGTTAAGGTCTTAACTCTTACTCTGGACTAATGGTTAAGGTCTGAACTCTTACTCTGGACTAATGGTTAAGGTCTTAACTCTTACTCTGGACTAATGGTTAAGGTCTGAACTCTTACTCTGGACTAATGGTTAAGGTCTTAACTCTTACTCTGGACTAATGGTTTAGGTCTTAGACTCTTACTCTGGACTAATGGTTAAGGTCTTTACTCTTACTCTGGCATCATGGTTAAGGTCTTAACTCTTACTCTGGACTAATGGTTAAGGTCTGAACTCTTACTCTGGCATCATGGTTAAGGTCTTAACTCTTACTCTGGACTAATGGTTAAGGTCTGAACTCTTACTCTGGACTAATGGTTAAGGTCTTAACTCTTACTCTGGACTAATGGTTAAGGTCTTAACTCTTACTCTGGACTAATGGTTAAGGTCTTACCTCTTACTCTGGACTAATGGTTAAGGTCTTAACTCTTACTCTGGACTAATGGTTAAGATCTTAACTCTTACTCTAAACTAATGGTTAAGGTTTTAACTCTTACTCTGGCATCATGGTTAAGGTCTTCGACTCTTACTCTGGACTAATGGTTAAGGTCTTAACTCTTACTCTGGACTAATGGTTAAGGTCTTAACTCTTACTCTGGCATCATGGTTAAGGTCTTATCTCTTACTCTGGACTAATGGTTAAGGTCTTAACTCTTACTCTGGGCTAATGCTTAAGGTCTTAACTCTTACTCTGGACTAATGGTTAAGGTCTTATCTCTTACTCTGGACTCATGGTTAAGGTCTTAGACTCTTACTCTGGCATCATGAATAAGGTCTTAGACTCTTACTCTGGACTACTGGTTAATGTCTTAACTCTTAATCTGGCATCATGGTTAAGGTCTTAACTCTCACTCTGGCATCATGGTTAAGGTCTTAACTCTTACTCTGTACTCATGGTTAAGGTCTTAACTCTTACTCTGGCATCATGGTTAAGGTCTTAACTCTTACTCTGGACTAATGGTTAAGGTCTTAACTCTTACTCTGAACTAATGGTTAAGGTCTTAACTCTTACTCTGGACTAATGTTTAAGGTCTTAACTCTTACTCTGGACTAATGGTTAAGGTCTTAACTCTTACTCTGGCATCATCGTTAAGGTCTTAACTCTTACTCTGGCATCATGGTTAAGGTCTTAACTCTAACTCTGGACTAATGGTTAAGGTCTTAACTCTTTCTCTGGACCAATGGTTAAGGTCTTAACTCTTACTCCGGCATCATGGTTAAGGTCTTAGACTCATACTCTGGCATCATGGTTAAGGTCTTAAATCTTACTCTGGACTAATGGTTAAGGTCTTAAATCTTACTCTGGCATCATGGTTAAGGTCTTAACTCTTACTCTGGACTAATGGTTAAGGTCTTAACTCTTACTCTGGCATCATGGTTAAGGTCTTAACTCTTACTCTGGACTAATGGTTAAGGTCTTAACTCTTACTCTGGACTAATGGTTAAGGTCTTAACTCTTACTCTGGACTAATGGTTAAGGTCTTAACTCTTACTCTGGACTAATGGTTAAGGTCTTAACTCTTACTCTGGACTAATGGTTAAGGTCTTAACCCTTACTCTGGCATCATGGTTAAGGTCTTAGACTCTTACTCTGGCATCATGGTTAAGGTCTTAAATCTTACTCTGGACTAATGGTTAAGGTCTTAACTCTTACTCTGGCATCATGGTTAAGGTCTTAACTCTTACTCTGGACTAATGGTTAAGGTCTTAACTCTTACTCTGGCATCATGGTTAAGGTCTTAACTCTTACTCTGGACTAATGGCTATGGTCTTAGACTCTTACTCTGGCATCATGTTTAAGGTCTTAACTCTGACTCTGGCATCATGGTTAAGGTCTTAGACTCTTACTCTGGAATAATGGTTAAGGTCTTAACTCTTACTCTGGCATCACGGTTAAGGTCTTAACTCTTACTCTGGACAAATGGTTAAGGTCTTAACTCTTACTCTGGACTAATGGTTAAGGTCTTAACTCTTACTCTGGACTAATGGTTAAGGTCTTAACTCTTACTCTGGACTAATGGTTAAGGTCTTAGACTCTTACTCTGGCATCATGGTTAAGGTCTTAACTCCTACTCTGGCATCATGGTTAAGGTCTTAACTCTTACTCTGGACTAATGGTTAAGGTCTTAACTCTTACTCTGGCATCACGGTTAAGGTCTTAACTCTTACTCTGGACTAATGGTTAAGGTCTTAACTCTTACTCTGGGCTAATGGTTAAGGTCTTAACTCTTACTCTGGACTAATGGTTAAGGTTTTAACTCTTACTCTGGCATCATGGTTAAGGTCTTAACTCTTACTCTGGACTAATGGTTAAGGTCTTAACTCTTACTCTGGACTATTGGTTAAGGCCTTAACTCTTACTCTGGGCTAATGATTAAGGTCTTAACTCTTACTCTGGCATCATGGTTAAGGTCTTAACTCTTACTCTGGACTAATGGTTAAGGTCTTAACTCTTACTCTGGACTAATGGTTAAGATCTTAACTCTTACTCTAGACTAATGGTTAAGGTTTTAACTCTTACTCTGGCATCATGGTTAAGGTCTTCGACTCTTACTCTGGACTAATGGTTAAGGTCTTAACTCTTACTCTGGACTAATGGTTAAGGTCTTAACTCTTACTCTGGCATCATGGTTAAGGTCTTAACTCTTACTCTGGACTAATGGTTAAGGTCTTAACTCTTACTCTGGACTAATGGTTAAGGTCTTAACTCTTACTCTGGACTAATGGTTAAGGTCTTAACTCTTACTCTGGACTAATGGTTAAGGTCTTAACTCTTACTCTGGACTAATGGTTAAGGTCTTAACCCTTACTCTGGCATCATGGTTAAGGTCTTAGACTCTTACTCTTGCATCATGGTTAAGGTCTTAAATCTTACTCTGGACTAATGGTTAAGGTCTTAACTCTTACTCTGGCATCATGGTTAAGGTCTTAACTCTTACTCTGGACTAATGGTTAAGGTCTTAACTCTTACTCTGGCATCATGGTTAAGGTCTTAACTCTTACTCTGGACTAATGGCTATGGTCTTAGACTCTTACTCTGGCATCATGTTTAAGGTCTTAACTCTGACTCTGGCATCATGGTTAAGGTCTTAGACTCTTACTCTGGAATAATGGTTGAGGTCTTAACTCTTACTCTGGCATCACGGTTAAGGTCTTAACTCTTACTCTGGACAAATGGTTAAGGTCTTAACTCTTACTCTGGACTAATGGTTAAGGTCTTAACTCTTACTCTGGACTAATGGTTAAGGTCTTAACTCTTACTCTGGACTAATGGTTAAGGTCTTAGACTCTTACTCTGGACTAATGGTTAAGGTCTTAACTCTTACTCTGGCATCACGGTTAAGGTCTTAACTCTTACTCTGGACTAATGGTTAAGGTCTTAACTCTTACTCTGGGCTAATGGTTAAGGTCTTAACTCTTACTCTGGACTAATGGTTAAGGTTTTAACTCTTACTCTGGCATCATGGTTAAGGTCTTAACTCTTACTCTGGACTAATGGTTAAGGTCTTAACTCTTACTCTGGACTATTGGTTAAGGCCTTAACTCTTACTCTGGGCTAATGATTAAGGTCTTAACTCTTACTCTGGCATCATGGTTAAGGTCTTAACTCTTACTCTGGACTAATGGTTAAGGTCTTAACTCTTACTCTGGACTAATGGTTAAGATCTTAACTCTTACTCTAGACTAATGGTTAAGGTTTTAACTCTTACTCTGGCATCATGGTTAAGGTCTTCGACTCTTACTCTGGACTAATGGTTAAGGTCTTAACTCTTACTCTGGACTAATGGTTAAGGTCTTAACTCTTACTCTGGCATCATGGTTAAGGTCTTAACTCTTACTCTGGACTAATGGTTAAGGTCTTAACTCTTACTCTGAGCTAATGGTTAAGGTCTTAACTCTTACTCTGGACTAATGGTTAAGGTCTTAACTCTTTCTCTGGACTAATGGTTAAGGTCTTATCTCTTACTCTGGACTAATGGTTAAGGTCTTAGGCTCTTACTCTGGCATCATGAATAAGGTCTTAGACTCTTACTCTGGACTACTGGTTAATGTCTTAACTCTTACTCTGGCATCATGGTTAAGGTCTTAACTCTCACTCTGGCATCATGGTTAAGGTCTTAACTCTTACTCTGTACTCATGGTTAAGGTCTTAACTCTTACTCTGGCATCATGGTTAAGGTCTTCACTCTTACTCTGGACTAATGGTTAAGGTCTTAACTCTTACTCTGGACTAATGGTTAAGGTCTTAACTCTTACTCTGGCATCATGGTTAAGGTCTTAACTCTTACTCTGGACTAATGGTTAAGGTCTTAACTCTTACTCCGGACTAATGGTTAAGGTCTTAACTCTTACTCTGGCATCATGGTTTAGGTCTTAACTCTTACTCTGGCATCATGGTTTAGGTCTTAGACTCTTACTCTGGACTAATGGTTAAGGTCTTAACTCTTACTCTGGCATCATGGTTAAGGTCTTAACTCTTACTCTGGACTAATGGTTAAGGTCTGAACTCTTACTCTGGACTAATGGTTAAGGTCTTAACTCTTACTCTGGACTAATGGTTAAGGTCTGAACTCTTACTCTGGACTAATGGTTAAGGTCTTAACTCTTACTCTGGACTAATGGTTTAGGTCTTAGACTCTTACTCTGGACTAATGGTTAAGGTCTTAACTCTTACTCTGGCATCATGGTTAAGGTCTTAACTCTTACTCTGGACTAATGGTTAAGGTCTGAACTCTTACTCTGGCATCATGGTTAAGGTCTTAACTCTTACTCTGGACTAATGGTTAAGGTCTGAACTCTTACTCTGGACTAATGGTTAAGGTCTTAACTCTTACTCTGGACTAATGGTTAAGGTCTTAACTCTTACTCTGGACTAATGGTTAAGGTCTTACCTCTTACTCTGGACTAATGGTTAAGGTCTTAACTCTTACTCTGGACTAATGGTTAAGATCTTAACTCTTACTCTAAACTAATGGTTAAGGTTTTAACTCTTACTCTGGCATCATGGTTAAGGTCTTCGACTCTTACTCTGGACTAATGGTTAAGGTCTTAACTCTTACTCTGGACTAATGGTTAAGGTCTTAACTCTTACTCTGGCATCATGGTTAAGGTCTTATCTCTTACTCTGGACTAATGGTTAAGGTCTTAACTCTTACTCTGGGCTAATGGTTAAGGTCTTAACTCTTACTCTGGACTAATGGTTAAGGTATTATCTCTTACTCTGGACTCATGGTTAAGGTCTTAGACTCTTACTCTGGCATCATGAATAAGGTCTTAGACTCTTACTCTGGACTACTGGTTAATGTCTTAACTCTTAATCTGGCATCATGGTTAAGGCCTTAACTCTCACTCTGGCATCATGGTTAAGGTCTTAACTCTTACTCTGTACTCATGGTTAAGGTCTTAACTCTTACTCTGGCATCATGGTTAAGGTCTTAACTCTTACTCTGGACTAATGGTTAAGGTCTTAACTCTTACTCTGAACTAATGGTTAAGGTCTTAACTCTTACTCTGGCATCATGGTTAAGGTCTTAACTCTTACTCTGGACTAATGGTTAAGGTCTTAACTCTTACTCCAGACTAATGGTTAAGGTCTTAACTCTTACTCTGGCATCATGGTTTAGGTCTTAACTCTTACTCTGGCATCATGGTATCATGGTTTAGGTCTTAGACTCTTACTCTGGACTAATGGTTAAGGTCTTAACTCTTACTCTGGCATCATGGTTAAGGTCTTTACTCTTACTCTGGACTAATGGTTAAGATCTGAACTCTTACTCTGGACTAATGGTTAAGGTCTTAACTCTTACCCTGGACTAATGGTTAAGGTCTTAGACTCTTACTCTCGACTAATGGTTAAGGTCTTAACTCTTACTCTGGCATCATGGTTAAGGTCTTAGACTTTTACTCTGGACTAATGGTTAAGGTCTTAACTCATACTCTGGACTAATGGTTAAGGTCTTAGACTCTTACTCTGGACTAATGGTTAAGGTCTTAACTCTTACTCTGGACTAATGGTTAAGGTCTTAACTCTTACTCTGGACTAATGGTTAAGGTCTTAACTTTTACTCTGGCATCATGGTTAAGGTCTTAACTCTTACTCTGGACTAATGGTTAAGGTCTTAACTCTTACTCTTGACTAATGGTTAAGGTCTTAACTCTTACTCTGGACTAATGGTTAAGGTCTTAGACTCTTACTCTGGCATCATGGTTAAGGTCTTAACTCTTACTCTGGCATCATCGTTAAGGTCTTAACTCTTACTCTGGCATCATGGTTAAGGTCTTAACTCTTACTCTGGACTAATGGTTAAGGTCTTAACTCTTACTCTGGCATCATGGTTAAGGTATTAACTCTTACTCTGGCATCATGGTTAAGGTCTTAACTCTTACTCTGGACTAATGGTTAAGGTCTTAACTCTTACTCTGGACTAATGGTTAAGGTCTTAACTCTTACTCTGCCATCATGGTTAAGGTCTTAACTCTTACTCTGGCATCATGGTTAAGGTCTTAACTCTTACTCTGGACTAATGGTTAATGTCTTAGACTCTTACTCTGGACTAATGGTTAATGTCTTAACTCTTACTCTGGACTAATGGTTAAGGTCTCAACTCTTACTCAGGACTAATGGTTAAGGTCTTAACTCTTACTCTGGCATCATGGTTAAGGTCTTAACTCTTACTCTGGACTAATGGTTAAGGTCTTAACTCTTACTCTGGCATCATGGTTAAGGTCTTAGACTCTTACTCTGGAATAATGGTTAAGGTCTTAACTCTTACTCTGGCATCACGGTTAAGGTCTTAACTCTTACTCTGGACTAATGGTTAAGGTCTTAACTCTTACTCTGGACCAATGGTTAAGGTCTTAACTCTTACTCTGGACTAATGGTTAAGGTCTTAACTCTTACTCTGGACTAATGGTTAAGGTCTTAACTCTTACTCTGGACTAATGGTTAAGGTCTTAGACTCTTACTCTGGCATCATGGTTAAGGTCTTAACTCCTACTCTGGCATCAAGGTTAAGGTCTTAACTCTTACTCTGGACTAATGGTTAAGGTCTTAACTCTTACTCTGGCATCACGGTTAAGGTCTTAACTCTTACTCTGGACTAATGGTTAAGGTCTTAACTCTTACTCTGGGCTAATGGTTAAGGTCTTAACTCTTACTCTGGACTAATGGTTAAGGTTTTAACTCTTACTCTGGCATCATGGTTAAGGTCTTAACTCTTACTCTGGACTAATGGTTAAGGTCTTAACTCTTACTCTGGACTATTGGTTAAGGCCTTAACTCTTACTCTGGGCTAATGATTAAGGTCTTAACTCTTACTCTGGCATCATGGTTAAGGTCTTAACTCTTACTCTGGACTAATGGTTAAGGTCTTAACTCTTACTCTGGACTAATGGTTAAGATCTTAACTCTTACTCTAGACTAATGGTTAAGGTTTTAACTCTTACTCTGGCATCATGGTTAAGGTCTTAACTCTTACTCTGGACTAATGGTTAAGGTCTTAACTCTTACTCTGGACTAATGGTTAAGGTCTTAACTCTTACTCTGGCATCATGGTTAAGGTCTTAACTCTTACTCTGGACTAATGGTTAATGTCTTAACTCTTACTCTGAGCTAATGGTTAAGGTCTTAACTCTTACTCTGGACTAATGGTTAAGGTCTTAACTCTTTCTCTGGACTAATGGTTAAGGTCTTATCTCTTACTCTGGACTAATGGTTAAGGTCTTAGGCTCTTACTCTGGCATCATGAATAAGGTCTTAGACTCTTACTCTGGACTACTGGTTAATGTCTTAACTCTTACTCTGGCATCATGGTTAAGGTCTTAACTCTCACTCTGGCATCATGGTTAAGGTCTTAACTCTTACTCTGTACTCATGGTTAAGGTCTTAACTCTTACTCTGGCATCATGGTTAAGGTCTTCACTCTTACTCTGGACTAATGGTTAAGGTCTTAACTCTTACTCTGGACTAATGGTTAAGGTCTTAACTCTTACTCTGGCATCATGGTTAAGGTCTTAACTCTTACTCTGGACTAATGGTTAAGGTCTTAACTCTTACTCCGGACTAATGGTTAAGGTCTTAACTCTTACTCTGGCATCATGGTTTAGGTCTTAACTCTTACTCTGGCATCATGGTTAAGGTCTTAACTCTTACTCTGGACTAATGGTTAAGGTCTTAACTCTTACTCTGAGCTAATGGTTAAGGTCTTAACTCTTACTCTGGACTAATGGTTAAGGTCTTAACTCTTTCTCTGGACTAATGGTTAAGGTCTTATCTCTTACTCTGGACTAATGGTTAAGGTCTTAGGCTCTTACTCTGGCATCATGAATAAGGTCTTAGACTCTTACTCTGGACTACTGGTTAATGTCTTAACTCTTACTCTGGCATCATGGTTAAGGTCTTAACTCTCACTCTGGCATCATGGTTAAGGTCTTAACTCTTACTCTGTACTCATGGTTAAGGTCTTAACTCTTACTCTGGCATCATGGTTAAGGTCTTCACTCTTACTCTGGACTAATGGTTAAGGTCTTAACTCTTACTCTGGACTAATGGTTAAGGTCTTAACTCTTACTCTGGCATCATGGTTAAGGTCTTAACTCTTACTCTGGACTAATGGTTAAGGTCTTAACTCTTACTCCGGACTAATGGTTAAGGTCTTAACTCTTACTCTGGCATCATGGTTTAGGTCTTAACTCTTACTCTGGCATCATGGTTTAGGTCTTAGACTCTTACTCTGGACTAATGGTTAAGGTCTTAACTCTTACTCTGGCATCATGGTTAAGGTCTTAACTCTTACTCTGGACTAATGGTTAAGGTCTTAACTCTTACTCTGGACTATTGGTTAAGGCCTTAACTCTTACTCTGGGCTAATGATTAAGGTCTTAACTCTTACTCTGGCATCATGGTTAAGGTCTTAACTCTTACTCTGGACTAATGGTTAAGGTCTTAACTCTTACTCTGGACTAATGGTTAAGATCTTAACTCTTACTCTAGACTAATGGTTAAGGTTTTAACTCTTACTCTGGCATCATGGTTAAGGTCTTCGACTCTTACTCTGGACTAATGGTTAAGGTCTTAACTCTTACTCTGGACTAATGGTTAAGGTCTTAACTCTTACTCTGGCATCATGGTTAAGGTCTTAACTCTTACTCTGGACTAATGGTTAAGGTCTTAACTCTTACTCTGAGCTAATGGTTAAGGTCTTAACTCTTACTCTGGACTAATGGTTAAGGTCTTAACTCTTTCTCTGGACTAATGGTTAAGGTCTTATCTCTTACTCTGGACTAATGGTTAAGGTCTTAGGCTCTTACTCTGGCATCATGAATAAGGTCTTAGACTCTTACTCTGGACTACTGGTTAATGTCTTAACTCTTACTCTGGCATCATGGTTAAGGTCTTAACTCTCACTCTGGCATCATGGTTAAGGTCTTAACTCTTACTCTGTACTCATGGTTAAGGTCTTAACTATTACTCTGGCATCATGGTTAAGGTCTTCACTCTTACTCTGGACTAATGGTTAAGGTCTTAACTCTTACTCTGGACTAATGGTTAAGGTCTTAACTCTTACTCTGGCATCATGGTTAAGGTCTTAACTCTTACTCTGGACTAATGGTTAAGGTCTTAACTCTTACTCCGGACTAATGGTTAAGGTCTTAACTCTTACTCTGGCATCATGGTTTAGGTCTTAACTCTTACTCTGGCATCATGGTTTAGGTCTTAGACTCTTACTCTGGACTAATGGTTAAGGTCTTAACTCTTACTCTGGCATCATGGTTAAGGTCTTAACTCTTACTCTGGACTAATGGTTAAGGTCTGAACTCTTACTCTGGACTAATGGTTAAGGTCTTAACTCTTACTCTGGACTAATGGTTAAGGTCTGAACTCTTACTCTGGACTAATGGTTAAGGTCTTAACTCTTACTCTGGACTAATGGTTTAGGTCTTAGACTCTTACTCTGGACTAATGGTTAAGGTCTTAACTCTTACTCTGGCATCATGGTTAAGGTCTTAACTCTTACTCTGGACTAATGGTTAAGGTCTGAACTCTTACTCTGGCATCATGGTTAAGGTCTTAACTCTTACTCTGGACTAATGGTTAAGGTCTGAACTCTTACTCTGGACTAATGGTTAAGGTCTTAACTCTTACTCTGGACTAATGGTTAAGGTCTTAACTCTTACTCTGGACTAATGGTTAAGGTCTTACCTCTTACTCTGGACTAATGGTTAAGGTCTTAACTCTTACTCTGGACTAATGGTTAAGATCTTAACTCTTACTCTAAACTAATGGTTAAGGTTTTAACTCTTACTCTGGCATCATGGTTAAGGTCTTCGACTCTTACTCTGGACTAATGGTTAAGGTCTTAACTCTTACTCTGGACTAATGGTTAAGGTCTTAACTCTTACTCTGGCATCATGGTTAAGGTCTTATCTCTTACTCTGGACTAATGGTTAAGGTCTTAACTCTTACTCTGGGCTAATGGTTAAGGTCTTAACTCTTACTCTGGACTAATGGTTAAGGTATTATCTCTTACTCTGGACTCATGGTTAAGGTCTTAGACTCTTACTCTGGCATCATGAATAAGGTCTTAGACTCTTACTCTGGACTACTGGTTAATGTCTTAACTCTTAATCTGGCATCATGGTTAAGGTCTTAACTCTCACTCTGGCATCATGGTTAAGGTCTTAACTCTTACTCTGTACTCATGGTTAAGGTCTTAACTCTTACTCTGGCATCATGGTTAAGGTCTTAACTCTTACTCTGGACTAATGGTTAAGGTCTTAACTCTTACTCTGAACTAATGGTTAAGGTCTTAACTCTTACTCTGGCATCATGGTTAAGGTCTTAACTCTTACTCTGGACTAATGGTTTAGGTCTTAACTCTTACTCCAGACTAATGGTTAAGGTCTTAACTCTTACTCTGGCATCATGGTTTAGGTCTTAACTCTTACTCTGGCATCATGGTTTAGGTCTTAGACTCTTACTCTGGACTAATGGTTAAGGTCTTAACTCTTACTCTGGCATCATGGTTAAGGTCTTTACTCTTACTCTGGACTAATGGTTAAGATCTGAACTCTTACTCTGGACTAATGGTTAAGGTCTTAACTCTTACTCTGGACTAATGGTTAAGGTCTTAGACTCTTACTCTCGACTAATGGTTAAGGTCTTAACTCTTACTCTGGCATCATGGTTAAGGTCTTAGACTTTTACTCTGGACTAATGGTTAAGGTCTTAACTCATACTCTGGACTAATGGTTAAGGTCTTAGACTCTTACTCTGGACTAATGGTTAAGGTCTTAACTCTTACTCTGGACTAATGGTTAAGGTCTTAACTCTTACTCTGGACTAATGGTTAAGGTCTTAACTTTTACTCTGGCATCATGGTTAAGGTCTTAACTCTTACTCTGGACTAATGGTTAAGGTCTTAACTCTTACTCTTGACTAATGGTTAAGGTCTTAACTCTTACTCTGGACTAATGGTTAAGGTCTTAGACTCTTACTCTGGCATCATGGTTAAGGTCTTAACTCTTACTCTGGCATCATCGTTAAGGTCTTAACTCTTACTCTGGCATCATGGTTAAGGTCTTAACTCTTACTCTGGACTAATGGTTAAGGTCTTAACTCTTACTCTGGCATCATGGTTAAGGTATTAACTCTTACTCTGGCATCATGGTTAAGGTCTTAACTCTTACTCTGGACTAATGGTTAAGGTCTTAACTCTTACTCTGGACTAATGGTTAAGGTCTTAACTCTTACTCTGCCATCATGGTTAAGGTCTTAACTCTTACTCTGGACTAATGGTTAAGGTCTTAGACTCTTACTCTGGACTAATGGTTAATGTCTTAACTCTTACTCTGGACTAATGGTTAAGGTCTCAACTCTTACTCAGGACTAATGGTTAAGGTCTTAACTCTTACTCTAGCATCATGGTTAAGGTCTTAACTCTTACTCTGGACTAATGGTTAAGGTCTTAACTCTTACTCTGGCATCATGGTTAAGGTCTTAGACTCTTACTCTGGAATAATGGTTAAGGTCTTAACTCTTACTCTGGCATCACGGTTAAGGTCTTAACTCTTACTCTGGACTAATGGTCAAGGTCTTAACTCTTACTCTGGACTAATGGTTAAGGTCTTAACTCTTACTCTGGACTAATGGTTAAGGTCTTAACTCTTACTCTGGACTAATGGTTAAGGTCTTAACTCTTACTCTGGACTAATGGTTAAGGTCTTAGACTCTTACTCTGGCATCATGGTTAAGGTCTTAACTCCTACTCTGGCATCAAGGTTAAGGTCTTAACTCTTACTCTGGACTAATGGTTAAGGTCTTAACTCTTACTCTGGCATCACGGTTAAGGTCTTAACTCTTACTCTGGACTAATGGTTAAGGTCTTAACTCTTACTCTGGGCTAATGGTTAAGGTCTTAACTCTTACTCTGGACTAATGGTTAAGGTTTTAACTCTTACTCTGGCATCATGGTTAAGGTCTTAACTCTTACTCTGGACTAATGGTTAAGGTCTTAACTCTTACTCTGGATTATTGGTTAAGGCCTTAACTCTTACTCTGGGCTAATGATTAAGGTCTTAACTCTTACTCTGGCATCATGGTTAAGGTCTTAACTCTTACTCTGGACTAATGGTTAAGGTCTTAACTCTTACTCTGGACTAATGGTTAAGATCTTAACTCTTACTCTAGACTAATGGTTAAGGTTTTAACTCTTACTCTGGCATCATGGTTAAGGTCTTAACTCTTACTCTGGACTAATGGTTAAGGTCTTAACTCTTACTCTGGACTAATGGTTAAGGTCTTAACTCTTACTCTGGCATCATGGTTAAGGTCTTAACTCTTACTCTGGACTAATGGTTAAGGTCTTAACTCTTACTCTGAGCTAATGGTTAAGGTCTTAACTCTTACTCTGGACTAATGGTTAAGGTCTTAACTCTTTCTCTGGACTAATGGTTAAGGTCTTATCTCTTACTCTGGACCAATGGTTAAGGTCTTAGGCTCTTACTCTGGCATCATGAATAAGGTCTTAGACTCTTACTCTGGACTACTGGTTAATGTCTTAACTCTTACTCTGGCATCATGGTTAAGGTCTTAACTCTCACGCTGGCATCATGGTTAAGGTCTTAACTCTTACTCTGTACTCATGGTTAAGGTCTTAACTCTTACTCTGGCATCATGGTTAAGGTCTTCACTCTTACTCTGGACTAATGGTTAAGGTCTTAACTCTTACTCTGGACTAATGGTTAAGGTCTTAACTCTTACTCTGGCATCATGGTTAAGGTCTTAACTCTTACTCTGGACTAATGGTTAAGGTCTTAACTCTTACTCCGGACTAATGGTTAAGGTCTTAACTCTTACTCTGGCATCATGGTTTAGGTCTTAACTCTTACTCTGGCATCATGGTTTAGGTCTTAGACTCTTACTCTGGACTAATGGTTAAGGTCTTAACTCTTACTCTGGCATCATGGTTAAGGTCTTAACTCTTACTCTGGACTAATGGTTAAGGTCTGAACTCTTACTCTGGACTAATGGTTAAGGTCTTAACTCTTACTCTGGACTAATGGTTAAGGTCTGAACTCTTACTCTGGACTAATGGTTAAGGTCTTAACTCTTACTCTGGACTAATGGTTTAGGTCTTAGACTCTTACTCTGGACTAATGGTTAAGGTCTTAGACTCTTACTCTGGCATCATGTTTAAGGTCTTAACTCTTACTCTGGCATCATGGTTAAGGTCTTAACTCTGACTCTGGCATCATGGTTAAGGTCTTAGACTCTTACTCTGGAATAATGGTTAAGGTCTTAACTCTTACTCTGGCATCACGGTTAAGGTCTTAACTCTTACTCTGGACTAATGGTTAAGGTCTTAACTCTTACTCTGGACTAATGGTTAAGGTCTTAGACTCTTACTCTGGCATCATGGTTAAGGTCTTAACTCTTACTCTGGCATCATGGTTAAGGTCTTAACTCTTACTCTGGACTAATGGTTAAGGTCTTAACTCTTACTCTGGCATCACGGTTAAGGTCTTAACTCTTACTCTGGACTAATGGTTAAGGTCTTAACTCTTACTCTGGGCTAATGGTTAAGGTCTTAACTCTTACTCTGGACTAATGGTTAAGGTTTTAACTCTTACTCTGGCATCATGGTTAAGGTCTTAATTCTTACTCTGGACTAATGGTTAAGGTCTTAACTCTTACTCTGGACTATTGGTTAAGGCCTTAACTCTTACTCTGGGCTAATGATTAAGGTCTTAACTCTTACTCTGGCATCATGGTTAAGGTCTTAACTCTTACTCTGGACTAATGGTTAAGGTCTTAACTCTTACTCTGGACTAATGGTTAAGATCTTAACTCTTACTCTAGACTAATGGTTAAGGTTTTAACTCTTACTCTGGCATCATGGTTAAGGTCTTCGACTCTTACTCTGGACTAATGGTTAAGGTCTTAGCTCTTACTCTGGACTAATGGTTAAGGTCTTAACTCTTACTCTGGCATCATGGTTAAGGTCTTAACTCTTACTCTGGACTAATGGTTAAGGTCTTAACTCTTACTCTGAGCTAATGGTTAAGGTCTTAACTCTTACTCTGGACTAATGGTTAAGGTCTTAACTCTTTCTCTGGACTAATGGTTAAGGTCTTATCTCTTACTCTGGACTAATGGTTAAGGTCTTAGGCTCTTACTCTGGCATCATGAATAAGGTCTTAGACTCTTACTCTGGACTACTGGTTAATTTCTTAACTCTTACTCTGGCATCATGGTTAAGGTCTTAACTCTCACTCTGGCATCATGGTTAAGGTCTTAACTCTTACTCTGTACTCATGGTTAAGGTCTTAACTCTTACTCTGGCATCATGGTTAAGGTCTTCACTCTTACTCTGGACTAATGGTTAAGGTCTTAACTCTTACTCTGGACTAATGGTTAAGGTCTTAACTCTTACTCTGGCATCATGGTTAAGGTCTTAACTCTTACTCTGGACTAATGGTTAAGGTCTGAACTCTTACTCTGGACTAATGGTTAAGGTCTTAACTCTTACTCTGGACTAATGGTTAAGGTCTGAACTCTTACTCTGGACTAATGGTTAAGGTCTTAACTCTTACTCTGGACTAATGGTTTAGGTCTTAGACTCTTACTCTGGACTAATGGTTAAGGTCTTAGACTCTTACTCTGGCATCATGTTTAAGGTCTTAACTCTTACTCTGGCATCATGGTTTAGGTCTTAACTCTTACTCTGGCATCATGGTTTAGGTCTTAGACTCTTACTCTGGACTAATGGTTAAGGTCTTAACTCTTACTCTGGCATCATGGTTAAGGTCTTAACTCTTACTCTGGACTAATGGTTAAGGTCTGAACTCTTACTCTGGACTAATGGTTAAGGTCTTAACTCTTACTCTGGACTAATGGTTAAGGTCTGAACTCTTACTCTGGACTAATGGTTAAGGTCTTAACTCTTACTCTGGACTAATGGTTTAGGTCTTAGACTCTTACTCTGGACTAATGGTTAAGGTCTTAACTCTTACTCTGGCATCATGGTTAAGGTCTTAACTCTTACTCTGGACTAATGGTTAAGGTCTGAACTCTTACTCTGGCATCATGGTTAAGGTCTTAACTCTTACTCTGGACTAATGGTTAAGGTCTGAACTCTTACTCTGGACTAATGGTTAAGGTCTTAACTCTTACTCTGGACTAATGGTTAAGGTCTTAACTCTTACTCTGGACTAATGGTTAAGGTCTTACCTCTTACTTTGGACTAATGGTTAAGGTCTTAACTCTTACTCTGGCATCATGTTTAAGGTCTTAACTCTTACTCTGGCATCATGGTTAAGGTCTTAACTCTGACTCTGGCATCATGGTTAAGGTCTTAGACTCTTACTCTGGAATAATGGTTAAGGTCTTAACTCTTACTCTGGCATCACGGTTAAGGTCTTAACTCTTACTCTGGACTAATGGTTAAGGTCTTAACTCTTACTCTGGACTAATGGTTAAGGTCTTAACTCTTACTCTGGACTAATGGTTAAGGTCTTAACTCTTACTCCGGACTAATGGTTAAGGTCTTAACTCTTACTCTGGCATCATGGTTTAGGTCTTAACTCTTACTCTGGCATCATGGTTTAGGTCTTAGACTCTTACTCTGGACTAATGGTTAAGGTCTTAACTCTTACTCTGGCATCATGGTTAAGGTCTTAACTCTTACTCTGGACTAATGGTTAAGGTCTGAACTCTTACTCTGGACTAATGGTTAAGGTCTTAACTCTTACTCTGGACTAATGGTTAAGGTCTGAACTCTTACTCTGGACTAATGGTTAAGGTCTTAACTCTTACTCTGGACTAATGGTTTAGGTCTTAGACTCTTACTCTGGACTAATGGTTAAGGTCTTAACTCTTACTCTGGCATCATGGTTAAGGTCTTAACTCTTACTCTGGACTAATGGTTAAGGTCTGAACTCTTACTCTGGCATCATGGTTAAGGTCTTAACTCTTACTCTGGACTAATGGTTAAGGTCTGAACTCTTACTCTGGACTAATGGTTAAGGTCTTAACTCTTACTCTGGACTAATGGTTAAGGTCTTAACTCTTACTCTGGACTAATGGTTAAGGTCTTACCTCTTACTCTGGACTAATGGTTAAGGTCTTAACTCTTACTCTGGACTAATGGTTAAGATCTTAACTCTTACTCTAAACTAATGGTTAAGGTTTTAACTCTTACTCTGGCATCATGGTTAAGGTCTTCGACTCTTACTCTGGACTAATGGTTAAGGTCTTAACTCTTACTCTGGACTAATGGTTAAGGTCTTAACTCTTACTCTGGCATCATGGTTAAGGTCTTATCTCTTACTCTGGACTAATGGTTAAGGGCTTAACTCTTACTCTGGGCTAATGGTTAAGGTCTTAACTCTTACTCTGGACTAATGGTTAAGGTCTTATCTCTTACTCTGGACTCATGGTTAAGGTCTTAGACTCTTACTCTGGCATCATGAATAAGGTCTTAGACTCTTACTCTGGACTACTGGTTAATGTCTTAACTCTTAATCTGGCATCATGGTTAAGGTCTTAACTCTCACTCTGGCATCATGGTTAAGGTCTTAACTCTTACTCTGTACTCATGGTTAAGGTCTTAACTCTTACTCTGGCATCATGGTTAAGGTCTTAACTCTTACTCTGGACTAATGGTTAAGGTCTTAACTCTTACTCTGAACTAATGGTTAAGGTCTTAACTCTTACTCTGGACTAATGGTTAAGGTCTTAACTCTTACTCTGGACTAATGGTTAAGGTCTTAACTCTTACTCTTGCATCATCGTTAAGGTCTTAACTCTTACTCTGGCATCATGGTTAAGGTCTTAACTCTAACTCTGGACTAATGGTTAAGGTCTTAACTCTTTCTCTGGACCAATGGTTAAGGTCTTAACTCTTACTCCGGCATCATGGTTAAGGTCTTAACTCTTACTCTGGACTAATGGTTAAGGTCTTAACCCTTACTCTGGCATCATGGTTAAGGTCTTAGACTCATACTCTGGCATCATGGTTAAGGTCTTAAATCTTACTCTGGACTAATGGTTAAGGTCTTAAATCTTACTCTGGCATCATGGTTAAGGTCTTAACTCTTACTCTGGACTAATGGTTAAGGTCTTAACTCTTACTCTGGCATCATGGTTAAGGTCTTAACTCTTACTCTGGACTAATGGTTAAGGTCTTAACTCTTACTCTGGACTAATGGTTAAGGTCTTAACTCTTACTCTGGACTAATGGTTAAGGTCTTAACTCTTACTCTGGACTAATGGTTAAGGTCTTAACCCTTACTCTGGCATCATGGTTAAGGTCTTAGACTCTTACTCTGGCATCATGGTTAAGGTCTTAAATCTTACTCTGGACTAATGGTTAAGGTCTTAACTCTTACTCTGGCATCATGGTTAAGGTCTTAACTCTTACTCTGGACTAATGGTTAAGGTCTTAACTCTTACTCTGGCATCATGGTTAAGGTCTTAACTCTTACTCTGGACTAATGGCTATGGTCTTAGACTCTTACTCTGGCATCATGTTTAAGGTCTTAACTCTGACTCTGGCATCATGGTTAAGGTCTTAGACTCTTACTCTGGAATAATGGTTAAGGTCTTAACTCTTACTCTGGCATCACGGTTAAGGTCTTAACTCTTACTCTGGACAAATGGTTAAGGTCTTAACTCTTACTCTGGACTAATGGTTAAGGTCTTAACTCTTACTCTGGACTAATGGTTAAGGTCTTAACTCTTACTCTGGACTAATGGTTAAGGTCTTAGACTCTTACTCTGGCATCATGGTTAAGGTCTTAACTCCTACTCTGGCATCATGGTTAAGGTCTTAACTCTTACTCTGGACTAATGGTTAAGGTCTTAACTCTTACTCTGGCATCACGGTTAAGGTCTTAACTCTTACTCTGGACTAATGGTTAAGGTCTTAACTCTTACTCTGGGCTAATGGTTAAGGTCTTAACTCTTACTCTGGACTAATGGTTAAGGTTTTAACTCTTACTCTGGCATCATGGTTAAGGTCTTAACTCTTACTCTGGACTAATGGTTAAGGTCTTAACTCTTACTCTGGACTATTGGTTAAGGCCTTAACTCTTACTCTGGGCTAATGATTAAGGTCTTAACTCTTACTCTGGCATCATGGTTAAGGTCTTAACTCTTACTCTGGACTAATGGTTAAGGTCTTAACTCTTACTCTGGACTAATGGTTAAGATCTTAACTCTTACTCTAGACTAATGGTTAAGGTTTTAACTCTTACTCTGGCATCATGGTTAAGGTCTTCGACTCTTACTCTGGACTAATGGTTAAGGTCTTAACTCTTACTCTGGACTAATGGTTAAGGTCTTAACTCTTACTCTGGCATCATGGTTAAGGTCTTAACTCTTACTCTGGACTAATGGTTAAGGTCTTAACTCTTACTCTGGACTAATGGTTAAGGTCTTAACTCTTACTCTGGACTAATGGTTAAGGTCTTAACTCTTACTCTGGACTAATGGTTAAGGTCTTAACTCTTACTCTGGACTAATGGTTAAGGTCTTAACCCTTACTCTGGCATCATGGTTAAGGTCTTAGACTCTTACTCTGGCATCATGGTTAAGGTCTTAAATCTTACTCTGGACTAATGGTTAAGGTCTTAACTCTTACTCTGGCATCATGGTTAAGGTCTTAACTCTTACTCTGGACTAATGGTTAAGGTCTTAACTCTTACTCTGGCATCATGGTTAAGGTCTTAACTCTTACTCTGGACTAATGGCTATGGTCTTAGACTCTTACTCTGGCATCATGTTTAAGGTCTTAACTCTGACTCTGGCATCATGGTTAAGGTCTTAGACTCTTACTCTGGAATAATGGTTAAGGTCTTAACTCTTACTCTGGCATCACGGTTAAGGTCTTAACTCTTACTCTGGACAAATGGTTAAGGTCTTAACTCTTACTCTGGACTAATGGTTAAGGTCTTAACTCTTACTCTGGACTAATGGTTAAGGTCTTAACTCTTACTCTGGACTAATGGTTAAGGTCTTAGACTCTTACTCTGGCATCATGGTTAAGGTCTTAACTCCTACTCTGGCATCATGGTTAAGGTCTTAACTCTTACTCTGGACTAATGGTTAAGGTCTTAACTCTTACTCTGGCATCACGGTTAAGGTCTTAACTCTTACTCTGGACTAATGGTTAAGGTCTTAACTCTTACTCTGGGCTAATGGTTAAGGTCTTAACTCTTACTCTGGACTAATGGTTAAGGTTTTAACTCTTACTCTGGCATCATGGTTAAGGTCTTAACTCTTACTCTGGACTAATGGTTAAGGTCTTAACTCTTACTCTGGACTATTGGTTAAGGCCTTAACTCTTACTCTGGGCTAATGATTAAGGTCTTAACTCTTACTCTGGCATCATGGTTAAGGTCTTAACTCTTACTCTGGACTAATGGTTAAGGTCTTAACTCTTACTCTGGACTAATGGTTAAGATCTTAACTCTTACTCTAGACTAATGGTTAAGGTTTTAACTCTTACTCTGGCATCATGGTTAAGGTCTTCGACTCTTACTCTGGACTAATGGTTAAGGTCTTAACTCTTACTCTGGACTAATGGTTAAGGTCTTAACTCTTACTCTGGCATCATGGTTAAGGTCTTAACTCTTACTCTGGACTAATGGTTAAGGTCTTAACTCTTACTCTGAGCTAATGGTTAAGGTCTTAACTCTTACTCTGGACTAATGGTTAAGGTCTTAACTCTTTCTCTGGACTAATGGTTAAGGTCTTATCTCTTACTCTGGACTAATGGTTAAGGTCTTAGGCTCTTACTCTGGCATCATGAATAAGGTCTTAGACTCTTACTCTGGACTACTGGTTAATGTCTTAACTCTTACTCTGGCATCATGGTTAAGGTCTTAACTCTCACTCTGGCATCATGGTTAAGGTCTTAACTCTTACTCTGTACTCATGGTTAAGGTCTTAACTCTTACTCTGGCATCATGGTTAAGGTCTTCACTCTTACTCTGGACTAATGGTTAAGGTCTTAACTCTTACTCTGGACTAATGGTTAAGGTCTTAACTCTTACTCTGGCATCATGGTTAAGGTCTTAACTCTTACTCTGGACTAATGGTTAAGGTCTTAACTCTTACTCCGGACTAATGGTTAAGGTCTTAACTCTTACTCTGGCATCATGGTTTAGGTCTTAACTCTTACTCTGGCATCATGGTTTAGGTCTTAGACTCTTACTCTGGACTAATGGTTAAGGTCTTAACTCTTACTCTGGCATCATGGTTAAGGTCTTAACTCTTACTCTGGACTAATGGTTAAGGTCTGAACTCTTACTCTGGACTAATGGTTAAGGTCTTAACTCTTACTCTGGACTAATGGTTAAGGTCTGAACTCTTACTCTGGACTAATGGTTAAGGTCTTAACTCTTACTCTGGACTAATGGTTTAGGTCTTAGACTCTTACTCTGGACTAATGGTTAAGGTCTTAACTCTTACTCTGGCATCATGGTTAAGGTCTTAACTCTTACTCTGGACTAATGGTTAAGGTCTGAACTCTTACTCTGGCATCATGGTTAAGGTCTTAACTCTTACTCTGGACTAATGGTTAAGGTCTGAACTCTTACTCTGGACTAATGGTTAAGGTCTTAACTCTTACTCTGGACTAATGGTTAAGGTCTTAACTCTTACTCTGGACTAATGGTTAAGGTCTTACCTCTTACTCTGGACTAATGGTTAAGGTCTTAACTCTTACTCTGGACTAATGGTTAAGATCTTAACTCTTACTCTAAACTAATGGTTAAGGTTTTAACTCTTACTCTGGCATCATGGTTAAGGTCTTCGACTCTTACTCTGGACTAATGGTTAAGGTCTTAACTCTTACTCTGGACTAATGGTTAAGGTCTTAACTCTTACTCTGGCATCATGGTTAAGGTCTTATCTCTTACTCTGGACTAATGGTTAAGGTCTTAACTCTTACTCTGGGCTAATGGTTAAGGTCTTAACTCTTACTCTGGACTAATGGTTAAGGTATTATCTCTTACTCTGGACTCATGGTTAAGGTCTTAGACTCTTACTCTGGCATCATGAATAAGGTCTTAGATTCTTACTCTGGACTACTGGTTAATGTCTTAACTCTTAATCTGGCATCATGGTTAAGGTCTTAACTCTCACTCTGGCATCATGGTTAAGGTCTTAACTCTTACTCTGTACTCATGGTTAAGGTCTTAACTCTTACTCTGGCATCATGGTTAAGGTCTTAACTCTTACTCTGGACTAATGGTTAAGGTCTTAACTCTTACTCTGAACTAATGGTTAAGGTCTTAACTCTTACTCTGGCATCATGGTTAAGGTCTTAACTCTTACTCTGGACTAATGGTTAAGGTCTTAACTCTTACTCCAGACTAATGGTTAAGGTCTTAACTCTTACTCTGGCATCATGGTTTAGGTCTTAACTCTTACTCTGGCATCATGGTTTAGGTCTTAGACTCTTACTCTGGACTAATGGTTAAGGTCTTAACTCTTACTCTGGCATCATGGTTAAGGTCTTTACTCTTACTCTGGACTAATGGTTAAGATCTGAACTCTTACTCTGGACTAATGGTTAAGGTCTTAACTCTTACTCTGGACTAATGGTTAGGGTCTTAGACTCTTACTCTCGACTAATGGTTAAGGTCTTAACTCTTACTCTGGCATCATGGTTAAGGTCTTAGACTTTTACTCTGGACTAATGGTTAAGGTCTTAACTCATACTCTGGACTAATGGTTAAGGTCTTAGACTCTTACTCTGGACTAATGGTTAAGGTCTTAACTCTTACTCTGGACTAATGGTTAAGGTCTTAACTCTTACTCTGGACTAATGGTTAAGGTCTTAACTTTTACTCTGGCATCATGGTTAAGGTCTTAACTCTTACTCTGGACTAATGGTTAAGGTCTTAACTCTTACTCTTGACTAATGGTTAAGGTCTTAACTCTTACTCTGGACTAATGGTTAAGGTCTTAGACTCTTACTCTGGCATCATGGTTAAGGTCTTAACTCTTACTCTGGCATCATCGTTAAGGTCTTAACTCTTACTCTGGCATCATGGTTAAGGTCTTAACTCTTACTCTGGACTAATGGTTAAGGTCTTAACTCTTACTCTGGCATCATGGTTAAGGTATTAACTCTTACTCTGGCATCATGGTTAAGGTCTTAACTCTTACTCTGGACTAATGGTTAAGGTCTTAACTCTTACTCTGGACTAATGGTTAAGGTCTTAACTCTTACTCTGCCATCATGGTTAAGGTCTTAACTCTTACTCTGGCATCATGGTTAAGGTCTTAACTCTTACTCTGGACTAATGGTTAAGGTCTTAGACTCTTACTCTGGACTAATGGTTAATGTCTTAACTCTTACTCTGGACTAATGGTTAAGGTCTCAACTCTTACTCAGGACTAATGGTTAAGGTCTTAACTCTTACTCTGGCATCATGGTTAAGGTCTTAACTCTTACTCTGGACTAATGGTTAAGGTCTTAACTCTTACTCTGGCATCATGGTTAAGGTCTTAGACTCTTACTCTGGAATAATGGTTAAGGTCTTAACTCTTACTCTGGCATCACGGTTAAGGTCTTAACTCTTACTCTGGACTAATGGTTAAGGTCTTAACTCTTACTCTGGACTAATGGTTAAGGTCTTAACTCTTACTCTGGACTAATGGTTAAGGTCTTAACTCTTACTCTGGACTAATGGTTAAGGTCTTAGACTCTTACTCTGGCATCATGGTTAAGGTCTTAACTCCTACTCTGGCATCAAGGTTAAGGTCTTAACTCTTACTCTGGACTAATGGTTAAGGTCTTAACTCTTACTCTGGCATCACGGTTAAGGTCTTAACTCTTACTCTGGACTAATGGTTAAGGTCTTAACTCTTACTCTGGGCTAATGGTTAAGGTCTTAACTCTTACTCTGGACTAATGGTTAAGGTTTTAACTCTTACTCTGGCATCATGGTTAAGGTCTTAACTCTTACTCTGGACTAATGGTTAAGGTCTTAACTCTTACTCTGGACTATTGGTTAAGGCCTTAACTCTTACTCTGGGCTAATGATTAAGGTCTTAACTCTTACTCTGGCATCATGGTTAAGGTCTTAACTCTTACTCTGGACTAATGGTTAAGGTCTTAACTCTTACTCTGGACTAATGGTTAAGATCTTAACTCTTACTCTAGACTAATGGTTAAGGTTTTAACTCTTACTCTGGCATCATGGTTAAGGTCTTAACTCTTACTCTGGACTAATGGTTAAGGTCTTAACTCTTACTCTGGCATCATGGTTAAGGTCTTAACTCTTACTCTGGACTAATGGTTAAGGTCTTAACTCTTACTCTGAGCTAATGGTTAAGGTCTTAACTCTTACTCTGGACTAATGGTTAAGGTCTTAACTCTTTCTCTGGACTAATGGTTAAGGTCTTATCTCTTACTCTGGACTAATGGTTAAGGTCTTAGGCTCTTACTCTGGCATCATGAATAAGGTCTTAGACTCTTACTCTGGACTACTGGTTAATGTCTTAACTCTTACTCTGGCATCATGGTTAAGGTCTTAACTCTCACTCTGGCATCATGGTTAAGGTCTTAACTCTTACTCTGTACTCATGGTTAAGGTCTTAACTCTTACTCTGGCATCATGGTTAAGGTCTTCACTCTTACTCTGGACTAATGGTTAAGGTCTTAACTCTTACTCTGGACTAATGGTTAAGGTCTTAACTCTTACTCTGGCATCATGGTTAAGGTCTTAACTCTTACTCTGGACTAATGGTTAAGGTCTTAACTCTTACTCCGGACTAATGGTTAAGGTCTTAACTCTTACTCTGGCATCATGGTTTAGGTCTTAACTCTTACTCTGGCATCATGGTTTAGGTCTTAGACTCTTACTCTGGACTAATGGTTAAGGTCTTAACTCTTACTCTGGCATCATGGTTAAGGTCTTAACTCTTACTCTGGACTAATGGTTAAGGTCTGAACTCTTACTCTGGACTAATGGTTAAGGTCTTAACTCTTACTCTGGACTAATGGTTAAGGTCTGAACTCTTACTCTGGACTAATGGTTAAGGTCTTAACTCTTACTCTGGACTAATGGTTTAGGTCTTAGACTCTTACTCTGGACTAATGGTTAAGGTCTTAGACTCTTACTCTGGCATCATGTTTAAGGTCTTAACTCTTACTCTGGCATCATGGTTAAGGTCTTAACTCTGACTCTGGCATCATGGTTAAGGTCTTAGACTCTTACTCTGGAATAATGGTTAAGGTCTTAACTCTTACTCTGGCATCACGGTTAAGGTCTTAACTCTTACTCTGGACTAATGGTTAAGGTCTTAACTCTTACTCTGGACTAATGGTTAAGGTCTTAACTCTTACTCTGGACTAATGGTTAAGGTCTTAGACTCTTACTCTGGCATCATGGTTAAGGTCTTAACTCTTACTCTGGCATCATGGTTAAGGTCTTAACTCTTACTCTGGACTAATGGTTAAGGTCTTAACTCTTACTCTGGCATCACGGTTAAGGTCTTAACTCTTACTCTGGACTAATGGTTAAGGTCTTAACTCTTACTCTGGGCTAATGGTTAAGGTCTTAACTCTTACTCTGGACTAATGGTTAAGGTTTTAACTCTTACTCTGGCATCATGGTTAAGGTCTTAATTCTTACTCTGGACTAATGGTTAAGGTCTTAACTCTTACTCTGGACTATTGGTTAAGGCCTTAACTCTTACTCTGGGCTAATGATTAAGGTCTTAACTCTTACTCTGGCATCATGGTTAAGGTCTTAACTCTTACTCTGGACTAATGGTTAAGGTCTTAACTCTTACTCTGGACTAATGGTTAAGATCTTAACTCTTACTCTAGACTAATGGTTAAGGTTTTAACTCTTACTCTGGCATCATGGTTAAGGTCTTCGACTCTTACTCTGGACTAATGGTTAAGGTCTTAGCTCTTACTCTGGACTAATGGTTAAGGTCTTAACTCTTACTCTGGCATCATGGTTAAGGTCTTAACTCTTACTCTGGACTAATGGTTAAGGTCTTAACTCTTACTCTGAGCTAATGGTTAAGGTATTAACTCTTACTCTGGACTAATGGTTAAGGTCTTAACTCTTTCTCTGGACTAATGGTTAAGGTCTTATCTCTTACTCTGGACTAATGGTTAAGGTCTTAGGCTCTTACTCTGGCATCATGAATAAGGTCTTAGACTCTTACTCTGGACTACTGGTTAATTTCTTAACTCTTACTCTGGCATCATGGTTAAGGTCTTAACTCTCACTCTGGCATCATGGTTAAGGTCTTAACTCTTACTCTGTACTCATGGTTAAGGTCTTAACTCTTACTCTGGCATCATGGTTAAGGTCTTCACTCTTACTCTGGACTAATGGTTAAGGTCTTAACTCTTACTCTGGACTAATGGTTAAGGTCTTAACTCTTACTCTGGCATCATGGTTAAGGTCTTAACTCTTACTCTGGACTAATGGTTAAGGTCTTAACTCTTACTCCGGACTAATGGTTAAGGTCTTAACTCTTACTCTGGCATCATGGTTTAGGTCTTAACTCTTACTCTGGCATCATGGTTTAGGTCTTAGACTCTTACTCTGGACTAATGGTTAAGGTCTTAACTCTTACTCTGGCATCATGGTTAAGGTCTTAACTCTTACTCTGGAGTAATGGTTAAGGTCTGAACTCTTACTCTGGACTAATGGTTAAGGTCTTAACTCTTACTCTGGACTAATGGTTAAGGTCTGAACTCTTACTCTGGACTAATGGTTAAGGTCTTAACTCTTACTCTGGACTAATGGTTTAGGTCTTAGACTCTTACTCTGGACTAATGGTTAAGGTCTTAACTCTTACTCTGGCATCATGGTTAAGGTCTTAACTCTTACTCTGGACTAATGGTTAAGGTCTGAACTCTTACTCTGGCATCATGGTTAAGGTCTTAACTCTTACTCTGGACTAATGGTTAAGGTCTGAACTCTTACTCTGGACTAATGGTTAAGGTCTTAACTCTTACTCTGGACTAATGGTTAAGGTCTTAACTCTTACTCTGGACTAATGGTTAAGGTCTTACCTCTTACTTTGGACTAATGGTTAAGGTCTTAACTCTTACTCTGGACTAATGGTTAAGATCTTAACTCTTACTCTAAACTAATGGTTAAGGTTTTAACTCTTACTCTGGCATCATGGTTAAGGTCTTCGACTCTTACTCTGGACTAATGGTTAAGGTCTTAACTCTTACTCTGGACTAATGGTTAAGGTCTTAACTCTTACTCTGGCATCATGGTTAAGGTCTTAACTCTTACTCTGGACTAATGGTTAAGGTCTTAACTCTTACTCTGGGCTAATGGTTAAGGTCTTAACTCTTACTCTGGACTAATGGTTAAGGTCTTATCTCTTACTCTGGACTAATGGTTAAGGTCTTAGACTCTTACTCTGGCATCATGAATAAGGTCTTAGACTCTTACTCTGGACTACTGGTTAATGTCTTAACTCTTACTCTGGCATCATGGTTAAGGTCTTAACTCTCACTCTGGCATCATGGTTAAGGTCTTAACTCTTACTCTGTACTCATGGTTAAGGTCTTAACTCTTACTCTGGCATCGTGGTTAAGGTCTTAACTCTTACTCTGGACTAATGGTTAAGGTCTTAACTCTTACTCTGGCATCATGGTTAAGATCTTACCTCTTACTCTGGACTAATGGTTAAGGTCTTAACTCTTACTCCAGACTAATGGTTAAGGTCTTAACTCTTACTCTGGCATCATGGTTTAGGTCTTAACTCTTACTCTGGCATCATGGTTTAGGTCTTAGACTCTTACTCTGGACTAATGGTTAAGGTCTTAACTCTTACTCTGGCATCATGGTTAAGGTCTTAACTCTTACTCTGGACTAATGGTTAAGGTCTGAACTCTTACTCTGGACTAATGGTTTAGGTCTTAGACTCTTACTCTGGACTAATGGTTAAGGTCTTAACTCTTACTCTGGCATCATGGTTAAGGTCTTAACTCTTACTCTGGACTAATGGTTAAGGTCTGAACTCTTACTCTGGCATCATGGTTAAGGTCTTAACTCTTACTCTGGACTAATGGTTAAGGTCTGAACTCTTACTCTGGACTAATGGTTAAGGTCTTAACTCTTACTCTGGACTAATGGTTAAGGTCTTAACTCTTACTCTGGACTAATGGTTAAGGTCTTACCTCTTACTTTGGACTAATGGTTAAGGTCTTAACTCTTACTCTGGACTAATGGTTAAGATCTTAACTCTTACTCTAAACTAATGGTTAAGGTTTTAACTCTTACTCTGGCATCATGGTTAAGGTCTTCGACTCTTACTCTGGACTAATGGTTAAGGTCTTAACTCTTACTCTGGACTAAGGGTTAAGGTCTTAACTCTTACTCTGGCATCATGGTTAAGGTCTTAACTCTTACTCTGGACTAATGGTTAAGGTCTTAACTCTTACTCTGGGCTAATGGTTAAGGTCTTAACTCTTACTCTGGACTAATGGTTAAGGTCTTATCTCTTACTCTGGACTAATGGTTAAGGTCTTAGACTCTTACTCTGGCATCATGAATAAGGTCTTAGACTCTTACTCTGGACTACTGGTTAATGTCTTAACTCTTACTCTGGCATCATGGTTAAGGTCTTAACTCTCACTCTGGCATCATGGTTAAGGTCTTAACTCTTACTCTGTACTCATGGTTAAGGTCTTAACTCTTACTCTGGCATCATGGTTAAGGTCTTAACTCTTACTCTGGACTAATGGTTAAGGTCTTAACTCTTACTCTGGACTAATGGTTAAGGTCTGAACTCTTACTCTGGACTAATGGTTAAGGTCTTAACTCTTACTCTGGACTAATGGTTAAGGTCTTAGACTCTTACTCTCGACTAATGGTTAAGGTCTTAACTCTTACTCTGGCATCATGGTTAAGGTCTTAGACTCTTACTCTGGACTAATGGTTAAGGTCTTAACTCATACTCTGGACTAATGGTTAAGGTCTTAGACTCTTACTCTGGACTAATGGTTAAGGTCTTAACTCTTACTCTGGACTAATGGTTAAGGTCTTAACTCTTACTCTGGACTAATGGTTAAGGTCTTAACTTTTACTCTGGCATCATGGTTAAGGTCTTAACTCTTACTCTGGACTAATGGTTAAGGTCTTAACTCTTACTCTTGACTAATGGTTAAGGTCTTAACTCTTACTCTGGACTAATGGTTAAGGTCTTAACTCTTACTCTGGACTAATGGTTAAGGTCTTAACTCTTACTCTGGCATCATCGTTAAGGTCTTAACTCTTACTCTGGCATCATGGTTAAGGTCTTAACTCTTACTCTGGACTAATGGTTAAGGTCTTAACTCTTACTCTGGCATCATGGTTAAGGTATTAACTCTTACTCTGGCATCATGGTTAAGGTCTTAACTCTTACTCTGGACTAATGGTTAAGGTCTTAACTCTTACTCTGGACTAATGGTTAAGGTCTTAACTCTTACTCTGGCATCATCGTTAAGGTCTTAACTCTTACTCTGGCATCATGGTTAAGGTCTTAACTCTTACTCTGGACTAATGGTTAAGGTCTTAACTCTTACTCTGGCATCATGGTTAAGGTATTAACTCTTACTCTGGCATCATGGTTAAGGTCTTAACTCTTACTCTGGACTAATGGTTAAGGTCTTAACTCTTACTCTGGACTAATGGTTAAGGTCTTAACTCTTACTCTGCCATCATGGTTAAGGTCTTAACTCTTACTCTGGCATCATGGTTAAGGTCTTAACTCTTACTCTGGACTAATGGTTAAGGTCTTAGACTCTTACTCTGGACTAATGGTTAATGTCTTAACTCTTACTCTGGACTAATGGTTAAGGTCTTAACTCTTACTCAGGACTAATGGTTAAGGTCTTAACTCTTACTCTGGCATCATGGTTAAGGGATTAACTCTTACTCTGGCATCATGGTTAAGGTCTTAACTCTTACTCTGGACTAATGGTTAAGGTCTTAACTCTTACTCTGGCATCATGGTTAAAGTCTTAGACTCATACCCTGGCATCATGGTTAAGGTCTTAACTCTTACTCTGGACTAATGGTTAGGGGCTTAACTCTTACTCTGGCATCATGGTTAGGGTCTTAGACTCTTACTCTGGACTAATGGTTAAGGTCTTAACTCTTACTCTGGACTAATGGTTAAGGTCTTAACTCTTACTCTGGCATCATCGTTAAGGTCTTAACTCTTACTCTGGCATCATGGTTAAGGTCTTAACTCTAACTCTGGACTAATGGTTAAGGTCTTAACTCTTACTCTGGACTAATGGTTAAGGTCTTAACTCTTACTCCGGCATCATGGTTAAGGTCTTAACTCTTACTCTGGACTAATGGTTAAGGTCTTAACCCTTACTCTGGCATCATGGTTAAGGTCTTAGACTCATACTCTGGCATCATGGTTAAGGTCTTAAATCTTACTCTGGACTAATGGTTAAGGTCTTAACTCTTACTCTGGCATCATGGTTAAGGTCTTAACTCTTACTCTGGACTAATGGTTAAGGTCTTAACTCTTACTCTGGCATCATGGTTAAGGTCTTAACTCTTACTCTGGACTAATGGTTAAGGTCTTAACTCTTACTCTGGCATCATGGTTAAGGTCTTAACTCTTACTCTGGACTAATGGTTAAGGTCTTAACTCTTACTCCAGACTAATGGTTAAGGTCTTAACTCTTACTCTGGCATCATGGTTTAGGTCTTAACTCTTACTCTGGCATCATGGTTTAGGTCTTAGACTCTTACTCTGGACTAATGGTTAAGGTCTTAACTCTTACTCTGGCATCATGGTTAAGGTCTTAACTCTTACTCTGGACTAATGGTTAAGGTCTGAACTCTTACTCTGGACTAATGGTTAAGGTCTTAACTCTTACTCTGGACTAATGGTTAAGGTCTTAGACTCTTACTCTCGACCAATGGTTAAGGTCTTAACTCTTACTCTGGCATCATGGTTAAGGTCCTAGACTCTTACTCTGGACTAATGGTTAAGGTCTTAACTCATACTCTGGACTAATGGTTAAGGTCTTAGACTCTTACTCTGGACTAATGGTTAAGGTCTTAACTTTTACTCTGGACTAATGGTTAATGTCTTAACTCTTACTCTGGACTAATGGTTAAGGTCTTAACTTTTACTCTGGCATCATGTTTAAGGTCTTAACTCTTACTCTGGCCTAATGGTTAAGGTCTTAACTCTTACTCTTGACTAATGGTTAAGGTCTTAACTCGTACACTGGACTAATGGTTAAGGTCTTAACTCTTACTCTGGACTAATGGTTAAGGTCTTAACTCTTACTCTGGCATCATGGTTAAGGTCTTAACTCTTACTCTGGCATCATGGTTAAGGTCTTAACTCTTACTCTGGACTAATGGTTAAGGTCTTAACTCTTACTCTGGCATCATGGTTAAGGTATTAACTCTTACTCTGGCATCATGGTTAAGGTCTTAACTCTTACTCTGGACTAATGGTTAAGGTCTTAACTCTTACTCTGGACTAATGGTTAAGGTCTTAACTCTTACTCTGCCATCATGGTTAAGGTCTTAACTCTTACTCTGGCATCATGGTTAAGCTCTTAACTCTTACTCTGGACTAATGGTTAAGGTCTTAGACTCTTACTCTGGACTAATGGTTAATGTCTTAACTCTTACTCTGGACTAATGGTTAAGGTCTTAACTCTTACTCTGGCATCATGGTTAAGGTATTAACTCTTACTCTGGCATCATGGTTAAGGTCTTAACTCTTACTCTGGACTAATGGTTAAGGTCTTAACTCTTACTCTGGACTAATGGTTAAGGTCTTAACTCTTACTCTGCCATCATGGTTAAGGTCTTAACTCTTACTCTGGACTAATGGTTAAGGTCTTAACTCATACTCTGGCATCATGGTTAAAGTCTTAGACTCATACCCTGGCATCATGGTTAAGGTCTTAACTCTTACTCTGGACTAATGGTTAGGGGCTTAACTCTTACTCTGGCATCATGGTTAGGGTCTTAGACTCTTACTCTGGACTAATGGTTAAGGTCTTAACTCTTACTCTGGACTAATGGTTAAGGTCTTAACTCTTACTCTGGCATCATCGTTAAGGTCTTAACTCTTACTCTGGCATCATGGTTAAGGTCTTAACTCTAACTCTGGACTAATGGTTAAGGTCTTAACTCTTTCTCTGGACCAATGGTTAAGGTCTTAACTCTTACTCCGGCATCATGGTTAAGGTCTTAACTCTTACTCTGGACTAATGGTTAAGGTCTTAACCCTTACTCTGGCATCATGGTTAAGGTCTTAGACTCATACTCTGGCATCATGGTTAAGGTCTTAAATCTTACTCTGGACTAATGGTTAAGGTCTTAAATCTTACTCTGGCATCATGGTTAAGGTCTTAACTCTTACTCTGGACTAATGGTTAAGGTCTTAACTCTTACTCTGGCATCATGGTTAAGGTCTTAACTCTTACTCTGGACTAATGGTTAAGGTCTTAACTCTTACTCTGGACTAATGGTTAAGGTCTTAACTCTTACTCTGGACTAATGGTTAAGGTCTTAACTCTTACTCCGGCATCATGGTTAAGGTCTTAACTCTTACTCTGGACTAATGGTTAAGGTCTTAACCCTTACTCTGGCATCATGGTTAAGGTCTTAGACTCTTACTCTGGCATCATGGTTAGGTCTTAAATCTTACTCTGGACTAATGGTTAAGGTCTTAACTCTTACTCTGGCATCATGGTTAAGGTCTTAACTCTTACTCTGGACTAATGGTTAAGGTCTTAACTCTTACTCTGGCATCATGGTTAAGGTCTTAACTCTTACTCTGGACTAATGGTTATGGTCTTAGACTCTTACTCTGGCATCATGTTTAAGGTCTTAACTCTTACTCTGGCATCATGGTTAAGGTCTTAACTCTGACTCTGGCATCATGGTTAAGGTCTTAGACTCTTACTCTGGAATAATGGTTAAGGTCTTAACTCTTACTCTGGCATCACGGTTAAGGTCTTAACTCTTACTCTGGACTAATGGTTAAGGTCTTAACTCTTACTCTGGACTAATGGTTAAGGTCTTAACTCTTACTCTGGACTAATGGTTAAGGTCTTAACTCTTACTCTGGACTAATGGTTAAGGTCTTAACTCTTACTCTGGACTAATGGTTAAGGTCTTAGACTCTTACTCTGGCATCATGGTTAAGGTCTTAACTCCTACTCTGGCATCATGGTTAAGGTCTTAACTCTTACTCTGGACTAATGGTTAAGGTCTTAACTCTTACTCTGGCATCACGGTTAAGGTCTTAACTCTTACTCTGGACTAATGGTTAAGGTCTTAACTCTTACTCTGGGCTAATGGTTAAGGTCTTAACTCTTACTCTGGACTAATGGTTAAGGTTTTAACTCTTACTCTGGCATCATGGTTAAGGTCTTAACTCTTACTCTGGACTAATGGTTAAGGTCTTAACTCTTACTCTGGACTATTGGTTAAGGCCTTAACTCTTACTCTGGGCTAATGATTAAGGTCTTAACTCTTACTCTGGCATCATGGTTAAGGTCTTAACTCTTACTCTGGACTAATGGTTAAGGTCTTAACTCTTACTCTGGACTAATGGTTAAGATCTTAACTCTTACTCTAGACTAATGGTTAAGGTTTTAACTCTTACTCTGGCATCATGGTTAAGGTCTTCGACTCTTACTCTGGACTAATGGTTAAGGTCTTAACTCTTACTCTGGACTAATGGTTAAGGTCTTAACTCTTACTCTGGCATCATGGTTAAGGTCTTAACTCTTACTCTGGACTAATGGTTAAGGTCTTAACTCTTACTCTGAGCTAATGGTTAAGGTCTTAACTCTTACTCTGGACTAATGGTTAAGGTCTTAACTCTTTCTCTGGACTAATGGTTAAGGTCTTATCTCTTACTCTGGACTAATGGTTAAGGTCTTAGGCTCTTACTCTGGCATCATGAATAAGGTCTTAGACTCTTACTCTGGACTACTGGTTAATGTCTTAACTCTTACTCTGGCATCATGGTTAAGGTCTTAACTCTCACTCTGGCATCATGGTTAAGGTCTTAACTCTTACTCTGTACTCATGGTTAAGGTCTTAACTCTTACTCTGGCATCATGGTTAAGGTCTTCACTCTTACTCTGGACTAATGGTTAAGGTCTTAACTCTTACTCTGGACTAATGGTTAAGGTCTTAACTCTTACTCTGGCATCATGGTTAAGGTCTTAACTCTTACTCTGGACTAATGGTTAAGGTCTTAACTCTTACTCCGGACTAATGGTTAAGGTCTTAACTCTTACTCTGGCATCATGGTTTAGGTCTTAACTCTTACTCTGGCATCATGGTTTAGGTCTTAGACTCTTACACTGGACTAATGGTTAAGGTCTTAACTCTTACTCTGGCATCATGGTTAAGGTCTTAACTCTTACTCTGGACTAATGGTTAAGGTCTGAACTCTTACTCTGGACTAATGGTTAAGGTCTTAACTCTTACTCTGGACTAATGGTTAAGGTCTGAACTCTTACTCTGGACTAATGGTTAAGGTCTTAACTCTTACTCTGGACTAATGGTTTAGGTCTTAGACTCTTACTCTGGACTAATGGTTAAGGTCTTAACTCTTACTCTGGCATCATGGTTAAGGTCTTAACTCTTACTCTGGACTAATGGTTAAGGTCTGAACTCTTACTCTGGCATCATGGTTAAGGTCTTAACTCTTACTCTGGACTAATGGTTAAGGTCTGAACTCTTACTCTGGACTAATGGTTAAGGTCTTAACTCTTACTCTGGACTAATGGTTAAGGTCTTAACTCTTACTCTGGACTAATGGTTAAGGTCTTACCTCTTACTCTGGACTAATGGTTAAGGTCTTAACTCTTACTCTGGACTAATGGTTAAGATCTTAACTCTTACTCTAAACTAATGGTTAAGGTTTTAACTCTTACTCTGGCATCATGGTTAAGGTCTTCGACTCTTACTCTGGACTAATGGTTAAGGTCTTAACTCTTACTCTGGACTAATGGTTAAGGTCTTAACTCTTACTCTGGCATCATGGTTAAGGTCTTATCTCTTACTCTGGACTAATGGTTAAGGTCTTAACTCTTACTCTGGGCTAATGGTTAAGGTCTTAACTCTTACTCTGGACTAATGGTTAAGGTCTTATCTCTTACTCTGGACTCATGGTTAAGGTCTTAGACTCTTACTCTGGCATCATGAATAAGGTCTTAGACTCTTACTCTGGACTACTGGTTAATGTCTTAACTCTTAATCTGGCATCATGGTTAAGGTCTTAACTCTCACTCTGGCATCATGGTTAAGGTCTTAACTCTTACTCTGTACTCATGGTTAAGGTCTTAACTCTTACTCTGGCATCATGGTTAAGGTCTTAACTCTTACTCTGGACTAATGGTTAAGGTCTTAACTCTTACTCTGAACTAATGGTTAAGGTCTTAACTCTTACTCTGGACTAATGGTTAAGGTCTTAACTCTTACTCTGGACTAATGGTTAAGGTCTTAACTCTTACTCTGGCATCATCGTTAAGGTCTTAACTCTTACTCTGGCATCATGGTTAAGGTCTTAACTCTAACTCTGGACTAATGGTTAAGGTCTTAACTCTTTCTCTGGACCAATGGTTAAGGTCTTAACTCTTACTCCGGCATCATGGTTAAGGTCTTAACTCTTACTCTGGACTAATGGTTAAGGTCTTAACCCTTACTCTGGCATCATGGTTAAGGTCTTAGACTCATACTCTGGCATCATGGTTAAGGTCTTAAATCTTACTCTGGACTAATGGTTAAGGTCTTAAATCTTACTCTGGCATCATGGTTAAGGTCTTAACTCTTACTCTGGACTAATGGTTAAGGTCTTAACTCTTACTCTGGCATCATGGTTAAGGTCTTAACTCTTACTCTGGACTAATGGTTAAGGTCTTAACTCTTACTCTGGACTAATGGTTAAGGTCTTAACTCTTACTCTGGACTAATGGTTAAGGTCTTAACTCTTACTCTGGACTAATGGTTAAGGTCTTAACTCTTACTCTGGACTAATGGTTAAGGTCTTAACCCTTACTCTGGCATCATGGTTAAGGTCTTAGACTCTTACTCTGGCATCATGGTTAAGGTCTTAAATCTTACTCTGGACTAATGGTTAAGGTCTTAACTCTTACTCTGGCATCATGGTTAAGGTCTTAACTCTCACTCTGGCATCATGGTTAAGGTCTTAACTCTTACTCTGTACTCATGGTTAAGGTCTTAACTCTTACTCTGGCATCATGGTTAAGGTCTTAACTCTTACTCTGGACTAATGGTTAAGGTCTTAACTCTTACTCTGGACTAATGGTTAAGGTCTGAACTCTTACTCTGGACTAATGGTTAAGGTCTTAACTCTTACTCTGGACTAATGGTTAAGGTCTTAGACTCTTACTCTCGACTAATGGTTAAGGTCTTAACTCTTACTCTGGCATCATGGTTAAGGTCTTAGACTCTTACTCTGGACTAATGGTTAAGGTCTTAACTCATACTCTGGACTAATGGTTAAGGTCTTAGACTCTTACTCTGGACTAATGGTTAAGGTCTTAACTCTTACTCTGGACTAATGGTTAAGGTCTTAACTCTTACTCTGGACTAATGGTTAAGGTCTTAACTTTTACTCTGGCATCATGGTTAAGGTCTTAACTCTTTCTCTGGACTAATGGTTAAGGTCTTAACTCTTACTCTTGACTAATGGTTAAGGTCTTAACTCTTACTCTGGACTAATGGTTAAGGTCTTAACTCTTACTCTGGACTAATGGTTAAGGTCTTAACTCTTACTCTGGCATCATCGTTAAGGTCTTAACTCTTACTCTGGCATCATGGTTAAGGTCTTAACTCTTACTCTGGACTAATGGTTAAGGTCTTAACTCTTACTCTGGCATCATGGTTAAGGTATTAACTCTTACTCTGGCATCATGGTTAAGGTCTTAACTCTTACTCTGGACTAATGGTTAAGGTCTTAACTCTTACTCTGGACTAATGGTTAAGGTCTTAACTCTTACTCTGGCATCATCGTTAAGGTCTTAACTCTTACTCTGGCATCATGGTTAAGGTCTTAACTCTTACTCTGGACTAATGGTTAAGGTCTTAACTCTTACTCTGGCATCATGGTTAAGGTATTAACTCTTACTCTGGCATCATGGTTAAGGTCTTAACTCTTACTCTGGACTAATGGTTAAGGTCTTAACTCTTACTCTGGACTAATGGTTAAGGTCTTAACTCTTACTCTGCCATCATGGTTAAGGTCTTAACTCTTACTCTGGCATCATGGTTAAGGTCTTAACTCTTACTCTGGACTAATGGTTAAGGTCTTAGACTCTTACTCTGGACTAATGGTTAATGTCTTAACTCTTACTCTGGACTAATGGTTAAGGTCTTAACTCTTACTCAGGACTAATGGTTAAGGTCTTAACTCTTACTCTGGCATCATGGTTAAGGGATTAACTCTTACTCTGGCATCATGGTTAAGGTCTTAACTCTTACTCTGGACTAATGGTTAAGGTCTTAACTCTTACTCTGGCATCATGGTTAGGGTCTTAGACTCTTACTCTGGACTAATGGTTAAGGTCTTAACTCTTACTCTGGACTAATGGTTAAGGTCTTAACTCTTACTCTGGCATCATCGTTAAGGTCTTAACTCTTACTCTGGCATCATGGTTAAGGTCTTAACTCTAACTCTGGACTAATGGTTAAGGTCTTAACTCTTACTCTGGACTAATGGTTAAGGTCTTAGACTCATACCCTGGCATCATGGTTAAGGTCTTAACTCTTACTCTGGACTAATGGTTAGGGGCTTAACTCTTACTCTGGCATCATGGTTAGGGTCTTAGACTCTTACTCTGGACTAATGGTTAAGGTCTTAACTCTTACTCTGGACTAATGGTTAAGGTCTTAACTCTTACTCTGGCATCATCGTTAAGGTCTTAACTCTTACTCTGGCATCATGGTTAAGGTCTTAACTCTAACTCTGGACTAATGGTTAAGGTCTTAACTCTTACTCTGGACTAATGGTTAAGGTCTTAACTCTTACTCCGGCATCATGGTTAAGGTCTTAACTCTTACTCTGGCATCATGGTTAAGGTCTTAGACTCATACTCTGGCATCATGGTTAAGGTCTTAAATCTTACTCTGGACTAATGGTTAAGGTCTTAACTCTTACTCTGGCATCATGGTTAAGGTCTTAACTCTTACTCTGGACTAATGGTTAAGGTCTTAACTCTTACTCTGGCATCATGGTTAAGGTCTTAACTCTTACTCTGGACTAATGGTTAAGGTCTTAACTCTTACTCTGGCATCATGGTTAAGGTCTTAACTCTTACTCTGGACTAATGGTTAAGGTCTTAACTCTTACTCCAGACTAATGGTTAAGGTCTTAACTCTTACTCTGGCATCATGGTTTAGGTCTTAACTCTTACTCTGGCATCATGGTTTAGGTCTTAGACTCTTACTCTGGACTAATGGTTAAGGTCTTAACTCTTACTCTGGCATCATGGTTAAGGTCTTAACTCTTACTCTGGACTAATGGTTAAGGTCTGAACTCTTACTCTGGACTAATGGTTAAGGTCTTAACTCTTACTCTGGACTAATGGTTAAGGTCTTAGACTCTTACTCTCGACCAATGGTTAAGGTCTTAACTCTTACTCTGGCATCATGGTTAAGGTCCTAGACTCTTACTCTGGACTAATGGTTAAGGTCTTAACTCATACTCTGGACTAATGGTTAAGGTCTTAGACTCTTACTCTGGACTAATGGTTAAGGTCTTAACTTTTACTCTGGACTAATGGTTAATGTCTTAACTCTTACTCTGGACTAATGGTTAAGGTCTTAACTTTTACTCTGGCATCATGTTTAAGGTCTTAACTCTTACTCTGGCCTAATGGTTAAGGTCTTAACTCTTACTCTTGACTAATGGTTAAGGTCTTAACTCGTACACTGGACTAATGGTTAAGGTCTTAACTCTTACTCTGGACTAATGGTTAAGGTCTTAACTCTTACTCTGGCATCATGGTTAAGGTCTTAACTCTTACTCTGGCATCATGGTTAAGGTCTTAACTCTTACTCTGGACTAATGGTTAAGGTCTTAACTCTTACTCTGGCATCATGGTTAAGGTATTAACTCTTACTCTGGCATCATGGTTAAGGTCTTAACTCTTACTCTGGACTAATGGTTAAGGTCTTAACTCTTACTCTGGACTAATGGTTAAGGTCTTAACTCTTACTCTGCCATCATGGTTAAGGTCTTAACTCTTACTCTGGCATCATGGTTAAGCTCTTAACTCTTACTCTGGACTAATGGTTAAGGTCTTAGACTCTTACTCTGGACTAATGGTTAATGTCTTAACTCTTACTCTGGACTAATGGTTAAGGTCTTAACTCTTACTCTGGCATCATGGTTAAGGTATTAACTCTTACTCTGGCATCATGGTTAAGGTCTTAACTCTTACTCTGGACTAATGGTTAAGGTCTTAACTCTTACTCTGGACTAATGGTTAAGGTCTTAACTCTTACTCTGCCATCATGGTTAAGGTCTTAACTCTTACTCTGGACTAATGGTTAAGGTCTTAACTCATACTCTGGCATCATGGTTAAAGTCTTAGACTCATACCCTGGCATCATGGTTAAGGTCTTAACTCTTACTCTGGACTAATGGTTAGGGGCTTAACTCTTACTCTGGCATCATGGTTAGGGTCTTAGACTCTTACTCTGGACTAATGGTTAAGGTCTTAACTCTTACTCTGGACTAATGGTTAAGGTCTTAACTCTTACTCTGGCATCATCGTTAAGGTCTTAACTCTTACTCTGGCATCATGGTTAAGGTCTTAACTCTAACTCTGGACTAATGGTTAAGGTCTTAACTCTTTCTCTGGACCAATGGTTAAGGTCTTAACTCTTACTCCGGCATCATGGTTAAGGTCTTAACTCTTACTCTGGACTAATGGTTAAGGTCTTAACCCTTACTCTGGCATCATGGTTAAGGTCTTAGACTCATACTCTGGCATCATGGTTAAGGTCTTAAATCTTACTCTGGACTAATGGTTAAGGTCTTAAATCTTACTCTGGCATCATGGTTAAGGTCTTAACTCTTACTCTGGACTAATGGTTAAGGTCTTAACTCTTACTCTGGCATCATGGTTAAGGTCTTAACTCTTACTCTGGACTAATGGTTAAGGTCTTAACTCTTACTCTGGACTAATGGTTAAGGTCTTAACTCTTACTCTGGACTAATGGTTAAGGTCTTAACTCTTACTCCGGCATCATGGTTAAGGTCTTAACTCTTACTCTGGACTAATGGTTAAGGTCTTAACCCTTACTCTGGCATCATGGTTAAGGTCTTAGACTCTTACTCTGGCATCATGGTTAGGTCTTAAATCTTACTCTGGACTAATGGTTAAGGTCTTAACTCTTACTCTGGCATCATGGTTAAGGTCTTAACTCTTACTCTGGACTAATGGTTAAGGTCTTAACTCTTACTCTGGCATCATGGTTAAGGTCTTAACTCTTACTCTGGACTAATGGTTATGGTCTTAGACTCTTACTCTGGCATCATGTTTAAGGTCTTAACTCTTACTCTGGCATCATGGTTAAGGTCTTAACTCTGACTCTGGCATCATGGTTAAGGTCTTAGACTCTTACTCTGGAATAATGGTTAAGGTCTTAACTCTTACTCTGGCATCACGGTTAAGGTCTTAACTCTTACTCTGGACTAATGGTTAAGGTCTTAACTCTTACTCTGGACTAATGGTTAAGGTCTTAACTCTTACTCTGGACTAATGGTTAAGGTCTTAACTCTTACTCTGGACTAATGGTTAAGGTCTTAGACTCTTACTCTGGCATCATGGTTAAGGTCTTAACTCCTACTCTGGCATCATGGTTAAGGTCTTAACTCTTACTCTGGACTAATGGTTAAGGTCTTAACTCTTACTCTGGCATCACGGTTAAGGTCTTAACTCTTACTCTGGACTAATGGTTAAGGTCTTAACTCTTACTCTGGGCTAATGGTTAAGGTCTTAACTCTTACTCTGGACTAATGGTTAAGGTTTTAACTCTTACTCTGGCATCATGGTTAAGGTCTTAACTCTTACTCTGGACTAATGGTTAAGGTCTTAACTCTTACTCTGGACTATTGGTTAAGGCCTTAACTCTTACTCTGGGCTAATGATTAAGGTCTTAACTCTTACTCTGGCATCATGGTTAAGGTCTTAACTCTTACTCTGGACTAATGGTTAAGGTCTTAACTCTTACTCTGGACTAATGGTTAAGATCTTAACTCTTACTCTAGACTAATGGTTAAGGTTTTAACTCTTACTCTGGCATCATGGTTAAGGTCTTCGACTCTTACTCTGGACTAATGGTTAAGGTCTTAACTCTTACTCTGGACTAATGGTTAAGGTCTTAACTCTTACTCTGGCATCATGGTTAAGGTCTTAACTCTTACTCTGGACTAATGGTTAAGGTCTTAACTCTTACTCTGAGCTAATGGTTAAGGTCTTAACTCTTACTCTGGACTAATGGTTAAGGTCTTAACTCTTTCTCTGGACTAATGGTTAAGGTCTTATCTCTTACTCTGGACTAATGGTTAAGGTCTTAGGCTCTTACTCTGGCATCATGAATAAGGTCTTAGACTCTTACTCTGGACTACTGGTTAATGTCTTAACTCTTACTCTGGCATCATGGTTAAGGTCTTAACTCTCACTCTGGCATCATGGTTAAGGTCTTAACTCTTACTCTGTACTCATGGTTAAGGTCTTAACTCTTACTCTGGCATCATGGTTAAGGTCTTCACTCTTACTCTGGACTAATGGTTAAGGTCTTAACTCTTACTCTGGACTAATGGTTAAGGTCTTAACTCTTACTCTGGCATCATGGTTAAGGTCTTAACTCTTACTCTGGACTAATGGTTAAGGTCTTAACTCTTACTCCGGACTAATGGTTAAGGTCTTAACTCTTACTCTGGCATCATGGTTTAGGTCTTAACTCTTACTCTGGCATCATGGTTTAGGTCTTAGACTCTTACACTGGACTAATGGTTAAGGTCTTAACTCTTACTCTGGCATCATGGTTAAGGTCTTAACTCTTACTCTGGACTAATGGTTAAGGTCTGAACTCTTACTCTGGACTAATGGTTAAGGTCTTAACTCTTACTCTGGACTAATGGTTAAGGTCTGAACTCTTACTCTGGACTAATGGTTAAGGTCTTAACTCTTACTCTGGACTAATGGTTTAGGTCTTAGACTCTTACTCTGGACTAATGGTTAAGGTCTTAACTCTTACTCTGGCATCATGGTTAAGGTCTTAACTCTTACTCTGGACTAATGGTTAAGGTCTGAACTCTTACTCTGGCATCATGGTTAAGGTCTTAACTCTTACTCTGGACTAATGGTTAAGGTCTGAACTCTTACTCTGGACTAATGGTTAAGGTCTTAACTCTTACTCTGGACTAATGGTTAAGGTCTTAACTCTTACTCTGGACTAATGGTTAAGGTCTTACCTCTTACTCTGGACTAATGGTTAAGGTCTTAACTCTTACTCTGGACTAATGGTTAAGATCTTAACTCTTACTCTAAACTAATGGTTAAGGTTTTAACTCTTACTCTGGCATCATGGTTAAGGTCTTCGACTCTTACTCTGGACTAATGGTTAAGGTCTTAACTCTTACTCTGGACTAATGGTTAAGGTCTTAACTCTTACTCTGGCATCATGGTTAAGGTCTTATCTCTTACTCTGGACTAATGGTTAAGGTCTTAACTCTTACTCTGGGCTAATGGTTAAGGTCTTAACTCTTACTCTGGACTAATGGTTAAGGTCTTATCTCTTACTCTGGACTCATGGTTAAGGTCTTAGACTCTTACTCTGGCATCATGAATAAGGTCTTAGACTCTTACTCTGGACTACTGGTTAATGTCTTAACTCTTAATCTGGCATCATGGTTAAGGTCTTAACTCTCACTCTGGCATCATGGTTAAGGTCTTAACTCTTACTCTGTACTCATGGTTAAGGTCTTAACTCTTACTCTGGCATCATGGTTAAGGTCTTAACTCTTACTCTGGACTAATGGTTAAGGTCTTAACTCTTACTCTGAACTAATGGTTAAGGTCTTAACTCTTACTCTGGACTAATGGTTAAGGTCTTAACTCTTACTCTGGACTAATGGTTAAGGTCTTAACTCTTACTCTGGCATCATCGTTAAGGTCTTAACTCTTACTCTGGCATCATGGTTAAGGTCTTAACTCTAACTCTGGACTAATGGTTAAGGTCTTAACTCTTTCTCTGGACCAATGGTTAAGGTCTTAACTCTTACTCCGGCATCATGGTTAAGGTCTTAACTCTTACTCTGGACTAATGGTTAAGGTCTTAACCCTTACTCTGGCATCATGGTTAAGGTCTTAGACTCATACTCTGGCATCATGGTTAAGGTCTTAAATCTTACTCTGGACTAATGGTTAAGGTCTTAAATCTTACTCTGGCATCATGGTTAAGGTCTTAACTCTTACTCTGGACTAATGGTTAAGGTCTTAACTCTTACTCTGGCATCATGGTTAAGGTCTTAACTCTTACTCTGGACTAATGGTTAAGGTCTTAACTCTTACTCTGGACTAATGGTTAAGGTCTTAACTCTTACTCTGGACTAATGGTTAAGGTCTTAACTCTTACTCTGGACTAATGGTTAAGGTCTTAACTCTTACTCTGGACTAATGGTTAAGGTCTTAACCCTTACTCTGGCATCATGGTTAAGGTCTTAGACTCTTACTCTGGCATCATGGTTAAGGTCTTAAATCTTACTCTGGACTAATGGTTAAGGTCTTAACTCTTACTCTGGCATCATGGTTAAGGTCTTAACTCTTACTCTGGACTAATGGTTAAGGTCTTAACTCTTACTCTGGCATCATGGTTAAGGTCTTAACTCTTACTCTGGACTAATGGTTATGGTCTTAGACTCTTACTCTGGCATCATGTTTAAGGTCTTAACTCTGACTCTGGCATCATGGTTAAGGTCTTAGACATCTTTCTCTGGAATAATGGTTAAGGTCTTAACTCTTACTCTGGCATCACGGTTAAGGTCTTAACTCTTACTCTGGACAAATGGTTAAGGTCTTAACTCTTACTCTGGACTAATGGTTAAGGTCTTAACTCTTACTCTGGACTAATGGTTAAGGTCTTAACTCTTACTCTGGACTAATGGTTAAGGTCTTAACTCTTACTCTGGACTAATGGTTAAGGTCTTAGACTCTTACTCTGGCATCATGGTTAAGGTCTTAACTCCTACTCTGGCATCATGGTTAAGGTCTTAACTCTTACTCTGGACTAATGGTTAAGGTCTTAACTCTTACTCTGGCATCACGGTTAAGGTCTTAACTCTTACTCTGGACTAATGGTTAAGGTCTTAACTCTTACTCTGGGCTAATGGTTAAGGTCTTAACTCTTACTCTGGACTAATGGTTAAGGTTTTAACTCTTACTCTGGCATCATGGTTAAGGTCTTAACTCTTACTCTGGACTAATGGTTAAGGTCTTAACTCTTACTCTGGACTATTGGTTAAGGCCTTAACTCTTATTCTGGGCTAATGATTAAGGTCTTAACTCTTACTCTGGCATCATGGTTAAGGTCTTAACTCTTACTCTGGACTAATGGTTAAGGTCTTAACTCTTACTCTGGACTAATGGTTAAGATCCTAACTCTTACTCTAGACTAATGGTTAAGGTTTTAACTCTTACTCTGGCATCATGGTTAAGGTCTTCGACTCTTACTCTGGACTAATGGTTAAGGTCTTAACTCTTACTCTGGACTAATGGTTAAGGTCTTAACTCTTACTCTGGCATCATGGTTAAGGTCTTAACTCTTACTCTGGACTAATGGTTAAGGTCTTAACTCTTACTCTGAGCTAATGGTTAAGGTCTTAACTCTTACTCTGGACTAATGGTTAAGGTCTTAACTCTTTCTCTGGACTAATGGTTAAGGTCTTATCTCTTACTCTGGACTAATGGTTAAGGTCTTAGGCTCTTACTCTGGCATCATGAATAAGGTCTTAGACTCTTACTCTGGACTACTGGTTAATGTCTTAACTCTTACTCTGGCATCATGGTTAAGGTCTTAACTCTCACTCTGGCATCATGGTTAAGGTCTTAACTCTTACTCTGTACTCATGGTTAAGGTCTTAACTCTTACTCTGGCATCATGGTTAAGGTCTTCACTCTTACTCTGGACTAATGGTTAAGGTCTTAACTCTTACTCTGGACTAATGGTTAAGGTCTTAACTCTTACTCTGGCATCATGGTTAAGGTCTTAACTCTTACTCTGGACTAATGGTTAAGGTCTTAACTCTTACTCCGGACTAATGGTTAAGGTCTTAACTCTTACTCTGGCATCATGGTTTAGGTCTTAACTCTTACTCTGGCATCATGGTTTAGGTCTTAGACTCTTACTCTGGACTAATGGTTAAGGTCTTAACTCTTACTCTGGCATCATGGTTAAGGTCTTAACTCTTACTCTGGACTAATGGTTAAGGTCTGAACTCTTACTCTGGACTAATGGTTAAGGTCTTAACTCTTACTCTGGACTAATGGTTAAGGTCTGAACTCTTACTCTGGACTAATGGTTAAGGTCTTAACTCTTACTCTGGCATCATGGTTAAGGTCTTATCTCTTACTCTGGACTAATGGTTAAGGTCTTAACTCTTACTCTGGGCTAATGGTTAAGGTCTTAACTCTTACTCTGGACTAATGGTTAAGGTCTTATCTCTTACTCTGGACTCATGGTTAAGGTCTTAGACTCTTACTCTGGCATCATGAATAAGGTCTTAGACTCTTACTCTGGACTACTGGTTAATGTCTTAACTCTTAATCTGGCATCATGGTTAAGGTCTTAACTCTCACTCTGGCATCATGGTTAAGGTCTTAACTCTTACTCTGTACTCATGGTTAAGGTCTTAACTCTTACTCTGGCATCATGGTTAAGGTCTTAACTCTTACTCTGGACTAATGGTTAAGGTCTTAACTCTTACTCTGAACTAATGGTTAAGGTCTTAACTCTTACTCTGGACTAATGGTTAAGGTCTTAACTCTTACTCTGGACTAATGGTTAAGGTCTTAACTCTTACTCTGGCATCATCGTTAAGGTCTTAACTCTTACTCTGGCATCATGGTTAAGGTCTTAACTCTAACTCTGGACTAATGGTTAAGGTCTTAACTCTTTCTCTGGACCAATGGTTAAGGTCTTAACTCTTACTCCGGCATCATGGTTAAGGTCTTAACTCTTACTCTGGACTAATGGTTAAGGTCTTAACCCTTACTCTGGCATCATGGTTAAGGTCTTAGACTCATACTCTGGCATCATGGTTAAGGTCTTAAATCTTACTCTGGACTAATGGTTAAGGTCTTAAATCTTACTCTGGCATCATGGTTAAGGTCTTAACTCTTACTCTGGACTAATGGTTAAGGTCTTAACTCTTACTCTGGCATCATGGTTAAGGTCTTAACTCTTACTCTGGACTAATGGTTAAGGTCTTAACTCTTACTCTGGACTAATGGTTAAGGTCTTAACTCTTACTCTGGACTAATGGTTAAGGTCTTAACTCTTACTCTGGACTAATGGTTAAGGTCTTAACCCTTACTCTGGCATCATGGTTAAGGTCTTAGACTCTTACTCTGGCATCATGGTTAAGGTCTTAAATCTTACTCTGGACTAATGGTTAAGGTCTTAACTCTTACTCTGGCATCATGGTTAAGGTCTTAACTCTTACTCTGGACTAATGGTTAAGGTCTTAACTCTTACTCTGGCATCATGGTTAAGGTCTTAACTCTTACTCTGGACTAATGGTTATGGTCTTAGACTCTTACTCTGGCATCATGTTTAAGGTCTTAACTCTGACTCTGGCATCATGGTTAAGGTCTTAGACTCTTACTCTGGAATAATGGTTAAGGTCTTAACTCTTACTCTGGCATCACGGTTAAGGTCTTAACTCTTACTCTGGCATCATGGTTAAGGTCTTAACTCTTACTCTGGACTAATGGTTAAGGTCTTAACTCTTACTCTGGACTAATGGTTAAGGTCTTAACTCTTACTCTGGACTAATGGTTAAGGTCTTAACTCTTACTCTGGACTAATGGTTAAGGTCTTAACTCTTACTCTGGACTATTGGTTAAGGCCTTAACTCTTACTCTGGGCTAATGATTAAGGTCTTAACTCTTACTCTGGCATCATGGTTAAGGTCTTAACTCTTACTCTGGACTAATGGTTAAGGTCTTAACTCTTACTCTGAACTAATGGTTAAGATCTTAACTCTTACTCTAGACTAATGGTTAAGGTTTGAACTCTTACTCTGCCATCATGGTTAAGGTCTTCGACTCTTACTCTGGACTAATGGTTAAGGTCTTAACTCTTACTCTGGACTAATGGTTAAGGTCTTAACTCTTACTCTGGCATCATGGTTAAGGTCTTAACTCTTACTCTGGACTAATGGTTAAGGTCTTAACTCTTACTCTGAGCTAATGGTTAAGGTCTTAACTCTTACTCTGGACTAATGGTTAAGGTCTTAACTCTTTCTCTGGACTAATGGTTAAGGTCTTATCTCTTACTCTGGACTAATGGTTAAGGTCTTAGGCTCTTACTCTGGCATCATGAATAAGGTCTTAGACTCTTACTCTGGACTACTGGTTAATGTCTTAACTCTTACTCTGGCATCATGGTTAAGGTCTTAACTCTCACTCTGGCATCATGGTTAAGGTCTTAACTCTTACTCTGTACTCATGGTTAAGGTCTTAACTCTTACTCTGGCATCATGGTTAAGGTCTTCACTCTTACTCTGGACTAATGGTTAAGGTCTTAACTCTTACTCTGGACTAATGGTTAAGGTCTTAACTCTTACTCTGGCATCATGGTTAAGGTCTTAACTCTTACTCTGGACTAATGGTTAAGGTCTTAACTCTTACTCCGGACTAATGGTTAAGGTCTTAACTCTTACTCTGGCATCATGGTTTAGGTCTTAACTCTTACTCTGGCATCATGGTTTAGGTCTTAGACTCTTACTCTGGACTAATGGTTAAGGTCTTAACTCTTACTCTGGCATCATGGTTAAGGTCTTAACTCTTACTCTGGACTAATGGTTAAGGTCTGAACTCTTACTCTGGACTAATGGTTAAGGTCTTAACTCTTACTCTGGACTAATGGTTAAGGTCTGAACTCTTACTCTGGACTAATGGTTAAGGTCTTAACTCTTACTCTGGACTAATGGTTTAGGTCTTAGACTCTTACTCTGGACTAATGGTTAAGGTCTTAACTCTTACTCTGGCATCATGGTTAAGGTCTTAACTCTTACTCTGGACTAATGGTTAAGGTCTGAACTCTTACTCTGGCATCATGGTTAAGGTCTTAACTCTTACTCTGGACTAATGGTTAAGGTCTGAACTCTTACTCTGGACTAATGGTTAAGGTCTTAACTCTTACTCTGGACTAATGGTTAAGGTCTTAACTCTTACTCTGGACTAATGGTTAAGGTCTTACCTCTTACTCTGGACTAATGGTTAAGGTCTTAACTCTTACTCTGGACTAATGGTTAAGATCTTAACTCTTACTCTAAACTAATGGTTAAGGTTTTAACTCTTACTCTGGCATCATGGTTAAGGTCTTCGACTCTTACTCTGGACTAATGGTTAAGGTCTTAACTCTTACTCTGGACTAATGGTTAAGGTCTTAACTCTTACTCTGGCATCATGGTTAAGGTCTTATCTCTTACTCTGGACTAATGGTTAAGGTCTTAACTCTTACTCTGGGCTAATGGTTAAGGTCTTAACTCTTACTCTGGACTAATGGTTAAGGTCTTATCTCTTACTCTGGACTCATGGTTAAGGTCTTAGACTCTTACTCTGGCATCATGAATAAGGTCTTAGACTCTTACTCTGGACTACTGGTTAATGTCTTAACTCTTAATCTGGCATCATGGTTAAGGTCTTAACTCTCACTCTGGCATCATGGTTAAGGTCTTAACTCTTACTCTGTACTCATGGTTAAGGTCTTAACTCTTACTCTGGCATCATGGTTAAGGTCTTAACTCTTACTCTGGACTAATGGTTAAGGTCTTAACTCTTACTCTGAACTAATGGTTAAGGTCTTAACTCTTACTCTGGACTAATGGTTAAGGTCTTAACTCTTACTCTGGACTAATGGTTAAGGTCTTAACTCTTACTCTGGCATCATCGTTAAGGTCTTAACTCTTACTCTGGCATCATGGTTAAGGTCTTAACTCTAACTCTGGACTAATGGTTAAGGTCCTAACTCTTTCTCTGGACCAATGGTTAAGGTCTTAACTCTTACTCCGGCATCATGGTTAAGGTCTTAACTCTTACTCTGGACTAATGGTTAAGGTCTTAACCCTTACTCTGGCATCATGGTTAAGGTCTTAGACTCATACTCTGGCATCATGGTTAAGGTCTTAAATCTTACTCTGGACTAATGGTTACGGTCTTAAATCTTACTCTGGCATCATGGTTAAGGTCTTAACTCTTACTCTGGACTAATGGTTAAGGTCTTAACTCTTACTCTGGCATCATGGTTAAGGTCTTAACTCTTACTCTGGACTAATGGTTAAGGTCTTAACTCTTACTCTGGACTAATGGTTAAGGTCTTAACTCTTACTCTGGACTAATGGTTAAGGTCTTAACTCTTACTCTGGACTAATGGTTAAGGTCTTAACTCTTACTCTGGACTAATGGTTAAGGTCTTAACCCTTACTCTGGCATCATGGTTAAGGTCTTAGAATCTTACTCTGGCATCATGGTTAAGGTCTTAAATCTTACTCTGGACTAATGGTTAAGGTCTTAACTCTTACTCTGGCATCATGGTTAAGGTCTTAACTCTTACTCTGGACTAATGGTTAAGGTCTTAACTCTTACTCTGGCATCATGGTTAAGGTCTTAACTCTTACTCTGGACTAATGGTTATGGTCTTAGACTCTTACTCTGGCATCATGTTTAAGGTCTTAACTCTGACTCTGGCATCATGGTTAAGGTCTTAGACTCTTACTCTGGAATAATGGTTAAGGTCTTAACTCTTACTCTGGCATCACGGTTAAGGTCTTAACTCTTACTCTGGACAAATGGTTAAGGTCTTAACTCTTACTCTGGACTAATGGTTAAGGTCTTAACTCTTACTCTGGACTAATGGTTAAGGTCTTAACTCTTACTCTGGACTAATGGTTAAGGTCTTAACTCTTACTCTGGACTAATGGTTAAGGTCTTAGACTCTTACTCTGGCATCATGGTTAAGGTCTTAACTCCTACTCTGGCATCATGGTTAAGGTCTTAACTCTTACTCTGGACTAATGGTTAAGGTCTTAACTCTTACTCTGGCATCACGGTTAAGGTCTTAACTCTTACTCTGGACTAATGGTTAAGGTCTTAACTCTTACTCTGGGCTAATGGTTAAGGTCTTAACTCTTACTCTGGACTAATGGTTAAGGTTTTAACTCTTACTCTGGCATCATGGTTAAGGTCTTAACTCTTACTCTGGACTAATGGTTAAGGTCTTAACTCTTACTCTGGACTATTGGTTAAGGCCTTAACTCTTACTCTGGGCTAATGATTAAGGTCTTAACTCTTACTCTGGCATCATGGTTAAGGTCTTAACTCTTACTCTGGACTAATGGTTAAGGTCTTAACTCTTACTCTGGACTAATGGTTAAGGTCTTAACTCTTACTCTGGACTAATGGTTAAGGTCTTAACTCTTACTCTGGACTAATGGTTAAGGTCTTAGACTCTTACTCTGGCATCATGGTTAAGGTCTTAACTCCTACTCTGGCATCATGGTTAAGGTCTTAACTCTTACTCTGGACTAATGGTTAAGGTCTTAACTCTTACTCTGGCATCATGGTTAAGGTCTTAACTCTTACTCTGGACTAATGGTTAAGGTCTTAACTCTTACTCTGGCATCATGGTTAAGGTCTTAACTCTTACTCTGGACTAATGGTTATGGTCTTAGACTCTTACTCTGGCATCATGTTTAAGGTCTTAACTCTGACTCTGGCATCATGGTTAAGGTCTTAGACATCTTTCTCTGGAATAATGGTTAAGGTCTTAACTCTTACTCTGGCATCACGGTTAAGGTCTTAACTCTTACTCTGGACAAATGGTTAAGGTCTTAACTCTTACTCTGGACTAATGGTTAAGGTCTTAACTCTTACTCTGGACTAATGGTTAAGGTCTTAACTCTTACTCTGGACTAATGGTTAAGGTCTTAACTCTTACTCTGGACTAATGGTTAAGGTCTTAGACTCTTACTCTGGCATCATGGTTAAGGTCTTAACTCCTACTCTGGCATCATGGTTAAGGTCTTAACTCTTACTCTGGACTAATGGTTAAGGTCTTAACTCTTACTCTGGCATCACGGTTAAGGTCTTAACTCTTACTCTGGACTAATGGTTAAGGTCTTAACTCTTACTCTGGGCTAATGGTTAAGGTCTTAACTCTTACTCTGGACTAATGGTTAAGGTTTTAACTCTTACTCTGGCATCATGGTTAAGGTCTTAACTCTTACTCTGGACTAATGGTTAAGGTCTTAACTCTTACTCTGGACTATTGGTTAAGGCCTTAACTCTTACTCTGGGCTAATGATTAAGGTCTTAACTCTTACTCTGGCATCATGGTTAAGGTCTTAACTCTTACTCTGGACTAATGGTTAAGGTCTTAACTCTTACTCTGGACTAATGGTTAAGATCCTAACTCTTACTCTAGACTAATGGTTAAGGTTTTAACTCTTACTCTGGCATCATGGTTAAGGTCTTCGACTCTTACTCTGGACTAATGGTTAAGGTCTTAACTCTTACTCTGGACTAATGGTTAAGGTCTTAACTCTTACTCTGGCATCATGGTTAAGGTCTTAACTCTTACTCTGGACTAATGGTTAAGGTCTTAACTCTTACTCTGAGCTAATGGTTAAGGTCTTAACTCTTACTCTGGACTAATGGTTAAGGTCTTAACTCTTTCTCTGGACTAATGGTTAAGGTCTTATCTCTTACTCTGGACTAATGGTTAAGGTCTTAGGCTCTTACTCTGGCATCATGAATAAGGTCTTAGACTCTTACTCTGGACTACTGGTTAATGTCTTAACTCTTACTCTGGCATCATGGTTAAGGTCTTAACTCTCACTCTGGCATCATGGTTAAGGTCTTAACTCTTACTCTGTACTCATGGTTAAGGTCTTAACTCTTACTCTGGCATCATGGTTAAGGTCTTCACTCTTACTCTGGACTAATGGTTAAGGTCTTAACTCTTACTCTGGACTAATGGTTAAGGTCTTAACTCTTACTCTGGCATCATGGTTAAGGTCTTAACTCTTACTCTGGACTAATGGTTAAGGTCTTAACTCTTACTCCGGACTAATGGTTAAGGTCTTAACTCTTACTCTGGCATCATGGTTTAGGTCTTAACTCTTACTCTGGCATCATGGTTTAGGTCTTAGACTCTTACTCTGGACTAATGGTTAAGGTCTTAACTCTTACTCTGGCATCATGGTTAAGGTCTTAACTCTTACTCTGGACTAATGGTTAAGGTCTGAACTCTTACTCTGGACTAATGGTTAAGGTCTTAACTCTTACTCTGGACTAATGGTTAAGGTCTGAACTCTTACTCTGGACTAATGGTTAAGGTCTTAACTCTTACTCTGGCATCATGGTTAAGGTCTTATCTCTTACTCTGGACTAATGGTTAAGGTCTTAACTCTTACTCTGGGCTAATGGTTAAGGTCTTAACTCTTACTCTGGACTAATGGTTAAGGTCTTATCTCTTACTCTGGACTCATGGTTAAGGTCTTAGACTCTTACTCTGGCATCATGAATAAGGTCTTAGACTCTTACTCTGGACTACTGGTTAATGTCTTAACTCTTAATCTGGCATCATGGTTAAGGTCTTAACTCTCACTCTGGCATCATGGTTAAGGTCTTAACTCTTACTCTGTACTCATGGTTAAGGTCTTAACTCTTACTCTGGCATCATGGTTAAGGTCTTAACTCTTACTCTGGACTAATGGTTAAGGTCTTAACTCTTACTCTGAACTAATGGTTAAGGTCTTAACTCTTACTCTGGACTAATGGTTAAGGTCTTAACTCTTACTCTGGACTAATGGTTAAGGTCTTAACTCTTACTCTGGCATCATCGTTAAGGTCTTAACTCTTACTCTGGCATCATGGTTAAGGTCTTAACTCTAACTCTGGACTAATGGTTAAGGTCTTAACTCTTTCTCTGGACCAATGGTTAAGGTCTTAACTCTTACTCCGGCATCATGGTTAAGGTCTTAACTCTTACTCTGGACTAATGGTTAAGGTCTTAACCCTTACTCTGGCATCATGGTTAAGGTCTTAGACTCATACTCTGGCATCATGGTTAAGGTCTTAAATCTTACTCTGGACTAATGGTTAAGGTCTTAAATCTTACTCTGGCATCATGGTTAAGGTCTTAACTCTTACTCTGGACTAATGGTTAAGGTCTTAACTCTTACTCTGGCATCATGGTTAAGGTCTTAACTCTTACTCTGGACTAATGGTTAAGGTCTTAACTCTTACTCTGGACTAATGGTTAAGGTCTTAACTCTTACTCTGGACTAATGGTTAAGGTCTTAACTCTTACTCTGGACTAATGGTTAAGGTCTTAACCCTTACTCTGGCATCATGGTTAAGGTCTTAGACTCTTACTCTGGCATCATGGTTAAGGTCTTAAATCTTACTCTGGACTAATGGTTAAGGTCTTAACTCTTACTCTGGCATCATGGTTAAGGTCTTAACTCTTACTCTGGACTAATGGTTAAGGTCTTAACTCTTACTCTGGACTAATGGTTAAGGTCTTAACTCTGACTCTGGCATCATGGTTAAGGTCTTAGACTCTTACTCTGGAATAATGGTTAAGGTCTTAACTCTTACTCTGGCATCACGGTTAAGGTCTTAACTCTTACTCTGGCATCATGGTTAAGGTCTTAACTCTTACTCTGGACTAATGGTTAAGGTCTTAACTCTTACTCTGGACTAATGGTTAAGGTCTTAACTCTTACTCTGGACTAATGGTTAAGGTCTTAACTCTTACTCTGGACTAATGGTTAAGGTCTTAACTCTTACTCTGGACTAATGGTTAAGGTCTTAACTCTTACTCTGGACTATTGGTTAAGGCCTTAACTCTTACTCTGGGCTAATGATTAAGGTCTTAACTCTTACTCTGGCATCATGGTTAAGGTCTTAACTCTTACTCTGGACTAATGGTTAAGGTCTTAACTCTTACTCTGAACTAATGGTTAAGATCTTAACTCTTACTCTAGACTAATGGTTAAGGTTTTAACTCTTACTCTGGCATCATGGTTAAGGTCTTCGACTCTTACTCTGGACTAATGGTTAAGGTCTTAACTCTTACTCTGGACTAATGGTTAAGGTCTTAACTCTTACTCTGGCATCATGGTTAAGGTCTTAACTCTTACTCTGGACTAATGGTTAAGGTCTTAACTCTTACTCTGAGCTAATGGTTAAGGTCTTAACTCTTACTCTGGACTAATGGTTAAGGTCTTAACTCTTTCTCTGGACTAATGGTTAAGGTCTTATCTCTTACTCTGGACTAATGGTTAAGGTCTTAGGCTCTTACTCTGGCATCATGAATAAGGTCTTAGACTCTTACTCTGGACTACTGGTTAATGTCTTAATTCTTACTTTGGCATCATGGTTAAGGTCTTAACTCTCACTCTGGCATCATGGTTAAGGTCTTAACTCTTACTCTGTACTCATGGTTAAGGTCTTAACTCTTACTCTGGCATCATGGTTAAGGTCTTCACTCTTACTCTGGACTAATGGTTAAGGTCTTAACTCTTACTCTGGACTAATGGTTAAGGTCTTAACTCTTACTCTGGCATCATGGTTAAGGTCTTAACTCTTACTCTGGACTAATGGTTAAGGTCTTAACTCTTACTCCGGACTAATGGTTAAGGTCTTAACTCTTACTCTGGCATCATGGTTTAGGTCTTAACTCTTACTCTGGCATCATGGTTTAGGTCTTAGACTCTTACTCTGGACTAATGGTTAAGGTCTTAACTCTTACTCTGGCATCATGGTTAAGGTCTTAACTCTTACTCTGGACTAATGGTTAAGGTCTGAACTCTTACTCTGGACTAATGGTTAAGGTCTTAACTCTTACTCTGGACTAATGGTTAAGGTCTGAACTCTTACTCTGGACTAATGGTTAAGGTCTTAACTCTTACTCTGGACTAATGGTTTAGGTCTTAGACTCTTACTCTGGACTAATGGTTAAGGTCTTAACTCTTACTCTGGCATCATGGTTAAGGTCTTAACTCTTACTCTGGACTAATGGTTAAGGTCTGAACTCTTACTCTGGCATCATGGTTAAGGTCTTAACTCTTACTCTGGACTAATGGTTAAGGTCTGAACTCTTACTCTGGACTAATGGTTAAGGTCTTAACTCTTACTCTGGACTAATGGTTAAGGTCTTAACTCTTACTCTGGACTAATGGTTAAGGTCTTACCTCTTACTCTGGACTAATGGTTAAGGTCTTAACTCTTACTCTGGACTAATGGTTAAGATCTTAACTCTTACTCTAAACTAATGGTTAAGGTTTTAACTCTTACTCTGGCATCATGGTTAAGGTCTTCGACTCTTACTCTGGACTAATGGTTAAGGTCTTAACTCTTACTCTGGACTAATGGTTAAGGTCTTAACTCTTACTCTGGCATCATGGTTAAGGTCTTATCTCTTACTCTGGACTAATGGTTAAGGTCTTAACTCTTACTCTGGGCTAATGGTTAAGGTCTTAACTCTTACTCTGGACTAATGGTTAAGGTCTTATCTCTTACTCTGGACTCATGGTTAAGGTCTTAGACTCTTACTCTGGCATCATGAATAAGGTCTTAGACTCTTACTCTGGACTACTGGTTAATGTCTTAACTCTTAATCTGGCATCATGGTTAAGGTCTTAACTCTCACTCTGGCATCATGGTTAAGGTCTTAACTCTTACTCTGTACTCATGGTTAAGGTCTTAACTCTTACTCTGGCATCATGGTTAAGGTCTTAACTCTTACTCTGGACTAATGGTTAAGGTCTTAACTCTTACTCTGAACTAATGGTTAAGGTCTTAACTCTTACTCTGGACTAATGGTTAAGGTCTTAACTCTTACTCTGGACTAATGGTTAAGGTCTTAACTCTTACTCTGGCATCATCGTTAAGGTCTTAACTCTTACTCTGGCATCATGGTTAAGGTCTTAACTCTAACTCTGGACTAATGGTTAAGGTCTTAACTCTTTCTCTGGACCAATGGTTAAGGTCTTAACTCTTACTCCGGCATCATGGTTAAGGTCTTAACTCTTACTCTGGACTAATGGTTAAGGTCTTAACCCTTACTCTGGCATCATGGTTAAGGTCTTAGACTCATACTCTGGCATCATGGTTAAGGTCTTAAATCTTACTCTGGACTAATGGTTAAGGTCTTAAATCTTACTCTGGCATCATGGTTAAGGTCTTAACTCTTACTCTGGACTAATGGTTAAGGTCTTAACTCTTACTCTGGCATCATGGTTAAGGTCTTAACTCTTACTCTGGACTAATGGTTAAGGTCTTAACTCTTACTCTGGACTAATGGTTAAGGTCTTAACTCTTACTCTGGACTAATGGTTAAGGTCTTAACTCTTACTCTGGACTAATGGTTAAGGTCTTAACTCTTACTCTGGACTAATGGTTAAGGTCTTAACCCTTACTCTGGCATCATGGTTAAGGTCTTAGAATCTTACTCTGGCATCATGGTTAAGGTCTTAAATCTTACTCTGGACTAATGGTTAAGGTCTTAACTCTTACTCTGGCATCATGGTTAAGGTCTTAACTCTTACTCTGGACTAATGGTTAAGGTCTTAACTCTTACTCTGGCATCATGGTTAAGGTCTTAACTCTTACTCTGGACTAATGGTTATGGTCTTAGACTCTTACTCTGGCATCATGTTTAAGGTCTTAACTCTGACTCTGGCATCATGGTTAAGGTCTTAGACTCTTACTCTGGAATAATGGTTAAGGTCTTAACTCTTACTCTGGCATCACGGTTAAGGTCTTAACTCTTACTCTGGACAAATGGTTAAGGTCTTAACTCTTACTCTGGACTAATGGTTAAGGTCTTAACTCTTACTCTGGACTAATGGTTAAGGTCTTAACTCTTACTCTGGACTAATGGTTAAGGTCTTAACTCTTACTCTGGACTAATGGTTAAGGTCTTAGACTCTTACTCTGGCATCATGGTTAAGGTCTTAACTCCTACTCTGGCATCATGGTTAAGGTCTTAACTCTTACTCTGGACTAATGGTTAAGGTCTTAACTCTTACTCTGGCATCACGGTTAAGGTCTTAACTCTTACTCTGGACTAATGGTTAAGGTCTTAACTCTTACTCTGGGCTAATGGTTAAGGTCTTAACTCTTACTCTGGACTAATGGTTAAGGTTTTAACTCTTACTCTGGCATCATGGTTAAGGTCTTAACTCTTACTCTGGACTAATGGTTAAGGTCTTAACTCTTACTCTGGACTATTGGTTAAGGCCTTAACTCTTACTCTGGGCTAATGATTAAGGTCTTAACTCTTACTCTGGCATCATGGTTAAGGTCTTAACTCTTACTCTGGACTAATGGTTAAGGTCTTAACTCTTACTCTGGACTAATGGTTAAGATCTTAACTCTTACTCTAGACTAATGGTTAAGGTTTTAACTCTTACTCTGGCATCATGGTTAAGGTCTTCGACTCTTACTCTGGACTAATGGTTAAGGTCTTAACTCTTACTCTGGACTAATGGTTAAGGTCTTAACTCTTACTCTGGCATCATGGTTAAGGTCTTAACTCTTACTCTGGACTAATGGTTAAGGTCTTAACTCTTACTCTGAGCTAATGGTTAAGGTCTTAACTCTTACTCTGGACTAATGGTTAAGGTCTTAACTCTTTCTCTGGACTAATGGTTAAGGTCTTATCTCTTACTCTGGACTAATGGTTAAGGTCTTAGGCTCTTACTCTGGCATCATGAATAAGGTCTTAGACTCTTACTCTGGACTACTGGTTAATGTCTTAACTCTTACTCTGGCATCATGGTTAAGGTCTTAACTCTCACTCTGGCATCATGGTTAAGGTCTTAACTCTTACTCTGTACTCATGGTTAAGGTCTTAACTCTTACTCTGGCATCATGGTTAAGGTCTTCACTCTTACTCTGGACTAATGGTTAAGGTCTTAACTCTTACTCTGGACTAATGGTTAAGGTCTTAACTCTTACTCTGGCATCATGGTTAAGGTCTTAACTCTTACTCTGGACTAATGGTTAAGGTCTTAACTCTTACTCCGGACTAATGGTTAAGGTCTTAACTCTTACTCTGGCATCATGGTTTAGGTCTTAACTCTTACTCTGGCATCATGGTTTAGGTCTTAGACTCTTACTCTGGACTAATGGTTAAGGTCTTAACTCTTACTCTGGCATCATGGTTAAGGTCTTAACTCTTACTCTGGACTAATGGTTAAGGTCTGAACTCTTACTCTGGACTAATGGTTAAGGTCTTAACTCTTACTCTGGACTAATGGTTAAGGTCTGAACTCTTACTCTGGACTAATGGTTAAGGTCTTAACTCTTACTCTGGCATCATGGTTAAGGTCTTATCTCTTACTCTGGACTAATGGTTAAGGTCTTAACTCTTACTCTGGGCTAATGGTTAAGGTCTTAACTCTTACTCTGGACTAATGGTTAAGGTCTTATCTCTTACTCTGGACTCATGGTTAAGGTCTTAGACTCTTACTCTGGCATCATGAATAAGGTCTTAGACTCTTACTCTGGACTACTGGTTAATGTCTTAACTCTTAATCTGGCATCATGGTTAAGGTCTTAACTCTCACTCTGGCATCATGGTTAAGGTCTTAACTCTTACTCTGTACTCATGGTTAAGGTCTTAACTCTTACTCTGGCATCATGGTTAAGGTCTTAACTCTTACTCTGGACTAATGGTTAAGGTCTTAACTCTTACTCTGAACTAATGGTTAAGGTCTTAACTCTTACTCTGGACTAATGGTTAAGGTCTTAACTCTTACTCTGGACTAATGGTTAAGGTCTTAACTCTTACTCTGGCATCATCGTTAAGGTCTTAACTCTTACTCTGGCATCATGGTTAAGGTCTTAACTCTAACTCTGGACTAATGGTTAAGGTCTTAACTCTTTCTCTGGACCAATGGTTAAGGTCTTAACTCTTACTCCGGCATCATGGTTAAGGTCTTAACTCTTACTCTGGACTAATGGTTAAGGTCTTAACCCTTACTCTGGCATCATGGTTAAGGTCTTAGACTCATACTCTGGCATCATGGTTAAGGTCTTAAATCTTACTCTGGACTAATGGTTAAGGTCTTAAATCTTACTCTGGCATCATGGTTAAGGTCTTAACTCTTACTCTGGACTAATGGTTAAGGTCTTAACTCTTACTCTGGCATCATGGTTAAGGTCTTAACTCTTACTCTGGACTAATGGTTAAGGTCTTAACTCTTACTCTGGACTAATGGTTAAGGTCTTAACTCTTACTCTGGACTAATGGTTAAGGTCTTAACTCTTACTCTGGCATCATGGTTAAGGTCTTAACTCTTACTCTGGACTAATGGTTATGGTCTTAGACTCTTACTCTGGCATCATGTTTAAGGTCTTAACTCTGACTCTGGCATCATGGTTAAGGTCTTAGACTCTTACTCTGGAATAATGGTTAAGGTCTTAACTCTTACTCTGGCATCACGGTTAAGGTCTTAACTCTTACTCTGGACAAATGGTTAAGGTCTTAACTCTTACTCTGGACTAATGGTTAAGGTCTTAACTCTTACTCTGGACTAATGGTTAAGGTCTTAACTCTTACTCTGGACTAATGGTTAAGGTCTTAACTCTTACTCTGGACTAATGGTTAAGGTCTTAGACTCTTACTCTGGCATCATGGTTAAGGTCTTAACTCCTACTCTGGCATCATGGTTAAGGTCTTAACTCTTACTCTGGACTAATGGTTAAGGTCTTAACTCTTACTCTGGCATCACGGTTAAGGTCTTAACTCTTACTCTGGACTAATGGTTAAGGTCTTAACTCTTACTCTGGGCTAATGGTTAAGGTCTTAACTCTTACTCTGGACTAATGGTTAAGGTTTTAACTCTTACTCTGGCATCATGGTTAAGGTCTTAACTCTTACTCTGGACTAATGGTTAAGGTCTTAACTCTTACTCTGGACTATTGGTTAAGGCCTTAACTCTTACTCTGGGCTAATGATTAAGGTCTTAACTCTTACTCTGGCATCATGGTTAAGGTCTTAACTCTTACTGTGGACTAATGGTTAAGGTCTTAACTCTTACTCTGGACTAATGGTTAAGATCTTAACTCTTACTCTAGACTAATGGTTAAGGTTTTAACTCTTACTCTGGCATCATGGTTAAGGTCTTCGACTCTTACTCTGGACTAATGGTTAAGGTCTTAACTCTTACTCTGGACTAATGGTTAAGGTCTTAACTCTTACTCTGGCATCATGGTTAAGGTCTTAACTCTTACTCTGGACTAATGGTTAAGGTCTTAACTCTTACTCTGAGCTAATGGTTAAGGTCTTAACTCTTACTCTGGACTAATGGTTAAGGTCTTAACTCTTTCTCTGGACTAATGGTTAAGGTCTTATCTCTTACTCTGGACTAATGGTTAAGGTCTTAGGCTCTTACTCTGGCATCATGAATAAGGTCTTAGACTCTTACTCTGGACTACTGGTTAATGTCTTAACTCTTACTCTGGCATCATGGTTAAGGTCTTAACTCTCACTCTGGCATCATGGTTAAGGTCTTAACTCTTACTCTGTACTCATGGTTAAGGTCTTAACTCTTACTCTGGCATCATGGTTAAGGTCTTCACTCTTACTCTGGACTAATGGTTAAGGTCTTAACTCTTACTCTGGACTAATGGTTAAGGTCTTAACTCTTACTCTGGCATCATGGTTAAGGTCTTAACTCTTACTCTGGACTAATGGTTAAGGTCTTAACTCTTACTCCGGACTAATGGTTAAGGTCTTAACTCTTACTCTGGCATCATGGTTTAGGTCTTAACTCTTACTCTGGCATCATGGTTTAGGTCTTAGACTCTTACTCTGGACTAATGGTTAAGGTCTTAACTCTTACTCTGGCATCATGGTTAAGGTCTTAACTCTTACTCTGGACTAATGGTTAAGGTCTGAACTCTTACTCTGGACTAATGGTTAAGGTCTTAACTCTTACTCTGGACTAATGGTTAAGGTCTGAACTCTTACTCTGGACTAATGGTTAAGGTCTTAACTCTTACTCTGGACTAATGGTTTAGGTCTTAGACTCTTACTCTGGACTAATGGTTAAGGTCTTAACTCTTACTCTGGCATCATGGTTAAGGTCTTAACTCTTACTCTGGACTAATGGTTAAGGTCTGAACTCTTACTCTGGCATCATGGTTAAGGTCTTAACTCTTACTCTGGACTAATGGTTAAGGTCTGAACTCTTACTCTGGACTAATGGTTAAGGTCTTAACTCTTACTCTGGACTAATGGTTAAGGTCTTAACTCTTACTCTGGACTAATGGTTAAGGTCTTACCTCTTACTCTGGACTAATGGTTAAGGTCTTAACTCTTACTCTGGACTAATGGTTAAGATCTTAACTCTTACTCTAAACTAATGGTTAAGGTTTTAACTCTTACTCTGGCATCATGGTTAAGGTCTTCGACTCTTACTCTGGACTAATGGTTAAGGTCTTAACTCTTACTCTGGACTAATGGTTAAGGTCTTAACTCTTACTCTGGCATCATGGTTAAGGTCTTATCTCTTACTCTGGACTAATGGTTAAGGTCTTAACTCTTACTCTGGGCTAATGGTTAAGGTCTTAACTCTTACTCTGGACTAATGGTTAAGGTATTATCTCTTACTCTGGACTCATGGTTAAGGTCTTAGACTCTTACTCTGGCATCATGAATAAGGTCTTAGACTCTTACTCTGGACTACTGGTTAATGTCTTAACTCTTAATCTGGCATCATGGTTAAGGTCTTAACTCTCACTCTGGCATCATGGTTAAGGTCTTAACTCTTACTCTGTACTCATGGTTAAGGTCTTAACTCTTACTCTGGCATCATGGTTAAGGTCTTAACTATTACTCTGGACTAATGGTTAAGGTCTTAACTCTTACTCTGAACTAATGGTTAAGGTCTTAACTCTTACTCTGGCATCATGGTTAAGGTCTTAACTCTTACTCTGGACTAATGGTTAAGGTCTTAACTCTTACTCCAGACTAATGGTTAAGGTCTTAACTCTTACTCTGGCATCATGGTTTAGGTCTTAACTCTTACTCTGGCATCATGGTTTAGGTCTTAGACTCTTACTCTGGACTAATGGTTAAGGTCTTAACTCTTACTCTGGCATCATGGTTAAGGTCTTTACTCTTACTCTGGACTAATGGTTAAGATCTGAACTCTTACTCTGGACTAATGGTTAAGGTCTTAACTCTTACTCTGGACTAATGGTTAAGGTCTTAGACTCTTACTCTCGACTAATGGTTAAGGTCTTAACTCTTACTCTGGCATCATGGTTAAGGTCTTAGACTCTTACTCTGGACTAATGGTTAAGGTCTTAACTCATACTCTGGACTAACGGTTAAGGTCTTAGACTCTTACTCTGGACTAATGGTTAAGGTCTTAACTCTTACTCTGGACTAATGGTTAAGGTCTTAACTCTTACTCTGGACTAATGGTTAAGGTCTTAACTTTTACTCTGGCATCATGGTTAAGGTCTTAACTCTTACTCTGGACTAATGGTTAAGGTCTTAACTCTTACTCTTGACTAATGGTTAAGGTCTTAACTCTTACTCTGGACTAATGGTTAAGGTCTTAGACTCTTACTCTGGCATCATGGTTAAGGTCTTAACTCTTACTCTGGCATCATGGTTAAGGTCTTAACTCTTACTCTGGCATCATGGTTAAGGTCTTAACTCTTACTCTGGACTAATGGTTAAGGTCTTAACTCTTACTCTGGCATCATGGTTAAGGTATTAACTCTTACTCTGGCATCATGGTTAAGGTCTTAACTCTTACTCTGGACTAATGGTTAAGGTCTTAACTCTTACTCTGGACTAATGGTTAAGGTCTTAGACTCTTACTCTGGCATCATGGTTAAGGTCTTAACTCCTACTCTGGCATCAAGGTTAAGGTCTTAACTCTTACTCTGGCATCATGGTTAAGGTCTTAACTCTTACTCTGGCATCATGGTTAAGGTCTTAACTCTTACTCTGGACTAATGGTTAAGGTCTTAGACTCTTACTCTGGACTAATGGTTAATGTCTTAACTCTTACTCTGGACTAATGGTTAAGGTCTCAACTCTTACTCAGGACTAATGGTTAAGGTCTTAACTCTTACTCTGGACTAATGGTTAAGGTCTTAACTCTTACTCTGCCATCATGGTTAAGGTCTTAACTCTTACTCTGGCATCATGGTTAAGGTCTTAACTCTTACTCTGGACTAATGGTTAAGGTCTTAGACTCTTACTCTGGACTAATGGTTAATGTCTTAACTCTTACTCTGGACTAATGGTTAAGGTCTCAACTCTTACTCAGGACTAATGGTTAAGGTCTTAACTCTTACTCTGGCATCATGGTTAAGGTCTTAACTCTTACTCTGGACTAATGGTTAAGGTCTTAACTCTTACTCTGGCATCATGGTTAAGGTCTTAGACTCTTACTCTGGAATAATGGTTAAGGTCTTAACTCTTACTCTGGCATCACGGTTAAGGTCTTAACTCTTACTCTGGACTAATGGTTAAGGTCTTAACTCTTACTCTGGACTAATGGTTAAGGTCTTAACTCTTACTCTGGACTAATGGTTAAGGTCTTAACTCTTACTCTGGACTAATGGTTAAGGTCTTAACTCTTACTCTGGACTAATGGTTAAGGTCTTAGACTCTTACTCTGGCATCATGGTTAAGGTCTTAACTCCTACTCTGGCATCAAGGTTAAGGTCTTAACTCTTACTCTGGACTAATGGTTAAGGTCTTAACTCTTACTCTGGCATCACGGTTAAGGTCTTAACTCTTACTCTGGACTAATGGTTAAGGTCTTAACTCTTACTCTGGGCTAATGGTTAAGGTCTTAACTCTTACTCTGGACTAATGGTTAAGGTTTTAACTCTTACTCTGGCATCATGGTTAAGGTCTTAACTCTTACTCTGGACTAATGGTTAAGGTCTTAACTCTTACTCTGGACTATTGGTTAAGGCCTTAACTCTTACTCTGGGCTAATGATTAAGGTCTTAACTCTTACTCTGCATCATGGTTAAGGTCTTAACTCTTACTCTGGACTAATGGTTAAGGTCTTAACTCTTACTCTGGACTAATGGTTAAGATCTTAACTCTTACTCTAGACTAATGGTTAAGGTTTTAACTCTTACTCTGGCATCATGGTTAAGGTCTTCGACTCTTACTCTGGACTAATGGTTAAGGTCTTAACTCTTACTCTGGACTAATGGTTAAGGTCTTAACTCTTACTCTGGCATCATGGTTAAGGTCTTAACTCTTACTCTGGACTAATGGTTAAGGTCTTAACTCTTACTCTGAGCTAATGGTTAAGGTCTTAACTCTTACTCTGGACTAATGGTTAAGGTCTTAACTCTTTCTCTGGACTAATGGTTAAGGTCTTATCTCTTACTCTAGACTAATGGTTAAGGTCTTAGGCTCTTACTCTGGCATCATGAATAAGGTCTTAGACTCTTACTCTGGACTACTGGTTAATGTCTTAACTCTTACTCTGGCATCATGGTTAAGGTCTTAACTCTCACTCTGGCATCATGGTTAAGGTCTTAACTCTTACTCTGTACTCATGGTTAAGGTCTTAACTCTTACTCTGGCATCATGGTTAAGGTCTTCACTCTTACTCTGGACTAATGGTTAAGGTCTTAACTCTTACTCTGGACTAATGGTTAAGGTCTTAACTCTTACTCTGGCATCATGGTTAAGGTCTTAACTCTTACTCTGGACTAATGGTTAAGGTCTTAACTCTTACTCCGGACTAATGGTTAAGGTCTTAAATCTTACTCTGGCATCATGGTTTAGGTCTTAACTCTTACTCTGGCATCATGGTTTAGGTCTTAGACTCTTACTCTGGACTAATGGTTAAGGTCTTAACTCTTACTCTGGCATCATGGTTAAGGTCTTAACTCTTACTCTGGACTAATGGTTAAGGTCTGAACTCTTACTCTGGACTAATGGTTAAGGTCTTAACTCTTACTCTGGACTAATGGTTAAGGTCTGAACTCTTACTCTGGACTAATGGTTAAGGTCTTAACTCTTACTCTGGACTAATGGTTTAGGTCTTAGACTCTTACTCTGGACTAATGGTTAAGGTCTTAACTCTTACTCTGGCATCATGGTTAAGGTCTTAACTCTTACTCTGGACTAATGGTTAAGGTCTGAACTCTTACTCTGGCATCATGGTTAAGGTCTTAACTCTTACTCTGGACTAATGGTTAAGGTCTGAACTCTTACTCTGGACTAATGGTTAAGGTCTTAACTCTTACTCTGGACTAATGGTTAAGGTCTTAACTCTTACTCTGGACTAATGGTTAAGGTCTTACCTCTTACTCTGGACTAATGGTTAAGGTCTTAACTCTTACTCTGGACTAATGGTTAAGATCTTAACTCTTACTCTAAACTAATGGTAAAGGTTTTAACTCTTACTCTGGCATCATGGTTAAGGTCTTCGACTCTTACTCTGGACTAATGGTTAAGGTCTTAACTCTTACTCTGGACTAATGGTTAAGGTCTTAACTCTTACTCTGGCATCATGGTTAAGGTCTTATCTCTTACTCTGGACTAATGGTTAAGGTCTTAACTCTTACTCTGGGCTAATGGTTAAGGTCTTAACTCTTACTCTGGACTAATGGTTAAGGTCTTATCTCTTACTCTGGACTCATGGTTAAGGTCTTAGACTCTTACTCTGGCATCATGAATAAGGTCTTAGACTCTTACTCTGGACTACTGGTTAATGTCTTAACTCTTAATCTGGCATCATGGTTAAGGTCTTAACTCTCACTCTGGCATCATGGTTAAGGTCTTAACTCTTACTCTGTACTCATGGTTAAGGTCTTAACTCTTACTCTGGCATCATGGTTAAGGTCTTAACTCTTACTCTGGACTAATGGTTAAGGTCTTAACTCTTACTCTGAACTAATGGTTAAGGTCTTAACTCTTACTCTGGCATCATGGTTAAGGTCTTAACTCTTACTCTGGACTAATGGTTAAGGTCTTAACTCTTACTCCAGACTAATGGTTAAGGTCTTAACTCTTACTCTGGCATCATGGTTTAGGTCTTAACTCTTACTCTGGCATCATGGTTTAGGTCTTAGACTCTTTCTCTGGACTAATGGTTAAGGTCTTAACTCTTACTCTGGCATCATGGTTAAGGTCTTTACTCTTACTCTGGACTAATGGTTAAGATCTGAACTCTTACTCTGGACTAATGGTTAAGGTCTTAACTCTTACTCTGGACTAATGGTTAAGGTCTTAGACTCTTACTCTCGACTAATGGTTAAGGTCTTAACTCTTACTCTGGCATCATGGTTAAGGTCTTAGACTCTTACTCTGGACTAATGGTTAAGGTCTTAACTCATACTCTGGACTAATGGTTAAGGTCTTAGACTCTTACTCTGGACTAATGGTTAAGGTCTTAACTCTTACTCTGGACTAATGGTTAAGGTCTTAACTCTTACTCTGGACTAATGGTTAAGGTCTTAACTTTTACTCTGGCATCATGGTTAAAGTCTTAACTCTTACTCTGGACTAATGGTTAAGGTCTTAACTCTTACTCTTGACTAATGGTTAAGGTCTTAACTCTTACTCTGGACTAATGGTTAAGGTCTTAGACTCTTACTCTGGCATCATGGTTAAGGTCTTAACTCTTACTCTGGCATCATCGTTAAGGTCTTAACTCTTACTCTGGCATCATGGTTAAGGTCTTAACTCTTACTCTGGACTAATGGTTAAGGTCTTAACTCTTACTCTGGCATCATGGTTAAGGTATTAACTCTTACTCTGGCATCATGGTTAAGGTCTTAACTCTTACTCTGGACTAATGGTTAAGGTCTTAACTCTTACTCTGGACTAATGGTTAAGGTCTTAACTCTTACTCTGCCATCATGGTTAAGGTCTTAACTCTTACTCTGGCATCATGGTTAAGGTCTTAACTCTTACTCTGGACTAATGGTTAAGGTCTTAGACTCTTACTCTGGACTAATGGTTAATGTCTTAACTCTTACTCTGGACTAATGGTTAAGGTCTCAACTCTTACTCAGGACTAATGGTTAAGGTCTTAACTCTTACTCTGGCATCATGGTTAAGGTATTAACTCTTACTCTGGCATCATGGTTAAGGTCTTAACTCTTACTCTGGACTAATGGTTAAGGTCTTAACTCTTACTCTGGACTAATGGTTAAGGTCTTAACTCTTACTCTGCCATCATGGTTAAGGTCTTAACTCTTACTGTGGACTAATGGTTAAGGTCTCAACTCTTACTCTGGCATCATGGTTAAAGTCTTAGACTCATACTCTGGCATCATGGTTAAGGTCTTAACTCTTACTCTGGACTAATGGTTAGGGGCTTAACTCTTACTCTGGCATCATGGTTAGGGTCTTAGACTCTTACTCTGGACTAATGGTTAAGGTCTTAACTCTTACTCTGGACTAATGGTTAAGGTCTTAACTCTTACTCTGGCATCATGGTTAAGGTCTTAACTCTAACTCTGGACTAATGGTTAAGGTCTTAACTCTTACTCTGGACTAATGGTTAAGGTCTTAACTCTTACTCTGGCATCATGGTTAAGGTCTTAACTCTGGCATCATGGTTAAGGTCTTAACTCTTACTCTGGACTAATGGTTAAGGTCTTAACTCTTACTCTGCCATCATGGTTAAGGTCTTAGACTCTTACTCTGGACTAATGGTTAAGGTCTTAACTCACACTCTGGACTAATGGTTAAGGTCTTAGACTCTTACTCTGGACTAATGGTTAAGGTCTTCACTCTTACTCTGGACTAATGGTTAAGGTCTTAACTCTTACTCTGGCATCATGGTTAAGGTCTTAACTCTTACTCTGGCATCATGGTTAAGGTCTTAACTCTTACTCTGGCATCATCGTTAAGGTCTTAACTCTTACTCTGGACTAATGGTTAAGGTCTTAACTCTTACTCTGGCATCATGGTTAAGGTATTAACTCTTACTCTGGACTATTGGTTAAGGTCTTAACTCTTACTCTGTACTGATGGTTAAGGTCTTAACTCTTACTCTGGCATCATGGTTGAGGTCTTAACTCTTACTCTGGACTAATGGTTAAGGTCTTAACTCTTACTCCGGACTAATGGTTAAGGTCTTAACTCTTACTCTGGCATCATGGTTTAGGTCTTAACTCTTACTCTGGCATCATGGTTTAGGTCTTAGACTCTTACACTGGACTAATGGTTAAGGTCTTAACTCTTACTCTGGCATCATGGTTAAGGTCTTAACTCTTACTCTGGACTAATGGTTAAGGTCTGAACTCTTACTCTGGACTAATGGTTAAGGTCTTAACTCTTACTCTGGACTAATGGTTAAGGTCTGAACTCTTACTCTGGACTAATGGTTAAGGTCTTAACTCTTACTCTGGACTAATGGTTTAGGTCTTAGACTCTTACTCTGGACTAATGGTTAAGGTCTTAACTCTTACTCTGGCATCATGGTTAAGGTCTTAACTCTTACTCTGGACTAATGGTTAAGGTCTGAACTCTTACTCTGGCATCATGGTTAAGGTCTTAACTCTTACTCTGGACTAATGGTTAAGGTCTGAACTCTTACTCTGGACTAATGGTTAAGGTCTTAACTCTTACTCTGGACTAATGGTTAAGGTCTTAACTCTTACTCTGGACTAATGGTTAAGGTCTTACCTCTTACTCTGGACTAATGGTTAAGGTCTTAACTCTTACTCTGGACTAATAGTTAAGATCTTAACTCTTACTCTAAACTAATGGTTAAGGTTTTAACTCTTACTCTGGCATCATGGTTAAGGTCTTCGACTCTTACTCTGGACTAATGGTTAAGGTCTTAACTCTTACTCTGGACTAATGGTTAAGGTCTTAACTCTTACTCTGGCATCATGGTTAAGGTCTTATCTCTTACTCTGGACTAATGGTTAAGGTCTTAACTCTTACTCTGGGCTAATGGTTAAGGTCTTAACTCTTACTCTGGACTAATGGTTAAGGTCTTATCTCTTACTCTGGACTCATGGTTAAGGTCTTAGACTCTTACTCTGGCATCATGAATAAGGTCTTAGACTCTTACTCTGGACTACTGGTTAATGTCTTAACTCTTAATCTGGCATCATGGTTAAGGTCTTAACTCTCACTCTGGCATCATGGTTAAGGTCTTAACTCTTACTCTGTACTCATGGTTAAGGTCTTAACTCTTACTCTGGCATCATGGTTAAGGTCTTAACTCTTACTCTGGACTAATGGTTAAGGTCTTAACTCTTACTCTGAACTAATGGTTAAGGTCTTAACTCTTACTCTGGACTAATGGTTAAGGTCTTAACTCTTACTCTGGACTAATGGTTAAGGTCTTAACTCTTACTCTGGCATCATCGTTAAGGTCTTAACTCTTACTCTGGCATCATGGTTAAGGTCTTAACTCTAACTCTGGACTAATGGTTAAGGTCTTAACTCTTTCTCTGGACCAATGGTTAAGGTCTTAACTCTTACTCCGGCATCATGGTTAAGGTCTTAACTCTTACTCTGGACTAATGGTTAAGGTCTTAACCCTTACTCTGGCATCATGGTTAAGGTCTTAGACTCATACTCTGGCATCATGGTTAAGGTCTTAAATCTTACTCTGGACTAATGGTTAAGGTCTTAAATCTTACTCTGGCATCATGGTTAAGGTCTTAACTCTTACTCTGGACTAATGGTTAAGGTCTTAACTCTTACTCTGGCATCATGGTTAAGGTCTTAACTCTTACTCTGGACTAATGGTTAAGGTCTTAACTCTTACTCTGGACTAATGGTTAAGGTCTTAACTCTTACTCTGGACTAATGGTTAAGGTCTTAACCCTTACTCTGGCATCATGGTTAAGGTCTTAGACTCTTACTCTGGCATCATGGTTAAGGTCTTAAATCTTACTCTGGACTAATGGTTAAGGTCTTAACTCTTACTCTGGCATCATGGTTAAGGTCTTAACTCTTACTCTGGACTAATGGTTAAGGTCTTAACTCTTACTCTGGCATCATGGTTAAGGTCTTAACTCTTACTCTGGACTAATGGTTATGGTCTTAGACTCTTACTCTGGCATCATGTTTAAGGTCTTAACTCTGACTCTGGCATCATGGTTAAGGTCTTAGACATCTTTCTCTGGAATAATGGTTAAGGTCTTAACTCTTACTCTGGCATCACGGTTAAGGTCTTAACTCTTACTCTGGACAAATGGTTAAGGTCTTAACTCTTACTCTGGACTAATGGTTAAGGTCTTAACTCTTACTCTGGACTAATGGTTAAGGTCTTAACTCTTACTCTGGACTAATGGTTAAGGTCTTAACTCTTACTCTGGACTAATGGTTAAGGTCTTAGACTCTTACTCTGGCATCATGGTTAAGGTCTTAACTCCTACTCTGGCATCATGGTTAAGGTCTTAACTCTTACTCTGGACTAATGGTTAAGGTCTTAACTCTTACTCTGGCATCACGGTTAAGGTCTTAACTCTTACTCTGGACTAATGGTTAAGGTCTTAACTCTTACTCTGGGCTAATGGTTAAGGTCTTAACTCTTACTCTGGACTAATGGTTAAGGTTTTAACTCTTACTCTGGCATCATGGTTAAGGTCTTAACTCTTACTCTGGACTAATGGTTAAGGTCTTAACTCTTACTCTGGACTATTGGTTAAGGCCTTAACTCTTACTCTGGGCTAATGATTAAGGTCTTAACTCTTACTCTGGCATCATGGTTAAGGTCTTAACTCTTACTCTGGACTAATGGTTAAGGTCTTAACTCTTACTCTGGACTAATGGTTAAGATCCTAACTCTTACTCTAGACTAATGGTTAAGGTTTTAACTCTTACTCTGGCATCATGGTTAAGGTCTTCGACTCTTACTCTGGACTAATGGTTAAGGTCTTAACTCTTACTCTGGACTAATGGTTAAGGTCTTAACTCTTACTCTGGCATCATGGTTAAGGTCTTAACTCTTACTCTGGACTAATGGTTAAGGTCTTAACTCTTACTCTGGGCTAATGGTTAAGGTCTTAACTCTTACTCTGGACTAATGGTTAAGGTCTTAACTCTTTCTCTGGGCTAATGGTTAAGGTCTTATCTCTTACTCTGGACTAATGGTTAAGGTCTTAGGCTCTTACTCTGGCATCATGAATAAGGTCTTAGACTCTTACTCTGGACTACTGGTTAATGTCTTAACTCTTACTCTGGCATCATGGTTAAGGTCTTAACTCTCACTCTGGCATCATGGTTAAGGTCTTAACTCTTACTCTGTACTCATGGTTAAGGTCTTAACTCTTACTCTGGCATCATGGTTAAGGTCTTCACTCTTACTCTGGACTAATGGTTAAGGTCTTAACTCTTACTCTGGACTAATGGTTAAGGTCTTAACTCTTACTCTGGCATCATGGTTAAGGTCTTAACTCTTACTCTGGACTAATGGTTAAGGTCTTAACTCTTACTCCGGACTAATGGTTAAGGTCTTAACTCTTACTCTGGCATCATGGTTTAGGTCTTAACTCTTACTCTGGCATCATGGTTTAGGTCTTAGACTCTTACTCTGGACTAATGGTTAAGGTCTTAACTCTTACTCTGGCATCATGGTTAAGGTCTTAACTCTTACTCTGGACTAATGGTTAAGGTCTGAACTCTTACTCTGGACTAATGGTTAAGGTCTTAACTCTTACTCTGGACTAATGGTTAAGGTCTGAACTCTTACTCTGGACTAATGGTTAAGGTCTTAACTCTTACTCTGGCATCATGGTTAAGGTCTTATCTCTTACTCTGGACTAATGGTTAAGGTCTTAACTCTTACTCTGGGCTAATGGTTAAGGTCTTAACTCTTACTCTGGACTAATGGTTAAGGTCTTATCTCTTACTCTGGACTCATGGTTAAGGTCTTAGACTCTTACTCTGGCATCATGAATAAGGTCTTAGACTCTTACTCTGGACTACTGGTTAATGTCTTAACTCTTAATCTGGCATCATGGTTAAGGTCTTAACTCTCACTCTGGCATCATGGTTAAGGTCTTAACTCTTACTCTGTACTCATGGTTAAGGTCTTAACTCTTACTCTGGCATCATGGTTAAGGTCTTAACTCTTACTCTGGACTAATGGTTAAGGTCTTAACTCTTACTCTGGACTAATGGTTAAGGTCTTAACTCTTACTCTGGCATCATGGTTAAGGTCTTAACTCTTACTCTGGACTAATGGTTAAGGTCTTAACTCTTACTCCGGACTAATGGTTAAGGTCTTAACTCTTACTCTGGCATCATGGTTTAGGTCTTAACTCTTACTCTGGCATCATGGTTTAGGTCTTAGACTCTTACTCTGGACTAATGGTTAAGGTCTTAACTCTTACTCTGGCATCATGGTTAAGGTCTTAACTCTTACTCTGGACTAATGGTTAAGGTCTGAACTCTTACTCTGGACTAATGGTTAAGGTCTTAACTCTTACTCTGGACTAATGGTTAAGGTCTGAACTCTTACTCTGGACTAATGGTTAAGGTCTTAACTCTTACTCTGGCATCATGGTTAAGGTCTTATCTCTTACTCTGGACTAATGGTTAAGGTCTTAACTCTTACTCTGGGCTAATGGTTAAGGTCTTAACTCTTACTCTGGACTAATGGTTAAGGTCTTATCTCTTACTCTGGACTCATGGTTAAGGTCTTAGACTCTTACTCTGGCATCATGAATAAGGTCTTAGACTCTTACTCTGGACTACTGGTTAATGTCTTAACTCTTAATCTGGCATCATGGTTAAGGTCTTAACTCTCACTCTGGCATCATGGTTAAGGTCTTAACTCTTACTCTGTACTCATGGTTAAGGTCTTAACTCTTACTCTGGCATCATGGTTAAGGTCTTAACTCTTACTCTGGACTAATGGTTAAGGTCTTAACTCTTACTCTGAACTAATGGTTAAGGTCTTAACTCTTACTCTGGACTAATGGTTAAGGTCTTAACTCTTACTCTGGACTAATGGTTAAGGTCTTAACTCTTACTCTGGCATCATCGTTAAGGTCTTAACTCTTACTCTGGCATCATGGTTAAGGTCTTAACTCTAACTCTGGACTAATGGTTAAGGTCTTAACTCTTTCTCTGGACCAATGGTTAAGGTCTTAACTCTTACTCCGGCATCATGGTTAAGGTCTTAACTCTTACTCTGGACTAATGGTTAAGGTCTTAACCCTTACTCTGGCATCATGGTTAAGGTCTTAGACTCATACTCTGGCATCATGGTTAAGGTCTTAAATCTTACTCTGGACTAATGGTTAAGGTCTTAAATCTTACTCTGGCATCATGGTTAAGGTCTTAACTCTTACTCTGGACTAATGGTTAAGGTCTTAACTCTTACTCTGGCATCATGGTTAAGGTCTTAACTCTTACTCTGGACTAATGGTTAAGGTCTTAACTCTTACTCTGGACTAATGGTTAAGGTCTTAACTCTTACTCTGGACTAATGGTTAAGGTCTTAACTCTTACTCTGGACTAATGGTTAAGGTCTTAACCCTTACTCTGGCATCATGGTTAAGGTCTTAGACTCTTACTCTGGCATCATGGTTAAGGTCTTAAATCTTACTCTGGACTAATGGTTAAGGTCTTAACTCTTACTCTGGCATCATGGTTAAGGTCTTAACTCTTACTCTGGACTAATGGTTAAGGTCTTAACTCTTACTCTGGCATCATGGTTAAGGTCTTAACTCTTACTCTGGACTAATGGTTATGGTCTTAGACTCTTACTCTGGCATCATGTTTAAGGTCTTAACTCTGACTCTGGCATCATGGTTAAGGTCTTAGACTCTTACTCTGGAATAATGGTTAAGGTCTTAACTCTTACTCTGGCATCACGGTTAAGGTCTTAACTCTTACTCTGGCATCATGGTTAAGGTCTTAACTCTTACTCTGGACTAATGGTTAAGGTCTTAACTCTTACTCTGGACTAATGGTTAAGGTCTTAACTCTTACTCTGGACTAATGGTTAAGGTCTTAACTCTTACTCTGGACTAATGGTTAAGGTCTTAACTCTTACTCTGGACTAATGGTTAAGGTCTTAACTCTTACTCTGGACTATTGGTTAAGGCCTTAACTCTTACTCTGGGCTAATGATTAAGGTCTTAACTCTTACTCTGGCATCATGGTTAAGGTCTTAACTCTTACTCTGGACTAATGGTTAAGGTCTTAACTCTTACTCTGAACTAATGGTTAAGATCTTAACTCTTACTCTAGACTAATGGTTAAGGTTTTAACTCTTACTCTGGCATCATGGTTAAGGTCTTCGACTCTTACTCTGGACTAATGGTTAAGGTCTTAACTCTTACTCTGGACTAATGGTTAAGGTCTTAACTCTTACTCTGGCATCATGGTTAAGGTCTTAACTCTTACTCTGGACTAATGGTTAAGGTCTTAACTCTTACTCTGAGCTAATGGTTAAGGTCTTAACCATTACTCTGGACTAATGGTTAAGGTCTTAACTCTTTCTCTGGACTAATGGTTAAGGTCTTATCTCTTACTCTGGACTAATGGTTAAGGTCTTAGGCTCTTACTCTGGCATCATGAATAAGGTCTTAGACTCTTACTCTGGACTACTGGTTAATGTCTTAACTCTTACTCTGGCATCATGGTTAAGGTCTTAACTCTCACTCTGGCATCATGGTTAAGGTCTTAACTCTTACTCTGTACTCATGGTTAAGGTCTTAACTCTTACTCTGGCATCATGGTTAAGGTCTTCACTCTTACTCTGGACTAATGGTTAAGGTCTTAACTCTTACTCTGGACTAATGGTTAAGGTCTTAACTCTTACTCTGGCATCATGGTTAAGGTCTTAACTCTTACTCTGGACTAATGGTTAAGGTCTTAACTCTTACTCCGGACTAATGGTTAAGGTCTTAACTCTTACTCTGGCATCATGGTTTAGGTCTTAACTCTTACTCTGGCATCATGGTTTAGGTCTTAGACTCTTACTCTGGACTAATGGTTAAGGTCTTAACTCTTACTCTGGCATCATGGTTAAGGTCTTAACTCTTACTCTGGACTAATGGTTAAGGTCTGAACTCTTACTCTGGACTAATGGTTAAGGTCTTAACTCTTACTCTGGACTAATGGTTAAGGTCTGAACTCTTACTCTGGACTAATGGTTAAGGTCTTAACTCTTACTCTGGACTAATGGTTTAGGTCTTAGACTCTTACTCTGGACTAATGGTTAAGGTCTTAACTCTTACTCTGGCATCATGGTTAAGGTCTTAACTCTTACTCTGGACTAATGGTTAAGGTCTGAACTCTTACTCTGGCATCATGGTTAAGGTCTTAACTCTTACTCTGGACTAATGGTTAAGGTCTTAACTCTTACTCTGGACTAATGGTTAAGGTCTTAACTCTTACTCTGGACTAATGGTTAAGGTCTTACCTCTTACTCTGGACTAATGGTTAAGGTCTTAACTCTTACTCTGGACTAATGGTTAAGATCTTAACTCTTACTCTAAACTAATGGTTAAGGTTTTAACTCTTACTCTGGCATCATGGTTAAGGTCTTCGACTCTTACTCTGGACTAATGGTTAAGGTCTTAACTCTTACTCTGGACTAATGGTTAAGGTCTTAACTCTTACTCTGGCATCATGGTTAAGGTCTTATCTCTTACTCTGGACTAATGGTTAAGGTCTTAACTCTTACTCTGGGCTAATGGTTAAGGTCTTAACTCTTACTCTGGACTAATGGTTAAGGTCTTATCTCTTACTCTGGACTCATGGTTAAGGTCTTAGACTCTTACTCTGGCATCATGAATAAGGTCTTAGACTCTTACTCTGGACTACTGGTTAATGTCTTAACTCTTAATCTGGCATCATGGTTAAGGTCTTAACTCTCACTCTGGCATCATGGTTAAGGTCTTAACTCTTACTCTGTACTCATGGTTAAGGTCTTAACTCTTACTCTGGCATCATGGTTAAGGTCTTAACTCTTACTCTGGACTAATGGTTAAGGTCTTAACTCTTACTCTGAACTAATGGTTAAGGTCTTAACTCTTACTCTGGACTAATGGTTAAGGTCTTAACTCTTACTCTGGACTAATGGTTAAGGTCTTAACTCTTACTCTGGCATCATCGTTAAGGTCTTAACTCTTACTCTGGCATCATGGTTAAGGTCTTAACTCTAACTCTGGACTAATGGTTAAGGTCTTAACTCTTTCTCTGGACCAATGGTTAAGGTCTTAACTCTTACTCCGGCATCATGGTTAAGGTCTTAACTCTTACTCTGGACTAATGGTTAAGGTCTTAACCCTTACTCTGGCATCATGGTTAAGGTCTTAGACTCATACTCTGGCATCATGGTTAAGGTCTTAAATCTTACTCTGGACTAATGGTTAAGGTCTTAAATCTTACTCTGGCATCATGGTTAAGGTCTTAACTCTTACTCTGGACTAATGGTTAAGGTCTTAACTCTTACTCTGGCATCATGGTTAAGGTCTTAACTCTTACTCTGGACTAATGGTTAAGGTCTTAACTCTTACTCTGGACTAATGGTTAAGGTCTTAACTCTTACTCTGGACTAATGGTTAAGGTCTTAACTCTTACTCTGGACTAATGGTTAAGGTCTTAACTCTTACTCTGGACTAATGGTTAAGGTCTTAACCCTTACTCTGGCATCATGGTTAAGGTCTTAGAATCTTACTCTGGCATCATGGTTAAGGTCTTAAATCTTACTCTGGACTAATGGTTAAGGTCTTAACTCTTACTCTGGCATCATGGTTAAGGTCTTAACTCTTACTCTGGACTAATGGTTAAGGTCTTAACTCTTACTCTGGCATCATGGTTAAGGTCTTAACTCTTACTCTGGACTAATGGTTATGGTCTTAGACTCTTACTCTGGCATCATGTTTAAGGTCTTAACTCTGACTCTGGCATCATGGTTAAGGTCTTAGACTCTTACTCTGGAATAATGGTTAAGGTCTTAACTCTTACTCTGGCATCACGGTTAAGGTCTTAACTCTTACTCTGGACAAATGGTTAAGGTCTTAACTCTTACTCTGGACTAATGGTTAAGGTCTTAACTCTTACTCTGGACTAATGGTTAAGGTCTTAACTCTTACTCTGGACTAATGGTTAAGGTCTTAACTCTTACTCTGGACTAATGGTTAAGGTCTTAGACTCTTACTCTGGCATCATGGTTAAGGTCTTAACTCCTACTCTGGCATCATGGTTAAGGTCTTAACTCTTACTCTGGACTAATGGTTAAGGTCTTAACTCTTACTCTGGCATCACGGTTAAGGTCTTAACTCTTACTCTGGACTAATGGTTAAGGTCTTAACTCTTACTCTGGGCTAATGGTTAAGGTCTTAACTCTTACTCTGGACTAATGGTTAAGGTTTTAACTCTTACTCTGGCATCATGGTTAAGGTCTTAACTCTTACTCTGGACTAATGGTTAAGGTCTTAACTCTTACTCTGGACTATTGGTTAAGGCCTTAACTCTTACTCTGGGCTAATGATTAAGGTCTTAACTCTTACTCTGGCATCATGGTTAAGGTCTTAACTCTTACTCTGGACTAATGGTTAAGGTCTTAACTCTTACTCTGGACTAATGGTTAAGATCTTAACTCTTACTCTAGACTAATGGTTAAGGTTTTAACTCTTACTCTGGCATCATGGTTAAGGTCTTCGACTCTTACTCTGGACTAATGGTTAAGGTCTTAACTCTTACTCTGGACTAATGGTTAAGGTCTTAACTCTTACTCTGGCATCATGGTTAAGGTCTTAACTCTTACTCTGGACTAATGGTTAAGGTCTTAACTCTTACTCTGAGCTAATGGTTAAGGTCTTAACTCTTACTCTGGACTAATGGTTAAGGTCTTAACTCTTTCTCTGGACTAATGGTTAAGGTCTTATCTCTTACTCTGGACTAATGGTTAAGGTCTTAGGCTCTTACTCTGGCATCATGAATAAGGTCTTAGACTCTTACTCTGGACTACTGGTTAATGTCTTAACTCTTACTCTGGCATCATGGTTAAGGTCTTAACTCTCACTCTGGCATCATGGTTAAGGTCTTAACTCTTACTCTGTACTCATGGTTAAGGTCTTAACTCTTACTCTGGCATCATGGTTAAGGTCTTCACTCTTACTCTGGACTAATGGTTAAGGTCTTAACTCTTACTCTGGACTAATGGTTAAGGTCTTAACTCTTACTCTGGCATCATGGTTAAGGTCTTAACTCTTACTCTGGACTAATGGTTAAGGTCTTAACTCTTACTCCGGACTAATGGTTAAGGTCTTAACTCTTACTCTGGCATCATGGTTTAGGTCTTAACTCTTACTCTGGCATCATGGTTTAGGTCTTAGACTCTTACTCTGGACTAATGGTTAAGGTCTTAACTCTTACTCTGGCATCATGGTTAAGGTCTTAACTCTTACTCTGGACTAATGGTTAAGGTCTGAACTCTTACTCTGGACTAATGGTTAAGGTCTTAACTCTTACTCTGGACTAATGGTTAAGGTCTGAACTCTTACTCTGGACTAATGGTTAAGGTCTTAACTCTTACTCTGGCATCATGGTTAAGGTCTTATCTCTTACTCTGGACTAATGGTTAAGGTCTTAACTCTTACTCTGGGCTAATGGTTAAGGTCTTAACTCTTACTCTGGACTAATGGTTAAGGTCTTATCTCTTACTCTGGACTCATGGTTAAGGTCTTAGACTCTTACTCTGGCATCATGAATAAGGTCTTAGACTCTTACTCTGGACTACTGGTTAATGTCTTAACTCTTAATCTGGCATCATGGTTAAGGTCTTAACTCTCACTCTGGCATCATGGTTAAGGTCTTAACTCTTACTCTGTACTCATGGTTAAGGTCTTAACTCTTACTCTGGCATCATGGTTAAGGTCTTAACTCTTACTCTGGACTAATGGTTAAGGTCTTAACTCTTACTCTGAACTAATGGTTAAGGTCTTAACTCTTACTCTGGACTAATGGTTAAGGTCTTAACTCTTACTCTGGACTAATGGTTAAGGTCTTAACTCTTACTCTGGCATCATCGTTAAGGTCTTAACTCTTACTCTGGCATCATGGTTAAGGTCTTAACTCTAACTCTGGACTAATGGTTAAGGTCTTAACTCTTTCTCTGGACCAATGGTTAAGGTCTTAACTCTTACTCCGGCATCATGGTTAAGGTCTTAACTCTTACTCTGGACTAATGGTTAAGGTCTTAACCCTTACTCTGGCATCATGGTTAAGGTCTTAGACTCATACTCTGGCATCATGGTTAAGGTCTTAAATCTTACTCTGGACTAATGGTTAAGGTCTTAAATCTTACTCTGGCATCATGGTTAAGGTCTTAACTCTTACTCTGGACTAATGGTTAAGGTCTTAACTCTTACTCTGGCATCATGGTTAAGGTCTTAACTCTTACTCTGGACTAATGGTTAAGGTCTTAACTCTTACTCTGGACTAATGGTTAAGGTCTTAACTCTTACTCTGGACTAATGGTTAAGGTCTTAACTCTTACTCTGGCATCATGGTTAAGGTCTTAACTCTTACTCTGGACTAATGGTTATGGTCTTAGACTCTTACTCTGGCATCATGTTTAAGGTCTTAACTCTGACTCTGGCATCATGGTTAAGGTCTTAGACTCTTACTCTGGAATAATGGTTAAGGTCTTAACTCTTACTCTGGCATCACGGTTAAGGTCTTAACTCTTACTCTGGACAAATGGTTAAGGTCTTAACTCTTACTCTGGACTAATGGTTAAGGTCTTAACTCTTACTCTGGACTAATGGTTAAGGTCTTAACTCTTACTCTGGACTAATGGTTAAGGTCTTAACTCTTACTCTGGACTAATGGTTAAGGTCTTAGACTCTTACTCTGGCATCATGGTTAAGGTCTTAACTCCTACTCTGGCATCATGGTTAAGGTCTTAACTCTTACTCTGGACTAATGGTTAAGGTCTTAACTCTTACTCTGGCATCACGGTTAAGGTCTTAACTCTTACTCTGGACTAATGGTTAAGGTCTTAACTCTTACTCTGGGCTAATGGTTAAGGTCTTAACTCTTACTCTGGACTAATGGTTAAGGTTTTAACTCTTACTCTGGCATCATGGTTAAGGTCTTAACTCTTACTCTGGACTAATGGTTAAGGTCTTAACTCTTACTCTGGACTATTGGTTAAGGCCTTAACTCTTACTCTGGGCTAATGATTAAGGTCTTAACTCTTACTCTGGCATCATGGTTAAGGTCTTAACTCTTACTCTGGACTAATGGTTAAGGTCTTAACTCTTACTCTGGACTAATGGTTAAGATCTTAACTCTTACTCTAGACTAATGGTTAAGGTTTTAACTCTTACTCTGGCATCATGGTTAAGGTCTTCGACTCTTACTCTGGACTAATGGTTAAGGTCTTAACTCTTACTCTGGACTAATGGTTAAGGTCTTAACTCTTACTCTGGCATCATGGTTAAGGTCTTAACTCTTACTCTGGACTAATGGTTAAGGTCTTAACTCTTACTCTGAGCTAATGGTTAAGGTCTTAACTCTTACTCTGGACTAATGGTTAAGGTCTTAACTCTTTCTCTGGACTAATGGTTAAGGTCTTATCTCTTACTCTGGACTAATGGTTAAGGTCTTAGGCTCTTACTCTGGCATCATGAATAAGGTCTTAGACTCTTACTCTGGACTACTGGTTAATGTCTTAACTCTTACTCTGGCATCATGGTTAAGGTCTTAACTCTCACTCTGGCATCATGGTTAAGGTCTTAACTCTTACTCTGTACTCATGGTTAAGGTCTTAACTCTTACTCTGGCATCATGGTTAAGGTCTTCACTCTTACTCTGGACTAATGGTTAAGGTCTTAACTCTTACTCTGGACTAATGGTTAAGGTCTTAACTCTTACTCTGGCATCATGGTTAAGGTCTTAACTCTTACTCTGGACTAATGGTTAAGGTCTTAACTCTTACTCCGGACTAATGGTTAAGGTCTTAACTCTTACTCTGGCATCATGGTTTAGGTCTTAACTCTTACTCTGGCATCATGGTTTAGGTCTTAGACTCTTACTCTGGACTAATGGTTAAGGTCTTAACTCTTACTCTGGCATCATGGTTAAGGTCTTAACTCTTACTCTGGACTAATGGTTAAGGTCTGAACTCTTACTCTGGACTAATGGTTAAGGTCTTAACTCTTACTCTGGACTAATGGTTAAGGTCTGAACTCTTACTCTGGACTAATGGTTAAGGTCTTAACTCTTACTCTGGACTAATGGTTTAGGTCTTAGACTCTTACTCTGGACTAATGGTTAAGGTCTTAACTCTTACTCTGGCATCATGGTTAAGGTCTTAACTCTTACTCTGGACTAATGGTTAAGGTCTGAACTCTTACTCTGGCATCATGGTTAAGGTCTTAACTCTTACTCTGGACTAATGGTTAAGGTCTGAACTCTTACTCTGGACTAATGGTTAAGGTCTTAACTCTTACTCTGGACTAATGGTTAAGGTCTTAACTCTTACTCTGGACTAATGGTTAAGGTCTTACCTCTTACTCTGGACTAATGGTTAAGGTCTTAACTCTTACTCTGGACTAATGGTTAAGATCTTAACTCTTACTCTAAACTAATGGTTAAGGTTTTAACTCTTACTCTGGCATCATGGTTAAGGTCTTCGACTCTTACTCTGGACTAATGGTTAAGGTCTTAACTCTTACTCTGGACTAATGGTTAAGGTCTTAACTCTTACTCTGGCATCATGGTTAAGGTCTTATCTCTTACTCTGGACTAATGGTTAAGGTCTTAACTCTTACTCTGGGCTAATGGTTAAGGTCTTAACTCTTACTCTGGACTAATGGTTAAGGTATTATCTCTTACTCTGGACTCATGGTTAAGGTCTTAGACTCTTACTCTGGCATCATGAATAAGGTCTTAGACTCTTACTCTGGACTACTGGTTAATGTCTTAACTCTTAATCTGGCATCATGGTTAAGGTCTTAACTCTCACTCTGGCATCATGGTTAAGGTCTTAACTCTTACTCTGTACTCATGGTTAAGGTCTTAACTCTTACTCTGGCATCATGGTTAAGGTCTTAACTATTACTCTGGACTAATGGTTAAGGTCTTAACTCTTACTCTGAACTAATGGTTAAGGTCTTAACTCTTACTCTGGCATCATGGTTAAGGTCTTAACTCTTACTCTGGACTAATGGTTAAGGTCTTAACTCTTACTCCAGACTAATGGTTAAGGTCTTAACTCTTACTCTGGCATCATGGTTTAGGTCTTAACTCTTACTCTGGCATCATGGTTTAGGTCTTAGACTCTTACTCTGGACTAATGGTTAAGGTCTTAACTCTTACTCTGGCATCATGGTTAAGGTCTTTACTCTTACTCTGGACTAATGGTTAAGATCTGAACTCTTACTCTGGACTAATGGTTAAGGTCTTAACTCTTACTCTGGACTAATGGTTAAGGTCTTAGACTCTTACTCTCGACTAATGGTTAAGGTCTTAACTCTTACTCTGGCATCATGGTTAAGGTCTTAGACTCTTACTCTGGACTAATGGTTAAGGTCTTAACTCATACTCTGGACTAACGGTTAAGGTCTTAGACTCTTACTCTGGACTAATGGTTAAGGTCTTAACTCTTACTCTGGACTAATGGTTAAGGTCTTAACTCTTACTCTGGACTAATGGTTAAGGTCTTAACTTTTACTCTGGCATCATGGTTAAGGTCTTAACTCTTACTCTGGACTAATGGTTAAGGTCTTAACTCTTACTCTTGACTAATGGTTAAGGTCTTAACTCTTACTCTGGACTAATGGTTAAGGTCTTAGACTCTTACTCTGGCATCATGGTTAAGGTCTTAACTCTTACTCTGGCATCATCGTTAAGGTCTTAACTCTTACTCTGGCATCATGGTTAAGGTCTTAACTCTTACTCTGGACTAATGGTTAAGGTCTTAACTCTTACTCTGGCATCATGGTTAAGGTATTAACTCTTACTCTGGCATCATGGTTAAGGTCTTAACTCTTACTCTGGACTAATGGTTAAGGTCTTAACTCTTACTCTGGACTAATGGTTAAGGTCTTAACTCTTACTCTGCCATCATGGTTAAGGTCTTAACTCTTACTCTGGCATCATGGTTAAGGTCTTAACTCTTACTCTGGACTAATGGTTAAGGTCTTAGACTCTTACTCTGGACTAATGGTTAATGTCTTAACTCTTACTCTGGACTAATGGTTAAGGTCTCAACTCTTACTCAGGACTAATGGTTAAGGTCTTAACTCTTACTCTGGCATCATGGTTAAGGTCTTAACTCTTACTCTGGACTAATGGTTAAGGTCTTAACTCTTACTCTGGCATCATGGTTAAGGTCTTAGACTCTTACTCTGGAATAATGGTTAAGGTCTTAACTCTTACTCTGGCATCACGGTTAAGGTCTTAACTCTTACTCTGGACTAATGGTTAAGGTCTTAACTCTTACTCTGGACTAATGGTTAAGGTCTTAACTCTTACTCTGGACTAATGGTTAAGGTCTTAACTCTTACTCTGGACTAATGGTTAAGGTCTTAACTCTTACTCTGGACTAATGGTTAAGGTCTTAGACTCTTACTCTGGCATCATGGTTAAGGTCTTAACTCCTACTCTGGCATCAAGGTTAAGGTCTTAACTGTTACTCTGGACTAATGGTTAAGGTCTTAACTCTTACTCTGGCATCACGGTTAAGGTCTTAACTCTTACTCTGGACTAATGGTTAAGGTCTTAACTCTTACTCTGGGCTAATGGTTAAGGTCTTAACTCTTACTCTGGACTAATGGTTAAGGTTTTAACTCTTACTCTGGCATCATGGTTAAGGTCTTAACTCTTACTCTGGACTAATGGTTAAGGTCTTAACTCTTACTCTGGACTATTGGTTAAGGCCTTAACTCTTACTCTGGGCTAATGATTAAGGTCTTAACTCTTACTCTGCATCATGGTTAAGGTCTTAACTCTTACTCTGGACTAATGGTTAAGGTCTTAACTCTTACTCTGGACTAATGGTTAAGATCTTAACTCTTACTCTAGACTAATGGTTAAGGTTTTAACTCTTACTCTGGCATCATGGTTAAGGTCTTCGACTCTTACTCTGGACTAATGGTTAAGGTCTTAACTCTTACTCTGGACTAATGGTTAAGGTCTTAACTCTTACTCTGGCATCATGGTTAAGGTCTTAACTCTTACTCTGGACTAATGGTTAAGGTCTTAACTCTTACTCTGAGCTAATGGTTAAGGTCTTAACTCTTACTCTGGACTAATGGTTAAGGTCTTAACTCTTTCTCTGGACTAATGGTTAAGGTCTTATCTCTTACTCCGGACTAATGGTTAAGGTCTTAGGCTCTTACTCTGGCATCATGAATAAGGTCTTAGACTCTTACTCTGGACTACTGGTTAATGTCTTAACTCTTACTCTGGCATCATGGTTAAGGTCTTAACTCTCACTCTGGCATCATGGTTAAGGTCTTAACTCTTACTCTGTACTCATGGTTAAGGTCTTAACTCTTACTCTGGCATCATGGTTAAGGTCTTCACTCTTACTCTGGACTAATGGTTAAGGTCTTAACTCTTACTCTGGACTAATGGTTAAGGTCTTAACTCTTACTCTGGCATCATGGTTAAGGTCTTAACTCTTACTCTGGACTAATGGTTAAGGTCTTAACTCTTACTCCGGACTAATGGTTAAGGTCTTAACTCTTACTCTGGCATCATGGTTTAGGTCTTAACTCTTACTCTGGCATCATGGTTTAGGTCTTAGACTCTTACTCTGGACTAATGGTTAAGGTCTTAACTCTTACTCTGGCATCATGGTTAAGGTCTTAACTCTTACTCTGGACTAATGGTTAAGGTCTGAACTCTTACTCTGGACTAATGGTTAAGGTCTTAACTCTTACTCTGGACTAATGGTTAAGGTCTGAACTCTTACTCTGGACTAATGGTTAAGGTCTTAACTCTTACTCTGGACTAATGGTTTAGGTCTTAGACTCTTACTCTGGACTAATGGTTAAGGTCTTAACTCTTACTCTGGCATCATGGTTAAGGTCTTAACTCTTACTCTGGACTAATGGTTAAGGTCTGAACTCTTACTCTGGCATCATGGTTAAGGTCTTAACTCTTACTCTGGACTAATGGTTAAGGTCTGAACTCTTACTCTGGACTAATGGTTAAGGTCTTAACTCTTACTCTGGACTAATGGTTAAGGTCTTAACTCTTACTCTGGACTAATGGTTAAGGTCTTACCTCTTACTCTGGACTAATGGTTAAGGTCTTAACTCTTACTCTGGACTAATGGTTAAGATCTTAACTCTTACTCTAAACTAATGGTAAAGGTTTTAACTCTTACTCTGGCATCATGGTTAAGGTCTTCGACTCTTACTCTGGACTAATGGTTAAGGTCTTAACTCTTACTCTGGACTAATGGTTAAGGTCTTAACTCTTACTCTGGCATCATGGTTAAGGTCTTATCTCTTACTCTGGACTAATGGTTAAGGTCTTAACTCTTACTCTGGGCTAATGGTTAAGGTCTTAACTCTTACTCTGGACTAATGGTTAAGGTCTTATCTCTTACTCTGGACTCATGGTTAAGGTCTTAGACTCTTACTCTGGCATCATGAATAAGGTCTTAGACTCTTACTCTGGACTACTGGTTAATGTCTTAACTCTTAATCTGGCATCATGGTTAAGGTCTTAACTCTCACTCTGGCATCATGGTTAAGGTCTTAACTCTTACTCTGTACTCATGGTTAAGGTCTTAACTCTTACTCTGGCATCATGGTTAAGGTCTTAACTCTTACTCTGGACTAATGGTTAAGGTCTTAACTCTTACTCTGAACTAATGGTTAAGGTCTTAACTCTTACTCTGGCATCATGGTTAAGGTCTTAACTCTTACTCTGGACTAATGGTTAAGGTCTTAACTCTTACTCCAGACTAATGGTTAAGGTCTTAACTCTTACTCTGGCATCATGGTTTAGGTCTTAACTCTTACTCTGGCATCATGGTTTAGGTCTTAGACTCTTTCTCTGGACTAATGGTTAAGGTCTTAACTCTTACTCTGGCATCATGGTTAAGGTCTTTACTCTTACTCTGGACTAATGGTTAAGATCTGAACTCTTACTCTGGACTAATGGTTAAGGTCTTAACTCTTACTCTGGACTAATGGTTAAGGTCTTAGACTCTTACTCTCGACTAATGGTTAAGGTCTTAACTCTTACTCTGGCATCATGGTTAAGGTCCTAGACTCTTACTCTGGACTAATGGTTAAGGTCTTAACTCATACTCTGGACTAATGGTTAAGGTCTTAGACTCTTACTCTGGACTAATGGTTAAGGTCTTAACTCTTACTCTGGACTAATGGTTAAGGTCTTAACTCTTACTCTGGACTAATGGTTAAGGTCTTAACTTTTACTCTGGCATCATGGTTAAAGTCTTAACTCTTACTCTGGACTAATGGTTAAGGTCTTAACTCTTACTCTTGACTAATGGTTAAGGTCTTAACTCTTACTCTGGACTAATGGTTAAGGTCTTAGACTCTTACTCTGGCATCATGGTTAAGGTCTTAACTCTTACTCTGGCATCATCGTTAAGGTCTTAACTCTTACTCTGGCATCATGGTTAAGGTCTTAACTCTTACTCTGGACTAATGGTTAAGGTCTTAACTCTTACTCTGGCATCATGGTTAAGGTATTAACTCTTACTCTGGCATCATGGTTAAGGTCTTAACTCTTACTCTGGACTAATGGTTAAGGTCTTAACTCTTACTCTGGACTAATGGTTAAGGTCTTAACTCTTACTCTGCCATCATGGTTAAGGTCTTAACTCTTACTCTGGCATCATGGTTAAGGTCTTAACTCTTACTCTGGACTAATGGTTAAGGTCTTAGACTCTTACTCTGGACTAATGGTTAATGTCTTAACTCTTACTCTGGACTAATGGTTAAGGTCTCAACTCTTACTCAGGACTAATGGTTAAGGTCTTAACTCTTACTCTGGCATCATGGTTAAGGTATTAACTCTTACTCTGGCATCATGGTTAAGGTCTTAACTCTTACTCTGGACTAATGGTTAAGGTCTTAACTCTTACTCTGGACTAATGGTTAAGGTCTTAACTCTTACTCTGCCATCATGGTTAAGGTCTTAACTCTTACTGTGGACTAATGGTTAAGGTCTCAACTCTTACTCTGGCATCATGGTTAAAGTCTTAGACTCATACTCTGGCATCATGGTTAAGGTCTTAACTCTTACTCTGGACTAATGGTTAGGGGCTTAACTCTTACTCTGGCATCATGGTTAGGGTCTTAGACTCTTACTCTGGACTAATGGTTAAGGTCTTAACTCTTACTCTGGACTAATGGTTAAGGTCTTAACTCTTACTCTGGCATCATGGTTAAGGTCTTAACTCTAACTCTGGACTAATGGTTAAGGTCTTAACTCTTACTCTGGACTAATGGTTAAGGTCTTAACTCTTACTCTGGCATCATGGTTAAGGTCTTAACTCTGGCATCATGGTTAAGGTCTTAACTCTTACTCTGGACTAATGGTTAAGGTCTTAACTCTTACTCTGCCATCATGGTTAAGGTCTTAGACTCTTACTCTGGACTAATGGTTAAGGTCTTAACTCACACTCTGGACTAATGGTTAAGGTCTTAGACTCTTACTCTGGACTAATGGTTAAGGTCTTCACTCTTACTCTGGACTAATGGTTAAGGTCTTAACTCTTACTCTGGCATCATGGTTAAGGTCTTAACTCTTACTCTGGCATCATGGTTAAGGTCTTAACTCTTACTCTGGCATCATCGTTAAGGTCTTAACTCTTACTCTGGACTAATGGTTAAGGTCTTAACTCTTACTCTGGCATCATGGTTAAGGTATTAACTCTTACTCTGGACTATTGGTTAAGGTCTTAACTCTTACTCTGTACTGATGGTTAAGGTCTTAACTCTTACTCTGGCATCATGGTTGAGGTCTTAACTCTTACTCTGGACTAATGGTTAAGGTCTTAACTCTTACTCTTGACTAATGGTTAAGGTCTTAACTCTTACTCTGGACTTGTTAAGGTCATGACTCTTACTCTGGGCTAATGGTTAAGGTCTTAGACTCTTACTCTGGCATCATGGTTAAGGTCTTAGACTCTTTCTCTGGCATCAAGGTTAAGGTCTTAACTCTTACTCTGGCATCATGGTTAAGGTCTTAACTCTTACTCTGGACTAATGGTTAAGGTCTGAACTCTTACTCTGGACTAATGGTTAAGGTCTTAACTCTTACTCTGGACTAATGGTTAAGGTCTTAGACTCTTACTCTGTACTGATGGTTAAGGTCTTAACTCTTACTCTGGCATCATGGTTAAGGTCTTAACTCTTACTCTGGACTAATGGTTAAGGTCTTAACTCTTACTCTTGACTAATGGTTAAGGTCTTAACTCTTACTCTGGACTAATGGTTAAGGTCTTAGACTCTTACTCTGGCATCATGGTTAAGGTCTTAACTCTTACTCTGGCATCATTGTTAAGGTCTTAACTCTTACTCTGGCATCATGGTTAAGGTTTTAACTCTTACTCTGGACTAATGGTTAAGGTCTTAACTCTTACTCTGGACTAATGGTTAAGGTCTTAACTCTTACTCCGGCATCATGGTTAAGGTCTTAACTCTTACTCTGGACTAATGGTTAAGGTCTTAACTCTTACTCTGGCATCATGGTTAAGGTCTTAGACTCATACTCTGGCATCATGGTTAAGGTCTTAAATCTTACTCTGGACTAATGGTTAAGGTCTTAACTCTTACTCTGGCATCATGGTTAAGGTCTTAGACTCTTACTCTGGAATAATGGTTAAGGTCTTAACTCTTACTCTGGCATCACGGTTAAGGTCCTAACTCTTACTCTGGACTAATGGTTAAGGTCTTAGACTCTTACTCTGGACTAATGGTTAATGTCTTAACTCTTACTCTGGACTAATGGTTAAGGTCTCAACTCATACTCAGGACTAATGGTTAAGGTCTTAACTCTTACTCTGGCATCATGGTTAAGGTATTAACTCTTACTCTGGCATCATGGTTAAGGTCTTAACTCTTACTCTGGACTAATGGTTAAGGTCTTAACTCTTACTCTGGACTAATGGTTAAGGTCTTAACTCTTACTCTGCCATCATGGTTAAGGTCTTAACTCTTACTGTGGACTAATGGTTAAGGTCTCAACTCTTACTCTGGCATCATGGTTAAAGTCTTAGACTCATACTCTGGCATCATGGTTAAGGTCTTAACTCTTACTCCGGACTAATGGTTAGGGGCTTAACTCTTACTCTGGCATCATGGTTAGGGTCTTAGACTCTTACTCTGGACTAATGGTTAAGGTCTTAACTCTTACTCTGGACTAATGGTTAAGGTCTTAACTCTTACTCTGGCATCATGGTTAAGGTCTTAACTCTAACTCTGGACTAATGGTTAAGGTCTTAACTCTTACTCTGGACTAATGGTTAAGGTCTTAACTTTTACTCTGGCATCATGGTTAAGGTCTTAACTCTGGCATCATGGTTAAGGTCTTAACTCTTACTCTGGACTAATGGTTAAGATCTTAACTCTTACTCTGCCATCATGGTTAAGGTCTTAGACTCTTACTCTGGACTAATGGTTAAGGTCTTAACTCACACTCTGGACTAATGGTTAAGGTCTTAGACTCTTACTCTGGACTAATGGTTAAGGTCTTCACTCTTACTCTGGACCAATGGTTAAGGTCTTAACTCTTACTCTGGCATCATGGTTAAGGTCTTAACTCTTACTCTGGCATCATGGTTAAGGTCTTAACTCTTACTCTGGCATCATCGTTAAGGTCTTAACTCTTACTCTGGACTAATGGTTAAGGTCTTAACTCTTACTCTGGCATCATGGTTAAGGTATTAACTCTTACTCTGGACTATTGGTTAAGGTCTTAACTCTTACTCTGTACTGATGGTTAAGGTCTTAACTCTTACTCTGGCATCATGGTTAAGGTCTTAACTCTTACTCTGGACTAATGGTTAAGGTCTTAACTCTTACTCTTGACTAATGGTTAAGGTCTTAACTCTTACTCTGGACTTGTTAAGGTCATGACTCTTACTCTGGGCTAATGGTTAAGGTCTTAGACTCTTACTCTGGCATCATGGTTAAGGTCTTAGACTCTTTCTCTGGCATCAAGGTTAAGGTCTTAACTCTTACTCTGGCATCATGGTTAAGGTCTTAACTCTTACTCTGGACTAATGGTTAAGGTCTGAACTCTTACTCTGGACTAATGGTTAAGGTCTTAACTCTTACTCTGGACTAATGGTTAAGGTCTTAGACTCTTACTCTGTACTGATGGTTAAGGTCTTAACTCATACTCTGGCATCATGGTTAAGGTCTTAAATCTTACTCTGGACTAATGGTTAAGGTCTTAACTCTTACTCTGGCATCATGGTTAAGGTCTTAGACTCTTACTCTGGAATAATGGTTAAGGTCTTAACTCTTACTCTGGCATCACGGTTAAGGTCCTAACTCTTACTCTGGACTAATGGTTAAGGTCTTAACTCTTACTCTGGGCTAATGGTTAAGGTCTTAACTCTTACTCTGGACTAATGGTTAAGGTCTTAACTCTTACTCCGGACTAATGGTTAAGGTCTTAACTCTTACTCTGGCATCATGGTTTAGGTCTTAACTCTTACTCTGGCATCATGGTTTAGGTCTTAGGCTCTTACTCTGGACTAATGGTTAAGGTCTTAACTCTTACTCTGGCATCATGGTTAAGGTCTTAACTCTTACTCTGAACTAATGGTTAAGGTCTGAACTCTTACTCTGGACTAATGGTTAAGGTCTTAACTCTTACTCTGGATTAATGGTTAAGGTCTGAACTCTTACTCTGGACTAATGGTTAAGGTCTTAACTCTTACTCTGGACTAATGGTTTAGGTCTTAGACTCTTACTCTGGACTAATGGTTAAGGTCTTAACTCTTACTCTGGCATCATGGTTAAGGTCTTAACTCTTACTCTGGACTAATGGTTAAGGTCTGAACTCTTACTCTGGCATCATGGTTAAGGTCTTAACTCTTACTCTGGACTAATGGTTAAGGTCTGAACTCTTACTCTGGACTAATGGTTAAGGTCTTAACTCTTACTCTGGACTAATGGTTAAGGTCTTAACTCTTACTCTGGACTAATGGTTAAGGTCTTACCTCTTACTCTGGACTAATGGTTAAGGTATTAACTCTTACTCTGGACTAATGGTTAAGATCTTAACTCTTACTCTAAACTAATGGTTAAGGTTTTAACTCTTACTCTGGCATCATGGTTAAGGTCTTCGACTCTTACTCTGGACTAATGGTTAAGGTCTTAACTCTTACTCTGGACTAATGGTTAAGGTCTTAACTCTTACTCTGGCATCATGGTTAAGGTCTTAACTCTTACTCTGGACTAATGGTTAAGGTCTTAACTCTTACTCTGGCATCATGGTTAAGGTCTTAACTCTTACTCTGGACTAATGGTTAAGGTCTTAACTCTTACTCTGGACTAATGGTTAAGGTCTTAACTCTTACTCTGGACTAATGGTTAAGGTCTTAACTCTTACTCTGGGCTAATGGTTAAGGTCTTAACTCTTACTCTGGCATCATGGTTAAGGTCTTAACTCTTACTCTGGCATCATGGTTAAGGTCTTAACTCTTACTCTGGCATCATGGTTAAGGTCTTAACTCTTACTCTGGACTAATGGTTAAGGTCTTAACACTTACTCTGGATTAATGGTTAAGATCTTAACTCTTACTCTGGCATCATCGTTAAGGTCTTAACTCTTACTCTGGCATCATGGTTAAGGTCTTAGACTCTTACTCTGGACTAATGGTTAAGGTCTTAACTCTTACTCTGGACTAATGGTTAAGGTCTTAACTCTTACTCTGGCATCATCGTTAAGGTCTTAACACTTACTCTGGCATCATGGTTACGGTCTTAACTCTTACTCTGGACTAATAGTTAAGGTCTTAACTCTTACTCTGGACTAATGGGTAAGGTCTTAACTCTTACTCTGGCATCATGGTTAAGGTTTTAACTCTGGCATCATGGTTAAGGTCTTAACTCTTACTCTGGACTAATGGTTAAGGTCTTAACTCTTACTCTGGCATCATGGTTAAGGTCTTAGACTCATACTCTGGCATCATGGTTAAGGTCTTAATTCTTACTCTGGACTAATGGTTAAGGTCTTAACTCTTACTCTGGCATCATGGTTAAGGTCTTAACTCTTACTCTGGCATCATGGTTAATGTCTTAACTCTTACTCTGGACTAATGGTTAAGGTCTTAACTCTTACTCTGGCATCATGGTTAAGGTCTTAGACTCTTACTCTGGACTAATGGTTAAGGTCTTAACTCTTACTCTGGCATCATGGTTAAGGTCTTAACTCTTACTCTGGACTAATGATTAAGGTCTTAGACTCTTACTCTGGACTAATGGTTAAGGTCTTAACTCTTTCTCTGGGCTAATGGTTAAGGTCTTAGACTCTTACTCTGGCATCATGGTTAAGGTCTTAGACTCTTACTCTGGCATCAAGGTTAAGGTCTTAACTCTTACTCTGGCATCATGGTTAAGGTCTTAACTCTTACTCTGGACTAATGGTTAAGGTCTGAACTCTTACTCTGGACTAATGGTTAAGGTCTTAACTCTTACTCTGGACTCATGGTTAAGGTCTTAACTCTTACTCTGGACTAATGGTTAAGGTCTTAACTCATACTCTGGACTAATGGTTAAGGTCTTAACTCTTACTCTGGCATCATGGTTAAGGTCTTAACTCTTACTCTGTACTCGTGGTTAAGGTCTTAACTCTTACTCTGGCATCATGTTTAAAGTCTTAACTCTTACTCTGGACTAATGGTTAAGGTCTTAACTCTTACTCTGGACTAATGGTTAAGGTCTTAACTCTTACTCTGGCATCATGGTTAAGGTCTTAACTCTTACTCTGGACTAATGGTTAAGGTCTTAACTCTTACTCTGGACTAATGGTTAAGGTCTTAACTCTTACTCTGGCATCATGGTTAAGGTCTTAACTCTTACTCTGGACTAATGGTTAAGGTCTTAGACTCTTACTCTGGACTAATGGTTAAGGTCTTAACTCTTTCTCTGGGCTAATGGTTAAGGTCTTAGACTCTTACTCTGGCATCATGGTTAAGGTCTTAGACTCTTACTCAGGCATCAAGGTTAAGGTCTTAACTCTTACTCTGGCATCATGGTTAAGGTCTTAACTCTTACTCTGGACTAATGGTTAAGGTCTGAACTCTTACTCTGGACTAATGGTTAAGGTCTTAACTCTTACTCTGGACTAATGGTTAAGGTCTTAACTCTTACTCTGGACTAATGGTTAAGGTCTTAGACTCTTACTCTCGACTAATGGTTAAGGTCTTAACTCATACTCTGGCATCATGTTTAAGGTCTTAGACTCTTACTCTGGACTAATGGTTAAGGTCTTAACTCATACTCTGGACTAATGGTTAAGGTCTTAACTCTTACTCTGGCATCAAGGTTGAGGTCTTAACTCTTACTCTGGACTAATGGTTAAGGTCTTAACTCTTACTCTGGCATCATGGTTAAGGTCTTAACACTTACTCTCGATTAATGGTTAAGGTCTTAACTCTTACTCTGGACTAATGGTTAAGGTCTTAACTCTTACTCTGGCATCATCGTTAAGGTCTTAACTCTTACTCTGGCATCATGGTTAAGGTCTTAAATCTTACTCTGGACTAATAGCTAAGGTCTTAACTCTTACTCTGGACTAATGGTTAAGGTCTTAACTCTTACTCTGGACTAATGGTTAAGGTCTTAGTCTCTTACTCTGGCATCATGGTTAAGGTCTTAACTCTTACTCTGAACTAATGGTTAAGGTCTTAATTCTTACTCTGGCATCATGGTTAAGGTCTTAACTCTTACTCTGGCATCATGGTTAAGGTCTTAACTCTTACTCTGGACTAATGGTTAAGGTCTTAACTCTTACTCTGGCATCACAGTTAAGGTCTTAACTCTTACTCTGGACTAATGGTTAAGGTCTTAACTCTTACTCTGGACTAATGGTTAAGGTCTTAACTCTTACTCTAGCATCATGGTTAAGGTCTTAACTCTTACTCTGGACTAATGGTTAAGGTCTTAACTCTTACTCTGGCATCATGGTTAAGGTCTTAACTCTTACTCTGGCATCATGGTTAAGGTCTTAACTCTTACTCTGGACTAATAGTTAAGGTCTTAGACTCTTACTCTGGACTAATGGTTAAGGTCTTAACTCTTACTCTGGCATCATGGTTAAGGTCTTAGACTCTTACTCTGGACTAATGGTTAAGGTCTTAACTCTTACTCTGGACTACTGGTTAAGGTCTTAACTCTTACTCTGGACTAATGGTTAAGGTCTTAACTCTTACTCTGGACTAATGGTTAAGGTCTTAACTCTTACTCTGGACTAATGGTTAAGGTCTTAACTCTTACACTGGCATCATGGTGAAGATCTTAACTCTTACTCTGAACTAATGGTTAAGGTCTTAACTCTTACTCTGGCATCATGGTTTAGTTCGTAACTCTTACTGTGGCCTATTGGTTAAGGTCCTAACACTTACTCTGGCATCATGGTTAATGTCTTAACTCTTACTCTGGCATCATGGTTAAGGTCTTAACTCTTACTATGGACTAATGGTTAAGGTCTTAACTCTTACTCTTGCATCACGGTTAAGGTCTTAACTCTTACTCTGGACTAATGGTTAAGGTCTTAACTCTTACTCTGGGCTAATGGTTAAGGTCTTAAATCTTACTCTGGACTAATGGTTAAGGTCTTAACTCTTACTCTGGACTAATGGTTAAGGTCTTAACTCTTACTCTGGACTAATGGTTAAGGTCTTAATTCTTACTCTGGGCTAAAGATTAAGGTCTTAACTCTTACTCTGGACTAATGGTTAAGGTCTTAACTTTTACTCTGGCATCATGGTTAAAGTCTTAACTCTTACTCTGGACTAATGGTTAAGGTCTTAACTCTTACTCTTGACTAATGGTTAAGGTCTTAACTCTTACTCTGGACTAATGGTTAAGGTCTTAGACTCTTACTCTGGCATCATGGTTAAGGTCTTAACTCTTACTCTGGCATCATCGTTAAGGTCTTAACTCTTACTCTGGCATCATGGTTAAGGTCTTAACTCTTACTCTGGACTAATGGTTAAGGTCTTAACTCTTACTCTGGCATCATGGTTAAGGTATTAACTCTTACTCTGGCATCATGGTTAAGGTCTTAACTCTTACTCTGGACTAATGGTTAAGGTCTTAACTCTTACTCTGGACTAATGGTTAAGGTCTTAACTCTTACTCTGCCATCATGGTTAAGGTCTTAACTCTTACTCTGGCATCATGGTTAAGGTCTTAACTCTTACTCTGGACTAATGGTTAAGGTCTTAGACTCTTACTCTGGACTAATGGTTAATGTCTTAACTCTTACTCTGGACTAATGGTTAAGGTCTCAACTCTTACTCAGGACTAATGGTTAAGGTCTTAACTCTTACTCTGGCATCATGGTTAAGGTATTAACTCTTACTCTGGCATCATGGTTAAGGTCTTAACTCTTACTCTGGACTAATGGTTAAGGTCTTAACTCTTACTCTGGACTAATGGTTAAGGTCTTAACTCTTACTCTGCCATCATGGTTAAGGTCTTAACTCTTACTGTGGACTAATGGTTAAGGTCTCAACTCTTACTCTGGCATCATGGTTAAAGTCTTAGACTCATACTCTGGCATCATGGTTAAGGTCTTAACTCTTACTCTGGACTAATGGTTAGGGGCTTAACTCTTACTCTGGCATCATGGTTAGGGTCTTAGACTCTTACTCTGGACTAATGGTTAAGGTCTTAACTCTTACTCTGGACTAATGGTTAAGGTCTTAACTCTTACTCTGGCATCATGGTTAAGGTCTTAACTCTAACTCTGGACTAATGGTTAAGGTCTTAACTCTTACTCTGGACTAATGGTTAAGGTCTTAACTCTTACTCTGGCATCATGGTTAAGGTCTTAACTCTGGCATCATGGTTAAGGTCTTAACTCTTACTCTGGACTAATGGTTAAGGTCTTAACTCTTACTCTGCCATCATGGTTAAGGTCTTAGACTCTTACTCTGGACTAATGGTTAAGGTCTTAACTCACACTCTGGACTAATGGTTAAGGTCTTAGACTCTTACTCTGGACTAATGGTTAAGGTCTTCACTCTTACTCTGGACTAATGGTTAAGGTCTTAACTCTTACTCTGGCATCATGGTTAAGGTCTTAACTCTTACTCTGGCATCATGGTTAAGGTCTTAACTCTTACTCTGGCATCATCGTTAAGGTCTTAACTCTTACTCTGGACTAATGGTTAAGGTCTTAACTCTTACTCTGGCATCATGGTTAAGGTATTAACTCTTACTCTGGACTATTGGTTAAGGTCTTAACTCTTACTCTGTACTGATGGTTAAGGTCTTAACTCTTACTCTGGCATCATGGTTGAGGTCTTAACTCTTACTCTGGACTAATGGTTAAGGTCTTAACTCTTACTCTTGACTAATGGTTAAGGTCTTAACTCTTACTCTGGACTTGTTAAGGTCATGACTCTTACTCTGGGCTAATGGTTAAGGTCTTAGACTCTTACTCTGGCATCATGGTTAAGGTCTTAGACTCTTTCTCTGGCATCAAGGTTAAGGTCTTAACTCTTACTCTGGCATCATGGTTAAGGTCTTAACTCTTACTCTGGACTAATGGTTAAGGTCTGAACTCTTACTCTGGACTAATGGTTAAGGTCTTAACTCTTACTCTGGACTAATGGTTAAGGTCTTAGACTCTTACTCTGTACTGATGGTTAAGGTCTTAACTCTTACTCTGGCATCATGGTTAAGGTCTTAACTCTTACTCTGGACTAATGGTTAAGGTCTTAACTCTTACTCTTGACTAATGGTTAAGGTCTTAACTCTTACTCTGGACTAATGGTTAAGGTCTTAGACTCTTACTCTGGCATCATGGTTAAGGTCTTAACTCTTACTCTGGCATCATTGTTAAGGTCTTAACTCTTACTCTGGCATCATGGTTAAGGTTTTAACTCTTACTCTGGACTAATGGTTAAGGTCTTAACTCTTACTCTGGACTAATGGTTAAGGTCTTAACTCTTACTCCGGCATCATGGTTAAGGTCTTAACTCTTACTCTGGACTAATGGTTAAGGTCTTAACTCTTACTCTGGCATCATGGTTAAGGTCTTAGACTCATACTCTGGCATCATGGTTAAGGTCTTAAATCTTACTCTGGACTAATGGTTAAGGTCTTAACTCTTACTCTGGCATCATGGTTAAGGTCTTAGACTCTTACTCTGGAATAATGGTTAAGGTCTTAACTCTTACTCTGGCATCACGGTTAAGGTCCTAACTCTTACTCTGGACTAATGGTTAAGGTCTTAGACTCTTACTCTGGACTAATGGTTAATGTCTTAACTCTTACTCTGGACTAATGGTTAAGGTCTCAACTCATACTCAGGACTAATGGTTAAGGTCTTAACTCTTACTCTGGCATCATGGTTAAGGTATTAACTCTTACTCTGGCATCATGGTTAAGGTCTTAACTCTTACTCTGGACTAATGGTTAAGGTCTTAACTCTTACTCTGGACTAATGGTTAAGGTCTTAACTCTTACTCTGCCATCATGGTTAAGGTCTTAACTCTTACTGTGGACTAATGGTTAAGGTCTCAACTCTTACTCTGGCATCATGGTTAAAGTCTTAGACTCATACTCTGGCATCATGGTTAAGGTCTTAACTCTTACTCCGGACTAATGGTTAGGGGCTTAACTCTTACTCTGGCATCATGGTTAGGGTCTTAGACTCTTACTCTGGACTAATGGTTAAGGTCTTAACTCTTACTCTGGACTAATGGTTAAGGTCTTAACTCTTACTCTGGCATCATGGTTAAGGTCTTAACTCTAACTCTGGACTAATGGTTAAGGTCTTAACTCTTACTCTGGACTAATGGTTAAGGTCTTAACTTTTACTCTGGCATCATGGTTAAGGTCTTAACTCTGGCATCATGGTTAAGGTCTTAACTCTTACTCTGGACTAATGGTTAAGATCTTAACTCTTACTCTGCCATCATGGTTAAGGTCTTAGACTCTTACTCTGGACTAATGGTTAAGGTCTTAACTCACACTCTGGACTAATGGTTAAGGTCTTAGACTCTTACTCTGGACTAATGGTTAAGGTCTTCACTCTTACTCTGGACCAATGGTTAAGGTCTTAACTCTTACTCTGGCATCATGGTTAAGGTCTTAACTCTTACTCTGGCATCATGGTTAAGGTCTTAACTCTTACTCTGGCATCATCGTTAAGGTCTTAACTCTTACTCTGGACTAATGGTTAAGGTCTTAACTCTTACTCTGGCATCATGGTTAAGGTATTAACTCTTACTCTGGACTATTGGTTAAGGTCTTAACTCTTACTCTGTACTGATGGTTAAGGTCTTAACTCTTACTCTGGCATCATGGTTAAGGTCTTAACTCTTACTCTGGACTAATGGTTAAGGTCTTAACTCTTACTCTTGACTAATGGTTAAGGTCTTAACTCTTACTCTGGACTTGTTAAGGTCATGACTCTTACTCTGGGCTAATGGTTAAGGTCTTAGACTCTTACTCTGGCATCATGGTTAAGGTCTTAGACTCTTTCTCTGGCATCAAGGTTAAGGTCTTAACTCTTACTCTGGCATCATGGTTAAGGTCTTAACTCTTACTCTGGACTAATGGTTAAGGTCTGAACTCTTACTCTGGACTAATGGTTAAGGTCTTAACTCTTACTCTGGACTAATGGTTAAGGTCTTAGACTCTTACTCTGTACTGATGGTTAAGGTCTTAACTCATACTCTGGCATCATGGTTAAGGTCTTAAATCTTACTCTGGACTAATGGTTAAGGTCTTAACTCTTACTCTGGCATCATGGTTAAGGTCTTAGACTCTTACTCTGGAATAATGGTTAAGGTCTTAACTCTTACTCTGGCATCACGGTTAAGGTCCTAACTCTTACTCTGGACTAATGGTTAAGGTCTTAACTCTTACTCTGGGCTAATGGTTAAGGTCTTAACTCTTACTCTGGACTAATGGTTAAGGTCTTAACTCTTACTCCGGACTAATGGTTAAGGTCTTAACTCTTACTCTGGCATCATGGTTTAGGTCTTAACTCTTACTCTGGCATCATGGTTTAGGTCTTAGGCTCTTACTCTGGACTAATGGTTAAGGTCTTAACTCTTACTCTGGCATCATGGTTAAGGTCTTAACTCTTACTCTGAACTAATGGTTAAGGTCTGAACTCTTACTCTGGACTAATGGTTAAGGTCTTAACTCTTACTCTGGATTAATGGTTAAGGTCTGAACTCTTACTCTGGACTAATGGTTAAGGTCTTAACTCTTACTCTGGACTAATGGTTTAGGTCTTAGACTCTTACTCTGGACTAATGGTTAAGGTCTTAACTCTTACTCTGGCATCATGGTTAAGGTCTTAACTCTTACTCTGGACTAATGGTTAAGGTCTGAACTCTTACTCTGGCATCATGGTTAAGGTCTTAACTCTTACTCTGGACTAATGGTTAAGGTCTGAACTCTTACTCTGGACTAATGGTTAAGGTCTTAACTCTTACTCTGGACTAATGGTTAAGGTCTTAACTCTTACTCTGGACTAATGGTTAAGGTCTTACCTCTTACTCTGGACTAATGGTTAAGGTATTAACTCTTACTCTGGACTAATGGTTAAGATCTTAACTCTTACTCTAAACTAATGGTTAAGGTTTTAACTCTTACTCTGGCATCATGGTTAAGGTCTTCGACTCTTACTCTGGACTAATGGTTAAGGTCTTAACTCTTACTCTGGACTAATGGTTAAGGTCTTAACTCTTACTCTGGCATCATGGTTAAGGTCTTAACTCTTACTCTGGACTAATGGTTAAGGTCTTAACTCTTACTCTGGCATCATGGTTAAGGTCTTAACTCTTACTCTGGACTAATGGTTAAGGTCTTAACTCTTACTCTGGACTAATGGTTAAGGTCTTAACTCTTACTCTGGACTAATGGTTAAGGTCTTAACTCTTACTCTGGGCTAATGGTTAAGGTCTTAACTCTTACTCTGGCATCATGGTTAAGGTCTTAACTCTTACTCTGGCATCATGGTTAAGGTCTTAACTCTTACTCTGGCATCATGGTTAAGGTCTTAACTCTTACTCTGGACTAATGGTTAAGGTCTTAACACTTACTCTGGATTAATGGTTAAGATCTTAACTCTTACTCTGGCATCATCGTTAAGGTCTTAACTCTTACTCTGGCATCATGGTTAAGGTCTTAGACTCTTACTCTGGACTAATGGTTAAGGTCTTAACTCTTACTCTGGACTAATGGTTAAGGTCTTAACTCTTACTCTGGCATCATCGTTAAGGTCTTAACACTTACTCTGGCATCATGGTTACGGTCTTAACTCTTACTCTGGACTAATAGTTAAGGTCTTAACTCTTACTCTGGACTAATGGGTAAGGTCTTAACTCTTACTCTGGCATCATGGTTAAGGTTTTAACTCTGGCATCATGGTTAAGGTCTTAACTCTTACTCTGGACTAATGGTTAAGGTCTTAACTCTTACTCTGGCATCATGGTTAAGGTCTTAGACTCATACTCTGGCATCATGGTTAAGGTCTTAATTCTTACTCTGGACTAATGGTTAAGGTCTTAACTCTTACTCTGGCATCATGGTTAAGGTCTTAACTCTTACTCTGGCATCATGGTTAATGTCTTAACTCTTACTCTGGACTAATGGTTAAGGTCTTAACTCTTACTCTGGCATCATGGTTAAGGTCTTAGACTCTTACTCTGGACTAATGGTTAAGGTCTTAACTCTTACTCTGGCATCATGGTTAAGGTCTTAACTCTTACTCTGGACTAATGATTAAGGTCTTAGACTCTTACTCTGGACTAATGGTTAAGGTCTTAACTCTTTCTCTGGGCTAATGGTTAAGGTCTTAGACTCTTACTCTGGCATCATGGTTAAGGTCTTAGACTCTTACTCTGGCATCAAGGTTAAGGTCTTAACTCTTACTCTGGCATCATGGTTAAGGTCTTAACTCTTACTCTGGACTAATGGTTAAGGTCTGAACTCTTACTCTGGACTAATGGTTAAGGTCTTAACTCTTACTCTGGACTCATGGTTAAGGTCTTAACTCTTACTCTGGACTAATGGTTAAGGTCTTAACTCATACTCTGGACTAATGGTTAAGGTCTTAACTCTTACTCTGGCATCATGGTTAAGGTCTTAACTCTTACTCTGTACTCGTGGTTAAGGTCTTAACTCTTACTCTGGCATCATGTTTAAAGTCTTAACTCTTACTCTGGACTAATGGTTAAGGTCTTAACTCTTACTCTGGACTAATGGTTAAGGTCTTAACTCTTACTCTGGCATCATGGTTAAGGTCTTAACTCTTACTCTGGACTAATGGTTAAGGTCTTAACTCTTACTCTGGACTAATGGTTAAGGTCTTAACTCTTACTCTGGCATCATGGTTAAGGTCTTAACTCTTACTCTGGACTAATGGTTAAGGTCTTAGACTCTTACTCTGGACTAATGGTTAAGGTCTTAACTCTTTCTCTGGGCTAATGGTTAAGGTCTTAGACTCTTACTCTGGCATCATGGTTAAGGTCTTAGACTCTTACTCAGGCATCAAGGTTAAGGTCTTAACTCTTACTCTGGCATCATGGTTAAGGTCTTAACTCTTACTCTGGACTAATGGTTAAGGTCTGAACTCTTACTCTGGACTAATGGTTAAGGTCTTAACTCTTACTCTGGACTAATGGTTAAGGTCTTAACTCTTACTCTGGACTAATGGTTAAGGTCTTAGACTCTTACTCTCGACTAATGGTTAAGGTCTTAACTCATACTCTGGCATCATGTTTAAGGTCTTAGACTCTTACTCTGGACTAATGGTTAAGGTCTTAACTCATACTCTGGACTAATGGTTAAGGTCTTAACTCTTACTCTGGCATCAAGGTTGAGGTCTTAACTCTTACTCTGGACTAATGGTTAAGGTCTTAACTCTTACTCTGGCATCATGGTTAAGGTCTTAACACTTACTCTCGATTAATGGTTAAGGTCTTAACTCTTACTCTGGACTAATGGTTAAGGTCTTAACTCTTACTCTGGCATCATCGTTAAGGTCTTAACTCTTACTCTGGCATCATGGTTAAGGTCTTAAATCTTACTCTGGACTAATAGCTAAGGTCTTAACTCTTACTCTGGACTAATGGTTAAGGTCTTAACTCTTACTCTGGACTAATGGTTAAGGTCTTAGTCTCTTACTCTGGCATCATGGTTAAGGTCTTAACTCTTACTCTGAACTAATGGTTAAGGTCTTAATTCTTACTCTGGCATCATGGTTAAGGTCTTAACTCTTACTCTGGCATCATGGTTAAGGTCTTAACTCTTACTCTGGACTAATGGTTAAGGTCTTAACTCTTACTCTGGCATCACAGTTAAGGTCTTAACTCTTACTCTGGACTAATGGTTAAGGTCTTAACTCTTACTCTGGACTAATGGTTAAGGTCTTAACTCTTACTCTAGCATCATGGTTAAGGTCTTAACTCTTACTCTGGACTAATGGTTAAGGTCTTAACTCTTACTCTGGCATCATGGTTAAGGTCTTAACTCTTACTCTGGCATCATGGTTAAGGTCTTAACTCTTACTCTGGACTAATAGTTAAGGTCTTAGACTCTTACTCTGGACTAATGGTTAAGGTCTTAACTCTTACTCTGGCATCATGGTTAAGGTCTTAGACTCTTACTCTGGACTAATGGTTAAGGTCTTAACTCTTACTCTGGACTACTGGTTAAGGTCTTAACTCTTACTCTGGACTAATGGTTAAGGTCTTAACTCTTACTCTGGACTAATGGTTAAGGTCTTAACTCTTACTCTGGACTAATGGTTAAGGTCTTAACTCTTACACTGGCATCATGGTGAAGATCTTAACTCTTACTCTGAACTAATGGTTAAGGTCTTAACTCTTACTCTGGCATCATGGTTTAGTTCGTAACTCTTACTGTGGCCTATTGGTTAAGGTCCTAACACTTACTCTGGCATCATGGTTAATGTCTTAACTCTTACTCTGGCATCATGGTTAAGGTCTTAACTCTTACTATGGACTAATGGTTAAGGTCTTAACTCTTACTCTTGCATCACGGTTAAGGTCTTAACTCTTACTCTGGACTAATGGTTAAGGTCTTAACTCTTACTCTGGGCTAATGGTTAAGGTCTTAAATCTTACTCTGGACTAATGGTTAAGGTCTTAACTCTTACTCTGGACTAATGGTTAAGGTCTTAACTCTTACTCTGGACTAATGGTTAAGGTCTTAATTCTTACTCTGGGCTAAAGATTAAGGTCTTAACTCTTACTCTGGCATCATGGTTAAGGTTTTAACTCTTACTCTGGCATCATGGTTAAGTTCTTAACTCTTACTCTGGACTAATGGTTAAGGTCTTAACTCTTACTCTGGCATCACGGTTAAGGTCTTAACTCTTACTCTGGACTAATGGTTAAGGTCTTAACTCTTACTCTGGGCTAATGGTTAAGGTCTTAAATCTTACTCTGGACTAATGGTTAAGGTCTTAACTCTTACTCTGGACTAATGGTTAAGGTCTTAATTCTTACTCTGGGCTAAAGATTAAGGTCTTAACTCTTACTCTGGCATCATGGTTAAGGTCTTAACTCTTACTCTGGCATCATGGTTAAGTTCTTAACTCTTACTCTGGACTAATGGTTAAGGTCTTAACTCTTACTCTGGCATCACGGTTAAGGTCTTAACTCTTACTCTGGACTAATGGTTAAGGTCTTAACTCTTACTCTGGACTAATGGTTAAGGTCTTAACTCTTACTCTAGCATCATGGTTAAGGTCTTAACTCTTACTCTGGACTAATGGTTAAGGTCTTAACTCTTACTCTGGCATCATGGTTAAGGTCTTAACTCTTACTCTGGCATCATGGTTAAGGTCTTAACTCTTACTCTGGACTAATGGTTAAGGTCTTAGACTCTTACTCTGGACTAATGGTTAAGGTCTTAACTCTTACTCTGGCATCATGGTTAAGGTCTTAGACTCTTACTCTGGACTAATGGTTAAGGTCTTAACTCTTACTCTGGACTAATGGTTAAGGTTTAAACTCTTACTCTGGACTAATGGTTAAGGTCTTAACTCTTACTCTGAACTAATGGTTAAGGTCTTAACTCTTACTCTGGCATCATGGTTAAGGTCTTAGACTCTTACTCTGGAATAATGGTTAAGGTCTTAACTCTTACTCTGGACTAATGGTTAAGGTCTTAACTCTTACTCTGGACTAATGGTTAAGGTCTTAACTCTTACTCTGGCATCATGGTTAAGGTCTTAACTCCTACTCTGGACTAATGGTTAAGGTCTTAACTCTTACTCTGGGCTAATGATTAAGGTCTTAACTCTTACTCTGGCATCATGGTTAAGGTCTTAACTCTTACTCTGGACTAATGGTTAAGGAGGTAACTCTTACTCTGGACTAATGGTTAAGGTCTTAACTCTTACTCTAGACTAATGGTTAAGGTTTAACTCTTACTCTGGCATCGTGGTTAATGTCTTCGACTCTTTCTCTGGGCTAATGATTAAGGTCTTAACTCTTACTCTGGCATCATGGGTAAGGTCTTAACTCTTACTCTGGACTAATGGTTAAGGTCTTAACTCTTACTCTGGACTAATGGTTAAGGTCTTAACTCTTACTCTAGACTAATGGTTAAGGTTTTAACTCTTACTCTGGCATCATGGTTAAGTTCCTAACTCTTACTGTGGCCTATTGGTTAAGGTCCTTACTCTTACTCTGGATTAATGGTTAAGGTCTTAACTCTTACTCTGGACTAATGGTTAAGGTATTAACTCTTACTCTGGCATCATGGTTAAGGTCTTAACTCTGGCATCATGGGTAAGGTCTTAACTCTTACTCTGGACTAATGGTTAAGGTCTTAACTCTTACTCTGGCATCATGGTTAAGGTCTTAGACTCATACGCTGGCATCATGGTTAAGGTCTTAACTCTTACTCTGGACTAATGGTTAAGGTCTTAACTCTTACTCTGGCATCATGGTTAAGGTCTTAACTCTTACTCTGGCATCATGGTTAAGGTCTTAACTCTTACTCTGGACTAATGGTTAAGGTCTTAACTCTTACTCTGGCATCATGGTTAAGGTCTTAGACTCTTACTCTGGACTAATGGTTAAGGTCTTAACTCTTACTCTGGCATCATGGTTAAGGTCTTAACTCTTACACTGGACTAATGATTAAGGTCTTAGACTCTTACTCTGGACTAATGGTTAAGGTCTTAACTCTTTCTCTGGGCTAATGGTTAAGGTCTTAGACTCTTACTCTGGCATCATGGTTAAGGTCTTAGACTCTTACTCTGGCATCATGGTTAAGGTCTTAACTCTTACTCTGGACTAATGGTTAAGGTCTTAACTCATACTCTGGACTAATGGTTAAGGTCTTAACTCTTACTCTGGCATCATGGTTAAGGTCTTAACTCTTGCTCTGTACTCGTGGTTAAGGTCTTAACTCTTACTCTGGCATCATGTTTAAGGTCTTAACTCTTACTCTGGACTAATGGTTAAGGTCTTAACTCTTACTCTGGACTAATGGTTAAGGTCTTAACTCTTACTCTGGCATCATGGTTAAGGTCTTAACTCTTACTCTGGACTAATGGTTAAGGTCTTAACTCTTACTCTGGACTAATGGTTAAGGTCTTAACTCTTACTCTGGCATCATGGTTAAGGTCTTAGACTCTTACTCTGGACTAATGGTTAAGGTCTTAACTCTTACTCTGGCATCATGGTTAAGGTCTTAACTCTTACTCTGGACTAATGGTTAAGGTCTTAGCCTCTTACTCTGGACTAATGGTTAAGGTCTTAACTCTTTCTCTGGGCTAATGGTTAAGGTCTTAGACTCTTCCTCTGGCATCATGGTTAAGGTCTTAGACTCTTACTCTGGCATCAAGGTTAAGGTCTTAACTCTTACTCTGGCATCATGGTTAAGGTCTTAACTCTTACTCTGGACTAATGGTTAAGGTCTGAACTCTTACTCTGGACTAATGGTTAAGGTCTTAACTCTTACTCTGGACTAATGGTTAAGGTCTTAACTCTTACTCTGGACTAATGGTTAAGGTCTTAGACTCTTACTCTCGACTAATGGTTAAGGTCTTAACTCTTACTCTGGCATCATGGTTAAGGTCTTAGACTCTTACTCTGGACTAATGGTTAAGGTCTTAACTCATACTCTGGACTAATGGTTAAGGTCTTAACTCTTACTCTGGCATCATGGTTAAGGTCTTAACTCTTACTCTGGACTAATGGTTAAGGTATTAACTCTTATTCTGGCATCAAGGTTGAGGTCTTAACTCTTACTCTGGACTAATGGTTAAGGTCTTAACTCTTACTCTGGACTAATGGTTAAGGTCTTAACTCTTACTCCGGCATCATGGTTAAGGTCTTAACTCTTACTCTGGACTAATGGTTAAGGTCTTAACTCTTACTCTGGCATCATGGTTAAGGTCTTAGACTCATACTCTGGCATCATGGTTAAGGTCTTAAATCTTACTCTGGACTAATGGTTAAGGTCTTAACTCTTACTCTGGCATCATGGTTAAGGTCTTAGACTCTTACTCTGGAATAATGGTTAAGGTCTTAACTCTTACTCTGGCATCACGGTTAAGGTCCTAACTCTTACTCTGGACTAATGGTTAAGGTCTTAACTCTTACTCTGGGCTAATGGTTAAGGTCTTAACTCTTACTCTGTACTCGTGGTTAAGGTCTTAACTCTTACTCCGGACTAATGGTTAAGGTCTTAACTCTTACTCTGGCATCATGGTTTAGGTCTTAACTCTTACTCTGGCATCATGGTTTAGGTCTTAGGCTCTTACTCTGGACTAATGGTTAAGGTCTTAACTCTTACTCTGGCATCATGGTTAAGGTCTTAACTCTTACTCTGAACTAATGGTTAAGGTCTGAACTCTTACTCTGGACTAATGGTTAAGGTCTTAACTCTTACTCTGGATTAATGGTTAAGGTCTGAACTCTTACTCTGGACTAATGGTTAAGGTCTTAACTCTTACTCTGGACTAATGGTTTAGGTCTTAGACTCTTACTCTGGACTAATGGTTAAGGTCTTAACTCTTACTCTGGCATCATGGTTAAGGTCTTAACTCTTACTCTGGACTAATGGTTAAGGTCTGAACTCTTACTCTGGCATCATGGTTAAGGTCTTAACTCTTACTCTGGACTAATGGTTAAGGTCTTAACTCTTACTCTGGACTAATGGTTAAGGTCTTAACTCTTACTCTGGACTAATGGTTAAGGTCTTACCTCTTACTCTGGACTAATGGTTAAGGTATTAACTCTTACTCTGGACTAATGGTTAAGATCTTAACTCTTACTCTAAACTAATGGTTAAGGTTTTAACTCTTACTCTGGCATCGTGGTTAATGTCTTCGACTCTTTCTCTGGGCTAATGATTAAGGTCTTAACTCTTACTCTGGCATCATGGGTAAGGTCTTAACTCTTACTCTGGACTAATGGTTAAGGTCTTAACTCTTACTCTGGACTAATGGTTAAGGTCTTAACTCTTACTCTAGACTAATGGTTAAGGTTTTAACTCTTACTCTGGCATCATGGTTAAGTTCCTAACTCTTACTGTGGCCTATTGGTTAAGGTCCTTACTCTTACTCTGGATTAATGGTTAAGGTCTTAACTCTTACTCTGGACTAATGGTTAAGGTATTAACTCTTACTCTGGCATCATGGTTAAGGTCTTAACTCTGGCATCATGGGTAAGGTCTTAACTCTTACTCTGGACTAATGGTTAAGGTCTTAACTCTTACTCTGGCATCATGGTTAAGGTCTTAGACTCATACGCTGGCATCATGGTTAAGGTCTTAACTCTTACTCTGGACTAATGGTTAAGGTCTTAACTCTTACTCTGGCATCATGGTTAAGGTCTTAACTCTTACTCTGGCATCATGGTTAAGGTCTTAACTCTTACTCTGGACTAATGGTTAAGGTCTTAACTCTTACTCTGGCATCATGGTTAAGGTCTTAGACTCTTACTCTGGACTAATGGTTAAGGTCTTAACTCTTACTCTGGCATCACGGTTAAGGTCTTAACTCTTACTCTGGACTAATGGTTAAGGTCTTAACTCTTACTCTGGACTAATGGTTAAGGTCTTAACTCTTACTCTGGCATCATGGTGAAGATCTTAACTCTTACTCTGAACTAATGGTTAAGGTCTTAACTCTTACTCTGGCATCATGGTTTAGTTCGTAACTCTTACTGTGGCCTATTGGTTAAGGTCCTAACACTTACTCTGGCATCATGGTTAATGTCTTAACTCTTACTCTGGCATCATGGTTAAGGTCTTAACTCTTACTATGGACTAATGGTTAAGGTCTTAACTCTTACTCTTGCATCACGGTTAAGGTCTTAACTCTTACTCTGGACTAATGGTTAAGGTCTTAACTCTTACTCTGGGCTAATGGTTAAGGTCTTAAATCTTACTCTGGACTAATGGTTAAGGTCTTAACTCTTACTCTGGACTAATGGTTAAGGTCTTAACTCTTACTCTGGACTAATGGTTAAGGTCTTAATTCTTACTCTGGGCTAAAGATTAAGGTCTTAACTCTTACTCTGGCATCATGGTTAAGGTCTTAACTCTTACTCTGGCATCATGGTTAAGTTCTTAACTCTTACTCTGAACTAATGGTTAAGGTCTTAACTCTTACTCTGGCATCACGGTTAAGGTCTTAACTCTTACTCTGGACTAATGGTTAAGGTCTTAACTCTTACTCTGGACTAATGGTTAAGGTCTTAACTCTTACTCTAGCATCATGGTTAAGGTCTTAACTCTTACTCTGGGCTAATGGTTAAGGTCTTAAATCTTACTCTGGACTAATGGTTAAGGTCTTAACTCTTACTCTGGACTAATGGTTAAGGTCTTAATTCTTACTCTGGGCTAAAGATTAAGGTCTTAACTCTTACTCTGGCATCATGGTTAAGGTCTTAACTCTTACTCTGGCATCATGGTTAAGTTCTTAACTCTTACTCTGGACTAATGGTTAAGGTCTTAACTCTTACTCTGGCATCACGGTTAAGGTCTTAACTCTTACTCTGGACTAATGGTTAAGGTCTTAACTCTTACTCTGGACTAATGGTTAAGGTCTTAACTCTTACTCTAGCATCATGGTTAAGGTCTTAACTCTTACTCTGGACTAATGGTTAAGGTCTTAACTCTTACTCTGGCATCATGGTTAAGGTCTTAACTCTTACTCTGGCATCATGGTTAAGGTCTTAACTCTTACTCTGGACTAATGGTTAAGGTCTTAGACTCTTACTCTGGACTAATGGTTAAGGTCTTAACTCTTACTCTGGCATCATGGTTAAGGTCTTAGACTCTTACTCTGGACTAATGGTTAAGGTCTTAACTCTTACTCTGGACTAATGGTTAAGGTTTAAACTCTTACTCTGGACTAATGGTTAAGGTCTTAACTCTTACTCTGAACTAATGGTTAAGGTCTTAACTCTTACTCTGGCATCATGGTTAAGGTCTTAGACTCTTACTCTGGAATAATGGTTAAGGTCTTAACTCTTACTCTGGACTAATGGTTAAGGTCTTAACTCTTACTCTGGACTAATGGTTAAGGTCTTAACTCTTACTCTGGCATCATGGTTAAGGTCTTAACTCCTACTCTGGACTAATGGTTAAGGTCTTAACTCTTACTCTGGGCTAATGATTAAGGTCTTAACTCTTACTCTGGCATCATGGTTAAGGTCTTAACTCTTACTCTGGACTAATGGTTAAGGAGGTAACTCTTACTCTGGACTAATGGTTAAGGTCTTAACTCTTACTCTAGACTAATGGTTAAGGTTTAACTCTTACTCTGGCATCGTGGTTAATGTCTTCGACTCTTTCTCTGGGCTAATGATTAAGGTCTTAACTCTTACTCTGGCATCATGGGTAAGGTCTTAACTCTTACTCTGGACTAATGGTTAAGGTCTTAACTCTTACTCTGGACTAATGGTTAAGGTCTTAACTCTTACTCTAGACTAATGGTTAAGGTTTTAACTCTTACTCTGGCATCATGGTTAAGTTCCTAACTCTTACTGTGGCCTATTGGTTAAGGTCCTTACTCTTACTCTGGATTAATGGTTAAGGTCTTAACTCTTACTCTGGACTAATGGTTAAGGTATTAACTCTTACTCTGGCATCATGGTTAAGGTCTTAACTCTGGCATCATGGGTAAGGTCTTAACTCTTACTCTGGACTAATGGTTAAGGTCTTAACTCTTACTCTGGCATCATGGTTAAGGTCTTAGACTCATACGCTGGCATCATGGTTAAGGTCTTAACTCTTACTCTGGACTAATGGTTAAGGTCTTAACTCTTACTCTGGCATCATGGTTAAGGTCTTAACTCTTACTCTGGCATCATGGTTAAGGTCTTAACTCTTACTCTGGACTAATGGTTAAGGTCTTAACTCTTACTCTGGCATCATGGTTAAGGTCTTAGACTCTTACTCTGGACTAATGGTTAAGGTCTTAACTCTTACTCTGGCATCATGGTTAAGGTCTTAACTCTTACACTGGACTAATGATTAAGGTCTTAGACTCTTACTCTGGACTAATGGTTAAGGTCTTAACTCTTTCTCTGGGCTAATGGTTAAGGTCTTAGACTCTTACTCTGGCATCATGGTTAAGGTCTTAGACTCTTACTCTGGCATCATGGTTAAGGTCTTAACTCTTACTCTGGACTAATGGTTAAGGTCTTAACTCATACTCTGGACTAATGGTTAAGGTCTTAACTCTTACTCTGGCATCATGGTTAAGGTCTTAACTCTTGCTCTGTACTGGTGGTTAAGGTCTTAACTCTTACTCTGGCATCATGTTTAAGGTCTTAACTCTTACTCTGGACTAATGGTTAAGGTCTTAACTCTTACTCTGGACTAATGGTTAAGGTCTTAACTCTTACTCTGGCATCATGGTTAAGGTCTTAACTCTTACTCTGGACTAATGGTTAAGGTCTTAACTCTTACTCTGGACTAATGGTTAAGGTCTTAACTCTTACTCTGGCATCATGGTTAAGGTCTTAGACTCTTACTCTGGACTAATGGTTAAGGTCTTAACTCTTACTCTGGCATCATGGTTAAGGTCTTAACTCTTACTCTGGACTAATGGTTAAGGTCTTAGCCTCTTACTCTGGACTAATGGTTAAGGTCTTAACTCTTTCTCTGGGCTAATGGTTAAGGTCTTAGACTCTTCCTCTGGCATCATGGTTAAGGTCTTAGACTCTTACTCTGGCATCAAGGTTAAGGTCTTAACTCTTACTCTGGCATCATGGTTAAGGTCTTAACTCTTACTCTGGACTAATGGTTAAGGTCTGAACTCTTACTCTGGACTAATGGTTAAGGTCTTAACTCTTACTCTGGACTAATGGTTAAGGTCTTAACTCTTACTCTGGACTAATGGTTAAGGTCTTAGACTCTTACTCTCGACTAATGGTTAAGGTCTTAACTCTTACTCTGGCATCATGGTTAAGGTCTTAGACTCTTACTCTGGACTAATGGTTAAGGTCTTAACTCATACTCTGGACTAATGGTTAAGGTCTTAACTCTTACTCTGGCATCATGGTTAAGGTCTTAACTCTTACTCTGGACTAATGGTTAAGGTATTAACTCTTATTCTGGCATCAAGGTTGAGGTCTTAACTCTTACTCTGGACTAATGGTTAAGGTCTTAACTCTTACTCTGGACTAATGGTTAAGGTCTTAACTCTTACTCCGGCATCATGGTTAAGGTCTTAACTCTTACTCTGGACTAATGGTTAAGGTCTTAACTCTTACTCTGGCATCATGGTTAAGGTCTTAGACTCATACTCTGGCATCATGGTTAAGGTCTTAAATCTTACTCTGGACTAATGGTTAAGGTCTTAACTCTTACTCTGGCATCATGGTTAAGGTCTTAGACTCTTACTCTGGAATAATGGTTAAGGTCTTAACTCTTACTCTGGCATCACGGTTAAGGTCCTAACTCTTACTCTGGACTAATGGTTAAGGTCTTAACTCTTACTCTGGGCTAATGGTTAAGGTCTTAACTCTTACTCTGTACTCGTGGTTAAGGTCTTAACTCTTACTCCGGACTAATGGTTAAGGTCTTAACTCTTACTCTGGCATCATGGTTTAGGTCTTAACTCTTACTCTGGCATCATGGTTTAGGTCTTAGGCTCTTACTCTGGACTAATGGTTAAGGTCTTAACTCTTACTCTGGCATCATGGTTAAGGTCTTAACTCTTACTCTGAACTAATGGTTAAGGTCTGAACTCTTACTCTGGACTAATGGTTAAGGTCTTAACTCTTACTCTGGATTAATGGTTAAGGTCTGAACTCTTACTCTGGACTAATGGTTAAGGTCTTAACTCTTACTCTGGACTAATGGTTTAGGTCTTAGACTCTTACTCTGGACTAATGGTTAAGGTCTTAACTCTTACTCTGGCATCATGGTGAAGATCTTAACTCTTACTCTGAACTAATGGTTAAGGTCTTAACTCTTACTCTGGCATCATGGTTTAGTTCGTAACTCTTACTGTGGCCTATTGGTTAAGGTCCTAACACTTACTCTGGCATCATGGTTAATGTCTTAACTCTTACTCTGGCATCATGGTTAAGGTCTTAACTCTTACTCTGGACTAATGGTTAAGGTCTGAACTCTTACTCTGGCATCATGGTTAAGGTCTTAACTCTTACTCTGGACTAATGGTTAAGGTCTTAACTCTTACTCTGGACTAATGGTTAAGGTCTTAACTCTTACTCTGGACTAATGGTTAAGGTCTTACCTCTTACTCTGGACTAATGGTTAAGGTATTAACTCTTACTCTGGACTAATGGTTAAGATCTTAACTCTTACTCTAAACTAATGGTTAAGGTTTTAACTCTTACTCTGGCATCGTGGTTAATGTCTTCGACTCTTTCTCTGGGCTAATGATTAAGGTCTTAACTCTTACTCTGGCATCATGGGTAAGGTCTTAACTCTTACTCTGGACTAATGGTTAAGGTCTTAACTCTTACTCTGGACTAATGGTTAAGGTCTTAACTCTTACTCTAGACTAATGGTTAAGGTTTTAACTCTTACTCTGGCATCATGGTTAAGTTCCTAACTCTTACTGTGGCCTATTGGTTAAGGTCCTTACTCTTACTCTGGATTAATGGTTAAGGTCTTAACTCTTACTCTGGACTAATGGTTAAGGTATTAACTCTTACTCTGGCATCATGGTTAAGGTCTTAACTCTGGCATCATGGGTAAGGTCTTAACTCTTACTCTGGACTAATGGTTAAGGTCTTAACTCTTACTCTGGCATCATGGTTAAGGTCTTAGACTCATACGCTGGCATCATGGTTAAGGTCTTAACTCTTACTCTGGACTAATGGTTAAGGTCTTAACTCTTACTCTGGCATCATGGTTAAGGTCTTAACTCTTACTCTGGCATCATGGTTAAGGTCTTAACTCTTACTCTGGACTAATGGTTAAGGTCTTAACTCTTACTCTGGCATCATGGTTAAGGTCTTAGACTCTTACTCTGGACTAATGGTTAAGGTCTTAACTCTTACTCTGGCATCACGGTTAAGGTCTTAACTCTTACTCTGGACTAATGGTTAAGGTCTTAACTCTTACTCTGGACTAATGGTTAAGGTCTTAACTCTTACTCTGGCATCATGGTGAAGATCTTAACTCTTACTCTGAACTAATGGTTAAGGTCTTAACTCTTACTCTGGCATCATGGTTTAGTTCGTAACTCTTACTGTGGCCTATTGGTTAAGGTCCTAACACTTACTCTGGCATCATGGTTAATGTCTTAACTCTTACTCTGGCATCATGGTTAAGGTCTTAACTCTTACTATGGACTAATGGTTAAGGTCTTAACTCTTACTCTTGCATCACGGTTAAGGTCTTAACTCTTACTCTGGACTAATGGTTAAGGTCTTAACTCTTACTCTGGGCTAATGGTTAAGGTCTTAAATCTTACTCTGGACTAATGGTTAAGGTCTTAACTCTTACTCTGGACTAATGGTTAAGGTCTTAACTCTTACTCTGGACTAATGGTTAAGGTCTTAATTCTTACTCTGGGCTAAAGATTAAGGTCTTAACTCTTACTCTGGCATCATGGTTAAGGTCTTAACTCTTACTCTGGCATCATGGTTAAGTTCTTAACTCTTACTCTGAACTAATGGTTAAGGTCTTAACTCTTACTCTGGCATCACGGTTAAGGTCTTAACTCTTACTCTGGACTAATGGTTAAGGTCTTAACTCTTACTCTGGACTAATGGTTAAGGTCTTAACTCTTACTCTAGCATCATGGTTAAGGTCTTAACTCTTACTCTGGACTAATGGTTAAGGTCTTAACTCTTACTCTGGCATCATGGTTAAGGTCTTAGACTCTTACTCTGGACTAATGGTTAAGGTCTTAACTCTTACTCTGGACTACTGGTTAAGGTCTTAACTCTTACTCTGGACTAATGGTTAAGGTCTTAACTCTTACTCTGGACTAATGGTTAAGGTCTTAACTCTTACTCTGGCATCATGGTGAAGATCTTAACTCTTACTCTGAACTAATGGTTAAGGTCTTAACTCTTACTCTGGCATCATGGTTTAGTTCGTAACTCTTACTGTGGCCTATTGGTTAAGGTCCTAACACTTACTCTGGCATCATGGTTAATGTCTTAACTCTTACTCTGGCATCATGGTTAAGGTCTTAACTCTTACTATGGACTAATGGTTAAGGTCTTAACTCTTACTCTTGCATCACGGTTAAGGTCTTAACTCTTACTCTGGACTAATGGTTAAGGTCTTAACTCTTACTCTGGGCTAATGGTTAAGGTCTTAAATCTTACTCTGGACTAATGGTTAAGGTCTTAACTCTTACTCTGGACTAATGGTTAAGGTCTTAACTCTTACTCTGGACTAATGGTTAAGGTCTTAATTCTTACTCTGGGCTAAAGATTAAGGTCTTAACTCTTACTCTGGCATCATGGTTAAGGTCTTAACTCTTACTCTGGCATCATGGTTAAGTTCTTAACTCTTACTCTGAACTAATGGTTAAGGTCTTAACTCTTACTCTGGCATCACGGTTAAGGTCTTAACTCTTACTCTGGACTAATGGTTAAGGTCTTAACTCTTACTCTGGACTAATGGTTAAGGTCTTAACTCTTACTCTAGCATCATGGTTAAGGTCTTAACTCTTACTCTGGACTAATGGTTAAGGTCTTAACTCTTACTCTGGCATCATGGTTAAGGTCTTAACTCTTACTCTGGCATCATGGTTAAGGTCTTAACTCTTACTCTGGACTAATGGTTAAGGTCTTAGACTCTTACTCTGGACTAATGGTTAAGGTCTTAACTCTTACTCTGGCATCATGGTTAAGGTCCTAGACTCTTACTCTGGACTAATGGTTAAGGTCTTAACTCTTACTCTGGACTAATGGTTAAGGTTTAAACTCTTACTCTGGACTAATGGTTAAGGTCTTAACTCTTACTCTGAACTAATGGTTAAGGTCTTAACTCTTACTCTGGCATCATGGTTAAGGTCTTAGACTCTTACTCTGGAATAATGGTTAAGGTCTTAACTCTTACTCTGGACTAATGGTTAAGGTCTTAACTCTTACTCTGGACTAATGGTTAAGATCTTAACTCTTACTCTGGCATCATGGTTAAGGTCTTAACTCCTACTCTGGACTAATGGTTAAGGTCTTAACTCTTACTCTGGGCTAATGATTAAGGTCTTAACTCTTACTCTGGCATCATGGTTAAGGTCTTAACTCTTACTCTGGACTAATGGTTAAGGAGGTAACTCTTACTCTGGACTAATGGTTAAGGTCTTAACTCTTACTCTAGACTAATGGTTAAGGTTTAATTCTTACTCTGGCATCGTGGTTAAGGTCTTCGACTCTTTCTCTGGGCTAATGATTAAGGTCTTAACTGTTACTCTGGCATCATGGGTAAGGTCTTAACTCTTACTCTGGACTAATGGTTAAGGTCTTAACTCTTACTCTGGACTAATGGTTAAGGTCTTAACTCTTACTCTAGACTAATGGTTAAGGTTTTAACTCTTACTCTGGCATCATGGTTAAGTTCCTAACTCTTACTGTAGCCTATTGGTTAAGGTCCTAACTCTTACTCTGGATTAATGGTTAAGGTCTTAACTCTTACTCTGGCATCATGGTTAAGGTCTTAGACTCTTACTCTGGACTAATAGTTAAGGTCTTAACTCTTACTCTGGCATCATGGTTAAGGTCTTAACTCTTACTCTGGACTAATGGTTAAGGTCTTAGACTCTTACTCTGGACTAATGGTTAAGGTCTTAACTCTTTCTCTGGGCTAATGGTTAAGGTCTTAGACTCTTACTCTGGCATCATGGTTAAGGTCTTAGACTATTACTCTGGCATCAAGGTTAAGGTCTTAACTCTTACTCTGGCATCATGGTTAAGGTCTTAGACTCTTACTCTGGCATCAAGGTTAAGGTCTTAACTCTTACTCTGGCATCATGGTTAAGGTCTTAACTCTTACTCTGGCATCATGGTTAAGGTCTTAACTCTTACTCTGGACTAATGGTTAAGGTCTTAACACTTACTCTGGATTAATGGTTGAGATCTTAACTCTTACTCTGGCATCATCGTTAAGGTCTTAACTCTTACTCTGGCATCATGGTTAAGGTCTTAGACTCTTACTCTGGACTAATGGTTAAGGTCTTAACTCTTACTCTGGACTAATGGTTAAGGTCTTAACTCTTACTCTGGACTAATGGTTAAGGTCTTAACTCTTACTCTGGCATCATCGTTAAGGTCTTAACACTTACTCTGGCATCATGGTTAAGGTCTTAACTCTTACTCTGGACTAATAGTTAAGGTCTTAACTCTTACTCTGGACTAATGGTTAAGGTATTAACTCTTACTCTGGCATCATGGTTAAGGTCTTAACTCTGGCATCATGGTTAAGGTCTTAACTCTTACTCTGGACTAATGGTTAAGGTCTTAACTCTTACTCTGGCATCATGGTTAAGGTCTTAGACTCATACGCTGGCATCATGGTTAAGGTCTTAACTCTTACTCTGGACTAATGGTTAAGGTCTTAACTCTTACTCTGGCATCATGGTTAAGGTCTTAACTCTTACTCTGGCATCATGGTTAAGGTCTTAACTCTTACTCTGGACTAATGGTTAAGGTCTTAACTCTTACTCTGGCATCATGGTTAAGGTCTTAGACTCTTACTCTGGACTAATGGTTAAGGTCTTAACTCTTACTCTGGCATCATGGTTAAGGTCTTAACTCTTACACTGGACTAATGATTAAGGTCTTAGACTCTTACTCTGGACTAATGGTTAAGGTCTTAACTCTTACTCTGGCATCATGGTTAAGGTCTTAACTCTGGCATCATGGTTAAGGTCTTAACTCTTACTCTGGCATCATGGTTAAGGTCTTAGACTCATACGCTGGCATCATGGTTAAGGTCTTAACTCTTACTCTGGACTAATGGTTAAGGTCTTAACTCTTACTCTGGCATCATGGTTAAGGTCTTAACTCTTACTCTGGCATCATGGTTAAGGTCTTAACTCTTACTCTGGACTAATGGTTAAGGTCTTAACTCTTACTCTGGCATCATGGTTAAGGTCTTAGACTCTTACTCTGGACTAATGGTTAAGGTCTTAACTCTTACTCTGGCATCATGGTTAAGGTCTTAACTCTTACACTGGACTAATGATTAAGGTCTTAGACTCTTACTCTGGACTAATGATTAAGGTCTTAGACTCTTACTCTGGACTAATGGTTAAGGTCTTAACTCTTTCTCTGGGCTAATGGTTAAGGTCTTAGACTCTTACTCTGGCATCATGGTTAAGGTCTTAGACTCTTACTTTGGCATCATGGTTAAGGTCTTAACTCTTACTCTGGACTAATGGTTAAGGTCTTAACTCATACTCTGGACTAATGGTTAAAGTCTTAACTATTACTCTGGCATCATGGTTAAGGTCTTAACTCTTACTCTGTACTCGTGGTTAAGGTCTTAACTCTTACTCTGGCATCATGTTTAAGGTCTTAACTCTTACTCTGGACTAATGGTTAAGGTCTTAACTCTTACTCTGGACTAATGGTTAAGGTCTTAACTCTTACTCTGGCATCATGGTTAAGGTCTTAACTCTTACTCTGGACTAATGGTTAAGGTCTTAACTCTTACTCTGGACTAATGGTTAAGGTCTTAACTCTTACTCTGGCATCATGGTTAAGGTCTTAGACTCTTACTCTGGACTAATGGTTAAGGTCTTAACTCTTACTCTGGCATCATGGTTAAGGTCTTAACTCTTACTCTGGACTAATGGTTAAGGTCTTAGCCTCTTACTCTGGACTAATGGTTAAGGTCTTAACTCTTTCTCTGGGCTAATGGTTAAGGTCTTAGACTCTTCCTCTGGCATCATGGTTAAGGTCTTAGACTCTTACTCTGGCATCAAGGTTAAGGTCTTAACTCTTACTCTGGCATCATGGTTAAGGTCTTAACTCTTACTCTGGACTAATGGTTAAGGTCTGAACTCTTACTCTGGACTAATGGTTAAGGTCTTAACTCTTACTCTGGACTAATGGTTAAGGTCTTAACTCTTACTCTGGACTAATGGTTAAGGTCTTAGACTCTTACTCTCGACTAATGGTTAAGGTCTTAACTCTTACTCTGGCATCATGGTTAAGGTCTTAGACTCTTACTCTGGACTAATGGTTAAGGTCTTAACTCATACTCTGGACTAATGGTTAAGGTCTTAACTCTTACTCTGGCATCATGGTTAAGGTCTTAACTCTTACTCTGGACTAATGGTTAAGGTATTAACTCTTACTCTGGCATCAAGGTTGAGGTCTTAACTCTTACTCTGGACTAATGGTTAAGGTCTTAACTCTTACTCTGGCATCATGGTTAAGGTCTTAACACTTACTCTGGATTAATGGTTAAGGTCTTAACTCTTACTCTGGCATCATTGTTAAGGTCTTAACTCTTACTCTGGCATCATGGTTAAGGTCTTAGACACTTACTCTGGATTAATGGTTAAGGTCTTAACTCTTACTCTGGCATCATTGTTAAGGTCTTAACTCTTACTCTGGCATCATGGTTAAGGTCTTAGACTCTTACTCTGGACTAATGGTTAAGGTCTTAACTCTTACTCTGGACTAATGGTTAAGGTCTTAACTCTTACTCTGGCATCATCGTTAAGGTCTTAACTCTTACTCTGGCATCATGGTTAAGGTCTTAACTCTTACTCTGGACTAATAGCTAAGGTTTTAACTCTTACTCTGGACTAATGGTTAAGGTCTTAACTCTTACTCTGGCATCATGGTTAAGGTCTTAACTCTGGCATCATGGTTAAGGTCTTAACTCTTACTCTGGACTAATGGTTAAGGTCTTAACTCTTACTCTGGCATCATGGTTAAGGTCTTAGACTCATACTCTGGCATCATGGTTAAAGTCTTAACTCTTACTCTGGACTAATGGTTAAGGTCTTAACTCTTCCTCTGGCATCATGGTTAAGGTCTTAACTCTTACTCTGGCATCATGGTTAAGGTCTTAACTCTTTCTCTGGGCTAATGGTTAAGGTCTTAGACTCTTCCTCTGGCATCATGGTTAAGGTCTTAGACTCTTACTCTGGCATCAAGGTTAAGGTCTTAACTCTTACTCTGGCATCATGGTTAAGGTCTTAACTCTTACTCTGGACTAATGGTTAAGGTCTGAACTCTTACTCTGGACTAATGGTTAAGGTCTTAACTCTTACTCTGGACTAATGGTTAAGGTCTTAACTCTTACTCTGGACTAATGGTTAAGGTCTTAGACTCTTACTCTCGACTAATGGTTAAGGTCTTAACTCTTACTCTGGCATCATGGTTAAGGTCTTAGACTCTTACTCTGGACTAATGGTTAAGGTCTTAACTCATACTCTGGACTAATGGTTAAGGTCTTAACTCTTACTCTGGCATCATGGTTAAGGTCTTAACTCTTACTCTGGACTAATGGTTAAGGTATTAACTCTTACTCTGGCATCAAGGTTGAGGTCTTAACTCTTACTCTGGACTAATGGTTAAGGTCTTAACTCTTACTCTGGCATCATGGTTAAGGTCTTAACACTTACTCTGGATTAATGGTTAAGGTCTTAACTCTTACTCTGGCATCATTGTTAAGGTCTTAACTCTTACTCTGGCATCATGGTTAAGGTCTTAGACACTTACTCTGGATTAATGGTTAAGGTCTTAACTCTTACTCTGGCATCATTGTTAAGGTCTTAACTCTTACTCTGGCATCATGGTTAAGGTCTTAGACTCTTACTCTGGACTAATGGTTAAGGTCTTAACTCTTACTCTGGACTAATGGTTAAGGTCTTAACTCTTACTCTGGCATCATCGTTAAGGTCTTAACTCTTACTCTGGCATCATGGTTAAGGTCTTAACTCTTACTCTGGACTAATAGCTAAGGTTTTAACTCTTACTCTGGACTAATGGTTAAGGTCTTAACTCTTACTCTGGCATCATGGTTAAGGTCTTAACTCTGGCATCATGGTTAAGGTCTTAACTCTTACTCTGGACTAATGGTTAAGGTCTTAACTCTTACTCTGGCATCATGGTTAAGGTCTTAGACTCATACTCTGGCATCATGGTTAAAGTCTTAACTCTTACTCTGGACTAATGGTTATGGTCTTAACTCTTCCTCTGGCATCATGGTTAAGGTCTTAACTCTTACTCTGGCATCATGGTTAAGGTCTTAACTCTTACTCTGGGCTAATGGTTAAGGTCTTAACTCTTACTCTGGACTAATGGTTAAGGTCTTAGACTCTTACTCTGGCATCATGGATAGGGTCTTAGACTCTTACTCTGGACTACTGGTTAATGTATTAACTCTTACTCTGGCGTCATGGTTAAGGTCTTAACTCTCACTCTGGCATCATGGTTAAGGTCTTAACTCTTACTCTGTACTCATGGTTAAGGTCTTAACTCTTACTCTGGCATCATGGTTAAGGTCTTAACTCTTACTCTGGACTAATGGGTAAGGTCTTAACTCTTACTCTGGACTAATGGTTAAGGTCTTAACTCTTACTCTGGCATCATGGTTAAGGTCTTAACTCTTACTCTGGACTAATGGTTAAGGTCTTAACTCTTACTCTGGACTAATGGTTAAGGTCTTAACTCTTACTCTGGCATCATGGTTAAGGTCTTAGACTCTTACTCTGTACTAATGGTTAAGGTCTTAACTCTTACTCTGGCATCATGGTTAAGGTCTTAACTCTTACTCTGGACTAATGGTTAAGGTCTTAGACTCTTACTTTGGGCTAATGGTTAAGGTCTTAACTCTTTCTCTGGGCTAATGGTTAAGGCCTTAGACTCTTACTCTGGCATCATGGTTAAGGTCTTAGACTCTTACTCTGGCATCAAGGTTAAGGTCTTAACTCTTACTCTGGCATCATGGTTAAGGTCTTAACTTTTACTCTGGACTAATGGTTAAGGTCTGAACTCTTACTCTGGACTAATGGTTAAGGTCTTAACTCTTACTCTGGACTAATGGTTAAGGTCTTAGACTCTTACTCTCGACTAATGGTTAAGGTCTTAACTCTTACTCTGGCATCATGGTTAAGGTCTTAGACTCTTACTCTCGACTAATGGTTAAGGTCTTAACTCATACTCTGGACTAATGGTTAAGGTCTTAGACTCTTTCTCTGGACTAATGGTTAAGGTCTTTACTCTTACTCTGGACTAATGGTTAAGGTCTTAACTCTTACTCTGGACTAATGGTTAAGGTCTTAACTCTTACTCTGGCATCATTGTTAAGGTCTTAACTCTTACTCTGGACTAATGGTTAAGGTCTTAACTCTTACTCTGGCATCATGGTTAAGGTCTTAACTCTTACTCTGGCATCATGGTTAAGGTCTTAACACTTACTCTGGACTAATGGTTAAGGTCTTAACTCTTACTCTGGCATCATCGTTAAGGTCTTAACTCTTACTCTGGCATCATAGTTAAGGTCTTAGACTCTTACTCTGGACTAATGGTTAAGGTCTTAACTCTTACTCTGGACTAATGGTTAAGGTCTTAACTCTTACTCTGGCATCATCGTTAAGGTCTTAACTCTTACTCTGGCATCATCGTTAAGGTCTTAACTCTTACTCTGGACTAATGGTTAAGGTCTTAACTCTTACTCTGGTCTAATGGTTAAGGTCTTAACTCTTACTCTGGCATCATGGTTAAGGTCTTAACTCTGGCATCATGGTTAAGGTCTTAACTCTTACTCTGGACTAATGGTTAAGGTCTTAACTCTTACTCTGGGCTAATGGTTAAGGTCTTAACTCTTACTCTGGACTAATGGTTAAGGTCTTAGACTCTTACTCTGGCATCATGGATAAGGTCTTAGACTCTTACTCTGGACTACTGGTTAATGTCTTAACTCTTACTCTGGCATCATGTTTAAGTTCCTAACTCTTTCTGTGGCCTATTGGTTAAGGTCCTAACTCTTACTCTGGCATCATGGTTAAGGTCTTAACTCTTACTCTGGACTAATGGGTAAGGTCTTAACTCTTACTCTGGACTAATGGTTAAGGTCTTAACTCTTACTCTGGCATCATGGTTAAGGTCTTAACTCTTACTCTGGACTAATGGTTAAGGTCTTAACTCTTACTCTGGACTAATGGTTAAGGTCTTAACTCTTACTCTGGCATCATGGTTAAGGTCTTAACTCTTACTCTGGACTAATGGCTAAGGTCTTAGACTCTTACTCTGGACTAATGGTTAAGGTCTTAACTCTTTCTCTGGGCTAATGGTTAAGGTCTTAGACTCTTACTCTGGCATTATGGTTAAGGTCTTAGACACTTACTCTGGCATCAAGGTTAAGGTCTTAACTCTTACTCTGGCATCATGGTTAAGGTCTTAACTCTTACTCTGGACTAAGGGTTAAGGTCTGAACTCTTACTCTGGACTAATGGTTAAGGTCTTAACTCTTACTCTGGACTACTGGTTAAGGTCTTAGACTCTTACTCTCGACTAATGGTTAAGGTCTTAACTCTTACTCTGGAATCATGGTTAAGGTCTTAGACTCTTACTCTGGACTAATGGTTAAGGTCTTAACTCATACTCTGGACTAATGGTTAAGGTCTTAGACTCTTTCTCTGGACTAATGGTTAAGGTCTTAACTCTTACTCTGGACTAATGGTTAAGGTCTTAACTCTTACTCTGGACTAATGGTTAAGGTCTTAACTCTTACTCTGGCATCATGGTTAAGGTCTTAGACTCTTACTCTGGACTAATGGTTAAGGTCTTAACGCTTACTCTGGGCTAATGATTAAGGTCTTAACTCTTACTCTGGACTAACGGTTAAGGTCTTATCTCTTACTCTGGAAAAATTGTTAAGGTCTTAGACTCTTACTCTGGCATCATGGATAAGGTCTTAGACTCTTACTCTGGACTACTGGTTAATGTCTTAACTCTTACTCTGGCGTCATGGTTAAGGTCTTAACTCTCACTCTGGCATCATGGTTAAGGTCTTAACTCTTACTCTGGCATCATGGTTAAGGTCTTAGACTCTTACTCTGGACTAATGGTTAAGGTCTTAACTCATACTCTGGACTAATGGTTAAGGTCTTAACTCTTACTCTGGCATCATGGTTAAGGTCTTAACTCTTACTCTGGACTAATGGTTAAGGTATTAACTCTTACTCTGGCATCAAGGTTGAGGTCTTAACTCTTACTCTGGACTAATGGTTAAGGTCTTAACTCTTACTCTGGCATCATGGTTAAGGTCTTAACACTTACTCTGGATTAATGGTTAAGGTCTTAACTCTTACTCTGGCATCATTGTTAAGGTCTTAACTCTTACTCTGGCATCATGGTTAAGGTCTTAGACACTTACTCTGGATTAATGGTTAAGGTCTTAACTCTTACTCTGGCATCATTGTTAAGGTCTTAACTCTTACTCTGGCATCATGGTTAAGGTCTTAGACTCTTACTCTGGACTAATGGTTAAGGTCTTAACTCTTACTCTGGACTAATGGTTAAGGTCTTAACTCTTACTCTGGCATCATCGTTAAGGTCTTAACTCCTACTCTGGCATCATGGTTAAGGTCTTAACTCTTACTCTGGACTAATAGCTAAGGTTTTAACTCTTACTCTGGACTAATGGTTAAGGTCTTAACTCTTACTCTGGCATCATGGTTAAGGTCTTAACTCTGGCATCATGGTTAAGGTCTTAACTCTTACTCTGGACTAATGGTTAAGGTCTTAACTCTTACTCTGGCATCATGGTTAAGGTCTTAGACTCATACTCTGGCATCATGGTTAAAGTCTTAACTCTTACTCTGGACTAATGGTTATGGTCTTAACTCTTCCTCTGGCATCATGGTTAAGGTCTTAACTCTTACTCTGGCATCATGGTTAAGGTCTTAACTCTTACTCTGGGCTAATGGTTAAGGTCTTAACTCTTACTCTGGACTAATGGTTAAGGTCTTAGACTCTTACTCTGGCATCATGGATAGGGTCTTAGACTCTTACTCTGGACTACTGGTTAATGTATTAACTCTTACTCTGGCGTCATGGTTAAGGTCTTAACTCTCACTCTGGCATCATGGTTAAGGTCTTAACTCTTACTCTGTACTCATGGTTAAGGTCTTAACTCTTACTCTGGCATCATGGTTAAGGTCTTAACTCTTACTCTGGACTAATGGGTAAGGTCTTAACTCTTACTCTGGACTAATGGTTAAGGTCTTAACTCTTACTCTGGCATCATGGTTAAGGTCTTAACTCTTACTCTGGACTAATGGTTAAGGTCTTAACTCTTACTCTGGACTAATGGTTAAGGTCTTAACTCTTACTCTGGCATCATGGTTAAGGTCTTAGACTCTTACTCTGTACTAATGGTTAAGGTCTTAACTCTTACTCTGGCATCATGGTTAAGGTCTTAACTCTTACTCTGGACTAATGGTTAAGGTCTTAGACTCTTACTTTGGGCTAATGGTTAAGGTCTTAACTCTTTCTCTGGGCTAATGGTTAAGGCCTTAGACTCTTACTCTGGCATCATGGTTAAGGTCTTAGACTCTTACTCTGGCATCAAGGTTAAGGTCTTAACTCTTACTCTGGCATCATGGTTAAGGTCTTAACTTTTACTCTGGACTAATGGTTAAGGTCTGAACTCTTACTCTGGACTAATGGTTAAGGTCTTAACTCTTACTCTGGACTAATGGTTAAGGTCTTAGACTCTTACTCTCGACTAATGGTTAAGGTCTTAACTCTTACTCTGGCATCATGGTTAAGGTCTTAGACTCTTACTCTCGACTAATGGTTAAGGTCTTAACTCATACTCTGGACTAATGGTTAAGGTCTTAGACTCTTTCTCTGGACTAATGGTTAAGGTCTTTACTCTTACTCTGGACTAATGGTTAAGGTCTTAACTCTTACTCTGGACTAATGGTTAAGGTCTTAACTCTTACTCTGGCATCATTGTTAAGGTCTTAACTCTTACTCTGGACTAATGGTTAAGGTCTTAACTCTTACTCTGGCATCATGGTTAAGGTCTTAACTCTTACTCTGGCATCATGGTTAAGGTCTTAACACTTACTCTGGACTAATGGTTAAGGTCTTAACTCTTACTCTGGCATCATCGTTAAGGTCTTAACTCTTACTCTGGCATCATAGTTAAGGTCTTAGACTCTTACTCTGGACTAATGGTTAAGGTCTTAACTCTTACTCTGGACTAATGGTTAAGGTCTTAACTCTTACTCTGGCATCATCGTTAAGGTCTTAACTCTTACTCTGGCATCATCGTTAAGGTCTTAACTCTTACTCTGGACTAATGGTTAAGGTCTTAACTCTTACTCTGGTCTAATGGTTAAGGTCTTAACTCTTACTCTGGCATCATGGTTAAGGTCTTAACTCTGGCATCATGGTTAAGGTCTTAACTCTTACTCTGGACTAATGGTTAAGGTCTTAACTCTTACTCTGGGCTAATGGTTAAGGTCTTAACTCTTACTCTGGACTAATGGTTAAGGTCTTAGACTCTTACTCTGGCATCATGGATAAGGTCTTAGACTCTTACTCTGGACTACTGGTTAATGTCTTAACTCTTACTCTGGCATCATGTTTAAGTTCCTAACTCTTTCTGTGGCCTATTGGTTAAGGTCCTAACTCTTACTCTGGCATCATGGTTAAGGTCTTAACTCTTACTCTGGACTAATGGGTAAGGTCTTAACTCTTACTCTGGACTAATGGTTAAGGTCTTAACTCTTACTCTGGCATCATGGTTAAGGTCTTAACTCTTACTCTGGACTAATGGTTAAGGTCTTAACTCTTACTCTGGACTAATGGTTAAGGTCTTAACTCTTACTCTGGCATCATGGTTAAGGTCTTAACTCTTACTCTGGACTAATGGCTAAGGTCTTAGACTCTTACTCTGGACTAATGGTTAAGGTCTTAACTCTTTCTCTGGGCTAATGGTTAAGGTCTTAGACTCTTACTCTGGCATTATGGTTAAGGTCTTAGACACTTACTCTGGCATCAAGGTTAAGGTCTTAACTCTTACTCTGGCATCATGGTTAAGGTCTTAACTCTTACTCTGGACTAAGGGTTAAGGTCTGAACTCTTACTCTGGACTAATGGTTAAGGTCTTAACTCTTACTCTGGACTACTGGTTAAGGTCTTAGACTCTTACTCTCGACTAATGGTTAAGGTCTTAACTCTTACTCTGGAATCATGGTTAAGGTCTTAGACTCTTACTCTGGACTAATGGTTAAGGTCTTAACTCATACTCTGGACTAATGGTTAAGGTCTTAGACTCTTTCTCTGGACTAATGGTTAAGGTCTTAACTCTTACTCTGGACTAATGGTTAAGGTCTTAACTCTTACTCTGGACTAATGGTTAAGGTCTTAACTCTTACTCTGGCATCATGGTTAAGGTCTTAGACTCTTACTCTGGACTAATGGTTAAGGTCTTAACGCTTACTCTGGGCTAATGATTAAGGTCTTAACTCTTACTCTGGACTAACGGTTAAGGTCTTATCTCTTACTCTGGAAAAATTGTTAAGGTCTTAGACTCTTACTCTGGCATCATGGATAAGGTCTTAGACTCTTACTCTGGACTACTGGTTAATGTCTTAACTCTTACTCTGGCGTCATGGTTAAGGTCTTAACTCTCACTCTGGCATCATGGTTAAGGTCTTAACTCTTACTCTGGCATCATGGTTAAGGTCTTAGACTCTTACTCTGGACTAATGGTTAAGGTCTTAACTCATACTCTGGACTAATGGTTAAGGTCTTAACTCTTACTATGGCATCATGGTTAAGGTCTTAACTCTTACTCTGGACTAATGGTTAAGGTCTTAACTCTTACTCTGGCATCAAGGTTGAGGTCTTAACTCTTACTCTGGACTAATGGTTAAGGTCTTAACTCTTACTCTGGCATCATGGTTAAGGTCTTAACACTCTGGATTAATGGTTAAGGTCTTAACTCTTACTCTGGCATCATTGTTAAGGTCTTAACTCTTACTCTGGCATCATGGTTAAGGTCTTAGACTCTTACTCTGGACTAATGGGTAAGGTCTTAACTCTTACTCTGGACTAATGGTTAAGGTCTTAACTCTTACTCTGGCATCATGGTTAAGGTCTTAACTCTTACTCTGGACTAATAGCTAATGTCTTAACTCTTACTCTGGACTAATGGTTAAGGTCTTAACTCTTACTCTGGCATCATGGTTAAGGTCTTAACTCTGGCATCATGGTTAAGGTATTAACTCTTACTCTGGACTAATGGTTAAGGTCTTAACTCTTACTCTGGCATCATGGTTAAGGTCTTAGACTCATACTCTGGCATCATGGTTAAGGTCTTAACTCTTACTCTGGACTAATGGTTAAGGTCTTAACTCTTCCTCTGGCATCATGGTTAAGGTCTTAACTCTTACTCTGGCATCATGGTTAAGGTCTTAACTCTTACTCTGGACCAATGGTTAAGGTCTTAACTCTTACTCTGGGCTAATGGTTAAGGTCTTAACTCTTACTCTAGCATCATGGTTAAGGTCGTAACTCTTACTCTGGACTAATGGTTAAGGTCTTAACTCTTACTCTGGCATCATGGTTAAGGTCTTAACTCTTACTCTGGCATCATGGTTAAGGTCTTAACTCTTACTCTGGACTAATGGTTAAGGTCTTAACTCTTACTCTGGCATCATGGTTAAGGTCTTAACTCTTACTCTGGACTAATGGTTAAGGTCTTAACTCTTACTCTGGACTAATGGTTAAGGTCTTAACTCTTACTCTGAACTAATGGTTAAGGTCTTAACTCTTACTCTGGCATCATGGTTAAGGTCTTAGACTCTTACTCTGGAATAATGGTTAAGGTCTTAACTCTTACTCTGGACTAATGTTTAAGGTCTTAACTCTTACTCTGGGCTAATGATTAAGGTCTTAACTCTTACTCTGGCATCATGGTTAAGGTCTTAGACTCTTACTCTGGACTAATGGTTAAGGTCTTAACTCTTACTCTGGACTAATGGTTAAGGTCTTAACTCTTACTCTGGCATCATCGTTAAGGTCTTAACTCTTACTCTGGCATCATGGTTAAGGTCTTAACTCTTACTCTGGACTAATGGTTAAGGTCTTAACTCTTACTCTGGTCTAATGGTTAAGGTCTTAACTCTTACTCTGGCATCATGGTTAAGGTCTTAACTCTGGCATCATGGTTAAGGTCTTAACTCTTACTCTGGACTAATGGTTAAGGTCTTAACTCTTACTCTGGGCTAATGGTTAAGGTCTTAACTCTTACTCTGGACTAATGGTTAAGGTCTTAGACTCTTACTCTGGCATCATGGATAAGGTCTTAGACTCTTACTCTGGACTACTGGTTAATGTCTTAACTCTTACTCTGGCGTCATGGTTAAGGTCTTAACTCTCACTCTGGCATCATAGTTAAGGTCTTAACTCTTACTCTGTACTCATGGTTAAGGTCTTAACTCTTACTCTGGCATCATGGTTAAGGGCTTAACTCTTACTCTGGACTAATGGGTAAGGTCTTAACTCTTACTCTGGACTAATGGTTAAGGTCTTAACTCTTACTCTGGCATCATGGTTAAGGTCTTAACTCTTACTCTGGACTAATGGTTAAGGTCTTAACTCTTACTCTGGCATCATGGTTAAGGTCTTAACTCTTACTCTGGACTAATGGCTAAGGTCTTAGACTCTTTCTCTGGGCTAATGGTTAAGGTCTTAGACTCTTACTCTGGCATCATGGTTAAGGTCTTAGACACTTACTCTGGCATCAAGGTTAAGGTCTTAACTCTTACTCTGGCATCATGGTTAAGGTCTTAACTCTTACTCTGGACTAAGGGTTAAGGTCTTAACTCTTACTCTGGACTAATGGTTAAGGTCTTAACTCTTACTCTGGACTACTGGTTAAGGTCTTAGACTCTTACTCCCGACTAATGGTTAAGGTCTTAACTCTTACTCTGGAATCATGGTTAAGGTCTTAGACTCTTACTCTGGACTAATGGTTAAGGTCTTAACTCATACTCTGGACTAATGGTTAAGGTCTTAGACTCTTTCTCTGGACTAATGGTTAAGGTCTTAACTCTTACTCTGGACTAATGGTTAAGGTCTTAACTCTTACTCTGGCATCATGGTTAAGGTCTTAACTCTTACTCTGGACTAATGGTTAAGGTCTTAACTCTTACTCTGGCATCATGGTTAAGGTCTAAACTCTTACTCTGGACTAATGGTTAAGGTCTTAACTCTTACTCTGGCATCATGGTTAAGGTCTTAACTCTTACTCTGGACTAATGGTTAAGGTCTTAACTCTTACTCTGGCATCATGGTTAAGGTCTTAGACTCTTACTCTGGACTAATGGTTAAGGTCTTAACGCTTACTCTGGGCTAATGATTAAGGTCTTAACTCTTACTCTGGACTAACGGTTAAGGTCTTATCTCTTACTCTGGAAAAATGGTTAAGGTCTTAGACTCTTACTCTGGCATCATGGATAAGGTCTTAGACTCTTACTCTGTACTACTGGTTAATGTCTTAACTCTTACTCTGGCGTCATGGTTAAGGTCTTAACTCTCACTCTGGCATCATGGTTAAGGTCTTAACTCTTACTCTGGCATCATGGTTAAGGTCTTATACTCTTACTCTGGACTAATGGTTAAGGTCTTAACTCATACTCTGGACTAATGGTTAAGGTCTTAACTCTTACTATGGCATCATGGTTAAGGTCTTAACTCTTACTCTGGACTAATGGTTAAGGTCTTAACTCTTACTCTGGCATCAAGGTTGAGGTCTTAACTCTTACTCTGGACTAATGGTTAAGGTCTTAACTCTTACTCTGGCATCATGGTTAAGGTCTTAACACTCTGGATTAATGGTTAAGGTCTTAACTCTTACTCTGGCATCATTGTTAAGGTCTTAACTCTTACTCTGGCATCATGGTTAAGGTCTTAGACTCTTACTCTGGACTAATGTGTAAGGTCTTAACTCTTACTCTGGACTAATGGTTAAGGTCTTAACTCTTACTCTGGCATCATGGTTAAGGTCTTAACTCTTACTCTGGACTAATAGCTAATGTCTTAACTCTTACTCTGGACTAATGGTTAAGGTCTTAACTCTTACTCTGGCATCATGGTTAAGGTCTTAACTCTGGCATCATGGTTAAGGTATTAACTCTTACTCTGGACTAATGGTTAAGGTCTTAACTCTTACTCTGGCATCATGGTTAAGGTCTTAGACTCATACTCTGGCATCATGGTTAAGGTCTTAACTCTTACTCTGGACTAATGGTTAAGGTCTTAACTCTTCCTCTTTATCATGGTTAAGGTCTTAACTCTTACTCTGGCATCATGGTTAAGGTCTTAACTCTTACTCTGGGCTAATGGTTAAGGTCTTAACTCTTACTCTAGCATCATGGTTAAGGTCTTAACTCTTACTCTGGACTAATGGTTAAGGTCTTAACTCTTACTCTGGCATCATGGTTAAGGTCTTAGACTCATACTCTGGCATCATAGTTAAGGTCTTAATTCTTACTCTGGACTAATGGTTAAGGTCTTAACTCTTACTCTGGCATCATGGTTAAGGTCTTAACTCTTACTCTGGCATCATGGTTAATGTCTTAACTCTTACTCTGGACTAATGGTTAAGGTCTTAACTCTTACTCTGGCATCATGGTTAAGGTCTTAGACTCTTACTCTGGACTAATGGTTAAGGTCTTAACTCTTACTCTGGCATCATGGTTAAGGTCTTAACTCTTACTCTGGACTAATGATTAAGGTCTTAGACTCTTACTCTGGACTAATGGTTAAGGTCTTAACTCTTTCTCTGGGCTAATGGTTATGGTCTTAGACTCTTACTCTGGCATCATGGTTAAGGTCTTAGACTCTTACTCTGGCATCAAGGTTAAGGTCTTAACTCTTATTCTGGCATCACGGTTAAGGTCTTAACTCTTACTCTGGACTAATGGTTAAGGTCTTAACTCTTACTCTGGGCTAATGGTTAAGGTCTTAAATCTTACTCTGGACTAATGGTTAAGGTCTTAACTCTTACTCTGTACTAATGGTTAAGGTCTTAACTCTTACTCTGGGCTAAAGTTTAAGGTCTTAACTCTTACTCTGGCATCATGGTTAAGGTCTTAACTCTTACTCTGGCATCATGGTTAAGGTCTTAACTCTTACTGTGGACTAATGGTTTAGGTCTTAACTCTTACTCTGGCATCACGGTTAAGGTCTTAACTCTTACTCTGGACTAATGGTTAAGGTCTTAACTCTTACTCTGGACTAATGGTTAAGGTCTTAACTCTTACTCTAGCATCATGGTTAAGGTCTTAACTCTTACTCTGGACTAATGGTTAAGGTCTTAACTCTTAGACTGGCATCATGGTTAAGGTCTTAACTCTTACTCTGGCATCATGGTTAAGGTCTTATCTCTTACTCTGGACTAATGGTTAAGGTCTTAGACTCTTACTCTGGACTAATGGTTAAGGTCTTAACTCTTACTCTGGCATCATGGTTAAGGTCTTAGACTCTTACTCTGGACTAATGGTTAAGGTCTTAACTCTTACTCTGGACTAATGGTTAAGGTCTTAACTCTTACTCTGGCATCATGGTTAAGGTCTTAGACTCTTACTCTGGAATAATGGTTAAGGTCTTAACTCTTACTCTGGACTAATGGTTAAGGTCTTAACTCTTACTCTGGGCTAATGATTAAGGTCTTAACTCTTAATCTGGCATCATGGTTAAGGTCTTAACTCTTACTCTGGCATCATGGTTAAGGTCTTAACTCTTACTCTGTACTCATGGTTAAGGTCTTAACTCTTACTCTGGCATCATGGTTAAGGTCTTAACTCTTACTTTGGACTAAAGGTTAAGGTCTTAACTCTTACTCTGGCATCACGGTTAAGGTCTTAACTCTTACTCTGGACTAATGGTTAAGGTCTTAACTCTTACTCTGGCATCATGGTTAAGGTCTTAGACTCTTACTCTGGACTAATGGTTAAGGTCTTAACTCTTACTCTGGACTAATGGTTAAGGTCTTAACTCTTACTCTGGACTAATGGTTAAGGTCTTAACTCTTACTCTAGCATCATGGTTAAGGTCTTAACTCTTACTCTGGACTAATGGTTAAGGTCTTAACTCTTACTCTGGAATCATGGTTAAGGTCTTAACTCTTACTCTGGCATCATGGTTAAGGTCTTAACTCTTACTCTGGACTAATGGTTAAGGTCTTAGACTCTTACTCTGGACTAATGGTTAAGGTCTTAACTCTTACTCTGGCATCATGGTTAAGGTCTTAGACTCTTACTCTGGACTAATGGTTAAGGTCTTAACTCTTACTCTGGACTAATGGTTAAGGTCTTAACTCTTACTCCGGACTAATGGTTAAGGTCTTAACTCTTACTCTGGACTAATGGTTAAGGTCTTAACTCTTACTCTGGACTAATGGTTAAGGTCTTAACTCTTACTCTGGCATCATGGTTAAGGTCTTAGACTCTTACTCTGGAATCATGGTTAAGGTCTTAACTCTTACTCTGGACTAATGGTTAAGGTCTTAACTCTTACTCTGGGCTAATGATTAAGGTCTTAACTCTTACTCTGGCATCATGGTTAAGGTCTTAACTCTTACTCTGGCATCATGGTTAAGGTCTTAACTCTTACTCTGTACTCATGGTTAAGGTCTTAACTCTTACTCTGGCATCATGGTTAAGGTCTTAACTCTTACTCTGGACTAACGGTTAAGGTCTTAATTCTTACTCTGGCATCATGGTTAAGGTCTTAACTCTTACTCTGGACTAATGGTTAAGGTCTTAACTCTTACTCTGGGCTAATTATTAAGGTCTTAACTCTTACTCTGGCATCATGGTTAAGGTCTTAACTCCTACTCTGGACTAATGGTTAAGGACTTAACTCTTACTCTGGACTAATGGTTAAGGTCTTAACTCTTACTCTAGACTAATGGTTAAGGTTTAACTCTTACTCTGGCATCATGATTAAGGTCTGCGACTCTTTCTCTGGGCTAATGATTAAGGTCTTAACTCTTACTCTGGCATCATGGGTAAGGTCTTAACTCTTACTCTGGACTAATGGTTAAGGTCTTAACTCTTACTCTAGACTAATGGTTAAGGTTTTAACTCTTACTCTGGCATCATGGTTAAGTTCCTAACTCTTACTGTGGCCTATTGGTTAAGGTCCTAACTCTTACTCTGGATTAATGGTTAAGGTCTTAACTCTTACTCTGGCATCATGGTTAAGGTCTTAGACTCTTACTCTGGACTAATAGTTAAGGTCTTAACTCTTACTCTGGCATCATGGTTAAGGTCTTAACTCTTACCCTGGACTAATGGTTAAGGTCTTAGACTCTTACTCTGGACTAATGGTTAAGGTCTTAACTCTTTCTCTGGGCTAATGGTTAAGGTCTTAGACTCTTACTCTGGCATCATGGTTAAGGTCTTAGACTCTTACTCTGGCATCAAGGTTAAGGTCTTAACTCTTACTCTGGCATCATGGTTAAGGTCTTAACTCTTACTCTGGACTAATGGTTAAGGTCTTAACACTTACTCTGGATTAATGGTTAAGATCTTAACTCTTACTCTGGCATCATCGTTAAGGTCTTAACTCTTACTCTGGCATCATGGTTAAGGTCTTAGACTCTTACTCTGGACTAATGGTTAAGGTCTTAACACTTACTCTGGATTAATGGTTAAGATCTTAACTCTTACTCTGGCATCATCGTTAAGGTCTTAACTCTTACTCTGGCATCATGGTTAAGGTCTTAGACTCTTACTCTGGACTAATGGTTAAGGTCTTAACTCTTACTCTGGACTAATGGTTAAGGTCTTAACTCTTACTCTGGCATCATCGTTAAGGTCTTAACACTTACTCTGGCATCATGGTTACGGTCTTAACTCTTACTCCGGACTAATAGTTAAGGTCTTAACTATTACTCTGGACTAATGGGTAAGGTCTTAACTCTTACTCTGGCATCATGGTTAAGGTTTTAACTCTGGCATCATGGTTAAGGTCTTAACTCTTACTCTGGACTAATGGTTAAGGTCTTAACTCTTACTCTGGCATCATGGTTAAGGTCTTAGACTCATACTCTGGCATCATGGTTAAGGTCTTAATTCTTACTCTGGACTAATGGTTAAGGTCTTAACTTTTACTCTGGCATCATGGTTAAGGTCTTAACTCTTACTCTGGCATCATGGTTAATTTCTTAACTCTTACTCTGGACTAATGGTTAAGGTCTTAACTCTTACTCTGGCATCATGGTTAAGGTCTTAGACTCTTACTCTGGACTAATGGTTAAGGTCTTAACTCTTACTCTGGCATCATGGTTAAGGTCTTAACTCTTACTCTGGACTAATGATTAAGGTCTTAACTCTTACTCTGGCATCATGGTTAAGGTCTTAACTCTGGCATCATGGTTAAGGTATTAACTCTTACTCTGGACTAATGGTTAAGGTCTTAACTCTTACTCTGGCATCATGGTTAAGGTCTTAGACTCATACTCTGGCATCATGGTTAAGGTCTTAACTCTTACTCTGGACTAATGGTTAAGGTCTTAACTCTTCCTCTGGCATCATGGTTAAGGTCTTAACTCTTACTCTGGCATCATGGTTAAGGTCTTAACTCTTACTCTGGACCAAAGGTTAAGGTCTTAACTCTTACTCTGGGCTAATGGTTAAGGTCTTAACTCTTACTCTAGCATCATGGTTAAGGTCTTAACTCTTACTCTGGACTAAGGGTTAAGGTCTTAACTCTTACTCTGGCATCATGGTTAAGGTCTTAGACTCATACTCTGGCATCATGGTTAAGGTCTTAATTCTTACTCTGGACTAATGGTTAAGGTCTTAACTCTTACTCTGGCATCATGGTTAAGGTCTTAACTCTTACTCTGGCATCATGGTTAATGTCTTAACTCTTACTCTGGACTAATGGTTAAGGTCTTAACTCTTACTCTGGCATCATGGTTAAGGTCTTAGACTCTTACTCTGGACTAATGGTTAAGGTCTTAACTCTTACTCTGGCATCATGGTTAAGGTCTTAACTCTTACTCTGGACTAATGATTAAGGTCTTAGACTCTTACTCTGGACTAATGGTTAAGGTCTTAACTCTTTCTCTGGGCTAATGGTTATGGTCTTAGACTCTTACTCTGGCATCATGGTTAAGGTCTTAGACTCTTACTCTGGCATCAAGGTTAAGGTCTTAACTCTTATTCTGGCATCACGGTTAAGGTCTTAACTCTTACTCTGGACTAATGGTTAAGGTCTTAACTCTTACTCTGGGCTAATGGTTAAGGTCTTAAATCTTACTCTGGACTAATGGTTAAGGTCTTAACTCTTACTCTGGACTAATGGTTAAGGTCTTAACTCTTACTCTAGCATCATGGTTAAGGTCTTAACTCTTACTCTGGACTAATGGTTAAGGTCTTAACTCTTAGACTGGCATCATGGTTAAGGTCTTAACTCTTACTCTGGCATCATGGTTAAGGTCTTATCTCTTACTCTGGACTAATGGTTAAGGTCTTAGACTCTTACTCTGGACTAATGGTTAAGGTCTTAACTCTTACTCTGGCATCATGGTTAAGGTCTTAGACTCTTACTCTGGACTAATGGTTAAGGTCTTAACTCTTACTCTGGACTAATGGTTAAGGTCTTAACTCTTACTCTGGCATCATGTTTAAGGTCTTAGACTCTTACTCTGGAATAATGGTTAAGGTCTTAACTCTTACTCTGGACTAATGGTTAAGGTCTTAACTCTTACTCTGGGCTAATGATTAAGGTCTTAACTCTTAATCTGGCATCATGGTTAAGGTCTTAACTCTTACTCTGGCATCATGGTTAAGGTCTTAACTCTTACTCTGTACTCATGGTTAAGGTCTTAACTCTTACTCTGGCATCATGGTTAAGGTCTTAACTCTTACTTTGGACTAAAGGTTAAGGTCTTAACTCTTACTCTGGCATCACGGTTAAGGTCTTAACTCTTACTCTGGACTAATGGTTAAGGTCTTAACTCTTACTCTGGCATCATGGTTAAGGTCTTAGACTCTTACTCTGGACTAATGGTTAAGGTCTTAACTCTTACTCTGGACTAATGGTTAAGGTCTTAACTCTTACTCTGGACTAATGGTTAAGGTCTTAACTCTTACTCTAGCATCATGGTTAAGGTCTTAACTCTTACTCTGGACTAATGGTTAAGGTCTTAACTCTTACTCTGGCATCATGGTTAAGGTCTTAACTCTTACTCTGGCATCATGGTTAAGGTCTTAACTCTTACTCTGGACTAATGGTTAAGGTCTTAGACTCTTACTCTGGACTAATGGTTAAGGTCTTAACTCTTACTCTGGCATCATGGTTAAGGTCTTAGACTCTTACTCTGGACTAATGGTTAAGGTCTTAACTCTTACTCTGGACTAATGGTTAAGGTCTTAACTCTTACTCTGGACTAATGGTTAAGGTCTTAACTCTTACTCTGGACTAATGGTTAAGGTCTTAACTCTTACTCTGGCATCATGGTTAAGGTCTTAGACTCTTACTCTGGAATCATGGTTAAGGTCTTAACTCTTACTCTGGACTAATGGTTAAGGTCTTAACTCTTACTCTGGGCTAATGATTAAGGTCTTAACTCTTACTCTGGCATCATGGTTAAGGTCTTAACTCTTACTCTGGCATCATGGTTAAGGTCTTAACTCTTACTCTGTACTCATGGTTAAGGTCTTAACTCTTACTCTGGCATCATGGTTAAGGTCTTAACTCTTACTCTGGACTAATGGTTAAGGTCTTAACTCTTACTCTGGACTAACGGTTAAGGTCTTAACTCTTACTCTGGCATCATGGTTAAGGTCTTAACTCCTACTCTGGTCTAATGGTTAAGGACTTAACTCTTACTCTGGACTAATGGTTAAGGTCTTAACTCTTACTCTAGACTAATGATTAAGGTTTAACTCTTACTCTGGCATCATGATTAAGGTCTGCGTCTCTTTCTCTGGGCTAATGATTAAGGTCTTAACTCTTACTCTGGCATCATGGGTAAGGTCTTAACTCTTACTCTGGACTAATGGTTAATGTCTTAACTCTTACTCTAGACTAATGGTTAAGGTTTTAACTCTTACTCTGGCATCATGGTTAAGTTCCTAACTCTTACTGTGGCCTATTGGTTAAGGTCCTAACTCTTACTCTGGATTAATGGTTAAGGTCTTAACTCTTACTCTGGCATCATGGTTAAGGTCTTAGACTCTTACTCTGGACTAATAGTTAAGGTCTTAACTCTTACTCTGGCATCATGGTTAAGGTCTTAACTCTTACCCTGGACTAATGGTTAAGGTCTTAGACTCTTACTCTGGACTAATGGTTAAGGTCTTAACTCTTTCTCTGGGCTAATGGTTAAGGTCTTAGACTCTTACTCTGGCATCATGGTTAAGGTCTTAGACTCTTACTCTGGCATCAAGGTTAAGGTCTTAACTCTTACTCTGGCATCATGGTTAAGGTCTTAGACTCTTACTCTGGCATCAAGGTTAAGGTCTTAACTCTTACTCTGGCATCATGGTTAAGGTCTTAACTCTTACTCTGGCATCATGGTTAAGGTCTTAACTCTTACTCTGGACTAATGGTTAAGGTCTTAACACTTACTCTGGATTAATGGTTAAGATCTTAACTCTTACTCTGGCATCATCGTTAAGGTCTTAACTCTTACTCTGGCATCATGGTTAAGGTCTTAGACTCTTGCTCTGGACTAATGGTTAAGGTCTTAACTCTTACTCTGGACTAATGGTTAAGGTCTTAACTCTTACTCTGGCATCATCGTTAAGGTCTTAACACTTACTCTGGCATCATGGTTACGGTCTTAACTCTTACTCCGGACTAATAGTTAAGGTCTTAACTATTACTCTGGACTAATGGGTAAGGTCTTAACTCTTACTCTGGCATCATGGTTAAGGTTTTAAGTCTGGCATCATGGTTAAGGTCTTAACTCTTACTCTGGACTAATGGTTAAGGTCTTAACTCTTACTCTGGCATCATGGTTAAGGTCTTAGACTCATACTCTGGCATCATGGTTAAGGTCTTAATTCTTACTCTGGACTAATGGTTAAGGTCTTAACTTTTACTCTGGCATCATGGTTAAGGTCTTAACTCTTACTCTGGCATCATGGTTAATGTCTTAACTCTTACTCTGGACTAATGGTTAAGGTCTTAACTCTTACTCTGGCATCATGGTTAAGGTCTTAGACTCTTACTCTGGACTAATGGTTAAGGTCTTAACTCTTACTCTGGCATCATGGTTAAGGTCTTAACTCTTACTCTGGACTAATGATTAAGGTCTTAGACTTTTACTCTGGACTAATGGTCAAGGTCTTAACTCTTTCTCTGGGCTAATGGTTAAGGTCTTAGACTCTTACTCTGGCATCATAGTTAAGGTCTTAGACTCTTACTCTGACATCAAGGTTAAGGTCTTAACTCTTACTCTGGCATCATGGTTAAGGTCTTAACTCTTACTCTGGACTAATGGTTAAGGTCTGAACTCTTACTCTGGACTAATGGTTAAGGTCCTAACTCTTACTCTGGACTCATGGTTAAGGTCTTAACTCTTACTCTGGACTAATGGTTAAGGTCTTAACTCATACTCTGGACTAATGGTTAAGGTCTTAACTCTTACTCTGGCATCATGGTTAAGGTCTTAACTCTTACTCTGTACTCGTGGTTAAGGTCTTAACTCTTACTCTGGCATCATGTTTAAAGTCTTAACTCTTACTCTGGACTAATGGTTAAGGTCTTAACTCTTACTCTGGACTAATGGTTAAGGTCTTAACTCTTACTCTGGCATCATGGTTAAGGTCTTAACTCTTACTCTGGACTAATGGTTAAGGTCTTAACTCTTACTCTGGACTAATGGTTAAGGTCTTAACTCTTACTCTGGCATCATGGTTAAGGTCTTAGACTCTTACTCTGGACTAATGGTTAAGGTCTTAACTCTTACTCTGGCATCATGGTTAAGGTCTTAACTCTTACTCTGGACTAATGGTTAAAGTCTTAGACTCTTACTCTGGACTAATGGTTAAGGTCTTAACTCTTTCTCTGGGCTAATGGTTAAGGTCTTAGACTCTTACTCTGGCATCATGGTTAAGGTCTTAGACTCTTACTCTGGCATCAAGGTTAAGGTCTTAACTCTTACTCTGGCATCATGGTTAAGGTCTTAACTCTTACTCTGGACTAATGGTTAAGGTCTGAACTCTTACTCTGGACTAATGGTTAAGGTCTTAACTCTTACTCTGGACTAATGGTTAAGGTCTTAACTCTTACTCTGGACTAATGGTTAAGGTCTTAGACTCTTACTCTCGACTAATGGTTAAGGTCTTAACTCATACTCTGGCATCATGGTTAAGGTCTTAGACTCTTACTCTGGACTAATGGTTAAGGTCTTAACTCATACTCTGGACTAATGGTTAAGGTCTTAACTCTTACTCTGGCATCAAGGTTGAGGTCTTAACTCTTACTCTGGACTAATGGTTAAGGTCTTAACTCTTACTCTGGCATCATGGTTAAGGTCTTAACACTTACTCTCGATTTATGGTTAAGGTCTTAACTCTTACTCTGGACTAACGGTTAAGGTCTTAACTCTTACTCTGGCATCATCGTTAAGGTCTTAACTCTTACTCTGGCATCATGGTTAAGGTCTTAAATCTTACTCTGGACTAATAGCTAAGGTCTTAACTCTTACTCTGGACTAATGGTTAAGGTCTTAACTCTTACTCTGGACTAATGGTTAAGGTCTTAGTCTCTTACTCTGGCATCATGGTTAAGGTCTTAACTCTTACTCTGAACTAATGGTTAAGGTCTTAACTCTTACTCTGGCATCATGGTTAAGGTCTTAACTCTTACTCTGGCATCATGGTTAAGGTCTTAACTCTTACTCTGGACTAATGGTTAAGGTCTTAACTCTTACTCTGGCATCACAGTTAAGGTCTTAACTCTTACTCTGGACTAATGGTTAAGGTCTTAACTCTTACTCTGGACTAATGGTTAAGGTCTTAACTCTTACTCTAGCATCATGGTTAAGGTCTTAACTCTTACTCTGGACTAATGGTTAAGGTCTTAACTCTTACTCTGGCTTCATGGTTAAGGTCTTAACTCTTACTCTGGCATCATGGTTAAGGTCTTAACTCTTACTCTGGACTAATAGTTAAGGTCTTAGACTCTTACTCTGGACTAATGGTTAAGGTCTTAACTCTTACTCTGGCATCATGGTTAAGGTCTTAGACTCTTACTCTGGACTAATAGTTAAGGTCTTAACTCTTACTCTGGACTACTGGTTAAGGTCTTAACTCTTACTCTGGACTAATGGTTAAGGTCTTAACTCTTACTCTGGACTAATGGTTAAGGTCTTAACTCTTACTCTGGACTAATGGTTAAGGTCTTAACTCTTACTCTGGCATCATGGTTAAGGTCTTAGACACTTACTCTGGAATAATGGTTAAGGTCTTAACTCTTACTCTGGACTAATGGTTAAGGTGTTAACTCTTACTCTGGCATCACGGTTAAGGTCTTAACTCTTACTCTGGAGTAATGATTATGGTCTTAACTCTTACTCTGGGCTAATGGTTAAGGTCTTAACTCTTACTCTGGACTATTGGTTAAGGTCTTAACTCTTACTCTGGACTAATGGTTAAGGTCTTAGACTCTTACTCTGGCATCATGGTGAAGGTCTTAACTCTTACTCTGAACTAATGGTTAAGGTCTTAACTCTTACTCTGGCATCATGGTTTAGTTCGTAACTCTTACTGTGGCCTATTGGTTAAGGTCCTAACTCTTACTCTGGCATCATGGTTAATGTCTTAACTCTTACTCTGGCATCATGGTTAAGGTCTTAACTCTTACTATGGACTAATGGTTAAGGTCTTAACTCTTACTCTTGCATCACGGTTAAGGTCTTAACTCTTACTCTGGACTAATGGTTAAGGTCTTAACTCTTACTCTGGGCTAATGGTTAAGGTCTTAAATCTTACTCTGGACTAATGGTTAAGGTCTTAACTCTTACTCTGGACTAATGGTTAAGGTCTTAACTCTTTCTCTGGACTAATGGTTAAGGTCTTAATTCTTACTCTGGGCTAAAGATTAAGGTCTTAACTCTTACTCTGGCATCATGGTTAAGGTCTTAACTCTTACTCTGGCATCATGGTTAAGTTCTTAACTCTTACTCTGGACTAATGGTTAAGGTCTTAACTCTTACTCTGGCATCACGGTTAAGGTCTTAACTCTTACTCTGGACTAATGGTTAAGGTCTTAACTCTTACTCTGGACTAATGGTTAAGGTCTTAACTCTTAGTCTAGCATCATGGTTAAGGTCTTAACTCTTACTCTGGACTAATGGTTAAGGTCTTAACTCTTACTCTGGCATCATGGTTAAGGTCTTAACTCTTACTCTGGCATCATGGTTAAGGTCTTAACTCTTACTCTGGACTAATGGTTAAGGTCTTAGACTCTTACTATGGACTAATGGTTAAGGTCTTAACTCTTACTCTGGCATCATGGTTAAGGTCTTAGACTCTTACTCTGGACTAATGGTTAAGGTCTTAACTCTTACTCTGGACTAATGGTTAAGGTCTTAACTCTTACTCTGGACTAATGGTTAAGGTCTTAACTCTTACTCTGAACTAATGGTTAAGGTCTTAACTCTTACTCTGGCATCATGGTTAAGGTCTTAGACTCTTACTCTGGAATAATGGTTAAGGTCTTAACTCTTACTCTGGACTAATGGTTAAGGTCTTAACTCTTACTCTGGCATCATGGTTAAGGTCTTAACTCTTACTCTGGACTAATGGTTAAGGAGGTAACTCTTACTCTGGACTAATGGTTAAGGTCTTAACTCTTACTCTAGACTAATGGTTATGGTTTAACTCTTACTCTGGCATCATGGTTAAGGTCTTCGACTCTTTCTCTGGGCTAATGATTAAGGTCTTAACTCTTACTCTGGCATCATGGGTAAGGTCTTAACTCTTACTTTGGACTAATGGTTAAGGTCTTAACTCTTACTCTGGACTCATGGTTAAGGTCTTAACTCTTACTCTAGACTAATGGTTAAGGTTTTAACTCTTACTCTGGCATCATGGTTAAGTTCCTAACTCTTACTGTGGCCTATTGGTTAAGGTCCTAACTCTTACTCTGGATTAATGGTTAAGGTCTTAACTCTTACTCTGGCATCATGGTTAAGGTCTTAGACTCTTACTCTGGACTAATAGTTAAGGTCTTAACTCTTACTCTGGCATCATGGTTAAGGTCTTAACTCTTACTCTGGACTAATGGTTAAGGTCTTAGACTCTTACTCTGGACTAATGGTTAAGGTTTTAACTCTTTCTCTGGGCTAATGGTTAAGGTCTTAGACTCTTACTCTGGCATCATGGTTAAGGTCTTAGAATATTACTCTGGCATCAAGGTTAAGGTCTTAACTCTTACTCTGGCATAATGGTTAAGGTCTTAGACTCTTACTCTGGCATCAAGGTTAAGGTCTTAACTCTTACTCTGGCATCATGGTTAAGGTCTTAACTCTTACTCTGGCATCATGTTTAAGGTCTTAACTCTTACTCTGGACTAATGGTTAAGGTCTTAACACTTACTCTGGATTAATGGTTAAGATCTTAACTCTTACTCTGGCATCATCGTTAAGGTCTTAACTCTTACTCTGGCATCATGGTTAAGGTCTTAGACTCTTACTCTGGACTAATGGTTAAGGTCTTAACTCTTACTCTGGACTAATGGTTAAGGTCTTAACTCTTACTCTGGACTAATGGTTAAGGTCTTAACTCTTACTCTGGCATCACCGTTAAGGTCTTAACACTTACTCTGGCATCATGGTTAAGGTATTAACTCTTACTCTGGACTAATAGTTAAGGTCTTAACTCTTACTCTGGACTAATGGTTAAGGTATTAACTCTTACTCTGGCATCATGGTTAAGGTCTTAACTCTGGCATCATGGTTAAGGTCTTAACTCTTACTCTGGACTAATGGTTAAGGTCTTAACTCTTACTCTGGCATCATGGTTAAGGTCTTAGACTCATACGCTGGCATCATGGTTAAGGTCTTAACTCTTACTCTGGACTAATGGTTAAGGTCTTAACTCTTACTCTGGCATCATGGTTAAGGTCTTAACTCTTACTCTGGCATCATGGTTAAGGTCTTAACTCTTACTCTGGACTAATGGTTAAGGTCTTAACTCTTACTCTGGCATCATGGTTAAGGTCTTAGACTCTTACTCTGGACTAATGGTTAAGGTCTTAACTCTTACTCTGGCATCATGGTTAAGGTCTTAACTCTTACTCTGGACTAATGATTAAGGTCTTAGACTCTTACTCTGGACTAATGGTTAAGGTCTTAACTCTTTCTCTGGGCTAATGGTTAAGGTCTTAGACTCTTACTCTGGCATCATGGTTAAGGTCTTAGACTCTTACTCTGGCATCATGGTTAAGGTCTTAACTCTTACTCTGGACTAATGGTTAAGGTCTTAACTCATACTCTGGACTAATGGTTAAGGTCTTAACTCTTACTCTGGCATCATGGTTAAGGTCTTAACTCTTACTCTGGACTAATGGTTAAGGTCTTAACTCTTACTCTGGACTAATGGTTAAGGTCTCAACTCTTACTCTGGCATCATGGTTAAGGTCTTAGACTCTTACTCTGGACTAATGGTTAAGATCTTAACTCTTACTCTGGCATCATGGTTAAGGTCTTAACTCTTACTCTGGACTAATGGTTAAGGTCTTAGCCTCTTACTCTGGACTAATGGTTAAGGTCTTAACTCTTTCTCTGGGCTAATGGTTAAGGTCTTAGACTCTTCCTCTGGCATCATGGTTAAGGTCTTAGACTCTAACTCTGGCATCAAGGTTAAGGTCTTAACTCTTACTCTGGCATCATGGTTAAGGTCTTAACTCTTACTCTGGACTAATGGTTAAGGTCTGAACTCTTACTCTGGACTAATGGTTAAGGTCTTAACTCTTACTCTGGACTAATGGTTAAGGTCTTAACTCTTACTCTGGACTAATGGTTAAGGTCTTAGACTCTTACTCTCGACTAATGGTTAAGGTCTTATCTCTTACTCTGGCATCATGGTTAAGGTCTTAGACTCTTACTCTGGACTAATGGTTAAGGTCTTAACTCATACTCTGGACTAATGGTTAAGGTCTTAACTCTTACTCTGGACTAATGGTTAAGGTCTTAGACTCTTACTCTCGACTAATGGTTAAGGTCTTAACTCTTACTCTGGCATCATGGTTAAGGTCTTAGACTCTTACTCTCGACTAATGGTTAAGGTCTTAACTCTTACTCTGGCATCATGGTTAAGGTCTTAGACTCTTACTCTGGACTAATGGTTAAGGTCTTAACTCATACTCTGGACTAATGGTTAAGGTCTTAACTCTTACTCTGGCATCATGGTTAAGGTCTTAACTCTTACTCTGGACTAATGGTTAAGGTATTAACTCTTACTCTGGCATCAAGGTTGAGGTCTTAACTCTTACTCTGAACTAATGGTTAAGGTCTTAACTCTTACTCTGGCATCATGGTTAAGGTCTTAACACTTACTCTGGATTAATGGTTAAGGTCTTAACTCTTACTCTGGCATCATCGTTAAGGTCTTAACTCTTACTCTGGCATCATCGTTAAGGTCTTAACTCTTACTCTGGACTAATGGTTAAGGTCTTAACTCTTACTCTGGTCTAATGGTTAAGGTCTTAACTCTTACTCTGGCATCATGGTTAAGGTCTTAACTCTGGCATCATGGTTAAGGTCTTAACTCTTACTCTGGACTAATGGTTAAGGTCTTAACTCTTACTCTGGGCTAATGGTTAAGGTCTTAACTCTTACTCTGGACTAATGGTTAAGGTCTTAGACTCTTACTCTGGCATCATGGATAAGGTCTTAGACTCTTACTCTGGACTACTGGTTAATGTCTTAACTCTTACTCTGGCATCATGTTTAAGTTCCTAACTCTTTCTGTGGCCTATTGGTTAAGGTCCTAACTCTTACTCTGGCATCATGGTTAAGGTCTTAACTCTTACTCTGGACTAATGGGTAAGGTCTTAACTCTTACTCTGGACTAATGGTTAAGGTCTTAACTCTTACTCTGGCATCATGGTTAAGGTCTTAACTCTTACTCTGGACTAATGGTTAAGGTCTTAACTCTTACTCTGGACTAATGGTTAAGGTCTTAACTCTTACTCTGGCATCATGGTTAAGGTCTTAACTCTTACTCTGGACTAATGGCTAAGGTCTTAGACTCTTACTCTGGACTAATGGTTAAGGTCTTAACTCTTTCTCTGGGCTAATGGTTAAGGTCTTAGACTCTTACTCTGGCATTATGGTTAAGGTCTTAGACACTTACTCTGGCATCAAGGTTAAGGTCTTAACTCTTACTCTGGCATCATGGTTAAGGTCTTAACTCTTACTCTGGACTAAGGGTTAAGGTCTGAACTCTTACTCTGGACTAATGGTTAAGGTCTTAACTCTTACTCTGGACTACTGGTTAAGGTCTTAGACTCTTACTCTCGACTAATGGTTAAGGTCTTAACTCTTACTCTGGAATCATGGTTAAGGTCTTAGACTCTTACTCTGGACTAATGGTTAAGGTCTTAACTCATACTCTGGACTAATGGTTAAGGTCTTAGACTCTTTCTCTGGACTAATGGTTAAGGTCTTAACTCTTACTCTGGACTAATGGTTAAGGTCTTAACTCTTACTCTGGACTAATGGTTAAGGTCTTAACTCTTACTCTGGCATCATGGTTAAGGTCTTAGACTCTTACTCTGGACTAATGGTTAAGGTCTTAACGCTTACTCTGGGCTAATGATTAAGGTCTTAACTCTTACTCTGGACTAACGGTTAAGGTCTTATCTCTTACTCTGGAAAAATTGTTAAGGTCTTAGACTCTTACTCTGGCATCATGGATAAGGTCTTAGACTCTTACTCTGGACTACTGGTTAATGTCTTAACTCTTACTCTGGCGTCATGGTTAAGGTCTTAACTCTCACTCTGGCATCATGGTTAAGGTCTTAACTCTTACTCTGGCATCATGGTTAAGGTCTTAGACTCTTACTCTGGACTAATGGTTAAGGTCTTAACTCATACTCTGGACTAATGGTTAAGGTCTTAACTCTTACTATGGCATCATGGTTAAGGTCTTAACTCTTACTCTGGACTAATGGTTAAGGTCTTAACTCTTACTCTGGCATCAAGGTTGAGGTCTTAACTCTTACTCTGGACTAATGGTTAAGGTCTTAACTCTTACTCTGGCATCATGGTTAAGGTCTTAACACTCTGGATTAATGGTTAAGGTCTTAACTCTTACTCTGGCATCATTGTTAAGGTCTTAACTCTTACTCTGGCATCATGGTTAAGGTCTTAGACTCTTACTCTGGACTAATGGGTAAGGTCTTAACTCTTACTCTGGACTAATGGTTAAGGTCTTAACTCTTACTCTGGCATCATGGTTAAGGTCTTAACTCTTACTCTGGACTAATAGCTAATGTCTTAACTCTTACTCTGGACTAATGGTTAAGGTCTTAACTCTTACTCTGGCATCATGGTTAAGGTCTTAACTCTGGCATCATGGTTAAGGTATTAACTCTTACTCTGGACTAATGGTTAAGGTCTTAACTCTTACTCTGGCATCATGGTTAAGGTCTTAGACTCATACTCTGGCATCATGGTTAAGGTCTTAACTCTTACTCTGGACTAATGGTTAAGGTCTTAACTCTTCCTCTGGCATCATGGTTAAGGTCTTAACTCTTACTCTGGCATCATGGTTAAGGTCTTAACTCTTACTCTGGACCAATGGTTAAGGTCTTAACTCTTACTCTGGGCTAATGGTTAAGGTCTTAACTCTTACTCTAGCATCATGGTTAAGGTCGTAACTCTTACTCTGGACTAATGGTTAAGGTCTTAACTCTTACTCTGGCATCATGGTTAAGGTCTTAACTCTTACTCTGGCATCATGGTTAAGGTCTTAACTCTTACTCTGGACTAATGGTTAAGGTCTTAACTCTTACTCTGGCATCATGGTTAAGGTCTTAACTCTTACTCTGGACTAATGGTTAAGGTCTTAACTCTTACTCTGGACTAATGGTTAAGGTCTTAACTCTTACTCTGAACTAATGGTTAAGGTCTTAACTCTTACTCTGGCATCATGGTTAAGGTCTTAGACTCTTACTCTGGAATAATGGTTAAGGTCTTAACTCTTACTCTGGACTAATGTTTAAGGTCTTAACTCTTACTCTGGGCTAATGATTAAGGTCTTAACTCTTACTCTGGCATCATGGTTAAGGTCTTAGACTCTTACTCTGGACTAATGGTTAAGGTCTTAACTCTTACTCTGGACTAATGGTTAAGGTCTTAACTCTTACTCTGGCATCATCGTTAAGGTCTTAACTCTTACTCTGGCATCATGGTTAAGGTCTTAACTCTTACTCTGGACTAATGGTTAAGGTCTTAACTCTTACTCTGGTCTAATGGTTAAGGTCTTAACTCTTACTCTGGCATCATGGTTAAGGTCTTAACTCTGGCATCATGGTTAAGGTCTTAACTCTTACTCTGGACTAATGGTTAAGGTCTTAACTCTTACTCTGGGCTAATGGTTAAGGTCTTAACTCTTACTCTGGACTAATGGTTAAGGTCTTAGACTCTTACTCTGGCATCATGGATAAGGTCTTAGACTCTTACTCTGGACTACTGGTTAATGTCTTAACTCTTACTCTGGCGTCATGGTTAAGGTCTTAACTCTCACTCTGGCATCATAGTTAAGGTCTTAACTCTTACTCTGTACTCATGGTTAAGGTCTTAACTCTTACTCTGGCATCATGGTTAAGGGCTTAACTCTTACTCTGGACTAATGGGTAAGGTCTTAACTCTTACTCTGGACTAATGGTTAAGGTCTTAACTCTTACTCTGGCATCATGGTTAAGGTCTTAACTCTTACTCTGGACTAATGGTTAAGGTCTTAACTCTTACTCTGGCATCATGGTTAAGGTCTTAACTCTTACTCTGGACTAATGGCTAAGGTCTTAGACTCTTTCTCTGGGCTAATGGTTAAGGTCTTAGACTCTTACTCTGGCATCATGGTTAAGGTCTTAGACACTTACTCTGGCATCAAGGTTAAGGTCTTAACTCTTACTCTGGCATCATGGTTAAGGTCTTAACTCTTACTCTGGACTAAGGGTTAAGGTCTTAACTCTTACTCTGGACTAATGGTTAAGGTCTTAACTCTTACTCTGGACTACTGGTTAAGGTCTTAGACTCTTACTCCCGACTAATGGTTAAGGTCTTAACTCTTACTCTGGAATCATGGTTAAGGTCTTAGACTCTTACTCTGGACTAATGGTTAAGGTCTTAACTCATACTCTGGACTAATGGTTAAGGTCTTAGACTCTTTCTCTGGACTAATGGTTAAGGTCTTAACTCTTACTCTGGACTAATGGTTAAGGTCTTAACTCTTACTCTGGCATCATGGTTAAGGTCTTAACTCTTACTCTGGACTAATGGTTAAGGTCTTAACTCTTACTCTGGCATCATGGTTAAGGTCTAAACTCTTACTCTGGACTAATGGTTAAGGTCTTAACTCTTACTCTGGCATCATGGTTAAGGTCTTAACTCTTACTCTGGACTAATGGTTAAGGTCTTAACTCTTACTCTGGCATCATGGTTAAGGTCTTAGACTCTTACTCTGGACTAATGGTTAAGGTCTTAACGCTTACTCTGGGCTAATGATTAAGGTCTTAACTCTTACTCTGGACTAACGGTTAAGGTCTTATCTCTTACTCTGGAAAAATGGTTAAGGTCTTAGACTCTTACTCTGGCATCATGGATAAGGTCTTAGACTCTTACTCTGTACTACTGGTTAATGTCTTAACTCTTACTCTGGCGTCATGGTTAAGGTCTTAACTCTCACTCTGGCATCATGGTTAAGGTCTTAACTCTTACTCTGGCATCATGGTTAAGGTCTTATACTCTTACTCTGGACTAATGGTTAAGGTCTTAACTCATACTCTGGACTAATGGTTAAGGTCTTAACTCTTACTATGGCATCATGGTTAAGGTCTTAACTCTTACTCTGGACTAATGGTTAAGGTCTTAACTCTTACTCTGGCATCAAGGTTGAGGTCTTAACTCTTACTCTGGACTAATGGTTAAGGTCTTAACTCTTACTCTGGCATCATGGTTAAGGTCTTAACACTCTGGATTAATGGTTAAGGTCTTAACTCTTACTCTGGCATCATTGTTAAGGTCTTAACTCTTACTCTGGCATCATGGTTAAGGTCTTAGACTCTTACTCTGGACTAATGTGTAAGGTCTTAACTCTTACTCTGGACTAATGGTTAAGGTCTTAACTCTTACTCTGGCATCATGGTTAAGGTCTTAACTCTTACTCTGGACTAATAGCTAATGTCTTAACTCTTACTCTGGACTAATGGTTAAGGTCTTAACTCTTACTCTGGCATCATGGTTAAGGTCTTAACTCTGGCATCATGGTTAAGGTATTAACTCTTACTCTGGACTAATGGTTGAGGTCTTAACTCTTACTCTGGCATCATGGTTAAGGTCTTAGACTCATACTCTGGCATCATGGTTAAGGTCTTAACTCTTACTCTGGACTAATGGTTAAGGTCTTAACTCTTCCTCTTTATCATGGTTAAGGTCTTAACTCTTACTCTGGCATCATGGTTAAGGTCTTAACTCTTACTCTGGGCTAATGGTTAAGGTCTTAACTCTTACTCTAGCATCATGGTTAAGGTCTTAACTCTTACTCTGGACTAATGGTTAAGGTCTTAACTCTTACTCTGGCATCATGGTTAAGGTCTTAGACTCATACTCTGGCATCATAGTTAAGGTCTTAATTCTTACTCTGGACTAATGGTTAAGGTCTTAACTCTTACTCTGGCATCATGGTTAAGGTCTTAACTCTTACTCTGGCATCATGGTTAATGTCTTAACTCTTACTCTGGACTAATGGTTAAGGTCTTAACTCTTACTCTGGCATCATGGTTAAGGTCTTAGACTCTTACTCTGGACTAATGGTTAAGGTCTTAACTCTTACTCTGGCATCATGGTTAAGGTCTTAACTCTTACTCTGGACTAATGATTAAGGTCTTAGACTCTTACTCTGGACTAATGGTTAAGGTCTTAACTCTTTCTCTGGGCTAATGGTTATGGTCTTAGACTCTTACTCTGGCATCATGGTTAAGGTCTTAGACTCTTACTCTGGCATCAAGGTTAAGGTCTTAACTCTTATTCTGGCATCACGGTTAAGGTCTTAACTCTTACTCTGGACTAATGGTTAAGGTCTTAACTCTTACTCTGGGCTAATGGTTAAGGTCTTAAATCTTACTCTGGACTAATGGTTAAGGTCTTAACTCTTACTCTGTACTAATGGTTAAGGTCTTAACTCTTACTCTGGGCTAAAGTTTAAGGTCTTAACTCTTACTCTGGCATCATGGTTAAGGTCTTAACTCTTACTCTGGCATCATGGTTAAGGTCTTAACTCTTACTGTGGACTAATGGTTAAGGTCTTAACTCTTACTCTGGCATCACGGTTAAGGTCTTAACTCTTACTCTGGACTAATGGTTAAGGTCTTAACTCTTACTCTGGACTAATGGTTAAGGTCTTAACTCTTACTCTAGCATCATGGTTAAGGTCTTAACTCTTACTCTGGACTAATGGTTAAGGTCTTAACTCTTAGACTGGCATCATGGTTAAGGTCTTAACTCTTACTCTGGCATCATGGTTAAGGTCTTATCTCTTACTCTGGACTAATGGTTAAGGTCTTAGACTCTTACTCTGGACTAATGGTTAAGGTCTTAACTCTTACTCTGGCATCATGGTTAAGGTCTTAGACTCTTACTCTGGACTAATGGTTAAGGTCTTAACTCTTACTCTGGACTAATGGTTAAGGTCTTAACTCTTACTCTGGCATCATGGTTAAGGTCTTAGACTCTTACTCTGGAATAATGGTTAAGGTCTTAACTCTTACTCTGGACTAATGGTTAAGGTCTTAACTCTTACTCTGGGCTAATGATTAAGGTCTTAACTCTTAATCTGGCATCATGGTTAAGGTCTTAACTCTTACTCTGGCATCATGGTTAAGGTCTTAACTCTTACTCTGTACTCATGGTTAAGGTCTTAACTCTTACTCTGGCATCATGGTTAAGGTCTTAACTCTTACTTTGGACTAAAGGTTAAGGTCTTAACTCTTACTCTGGCATCACGGTTAAGGTCTTAACTCTTACTCTGGACTAATGGTTAAGGTCTTAACTCTTACTCTGGCATCATGGTTAAGGTCTTAGACTCTTACTCTGGACTAATGGTTAAGGTCTTAACTCTTACTCTGGACTAATGGTTAAGGTCTTAACTCTTACTCTGGACTAATGGTTAAGGTCTTAACTCTTACTCTAGCATCATGGTTAAGGTCTTAACTCTTACTCTGGACTAATGGTTAAGGTCTTAACTCTTACTCTGGAATCATGGTTAAGGTCTTAACTCTTACTCTGGCATCATGGTTAAGGTCTTAACTCTTACTCTGGACTAATGGTTAAGGTCTTAGACTCTTACTCTGGACTAATGGTTAAGGTCTTAACTCTTACTCTGGCATCATGGTTAAGGTCTTAGACTCTTACTCTGGACTAATGGTTAAGGTCTTAACTCTTACTCTGGACTAATGGTTAAGGTCTTAACTCTTACTCCGGACTAATGGTTAAGGTCTTAACTCTTACTCTGGACTAATGGTTAAGGTCTTAACTCTTACTCTGGACTAATGGTTAAGGTCTTAACTCTTACTCTGGCATCATGGTTAAGGTCTTAGACTCTTACTCTGGAATCATGGTTAAGGTCTTAACTCTTACTCTGGACTAATGGTTAAGGTCTTAACTCTTACTCTGGGCTAATGATTAAGGTCTTAACTCTTACTCTGGCATCATGGTTAAGGTCTTAACTCTTACTCTGGCATCATGGTTAAGGTCTTAACTCTTACTCTGTACTCATGGTTAAGGTCTTAACTCTTACTCTGGCATCATGGTTAAGGTCTTAACTCTTACTCTGGACTAACGGTTAAGGTCTTAATTCTTACTCTGGCATCATGGTTAAGGTCTTAACTCTTACTCTGGACTAATGGTTAAGGTCTTAACTCTTACTCTGGGCTAATTATTAAGGTCTTAACTCTTACTCTGGCATCATGGTTAAGGTCTTAACTCCTACTCTGGACTAATGGTTAAGGACTTAACTCTTACTCTGGACTAATGGTTAAGGTCTTAACTCTTACTCTAGACTAATGGTTAAGGTTTAACTCTTACTCTGGCATCATGATTAAGGTCTGCGACTCTTTCTCTGGGCTAATGATTAAGGTCTTAACTCTTACTCTGGCATCATGGGTAAGGTCTTAACTCTTACTCTGGACTAATGGTTAAGGTCTTAACTCTTACTCTAGACTAATGGTTAAGGTTTTAACTCTTACTCTGGCATCATGGTTAAGTTCCTAACTCTTACTGTGGCCTATTGGTTAAGGTCCTAACTCTTACTCTGGATTAATGGTTAAGGTCTTAACTCTTACTCTGGCATCATGGTTAAGGTCTTAGACTCTTACTCTGGACTAATAGTTAAGGTCTTAACTCTTACTCTGGCATCATGGTTAAGGTCTTAACTCTTACCCTGGACTAATGGTTAAGGTCTTAGACTCTTACTCTGGACTAATGGTTAAGGTCTTAACTCTTTCTCTGGGCTAATGGTTAAGGTCTTAGACTCTTACTCTGGCATCATGGTTAAGGTCTTAGACTCTTACTCTGGCATCAAGGTTAAGGTCTTAACTCTTACTCTGGCATCATGGTTAAGGTCTTAACTCTTACTCTGGACTAATGGTTAAGGTCTTAACACTTACTCTGGATTAATGGTTAAGATCTTAACTCTTACTCTGGCATCATCGTTAAGGTCTTAACTCTTACTCTGGCTTCATGGTTAAGGTCTTAGACTCTTACTCTGGACTAATGGTTAAGGTCTTAACACTTACTCTGGATTAATGGTTAAGATCTTAACTCTTACTCTGGCATCATCGTTAAGGTCTTAACTCTTACTCTGGCATCATGGTTAAGGTCTTAGACTCTTACTCTGGACTAATGGTTAAGGTCTTAACTCTTACTCTGGACTAATGGTTAAGGTCTTAACTCTTACTCTGGCATCATCGTTAAGGTCTTAACACTTACTCTGGCATCATGGTTACGGTCTTAACTCTTACTCCGGACTAATAGTTAAGGTCTTAACTATTACTCTGGACTAATGGGTAAGGTCTTAACTCTTACTCTGGCATCATGGTTAAGGTTTTAACTCTGGCATCATGGTTAAGGTCTTAACTCTTACTCTGGACTAATGGTTAAGGTCTTAACTCTTACTCTGGCATCATGGTTAAGGTCTTAGACTCATACTCTGGCATCATGGTTAAGGTCTTAATTCTTACTCTGGACTAATGGTTAAGGTCTTAACTTTTACTCTGGCATCATGGTTAAGGTCTTAACTCTTACTCTGGCATCATGGTTAATTTCTTAACTCTTACTCTGGACTAATGGTTAAGGTCTTAACTCTTACTCTGGCATCATGGTTAAGGTCTTAGACTCTTACTCTGGACTAATGGTTAAGGTCTTAACTCTTACTCTGGCATCATGGTTAAGGTCTTAACTCTTACTCTGGACTAATGATTAAGGTCTTAACTCTTACTCTGGCATCATGGTTAAGGTCTTAACTCTGGCATCATGGTTAAGGTATTAACTCTTACTCTGGACTAATGGTTAAGGTCTTAACTCTTACTCTGGCATCATGGTTAAGGTCTTAGACTCATACTCTGGCATCATGGTTAAGGTCTTAACTCTTACTCTGGACTAATGGTTAAGGTCTTAACTCTTCCTCTGGCATCATGGTTAAGGTCTTAACTCTTACTCTGGCATCATGGTTAAGGTCTTAACTCTTACTCTGGACCAAAGGTTAAGGTCTTAACTCTTACTCTGGGCTAATGGTTAAGGTCTTAACTCTTACTCTAGCATCATGGTTAAGGTCTTAACTCTTACTCTGGACTAAGGGTTAAGGTCTTAACTCTTACTCTGGCATCATGGTTAAGGTCTTAACTCTTACTCTGGACTAATGGTTAAGGTCTTAACTCTTACTCTGGACTAATGGTTAAGGTCTTAACTCTTACTCTGGCATCATGGTTAAGGTCTTAACTCTTACTCTGGCATCATGGTTAATGTCTTAACTCTTACTCTGGACTAATGGTTAAGGTCTTAACTCTTACTCTGGCATCATGGTTAAGGTCTTAGACTCTTACTCTGGACTAATGGTTAAGGTCTTAACTCTTACTCTGGCATCATGGTTAAGGTCTTAACTCTTACTCTGGACTAATGATTAAGGTCTTAGACTCTTACTCTGGACTAATGGTTAAGGTCTTAACTCTTTCTCTGGGCTAATGGTTATGGTCTTAGACTCTTACTCTGGCATCATGGTTAAGGTCTTAGACTCTTACTCTGGCATCAAGGTTAAGGTCTTAACTCTTATTCTGGCATCACGGTTAAGGTCTTAACTCTTACTCTGGACTAATGGTTAAGGTCTTAACTCTTACTCTGGGCTAATGGTTAAGGTCTTAAATCTTACTCTGGACTAATGGTTAAGGTCTTAACTCTTACTCTGGACTAATGGTTAAGGTCTTAACTCTTACTCTAGCATCATGGTTAAGGTCTTAACTCTTACTCTGGACTAATGGTTAAGGTCTTAACTCTTAGACTGGCATCATGGTTAAGGTCTTAACTCTTACTCTGGCATCATGGTTAAGGTCTTATCTCTTACTCTGGACTAATGGTTAAGGTCTTAGACTCTTACTCTGGACTAATGGTTAAGGTCTTAACTCTTACTCTGGCATCATGGTTAAGGTCTTAGACTCTTACTCTGGACTAATGGTTAAGGTCTTAACTCTTACTCTGGACTAATGGTTAAGGTCTTAACTCTTACTCTGGCATCATGGTTAAGGTCTTATCTCTTACTCTGGACTAATGGTTAAGGTCTTAGACTCTTACTCTGGACTAATGGTTAAGGTCTTAACTCTTACTCTGGCATCATGGTTAAGGTCTTAGACTCTTACTCTGGACTAATGGTTAAGGTCTTAACTCTTACTCTGGACTAATGATTAAGGTCTTAACTCTTAATCTGGCATCATGGTTAAGGTCTTAACTCTTACTCTGGCATCATGGTTAAGGTCTTAACTCTTACTCTGTACTCATGGTTAAGGTCTTAACTCTTACTCTGGCATCATGGTTAAGGTCTTAACTCTTACTTTGGACTAAAGGTTAAGGTCTTAACTCTTACTCTGGCATCACGGTTAAGGTCTTAACTCTTACTCTGGACTAATGGTTAAGGTCTTAACTCTTACTCTGGCATCATGGTTAAGGTCTTAGACTCTTACTCTGGACTAATGGTTAAGGTCTTAACTCTTACTCTGGACTAATGGTTAAGGTCTTAACTCTTACTCTGGACTAATGGTTAAGGTCTTAACTCTTACTCTAGCATCATGGTTAAGGTCTTAACTCTTACTCTGGACTAATGGTTAAGGTCTTAACTCTTACTCTGGCATCATGGTTAAGGTCTTAACTCTTACTCTGGCATCATGGTTAAGGTCTTAACTCTTACTCTGGACTAATGGTTAAGGTCTTAGACTCTTACTCTGGACTAATGGTTAAGGTCTTAACTCTTACTCTGGCATCATGGTTAAGGTCTTAGACTCTTACTCTGGACTAATGGTTAAGGTCTTAACTCTTACTCTGGACTAATGGTTAAGGTCTTAACTCTTACTCTGGACTAATGGTTAAGGTCTTAACTCTTACTCTGGACTAATGGTTAAGGTCTTAACTCTTACTCTGGCATCATGGTTAAGGTCTTAGACTCTTACTCTGGAATCATGGTTAAGGTCTTAACTCTTACTCTGGACTAATGGTTAAGGTCTTAACTCTTACTCTGGGCTAATGATTAAGGTCTTAACTCTTACTCTGGCATCATGGTTAAGGTCTTAACTCTTACTCTGGCATCATGGTTAAGGTCTTAACTCTTACTCTGTACTCATGGTTAAGGTCTTAACTCTTACTCTGGCATCATGGTTAAGGTCTTAACTCTTACTCTGGACTAATGGTTAAGGTCTTAACTCTTACTCTGGACTAACGGTTAAGGTCTTAACTCTTACTCTGGCATCATGGTTAAGGTCTTAACTCCTACTCTGGTCTAATGGTTAAGGACTTAACTCTTACTCTGGACTAATGGTTAAGGTCTTAACTCTTACTCTAGACTAATGATTAAGGTTTAACTCTTACTCTGGCATCATGATTAAGGTCTGCGTCTCTTTCTCTGGGCTAATGATTAAGGTCTTAACTCTTACTCTGGCATCATGGGTAAGGTCTTAACTCTTACTCTGGACTAATGGTTAATGTCTTAACTCTTACTCTAGACTAATGGTTAAGGTTTTAACTCTTACTCTGGCATCATGGTTAAGTTCCTAACTCTTACTGTGGCCTATTGGTTAAGGTCCTAACTCTTACTCTGGATTAATGGTTAAGGTCTTAACTCTTACTCTGGCATCATGGTTAAGGTCTTAGACTCTTACTCTGGACTAATAGTTAAGGTCTTAACTCTTACTCTGGCATCATGGTTAAGGTCTTAACTCTTACCCTGGACTAATGGTTAAGGTCTTAGACTCTTACTCTGGACTAATGGTTAAGGTCTTAACTCTTTCTCTGGGCTAATGGTTAAGGTCTTAGACTCTTACTCTGGCATCATGGTTAAGGTCTTAGACTCTTACTCTGGCATCAAGGTTAAGGTCTTAACTCTTACTCTGGCATCATGGTTAAGGTCTTAGACTCTTACTCTGGCATCAAGGTTAAGGTCTTAACTCTTACTCTGGCATCATGGTTAAGGTCTTAACTCTTACTCTGGCATCATGGTTAAGGTCTTAACTCTTACTCTGGACTAATGGTTAAGGTCTTAACACTTACTCTGGATTAATGGTTAAGATCTTAACTCTTACTCTGGCATCATCGTTAAGGTCTTAACTCTTACTCTGGCATCATGGTTAAGGTCTTAGACTCTTGCTCTGGACTAATGGTTAAGGTCTTAACTCTTACTCTGGACTAATGGTTAAGGTCTTAACTCTTACTCTGGCATCATCGTTAAGGTCTTAACACTTACTCTGGCATCATGGTTACGGTCTTAACTCTTACTCCGGACTAATAGTTAAGGTCTTAACTATTACTCTGGACTAATGGGTAAGGTCTTAACTCTTACTCTGGCATCATGGTTAAGGTTTTAAGTCTGGCATCATGGTTAAGGTCTTAACTCTTACTCTGGACTAATGGTTAAGGTCTTAACTCTTACTCTGGCATCATGGTTAAGGTCTTAGACTCATACTCTGGCATCATGGTTAAGGTCTTAATTCTTACTCTGGACTAATGGTTAAGGTCTTAACTTTTACTCTGGCATCATGGTTAAGGTCTTAACTCTTACTCTGGCATCATGGTTAATGTCTTAACTCTTACTCTGGACTAATGGTTAAGGTCTTAACTCTTACTCTGGCATCATGGTTAAGGTCTTAGACTCTTACTCTGGACTAATGGTTAAGGTCTTAACTCTTACTCTGGCATCATGGTTAAGGTCTTAACTCTTACTCTGGACTAATGATTAAGGTCTTAGACTCTTACTCTGGACTAATGGTCAAGGTCTTAACTCTTTCTCTGGGCTAATGGTTAAGGTCTTAGACTCTTACTCTGGCATCATAGTTAAGGTCTTAGACTCTTACTCTGACATCAAGGTTAAGGTCTTAACTCTTACTCTGGCATCATGGTTAAGGTCTTAACTCTTACTCTGGACTAATGGTTAAGGTCTGAACTCTTACTCTGGACTAATGGTTAAGGTCCTAACTCTTACTCTGGACTCATGGTTAAGGTCTTAACTCTTACTCTGGACTAATGGTTAAGGTCTTAACTCATACTCTGGACTAATGGTTAAGGTCTTAACTCTTACTCTGGCATCATGGTTAAGGTCTTAACTCTTACTCTGTACTCGTGGTTAAGGTCTTAACTCTTACTCTGGCATCATGTTTAAAGTCTTAACTCTTACTCTGGACTAATGGTTAAGGTCTTAACTCTTACTCTGGACTAATGGTTAAGGTCTTAACTCTTACTCTGGCATCATGGTTAAGGTCTTAACTCTTACTCTGGACTAATGGTTAAGGTCTTAACTCTTACTCTGGACTAATGGTTAAGGTCTTAACTCTTACTCTGGCATCATGGTTAAGGTCTTAGACTCTTACTCTGGACTAATGGTTAAGGTCTTAACTCTTACTCTGGCATCATGGTTAAGGTCTTAACTCTTACTCTGGACTAATGGTTAAAGTCTTAGACTCTTACTCTGGACTAATGGTTAAGGTCTTAACTCTTTCTCTGGGCTAATGGTTAAGGTCTTAGACTCTTACTCTGGCATCATGGTTAAGGTCTTAGACTCTTACTCTGGCATCAAGGTTAAGGTCTTAACTCTTACTCTGGCATCATGGTTAAGGTCTTAACTCTTACTCTGGACTAATGGTTAAGGTCTGAACTCTTACTCTGGACTAATGGTTAAGGTCTTAACTCTTACTCTGGACTAATGGTTAAGGTCTTAACTCTTACTCTGGACTAATGGTTAAGGTCTTAGACTCTTACTCTCGACTAATGGTTAAGGTCTTAACTCATACTCTGGCATCATGGTTAAGGTCTTAGACTCTTACTCTGGACTAATGGTTAAGGTCTTAACTCATACTCTGGACTAATGGTTAAGGTCTTAACTCTTACTCTGGCATCAAGGTTGAGGTCTTAACTCTTACTCTGGACTAATGGTTAAGGTCTTAACTCTTACTCTGGCATCATGGTTAAGGTCTTAACACTTACTCTCGATTTATGGTTAAGGTCTTAACTCTTACTCTGGACTAACGGTTAAGGTCTTAACTCTTACTCTGGCATCATCGTTAAGGTCTTAACTCTTACTCTGGCATCATGGTTAAGGTCTTAAATCTTACTCTGGACTAATAGCTAAGGTCTTAACTCTTACTCTGGACTAATGGTTAAGGTCTTAACTCTTACTCTGGACTAATGGTTAAGGTCTTAGTCTCTTACTCTGGCATCATGGTTAAGGTCTTAACTCTTACTCTGAACTAATGGTTAAGGTCTTAACTCTTACTCTGGCATCATGGTTAAGGTCTTAACTCTTACTCTGGCATCATGGTTAAGGTCTTAACTCTTACTCTGGACTAATGGTTAAGGTCTTAACTCTTACTCTGGCATCACAGTTAAGGTCTTAACTCTTACTCTGGACTAATGGTTAAGGTCTTAACTCTTACTCTGGACTAATGGTTAAGGTCTTAACTCTTACTCTAGCATCATGGTTAAGGTCTTAACTCTTACTCTGGACTAATGGTTAAGGTCTTAACTCTTACTCTGGCTTCATGGTTAAGGTCTTAACTCTTACTCTGGCATCATGGTTAAGGTCTTAACTCTTACTCTGGACTAATAGTTAAGGTCTTAGACTCTTACTCTGGACTAATGGTTAAGGTCTTAACTCTTACTCTGGCATCATGGTTAAGGTCTTAGACTCTTACTCTGGACTAATAGTTAAGGTCTTAACTCTTACTCTGGACTACTGGTTAAGGTCTTAACTCTTACTCTGGACTAATGGTTAAGGTCTTAACTCTTACTCTGGACTAATGGTTAAGGTCTTAACTCTTACTCTGGACTAATGGTTAAGGTCTTAACTCTTACTCTGGCATCATGGTTAAGGTCTTAGACACTTACTCTGGAATAATGGTTAAGGTCTTAACTCTTACTCTGGACTAATGGTTAAGGTGTTAACTCTTACTCTGGCATCACGGTTAAGGTCTTAACTCTTACTCTGGAGTAATGATTATGGTCTTAACTCTTACTCTGGGCTAATGGTTAAGGTCTTAACTCTTACTCTGGACTATTGGTTAAGGTCTTAACTCTTACTCTGGACTAATGGTTAAGGTCTTAGACTCTTACTCTGGCATCATGGTGAAGGTCTTAACTCTTACTCTGAACTAATGGTTAAGGTCTTAACTCTTACTCTGGCATCATGGTTTAGTTCGTAACTCTTACTGTGGCCTATTGGTTAAGGTCCTAACTCTTACTCTGGCATCATGGTTAATGTCTTAACTCTTACTCTGGCATCATGGTTAAGGTCTTAACTCTTACTATGGACTAATGGTTAAGGTCTTAACTCTTACTCTTGCATCACGGTTAAGGTCTTAACTCTTACTCTGGACTAATGGTTAAGGTCTTAACTCTTACTCTGGGCTAATGGTTAAGGTCTTAAATCTTACTCTGGACTAATGGTTAAGGTCTTAACTCTTACTCTGGACTAATGGTTAAGGTCTTAACTCTTTCTCTGGACTAATGGTTAAGGTCTTAATTCTTACTCTGGGCTAAAGATTAAGGTCTTAACTCTTACTCTGGCATCATGGTTAAGGTCTTAACTCTTACTCTGGCATCATGGTTAAGTTCTTAACTCTTACTCTGGACTAATGGTTAAGGTCTTAACTCTTACTCTGGCATCACGGTTAAGGTCTTAACTCTTACTCTGGACTAATGGTTAAGGTCTTAACTCTTACTCTGGACTAATGGTTAAGGTCTTAACTCTTAGTCTAGCATCATGGTTAAGGTCTTAACTCTTACTCTGGACTAATGGTTAAGGTCTTAACTCTTACTCTGGCATCATGGTTAAGGTCTTAACTCTTACTCTGGCATCATGGTTAAGGTCTTAACTCTTACTCTGGACTAATGGTTAAGGTCTTAGACTCTTACTATGGACTAATGGTTAAGGTCTTAACTCTTACTCTGGCATCATGGTTAAGGTCTTAGACTCTTACTCTGGACTAATGGTTAAGGTCTTAACTCTTACTCTGGACTAATGGTTAAGGTCTTAACTCTTACTCTGGACTAATGGTTAAGGTCTTAACTCTTACTCTGAACTAATGGTTAAGGTCTTAACTCTTACTCTGGCATCATGGTTAAGGTCTTAGACTCTTACTCTGGAATAATGGTTAAGGTCTTAACTCTTACTCTGGACTAATGGTTAAGGTCTTAACTCTTACTCTGGCATCATGGTTAAGGTCTTAACTCTTACTCTGGACTAATGGTTAAGGAGGTAACTCTTACTCTGGACTAATGGTTAAGGTCTTAACTCTTACTCTAGACTAATGGTTACGGTTTAACTCTTACTCTGGCATCATGGTTAAGGTCTTCGACTCTTTCTCTGGGCTAATGATTAAGGTCTTAACTCTTACTCTGGCATCATGGGTAAGGTCTTAACTCTTACTTTGGACTAATGGTTAAGGTCTTAACTCTTACTCTGGACTCATGGTTAAGGTCTTAACTCTTACTCTAGACTAATGGTTAAGGTTTTAACTCTTACTCTGGCATCATGGTTAAGTTCCTAACTCTTACTGTGGCCTATTGGTTAAGGTCCTAACTCTTACTCTGGATTAATGGTTAAGGTCTTAACTCTTACTCTGGCATCATGGTTAAGGTCTTAGACTCTTACTCTGGACTAATAGTTAAGGTCTTAACTCTTACTCTGGCATCATGGTTAAGGTCTTAACTCTTACTCTGGACTAATGGTTAAGGTCTTAGACTCTTACTCTGGACTAATGGTTAAGGTTTTAACTCTTTCTCTGGGCTAATGGTTAAGGTCTTAGACTCTTACTCTGGCATCATGGTTAAGGTCTTAGAATATTACTCTGGCATCAAGGTTAAGGTCTTAACTCTTACTCTGGCATAATGGTTAAGGTCTTAGACTCTTACTCTGGCATCAAGGTTAAGGTCTTAACTCTTACTCTGGCATCATGGTTAAGGTCTTAACTCTTACTCTGGCATCATGTTTAAGGTCTTAACTCTTACTCTGGACTAATGGTTAAGGTCTTAACACTTACTCTGGATTAATGGTTAAGATCTTAACTCTTACTCTGGCATCATCGTTAAGGTCTTAACTCTTACTCTGGCATCATGGTTAAGGTCTTAGACTCTTACTCTGGACTAATGGTTAAGGTCTTAACTCTTACTCTGGACTAATGGTTAAGGTCTTAACTCTTACTCTGGACTAATGGTTAAGGTCTTAACTCTTACTCTGGCATCACCGTTAAGGTCTTAACACTTACTCTGGCATCATGGTTAAGGTATTAACTCTTACTCTGGACTAATAGTTAAGGTCTTAACTCTTACTCTGGACTAATGGTTAAGGTATTAACTCTTACTCTGGCATCATGGTTAAGGTCTTAACTCTGGCATCATGGTTAAGGTCTTAACTCTTACTCTGGACTAATGGTTAAGGTCTTAACTCTTACTCTGGCATCATGGTTAAGGTCTTAGACTCATACGCTGGCATCATGGTTAAGGTCTTAACTCTTACTCTGGACTAATGGTTAAGGTCTTAACTCTTACTCTGGCATCATGGTTAAGGTCTTAACTCTTACTCTGGCATCATGGTTAAGGTCTTAACTCTTACTCTGGACTAATGGTTAAGGTCTTAACTCTTACTCTGGCATCATGGTTAAGGTCTTAGACTCTTACTCTGGACTAATGGTTAAGGTCTTAACTCTTACTCTGGCATCATGGTTAAGGTCTTAACTCTTACTCTGGACTAATGATTAAGGTCTTAGACTCTTACTCTGGACTAATGGTTAAGGTCTTAACTCTTTCTCTGGGCTAATGGTTAAGGTCTTAGACTCTTACTCTGGCATCATGGTTAAGGTCTTAGACTCTTACTCTGGCATCATGGTTAAGGTCTTAACTCTTACTCTGGACTAATGGTTAAGGTCTTAACTCATACTCTGGACTAATGGTTAAGGTCTTAACTCTTACTCTGGCATCATGGTTAAGGTCTTAACTCTTACTCTGGACTAATGGTTAAGGTCTTAACTCTTACTCTGGACTAATGGTTAAGGTCTCAACTCTTACTCTGGCATCATGGTTAAGGTCTTAGACTCTTACTCTGGACTAATGGTTAAGATCTTAACTCTTACTCTGGCATCATGGTTAAGGTCTTAACTCTTACTCTGGACTAATGGTTAAGGTCTTAGCCTCTTACTCTGGACTAATGGTTAAGGTCTTAACTCTTTCTCTGGGCTAATGGTTAAGGTCTTAGACTCTTCCTCTGGCATCATGGTTAAGGTCTTAGACTCTAACTCTGGCATCAAGGTTAAGGTCTTAACTCTTACTCTGGCATCATGGTTAAGGTCTTAACTCTTACTCTGGACTAATGGTTAAGGTCTGAACTCTTACTCTGGACTAATGGTTAAGGTCTTAACTCTTACTCTGGACTAATGGTTAAGGTCTTAACTCTTACTCTGGACTAATGGTTAAGGTCTTAGACTCTTACTCTCGACTAATGGTTAAGGTCTTATCTCTTACTCTGGCATCATGGTTAAGGTCTTAGACTCTTACTCTGGACTAATGGTTAAGGTCTTAACTCATACTCTGGACTGATGGTTAAGGTCTTAACTCTTACTCTGGACTAATGGTTAAGGTCTTAGACTCTTACTCTCGACTAATGGTTAAGGTCTTAACTCTTACTCTGGCATCATGGTTAAGGTCTTAGACTCTTACTCTCGACTAATGGTTAAGGTCTTAACTCTTACTCTGGCATCATGGTTAAGGTCTTAGACTCTTACTCTGGACTAATGGTTAAGGTCTTAACTCATACTCTGGACTAATGGTTAAGGTCTTAACTCTTACTCTGGCATCATGGTTAAGGTCTTAACTCTTACTCTGGACTAATGGTTAAGGTATTAACTCTTACTCTGGCATCAAGGTTGAGGTCTTAACTCTTACTCTGAACTAATGGTTAAGGTCTTAACTCTTACTCTGGCATCATGGTTAAGGTCTTAACACTTACTCTGGATTAATGGTTAAGGTCTTAACTCTTACTCTGGCTTCATGGTTAAGGTCTTAACTCTTACTCTGGCATCATGGTTAAGGTCTTAACTCTTACTCTGGACTAATAGTTAAGGTCTTAGACTCTTACTCTGGACTAATGGTTAAGGTCTTAACTCTTACTCTGGCATCATGGTTAAGGTCTTAGACTCTTACTCTGGACTAATAGTTAAGGTCTTAACTCTTACTCTGGACTACTGGTTAAGGTCTTAACTCTTACTCTGGACTAATGGTTAAGGTCTTAACTCTTACTCTGGACTAATGGTTAAGGTCTTAACTCTTACTCTGGACTAATGGTTAAGGTCTTAACTCTTACTCTGGCATCATGGTTAAGGTCTTAGACACTTACTCTGGAATAATGGTTAAGGTCTTAACTCTTACTCTGGACTAATGGTTAAGGTGTTAACTCTTACTCTGGCATCACGGTTAAGGTCTTAACTCTTACTCTGGAGTAATGATTATGGTCTTAACTCTTACTCTGGGCTAATGGTTAAGGTCTTAACTCTTACTCTGGACTATTGGTTAAGGTCTTAACTCTTACTCTGGACTAATGGTTAAGGTCTTAGACTCTTACTCTGGCATCATGGTGAAGGTCTTAACTCTTACTCTGAACTAATGGTTAAGGTCTTAACTCTTACTCTGGCATCATGGTTTAGTTCGTAACTCTTACTGTGGCCTATTGGTTAAGGTCCTAACTCTTACTCTGGCATCATGGTTAATGTCTTAACTCTTACTCTGGCATCATGGTTAAGGTCTTAACTCTTACTATGGACTAATGGTTAAGGTCTTAACTCTTACTCTTGCATCACGGTTAAGGTCTTAACTCTTACTCTGGACTAATGGTTAAGGTCTTAACTCTTACTCTGGGCTAATGGTTAAGGTCTTAAATCTTACTCTGGACTAATGGTTAAGGTCTTAACTCTTACTCTGGACTAATGGTTAAGGTCTTAACTCTTTCTCTGGACTAATGGTTAAGGTCTTAATTCTTACTCTGGGCTAAAGATTAAGGTCTTAACTCTTACTCTGGCATCATGGTTAAGGTCTTAACTCTTACTCTGGCATCATGGTTAAGTTCTTAACTCTTACTCTGGACTAATGGTTAAGGTCTTAACTCTTACTCTGGCATCACGGTTAAGGTCTTAACTCTTACTCTGGACTAATGGTTAAGGTCTTAACTCTTACTCTGGACTAATGGTTAAGGTCTTAACTCTTAGTCTAGCATCATGGTTAAGGTCTTAACTCTTACTCTGGACTAATGGTTAAGGTCTTAACTCTTACTCTGGCATCATGGTTAAGGTCTTAACTCTTACTCTGGCATCATGGTTAAGGTCTTAACTCTTACTCTGGACTAATGGTTAAGGTCTTAGACTCTTACTATGGACTAATGGTTAAGGTCTTAACTCTTACTCTGGCATCATGGTTAAGGTCTTAGACTCTTACTCTGGACTAATGGTTAAGGTCTTAACTCTTACTCTGGACTAATGGTTAAGGTCTTAACTCTTACTCTGGACTAATGGTTAAGGTCTTAACTCTTACTCTGAACTAATGGTTAAGGTCTTAACTCTTACTCTGGCATCATGGTTAAGGTCTTAGACTCTTACTCTGGAATAATGGTTAAGGTCTTAACTCTTACTCTGGACTAATGGTTAAGGTCTTAACTCTTACTCTGGCATCATGGTTAAGGTCTTAACTCTTACTCTGGACTAATGGTTAAGGAGGTAACTCTTACTCTGGACTAATGGTTAAGGTCTTAACTCTTACTCTAGACTAATGGTTACGGTTTAACTCTTACTCTGGCATCATGGTTAAGGTCTTCGACTCTTTCTCTGGGCTAATGATTAAGGTCTTAACTCTTACTCTGGCATCATGGGTAAGGTCTTAACTCTTACTTTGGACTAATGGTTAAGGTCTTAACTCTTACTCTGGACTAATGGTTAAGGTCTTAACTCTTACTCTAGACTAATGGTTAAGGTTTTAACTCTTACTCTGGCATCATGGTTAAGTTCCTAACTCTTACTGTGGCCTATTGGTTAAGGTCCTAACTCTTACTCTGGATTAATGGTTAAGGTCTTAACTCTTACTCTGGCATCATGGTTAAGGTCTTAGACTCTTACTCTGGACTAATAGTTAAGGTCTTAACTCTTACTCTGGCATCATGGTTAAGGTCTTAACTCTTACTCTGGACTAATGGTTAAGGTCTTAGACTCTTACTCTGGACTAATGGTTAAGGTTTTAACTCTTTCTCTGGGCTAATGGTTAAGGTCTTAGACTCTTACTCTGGCATCATGGTTAAGGTCTTAGAATATTACTCTGGCATCAAGGTTAAGGTCTTAACTCTTACTCTGGCATAATGGTTAAGGTCTTAGACTCTTACTCTGGCATCAAGGTTAAGGTCTTAACTCTTACTCTGGCATCATGGTTAAGGTCTTAACTCTTACTCTGGCATCATGTTTAAGGTCTTAACTCTTACTCTGGACTAATGGTTAAGGTCTTAACACTTACTCTGGATTAATGGTTAAGATCTTAACTCTTACTCTGGCATCATCGTTAAGGTCTTAACTCTTACTCTGGCATCATGGTTAAGGTCTTAGACTCTTACTCTGGACTAATGGTTAAGGTCTTAACTCTTACTCTGGACTAATGGTTAAGGTCTTAACTCTTACTCTGGACTAATGGTTAAGGTCTTAACTCTTACTCTGGCATCACCGTTAAGGTCTTAACACTTACTCTGGCATCATGGTTAAGGTATTAACTCTTACTCTGGACTAATAGTTAAGGTCTTAACTCTTACTCTGGACTAATGGTTAAGGTATTAACTCTTACTCTGGCATCATGGTTAAGGTCTTAACTCTGGCATCATGGTTAAGGTCTTAACTCTTACTCTGGACTAATGGTTAAGGTCTTAACTCTTACTCTGGCATCATGGTTAAGGTCTTAGACTCATACGCTGGCATCATGGTTAAGGTCTTAACTCTTACTCTGGACTAATGGTTAAGGTCTTAACTCTTACTCTGGCATCATGGTTAAGGTCTTAACTCTTACTCTGGCATCATGGTTAAGGTCTTAACTCTTACTCTGGACTAATGGTTAAGGTCTTAACTCTTACTCTGGCATCATGGTTAAGGTCTTAGACTCTTACTCTGGACTAATGGTTAAGGTCTTAACTCTTACTCTGGCATCATGGTTAAGGTCTTAACTCTTACTCTGGACTAATGATTAAGGTCTTAGACTCTTACTCTGGACTAATGGTTAAGGTCTTAACTCTTTCTCTGGGCTAATGGTTAAGGTCTTAGACTCTTACTCTGGCATCATGGTTAAGGTCTTAGACTCTTACTCTGGCATCATGGTTAAGGTCTTAACTCTTACTCTGGACTAATGGTTAAGGTCTTAACTCATACTCTGGACTAATGGTTAAGGTCTTAACTCTTACTCTGGCATCATGGTTAAGGTCTTAACTCTTACTCTGGACTAATGGTTAAGGTCTTAACTCTTACTCTGGACTAATGGTTAAGGTCTCAACTCTTACTCTGGCATCATGGTTAAGGTCTTAGACTCTTACTCTGGACTAATGGTTAAGGTCTTAACTCTTACTCTGGCATCATGGTTAAGGTCTTAACTCTTACTCTGGACTAATGGTTAAGGTCTTAGCCTCTTACTCTGGACTAATGGTTAAGGTCTTAACTCTTTCTCTGGGCTAATGGTTAAGGTCTTAGACTCTTCCTCTGGCATCATGGTTAAGGTCTTAGACTCTAACTCTGGCATCAAGGTTAAGGTCTTAACTCTTACTCTGGCATCATGGTTAAGGTCTTAACTCTTACTCTGGACTAATGGTTAAGGTCTGAACTCTTACTCTGGACTAATGGTTAAGGTCTTAACTCTTACTCTGGACTAATGGTTAAGGTCTTAACTCTTACTCTGGACTAATGGTTAAGGTCTTAGACTCTTACTCTCGACTAATGGTTAAGGTCTTATCTCTTACTCTGGCATCATGGTTAAGGTCTTAGACTCTTACTCTGGACTAATGGTTAAGGTCTTAACTCATACTCTGGACTAATGGTTAAGGTCTTAACTCTTACTCTGGACTAATGGTTAAGGTCTTAGACTCTTACTCTCGACTAATGGTTAAGGTCTTAACTCTTACTCTGGCATCATGGTTAAGGTCTTAGACTCTTACTCTCGACTAATGGTTAAGGTCTTAACTCTTACTCTGGCATCATGGTTAAGGTCTTAGACTCTTACTCTGGACTAATGGTTAAGGTCTTAACTCATACTCTGGACTAATGGTTAAGGTCTTAACTCTTACTCTGGCATCATGGTTAAGGTCTTAACTCTTACTCTGGACTAATGGTTAAGGTATTAACTCTTACTCTGGCATCAAGGTTGAGGTCTTAACTCTTACTCTGAACTAATGGTTAAGGTCTTAACTCTTACTCTGGCATCATGGTTAAGGTCTTAACACTTACTCTGGATTAATGGTTAAGGTCTTAACTCTTACTCTGGCATCATTGTTAAGGTCTTAACTCTTACTCTGGCATCATGGTTAAGGTCTTAGACACTTACTCTGGATTAATGGTTAAGGTCTTAACTCTTACTCTGGCATCATTGTTAAGGTCTTAACTCTTACTCTGGCATCATGGTTAAGGTCTTAGACTCTTACTCTGGACTAATGGTTAAGGTCTTAACTCTTACTCTGGACTAATGGTTAAGGTCTTAACTCTTACTCTGGCATCATCGTTAAGGTCTTAACTCTTACTCTGGCATCATGGTTAAGGTCTTAACTCTTACTCTGGACTAATAGCTAAGGTTTTAACTCTTACTCTGGACTAATGGTTAAGGTCTTAACTCTTACTCTGGCATCATGGTTAAGGTCTTAACTCTGGCATCATGGTTAAGGTCTTAACTCTTACTCTGGACTAATGGTTAAGGTCTTAACTCTTACTCTGGCATCATGGTTAAGGTCTTAGACTCATACTCTGGCATCATGGTTAAAGTCTTAACTCTTACTCTGGACTAATGGTTAAGGTCTTAACTCTTCCTCTGGCATCATGGTTAAGGGCTTAACTCTTACTCTGGCATCATGGTTAAGGTCTTAACTCTTACTCTGGACTAATGGTTAAGGTCTTAACTCTTACTCTGGGCTAATGGTTACGGTCTTAACTCTTACTCTGGACTAATGGTTAGGGTCTTAGACTCTTACTCTGGCATCATGGATAAGGTCTTAGACTCTTACTCTGGACTACTGGTTAATGTATTAACTCTTACTCTGGCGTCATGGTTAAGGTCTTAACTCTCACTCTGGCATCATGGTTAAGGTCTTAACTCTTACTCTGTACTCATGGTTAAGGTCTTAACTCTTACTCTGGCATCATGGTTAAGGTCTTAACTCTTACTCTGGACTAATGGGTAAGGTCTTAACTCTTACTCTGGACTAATGGTTAAGGTCTTAACTCTTACTCTGGCATCATGGTTAAGGTCTTAACTCTTACTCTGGACTAATGGTTAAGGTCTTAACTCTTACTCTGGACTAATGGTTAAGGTCTTAACTCTTACTCTGGCATCATGGTTAAGGTCTTAGACTTTTACTCTGTACTAATGGTTAAGGTCTTAACTCTTACTCTGGCATCATGGTTAAGGTCTTAACTCTTACTCTGGACTAATGGTTAAGGTCTTAGACTCTTACTCTGGGCTAATGGTTAAGGTCTTAACTCTTTCTCTGGGCTAATGGTTAAGGTCTTAACTCTTACTCTGGCATCATCGTTAAGGTCTTAACACTTACTCTGGCATCATGGTTAAGGTCTTAACTCTTACTCTGGACTAATGGTTAAGGTCTTAGACTCTTACTCTGGGCTAATGGTTAAGGTCTTAACTCTTACTCTGGACTAATGGTTAAGGTCTTAACTCTTACTCTGGCATCACCGTTAAGGTCTTAACACTTACTCTGGCATCATGGTTAAGGTCTTAACTCTTACTCTGGACTAATAGTTAAGGTCTTAACTCTTACTCTGGACTAATGGTTAAGGTATTAACACTTACTCTGGCATCATGGTTAAGGTCTTAACTCTGGCATCATGGTTAAGGTCTTAACTCTTACTCTGGACTAATGGTTAAGGTCTTAACTCTTACTCTGGCATCATGGTTAAGGTCTTAGACTCATACGCTGGCATCATGGTTAAGGTCTTAACTCTTACTCTGGACTAATGGTTAAGGTCTTAACTCTTACTCTGGCATCATGGTTAAGGTCTTAACTCTTACTCTGGCATCATGGTTAAGGTCTTAACTCTTACTCTGGACTAATGGTTAAGGTCTTAACTCTTACTCTGGCATCATGGTTAAGGTCTTAGACTCTTACTCTGGACTAATGGTTAAGGTCTTAACTCTTACTCTGGCATCATGGTTAAGGTCTTAACTCTTACTCTGGACTAATGATTAAGGTCTTAGACTCTTACTCTGGACTAATGGTTAAGGTCTTAACTCTTTCTCTGGGCTAATGGTTAAGGTCTTAGACTCTTACTCTGGCATCATGGTTAAGGTCTTAGACTCTTACTCTGGCATCATGGTTAAGGTCTTAACTCTTACTCTGGACTAATGGTTAAGGTCTTAACTCATACTCTGGACTAATGGTTAAGGTCTTAACTCTTACTCTGGCATCATGGTTAAGGTCTTAACTCTTACTCTGGACTAATGGTTAAGGTCTTAACTCTTACTCTGGACTAATGGTTAAGGTCTTAACTCTTACTCTGGCATCATGGTTAAGGTCTTAGACTCTTACTCTGGACTAATGGTTAAGGTCTTAACTCTTACTCTGGCATCATGGTTAAGGTCTTAACTCTTACTCTGGACTAATGGTTAAGGTCTTAGCCTCTTACTCTGGACTAATGGTTAAGGTCTTAACTCTTTCTCTGGGCTAATGGTTAAGGTCTTAGACTCTTCCTCTGGCATCATGGTTAAGGTCTTAGACTCTAACTCTGGCATCAAGGTTAAGGTCTTAACTCTTACTCTGGCATCATGGTTAAGGTCTTAACTCTTACTCTGGACTAATGGTTAAGGTCTGAACTCTTACTCTGGACTAATGGTTAAGGTCTTAACTCTTACTCTGGACTAATGGTTAAGGTCTTAACTCTTACTCTGGACTAATGGTTAAGGTCTTAGACTCTTACTCTCGACTAATGGTTAAGGTCTTATCTCTTACTCTGGCATCATGGTTAAGGTCTTAGACTCTTACTCTGGACTAATGGTTAAGGTCTTAACTCATACTCTGGACTAATGGTTAAGGTCTTAACTCTTACTCTGGACTAATGGTTAAGGTCTTAGACTCTTACTCTCGACTAATGGTTAAGGTCTTAACTCTTACTCTGGCATCATGGTTAATGTAGGAGAGTGGAATCTGACTAATGGTTGCCCCCAACTTTTTGCCTGGTATTTAAGTGGTTTTTGACTAGTCTGGCTGGGATCCTGCTGTCCAGGATCCCAGCCTATCTGCTTTCTCCCTAAAACTGTTGTGAGTACTCTAGGTACAAACATAATTGGATGCTGGGCATGCCCTTCCAGTCCCTTGTAGATGGTACCCTAGGTACCCAGGGCATGGGTCCCCCAGTAGGCCTACCAGGGCTGCAGCACTTATTGTGCCACCCTGGGACAGCCACCCAAACTGACACCACCAGGCCACTACCGTAGCCTGGGTAAGGTGGTGCTAGCACCCCTTACAGGGATGTAGGTAACCTATGTCCCATACCATTACAACACATATACTCTCATAGGTCACCCCTATGGCAGGCCCTGGTAATCCTACAGGGCTGGGTGCTGAGGTATGTGTGAGGGGGGACCCCTACATGAGTAGGACCTCCCTGCAACCTTCGTAAAAACGTTACTGGGTTGTTTGTAGTGTAGCCATACCATATACTCTTACCGCATTATAAGTTATTGCGTCATCGCTGTAACTTTGGAATGGCTACACCAAACCATATCGTGTTTGGTGTCAAACATGAAGGAATCATACCCCCAGTCCAGCCATGGGCATGGGGGCACGATTCCCCCTTGCTAGGAGGGTGATATGGGAAAAGCGGTAGAATTTGGAAACCAATTTAAAAGTGCACATGTACCACAAAATGGCTACTGTTCGCCACCTACACGACTCTGGCTGGCTGTTGCTGGGGAAAACCCCAGCCTCGCCATCTGGACAATAGGGCTCCTGTGGCAGGGAGGTGCCAGCACCTCCCCAGACAGGATATGTGGATTGGAACAGGGTGGGTGCACCAAAAGTCCATTCAGAGTTGCACGTAGGCAGCTGCAGAGCCCCAATTCTGCATACACCGCCTGGAACCGGTTCAGGGGCATCCTGCCCCTCGCCCAGGCGGGAAACACACAAAGGGGAGTGGGTGTAGCCACCCTTTCCCGCCTCTACTCTGATTGGTAGGCTCTATTTTGGACCATCCCCTAATCTTGGGGATATATGGGAATAACTTTGCCCTAGAGCCTTAGATTCGTACAGGACTTCACAGAACTGACCTTCGACGAGCTGCTGCCCAGCTGACTGAAGAAATCTCCCTTGGGATAAAGGAGTTATCCCCCTGCTTGGCAGGCACCTAAAAGACTACAAGATACCCGGTTGGAACTTCGTTGCTCTCACGACCTTCGACGCCTTCCAGCAACCTCGAGGTGGGTCTCCAGTGCATCCCAGCATCCTGTGAGTGTGCCCAGCAATTCTGAGCACCCTGGACCACGTGGGTGTCGAGATCCCCGCATACCCCGAGACACCGGCCACCTCTTGTCCAGCACACGACCCCGACCAGTGGGGAAGTTGTGCTTTGGCCCATTCTTGAGCCAACCTTCAAGCAGCATTTGTGCCGACTCTCAGCTCCCTGGCCCGCTCCGGTGGCCCGTGGGAGCACTTTTACGCACTCCATTTTGCTGCCTTCCGCGGTCCCTTGTCTCTCGACTTGTGGGCCCTGACGGAGGACAACCTTCCTTTCTAAGAGTTCCCCTGGTTGCTCCAGGCCTGCTCTACGCTCCCTGCAAAGGAGAGCACCCTCAGACCTCGTGGGTCTGCACCAGCAGCTGCTTTGTTCATCTTGCGTGGGTTGCGGTTGCCAATGCTTAGTGGATCCAATCGGGACACTAACACCGCAGCGACCCTCAGCCGACGTGGGACAGTCGCCCTCCAGAAGCTGGCCTTCCTTGAAGCCTCCTGGAGCCCATGACTGCAGAGCCCAGCTGTACCTTCCACACCTGAAGCACCCGACATCCACGAGCTCCTTCCTGTGAGCTCCCTGGTCACTGTGCTGTGACCCAGACTCTGTCCCCTCTGCTTTCAGGTTCATCTTTGTCTTTTCTTCAACTTTAATCTTCACGACTTCAGCGACACTTCCAGCTAGCAGCAGTTTGGACTCCTTTTCCATAGAAAATCAGCCCGCGACCCGACACCAGAATCGACCTATGCACCCGGCTTCCCTGGGGCAGGTAACAGTGGTACTTCGGTACTCCCGTGGTGGTGGGCTCTCCAAAGCCTTAAGTCTCAAGCCTTAACTTTGTACTGTTGTTAGAAGTGTCCTTAAACCTTAATTATTCAACCGCGACATTCTCCATAGGCTAACATTGCGATCCCGACAGCAGCTTCTCGCACTGCACACGCCTCCCGTGGGTCCCCTTCCTCTTAACTGTGGGTGGATTCTTAAGGGGCCAGCGATCCTGAATGCCCTAGGCATTGCCTGTAGAATTGTCGTGGTTCTTATACCACTATTTTAGTATATGGTTTGGTCCCCCCCTGGGGCCCATTGATTTCTGTGCTATTTATTGTGTTTAGAAATGCTTGTTTGAATTGTAACTTTGCCACTAGCCACATAAAGTGACTGTGGGATTCTGTCTAGAATAAATACATATATTTTATATATATACCTGTGTGGGCTACTCTTTCATTTGGTTATTCAAGAGGTTATTATGGTAAAACAATAAGCTTAACACTCCTTCAAGACTTAGCCTGAAGGCTGCTCTCCACAGCTACCACTAGGATAGCTTTCTTTAAAGGTTGTCTTAAACCTACCATCAATAGGAGTCGAATTGGACTGGTGCAAGGTGTCCCTATAACTAGGAACAGCATATGCCAGGCCAACTTCTCACATTGGTGTGCAGCGGTTGGATTCAAGCTTGCCATTGTTTTACCAGATAACAAATTGAATTTCTAAAGTGAAAGCCACAAGGTACCAAAGGTACATATAAATTCAAGCTAGAATACAATAAGTTCTACTGAACTTGGAGTTGTGTGTAGAGGGTTTAGCACACCTTGACTACAACTCAAGAGAGGGTTCAGTAGGCCACACTTAGTGTAGGTAGATACATCACTACACTAAACATGTCTTCAGGTGGCACTAAGGCTATGGAAGGACCCCAGAGGGTCCCAGTAGATAAGTATGATAATTTCACCTTTGCAGAGCTCAGGGAAATGTGCACCCTTAGGGGACTGAAGACAGAAAGAGGTGCCAACACAAAACGTCTCAAGGAGATCCTGCTCATAGCAGACTTTATGGAGTCCATAGGATCCAGAGGGACGGACAGAGTGGGAGGGCACCCCTCAGAAGAGGACACTCCCAGAGTGGAATCTGAAGAGGAACAGGAAGAGGATGAAAATCCTGACCTGGAAGACACAAACCACTCACAGCATGGAGGTGATGGCCCAAGAGGCACTCCCTCCACCCTTAAAAGGAGAGTGGTGGACCCCAGAAGGAACAGATCCCCCTCAGTGGGATCCAACCATTCTAAGGGATCCAAAGGGTCCTCTGCCTCTTCTCAGAGAAGAGAAACCTCTCATGAGAGGAAATGCAGACTGATCAAATTTGAGCAGGCTAAGCTTGAGCTTAAAAGAGAACAGTTAGCATTAGACAGGGAAACCCTGGAGCTTCAGAAAGCTTCAAGAAAGTGGGGTCTAGAGATCCCTGGTGGCAGTAATGAAACCCCTAGAGTTAGAGAGAGAGTCCCTGACAATAGGAACCTCCACAAGATTGTGCCCCCCTATCAGAATGGGGATGATATCCACAAATGGATATCTGCTCTTGAAAGGGCCTGTAGAGTACAGAGGGTCCCTGTAGAGCAGTGGGCAGCAATCCTGTGGCTCTCCTTTTCAGATAAAGGGAGAGACAAGCTCCTCTCTGTAAGAGAAGAGGATGCTGATGATTATTATATCTTGAAAGCTGCTTTAATAGATGGGTTTGGCTTAACCACTGATCAATACAGACTTAAGTTCAGAGACACCCAGAAAGCACAGAATCAAGATTGGGTAGACTTTGTGGATTGTGCAACCAAGGCACTGGAAGGTTGGTTAAATGGCAGTAAAGTTAATGATTATCAAGGATTGTATAATCTCATTATGAGGGAGCAGATTCTTAATAATTGTCAGAACCAACTTTTACACCAGCACCTGGTGGACTCTGATCTGACCTCTCCCCAAGAATTGGGAAAGAAGGCAGACAAATGGGTCAGAACCAGGATTAGGCCTAAGAACCAAGTTGGTGACCAGAAGAAGGATTCCACTAAGCCCAAAGAGAAAGGTGGGGATGATAAACAAGAAAAGTCCTCTGAAGGGCCCCAACAAACCAGTGCTGGGGGTGGGTCCCAAAATACTTCCTCTAATACCAAGAAACCATATTGCCATGTGTGTAAGAAACCTGGCCACTGGAAAACTGACTCCAGCTGTCCTAAGAATGGCAATAAAGAAAATGTTCCTCCAAAACCAGCTCCAACACCACCTGTTACTACTAGTAGTAATCCCCCAGGTGGTGGGAGTGCACCCAAAAACTTAGTTGGGTTCTCTTTGGGGACACCAGTGGACTCTGGCCTAGCCAGGTCCCCTGCATTAGCAACTATGGTCTGTGATGGTGGCATGGGGTTTGCCAACTTTACCATGAGTCCCAGTATCCTGGGCAGGTACAGACAAGAACCAATAATCAATGGTCAGAAGGCTGTGGCCTATAAGGACACAGGGGCCAGTGTCACCATGGTGACCAAGAGGCTAGTGCCCCTAGATCAGCTTTTACCTGGGTTTAGCTATCAGGTGACCAATATTGATGGAATCAGGACAGATCATCCCATGGCAGTGATAAATCTCAGCTGGGGAGGAGTCACTGGCCCCAAGAGAGTGGCAGTGTCCCCAAACTTGCCTGTAGATTGTCTACTGGGGAATGATCTAGAAATCTCAGCCTGGGCTGAGGTTGACCACAAGGCCCATTTGAAAATGGTAGGAATTCCTGAGAGAGGGGATGAGACCCTGAGGGCCTCACCTCCACCCCAGGAGGAAATAGAAAGAGTGAAGCATGAAACTATGGATCACTCTACACAAACAGAGAGCATAGGGGAGGAAGAGCAGTCTTCCCCCCACCAGACTACAGGTAAAGGTCCAGTTTCTCAGGGAACTGACCCTGCCCCTTGTGAAGTAACTGCCCCAGAAGTGGACAGGCTTGGCCTGCCCACCTCTCTGATGGCAGGGGATCCTTCCAAGGTGGTACCCAGTCTGGAGCAGGTATCCTGCCCCTCTCTACCCTGCCTCAGTCAGCCCAGGGCTGCAGAGGTCAGGGAGGTCAGTGGACCCTTATTGGGCCCCTGCCCAGAGGAGCCCCCTCATCAACAGATTAGGGACACCCAGCAGAGTAGTTTCAGCCAGGTGAATATTCCTCTACAAACTGAGGGATCCCCCTTACCCCTAGGTATAGGCACCCCTCAAATGGATGTTGTTGAGCACAGGGAAACCTGGGGCCTAGCTGCCCCAAACCTTCCAGTGCCCTCCACTATTCCAGCCAAAGGGATCCAACCCCCAGCTGTAGGCAGCCAGAGGTTGACCCTTAGGGCCAGATACGACACCGTCCTGGGCAGAAAGGCTTCCATAGTGGCCAGTGATCTGAGGAGGTTGAGACCAACCCAAGTAGGGTCTCACTTCCAGACTCAGACACCCCACCAGCCCACCTCTGACCCAAAAACCAATACAGGTAATTTCCCTAGACTTTGGAGAAACTCTAGAACCCCTTGGGGTAGGATTTCCCAAGTGGACCATGACACAGGGAGCAACCATGTTAGTACAGGTTCTTCCTTATATGGCCACTCAGGAAATAAAGGCTTATCTGGACAAGGTTAGCCTTATCTCCTTTCGTTTGGGGGGGGGTTATGTAGGAGAGTGGAATCTGACTAATGGTTGCCCCCAACTTTTTGCCTGGTATTTAAGTGGTTTTTGACTAGTCTGGCTGGGATCCTGCTGTCCAGGACCCCAGCCTATCTGCTTTCTCCCTAAAACTGTTGTGAGTACTCTAGGTACAAACATAATTGGATGCTGGGCATGCCCTTCCAGTCCCTTGTAGATGGTACCCTAGGTACCCAGGGCATGGGTCCCCCAGTAGGCCTACCAGGGCTGCAGCACTTATTGTGCCACCCTGGGACAGCCACCCAAACTGACACCACCAGGCCACTACCGTAGCCTGGGTAAGGTGGTGCTAGCACCCCTTACAGGGATGTAGGTAACCTATGTCCCATACCATTACAACACATATACTCTCATAGGTCACCCCTATGGCAGGCCCTGGTAATCCTACAGGGCTGGGTGCTGAGGTATGTGTGAGGGGGGACCCCTACATGAGTAGGACCTCCCTGCAACCTTCGTAAAAACGTTACTGGGTTGTTTGTAGTGTAGCCATACCATATACTCTTACCGCATTATAAGTTATTGCGTCATCGCTGTAACTTTGGAATGGCTACACCAAACCATATCGTGTTTGGTGTCAAACATGAAGGAATCATACCCCCAGTCCAGCCATGGGCATGGGGGCACGATTCCCCCTTGCTAGGAGGGTGATATGGGAAAAGCGGTAGAATTTGGAAACCAATTTAAAAGTGCACATGTACCACAAAATGGCTACTGTTCGCCACCTACACGACTCTGGCTGGCTGTTGCTGGGGAAAACCCCAGCCTCGCCATCTGGACAATAGGGCTCCTGTGGCAGGGAGGTGCCAGCACCTCCCCAGACAGGATATGTGGATTGGAACAGGGTGGGTGCACCAAAAGTCCATTCAGAGTTGCACGTAGGCAGCTGCAGAGCCCCAATTCTGCATACACCGCCTGGAACCGGTTCAGGGGCATCCTGCCCCTCGCCCAGGCGGGAAACACACAAAGGGGAGTGGGTGTAGCCACCCTTTCCCGCCTCTACTCTGATTGGTAGGCTCTATTTTGGACCATCCCCTAATCTTGGGGATATATGGGAATAACTTTGCCCTAGAGCCTTAGATTCGTACAGGACTTCACAGAACTGACCTTCGACGAGCTGCTGCCCAGCTGACTGAAGAAATCTCCCTTGGGATAAAGGAGTTATCCCCCTGCTTGGCAGGCACCTAAAAGACTACAAGATACCCGGTTGGAACTTCGTTGCTCTCACGACCTTCGACGCCTTCCAGCAACCTCGAGGTGGGTCTCCAGTGCATCCCAGCGTCCTGTGAGTGTGCCCAGCAATTCTGAGCACCCTGGACCACGTGGGTGTCGAGATCCCTGCATACCCCGAGACACCGGCCACCTCTTGTCCAGCACACGACCCCGACCAGTGGGGAAGTTGTGCTTTGGCCCATTCTTGAGCCAACCTTCAAGCAGCATTTGTGCCGACTCTCAGCTCCCTGGCCCGCTCCGGTGGCCCGTGGGAGCACTTTTACGCACTCCATTTTGCTGCCTTCCGCGGTCCCTTGTCTCTCGACTTGTGGGCCCTGACGGAGGACAACCTTCCTTTCTAAGAGTTCCCCTGGTTGCTCCAGGCCTGCTCTACGCTCCCTGCAAAGGAGAGCACCCTCAGACCTCGTGGGTCTGCACCAGCAGCTGCTTTGTTCATCTTGCGTGGGTTGCGGTTGCCAATGCTTAGTGGATCCAATCGGGACACTAACACCGCAGCGACCCTCAGCCGACGTGGGACAGTCGCCCTCCAGAAGCTGGCCTTCCTTGAAGCCTCCCGGAGCCCGTGACTGCAGAGCCCAGCTGTACCTTCCACACCTGAAGCACCCGACATCCACGAGCTCCTTCCTGTGAGCTCCCTGGTCACTGTGCTGTGACCCAGACTCTGTCCCCTCTGCTTTCAGGTTCATCTTTGTCTTTTCTTCAACTTTAATCTTCACGACTTCAGCGACACTTCCAGCTAGCAGCAGTTTGGACTCCTTTTCCATAGAAAATCAGCCCGCGACCCGACACCAGAATCGACCTATGCACCCGGCTTCCCTGGGGCAGGTAACAGTGGTACTTCGGTACTCCCGTGGTGGTGGGCTCTCCAAAGCCTTAAGTCTCAAGCCTTAACTTTGTACTGTTGTTAGAAGTGTCCTTAAACCTTAATTATTCAACCGCGACATTCTCCATAGGCTAACATTGCGATCCCGACAGCAGCTTCTCGCACTGCACACGCCTCCCGTGGGTCCCCTTCCTCTTAACTGTGGGTGGATTCTTAAGGGGCCAGCGATCCTGAATGCCCTAGGCATTGCCTGTAGAATTGTCGTGGTTCTTATACCACTATTTTAGTATATGGTTTGGTCCCCCCCTGGGGCCCATTGATTTCTGTGCTATTTATTGTGTTTAGAAATGCTTGTTTGAATTGTAACTTTGCCACTAGCCACATAAAGTGACTGTGGGATTCTGTCTAGAATAAATACATATATTTTATATATATACCTGTGTGGGCTACTCTTTCATTTGGTTATTCAAGAGGTTATTATGGTAAAACAATAAGCTTAACACTCCTTCAAGACTTAGCCTGAAGGCTGCTCTCCACAGCTACCACTAGGATAGCTTTCTTTAAAGGTTGTCTTAAACCTACCATCAATAGGAGTCGAATTGGACTGGTGCAAGGTGTCCCTATAACTAGGAACAGCATATGCCAGGCCAACTTCTCACATTGGTGTGCAGCGGTTGGATTCAAGCTTGCCATTGTTTTACCAGATAACAAATTGAATTTCTAAAGTGAAAGCCACAAGGTACCAAAGGTACATATAAATTCAAGCTAGAATACAATAAGTTCTACTGAACTTGGAGTTGTGTGTAGAGGGTTTAGCACACCTTGACTACAACTCAAGAGAGGGTTCAGTAGGCCACACTTAGTGTAGGTAGATACATCACTACACTAAACATGTCTTCAGGTGGCACTAAGGCTATGGAAGGACCCCAGAGGGTCCCAGTAGATAAGTATGATAATTTCACCTTTGCAGAGCTCAGGGAAATGTGCACCCTTAGGGGACTGAAGACAGAAAGAGGTGCCAACACAAAACGTCTCAAGGAGATCCTGCTCATAGCAGACTTTATGGAGTCCATAGGATCCAGAGGGACGGACAGAGTGGGAGGGCACCCCTCAGAAGAGGACACTCCCAGAGTGGAATCTGAAGAGGAACAGGAAGAGGATGAAAATCCTGACCTGGAAGACACAAACCACTCACAGCATGGAGGTGATGGCCCAAGAGGCACTCCCTCCACCCTTAAAAGGAGAGTGGTGGACCCCAGAAGGAACAGATCCCCCTCAGTGGGATCCAACCATTCTAAGGGATCCAAAGGGTCCTCTGCCTCTTCTCAGAGAAGAGAAACCTCTCATGAGAGGAAATGCAGACTGATCAAATTTGAGCAGGCTAAGCTTGAGCTTAAAAGAGAACAGTTAGCATTAGACAGGGAAACCCTGGAGCTTCAGAAAGCTTCAAGAAAGTGGGGTCTAGAGATCCCTGGTGGCAGTAATGAAACCCCTAGAGTTAGAGAGAGAGTCCCTGACAATAGGAACCTCCACAAGATTGTGCCCCCCTATCAGAATGGGGATGATATCCACAAATGGATATCTGCTCTTGAAAGGGCCTGTAGAGTACAGAGGGTCCCTGTAGAGCAGTGGGCAGCAATCCTGTGGCTCTCCTTTTCAGATAAAGGGAGAGACAAGCTCCTCTCTGTAAGAGAAGAGGATGCTGATGATTATTATATCTTGAAAGCTGCTTTAATAGATGGGTTTGGCTTAACCACTGATCAATACAGACTTAAGTTCAGAGACACCCAGAAAGCACAGAATCAAGATTGGGTAGACTTTGTGGATTGTGCAACCAAGGCACTGGAAGGTTGGTTAAATGGCAGTAAAGTTAATGATTATCAAGGATTGTATAATCTCATTATGAGGGAGCAGATTCTTAATAATTGTCAGAACCAACTTTTACACCAGCACCTGGTGGACTCTGATCTGACCTCTCCCCAAGAATTGGGAAAGAAGGCAGACAAATGGGTCAGAACCAGGATTAGGCCTAAGAACCAAGTTGGTGACCAGAAGAAGGATTCCACTAAGCCCAAAGAGAAAGGTGGGGATGATAAACAAGAAAAGTCCTCTGAAGGGCCCCAACAAACCAGTGCTGGGGGTGGGTCCCAAAATACTTCCTCTAATACCAAGAAACCATATTGCCATGTGTGTAAGAAACCTGGCCACTGGAAAACTGACTCCAGCTGTCCTAAGAATGGCAATAAAGAAAATGTTCCTCCAAAACCAGCTCCAACACCACCTGTTACTACTAGTAGTAATCCCCCAGGTGGTGGGAGTGCACCCAAAAACTTAGTTGGGTTCTCTTTGGGGACACCAGTGGACTCTGGCCTAGCCAGGTCCCCTGCATTAGCAACTATGGTCTGTGATGGTGGCATGGGGTTTGCCAACTTTACCATGAGTCCCAGTATCCTGGGCAGGTACAGACAAGAACCAATAATCAATGGTCAGAAGGCTGTGGCCTATAAGGACACAGGGGCCAGTGTCACCATGGTGACCAAGAGGCTAGTGCCCCTAGATCAGCTTTTACCTGGGTTTAGCTATCAGGTGACCAATATTGATGGAATCAGGACAGATCATCCCATGGCAGTGATAAATCTCAGCTGGGGAGGAGTCACTGGCCCCAAGAGAGTGGCAGTGTCCCCAAACTTGCCTGTAGATTGTCTACTGGGGAATGATCTAGAAATCTCAGCCTGGGCTGAGGTTGACCACAAGGCCCATTTGAAAATGGTAGGAATTCCTGAGAGAGGGGATGAGACCCTGAGGGCCTCACCTCCACCCCAGGAGGAAATAGAAAGAGTGAAGCCTGAAACTATGGATCACTCTACACAAACAGAGAGCATAGGGGAGGAAGAGCAGTCTTCCCCCCACCAGACTACAGGTAAAGGTCCAGTTTCTCAGGGAACTGACCCTGCCCCTTGTGAAGTAACTGCCCCAGAAGTGGACAGGCTTGGCCTGCCCACCTCTCTGATGGCAGGGGATCCTTCCAAGGTGGTACCCAGTCTGGAGCAGGTATCCTGCCCCTCTCTACCCTGCCTCAGTCAGCCCAGGGCTGCAGAGGTCAGGGAGGTCAGTGGACCCTTATTGGGCCCCTGCCCAGAGGAGCCCCCTCATCAACAGATTAGGGACACCCAGCAGAGTAGTTTCAGCCAGGTGAATATTCCTCTACAAACTGAGGGATCCCCCTTACCCCTAGGTATAGGCACCCCTCAAATGGATGTTGTTGAGCACAGGGAAACCTGGGGCCTAGCTGCCCCAAACCTTCCAGTGCCCTCCACTATTCCAGCCAAAGGGATCCAACCCCCAGCTGTAGGCAGCCAGAGGTTGACCCTTAGGGCCAGATACGACACCGTCCTGGGCAGAAAGGCTTCCATAGTGGCCAGTGATCTGAGGAGGTTGAGACCAACCCAAGTAGGGTCTCACTTCCAGACTCAGACACCCCACCAGCCCACCTCTGACCCAAAAACCAATACAAGTAATTTCCCTAGACTTTGGAGAAACTCTAGAACCCCTTGGGGTAGGATTTCCCAAGTGGACCATGACACAGGGAGCAACCATGTTAGTACAGGTTCTTCCTTATATGGCCACTCAGGAAATAAAGGCTTATCTGGACAAGGTTAGCCTTATCTCCTTTCGTTTGGGGGGGGGTTATGTAGGAGAGTGGAATCTGACTAATGGTTGCCCCCAACTTTTTGCCTGGTATTTAAGTGGTTTTTGACTAGTCTGGCTGGGATCCTGCTGTCCAGGACCCCAGCCTATCTGCTTTCTCCCTAAAACTGTTGTGAGTACTCTAGGTACAAACATAATTGGATGCTGGGCATGCCCTTCCAGTCCCTTGTAGATGGTACCCTAGGTACCCAGGGCATGGGTCCCCCAGTAGGCCTACCAGGGCTGCAGCACTTATTGTGCCACCCTGGGACAGCCACCCAAACTGACACCACCAGGCCACTACCGTAGCCTGGGTAAGGTGGTGCTAGCACCCCTTACAGGGATGTAGGTAACCTATGTCCCATACCATTACAACACATATACTCTCATAGGTCACCCCTATGGCAGGCCCTGGTAATCCTACAGGGCTGGGTGCTGAGGTATGTGTGAGGGGGGACCCCTACATGAGTAGGACCTCCCTGCAACCTTCGTAAAAACGTTACTGGGTTGTTTGTAGTGTAGCCATACCATATACTCTTACCGCATTATAAGTTATTGCGTCATCGCTGTAACTTTGGAATGGCTACACCAAACCATATCGTGTTTGGTGTCAAACATGAAGGAATCATACCCCCAGTCCAGCCATGGGCATGGGGGCACGATTCCCCCTTGCTAGGAGGGTGATATGGGAAAAGCGGTAGAATTTGGAAACCAATTTAAAAGTGCACATGTACCACAAAATGGCTACTGTTCGCCACCTACACGACTCTGGCTGGCTGTTGCTGGGGAAAACCCCAGCCTCGCCATCTGGACAATAGGGCTCCTGTGGCAGGGAGGTGCCAGCACCTCCCCAGACAGGATATGTGGATTGGAACAGGGTGGGTGCACCAAAAGTCCATTCAGAGTTGCACGTAGGCAGCTGCAGAGCCCCAATTCTGCATACACCGCCTGGAACCGGTTCAGGGGCATCCTGCCCCTCGCCCAGGCGGGAAACACACAAAGGGGAGTGGGTGTAGCCACCCTTTCCCGCCTCTACTCTGATTGGTAGGCTCTATTTTGGACCATCCCCTAATCTTGGGGATATATGGGAATAACTTTGCCCTAGAGCCTTAGATTCGTACAGGACTTCACAGAACTGACCTTCGACGAGCTGCTGCCCAGCTGACTGAAGAAATCTCCCTTGGGATAAAGGAGTTATCCCCCTGCTTGGCAGGCACCTAAAAGACTACAAGATACCCGGTTGGAACTTCGTTGCTCTCACGACCTTCGACGCCTTCCAGCAACCTCGAGGTGGGTCTCCAGTGCATCCCAGCGTCCTGTGAGTGTGCCCAGCAATTCTGAGCACCCTGGACCACGTGGGTGTCGAGATCCCTGCATACCCCGAGACACCGGCCACCTCTTGTCCAGCACACGACCCCGACCAGTGGGGAAGTTGTGCTTTGGCCCATTCTTGAGCCAACCTTCAAGCAGCATTTGTGCCGACTCTCAGCTCCCTGGCCCGCTCCGGTGGCCCGTGGGAGCACTTTTACGCACTCCATTTTGCTGCCTTCCGCGGTCCCTTGTCTCTCGACTTGTGGGCCCTGACGGAGGACAACCTTCCTTTCTAAGAGTTCCCCTGGTTGCTCCAGGCCTGCTCTACGCTCCCTGCAAAGGAGAGCACCCTCAGACCTCGTGGGTCTGCACCAGCAGCTGCTTTGTTCATCTTGCGTGGGTTGCGGTTGCCAATGCTTAGTGGATCCAATCGGGACACTAACACCGCAGCGACCCTCAGCCGACGTGGGACAGTCGCCCTCCAGAAGCTGGCCTTCCTTGAAGCCTCCCGGAGCCCGTGACTGCAGAGCCCAGCTGTACCTTCCACACCTGAAGCACCCGACATCCACGAGCTCCTTCCTGTCAGCTCCCTGGTCACTGTGCTGTGACCCAAACTCTGTCCCCTCTGCTTTCAGGTTCATCTTTGTCTTTTCTTCAACTTTAATCTTCACGACTTCAGCGACACTTCCAGCTAGCAGCAGTTTGGACTCCTTTTCCATAGAAAATCAGCCCGCGACCCGACACCAGAATCGACCTATGCACCCGGCTTCCCTGGGGCAGGTAACAGTGGTACTTCGGTACTCCCGTGGTGGTGGGCTCTCCAAAGCCTTAAGTCTCAAGCCTTAACTTTGTACTGTTGTTAGAAGTGTCCTTAAACCTTAATTATTCAACCGCGACATTCTCCATAGGCTAACATTGCGATCCCGACAGCAGCTTCTCGCACTGCACACGCCTCCCGTGGGTCCCCTTCCTCTTAACTGTGGGTGGATTCTTAAGGGGCCAGCGATCCTGAATGCCCTAGGCATTGCCTGTAGAATTGTCGTGGTTCTTATACCACTATTTTAGTATATGGTTTGGTCCCCCCCTGGGGCCCATTGATTTCTGTGCTATTTATTGTGTTTAGAAATGCTTGTTTGAATTGTAACTTTGCCACTAGCCACATAAAGTGACTGTGGGATTCTGTCTAGAATAAATACATATATTTTATATATATACCTGTGTGGGCTACTCTTTCATTTGGTTATTCAAGAGGTTATTATGGTAAAACAATAAGCTTAACACTCCTTCAAGACTTAGCCTGAAGGCTGCTCTCCACAGCTACCACTAGGATAGCTTTCTTTAAAGGTTGTCTTAAACCTACCATCAATAGGAGTCGAATTGGACTGGTGCAAGGTGTCCCTATAACTAGGAACAGCATATGCCAGGCCAACTTCTCACATTGGTGTGCAGCGGTTGGATTCAAGCTTGCCATTGTTTTACCAGATAACAAATTGAATTTCTAAAGTGAAAGCCACAAGGTACCAAAGGTACATATAAATTCAAGCTAGAATACAATAAGTTCTACTGAACTTGGAGTTGTGTGTAGAGGGTTTAGCACACCTTGACTACAACTCAAGAGAGGGTTCAGTAGGCCACACTTAGTGTAGGTAGATACATCACTACACTAAACATGTCTTCAGGTGGCACTAAGGCTATGGAAGGACCCCAGAGGGTCCCAGTAGATAAGTATGATAATTTCACCTTTGCAGAGCTCAGGGAAATGTGCACCCTTAGGGGACTGAAGACAGAAAGAGGTGCCAACACAAAACGTCTCAAGGAGATCCTGCTCATAGCAGACTTTATGGAGTCCATAGGATCCAGAGGGACGGACAGAGTGGGAGGGCACCCCTCAGAAGAGGACACTCCCAGAGTGGAATCTGAAGAGGAACAGGAAGAGGATGAAAATCCTGACCTGGAAGACACAAACCACTCACAGCATGGAGGTGATGGCCCAAGAGGCACTCCCTCCACCCTTAAAAGGAGAGTGGTGGACCCCAGAAGGAACAGATCCCCCTCAGTGGGATCCAACCATTCTAAGGGATCCAAAGGGTCCTCTGCCTCTTCTCAGAGAAGAGAAACCTCTCATGAGAGGAAATGCAGACTGATCAAATTTGAGCAGGCTAAGCTTGAGCTTAAAAGAGAACAGTTAGCATTAGACAGGGAAACCCTGGAGCTTCAGAAAGCTTCAAGAAAGTGGGGTCTAGAGATCCCTGGTGGCAGTAATGAAACCCCTAGAGTTAGAGAGAGAGTCCCTGACAATAGGAACCTCCACAAGATTGTGCCCCCCTATCAGAATGGGGATGATATCCACAAATGGATATCTGCTCTTGAAAGGGCCTGTAGAGTACAGAGGGTCCCTGTAGAGCAGTGGGCAGCAATCCTGTGGCTCTCCTTTTCAGATAAAGGGAGAGACAAGCTCCTCTCTGTAAGAGAAGAGGATGCTGATGATTATTATATCTTGAAAGCTGCTTTAATAGATGGGTTTGGCTTAACCACTGATCAATACAGACTTAAGTTCAGAGACACCCAGAAAGCACAGAATCAAGATTGGGTAGACTTTGTGGATTGTGCAACCAAGGCACTGGAAGGTTGGTTAAATGGCAGTAAAGTTAATGATTATCAAGGATTGTATAATCTAATTATGAGGGAGCAGATTCTTAATAATTGTCAGAACCAACTTTTACACCAGCACCTGGTGGACTCTGATCTGACCTCTCCCCAAGAATTGGGAAAGAAGGCAGACAAATGGGTCAGAACCAGGATTAGGCCTAAGAACCAAGTTGGTGACCAGAAGAAGGATTCCACTAAGCCCAAAGAGAAAGGTGGGGATGATAAACAAGAAAAGTCCTCTGAAGGGCCCCAACAAACCAGTGCTGGGGGTGGGTCCCAAAATACTTCCTCTAATACCAAGAAACCATATTGCCATGTGTGTAAGAAACCTGGCCACTGGAAAACTGACTCCAGCTGTCCTAAGAATGGCAATAAAGAAAATGTTCCTCCAAAACCAGCTCCAACACCTCCTGTTACTACTAGTAGTAATCCCCCAGGTGGTGGGAGTGCACCCAAAAACTTAGTTGGGTTCTCTTTGGGGACACCAGTGGACTCTGGCCTAGCCAGGTCCCCTGCATTAGCAACTATGGTCTGTGATGGTGGCATGGGGTTTGCCAACTTTACCATGAGTCCCAGTATCCTGGGCAGGTACAGACAAGAACCAATAATCAATGGTCAGAAGGCTGTGGCCTATAAGGACACAGGGGCCAGTGTCACCATGGTGACCAAGAGGCTAGTGCCCCTAGATCAGCTTTTACCTGGGTTTAGCTATCAGGTGACCAATATTGATGGAATCAGGACAGATCATCCCATGGCAGTGATAAATCTCAGCTGGGGAGGAGTCACTGGCCCCAAGAGAGTGGCAGTGTCCCCAAACTTGCCTGTAGATTGTCTACTGGGGAATGATCTAGAAATCTCAGCCTGGGCTGAGGTTGACCACAAGGCCCATTTGAAAATGGTAGGAATTCCTGAGAGAGGGGATGAGACCCTGAGGGCCTCACCTCCACCCCAGGAGGAAATAGAAAGAGAATAGAAGAGCAGTCTTCCCCCCACCAGACTACAGGTAAAGGTCCAGTTTCTCAGGGAACTGACCCTGCCCCTTGTGAAGTAACTGCCCCAGAAGTGGACAGGCTTGGCCTGCCCACCTCTCTGATGGCAGGGGATCCTTCCAAGGTGGTACCCAGTCTGGAGCAGGTATCCTGCCCCTCTCTACCCTGCCTCAGTCAGCCCAGGGCTGCAGAGGTCAGGGAGGTCAGTGGACCCTTATTGGGCCCCTGCCCAGAGGAGCCCCCTCATCAACAGATTAGGGACACCCAGCAGAGTAGTTTCAGCCAGGTGAATATTCCTCTACAAACTGAGGGATCCCCCTTACCCCTAGGTATAGGCACCCCTCAAATGGATGTTGTTGAGCACAGGGAAACCTGGGGCCTAGCTGCCCCAAACCTTCCAGTGCCCTCCACTATTCCAGCCAAAGGGATCCAACCCCCAGCTGTAGGCAGCCAGAGGTTGACCCTTAGGGCCAGATACGACACCGTCCTGGGCAGAAAGGCTTCCATAGTGGCCAGTGATCTGAGGAGGTTGAGACCAACCCAAGTAGGGTCTCACTTCCAGACTCAGACACCCCACCAGCCCACCTCTGACCCAAAAACCAATACAGGTAATTTCCCTAGACTTTGGAGAAACTCTAGAACCCCTTGGGGTAGGATTTCCCAAGTGGACCATGACACAGGGAGCAACCATGTTAGTACAGGTTCTTCCTTATATGGCCACTCAGGAAATAAAGGCTTATCTGGACAAGGTTAGCCTTATCTCCTTTCGTTTGGGGGGGGGTTATGTAGGAGAGTGGAATCTGACTAATGGTTGCCCCCAACTTTTTGCCTGGTATTTAAGTGGTTTTTGACTAGTCTGGCTGGGATCCTGCTGTCCAGGACCCCAGCCTATCTGCTTTCTCCCTAAAACTGTTGTGAGTACTCTAGGTACAAACATAATTGGATGCTGGGCATGCCCTTCCAGTCCCTTGTAGATGGTACCCTAGGTACCCAGGGCATGGGTCCCCCAGTAGGCCTACCAGGGCTGCAGCACTTATTGTGCCACCCTGGGACAGCCACCCAAACTGACACCACCAGGCCACTACCGTAGCCTGGGTAAGGTGGTGCTAGCACCCCTTACAGGGATGTAGGTAACCTATGTCCCATACCATTACAACACATATACTCTCATAGGTCACCCCTATGGCAGGCCCTGGTAATCCTACAGGGCTGGGTGCTGAGGTATGTGTGAGGGGGGACCCCTACATGAGTAGGACCTCCCTGCAACCTTCGTAAAAACGTTACTGGGTTGTTTGTAGTGTAGCCATACCATATACTCTTACCGCATTATAAGTTATTGCGTCATCGCTGTAACTTTGGAATGGCTACACCAAACCATATCGTGTTTGGTGTCAAACATGAAGGAATCATACCCCCAGTCCAGCCATGGGCATGGGGGCACGATTCCCCCTTGCTAGGAGGGTGATATGGGAAAAGCGGTAGAATTTGGAAACCAATTTAAAAGTGCACATGTACCACAAAATGGCTACTGTTCGCCACCTACACGACTCTGGCTGGCTGTTGCTGGGGAAAACCCCAGCCTCGCCATCTGGACAATAGGGCTCCTGTGGCAGGGAGGTGCCAGCACCTCCCCAGACAGGATATGTGGATTGGAACAGGGTGGGTGCACCAAAAGTCCATTCAGAGTTGCACGTAGGCAGCTGCAGAGCCCCAATTCTGCATACACCGCCTGGAACCGGTTCAGGGGCATCCTGCCCCTCGCCCAGGCGGGAAACACACAAAGGGGAGTGGGTGTAGCCACCCTTTCCCGCCTCTACTCTGATTGGTAGGCTCTATTTTGGACCATCCCCTAATCTTGGGGATATATGGGAATAACTTTGCCCTAGAGCCTTAGATTCGTACAGGACTTCACAGAACTGACCTTCGACGAGCTGCTGCCCAGCTGACTGAAGAAATCTCCCTTGGGATAAAGGAGTTATCCCCCTGCTTGGCAGGCACCTAAAAGACTACAAGATACCCGGTTGGAACTTCGTTGCTCTCACGACCTTCGACGCCTTCCAGCAACCTCGAGGTGGGTCTCCAGTGCATCCCAGCGTCCTGTGAGTGTGCCCAGCAATTCTGAGCACCCTGGACCACGTGGGTGTCGAGATCCCTGCATACCCCGAGACACCGGCCACCTCTTGTCCAGCACACGACCCCGACCAGTGGGGAAGTTGTGCTTTGGCCCATTCTTGAGCCAACCTTCAAGCAGCATTTGTGCCGACTCTCAGCTCCCTGGCCCGCTCCGGTGGCCCGTGGGAGCACTTTTACGCACTCCATTTTGCTGCCTTCCGCGGTCCCTTGTCTCTCGACTTGTGGGCCCTGACGGAGGACAACCTTCCTTTCTAAGAGTTCCCCTGGTTGCTCCAGGCCTGCTCTACGCTCCCTGCAAAGGAGAGCACCCTCAGATCTCGTGGGTCTGCACCAGCAGCTGCTTTGTTCATCTTGCGTGGGTTGCGGTTGCCAATGCTTAGTGGATCCAATCGGGACACTAACACCGCAGCGACCCTCAGCCGACGTGGGACAGTCGCCCTCCAGAAGCTGGCCTTCCTTGAAGCCTCCCGGAGCCCGTGACTGCAGAGCCCAGCTGTACCTTCCACACCTGAAGCACCCGACATCCACGAGCTCCTTCCTGTGAGCTCCCTGGTCACTGTGCTGTGACCCAGACTCTGTCCCCTCTGCTTTCAGGTTCATCTTTGTCTTTTCTTCAACTTTAATCTTCACGACTTCAGCGACACTTCCAGCTAGCAGCAGTTTGGACTCCTTTTCCATAGAAAATCAGCCCGCGACCCGACACCAGAATCGACCTATGCACCCGGCTTCCCTGGGGCAGGTAACAGTGGTACTTCGGTACTCCCGTGGTGGTGGGCTCTCCAAAGCCTTAAGTCTCAAGCCTTAACTTTGTACTGTTGTTAGAAGTGTCCTTAAACCTTAATTATTCAACCGCGACATTCTCCATAGGCTAACATTGCGATCCCGACAGCAGCTTCTCGCACTGCACACGCCTCCCGTGGGTCCCCTTCCTCTTAACTGTGGGTGGATTCTTAAGGGGCCAGCGATCCTGAATGCCCTAGGCATTGCCTGTAGAATTGTCGTGGTTCTTATACCACTATTTTAGTATATGGTTTGGTCCCCCCCTGGGGCCCATTGATTTCTGTGCTATTTATTGTGTTTAGAAATGCTTGTTTGAATTGTAACTTTGCCACTAGCCACATAAAGTGACTGTGGGATTCTGTCTAGAATAAATACATATATTTTATATATATACCTGTGTGGGCTACTCTTTCATTTGGTTATTCAAGAGGTTATTATGGTAAAACAATAAGCTTAACACTCCTTCAAGACTTAGCCTGAAGGCTGCTCTCCACAGCTACCACTAGGATAGCTTTCTTTAAAGGTTGTCTTAAACCTACCATCAATAGGAGTCGAATTGGACTGGTGCAAGGTGTCCCTATAACTAGGAACAGCATATGCCAGGCCAACTTCTCACAGTTAAGGTCTTAGACTCTTACTCTCGACTAATGGTTAAGGTCTTAACTCTTACTCTGGCATCATGGTTAAGGTCTTAGACTCTTACTCTGGACTAATGGTTAAGGTCTTAACTCATACTCTGGACTAATGGTTAAGGTCTTAACTCTTACTCTGGCATCATGGTTAAGGTCTTAACTCTTACTCTGGACTAATGGTTAAGGTATTAACTCTTACTCTGGCATCAAGGTTGAGGTCTTAACTCTTACTCTGAACTAATGGTTAAGGTCTTAACTCTTACTCTGGCATCATGGTTAAGGTCTTAACACTTACTCTGGATTAATGGTTAAGGTCTTAACTCTTACTCTGGCATCATTGTTAAGGTCTTAACTCTTACTCTGGCATCATGGGTAAGGTCTTAGACACTTACTCTGGATTAATGGTTAAGGTCTTAACTCTTACTCTGGCATCATTGTTAAGGTCTTAACTCTTACTCTGGCATCATGGTTAAGGTCTTAGACTCTTACTCTGGACTAATGGTTAAGGTCTTAACTCTTACTCTGGACTAATGGTTAAGGTCTTAACTCTTACTCTGGCATCATCGTTAAGGTCTTAACTCTTACTCTGGCATCATGGTTAAGGTCTTAACTCTTACTCTGGACTAATAGCTAAGGTTTTAACTCTTACTCTGGACTAATGGTTAAGGTCTTAACTCTTACTCTGGCATCATGGTTAAGGTCTTAACTCTGGCATCATGGTTAAGGTCTTAACTCTTACTCTGGACTAATGGTTAAGGTCTTAACTCTTACTCTGGCATCATGGTTAAGGTCTTTGTCTCATACTCTGGCATCATGGTTAAAGTCTTAACTCTTACTCTGGACTAATGGTTAAGGTCTTAACTCTTCCTCTGGCATCATGGTTAAGGTCTTAACTCTTACTCTGGCATCATGGTTAAGGTCTTAACTCTTATTCTGGACTAATGGTTAAGGTCTTAACTCTTACTCTGGGCTAATGGTTAAGGTCTTAACTCTTACTCTGGACTAATGGTTAGGGTCTTAGACTCTTACTCTGGCATCATGGATAAGGTCTTAGACTCTTACTCTGGACTACTGGTTAATGTATTAACTCTTACTCTGGCGTCATGGTTAAGGTCTTAACTCTCACTCTGGCATCATGGTTAAGGTCTTAACTCTTACTCTGTACTCATGGTTAAGGTCTTAACTCTTACTCTGGCATCATGGTTAAGGTCTTAACTCTTACTCTGGACTAATGGGTAAGGTCTTAACTCTTACTCTGGACTAATGGTTAAGGTCTTAACTCTTACTCTGGCATCATGGTTAAGGTCTTAACTCTTACTCTGGACTAATGGTTAAGGTCTTAACTCTTACTCTGGACTAATGGTTAAGGTCTTAACTCTTACTCTGGCATCATGGTTAAGGTCTTAGACTTTTACTCTGTACGAATGGTTAAGGTCTTAACTCTTACTCTGGCATCATGGTTAAGGTCTTAACTCTTACTCTGGACTAATGGTTAAGGTCTTAGACTCTTACTCTGGGCTAATGGTTAAGGTCTTAACTCTTTCTCTGGGCTAATGGTTAAGGCCTTAGACTCTTACTCTGGCATCATGGTTAAGGTCTTAGACTCTTACTCTGGCATCATGGTTAAGGTCTTAACTTTTACTCTGGACTAATGGTTAAGGTCTGAACTCTTACTCTGGACTAATGGTTAAGGTCTTAACTCTTACTCTGGACTAATGGTTAAGGTCTTAGACTCTTACTCTCGACTAATGGTTAAGGTCTTAACTCTTACTCTGGCATCATGGTTAAGGTCTTAGACTCTTACTCTCGACTAATGGTTAAGGTCTTAACTCATACTCTGGACTAATGGTTAAGGTCTTAGACTCTTTCTCTGGACTAATGGTTAAGGTCTTTACTCTTACTCTGGACTAATGGTTAAGGTCTTAACTCTTACTCTGGACTAATGGTTAAGGTCTTAACTCTTACTCTGGCATCATTGTTAAGGTCTTAACTCTTACTCTGGACTAATGGTTAAGGTCTTAACTCTTACTCTGGCATCATGGTTAAGGTCTTAACTCTTACTCTGGACTAATGGTTAAGGTCTTAACTCTTACTCTGGCATCATGGTTAAGGTCTTAACACTTACTCTGGACTAATGGTTAAGGTCTTAACTCTTACTCTGGCATCATCGTTAAGGTCTTAACTCTTACTCTGGCATCATGGTTAAGGTCTTAGACTCTTACTCTGGACTAATGGTTAAGGTCTTAACTCTTACTCTGGACTAATGGTTAAGGTCTTAACTCTTACTCTGGCATCATCGTTAAGGTCTTAACTCTTACTCTGGCATCATCGTTAAGGTCTTAACTCTTACTCTGGACTAATGGTTAAGGTCTTAACTCTTACTCTGGTCTAATGGTTAAGGTCTTAACTCTTACTCTGGCATCATGGTTAAGGTCTTAACTCTGGCATCATGGTTAAGGTATTAACTCTTACTCTGGACTAATGGTTAAGGTCTTAACTCTTACTCTGGGCTAATGGTTAAGGTCTTAACTCTTACTCTGGACTAATGGTTAAGGTCTTAGACTCTTACTCTGGCATCATGGATAAGGTCTTAGACTCTTACTCTGGACTACTGGTTAATGTCTTAACTCTTACTCTGGCGTCATGGTTAAGGTCTTAACTCTCACTCTGGCATCATGGTTAAGGTCTTAACTCTTACTCTGTACTCATGGTTAAGGTCTTAACTCTTACTCTGGCATCATGGTTAAGGTCTTAACTCTTACTCTGGACTAATGGGTAAGGTCTTAACTCTTACTCTGGACTAATGGTTAAGGTCTTAACTCTTACTCTGGCATCATGGTTAAGGTCTTAACTCTTACTCTGGACTAATGGTTAAGGTCTTAACTCTTACTCTGGACTAATGGTTAAGGTCTTAACTCTTACTCTGGCATCATGGTTAAGGTCTTAACTCTTACTCTGGACTAATGGCTAAGGTCTTAGACTCTTACTCTGGACTAATGGTTATTGTCTTAACTCTTTCTCTGGGCTAATGGTTAAGGTCTTAGACTCTTACTCTGGCATCATGGTTAAGGTCTTAGACACTTACTCTGGCATCAAGGTTAAGGTCTTAACTCTTACTCTGGCATCATGGTTAAGGTCTTAACTCTTACTCTGGACTAAGGGTTAAGGTCTGAACTCTTACTCTGGACTAATGGTTAAGGTCTTAACTCTTACTCTGGACTACTGGTTAAGGTCTTAGACTCTTACTCTCGACTAATGGTTAAGGTCTTAACTCTTACTCTGGAATCATGGTTAAGGTCTTAGACTCTTACTCTGGACTAATGGTTAAGGTCTTAACTCATACTCTGGACTAATGGTTAAGGTCTTAGACTCTTTCTCTGGACTAATGGTTAAGGTCTTAACTCTTACTCTGGACTAATGGTTAAGGTCTTAACTCTTACTCTGGACTAATGGTTAAGGTCTTAACTCTTACTCTGGCATCATGGTTAAGGTCTTAGACTCTTACTCTGGACTAATGGTTAAGGTCTTAACGCTTACTCTGGGCTAATGATTAAGGTCTTAACTCTTACTCTGGACTAACGGTTAAGGTCTTATCTCTTACTCTGGAAAAATTGTTAAGGTCTTAGACTCTTACTCTGGCATCATGGATAAGGTCTTAGACTCTTACTCTGGACTACTGGTTAATGTCTTAACTCTTACTCTGGCGTCATGGTTAAGGTCTTAACTCTCACTCTGGCATCATGGTTAAGGTCTTAACTCTTACTCTGGCATCATGGTTAAGGTCTTAGACTCTTACTCTGGCATCAAGGTTAAGGTCTTAACTCTTACTCTGGCATCATGGTTAAGGTCTTAACTTTTACTCTGGACTAATGGTTAAGGTCTGAACTCTTACTCTGGACTAATGGTTAAGGTCTTAACTCTTACTCTGGACTAATGGTTAAGGTCTTAGACTCTTACTCTCGACTAATGGTTAAGGTCTTAACTCTTACTCTGGCATCATGGTTAAGGTCTTAGACTCTTACTCTCGACTAATGGTTAAGGTCTTAACTCATACTCTGGACTAATGGTTAAGGTCTTAGACTCTTTCTCTGGACTAATGGTTAAGGTCTTTACTCTTACTCTGGACTAATGGTTAAGGTCTTAACTCTTACTCTGGACTAATGGTTAAGGTCTTAACTCTTACTCTGGCATCATTGTTAAGGTCTTAACTCTTACTCTGGACTAATGGTTAAGGTCTTAACTCTTACTCTGGCATCATGGTTAAGGTCTTAACTCTTACTCTGGACTAATGGTTAAGGTCTTAACTCTTACTCTGGCATCATGGTTAAGGTCTTAACACTTACTCTGGACTAATGGTTAAGGTCTTAACTCTTACTCTGGCATCATCGTTAAGGTCTTAACTCTTACTCTGGCATCATGGTTAAGGTCTTAGACTCTTACTCTGGACTAATGGTTAAGGTCTTAACTCTTACTCTGGACTAATGGTTAAGGTCTTAACTCTTACTCTGGCATCATCGTTAAGGTCTTAACTCTTACTCTGGCATCATGGTTAAGGTCTTAACTCTTACTCTGGACTAATGGTTAAGGTCTTAGACTCTTACTCTGGGCTAATGGTTAAGGTCTTAACTCTTTCTCTGGGCTAATGGTTAAGGCCTTAGACTCTTACTCTGGCATCATGGTTAAGGTCTTAGACTCTTACTCTGGCATCATGGTTAAGGTCTTAACTTTTACTCTGGACTAATGGTTAAGGTCTGAACTCTTACTCTGGACTAATGGTTAAGGTCTTAACTCTTACTCTGGACTAATGGTTAAGGTCTTAGACTCTTACTCTCGACTAATGGTTAAGGTCTTAACTCTTACTCTGGCATCATGGTTAAGGTCTTAGACTCTTACTCTCGACTAATGGTTAAGGTCTTAACTCATACTCTGGACTAATGGTTAAGGTCTTAGACTCTTTCTCTGGACTAATGGTTAAGGTCTTTACTCTTACTCTGGACTAATGGTTAAGGTCTTAACTCTTACTCTGGACTAATGGTTAAGGTCTTAACTCTTACTCTGGCATCATTGTTAAGGTCTTAACTCTTACTCTGGACTAATGGTTAAGGTCTTAACTCTTACTCTGGCATCATGGTTAAGGTCTTAACTCTTACTCTGGACTAATGGTTAAGGTCTTAACTCTTACTCTGGCATCATGGTTAAGGTCTTAACACTTACTCTGGACTAATGGTTAAGGTCTTAACTCTTACTCTGGCATCATCGTTAAGGTCTTAACTCTTACTCTGGCATCATGGTTAAGGTCTTAGACTCTTACTCTGGACTAATGGTTAAGGTCTTAACTCTTACTCTGGACTAATGGTTAAGGTCTTAACTCTTACTCTGGCATCATCGTTAAGGTCTTAACTCTTACTCTGGCATCATCGTTAAGGTCTTAACTCTTACTCTGGACTAATGGTTAAGGTCTTAACTCTTACTCTGGTCTAATGGTTAAGGTCTTAACTCTTACTCTGGCATCATGGTTAAGGTCTTAACTCTGGCATCATGGTTAAGGTATTAACTCTTACTCTGGACTAATGGTTAAGGTCTTAACTCTTACTCTGGGCTAATGGTTAAGGTCTTAACTCTTACTCTGGACTAATGGTTAAGGTCTTAGACTCTTACTCTGGCATCATGGATAAGGTCTTAGACTCTTACTCTGGACTACTGGTTAATGTCTTAACTCTTACTCTGGCGTCATGGTTAAGGTCTTAACTCTCACTCTGGCATCATGGTTAAGGTCTTAACTCTTACTCTGTACTCATGGTTAAGGTCTTAACTCTTACTCTGGCATCATGGTTAAGGTCTTAACTCTTACTCTGGACTAATGGGTAAGGTCTTAACTCTTACTCTGGACTAATGGTTAAGGTCTTAACTCTTACTCTGGCATCATGGTTAAGGTCTTAACTCTTACTCTGGACTAATGGTTAAGGTCTTAACTCTTACTCTGGACTAATGGTTAAGGTCTTAACTCTTACTCTGGCATCATGGTTAAGGTCTTAACTCTTACTCTGGACTAATGGCTAAGGTCTTAGACTCTTACTCTGGACTAATGGTTATTGTCTTAACTCTTTCTCTGGGCTAATGGTTAAGGTCTTAGACTCTTACTCTGGCATCATGGTTAAGGTCTTAGACACTTACTCTGGCATCAAGGTTAAGGTCTTAACTCTTACTCTGGCATCATGGTTAAGGTCTTAACTCTTACTCTGGACTAAGGGTTAAGGTCTGAACTCTTACTCTGGACTAATGGTTAAGGTCTTAACTCTTACTCTGGACTACTGGTTAAGGTCTTAGACTCTTACTCTCGACTAATGGTTAAGGTCTTAACTCTTACTCTGGAATCATGGTTAAGGTCTTAGACTCTTACTCTGGACTAATGGTTAAGGTCTTAACTCATACTCTGGACTAATGGTTAAGGTCTTAGACTCTTTCTCTGGACTAATGGTTAAGGTCTTAACTCTTACTCTGGACTAATGGTTAAGGTCTTAACTCTTACTCTGGACTAATGGTTAAGGTCTTAACTCTTACTCTGGCATCATGGTTAAGGTCTTAGACTCTTACTCTGGACTAATGGTTAAGGTCTTAACGCTTACTCTGGGCTAATGATTAAGGTCTTAACTCTTACTCTGGACTAACGGTTAAGGTCTTATCTCTTACTCTGGAAAAATTGTTAAGGTCTTAGACTCTTACTCTGGCATCATGGATAAGGTCTTAGACTCTTACTCTGGACTACTGGTTAATGTCTTAACTCTTACTCTGGCGTCATGGTTAAGGTCTTAACTCTCACTCTGGCATCATGGTTAAGGTCTTAACTCTTACTCTGGCATCATGGTTAAGGTCTTAGACTCTTACTCTGGCATCAAGGTTAAGGTCTTAACTCTTACTCTGGCATCATGGTTAAGGTCTTAACTTTTACTCTGGACTAATGGTTAAGGTCTGAACTCTTACTCTGGACTAATGGTTAAGGTCTTAACTCTTACTCTGGACTAATGGTTAAGGTCTTAGACTCTTACTCTCGACTAATGGTTAAGGTCTTAACTCTTACTCTGGCATCATGGTTAAGGTCTTAGACTCTTACTCTCGACTAATGGTTAAGGTCTTAACTCATACTCTGGACTAATGGTTAAGGTCTTAGACTCTTTCTCTGGACTAATGGTTAAGGTCTTTACTCTTACTCTGGACTAATGGTTAAGGTCTTAACTCTTACTCTGGACTAATGGTTAAGGTCTTAACTCTTACTCTGGCATCATTGTTAAGGTCTTAACTCTTACTCTGGACTAATGGTTAAGGTCTTAACTCTTACTCTGGCATCATGGTTAAGGTCTTAACTCTTACTCTGGACTAATGGTTAAGGTCTTAACTCTTACTCTGGCATCATGGTTAAGGTCTTAACACTTACTCTGGACTAATGGTTAAGGTCTTAACTCTTACTCTGGCATCATCGTTAAGGTCTTAACTCTTACTCTGGCATCATGGTTAAGGTCTTAGACTCTTACTCTGGACTAATGGTTAAGGTCTTAACTCTTACTCTGGACTAATGGTTAAGGTCTTAACTCTTACTCTGGCATCATCGTTAAGGTCTTAACTCTTACTCTGGCATCATCGTTAAGGTCTTAACTCTTACTCTGGACTAATGGTTAAGGTCTTAACTCTTACTCTGGTCTAATGGTTAAGGTCTTAACTCTTACTCTGGCATCATGGTTAAGGTCTTAACTCTGGCATCATGGTTAAGGTATTAACTCTTACTCTGGACTAATGGTTAAGGTCTTAACTCTTACTCTGGGCTAATGGTTAAGGTCTTAACTCTTACTCTGGACTAATGGTTAAGGTCTTAGACTCTTACTCTGGCATCATGGATAAGGTCTTAGACTCTTACTCTGGACTACTGGTTAATGTCTTAACTCTTACTCTGGCGTCATGGTTAAGGTCTTAACTCTCACTCTGGCATCATGGTTAAGGTCTTAACTCTTACTCTGTACTCATGGTTAAGGTCTTAACTCTTACTCTGGCATCATGGTTAAGGTCTTAACTCTTACTCTGGACTAATGGGTAAGGTCTTAACTCTTACTCTGGACTAATGGTTAAGGTCTTAACTCTTACTCTGGCATCATGGTTAAGGTCTTAACTCTTACTCTGGACTAATGGTTAAGGTCTTAACTCTTACTCTGGACTAATGGTTAAGGTCTTAACTCTTACTCTGGCATCATGGTTAAGGTCTTAACTCTTACTCTGGACTAATGGCTAAGGTCTTAGACTCTTACTCTGGACTAATGGTTAAGGTCTTAACTCTTTCTCTGGGCTAATGGTTAAGGTCTTAGACTCTTACTCTGGCATCATGGTTAAGGTCTTAGACACTTACTCTGGCATCAAGGTTAAGGTCTTAACTCTTACTCTGGCATCATGGTTAAGGTCTTAACTCTTACTCTGGACTAAGGGTTAAGGTCTGAACTCTTACTCTGGACTAATGGTTAAGGTCTTAACTCTTACTCTGGACTACTGGTTAAGGTCTTAGACTCTTACTCTCGACTAATGGTTAAGGTCTTAACTCTTACTCTGGAATCATGGTTAAGGTCTTAGACTCTTACTCTGGACTAATGGTTAAGGTCTTAACTCATACTCTGGACTAATGGTTAAGGTCTTAGACTCTTTCTCTGGACTAATGGTTAAGGTCTTAACTCTTACTCTGGACTAATGGTTAAGGTCTTAACTCTTACTCTGGACTAATGGTTAAGGTCTTAACTCTTACTCTGGCATCATGGTTAAGGTCTTAGACTCTTACTCTGGACTAATGGTTAAGGTCTTAACGCTTACTCTGGGCTAATGATTAAGGTCTTAACTCTTACTCTGGACTAACGGTTAAGGTCTTATCTCTTACTCTGGAAAAATTGTTAAGGTCTTAGACTCTTACTCTGGCATCATGGATAAGGTCTTAGACTCTTACTCTGGACTACTGGTTAATGTCTTAACTCTTACTCTGGCGTCATGGTTAGGGTCTTAACTCTCACTCTGGCATCATGGTTAAGGTCTTAACTCTTACTCTGGCATCATGGTTAAGGTCTTAGACTCTTACTCTGGACTAATGGTTAAGGTCTTAACTCATACTCTGGACTAATGGTTAAGGTCTTAACTCTTACTATGGCATCATGGTTAAGGTCTTAACTCTTACTCTGGACTAATGGTTAAGGTCTTAACTCTTACTCTGGCATCAAGGTTGAGGTCTTAACTCTTACTCTGGACTAATGGTTAAGGTCTTAACTCTTACTCTGGCATCATGGTTAAGGTCTTAACACTCTGGAATAATGGTTAAGGTCTTAACTCTTACTCTGGCATCATTGTTAAGGTCTTAACTCTTACTCTGGCATCATGGTTAAGGTCTTAGACTCTTACTCTGGACTAATGGGTAAGGTCTTAACTCTTACTCTGGACTAATGGTTAAGGTCTTAACTCTTACTCTGGCATCATGGTTAAGGTCTTAACTCTTACTCTGGACTAATAGCTAATGTCTTAACTCTTACTCTGGACTAATGGTTAAGGTCTTAACTCTTACTCTGGCATCATGGTTAAGGTCTTAACTGTGGCATCATGGTTAAGGTATTAACTCTTACTCTGGACTAATGGTTAAGGTCTTAACTCTTACTCTGGCATCATGGTTAAGGTCTTAGACTCATACTCTGGCATCATGGTTAAGGTCTTAACTCTTACTCTGGACTAATGGTTAAGGTCTTAACTCTTCCTCTGGCATCATGGTTAAGGTCTTAACTCTTACTCTGGCATCATGGTTAAGGTCTTAACTCTTACTCTGGTCCAATGGTTAAGGTCTTAACTCTTACTCTGGGCTAATGGTTAAGGTCTTAACTCTTACTCTAGCATCATGGTTAAGGTCGTAACTCTTACTCTGGACTAATGGTTAAGGTCTTAACTCTTACTCTGGCATCATGGTTAAGGTCTTAACTCTTACTCTGGCATCATGGTTAAGGTCTTAACTCTTACTCTGGACTAATGGTTAAGGTCTTAACTCTTACTCTGGCATCATGGTTAAGGTCTTAGACTCTTACTCTGGACTAATGGTTAAGGTCTTAACTCTTACTCTGGACTAATGGTTAAGGTCTTAACTCTTACTCTGGACTAATGGTTAAGGTCTTAACTCTTACTCTGAACTAATGGTTAAGGTCTTAACTCTTACTCTGGCATCATGGTTAAGGTCTTAGACTCTTACTCTGGAATAATGGTTAAGGTCTTAACTCTTACTCTGGACTAATGGTTAAGGTCTTAACTCTTACTCTGGGCTAATGATTAAGGTCTTAACTCTTACTCTGGCATCATGGTTAAGGTCTTAACTCTTACTCTGGCATCATGGTTAAGGTCTTAACTCTTACTCTGTACTCATGGTTAAGGTCTTAACTCTTACTCTGGACTAATGGTTAAGGTCTTAACTCTTACTCTGGCATCATGGTTAAGGTCTTAACTCTTACTCTGGACTAAAGGTTAAGGTCTTAACTCTTACTCTGGCATCATGGATAAGGTCTTAGACTCTTACTCTGGACTACTGGTTAATGTCTTAACTCTTACTCTGGCGTCATGGTTAAGGTCTTAACTCTCACTCTGGCATCATAGTTAAGGTCTTAACTCTTACTCTGTACTCATGGTTAAGGTCTTAACTCTTACTCTGGCATCATGGTTAAGGGCTTAACTCTTACTCTGGACTAATGGGTAAGGTCTTAACTCTTACTCTGGACTAATGGTTAAGGTCTTAACTCTTACTCTGGCATCATGGTTAAGGTCTTAACTCTTACTCTGTTCTAATGGTTAAGGTCTTAACTCTTACTCTGGACTAATGGTTAAGGTCTTAACTCTTACTCTGGCATCATGGTTAAGGTCTTAACTCTTACTCTGGACTAATGGCTAAGGTCTTAGACTCTTACTCTGGACTAATGGTTAAGGTCTTAACTCTTTCTCTGGGCTAATGGTTAAGGTCTTAGACTCTTACTCTGGCATCATGGTTAAGGTCTTAGACACTTACTCTGGCATCAAGGTTAAGGTCTTAACTCTTACTCTGGCATCATGGTTAAGGTCTTAACTCTTACTCTGGACTAAGGGTTAAGGTCTGAACTCTTACTCTGGACTAATGGTTAAGGTCTTAACTCTTACTCTGGACTACTGGTTAAGGTCTTAGACTCTTACTCCCGACTAATGGTTAAGGTCTTAACTCTTACTCTGGAATCATGGTTAAGGTCTTAGACTCTTACTCTGGACTAATGGTTAAGGTCTTAACTCATACTCTGGACTAATGGTTAAGGTCTTAGACTCTTTCTCTGGACTAATGGTTAAGGTCTTAACTCTTACTCTGGCATCATGGTTAAGGTCTTAACTCTTACTCTGGACTAATGGTTAAGGTCTTAACTCTTACTCTGGCATCATGGTTAAGGTCTTAACTCTTACTCTGGACTAATGGTTAAGGTCTTAACTCTTACTCTGGCATCATGGTTAAGGTCTTAACTCTTACTCTGGCATCATGGTTAAGGTCTTAGACTCTTACTCTGGACTAATGGTTAAGGTCTTAACGCTTACTCTGGGCTAATGATTAAGGTCTTAACTCTTACTCTGGACTAACGGATAAGGTCTTATCTCTTACTCTGGAAAAATGGTTAAGGTCTTAGACTCTTACTCTGGCATCATGGATAAGGTCTTAGACTCTTACTCTGGACTACTGGTTAATGTCTTAACTCTTACTCTGGCGTCATGGTTAAGGTCTTAACTCTCACTCTGGCATCATGGTTAAGGTCTTAACTCTTACTCTGGCATCATGGTTAAGGTCTTAGACTCTTACTCTGGACTAATGGTTAAGGTCTTAACTCATACTCTGGACTAATGGTTAAGGTCTTAACTCTTACTATGGCATCATGGTTAAGGTCTTAACTCTTACTCTGGACTAATGGTTAAGGTCTTAACTCTTACTCTGGCATCAAGGTTGAGGTCTTAACTCTTACTCTGGACTAATGGTTAAGGTCTTAACTCTTACTCTGGCATCATGGTTAAGGTCTTAACACTCTGGATTAATGGTTAAGGTCTTAACTCTTACTCTGGCATCATTGTTAAGGTCTTAACTCTTACTCTGGCATCATGGTTAAGGTCTCAGACTCTTACTCTGGACTAATGGGTAAGGTCTTAACTCTTACTCTGGACTAATGGTTAAGGTCTTAACTCTTACTCTGGCATCATGGTTTAGGTCTTAACTCTTACTCTGGACTAATAGCTAATGTCTTAACTCTTACTCTGGACTAATGGTTAAGGTCTTAACTCTTACTCTGGCATCATGGTTAAGGTCTTAACTCTGGCATCATGGTTAAGGTATTAACTCTTACTCTGGACTAATGGTTAAGGTCTTAACTCTTACTCTGGCATCATGGTTAAGGTCTTAGACTCATACTCTGGCATCATGGTTAAGGTCTTAACTCTTACTCTGGACTAATGGTTAAGGTCTTAACTCTTCCTCTGGCATCATGGTTAAGGTCTTAACTCTTACTCTGGCATCATGGTTAAGGTCTTAACTCTTACTCTGGACCAATGGTTAAGGTCTTAACTCTTACTCTGGGCTAATGGTTAAGGTCTTAACTCTAACTCTAGCATCATGGTTAAGGTCTTAACTCTTACTCTGGACTAATGGTTAAGGTCTTAACTCTTACTCTGGCATCATGGTTAAGGTCTTAACTCTTACTCTGGCATCATGGTTAAGGTCTTAACTCTTACTCTGGACTAATGGTTAAGGTCTTAACTCTTACTCTGGCATCATGGTTAAGGTCTTAGACTCTTACTCTGGACTAATGGTTAAGGTCTTAACTCTTACTCTGGACTAATGGTTAAGGTCTTAACTCTTACTCTGGACTAATGGTTAAGGTCTTAACTCTTACTCTGAACTAATGGTTAAGGTCTTAACTCTTACTCTGGCATCATGGTTAAGGTCTTAGACTCTTACTCTGGAATAATGGTTAAGGTCTTAACTCTTACTCTGGACTAATGGTTAAGGTCTTAACTCTTACTCTGGGCTAATGATTAAGGTCTTAACTCTTACTCTGGCATCATGGTTAAGGTCTTAACTCTTACTCTGGCATCATGGTTAAGGTCTTAACTCTTACTCTGTACTCATGGTTAAGGTCTTAACTCTTACTCTGGCATCATGGTTAAGGTCTTAACTCTTACTCTGGACTAATGGTTAAGGTCTTAACTTTTAATCTGGACTAATGGTTAAGGTCTTAACTCTTACTCTGGCATCATGGTTAAGGTCTTAACACTTACTCTGGATTAATGGTTAAGGTCTTAACTCTTACTCTGGCATCATTGTTAAGGTCTTAACTCTTACTCTGGCATCATGGTTAAGGTCTTAGACACTTACTCTGGATTAATGGTTAAGGTCTTAACTCTTACTCTGGCATCATTGTTAAGGTCTTAACTCTTACTCTGGCATCATGGTTAAGGTCTTAGACTCTTACTCTGGACTAATGGTTAAGGTCTTAACTCTTACTCTGGACTAATGGTTAAGGTCTTAACTCTTACTCTGGCATCATCGTTAAGGTCTTAACTCTTACTCTGGCATCATGGTTAAGGTCTTAACTCTTACTCTGGACTAATAGCTAAGGTCTTAACTCTTACTCTGGACTAATGGTTAAGGTCTTAACTCTTACTCTGGCATCATGGTTAAGGTCTTAACTCTGGCATCATGGTTAAGGTCTTAACTCTTACTCTGGACTAATGGTTAAGGTCTTAACTCTTACTCTGGCATCATGGTTAAGGTTTTAGACTCATACTCTGGCATCATGGTTAAAGTCTTAACTCTTACTCTGGACTAATGGTTAAGGTCTTAACTCTTCCTCTGGCATCATGGTTAAGGTCTTAACTCTTAATCTGGCATCATGGTTAAGGTCTTAACTCTTACTCTGGACTAATGGTTAAGGTCTTAACTCTTAGTCTGGGCTAATGGTTAAGGTCTTAACTATTACTCTGGACTAATGGTTAAGGTCTTAGACTCTTACTCTGGCATCATGGATAAGGTCTTAGACTCTTACTCTGGACTACTGGTTAATGTCTTAACTCTTACTCTGGCATCATTGTTAAGGTCTTAACTCTTACTCTGGCATCATGGTTAAGGTCTTAGACTCTTACTCTGGACTAATGGTTAAGGTCTTAACTCTTACTCTGGACTAATGGTTAAGGTCTTAACTCTTACTCTGGCATCATCGTTAAGGTCTTAACTCTTACTCTGGCATCATGGTTAAGGTCTTAACTCTTACTCTAGACTAATAGCTAAGGTCTTAACTCTTACTCTGGACTAATGGTTAAGGTCTTAACTCTTACTCTGGCATCATGGTTAAGGTCTTAACTCTGGCATCATGGTTAAGGTCTTAACTCTTACTCTGGACTAATGGTTAAGGTCTTAACTCTTACTCTGGCATCATTGTTAAGGTCTTAACTCTTACTCTGGCATCATGGTTAAGGTCTTAGACTCTTACTCTGGACTAATGGTTAAGGTCTTAACTCTTACTCTGGACTAATGGTTAAGGTCTTAACTCTTCCTCTGGCATCATGGTTAAGGTCTTAACTCTTACTCTAGCATCATGGTTAAGGTCTTAACTCTTACTCTGGACCAATGGTTAAGGTCTTAACTCTTACTCTGGACTAATGGTTAAGGTCTTAACTCTTACTCTGGCATCATGGTTAAGGTCTTAACTCTTACTCTGGCATCATGGTTAAGGTCTTAACTCTTACTCTGGACTAATGGTTAAGGTCTTAACTCTTACTCTGGCATCATGGTTAAGGTCTTAGACTCTTACTCTGGACTAATGGTTAAGGTCTTAACTCTTACTCTGGACTAATGGTTAAGGTCTTAACTCTTACTCTGGACTAATGGTTAAGGTCTTAACTCTTACTCTGAACTAATGGTTAAGGTCTTAACTCTTACTCTGGCATCATGGTTAAGGTCTTAGACTCTTACTCTGGAATAATGGTTAAGGTCTTAACTCTTACTCTGGACTAATGGTTAAGGTCTTAACTCTTACTCTGGACTAATGGTTAAGGTCTTAACTCTTACTCTGGACTAATGGTTAAGGTCTTAACTCTTACTCTGAACTAATGGTTAAGGTCTTAACTCTTACTCTGGCATCATGGTTAAGGTCTTAGACTCTTACTCTGGAATAATAGTTAAGGTCTTAACTCTTACTCTGGACTAATGGTTAAGGTCTTAACTCTTACTCTGGCATCATGGATAAGGTCTTAGACTCTTACTCTGGACTACTGGTTAATGTCTTAACTCTTACTCTGGCGTCATGGTTAAGGTCTTAACTCTCACTCTGGCATCATAGTTAAGGTCTTAACTCTTACTCTGTACTCATGGTTAAGGTCTTAACTCTTACTCTGGCATCATGGTTAAGGGCTTAACTCTTACTCTGGACTAATGGGTAAGGTCTTAACTCTTACTCTGGACTAATGGTTAAGGTCTTAACTCTTACTCTGGCATCATGGTTAAGGTCTTAACTCTTACTCTGTTCTAATGGTTAAGGTCTTAACTCTTACTCTGGACTAATGGTTAAGGTCTTAACTCTTACTCTGGCATCATGGTTAAGGTCTTAACTCTTACTCTGGACTAATGGCTAAGGTCTTAGACTCTTACTCTGGACTAATGGTTAAGGTCTTAACTCTTTCTCTGGGCTAATGGTTAAGGTCTTAGACTCTTACTCTGGCATCATGGTTAAGGTCTTAGACACTTACTCTGGCATCAAGGTTAAGGTCTTAACTCTTACTCTGGCATCATGGTTAAGGTCTTAACTCTTACTCTGGACTAAGGGTTAAGGTCTGAACTCTTACTCTGGACTAATGGTTAAGGTCTTAACTCTTACTCTGGACTACTGGTTAAGGTCTTAGACTCTTACTCCCGACTAATGGTTAAGGTATTAACTCTTACTCTGGAATCATGGTTAAGGTCTTAGACTCTTACTCTGGACTAATGGTTAAGGTCTTCACTCATACTCTGGACTAATGGTTAAGGTCTTAGACTCTTTCTCTGGACTAATGGTTAAGGTCTTAACTCTTACTCTGGACTAATGGTTAAGGTCTTAACTCTTACTCTGGCATCATGGTTAAGGTCTTAACTCTTACTCTGGACTAATGGTTAAGGTCTTAACTCTTACTCTGGCATCATGGTTAAGGTCTTAACTCTTACTCTGGACTAATGGTTAAGGTCTTAACTCTTACTCTGGCATCATGGTTAAGGTCTTAACTCTTACTCTGGCATCATGGTTAAGGTCTTAGACTCTTACTCTGGACTAATGGTTAAGGTCTTAACGCTTACTCTGGGCTAATGATTAAGGTCTTAACTCTTACTCTGGACTAACGGATAAGGTCTTATCTCTTACTCTGGAAAAATGGTTAAGGTCTTAGACTCTTACTCTGGCATCATGGATAAGGTCTTAGACTCTTACTCTGGACTACTGGTTAATGTCTTAACTCTTACTCTGGCGTCATGGTTAAGGTCTTAACTCTCACTCTGGCATCATGGTTAAGGTCTTAACTCTTACTCTGGCATCATGGTTAAGGTCTTAGACTCTTACTCTGGACTAATGGTTAAGGTCTTAACTCATACTCTGGACTAATGGTTAAGGTCTTAACTCTTACTATGGCATCATGGTTAAGGTCTTAACTCTTACTCTGGACTAATGGTTAAGGTCTTAACTCTTACTCTGGCATCAAGGTTGAGGTCTTAACTCTTACTCTGGACTAATGGTTAAGGTCTTAACTCTTACTCTGGCATCATGGTTAAGGTCTTAACACTCTGGATTAATGGTTAAGGTCTTAACTCTTACTCTGGCATCATTGTTAAGGTCTTAACTCTTACTCTGGCATCATGGTTAAGGTCTCAGACTCTTACTCTGGACTAATGGGTAAGGTCTTAACTCTTACTCTGGACTAATGGTTAAGGTCTTAACTCTTACTCTGGCATCATGGTTTAGGTCTTAACTCTTACTCTGGACTAATAGCTAATGTCTTAACTCTTACTCTGGACTAATGGTTAAGGTCTTAACTCTTACTCTGGCATCATGGTTAAGGTCTTAACTCTGGCATCATGGTTAAGGTATTAACTCTTACTCTGGACTAATGGTTAAGGTCTTAACTCTTACTCTGGCATCATGGTTAAGGTCTTAGACTCATACTCTGGCATCATGGTTAAGGTCTTAACTCTTACTGTGGACTAATGGTTAAGGTCTTAACTCTTCCTCTGGCATCATGGTTAAGGTCTTAACTCTTACTCTGGCATCATGGTTAAGGTCTTAACTCTTACTCTGGACCAATGGTTAAGGTCTTAACTCTTACTCTGGGCTAATGGTTAAGGTCTTAACTCTAACTCTAGCATCATGGTTAAGGTCTTAACTCTTACTCTGGACTAATGGTTAAGGTCTTAACTCTTACTCTGGCATCATGGTTAAGGTCTTAACTCTTACTCTGGCATCATGGTTAAGGTCTTAACTCTTACTCTGGACTAATGGTTAAGGTCTTAACTCTTACTCTGGCATCATGGTTAAGGTCTTAGACTCTTACTCTGGACTAATGGTTAAGGTCTTAACTCTTACTCTGGACTAATGGTTAAGGTCTTAACTCTTACTCTGGACTAATGGTTAAGGTCTTAACTCTTACTCTGAACTAATGGTTAAGGTCTTAACTCTTACTCTGGCATCATGGTTAAGGTCTTAGACTCTTACTCTGGAATAATGGTTAAGGTCTTAACTCTTACTCTGGACTAATGGTTAAGGTCTTAACTCTTACTCTGGGCTAATGATTAAGGTCTTAACTCTTACTCTGGCATCATGGTTAAGGTCTTAACTCTTACTCTGGCATCATGGTTAAGGTCTTAACTCTTACTCTGTACTCATGGTTAAGGTCTTAACTCTTACTCTGGCATCATGGTTAAGGTCTTAACTCTTACTCTGGACTAATGGTTAAGGTCTTAACTTTTAATCTGGACTAATGGTTAAGGTCTTAACTCTTACTCTGGCATCATGGTTAAGGTCTTAACACTTACTCTGGATTAATGGTTAAGGTCTTAACTCTTACTCTGGCATCATTGTTAAGGTCTTAACTCTTACTCTGGCATCATGGTTAAGGTCTTAGACACTTACTCTGGATTAATGGTTAAGGTCTTAACTCTTACTCTGGCATCATTGTTAAGGTCTTAACTCTTACTCTGGCATCATGGTTAAGGTCTTAGACTCTTACTCTGGACTAATGGTTAAGGTCTTAACTCTTACTCTGGACTAATGGTTAAGGTCTTAACTCTTACTCTGGCATCATCGTTAAGGTCTTAACTCTTACTCTGGCATCATGGTTAAGGTCTTAACTCTTACTCTGGACTAATAGCTAAGGTCTTAACTCTTACTCTGGACTAATGGTTAAGGTCTTAACTCTTACTCTGGCATCATGGTTAAGGTCTTAACTCTGGCATCATGGTTAAGGTCTTAACTCTTACTCTGGACTAATGGTTAAGGTCTTAACTCTTACTCTGGCATCATGGTTAAGGTTTTAGACTCATACTCTGGCATCATGGTTAAAGTCTTAACTCTTACTCTGGACTAATGGTTAAGGTCTTAACTCTTCCTCTGGCATCATGGTTAAGGTCTTAACTCTTAATCTGGCATCATGGTTAAGGTCTTAACTCTTACTCTGGACTAATGGTTAAGGTCTTAACTCTTAGTCTGGGCTAATGGTTAAGGTCTTAACTCTTACTCTGGACTAATGGTTAAGGTCTTAGACTCTTACTCTGGCATCATGGATAAGGTCTTAGACTCTTACTCTGGACTACTGGTTAATGTCTTAACTCTTACTCTGGCATCATTGTTAAGGTCTTAACTCTTACTCTGGCATCATGGTTAAGGTCTTAGACTCTTACTCTGGACTAATGGTTAAGGTCTTAACTCTTACTCTGGACTAATGGTTAAGGTCTTAACTCTTACTCTGGCATCATCGTTAAGGTCTTAACTCTTACTCTGGCATCATGGTTAAGGTCTTAACTCTTACTCTAGACTAATAGCTAAGGTCTTAACTCTTACTCTGGACTAATGGTTAAGGTCTTAACTCTTACTCTGGCATCATGGTTAAGGTCTTAACTCTGGCATCATGGTTAAGGTCTTAACTCTTACTCTGGACTAATGGTTAAGGTCTTAACTCTTACTCTGGCATCATTGTTAAGGTCTTAACTCTTACTCTGGCATCATGGTTAAGGTCTTAGACTCTTACTCTGGACTAATGGTTAAGGTCTTAACTCTTACTCTGGACTAATGGTTAAGGTCTTAACTCTTCCTCTGGCATCATGGTTAAGGTCTTAACTCTTACTCTAGCATCATGGTTAAGGTCTTAACTCTTACTCTGGACCAATGGTTAAGGTCTTAACTCTTACTCTGGACTAATGGTTAAGGTCTTAACTCTTACTCTGGCATCATGGTTAAGGTCTTAACTCTTACTCTGGCATCATGGTTAAGGTCTTAACTCTTACTCTGGACTAATGGTTAAGGTCTTAACTCTTACTCTGGCATCATGGTTAAGGTCTTAGACTCTTACTCTGGACTAATGGTTAAGGTCTTAACTCTTACTCTGGACTAATGGTTAAGGTCTTAACTCTTACTCTGGACTAATGGTTAAGGTCTTAACTCTTACTCTGAACTAATGGTTAAGGTCTTAACTCTTACTCTGGCATCATGGTTAAGGTCTTAGACTCTTACTCTGGAATAATGGTTAAGGTCTTAACTCTTACTCTGGACTAATGGTTAAGGTCTTAACTCTTACTCTGGACTAATGGTTAAGGTCTTAACTCTTACTCTGGACTAATGGTTAAGGTCTTAACTCTTACTCTGAACTAATGGTTAAGGTCTTAACTCTTACTCTGGCATCATGGTTAAGGTCTTAGACTCTTACTCTGGAATAATGGTTAAGGTCTTAACTCTTACTCTGGACTAATGGTTAAGGTCTTAACTCTTACTCTGGCATCATGGATAAGGTCTTAGACTCTTACTCTGGACTACTGGTTAATGTCTTAACTCTTACTCTGGCGTCATGGTTAAGGTCTTAACTCTCACTCTGGCATCATAGTTAAGGTCTTAACTCTTACTCTGTACTCATGGTTAAGGTCTTAACTCTTACTCTGGCATCATGGTTAAGGGCTTAACTCTTACTCTGGACTAATGGGTAAGGTCTTAACTCTTACTCTGGACTAATGGTTAAGGTCTTAACTCTTACTCTGGCATCATGGTTAAGGTCTTAACTCTTACTCTGTTCTAATGGTTAAGGTCTTAACTCTTACTCTGGACTAATGGTTAAGGTCTTAACTCTTACTCTGGCATCATGGTTAAGGTCTTAACTCTTACTCTGGACTAATGGCTAAGGTCTTAGACTCTTACTCTGGACTAATGGTTAAGGTCTTAACTCTTTCTCTGGGCTAATGGTTAAGGTCTTAGACTCTTACTCTGGCATCATGGTTAAGGTCTTAGACACTTACTCTGGCATCAAGGTTAAGGTCTTAACTCTTACTCTGGCATCATGGTTAAGGTCTTAACTCTTACTCTGGACTAAGGGTTAAGGTCTGAACTCTTACTCTGGACTAATGGTTAAGGTCTTAACTCTTACTCTGGACTACTGGTTAAGGTCTTAGACTCTTACTCCCGACTAATGGTTAAGGTCTTAACTCTTACTCTGGAATCATGGTTAAGGTCTTAGACTCTTACTCTGGACTAATGGTTAAGGTCTTAACTCATACTCTGGACTAATGGTTAAGGTCTTAGACTCTTTCTCTGGACTAATGGTTAAGGTCTTAACTCTTACTCTGGACTAATGGTTAAGGTCTTAACTCTTACTCTGGCATCATGGTTAAGGTCTTAACTCTTACTCTGGACTAATGGTTAAGGTCTTAACTCTTACTCTGGCATCATGGTTAAGGTCTTAACTCATACTCTGGACTAATGGTTAAGGTCTTAACTCTTACTCTGGCATCATGGTTAAGGTCTTAACTCTTACTCTGGCATCATGGTTAAGGTCTTAGACTCTTACTCTGGACTAATGGTTAAGGTCTTAACGCTTACTCTGGGCTAATGATTAAGGTCTTAACTCTTACTCTGGACTAACGGATAAGGTCTTATCTCTTACTCTGGAAAAATGGTTAAGGTCTTAGACTCTTACTCTGGCATCATGGATAAGGTCTTAGACTCTTACTCTGGACTACTGGTTAATGTCTTAACTCTTACTCTGGCGTCATGGTTAAGGTCTTAACTCTCACTCTGGCATCATGGTTAAGGTCTTAACTCTTACTCTGGCATCATGGTTAAGGTCTTAGACTCTTACTCTGGACTAATGGTTAAGGTCTTAACTCATACTCTGGACTAATGGTTAAGGTCTTAACTCTTACTATGGCATCATGGTTAAGGTCTTAACTCTTACTCTGGACTAATGGTTAAGGTCTTAACTCTTACTCTGGCATCAAGGTTGAGGTCTTAACTCTTACTCTGGACTAATGGTTAAGGTCTTAACTCTTACTCTGGCATCATGGTTAAGGTCTTAACACTCTGGATTAATGGTTAAGGTCTTAACTCTTACTCTGGCATCATTGTTAAGGTCTTAACTCTTACTCTGGCATCATGGTTAAGGTCTCAGACTCTTACTCTGGACTAATGGGTAAGGTCTTAACTCTTACTCTGGACTAATGGTTAAGGTCTTAACTCTTACTCTGGCATCATGGTTTAGGTCTTAACTCTTACTCTGGACTAATAGCTAATGTCTTAACTCTTACTCTGGACTAATGGTTAAGGTCTTAACTCTTACTCTGGCATCATGGTTAAGGTCTTAACTCTGGCATCATGGTTAAGGTATTAACTCTTACTCTGGACTAATGGTTAAGGTCTTAACTCTTACTCTGGCATCATGGTTAAGGTCTTAGACTCATACTCTGGCATCATGGTTAAGGTCTTAACTCTTACTCTGGACTAATGGTTAAGGTCTTAACTCTTCCTCTGGCATCATGGTTAAGGTCTTAACTCTTACTCTGGCATCATGGTTAAGGTCTTAACTCTTACTCTGGACCAATGGTTAAGGTCTTAACTCTTACTCTGGGCTAATGGTTAAGGTCTTAACTCTAACTCTAGCATCATGGTTAAGGTCTTAACTCTTACTCTGGACTAATGGTTAAGGTCTTAACTCTTACTCTGGCATCATGGTTAAGGTCTTAACTCTTACTCTGGCATCATGGTTAAGGTCTTAACTCTTACTCTGGACTAATGGTTAAGGTCTTAACTCTTACTCTGGCATCATGGTTAAGGTCTTAGACTCTTACTCTGGACTAATGGTTAAGGTCTTAACTCTTACTCTGGACTAATGGTTAAGGTCTTAACTCTTACTCTGGACTAATGGTTAAGGTCTTAACTCTTACTCTGAACTAATGGTTAAGGTCTTAACTCTTACTCTGGCATCATGGTTAAGGTCTTAGACTCTTACTCTGGAATAATGGTTAAGGTCTTAACTCTTACTCTGGACTAATGGTTAAGGTCTTAACTCTTACTCTGGGCTAATGATTAAGGTCTTAACTCTTACTCTGGCATCATGGTTAAGGTCTTAACTCTTACTCTGGCATCATGGTTAAGGTCTTAACTCTTACTCTGTACTCATGGTTAAGGTCTTAACTCTTACTCTGGCATCATGGTTAAGGTCTTAACTCTTACTCTGGACTAATGGTTAATGTCTTAACTTTTAATCTGGACTAATGGTTAAGGTCTTAACTCTTACTCTGGCATCATGGTTAAGGTCTTAACACTTACTCTGGATTAATGGTTAAGGTCTTAACTCTTACTCTGGCATCATTGTTAAGGTCTTAACTCTTACTCTGGCATCATGGTTAAGGTCTTAGACACTTACTCTGGATTAATGGTTAAGGTCTTAACTCTTACTCTGGCATCATTGTTAAGGTCTTAACTCTTACTCTGGCATCATGGTTAAGGTCTTAGACTCTTACTCTGGACTAATGGTTAAGGTCTTAACTCTTACTCTGGACTAATGGTTAAGGTCTTAACTCTTACTCTGGCATCATCGTTAAGGTCTTAACTCTTACTCTGGCATCATGGTTAAGGTCTTAACTCTTACTCTGGACTAATAGCTAAGGTCTTAACTCTTACTCTGGACTAATGGTTAAGGTCTTAACTCTTACTCTGGCATCATGGTTAAGGTCTTAACTCTGGCATCATGGTTAAGGTCTTAACTCTTACTCTGGACTAATGGTTAAGGTCTTAACTCTTACTCTGGCATCATGGTTAAGGTTTTAGACTCATACTCTGGCATCATGGTTAAAGTCTTAACTCTTACTCTGGACTAATGGTTAAGGTCTTAACTCTTCCTCTGGCATCATGGTTAAGGTCTTAACTCTTAATCTGGCATCATGGTTAAGGTCTTAACTCTTACTCTGGACTAATGGTTAAGGTCTTAACTCTTAGTCTGGGCTAATGGTTAAGGTCTTAACTCTTACTCTGGACTAATGGTTAAGGTCTTAGACTCTTACTCTGGCATCATGGATAAGGTCTTAGACTCTTACTCTGGACTACTGGTTAATGTCTTAACTCTTACTCTGGCATCATTGTTAAGGTCTTAACTCTTACTCTGGCATCATGGTTAAGGTCTTAGACTCTTACTCTGGACTAATGGTTAAGGTCTTAACTCTTACTCTGGACTAATGGTTAAGGTCTTAACTCTTACTCTGGCATCATCGTTAAGGTCTTAACTCTTACTCTGGCATCATGGTTAAGGTCTTAACTCTTACTCTAGACTAATAGCTAAGGTCTTAACTCTTACTCTGGACTAATGGTTAAGGTCTTAACTCTTACTCTGGCATCATGGTTAAGGTCTTAACTCTGGCATCATGGTTAAGGTCTTAACTCTTACTCTGGACTAATGGTTAAGGTCTTAACTCTTACTCTGGCATCATTGTTAAGGTCTTAACTCTTACTCTGGCATCATGGTTAAGGTCTTAGACTCTTACTCTGGACTAATGGTTAAGGTCTTAACTCTTACTCTGGACTAATGGTTAAGGTCTTAACTCTTCCTCTGGCATCATGGTTAAGGTCTTAACTCTTACTCTAGCATCATGGTTAAGGTCTTAACTCTTACTCTGGACCAATGGTTAAGGTCTTAACTCTTACTCTGGACTAATGGTTAAGGTCTTAACTCTTACTCTGGCATCATGGTTAAGGTCTTAACTCTTACTCTGGCATCATGGTTAAGGTCTTAACTCTTACTCTGGACTAATGGTTAAGGTCTTAACTCTTACTCTGGCATCATGGTTAAGGTCTTAGACTCTTACTCTGGACTAATGGTTAAGGTCTTAACTCTTACTCTGGACTAATGGTTAAGGTCTTAACTCTTACTCTGGACTAATGGTTAAGGTCTTAACTCTTACTCTGAACTAATGGTTAAGGTCTTAACTCTTACTCTGGCATCATGGTTAAGGTCTTAGACTCTTACTCTGGAATAATGGTTAAGGTCTTAACTCTTACTCTGGACTAATGGTTAAGGTCTTAACTCTTACTCTGGGCTAATGATTAAGGTCTTAACTCTTACTCTGGCATCATGGTTAAGGTCTTAACTCTTACTCTGGCATCATGGTTAAGGTCTTAACTCTTACTCTGTACTCATGGTTAAGGTCTTAACTCTTACTCTGGACTAATGGTTAAGGTCTTAACTCTTACTCTGGCATCATGGTTAAGGTCTTAACTCTTACTCTGGACTAATGGTTAAGGTCTTAACTCTTACTCTGGCATCATGGTTAAGGTCTTAACACTTACTCTGGACTAATGGTTAAGGTCTTAACTCTTACTCTGGCATCATCGTTAAGGTCTTAACTCTTACTCTGGCATCATGGTTAAGGTCTTAGACTCTTACTCTGGACTAATGGTTAAGGTCTTAACTCTTACTCTGGACTAATGGTTAAGGTCTTAACTCTTACTCTGGCATCATCGTTAAGGTCTTAACTCTTACTCTGGCATCATCGTTAAGGTCTTAACTCTTACTCTGGACTAATGGTTAAGGTCTTAACTCTTACTCTGGTCTAATGGTTAAGGTCTTAACTCTTACTCTGGCATCATGGTTAAGGTCTTAACTTCGGCATCATGGTTAAGGTCTTAACTCTTACTCTGGACTAATGGTTAAGGTCTTAACTCTTACTCTGGGCTAATGGTTAAGGTCTTAACTCTTACTCTGGACTAATGGTTAAGGTCTTAGACTCTTACTCTGGCATCATGGATAAGGTCTTAGACTCTTACTCCGGACTACTGGTTAATGTCTTAACTCTTACTCTGGCGTCATGGTTAAGGTCTTAACTCTCACTCTGGCATCATAGTTAAGGTCTTAACTCTTACTCTGTACTCATGGTTAAGGTCTTAACTCTTACTCTGGCATCATGGTTAAGGGCTTAACTCTTACTCTGGACTAATGGGTAAGGTCTTAACTCTTACTCTGGACTAATGGTTAAGGTCTTAACTCTTACTCTGGCATCATGGTTAAGGTCTTAACTCTTACTCTGTTCTAATGGTTAAGGTCTTAACTCTTACTCTGGACTAATGGTTAAGGTCTTAACTCTTACTCTGGCATCATGGTTAAGGTCTTAACTCTTACTCTGGACTAATGGCTAAGGTCTTAGACTCTTACTCTGGACTAATGGTTAAGGTCTTAACTCTTTCTCTGGGCTAATGGTTAAGGTCTTAGACTCTTACTCTGGCATCATGGTTAAGGTCTTAGACACTTACTCTGGCATCAAGGTTAAGGTCTTAACTCTTACTCTGGCATCATGGTTAAGGTCTTAACTCTTACTCTGGACTAAGGGTTAAGGTCTGAACTCTTACTCTGGACTAATGGTTAAGGTCTTAACTCTTACTCTGGACTACTGGTTAAGGTCTTAGACTCTTACTCCCGACTAATGGTTAAGGTCTTAACTCTTACTCTGGAATCATGGTTAAGGTCTTAGACTCTTACTCTGGACTAATGGTTAAGGTCTTAACTCATACTCTGGACTAATGGTTAAGGTCTTAGACTCTTTCTCTGGACTAATGGTTAAGGTCTTAACTCTTACTCTGGACTAATGGTTAAGGTCTTAACTCTTACTCTGGCATCATGGTTAAGGTCTTAACTCTTACTCTGGACTAATGGTTAAGGTCTTAACTCTTACTCTGGCATCATGGTTAAGGTCTTAACTCTTACTCTGGACTAATGGTTAAGGTCTTAACTCTTACTTCGGCATCATGGTTAAGGTCTTAACTCTTACTCTGGCATCATGGTTAAGGTCTTAGACTCTTACTCTGGACTAATGGTTAAGGTCTTAACGCTTACTCTGGGCTAATGATTAAGGTCTTAACTCTTACTCTGGACTAACGGTTAAGGTCTTATCTCTTACTCTGGAAAAATGGTTAAGGTCTTAGACTCTTACTCTGGCATCATGGATAAGGTCTTAGACTCTTACTCTGGACTACTGGTTAATGTCTTAACTCTTACTCTGGCGTCATGGTTAAGGTCTTAACTCTCACTCTGGCATCATGGTTAAGGTCTTAACTCTTACTCTGGCATCATGGTTAAGGTCTTAGACTCTTACTCTGGACTAATGGTTAAGGTCTTAACTCATACTCTGGACTAATGGTTAAGGTCTTAACTCTTACTATGGCATCATGGTTAAGGTCTTAACTCTTACTCTGGACTAATGGTTAAGGTCTTAACTCTTACTCTGGCATCAAGGTTGAGGTCTTAACTCTTACTCTGGACTAATGGTTAAGGTCTTAACTCTTACTCTGGCATCATGGTTAAGGTCTTAACACTCTGGATTAATGGTTAAGGTCTTAACTCTTACTCTGGCATCATTGTTAAGGTCTTAACTCTTACTCTGGCATCATGGTTAAGGTCTCAGACTCTTACTCTGGACTAATGGGTAAGGTCTTAACTCTTACTCTGGACTAATGGTTAAGGTCTTAACTCTTACTCTGGCATCATGGTTTAGGTCTTAACTCTTACTCTGGACTAATAGCTAATGTCTTAACTCTTACTCTGGACTAATGGTTAAGGTCTTAACTCTTACTCTGGCATCATGGTTAAGGTCTTAACTCTGGCATCATGGTTAAGGTATTAACTCTTACTCTGGACTAATGGTTAAGGTCTTAACTCTTACTCTGGCATCATGGTTAAGGTCTTAGACTCATACTCTGGCATCTTGGTTAAGGTCTTAACTCTTACTCTGGACTAATGGTTAAGGTCTTAACTCTTCCTCTGGCATCATGGTTAAGGTCTTAACTCTTACTCTGGCATCATGGTTAAGGTCTTAACTCTTACTCTGGACCAATGGTTAAGGTCTTAACTCTTACTCTGGGCTAATGGTTAAGGTCTTAACTCTAACTCTAGCATCATGGTTAAGGTCTTAACTCTTACTCTGGACTAATGGTTAAGGTCTTAACTCTTACTCTGGCATCATGGTTAAGGTCTTAACTCTTACTCTGGACTAATGGTTAAGGTCTTAACTCTTACTCTGGCATCATGGTTAAGGTCTTAGACTCTTACTCTGGACTAATGGTTAAGGTCTTAACTCTTACTCTGGACTAATGGTTAAGGTCTTAACTCTTACTCTGGACTAATGGTTAAGGTCTTAACTCTTACTCTGAACTAATGGTTAAGGTCTTAACTCTTACTCTGGCATCATGGTTAAGGTCTTAGACTCTTACTCTGGAATAATGGTTAAGGTCTTAACTCTTACTCTGGACTAATGGTTAAGGTCTTAACTCTTACTCTGGGCTAATGATTAAGGTCTTAACTCTTACTCTGGCATCATGGTTAAGGTCTTAACTCTTACTCTGGCATCATGGTTAAGGTCTTAACTCTTACTCTGTACTCATGGTTAAGGTCTTAACTCTTACTCTGGCATCATGGTTAAGGTCTTAACTCTTACTCTGGACTAATGGTTAAGGTCTTAACTTTTAATCTGGACTAATGGTTAAGGTCTTAACTCTTACTCTGGCATCATGGTTAAGGTCTTAACACTTACTCTGGATTAATGGTTAAGGTCTTAACTCTTACTCTGGCATCATTGTTAAGGTCTTAACTCTTACTCTGGCATCATGGTTAAGGTCTTAGACACTTACTCTGGATTAATGGTTAAGGTCTTAACTCTTACTCTGGCATCATTGTTAAGGTCTTAACTCTTACTCTGGCATCATGGTTAAGGTCTTAGACTCTTACTCTGGACTAATGGTTAAGGTCTTAACTCTTACTCTGGACTAATGGTTAAGGTCTTAACTCTTACTCTGGCATCATCGTTAAGGTCTTAACTCTTACTCTGGCATCATGGTTAAGGTCTTAACTCTTACTCTGGACTAATAGCTAAGGTCTTAACTCTTACTCTGGACTAATGGTTAAGGTCTTAATTCTTACTCTGGCATCATGGTTAAGGTCTTAACTCTGGCATCATGGTTAAGGTCTTAACTCTTACTCTGGACTAATGGTTAAGGTCTTAACTCTTACTCTGGCATCATGGTTAAGGTTTTAGACTCATACTCTGGCATCATGGTTAAAGTCTTAACTCTTACTCTGGACTAATGGTTAAGGTCTTAACTCTTCCTCTGGCATCATGGTTAAGGTCTTAACTCTTACTCTGGCATCATGGTTAAGGTCTTAACTCTTACTCTGGACTAATGGTTAAGGTCTTAACTCTTAGTCTGGGCTAATGGTTAAGGTCTTAACTCTTACTCTGGACTAATGGTTAAGGTCTTAGACTCTTACTCTGGCATCATGGATAAGGTCTTAGACTCTTACTCTGGACTACTGGTTAATGTCTTAACTCTTACTCTGGCATCATTGTTAAGGTCTTAACTCTTACTCTGGCATCATGGTTAAGGTCTTAGACTCTTACTCTGGACTAATGGTTAAGGTCTTAACTCTTACTCTGGACTAATGGTTAAGGTCTTAACTCTTACTCTGGCATCATCGTTAAGGTCTTAACTCTTACTCTGGCATCATGGTTAAGGTCTTAACTCTTACTCTGGACTAATAGCTAAGGTCTTAACTCTTACTCTGGACTAATGGTTAAGGTCTTAACTCTTACTCTGGCATCATGGTTAAGGTCTTAACTCTGGCATCATGGTTAAGGTCTTAACTCTTACTCTGGACTAATGGTTAAGGTCTTAACTCTTACTCTGGCATCATTGTTAAGGTCTTAACTCTTACTCTGGCATCATGGTTAAGGTCTTAGACTCTTACTCTGGACTAATGGTTAAGGTCTTAACTCTTACTCTGGACTAATGGTTAAGGTCTTAACTCTTCCTCTGGCATCATGGTTAAGGTCTTAACTCTTACTCTGGCATCATGGTTAACGTCTTAACTCTTACTCTGGACCAATGGTTAAGGTCTTAACTCTTACTCTGGGCTAATGGTTAAGGTCTTAACTCTAACTCTAGCATCATGGTTAAGGTCTTAACTCTTACTCTGGACTAATGGTTAAGGTCTTAACTCTTACTCTGGCATCATGGTTAAGGTCTTAACTCTTACTCTGGCATCATGGTTAAGGTCTTAACTCTTACTCTGGACTAATGGTTAAGGTCTTAACTCTTACTCTGGCATCATGGTTAAGGTCTTAGACTCTTACTCTGGACTAATGGTTAAGGTCTTAACTCTTACTCTGGACTAATGGTTAAGGTCTTAACTCTTACTCTGGACTAATGGTTAAGGTCTTAACTCTTACTCTGAACTAATGGTTAAGGTCTTAACTCTTACTCTGGCATCATGGTTAAGGTCTTAGACTCTTACTCTGGAATAATGGTTAAGGTCTTAACTCTTACTCTGGACTAATGGTTAAGGTCTTAACTCTTACTCTGGGCTAATGATTAAGGTCTTAACTCTTACTCTGGCATCATGGTTAAGGTCTTAACTCTTACTCTGGCATCATGGTTAAGGTCTTAACTCTTACTCTGTACTCATGGTTAAGGTCTTAACTCTTACTCTGGCATCATGGTTAAGGTCTTAACTCTTACTCTGGACTAATGGTTAAGGTCTTAACTTTTAATCTGGACTAATGGTTAAGGTCTTAACTCTTACTCTGGCATCATGGTTAAGGTCTTAACACTTACTCTGGATTAATGGTTAAGGTCTTAACTCTTACTCTGGCATCATTGTTAAGGTCTTAACTCTTACTCTGGCATCATGGTTAAGGTCTTAGACACTTACTCTGGATTAATGGTTAAGGTCTTAACTCTTACTCTGGCATCATTGTTAAGGTCTTAACTCTTACTCTGGCATCATGGTTAAGGTCTTAGACTCTTACTCTGGACTAATGGTTAAGGTCTTAACTCTTACTCTGGACTAATGGTTAAGGTCTTAACTCTTACTCTGGCATCATCGTTAAGGTCTTAACTCTTACTCTGGCATCATGGTTAAGGTCTTAACTCTTACTCTGGACTAATAGCTAAGGTCTTAACTCTTACTCTGGACTAATGGTTAAGGTCTTAACTCTTACTCTGGCATCATGGTTAAGGTCTTAACTCTGGCATCATGGTTAAGGTCTTAACTCTTACTCTGGACTAATGGTTAAGGTCTTAACTCTTACTCTGGCATCATGGTTAAGGTTTTAGACTCATACTCTGGCATCATGGTTAAAGTCTTAACTCTTACTCTGGACTAATGGTTAAGGTCTTAACTCTTCCTCTGGCATCATGGTTAAGGTCTTAACTCTTACTCTGGCATCATGGTTAAGGTCTTAACTCTTACTCTGGACTAATGGTTAAGGTCTTAACTCTTAGTCTGGGCTAATGGTTAAGGTCTTAACTCTTACTCTGGACTAATGGTTAAGGTCTTAGACTCTTACTCTGGCATCATGGATAAGGTCTTAGACTCTTACTCTGGACTACTGGTTAATGTCTTAACTCTTACTCTGGCATCATTGTTAAGGTCTTAACTCTTACTCTGGCATCATGGTTAAGGTCTTAGACTCTTACTCTGGACTAATGGTTAAGGTCTTAACTCTTACTCTGGACTAATTGTTAAGGTCTTAACTCTTACTCTGGCATCATCGTTAAGGTCTTAACTCTTACTCTGGCATCATGGTTAAGGTCTTAACTCTTACTCTGGACTAATAGCTAAGGTCTTAACTCTTACTCTGGACTAATGGTTAAGGTCTTAACTCTTACTCTGGCATCATGGTTAAGGTCTTAACTCTGGCATCATGGTTAAGGTCTTAACTCTTACTCTGGACTAATGGTTAAGGTCCTAACTCTTACTCTGGCATCATGGTTAAGGTCTTAGACTCATACTCTGGCATCATGGTTAAAGTCTTAACTCTTACTCTGGACTAATGGTTAAGGTCTTAACTCTTCCTCTGGCATCATGGTTAAGGTCTTAACTCTTACTCTGGCATCATGGTTAAGGTCTTAACTCTTACTCTGGACTAATGGTTAAGGTCTTAACTCTTAGTCTGGGCTAATGGTTAAGGTCTTAACTCTTACTCTGGACTAATGGTTAAGGTCTTAGACTCTTACTCTGGCATCATGGATAAGGTCTTAGACTCTTACTCTGGACTACTGGTTAATGTCTTAACTCTTACTCTGGCGTCATGGTTAAGGTCTTAACTCTCACTCTGGCATCATGGTTAAGGTCTTAACTCTTACTCTGGACTAATGGGTAAGGTCTTAACTGTTACTCTGGACTAATGGTTAAGGTCTTAACTCTTACTCTGTACTCATGGTTAAGGTCTTAACTCTTACTCTGGCATCATGGTTAAGGTCTTAACTCTTACTCTGGACTAATGGGTAAGGTCTTAACTCTTACTCTGGACTAATGGTTAAGGTCTTAACTCTTACTCTGGCATCATGGTTAAGGTCTTAACTTTTACTCTGGACTAATGGTTAAGGTCTTAACTCTTACTCTGGCATCATGGTTAAGGTCTTAGACTCTTACTCTGTACTAATGGTTAAGGTCTTAACTCTTACTCTGGAATCATGGTTAAGGTGTTAACTCTTACTCTGGACTAATGGTTAAGGTCTTAGACTCTTACTCTGGGCTAATGGTTAAGGTCTTAACTCTTTCTCTGGGCTAATGGTTAAGGCCTTAGACTCTTACTCTGGCATCATGGTTAAGGTCTTAGACTCTTACTCTGGCATCAAGGTTAAGGTCTTAACTCTTACTCTGGCATCATGGTTAAGGTCTTAACTTTTACTCTGGACTAATGGTTAAGGTCTGAACTCTTACTCTGGACTAATGGTTAAGGTCTTAACTCTTACTCTGGACTAATGGTTAAGGTCTTAGACTCTTACTCTCGACTAATGGTTAAGGTCTTAACTCTTACTCTGGCATCATGGTTAAGGTCTTAGACTCTTACTCTTGACTAATGGTTGAGGTCTTAAGTCATACTCTGGACTAATGGTTAAGGTCTTAGACTCTTTCTCTGGACTAATGGTTAAGGTCTTAACTCTTACTCTGGACTAATGGTTAAGGTCTTAACTCTTACTCTGGACTAATGGTTAAGGTCTTAACTCTTACTCTGGCATCATTGTTAAGGTTTTAACTCTTACTCTGGACTAATGGTTAAGGTCTTAACTCTTACTCTGGGCTAATGGTTAAGGTCTTAACTCTTACTCTGGACTATTGGTTAAGGTCTTAACTCTTACTCTGGACTAATGGTTAAGGTCTAAGACTCTTACTCTGGCATCATGGTTAAGGTCTTAACTCTTACTCTGAACTAATGGTTAAGGTCTTAACTCTTACTCTGGCATCATGGTTATGTTCGTAACTCTTACTGTGGCCTATTGGTTAAGGTCCTAACTCTTACTCTGGCATAATGGTTAATGTCTTAACTCTTACTCTGGCATCATGGATAAGGTCGTAACTCTTACTCTGGACTAATGGTTAAGGTCTTAACTCTTACTCTGGCATCACGGTTAAGGTCTTAACTCTTACTCTGGACTAATGGTTAAGGTCTTCACTCTTACTCTGGACTAATGGTTAAGGTCTTAACTCTTACTCTGGACTAATGGTTAAGGTCTTAACTCTTACTCTGGGCTAAAGATTAAGGTCTTAACTCTTACTCTGGCATCATGGTTAAGGTCTTAACTCTTACTCTGGCATCATGGTTAAGGTCTTAACTCTTACTCTGGACTAATGGTTAGGTCTTAACTCTTACTCTGGCATCACGGTTAAGGTCTTAACTCTTACTCTGGACTAATGGTTAAGGTCTTAACTCTTACTCTGGACTAATGGTTAAGGTCTTAACTCTTACTCTAGCATCATGGTTAAGGTCTTAACTCTTACTCTGGACTAATGGTTAAGGTCTTAACTCTTACTCTGGCATCATGGTTAAGGTCTTAACACTTACTCTGGCATCATGGTTAAGGTCTTAACTCTTACTCTGGACTAATGGTTAAGGTCATAGACTCTTACTCTGGACTAATGGATAAGGTCTTAACTCTTACTCTGGCATCATGGTTAAGGTCTTAGACTCTTACTCTGGACTAATGGTTAAGGTCTTAACTCTTACTCTGGACTAATGGTTGAGGTCTTAACTCTTACTCTGGGCTAATGATTAAGGTCTTAACTCTTACTCTGGCATCATGGTTAAGGTCTTAACTCTTAATCTGGCATCATGGTTAAGGTCTTAACTCTTACTCTGTACTCATGGTTAAGGTCTTAACTCTTACTCTGGCATCATGGTTAAGGTCTTAACTCTTACTCTGGACTAATGGTTAAGGTCTTAACTCTTACTCTGGACTAATGGTTAAGGTCTTAACTCTTACTCTGGCATCATGGTTAAGGTCTTAACTCTTACTCTGGACTAATGGTTGAGGTCTTAACTCTTACTCTGGACTAATGGTTAAGGTCTTAACTCTTACTCTAGACTAATGGTTAAGGTTTAACTCTTACTCTGGCATCATGGTTAAGGTCTTCGACTCTTTCTCTGGGCTAATGATTAAGGTCTTAACTCTTACTCTGGCATCATGGGTAAGGTCTTAACTCTTACTCTGGACTAATGGTTAAGGTCTTAACTCTTACTCTGGACTAATGGTTAAGGTCTTAACTCTTACTCTAGACTAATGGTTAAGGTTTTAACTCTTACTCTGGCATCATGGTTAAGGTCTTAACACTTACTCTGGACTAATGGTTAAGGTCTTAGACTCTTACTCTGGACTAATGGTTAAGGTCTTATCTCTTTCTCTGGGCTAATGGTTAAGGTCTTAGACTCTTACTCTGGCATCATGGTTAAGGTCTTAGACTCTTACTCTGGCATCAAGGTTAAGGTCTTAACTCTTACTCTGGCATCATGGTTAAGGTCTTAGACTCTTACTCTGGCATCAAGGTAAAGGTCTTAACTCTTACTCTGGCATCATGGTTAAGGTCTTAACTCTTACTCTGGACTAATGGTTAAGGTCTTAACACTTACTCTGGATTAATGGTTAAGATCTTAACTCTTACTCTGGCATCATCGTTAAGGTCTTAACTCTTACTCTGGCATCATGGTTAACGTCTTAGACTCTTACTCTGGACTAATGGTTAAGGTCTTAACTCTTACTCTGGACTGATGGTTAAGGTCTTAACTCTTACTCTGGACTAATGGTTAAGGTCTTAACTCTTACTCTGGCATCATGGTTAAGGTCCTAACTCTGGCATCATGGTTAAGGTCTTAACTCTTACTCTGGACTAATGGTTAAGGTCTTAACTCTTACTCTGGCATCATGGTTAAGGTCTTAACTCTGGCATCATGGTTAAGGTCTTAACTCTTACTCTGGACTAATGGTTAAGGTCATAACTCTTACTCTGGCATCATGGTTAAGGTCTTAACTCTTACTCTGGCATCATGGTTAAGGTCTTAACTCTTACTCTGGACTAATGGTTAAGGTCTTAACTCTTACTCTGGCATCATGGTTAAGGTCTTAGACTCTTACTCTGGACTAATGGTTAAGGTCTTAACTCTTACTCTGGCATCATGGTTAAGGTCTTAACTCTTACTCTGGACTAATGATTAAGGTCTTAGACTCTTACTCTGGACTAATGGTTAAGGTCTTAACTCTTTCTCTGGGCTAATGGTTAAGGTCTTAGACTCTTACTCTGGCATCATGGTTAAGGTCTTAGACTCTTACTCTGGCATCAAGGTTAAGGTCTTAACTCTTACTCTGGCATCATGGTTAAGGTCTTAACTCTTACTCTGGACTAATGGTTAAGGTCTGAACTCTTACTCTGGACTAATGGTTAAGGTCTTGAATCTTACTCTGGACTAATGGTTAAGGTCTTAACTCTTACCCTGGACTAATGGTTAAGGTCTTAACTCTTTCTCTGGGCTAATGGTTAAGGTCTTAGACTCTTACTCTGGCATCATGGTTAAGGTCTTAGACTCTTACTCTGGCATCAAGGTTAAGGTCTTAACTCTTACTCTGGCATCATGGTCAAGGTCTTAACTCTTACTCTGGACTAATGGTTAAGGTCTTAGACTCTTACTCTGGACTAATGGTTAAGGTCTTAACTCTTACTCTGGACTAATGGTTAAGGTCTTAACTCTTACTCTGGCATCATGGTTAAGGTCTTAAATCTTACTCTGGACTAATGGTTAAGGTCTTAACTCTTATTCTGGCATCATGGTTAAGGTCTTAACTCTTACTCTGGACTAATGGTTAAGGTCTTAACTCTTACTCTGGCATCATGGTTAAGGTCTTAACTCTTACTCTGGACTAATGGTTATGGTCTTAGACTCTTACTCTGGCATCATGTTTAAGGTCTTAACTCTTACTCTGGCATCATGGCTAAGGTCTTAACTCTTACTCTGGACTAATGGTTAAGGTCTTAACTCTTACTCTGGCATCATGGTTAAGGTCTTAACTCTTACTCTGGACTAATGGTTAAGGTCTTAACTCTTACTCTGGACTAATGGTTAAGGTCATAGACTCTTACTCTGGACTAATGGATAAGGTCTTAACTCTTACTCTGGCATCATGGTTAAGGTCTTAGACTCTTACTCTGGACTAATGGTTAAGGTCTTAACTCTTACTCTGGACTAATGGTTAAGGTCTTAACTCTTACTCTGGACTAATGGTTGAGGTCTTAACTCTTACTCTGGACTAATGGTTAAGGTCTTAACTCTTACTCTGGCATCATGGTTAAGGTCTTCGACTCTTACTCTGGAATCATGGTTAAGGTCTTAACTCTTACTCTGGACTAATGGTTAAGGTCTTAACTCTTACTCTGGGCTAATGATTAAGGTCTTAACTCTTACTCTGGCATCATGGTTAAGGTCTTAACTCTTAATCTGGCATCATGGTTAAGGTCTTAACTCTTACTCTGTACTCATGGTTAAGGTCTTAACTCTTACTCTGGCATCATGGTTAAGGTCTTAACTCTTACTCTGGACTAATGGTTAAGGTCTTAACTCTTACTCTGGACTAATGGTTAAGGTCTTAACTCTTACTCTGGCATCATGGTTAAGGTCTTAACTCTTACTCTGGACTAATGGTTAAGGTCTTAACTCTTACTCTGGACTAATGGTTAAGGTCTTAACTCTTACTCTAGACTAATGGTTAAGGTTTAACTCTTACTCTGGCATCATGGTTAAGGTCTTCGACTCTTTCTCTGGGCTAATGATTAAGGTCTTAACTCTTACTCTGGCATCATGGGTAAGGTCTTAACTCTTACTCTGGACTAATGGTTAAGGTCTTAACTCTTACTCTGGACTAATGGTTAAGGTCTTAACTCTTACTCTAGACTAATGGTTAAGGTTTTAACTCTTACTCTGGCATCATGGTTAAGGTCTTAACTCTTACTCTGGACTAATGGTTAAGGTCTTAGACTCTTACTCTGGACTAATGGTTAAGGTCTTAACTCTTTCTCTGGGCTAATGGTTAAGGTCTTAGACTCTTACTCTGGCATCATGGTTAAGGTCTTAGACTCTTACTCTGGCATCAAGGTTAAGGTCTTAACTCTTACTCTGGCATCATGGTTAAGGTCTTAGACTCTTACTCTGGCATCAAGGTTAAGGTCTTAACTCTTACTCTGGCATCATGGTTAAGGTCTTAACTCTTACTCTGGACTAATGGTTAAGGTCTTAACACTTACTCTGGATTAATGGTTAAGATCTTAACTCTTACTCTGGCATCATCGTTAAGGTCTTAACTCTTACTCTGGCATCATGGTTAACGTCTTAGACTCTTACTCTGGACTAATGGTTAAGGTCTTAACTCTTACTCTGGACTAATGGTTAAGGTCTTAACTCCTACTCTGGACTAATGGTTAAGGTCTTAACTCTTACTCTGGCATCATGGTTAAGGTCTTAACTCTGGCATCATGGTTAAGGTCTTAACTCTTCTCTGGACTAATGGTTAAGGTCTTAACTCTTACTCTGGCATCATGGTTAAGGTCTTAACTCTGGCATCATGGTTAAGGTCTTAACTCTTACTCTGGACTAATGGTTAAGGTCTTAACTCTTACTCTGGCATCATGGTTAAGGTCTTAGACTCATACTCTGGCATCATGGTTAAGGTCTTAACTCTTACTCTGGACTAATGGTTAAGGTCATAACTCTTACTCTGGCATCATGGTTAAGGTCTTAACTCTTACTCTGGCATCATGGTTAAGGTCTTAACTCTTACTCTGGCATCATGGTTAAGGTCTTAGACTCTTACTCTGGACTAATGGTTAAGGTCTTAACTCTTACTCTGGCATCATGGTTAAGGTCTTAACTCTTACTCTGGACTAATGATTAAGGTCTTAGACTCTTACTCTGGACTAATGGTTAAGGTCTTAACTCTTTCTCTGGGCTAATGGTTAAGGTCTTAGACTCTTACTCTGGCATCATGGTTAAGGTCTTAGACTCTTACTCTGGCATCAAGGTTAAGGTCTTAACTCTTACTCTGGCATCATGGTTAAGGTCTTAACTCTTACTCTGGACTAATGGTTAAGGTCTGAACTCTTACTCTGGCCTAATGGTTAAGGTCTTAAATCTTACTCTGGACTAATGGTTAAGGTCTTAACTCTTACCCTGGACTAATGGTTAAGGTCTTAACTCTTTCTCTGGGCTAATGGTTAAGGTCTTAGACTCTTACTCTGGCATCATGGTTAAGGTCTTAGACTCTTACTCTGGCATCAAGGTTAAGGTCTTAACTCTTACTCTGGCATCATGGTTAAGGTCTTAACTCTTACTCTGGACTAATGGTTAAGGTCTTAGACTCTTACTCTGGACTAATGGTTAAGGTCTTAACTCTTACTCTGGACTAATGGTTAAGGTCTTAACTCTTACTCGGGCATCATGGTTAAGGTCTTAAATCTTACTCTGGACTAATGGTTAAGGTCTTAACTCTTACTCTGGCATCATGGTTAAGGTCTTAACTCTTACTCTGGACTAATGGTTAAGGTCTTAACTCTTACTCTGGCATCATGGTTAAGGTCTTAACTCTTACTCTGGACTAATGGTTATGGTCTTAGACTCTTACTCTGGCATCATGTTTAAGGTCTTAACTCTTACTCTGGCATCATGGCTAAGGTCTTAACTCTTACTCTGGACTAATGGTTAAGGTCTTAACTCTTACTCTGGCATCATGGTTAAGGTCTTAACTCTTACTCTGGACTAATGGTTAAGGTCTTAACTCTTACTCTGGACTAATGGTTAAGGTCTTAGACTCTTACTCTGGCATCATGGTAAGGTCTTAACTCTTAACCTGGACTAATGGTTAAGGTCTTAGACTCTTACTCTGGACTAATTGTTAAGGTCTTAGACTCTTACTCTGGACTAATGGTTAAGGTCTTAACTCTTACTCTGGACTAATGGTTAATGTCTTATCTCTTACTCTGGACTAATGGTTAAGGTCTTTACTCTTACTCTGGACTAATGGTTAAGGTCTTAACTCTTACTCTGGACTAATGGTTAAGGTCTTAACTCTTACTCTAGACTAATTGTTAAGGTCTTAACTCTTACTTTGGACAAATGGTTAAGGTCTTAACTCTTACTCTGGACTAATGGTTAAGGTCTTAACTCTTAGTCTGGCATCATGGTTAAGGTCTTAACTCTTACTCTGGACTAATGGTTAAGGTCTTACCTCTTACTCTGGCATCATGGTTAAGGTCTTAACTCTTACTCTGGCATCATGGTTAAGGTCTTAACACTTACTCTGGATTAATGGTTAAGGTCTTAACTCTTACTCTGGCATCATTGTTAAGGTCTTAGACTCTTACTCTGGCATCATGGTTAAGGTCTTAGACTCTTACTCTGGACTAATGGTTAAGGTCTTAACTCTTACTCTGGACTAATGGTTAAGGTCTTAACTCTTACTCTGGCATCATCGTTAAGGTCTTAACTCTTACTCTGGACTAATGGTTAAGGTCTTAACTCTTACTCTGGATTAATGGTTAAGGTCTTAACTCTTACTCTGGCATCATTGTTAAGGTCTTAACTCTTACTCTGGCATCATGATTAAGGTCTTAACTCTTACTCTGGACTAATGATTAAGGTCTTAGACTCTTACTCTGGACTAATGGTTAAGGTCTTAACTCTTTCTCTGGGCTAATGGTTAAGGTCTTAGACTCTTACTCTGGCATCATGGTTAAGGTCTTAGACTCTTACTCTGGCATCAAGGTTAAGGTCTTAACTCTTACTCTGGCATCATGGTTAAGGTCTTAACTCTTACTCTGGACTAATGGTTAAGGTCTGAACTCTTACTCTGGCCTAATGGTTAAGGTCTTAAATCTTACTCTGGACTAATGGTTAAGGTCTTAACTCTTACCCTGGACTAATGGTTAAGGTCTTAACTCTTTCTCTGGGCTAATGGTTAAGGTCTTAGACTCTTACTCTGGCATCATGGTTAAGGTCTTAGACTCTTACTCTGGCATCAAGGTTAAGGTCTTAACTCTTACTCTGGCATCATGGTTAAGGTCTTAACTCTTACTCTGGACTAATGGTTAAGGTCTTAGACTCTTACTCTGGACTAATGGTTAAGGTCTTAACTCTTACTCTGGACTAATGGTTAAGGTCTTAACTCTTACTCGGGCATCATGGTTAAGGTCTTAAATCTTACTCTGGACTAATGGTTAAGGTCTTAACTCTTACTCTGGCATCATGGTTAAGGTCTTAACTCTTACTCTGGACTAATGGTTAAGGTCTTAACTCTTACTCTGGCATCATGGTTAAGGTCTTAACTCTTACTCTGGACTAATGGTTATGGTCTTAGACTCTTACTCTGGCATCATGTTTAAGGTCTTAACTCTTACTCTGGCATCATGGCTAAGGTCTTAACTCTTACTCTGGACTAATGGTTAAGGTCTTAACTCTTACTCTGGCATCATGGTTAAGGTCTTAACTCTTACTCTGGACTAATGGTTAAGGTCTTAACTCTTACTCTGGACTAATGGTTAAGGTCTTAGACTCTTACTCTGGCATCATGGTAAGGTCTTAACTCTTAACCTGGACTAATGGTTAAGGTCTTAGACTCTTACTCTGGACTAATTGTTAAGGTCTTAGACTCTTACTCTGGACTAATGGTTAAGGTCTTAACTCTTACTCTGGACTAATGGTTAATGTCTTATCTCTTACTCTGGACTAATGGTTAAGGTCTTTACTCTTACTCTGGACTAATGGTTAAGGTCTTAACTCTTACTCTGGACTAATGGTTAAGGTCTTAACTCTTACTCTAGACTAATTGTTAAGGTCTTAACTCTTACTTTGGACAAATGGTTAAGGTCTTAACTCTTACTCTGGACTAATGGTTAAGGTCTTAACTCTTAGTCTGGCATCATGGTTAAGGTCTTAACTCTTACTCTGGACTAATGGTTAAGGTCTTACCTCTTACTCTGGCATCATGGTTAAGGTCTTAACTCTTACTCTGGCATCATGGTTAAGGTCTTAACACTTACTCTGGATTAATGGTTAAGGTCTTAACTCTTACTCTGGCATCATTGTTAAGGTCTTAGACTCTTACTCTGGCATCATGGTTAAGGTCTTAGACTCTTACTCTGGACTAATGGTTAAGGTCTTAACTCTTACTCTGGACTAATGGTTAAGGTCTTAACTCTTACTCTGGCATCATCGTTAAGGTCTTACCTCTTACTCTGGACTAATGGTTAAGGTCTTAACTCTTACTCTGGATTAATGGTTAAGGTCTTAACTCTTACTCTGGCATCATTGTTAAGGTCTTAACTCTTACTCTGGCATCATGGTTAAGGTCTTAGACTCTTACTCTGGACTAATGGTTAAGGTCTTAACTCTTACTCTGGTCTAATAGCTAAGGTCTTAACTCTTACTCTGGACTAATGGTTAAGGTCTTAACTCTTACTCTGGCATCATGGTTAAGGTCTTAGACTCTTACTCTGGACTAATGGTTAAGGTCTTAACTCTTGCTCTGGCATCATGGTTAAGGTCTTAACTCTTACTCTGGACTAATGGTTAAGGTCTTAACTCTTACTCTGGACTAATGGTTAAGGTCTTAGTCTCTTACTCTGGCATCATGGTTTAGGTCTTAACTCTTACTCTGAACTAATGGTTAAGGCCTTAACTCTTACTCTGGCATCATGGTTAAGGTCTTAACTCTTACTCTGGACTAATGGTTAAGGTCTTAACTCTTACTCTGGCATCACAGTTAAGGTCTTAACTCTTACTCTGGACTAATGGTTAAGGTCTTAACTCTTACTCTGGACTAATGGTTAAGGTCTTAACTCTTACTCTAGCATCATGGTTAAGGTCTTAACTCTTACTCTGGACTAATGGTTAAGGTCTTAACTCTTACTCTGGCATCATGGTTAAGGTCTTAACTCTTACTCTGGACTAATGGTTAAGGTCTTAACTCTTACTCTGGACTAATGGTTAAGGTCTTAACTCTTACTCTGGCATCATGGTTAAGGTCTTAATTCTTACTCTGGACTAATGGTTAAGGTCTTAACTCTTACTCTGGGCTAATTATTAAGGTCTTAACTCTTACTCTGGCATCATGGTTAAGGTCTTAACTCCTACTCTGGACTAATGGTTAAGGACTTAACTCTTACTCTGGACTAATGGTTAAGGTCTTAACTCTTACTCTAGACTAATGGTTAAGGTTTAACTCTTACTCTGGCATCATGGTTAAGGTCTTCGACTCTTTCTCTGGGCTAATGATTAAGGTCTTAACTCTTACTCTGGCATCATGGGTAAGGTCTTAACTCTTACTCTGGACTAATGGTTAAGGTCTTAACTCTTACTCTGGACTAATGGAACTCTTACTCTAGACTAATGGTTAAGGTTTTAACTCTTACTCTGGCATCATGGTTAAGTTCCTAACTCTTACTGTGGCCTATTGGTTAAGGTCCTAACACTTACTCTGGATTAATGGTTAAGGTCTTAACTCTTACTCTGGCATCATGGTTAAGGTCTTAGACTCTTACTCTGGACTAATAGTTAAGGTCTTAACTCTTACTCTGGCATCATGGTTAAGGTCTTAACTCTTACTCAGGACTAATGGTTAAGGTCTTAGACTCTTACTCTGGACTAATGGTTAAGGTCTTAACTCTTTCTCTGGGCTAATGGTTAAGGTCTTAGACTCTTACTCTGGCATCATGGTTAAGGTCTTAGACTCTTACACTGGCATCAAGGTTAAGGTCTTAACTCTTACTCTGGCATCATGGTTAAGGTCTTAGACTCTTACTCTGGCATCAAGGTTAAGGTCTTAACTCTTACTCTGGCATCATGGTTAAGGTCTTAACTCTTACTCTGGCATCATGGTTAAGGTCTTAACTCTTACTCTGGACTAATGGTTAAGGTCTTAACACTTACTCTGGATTAATGGTTAAGATCTTAACTCTTACTCTGGCATCATCGTTAAGGTCTTAACTCTTACTCTGGCATCATGGTTAAGGTCTTAGACTCTTACTCTGGACTAATGGTTAAGGTCTTAACTCTTACTCTGGACCAATGGTTAAGGTCTTAACTCTTACTCTGGCATCATCGTTAAGGTCTTAACACTTACTCTGGCATCATGGTTAAGGTCTTACCTCTTACTCTGGACTAATAGTTAAGGTCTTAACTCTTACTCTGGACTAATGGTTAAGGTCTTAACTCTTACTCTGGCATCATGGTTAAGGTCTTAACTCTGGCATCATGGTTAAGGTCTTAACTCTTACTCTGGCATCATGGTTAAGGTCTTAAATCTTACTCTGGACTAATGGTTAAGGTCTTAACTCGTACTCTGGCATCATGGTTAAGGTCTTAACTCTTACTCTGGACTAATGGTTAAGGTCTTAACTCTTACTCTGGCATCATGGTTAAGGTCTTAACTCTTACTCTGGACTAATGGTTATGGTCTTAGACTCTTACTCTGGCATCATGTTTAAGGTCTTAACTCTTACTCTGGCATCATGGCTAAGGTCTTAACTCTTACTCTGGACTAATGGTTAAGGTCTTAACTCTTACTCTGGAATCATGGTTAAGGTCTTAACTCTTACTCTGGACTAATGGTTAAGGTCTTAACTCTGACTCTGGACTAATGGTTAAGGTCTTAGACTCTTACTCTGGCATCATGGTAAGGTCTTAACTCTTACTCTGGACTAATGGTTAAGGTCTTAGACTCTTACTCTGGACTAATTGTTAAGGTCTTAGACTCTTACTCTGGACTAATGGTTAAGGTCTTAACTCTTACTCTGGACTAATGGTTAATGTCTTATCTCTTACTCTGGACTAATGGTTAAGGTCTTAACTCTTACTCTGGACTAATGGTTAAGGTCTTAACTCTTACTCTGGACTAATGGTTAAGGTCTTAACTCTTACTCTAGACTAATTGTTAAGGTCTTAACTCTTACTTTGGACAAATGGTTAAGGTCTTAACTCTTACTCTGGACTAATGGTTAAGGTCTTAACTCTTAGTCTGGCATCATGGTTAAGGTCTTAACTCTTACTCTGGACTAATGGTTAAGGTCTTACCTCTTACTCTGGCATCATGGTTAAGGTCTTAACTCTTACTCTGGCATCATGGTTAAGATCTTAACACTTACTCTGGATTAATGGTTAAGGTCTTAACTCTTACTCTGGCATCATTGTTAAGGTCTTAGACTCTTACTCTGGCATCATGGTTAAGGTCTTAGACTCTTACTCTGGACTAATGGTTAAGGTCTTAACTCTTACTCTGGACTAATGGTTAAGGTCTTAACTCTTACTCTGGCATCATCGTTAAGGTCTTAACTCTTACTCTGGACTAATGGTTAAGGTCTTAACTCTTACTCTGGATTAATGGTTAAGGTCTTAACTCTTACTCTGGCATCATTGTTAAGGTCTTAACTCTTACTCTGGCATCATGGTTTAGGTCTTAGACTCTTACTCTGGACTAATGGTTAAGGTCTTAACTCTTACTCTGGTCTAATAGCTAAGGTCTTAACTCTTACTCTGGACTAATGGTTAAGGTCTTAACTCTTACTCTGGCATCATGGTTAAGGTCTTAGACTCTTACTCTGGACTAATGGTTAAGGTCTTAACTCTTGCTCTGGCATCATGGTTAAGGTCTTAACTCTTACTCTGGCATCATGGTTAAGGTCTTAACTCTTACTCTGGACTAATGGTTAAGGTCTTAGACTCTTACTCTGGACTAATGGTTAAGGTCTTAACTCTTACTCTGGACTAATGATTAAGGTCTTAACTCTTACTCTGGCATCATGGTTAAGGTCTTAACTCTTACTCTGGACTAATGGTTAAGGTCTTAACTCTTACTCTGGCATCATGGTTAAGGTCTTAACTCTTACTCTGGACTAATGGTTATGGTCTTAGACTCTTACTCTGGCATCATGTTTAAGGTCTTAACTCTTACTCTGGCATCATGGCTAAGGTCTTAACTCTTACTCTGGACTAATGGTTAAGGTCTTAACTCTTACTCTGGCATCATGGTTAAGGTCTTAACTCTTACTCTGGACTAATGGTTAAGGTCTTAACTCTTACTCTGGACTAATGGTTAAGGTCTTAGACTCCTACTCTGGCATCATGGTAAGGTCTTAACTCTTACTCTGGACTAATGGTTAAGGTCTTAGACTCTTACTCTGGACTAATTGTTAAGGTCTTAGACTCTTACTCTGGACTAATGGTTAAGGTCTTAACTCTTACTCTGGACTAATGGTTAATGTCTTATCTCTTACTCTGGACTAATGGTTAAGGTCTTAACTCTTACTCTGGACTAATGGTTAAGGTCTTAACTCTTACTCTGGACTAATGGTTAAGGTCTTAACTCTTACTCTAGACTAATTGTTAAGGTCTTAACTCTTACTTTGGACAAATGGTTAAGGTCTTAACTCTTACTCTGGACTAATGGTTAAGGTCTTAACTCTTAGTCTGGCATCATGGTTAAGGTCTTAACTCTTACTCTGGACTAATGGTTAAGGTCTTAACTCTTACTCTGGCATCATGGTTAAGGTCTTAACACTTACTCTGGATTAATGGTTAAGGTCTTAACTCTTACTCTGGCATCATTGTTAAGGTCTTAGACTCTTACTCTGGCATCATGGTTAAGGTCTTAGACTCTTACTCTGGACTAATGGTTAAGGTCTTAACTCATACTCTGGACTAATGGTTAAGGTCTTAACTCTTACTCTGGCATCATCGTTAAGGTCTTAACTCTTACTCTGGACTAATGGTTAAGGTCTTAACTCTTACTCTGGATTAATGGTTAAGGTCTTAACTCTTACTCTGGCATCATTGTTAAGGTCTTAACTCTTACTCTGGCATCATGGTTAAGGTCTTAGACTCTTACTCTGGACTAATGGTTAAGGTCTTAACTCTTACTCTGGTCTAATAGCTAAGGTCTTAACTCTTACTCTGGACTAATGGTTAAGGTCTTAACTCTTACTCTGGCATCATGGTTAAGGTCTTAGACTCTTACTCTGGACTAATGGTTAAGGTCTTAACTCTTGCTCTGGCATCATGGTTAAGGTCTTAACTCTTACTCTGGACTAATGGTTAAGGTCTTAACTCTTACTCTGGACTAATGGTTAAGGTCTTAGTCTCTTACTCTGGCATCATGGTAAAGGTCTTAACTCTTACTCTGAACTAATGGTTAAGGTCTTAACTCTTACTCTGGCATCATGGTTAAGGTCTTAACTCTTACTCTGGCATCATGGTTAAGGTCTTAACTCTTACTCTGGACTAATGGTTAAGGTCTTAACTCTTACTCTGGCATCACAGTTAAGGTCTTAACTCTTACTCTGGACTAATGGTTAAGGTCTTAACTCTTACTCTGGACTAATGGTTAAGGTCTTAACTCTTACTCTAGACTAATGGTTAAGGTTGAACTCTTACTCTGGCATCATGGTTAAGGTCTTCGACTCTTTCTCTGGGCTAATGATTAAGGTCTTAACTCTTACTCTGGCATCATGGGTAAGGTCTTAACTCTTACTCTGGACTAATGGAACTCTTACTCTAGACTAATGGTTAAGGTTTTAACTCTTACTCTGGCATCATGGTTAAGTTCCTAACTCTTACTGTGGCCTATTGGTTAAGGTCCTAACACTTACTCTGGATTAATGGTTAAGGTCTTAACTCTTACTCTGGCATCATGGTTAAGGTCTTAGACTCTTACTCTGGACTAATAGTTAAGGTCTTAACTCTTACTCTGGCATCATGGTTAAGGTCTTAACTCTTACTCAGGACTAATGGTTAAGGTCTTAGACTCTTACTCTGGACTAATGGTTAAGGTCTTAACTCTTTCTCTGGGCTAATGGTTAAGGTCTTAGACTCTTACTCTGGCATCATGGTTAAGGTCTTAGACTCTTACACTGGCATCAAGGTTAAGGTCTTAACTCTTACTCTGGCATCATGGTTAAGGTCTTAGACTCTTACTCTGGCATCATGGTTAAGGTCTTAGACTCTTACACTGGCATCAAGGTTAAGGTCTTAACTCTTACTCTGGCATCATGGTTAAGGTCTTAGACTCTTACTCTGGACTAATGGTTAAGGTCTTAACTCTTACTCTGGACTAATGGTTAAGGTCTTAACTCTTACTCTGGCATCATGGTTAAGGTCTTAACACTTACTCTGGCATCATGGTTAAGGTCTTAACTCTTACTCTGGACTAATGGTTAAGGTCTTAACTCTTACTCTGGACTAATGGTTAAGGTCTTAACTCTTACTCTGGCATCATGGTTAAGGTCTTAACTCTGGCATCATGGTTAAGGTCTTAACTCTTACTCTGGACTAATGGTTAAGGTCTTAATTCTTACTCTGGCATCATGGTTAAGGTCTTAGACTCATACTCTGGCATCATGGTTAAGGTCTTAATTCTTACTCTGGACTAATGGTTAAGGTCTTAACTCTTGCTCTGGCATCATGGTTAAGGTCTTAACTCTTACTCTGGCATCATGGTTAATGTCTTAACTCTTACTCTGGACTAATGGTTAAGGTCTTAACTCTTACTCTGGCATCATGGTTAAGGTCTTAGACTCTTACTCTGGACTAATGGTTAAGGTCTTAACTCTTACTCTGGCATCATGGTTAAGGTCTTAACTCTTACTCTGGACTAATGGTTAAGGTCTTATCTCTTACTCTGGCATCATGGTTAAGGTCTTAACTCTTACTCTGTACTCGTGGTTAAGGTCTTAACTCTTACTCTGGCATCATGTTTAAGGTCTTAACTCTTACTCTGGACTAATGGTTAAGGTCTTAACTCTTACTCTGGACTAATGGTTAAGGTCTTAACTCTTACTCTGGACTAATGGTTAAGGTCTTAACTCTTACTCTGGACTAATGGTTAAGGTCTTAGACTCTTACTCTGGCATCATGTTTAAGGTCTTAACTCTTACTCTGGACTAATGGTTTAGGTCTTAACTCTTACTCTGGATTAATGGTTAAGGTCTTAACTCTTACTCTGGCATCATGGTTAAGGTCTTAACTCTTACTCTGGACTAATGGTTAAGGTCTTAACTCTTACTCTGGACTAATGGTTAAGGTCTTAGACTCTTACTCTGGCATCATGGTAAGGTCTTAACTCTTAACCTGGACTAATGGTTAAGGTCTTAGACTCTTACTCTGGACTAATTGTTAAGGTCTTAGACTCTTACTCTGGACTAATGGTTAAGGTCTTAACTCTTACTCTGGACTAATGGTTAATGTCTTATCTCTTACTCTGGACTAATGGTTAAGGTCTTTACTCTTACTCTGGACTAATGGTTAAGGTCTTAACTCTTACTCTAGACTAATTGTTAAGGTCTTAACTCTTACTTTGGACAAATGGTTAAGGTCTTAACTCTTACTCTGGACTAATGGTTAAGGTCTTAACTCTTAGTCTGGCATCATGGTTAAGGTCTTAACTCTTACTCTGGACTAATGGTTAAGGTCTTACCTCTTACTCTGGCATCATGGTTAAGGTCTTAACTCTTACTCTGGCATCATGGTTAAGGTCTTAACACTTACTCTGGATTAATGGTTAAGGTCTTAACTCTTACTCTGGCATCATTGTTAAGGTCTTAGACTCTTACTCTGGCATCATGGTTAAGGTCTTAGACTCTTACTCTGGACTAATGGTTAAGGTCTTAACTCTTACTCTGGACTAATGGTTAAGGTCTTAACTCTTACTCTGGCATCATCGTTAAGGTCTTAACTCTTACTCTGGACTAATGGTTAAGGTCTTAAATCTTACTCTGGATTAATGGTTAAGGTCTTAACTCTTACTCTGGCATCATTGTTAAGGTCTTAACTCTTACTCTGGCATCATGGTTAAGGTCTTAGACTCTTACTCTGGACTAATGGTTAAGGTCTTAACTCTTACTCTGGTCTAATAGCTAAGGTCTTAACTCTTACTCTGGACTAATGGTTAAGGTCTTAACTCTTACTCTGGCATCATGGTTAAGGTCTTAGACTCTTACTCTGGACTAATGGTTAAGGTCTTAACTCTTGCTCTGGCATCATGGTTAAGGTCTTAACTCTTACTCTGGACTAATGGTTAAGGTCTTAACACTTACTCTGGATTAATGGTTAAGATCTTAACTCTTACTCTGGCATCATCGTTAAGGTCTTAACTCTTACTCTGGCATCATGGTTAACGTCTTAGACTCTTACTCTGGACTAATGGTTAAGGTCTTAACTCTTACTCTGGACTAATGGTTAAGGTCTTAACTCCTACTCTGGACTAATGGTTAAGGTCTTAACTCTTACTCTGGCATCATGGTTAAGGTCTTAACTCTGGCATCATGGTTAAGGTCTTAACTCTTCTCTGGACTAATGGTTAAGGTCTTAACTCTTACTCTGGCATCATGGTTAAGGTCTTAACTCTGGCATCATGGTTAAGGTCTTAACTCTTACTCTGGACTAATGGTTAAGGTCTTAACTCTTACTCTGGCATCATGGTTAAGGTCTTAGACTCATACTCTGGCATCATGGTTAAGGTCTTAACTCTTACTCTGGACTAATGGTTAAGGTCATAACTCTTACTCTGGCATCATGGTTAAGGTCTTAACTCTTACTCTGGCATCATGGTTAAGGTCTTAACTCTTACTCTGGCATCATGGTTAAGGTCTTAGACTCTTACTCTGGACTAATGGTTAAGGTCTTAACTCTTACTCTGGCATCATGGTTAAGGTCTTAACTCTTACTCTGGACTAATGATTAAGGTCTTAGACTCTTACTCTGGACTAATGGTTAAGGTCTTAACTCTTTCTCTGGGCTAATGGTTAAGGTCTTAGACTCTTACTCTGGCATCATGGTTAAGGTCTTAGACTCTTACTCTGGCATCAAGGTTAAGGTCTTAACTCTTACTCTGGCATCATGGTTAAGGTCTTAACTCTTACTCTGGACTAATGGTTAAGGTCTGAACTCTTACTCTGGCCTAATGGTTAAGGTCTTAAATCTTACTCTGGACTAATGGTTAAGGTCTTAACTCTTACCCTGGACTAATGGTTAAGGTCTTAACTCTTTCTCTGGGCTAATGGTTAAGGTCTTAGACTCTTACTCTGGCATCATGGTTAAGGTCTTAGACTCTTACTCTGGCATCAAGGTTAAGGTCTTAACTCTTACTCTGGCATCATGGTTAAGGTCTTAACTCTTACTCTGGACTAATGGTTAAGGTCTTAGACTCTTACTCTGGACTAATGGTTAAGGTCTTAACTCTTACTCTGGACTAATGGTTAAGGTCTTAACTCTTACTCGGGCATCATGGTTAAGGTCTTAAATCTTACTCTGGACTAATGGTTAAGGTCTTAACTCTTACTCTGGCATCATGGTTAAGGTCTTAACTCTTACTCTGGACTAATGGTTAAGGTCTTAACTCTTACTCTGGCATCATGGTTAAGGTCTTAACTCTTACTCTGGACTAATGGTTATGGTCTTAGACTCTTACTCTGGCATCATGTTTAAGGTCTTAACTCTTACTCTGGCATCATGGCTAAGGTCTTAACTCTTACTCTGGACTAATGGTTAAGGTCTTAACTCTTACTCTGGCATCATGGTTAAGGTCTTAACTCTTACTCTGGACTAATGGTTAAGGTCTTAACTCTTACTCTGGACTAATGGTTAAGGTCTTAGACTCTTACTCTGGCATCATGGTAAGGTCTTAACTCTTAACCTGGACTAATGGTTAAGGTCTTAGACTCTTACTCTGGACTAATTGTTAAGGTCTTAGACTCTTACTCTGGACTAATGGTTAAGGTCTTAACTCTTACTCTGGACTAATGGTTAATGTCTTATCTCTTACTCTGGACTAATGGTTAAGGTCTTTACTCTTACTCTGGACTAATGGTTAAGGTCTTAACTCTTACTCTGGACTAATGGTTAAGGTCTTAACTCTTACTCTAGACTAATTGTTAAGGTCTTAACTCTTACTTTGGACAAATGGTTAAGGTCTTAACTCTTACTCTGGACTAATGGTTAAGGTCTTAACTCTTAGTCTGGCATCATGGTTAAGGTCTTAACTCTTACTCTGGACTAATGGTTAAGGTCTTACCTCTTACTCTGGCATCATGGTTAAGGTCTTAACTCTTACTCTGGCATCATGGTTAAGGTCTTAACACTTACTCTGGATTAATGGTTAAGGTCTTAACTCTTACTCTGGCATCATTGTTAAGGTCTTAGACTCTTACTCTGGCATCATGGTTAAGGTCTTAGACTCTTACTCTGGACTAATGGTTAAGGTCTTAACTCTTACTCTGGACTAATGGTTAAGGTCTTAACTCTTACTCTGGCATCATCGTTAAGGTCTTAACTCTTACTCTGGACTAATGGTTAAGGTCTTAACTCTTACTCTGGATTAATGGTTAAGGTCTTAACTCTTACTCTGGCATCATTGTTAAGGTCTTAACTCTTACTCTGGCATCATGATTAAGGTCTTAACTCTTACTCTGGACTAATGATTAAGGTCTTAGACTCTTACTCTGGACTAATGGTTAAGGTCTTAACTCTTTCTCTGGGCTAATGGTTAAGGTCTTAGACTCTTACTCTGGCATCATGGTTAAGGTCTTAGACTCTTACTCTGGCATCAAGGTTAAGGTCTTAACTCTTACTCTGGCATCATGGTTAAGGTCTTAACTCTTACTCTGGACTAATGGTTAAGGTCTGAACTCTTACTCTGGCCTAATGGTTAAGGTCTTAAATCTTACTCTGGACTAATGGTTAAGGTCTTAACTCTTACCCTGGACTAATGGTTAAGGTCTTAACTCTTTCTCTGGGCTAATGGTTAAGGTCTTAGACTCTTACTCTGGCATCATGGTTAAGGTCTTAGACTCTTACTCTGGCATCAAGGTTAAGGTCTTAACTCTTACTCTGGCATCATGGTTAAGGTCTTAACTCTTACTCTGGACTAATGGTTAAGGTCTTAGACTCTTACTCTGGACTAATGGTTAAGGTCTTAACTCTTACTCTGGACTAATGGTTAAGGTCTTAACTCTTACTCGGGCATCATGGTTAAGGTCTTAAATCTTACTCTGGACTAATGGTTAAGGTCTTAACTCTTACTCTGGCATCATGGTTAAGGTCTTAACTCTTACTCTGGACTAATGGTTAAGGTCTTAACTCTTACTCTGGCATCATGGTTAAGGTCTTAACTCTTACTCTGGACTAATGGTTATGGTCTTAGACTCTTACTCTGGCATCATGTTTAAGGTCTTAACTCTTACTCTGGCATCATGGCTAAGGTCTTAACTCTTACTCTGGACTAATGGTTAAGGTCTTAACTCTTACTCTGGCATCATGGTTAAGGTCTTAACTCTTACTCTGGACTAATGGTTAAGGTCTTAACTCTTACTCTGGACTAATGGTTAAGGTCTTAGACTCTTACTCTGGCATCATGGTAAGGTCTTAACTCTTAACCTGGACTAATGGTTAAGGTCTTAGACTCTTACTCTGGACTAATTGTTAAGGTCTTAGACTCTTACTCTGGACTAATGGTTAAGGTCTTAACTCTTACTCTGGACTAATGGTTAATGTCTTATCTCTTACTCTGGACTAATGGTTAAGGTCTTTACTCTTACTCTGGACTAATGGTTAAGGTCTTAACTCTTACTCTGGACTAATGGTTAAGGTCTTAACTCTTACTCTAGACTAATTGTTAAGGTCTTAACTCTTACTTTGGACAAATGGTTAAGGTCTTAACTCTTACTCTGGACTAATGGTTAAGGTCTTAACTCTTAGTCTGGCATCATGGTTAAGGTCTTAACTCTTACTCTGGACTAATGGTTAAGGTCTTACCTCTTACTCTGGCATCATGGTTAAGGTCTTAACTCTTACTCTGGCATCATGGTTAAGGTCTTAACACTTACTCTGGATTAATGGTTAAGGTCTTAACTCTTACTCTGGCATCATTGTTAAGGTCTTAGACTCTTACTCTGGCATCATGGTTAAGGTCTTAGACTCTTACTCTGGACTAATGGTTAAGGTCTTAACTCTTACTCTGGACTAATGGTTAAGGTCTTAACTCTTACTCTGGCATCATCGTTAAGGTCTTACCTCTTACTCTGGACTAATGGTTAAGGTCTTAACTCTTACTCTGGATTAATGGTTAAGGTCTTAACTCTTACTCTGGCATCATTGTTAAGGTCTTAACTCTTACTCTGGCATCATGGTTAAGGTCTTAGACTCTTACTCTGGACTAATGGTTAAGGTCTTAACTCTTACTCTGGTCTAATAGCTAAGGTCTTAACTCTTACTCTGGACTAATGGTTAAGGTCTTAACTCTTACTCTGGCATCATGGTTAAGGTCTTAGACTCTTACTCTGGACTAATGGTTAAGGTCTTAACTCTTGCTCTGGCATCATGGTTAAGGTCTTAACTCTTACTCTGGACTAATGGTTAAGGTCTTAACTCTTACTCTGGACTAATGGTTAAGGTCTTAGTCTCTTACTCTGGCATCATGGTTAAGGTCTTAACTCTTACTCTGAACTAATGGTTAAGGCCTTAACTCTTACTCTGGCATCATGGTTAAGGTCTTAACTCTTACTCTGGACTAATGGTTAAGGTCTTAACTCTTACTCTGGCATCACAGTTAAGGTCTTAACTCTTACTCTGGACTAATGGTTAAGGTCTTAACTCTTACTCTGGACTAATGGTTAAGGTCTTAACTCTTACTCTAGCATCATGGTTAAGGTCTTAACTCTTACTCTGGACTAATGGTTAAGGTCTTAACTCTTACTCTGGCATCATGGTTAAGGTCTTAACTCTTACTCTGGACTAATGGTTAAGGTCTTAACTCTTACTCTGGACTAATGGTTAAGGTCTTAACTCTTACTCTGGCATCATGGTTAAGGTCTTAATTCTTACTCTGGACTAATGGTTAAGGTCTTAACTCTTACTCTGGGCTAATTATTAAGGTCTTAACTCTTACTCTGGCATCATGGTTAAGGTCTTAACTCCTACTCTGGACTAATGGTTAAGGACTTAACTCTTACTCTGGACTAATGGTTAAGGTCTTAACTCTTACTCTAGACTAATGGTTAAGGTTTAACTCTTACTCTGGCATCATGGTTAAGGTCTTCGACTCTTTCTCTGGGCTAATGATTAAGGTCTTAACTCTTACTCTGGCATCATGGGTAAGGTCTTAACTCTTACTCTGGACTAATGGTTAAGGTCTTAACTCTTACTCTGGACTAATGGAACTCTTACTCTAGACTAATGGTTAAGGTTTTAACTCTTACTCTGGCATCATGGTTAAGTTCCTAACTCTTACTGTGGCCTATTGGTTAAGGTCCTAACACTTACTCTGGATTAATGGTTAAGGTCTTAACTCTTACTCTGGCATCATGGTTAAGGTCTTAGACTCTTACTCTGGACTAATAGTTAAGGTCTTAACTCTTACTCTGGCATCATGGTTAAGGTCTTAACTCTTACTCAGGACTAATGGTTAAGGTCTTAGACTCTTACTCTGGACTAATGGTTAAGGTCTTAACTCTTTCTCTGGGCTAATGGTTAAGGTCTTAGACTCTTACTCTGGCATCATGGTTAAGGTCTTAGACTCTTACACTGGCATCAAGGTTAAGGTCTTAACTCTTACTCTGGCATCATGGTTAAGGTCTTAGACTCTTACTCTGGCATCAAGGTTAAGGTCTTAACTCTTACTCTGGCATCATGGTTAAGGTCTTAACTCTTACTCTGGCATCATGGTTAAGGTCTTAACTCTTACTCTGGACTAATGGTTAAGGTCTTAACACTTACTCTGGATTAATGGTTAAGATCTTAACTCTTACTCTGGCATCATCGTTAAGGTCTTAACTCTTACTCTGGCATCATGGTTAAGGTCTTAGACTCTTACTCTGGACTAATGGTTAAGGTCTTAACTCTTACTCTGGACCAATGGTTAAGGTCTTAACTCTTACTCTGGCATCATCGTTAAGGTCTTAACACTTACTCTGGCATCATGGTTAAGGTCTTACCTCTTACTCTGGACTAATAGTTAAGGTCTTAACTCTTACTCTGGACTAATGGTTAAGGTCTTAACTCTTACTCTGGCATCATGGTTAAGGTCTTAACTCTGGCATCATGGTTAAGGTCTTAACTCTTACTCTGGCATCATGGTTAAGGTCTTAAATCTTACTCTGGACTAATGGTTAAGGTCTTAACTCGTACTCTGGCATCATGGTTAAGGTCTTAACTCTTACTCTGGACTAATGGTTAAGGTCTTAACTCTTACTCTGGCATCATGGTTAAGGTCTTAACTCTTACTCTGGACTAATGGTTATGGTCTTAGACTCTTACTCTGGCATCATGTTTAAGGTCTTAACTCTTACTCTGGCATCATGGCTAAGGTCTTAACTCTTACTCTGGACTAATGGTTAAGGTCTTAACTCTTACTCTGGAATCATGGTTAAGGTCTTAACTCTTACTCTGGACTAATGGTTAAGGTCTTAACTCTGACTCTGGACTAATGGTTAAGGTCTTAGACTCTTACTCTGGCATCATGGTAAGGTCTTAACTCTTACTCTGGACTAATGGTTAAGGTCTTAGACTCTTACTCTGGACTAATTGTTAAGGTCTTAGACTCTTACTCTGGACTAATGGTTAAGGTCTTAACTCTTACTCTGGACTAATGGTTAATGTCTTATCTCTTACTCTGGACTAATGGTTAAGGTCTTAACTCTTACTCTGGACTAATGGTTAAGGTCTTAACTCTTACTCTGGACTAATGGTTAAGGTCTTAACTCTTACTCTAGACTAATTGTTAAGGTCTTAACTCTTACTTTGGACAAATGGTTAAGGTCTTAACTCTTACTCTGGACTAATGGTTAAGGTCTTAACTCTTAGTCTGGCATCATGGTTAAGGTCTTAACTCTTACTCTGGACTAATGGTTAAGGTCTTACCTCTTACTCTGGCATCATGGTTAAGGTCTTAACTCTTACTCTGGCATCATGGTTAAGATCTTAACACTTACTCTGGATTAATGGTTAAGGTCTTAACTCTTACTCTGGCATCATTGTTAAGGTCTTAGACTCTTACTCTGGCATCATGGTTAAGGTCTTAGACTCTTACTCTGGACTAATGGTTAAGGTCTTAACTCTTACTCTGGACTAATGGTTAAGGTCTTAACTCTTACTCTGGCATCATCGTTAAGGTCTTAACTCTTACTCTGGACTAATGGTTAAGGTCTTAACTCTTACTCTGGATTAATGGTTAAGGTCTTAACTCTTACTCTGGCATCATTGTTAAGGTCTTAACTCTTACTCTGGCATCATGGTTTAGGTCTTAGACTCTTACTCTGGACTAATGGTTAAGGTCTTAACTCTTACTCTGGTCTAATAGCTAAGGTCTTAACTCTTACTCTGGACTAATGGTTAAGGTCTTAACTCTTACTCTGGCATCATGGTTAAGGTCTTAGACTCTTACTCTGGACTAATGGTTAAGGTCTTAACTCTTGCTCTGGCATCATGGTTAAGGTCTTAACTCTTACTCTGGCATCATGGTTAAGGTCTTAACTCTTACTCTGGACTAATGGTTAAGGTCTTAGACTCTTACTCTGGACTAATGGTTAAGGTCTTAACTCTTACTCTGGACTAATGATTAAGGTCTTAACTCTTACTCTGGCATCATGGTTAAGGTCTTAACTCTTACTCTGGACTAATGGTTAAGGTCTTAACTCTTACTCTGGCATCATGGTTAAGGTCTTAACTCTTACTCTGGACTAATGGTTATGGTCTTAGACTCTTACTCTGGCATCATGTTTAAGGTCTTAACTCTTACTCTGGCATCATGGCTAAGGTCTTAACTCTTACTCTGGACTAATGGTTAAGGTCTTAACTCTTACTCTGGCATCATGGTTAAGGTCTTAACTCTTACTCTGGACTAATGGTTAAGGTCTTAACTCTTACTCTGGACTAATGGTTAAGGTCTTAGACTCCTACTCTGGCATCATGGTAAGGTCTTAACTCTTACTCTGGACTAATGGTTAAGGTCTTAGACTCTTACTCTGGACTAATTGTTAAGGTCTTAGACTCTTACTCTGGACTAATGGTTAAGGTCTTAACTCTTACTCTGGACTAATGGTTAATGTCTTATCTCTTACTCTGGACTAATGGTTAAGGTCTTAACTCTTACTCTGGACTAATGGTTAAGGTCTTAACTCTTACTCTGGACTAATGGTTAAGGTCTTAACTCTTACTCTAGACTAATTGTTAAGGTCTTAACTCTTACTTTGGACAAATGGTTAAGGTCTTAACTCTTACTCTGGACTAATGGTTAAGGTCTTAACTCTTAGTCTGGCATCATGGTTAAGGTCTTAACTCTTACTCTGGACTAATGGTTAAGGTCTTAACTCTTACTCTGGCATCATGGTTAAGGTCTTAACACTTACTCTGGATTAATGGTTAAGGTCTTAACTCTTACTCTGGCATCATTGTTAAGGTCTTAGACTCTTACTCTGGCATCATGGTTAAGGTCTTAGACTCTTACTCTGGACTAATGGTTAAGGTCTTAACTCATACTCTGGACTAATGGTTAAGGTCTTAACTCTTACTCTGGCATCATCGTTAAGGTCTTAACTCTTACTCTGGACTAATGGTTAAGGTCTTAACTCTTACTCTGGATTAATGGTTAAGGTCTTAACTCTTACTCTGGCATCATTGTTAAGGTCTTAACTCTTACTCTGGCATCATGGTTAAGGTCTTAGACTCTTACTCTGGACTAATGGTTAAGGTCTTAACTCTTACTCTGGTCTAATAGCTAAGGTCTTAACTCTTACTCTGGACTAATGGTTAAGGTCTTAACTCTTACTCTGGCATCATGGTTAAGGTCTTAGACTCTTACTCTGGACTAATGGTTAAGGTCTTAACTCTTGCTCTGGCATCATGGTTAAGGTCTTAACTCTTACTCTGGACTAATGGTTAAGGTCTTAACTCTTACTCTGGACTAATGGTTAAGGTCTTAGTCTCTTACTCTGGCATCATGGTAAAGGTCTTAACTCTTACTCTGAACTAATGGTTAAGGTCTTAACTCTTACTCTGGCATCATGGTTAAGGTCTTAACTCTTACTCTGGCATCATGGTTAAGGTCTTAACTCTTACTCTGGACTAATGGTTAAGGTCTTAACTCTTACTCTGGCATCACAGTTAAGGTCTTAACTCTTACTCTGGACTAATGGTTAAGGTCTTAACTCTTACTCTGGACTAATGGTTAAGGTCTTAACTCTTACTCTAGACTAATGGTTAAGGTTGAACTCTTACTCTGGCATCATGGTTAAGGTCTTCGACTCTTTCTCTGGGCTAATGATTAAGGTCTTAACTCTTACTCTGGCATCATGGGTAAGGTCTTAACTCTTACTCTGGACTAATGGAACTCTTACTCTAGACTAATGGTTAAGGTTTTAACTCTTACTCTGGCATCATGGTTAAGTTCCTAACTCTTACTGTGGCCTATTGGTTAAGGTCCTAACACTTACTCTGGATTAATGGTTAAGGTCTTAACTCTTACTCTGGCATCATGGTTAAGGTCTTAGACTCTTACTCTGGACTAATAGTTAAGGTCTTAACTCTTACTCTGGCATCATGGTTAAGGTCTTAACTCTTACTCAGGACTAATGGTTAAGGTCTTAGACTCTTACTCTGGACTAATGGTTAAGGTCTTAACTCTTTCTCTGGGCTAATGGTTAAGGTCTTAGACTCTTACTCTGGCATCATGGTTAAGGTCTTAGACTCTTACACTGGCATCAAGGTTAAGGTCTTAACTCTTACTCTGGCATCATGGTTAAGGTCTTAGACTCTTACTCTGGCATCATGGTTAAGGTCTTAGACTCTTACACTGGCATCAAGGTTAAGGTTTTAACTCTTACTCTGGCATCATGGTTAAGGTCTTAGACTCTTACTCTGGACTAATGGTTAAGGTCTTAACTCTTACTCTGGACTAATGGTTAAGGTCTTAACTCTTACTCTGGCATCATGGTTAAGGTCTTAACACTTACTCTGGCATCATGGTTAAGGTCTTAACTCTTACTCTGGACTAATGGTTAAGGTCTTAACTCTTACTCTGGACTAATGGTTAAGGTCTTAACTCTTACTCTGGCATCATGGTTAAGGTCTTAACTCTGGCATCATGGTTAAGGTCTTAACTCTTACTCTGGACTAATGGTTAAGGTCTTAATTCTTACTCTGGCATCATGGTTAAGGTCTTAGACTCATACTCTGGCATCATGGTTAAGGTCTTAATTCTTACTCTGGACTAATGGTTAAGGTCTTAACTCTTGCTCTGGCATCATGGTTAAGGTCTTAACTCTTACTCTGGCATCATGGTTAATGTCTTAACTCTTACTCTGGACTAATGGTTAAGGTCTTAACTCTTACTCTGGCATCATGGTTAAGGTCTTAGACTCTTACTCTGGACTAATGGTTAAGGTCTTAACTCTTACTCTGGCATCATGGTTAAGGTCTTAACTCTTACTCTGGACTAATGGTTAAGGTCTTATCTCTTACTCTGGCATCATGGTTAAGGTCTTAACTCTTACTCTGTACTCGTGGTTAAGGTCTTAACTCTTACTCTGGCATCATGTTTAAGGTCTTAACTCTTACTCTGGACTAATGGTTAAGGTCTTAACTCTTACTCTGGACTAATGGTTAAGGTCTTAACTCTTACTCTGGCATCATGGTTAAGGTCTTAACTCTTACTCTGGACTAATGGTTAAGGTCTTAACTCTTACTCTGGACTAATGGTTAAGGTCTTAGACTCTTACTCTGGCATCATGTTTAAGGTCTTAACTCTTACTCTGGACTAATGGTTTAGGTCTTAACTCTTACTCTGGATTAATGGTTAAGGTCTTAACTCTTACTCTGGCATCATGGTTAAGGTCTTAACTCTTACTCTGGACTAATGGTTAAGGTCTTAACTCTTACTCTGGACTAATGGTTAAGGTCTTAGACTCTTACTCTGGCATCATGGTAAGGTCTTAACTCTTAACCTGGACTAATGGTTAAGGTCTTAGACTCTTACTCTGGACTAATTGTTAAGGTCTTAGACTCTTACTCTGGACTAATGGTTAAGGTCTTAACTCTTACTCTGGACTAATGGTTAATGTCTTATCTCTTACTCTGGACTAATGGTTAAGGTCTTTACTCTTACTCTGGACTAATGGTTAAGGTCTTAACTCTTACTCTAGACTAATTGTTAAGGTCTTAACTCTTACTTTGGACAAATGGTTAAGGTCTTAACTCTTACTCTGGACTAATGGTTAAGGTCTTAACTCTTAGTCTGGCATCATGGTTAAGGTCTTAACTCTTACTCTGGACTAATGGTTAAGGTCTTACCTCTTACTCTGGCATCATGGTTAAGGTCTTAACTCTTACTCTGGCATCATGGTTAAGGTCTTAACACTTACTCTGGATTAATGGTTAAGGTCTTAACTCTTACTCTGGCATCATTGTTAAGGTCTTAGACTCTTACTCTGGCATCATGGTTAAGGTCTTAGACTCTTACTCTGGACTAATGGTTAAGGTCTTAACTCTTACTCTGGACTAATGGTTAAGGTCTTAACTCTTACTCTGGCATCATCGTTAAGGTCTTAACTCTTACTCTGGACTAATGGTTAAGGTCTTAAATCTTACTCTGGATTAATGGTTAAGGTCTTAACTCTTACTCTGGCATCATTGTTAAGGTCTTAACTCTTACTCTGGCATCATGGTTAAGGTCTTAGACTCTTACTCTGGACTAATGGTTAAGGTCTTAACTCTTACTCTGGTCTAATAGCTAAGGTCTTAACTCTTACTCTGGACTAATGGTTAAGGTCTTAACTCTTACTCTGGCATCATGGTTAAGGTCTTAGACTCTTACTCTGGACTAATGGTTAAGGTCTTAACTCTTGCTCTGGCATCATGGTTAAGGTCTTAACTCTTACTCTGGACTAATGGTTAAGGTCTTAACTCTTACTCTGGACTAATGGTTAAGGTCTTAGTCTCTTACTCTGGCATCATGGTTAAGGTCTTAACTCTTACTCTGAACTAATGGTTAAGGCCTTAACTCTTACTCTGGCATCATGGTTAAGGTCTTAACTCTTACTCTGGACTAATGGTTAAGGTCTTAACTCTTACTCTGGCATCACAGTTAAGGTCTTAACTCTTACTCTGGACTAATGGTTAAGGTCTTAACTCTTACTCTGGACTAATGGTTAAGGTCTTAACTCTTACTCTAGCATCATGGTTAAGGTTCTTAACTCTTACTCTGGACTAATGGTTAAGGTCTTAACTCTTACTCTGGCATCATGGTTAAGGTCTTAACTCTTACTCTGGACTAATGGTTAAGGTCTTAACTCTTACTCTGGACTAATGGTTAAGGTCTTAACTCTTACTCTGGCATCATGGTTAAGGTCTTAATTCTTACTCTGGACTAATGGTTAAGGTCTTAACTCTTACTCTGGGCTAATTATTAAGGTCTTAACTCTTACTCTGGCATCATGGTTAAGGTCTTAACTCCTACTCTGGACTAATGGTTAAGGACTTAACTCTTACTCTGGACTAATGGTTAAGGTCTTAACTCTTACTCTAGACTAATGGTTAAGGTTTAACTCTTACTCTGGCATCATGGTTAAGGTCTTCGACTCTTTCTCTGGGCTAATGATTAAGGTCTTAACTCTTACTCTGGCATCATGGGTAAGGTCTTAACTCTTACTCTGGACTAATGGTTAAGGTCTTAACTCTTACTCTGGACTAATGGAACTCTTACTCTAGACTAATGGTTAAGGTTTTAACTCTTACTCTGGCATCATGGTTAAGTTCCTAACTCTTACTGTGGCCTATTGGTTAAGGTCCTAACACTTACTCTGGATTAATGGTTAAGGTCTTAACTCTTACTCTGGCATCATGGTTAAGGTCTTAGACTCTTACTCTGGACTAATAGTTAAGGTCTTAACTCTTACTCTGGCATCATGGTTAAGGTCTTAACTCTTACTCAGGACTAATGGTTAAGGTCTTAGACTCTTACTCTGGACTAATGGTTAAGGTCTTAACTCTTTCTCTGGGCTAATGGTTAAGGTCTTAGACTCTTACTCTGGCATCATGGTTAAGGTCTTAGACTCTTACACTGGCATCAAGGTTAAGGTCTTAACTCTTACTCTGGCATCATGGTTAAGGTCTTAGACTCTTACTCTGGCATCAAGGTTAAGGTCTTAACTCTTACTCTGGCATCATGGTTAAGGTCTTAACTCTTACTCTGGCATCATGGTTAAGGTCTTAACTCTTACTCTGGACTAATGGTTAAGGTCTTAACACTTACTCTGGATTAATGGTTAAGATCTTAACTCTTACTCTGGCATCATCGTTAAGGTCTTAACTCTTACTCTGGCATCATGGTTAAGGTCTTAGACTCTTACTCTGGACTAATGGTTAAGGTCTTAACTCTTACTCTGGACCAATGGTTAAGGTCTTAACTCTTACTCTGGCATCATCGTTAAGGTCTTAACACTTACTCTGGCATCATGGTTAAGGTCTTACCTCTTACTCTGGACTAATAGTTAAGGTCTTAACTCTTACTCTGGACTAATGGTTAAGGTCTTAACTCTTACTCTGGCATCATGGTTAAGGTCTTAACTCTGGCATCATAGTTAAGGTCTTAACTCTTACTCTGGCATCATGGTTAAGGTCTTAAATCTTACTCTGGACAAATGGTTAAGGTCTTAACTCGTACTCTGGCATCATGGTTAAGGTCTTAACTCTTACTCTGGACTAATGGTTAAGGTCTTAACTCTTACTCTGGCATCATGGTTAAGGTCTTAACTCTTACTCTGGACTAATGGTTATGGTCTTAGACTCTTACTCTGGCATCATGTTTAAGGTCTTAACTCTTACTCTGGCATCATGGCTAAGGTCTTAACTCTTACTCTGGACTAATGGTTAAGGTCTTAACTCTTACTCTGGAATCATGGTTAAGGTCTTAACTCTTACTCTGGACTAATGGTTAAGGTCTTAACTCTGACTCTGGACTAATGGTTAAGGTCTTAGACTCTTACTCTGGCATCATGGTAAGGTCTTAACTCTTACTCTGGACTAATGGTTAAGGTCTTAGACTCTTACTCTGGACTAATTGTTAAGGTCTTAGACTCTTACTCTGGACTAATGGTTAAGGTCTTAACTCTTACTCTGGACTAATGGTTAATGTCTTATCTCTTACTCTGGACTAATGGTTAAGGTCTTAACTCTTACTCTGGACTAATGGTTAAGGTCTTAACTCTTACTCTAGACTAATTGTTAAGGTCTTAACTCTTACTTTGGACAAATGGTTAAGGTCTTAACTCTTACTCTGGACTAATGGTTAAGGTCTTAACTCTTAGTCTGGCATCATGGTTAAGGTCTTAACTCTTACTCTGGACTAATGGTTAAGGTCTTACCTCTTACTCTGGCATCATGGTTAAGGTCTTAACTCTTACTCTGGCATCATGGTTAAGATCTTAACACTTACTCTGGATTAATGGTTAAGGTCTTAACTCTTACTCTGGCATCATTGTTAAGGTCTTAGACTCTTACTCTGGCATCATGGTTAAGGTCTTAGACTCTTACTCTGGACTAATGGTTAAGGTCTTAACTCTTACTCTGGACTAATGGTTAAGGTCTTAACTCTTACTCTGGCATCATCGTTAAGGTCTTAACTCTTACTCTGGACTAATGGTTAAGGTCTTAACTCTTACTCTGGATTAATGGTTAAGGTCTTAACTCTTACTCTGGCATCATTGTTAAGGTCTTAACTCTTACTCTGGCATCATGGTTTGGGTCTTAGACTCTTACTCTGGACTAATGGTTAAGGTCTTAACTCTTACTCTGGTCTAATAGCTAAGGTCTTAACTCTTACTCTGGACTAATGGTTAAGGTCTTAACTCTTACTCTGGCATCATGGTTAAGGTCTTAGACTCTTACTCTGGACTAATGGTTAAGGTCTTAACTCTTGCTCTGGCATCATGGTTAAGGTCTTAACTCTTACTCTGGCATCATGGTTAAGGTCTTAACTCTTACTCTGGACTAATGGTTAAGGTCTTAGACTCTTACTCTGGACTAATGGTTAAGGTCTTAACTCTTACTCTGGACTAATGGTTAAGGTCTTAACTCTTACTCTGGCATCATGGTTAAGGTCTTAACTCTTACTCTGGACTAATGGTTAAGGTCTTAACTCTTACTCTGGCATCATGGTTAAGGTCTTAACTCTTACTCTGGACTAATGGTTATGGTCTTAGACTCTTACTCTGGCATCATGTTTAAGGTCTTAACTCTTACTCTGGCATCATGGCTAAGGTCTTAACTCTTACTCTGGACTAATGGTTAAGGTCTTAACTCTTACTCTGGCATCATGGTTAAGGTCTTAACTCTTACTCTGGACTAATGGTTAAGGTCTTAACTCTTACTCTGGACTAATGGTTAAGGTCTTAGACTCTTACTCTGGCATCATGGTAAGGTCTTAACTCTTACTCTGGACTAATGGTTAAGGTCTTAGTCTCTTACTCTGGACTAATTGTTAAGGTCTTAGACTCTTACTCTGGACTAATGGTTAAGGTCTTAACTCTTACTCTGGACTAATGGTTAATGTCTTATCTCTTACTCTGGACTAATGGTTAAGGTCTTAACTCTTACTCTGGACTAATGGTTAAGGTCTTAACTCTTACTCTGGACTAATGGTTAAGGTCTTAACTCTTACTCTAGACTAATTGTTAAGGTCTTAACTCTTACTTTGGACAAATGGTTAAGGTCTTAACTCTTACTCTGGACTAATGGTTAAGGTCTTAACTCTTAGTCTGGCATCATGGTTAAGGTCTTAACTCTTACTCTGGACTAATGGTTAAGGTCTTAACTCTTACTCTGGCATCATGGTTAAGGTCTTAACACTTACTCTGGATTAATGGTTAAGGTCTTAACTCTTACTCTGGCATCATTGTTAAGGTCTTAGACTCTTACTCTGGCATCATGGTTAAGGTCTTAGACTCTTACTCTGGACTAATGGTTAAGGTCTTAACTCATACTCTGGACTAATGGTTAAGGTCTTAACTCTTACTCTGGCATCATCGTTAAGGTCTTAACTCTTACTCTGGACTAATGGTTAAGGTCTTAACTCTTACTCTGGACTAATGGTTAAGGTCTTAGACTCTTACTCTGGCATCATGGTAAGGTCTTAACTCTTAACCTGGACTAATGGTTAAGGTCTTAGACTCTTACTCTGGACTAATTGTTAAGGTCTTAGACTCTTACTCTGGACTAATGGTTAAGGTCTTAACTCTTACTCTGGACTAATGGTTAATGTCTTATCTCTTACTCTGGACTAATGGTTAAGGTCTTTACTCTTACTCTGGACTAATGGTTAAGGTCTTAACTCTTACTCTGGACTAATGGTTAAGGTCTTAACTCTTACTCTAGACTAATTGTTAAGGTCTTAACTCTTACTTTGGACAAATGGTTAAGGTCTTAACTCTTACTCTGGACTAATGGTTAAGGTCTTAACTCTTAGTCTGGCATCATGGTTAAGGTCTTAACTCTTACTCTGGACTAATGGTTAAGGTCTTACCTCTTACTCTGGCATCATGGTTAAGGTCTTAACTCTTACTCTGGCATCATGGTTAAGGTCTTAACACTTACTCTGGATTAATGGTTAAGGTCTTAACTCTTACTCTGGCATCATTGTTAAGGTCTTAGACTCTTACTCTGGCATCATGGTTAAGGTCTTAGACTCTTACTCTGGACTAATGGTTAAGGTCTTAACTCTTACTCTGGACTAATGGTTAAGGTCTTAACTCTTACTCTGGCATCATCGTTAAGGTCTTACCTCTTACTCTGGACTAATGGTTAAGGTCTTAACTCTTACTCTGGATTAATGGTTAAGGTCTTAACTCTTACTCTGGCATCATTGTTAAGGTCTTAACTCTTACTCTGGCATCATGGTTAAGGTCTTAGACTCTTACTCTGGACTAATGGTTAAGGTCTTAACTCTTACTCTGGTCTAATAGCTAAGGTCTTAACTCTTACTCTGGACTAATGGTTAAGGTCTTAACTCTTACTCTGGCATCATGGTTAAGGTCTTAGACTCTTACTCTGGACTAATGGTTAAGGTCTTAACTCTTGCTCTGGCATCATGGTTAAGGTCTTAACTCTTACTCTGGACTAATGGTTAAGGTCTTAACTCTTACTCTGGACTAATGGTTAAGGTCTTAGTCTCTTACTCTGGCATCATGGTTAAGGTCTTAACTCTTACTCTGAACTAATGGTTAAGGCCTTAACTCTTACTCTGGCATCATGGTTAAGGTCTTAACTCTTACTCTGGACTAATGGTTAAGGTCTTAACTCTTACTCTGGCATCACAGTTAAGGTCTTAACTCTTACTCTGGACTAATGGTTAAGGTCTTAACTCTTACTCTGGACTAATGGTTAAGGTCTTAACTCTTACTCTAGCATCATGGTTAAGGTCTTAACTCTTACTCTGGACTAATGGTTAAGGTCTTAACTCTTACTCTGGCATCATGGTTAAGGTCTTAACTCTTACTCTGGACTAATGGTTAAGGTCTTAACTCTTACTCTGGACTAATGGTTAAGGTCTTAACTCTTACTCTGGCATCATGGTTAAGGTCTTAATTCTTACTCTGGACTAATGGTTAAGGTCTTAACTCTTACTCTGGGCTAATTATTAAGGTCTTAACTCTTACTCTGGCATCATGGTTAAGGTCTTAACTCCTACTCTGGACTAATGGTTAAGGACTTAACTCTTACTCTGGACTAATGGTTAAGGTCTTAACTCTTACTCTAGACTAATGGTTAAGGTTTAACTCTTACTCTGGCATCATGGTTAAGGTCTTCGACTCTTTCTCTGGGCTAATGATTAAGGTCTTAACTCTTACTCTGGCATCATGGGTAAGGTCTTAACTCTTACTCTGGACTAATGGTTAAGGTCTTAACTCTTACTCTGGACTAATGGAACTCTTACTCTAGACTAATGGTTAAGGTTTTAACTCTTACTCTGGCATCATGGTTAAGTTCCTAACTCTTACTGTGGCCTATTGGTTAAGGTCCTAACACTTACTCTGGATTAATGGTTAAGGTCTTAACTCTTACTCTGGCATCATGGTTAAGGTCTTAGACTCTTACTCTGGACTAATAGTTAAGGTCTTAACTCTTACTCTGGCATCATGGTTAAGGTCTTAACTCTTACTCAGGACTAATGGTTAAGGTCTTAGACTCTTACTCTGGACTAATGGTTAAGGTCTTAACTCTTTCTCTGGGCTAATGGTTAAGGTCTTAGACTCTTACTCTGGCATCATGGTTAAGGTCTTAGACTCTTACACTGGCATCAAGGTTAAGGTCTTAACTCTTACTCTGGCATCATGGTTAAGGTCTTAGACTCTTACTCTGGCATCAAGGTTAAGGTCTTAACTCTTACTCTGGCATCATGGTTAAGGTCTTAACTCTTACTCTGGCATCATGGTTAAGGTCTTAACTCTTACTCTGGACTAATGGTTAAGGTCTTAACACTTACTCTGGATTAATGGTTAAGATCTTAACTCTTACTCTGGCATCATCGTTAAGGTCTTAACTCTTACTCTGGCATCATGGTTAAGGTCTTAGACTCTTACTCTGGACTAATGGTTAAGGTCTTAACTCTTACTCTGGACCAATGGTTAAGGTCTTAACTCTTACTCTGGCATCATCGTTAAGGTCTTAACACTTACTCTGGCATCATGGTTAAGGTCTTACCTCTTACTCTGGACTAATAGTTAAGGTCTTAACTCTTACTCTGGACTAATGGTTAAGGTCTTAACTCTTACTCTGGCATCATGGTTAAGGTCTTAACTCTGGCATCATGGTTAAGGTCTTAACTCTTACTCTGGCATCATGGTTAAGGTCTTAAATCTTACTCTGGACTAATGGTTAAGGTCTTAACTCGTACTCTGGCATCATGGTTAAGGTCTTAACTCTTACTCTGGACTAATGGTTAAGGTCTTAACTCTTACTCTGGCATCATGGTTAAGGTCTTAACTCTTACTCTGGACTAATGGTTATGGTCTTAGACTCTTACTCTGGCATCATGTTTAAGGTCTTAACTCTTACTCTGGCATCATGGCTAAGGTCTTAACTCTTACTCTGGACTAATGGTTAAGGTCTTAACTCTTACTCTGGAATCATGGTTAAGGTCTTAACTCTTACTCTGGACTAATGGTTAAGGTCTTAACTCTGACTCTGGACTAATGGTTAAGGTCTTAGACTCTTACTCTGGCATCATGGTAAGGTCTTAACTCTTACTCTGGACTAATGGTTAAGGTCTTAGACTCTTACTCTGGACTAATTGTTAAGGTCTTAGACTCTTACTCTGGACTAATGGTTAAGGTCTTAACTCTTACTCTGGACTAATGGTTAATGTCTTATCTCTTACTCTGGACTAATGGTTAAGGTCTTAACTCTTACTCTGGACTAATGGTTAAGGTCTTAACTCTTACTCTGGACTAATGGTTAAGGTCTTAACTCTTACTCTAGACTAATTGTTAAGGTCTTAACTCTTACTTTGGACAAATGGTTAAGGTCTTAACTCTTACTCTGGACTAATGGTTAAGGTCTTAACTCTTAGTCTGGCATCATGGTTAAGGTCTTAACTCTTACTCTGGACTAATGGTTAAGGTCTTACCTCTTACTCTGGCATCATGGTTAAGGTCTTAACTCTTACTCTGGCATCATGGTTAAGATCTTAACACTTACTCTGGATTAATGGTTAAGGTCTTAACTCTTACTCTGGCATCATTGTTAAGGTCTTAGACTCTTACTCTGGCATCATGGTTAAGGTCTTAGACTCTTACTCTGGACTAATGGTTAAGGTCTTAACTCTTACTCTGGACTAATGGTTAAGGTCTTAACTCTTACTCTGGCATCATCGTTAAGGTCTTAACTCTTACTCTGGACTAATGGTTAAGGTCTTAACTCTTACTCTGGATTAATGGTTAAGGTCTTAACTCTTACTCTGGCATCATTGTTAAGGTCTTAACTCTTACTCTGGCATCATGGTTTAGGTCTTAGACTCTTACTCTGGACTAATGGTTAAGGTCTTAACTCTTACTCTGGTCTAATAGCTAAGGTCTTAACTCTTACTCTGGACTAATGGTTAAGGTCTTAACTCTTACTCTGGCATCATGGTTAAGGTCTTAGACTCTTACTCTGGACTAATGGTTAAGGTCTTAACTCTTGCTCTGGCATCATGGTTAAGGTCTTAACTCTTACTCTGGCATCATGGTTAAGGTCTTAACTCTTACTCTGGACTAATGGTTAAGGTCTTAGACTCTTACTCTGGACTAATGGTTAAGGTCTTAACTCTTACTCTGGACTAATGATTAAGGTCTTAACTCTTACTCTGGCATCATGGTTAAGGTCTTAACTCTTACTCTGGACTAATGGTTAAGGTCTTAACTCTTACTCTGGCATCATGGTTAAGGTCTTAACTCTTACTCTGGACTAATGGTTATGGTCTTAGACTCTTACTCTGGCATCATGTTTAAGGTCTTAACTCTTACTCTGGCATCATGGCTAAGGTCTTAACTCTTACTCTGGACTAATGGTTAAGGTCTTAACTCTTACTCTGGCATCATGGTTAAGGTCTTAACTCTTACTCTGGACTAATGGTTAAGGTCTTAACTCTTACTCTGGACTAATGGTTAAGGTCTTAGACTCCTACTCTGGCATCATGGTAAGGTCTTAACTCTTACTCTGGACTAATGGTTAAGGTCTTAGACTCTTACTCTGGACTAATTGTTAAGGTCTTAGACTCTTACTCTGGACTAATGGTTAAGGTCTTAACTCTTACTCTGGACTAATGGTTAATGTCTTATCTCTTACTCTGGACTAATGGTTAAGGTCTTAACTCTTACTCTGGACTAATGGTTAAGGTCTTAACTCTTACTCTGGACTAATGGTTAAGGTCTTAACTCTTACTCTAGACTAATTGTTAAGGTCTTAACTCTTACTTTGGACAAATGGTTAAGGTCTTAACTCTTACTCTGGACTAATGGTTAAGGTCTTAACTCTTAGTCTGGCATCATGGTTAAGGTCTTAACTCTTACTCTGGACTAATGGTTAAGGTCTTAACTCTTACTCTGGCATCATGGTTAAGGTCTTAACACTTACTCTGGATTAATGGTTAAGGTCTTTACTCTTACTCTGGCATCATTGTTAAGGTCTTAGACTCTTACTCTGGCATCATGGTTAAGGTCTTAGACTCTTACTCTGGACTAATGGTTAAGGTCTTAACTCATACTCTGGACTAATGGTTAAGGTCTTAACTCTTACTCTGGCATCATCGTTAAGGTCTTAACTCTTACTCTGGACTAATGGTTAAGGTCTTAACTCTTACTCTGGATTAATGGTTAAGGTCTTAACTCTTACTCTGGCATCATTGTTAAGGTCTTAACTCTTACTCTGGCATCATGGTTAAGGTCTTAGACTCTTACTCTGGACTAATGGTTAAGGTCTTAACTCTTACTCTGGTCTAATAGCTAAGGTCTTAACTCTTACTCTGGACTAATGGTTAAGGTCTTAACTCTTACTCTGGCATCATGGTTAAGGTCTTAGACTCTTGCTCTGGACTAATGGTTAAGGTCTTAACTCTTGCTCTGGCATCATGGTTAAGGTCTTAACTCTTACTCTGGACTAATGGTTAAGGTCTTAACTCTTACTCTGGACTAATGGTTAAGGTCTTAGTCTCTTACTCTGGCATCATGGTAAAGGTCTTAACTCTTACTCTGAACTAATGGTTAAGGTCTTAACTCTTACTCTGGCATCATGGTTAAGGTCTTAACTCTTACTCTGGCATCATGGTTAAGGTCTTAACTCTTACTCTGGACTAATGGTTAAGGTCTTAACTCTTACTCTGGCATCACAGTTAAGGTCTTAACTCTTACTCTGGACTAATGGTTAAGGTCTTAACTCTTACTCTGGACTAATGGTTAAGGTCTTAACTCTTACTCTAGACTAATGGTTAAGGTTGAACTCTTACTCTGGCATCATGGTTAAGGTCTTCGACTCTTTCTCTGGGCTAATGATTAAGGTCTTAACTCTTACTCTGGCATCATGGGTAAGGTCTTAACTCTTACTCTGGACTAATGGAACTCTTACTCTAGACTAATGGTTAAGGTTTTAACTCTTACTCTGGCATCATGGTTAAGTTCCTAACTCTTACTGTGGCCTATTGGTTAAGGTCCTAACACTTACTCTGGATTAATGGTTAAGGTCTTAACTCTTACTCTGGCATCATGGTTAAGGTCTTAGACTCTTACTCTGGACTAATAGTTAAGGTCTTAACTCTTACTCTGGCATCATGGTTAAGGTCTTAACTCTTACTCAGGACTAATGGTTAAGGTCTTAGACTCTTACTCTGGACTAATGGTTAAGGTCTTAACTCTTTCTCTGGGCTAATGGTTAAGGTCTTAGACTCTTACTCTGGCATCATGGTTAAGGTCTTAGACTCTTACACTGGCATCAAGGTTAAGGTCTTAACTCTTACTCTGGCATCATGGTTAAGGTCTTAGACTCTTACTCTGGCATCATGGTTAAGGTCTTAGACTCTTACACTGGCATCAAGGTTAAGGTCTTAACTCTTACTCTGGCATCATGGTTAAGGTCTTAGACTCTTACTCTGGACTAATGGTTAAGGTCTTAACTCTTACTCTGGACTAATGGTTAAGGTCTTAACTCTTACTCTGGCATCATGGTTAAGGTCTTAACACTTACTCTGGCATCATGGTTAAGGTCTTAACTCTTACTCTGGACTAATGGTTAAGGTCTTAACTCTTACTCTGGACTAATGGTTAAGGTCTTAACTCTTACTCTGGCATCATGGTTAAGGTCTTAACTCTGGCATCATGGTTAAGGTCTTAACTCTTACTCTGGACTAATGGTTAAGGTCTTAATTCTTACTCTGGCATCATGGTTAAGGTCTTAGACTCATACTCTGGCATCATGGTTAAGGTCTTAATTCTTACTCTGGACTAATGGTTAAGGTCTTAACTCTTGCTCTGGCATCATGGTTAAGGTCTTAACTCTTACTCTGGCATCATGGTTAATGTCTTAACTCTTACTCTGGACTAATGGTTAAGGTCTTAACTCTTACTCTGGCATCATGGTTAAGGTCTTAGACTCTTACTCTGGACTAATGGTTAAGGTCTTAACTCTTACTCTGGCATCATGGTTAAGGTCTTAACTCTTACTCTGGACTAATGGTTAAGGTCTTATCTCTTACTCTGGCATCATGGTTAAGGTCTTAACTCTTACTCTGTACTCGTGGTTAAGGTCTTAACTCTTACTCTGGCATCATGTTTAAGGTCTTAACTCTTACTCTGGACTAATGGTTAAGGTCTTAACTCTTACTCTGGACTAATGGTTAAGGTCTTAACTCTTACTCTGGCATCATGGTTAAGGTCTTAACTCTTACTCTGGACTAATGGTTAAGGTCTTAACTCTTACTCTGGACTAATGGTTAAGGTCTTAGACTCTTACTCTGGCATCATGTTTAAGGTCTTAACTCTTACTCTGGACTAATGGTTTAGGTCTTAACTCTTACTCTGGATTAATGGTTAAGGTCTTAACTCTTACTCTGGCATCATGGTTAAGGTCTTAACTCTTACTCTGGACTAATGGTTAAGGTCTTAACTCTTACTCTGGACTAATGGTTAAGGTCTTAGACTCTTACTCTGGCATCATGGTAAGGTCTTAACTCTTAACCTGGACTAATGGTTAAGGTCTTAGACTCTTACTCTGGACTAATTGTTAAGGTCTTAGACTCTTACTCTGGACTAATGGTTAAGGTCTTAACTCTTACTCTGGACTAATGGTTAATGTCTTATCTCTTACTCTGGACTAATGGTTAAGGTCTTTACTCTTACTCTGGACTAATGGTTAAGGTCTTAACTCTTACTCTAGACTAATTGTTAAGGTCTTAACTCTTACTTTGGACAAATGGTTAAGGTCTTAACTCTTACTCTGGACTAATGGTTAAGGTCTTAACTCTTAGTCTGGCATCATGGTTAAGGTCTTAACTCTTACTCTGGACTAATGGTTAAGGTCTTACCTCTTACTCTGGCATCATGGTTAAGGTCTTAACTCTTACTCTGGCATCATGGTTAAGGTCTTAACACTTACTCTGGATTAATGGTTAAGGTCTTAACTCTTACTCTGGCATCATTGTTAAGGTCTTAGACTCTTACTCTGGCATCATGGTTAAGGTCTTAGACTCTTACTCTGGACTAATGGTTAAGGTCTTAACTCTTACTCTGGACTAATGGTTAAGGTCTTAACTCTTACTCTGGCATCATCGTTAAGGTCTTAACTCTTACTCTGGACTAATGGTTAAGGTCTTAAATCTTACTCTGGATTAATGGTTAAGGTCTTAACTCTTACTCTGGCATCATTGTTAAGGTCTTAACTCTTACTCTGGCATCATGGTTAAGGTCTTAGACTCTTACTCTGGACTAATGGTTAAGGTCTTAACTCTTACTCTGGTCTAATAGCTAAGGTCTTAACTCTTACTCTGGACTAATGGTTAAGGTCTTAACTCTTACTCTGGCATCATGGTTAAGGTCTTAGACTCTTACTCTGGACTAATGGTTAAGGTCTTAACTCTTGCTCTGGCATCATGGTTAAGGTCTTAACTCTTACTCTGGACTAATGGTTAAGGTCTTAACTCTTACTCTGGACTAATGGTTAAGGTCTTAGTCTCTTACTCTGGCATCATGGTTAAGGTCTTAACTCTTACTCTGAACTAATGGTTAAGGCCTTAACTCTTACTCTGGCATCATGGTTAAGGTCTTAACTCTTACTCTGGACTAATGGTTAAGGTCTTAACTCTTACTCTGGCATCACAGTTAAGGTCTTAACTCTTACTCTGGACTAATGGTTAAGGTCTTAACTCTTACTCTGGACTAATGGTTAAGGTCTTAACTCTTACTCTAGCATCATGGTTAAGGTCTTAACTCTTACTCTGGACTAATGGTTAAGGTCTTAACTCTTACTCTGGCATCATGGTTAAGGTCTTAACTCTTACTCTGGACTAATGGTTAAGGTCTTAACTCTTACTCTGGACTAATGGTTAAGGTCTTAACTCTTACTCTGGCATCATGGTTAAGGTCTTAATTCTTACTCTGGACTAATGGTTAAGGTCTTAACTCTTACTCTGGGCTAATTATTAAGGTCTTAACTCTTACTCTGGCATCATGGTTAAGGTCTTAACTCCTACTCTGGACTAATGGTTAAGGACTTAACTCTTACTCTGGACTAATGGTTAAGGTCTTAACTCTTACTCTAGACTAATGGTTAAGGTTTAACTCTTACTCTGGCATCATGGTTAAGGTCTTCGACTCTTTCTCTGGGCTAATGATTAAGGTCTTAACTCTTACTCTGGCATCATGGGTAAGGTCTTAACTCTTACTCTGGACTAATGGTTAAGGTCTTAACTCTTACTCTGGACTAATGGAACTCTTACTCTAGACTAATGGTTAAGGTTTTAACTCTTACTCTGGCATCATGGTTAAGTTCCTAACTCTTACTGTGGCCTATTGGTTAAGGTCCTAACACTTACTCTGGATTAATGGTTAAGGTCTTAACTCTTACTCTGGCATCATGGTTAAGGTCTTAGACTCTTACTCTGGACTAATAGTTAAGGTCTTAACTCTTACTCTGGCATCATGGTTAAGGTCTTAACTCTTACTCAGGACTAATGGTTAAGGTCTTAGACTCTTACTCTGGACTAATGGTTAAGGTCTTAACTCTTTCTCTGGGCTAATGGTTAAAGTCTTAGACTCTTACTCTGGCATCATGGTTAAGGTCTTAGACTCTTACACTGGCATCAAGGTTAAGGTCTTAACTCTTACTCTGGCATCATGGTTAAGGTCTTAGACTCTTACTCTGGCATCAAGGTTAAGGTCTTAACTCTTACTCTGGCATCATGGTTAAGGTCTTAACTCTTACTCTGGCATCATGGTTAAGGTCTTAACTCTTACTCTGGACTAATGGTTAAGGTCTTAACACTTACTCTGGATTAATGGTTAAGATCTTAACTCTTACTCTGGCATCATCGTTAAGGTCTTAACTCTTACTCTGGCATCATGGTTAAGGTCTTAGACTCTTACTCTGGACTAATGGTTAAGGTCTTAACTCTTACTCTGGACCAATGGTTAAGGTCTTAACTCTTACTCTGGCATCATCGTTAAGGTCTTAACACTTACTCTGGCATCATGGTTAAGGTCTTACCTCTTACTCTGGACTAATAGTTAAGGTCTTAACTCTTACTCTGGACTAATGGTTAAGGTCTTAACTCTTACTCTGGCATCATGGTTAAGGTCTTAACTCTGGCATCATAGTTAAGGTCTTAACTCTTACTCTGGCATCATGGTTAAGGTCTTAAATCTTACTCTGGACAAATGGTTAAGGTCTTAACTCGTACTCTGGCATCATGGTTAAGGTCTTAACTCTTACTCTGGACTAATGGTTAAGGTCTTAACTCTTACTCTGGCATCATGGTTAAGGTCTTAACTCTTACTCTGGACTAATGGTTATGGTCTTAGACTCTTACTCTGGCATCATGTTTAAGGTCTTAACTCTTACTCTGGCATCATGGCTAAGGTCTTAACTCTTACTCTGGACTAATGGTTAAGGTCTTAACTCTTACTCTGGAATCATGGTTAAGGTCTTAACTCTTACTCTGGACTAATGGTTAAGGTCTTAACTCTGACTCTGGACTAATGGTTAAGGTCTTAGACTCTTACTCTGGCATCATGGTAAGGTCTTAACTCTTACTCTGGACTAATGGTTAAGGTCTTAGACTCTTACTCTGGACTAATTGTTAAGGTCTTAGACTCTTACTCTGGACTAATGGTTAAGGTCTTAACTCTTACTCTGGACTAATGGTTAATGTCTTATCTCTTACTCTGGACTAATGGTTAAGGTCTTAACTCTTACTCTGGACTAATGGTTAAGGTCTTAACTCTTACTCTAGACTAATTGTTAAGGTCTTAACTCTTACTTTGGACAAATGGTTAAGGTCTTAACTCTTACTCTGGACTAATGGTTAAGGTCTTAACTCTTAGTCTGGCATCATGGTTAAGGTCTTAACTCTTACTCTGGACTAATGGTTAAGGTCTTACCTCTTACTCTGGCATCATGGTTAAGGTCTTAACTCTTACTCTGGCATCATGGTTAAGATCTTAACACTTACTCTGGATTAATGGTTAAGGTCTTAACTCTTACTCTGGCATCATTGTTAAGGTCTTAGACTCTTACTCTGGCATCATGGTTAAGGTCTTAGACTCTTACTCTGGACTAATGGTTAAGGTCTTAACTCTTACTCTGGACTAATGGTTAAGGTCTTAACTCTTACTCTGGCATCATCGTTAAGGTCTTAACTCTTACTCTGGACTAATGGTTAAGGTCTTAACTCTTACTCTGGATTAATGGTTAAGGTCTTAACTCTTACTCTGGCATCATTGTTAAGGTCTTAACTCTTACTCTGGCATCATGGTTTGGGTCTTAGACTCTTACTCTGGACTAATGGTTAAGGTCTTAACTCTTACTCTGGTCTAATAGCTAAGGTCTTAACTCTTACTCTGGACTAATGGTTAAGGTCTTAACTCTTACTCTGGCATCATGGTTAAGGTCTTAGACTCTTACTCTGGACTAATGGTTAAGGTCTTAACTCTTGCTCTGGCATCATGGTTAAGGTCTTAACTCTTACTCTGGCATCATGGTTAAGGTCTTAACTCTTACTCTGGACTAATGGTTAAGGTCTTAGACTCTTACTCTGGACTAATGGTTAAGGTCTTAACTCTTACTCTGGACTAATGGTTAAGGTCTTAACTCTTACTCTGGCATCATGGTTAAGGTCTTAACTCTTACTCTGGACTAATGGTTAAGGTCTTAACTCTTACTCTGGCATCATGGTTAAGGTCTTAACTCTTACTCTGGACTAATGGTTATGGTCTTAGACTCTTACTCTGGCATCATGTTTAAGGTCTTAACTCTTACTCTGGCATCATGGCTAAGGTCTTAACTCTTACTCTGGACTAATGGTTAAGGTCTTAACTCTTACTCTGGCATCATGGTTAAGGTCTTAACTCTTACTCTGGACTAATGGTTAAGGTCTTAACTCTTACTCTGGACTAATGGTTAAGGTCTTAGACTCTTACTCTGGCATCATGGTAAGGTCTTAACTCTTACTCTGGACTAATGGTTAAGGTCTTAGTCTCTTACTCTGGACTAATTGTTAAGGTCTTAGACTCTTACTCTGGACTAATGGTTAAGGTCTTAACTCTTACTCTGGACTAATGGTTAATGTCTTATCTCTTACTCTGGACTAATGGTTAAGGTCTTAACTCTTACTCTGGACTAATGGTTAAGGTCTTAACTCTTACTCTGGACTAATGGTTAAGGTCTTAACTCTTACTCTAGACTAATTGTTAAGGTCTTAACTCTTACTTTGGACAAATGGTTAAGGTCTTAACTCTTACTCTGGACTAATGGTTAAGGTCTTAACTCTTAGTCTGGCATCATGGTTAAGGTCTTAACTCTTACTCTGGACTAATGGTTAAGGTCTTAACTCTTACTCTGGCATCATGGTTAAGGTCTTAACACTTACTCTGGATTAATGGTTAAGGTCTTAACTCTTACTCTGGCATCATTGTTAAGGTCTTAGACTCTTACTCTGGCATCATGGTTAAGGTCTTAGACTCTTACTCTGGACTAATGGTTAAGGTCTTAACTCATACTCTGGACTAATGGTTAAGGTCTTAACTCTTACTCTGGCATCATCGTTAAGGTCTTAACTCTTACTCTGGACTAATGGTTAAGGTCTTAACTCTTACTCTGGATTAATGGTTAAGGTCTTAACTCTTACTCTGGCATCATTGTTAAGGTCTTAACTCTTACTCTGGCATCATGGTTAAGGTCTTAGACTCTTACTCTGGACTAATGGTTAAGGTCTTAACTCTTACTCTGGTCTAATAGCTAAGGTCTTAACTCTTACTCTGGACTAATGGTTAAGGTCTTAACTCTTACTCTGGCATCATGGTTAAGGTCTTAGACTCTTACTCTGGACTAATGGTTAAGGTCTTAACTCTTGCTCTGGCATCATGGTTAAGGTCTTAACTCTTACTCTGGACTAATGGTTAAGGTCTTAACTCTTACTCTGGACTAATGGTTAAGGTCTTAGTCTCTTACTCTGGCATCATGGTTAAGGTCTTAACTCTTACTCTGAACTAATGGTTAAGGTCTTAACTCTTACTCTGGCATCATGGTTAAGGTCTTAACTCTTACTCTGGCATCATGGTTAAGGTCTTAACTCTTACTCTGGACTAATGGTTAAGGTCTTAACTCTTACTCTGGCATCACAGTTAAGGTCTTAACTCTTACTCTGGACTAATGGTTAAGGTCTTAACTCTTACTCTGGACTAATGGTTAAGGTCTTAACTCTTACTCTAGACTAATGGTTAAGGTTTAACTCTTACTCTGGCATCATGGTTAAGGTCTTCAACTCTTTCTCTGGGCTAATGATTAAGGTCTTAACTCTTACTCTGGCATCATGGGTAAGGTCTTAACTCTTACTCTGGACTAATGGAACTCTTACTCTAGACTAATGGTTAAGGTTTTAGCTCTTACTCTGGCATCATGGTTAAGTTCCTAACTCTTACTGTGGCCCATTGGTTAAGGTCCTAACACTTACTCTGGATTAATGGTTAAGGTCTTAACTCTTACTCTGGCATCATGGTTAAGGTCTTAGACTCTTACTCTGGACTAATAGTTAAGGTCTTAACTCTTACTCTGGCATCATGGTTAAGGTCTTAACTCTTACTCAGGACTAATGGTTAAGGTCTTAGACTCTTACTCTGGACTAATGGTTAAGGTCTTAACTCTTTCTCTGGGCTAATGGTTAAGGTCTTAACTCTTACTCTGGACTAATGGTTAAGGTCTTAACTCTTACTCTAGACTAATTGTTAAGGTCTTAACTCTTACTTTGGACAAATGGTTAAGGTCTTAACTCTTACTCTGGACTAATGGTTAAGGTCTTAACTCTTAGTCTGGCATCATGGTTAAGGTCTTAACTCTTACTCTGGACTAATGGTTAAGGTCTTACCTCTTACTCTGGCATCATGGTTAAGGTCTTAACTCTTACTCTGGCATCATGGTTAAGGTCTTAACACTTACTCTGGATTAATGGTTAAGGTCTTAACTCTTACTCTGGCATCATTGTTAAGGTCTTAGACTCTTACTCTGGCATCATGGTTAAGGTCTTAGACTCTTACTCTGGACTAATGGTTAAGGTCTTAACTCTTACTCTGGACTAATGGTTAAGGTCTTAACTCTTACTCTGGCATCATCGTTAAGGTCTTAACTCTTACTCTGGACTAATGGTTAAGGTCTTAACTCTTACTCTGGATTAATGGTTAAGGTCTTAACTCTTACTCTGGCATCATTGTTAAGGTCTTAACTCTTACTCTGGCATCATGGTTAAGGTCTTAGACTCTTACTCTGGACTAATGGTTAAGGTCTTAACTCTTACTCTGGTCTAATAGCTAAGGTCTTAACTCTTACTCTGGACTAATGGTTAAGGTCTTAACTCTTACTCTGGCATCATGGTTAAGGTCTTAGACTCTTACTCTGGACTAATGGTTAAGGTCTTAACTCTTGCTCTGGCATCATGGTTAAGGTCTTAACTCTTACTCTGGACTAATGGTTAAGGTCTTAACTCTTACTCTGGACTAATGGTTAAGGTCTTAGTCTCTTACTCTGGCATCATGGTTAAGGTCTTAACTCTTACTCTGAACTAATGGTTAAGGCCTTAACTCTTACTCTGGCATCATGGTTAAGGTCTTAACTCTTACTCTGGACTAATGGTTAAGGTCTTAACTCTTACTCTGGCATCACAGTTAAGGTCTTAACTCTTACTCTGGACTAATGGTTAAGGTCTTAACTCTTACTCTGGACTAATGGTTAAGGTCTTAACTCTTACTCTAGCATCATGGTTAAGGTCTTAACTCTTACTCTGGACTAATGGTTAAGGTCTTAACTCTTACTCTGGCATCATGGTTAAGGTCTTAACTCTTACTCTGGACTAATGGTTAAGGTCTTAACTCTTACTCTGGACTAATGGTTAAGGTCTTAACTCTTACTCTGGCATCATGGTTAAGGTCTTAATTCTTACTCTGGACTAATGGTTAAGGTCTTAACTCTTACTCTGGGCTAATTATTAAGGTCTTAACTCTTACTCTGGCATCATGGTTAAGGTCTTAACTCCTACTCTGGACTAATGGTTAAGGACTTAACTCTTACTCTGGACTAATGGTTAAGGTCTTAACTCTTACTCTAGACTAATGGTTAAGGTTTAACTCTTACTCTGGCATCATGGTTAAGGTCTTCGACTCTTTCTCTGGGCTAATGATTAAGGTCTTAACTCTTACTCTGGCATCATGGGTAAGGTCTTAACTCTTACTCTGGACTAATGGTTAAGGTCTTAACTCTTACTCTGGACTAATGGAACTCTTACTCTAGACTAATGGTTAAGGTTTTAACTCTTACTCTGGCATCATGGTTAAGTTCCTAACTCTTACTATGGCCTATTGGTTAAGGTCCTAACACTTACTCTGGATTAATGGTTAAGGTCTTAACTCTTACTCTGGCATCATGGTTAAGGTCTTAGACTCTTACTCTGGACTAATAGTTAAGGTCTTAACTCTTACTCTGGCATCATGGTTAAGGTCTTAACTCTTACTCAGGACTAATGGTTAAGGTCTTAGACTCTTACTCTGGACTAATGGTTAAGTTCTTAACTCTTTCTCTGGGCTAATGGTTAAGGTCTTAGACTCTTACTCTGGCATCATGGTTAAGGTCTTAGACTCTTACACTGGCATCAAGGTTAAGGTCTTAACTCTTACTCTGGCATCATGGTTAAGGTCTTAGACTCTTACTCTGGCATCAAGGTTAAGGTCTTAACTCTTACTCTGGCATCATGGTTAAGGTCTTAACTCTTACTCTGGCATCATGGTTAAGGTCTTAACTCTTACTCTGGACTAATGGTTAAGGTCTTAACACTTACTCTGGATTAATGGTTAAGATCTTAACTCTTACTCTGGCATCATCGTTAAGGTCTTAACTCTTACTCTGGCATCATGGTTAAGGTCTTAGACTCTTACTCTGGACTAATGGTTAAGGTCTTAACTCTTACTCTGGACCAATGGTTAAGGTCTTAACTCTTACTCTGGCATCATCGTTAAGGTCTTAACACTTACTCTGGCATCATGGTTAAGGTCTTACCTCTTACTCTGGACTAATAGTTAAGGTCTTAACTCTTACTCTGGACTAATGGTTAAGGTCTTAACTCTTACTCTGGCATCATGGTTAAGGTCTTAACTCTGGCATCATGGTTAAGGTCTTAACTCTTACTCTGGCATCATGGTTAAGGTCTTAAATCTTACTCTGGACAAATGGTTAAGGTCTTAACTCGTACTCTGGCATCATGGTTAAGGTCTTAACTCTTACTCTGGACTAATGGTTAAGGTCTTAACTCTTACTCTGGCATCATGGTTAAGGTCTTAACTCTTACTCTGGACTAATGGTTATGGTCTTAGACTCTTACTCTGGCATCATGTTTAAGGTCTTAACTCTTACTCTGGCATCATGGCTAAGGTCTTAACTCTTACTCTGGACTAATGGTTAAGGTCTTAACTCTTACTCTGGAATCATGGTTAAGGTCTTAACTCTTACTCTGGACTAATGGTTAAGGTCTTAACTCTGACTCTGGACTAATGGTTAAGGTCTTAGACTCTTACTCTGGCATCATGGTAAGGTCTTAACTCTTACTCTGGACTAATGGTTAAGGTCTTAAACTCTTACTCTGGACTAATTGTTGAGGTCTTAGACTCTTACTCTGGACTAATGGTTAAGGTCTTAACTCTTACTCTGGACTAATGGTTAATGTCTTATCTCTTACTCTGGACTAATGGTTAAGGTCTTAACTCTTACTCTGGACTAATGGTTAAGGTCTTAACTCTTACTCTAGACTAATTGTTAAGGTCTTAACTCTTACTTTGGACAAATGGTTAAGGTCTTAACTCTTACTCTGGACTAATGGTTAAGGTCTTAACTCTTAGTCTGGCATCATGGTTAAGGTCTTAACTCTTACTCTGGACTAATGGTTAAGGTCTTACCTCTTACTCTGGCATCATGGTTAAGGTCTTAACTCTTACTCTGGCATCATGGTTAAGATCTTAACACTTACTCTGGATTAATGGTTAAGGTCTTAACTCTTACTCTGGCATCATTGTTAAGGTCTTAGACTCTTACTCTGGCATCATGGTTAAGGTCTTAGACTCTTACTCTGGACTAATGGTTAAGGTCTTAACTCTTACTCTGGACTAATGGTTAAGGTCTTAACTCTTACTCTGGCATCATCGTTAAGGTCTTAACTCTTACTCTGGACTAATGGTTAAGGTCTTAACTCTTACTCTGGATTAATGGTTAAGGTCTTAACTCTTACTCTGGCATCATTGTTAAGGTCTTAACTCTTACTCTGGCATCATGGTTTAGGTCTTAGACTCTTACTCTGGACTAATGGTTAAGGTCTTAACTCTTACTCTGGTCTAATAGCTAAGGTCTTAACTCTTACTCTGGACTAATGGTTAAGGTCTTAACTCTTACTCTGGCATCATGGTTAAGGTCTTAGACTCTTACTCTGGACTAATGGTTAAGGTCTTAACTCTTGCTCTGGCATCATGGTTAAGGTCCTAACTCTTACTCTGGCATCATGGTTAAGGTCTTAACTCTTACTCTGGACTAATGGTTAAGGTCTTAGACTCTTACTCTGGACTAATGGTTAAGGTCTTAACTCTTACTCTGGACTAATGGTTAAGGTCTTAACTCTTACTCTGGCATCATGGTTAAGGTCTTAACTCTTACTCTGGACTAATGGTTAAGGTCTTAACTCTTACTCTGGCATCATGGTTAAGGTCTTAACTCTTACTCTGGACTAATGGTTATGGTCTTAGACTCTTACTCTGGCATCATGTTTAAGGTCTTAACTCTTACTCTGGCATCATGGCTAAGGTCTTAACTCTTACTCTGGACTAATGGTTAAGGTCTTAACTCTTACTCTGGCATCATGGTTAAGGTCTTAACTCTTACTCTGGACTAATGGTTAAGGTCTTAACTCTTACTCTGGACTAATGGTTAAGGTCTTAGACTCTTACTCTGGCATCATGGTAAGGTCTTAACTCTTACTCTGTACTAATGGTTAAGGTCTTAGACTCTTACTCTGGACTAATTGTTAAGGTCTTAGACTCTTACTCTGGACTAATGGTTAAGGTCTTAACTCTTACTCTGGACTAATGGTTAATGTCTTATCTCTTACTCTGGACTAATGGTTAAGGTCTTAACTCTTACTCTGGACTAATGGTTAAGGTCTTAACTCTTACTCTGGACTAATGGTTAAGGTCTTAACTCTTACTCTAGACTAATTGTTAAGGTCTTAACTCTTACTTTGGACAAATGGTTAAGGTCTTAACTCTTACTCTGGACTAATGGTTAAGGTCTTAACTCTTAGTCTGGCATCATGGTTAAGGTCTTAACTCTTACTCTGGACTAATGGTTAAGGTCTTAACTCTTACTCTGGCATCATGGTTAAGGTCTTAACACTTACTCTGGATTAATGGTTAAGGTCTTAACTCTTACTCTGGCATCATTGTTAAGGTCTTAGACTCTTACTCTGGCATCATGGTTAAGGTCTTAGACTCTTACTCTGGACTAATGGTTAAGGTCTTAACTCATACTCTGGACTAATGGTTAAGGTCTTAACTCTTACTCTGGCATCATCGTTAAGGTCTTAACTCTTACTCTGGACTAATGGTTAAGGTCTTAACTCTTACTCTGGATTAATGGTTAAGGTCTTAACTCTTACTCTGGCATCATTGTTAAGGTCTTAACTCTTACTCTGGCATCATGGTTAAGGTCTTAGACTCTTACTCTGAACTAATGGTTAAGGTCTTAACTCTTACTCTGGTCTAATAGCTAAGGTCTTAACTCTTACTCTGGACTAATGGTTAAGGTCTTAACTCTTACTCTGGCATCATGGTTAAGGTCTTAGACTCTTACTCTGGACTAATGGTTAAGGTCTTAACTCTTGCTCTGGCATCATGGTTAAGGTCTTAACTCTTACTCTGGACTAATGGTTAAGGTCTTAACTCTTACTCTGGACTAATGGTTAAGGTCTTAGTCTCTTACTCTGGCATCATGGTTAAGGTCTTAACTCTTACTCTGAACTAATGGTTAAGGTCTTAACTCTTACTCTGGCATCATGGTTAAGGTCTTAACTCTTACTCTGGCATCATGGTTAAGGTCTTAACTCTTACTCTGGACTAATGGTTAAGGTCTTAACTCTTACTCTGGCATCACAGTTAAGGTCTTAACTCTTACTCTGGACTAATGGTTAAGGTCTTAACTCTTACTCTGGACTAATGGTTAAGGTCTTAACTCTTACTCTAGACTAATGGTTAAGGTTTAACTCTTACTCTGGCATCATGGTTAAGGTCTTCGACTCTTTCTCTGGGCTAATGATTAAGGTCTTAACTCTTACTCTGGCATCATGGGTAAGGTCTTAACTCTTACTCTGGACTAATGGAACTCTTACTCTAGACTAATGGTTAAGGTTTTAACTCTTACTCTGGCATCATGGTTAAGTTCCTAACTCTTACTGTGGCCTATTGGTTAAGGTCCTAACACTTACTCTGGATTAATGGTTAAGGTCTTAACTCTTACTCTGGCATCATGGTTAAGGTCTTAGACTCTTACTCTGGACTAATAGTTAAGGTCTTAACTCTTACTCTGGCATCATGGTTAAGGTCTTAACTCTTACTCAGGACTAATGGTTAAGGTCTTAGACTCTTACTCTGGACTAATGGTTAAGGTCTTAACTCTTTCTCTGGGCTAATGGGTAAGGTCTTAGACTCTTACTCTGGCATCATGGTTAAGGTCTTAGACTCTTACACTGGCATCAAGGTTAAGGTCTTAACTCTTACTCTGGCATCATGGTTAAGGTCTTAGACTCTTACTCTGGTATCATGGTTAAGGTCTTAGACTCTTACACTGGCATCAAGGTTAAGGTCTTAACTCTTACTCTGGCATCATGGTTAAGGTCTTAGACTCTTACTCTGGACTAATGGTTAAGGTCTTAACTCTTACTCTGGACTAATGGTTAAGGTCTTAACTCTTACTCTGGCATCATGGTTAAGGTCTTAACACTTACTCTGGCATCATGGTTAAGGTCTTAACTCTTACTCTGGACTAATGGTTAAGGTCTTAACTCTTACTCTGGACTAATGGTTAAGGTCTTAACTCTTACTCTGGCATCATGGTTAAGGTCTTAACTCTGGCATCATGGTTAAGGTCTTAACTCTTACTCTGGACTAATGGTTAAGGTCTTAATTCTTACTCTGGCATCATGGTTAAGGTCTTAGACTCATACTCTGGCATCATGGTTAAGGTCTTAATTCTTACTCTGGACTAATGGTTAAGGTCTTAACTCTTGCTCTGGCATCATGGTTAAGGTCTTAACTCTTACTCTGGCATCATGGTTAATGTCTTAACTCTTACTCTGGACTAATGGTTAAGGTCTTAACTCTTACTCTGGCATCATGGTTAAGGTCTTAGACTCTTACTCTGGACTAATGGTTAAGGTCTTAACTCTTACTCTGGCATCATGGTTAAGGTCTTAACTCTTACTCTGGACTAATGATTAAGGTCTTAGACTCTTACTCTGGACTAATGGTTAAGGTCTTAACTCTTTCTCTGGGCTAATGGTTATGGTCTTAGACTCTTACTCTGGCATCATGGTTAAGGTCTTAGACTCTTACTCTGGCATCAAGGTTAAGGTCTTAACTCTTATTCTGGCATCACGGTTAAGGTCTTAACTCTTACTCTGGACTAATGGTTAAGGTCTTAACTCTTACTCTGGGCTAATGGTTAAGGTCTTAAATCTTACTCTGGACTAATGGTTAAGGTCTTAACTCTTACTCTGGACTAATGGTTAAGGTCTTAACTCTTACTCTGGGCTAAAGATTAAGGTCTTAACTCTTACTCTGGCATCATGGTTAAGGTCTTAACTCTTACTCTGGCATCATGGTTAAGGTCTTAACTCTTACTCTGGACTAATGGTTAAGGTCTTAACTCTTACTCTGGCATCACGGTTAAGGTCTTAACTCTTACTCTGGACTAATGGTTAAGGTCTTAACTCTTACTCTGGACTAATGGTTAAGGTCTTAACTCTTACTCTAGCATCATGGTTAAGGTCTTAACTCTTAGTCTGGACTAATGGTTAAGGTCTTAGACTCTTACTCTGGACTAATGGTTAAGGTCTTAACTCTTTCTCTGGGCTAATGGTTAAGGTCTTAGACTCTTACTCTGGCATCATGGTTAAGGTCTTAGACTCTTACACTGGCATCAAGGTTAAGGTCTTAACTCTTACTCTGGCATCATGGTTAAGGTCTTAGACTCTTACTCTGGCATCATGGTTAAGGTCTTAGACTCTTACACTGGCATCAAGGTTAAGGTCTTAACTCTTACTCTGGCATCATGGTTAAGGTCTTAGACTCTTACTCTGGACTAATGGTTAAGGTCTTAACTCTTACTCTGGACTAATGGTTAAGGTCTTAACTCTTACTCTGGCATCATGGTTAAGGTCTTAACACTTACTCTGGCATCATGGTTAAGGTCTTAACTCTTACTCTGGACTAATGGTTAAGGTCTTAACTCTTACTCTGGACTAATGGTTAAGGTCTTAACTCTTACTCTGGCATCATGGTTAAGGTCTTAACTCTGGCATCATGGTTACGGTCTTAACTCTTACTCTGGACTAATGGTTAAGGTCTTAATTCTTACTCTGGCATCATGGTTAAGGTCTTAGACTCATACTCTGGCATCATGGTTAAGGTCTTAATTCTTACTCTGGACTAATGGTTAAGGTCTTAACTCTTGCTCTGGCATCATGGTTAAGGTCTTAACTCTTACTCTGGCATCATGGTTAATGTCTTAACTCTTACTCTGGACTAATGGTTAAGGTCTTAACTCTTACTCTGGCATCATGGTTAAGGTCTTAGACTCTTACTCTGGACTAATGGTTAAGGTCTTAACTCTTACTCTGGCATCATGGTTAAGGTCTTAACTCTTACTCTGGACTAATGATTAAGGTCTTAGACTCTTACTCTGGACTAATGGTTAAGGTCTTAACTCTTTCTCTGGGCTAATGGTTATGGTCTTAGACTCTTACTCTGGCATCATGGTTAAGGTCTTAGACTCTTACTCTGGCATCAAGGTTAAGGTCTTAACTCTTATTCTGGCATCACGGTTAAGGTCTTAACTCTTACTCTGGACTAATGGTTAAGGTCTTAACTCTTACTCTGGGCTAATGGTTAAGGTCTTAAATCTTACTCTGGACTAATGGTTAAGGTCTTAACTCTTACTCTGGACTAATGGTTAAGGTCTTAACTCTTACTCTGGGCTAAAGATTAAGGTCTTAACTCTTACTCTGGCATCATGGTTAAGGTCTTAACTCTTACTCTGGCATCATGGTTAAGGTCTTAACTCTTACTCTGGACTAATGGTTAAGGTCTTAACTCTTACTCTGGCATCACGGTTAAGGTCTTAACTCTTACTCTGGACTAATGGTTAAGGTCTTAACTCTTACTCTGGACTAATGGTTAAGGTCTTAACTCTTACTCTAGCATCATGGTTAAGGTCTTAACTCTTAGTCTGGACTAATGGTTAAGGTCTTAACTCTTAGACTGGCATCATGGTTAAGGTCTTAACTCTTACTCTGGCATCATGGTTAAGGTCTTATCTCTTACTCTGGACTAATGGTTAAGGTCTTAGACTCTTACTCTGGACTAATGGTTAAGGTCTTAACTCTTACTCTGGCATCATGGTTAAGGTCTTAGACTCTTACTCTGGACTAATGGTTAAGGTCTTAACTCTTACTCTGGACTAATGGTTAAGGTCTTAACTCTTACTCTGACATCATGGTTAAGGTCTTAGACTCTTACTCTGGAATAATGGTTAAGGTCTTAACTCTTACTCTGGACTAATGGTTAAGGTCTTAACTCTTACTCTGGGCTAATGATTAAGGTCTTAACTCTTAATCTGGCATCATGGTTAAGGTCTTAACTCTTACTCTGGTCTAATAGCTAAGGTATTAACTCTTACTCTGGACTAATGGTTAAGGTCTTAACTCTTACTCTGGCATCATCGTTAAGGTCTTAACTCTTACTCTGGACTAATGGTTAAGGTCTTAACTCTTACTCTGGATTAATGGTTAAGGTCTTAACTCTTACTCTGGCATCATTGTTAAGGTCTTAACTCTTACTCTGGCATCATGGTTAAGGTCTTAGACTCTTACTCTGGACTAATGGTTAAGGTCTTAACTCTTACTCTGGTCTAATAGCTAAGGTCTTAACTCTTACTCTGGACTAATGGTTAAGGTCTTAACTCTTACTCTGGCATCATGGTTAAGGTCTTAGACTCTTACTCTGGACTAATGGTTAAGGTCTTAACTCTTGCTCTGGCATCATGGTTAAGGTCTTAACTCTTACTCTGGACTAATGGTTAAGGTCTTAACTCTTACTCTGGACTAATGGTTAAGGTCTTAGTCTCTTACTCTGGCATCATGGTTAAGGTCTTAACTCTTACTCTGAACTAACGGTTAAGGTCTTAACTCTTACTCTGGCATCATGGTTAAGGTCTTAACTCTTACTCTGGCATCATGGTTAAGGTCCTAACTCTTACTCTGGACTAATGGTTAAGGTCTTAACTCTTACTCTGGCATCACAGTTAAGGTCTTAACTCTTACTCTGGACTAATGGTTAAGGTCTTAACTCTTACTCTGGACTAATGGTTAAGGTCTTAACTCTTACTCTAGACTAATGGTTAAGGTTTAACTCTTACTCTGGCATCATGGTTAAGGTCTTCGACTCTTTCTCTGGGCTAATGATTAAGGTCTTAACTCTTACTCTGGCATCATGGGTAAGGTCTTAACTCTTACTCTGGACTAATGGAACTCTTACTCTAGACTAATGGTTAAGGTTTTAACTCTTACTCTGGCATCATGGTTAAGTTCCTAACTCTTACTGTGGCCTATTGGTTAAGGTCCCAACACTTACTCTGGATTAATGGTTAAGGTCTTAACTCTTACTCTGGCATCATGGTTAAGGTCTTAGACTCTTACTCTGGACTAATAGTTAAGGTCTTAACTCTTACTCTGGCATCATGGTTAAGGTCTTAACTCTTACTCAGGACTAATGGTTAAGGTCTTAGACTCTTACTCTGGACTAATGGTTAAGGTCTTAACTCTTTCTCTGGGCTAATGGTTAAGGTCTTAGACTCTTACTCTGGCATCATGGTTAAGGTCTTAGACTCTTACACTGGCATCAAGGTTAAGGTCTTAACTCTTACTCTGGCATCATGGCTAAGGTCTTAGACTCTTACTCTGGCATCAAGGTTAAGGTCTTAACTCTTACTCTGGCATCATGGTTAAGGTCTTAACTCTTACTCTGGCATCATGGTTAAGGTCTTAACTCTTACTCTGGACTAATGGTTAAGGTCTTAACACTTACTCTGGATTAATGGTTAAGATCTTAACTCTTACTCTGGCATCATGGTTAAGGTCTTAGACTCTTACTCTGGACTAATGGTTAAGGTCTTAACTCTTACTCTGGACTAATGGTTAAGGTCTAAACTCTTACTCTGGCATCATCGTTAAGGTCTTAACACTTACTCTGGCATCATGGTTAAGGTCTTAACTCTTACTCTGGACTAATAGTTAAGGTCTTAACTCTTACTCTGGACTAATGGTTAAGGTCTTAACTCTTACTCTGGCATCATCGTTAAGGTCTTAACACTTACTCTGGCATCATGGTTAAGGTCTTAACTCTTACTCTGGACTAATGGTTAAGGTCTTAACTCTTACTCTGGCATCATGGTTAAGGTCTTAGACTCATACTCTGGCATCATGGTTAAGGTCTTAATTCTTACTCTGGACTAATGGTTAAGGTCTTAACTCTTACTCTGGCATCATGGTTAAGGTCTTAACTCTTACTCTGGCATCATGGTTAATGTCTTAACTCTTACTCTGGACTAATGGTTAAGGTCTTAACTCTTACTCTGGCATCATGGTTAAGGTCTTAACTCTGGCATCATGGTTAAGGTCTTAACTCTTACTCTGGCATCATGGTTAAGGTCCTAACTCTTACTCTGGACTAATGATTAAGGTCTTAGACTCTTACTCTGGACTAATGGTTAAGGTCTTAACTCTTTCTCTGGGCTAATGGTTATGGTCTTAGACTCTTACTCTGGCATCATGGTTAAGGTCTTAGACTCTTACTCTGGCTTCAAGGTTAAGGTCTTAACTCTTATTCTGGCATCACGGTTAAGGTCTTAACTCTTACTCTGGACTAATGGTTAAGGTCTTAACTCTTACTCTGGGCTAATGGTTAAGGTCTTAAATCTTACTCTGGACTAATGGTTAAGGTCTTAACTCTTACTCTGGACTAATGGTTAAGGTCTTAACTCATACTCTGGACTAATGGTTAAGGTCTTAACTCTTACTCTGGCATCATGGTTAAGGTCTTAACTCTTACTCTGGCATCATGGTTAAGGTCTTAACTCTTACTCTGGACTAATGGTTAAGGTCTTAACTCTTACTCTGGCATCACGGTTAAGGTCTTAACTCTTACTCTGGACTAATGGTTAAGGTCTTAACTCTTACTCTAGCATCATGGTTAAGGTCTTAACTCTTACTCTGGACTAATGGTTAAGGTCTTAACTCTTAGACTGGCATCATGGTTAAGGTCTTAACTCTTACTCTGGCATCATGGTTAAGGTCTTATCTCTTACTCTGGACTAATGGTTAAGGTCTTAGACTCTTACTCTGGACTAATGGTTAAGGTCTTAACTCTTACTCTGGCATCATGGTTAAGGTCTTAGACTCTTACTCTGGACTAATGGTTAAGGTCTTAACTCTTACTCTGGACTAATGGTTAAGGTCTTAACTCTTACTCTGGCATCATGGTTAAGGTCTTAGACTCTTACTCTGGAATAATGGTTAAGGTCTTAACTCTTACTCTGGACTAATGGTTAAGGTCTTAACTCTTACTCTGGGCTAATGATTAAGGTCTTAACTCTTAATCTGGCATCATGGTTAAGGTCTTAACTCTTACTCTGGCATCATGGTTAAGGTCTTAACTCTTACTCTGTACTCATGGTTAAGGTCTTAACTCTTACTCTGGCATCATGGTTAAGGTCTTAACTCTTACTCTGGACTAAAGGTTAAGGTCTTAACTCTTACTCTGGCATCACGGTTAAGGTCTTAACTCTTACTCTGGACTAATGGTTAAGGTCTTAACTCTTACTCTGGCATCATGGTTAATGTCTTAGACTCTTACTCTGGACTAATGGTTAAGGTCTTAACTCTTACTCTGGACTAATGGTTAAGGTCTTAACTCTTACTCTGGACTAATGGTTAAGGTCTTAACTCTTACTCTAGCATCATGGTTAAGGTCTTAACTCTTACTCTGGACTAATGGTTAAGGTCTTAACTCTTACTCTGGCATCATGGTTAAGGTCTTAACTCTTACTCTGGCATCATGGTTAAGGTCTTAACTCTTACTCTGGACTAATGGTTAAGGTCTTAGACTCTTACTCTGGACTAATGGTTAAGGTCTTAACTCTTACTCTGGCATCATGGTTAAGGTCTTAGACTCTTACTCTGGACTAATGGTTAAGGTCTTAACTCTTGCTCTGGACTAATGGTTAAGGTCTTAACTCTTAGACTGGCATCATGGTTAAGGTCTTAACTCTTACTCTGGCATCATGGTTAAGGTCTTATCTCTTACTCTGGACTAATGGTTAAGGTCTTAGACTCTTACTCTGGACTAATGGTTAAGGTCTTAACTCTTACTCTGGCATCATGGTTAAGGTCTTAGACTCTTACTCTGGACTAATGGTTAAGGTCTTAACTCTTACTCTGGACTAATGGTTAAGGTCTTAACTCTTACTCTGACATCATGGTTAAGGTCTTAGACTCTTACTCTGGAATAATGGTTAAGGTCTTAACTCTTACTCTGGACTAATGGTTAAGGTCTTAACTCTTACTCTGGGCTAATGATTAAGGTCTTAACTCTTAATCTGGCATCATGGTTAAGGTCTTAACTCTTACTCTGGCATCATGGTTAAGGTCTTAACTCTTACTCTGGTCTAATAGCTAAGGTCTTAACTCTTACTCTGGACTAATGGTTAAGGTCTTAACTCTTACTCTGGCATCATGGTTAAGGTCTTAGACTCTTACTCTGGACTAATGGTTAATGTCTTAACTCTTGCTCTGGCATCATGGTTAAGGTCTTAACTCTTACTCTGGACTAATGGTTAAGGTCTTAACTCTTACTCTGGACTAATGGTTAAGGTCTTAGTCTCTTACTCTGGCATCATGGTTAAGGTCTTAACTCTTACTCTGAACTAATGGTTAAGGTCTTAACTCTTACTCTGGCATCATGGTTAAGGTCTTAACTCTTACTCTGGCATCATGGTTAAGGTCTTAACTCTTACTCTGGACTAATGGTTAAGGTCTTAACTCTTACTCTGGCATCACAGTTAAGGTCTTAACTCTTACTCTGGACTAATGGTTAAGGTCTTAACTCTTACTCTGGACTAATGGTTAAGGTCTTAACTCTTACTCTAGCATCATGGTTAAGGTCTTAACTCTTACTCTGGACTAATGGTTAAGGTCTTAACTCTTACTCTGGCATCATGGTTAAGGTCTTAACTCTTACTCTGGACTAATGGTTAAGGTCTTAACTCTTACTCTGGACTAATGGTTAAGGTCTTAACTCTTACTCTGGCATCATGGTTAAGGTCTTAACTCTTACTCTGGACTAATGGTTAAGGTCTTAACTCTTACTCTGGGCTAATTATTAAGGTCTTAACTCTTACTCTGGCATCATGGTTAAGGTCTTAACTCCTACTCTGGACTAATGGTTAAGGACTTAACTCTTACTCTGGACTAATGGTTAAGGTCTTAACTCTTACTCTAGACTAATGGTTAAGGTTTAACTCTTACTCTGGCATCATGGTTAAGGTCTTCGACTCTTTCTCTGGGCTAATGATTAAGGTCTTAACTCTTACTCTGGCATCATGGGTAAGGTCTTAACTCTTACTCTGGACTAATGGTTAAGGTCTTAACTCTTACTCTGGACTAATGGAACTCTTACTCTAGACTAATGGTTAAGGTTTTAACTCTTACTCTGGCATCATGGTTAAGTTCCTAACTCTTACTGTGGCCTATTGGTTAAGGTCCTAACACTTACTCTGGATTAATGGTTAAGGTCTTAACTCTTACTCTGGCATCATGGTTAAGGTCTTAGACTCTTACTCTGGACTAACAGTTAAGGTCTTAACTCTTACTCTGGCATCATGGTTAAGGTCTTAACTCTTACTCGGGACTAATGGTTAAGGTCTTAGACTCTTACTCTGGACTAATGGTTAAGGTCTTAACTCTTTCTCTGGGCTAATAGTTAAGGTCTTAGACTCTTACTCTGGCATCATGGTTAAGGTCTTAGACTCTTACACTGGCATCAAGGTTAAGGTCTTAACTCTTACTCTGGCATCATGGTTAAGGTCTTAGACTCTTACTCTGGCATCAAGGTTAAGGTCTTAACTCTTACTCTGGCATCATGGTTAAGGTCTTAACTCTTACTCTGGCATCATGGTTAAGGTCTTAACTCTTACTCTGGACTAATGGTTAAGGTCTTAACACTTACTCTGGATTAATGGTTAAGATCTTAACTCTTACTCTGGCATCATCGTTAAGGTCTTAACTCTTACTCTGGCATCATGGTTAAGGTCTTAGACTCTTACTCTGGACTAATGGTTAAGGTCTTAACTCTTACTCTGGACTAATGGTTAAGGTCTAAACTCTTACTCTGGCATCATCGTTAAGGTCTTAACACTTACTCTGGCATCATGGTTAAGGTCTTAACTCTTACTCTGGACTAATAGTTAAGGTCTTAACTCTTACTCTGGACTAATGGTTAAGGTCTTAACTCTTACTCTGGCATCATCGTTAAGGTCTTAACACTTACTCTGGCATCATGGTTAAGGTCTTAACTCTTACTCTGGACTAATGGTTAAGGTCTTAACTCTTACTCTGGCATCATGGTTAAGGTCTTAGACTCATACTCTGGCATCATGGTTAAGGTCTTAATTCTTACTCTGGACTAATGGTTAAGGTCTTAACTCTTACTCTGGCATCATGGTTAAGGTCTTAACTCTTACTCTGGCATCATGGTTAATGTCTTAACTCTTACTCTGGACTAATGGTTAAGGTCTTAACTCTTACTCTGGCATCATGGTTAAGGTCTTAGACTCTTACTCTGGACTAATGGTTAAGGTCTTAACTCTTACTCTGGCATCATGGTTAAGGTCCTAACTCTTACTCTGGACTAATGATTAAGGTCTTAGACTCTTACTCTGGACTAATGGTTAAGGTCTTAACTCTTTCTCTGGGCTAATGGTTATGGTCTTAGACTCTTACTCTGGCATCATGGTTAAGGTCTTAGACTCTTACTCTGGCATCAAGGTTAAGGTCTTAACTCTTATTCTGGCATCACGGTTAAGGTCTTAACTCTTACTCTGGACTAATGGTTAAGGTCTTAACTCTTACTCTGGGCTAATGGTTAAGGTCTTAAATCTTACTCTGGACTAATGGTTAAGGTCTTAACTCTTACTCTGGACTAATGGTTAAGGTCTTAACTCATACTCTGGACTAATGGTTAAGGTCTTAACTCTTACTCTGGCATCATGGTTAAGGTCTTAACTCTTACTCTGGCATCATGGTTAAGGTCTTAACTCTTACTCTGGACTAATGGTTAAGGTCTTAACTCTTACTCTGGCATCACGGTTAAGGTCTTAACTCTTACTCTGGACTAATGGTTAAGGTCTTAACTCTTACTCTGGACTAATGGTTAAGGTCTTAACTCTTACTCTAGCATCATGGTTAAGGTTTTAACTCTTACTCTGGACTAATGGTTAAGGTCTTAACTCTTAGACTGGCATCATGGTTAAGGTCTTAACTCTTACTCTGGCATCATGGTTAAGGTCTTATCTCTTACTCTGGACTAATGGTTAAGGTCTTAGACTCTTACTCTGGACTAATGGTTAAGGTCTTAACTCTTACTCTGGCATCATGGTTAAGGTCTTAGACTCTTACTCTGGACTAATGGTTAAGGTCTTAACTCTTACTCTGGACTAATGGTTAAGGTCTTAACTCTTACTCTGGCATCATGGTTAAGGTCTTAGACTCTTACTCTGGAATAATGGTTAAGGTCTTAACTCTTACTCTGGACTAATGGTTAAGGTCTTAACTCTTACTCTGGGCTAATGATTAAGGTCTTAACTCTTAATCTGGCATCATGGTTAAGGTCTTAACTCTTACTCTGGCATCATGGTTAATGTCTTAACTCTTACTCTGGACTAATGGTTAAGGTCTTAACTCTTACTCTGGCATCATGGTTAAGGTCTTAGACTCTTACTCTGGACTAATGGTTAAGGTCTTAACTCTTACTCTGGCATCATGGTTAAGGTCCTAACTCTTACTCTGGACTAATGATTAAGGTCTTAGACTCTTACTCTGGACTAATGGTTAAGGTCTTAACTCTTTCTCTGGGCTAATGGTTATGGTCCTAGACTCTTACTCTGGCATCATGGTTAAGGTCTTAGACTCTTACTCTGGCATCAAGGTTAAGGTCTTAACTCTTATTCTGGCATCACGGTTAAGGTCTTAACTCTTACTCTGGACTAATGGTTAAGGTCTTAACTCTTACTCTGGGCTAATGGTTAAGGTCTTAAATCTTACTCTGGACTAATGGTTAAGGTCTTAACTCTTACTCTGGACTAATGGTTAAGGTCTTAACTCATACTCTGGACTAATGGTTAAGGTCTTAACTCTTACTCTGGCATCATGGTTAAGGTCTTAACTCTTACTCTGGCATCATGGTTAAGGTCTTAACTCTTACTCTGGACTAATGGTTAAGGTCTTAACTCTTACTCTGGCATCACGGTTAAGGTCTTAACTCTTACTCTGGACTAATGGTTAAGGTCTTAACTCTTACTCTGGACTAATGGTTAAGGTCTTAACTCTTACTCTAGCATCATGGTTAAGGTCTTAACTCTTACTCTGGACTAATGGTTAAGGTCTTAACTCTTAGACTGGCATCATGGTTAAGGTCTTAACTCTTACTCTGGCATCATGGTTAAGGTCTTATCTCTTACTCTGGACTAATGGTTAAGGTCTTAGACTCTTACTCTGGACTAATGGTTAAGGTCTTAACTCTTACTCTGGCATCATGGTTAAGGTCTTAGACTCTTACTCTGGACTAATGGTTAAGGTCTTAACTCTTACTCTGGACTAATGGTTAAGGTCTTAACTCTTACTCTGGCATCATGGTTAAGGTCTTAGACTCTTACTCTGGAATAATGGTTAAGGTCTTAACTCTTACTCTGGACTAATGGTTAAGGTCTTAACTCTTACTCTGGGCTAATGATTAAGGTCTTAACTCTTAATCTGGCATCATGGTTAAGGTCTTAACTCTTACTCTGGCATCATGGTTAAGGTCTTAACTCTTACTCTGTACTCATGGTTAAGGTCTTAACTCTTACTCTGGCATCATGGTTAAGGTCTTAACTCTTACTCTGGACTAAAGGTTAAGGTCTTAACTCTTACTCTGGCATCACGGTTAAGGTCTTAACTCTTACTCTGGATAAATGGTTAAGGTCTTAACTCTTACTCTGGCATCATGGTTAATGTCTTAGACTCTTACTCTGGACTAATGGTTAAGGTCTTAACTCTTACTCTGGACTAATGGTTAAGGTCTTAACTCTTACTCTGGACTAATGGTTAAGGTCTTAACTCTTACTCTAGCATCATGGTTAAGGTCTTAACTCTTACTCTGGACTAATGGTTAAGGTCTTAACTCTTACTCTGGCATCATGGTTAAGGTCTTAACTCTTACTCTGGCATCATGGTTAAGGTCTTAACTCTTACTCTGGACTAATGGTTAAGGTCTTAGACTCTTACTCTGGACTAATGGTTAAGGTCTTAACTCTTACTCTGGCATCATGGTTAAGGTCTTAGACTCTTACTCTGGACTAATGGTTAAGGTCTTAACTCTTGCTCTGGACTAATGGTTAAGGTCTTAACTCTTAGACTGGCATCATGGTTAAGGTCTTAACTCTTACTCTGGCATCATGGTTAAGGTCTTATCTCTTACTCTGGACTAATGGTTAAGGTCTTAGACTCTTACTCTGGACTAATGGTTAAGGTCTTAACTCTTACTCTGGCATCATGGGTAAGGTCTTAGACTCTTACTCTGGACTAATGGTTAAGGTCTTAACTCTTACTCTGGACTAATGGTTAAGGTCTTAACTCTTACTCTGACATCATGGTTAAGGTCTTAGACTCTTACTCTGGAATAATGGTTAAGGTCTTAACTCTTACTCTGGACTAATGGTTAAGGTCTTAACTCTTACTCTGGGCTAATGATTAAGGTCTTAACTCTTAATCTGGCATCATGGTTAAGGTCTTAACTCTTACTCTGGCATCATGGTTAAGGTCTTAACTCTTACTCTGGTCTAATAGCTAAGGTCTTAACTCTTAGTCTGGACTAATGGTTAAGGTCTTAACTCTTACTCTGGCATCATGGTTAAGGTCTTAGACTCTTACTCTGGACTAATGGTTAATGTCTTAACTCTTGCTCTGGCATCATGGTTAAGGTCTTAACTCTTACTCTGGACTAATGGTTAAGGTCTTAACTCTTACTCTGGACTAATGGTTAAGGTCTTAGTCTCTTACTCTGGCATCATGGTTAAGGTCTTAACTCTTACTCTGGACTAATGGGTAAGGTCTTAACTCTTACTCTGGACTAATGGTTAAGGTCTTAACTCTTACTCTGGCATCATGGTTAAGGTCTTAACTTTTACTCTGGACTAATGGTTAAGGTCTTAACTCTTACTCTGGCATCATGGTTAAGGTCTTAGACTCTTACTCTGTACTAATGGTTAAGGTCTTAACTCTTACTCTGGAATCATGGTTAAGGTGTTAACTCTTACTCTGGACTAATGGTTAAGGTCTTAGACTCTTACTCTGGGCTAATGGTTAAGGTCTTAACTCTTTCTCTGGGCTAATGGTTAAGGCCTTAGACTCTTACTCTGGCATCATGGTTAAGGTCTTAGACTCTTACTCTGGCATCAAGGTTAAGGTCTTAACTCTTACTCTGGCATCATGGTTAAGGTCTTAACTTTTACTCTGGACTAATGGTTAAGGTCTTAACTCTTACTCTAGACTAATGGTTAAGGTTTAACTCTTACTCTGGCATCATGGTTAAGGTCTTCGACTCTTTCTCTGGGCTAATGATTAAGGTCTTAACTCTTACTCTGGCATCATGGGTAAGGTCTTAACTCTTACTCTGGACTAATGGAACTCTTACTCTAGACTAATGGTTAAGGTTTTAACTCTTACTCTGGCATCATGGTTAAGTTCCTAACTCTTACTGTGGCCTATTGGTTAAGGTCCTAACACTTACTCTGGATTAATGGTTAAGGTCTTAACTCTTACTCTGGCATCATGGTTAAGGTGTTAGACTCTTACTCTGGACTAATAGTTAAGGTCTTAACTCTTACTCTGGCATCATGGTTAAGGTCTTAACTCTTACTCAGGACTAATGGTTAAGGTCTTAGACTCTTACTCTGGACTAATGGTTAAGGTCTTAACTCTTTCTCTGGGCTAATGGGTAAGGTCTTAGACTCTTACTCTGGCATCATGGTTAAGGTCTTAGACTCTTACACTGGCATCAAGGTTAAGGTCTTAACTCTTACTCTGGCATCATGGTTAAGGTCTTAGACTCTTACTCTGGCATCATGGTTAAGGTCTTAGACTCTTACACTGGCATCAAGGTTAAGGTCTTAACTCTTACTCTGGCATCATGGTTAAGGTCTTAGACTCTTACTCTGGACTAATGGTTAAGGTCTTAACTCTTACTCTGGACTAATGGTTAAGGTCTTAACTCTTACTCTGGCATCATGGTTAAGGTCTTAACACTTACTCTGGCATCATGGTTAAGGTCTTAACTCTTACTCTGGACTAATGGTTAAGGTCTTAACTCTTACTCTGGACTAATGGTTAAGGTCTTAACTCTTACTCTGGCATCATGGTTAAGGTCTTAACTCTGGCATCATGGTTAAGGTCTTAACTCTTACTCTGGACTAATGGTTAAGGTCTTAATTCTTACTCTGGCATCATGGTTAAGGTCTTAGACTCATACTCTGGCATCATGGTTAAGGTCTTAATTCTTACTCTGGACTAATGGTTAAGGTCTTAACTCTTGCTCTGGCATCATGGTTAAGGTCTTAACTCTTACTCTGGCATCATGGTTAATGTCTTAACTCTTACTCTGGACTAATGGTTAAGGTCTTAACTCTTACTCTGGCATCATGGTTAAGGTCTTAGACTCTTACTCTGGACTAATGGTTAAGGTCTTAACTCTTACTCTGGCATCATGGTTAAGGTCTTAACTCTTACTCTGGACTAATGATTAAGGTCTTAGACTCTTACTCTGGACTAATGGTTAAGGTCTTAACTCTTTCTCTGGGCTAATGGTTATGGTCTTAGACTCTTACTCTGGCATCATGGTTAAGGTCTTAGACTCTTACTCTGGCATCAAGGTTAAGGTCTTAACTCTTATTCTGGCATCACGGTTAAGGTCTTAACTCTTACTCTGGACTAATGGTTAAGGTCTTAACTCTTACTCTGGGCTAATGGTTAAGGTCTTAAATCTTACTCTGGACTAATGGTTAAGGTCTTAACTCTTACTCTGGACTAATGGTTAAGGTCTTAACTCTTACTCTGGGCTAAAGATTAAGGTCTTAACTCTTACTCTGGCATCATGGTTAAGGTCTTAACTCTTACTCTGGCATCATGGTTAAGGTCTTAACTCTTACTCTGGACTAATGGTTAAGGTCTTAACTCTTACTCTGGCATCACGGTTAAGGTCTTAACTCTTACTCTGGACTAATGGTTAAGGTCTTAACTCTTACTCTGGACTAATGGTTAAGGTCTTAACTCTTACTCTAGCATCATGGTTAAGGTCTTAACTCTTAGTCTGGACTAATGGTTAAGGTCTTAGACTCTTACTCTGGACTAATGGTTAAGGTCTTAACTCTTTCTCTGGGCTAATGGTTAAGGTCTTAGACTCTTACTCTGGCATCATGGTTAAGGTCTTAGACTCTTACACTGGCATCAAGGTTAAGGTCTTAACTCTTACTCTGGCATCATGGTTAAGGTCTTAGACTCTTACTCTGGCATCATGGTTAAGGTCTTAGACTCTTACACTGGCATCAAGGTTAAGGTCTTAACTCTTACTCTGGCATCATGGTTAAGGTCTTAGACTCTTACTCTGGACTAATGGTTAAGGTCTTAACTCTTACTCTGGACTAATGGTTAAGGTCTTAACTCTTACTCTGGCATCATGGTTAAGGTCTTAACACTTACTCTGGCATCATGGTTAAGGTCTTAACTCTTACTCTGGACTAATGGTTAAGGTCTTAACTCTTACTCTGGACTAATGGTTAAGGTCTTAACTCTTACTCTGGCATCATGGTTAAGGTCTTAACTCTGGCATCATGGTTACGGTCTTAACTCTTACTCTGGACTAATGGTTAAGGTCTTAATTCTTACTCTGGCATCATGGTTAAGGTCTTAGACTCATACTCTGGCATCATGGTTAAGGTCTTAATTCTTACTCTGGACTAATGGTTAAGGTCTTAACTCTTGCTCTGGCATCATGGTTAAGGTCTTAACTCTTACTCTGGCATCATGGTTAATGTCTTAACTCTTACTCTGGACTAATGGTTAAGGTCTTAACTCTTACTCTGGCATCATGGTTAAGGTCTTAGACTCTTACTCTGGACTAATGGTTAAGGTCTTAACTCTTACTCTGGCATCATGGTTAAGGTCTTAACTCTTACTCTGGACTAATGATTAAGGTCTTAGACTCTTACTCTGGACTAATGGTTAAGGTCTTAACTCTTTCTCTGGGCTAATGGTTATGGTCTTAGACTCTTACTCTGGCATCATGGTTAAGGTCTTAGACTCTTACTCTGGCATCAAGGTTAAGGTCTTAACTCTTATTCTGGCATCACGGTTAAGGTCTTAACTCTTACTCTGGACTAATGGTTAAGGTCTTAACTCTTACTCTGGGCTAATGGTTAAGGTCTTAAATCTTACTCTGGACTAATGGTTAAGGTCTTAACTCTTACTCTGGACTAATGGTTAAGGTCTTAACTCTTACTCTGGGCTAAAGATTAAGGTCTTAACTCTTACTCTGGCATCATGGTTAAGGTCTTAACTCTTACTCTGGCATCATGGTTAAGGTCTTAACTCTTACTCTGGACTAATGGTTAAGGTCTTAACTCTTACTCTGGCATCACGGTTAAGGTCTTAACTCTTACTCTGGACTAATGGTTAAGGTCTTAACTCTTACTCTGGACTAATGGTTAAGGTCTTAACTCTTACTCTAGCATCATGGTTAAGGTCTTAACTCTTAGTCTGGACTAATGGTTAAGGTCTTAACTCTTAGACTGGCATCATGGTTAAGGTCTTAACTCTTACTCTGGCATCATGGTTAAGGTCTTATCTCTTACTCTGGACTAATGGTTAAGGTCTTAGACTCTTACTCTGGACTAATGGTTAAGGTCTTAACTCTTACTCTGGCATCATGGTTAAGGTCTTAGACTCTTACTCTGGACTAATGGTTAAGGTCTTAACTCTTACTCTGGACTAATGGTTAAGGTCTTAACTCTTACTCTGACATCATGGTTAAGGTCTTAGACTCTTACTCTGGAATAATGGTTAAGGTCTTAACTCTTACTCTGGACTAATGGTTAAGGTCTTAACTCTTACTCTGGGCTAATGATTAAGGTCTTAACTCTTAATCTGGCATCATGGTTAAGGTCTTAACTCTTACTCTGGTCTAATAGCTAAGGTATTAACTCTTACTCTGGACTAATGGTTAAGGTCTTAACTCTTACTCTGGCATCATCGTTAAGGTCTTAACTCTTACTCTGGACTAATGGTTAAGGTCTTAACTCTTACTCTGGATTAATGGTTAAGGTCTTAACTCTTACTCTGGCATCATTGTTAAGGTCTTAACTCTTACTCTGGCATCATGGTTAAGGTCTTAGACTCTTACTCTGGACTAATGGTTAAGGTCTTAACTCTTACTCTGGTCTAATAGCTAAGGTCTTAACTCTTACTCTGGACTAATGGTTAAGGTCTTAACTCTTACTCTGGCATCATGGTTAAGGTCTTAGACTCTTACTCTGGACTAATGGTTAAGGTCTTAACTCTTGCTCTGGCATCATGGTTAAGGTCTTAACTCTTACTCTGGACTAATGGTTAAGGTCTTAACTCTTACTCTGGACTAATGGTTAAGGTCTTAGTCTCTTACTCTGGCATCATGGTTAAGGTCTTAACTCTTACTCTGAACTAACGGTTAAGGTCTTAACTCTTACTCTGGCATCATGGTTAAGGTCTTAACTCTTACTCTGGCATCATGGTTAAGGTCTTAACTCTTACTCTGGACTAATGGTTAAGGTCTTAACTCTTACTCTGGCATCACAGTTAAGGTCTTAACTCTTACTCTGGACTAATGGTTAAGGTCTTAACTCTTACTCTGGACTAATGGTTAAGGTCTTAACTCTTACTCTAGACTAATGGTTAAGGTTTAACTCTTACTCTGGCATCATGGTTAAGGTCTTCGACTCTTTCTCTGGGCTAATGATTAAGGTCTTAACTCTTACTCTGGCATCATGGGTAAGGTCTTAACTCTTACTCTGGACTAATGGAACTCTTACTCTAGACTAATGGTTAAGGTTTTAACTCTTACTCTGGCATCATGGTTAAGTTCCTAACTCTTACTGTGGCCTATTGGTTAAGGTCCTAACACTTACTCTGGATTAATGGTTAAGGTCTTAACTCTTACTCTGGCATCATGGTTAAGGTCTTAGACTCTTACTCTGGACTAATAGTTAAGGTCTTAACTCTTACTCTGGCATCATGGTTAAGGTCTTAACTCTTACTCAGGACTAATGGTTAAGGTCTTAGACTCTTACTCTGGACTAATGGTTAAGGTCTTAACTCTTTCTCTGGGCTAATGGTTAAGGTCTTAGACTCTTACTCTGGCATCATGGTTAAGGTCTTAGACTCTTACACTGGCATCAAGGTTAAGGTCTTAACTCTTACTCTGGCATCATGGTTAAGGTCTTAGACTCTTACTCTGGCATCAAGGTTAAGGTCTTAACTCTTACTCTGGCATCATGGTTAAGGTCTTAACTCTTACTCTGGCATCATGGTTAAGGTCTTAACTCTTACTCTGGACTAATGGTTAAGGTCTTAACACTTACTCTGGATTAATGGTTAAGATCTTAACTCTTACTCTGGCATCATGGTTAAGGTCTTAGACTCTTACTCTGGACTAATGGTTAAGGTCTTAACTCTTACTCTGGACTAATGGTTAAGGTCTAAACTCTTACTCTGGCATCATCGTTAAGGTCTTAACACTTACTCTGGCATCATGGTTAAGGTCTTAACTCTTACTCTGGACTAATAGTTAAGGTCTTAACTCTTACTCTGGACTAATGGTTAAGGTCTTAACTCTTACTCTGGCATCATCGTTAAGGTCTTAACACTTACTCTGGCATCATGGTTAAGGTCTTAACTCTTACTCTGGACTAATGGTTAAGGTCTTAACTCTTACTCTGGCATCATGGTTAAGGTCTTAGACTCATACTCTGGCATCATGGTTAAGGTCTTAATTCTTACTCTGGACTAATGGTTAAGGTCTTAACTCTTACTCTGGCATCATGGTTAAGGTCTTAACTCTTACTCTGGCATCATGGTTAATGTCTTAACTCTTACTCTGGACTAATGGTTAAGGTCTTAACTCTTACTCTGGCATCATGGTTAAGGTCTTAACTCTGGCATCATGGTTAAGGTCTTAACTCTTACTCTGGCATCATGGTTAAGGTCCTAACTCTTACTCTGGACTAATGATTAAGGTCTTAGACTCTTACTCTGGACTAATGGTTAAGGTCTTAACTCTTTCTCTGGGCTAATGGTTATGGTCTTAGACTCTTACTCTGGCATCACGGTTAAGGTCTTAACTCTTACTCTGGACTAATGGTTAAGGTCTTAACTCTTACTCTGGGCTAATGGTTAAGGTCTTAAATCTTACTCTGGACTAATGGTTAAGGTCTTAACTCTTACTCTGGACTAATGGTTAAGGTCTTAACTCATACTCTGGACTAATGGTTAAGGTCTTAACTCTTACTCTGGCATCATGGTTAAGGTCTTAACTCTTACTCTGGCATCATGGTTAAGGTCTTAACTCTTACTCTGGACTAATGGTTAAGGTCTTAACTCTTACTCTGGCATCACGGTTAAGGTCTTAACTCTTACTCTGGACTAATGGTTAAGGTCTTAACTCTTACTCTAGCATCATGGTTAAGGTCTTAACTCTTACTCTGGACTAATGGTTAAGGTCTTAACTCTTAGACTGGCATCATGGTTAAGGTCTTAACTCTTACTCTGGCATCATGGTTAAGGTCTTATCTCTTACTCTGGACTAATGGTTAAGGTCTTAGACTCTTACTCTGGACTAATGGTTAAGGTCTTAACTCTTACTCTGGCATCATGGTTAAGGTCTTAGACTCTTACTCTGGACTAATGGTTAAGGTCTTAACTCTTACTCTGGACTAATGGTTAAGGTCTTAACTCTTACTCTGGCATCATGGTTAAGGTCTTAGACTCTTACTCTGGAATAATGGTTAAGGTCTTAACTCTTACTCTGGACTAATGGTTAAGGTCTTAACTCTTACTCTGGGCTAATGATTAAGGTCTTAATTCTTAATCTGGCATCATGGTTAAGGTCTTAACTCTTACTCTGGCATCATGGTTAAGGTCTTAACTCTTACTCTGTACTCATGGTTAAGGTCTTAACTCTTACTCTGGCATCATGGTTAAGGTCTTAACTCTTACTCTGGACTAAAGGTTAAGGTCTTAACTCTTACTCTGGCATCACGGTTAAGGTCTTAACTCTTACTCTGGACTAATGGTTAAGGTCTTAACTCTTACTCTGGCATCATGGTTAATGTCTTAGACTCTTACTCTGGACTAATGGTTAAGGTCTTAACTCTTACTCTGGACTAATGGTTAAGGTCTTAACTCTTACTCTGGACTAATGGTTAAGGTCTTAACTCTTACTCTAGCATCATGGTTAAGGTCTTAACTCTTACTCTGGACTAATGGTTAAGGTCTTAACTCTTACTCTGGCATCATGGTTAAGGTCTTAACTCTTACTCTGGCATCATGGTTAAGGTCTTAACTCTTACTCTGGACTAATGGTTAAGGTCTTAGACTCTTACTCTGGACTAATGGTTAAGGTCTTAACTCTTACTCTGGCATCATGGTTAAGGTCTTAGACTCTTACTCTGGACTAATGGTTAAGGTCTTAACTCTTGCTCTGGACTAATGGTTAAGGTCTTAACTCTTAGACTGGCATCATGGTTAAGGTCTTAACTCTTACTCTGGCATCATGGTTAAGGTCTTATCTCTTACTCTGGACTAATGGTTAAGGTCTTAGACTCTTACTCTGGACTAATGGTTAAGGTCTTAACTCTTACTCTGGCATCATGGTTAAGGTCTTAGACTCTTACTCTGGACTAATGGTTAAGGTCTTAACTCTTACTCTGGACTAATGGTTAAGGTCTTAACTCTTACTCTGACATCATGGTTAAGGTCTTAGACTCTTACTCTGGAATAATGGTTAAGGTCTTAACTCTTACTCTGGACTAATGGTTAAGGTCTTAACTCTTACTCTGGGCTAATGATTAAGGTCTTAACTCTTAATCTGGCATCATGGTTAAGGTCTTAACTCTTACTCTGGCATCATGGTTAAGGTCTTAACTCTTACTCTGGTCTAATAGCTAAGGTCTTAACTCTTACTCTGGACTAATGGTTAAGGTCTTAACTCTTACTCTGGCATCATGGTTAAGGTCTTAGACTCTTACTCTGGACTAATGGTTAATGTCTTAACTCTTGCTCTGGCATCATGGTTAAGGTCTTAACTCTTACTCTGGACTAATGGTTAAGGTCTTAACTCTTACTCTGGACTAATGGTTAAGGTCTTAGTCTCTTACTCTGGCATCATGGTTAAGGTCTTAACTCTTACTCTGAACTAATGGTTAAGGTCTTAACTCTTACTCTGGCATCATGGTTAAGGTCTTAACTCTTACTCTGGCATCATGGTTAAGGTCTTAACTCTTACTCTGGACTAATGGTTAAGGTCTTAACTCTTACTCTGGCATCACAGTTAAGGTCTTAACTCTTACTCTGGACTAATGGTTAAGGTCTTAACTCTTACTCTGGACTAATGGTTAAGGTCTTAACTCTTACTCTAGCATCATGGTTAAGGTCTTAACTCTTACTCTGGACTAATGGTTAAGGTCTTAACTCTTACTCTGGCATCATGGTTAAGGTCTTAACTCTTACTCTGGACTAATGGTTAAGGTCTTAACTCTTACTCTGGACTAATGGTTAAGGTCTTAACTCTTACTCTGGCATCATGGTTAAGGTCTTAACTCTTACTCTGGACTAATGGTTAAGGTCTTAACTCTTACTCTGGGCTAATTATTAAGGTCTTAACTCTTACTCTGGCATCATGGTTAAGGTCTTAACTCCTACTCTGGACTAATGGTTAAGGACTTAACTCTTACTCTGGACTAATGGTTAAGGTCTTAACTCTTACTCTAGACTAATGGTTAAGGTTTAACTCTTACTCTGGCATCATGGTTAAGGTCTTCGACTCTTTCTCTGGGCTAATGATTAAGGTCTTAACTCTTACTCTGGCATCATGGGTAAGGTCTTAACTCTTACTCTGGACTAATGGTTAAGGTCTTAACTCTTACTCTGGACTAATGGAACTCTTACTCTAGACTAATGGTTAAGGTTTTAACTCTTACTCTGGCATCATGGTTAAGTTCCTAACTCTTACTGTGGCCTATTGGTTAAGGTCCTAACACTTACTCTGGATTAATGGTTAAGGTCTTAACTCTTACTCTGGCATCATGGTTAAGGTCTTAGACTCTTACTCTGGACTAACAGTTAAGGTCTTAACTCTTACTCTGGCATCATGGTTAAGGTCTTAACTCTTACTCGGGACTAATGGTTAAGGTCTTAGACTCTTACTCTGGACTAATGGTTAAGGTCTTAACTCTTTCTCTGGGCTAATGGTTAAGGTCTTAGACTCTTACTCTGGCATCATGGTTAAGGTCTTAGACTCTTACACTGGCATCAAGGTTAAGGTCTTAACTCTTACTCTGGCATCATGGTTAAGGTCTTAGACTCTTACTCTGGCATCAAGGTTAAGGTCTTAACTCTTACTCTGGCATCATGGTTAAGGTCTTAACTCTTACTCTGGCATCATGGTTAAGGTCTTAACTCTTACTCTGGACTAATGGTTAAGGTCTTAACACTTACTCTGGATTAATGGTTAAGATCTTAACTCTTACTCTGGCATCATCGTTAAGGTCTTAACTCTTACTCTGGCATCATGGTTAAGGTCTTAGACTCTTACTCTGGACTAATGGTTAAGGTCTTAACTCTTACTCTGGACTAATGGTTAAGGTCTAAACTCTTACTCTGGCATCATCGTTAAGGTCTTAACACTTACTCTGGCATCATGGTTAAGGTCTTAACTCTTACTCTGGACTAATAGTTAAGGTCTTAACTCTTACTCTGGACTAATGGTTAAGGTCTTAACTCTTACTCTGGCATCATCGTTAAGGTCTTAACACTTACTCTGGCATCATGGTTAAGGTCTTAACTCTTACTCTGGACTAATGGTTAAGGTCTTAACTCTTACTCTGGCATCATGGTTAAGGTCTTAGACTCATACTCTGGCATCATGGTTAAGGTCTTAATTCTTACTCTGGACTAATGGTTAAGGTCTTAACTCTTACTCTGGCATCATGGTTAAGGTCTTAACTCTTACTCTGGCATCATGGTTAATGTCTTAACTCTTACTCTGGACTAATGGTTAAGGTCTTAACTCTTACTCTGGCATCATGGTTAAGGTCTTAGACTCTTACTCTGGACTAATGGTTAAGGTCTTAACTCTTACTCTGGCATCATGGTTAAGGTCCTAACTCTTACTCTGGACTAATGATTAAGGTCTTAGACTCTTACTCTGGACTAATGGTTAAGGTCTTAACTCTTTCTCTGGGCTAATGGTTATGGTCTTAGACTCTTACTCTGGCATCATGGTTAAGGTCTTAGACTCTTACTCTGGCATCAAGGTTAAGGTCTTAACTCTTATTCTGGCATCACGGTTAAGGTCTTAACTCTTACTCTGGACTAATGGTTAAGGTCTTAACTCTTACTCTGGGCTAATGGTTAAGGTCTTAAATCTTACTCTGGACTAATGGTTAAGGTCTTAACTCTTACTCTGGACTAATGGTTAAGGTCTTAACTCATACTCTGGACTAATGGTTAAGGTCTTAACTCTTACTCTGGCATCATGGTTAAGGTCTTAACTCTTACTCTGGCATCATGGTTAAGGTCTTAACTCTTACTCTGGACTAATGGTTAAGGTCTTAACTCTTACTCTGGCATCACGGTTAAGGTCTTAACTCTTACTCTGGACTAATGGTTAAGGTCTTAACTCTTACTCTGGACTAATGGTTAAGGTCTTAACTCTTACTCTAGCATCATGGTTAAGGTTTTAACTCTTACTCTGGACTAATGGTTAAGGTCTTAACTCTTAGACTGGCATCATGGTTAAGGTCTTAACTCTTACTCTGGCATCATGGTTAAGGTCTTATCTCTTACTCTGGACTAATGGTTAAGGTCTTAGACTCTTACTCTGGACTAATGGTTAAGGTCTTAACTCTTACTCTGGCATCATGGTTAAGGTCTTAGACTCTTACTCTGGACTAATGGTTAAGGTCTTAACTCTTACTCTGGACTAATGGTTAAGGTCTTAACTCTTACTCTGGCATCATGGTTAAGGTCTTAGACTCTTACTCTGGAATAATGGTTAAGGTCTTAACTCTTACTCTGGACTAATGGTTAAGGTCTTAACTCTTACTCTGGGCTAATGATTAAGGTCTTAACTCTTAATCTGGCATCATGGTTAAGGTCTTAACTCTTACTCTGGCATCATGGTTAATGTCTTAACTCTTACTCTGGACTAATGGTTAAGGTCTTAACTCTTACTCTGGCATCATGGTTAAGGTCTTAGACTCTTACTCTGGACTAATGGTTAAGGTCTTAACTCTTACTCTGGCATCATGGTTAAGGTCCTAACTCTTACTCTGGACTAATGATTAAGGTCTTAGACTCTTACTCTGGACTAATGGTTAAGGTCTTAACTCTTTCTCTGGGCTAATGGTTATGGTCCTAGACTCTTACTCTGGCATCATGGTTAAGGTCTTAGACTCTTACTCTGGCATCAAGGTTAAGGTCTTAACTCTTATTCTGGCATCACGGTTAAGGTCTTAACTCTTACTCTGGACTAATGGTTAAGGTCTTAACTCTTACTCTGGGCTAATGGTTAAGGTCTTAAATCTTACTCTGGACTAATGGTTAAGGTCTTAACTCTTACTCTGGACTAATGGTTAAGGTCTTAACTCATACTCTGGACTAATGGTTAAGGTCTTAACTCTTACTCTGGCATCATGGTTAAGGTCTTAACTCTTACTCTGGCATCATGGTTAAGGTCTTAACTCTTACTCTGGACTAATGGTTAAGGTCTTAACTCTTACTCTGGCATCACGGTTAAGGTCTTAACTCTTACTCTGGACTAATGGTTAAGGTCTTAACTCTTACTCTGGACTAATGGTTAAGGTCTTAACTCTTACTCTAGCATCATGGTTAAGGTCTTAACTCTTACTCTGGACTAATGGTTAAGGTCTTAACTCTTAGACTGGCATCATGGTTAAGGTCTTAACTCTTACTCTGGCATCATGGTTAAGGTCTTATCTCTTACTCTGGACTAATGGTTAAGGTCTTAGACTCTTACTCTGGACTAATGGTTAAGGTCTTAACTCTTACTCTGGCATCATGGTTAAGGTCTTAGACTCTTACTCTGGACTAATGGTTAAGGTCTTAACTCTTACTCTGGACTAATGGTTAAGGTCTTAACTCTTACTCTGGCATCATGGTTAAGGTCTTAGACTCTTACTCTGGAATAATGGTTAAGGTCTTAACTCTTACTCTGGACTAATGGTTAAGGTCTTAACTCTTACTCTGGGCTAATGATTAAGGTCTTAACTCTTAATCTGGCATCATGGTTAAGGTCTTAACTCTTACTCTGGCATCATGGTTAAGGTCTTAACTCTTACTCTGTACTCATGGTTAAGGTCTTAACTCTTACTCTGGCATCATGGTTAAGGTCTTAACTCTTACTCTGGACTAAAGGTTAAGGTCTTAACTCTTACTCTGGCATCACGGTTAAGGTCTTAACTCTTACTCTGGACTAATGGTTAAGGTCTTAACTCTTACTCTGGCATCATGGTTAATGTCTTAGACTCTTACTCTGGACTAATGGTTAAGGTCTTAACTCTTACTCTGGACTAATGGTTAAGGTCTTAACTCTTACTCTAGCATCATGGTTAAGGTCTTAACTCTTACTCTGGACTAATGGTTAAGGTCTTAACTCTTACTCTGGCATCATGGTTAAGGTCTTAACTCTTACTCTGGCATCATGGTTAAGGTCTTAACTCTTACTCTGGACTAATGGTTAAGGTCTTAGACTCTTACTCTGGACTAATGGTTAAGGTCTTAACTCTTACTCTGGCATCATGGTTAAGGTCTTAGACTCTTACTCTGGACTAATGGTTAAGGTCTTAACTCTTGCTCTGGACTAATGGTTAAGGTCTTAACTCTTAGACTGGCATCATGGTTAAGGTCTTAACTCTTACTCTGGCATCATGGTTAAGGTCTTATCTCTTACTCTGGACTAATGGTTAAGGTCTTAGACTCTTACTCTGGACTAATGGTTAAGGTCTTAACTCTTACTCTGGCATCATGGTTAAGGTCTTAGACTCTTACTCTGGACTAATGGTTAAGGTCTTAACTCTTACTCTGGACTAATGGTTAAGGTCTTAACTCTTACTCTGACATCATGGTTAAGGTCTTAGACTCTTACTCTGGAATAATGGTTAAGGTCTTAACTCTTACTCTGGACTAATGGTTAAGGTCTTAACTCTTACTCTGGGCTAATGATTAAGGTCTTAACTCTTAATCTGGCATCATGGTTAAGGTCTTAACTCTTACTCTGGCATCATGGTTAAGGTCTTAACTCTTACTCTGGTCTAATAGCTAAGGTCTTAACTCTTACTCTGGACTAATGGTTAAGGTCTTAACTCTTACTCTGGCATCATGGTTAAGGTCTTAGACTCTTACTCTGGACTAATGGTTAATGTCTTAACTCTTGCTCTGGCATCATGGTTAAGGTCTTAACTCTTACTCTGGACTAATGGTTAAGGTCTTAACTCTTACTCTGGACTAATGGTTAAGGTCTTAGTCTCTTACTCTGGCATCATGGTTAAGGTCTTAACTCTTACTCTGAACTAATGGTTAAGGTCTTAACTCTTACTCTGGCATCATGGTTAAGGTCTTAACTCTTACTCTGGCATCATGGTTAAGGTCTTAACTCTTACTCTGGACTAATGGTTAAGGTCTTAACTCTTACTCTGGCATCACAGTTAAGGTCTTAACTCTTACTCTGGACTAATGGTTAAGGTCTTAACTCTTACTCTGGACTAATGGTTAAGGTCTTAACTCTTACTCTAGCATCATGGTTAAGGTCTTAACTCTTACTCTGGACTAATGGTTAAGGTCTTAACTCTTACTCTGGCATCATGGTTAAGGTCTTAACTCTTACTCTGGACTAATGGTTAAGGTCTTAACTCTTACTCTGGACTAATGGTTAAGGTCTTAACTCTTACTCTGGCATCATGGTTAAGGTCTTAACTCTTACTCTGGACTAATGGTTAAGGTCTTAACTCTTACTCTGGGCTAATTATTAAGGTCTTAACTCTTACTCTGGCATCATGGTTAAGGTCTTAACTCCTACTCTGGACTAATGGTTAAGGACTTAACTCTTACTCTGGACTAATGGTTAAGGTCTTAACTCTTACTCTAGACTAATGGTTAAGGTTTAACTCTTACTCTGGCATCATGGTTAAGGTCTTCGACTCTTTCTCTGGGCTAATGATTAAGGTCTTAACTCTTACTCTGGCATCATGGGTAAGGTCTTAACTCTTACTCTGGACTAATGGTTAAGGTCTTAACTCTTACTCTGGACTAATGGAACTCTTACTCTAGACTAATGGTTAAGGTTTTAACTCTTACTCTGGCATCATGGTTAAGTTCCTAACTCTTACTGTGGCCTATTGGTTAAGGTCCTAACACTTACTCTGGATTAATGGTTAAGGTCTTAACTCTTACTCTGGCATCATGGTTAAGGTCTTAGACTCTTACTCTGGACTAACAGTTAAGGTCTTAACTCTTACTCTGGCATCATGGTTAAGGTCTTAACTCTTACTCGGGACTAATGGTTAAGGTCTTAGACTCTTACTCTGGACTAATGGTTAAGGTCTTAACTCTTTCTCTGGGCTAATGGTTAAGGTCTTAGACTCTTACTCTGGCATCATGGTTAAGGTCTTAGACTCTTGCACTGGCATCAAGGTTAAGGTCTTAACTCTTACTCTGGCATCATGGTTAAGGTCTTAGACTCTTACTCTGGCATCAAGGTTAAGGTCTTAACTCTTACTCTGGCATCATGGTTAAGGTCTTAACTCTTACTCTGGCATCATGGTTAAGGTCTTAACTCTTACTCTGGACTAATGGTTAAGGTCTTAACACTTACTCTGGATTAATGGTTAAGATCTTAACTCTTACTCTGGCATCATCGTTAAGGTCTTAACTCTTACTCTGGCATCATGGTTAAGGTCTTAGACTCTTACTCTGGACTAATGGTTAAGGTCTTAACTCTTACTCTGGACTAATGGTTAAGGTCTAAACTCTTACTCTGGCATCATCGTTAAGGTCTTAACACTTACTCTGGCATCATGGTTAAGGTCTTAACTCTTACTCTGGACTAATAGTTAAGGTCTTAACTCTTACTCTGGACCAATGGTTAAGGTCTTAACTCTTACTCTGGCATCATCGTTAAGGTCTTAACACTTACTCTGGCATCATGGTTAAGGTCTTAACTCTTACTCTGGACTAATGGTTAAGGTCTTAACTCTTACTCTGGCATCATGGTTAAGGTCTTAGACTCATACTCTGGCATCATGGTTAAGGTCTTAATTCTTACTCTGGACTAATGGTTAAGGTCTTAACTCTTACTCTGGCATCATGGTTAAGGTCTTAACTCTTACTCTGGCATCATGGTTAATGTCTTAACTCTTACTCTGGACTAATGGTTAAGGTCTTAACTCTTACTCTGGCATCATGGTTAAGGTCTTAGACTCTTACTCTGGACTAATGGTTAAGGTCTTAACTCTTACTCTGGCATCATGGTTAAGGTCCTAACTCTTACTCTGGACTAATGATTAAGGTCTTAGACTCTTACTCTGGACTAATGGTTAAGGTCTTAACTCTTTCTCTGGGCTAATGGTTATGGTCTTAGACTCTTACTCTGGCATCATGGTTAAGGTCTTAGACTCTTACTCTGGCATCAAGGTTAAGGTCTTAACTCTTATTCTGGCATCACGGTTAAGGTCTTAACTCTTACTCTGGACTAATGGTTAAGGTCTTAACTCTTACTCTGGGCTAATGGTTAAGGTCTTAAATCTTACTCTGGACTAATGGTTAAGGTCTTAACTCTTACTCTGGACTAATGGTTAAGGTCTTAACTCATACTCTGGACTAATGGTTAAGGTCTTAACTCTTACTCTGGCATCATGGTTAAGGTCTTAACTCTTACTCTGGCATCATGGTTAAGGTCTTAACTCTTAGTCTGGACTAATGGTTAAGGTCTTAACTCTTACTCTGGCATCACGGTTAAGGTCTTAACTCTTACTCTGGACTAATGGTTAAGGTCTTAACTCTTACTCTGGACTAATGGTTAAGGTCTTAACTCTTACTCTAGCATCATGGTTAAGGTCTTAACTCTTACTCTGGACTAATGGTTAAGGTCTTAACTCTTAGACTGGCATCATGGTTAAGGTCTTAACTCTTACTCTGGCATCATGGCTAAGGTCTTATCTCTTACTCTGGACTAATGGTTAAGGTCTTAGACTCTTACTCTGGACTAATGGTTAAGGTCTTAACTCTTACTCTGGCATCATGGTTAAGGTCTTAGACTCTTACTCTGGACTAATGGTTAAGGTCTTAACTCTTACTCTGGACTAATGGTTAAGGTCTTAACTCTTACTCTAATATCAAACAACAATGTCTCAACGTGGAATTCAATGGAAGGACAAGTAATTAAAGGTGAGCTGTATATTACAGTATCAGAGGAGTGAATCCATACACAGAGGACAACAGGAGACCAAGTAAGTAGGAAAGAGTTGTATTTTCAAAACATGATGAACATATTGCGTCATATGTACATATCATAAAGGTTAAAAAAGCACTGTGTGACACTTAGTGAAAGTGTAACCGAAAAGATACTGTGCACAAGTGCTCGTGCAGTTTGTGACGGCGCAAGTGACACATAAAGTGGTATATACAGCGGTGAAACGGCGCAGCAAGAGAACAATGGTATTTTGAATACGCCAAAATTAGGGCATTTACACAATAAATGTATGGGAATTCAAAGGACAATAAGGCAAATGCCCATGTTTGTAAATGCGCCAACAGTAACGCTGTTGAAGTCGACGGCGTTTCGGCCCGTGACAATCAGGGCCATCATCAGGACTGGTTACACATATTTTGAACAGTGCTAGGGTAAAGAAAAACAATTCTCAAACACTGGACCAAAATGAAGAAAAAGGAGACAGTTGTGCGGATGGTGGTGAACACGGCGACGTGTGGAGGCCGTGGGTAAGCGTTTAATGTATGGTCGTGGGCCAAGGAGCAGTGATCGGACGAAACGTGAGCGCGAGAACGGGTATCACATCGGCGCGCGAGTCAGGTGAGGTGTGCCCGGGTGGGCAAAGGTAGAGTGAATGGGGACTGGGGCCAAGAAATGGTGATCTATGTGGTAGAAAAACTATCGGATAGTGCGGAAGAGAAATCACGCAGGTGGATGGTAACAGGGATGCAAGGGAGTGCCACAGTGAAAGAAAAGGGGTAAAGCAAGGAAAAGAAAAGAAACTTACTCGTGTGGAAGGGCCGAGCACGGAGAATCGGCAAGGAGGAGTAAGACGGGTCCGGGGGAGTCCAAACTGGACGGAGGAGAAAAAAGGGGGGGGGGGTGTGAGGAAAGGAACAGGTAGAACGTGGATAGGGGGGGGGGGGAAAAACAGGGAAAGAGATGGTCGCGGTAAACCACTTACTTGGTTCGAAAAGGACGAGCCGAATGAAACGGCAGCGCTGGACCACGTAAGGTTTGGAGGGTCCCTGGAAATACAGGCTGGAAGGGGATAAGGGACAGGGGGTGAGGAAAAGGCAAGGGGGAGAGAACAGAGGGAAAGAGGGGAAAAAGGAGAGCCACTTACGTCAGGAGGGGGACGGAGATCAATCGATAAAGAAGCTGGAAAGAAAGGAGGAGGTTAAGAGACGGGGCTGATGGACGCATTCAGGGGAGAAAAGGATACGAGCAGAATGTACTTACAATTAGCAGAGGCGAGTGAATCACCGAGAAGGGGTCCGTATGGGAAGACTGTGCCGGTACGAATCAAGCAGAGATTGAGGACGGAAGAGCACTGACGTGAGTTATAAGAGGTCAGTGTTTCCGGGTCACGAGGAGCGTCCACCAATCAACGGGAAGAAGACGGAGGCAAGCGGCGCGCGGATGCGTGCTGGCGTGCGGTAGGCTGGGGGGTACTAAAGGGGAGTGAAGCGGAGGGATCGGAGAGGGAGTCATGGCAACCGAGGATGATGACCCGCAAAGGCGCGTGTGTCGCTCGAGTGAAAGAAAGCAGAGTGAGGGAATAGTAATTAAAAATTGAAAACATTTTGGTCAATTCAACGGACACAAAGCAAGCCCGCTAGGGCCAGTAACAATATATATAGTATACAAAAAATACAATACATTCGTTACAATGAAGTCATGGGCCATTGACAGGCTGGTTATGAGATAGTACATCAGGGGTAGGCGTGTGGGGGGGGGGGGGGGAAAGGGGAAGGAAAGGGAAGGGGGGGGGGGGAGGAAAGTGGTTAGGAGGGAAGGGGAGGAAAAGGAGGAAGGAAGAAGGGGGAAGGAATGAACAAACAGCTAATTATCAAATAAATGGGGCGGAAGAAAGGGGGAAGGGAGGAAGGGAAGGAGACGGGGAAGGGGGGAGGAAAGGGGGGTTGGTTTGTACAGGGGAAGGGGAAAGGATAATTGCATACAAAGGACAGATTAAAGAAACAAGAATGGAGAACGTATCGGCTGTAAATAAGGCAGATCAGTAAAACACAGACATGCAAAGCATTACAATCATGCGAGTGTAGAGTTCCATTCATCAAGGGAATTCAGGCCCTGCTCAATGGAGTTAAAGCGGGAGATCCAACGGCATTCGCACCTATTCAGGAGTCTTTGTGTATCGCCACCTCTTAGTGGGACGGACGGTTTGTCAATTACCAGCCAGGTGAAATCGGCTTCGCTGTGATTCTTTTCTTTGAAGTGGGAGACCAGGGGGGCTGTTAGGACTCCGCATCTAATGCGGCTGCGATGTTGTAGAATGCGATCCTTCACCATCTGGGTGGTTTGGCCAATGTATATTTTGTCACAGGGACATTTAATCATGTAGACAACGTTCTGAGATCTACAGTTGGTGAAGGAGTGTAGGTCAAATTTCAAACCATTGTGTTCAAACGTCTTTGTGTTTGTGGTAGAGGAGCATGCTGCGCATCTTTGGCATCTATAGTGGCCGAGCACTGGTGGTAGTTTCCATGAGTTAGGGATTGATTCAGATGTGTTTGGTGTAATGGGCCAGGTGATTGCATGCACCAGATGATCCGCTATGTTTTTACCCCTTCGGTAAGAGAAAAGAGGTGGTTCATTGAAAATGGTGAGTGGAGCAAGGATGTTCCAGTTGGCTTTAATAATCTTGGCTAGTTTGTTGCTGGAGGGTGAGAAGGTGGACACAAATGGGATGCGAGTATTTGTCCTTTTCTCCTTTGGGGTAAGTAAGGTATCACGGTGGTTATACCATGCTCGTTTTCTTGCCCTATTGACCAATTTTCTGGGGTAGCCGCGGGCCAAGAGTTTTGCAGTGAGTATCGCTGCCTCCTTGAAGTAATCTTTACGCCATTTGCAGTTACGACGGATCCGCAGAAATTGTCCAAATGGAAGACCGTCACGTAGACCTCGTGGGTGGTTACTAGAGTAGAGTAGCAAGGTGTTACGTTCTGTAGGTTTTCTGTATAGTGCAGTGCCAATTTTATCATCTTCAATACGTAAAGTGAGGTCTAGGAATGGAAGATTATCCTCTTTTGCATCCGCTGTGAATTTGAGATGTTGTTGGCTATTGTGTAACCAATCGATGAAGTGGGATAAAGAAGTTTTGTCGCCTGTCCAGATAAGGAGGATGTCGTCAATGTAGCGACGCCAGAAGGTGATATTGTTTCTGAAAGGATTAAGGTCAGTGAGGATCAGCGTGCTCTCGAGGTGATGCACATACAAAATGGCAAAATTTGGTGCGAAGCATGCGCCCATGGAAACTCCCTTGATTTGTAAGTAGTAGGTATCTTTATATAGAAAGTAGTTATTCTCTAGGGCAATTTCCAATAGAGACATCACGAAATCAGTAGGTATTCTTGAGGGAGATGGTCGAGCGTTAAGGATGTTTTTTATAACTTCTAGGCCTTCTCTGTGGGGTATGTTGGTATATAGCGATTCGATGTCCATGCCAACCATTAAATTGGTACCTGGTACGAAAGGAGTATCTTCGATCAGGTTGATTAAATCCATGCTGTCGCGCACGAAAGTATCCGTTTTGGGTACAAATTCCTTCAGGATGCTGTCAATGTATTTGCCGATGGGTTCCAGGATGGATCCACACCCAGAGACTATGGGTCTACCTGGTGGGTTTTGTTGATTTTTATGTATTTTAGGTAATACATAGATTACTGGAGTACGTGGGCTGGTTTTGTTGAGGAACAAAGTCTCCTTCTCAGAGATGATATTGTCCAGTTTGGCTTGGTTGGTTAGGGTAAGGATCTTGGCTCTTATGTCCGGGAGGGGGTCAGAAGGAAGGGTACGGTAGTGTTCCGTGTTGTTAAGTTGGCGGAGAATTTCCTTATCGTATGCAGTCTGATCTTGTATGACAATACCGCCCCCTTTGTCTGCGGGCTTGATGATTAACTCCTTGTTTTTGCTGAGTTGATGTAGTGCCTGTTTTTCTTCCAAGGGTAAATTATAAGGGACAAATTCATGTTGTGATTGAATGTCCTTCATTTCAAGTAGAATCCGTCTTTCAAAAGTGAGAACTTCTGGGGGCATAAGTACTGAAGGCGGATTGAAGGTGGATGGTAAATGAAATGGGGAGCGTATGTTCAGGTCCCGTGAGGGTCTCTCCGAGAAGAACTGTTTGAGTCTGATACGTCTGAAAAATAACAGTAAGTTCTCATGGATTTCGAAGAAGTTACTCCGGTCTGTGGGTACAAACGACAATCCTTTACTGAGGAGATTAGTTTCAAATGGCGTCAGGTTGTATTGAGAGAGGTTGAAGATAGGGAGTGTCATTGGAGAGTTCACAGTGTTCCTTTCAATTACCATTGGTAAAACTTTCTCCTTGTTTGGCGTTCTCCGGAGTATTGGTACTGGTTGTTGCCTCTCGGTCTGCCTCTGTTCCTCCCCCGGTTGGACTCTAAAAAACCGGCTGGTAGTAGGGGTTGTGGTCTCGGTGGTTGGTTAGCTTGGGGTCGTGAGGTGCTAGGTCCTTCTCCTGGACTGGAGTCCTCAGCTGATGTGTTAGAGGAGTTAGAAAATGACACTCGTTGTTGATTCCGGTAGCGGCCCCAGTTTCTTTGTTGTTTAGGGGGTTGGTATGGTGTATCGTAAAAATCGTCCTTTAAGTAAGGATAAGTGTGGTCGTTGTTGTAGTAGCGGATGTCTCTTTGAATTTTGTTGATTTTCTTGTTTTGTTCAAAGGTATTGAAGGTGTTGATGGTGTCGTTCACTTTATCTAGAAGGTTCTTGGCATCGGTGATGGTAGAGTCTTCAAGGATAAGTTTTTCAAGTTCAGCGATTTCGGCTAGTTCCTTGCGGCTATGTTCCAAGGCCGTGTCGATCCCAAGGACCATCCAATGCCGCGAGCAAGTTGTGGCCAGATGGCTGAACCCAGATCTAAATTTGGGGTCCTGTGTGAAGATTGCCGGGACGTTGCGAATCTGTAAACCGAGCGGAATAACGTTGGATTTGAGATATTCCGTCAGCATACGTGCATGAAGATCAGTACGGATCTGTTTCTTCTTAAGCCTTTCAAGTCTGTCCAATAAGATGCGGGATTCAGTCGCACCAGGTGGTGTAGGAGTGATGGAGGATGAAAGAAGAGAGGGTCCAGAAAGAATTTTTTGGATATATTCGTCGGAGTAATTAGGGGTCTCCCTAGAAACCATGCTGTGGGAGAAATAACCACAGCACAGGGCAAGCTAGGATAAATCAAGCAATAATATCGAAACAAGTCCCAAGGGGGACAACCTCTCGCAACAAGCAGTTGCTCAAAGTAGGCAGTAACAGACCACAGGAGGTAGCCCATATACCACAGTGAGACTGGGGCAGTACGTAATATCAAACAACAATGTCTCAACGTGGAATTCAATGGAAGGACAAGTAATTAAAGGTGAGCTGTATATTACAGTATCAGAGGAGTGAATCCATACACAGAGGACAACAGGAGACCAAGTAAGTAGGAAAGAGTTGTATTTTCAATACATGATGAACATATTGCGTCATATGTACATATCATAAAGGTTAAAAAAGCACTGTGTGACACTTAGTGAAAGTGTAACCGAAAAGATACTGTGCACAAGTGCTCGTGCAGTTTGTGACGGCGCAAGTGACACATAAAGTGGTATATACAGCGGTGAAACGGCGCAGCAAGAGAACAATGGTATTTTGAATACGCCAAAATTAGGGCATTTACACAATAAATGTATGGGAATTCAAAGGACAATAAGGCAAATGCCCATGTTTGTAAATGCGCCAACAGTAACGCTGTTGAAGTCGACGGCGTTTCGGCCCGTGACAATCAGGGCCATCATCAGGACTGGTTACACATATTTTGAACAGTGCTAGGGTAAAGAAAAACAATTCTCAAACACTGGACCAAAATGAAGAAAAAGGAGACAGTTGTGCGGATGGTGGTGAACACGGCGACGTGTGGAGGCCGTGGGTAAGCGTTTAATGTATGGTCGTGGGCCAAGGAGCAGTGATCGGACGAAACGTGAGCGCGAGAACGGGTATCACATCGGCGCGCGAGTCAGGTGAGGTGTGCCCGGGTGGGCAAAGGTAGAGTGAATGGGGACTGGGGCCAAGAAATGGTGATCTATGTGGTAGAAAAACTATCGGATAGTGCGGAAGAGAAATCACGCAGGTGGATGGTAACAGGGATGCAAGGGAGTGCCACAGTGAAAGAAAAGGGGTAAAGCAAGGAAAAGAAAAGAAACTTACTCGTGTGGAAGGGCCGAGCACGGAGAATCGGCAAGGAGGAGTAAGACGGGTCCGGGGGAGTCCAAACTTGACGGAGGAGAAAAAAGGGGGGGGGGGTGTGAGGAAAGGAACAGGTAGAACGTGGAAAGGGGGGGGGGGAAAACAGGGAAAGAGATGGTCGCGGTAAACCACTTACTTGGTTCGAAAAGGACGAGCCGAATGAAACGGCAGCGCTGGACCACGTAAGGTTTGGAGGGTCCCTGGAAATACAGGCTGGAAGGGGATAAGGGACAGGGGGTGAGGAAAAGGCAAGGGGGAGAGAACAGAGGGAAAGAGGGGAAAAAGGAGAGCCACTTACGTCAGGAGGGGGACGGAGATCAATCGATAAAGAAGCTGGAAAGAAAGGAGGAGGTTAAGAGACGGGGCTGATGGACGCATTCAGGGGAGAAAAGGATACGAGCAGAATGTACTTACAATTAGCAGAGGCGAGTGAATCACCGAGAAGGGGTCCGTATGGGAAGACTGTGCCGGTACGAATCAAGCAGAGATTGAGGACGGAAGAGCACTGACGTGAGTTATAAGAGGTCAGTGTTTCCGGGTCACGAGGAGCGTCCACCAATCAACGGGAAGAAGACGGAGGCAAGCGGCGCGCGGATGCGTGCTGGCGTGCGGTAGGCTGGGGGGTACTAAAGGGGAGTGAAGCGGAGGGATCGGAGAGGGAGTCATGGCAACCGAGGATGATGACCCGCAAAGGCGCGTGTGTCGCTCGAGTGAAAGAAAGCAGAGTGAGGGAATAGTAATTAAAAAATGAAAACATTTTGGTCAATTCAACGGACACAAAGCAAGCCCGCTAGGGCCAGTAACAATATATATAGTATACAAAAAATACAATACATTCGTTACAATGAAGTCATGGGCCATTGACAGGCTGGTTATGAGATAGTACATCAGGGGTAGGCGTGTGGGGGGGGGGGGGAGGGGAAGGAAAGGGAAGGGGGGGGGGGGGAGGAAAGTGGTTAGGAGGGAAGGGGAGGAAAAGGAGGAAGGAAGAAGGGGGAAGGAATGAACAAACAGCTAATTATCAAATAAATGGGGCGGAAGAAAGGGGGAAGGGAGGAAGGGAAGGAGACGGGGAAGGGGGGAGGAAAGGGGGGTTGGTTTGTACAGGGGAAGGGGAAAGGATAATTGCATACAAAGGACAGATTAAAGAAACAAGAATGGAGAACGTATCGGCTGTAAATAAGGCAGATCAGTAAAACACAGACATGCAAAGCATTACAATCATGCGAGTGTAGAGTTCCATTCATCAAGGGAATTCAGGCCCTGCTCAATGGAGTTAAAGCGGGAGATCCAACGGCATTCGCACCTATTCAGGAGTCTTTGTGTATCGCCACCTCTTAGTGGGACGGACGGTTTGTCAATTACCAGCCAGGTGAAATCGGCTTCGCTGTGATTCTTTTCTTTGAAGTGGGAGACCAGGGGGGCTGTTAGGACTCCGCATCTAATGCGGCTGCGATGTTGTAGAATGCGATCCTTCACCATCTGGGTGGTTTGGCCAATGTATATTTTGTCACAGGGACATTTAATCATGTAGACAACGTTCTGAGATCTACAGTTGGTGAAGGAGTGTAGGTCAAATTTCAAACCATTGTGTTCAAACGTCTTTGTGTTTGTGGTAGAGGAGCATGCTGCGCATCTTTGGCATCTATAATGGCCGAGCACTGGTGGTAGTTTCCATGAGTTAGGGATTGATTCAGATGTGTTTGGTGTAATGGGCCAGGTGATTGCATGCACCAGATGATCCGCTATGTTTTTACCCCTTCGGTAAGAGAAAAGAGGTGGTTCATTGAAAATGGTGAGTGGAGCAAGGATGTTCCAGTTGGCTTTAATAATCTTGGCTAGTTTGTTGCTGGAGGGTGAGAAGGTGGACACAAATGGGATGCGAGTATTTGTCCTTTTCTCCTTTGGGGTAAGTAAGGTATCACGGTGGTTATACCATGCTCGTTTTCTTGCCCTATTGACCAATTTTCTGGGGTAGCCGCGGGCCAAGAGTTTTGCAGTGAGTATCGCTGCCTCCTTGAAGTAATCTTTACGCCATTTGCAGTTACGACGGATCCGCAGAAATTGTCCAAATGGAAGACCGTCACGTAGACCTCGTGGGTGGTTACTAGAGTAGAGTAGCAAGGTGTTACGTTCTGTAGGTTTTCTGTATAGTGCAGTGCCAATTTTATCATCTTCAATACGTAAAGTGAGGTCTAGGAATGGAAGATTATCCTCTTTTGCATCCGCTGTGAATTTGAGATGTTGTTGGCTATTGTGTAACCAATCGATGAAGTGGGATAAAGAAGTTTTGTCGCCTGTCCAGATAAGGAGGATGTCGTCAATGTAGCGACGCCAGAAGGTGATATTGTTTCTGAAAGGATTAAGGTCAGTGAGGATCAGCGTGCTCTCGAGGTGATGCACATACAAAATGGCAAAATTTGGTGCGAAGCATGCGCCCATGGAAACTCCCTTGATTTGTAAGTAGTAGGTATCTTTATATAGAAAGTAGTTATTCTCTAGGGCAATTTCCAATAGAGACATCACGAAATCATCCCTGTTACCATCCACCTGCGTGATTTATCTTCCGCACTATCCGATAGTTTTTCTACCACATAGATCACCATTTCTTGGCCCCAGTCCCCATTCACTCTACCTTTGCCCACCCGGGCACACCTCACCTGACTCGCGCGCCGATGTGATACCCCTTCTCGCGCTCACGTTTCGTCCGATCACTGCTCCTTGGCCCACGACCATACATTAAACGCTTACCCACGGCCTCCACACGTCGCCGTGTTCACCACCATCCGCACAACTGTCTCCTTTTTCTTCATTTTGGTCCAGTGTTTGAGAATTGTTTTTCTTTACCCTAGCACTGTTCAAAATATGTGTAACCAGTCCTGATGATGGCCCTGATTGTCACGGGCCGAAACGCCGTCGACTTCAACAGCGTTACTGTTGGCGCATTTACAAACATGGGCATTTGCCTTATTGTCCTTTGAATTCCCATACATTTATTGTGTAAATGCCCTAATTTTGGCGTATTCAAAATACCATTGTTCTCTTGCTGCGCCGTTTCACCGCTGTATATACCACTTTATGTGTCACTTGCGCCGTCACAAACTGCACGAGCACTTGTGCACAGTATCTTTTCGGTTACACTTTCACTAAGTGTCACACAGTGCTTTTTTAACCTTTATGATATGTACATATGACGCAATATGTTCATCATGTATTGAAAATACAACTCTTTCCTACTTACTTGGTCTCCTGTTGTCCTCTGTGTATGGATTCACTCCTCTGATACTGTAATATACAGCTCACCTTTAATTACTTGTCCTTCCATTGAATTCCACGTTGAGACATTGTTGTTTGATATTACGTACTGCCCCAGTCTCACTGTGGTATATGGGCTACCTCCTGTGGTCTGTTACTGCCTACTTTGAGCAACTGCTTGTTGCGAGAGGTTGTCCCCCTTGGGACTTGTTTCGATATTATTGCTTGATTTATCCTAGCTTGCCCTGTGCTGTGGTTATTTCTCCCACAGCATGGTTTCTAGGGAGACCCCTAATTACTCCGACGAATATATCCAAAAAATTCTTTCTGGACCCTCTCTTCTTTCATCCTCCATCACTCCTACACCACCTGGTGCGACTGAATCCCGCATCTTATTGGACAGACTTGAAAGGCTTAAGAAGAAACAGATCCGTACTGATCTTCATGCACGTATGCTGACGGAATATCTCAAATCCAACGTTATTCCGCTCGGTTTACAGATTCGCAACGTCCCGGCAATCTTCACACAGGACCCCAAATTTAGATCTGGGTTCAGCCATCTGGCCACAACTTGCTCGCGGCATTGGATGGTCCTTGGGATCGACACGGCCTTGGAACATAGCCGCAAGGAACTAGCCGAAATCGCTGAACTTGAAAAACTTATCCTTGAAGACTCTACCATCACCGATGCCAAGAACCTTCTAGATAAAGTGAACGACACCATCAACACCTTCAATACCTTTGAACAAAACAAGAAAATCAACAAAATTCAAAGAGACATCCGCTACTACAACAACGACCACACTTATCCTTACTTAAAGGACGATTTTTACGATACACCATACCAACCCCCTAAACAACAAAGAAACTGGGGCCGCTACCGGAATCAACAACGAGTGTCATTTTCTAACTCCTCTAACACATCAGCTGAGGACTCCAGTCCAGGAGAAGGACCTAGCACCTCACGACCCCAAGCTAACCAACCACCGAGACCACAACCCCTACTACCAGCCGGTTTTTTAGAGTCCAACCGGGGGAGGAACAGAGGCAGACCGAGAGGCAACAACCAGTACCAATACTCCGGAGAACGCCAAACAAGGAGAACGTTTTACCAATGGTAATTGAAAGGAACACTGTGAACTCTCCAATGACACTCCCTATCTTCAACCTCTCTCAATACAACCTGACGCCATTTGAAACTAATCTCCTCAGTAAAGGATTGTCGTTTGTACCCACAGACCGGAGTAACTTCTTCGAAATCCATGAGAACTTACTGTTATTTTTCAGACGTATCAGACTCAAACAGTTCTTCTCGGAGAGACCCTCACGGGACCTGAACATACGCTCCCCATTTCATTTACCATCCACCTTCAATCCGCCTTCAGTACTTATGCCCCCAGAAGTTCTCACTTTTGAAAGACGGATTCTACTTGAAATGAAGGACATTCAATCACAACATGAATTTGTCCCTTATAATTTACCCTTGGAAGAAAAACAGGCACTACATCAACTCAGCAAAAACAAGGAGTTAATCATCAAGCCCGCAGACAAAGGGGGCGGTATTGTCATACAAGATCAGACTGCATACGATAAGGAAATTCTCCGCCAACTTAACAACACGGAACACTACCGTACCCTTCCTTCTGACCCCCTCCCGGACATAAGAGCCAAGATCCTTACCCTAACCAACCAAGCCAAACTGGACAATATCATCTCTGAGAAGGAGACTTTGTTCCTCAACAAAACCAGCCCACGTACTCCAGTAATCTATGTATTACCTAAAATACATAAAAATCAACAAAACCCACCAGGTAGACCCATAGTCTCTGGGTGTGGATCCATCCTGGAACCCATCGGCAAATACATTGACAGCATCCTGAAGGAATTTGTACCCAAAACGGATACTTTCGTGCGCGACAGCATGGATTTAATCAACCTGATCGAAGATACTCCTTTCGTACCAGGTACCAATTTAATGGTTGGCATGGACATCGAATCGCTATATACCAACATACCCCACAGAGAAGGCCTAGAAGTTATAAAAAACATCCTTAACGCTCGACCATCTCCCTCAAGAATACCTACTGATTTCGTGATGTCTCTATTGGAAATTGCCCTAGAGAATAACTACTTTCTATATAAAGATACCTACTACTTACAAATCAAGGGAGTTTCCATGGGCGCATGCTTCGCACCAAATTTTGCCATTTTGTATGTGCATCACCTCGAGAGCACGCTGATCCTCACTGACCTTAATCCTTTCAGAAACAATATCACCTTCTGGCGTCGCTACATTGACGACATCCTCCTTATCTGGACAGGCGACAAAACTTCTTTATCCCACTTCATCGATTGGTTACACAATAGCCAACAACATCTCAAATTCACAGCGGATGCAAAAGAGGATAATCTTCCATTCCTAGACCTCACTTTACGTATTGAAGATGATAAAATTGGCACTGCACTATACAGAAAACCTACAGAACGTAACACCTTGCTACTCTACTCTAGTAACCACCCACGAGGTCTACGTGACGGTCTTCCATTTGGACAATTTCTGCGGATCCGTCGTAACTGCAAATGGCGTAAAGATTACTTCAAGGAGGCAGCGATACTCACTGCAAAACTCTTGGCCCGCGGCTACCCTAGAAAATTGGTCAATAGGGCAAGAAAACGAGCATGGTATAACCACCGTGATACCTTACTTACCCCAAAGGAGAAAAGGACAAATACTCGCATCCCATTTGTGTCCACCTTCTCACCCTCCAGCAACAAACTAGCCAAGATTATTAAAGCCAACTGGAACATCCTTGCTCCACTCACCATTTTCAATGAACCACCTCTTTTCTCTTACTGAAGGGGTAAAAACATAGCGGATCATCTGGTGCATGCAATCACCTGGCCCATTACACCAAACACATCTGAATCAATCCCTAACTCATGGAAACTACCACCAGTGCTCGGCCACTATAGATGCCAAAGATGCGCAGCATGCTCCTCTACCACAAACACAAAGACGTTTGAACACAATGGTTTGAAATTTGACCTACACTCCTTCACCAACTGTAGATCTCAGAACGTTGTCTACATGATTAAATGTCCCTGTGACAAAATATACATTGGCCAAACCACCCAGATGGTGAAGGATCGCATTCTACAACATCGCAGCCGCATTAGATGCGGAGTCCTAACAGCCCCCCTGGTCTCCCACTTCAAAGAAAAGAATCACAGCGAAGCCGATTTCACCTGGCTGGTAATTGACAAACCGTCCGTCCCACTAAGAGGTGGCGATACACAAAGACTCCTGAATAGGTGCGAATGCCGTTGGATCTCCCGCTTTAACTCCATTGAGCAGGGCCTGAATTCCCTTGATGAATGGAACTCTACACTCGCATGATTGTAATGCTTTGCATGTCTGTGTTTTACTGATCTGCCTTATTTACAGCCGATACGTTCTCCATTCTTGTTTCTTTAATCTGTCCTTTGTATGCAATTATCCTTTCCCCTTCCCCTGTACAAACCAACCCCCCTTTCCTCCCCCCTTCCCCGTCTCCTTCCCTTCCTCCCTTCCCCCTTTCTTCCGCCCCATTTATTTGATAATTAGCTGTTTGTTCATTCCTTCCCCCTTCTTCCTTCCTCCTTTTCCTCCCCTTCCCTCCTAACCACTTTCCCCCCCCCCCCCCTTCCCTTTCCTTCCCCTTTCCCCCCCCCCCCCCCCGCCACACGCCTACCCCTGATGTACTATCTCATAACCAGCCTGTCAATGGCCCATGACTTCATTGTAACGAATGTATTGTATTTTTTGTATACTATATATATTGTTACTGGCCCTAGCGGGCTTGCTTTGTGTCCGTTGAATTGACCAAAATGTTTTCATTTTTTAATTACTATTCCCTCACTCTGCTTTCTTTCACTCGAGCGACACACGCGCCTTTGCGGGTCATCATCCTCGGTTGCCATGACTCCCTCTCCGATCCCTCCGCTTCACTCCCCTTTAGTACCCCCCAGCCTACCGCACGCCAGCACGCATCCGCGCGCCGCTTGCCTCCGTCTTCTTCCCGTTGATTGGTGGACGCTCCTCGTGACCCGGAAACACTGACCTCTTATAACTCACGTCAGTGCTCTTCCGTCCTCAATCTCTGCTTGATTCGTACCGGCACAGTCTTCCCATACGGACCCCTTCTCGGTGATTCACTCGCCTCTGCTAATTGTAAGTACATTCTGCTCGTATCCTTTTCTCCCCTGAATGCGTCCATCAGCCCCGTCTCTTAACCTCCTCCTTTCTTTCCAGCTTCTTTATCGATTGATCTCCGTCCCCCTCCTGACGTAAGTGGCTCTCCTTTTTCCCCTCTTTCCCTCTGTTCTCTCCCCCTTGCCTTTTCCTCACCCCCTGTCCCTTATCCCCTTCCAGCCTGTATTTCCAGGGACCCTCCAAACCTTACGTGGTCCAGCGCTGCCGTTTCATTCGGCTCGTCCTTTTCGAACCAAGTAAGTGGTTTACCGCGACCATCTCTTTCCCTGTTTCCCCCCCCCCCCCTATCCACGTTCTACCTGTTCCTTTCCTCACACCCCCCCCCCTTTTTTCTCCTCCGTCCAGTTTGGACTCCCCCGGACCCGTCTTACTCCTCCTTGCCGATTCTCCGTGCTCGGCCCTTCCACACGAGTAAGTTTCTTTTCTTTTCCTTGCTTTACCCCTTTTCTTTCACTGTGGCACTCCCTTGCATCCCTGTTACCATCCACCTGCGTGATTTCTCTTCCGCACTATCCGATAGTTTTTCTACCACATAGATCACCATTTCTTGGCCCCAGTCCCCATTCACTCTACCTTTGCCCACCCGGGCACACCTCACCTGACTCGCGCGCCGATGTGATACCCGTTCTCGCGCTCACGTTTCGTCCGATCACTGCTCCTTGGCCCACGACCATACATTAAACGCTTACCCACGGCCTCCACACGTCGCCGTGTTCACCACCATCCGCACAACTGTCTCCTTTTTCTTCATTTTGGTCCAGTGTTTGAGAATTGTTTTTCTTTACCCTAGCACTGTTCAAAATATGTGTAACCAGTCCTGATGATGGCCCTGATTGTCACGGGCCGAAACGCCGTCGACTTCAACAGCGTTACTGTTGGCGCATTTACAAACATGGGCATTTGCCTTATTGTCCTTTGAATTCCCATACATTTATTGTGTAAATGCCCTAATTTTGGCGTATTCAAAATACCATTGTTCTCTTGCTGCGCCGTTTCACCGCTGTATATACCACTTTATGTGTCACTTGCGCCGTCACAAACTGCACGAGCACTTGTGCACAGTATCTTTTCGGTTACACCTTCACTAAGTGTCACACAGTGCTTTTTTAACCTTTATGATATGTACATATGACGCAATATGTTCATCATGTATTGAAAATACAACTCTTTCCTACTTACTTGGTCTCCTGTTGTCCTCTGTGTATGGATTCACTCCTCTGATACTGTAATATACAGCTCACCTTTAATTACTTGTCCTTCCATTGAATTCCACGTTGAGACATTGTTGTTTGATATTACGTACTGCCCCAGTCTCACTGTGGTATATGGGCTACCTCCTGTGGTCTGTTACTGCTTAACTCTTACTCTGGCATCATGGTTAAGGTCTTAGACTCTTACTCTGGAATAATGGTTAAGGTCTTAACTCTTACTCTGGACTAATGGTTAAGGTCTTAACTCTTACTCTGGGCTAATGATTAAGGTCTTAACTCTTAATCTGGCATCATGGTTAAGGTCTTAACTCTTACTCTGGCATCATGGTTAAGGTCTTAAGTCTTACTCTGTACTCATGGTTAAGGTCTTAACTCTTACTCTGGCATCATGGTTAAGGTCTTAACTCTTACTCTGGACTAAAGGTTAAGGTCTTAACTCTTACTCTGGCATCACGGTTAAGGTCTTAACTCTTACTCTGGACTAATGGTTAAGGTCTTAACTCTTACTCTGGCATCATGGTTAAGGTCTTAGACTCTTACTCTGGACTAATGGTTAAGGTCTTAACTCTTACTCTGGACTAATGGTTAAGGTCTTAACTCTTACTCTGGACTAATGGTTAAGGTCTTAACTCTTACTCTAGCATCATGGTTAAGGTCTTAACTCTTACTCTGGACTAATGGTTAAGGTCTTAACTCTTACTCTGGCATCATGGTTAAGGTCTTAACTCTTACTCTGGACTAATGGTTAAGGTCTTAGACTCTTACTCTGGACTAATGGTTAAGGTCTTAACTCTTACTCTGGCATCATGGTTAAGGTCTTAGACTCTTACTCTGGACTAATGGTTAAGGTCTTAACTCTTGCTCTGGACTAATGGTTAAGGTCTTAACTCTTAGACTGGCATCATGGTTAAGGTCTTAACTCTTACTCTGGCATCATGGTTAAGGTCTTATCTCTTACTCTGGACTAATGGTTAAGGTCTTAACTCTTACTCTGGCATCATGGTTAAGGTCTTAGACTCTTACTCTGGACTAATGGTTAAGGTCTTAACTCTTACTCTGGACTAATGGTTAAGGTCTTAACTCTTACTCTGACATCATGGTTAAGGTCTTAGACTCTTACTCTGGAATAATGGTTAAGGTCTTAACTCTTACTCTGGACTAATGGTTAAGGTCTTAACTCTTACTCTGGGCTAATGATTAAGGTCTTAACTCTTAATCTGGCATCATGGTTAAGGTCTTAACTCTTACTCTGGCATCATGGTTAAGGTCTTAACTCTTACTCTGGTCTAATAGCTAAGGTCTTAACTCTTACTCTGGACTAATGGTTAAGGTCTTAACTCTTACTCTGGCATCATGGTTAAGGTCTTAGACTCTTACTCTGGACTAATGGTTAATGTCTTAACTCTTGCTCTGGCATCATGGTTAAGGTCTTAACTCTTACTCTGGACTAATGGTTAAGGTCTTAACTCTTACTCTGGACTAATGGTTAAGGTCTTAGTCTCTTACTCTGGCATCATGGTTAAGGTCTTAACTCTTACTCTGGCATCATGGTTAAGGTCTTAACTCTTACTCTGGTCTAATAGCTAAGGTCTTAACTCTTACTCTGGACTAATGGTTAAGGTCTTAACTCTTACTCTGGCATCATGGTTAAGGTCTTAGACTCTTACTCTGGACTAATGGTTAAGGTCTTAACTCTTACTCTGGACTAATGGTTAAGGTCTTAACTATTACTCTGGACTAATGGTTAAGGTCTTAACTCTTACTCTAGCATCATGGTTAAGGTCTTAACTCTTACTCTGGACTAATGGTTAAGGTCTTAACTCTTACTCTGGCATCATGGTTAAGGTCTTAACTCTTACTCTGGCATCATGGTTAAGGTCTTAACTCTTACTCTGGACTAATGGTTAAGGTCTTAGACTCTTACTCTGGACTAATGGTTAAGGTCTTAACTCTTACTCTGACATCATGGTTAAGGTCTTAGACTCTTACTCTGGACTAATGGTTAAGGTCTTAACTCTTGCTCTGGACTAATGGTTAAGGTCTTAACTCTTACTCTGGACTAATGGTTAAGGTCTTAACTCTTACTCTGGACTAATGGTTAAGGTCTTAACTCTTACTCTGGACTAATGGTTAAGGTCTTAACTCTTACTCTGGCATCATGGTTAAGGTCTTAGACTCTTACTCTGGAATCATGGTTAAGGTCTTAACTCTTACTCTGGACTAATGGTTAAGGTCTTAACTCTTACTCTGGGCTAATGATTAAGGTCTTAACTCTTACTCTGGCATCATGGTTAAGGTCTTAACTCTTACTCTGGCATCATGGTTAAGGTCTTAACTCTTACTCTGTACTCATGGTTAAGGTCTTAACTCTTACTCTGGCATCATGGTTAAGGTCTTAACTCTTACTCTGGACTAATGGTTAATGTCTTAACTTTTACTCTGGCATCATGGTTAAGGTCTTAGACTCATACTCTGGCATCATGGTTAAGGTCTTAACTCTTACTCTGGCATCATGGTTAAGGTCTTAGACTCTTAATCTGGACTAATGGTTAAGGTCTTAACTCTTACTCTGGACTAATGGTTAAGGTCTTAACTCTTACTCTGGCATCATGGTTAAGGTCTTAGACTCTTACTCTGGAATAATGGTTAAGGTCTTAACTCTTACTCTGGACTAATGGTTAAGGTCTTAACTATTACTCTGGGCTAATGATTAAGGTCTTAACTCTTAATCTGGCATCATGGTTAAGGTCTTAACTCTTACTCTGGCATCATGGTTAAGGTCTTAACTCTTACTCTGTACTCATGGTTAAGGTCTTAACTCTTACTCTGGCATCATGGTTAAGGTCTTAACTCTTACTCTGGACTAAAGGTTAAGGTCTTAACTCTTACTCTGGCATCACGGTTAAGGTCTTAACTCTTACTCTGGACTAATGGTTAAGGTCTTAACTCTTACTCTGGCATCATGGTTAAGGACTTAGACTCTTACTCTGGACTAATGGTTAAGGTCTTAACTCTTACTCTGGACTAATGGTTAAGGTCTTAACTCTTACTCTGGACTAATGGTTAAGGTCTTAACTCTTACTCTAGCATCATGGTTAAGGTCTTAACTCTTACTCTGGACTAATGGTTAAGGTCTTAACTCTTACTCTGGCATCATGGTTAAGGTCTTCACTCTTACTCTGGCATCATGGTTAAGGTCTTAACTCTTACTCTGGACTAATGGTTAAGGTCTTAGACTCTTACTCTGGACTAATGGTTAAGGTCTTAACTCTTACTCTGGCATCATGGTTAAGGTCTTAGACTCTTACTCTGGACTAATGGTTAAGGTCTTAACTCTTGCTCTGGACTAATGGTTAAGGTCTTAACTCTTACTCTGGACTAATGGTTAAGGTCTTAACTCTTACTCTGGACTAATGGTTAAGGTCTTAACTCTTACTCTGGACTAATGGTTAAGGTCTTAACTCTTACTCTGGCATCATGGTTAAGGTCTTAGACTCTTACTCTGGAATCATGGTTAAGGTCTTAACTCTTACTCTGGACTAATGGTTAAGGTCTTAACTCTTACTCTGGGCTCATGATTAAGGTCTTAACTCTTACACTGGCATCATGGTTAAGGTCTTAACTCTTACTCTGGCATCATGGTTAAGGTCTTAACTCTTACTCTGGCATCATGGTTAAGGTATTAACTCTTACTCTGGACTAATGGTTAAGGTCTTAACTCTTACTCTGGACTAATGGTTAAGGTCTTAACTCTTACTCTGGCATCATGGTTAAGGTCTTAACTCTTACTCTGGACTAATGGTTAAGGTCTTAACTCTTACTCTGGGCTAATTATTAAGGTCTTAACTCTTACTCTGGCATCATGGTTAAGGTCTTAACTCCTACTCTGGACTAATGGTTAAGGACTTAACTCTTACTCTGGACTAATGGTTAAGGTCTTAACTCTTACTCTAGACTAATGGTTAAGGTTTAACTCGTACTCTGGCATCATGGTTAAGGTCTTCGACTCTTTCTCTGGGCTAATGATTAAGGTCTTAACTCTTACTCTGGCATCATGGGTAAGGTCTTAACTCTTACTCTGGACTAATGGTTAAGGTCTTAACTCTTACTCTGGACTAATGGAACTCTTACTCTATACTAATGGTTAAGGTTTTAACTCTTACTCTGGCATCATGGTTAAGTTCCTAACTCTTAATGTGGCCTATTGGTTAAGGTCCTAACTCTTACTCTGGATTAATGGTTAAGGTCTTAACTCTTACTCTGGCATCATGGTTAAGGTCTTAGACTCTAACTCTGGACTAATAGTTAAGGTCTTAACTCTTACTCTGGCATCATGGTTAAGGTCTTAACTCTTACTCTGGACTAATGGTTAAGGTCTTAGACTCTTCCTCTGGACTAATGTTTAAGGTCTTAACTCTTTCTCTGGGCTAATGGTTAAGGTCTTAGACTCTTACTCTGGCATCATGGTTAAGGTCTTAGACTCTTACTCTGGCATCAAGGTTAAGGTCTTAACTCTTACTCTGGCATCATGGTTAAGGTCTTAGACTCTTACTCTGGCATCAACGTTAAGGTCTTAACTCTTACTCTGGCATCATGGTTAAGGTCTTAACTCTTACTCTGGCATCATGGTTAAGGTCTTAACTCTTACTCTGGACTAATGGTTAAGGTCTTAACACTTACTCTGGATTAATGGTTAAGATCTTAACTCTTACTCTGGCATCATCGTTAAGGTCTTAACTCTTACTCTGGCATCATGGTTAAGGTCTTAGACTCTTACTCTGGACTAATGGTTAAGGTCTTAACTCTTACTCTGGACTAATGGTTAAGGTCTTAACTCTTACTCTGGCATCATCGTTAAGGTCTTAACACTTACTCTGGCATCATGGTTTTCGGTCTTAACTCTTACTCTGGACTAATAGTTAAGGTCTTAACTCTTACTCTGGACTAATGGGTAAGGTCTTAACTCTTACTCTGGCATCATGGTTAAGGTTTTAACTCTGGCATCATGGTTAAGGTCTTAACTCTTACTCTGGACTAATGGTTAAGGTCTTAACTCTTACTCTGGCATCATGGTTAAGGTCTTAGACTCATACTCTGGCATCATGGTTAAGGTCTTAATTCTTACTCTGGACTAATGGTTAAGGTCTTAACTCTTACTCTGGCATCATGGTTAAGGTCTTAACTCTTACTCTGGCATCATGGTTAAGGTCTTAACTCTTACTCTGGACTAATGGTTAAGGTCTTAGACTCTTCCTCTGGACTAATGGTTAAGGTCTTAACTCTTTCTCTGGGCTAATGGTTAAGGTCTTAGACTCTTACTCTGGCATCATGGTTAAGGTCTTAGACTCTTACTCTGGCATCAAGGTTAAGGTCTTAACTCTTACTCTGGCATCATGGTTAAGGTCTTAGACTCTTACTCTGGCATCAACGTTAAGGTCTTAACTCTTACTCTGGCATCATGGTTAAGGTCTTAACTCTTACTCTGGCATCATGGTTAAGGTCTTAACTCTTACTCTGGACTAATGGTTAAGGTCTTAACACTTACTCTGGATTAATGGTTAAGATCTTAACTCTTACTCTGGCATCATCGTTAAGGTCTTAACTCTTACTCTGGCATCATGGTTAAGGTCTTAGACTCTTACTCTGGACTAATGGTTAAGGTCTTAACTCTTACTCTGGACTAATGGTTAAGGTCTTAACTCTTACTCTGGCATCATCGTTAAGGTCTTAACACTTACTCTGGCATCATGGTTACGGTCTTAACTCTTACTCTGGACTAATAGTTAAGGTCTTAACTCTTACTCTGGACTAATGGGTAAGGTCTTAACTCCTACTCTGGCATCATGGTTAAGGTTTTAACTCTGGCATCATGGTTAAGGTCTTAACTCTTACTCTGGACTAATGGTTAAGGTCTTAACTCTTACTCTGGCATCATGGTTAAGGTCTTAGACTCATACTCTGGCATCATGGTTAAGGTCTTAATTCTTACTCTGGACTAATGGTTAAGGTCTTAACTCTTACTCTGGCATCATGGTTAAGGTCTTAACTCTTACTCTGGCATCATGGTTAATGTCTTAACTCTTACTCTGGACTAATGGTTAAGGTCTTAACTCTTACTCTGGCATCATGGTTAAGGTCTTAGACTCTTACTCTGGACTAATGGTTAATGTCTTAACTCTTGCTCTGGCATCATGGTTAAGGTCTTAACTCTTACTCTGGACTAATGGTTAAGTTCTTAACTCTTACTCTGGACTAATGGTTAAGGTCTTAGTCTCTTACTCTGGCATCATGGTTAAGGTCTTAACTCTTACTCTGAACTAATGGTTAAGGTCTTAACTCTTACTCTGGCATCATGGTTAAGGTCTTAACTCTTACTCTGGCATCATGGTTAAGGTCTTAACTCTTACTCTGGACTAATGGTTAAGGTCTTAACTCTTACTCTGGCATCACAGTTAAGGTCTTAACTCTTACTCTGGACTAATGGTTAAGGTCTTAACTCTTACTCTGGACTAATGGTTAAGGTCTTAACTCTTACTCTAGCATCATGGTTAAGGTCTTAACTCTTACTCTGGACTAATGGTTAAGGTCTTAACTCTTACTCTGGCATCATGGTTAAGGTCTTAACTCTTACTCTGGACTAATGGTTAAGGTCTTAACTCTTACTCTGGCATCATGGTTAAGGTCTTAACTCTTACTCTGGACTAATGGTTAAGGTCTTAACTCTTACTCTGGGCTAATTATTAAGGTCTTAACTCTTACTCTGGCATCATGGTTAAGGTCTTAACTCATTCTCTGGACTAATGGTTAAGGACTTAACTCTTACTCTGGACTAATGGTTAAGGTCTTAACTCTTACTCTAGACTAATGGTTAAGGTTTAACTCTTACTCTGGCATCATGGTTAAGGTCTTCGACTCTTTCTCTGGGCTAATGATTAAGGTCTTAACTCTTACTCTGGCATCATGGGTAAGGTCTTAACTCTTACTCTGGACTAATGGTTAAGGTCTTAACTCTTACTCTGGACTAATGGAACTCTTACTCTAGACTAATGGTTAAGGTTTTAACTCTTACTCTGGCATCATGGTTAAGTTCCTAACTCTTACTGTGGCCTATTGGTTAAGGTCCTAACACTTACTCTGGATTAATGGTTAAGGTCTTAACTCTTACTCTGGCATCATGGTTAAGGTCTTAGACTCTTACTCTGGACTAACAGTTAAGGTCTTAACTCTTACTCTGGCATCATGGTTAAGGTCTTAACTCTTACTCGGGACTAATGGTTAAGGTCTTAGACTCTTACTCTGGACTAATGGTTAAGGTCTTAACTCTTTCTCTGGGCTAATGGTTAAGGTCTTAGACTCTTACTCTGGCATCATGGTTAAGGTCTTAGACTCTTACACTGGCATCAAGGTTAAGGTCTTAACTCTTACTCTGGCATCATGGTTAAGGTCTTAGACTCTTACTCTGGCATCAAGGTTAAGGTCTTAACTCTTACTCTGGCATCATGGTTAAGGTCTTAACTCTTACTCTGGCATCATGGTTAAGGTCTTAACTCTTACTCTGGACTAATGGTTAAGGTCTTAACACTTACTCTGGATTAATGGTTAAGATCTTAACTCTTACTCTGGCATCATCGTTAAGGTCTTAACTCTTACTCTGGCATCATGGTTAAGGTCTTAGACTCTTACTCTGGACTAATGGTTAAGGTCTTAACTCTTACTCTGGACTAATGGTTAAGGTCTAAACTCTTACTCTGGCATCATCGTTAAGGTCTTAACACTTACTCTGGCATCATGGTTAAGGTCTTAACTCTTACTCTGGACTAATAGTTAAGGTCTTAACTCTTACTCTGGACTAATGGTTAAGGTCTTAACTCTTACTCTGGCATCATCGTTAAGGTCTTAACACTTACTCTGGCATCATGGTTAAGGTCTTAACTCTTACTCTGGACTAATGGTTAAGGTCTTAACTCTTACTCTGGCATCATGGTTAAGGTCTTAGACTCATACTCTGGCATCATGGTTAAGGTCTTAATTCTTACTCTGGACTAATGGTTAAGGTCTTAACTCTTACTCTGGCATCATGGTTAAGGTCTTAACTCTTACTCTGGCATCATGGTTAATGTCTTAACTCTTACTCTGGACTAATGGTTAAGGTCTTAACTCTTACTCTGGCATCATGGTTAAGGTCTTAGACTCTTACTCTGGACTAATGGTTAAGGTCTTAACTCTTACTCTGGCATCATGGTTAAGGTCCTAACTCTTACTCTGGACTAATGATTAAGGTCTTAGACTCTTACTCTGGACTAATGGTTAAGGTCTTAACTCTTTCTCTGGGCTAATGGTTATGGTCTTAAACTCTTACTCTGGCATCATGGTTAAGGTCTTAGACTCTTACTCTGGCATCAACGTTAAGTTCTTAACTCTTATTCTGGCATCACGGTTAAGGTCTTAACTCTTACTCTGGACTAATGGTTAAGGTCTTAACTCTTACTCTGGGCTAATGGTTAAGGTCTTAAATCTTACTCTGGACTAATGGTTAAGGTCTTAACTCTTACTCTGGACTAATGGTTAAGGTCTTAACTCATACTCTGGACTAATGGTTAAGGTCTTAACTCTTACTCTGGCATCATGGTTAAGGTCTTAACTCTTACTCTGGCATCATGGTTAAGGTCTTAACTCTTACTCTGGACTAATGGTTAAGGTCTTAACTCTTACTCTGGCATCACGGTTAAGGTCTTAACTCTTACTCTGGACTAATGGTTAAGGTCTTAACTCTTACTCTGGACTAATGGTTAAGGTCTTAACTCTTACTCTAGCATCATGGTTAAGGTCTTAACTCTTACTCTGGACTAATGGTTAAGGTCTTAACTCTTAGACTGGCATCATGGTTAAGGTCTTAACTCTTACTCTGGCATCATGGTTAAGGTCTTATCTCTTACTCTGGACTAATGGTTAAGGTCTTAGACTCTTACTCTGGACTAATGGTTAAGGTCTTAACTCTTACTCTGGCATCATGGTTAAGGTCTTAGACTCTTACTCTGGACTAATGGTTAAGGTCTTAACTCTTACTCTGGACTAATGGTTAAGGTCTTAACTCTTACTCTGGCATCATGGTTAAGGTCTTAGACTCTTACTCTGGAATAATGGTTAAGGTCTTAACTCTTACTCTGGACTAATGGTTAAGGTCTTAACTCTTACTCTGGGCTAATGATTAAGGTCTTAACTCTTAATCTGGCATCATGGTTAAGGTCTTAACTCTTACTCTGGCATCATGGTTAAGGTCTTAACTCTTACTCTGTACTCATGGTTAAGGTCTTAACTCTTACTCTGGCATCATGGTTAAGGTCTTAACTCTTACTCTGGACTAAAGGTTAAGGTCTTAACTCTTACTCTGGCATCACGGTTAAGGTCTTAACTCTTACTCTGGACTAATGGTTAAGGTCTTAACTCTTACTCTGGCATCACGGTTAAGGTCTTAACTCTTACTCTGGACTAATGGTTAAGGTCTTAACTCTTACTCTGGACTAATGGTTAAGGTCTTAACTCTTACTCTAGCATCATGGTTAAGGTCTTAACTCTTACTCTGGACTAATGGTTAAGGTCTTAACTCTTACTCTGGCATCATGGTTAAGGTCTTAACTCTTACTCTGGCATCATGGTTAAGGTTTTAACTCTTACTCTGGACTAATGGTTAAGGTCTTAGACTCTTACTCTGGACTAATGGTTAAGGTCTTAACTCTTACTCTGGCATCATGGTTAAGGTCTTAGACTCTTACTCTGGACTAATGGTTAAGGTCTTAACTCTTGCTCTGGACTAATGGTTAAGGTCTTAACTCTTAGACTGGCATCATGGTTAAGGTCTTAACTCTTACTCTGGCATCATGGTTAAGGTCTTATCTCTTACTCTGGACTAATGGTTAAGGTCTTAGACTCTTACTCTGGACTAATGGTTAAGGTCTTAACTCTTACTCTGGCATCATGGTTAAGGTCTTAGACTCTTACTCTGGACTAATGGTTAAGGTCTTAACTCTTACTCTGGACTAATGGTTAAGGTCTTAACTCTTACTCTGACATCATGGTTAAGGTCTTAGACTCTTACTCTGGAATAATGGTTAAGGTCTTAACTCTTACTCTGGACTAATGGTTAAGGTCTTAACTCTTACTCTGGGCTAATGATTAAGGTCTTAACTCTTAATCTGGCATCATGGTTAAGGTCTTAACTCTTACTCTGGCATCATGGTTAAGGTCTTAACTCTTACTCTGGTCTAATAGCTAAGGTCTTAACTCTTACTCTGGACTAATGGTTAAGGTCTTAACTCTTACTCTGGCATCATGGTTAAGGTCTTAGACTCTTACTCTCGACTAATGGTTAATGTCTTAACTCTTGCTCTGGCATCATGGTTAAGGTCTTAACTCTTACTCTGGACTAATGGTTAAGGTCTTAACTCTTACTCTGGACTAATGGTTAAGGTCTTAGTCTCTTACTCTGGCATCATGGTTAAGGTCTTAACTCTTACTCTGGCATCATGGTTAAGGTCTTAACTCTTACTCTGGTCTAATAGCTAAGGTCTTAACTCTTACTCTGGACTAATGGTTAAGGTCTTAACTCTTACTCTGGCATCATGGTTAAGGTCTTAGACTCTTACTCTGGACTAATGGTTAAGGTCTTAACTCTTACTCTGGACTAATGGTTAAGGTCTTAACTCTTACTCTGGACTAATGGTTAAGGTCTTAACTCTTACTCTAGCATCATGGTTAAGGTCTTAACTCTTACTCTGGACTAATGGTTAAGGTCTTAACTCTTACTCTGGCATCATGGTTAAGGTCTTAACTCTTACTCTGGCATCATGGTTAAGGTCTTAACTCTTACTCTGGACTAATGGTTAAGGTCTTAGACTCTTACTCTGGACTAATGGTTAAGGTCTTAACTCTTACTCTGGCATCATGGTTAAGGTCTTAGACTCTTACTCTGGACTAATGGTTAAGGTCTTAACTCTTGCTCTGGACTAATGGTAAAGGTCTTAACTCTTACTCTGGACTAATGGTTAAGGTCTTAACTCTTACTCTGGACTAATGGTTAAGGTCTTAACTCTTACTCTGGACTAATGGTTAAGGTCTTAACTCTTACTCTGGACTAATGGTTAAGGTCTTAACTCTTACTCTGGCATCATGGTTAAGGTCTTAGACTCTTACTCTGGAATCATGGTTAAGGTCTTAACTCTTACTCTGGACTAATGGTTAAGGTCTTAACTCTTACTCTGGGCTAATGATTAAGGTCTTAACTCTTACTCTGGCATCATGGTTAAGGTCTTAACTCATACTCTGGCATCATGGTTAAGGTCTTAACTCTTACTCTGTACTCATGGTTAAGGTCTTAACTCTTACTCTGGCATCATGGTTAAGGTCTTAACTCTTACTCTGGACTAATGGTTAATGTCTTAACTTTTACTCTGGCATCATGGTTAAGGTCTTAGACTCATACTCTGGCATCATGGTTAAGGTCTTAACTCTTACTCTGGCATCATGGTTAAGGTCTTAGACTCTTAATCTGGACTAATGGTTAAGGTCTTAACTCTTACTCTGGACTAATGGTTAAGGTCTTAACTCTTACTCTGGCATCATGGTTAAGGTCTTAGACTCTTACTCTGGAATAATGGTTAAGGTCTTAACTCTTACTCTGGACTAATGGTTAAGGTCTTAACTATTACTCTGGGCTAATGATTAAGGTCTTAACTCTTAATCTGGCATCATGGTTAAGGTCTTAACTCTTACTCTGGCATCATGGTTAAGGTCTTAACTCTTACTCTGTACTCATGGTTAAGGTCTTAACTCTTACTCTGGCATCATGGTTAAGGTCTTAACTCTTACTCTGGACTAAAGGTTAAGGTCTTAACTCTTACTCTGGCATCACGTTTAAGGTCTTAACTCTTACTCTGGACTAATGGTTAAGGTCTTAACTCTTACTCTGGCATCATGGTTAAGGACTTAGACTCTTACTCTGGACTAATGGTTAAGGTCTTAACTCTTACTCTGGACTAATGGTTAAGGTCTTAACTCTTACTCTGGACTAATGGTTAAGGTCTTAACTCTTACTCTAGCATCATGGTTAAGGTCTTAACTCTTACTCTGGACTAATGGTTAAGGTCTTAACTCTTACTCTGGCATCATGGTTAAGGTCTTAACTCTTACTCTGGCATCATGGTTAAGGTCTTAACTCTTACTCTGGACTAATGGTTAAGGTCTTAGACTCTTACTCTGGACTAATGGTTAAGGTCTTAACTCTTACTCTGGCATCATGGTTAAGGTCTTAGACTCTTACTCTGGACTAATGGTTAAGGTCTTAACTCTTGCTCTGGACTAATGGTTAAGGTCTTAACTCTTACTCTGGACTAATGGTTAAGGTCTTAACTCTTACTCTGGACTAATGGTTAAGGTCTTAACTCTTACTCTGGACTAATGGTTAAGGTCTTAACTCTTACTCTGGCATCATGGTTAAGGTCTTAACTCTTACTCTGGCATCATGGTTAAGGTCTTAGACTCTTACTCTGGACTAATGGTTAAGGTCTTAACTCTTGCTCTGGACTAATGGTTAAGGTCTTAACTCTTAGACTGGCATCATGGTTAAGGTCTTAACTCTTACTCTGGCATCATGGTTAAGGTCTTATCTCTTACTCTGGACTAATGGTTAAGGTCTTAGACTCTTACTCTGGACTAATGGTTAAGGTCTTAACTCTTACTCTGGCATCATGGTTAAGGTCTTAGACTCTTACTCTGGACTAATGGTTAAGGTCTTAACTCTTACTCTGGACTAATGGTTAAGGTCTTAACTCTTACTCTGACATCATGGTTAAGGTCTTAGACTCTTACTCTGGAATAATGGTTAAGGTCTTAACTCTTACTCTGGACTAATGGTTAAGGTCTTAACTCTTACTCTGGGCTAATGATTAAGGTCTTAACTCTTAATCTGGCATCATGGTTAAGGTCTTAACTCTTACTCTGGCATCATGGTTAAGGTCTTAACTCTTACTCTGGTCTAATAGCTAAGGTCTTAACTCTTACTCTGGACTAATGGTTAAGGTCTTAACTCTTACTCTGGCATCATGGTTAAGGTCTTAGACTCTTACTCTGGACTAATGGTTAATGTCTTAACTCTTGCTCTGGCATCATGGTTAAGGTCTTAACTCTTACTCTGGACTAATGGTTAAGGTCTTAACTCTTACTCTGGACTAATGGTTAAGGTCTTAGTCTCTTACTCTGGCATCATGGTTAAGGTCTTAACTCTTACTCTGGCATCATGGTTAAGGTCTTAACTCTTACTCTGGTCTAATAGCTAAGGTCTTAACTCTTACTCTGGACTAATGGTTAAGGTCTTAACTCTTACTCTGGCATCATGGTTAAGGTCTTAGACTCTTACTCTGGACTAATGGTTAAGGTCTTAACTCTTACTCTGGACTAATGGTTAAGGTCTTAACTCTTACTCTGGACTAATGGTTAAGGTCTTAACTCTTACTCTAGCATCATGGTTAAGGTCTTAACTCTTACTCTGGACTAATGGTTAAGGTCTTAACTCTTACTCTGGCATCATGGTTAAGGTCTTAACTCTTACTCTGGCATCATGGTTAAGGTCTTAACTCTTACTCTGGACTAATGGTTAAGGTCTTAGACTCTTACTCTGGACTAATGGTTAAGGTCTTAACTCTTACTCTGACATCATGGTTAAGGTCTTAGACTCTTACTCTGGACTAATGGTTAAGGTCTTAACTCTTGCTCTGGACTAATGGTTAAGGTCTTAACTCTTACTCTGGACTAATGGTTAAGGTCTTAACTCTTACTCTGGACTAATGGTTAAGGTCTTAACTCTTACTCTGGACTAATGGTTAAGGTCTTAACTCTTACTCTGGCATCATGGTTAAGGTCTTAGACTCTTACTCTGGAATCATGGTTAAGGTCTTAACTCTTACTCTGGACTAATGGTTAAGGTCTTAACTCTTACTCTGGGCTAATGATTAAGGTCTTAACTCTTACTCTGGCATCATGGTTAAGGTCTTAACTCTTACTCTGGCATCATGGTTAAGGTCTTAACTCTTACTCTGTACTCATGGTTAAGGTCTTAACTCTTACTCTGGCATCATGGTTAAGGTCTTAACTCTTACTCTGGACTAATGGTTAATGTCTTAACTTTTACTCTGGCATCATGGTTAAGGTCTTAGACTCATACTCTGGCATCATGGTTAAGGTCTTAACTCTTACTCTGGCATCATGGTTAAGGTCTTAGACTCTTAATCTGGACTAATGGTTAAGGTCTTAACTCTTACTCTGGACTAATGGTTAAGGTCTTAACTCTTACTCTGGCATCATGGTTAAGGTCTTAGACTCTTACTCTGGAATAATGGTTAAGGTCTTAACTCTTACTCTGGACTAATGGTTAAGGTCTTAACTATTACTCTGGGCTAATGATTAAGGTCTTAACTCTTAATCTGGCATCATGGTTAAGGTCTTAACTCTTACTCTGGCATCATGGTTAAGGTCTTAACTCTTACTCTGTACTCATGGTTAAGGTCTTAACTCTTACTCTGGCATCATGGTTAAGGTCTTAACTCTTACTCTGGACTAAAGGTTAAGGTCTTAACTCTTACTCTGGCATCACGGTTAAGGTCTTAACTCTTACTCTGGACTAATGGTTAAGGTCTTAACTCTTACTCTGGCATCATGGTTAAGGACTTAGACTCTTACTCTGGACTAATGGTTAAGGTCTTAACTCTTACTCTGGACTAATGGTTAAGGTCTTAACTCTTACTCTGGACTAATGGTTAAGGTCTTAACTCTTACTCTAGCATCATGGTTAAGGTCTTAACTCTTACTCTGGACTAATGGTTAAGGTCTTAACTCTTACTCTGGCATCATGGTTAAGGTCTTAACTCTTACTCTGGACTAATGGTTAAGGTCTTAGACTCTTACTCTGGACTAATGGTTAAGGTCTTAACTCTTACTCTGGCATCATGGTTAAGGTCTTAGACTCTTACTCTGGACTAATGGTTAAGGTCTTAACTCTTGCTCTGGACTAATGGTTAAGGTCTTAACTCTTACTCTGGACTAATGGTTAAGGTCTTAACTCTTACTCTGGACTAATGGTTAAGGTCTTAACTCTTACTCTGGACTAATGGTTAAGGTCTTAACTCTTACTCTGGCATCATGGTTAAGGTCTTAGACTCTTACTCTGGAATCATGGTTAAGGTCTTAACTCTTACTCTGGACTAATGGTTAAGGTCTTAACTCTTACTCTGGGCTCATGATTAAGGTCTTAACTCTTACTCTGGCATCATGGTTAAGGTCTTAACTCTTACTCTGGCATCATGGTTAAGGTCTTAACTCTTACTCTGGCATCATGGTTAAGGTATTAACTCTTACTCTGGACTAATGGTTAAGGTCTTAACTCTTACTCTGGACTAATGGTTAAGGTCTTAACTCTTACTCTGGCATCATGGGTAAGGTCTTAACTCTTACTCTGGACTAATGGTTAAGGTCTTAACTCTTACTCTGGACTAATGGAACTCTTACTCTATACTAATGGTTAAGGTTTTAACTCTTACTCTGGCATCATGGTTAAGTTCCTAACTCTTAATGTGGCCTATTGGTTAAGGTCCTAACTCTTACTCTGGATTAATGGTTAAGGTCTTAACTCTTACTCTGGCATCATGGTTAAGGTCTTAGACTCTAACTCTGGACTAATAGTTAAGGTCTTAACTCTTACTCTGGCATCATGGTTAAGGTCTTAACTCTTACTCTGGACTAATGGTTAAGGTCTTAGACTCTTCCTCTGGACTAATGGTTAAGGTCTTAACTCTTTCTCTGGGCTAATGGTTAAGGTCTTAGACTCTTACTCTGGCATCATGGTTAAGGTCTTAGACTCTTACTCTGGCATCAAGGTTAAGGTCTTAACTCTTACTCTGGCATCATGGTTAAGGTCTTAGACTCTTACTCTGGCATCAACGTTAAGGTCTTAACTCTTACTCTGGCATCATGGTTAAGGTCTTAACTCTTACTCTGGCATCATGGTTAAGGTCTTAACTCTTACTCTGGACTAATGGTTAAGGTCTTAACACTTACTCTGGATTAATGGTTAAGATCTTAACTCTTACTCTGGCATCATCGTTAAGGTCTTAACTCTTACTCTGGCATCATGGTTAAGGTCTTAGACTCTTACTCTGGACTAATGGTTAAGGTCTTAACTCTTACTCTGGACTAATGGTTAAGGTCTTAACTCTTACTCTGGCATCATCGTTAAGGTCTTAACACTTACTCTGGCATCATGGTTTTCGGTCTTAACTCTTACTCTGGACTAATAGTTAAGGTCTTAACTCTTACTCTGGACTAATGGGTAAGGTCTTAACTCTTACTCTGGCATCATGGTTAAGGTTTTAACTCTGGCATCATGGTTAAGGTCTTAACTCTTACTCTGGACTAATGGTTAAGGTCTTAACTCTTACTCTGGCATCATGGTTAAGGTCTTAGACTCATACTCTGGCATCATGGTTAAGGTCTTAATTCTTACTCTGGACTAATGGTTAAGGTCTTAACTCTTACTCTGGCATCATGGTTAAGGTCTTAACTCTTACTCTGGCATCATGGTTAAGGTCTTAACTCTTACTCTGGACTAATGGTTAAGGTCTTAGACTCTTCCTCTGGACTAATGGTTAAGGTCTTAACTCTTTCTCTGGGCTAATGGTTAAGGTCTTAGACTCTTACTCTGGCATCATGGTTAAGGTCTTAGACTCTTACTCTGGCATCAAGGTTAAGGTCTTAACTCTTACTCTGGCATCATGGTTAAGGTCTTAGACTCTTACTCTGGCATCAACGTTAAGGTCTTAACTCTTACTCTGGCATCATGGTTAAGGTCTTAACTCTTACTCTGGCATCATGGTTAAGGTCTTAACTCTTACTCTGGACTAATGGTTAAGGTCTTAACACTTACTCTGGATTAATGGTTAAGATCTTAACTCTTACTCTGGCATCATCGTTAAGGTCTTAACTCTTACTCTGGCATCATGGTTAAGGTCTTAGACTCTTACTCTGGACTAATGGTTAAGGTCTTAACTCTTACTCTGGACTAATGGTTAAGGTCTTAACTCTTACTCTGGCATCATCGTTAAGGTCTTAACACTTACTCTGGCATCATGGTTACGGTCTTAACTCTTACTCTGGACTAATAGTTAAGGTCTTAACTCTTACTCTGGACTAATGGGTAAGGTCTTAACTCTTACTCTGGCATCATGGTTAAGGTTTTAACTCTGGCATCATGGTTAAGGTCTTAACTCTTACTCTGGACTAATGGTTAAGGTCTTAACTCTTACTCTGGCATCATGGTTAAGGTCTTAGACTCATACTCTGGCATCATGGTTAAGGTCTTAATTCTTACTCTGGACTAATGGTTAAGGTCTTAACTCTTACTCTGGCATCATGGTTAAGGTCTTAACTCTTACTCTGGCATCATGGTTAATGTCTTAACTCTTACTCTGGACTAATGGTTAAGGTCTTAACTCTTACTCTGGCATCATGGTTAAGGTCTTAGACTCTTACTCTGGACTAATGGTTAATGTCTTAACTCTTGCTCTGGCATCATGGTTAAGGTCTTAACTCTTACTCTGGACTAATGGTTAAGTTCTTAACTCTTACTCTGGACTAATGGTTAAGGTCTTAGTCTCTTACTCTGGCATCATGGTTAAGGTCTTAACTCTTACTCTGAACTAATGGTTAAGGTCTTAACTCTTACTCTGGCATCATGGTTAAGGTCTTAACTCTTACTCTGGCATCATGGTTAAGGTCTTAACTCTTACTCTGGACTAATGGTTAAGGTCTTAACTCTTACTCTGGCATCACAGTTAAGGTCTTAACTCTTACTCTGGACTAATGGTTAAGGTCTTAACTCTTACTCTGGACTAATGGTTAAGGTCTTAACTCTTACTCTAGCATCATGGTTAAGGTCTTAACTATTACTCTGGACTAATGGTTAAGGTCTTAACTCTTACTCTGGCATCATGGTTAAGGTCTTAACTCTTACTCTGGACTAATGGTTAAGGTCTTAACTCTTACTCTGGCATCATGGTTAAGGTCTTAACTCTTACTCTGGACTAATGGTTAAGGTCTTAACTCTTACTCTGGGCTAATTATTAAGGTCTTAACTCTTACTCTGGCATCATGGTTAAGGTCTTAACTCATTCTCTGGACTAATGGTTAAGGACTTAACTCTTACTCTGGACTAATGGTTAAGGTCTTAACTCCTACTCTAGACTAATGGTTAAGGTTTAACTCTTACTCTGGCATCATGGTTAAGGTCTTCGACTCTTTCTCTGGGCTAATGATTAAGGTCTTAACTCTTACTCTGGCATCATGGGTAAAGTCTTAACTCTTACTCTGGACTAATGGTTAAGGTCTTAACTCTTACTCTGGACTAATGGAACTCTTACTCTAGACTAATGGTTAAGGTTTTAACTCTTACTCTGGCATCATGGTTAAGTTCCTAACTCTTACTGTGGCCTATTGGTTAAGGTCCTAACACTTACTCTGGATTAATGGTTAAGGTCTTAACTCTTACTCTGGCATCATGGTTAAGGTCTTAGACTCTTACTCTGGACTAACAGTTAAGGTCTTAACTCTTACTCTGGCATCATGGTTAAGGTCTTAACTCTTACTCGGGACTAATGGTTAAGGTCTTAGACTCTTACTCTGGACTAATGGTTAAGGTCTTAACTCTTTCTCTGGGCTAATGGTTAAGGTCTTAGACTCTTACTCTGGCATCATGGTTAAGGTCTTAGACTCTTACACTGGCATCAAGGTTAAGGTCTTAACTCTTACTCTGGCATCATGGTTAAGGTCTTAGACTCTTACTCTGGCATCAAGGTTAAGGTCTTAACTCTTACTCTGGCATCATGGTTAAGGTCTTAACTCTTACTCTGGCATCATGGTTAAGGTCTTAACTCTTACTCTGGACTAATGGTTAAGGTCTTAACACTTACTCTGGATTAATGGTTAAGATCTTAACTCTTACTCTGGCATCATCGTTAAGGTCTTAACTCTTACTCTGGCATCATGGTTAAGGTCTTAGACTCTTACTCTGGACTAATGGTTAAGGTCTTAACTCTTACTCTGGACTAATGGTTAAGGTCTAAACTCTTACTCTGGCATCATCGTTAAGGTCTTAACACTTACTCTGGCATCATGGTTAAGGTCTTAACTCTTACTCTGGACTAATAGTTAAGGTCTTAACTCTTACTCTGGACTAATGGTTAAGGTCTTAACTCTTACTCTGGCATCATCGTTAAGGTCTTAACACTTACTCTGGCTTCATGGTTAAGGTCTTAACTCTTACTCTGGACTAATGGTTAAGGTCTTAACTCTTACTCTGGCATCATGGTTAAGGTCTTAGACTCATACTCTGGCATCATGGTTAAGGTCTTAATTCTTACTCTGGACTAATGGTTAAGGTCTTAACTCTTACTCTGGCATCATGGTTAAGGTCTTAACTCTTACTCTGGCATCATGGTTAATGTCTTAACTCTTACTCTGGACTAATGGTTAAGGTCTTAACTCTTACTCTGGCATCATGGTTAAGGTCTTAGACTCTTACTCTGGACTAATGGTTAAGGTCTTAACTCTTACTCTGGCATCATGGTTAAGGTCCTAACTCTTACTCTGGACTAATGATTAAGGTCTTAGACTCTTACTCTGGACTAATGGTTAAGGTCTTAACTCTTTCTCTGGGCTAATGGTTATGGTCTTAAACTCTTACTCTGGCATCATGGTTAAGGTCTTAGACTCTTACTCTGGCATCAAGGTTAAGGTCTTAACTCTTATTCTGGCATCACGGTTAAGGTCTTAACTCTTACTCTGGACTAATGGTTAAGGTCTTAACTCTTACTCTGGGCTAATGGTTAAGGTCTTAAATCTTACTCTGGACTAATGGTTAAGGTCTTAACTCTTACTCTGGACTAATGGTTAAGGTCTTAACTCATACTCTGGACTAATGGTTAAGGTCTTAACTCTTACTCTGGCATCATGGTTAAGGTCTTAACTCTTACTCTGGACTAATGGTTAAGGTCTTAACTCTTACTCTGGACTAATGGTTAAGGTCTTAACTCTTACTCTGGCATCACGGTTAAGGTCTTAACTCTTACTCTGGACTAATGGTTAAGGTCTTAACTCTTACTCTGGACTAATGGTTAAGGTCTTAACTCTTACTCTAGCATCATGGTTAAGGTCTTAACTCTTACTCTGGACTAATGGTTAAGGTCTTAACTCTTAGACTGGCATCATGGTTAAGGTCTTAACTCTTACTCTGGCATCATGGTTAAGGTCTTATCTCTTACTCTGGACTAATGGTTAAGGTCTTAGACTCTTACTCTGGACTAATGGTTAAGGTCTTAACTCTTACTCTGGCATCATGGTTAAGGTCTTAGACTCTTACTCTGGACTAATGGTTAAGGTCTTAACTCTTACTCTGGACTAATGGTTAAGGTCTTAACTCTTACTCTGGCATCATGGTTAAGGTCTTAGACTCTTACTCTGGAATAATGGTTAAGGTCTTAACTCTTACTCTGGACTAATGGTTAAGGTCTTAACTCTTACTCTGGGCTAATGATTAAGGTCTTAACTCTTAATCTGGCATCATGGTTAAGGTCTTAACTCTTACTCTGGCATCATGGTTAAGGTCTTAACTCTTACTCTGTACTCATGGTTAAGGTCTTAACTCTTACTCTGGCATCATGGTTAAGGTCTTAACTCTTACTCTGGACTAAAGGTTAAGGTCTTAACTCTTACTCTGGCATCACGGTTAAGGTCTTAACTCTTACTCTGGACTAATGGTTAAGGTCTTAACTCTTACTCTGGCATCACGGTTAAGGTCTTAACTCTTACTCTGGACTAATGGTTAAGGTCTTAACTCTTACTCTGGACTAATGGTTAAGGTCTTAACTCTTACTCTAGCATCATGGTTAAGGTCTTAACTCTTACTCTGGACTAATGGTTAAGGTCTTAACTCTTACTCTGGCATCATGGTTAAGGTCTTAACTCTTACTCTGGCATCATGGTTAAGGTCTTAACTCTTACTCTGGACTAATGGTTAAGGTCTTAGACTCTTACTCTGGACTAATGGTTAAGGTCTTAACTCTTACTCTGGCATCATGGTTAAGGTCTTAGACTCTTACTCTGGACTAATGGTTAAGGTCTTAACTCTTGCTCTGGACTAATGGTTAAGGTCTTAACTCTTAGACTGGCATCATGGTTAAGGTCTTAACTCTTACTCTGGCATCATGGTTAAGGTCTTATCTCTTACTCTGGACTAATGGTTAAGGTCTTAGACTCTTACTCTGGACTAATGGTTAAGGTCTTAACTCTTACTCTGGCATCATGGTTAAGGTCTTAGACTCTTACTCTGGACTAATGGTTAAGGTCTTAACTCTTACTCTGGACTAATGGTTAAGGTCTTAACTCTTACTCTGACATCATGGTTAAGGTCTTAGACTCTTACTCTGGAATAATGGTTAAGGTCTTAACTCTTACTCTGGACTAATGGTTAAGGTCTTAACTCTTACTCTGGGCTAATGATTAAGGTCTTAACTCTTAATCTGGCATCATGGTTAAGGTCTTAACTCTTACTCTGGCATCATGGTTAAGGTCTTAACTCTTACTCTGGTCTAATAGCTAAGGTCTTAACTCTTACTCTGGACTAATGGTTAAGGTCTTAACTCTTACTCTGGCATCATGGTTAAGGTCTTAGACTCTTACTCTGGACTAATGGTTAATGTCTTAACTCTTGCTCTGGCATCATGGTTAAGGTCTTAACTCTTACTCTGGACTAATGGTTAAGGTCTTAACTCTTACTCTGGACTAATGGTTAAGGTCTTAGTCTCTTACTCTGGCATCATGGTTAAGGTCTTAACTCTTACTCTGGCATCATGGTTAAGGTCTTAACTCTTACTCTGGTCTAATAGCTAAGGTCTTAACTCTTACTCTGGACTAATGGTTAAGGTCTTAACTCTTACTCTGGCATCATGGTTAAGGTCTTAGACTCTTACTCTGGACTAATAGTTAAGGTCTTAACTCTTACTCTGGACTAATGGTTAAGGTCTTAACTCTTACTCTGGACTAATGGTTAAGGTCTTAACTCTTACTCTAGCATCATGGTTAAGGTCTTAACTCTTACTCTGGACTAATGGTTAAGGTCTTAACTCTTACTCTGGCATCATGGTTAAGGTCTTAACTCTTACTCTGGCATCATGGTTAAGGTCTTAACTCTTACTCTGGACTAATGGTTAAGGTCTTAGACTCTTACTCTGGACTAATGGTTAAGGTCTTAACTCTTACTCTGGCATCATGGTTAAGGTCTTAGACTCTTACTCTGGACTAATGGTTAAGGTCTTAACTCTTGCTCTGGACTAATGGTAAAGGTCTTAACTCTTACTCTGGACTAATGGTTAAGGTCTTAACTCTTACTCTGGACTAATGGTTAAGGTCTTAACTCTTACTCTGGACTAATGGTTAAGGTCTTAACTCTTACTCTGGCATCATGGTTAAGGTCTTAGACTCTTACTCTGGAATCATGGTTAAGGTCTTAACTCTTACTCTGGACTAATGGTTAAGGTCTTAACTCTTACTCTGGGCTAATGATTAAGGTCTTAACTCTTACTCTGGCATCATGGTTAAGGTCTTAACTCTTACTCTGGCATCATGGTTAAGGTCTTAACTCTTACTCTGTACTCATGGTTAAGGTCTTAACTCTTACTCTGGCATCATGGTTAAGGTCTTAACTCTTACTCTGGACTAATGGTTAATGTCTTAACTTTTACTCTGGCATCATGGTTAAGGTCTTAGACTCATACTCTGGCATCATGGTTAAGGTCTTAACTCTTACTCTGGCATCATGGTTAAGGTCTTAGACTCTTAATCTGGACTAATGGTTAAGGTCTTAACTCTTACTCTGGACTAATGGTTAAGGTCTTAACTCTTACTCTGGCATCATGGTTAAGGTCTTAGACTCTTACTCTGGAATAATGGTTAAGGTCTTAACTCTTACTCTGGACTAATGGTTAAGGTCTTAACTATTACTCTGGGCTAATGATTAAGGTCTTAACTCTTAATCTGGCATCATGGTTAAGGTCTTAACTCTTACTCTGGCATCATGGTTAAGGTCTTAACTCTTACTCTGTACTCATGGTTAAGGTCTTAACTCTTACTCTGGCATCATGGTTAAGGTCTTAACTCTTACTCTGGACTAAAGGTTAAGGTCTTAACTCTTACTCTGGCATCACGGTTAAGGTCTTAACTCTTACTCTGGACTAATGGTTAAGGTCTTAACTCTTACTCTGGCATCATGGTTAAGGACTTAGACTCTTACTCTGGACTAATGGTTAAGGTCTTAACTCTTACTCTGGACTAATGGTTAAGGTCTTAACTCTTACTCTGGACTAATGGTTAAGGTCTTAACTCTTACTCTAGCATCATGGTTAAGGTCTTAACTCTTACTCTGGACTAATGGTTAAGGTCTTAACTCTTACTCTGGCATCATGGTTAAGGTCTTAACTCTTACTCTGGCATCATGGTTAAGGTCTTAACTCTTACTCTGGACTAATGGTTAAGGTCTTAGACTCTTACTCTGGACTAATGGTTAAGGTCTTAACTCTTACTCTGGCATCATGGTTAAGGTCTTAGACTCTTACTCTGGACTAATGGTTAAGGTCTTAACTCTTGCTCTGGACTAATGGTTAAGGTCTTAACTCTTACTCTGGACTAATGGTTAAGGTCTTAACTCTTACTCTGGACTAATGGTTAAGGTCTTAACTCTTACTCTGGACTAATGGTTAAGGTCTTAACTCTTACTCTGGCATCATGGTTAAGGTCTTAACTCTTACTCTGGCATCATGGTTAAGGTCTTAGACTCTTACTCTGGACTAATGGTTAAGGTCTTAACTCTTGCTCTGGACTAATGGTTAAGGTCTTAACTCTTAGACTGGCATCATGGTTAAGGTCTTAACTCTTACTCTGGCATCATGGTTAAGGTCTTATCTCTTACTCTGGACTAATGGTTAAGGTCTTAGACTCTTACTCTGGACTAATGGTTAAGGTCTTAACTCTTACTCTGGCATCATGGTTAAGGTCTTAGACTCTTACTCTGGACTAATGGTTAAGGTCTTAACTCTTACTCTGGACTAATGGTTAAGGTCTTAACTCTTACTCTGACATCATGGTTAAGGTCTTAGACTCTTACTCTGGAATAATGGTTAAGGTCTTAACTCTTACTCTGGACTAATGGTTAAGGTCTTAACTCTTACTCTGGGCTAATGATTAAGGTCTTAACTCTTAATCTGGCATCATGGTTAAGGTCTTAACTCTTACTCTGGCATCATGGTTAAGGTCTTAACTCTTACTCTGGTCTAATAGCTAAGGTCTTAACTCTTACTCTGGACTAATGGTTAAGGTCTTAACTCTTACTCTGGCATCATGGTTAAGGTCTTAGACTCTTACTCTGGACTAATGGTTAATGTCTTAACTCTTGCTCTGGCATCATGGTTAAGGTCTTAACTCTTACTCTGGACTAATGGTTAAGGTCTTAACTCTTACTCTGGACTAATGGTTAAGGTCTTAGTCTCTTACTCTGGCATCATGGTTAAGGTCTTAACTCTTACTCTGGCATCATGGTTAAGGTCTTAACTCTTACTCTGGTCTAATAGCTAAGGTCTTAACTCTTACTCTGGACTAATGGTTAAGGTCTTAACTCTTACTCTGGCATCATGGTTAAGGTCTTAGACTCTTACTCTGGACTAATGGTTAAGGTCTTAACTCTTACTCTGGACTAATGGTTAAGGTCTTAACTCTTACTCTGGACTAATGGTTAAGGTCTTAACTCTTACTCTAGCATCATGGTTAAGGTCTTAACTCTTACTCTGGACTAATGGTTAAGGTCTTAACTCTTACTCTGGCATCATGGTTAAGGTCTTAACTCTTACTCTGGCATCATGGTTAAGGTCTTAACTCTTACTCTGGACTAATGGTTAAGGTCTTAGACTGTTACTCTGGACTAATGGTTAAGGTCTTAACTCTTACTCTGGCATCATGGTTAAGGTCTTAGACTCTTACTCTGGACTAATGGTTAAGGTCTTAACTCTTGCTCTGGACTAATGGTTAAGGTCTTAACTCTTACTCTGGACTAATGGTTAAGGTCTTAACTCTTACTCTGGACTAATGGTTAAGGTCTTAACTCTTACTCTGGACTAATGGTTAAGGTCTTAACTCTTACTCTGGCATCATGGTTAAGGTCTTAGACTCTTACTCTGGAATCATGGTTAAGGTCTTAACTCTTACTCTGGACTAATGGTTAAGGTCTTAACTCTTACTCTGGGCTAATGATTAAGGTCTTAACTCTTACTCTGGCATCATGGTTAAGGTCTTAACTCTTACTCTGGCATCATGGTTAAGGTCTTAACTCTTACTCTGTACTCATGGTTAAGGTCTTAACTCTTACTCTGGCATCATGGTTAAGGTCTTAACTCTTACTCTGGACTAATGGTTAATGTCTTAACTTTTACTCTGGCATCATGGTTAAGGTCTTAGACTCATACTCTGGCATCATGGTTAAGGTCTTAACTCTTACTCTGGCATCATGGTTAAGGTCTTAGACTCTTAATCTGGACTAATGGTTAAGGTCTTAACTCTTACTCTGGACTAATGGTTAAGGTCTTAACTCTTACTCTGGCATCATGGTTAAGGTCTTAGACTCTTACTCTGGAATAATGGTTAAGGTCTTAACTCTTACTCTGGACTAATGGTTAAGGTCTTAACTATTACTCTGGGCTAATGATTAAGGTCTTAACTCTTAATCTGGCATCATGGTTAAGGTCTTAACTCTTACTCTGGCATCATGGTTAAGGTCTTAACTCTTACTCTGTACTCATGGTTAAGGTCTTAACTCTTACTCTGGCATCATGGTTAAGGTCTTAACTCTTACTCTGGACTAAAGGTTAAGGTCTTAACTCTTACTCTAGCATCACGGTTAAGGTCTTAACTCTTACTCTGGACTAATGGTTAAGGTCTTAACTCTTACTCTGGCATCATGGTTAAGGACTTAGACTCTTACTCTGGACTAATGGTTAAGGTCTTAACTCTTACTCTGGACTAATGGTTAAGGTCTTAACTCTTACTCTGGACTAATGGTTAAGGTCTTAACTCTTACTCTAGCATCATGGTTAAGGTCTTAACTCTTACTCTGGACTAATGGTTAAGGTCTTAACTCTTACTCTGGCATCATGGTTAAGGTCTTAACTCTTACTCTGGCATCATGGTTAAGGTCTTAACTCTTACTCTGGACTAATGGTTAAGGTCTTAGACTCTTACTCTGGACTAATGGTTAAGGTCTTAACTCTTACTCTGGCATCATGGTTAAGGTCTTAGACTCTTACTCTGGACTAATGGTTAAGGTCTTAACTCTTGCTCTGGACTAATGGTTAAGGTCTTAACTCTTACTCTGCACTAATGGTTAAGGTCTTAACTCTTACTCTGGACTAATGGTTAAGGTCTTAACTCTTACTCTGGACTAATGGTTAAGGTCTTAACTCTTACTCTGGCATCATGGTTAAGGTCTTAGACTCTTACTCTGGAATCATGGTTAAGGTCTTAACTCTTACTCTGGACTAATGGTTAAGGTCTTAACTCTTACTCTGGGCTCATGATTAAGGTCTTAACTCTTACTCTGGCATCATGGTTAAGGTCTTAACTCTTACTCTGGCATCATGGTTAAGGTCTTAACTCTTACTCTGGCATCATGGTTAAGGTATTAACTCTTACTCTGGACTAATGGTTAAGGTCTTAACTCTTACTCTGGACTAATGGTTAAGGTCTTAACTCTTACTCTGGCATCATGGTTAAGGTCTTAACTCTTACTCTGGACTAATGGTTAAGGTCTTAACTCTTACTCTGGGCTAATTATTAAGGTCTTAACTCTTACTCTGGCATCATGGTTAAGGTCTTAACTCCTACTCTGGACTAATGGTTAAGGACTTAACTCTTACTCTGGACTAATGGTTAAGGTCTTAACTAGGCCTGGGCAAAAATTTCGTTCCGTTCGCGGAAATTGCGATAATTTGACATTTTTGCGTTCTGCGGAGAGCGCGAAAATGTCAAAAATTCCGGTTTCCGCAGCTTGGCGATAATTTGTTTCTTGCTCGCGCTGTAAAATGATACATTCTCGCGCGCGCGCGATCGCCTTACCTGAATCCCTGCGTTCGCCGACAAGTTTTCTTGATCCGGTCGCGTTCTCCATGAGATGTTGTATTGTTTTTAGCCATTTGCGCTGTCTCGCGACAGTTCGCGCCCGCAGTGACGTCATGCGTCGCGCGATCACGTCTTTCTTCTCGCGATCATGCACCGCGAGAACAACTCAAAACAAGATGGCCGCGCCCGCAAGCAGCCACATGGGTAAGTTGGCGACCCGCAACCATGCAGAAAATCGCGCGAACATGCCGGAAAAAAACTTCCGCATCTTCGCGATATTTCTGCTTGTTTGCGATAATTTTAAACATTCTCGCGATAATTTGCGAAGGTTAATTCCGCAAATTCCGCCCACCCCTAGTCTTAACTCTTACTCTAGACTAATGGTTAAGGTTTAACTCTTACGCTGGCATCATGGTTAAGGTCTTCGACTCTTTCTCTGGGCTAATGATTAAGGTCTTAACTCTTACTCTGGCATCATGGGTAAGGTCTTAACTCTTACTCTGGACTAATGGTTAAGGTCTTAACTCTTACTCTGGACTAATGGAACTCTTACTCTATACTAATGGTTAAGGTTTTAACTCTTACTCTGGCATCATGGTTAAGTTCCTAACTCTTAATGTGGCCTATTGGTTAAGGTCCTAACTCTTACTCTGGATTAATGGTTAAGGTCTTAACTCTTACTCTGGCATCATGGTTAAGGTCTTAGACTCTAACTCTGGACTAATAGTTAAGGTCTTAACTCTTACTCTGGCATCATGGTTAAGGTCTTAACTCTTACTCTGGACTAATGGTTAAGGTCTTAGACTCTTCCTCTGGACTAATGGTTAAGGTCTTAACTCTTTCTCTGGGCTAATGGTTAAGGTCTTAGACTCTTACTCTGGCATCATGGTTAAGGTCTTAGACTCTTACTCTGGCATCAAGGTTAAGGTCTTAACTCTTACTCTGGCATCATGGTTAAGGTCTTAGACTCTTACTCTGGCATCAACGTTAAGGTCTTAACTCTTACTCTGGCATCATGGTTAAGGTCTTAACTCTTACTCTGGCATCATGGTTAAGGTCTTAACTCTTACTCTGGACTAATGGTTAAGGTCTTAACACTTACTCTGGATTAATGGTTAAGATCTTAACTCTTACTCTGGCATCATCGTTAAGGTCTTAACTCTTACTCTGGCATCATGGTTAAGGTCTTAGACTCTTACTCTGGACTAATGGTTAAGGTCTTAACTCTTACTCTGGACTAATGGTTAAGGTCTTAACTCTTACTCTGGCATCATCGTTAAGGTCTTAACACTTACTCTGGCATCATGGTTACGGTCTTAACTCTTACTCTGGACTAATAGTTAAGGTCTTAACTCTTACTCTGGACTAATGGGTAAGGTCTTAACTCTTACTCTGGCATCATGGTTAAGGTTTTAACTCTGGCATCATGGTTAAGGTCTTAACTCTTACTCTGGACTAATGGTTAAGGTCTTAACTCTTACTCTGGCATCATGGTTAAGGTCTTAGACTCATACTCTGGCATCATGGTTAAGGTCTTAATTCTTACTCTGGACTAATGGTTAAGGTCTTAACTCTTACTCTGGCATCATGGTTAAGGTCTTAACTCTTACTCTGGCATCATGGTTAATGTCTTAACTCTTACTCTGGACTAATGGTTAAGGTCTTAACTCTTACTCTGGCATCATGGTTAAGGTCTTAGACTCTTACTCTGGACTAATGGTTAAGGTCTTAACTCTTACTCTGGCATCATGGTTAAGGTCTTAACTCTTACTCTGGACTAATGATTAAGGTCTTAGACTCTTACTCTGGACTAATGGTTAAGGTCTTAACTCTTTCTCTGGGCTAATGGTTAAGGTCTTAGACTCTTACTCTGGCATCATGGTTAAGGTCTTAGACTCTTACTCTGGCATCAAGGTTAAGGTCTTAACTCTTACTCTGGCATCATGGTTAAGGTCTTAACTCTTACTCTGGACTAATGGTTAAGGTCTGAACTCTTACTCTGGACTAATGGTTAAGGTCTTAACTCTTACTCTGGACTCATGGTTAAGGTCTTAACTCTTACTCTGGACTAATGGTTAAGGTCTTAACTCATACTCTGGACTAATGGTTAAGGTCTTCACTCTTACTCTGGCATCATGGTTAAGGTCTTAACTCTTACTCTGTACTCGTGGTTAAGGTCTTAACTCTTACTCTGGCATCATGTTTAAGGTCTTAACTCTTACTCTGGACTAATGGTTAAGGTCTTAACTCTTACTCTGGACTAATGGTTAAGGTCTTAACTCTTACTCTGGCATCATGGTTAAGGTCTTAACTCTTACTCTGGACTAATGGTTAAGGTCTTAACTCTTACTCTGGACTAATGGTTAAGGTCTTAACTCTTACTCTGGCATCATGGTTAAGGTCTTAGACTCTTACTCTGGACTAATGGTTAAGGTCTTAACTCTTACTCTGGCATCATGGTTAAGGTCTTAACTCTTACTCTGGACTAATGGTTAAGGTCTTAGACTCTTACTCTGGACTAATGGTTAAGGTCTTAACTCTTTCTCTGGGCTAATGGTTAAGGTCTTAGACTCTTACTCTGGCATCATGGTTAAGGTCTTAGACTCTTACTCTGGCATCAAGGTTAAGGTCTTAACTCTTACTCTGGCATCATGGTTAAGGTCTTAACTCTTACTCTGGACTAATGGTTAAGGTCTGAACTCTTACTCTGGACTAATGGTTAAGGTCTTAACTCTTACTCTGGACTAATGGTTAAGGTCTTAACTCTTACTCTGGACTAATGGTTAAGGTCTTAGACTCTTACTCTCGACTAATGGTTAAGGTCTTAACTCTTACTCTGGCATCATGGTTAAGGTCTTAGACTCTTACTCTGGACTAATGGTTAAGGTCTTAACTCATACTCTGGACTAATGGTTAAGGTCTTAACTCTTACTCTGGCATCAAGGTTGAGGTCTTAACTCTTACTCTGGACTAACGGTTAAGGTCTTAACTCTTACTCTGGCATCATGGTTAAGGTCTTAACACTTACTCTGGATTAATGGTTAAGGTCTTAACTCTTACTCTGGACTAATGGTTATGGTCTTAACTCTTACTCTGGCATCATCGTTAAGGTCTTAACTCTTACTCTGGCATCATGGTTAAGGTCTTAAATCTTACTCTGGACTAATAGCTAAGGTCTTAACTCTTACTCTGGACTAATGGTTAAGGTCTTAACTCTTACTCTGTACTAATGGTTAAGGTCTTAGTCTCTTACTCTGGCATCATGGTTAAGGTCTTAACTCTTACTCTGAACTAATGGTTAAGGTCTTAACTCTTACTCTGGCATCATGGTTAAGGTCTTAACTCTTACTCTGGCATCATGGTTAAGGTCTTAACTCTTACTCTGGACTAATGGTTAAGGTCTTAACTCTTACTCTGGCATCACAGTTAAGGTCTTAACTCTTACTCTGGACTAATGGTTAAGGTCTTAACTCTTACTCTGGACTAATGGTTAAGGTCCTAACTCTTACTCTAGCATCATGGTTAAGGTCTTAACTCTTACTCTGGACTAATGGTTAAGGTCTTAACTCTTACTCTGGCATCATGGTTAAGGTCTTAACTCTTACACTGCCATCATGGTTAAGGTCTTAACTCTTACTCTGGACTAATAGTTAAGGTCTTAGACTCTTACTCTGGACTAATGGTTAAGGTCTTAACTCTTACTCTGGCATCATGGTTAAGGTCTTAGACTCTTACTCTGGACTAATGGTTAAGGTCTTAACTCTTACTCTGGACTACTGGTTAAGGTCTTAACTCTTACTCTGGACTAATGGTTAAGGTCTTAACTCTTACTCTGGACTAATGGTTAAGGTCTTAACTCTTACTCTGGACTAATCGTTAAGGTCTTAACTCTTACTCTGGCATCATGGTTAAGGTCTTAGACACTTACTCTGGAATAATGGTTAAGGTCTTAACTCTTACTCTGGACTAATGGTTAAGGTCTTAACTCTTACTCTGGCATCACGGTTAAGGTCTTAACTCTTACTCTGGAGTAATGATTAAGGTCTTAACTCTTACTCTGGGCTAATGGTTAAGGTCTTAACTCTTACTCTGGACTATTGGTTAAGGTCTTAACTCTTACTCTGGACTAATGGTTAAGGTCTTAGACTCTTACTCTGGCATCATGGTGAAGGTCTTAACTCTTACTCTGAACTAATGGTTAAGGTCTTAACTCTTACTCTGGCATCATGGTTTAGTTCGTAACTTTTACTGTGGCCTATTGGTTAAGGTCCTAACTCTTACTCTGGCATCGTGGTTAATGTCTTAACTCTTACTCTGGCATCATGGTTAAGGTCTTAACTCTTACTATGGACTAATGGTTAAGGTCTTAACTCTTACTCTTGCATCACGGTTAAGGTCTTAACTCTTACTCTGGACTAATGGTTAAGGTCTTAACTCTTACTCTGGGCTGATGGTTAAGGTCTTAAATCTTACTCTGGACTAATGGTTAAGGTCTTAACTCTTACTCTGGACTAATGGTTAAGGTCTTAACTCTTACTCTGGACTAATGGTTAAGGTCTTAACTCTTACTCTAGCATCATGGTTAAGGTCTTAACTCTTACTCTGGACTAATGGTTAAGGTCTTAACTCTTACTCTGGCATCATGGTTAAGGTCTTAACTCTTACTCTGGCATCATGGTTAAGGTCTTAACTCTTACTCTGGCATCATGGTTAAGGTCTTAACTCTTACTCTGGCATCATGGTTAAGGTCTTAACTCTTACTCTGGACTAATGGTTAAGGTCTTAGACTCTTACTCTGGACTAATGGTTAAGGTCTTAACTCTTACTCTGGCATCATGGTTAAGGTCTTAGACTCTTACTCTGGACTAATGGTTAAGGTCTTAACTCTTGCTCTGGACTAATGGTTAAGGTCTTAACTCTTACTCTGGACTAATGGTTAAGGTCTTAACTCTTACTCTGGACTAATGGTTAAGGTCTTAACTCTTACTCTGGACTAATGGTTAAGGTCTTAACTCTTACTCTGGCATCATGGTTAAGGTCTTAGACTCTTACTCTGGAATCATGGTTAAGGTCTTAACTCTTACTCTGACTAATGGTTAAGGTCTTAACTCTTACTCTGGGCTAATGATTAAGGTCTTAACTCTTACTCTGGCATCATGGTTAAGGTCTTAACTCTTACTCTGGCATCATGGTTAAGGTCTTAACTCTTACTCTGTACTCATGGTTAAGGTCTTAACTCTTACTCTGGCATCATGGTTAAGGTCTTAACTCTTACTCTGGACTAATGGTTAAGGTCTTAACTCTTACTCTGGACTAATGGTTAAGGTCTTAACTCTTACTCTGGCATCATGGTTAAGGTCTTAACTCTTACTCTGGACTAATGGTTAAGGTCTTAACTCTTACTCTGGGCTAATTATTAAGGTCTTAACTCTTACTCTGGCATCATGGTTAAGGTCTTAACTCCTACTCTGGACTAATGGTTAAGGACTTAACTCTTACTCTGGACTAATGGTTAAGGTCTTAACTCTTACTCTAGACTAATGGTTAAGGTTTAACTCTTACTCTGGCATCATGGTTAAGGTCTTCGACTCTTTCTCTGGACTAATGGTTAAGGTCTTAACTCTTACTCTGGACTAATGGTTAAGGTCTTAACTCTTACTCTGGCATCATGGTTAAGGTCTTAACTCTTACTCTGGACTAATGGTTAAGGTCTTAACTCTTACTCTGGGCTAATTATTAAGGTCTTAACTCTTACTCTGGCATCCTGGGTAAGGTCTTAACTCTTACTCTGGACTAATGGTTCAGGTCTTAACTCTTACTCTGGACTAATGGAACTCTTACTCTATACTAATGGTTAAGGTTTTAGCTCTTACTCTGGCATCATGGTTAAGTTCCTAACTCTTACTGTGGCCTATTGGTTAAGATCCTAACTCTTACTCTGGATTAATGGGTAAGGTCTTAACTCTTACTCTGGCATCATGGTTAAGGTCTTAGACTCTAACTCTGGACTAATAGTTAAGGTCTTAACTCTTACTCTGGCATCATGGTTAAGGTCTTAACTCTTACTCTGGACTAATGGTTAAGGCCTTAGACTCTTACTCTGGACTAATGGTTAAGGTCTTAACTCTTTCCCTGGGCTAATGGTTAAGGTCTTAGACTCTTACTCTGGCATCATGGTTAAGGTCTTAGACTCTTACTCTGGCATCAAGGTTAAGGTCTTAACTCTTACTCTGGCATCATGGTTAAGGTCTTAGACTCTTACTCTGGCATCAAGGTTAAGGTCTTAACTCTTACTCTGGCATCATTGTTAAGGTCTTAACTCTTACTCTGGCATCATGGTTAAGGTCTTAACTCTTACTCTGGACTAATGGTTAAGGTCTTAACACTTACTCTGGATTAATGGTTAAGATCTTAACTCTTACTCTGGCATCATCGTTAAGGTCTTAACTCTTACTCTGGCATCATGGTTAAGGTCTTAGACTCTTACTCTGGACTAATGGTTAAGGTCTTAACTCTTACTCTGGACTAATGGTTAAGGTCTTAACTCTTACTCTGGCATCATCGTTAAGGTCTTAACTTTTATCCTGGCATCATGGTTACGGTCTTAACTCTTACTCTGGACTAATAGTTAAGGTCTTAACTCTTACTCTGGACTAATGGGTAAGGTCTTAACTCTTACTCTGGCATCATGGTTAAGGTTTTAACTCTGGCATCATGGTTAAGGTCTTAACTCTTACTCTGGACTAATGGTTAAGGTCTTAACTCTTACTCTGGCATCATGGTTAAGGTCTTAGACTCATACTCTGGCATCATGGTTAAGGTCTTAATTCTTACTCTGGACTAATGGTTAAGGTCTTAACTCTTACTCTGGCATCATGGTTAAGGTCTTAACTCTTACTCTGGCATCATGGTTAATGTCTTAACTCTTACTCTGGACTAATGGTTAAGGTCTTAACTCTTACTCTGGCATCATGGTTAAGGTCTTAGACTCTTACTCTGGACTAATGGTTAAGGTCTTAACTCTTACTCTGGCATCATGGTTAAGGTCTTAACTCTTACTCTGGACTAATGATTAAGGTCTTAGACTCTTACTCTGGACTAATGGTTAAGGTCTTAACTCTTTCTCTGGGCTAATGGTTAAGGTCTTAGACTCTTACTCTGGCATCATGGTTAAGGTCTTAGACTCTTACTCTGGCATCAAGGTTAAGGTCTTAACTCTTACTCTGGCATCATGGTTAAGGTCTTAACTCTTACTCTGGACTAATGGTTAAGGTCTGAACTCTTACTCTGGACTAATGGTTAAGGTCTTAACTCTTACTCTGGACTCATGGTTAAGGTCTTAACTCTTACTCTGGACTAATGGTTAAGGTATTAACTCATACTCTGGACTAATGGTTAAGGTCTTAACTCTTACTCTGGCATCATGGTTAAGGTCTTAACTCTTACTCTGTACTCGTGGATAAGGTCTTAACTCTTACTCTGGCATCATGTGTAAGGTCTTAACTCTTACTCTGGACTAATGGTTAAGGTCTTAACTCTTACTCTGGACTAATGGTTAAGGTCTTAACTCTTACTCTGGCATCATGGTTAAGGTCTTAACTCTTACTCTGGACTAATGGTTAAGGTCTTAACTCTTACTCTGGACTAATGGTTAAGGTCTTAACTCTTACTCTGGCATCATGGTTAAGGTCTTAGACTCTTACTCTGGACTAATGGTTAAGGTCTTAACTCTTACTCTGGCATCATGGTTAAGGTTAGGCCTGGGCCAAAAATCCGTTCCGTTCGCGGAAGTTGCGATATTTTGGCATTCTCGCGTTCCGCGGAAAGCGCGAAAATGTCAAAATTTCCGCATTCCGCAGCTTAGCGATAATTTTTTTCTTGCTCGCGCTGTAAAACAATACATTCTCGCGCGCGCGCGATCGCCTTACCTGAATCCCTGCGTTCTCCGACAAGTTTTCTTGACCCGGTCGCGTTCTCCACGAGATGTTGGATTTTGGTAGCCATTTTGCGCTGTCTCGCGAGAGTTCGCGGCCGCATTCAAGTCATTTTTCACGCGATCACGTCATTTGTCGCGCGATCAGGTCTTTCTTCTCGCGATCATGCACCGCGCGAGTATGAGAAGATTGAGATCTCGAACTTGTCATTCTACATCGCGAGCCAGAGAATGAGGACGCGGGCACATGAAATCGAACGCGAACAGGAGAAAGAGACCGCGAACACGTCATATCCAACGCGACAGGGACAAAGAAGAGAACGCGATCATATCGTTTTCGACACGCCGGCGGAAGTAATGTGAAGCTGGAGAACTCAACAACGTAAAATTTACAATTTGGAGAGGAATATCGGCTCTAGCAGCATGAAACCATCTGCAAATACTGATTTTGTATGAAAAGAACTCCTTACATTCACATTTGGCTTTCCTTTTTTGTGCAAGGACTCCAGGAGTCATTTTTTTTTTACAAAGTGGAGAGAGGGAGGAAGTGACACAGATTCTCCAACTTCCTGTTCCTGTCCAGCAGGCTCCTCCCAGTGCTTTGTCCATCTCCCGCTCATTCTGCCTTTGGATTTGGAGCTGGAAAGATCTCTCTTTTTGTCTGCTGCATCATTGCAATTGGATTTCAGGATTTTTGGAATAGGATATTTTACAAGTAAGTGGTTGTTGTGTTTGATTGTGGGCATTGCAGTTGTTGTGTAACTACAATTTATTTTTGATAATTAATTATCATCATTCCTTTTTTTTTTTTTAATTTATTTTAATTTTGTGGGTTGTAGTAGTAGGCCCGAGCTAGCCATGGGCATGGCCTCATGGGTGTGTGTGTGCATGATGAAGCAACTGTTCCTTTTGTTTTTTGAATATATTTCATTTTCAATCACATTTAGGGCATGGATGGCATTGGATTGAGTTGGGGAAGTGTGTTTTTCTGGGGTGGCCTTGCTGATGTTGTTGGGCCTGGACATGTGGCTGGTGGCCATTTTGAGGCCTAGGCCTGCAAGCTTGCCTGGCCTTGTCTGCCAGCAGGCCTGCTTTCATCCACTGCTACCAGAGCAGGTAGCCACAGCTTTAGTAATCTACTGTTTTCTGTGTGTTCTGTTGATTTTAGACATCATTTTGGGCATGGATGGCATTGGATTGAGTTGGGGAAGTGTGTTTTTTGGGGTGGCCTTGCTGATGCTGTTGGGGCTCGCCATGTGGCTGGTGGCCATTTTGAGGCCTAGGCCTGCAAGCTTGCCTGGCCTTGTCTGCCAACAGGCCTGCTTTCATCCACTGCTACCAGAGCAGGTAGCCACAGCTTTAGTAATCTACTGTTTTCTGTGTGTTCTGTTGATTTTAGACATCATTTTGGGCATGGATGGCATTGGATTGAGTTGGGGAAGTGTGTATTTTGGGGTGGCCTTGCTGATGCTGTTGGGGCTCGCCATGTGGCTGGTGGCCATTTTGAGGCCTAGGCCTGCAAGCTTGCCTGGCCTTGTCTGCCAGCAGGCCTGCTTTCATCCACTACTACCAGAGCAGGTAGCCACAGCTTTAGTAATCTACTGTTTTCTGTGTGTTCTGTTGATTTTAGACATCATTTTGGGCATGGATGGCATTGGATTGAGTTGGGGAAGTGTGTTTTTTGGGGTGGCCTTGCTGATGCTGTTGGGGCTCGCCATGTGGCTGGTGGCCATTTTGAGGCCTAGGCCTGCAAGCTTGCCTGGCCTTGTCTGCCAGCAGGCCTGCTTTCATCCACTACTACCAGAGCAGGTAGCCACAGCTTTAGTAATCTACTGTTTTCTGTGTGTTCTGTTGATTTTAGACATCATTTTGGGCATGGATGGCATTGGATTGAGTTGGGGAAGTGTGTTTTTTGGGGTGGCCTTGCTGATGCTGTTGGGGCTCGCCATGTGGCTGGTGGCCATTTTGAGGCCTAGGCCTGCAAGCTTGCCTGGCCTTGTCTGCCAGCAGGCCTGCTTTCATCCACTACTACCAGAGCAGGTAGCCACAGCTTTAGTAATCTACTGTTTTCTGTGTGTTCTGTTGATTTTAGACATCATTTTGGGCATGGATGGCATTGGATTGAGTTGGGGAAGTGTGTTTTTTGGGGTGGCCTTGCTGATGCTGTTGGGGCTCGCCATGTGGCTGGTGGCCATTTTGAGGCCTAGGCCTGCAAGCTTGCCTGGCCTTGTCTGCCAGCAGGCCTGCTTTTCATCCACTGCTACCAGAGCAGGTAGCCACAGCTTTAGTAATCTACTGTTTTCTGTGTGTTCTGTTGATTTTAGACATCATTTTGGGCATGGATGGCATTGGATTGAGTTGGGGAAGTGTGTATTTTGGGGTGGCCTTGCTGATGCTGTTGGGGCTCGCCATGTGGCTGGTGGCCATTTTGAGGCCTAGGCCTGCAAGCTTGCCTGGCCTTGTCTGCCAGCAGGCCTGCTTTCATCCACTGCTACCAGAGCAGGTAGCCACAGCTTTAGTAATCTACTGTTTTCTGTGTGTTCTGTTGATTTTAGACATCATTTTGGGCATGGATGGCATTGGATTGAGTTGGGGAAGTGTGTTTTTTGGGGTGGCCTTGCTGATGCTGTTGGGGCTCGCCATGTGGCTGGTGGCCATTTTGAGGCCTAGGCCTGCAAGCTTGCCTGGCCTTGTCTGCCAGCAGGCCTGCTTTCATCCACTGCTACCAGAGCAGGTAGCCACAGCTTTAGTAATCTACTGTTTTCTGTGTGTTCTGTTGATTTTAGACATCATTTTGGGCATGGATGGCATTGGATTGAGTTGGGGAAGTGTGTTTTTTGGGGTGGCCTTGCTGATGCTGTTGGGGCTCGCCATGTGGCTGGTGGCCATTTTGAGGCCTAGGCCTGCAAGCTTGCCTTGCCTTGTCTGCCAGCAGGCCTGCTTTCATCCACTACTACCAGAGCAGGTAGCCACAGCTTTAGTAATCTACTGTTTTCTGTGTGTTCTGTTGATTTTAGACATCATTTTGGGCATGGATGGCATTGGATTGAGTTGGGGAAGTGTGTTTTTTGGGGTGGCCTTGCTGATGCTGTTGGGGCTCGCCATGTGGCTGGTGGCCATTTTGAGGCCTAGGCCTGCAAGCTTGCCTGGCCTTGTCTGCCAGCAGGCCTGCTTTCATCCACTGCTACCAGAGCAGGTAGCCACAGCTTTATTGATCAAGTGTTTTCTATGTGATCTGTTGAATTTTTAGACATCACCTTCCTGAGAGTGTAGTGTGGCTGTACACAGTACTAGTAGTATAACATAGCTCTAGTTAAAAAAAATTCATAAATGGCTAGACTATCTTTTGTTTGCACTAGTACAGTACTAAGTAACTGAACCACAAAAACAAATGCAACATTTCACTGATGTTCTTCTCCTGTCTTCTTTGCTTTTAGGTGCACAAAAGACAGAGTAGGAGGTGTCATCGGCATCACCTGGCTACCCGTTGTACTGCCAGCCAGACAGAAGTCCTGGTGCGCATCACACCCACGTGTGACCAGAACTTGTTGTGCATCTGCCTCCTGCCTGACGTCGGAATAAGATGGCCCCAAAGAAAGGTACCAGGTCCAGTACCAAGAAAGTTGCTGGTGAGAAGAAGGAACAGAAAAGGGAAGTGCCATTAACCACGACTGGTGGTGTGCCGGCCAAGGTTTTTTTTGGCACCAAAGCGTTGTCCGGGAACCAAGCTGGGAGCAGCACAGCGGTCCAGCAACCCCACCAACCTAGGCCCAAGGGCTTTACTGTCGCAGAGGTAGCCAGTCTACTAACGGGCAGCGGTGTTGAAGAAATGTCATTACCGCAAAGTAGTACACAATCAAGTTCAACGCAGGCGCAAACTCAGCAGAGCAGTGTGCAGCCGGCGCAACCAGAACAGCAGCAGCAGCCGGCGCAACCAGAACAGCAGCAGCAGCCGGCGCAACCAGAACAGCAGCAGCAGCCGGCGCAACCAGAACAGCAGCAGCAGCCGCCGCAACCAGACCAGCAGCAGCAGCCGCCGCAACCAGACCAGCAGCAGCAGCCGCCGCAACCAGACCAGCAGCAGCAGCCGCCGCAACCAGACCAGCAGCAGCAGCCGCCGCAACCAGACCAGCAGCAGCCGCCACAACAGCCCACCATAGTAGTTGTTGCTCCTGACGTAGGGGCATTTCAGGAAATCGAGCTTCCTGCAGACAAAGCGGAGCGAAGTCAAACCACTGTTCCAGAACATCTATTGTCTTCCAGACCACCAGCAAGGAAAAGGAGGCTTAGTCCATCATCTTCTTCTTCAAGCCCCGCTTCTGATGATCGTGATGACACTTGGGTCCCACCAGCTCGGTCTGAGAGTGAAGTACGCCACAAGACATTGCTTCTGAAAAGGAAGGTCCCAGAAAAACTTAGAGTTATGGAGGTAGATGTAGAAGAGGGGGGTGATGATGTTGATGAAGACGAGCCAGTCATCACGCACATTACTCCCGCCCCAAAGGGATTGGAGACCGACATTCTAACCCTATCCAGAAAGGCTGCTACTGAGCGGGATGCAGCACGGATCTCACCAACACAGGTTACACCACCACTACCTCCAGCTGCCATATTTTCCAAGGCCCGGCAGGGACCTACATCCAGCTCAACCACCTCAGTAGGAAGTGGTAGTAAAAGTCACAGTGTAGGTGGACAGGGTCACATATTTTCAAGGACCCCCTCAAGTTCATCTGGTGTTGAAAGTGGCACATCCAGCAGTGCCAGAAAGTTCTCCTCCCCAGTTTGGGACTTCTTTTCTGTTAGCGCCAAGGAGGATAACATTGCTATATGCGCAATTTGTCGGCAAGGTGTTCGGCGTGGTAAGCTTGGTACAAACTATGGTACCGGAGGACAAGCAAGTCATCTCAGAATACACCACACTATTGTGTGGGAGGATCACCTACTTAAGTTAAAAGAAAGTAGGAAAACTAAACCCTTTGAAGTTGGTCAGGAATCAGGGAGCGATATTATTGTGGTGGCAGGTGAAGAACAGGGAGGCATTTCTAGCCCTGTCTCCAGTAGTGCAGTCACTGCAGTGGTAACGCCCACATCCTCCTCAGTAACATCAGAGTGGCACCGCAGTAAGAGCCATACTCAGAGTGTGGGTGAGACACCAAGGCGACCGGCGGCGAGTACCTCAATGAGACAATCTGTGTCGTTGAGCCTTAGTGGGTTAATGGCACCACTAAGGAAAGTAAGCCAGCCTACCATTGACAGCATGTTTAGGTTGGAGGGGCAGTTCCAACGCAACCACCCAACGGCACGATTGTACAATGCGAAGCTGGCTAAAATGTTAGCGCTGGACCTTCTTCCTTTTTCATTTGTGGAAGGGGTGGGTTTCCTTGAATTTGTGTCTGCCATCTGCCCGAAATGGAAAGTTCCAAGCCGGTCCTATTTCGCAAGAATTGCTGTTCCGGCACTACATCATGATGTGCTGGAATTGGTTGGACAAGCTTTGCAGAAGAGTGCTGTGCACAATATCCACCTGACAACAGACATGTGGACCAGTTGCCAAGCCACAGATTACATGTGTATCACTGCACACTGGATCTCTTTTGTGGGGGTTAAAGATCAACTATCTGCACGAGGTGTTGTTGACACAGCTGCGATTTTTGAAGGTACTCGGAAACATGCAACTGTAGCCATGTTCGCCATGGAGAAATCTCATACGGCTGAAAACATTTTAGAAGAGTTTCGCACCAAGGTTTTGGAATGGCTGCAGCCCAGAGGGCTTGGTATTGGTTTTGTTGCCACAGACAATGGCAGTAATGTACTTAAGGCCATGGAACTTGGTTCCTATTTCAGGGTTCCGTGTTTGGCACACTGCATAAACATTATAGTGCAAGACTTTCTGAAAAAAGAACCCATAGTAAGCAATTTACTGTCCATCTGCCGAAGAATATGCACTCATTTCAGCCATTCTTTTAAAGCTCGGAAGCAGCTGAGGATCTTCCAACGTGAGCGTAGGGTGCCAGTCAAGGCACTCATCCAGGAGGTGGCAACACGTTGGAACTCAACGTATTACATGCTTGATCGTCTGTACGAACAGCACAGGTCACTCAATGATTATGTCTGGTACAAAGGCAGTGATGCTAGTGTTAAAGGCATGACCCTTCAGAGGGAGCAATGGACCCTAATTCAATGCCTGACTGAGATGCTGTCTCCTTTTGAGGTCTTCACACGTGAAGTCAGCAAGGAGGACTGTACAATGGGCCAAGCGATCCCATTGTTGCAAATGCTAGAGCATGAGCTGAATAATGTGTCTGAATCCTACAAAGGTGTAGAGGACAGAAGGCAAGCCCATGACTTGGTGGAGAGCTTATCCAGGCGCTTATCAGAAAATGTAAGGATACAAAATAAAATTTTGTCACAAGACCATTACATTTGTGCCACAATTCTGGATCCACGTGCAAAATTAGGACTATTCCGTTCTTTTTCCGACACTGATGTTGCCCGCTACAAAAGTTGTATAGCTGAAGCAGCCATCAAGTTTGAAAACGAAGGGCTGCTAATTAAAAGCCCGCCACATCAACCCACAACAAGTACTGATACTGAAGCAGGCCATGCAGAATCAAGTGCAACTTCGTCGGCTGAGGGCAGTGCGGTTGGCTCACAATCGCAACACTCACCATCACCATCGACTACAAAAGCAATAACTGGATCATTCGGCCGAGTACAATCATTATCAGATTGGTATGTAAAGATGGGCCGTAAGCACAGTGCTGATGCACAGAAAAAACAGCACAAAAGCTTACCAGCAGCAACCCTGAACATTGAGCGGATGGTCCAGGCCTATCTGGACGATCCAACAGAGGTGTACGTTGATCAAAACCCAGTGCAGTATTGGTATAGGAAAAGGTCTGAATGGCCACAGCTCAGCAGGCTGGCGATAAGCTATCTGGCTTGCCCTGTCGCAAGTGTCTCTTCCGAACGTGTTTTCAGTGCTGCTGGTTCCATTGTAACCTTGAGAAGGACCAGTCTATCTCCCAAAAACGTGGAGAGGTTAACAATGATCAAAATGAATCAGCACTTCATACCACCGAATTACACAATGCATGAATCAACAGAGGAAGATGAGGACAGCGGCTCAGGTGACGGAAGTATTGTGTCAGATGATTACCTACTACTGGAAGATCCCCCAGAGTTTGAGGACGAGCTATACTTCCCTGACAATTAGGCTCGCACTTACTGTCTTCCTCCCTTTTTTCCCCCTTTGTTTGTGTCTGTTGTTCCGGTTATAAACTTGTGAATCGCAACCAATGCATTATCACCGTCTTCTAATCTTCTAATTTAAGATACAAGTTTCAGGTGTCTGCCATTTGACACTACAGTCCTCAGAATCCAGCTCCTCCGCTCGATCATACTGCATCTCCTGGTCAATTCCATTTCCCTCATGAATGATGATTGGATGATGGTAACAACAAATTCAAACTTTCCTCGTCCTTCCAAAACAAGTGGACCATGAATCTGATGACTTCTATAGCTATCCTCCTTCAGAGCCGAGAGAGACTGGCCATTAACTGAAAATAAGATGCAACAGGTAATGATTGATGCCATGCATTGTCCGCAGAAAAGCAGACTGAGTGATGTAGATTTTGTTGTGTGTGTTGCGCATGAATGAATTGATGTAATTGTGCACTGCCACTAATCAACTTTCTACAGAACACACTAGTAATTACTAATTTTCCTCTTCTGGCAAACAAGAAATGTGTACTTCTCTCCTGCATCTTGGTGATACATTGCTTTTAATTCAATACAGGAAGGGCACTCACTCAATCTGCTGCGCAATGCAAATGACTGTGACTTAACAGCACCGTCCATCATGATGATGGCGAAAGAGACGGCCTGCAGCGTTAACGAGATGAGATGCAACAGGTAATGATTGATGCCATGCATTGGCCGCAGAATAGCAGACTGAATGATGTAGATTTTGTGGTGTGTTTCGCATGAATTGATGTAATTGTGCACTGCCACTAATCAACTTTCTACAGAACACACTAGTAATTACTAATTTTCCTCTTCTGGCAAACAAGAAATGTGTACTTCTCTCCTGCATCTTGGTGATACATTGCTTTTAATTCAATACAGGAAGGGCACTCACTCAATCTGCTGCGCAATGCAAATGACTGTGACTTAACAGCACCGTCCATCATGATGATGGCGAAAGAGACGGCCCGTTAACTTAAGATGAGAAGTAACAGGTAATAAATGATGATAATTAATGGCATGCATTGGACACCTGACTCTGAGCTATTGATCTTTGTGTTGGCGTTGTTTGTTGTGCACAAAGTGAATGATGTCAAAGTGTACTAGTGTTAATCTATCTTTCTGTACACAATAAAGAATGACTCAAGTCAGTAATATTTATATTTCTACTCTTGTTGTGTTCTAAAAATTACACTTGTACTGCAGGCCGATCTTCAGTCAGTAGAAGTATCAGAGCTGATGATGAAGTCAGGAGGATGTTTCATGAGTGGCATAAAACGGAAAAGCCTAAAGGTAAACACGTGAACCACAACCACAGCACACCCAAATGTCTGTGTAGAAGTTGAATAGAGTGTAGCGGTGGGATGACTGCAGTGCATTGATTTTACTAACTTTAACTGTAAAATGCTATGTCTGGAATGGATAATGTGCTTTGCGTTTGTCCAACTCTTTGAGAGAAAAAAAAAAAAGGACTCTAAAGTGGTAACGTAGGCTGTGCTAATGGTAAGCACTGTGGGCCTGATCTCTCCTGTTACTGTTGAAGGTCTATGCTGGAAACAGACTACAGTAGAGATGATGCATATGCATACATGCCACCTCGGAAAGTGTTCTTGTTGCACTACACCATCACTTGTGCATTTGTTTTCACTTTCTTTCTGAATATCCCCTTTGGTTTTCAATCTAAAATTACAGGCCGGGCCTTGTCCAAAACTTTGTAAAACATTACAATGCATATTAATTACCTTACCAATCAATCACCTTTTTATTCCAGCCGGGCAGTGGCGAGTGGTGAGGCGACACACCCAAGATTGATGGACGAGAGGAGCAAGAGGAATGCCGAGATGCAAAAAACCAGTCCACATTTTTGACCAGGATAAGACAGTAACAGTATCCACTTTTCACTTCTTTTAAAAAATTTGATTAATATCTTGTATACATTCTTTACAACAGTGTGTTCTTGGAGTTGTTATTATCAATCATCATTACGTTTTCTCTGTGTTTACGATTCCTCACTACCAATATTTAAAATTTCTATTTGCTATCTGTTAAAGTTTTAAGGCCGGAACAGAACAAGAAATAGAAGTGTATGTAATCCGGGTCTCATCATGCATGCATTTCCTTTTTTATACCTTAACATATGGAATGGATATGGTATGGTAGTCTTCAATGATTGTCGTTTGTTTGTCTATGTATGCATACTGTTTTTCTATGTCAAACCTTTCCCAAAATCCCCCTTCCCATCCAATCAACGGACCCTAACCCTCTTCCCCCGGGCTGTGTGACTTATTGTCGAGGTGTAACTAAATTAAAAGTACACCAATACTTAATCACACACTTGCTGGGGCGGATGTGGTGAAAGCAACACTACTTCAATTTCAATGCAGAGCGATGATCTTCTTCTGCTTGCCCACCCATGAGTAGGATATTTCACAGGTTATTTTATTTAACAAAGGAACATATACCTCAGCATGAATTGCCGGCATTGATTTGATTTGTTTGTTGTCATTCCTCATATACAGCACTAACTGTTAGACTGTAGGCATAGCCAAGTCGACAAAACTATAGTTTGTAACTCTGTCTAGTAGGCTATCCTCATAATATCCAGCATTCATTTTTTTTGTCAAATATTTGAACATATAATTGTTGCTCGGTAAATTCTGTGATGTACTTCATTCAACTACTCCTCTAACAGTCTCTCAAAGGCGATTGACTATCTCCTTTTCTTTTTTTGGAAATGCTGCTACCCTGCCAGTGTATACTACTACTATACTACCACCACCACCCCAATCATGGCATGTATGAAAAAGGAAACCATCTTCACCATGCAGCCAGTGCTGTGCCACAGTTGGACATAAACATCAAGCACCGGTAAGAGAGAAGTTTGGGGGAGGCAGAATCAATAATGGACATGTTGTCAATGATGTCAGTTTCAGACACCACTCCAAAGAATGCATAGTAGGACCAGTGAATGAGTGAGGTGTGTCGCATCTATCTGTTTGTGTCTTATACAGTCAGCAAATTATTGAAATCAAACACACGCTATGGGCGGCCATGCACCAGCAAAGAAACAGTGTGATGTAAAACAGTTACCCCACCTACAAAACATTAACAACATTGCATGTAACATAGAAAAATATATTTAATTGACCCTAACAAATAAACTAAACCCACAAAAGCTGACCCACCCCCCTCCCTAACCCCAACGACTGTCCATAGAAATAGAGAACGCCCAAACGAGTGAGGAAACAAACAGGAATTAAAAAAGGGGCAGTGACAGGGACTAACTGGTGGGGCGGGACTGGAGGAGGACACGAATCTGGTCCTCTAAATGGGCGACGCGGCGTCTAAGGCCGCGGCAGTTGCAACCACAGTGGGGGGGGGCACCGGAGATGGCACGGTGGCGGCGGGCAGCCGCCAGACGGTGGCGCCGTACCGCTGGAGGGCGGTGGCTGGGGCCCGGGGCACTGGAGGAGGCTTCAATTGCTGCTGCACTCTCCTCCTCCTCCTCGGCTAGGACCACCAGCCGCCGGTATTCCTGCTGGATTGCCTCCAGCTTCCGGCGCCGTGCCTTGGCGGCCAACTCCTTGCGGTTGATTTTCGGAGTAGCTGTGTATCAAAAAGAAAAAAACACGACAATTGTAAAATATAGTCTTAATAAAACAGTAGGACAAGGTAATTATTTATACACATAGTGGCATGGTAGAGTAGCACTATAAAATAAAGCACAGTAGTACATAACATTTTAAATGTCGCCCGTCCTTCTTCCTTCCACCTGTCTTACACTTTTTAGTTGAACAGTGCACCAGGTGCTCTTCTCCATAAAACTTTCAAAGCGGAGTTGAAATCAGATAGATGAGGCCATTGGTTACTCAATACTCTGGCTCCTAGTCCTATACCAATTAAAGGGAATTCTAGTCTTCTAGTTCACTCTTCAAACGTCCCCAAGAACTCATACTTACTTACGACATCGGATAGCGAGCGGACTTTGTCCGCCCGCCATCCGACTGCTAAAAAGGGTGGGGGTCCCGTGGGGACAATTAATTAGGATGATGCGCCCGGCACAGTGGCGGGCGCACCCTGTTATTTTAATTTTAAATTCTGGTTGGCTTTGCTGAAAGCAATGCTAAAATGTTGTGCTGCTTTTCCAAGCACAACATGACGGGCCTCGCACGGAGCCTGTCACGTTTTGCTTTGAAAGTCGGGGGGTACCATAGCATCGGTAGGTACCCTCCATGGGGGCCCCCAAGCATACTCTGCAATGTGTGCATGCCTTTCCGTGGCGGACGGTAATGCCGCCACGCAAAGGCATTCCAAAATGCAGATTATATGGCTGCCGGTGTGGTGAGAGAGACACCACCGCCATATTGAACCCTTTTCCGCCTAGACATGTCTGAATATTTTCTTCAGGGATGGCGGGAGGTTTGCCCCTGCTGTGACGGCAGTGAATTCCAGCCAGCCCGGCGGGGGCAATACGCCCACCATCCTAATGGGGCCCTAATTCACAACTTTACAGTATACATATACATACAGTACACCTTTGCAGTGAGTGTGCTGTCAAGTTCAACAATAGTTAAAGATTATGAATCTAACTTACCACCGCCTGCCACTGGTGCTGCCACTCCCCCTCCGTTGCTATCTGCAACTGCCGCATCCTCGCCCTCGGCGTCGCCTTCGCTGGCCCCAGCAATGGTGGTCGGTAGTGCGCCTAGAAAACATTACACATTTATTAGGCAACATATACACCTCCCCCCTATTGATCAGTAGCAAGGTTGAAAAATGAGTTAATACTAACATAAATCACTAGTACAAATCAGGTAGTAGTAGAGTAGACACTAAGTTATATGATCATTGTAGCATTTGCTTGATTAGCCCTAGCCATGCACATGTGACGTTACCTTTACCTTGCAGCTTCTTAAGACACCTTTGAGCCCACATGACCTGCCTCACACTGCTACTGTCTAGTCTACGCGCTGCGTACAGGCGGTCAACAAACATTAACCAGCCACTTTTTTAGGAAGAACTGGTGTACTACTGTTACTGTCCATATTGCTTATCCATAGATGCTACACTTTTTAGCACGGCTGAGAAATGCTTGCAAGTTGCAATATACTAACGCACACCATTTCTTTTTTCGCATTACAGACGCAAGATTCGCTTCTACGAACCAGAGCTTCTGAACGATGCACCAACTACCAGAACTAGGTTCTTCTGAGGTGAGGGGTCCCTTCACTCACATCTTCATTTATAAATGTATATAAACTAAATTGCTATGGGATGGTGGTGCTGCCTTCCACCACTTCAGTTATCATGATTTAATTCCCAACTGTATTAGTGTAACAATGTATTTTGTTTTAATGTTATTGATTTGCCGGTTGGTGCTGCTAAGATAACAGTGTACAGACCTTCTCAAATTGAAATAAAAATTTTAAACTTACATAGACTTCGAGGTATTTGGTGTGGAGTGGACTAAGTTACACGATTGAGCAAATTAAAGTAAGGGTGTGCATGTGAATTGCTTCCACGACAGAGGTTGGGTGTGTTAATGTTCTGGGTTGTCTACTTGTTGGTTGTCTTGGGGGGAGGGTTCCAAGACCTAATAGGTATGACAAGACAGTACTATAGTCAAGCAGTGGAATTGTGGTGGGTGCGGAATTTCTGATTGAGGTGTGCAAGGAAGGTCCAACCTACCATCACCAACATCCTATTTTCTGGTGCAAATGTATGTGCAAGATCCCTACAACAGTTGTATGTCCTATAGGGTATCATATCAAAATATTAAGAAATCTGGTAGGGCTGTTGCTGTGAATTTTCAAAGCCTAAACATCAACAAGAGTAAAAAGTAGTACAAGACAACGACCCAACGGATTGTACGAGCTACTGGTGAATATGAGTTTTATATTACAACCTTTCACAAAGAGTGGCACTGGGCAAGACTAGCTACTACAGTACAGACAGACAGACTGATAGTATGTAGTAGTACTCAGTCATCGTAGCGGAGGCAGGGATAAGCTTTTTGAAACCGTACAGATCGAAGGATAATTGGTGGTCAAAAAATTGCATTTGGAAACACACTATAGTTCGGGAGAAATGGGGCAGTAAAAGTTATGGAATAAGAAATATTATTAAAAACAAGAAGACTTACTGGGGCCAGCAGAGGAGCCCTCAGCGGTGTCCTCCTCGTGGTGTTCCTGTCCCGCCGACTGCCCAGTCCCTGCCCGTCTGCCCCTGGGTGCTGATGAACAGGAAAGATATAAGAAAGACAAACATTGATGGATGGTGTCAACTTAAGCAAATACAATTTTTTTCAACAACGGTCAAAAAACACTTATCTAAACAATTGCAATAACTACATTGACCGATCTCATCTGGTCAACATGTAATATCGGGGGATTCGCAGTTCGACTACTTAAGTTACTATTTATCAACAGTAATCCATTCTTCCATTCTGATTCCAGAAAACTAAGTTACAAGTAAGCCTAAGTATTAGTACAACCTACCACCCAACCTAGCCCACCTATTCCAGGCATGCCAATTGTACATTAAGTATGCATTTCGACTGTATTCCTCAACAATGTGTATGATCCAATCATGGAGGACACATTAACATGACTACATTTTTTGTATATACACAATTGTGGTTTGATTGATGCTCATCTGCTACTGCTAAGTAACTGCAAAGCCTACCTCCACTCATTGAACAAACTAGAAAGGTTCTAAAGACTGGCGTACTAGCAGCACGTCACGTAACTGAGTGAGGGGGCATCACGCATACCACTAACCAATTAGAAGCTCATACAAAGTACCTAAACCTATGTATCAATCCGCCCCTATCTATTAGTGACAGGACAAAGTAAGGAGTGGACATGAGTCACTGTAGCATTACGTAACTTAATTTCTCTAAAATAAACTCGTAAAGAATCACGCTAAGCAAGCGCAAACGCAAAGCTGCAAACAAGTAAGATTAGTAGTAGCGCAGAAGAGCACCTGTTGCATAATCACAGAAGACTTTTAAACATTATTAACCTGGAATGTATTGCAAGCAGCAACATTCTATCTGGTTGGAAGGAAAAAAAGATATTCGCAATATATAACATAGAGCAGAAGAACAGACACAAAGTTGTAATAATTAAATAGGTACTCACCAAGCCCCGGGACCTCCACTCCTAGCAGGTCCAGCAGGTCCTGCTCACGGTCCAGGATGTCGGACCACCGGTGCGTCAGCTGTGCCTGGGTGCGCCGGACCCCAGAGATGCGAGACACTGCCCGGCGCACCTTCCCCCACCGCTGCCGACGCTCCCGGAGGCCGTACCCGGACCCAGGCCTGCCACCTGCTGCCAGGGTTGAGGGGAGGTGGCGCTGCACAAAGAAAATTAGTGCAGCCAACTCCGCCTCCCCAAATAAGGCCCGTGCATGCACCCCTTGTGGGCGCCGCCTTCCGCAAGGAAGGCGGTCGCGGCTCTGGCTGCGCCGGCGAACAGCCCTGCCCTTGGACATGGTTCTGGGGACGGGGCGGGAAAGAAAAGGTAAAATAAATAAAGGAGTAAAGGAAATAAATAGCAGGCAATACAAAGAGAAAAAGTAGCTAAAAAACAAAAAAAAAGGTACACAAAAACCAAAAATATAGAGGCAGGAAAATAGTTAGAGAAATAATAAGTAATAAAGATCCGAAAAAAGTGGCTATAAACAAAGGATTGAAAAGATTTAGGGAGGATTGAAAATCAGGCCCCAGAACCATGCAATAGAGTGGAAAACAAGATGGCCGCGCCCGTTGCGACCACGTGCGCAAGTTCGCGCGATATTTTCTCCCTGAGCAAGCAAAAAGCAACGCGATCAAGTAAAAGCGATCGCGAACAGGAAATATCGACCGCGAACATGCATTGTGCGACCCGGAACAGGAAGTAAACAACGCCAGAGGGCGGGACAAGTGAAAACAAGATGGCCGCGCCCGTGAGCGACCGCATGGGTAAGTTGGCGACCCGCGAACACGCAAAAAATACCGCGAACAGGCGGCAAAAAACTTCCGCATCTTCGCGATATTTCCGGCGTGTTTGCGGAGATTTTCTGCATTCTCGCGATAATTTGCGGAGGTTAATTCTGCAAATTCCGCCCACCCCTAGTTAAGGTCTTAACTCTTACTCTGGACTAATGGTTAAGGTCTTAGACTCTTACTCTGGACTAATGGTTAAGGTCCTAACTCTTTCTCTGGGCTAATGGTTAAGGTCTTAGACTCTTACTCTGGCATCATGGTTAAGGTCTTAGACTCTTACTCTGGCATCAAGGTTAAGGTCTTAACTCTTACTCTGGCATCATGGTTAAGGTCTTAACTCTTACTCTGGACTAATGGTTAAGGTCTGAACTCTTACTCTGGACTAATGGTTAAGGTCTTAACTCTTACTCTAAACTAATGGTTAAGGTCTTAACTCTTACTCTGGACTAATGGTTAAGGTCTTAGACTCTTACTCTCGACTAATGGTTAAGGTCTTAACTCTTACTCTGGCATCATGGTTAAGGTCTTAGACTCTTACTCTGGACTAATGGTTAAGGTCTTAACTCATACTCTGGACTAATGGTTAAGGTCTTAACTCTTACTCTGGCATCAAGGTTGAGGTCTTAACTCTTACTCTGGACTAATGGTTAAGGTCTTAACTCTTACTCTGGCATCATGGTTAAGGTCTTAACACTTACTCTGGATTAATGGTTAAGGTCTTAACTCTTACTCTGGACTAATGGTTAAGGTCTTAACTCTTACTCTGGCATCATCGTTAAGGTCTTAACTCTTACTCTGGCATCATGGTTAAGGTCTTAAATCTTACTCTGGACTAATAGCTAAGGTCTTAACTCTTACTCTGGACTAATGGTTAAGGTCTTAACTCTTACTCTGGACTAATGGTTAAGGTCTTAGTCTCTTACTCTGGCATCATGGTTAAGGTCTTAACTCTTACTCTGAACTAATGGTTAAGGTCTTAACTCTTACTCTGGCATCATGGTTAAGGTCTTAACTCTTACTCTGGCATCATGGTTAAGGTCTTAACTCTTACTCTGGACTAATGGTTAAGGTCTTAACTCTTACTCTGTCATCACAGTTAAGGTCTTAACTCTTACTCTGGACTAATGGTTAAGGTCTTAACTCTTACTCTGGACTAATGGTTAAGGTCTTAACTCTTACTCTAGCATCATGGTTAAGGTCTTAACTCTTACTCTGGACTAATGGTTAAGGTCTTAACTCTTACTCTGGCATCATGGTTAAGGTCTTAACTCTTACTCTGGCATCATGGTTAAGGTCTTAACTCTTACTCTGGACTAATAGTTAAGGTCTTAGACTCTTACTCTGGACTAATGGTTAAGGTCTTAACTCTTACTCTGGCATCATGGTTAAGGTCTTAGACTCTTACTCTGGACTAATGGTTAAGGTCTTAACTCTTACTCTGGACTACTGGTTAAGGTCTTAACTCTTACTCTGGACTAATGGTTAAGGTCTTAACTCTTACTCTGGACTAATGGTTAAGGTCTTAACTCTTACTCTGGACTAATGGTTAAGGTCTTAACTCTTACTCTGGACTAATGGTTAAGGTCTTAACTCTTACTCTGGCATCATGGTTAAGGTCTTAGACACTTACTCTGGAATAATGGTTAAGGTCTTAACTCTTACTCTGAACTAATGGTTAAGGTCTTAACTCTTACTCTGGCATCACGGTTAAGGTCTTAACTCTTACTCTGGAGTAATCATTAAGGTCTTAACTCTTACTCTGGGCTAATGGTTAAGGTCTTAACTCTTACTCTGGACTATTGGTTAAGGTCTTAACTCTTACTCTGGACTAATGGTTAAGGTCTTAGACTCTTACTCTGGCATCATGGTGAAGGTCTTAACTCTTACTCTGAACTAATGGTTAAGGTCTTAACTCTTACTCTGGCATCATGGTTTAGTTCGTAACTCTTACTGTGGCCTATTGGTTAAGGTCCTAACTCTTACTCTGGCATCATGGTTAATGTCTTAACACTTACTCTGGCATCATGGTTAAGGTCTTAACACTTACTATGGACTAATGGTTAAGGTCTTAACTCTTACTCTTGCATCACGGTTAAGGTCTTAACTCTTACTCTGGACTAATGGTTAAGGTCTTAACTCTTACTCTGGGCTAATGGTTAAGGTCTTAAATCTTACTCTGGACTAATGGTTAAGGTCCTAACTCTTACTCTGGACTAATGGTTAAGGTCTTAACTCTTACTCTGGACTAATGGTTAAGGTCTTAATTCTTACTCTGGGCTAAAGATTAAGGTCTTAACTCTTACTCTGGCATCATGGTTAAGGTCTTAACTCTTACTCTGGCATCATGGTTAAGGTCTTAACTCTTACTCTGGACTAATGGTTAAGTTCTTAACTCTTACTCTGGACTAATGGTTAAGGTCTTAACTCTTACTCTGGACTAATGGTTAAGGTCTTAACTCTTACTCTGGACTAATGGTTAAGGTCTTAACTCTTACTCTAGCATCATGGTTAAGGTCTTAACTCTTACTCTGGACTAATGGTTAAGGTCTTAACTCTTACCCTGGCATCATGGTTAAGGTCTTAACTCTTACTCTGGCATCATGGTTAAGGTCTTAACTCTTACTCTGGACTAATGGTTAAGGTCTTAGACTCTTACTCTGGACTAATGGTTAAGGTCTTAACTCTTACTCTGGCATCATGGTTAAGGTCTTAGACTCTTACTCTGGACTAATGGTTAAGGTCTTAACTCTTACTCTGGACTAATGGTTAAGGTCTTAACTCTTACTCTGGACTAATGGTTAAGGTCTTAACTCTTACTCTGAACTAATGGTTAAGGTCTTAACTCTTACTCTGGCATCATGGTTAAGGTCTTAGACACTTACTCTGGAATAATGGTTAAGGTCTTAACTCTTTCTCTGGACTAATGGTTAAGGTCTTAACTCTTACTCTGGACTAATGGTTAAGGTCTTAACTCTTACTCTGGCATCATGGTTAAGGTCTTAACTCTTACTCTAGCATCATGGTTAAGGTCTTAACTCTTACTCTGGACTAATGGTTAAGGTCTTAACTCTTACTCTGGCATCATGGTTAAGGTCTTAACTCTTACTCTGGCATCATGGTTAAGGTCTTAACTCTTACTCTGGACTAATGGTTAAGGTCTTAGACTCTTACTCTGGACTAATGGTTAAGGTCTTAACTCTTACTCTGGCATCATGGTTAAGGTCTTAGCTCTTACTCTGGACTAATGGTTAAGGTCTTAACTCTTACTCTGGACTAATGGTTAAGGTCTTAACTCTTACTCTGAACTAATGGTTAAGGTCTTAACTCTTACTCTGGCATCATGGTTAAGGTCTTAGCCTCTTACTCTGGAATAATGGTTAAGGTCTTAACTCTTACTCTGGACTAATGGTTAAGGTCTTAACTCTTACTCTGGACTAATGGTTAAGGTCTTAACTCTTACTCTGGCATCATGGTTAAGGTCTTAACTCCTACTCTGGACTAATGGTTAAGGTCTTAACTCTTACTCTGGGCTAATGATTAAGGTCTTAACTCTTACTCTGGCATCATGGTTAAGGTCTTAACTCTTACTCTGGACTAATGGTTAAGGTCTTAACTCTTACTCTGGCATCATGGTTAAGGTCTTAGACTCTTACTCTGGACTAATGGTTAAGGTCTTAACTCTTACTCTGGACTAATGGTTAAGGTCTTAACTCTTACTCTGGACTAATGGTTAAGGTCTTAACTCTTACTCTAGCATCATGGTTAAGGTCTTAACTCTTACTCTGGACTAATGGTTAAGGTCTTAACTCTTACTCTGGCATCATGGTTAAGGTCTTAACTCTTACTCTGGCATCATGGTTAAGGTCTTAACTCTTACTCTGGACTAATGGTTAAGGTCTTAGACTCTTACTATGGACTAATGGTTAAGGTCTTAACTCTTACTCTGGCATCATGGTTAAGGTCTTAGACTCTTACTCTGGACTAATGATTAAGGTCTTAACTCTTACTCTGGCATCATGGTTAAGGTCTTAACTCTTACTCTGGCATCATGGTTAAGGTCTTAACTCTTACTCTGTACTCATGGTTAAGGTCTTAACTCTTACTCTGGCATCATGGTTAAGGTCTTAACTCTTACTCTGGACTAATGGTTAAGGTCTTAACTCTTACTCTGGACTAATGGTTAAGGTCTTAACTCTTACTCTGGCATCATGGTTAAGGTCTTAACTCTTACTCTGGACTAATGGTTAAGGTCTTAACTCTTACTCTGGGCTAATTATTAAGGTCTTAACTCTTACTCTGGCATCATGGTTAAGGTCTTAACTCCTACTCTGGACTAATGGTTAAGGACTTAACTCTTACTCTGGACTAATGGTTAAGGTCTTAACTCTTACTCTAGACTAATGGTTAAGGTTTAACTCTTATTCTGGCATCATGGTTAAGGTCTTCGACTCTTTCTCTGGGCTAATGATTAAGGTCTTAACTCTTACTCTGGCATCATGGGTAAGGTCTTAACTCTTACTCTGGACTAATGGTTAAGGTCTTAACTCTTACTCTGGACCAATGGAACTCTTACTCTATACTAATGGTTAAGGTTTTAACTCTTACTCTGGCATCATGGTTAAGTTCCTAACTCTTACTGTGGCCTATTGGTTAAGGTCCTAACTCTTACTCTGGATTAATGGTTAAGGTCTTAACTCTTACTCTGGCATCATGGTTAAGGTCTTAGACTCTAACTCTGGACTAATAGTTACGGTCTTAACTCTTACTCTGGCATCATGGTTAAGGTCTTAACTCTTACTCTGGACTAATGGTTAAGGTCTTAGACTCTTACTCTGGACTAATGATTAAGGTCTTAACTCTTTCCCTGGGCTAATGGTTAAGGTCTTAGACTCTTACTCTGGCATCATGGTTAAGGTCTTAGACTCTTACTCTGGCATCAAGGTTAAGGTCTTAACTCTTACTCTGGCATCATGGTTAAGGTCTTAGACTCTTACTCTGGCATCAAGGTTAAGGTCTTAACTCTTACTCTGGCATCATGGTTAAGGTCTTAACTCTTACTCTGGCATCATGGTTAAGGTCTTAACTCTTACTCTGGACTAATGGTTAAGGTCTTAACACTTACTCTGGATTAATGGTTAAGATCTTAACTCTTACTCTGGCATCATCGTTAAGGTCTTAACTCTTACTCTGGCATCATGGTTAAGGTCTTAGACTCTTACTCTGGACTAATGGTTAAGGTCTTAACTCTTACTCTGGACTAATGGTTAAGGTCTTAACTCTTACTCTGGCATCATCGTTAAGGTCTTAACACTTACTCTGGCATCATGGTTACGGTCTTAACTCTTACTCTGGACTAATAGTTAAGGTCTTAACTCTTACTCTGGACTAATGGGTAAGGTCTTAACTCTTACTCTGGCATCATGGTTAAGGTTTTAACTCTGGCATCATGGTTAATGTCTTAACTCTTACTCTGGACTAATGGTTAAGGTCTTAACTCTTACTCTGGCATCATGGTTAAGGTCTTAGACTCATACTCTGGCATCATGGTTAAGGTCTTAATTCTTACTCTGGACTAATGGTTAAGGTCTTAACTCTTACTCTGGCATTATGGTTAAGGTCTTAACTCTTACTCTGGCATCATGGTTAATGTCTTAACTCTTACTCTGGACTAATGGTTAAGGTCTTAACTCTTACTCTGGCATCATGGTTAAGGTCTTAGACTCTTACTCTGGACTAATGGTTAAGGTCTTAACTCTTACTCTGGCATCATGGTTAAGGTCTTAACTCTTACTCTGGACTAATGATTAAGGTCTTAGACTCTTACTCTGGACTAATGGTTAAGGTCTTAACTCTTTCTCTGGGCTAATGGTTAAGGTCTTAGACTCTTACTCTGGCATCATGGTTAAGGTCTTAGACTCTTACTCTGGCATCAAGGTTAAGGTCTTAACTCTTACTCTGGCATCATGGTTAAGGTCTTAACTCTTACTCTGGACTAATGGTTAAGGTCTGAACTCTTACTCTGGACTAATGGTTAAGGTCTTAACTCTTACTCTGGACTCATGGTTAAGGTCTTAACTCTTACTCTGGACTAATGGTTAAGGTCTTAACTCATACTCTGGACTAATGGTTAAGGTCTTAACTCTTACTCTGGCATCATGGGTAAGGTCTTAACTCTTACTCTGGACTAATGGTTAAGGTCTTAACTCTTACTCTGGACTAATGGAACTCTTACTCTATACTAATGGTTAAGGTTTTAACTCTTACTCTGGCATCATGGTTAAGTTCCTAACTCTTACTGTGGCCTATTGGTTAAGGTCCTAACTCTTACTCTGGATTAATGGTTAAGGTCTTAACTCTTACTCTGGCATCATGGTTAAGGTCTTAGACTCTAACTCTGGACTAATAGTTACGGTCTTAACTCTTACTCTGGCATCATGGTTAAGGTCTTAACTCTAACTCTGGACTAATGGTTAAGGTCTTAGACTCTTACTCTGGACTAATGATTAAGGTCTTAACTCTTTCCCTGGGCTAATGGTTAAGGTCTTAGACTCTTACTCTGGCATCATGGTTAAGGTCTTAGACTCTTACTCTGGCATCAAGGTTAAGGTCTTAACTCTTACTCTGGCATCATGGTTAAGGTCTTAGACTCTTACTCTGGCATCAAGGTTAAGGTCTTAACTCTTACTCTGGCATCATGGTTAAGGTCTTAACTCTTACTCTGGCATCATGGTTAAGGTCTTAACTCTTACTCTGGACTAATGGTTAAGGTCTTAACACTTACTCTGGATTAATGGTTAAGATCTTAACTCTTACTCTGGCATCATCGTTAAGGTCTTAACTCTTACTCTGGCATCATGGTTAAGGTCTTAGACTCTTACTCTGGACTAATGGTTAAGGTCTTAACTCTTACTCTGGACTAATGGTTAAGGTCTTAACTCTTACTCTGGCATCATCGTTAAGGTCTTAACACTTACTCTGGCATCATGGTTACTGTCTTAACTCTTACTCTGGACTAATAGTTAAGGTCTTAACTCTTACTCTGGACTAATGGGTAAGGTCTTAACTCTTACTCTGGCATCATGGTTAAGGTTTTAACTCTGGCATCATGGTTAAGGTCTTAACTCTTACTCTGGACTAATGTTTAAGGTCTTAACTCTTACTCTGGCATCATGGTTAAGGTCTTAGACTCTTACTCTGGACTAATGGTTAAGGTCTTAACTCTTACTCTGGCATCATGGTTAAGGTCTTAACTCTTACTCTGGACTAATGATTAAGGTCTTAGACTCTTACTCTGGACTAATGGTTAAGGTCTTAACTCTTTCTCTGGGCTAATGGTTAAGGTCTTAGACTCTTACTCTGGCATCATGGTTAAGGTCTTAGACTCTTACTCTGGCATCAAGGTTAAGGTCTTAACTCTTACTCTGGCATCATGGTTAAGGTCTTAACTCTTACTCTGGACTAATGGTTAAGGTCTGAACTCTTACTCTGGACTAATGGTTAAGGTCTTAACTCTTACTCTGGACTCATGGTTAAGGTCTTAACTCTTACTCTGGACTAATGGTTAAGGTATTAACTCATACTCTGGACTAATGGTTAAGGTCTTAACTCTTACTCTGGCATCATGGTTAAGGTCTTAACTCTTACTCTGTACTCGTGGTTAAGGTCTTAACTCTTACTCTGGCATCATGTGTAAGGTCTTAACTCTTACTCTGGACTAATGGTTAAGGTCTTAACTCTTACTCTGGACTAATGGTTAAGGTCTTAACTCTTACTCTGGCATCATGGTTAAGGTCTTAACTCTTACTCTGGACTAATGGTTAAGGTCTTAACTCTTACTCTGGACTAATGGTTAAGGTCTTAACTCTTACTCTGGCATCATGGTTAAGGTCTTAGACTCTTACTCTGGACTAATGGTTAAGGTCTTAACTCTTACTCTGGCATCATGGTTAAGGTCTTAACTCTTACTCTGGACTAATGGTTAAGGTCTTAGACTCTTACTCTGGACTAATGGTTAAGGTCCTAACTCTTTCTCTGGGCTAATGGTTAAGGTCTTAGACTCTTACTCTGGCATCATGGTTAAGGTCTTAGACTCTTACTCTGGCATCAAGGTTAAGGTCTTAACTCTTACTCTGGCATCATGGTTAAGGTCTTAACTCTTACTCTGGACTAATGGTTAAGGTCTGAACTCTTACTCTGGACTAATGGTTAAGGTCTTAACTCATACTCTGGACTAATGGTTAAGGTCTTAACTCTTACTCTGGCATCAAGGTTGAGGTCTTAACTCTTACTCTGGACTAATGGTTAAGGTCTTAACTCTTACTCTGGCATCATGGTTAAGGTCTTAACACTTACTCTGGATTAATGGTTAAGGTCTTAACTCTTACTCTGGACTAATGGTTAAGGTCTTAACTCTTACTCTGGCATCATCGTTAAGGTCTTAACTCTTACTCTGGCATCATGGTTAAGGTCTTAAATCTTACTCTGGACTAATAGCTAAGGTCTTAACTCTTACTCTGGACTAATGGTTAAGGTCTTAACTCTTACTCTGGACTAATGGTTAAGGTCTTAGTCTCTTACTCTGGCATCATGGTTAAGGTCTTAACTCTTACTCTGAACTAATGGTTAAGGTCTTAACTCTTACTCTGGCATCATGGTTAAGGTCTTAACTCTTACTCTGGCATCATGGTTAAGGTCTTAACTCTTACTCTGGACTAATGGTTAAGGTCTTAACTCTTACTCTGGCATCACAGTTAAGGTCTTAACTCTTACTCTGGACTAATGGTTAAGGTCTTAACTCTTACTCTGGACTAATGGTTAAGGTCTTAACTCTTACTCTAGCATCATGGTTAAGGTCTTAACTCTTACTCTGGACTAATGGTTAAGGTCTTAACTCTTACTCTGGCATCATGGTTAAGGTCTTAACTCTTACTCTGGCATCATGGTTAAGGTCTTAACTCTTACTCTGGACTAATAGTTAAGGTCTTAGACTCTTACTCTGGACTAATGGTTAAGGTCTTAACTCTTACTCTGGCATCATGGTTAAGGTCTTAGACTCTTACTCTGGACTAATGGTTAAGGTCTTAACTCTTACTCTGGACTACTGGTTAAGGTCTTAACTCTTACTCTGGACTAATGGTTAAGGTCTTAACTCTTACTCTGGACTAATGGTTAAGGTCTTAACTCTTACTCTGGACTAATGGTTAAGGTCTTAACTCTTACTCTGGCATCATGGTTAAGGTCTTAGACACTTACTCTGGAATAATGGTTAAGGTCTTAACTCTTACTCTGAACTAATGGTTAAGGTCTTAACTCTTACTCTGGCATCACGGTTAAGGTCTTAACTCTTACTCTGGAGTAATCATTAAGGTCTTAACTCTTACTCTGGGCTAATGGTTAAGGTCTTAACTCTTACTCTGGACTATTGGTTAAGGTCTTAACTCTTACTCTGGACTAATGGTTAAGGTCTTAGACTCTTACTCTGGCATCATGGTGAAGGTCTTAACTCTTACTCTGAACTAATGGTTAAGGTCTTAACTCTTACTCTGGCATCATGGTTTAGTTCGTAACTCTTACTGTGGCCTATTGGTTAAGGTCCTAACTCTTACTCTGGCATCATGGTTAATGTCTTAACACTTACTCTGGCATCATGGTTAAGGTCTTAACACTTACTATGGACTAATGGTTAAGGTCTTAACTCTTACTCTTGCATCACGGTTAAGGTCTTAACTCTTACTCTGGACTAATGGTTAAGGTCTTAACTCTTACTCTGGGCTAATGGTTAAGGTCTTAAATCTTACTCTGGACTAATGGTTAAGGTCCTAACTCTTACTCTGGACTAATGGTTAAGGTCTTAACTCTTACTCTGGACTAATGGTTAAGGTCTTAATTCTTACTCTGGGCTAAAGATTAAGGTCTTAACTCTTACTCTGGCATCATGGTTAAGGTCTGAACTCTTACTCTGGCATCATGGTTAAGTTCTTAACTCTTACTCTGGACTAATGGTTAAGGTCTTAACTCTTACTCTGGCATCACGGTTAAGGTCTTAACTCTTACTCTGGACTAATGGTTAAGGTCTTAACTCTTACTCTGGACTAATGGTTAAGGTCTTAACTCTTACTCTAGCATCATGGTTAAGGTCTTAACTCTTACTCTGGACTAATGGTTAAGGTCTTAACTCTTACCCTGGCATCATGGTTAAGGTCTTAACTCTTACTCTGGCATCATGGTTAAGGTCTTAACTCTTACTCTGGACTAATGGTTAAGGTCTTAGACTCTTACTCTGGACTAATGGTTAAGGTCTTAACTCTTACTCTGGCATCATGGTTAAGGTCTTAGACTCTTACTCTGGACTAATGGTTAAGGTCTTAACTCTTACTCTGGACTAATGGTTAAGGTCTTAACTCTTACTCTGGACTAATGGTTAAGGTCTTAACTCTTACTCTGAACTAATGGTTAAGGTCTTAACTCTTACTCTGGCATCATGGTTAAGGTCTTAGACTCTTACTCTGGAATAATGGTTAAGGTCTTAACTCTTTCTCTGGACTAATGGTTAAGGTCTTAACTCTTACTCTGGACTAATGGTTAAGGTCTTAACTCTTACTCTGGCATCATGGTTAAGGTCTTAACTCTTACTCTAGCATCATGGTTAAGGTCTTAACTCTTACTCTGGACTAATGGTTAAGGTCTTAACTCTTACTCTGGCATCATGGTTAAGGTCTTAACTCTTACTCTGGCATCATGGTTAAGGTCTTAACTCTTACTCTGGACTAATGGTTAAGGTCTTAGACTCTTACTCTGGACTAATGGTTAAGGTCTTAACTCTTACTCTGGCATCATGGTTAAGGTCTTAGACTCTTACTCTGGACTAATGGTTAAGGTCTTAGCTCTTACTCTGGACTAATGGTTAAGGTCTTAACTCTTACTCTGGACTAATGGTTAAGGTCTTAACTCTTACTCTGAACTAATGGTTAAGGTCTTAACTCTTACTCTGGCATCATGGTTAAGGTCTTAGCCTCTTACTCTGGAATAATGGTTAAGGTCTTAACTCTTACTCTGGACTAATGGTTAAGGTCTTAACTCTTACTCTGGACTAATGGTTAAGGTCTTAACTCTTACTCTGGCATCATGGTTAAGGTCTTAACTCCTACTCTGGACTAATGGTTAAGGTCTTAACTCTTACTCTGGGCTAATGATTAAGGTCTTAACTCTTACTCTGGCATCATGGTTAAGGTCTTAACTCTTACTCTGGACTAATGGTTAAGGTCTTAACTCTTACTCTGGCATCATGGTTAAGGTCTTAGACTCTTACTCTGGACTAATGGTTAAGGTCTTAACTCTTACTCTGGACTAATGGTTAAGGTCTTAACTCTTACTCTGGACTAATGGTTAAGGTCTTAACTCTTACTCTAGCATCATGGTTAAGGTCTTAACTCTTACTCTGGACTAATGGTTAAGGTCTTAACTCTTACTCTGGCATCATGGTTAAGGTCTTAACTCTTACTCTGGCATCATGGTTAAGGTCTTAACTCTTACTCTGGACTAATGGTTAAGGTCTTAGACTCTTACTATGGACTAATGGTTAAGGTCTTAACTCTTACTCTGGCATCATGGTTAAGGTCTTAGACTCTTACTCTGGACTAATGATTAAGGTCTTAACTCTTACTCTGGCATCATGGTTAAGGTCTTAACTCTTACTCTGGCATCATGGTTAAGGTCTTAACTCTTACTCTGTACTCATGGTTAAGGTCTTAACTCTTACTCTGGCATCATGGTTAAGGTCTTAACTCTTACTCTGGACTAATGGTTAAGGTCTTAACTCTTACTCTGGACTAATGGTTAAGGTCTTAACTCTTACTCTGGCATCATGGTTAAGGTCTTAACTCTTACTCTGGACTAATGGTTAAGGTCTTAACTCTTACTCTGGGCTAATTATTAAGGTCTTAACTCTTACTCTGGCATCATGGTTAAGGTCTTAACTCCTACTCTGGACTAATGGTTAAGGACTTAACTCTTACTCTGGACTAATGGTTAAGGTCTTAACTCTTACTCTAGACTAATGGTTAAGGTTTAACTCTTACTCTGGCATCATGGTTAAGGTCTTCGACTCTTTCTCTGGGCTAATGATTAAGGTCTTAACTCTTACTCTGGCATCATGGGTAAGGTCTTAACTCTTACTCTGGACTAATGGTTAAGGTCTTAACTCTTACTCTGGACCAATGGAACTCTTACTCTATACTAATGGTTAAGGTTTTAACTCTTACTCTGGCATCATGGTTAAGTTCCTAACTCTTACTGTGGCCTATTGGTTAAGGTCCTAACTCTTACTCTGGATTAATGGTTAAGGTCTTAACTCTTACTCTGGCATCATGGTTAAGGTCTTAGACTCTAACTCTGGACTAATAGTTACGGTCTTAACTCTTACTCTGGCATCATGGTTAAGGTCTTAACTCTTACTCTGGACTAATGGTTAAGGTCTTAGACTCTTACCCTGGACTAATGATTAAGGTCTTAACTCTTTCCCTGGGCTAATGGTTAAGGTCTTAGACTCTTACTCTGGCATCATGGTTAAGGTCTTAGACTCTTACTCTGGCATCAAGGTTAAGGTCTTAACTCTTACTCTGGCATCATGGTTAAGGTCTTAGACTCTTACTCTGGCATCAAGGTTAAGGTCTTAACTCTTACTCTGGCATCATGGTTAAGGTCTTAACTCTTACTCTGGCATCATGGTTAAGGTCTTAACTCTTACTCTGGACTAATGGTTAAGGTCTTAACACTTACTCTGGATTAATGGTTAAGATCTTAACTCTTACTCTGGCATCATCGTTAAGGTCTTAACTCTTACTCTGGCATCATGGTTAAGGTCTTAGACTCTTACTCTGGACTAATGGTTAAGGTCTTAACTCTTACTCTGGACTAATGGTTAAGGTCTTAACTCTTACTCTGGCATCATCGTTAAGGTCTTAACACTTACTCTGGCATCATGGTTACGGTCTTAACTCTTACTCTGGACTAATAGTTAAGGTCTTAACTCTTACTCTGGACTAATGGGTAAGGTCTTAACTCTTACTCTGGCATCATGGTTAAGGTTTTAACTCTGGCATCATGGTTAATGTCTTAACTCTTACTCTGGACTAATGGTTAAGGTCTTAACTCTTACTCTGGCATCATGGTTAAGGTCTTAGACTCATACTCTGGCATCATGGTTAAGGTCTTAATTCTTACTCTGGACTAATGGTTAAGGTCTTAACTCTTACTCTGGCATTATGGTTAAGGTCTTAACTCTTACTCTGGCATCATGGTTAATGTCTTAACTCTTACTCTGGACTAATGGTTAAGGTCTTAACTCTTACTCTGGCATCATGGTTAAGGTCTTAGACTCTTACTCTGGACTAATGGTTAAGGTCTTAACTCTTACTCTGGCATCATGGTTAAGGTCTTAACTCTTACTCTGGACTAATGATTAAGGTCTTAGACTCTTACTCTGGACTAATGGTTAAGGTCTTAACTCTTTCTCTGGGCTAATGGTTAAGGTCTTAGACTCTTACTCTGGCATCAAGGTTAAGGTCTTAACTCTTACTCTGGCATCATGGTTAAGGTCTTAACTCTTACTCTGGACTAATGGTTAAGGTCTGAACTCTTACTCTGGACTAATGGTTAAGGTCTTAACTCTTACTCTGGACTCATGGTTAAGGTCTTAACTCTTACTCTGGACTAATGGTTAAGGTCTTAACTCATACTCTGGACTAATGGTTAAGGTCTTAACTCTTACTCTGGCATCATGGGTAAGGTCTTAACTCTTACTCTGGACTAATGGTTAAGGTCTTAACTCTTACTCTGGACTAATGGAACTCTTACTCTATACTAATGGTTAAGGTTTTAACTCTTACTCTGGCATCATGGTTAAGTTCCTAACTCTTACTGTGGCCTATTGGTTAAGGTCCTAACTCTTACTCTGGATTAATGGTTAAGGTCTTAACTCTTACTCTGGCATCATGGTTAAGGTCTTAGACTCTAACTCTGGACTAATAGTTACGGTCTTAACTCTTACTCTGGCATCATGGTTAAGGTCTTAACTCTAACTCTGGACTAATGGTTAAGGTCTTAGACTCTTACTCTGGACTAATGATTAAGGTCTTAACTCTTTCCCTGGGCTAATGGTTAAGGTCTTAGACTCTTACTCTGGCATCATGGTTAAGGTCTTAGACTCTTACTCTGGCATCAAGGTTAAGGTCTTAACTCTTACTCTGGCATCATGGTTAAGGTCTTAGACTCTTACTCTGGCATCAAGGTTAAGGTCTTAACTCTTACTCTGGCATCATGATTAAGGTCTTAACTCTTACTCTGGACTAATGATTAAGGTCTTAGACTCTTACTCTGGACTAATGGTTAAGGTCTTAACTCTTTCTCTGGGCTAATGGTTAAGGTCTTAGACTCTTACTCTGGCATCATGGTTAAGGTCTTAGACTCTTACTCTGGCATCAAGGTTAAGGTCTTAACTCTTACTCTGGCATCATGGTTAAGGTCTTAACTCTTACTCTGGACTAATGGTTAAGGTCTGAACTCTTACTCTGGCCTAATGGTTAAGGTCTTAAATCTTACTCTGGACTAATGGTTAAGGTCTTAACTCTTACCCTGGACTAATGGTTAAGGTCTTAACTCTTTCTCTGGGCTAATGGTTAAGGTCTTAGACTCTTACTCTGGCATCATGGTTAAGGTCTTAGACTCTTACTCTGGCATCAAGGTTAAGGTCTTAACTCTTACTCTGGCATCATGGTTAAGGTCTTAACTCTTACTCTGGACTAATGGTTAAGGTCTTAACACTTACTCTGGATTAATGGTTAAGATCTTAACTCTTACTCTGGCATCATCGTTAAGGTCTTAACTCTTACTCTGGCATCATGGTTAAGGTCTTAGACTCTTACTCTGGACTAATGGTTAAGGTCTTAACTCTTACTCTGGACTAATGGTTAAGGTCTTAACTCTTACTCTGGCATCATCGTTAAGGTCTTAACACTTACTCTGGCATCATGGTTACGGTCTTAACTCTTACTCTGGACTAATAGTTAAGGTCTTAACTCTTACTCTGGACTAATGGGTAAGGTCTTAACTCTTACTCTGGCATCATGGTTAAGGTTTTAACTCTGGCATCATGGTTAAGGTCTTAACTCTTACTCTGGACTAATGGTTAAGGTCTTAACTCTTACTCTGGCATCATGGTTAAGGTCTTAGACTCATACTCTGGCATCATGGTTAAGGTCTTAATTCTTACTCTGGACTAATGGTTAAGGTCTTAACTCTTACTCTGGCATTATGGTTAAGGTCTTAACTCTCACTCTGGCATCATGGTTAATGTCTTAACTCTTACTCTGGACTAATGGTTAAGGTCTTAACTCTTACTCTGGCATCATGGTTAAGGTCTTAGACTCTTACTCTGGACTAATGGTTAAGGTCTTAACTCTTACTCTGGCATCATGGTTAAGGTCTTAACTCTTACTCTGGACTAATGATTAAGGTCTTAGACTCTTACTCTGGACTAATGGTTAAGGTCTTAACTCTTTCTCTGGGCTAATGGTTAAGGTCTTAGACTCTTACTCTGGCATCATGGTTAAGGTCTTAGACTCTTACTCTGGCATCAAGGTTAAGGTCTTTACTCTTACTCTGGCATCATGGTTAAGGTCTTAACTCTTACTCTGGACTAATGGTTAAGGTCTGAACTCTTACTCTGGACTAATGGTTAAGGTCTTAACTCTTACTCTGGACTCATGGTTAAGGTCTTAACTCTTACTCTGGACTAATGGTTAAGGTCTTAACTCATACTCTGGACTAATGGTTAAGGTCTTAACTCTTACTCTGGCATCATGGTTAAGGTCTTAACTCTTACTCTGTACTCGTGGTTAAGGTCTTAACTCTTACTCTGGCATCATGTTTAAGGTCTTAACTCTTACTCTGGACTAATGGTTAAGGTCTTAACTCTTACTCTGGACTAATGGTTAAGGTCTTAACTCTTACTCTGGCATCATGGTTAAGGTCTTAACTCTTACTCTGGACTAATGGTTAAGGTCTTAACTCTTACTCTGGACTAATGGTTAAGGTCTTAACTCTTACTCTGGCATCATGGTTAAGGTCTTAGACTCTTACTCTGGACTAATGGTTAAGGTCTAAACTCTTACTCTGGCATCATGGTTAAGGTCTTAACTCTTACTCTGGACTAATGGTTAAGGTCTTAGACTCTTACTCTGGACTAATGGTTAAGGTCTTAACTCTTTCTCTGGGCTAATGGTTAAGGTCTTAGACTCTTACTCTGGCATCATGGTTAAGGTCTTAGACTCTTACTCTGGCATCAAGGTTAAGGTCTTAACTCTTACTCTGGCATCATGGTTAAGGTCTTAACTCTTACTCTGGACTAATGGTTAAGGTCTGAACTCTTACTCTGGACTAATGGTTAAGGTCTTAACTCTTACTCTGGACTAATGGTTAAGGTCTTAACTCTTACTCTGGACTAATGGTTAAGGTCTTAGACTCTTACTCTCGACTAATGGTTAAGGTCTTAACTCTTACTCTGGCATCATGGTTAAGGTCTTAGACTCTTACTCTGGACTAATGGTTAAGGTCTTAACTCATACTCTGGACTAATGGTTAAGGTCTTAACTCTTACTCTGGCATCAAGGTTGAGGTCTTAACTCTTACTCTGGACTAATGGTTAAGGTCTTAACTCTTACTCTGGCATCATGGTTAAGGTCTTAACACTTACTCTGGATTAATGGTTAAGGTCTTAACTCTTACTCTGGACTAATGGTTAAGGTCTTAACTCTTACTCTGGCATCATCGTTAAGGTCTTAACTCTTACTCTGGCATCATGGTTAAGGTCTTAAATCTTACTCTGGACTAATAGCTAAGGTCTTAACTCTTACTCTGGACTAATGGTTAAGGTCTTAACTCTTACTCTGGACTAATGGTTAAGGTCTTAGTCTCTTACTCTGGCATCATGGTTAAGGTCTTAACTCTTACTCTGAACTAATGGTTAAGGTCTTAACTCTTACTCTGGCATCATGGTTAAGGTCTTAACTCTTACTCTGGAATCATGGTTAAGGCCTTAACTCTTACTCTGGACTAATGGTTAAGGTCTTAACTCTTACTCTGGCATCACAGTTAAGGTCTTAACTCTTACTCTGGACTAATGGTTAAGGTCTTAACTCTTACTCTGGACTAATGGTTAAGGTCTTAACTCTTACTCTAGCATCATGGTTAAGGTCTTAACTCTTACTCTGGACTAATGGTTAAGGTCTTAACTCTTACTCTGGCATCATGGTTAAGGTCTTAACTCTTACTCTGGCATCATGGTTAAGGTCTTAACTCTTACTCTGGACTAATAGTTAAGGTCTTAGACTCTTACTCTGGACTAATGGTTAAGGTCTTAACTCTTACTCTGGCATCATGGTTAAGGTCTTAGACTCTTACTCTGGACTAATGGTTAAGGTCTTAACTCTTACTCTGGACTACTGGTTAAGGTCTTAACTCTTACTCTGGACTAATGGTTAAGGTCTTAACTCCTACTCTGGACTAATGGTTAAGGTCTTAGACTCTTACTCTCGACTAATGGTTAAGGTCTTAACTCTTACTCTGGCATCATGGTTAAGGTCTTAGACTCTTACTCTGGACTAATGGTTAAGGTCTTAACTCATACTCTGGACTAATGGTTAAGGTCTTAACTCTTACTCTGGCATCAAGGTTGAGGTCTTAACTCTTACTCTGGACTAATGGTTAAGGTCTTAACTCTTACTCTGGCATCATGGTTAAGGTCTTAACACTTACTCTGGATTAATGGTTAAGGTCTTAACTCTTACTCTGGACTAATGGTTAAGGTCTTAACTCTTACTCTGGCATCATCGTTAAGGTCTTAACTCTTACTCTGGCATCATGGTTAAGGTCTTAAATCTTACTCTGGACTAATAGCTAAGGTCTTAACTCTTACTCTGGACTAATGGTTAAGGTCTTAACTCTTACTCTGGACTAATGGTTAAGGTCTTAGTCTCTTACTCTGGCATCATGGTTAAGGTCTTAACTCTTACTCTGAACTAATGGTTAAGGTCTTAACTCTTACTCTGGCATCATGGTTAAGGTCTTAACTCTTACTCTGGAATCATGGTTAAGGCCTTAACTCTTACTCTGGACTAATGGTTAAGGTCTTAACTCTTACTCTGGCATCACAGTTAAGGTCTTAACTCTTACTCTGGACTAATGGTTAAGGTCTTAACTCTTACTCTGGACTAATGGTTAAGGTCTTAACTCTTACTCTAGCATCATGGTTAAGGTCTTAACTCTTACTCTGGACTAATGGTTAAGGTCTTAACTCTTACTCTGGCATCATGGTTAAGGTCTTAACTCTTACTCTGGCATCATGGTTAAGGTCTTAACTCTTACTCTGGACTAATAGTTAAGGTCTTAGACTCTTACTCTGGACTAATGGTTAAGGTCTTAACTCTTACTCTGGCATCATGGTTAAGGTCTTAGACTCTTACTCTGGACTAATGGTTAAGGTCTTAACTCTTACTCTGGACTACTGGTTAAGGTCTTAACTCTTACTCTGGACTAATGGTTAAGGTCTTAACTCCTACTCTGGACTAATGGTTAAGGTCTTAACTCTTACTCTGGACTAATGGTTAAGGTCTTAACTCTTACTCTGGCATCATGGTTAAGGTCTTAGACACTTACTCTGGAATAATGGTTAAGGTCTTAACTCTTACTCTGGACTAATGGTTAAGGTCTTAACTCTTACTCTGGCATCACGGTTAAGGTCTTAACTCTTACTCTGGAGTAATGATTAAGGTCTTAACTCTTACTCTGGGCTAATGGTTAAGGTCTTAACTCTTACTCTGGACTATTGGTTAAGGTCTTAACTCTTACTCTGGACTAATGGTTAAGGTCTTAGACTCTTACTCTGGCATCATGGTGAAGGTCTTAACTCTTACTCTGAACTAATGGTTAAGGTCTTAACTCTTACTCTGGCATCATGGTTTAGTTCGTAACTCTTACTGTGGCCTATTGGTTAAGGTCCTAACTCTTACTCTGGCATCATGATTAATGTCTTAACTCTTACTCTGGCATCATGGTTAAGGTCTTAACTCTTACTATGGACTAATGGTTAAGGTCTTGACTCTTACTCTTGCATCACGGTTAAGGTCTTAACTCTTACTCTGGACTAATGGTTAAGGTCTTAACTCTTACTCTGGGCTAATGGTTAAGGTCTTAAATCTTACTCTGGACTAATGGTTAAGGTCCTAACTCTTACTCTGGACTAATGGTTAAGGTCTTAACTCTTACTCTGGACTAATGGTTAAAGTCTTAATTCTTACTCTGGGCTAAAGATTAAGGTCTTAACTCTTACTCTGGCATCATGATTAAGGTCTTAACTCTTACTCTGGCATCATGGTTAAGTTCTTAACTCTTACTCTGGACTAATGGTTAAGGTCTTAACTCTTACTCTGGCATCACGGTTAAGGTCTTAACTCTTACTCTGGACTAATGGTTAAGGTCTTAACTCTTACTCTGGACTAATGGTTAAGGTCTTAACTCTTACTCTAGCATCATGGTTAAGGTCTTAACTCTTACTCTGGACTAATGGTTAAGGTCTTAACTCTTACTCTGGCATCATGGTTAAGGTCTTAACTCTTACTCTGGCATCATGGTTAAGGTCTTAACTCTTACTCTGGACTAATGGTTAAGGTCTTAGACTCTTACTCTGGACTAATGGTTAAGGTCTTAACTCTTACTCTGGCATCATGGTTAAGGTCTTAGACTCTTACTCTGGACTAATGGTTAAGGTCTTAACTCTTACTCTGAACTAATGGTTAAGGTCTTAACTCTTACTCTGGCATCATGGTTAAGGTCTTAGACTCTTACTCTGGAATAATGGTTAAGGTCTTAACTCTTACTCTGGACTAATGGTTAAGGTCTTAACTCTTACTCTGGAATCATGGTTAAGGTCTTAACTCCTACTCTGGACTAATGGTTAAGGTCTTAACTCTTACTCTGGGCTAATGATTAAGGTCTTAACTCTTACTCTGGCATCATGGTTAAGGTCTTAACTCTTACTCTGGACTAATGGTTAAGGAGGTAACTCTTACTCTGGACTAATGGTTAAGGTCTTAACTCTTACTCTAGACTAATGGTTAAGGTTTAACTCTTACTCTGGCATCATGGTTAAGGTCTTCGACTCTTTCTCTGGGCTAATGATTAAGGTCTTAACTCTTACTCTGGCATCATGGGTAAGGTCTTAACTCTTACTCTGGACTAATGGTTAAGGTCTTAACTCTTACTCTGGACTAATGGTTAAGGTCTTAACTCTTACTCTAGACTAATGGTTAAGGTTTTAACTCTTATTTTGGCATCATGGTTAAGTTCCTAACTCTTACTGTGGCCTATTGGTTAAGGTCCTAACTCTTACTCTGGATTAATGGTTAAGGTCTTAACTCTTACTCTGGCATCATGGTTAAGGTCTTAGACTCTTACTCTGGACTAATAGTTAAGGTCTTAACTCTTACTCTGGCATCATGGTTAAGGTCTTAACTCTTACTCTGGACTAATGGTTAAGGTCTTAGACTCTTACTCTGGACTAATGGTTAAGGTCTTAACTCTTTCTCTGGGCTAATGGTTAAGGTCTTAGACTCTTACTCTGGCATCATGGTTAAGGTCTTAGACTATTACTCTGGCATCAAGGTTAAGGTCTTAACTCTTACTCTGGCATCATGGTTAAGGTCTTAGACTCTTACTCTGGCATCAAGGTTAAGGTCTTAACTCTTACTCTGGCATCATGGTTAAGGTCTTAACTCTTACTCTGGCATCATGGTTAAGGTCTTAACTCTTACTCTGGACTAATGGTTAAGGTCTTAACACTTACTCTGGATTAATGGTTAAGATCTTAACTCTTACTCTGGCATCATCGTTAAGGTCTTAACTCTTACTCTGGCATCATGGTTAAGGTCTTAGACTCTTACTCTGGACTAATGGTTAAGGTCTTAACTCTTACTCTGGACTAATGGTTAAGGTCTTAACTCTTACTCTGGCATCATCGTTAAGGTCTTAACACTTACTCTGGCATCATGGTTAAGGTCTTAACTCTTACTCTGGACTAATAGTTAAGGTCTTAACTCTTACTCTGGACTAATGGTTAAGGTATTAACTCTTACTCTGGCATCATGGTTAAGGTCTTAACTCTGGCATCATGGTTAAGGTCTTAACTCTTACTCTGGACTAATGGTTAAGGTCTTAACTCTTACTCTGGCATCATGGTTAAGGTCTTAGACTCATACGCTGGCATCATGGTTAAGGTCTTAACTCTTACTCTGGACTAATGGTTAAGGTCTTAACTCTTACTCTGGCATCATGGTTAAGGTCTTAACTCTTACTCTGGCATCATGGTTAAGGTCTTAACTCTTACTCTGGACTAATGGTTAAGGTCTTAACTCTTACTCTGGCATCATGGTTAAGGTCTTAGACTCTTACTCTGGACTAATGGTTAAGGTCTTAACTCTTACTCTGGCATCATGGTTAAGGTCTTAACTCTTACTCTGGACTAATGATTAAGGTCTTAGACTCTTACTCTGGACTAATGGTTAAGGTCTTAACTCTTTCTCTGGGCTAATGGTTAAGGTCTTAGACTCTTACTCTGGCATCATGGTTAAGGTCTTAGACTCTTACTCTGGCATCATGGTTAAGGTCTTAACTCTTACTCTGGACTAATGGTTAAGGTCTTAACTCATACTCTGGACTAATGGTTAAGGTCTTAACTCTTACTCTGGCATCATGGTTAAGGTCTTAACTCTTACTCTGTACTCGTGGTTAAGGTCTTAACTCTTACTCTGGCATCATGTTTAAGGTCTTAACTCTTACTCTGGATTAATGGTTAAGGTCTTAACTCTTACTCTGGACTAATGGTTAAGGTCTTAACTCTTACTCTGGCATCATGGTTAAGGTCTTAACTCTTACTCTGGACTAATGGTTAAGGTCTTAACTCTTACTCTGGACTAATGGTTATGGTCTTAGACTCTTACTCTGGCATCATGGTTAAGGTCTTAGACTCTTCCTCTGGCATCAAGGTTAAGGTCTTAACTCTTATTCTGGCTTCACGGTTAAAGTCTTAACTCTTACTCTGGACTAATGGTTAAGGTCTTAACTCTTACTCTGGGCTAATGGTTAAGGTCTTAAATCTTACTCTGGACTAATGGTTAAGGTCTTAACTCTTACTCTGGACTAATGGTTAAGGTCTTAACTCTTACTCTGGGCTAAAGATTAAGGACTTAACTCTTACTCTGGCATCATGGTTAAGGTCTTAACTCTTACTCTGGCATCATGGTTAAGGTCTTAACTCTTACTCTGGACTAATGGTTAAGGTCTTAACTCTTACTCTGGCATCACGGTTAAGGTCTTAACTCTTACTCTGGACTAATAGTTAAGGTCTTAACTCTTACTCTGGACTAATGGTTAAGGTCTTAACTCTTACTCTAGCATCATGGTTAAGGTCTTAACTCTTACTCTGGACTAATGGTTAAGGTCTTAACTCTTAGACTGGCATCATGGTTAAGGTCTTAACTCTTACTCTGGCATCATGGTTAAGGTCTTATCTCTTACTCTGGACTAATGGTTAAGGTCCTAGACTCTTACTCTGGACTAATGGTTAAGGTCTTAACTCTTACTCTGGCATCATGGTTAAGGTCTTAGACTCTTACTCTGGACTAATGGTTAAGGTCTTAACTCTTACTCTGGCATCATGGTTAAGGTCTTAGACTCTTACTCTGGAATAATGGTTAAGGTCTTAACTCTTACTGTGGACTAATGGTTAAGGTCTTAACTCTTACTCTGGGCTAATGATTAAGGTCTTAACTCTTAATCTGGCATCATGGTTAAGGTCTTAACTCTTACTCTGGCATCATGGTTAAGGTCTTAACTCTTACTCTGTACTCATGGTTAAGGTCTTAACTCTTACTCTGGCATCATGGTTAAGGTCTTAACTCTTACTCTGGACTAAAGGTTAAGGTCTTAACTCTTACTCTGGCATCACGGTTAAGGTCTTAACTCTTACTCTGGACTAATGGTTAAGGTCTTAACTCTTACTCTAGCATCATGGTTAAGGTCTTAACTCTTACTCTGGACTAATGGTTAAGGTCTTAACTCTTACTCTGGCATCATGATTAAGGTCTTAACTCTTACTCTGGCATCATGGTTAAGGTCTTAACTCTTACTCTGGACTAATGGTTAAGGTCTTAACTCTTACTCTGGACTAATGGTTAAGGTCTTAACTCTTACTCTGGCATCATGGTTAAGGTCTTAGACTCTTACTCTGGACTAATGGTTAAGGTCTTAACTCTTACTCTGGCATCATGGTTAAGGTCTTAACTCTTACTCTGGCATCATGGTTAAGGTCTTAACTCTTACTCTGGACTAATGGTTAAGGTCTTAACTCTTACTCTGGCATCATGGTTAAGGTCTTAGACTCTTACTCTGGACTAATGGTTAAGGTCTTAACTCTTACTCTGGCATCATGGTTAAGGTCTTAACTCTTACTCTGGACTAATGATTAAGGTCTTAGACTCTTACTCTGGACTAATGGTTAAGGTCTTAACTCTTTCTCTGGGCTAATGGTTAAGGTCTTAGACTCTTACTCTGGCATCATGGTTAAGGTCTTAGACTCTTACTCTGGCATCATGGTTAAGGTCTTAACTCTTACTCTGGACTAATGGTTAAGGTCTTAACTCATACTCTGGACTAATGGTTAAGGTCTTAACTCTTACTCTGGCATCATGGTTAAGGTCTTAACTCTTACTCTGTACTCGTGGTTAAGGTCTTAACTCTTACTCTGGCATCATGTTTAAGGTCTTAACTCTTACTCTGGATTAATGGTTAAGGTCTTAACTCTTACTCTGGACTAATGGTTAAGGTCTTAACTCTTACTCTGGCATCATGGTTAAGGTCTTAACTCTTACTCTGGACTAATGGTTAAGGTCTTAACTCTTACTCTGGACTAATGGTTATGGTCTTAGACTCTTACTCTGGCATCATGGTTAAGGTCTTAGACTCTTCCTCTGGCATCAAGGTTAAGGTCTTAACTCTTATTCTGGCTTCACGGTTAAAGTCTTAACTCTTACTCTGGACTAATGGTTAAGGTCTTAACTCTTACTCTGGGCTAATGGTTAAGGTCTTAAATCTTACTCTGGACTAATGGTTAAGGTCTTAACTCTTACTCTGGACTAATGGTTAAGGTCTTAACTCTTACTCTGGGCTAAAGATTAAGGACTTAACTCTTACTCTGGCATCATTTTTAAGGTCTTAACTCTTACTCTGGCATCATGGTTAAGGTCTTAACTCTTACTCTGGACTAATGGTTAAGGTCTTAACTCTTACTCTGGCATCACGGTTAAGGTCTTAACTCTTACTCTGGACTAATAGTTAAGGTCTTAACTCTTACTCTGGACTAATGGTTAAGGTCTTAACTCTTACTCTAGCATCATGGTTAAGGTCTTAACTCTTACTCTGGACTAATGGTTAAGGTCTTAACTCTTAGACTGGCATCATGGTTAAGGTCTTAACTCTTACTCTGGCATCATGGTTAAGGTCTTATCTCTTACTCTGGACTAATGGTTAAGGTCCTAGACTCTTACTCTGGACTAATGGTTAAGGTCTTAACTCTTACTCTGGCATCATGGTTAAGGTCTTAGACTCTTACTCTGGACTAATGGTTAAGGTCTTAACTCTTACTCTGGACTAATGGTTAAGGTCTTAACTCTTACTCTGGCATCATGGTTAAGGTCTTAGACTCTTACTCTGGAATAATGGTTAAGGTCTTAACTCTTACTGTGGACTAATGGTTAAGGTCTTAACTCTTACTCTGGGCTAATGATTAAGGTCTTAACTCTTAATCTGGCATCATGGTTAAGGTCTTAACTCTTACTCTGGCATCATGGTTAAGGTCTTAACTCTTACTCTGTACTCATGGTTAAGGTCTTAACTCTTACTCTGGCATCATGGTTAAGGTCTTAACTCTTACTCTGGACTAAAGGTTAAGGTCTTAACTCTTACTCTGGCATCACGGTTAAGGTCTTAACTCTTACTCTGGACTAATGGTTAAGGTCTTAACTCTTACTCTGGCATCATGGTTAAGGTCTTAGACTCTTACTCTGGACTAATGGTTAAGGTCTTAACTCTTACTCTGGACTAATGGTTAAGGTCTTAACTCTTACTCTGGACTAATGGTTAAGGTCTTAACTCTTACTCTAGCATCATGGTTAAGGTCTTAACTCTTACTCTGGACTAATGGTTAAGGTCTTAACTCTTACTCTGGCATCATGATTAAGGTCTTAACTCTTACTCTGGCATCATGGTTAAGGTCTTAACTCTTACTCTGGACTAATGGTTAAGGTCTTAGACTCTTACTCTGGACTAATGGTTAAGGTCTTAACTCTTACTCTGGCATCATGGTTAAGGTCTTAGACTCTTACTCTGGACTAATGGTTAAGGTCTTAACTCTTACTCTGGACTAATGGTTAAGGTCTTAACTCTTACTCTGGACTAATGGTTAAGGTCTTAACTCTTACTCTGGACTAATGGTTAAGGTCTTAACTCTTACTCTGGACTAATGGTTAAGGTCTTAACTCTTACTCTGGCATCATGGTTAAGGTCTTAGACTCTTACTCTGGAATCATGGTTAAGGTCTTAACTCTTACTCTGGACTAATGGTTAAGGTCTTAACTCTTACTCTGGGCTAATGATTAAGGTCTTAACTCTTACTCTAGCATCATGGTTAAGGTCTTAACTCTTACTCTGGACTAATGGTTAAGGTCTTAACTCTTACTCTGGCATCATGGTTAAGGTCTTAACTCTTACTCTGGCATCATGGTTAAGGTCTTAACTCTTACTCTGGACTAATGGTTAAGGTCTTAGACTCTTACTCTGGAATAATGGTTAAGGTCTTAACTCTTACTCTGGACTAATGGTTAAGGTCTTAACTCTTACTCTGGACTAATGGTTAAGGTCTTAACTCTTACTCTGGCATCATGGTTAAGGTCTTAACTCCTACTCTGGACTAATGGTTAAGGTCTTAACTCTTACTCTAGACTAATGGTTAAGGTTTAACTCTTACTCTGGCATCATGGTTAAGGTCTTCGACTCTTTCTCTGGGCTAATGATTAAGGTCTTAACTCTTACTCTGGCATCATGGGTAAGGTCTTAACTCTTACTCTGGACTAATGGTTAAGGTCTTAACTCTTACTCTGGGCTAAAGATTAAGGACTTAACTCTTACTCTGGCATCATGGTTAAGGTCTTAACTCTTACTCTGGCATCATGGTTAAGGTCTTAACTCTTACTCTGGACTAATGGTTAAGGTCTTAACTCTTACTCTGGCATCACGGTTAAGGTCTTAACTCTTACTCTGGACTAATAGTTAAGGTCTTAACTCTTACTCTGGACTAATGGTTAAGGTCTTAACTCTTAGTCTAGCATCATGGTTAAGGTCTTAACTCTTACTCTGGACTAATGGTTAAGGTCTTAACTCTTAGACTGGCATCATGGTTAAGGTCTTAACTCTTACTCTGGCATCATGGTTAAGGTCTTATCTCTTACTCTGGACTAATGGTTAAGGTCCTAGACTCTTACTCTGGACTAATGGTTAAGGTCTTAACTCTTACTCTGGCATCATGGTTAAGGTCTTAGACTCTTACTCTGGACTAATGGTTAAGGTCTTAACTCTTACTCTGGACTAATGGTTAAGGTCTTAACTCTTACTCTGGCATCATGGTTAAGGTCTTAGACTCTTACTCTGGAATAATGGTTAAGGTCTTAACTCTTACTGTGGACTAATGGTTAAGGTCTTAACTCTTACTCTGGGCTAATGATTAAGGTCTTAACTCTTAATCTGGCATCATGGTTAAGGTCTTAACTCTTACTCTGGCATCATGGTTAAGGTCTTAACTCTTACTCTGTACTCATGGTTAAGGTCTTAACTCTTACTCTGGCATCATGGTTAAGGTCTTAACTCTTACTCTGGACTAAAGGTTAAGGTCTTAACTCTTACTCTGGCATCACGGTTAAGGTCTTAACTCTTACTCTGGACTAATGGTTAAGGTCTTAACTCTTACTCTGGCATCATGGTTAAGGTCTTAGACTCTTACTCTGGACTAATGGTTAAGGTCTTAACTCTTACTCTGGACTAATGGTTAAGGTCTTAACTCTTACTCTGGACTAATGGTTAAGGTCTTAACTCTTACTCTAGCATCATGGTTAAGGTCTTAACTCTTACTCTGGACTAATGGTTAAGGTCTTAACTCTTACTCTGGCATCATGATTAAGGTCTTAACTCTTACTCTGGCATCATGGTTAAGGTCTTAACTCTTACTCTGGACTAATGGTTAAGGTCTTAGACTCTTACTCTGGACTAATGGTTAAGGTCTTAACTCTTACTCTGGCATCATGGTTAAGGTCTTAGACTCTTACTCTGGACTAATGGTTAAGGTCTTAACTCTTACTCTGGACTAATGGTTAAGGTCTTAACTCTTACTCTGGACTAATGGTTAAGGTCTTAACTCTTACTCTGGACTAATGGTTAAGGTCTTAACTCTTACTCTGGCATCATGGTTAAGGTCTTAGACTCTTACTCTGGAATCATGGTTAAGGTCTTAACTCTTACTCTGGACTAATGGTTAAGGTCTTAACTCTTACTCTGGGCTAATGATTAAGGTCTTTACTCTTACTCTAGCATCATGGTTAAGGTCTTAACTCTTACTCTGGACTAATGGTTAAGGTCTTAACTCTTACTCTGGCATCATGGTTAAGGTCTTAACTCTTACTCTGGCATCATGGTTAAGGTCTTAACTCTTACTCTGGACTAATGGTTAAGGTCTTAGACTCTTACTCTGGAATAATGGTTAAGGTCTTAACTCTTACTCTGGACTAATGGTTAAGGTCTTAACTCTTACTCTGGACTAACGGTTAAGGTCTTAACTCTTACTCTGGCATCATGGTTAAGGTCTTAACTCCTACTCTGGACTAATGGTTAAGGTCTTAACTCTTACTCTAGACTAATGGTTAAGGTTTAACTCTTACTCTGGCATCATGGTTAAGGTCTTCGACTCTTTCTCTGGGCTAATGATTAAGGTCTTAACTCTTACTCTGGCATCATGGGTAAGGTCTTAACTCTTACTCTGGACTAATGGTTAAGGTCTTAACTCTTACTCTAGACTAATGGTTAAGGTCTTAACTCTTACTCTAGACTAATGGTTAAGGTTTAAACTCTTACTCTGGCATCATGGTTAAGTTCCTAACTCTTACTGTGGCCTATTGGTTAAGGTCCTAACTCTTACTCTGGATTAATGGTTAAGGTCTTAACTCTTACTCTGGCATCATGGTTAAGGTCTTAGACTCTTACTCTGGACTAATAGTTAAGGTCTTAACTCTTACTCTGGCATCATGGTTAAGGTCTTAACTCTTACTCTGGACTAATGGTTAAGGTCTTAGACTCTTACTCTGGACTAATGGTTAAGGTCTTAACTCTTTCTCTGGGCTAATGGTTAAGGTCTTAGACTCTTACTCTGGCATCATGGTTAAGGTCTTAGACTATTACTCTGGCATCAAGGTTAAGGTCTTAACTCTTACTCTGGCATCATGGTTAAGGTCTTAGACTCTTACTCTGGCATCAAGGTTAAGGTCTTAACTCTTACTCTGGCATCATGGTTAAGGTCTTAACTCTTACTCCGGCATCATGGTTAAGGTCTTAACTCTTACTCTGGACTAATGGTTAAGGTCTTAACACTTACTCTGGATTAATGGTTAAGATCTTAACTCTTACTCTGGCATCATCGTTAAGGTCTTAACTCTTACTCTGGCATCATGGTTAAGGTCTTAGACTCTTACTCTGGACTAATGGTTAAGGTCTTAACTCTTACTCTGGACTAATGGTTAAGGTCTTAACTCTTACTCTGGCATCATGGTTAAGGTCTTAACACTTACTCTGGCATCATGGTTGAGGTCTTAACTCTTACTCTGGACTAATAGTTAAGGTCTTAACTCTTACTCTGGACTAATGGTTAAGGTATTAACTCTTACTCTGGCATCATGGTTAAGGTCTTAACTCTGGCATCATGGTTAAGGTCTTAACTCTTACTCTGGACTAATGGTTAAGGTCTTAACTCTTACTCTGGCATCATGGTTAAGGTCTTAGACTCATACGCTGGCATCATGGTTAAGGTCTTAACTCTTACTCTGGACTAATGGTTAAGGTCTTAACTCTTACTCTGGCATCATGGTTAAGGTCTTAACTCTTACTCTGGACTAATGGTTAAGGTCTTAACTCTTACTCTGGCATCATGGTTAAGGTCTTAGACTCTTACTCTGGACTAATGATTAAGGTCTTAGACTCTTACGCTGGACTAATGGTTAAGGTCTTAACTCTTTCTCTGGGCTAATGGTTAAGGTCTTAGACTCTTACTCTGGCATCATGGTTAAGGTCTTAGACTCTTACTCTGGCATCATGGTTAAGGTCTTAACTCTTACTCTGGACTAATGGTTAAGGTCTTAACTCATACTCTGGACTAATGGTTAAGGTCTTAACTCTTACTCTGGCATCATGGTTAAGGTCTTAACTCTTACTCTGTACTCGTGGTTAAGGTCTTAACTCTTACTCTGGCATCATGTTTAAGGTCTTAACTCTTACTCTGGACTAATGGTTAAGGTCTTAACTCTTACTCTGGACTAATGGTTAAGGTCTTAACTCTTACTCTGGCATCATGGTTAAGGTCTTAACTCTTACTCTGGACTAATGGTTAAGGTCTTAACTCTTACTCTGGACTAATGGTTATGGTCTTAGACTCTTACTCTGGCATCATGGTTAAGGTCTTAGACTCTTACTCTGGCATCAAGGTTAAGGTCTTAACTCTTATTCTGGCATCACGGTTAAGGTCTTAACTCTTACTCTGGACTAATGGTTAAGGTCTTAACTCTTACTCTGGGCTAATGGTTAAGGTCTTAAATCTTACTCTGGACTAATGGTTAAGGTCTTAACTCTTACTCTGGACTAATGGTTAAGGTCTTAACTCTTACTCTGGGCTAAAGATTAAGGACTTAACTCTTACTCTGGCATCATGGTTAATGTCTTAACTCTTACTCTGGCATCATGGTTAAGGTCTTAACTCTTACTCTGGACTAATGGTTAAGGTCTTAACTCTTACTCTGGCATCACGGTTAAGGTCTTAACTCTTACTCTGGACTAATGGTTAAGGTCTTAACTCTTACTCTGGACTAATGGTTAAGGTCTTAACTCTTACTCTAGCATCATGGTTAAGGTCTTAACTCTTACTCTGGACTAATGGTTAAGGTCTTAACTCTTAGACTGGCATCATGGTTAAGGTCTTAACTCTTACTCTGGCATCATGGTTAAGGTCTTATCTCTTACTCTGGACTAATGGTTAAGGTCCTAGACTCTTACTCTGGACTAATGGTTAAGGTCTTAACTCTTACTCTGGCATCATGGTTAAGGTCTTAGACTCTTACTCTGGACTAATGGTTAAGGTCTTAACTCTTACTCTGGACTAATGGTTAAGGTCTTAACTCTTACTCTGGCATCATGGTTAAGGTCTTAGACTCTTACTCTGGAATAATGGTTAAGGTCTTAACTCTTACTCTGGACTAATGGTTAAGGTCTTAACTCTTACTCTGGGCTAATGATTAAGGTCTTAACTCTTAATCTGGCATCATGGTTAAGGTCTTAACTCTTACTCTGGCATCATGGTTAAGGTCTTAACTCTTACTCTGTACTCATGGTTAAGGTCTTAACTCTTACTCTGGCATCATGGTTAAGGTCTTAACTCTTACTCTGGACTAAAGGTTAAGGTCTTAACTCTTACTCTGGCATCAAGGTTAAGGTCTTAACTCTTACTCTGGACTAATGGTTAAGGTCTTAACTCTTACCCTGGCATCATGGTTAAGGTCTTAGACTCTTACTCTGGACTAATGGTTAAGGTCTTAACTCTTACTCTGGACTAATGGTTAAGGTCTTAACTCTTACTCTGGACTAATGGTTAAGGTCTTAACTCTTACTCTAGCATCATGGTTAAGGTCTTAACTCTTACTCTGGACTAATGGTTAAGGTCTTAACTCTTACTCTGGCATCATGGTTAAGGTCTTAACTCTTACTCTGGCATCATGGTTAAGGTCTTAACTCTTACTCTGGACTAATGGTTAAGGTCTTAGACTCTTACTCTGGACTAATGGTTAATGTCTTAACTCTTACTCTGGCATCATGGTTAAGGTCTTAGACTCTTACTCTGGACTAATGGTTAAGGTCTTAACTCTTACTCTGGACTAATGGTTAAGGTCTTAACTCTTACTCTGGACTAATGGTTAAGGTCTTAACTCTTACTCTGGACTAATGGTTAAGGTCTTAACTCTTACTCTGGACTAATGGTTAAGGTCTTAACTCTTACTCTGGCATCATGGTTAAGGTCTTAGACTCTTACTCCGGAATCATGGTTAAGGTCTTAACTCTTACTCTGGACTAATGGTTAAGGTCTTAACTCTTACTCTGGGCTAATGATTAAGGTCTTAACTCTTACTCTGGCATCATGGTTAAGGTCTTAACTCTTACTCTGGCATCATGGTTAAGGTCTTAACTCTTACTCTGTACTCATGGTTAAGGTCTTAACTCTTACTCTGGCATCATGGTTAAGGTCTTAACTCTTACTCTGGACTAATGGTTAAGGTCTTAACTCTTACTCTGGACTAATGGTTAAGGTCTTAACTCTTACTCTGGCATCATGGTTAAGGTCTTAACTCTTACTCTGGACTAATGGTTAAGGTCTTAACTCTTACTCTGGGCTAATTATTAAGGTCTTAACTCTTACTCTGGCATCATGGTTAAGGTCTTAACTCCTACTCTGGACTAATGGTTAAGGACTTAACTCTTACTCTGGACTAATGGTTAAGGTCTTAACTCTTACTCTAGACTAATGGTTAAGGTTTAACTCTTACTCTGGCATCATGGTTAAGGTCTTCAACTCTTTCTCAGGGCTAATGATTAAGGTCTTAACTCTTACTCTGGCATCATGGGTAAGGTCTTAACTCTTACTCTGGACTAATGGTTAAGGTCGTAACTCTTACTCTGGACTAATGGAACTCTTACTCTAGACTAATGGTTAAGGTTTTAACTCTTACTCTGGCATCATGGTTAAGTTCCTAACTCTTACTGTGGCCTATTGGTTAAGGTCCTAACTCTTACTCTGGATTAATGGTTAAAGTCTTAACTCTTACTCTGGCATCATGGTTAAGGTCTTAGACTCTTACTCTGGTCTAATAGTTAAGGTCTTAACTCTTACTCTGGCATCATGGTTAAGGTCTTAACTCTTACTCTGGACTATTGGTTAAGGTCTTAGACTCTTACTCTGGACTAATGGTTAAGGTCTTAACTCTTTCTCTGGGCTAATGGTTAAGGTCTTAGACTCTTACTCTGGCATTATGGTTAAGGTCTTAGACTCTTACTCTGGCATCAAGGTTAAGGTCTTAACTCTTACTCTGGCATCATGGTTAAGGTCTTAGACTCTCACTCTGGCATCAAGGTTAAGGTCTTAACTCTTACTCTGGCATCATGGTTAAGGTCTTAACTCTTACTCTGGCATCATGGTTAAGGTCTTAACTCTTACTTTGGACTAATGGTTAAGGTCTTAGACTCTTACTCTGGACTAATGGTTAAGGTCTTAACTCTTACTCTGGCATCATGGTTAAGGTCTTAGACTCTTACTCTGGACTAATGGTTAAGGTCCTAACTCTTACTCTGGACTAATGGTTAAGGTCTTAACTCTTACTCTGGGCTAAAGATTAAGGTCTTAACTCTTACTCTGGCATCATCGTTAAGGTCTTAACTCTTACTCTGGCATCATGGTTAAGGTCTTAGACTCTTACTCTGGACTAATGGTTAAGGTCTTAACTCTTACTCTGGACTAATGGTTAAGGTCTTAACTCTTACTCTGGCATCATCGTTAAGGTCTTAACACTTACTCTGGCATCATGGTTACGGTCTTAACTCTTACTCTGGACTAATAGTTAAGGTCTTAACTCTTACTCTGGACTAATGGGTAAGGTCTTAACTCTTACTCTGGCATCATGGTTAAGGTTTTAACTCTGGCATCATGGTTAAGGTCTTAACTCTTACTCTGGACTAATGGTTAAGGTCTTAACTCTTACTCTGGCATCATGGTTAAGGTCTTAGACTCATACTCTGGCATCATGGTTAAGGTCTTAATTCTTACTCTGGACTAATGGTTAAGGTCTTAACTCTTACTCTGGCATCATGGTTAAGGTCTTAACTCTTACTCTGGCATCATGGTTAATGTCTTAATTCTTACTCTGGACTAATGGTTAAGGTCTTAACTCTTACTCTGGCATCATGGTTAAGGTCTTAGACTCTTACTCTGGACTAATGGTTAAGGTCTTAACTCTTACTCTGGCATCATGGTTAAGGTCTTAACTCTTACTCTGGACTAATGATTAAGGTCTTAGACTCTTACTCTGGACTAATGGTTAAGGTCTTAACTCTTTCTCTGGGCTAATGGTTAAGGTCTTAGACTCTTACTCTGGCATCATGGTTAAGGTCTTAGACTCTTACTCTGGCATCAAGGTTAAGGTCTTAACTCTTACTCTGGCATCATGGTTAAGGTCTTAACTCTTACTCTGGACTAATGGTTAAGGTCTGAACTCTTACTCTGGACTAATGGTTAAGGTCTTAACTCTTTCTCTGGACTCATGGTTAAGGTCTTAACTCTTACTCTGGACTAATGGTTAAGGTCTTAACTCATACTCTGGACTAATGGTTAAGGTCTTAACTCTTACTCTGGCATCATGGTTAAGGTCTTAACTCTTACTCTGTACTCGTGGTTAAGGTCTTAACTCTTACTCTGGCATCATGTTTAAGGTCGTAACTCTTACTCTGGACTAATGGTTAAGGTCTTAACTCTTACTCTGGACTAATGGTTAAGGTCTTAACTCTTACTCTGGCATCATGGTTAAGGTCTTAACTCTTACTCTGGACTAATGGTTAAGGTCTTAACTCTTACTCTGGACTAATGGTTAAGGTCTTAACTCTTACTCTGGCATCATGGTTAAGGTCTTAGACTCTTACTCTGGACTAATGGTTAAGGTCTTAACTCTTACTCTGGCATCATGGTTAAGGTCTTAACTCTTACTCTGGACTAATGGTTAAGGTCTTAGACTCTTACTCTGGACTAATGGTTAAGGTCTTAGACTCTTACTCTGGCATCATGGTTAAGGTCTTAGACTCTTACTCTGGCATCAAGGTTAAGGTCTTAACTCTTACTCTGGCATCATGGTTAAGGTCTTAACTCTTACTCTGGACTAATGGTTAAGGTCTGAACTCTTACTCTGGACTAATGGTTAAGGTCTTAACTCTTACTCTGGACTAATGGTTAAGGTCTTAACTCTTACTCTGGACTAATGGTTAAGGTCTTAGACTTTTACTCTCGACTAATGGTTAAGGTCTTAACTCTTACTCTGGCATCATGGTTAAGGTCTTAGACTCTTACTCTGGACTAATGGTTAAGGTCTTAACTCATACTCTGGACTAATGGTTAAGGTCTTAACTCTTACTCTGGCATCAAGGTTGAGTTCTTAACTCTTACTCTGGACTAATGGTTAAGGTCTTAACTCTTACTCTGGCATCATGGTTAAGGTCTTAACACTTACTCTGGATTAATGGTTAAGGTCTTAACTCTTACTCTGGACTAATGGTTAAGGTCTTAACTCTTACTCTGGCATCATCGTTAAGGTCTTAACTCTTACTCTGGCATCATGGTTAAGGTCTTAAATCTTACTCTGGACTAATAGCTAAGGTCTTAACTCTTACTCTGGACTAATGGTTAAGGTCTTAACTCTTACTCTGGACTAATGGTTAAGGTCTTAGTCTCTTACTCTGGCATCATGGTTAAGGTCTTAACTCTTACTCTGAACTAATGGTTAAGGTCTTAACTCTTACTCTGGCATCATGGTTAAGGTCTTAACTCTTACTCTGGCATCATGGTTAAGGTCTTAACTCTTACTCTGGACTAATGGTTAAGGTCTTAACTCTTACTCTGGCATCACAGTTAAGGTCTTAACTCTTACTCTGGACTAATGGTTAAGGTCTTAACTCTTACTCTGGACTAATGGTTAAGGTCTTAACTCTTACTCTAGCATCATGGTTAAGGTCTTAACTCTTACTCTGGACTAATGGTTAAGGTCTTAACTCTTACTCTGGCATCATGGTTAAGGTCTTAACTCTTACTCTGGCATCATGGTTAAGGTCTTAACTCTTACTCTGGACTAATAGTTAAGGTCTTAGACTCTTACTCTGGACTAATGGTTAAGGTCTTAACTCTTACTCTGGCATCATGGTTAAGGTCTTAGACTCTTACTCTGGACTAATGGTTAAGGTCTTAACTCTTACTCTGGACTACTGGTTAAGGTCTTAACTCTTACTCTGGACTAATGGTTAAGGTCTTAACTCTTACTCTGGACTAATGGTTAAGGTCTTAACTCTTACTCTGGACTAATGGTTAAGGTCTTAACTCTTACTCTGGCATCATGGTTAAGGTCTTAGACACTTACTCTGGAATAATGGTTAAGGTCTTAACTCTTACTCTGGACTAATGGTTAAGGTGTTAACTCTTACTCTGGCATCACGGTTAAGGTCTTAACTCTTACTCTGGAGTAATGATTAAGGTCTTAACTCTTACTCTGGGCTAATGGTTAAGGTCTTAACTCTTACTCTGGACTATTGGTTAAGGTCTTAATTCTTACTCTGGACTAATGGTTAAGGTCTTAACTCTTACTCTGGACTAATGGTTAAGGTCTTAACTCTTACTCTGGACTAATGGTTAAGGTCTTAACTCTTACTCTGGCATCATGGTTAAGGTCTTAACTCCTACTCTGGACTAATGGTTAAGGTCTTAACTCTTACTCTAGACTAATGGTTAAGGTTTAACTCTTACTCTGGCATCATGGTTAAGGTCTTCGACTCTTTCTCTGGGCTAATGATTAAGGTCTTAACTCTTACTCTGGCATCATGGGTAAGGTCTTAACTCTTACTCTGGACTAATGGTTAAGGTCTTAACTCTTACTCTAGACTAATGGTTAAGGTCTTAACTCTTACTCTAGACTAATGGTTAAGGTTTAAACTCTTACTCTGGCATCATGGTTAAGTTCCTAACTCTTACTGTGGCCTATTGGTTAAGGTCCTAACTCTTACTCTGGATTAATGGTTAAGGTCTTAACTCTTACTCTGGCATCATGGTTAAGGTCTTAGACTCTTACTCTGGACTAATAGTTAAGGTCTTAACTCTTACTCTGGCATCATGGTTAAGGTCTTAACTCTTACTCTGGACTAATGGTTAAGGTCTTAGACTCTTACTCTGGACTAATGGTTAAGGTGTTAACTCTTTCTCTGGGCTAATGGTTAAGGTCTTAGACTCTTACTCTGGCATCATGGTTAAGGTCTTAGACTATTACTCTGGCATCAAGGTTAAGGTCTTAACTCTTACTCTGGCATCATGGTTAAGGTCTTAGACTCTTACTCTGGCATCAAGGTTAAGGTCTTAACTCTTACTCTGGCATCATGGTTAAGGTCTTAACTCTTACTCTGGCATCATGGTTAAGGTCTTAACTCTTACTCTGGACTAATGGTTAAGGTCTTAACACTTACTCTGGATTAATGGTTAAGATCTTAACTCTTACTCTGGCATCATCGTTAAGGTCTTAACTCTTACTCTGGCATCATGGTTAAGGTCTTAGACTCTTACTCTGGACTAATGGTTAAGGTCTTAACTCTTACTCTGGACTAATGGTTAAGGTCTTAACTCTTACTCTGGCATCATGGTTAAGGTCTTAACACTTACTCTGGCATCATGGTTGAGGTCTTAACTCTTACTCTGGACTAATAGTTAAGGTCTTAACTCTTACTCTGGACTAATGGTTAAGGTATTAACTCTTACTCTGGCATCATGGTTAAGGTCTTAACTCTGGCATCATGGTTAAGGTCTTAACTCTTACTCTGGACTAATGGTTAAGGTCTTAACTCTTACTCTGGCATCATGGTTAAGGTCTTAGACTCATACGCTGGCATCATGGTTAAGGTCTTAACTCTTACTCTGGACTAATGGTTAAGGTCTTAACTCTTACTCTGGCATCATGGTTAAGGTCTTAACTCTTACTCTGGACTAATGGTTAAGGTCTTAACTCTTACTCTGGCATCATGGTTAAGGTCTTAGACTCTTACTCTGGACTAATGATTAAGGTCTTAGACTCTTACGCTGGACTAATGGTTAAGGTCTTAACTCTTTCTCTGGGCTAATGGTTAAGGTCTTAGACTCTTACTCTGGCATCATGGTTAAGGTCTTAGACTCTTACTCTGGCATCATGGTTAAGGTCTTAACTCTTACTCTGGACTAATGGTTAAGGTCTTAACTCATACTCTGGACTAATGGTTAAGGTCTTAACTCTTACTCTGGCATCATGGTTAAGGTCTTAACTCTTACTCTGTACTCGTGGTTAAGGTCTTAACTCTTACTCTGGCATCATGTTTAAGGTCTTAACTCTTACTCTGGACTAATGGTTAAGGTCTTAACTCTTACTCTGGACTAATGGTTAAGGTCTTAACTCTTACTCTGGCATCATGGTTAAGGTCTTAACTCTTACTCTGGACTAATGGTTAAGGTCTTAACTCTTACTCTGGACTAATGGTTATGGTCTTAGACTCTTACTCTGGCATCATGGTTAAGGTCTTAGACTCTTACTCTGGCATCAAGGTTAAGGTCTTAACTCTTATTCTGGCATCACGGTTAAGGTCTTAACTCTTACTCTGGACTAATGGTTAAGGTCTTAACTCTTACTCTGGGCTAATGGTTAAGGTCTTAAATCTTACTCTGGACTAATGGTTAAGGTCTTAACTCTTACTCTGGACTAATGGTTAAGGTCTTAACTCTTACTCTGGGCTAAAGATTAAGGACTTAACTCTTACTCTGGCATCATGGTTAATGTCTTAACTCTTACTCTGGCATCATGGTTAAGGTCTTAACTCTTACTCTGGACTAATGGTTAAGGTCTTAACTCTTACTCTGGCATCACGGTTAAGGTCTTAACTCTTACTCTGGACTAATGGTTAAGGTCTTAACTCTTACTCTGGACTAATGGTTAAGGTCTTAACTCTTACTCTAGCATCATGGTTAAGGTCTTAACTCTTACTCTGGACTAATGGTTAAGGTCTTAACTCTTAGACTGGCATCATGGTTAAGGTCTTAACTCTTACTCTGGCATCATGGTTAAGGTCTTATCTCTTACTCTGGACTAATGGTTAAGGTCCTAGACTCTTACTCTGGACTAATGGTTAAGGTCTTAACTCTTACTCTGGCATCATGGTTAAGGTCTTAGACTCTTACTCTGGACTAATGGTTAAGGTCTTAACTCTTACTCTGGACTAATGGTTAAGGTCTTAACTCTTACTCTGGCATCATGGTTAAGGTCTTAGACTCTTACTCTGGAATAATGGTTAAGGTCTTAACTCTTACTCTGGACTAATGGTTAAGGTCTTAACTCTTACTCTGGGCTAATGATTAAGGTCTTAACTCTTAATCTGGCATCATGGTTAAGGTCTTAACTCTTACTCTGGCATCATGGTTAAGGTCTTAACTCTTACTCTGTACTCATGGTTAAGGTCTTAACTCTTACTCTGGCATCATGGTTAAGGTCTTAACTCTTACTCTGGACTAAAGGTTAAGGTCTTAACTCTTACTCTGGCATCAAGGTTAAGGTCTTAACTCTTACTCTGGACTAATGGTTAAGGTCTTAACTCTTACCCTGGCATCATGGTTAAGGTCTTAGACTCTTACTCTGGACTAATGGTTAAGGTCTTAACTCTTACTCTGGACTAATGGTTAAGGTCTTAACTCTTACTCTGGACTAATGGTTAAGGTCTTAACTCTTACTCTGGACTAATGGTTAAGGTCTTAACTCTTACTCTAGCATCATGGTTAAGGTCTTAACTCTTACTCTGGACTAATGGTTAAGGTCTTAACTCTTACTCTGGCATCATGGTTAAGGTCTTAACTCTTACTCTGGCATCATGGTTAAGGTCTTAACTCTTACTCTGGACTAATGGTTAAGGTCTTAGACTCTTACTCTGGACTAATGGTTAATGTCTTAACTCTTACTCTGGCATCATGGTTAAGGTCTTAGACTCTTACTCTGGACTAATGGTTAAGGTCTTAACTCTTACTCTGGACTAATGGTTAAGGTCTTAACTCTTACTCTGGACTAATGGTTAAGGTCTTAACTCTTACTCTGGACTAATGGTTAAGGTCTTAACTCTTACTCTGGACTAATGGTTAAGGTCTTAACTCTTACTCTGGCATCATGGTTAAGGTCTTAGACTCTTACTCCGGAATCATGGTTAAGGTCTTAACTCTTACTCTGGACTAATGGTTAAGGTCTTAACTCTTACTCTGGGCTAATGATTAAGGTCTTAACTCTTACTCTGGCATCATGGTTAAGGTCTTAACTCTTACTCTGGCATCATGGTTAAGGTCTTAACTCTTACTCTGTACTCATGGTTAAGGTCTTAACTCTTACTCTGGCATCATGGTTAAGGTCTTAACTCTTACTCTGGACTAATGGTTAAGGTCTTAACTCTTACTCTGGACTAATGGTTAAGGTCTTAACTCTTACTCTGGCATCATGGTTAAGGTCTTAACTCTTACTCTGGACTAATGGTTAAGGTCTTAACTCTTACTCTGGGCTAATTATTAAGGTCTTAACTCTTACTCTGGCATCATGGTTAAGGTCTTAACTCCTACTCTGGACTAATGGTTAAGGACTTAACTCTTACTCTGGACTAATGGTTAAGGTCTTAACTCTTACTCTAGACTAATGGTTAAGGTTTAACTCTTACTCTGGCATCATGGTTAAGGTCTTCAACTCTTTCTCTGGGCTAATGATTAAGGTCTTAACTCTTACTCTGGCATCATGGGTAAGGTCTTAACTCTTACTCTGGACTAATGGTTAAGGTCGTAACTCTTACTCTGGACTAATGGAACTCTTACTCTAGACTAATGGTTAAGGTTTTAACTCTTACTCTGGCATCATGGTTAAGTTCCTAACTCTTACTGTGGCCTATTGGTTAAGGTCCTAACTCTTACTCTGGATTAATGGTTAAAGTCTTAACTCTTACTCTGGCATCATGGTTAAGGTCTTAGACTCTTACTCTGGTCTAATAGTTAAGGTCTTAACTCTTACTCTGGCATCATGGTTAAGGTCTTAACTCTTACTCTGGACTATTGGTTAAGGTCTTAGACTCTTACTCTGGACTAATGGTTAAGGTCTTAACTCTTTCTCTGGGCTAATGGTTAAGGTCTTAGACTCTTACTCTGGCATTATGGTTAAGGTCTTAGACTCTTACTCTGGCATCAAGGTTAAGGTCTTAACTCTTACTCTGGCATCATGGTTAAGGTCTTAGACTCTCACTCTGGCATCAAGGTTAAGGTCTTAACTCTTACTCTGGCATCATGGTTAAGGTCTTAACTCTTACTCTGGCATCATGGTTAAGGTCTTAACTCTTACTTTGGACTAATGGTTAAGGTCTTAGACTCTTACTCTGGACTAATGGTTAAGGTCTTAACTCTTACTCTGGCATCATGGTTAAGGTCTTAGACTCTTACTCTGGACTAATGGTTAAGGTCCTAACTCTTACTCTGGACTAATGGTTAAGGTCTTAACTCTTACTCTGGGCTAAAGATTAAGGTCTTAACTCTTACTCTGGCATCATCGTTAAGGTCTTAACTCTTACTCTGGCATCATGGTTAAGGTCTTAGACTCTTACTCTGGACTAATGGTTAAGGTCTTAACTCTTACTCTGGACTAATGGTTAAGGTCTTAACTCTTACTCTGGCATCATCGTTAAGGTCTTAACACTTACTCTGGCATCATGGTTACGGTCTTAACTCTTACTCTGGACTAATAGTTAAGGTCTTAACTCTTACTCTGGACTAATGGGTAAGGTCTTAACTCTTACTCTGGCATCATGGTTAAGGTTTTAACTCTGGCATCATGGTTAAGGTCTTAACTCTTACTCTGGACTAATGGTTAAGGTCTTAACTCTTACTCTGGCATCATGGTTAAGGTCTTAGACTCATACTCTGGCATCATGGTTAAGGTCTTAATTCTTACTCTGGACTAATGGTTAAGGTCTTAACTCTTACTCTGGCATCATGGTTAAGGTCTTAACTCTTACTCTGGCATCATGGTTAATGTCTTAATTCTTACTCTGGACTAATGGTTAAGGTCTTAACTCTTACTCTGGCATCATGGTTAAGGTCTTAGACTCTTACTCTGGACTAATGGTTAAGGTCTTAACTCTTACTCTGGCATCATGGTTAAGGTCTTAACTCTTACTCTGGACTAATGATTAAGGTCTTAGACTCTTACTCTGGACTAATGGTTAAGGTCTTAACTCTTTCTCTGGGCTAATGGTTAAGGTCTTAGACTCTTACTCTGGCATCATGGTTAAGGTCTTAGACTCTTACTCTGGCATCAAGGTTAAGGTCTTAACTCTTACTCTGGCATCATGGTTAAGGTCTTAACTCTTACTCTGGACTAATGGTTAAGGTCTGAACTCTTACTCTGGACTAATGGTTAAGGTCTTAACTCTTTCTCTGGACTCATGGTTAAGGTCTTAACTCTTACTCTGGACTAATGGTTAAGGTCTTAACTCATACTCTGGACTAATGGTTAAGGTCTTAACTCTTACTCTGGCATCATGGTTAAGGTCTTAACTCTTACTCTGTACTCGTGGTTAAGGTCTTAACTCTTACTCTGGCATCATGTTTAAGGTCGTAACTCTTACTCTGGACTAATGGTTAAGGTCTTAACTCTTACTCTGGACTAATGGTTAAGGTCTTAACTCTTACTCTGGCATCATGGTTAAGGTCTTAACTCTTACTCTGGACTAATGGTTAAGGTCTTAACTCTTACTCTGGACTAATGGTTAAGGTCTTAACTCTTACTCTGGCATCATGGTTAAGGTCTTAGACTCTTACTCTGGACTAATGGTTAAGGTCTTAAATCTTACTCTGGCATCATGGTTAAGGTCTTAACTCTTACTCTGGACTAATGGTTAAGGTCTTAGACTCTTACTCTGGACTAATGGTTAAGGTCTTAGACTCTTACTCTGGCATCATGGTTAAGGTCTTAGACTCTTACTCTGGCATCAAGGTTAAGGTCTTAACTCTTACTCTGGCATCATGGTTAAGGTCTTAACTCTTACTCTGGACTAATGGTTAAGGTCTGAACTCTTACTCTGGACTAATGGTTAAGGTCTTAACTCTTACTCTGGACTAATGGTTAAGGTCTTAACTCTTACTCTGGACTAATTGTTAAGGTCTTAGACTTTTACTCTCGACTAATGGTTAAGGTCTTAACTCTTACTCTGGCATCATGGTTAAGGTCTTAGACTCTTACTCTGGACTAATGGTTAAGGTCTTAACTCATACTCTGGACTAATGGTTAAGGTCTTAACTCTTACTCTGGCATCAAGGTTGAGTTCTTAACTCTTACTCTGGACTAATGGTTAAGGTCTTAACTCTTACTCTGGCATCATGGTTAAGGTCTTAACACTTACTCTGGATTAATGGTTAAGGTCTTAACTCTTACTCTGGACTAATGGTTAAGGTCTTAACTCTTACTCTGGCATCATCGTTAAGGTCTTAACTCTTACTCTGGCATCATGGTTAAGGTCTTAAATCTTACTCTGGACTAATAGCTAAGGTCTTAACTCTTACTCTGGACTAATGGTTAAGGTCTTAACTCTTACTCTGGACTAATGGTTAAGGTCTTAGTCTCTTACTCTGGCATCATGGTTAAGGTCTTAACTCTTACTCTGAACTAATGGTTAAGGTCTTAACTCTTACTCTGGCATCATGGTTAAGGTCTTAACTCTTACTCTGGCATCATGGTTAAGGTCTTAACTCTTACTCTGGACTAATGGTTAAGGTCTTAACTCTTACTCTGGCATCACAGTTAAGGTCTTAACTCTTACTCTGGACTAATGGTTAAGGTCTTAACTCTTACTCTGGTCTAATGGTTAAGGTCTTAACTCTTACTCTAGCATCATGGTTAAGGTCTTAACTCTTACTCTGGACTAATGGTTAAGGTCTTAACTCTTACTCTGGCATCATGGTTAAGGTCTTAACTCTTACTCTGGCATCATGGTTAAGGTCTTAACTCTTACTCTGGACTAATAGTTAAGGTCTTAGACTCTTACTCTGGACTAATGGTTAAGGTCTTAACTCTTACTCTGGCATCATGGTTAAGGTCTTAGACTCTTACTCTGGACTAATGGTTAAGGTCTTAACTCTTACTCTGGACTACTGGTTAAGGTCTTAACTCTTACTCTGGACTAATGGTTAAGGTCTTAACTCTTACTCTGGACTAATGGTTAAGGTCTTAACTCTTACTCTGGACTAATGGTTAAGGTCTTAACTCTTACTCTGGCATCATGGTTAAGGTCTTAGACACTTACTCTGGAATAATGGTTAAGGTCTTAACTCTTACTCTGGACTAATGGTTAAGGTGTTAACTCTTACTCTGGCATCACGGTTAAGGTCTTAACTCTTACTCTGGAGTAATGATTAAGGTCTTAACTCTTACTCTGGGCTAATGGTTAAGGTCTTAACTCTTACTCTGGACTATTGGTTAAGGTCTTAATTCTTACTCTGGACTAATGGTTAAGGTCTTAACTCTTACTCTGGCATCATGGTTAAGGTCTTAGACTCTTACTCTGGACTAATAGTTAAGGTCTTAACTCTTACTCTGGCATCATGGTTAAGGTCTTAACTCTTACTCTGGACTAATGGTTAAGGTCTTAGACTCTTACTCTGGACTAATGGTTAAGGTCTTAACTCTTTCTCTGGGCTAATGGTTAAGGTCTTAGACTCTTACTCTGGCATTATGGGTAAGGTCTTAGACTCTTACTCTGGCATCAAGGTTAAGGTCTTAACTATTACTCTGGCATCATGGTTAAGGTCTTAGACTCTTACTCTGGCATCAAGGTTAAGGTCTTATCTCTTACTCTGGCATCATGGTTAAGGTCTTAACTCTTACTCTGGCATCATGGTTAAGGTCTTAACTCTTACTTTGGACTAATGGTTAAGGTCTTAGACTCTTACTCTGGACTAATGGTTAAGGTCTTAACTCTTACTCTGGCATCATGGTTAAGGTCTTAGACTCTTACTCTGGACTAATGGTTAAGGTCCTAACTCTTACTCTGGACTAATGGTTAAGGTCTTAACTCTTACTCTGGGCTAAAGATTAAGGTCTTAACTCTTACTCTGGCATCATCGTTAAGGTCTTAACTCTTACTCTGGCATCATGGTTAAGGTCTTAGACTCTTACTCTGGACTAATGGTTAAGGTCTTAACTCTTACTCTGGACTAATGGTTAAGGTCTTAACTCTTACTCTGGCATCATCGTTAAGGTCTTAACACTTACTCTGGCATCATGGTTACGGTCTTAACTCTTACTCTGGACTAATAGTTAAGGTCTTAACTCTTACTCTGGACTAATGGGTAAGGTCTTAACTCTTACTCTGGCATCATGGTTAAGGTTTTAACTCTGGCATCATGGTTAAGGTCTTAACTCTTACTCTGGACTAATGGTTAAGGTCTTAACTCTTACCCTGGAATCATGGTTAAGGTCTTAGACTCATACTCTGGCATCATGGTTAAGGTCTTAATTCTTACTCTGGACTAATGGTTAAGGTCTTAACTCTTACTCTGGCATCATGGTTAAGGTCTTAACTCTTACTCTGGCATCATGGTTAATGTCTTAATTCTTACTCTGGACTAATGGTTAAGGTCTTAACTCTTACTCTGGCATCATGGTTAAGGTCTTAGACTCTTACTCTGGACTAATGGTTAAGGTCTTAACTCTTACTCTGGCATCATGGTTAAGGTCTTAACTCTTACTCTGGACTAATGATTAAGGTCTTAGACTCTTACTCTGGACTAATGGTTAAGGTCTTAACTCTTTCTCTGGGCTAATGGTTAAGGTCTTAGACTCTTACTCTGGCATCATGGTTAAGGTCTTAGACTCTTACTCTGGCATCAAGGTTAAGGTCTTAACTCTTACTCTGGCATCATGGTTAAGGTCTTAACTCTTACTCTGGACTAATGGTTAAGGTCTGAACTCTTACTCTGGACTAATGGTTAAGGTCTTAACTCTTACTCTGGACTCATGGTTAAGGTCTTAACTCTTACTCTGGACTAATGGTTAAGGTCTTAACTCATACTCTGGACTAATGGTTAAGGTCTTAACTCTTACTCTGGCATCATGGTTAAGGTCTTAACTCTTACTCTGTACTCGTGGTTAAGGTCTTAACTCTTACTCTGGCATCATGTTTAAGGTCTTAACTCTTACTCTGGACTAATGGTTAAGGTCTTAACTCTTACTCTGGACTAATGGTTAAGGTCTTAACTCTTACTCTGGCATCATGGTTAAGGTCTTAACTCTTACTCTGGACTAATGGTTAAGGTCTTAACTCTTACTCTGGACTAATGGTTAAGGTCTTAACTCTTACTCTGGCATCATGGTTAAGGTCTTAGACTCTTACTCTGGACTAATGGTTAAGGTCTTAACTCTTACTCTGGCATCATGGTTAAGGTCTTAACTCTTACTCTGGACTAATGGTTAAGGTCTTAGACTCTTACTCTGGACTAATGGTTAAGGTCTTAGACTCTTACTCTGGCATCATGGTTAAGGTCTTAGACTCTTACTCTGGCATCAAGGTTAAGGTCTTAACTCTTACTCTGGCATCATGGTTAAGGTCTTAACTCTTACTCTGGACTAATGGTTAAGGTCTGAACTCTTACTCTGGACTAATGGTTAAGGTCTTAACTCTTACTCTGGACTAATGGTTAAGGTCTTAACTCTTACTCTGGACTAATGGTTAAGGTCTTAGACTCTTACTCTCGACTAATGGTTAAGGTCTTAACTCTTACTCTGGCATCATGGTTAAGGTCTTAGACTCTTACTCTGGACTAATGGTTAAGGTCTTAACTCTTACTCTGGACTAATGGTTAAGGTCTTAGACTCTTACTCTCGACTAATAGTTAAGGTCTTAACTCTTACTCTGGCATCATGGTTAAGGTCTTAGACTCTTACTCTGGCATTATGGTTAAGGTCTTAGACTCTTACTCTGGCATCAAGGTTAAGGTCTTAACTCTTACTCTGGCATCATGGTTAAGGTCTTAGACTCTTACTCTGGCATCAAGGTTAAGGTCTTAACTCTTACTCTGGCATCATGGTTAAGGTCTTAACTCTTACTCTGGCATCATGGTTAAGGTCTTAACTCTTACTTTGGACTAATGGTTAAGGTCTTAGACTCTTACTCTGGACTAATGGTTAAGGTCTTAACTCTTATTCTGGCATCATGGTTAAGGTCCTAGACTCTTACTCTGGACTAATGGTTAAGGTCCTAACTCTTACTCTGGACTAATGGTTAAGGTCTTAACTCTTACTCTGGGCTAAAGATTAAGGTCTTAACTCTTACTCTGGCATCATCGTTAAGGTCTTAACTCTTACTCTGGCATCATGGTTAAGGTCTTAGACTCTTACTCTGGACTAATGGTTAAGGTCTTAACTCTTACTCTGGACTAATGGTTAAGGTCTTAACTCTTACTCTGGCATCATCGTTAAGGTCTTAACACTTACTCTGGCATCATGGTTACGGTCTTAACTCTTACTCTGGACTAATAGTTAAGGTCTTAACTCTTACTCTGGACTAATGGGTAAGGTCTTAACTCTTACTCTGGCATCATGGTTAAGGTTTTAACTCTGGCAACATGGTTAAGGTCTTAACTCTTACTCTGGACTAATGGTTAAGGTCTTAACTCTTACTCTGGCATCATGGTTAAGGTCTTAGACTCATACTCTGGCATCATGGTTAAGGTCTTAATTCTTACTCTGGACTAATGGTTAAGGTCTTAACTCTTACTCTGGCATCATGGTTAAGGTCTTAACTCTTACTCTGGCATCATGGTTAATGTCTTAATTCTTACTCTGGACTAATGGTTAAGGTCTTAACTCTTACTCTGGCATCATGGTTAAGGTCTTAGCCTCTTACTCTGGACTAATGGTTAAGGTCTTAACTCTTACTCTGGCATCATGGTTAAGGTCTTAACTCTTACTCTGGACTAATGATTAAGGTCTTAGACTCTTACTCTGGACTAATGGTTAAGGTCTTAACTCTTTCTCTGGGCTAATGGTTAAGGTCTTAGACTCTTACTCTGGCATCATGGTTAAGGTCTTAGACTCTTACTCTGGCGTCAAGGTTAAGGTCTTAACTCTTACTCTGGCATCATGGTTAAGGTCTTAACTCTTACTCTGGACTAATGGTTAAGGTCTGAACTCTTACTCTGGACTAATGGTTAAGGTCTTAACTCTTACTCTGGACTCATGGTTAAGGTCTTAACTCTTACTCTGGACTAATGGTTAAGGTCTTAACTCATACTCTGGACTAATGGTTAAGGTCTTAACTCTTACTCTGGCATCATGGTTAAGGTCTTAACTCTTACTCTGTACTCGTGGTTAAGGTCTTAACTCTTACTCTGGCATCATGTTTAACCCCTTCAGCGCTGGGCGAATTCCGCCGCGGTGCTGAAGGGTTCGAGCGCGGGCGGGACCATGACGGAACGGTTCCGTCATGAGCACAGCTCAACCGTGGCTCATGACGGAACCGTTCCGTCATGAGCATGGAAGGGGTTAAGGTCTTAACTCTTACTCTGGACTAATGGTTAAGGTCTTAACTCTTACTCTGGACTAATGGTTAAGGTCTTAACTCTTACTCTGGCATCATGGTTAAGGTCTTAACTCTTACTCTGGACTAATGGTTAAGGTCTTAACTCTTACTCTGAACTAATGGTTAAGGTCTTAACTCTTACTCTGGCATCATGGTTAAGGTCTTAGACTCTTACTCTGGACTAATGGTTAAGGTCTTAACTCTTACTCTGGCATCATGGTTAAGGTCTTAACTCTTACTCTGGACTAATGGTTAAGGTCTTAGACTCTTACTCTGGACTAATGGTTAAGGTCTTAGACTCTTACTCTGGCATCATGGTTAAGGTCTTAGACTCTTACTCTGGCATCAAGGTTAAGGTCTTAACTCTTACTCTGGCATCATGGTTAAGGTCTTAACTCTTACTCTGGACTAATGGTTAAGGTCTGAACTCTTACTCTGGACTAATGGTTAAGGTCTTAACTCTTACTCTGGACTAATGGTTAAGGTCTTAACTCTTACTCTGGACTAATGGTTAAGGTCTTAACTCTTACTCTGGACTAATGGTTAAGGTCTTAACTCTTACTCTGGACTAATGGTTAAGGTCTTAACTCTTACTCTGGCATCATGGTTAAGGTCTTAGACTCTTACTCCGGAATCATGGTTAAGGTCTTAACTCTTACTCTGGACTAATGGTTAAGGTCTTAACTCTTACTCTGGGCTAATGATTAAGGTCTTAACTCTTACTCTGGCATCATGGTTAAGGTCTTAACTCTTACTCTGGCATCATGGTTAAGGTCTTAACTCTTACTCTGTACTCATGGTTAAGGTCTTAACTCTTACTCTGGCATCATGGTTAAGGTCTTAACTCTTACTCTGGACTAATGGTTAAGGTCTTAACTCTTACTCTGGACTAATGGTTAAGGTCTTAACTCTTACTCTGGCATCATGGTTAAGGTCTTAACTCTTACTCTGGACTAATGGTTAAGGTCTTAACTCTTACTCTGGGCTAAATATTAAGGTCTTAACTCTTACTCTGGCATCATGGTTAAGGTCTTAACTCCTACTCTGGACTAATGGTTAAGGACTTAACTCTTACTCTGGACTAATGGTTAAGGTCTTAACTCTTACTCTAGACTAATGGTTAAGGTTTAACTCTTACTCTGGCATCATGGTTAAGGTCTTCAACTCTTTCTCTGGGCTAATGATTAAGGTCTTAACTCTTACTCTGGCATCATGGGTAAGGTCTTAACTCTTACTCTGGACTAATGGTTAAGGTCGTAACTCTTACTCTGGACTAATGGAACTCTTACTCTAGACTAATGGTTAAGGTTTTAACTCTTACTCTGGCATCATGGTTAAGTTCCTAACTCTTACTGTGGCCTATTGGTTAAGGTCCTAACTCTTACTCTGGATTAATGGTTAAAGTCTTAACTCTTACTCTGGCATCATGGTTAAGGTCTTAGACTCTTACTCTGGTCTAATAGTTAAGGTCTTAACTCTTACTCTGGCATCATGGTTAAGGTCTTAACTCTTACTCTGGACTATTGGTTAAGGTCTTAGACTCTTACTCTGGACTAATGGTTAAGGTCTTAACTCTTTCTCTGGGCTAATGGTTAAGGTCTTAGACTCTTACTCTGGCATTATGGTTAAGGTCTTAGACTCTTACTCTGGCATCAAGGTTAAGGTCTTAACTCTTACTCTGGCATCATGGTTAAGGTCTTAGACTCTCACTCTGGCATCAAGGTTAAGGTCTTAACTCTTACTCTGGCATCATGGTTAAGGTCTTAACTCTTACTCTGGCATCATGGTTAAGGTCTTAACTCTTACTTTGGACTAATGGTTAAGGTCTTAGACTCTTACTCTGGACTAATGGTTAAGGTCTTAACTCTTACTCTGGCATCATGGTTAAGGTCTTAGACTCTTACTCTGGACTAATGGTTAAGGTCCTAACTCTTACTCTGGACTAATGGTTAAGGTCTTAACTCTTACTCTGGGCTAAAGATTAAGGTCTTAACTCTTACTCTGGCATCATCGTTAAGGTCTTAACTCTTACTCTGGCATCATGGTTAAGGTCTTAGACTCTTACTCTGGACTAATGGTTAAGGTCTTAACTCTTACTCTGGACTAATGGTTAAGGTCTTAACTCTTACTCTGGCATCATCGTTAAGGTCTTAACTCTTACTCTGGCATCATGGTTAAGGTTTTAACTCTGGCATCATGGTTAAGGTCTTAACTCTTACTCTGGACTAATGGTTAAGGTCTTAACTCTTACTCTGGCATCATGGTTAAGGTCTTAGACTCATACTCTGGCATCATGGTTAAGGTCTTAATTCTTACTCTGGACTAATGGTTAAGGTCTTAACTCTTACTCTGGCATCATGGTTAAGGTCTTAACTCTTACTCTGGCATCATGGTTAATGTCTTAATTCTTACTCTGGACTAATGGTTAAGGTCTTAACTCTTACTCCGGCATCATGGTTAAGGTCTTAGACTCTTACTCTGGACTAATGGTTAAGGTCTTAACTCTTACTCTGGCATCATGGTTAAGGTCTTAACTCTTACTCTGGACTAATGATTAAGGTCTTAGACTCTTACTCTGGACTAATGGTTAAGGTCTTAACTCTTTCTCTGGGCTAATGGTTAAGGTCTTAGACTCTTACTCTGGCATAATGGTTAAGGTCTTAGACTCTTACTCTGGCATCAAGGTTAAGGTCTTAACTCTTACTCTGGCATCATGGTTAAGGTCTTAACTCTTACTCTGGACTAATGGTTAAGGTCTGAACTCTTACTCTGGACTAATGGTTAAGGTCTTAACTCTTACTCTGGACTCATGGTTAAGGTCTTAACTCTTACTCTGGACTAATGGTTAAGGTCTTAACTCATACTCTGGACTAATGGTTAAGGTCTTAACTCTTACTCTGGCATCATGGTTAAGGTCTTAACTCTTACTCTGTACTCGTGGTTAAGGTCTTAACTCTTACTCTGGCATCATGTTTAAGGTCGTAACTCTTACTCTGGACTAATGGTTAAGGTCTTAACTCTTACTCTGGACTAATGGTTAAGGTCTTAACTCTTACTCTGGCATCATGGTTAAGGTCTTAACTCTTACTCTGGACTAATGGTTAAGGTCTTAACTCTTACTCTGGACTAATGGTTAAGGTCTTAACTCTTACTCTGGCATCATGGTTAAGGTCTTAGACTCTTACTCTGGACTAATGGTTAAGGTCTTAACTCTTACTCTGGCATCATGGTTAAGGTCTTAACTCTTACTCTGGACTAATGGTTAAGGTCTTAGACTCTTACTCTGGACTAATGGTTAAGGTCTTAGACTCTTACTCTGGCATCATGGTTAAGGTCTTAGACTCTTACTCTGGCATCAAGGTTAAGGTCTTAACTCTTACTCTGGCATCATGGTTAAGGTCTTAACTCTTACTCTGGACTAATGGTTAAGGTCTGAACTCTTACTCTGGACTAATGGTTAAGGTCTTAACTCTTACTCTGGACTAATGGTTAAGGTCTTAACTCTTACTCTGGACTAATGGTTAAGGTCTTAGACTTTTACTCTCGACTAATGGTTAAGGTCTTAACTCTTACTCTGGCATCATGGTTAAGGTCTTAGACTCTTACTCTGGACTAATGGTTAAGGTCTTAACTCATACTCTGGACTAATGGTTAAGGTCTTAACTCTTACTCTGGCATCAAGGTTGAGTTCTTAACTCTTACTCTGGACTAATGGTTAAGGTCTTAACTCTTACTCTGGCATCATGGTTAAGGTCTTAACACTTACTCTGGATTAATGGTTAAGGTCTTAACTCTTACTCTGGACTAATGGTTAAGGTCTTAACTCTTACTCTGGCATCATCGTTAAGGTCTTAACTCTTACTCTGGCATCATGGTTAAGGTCTTAAATCTTACTCTGGACTAATAGCTAAGGTCTTAACTCTTACTCTGGACTAATGGTTAAGGTCTTAACTCTTACTCTGGACTAATGGTTAAGGTCTTAGTCTCTTACTCTGGCATCATGGTTAAGGTCTTAACTCTTACTCTGAACTAATGGTTAAGGTCTTAACTCTTACTCTGGCATCATGGTTAAGGTCTTAACTCTTACTCTGGCATCATGGTTAAGGTCTTAACTCTTACTCTGGACTAATGGTTAAGGTCTTAACTCTTACTCTGGCATCACAGTTAAGGTCTTAACTCTTACTCTGGACTAATGGTTAAGGTCTTAACTCTTACTCTGGACTAATGGTTAAGGTCTTAACTCTTACTCTAGCATCATGGTTAAGGTCTTAACTCTTACTCTGGACTAATGGTTAAGGTCTTAACTCTTACTCTGGCATCATGGTTAAGGTCTTAACTCTTACTCTGGCATCATGGTTAAGGTCTTAACTCTTACTCTGGACTAATAGTTAAGGTCTTAGACTCTTACTCTGGACTAATGGTTAAGGTCTTAACTCTTACTCTGGCATCATGGTTAAGGTCTTAGACTCTTACTCTGGACTAATGGTTAAGGTCTTAACTCTTACTCTGGACTACTGGTTAAGGTCTTAACTCTTACTCTGGACTAATGGTTAAGGTCTTAACTCTTACTCTGGACTAATGGTTAAGGTCTTAACTCTTACTCTGGACTAATGGTTAAGGTCTTAACTCTTACTCTGGCATCATGGTTAAGGTCTTAGACACTTACTCTGGAATAATGGTTAAGGTCTTAACTCTTACTCTGGACTAATGGTTAAGGTGTTAACTCTTACTCTGGCATCACGGTTAAGGTCTTAACTCTTACTCTGGAGTAATGATTAAGGTCTTAACTCTTACTCTGGGCTAATGGTTAAGGTCTTAACTCTTACTCTGGACTATTGGTTAAGGTCTTAATTCTTACTCTGGACTAATGGTTAAGGTCTTAACTCTTACTCTGGCATCATGGTTAAGGTCTTAGACTCTTACTCTGGACTAATAGTTAAGGTCTTAACTCTTACTCTGGCATCATGGTTAAGGTCTTAACTCTTACTCTGGACTAATGGTTAAGGTCTTAGACTCTTACTCTGGACTAATGGTTAAGGTCTTAACTCTTTCTCTGGGCTAATGGTTAAGGTCTTAGACTCTTACTCTGGCATTATGGGTAAGGTCTTAGACTCTTACTCTGGCATCAAGGTTAAGGTCTTAACTATTACTCTGGCATCATGGTTAAGGTCTTAGACTCTTACTCTGGCATCAAGGTTAAGGTCTTATCTCTTACTCTGGCATCATGGTTAAGGTCTTAACTCTTACTCTGGCATCATGGTTAAGGTCTTAACTCTTACTTTGGACTAATGGTTAAGGTCTTAGACTCTTACTCTGGACTAATGGTTAAGGTCTTAACTCTTACTCTGGCATCATGGTTAAGGTCTTAGACTCTTACTCTGGACTAATGGTTAAGGTCCTAACTCTTACTCTGGACTAATGGTTAAGGTCTTAACTCTTACTCTGGGCTAAAGATTAAGGTCTTAACTCTTACTCTGGCATCATCGTTAAGGTCTTAACTCTTACTCTGGCATCATGGTTAAGGTCTTAGACTCTTACTCTGGACTAATGGTTAAGGTCTTAACTCTTACTCTGGACTAATGGTTAAGGTCTTAACTCTTACTCTGGCATCATCGTTAAGGTCTTAACACTTACTCTGGCATCATGGTTAAGGTCTTAACTCTTACTCTGGACTAATGGTTAAGGTCTTAACTCTTACTCTGGACTAATGGTTAAGGTCTTAACTCTTACTCTGGACTAATGGTTAAGGTCTTAACTTTTACTCTGGCATCATGGTTAAGGTCTTAGACACTTACTCTGGAATAATGGTTAAGGTCTTAACTCTTACTCTGGACTAATGGTTAAGGTGTTAACTCTTACTCTGGCATCACGGTTAAGGTCTTAACTCTTACTCTGGAGTAATGATTAAGGTCTTAACTCTTACTCTGGGCTAATGGTTAAGGTCTTAACTCTTACTCTGGACTATTGGTTAAGGTCTTAATTCTTACTCTGGACTAATGGTTATGGTCTTAACTCTTACTCTGGCATCATGGTTAAGGTCTTAGACTCTTACTCTGGACTAATAGTTAAGGTCTTAACTCTTACTCTGGCATCATGGTTAAGGTCTTAACTCTTACTCTGGACTAATGGTTAAGGTCTTAGACTCTTACTCTGGACTAATGGTTAAGGTCTTAACTCTTTCTCTGGGCTAATGGTTAAGGTCTTAGACTCTTACTCTGGCATTATGGGTAAGGTCTTAGACTCTTACTCTGGCATCAAGGTTAAGGTCTTAACTATTACTCTGGCATCATGGTTAAGGTCTTAGACTCTTACTCTGGCATCAAGGTTAAGGTCTTATCTCTTACTCTGGCATCATGGTTAAGGTCTTAACTCTTACTCTGGCATCATGGTTAAGGTCTTAACTCTTACTTTGGACTAATGGTTAAGGTCTTAGACTCTTACTCTGGACTAATGGTTAAGGTCTTAACTCTTACTCTGGCATCATGGTTAAGGTCTTAGACTCTTACTCTGGACTAATGGTTAAGGTCCTAACTCTTACTCTGGACTAATGGTTAAGGTCTTAACTCTTACTCTGGGCTAAAGATTAAGGTCTTAACTCTTACTCTGGCATCATCGTTAAGGTCTTAACTCTTACTCTGGCATCATGGTTAAGGTCTTAGACTCTTACTCTGGACTAATGGTTAAGGTCTTAACTCTTACTCTGGACTAATGGTTAAGGTCTTAACTCTTACTCTGGCATCATCGTTAAGGTCTTAACACTTACTCTGGCATCATGGTTACGGTCTTAACTCTTACTCTGGACTAATAGTTAAGGTCTTAACTCTTACTCTGGACTAATGGGTAAGGTCTTAACTCTTACTCTGGCATCATGGTTAAGGTTTTAACTCTGGCATCATGGTTAAGGTCTTAACTCTTACTCTGGACTAATGGTTAAGGTCTTAACTCTTACTCTGGAATCATGGTTAAGGTCTTAGACTCATACTCTGGCATCATGGTTAAGGTCTTAATTCTTACTCTGGACTAATGGTTAAGGTCTTAACTCTTACTCTGGCATCATGGTTAAGGTCTTAACTCTTACTCTGGCATCATGGTTAATGTCTTAATTCTTACTCTGGACTAATGGTTAAGGTCTTAACTCTTACTCTGGCATCATGGTTAAGGTCTTAGACTCTTACTCTGGACTAATGGTTAAGGTCTTAACTCTTACTCTGGCATCATGGTTAAGGTCTTAACTCTTACTCTGGACTAATGATTAAGGTCTTAGACTCTTACTCTGGACTAATGGTTAAGGTCTTAACTCTTTCTCTGGGCTAATGGTTAAGGTCTTAGACTCTTACTCTGGCATCATGGTTAAGGTCTTAGACTCTTACTCTGGCATCAAGGTTAAGGTCTTAACTCTTACTCTGGCATCATGGTTAAGGTCTTAACTCTTACTCTGGACTAATGGTTAAGGTCTGAACTCTTACTCTGGACTAATGGTTAAGGTCTTAACTCTTACTCTGGACTCATGGTTAAGGTCTTAACTCTTACTCTGGACTAATGGTTAAGGTCTTAACTCATACTCTGGACTAATGGTTAAGGTCTTAACTCTTACTCTGGCATCATGGTTAAGGTCTTAACTCTTACTCTGTACTTGTGGTTAAGGTCTTAACTCTTACTCTGGCATCATGTTTAAGGTCTTAACTCTTACTCTGGACTAATGGTTAAGGTCTTAACTCTTACTCTGGACTAATGGTTAAGGTCTTAACTCTTACTCTGGCATCATGGTTAAGGTCTTAACTCTTACTCTGGACTAATGGTTAAGGTCTTAACTCTTACTCTGGACTAATGGTTAAGGTCTTAACTCTTACTCTGGCATCATGGTTAAGGTCTTAGACTCTTACTCTGGACTAATGGTTAAGGTCTTAACTCTTACTCTGGCATCATGGTTAAGGTCTTAACTCTTACTCTGGACTAATGGTTAAGGTCTTAGACTCTTACTCTGGACTAATGGTTAAGGTCTTAGACTCTTACTCTGGCATCATGGTTAAGGTCTTAGACTCTTACTCTGGCATCAAGGTTAAGGTCTTAACTCTTACTCTGGCATCATGGTTAAGGTCTTAACTCTTACTCTGGACTAATGGTTAAGGTCTGAACTCTTACTCTGGACTAATGGTTAAGGTCTTAAATCTTACTCTGGACTAATGGTTAAGGTCTTAACTCTTACTCTGGACTAATGGTTAAGGTCTTAGACTCTTACTCTCGACTAATGGTTAAGGTCTTAACTCTTACTCTGGCATCATGGTTAAGGTCTTAGACTCTTACTCTGGACTAATGGTTAAGGTCTTAACTCTTACTCTGGACTAATGGTTAAGGTCTTAGACTCTTACTCTCGACTAATGGTTAAGGTCTTAACTCTTACTCTGGCATCATGGTTAAGGTCTTAGACTCTTACTCTGGCATTATGGTTAAGGTCTTAGACTCTTACTCTGGCATCAAGGTTAAGGTCTTAACTCTTACTCTGGCATCATGGTTAAGGTCTTAGACTCTTACTCTGGCATCAAGGTTAAGGTCTTAACTCTTACTCTGGCATCATGGTTAAGGTCTTAACTCTTACTCTGGCATCATGGTTAAGGTCTTAACTCTTACTTTGGACTAATGGTTAAGGTCTTAGACTCTTACTCTGGACTAATGGTTAAGGTCTTAACTCTTATTCTGGCATCATGGTTAAGGTCTTAGACTCTTACTCTGGACTAATGGTTAAGGTCCTAACTCTTACTCTGGACTAATGGTTAAGGTCTTAACTCTTACTCTGGGCTAAAGATTAAGGTCTTAACTCTTACTCTGGCATCATCGTTAAGGTCTTAACTCTTACTCTGGCATCATGGTTAAGGTCTTAGACTCTTACTCTGGACTAATGGTTAAGGTCTTAACTCTTACTCTGGACTAATGGTTAAGGTCTTAACTCTTACTCTGGCATCATCGTTAAGGTCTTAACACTTACTCTGGCATCATGGTTACGGTCTTAACTCTTACTCTGGACTGATAGTTAAGGTCTTAACTCTTACTCTGGACTAATGGGTAAGGTCTTAACTCTTACTCTGGCATCATGGTTAAGGTTTTAACTCTGGCATCATGGTTAAGGTCTTAACTCTTACTCTGGACTAATGGTTAAGGTCTTAACTCTTACTCTGGCATCATGGTTAAGGTCTTAGACTCATACTCTGGCATCATGGTTAAGGTCTTAATTCTTACTCTGGACTAATGGTTAAGGTCTTAACTCTTACTCTGGCATCATGGTTAAGGTCTTAACTCTTACTCTGGCATCATGGTTAATGTCTTAATTCTTACTCTGGACTAATGGTTAAGGTCTTAACTCTTACTGTGGCATCATGGTTAAGGTCTTAGACTCTTACTCTGGACTAATGGTTAAGGTCTTAACTCTTACTCTGGCATCATGGTTAAGGTTTTAACTCTTACTCTGGACTAATGATTAAGGTCTTAGACTCTTACTCTGGACTAATGGTTAAGGTCTTAACTCTTTCTCTGGGCTAATGGTTAAGGTCTTAGACTCTTACTCTGGCATCATGGTTAAGGTCTTAGACTCTTACTCTGGCATCAAGGTTAAGGTCTTAACTCTTTCTCTGGCATCATGGTTAAGGTCTTAACTCTTACTCTGGACTAATGGTTAAGGTCTGAACTCTTACTCTGGACTAATGGTTAAGGTCTTAACTCTTACGCTGGACTCATGGTTAAGGTCTTCACTCTTACTCTGGACTAATGGTTAAGGTCTTAACTCATACTCTGGACTAATGGTTAAGGTCTTAACTCTTACTCTGGCATCATGGTTAAGGTCTTAACTCTTACTCTGTACTCGTGGTTAAGGTCTTAACTCTTACTCTGGCATCATGTTTAAGGTCTTAACTCTTACTCTGGACTAATGGTTAAGGTCTTAACTCTTACTCTGGACTAATGGTTAAGGTCTTAACTCTTACTCTGGCATCATGGTTAAGGTCTTAACTCTTACTCTGGACTAATGGTTAAGGTCTTAACTCTTACTCTGGCATCATGGTTAAGGTCTTAGACTCTTACTCTGGACTAATGGTTAAGGTCTTAACTCTTACTCTGGCATCATGGTTAAGGTCTTAACTCTTACTCTGGACTAATGGTTAAGGTCTTAGACTCTTACTCTGGACAAATGGTTAAGGTCTTAGACTCTTACTCTGGCATCATGGTTAAGGTCTTAGACTCTTACTCTGGCATCAAGGTTAAGGTCTTAACTCTTACTCTGGCATCATGGTTAAGGTCTTAACTCTTACTCTGGACTAATGGTTAAGGTCTGAACTCTTACTCTGGACTAATGGTTAAGGTCTTAACTCTTACTCTGGACTAATGGTTAAGGTCTTAACTCTTACTCTGGACTAATGGTTAAGGTCTTAGACTCTTACTCTCGACTAATGGTTAAGGTCTTAACTCTTACTCTGGCATCATGGTTAAGGTCTTAGACTCTTACTCTGGACTAATGGTTAAGGTCTTAACTCATACTCTGGACTAATGGTTAAGGTCTTAACTCTTACTCTGGCATCAAGGTTGAGTTCTTAACTCTTACTGTGGACTAATGGTTAAGGTCTTAACTCTTACTCTGGCATCATGGTTAAGGTCTTAACACTTACTCTGGATTAATGGTTAAGGTCTTAACTCTTACTCTGGACTAATGGTTAAGGTCTTAACTCTTACTCTGGCATCATCGTTAAGGTCTTAACTCTTACTCTGGCATCATGGTTAAGGTCTTAAATCTTACTCTGGACTAATAGCTAAGGTCTTAACTCTTACTCTGGACTAATGGTTAAGGTCTTAAATCTTACTCTGGACTAATGGTTAAGGTCTTAGTCTCTTACTCTGGCATCATGGTTAAGGTCTTAACTCTTACTCTGAACTAATGGTTAAGGTCTTAACTCTTACTCTGGCATCATGGTTAAGGTCTTAACTCTTACTCTGGCATCATGGTTAAGGTCTTAACTCTTACTCTGGACTAATGGTTAAGGTCTTAACTCTTACTCTGGCATCACAGTTAAGGTCTTAACTCTTACTCTGGACTAATGGTTAAGGTCTTAACTCTTACTCTGGACTAATGGTTAAGGTCTTAACTCTTACTCTAGCATCATGGTTAAGGTCTTAACTCTTACTCTGGACTAATGGTTACGGTCTTAACTCTTACTCTGGCATCATGGTTAAAGTCTTAACTCTTACTCTGGCATCATGGTTAAGGTCTTAACTCTTACTCTGGACTAATAGTTAAGGTCTTAGACTCTTACTCTGGACTAATGGTTAAGGTCTTAACTCTTACTCTGGCATCATGGTTAAGGTCTTAGACTCTTACTCTGGACTAATGGTTAAGGTCTTAACTCTTACTCTGGACTACTTTTTAAGGTCTTAACTCTTACTCTGGAATAATGGTTAAGGTCTTAACTCTTACTCTGGACTAATGGTTAAGGTCTTAACTCTTACTCTGGCATCATGGTTAAGGTCTTAGACACTTACTCTGGAATAATGGTTAAGGTCTTAACTCTTACTCTGGACTAATGGTTAAGGTGTTAACTCTTACTCTGGCATCACGGTTAAGGTCTTAACTCTTACTCTGGAGTAATGATTAAGGTCTTAACTCTTACTCTGGGCTAATGGTTAAGGTCTTAACTCTTACTCTGGACTATTGGTTAAGGTCTTAATTCTTACTCTGGACTAATGGTTAAGGTCTTAACTCTTACTCTGACATCATGGTTAAGGTCTTAGACTCTTACTCTGGACTAATAGTTAAGGTCTTAACTCTTACTCTGGCATCATGGTTAAGGTCTTAACTCTTACTCTGGACTAATGGTTAAGGTCTTAGACTCTTACTCTGGACTAATGGTTAAGGTCTTAACTCTTTCTCTGGGCTAAAAGTTAAGGTCTTAGACTCTTACTCTGGCATTATGGTTAAGGTCTTAGACTCTTACTCTGGCATCAAGGTTAAGGTCTTAACTCTTACTCTGGCATCATGGTTAAGGTCTTAGACTCTTACTCTGGCATCAAGGTTAAGGTCTTAACTCTTACTCTGGCATCATGGTTAAGGTCTTAACTCTTACTCTGGCATCATGGTTAAGGTCTTAACTCTTACTTTGGACTAATGGTTAAGGTCTTAGACTCTTACTCTGGACTAATGGTTAAGGTCTTAACTCTTACTCTGGCATCATGGTTAAGGTCTTAACTCTGGCATCATGGTTAAGGTCTTAACTCTTACTCTGGACTAATGGTTAAGGTCTTAACTCTTAGTCTGGCATCATGGTTAAGGTCTTAACTCTTACTCTGGACTAATGGTTAAGGTCTTAGACTCTTACTCTGGACTAATGGTTAAGGTCTTAAATCTTTCTCTGGGCTAATGGTTAAGGTCTTAGACTCTTACTCTGGCATCAAGGTTAAGGTCTTAACTCTTACTCTGGCATCATGGTTAAGGTCTTAACTCTTACTCTGGACTAATGGTTAAGGTCTTAACTCTTACTCTGGACTAATGGTTAAGGTCCTAACTCTTACTCTGGACTAATGGTTAAGGTCTTAACTCTTACTCTGGGCTAAAGATTAAGGTCTTAACTCTTACTCTGGCATCATCGTTAAGGTCTTAACTCTTACTCTGGCATCATGGTTAAGGTCTTAGACTCTTACTCTGGACTAATGGTTAAGGTCTTAACTCTTACTCTGGACTAATGGTTAAGGTCTTAACTCTTACTCTGGCATCATCGTTAAGGTCTTAACACTTACTCTGGCATCATGGTTACGGTCTTAACTCTTACTCTGGACTAATAGTTAAGGTCTTAACTCTTACTCTGGACTAATGGGTAAGGTCTTAACTCTTACTCTGGCATCATGGTTAAGGTTTTAACTCTGGCATCATGGTTAAGGTCTTAACTCTTACTCTGGACTAATGGTTAAGGTCTTAACTCTTACTCTGGCATCATGGTTAAGGTCTTAGACTCATACTCTGGCATCATGGTTAAGGTCTTAATTCTTACTCTGGACTAATGGTTAAGGTCTTAACTCTTACTCTGGCATCATGGTTAAGGTCTTAACTCTTACTCTGGCATCATGGTTAATGTCTTAATTCTTACTCTGGACTAATGGTTAAGGTCTTAACTCTTACTCTGGCATCATGGTTAAGGTCTTAGACTCTTACTCTGGACTAATGGTTAAGGTCTTAACTCTTACTCTGGCATCATGGTTAAGGTCTTAACTCTTACTCTGGACTAATGATTAAGGTCTTAGACTCTTACTCTGGACTAATGGTTAAGGTCTTAACTCTTTCTCTGGGCTAATGGTTAAGGTCTTAGACTCTTACTCTGGCATCATGGTTAAGGTCTTAGACTCTTACTCTGGCATCAAGGTTAAGGTCTTAACTCTTACTCTGGCATCATGGTTAAGGTCTTAACTCTTACTCTGGACTAATGGTTAAGGTCTGAACTCTTACTCTGGACTAATGGTTAAGGTCTTAACTCTTACTCTGGACTCATGGTTAAGGTCTTAACTCTTACTCTGGACTAATGGTTAAGGTCTTAACTCATACTCTGGACTAATGGTTAAGGTCTTAACTCTTACTCTGGCATCATGGTTAAGGTCTTAACTCTTACTCTGTACTCGTGGTTAAGGTCTTAACTCTTACTCTGGCATCATGTTTAAGGTCTTAACTCTTACTCTGGACTAATGGTTAAGGTCTTAACTCTTACTCTGGACTAATGGTTAAGGTCTTAACTCTTACTCTGGCATCATGGTTAAGGTCTTAACTCTTACTCTGGACTAATGGTTAAGGTCTTAACTCTTCCTCTGGACTAATGGTTAAAGTCTTAACTCTTACTCTGGCATCATGGTTAAGGTCTTAGACTCTTACTCTGGACTAATGGTTAAGGTCTTAACTCTTACTCTGGCATCATGGTTAAGGTCTTAACTCTTACTCTGGACTAATGGTTAAGGTCTTAGACTCTTACTCTGGACTAATGGTTAAGGTCTTAGACTCTTACTCTGGCATCATGGTTAAGGTCTTAGACTCTTACTCTGGCATCAAGGTTAAGGTCTTAACTCTTACTCTGGCATCATGGTTAAGGTCTTAACTCTTACTCTGGACTAATGGTTAAGGTCTGAACTCTTACTCTGGACTAATGGTTAAGGTCTTAACTCTTACTCTGGACTAATGGTTAAGGTCTTAACTCTTACTCTGGACTAATGGTTAAGGTCTTAGACTCTTACTCTCGACTAATGGTTAAGGTCTTAACTCTTACTCTGGCATCATGGTTAAGGTCTTAGACTCTTACTCTGGACTAATGGTTAAGGTCTTAACTCATACTCTGGACTAATGGTTAAGGTCTTAACTCTTACTCTGGCATCAAGGTTGAGTTCTTAACTCTTACTCTGGACTAATGGTTAAGGTCTTAACTCTTACTCTGGCATCATGGTTAAGGTCTTAACACTTACTCTGGATTAATGGTTAAGGTCTTAACTCTTACTCTGGACTAATGGTTAAGGTCTTAACTCTTACTCTGGCATCATCGTTAAGGTCTTAACTCTTACTCTGGCATCATGGTTAAGGTCTTAAATCTTACTCTGGACTAATAGCTAAGGTCTTAACTCTTACTCTGGACTAATGGTTAAGGTCTTAACTCTTACTCTGGACTAATGGTTAAGGTCTTAGTCTCTTACTCTGGCATCATGGTTAAGGTCTTAACTCTTACTCTGAACTAATGGTTAAGGTCTTAACTCTTACTCTGGCATCATGGTTAAGGTCTTAACTCTTACTCTGGCATCATGGTTAAGGTCTTAACTCTTACTCTGGACTAATGGTTAAGGTCTTAACTCTTACTCTGGCATCACAGTTAAGGTCTTAACTCTTACTCTGGACTAATGGTTAAGGTCTTAACTCTTACTCTGGACTAATGGTTAAGGTCTTATCTCTTACTCTAGCATCATGGTTAAGGTCTTAACTCTTACTCTGGACTAATGGTTAAGGTCTTAACTCTTACTCTGGCATCATGGTTAAGGTCTTAACTCTTACTCTGGCATCATGGTTAAGGTCTTAACTCTTACTCTGGACTAATAGTTAAGGTCTTAGACTCTTACTCTGGACTAATGGTTAAGGTCTTAACTCTTACTCTGGCATCATGGTTAAGGTCTTAGACTCTTACTCTGGACTAATGGTTAAGGTCTTAACTCTTACTCTGGACTACTGGTTAAGGTCTTAACTCTTACTCTGGACTAATGGTTAAGGTCTTAACTCTTACTCTGGACTAATGGTTAAGGTCTTAACTCTTACTCTGGACTAATGGTTAAGGTCTTAACTCTTACTCTGGCATCATGGTTAAGGTCTTAGACACTTACTCTGGAATAATGGTTAAGGTCTTAACTCTTACTCTGGACTAATGGTTAAGGTGTTAACTCTTACTCTGGCATCACGGTTAAGGTCTTAACTCTTACTCTGGAGTAATGATTAAGGTCTTAACTCTTACTCTGGGCTAATGGTTAAGGTCTTAACTCTTACTCTGGACTATTGGTTAAGGTCTTAATTCTTACTCTGGACTAATGGTTAAGGCCTTAGACTCTTACTCTGGCATCATGGTGAAGGTCTTAACTCTTACTCTGAACTAATGGTTAAGGTCTTAACTCTTACTCTGGTATCATGGTTTAGTTCGTAACTCTTACTGTGGCCTATTGGTTAAGGTCCTAACTCTTACTCTGGCATCATGGTTAATGTCTTAACTCTTACTCTGGCATCATGGTTAAGGTCCTAACTCTTACTATGGACTAATGGTTAAGGTCTTAACTCTTACTCTTGCATCACGGTTAAGGTCTTAACTCTTACTCTGGACTAATGGTTAAGGTCTTAACTCTTACTCTGGGCTAATGGTTAAGGTCTTAAATCCTACTCTGGACTAATGGTTAAGGTCTTAACTCTTACTCTGGACCAATGGTTAAGGTCTTAACTCTTACTCTGGACTAATGGTTAAGGTATTAATTCTTACTCTGGGCTAAAGATTAAGGTCTTAACTCTTACTCTGGCATCATGGTTAAGGTCTTAACTCTTACTCTGGCATCATGGTTAAGTTCTTAACTCTTACTCTGGACTAATGGTTAAGGTCTTAACTCTTACTCTGGCATCACGGTTAAGGTCTTAACTCTTACTCTGGACTAATGGTTAAGGTCTTAACTCTTACTCTGGACTAATGGTTAAGGTCTTAACTCTTACTCTAGCATCATGGTTAAGGTCTTAACTCTTACTCTGGACTAATGGTTAAGGTCTTAACTCTTACTCTGGCATCATGGTTAAGGTCTTAACTCTTACTCTGGCATCATGGTTAAGGTCTTAGACTCTTACTCTGGACAAATGGTTAAGGTCTTAACTCTTACTCTGGACTAATGGTTAAGGTCTTAACTCTTACTCTGAACTAATTGTTAAGGTCTTAACTCTTACTCTGGCATCATGGTTAAGGTCTTAGACTCTTACTCTGGAATAATGGTTAAGGTCTTAACTCTTACTCTGGACTAATGGTTAAGGTCTTAACTCTTACTCTGGCATCATGGTTAAGGTCTTAACTCCTACTCTTTACTAATGGTTAAGGTCTTAACTCTTACTCTGGGCTAATGATTAAGGTCTTAACTCTTACTCTGGCATCATGGTTAAGGTCTTAACTCTTACTCTGGACTAATGGTTAAGGAGGTAACTCTTACTATGGACTAATGGTTAAGGTCTTAACTCTTACTCTAGACTAATGGTTAAGGTTTAACTCTTACTCTGGCATCATGGTTAAGGTCTTCGACTCTTTCTCTGGGCTAATGATTAAGGTCTTAACTCTTACTCTGGCATCATGGGTAAGGTCTTAACTCTTACTCTGGACTAATGGTTAAGGTCTTAACTCTTACTCTGGACTAATGGTTAAGGTCTTAACTCTTACTCTAGACTAATGGTTAAGGTTTTAACTCTTACTCTGGCATCATGGTTAAGTTCCTAACTCTTACTGTGGCCTATTGGTTAAGGTCCTAACTCTTACTCTGGATTAATGGTTAAGGTCTTAACTCTTACTCTGGCATCATGGTTAAGGTCTTAGACACTTACTCTGGACTAATAGTTAAGGTCTTAACTCTTACTCTGGCATCATGGTTAAGGTCTTAACTCTTACTCTGGACTAATGGTTAAGGTCTTAGACTCTTACTCTGGACTAATGGTTAAGGTCTTAACTCTTTCTCTGGGCTAATGGTTAAGGTCTTAGACTCTTACTCTGGCATCATGGTTAAGGTCTTAGACTATTACTCTGGCATCAAGGTTAAGGTCTTAACTCTTACTCTGGCATCATGGTTACGGTCTTAGACTCTTACTCTGGCATCAAGGTTAAGGTCTTAACTCTTACTCTGGCATCATGGTTAAGGTCTTAACTCTTATTCTGGCATCATGGTTAAGGTCCTAACTCTTACTCTGGACTAATGGTTAAGGTCTTAACACTTACTCTGGATTAATGGTTAAGATCTTAACTCTTACTCTGGCATCATCGTTAAGGTCTTAACTCTTGCTCTGGCATCATGGTTAAGGTCTTAGACTCTTACTCTGGACTAATGGTTAAGGTCTAAACTCTTACTCTGGACTAATGGTTAAGGTCTTAACTCTTACTCTGGCATCATCGTTAAGGTCTTAACACTTACTCTGGCATCATGGTTAAGGTCTTAACTCTTACTCTGGACTAATAGTTAAGGTCTTAACTCTTACTCTGGGCTAATGGTTAAGGTCTTAATTCTTACTCTGGACTAATGGTTAAGGTTTTAACTCTTACTCTGGCATCATGGTTAAGGTCTTAACTCTTACTCTGGACTAATGGTTAAGGTCTTAACTCTTACTCTGGACTATTGGTTAAGGTCTTAACTCTTACTCTGGCATCATGGTTAAGGTCTTAACTCTTACTCTGGCATCATGGTTAAGGTCTTAACTCTTACTCTGGACTAATGGTTAAGGTCTTAACTCTTACTCTGGCATCACAGTTAAGGTCTTAACTCTTACTCTGGACTAATGGTTAAGGTCTTAACTCTTACTCTGGACTAATGGTTAAGGTCTTATCTCTTACTCTAGCATCATGGTTAAGGTCTTAACTCTTACTCTGGACTAATGGTTAAGGTCTTAACTCTTACTCTGGCATCATGGTTAAGGTCTTAACTCTTACTCTGGCATCATGGTTAAGGTCTTAACTCTTACTCTGGACTAATAGTTAAGGTCTTAGACTCTTACTCTGGACTAATGGTTAAGGTCTTAACTCTTACTCTGGCATCATGGTTAAGGTCTTAGACTCTTACTCTGGACTAATGGTTAAGGTCTTAACTCTTACTCTGGACTACTGGTTAAGGTCTTAACTCTTACTCTGGACTAATGGTTAAGGTCTTAACTCTTACTCTGGACTAATGGTTAAGGTCTTAACTCTTACTCTGGACTAATGGTTAAGGTCTTAACTCTTACTCTGGCATCATGGTTAAGGTCTTAGACACTTACTCTGGAATAATGGTTAAGGTCTTAACTCTTACTCTGGACTAATGGTTAAGGTGTTAACTCTTACTCTGGCATCACGGTTAAGGTCTTAACTCTTACTCTGGAGTAATGATTAAGGTCTTAACTCTTACTCTGGGCTAATGGTTAAGGTCTTAACTCTTACTCTGGACTATTGGTTAAGGTCTTAATTCTTACTCTGGACTAATGGTTAAGGCCTTAGACTCTTACTCTGGCATCATGGTGAAGGTCTTAACTCTTACTCTGAACTAATGGTTAAGGTCTTAACTCTTACTCTGGTATCATGGTTTAGTTCGTAACTCTTACTGTGGCCTATTGGTTAAGGTCCTAACTCTTACTCTGGCATCATGGTTAATGTCTTAACTCTTACTCTGGCATCATGGTTAAGGTCCTAACTCTTACTATGGACTAATGGTTAAGGTCTTAACTCTTACTCTTGCATCACGGTTAAGGTCTTAACTCTTACTCTGGACTAATGGTTAAGGTCTTAACTCTTACTCTGGGCTAATGGTTAAGGTCTTAAATCCTACTCTGGACTAATGGTTAAGGTCTTAACTCTTACTCTGGACCAATGGTTAAGGTCTTAACTCTTACTCTGGACTAATGGTTAAGGTCTTAATTCTTACTCTGGGCTAAAGATTAAGGTCTTAACTCTTACTCTGGCATCATGGTTAAGGTCTTAACTCTTACTCTGGCATCATGGTTAAGTTCTTAACTCTTACTCTGGACTAATGGTTAAGGTCTTAACTCTTACTCTGGCATCACGGTTAAGGTCTTAACTCTTACTCTGGACTAATGGTTAAGGTCTTAACTCTTACTCTGGACTAATGGTTAAGGTCTTAACTCTTACTCTAGCATCATGGTTAAGGTCTTAACTCTTACTCTGGACTAATGGTTAAGGTCTTAACTCTTACTCTGGCATCATGGTTAAGGTCTTAACTCTTACTCTGGCATCATGGTTAAGGTCTTAGACTCTTACTCTGGACAAATGGTTAAGGTCTTAACTCTTACTCTGGACTAATGGTTAAGGTCTTAACTCTTACTCTGAACTAATTGTTAAGGTCTTAACTCTTACTCTGGCATCATGGTTAAGGTCTTAGACTCTTACTCTGGAATAATGGTTAAGGTCTTAACTCTTACTCTGGACTAATGGTTAAGGTCTTAACTCTTACTCTGGCATCATGGTTAAGGTCTTAACTCCTACTCTTTACTAATGGTTAAGGTCTTAACTCTTACTCTGGGCTAATGATTAAGGTCTTAACTCTTACTCTGGCATCATGGTTAAGGTCTTAACTCTTACTCTGGACTAATGGTTAAGGAGGTAACTCTTACTATGGACTAATGGTTAAGGTCTTAACTCTTACTCTAGACTAATGGTTAAGGTTTAACTCTTACTCTGGCATCATGGTTAAGGTCTTCGACTCTTTCTCTGGGCTAATGATTAAGGTCTTAACTCTTACTCTGGCATCATGGGTAAGGTCTTAACTCTTACTCTGGACTAATGGTTAAGGTCTTAACTCTTACTCTGGACTAATGGTTAAGGTCTTAACTCTTACTCTAGACTAATGGTTAAGGTTTTAACTCTTACTCTGGCATCATGGTTAAGTTCCTAACTCTTACTGTGGCCTATTGGTTAAGGTCCTAACTCTTACTCTGGATTAATGGTTAAGGTCTTAACTCTTACTCTGGCATCATGGTTAAGGTCTTAGACACTTACTCTGGACTAATAGTTAAGGTCTTAACTCTTACTCTGGCATCATGGTTAAGGTCTTAACTCTTACTCTGGACTAATGGTTAAGGTCTTAGACTCTTACTCTGGACTAATGGTTAAGGTCTTAACTCTTTCTCTGGGCTAATGGTTAAGGTCTTAGACTCTTACTCTGGCATCATGGTTAAGGTCTTAGACTATTACTCTGGCATCAAGGTTAAGGTCTTAACTCTTACTCTGGCATCATGGTTACGGTCTTAGACTCTTACTCTGGCATCAAGGTTAAGGTCTTAACTCTTACTCTGGCATCATGGTTAAGGTCTTAACTCTTATTCTGGCATCATGGTTAAGGTCCTAACTCTTACTCTGGACTAATGGTTAAGGTCTTAACACTTACTCTGGATTAATGGTTAAGATCTTAACTCTTACTCTGGCATCATCGTTAAGGTCTTAACTCTTGCTCTGGCATCATGGTTAAGGTCTTAGACTCTTACTCTGGACTAATGGTTAAGGTCTAAACTCTTACTCTGGACTAATGGTTAAGGTCTTAACTCTTACTCTGGCATCATCGTTAAGGTCTTAACACTTACTCTGGCATCATGGTTAAGGTCTTAACTCTTACTCTGGACTAATAGTTAAGGTCTTAACTCTTACTCTGGACTAATGGTTAAGGTATTAACTCTTACTCTGGCATCATGGTTAAGGTCTTAACTCTGGCATCATGGTTAAGGTCTTAACTCTTACTCTGGACTAATGGTTAAGGTCTTAACTCTTACTCTGGCATCATGGTTAAGGTCTTAGACTCATACGCTGGCATCATGGTTAAGGTCTTAACTCTTACTCTGGACTAATGGTTAAGGTCTTAACTCTTACTCTGGCATCATGGTTAAGGTCTTATCTCTTACTCTGGCATCATGGTTAAGGTCTTAACTCTTACTCTGGACTAATGGTTAAGGTCTTAACTCTTACTCTGGCATCATGGTTAAGGTCTTAGACTCTTACTCTGGACTAATGGTTAAGGTCTTAACTCTTACTCTGGCATCATGGTTAAGGTCTTAACTCTTACTCTGGACTAATGAGTAAGGTCTTAGACTCTTACTCTGGACTAATGGTTAAGGTCTTAACTCTTTCTCTGGGCTAATGGTTAAGGTCTTAGACTCTTACTCTGGCATCATGGTTAAGGTCTTAGACTCTTACTCTGGCATCATGGTTAAGGTCTTAACTCTTACTCTGGACTAATGGTTAAGGTCTTAACTCATACTCTGGACTAATGGTTAAGGTCTTAACTCTTACTCTGGCATCATGGTTAAGGTCTTAACTCTTACTCTGTACTCGTGGTTAAGGTCTTAACTCCTACTCTGGCATCATGTTTAAGGTCTTAACTCTTACTCTGGACTAATGGTTAAGGTCTTAACTCTTACTCTGGACTAATGGTTAAGGTCTTAACTCTTACTCTGGCATCATGGTTAAGGTCTTAACTCTTACTCTGGACTAATGGTTAAGGTCTTAACTCTTACTCTGGACTAATGGTTAAGGTGTTTACTCTAACTCTGGCATCATGGTTAAGGTCTTAGACTTTTACTCTGGACTAATGGTTAAGGTCTTAACTCTTACTCTGGCATCATGGTTAAGGTCTTAACTCTTACTCTGGACTAATGGTTAAGGTCTTAGACTCTTACTCTGGACTAATGGTTAAGGTCTTAACTCTTTCTCTGGGCTAATGGTTAAGGTCTTAGACTCTTCCTCTGGCATCATGGTTAAGGTCTTAGACTCTTACTCTGGCATCAAGGTTAAGGTCTTAACTCTTACTCTGGCATCATGGTTAAGGTCTTAACTCTTACTCTGGACTAATGGTTAAGGTCTGAACTCTTACTCTGGACTAATGGTTAAGGTCTTAACTCTTACCCTGGACTAATGGTTAAGGTCTTAACTCTTACTCTGGCATCATGGTTAAGGTCTTAGACACTTACTCTGGAATAATGGTTAAGGTCTTAACTCTTACTCTGGACTAATGGTTAAGGTGTTAACTCTTACTCTGGCATCACGGTTAAGGTCTTAACTCTTACTCTGGAGTAATGATTAAGGTCTTAACTCTTACTCTGGGCTAATGGTTAAGGTCTTAACTCTTACTCTGGACTAATGGTTAAGGTCTTAACTCTTACTCTGGCATCATGGTTAAGGTCTTAACTCTTACTCTGGACTAATGGTTAAGGTCTTAACTCTTACTCTGGACTAATGGTTAAGGTCTTAACTCTTACTCTGGCATCATGGTTAAGGTCTTAGACTCTTACTCTGTACTAGTGGTTAAGGTCTTAACTCTTACTCTGGCATCATGGTTAAGGTCTTAACTCTTACTCTGGACTAATGGTTAAGGTCTTAGACTCTTACTCTGGGCTAATGGTTAAGGTCTTAACTCTTTCTCTGGGCTAATGGTTAAGGCCTTAGACTCTTACTCTGGCATCATGGTTAAGGTCCTAGACTCTTACTCTGGCATCAAGGTTAAGGTCTTAACTCTTACTCTGGAATCATGGTTAAGGTCTTAACTTTTACTCTGGACTAATGGTTAAGGTCTGAACTCTTACTCTGGACTAATGGTTAAGGTCTTAGACTCTTACTCTCGACTAATGGTTAAGGTCTTAACTCTTACTCTGGCATCATGGTTAAGGTCTTAGACTCTTACTCTCGACTAATGGTTAAGGTCTTAACTCATACTCTGGACTAATGGTTAAGGTCTTAGACTCTTTCTCTGGACTAATGGTTAAGGTCTCAACTCTTACTCTGGACTAATGGTTAAGGTCTTAACTCTTACTCTGGACTAATGGTTAAGGTCTTAACTCTTACTCTGGCATCATTGTTAAGGTCTTAACTCTTACTCTGGACTAATGGTTAAGGTCTTAACTCTTACTCTGGCATCATGGTTAAGGTCTTAACTCTTACTCTGGACTAATGGTTAAGGTCTTAACTCTTACTCTGGCATCATGGTTAAGGTCTTAACACTTACTCTGGACTAATGGTTAAGGTCTTAACTCTTACTCTGGCATCATCGTTAAGGTCTTAACTCTTACTCTGGCATCATGGTTAAGGTCTTAGACTCTTACTCTGGACTAATGGATAAGGTCTTAACTCTTACTCTGGACTAATGGTTAAGGTCTTAACTCTTACTCTGGCATCATCGTTAAGGTCTTAACTCTTACTCTGGCATCATCGTTAAGGTCTTAACTCTTACTCTGGACTAATGGTTAAGGTCTTAACTCTTACTCTGGTCTAATGGTTAAGGTCTTAACTCTTACTCTGGCATCATGGTTAAGGTCTTAACTCTGGCATCATGGTTAAGGTCTTAACTCTTACTCTGGACTAATGGTTAAGGTCTTAACTCTTACTCTGGGCTAATGGTTAAGGTCTTAACTCTTACTCTGGACTAATGGTTAAGGTCTTAGACTCTTACTCTGGCATCATGGATAAGGTCTTAGACTCTTACTCTGGACTACTGGTTAATGTCTTAATTCTTGCTCTGGCGTCATGGTTAAGGTCTTAACTCTCACTCTGGCATCATGGTTAAGGTCTTAACTCTTACTCTGTACTCATGGTTAAGGTCTTAACTCTTACTCTGGCATCATGGTTAAGGTCTTAACTCTTACTCTGGACTAATGGGTAAGGTCTTAACTCTTACTCTGGACTAATGGTTAAGGTCTTAACTCTTACTCTGGCATCATGGTTAAGGTCTTAACTCTTACTCTGGACTAATGGTTAAGGTCTTAACTCTTACTCTGGCATCATGGTTAAGGTCTTAACTCTTACTCTGGACTAATGGCTAAGGTCTTAGACTCTTACTCTGGACTAATGGTTAAGGTCTTAACTCTTTCTCTGGGCTAATGGTTAAGGTCTTAGACTCTTACTCTGGCATCATGGTTAAGGTCTTAGACACTTACTCTGGCATCAAGGTTAAGGTCTTAACTCTTACTCTGGCATCATGGTTAAGGTCTTAACTCTTACTCTGGACTAAGGGTTAAGGTCTGAACTCTTACTCTGGACTAATGGTTAAGGTCTTAACTCTTACTCTGGACTACTGGTTAAGGTCTTAGACTCTTACTCTCGACTAATGGTTAAGGTCTTAACTCATACTCTGGAATCATGGTTAAGGTCTTAGACTCTTACTCTGGACTAATGGTTAAAGTCTTAACTCATACTCTGGACTAATGGTTAAGGTCTTAGACTCTTTCTCTGGACTAATGGTTAAGGTCTTAACTCTTACTCTGGACTAATGGTTAAGGTCTTAACTCTTACTCTGGACTAATGGTTAAGGTCTTAACTCTTACTCTGGCATCATGGTTAAGGTCTTAACTCTTACTCTGGACTAATGGTTAAGGTCTTAACTCTTACTCTGGCATCATGGTTAAGGTCTTAACTCTTACTCTGGACTAATGGTTAAGGTCTTAACTCTTACTCTGGCATCATGGTTAAGGTCTTAGACTCTTACTCTGGACTAATGGTTAAGGTCTTAACGCTTACTCTGGGCTAATGATTAAGGTCTTAACTCTTACTCTGGACTAACGGTTAAGGTCTTATCTCTTACTCTGGAAAAATTGTTAAGGTCTTAGACTCTTACTCTGGCATCATGGATAAGGTCTTAGACTCTTACTCTGGACTACTGGTTAATGTCTTAACTCTTACTCTGGCGTCATGGTTAAGGTCTTAACTCTCACTCTGGCATCATGGTTAAGGTCTTAACTCTTACTCTGGCATCATGGTTAAGGTCTTAGACTCTTACTCTGGACTAATGGTTAAGGTCTTAACTCATACTCTGGACTAATGGTTAAGGTCTTAACTCTTACTATGGCATCATGGTTAAGGTCTTAACTCTTACTCTGGACTAATGGTTAAGGTCTTAACTCTTACTCTGGCATCAAGGTTGAGGTCTTAACTCTTACTCTGGACTAATGGTTAAGGTCTTAACTCTTACTCTGGCATCATGGTTAAGGTCTTAACTCTTACTCTGGACTAATAGCTAATGTCTTAACTCTTATTCTGGACTAATGGTTAAGGTCTTAACTCTTACTCTGGCATCATGGTTAAGGTCTTAACTCTGGCATCATGGTTAAGGTATTAACTCTTACTCTGGACTAATGGTTAAGGTCTTAACTCTTACTCTGGCATCATGGTTAAGGTCTTAGACTCATACTCTGGCATCATGGTTAAGGTCTTAACTCTTACTCTGGACTAATGGTTAAGGTCTTAACTCTTCCTCTGGCATCATGGTTAAGGTCTTAACTCTTACTCTGGCATCATGGTTAAGGTCTTAACTCTTACTCTGGACCAATGGTTAAGGTCTTAACTCTTACTCTGGGCTAATGGTTAAGGTCTTAACTCTTACTCTAGCATCATGGTTAAGGTCTTAACTCTTACTCTTGACTAATGGTTAAGGTCTTAACTCTTACTCTGGCATCATGGTTAAGGTCTTAACTCTTACTCTGGCATCATGGTTAAGGTCTTAACTCTTACTCTGGACTAATGGTTAAGGTCTTAACTCTTACTCTGGCATCATGGTTAAGGTCTTAGACTCTTACTCTGGACTAATGGTTAAGGTCTTAACTCTTACTCTGGACTAATGGTTAAGGTCTTAACTCTTACTCTGAACTAATGGTTAAGGTCTTAACTCTTACTCTGGCATCATGGTTAAGGTCTTAGACTCTTACTCTGGAATAATGGTTAAGGTCTTAACTCTTACTCTGGACTAATGGTTAAGGTCTTAACTCTTACTCTGGGCTAATGATTAAGGTCTTAACTCTTACTCTGGCATCATGGTTAAGGTCTTAACTCTTACTCTGGCATCATGGTTAAGGTCTTAACTCTTACTCTGTACTCATGGTTAAGGTCTTAACTCTTACTCTGGACTAATGGTTAAGGTCTTAACTCTTACTCTGGCTTCAAGGTTGAGGTCTTAACTCTTACTCTGGACTAATGGTTAAGGTCTTAACTCTTACTCTGGCATCATGGTTAAGGTCTTAACACTCTGGATTAATGGTTAAGGTCTTAACTCTTACTCTGGCATCATTGTTAAGGTCTTAACTCTTACTCTGGCATCATGGTTAAGGTATTAGACTCTTACTCTGGACTAATGGGTAAGGTCTTAACTCTTACTCTGGACTAATGGTTAAGGTCTTAACTCTTACTCTGGCATCATGGTTAAGGTCTTAACTCTTACTCTGGACTAATAGCTAATGTCTTAACTCTTACTCTGGACTAATGGTTAAGGTCTTAACTCTTACTCTGGCATCATGGTTAAGGCCTTAACTCTGGCATCATGGTTAAGGTATTAACTCTTACTCTGGACTAATGGTTAAGGTCTTAACTCTTACTCTGGCATCATGGTTAAGGTCTTAGACTCATACTCTGGCATCATGGTTAAGGTCTTAACTCTTACTCTGGACTAATGGTTAAGGTCTTAACTCTTCCTCTGGCATCATGGTTAAGGTCTTAACTCTTACTCTGGCATCATGGTTAAGGTCTTAACTCTTACTCTGGACCAATGGTTAAGGTCTTAACTCTTACTCTGGGCTAATGGTTAAGGTCTTAACTCTTACTCTAGCATCATGGTTAAGGTCTTAACTCTTACTCTGGACTAATGGTTAAGGTCTTAACTCTTACTCTGGCATCATGGTTAAGGTCTTAACTCTTACTCTGGCATCATGGTTAAGGTCTTAACTCTTACTCTGGACTAATGGTTAAGGTCTTAACTCTTACTCTGGCATCATGGTTAAGGTCTTAGACTCTTACTCTGGACTAATGGTTAAGGTCTTAACTCTTACTCTGGACTAATGGTTAAGGTCTTAACTCTTACTCTGGACTAATGGTTAAGGTCTTAACTCTTACTCTGAACTAATGGTTAAGGTCTTAACTCTTACTCTGGCATCATGGTTAAGGTCTTAGACTCTTACTCTGTACTCATGGTTAAGGTCTTAACTCTTACTCTGGCATCATGGTTAAGGTCTTAACTCTTACTCTGGACTACTGGTTAAGGTCTTAACTCTTACTCTGGACTAATGGTTAAGGTCTTAACTCTTACTCTGGCATCATGGTTAAGGTCTTAACACTTACTCTGGATTAATGGTTAAGGTCTTAACTCTTACTCTGGCATCATTGTTAAGGTCTTAACTCTTACTCTGGCATCATGGTTAAGGTCTTAGACACTTACTCTGGATTAATGGTTAAGGTCTTAACTCTTACTCTGGCATCATTGTTAAGGTCTTAACTCTTACTCTGGCATCATGGTTAAGGTCTTAGACTCTTACTCTGGACTAATGGTTAAGGTCTTAACTCTTACTCTGGACTAATGGTTAAGGTCTTAACTCTTACTCTGGCATCATCGTTAAGGTCTTAACTCTTACTCTGGCATCATGGTTAAGGTCTTAACTCTTACTCTGGACTAATAGCTAAGGTCTTAACTCTTACTCTGGACTAATGGTTAAGGTCTTAACTCTTACTCTGGCATCATGGTTAAGGTCTTAACTCTGGCATCATGGTTAAGGTCTTAACTCTTACTCTGGACTAATGGTTAAGGTCTTAACTCTTACTCTGGCATCATGGTTAAGGTCTTAGACTCATACTCTGGCATCATGGTTAAAGTCTTAACTCTTACTCTGGACTAATGGTTAAGGTCTTAACTCTTCCTCTGGCATCATGGTTAAGGTCTTAACTCTTAGTCTGGCATCATGGTTAAGGTCTTAACTCTTACTCTGGACTAATGGTTAAGGTCTTAACTCTTACTCTGGGCTAATGGTTAAGGTCTTAACTCTTACTCTGGACTAATGGTTAAGGTCTTAGACTCTTACTCTGGCATCATGGATAAGGTCTTAGACTCTTACTCTGGACTACTGGTTAATGTCTTAACTCTTGTTGCCCAGTCAGTTTCAGTTGACGGTCATAAAAAGGGTATGACACCGTCTAGTGATTCAGCAGGTCCTGTAAAAGGGACATGCAACTCTTGTAAACAGCCAGGTCATTATATACACGATTGTCCAGTTTTAAAACATAATATCGCCACAGGTAAAACACAGGAAAGACCACGGCCACCTAGACAGGATCAGAACCAACAACAAGCCCCGCAGCATGCACAGTCCATGCCAGCCCCACAACAGTCCATGCCAGCTCCACAACGGAACGTAGTCACATCACAGCAGCAGCCTATTGCTGCCACACAAGCAACAACGCAACAGATGTACCAGTATGCACAAACTGACTATCCCGATTATCAGCGATACACATGAAATAGCCTAGAGAGGGAAGTTGGCTTACCCCTTATCGAGGTTCCTGTAGATCAAGAGGGACCTTATGTACATAGTGAACTATTAGGCCAGGACAGAAAGTTTTTACTTGATACAGGGGCAAGCAGAACAACGATACGACGCAGTGAAGTTCCAGGGGCACCCCTCTCAGGCTCACAGAATATTTCCCTTGGTTTTTCAGGAAAACCTATCATTAATGAAGTATCACAACCTCTTCCACTCACGGTTGGTCCGTTGACACGAACTACAGATTTATTGCTTACTAAATCATGTCCAGAAAACCTGTTAGGTATAAAAACATTGAAAGCTCTAGGAGCTGTAATATGTTGTTCTCCGGAAGGAGTAAGATTATTTTTACGTGATTTCAAAGGGCACTATGTGTCCAGAGACATGGATCACCGACTGCAGAATTTACCTACACATTTATGGGCACAAGGCCCCACTGATGTTGGTTGCATGAACATTACACCATATCGAGTCACACTAAAGGCAGGAGTGGTACTCCCACGAATGCGACAATACAAGTTACCTCCAGATGCTGTAGTGGCTTTACTGCAAATCATTGACGAGCTTATTGCCCAAGGAGTGGTTGTGGAAACCGACTCCAATGTATGTAATTCCCCGATAATTCCGATTCTTAAACGAACTGATCCAAAAGCTCCGCCAGTATATCGATTAGTTATTGATCTGCGCAAATTAAATAAATGCATTGTACCACAATACCCCGTGGTCCCAGACATTTCTTCATTACTGACAGCCATTGACTCCGAAGCAACATTCTTTACTGTAATTGATCTCAAGAATGCCTTTTTCAGTGTCCCAATAGATCCGGAAAGCCAATACTTGTTCGGATTCAGTTTAAATGGACGAAGTTTTAAATTCACACGCGCACCTCAAGGATTCACAGAAAGCCCCAGCATCTATAGCCAAGCACTGAAACGAGAACTTGACAGTATCCATATGCCAGTCAACACTGCCTTGCTTCAATATGTCGATGATCTGCTGATCACCGCTCGAAGCGAACCTGAATGTGAGAAGGCATCACTGACGGTTTTACAATTTCTGGCCGAAAAGGGGCACAAGGTGTCCCCTTCTAAGCTGCAATTCTGTGTCCAGCAAGTTGTTTATCTTGGGCACTCGCTGTCCAAGGAGGGAAGACAGCTTACACCTGATCGCATCCAGTTAATTGCTAACATGCCAATACCCAAGACACAAAAGGAGGTGCGGGCTTTTATAGGCCTCACTTCATACTGTAGGCAGTGGATCCCTCAATATGCATTTCTAGCAAAACCACTCATTCAGCTAACAACACAAGAGGCAGCCACGTCGACTGTCCTCCCTTGGACTCAGGAACATACACAAGCTTTTGAAAACTTAAAGAAAGCTTTATGTCAAGCACCTGTTTTAGCAACACCATGTTACAATAAACATTTTACACTCTTTGTTACAGAACGCAAAGGTACTGCCTTGTCAGTACTCACTCAGGAACAAGCAGGATCACACAAACCATGTGCCTATTTCTCTAGTACGTTAGACCCCGTAGCTCAGGCTCTTCCTGCGTGCCTGAAATCAGTGGCAGCAACAGCTTTAGCAATCAGACAAAGCGATGCCATAGTGTTAGGACATCCATTGACAGTACAGGTACCACATGCAGTAGAGGTTCTTTTGAACCGAACGCAAACACAACACTTGACTATAGCCAGACTTACAGGTTACGAATTGACATTGTTCCAGCCACACATAGAAATCAGACGTTGTAGTACATTAAATCCTGCCACACTTTTGCCAGTAAACGGAACAGACCCACTAGCACATGATTGTAGTGAAGTTATTACTATCACGACGAAACCCAGACAAGACTTGACAGATGTCCCATTGTCAGATCCAGACCTGACATTGTATGTAGATGGTTCATGCATGAGAACAAGTACAGGAGAGTTAGTGGCCGCGTATGCAGTCACCACAGACACTGAAATCATTGAAACAAATTGTATTAACACTTTGTCAGCTCAAGCAGCAGAGCTCATCGCTCTGACACAAGCCTGTATCCAAGCCACAAATAAGAAAGTCAACATATACACAGATTCACGTTATGCATTTGGAGTCGTCCATGACTTCGGCGTGCTGTGGCGAGAGAGAGGTTATTTAACTTCTCACGGTGCCCACATCCAACACGGTCCCCTCATTCAAGCTTTATTAGATGCAATTCATCTACCCACTGCAATATCGATTATGAAATGTAAAGCCCATACGAAAGTTACCGATATCATTTCTCAAGGCAATGACCTAGCTGACAGAACAGCTAAACAGACTGCTCAAACTCACACAACTGACGTGACAAAGACAATAGTCCCGACATCAACACATTGCATGACAGTTAAGGATCCCGCTCTTGATGTAATTGACATACAGACACATGCTACACCAGATGAAATAAAGAAATGGACTGAATTAGGAGGGATCCAAACGGATCAAGGATGGATGACGAAGGAAAAATCTATATGGTTTCTTCCTGACTCTATGGTTCAAGTCATCATTAACACAATACATAGTCCAGCGCACCTAGGAGAAAAAGCTATGCTAGACAGCATTCAACACATTTGGTTCAACAAACATTTACGAGCAGCAGCTAAACAAAAAGTTCGTACCTGTATGATCTGTTGCCAGTTTAACCCAGGTAAAAGCATTCCCGTAGAACAGGGTGGATTTCAGCCTCCTGATCACCCTTTTGAAGTCCTCCAGATGGATTATATCCAGATGGAACGATGTCGAGGATTCAAATATGTTCTCGTAGTTGTCTGTGCTCTTTCCCGTTGGACCGAAGCCTACCCGGTTTCAGATTACACTGCCCCGACTACTGCCAAACAGTTAGTTCGAGAATTCTTCCCACGGTATGGTTTACCACGTGTTGTCTACTCAGATAACGGCCAGCCGTTCTCATCCGAACTGATGAAACACGTTTCACTTTTGTTAGGTTACCAATGGAAGTTCCACTGTGTCCGACACCCCGAGGCAGCAGGTCTCGTGGAACGCCATAATCAAACTCTGAAAATTAGATTGTCCAAAATATGCAGAGAAAAAGGTGTCGATTGGGTAGTAGCCTTACCAGTTGCACTCTTTTACATGAGAATGGTAGCACATTCTCGAACAGGGCTATCCCCGTATGAAGTGGTCTTCGGTAGACCACCAAATATGTGGGGGACGCCTATACCTCGTAAAATAACTGATGTTGACTGTAATATGCTGACAGATTACCTGGCTTCCTTGATGTCTGCACTACAATCTTGTCGTTCACAGGTAGCTGCAGCTTTTCCCGATAACACCGAGGTAAAACCCCATGACGTAGTTCCCGGGGACCTGGTGCTGGTACGGAATTTTGACCGGAAGACCCAGCTGGATCCCAGGTGGAAATCGCCTCAACTTGTTCTGCTAACCACAAGAACAGCCGTGAAGATCGAGGGTCGTAAAGGGTGGTTACACTCAAGTCATATCAAGAAATTTCATGGACTACCATCTGATGTGAACATTACGCCCTGCATTTCTTCACAGATTGATTCAAAACTCCCCTTGGTTGAACAATCCGATACAGAACTGTACAAACTAAAATTAAGGTCTAGCAAGTCAGACAATTTGATTGTTTAAGTCCTCTCCAAGGTGAATCGGTTGAATTTGTCTCTGACATGTATCCTCTAGACCTGAATAGAGAAAGAAATCGACAGATGCAACAGAAAAAGCATGCGTATTGTAAATCACTGCGTAGTCATTGCACAGTAACCTTATTAATTTTGTTTTTCTTAAGTCTTCTGATCATCGCCGCAAGTATATTGCTTCATATATATTACCCTATTTCTAAAAGTGCTTACAATGTTACTGCTGAACATTCTTTTAGTGAATTACCCCCGCATGAGTTGTCCTATAGATTTGCGCTGCGCAATAACACTTTCATTAGTATGTTACATCATTCCCATCAGACCAGCAATGCTACCAATTGTTGGATATGTGGCCGACTCCCTCCCTATCAGAATTATAAGGGAGTTCTGCCTCTCTTTCCGTATCCGTTCACACACAATGGCTCCTGTGGAGCATGGTTTAGTTTAATTAATTCCTTAGATTCAAATTCAGTAGTCTATCAAGACAATTGGGTATGGGGAAACCTGAACCTAGTTTTACTCAAAGTCTGCTACCCTAACAAGGAGGGACTTCCCAAAAGAACAGGAACTGATCTAGAAAATGAAGTATATGGATTAGGTAACTTTACGCTTAACCTCATGATTCTGAATGTTGAATCAGAAGCTACACCAATCTTGCCCGCTATGTCAGTATTTCCAGTTAAAGGTGAATTGTGTGTAAGAAAGAATGGTTCAATACATATGGGCCATAGTAAATGCACCACTGTAATAGAATTCAGTGATCAAGGCAAATCTACATTTAGAGCTTCCCGTCATTCCTACTTTGTATGTGGTCAGACCGCATATATACGTTTACCTTTAGATTGGGATGGTACCTATTACATCGCATTCCTTTTACCACCTGTTTTCCTAGCCCCTCCTGATTATCACAGAAATACTCATTTAGTACACAATAGAGAACGGAGAGATCTCCCAATTGTCGACTACACTGAAACGGCATGGGAAAAATATACAGATTTCAATAAAGGTTTCTTCCCTTATATAGGTACAGTTACTAATAGCAAACTGATACGTAGATTAACTAGAACCCTCGAAGCAGTAGTAAATGAAACTACTTCCGCCTTAGGCAACTTAACAGAGGAGCAGTCTGCGATGCGGATTGTTGTTCTTCAAAATCGTCTTGTCCTTGACGTCATCCTGGCCGATAGGGGCGGAGCTTGTAGGGTCATCGGATCAAGTTGCTGCGTATTCATCCCAGAAAATTCGCCATCTGTATATAAAGCCATAACTCGCCTTCATAAGATTGTAAGCCAGATACACCAAAATCCAGGCACCTGGACTTGGTCCGCTTGGCTCTGGAGCGTGTTGTCAGCCTGGGGATGGAGGATCCTATCCTTCCTAGGTATTGGCTTTCTCATACTATTCAGTTGCTGCTTATGTCTACAATGTGGACCAGCGATTTGTGGTCTGTGTGCCACATCGTGTATTCCACCTCCAAGTTTTCACTCAAGATCCCGGAAGAAGAAAGAAGAACAAATGATGCTATATGAACAGATCGATGGATTGATGAAGATTGATATCACCTGAGGGTCAGTAGGGGACAAGGAGGGAATGAGGAAATATGGATTTTTGTGATCAGTTATGTCCCCTATCTTAGACCCCAACGGCTCCATGTATATGCTACAAGTACATGTATGTTCCCTCCAGTTCCAGTTATGAAGACGCAAACACATGTGCGTCCACCGTCAACATGTCCACTTTCAGATCCGCCATGAATGGGTCGGATATTCCATTCCTAAGTATGAAAGGCCACCGGCTTTATGTGGCTCATTTACTCCATTTTACAGTCCAGGCGAGTAGGCCCTGATTTCTGCCATCAAGCCTTTTTCTGCCTCCTACCTTCGACAGCTCCAGTCTGAGCTCTCATCTGTACCCATGAACTTTGTCCTACTCCCTGCGCGGCTAACGGTGCCTGGCTCGGCCTGTCTGCCTGCCAAAAACTGTATTTCACCTTCAAGATTATCTGCTCCGCTCCTCATCCAATGCATTCCTGTCTAGTAGTTTAGGTAAACATTCTTCCAGCTACCGAGCAAGGGGCCCGGTTTCTCTGTTTTCATGCAAGTAATTCATAGCCTTGTTACCATGGAAGATTTCTGCCCCCTCGCATCTCATGTAGACACTTAGACGCTTGTACACGCACTAACAGTCAGTATAGCATAGATTTCGTCCGAGAGACCTTTCCTTTGGGATAACACAGTTCTTTAAACATGGGATGTTAGATATGATTTGGGATTAGGTTGACTTGACCCCCCAGACTTCTGTCTCCACATGTAGAGCTAAATGCCAAGTCCCCTTCACCCCCTAGTTGCACGTCAATCACACGTCATGCGGCTGCGTGCGCATCTCTGCCAAGTATTTCTGCTGACATTGCAAGATTCTTTCATGGGTCCACCCATTTGTGACATCATGTATAATGACGTTTTCTAGTTACGCCCACATGCCCGCCTATTTTAGTTACGTATGCATATTTTTATCTGCTTTATCAACTGTTACGCCTCCTGCATCTGTTTCATTGAATGCCTTTTCTATAAAAATGATTACCTGTCAATAATGTATTGCCTTCACTTCCTGAACCCCCGTGGTGATGGAATATGACGCCTACAGTTCGAACTGTAAAGGAATAAAGCCCTTTCAGAACCTCTAATACCACGGATTCTGCCTCTCATTTTACTGAGTTATTCTTAATAGTTTTTCCGCATCAAAAATAGTACAGGTAATTAAAATATTTACCACAAAGGTCTTAACTCTTACTCTGGCATCATTGTTAAGGTCTTAACTCTTACTCTGGCATCATGGTTAAGGTCTTAGACTCTTACTCTGGACTAATGGTTAAGGTCTTAACTCTTACTCTGGACTAATGGTTAAGGTCTTAACTCTTACTCTGGCATCATCGTTAAGGTCTTAACTCTTACTCTGGCATCATGGTTAAGGTCTTAACTCTTACTCTGGACTAATAGCTAAGGTCTTAACTCTTACTCTGGACTAATGGTTAAGGTCTTAACTCTTACTCTGGCATCATGGTTAAGGTCTTAACTCTGGCATCATGGTTAAGGTCTTAACTCTTACTCTGGACTAATGGTTAAGGTCTTAACTCTTACTCTGGCATCATGGTTAAGGTCTTAGACTCATACTCTGGCATCATGGTTAAAGTCTTAACTCTTACTCTGGACTAATGGTTAAGGTCTTAACTCTTCCTCTGGCATCATGGTTAAGGTCTTAACTCTTACTCTGGACTAATGGTTAAGGTCTTAGACTCTTACTCTGGACTAATGGTTAAGGTCTTAACTCTTTCTCTAGGCTAATGGTTAAGGTCTTAGACTCTTACTCTGGCATCATGGTTAAGGTCTTAGACTCTTACTCTGGCATCAAGGTTAAGGTCTTAACTCTTACTCTGGCATCATGGTTAAGGTCTTAGACTCTTACTCTGGCATCAAGGTTAAGGTCTTAACTCTTACTCTGGCATCATGGTTAAGGTCTTAACTCTTACTCTGGCATCATGGTTAAGGTCTTAACTCTTACTCTGGACTTATGGTTAAGGTCTTAACTCTTACTCTGGACTAATGGTTAAGGTCTTAGACTCTTACTCTGGCATCATGGATAAGGTCTTAGACTCTTACTCTGGACTACTGGTTAATGTCTTAACTCTTACTCTGGCGTCATGGTTAAGGTCTTAACTCTCACTCTGGCATCATGGTTAAGGTCTTAACTCTTACTCTGTACTCATGGTTAAGGTCTTAACTCTTACTCTGGCATCATGGTTAAGGTCTTAACTCTTACTCTGGACTAATGGGTAAGGTCTTAACTCTTACTCTGGACTAATGGTTAAGGTCTTAACTCTTACTCTGGCATCATGGTTAAGGTCTTAACTCTTACTCTGGACTAATGGTTAAGGTCTTAACTCTTACTCTGGACTAATGGTTAAGGTCTTAACTCTTACTCTGGCATCATGGTTAAGGTCTTAACTCTTACTCTGGACTAATGGCTAAGGTCTTAGACTCTTACTCTGGACTAATGGTTAAGGTCTTAACTCTTTCTCTGGGCTAATGGTTAAGGTCTTAGACTCTTACTCTGGCATCATGGTTAAGGTCTTAGACACTTACTCTGGCATCATGGTTAAGGTCTTAACTCTTACTCTGGCATCATGGTTAAGGTCTTAACTCTTACTCTGGACTAAGGGTTAAGGTCTGAACTCTTACTCTGGACTACTGGTTAAGGTCTTAACTCTTACTCTGGACTACTGGTTAAGGTCTTAGACTCTTACTCTCGACTAATGGTTAAGGTCTTAACTCTTACTCTGGAATCATGGTTAAGGTCTTAGACTCTTACTCTGGACTAATGGTTAAGGTCTTAACTCATACTCTGGACTAATGGTTAAGGTCTTAGACTCTTTCTCTGGACTAATGGTTAAGGTCTTAACTCTTACTCTGGACTAATGGTTAAGGTCTTAACTCTTACTCTGGACTAATGGTTAAGGTCTTAACTCTTACTCTGGCATCATGGTTAAGGTCTTAACTCTTACTCTGGACTAATGGTTAAGATCTTAACTCTTACTCTGGCATCATGGTTAAGGTCTTAAGTCTTACTCTGGACTAATGGTTAAGGTCTTAACTCTTACTCTGGCATCATGGTTAAGGTCTTAACTCTTACTCTGGACTAATGGTTAAGGTCTTAACTCTTACTCTGGCATCATGGTTAAGGTCTTAGACTCTTACTCTGGACTAATGGTTAAGGTCTTAACGCTTACTCTGGGCTAATGATTAAGGTCTTAACTCTTACTCTGGACTAACGGTTAAGGTCTTATCTCTTACTCTGGAAAAATAGTTAAGGTCTTAGACTCTTACTCTGGCATCATGGATAAGGTCTTAGACTCTTACTCCGGACTACTGGTTAATGCCTTAACTCTTACTCTGGCGTCATGGTTAAGGTCTTAACTCTCACTCTGGCATCATGGTTAAGGTCTTAACTCTTACTCTGGCATCATGGTTAAGGTCTTAGACTCTTACTCTGGACTAATGGTTAAGGTCTTAACTCATACTCTGGACTAATGGTTAAGGTCTTAACTCTTACTATGGCATCATGGTTAAGGTCTTAACTCTTACTCTGGACTAATGGTTAAGGTCTTAACTCTTACTCTGGCATCATCGTTAAGGTCTTAACTCTTACTCTGGCATCATGGTTAAGGTCTTAGACTCTTACTCTGGACTAATGGTTAAGGTCTTAACGCTTACTCTGGGCTAATGATTAAGGTCTTAACTCTTACTCTGGACTAATGGTTAAGGTCTTAACTCTTACTCTGGCATCATGGTTAAGGTCTTAACAATCTGGATTAATGGTTAAGGTCTTAACTCTTACTCTGGCATCATTGTTAAGGTCTTAACTCTTACTCTGGCATCATGGTTAAGGTCTTAGACTCTTACTCTGGACTAATGGGTAAGGTCTTAACTCTTACTCTGGACTAATGGTTAAGGTCTTAACTCTTACTCTGGCATCATGGTTAAGGTCTTAACTCTTACTCTGGACTAATAGCTAATGTCTTAACTCTTACTCTGGACTAATGGTTAAGGTCTTAACTCTTACTCTGGCATCGTGGTTAAGGTCTTAACTCTGGCATCATGGTTAAGGTATTAACTCTTACTCTGGACTAATGGTTAAGGTCTTAACTCTTACTCTGGCATCATGGTTAAGGTCTTAAACTCATACTCTGGCATCATGGTTAAGGTCTTAACTCTTACTCTGGACTAATGGTTAAGGTCTTAACTCTTCCTCTGGCATCATGGTTAAGGTCTTAACTCTTACTCTGGCATCATGGTTAAGGTCTTAACTCTTACTCTGGGCTAATGGTTAAGGTCTTAACTCTTACTCTAGCATCATGGTTAAGGTCTTAACTCTTACTCTGGACTAATGGTTAAGGTCTTAACTCTTACTCTGGCATCATGGTTAAGGTCTTAACTCTTACTCTGGCATCATGGTTAAGGTCTTAACTCTTACTCTGGACTAATGGTTAAGGTCTTAACTCTTACTCTGGCATCATGGTTAAGGTCTTAGACTCTTACTCTGGACTAATGGTTAAGGTCTTAACTCTTACTCTGGACTAATGGTTAAGGTCTTAACTCTTACTCTGGACTAATGGTTAAGGTCTTAACTCTTACTCTGAACTAATGGTTAAGGTCTTAACTCTTACTCTGGCATCATGGTTAAGGTCTTAGACTCTTACTCTGGAATAATGGTTAAGGTCTTAACTCTTACTCTGGACTAATGGTTAAGGTCTTAACTCTTACTCTGGCATCATGGTTAAGGTCTTAACTCTTACTCTGGACTAATGGTTAAGGTCTTAACTGTTACTCTGGGCTAATGATTAAGGTCTTAACTCTTACTCTGGCATCATGGTTAAGGTCTTAACTCTTACTCTGGACTAATGGTTAAGGACGTAACTCTTACTCTGGACTAATGGTTAAGGTCTTAACTCTTACTCTAGACTAATGGTTAAGGTTTAACTCTTACTCTGGCATCATGGTTAAGGTCTTCGACTCTTTCTCAGGGCTAATGATTAAGGTCTTAACTCTTACTCTGGCATCATGGGTAAGGTCTTAACTCTTACTCTGGACTAATGGTTAAGGTCTTAACTCTTACTCTGGACTAATGGTTAAGGTCTTAACTCTTACTCTAGACTAATGGTTAAGGTTTTAACTCTTACTCTGGCATCATGGTTAAGTTCCTAACTCTTACTGTGGCCTATTGGTTAAGGTCCTAACTCTTACTCTGGATTAATGGTTAAGGTCTTAACTCTTACTCTGGCATCATGGTTAAGGTCTTAGACTCTTACTCTGGACTAATAGTTAAGGTCTTAACTCTTACTCTGGCATCATGGTTAAGGTCTTAACTCTTACTCTGGACTAATGGTTAAGGTCTTAGACTCTTAGTCTGGACTAATGGTTAAGGTCTTAACTCTTTCTCTGGGCTAATGGTTAAGGTCTTAGACTCTTACTCTGGCATCATGGTTAAGGTCTTAGACTCTTACTCTGGCATCAAGGTTAAGGTCTTAACTCTTACTCTGGCATCATGGTTAAGGTCTTAGACTCTTACTCTGGCATCAAGGTTAAGGTCTTAACTCTTACTCTGGCATCATGGTTAAGGTCTTAACTCTTACTCTGGCATCATGGTTAAGGTCTTAACTCTTACTCTGGACTAATGGTTAAGGTCTTAACACTTACTCTGGATTAATGGTTAAGATCTTAACTCTTACTCTGGCATCATCGTTAAGGTCTTAACTCTTACTCTGGCATCATGGTTAAGGTCTTAGACTCTTACTCTGGACTAATGGATAAGGTCTTAACTCTTACTCTGGACTAATGGTTAAGGTCTTAACTCTTACTCTGGCATCATCGTTAAGGTCTTAACACTTACTCTGGCATCATGGTTAAGGTCTTAACTCTTACTCTGGACTAATAGTTAAGGTCTTAACTCTTACTCTGGACTAATGGTTAAGGTATTAACTCTTACTCTGGCATCATGGTTAAGGTCTTAACTCTGGCATCATGGTTAAGGTCTTAACTCTTACTCTGGACTAATGGTTAAGGTCTTAACTCTTACTCTGGCATCATGGTTAAGGTCTTAGACTCATACGCTGGCATCATGGTTAAGGTCTTAACTCTTACTCTGGACTAATGGTTAAGGTCTTAACTCTTACTCTGGCATCATGGTTAAGGTCTTAACTCTTACTCTGGCATCATGGTTAAGGTCTTAACTCTTACTCTGGACTAATGGTTAAGGTCTTAACTCTTACTCTGGCATCATGGTTAAGGTCTTAGACTCTTACTCTGGACTAATGGTTAAGGTCTTAACTCTTACTCTGGCATCATGGTTAAGGTCTTAACTCTTACTCTGGACTAATGATTAAGGTCTTAGACTCTTACTCTGGACTAATGGTAAAGGTCTTAACTCTTTCTCTGGGCTAATGGTTAAGGTCTTAGACTCTTACTCTGGCATCATGGTTAAGGTCTTAGACTCTTACTCTGGCATCAAGGTTAAGGTCTTAACTCTTACTCTGGCATCATGGTTAAGGTCTTAACTCTTACTCTGGACTAATGGTTAAGGTCTTAACTCATACTCTGGACTAATGGTTAAGGTCTTAACTCTTACTCTGGCATCATGGTTAAGGTCTTAACTCTTACTCTGTACTCGTGGTTAAGGTCTTAACTCTCACTCTGGCATCATGTTTAAGGTCTTAACTCTTACTCTGGACTAATGGTTAAGGTCTTAACTCTTACTCTGGACTAATGTTTAAGGTCTTAACTCTTACTCTGGCATCATGGTTAAGGTCTTAACTCTTACTCTGGACTAATGGTTAAGGTCTTAACTCTTACTCTGGACTAATGGTTAAGGTCTTAACTCTTACTCTGGCATCATGGTTAAGGTCTTAGACTCTTACTCTGGACTAATGGTTAAGGTCTTAACTCTTACTATGGCATCATGGTTAAGGTCTTAACTCTTACTCTGGACTAATGGTTAAGGACTTAGACTCTTACTCTGGACTAATGGTTAAGGTCTTAACTCTTTCTCTGGGCTAATGGTTAAGGTCTTAGACTCTTCCTCTGGCATCATGGTTAAGGTCTTAGACTCTTACTCTGGCATCAAGGTTAAGGTCTTAACTCTTACTCTGGCATCATGGTTAAGGTCTTAACTCTTACTCTGGACTAATGGTTAAGGTCTGAACTCTTACTCTGGACTAATGGTTAAGGTCTTAACTCTTACTCTGGACTAATGGTTAAGGTCTTAGACTCTTACTCTCGACTAATGGTTAAGGTCTTAACTCTTACTCTGGCATCATGGTTAAGGTCTTAGACTCTTACTCTGGACTAATGGTTAAGGTCTTAACTCATACTCTGGACTAATGGTTAAGGTCTTAACTCTTACTCTGGCATCATGGTTAAGGTCTTAACTCTTACTCTGGACTAATGGTTAAGGTATTAACTCTTACTCTGGCATCAAGGTTGAGGTCTTAACTCTTACTCTGGACTAATGGTTAAGGTCTTAACTCTTACTCTGGCATCATGGTTAAGGTCTTAACACTTACTCTGGATTAATGGTTAAGGTCTTAACTCTAACTCTGGCATCATTGTTAAGGTCTTAACTCTTACTCTGGCATCATGGTTAAGGTCTTAGACACTTACTCTGGATTAATGGTTAAGGTCTTAACTCTTACTCTGGCATCATTGTTAAGGTCTTAACTCTTACTCTGGCATCATGGTTAAGGTCTTAGACTCTTACTCTGGACTAATGGTTAAGGTCTTAACTCTTACTCTGGACTAATGGTTAAGGTCTTAACTCTTACTCTGGCATCATCGTTAAGGTCTTAACTCTTACTCTGGCATAATGGTTAAGGTCTTAACTCTTACTCTGGACTAATAGCTAAGGTCTTAACTCTTACTCTGGACTAATGGTTAAGGTCTTAACTCTTACTCTGGCATCATGGTTAAGGTCTTAACTCTGGCATCATGGTTTAGGTCTTAACTCTTACTCTGGACTAATGGTTAAGGTCTTAACTCTTACTCTGGCATCATGGTTAAGGTCTTAGACTCATACTCTGGCATCATGGTTAAAGTCTTAACTCTTACTCTGGACTAATGGTTAAGGTCTTAACTCTTCCTCTGGCATCATGGTTAAGGTCTTAACTCTTACTCTGGCATCATGGTTAAGGTCTTAACTCTTACTCTGGACTAATGGTTAAGGTCTTAACTCTTACTCTGGGCTAATGGTTAAGGTCTTAACTCTTACTCTGGACTAATGGTTAAGGTCTTAGACTCTTACTCTGGCATCATGGATAAGGTCTTAGACTCTTATTTTGGACTACTGGTTAATGTCTTAACTCTTACTCTGGCGTCATGGTTAAGGTCTTAACTCTCACTCTGGCATCATGGTTAAGGTCTTAACTCTTACTCTGTACTCATGGTTAAGGTCTTAACTCTTACTCTGGCATCATGGTTAAGGTCTTAACTCTTACTCTGGACTAATGGGTAAGGTCTTAACTCTTACTCTGGACTAATGGTTAAGGTCTTAACTCTTACTCTGGCATCATGGTTAAGGTCTTAACTCTTACTCTGGACTAATGGTTAAGGTCTTAACTCTTACTCTGGACTAATGGTTAAGGTCTTAACTCTTACTCTGGCATCATGGTTAAGGTCTTAGACTCTTACTCTGTACTAATGGTTAAGGTCTTAACTCTTACTCTGGCATCATGGTTAAGGTCTTAACTCTTACTCTGGACTAATGGTTAAGGTCTTAGACTCTTACTCTGGGCTAATGGTTAAGGTCTTAACTCTTTCTCTGGGCTAATGGTTAAGGCCTTAGACTCTTACTCTGGCATCATGGTTAAGGTCTTAGACTCTTACTCTGGCATCAAGGTTAAGGTCTTAACTCTTACTCTGGCATCATGGTTAAGGTCTTAACTTTTACTCTGGACTAATAGCTAAGGTCTTAACTCTTACTCTGGACTAATGGTTAAGGTCTTAACTCTTACTCTGGCATCATGGTTAAGGTCTTAACTCTGGCATCATCGTTAAGGTCTTAACTCTTACTCTGGCATCATGGTTAAGGTCTTAACTCTTACTCTGGACTAATAGCTAGGGTCTTAACTCTTACTCTGGACTAATGGTTAAGGTCTTAACTCTTACTCTGGCATCATGGTTAAGGTCTTAACTCTGGCATCATGGTTAAGGTCTTAACTCTTACTCTGGACTAATGGTTAAGGTCTTAACTCTTACTCTGGCATCATGGTTAAGGTCTTAGACTCATACTCTGGCATCATGGTTAAAGTCTTAACTCTTACTCTGGACTAATGGTTAAGGTCTTAACTCTTCCTCTGGCATCATGGTTAAGGTCTTAACTCTTACTCTGGCATCATGGTTAAGGTCTTAACTCTTACTCTGGACTAATGGTTAAGGTCTTAACTCTTACTCTGGGCTAATGGTTAAGGTCTTAACTCTTACTCTGGACTAATGGTTAAGGTCTTAGACTCTTACTCTGGCATCATGGATAAGGTCTTAGACTCTTACTCAGGACTACTGGTTAATGTCTTAACTCTTACTCTGGCGTCATGGTTAAGGTCTTAACTCTCACTCTGGCATCATGGTTAAGGTCTTAACTCTTACTCTGTACTCATGGTTAAGGTCTTAACTCTTACTCTGGCATCATGGTTAAGGTCTTAACTCTTACTCTGGACTAATGGGTAAGGTCTTAACTCTTACTCTGGACTAATGGTTAAGGTCTTAACTCTTACTCTGGCATCATGGTTAAGGTCTTAACTCTTACTCTGGACTAATGGTTAAGGTCTTAACTCTTACTCTGGACTAATGGTTAAGGTCTTAACTCATACTCTGGCATCATGGTTAAGGTCTTAGACTCTTTCTCTGTACTAATGGTTAAGGTCTTAACTCTTACTCTGGCATCATGGTTAAGGTCTTAACTCTTACTCTGGACTAATGGTTAAGGTCTTAGACTCTTACTCTGTGCTAATGGTTAAGGTCTTAACTCTTTCTCTGGGCTAATGGTTAAGGCCTTAGACTCTTACTCTGGCATCATGGTTAAGGTCTTAGACTCTTACTCTGGCATCAAGGTTAAGGTCTTAACTCTTACTCTGGCATCATGGTTAAGGTCTTAACTTTTACTCTGGACTAATGGTTAAGGTCTGAACTCTTACTCTGGACTAATGGTTAAGGTCTTAACTCTTACTCTGGACTAATGGTTAAGGTCTTAGACTCTTACTCTCGACTAATGGTTAAGGTCTTAACTCTTACTCTGGCATCATGGTTAAGGTCTTAGACTCTTACTCTCGACTAATGGTTAAGGTCTTAACTCATACTCTGGACTAATGGTTAAGGTCTTAGACTCTTTCTCTGGACTAATGGTTAAGGTCTTAACTCTTACTCTGGACTAATGGTTAAGGTCTTAACTCTTACTCTGGACTAATGGTTAAGGTCTTAACTCTTACTCTGGCATCATTGTTAAGGTCTTAACTCTTACTCTGGACTAATGGTTAAGGTCTTAACTCTTACTCTGGCATCATGGTTAAGGTCTTAACTCTTACTCTGGACTAATGGTTAAGGTCTTAACTCTTACTCTGGCATCATGGTTAAGGTCTTAACACTTACTCTGGACTAATGGTTAAGGTCTTAACTCTTACTCTGGCATCATCGTTAAGGTCTTAACTCTTACTCTGGCATCATGGTTAAGGTCTTAGACTCTTACTCTGGACTAATGGTTAAGGTCTTAACTCTTACTCTGGACTAATGGTTAAGGTCTTAACTCTTACTCTGGCATCATCGTTAAGGTCTTAACTCTTACTCTGGCATCATCGTTAAGGTCTTAACTCTTACTCTGGACTAATGGTTAAGGTCTTAACTCTTACTCTGGTCTAATGGTTAAGGTCTTAACTCTTACTCTGGCATCATGGTTAAGGTCTTAACTCTGGCATCATGGTTAAGGTCTTAACTCTTACTCTGGACTAATGGTTAAGGTCTTAACTCTTACTCTGGGCTAATGGTTAAGGTCTTAACTCTTACTCTGGACTAATGGTTAAGGTCTTAGACTCTTACTCTGGCATCATGGATAAGGTCTTAGACTCTTACTCTGGACTACTGGTTAATGTCTTAACTCTTACTCTGGCGTCATGGTTAAGGTCTTAACTCTCACTCTGGCATCATGGTTAAGGTCTTAACTCTTACTCTGTACTCATGGTTAAGGTCTTAACTCTTACTCTGGCATCATGGTTAAGGTCTTAACTCTTACTCTGGACTAATGGGTAAGGTCTTAACTCTTACTCTGGACTAATGGTTAAGGTCTTAACTCTTACTCTGGCATCATGGTTAAGGTCTTAACTCTTACTCTGGACTAATGGTTAAGGTCTTAACTCTTACTCTGGACTAATGGTTAAGGTCTTAACTCTTACTCTGGCATCATGGTTAAGGTCTTAACTCTTACTCTGGACTAATGGCTAAGGTCTTAGACTCTTACTCTGGACTAATGGTTAAGGTCTTAACTCTTTCTCTGGGCTAATGGTTAAGGTCTTAGACTCTTACTCTGGCATCATGGTTAAGGTCTTAGACACTTACTCTGGCATCAAGGTTAAGGTCTTAACTCTTACTCTGGACTAAGGGTTAAGGTCTGAACTCTTACTCTGGACTAATGGTTAAGGTCTTAACTCTTACTCTGGACTACTGGTTAAGGTCTTAGACTCTTACTCTCGACTAATGGTTAAGGTCTTAACTCTTACTCTGGAATCATGGTTAAGGTCTTAGACTCTTACTCTGGACTAATGGTTAAGGTCTTAACTCATACTCTGGACTAATGGTTAAGGCCTTAGACTCTTTCTCTGGACTAATGGTTAAGGTCTTAACTCTTACTCTGGACTAATGGTTAAGGTCTTAACTCTTACTCTGGACTAATGGTTAAGGTCTTAGACTCTTACTCTGGACTAATGGTTAAGGTCTTAACTCTTACTCTGGCATCATGGTTAAGGTCTTAACTCTTACTCTGGACTAATGATTAAGGTCTTAGACTCTTACTCTGGACTAATGGTAAAGGTCTTAACTCTTTCTCTGGGCTAATGGTTAAGGTCTTAGACTCTTACTCTGGCATCATGGTTAAGGTCTTAGACTCTTACTCTGGCATCAAGGTTAAGGTCTTAACTCTTACTCTGGCATCATGGTTAAGGTCTTAACTCTTACTCTGGACTAATGGTTAAGGTCTTAACTCATACTCTGGACTAATGGTTAAGGTCTTAACTCTTACTCTGGCATCATGGTTAAGGTCTTAACTCTTACTCTGTACTCGTGGTTAAGGTCTTAACTCTCACTCTGGCATCATGTTTAAGGTCTTAACTCTTACTCTGGACTAATGGTTAAGGTCTTAACTCTTACTCTGGACTAATGGTTAAGGTCTTAACTCTTACTCTGGCATCATGGTTAAGGTCTTAACTCTTACTCTGGACTAATGGTTAAGGTCTTAACTCTTACTCTGGACTAATGGTTAAGGTCTTAACTCTTACTCTGGCATCATGGTTAAGGTCTTAGACTCTTACTCTGGACTAATGGTTAAGGTCTTAACTCTTACTATGGCATCATGGTTAAGGTCTTAACTCTTACTCTGGACTAATGGTTAAGGACTTAGACTCTTACTCTGGACTAATGGTTAAGGTCTTAACTCTTTCTCTGGGCTAATGGTTAAGGTCTTAGACTCTTCCTCTGGCATCATGGTTAAGGTCTTAGACTCTTACTCTGGCATCAAGGTTAAGGTCTTAACTCTTACTCTGGCATCATGGTTAAGGTCTTAACTCTTACTCTGGACTAATGGTTAAGGTCTGAACTCTTACTCTGGACTAATGGTTAAGGTCTTACCTCTTACTCTGGACTAATGGTTAAGGTCTTAACTCTTACTCTGGACTAATGGTTAAGGTCTTAGACTCTTACTCTCGACTAATGGTTAAGGTCTTAACTCTTACTCTGGCATCATGGTTAAGGTCTTAGACTCTTACTCTGGACTAATGGTTAAGGTCTTAACTCATACTCTGGACTAATGGTTAAGGTCTTAACTCTTACTCTGGCATCATGGTTAGGTCTTAACTCTTACTCTGGACTAATGGTTAAGGTATTAACTCTTACTCTGGCATCAAGGTTGAGGTCTTAACTCTTACTCTGGACTAATGGTTAAGGTCTTAACTCTTACTCTGGCATCATGGTTAAGGTCTTAACACTTACTCTGGATTAATGGTTAAGGTCTTAACTCTTACTCTGGCATCATTGTTAAGGTCTTAACTCTTACTCTGGCATCATGGTTAAGGTCTTAGACACTTACTCTGGATTAATGGTTAAGGTCTTAACTCTTACTCTGGCATCATTGTTAAGGTCTTAACTCTTACTCTGGCATCATCGTTAAGGTCTTAGACTCTTACTCTGGACTAATGGTTAAGGTCTTAACTCTTACTCTGGACTAATGGTTAAGGTCTTAACTCTTACTCTGGCATCATCGTTAAGGTCTTAACTCTTACTCTGGCATAATGGTTAAGGTCTTAACTCTTACTCTGGACTAATAGCTAAGGTCTTAACTCTTACTCTGGACTAATGGTTAAGGTCTTAACTCTTACTCTGGCATCATGGTTAAGGTCTTAACTCTGGCATCATGGTTTAGGTCTTAACTCTTACTCTGGACTAATGGTTAAGGTCTTAACTCTTACTCTGGCATCATGGTTAAGGTCTTAACTCTTACTCTGGACTAATGGTTAAGGTCTTAACTCTTCCTCTGGCATCATGGTTAAGGTCTTAACTCTTACTCTGGCATCATGGTTAAGGTCTTAACTCTTACTCTGGACTAATGGTTAAGGTCTTAACTCTTACTCTGGGCTAATGGTTAAGGTCTTAACTCTTACTCTGGACTAATGGTTAAGGTCTTAGACTCTTACTCTGGCATCATGGATAAGGTCTTAGACTCTTACTCAGGACTACTGGTTAATGTCTTAACTCTTACTCTGGCGTCATGGTTAAGGTCTTAACTCTCACTCTGGCATCATGGTTAAGGTCTTAACTCTTACTCTGTACTCATGGTTAAGGTCTTAACTCTTACTCTGGCATCATGGTTAAGGTCTTAACTCTTACTCTGGACTAATGGGTAAGGTCTTAACTCTTACTCTGGACTAATGGTTAAGGTCTTAACTCTTACTCTGGCATCATGGTTAAGGTCTTAACTCTTACTCTGGACTAATGGTTAAGGTCTTAACTCTTACTCTGGACTAATGGTTAAGGTCTTAACTCATACTCTGGCATCATGGTTAAGGTCTTAGACTCTTTCTCTGTACTAATGGTTAAGGTCTTAACTCTTACTCTGGCATCATGGTTAAGGTCTTAACTCTTACTCTGGACTAATGGTTAAGGTCTCAGACTCTTACTCTGTGCTAATGGTTAAGGTCTTAACTCTTTCTCTGGGCTAATGGTTAAGGCCTTAGACTCTTACTCTGGCATCATGGTTAAGGTCTTAGACTCTTACTCTGGCATCAAGGTTAAGGTCTTAACTCTTACTCTGGCATCATGGTTAAGGTCTTAACTTTTACTCTGGACTAATGGTTAAGGTCTGAACTCTTACTCTGGACTAATGGTTAAGGTCTTAACTCTTACTCTGGACTAATGGTTAAGGTCTTAGACTCTTACTCTCGACTAATGGTTAAGGTCTTAACTCTTACTCTGGCATCATGGTTAAGGTCTTAGACTCTTACTCTCGACTAATGGTTAAGGTCTTAACTCATACTCTGGACTAATGGTTAAGGTCTTAGACTCTTTCTCTGGACTAATGGTTAAGGTCTTAACTCTTACTCTGGACTAATGGTTAAGGTCTTAACTCTTACTCTGGACTAATGGTTAAGGTCTTAACTCTTACTCTGGCATCATTGTTAAGGTCTTAACTCTTACTCTGGACTAATGGTTAAGGTCTTAACTCTTACTCTGGCATCATGGTTAAGGTCTTAACTCTTACTCTGGACTAATGGTTAAGGTCTTAACTCTTACTCTGGCATCATGGTTAAGGTCTTAACACTTACTCTGGACTAATGGTTAAGGTCTTAACTCTTACTCTGGCATCATCGTTAAGGTCTTAACTCTTACTCTGGCATCATGGTTAAGGTCTTAGACTCTTACTCTGGACTAATGGTTAAGGTCTTAGACTCTTACTCTGGCATCATGGATAAGGTCTTAGACTCTTACTCTGGACTACTGGTTAATGTCTTAACTCTTACTCTGGCGTCATGGTTAAGGTCTTAACTCTCACTCTGGCATCATGGTTAAGGTCTTAACTCTTACTCTGTACTCATGGTTAAGGTCTTAACTCTTACTCTGGCATCATGGTTAAGGTCTTAACTCTTACTCTGGACTAATGGGTAAGGTCTTAACTCTTACTCTGGACTAATGGTTAAGGTCTTAACTCTTACTCTGGCATCATGGTTAAGGTCTTAACTCTTACTCTGGACTAATGGTTAAGGTCTTAACTCTTACTCTGGACTAATGGTTAAGGTCTTAACTCTTACTCTGGCATCATGGTTAAGGTCTTAACTCTTATTCTGGACTAATGGCTAAGGTCTTAGACTCTTACTCTGGACTAATGGTTAAGGTCTTAACTCTTTCTCTGGGCTAATGGTTAAGGTCTTAGACTCTTACTCTGGCATCATGGTTAAGGTCTTAGACACTTACTCTGGCATCAAGGTTAAGGTCTTAACTCTTACTCTGGCATCATGGTTAAGGTCTTAACTCTTACTCTGGACTAAGGGTTAAGGTCTGAACTCTTACTCTGGACTAATGGTTAAGGTCTTAACTCTTACTCTGGACTACTGGTTAAGGTCTTAGACTCTTACTCTCGACTAATGGTTAAGGTCTTAACTCTTACTCTGGAATCATGGTTAAGGTCTTAGACTCTTACTCTGGACTAATGGTTAAGGTCTTAACTCATACTCTGGACTAATGGTTAAGGTCTTAGACTCTTTCTCTGGACTAATGGTTAAGGTCTTAACTCTTACTCTGGACTAATGGTTAAGGTCTTAACTCTTACTCTGGACTAATGGTTAAGGTCTTAGACTCTTACTCTGGACTAATGGTTAAGGTCTTAACTCTTACTCTGGCATCATGGTTAAGGTCTTAACTCTTACTCTGGACTAATGATTAAGGTCTTAGACTCTTACTCTGGACTAATGGTAAAGGTCTTAACTCTTTCTCTGGGCTAATGGTTAAGGTCTTAGACTCTTACTCTGGCATCATGGTTAAGGTCTTAGACTCTTACTCTGGCATCAAGGTTAAGGTCTTAACTCTTACTCTGGCATCATGGTTAAGGTCTTAACTCTTACTCTGGACTAATGGTTAAGGTCTTAACTCATACTCTGGACTAATGGTTAAGGTCTTAACTCTTACTCTGGCATCATGGTTAAGGTCTTAACTCTTACTCTGTACTCGTGGTTAAGGTCTTAACTCTCACTCTGGCATCATGTTTAAGGTCTTAACTCTTACTCTGGACTAATGGTTAAGGTCTTAACTCTTACTCTGGACTAATGGTTAAGGTCTTAACTCTTACTCTGGCATCATGGTTAAGGTCTTAACTCTTACTCTGGACTAATGGTTAAGGTCTTAACTCTTACTCTGGACTAATGGTTAAGGTCTTAACTCTTACTCTGGCATCATGGTTAAGGTCTTAGACTCTTACTCTGGACTAATGGTTAAGGTCTTAACTCTTACTATGGCATCATGGTTAAGGTCTTAACTCTTACTCTGGACTAATGGTTAAGGACTTAGACTCTTACTCTGGACTAATGGTTAAGGTCTTAACTCTTTCTCTGGGCTAATGGTTAAGGTCTTAGACTCTTCCTCTGGCATCATGGTTAAGGTCTTAGACTCTTACTCTGGCATCAAGGTTAAGGTCTTAACTCTTACTCTGGCATCATGGTTAAGGTCTTAACTCTTACTCTGGACTAATGGTTAAGGTCTGAACTCTTACTCTGGACTAATGGTTAAGGTCTTACCTCTTACTCTGGACTAATAGTTAAGGTCTTAACTCTTACTCTGGACTAATGGTTAAGGTCTTAGACTCTTACTCTCGACTAATGGTTAAGGTCTTAACTCTTACTCTGGCATCATGGTTAAGGTCTTAGACTCTTACTCTGGACTAATGGTTAAGGTCTTAACTCATACTCTGGACTAATGGTTAAGGTCTTAACTCTTACTCTGGCATCATGGTTAGGTCTTAACTCTTACTCTGGACTAATGGTTAAGGTATTAACTCTTACTCTGGCATCAAGGTTGAGGTCTTAACTCTTACTCTGGACTAATGGTTAAGGTCTTAACTCTTACTCTGGCATCATGGTTAAGGTCTTAACACTTACTCTGGATTAATGGTTAAGGTCTTAACTCTTACTCTGGCATCATTGTTAAGGTCTTAACTCTTACTCTGGCATCATGGTTAAGGTCTTAGACACTTACTCTGGATTAATGGTTAAGGTCTTAACTCTTACTCTGGCATCATTGTTAAGGTCTTAACTCTTACTCTGGCATCATCGTTAAGGTCTTAGACTCTTACTCTGGACTAATGGTTAAGGTCTTAACTCTTACTCTGGACTAATGGTTAAGGTCTTAACTCTTACTCTGGCATCATCGTTAAGGTCTTAACTCTTACTCTGGCATAATGGTTAAGGTCTTAACTCTTACTCTGGACTAATAGCTAAGGTCTTAACTCTTACTCTGGACTAATGGTTAAGGTCTTAACTCTTACTCTGGCATCATGGTTAAGGTCTTAACTCTGGCATCATGGTTTAGGTCTTAACTCTTACTCTGGACTAATGGTTAAGGTCTTAACTCTTACTCTGGCATCATGGTTAAGGTCTTAACTCTTACTCTGGACTAATGGTTAAGGTCTTAACTCTTCCTCTGGCATCATGGTTAAGGTCTTAACTCTTACTCTGGCATCATGGTTAAGGTCTTAACTCTTACTCTGGACTAATGGTTAAGGTCTTAACTCTTACTCTGGGCTAATGGTTAAGGTCTTAACTCTTACTCTGGACTAATGGTTAAGGTCTTAGACTCTTACTCTGGCATCATGGATAAGGTCTTAGACTCTTACTCAGGACTACTGGTTAATGTCTTAACTCTTACTCTGGCGTCATGGTTAAGGTCTTAACTCTCACTCTGGCATCATGGTTAAGGTCTTAACTCTTACTCTGTACTCATGGTTAAGGTCTTAACTCTTACTCTGGCATCATGGTTAAGGTCTTAACTCTTACTCTGGACTAATGGGTAAGGTCTTAACTCTTACTCTGGACTAATGGTTAAGGTCTTAACTCTTACTCTGGCATCATGGTTAAGGTCTTAACTCTTACTCTGGACTAATGGTTAAGGTCTTAACTCTTACTCTGGACTAATGGTTAAGGTCTTAACTCATACTCTGGCATCATGGTTAAGGTCTTAGACTCTTTCTCTGTACTAATGGTTAAGGTCTTAACTCTTACTCTGGCATCATGGTTAAGGTCTTAACTCTTACTCTGGACTAATGGTTAAGGTCTCAGACTCTTACTCTGTGCTAATGGTTAAGGTCTTAACTCTTTCTCTGGGCTAATGGTTAAGGCCTTAGACTCTTACTCTGGCATCATGGTTAAGGTCTTAGACTCTTACTCTGGCATCAAGGTTAAGGTCTTAACTCTTACTCTGGCATCATGGTTAAGGTCTTAACTTTTACTCTGGACTAATGGTTAAGGTCTGAACTCTTACTCTGGACTAATGGTTAAGGTCTTAACTCTTACTCTGGACTAATGGTTAAGGTCTTAGACTCTTACTCTCGACTAATGGTTAAGGTCTTAACTCTTACTCTGGCATCATGGTTAAGGTCTTAGACTCTTACTCTCGACTAATGGTTAAGGTCTTAACTCATACTCTGGACTAATGGTTAAGGTCTTAGACTCTTTCTCTGGACTAATGGTTAAGGTCTTAACTCTTACTCTGGACTAATGGTTAAGGTCTTAACTCTTACTCTGGACTAATGGTTAAGGTCTTAACTCTTACTCTGGCATCATTGTTAAGGTCTTAACTCTTACTCTGGACTAATGGTTAAGGTCTTAACTCTTACTCTGGCATCATGGTTAAGGTCTTAACTCTTACTCTGGACTAATGGTTAAGGTCTTAACTCTTACTCTGGCATCATGGTTAAGGTCTTAACACTTACTCTGGACTAATGGTTAAGGTCTTAACTCTTACTCTGGCATCATCGTTAAGGTCTTAACTCTTACTCTGGCATCATGGTTAAGGTCTTAGACTCTTACTCTGGACTAATGGTTAAGGTCTTAACTCTTACTCTGGACTAATGGTTAAGGTCTTAACTCTTACTCTGGCATCATCGTTAAGGTCTTAACTCTTACTCTGGCATCATCGTTAAGGTCTTAACTCTTACTCTGGACTAATGGTTAAGGTCTTAACTCTTACTCTGGTCTAATGGTTAAGGTCTTAACTCTTACTCTGGCATCATGGTTAAGGTCTTAACTCTGGCATCATGGTTAAGGTCTTAACTCTTACTCTGGACTAATGGTTAAGGTCTTAACTCTTACTCTGGGCTAATGGTTAAGGTCTTAACTCTTACTCTGGACTAATGGTTAAGGTCTTAGACTCTTACTCTGGCATCATGGATAAGGTCTTAGACTCTTACTCTGGACTACTGGTTAATGTCTTAACTCTTACTCTGGCGTCATGGTTAAGGTCTTAACTCTCACTCTGGCATCATGGTTAAGGTCTTAACTCTTACTCTGTACTCATGGTTAAGGTCTTAACTCTTACTCTGGCATCATGGTTAAGGTCTTAACTCTTACTCTGGACTAATGGGTAAGGTCTTAACTCTTACTCTGGACTAATGGTTAAGGTCTTAACTCTTACTCTGGCATCATGGTTAAGGTCTTAACTCTTACTCTGGACTAATGCTTAAGGTCTTAACTCTTACTCTGGACTAATGGTTAAGGTCTTAACTCTTACTCTGGCATCATGGTTAAGGTCTTAACTCTTACTCTGGACTAATGGCTAAGGTCTTAGACTCTTACTCTGGACTAATGGTTAAGGTCTTAACTCTTTCTCTGGGCTAATGGTTAAGGTCTTAGACTCTTACTCTGGCATCATGGTTAAGGTCTTAGACACTTACTCTGGCATCAAGGTTAAGGTCTTAACTCTTACTCTGGCATCATGGTTAAGGTCTTAACTCTTACTCTGGACTAAGGGTTAAGGTCTGAACTCTTACTCTGGACTAATGGTTAAGGTCTTAACTCTTACTCTGGACTACTGGTTAAGGTCTTAGACTCTTACTCTCGACTAATGGTTAAGGTCTTAACTCTTACTCTGGAATCATGGTTAAGGTCTTAGACTCTTACTCTGGACTAATGGTTAAGGTCTTAACTCATACTCTGGACTAATGGTTAAGGTCTTAGACTCTTTCTCTGGACTAATGGTTAAGGTCTTAACTCTTACTCTGGACTAATGGTTAAGGTCTTAACTCTTACTCTGGACTAATGGTTAAGGTCTTAGACTCTTACTCTGGACTAATCGTTAAGGTCTTAACTCTTACTCTGGCATCATGGTTAAGGTCTTAACTCTTACTCTGGACTAATGATTAAGGTCTTAGACTCTTACTCTGGACTAATGGTAAAGGTCTTAACTCTTTCTCTGGGCTAATGGTTAAGGTCTTAGACTCTTACTCTGGCATCATGGTTAAGGTCTTAGACTCTTACTCTGGCATCAAGGTTAAGGTCTTAACTCTTACTCTGGCATCATGGTTAAGGTCTTAACTCTTACTCTGGACTAATGGTTAAGGTCTTAACTCATACTCTGGACTAATGGTTAAGGTCTTAACTCTTACTCTGGCATCATGGTTAAGGTCTTAACTCTTACTCTGTACTCGTGGTTAAGGTCTTAACTCTCACTCTGGCATCATGTTTAAGGTCTTAACTCTTACTCTGGACTAATGGTTAAGGTCTTAACTCTTACTCTGGACTAATGGTTAAGGTCTTAACTCTTACTCTGGCATCATGGTTAAGGTCTTAACTCTTACTCTGGACTAATGGTTAAGGTCTTAACTCTTACTCTGGACTAATGGTTAAGGTCTTAACTCTTACTCTGGCATCATGGTTAAGGTCTTAGACTCTTACTCTGGACTAATGGTTAAGGTCTTAACTCTTACTATGGCATCATGGTTAAGGTCTTAACTCTTACTCTGGACTAATGGTTAAGGACTTAGACTCTTACTCTGGACTAATGGTTAAGGTCTTAACTCTTTCTCTGGGCTAATGGTTAAGGTCTTAGACTCTTCCTCTGGCATCATGGTTAAGGTCTTAGACTCTTACTCTGGCATCAAGGTTAAGGTCTTAACTCTTACTCTGGCATCATGGTTAAGGTCTTAACTCTTACTCTGGACTAATGGTTAAGGTCTGAACTCTTACTCTGGACTAATGGTTAAGGTCTTACCTCTTACTCTGGACTAATGGTTAAGGTCTTAACTCTTACTCTGGACTAATGGTTAAGGTCTTAGACTCTTACTCTCGACTAATGGTTAAGGTCTTAACTCTTACTCTGGCATCATGGTTAAGGTCTTAGACTCTTACTCTGGACTAATGGTTAAGGTCTTAACTCATACTCTGGACTAATGGTTAAGGTCTTAACTCTTACTCTGGCATCATGGTTAAGGTCTTAACTCTTACTCTGGACTAATGGTTAAGGTATTAACTCTTACTCTGGCATCAAGGTTGAGGTCTTAACTCTTACTCTGGACTAATGGTTAAGGTCTTAACTCTTACTCTGGCATCATGGTTAAGGTCTTAACACTTACTCTGGATTAATGGTTAAGGTCTTAACTCTTACTCTGGCATCATTGTTAAGGTCTTAACTCTTACTCTGGCATCATGGTTAAGGTCTTAGACACTTACTCTGGATTAATGGTTAAGGTCTTAACTCTTACTCTGGCATCATTGTTAAGGTCTTAACTCTTACTCTGGCATCATCGTTAAGGTCTTAGACTCTTACTCTGGACTAATGGTTAAGGTCTTAACTCTTACTCTGGACTAATGGTTAAGGTCTTAACTCTTACTCTGGCATCATCGTTAAGGTCTTAACTCTTACTCTGGCATAATGGTTAAGGTCTTAACTCTTACTCTGGACTAATAGCTAAGGTCTTAACTCTTACTCTGGACTAATGGTTAAGGTCTTAACTCTTACTCTGGCATCATGGTTAAGGTCTTAACTCTGGCATCATGGTTTAGGTCTTAACTCTTACTCTGGACTAATGGTTAAGGTCTTAACTCTTACTCTGGCATCATGGTTAAGGTCTTAACTCTTACTCTGGACTAATGGTTAAGGTCTTAGAGTCTTACTCTGTGCTAATGGTTAAGGTCTTAACTCTTTCTCTGGGCTAATGGTTAAGGCCTTAGACTCTTACTCTGGCATCATGGTTAAGGTCTTAGACTCTTACTCTGGCATCAAGGTTAAGGTCTTAACTCTTACTCTGGCATCATGGTTAAGGTCTTAACTTTTACTCTGGACTAATGGTTAAGGTCTGAACTCTTACTCTGGACTAATGGTTAAGGTCTTAACTCTTACTCTGGACTAATGGTTAAGGTCTTAGACTCTTACTCTCGACTAATGGTTAAGGTCTTAACTCTTACTCTGGCATCATGGTTAAGGTCTTAGACTCTTACTCTCGACTAATGGTTAAGGTCTTAACTCATACTCTGGACTAATGGTTAAGGTCTTAGACTCTTTCTCTGGACTAATGGTTAAGGTCTTAACTCTTACTCTGGACTAATGGTTAAGGTCTTAACTCTTACTCTGGACTAATGGTTAAGGTCTTAACTCTTACTCTGGCATCATTGTTAAGGTCTTAACTCTTACTCTGGACTAATGGTTAAGGTCTTAACTCTTACTCTGGCATCATGGTTAAGGTCTTAACTCTTACTCTGGACTAATGGTTAAGGTCTTAACTCTTACTCTGGCATCATGGTTAAGGTCTTAACACTTACTCTGGACTAATGGTTAAGGTCTTAACTCTTACTCTGGCATCATCGTTAAGGTCTTAACTCTTACTCTGGCATCATGGTTAAGGTCTTAGACTCTTACTCTGGACTAATGGTTAAGGTCTTAACTCTTACTCTGGCATCATCGTTAAGGTCTTAACTCTTACTCTGGCATCATCGTTAAGGTCTTAACTCTTACTCTGGACTAATGGTTAAGGTCTTAACTCTTACTCTGGTCTAATGGTTAAGGTCTTAACTCTTACTCTGGCATCATGGTTAAGGTCTTAACTCTGGCATCATGGTTAAGGTCTTAACTCTTACTCTGGACTAATGGTTAAGGTCTTAACTCTTACTCTGGGCTAATGGTTAAGGTCTTAACTCTTACTCTGGACTAATGGTTAAGGTCTTAGACTCTTACTCTGGCATCATGGATAAGGTCTTAGACTCTTACTCTGGACTACTGGTTAATGTCTTAACTCTTACTCTGGCGTCATGGTTAAGGTCTTAACTCTCACTCTGGCATCATGGTTAAGGTCTTAACTCTTACTCTGTACTCATGGTTAAGGTCTTAACTCTTACTCTGGCATCATGGTTAAGGTCTTAACTCTTACTCTGGACTAATGGGTAAGGTCTTAACTCTTACTCTGGACTAATGGTTAAGGTCTTAACTCTTACTCTGGCATCATGGTTAAGGTCTTAACTCTTACTCTGGACTAATGGTTAAGGTCTTAACTCTTACTCTGGACTAATGGTTAAGGTCTTAACTCTTACTCTGGCATCATGGTTAAGGTCTTAACTCTTACTCTGGACTAATGGCTAAGGTCTTAGACTCTTACTCTGGACTAATGGTTAAGGTCTTAACTCTTTCTCTGGGCTAATGGTTAAGGTCTTAGACTCTTACTCTGGCATCATGGTTAAGGTCTTAGACACTTACTCTGGCATCAAGGTTAAGGTCTTAAATCTTACTCTGGCATCATGGTTAAGGTCTTAACTCTTACTCTGGACTAAGGGTTAAGGTCTGAACTCTTACTCTGGACTAATGGTTAAGGTCTTAACTCTTACTCTGGACTACTGGTTAAGGTCTTAGACTCTTACTCTCGACTAATGGTTAAGGTCTTAACTCTTACTCTGGAATCATGGTTAAGGTCTTAGACTCTTACTCTGGACTAATGGTTAAGGTCTTAACTCATACTCTGGACTAATGGTTAAGGTCTTAGACTCTTTCTCTGGACTAATGGTTAAGGTCTTAACTCTTACTCTGGACTAATGGTTAAGGTCTTAACTCTTACTCTGGACTAATGGTTAAGGTCTTAACTCTTACTCTGGCATCATGGTTAAGGTCTTAACTCTTACTCTGGACTAATGGTTAAGGTCTTAACTCTTACTCTGGCATCATGGTTAAGGTCTTAGACTCTTACTCTGGACTAATGGTTAAGGTCTTAACTCTTACTCTGGCATCATGGTTAAGGTCTTAACTCTTACTCTGGACTAATGATTAAGGTCTTAGACTCTTACTCTGGACTAATGGTAAAGGTCTTAACTCTTTCTCTGGGCTAATGGTTAAGGTCTTAGACTCTTACTCTGGCATCATGGTTAAGGTCTTAGACTCTTACTCTGGCATCAAGGTTAAGGTCTTAACTCTTACTCTGGCATCATGGTTAAGGTCTTAACTCTTACTCTGGACTAATGGTTAAGGTCTTAACTCATACTCTGGACTAATGGTTAAGGTCTTAACTCTTACTCTGGCATCATTGTTAAGGTCTTAACTCTTACTCTGTACTCGTGGTTAAGGTCTTAACTCTCACTCTGGCATCATGTTTAAGGTCTTAACTCTTACTCTGGACTAATGGTTAAGGTCTTAACTCTTACTCTGGACTAATGGTTAAGGTCTTAACTCTTACTCTGGCATCATGGTTAAGGTCTTAACTCTTACTCTGGACTAATGGTTAAGGTCTTAACTCTTACTCTGGACTAATGGTTAAGGTCTTAACTCTTACTCTGGCATCATGGTTAAGGTCTTAGACTCTTACTCTGGACTAATGGTTAAGGTCTTAACTCTTACTATGGCATCATGGTTAAGGTCTTAACTCTTACTCTGGACTAATGGTTAAGGACTTAGACTCTTACTCTGGACTAATGGTTAAGGTCTTAACGCTTACTCTGGGCTAATGATTAAGGTCTTAACTCTTACTCTGGACTAACGGTTAAGGTCTTATCTCTTACTCTGGAAAAATACTTAAGGTCTTAGACTCTTACTCTGGCATCATGGATAAGGTCTTAGACTCTTACTCTGGACTACTGGTTAATGCCTTAACTCTTACTCAGGCGTCATGGTTAAGGTCTTAACTCTCACTCTGGCATCATGGTTAAGGTCTTAACTCTTACTCTGGCATCATGGTTAAGGTCTTAGACTCTTACTCTGGACTAATGGTTAAGGTCTTAACTCATACTCTGGACTAATGGTTAAGGTCTTAACTCTTACTATGGCATCATGGTTAAGGTCTTAACTCTTACTCTGGACTAATGGTTAAGGTCCTAACTCTTACTCTGGCATCATCGTTAAGGTCTTAACTCTTACTCTGGCATCATGGTTAAGGTCTTAGACTCTTACTCTGGACTAATGGTTAAGGTCTTAACGCTTACTCTGGGCTAATGATTAAGGTCTTAACTCTTACTCTGGACTAATGGTTAAGGTCTTAACTCTTACTCTGGCATCATGGTTAAGGTCTTAACAATCTGGATTAATGGTTAAGGTCTTAACTCTTACTCTGGCATCATTGTTAAGGTCTTAACTCTTACTCTGGCATCATGGTTAAGGTCTTAGACTCTTACTCTGGACTAATGAGTAAGGTCTTAACTCTTACTCTGGACTAATGGTTAAGGTCTTAACTCTTACTCTGGCATCATGGTTAAGGTCTTAACTCTTACTCTGGACTAATAGCTAATGTCTTAACTCTTACTCTGGACTAATGGTTAAGGTCTTAACTCTTACTCTGGCATCGTGGTTAAGGTCTTAACTCTGGCATCATGGTTAAGGTATTAACTCTTACTCTGGACTAATGGTTAAGGTCTTAACTCTTACTCTGGCATCATGGTTAAGGTCTTAAACTCATACTCTGGCATCATGGTTAAGGTCTTAACTCTTACTCTGGACTAATGGTTAAGGTCTTAACTCTTCCTCTGGCATCATGGTTAAGGTCTTAACTCTTACTCTGGCATCATGGTTAAGGTCTTAACTCTTACTCTGGGCTAATGGTTAAGGTCTTAACTCTTACTCTAGCATCATGGTTAAGGTCCTAACTCTTACTCTGGACTAATGGTTAAGGTCTTAACTCTTACTCTGGCATCATGGTTAAGGTCTTAACTCTTACTCTGGCATCATGGTTAAGGTCTTAACTCTTACTCTGGACTAATGGTTAAGGTCTTAACTCTTACTCTGGCATCATGGTTAAGGTCTTAGACTCTTACTCTGGACTAATGGTTAAGGTCTTAACTCTTACTCTGGACTAATGGTTAAGGTCTTAACTCTTACTCTGGACTAATGGTTAAGGTCTTAACTCTTACTCTGAACTAATGGTTAAGGTCTTAACTCTTACTCTGGCATCATGGTTAAGGTCTTAGACTCTTACTCTGGAATAATGGTTAAGGTCTTAACTCTTACTCTGGACTAATGGTTAAGGTCTTAACTCTTACTCTGGGCTAATGATTAAGGTCTTAACTCTTACTCTGGCATCATGGTTAAGGTCTTAACTCTTACTCTGGCATCATGGTTAAGGTCTTAACTCTTACTCTGTACTCATGGTTAAGGTCTTAACTCTTCCTCTGGCATCATGGTTAAGGTCTTAACTCTTACTCTGGACTAATGGTTAAGGTCTTAACTCTTACTCTGGACTAATGGTTAAGGTCTTAACTCTTACTCTGGCATCATGGTTAAGGTCTTAACTCTTACTCTGGACTAATGGTTAAGGTCTTAACTCTTACTCTGGGCTAATGATTAAGGTCTTAACTCTTACTCTGGCATCATGGTTAAGGTCTTAACTCTTACTCTGGACTAATGGTTAAGGACGTAACTCTTACTCTGGACTAATGGTTAAGGTCTTAACTCTTACTCTAGACTAATGGTTAAGGTTTAACTCTTACTCTGGCATCATGGTTAAGGTCTTCGACTCTTTCTCAGGGCTAATGATTAAGGTCTTAACTCTTACTCTGGCATCATGGGTAAGGTCTTAACTCTTACTCTGGACTAATGGTTAAGGTCTTAACTCTTACTCTGGACTAATGGTTAAGGTCTTAACTCTTACTCTAGACTAATGGTTAAGGTTTTAACTCTTACTCTGGCATCATGGTTAAGTTCCTAACTCTTACTGTGGCCTATTGGTTAAGGTCCTAACTCTTACTCTGGATTAATGGTTAAGGTCTTAACTCTTACTCTGGCATCATGGTTAAGGTCTTAGACTCTTACTCTGGACTAATAGTTAAGGTCTTAACTCTTACTCTGGCATCATGGTTAAGGTCTTAACTCTTACTCTGGACTAATGGTTAAGGTCTTAGACTCTTAGTCTGGACTAATGGTTAAGGTCTTAACTCTTTCTCTGGGCTAATGGTTAAGGTCTTAGACTCTTACTCTGGCATCATGGTTAAGGTCTTAGACTCTTACTCTGGCATCAAGGTTAAGGTCTTAACTCTTACTCTGGCATCATGGTTAAGGTCTTAACTCTTACTCTGGCATCATGGTTAAGGTCTTAACTCTTACTCTGGACTAATGGTTAAGGTCTTAACACTTACTCTGGATTAATGGTTAAGATCTTAACTCTTACTCTGGCATCATCGTTAAGGTCTTAACTCTTACTCTGGCATCATGGTTAAGGTCTTAGACTCTTACTCTGGACTAATGGATAAGGTCTTAACTCTTACTCTGGACTAATGGTTAAGGTCTTAACTCTTACTCTGGCATCATCGTTAAGGTCTTAACACTTACTCTGGCATCATGGTTAAGGTCTTAACTCTTACTCTGGACTAATAGTTAAGGTCTTAACTCTTACTCTGGACTAATGGTTAAGGTATTAACTCTTACTCTGGCATCATGGTTAAGGTCTTAACTCTGGCATCATGGTTAAGGTCTTAACTCTTACTCTGGACTAATGGTTAAGGTCTTAACTCTTACTCTGGCATCATGGTTAAGGTCTTAGACTCATACGCTGGCATCATGGTTAAGGTCTTAACTCTTACTCTGGACTAATGGTTAAGGTCTTAACTCTTACTCTGGCATCATGGTTAAGGTCTTAACTCTTACTCTGGCATCATGGTTAAGGTCTTAACTCTTACTCTGGACTAATGGTTAAGGTCTTAACTCTTACTCTGGCATCATGGTTAAGGTCTTAGACTCTTACTCTGGACTAATGGTTAAGGTCTTAACTCTTACTCTGGCATCATGGTTAAGGTCTTAACTCTTACTCTGGACTAATGATTAAGGTCTTAGACTCTTACTCTGGACTAATGGTAAAGGTCTTAACTCTTTCTCTGGGCTAATGGTTAAGGTCTTAGACTCTTACTCTGGCATCATGGTTAAGGTCTTAGACTCTTACTCTGGCATCAAGGTTAAGGTCTTAACTCTTACTCTGGCATCATGGTTAAGGTCTTAACTCTTACTCTGGACTAATGGTTAAGGTCTTAACTCATACTCTGGACTAATGGTTAAGGTCTTAACTCTTACTCTGGCATCATGGTTAAGGTCTTAACTCTTACTCTGTACTCGTGGTTAAGGTCTTAACTCTCACTCTGGCATCATGTTTAAGGTCTTAACTCTTACTCTGGACTAATGGTTAAGGTCTTAACTCTTACTCTGGACTAATGTTTAAGGTCTTAACTCTTACTCTGGCATCATGGTTAAGGTCTTAACTCTTACTCTGGACTAATGGTTAAGGTCTTAACTCTTACTCTGGACTAATGGTTAAGGTCTTAACTCTTACTCTGGCATCATGGTTAAGGTCTTAGACTCTTACTCTGGACTAATGGTTAAGGTCTTAACTCTTACTATGGCATCATGGTTAAGGTCTTAACTCTTACTCTGGACTAATGGTTAAGGACTTAGACTCTTACTCTGGACTAATGGTTAAGGTCTTAACTCTTTCTCTGGGCTAATGGTTAAGGTCTTAGACTCTTCCTCTGGCATCATGGTTAAGGTCTTAGACTCTTACTCTGGCATCAAGGTTAAGGTCTTAACTCTTACTCTGGCATCATGGTTAAGGTCTTAACTCTTACTCTGGACTAATGGTTAAGGTCTGAACTCTTACTCTGGACTAATGGTTAAGGTCTTAACTCTTACTCTGGACTAATGGTTAAGGTCTTAGACTCTTACTCTCGACTAATGGTTAAGGTCTTAACTCTTACTCTGGCATCATGGTTAAGGTCTTAGACTCTTACTCTGGACTAATGGTTAAGGTCTTAACTCATACTCTGGACTAATGGTTAAGGTCTTAACTCTTACTCTGGCATCATGGTTAAGGTCTTAACTCTTACTCTGGACTAATGGTTAAGGTATTAACTCTTACTCTGGCATCAAGGTTGAGGTCTTAACTCTTACTCTGGACTAATGGTTAAGGTCTTAACTCTTACTCTGGCATCATGGTTAAGGTCTTAACACTTACTCTGGATTAATGGTTAAGGTCTTAACTCTAACTCTGGCATCATTGTTAAGGTCTTAACTCTTACTCTGGCATCATGGTTAAGGTCTTAGACACTTACTCTGGATTAATGGTTAAGGTCTTAACTCTTACTCTGGCATCATTGTTAAGGTCTTAACTCTTACTCTGGCATCATGGTTAAGGTCTTAGACTCTTACTCTGGACTAATGGTTAAGGTCTTAACTCTTACTCTGGACTAATGGTTAAGGTCTTAACTCTTACTCTGGCATCATCGTTAAGGTCTTAACTCTTACTCTGGCATAATGGTTAAGGTCTTAACTCTTACTCTGGACTAATAGCTAAGGTCTTAACTCTTACTCTGGACTAATGGTTAAGGTCTTAACTCTTACTCTGGCATCATGGTTAAGGTCTTAACTCTGGCATCATGGTTTAGGTCTTAACTCTTACTCTGGACTAATGGTTAAGGTCTTAACTCTTACTCTGGCATCATGGTTAAGGTCTTAGACTCATACTCTGGCATCATGGTTAAAGTCTTAACTCTTACTCTGGACTAATGGTTAAGGTCTTAACTCTTCCTCTGGCATCATGGTTAAGGTCTTAACTCTTACTCTGGCATCATGGTTAAGGTCTTAACTCTTACTCTGGACTAATGGTTAAGGTCTTAACTCTTACTCTGGGCTAATGGTTAAGGTCTTAACTCTTACTCTGGACTAATGGTTAAGGTCTTAGACTCTTACTCTGGCATCATGGATAAGGTCTTAGACTCTTATTTTGGACTACTGGTTAATGTCTTAACTCTTACTCTGGCGTCATGGTTAAGGTCTTAACTCTCACTCTGGCATCATGGTTAAGGTCTTAACTCTTACTCTGTACTCATGGTTAAGGTCTTAACTCTTACTCTGGCATCATGGTTAAGGTCTTAACTCTTACTCTGGACTAATGGGTAAGGTCTTAACTCTTACTCTGGACTAATGGTTAAGGTCTTATCTCTTACTCTGGCATCATGGTTAAGGTCTTAACTCTTACTCTGGACTAATGGTTAAGGTCTTAACTCTTACTCTGGACTAATGGTTAAGGTCTTAACTCTTACTCTGGCATCATGGTTAAGGTCTTAGACTCTTACTCTGTACTAATGGTTAAGGTCTTAACTCTTACTCTGGCATCATGGTTAAGGTCTTAACTCTTACTCTGGACTAATGGTTAAGGTCTTAGACTCTTACTCTGGGCTAATGGTTAAGGTCTTAACTCTTTCTCTGGGCTAATGGTTAAGGCCTTAGACTCTTACTCTGGCATCATGGTTAAGGTCTTAACTCTTACTCTGGCATCATGGTTAAGGTCTTAACTTTTACTCTGGACTAATAGCTAAGGTCTTAACTCTTACTCTGGACTAATGGTTAATGTCTTAACTCTTACTCTGGCATCATGGTTAAGGTCTTAACTCTGGCATCATCGTTAAGGTCTTAACTCTTACTCTGGCATCATGGTTAAGGTCTTAACTCTTACTCTGGACTAATAGCTAGGGTCTTAACTCTTACTCTGGACTAATGGTTAAGGTCTTAACTCTTACTCTGGCATCATGGTTAAGGTCTTAACTCTGGCATCATGGTTAAGGTCTTAACTCTTACTCTGGACTAATGGTTAAGGTCTTAACTCTTACTCTGGCATCATGGTTAAGGTCTTAGACTCATACTCTGGCATCATGGTTAAAGTCTTAACTCTTACTCTGGACTAATGGTTAAGGTCTTAACTCTTCCTCTGGCATCATGGTTAAGGTCTTAACTCTTACTCTGGCATCATGGTTAAGGTCTTAACTCTTACTCTGGACTAATGGTTAAGGTCTTAACTCTTACTCTGGGCTAATGGTTAAGGTCTTAACTCTTACTCTGGACTAATGGTTAAGGTCTTAGACTCTTACTCTGGCATCATGGATAAGGTCTTAGACTCTTACTCAGGACTACTGGTTAATGTCTTAACTCTTACTCTGGCGTCATGGTTAAGGTCTTAACTCTCACTCTGGCATCATGGTTAAGGTCTTAACTCTTACTCTGTACTCATGGTTAAGGTCTTAACTCTTACTCTGGCATCATGGTTAAGGTCTTAACTCTTACTCTGGACTAATGGGTAAGGTCTTAACTCTTACTCTGGACTAATGGTTAAGGTCTTAACTCTTACTCTGGCATCATGGTTAAGGTCTTAACTCTTACTCTGGACTAATGGTTAAGGTCTTAACTCTTACTCTGGACTAATGGTTAAGGTCTTAACTCATACTCTGGCATCATGGTTAAGGTCTTAGACTCTTTCTCTGTACTAATGGTTAAGGTCTTAACTCTTACTCTGGCATCATGGTTAAGGTCTTAACTCTTACTCTGGACTAATGGTTAAGGTCTTAGACTCTTACTCTGTGCTAATGGTTAAGGTCTTAACTCTTTCTCTGGGCTAATGGTTAAGGCCTTAGACTCTTACTCTGGCATCATGGTTAAGGTCTTAGACTCTTACTCTGGCATCAAGGTTAAGGTCTTAACTCTTACTCTGGCATCATGGTTAAGGTCTTAACTTTTACTCTGGACTAATGGTTAAGGTCTGAACTCTTACTCTGGACTAATGGTTAAGGTCTTAACTCTTACTCTGGACTAATGGTTAAGGTCTTAGACTCTTACTCTCGACTAATGGTTAAGGTCTTAACTCTTACTCTGGCATCATGGTTAAGGTCTTAGACTCTTACTCTCGACTAATGGTTAAGGTCTTAACTCATACTCTGGACTAATGGTTAAGGTCTTAGACTCTTTCTCTGGACTAATGGTTAAGGTCTTAACTCTTACTCTGGACTAATGGTTAAGGTCTTAACTCTTACTCTGGACTAATGGTTAAGGTCTTAACTCTTACTCTGGCATCATTGTTAAGGTCTTAACTCTTACTCTGGACTAATGGTTAAGGTCTTAACTCTTACTCTGGCATCATGGTTAAGGTCTTAACTCTTACTCTGGACTAATGGTTAAGGTCTTAACTCTTACTCTGGCATCATGGTTAAGGTCTTAACACTTACTCTGGACTAATGGTTAAGGTCTTAACTCTTACTCTGGCATCATCGTTAAGGTCTTAACTCTTACTCTGGCATCATGGTTAAGGTCTTAGACTCTTACTCTGGACTAATGGTTAAGGTCTTAACTCTTACTCTGGACTAATGGTTAAGGTCTTAACTCTTACTCTGGCATCATCGTTAAGGTCTTAACTCTTACTCTGGCATCATCGTTAAGGTCTTAACTCTTACTCTGGACTAATGGTTAAGGTCTTAACTCTTACTCTGGTCTAATGGTTAAGGTCTTAACTCTTACTCTGGCATCATGGTTAAGGTCTTAACTCTGGCATCATGGTTAAGGTCTTAACTCTTACTCTGGACTAATGGTTAAGGTATTAACTCTTACTCTGGGCTAATGGTTAAGGTCTTAACTCTTACTCTGGACTAATGGTTAAGGTCTTAGACTCTTACTCGGGCATCATGGATAAGGTCTTAGACTCTTACTCTGGACTACTGGTTAATGTCTTAACTCTTACTCTGGCGTCATGGTTAAGGTCTTAACTCTCACTCTGGCATCATGGTTAAGGTCTTAACTCTTACTCTGTACTCATGGTTAAGGTCTTAACTCTTACTCTGGCATCATGGTTAAGGTCTTAACTCTTACTCTGGACTAATGGGTAAGGTCTTAACTCTTACTCTGGACTAATGGTTAAGGTCTTAACTCTTACTCTGGCATCATGGTTAAGGTCTTAACTCTTACTCTGGACTAATGGTTAAGGTCTTAACTCTTACTCTGGACTAATGGTTAAGGTCTTAACTCTTACTCTGGCATCATGGTTAAGGTCTTAACTCTTACTCTGGACTAATGGCTAAGGTCTTAGACTCTTACTCTGGACTAATGGTTAAGGTCTTAACTCTTTCTCTGGGCTAATGGTTAAGGTCTTAGACTCTTACTCTGGCATCATGGTTAAGGTCTTAGACACTTACTCTGGCATCAAGGTTAAGGTCTTAACTCTTACTCTGGCATCATGGTTAAGGTCTTAACTCTTACTCTGGACTAAGGGTTAAGGTCTGAACTCTTACTCTGGACTAATGGTTAAGGTCTTAACTCTTACTCTGGACTACTGGTTAAGGTCTTAGACTCTTACTCTCGACTAATGGTTAAGGTCTTAACTCTTACTCTGGAATCATGGTAAAGGTCTTAGACTCTTACTCTGGACTAATGGTTAAGGTCTTAACTCATACTCTGGACTAATGGTTAAGGTCTTAGACTCTTTCTCTGGACTAATGGTTAAGGTCTTAACTCTTACTCTGGACTAATGGTTAAGGTCTTAACTCTTACTCTGGACTAATGGTTAAGGTCTTAGACTCTTACTCTGGACTAATGGTTAAGGTCTTAACTCTTACTCTGGCATCATGGTTAAGGTCTTAACTCTTACTCTGGACTAATGATTAAGGTCTTAGACTCTTACTCTGGACTAATGGTAAAGGTCTTAACTCTTTCTCTGGGCTAATGGTTAAGGTCTTAGACTCTTACTCTGGCATCATGGTTAAGGTCTTAGACTCTTATTCTGGCATCAAGGTTAAGGTCTTAACTCTTACTCTGGCATCATGGTTAAGGTCTTAACTCTTACTCTGGACTAATGGTTAAGGTCTTAACTCATACTCTGGACTAATGGTTAAGGTCTTAACTCTTACTCTGGCATCATGGTTAAGGTCTTAACTCTTACTCTGTACTCGTGGTTAAGGTCTTAACTCTCACTCTGGCATCATGTTTAAGGTCTTAACTCTTACTCTGGACTAATGGTTAAGGTCTTAACTCTTACTCTGGACTAATGGTTAAGGTCTTAACTCTTACTCTGGCATCATGGTTAAGGTCTTAACTCTTACTCTGGACTAATGGTTAAGGTCTTAACTCTTACTCTGGACTAATGGTTAAGGTCTTAACTCTTACTCTGGCATCATGGTTAAGGTCTTAGACTCTTACTCTGGACTAATGGTTAAGGTCTTAACTCTTACTATGGCATCATGGTTAAGGTCTTAACTCTTACTCTGGACTAATGGTTAAGGACTTAGACTCTTACTCTGGACTAATGGTTAAGGTCTTAACGCTTACTCTGGGCTAATGATTAAGGTCTTAACTCTTACTCTGGACTAACGGTTAAGGTCTTATCTCTTACTCTGGAAAAATAGTTAAGGTCTTAGACTCTTACTCTGGCATCATGGATAAGGTCTTAGACTCTTACTCTGGACTACTGGTTAATGCCTTAACTCTTACTCTGGCGTCATGGTTAAGGTCTTAACTCTCACTCTGGCATCATGGTTAAGGTCTTAACTCTTACTCTGGCATCATGGTTAAGGTCTTAGACTCTTACTCTGGACTAATGGTTAAGGTCTTAACTCATACTCTGGACTAATGGTTAAGGTCTTAACTCTTACTATGGCATCATGGTTAAGGTCTTAACTCTTACTCTGGACTAATGGTTAAGGTCCTAACTCTTACTCTGGCATCATCGTTAAGGTCTTAACTCTTACTCTGGCATCATGGTTAAGGTCTTAGACTCTTACTCTGGACTAAAGGTTAACGTCTTAACGCTTACTCTGGGCTAATGATTAAGGTCTTAACTCTTACTCTGGACTAATGGTTAAGGTCTTAACTCTTACTCTGGCATCATGGTTAAGGTCTTAACAATCTGGATTAATGGTTAAGGTCTTAACTCTTACTCTGGACTAATGGTTAAGGTCTTAACTCTTACTCTGGCATCATGGTTAAGGTCTTAACTCTTACTCTGGACTAATAGCTAATGTCTTAACTCTTACTCTGGACTAATGGTTAAGGTCTTAACTCTTACTCTGGCATCGTGGTTAAGGTCTTAACTCTGGCATCATGGTTAAGGTATTAACTCTTACTCTGGACTAATGGTTAAGGTCTTAACTCTTACTCTGGCATCATGGTTAAGGTCTTAAACTCATACTCTGGCATCATGGTTAAGGTCTTAACTCTTACTCTGGACTAATGGTTAAGGTCTTAACTCTTCCTCTGGCATCATGGTTAAGGTCTTAACTCTTACTCTGGCATCATGGTTAAGGTCTTAACTCTTACTCTGGGCTAATGGTTAAGGTCTTAACTCTTACTCTAGCATCATGGTTAAGGTCTTAACTCTTACTCTGGACTAATGGTTAAGGTCTTAACTCTTACTCTGGCATCATGGTTAAGGTCTTAACTCTTACTCTGGCATCATGGTTAAGGTCTTAACTCTTACTCTGGACTAATGGTTAAGGTCTTAACTCTTACTCTGGCATCATGGTTAAGGTCTTAGACTCTTACTCTGGACTAATGGTTAAGGTCTTAACTCTTACTCTGGACTAATGGTTAAGGTCTTAACTCTTACTCTGGACTAATGGTTAAGGTCTTAACTCTTACTCTGAACTAATGGTTAAGGTCTTAACTCTTACTCTGGCATCATGGTTAAGGTCTTAGACTCTTACTCTGGAATAATGGTTAAGGTCTTAACTCTTACTCTGGACTAATGGTTAAGGTCTTAACTCTTACTCTGGGCTAATGATTAAGGTCTTAACTCTTACTCTGGCATCATGGTTAAGGTCTTAACTCTTACTCTGGCATCATGGTTAAGGTCTTAACTCTTACTCTGTACTCATGGTTAAGGTCTTAACTCTTCCTCTGGCATCATGGTTAAGGTCTTAACTCTTACTCTGGACTAATGGTTAAGGTCTTAACTCTTACTCTGGACTAATGGTTAAGGTCTTAACTCTTACTCTGGCATCATGGTTAAGGTCTTAACTCTTACTCTGGACTAATGGTTAAGGTCTTAACTCTTACTCTGGGCTAATGATTAAGGTCTTAACTCTTATTCTGGCATCATGGTTAAGGTCTTAACTCTTACTCTGGACTAATGGTTAAGGACGTAACTCTTACTCTGGACTAATGGTTAAGGTCTTAACTCTTACTCTAGACTAATGGTTAAGGTTTAACTCTTACTCTGGCATCATGGTTAAGGTCTTCGACTCTTTCTCAGGGCTAATGATTAAGGTCTTAACTCTTACTCTGGCATCATGGGTAAGGTCTTAACTCTTACTCTGGACTAATGGTTAAGGTCTTAACTCTTACTCTGGACTAATGGTTAAGGTCTTAACTCTTACTCTAGACTAATGGTTAAGGTTTTAACTCTTACTCTGGCATCATGGTTAAGTTCCTAACTCTTACTGTGGCCTATTGGTTAAGGTCCTAACTCTTACTCTGGATTAATGGTTAAGGTCTTAACTCTTACTCTGGCATCATGGTTAAGGTCTTAGACTCTTACTCTGGACTAATAGTTAAGGTCTTAACTCTTACTCTGGCATCATGGTTAAGGTCTTAACTCTTACTCTGGACTAATGGTTAAGGTCTTAGACTCTTAGTCTGGACTAATGGTTAAGGTCTTAACTCTTTCTCTGGGCTAATGGTTAAGGTCTTAGACTCTTACTCTGGCATCATGGTTAAGGTCTTAGACTCTTACTCTGGCATTAAGGTTAAGGTCTTAACTCTTACTCTGGCATCATGGTTAAGGTCTTAGACTCTTACTCTGGCATCAAGGTTAAGGTCTTAACTCTTACTCTGGCATCATGGTTAAGGTCTTAACTCTTACTCTGGCATCATGGTTAAGGTCTTAACTCTTACTCTGGACTAATGGTTAAGGTCTTAACACTTACTCTGGATTAATGGTTAAGATCTTAACTCTTACTCTGGCATCATCGTTAAGGTCTTAACTCTTACTCTGGCATCATGGTTAAGGTCTTAGACTCTTACTCTGGACTAATGGATAAGGTCTTAACTCTTACTCTGGACTAATGGTTAAGGTCTTAACTCTTACTCTGGCATCATCGTTAAGGTCTTAACACTTACTCTGGCATCATGGTTAAGGTCTTAACTCTTACTCTGGACTAATAGTTAAGGTCTTAACTCTTACTCTGGACTAATGGTTAAGGTATTAACTATTACTCTGGCATCATGGTTAAGGTCTTAACTCTGGCATCATGGTTAAGGTCTTAACTCTTACTCTGGACTAATGGTTAAGGTCTTAACTCTTACTCTGGCATCATGGTTAAGGTCTTAGACTCATACGCTGGCATCATGGTTAAGGTCTTAACTCTTACTCTGGACTAATGGTTAAGGTCTTAACTCTTACTCTGGCATCATGGTTAAGGTCTTAACTCTTACTCTGGCATCATGGTTAAGGTCTTAACTCTTACTCTGGACTAATGGTTAAGGTCTTAACTCTTACTCTGGCATCATGGTTAAGGTCTTAGACTCTTACTCTGGACTAATGGTTAAGGTCTTAACTCTTACTCTGGCATCATGGTTAAGGTCTTAACTCTTACTCTGGACTAATGATTAAGGTCTTAGACTCTTACTCTGGACTAATGGTAAAGGTCTTAACTCTTTCTCTGGGCTAATGGTTAAGGTCTTAGACTCTTACTCTGGCATCATGGTTAAGGTCTTAGACTCTTACTCTGGCATCAAGGTTAAGGTCTTAACTCTTACTCTGGCATCATGGTTAAGGTCTTAACTCTTACTCTGGACTAATGGTTAAGGTCTTAACTCATACTCTGGACTAATGGTTAAGGTCTTAACTCTTACTCTGGCATCATGGTTAAGGTCTTAACTCTTACTCTGTACTCGTGGTTAAGGTCTTAACTCTCACTCTGGCATCATGTTTAAGGTCTTAACTCTTACTCTGGACTAATGGTTAAGGTCTTAACTCTTACTCTGGACTAATGTTTAAGGTCTTAACTCTTACTCTGGCATCATGGTTAAGGTCTTAACTCTTACTCTGGACTAATGGTTAAGGTCTTAACTCTTACTCTGGACTAATGGTTAAGGTCTTAACTCTTACTCTGGCATCATGGTTAAGGTCTTAGACTCTTACTCTGGACTAATGGTTAAGGTCTTAACTCTTACTATGGCATCATGGTTAAGGTCTTAACTCTTACTCTGGACTAATGGTTAAGGACTTAGACTCTTACTCTGGACTAATGGTTAAGGTCTTAACTCTTTCTCTGGGCTAATGGTTAAGGTCTTAGACTCTTCCTCTGGCATCATGGTTAAGGTCTTAGACTCTTACTCTGGCATCAAGGTTAAGGTCTTAACTCTTACTCTGGCATCATGGTTAAGGTCTTAACTCTTACTCTGGACTAATGGTTAAGGTCTGAACTCTTACTCTGGACTAATGGTTAAGGTCTTAACTCTTACTCTGGACTAATGGTTAAGGTCTTAGACTCTTACTCTCGACTAATGGTTAAGGTCTTAACTCTTACTCTGGCATCATGGTTAAGGTCTTAGACTCTTACTCTGGACTAATGGTTAAGGTCTTAACTCATACTCTGGACTAATGGTTAAGGTCTTAACTCTTACTCTGGCATCATGGTTAAGGTCTTAACTCTTACTCTGGACTAATGGTTAAGGTATTAACTCTTACTCTGGCATCAAGGTTGAGGTCTTAACTCTTACTCTGGACTAATGGTTAAGGTCTTAACTCTTACTCTGGCATCATGGTTAAGGTCTTAACACTTACTCTGGATTAATGGTTAAGGTCTTAACTCTAACTCTGGCATCATTGTTAAGGTCTTAACTCTTACTCTGGCATCATGGTTAAGGTCTTAGACACTTACTCTGGATTAATGGTTAAGGTCTTAACTCTTACTCTGGCATCATTGTTAAGGTCTTAACTCTTACTCTGGCATCATGGTTAAGGTCTTAGACTCTTACTCTGGACTAATGGTTAAGGTCTTAACTCTTACTCTGGACTAATGGTTAAGGTCTTAACTCTTACTCTGGCATCATCGTTAAGGTCTTAACTCTTACTCTGGCATAATGGTTAAGGTCTTAACTCTTACTCTGGACTAATAGCTAAGGTCTTAACTCTTACTCTGGACTAATGGTTAAGGTCTTAACTCTTACTCTGGCATCATGGTTAAGGTCTTAACTCTGGCATCATGGTTTAGGTCTTAACTCTTACTCTGGACTAATGGTTAAGGTCTTAACTCTTACTCTGGCATCATGGTTAAGGTCTTAGACTCATACTCTGGCATCATGGTTAAAGTCTTAACTCTTACTCTGGACTAATGGTTAAGGTCTTAACTCTTCCTCTGGCATCATGGTTAAGGTCTTAACTCTTACTCTGGCATCATGGTTAAGGTCTTAACTCTTACTCTGGACTAATGGTTAAGGTCTTAACTCTTACTCTGGGCTAATGGTTAAGGTCTTAACTCTTACTCTGGACGAATGGTTAAGGTCTTAGACTCTTACTCTGGCATCATGGATAAGGTCTTAGACTCTTATTTTGGACTACTGGTTAATGTCTTAACTCTTACTCTGGCGTCATGGTTAAGGTCTTAACTCTCACTCTGGCATCATGGTTAAGGTCTTAACTCTTACTCTGTACTCATGGTTAAGGTCTTAACTCTTACTCTGGCATCATGGTTAAGGTCTTAACTCTTACTCTGGACTAATGGGTAAGGTCTTAACTCTTACTCTGGACTAATGGTTAAGGTCTTAACTCTTACTCTGGCATCATGGTTAAGGTCTTAACTCTTACTCTGGACTAATGGTTAAGGTCTTAACTCTTACTCTGGACTAATGGTTAAGGTCTTAACTCTTACTCTGGCATCATGGTTAAGGTCTTAGACTCTTACTCTGTACTAATGGTTAAGGTCTTAACTCTTACTCTGGCATCATGGTTAAGGTCTTAACTCTTACTCTGGACTAATGGTTAAGGTCTTAGACTCTTACTCTGGGCTAATGGTTAAGGTCTTAACTCTTTCTCTGGGCTAATGGTTAAGGCCTTAGACTCTTACTCTGGCATCATGGTTAAGGTCTTAGACTCTTACTCTGGCATCAAGGTTAAGGTCTTAACTCTTACTCTGGCATCATGGTTAAGGTCTTAACTTTTACTCTGGACTAATAGCTAAGGTCTTAACTCTTACTCTGGACTAATGGTTAATGTCTTAACTCTTACTCTGGCATCATGGTTAAGGTCTTAACTCTGGCATCATCGTTAAGGTCTTAACTCTTACTCTGGCATCATGGTTAAGGTCTTAACTCTTACTCTGGACTAATAGCTAGGGTCTTAACTCTTACTCTGGACTAATGGTTAAGGTCTTAACTCTTACTCTGGCATCATGGTTAAGGTCTTAACTCTGGCATCATGGTTAAGGTCTTAACTCTTACTCTGGACTAATGGTTAAGGTCTTAACTCTTACTCTGGCATCATGGTTAAGGTCTTAGACTCATACTCTGGCATCATGGTTAAAGTCTTAACTCTTACTCTGGACTAATGGTTAAGGTCTTAACTCTTCCTCTGGCATCATGGTTAAGGTCTTAACTCTTACTCTGGCATCATGGTTAAGGTCTTAACTCTTACTCTGGACTAATGGTTAAGGTCTTAACTCTTACTCTGGGCTAATGGTTAAGGTCTTAACTCTTACTCTGGACTAATGGTTAAGGTCTTAGACTCTTACTCTGGCATCATGGATAAGGTCTTAGACTCTTACTCAGGACTACTGGTTAATGTCTTAACTCTTACTCTGGCGTCATGGTTATGGTCTTAACTCTCACTCTGGCATCATGGTTAAGGTCTTAACTCTTACTCTGTACTCATGGTTAAGGTCTTAACTCTTACTCTGGCATCATGGTTAAGGTCTTAACTCTTACTCTGGACTAATGGGTAAGGTCTTAACTCTTACTCTGGACTAATGGTTAAGGTCTTAACTCTTACTCTGGCATCATGGTTAAGGTCTTAACTCTTACTCTGGACTAATGGTTAAGGTCTTAACTCTTACTCTGGACTAATGGTTAAGGTCTTAACTCATACTCTGGCATCATGGTTAAGGTCTTAGACTCTTTCTCTGTACTAATGGTTAAGGTCTTAACTCTTACTCTGGCATCATGGTTAAGGTCTTAACTCTTACTCTGGACTAATGGTTAAGGTCTTAGACTCTTACTCTGTGCTAATGGTTAAGGTCTTAACTCTTTCTCTGGGCTAATGGTTAAGGCCTTAGACTCTTACTCTGGCATCATGGTTAAGGTCTTAGACTCTTACTCTGGCATCAAGGTTAAGGTCTTAACTCTTACTCTGGCATCATGGTTAAGGTCTTAACTTTTACTCTGGACTAATGGTTAAGGTCTGAACTCTTACTCTGGACTAATGGTTAAGGTCTTAACTCTTACTCTGGACTAATGGTTAAGGTCTTAGACTCTTACTCTCGACTAATGGTTAAGGTCTTAACTCTTACTCTGGCATCATGGTTAAGGTCTTAGACTCTTACTCTCGACTAATGGTTAAGGTCTTAACTCATACTCTGGACTAATGGTTAAGGTCTTAGACTCTTTCTCTGGACTAATGGTTAAGGTCTTAACTCTTACTCTGGACTAATGGTTAAGGTCTTAACTCTTACTCTGGACTAATGGTTAAGGTCTTAACTCATTGTTAAGGTCTTAACTCTTACTCTGGACTAATGGTTAAGGTCTTAACTCTTACTCTGGCATCATGGTTAAGGTCTTAACTCTTACTCTGGACTAATGGTTAAGGTCTTAACTCTTACTCTGGCATCATGGTTAAGGTCTTAACACTTACTCTGGACTAATGGTTAAGGTCTTAACTCTTACTCTGGCATCATCGTTAAGGTCTTAACTCTTACTCTGGCATCATGGTTAAGGTCTTAGACTCTTACTCTGGACTAATGGTTAAGGTCTTAACTCTTACTCTGGACTAATGGTTAAGGTCTTAACTCTTACTCTGGCATCATCGTTAAGGTCTTAACTCTTACTCTGGCATCATCGTTAAGGTCTTAACTCTTACTCTGGACTAATGGTTAAGGTCTTAACTCTTACTCTGGTCTAATGGTTAAGGTCTTAACTCTTACTCTGGCATCATGGTTAAGGTCTTAACTCTGGCATCATGGTTAAGGTCTTAACTCTTACTCTGGACTAATGGTTAAGGTCTTAACTCTTACTCTGGGCTAATGGTTAAGGTCTTAACTCTTACTCTGGACTAATGGTTAAGGTCTTAGACTCTTACTCTGGCATCATGGATAAGGTCTTAGACTCTTACTCTGGACTACTGGTTAATGTCTTAACTCTTACTCTGGCGTCATGGTTAAGGTCTTAACTCTCACTCTGGCATCATGGTTAAGGTCTTAACTCTTACTCTGTACTCATGGTTAAGGTCTTAACTCTTACTCTGGCATCATGGTTAAGGTCTTAACTCTTACTCTGGACTAATGGGTAAGGTCTTAACTCTTACTCTGGACTAATGGTTAAGGTCTTAACTCTTACTCTGGCATCATGGTTAAGGTCTTAACTCTTACTCTGGACTAATGGTTAAGGTCTTAACTCTTACTCTGGACTAATGGTTAAGGTCTTAACTCTTACTCTGGCATCATGGTTAAGGTCTTAACTCTTACTCTGGACTAATGGCTAAGGTCTTAGACTCTTACTCTGGACTAATGGTTAAGGTCTTAACTCTTTCTCTGGGCTAATGGTTAAGGTCTTAGACTCTTACTCTGGCATCATGGTTAAGGTCTTAGACACTTACTCTGGCATCAAGGTTAAGGTCTTAACTCTTACTCTGGCATCATGGTTAAGGTCTTAACTCTTACTCTGGACTAAGGGTTAAGGTCTGAACTCTTACTCTGGACTAATGGTTAAGGTCTTAACTCTTACTCTGGACTACTGGTTAAGGTCTTAGACTCTTACTCTCGACTAATGGTTAAGGTCTTAACTCTTACTCTGGAATCATGGTTAAGGTCTTAGACTCTTACTCTGGACTAATGGTTATGGTCTTAACTCATACTCTGGACTAATGGTTAAGGTCTTAGACTCTTTCTCTGGACTAATGGTTAAGGTCTTAACTCTTACTCTGGACTAATGGTTAAGGTCTTAACTCTTACTCTGGACTAATGGTTAAGGTCTTAGACTCTTACTCTGGACTAATGGTTAAGGTCTTAACTCTTACTCTGGCATCATGGTTAAGGTCTTAACTCTTACTCTGGACTAATGATTAAGGTCTTAGACTCTTACTCTGGACTAATGGTAAAGGTCTTAACTCTTTCTCTGGGCTAATGGTTAAGGTCTTAGACTCTTACTCTGGCATCATGGTTAAGGTCTTAGACTCTTATTCTGGCATCAAGGTTAAGGTCTTAACTCTTACTCTGGCATCATGGTTAAGGTCTTAACTCTTACTCTGGACTAATGGTTAAGGTCTTAACTCATACTCTGGACTAATGGTTAAGGTCTTAACTCTTACTCTGTACTCGTGGTTAAGGTCTTAACTCTCACTCTGGCATCATGTTTAAGGTCTTAACTCTTACTCTGGACTAATGGTTAAGGTCTTAACTCTTACTCTGGACTAATGGTTAAGGTCTTAACTCTTACTCTGGCATCATGGTTAAGGTCTTAACTCTTACTCTGGACTAATGGTTAAGGTCTTAACTCTTACTCTGGACTAATGGTTAAGGTCTTAACTCTTACTCTGGCATCATGGTTAAGGTCTTAGACTCTTACTCTGGACTAATGGTTAAGGTCTTAACTCTTACTATGGCATCATGGTTAAGGTCTTAACTCTTACTCTGGACTAATGGTTAAGGACTTAGACTCTTACTCTGGACTAATGGTTAAGGTCTTAACTCTTTCTCTGGGCTAATGGTTAAGGTCTTAGACTCTTCCTCTGGCATCATGGTTAAGGTCTTAGACTCTTACTCTGGCATCAAGGTTAAGGTCTTAACTCTTACTCTGGCATCATGGTTAAGGTCTTAACTCTTACTCTGGACTAATGGTTAAGGTCTGAACTCTTACTCTGGACTAATGGTTAAGGTCTTACCTCTTACTCTGGACTAATGGTTAAGGTCTTAACTCTTACTCTGGACTAATGGTTAAGGTCTTAGACTCTTACTCTCGACTAATGGTTAAGGTCTTAACTCTTACTCTGGCATCATGGTTAAGGTCTTAGACTCTTACTCTGGACTAATGGTTAAGGTCTTAACTCATACTCTGGACTAATGGTTAAGGTCTTAACTCTTACTCTGGCATCATGGTTAAGGTCTTAACTCTTACTCTGGACTAATGGTTAAGGTATTAACTCTTACTCTGGCATCAAGGTTGAGGTCTTAACTCTTACTCTGGACTAATGGTTAAGGTCTTAACTCTTACTCTGGCATCATGGTTAAGGTCTTAACACTTACTCTGGATTAATGGTTAAGGTCTTAACTCTTACTCTGGCATCATTGTTAAGGTCTTAACTCTTACTCTGGCATCATGGTTAAGGTCTTAGACACTTACTCTGGATTAATGGTTAAGGTCTTAACTCTTACTCTGGCATCATTGTTAAGGTCTTAACTCTTACTCTGGCATCATCGTTAAGGTCTTAGACTCTTACTCTGGACTAATGGTTAAGGTCTTAACTCTTACTCTGGACTAATGGTTAAGGTCTTAACTCTTACTCTGGCATCATCGTTAAGGTCTTAACTCTTACTCTGGCATAATGGTTAAGGTCTTAACTCTTACTCTGGACTAATAGCTAAGGTCTTAACTCTTACTCTGGACTAATGGTTAAGGTCTTAACTCTTACTCTGGCATCATGGTTAAGGTCTTAACTCTGGCATCATGGTTTAGGTCTTAACTCTTACTCTGGACTAATGGTTAAGGTCTTAACTCTTACTCTGGCATCATGGTTAAGGTCTTAACTCTTACTCTGGACTAATGGTTAAGGTCTTAGAGTCTTACTCTGTGCTAATGGTTAAGGTCTTAACTCTTTCTCTGGGCTAATGGTTAAGGCCTTAGACTCTTACTCTGGCATCATGGTTAAGGTCTTAGACTCTTACTCTGGCATCAAGGTTAAGGTCTTAACTCTTACTCTGGCATCATGGTTAAGGTCTTAACTTTTACTCTGGACTAATGGTTAAGGTCTGAACTCTTACTCTGGACTAATGGTTAAGGTCTTAACTCTTACTCTGGACTAATGGTTAAGGTCTTAGACTCTTACTCTCGACTAATGGTTAAGGTCTTAACTCTTACTCTGGCATCATGGTTAAGGTCTTAGACTCTTACTCTCGACTAATGGTTAAGGTCTTAACTCATACTCTGGACTAATGGTTAAGGTCTTAGACTCTTTCTCTGGACTAATGGTTAAGGTCTTAACTCTTACTCTGGACTAATGGTTAAGGTCTTAACTCTTACTCTGGACTAATGGTTAAGGTCTTAACTCTTACTCTGGCATCATTGTTAAGGTCTTAACTCTTACTCTGGACTAATGGTTAAGGTCTTAACTCTTACTCTGGCATCATGGTTAAGGTCTTAACTCTTACTCTGGACTAATGGTTAAGGTCTTAACTCTTACTCTGGCATCATGGTTAAGGTCTTAACACTTACTCTGGACTAATGGTTAAGGTCTTAACTCTTACTCTGGCATCATCGTTAAGGTCTTAACTCTTACTCTGGCATCATGGTTAAGGTCTTAACTCTGGCATCATGGTTAAGGTCTTAACTCTTACTCTGGACTAATGGTTAAGGTCTTAACTCTTACTCTGGGCTAATGGTTAAGGTCTTAACTCTTACTCTGGACTAATGGTTAAGGTCTTAGACTCTTACTCTGGCATCATGGATAAGGTCTTAGACTCTTACTCTGGACTACTGGTTAATGTCTTAACTCTTACTCTGGCGTCATGGTTAAGGTCTTAACTCTCACTCTGGCATCATGGTTAAGGTCTTAACTCTTACTCTGTACTCATGGTTAAGGTCTTAACTCTTACTCTGGCATCATGGTTAAGGTCTTAACTCTTACTCTGGACTAATGGGTAAGGTCTTAACTCTTACTCTGGACTAATGGTTAAGGTCTTAACTCTTACTCTGGCATCATGGTTAAGGTCTTAACTCTTACTCTGGACTAATGGTTAAGGTCTTAACTCTTACTCTGGACTAATGGTTAAGGTCTTAACTCTTACTCTGGCATCATGGTTAAGGTCTTAACTCTTACTCTGGACTAATGGCTAAGGTCTTAGACTCTTACTCTGGACTAATGGGTAAGGTCTTAACTCTTTCTCTGGGCTAATGGTTAAGGTCTTAGACTCTTACTCTGGCATCATGGTTAAGGTCTTAGACACTTTCTCTGGCATCAAGGTTAAGGTCTTAAATCTTACTCTGGCATCATGGTTAAGGTCTTAACTCTTACTCTGGACTAAGGGTTAAGGTCTGAACTCTTACTCTGGACTAATGGTTAAGGTCTTAACTCTTACTCTGGACTACTGGTTAAGGTCTTAGACTCTTACTCTCGACTAATGGTTAAGGTCTTAACTCTTACTCTGGAATCATGGTTAAGGTCTTAGACTCTTACTCTGGACTAATGGTTAAGGTCTTAACTCATACTCTGGACTAATGGTTAAGGTCTTAGACTCTTTCTCTGGACTAATGGTTAAGGTCTGAACTCTTACTCTGGACTAATGGTTAAGGTCTTAATTATTACTCTGGACTAATGGTTAAGGTCTTAGACTCTTACTCTCGACTAATGGTTAAGGTCTTAACTCTTACTCTGGCATCATGGTTAAGGTCTTAGACTCTTACTCTGGACTAATGGTTAAGGTCTTAACTCTTACTCTGGACTAATGGTTAAGGTCTTAACTCTTACTCTGGCATCATGGTTAAGGTCTTAGACTCTTACTCTGGACTAATGGTTAAGGTCTGAACTCTTACTCTGGACTAATGGTTAAGGTCTTAACTCTTACTCTGGACTAATGGTTAAGGTCTTAGACTCTTACTCTCGACTAATGGTTAAGGTCTTAACTCTTACTCTGGCATCATGGTTAAGGTCTTAGACTCTTACTCTGGACTAATGGTTAAGGTCTTAACTCTTACTCTGGACTAATGGTTAAGGTCTTAACTCTTACTCTGGCATCATGGTTAAGGTCTTAACTCTTACTCTGGCATCATGGTTAAGGTCTTAGACTCTTACTCTGGACTAATGGGTAAGGTCTTAACTCTTACTCTGGACTAATGGTTAAGGTCTTAACTCTTACTCTGGCATCATGGTTAAGGTCTTAACTCTTACTCTGGACTAATAGCTAATGTCTTAACTCTTACTCTGGACTAATGGTTAAGGTCTTAACTCTTACTCTGGCATCGTGGTTAAGGTCTTAACTCTGGCATCATGGTTAAGGTATTAACTCTTACTCTGGACTAATGGTTAAGGTCTTAACTGTTACTCTGGCATCATGGTTAAGTTCTTAAACTCATACTCTGGCATCATGGTTAAGGTCTTAACTCTTACTCTGGACTAATGGTTAAGGTCTTAACTCTTCCTCTGGCATCATGGTTAAGGTCTTAACTCTTACTCTGGCATCATGGTTAAGGTCTTAACTCTTACTCTGGGCTAATGGTTAAGGTCTTAACTCTTACTCTAGCATCATGGTTAAGGTCTTAACTCTTACTCTGGACTAATGGTTAAGGTCTTAACTCTTACTCTGGCATCATGGTTAAGGTCTTAACTCTTACTCTGGCATCATGGTTAAGGTCTTAACTCTTACTCTGGACTAATGGTTAAGGTCTTAACTCTTACTCTGGCATCATGGTTAAGGTCTTAGACTCTTACTCTGGACTAATGGTTAAGGTCTTAACTCTTACTCTGGACTAATGGTTAAGGTCTTAACTCTTACTCTGGACTAATGGTTAAGGTCTTAACTCTTACTCTGAACTAATGGTTAAGGTCTTAACTCTTACTCTGGCATCATGGTTAAGGTCTTAGACTCTTACTCTGGAATAATGGTTAAGGTCTTAACTCTTACTCTGGACTAATGGTTAAGGTCTTAACTCTTACTCTGGGCTAATGATTAAGGTCTTAACTCTTACTCTGGCATCATGGTTAAGGTCTTAACTCTTACTCTGGCATCATGGTTAAGGTCTTAACTCTTACTCTGTACTCATGGTTAAGGTCTTAACTCTTCCTCTGGCATCATGGTTAAGGTCTTAACTCTTACTCTGGACTAATGGTTAAGGTCTTAACTCTTACTCTGGACTAATGGTTAAGGTCTTAACTCTTACTCTGGCATCATGGTTAAGGTCTTAACTCTTACTCTGGACTAATGGTTAAGGTCTTAACTCTTACTCTGGGCTAATGATTAAGGTCTTAACTCTTACTCTGGCATCATGGTTAAGGTCTTAACTCTTACTCTGGACTAATGGTTAAGGACGTAACTCTTACTCTGGACTAATGGTTAAGGTCTTAACTCTTACTCTAGACTAATGGTTAAGGTTTAACTCTTACTCTGGCATCATGGTTAAGGTCTTCGACTCTTTCTCAGGGCTAATGATTAAGGTCTTAACTCTTACTCTGGCATCATGGGTAAGGTCTTAACTCTTACTCTGGACTAATGGTTAAGGTCTTAACTCTTTCTCTGGACTAATGGTTAAGGTCTTAACTCTTACTCTAGACTAATGGTTAAGGTTTTAACTCTTACTCTGGCATCATGGTTAAGTTCCTAACTCTTACTGTGGCCTATTGGTTAAGGTCCTAACTCTTACTCTGGATTAATGGTTAAGGTCTTAACTCTTACTCTGGCATCATGGTTAAGGTCTTAGACTCTTACTCTGGACTAATAGTTAAGGTCTTAACTCTTACTCTGGCATCATGGTTAAGGTCTTAACTCTTACTCTGGACTAATGGTTAAGGTCTTAGACTCTTAGTCTGGACTAATGGTTAAGGTCTTAACTCTTTCTCTGGGCTAATGGTTAAGGTCTTAGACTCTTACTCTGGCATCATGGTTAAGGTCTTAGACTCTTACTCTGGCATTAAGGTTAAGGTCTTAACTCTTACTCTGGCATCATGGTTAAGGTCTTAGACTCTTACTCTGGCATCAAGGTTAAGGTCTTAACTCTTACTCTGGCATCATGGTTAAGGTCTTAACTCTTACTCTGGCATCATGGTTAAGGTCTTAACTCTTACTCTGGACTAATGGTTAAGGTCTTAACACTTACTCTGGATTAATGGTTAAGATCTTAACTCTTACTCTGGCATCATCGTTAAGGTCTTAACTCTTACTCTGGCATCATGGTTAAGGTCTTAGACTCTTACTCTGGACTAATGGATAAGGTCTTAACTCTTACTCTGGACTAATGGTTAAGGTCTTAACTCTTACTCTGGCATCATCGTTAAGGTCTTAACACTTACTCTGGCATCATGGTTAAGGTCTTAACTCTTACTCTGGACTAATAGTTAAGGTCTTAACTCTTACTCTGGACTAATGGTTAAGGTATTAACTCTTACTCTGGCATCATGGTTAAGGTCTTAACTCTGGCATCATGGTTAAGGTCTTAACTCTTACTCTGGACTAATGGTTAAGGTCTTAACTCTTACTCTGGCATCATGGTTAAGGTCTTAGACTCATACGCTGGCATCATGGTTAAGGTCTTAACTCTTACTCTGGACTAATGGTTAAGGTCTTAACTCTTACTCTGGCATCATGGTTAAGGTCTTAACTCTTACTCTGGCATCATGGTTAAGGTCTTAACTCTTACTCTGGACTAATGGTTAAGGTCTTAACTCTTACTCTGGCATCATGGTTAAGGTCTTAGACTCTTACTCTGGACTAATGGTTAAGGTCTTAACTCTTACTCTGGCATCATGGTTAAGGTCTTAACTCTTACTCTGGACTAATGATTAAGGTCTTAGACTCTTACTCTGGACTAATGGTAAAGGTCTTAACTCTTTCTCTGGGCTAATGGTTAAGGTCTTAGACTCTTACTCTGGCATCATGGTTAAGGTCTTAGACTCTTATTCTGGCATCAAGGTTAAGGTCTTAACTCTTACTCTGGCATCATGGTTAAGGTCTTAACTCTTACTCTGGACTAATGGTTAAGGTCTTAACTCATACTCTGGACTAATGGTTAAGGTCTTAACTCTTACTCTGGCATCATGGTTAAGGTCTTAACTCTTACTCTGTACTCGTGGTTAAGGTCTTAACTCTCACTCTGGCATCATGTTTAAGGTCTTAACTCTTACTCTGGACTAATGGTTAAGGTCTTAACTCTTACTCTGGACTAATGGTTAAGGTCTTAACTCTTACTCTGGCATCATGGTTAAGGTCTTAACTCTTACTCTGGACTAATGGTTAAGGTCTTAACTCTTACTCTGGACTAATGGTTAAGGTCTTAACTCTTACTCTGGCATCATGGTTAAGGTCTTAGACTCTTACTCTGGACTAATGGTTAAGGTCTTAACTCTTACTATGGCATCATGGTTAAGGTCTTAACTCTTACTCTGGACTAATGGTTAAGGACTTAGACTCTTACTCTGGACTAATGGTTAAGGTCTTAACTCTTTCTCTGGGCTAATGGTTAAGGTCTTAGACTCTTCCTCTGGCATCATGGTTAAGGTCTTAGACTCTTACTCTGGCATCAAGGTTAAGGTCTTAACTCTTACTCTGGCATCATGGTTAAGGTCTTAACTCTTACTCTGGACTAATGGTTAAGGTCTGAACTCTTACTCTGGACTAATGGTTAAGGTCTTACCTCTTACTCTGGACTAATGGTTAAGGTCTTAACTCTTACTCTGGACTAATGGTTAAGGTCTTAGACTCTTACTCTCGACTAATGGTTAAGGTCTTAACTCTTACTCTGGCATCATGGTTAAGGTCTTAGACTCTTACTCTGGACTAATGGTTAAGGTCTTAACTCATACTCTGGACTAATGGTTAAGGTCTTAACTCTTACTCTGGCATCATGGTTAAGGTCTTAACTCTTACTCTGGACTAATGGTTAAGGTATTAACTCTTACTCTGGCATCAAGGTTGAGGTCTTAACTCTTACTCTGGACTAATGGTTAAGGTCTTAACTCTTACTCTGGCATCATGGTTAAGGTCTTAACACTTACTCTGGATTAATGGTTAAGGTCTTAACTCTTACTCTGGCATCATTGTTAAGGTCTTAACTCTTACTCTGGCATCATTGTTAAGGTCTTAGACACTTACTCTGGATTAATGGTTAAGGTCTTAACTCTTACTCTGGCATCATTGTTAAGGTCTTAACTCTTACTCTGGCATCATCGTTAAGGTCTTAGACTCTTACTCTGGACTAATGGTTAAGGTCTTAACTCTTACTCTGGACTAATGGTTAAGGTCTTAACTCTTACTCTGGCATCATCGTTAAGGTCTTAACTCTTACTCTGGCATAATGGTTAAGGTCTTAACTCTTACTCTGGACTAATAGCTAAGGTCTTAACTCTTACTCTGGACTAATGGTTAAGGTCTTAACTCTTACTCTGGCATCATGGTTAAGGTCTTAACTCTGGCATCATGGTTTAGGTCTTAACTCTTACTCTGGACTAATGGTTAAGGTCTTAACTCTTACTCTGGCATCATGGTTAAGGTCTTAACTCTTACTCTGGACTAATGGTTAAGGTCTTAGAGTCTTACTCTGTGCTAATGGTTAAGGTCTTAACTCTTTCTCTGGGCTAATGGTTAAGGCCTTAGACTCTTACTCTGGCATCATGGTTAAGGTCTTAGACTCTTACTCTGGCATCAAGGTTAAGGTCTTAACTCTTACTCTGGCATCATGGTTAAGGTCTTAACTTTTACTCTGGACTAATGGTTAAGGTCTGAACTCTTACTCTGGACTAATGGTTAAGGTATTAACTCTTACTCTGGACTAATGGTTAAGGTCTTAGACTCTTACTCTCGACTAATGGTTAAGGTCTTAACTCTTACTCTGGCATCATGGTTAAGGTCTTAGACTCTTACTCTCGACTAATGGTTAAGGTCTTAACTCATACTCTGGACTAATGGTTAAGGTCTTAGACTCTTTCTCTGGACTAATGGTTAAGGTCTTAACTCTTACTCTGGACTAATGGTTAAGGTCTTAACTCTTACTCTGGACTAATGGTTAAGGTCTTAACTCTTACTCTGGCATCATTGTTAAGGTCTTAACTCTTACTCTGGACTAATGGTTAAGGTCTTAACTCTTACTCTGGCATCATGGTTAAGGTCTTAACTCTTACTCTGGACTAATGGTTAAGGTCTTAACTCTTACTCTGGCATCATGGTTAAGGTCTTAACACTTACTCTGGACTAATGGTTAAGGTCTTAACTCTTACTCTGGCATCATCGTTAAGGTCTTAACTCTTACTCTGGCATCATGGTTAAGGTCTTAACTCTGGCATCATGGTTAAGGTCTTAACTCTTACTCTGGACTAATGGTTAAGGTCTTAACTCTTACTCTGGGCTAATGGTTAAGGTCTTAACTCTTACTCTGGACTAATGGTTAAGGTCTTAGACTCTTACTCTGGCATCATGGATAAGGTCTTAGACTCTTACTCTGGACTACTGGTTAATGTCTTAACTCTTACTCTGGCGTCATGGTTAAGGTCTTAACTCTCACTCTGGCATCATGGTTAAGGTCTTAACTCTTACTCTGTACTCATGGTTAAGGTCTTAACTCTTACTCTGGCATCATGGTTAAGGTCTTAACTCTTACTCTGGACTAATGGGTAAGGTCTTAACTCTTACTCTGGACTAATGGTTAAGGTCTTAACTCTTACTCTGGCATCATGGTTAAGGTCTTAACTCTTACTCTGGACTAATGGTTAAGGTCTTAACTCTTACTCTGGACTAATGGTTAAGGTCTTAACTCTTACTCTGGCATCATGGTTAAGGTCTTAACTCTTACTCTGGACTAATGGCTAAGGTCTTAGACTCTTACTCTGGACTAATGGTTAAGGTCTTAACTCTTTCTCTGGGCTAATGGTTAAGGTCTTAGACTCTTACTCTGGCATCATGGTTAAGGTCTTAGACACTTACTCTGGCATCAAGGTTAAGGTCTTAAATCTTACTCTGGCATCATGGTTAAGGTCTTAACTCTTACTCTGGACTAAGGGTTAAGGTCTGAACTCTTACTCTGGACTAATGGTTAAGGTCTTAACTCTTACTCTGGACTACTGGTTAAGGTCTTAGACTCTTACTCTCGACTAATGGTTAAGGTCTTAACTCTTACTCTGGAATCATGGTTAAGGTCTTAGACTCTTACTCTGGACTAATGGTTAAGGTCTTAACTCATACTCTGGACTAATGGTTAAGGTCTTAGACTCTTTCTCTGGACTAATGGTTAAGGTCTGAACTCTTACTCTGGACTAATGGTTAAGGTCTTAATTCTTACTCTGGACTAATGGTTAAGGTCTTAGACTCTTACTCTCGACTAATGGTTAAGGTCTTAACTCTTACTCTGGCATCATGGTTAAGGTCTTAGACTCTTACTCTGGACTAATGGTTAAGGTCTTAACTCTTACTCTGGACTAATGGTTAAGGTCTTAACTCTTACTCTGGCATCATGGTTAAGGTCTTAGACTCTTACTCTGGACTAATGGTTAAGGTCTGAACTCTTACTCTGGACTAATGGTTAAGGTCTTAACTCTTACTCTGGACTAATGGTTAAGGTCTTAGACTCTTACTCTCGACTAATGGTTAAGGTCTTAACTCTTACTCTGGCATCATGGTTAAGGTCTTAGACTCTTACTCTGGACTAATGGTTAAGGTCTTAACTCTTACTCTGGACTAATGGTTAAGGTCTTAACTCTTACTCTGGCATCATGGTTAAGGTCTTAACTCTTACTCTGGACTAATGGTTAAGGTCTTAACTCTTACTCTGGCATCATGGTTAAGGTCTTAGACTCTTACTCTGGACTAATGGTTAAGGTCTTAACTCTTACTCTGGCATCATGGTTAAGGTCTTAACTCTTACTCTGGACTAATGATTAAGGTCTTAGACTCTTACTCTGGACTAATGGTAAAGGTCTTAACTCTTTCTCTGGGCTAATGGTTAAGGTCTTAGACTCTTACTCTGGCATCATGGTTAAGGTCTTAGACTCTTACTCTGGCATCAAGGTTAAGGTCTTAACTCTTACTCTGGCATCATGGTTAAGGTCTTAACTCTTACTCTGGACTAATGGTTAAGGTCTTAACTCATACTCTGGACTAATGGTTAAGGTCTTAACTCTTACTCTGGCATCATTGTTAAGGTCTTAACTCTTACTCTGTACTCGTGGTTAAGGTCTTAACTCTCACTCTGGCATCATGTTTAAGGTCTTAACTCTTACTCTGGACTAATGGTTAAGGTCTTAACTCTTACTCTGGACTAATGGTTAAGGTCTTAACTCTTACTCTGGCATCATGGTTAAGGTCTTAACTCTTACTCTGGACTAATGGTTAAGGTCTTAACTCTTACTCTGGACTAATGGTTAAGGTCTTAACTCTTACTCTGGCATCATGGTTAAGGTCTTAGACTCTTACTCTGGACTAATGGTTAAGGTCTTAACTCTTACTATGGCATCATGGTTAAGGTCTTAACTCTTACTCTGGACTAATGGTTAAGGACTTAGACTCTTACTCTGGACTAATGGTTAAGGTCTTAACTCTTTCTCTGGGCTAATGGTTAAGGTCTTAGACTCTTCCTCTGGCATCATGGTTAAGGTCTTAGACTCTTACTCTGGCATCAAGGTTAAGGTCTTAACTCTTACTCTGGCATCATGGTTAAGGTCTTAACTCTTACTCTGGACTAATGGTTAAGGTCTGAACTCTTACTCTGGACTAATGGTTAAGGTCTTAACTCTTACTCTGGACTAATGGTTAAGGTCTTAACTCTTACTCTGGACTAATGGTTAAGGTCTTAGACTCTTACTCTCGACTAATGGTTAAGGTCTTAACTCTTACTCTGGCATCATGGTTAAGGTCTTAGACTCTTACTCTGGACTAATGGTTAAGGTCTTAACTCATACTCTGGACTAATGGTTAAGGTCTTAACTCTTACTCTGGCATCATGGTTAAGGTCTTAACTCTTACTCTGGACTAATGGTTAAGGTATTAACTCTTACTCTGGCATCAAGGTTGAGGTCTTAACTCTTACTCTGGACTAATGGTTAAGGTCTTAACTCTTACTCTGGCATCATGGTTAAGGTCTTAACACTTACTCTGGATTAATGGTTAAGGTCTTAACTCTTACTCTGGCATCATTGTTAAGGTCTTAACTCTTACTCTGGCATCATGGTTAAGGTCTTAGACACTTACTCTGGATTAATGGTTAAGGTCTTAACTCTTACTCTGGCATCATTGTTAAGGTCTTAACTCTTACTCTGGCATCATGGTTAAGGTCTTAGACTGTTACTCTGGACTAATGGTTAAGGTCTTAACTCTTACTCTGGACTAATGGTTAAGGTCTTAACTCTTACTCTGGCATCATCGTTAAGGTCTTAACTCTTACTCTGGCATAATGGTTAAGGTCTTAACTCTTACTCTGGACTAATAGCTAAGGTCTTAACTCTTACTCTGGACTAATGGTTAAGGTCTTAACTCTTACTCTGGCATCATGGTTAAGGTCTTAACTCTGGCATCATGGTTTAGGTCTTAACTCTTACTCTGGACTAATGGTTAAGGTCTTAACTCTTACTCTGGCATCATGGTTAAGGTCTTAGACTCATACTCTGGCATCATGGTTAAAGTCTTAACTCTTACTCTGGACTAATGGTTAAGGTCTTAACTCTTCCTCTGGCATCATGGTTAAGGTCTTAACTCTTACTCTGGCATCATGGTTAAGGTCTTAACTCTTACTCTGGACTAATGGTTAAGGTCTTAACTCTTACTCTGGGCTAATGGTTAAGGTCTTAACTCTTACTCTGGACTAATGGTTAAGGTCTTAGACTCTTACTCTGGCATCATGGATAAGGTCTTAGACTCTTATTTTGGACTACTGGTTAATGTCTTAACTCTTACTCTGGCGTCATGGTTAAGGTCTTAACTCTCACTCTGGCATCATGGTTAAGGTCTTAACTCTTACTCTGTATTCATGGTTAAGGTCTTAACTCTTACTCTGGCATCATGGTTAAGGTCTTAACTCTTACTCTGGACTAATGGGTAAGGTCTTAACTCTTACTCTGGACTAATGGTTAAGGTCTTAACTCTTACTCTGGCATCATGGTTAAGGTCTTAACTCTTACTCTGGACTAATGGTTAAGGTCTTAACTCTTACTCTGGACTAATGGTTAAGGTCTTAACTCTTACTCTGGCATCATGGTTAAGGTCTTAGACTCTTACTCTGTACTAATGGTTAAGGTCTTAACTCTTACTCTGGCATCATGGTTAAGGTCTTAACTCTTACTCTGGACTAATGGTTAAGGTCTTAGACTCTTACTCTGGGCTAATGGTTAAGGTCTTAACTCTTTCTCTGGGCTAATGGTTAAGGCCTTAGACTCTTACTCTGGCATCATGGTTAAGGTCTTAGACTCTTACTCTGGCATCAAGGTTAAGGTCTTAACTCTTACTCTGGCATCATGGTTAAGGTCTTAACTTTTACTCTGGACTAATAGCTAAGGTCTTAACTCTTACTCTGGACTAATGGTTAAGGTCTTAACTCTTACTCTGGCATCATGGTTAAGGTCTTAACTCTGGCATCATCATTAAGGTCTTAACTCTTACTCTGGCATCATGGTTAAGGTCTTAACTCTTACTCTGGACTAATAGCTAGGGTCTTAACTCTTACTCTGGACTAATGGTTAAGGTCTTAACTCTTACTCTGGCATCATGGTTAAGGTCTTAACTCTGGCATCATGGTTAAGGTCTTAACTCTTACTCTGGACTAATGGTTAAGGTCTTAACTCTTACTCTGGCATCATGGTTAAGGTCTTAGACTCATACTCTGGCATCATGGTTAAAGTCTTAACTCTTACTCTGGACTAATGGTTAAGGTCTTAACTCTTCCTCTGGCATCATGGTTAAGGTCTTAACTCTTACTCTGGCATCATGGTTAAGGTCTTAACTCTTACTCTGGACTAATGGTTAAGGTCTTAACTCTTACTCTGGGCTAATGGTTAAGGTCTTAACTCTTACTCTGGACTAATGGTTAAGGTCTTAGACTCTTACTCTGGCATCATGGATAAGGTCTTAGACTCTTACTCAGGACTACTGGTTAATGTCTTAACTCTTACTCTGGCGTCATGGTTAAGGTCTTAACTCTCACTCTGGCATCATGGTTAAGGTCTTAACTCTTACTCTGTACTCATGGTTAAGGTCTTAACTCTTACTCTGGCATCTTGGTTAAGGTCTTAACTCTTACTCTGGACTAATGGGTAAGGTCTTAACTCTTACTCTGGACTAATGGTTAAGGTCTTAACTCTTACTCTGGCATCATAGTTAAGGTCTTAACTCTTACTCTGGACTAATGGTTAAGGTCTTAACTCTTACTCTGGACTAATGGTTAAGGTCTTAACTCATACTCTGGCATCATGGTTAAGGTCTTAGACTCTTACTCTGTACTAATGGTTAAGGTCTTAACTCTTACTCTGGCATCATGGTTAAGGTCTTAACTCTTACTCTGGACTAATGGTTAAGGTCTTAGACTCTTACTCTGTGCTAATGGTTAAGGTCTTAACTCTTTCTCTGGGCTAATGGTTAAGGCCTTAGACTCTTACTCTGGCATCATGGTTAAGGTCTTAGACTCTTACTCTGGACTAATGGTTAAGGTCTTAACTCATACTCTGGACTAATGGTTAAGGTCTTAACTCTTACTCTGGCATCATGGTTAAGGTCTTAACTCTTACTCTGGACTAATGGTTAAGGTATTAACTCTTACTCTGGCATCAAGGTTGAGGTCTTAACTCTTACTCTGGACTAATGGTTAAGGTCTTAACTCTTACTCTGGCATCATGGTTAAGGTCTTAACACTTACTCTGGATTAATGGTTAAGGTCTTAACTCTTACTCTGGCATCATTGTTAAGGTCTTAACTCTTACTCTGGCATCATGGTTAAGGTCTTAGACACTTACTCTGGATTAATGGTTAAGGTCTTAACTCTTACTCTGGCATCATTGTTAAGGTCTTAACTCTTACTCTGGCATCATGGTTAAGGTCTTAGACTCTTACTCTGGACTAATGGTTAAGGTCTTAACTCTTACTCTGGACTAATGGTTAAGGTCTTAACTCTTACTCTGGCATCATCGTTAAGGTCTTAACTCTTACTCTGGCATAATGGTTAAGGTCTTAACTCTTACTCTGGACTAATAGCTAAGGTCTTAACTCTTACTCTGGACTAATGGTTAAGGTCTTAACTCTTACTCTGGCATCATGGTTAAGGTCTTAACTCTGGCATCATGGTTTAGGTCTTAACTCTTACTCTGGACTAATGGTTAAGGTCTTAACTCTTACTCTGGCATCATGGTTAAGGTCTTAGACTCATACTCTGGCATCATGGTTAAAGTCTTAACTCTTACTCTGGACTAATGGTTAAGGTCTTAACTCTTCCTCTGGCATCATGGTTAAGGTCTTAACTCTTACTCTGGCATCATGGTTAAGGTCTTAACTCTTACTCTGGACTAATGGTTAAGGTCTTAACTCTTACTCTGGGCTAATGGTTAAGGTCTTAACTCTTACTCTGGACTAATGGTTAAGGTCTTAGACTCTTACTCTGGCATCATGGATAAGGTCTTAGACTCTTATTTTGGACTACTGGTTAATGTCTTAACTCTTACTCTGGCGTCATGGTTAAGGTCTTAACTCTCACTCTGGCATCATGGTTAAGGTCTTAACTCTTACTCTGTATTCATGGTTAAGGTCTTAACTCTTACTCTGGCATCATGGTTAAGGTCTTAACTCTTACTCTGGACTAATGGGTAAGGTCTTAACTCTTACTCTGGACTAATGGTTAAGGTCTTAACTCTTACTCTGGCATCATGGTTAAGGTCTTAACTCTTACTCTGGACTAATGGTTAAGGTCTTAACTCTTACTCTGGACTAATGGTTAAGGTCTTAACTCTTACTCTGGCATCATGGTTAAGGTCTTAGACTCTTACTCTGTACTAATGGTTAAGGTCTTAACTCTTACTCTGGCATCATGGTTAAGGTCTTAACTCTTACTCTGGACTAATGGTTAAGGTCTTAGACTCTTACTCTGGGCTAATGGTTAAGGTCTTAACTCTTTCTCTGGGCTAATGGTTAAGGCCTTAGACTCTTACTCTGGCATCATGGTTAAGGTCTTAGACTCTTACTCTGGCATCAAGGTTAAGGTCTTAACTCTTACTCTGGCATCATGGTTAAGGTCTTAACTTTTACTCTGGACTAATAGCTAAGGTCTTAACTCTTACTCTGGACTAATGGTTAAGGTCTTAACTCTTACTCTGGCATCATGGTTAAGGTCTTAACTCTGGCATCATCATTAAGGTCTTAACTCTTACTCTGGCATCATGGTTAAGGTCTTAACTCTTACTCTGGACTAATAGCTAGGGTCTTAACTCTTACTCTGGACTAATGGTTAAGGTCTTAACTCTTACCCTGGCATCATGGTTAAGGTCTTAACTCTGGCATCATGGTTAAGGTCTTAACTCTTACTCTGGACTAATGGTTAAGGTCTTAACTCTTACTCTGGCATCATGGTTAAGGTCTTAGACTCATACTCTGGCATCATGGTTAAAGTCTTAACTCTTACTCTGGACTAATGGTTAAGGTCTTAACTCTTCCTCTGGCATCATGGTTAAGGTCTTAACTCTTACTCTGGCATCATGGTTAAGGTCTTAACTCTTACTCTGGACTAATGGTTAAGGTCTTAACTCTTACTCTGGGCTAATGGTTAAGGTCTTAACTCTTACTCTGGACTAATGGTTAAGGTCTTAGACTCTTACTCTGGCATCATGGATAAGGTCTTAGACTCTTACTCAGGACTACTGGTTAATGTCTTAACTCTTACTCTGGCGTCATGGTTAAGGTCTTAACTCTCACTCTGGCATCATGGTTAAGGTCTTAACTCTTACTCTGTACTCATGGTTAAGGTCTTAACTCTTACTCTGGCATCTTGGTTAAGGTCTTAACTCTTACTCTGGACTAATGGGTAAGGTCTTAACTCTTACTCTGGACTAATGGTTAAGGTCTTAACTCTTACTCTGGCATCATAGTTAAGGTCTTAACTCTTACTCTGGACTAATGGTTAAGGTCTTAACTCTTACTCTGGACTAATGGTTAAGGTCTTAACTCATACTCTGGCATCATGGTTAAGGTCTTAGACTCTTACTCTGTACTAATGGTTAAGGTCTTAACTCTTACTCTGGCATCATGGTTAAGGTCTTAACTCTTACTCTGGACTAATGGTTAAGGTCTTAGACTCTTACTCTGTGCTAATGGTTAAGGTCTTAACTCTTTCTCTGGGCTAATGGTTAAGGCCTTAGACTCTTACTCTGGCATCATGGTTAAGGTCTTAGACTCTTACTCTGGCATCAAGGTTAAGGTCTTAACTCTTACTCTGGCATCATGGTTAAGGTCTTAACTTTTACTCTGGACTAATGGTTAAGGTCTGAACTCTTACTCTGGACTAATGGTTAAGGTCTTAACTCTTACTCTGGACTAATGGTTAAGGTCTTAGACTCTTACTCTCGACTAATGGTTAAGGTCTTAACTCTTACTCTGGCATCATGGTTAAGGTCTTAGACTCTTACTCTCGACTAATGGTTAAGGTCTTAACTCATACTCTGGACTAATGGTTAAGGTCTTAGACTCTTTCTCTTGACTAATGGTTAAGGTCTTAACTCTTACTCTGGACTAATGGTTAAGGTCTTAACTCTTACTCTGGACTAATGGTTAAGGTCTTAACTCTTACTCTGGCATCATTGTTAAGGTCTTAACTCTTACTCTGGACTAATGGTTAAGGTCTTAACTCTTACTCTGGCATCATGGTTAAGGTCTTAACTCTTACTCTGGACTAATGGTTAAGGTCTTAACTCTTACTCTGGCATCATGGTTAAGGTCTTAACACTTACTCTGGACTAATGGTTAAGGTCTTAACTCTTACTCTGGCATCATCGTTAAGGTCTTAACTCTTACTCTGGCATCATGGTTAAGGTCTTAGACTCTTACTCTGGACTAATGGTTAAGGTCTTAACTCTTACTCTGGACTAATGGTTAAGGTCTTAACTCTTACTCTGGCATCATCGTTAAGGTCTTAACTCTTACTCTGGCATCATCGTTAAGGTCTTAACTCTTACTCTGGACTAATGGTTAAGGTCTTAACTCTTACTCTGGTCTAATGGTTAAGGTCTTAACTCTTACTCTGGCATCATGGTTAAGGTCTTAACTCTGGCATCATGGTTAAGGTCTTAACTCTTACTCTGGACTAATGGTTAAGGTCTTAACTCTTACTCTGGGCTAATGGTTAAGGTCTTAACTCTTACTCTGGACTAATGGTTAAGGTCTTAGACTCTTACTCTGGCATCATGGATAAGGTCTTAGACTCTTACTCTGGACTACTGGTTAATGTCTTAACTCTTACTCTGGCGTCATGGTTAAGGTCTTAACTCTCACTCTGGCATCATGGTTAAGGTCTTAACTCTTACTCTGTACTCATGGTTAAGGTCTTAACTCTTACTCTGGCATCATGGTTAAGGTCTTAACTCTTACTCTGGACTAATGGGTAAGGTCTTAACTCTTACTCTGGACTAATGGTTAAGGTATTAACTCTTACTCTGGCATCATGGTTAAGGTCTTAACTCTTACTCTGGACTAATGGTTAAGGTCTTAACTCTTACTCTGGACTAATGGTTAAGGTCTTAACTCTTACTCTGGCATCATGGTTAAGGTCTTAACTCTTACTCTGGACTAATGGCTAAGGTCTTAGACTCTTACTCTGGCCTAATGGTTAAGGTCTTAACTCTTTCTCTGGGCTAATGGTTAAGGTCTTAGACTCTTACTCTGGCATCATGGTTAAGGTCTTAGACACTTACTCTGGCATCAAGGTTAAGGTCTTAACTCTTACTCTGGCATCATGGTTAAGGTCTTAACTCTTACTCTGGACTAAGGGTTAAGGTCTGAACTCTTACTCTGGACTAATGGTTAAGGTCTTAACTCTTACTCTGGACTACTGGTTAAGGTCTTAGACTCTTACTCTCGACTAATGGTTAAGGTCTTAACTCTTACTCTGGAATCATGGTTAAGGTCTTAGACTCTTACTCTGGACTAATGGTTAAGGTCTTAACTCATACTCTGGACTAATGGTTAAGGTCTTAGACTCTTTCTCTGGACTAATGGTTAAGGTCTTAACTCTTACTCTGGACTAATGGTTAAGGTCTTAACTCTTACTCTAGACTAATGGTTAAGGTCTTAACTCTTACTCTGGCATCATGGTTAAGGTCTTAACTCTTACTGTGGACTAATGGTTAAGGTCTTAACTCTTACTCTGGCATCATGGTTAAGGTCTTAACTCTTACTCTGGACTAATGGTTAAGGTCTTAACTCTTACTCTGGCATCATGGTTAAGGTCTTAACTCTTACTCTGGACTAATGGTTAAGGTCTTAACTCTTACTCTGGCATCATGGTTAAGGTCTTAGACTCTTACTCTGGACTAATGGTTAAGGTCTTAACGCTTACTCTGGGCTAATGATTAAGGTCTTAACTCTTACTCTGGACTAACGGTTAAGGTCTTATCTCTTACTCTGGAAAAATGGTTAAGGTCTTAGACTCTTACTCTGGCATCATGGATAAGGTCTTAGACTCTTACTCTGGACTACTGGTTAATGTCTTAACTCTTACTCTGGCGTCATGGTTAAGGTCTTAACTCTCACTCTGGCATCATGGTTAAGGTCTTAACTCTTACTCTGGCATCATGGTTAAGGTCTTAGACTCTTACTCTGGACTAATGGTTAAGGTCTTAACTCATACTCTGGACTAATGTTTAAGGTCTTAACTCTTACTATGGCATCATGGTTAAGGTCTTAACTCTTACTCTGGACTAATGGTTAAGGTCTTAACTCTTACTCTGGCATCAAGGTTGAGGTCTTAACTCTTACTCTGGACTAATGGTTAAGGTCTTAACTCTTACTCTGGCATCATGGTTAAGGTCTTAACACTCTGGATTAATGGCTAAGGTCTTAACTCTTACTCTGGCATCATTGTTAAGGTCTTAACTCTTACTCTGGCATCATGGTTAAGGTCTTAGACTCTAACTCTGGACTAATGGGTAAGGTCTTAACTCTTACTCTGGACTAATGGTTAAGGTCTTAACTCTTACTCTGGCATCATGGTTAAGGTCTTAACTCTTACTCTGGACTAATAGCTAATGTCTTATCTCTTACTCTGGACTAATGGTTAAGGTCTTAACTCTTACTCTGGCATCATGGTTAAGGTCTTAACTCTGGCATCATTGTTAAGGTATTAACTCTTACTCTGGACTAATGGTTAAGGTCTTAACTCTTACTCTGGCATCATGGTTAAGGTCTTAGACTCATACTCTGGCATCATGGTTAAGGTCTTAACTCTTACTCTGGACTAATGGTTAAGGTCTTAACTCTTCCTCTGGCATCATGGTTAAGGTCTTAACTCTTACTCTGGCATCATGGTTAAGGTCTTAACTCTTACTCTGGACCAATGGTTAAGGTCTTAACTCTTACTCTGGGCTAATGGTTAAGGTCTTAACTCTTACTCTGGACTAATGGTTAAGGTCTTAGACTCTTACTCTGGCATCATGGATAAGGTCTTAGATTCTTACTCTGGACTACTGGTTAATGTCTTAACTCTTACTCTGGCGTCATGGTTAAGGTCTTAGCTCTCACTCTGGCATCATGGTTAAGGTCTTAACTCTTACTCTGTACTCATGGTTAAGGTCTTAACTCTTACTCTGGCATCATGGTTAAGGTCTTAACTCTTACTCTGGGCTAATGGGTAAGGTCTTAACTCTTACTCTGGACTAATGGTTAAGGTCTTAACTCTTACTCTGGCATCATGGTTAAGGTCTTAACTATTACTCTGGACTAATGGTTAAGGTCTTAACTCTTACTCTGGACTAATGGTTAAGGTCTTAACTCTTACTCTGGCATCATGGTTAAGGTCTTAGACTCTTAATCTGGACTAATGGTTAAGGTCTTAACTCTTACTCTGGCATCATGGTAAGGTCTTAACTCTTACTCTGGACTAATGGTTAAGGTCTTAGACTCTTACTCTGGACTAATGGTTAAGGTCTTAACTCTTTCTCTGGGCTAATGGTTAAGGTCTTAGACTCTTACTCTGGCATCATGGTTAAGGTCTTATACACTTACTCTGGCATCAAGGTTAAGGACTTAACTCTTACTCTGGCATCATGGTTAAGGTCTTAACTCTTACTCTGGACTAATGGTTAAGGTCTGAACTCTTACTCTGGATTTATGGTTAAGGTCTTAACTCTTACTCTGGTATCATGGTTAAGGTCTTAGACTCTTACTCTCGACTAATGGTTAAGGTCTTAACTCTTACTCTGGCATCATGGTTAAGGTCTTAGACTCTTACTCTGGACTAATGGTTAAGGTCTTAACTCATACTCTGGACTAATGGTTAAGGTCTTAGACTCTTTCTCTGGACTAATGGTTAAGGTCTTAACTCTTACTCTGGACTAATGGTTAAGGTCTTAACTCTTACTCTGGACTAATGGTTAAGGTCTTAACTCTTACTCTGGCATCATGGTTAAGGTCTTAACTCTTACTCTGGACTAATGGTTAAGGTCTTAACTCTTACTCTGGCATCATGGTTAAGGTCTTAACTCTTACTCTGGACTAATGGTTAAGGTATTAACTCTTACTCTGGCATCATGGTTAAGGTCTTAACACTTACTCTTGACTAATGGTTAAGGTCTTAACTCTTACTCTGGCATCATCGTTAAGGTCTTAACTCTTACTCTGGCATCATCGTTAAGGTATTAACTCTTACTCTGGCATCATGGTTAAGGTCTTAACTCTTACTCTGGACTAATGGTTAAGGTCTTAACTCTTACTCTGGCATCATGGTTAAGGACTTAGACTCATACTCTGGCATCATGGTTAAGGTCGTAACTCTTACTCTGGACTAATGGTTAAGGTCTTAACTCTTACTCTGGCATCATGGTTAAGGTCTTAGACTCATACGCTGGCATCATGGTTAAGGTCTTAACTCTTACTCTGGACTAATGGTTAAGGTCTTAACTCTTACTCTGGCATCATGGTTAAGGTCTTAACTCTTACTCTGGCATCATGGTTAAGGTCTTAACTCTTACTCTGGACTAATGGTTAAGGTCTTAACTCTTACTCTGGCATCATGGTTAAGGTCTTAACTCTTACTCTGGACTAATAGCTAATGTCTTATCTCTTACTCTGGACTAATGGTTAAGGTCTTAACTCTTACTCTGGCATCATGGTTAAGGTCTTAACTCTGGCATCATTGTTAAGGTATTAACTCTTACTCTGGACTAATGGTTAAGGTCTTAACTCTTACTCTGGCATCATGGTTAAGGTCTTAGACTCATACTCTGGCATCATGGTTAAGGTCTTAACTCTTACTCTGGACTAATGGTTAAGGTCTTAACTCTTCCTCTGGCATCATTGTTAAGGTCTTAACTCTTACTCTGGCATCATGGTTAAGGTCTTAACTCTTACTCTGGACCAATGGTTAAGGTCTTAACTCTTACTCTGGGCTAATGGTTAAGGTCTTAACTCTTACTCTGGACTACTGGTTAATGTCTTAACTCTTACTCTGGCGTCATAGTTAAGGTCTTAGCTCTCACTCTGGCATCATGGTTAAGGTCTTAACTCTTACTCTGTACTCATGGTTAAGGTCTTATCTCTTACTCTGGCATCATGGTTAAGGTCTTAACTCTTACTCTGGACTAATGGGTAAGGTCTTAACTCTTACTCTGGACTAATGGTTAAGGTCTTAACTCTTACTCTGGCATCATGGTTAAGGTCTTAACTATTACTCTGGACTAATTGTTAAGGTCTTAACTCTTACTCTGGACTAATGGTTAAGGTCTTAACTCTTACTCTGGCATCATGGTTAAGGTCTTAGACTCTTAATCTGGACTAATGGTTAAGGTCTTAACTCTTACTCTGGCATCATGGTAAGGTCTTAACTCTTACTCTGGACTAATGGTTAAGGTCTTAGACTCTTACTCTGGACTAATGGTTAAGGTCTTAACTCTTTCTCTGGGCTAATGGTTAAGGTCTTAGACTCTTACTCTGGCATCATGGTTAAGGTCTTATACACTTACTCTGGCATCAAGGTTAAGGTCTTAACTCTTACTCTGGCATCATGGTTAAGGTCTTAACTCTTACTCTGGACTAATGGTTAAGGTCTGAACTCTTACTCTGGATTTATGGTTAAGGTCTTAACTCTTACTCTGGTATCATAGTTAAGGTCTTAGACTCTTACTCTCGACTAATGGTTAAGGTCTTAACTCTTACTCTGGCATCATGGTTAAGGTCTTAGACTCTTACTCTGGACTAATGGTTAAGGTCTTAACTCATACTCTGGACTAATGGTTAAGGTCTTAGACTCTTTCTCTGGACTAATGGTTAAGGTCTTAACTCTTACTCTGGACTAATGGTTAAGGTCTTAACTCTTACTCTGGACTAATGGTTAAGGTCTTAACTCTTACTCTGGCATCATGGTTAAGGTCTTAACTCTTACTCTGGACTAATGGTTAAGGTCTTAACTCTTACTCTGGCATCATGGTTAAGGTCTTAACTCTTACTCTGGACTAATGGTTAAGGTATTAACTCTTACTCTGGCATCATGGTTAAGGTCTTAACACTTACTCTTGACTAATGGTTAAGGTCTTAACTCTTACTCTGGCATCATCGTTAAGGTCTTAACTCTTACTCTGGCATCATCGTTAAGGTATTAACTCTTACTCTGGCATCATGGTTAAGGTCTTAACTCTTACTCTGGACTAATGGTTAAGGTCTTAACTCTTACTCTGGCATCATGGTTAAGGACTTAGACTCATACTCTGGCATCATGGTTAAGGTCGTAACTCTTACTCTGGACTAATGGTTAAGGTCTTAACTCTTACTCTGGCATCATGGTTAAGGTCTTAGACTCATACGCTGGCATCATGGTTAAGGTCTTAACTCTTACTCTGGACTAATGGTTAAGGTCTTAACTCTTACTCTGGCATCATGGTTAAGGTCTTAACTCTTACTCTGGCATCATGGTTAAGGTCTTAACTCTTACTCTGGACTAATGGTTAAGGTCTTAACTCTTACTCTGGCATCATGGTTAAGGTCTTAGACTCTTACTCTGGACTAATGGTTAAGGTCTTAACTCTTACTCTGGCATCATGGTTAAGGTCTTAACTCTTACTCTGGACTAATGATTTAGGTCTTAGACTCTTACTCTGGACTAATGGTTAAGGTCTTAACTCTTTCTCTGGGCTAATGGTTAAGGTCTTAGACTCTTACTCTGGCATCATGGTTAAGGTCTTAGACTCTTACTCTGGCATCAAGGTTAAGGTCTTAACTCTTACTCTGGCATCATGGTTAAGGTCTTAACTCTTACTCTGGACTAATGGTTAAGGTCTGAACTCTTAATCTGGACTAATGGTTAAGGTCTTAACTCTTACTCTGGACTAATGGTTAAGGTCTTAACTCTTACTCTGGACTAATGGTTAAGGTCTTAACTCATACTCTGGACTAATGGTTAAGGTCTTAACTCTTACTCTGGCATCATGGTTAAGGTCTTAACTCTTACTCTGTACTCGTGGTTAAGGTCTTAACTCTTACTCTGGCATCATGTTTAAGGTCTTAACTCTTACTTTGGACTAATGGTTAAGGTCTTAACTCTTACTCTGGACTAATGGTTAAGGTCTTAACTCTTACTCTGGCATCATGGTTAAGGTCTTAACTCTTACTCTGGACTAATGGTTAAGGTCTTAACTCTTACTCTGGACTAATGGTTAAGGTCTTAACTCTTACTCTGGCATCATGGTTAAGGTCTTAGACTCTTACTCTGGACTAATGGTTAAGGTCTTAACTCTTACTCTGGCATCATGGTTAAGGTCTTAACTCTTACTCTGGACTAATGGTTAAGGTCTTAGACTCTTACTCTGGACTAATGATTAAGGTCTTAGACTCTTACTCTGGACTAATGGTTAAGGTCTTAACTCTTTCTCTGGGCTAATGGTTAAGGTCTTAGACTCTTACTCTGGCATCATGGTTAAGGTCTTAGACTCTTACTCTGGCATCAAGGTTAAGGTCTTAACTCTTACTCTGGCATCATGGTTAAGGTCTTAACTCTTACTCTGGACTAATGGTTAAGGCCTGAACTCTTAATCTGGACTAATGGTTAAGGTCTTAACTCTTACTCTGGACTAATGGTTAAGGTCTTAACTCTTACTCTGGACTAATGGTTAAGGTCTTAACTCATACTCTGGACTAATGGTTAAGGTCTTAACTCTTACTCTGGCATCATGGTTAAGGTCTTAACTCTTACTCTGTACTCGTGGTTAAGGTCTTAACTCTTACTCTGGCATCATGTTTAAGGTCTTAACTCTTACTTTGGACTAATGGTTAAGGTCTTAACTCTTACTCTGGACTAATGGTTAAGGTCTTAACTCTTACTCTGGCATCATGGTTAAGGTCTTAACTCTTACTCTGGACTAATGGTTAAGGTCTTAACTCTTACTCTGGACTAATGGTTAAGGTCTTAACTCTTACTCTGGCATCATGGTTAAGGTCTTAGACTCTTACTCTGGACTAATGGTTAAGGTCTTAACTCTTACTCTGGCATCATGGTTAAGGTCTTAACTCTTACTCTGGACTAATGGTTAAGGTCTTAGACTCTTACTCTGGACTAATGGTTAAGGTCTTAACTCTTTCTCTGGGCTAATGTTTTTTTTTTTTTTTTTAGTCCTCATTATGCAATACTGGGTTTTGAGATTTCTCAGGGATCTCTTGACGTTTGAGTTACTCTCTTTCGTGGCACCCATTGTAGAGAGTTGTCAAGGGTACTGTATCTCTTTAACCCTTTTTTTTTGGAAACTGGGAAGAGATAGCCCCTCAGGCTACTCCAGTCTTCTAGACTTCAGATGTATTGCTAATGCTTAATCATTGGACTCAATTGCAACAGCCTATAGTTTAGCTATTCAAACCATTTTGTTCTTCCCAAATTTCCCAAAATTTAAATCTTTTATTTACACTCCCGCTCCTGTCCAAACGTGAAATTCTATGTACATTGTTTATCCACCCCATATGTGTAGGAGTAACAGATCTTATCCAATTCACACATATTTCTCTTCTAGCGAGAAGAATTAAGGTGAAGAGCAGGTTTTCTTGCTCTTTCGTTAATTTAGGAAGATTTGCCTCTTCTTCTCTAATCCCAAAAATAACCAAGTGGGTACTTACTTCGATTGGGAGTTTAAATACCTCCTCCAGGGTTTTGGACACTTCTTTCCAGAAGACATCGATCTGAGGGCACTGCCGAAACATATGCAGGTCGTCTACTTCGTCTTCATCGCATTTCGGGCATTTTTTCGGAGTTGAATTGTGGAAATATGGATTTTTCTGGTCAGTTATGTCCCCTATCTTGGACCCCAACGGTTCTATGTGCATGTTACAAGTACATGTATATTCCCTCCAGTTCCAGTTATGAAGACGCAAACACATGTGCGTCCACCGTTAACAGGTCCTCTGTCAGATCCGCCATGAATAGGCCGGATATTCCATTCCTAAGTACGAAAAGCCACCGGCTTTATATGGTTCACTTATGCCATTTTACAGTCCAGGCAAGTAGGCCCTGATTCTGTCATCAAACTCCTCTTGCCTTCTGCCTCTGAAAACTCGAGTCTGAGCCTGCATCTGTGACCATGAACTTTGTCTCATTCCCTGCGCGGCTCACGAAGCCTGACATCAGCCTATTCTCTGCCAAGAACTGTATTTCACCTTCGAATTATCTGCTTCACTCCTTAGCCGATGCATTCCTGTCCAGCAGTTTAAGTAAACATTCTTCCAGCGACCGAGCAAAGGCTCGGCTTCTCTGTCCTCATGCAAGTAATTCATAGCCCCGTTACCATGGAATATTACTACCCCCTCGCATTCAGTATAGACACTTAGACGCTTGTACACGCACGCACAGTCAGTATAGAATAGATTCTGTCCGAGAGTCCTTCTTTTGTGGATAACATAGTTCTTTAAACATAGGATGTTAGATATGATTTGGGATTAGGTTGACTTGACCCCCCAGACTTTTTGTCTCCACATGTAGAGCTAAATGTCAAGTCCCCTTCACCCCCTAGTTGCACGTCAATTACACGTCATGCTGCTGCGCGCGCATCTATGCCAAGTATTATCTTATAGATCCACCTATATATGACATCATAACCAATTATGTTTCTTTTTACTCCTTATTACACCCATTTTCGGTTACGCATATAAATCGTCATTTTCCTTATCAATTGTTACGCCTACTGCATTCGCTTCATTGTAATGTATGTACTATAAAAGTCATTTCTTGTCAATAAAGTATGTACTTCACTTCCTGAACCTCCGTGGTGATGGAACTTGGAGCAACCGATTATAATCGATCATTGGAATAAAGCCCATTCCGAACCTCTAATACCACGGATTCTGCCTCTCATTTTACTGAGCTATTTTATTATGTTTCTGTATCAAATTAAGTCCCGGTAAAGGAATTTTATTTACCACATGAATGGCGCCCGAAGAGGGACACTTTCTCATCTCACGCGCCGGCGGTGAGTTGCAGGCCCGGTCTCCTGCCACAGCTGGACGGACAATAATGCGTACCAGCAGGATTTCCTGTATCTCCCTCCGGTCAAGCGGGGGCGACTGAGGCTGCGATCAACACCCAGACGAGGCGGTGAGAAGTGCGAAGTATCCCGACCAGAGCCTAGCTGAGAGAGCAAGATCCGAGGTATACAGAGGCCCACCAGTTCGAAGTCAAGTCCAGTTTCCGACGAGTCGAGTCGAGTCCAGTCCGGTCCAAGTTCAGTCTCCGAGGCCTTCCGTTTCCGAAGCTACCCGGTGAGTACCATTACTGGGGAGGCATTTCTGACGTGCACATAGGTTGTGCCGGTCAAGACGGGTTTGGGTACACAAATCCGGTCTGCACTGTTTTAGCAGTGTATATGTACTGTTTAGCAGTATATCAAGTATTCCGAAGTATCTAGTTATTGTCAACAATTATGCTTGGTGATTAGTTATGCAGACGATCATCATTGTTGTTTATTTTAAAGGTTAAAAAATGTGTTTAATGTTTAATGTTTAATGTGTTAAACGTCCTGCATATTGTGGTATGAATGGTTGTTCATTATTGTGCTTTTGTACTAAGTGTGTTCAAGATTAAGTATCAGATCAGTTCTCAATATGCCGCTCTTTTCGAAACTAAGACAGATCACTACAAGAAAAGGGGTACTCGAAGAAGCCGTTCCTATTCCTCCTAGGGACACTCCAGGGCACTTCATGTATCACAAACATGGCTTAGACGCTATATTATTTCTTGATTTATGGGTAGACTACACCAAGGAATTACCAGAAAGTCAGAGGTGGCCCACGGCGGGAACCTGGGATGCAGAGTGCATCATGAAAGTCGAGGAAGAGTTATGGAAAAGGAAAGTCAGACAGTCACAGAAAGATGCCGTTGAGTTATGGCGTAAAGAATCTCATAGACGTACAGAAAAAGCACGTAGACAGGAAGAGAAGAGTAAAGAGAGTTCAAACAAAGTTCGAGAAAATCTATTAATTGAGGAAGGTATCCGAGTGAAATCAGAACAAGTAGATAGACAAAGAAATGCCCTTATGAATGGTATGTATCCCCTTCTGGCCGAAGGATTACCTAAAGCTACTCCAGAAATACCGAAAGACTTGCCACCCCCATTATTCCCAATAAAGGTACATCCTAAGGGGCATCCTAGAACCGCAGAAGATGTTTTTCTTTCTTCATATTTAGACGACGCAGCTCCCGAGTATGCTAATTCCGCCCCACATAGACCGCATACCAGGGAGGTTCAACGCCAAGATCCAGTGCCCGTATCCCTACAGCAACAGATCGAGTCACAAGTTCCGGCAAGCACATCTGTTTCTGCATCTGTTCCTACAGCTGCTTCTATAGCTGTGTCCACACCTATAGTTGCTGTGTCACGTTCAACGAATCCTTTCACACCCGACACCCCAGATGGGGCTGCGGGAGGTGCTAGCAACATTTTTTCTACGCCACCCAGAATAAATAAACTTACTTTTCAAGAGTCAGCACATTCACGTACCCCCAAACTCATAAATGCCCGTACGCTTAAGGAACTTCTTATAGATTGTAGATATGACCCTGTGCCCGGTAAAGAGGACGAAATGACCCTGGCATCATTGCGTATCAGACGAGCCGCAGTGTATTTAGGGAAGTTACCAGGAATGACTGCGCATCTAGATAAAATATATCATTTTGTCCAAACAGGGCGAGATCCAGAATGTATTAACAGAGCTATGGAATACCAGAAAGTGGAGATACAGGGGGAACTGTTACGTTTCCTCATAAAATTGTGTGATCAGAAATCAAGACCGACCGGGGGTAGACCCGGAAGCAATGCAAATTCTTACCAGATGGAGCCAGAATATATCAGAAGGGAGACATGATAAGAAAAATTGTATAATAGCCATGTGCCGAAAGATCCGTAAAGAAATAGAACGCCTACACGAAGAAAGATTAGAGGTAGACGAGTTCGAACAAAGCGAGGAAGAAGGGTCAGGACTGCCCGCGAGACAGTCAGACACCATAGCCTATGTAGGTAAAGGAAGATCTTGTAATAGTAATAGATGTCTTACTGACTCGATACGTCCTATATGTCCAGATAATAACAGGAATTTCCAAATACCTATAATTAATATAAGGTCTAACGAGCATTCGTTCCAAACCGCCGACAAACTACTCCGAGAACGAAGGGGTTATCATTTTCTCGATTCTATGGATGAACAAGATTTAGCCAGGGCAGCTGTCCATTGGGTGGACAGTCCCGGAAAATATAGTGATGATACAGTAGCACGCACATTTTTGAATCTCACCCCAGATGAACAGAGGTTAGCTGGGATTTATATGATTCAACAACTCATTATACTATATCGGAGTCAGCATTCGGACCCTGGTCCCTTGCCTGACATATTGACTGAATTGCTTATGAATAAGTGGAGAGGTTCAGGTGCTAAATTAATTAAAGAAATTCTAGAATTAAGAAAGCAGTATATTCTTTTTGTATGTTCAGAACGTGTCTCATTACCCGTCAAAGAAAGAACCACGTATTACATGGATAGACAGAATCCCTTACGAGAAGTGCACCCAATAAAAGGCGAGGATAACGAGTTTAAGCGCGTATTTGTATATACGCCCATATCAAAAATAGAATTGTTACAAATGAAGAAAGTGGTACCCAGTCATGACAAAGATCCAGCGGGTTTTCACCGAGAAATTAAAGACATGTTACTCATGGGAGAGTATACCTATCCCGACATTATGACAATATTAAAGGTATTGATGCCTGCTGGTATTTATGAGAAACTAAAGGAAAAAGAGTGGGAGGTAGGAAACCAAAAGATAGAATGGTCAGTGTTAGAAGCGGAAGAAAAGGCCCGAACTGCAGGAGCAGGACTTGGGGATAAAACTAAAGCACTACCAGGTTTATTAGTACAGGTACTGCCACGTTTATTAACTACGAAAAAGGAAGATTGGGGTACAATTTCAGCCTGTAAGCAGAAGCAAGATGAAGACACTAGTGATTACTATGCCCGATTTGAAAAATGTTTTGGTATAAATAGTGGCCTAAAAGCAAGTAGCGAATCATACCCGCATCTGTTTGTAACAAAATTAGTAGAAAATGCCCTGCCCCAAGTAAAGAATAGAGTATTAAAATTCGAGAGTACCTGGCAAGGTAACACTCCATCACAAATGTTACAAATGTTACAGTACCATCACAATAGAATTAGAGAGGAACAAGAACATGAACACAGACGCATGAAAGACACGAAAATGAAAATGCTAGTTTCCCAGACAGTTCCAGCTGAAGGACACAAAAAGGGTATGACACATTCCGATTCAGCAGGACCTGTAAAAGGGACATGCAATTATTGTAAAAAGCCAGGTCATTACGTACACGATTGTCCAGTTTTAAAACATAATATCGCCATAGGTAAAACACAAGAAAGACCACGGCCACTCAGACAAGATCAGAATGAACAAGGAGCTCCGCAGCATGCACAGGCCATGCCAGCCGCACAACAGCCAATACAGTTTGTGCCAGCTGCACCACCGTTGCCTGCTGCTGCCACACAAACAACAACACGACAAATGTATCAGACCGCACAGTATGAATATCCTGAGTATCAGCGTTACGCATGAAAAAGCCTAGAGAGGGAAGTTGACTTACCCCTTATTGAAATCCCAGTAGATCAAGAAGGACCTTATGTACATAGTGAATTATTAGGCCAAGATAGAAAATTTTTACTCGATACAGGGGCAAGTCGAACAACTATAAAACGTAGTGAAGTTCCAGGGGCACCCCTCTCAGGCTCTCAGAATATTTCCCTTGGTTTTTCAGGAAAACCTATTGTTAATGAAGTGTCACAGCCTCTCCCACTTACGATAGGACCTTTGACCCGAACTACAGATTTATTGCTTACTAAATCATGTCCAGAAAATCTGTTAGGAATAAAGACACTGAAAGCTCTAGGAGCTATAATATGTTGTTCTCCGGAAGGAGTAAGGTTGTTTTTACGTGATTTTAAAGGGCACTATGTGTCTAGAGACATGGATCCCCGACTGCAGATTTTACCTGTACATCTATGGGCACAAGGCCCTACTGATGTTGGATGCATGAATATTACACCATATCGAGTCACATTAAAGGCAGGAGTGGTGCTACCACGAATGCGACAATACAAGTTACCACCAGATGCTGTAGTGGCTTTACTACAAATCATTGACGAGCTCATTGCCCAAGGAGTAGTTGTAGAAACAGACTCGAATGTATGTAATTCACCAATAATTCCGATTCTTAAACGAACAGATTCAAAGGCCCCGCCAGTCTATCGATTGGTTATTGATCTGCGCGAATTAAACAAATGCATTGTGCCACAATTCCCTGTGGTCCCAGATATCTCGTCATTACTGACAGCTATTGATTCTGAAGCAACATTCTTTACTGTAATTGATCTCAAGAATGCCTTTTTCAGCGTCCCAATAGATCCGGAAAGCCAATATTTGTTCGGATTTAGTTTAAATGGACGTAGCTTTAAATTCTCACGCGCACCTCAAGGATTTACAGAAAGCCCCAGCATCTATAGCCAAGCACTGAAACGAGAACTAGATAGTATCCACATGCCAGTTAACACTGCTCTGCTCCAATATGTCGATGATCTGCTGATCACCGCGAGAAGCGAACCGGAATGTGAAAAAGCATCACTGACAGTTTTACAATTTCTAGCCGAAAAGGGGCACAAGGTGTCCCCTTCTAAGCTGCAATTCTGTGTCCAGCGAGTTGTTTATCTTGGACACTCGCTGTCCAAGGAGGGAAGGCAGCTTACACCCGACCGCATTCAGTTAATAGCTAACATGCCAATACCCAAGACACAAAAGGAGGTGCGGGCTTTCATAGGCCTCACGTCATATTGCAGGCAGTGGATCCCTCAGTACGCATTTCTAGCAAAAACACTCATTCAGTTGACAACACAGGAGGCAGCCACATCGACTGTTCTCCCTTGGACTCAGGAACATACACAAGCTTTTGAAAGCCTAAAGAAAGCTTTATGTCAAGCACCTGTTTTAGCAACGCCATGTTACAGAAAACAGTTTACACTCTTTGTTACAGAACGCGAAGGTACTGCCTTGTCAGTACTCACACAGGAACAAGCAGGAGCACACAAACCATGTGCTTATTTTTCTAGTACATTAGATCCCGTAGCTCAGGCTTTGCCTGCATGCCTAAAATCAGTGGCAGCGACAGCTTTAGCAATCAGACAAAGCGACGCCATAGTGTTAGGACATCCATTGACAGTTCAAGTACCACACGCAGTAGAGGTTCTTGTAAATAGAACGCAAACACAACACTTGACTATAGCGCGACTTACAGGGTACGAACTTACATTGTTTCAGCCACATATAGAAATCAGACGCTGTAACACATTAAATCCTGCCACACTGTTGCCAGTAACCGGAACAGACCCACTAGCTCATGACTGTATTGAAGTTATTACTATAACGACAAAACCTAGACAAGACTTAACCGATGTCCCATTGTCAGATCCAGACCTGACATTATATGTAGATGGTTCATGCATGAGAACAAATACAGGAGAGTTGGTGGCTGCTTACGCAGTCACAACAGATACTGAAGTCATTGAAACTAATCGTATAAATACTTTGTCAGCTCAAGCCGCAGAGCTCATCGCTCTGACACAAGCCTGTATTCAAGCCACGAATAAAAAGGTCAACATATACACTGATTCACGTTATGCATTCGGAGTTGTACATGACTTCGGCGTGCTGTGGCGAGAGAGAGGTTATTTAACTTCCCACGGTGCCCACATTCAGCACGGACCCCTCATTCATGCCTTATTAGATGCAATACATCTACCCACTGCAATATCAATTATGAAATGTAAGGCTCATACGAAGGTTACTGATATCATTTCCCAAGGCAATGATCTAGCCGACAGAACAGCTAAACAGACTGCTCAAACTCAAACCCCCGACATGACAAAGACAATAGTTCCGATGCCGACACATTGTATGACAGTTAAAGATCCTACTCTTGACGTAATTGACATACAGACACATGCTACACCAGACGAAATAAAGAAATGGACTGAATTAGGAGGGATCCAAACGGACCAAGGATGGATGATGAAGGAAAAGTCTGTATGGTTCCTTCCTGATTCAATGGTCCAAGTTATAATTAACACTACACATAGTCCAGCACATCTCGGAGAAAAAGCTATGCTAGACAGCATTCAACACATTTGGTTCAATAAACATTTGCGAGCAGCAGCCAAACAAAAGGTCCGTACCTGTATGATCTGTTGTCAGTTTAACCCAGGAAAAAGCGTTCCCGTAGAACAGGGTGGATTTCATCCTCCTAATCACCCTTTTGAAGTCCTCCAGATGGATTATATCCAGATGGAACGATGTCGAGGATTCAAATATGTTCTCGTAGTTGTCTGCGCTCTGTCCCGCTGGACGGAGGCATACCCGGTTTCAGATTACACTGCCCCGACTACTGCCAAACAGTTAGTTCGAGAATTCTTCCCACGATACGGTTTACCACGTGTTGTTCACTCAGATAACGGTCAGCCGTTCTCATCCGAATTAATGAAACATGTTTCACTTCTGTTAGGATATCAGTGGAAATTCCACTGTGTCCGACACCCCGAGGCAGCAGGTCTCGTAGAAAGACATAACCAGATACTGAAAATCAGATTGTCCAAAATATGCAGAGAGAAAGGTGTCGACTGGGTAGTAGCGTTACCAGTTGCACTCTTTTACATGAGAATGGTAGCACACTCACGAACAGGGCTATCCCCGTATGAGGTGATCTTCGGCAGACCACCAAATATGTGGGGGACGCCCATACCACGCAAAATAACTGATATTGACTGTAATATGCTGACAGATTACTTGGCTTCCTTGATGTCTGCACTACAATCTTGTCGTTCACAGGTAGCTGCAGCCTTTCCCGACAACACTGAGGTGAAACCCCATGACGTAGTTCCGGGGGACATCGTACTTGTGAGGAATTTCGACCGAAAGACTCAGCTGGAGCCCAGGTGGAAATCGCCCAAGTTGGTCCTGCTGACCACAAGAACAGCCGTGAAGATTGAAGGCAGGAAAGGCTGGATTCATTCAAGTCATATCAAGAAATTTCATGGACTTCCTGCAGATGTAAACAGCCCACCTCGTGTGACTTCACCCATTGACTCAAAACTTCCTTTTGTTGAACAGAGTAACTCTGAACACTATAAACTAAAGCTTAGGCCCAACCAGTCGAGCAATTTGATTGTTTAAGTCCTCTCCAAGGTGAAGCGGTTGAATTGTCTCTGACATGTATCCCTTGGACCTGAGTAGAGAAAACACCCGGAAAATGTTGAAACGACAGGCGTATTGTAAATCACTGCGTAGCCACTGCATAGTGACATTATTAATATTGTTTTTCTTGAGTCTTTTAATAATTACTGCAAGTATATTGTTGCACATATATTACCCTATTTCTAGACATGTTTATAATGTTACTGCTGAACATTCTTTTAGTGACTTACCTCCGCATGAATTGTCTTATAGACTTGCGCTGCGCAATAACACTTTCATTAGTATGTTACATCATTCCCATCAGACTAGTAATGCCACTAATTGTTGGGTGTGTGGCCGGCTCCCTTCCTACCAGAATTATGAAGGAGTCCTGCCTTTCTTTCCACATCCGTTTACACATAATGGCTCCTGTGGAGCATGGTTTAGTTTAATCAATTCCATAGACTCAGACACAGCAGTTTACCAAGATCATTGGGTATGGGGAAACCTGAACCTAGTTTTACTCAAGGTCTGCTACCCTGACAAGGAGGGTCGCCCCAAAAGAACAGGAACTGATCTAGAAAATGAAGTATATGGATTAGGTAATTTTACACCTAATCTCATGATTCTGAATGTCGAACCCGAAGTTGAACTAATTTTGCCCACCATGTCAGTATTCCCAGCGAAAGGTGAATTGTGTGTAAGAAAGGTTGGTTCCATACATATGGGCCATAGTAAATGCACTACTATAGTAGAATTCAGTGATCAAGGCAAATCTTCATTTAGAGCTTATCGCCACTCCTACTTTATATGTGGTCAGACTGCATATATGCGTCTACCTCTAGATTGGGATGGTACCTGTTACATTGCATTCCTTTTGCCACCTGTTTTCCTAGCTCCTCCTGATTATTACAGAAATATTCATTTAGTACACAATAGAGAGCGGAGAGATCTCCCCATTGTCGATTACACTGAGACGGCATGGGACAAGTATGTAGATTTTAATAAAGGCATCTTTCCCTATATAGGTACTGTTACTAATAGTAAGCTGATACGTAGATTAACTAGAACCCTTGAAGCAGTAGTGAATGAAACTATTTCCGCCTTAGGCAATTTAACAGAAGAGCAGTCTGCTATGCGGATTGTTGTGCTTCAAAATCGTCTTGTCCTTGACGTCATCCTAGCTGATAGGGGCGGAGCTTGTAGGGTCATCGGATCAAGCTGCTGCGTATTCATACCAGAAAATTCGCCATCTGTATATAAAGCCATCACTCGCCTTCATAAGATTGTAAACCAGATACACCAGAACCCAGGCACTTGGACTTGGTCCAGTTGGTTTTGGAGTGTGATATCAGCCTGGGGATGGAGAGTTTTATCCTTCCTAGGTATTGGCTTTCTCATACTATTCAGTTGCTGTCTATGTCTACAATGTGGACCAGCGATTTGTGGTCTGTGTGCCACATCGTGTATTCCACCACCAAGATTTCATTCGTCACGGAAGAAGAAAGAAGAACAAATGATGTTATATGAACAGATCAATGGATTAATGAAGATTGATATCTCTTGACGGGCAAGTAGGGGACAAGGAGGGAATGTGGAAATATGGATTTTTCTGGTCAGTTATGTCCCCTATCTTGGACCCCAACGGTTCTATGTGCATGTTACAAGTACATGTATATTCCCTCCAGTTCCAGTTATGAAGACGCAAACACATGTGCGTCCACCGTTAACAGGTCCTCTGTCAGATCCGCCATGAATAGGCCGGATATTCCATTCCTAAGTACGAAAAGCCACCGGCTTTATATGGTTCACTTATGCCATTTTACAGTCCAGGCAAGTAGGCCCTGATTCTGTCATCAAACTCCTCTTGCCTTCTGCCTCTGAAAACTCGAGTCTGAGCCTGCATCTGTGACCATGAACTTTGTCTCATTCCCTGCGCGGCTCACGAAGCCTGACATCAGCCTATTCTCTGCCAAGAACTGTATTTCACCTTCGAATTATCTGCTTCACTCCTTAGCCGATGCATTCCTGTCCAGCAGTTTAAGTAAACATTCTTCCAGCGACCGAGCAAAGGCTCGGCTTCTCTGTCCTCATGCAAGTAATTCATAGCCCCGTTACCATGGAATATTACTACCCCCTCGCATTCAGTATAGACACTTAGACGCTTGTACACGCACGCACAGTCAGTATAGAATAGATTCTGTCCGAGAGTCCTTCTTTTGTGGATAACATAGTTCTTTAAACATAGGATGTTAGATATGATTTGGGTTTAGGTTGACTTGACCCCCCAGACTTTTTGTCTCCACATGTAGAGCTAAATGTCAAGTCCCCTTCACCCCCTAGTTGCACGTCAATTACACGTCATGCTGCTGCGCGCGCATCTATGCCAAGTATTATCTTATAGATCCACCTATATATGACATCATAACCAATTATGTTTCTTTTTACTCCTTATTACACCCATTTTCGGTTACGCATATAAATCGTCATTTTCCTTATCAATTGTTACGCCTACTGCATTCGCTTCATTGTAATGTATGTACTATAAAAGTCATTTCTTGTCAATAAAGTATGTACTTCACTTCCTGAACCTCCGTGGTGATGGAACTTGGAGCAACCGATTATAATCGATCATTGGAATAAAGCCCATTCCGAACCTCTAATACCACGGATTCTGCCTCTCATTTTACTGAGCTATTTTATTATGTTTCTGTATCAAATTAAGTCCCGGTAAAGGAATTTTATTTACCACAGAATTTTTAAATTTTGAAAGTTTTTTCGGCGTCCAATACGCTCTATGTAGAGTAAACAAGTGGTTTCTTCTTAGGGCAGCAGATTTTATAACACCCCAGCATTTCCCCATAGATACTTGCCATAGGTTTTCGATGTCATTTGTCGGCAGTGCGTTTCTCCAGATCTTTTCTAGTGTCTTGAGGTTGTCTTCTCCTGAGTCTGTAAGTGCCCAGTACCATAGGGAGACTTCTTTCTTTTGGGCTCCGATATTGAGCATTTTGATTTCTATTTCTCTATCTCCTTCATAGGGTTCCTTCAAAGTTTTGATCCAACTGGATAACTGGTAAAACTTGAATTTGGATAAAGTCCCTCCCGTGTTGTCATTCAGGAGTGACCAGCTAATGATGTTACCCTGTTTTATCAGTTGTCCCCATCTAGTAATCCCATTTGTTAAAAGAGGAGTTGAGAGACTATCTCGGAGGCATTCTGGCGTGCCCGGGGACTCCCAGATCGGAGCATAATCACTGTAGTATGGAATTCTAATTGTTTTTCTTACTTGTGTCCACAGTTTGACAGCAGATAGGAGGATCTTTAGTTTTATTTTCTTGTAAAATTTTGGGTGACCAAATTTATATAAATATTTTCCCACAGGACTCGTTATAGCTTGCAGGTGTGGTGGGTAAAATTTATAATCGTTTAATACGATTCTTGCGTATTTAAACTGAAAGGCCCAACAGTAGTGCAATAGGTCTGGGCTAGCAATACCCCCTTGATCTTTCTTCTTTCTAAGTTTATTCCATGCAATGCGAGGGGTTTTATTAGCCCAAGTAAACGAATGTAACTCTCCCTGCAGAATCTTTATTGATGTTCTGTTAAATTCCAGCGGGATCGTGCTAAAAATATAAGTGAATTTCGGTAGTATCATCATTTTAATGATATTTGACCTGCCCATAAAAGTTAACTGTAAGCCACTCCAAGTTCTTAGGAGCTTTTTGGTTTCGCTGAGTACCCTCTTAAAGTTTACTTCCGCAATTTTATTTATGTCAGTAATTATGTCTAGCCCTAGGTATCTTATTTTTGTTTTTATCAGGGGATGATTATTAGTGTTAGTACAATTCCATACCATGATTTCAGATTTGGCCTGGTTGACCATATATCCAGAGAGTGCACCAAATTGGTTAATAGAGATCTCAATATCATGAAGGGAAGTTAAAAAGTTGTCAGTGAAAATCATGAAATCGTCTGCAAAAAGGGCAACTTTTTTTGTCCATCCATTATATGAAAATGGGGATATGTTAGAGTTATTCATTAATTTTATTGCTAAAGGCTCTATCTACAGGTTAAAAAGAAGTGGCGACAGAGGACAGCCTTGTCTAGTGCCTCTCATGATTTGTATTTTATTTGAGAGATTGTTGTTAACTAGGACTCTGGCTGAGGGATTTTTATATATTGATTTAATTGAATCTTGAAAATTGTCTCCAAGCTCGTATCTACTCAGAGCCCTGTTCAAATATGCCCAGTTAACCCTATCGAACGCCTTGGCTGCGTCCAAGGTGATGATAGCTAATGGAAGTTTTTCCTCGGTTGCTATGTCAATAGCTGTAATAAGTTCTTGGGTTAATTCTTGAATTTGTCTGCCCTTCATAAAACCCTTCTGGTTGTTTCCAATTAAGGGGTTGACTACTTTGGTTAGTCTTGTTGTCAGAATTTGCGTATAAAATTTATAGTCACAGTTTAAAAGAGAAATGGGCCTATATGATTCGCACTGTTCTGGATTTTTTCCGGGTTTCAAGATGATACTGATAGTCGCTTCATTCCATGAAGTAGGAAGATTCTTTTTATTGATAAAAATGTCGTTCATTAATTCAGTTAAGTGAGGAATTAGTGTTTTACTTAGTGACTGGTAAAATTCGTTTGGTAGAGCGTCCGGCCCGGGTGCTTTTCCTCTCTTTAGATTCCTAATAGCTTCTGAGACCTCTTTTTCACCTATTTCTTTGTTTATTTCTTTCCTTTCTTGCTCACTAATAGATGGAAGATCTATAGACTCCAGATAGTTTTGAAGTTGGGTCTCGGTCAGATAGCAGTCTTCTTTATAAAGTTCATTGAAGAAATTTTGAAATTCTTCTCTGATTTCTGTGTCTTCTATTGTTAATGTTCCCGATTGGCCCTTTCGTATCTTAGGAATCTTATTTCTAGTTTGTTCAGATTTTAGCTTCCATGCTAGTAGTTTCCCACAGCCTTCGCCATAATTATGGTGTGACAATTTGCTAGTTTCCCATTTCTCCTTTAATTTAATCTCTAAGTGGTCAACTAGATTTGACTTTTTTTTAGCCCTTTCTGCCATCAATTGCGCTCTGTTTAAGGGTGATGCTTCTTCTGCCAGTTTGGTATCAAGAATGTTTAGTTCATCCTCCATAGATTTAATCATGGATTTACTCTTTTTATTTTTCCAGGCAGCAATGTTTAGGATTTTACCCCTCATAACTGCTTTGTAAGTATCCCAAACAATTTGTGGTGTCATCTCCTTCTTATTTATCTTAAAGAATTCTATTGTTTCAGACGTGAGAAGGTCTATATTCTGATTATCCAGAAAGATCGTACGATCTACTGTCCAGCGCCCTGTAACGTTGTTTTTTTTTCACCTGTATGTCCAGGGCTATTGCTGAGTGGTCAGATAAATGTGCTGGGATGTGGTCTGCTCGAGAGGTACATGGCCCAAGACTGGAGTCCAGGAGGAAGAAATCATTTCGAGAAAAATGGCCCAGTCTTTTATTGTGAAAGGTAGATCCCTTTTTTCCGGGGTTTTTTCCTCTCCAAATATCGACCAATCCCAGATCTTTTATGCACAGCGATAACCATTGCCTCATATTTGGTAGATTTAATTCTTTCCTTGAAGGATGCCTGTCGAGTATTGGATCTAAAATGATGTTAAAATCCCCTCCCCAGATTATGGGGGCTGTAGATGATAACAACTGGGTATATAAGTTTTGCAGGGGTTCAGAGTCGTCACAATTGGGTCCATAATAGCCTACTATTGTAAACGCGTTGCTTTGTAGTTTTATATTAGCTATAGCCCATCTCCCTTGTTTATCAACTAGGCTCGTTGTGACAGATACTTTGGCGGGTGATTTAAATATAATAATGACTCCCTTTGTATTGTATTTCTGGTCCGTACAAACATATGAATCTATCCATCTGTGATTTTTTATAATGTCTGCCCATTCTTCCTTGAGAAGATGAGTCTCTTGGAGAATCAAGATGTTACACTCGGACAGTTTCAAATACTCTAAAATCACCCTCCTACGACTTTTATTTCTAAGGCCATTGACATTCCAGGATAAAATTTTAACAGTCAAAAAATCATCCATGAGATATTATCTTTTCTTTCGTGTTGAGAAGAATTTTTGTTGCCTTTAGATCCCCTTCCACCTTCCTGTTCGCATTATGAGGACATTTTTTTTCTCTCCCTAGTTTGCTCCCCACCCTTTTTGTGCATTATTTTATTTGTTAGAATTACGGTGACTCTAGAGACCCACCCCGAGGAAGCCTCCCTTAATTCCATTTGGCAAATTGGATTTGCCCGTTTTGAGCTCTTTGCCCACCAGCCCATTACTTACTTTTTTTTTTTTATTGTTGTTCCTTCATTTGTGTCAGTAGTCGTTCGACCTCTCTTGGATCTCTAATGTTGTGCATTTTATTTCTCCACATGATCTTTAAGGAAGCCGGGAATTTCATCTGCACCGTCGCTCCAAGAGATTTTAGTTCGGACATAAATTGTCCGAGTTGCCATTGTCTGTCTTGATTGACCTTAGCGACATCAGATCTGATTCTAAAGGACCAATCATCCTTATTGTAGACCCCCTGTTTTAAAGCTTCGCCCAGTATTCTTTCTTTGAGAGAGTAAGTTTTAAAGTTAACAAGGATTTTTCTCGGGGTTTTTTTGAGTTTATCTTTCCCAAAGGGGTCTCGATGTGCTCTTTGTATATCTTCAGCTAGCACTATAGGGTCTGAAAAAGGGAAATATTCTTTAAGTAGCCCTGTAACGAAGCCTTTCATATCTCCACCCTCACGACCCTCTGGAATGTTGAGAATTTTTATGTTGTTTCTTCTAGCTTGGTTCTCAAGTGACTCCAACTTATCGCGAAGGGCGGCTTCATTAGATTTCAAAGTGCTGATCTCGCTTTGCGAAGATGCTACCTCCTTGCTCAGAACTTCTACCGTAGTTTCCACTATTTTAACTCTCTCTCCCAGAGCGTTCAGCTTGGTGTCGAAGGCATCGCACGTCTCTTGGATTTTTAGTTGATTCTTCTCTGAGATTGCAAAATTGTTTCTCATTTCTGCCAAGACGGTCTCGAGGAGGCTACTCGAGGGAGCCATTAATGACTGATGGTCAACCATATTTGGAGCAAAAGACCTCCCTTCGGATGAATCGACCTGTGAGGGCTCGTTAGCTGTGGAACCAGAAGGCATGCAAACTGGACTCTTCTCCGCCCTGGTCTTTGGTAGAGAGCTTAGGTCTGAACTAGATTCATTCATGGTCGCTGTTTCTGTCTCACTTGAGCTACTCCCGACATTGGCTCGGTTCCCTGCTGAATTTATATCGGCCATATCTTGGGTTTCTGCTAATATGTTATCTTGAACGGGTGTAACGTGATCTACACTAGCTTGCAAGGTAACTACAGCGTTTTGGTTACCCAGTTGTTTTTCCTCTTGGGTCTGGATTTAAAAAAAAGATGGTTAAGGTCTTAGACTCTTACTCTGGCATCATGGTTAAGGTCTTAGACTCTTACTCTGACATCAAGGTTAAGGTCTTAACTCTTACTCTGGCATCATGTTTAAGGTCTTAACTCTTACTCTGGACTAATGGTTAAGGTCTGAACTCTTACTCTGGACTAATGGTTAAGGTCTTAACACTTACTCTGGACTAATGGTTAAGGTCTTAGAATCTTACTCTTGACTAATGGTTAAGGTCTTAACTCTTGCTCTGGCATCATGGTTAAGGTCTTAGACTCTTACTCTGGACTAATGGTTAAGGTCTTAACTCATACTCTGGACTAATGGTTAAGGTCTTAACTCTTACTCTGGCATCATGGTTAAGGTCTTAACTCTTACTCTGGACTAATGGTTAAGGTATTAACTCTTACTCTGGCATCAAGGTTGAGGTCTTAACTCTTACTCTGGACTAATGGTTAAGGTCTTAACTCTTACTCTGGCATCATGGTTAAGGTCTTAACACTTACTCTGGAATAATGGTTAAGGTCTTAACTCTTACTCTGGCATCATTGTTAAGGTCTTAACTCTTACTCTGGCATCATGGTTAAGGTCTTAGACTCTTACTCTGGATTAATGGTTAAGGTCTTAACTCTTACTCTGGCATCATTGTTAAGGTCTTAACTCTTACTCTGGCATCATGGTTAAGGTCTTAGACTCTTACTCTGGATTAATGGTTAAGGTCTTAACTCTTACTCTGGACTAATGGTTAAGGTCTTAACTCTTACTCTGGCATCATTGTTAAGGTCTTAACTCTTACTCTGGCATCATGGTTAAGGTCTTAACTCTTACTCTGGACTAATGGTTAAGGTCTTAACTCTTACTCTGGACTAATAGCTAAGGTCTTAACTCTTACTCTGGACTAATGGTTAAGGTCTTAACTCCTACTCTGGCATCATGGTTAAGGTCTTAACTCTGGCATCATGGTTAAGGTCTTAACTCTTACTCTGGACTAATGGTAAAGGTCTTAACTCTTACTCTGGCATCATGGTTAAGGTATTAGACTCATACTCTGGCATCATGGTTAAAGTCTTAACTCTTACTCTGGACTAATGGTTAAGGTCTTAACTCTTCCTCTGGCATCATGGTTAAGGTCTTAACTCTGACTCTGGCATCATGGTTAAGGTCTTAACTCTTACTCTGGACTAATGGTTACGGTCTTAACTCTTACTCTGGGCTAATGGTTAAGGTCTTAACTCTTACTCTGGACTAATGGTTAAGGTCTTAGACTCTTACTCTGGCATCATGGATAAGGTCTTAGACTCTTACTCTGGACTACTGGTTAATGTCTTAACTGTTACTCTGGAGTCATGGTTAAGGTCTTAACTCTCACTCTGGCATCATGGTTAAGGTCTTAACTCTTACTCTTTACTCATGGTTAAGGTCTTAACTCTTACTCTGGCATCATGGTTAAGGTCTTAACTCTTACTCTGGACTAATGGGTAAGGTCTTAACTCTTACTCTGGACTAATGGTTAAGGTCTTAACTCTTACTCTGGCATCATGGTTAAGGTCTTAACTCTTACTCTGGACTAATGGTTAAGGTCTTAACTCTTACTCTGGACTAATGGTTAAGGTCTTAACTCTTACTCTGGCATCATGGTTAAGGTCTTAGACTCTTACTCTGGACTAATGGTTAAGGTCTTAACTCTTACTCTGGCATCATGGTTAAGGTCTTAACTCTTACTCTGGACTAATGGTTAAGGTCTTAGACTCTTACTCTGGGCTAATGGTTAAGGTCTTAACTCTTTATCTGGGCTAATTGTTAAGGTCTTAGACTCTTACTCTGGCATCATGGTTAAGGTCTTAACTCTTACTCTGGCATCATGGTTAAGGTCTTAACTCTTACTCTGGACTAATGGTTAAGGTCTGAACTCTTACTCTGGACTAATGGTTAAGGTCTTAACTCTTACTCTGGACTAATGGTTAAGGTCTTAGACTCTTACTCTTGACTAATGGTTAAGGTCTTAACTCTTACTCTGGCATCATGGTTAATGTCTTAGACTCTTACTCTGGACTAATGGTTAAGGTCTTAACTCTTACTCTGGACTAATGGTTAAGGTCTTAGACTCTTTCTCTGGACTAATGGTTAAGGTCTTAACTCTTACTCTGGACTAATGGTTAAGGTCTTAACTCTTACTCTGGCATCATGGTTAAGGTCTTAACTCTTACTCTGGACTAATGGTTAAGGTCTTAACTCTTACTCTGGCATCATGGTTAAGGTCTTAACTCTTACTCTGGACTAATGGTTAAGGTCTTAACTCTTACTCTGGCATCATGGTTAAGGTCTTAACACTTACTCTGGACTAATGGTTAAGGTCTTAACTTTTACTCTGGCATCATCGTTAAGGTCTTAACTCTTACTCTGGCATCATGGTTAAGGTCTTAGACTCTTACTCTGGACTAATGGTTAAGGTCTTAACTCTTACTCTGGACTAATGGTTAAGGTATTAACTCTTACTCTGGCATCATCGTTAAGGTCTTAACTCTTACTCTGGCATCATGGTTAAGGTCTTAACTCTTACTCTGGACTAATGGTTAAGGTCTTAACTCTTACTCTGGTCTAATGGTTAAGATCTTAACTCTTACTCTGGCATCATGGTTAAGGTCTTAACTCTGGCATCATGGTTAAGGTCTTAACTCTTACTCTGGACTAATGGTTAAGGTCTTAACTCTTACTCTGGCATCATGGTTAAGGTCTTAGACTCATACTCTGGCATCATGGTTAAGGTCTTAACTCTTACTCTGGACTAATGGTTAAGGTCTTAACTCTTACCCTGGCATCATGGTTAAGGTCTTAGACTCTTACTCTGGACTAATGGTTAAGGTCTTAACGATTACTCTGGGCTAATGATTAAGGTCTTAACTCTTACTCTGGACTAACGGTTAAGGTCTTATCTCTTACTCTGGACTAATGGTTAAGGTCTTAGACTCTTACTCTGGCATCATGGATAAGGTCTTAGACTCTTACTCTGGACTACTGGTTAATGTCTTAACTCTTACTCTGGCGTCATGGTTAAGGTCTTAACTCTCACTCTGGCATCATGGTTAAGGTCTTAACTCTTACTCTGGCATCATGGTTAAGGTCTTAGACTCTTACTCTGGACTAATGGTTAAGGTCTTAACTCATACTCTGGACTAATGGTTAAGGTCTTAACTCTTACTCTGGCATCATGGTTAAGGTCTTAACTCTTACTCTGGACTAATGGTTAAGGTCTTAACTCTTACTCTGGCATCAAGGTTGAGGTCTTAACTCTTACTCTGGACTAATGGTTAAGGTCTTAACTCTTACTCTGGCATCATGGTTAAGGTCTTAACACTCTGGATTAATGGTTAAGGTCTTAACTCTTACTCTGGCATCATTGTTAAGGTCTTAACTCTTACTCTGGCATCATGGTTAAGGTCTTAGACTCTTACTCTGGACTAATGGTTAAGGTCTTAACTCTTACTCTGGACTAATGGTTAAGGTCTTAACTCTTACTCTGGCATCATGGTTAAGGTCTTAACTCTTACTCTGGACTAATAGCTAATGTCTTAACTCTTACTCTGGACTAATGGTTAAGGTCTTAACTCTTACTCTGGCATCATGGTTAAGGTCTTAACTCTGGCATCATGGTTAAGGTCTTAACTCTTACTCTGGACTAATGGTTAAGGTCTTAACTCTTACTCTGGCATCATGGTTAAGGTTTTAGACTCATACTCTGGCATCATGGTTAAGGTCTTAACTCTTACTCTGGACTAATGGTTAAGGTCTTAACTCTTCCTCTGGCATCATGGTTAAGGTCTTAACTCTTACTCTGGCATCATGGTTAAGGTCTTAACTCTTACTCTGGACCAATGGTTAAGGTCTTAACTCTTACTCTGGGCTAATGGTTAAGGTCTTAACTCTTACTCTGGACTAATGGTTAAGGTCTTAGACTCTTACTCTGGCATCATGGATAAGGTCTTAGACTCTTACTCTGGACTACTGGTTATTGTCTTAACTCTTACTCTGGCGTCATGGTTAAGGTCTTAACTCTCACTCTGGCATCATGGTTAAGGTCTTAACTCTTACTCTGGCATCATGGTTAAGGTCTTAACACTTACTCTGGTAATGGTTAAGGTCTTAACTCTTACTCTGGCATCATCGTTAAGGTCTTAACTCTTACTCTGGCATCATCGTTAAGGTCTTAACTCTTACTCTGGACTAATGGTTAAGGTCTTAACTCTTACTCTGGTCTAATGGTTAAGATCTTAACTCTTACTCTGGCATCATGGTTAAGGTCTTAACTCTGGCATCATGGTTAAGGTCTTAACTCTTACTCTGGACTAATGGTTAAGGTCCTAACTCTTACTCTGGCATCATGGTTAAGGTCTTAGACTCATACTCTGGCATCATGGTTAAGGTCTTAACTCTTACTCTGGACTAATGGTTAAGGTCTTAACTCTTACTCTGGCATCATGGTTAAGGTCTTAGACTCTTACTCTGGACTAATGGTTAAGGTCTTAACGCTTACTCTGGGCTAATGATTAAGGTCTTAACTCTTACTCTGGACTAACGGTTAAGGTCTTATCTCTTACTCTGGACTAATGGTTAAGGTCTTAGACTCTTACTCTGGCATCATGGATAAGGTCTTAGACTCTTACTCTGGACTACTGGTTAATGTCTTAACTCTTACTCTGGCGTCATGGTTAAGGTCTTAACTCTCACTCTGGCATCATGGTTAAGGTCTTAACTCTTCCTCTGGCATCATGGTTAAGGTCTTAGACTCTTACTCTGGACTAATGGTTAAGGTCTTAACTCTTACTCTGGCATCATGGTTAAGGTCTTAACTCTTACTCTGGCATCGTGGTTAAGGTCTTAACTCTTACTCTGGGCTAATGATTAAGGTCTTAACTCTTACTCTGGACTAACGGTTAAGGTCTTATCTCTTACTCTGGACTAATGGTTAAGGTCTTAGACTCTTACTCTGGCATCATGGATAAGGTCTTAGACTCTTACTCTGGACTACTGGTTAATGTCTTAACTCTTACTCTGGCATCATGGTTAAGGTCTTAACTCTCACTCTGGCATCATGGTTAAGGTCTTAACTCTTACTCTTTACTCATGGTTAAGGTCTTAACTCTTACTCTGGCATCATGGTTAAGGTCTTAACTCTCACTCTGGCATCATGGTTAAGGTCCTAACTCTTACTCTGTACTCATGGTTAAGGTCTTAACTCTTACTCTGACATCATGGTTAAGGTCTTAACTCTTACTCTGGACTAATGGTTAAGGTCTTATCTCTTACTCTGGACTAATGGTTAAGGTCTTAGACTCTTACTCTGGCATCATGAATAAGGTCTTAGACTCTTACTCTGGACTACTGGTTAATGTCTTAACTCTTACTCTGGCATCATGGTTAAGGTCTTAACTCTCACTCTGGCATCATGGTTAAGGTCTTAACTCTTACTCTGTACTCATGGTTAAGGTCTTCACTCTTACTCTGACATCATGGTTAAGGTCTTAACTCTTACTCTGGACTAATGGTTAAGGTCTTAACTCTTACTCTGGACTAATGGTTAAGGTCTTAACTCTTACTCTGGCATCATGGTTAAGGTCTTAACTCTTACTCTGGACTAATGGTTAAGGTCTTAACTCTTACTCTGGACTAATGGTTAAGGTCTTAACTCTTACTCTGGCATCATGTTTAAGGTCTTAGACTCTTACTCTGGCATCAAGGTTAAGGTCTTAACTCTTACTCTGGCATCATGGTTAAGGTCTTAACTCTTACTCTGGACTAATGGTTAAGGTCTGAACTCTTACTCTGGACTAATGGTTAAGGTCTTAACTTTTACTCTGGACTAATGGTTAAGGTCTTAACTCTTACTCTGGAATAATGGTTAAGGTCTTAGACTCTTACTCTCGACTAATGGTTAAGGTCCTAACTCTTACTCTGGCATCATGGTTAAGGTCTTAGACTCTTACTCTGGACTAATGGTTAAGGTCTTAACTCATACTCTTGACTAATGGTTAAGGTCTTAGACTCTTACTCTGGACTAATGGTTAAGGTCTTAACTCTTACTCTGGACTAATGGTTAAGGTCTTAACTCTTACTCTGGCATCATGGTTAAGGTCTTAACTCTTACTCTGGACTAATGGTAAAGGTCTTAACTCTAACTCTTGACTAATGGTTAAGGTCTTAACTCTTACTCCGGACTAATGGTTAAGGTCTTAGACTCTTACGCTGGCATCATGGTTAAGGTCTTAACTCTTACTCTGGCATCATCGTTAAGGTCTTAACTCTTACTCTGGCATCATGGTTAAGGTCTTAACTCTTACTCTGGACTAATGGTTAAGGTCTTAACTCTTACTCTGGCATCATGGTTAAGGTCTTAGACTCTTACTCTGGACTAATGGTTAAGATCTTAAATCTTACTCTGGGCTAATGGTTAAGGTCTTAACTCTTACTCTGGACTAATGGTTAAGTTCTTATCACCTCCTCTAGACTAATGGTTAAGGTCTTAGACTCTTACTCTGGCATCATGGATAAGGTCTTAGACTCTTACTCTGGACTACTGGTTAATGTCTTAGCTCTTACTCTGGCATCATGGTTAAGGTCTTAACTCTCTCTCTGGCATCATTGTTAAGGTCTTAACTCTTACTCTGTACTCATGGTTAAGGTCTTAACTCTTACTCTGGCTTCATGGTTAAGGTCTTAACTCTTACTCTGGACTAATGGTTAAGGTCTTAACTCTTACTCTGGACTAATGGTTAAGGTCTTAACTCTTACTCTGGCATCATGGTTAAAGTCTTAACTCTTACTCTGGACTAATGGTTAAGGTCTTAACTCTTACTCTGGACTAATGGTTAAGGTCTTAACTCTTACTCTGGACTAATGGTTAAGGTCTTAACTCTTACTCTGGCATCATGGTTAAGGTCTTAGACTCTTACTCTGGACTAATGGTTAAGGTCTTAACTCTTACTCTGGACTAATGGTTAAGGTCTTATCTCTTCCTCTAGACTAATGGTTAAGGTCTTAGACTCTTACTCTGGCATCATGGATAAGGTCTTAGACTCTTACTCTGGACTACTGGTTAATGTCTTAGCTCTTACTCTGGCATCATGGTTAAGGTCTTAACTCTCACTGTGGCATCATTGTTAAGGTCTTAACTCTTACTCTGTACTCATGGTTAAGGTCTTAACTCTTACTCTGGCTTCATGGTTAATGTCTTAACTCTTACTCTGGACTAATGGTTAAGGTCTTAACTCTTACTCTGGACTAATGGTTAAGGTCTTAACTCTTACTCTGGCATCATGGTTAAGGTCTTAACTCTTACTCTGGACTAATGGTTAAGGTCTTAACTCTTACTCTGGACTAATGGTTAAGGTCTTAACTCTTACTCTGGCATCATGGTTAAGGTCTTAGACTCTTACGCTGGACTAATGGTTAAGGTCTAAACTCTTACTCTGGCATCATGGTTAAGGTCTTAACTCTTACTCTGGACTAATGGTTAAGGTCTTAGACTCTTACTCTGGACTAATGGTTAAGGTCTTAACTCTTTCTCTGGGCTAATGGTTAAGGTCTTAGACTCTTACTCTGGCATCATGGTTAAGGTCTTAGACTCTTACTCTGGCATCAAGGTTAAGGTCTTAACTCTTACTCTGGCATCATGGTTAAGGTCTTAACTCTTACTCTGGACTAATGGTTAAGGTCTGAACTCTTACTCTGGACTAATGGTTAAGGTCTTAACTCTTACTCTGGACTAATGGTTAAGGTCTTAGACTCTTACTCTCGACTAATGGTTAAGGTCTTAACTCTTACTCTGGTATCATGGTTAAGGTCTTAGACTCTTACTCTGGAATAATGGTTAAGGTCTTAACGCTTACTCTGGGCTAATGGTTAAGGTCTTAGACTCGTACTCTGGCATCATGGTTAAGGTCTTAGACTCTTACTCTGGCATCAAGGTTAAGGTCTTAACTCTTACTCTGGCATCATGGTTAAGGTCTTAGACTCTTACTCTGGCATCAAGGTTAAGGTCTTAACTCTTACTCTGGCATCATGGTTAAGGTCTTAACTCTTACTCTGGCATCATGGTTAAGGTCTTAACTCTTACTCTGGACTAATGGTTAAGGTCTTAACACTTACTCTGGATTAATGGTTAAGATCTTAACTCTTACTCTGGCATCATCGTTAAGGTCTTAACTCTTACTCTGGCATCATGGTTAAGGTCTTAGACTCTTACTCTGGACTAATGGTTAAGGTCTTAACTCTTGCTCTGGACTAATGGTTAAGGTCTTAACTCTTACTCTGGCATCATGTTTAAGGTCTTAGACTCTTACTCTGGCATCAAGGTTAAGGTCTTAACTCTTACTCTGGCATCATGGTTAAGGTCTTAACTCTTACTCTGGACTAATGGTTGAGGTCTTATCTCTTACTCTGGACTAATGGTTAAGGTCTTAGACTCTTACTCTGGCATCATGAATAAGGTCTTAGACTCTTACTCTGGACTACTGGTTAATGTCTTAACTCTTACTCTGGCATCATGGTTAAGGTCTTAGACTCTTACTCTGGACTAATGGTTAAGGTCTTAACTCTTACTCTGGGCTAATGGTTAAGGTCTTAACTGTTACTCTGGACTAATGGTTAAGGTCTTATCTCTTCCTCTAGACTAATGGTTAAGGTCTTAGACTCTTACTCTGGCATCATGGATAAGGTCTTAGACTCTTACTCTGGACTACTGGTTAATGTCTTAGCTCTTACTCTGGCATCATGGTTAAGGTCTTAACTCTCACTGTGGCATCATTGTTAAGGTCTTAACTCTTACTCTGTACTCATGGTTAAGGTCTTAACTCTTACTCTGGCTTCATGGTTAATGTCTTAACTCTTACTCTGGACTAATGGTTAAGGTCTTAACTCTTACTCTGGACTAATGGTTAAGGTCTTAACTCTTACTCTGGCATCATGGTTAAGGTCTTAACTCTTACTCTGGACTAATGGTTAAGGTCTTAACTCTTACTCTGGACTAATGGTTAAGGTCTTAACTCTTACTCTGGCATCATGGTTAAGGTCTTAGACTCTTACGCTGGACTAATGGTTAAGGTCTAAACTCTTACTCTGGCATCATGGTTAAGGTCTTAACTCTTACTCTGGACTAATGGTTAAGGTCTTAGACTCTTACTCTGGACTAATGGTTAAGGTCTTAACTCTTTCTCTGGGCTAATGGTTAAGGTCTTAGACTCTTACTCTGGCATCATGGTTAAGGTCTTAGACTCTTACTCTGGCATCAAGGTTAAGGTCTTAACTCTTACTCTGGCATCATGGTTAAGGTCTTAACTCTTACTCTGGACTAATGGTTAAGGTCTGAACTCTTACTCTGGACTAATGGTTAAGGTCTTAACTCTTACTCTGGACTAATGGTTAAGGTCTTAGACTCTTACTCTCGACTAATGGTTAAGGTCTTAACTCTTACTCTGGTATCATGGTTAAGGTCTTAGACTCTTACTCTGGAATAATGGTTAAGGTCTTAACGCTTACTCTGGGCTAATGGTTAAGGTCTTAGACTCTTACTCTGGCATCATGGTTAAGGTCTTAGACTCTTACTCTGGCATCAAGGTTAAGGTCTTAACTCTTACTCTGGCATCATGGTTAAGGTCTTAGACTCTTACTCTGGCATCAAGGTTAAGGTCTTAACTCTTACTCTGGCATCATGGTTAAGGTCTTAACTCTTACTCTGGCATCATGGTTAAGGTCTTAACTCTTACTCTGGACTAATGGTTAAGGTCTTAACACTTACTCTGGATTAATGGTTAAGATCTTAACTCTTACTCTGGCATCATCGTTAAGGTCTTAACTCTTACTCTGGCATCATGGTTAAGGTCTTAGACTCTTACTCTGGACTAATGGTTAAGGTCTTAACTCTTGCTCTGGACTAATGGCTAAGGTCTTAACTCTTACTCTGGCATCATGTTTAAGGTCTTAGACTCTTACTCTGGCATCAAGGTTAAGGTCTTAACTCTTACTCTGGCATCATGGTTAAGGTCTTAACTCTTACTCTGGACTAATGGTTGAGGTCTTATCTCTTACTCTGGACTAATGGTTAAGGTCTTAGACTCTTACTCTGGCATCATGAATAAGGTCTTAGACTCTTACTCTGGACTACTGGTTAATGTCTTAACTCTTACTCTGGCATCATGGTTAAGGTCTTAACTCTCACTCTGGCATCATGGTTAAGGTCTTAACTCTTACTCTGTACTCATGGTTAAGGTCTTCACTCTTACTCTGACATCATGGTTAAGGTCTTAACTCTTACTCTGGACTAATGGTTAAGGTCTTAACTCTTACTCTGGACTAATGGTTAAGGTCTTAACTCTTACTCTGGCATCATGGTTAAGGTCTTAACTCTTACTCTGGACTAATGGTTAAGGTCTTAACTCTTTCTCTGGACTAATGGTTAAGGTCTTAACTCTTACTCTGGCATCATGTTTAAGGTCTTAGACTCTTACTCTGGCATCAAGGTTAAGGTCTTAACTCTTACTCTGGCATCATGGTTAAGGTCTTAACTCTTACTCTGGACTAATGGTTAAGGTCTGAACTCTTACTCTGGACTAATGGTTAAGGTCTTAACTTTTACTCTGGACTAATGGTTAAGGTTTTAACTCTTACTCTGGACTAATGGTTAAGGTCTTAGACTCTTACTCTCAACTAATGGTTAAGGTCCTAACTCTTACTCTGGCATCATGGTTAAGGTCTTAGACTCTTACTCTGGACTAATGGTTAAGGTCTTAACTCATACTCTGGACTAATGGTTAAGGTCTTAGACTCTTACTCTGGACTAATGGTTAAGGTCTTAACTCTTACTCTGGACTAATGGTTAAGGTCTTAACTCTTACTCTGGCATCATGGTTAAGGTCTTAACTCTTACTCTGGACTAATGGTTAAGGTCTTAACTCTAACTCTTGACTAATGGTTAAGGTCTTAACTCTTACTCCGGACTAATGGTTAAGGTCTTAGACTCTTACGCTGGCATCATGGTTAAGGTCTTAACTCTTACTCTGGCATCATCGTTAAGGTCTTAACTCTTACTCTGGCATCATGGTTAAGGTCTTAACTCTTACTCTGGACTAATGGTTAAGGTCTTAACTCTTACTCTGGCATCATGGTTAAGGTCTTAGACTCTTACTCTGGACTAATGGTTAAGGTCTTAAATCTTACTCTGGGCTAATGGTTAAGGTCTTAACTCTTACTCTGGACTAATGGTTAAGGTCTTATCACCTCCTCTAGACTAATGGTTAAGGTCTTAGACTCTTACTCTGGCATCATGGATAAGGTCTTAGACTCTTACTCTGGACTACTGGTTAATGTCTTAGCTCTTACTCTGGCATCATGGTTAAGGTCTTAACTCTCTCTCTGGCATCATTGTTAAGGTCTTAACTCTTACTCTGTACTCATGGTTAAGGTCTTAACTCTTACTCTGGCTTCATGGTTAAGGTCTTAACTCTTACTCTGGACTAATGGTTAAGGTCTTAACTCTTACTCTGGACTAATGGTTAAGGTCTTAACTCTTACTCTGGCATCATGGTTAAAGTCTTAACTCTTACTCTGGACTAATGGTTAAGGTCTTAACTCTTACTCTGGACTAATGGTTAAGGTCTTAACTCTTACTCTGGACTAATGGTTAAGGTCTTAACTCTTACTCTGGCATCATGGTTAAGGTCTTAGACTCTTACTCTTGACTAATGGTTAAGGTCTTAACTCTTACTCTGGGCTAATGGTTAAGGTCTTAACTCTTACTCTGGACTAATGGTTAAGGTCTTATCTCTTCCTCTAGACTAATGGTTAAGGTCTTAGACTCTTACTCTGGCATCATGGATAAGGTCTTAGACTCTTACTCTGGACTACTGGTTAATGTCTTAGCTCTTACTCTGGCATCATGGTTAAGGTCTTAACTCTCACTGTGGCATCATTGTTAAGGTCTTAACTCTTACTCTGTACTCATGGTTAAGGTCTTAACTCTTACTCTGGCTTCATGGTTAATGTCTTAAATCTTACTCTGGACTAATGGTTAAGGTCTTAACTCTTACTCTGGACTAATGGTTAAGGTCTTAACTCTTACTCTGGCATCATGGTTAAGGTCTTAACTCTTACTCTGGACTAATGGTTAAGGTCTTAACCCTTACTCTGGACTAATGGTTAAGGTCTTAACTCTTACTCTCGACTAATGGTTAAGGTCTTAACTCTTACTCTGGTATCATGGTTAAGGTCTTAGACTCTTACTCTGGAATAATGGTTAAGGTCTTAACGCTTACTCTGGGCTAATGGTTAAGGTCTTAGACTCTTACTCTGGCATCATGGTTAAGGTCTTAGACTCTTACTCTGGCATCAAGGTTAAGGTCTTAACTCTTACTCTGGCATCATGGTTAAGGTCTTAGACTCTTACTCTGGCATCAAGGTTAAGGTCTTAACTCTTACTCTGGCATCATGGTTAAGGTCTTAACTCTTACTCTGGCATCATGGTTAAGGTCTTAACTCTTACTCTGGACTAATGGTTAAGGTCTTAACACTTACTCTGGATTAATGGTTAAGATCTTAACTCTTACTCTGGCATCATCGTTAAGGTCTTAACTCTTACTCTGGCATCATGGTTAAGGTCTTAGACTCTTACTCTGGACTAATGGTTAAGGTCTTAACTCTTGCTCTGGACTAATGGTTAAGGTCTTAACTCTTACTCTGGCATCATGTTTAAGGTCTTAGACTCTTACTCTGGCATCAAGGTTAAGGTCTTAACTCTTACTCTGGCATCATGGTTAAGGTCTTAACTCTTACTCTGGACTAATGGTTGAGGTCTTATCTCTTACTCTGGACTAATGGTTAAGGTCTTAGACTCTTACTCTGGCATCATGAATAAGGTCTTAGACTCTTACTCTGGACTACTGGTTAATGTCTTAACTCTTACTCTGGCATCATGGTTAAGGTCTTAACTCTCACTCTGGCATCATGGTTAAGGTCTTAACTCTTACTCTGTACTCATGGTTAAGGTCTTCACTCTTACTCTGACATCATGGTTAAGGTCTTAACTCTTACTCTGGACTAATGGTTAAGGTCTTAACTCTTACTCTGGCATCATGGTTAAGGTCTTAGACTCTTACTCTGGACTAATGGTTAAGATCTTAAATCTTACTCTGGGCTAATGGTTAAGGTCTTAACTCTTACTCTGGACTAATGGTTAAGGTCTTATCACCTCCTCTAGACTAATGGTTAAGGTCTTAGACTCTTACTCTGGCATCATGGATAAGGTCTTAGACTCTTACTCTGGACTACTGGTTAATGTCTTAGCTCTTACTCTGGCATCATGGTTAAGGTCTTAACTCTCTCTCTGGCATCATTGTTAAGGTCTTAACTCTTACTCTGTACTCATGGTTAAGGTCTTAACTCTTACTCTGGCTTCATGGTTAAGGTCTTAACTCTTACTCTGGACTAATGGTTAAGGTCTTAACTCTTACTCTGGACTAATGGTTAAGGTCTTAACTCTTACTCTGGCATCATGGTTAAAGTCTTAACTCTTACTCTGGACTAATGGTTAAGGTCTTAACTCTTACTCTGGACTAATGGTTAAGGTCTTAACTCTTACTCTGGACTAATGGTTAAGGTCTTAACTCTTACTCTGGCATCATGGTTAAGGTCTTAGACTCTTACTCTGGACTAATGGTTAAGGTCTTAACTCTTACTCTGGGCTAATGGTTAAGGTCTTAACTCTTACTCTGGACTAATGGTTAAGGTCTTATCTCTTCCTCTAGACTAATGGTTAAGGTCTTAGACTCTTACTCTGGCATCATGGATAAGGTCTTAGACTCTTACTCTGGACTACTGGTTAATGTCTTAGCTCTTACTCTGGCATCATGGTTAAGGTCTTAACTCTCACTGTGGCATCATTGTTAAGGTCTTAACTCTTACTCTGTACTCATGGTTAAGGTCTTAACTCTTACTCTGGCTTCATGGTTAATGTCTTAACTCTTACTCTGGACTAATGGTTAAGGTCTTAACTCTTACTCTGGACTAATGGTTAAGGTCTTAACTCTTACTCTGGCATCATGGTTAAGGTCTTAACTCTTACTCTGGACTAATGGTTAAGGTCTTAACTCTTACTCTGGACTAATGGTTAAGGTCTTAACTCTTACTCTGGCATCATGGTTAAGGTCTTAGACTCTTACGCTGGACTAATGGTTAAGGTCTAAACTCTTACTCTGGCATCATGGTTAAGGTCTTAACTCTTACTCTGGACTAATGGTTAAGGTCTTAGACTCTTACTCTGGACTAATGGTTAAGGTCTTAACTCTTTCTCTGGGCTAATGGTTAAGGTCTTAGACTCTTACTCTGGCATCATGGTTAAGGTCTTAGACTCTTACTCTGGCATCAAGGTTAAGGTCTTAACTCTTACTCTGGCATCATGGTTAAGGTCTTAACTCTTACTCTGGACTAATGGTTAAGGTCTGAACTCTTACTCTGGACTAATGGTTAAGGTCTTAACTCTTACTCTGGACTAATGGTTAAGGTCTTAGACTCTTACTCTCGACTAATGGTTAAGGTCTTAACTCTTACTCTGGTATCATGGTTAAGGTCTTAGACTCTTACTCTGGAATAATGGTTAAGGTCTTAACGCTTACTCTGGGCTAATGGTTAAGGTCTTAGACTCTTACTCTGGCATCATGGTTAAGGTCTTAGACTCTTACTCTGGCATCAAGGTTAAGGTCTTAACTCTTACTCTGGCATCATGGTTAAGGTCTTAGACTCTTACTCTGGCATCAAGGTTAAGGTCTTAACTCTTACTCTGGCATCATGGTTAAGGTCTTAACTCTTACTCTGGCATCATGGTTAAGGTCTTAACTCTTACTCTGGACTAATGGTTAAGGTCTTAACACTTACTCTGGATTAATGGTTAAGATCTTAACTCTTACTCTGGCATCATCGTTAAGGTCTTAACTCTTACTCTGGCATCATGGTTAAGGTCTTAGACTCTTACTCTGGACTAATGGTTAAGGTCTTAACTCTTGCTCTGGACTAATGGTTAAGGTCTTAACTCTTACTCTGGCATCATGTTTAAGGTCTTAGACTCTTACTCTGGCATTAAGGTTAAGGTCTTAACTCTTACTCTGGCATCATGGTTAAGGTCTTAACTCTTACTCTGGACTAATGGTTGAGGTCGTATCTCTTACTCTGGACTAATGGTTAAGGTCTTAGACTCTTACTCTGGCATCATGAATAAGGTCTTAGACTCTTACTCTGGACTACTGGTTAATGTCTTAACTCTTACTCTGGCATCATGGTTAAGGTCTTAACTCTCACTCTGGCATCATGGTTAAGGTCTTAACTCTTACTCTGTACTCATGGTTAAGGTCTTCACTCTTACTCTGACATCATGGTTAAGGTCTTAACTCTTACTCTGGACTAATGGTTAAGGTCTTAACTCTTACTCTGGACTAATGGTTAAGGTCTTAACTCTTACTCTGGCATCATGGTTAAGGTCTTAACTCTTACTCTGGACTAATGGTTAAGGTCTTAACTCTTTCTCTGGACTAATGGTTAAGGTCTTAACTCTTACTCTGGCATCATGTTTAAGGTCTTAGACTCTTACTCTGGCATCAAGGTTAAGGTCTTAACTCTTACTCTGGCATCATGGTTAAGGTCTTAACTCTTACTCTGGACTAATGGTTAAGGTCTGAACTCTTACTCTGGAGTAATGGTTAAGGTCTTAACTTTTACTCTGGACTAATGGTTAAGGTTTTAACTCTTACTCTGGACTAATGGTTAAGGTCTTAGACTCTTACTCTCAACTAATGGTTAAGGTCCTAACTCTTACTCTGGCATCATGGTTAAGGTCTTAGACTCTTACTCTGGACTAATGGTTAAGGTCTTAACTCATACTCTGGACTAATGGTTAAGGTCTTAGACTCTTACTCTGGACTAATGGTTAAGGTCTTAACTCTTACTCTGGACTAATGGTTAAGGTCTTAACTCTTACTCTGGCATCATGGTTAAGGTCTTAACTCTTACTCTGGACTAATGGTTAAGGTCTTAACTCTAACTCTTGACTAATGGTTAAGGTCTTAACTCTTACTCCGGACTAATGGTTAAGGTCTTAGACTCTTACGCTGGCATCATGGTTAAGGTCTTAACTCTTACTCTGGCATCATCGTTAAGGTCTTAACTCTTACTCTGGCATCATGGTTAAGGTCTTAACTCTTACTCTGGACTAATGGTTAAGGTCTTAACTCTTACTCTGGCATCATGGTTAAGGTCTTAGACTCTTACTCTGGACTAATGGTTAAGGTCTTAAATCTTACTCTGGGCTAATGGTTAAGGTCTTAACTCTTACTCTGGACTAATGGTTAAGGTCTTATCACCTCCTCTAGACTAATGGTTAAGGTCTTAGACTCTTACTCTGGCATCATGGATAAGGTCTTAGACTCTTACTCTGGACTACTGGTTAATGTCTTAGCTCTTACTCTGGCATCATGGTTAAGGTCTTAACTCTCTCTCTGGCATCATTGTTAAGGTCTTAACTCTTACTCTGTACTCATGGTTAAGGTCTTAACTCTTACTCTGGCTTCATGGTTAAGGTCTTAACTCTTACTCTGGACTAATGGTTAAGGTCTTAACTCTTACTCTGGACTAATGGTTAAGGTCTTAACTCTTACTCTGGCATCATGGTTAAAGTCTTAACTCTTACTCTGGACTAATGGTTAAGGTGTTAACTCTTACTCTGGACTAATGGTTAAGGTCTTAACTCTTACTCTGGACTAATGGTTAAGGTCTTAACTCTTACTCTGGCATCATGGTTAAGGTCTTAGACTCTTACTCTGGACTAATGGTTAAGGTCTTAACTCTTACTCTGGGCTAATGGTTAAGGTCTTAACTCTTACTCTGGACTAATGGTTAAGGTCTTATCTCTTCCTCTAGACTAATGGTTAAGGTCTTAGACTCTTACTCTGGCATCATGGATAAGGTCTTAGACTCTTACTCTGGACTACTGGTTAATGTCTTAGCTCTTACTCTGGCATCATGGTTAAGGTCTTAACTCTCACTGTGGCATCATTGTTAAGGTCTTAACTCTTACTCTGTACTCATGGTTAAGGTCTTAACTCTTACTCTGGCTTCATGGTTAATGTCTTAAATCTTACTCTGGACTAATGGTTAAGGTCTTAACTCTTACTCTGGACTAATGGTTAAGGTCTTAACTCTTACTCTGGCATCATGGTTAAGGTCTTAACTCTTACTCTGGACTAATGGTTAAGGTCTTAACCCTTACTCTGGACTAATGGTTAAGGTCTTAACTCTTACTCTCGACTAATGGTTAAGGTCTTAACTCTTACTCTGGTATCATGGTTAAGGTCTTAGACTCTTACTCTGGAATAATGGTTAAGGTCTTAACGCTTACTCTGGGCTAATTGTTAAGGTCTTAGACTCTTACTCTGGCATCATGGTTAAGGTCTTAGACTCTTACTCTGGCATCAAGGTTAAGGTCTTAACTCTTACTCTGGCATCATGGTTAAGGTCTTAGACTCTTACTCTGGCATCAAGGTTAAGGTCTTAACTCTTACTCTGGCATCATGGTTAAGGTCTTAACTCTTACTCTGGCATCATGGTTAAGGTCTTAACTCTTACTCTGGACTAATGGTTAAGGTCTTAACACTTACTCTGGATTAATGGTTAAGATCTTAACTCTTACTCTGGCATCATCGTTAAGGTCTTAACTCTTACTCTGGCATCATGGTTAAGGTCTTAGACTCTTACTCTGGACTAATGGTTAAGGTCTTAACTCTTGCTCTGGACTAATGGTTAAGGTCTTAACTCTTACTCTGGCATCATGTTTAAGGTCTTAGACTCTTACTCTGGCATCAAGGTTAAGGTCTTAACTCTTACTCTGGCATCATGGTTAAGGTCTTAACTCTTACTCTGGACTAATGGTTGAGGTCTTATCTCTTACTCTGGACTAATGGTTAACGTCTTAGACTCTTACTCTGGCATCATGAATAAGGTCTTAGACTCTTACTCTGGACTACTGGTTAATGTCTTAACTCTTACTCTGGCATCATGGTTAAGGTCTTAGACTCTTACTCTGGACTAATGGTTAAGGTCTTAACTCTTACTCTGGGCTAATGGTTAAGGTCTTAACTGTTACTCTGGACTAATGGTTAAGGTCTTATCTCTTCCTCTAGACTAATGGTTAAGGTCTTAGACTCTTACTCTGGCATCATGGATAAGGTCTTAGACTCTTACTCTGGACTACTGGTTAATGTCTTAGCTCTTACTCTGGCATCATGGTTAAGGTCTTAACTCTCACTGTGGCATCATTGTTAAGGTCTTAACTCTTACTCTGTACTCATGGTTAAGGTCTTAACTCTTACTCTGGCTTCATGGTTAATGTCTTAACTCTTACTCTGGACTAATGGTTAAGGTCTTAACTCTTACTCTGGACTAATGGTTAAGGTCTTAACTCTTACTCTGGCATCATGGTTAAGGTCTTAACTCTTACTCTGGACTAATGGTTAAGGTCTTAACTCTTACTCTGGACTAATGGTTAAGGTCTTAACTCTTACTCTGGCATCATGGTTAAGGTCTTAGACTCTTACGCTGGACTAATGGTTAAGGTCTAAACTCTTACTCTGGCATCATGGTTAAGGTCTTAACTCTTACTCTGGACTAATGGTTAAGGTCTTAGACTCTTACTCTGGACTAATGGTTAAGGTCTTAACTCTTTCTCTGGGCTAATGGTTAAGGTCTTAGACTCTTACTCTGGCATCATGGTTAAGGTCTTAGACTCTTACTCTGGCATCAAGGTTAAGGTCTTAACTCTTACTCTGGCATCATGGTTAAGGTCTTAACTCTTACTCTGGACTAATGGTTAAGGTCTGAACTCTTACTCTGGACTAATGGTTAAGGTCTTAACTCTTACTCTGGACTAATGGTTAAGGTCTTAGACTCTTACTCTCGACTAATGGTTAAGGTCTTAACTCTTACTCTGGTATCATGGTTAAGGTCTTAGACTCTTACTCTGGAATAATGGTTAAGGTCTTAACGCTTACTCTGGGCTAATGGTTAAGGTCTTAGACTCTTACTCTGGCATCATGGTTAAGGTCTTAGACTCTTACTCTGGCATCAAGGTTAAGGTCTTAACTCTTACTCTGGCATCATGGTTAAGGTCTTAGACTCTTACTCTGGCATCAAGGTTAAGGTCTTAACTCTTACTCTGGCATCATGGTTAAGGTCTTAACTCTTACTCTGGCATCATGGTTAAGGTCTTAACTCTTACTCTGGACTAATGGTTAAGGTCTTAACACTTACTCTGGATTAATGGTTAAGATCTTAACTCTTACTCTGGCATCATCGTTAAGGTCTTAACTCTTACTCTGGCATCATGGTTAAGGTCTTAGACTCTTACTCTGGACTAATGGTTAAGGTCTTAACTCTTGCTCTGGACTAATGGCTAAGGTCTTAACTCTTACTCTGGCATCATGTTTAAGGTCTTAGACTCTTACTCTGGCATCAAGGTTAAGGTCTTAACTCTTACTCTGGCATCATGGTTAAGGTCTTAACTCTTACTCTGGACTAATGGTTGAGGTCTTATCTCTTACTCTGGACTAATGGTTAAGGTCTTAGACTCTTACTCTGGCATCATGAATAAGGTCTTAGACTCTTACTCTGGACTACTGGTTAATGTCTTAACTCTTACTCTGGCATCATGGTTAAGGTCTTAACTCTCACTCTGGCATCATGGTTAAGGTCTTAACTCTTACTCTGTACTCATGGTTAAGGTCTTCACTCTTATTCTGACATCATGGTTAAGGTCTTAACTCTTACTCTGGACTAATGGTTAAGGTCTTAACTCTTACTCTGGACTAATGGTTAAGGTCTTAACTCTTACTCTGGCATCATGGTTAAGGTCTTAACTCTTACTCTGGACTAATGGTTAAGGTCTTAACTCTTTCTCTGGACTAATGGTTAAGGTCTTAACTCTTACTCTGGCATCATGTTTAAGGTCTTAGACTCTTACTCTGGCATCAAGGTTAAGGTCTTAACTCTTACTCTGGCATCATGGTTAAGGTCTTAACTCTTACTCTGGACTAATGGTTAAGGTCTGAACTCTTACTCTGGACTAATGGTTAAGGTCTTAACTTTTACTCTGGACTAATGGTTAAGGTTTTAACTCTTACTCTGGACTAATGGTTAAGGTCTTAGACTCTTACTCTCAACTAATGGTTAAGGTCCTAACTCTTACTCTGGCATCATGGTTAAGGTCTTAGACTCTTACTCTGGACTAATGGTTAAGGTCTTAACTCATACTCTGGACTAATGGTTAAGGTCTTAGACTCTTACTCTGGACTAATGGTTAAGGTCTTAACTCTTACTCTGGACTAATGGTTAAGGTCTTAACTCTTACTCTGGCATCATGGTTAAGGTCTTAACTCTTACTCTGGACTAATGGTTAAGGTCTTAACTCTAACTCTTGACTAATGGTTAAGGTCTTAACTCTTACTCCGGACTAATGGTTAAGGTCTTAGACTCTTACGCTGGCATCATGGTTAAGGTCTTAACTCTTACTCTGGCATCATCGTTAAGGTCTTAACTCTTACTCTGGCATCATGGTTAAGGTCTTAACTCTTACTCTGGACTAATGGTTAAGGTCTTAACTCTTACTCTGGCATCATGGTTAAGGTCTTAGACTCTTACTCTGGACTAATGGTTAAGGTCTTAAATCTTACTCTGGGCTAATGGTTAAGGTCTTAACTCTTACTCTGGACTAATGGTTAAGGTCTTATCACCTCCTCTAGACTAATGGTTAAGGTCTTAGACTCTTACTCTGGCATCATGGATAAGGTCTTAGACTCTTACTCTGGACTACTGGTTAATGTCTTAGCTCTTACTCTGGCATCATGGTTAAGGTCTTAACTCTCTCTCTGGCATCATTGTTAAGGTCTTAACTCTTACTCTGTACTCATGGTTAAGGTCTTAACTCTTACTCTGGCTTCATGGTTAAGGTCTTAACTCTTACTCTGGACTAATGGTTAAGGTCTTAACTCTTACTCTGGACTAATGGTTAAGGTCTTAACTCTTACTCTGGCATCATGGTTAAAGTCTTAACTCTTACTCTGGACTAATGGTTAAGGTCTTAACTCTTACTCTGGACTAATGGTTAAGGTCTTAACTCTTACTCTGGACTAATGGTTAAGGTCTTAACTCTTACTCTGGCATCATGGTTAAGGTCTTAGACTCTTACTCTTGACTAATGGTTAAGGTCTTAACTCTTACTCTGGGCTAATGGTTAAGGTCTTAACTCTTACTCTGGACTAATGGTTAAGGTCTTATCTCTTCCTCTAGACTAATGGTTAAGGTCTTAGACTCTTACTCTGGCATCATGGATAAGGTCTTAGACTCTTACTCTGGACTACTGGTTAATGTCTTAGCTCTTACTCTGGCATCATGGTTAAGGTCTTAACTCTCACTGTGGCATCATTGTTAAGGTCTTAACTCTTACTCTGTACTCATGGTTAAGGTCTTAACTCTTACTCTGGCTTCATGGTTAATGTCTTAAATCTTACTCTGGACTAATGGTTAAGGTCTTAACTCTTACTCTGGACTAATGGTTAAGGTCTTAACTCTTACTCTGGCATCATGGTTAAGGTCTTAACTCTTACTCTGGACTAATGGTTAAGGTCTTAACCCTTACTCTGGACTAATGGTTAAGGTCTTAACTCTTACTCTCGACTAATGGTTAAGGTCTTAACTCTTACTCTGGTATCATGGTTAAGGTCTTAGACTCTTACTCTGGAATAATGGTTAAGGTCTTAACGCTTACTCTGGGCTAATGGTTAAGGTCTTAGACTCTTACTCTGGCATCATGGTTAAGGTCTTAGACTCTTACTCTGGCATCAAGGTTAAGGTCTTAACTCTTACTCTGGCATCATGGTTAAGGTCTTAGACTCTTACTCTGGCATCAAGGTTAAGGTCTTAACTCTTACTCTGGCATCATGGTTAAGGTCTTAACTCTTACTCTGGCATCATGGTTAAGGTCTTAACTCTTACTCTGGACTAATGGTTAAGGTCTTAACACTTACTCTGGATTAATGGTTAAGATCTTAACTCTTACTCTGGCATCATCGTTAAGGTCTTAACTCTTACTCTGGCATCATGGTTAAGGTCTTAGACTCTTACTCTGGACTAATGGTTAAGGTCTTAACTCTTGCTCTGGACTAATGGTTAAGGTCTTAACTCTTACTCTGGCATCATGTTTAAGGTCTTAGACTCTTACTCTGGCATCAAGGTTAAGGTCTTAACTCTTACTCTGGCATCATGGTTAAGGTCTTAACTCTTACTCTGGACTAATGGTTGAGGTCTTATCTCTTACTCTGGACTAATGGTTAAGGTCTTAGACTCTTACTCTGGCATCATGAATAAGGTCTTAGACTCTTACTCTGGACTACTGGTTAATGTCTTAACTCTTACTCTGGCATCATGGTTAAGGTCTTAACTCTCACTCTGGCATCATGGTTAAGGTCTTAACTCTTACTCTGTACTCAGGGTTAAGGTCTTCACTCTTACTCTGACATCATGGTTAAGGTCTTAACTCTTACTCTGGACTAATGGTTAAGGTCTTAACTCTTACTCTGGCATCATGGTTAAGGTCTTAGACTCTTACTCTGGACTAATGGTTAAGATCTTAAATCTTACTCTGGGCTAATGGTTAAGGTCTTAACTCTTACTCTGGACTAATGGTTAAGGTCTTATCACCTCCTCTAGACTAATGGTTAAGGTCTTAGACTCTTACTCTGGCATCATGGATAAGGTCTTAGACTCTTACTCTGGACTACTGGTTAATGTCTTAGCTCTTACTCTGGCATCATGGTTAAGGTCTTAACTCTCTCTCTGGCATCATTGTTAAGGTCTTAACTCTTACTCTGTACTCATGGTTAAGGTCTTAACTCTTACTCTGGCTTCATGGTTAAGGTCTTAACTCTTACTCTGGACTAATGGTTAAGGTCTTAACTCTTACTCTGGACTAATGGTTAAGGTCTTAACTCTTACTCTGGCATCATGGTTAAAGTCTTAACTCTTACTCTGGACTAATGGTTAAGGTCTTAACTCTTACTCTGGACTAATGGTTAAGGTCTTAACTCTTACTCTGGACTAATGGTTAAGGTCTTAACTCTTACTCTTGCATCATGGTTAAGGTCTTAGACTCTTACTCTGGACTAATGGTTAAGGTCTTAACTCTTACTCTGGGCTAATGGTTAAGGTCTTAACTCTTACTCTGGACTAATGGTTAAGGTCTTATCTCTTCCTCTAGACTAATGGTTAAGGTCTTAGACTCTTACTCTGGCATCATGGATAAGGAGTTAGACTCTTACTCTGGACTACTGGTTAATGTCTTAGCTCTTACTCTGGCATCATGGTTAAGGTCTTAACTCTCACTGTGGCATCATTGTTAAGGTCTTAACTCTTACTCTGTACTCATGGTTAAGGTCTTAACTCTTACTCTGGCTTCATGGTTAATGTCTTAACTCTTACTCTGGACTAATGGTTAAGGTCTTAACTCTTACTCTGGACTAATGGTTAAGGTCTTAACTCTTACTCTGGCATCATGGTTAAGGTCTTAACTCTTACTCTGGACTAATGGTTAAGGTCTTAACTCTTACTCTGGCATCATGGTTAAGGTCTTAGACTCTTACGCTGGACTAATGGTTAAGGTCTAAACTCTTACTCTGGCATCATGGTTAAGGTCTTAACTCTTACTCTGGACTAATGGTTAAGGTCTTAGACTCTTACTCTGGACTAATGGTTAAGGTCTTAACTCTTTCTCTGGGCTAATGGTTAAGGTCTTAGACTCTTACTCTGGCATCATGGTTAAGGTCTTAGACTCTTACTCTGGCATCAAGGTTAAGGTCTTAACTCTTACTCTGGCATCATGGTTAAGGTCTTAACTCTTACTCTGGACTAATGGTTAAGGTCTGAACTCTTACTCTGGACTAATGGTTAAGGTCTTAACTCTTACTCTGGACTAATGGTTAAGGTCTTAGACTCTTACTCTCGACTAATGGTTAAGGTCTTAACTCTTACTCTGGTATCATGGTTAAGGTCTTAGACTCTTACTCTGGAATAATGGTTAAGGTCTTAACGCTTACTCTGGGCTAATGGTTAAGGTCTTAGACTCTTACTCTGGCATCATGGTTAAGGTCTTAGACTCTTACTCTGGCATCAAGGTTAAGGTCTTAACTCTTACTCTGGCATCATGGTTAAGGTCTTAGACTCTTACTCTGGCATCAAGGTTAAGGTCTTAACTCTTACTCTGGCATCATGGTTAAGGTCTTAACTCTTACTCTGGCATCATGGTTAAGGTCTTAACTCTTACTCTGGACTAATGGTTAAGGTCTTAACACTTACTCTGGATTAATGGTTAAGATCTTAACTCTTACTCTGGCATCATCGTTAAGGTCTTAACTCTTACTCTGGCATCATGGTTAAGGTCTTAGACTCTTACTCTGGACTAATGGTTAAGGTCTTAACTCTTGCTCTGGACTAATGGTTAAGGTCTTAACTCTTACTCTGGCATCATGTTTAAGGTCTTAGACTCTTACTCTGGCATCAAGGTTAAGGTCTTAACTCTTACTCTGGCATCATGGTTAAGGTCTTAACTCTTACTCTGGACTAATGGTTGAGGTCGTATCTCTTACTCTGGACTAATGGTTAAGGTCTTAGACTCTTACTCTGGCATCATGAATAAGGTCTTAGACTCTTACTCTGGACTACTGGTTAATGTCTTAACTCTTACTCTGGCATCATGGTTAAGGTCTTAACTCTCACTCTGGCATCATGGTTAAGGTCTTAACTCTTACTCTGTACTCATGGTTAAGGTCTTCACTCTTACTCTGACATCATGGTTAAGGTCTTAACTCTTACTCTGGACTAATGGTTAAGGTCTTAACTCTTACTCTGGACTAATGGTTAAGGTCTTAACTCTTACTCTGGCATCATGGTTAAGGTCTTAACTCTTACTCTGGACTAATGGTTAAGGTCTTAACTCTTTCTCTGGACTAATGGTTAAGGTCTTAACTCTTACTCTGGCATCATGTTTAAGGTCTTAGACTCTTACTCTGGCATCAAGGTTAAGGTCTTAACTCTTACTCTGGCATCATGGTTAAGGTCTTAACTCTTACTCTGGACTAATGGTTAAGGTCTGAACTCTTACTCTGGAGTAATGGTTAAGGTCTTAACTTTTACTCTGGACTAATGGTTAAGGTTTTAACTCTTACTCTGGACTAATGGTTAAGGTCTTAGACTCTTACTCTCAACTAATGGTTAAGGTCCTAACTCTTACTCTGGCATCATGGTTAAGGTCTTAGACTCTTACTCTGGACTAATGGTTAAGGTCTTAACTCATACTCTGGACTAATGGTTAAGGTCTTAGACTCTTACTCTGGACTAATGGTTAAGGTCTTAACTCTTACTCTGGACTAATGGTTAAGGTCTTAACTCTTACTCTGGCATCATGGTTAAGGTCTTAACTCTTACTCTGGACTAATGGTTAAGGTCTTAACTCTAACTCTTGACTAATGGTTAAGGTCTTAACTCTTACTCCGGACTAATGGTTAAGGTCTTAGACTCTTACGCTGGCATCATGGTTAAGGTCTTAACTCTTACTCTGGCATCATCGTTAAGGTCTTAACTCTTACTCTGGCATCATGGTTAAGGTCTTAACTCTTACTCTGGACTAATGGTTAAGGTCTTAACTCTTACTCTGGCATCATGGTTAAGGTCTTAGACTCTTACTCTGGACTAATGGTTAAGGTCTTAAATCTTACTCTGGGCTAATGGTTAAGGTCTTAACTCTTACTCTGGACTAATGGTTAAGGTCTTATCACCTCCTCTAGACTAATGGTTAAGGTCTTAGACTCTTACTCTGGCATCATGGATAAGGTCTTAGACTCTTACTCTGGACTACTGGTTAATGTCTTAGCTCTTACTCTGGCATCATGGTTAAGGTCTTAACTCTCTCTCTGGCATCATTGTTAAGGTCTTAACTCTTACTCTGTACTCATGGTTAAGGTCTTAACTCTTACTCTGGCTTCATGGTTAAGGTCTTAACTCTTACTCTGGACTAATGGTTAAGGTCTTAACTCTTACTCTGGACTAATGGTTAAGGTCTTAACTCTTACTCTGGCATCATGGTTAAAGTCTTAACTCTTACTCTGGACTAATGGTTAAGGTGTTAACTCTTACTCTGGACTAATGGTTAAGGTCTTAACTCTTACTCTGGACTAATGGTTAAGGTCTTAACTCTTACTCTGGCATCATGGTTAAGGTCTTAGACTCTTACTCTGGACTAATGGTTAAGGTCTTAACTCTTACTCTGGGCTAATGGTTAAGGTCTTAACTCTTACTCTGGACTAATGGTTAAGGTCTTATCTCTTCCTCTAGACTAATGGTTAAGGTCTTAGACTCTTACTCTGGCATCATGGATAAGGTCTTAGACTCTTACTCTGGACTACTGGTTAATGTCTTAGCTCTTACTCTGGCATCATGGTTAAGGTCTTAACTCTCACTGTGGCATCATTGTTAAGGTCTTAACTCTTACTCTGTACTCATGGTTAAGGTCTTAACTCTTACTCTGGCTTCATGGTTAATGTCTTAAATCTTACTCTGGACTAATGGTTAAGGTCTTAACTCTTACTCTGGACTAATGGTTAAGGTCTTAACTCTTACTCTGGCATCATGGTTAAGGTCTTAACTCTTACTCTGGACTAATGGTTAAGGTCTTAACCCTTACTCTGGACTAATGGTTAAGGTCTTAACTCTTACTCTCGACTAATGGTTAAGGTCTTAACTCTTACTCTGGTATCATGGTTAAGGTCTTAGACTCTTACTCTGGAATAATGGTTAAGGTCTTAACGCTTACTCTGGGCTAATTGTTAAGGTCTTAGACTCTTACTCTGGCATCATGGTTAAGGTCTTAGACTCTTACTCTGGCATCAAGGTTAAGGTCTTAACTCTTACTCTGGCATCATGGTTAAGGTCTTAGACTCTTACTCTGGCATCAAGGTTAAGGTCTTAACTCTTACTCTGGCATCATGGTTAAGGTCTTAACTCTTACTCTGGCATCATGGTTAAGGTCTTAACTCTTACTCTGGACTAATGGTTAAGGTCTTAACACTTACTCTGGATTAATGGTTAAGATCTTAACTCTTACTCTGGCATCATCGTTAAGGTCTTAACTCTTACTCTGGCATCATGGTTAAGGTCTTAGACTCTTACTCTGGACTAATGGTTAAGGTCTTAACTCTTGCTCTGGACTAATGGTTAAGGTCTTAACTCTTACTCTGGCATCATGTTTAAGGTCTTAGACTCTTACTCTGGCATCAAGGTTAAGGTCTTAACTCTTACTCTGGCATCATGGTTAAGGTCTTAACTCTTACTCTGGACTAATGGTTGAGGTCTTATCTCTTACTCTGGACTAATGGTTAACGTCTTAGACTCTTACTCTGGCATCATGAATAAGGTCTTAGACTCTTACTCTGGACTACTGGTTAATGTCTTAACTCTTACTCTGGCATCATGGTTAAGGTCTTAACTCTCACTCTGGCATCATGGTTAAGGTCTTAACTCTTACTCTGTACTCATGGTTAAGGTCTTCACTCTTACTCTGACATCATGGTTAAGGTCTTAACTCTTACTCTGGACTAATGGTTAAGGTCTTAACTCTTACTCTGGACTAATGGTTAAGGTCTTAACTCTTACTCTGGCATCATGGTTAAGGTCTTAACTCTTACTCTGGACTAATGGTTAAGGTCTTAACTCTTACTCTGGACTAATGGTTAAGGTCTTAACTCTTACTCTGGCATCATGTTTAAGGTCTTAGACTCTTACTCTGGCATCAAGGTTAAGGTCTTAACTCTTACTCTAGCATCATGGTTAAGGTCTTAACTCTTACTCTGGACTAATGGTTAAGGTCTGAACTCTTACTCTGGACTAATGGTTAAGGTCTTAACTTTTACTCTGGACTAATGGTTAAGGTCTTAACTCTTACTCTGGACTAATGGTTAAGGTCTTAGACTCTTACTCTCGACTAATGGTTAAGGTCCTAACTCTTACTCTGGCATCATGGTTAAGGTCTTAGACTCTTACTCTGGACTAATGGTTAAGGTCTTAACTCATACTCTGGACTAATGGTTAAGGTCTTAGACTCTTACTCTGGACTAATGGTTAAGGTCTTAACTCTTACTCTGGACTAATGGTTAAAGTCTTAACTCTTACTCTGGCATCATGGTTAAGGTCTTAACTCTTACTCTGGACTAATGGTTAAGGTCTTAACTCTAACTCTTGACTAATGGTTAAGGTCTTAACTCTTACTCCGGACTAATGGTTAAGGTCTTAGACTCTTACGCTGGCATCATGGTTAAGGTCTTAACTCTTACTCTGGCATCATCGTTAAGGTCTTAACTCTTACTCTGGCATCATGGTTAAGGTCTTAACTCTTACTCTGGACTAATGGTTAAGGTCTTAACTCTTACTCTGGCATCATGGTTAAGGTCTTAGACTCTTACTCTGGACTAATGGTTAAGGTCTTAAATCTTACTCTGGGCTAATGGTTAAGGTCTTAACTCTTACTCTGGACTAATGGTTAAGGTCTTATCACCTCCTCTAGACTAATGGTTAAGGTCTTAGACTCTTACTCTGGCATCATGGATAAGGTCTTAGACTCTTACTCTGGACTACTGGTTAATGTCTTAGCTCTTACTCTGGCATCATGGTTAAGGTCTTAACTCTCTCTCTGGCATCATTGTTAAGGTCTTAACTCTTACTCTGGACTAATGGTTAAGGTCTTAACTCTTACTCTGGACTAATGGTTAAGGTCTTAACTCTTACTCTGGCATCATGGTTAAAGTCTTAACTCTTACTCTGGACTAATGGTTAAGGTCTTAACTCTTACTCTGGACTAATGGTTAAGGTCTTAACTCTTACTCTGGCATCATGGTTAAGGTCTTAGACTCTTACTCCGGACTAATGGTTAAGGTCTTAACTCTTACTCTGGGCTAATGGTTAAGGTCTTAACTCTTACTCTGGACTAATGGTTAAGGTCTTATCTCTTCCTCTAGACTAATGGTTAAGGTCTTAGACTCTTACTCTGGCATCATGGATAAGGTCTTAGACTCTTACTCTGGACTACTGGTTAATGTCTTAGCTCTTACTCTGGCATCATGGTTAAGGTCTTAACTCTCACTGTGGCATCATTGTTAAGGTCTTAACTCTTACTCTGTACTCATGGTTAAGGTCTTAACTCTTACTCTGGCTTCATGGTTAATGTCTTAACTCTTACTCTGGACTAATGGTTAAGGTCTTAACTCTTACTCTGGACTAATGGTTAAGGTCTTAACTCTTACTCTGGCATCATGGTTAAGGTCTTAACTCTTACTCTGGACTAATGGTTAAGGTCTTAACCCTTACTCTGGACTAATGGTTAAGGTCTTAACTCTTACTCTGGCATCATGGTTAAGGTCTTAGACTCTTACGCTGGACTAATGGTTAAGGTCTTAACTCTTACTCTGGCATCATGGTTAAGGTCTTAACTCTTACTCTGGACTAATGGTTAAGGTCTTAGACTCTTACTCTGGACTAATGGTTAAGGTCTTAACTCTTTCTCTGGGCTAATGGTTAAGGTCTTAGACTCTTACTCTGGCATCATGGTTAAGGTCTTAGACTCTTACTCTGGCATCAAGGTTAAGGTCTTAACTCTTACTCTGGCATCATGGTTAAGGTCTTAACTCTTACTCTGGACTAATGGTTAAGGTCTGAACTCTTACTCTGGACTAATGGTTAAGGTCTTAACTCTTACTCTGGACTAATGGTTAAGGTCTTAGACTCTTACTCTCGACTAATGGTTAAGGTCTTAACTCTTACTCTGGTATCATGGTTAAGGTCTTAGACTCTTACTCTGGAATAATGGTTAAGGTCTTAACGCTTACTCTGGGCTAATGGTTAAGGTCTTAGACTCTTACTCTGGCATCATGGTTAAGGTCTTAGACTCTTACTCTGGCATCAAGGTTAAGGTCTTAACTCTTACTCTGGCATCATGGTTAAGGTCTTAGACTCTTACTCTGGCATCAAGGTTAAGGTCTTAACTCTTACTCTGGCATCATGGTTAAGGTCTTAACTCTTACTCTGGCATCATGGTTAAGGTCTTAACTCTTACTCTGGACTAATGGTTAAGGTCTTAACACTTACTCTGGATTAATGGTTAAGATCTTAACTCTTACTCTGGCATCATCGTTAAGGTCTTAACTCTTACTCTGGCATCATGGTTAAGGTCTTAGACTCTTACTCTGGACTAATGGTTAAGGTCTTAACTCTTGCTCTGGACTAATGGTTAAGGTCTTAACTCTTACTCTGGCATCATGTTTAAGGTCTTAGACTCTTACTCTGGCATCATGGTAAAGGTCTTAACTCTGGCATGCATCATGGTTAAGGTCTTAACTCTTACTCTGGACTAATGGTTAAGGTCTGAACTCTTACTCTGGACTAATGGTTAAGGTCTTAACTTTTACTCTGGCATCATGGTTAAGGTCTTAACTCTTCCTCTGGACTAATGGTTAAGGTCTTAACTCTTACTCTGGACTAATGGTTAAGGTCTTAGACTCTTACTCTCGACTAATGGTTAAGGTCTTAACTTTTACTCTGGCATCATGGTTAAGGTCTTAACTCTTACTCTGGACTAATGGTTAAGGTCTTAACTCATACTCTGGACTAATGGTTAAGGTCTTAGACTCTTACTCTGGACTAATGGTTAAGGTCTTAACTCTTACTCTGGACTAATGGTTAAGGTCTTAACTCTTACTCTGGCATCATGGTTAAGGTCTTAACTCTTACTCTGGACTAATGGTTAAGGTCTTAACTCTTACTCTTGACTAATGGTTAAGGTCTTAACTCTTACTCCGGACTAATGGTTAAGGTCTTAGACTCTTACGCTGGCATCATGGTTAAGGTCTTAACTCTTACTCTGGCATCATCGTTAAGGTCTTAACTCTTACTCTGGCATCATGGTTAAGGTCTTAACTCTTACTCTGGACTAATGGTTAAGGTCTTAACTCTTACTCTGGCATCATGGTTAAGGTCTTAGACTCTTACTCTGGACTAATGGTTAAGGTCTTAAATCTTACTCTGGGCTAATGGTTAAGGTCTTAACTCTTACTCTGGACTAATGGTTAAGGTCTTATCACCTCCTCTAGACTAATGGTTAAGGTCTTAGACTCTTACTCTGGCATCATGGATAAGGTCTTAGACTCTTACTCTGGACTACTGGTTAATGTCTTAGCTCTTACTCTGGCATCATGGTTAAGGTCTTAACTCTCTCTCTGGCATCATTGTTAACGTCTTAACTCTTACTCTGTACTCATGGTTAAGGTCTTAACTCTTACTCTGGCTTCATGGTTAAGGTCTTAACTCTTACTCTGGACTAATGGTTAAGGTCTTAACTCTTACTCTGGACTAATGGTTAAGGTCTTAACTCTTACTCCGGCATCATGGTTAAAGTCTTAACTCTTACTCTGGACTAATGGTTAAGGTCTTAACTCTTACTCTGGACTAATGGTTAAGGTCTTAACTCTTACTCTGGACTAATGGTTAAGGTCTTAACTCTTACTCTGGCATCATGGTTAAGGTCTTAGACTCTTACTCTGGACTAATGGTTAAGGTCTTAACTCTTACTCTGGGCTAATGGTTAAGGTCTTAACTCTTACTCTGGACTAATGGTTAAGGTCTTATCTCTTCCTCTAGACTAATGGTTAAGGTCTTAGACTCTTACTCTGGCATCATGGATAAGGTCTTAGACTCTTACTCTGGACTACTGGTTAATGTCTTAGCTCTTACTCTGGCATCATGGTTAAGGTCTTAACTCTCACTGTGGCATCATTGTTAAGGTCTTAACTCTTACTCTGTACTCATGGTTAATGTCTTAACTCTTACTCTGGCTTCATGGTTAATGTCTTAACTCTTACTCTGGAGTAATGGTTAAGGTCTTAACTCTTACTCTGGACTAATGGTTAAGGTCTTAACTCTTACTCTGGCATCATGGTTAAGGTCTTAACTCTTACTCTGGACTAATGGTTAAGGTCTTAACTCTTACTCTGGACTAATGGTTAAGGTCTTAACTCTTACTCTGGCATCATGGTTAAGGTCTTAGACTCTTACGCTGGACTAATGGTTAAGGTCTTAACTCTTACTCTGGCATCATGGTTAAGGTCTTAACTCTTACTCTGGACTAATGGTTAAGGTCTTAGACTCTTACTCTGGACTAATGGTTAAGGTCTTAACTCTTTCTCTGGGCTAATGGTTAAGGTCTTAGACTCTTACTCTGGCATCATGATTAAGGTCTTAGACTCTTACTCTGGCATCAAGGTTAAGGTCTTAACTCTTACTCTGGCATCATGGTTAAGGTCTTAACTCTTACTCTGGACTAATGGTTAAGGTCTGAACTCTTACTCTGGACTAATGGTTAAGGTCTTAACTCTTACTCTGGACTAATGGTTAAGGTCTTAGACTCTTACTCTCGACTAATGGTTAAGGTCTTAACTCTTACTCTGGTATCATGGTTAAGGTCTTAGACTCTTTCTCTGGAATAATGGTTAAGGTCTTAACGCTTACTCTGGGCTAATGGTTAAGGTCTTAAACTCTTACTCTGGCATCATGGTTAAGGTCTTAGACTCTTACTCTGGCATCAAGGTTAAGGTCTTAACTCTTACTCTGGCATCATGGTTAAGGTCTTAGACTCTTTCTCTGGCATCAAGGTTAAGGTCTTAACTCTTACTCTGGCATCATGGTTAAGGTCTTAACTCTTACTCTGGCATCATGGTTAAGGTCTTAACTCTTACTCTGGACTAATGGTTAAGGTCTTAACACTTACTCTGGATTAATGGTTAAGATCTTAACTCTTACTCTGGCATCATCGTTAAGGTCTTGACTCTTACTCTGGCATCATGGTTAAGGTCTTAGACTCTTACTCTGGACTAATGGTTAAGGTCTTAACTCTTGCTCTGGACTAATGGTTAAGGTCTTAACTCTTACTCTGGCATCATCGTTAAGGTCTTAACACTTACTCTGGCATCATGGTTAAGGTCTTAACTCTTACTCTGGACTAATAGTTAAGGTCTTAACTCTTACTCTGGACTAATGGTTAAGGTATTAACTCTTACTCTGGCATCATGGTTAAGGTCTTAACTCTGGCATCATGGTTAAGGTCTTAACTCTTACTCTGGACTAATGGTTAAGGTCTTAACTCTTACTCTGGCATCATGGTTAAGGTCTTAGACTCATACTATGGCATCATGGTTAAGGTCTTAACTCTTACTCTGGACTAATGGTTAAGGTCTTAACTCTTACTCTGGCATCACAGTTAAGGTCTTAACTCTTACTCTGGACTAATGGTTAAGGTCTTAACTCTTACTCTGGACTAATGGTTAAGGTCTTAACTCTTACTCTGGCATCATGGTTAAGGTCTTAACTCTGGCATCATGGTTAAGGTCTTAACTCTTACTCTGGACTAATGGTTAAGGTCTTAACTCTTACTCTGGCATCATGGTTAAGGTCTTAGACTCATACTATGGCATCATGGTTAAGGTCTTAACTCTTACTCTGGACTAATGGTTAAGGTCTTAACTCTTACTCTGGCATCATGGTTAAGGTCTTAACTCTTACTCTGGACTAATGGTTAAGGTCTTAACTCTTACTCTGGCATCATGGTTAAGGTCTTAACACTTACTCTGGACTAATGGTTAAGGTATTAACTCTTACTCTGGCATCATCGTTAAGGTCTTAACTCTTACTCTGGCATCATGGTTAAGGTCTTAGACTCTTACTCTGGACTAATGGTTAAGGTCTTAACTCTTACTCTGGACTAATGGTTAAGGTCTTAACTCTTACTCTGGCTTCATGGTTAAGGTCTTAACTCTTACTCTGGACTAATGGTTAAGGTCTTAACTCTTACTCTGGCATCATGGTTAAGGTCTTAGACTCTTACTCTGGACTAATGGTTAAGGTCTTAACTCTTACTCTGGGCTAATGGTTAAGGTCTTAACTCTTACTCTGGACTAATGGTTAAGGTCTTATCTCTTCCTCTAGACTAATGGTTAAGGTCTTAGACTCTTACTCTGGCATCATGGATAAGGTCTTAGACTCTTACTCTGGACTACTGGTTAATGTCTTAGCTCTTACTCTGGCATCATGGTTAAGGTCTTAACTCTCACTGTGGCATCATTGTTAAGGTCTTAACTCTTACTCTGTACTCATGGTTAAGGTCTTAACTCTTACTCTGGCTTCATGGTTAATGTCTTAACTCTTACTCTGGACTAATGGTTAAGGTCTTAACTCTTACTCTGGACTAATGGTTAAGGTCTTAACTCTTACTCTGGCATCATGGTTAAGGTCTTAACTCTTACTCTGGACTAATGGTTAAGGTCTTAACTCTTACTCTGGACTAATGGTTAAGGTCTTAACTCTTACTCTGGCATCATGGTTAAGGTCTTAGACTCTTACGCTGGACTAATGGTTAAGGTCTAAACTCTTACTCTGGCATCATGGTTAAGGTCTTAACTCTTACTCTGGACTAATGGTTAAGGTCTTAGACTCTTACTCTGGACTAATGGTTAAGGTCTTAACTCTTTCTCTGGGCTAATGGTTAAGGTCTTAGACTCTTACTCTGGCATCATGGTTAAGGTCTTAGACTCTTACTCTGGCATCAAGGTTAAGGTCTTAACTCTTACTCTGGCATCATGGTTAAGGTCTTAACTCTTACTCTGGACTAATGGTTAAGGTCTGAACTCTTACTCTGGACTAATGGTTAAGGTCTTAACTCTTACTCTGGACTAATGGTTAAGGTCTTAGACTCTTACTCTCGACTAATGGTTAAGGTCTTAACTCTTACTCTGGTATCATGGTTAAGGTCTTAGACTCTTACTCTGGAATAATGGTTAAGGTCTTAACGCTTACTCTGGGCTAATGGTTAAGGTCTTAGACTCTTACTCTGGCATCATGGTTAAGGTCTTAGACTCTTACTCTGGCATCAAGGTTAAGGTCTTAACTCTTACTCTGGCATCATGGTTAAGGTCTTAGACTCTTACTCTGGCATCAAGGTTAAGGTCTTAACTCTTACTCTGGCATCATGGTTAAGGTCTTAACTCTTACTCTGGCATCATGGTTAAGGTCTTAACTCTTACTCTGGACTAATGGTTAAGGTCTTAACACTTACTCTGGATTAATGGTTAAGATCTTAACTCTTACTCTGGCATCATCGTTAAGGTCTTAACTCTTACTCTGGCATCATGGTTAAGGTCTTAGACTCTTACTCTGGACTAATGGTTAAGGTCTTAACTCTTGCTCTGGACTAATGGTTAAGGTCTTAACTCTTACTCTGGCATCATGTTTAAGGTCTTAGACTCTTACTCTGGCATCAAGGTTAAGGTCTTAACTCTTACTCTGGCATCATGGTTAAGGTCTTAACTCTTACTCTGGACTAATGGTTGAGGTCGTATCTCTTACTCTGGACTAATGGTTAAGGTCTTAGACTCTTACTCTGGCATCATGAATAAGGTCTTAGACTCTTACTCTGGACTACTGGTTAATGTCTTAACTCTTACTCTGGCATCATGGTTAAGGTCTTAACTCTCACTCTGGCATCATGGTTAAGGTCTTAACTCTTACTCTGTACTCATGGTTAAGGTCTTCACTCTTACTCTGACATCATGGTTAAGGTCTTAACTCTTACTCTGGACTAATGGTTAAGGTCTTAACTCTTACTCTGGACTAATGGTTAAGGTCTTAACTCTTACTCTGGCATCATGGTTAAGGTCTTAACTCTTACTCTGGACTAATGGTTAAGGTCTTAACTCTTTCTCTGGACTAATGGTTAAGGTCTTAACTCTTACTCTGGCATCATGTTTAAGGTCTTAGACTCTTACTCTGGCATCAAGGTTAAGGTCTTAACTCTTACTCTGGCATCATGGTTAAGGTCTTAACTCTTACTCTGGACTAATGGTTAAGGTCTGAACTCTTACTCTGGAGTAATGGTTAAGGTCTTAACTTTTACTCTGGACTAATGGTTAAGGTTTTAACTCTTACTCTGGACTAATGGTTAAGGTCTTAGACTCTTACTCTCAACTAATGGTTAAGGTCCTAACTCTTACTCTGGCATCATGGTTAAGGTCTTAGACTCTTACTCTGGACTAATGGTTAAGGTCTTAACTCATACTCTGGACTAATGGTTAAGGTCTTAGACTCTTACTCTGGACTAATGGTTAAGGTCTTAACTCTTACTCTGGACTAATGGTTAAGGTCTTAACTCTTACTCTGGCATCATGGTTAAGGTCTTAACTCTTACTCTGGACTAATGGTTAAGGTCTTAACTCTAACTCTTGACTAATGGTTAAGGTCTTAACTCTTACTCCGGACTAATGGTTAAGGTCTTAGACTCTTACGCTGGCATCATGGTTAAGGTCTTAACTCTTACTCTGGCATCATCGTTAAGGTCTTAACTCTTACTCTGGCATCATGGTTAAGGTCTTAACTCTTACTCTGGACTAATGGTTAAGGTCTTAACTCTTACTCTGGCATCATGGTTAAGGTCTTAGACTCTTACTCTGGACTAATGGTTAAGGTCTTAAATCTTACTCTGGGCTAATGGTTAAGGTCTTAACTCTTACTCTGGACTAATGGTTAAGGTCTTATCACCTCCTCTAGACTAATGGTTAAGGTCTTAGACTCTTACTCTGGCATCATGGATAAGGTCTTAGACTCTTACTCTGGACTACTGGTTAATGTCTTAGCTCTTACTCTGGCATCATGGTTAAGGTCTTAACTCTCTCTCTGGCATCATTGTTAAGGTCTTAACTCTTACTCTGTACTCATGGTTAAGGTCTTAACTCTTACTCTGGCTTCATGGTTAAGGTCTTAACTCTTACTCTGGACTAATGGTTAAGGTCTTAACTCTTACTCTGGACTAATGGTTAAGGTCTTAACTCTTACTCTGGCATCATGGTTAAAGTCTTAACTCTTACTCTGGACTAATGGTTAAGGTGTTAACTCTTACTCTGGACTAATGGTTAAGGTCTTAACTCTTACTCTGGACTAATGGTTAAGGTCTTAACTCTTACTCTGGCATCATGGTTAAGGTCTTAGACTCTTACTCTGGACTAATGGTTAAGGTCTTAACTCTTACTCTGGGCTAATGGTTAAGGTCTTAACTCTTACTCTGGACTAATGGTTAAGGTCTTATCTCTTCCTCTAGACTAATGGTTAAGGTCTTAGACTCTTACTCTGGCATCATGGATAAGGTCTTAGACTCTTACTCTGGACTACTGGTTAATGTCTTAGCTCTTACTCTGGCATCATGGTTAAGGTCTTAACTCTCACTGTGGCATCATTGTTAAGGTCTTAACTCTTACTCTGTACTCATGGTTAAGGTCTTAACTCTTACTCTGGCTTCATGGTTAATGTCTTAAATCTTACTCTGGACTAATGGTTAAGGTCTTAACTCTTACTCTGGACTAATGGTTAAGGTCTTAACTCTTACTCTGGCATCATGGTTAAGGTCTTAACTCTTACTCTGGACTAATGGTTAAGGTCTTAACCCTTACTCTGGACTAATGGTTAAGGTCTTAACTCTTACTCTCGACTAATGGTTAAGGTCTTAACTCTTACTCTGGTATCATGGTTAAGGTCTTAGACTCTTACTCTGGAATAATGGTTAAGGTCTTAACGCTTACTCTGGGCTAATTGTTAAGGTCTTAGACTCTTACTCTGGCATCATGGTTAAGGTCTTAGACTCTTACTCTGGCATCAAGGTTAAGGTCTTAACTCTTACTCTGGCATCATGGTTAAGGTCTTAGACTCTTACTCTGGCATCAAGGTTAAGGTCTTAACTCTTACTCTGGCATCATGGTTAAGGTCTTAACTCTTACTCTGGCATCATGGTTAAGGTCTTAACTCTTACTCTGGACTAATGGTTAAGGTCTTAACACTTACTCTGGATTAATGGTTAAGATCTTAACTCTTACTCTGGCATCATCGTTAAGGTCTTAACTCTTACTCTGGCATCATGGTTAAGGTCTTAGACTCTTACTCTGGACTAATGGTTAAGGTCTTAACTCTTGCTCTGGACTAATGGTTAAGGTCTTAACTCTTACTCTGGCATCATGTTTAAGGTCTTAGACTCTTACTCTGGCATCAAGGTTAAGGTCTTAACTCTTACTCTGGCATCATGGTTAAGGTCTTAACTCTTACTCTGGACTAATGGTTGAGGTCTTATCTCTTACTCTGGACTAATGGTTAACGTCTTAGACTCTTACTCTGGCATCATGAATAAGGTCTTAGACTCTTACTCTGGACTACTGGTTAATGTCTTAACTCTTACTCTGGCATCATGGTTAAGGTCTTAACTCTCACTCTGGCATCATGGTTAAGGTCTTAACTCTTACTCTGTACTCATGGTTAAGGTCTTCACTCTTACTCTGACATCATGGTTAAGGTCTTAACTCTTACTCTGGACTAATGGTTAAGGTCTTAACTCTTACTCTGGACTAATGGTTAAGGTCTTAACTCTTACTCTGGCATCATGGTTAAGGTCTTAACTCTTACTCTGGACTAATGGTTAAGGTCTTAACTCTTACTCTGGACTAATGGTTAAGGTCTTAACTCTTACTCTGGCATCATGTTTAAGGTCTTAGACTCTTACTCTGGCATCAAGGTTAAGGTCTTAACTCTTACTCTAGCATCATGGTTAAGGTCTTAACTCTTACTCTGGACTAATGGTTAAGGTCTGAACTCTTACTCTGGACTAATGGTTAAGGTCTTAACTTTTACTCTGGACTAATGGTTAAGGTCTTAACTCTTACTCTGGACTAATGGTTAAGGTCTTAGACTCTTACTCTCGACTAATGGTTAAGGTCCTAACTCTTACTCTGGCATCATGGTTAAGGTCTTAGACTCTTACTCTGGACTAATGGTTAAGGTCTTAACTCATACTCTGGACTAATGGTTAAGGTCTTAGACTCTTACTCTGGACTAATGGTTAAGGTCTTAACTCTTACTCTGGACTAATGGTTAAGGTCTTAACTCTTACTCTGGCATCATGGTTAAGGTCTTAACTCTTACTCTGGACTAATGGTTAAGGTCTTAACTCTAACTCTTGACTAATGGTTAAGGTCTTAACTCTTACTCCGGACTAATGGTTAAGGTCTTAGACTCTTACGCTGGCATCATGGTTAAGGTCTTAACTCTTACTCTGGCATCATCGTTAAGGTCTTAACTCTTACTCTGGCATCATGGTTAAGGTCTTAACTCTTACTCTGGACTAATGGTTAAGGTCTTAACTCTTACTCTGGCATCATGGTTAAGGTCTTAGACTCTTACTCTGGACTAATGGTTAAGGTCTTAAATCTTACTCTGGGCTAATGGTTAAGGTCTTAACTCTTACTCTGGACTAATGGTTAAGGTCTTATCACCTCCTCTAGACTAATGGTTAAGGTCTTAGACTCTTACTCTGGCATCATGGATAAGGTCTTAGACTCTTACTCTGGACTACTGGTTAATGTCTTAGCTCTTACTCTGGCATCATGGTTAAGGTCTTAACTCTCTCTCTGGCATCATTGTTAAGGTCTTAACTCTTACTCTGTACTCATGGTTAAGGTCTTAACTCTTACTCTGGCTTCATGGTTAAGGTCTTAACTCTTACTCTGGACTAATGGTTAAGGTCTTAACTCTTACTCTGGACTAATGGTTAAGGTCTTAACTCTTACTCTGGCATCATGGTTAAAGTCTTAACTCTTACTCTGGACTAATGGTTAAGGTCTTAACTCTTACTCTGGACTAATGGTTAAGGTCTTAACTCTTACTCTGGCATCATGGTTAAGGTCTTAGACTCTTACTCTGGACTAATGGTTAAGGTCTTAACTCTTACTCTGGGCTAATGGTTAAGGTCTTAACTCTTACTCTGGACTAATGGTTAAGGTCTTATCTCTTCCTCTAGACTAATGGTTAAGGTCTTAAACTCTTACTCTGGCATCATGGATAAGGTCTTAGACTCTTACTCTGGACTACTGGTTAATGTCTTAGCTCTTACTCTGGCATCATGGTTAAGGTCTTAACTCTCACTGTGGCATCATTGTTAAGGTCTTAACTCTTACTCTGTACTCATGGTTAAGGTCTTAACTCTTACTCTGGCTTCATGGTTAATGTCTTAACTCTTACTCTGGACTAATGGTTAAGGTCTTAACTCTTACTCTGGACTAATGGTTAAGGTCTTAACTCTTACTCTGGCATCATGGTTAAGGTCTTAACTCTTACTCTGGACTAATGGTTAAGGTCTTAACCCTTACTCTGGACTAATGGTTAAGGTCTTAACTCTTACTCTGGCATCATGGTTAAGGTCTTAGACTCTTACGCTGGACTAATGGTTAAGGTCTTAACTCTTACTCTGGCATCATGGTTAAGGTCTTAACTCTTACTCTGGACTAATGGTTAAGGTCTTAGACTCTTACTCTGGACTAATGGTTAAGGTCTTAACTCTTTCTCTGGGCTAATGGTTAAGGTCTTAGACTCTTACTCTGGCATCATGGTTAAGGTCTTAGACTCTTACTCTGGCATCAAGGTTAAGGTCTTAACTCTTACTCTGGCATCATGGTTAAGGTCTTAACTCTTACTCTGGACTAATGGTTAAGGTCTGAACTCTTACTCTGGACTAATGGTTAAGGTCTTAACTCTTACTCTGGACTAATGGTTAAGGTCTTAGACTCTTACTCTCGACTAATGGTTAAGGTCTTAACTCTTACTCTGGTATCATGGTTAAGGTCTTAGACTCTTACTCTGGAATAATGGTTAAGGTCTTAACGCTTACTCTGGGCTAATGGTTAAGGTCTTAGACTCTTACTCTGGCATCATGGTTAAGGTCTTAGACTCTTACTCTGGCATCAAGGTTAAGGTCTTAACTCTTACTCTGGCATCATGGTTAAGGTCTTAGACTCTTACTCTGGCATCAAGGTTAAGGTCTTAACTCTTACTCTGGCATCATGGTTAAGGTCTTAACTCTTACTCTGGCATCATGGTTAAGGTCTTAACTCTTACTCTGGACTAATGGTTAAGGTCTTAACACTTACTCTGGATTAATGGTTAAGATCTTAACTCTTACTCTGGCATCATCGTTAAGGTCTTAACTCTTACTCTGGCATCATGGTTAAGGTCTTAGACTCTTACTCTGGACTAATGGTTAAGGTCTTAACTCTTGCTCTGGACTAATGGTTAAGGTCTTAACTCTTACTCTGGCATCATGTTTAAGGTCTTAGACTCTTACTCTGGCATCATGGTAAAGGTCTTAACTCTGGCATGCATCATGGTTAAGGTCTTAACTCTTACTCTGGACTAATGGTTAAGGTCTGAACTCTTACTCTGGACTAATGGTTAAGGTCTTAACTTTTACTCTGGCATCATGGTTAAGGTCTTAACTCTTCCTCTGGACTAATGGTTAAGGTCTTAACTCTTACTCTGGACTAATGGTTAAGGTCTTAGACTCTTACTCTCGACTAATGGTTAAGGTCTTAACTTTTACTCTGGCATCATGGTTAAGGTCTTAACTCTTACTCTGGACTAATGGTTAAGGTCTTAACTCATACTCTGGACTAATGGTTAAGGTCTTAGACTCTTACTCTGGACTAATGGTTAAGGTCTTAACTCTTACTCTGGACTAATGGTTAAGGTCTTAACTCTTACTCTGGCATCATGGTTAAGGTCTTAACTCTTACTCTGGACTAATGGTTAAGGTCTTAACTCTTACTCTTGACTAATGGTTAAGGTCTTAACTCTTACTCCGGACTAATGGTTAAGGTCTTAGACTCTTACGCTGGCATCATGGTTAAGGTCTTAACTCTTACTCTGGCATCATCGTTAAGGTCTTAACTCTTACTCTGGCATCATGGTTAAGGTCTTAACTCTTACTCTGGACTAATGGTTAAGGTCTTAACTCTTACTCTGGCATCATGGTTAAGGTCTTAGACTCTTACTCTGGACTAATGGTTAAGGTCTTAAATCTTACTCTGGGCTAATGGTTAAGGTCTTAACTCTTACTCTGGACTAATGGTTAAGGTCTTATCACCTCCTCTAGACTAATGGTTAAGGTCTTAGACTCTTACTCTGGCATCATGGATAAGGTCTTAGACTCTTACTCTGGACTACTGGTTAATGTCTTAGCTCTTACTCTGGCATCATGGTTAAGGTCTTAACTCTCTCTCTGGCATCATTGTTAACGTCTTAACTCTTACTCTGTACTCATGGTTAAGGTCTTAACTCTTACTCTGGCTTCATGGTTAAGGTCTTAACTCTTACTCTGGACTAATGGTTAAGGTCTTAACTCTTACTCCGGCATCATGGTTAAAGTCTTAACTCTTACTCTGGACTAATGGTTAAGGTCTTAACTCTTACTCTGGACTAATGGTTAAGGTCTTAACTCTTACTCTGGACTAATGGTTAAGGTCTTAACTCTTACTCTGGCATCATGGTTAAGGTCTTAGACTCTTACTCTGGACTAATGGTTAAGGTCTTAACTCTTACTCTGGGCTAATGGTTAAGGTCTTAACTCTTACTCTGGACTAATGGTTAAGGTCTTATCTCTTCCTCTAGACTAATGGTTAAGGTCTTAGACTCTTACTCTGGCATCATGGATAAGGTCTTAGACTCTTACTCTGGACTACTGGTTAATGTCTTAGCTCTTACTCTGGCATCATGGTTAAGGTCTTAACTCTCACTGTGGCATCATTGTTAAGGTCTTAACTCTTACTCTGTACTCATGGTTAATGTCTTAACTCTTACTCTGGCTTCATGGTTAATGTCTTAACTCTTACTCTGGAGTAATGGTTAAGGTCTTAACTCTTACTCTGGACTAATGGTTAAGGTCTTAACTCTTACTCTGGCATCATGGTTAAGGTCTTAACTCTTACTCTGGACTAATGGTTAAGGTCTTAACTCTTACTCTGGACTAATGGTTAAGGTCTTAACTCTTACTCTGGCATCATGGTTAAGGTCTTAGACTCTTACGCTGGACTAATGGTTAAGGTCTTAACTCTTACTCTGGCATCATGGTTAAGGTCTTAACTCTTACTCTGGACTAATGGTTAAGGTCTTAGACTCTTACTCTGGACTAATGGTTAAGGTCTTAACTCTTTCTCTGGGCTAATGGTTAAGGTCTTAGACTCTTACTCTGGCATCATGATTAAGGTCTTAGACTCTTACTCTGGCATCAAGGTTAAGGTCTTAACTCTTACTCTGGCATCATGGTTAAGGTCTTAACTCTTACTCTGGACTAATGGTTAAGGTCTGAACTCTTACTCTGGACTAATGGTTAAGGTCTTAACTCTTACTCTGGACTAATGGTTAAGGTCTTAGACTCTTACTCTCGACTAATGGTTAAGGTCTTAACTCTTACTCTGGTATCATGGTTAAGGTCTTAGACTCTTTCTCTGGAATAATTGTTAAGGTCTTAACGCTTACTCTGGGCTAATGGTTAAGGTCTTAAACTCTTACTCTGGCATCATGGTTAAGGTCTTAGACTCTTACTCTGGCATCAAGGTTAAGGTCTTAACTCTTACTCTGGCATCATGGTTAAGGTCTTAGACTCTTTCTCTGGCATCAAGGTTAAGGTCTTAACTCTTACTCTGGCATCATGGTTAAGGTCTTAACTCTTACTCTGGCATCATGGTTAAGGTCTTAACTCTTACTCTGGACTAATGGTTAAGGTCTTAACACTTACTCTGGATTAATGGTTAAGATCTTAACTCTTACTCTGGCATCATCGTTAAGGTCTTGACTCTTACTCTGGCATCATGGTTAAGGTCTTAGACTCTTACTCTGGACTAATGGTTAAGGTCTTAACTCTTGCTCTGGACTAATGGTTAAGGTCTTAACTCTTACTCTGGCATCATCGTTAAGGTCTTAACACTTACTCTGGCATCATGGTTAAGGTCTTAACTCTTACTCTGGACTAATAGTTAAGGTCTTAACTCTTACTCTGGACTAATGGTTAAGGTATTAACTCTTACTCTGGCATCATGGTTAAGGTCTTAACTCTGGCATCATGGTTAAGGTCTTAACTCTTACTCTGGACTAATGGTTAAGGTCTTAACTCTTACTCTGGCATCATGGTTAAGGTCTTAGACTCATACTATGGCATCATGGTTAAGGTCTTAACTCTTACTCTGGACTAATGGTTAAGGTCTTAACTCTTACTCTGGCATCACAGTTAAGGTCTTAACTCTTACTCTGGACTAATGGTTAAGGTCTTAACTCTTACTCTGGACTAATGGTTAAGGTCTTAACTCTTACTCTGGCATCATGGTTAAGGTCTTAACTCTGGCATCATGGTTAAGGTCTTAACTCTTACTCTGGACTAATGGTTAAGGTCTTAACTCTTACTCTGGCATCATGGTTAAGGTCTTAGACTCATACTATGGCATCATGGTTAAGGTCTTAACTCTTACTCTGGACTAATGGTTAAGGTCTTAACTCTTACTCTGGCATCATGGTTAAGGTCTTAACTCTTACTCTGGACTAATGGTTAAGGTCTTAACTCTTACTCTGGCATCATGGTTAAGGTCTTAACACTTACTCTGGACTAATGGTTAAGGTATTAACTCTTACTCTGGCATCATCGTTAAGGTCTTAACTCTTACTCTGGCATCATGGTTAAGGTCTTAGACTCTTACTCTGGACTAATGGTTAAGGTCTTAACTCTTACTCTGGACTAATGGTTAAGGTCTTAACTCTTACTCTGGGATCATCGTTAAGGTCTTAACTCTTACTCTGGCATCATGGTTAAGGTCTTAACTCTTACTCTGGACTAATGGTTAAGGTCTTAACTCTTACTCTGGACTAATGGTTAAGATCTTAACTCTTACTCTGGCATCATGGTTAAGGTCTTAACTCTTACTCTGGACTAATGGTTAAGGTCTTAACTCTAACTCTTGACTAATGGTTAAGGTCTTAACTCTTACTCCGGACTAATGGTTAAGGTCTTAGACTCTTACACTGGCATCATGGTTAAGGTCTTAACTCTTACTCTGGCATCATCGTTAAGGTCTTAACTCTTACTCTGGCATCATGGTTAAGGTCTTAACTCTTACTCTGGACTAATGGTTAAGGTCTTAACTCTTACTCTGGCATCATGGTTAAGGTCTTAGACTCTTACTCTGGACTAATGGTTAAGGTCTTAAATCTTACTCTGGGCTAATGGTTAAGGTCTTAACTCTTACTCTGGACTAATGGTTAAGGTCTTATCACCTCCTCTAGACTAATGGTTAGGGTCTTAGACTCTTACTCTGGCATCATGGATAAGGTCTTAGACTCTTACTCTGGACTACTGGTTAATGTCTTAGCTCTTACTCTGGCATCATGGTTAAGGTCTTAACTCTCTCTCTGGCATCATTGTTAAGGTCTTAACTCTTACTCTGGACTAATGGTTAAGGTCTTAACTCTTACTCTGGCATCATGGTTAAGGTCTTAACACTTACTCTGGACTAATGGTTAAGGTATTAACTCTTACTCTGGCATCATCGTTAAGGTCTTAACTCTTACTCTGGCATCATGGTTAAGGTCTTAACTCTTACTCTGTACTCATGGTTAAGGTCTTCACTCTTACTCTGACATCATGGTTAAGGTCTTAACTCTTACTCTGGACTAATGGTTAAGGTCTTAACTCTTACTCTGGACTAATGGTTAAGGTCTTAACTCTTACTCTGGCATCATGGTTAAGGTCTTAACTCTTACTCTGGACTAATGGTTAAGGTCTTAACTCTTTCTCTGGACTAATGGTTAAGGTCTTAACTCTTACTCTGGCATCATGTTTAAGGTCTTAGACTCTTACTCTGGCATCAAGGTTAAGGTCTTAACTCTTACTCTGGCATCATGGTTAAGGTCTTAACTCTTACTCTGGACTAATGGTTAAGGTCTGAACTCTTACTCTGGAGTAATGGTTAAGGTCTTAACTTTTACTCTGGACTAATGGTTAAGGTTTTAACTCTTACTCTGGACTAATGGTTAAGGTCTTAGACTCTTACTCTCAACTAATGGTTAAGGTCCTAACTCTTACTCTGGCATCATGGTTAAGGTCTTAGACTCTTACTCTGGACTAATGGTTAAGGTCTTAACTCATACTCTGGACTAATGGTTAAGGTCTTAGACTCTTACTCTGGACTAATGGTTAAGGTCTTAACTCTTACTCTGGACTAATGGTTAAGGTCTTAACTCTTACTCTGGCATCATGGTTAAGGTCTTAACTCTTACTCTGGACTAATGGTTAAGGTCTTAACTCTAACTCTTGACTAATGGTTAAGGTCTTAACTCTTACTCCGGACTAATGGTTAAGGTCTTAGACTCTTACGCTGGCATCATGGTTAAGGTCTTAACTCTTACTCTGGCATCATCGTTAAGGTCTTAACTCTTACTCTGGCATCATGGTTAAGGTCTTAACTCTTACTCTGGACTAATGGTTAAGGTCTTAACTCTTACTCTGGCATCATGGTTAAGGTCTTAGACTCTTACTCTGGACTAATGGTTAAGGTCTTAAATCTTACTCTGGGCTAATGGTTAAGGTCTTAACTCTTACTCTGGACTAATGGTTAAGGTCTTATCACCTCCTCTAGACTAATGGTTAAGGTCTTAGACTCTTACTCTGGCATCATGGATAAGGTCTTAGACTCTTACTCTGGACTACTGGTTAATGTCTTAGCTCTTACTCTGGCATCATGGTTAAGGTCTTAACTCTCTCTCTGGCATCATTGTTAAGGTCTTAACTCTTACTCTGTACTCATGGTTAAGGTCTTAACTCTTACTCTGGCTTCATGGTTAAGGTCTTAACTCTTACTCTGGACTAATGGTTAAGGTCTTAACTCTTACTCTGGACTAATGGTTAAGGTCTTAACTCTTACTCTGGCATCATGGTTAAAGTCTTAACTCTTACTCTGGACTAATGGTTAAGGTGTTAACTCTTACTCTGGACTAATGGTTAAGGTCTTAACTCTTACTCTGGACTAATGGTTAAGGTCTTAACTCTTACTCTGGCATCATGGTTAAGGTCTTAGACTCTTACTCTGGACTAATGGTTAAGGTCTTAACTCTTACTCTGGGCTAATGGTTAAGGTCTTAACTCTTACTCTGGACTAATGGTTAAGGTCTTATCTCTTCCTCTAGACTAATGGTTAAGGTCTTAGACTCTTACTCTGGCATCATGGATAAGGTCTTAGACTCTTACTCTGGACTACTGGTTAATGTCTTAGCTCTTACTCTGGCATCATGGTTAAGGTCTTAACTCTCACTGTGGCATCATTGTTAAGGTCTTAACTCTTACTCTGTACTCATGGTTAAGGTCTTAACTCTTACTCTGGCTTCATGGTTAATGTCTTAAATCTTACTCTGGACTAATGGTTAAGGTCTTAACTCTTACTCTGGACTAATGGTTAAGGTCTTAACTCTTACTCTGGCATCATGGTTAAGGTCTTAACTCTTACTCTGGACTAATGGTTAAGGTCTTAACCCTTACTCTGGACTAATGGTTAAGGTCTTAACTCTTACTCTCGACTAATGGTTAAGGTCTTAACTCTTACTCTGGTATCATGGTTAAGGTCTTAGACTCTTACTCTGGAATAATGGTTAAGGTCTTAACGCTTACTCTGGGCTAATTGTTAAGGTCTTAGACTCTTACTCTGGCATCATGGTTAAGGTCTTAGACTCTTACTCTGGCATCAAGGTTAAGGTCTTAACTCTTACTCTGGCATCATGGTTAAGGTCTTAGACTCTTACTCTGGCATCAAGGTTAAGGTCTTAACTCTTACTCTGGCATCATGGTTAAGGTCTTAACTCTTACTCTGGCATCATGGTTAAGGTCTTAACTCTTACTCTGGACTAATGGTTAAGGTCTTAACACTTACTCTGGATTAATGGTTAAGATCTTAACTCTTACTCTGGCATCATCGTTAAGGTCTTAACTCTTACTCTGGCATCATGGTTAAGGTCTTAGACTCTTACTCTGGACTAATGGTTAAGGTCTTAACTCTTGCTCTGGACTAATGGTTAAGGTCTTAACTCTTACTCTGGCATCATGTTTAAGGTCTTAGACTCTTACTCTGGCATCAAGGTTAAGGTCTTAACTCTTACTCTGGCATCATGGTTAAGGTCTTAACTCTTACTCTGGACTAATGGTTGAGGTCTTATCTCTTACTCTGGACTAATGGTTAACGTCTTAGACTCTTACTCTGGCATCATGAATAAGGTCTTAGACTCTTACTCTGGACTACTGGTTAATGTCTTAACTCTTACTCTGGCATCATGGTTAAGGTCTTAACTCTCACTCTGGCATCATGGTTAAGGTCTTAACTCTTACTCTGTACTCATGGTTAAGGTCTTCACTCTTACTCTGACATCATGGTTAAGGTCTTAACTCTTACTCTGGACTAATGGTTAAGGTCTTAACTCTTACTCTGGACTAATGGTTAAGGTCTTAACTCTTACTCTGGCATCATGGTTAAGGTCTTAACTCTTACTCTGGACTAATGGTTAAGGTCTTAACTCTTACTCTGGACTAATGGTTAAGGTCTTAACTCTTACTCTGGCATCATGTTTAAGGTCTTAGACTCTTACTCTGGCATCAAGGTTAAGGTCTTAACTCTTACTCTAGCATCATGGTTAAGGTCTTAACTCTTACTCTGGACTAATGGTTAAGGTCTGAACTCTTACTCTGGACTAATGGTTAAGGTCTTAACTTTTACTCTGGACTAATGGTTAAGGTCTTAACTCTTACTCTGGACTAATGGTTAAGGTCTTAGACTCTTACTCTCGACTAATGGTTAAGGTCCTAACTCTTACTCTGGCATCATGGTTAAGGTCTTAGACTCTTACTCTGGACTAATGGTTAAGGTCTTAACTCATACTCTGGACTAATGGTTAAGGTCTTAGACTCTTACTCTGGACTAATGGTTAAGGTCTTAACTCTTACTCTGGACTAATGGTTAAGGTCTTAACTCTTACTCTGGCATCATGGTTAAGGTCTTAACTCTTACTCTGGACTAATGGTTAAGGTCTTAACTCTAACTCTTGACTAATGGTTAAGGTCTTAACTCTTACTCCGGACTAATGGTTAAGGTCTTAGACTCTTACGCTGGCATCATGGTTAAGGTCTTAACTCTTACTCTGGCATCATCGTTAAGGTCTTAACTCTTACTCTGGCATCATGGTTAAGGTCTTAACTCTTACTCTGGACTAATGGTTAAGGTCTTAACTCTTACTCTGGCATCATGGTTAAGGTCTTAGACTCTTACTCTGGACTAATGGTTAAGGTCTTAAATCTTACTCTGGGCTAATGGTTAAGGTCTTAACTCTTACTCTGGACTAATGGTTAAGGTCTTATCACCTCCTCTAGACTAATGGTTAAGGTCTTAGACTCTTACTCTGGCATCATGGATAAGGTCTTAGACTCTTACTCTGGACTACTGGTTAATGTCTTAGCTCTTACTCTGGCATCATGGTTAAGGTCTTAACTCTCTCTCTGGCATCATTGTTAAGGTCTTAACTCTTACTCTGTACTCATGGTTAAGGTCTTAACTCTTACTCTGGCTTCATGGTTAAGGTCTTAACTCTTACTCTGGACTAATGGTTAAGGTCTTAACTCTTACTCTGGACTAATGGTTAAGGTCTTAACTCTTACTCTGGCATCATGGTTAAAGTCTTAACTCTTACTCTGGACTAATGGTTAAGGTCTTAACTCTTACTCTGGACTAATGGTTAAGGTCTTAACTCTTACTCTGGCATCATGGTTAAGGTCTTAGACTCTTACTCTGGACTAATGGTTAAGGTCTTAACTCTTACTCTGGGCTAATGGTTAAGGTCTTAACTCTTACTCTGGACTAATGGTTAAGGTCTTATCTCTTCCTCTAGACTAATGGTTAAGGTCTTAGACTCTTACTCTGGCATCATGGATAAGGTCTTAGACTCTTACTCTGGACTACTGGTTAATGTCTTAGCTCTTACTCTGGCATCATGGTTAAGGTCTTAACTCTCACTGTGGCATCATTGTTAAGGTCTTAACTCTTACTCTGTACTCATGGTTAAGGTCTTAACTCTTACTCTGGCTTCATGGTTAATGTCTTAACTCTTACTCTGGACTAATGGTTAAGGTCTTAACTCTTACTCTGGACTAATGGTTAAGGTCTTAACTCTTACTCTGGCATCATGGTTAAGGTCTTAACTCTTACTCTGGACTAATGGTTAAGGTCTTAACCCTTACTCTGGACTAATGGTTAAGGTCTTAACTCTTACTCTGGCATCATGGTTAAGGTCTTAGACTCTTACGCTGGACTAATGGTTAAGGTCTTAACTCTTACTCTGGCATCATGGTTAAGGTCTTAACTCTTACTCTGGACTAATGGTTAAGGTCTTAGACTCTTACTCTGGACTAATGGTTAAGGTCTTAACTCTTTCTCTGGGCTAATGGTTAAGGTCTTAGACTCTTACTCTGGCATCATGGTTAAGGTCTTAGACTCTTACTCTGGCATCAAGGTTAAGGTCTTAACTCTTACTCTGGCATCATGGTTAAGGTCTTAACTCTTACTCTGGACTAATGGTTAAGGTCTGAACTCTTACTCTGGACTAATGGTTAAGGTCTTAACTCTTACTCTGGACTAATGGTTAAGGTCTTAGACTCTTACTCTCGACTAATGGTTAAGGTCTTAACTCTTACTCTGGTATCATGGTTAAGGTCTTAGACTCTTACTCTGGAATAATGGTTAAGGTCTTAACGCTTACTCTGGGCTAATGGTTAAGGTCTTAGACTCTTACTCTGGCATCATGGTTAAGGTCTTAGACTCTTACTCTGGCATCAAGGTTAAGGTCTTAACTCTTACTCTGGCATCATGGTTAAGGTCTTAGACTCTTACTCTGGCATCAAGGTTAAGGTCTTAACTCTTACTCTGGCATCATGGTTAAGGTCTTAACTCTTACTCTGGCATCATGGTTAAGGTCTTAACTCTTACTCTGGACTAATGGTTAAGGTCTTAACACTTACTCTGGATTAATGGTTAAGATCTTAACTCTTACTCTGGCATCATCGTTAAGGTCTTAACTCTTACTCTGGCATCATGGTTAAGGTCTTAGACTCTTACTCTGGACTAATGGTTAAGGTCTTAACTCTTGCTCTGGACTAATGGTTAAGGTCTTAACTCTTACTCTGGCATCATGTTTAAGGTCTTAGACTCTTACTCTGGCATCATGGTAAAGGTCTTAACTCTGGCATGCATCATGGTTAAGGTCTTAACTCTTACTCTGGACTAATGGTTAAGGTCTGAACTCTTACTCTGGACTAATGGTTAAGGTCTTAACTTTTACTCTGGCATCATGGTTAAGGTCTTAACTCTTCCTCTGGACTAATGGTTAAGGTCTTAACTCTTACTCTGGACTAATGGTTAAGGTCTTAGACTCTTACTCTCGACTAATGGTTAAGGTCTTAACTTTTACTCTGGCATCATGGTTAAGGTCTTAACTCTTACTCTGGACTAATGGTTAAGGTCTTAACTCATACTCTGGACTAATGGTTAAGGTCTTAGACTCTTACTCTGGACTAATGGTTAAGGTCTTAACTCTTACTCTGGACTAATGGTTAAGGTCTTAACTCTTACTCTGGCATCATGGTTAAGGTCTTAACTCTTACTCTGGACTAATGGTTAAGGTCTTAACTCTTACTCTTGACTAATGGTTAAGGTCTTAACTCTTACTCCGGACTAATGGTTAAGGTCTTAGACTCTTACGCTGGCATCATGGTTAAGGTCTTAACTCTTACTCTGGCATCATCGTTAAGGTCTTAACTCTTACTCTGGCATCATGGTTAAGGTCTTAACTCTTACTCTGGACTAATGGTTAAGGTCTTAACTCTTACTCTGGCATCATGGTTAAGGTCTTAGACTCTTACTCTGGACTAATGGTTAAGGTCTTAAATCTTACTCTGGGCTAATGGTTAAGGTCTTAACTCTTACTCTGGACTAATGGTTAAGGTCTTATCACCTCCTCTAGACTAATGGTTAAGGTCTTAGACTCTTACTCTGGTATCATGGATAAGGTCTTAGACTCTTACTCTGGACTACTGGTTAATGTCTTAGCTCTTACTCTGGCATCATGGTTAAGGTCTTAACTCTCTCTCTGGCATCATTGTTAACGTCTTAACTCTTACTCTGTACTCATGGTTAAGGTCTTAACTCTTACTCTGGCTTCATGGTTAAGGTCTTAACTCTTACTCTGGACTAATGGTTAAGGTCTTAACTCTTACTCCGGCATCATGGTTAAAGTCTTAACTCTTACTCTGGACTAATGGTTAAGGTCTTAACTCTTACTCTGGACTAATGGTTAAGGTCTTAACTCTTACTCTGGACTAATGGTTAAGGTCTTAACTCTTACTCTGGCATCATGGTTAAGGTCTTAGACTCTTACTCTGGACTAATGGTTAAGGTCTTAACTCTTACTCTGGGCTAATGGTTAAGGTCTTAACTCTTACTCTGGACTAATGGTTAAGGTCTTATCTCTTCCTCTAGACTAATGGTTAAGGTCTTAGACTCTTACTCTGGCATCATGGATAAGGTCTTAGACTCTTACTCTGGACTACTGGTTAATGTCTTAGCTCTTACTCTGGCATCATGGTTAAGGTCTTAACTCTCACTGTGGCATCATTGTTAAGGTCTTAACTCTTACTCTGTACTCATGGTTAATGTCTTAACTCTTACTCTGGCTTCATGGTTAATGTCTTAACTCTTACTCTGGAGTAATGGTTAAGGTCTTAACTCTTACTCTGGACTAATGGTTAAGGTCTTAACTCTTACTCTGGCATCATGGTTAAGGTCTTAACTCTTACTCTGGACTAATGGTTAAGGTCTTAACTCTTACTCTGGACTAATGGTTAAGGTCTTAACTCTTACTCTGGCATCATGGTTAAGGTCTTAGACTCTTACGCTGGACTAATGGTTAAGGTCTTAACTCTTACTCTGGCATCATGGTTAAGGTCTTAACTCTTACTCTGGACTAATGGTTAAGGTCTTAGACTCTTACTCTGGACTAATGGTTAAGGTCTTAACTCTTTCTCTGGGCTAATGGTTAAGGTCTTAGACTCTTACTCTGGCATCATGATTAAGGTCTTAGACTCTTACTCTGGCATCAAGGTTAAGGTCTTAACTCTTACTCTGGCATCATGGTTAAGGTCTTAACTCTTACTCTGGACTAATGGTTAAGGTCTGAACTCTTACTCTGGACTAATGGTTAAGGTCTTAACTCTTACTCTGGACTAATGGTTAAGGTCTTAGACTCTTACTCTCGACTAATGGTTAAGGTCTTAACTCTTACTCTGGTATCATGGTTAAGGTCTTAGACTCTTTCTCTGGAATAATTGTTAAGGTCTTAACGCTTACTCTGGGCTAATGGTTAAGGTCTTAAACTCTTACTCTGGCATCATGGTTAAGGTCTTAGACTCTTACTCTGGCATCAAGGTTAAGGTCTTAACTCTTACTCTGGCATCATGGTTAAGGTCTTAGACTCTTTCTCTGGCATCAAGGTTAAGGTCTTAACTCTTACTCTGGCATCATGGTTAAGGTCTTAACTCTTACTCTGGCATCATGGTTAAGGTCTTAACTCTTACTCTGGACTAATGGTTAAGGTCTTAACACTTACTCTGGATTAATGGTTAAGATCTTAACTCTTACTCTGGCATCATCGTTAAGGTCTTGACTCTTACTCTGGCATCATGGTTAAGGTCTTAGACTCTTACTCTGGACTAATGGTTAAGGTCTTAACTCTTGCTCTGGACTAATGGTTAAGGTCTTAACTCTTACTCTGGCATCATCGTTAAGGTCTTAACACTTACTCTGGCATCATGGTTAAGGTCTTAACTCTTACTCTGGACTAATAGTTAAGGTCTTAACTCTTACTCTGGACTAATGGTTAAGGTATTAACTCTTACTCTGGCATCATGGTTAAGGTCTTAACTCTGGCATCATGGTTAAGGTCTTAACTCTTACTCTGGACTAATGGTTAAGGTCTTAACTCTTACTCTGGCATCATGGTTAAGGTCTTAGACTCATACTATGGCATCATGGTTAAGGTCTTAACTCTTACTCTGGACTAATGGTTAAGGTCTTAACTCTTACTCTGGCATCACAGTTAAGGTCTTAACTCTTACTCTGGACTAATGGTTAAGGTCTTAACTCTTACTCTGGACTAATGGTTAAGGTCTTAACTCTTACTCTGGCATCATGGTTAAGGTCTTAACTCTGGCATCATGGTTAAGGTCTTAACTCTTACTCTGGACTAATGGTTAAGGTCTTAACTCTTACTCTGGCATCATGGTTAAGGTCTTAGACTCATACTATGGCATCATGGTTAAGGTCTTAACTCTTACTCTGGACTAATGGTTAAGGTCTTAACTCTTACTCTGGCATCATGGTTAAGGTCTTAACTCTTACTCTGGACTAATGGTTAAGGTCTTAACTCTTACTCTGGCATCATGGTTAAGGTCTTAACACTTACTCTGGACTAATGGTTAAGGTATTAACTCTTACTCTGGCATCATCGTTAAGGTCTTAACTCTTACTCTGGCATCATGGTTAAGGTCTTAGACTCTTACTCTGGACTAATGGTTAAGGTCTTAACTCTTACTCTGGACTAATGGTTAAGGTCTTAACTCTTACTCTGGGATCATCGTTAAGGTCTTAACTCTTACTCTGGCATCATGGTTAAGGTCTTAACTCTTACTCTGGACTAATGGTTAAGGTCTTAACTCTTACTCTGGACTAATGGTTAAGATCTTAACTCTTACTCTGGCATCATGGTTAAGGTCTTAACTCTTACTCTGGACTAATGGTTAAGGTCTTAACTCTAACTCTTGACTAATGGTTAAGGTCTTAACTCTTACTCCGGACTAATGGTTAAGGTCTTAGACTCTTACACTGGCATCATGGTTAAGGTCTTAACTCTTACTCTGGCATCATCGTTAAGGTCTTAACTCTTACTCTGGCATCATGGTTAAGGTCTTAACTCTTACTCTGGACTAATGGTTAAGGTCTTAACTCTTACTCTGGCATCATGGTTAAGGTCTTAGACTCTTACTCTGGACTAATGGTTAAGGTCTTAAATCTTACTCTGGGCTAATGGTTAAGGTCTTAACTCTTACTCTGGACTAATGGTTAAGGTCTTATCACCTCCTCTAGACTAATGGTTAAGGTCTTAGACTCTTACTCTGGCATCATGGATAAGGTCTTAGACTCTTACTCTGGACTACTGGTTAATGTCTTAGCTCTTACTCTGGCATCATGGTTAAGGTCTTAACTCTCTCTCTGGCATCATTGTTAAGGTCTTAACTCTTACTCTGGACTAATGGTTAAGGTCTTAACTCTTACTCTGGCATCATGGTTAAGGTCTTAACACTTACTCTGGACTAATGGTTAAGGTATTAACTCTTACTCTGGCATCATCGTTAAGGTCTTAACTCTTACTCTGGCATCATGGTTAAGGTCTTAACTCTTACTCTGTACTCATGGTTAAGGTCTTCACTCTTACTCTGACATCATGGTTAAGGTCTTAACTCTTACTCTGGACTAATGGTTAAGGTCTTAACTCTTACTCTGGACTAATGGTTAAGGTCTTAACTCTTACTCTGGCATCATGGTTAAGGTCTTAACTCTTACTCTGGACTAATGGTTAAGGTCTTAACTCTTTCTCTGGACTAATGGTTAAGGTCTTAACTCTTACTCTGGCATCATGTTTAAGGTCTTAGACTCTTACTCTGGCATCAAGGTTAAGGTCTTAACTCTTACTCTGGCATCATGGTTAAGGTCTTAACTCTTACTCTGGACTAATGGTTAAGGTCTGAACTCTTACTCTGGAGTAATGGTTAAGGTCTTAACTTTTACTCTGGACTAATGGTTAAGGTTTTAACTCTTACTCTGGACTAATGGTTAAGGTCTTAGACTCTTACTCTCAACTAATGGTTAAGGTCCTAACTCTTACTCTGGCATCATGGTTAAGGTCTTAGACTCTTACTCTGGACTAATGGTTAAGGTCTTAACTCATACTCTGGACTAATGGTTAAGGTCTTAGACTCTTACTCTGGACTAATGGTTAAGGTCTTAACTCTTACTCTGGACTAATGGTTAAGGTCTTAACTCTTACTCTGGCATCATGGTTAAGGTCTTAACTCTTACTCTGGACTAATGGTTAAGGTCTTAACTCTAACTCTTGACTAATGGTTAAGGTCTTAACTCTTACTCCGGACTAATGGTTAAGGTCTTAGACTCTTACGCTGGCATCATGGTTAAGGTCTTAACTCTTACTCTGGCATCATCGTTAAGGTCTTAACTCTTACTCTGGCATCATGGTTAAGGTCTTAACTCTTACTCTGGACTAATGGTTAAGGTCTTAACTCTTACTCTGGCATCATGGTTAAGGTCTTAGACTCTTACTCTGGACTAATGGTTAAGGTCTTAAATCTTACTCTGGGCTAATGGTTAAGGTCTTAACTCTTACTCTGGACTAATGGTTAAGGTCTTATCACCTCCTCTAGACTAATGGTTAAGGTCTTAGACTCTTACTCTGGCATCATGGATAAGGTCTTAGACTCTTACTCTGGACTACTGGTTAATGTCTTAGCTCTTACTCTGGCATCATGGTTAAGGTCTTAACTCTCTCTCTGGCATCATTGTTAAGGTCTTAACTCTTACTCTGTACTCATGGTTAAGGTCTTAACTCTTACTCTGGCTTCATGGTTAAGGTCTTAACTCTTACTCTGGACTAATGGTTAAGGTCTTAACTCTTACTCTGGACTAATGGTTAAGGTCTTAACTCTTACTCTGGCATCATGGTTAAAGTCTTAACTCTTACTCTGGACTAATGGTTAAGGTGTTAACTCTTACTCTGGACTAATGGTTAAGGTCTTAACTCTTACTCTGGACTAATGGTTAAGGTCTTAACTCTTACTCTGGCATCATGGTTAAGGTCTTAGACTCTTACTCTGGACTAATGGTTAAGGTCTTAACTCTTACTCTGGGCTAATGGTTAAGGTCTTAACTCTTACTCTGGACTAATGGTTAAGGTCTTATCTCTTCCTCTAGACTAATGGTTAAGGTCTTAGACTCTTACTCTGGCATCATGGATAAGGTCTTAGACTCTTACTCTGGACTACTGGTTAATGTCTTAGCTCTTACTCTGGCATCATGGTTAAGGTCTTAACTCTCACTGTGGCATCATTGTTAAGGTCTTAACTCTTACTCTGTACTCATGGTTAAGGTCTTAACTCTTACTCTGGCTTCATGGTTAATGTCTTAAATCTTACTCTGGACTAATGGTTAAGGTCTTAACTCTTACTCTGGACTAATGGTTAAGGTCTTAACTCTTACTCTGGCATCATGGTTAAGGTCTTAACTCTTACTCTGGACTAATGGTTAAGGTCTTAACCCTTACTCTGGACTAATGGTTAAGGTCTTAACTCTTACTCTCGACTAATGGTTAAGGTCTTAACTCTTACTCTGGTATCATGGTTAAGGTCTTAGACTCTTACTCTGGAATAATGGTTAAGGTCTTAACGCTTACTCTGGGCTAATTGTTAAGGTCTTAGACTCTTACTCTGGCATCATGGTTAAGGTCTTAGACTCTTACTCTGGCATCAAGGTTAAGGTCTTAACTCTTACTCTGGCATCATGGTTAAGGTCTTAGACTCTTACTCTGGCATCAAGGTTAAGGTCTTAACTCTTACTCTGGCATCATGGTTAAGGTCTTAACTCTTACTCTGGCATCATGGTTAAGGTCTTAACTCTTACTCTGGACTAATGGTTAAGGTCTTAACACTTACTCTGGATTAATGGTTAAGATCTTAACTCTTACTCTGGCATCATCGTTAAGGTCTTAACTCTTACTCTGGCATCATGGTTAAGGTCTTAGACTCTTACTCTGGACTAATGGTTAAGGTCTTAACTCTTGCTCTGGACTAATGGTTAAGGTCTTAACTCTTACTCTGGCATCATGTTTAAGGTCTTAGACTCTTACTCTGGCATCAAGGTTAAGGTCTTAACTCTTACTCTGGCATCATGGTTAAGGTCTTAACTCTTACTCTGGACTAATGGTTGAGGTCTTATCTCTTACTCTGGACTAATGGTTAACGTCTTAGACTCTTACTCTGGCATCATGAATAAGGTCTTAGACTCTTACTCTGGACTACTGGTTAATGTCTTAACTCTTACTCTGGCATCATGGTTAAGGTCTTAACTCTCACTCTGGCATCATGGTTAAGGTCTTAACTCTTACTCTGTACTCATGGTTAAGGTCTTCACTCTTACTCTGACATCATGGTTAAGGTCTTAACTCTTACTCTGGACTAATGGTTAAGGTCTTAACTCTTACTCTGGACTAATGGTTAAGGTCTTAACTCTTACTCTGGCATCATGGTTAAGGTCTTAACTCTTACTCTGGACTAATGGTTAAGGTCTTAACTCTTACTCTGGACTAATGGTTAAGGTCTTAACTCTTACTCTGGCATCATGTTTAAGGTCTTAGACTCTTACTCTGGCATCAAGGTTAAGGTCTTAACTCTTACTCTAGCATCATGGTTAAGGTCTTAACTCTTACTCTGGACTAATGGTTAAGGTCTGAACTCTTACTCTGGACTAATGGTTAAGGTCTTAACTTTTACTCTGGACTAATGGTTAAGGTCTTAACTCTTACTCTGGACTAATGGTTAAGGTCTTAGACTCTTACTCTCGACTAATGGTTAAGGTCCTAACTCTTACTCTGGCATCATGGTTAAGGTCTTAGACTCTTACTCTGGACTAATGGTTAAGGTCTTAACTCATACTCTGGACTAATGGTTAAGGTCTTAGACTCTTACTCTGGACTAATGGTTAAGGTCTTAACTCTTACTCTGGACTAATGGTTAAGGTCTTAACTCTTACTCTGGCATCATGGTTAAGGTCTTAACTCTTACTCTGGACTAATGGTTAAGGTCTTAACTCTAACTCTTGACTAATGGTTAAGGTCTTAACTCTTACTCCGGACTAATGGTTAAGGTCTTAGACTCTTACGCTGGCATCATGGTTAAGGTCTTAACTCTTACTCTGGCATCATCGTTAAGGTCTTAACTCTTACTCTGGCATCATGGTTAAGGTCTTAACTCTTACTCTGGACTAATGGTTAAGGTCTTAACTCTTACTCTGGCATCATGGTTAAGGTCTTAGACTCTTACTCTGGACTAATGGTTAAGGTCTTAAATCTTACTCTGGGCTAATGGTTAAGGTCTTAACTCTTACTCTGGACTAATGGTTAAGGTCTTATCACCTCCTCTAGACTAATGGTTAAGGTCTTAGACTCTTACTCTGGCATCATGGATAAGGTCTTAGACTCTTACTCTGGACTACTGGTTAATGTCTTAGCTCTTACTCTGGCATCATGGTTAAGGTCTTAACTCTCTCTCTGGCATCATTGTTAAGGTCTTAACTCTTACTCTGTACTCATGGTTAAGGTCTTAACTCTTACTCTGGCTTCATGGTTAAGGTCTTAACTCTTACTCTGGACTAATGGTTAAGGTCTTAACTCTTACTCTGGACTAATGGTTAAGGTCTTAACTCTTACTCTGGCATCATGGTTAAAGTCTTAACTCTTACTCTGGACTAATGGTTAAGGTCTTAACTCTTACTCTGGACTAATGGTTAAGGTCTTAACTCTTACTCTGGCATCATGGTTAAGGTCTTAGACTCTTACTCTGGACTAATGGTTAAGGTCTTAACTCTTACTCTGGGCTAATGGTTAAGGTCTTAACTCTTACTCTGGACTAATGGTTAAGGTCTTATCTCTTCCTCTAGACTAATGGTTAAGGTCTTAGACTCTTACTCTGGCATCATGGATAAGGTCTTAGACTCTTACTCTGGACTACTGGTTAATGTCTTAGCTCTTACTCTGGCATCATGGTTAAGGTCTTAACTCTCACTGTGGCATCATTGTTAAGGTCTTAACTCTTACTCTGTACTCATGGTTAAGGTCTTAACTCTTACTCTGGCTTCATGGTTAATGTCTTAACTCTTACTCTGGACTAATGGTTAAGGTCTTAACTCTTACTCTGGACTAATGGTTAAGGTCTTAACTCTTACTCTGGCATCATGGTTAAGGTCTTAACTCTTACTCTGGACTAATGGTTAAGGTCTTAACCCTTACTCTGGACTAATGGTTAAGGTCTTAACTCTTACTCTGGCATCATGGTTAAGGTCTTAGACTCTTACGCTGGACTAATGGTTAAGGTCTTAACTCTTACTCTGGCATCATGGTTAAGGTCTTAACTCTTACTCTGGACTAATGGTTAAGGTCTTAGACTCTTACTCTGGACTAATGGTTAAGGTCTTAACTCTTTCTCTGGGCTAATGGTTAAGGTCTTAGACTCTTACTCTGGCATCATGGTTAAGGTCTTAGACTCTTACTCTGGCATCAAGGTTAAGGTCTTAACTCTTACTCTGGCATCATGGTTAAGGTCTTAACTCTTACTCTGGACTAATGGTTAAGGTCTGAACTCTTACTCTGGACTAATGGTTAAGGTCTTAACTCTTACTCTGGACTAATGGTTAAGGTCTTAGACTCTTACTCTCGACTAATGGTTAAGGTCTTAACTCTTACTCTGGTATCATGGTTAAGGTCTTAGACTCTTACTCTGGAATAATGGTTAAGGTCTTAACGCTTACTCTGGGCTAATGGTTAAGGTCTTAGACTCTTACTCTGGCATCATGGTTAAGGTCTTAGACTCTTACTCTGGCATCAAGGTTAAGGTCTTAACTCTTACTCTGGCATCATGGTTAAGGTCTTAGACTCTTACTCTGGCATCAAGGTTAAGGTCTTAACTCTTACTCTGGCATCATGGTTAAGGTCTTAACTCTTACTCTGGCATCATGGTTAAGGTCTTAACTCTTACTCTGGACTAATGGTTAAGGTCTTAACACTTACTCTGGATTAATGGTTAAGATCTTAACTCTTACTCTGGCATCATCGTTAAGGTCTTAACTCTTACTCTGGCATCATGGTTAAGGTCTTAGACTCTTACTCTGGACTAATGGTTAAGGTCTTAACTCTTGCTCTGGACTAATGGTTAAGGTCTTAACTCTTACTCTGGCATCATGTTTAAGGTCTTAGACTCTTACTCTGGCATCATGGTAAAGGTCTTAACTCTGGCATGCATCATGGTTAAGGTCTTAACTCTTACTCTGGACTAATGGTTAAGGTCTGAACTCTTACTCTGGACTAATGGTTAAGGTCTTAACTTTTACTCTGGCATCATGGTTAAGGTCTTAACTCTTCCTCTGGACTAATGGTTAAGGTCTTAACTCTTACTCTGGACTAATGGTTAAGGTCTTAGACTCTTACTCTCGACTAATGGTTAAGGTCTTAACTTTTACTCTGGCATCATGGTTAAGGTCTTAACTCTTACTCTGGACTAATGGTTAAGGTCTTAACTCATACTCTGGACTAATGGTTAAGGTCTTAGACTCTTACTCTGGACTAATGGTTAAGGTCTTAACTCTTACTCTGGACTAATGGTTAAGGTCTTAACTCTTACTCTGGCATCATGGTTAAGGTCTTAACTCTTACTCTGGACTAATGGTTAAGGTCTTAACTCTTACTCTTGACTAATGGTTAAGGTCTTAACTCTTACTCCGGACTAATGGTTAAGGTCTTAGACTCTTACGCTGGCATCATGGTTAAGGTCTTAACTCTTACTCTGGCATCATCGTTAAGGTCTTAACTCTTACTCTGGCATCATGGTTAAGGTCTTAACTCTTACTCTGGACTAATGGTTAAGGTCTTAACTCTTACTCTGGCATCATGGTTAAGGTCTTAGACTCTTACTCTGGACTAATGGTTAAGGTCTTAAATCTTACTCTGGGCTAATGGTTAAGGTCTTAACTCTTACTCTGGACTAATGGTTAAGGTCTTATCACCTCCTCTAGACTAATGGTTAAGGTCTTAGACTCTTACTCTGGCATCATGGATAAGGTCTTAGACTCTTACTCTGGACTACTGGTTAATGTCTTAGCTCTTACTCTGGCATCATGGTTAAGGTCTTAACTCTCTCTCTGGCATCATTGTTAACGTCTTAACTCTTACTCTGTACTCATGGTTAAGGTCTTAACTCTTACTCTGGCTTCATGGTTAAGGTCTTAACTCTTACTCTGGACTAATGGTTAAGGTCTTAACTCTTACTCTGGACTAATGGTTAAGGTCTTAACTCTTACTCCGGCATCATGGTTAAAGTCTTAACTCTTACTCTGGACTAATGGTTAAGGTCTTAACTCTTACTCTGGACTAATGGTTAAGGTCTTAACTCTTACTCTGGACTAATGGTTAAGGTCTTAACTCTTACTCTGGCATCATGGTTAAGGTCTTAGACTCTTACTCTGGACTAATGGTTAAGGTCTTAACTCTTACTCTGGGCTAATGGTTAAGGTCTTAACTCTTACTCTGGACTAATGGTTAAGGTCTTATCTCTTCCTCTAGACTAATGGTTAAGGTCTTAGACTCTTACTCTGGCATCATGGATAAGGTCTTAGACTCTTACTCTGGACTACTGGTTAATGTCTTAGCTCTTACTCTGGCATCATGGTTAAGGTCTTAACTCTCACTGTGGCATCATTGTTAAGGTCTTAACTCTTACTCTGTACTCATGGTTAATGTCTTAACTCTTACTCTGGCTTCATGGTTAATGTCTTAACTCTTACTCTGGAGTAATGGTTAAGGTCTTAACTCTTACTCTGGACTAATGGTTAAGGTCTTAACTCTTACTCTGGCATCATGGTTAAGGTCTTAACTCTTACTCTGGACTAATGGTTAAGGTCTTAACTCTTACTCTGGACTAATGGTTAAGGTCTTAACTCTTACTCTGGCATCATGGTTAAGGTCTTAGACTCTTACGCTGGACTAATGGTTAAGGTCTTAACTCTTACTCTGGCATCATGGTTAAGGTCTTAACTCTTACTCTGGACTAATGGTTAAGGTCTTAGACTCTTACTCTGGACTAATGGTTAAGGTCTTAACTCTTTCTCTGGGCTAATGGTTAAGGTCTTAGACTCTTACTCTGGCATCATGATTAAGGTCTTAGACTCTTACTCTGGCATCAAGGTTAAGGTCTTAACTCTTACTCTGGCATCATGGTTAAGGTCTTAACTCTTACTCTGGACTAATGGTTAAGGTCTGAACTCTTACTCTGGACTAATGGTTAAGGTCTTAACTCTTACTCTGGACTAATGGTTAAGGTCTTAGACTCTTACTCTCGACTAATGGTTAAGGTCTTAACTCTTACTCTGGTATCATGGTTAAGGTCTTAGACTCTTTCTCTGGAATAATGGTTAAGGTCTTAACGCTTACTCTGGGCTAATGGTTAAGGTCTTAAACTCTTACTCTGGCATCATGGTTAAGGTCTTAGACTCTTACTCTGGCATCAAGGTTAAGGTCTTAACTCTTACTCTGGCATCATGGTTAAGGTCTTAGACTCTTTCTCTGGCATCAAGGTTAAGGTCTTAACTCTTACTCTGGCATCATGGTTAAGGTCTTAACTCTTACTCTGGCATCATGGTTAAGGTCTTAACTCTTACTCTGGACTAATGGTTAAGGTCTTAACACTTACTCTGGATTAATGGTTAAGATCTTAACTCTTACTCTGGCATCATCGTTAAGGTCTTGACTCTTACTCTGGCATCATGGTTAAGGTCTTAGACTCTTACTCTGGACTAATGGTTAAGGTCTTAACTCTTGCTCTGGACTAATGGTTAAGGTCTTAACTCTTACTCTGGCATCATCGTTAAGGTCTTAACACTTACTCTGGCATCATGGTTAAGGTCTTAACTCTTACTCTGGACTAATAGTTAAGGTCTTAACTCTTACTCTGGACTAATGGTTAAGGTATTAACTCTTACTCTGGCATCATGGTTAAGGTCTTAACTCTGGCATCATGGTTAAGGTCTTAACTCTTACTCTGGACTAATGGTTAAGGTCTTAACTCTTACTCTGGCATCATGGTTAAGGTCTTAGACTCATACTATGGCATCATGGTTAAGGTCTTAACTCTTACTCTGGACTAATGGTTAAGGTCTTAACTCTTACTCTGGCATCACAGTTAAGGTCTTAACTCTTACTCTGGACTAATGGTTAAGGTCTTAACTCTTACTCTGGACTAATGGTTAAGGTCTTAACTCTTACTCTGGCATCATGGTTAAGGTCTTAACTCTGGCATCATGGTTAAGGTCTTAACTCTTACTCTGGACTAATGGTTAAGGTCTTAACTCTTACTCTGGCATCATGGTTAAGGTCTTAGACTCATACTATGGCATCATGGTTAAGGTCTTAACTCTTACTCTGGACTAATGGTTAAGGTCTTAACTCTTACTCTGGCATCATGGTTAAGGTCTTAACTCTTACTCTGGACTAATGGTTAAGGTCTTAACTCTTACTCTGGCATCATGGTTAAGGTCTTAACACTTACTCTGGACTAATGGTTAAGGTATTAACTCTTACTCTGGCATCATCGTTAAGGTCTTAACTCTTACTCTGGCATCATGGTTAAGGTCTTAGACTCTTACTCTGGACTAATGGTTAAGGTCTTAACTCTTACTCTGGACTAATGGTTAAGGTCTTAACTCTTACTCTGGGATCATCGTTAAGGTCTTAACTCTTACTCTGGCATCATGGTTAAGGTCTTAACTCTTACTCTGGACTAATGGTTAAGGTCTTAACTCTTACTCTGGACTAATGGTTAAGATCTTAACTCTTACTCTGGCATCATGGTTAAGGTCTTAACTCTTACTCTGGACTAATGGTTAAGGTCTTAACTCTAACTCTTGACTAATGGTTAAGGTCTTAACTCTTACTCCGGACTAATGGTTAAGGTCTTAGACTCTTACACTGGCATCATGGTTAAGGTCTTAACTCTTACTCTGGCATCATCGTTAAGGTCTTAACTCTTACTCTGGCATCATGGTTAAGGTCTTAACTCTTACTCTGGACTAATGGTTAAGGTCTTAACTCTTACTCTGGCATCATGGTTAAGGTCTTAGACTCTTACTCTGGACTAATGGTTAAGGTCTTAAATCTTACTCTGGGCTAATGGTTAAGGTCTTAACTCTTACTCTGGACTAATGGTTAAGGTCTTATCACCTCCTCTAGACTAATGGTTAAGGTCTTAGACTCTTACTCTGGCATCATGGATAAGGTCTTAGACTCTTACTCTGGACTACTGGTTAATGTCTTAGCTCTTACTCTGGCATCATGGTTAAGGTCTTAACTCTCTCTCTGGCATCATTGTTAAGGTCTTAACTCTTACTCTGGACTAATGGTTAAGGTCTTAACTCTTACTCTGGCATCATGGTTAAGGTCTTAACACTTACTCTGGACTAATGGTTAAGGTATTAACTCTTACTCTGGCATCATCGTTAAGGTCTTAACTCTTACTCTGGCATCATGGTTAAGGTCTTAGACTCTTACTCTGGACTAATGGTTAAGGTCTTAACTCTTACTCTGGACTAATGGTTAAGGTCTTAACTCTTACTCTGGGATCATCGTTAAGGTCTTAACTCTTACTCTGGCATCATGGTTAAGGTCTTAACTCTTACTCTGGACTAATGGTTAAGGTCTTAACTCTTACTCTGGACTAATGGTTAAGATCTTAACTCTTACTCTGGCATCATGGTTAAGGTCTTAACTCTTACTCTGGACTAATGGTTAAGGTCTTAACTCTAACTCTTGACTAATGGTTAAGGTCTTAACTCTTACTCCGGACTAATGGTTAAGGTCTTAGACTCTTACGCTGGCATCATGGTTAAGGTCTTAACTCTTACTCTGGCATCATCGTTAAGGTCTTAACTCTTACTCTGGCATCATGGTTAAGGTCTTAACTCTTACTCTGGACTAATGGTTAAGGTCTTAACTCTTACTCTGGCATCATGGTTAAGGTCTTAGACTCTTACTCTGGACTAATGGTTAAGGTCTTAAATCTTACTCTGGGCTAATGGTTAAGGTCTTAACTCTTACTCTGGACTAATGGTTAAGGTCTTATCACCTCCTCTAGACTAATGGTTAAGGTCTTAGACTCTTACTCTGGCATCATGGATAAGGTCTTAGACTCTTACTCTGGACTACTGGTTAATGTCTTAGCTCTTACTCTGGCATCATGGTTAAGGTCTTAACTCTCTCTCTGGCATCATTGTTAAGGTCTTAACTCTTACTCTGTACTCATGGTTAAGGTCTTAACTCTTACTCTGGCTTCATGGTTAAGGTCTTAACTCTTACTCTGGACTAATGGTTAAGGTCTTAACTCTTACTCTGGACTAATGGTTAAGGTCTTAACTCTTACTCTGGCATCATGGTTAAAGTCTTAACTCTTACTCTGGACTAATGGTTAAGGTCTTAACTCTTACTCTGGACTAATGGTTAAGGTCTTAACTCTTACTCTGGACTAATGGTTAAGGTCTTAACTCTTACTCTGGCATCATGGTTAAGGTCTTAGACTCTTACTCTGGACTAATGGTTAAGGTCTTAACTCTTACTCTGGGCTAATGGTTAAGGTCTTAACTCTTACTCTGGACTAATGGTTAAGGTCTTATCTCTTCCTCTAGACTAATGGTTAAGGTCTTAGACTCTTACTCTGGCATCATGGATAAGGTCTTAGACTCTTACTCTGGACTACTGGTTAATGTCTTAGCTCTTACTCTGGCATCATGGTTAAGGTCTTAACTCTCACTGTGGCATCATTGTTAAGGTCTTAACTCTTACTCTGTACTCATGGTTAAGGTCTTAACTCTTACTCTGGCTTCATGGTTAATGTCTTAACTCTTACTCTGGACTAATGGTTAAGGTCTTAACTCTTACTCTGGACTAATGGTTAAGGTCTTAACTCTTACTCTGGCATCATGGTTAAGGTCTTAACTCTTACTCTGGACTAATGGTTAAGGTCTTAACCCTTACTCTGGACTAATGGTTAAGGTCTTAACTCTTACTCTGGCATCATGGTTAAGGTCTTAGACTCTTACGCTGGACTAATGGTTAAGGTCTTAACTCTTACTCTGGCATCATGGTTAAGGTCTTAACTCTTACTCTGGACTAATGGTTAAGGTCTTAGACTCTTACTCTGGACTAATGGTTAAGGTCTTAACTCTTTCTCTGGGCTAATGGTTAAGGTCTTAGACTCTTACTCTGGCATCATGGTTAAGGTCTTAGACTCTTACTCTGGCATCAAGGTTAAGGTCTTAACTCTTACTCTGGCATCATGGTTAAGGTCTTAACTCTTACTCTGGACTAATGGTTAAGGTCTGAACTCTTACTCTGGACTAATGGTTAAGGTCTTAACTCTTACTCTGGACTAATGGTTAAGGTCTTAGACTCTTACTCTCGACTAATGGTTAAGGTCTTAACTCTTACTCTGGTATCATGGTTAAGGTCTTAGACTCTTACTCTGGAATAATGGTTAAGGTCTTAACGCTTACTCTGGGCTAATGGTTAAGGTCTTAGACTCTTACTCTGGCATCATGGTTAAGGTCTTAGACTCTTACTCTGGCATCAAGGTTAAGGTCTTAACTCTTACTCTGGCATCATGGTTAAGGTCTTAGACTCTTACTCTGGCATCAAGGTTAAGGTCTTAACTCTTACTCTGGCATCATGGTTAAGGTCTTAGACTCTTACTCTGGCATCAAGGTTAAGGTCTTAACTCTTACTCTGGCATCATGGTTAAGGTCTTAACTCTTACTCTGGCATCATGGTTAAGGTCTTAACTCTTACTCTGGACTAATGGTTAAGGTCTTAACACTTACTCTGGATTAATGGTTAAGATCTTAACTCTTACTCTGGCATCATCGTTAAGGTCTTAACTCTTACTCTGGCATCATGGTTAAGGTCTTAGACTCTTACTCTGGACTAATGGTTAAGGTCTTAACTCTTGCTCTGGACTAATGGTTAAGGTCTTAACTCTTACTCTGGCATCATGTTTAAGGTCTTAGACTCTTACTCTGGCATCATGGTAAAGGTCTTAACTCTGGCATGCATCATGGTTAAGGTCTTAACTCTTACTCTGGACTAATGGTTAAGGTCTGAACTCTTACTCTGGACTAATGGTTAAGGTCTTAACTTTTACTCTGGCATCATGGTTAAGGTCTTAACTCTTCCTCTGGACTAATGGTTAAGGTCTTAACTCTTACTCTGGACTAATGGTTAAGGTCTTAGACTCTTACTCTCGACTAATGGTTAAGGTCTTAACTTTTACTCTGGCATCATGGTTAAGGTCTTAACTCTTACTCTGGACTAATGGTTAAGGTCTTAACTCATACTCTGGACTAATGGTTAAGGTCTTAGACTCTTACTCTGGACTAATGGTTAAGGTCTTAACTCTTACTCTGGACTAATGGTTAAGGTCTTAACTCTTACTCTGGCATCATGGTTAAGGTCTTAACTCTTACTCTGGACTAATGGTTAAGGTCTTAACTCTTACTCTTGACTAATGGTTAAGGTCTTAACTCTTACTCCGGACTAATGGTTAAGGTCTTAGACTCTTACGCTGGCATCATGGTTAAGGTCTTAACTCTTACTCTGGCATCATCGTTAAGGTCTTAACTCTTACTCTGGCATCATGGTTAAGGTCTTAACTCTTACTCTGGACTAATGGTTAAGGTCTTAACTCTTACTCTGGCATCATGGTTAAGGTCTTAGACTCTTACTCTGGACTAATGGTTAAGGTCTTAAATCTTACTCTGGGCTAATGGTTAAGGTCTTAACTCTTACTCTGGACTAATGGTTAAGGTCTTATCACCTCCTCTAGACTAATGGTTAAGGTCTTAGACTCTTACTCTGGCATCATGGATAAGGTCTTAGACTCTTACTCTGGACTACTGGTTAATGTCTTAGCTCTTACTCTGGCATCATGGTTAAGGTCTTAACTCTCTCTCTGGCATCATTGTTAACGTCTTAACTCTTACTCTGTACTCATGGTTAAGGTCTTAACTCTTACTCTGGCTTCATGGTTAAGGTCTTAACTCTTACTCTGGACTAATGGTTAAGGTCTTAACTCTTACTCTGGACTAATGGTTAAGGTCTTAACTCTTACTCCGGCATCATGGTTAAAGTCTTAACTCTTACTCTGGACTAATGGTTAAGGTCTTAACTCTTACTCTGGACTAATGGTTAAGGTCTTAACTCTTACTCTGGACTAATGGTTAAGGTCTTAACTCTTACTCTGGCATCATGGTTAAGGTCTTAGACTCTTACTCTGGACTAATGGTTAAGGTCTTAACTCTTACTCTGGGCTAATGGTTAAGGTCTTAACTCTTACTCTGGACTAATGGTTAAGGTCTTATCTCTTCCTCTAGACTAATGGTTAAGGTCTTAGACTCTTACTCTGGCATCATGGATAAGGTCTTAGACTCTTACTCTGGACTACTGGTTAATGTCTTAGCTCTTACTCTGGCATCATGGTTAAGGTCTTAACTCTCACTGTGGCATCATTGTTAAGGTCTTAACTCTTACTCTGTACTCATGGTTAATGTCTTAACTCTTACTCTGGCTTCATGGTTAATGTCTTAACTCTTACTCTGGAGTAATGGTTAAGGTCTTAACTCTTACTCTGGCATCATGGTTAAGGTCTTAACTCTTACTCTGGACTAATGGTTAAGGTCTTAACTCTTACTCTGGACTAATGGTTAAGGTCTTAACTCTTACTCTGGCATCATGGTTAAGGTCTTAGACTCTTACGCTGGACTAATGGTTAAGGTCTTAACTCTTACTCTGGCATCATGGTTAAGGTCTTAACTCTTACTCTGGACTAATGGTTAAGGTCTTAGACTCTTACTCTGGACTAATGGTTAAGGTCTTAATTCTTTCTCTGGGCTAATGGTTAAGGTCTTAGACTCTTACTCTGGCATCATGGTTAAGGTCTTAGACTCTTACTCTGGCATCAAGGTTAAGGTCTTAACTCTTACTCTGGCATCATGGTTAAGGTCTTAACTCTTACTCTGGACTAATGGTTAAGGTCTGAACTCTTACTCTGGACTAATGGTTAAGGTCTTAACTCTTACTCTGGACTAATGGTTAAGGTCTTAACTCTTACTCTGGACTAATGGTTAAGGTCTTAACTCTTACTCTGGCATCATGGTTAAGGTCTTAGACTCTTACTCTGGACTAATGGTTAAGGTCTTAACTCTTACTCTGGGCTAATGGTTAAGGTCTTAACTCTTACTCTGGACTAATGGTTAAGGTCTTATCTCTTCCTCTAGACTAATGGTTAAGGTCTTAGACTCTTACTCTGGCATCATGGATAAGGTCTTAGACTCTTACTCTGGACTACTGGTTAATGTCTTAGCTCTTACTCTGGCATCATGGTTAAGGTCTTAACTCTCACTGTGGCATCATTGTTAAGGTCTTAACTCTTACTCTGTACTCATGGTTAAGGTCTTAACTCTTACTCTGGCTTCATGGTTAATGTCTTAACTCTTACTCTGGACTAATGGTTAAGGTCTTAACTCTTACTCTGGACTAATGGTTAAGGTCTTAACTCTTACTCTGGCATCATGGTTAAGGTCTTAACTCTTACTCTGGACTAATGGTTAAGGTCTTAACCCTTACTCTGGACTAATGGTTAAGGTCTTAACTCTTACTCTGGCATCATGGTTAAGGTCTTAGACTCTTACGCTGGACTAATGGTTAAGGTCTTAACTCTTACTCTGGCATCATGGTTAAGGTCTTAACTCTTACTCTGGACTAATGGTTAAGGTCTTAGACTCTTACTCTGGACTAATGGTTAAGGTCTTAACTCTTTCTCTGGGCTAATGGTTAAGGTCTTAGACTCTTACTCTGGCATCATGGTTAAGGTCTTAGACTCTTACTCTGGCATCAAGGTTAAGGTCTTAACTCTTACTCTGGCATCATGGTTAAGGTCTTAACTCTTACTCTGGACTAATGGTTAAGGTCTGAACTCTTACTCTGGACTAATGGTTAAGGTCTTAACTCTTACTCTGGACTAATGGTTAAGGTCTTAGACTCTTACTCTCGACTAATGGTTAAGGTCTTAACTCTTACTCTGGTATCATGGTTAAGGTCTTAGACTCTTACTCTGGAATAATGGTTAAGGTCTTAACGCTTACTCTGGGCTAATGGTTAAGGTCTTAGACTCTTACTCTGGCATCATGGTTAAGGTCTTAGACTCTTACTCTGGCATCAAGGTTAAGGTCTTAACTCTTACTCTGGCATCATGGTTAAGGTCTTAGACTCTTACTCTGGCATCAAGGTTAAGGTCTTAACTCTTACTCTGGCATCATGGTTAAGGTCTTAGACTCTTACTCTGGCATCAAGGTTAAGGTCTTAACTCTTACTCTGGCATCATGGTTAAGGTCTTAACTCTTACTCTGGCATCATGGTTAAGGTCTTAACTCTTACTCTGGACTAATGGTTAAGGTCTTAACACTTACTCTGGATTAATGGTTAAGATCTTAACTCTTACTCTGGCATCATCGTTAAGGTCTTAACTCTTACTCTGGCATCATGGTTAAGGTCTTAGACTCTTACTCTGGACTAATGGTTAAGGTCTTAACTCTTGCTCTGGACTAATGGTTAAGGTCTTAACTCTTACTCTGGCATCATGTTTAAGGTCTTAGACTCTTACTCTGGCATCATGGTAAAGGTCTTAACTCTGGCATGCATCATGGTTAAGGTCTTAACTCTTACTCTGGACTAATGGTTAAGGTCTGAACTCTTACTCTGGACTAATGGTTAAGGTCTTAACTTTTACTCTGGCATCATGGTTAAGGTCTTAACTCTTCCTCTGGACTAATGGTTAAGGTCTTAACTCTTACTCTGGACTAATGGTTAAGGTCTTAGACTCTTACTCTCGACTAATGGTTAAGGTCTTAACTTTTACTCTGGCATCATGGTTAAGGTCTTAACTCTTACTCTGGACTAATGGTTAAGGTCTTAACTCATACTCTGGACTAATGGTTAAGGTCTTAGACTCTTACTCTGGACTAATGGTTAAGGTCTTAACTCTTACTCTGGACTAATGGTTAAGGTCTTAACTCTTACTCTGGCATCATGGTTAAGGTCTTAACTCTTACTCTGGACTAATGGTTAAGGTCTTAACTCTTACTCTTGACTAATGGTTAAGGTCTTAACTCTTACTCCGGACTAATGGTTAAGGTCTTAGACTCTTACGCTGGCATCATGGTTAAGGTCTTAACTCTTACTCTGGCATCATCGTTAAGGTCTTAACTCTTACTCTGGCATCATGGTTAAGGTCTTAACTCTTACTCTGGACTAATGGTTAAGGTCTTAACTCTTACTCTGGCATCATGGTTAAGGTCTTAGACTCTTACTCTGGACTAATGGTTAAGGTCTTAAATCTTACTCTGGGCTAATGGTTAAGGTCTTAACTCTTACTCTGGACTAATGGTTAAGGTCTTATCACCTCCTCTAGACTAATGGTTAAGGTCTTAGACTCTTACTCTGGCATCATGGATAAGGTCTTAGACTCTTACTCTGGACTACTGGTTAATGTCTTAGCTCTTACTCTGGCATCATGGTTAAGGTCTTAACTCTCTCTCTGGCATCATTGTTAACGTCTTAACTCTTACTCTGTACTCATGGTTAAGGTCTTAACTCTTACTCTGGCTTCATGGTTAAGGTCTTAACTCTTACTCTGGACTAATGGTTAAGGTCTTAACTCTTACTCTGGACTAATGGTTAAGGTCTTAACTCTTACTCCGGCATCATGGTTAAAGTCTTAACTCTTACTCTGGACTAATGGTTAAGGTCTTAACTCTTACTCTGGACTAATGGTTAAGGTCTTAACTCTTACTCTGGACTAATGGTTAAGGTCTTAACTCTTACTCTGGCATCATGGTTAAGGTCTTAGACTCTTACTCTGGACTAATGGTTAAGGTCTTAACTCTTACTCTGGGCTAATGGTTAAGGTCTTAACTCTTACTCTGGACTAATGGTTAAGGTCTTATCTCTTCCTCTAGACTAATGGTTAAGGTCTTAGACTCTTACTCTGGCATCATGGATAAGGTCTTAGACTCTTACTCTGGACTACTGGTTAATGTCTTAGCTCTTACTCTGGCATCATGGTTAAGGTCTTAACTCTCACTGTGGCATCATTGTTAAGGTCTTAACTCTTACTCTGTACTCATGGTTAATGTCTTAACTCTTACTCTGGCTTCATGGTTAATGTCTTAACTCTTACTCTGGAGTAATGGTTAAGGTCTTAACTCTTACTCTGGCATCATGGTTAAGGTCTTAACTCTTACTCTGGACTAATGGTTAAGGTCTTAACTCTTACTCTGGACTAATGGTTAAGGTCTTAACTCTTACTCTGGCATCATGGTTAAGGTCTTAGACTCTTACGCTGGACTAATGGTTAAGGTCTTAACTCTTACTCTGGCATCATGGTTAAGGTCTTAACTCTTACTCTGGACTAATGGTTAAGGTCTTAGACTCTTACTCTGGACTAATGGTTAAGGTCTTAACTCTTTCTCTGGGCTAATGGTTAAGGCTCTAGACTCTTACTCTGGCATCATGGTTAAGGTCTTAGACTCTTACTCTGGCATCAAGGTTAAGGTCTTAACTCTTACTCTGGCATCATGGTTAAGGTCTTAACTCTTACTCTGGACTAATGGTTAAGGTCTGAACTCTTACTCTGGACTAATGGTTAAGGTCTTAACTCTTACTCTGGACTAATGGTTAAGGTCTTAGACTCTTACTCTCGACTAATGGTTAAGGTCTTAACTCTTACTCTGGTATCATGGTTAAGGTCTTAGACTCTTTCTCTGGAATAATGGTTAAGGTCTTAACGCTTACTCTGGGCTAATGGTTAAGGTCTTAAACTCTTACTCTGGCATCATGGTTAAGGTCTTAGACTCTTACTCTGGCATCAAGGTTAAGGTCTTAACTCTTACTCTGGCATCATGGTTAAGGTCTTAGACTCTTTCTCTGGCATCAAGGTTAAGGTCTTAACTCTTACTCTGGCATCATGGTTAAGGTCTTAACTCTTACTCTGGCATCATGGTTAAGGTCTTAACTCTTACTCTGGACTAATGGTTAAGGTCTTAACACTTACTCTGGATTAATGGTTAAGATCTTAACTCTTACTCTGGCATCATCGTTAAGGTCTTGACTCTTACTCTGGCATCATGGTTAAGGTCTTAGACTCTTACTCTGGACTAATGGTTAAGGTCTTAACTCTTGCTCTGGACTAATGGTTAAGGTCTTAACTCTTACTCTGGCATCATCGTTAAGGTCTTAACACTTACTCTGGCATCATGGTTAAGGTCTTAACTCTTACTCTGGACTAATGGTTAAGGTCTTAACTCTTACTCTGGCATCATGGTTAAGGTCTTAGACTCATACTATGGCATCATGGTTAAGGTCTTAACTCTTACTCTGGACTAATGGTTAAGGTCTTAACTCTTACTCTGGCATCACAGTTAAGGTCTTAACTCTTACTCTGGACTAATGGTTAAGGTCTTAACTCTTACTCTGGACTAATGGTTAAGGTCTTAACTCTTACTCTGGCATCATGGTTAAGGTCTTAACTCTGGCATCATGGTTAAGGTCTTAACTCTTACTCTGGACTAATGGTTAAGGTCTTAACTCTTACTCTGGCATCATGGTTAAGGTCTTAGACTCATACTATGGCATCATGGTTAAGGTCTTAACTCTTACTCTGGACTAATGGTTAAGGTCTTAACTCTTACTCTGGCATCATGGTTAAGGTCTTAACTCTTACTCTGGACTAATGGTTAAGGTCTTAACTCTTACTCTGGCATCATGGTTAAGGTCTTAACACTTACTCTGGACTAATGGTTAAGGTATTAACTCTTACTCTGGCATCATCGTTAAGGTCTTAACTCTTACTCTGGCATCATGGTTAAGGTCTTAGACTCTTACTCTGGACTAATGGTTAAGGTCTTAACTCTTACTCTGGACTAATGGTTAAGGTCTTAACTCTTACTCTGGGATCATCGTTAAGGTCTTAACTCTTACTCTGGCATCATGGTTAAGGTCTTAACTCTTACTCTGGACTAATGGTTAAGGTCTTAACTCTTACTCTGGACTAATGGTTAAGATCTTAACTCTTACTCTGGCATCATGGTTAAGGTCTTAACTCTTACTCTGGACTAATGGTTAAGGTCTTAACTCTAACTCTTGACTAATGGTTAAGGTCTTAACTCTTACTCCGGACTAATGGTTAAGGTCTTAGACTCTTACGCTGGCATCATGGTTAAGGTCTTAACTCTTACTCTGGCATCATCGTTAAGGTCTTAACTCTTACTCTGGCATCATGGTTAAGGTCTTAACTCTTACTCTGGACTAATGGTTAAGGTCTTAACTCTTACTCTGGCATCATGGTTAAGGTCTTAGACTCTTACTCTGGACTAATGGTTAAGGTCTTAAATCTTACTCTGGGCTAATGGTTAAGGTCTTAACTCTTACTCTGGACTAATGGTTAAGGTCTTATCACCTCCTCTAGACTAATGGTTAAGGTCTTAGACTCTTACTCTGGCATCATGGATAAGGTCTTAGACTCTTACTCTGGACTACTGGTTAATGTCTTAGCTCTTACTCTGGCATCATGGTTAAGGTCTTAACTCTCTCTCTGGCATCATTGTTAAGGTCTTAACTCTTACTCTGGACTAATGGTTAAGGTCTTAACTCTTACTCTGGCATCATGGTTAAGGTCTTAACACTTACTCTGGACTAATGGTTAAGGTATTAACTCTTACTCTGGCATCATCGTTAAGGTCTTAACTCTTACTCTGGCATCATGGTTAAGGTCTTAGACTCTTACTCTGGACTAATGGTTAAGGTCTTAACTCTTACTCTGGACTAATGGTTAAGGTCTTAACTCTTACTCTGGGATCATCGTTAAGGTCTTAACTCTTACTCTGGCATCATGGTTAAGGTCTTAACTCTTACTCTGGACTAATGGTTAAGGTCTTAACTCTTACTCTGGACTAATGGTTAAGATCTTAACTCTTACTCTGGCATCATGGTTAAGGTCTTAACTCTTACTCTGGACTAATGGTTAAGGTCTTAACTCTAACTCTTGACTAATGGTTAAGGTCTTAACTCTTACTCCGGACTAATGGTTAAGGTCTTAGACTCTTACGCTGGCATCATGGTTAAGGTCTTAACTCTTACTCTGGCATCATCGTTAAGGTCTTAACTCTTACTCTGGCATCATGGTTAAGGTCTTAACTCTTACTCTGGACTAATGGTTAAGGTCTTAACTCTTACTCTGGCATCATGGTTAAGGTCTTAGACTCTTACTCTGGACTAATGGTTAAGGTCTTAAATCTTACTCTGGGCTAATGGTTAAGGTCTTAACTCTTACTCTGGACTAATGGTTAAGGTCTTATCACCTCCTCTAGACTAATGGTTAAGGTCTTAGACTCTTACTCTGGCATCATGGATAAGGTCTTAGACTCTTACTCTGGACTACTGGTTAATGTCTTAGCTCTTACTCTGGCATCATGGTTAAGGTCTTAACTCTCTCTCTGGCATCATTGTTAAGGTCTTAACTCTTACTCTGTACTCATGGTTAAGGTCTTAACTCTTACTCTGGCTTCATGGTTAAGGTCTTAACTCTTACTCTGGACTAATGGTTAAGGTCTTAACTCTTACTCTGGACTAATGGTTAAGGTCTTAACTCTTACTCTGGCATCATGGTTAAAGTCTTAACTCTTACTCTGGACTAATGGTTAAGGTCTTAACTCTTACTCTGGACTAATGGTTAAGGTCTTAACTCTTACTCTGGACTAATGGTTAAGGTCTTAACTCTTACTCTGGCATCATGGTTAAGGTCTTAGACTCTTACTCTGGACTAATGGTTAAGGTCTTAACTCTTACTCTGGGCTAATGGTTAAGGTCTTAACTCTTACTCTGGACTAATGGTTAAGGTCTTATCTCTTCCTCTAGACTAATGGTTAAGGTCTTAGACTCTTACTCTGGCATCATGGATAAGGTCTTAGACTCTTACTCTGGACTACTGGTTAATGTCTTAGCTCTTACTCTGGCATCATGGTTAAGGTCTTAACTCTCACTGTGGCATCATTGTTAAGGTCTTAACTCTTACTCTGTACTCATGGTTAAGGTCTTAACTCTTACTCTGGCTTCATGGTTAATGTCTTAACTCTTACTCTGGACTAATGGTTAAGGTCTTAACTCTTACTCTGGACTAATGGTTAAGGTCTTAACTCTTACTCTGGCATCATGGTTAAGGTCTTAACTCTTACTCTGGACTAATGGTTAAGGTCTTAACCCTTACTCTGGACTAATGGTTAAGGTCTTAACTCTTACTCTGGCATCATGGTTAAGGTCTTAGACTCTTACGCTGGACTAATGGTTAAGGTCTTAACTCTTACTCTGGCATCATGGTTAAGGTCTTAACTCTTTCTCTGGGCTAATGGTTAAGGTCTTAGACTCTTACTCTGGACTAATGGTTAAGGTCTTAACTCTTTCTCTGGGCTAATGGTTAAGGTCTTAGACTCTTACTCTGGCATCATGGTTAAGGTCTTATACTCTTACTCTGGCATCAAGGTTAAGGTCTTAACTCTTACTCTGGCATCATGGTTAAGGTCTTAACTCTTACTCTGGACTAATGGTTAAGGTCTGAACTCTTACTCTGGACTAATGGTTAAGGTCTTAACTCTTACTCTGGACTAATGGTTAAGGTCTTAGACTCTTACTCTCGACTAATGGTTAAGGTCTTAACTCTTACTCTGGTATCATGGTTAAGGTCTTAGACTCTTACTCTGGAATAATGGTTAAGGTCTTAACGCTTACTCTGGGCTAATGGTTAAGGTCTTAGACTCTTACTCTGGCATCATGGTTAAGGTCTTAGACTCTTACTCTGGCATCAAGGTTAAGGTCTTAACTCTTACTCTGGCATCATGGTTAAGGTCTTAGACTCTTACTCTGGCATCAAGGTTAAGGTCTTAACTCTTACTCTGGCATCATGGTTAAGGTCTTAACTCTTACTCTGGCATCATGGTTAAGGTCTTAACTCTTACTCTGGACTAATGGTTAAGGTCTTAACACTTACTCTGGATTAATGGTTAAGATCTTAACTCTTACTCTGGCATCATCGTTAAGGTCTTAACTCTTACTCTGGCATCATGGTTAAGGTCTTAGACTCTTACTCTGGACGAATGGTTAAGGTCTTAACTCTTGCTCTGGACTAATGGTTAAGGTCTTAACTCTTACTCTGGCATCATGTTTAAGGTCTTAGACTCTTACTCTGGCATCATGGTAAAGGTCTTAACTCTGGCATGCATCATGGTTAAGGTCTTAACTCTTACTCTGGACTAATGGTTAAGGTCTGAACTCTTACTCTGGACTAATGGTTAAGGTCTTAACTTTTACTCTGGCATCATGGTTAAGGTCTTAACTCTTCCTCTGGACTAATGGTTAAGGTCTTAACTCTTACTCTGGACTAATGGTTAAGGTCTTAGACTCTTACTCTCGACTAATGGTTAAGGTCTTAACTTTTACTCTGGCATCATGGTTAAGGTCTTAACTCTTACTCTGGACTAATGGTTAAGGTCTTAACTCATACTCTGGACTAATGGTTAAGGTCTTAGACTCTTACTCTGGACTAATGGTTAAGGTCTTAACTCTTACTCTGGACTAATGGTTAAGGTCTTAACTCTTACTCTGGCATCATGGTTAAGGTCTTAACTCTTACTCTGGACTAATGGTTAAGGTCTTAACTCTTACTCTTGACTAATGGTTAAGGTCTTAACTCTTACTCCGGACTAATGGTTAAGGTCTTAGACTCTTACGCTGGCATCATGGTTAAGGTCTTAACTCTTACTCTGGCATCATCGTTAAGGTCTTAACTCTTACTCTGGCATCATGGTTAAGGTCTTAACTCTTACTCTGGACTAATGGTTAAGGTCTTAACTCTTACTCTGGCATCATGGTTAAGGTCTTAGACTCTTACTCTGGACTAATGGTTAAGGTCTTAAATCTTACTCTGGGCTAATGGTTAAGGTCTTAACTCTTACTCTGGACTAATGGTTAAGGTCTTATCACCTCCTCTAGACTAATGGTTAAGGTCTTAGACTCTTACTCTGGCATCATGGATAAGGTCTTAGACTCTTACTCTGGACTACTGGTTAATGTCTTAGCTCTTACTCTGGCATCATGGTTAAGGTCTTAACTCTCTCTCTGGCATCATTGTTAACGTCTTAACTCTTACTCTGTACTCATGGTTAAGGTCTTAACTCTTACTCTGGCTTCATGGTTAAGGTCTTAACTCTTACTCTGGACTAATGGTTAAGGTCTTAACTCTTACTCTGGACTAATGGTTAAGGTCTTAACTCTTACTCCGGCATCATGGTTAAAGTCTTAACTCTTACTCTGGACTAATGGTTAAGGTCTTAACTCTTACTCTGGACTAATGGTTAAGGTCTTAACTCTTACTCTGGACTAATGGTTAAGGTCTTAACTCTTACTCTGGCATCATGGTTAAGGTCTTAGACTCTTACTCTGGACTAATGGTTAAGGTCTTAACTCTTACTCTGGGCTAATGGTTAAGGTCTTAACTCTTACTCTGGACTAATGGTTAAGGTCTTATCTCTTCCTCTAGACTAATGGTTAAGGTCTTAGACTCTTACTCTGGCATCATGGATAAGGTCTTAGACTCTTACTCTGGACTACTGGTTAATGTCTTAGCTCTTACTCTGGCATCATGGTTAAGGTCTTAACTCTCACTGTGGCATCATTGTTAAGGTCTTAACTCTTACTCTGTACTCATGGTTAATGTCTTAACTCTTACTCTGGCTTCATGGTTAATGTCTTAACTCTTACTCTGGAGTAATGGTTAAGGTCTTAACTCTTACTCTGGACTAATGGTTAAGGTCTTAACTCTTACTCTGGCATCATGGTTAAGGTCTTAACTCTTACTCTGGACTAATGGTTAAGGTCTTAACTCTTACTCTGGACTAATGGTTAAGGTCTTAACTCTTACTCTGGCATCATGGTTAAGGTCTTAGACTCTTACGCTGGACTAATGGTTAAGGTCTTAACTCTTACTCTGGCATCATGGTTAAGGTCTTAACTCTTACTCTGGACTAATGGTTAAGGTCTTAGACTCTTACTCTGGACTAATGGTTAAGGTCTTAACTCTTTCTCTGGGCTAATGGTTAAGGTCTTAGACTCTTACTCTGGCATCATGGTTAAGGTCTTAGACTCTTACTCTGGCATCAAGGTTAAGGTCTTAACTCTTACTCTGGCATCATGGTTAAGGTCTTAACTCTTACTCTGGACTAATGGTTAAGGTCTGAACTCTTACTCTGGACTAATGGTTAAGGTCTTAACTCTTACTCTGGACTAATGGTTAAGGTCTTAGACTCTTACTCTCGACTAATGGTTAAGGTCTTAACTCTTCCTCTGGTATCATGGTTAAGGTCTTAGACTCTTTCTCTGGAATAATGGTTAAGGTCTTAACGCTTACTCTGGGCTAATGGTTAAGGTCTTAAACTCTTACTCTGGCATCATGGTTAAGGTCTTAGACTCTTACTCTGGCATCAAGGTTAAGGTCTTAACTCTTACTCTGGCATCATGGTTAAGGTCTTAGACTCTTTCTCTGGCATCAAGGTTAAGGTCTTAACTCTTACTCTGGCATCATGGTTAAGGTCTTAACTCTTACTCTGGCATCATGGTTAAGGTCTTAACTCTTACTCTGGACTAATGGTTAAGGTCTTAACACTTACTCTGGATTAATGGTTAAGATCTTAACTCTTACTCTGGCATCATCGTTAAGGTCTTGACTCTTACTCTGGCATCATGGTTAAGGTCTTAGACTCTTACTCTGGACTAATGGTTAAGGTCTTAACTCTTGCTCTGGACTAATGGTTAAGGTCTTAACTCTTACTCTGGCATCATCGTTAAGGTCTTAACACTTACTCTGGCATCATGGTTAAGGTCTTAACTCTTACTCTGGACTAATAGTTAAGGTCTTAACTCTTACTCTGGACTAATGGTTAAGGTATTAACTCTTACTCTGGCATCATGGTTAAGGTCTTAACTCTGGCATCATGGTTAAGGTCTTAACTCTTACTCTGGACTAATGGTTAAGGTCTTAACTCTTACTCTGGCATCATGGTTAAGGTCTTAGACTCATACTATGGCATCATGGTTAAGGTCTTAACTCTTACTCTGGACTAATGGTTAAGGTCTTAACTCTTACTCTGGCATCACAGTTAAGGTCTTAACTCTTACTCTGGACTAATGGTTAAGGTCTTAACTCTTACTCTGGACTAATGGTTAAGGTCTTAACTCTTACTCTGGCATCATGGTTAAGGTCTTAACTCTGGCATCATGGTTAAGGTCTTAACTCTTACTCTGGACTAATGGTTAAGGTCTTAACTCTTACTCTGGCATCATGGTTAAGGTCTTAGACTCATACTATGGCATCATGGTTAAGGTCTTAACTCTTACTCTGGACTAATGGTTAAGGTCTTAACTCTTACTCTGGCATCATGGTTAAGGTCTTAACTCTTACTCTGGACTAATGGTTAAGGTCTTAACTCTTACTCTGGCATCATGGTTAAGGTCTTAACACTTACTCTGGACTAATGGTTAAGGTATTAACTCTTACTCTGGCATCATCGTTAAGGTCTTAACTCTTACTCTGGCATCATGGTTAAGGTCTTAGACTCTTACTCTGGACTAATGGTTAAGGTCTTAACTCTTACTCTGGACTAATGGTTAAGGTCTTAACTCTTACTCTGGGATCATCGTTAAGGTCTTAACTCTTACTCTGGCATCATGGTTAAGGTCTTAACTCTTACTCTGGACTAATGGTTAAGGTCTTAACTCTTACTCTGGTCTAATGGTTAAGATCTTAACTCTTACTCTGGCATCATGGTTAAGGTCTTAACTCTGGCATCATGGTTAAGGTCTTAACTCTTACTCTGGACTAATGGTTAAGGTCTTAACTCTTACTCTGGCATCATGGTTAAGGTCTTAGACTCATACTCTGGCATCATGGTTAAGGTCTTAACTCTTACTCTGGACTAATGGTTAAGGTCTTAACTCTTACTCTGGCATCATGGTTAAGGTCTTAGACTCTTACTCTGGACTAATGGTTAAGGTCTTAACGCTTACTCTGGGCTAATGATTAAGGTCTTAACTCTTACTCTGGACTAACGGTTAAGGTCTTATCTCTTACTCTGGACTAATGGTTAAGGTCTTAGACTCTTACTCTGGCATCATGGATAAGGTCTTAGACTCTTCCTCTGGACTACTGGTTAATGTCTTAACTCTTACTCTGGCGTCATGGTTAAGGTCTTAACTCTCACTCTGGCATCATGGTTAAGGTCTTAACTCGTACTCTGGCATCATGGTTAAGGTCTTAGACTCTTACTCTGGACTAATGGTTAAGGTCTTAACTCATACTCTGGACTAATGGTTAAGGTCTTAACTCTTACTCTGGCATCATGGTTAAGGTCTTAACTCTTACTCTGGACTAATGGTTAAGGTCTTAACTCTTACTCTGGCATCAAGGTTGAGGTCTTAACTCTTACTCTGGACTAATGGTTAAGGTCTTAACTCTTACTCTGGCATCATGGTTAAGGTCTTAACACTCTGGATTAATGGTTAAGGTCTTAACTCTTACTCTGGCATCATTGTTAAGGTCTTAACTCTTACTCTGGCATCATGGTTAAGGTCTTAGACTCTTACTCTGGAGTAATGGTTAAGGTCTTAACTCTTACTCTGGACTAATGGTTAAGGTCTTTACTCTTACTCTGGCATCATGGTTAAGGTCTTAACTCTTACTCTGGAATAATAGCTAATGTCTTAACTCTTACTCTGGACTAATGGTTAAGGTCTTAACTCTTACTCTGGCATCATGGTTAAGGTCTTAACTCTGGCATCATGGTTAAGGTCTTAACTCTTACTCTGGACTAATGGTTAAGGTCTTAACTCTTACTCTGGCATCATGGTTAAGGTCTTAGACTCATACTCTGGCATCATGGTTAAGGTCTTAACTCTTACTCTGGACTAATGGTTAAGGTCTTAACTCTTCCTCTGGCATCATGGTTAAGGTCTTAACTCTTACTCTGGCATCATGGTTAAGGTCTTAACTCTTACTCTGGACCAATGGTTAAGGTCTTAACTCTTACTCTGGGCTAATGGTTAAGGTCTTAACTCTTACTCTGGACTAATGGTTAAGGTCTTAGACTCTTACTCTGGCATCATGGATAAGGTCTTAGACTCTTACTCTGGACTACTGGTTAATGTCTTAACTCTTACTCTGGCGTCATGGTTAAGATCTTAACTCTCACTCTGGCATCATGGTTAAGGTCTTAACTCTTACTCTGGCATCATGGTTAAGGTCTTAACACTTACTCTGGACTAATGGTTAAGGTCTTAACTCTTACTCTGGCATCATCGTTAAGGTCTTAACTCTTACTCTGGCATCATCGTTAAGGTCTTAACTCTTACTCTGGACTAATGGTTAAGGTCTTAACTCTTACTCTGGTCTAATGTTTAAGATCTTAACTCTTACTCTGGCATCATGGTAAAGGTCTTAACTCTGGCATCATGGTTAAGGTCTTAACTCTTACTCTGGACTAATGGTTAAGGTCTTAACTCTTACTCTGGCATCATGGTTAAGGTCTTAGACTCATACTCTGGCATCATGGTTAAGGTCTTAACTCTTACTCTGGACTAATGGTTAAGGTCTTAACTCTTACTCTGGCATCATGGTTAAGGTCTTAGACTCTTACTCTGGACTAATGGTTAAGGTCTTAACGCTTACTCTGGGCTAATGATTAAGGTCTTAACTCTTACTCTGGACTAACGGTTAAGGTCTTATCTCTTACTCTGGACTAATGGTTAAGGTCTTAGACTCTTACTCTGGCATCATGGATAAGGTCTTAGACTCTTACTCTGGACTACTGGTTAATGTCTTAACTCTTACTCTGGCGTCATGGTTAAGGTCTTAACTCTCACTCTGGCATCATGGTTAAGGTCTTAACTCTTACTCTGGCATCATGGTTAAGGTCTTAGACTCTTACTCTGGACTAATGGTTAAGGTCTTAACTCATACTCTGGACTAATGGTTAAGGTCTTAACTCTTACTCTGGCATCATGGTTAAGGTCTTAACTCTTACTCTGGACTAATGGTTAAGGTCTTAACTCTTACTCTGGCATCAAGGTTGAGGTCTTAACTCTTACTCTGGACTAATGGTTAAGGTCTTAACTCTTACTCTGGCATCATGGTTAAGGTCTTAACACTCTGGATTAATGGTTAAGGTCTTAACTCTTACTCTGGCATCATTGTTAAAGTCTTAACTCTTACTCTGGCATCATGGTTAAGGTCTTAGACTCTTACTCTGGACTTATGGTTAAGGTCTTAACTCTTACTCTGGACTAATGGTTAAGGTCTTAACTCTTACTCTGGACTAATAGCTAATGTCTTAACTCTTACTCTGGACTAATGGTTAAGGTCTTAACTCTTACTCCGGCATCATGGTTAAGGTCTTAACTCTGGCATCATGGTTAAGGTCTTAACTCTTACTCTGGACTAATGGTTAAGGTCTTAACTCTTACTCTGGCATCATGGTTAAGGTCTTAGACTCATACTCTGGCATCATGGTTAAGGTCTTAACTCTTCCTCTGGCATCATGGTTAAGGTCTTAACTCTTACTCTGGCATCATGGTTAAGGTCTTAACTCTTACTCTGGACCAATAGATAAGGTCTTAACTCTTACTCTGGGCTAATGGTTAAGGTCTTAACTCTTACTCTGGACTAATGGTTAAGGTCTTAGACTCTTACTCTGGCATCATGGATAAGGTCTTAGACTCTTACTCTGGACTACTGGTTAATGTCTTAACTCTTACTCTGGCGTCATGGTTAAGGTCTTAACTCTCACTCTGGCATCATGGTTAAGGTCTTAACTCTTACTCTGGCATCATGGTTAAGGTCTTAACACTTACTCTGGACAAATGGTTAAGGTCTTAACTCTTACTCTGGCATCAAGGTTAAGGTCTTAACTCTTACTCTGGCATCATGGTTAAGGTCTTAACTCTTACTCTGGACTAATGGTTAATGTCTGAACTCTTACTCTGGACTAATGGTTAAGGTCTTAACTCTTACTCTGGACTAATGGTTAAGGTCTTAGACTCTTACTCTCGACTAATGGTTAAGGTCTTAACTCTTACTCTGGTATCATGGTTAAGGTCTTAGACTCTTACTCTGGAATAATGGTTAAGGTCTTAACGCTTACTCTGGGCTAATGGTTAAGGTCTTAGACTCTTACTCTGGCATCATGGTTAAGGTCTTAGACTCTTACTCTGGCATCAAGGTTAAGGTCTTAACTCTTACTCTGGCATCATGGTTAAGGTCTTAGATTCTTACTCTGGACTACTGGTTAATGTCTTAACTCTTACTCTGGCGTCATGGTTAAGGTCTTAACTCTCACTCTGGCATCATGGTTAAGGTCTTAACTCTTACTCTGGCATCATGGTTAAGGTCTTAACACTTACTCTGGACTAATGGTTAAGGTCTTAACTCTTACTCTGGCATCAAGGTTAAGGTCTTAACTCTTACTCTGGCATCATGGTTAAGGTCTTAACTCTTACTCTGGACCAATGGTTAAGGTCTGAACTCTTACTCTGGACTAATGGTTAAGGTCTTAACTCTTACTCTGGACTAATGGTTAAGGTCTTAGACTCTTACTCTCGACTAATGGTTAAGGTCTTAACTCTTACTCTGGTATCATGATTAAGGTCTTAGACTCTTACTCTGGAATAATGGTTAAGGTCTTAACGCTTACTCTGGGCTAATGGTTAAGGTCTTAGACTCTTACTCTGGCATCATGGTTAAGGTCTTAGACTCTTACTCTGGCATCAAGGTTAAGGTCTTAACTCTTACTCTGGCATCATGGTTAAGGTCTTAGACTCTTACTCTGGCATCAAGGTTAAGGTCTTAACTCTTACTCTGGCATCATGGTTAAGGTCTTAACTCTTACTCTGGCATCATGGTTAAGGTCTTAACTCTTACTCTGGACTAATGGTTAAGGTCTTAACACTTACTCTGGATTAATGGTTAAGATCTTAACTCTTACTCTGGCATCATCGTTAAGGTCTTAACTCTTACTCTGGCATCATGGTTAAGGTCTTAGACTCTTACTCTGGACTAATGGTTAAGGTCTTAACTCTTGCTCTGGACTAATGGTTAAGGTCTTAACTCTTACTCTGGCATCATCGTTAAGGTCTTAACACTTACTCTGGCATCATGGTTAAGGTCTTAACTCTTACTCTGGACTAATAGTTAAGGTCTTAACTCTTACTCTGGACTAATGGTTAAGGTATTAACTCTTACTCTGGCATCATGGTTAAGGTCTTAACTCTGGCATCATGGTTAAGGTATTAACTCTTACTCTGGACTAATGGTTAAGGTCTTAACTCTTACTCTGGCATCATGGTTAAGGTCTTAGACTCATACTATGGCATCATGGTTAAGGTCTTAACTCTTACTCTGGACTAATGGTTAAGGTCTTAACTCTTACTCTGGCATCATGGTTAAGGTCTTAACTCTTACTCTGGACTAATGGTTAAGGTATTAACTCTTACTCTGGCATCATCGTTAAGGTCTTAACTCTTACTCTGGCATCATGGTTAAGGTCTTAGACTCTTACTCTGGACTAATGGTTAAGGTCTTAACTCTTACTCTGGACTAATGGTTAAGGTCTTAACTCTTACTCTGGCATCATCGTTAAGGTCTTAACTCTTACTCTGGCATCATGGTTAAGGTCTTAACTCCTACTCTGGACTAATGGTTAAGGTCTTAACTCTTACTCTGGTCTAATGGTTAAGATCTTAACTCTTACTCTGGCATCATGGTTAAGGTCTTAACTCTGGCATCATGGTTAAGGTCTTAACTCTTACTCTGGACTAATGGTTAAGGTCTTAACTCTTACTCTGGCATCATGGTTAAGGTCTTAGACTCATACTCTGGCATCATGGTTAAGGTCTTAACTCTTACTCTGGACTAATGGTTAAGGTCTTAACTCTTACTCTGGCATCATGGTTAAGGTCTTAGACTCTTACTCTGGACTAATGGTTAAGGTCTTAACGCTTACTCTGGGCTAATGATTAAGGTCTTAACTCTTACTCTGGACTCACGGTTAAGGTCTTATCTCTTACTCTGGACTAATGGTTAAGGTCTTAGACTCTTACTCTGGCATCATGGATAAGGTCTTAGACTCTTACTCTGGACTACTGGTTAATGTCTTAACTCTTACTCTGGCGTCATGGTTAAGGTCTTAACTCTCACTCTGGCATCATGGTTAAGGTCTTAACTCTTACTCTGGCATCATGGTTAAGGTCTTAGACTCTTACTCTGGACTAATGGTTAAGGTCTTAACTCATACTCTGGACTAATGGTTAAGGTCTTAACTCTTACTCTGGCATCATGGTTAAGGTCTTAACTCTTACTCTGGACTAATGGTTAAGGTCTTAACTCTTACTCTGGCATCAAGGTTGAGGTCTTAACTCTTACTCTGGACTAATGGTTAAGGTCTTAACTCTTACTCTGGCATCATGGTTAAGGTCTTAACACTCTGGATTAATGGTTAAGGTCTTAACTCTTACTCTGGCATCATTGTTAAGGTCTTAACTCTTACTCTGGCATCATGGTTAAGGTCTTAGACTCTTACTCTGGACTAATGGTTAAGGTCTTAACTCTTACTCTGGACTAATGGTTAAGGTCTAAACTCTTACTCTGGCATCATCGTTAAGGTCTTAACACTTACTCTGGCATCATGGTTAAGGTCTTAACTCTTACTCTGGACTAATAGTTAAGGTCTTAACTCTTACTCTGGACTAATGGTTAAGGTCTTAACTCTTACTCTGGCATCATCGTTAAGGTCTTAACACTTACTCTGGCATCATGGTTAAGGTCTTAACTCTTACTCTGGACTAATGGTTAAGGTCTTAACTCTTACTCTGGCATCATGGTTAAGGTCTTAGACTCATACTCTGGCATCATGGTTAAGGTCTTAATTCTTACTCTGGACTAATGGTTAAGGTCTTATCACCTCCTCTAGACTAATGGTTAAGGTCTTAGACTCTTACTCTGGCATCATGGTTAAGGTCTTAGATTCTTACTCTGGACTACTGGTTAATGTCTTAACTCTTACTCTGGCGTCATGGTTAAGGTCTTAACTCTCACTCTGGCATCATGGTTAAGGTCTTAACTCTTACTCTGGCATCATGGTTAAGGTCTTAACACTTACTCTGGACTAATGGTTAAGGTCTTAACTCTTACTCTGGCATCAAGGTTAAGGTCTTAACTCTTACTCTGGCATCATGGTTAAGGTCTTAACTCTTACTCTGGACCAATGGTTAAGGTCTGAACTCTTACTCTGGACTAATGGTTAAGGTCTTAACTCTTACTCTGGACTAATGGTTAAGGTCTTAGACTCTTACTCTCGACTAATGGTTAAGGTCTTAACTCTTACTCTGGTATCATGATTAAGGTCTTAGACTCTTACTCTGGAATAATGGTTAAGGTCTTAACGCTTACTCTGGGCTAATGGTTAAGGTCTTAGACTCTTACTCTGGCATCATGGTTAAGGTCTTAGACTCTTACTCTGGCATCAAGGTTAAGGTCTTAACTCTTACTCTGGCATCATGGTTAAGGTCTTAGACTCTTACTCTGGCATCAAGGTTAAGGTCTTAACTCTTACTCTGGCATCATGGTTAAGGTCTTAACTCTTACTCTGGCATCATGGTTAAGGTCTTAACTCTTACTCTGGACTAATGGTTAAGGTCTTAACACTTACTCTGGATTAATGGTTAAGATCTTAACTCTTACTCTGGCATCATCGTTAAGGTCTTAACTCTTACTCTGGCATCATGGTTAAGGTCTTAGACTCTTACTCTGGACTAATGGTTAAGGTCTTAACTCTTGCTCTGGACTAATGGTTAAGGTCTTAACTCTTACTCTGGCATCATCGTTAAGGTCTTAACACTTACTCTGGCATCATGGTTAAGGTCTTAACTCTTACTCTGGACTAATAGTTAAGGTCTTAACTCTTACTCTGGACTAATGGTTAAGGTATTAACTCTTACTCTGGCATCATGGTTAAGGTCTTAACTCTGGCATCATGGTTAAGGTATTAACTCTTACTCTGGACTAATGGTTAAGGTCTTAACTCTTACTCTGGCATCATGGTTAAGGTCTTAGACTCATACTATGGCATCATGGTTAAGGTCTTAACTCTTACTCTGGACTAATGGTTAAGGTCTTAACTCTTACTCTGGCATCATGGTTAAGGTCTTAACTCTTACTCTGGACTAATGGTTAAGGTATTAACTCTTACTCTGGCATCATCGTTAAGGTCTTAACTCTTACTCTGGCATCATGGTTAAGGTCTTAGACTCTTACTCTGGACTAATGGTTAAGGTCTTAACTCTTACTCTGGACTAATGGTTAAGGTCTTAACTCTTACTCTGGCATCATCGTTAAGGTCTTAACTCTTACTCTGGCATCATGGTTAAGGTCTTAACTCCTACTCTGGACTAATGGTTAAGGTCTTAACTCTTACTCTGGTCTAATGGTTAAGATCTTAACTCTTACTCTGGCATCATGGTTAAGGTCTTAACTCTGGCATCATGGTTAAGGTCTTAACTCTTACTCTGGACTAATGGTTAAGGTCTTAACTCTTACTCTGGCATCATGGTTAAGGTCTTAGACTCATACTCTGGCATCATGGTTAAGGTCTTAAATCTTACTCTGGACTAATGGTTAAGGTCTTAACTCTTACTCTGGCATCATGGTTAAGGTCTTAGACTCTTACTCTGGACTAATGGTTAAGGTCTTAACGCTTACTCTGGGCTAATGATTAAGGTCTTAACTCTTACTCTGGACTCACGGTTAAGGTCTTATCTCTTACTCTGGACTAATGGTTAAGGTCTTAGACTCTTACTCTGGCATCATGGATAAGGTCTTAGACTCTTACTCTGGACTACTGGTTAATGTCTTAACTCTTACTCTGGCGTCATGGTTAAGGTCTTAACTCTCACTCTGGCATCATGGTTAAGGTCTTAACTCTTACTCTGGCATCATGGTTAAGGTCTTAGACTCTTACTCTGGACTAATGGTTAAGGTCTTAACTCATACTCTGGACTAATGGTTAAGGTCTTAACTCTTACTCTGGCATCATGGTTAAGGTCTTAACTCTTACTCTGGACTAATGGTTAAGGTCTTAACTCTTACTCTGGCATCAAGGTTGAGGTCTTAACTCTTACTCTGGACTAATGGTTAAGGTCTTAACTCTTACTCTGGCATCATGGTTAAGGTCTTAACACTCTGGATTAATGGTTAAGGTCTTAACTCTTACTCTGGCATCATTGTTAAGGTCTTAACTCTTACTCTGGCATCATGGTTAAGGTCTTAGACTCTTACTCTGGACTAATGGTTAAGGTCTTAACTCTTACTCTGGACTAATGGTTAAGGTCTTTACTCTTACTCTGGCATCATGGTTAAGGTCTTAACTCTTACTCTGGACTAATAGCTAATGTCTTAACTCTTACTCTGGACTAATGGTTAAGGTCTTAACTCTTACTCTGGCATCATGGTTAAGGTCTTAACTCTGGCATCATGGTTAAGGTCTTAACTCTTACTCTGGACTAATGGTTAAGGTCTTAACTCTTCCTCTGGCATCATGGTTAAGGTCTTAACTCTTACTCTGGCATCATGGTTAAGGTCTTAACTCTTACTCTGGACCAATGGTTAAGGTCTTAACTCTTACTCTGGGCTAATGGTTAAGGTCTTAACTCTTACTCTGGACTAATGGTTAAGGTCTTAGACTCTTACTCTGGCATCATGGATAAGGTCTTAGACTCTTACTCTGGACTACTGGTTAATGTCTTAACTCTTACTCTGGCGTCATGGTTAAGGTCTTAACTCTCACTCTGGCATCATGGTTAAGGTCTTAACTCTTACTCTGGCATCATGGTTAAGGTCTTAACACTTACTCTGGACTAATGGTTAAGGTCTTAACTCTTACTCTGGCATCATCGTTAAGGTCTTAACTCTTACTCTGGCATCATCGTTAAGGTCTTAACTCTTACTCTGGACTAATGGTTAAGGTCATAACTCTTACTCTGGTCTAATGGTTAAGATCTTAACTCTTACTCTGGCATCATGGTAAAGGTCTTAACTCTGGCATCATGGTTAAGGTCTTAACTCTTACTCTGGACTAATGGTTAAGGTCTTAACTCTTACTCTGGCATCATGGTTAAGGTCTTAGACTCATACTCTGGCATCATGGTTAAGGTCTTAGACTCTTACTCTGGACTAATGGTTAAGGTCTTAACGCTTACTCTGGGCTAATGATTAAGGTCTTAACTCTTACTCTGGACTAACGGTTAAGGTCTTATCTCTTACTCTGGACTAATGGTTAAGGTCTTAGACTCTTACTCTGGCACCATGGATAAGGTCTTAGACTCTTACTCTGGACTACTGGTTAATGTCTTAACTCTTACTCTGGCGTCATGGTTAAGGTCTTAACTCTTACTTTGGCATCATGGTTAAGGTCCTAACACTCTGGATTAATGGTTAAGGTCTTAACTCTTACTCTGGCATCATTGTTAAGGTCTTAACTCTTACTCTGGCATCATGGTTAAGGTCTTAGACTCTTACTATGGACTTATGGTTAAGGTCTTAACTCTTACTCTGGACTAATGGTAAAGGTCTTAACTCTTACTCTGGCATCATGGTTAAGGTCTTAACTCTTACTCTGGACTAATAGCTAATGTCTTAACTCTTACTCTGGACTAATGGTTAAGGTCTTAACTCTTACTCTGGCATCATGGTTAAGGTCTTAACTCTGGCATCATGGTTAAGGTCTTAACTCTTACTCTGGACTAATGGTTAAGGTCTTAACTCTTACTCTGGCATCATGGTTAAGGTCTTAGACTCATACTCTGGCATCATGGTTAAGGTCTTAACTCTTACTCTGGACTAATGGTTAAGGTCTTAACTCTTCCTCTGGCATCATGGTTAAGGTCTTAACTCTTACTCTGGCATCATGGTTAAGGTCTTAACTCTTACTCTGGACCAATGGTTAAGGTCTTAACTCTTACTCTGGGCTAATGGTTAAGGTCTTAACTCTTACTCTGGACTAATGGTTAAGGTCTTAGACTCTTACTCTGGCATCATGGATAAGGTCTTAGACTCTTACTCTGGACTACTGGTTAATGTCTTAACTCTTACTCTGGCGTCATGGTTAAGGTCTTAACTCTCACTCTGGCATCATGGTTAAGGTCTTAACTCTTACTCTGGCATCATGGTTAAGGTCTTAACACTTACTCTGGACTAATGGTTAAGGTCTTAACTCTTACTCTGGCATCATCGTTAAGGTCTTAACTCTTACTCTGGCATCATCGTTAAGGTCTTAACTCTTACTCTGGCATCATGGTTAAGGTCTTAACTATTACTCTGGACTAATGGTTAAGGTCTTAACTCTTACTCTGGCATCATGGTTAAGGTCTTAGACTCATACTCTGGCATCATGGTTAAGGTCTTAACTCTTACTCTGGACTAATGGTTAAGGTCTTAACTCTTCCTCTGGCATCATGGTTAAGGTCTTAGACTCTTACTCTGGACTAATGGTTAAGGTCTTAACTCTTACTCTGGCATCATGGTTAAGGTCTTAACTCTTACTCTGGCATTGTGGTTAAGGTCTTAACTCTTACTCTGGGCTAATGATTAAGGTCTTAACTCTTACTCTGGACTAACGGTTAAGGTCTTATCTCTTACTCTGGACTAATGGTTAAGGTCTTAGACTCTTACTCTGGCATCATGGATAAGGTCTTAGACTCTTACTCTGGACTACTGGTTAATGTCTTAACTCTTACTCTGGCGTCATGGTTAAGGTCTTAACTCTCACTCTGGCATCATGGTTAAGGTCTTAACTCTTACTCTGTACTCATAGTTAAGGTCTTAACTCTTACTCTGGCATCATGGTTAAGGTCTTAACTCTCACTCTGGCATCATGGTTAAGGTCCTAACTCTTACTCTGTACTCATGGTTAAGGTCTTAACTCTTACTCTGACATCATGGTTAAGGTCTTAACTCTTACTCTGGACTAATGGTTAAGGTCTTATCTCTTACTCTGGACTAATGGTTAAGGTCTTAGACTCTTACTCTGGCATCATGAATAAGGTCTTAGACTCTTACTCTGGACTACTGGTTAATGTCTTAACTCTTACTCTGGCATCATGGTTAAGGTCTTAACTCTCACTCTGGCATCATGGTTAAGGTCTTAACTCTTACTCTGTACTCATGGTTAAGGTCTTCACTCTTACTCTGACATCATGGTTAAGGTCTTAACTCTTACTCTGGACTAATGGTTAAGGTCTTAACTCTTACTCTGGACTAATGGTTAAGGTCTTAACTCTTACTCTGGCATCATGGTTAAGGTCTTAACTCTTACTCTGGAATAATGGTTAAGGTCTTAACTCTTACTCTGGACTAATGGTTAAGGTCTTAACTCTTACTCTGGCATCATGTTTAAGGTCTTAGACTCTTACTCTGGCATCAAGGTTAAGGTCTTAACTCTTACTCTGGCATCATGGTTAAGGTCTTAACTCTTACTCTGGACTAATGGTTAAGGTCTGAACTCTTACTCTGGACTAATGGTTAAGGTCTTAACTTTTACTCTGGACTAATCGTTAAGGTCTTAACTCTTACTCTGGACTAATGGTTAAGGTCTTAGACTCTTACTCTCGACTAATGGTTAAGGTCCTAACTCTTACTCTGGCATCATGGTTAAGGTCTTAGACTCTTACTCTGGACTAATGGTTAAGGTCTTAACTCATACTCTGGACTAATGGTTAAGGTCTTAGACTCTTACTCTGGACTAATGGTTAAGGTCTTAACTCTTACTCTGGACTAATGGTTAAGGTCTTAACTCTTACTCTGGACTAATGGTTAAGGTCTTAACTCTTACTCTGGCATCATGGTTAAGGTCTTAACTCTTACTCTGGCATCATTGTTAAGGTCTTAACTCTTACTCTGGCATCATGGTTAAGGTCTTAGACTCTTACTCTGGACTTATGGTTAAGGTCTTAACTCTTACTCTGGACTAATGGTTAAGGTCTTAACTCTTACTCTGGCATCATGGTTAAGGTCTTAACTCTTACTCTGGACTAATGGTTAAGGTCTTGACTCTTACTCTGGCATCATGGTTAAGGTCTTAGACTCATACTCTGGCATCATGGTTAAGGTCTTAACTCTTACTCTGGACTAATGGTTAAGGTCTTAACTCTTCCTCTGGCATCATGGTTAAGGTCTTAGACTCTTACTCTGGACTAATGGTTAAGGTCTTAACTCTTACTCTGGCATCATGGTTAAGGTCTTAACTCTTACTCTGGCATCGTGGTTAAGGTCTTAACTCTTACTCTGGGCTAATGATTAAGGTCTTAACTCTTACTCTGGACTAACGGTTAAGGTCTTATCTCTTACTCTGGACTAATGGTTAAGGTCTTAGACTCTTACTCTGGCATCATGGATAAGGTCTTAGACTCTTACTCTGGACTACTGGTTAATGTCTTAACTCTTACTCTGGCGTCATGGTTAAGGTCTTAACTCTCACTCTGGCATCATGGTTAAGGTCTTAACTCTTACTCTGTACTCATGGTTAAGGTCTTAACTCTTACTCTGGCATCATGGTTAAGGTCTTAACTCTCACTCTGGCATCATGGTTAAGGTCCTAACTCTTACTCTGTACTCATGGTTAAGGTCTTAACTCTTACTCTGGCATCAAGGTTGAGGTCTTAACTCTTACTCTGGACTAATGGTTAAGGTCTTAACTCTTACTCTGGCATCATGGTTAAGGTCTTAACTCTTACTCTGGATTAATGGTTAAGGTCTTAACTCTTACTCTGGCATCATTGTTAAGGTCTTAACTCTTACTCTGGCATCATGGTTAAGGTCTTAGACTCTTACTCTGGACTAATGGTTAAGGTCTTAACTCTTACTCTGGACTAATGGTTAAGGTCTTTACTCTTACTGTGGCATCATGGTTAAGGTCTTAACTCTTACTCTGGACTAATAGCTAATGTCTTAACTCTTACTCTGGACTAATGGTTAAGGTCTTAACTCTTACTCTGGCATCATGGTTAAGGTCTTAACTCTGGCATCATGGTTAAGGTCTTAACTCTTACTCTGGACTAATGGTTAAGGTCTTAACTCTTACTCTGGCGTCATGGTTAAGGTCTTAGACTCATACTCTGGCATCATGGTTAAGGTCTTAACTCTTACTCTGGACTAATGGTTAAGGTCTTAACTCTTCCTCTGGCATCATGGTTAAGGTCTTAACTCTTACTCTGGCATCATGGTTAAGGTCTTAACTCTTACTCTGGACCAATGGTTAAGGTCTTAACTCTTACTCTGGGCTAATGGTTAAGGTCTTAACTCTTACTCTGGACTAATGGTTAAGGTCTTAGACTCTTACTCTGGCATCATGGATAAGTTCTTAGACTCTTACTCTGGACTACTGGTTAATGTCTTAACTCTTACTCTGGCGTCATGGTTAAGGTCTTAACTCTCACTCTGGCATCATGGTTAAGGTCTTAACTCTTACTCTGGCATCATGGTTAAGGTCTTAACACTTACTCTGGACTAATGGTTAAGGTCTGAACTCTTACTCTGGCATCATCGTTAAGGTCTTAACTCTTACTCTGGCATCATCGTTAAGGTCTTAACTCTTACTCTGGACTAATGGTTAAGGTCTTAACTCTTACTCTGGTCTAATGGTTAAGATCTTAACTCTTACTCTGGCATCATGGTAAAGGTCTTAACTCTGGCATCATGGTTAAGGTCTTAACTCTTACTCTGGACTAATGGTTAAGGTCTTAACTCTTACTCTGGCATCATGGTTAAGGTCTTAGACTCATACTCTGGCATCATGGTTAAGGTCTTAACTCTTACTCTGGACTAATGGTTAAGGTCTTAACTCTTACTCTGGCATCATGGTTAAGGTCTTAGACTCTTACTCTGGACAAATGGTTAAGGTCTTAACGCTTACTCTGGGCTAATGATTAAGGTCTTAACTCTTACTCTGGACTAACGGTTAAGGTCTTATCTCTTACTCCGGACTAATGGTTAAGGTCTTAGACTCTTACTCTGGCATCATGGATAAGGTCTTAGACTCTTACTCTGGACTACTGGTTAATGTCTTAACTCTTACTCTGGCGTCATGGTTAAGGTCTTAACTCTCACTCTGGCATCATGGTTAAGGTCTTAACTCTTACTCTGGCATCATGGTTAAGGTCTTAGACTCTTACTCTGGACTAATGGTTAAGGTCTTAACTCATACTCTGGACTAATGGTTAAGGTCTTAACTCTTACTCTGGCATCATGGTTAAGGTCTTAACTCTTACTCTGGACTAATGGTTAAGGTCTTAACTCTTACTCTGGCATCAAGGTTGAGGTCTTAACTCTTACTCTGGACTAATGGTTAAGGTCTTAACTCTTACTCTGGCATCATGGTTAAGGTCTTAACACTCTGGATTAATGGTTAAGGTCTTAACTCTTACTCTGGCATCATTGTTAAGGTCTTAACTCTTACTCTGGCATCATGGTTAAGGTCTTAGACTCTTACTCTGGACTTATGGTTAAGGTCTTAACTCTTACTCTGGACTAATGGTTAAGGTCTTAACTCTTACTCTGGCATCATGGTTAAGGTCTTAACTCTTACTCTGGACTAATAGCTAATGTCTTAACTCTTACTCTGGACTAATGGTTAAGGTCTTAACTCTTACTCTGGCATCATGGTTAAGGTCTTAACTCTGGCATCATGGTTAAGGTCTTAACTCTTACTCTGGACTAATGGTTAAGGTCTTAACTCTTACTCTGGCATCATGGTTAAGGTCTTAGACTCATACTCTGGCATCATGGTTAAGGTCCTAACTCTTACTCTGGACTAATGGTTAAGGTCTTAACTCTTCCTCTGTCATCATGGTTAAGGTCTTAACTCTTACTCTGGCATCATGGTTCAGGTCTTAACTCTTACTCTGGACCAATGGTTAAGGTCTTAACTCTTACTCTGGGCTAATGGTTAAGGTCTTAACTCTTACTCTGGACTAATGGTTAAGGTCTTAGACTCTTACTCTGGCATCATGGATAAGGTCTTAGACTCTTACTCTGGACTACTGGTTAATGTCTTAACTCTTACTCTGGCGTCATGGTTAAGGTCTTAACTCTCACTCTGGCATCATGGTTAAGGTCTTAACTCTTACTCTGGCATCATGGTTAAGGTCTTAACACTTACTCTGGACTAATGGTTAAGGTCTTAACTCTTACTCTGGCATCATCGTTACGGTCTTAACTCTTACTCTGGCATCATGGTTAAGGTCTTAACTCTTACTCTGGCATCATGGTTAAGGTCTTAACTATTACTCTGGACTAATGGTTAAGGTCTTAACTCTTACTCTGGCATCATGGTTAAGGTCTTAGACTCATACTCTGGCATCATGGTTAAGGTCTTAACTCTTACTCTGGACTAATGGTTAAGGTCTTAACTCTTCCTCTGGCATCATGGTTAAGGTCTTAGACTCTTACTCTGGACTAATGGTTAAGGTCTTAACTCTTACTCTGGCATCATGGTTAAGGTCTTAACTCTTACTCTGGCATTGTGGTTAAGGTCTTAACTCTTACTCTGGGCTAATGATTAAGGTCTTAACTCTTACTCTGGACTAACGGTTAAGGTCTTATCTCTTACTCTGGACTAATGGTTAAGGTCTTAGACTCTTACTCTGGCATCATGGATAAGGTCTTAGACTCTTACTCTGGACTACTGGTTAATGTCTTAACTCTTACTATGGCGTCATGGTTAAGGTCTTAACTCTCACTCTGGCATCATGGTTAAGGTCTTAACTCTTACTCTGTACTCATGGTTAAGGTCTTAACTCTTACTCTGGCATCATGGTTAAGGTCTTAACTCTCACTCTGGCATCATGGTTAAGGTCCTAACTCTTACTCTGTACTCATGGTTAAGGTCTTAACTCTTACTCTGACATCATGGTTAAGGTCTTAACTCTTACTCTGGACTAATGGTTAAGGTCTTATCTCTTACTCTGGACTAATGGTTAAGGTCTTAGACTCTTACTCTGGCATCATGAATAAGGTCTTAGACTCTTACTCTGGACTACTGGTTAATGTCTTAACTCTTACTCTGGCATCATGGTTAAGGTCTTAACTCTCACTCTGGCATCATGGTTAAGGTCTTAACTCTTACTCTGTACTCATGGTTAAGGTATTCACTCTTACTCTGACATCATGGTTAAGGTCTTAACTCTTACTCTGGACTAATGGTAAAGGTCTTAACTCTTACTCTGGACTAATGGTTAAGGTCTTAACTCTTACTCTGGCATCATGGTTAAGGTCTTAACTCTTACTCTGGACTAATGGTTAAGGTCTTAACTCTTACTCTGGACTAATGGTTAAGGTCTTAACTCTTACTCTGGGCTAAAGATTAAGGTCTTAACTCTTACTCTGGCATCATGGTTAAGGTCTTAACTCTTACTCTGGCATCATGGTTAAGGTCTTAACTCTCACTCTGGCATCATGGTTAAGGTCTTAACTCTTACTCTGTACTCATGGTTAAGGTATTCACTCTTACTCTGACATCATGGTTAAGGTCTTAACTCTTACTCTGGACTAATGGTTAAGGTCTTAACTCTTACTCTGGCATCATGTTTAAGGTCTTAGACTCTTACTCTGGCATCAATGTTAAGGTCTTAACTCTTACTCTGGCATCATGGTTAAGGTCTTAACTCTTACTCTGGACTAATGGTTAAGGTCTGAACTCTTACTCTGGACTAATGGTTAAGGTCTTAACTTTTACTCTGGACTAATGTTTAAGGTCTTAACTCTTACTCTGGACTAATGGTTAAGGTCTTAGACTCTTACTCTCGACTAATGGTTAAGGTCCTAACTCTTACTCTGGCATCATGGTTAAGGTCTTAGACTCTTACTCTCGACTAATGGTTAAGGTCTTAACTCATACTCTGGACTAATGGTTAAGGTCTTAGACTCTTACTCTGGACTAATGGTTAAGGTCTTAACTCTTACTCTGGACTAATGGTTAAGGTCTTAACTCTTACTCTGGCATCATGGTTAAGGTCTTAACTCTTACTCTGGCATCATTGTTAAGGTCTTAACTCTTACTCTGGCATCATGGTTATGGTCTTAGACTCTTACTCTGGACTTATGGTTAAGGTCTTAACTCTTACTCTGGACTAATGGTTAAGGTCTTAACTCTTACTCTGGCATCATGGTTAAGGTCTTAACTCTTACTCTGGACTAATAGCTAATGTCTTAACTCTTACTCTGGACTAATGGTTAAGGTCTTAACTCTTACTCTGGCATCATGGTTAAGGTCTTAACTCTGGCATCATGGTTAAGGTCTTAACTCTTACTCTGGACTAATGGTTAAGGTCTTAACTCTTACTCTGGCATCATGGTTAAGGTCTTAGACTCATACTCTGGCATCATGGTTAAGGTCTTAACTCTTACTCTGGACTAATGGTTAAGGTCTTAACTCTTCCTCTGGCATCATGGTTAAGGTCTTAACTCTTATTTTGGCATCATGGTTAAGGTCTTAACTCTTACTCTGGACCAATGGTTAAGGTCTTAACTCTTACTCTGGGCTAATGGTTAAGGTCTTAACTCTTACTCTGGACTAATGGTTAAGGTCTTAGACTCTTACTCTGGCATCATGGATAAGGTCTTAGACTCTTACTCTGGACTACTGGTTAATGTCTTAACTCTTACTCTGGCATCATGGTTAAGGTCTTAACTCTCACTCTGGCATCATGGTTAAGGTCTTAACTCTTACTCTGGCATCATGGTTAAGGTCTTAACACTTACTCTGGACTAATGGTTAAGGTCTTAACTCTTACTCTGGCATCATCGTTAAGGTCTTAACTTTTACTCTGGCATCATCGTTAAGGTCTTAACTCTTACTCTGGCATCATGGTTAAGGTCTTAACTCTTACTCTGGACTAATGGTTAAGGTCTTAACTCTTACTCTGTCATCATGGTTAAGGTCTTAGACTCATACTCTGGCATCATGGTTAAGGTCTTAACTCTTACTCTGGACTAATGGTTAAGGTCTTAACTCTTCCTCTGGCATCATGGTTAAGGTCTTAGACTCTTACTCTGGACTAATGTTTAAGGTCTTAACTCTTACTCTGGCATCATGGTTAAGGTCTTAACTCTTACTCTGGGCTAATGATTAAGGTCTTAACTCTTACTCTGGACTAACGGTTAAGTTCTTATCTCTTACTCTGGACTAATGGTTAAGGTCTTAGACTCTTACTCTGGCATCATGGATAAGGTCTTAGACTCTTACTCTGGACTACTGGTTAATGTCTTAACTCTTACTCTGGCGTCATGGTTAAGGTCTTAACTCTCACTCTGGCATCATGGTTAAGGTCTTAACTCTTACTCTGTACTCATGGTTAAGGTCTTAACTCTTACTCTGGCATCATGGTTAAGGTCTTAACTCTCACTCTGGCATCATGGTTAAGGTCCTAACTCTTACTCTGTACTCATGGTTAAGGTCTTAACTCTTCCTCTGGCATCATGGTTAAGGTCTTAGACTCTTACTCTGGACTAATGTTTAAGGTCTTAACTCTTACTCTGGCATCGTGGTTAAGGTCTTAACTCTTACTCTGGGCTAATGATTAAGGTCTTAACTCTTACTCTGGACTAACGGTTAAGGTCTTATCTCTTACTCTGGACTAATGGTTAAGGTCTTAGACTCTTACTCTGGCATCATGGATAAGGTCTTAGACTCTTACTCTGGACTACTGGTTAATGTCTTAACTCTTACTCTGGCGTCATGGTTAAGGTCTTAACTCTCACTCTGGCATCATGGTTAAGGTCTTAACTCTTACTCTGTACTCATGGTTAAGGTCTTAACTCTTACTCTGGCATCATGGTTAAGGTCTTAACTCTCACTCTGGCATCATGGTTAAGGTCCTAACTCTTACTCTGTACTCATGGTTAAGGTCTTAACTCTTACTCTGACATCATGGTTAAGGTCTTAACTCTTACTCTGGACTAATGGTTAAGGTCTTATGTCTTACTCTGGACTAATGGTTAAGGTCTTAGACTCTTACTCTGGCATCATGAATAAGGTCTTAGACTCTTACTCTGGACTACTGGTTAATGTCTTAACTCTTACTCTGGCATCATGGTTAAGGTCTTAACTCTCACTCTGGCATCATGGTTAAGGTCTTAACTCTTACTCTGTACTCATGGTTAAGGTCTTCACTCTTACTCTGACATCATGGTTAAGGTCTTAACTCTTACTCTGGACTAATGGTTAAGGTCTTAACTCTTACTCTGGACTAATGGTTAAGGTCTTAACTCTTACTCTGGCATCATGGTTAAGGTCTTAACTCTTACTCTGGAATAATGGTTAAGGTCTTAACTCTTACTCTGGACTAATGGTTAAGGTCTTAACTCTTACTCTGGCATCATGTTTAAGGTCTTAGACTCTTACTCTGGCATCAAGGTTAAGGTCTTAACTCTTACTCTGGCATCATGGTTAAGGTCTTAACTCTTACTCTGGACTAATGGTTAAGGTCTGAACTCTTACTCTGGACTAATGGTTAAGGTCTTAACTCTTACTCTGGCATCATGTTTAAGGTCTTAGACTCTTACTCTGGCATCAAGGTTAAGGTCTTAACTCTTACTCTGGCATCATGGTTAAGGTCTTAACTCTTACTCTGGACTAATGGTTAAGGTCTGAACTCTTACTCTGGACTAATGGTTAAGGTCTTAACTTTTACTCTGGACTAATGGTTAAGGTCTTAACTCTTACTCTGGACTAATGGTTAAGGTCTTAGACTCTTACTCTCGACTAATGGTTAAGGTCCTAACTCTTACTCTGGCATCATGGTTAAGGTCTTAGACTCTTACTCTCGACTAATGGTTAAGGTCTTAACTCATACTCTGGACTAATGGTTAAGGTCTTAGACTCTTACTCTGGACTAATGGTTAAGGTCTTAACTCTTACTCTGGACTAATGGTTAAGGTCTTAACTCTTACTCTGGCATCATGGTTAAGGTCTTAACTCTTACTCTGGCATCATTGTTAAGGTCTTAACTCTTACTCTGGCATCATGGTTATGGTCTTAGACTCTTACTCTGGACTTATGGTTAAGGTCTTAACTCTTACTCTGGACTAATGGTTAAGGTCTTAACTCTTACTCTGGCATCATGGTTAAGGTCTTAACTCTTACTCTGGACTAATAGCTAATGTCTTAACTCTTACTCTGGACTAATGGTTAAGGTCTTAACTCTTACTCTGGCATCATGGTTAAGGTCTTAACTCTGGCATCATGGTTAAGGTCTTAACTCTTACTCTGGACTAATGGTTAAGGTCTTAACTCTTACTCTGGCATCATGGTTAAGGTCTTAGACTCATACTCTGGCATCATGGTTAAGGTCTTAACTCTTACTCTGGACTAATGGTTAAGGTCTTAACTCTTCCTCTGGCATCATGGTTAAGGTCTTAACTCTTATTTTGGCATCATGGTTAAGGTCTTAACTCTTACTCTGGACCAATGGTTAAGGTCTTAACTCTTACTCTGGCATCATGGTTAAGGTCTTAACTCTTACTCTGGACTAATGGTTATGGTCTTAGACTCTTACTCTGGCATCATGTTTAAGGTCTTACCTCTTACTCTGGTATCATGGCTAAGGTCTTAACTCTTACTCTGGACTAATGGTTAAGGTCTTAACTCTTACTCTGGCATCATGGTTAAGGTCTTAGACTCATACTCTGGCATCATGGTTAAGGTCTTAGACTCTTACTCTGGACTAATGGTTAAGGTCTTAACGCTTACTCTGGGCTAATGATTAAGGTCTTAACTCTTACTCTGGACTAACGGTTAAGGTCTTATCTCTTACTCTGGACTAATGGTTAAGGTCTTAGACTCTTACTCTGGCACCATGGATAAGGTCTTAGACTCTTACTCTGGACTACTGGTTAATGTCTTAACTCTTACTCTGGCGTCATGGTTAAAGTCTAAACTCTCACTCTGGCATCATGGTTAAGGTCTTAACTCTTACTCTGGCATCATGGTTAAGGTCTTAACACTCTGGATTAATGGTTAAGGTCTTAACTCTTACTCTGGCATCATTGTTAAGGTCTTAACTCTTACTCTGGCATCATGGTTAAGGTCTTAGACTCTTACTCTGGACTTATGGTTAAGGTCTTAACTCTTACTCTGGACTAATGGTTAAGGTCTTAACTCTTACTCTGGCATCATGGTTAAGGTCTTAACTCTTACTCTGGACTAATAGCTAATGTCTTAACTCTTACTCTGGACTAATGGTTAAGGTCTTAACTCTTACTCTGGCATCATGGTTAAGGTCTTAACTCTGGCATCATGGTTAAGGTCTTAAATCTTACTCTGGACTAATGGTTAAGGTCTTAACTCTTACTCTGGCATCATGGTTAAGGTCTTAGACTCATACTCTGGCATCATGGTTAAGGTCTTAACTCTTACTCTGGACTAATGGTTAAGGTCTTAACTCTTCCTCTGGCATCATGGTTAAGGTCTTAACTCTTACTCTGGCATCATGGTTAAGGTCTTAACTCTTACTCTGGACCAATGGTTAAGGTCTTAACTCTTACTCTGGGCTAATGGTTAAGGTCTTAACTCTTACTCTGGACTAATGGTTAAGGTCTTAGACTCTTACTCTGGCATCATGGATAAGGTCTTAGACTCTTACTCTGGACTACTGGTTAATGTCTTAACTCTTACTCTGGCGTCATGGTTAAGGTCTTAACTCTCACTCTGGCATCATGGTTAAGGTCTTAACTCTTACTCTGGCATCATGGTTAAGGTCTTAACACTTACTCTGGACTAATGGTTAAGGTCTTAACTCTTACTCTGGCATCATCGTTAAGGTCTTAACTCTTACTCTGGCATCATCGTTAAGGTCTTAACTCTTACTCTGGCATCATGGTTAAGGTCTTAACTATTACTCTGGACTAATGGTTAAGGTCTTAACTCTTACTCTGGCATCATGGTTAAGGTCTTAGACTCATACTCTGGCATCATGGTTAAGGTCTTAACTCTTACTCTGGACTAATGGTTAAGGTCTTAACTCTTCCTCTGGCATCATGGTTAAGGTCTTAGACTCTTACTCTGGACTAATGGTTAAGGTCTTAACTCTTACTCTGGCATCATGGTTAAGGTCTTAACTCTTACTCTGGCATTGTGGTTAAGGTCTTAACTCTTACTCTGGGCTAATGATTAAGGTCTTAACTCTTACTCTGGACTAACGGTTAAGGTCTTATCTCTTACTCTGGACTAATGGTTAAGGTCTTAGACTCTTACTCTGGCATCATGGATAAGGTCTTAGACTCTTACTCTCGACTAATGGTTAAGGTCTTAACTCATACTCTGGACTAATGGTTAAGGTCTTAGACTCTTACTCTGGACTAATGGTTAAGGTCTTAACTCTTACTCTGGACTAATGATTAAGGTCTTAACTCTTACTCTGGCATCATGGTTAAGGTCTTAACTCTTACTCTGGCATCATTGTTAAGGTCTTAACTCTTACTCTGGCATCATGGTTATGGTCTTAGACTCTTACTCTGGACTTATGGTTAAGGTCTTAACTCTTACTCTGGACTAATGGTTAAGGTCTTAACTCTTACTCTGGCATCATGGTTAAGGTCTTAACTCTTACTCTGGACTAATAGCTAATGTCTTAACTCTTACTCTGGACTAATGGTTAAGGTCTTAACTCTTACTCTGGCATCATGGTTAAGGTCTTAACTCTGGCATCATGGTTAAGGTCTTAACTCTTACTCTGGACTAATGGTTAAGGTCTTAACTCTTACTCTGGCATCATGGTTAAGGTCTTAGACTCATACTCTGGCATCATGGTTAAGGTCTTAACTCTTACTCTGGACTAATGGTTAAGGTCTTAACTCTTCCTCTGGCATCATGGTTAAGGTCTTAACTCTTATTTTGGCATCATGGTTAAGGTCTTAACTCTTACTCTGGACCAATGGTTAAGGTCTTAACTCTTACTCTGGCATCATGGTTAAGGTCTTAACTCTTACTCTGGACTAATGGTTATGGTCTTAGACTCTTACTCTGGCATCATGTTTAAGGTCTCAACTCTTACTCTGGTATCATGGCTAAGGTCTTAACTCTTACTCTGGACTAATGGTTAAGGTCTTAACTCTTACTCTGGCATCATGGTTAAGGTCTTAGACTCATACTCTGGCATCATGGTTAAGGTCTTAGACTCTTACTCTGGACTAATGGTTAAGGTCTTAACGCTTACTCTGGGCTAATGATTAAGGTCTTAACTCTTACTCTGGACTAACGGTTAAGGTCTTATCTCTTACTCTGGACTAATGGTTAAGGTCTTAGACTCTTACTCTGGCACCATGGATAAGGTCTTAGACTCTTACTCTGGACTACTGGTTAATGTCTTAACTCTTACTCTGGCGTCATGGTTAAGGTCTTAACTCTCACTCTGGCATCATGGTTAAGGTCTTAACTCTTACTCTGGCATCATGGTTAAGGTCTTAACACTCTGGATTAATGGTTAAGGTCTTAACTCTTACTCTGGCATCATTGTTAAGGTCTTAACTCTTACTCTGGCATCATGGTTAAGGTCTTAGACTCTTACTCTGGACTTATGGTTAAGGTCTTAACTCTTACTCTGGACTAATGGTTAAGGTCTTAACTCTTACTCTGGCATCATGGTTAAGGTCTTAACTCTTACTCTGGACTAATAGCTAATGTCTTAACTCTTACTCTGGACTAATGGTTAAGGTCTTAACTCTTACTCTGGCATCATGGTTAAGGTCTTAACTCTGACATCATGGTTAAGGTCTTAACTCTTACTCTGGACTAATGGTTAAGGTCTTAACTCTTACTCTGGCATCATGGTTAAGGTCTTAGACTCATACTCTGGCATCATGGTTAAGGTCTTAACTCTTACTCTGGACTAATGGTTAAGGTCTTAACTCTTCCTCTGGCATCATGGTTAAGGTCTTAACTCTTACTCTGGCATCATGGTTAAGGTCTTAACTCTTACTCTGGACCAATGGTTAAGGTCTTAACTCTTACTCTGGGCTAATGGTTAAGGTCTTAACTCTTACTCTGGACTAATGGTTAAGGTCTTAGACTCTTACTCTGGCATCATGGATAAGGTCTTAGACTCTTACTCTGGACTACTGGTTAATGTCTTAACTCTTACTCTGGCGTCATGGTTAAGATCTTAACTCTCACTCTGGCATCATGGTTAAGGTCTTAACTCTTACTCTGGCATCATGGTTAAGGTCTTAACACTTACTCTGGACTAATGGTTAAGGTCTTAACTCTTACTCTGGCATCATCGTTAAGGTCTTAACTCTTACTCTGGCATCATCGTTAAGGTCTTAACTCTTACTCTGGCATCATGGTTAAGGTCTTAACTATTACTCTGGACTAATGGTTAAGGTCTTAACTCTTACTCTGGCATCATGGTTAAGGTCTTAGACTCATACTCTGGCATCATGGTTAAGGTCTTAACTCTTACTCTGGACTAATGGTTAAGGTCTTAACTCTTCCTCTGGCATCATGGTTAAGGTCTTAGACTCTTACTCTGGACTAATGGTTAAGGTCTTAACTCTTCCTCTGGCATCATGGTTAAGGTCTTAACTCTTACTCTGGCATTGTGGTTAAGGTCTTAACTCTTACTCTGGGCTAATGATTAAGGTCTTAACTCTTACTCTGGACTAACGGTTAAGGTCTTATCTCTTACTCTGGACTAATGGTTAAGGTCTTAGACTCTTACTCTGGCATCATGGATAAGGTCTTAGACTCTTACTCTGGACTACTGGTTAATGTCTTAACTCTTACTCTGGCGTCATGGTTAAGGTCTTAACTCTCACTCTGGCATCATGGTTAAGGTCTTAACTCTTACTCTGTACTCATAGTTAAGGTCTTAACTCTTACTCTGGCATCATGGTTAAGGTCTTAACTCTCACTCTGGCATCATGGTTAAGGTCCTAACTCTTACTCTGTACTCATGGTTAAGGTCTTAACTCTTACTCTGACATCATGGTTAAGGTCTTAACTCTTACTCTGGACTAATGGTTAAGGTCTTATCTCTTACTCTGGACTAATGGTTAAGGTCTTAGACTCTTACTCTGGCATCATGGATAAGGTCTTAGACTCTTACTCTGGACTACTGGTTAATGTCTTAACTCTTACTCTGGCGTCATGGTTAAGGTCTTAACTCTCACTCTGGCATCATGGTTAAGGTCTTAACTCTTACTCTGTACTCATAGTTAAGGTCTTAACTCTTACTCTGGCATCATGGTTAAGGTCTTAACTCTCACTCTGGCATCATGGTTAAGGTCCTAACTCTTACTCTGTACTCATGGTTAAGGTCTTAACTCTTACTCTGACATCATGGTTAAGGTCTTAACTCTTACTCTGGACTAATGGTTAAGGTCTTATCTCTTACTCTGGACTAATGGTTAAGGTCTTAGACTCTTACTCTGGCATCATGAATAAGGTCTTAGACTCTTACTCTGGACTACTGGTTAATGTCTTAACTCTTACTCTGGCATCATGGTTAAGGTCTTAACTCTAACTCTGGCATCATGGTTAAGGTCTTAACTCTTACTCTGTACTCATGGTTAAGGTCTTCACTCTTACTCTGACATCATGGTTAAGGTCTTAACTCTTACTCTGGACTAATGGTTAAGGTCTTAACTCTTACTCTGGACTAATGGTTAAGGTCTTAACTCTTACTCTGGCATCATGGTTAAGGTCTTAACTCTTACTCTGGAATAATGGTTAAGGTCTTAACTCTTACTCTGGACTAATGGTTAAGGTCTTAACTCTTACTCTGGCATCATGTTTAAGGTCTTAGACTCTTACTCTAGCATCAAGGTTAAGGTCTTAACTCTTACTCTGGCATCATGGTTAAGGTCTTAACTCTTACTCTGGACTAATGGTTAAGGTCTGAACTCTTACTCTGGACTAATGGTTAAGGTCTTAACTTTTACTCTGGACTAATGGTTAAGGTCTTAACTCTTACTCTGGACTAATGGTTAAGGTCTTAGACTCTTACTCTCGACTAATGGTTAAGGTCCTAACTCTTACTCTGGCATCATGGTTAAGGTCTTAGACTCTTACTCTGGACTAATGGTTAAGGTCTTAACTCATACTCTGGACTAATGGTTAAGGTCTTAGACTCTTACTCTGGACTAATGGTTAAGGTCTTAACTCTTACTCTGGACTAATGGTTAAGGTCTTAACTCTTACTCTGGACTAATGGTTAAGGTCTTAACTCTTACTCTGGCATCATGGTTAAGGTCTTAACTCTTACTCTGGCATCATTGTTAAGGTCTTAACTCTTACTCTGGCATCATGGTTAAGGTCTTAGACTCTTACTCTGGACTTATGGTTAAGGTCTTAACTCTTACTCTGGACTAATGGTTAAGGTCTTAACTCTTACTCTGGCATCATGGTTAAGGTCTTAACTCTTACTCTGGACTAATAGCTAATGTCTTAACTCTTACTCTGGACTAATGGTTAAGGTCTTAACTCTTACTCTGGCATCATGGTTAAGGTCTTAACTCTGGAATCATGGTTAAGGTCTTAACTCTTACTCTGGACTAATGGTTAAGGTCTTAACTCTTACTCTGGCATCATGGTTAAGGTCTTAGACTCATACTCTGGCATCATGGTTAAGGTCTTAACTCTTACTCTGGACCAATGATTAAGGTCTTAACTCTTACTCTGGGCTAATGGTTAAGGTCTTAACTCTTACTCTGGACTAATGGTTAAGGTCTTAGACTCTTACTCTGGCATCATGGATAAGGTCTTAGACTCTTACTCTGGACTACTGGTTAATGTCTTAACTCTTACTCTGGCGTCATGGTTAAGGTCTTAACTCTCACTCTGGCATCATGGTTAAGGTCTTAACTCTTACTCTGGCATCATGGTTAAGGTCTTAACACTTACTCTGGACTAATGGTTAAGGTCTTAACTCTTACTCTGGCATCATCTTTAAGGTCTTAACTCTTACTCTGGCATCATCGTTAAGGTCTTAACTCTTACTCTGGCATCATGGTTAAGGTCTTAACTCTTACTCTGGACTAATGGTTAAGGTCTTAACTCTTACTCTGGCATCATGGTTAAGGTCTTAGACTCATACTCTGGCATCATGGTTAAGGTCTTAACTCTTACTCTGGACTAATGGTTAAGGTCTTAACTCTTCCTCTGGCATCATGGTTAAGGTCTTAGACTCTTACTCTGGACTAATGGTTAAGGTCTTAACTCTTACTCTGGCATCATGGTTAAGGTCTTAACTCTTACTCTGGCATCGTGGTTAAGGTCTTAACTCTTACTCTGGGCTAATGATTAAGGTCTTAACTCTTACTCTGGACTAACGGTTAAGGTCTTATCTCTTACTCTGGACTAATGGTTAAGGTCTTAGACTCTTACTCTGGCATCATGGATAAGGTCTTAGACTCTTACTCTGGACTACTGGTTAATGTCTTAACTCTTACTCTGGCGTCATGGTTAAGGTCTTAACTCTCACTCTGGCATCATGGTTAAGGTCTTAACTCTTACTCTGTACTCATGGTTAAGGTCTTAACTCTTACTCTGGCATCATGGTTAAGGTCTTAACTCTCACTCTGGCATCATGGTTAAGGTCCTAACTCTTACTCTGTTCTCATGGTTAAGGTCTTAACTCTTACTCTGGCATCAAGGTTGAGGTCTTAACTCTTACTCTGGACTAATGGTTAAGGTCTTAACTCTTACTCTGGCATCATGGTTAAGGTCTTAACACTCTGGATTAATGGTTAAGGTCTTAACTCTTACTCTGGCATCATTGTTAAGGTCTTAACTCTTACTCTGGCATCATGGTTAAGGTCTTAGACTCTTACTCTGGACTAATGGTTAAGGTCTTAACTCTTACTCTGGACTAATGGTTAAGGTCTTTACTCTTACTCTGGCATCATGGTTAAGGTCTTAACTCTTACTCTGGACTAATAGCTAATGTCTTAACTCTTACTCTGGACTAATGGTTAAGGTCTTAACTCTTACTCTGGCATCATGGTTAAGGTCTTAACTCTGGCATCATGGTTAAGGTCTTAACTCTTACTCTGGACTAATGGTTAAGGTCTTAACTCTTACTCTGGCATCATGGTTAAGGTCTTAGACTCATACTCTGGCATCATGGTTATGGTCTTAACTCTTACTCTGGACTAATGGTTAAGGTCTTAACTCTTCCTCTGGCATCATGGTTAAGGTCTTAACTCTTACTCTGGCATCATGGTTAAGGTCTTAACTCTTACTCTGGACCAATGGTTAAGGTCTTAACTCTTACTCTGGGCTAATGGTTAAGGTCTTAACTCTTACTCTGGACTAATGGTTAAGGTCTTAGACTCTTACTCTGGCATCATGGATAAGGTCTTAGACTCTTACTCTGGACTACTGGTTAATGTCTTAACTCTTACTCTGGCGTCATGGTTAAGGTCTTAACTCTTACTCTGGACTAATGGTTAAGGTCTTAACTCTTACTCTGGACTAATGGTTAAGGTCTTAACTCTTACTCTGGCATCATGGTTAAGGTCTTAACTCTTACTCTGGAATAATGGTTAAGGTCTTAACTCTTACTCTGGACTAATGGTTAAGGTCTTAACTCTTACTCTGGCATCATGTTTAAGGTCTTAGACTCTTACTCTGGCATCAAGGTTAAGGTCTTAACTCTTACTCTGGCATCATGGTTAAGGTCTTAACTCTTACTCTGGACTAATGGTTAAGGTCTGAACTCTTACTCTGGACTAATGGTTAAGGTCTTAACTTTTACTCTGGACTAATGGTTAAGGTCTTAACTCTTACTCTGGACTAATGGTTAAGGTCTTAGACTCTTACTCTCGACTAATGGTTAAGGTCCTAACTCTTACTCTGGCATCATGGTTAAGGTCTTAGACTCTTACTCTGGACTAATGGTTAAGGTCTTAACTCATACTCTGGACTAATGGTTAAGGTCTTAGACTCTTACTCTGGACTAATGGTTAAGGTCTTAACTCTTACTCTGGACTAATGGTTAAGGTCTTAACTCTTACTCTGGACTAATGGTTAAGGTCTTAACTCTTACTCTGGCATCATGGTTAAGGTCTTAACTCTTACTCTGGCATCATTGTTAAGGTCTTAACTCTTACTCTGGCATCATGGTTAAGGTCTTAGACTCTTACTCTGGACTTATGGTTAAGGTCTTAACTCTTACTCTGGACTAATGGTTAAGGTCTTAACTCTTACTCTGGCATCATGGTTAAGGTCTTAACTCTTACTCTGGACTAATAGCTAATGTCTTAACTCTTACTCTGGACTAATGGTTAAGGTCTTAACTCTTACTCTGGCATCATGGTTAAGGTCTTAACTCTGGAATCATGGTTAAGGTCTTAACTCTTACTCTGGACTAATGGTTAAGGTCTTAACTCTTACTCTGGCATCATGGTTAAGGTCTTAGACTCATACTCTGGCATCATGGTTAAGGTCTTAACTCTTACTCTGGACCAATGATTAAGGTCTTAACTCTTACTCTGGGCTAATGGTTAAGGTCTTAACTCTTACTCTGGACTAATGGTTAAGGTCTTAGACTCTTACTCTGGCATCATGGATAAGGTCTTAGACTCTTACTCTGGACTACTGGTTAATGTCTTAACTCTTACTCTGGCGTCATGGTTAAGGTCTTAACTCTCACTCTGGCATCATGGTTAAGGTCTTAACTCTTACTCTGGCATCATGGTTAAGGTCTTAACACTTACTCTGGACTAATGGTTAAGGTCTTAACTCTTACTCTGGCATCATCTTTAAGGTCTTAACTCTTACTCTGGCATCATCGTTAAGGTCTTAACTCTTACTCTGGCATCATGGTTAAGGTCTTAACTCTTACTCTGGACTAATGGTTAAGGTCTTAACTCTTACTCTGGGCTAATGGTTAAGGTCTTAACTCTTACTCTGGACTAATGGTTAAGGTCTTAGACTCTTACTCTGGCATCATGGATAAGGTCTTAGAGTCTTACTCTGGACTACTGGTTAATGTCTTAACTCTTACTCTGGCGTCATGGTTAAGATCTTAACTCTCACTCTGGCATCATGGTTAAGGTCTTAACTCTTACTCTGGCATCATGGTTAAGGTCTTAACACTTACTCTGGACTAATGGTTAAGGTCTTAACTCTTACTCTGGCATCATCGTTAAGGTCTTAACTCTTACTCTGGCATCATCGTTAAGGTCTTAACTCTTACTCTGGCATCATGGTTAAGGTCTTAACTATTACTCTGGACTAATGGTTAAGGTCTTAACTCTTACTCTGGCATCATGGTTAAGGTCTTAGACTCATACTCTGGCATCATGGTTAAGGTCTTAACTCTTACTCTGGACTAATGGTTAAGGTCTTAACTCTTCCTCTGGCATCATGGTTAAGGTCTTAGACTCTTACTCTGGACTAATGGTTAAGGTCTTAACTCTTACTCTGGCATCATGGTTAAGGTCTTAACTCTTACTCTGGAATTGTGGTTAAGGTCTTAACTCTTACTCTGGGCTAATGATTAAGGTCTTAACTCTTACTCTGGACTAACGGTTAAGGTCTTATCTCTTACTCTGGACTAATGGTTAAGGTCTTAGACTCTTACTCTGGCATCATGGATAAGGTCTTAGACTCTTACTCTGGACTACTGGTTAATGTCTTAACTCTTACTCTGGCGTCATGGTTAAGGTCTTAACTCTCACTCTGGCATCATGGTTAAGGTCTTAACTCTTACTCTGTACTCATAGTTAAGGTCTTAACTCTTACTCTGGCATCATGGTTAAGGTCTTAACTCTCACTCTGGCATCATGGTTAAGGTCCTAACTCTTACTCTGTACTCATGGTTAAGGTCTTAACTCTTACTCTGACATCATGGTTAAGGTCTTAACTCTTACTCTGGACTAATGGTTAAGGTCTTATCTCTTACTCTGGACTAATGGTTAAGGTCTTAGACTCTTACTCTGGCATCATGGATAAGGTCTTAGACTCTTACTCTGGACTACTGGTTAATGTCTTAACTCTTACTCTGGCGTCATGGTTAAGGTCTTAACTCTCACTCTGGCATCATGGTTAAGGTCTTAACTCTTACTCTGTACTCATAGTTAAGGTCTTAACTCTTACTCTGGCATCATGGTTAAGGTCTTAACTCTCACTCTGGCATCATGGTTAAGGTCCTAACTCTTACTCTGTACTCATGGTTAAGGTCTTAACTCTTACTCTGACATCATGGTTAAGGTCTTAACTCTTACTCTGGACTAATGGTTAAGGTCTTATCTCTTACTCTGGACTAATGGTTAAGGTCTTAGACTCTTACTCTGGCATCATGAATAAGGTCTTAGACTCTTACTCTGGACTACTGGTTAATGTCTTAACTCTTACTCTGGCATCATGGTTAAGGTCTTAACTCTAACTCTGGCATCATGGTTAAGGTCTTAACTCTTACTCTGTACTCATGGTTAAGGTCTTCACTCTTACTCTGACATCATGGTTAAGGTCTTAACTCTTACTCTGGACTAATGGTTAAGGTCTTAACTCTTACTCTGGACTAATGGTTAAGGTCTTAACTCTTACTCTGGCATCATGGTTAAGGTCTTAACTCTTACTCTGGAATAATGGTTAAGGTCTTAACTCTTACTCTGGACTAATGGTTAAGGTCTTAACTCTTACTCTGGCATCATGTTTAAGGTCTTAGACTCTTACTCTGGCATCAAGGTTAAGGTCTTAACTCTTACTCTGGCATCATGGTTAAGGTCTTAACTCTTACTCTGGACTAATGGTTAAGGTCTGAACTCTTACTCTGGACTAATGGTTAAGGTCTTAACTTTTACTCTGGACTAATGGTTAAGGTCTTAACTCTTACTCTGGACTAATGGTTAAGGTCTTAGACTCTTACTCTCGACTAATGGTTAAGGTCCTAACTCTTACTCTGGCATCATGGTTAAGGTCTTAGACTCTTACTCTGGACTAATGGTTAAGGTCTTAACTCATACTCTGGACTAATGGTTAAGGTCTTAGACTCTTACTCTGGACTAATGGTTAAGGTCTTAACTCTTACTCTGGACTAATGGTTAAGGTCTTAACTCTTACTCTGGACTAATGGTTAAGGTCTTAACTCTTACTCTGGCATCATGGTTAAGGTCTTAACTCTTACTCTGGCATCATTGTTAAGGTCTTAACTCTTACTCTGGCATCATGGTTAAGGTCTTAGACTCTTACTCTGGACTTATGGTTAAGGTCTTAACTCTTACTCTGGACTAATGGTTAAGGTCTTAACTCTTACTCTGGCATCATGGTTAAGGTCTTAACTCTTACTCTGGACTAATAGCTAATGTCTTAACTCTTACTCTGGACTAATGGTTAAGGTCTTAACTCTTACTCTGGCATCATGGTTAAGGTCTTAACTCTGGAATCATGGTTAAGGTCTTAACTCTTACTCTGGACTAATGGTTAAGGTCTTAACTCTTACTCTGGCATCATGGTTAAGGTCTTAGACTCATACTCTGGCATCATGGTTAAGGTCTTAACTCTTACTCTGGACCAATGATTAAGGTCTTAACTCTTACTCTGGGCTAATGGTTAAGGTCTTAACTCTTACTCTGGACTAATGGTTAAGGTCTTAGACTCTTACTCTGGCATCATGGATAAGGTCTTAGACTCTTACTCTGGACTACTGGTTAATGTCTTAACTCTTACTCTGGCGTCATGGTTAAGGTCTTAACTCTCACTCTGGCATCATGGTTAAGGTCTTAACTCTTACTCTGGCATCATGGTTAAGGTCTTAACACTTACTCTGGACTAATGGTTAAGGTCTTAACTCTTACTCTGGCATCATCTTTAAGGTCTTAACTCTTACTCTGGCATCATCGTTAAGGTCTTAACTCTTACTCTGGCATCATGGTTAAGGTCTTAACTCTTACTCTGGACTAATGGTTAAGGTCTTAACTCTTACTCTGGCATCATGGTTAAGGTCTTAGACTCATACTCTGGCATCATGGTTAAGGTCTTAACTCTTACTCTGGACTAATGGTTAAGGTCTTAACTCTTCCTCTGGCATCATGGTTAAGGTCTTAGACTCTTACTCTGGACTAATGGTTAAGGTCTTAACTCTTACTCTGGCATCATGGTTAAGGTCTTAACTCTTACTCTGGCATCGTGGTTAAGGTCTTAACTCTTACTCTGGGCTAATGATTAAGGTCTTAACTCTTACTCTGGACTAACGGTTAAGGTCTTATCTCTTACTCTGGACTAATGGTTAAGGTCTTAGACTCTTACTCTGGCATCATGGATAAGGTCTTAGACTCTTACTCTGGACTACTGGTTAATGTCTTAACTCTTACTCTGGCGTCATGGTTAAGGTCTTAACTCTCACTCTGGCATCATGGTTAAGGTCTTAACTCTTACTCTGTACTCATGGTTAAGGTCTTAACTCTTACTCTGGCATCATGGTTAAGGTCTTAACTCTCACTCTGGCATCATGGTTAAGGTCCTAACTCTTACTCTGTACTCATGGTTAAGGTCTTAACTCTTACTCTGGCATCAAGGTTGAGGTCTTAACTCTTACTCTGGACTAATGGTTAAGGTCTTAACTCTTACTCTGGCATCATGGTTAAGGTCTTAACACTCTGGATTAATGGTTAAGGTCTTAACTCTTACTCTGGCATCATTGTTAAGGTCTTAACTCTTACTCTGGCATCATGGTTAAGGTCTTAACTCTTACTCTGGCATCATGGTTAAGGTCTTAACTCTCACTCTGGCATCATGGTTAAGGTCCTAACTCTTACTCTGTACTCATGGTTAAGGTCTTAACTCTTACTCTGACATCATGGTTAAGGTCTTAACTCTTACTCTGGACTAATGGTTAAGGTCTTATCTCTTACTCTGGACTAATGGTTAAGGTCTTAGACTCTTACTCTGGCATCATGAATAAGGTCTTAGACTCTTACTCTGGACTACTGGTTAATGTCTTAACTCTTACTCTGGCATCATGGTTAAGGTCTTAACTCTAACTCTGGCATCATGGTTAAGGTCTTAACTCTTACTCTGTACTCATGGTTAAGGTCTTCACTCTTACTCTGACATCATGGTTAAGGTCTTAACTCTTACTCTGGACTAATGGTTAAGGTCTTAACTCTTACTCTGGACTAATGGTTAAGGTCTTAACTCTTACTCTGGCATCATGGTTAAGGTCTTAACTCTTACTCTGGAATAATGGTTAAGGTCTTAACTCTTACTCTGGACTAATGGTTAAGGTCTTAACTCTTACTCTGGCATCATGTTTAAGGTCTTAGACTCTTACTCTGGCATCAAGGTTAAGGTCTTAACTCTTACTCTGGCATCATGGTTAAGGTCTTAACTCTTACTCTGGACTAATGGTTAAGGTCTTAACTCTTACTCTGGACTAATGGTTAAGGTCTTAACTTTTACTCTGGACTAATGGTTAAGGTCTTAACTCTTACTCTGGACTAATGGTTAAGGTCTTAGACTCTTACTCTCGACTAATGGTTAAGGTCCTAACTCTTACTCTGGCATCATGGTTAAGGTCTTAGACTCTTACTCTGGACTAATGGTTAAGGTCTTAACTCATACTCTGGACTAATGGTTAAGGTCTTAGACTCTTACTCTGGACTAATGGTTAAGGTCTTAACTCTTACTCTGGACTAATGGTTAAGGTCTTAACTCTTACTCTGGACTAATGGTTAAGGTCTTAACTCTTACTCTGGCATCATGGTTAAGGTCTTAACTCTTACTCTGGCATCATTGTTAAGGTCTTAACTCTTACTCTGGCATCATGGTTAAGGTCTTAGACTCTTACTCTGGACTTATGGTTAAGGTCTTAACTCTTACTCTGGACTAATGGTTAAGGTCTTAACTCTTACTCTGGCATCATGGTTAAGGTCTTAACTCTTACTCTGGACTAATAGCTAATGTCTTAACTCTTACTCTGGACTAATGGTTAAGGTCTTAACTCTTACTCTGGCATCATGGTTAAGGTCTTAACTCTGGAATCATGGTTAAGGTCTTAACTCTTACTCTGGACTAATGGTTAAGGTCTTAACTCTTACTCTGGCATCATGGTTAAGGTCTTAGACTCATACTCTGGCATCATGGTTAAGGTCTTAACTCTTACTCTGGACCAATGATTAAGGTCTTAACTCTTACTCTGGGCTAATGGTTAAGGTCTTAACTCTTACTCTGGACTAATGGTTAAGGTCTTAGACTCTTACTCTGGCATCATGGATAAGGTCTTAGACTCTTACTCTGGACTACTGGTTAATGTCTTAACTCTTACTCTGGCGTCATGGTTAAGGTCTTAACTCTCACTCTGGCATCATGGTTAAGGTCTTAACTCTTACTCTGGCATCATGGTTAAGGTCTTAACACTTACTCTGGACTAATGGTTAAGGTCTTAACTCTTACTCTGGCATCATCTTTAAGGTCTTAACTCTTACTCTGGCATCATCGTTAAGGTCTTAACTCTTACTCTGGCATCATGGTTAAGGTCTTAACTCTTACTCTGGACTAATGGTTAAGGTCTTAACTCTTACTCTGGCATCATGGTTAAGGTCTTAGACTCATACTCTGGCATCATGGTTAAGGTCTTAACTCTTACTCTGGACTAATGGTTAAGGTCTTAACTCTTCCTCTGGCATCATGGTTAAGGTCTTAGACTCTTACTCTGGACTAATGGTTAAGGTCTTAACTCTTACTCTGGCATCATGGTTAAGGTCTTAACTCTTACTCTGGCATCGTGGTTAAGGTCTTAACTCTTACTCTGGGCTAATGATTAAGGTCTTAACTCTTACTCTGGACTAACGGTTAAGGTCTTATCTCTTACTCTGGACTAATGGTTAAGGTCTTAGACTCTTACTCTGGCATCATGGATAAGGTCTTAGACTCTTACTCTGGACTACTGGTTAATGTCTTAACTCTTACTCTGGCGTCATGGTTAAGGTCTTAACTCTCACTCTGGCATCATGGTTAAGGTCTTAACTCTTACTCTGTACTCATGGTTAAGGTCTTAACTCTTACTCTGGCATCATGGTTAAGGTCTTAACTCTCACTCTGGCATCATGGTTAAGGTCCTAACTCTTACTCTGTACTCATGGTTAAGGTCTTAACTCTTACTCTGGCATCAAGGTTGAGGTCTTAACTCTTACTCTGGACTAATGGTTAAGGTCTTAACTCTTACTCTGGCATCATGGTTAAGGTCTTAACACTCTGGATTAATGGTTAAGGTCTTAACTCTTACTCTGGCATCATTGTTAAGGTCTTAACTCTTACTCTGGCATCATGGTTAAGGTCTTAGACTCTTACTCTGGACTAATGGTTAAGGTCTTAACTCTTACTCTGGACTAATGGTTAAGGTCTTTACTCTTACTCTGGCATCATGGTTAAGGTCTTAACTCTTACTCTGGACTAATAGCTAATGTCTTAACTCTTACTCTGGACTAATGGTTAAGGTCTTAACTCTTACTCTGGCATCATGGTTAAGGTCTTAACTCTGGCATCATGGTTAAGGTCTTAACTCTTACTCTGGACTAATGGTTAAGGTCTTAACTCTTACTCTGGCATCATGGTTAAGGTCTTAGACTCATACTCTGGCATCATGGTTATGGTCTTAACTCTTACTCTGGACTAATGGTTAAGGTCTTAACTCTTCCTCTGGCATCATGGTTAAGGTCTTAACTCTTACTCTGGCATCATGGTTAAGGTCTTAACTCTTACTCTGGACCAATGGTTAAGGTCTTAACTCTTACTCTGGGCTAATGGTTAAGGTCTTAACTCTTACTCTGGACTAATGGTTAAGGTCTTAGACTCTTACTCTGGCATCATGGATAAGGTCTTAGACTCTTACTCTGGACTACTGGTTAATGTCTTAACTCTTACTCTGGCGTCATGGTTAAGGTCTTAACTCTTACTCTGGACTAATGGTTAAGGTCTTAACTCTTACTCTGGACTAATGGTTAAGGTCTTAACTCTTACTCTGGCATCATGGTTAAGGTCTTAACTCTTACTCTGGAATAATGGTTAAGGTCTTAACTCTTACTCTGGACTAATGGTTAAGGTCTTAACTCTTACTCTGGCATCATGTTTAAGGTCTTAGACTCTTACTCTGGCATCAAGGTTAAGGTCTTAACTCTTACTCTGGCATCATGGTTAAGGTCTTAACTCTTACTCTGGACTAATGGTTAAGGTCTGAACTCTTACTCTGGACTAATGGTTAAGGTCTTAACTTTTACTCTGGACTAATGGTTAAGGTCTTAACTCTTACTCTGGACTAATGGTTAAGGTCTTAGACTCTTACTCTCGACTAATGGTTAAGGTCCTAACTCTTACTCTGGCATCATGGTTAAGGTCTTAGACTCTTACTCTGGACTAATGGTTAAGGTCTTAACTCATACTCTGGACTAATGGTTAAGGTCTTAGACTCTTACTCTGGACTAATGGTTAAGGTCTTAACTCTTACTCTGGACTAATGGTTAAGGTCTTAACTCTTACTCTGGACTAATGGTTAAGGTCTTAACTCTTACTCTGGCATCATGGTTAAGGTCTTAACTCTTACTCTGGCATCATTGTTAAGGTCTTAACTCTTACTCTGGCATCATGGTTAAGGTCTTAGACTCTTACTCTGGACTTATGGTTAAGGTCTTAACTCTTACTCTGGACTAATGGTTAAGGTCTTAACTCTTACTCTGGCATCATGGTTAAGGTCTTAACTCTTACTCTGGACTAATAGCTAATGTCTTAACTCTTACTCTGGACTAATGGTTAAGGTCTTAACTCTTACTCTGGCATCATGGTTAAGGTCTTAACTCTGGAATCATGGTTAAGGTCTTAACTCTTACTCTGGACTAATGGTTAAGGTCTTAACTCATACTCTGGCATCATGGTTAAGGTCTTAACTCTTACTCTGGACCAATGATTAAGGTCTTAACTCTTACTCTGGGCTAATGGTTAAGGTCTTAACTCTTACTCTGGACTAATGGTTAAGGTCTTAGACTCTTACTCTGGCATCATGGATAAGGTCTTAGACTCTTACTCTGGACTACTGGTTAATGTCTTAACTCTTACTCTGGCGTCATGGTTAAGGTCTTAACTCTCACTCTGGCATCATGGTTAAGGTCTTAACTCTTACTCTGGCATCATGGTTAAGGTCTTAACACTTACTCTGGACTAATGGTTAAGGTCTTAACTCTTACTCTGGCATCATCTTTAAGGTCTTAACTCTTACTCTGGCATCATCGTTAAGGTCTTAACTCTTACTCTGGCATCATGGTTAAGGTCTTAACTCTTACTCTGGACTAATGGTTAAGGTCTTAACTCTTACTCTGGCATCATGGTTAAGGTCTTAGACTCATACTCTGGCATCATGGTTAAGGTCTTAACTCTTACTCTGGACTAATGGTTAAGGTCTTAACTCTTCCTCTGGCATCATGGTTAAGGTCTTAGACTCTTACTCTGGACTAATGGTTAAGGTCTTAACTCTTACTCTGGCATCATGGTTAAGGTCTTAACTCTTACTCTGGCATCGTGGTTAAGGTCTTAACTCTTACTCTGGGCTAATGATTAAGGTCTTAACTCTTACTCTGGACTAACGGTTAAGGTCTTATCTCTTACTCTGGACTAATGGTTAAGGTCTTAGACTCTTACTCTGGCATCATGGATAAGGTCTTAGACTCTTACTCTGGACTACTGGTTAATGTCTTAACTCTTACTCTGGCGTCATGGTTAAGGTCTTAACTCTCACTCTGGCATCATGGTTAAGGTCTTAACTCTTACTCTGTACTCATGGTTAAGGTCTTAACTCTTACTCTGGCATCATGGTTAAGGTCTTAACTCTCACTCTGGCATCATGGTTAAGGTCCTAACTCTTACTCTGTACTCATGGTTAAGGTCTTAACTCTTACTCTGGCATCAAGGTTGAGGTCTTAACTCTTACTCTGGACTAATGGTTAAGGTCTTAACTCTTACTCTGGCATCATGGTTAAGGTCTTAACACTCTGGATTAATGGTTAAGGTCTTAACTCTTACTCTGGCATCATTGTTAAGGTCTTAACTCTTACTCTGGCATCATGGTTAAGGTCTTAGACTCTTACTCTGGACTAATGGTTAAGGTCTTAACTCTTACTCTGGACTAATGGTTAAGGTCTTTACTCTTACTCTGGCATCATGGTTAAGGTCTTAACTCTTACTCTGGACTAATAGCTAATGTCTTAACTCTTACTCTGGACTAATGGTTAAGGTCTTAACTCTTACTCTGGCATCATGGTTAAGGTCTTAACTCTGGACTAATGGTTAAGGTCTTAACTCTTACTCTGGCATCATGGTTAAGGTCTTAACTCTTACTCTGGCATCATGGTTAAGGTCTTAGACTCATACTCTGGCATCATGGTTATGGTCTTAACTCTTACTCTGGACTAATGGTTAAGGTCTTAACTCTTCCTCTGGCATCATGGTTAAGGTCTTAACTCTTACTCTGGCATCATGGATAAGGTCTTAGACTCTTACTCTGGACTACTGGTTAATGTCTTAACTCTTACTCTGGCGTCATGGTTAAGGTCTTAACTCTCACTCTGGCATCATGGTTAAGGTCTTAACTCTTACTCTGGCATCATGGTTAAGGTCTTAACACTTACTCTGGACTAATGGTTAAGGTCTTAACTCTTACTCTGGCATCATCGTTAAGGTCTTAACTCTTACTCTGGCATCATCGTTAAGGTCTTAACTCTTACTCTGGACTAATGGTTAAGGTCTTAACTCTTACTCTGGTCTAATGGTTAAGATCTTAACTCTTACTCTGGCATCATGGTAAAGGTCTTAACTCTGGCATCATGGTTAAGGTCTTAACTCTTACTCTGGACTAATGGTTAAGGTCTTAACTCTTACTCTGGCATCATGGTTAAGGTCTTAGACTCATACTCTGGCATCATGGTTAAGGTCTTAACTCTTACTCTGGACTAATGGTTAAGGTCTTAACTCTTACTCTGGCATCATGGTTAAGGTCTTAGACTCTTACTCTGGACAAATGGTTAAGGTCTTAACGCTTACTCTGGGCTAATGATTAAGGTCTTAACTCTTACTCTGGACTAACGGTTAAGGTCTTATCTCTTACTCCGGACTAATGGTTACGGTCTTAGACTCTTACTCTGGCATCATGGATAAGGTCTTAGACTCTGACTCTGGACTACTGGTTAATGTCTTAACTCTTACTCTGGCGTCATGGTTAAGGTCTTAACTCTCACTCTGGCATCATGGTTAAGGTCTTAACTCTTACTCTGGCATCATGGTTAAGGTCTTAGACTCTTACTCTGGACTAATGGTTAAGGTCTTAACTCATACTCTGGACTAATGGTTAAGGTCTTAACTCTTACTCTGGCATCATGGTTAAGGTATTAACTCTTACTCTGGACTAATGGTTAAGGTCTTAACTCTTACTCTGGCATCAAGGTTGAGGTCTTAACTCTTACTCTGGACTAATGGTTAAGGTCTTAACTCTTACTCTGGCATCATGGTTAAGGTCTTAACACTCTGGATTAATGGTTAAGGTCTTAACTCTTACTCTGGCATCATTGTTAAGGTCTTAACTCTTACTCTGGCATCATGGTTAAGGTCTTAGACTCTTACTCTGGACTTATGGTTAAGGTCTTAACTCTTACTCTGGACTAATGGTTAAGGTCTTAACTCTTACTCTGGCATCATGGTTAAGGTCTTAACTCTTACTCTGGACTAATAGCTAATGTCTTAACTCTTACTCTGGACTAATGGTTAAGGTCTTAACTCTTACTCTGGCATCATGGTTAAGGTCTTAACTCTGGCATCATGGTTAAGGTCTTAACTCTTACTCTGGACTAATGGTTAAGGTCTTAACTCTTACTCTGGCATCATGGTTAAGGTCTTAGACTCATACTCTGGCATCATGGTTAAGGTCTTAACTCTTACTCTGGACTAATGGTTAAGGTCTTAACTCTTCCTCTGTCATCATGGTTAAGGTCTTAACTCTTACTCTGGCATCATGGTTCAGGTCTTAACTCTTACTCTGGACCAATGGTTAAGGTCTTAACTCTTACTCTGGGCTAATGGTTAAGGTCTTAACTCTTACTCTGGACTAATGGTTAAGGTCTTAGACTCTTACTCTGGCATCATGGATAAGGTCTTAGACTCTTACTCTGGACTACTGGTTAATGTCTTAATTCTTACTCTGGCATCATGGTTAAGGTCTTAACTCTCACTCTGGCATCATGGTTAAGGTCTTAACTCTTACTCTGGCATCATGGTTAAGGTCTTAACACTTACTCTGGACTAATGGTTAAGGTCTTAACTCTTACTCTGGCATCATCGTTAAGGTCTTAACTCTTACTCTGGCATCATCGTTAAGGTCTTAACTCTTACTCTGGCATCATGGTTAAGGTCTTAACTATTACTCTGGACTAATGGTTAAGGTCTTAACTCTTACTCTGGCATCATGGTTAAGGTCTTAGACTCATACTCTGGCATCATGGTTAAGGTCTTAACTCTTACTCTGGACTAATGGTTAAGGTCTTAACTCTTCCTCTGGCATCATGGTTAAGGTCTTAGACTCTTACTCTGGACTAATGGTTAAGGTCTTAACTCTTACTCTGGCATCATGGTTAAGGTCTTAACTCTTACTCTGGCATTGTGGTTAAGGTCTTAACTCTTACTCTGGGCTAATGATTAAGGTCTTAACTCTTACTCTGGACTAACGGTTAAGGTCTTATCTCTTACTCTGGACTAATGGTTAAGGTCTTAGACTCTTACTCTGGCATCATGGATAAGGTCTTAGACTCTTACTCTGGACTACTGGTTAATGTCTTAACTCTTACTATGGCGTCATGGTTAAGGTCTTAACTCTCACTCTGGCATCATGGTTAAGGTCTTAACTCTTACTCTGTACTCATGGTTAAGGTCTTAACTCTTACTCTGGCATCATGGTTAAGGTCTTAACTCTCACTCTGGCATCATGGTTAAGGTCCTAACTCTTACTCTGTACTCATGGTTAAAGTCTTAACTCTTACTCTGACATCATGGTTAAGGTCTTAACTCTTACTCTGGACTAATGGTTAAGGTCTTATCTCTTACTCTGGACTAATGGTTAAGGTCTTAGACTCTTACTCTGGCATCATGAATAAGGTCTTAGACTCTTACTCTGGACTACTGGTTAATGTCTTAACTCTTACTCTGGCATCATGGTTAAGGTCTTAACTCTCACTCTGGCATCATGGTTAAGGTCTTAACTCTTACTCTGTACTCATGGTTAAGGTATTCACTCTTACTCTGACATCATGGTTAAGGTCTTAACTCTTACTCTGGACTAATGGTAAAGGTCTTAACTCTTACTCTGGACTAATGGTTAAGGTCTTAACTCTTACTCTGGCATCATGGTTAAGGTCTTAACTCTTACTCTGGACTAATGGTTAAGGTCTTAACTCTTACTCTGGACTAATGGTTAAGGTCTTAACTCTTACTCTGGACTAATGGTTAAGGTCTTAACTCTTACTCTGGGCTAAAGATTAAGGTCTTAACTCTTACTCTGGCATCATGGTTAAGGTCTTAACTCTTACTCTGGCATCATGGTTAAGGTCTTAACTCTCACTCTGGCATCATGGTTAAGGTCTTAACTCTTACTCTGTACTCATGGTTAAGGTATTCACTCTTACTCTGACATCATGGTTAAGGTCTTAACTCTTACTCTGGACTAATGGTTAAGGTCTTAACTCTTACTCTGGCATCATGTTTAAGGTCTTAGACTCTTACTCTGGCATCAAGGTTAAGGTCTTAACTCTTACTCTGGCATCATGGTTAAGGTCTTAACTCTTACTCTGGACTAATGGTTAAGGTCTGAACTTTTACTCTGGACTAATGGTTAAGGTCTTAACTTTTACTCTGGACTAATGGTTAAGGTCTTAACTCTTACTCTGGACTAATGGTTAAGGTCTTAGACTCTTACTCTCGACTAATGGTTAAGGTCCTAACTCTTACTCTGGCATCATGGTTAAGGTCTTAGACTCTTACTCTCGACTAATGGTTAAGGTCTTAACTCATACTCTGGACTAATGGTTAAGGTCTTAGACTCTTACTCTGGACTAATGGTTAAGGTCTTAACTCTTACTCTGGACTAATGGTTAAGGTCTTAACTCTTACTCTGGCATCATGGTTAAGGTCTTAACTCTTACTCTGGCATCATTGTTAAGGTCTTAACTCTTACTCTGGCATCATGGTTATGGTCTTAGACTCTTACTCTGGACTTATGGTTAAGGTCTTAACTCTTACTCTGGACTAATGGTTAAGGTCTTAACTCTTACTCTGGCATCATGGTTAAGGTCTTAACTCTTACTCTGGACTAATAGCTAATGTCTTAACTCTTACTCTGGACTAATGGTTAAGGTCTTAACTCTTACTCTGGCATCATGGTTAAGGTCTTAACTCTGGCATCATGGTTAAGGTCTTAACTCTTACTCTGGACTAATGGTTAAGGTCTTAACTCTTACTCTGGCATCATGGTTAAGGTCTTAGACTCATACTCTGGCATCATGGTTAAGGTCTTAACTCTTACTCTGGACTAATGGTTAAGGTCTTAACTCTTCCTCTGGCATCATGGTTAAGGTCTTAACTCTTATTTTGGCATCATGGTTAAGGTCTTAACTCTTACTCTGGACCAATGGTTAAGGTCTTAACTCTTACTCTGGGCTAATGGTTAAGGTCTTAACTCTTACTCTGGACTAATGGTTAAGGTCTTAGACTCTTACTCTGGCATCATGGATAAGGTCTTAGACTCTTACTCTGGACTACTGGTTAATGTCTTAACTCTTACTCTGGCATCATGGTTAAGGTCTTAACTCTCACTCTGGCATCATGGTTAAGGTCTTAACTCTTACTCTGGCATCATGGTTAAGGTCTTAACACTTACTCTGGACTAATGGTTAAGGTCTTAACTCTTACTCTGGCATCATCGTTAAGGTCTTAACTGTTACTCTGGCATCATCGTTAAGGTCTTAACTCTTACTCTGGCATCATGGTTAAGGTCTTAACTCTTACTCTGGACTAATGGTTAAGGTCTTAACTCTTACTCTGGCATCATGGTTAAGGTCTTAGACTCATACTCTGGCATCATGGTTAAGGTCTTAACTCTTACTCTGGACTAATGGTTAAGGTCTTAACTCTTCCTCTGGCATCATGGTTAAGGTCTTAGACTCTTACTCTGGACTAATGTTTAAGGTCTTAACTCTTACTCTGGCATCATGGTTAAGGTCTTAACTCTTACTCTGGGCTAATGATTAAGGTCTTAACTCTTACTCTGGACTAACGGTTAAGGTCTTATCTCTTACTCTGGACTAATGGTTAAGGTCTTAGACTCTTACTCTGGCATCATGGATAAGGTCTTAGACTCTTACTCTGGACTACTGGTTAATGTCTTAACTCTTACTCTGGCGTCATGGTTAAGGTCTTAACTCTCACTCTGGCATCATGGTTAAGGTCTTAACTCTTACTCTGTACTCATGGTTAAGGTCTTAACTCTTACTCTGGCATCATGGTTAAGGTCTTAACTCCCACTCTGGCATCATGGTTAAGGTCCTAACTCTTACTCTGTACTCATGGTTAAGGTCTTAACTCTTCCTCTGGCATCATGGTTAAGGTCTTAGACTCTTACTCTGGACTAATGTTTAAGGTCTTAACTCTTACTCTGGCATCGTGGTTAAGGTCTTAACTCTTACTCTGGGCTAATGATTAAGGACTTAACTCTTACTCTGGACTAACGGTTAAGGTCTTATCTCTTACTCTGGACTAATGGTTAAGGTCTTAGACTCTTACTCTGGCATCATGGATAAGGTCTTAGACTCTTACTCTGGACTACTGGTTAATGTCTTAACTCTTACTCTGGCGTCATGGTTAAGGTCTTAACTCTCACTCTGGCATCATGGTTAAGGTCTTAACTCTTACTCTGTACTCATGGTTAAGGTCTTAACTCTTACTCTGGCATCATGGTTAAGGTCTTAACTCTCACTCTGGCATCATGGTTAAGGTCCTAACTCTTACTCTGTACTCATGGTTAAGGTCTTAACTCTTACTCTGACATCATGGTTAAGGTCTTAACTCTTACTCTGGACTAATGGTTAAGGTCTTATGTCTTACTCTGGACTAATGGTTAAGGTCTTAGACTCTTACTCTGGCATCATGAATAAGGTCTTAGACTCTTACTCTGGACTACTGGTTAATGTCTTAACTCTTACTCTGGCATCATGGTTAAGGTCTTAACTCTCACTCTGGCATCATGGTTAAGGTCTTAACTCTTACTCTGGCATCATGGTTAAGGTCTTAACACTTACTCTGGACTAATGGTTAAGGTCTTAACTCTTACTCTGGCATCATCGTTAAGGTCTTAACTCTTACTCTGGCATCATCGTTAAGGTCTTAACTCTTACTCTGGACTAATGGTTAAGGTCTTAACTCTTACTCTGGTCTAATGGTTAAGATCTTAACTCTTACTCTGGCATCATGGTAAAGGTCTTAACTCTGGCATCATGGTTAAGGTCTTAACTCTTACTCTGGACTAATGGTTAAGGTCTTAACTCTTACTCTGGCATCATGGTTAAGGTCTTAGACTCATACTCTGGCATCATGGTTAAGGTCTTAACTCTTACTCTGGACTAATGGTTAAGGTCTTAACTCTTACTCTGGCATCATGGTTAAGGTCTTAGACTCTTACTCTGGACAAATGGTTAAGGTCTTAACGCTTACTCTGGGCTAATGATTAAGGTCTTAACTCTTACTCTGGACTAACGGTTAAGGTCTTATCTCTTACTCCGGACTAATGGTTACGGTCTTAGACTCTTACTCTGGCATCATGGATAAGGTCTTAGACTCTGACTCTGGACTACTGGTTAATGTCTTAACTCTTACTCTGGCGTCATGGTTAAGGTCTTAACTCTCACTCTGGCATCATGGTTAAGGTCTTAACTCTTACTCTGGCATCATGGTTAAGGTCTTAGACTCTTACTCTGGACTAATGGTTAAGGTCTTAACTCATACTCTGGACTAATGGTTAAGGTCTTAACTCTTACTCTGGCATCATGGTTAAGGTCTTAACTCTTACTCTGGACTAATGGTTAAGGTCTTAACTCTTACTCTGGCATCAAGGTTGAGGTCTTAACTCTTACTCTGGACTAATGGTTAAGGTCTTAACACTCTGGATTAATGGTTAAGGTCTTAACTCTTACTCTGGCATCATTGTTAAGGTCTTAACTCTTACTCTGGCATCATGGTTAAGGTCTTAGACTCTTACTCTGGACTTATGGTTAAGGTCTTAACTCTTACTCTGGACTAATGGTTAAGGTCTTAACTCTTACTCTGGCATCATGGTTAAGGTCTTAACTCTTACTCTGGACTAATAGCTAATGTCTTAACTCTTACTCTGGACTAATGGTTAAGGTCTTAACTCTTACTCTGGCATCATGGTTAAGGTCTTAACTCTGGCATCATGGTTAAGGTCTTAACTCTTACTCTGGACTAATGGTTAAGGTCTTAACTCTTACTCTGGCATCATGGTTAAGGTCTTAGACTCATACTCTGGCATCATGGTTAAGGTCTTAACTCTTACTCTGGACTAATGGTTAAGGTCTTAACTCTTCCTCTGTCATCATGGTTAAGGTCTTAACTCTTACTCTGGCATCATGGTTCAGGTCTTAACTCTTACTCTGGACCAATGGTTAAGGTCTTAACTCTTACTCTGGGCTAATGGTTAAGGTCTTAACTCTTACTCTGGACTAATGGTTAAGGTCTTAGACTCTTACTCTGGCATCATGGATAAGGTCTTAGACTCTTACTCTGGACTACTGGTTAATGTCTTAACTCTTACTCTGGCATCATGGTTAAGGTCTTAACTCTCACTCTGGCATCATGGTTAAGGTCTTAACTCTTACTCTGGCATCATGGTTAAGGTCTTAACACTTACTCTGGACTAATGGTTAAGGTCTTAACTCTTACTCTGGCATCATCGTTAAGGTCTTAACTCTTACTCTGGCATCATCGTTAAGGTCTTAACTCTTACTCTGGCATCATGGTTAAGGTCTTAACTATTACTCTGGACTAATGGTTAAGGTCTTAACTCTTACTCTGGCATCATGGTTAAGGTCTTAGACTCATACTCTGGCATCATGGTTAAGGTCTTAACTCTTACTCTGGACTAATGGTTAAGGTCTTAACTCTTCCTCTGGCATCATGGTTAAGGTCTTAGACTCTTACTCTGGACTAATGGTTAAGGTCTTAACTCTTACTCTGGCATCATGGTTAAGGTCTTAACTCTTACTCTGGCATTGTGGTTAAGGTCTTAACTCTTACTCTGGGCTAATGATTAAGGTCTTAACTCTTACTCTGGACTAACGGTTAAGGTCTTATCTCTTACTCTGGACTAATGGTTAAGGTCTTAGACTCTTACTCTGGCATCATGGATAAGGTCTTAGACTCTTACTCTGGACTACTGGTTAATGTCTTAACTCTTACTATGGCGTCATGGTTAAGGTCTTAACTCTCACTCTGGCATCATGGTTAAGGTCTTAACTCTTACTCTGTACTCATGGTTAAGGTCTTAACTCTTACTCTGGCATCATGGTTAAGGTCTTAACTCTCACTCTGGCATCATGGTTAAGGTCCTAACTCTTACTCTGTACTCATGGTTAAGGTCTTAACTCTTACTCTGACATCATGGTTAAGGTCTTAACTCTTACTCTGGACTAATGGTTAAGGTCTTATCTCTTACTCTGGACTAATGGTTAAGGTCTTAGACTCTTACTCTGGCATCATGAATAAGGTCTTAGACTCTTACTCTGGACTACTGGTTAATGTCTTAACTCTTACTCTGGCATCATGGTTAAGGTCTTAACTCTCACTCTGGCATCATGGTTAAGGTCTTAACTCTTACTCTGTACTCATGGTTATGGTATTCACTCTTACTCTGACATCATGGTTAAGGTCTTAACTCTTACTCTGGACTAATGGTAAAGGTCTTAACTCTTACTCTGGACTAATGGTTAAGGTCTTAACTCTTACTCTGGCATCATGGTTAAGGTCTTAACTCTTACTCTGGACTAATGGTTAAGGTCTTAACTCTTACTCTGGACTAATGGTTAAGGTCTTAACTCTTACTCTGGACTAATGGTTAAGGTCTTAACTCTTACTCTGGGCTAAAGATTAAGGTCTTAACTCTTACTCTGGCATCATGGTTAAGGTCTTAACTCTTACTCTGGCATCATGGTTAAGGTCTTAACTCTCACTCTGGCATCATGGTTAAGGTCTTAACTCTTACTCTGTACTCATGGTTAAGGTATTCACTCTTACTCTGACATCATGGTTAAGGTCTTAACTCTTACTCTGGACTAATGGTTAAGGTCTTAACTCTTACTCTGGCATCATGTTTAAGGTCTTAGACTCTTACTCTGGCATCAAGGTTAAGGTCTTAACTCTTACTCTGGCATCATGGTTAAGGTCTTAACTCTTACTCTGGACTAATGGTTAAGGTCTGAACTTTTACTCTGGACTAATGGTTAAGGTCTTAACTTTTACTCTGGACTAATGGTTAAGGTCTTAACTCTTACTCTGGACTAATGGTTAAGGTCTTAGACTCTTACTCTCGACTAATGGTTAAGGTCCTAACTCTTACTCTGGCATCATGGTTAAGGTCTTAGACTCTTACTCTCGACTAATGGTTAAGGTCTTAACTCATACTCTGGACTAATGGTTAAGGTCTTAGACTCTTACTCTGGACTAATGGTTAAGGTCTTAACTCTTACTCTGGACTAATGGTTAAGGTCTTAACTCTTACTCTGGCATCATGGTTAAGGTCTTAACTCTTACTCTGGCATCATTGTTAAGGTCTTAACTCTTACTCTGGCATCATGGTTATGGTCTTAGACTCTTACTCTGGACTTATGGTTAAGGTCTTAACTCTTACTCTGGACTAATGGTTAAGGTCTTAACTCTTACTCTGGCATCATGGTTAAGGTCTTAACTCTTACTCTGGACTAATAGCTAATGTCTTAACTCTTACTCTGGTCTAATGGTTAAGGTCTTAACTCTTACTCTGGCATCATGGTTAAGGTCTTAACTCTGGCATCATGGTTAAGGTCTTAACTCTTACTCTGGACTAATGGTTAAGGTCTTAACTCTTACTCTGGCATCATGGTTAAGGTCTTAGACTCATACTCTGGCATCATGGTTAAGGTCTTAACTCTTACTCTGGACTAATGGTTAAGGTCTTAACTCTTCCTCTGGCATCATGGTTAAGGTCTTAACTCTTATTTTGGCATCATGGTTAAGGTCTTAACTCTTACTCTGGACCAATGGTTAAGGTCTTAACTCTTACTCTGGGCTAATGGTTAAGGTCTTAACTCTTACTCTGGACTAATGGTTAAGGTCTTAGACTCTTACTCTGGCATCATGGATAAGGTCTTAGACTCTTACTCTGGACTACTGGTTAATGTCTTAACTCTTACTCTGGCATCATGGTTAAGGTCTTAACTCTCACTCTGGCATCATGGTTAAGGTCTTAACTCTTACTCTGGCATCATGGTTAAGGTCTTAACACTTACTCTGGACTAATGGTTAAGGTCTTAACTCTTACTCTGGCATCATCGTTAAGGTCTTAACTGTTACTCTGGCATCATCGTTAAGGTCTTAACTCTTACTCTGGCATCATGGTTAAGGTCTTAACTCTTACTCTGGACTAATGGTTAAGGTCTTAACTCTTACTCTGGCATCATGGTTAAGGTCTTAGACTCATACTCTGGCATCATGGTTAAGGTCTTAACTCTTACTCTGGACTAATGGTTAAGGTCTTAACTCTTCCTCTGGCATCATGGTTAAGGTCTTAGACTCTTACTCTGGACTAATGTTTAAGGTCTTAACTCTTACTCTGGCATCATGGTTAAGGTCTTAACTCTTACTCTGGGCTAATGATTAAGGTCTTAACTCTTACTCTGGACTAACGGTTAAGGTCTTATCTCTTACTCTGGACTAATGGTTAAGGTCTTAGACTCTTACTCTGGCATCATGGATAAGGTCTTAGACTCTTACTCTGGACTACTGGTTAATGTCTTAACTCTTACTCTGGCGTCATGGTTAAGGTCTTAACTCTCACTCTGGCATCATGGTTAAGGTCTTAACTCTTACTCTGTACTCATGGTTAAGGTCTTAACTCTTACTCTGGCATCATGGTTAAGGTCTTAACTCTCACTCTGGCATCATGGTTAAGGTCCTAACTCTTACTCTGTACTCATGGTTAAGGTCTTAACTCTTCCTCTGGCATCATGGTTAAGGTCTTAGACTCTTACTCTGGACTAATGTTTAAGGTCTTAACTCTTACTCTGGCATCGTGGTTAAGGTCTTAACTCTTACTCTGGGCTAATGATTAAGGACTTAACTCTTACTCTGGACTAACGGTTAAGGTCTTATCTCTTACTCTGGACTAATGGTTAAGGTCTTAGACTCTTACTCTGGCATCATGGATAAGGTCTTAGACTCTTACTCTGGACTACTGGTTAATGTCTTAACTCTTACTCTGGCGTCATGGTTAAGGTCTTAACTCTCACTCTGGCATCATGGTTAAGGTCTTAACTCTTACTCTGTACTCATGGTTAAGGTCTTAACTCTTACTCTGGCATCATGGTTAAGGTCTTAACTCTCACTCTGGCATCATGGTTAAGGTCCTAACTCTTACTCTGTACTCATGGTTAAGGTCTTAACTCTTACTCTGACATCATGGTTAAGGTCTTAACTCTTACTCTGGACTAATGGTTAAGGTCTTATGTCTTACTCTGGACTAATGGTTAAGGTCTTAGACTCTTACTCTGGCATCATGAATAAGGTCTTAGACTCTTACTCTGGACTACTGGTTAATGTCTTAACTCTTACTCTGGCATCATGGTTAAGGTCTTAACTCTCACTCTGGCATCATGGTTAAGGTCTTAACTCTTACTCTGTACTCATGGTTAAGGTCTTCACTCTTACTCTGACATCATGGTTAAGGTCTTAACTCTTACTCTGGACTAATGGTTAAGGTCTTAACTCTTACTCTGGACTAATGGTTAAGGTCTTAACTCTTACTCTGGCATCATGGTTAAGGTCTTAACTCTTACTCTGGAATAATGGTTAAGGTCTTAACTCTTACTCTGGACTAATGGTTAAGGTCTTAACTCTTACTCTGGCATCATGTTTAAGGTCTTAGACTCTTACTCTGGCATCAAGGTTAAGGTCTTAACTCTTACTCTGGCATCATGGTTAAGGTCTTAACTCTTACTCTGGACTAATGGTTAAGGTCTGAACTCTTATTCTGGACTAATGGTTAAGGTCTTAACTCTTACTCTGGCATCATGTTTAAGGTCTTAGACTCTTACTCTGGCATCAAGGTTAAGGTCTTAACTCTTACTCTGGCATCATGGTTAAGGTCTTAACTCTTACTCTGGACTAATGGTTAAGGTCTGAACTCTTACTCTGGACTAATGGTTAAGGTCTTAACTTTTACTCTGGACTAATGGTTAAGGTCTTAACTCTTACTCTGGACTAATGGTTAAGGTCTTAGACTCTTACTCTCGACTAATGGTTAAGGTCCTAACTCTTACTCTGGCATCATGGTTAAGGTCTTAGACTCTTACTCTCGACTAATGGTTAAGGTCTTAACTCATACTCTGGACTAATGGTTAAGGTCTTAGACTCTTACTCTGGACTAATGGTTAAGGTCTTAACTCTTACTCTGGACTAATGGTTAAGGTCTTAACTCTTACTCTGGCATCATGGTTAAGGTCTTAACTCTTACTCTGGCATCATTGTTAAGGTCTTAACTCTTACTCTGGCATCATGGTTATGGTCTTAGACTCTTACTCTGGACTTATGGTTAAGGTCTTAACTCTTACTCTGGACTAATGGTTAAGGTCTTAACTCTTACTCTGGCATCATGGTTAAGGTCTTAACTCTTACTCTGGACTAATAGCTAATGTCTTAACTCTTACTCTGGACTAATGGTTAAGGTCTTAACTCTTACTCTGGCATCATGGTTAAGGTCTTAACTCTGGCATTATGGTTAAGGTCTTAACTCTTACTCTGGACTAATGGTTAAGGTCTTAACTCTTACTCTGGCATCATGGTTAAGGTCTTAGACTCATACTCTGGCATCATGGTTAAGGTCTTAACTCTTACTCTGGACTAATGGTTAAGGTCTTAACTCTTCCTCTGGCATCATGGTTAAGGTCTTAACTCTTATTTTGGCATCATGGTTAAGGTCTTAACTCTTACTCTGGACCAATGGTTAAGGTCTTAACTCTTACTCTGGGCTAATGGTTAAGGTCTTAACTCTTACTCTGGCCTAATGGTTAAGGTCTTAGACTCTTACTCTGGCATCATGGATAAGGTCTTAGACTCTTACTCTGGACTACTGGTTAATGTCTTAACTCTTACTCTGGCATCATGGTTAAGGTCTTAACTCTCACTCTGGCATCATGGTTAAGGTCTTAACTCTTACTCTGGCATCATGGTTAAGGTCTTAACACTTACTCTGGACTAATGGTTAAGGTCTTAACTCTTACTCTGGCATCATCGTTAAGGTCTTAACTGTTACTCTGGCATCATCGTTAAGGTCTTAACTCTTACTCTGGCATCATGGTTAAGGTCTTAACTCTTACTCTGGACTAATGGTTAAGGTCTTAACTCTTACTCTGGCATCATGGTTAAGGTCTTAGACTCATACTCTGGCATCATGGTTAAGGTCTTAACTCTTACTCTGGACTAATGGTTAAGGTCTTAACTCTTTCTCTGGCATCATGGTTAAGGTCTTAGACTCTTACTCTGGACTAATGTTTAAAGTCTTAACTCTTACTCTGGCATCATGGTTAAGGTCTTAACTCTTACTCTGGGCTAATGATTAAGGTCTTAACTCTTACTCTGGACTAACGGTTAAGGTCTTATCTCTTACTCTGGACTAATGGTTAAGGTCTTAGACTCTTACTCTGGCATCATGGATAAGGTCTTAGACTCTTACTCTGGACTACTGGTTAATGTCTTAACTCTTACTCTGGCGTCATGGTTAAGGTCTTAACTCTCACTCTGGCATCATGGTTAAGGTCTTAACTCTTACTCTGTACTCATGGTTAAGGTCTTAACTCTTACTCTGGCATCATGGTTAAGGTCTTAACTCTCACTCTTGCATCATGGTTAAGGTCCTAACTCTTACTCTGTACTCATGGTTAAGGTCTTAACTCTTCCTCTGGCATCATGGTTAAGGTCTTAGACTCTTACTCTGGACTAATGTTTAAGGTCTTAACTCTTACTCTGGCATCGTGGTTAAGGTCTTAACTCTTACTCTGGGCTAATGATTAAGGTCTTAACTCTTACTCTGGACTAACGGTTAAGGTCTTATCTCTTACTCTGGACTAATGGTTAAGGTCTTAGACTCTTACTCTGGCATCATGGATAAGGTCTTAGACTCTTACTCTGGACTACTGGTTAATGTCTTAACTCTTACTCTGGCGTCATGGTTAAGGTCTTAACTCTCACTCTGGCATCATGGTTAAGGTCTTAACTCTTACTCTGTACTCATGGTTAAGGTCTTAACTCTTACTCTGGCATCATGGTTAAGGTCTTAACTCTCACTCTGGCATCATGGTTAAGGTCCTAACTCTTACTCTGTACTCATGGTTAAGGTCTTAACTCTTACTCTGACATCATGGTTAAGGTCTTAACTCTTACTCTGGACTAATGGTTAAGGTCTTATCTCTTACTCTGGACTAATGGTTAAGGTCTTAGACTCTTACTCTGGCATCATGAATAAGGTCTTAGACTCTTACTCTGGACTACTGGTTAATGTCTTAACTCTTACTCTGGCATCATGGTTAAGGTCTTAACTCTCACTCTGGCATCATGGTTAAGGTCTTAACTCTTACTCTGTACTCATGGTTAAGGTCTTCACTCTTACTCTGACATCATGGTTAAGGTCTTAACTCTTACTCTGGACTAATGGTTAAGGTCTTAACTCTTACTCTGGACTAATGGTTAAGGTCTTAACTTTTACTCTGGCATCATGGTTAAGGTCTTAACTCTTACTCTGGAATAATGGTTAAGGTCTTAACTCTTACTCTGGACTAATGGTTAAGGTCTTAACTCTTACTCTGGCATCATGTTTAAGGTCTTAGACTCTTACTCTGGCATCAAGGTTAAGGTCTTAACTCTTACTCTGGCATCATGGTTAAGGTCTTAACTCTTACTCTGGACTAATGGTTAAGGTCTGAACTCTTAATCTGGACTAATGGTTAAGGTCTTAACTTTTACTCTGGACTAATGGTTAAGGTCTTAACTCTTACTCTGGACTAATGGTTAAGGTCTTAGACTCTTACTCTCGACTAATGGTTAAGGTCCTAACTCTTACTCTGGCATCATGGTTAAGGTCTTAGACTCTTACTCTGGACTAAAGGTTAAGGTCTTAACTCATACTCTGGACTAATGGTTAAGGTCTTAGACTCTTACTCTGGACTAATGGTTAAGGTCTTAACTCTTACTCTGGACTAATGGTTAAGGTCTTAACTCTTACTCTGGACTAATGGTTAAGGTCTTAACTCTTACTCTGGCATCATGGTTAAGGTCTTAACTCTTACTCTGGACTAATGGTTAAGGTCTTAACTCTAACTCTTGACTAATGGTTAAGGTCTTAACTCTTACTCCGGACTAATGGTTAAGGTCTTAGACTCTTACGCTGGCATCATGGTTAAGGTCTTAACTCTTACTCTGGCATCATCGTTAAGGTCTTAACTCTTACTCTGGCATCATGGTTAAGGTCTTAACTCTTACTCTGGACTAATGGTTAAGGTCTTAACTCTTACTCTGGCATCATGGTTAAGGTCTTAGACTCTTACTCTGGACTAATGGTTAAGGTCTAAAATCTTACTCTGGGCTAATGGTTAAGGTCTTAACTCTTACTCTGGACTAATGGTTAACGTCTTATCACCTCCTCTAGACTAATGGTTAAGGTCTTAGACTCTTACTCTGGCATCATGGATAAGGTCTTAGACTCTTACTCTGGACTACTGGTTAATGTCTTAGCTCTTACTCTGGCATCATGGTTAAGGTCTTAACTCTCTCTCTGGCATCATTGTTAAGGTCTTAACTCTTACTCTGTACTCATGGTTAAGGTCTTAACTCTTACTCTGGCTTCATGGTTAAGGTCTTAACTCTTACTCTGGACTAATGGTTAAGGTCTTAACTCTTACTCTGGACTAATGGTTAAGGTCTTAACTCTTACTCTGGCATCATGGTTAAAGTCTTAACTCTTACTCTGGACTAATGGTTAAGGTCTTAACTCTTACTCTGGACTAATGGTTAAGATCTTAGACTCTTACTCTCGACTAATGGTTAAGGTCCTAACTCTTACTCTGGCATCATGGTTAAGGTCTTAGACTCTTACTCTGGACAAATGGTTAAGGTCTTAACTCATACTCTGGACTAATGGTTAAGGTCTTAGACTCTTATTCTGGACTAATGGTTAAGGTCTTAACTCTTACTCTGGACTAATGGTTAAGGTCTTAACTCTTACTCTGGACTAATGGTTAAGGTCTTAACTCTTACTCTTGCATCATGGTTAAGGTCTTAACTCTTACTCTGGACTAATGGTTAAGGTCTTAACTCTAACTCTTGACTAATGGTTAAGGTCTTAACTCTTACTCCGGACTAATGGTTAAGGTCTTAGACTCTTACGCTGGCATCATGGTTAAGGTCTTAACTCTTACTCTGGCATCATCGTTAAGGTCTTAACTCTTACTCTGGCATCATGGTTAAGGTCTTAACTCTTACTCTGGACTAATGGTTAAGGTCTTAACTCTTACTCTGGCATCATGGTTAAGGTCTTAGACTCTTACTCTGGACTAATGGTTAAGGTCTTAAATCTTACTCTGGGCTAATGGTTAAGGTCTTAACTCTTACTCTGGACTAATGGTTAAGGTCTTATCACCTCCTCTAGACTAATGGTTAAGGTCTTAGACTCTTACTCTGGCATCATGGATAAGGTCTTAGACTCTTACTCTGGACTACTGGTTAATGTCTTAGCTCTTACTCTGGCATCATGGTTAAGGTCTTAACTCTCTCTCTGGCATCATTGTTAAGGTCTTAACTCTTACTCTGTACTCATGGTTAAGGTCTTAACTCTTACTCTGGCTTCATGGTTAAGGTCTTAACTCTTACTCTGGACTAATGGTTAAGGTCTTAACTCTTACTCTGGACTACTGGTTAAGGTCTTAACTCTTACTCTGGCATCATGGTTAAAGTCCTAACTCTTACTCTGGACTAATGGTTAAGGTCTTAACTCTTACTCTGGACTAATGGTTAAGGTCTTAACTCTTACTCTGGACTAATGGTTAAGGTCTTAACTCTTACTCTGGCATCATGGTTAAGGTCTTAGACTCTTACTCTGGACTAATGGTTAAGGTCTTAACTCTTACTCTGGGCTAATGGTTAAGGTCTTAACTCTTACTCTGGACTAATGGTTAAGGTCTTATCTCTTCCTCTAGACTAATGGTTAAGGTCTTAGACTCTTACTCTGGCATCATGGATAAGGTCTTAGACTCTTACTCTGGACTACTGGTTAATGTCTTAGCTCTTACTCTGGCATCATGGTTAAGGTCTTAACTCTCACTGTGGCATCATTGTTAAGGTCTTAACTCTTACTCTGTACTCATGGTTAAGGTCTTAACTCTTACTCTGGCTTCATGGTTAATGTCTTAACTCTTACTCTGGACTAATGGTTAAGGTCTTAACTCTTACTCTGGACTAATGGTTAAGGTCTTAACTCTAACTCTGGCATCATGGTTAAGGTCTTAACTCTTACTCTGGACTAATGGTTAAGGTCTTAACTCTTACTCTGGACTAATGGTTAAGGTCTTAGACTCTTACGCTGGACTAATGGTTAAGGTCTTAACTCTTACTCTGGCATCATGGTTAAGGTCTTAACTCTTACTCTGGACTAATGGTTAAGGTCTTAGACTCTTACTCTGGACTAATGGTTAAGGTCTTAACTCTTTCTCTGGGCTAATGGTTAAGGTCTTAGACTCTTACTCTGGCATCATGGTTAAGGTCTTAGACTCTTACTCTGGCATCAAGGTTAAGGTCTTAACTCTTACTCTGGCATCATGGTTAAGGTCTTAACTCTTACTCTGGACTAATGGTTAAGGTCTGAACTCTTACTCTGGACTAATGGTTAAGGTCTTAACTCTTACTCTGGACTAATGGTTAAGGTCTTAGACTCTTACTCTCGACTAATGGTTAAGGTCTTAACTCTTACTCTGCTATCATGGTTAAGGTCTTAGACTCTTACTCTGGAATAATGGTTAAGGTCTTAACGCTTACTCTGGGCTAATGGTTAAGGTCTTAGACTCTTACTCTGGCATCATGGTTAAGGTCTTAGACTCTTACTCTGGCATCAAGGTTAAGGTCTTAACTCTTACTCTGGCATCATGGTTAAGGTCTTAGACTCTTACTCTGGCATCAAGGTTAAGGTCTTAACTCTTACTCTGGCATCATGGTTAAGGTCTTAACTCTTACTCTGGACTAATGGTTAAGGTCTTAACACTTACTCTGGATTAATGGTTAAGATCTTAACTCTTACTCTGGCATCATCGTTAAGGTCTTAACTCTTACTCTGTACTCATGGTTAAGGTCTTAACTCTTACTCTGGCTTCATGGTTAAGGTCTTAACTCTTACTCTGGACTAATGGTTAAGGTCTTAACTCTTACTCTGGCATCATGGTTAAAGTCTTAACTCTTACTCTGGACTAATGGTTAAGGTCTTAACTCTTACTCTGGACTAATGGTTAAGGTCTTAACTCTTACTCTGGACTAATGGTTAAGATCTTAGACTCTTACTCTCGACTAATGGTTAAGGTCCTAACTCTTACTCTGGCATCATGGTTAAGGTCTTAGACTCTTACTCTGGACTAATGGTTAAGGTCTTAACTCATACTCTGGACTAATGGTTAAGGTCTTAGACTCTTACTCTGGACTAATGGTTAAGGTCTTAACTCTTACTCTGGACTAATGGTTAAGGTCTTAACTCTTACTCTGGACTAATGGTTAAGGTCTTAACTCTTACTCTGGACTAATGGTTAAGGTCTTAACTCTTACTCTGGCATCATGGTTAAGGTCTTAACTCTTACTCTGGACGAATGGTTAAGGTCTTAACTCTAACTCTTGACTAATGGTTAAGGTCTTAACTCTTACTCCGGACTAATGGTTAAGGTCTTAGACTCTTACGCTGGCATCATGGTTAAGGTCTTAACTCTTACTCTGGTATCATCGTTAAGGTCTTAACTCTTACTCTGGCATCATGGTTAAGGTCTTAACTCTTACTCTGGACTAATGGTTAAGGTCTTAACTCTTACTCTGGCATCATGGTTAAGGTCTTAGACTCTTACTCTGGACTAATGGTTAAGGTCTTAAATCTTACTCTGGGCTAATGGTTAAGGTCTTAACTCTTACTCTGGACTAATGGTTAAGGTCTTATCACCTCCTCTAGACTAATGGTTAAGGTCTTAGACTCTTACTCTGGCATCATGGATAAGGTCTTAGACTCTTACTCTGGACTACTGGTTAATGTCTTAGCTCTTACTCTGGCATCATGGTTAAGGTCTTAACTCTCTCTCTGGCATCATTGTTAAGGTCTTAACTCTTACTCTGTACTAATGGTTAAGGTCTTAACTCTTACTCTGGACTAATGGTTAAGGTCTTAACTCTTACTCTGGACTAATGGTTAAGGTCTTAACTCTTACTCTGGCATCATGGTTAAGGTCTTAGACTCTTACTCTGGACTAATGGTTAAGGTCTTAACTCTTACTCTGGGCTAATGGTTAAGGTCATAACTCTTACTCTGGACTAATGGTTAAGGTCTTATCTCTTCCTCTAGACTAATGGTTAAGGTCTTAGACTCTTACTCTGGCATCATGGATAAGGTCTTAGACTCTTACTCTGGACTACTGGTTAATGTCTTAGCTCTTACTCTGGCATCATGGTTAAGGTCTTAACTCTCACTGTGGCATCATTGTTAAGGTCTTAACTCTTACTCTGTACTCATGGTTAAGGTCTTAACTCTTACTCTGGCTTCATGGTTAATGTCTTAACTCTTACTCTGGACTAATGGTTAAGGTCTTAACTCTTACTCTGGACTAATGGTTAAGGTCTTAACTCTTACTCTGGCATCATGGTTAAGGTCTTAACTCTTACTCTGGACTAATGGTTAAGGTCTTAACTCTTACTCTGGCATCATGGTTAAGGTCTTAGACTCTTACGCTGGACTAATGGTTAAGGTCTTAACTCTTACTCTGGCATCATGGTTAAGGTCTTAACTCTTACTCTGGACTAATGGTTAAGGTCTTAGACTCTTACTCTGGACTAATGGTTAAGGTCTTAACTCTTTCTCTGGGCTAATGGTTAAGGTCTTAGACTCTTACTCTGGCATCATGGTTAAGGTCTTAGACTCTTACTCTGGCATCAAGGTTAAGGTCTTAACTCTTACTCTGGCATCATGGTTAAGGTCTTAACTCTTACTCTGGACTAATGGTTAAGGTCTGAACTCTTACTCTGGACTAATGGATAAGGTCTTAACTCTTACTCTGGACTAATGGTTAAGGTCTTAGACTCTTACTCTCGACTAATGGTTAAGGTCTTAACTCTTACTCTGGTATCATGGTTAAGGTCTTAGACTCTTACTCTGGAATAATGGTTAAGGTCTTAACGCTTACTCTGGGCTAATGGTTAAGGTCTTAGACTCTTACTCTGGCATCATAGTTAAGGTCTTAGACTCTTACTCTGGCATCAAGGTTAAGGTCTTAACTCTTACTCTGGCATCATGGTTAAGGTCTTAGACTCTTACTCTGGCATCAAGGTTAAGGTCTTAACTCTTACTCTGGCATCATGGTTAAGGTCTTAACTCTTACTCTAGCATCATGGTTAAGGTCTTAACTCTTACTCTGGACTAATGGTTAAGGTCTTAACACTTACTCTGGATTAATGGTTAAGATCTTAACTCTTACTCTGGCATCATCGTTAAGGTCTTAACTCTTACTCTGGCATCATGGTTAAGGTCTTAGACTCTTACTCTGGACTAATGGTTAAGGTCTTAACTCTTGCTCTGGACTAATGGTTAAGGTCTTAACTCTTACTCTGGCATCATCGTTAAGGTCCTAACACTTACTCTGGCATCATGGTTAAGGTCTTAACTCTTACTCTGGACTAATAGTTAAGGTCTTAACTCTTACTCTGGACTAATGGTTAAGGTATTAACTCTTACTCTGGCATCATGGTTAAGGTCTTAACTCTGGCATCATGGTTAAGGTCTTAACTCTTACTCTGGACTAATGGTTAAGGTCTTAACTCTTACTCTGGCATCATGGTTAAGGTCTTAGACTCATACTATGGCATCATGGTTAATGTCTTAACTCTTACTCTGGACTAATGGTTAAGGTCTTAACTCTTACTCTGGCATCATGGTTAAGGTCTTAACTCTTACTCTGGACTAATGGTTAAGGTCTTAACTCTTACTCTGGCATCATGGTTAAGGTCTTAGACTCTTACTCTGGACTAATGGTTAAGGTCTTAACTCTTACTCTGGCATCATGGTTAAGGTCTTAACTCTTACTCTGGACTAATGATTAAGGTCTTAGACTCTTACTCTGGACTAATGGTTAAGGTCTTAACTCTTTCTCTGGGCTAATGGTTAAGGTCTTAGACTCTTACTCTGGCATCATGGTTAAGGTCTTAGACTCTTACTCTGGCATCAAGGTTAAGGTCTTAACTCTTACTCTGGCATCATGGTTAAGGTCTTAACTCTTACTTTGGACTAATGGTTAAGGTCTGAACTCTTACTCTGGACTAATGGTTAAGGTCTTAACTCTTACTCTGGACTAATGGTTAAGGTCTTAACTCAACTCTGGACTAATGGTTAAGGTCTTAACTCATACTCTGGACTAATGGTTAAGGTCTTAACTCTTACTCTGGCATCATGGTTAAGGTCTTAACTCTTACTCTGTACTCGTGGTTAAGGTCTTAACTCTTACTCTGGCATCATGTTTAAGGTCTTAACTCTTACTCTGGACTAATGGTTAAGGTCTTAACTCTTACTCTGGACTAATGGTTAAGGTCTTAACTCTTACTCTGGCATCATGGTTAAGGTCTTAACTCTTACTCTGGACTAATGGTTAAGGTCTTAACTCTTACTCTGGACTAATGGTTAAGGTCTTAACTCTTACTCTGGAATCATGGTTCAGGTCTTAGACTCTTACTCTGGACTAATGGTTAAGGTCTTAACTCTTACTCTGGCATCATGGTTAAGGTCTTAACTCTTACTCTGGACTAATGGTTAAGGTCTTAGACTCTTACTCTGGACTAATGGTTAAGGTCTTAACTCTTTCTCTGGGCTAATGGTTAAGGTCTTAGACTCTTACTCTGGCATCATGGTTAAGGTCTTATACTCTTACTCTGGCATCAAGGTTAAGGTCTTAACTCTTACTCTGGCATCATGGTTAAGGTCTTAACTCTTACTCTGGACTAATGGTTAAGGTCTGAACTCTTACTCTGGACTAATGGTTAAGGTCTTAACTCTTACTCTGGACTAATGGTTAAGGTCTTAACTCTTACTCTGGACTAATGGTTAAGGTCTTAGACTCTTACTCTCGACTAATGGTTAAGGTCTTAACTCTTACTCTGGCATCATGGTTAAGGTCTTAGACTCTTACTCTGGACTAATGGTTAAGGTCTTAACTCATACTCTGGACTTATGGTTAAGGTCTTAACTCTTACTCTGGCATCATGGTTAAGGTCTTAACTCTTACTCTGGACTAATGGTTAAGGTATTAACTCTTACTCTGGCATCAAGGTTGAGGTCTTAACTCTTACTCTGGACTAATGGTTAAGGTCTTAACTCTTACTCTGGCATCATGGTTAAGGTCTTAACACTTACTCTGGACTAATGGTTAAGGTCTTAACTCATACTCTGGACTAATGGTTAAGGTCTTAGACTCTTACTCTGGACTAATGGTTAAGGTCTTAACTCTTACTCTGGACTAATGGTTAAGGTCTTAACTCTTACTCTGGACTAATGGTTAAGGTCTTAACTCTTACTCTTGCATCATGGTTAAGGTCTTAACTCTTCCTCTGGACTAATGGTTAAGGTCTTAACTCTAACTCTTGACTAATGGTTAAGGTCTTAACTCTTACTCCGGACTAATGGTTAAGGTCTTAGACTCTTACGCTGGCATCATGGTTAAGGTCTTAACTCTTACTCTGGCATCATGGTTAAGGTCTTAACTCTTACTCTGGCATCATGGTTAAGGTCTTAACTCTTACTCTGGACTAATGGTTAAGGTCTTAACTCTTACTCTGGCATCATGGTTAAGGTCTTAGACTCTTACTCTGGACTAATGGTTAAGGTCTTAAATCTTACTCTGGGCTAATGGTTAAGGTCTTAACTCTTACTCTGGACTAATGGTTAAGGTCTTATCACCTCCTCTAGACTAATGGTTAAGGTCTTAGACTCTTACTCTGGCATCATGGATAAGGTCTTAGACTCTTACTCTGGACTACTGGTTAATGTCTTAGCTCTTACTCTGGCATCATGGTTAAGGTCTTAACTCTCTCTCTGGCATCATTGTTAAGGTCTTAACTCTTACTCTGTACTCATGGTTAAGGTCTTAACTCTTACTCTGGCTTCATGGTTAAGGTCTTAACTCTTACTCTGGACTAATGGTTAAGGTCTTAACTCTTACTCTGGACTAATGGTTAAGGTCTTAACTCTTACTCTGGCATCATGGTTAAAGTCTTAACTCTTACTCTGGACTAATGGTTAAGGTCTTAACTCTTACTCTGGACTAATGGTTAAGGTCTTAACTCTTACTCTGGACTAATGGTTAAGGTCTTAACTCTTACTCTGGCATCATGGTTAAGGTCTTAGACTCTTACTCTGGACTAATGGTTAAGGTCTTAACTCTTACTCTGGGCTAATGGTTAAGGTCTTAACTCTTACTCTGGACTAATGGTTAAGGTCTTATCTCTTCCTCTAGACTAATGGTTAAGGTCTTAGACTCTTACTCTGGCATCATGGATAAGGTCTTAGACTCTTACTCTGGACTACTGGTTAACGTCTTAGCTCTTACTCTGGCCTCATGGTTAAGGTCTTAACTCTCACTGTGGCATCATTGTTAAGGTCTTAACTCTTACTCTGTACTCATGGTTAAGGTCTTAACTCTTACTCTGGCTTCATGGTTAATGTCTTAACTCTTACTCTGGACTAATGGTTAAGGTCTTAACTCTTACTCTGGACTAATGGTTAAGGTCTTAACTCTTACTCTGGCATCATGGTTAAGGTCTTAACTCTTACTCTGGACTAATGGTTAAGGTCTTAACTCTTACTCTGGCATCATGGTTAAGGTCTTAGACTCTTACGCTGGACTAATGGTTAAGGTCTTAACTCTTACTCTGGCATCATGGTTAAGGTCTTAACTCTTACTCTGGACTAATGGTTAAGGTCTTAGACTCTTACTCTGGACTAATGGTTAAGGTCTTAACTCTTTCTCTGGGCTAATGGTTAAGGTCTTAGACTCTTACTCTGGCATCATGGTTAAGGTCTTAGACTCTTACTCTGGCATCAAGGTTAAGGTCTTAACTCTTACTCTGGCATCATGGTTAAGGTCTTAACTCTTACTCTGGACTAATGGTTAAGGTCCGAACTCTTACTCTGGACTAATGGTTAAGGTCTTAACTCTTACTCTGGACTAATGGTTATGGTCTTAGACTCTTACTCTCGACTAATGGTTAAGGTCTTAACTCTTACTCTGGTATCATGGTTAAGGTCTTAGACTCTTACTCTGGAATAATGGTTAAGGTCTTAACGCTTACTCTGGGCTAATGGTTAAGGTCTTAGACTCTTACTCTGGCATCATGGTTAAGGTCTTAGACTCTTACTCTGGCATCAAGGTTAAGGTCTTAACTCTTACTCTGGCATCATGGTTAAGGTCTTAGACTCTTACTCTGGCATCAAGGTTAAGGTCTTAACTCTTACTCTGGCATCATGGTTAAGGTCTTAACTCTTACTCTGGCATCATGGTTAAGGTCTTAACTCTTACTCTGGACTAATGGTTAAGGTCTTAACACTTACTCTGAATTAATGGTTAAGATCTTAACTCTTACTCTGGCATCATCGTTAAGGTCTTAACTCTTACTCTGTACTCATGGTTAAGGTCTTAACTCTTACTCTGGCTTCATGGTTAAGGTCTTAACTCTTATTTTTTTTTTTTTTTGTTTTTTTTTTTTTTTTTTAATAAATTTCTTTATTACCAACATGAAAGAAAAAGAAAGATTAATACATTTTATACAATTCAATAAGTTTTAGGCAAATAAGTACAGGCATAGGAACAGGTAATTATATCATTTCTATAAATATATTATCCTTCATATCTACCTATATAACTATTAGCCCTCATTGCAGGGGAGAGGGGGGGGAGGGAAGAGAAAAAAAAAAAAAAAAAAAAAAAAAAAAAAGGGGGGGGGAGGGGGAGAGAAGAGGGACCCCTTTTGCAAACATTTTCAGAATAGTGCACCCCATATCTTATTTACTTTACATAATGCCTTCATCCCTCTCGTTTTTGCCAATGCTAGTTCCATATCATATGTTTCTTTAACTAATCCCCACCATTCAATGGTCGATGGAGGTGTGGGTAAGATCCATGCACGGGCGATTGTTAACCTTGCGCTAGCCAGTAGTATTGAAATTAAATCTTCATATCTGCTTGTAGTGTTCTGGGCTCCAGTTAATACCTCTGTTGCTGAGATCGTCATTACACTCCCTAGTTTTTGAGAGATCAGATCGGTTATCGTTGACCAAAACCTCTCTAATGCAGGACATAAAAAAAACATATGTTTTAGATCAGCAGACTGTAGATTGCACTTTGGACATTTTGTGCGTTCGCTAAAAGAGCCATGGGAGGACCATTTTGATATTCTTTCTGGAGTGTAATATAATTGACAGATTGTTTTAAATTGTTGTATCCTAAGGTTGGAAGAATATACAGAGTTATTAAGCCTAGAGAGAGCCCGTGTTATGGTGTTAGCTGTCACTGATGCCCCTACACTGCGTCCCAAGTGCTCAGCTAATCTGTGACAGTCATCTGGCTTAAATGAGCATAAGATTTTGTAGCCAGTGCTAATTATTGATTTTAAGTTATCTTTATGCATATAATCCCATATAAGCGAACCTGAGATGTTTGTCAGTTGCATTCTACGGATAAGATAATCTCGAATTTGAAAGTATTTAAATTGCATGCCTGACGTTATTTTATATATAATCTGTATTTTTTCGAAAGTCATAAACCCATTTTGATCATATATATCGCCCAGGTATTTTATGCCCAGGCTAGCCCATCGTTTACCCTCCATGTCTTGAAAGATTTCTGGCAAACCTGGGTTGCCCCATATGGGCAGCTTATCGTGATAAAATGATGTGTTACAATTAGAAGTAATTGCAAACCATATATTGACAACATCGCGTGCCACCTTGAATCTGACTCGCTTAAAATAGAAGGTCTTAACTCTTACTCTGGACTAATGGTTAAGGTCTTAACTCTTACTCTGGACTAATGGTTAAGGACTTAACTCTTACTCTGGCATCATGGTTAAAGTCTTAACTCTTACTCTGGACTAATGGTTAAGGTCTTAACTCTTACTCTGGACTAATGGTTAAGGTCTTAACTCCTACTCTGGACTAATGGTTAAGATCTTAGACTCTTACTCTCGACTAATGGTTCAGGTCCTAACTCTTACTCTGGCATCATGGTTAAGGTCTTAGACTCTTACTCTGGACTAATGGTTAAGGTCTTAACTCATACTCTGGACTAATGGTTAAGGTCTTAGACTCTTACTCTGGACTAATGGTTAAGGTCTTAACTCTTACTCTGGACTAATGGTTAAGGTCTTAACTCTTACTCTGGACTAATGGTTAAGGTCTTAACTCTTACTCTGGCATCATGGTTAAGGTCTTAACTCTTACTCTGGACTAATGGTTAAGGTCTTAACTCTTACTCTGGACTAATGGTTAAGGTCTTAACTCATACTCTGGACTAATGGTTAAGGTCTTAACTCTTACTCTGGCATCATGGTTAAGGTCTTAACTCTTACTCTGTACTCGTGGTTAAGGTCTTAACTCTTACTCTGGCATCATGTCTAAGGTCTTAACTCTTACTCTGGACTAATGGTTAAGGTCTTAACTCTTACTCTGGACTAATGGTTAAGGTCTTAACTCTTACTCTGGCATCATGGTTAAGGTCTTAACTCTTACTCTGGACTAATGGTTAATGTATTAACTCTTACTCTGGACTAATGGTTAAGGTCTTAACTCTTACTCTGGAATCATGGTTCAGGTCTTAGACTCTTACTCTGGACTAATGGTTAAGGTCTTAACTCTTACTCTGGCATCATGGTTAAGGTCTTAACTCTTACTCTGGACTAATGGTTAAGGTCTTAGACTCTTACTCTGGACTAATGGTTAAGGTCTTAACTCTTTCTCTGGGCTAATGGTTAAGGTCTTAGACTCTTACTCTGGCATCATGGTTAAGGTCTTATACTCTTACTCTGGCATCAAGGTTAAGGTCTTAACTCTTACTCTGGCATCATGGTTAAGGTCTTAACTCTTACTCTGGACTAATGGTTAAGGTCTGAACTCTTACTCTGGACTAATGGTTAAGGTCTTAACTCTTACTCTGGACTAATGGTTAAGGTCTTAACTCTTACTCTGGACTAATGGTTAAGGTCTTAGACTCTTACTCTCGACTAATGGTTAAGGTCTTAACTCTTACTCTGGCATCATGGTTAAGGTCTTAGACTCTTTCTCTGGACTAATGGTTAAGGTCTTAACTCATACTCTGGACTTATGGTTAAGGTCTTAACTCTTACTCTGGCATCAAGGTTAAGGTCTTAACTCTTACTCTGGCATCATGGTTAAGGTCTTAGACTCTTACTCTGGAATCAAGGTTAAGGTCTTAACTCTTACTCTGGCATCATGGTTAAGGTCTTAACTCTTACTCTGGCATCATGGTTAAGGTCTTAACTCTTACTCTGGACTAATGGTTAAGGTCTTAACACTTACTCTGGATTAATGGTTAAGATCTTAACTCTTACTCTGGCATCATCGTTAAGGTCTTAACTCTTACTCTGGCATCATGGTTAAGGTCTTAGACTCTTACTCTGGACTAATGGTTAAGGTCTTAACTCTTGCTCTGGACTAATGGTTAAGGTCTTAACTCCTACTCTGGCATCATCGTTAAGGTCCTAACACTTACTCTGGCATCATGGTTAAGGTCTTAACTCTTACTCTGGACTAATAGTTAAGGTCTTAACTCTTACTCTGGACTAATGGTTAAGGTATTAACTCTTACTCTGGCATCATGGTTAAGGTCTTAACTCTGGCATCATGGTTAAGGTCTTAACTCTTACTCTGGACTAATGGTTAAGGTCTTAACTCTTTCTCTGGGCTAATGGTTAAGGTCTTAGACTCTTACTCTGGCATCATGGTTAAGGTCTTAGACTCTTACTCTGGCATCAAGGTTAAGGTCTTAACTCTTACTCTGGCATCATGGTTAAGGTCTTAACTCTTACTTTGGAGTAATGGTTAAGGTCTTAACTCTTACTCTGGACTAATGGTTAAGGTCTTAACTCTTACTCTGGACTAATGGTTAAGGTCTTAACTCATACTCTGGACTAATGGTTAAGGTCTTAACTCTTACTCTGGCATCATGGTTAAGGTCTTAACTCTTACTCTGTACTCGTGGTTAAGGTCTTAACTCTTACTCTGGCATCATGTTTAAGGTCTTAACTCTTACTCTGGACTAATGGTTAAGGTCTTAACTCTTACTCTGGACTAATGGTTAAGGTCTTAACTCTTACTCTGGCATCATGGTTAAGGTCTTAACTCTTACTCTGGACTAATGGTTAAGGTCTTAACTCTTACTCTGGACTAATGGTTAAGGTCTTAACTCTTACTCTGGAATCATGGTTCAGGTCTTAGACTCTTACTCTGGACTAATGGTTAAGGTCTTAACTCTTACTCTGGCATCATGGTTAAGGTCTTAACTCTTACTCTGGACTAATGGTTAAGGTCTTAGACTCTTACTCTGGACTAATGGTTAAGGTCTTAACTCTTTCTCTGGGCTAATGGTTAAGGTCTTAGACTCTTACTCTGGCATCATGGTTAAGGTCTTATACTCTTACTCTGGCATCAAGGTTAAGGTCTTAACTCTTACTCTGGCATCATGGTTAAGGTCTTAACTCTTACTCTGGACTAATGGTTAAGGTCTGAACTCTTACTCTGGACTAATGGTTAAGGTCTTAACTCTTACTCTGGACTAATGGTTAAGGTCTTAACTCTTACTCTGGACTAATGGTTAAGGTCTTAGACTCTTACTCTCGACTAATGGTTAAGGTCTTAACTCTTACTCTGGCATCATGGTTAAGGTCTTAGACTCTTACTCTGGACTAATGGTTAAGGTCTTAACTCATACTCTGGACTTATGGTTAAGGTCTTAACTCTTACTCTGGCATCATGGTTAAGGTCTTAACTCTTACTCTGGACTAATGGTTAAGGTATTAACTCTTACTCTGGCATCAAGGTTGAGGTCTTAACTCTTACTCTGGACTAATGGTTAAGGTCTTAACTCTTACTCTGGCATCATGGTTAAGGTCTTAACACTTACTCTGGATTAATGGTTAAGGTCTTAACTCTTACTCTGGCATCATTGTTAAGGTCTTAACTCTTACTCTGGCATCATGGTTAAGGCCTTAGACTCTTACTCTGGACTAATGGTTAAGGTATTAACTCTTACTCTGGCATCAAGGTTGAGGTCTTAACTCTTACTCTGGACTAATGGTTAAGGTCTTAACTCTTACTCTGGCATCATGGTTAAGGTCTTAACACTTACTCTGGATTAATGGTTAAGGTCTTAACTCTTACTCTGGCATCATTGTTAAGGTCCTAACTCTTACTCTGGTATCATGGTTAAGGTCTTAGACTCTTACTCTGGACTAATGGTTAAGGTCTTAACTCTTACTCTGGCATCATGGTTAAGGTCTTAACTCTGGCATCATGGTTAAGGTCTTAACTCTTACTCTGGACTAATGGTTAAGGTCTTAACTCTTACTCTGGCATCATGGTTAAGGTCTTAGACTCATACTCTGGCATCATGGTTAAAGTCTTAGACTCTTACTCTGGACTAATGGTTAAGGTCTTAACTCTTACTCTGGCATCATGGTTAAGGTCTTAACTCTTACTCTGGCATCGTGGTTAAGGTCTTAACTCTTACTCTGGGCTAATGATTAAGGTCTTAACTCTTACTCTGGACTAACGGTTAATGTCTTATCTCTTACTCTGGACTAATGGTTAAGGTCTTAGACTCTTACTCTGGCATCATGGATAAGGTCTTAGACTCTTACTCTGGACTACTGGTTAATGTCTTAACTCTTACTCTGGCGTCATGGTTAAGGTCTTAACTCTCACTCTGGCATCATGGTTAAGGTCTTAACTCTTACTCTGTACTCATGGTTAAGGTCTTAACTCTTACTCTGGCATCATGGTTAAGGTCTTAACTCTCACTCTGGCATCATGGTTAAGGTCCTAACTCTTACTCTGTACTCATGGTTAAGGTCTTAACTCTTACTCTGGCATCATGGTTAAGGTCTTAACTCTTACTCTGGACTAATGGTTAAGGTCTTAACTCTTACTCTGGACTAATGGTTAAGGTCTTAGACTCTTACTCTGGCATCATGAATAAGGTCTTAGACTCTAACTCTGGACTACTGGTTAATGTCTTAACTCTTACTCTGGCATCATGGTTAAGGTCTTAACTCTCACTCTGGCATCATGGTTAAGGTCTTAACTCTTACTCTGTACACATGGTTAAGGTCTTAACTCTTACTCTGGCATCATGGTTAAGGTCTTAACTCTTACTCTGGACTAATGATTAAGGTCTTAGACTCTTACTCTGGACTAATGGTTAGGGTCTTAACTCTTTCTCTGGGCTAATGGTTAAGGTCTTAGACTCTTACTCTGGCATCATGGTTAAGGTCTTAGACTCTTACTCTGGCATCAAGGTTAAGGTCTTAACTCTTACTCTGGCATCATGGTTAAGGTCTTAACTCTTACTTTGGACTAATGGTTAAGGTCTGAACTCTTACTCTGGACTAATGGTTAAGGTCTTAACTCTTACTCTGGACTAATGGTTAAGGTCTTAACTCAACTCTGGACTAATGGTTAAGGTCTTAACTCATACTCTGGACTAATGGTTAAGGTCTTAACTCTTACTCTGGCATCATGGTTAAGGTCTTAACTCTTACTCTGGACTAATGGTTAAGGTCTTATCACCTCCTCTAGACTAATGGTTAAGGTCTTAGACTCTTACTCTGGCATCATGGATAAGGTCTTAGACTCTTACTCTGGACTACTGGTTAATGTCTTAGCTCTTACTCTGGCATCATGGTTAAGGTCTTAACTCTCTCTCTGGCATCATTGTTAAGGTCTTAACTCTTACTCTGTACTCATGGTTAAGGTCTTAACTCTTACTCTGGCTTCATGGTTAAGGTCTTAACTCTTACTCTGGACTAATGGTTAAGGTCTTAACTCTTACTCTGGACTAATGGTTAAGGTCTTAACTCTTACTCTGGCATCATGGTTAAAGTCTTAACTCTTACTCTGGACTAATGGTTAAGGTCTTAACTCTTACTCTGGACTAATGGTTAAGGTCTTAACTCTTACTCTGGACTAATGGTTAAGGTCTTAGACTCTTACTCTCGACTAATGGTTAAGGTCTTAACTCTTACTCTGGCATCATGGTTAAGGTCTTAGACTCTTACTCTGGACTAATGGTTAAGGTCTTAACTCATACTCTGGACTTATGGTTAAGGTCTTAACTCTTACTCTGGCATCATGGTTAAGGTCTTAACTCTTACTCTGGACTAATGGTTAAGGTATTAACTCTTACTCTGGCATCAAGGTTGAGGTCTTAACTCTTACTCTGGACTAATGGTTAAGGTCTTAACTCTTACTCTGGCATCATGGTTAAGGTCTTAACACTTACTCTGGATTAATGGTTAAGGTCTTAACTCTTACTCTGGCATCATTGTTAAGGTCTTAACTCTTACTCTGGCATCATGGTTAAGGCCTTAGACTCTTACTCTGGACTAATGGTTAAGGTATTAACTCTTACTCTGGCATCAAGGTTGAGGTCTTAACTCTTACTCTGGACTAATGGTTAAGGTCTTAACTCTTACTCTGGCATCATGGTTAAGGTCTTAACACTTACTCTGGATTAATGGTTAAGGTCTTAACTCTTACTCTGGCATCATTGTTAAGGTCCTAACTCTTACTCTGGTATCATGGTTAAGGTCTTAGACTCTTACTCTGGACTAATGGTTAAGGTCTTAACTCTTACTCTGGCATCATGGTTAAGGTCTTAACTCTGGCATCATGGTTAAGGTCTTAACTCTTACTCTGGACTAATGGTTAAGGTCTTAACTCTTACTCTGGCATCATGGTTAAGGTCTTAGACTCATACTCTGGCATCATGGTTAAAGTCTTAGACTCTTACTCTGGACTAATGGTTAAGGTCTTAACTCTTACTCTGGCATCATGGTTAAGGTCTTAACTCTTACTCTGGCATCGTGGTTAAGGTCTTAACTCTTACTCTGGGCTAATGATTAAGGTCTTAACTCTTACTCTGGACTAACGGTTAATGTCTTATCTCTTACTCTGGACTAATGGTTAAGGTCTTAGACTCTTACTCTGGCATCATGGATAAGGTCTTAGACTCTTACTCTGGACTACTGGTTAATGTCTTAACTCTTACTCTGGCGTCATGGTTAAGGTCTTAACTCTCACTCTGGCATCATGGTTAAGGTCTTAACTCTTACTCTGTACTCATGGTTAAGGTCTTAACTCTTACTCTGGCATCATGGTTAAGGTCTTAACTCTCACTCTGGCATCATGGTTAAGGTCCTAACTCTTACTCTGTACTCATGGTTAAGGTCTTAACTCTTACTCTGGCATCATGGTTAAGGTCTTAACTCTTACTCTGGACTAATGGTTAAGGTCTTAACTCTTACTCTGGACTAATGGTTAAGGTCTTAGACTCTTACTCTGGCATCATGAATAAGGTCTTAGACTCTAACTCTGGACTACTGGTTAATGTCTTAACTCTTACTCTGGCATCATGGTTAAGGTCTTAACTCTCACTCTGGCATCATGGTTAAGGTCTTAACTCTTACTCTGTACACATGGTTAAGGTCTTAACTCTTACTCTGGCATCATGGTTAAGGTCTTAACTCTTACTCTGGACTAATGATTAAGGTCTTAGACTCTTACTCTGGACTAATGGTTAAGGTCTTAACTCTTTCTCTGGGCTAATGGTTAAGGTCTTAGACTCTTACTCTGGCATCATGGTTAAGGTCTTAGACTCTTACTCTGGCATCAAGGTTAAGGTCTTAACTCTTACTCTGGCATCATGGTTAAGGTCTTAACTCTTACTTTGGACTAATGGTTAAGGTCTGAACTCTTACTCTGGACTAATGGTTAAGGTCTTAACTCTTACTCTGGACTAATGGTTAAGGTCTTAACTCAACTCTGGACTAATGGTTAAGGTCTTAACTCATACTCTGGACTAATGGTTAAGGTCTTAACTCTTACTCTGGCATCATGGTTAAGGTCTTAACTCTTACTCTGGACTAATGGTTAAGGTCTTATCACCTCCTCTAGACTAATGGTTAAGGTCTTAGACTCTTACTCTGGCATCATGGATAAGGTCTTAGACTCTTACTCTGGACTACTGGTTAATGTCTTAGCTCTTACTCTGGCATCATGGTTAAGGTCTTAACTCTCTCTCTGGCATCATTGTTAAGGTCTTAACTCTTACTCTGTACTCATGGTTAAGGTCTTAACTCTTACTCTGGCTTCATGGTTAAGGTCTTAACTCTTACTCTGGACTAATGGTTAAGGTCTTAACTCTTACTCTGGACTAATGGTTAAGGTCTTAACTCTTACTCTGGCATCATGGTTAAAGTCTTAACTCTTACTCTGGACTAATGGTTAAGGTCTTAACTCTTACTCTGGACTAATGGTTACGGTCTTAACTCTTACTCTGGACTAATGGTTAAGGTCTTAACTCTTACTCTGGCATCATGGTTAAGGTCTTAGACTCTTACTATGGACTAATGGTTAAGGTCTTAACTCTTACTCTGGGCTAATGGTTAAGGTCATAACTCTTACTCTGGACTAATGGTTAAGGTCTTAGACTCTTACTCTGGCATCATGGATAAGGTCTTAGACTCTTACTCTGGACTACTGGTTAATGTCTTAGCTCTTACTCTGGCATCATGGTTAAGGTCTTAACTCTCACTGTGGCATCATTGTTAAGGTCTTAACTCTTACTCTGTACTCATGGTTAAGGTCTTAACTCTTACTCTGGCTTCATGGTTAATGTCTTAACTCTTACTCTGGACTAATGGTTAAGGTCTTAACTCTTACTCTGGACTAATGGTTAAGGTCTTAACTCTTACTCTGGCATCATGGTTAAGGTCTTAACTCTTACTCTGGACTAATGGTTAAGGTCTTAACTCTTACTCTGGCATCATGGTTAAGGTCTTAGACTCTTACGCTGGACTAATGGTTAAGGTCTTAACTCTTACTCTGGCATCATGGTTAAGGTCTTAACTCTTACTCTGGACTAATGGTTAAGGTCTTAGACTCTTACTCTGGACTAATGGTTAAGGTCTTAACTCTTTCTCTGGGCTAATGGTTAAGGTCTTAGACTCTTACTCTGGCATCATGGTTAAGGTCTTAGACTCTTACTCTGGCATCATGGTTAAGGTCTTAACTCTTACTCTGGCATCATGGTTAAGGTCTTAACTCTTACTCTGGACTAATGGTTAAGGTCTGAACTCTTACTCTGGACTAATGGTTAAGGTCTTAACTCTTACTCTGGACTAATGGTTAAGGTCTTAGACTCTTACTCTCGACTAATGGTTAAGGTCTTAACTCTTACTCTGGTATCATGGTTAAGGTCTTAGACTCTTACTCTGGAATAATGGTTAAGGTCTTAACGCTTACTCTGGGCTAATGGTTAAGGTCTTAGACTCTTACTCTGGCATCATGGTTAAGGTCTTAGACTCTTACTCTGGCATCAAGGTTAAGGTCTTAACTCTTACTCTGGCATCATGGTTAAGGTCTTAGACTCTTACTCTGGAATCAAGGTTAAGGTCTTAACTCTTACTCTGGCATCATGGTTAAGGTCTTAACTCTTACTCTGGCATCATGGTTAAGGTCTTAACTCTTACTCTGGACTAATGGTTAAGGTCTTAACACTTACTCTGGATTAATGGTTAAGATCTTAACTCTTACTCTGGCATCATCGTTAAGGTCTTAACTCTTACTCTGGCATCATGGTTAAGGTCTTAGACTCTTAATCTGGACTAATGGTTAAGGTCTTAACTCTTGCTCTGGACTAATGGTTAAGGTCTTAACTCTTACTCTGGCATCATCGTTAAGGTCCTAACACTTACTCTGGCATCATGGTTAAGGTCTTAACTCTTACTCTGGACTAATAGTTAAGGTCTTAACTCTTACTCTGGACTAATGGTTAAGGTATTAACTCTTACTCTGGCATCATGGTTAAGGTCTTAACTCTGGCATCATGGTTAAGGTCTTAACTCTTACTCTGGACTAATGGTTAAGGTCTTAACTCTTACTCTGGCATCATGGTTAAGGTCTTAGACTCATACTATGGCATCATGGTTAAGGTCTTAACTCTTACTCTGGACTAATGGTTAAGGTCTTAACTCTTACTCTGCCATCATGGTTAAGGTCTTAACTCTTACTCTGGACTAATGGTTAAGGTCTTAACTCTTACTCTGGCATCATGGTTAAGGTCTTAGACTCTTACTCTGGACTAATGGTTAAGGTCTTAACTCTTACTCTGGCATCATGGTTAAGGTCTTAACTCTTACTCTGGACTAATGATTAAGGTCTTAGACTATTACTCTGGACTAATGGTTAAGGTCTTAACTCTTTCTCTGGGCTAATGGTTAAGGTCTTAGACTCTTACTCTGGCATCATGGTTAAGGTCTTAGACTCTTACTCTGGCATCAAGGTTAAGGTCTTAACTCTTACTCTGGCATCATGGTTAAGGTCTTAACTCTTACTTTGGAGTAATGGTTAAGGTCTGAACTCTTACTCTGGACTAATGGTTAAGGTCTTAACTCTTACTCTGGACTAATGGTTAAGGTCTTAACTCTTACTCTGGACTAATGGTTAAGGTCTTAACTCATACTCTGGACTAATGGTTAAGGTCTTAACTCTTACTCTGGCATCATGGTTAAGGTCTTAACTCTTACTCTGTACTCGTGGTTAAGGTCTTAACTCTTACTCTGGCATCATGTCTAAGGTCTTAACTCTTACTCTGGACTAATGGTTAAGGTCTTAACTCTTACTCTGGACTAATGGTTAAGGTCTTAACTCTTACTCTGGCATCATGGTTAAGGTCTTAACTCTTACTCTGGACTAATGGTTAAGGTCTTAACTCTTACTCTGGACTAATGGTTAAGGTCTTAACTCTTACTCTGGAATCATGGTTCAGGTCTTAGACTCTTACTCTGGACTAATGGTTAAGGTCTTAACTCTTACTCTGGCATCATGGTTAAGGTCTTAACTCTTACTCTGGACTAATGGTTAAGGTCTTAGACTCTTACTCTGGACTAATGGTTAAGGTCTTAACTCTTTCTCTGGGCTAATGGTTAAGGTCTTAGACTCTTACTCTGGCATCATGGTTAAGGTCTTATACTCTTACTCTGGCATCAGGGTTAAGGTCTTAACTCTTACTCTGGCATCATGGTTAAGGTCTTAACTCTTACTCTGGACTAATGGTTAAGGTCTTAACTCTTACTCTGGACTAATGGTTAAGGTCTGAACTCTTACTCTGGACTAATGGTTAAGGTCTTAACTCTTACTCTGGACTAATGGTTAAGGTCTTAACTCTTACTCTGGACTAATGGTTAAGGTCTTAGACTCTTACTCTCGACTAATGGTTAAGGTCTTAACTCTTACTCTGGCATCATGGTTAAGGTCTTAGACTCTTACTCTGGACTAATGGTTAAGGTCTTAACTCATACTCTGGACTTATGGTTAAGGTCTTAACTCTTACTCTGGCATCATGGTTAAGGTCTTAACTCTTACTCTGGACTAATGGTTAAGGTATTAACTCTTACTCTGGCATCAAGGTTGAGGTCTTAACTCTTACTCTGGACTAATGGTTAAGGTCTTAACTCTTACTCTGGCATCATGGTTAAGGTCTTAACACTTACTCTGGATTAATGGTTAAGGTCTTAACTCTTACTCTGGCATCATTGTTAAGGTCTTAACTCTTACTCTGGCATCATGGTTAAGGCCTTAGACTCTTACTCTGGACTAATGGTTAAGGTATTAACTCTTACTCTGGCATCAAGGTTGAGGTCTTAACTCTTACTCTGGACTAATGGTTAAGGTCTTAACTCTTACTCTGGCATCATGGTTAAGGTCTTAACACTTACTCTGGATTAATGGTTAAGGTCTTAACTCTTACTCTGGCATCATTGTTAAGGTCCTAACTCTTACTCTGGTATCATGGTTAAGGTCTTAGACTCTTACTCTGGACTAATGGTTAAGGTCTTAACTCTTACTCTGGCATCATGGTTAAGGTCTTAACTCTGGCATCATGGTTAAGGTCTTAACTCTTACTCTGGACTAATGGTTAAGGTCTTAACTCTTACTCTGGCATCATGGTTAAGGTCTTAGACTCATACTCTGGCATCATGGTTAAAGTCTTAGACTCTTACTCTGGACTAATGGTTAAGGTCTTAACTCTTACTCTGGCATCATGGTTAAGGTCTTAACTCTTACTCTGGCATCGTGGTTAAGGTCTTAACTCTTACTCTGGGCTAATGATTAAGGTCTTAACTCTTACTCTGGACTAACGGTTAATGTCTTATCTCTTACTCTGGACTAATGGTTAAGGTCTTAGACTCTTACTCTGGCATCATGGATAAGGTCTTAGACTCTTACTCTGGACTACTGGTTAATGTCTTAACTCTTACTCTGGCGTCATGGTTAAGGTCTTAACTCTCACTCTGGCATCATGGTTAAGGTCTTAACTCTTACTCTGTACTCATGGTTAAGGTCTTAACTCTTACTCTGGCATCATGGTTAAGGTCTTAACTCTCACTCTGGCATCATGGTTAAGGTCCTAACTCTTACTCTGTACTCATGGTTAAGGTCTTAACTCTTACTCTGGCATCATGGTTAAGGTCTTAACTCTTACTCTGGACTAATGGTTAAGGTCTTAACTCTTACTCTGGACTAATGGTTAAGGTCTTAGACTCTTACTCTGGCATCATGAATAAGGTCTTAGACTCTAACTCTGGACTACTGGTTAATGTCTTAACTCTTACTCTGGCATCATGGTTAAGGTCTTAACTCTCACTCTGGCATCATGGTTAAGGTCTTAACTCTTACTCTGTACACATGGTTAAGGTCTTAACTCTTACTCTGGCATCATGGTTAAGGTCTTAACTCTTACTCTGGACTAATGATTAAGGTCTTAGACTCTTACTCTGGACTAATGGTTAAGGTCTTAACTCTTTCTCTGGGCTAATGGTTAAGGTCTTAGACTCTTACTCTGGCATCATGGTTAAGGTCTTAGACTCTTACTCTGGCATCAAGGTTAAGGTCTTAACTCTTACTCTGGCATCATGGTTAAGGTCTTAACTCTTACTTTGGACTAATGGTTAAGGTCTGAACTCTTACTCTGGACTAATGGTTAAGGTCTTAACTCTTACTCTGGACTAATGGTTAAGGTCTTAACTCAACTCTGGACTAATGGTTAAGGTCTTAACTCATACTCTGGACTAATGGTTAAGGTCTTAACTCTTACTCTGGCATCATGGTTAAGGTCTTAACTCTTACTCTGTACTCGTGGTTAAGGTCTTAACTCTTACTCTGGCATCATGTTTAAGGTCTTAACTCTTACTCTGGACTAATGGTTAAGGTCTTAACTCTTACTCTGGACTAATGGTTAAGGTCTTAACTCTTACTCTGGCATCATGGTTAAGGTCTTAACTCTTACTCTGGACTAATGGTTAAGGTCTTAACTCTTACTCTGGACTAATGGTTAAGGTCTTAACTCTTACTCTGGAATCATGGTTCAGGTCTTAGACTCTTACTCTGGACTAATGGTTAAGGTCTTAACTCTTACTCTGGCATCATGGTTAAGGTCTTAACTCTTACTCTGGACTAATGGTTAAGGTCTTAGACTCTTACTCTGGACTAATGGTTAAGGTCTTAACTCTTTCTCTGGGCTAATGGTTAAGGTCTTAGACTCTTACTCTGGCATCATGGTTAAGGTCTTATACTCTTACTCTGGCATCAAGGTTAAGGTCTTAACTCTTACTCTGGCATCATGGTTAAGGTCTTAACTCTTACTCTGGACTAATGGTTAAGGTCTGAACTCTTACTCTGGACTAATGGTTAAGGTTTTAACTCTTACTCTGGACTAATGGTTAAGGTCTTAACTCTTACTCTGGACTAATGGTTAAGGTCTTAGACTCTTACTCTCGACTAATGGTTAAGGTCTTAACTCTTACTCTGGCATCATGGTTAAGGTCTTAGACTCTTACTCTGGACTAATGGTTAAGGTCTTAACTCATACTCTGGACTTATGGTTAAGGTCTTAACTCTTACTCTGGCATCATGGTTAAGGTCTTAACTCTTACTCTGGACTAATGGTTAAGGTATTAACTCTTACTCTGGCATCAAGGTTGAGGTCTTAACTCTTACTCTGGACTAATGGTTAAGGTCTTAACTCTTACTCTGGCATCATGGTTAAGGTCTTAACACTTACTCTGGACTAATGGTTAAGGTCTTAACTCATACTCTGGACTAATGGTTAAGGTCTTAGACTCTTACTTTGGACTAATGGTTAAGGTCTTAACTCTTACTCTGGAATCATGGTTCAGGTCTTAGACTCTTACTCTGGACTAATGGTTAAGGTCTTAACTCTTACTCTGGCATCATGGTTAAGGTCTTAACTCTTACTCTGGACTAATGGTTAAGGTCTTAGACTCTTACTCTGGACTAATGGTTAAGGTCTTAACTCTTTCTCTGGGCTAATGGTTAAGGTCTTAGACTCTTACTCTGGCATCATGGTTAAGGTCTTATACTCTTACTCTGGCATCAAGGTTAAGGTCTTAACTCTTACTCTGGCATCATGGTTAAGGTCTTAACTCTTACTCTGGACTAATGGTTAAGGTCTGAACTCTTACTCTGGACTAATGGTTAAGGTCTTAACTCTTACTCTGGACTAATGGTTAAGGTCTTAACTCTTACTCTGGACTAATGGTTAAGGTCTTAGACTCTTACTCTCGACTAATGGTTAAGGTCTTAACTCTTACTCTGGCATCATGGTTAAGGTCTTAGACTCTTACTCTGGACTAATGGTTAAGGTCTTAACTCATACTCTGGACTTATGGTTAAGGTCTTAACTCTTACTCTGGCATCATGGTTAAGGTCTTAACTCTTACTCTGGACTAATGGTTAAGGTATTAACTCTTACTCTGGCATCAAGGTTGAGGTCTTAACTCTTACTCTGGACTAATGGTTAAGGTCTTAACTCTTACTCTGGCATCATGGTTAAGGTCTTAACACTTACTCTGGATTAATGGTTAAGGTCTTAACTCTTACTCTGGCATCATTGTTAAGGTCTTAACTCTTACTCTGGCATCATGGTTAAGGCCTTAGACTCTTACTCTGGACTAATGGTTAAGGTATTAACTCTTACTCTGGCATCAAGGTTGAGGTCTTAACTCTTACTCTGGACTAATGGTTAAGGTCTTAACTCTTACTCTGGCATCATGGTTAAGGTCTTAACACTTACTCTGGATTAATGGTTAAGGTCTTAACTCTTACTCTGGCATCATTGTTAAGGTCCTAACTCTTACTCTGGTATCATGGTTAAGGTCTTAGACTCTTACTCTGGACTAATGGTTAAGGTCTTAACTCTTACTCTGGCATCATGGTTAAGGTCTTAACTCTGGCATCATGGTTAAGGTCTTAACTCTTACTCTGGACTAATGGTTAAGGTCTTAACTCTTACTCTGGCATCATGGTTAAGGTCTTAGACTCATACTCTGGCATCATGGTTAAAGTCTTAGACTCTTACTCTGGACTAATGGTTAAGGTCTTAACTCTTACTCTGGCATCATGGTTAAGGTCTTAACTCTTACTCTGGCATCGTGGTTAAGGTCTTAACTCTTACTCTGGGCTAATGATTAAGGTCTTAACTCTTACTCTGGACTAACGGTTAATGTCTTATCTCTTACTCTGGACTAATGGTTAAGGTCTTAGACTCTTACTCTGGCATCATGGATAAGGTCTTAGACTCTTACTCTGGACTACTGGTTAATGTCTTAACTCTTACTCTGGCGTCATGGTTAAGGTCTTAACTCTCACTCTGGCATCATGGTTAAGGTCTTAACTCTTACTCTGTACTCATGGTTAAGGTCTTAACTCTTACTCTGGCATCATGGTTAAGGTCTTAACTCTCACTCTGGCATCATGGTTAAGGTCCTAACTCTTACTCTGTACTCATGGTTAAGGTCTTAACTCTTACTCTGGCATCATGGTTAAGGTCTTAACTCTTACTCTGGACTAATGGTTAAGGTCTTAACTCTTACTCTGGACTAATGGTTAAGGTCTTAGACTCTTACTCTGGCATCATGAATAAGGTCTTAGACTCTAACTCTGGACTACTGGTTAATGTCTTAACTCTTACTCTGGCATCATGGTTAAGGTCTTAACTCTCACTCTGGCATCATGGTTAAGGTCTTAACTCTTACTCTGTACACATGGTTAAGGTCTTAACTCTTACTCTGGCATCATGGTTAAGGTCTTAACTCTTACTCTGGACTAATGATTAAGGTCTTAGACTCTTACTCTGGACTAATGGTTAAGGTCTTAACTCTTTCTCTGGGCTAATGGTTAAGGTCTTAGACTCTTACTCTGGCATCATGGTTAAGGTCTTAGACTCTTACTCTGGCATCAAGGTTAAGGTCTTAACTCTTACTCTGGCATCATGGTTAAGGTCTTAACTCTTACTTTGGACTAATGGTTAAGGTCTGAACTCTTACTCTGGACTAATGGTTAAGGTCTTAACTCTTACTCTGGACTAATGGTTAAGGTCTTAACTCAACTCTGGACTAATGGTTAAGGTCTTAACTCATACTCTGGACTAATGGTTAAGGTCTTAACTCTTACTCTGGCATCATGGTTAAGGTCTTAACTCTTACTCTGTACTCGTGGTTAAGGTCTTAACTCTTACTCTGGCATCATGTTTAAGGTCTTAACTCTTACTCTGGACTAATGGTTAAGGTCTTAACTCTTACTCTGGACTAATGGTTAAGGTCTTAACTCTTACTCTGGCATCATGGTTAAGGTCTTAACTCTTACTCTGGACTAATGGTTAAGGTCTTAACTCTTACTCTGGACTAATGGTTAAGGTCTTAACTCTTACTCTGGAATCATGGTTCAGGTCTTAGACTCTTACTCTGGACTAATGGTTAAGGTCTTAACTCTTACTCTGGCATCATGGTTAAGGTCTTAACTCTTACTCTGGACTAATGGTTAAGGTCTTAGACTCTTACTCTGGACTAATGGTTAAGGTCTTAACTCTTTCTCTGGGCTAATGGTTAAGGTCTTAGACTCTTACTCTGGCATCATGGTTAAGGTCTTATACTCTTACTCTGGCATCAAGGTTAAGGTCTTAACTCTTACTCTGGCATCATGGTTAAGGTCTTAACTCTTACTCTGGACTAATGGTTAAGGTCTGAACTCTTACTCTGGACTAATGGTTAAGGTCTTAACTCTTACTCTGGACTAATGGTTAAGGTCTTAACTCTTACTCTCGACTAATGGTTAAGGTCTTAGACTCTTACTCTCGACTAATGGTTAAGGTCTTAACTCTTACTCTGGCATCATGGTTAAGGTCTTAGACTCTTACTCTGGACTAATGGTTAAGGTCTTAACTCATACTCTGGACTTATGGTTAAGGTCTTAACTCTTACTCTGGCATCATGGTTAAGGTCTTAACTCTTACTCTGGACTAATGGTTAAGGTATTAACTCTTACTCTGGCATCAAGGTTGAGGTCTTAACTCTTACTCTGGACTAATGGTTAAGGTCTTAACTCTTACTCTGGCATCATGGTTAAGGTCTTAACACTTACTCTGGACTAATGGTTAAGGTCTTAACTCATACTCTGGACTAATGGTTAAGGTCTTAGACTCTTACTCTGGACTAATGGTTAAGGTCTTAACTCTTACTCTGGACTAATGGTTAAGGTCTTAACTCTTACTCTGGACTAATGGTTAAGGTCTTAACTCTTACTCTTGCATCATGGTTAAGGTCTTAACTCTTCCTCTGGACTAATGGTTAAGGTCTTAACTCTAACTCTTGACTAATGGTTAAGGTCTTAACTCTTACTCCAGACTAATGGTTAAGGTCTTAGACTCTTACGCTGGCATCATGGTTAAGGTCTTAACTCTTACTCTGGCATCATGGTTAAGGTCTTAACTCTTACTCTGGCATCATGGTTAAGGTCTTAACTCTTACTCTGGACTAATGGTTAAGGTCTTAACTCTTACTCTGGCATCATGGTTAAGGTCTTAGACTCTTACTCTGGACTAATGGTTAAGGTCTTAAATCTTACTCTGGGCTAATGGTTAAGGTCTTAACTCTTACTCTGGACTAATGGTTAAGGTCTTATCACCTCCTCTAGACTAATGGTTAAGGTCTTAGACTCTTACTCTGGCATCATGGATAAGGTCTTAGACTCTTACTCTGGACTACTGGTTAATGTCTTAGCTCTTACTCTGGCATCATGGTTAAGGTCTTAACTCTCTCTCTGGCATCATTGTTAAGGTCTTAACTCTTACTCTGTACTCATGGTTAAGGTCTTAACTCTTACTCTGGCTTCATGGTTAAGGTCTTAACTCTTACTCTGGACTAATGGTTAAGGTCTTAACTCTTACTCTGGACTAATGGTTAAGGTCTTAACTCTTACTCTGGCATCATGGTTAAAGTCTTAACTCTTACTCTGGACTAATGGTTAAGGTCTTAACTCTTACTCTGGACTAATGGTTAAGGTCTTAACTCTTACTCTGGACTAATGGTTAAGGTCTTAACTCTTACTCTGGCATCATGGTTAAGGTCTTAGACTCTTACTCTGGACTAATGGTTAAGGTCTTAACTCTTACTCTGGGCTAATGGTTAAGGTCTTAACTCTTACTCTGGACTAATGGTTAAGGTCTTATCTCTTCCTCTAGACTAATGGTTAAGGTCTTAGACTCTTACTCTGGCATCATGGATAAGGTCTTAGACTCTTACTCTGGACTACTGGTTAACGTCTTAGCTCTTACTCTGGCCTCATGGTTAAGGTCTTAACTCTCACTGTGGCATCATTGTTAAGGTCTTAACTCTTACTCTGTACTCATGGTTAAGGTCTTAACTCTTACTCTGGCTTCATGGTTAATGTCTTAACTCTTACTCTGGACTAATGGTTAAGGTCTTAACTCTTACTCTGGACTAATGGTTAAGGTCTTAACTCTTACTCTGGCATCATGGTTAAGGTCTTAACTCTTACTCTGGACTAATGGTTAAGGTCTTAACTCTTACTCTGGCATCATGGTTAAGGTCTTAGACTCTTACGCTGGACTAATGGTTAAGGTCTTAACTCTTACTCTGGCATCATGGTTAAGGTCTTAACTCTTACTCTGGACTAATGGTTAAGGTCTTAGACTCTTACTCTGGACTAATGGTTAAGGTCTTAACTCTTTCTCTGGGCTAATGGTTAAGGTCTTAGACTCTTACTCTGGCATCATGGTTAAGGTCTTAGACTCTTACTCTGGCATCAAGGTTAAGGTCTTAACTCTTACTCTGGCATCATGGTTAAGGTCTTAACTCTTACTCTGGACTAATGGTTAAGGTCTGAACTCTTACTCTGGACTAATGGTTAAGGTCTTAACTCTTACTCTGGACTAATGGTTATGGTCTTAGACTCTTACTCTCGACTAATGGTTAAGGTCTTAACTCTTACTCTGGTATCATGGTTAAGGTCTTAGACTCTTACTCTGGAATAATGGTTAAGGTCTTAACGCTTACTCTGGGCTAATGGTTAAGGTCTTAGACTCTTACTCTGGCATCATGGTTAAGGTCTTAGACTCTTACTCTGGCATCAAGGTTAAGGTCTTAACTCTTACTCCGGCATCATGGTTAAGGTCTTAGACTCTTACTCTGGCATCAAGGTTAAGGTCTTAACTCTTACTCTGGCATCATGGTTAAGGTCTTAACTCTTACTCTGGCATCATGGTTAAGGTCTTAACTCTTACTCTGGACTAATGGTTAAGGTCTTAACACTTACTCTGGATTAATGGTTAAGATCTTAACTCTTACTCTGGCATCATCGTTAAGGTCTTAACTCTTACTCTGTACTCATGGTTAAGGTCTTAACTCTTACTCTGGCTTCATGGTTAAGGTCTTAACTCTTACTCTGGACTAATGGTTAAGGTCTTAACTCTTACTCTGGACTAATGGTTAAGGTCTTAACTCTTACTCTGGCATCATGGTTAAAGTCTTAACTCTTACTCTGGACTAATGGTTAAGGTCTTAACTCTTACTCTGGACTAATGGTTAAGGTCTTAACTCTTACTCTGGACTAATGGTTAAGATCTTAGACTCTTACTCTCGACTAATGGTTCAGGTCCTAACTCTTACTCTGGCATCATGGTTAAGGTCTTAGACTCTTACTCTGGACTAATGGTTAAGGTCTTAACTCATACTCTGGACTAATGGTTAAGGTCTTAGACTCTTACTCTGGACTAATGGTTAAGGTCTTAACTCTTACTCTGGACTAATGGTTAAGGTCTTAACTCTTACTCTGGACTAATGGTTAAGGTCTTAACTCTTACTCTGGCATCATGGTTAAGGTCTTAACTCTTACTCTGGACTAATGGTTAAGGTCTTAACTCTAACTCTTGACTAATGGTTAAGGTCTTAACTCTTACTCCGGACTAATGGTTAAGGTCTTAGACTCTTACGCTGGCATCATGGTTAAGGTCTTAACTCTTACTCTGGCATCATCGTTAAGGTCTTAACTCTTACTCTGGCATCATGGTTAAGGTCTTAACTCTTACTCTGGACTAATGTTTAAGGTCTTAACTCTTACTCTGGCATCATGGTTAAGGTCTTAACTCTTACTCTGGGCTAATGGTTAAGGTCTTAACTCTTACTCTGGACTAATGGTTAAGGTCTTATCACCTCCTCTAGACTAATGGTTAAGGTCTTAGACTCTTACTCTGGCATCATGGATAAGGTCTTAGACTCTTACTCTGGACTACTGCTTAATGTCTTAGCTCTTACTCTGGCATCATGGTTAAGGTCTTAACTCTCTCTCTGGCATCATTGTTAAGGTCTTAACTCTTACTCTGTACTCATGGTTAAGGTCTTAACTCTTACTCTGGCTTCATGGTTAAGGTCTTAACTCTTACTCTGGACTAATGGTTAAGGTCTTAACTCTTACTCTGGACTAATGGTTAAGGTCTTAACTCTTACTCTGGCATCATGGTTAAAGTCTTAACTCTTACTCTGGACTAATGGTTAAGGTCTTAACTCTTACTCTGGACTAATGGTTACGGTCTTAACTCTTACTCTGGACTAATGGTTAAGGTCTTAACTCTTACTCTGGCATCATGGTTAAGGTCTTAGACTCTTACTATGGACTAATGGTTAAGGTCTTAACTCTTACTCTGGGCTAATGGTTAAGGTCATAACTCTTACTCTGGACTAATGGTTAAGGTCTTAGACTCTTACTCTGGCATCATGGATAAGGTCTTAGACTCTTACTCTGGACTACTGGTTAATGTCTTAGCTCTTACTCTGGCATCATGGTTAAGGTCTTAACTCTCACTGTGGCATCATTGTTAAGGTCTTAACTCTTACTCTGTACTCATGGTTAAGGTCTTAACTCTTACTCTGGCTTCATGGTTAATGTCTTAACTCTTACTCTGGACTAATGGTTAAGGTCTTAACTCTTACTCTGGACTAATGGGTAAGGTCTTAACTCTTACTCTGGCATCATGGTTAAGGTCTTAACTCTTACTCTGGACTAATGGTTAAGGTCTTAACTCTTACTCTGGCATCATGGTTAAGGTCTTAGACTCTTACGCTGGACTAATGGTTAAGGTCTTAACTCTTACTCTGGCATCATGGTTAAGGTCTTAACTCTTACTCTGGACTAATGGTTAAGGTCTTAGACTCTTACTCTGGACTAATGGTTAAGGTCTTAACTCTTTCTCTGGGCTAATGGTTAAGGTCTTAGACTCTTACTCTGGCATCATGGTTAAGGTCTTAGACTCTTACTCTGGCATCAAGGTTAAGGTCTTAACTCTTACTCTGGCATCATGGTTAAGGTCTTAACTCTTACTCTGGACTAATGGTTAAGGTCTGAACTCTTACTCTGGACTAATGGTTAAGGTCTTAACTCTTACTCTGGACTAATGGTTAAGGTCTTAGACTCTTACTCTCGACTAATGGTTAAGGTCTTAACTCTTACTCTGGTATCATGGTTAAGGTCTTAGACTCTTACTCTGGAATAATGGTTAAGGTCTTAACGCTTACTCTGGGCTAATGGTTAAGGTCTTAGACTCTTACTCTGGCATCATGGTTAAGGTCTTAGACTCTTACTCTGGCATCAAGGTTAAGGTCTTAACTCTTACTCTGGCATCATGGTTAAGGTCTTAGACTCTTACTCTGGAATCAAGGTTAAGGTCTTAACTCTTACTCTGGCATCATGGTTAAGGTCTTAACTCTTACTCTGGCATCATGGTTAAGGTCTTAACTCTTACTCTGGACTAATGGTTAAGGTCTTAACACTTACTCTGGATTAATGGTTAAGATCTTAACTCTTACTCTGGCATCATCGTTAAGGTCTTAACTCTTACTCTGGCATCATGGTTAAGGTCTTAGACTCTTACTCTGGACTAATGGTTAAGGTCTTAACTCTTGCTCTGGACTAATGGTTAAGGTCTTAACTCTTACTCTGGCATCATCGTTAAGGTCCTAACACTTACTCTGGCATCATGGTTAAGGTCTTAACTCTTACTCTGGACTAATAGTTAAGGTCCTAACTCTTACTCTGGACTAATGGTTAAGGTATTAACTCTTACTCTGGCATCATGGTTAAGGTCTTAACTCTGGCATCATGGTTAAGGTCTTAACTCTTACTCTGGACTAATGGTTAAGGTCTTAACTCTTACTCTGGCATCATGGTTAAGGTCTTAGACTCATACTATGGCATCATGGTTAAGGTCTTAACTCTTACTCTGGACTAATGGTTAAGGTCTTAACTCTTACTCTGCCATCATGGTTAAGGTCTTAACTCTTACTCTGGACTAATGGTTAAGGTCTTAACTCTTACTCTGGCATCATGGTTAAGGTCTTAGACTCTTACTCTGGACTAATGGTTAAGGTCTTAACTCTTACTCTGGCATCATGGTTAAGGTCTTAACTCTTACTCTGGACTAATGATTAAGGTCTTAGACTATTACTCTGGACTAATGGTTAAGGTCTTAACTCTTTCTCTGGGCTAATGGTTAAGGTCTTAGACTCTTACTCTGGCATCATGGTTAAGGTCTTAGACTCTTACTCTGGCATCAAGGTTAAGGTCTTAACTCTTACTCTGGCATCATGGTTAAGGTCTTAACTCTTACTTTGGAGTAATGGTTAAGGTCTGAACTCTTACTCTGGACTAATGGTTAAGGTCTTAACTCTTACTCTGGACTAATGGTTAAGGTCTTAACTCTTACTCTGGACTAATGGTTAAGGTCTTAACTCATACTCTGGACTAATGGTTAAGGTCTTAACTCTTACTCTGGCATCATGGTTAAGGTCTTAACTCTTACTCTGTACTCGTGGTTAAGGTCTTAACTCTTACTCTGGCATCATGTTTAAGGTCTTAACTCTTACTCTGGACTAATGGTTAAGGTCTTAACTCTTACTCTGGACTAATGGTTAAGGTCTTAACTCTTACTCTGGCATCATGGTTAAGGTCTTAACTCTTACTCTGGACTAATGGTTAAGGTCTTAACTCTTACTCTGGAATCATGGTTCAGGTCTTAGACTCTTACTCTGGACTAATGGTTAAGGTCTTAACTCTTACTCTGGCATCATGGTTAAGGTCTTAACTCTTACTCTGGACTAATGGTTAAGGTCTTAGACTCTTACTCTGGACTAATGGTTAAGGTCTTAACTCTTTCTCTGGGCTAATGGTTAAGGTCTTAGACTCTTACTCTGGCATCATGGTTAAGGTCTTATACTCTTACTCTGGCATCAAGGTTAAGGTCTTAACTCTTACTCTGGCATCATGGTTAAGGTCTTAACTCTTACTCTGGACTAATGGTTAAGGTCTGAACTCTTACTCTGGACTAATGGTTAAGGTCTTAACTCTTACTCTGGACTAATGGTTAAAGTCTTAGACTCTTACTCTCGACTAATGGTTAAGGTCTTAACTCTTACTCTGGCATCATGGTTAAGGTCTTAGACTCTTTCTCTGGACTAATGGTTAAGGTCTTAACTCATACTCTGGACTTATGGTTAAGGTCTTAACTCTTACTCTGGCATCAAGGTTAAGGTCTTAACTCTTACTCTGGCATCATGGTTAAGGTCTTAGACTCTTACTCTGGAATCAAGGTTAAGGTCTTAACTCTTACTCTGGCATCATGGTTAAGGTCTTAACTCTTACTCTGGCATCATGGTTAAGGTCTTAACTCTTACTCTGGACTAATGGTTAAGGTCTTAACACTTACTCTGGATTAATGGTTAAGATCTTAACTCTTACTCTGGCATCATCGTTAAGGTCTTAACTCTTACTCTGGCATCATGGTTAAGGTCTTAGACTCTTACTCTGGACTAATGGTTAAGGTCTTAACTCTTGCTCTGGACTAATGGTTAAGGTCTTAACTCTTACTCTGGCATCATCGTTAAGGTCCTAACACTTACTCTGGCATCATGGTTAAGGTCTTAACTCTTACTCTGGACTAATAGTTAAGGTCTTAACTCTTACTCTGGACTAATGGTTAAGGTATTAACTCTTACTCTGGCATCATGGTTAAGGTCTTAACTCTGGCATCATGGTTAAGGTCTTAACTCTTACTCTGGACTAATGGTTAAGGTCTTAACTCTTACTCTGGCATCATGGTTAAGGTCTTAGACTCATACTATGGCATCATGGTTAAGGTCTTAACTCTTACTCTGGACTAATGGTTAAGGTCTTAACTCTTACTCTGCCATCATGGTTAAGGTCTTAACTCTTACTCTGGACTAATGGTTAAGGTCTTAACTCTTACTCTGGCATCATGGTTAAGGTCTTAGACTCTTACTCTGGACTAATGGTTAAGGTCTTAACTCTTACTCTGGCATCATGGTTAAGGTCTTAACTCTTACTCTGGACTAATGATTAAGGTCTTAGACTCTTACTCTGGACTAATGGTTAAGGTCTTAACTCTTTCTCTGGGCTAATGGTTAAGGTCTTAGACTCTTACTCTGGCATCATGGTTAAGGTCTTAGACTCTTACTCTGGCATCAAGGTTAAGGTCTTAACTCTTACTCTGGCATCATGGTTAAGGTCTTAACTCTTACTTTGGAGTAATGGTTAAGGTCTGAACTCTTACTCTGGACTAATGGTTAAGGTCTTAACTCTTACTCTGGACTAATGGTTAAGGTCTTAACTCATACTCTGGACTAATGGTTAAGGTCTTAACTCTTACTCTGGCATCATGGTTAAGGTCTTAACTCTTACTCTGTACTCGTGGTTAAGGTCTTAACTCTTACTCTGGCATCATGTTTAAGGTCTTAACTCTTACTCTGGACTAATGGTTAAGGTCTTAACTCTTACTCTGGACTAATGGTTAAGGTCTTAACTCTTACTCTGGCATCATGGTTAAGGTCTTAACTCTTACTCTGGACTAATGGTTAAGGTCTTAACTCTTACTCTGGACTAATGGTTAAGGTCTTAACTCTTACTCTGGAATCATGGTTCAGGTCTTAGACTCTTACTCTGGACTAATGGTTAAGGTCTTAACTCTTACTCTGGCATCATGGTTAAGGTCTTAACTCTTACTCTGGACTAATGGTTAAGGTCTTAGACTCTTACTCTGGACTAATGGTTAAGGTCTTAACTCTTTCTCTGGGCTAATGGTTAAGGTCTTAGACTCTTACTCTGGCATCATGGTTAAGGTCTTATACTCTTACTCTGGCATCAAGGTTAAGGTCTTAACTCTTACTCTGGCATCATGGTTAAGGTCTTAACTCTTACTCTGGACTAATGGTTAAGGTCTGAACTCTTACTCTGGACTAATGGTTAAGGTCTTAACTCTTACTCTGGACTAATGGTTAAGGTCTTAACTCTTACTCTGGACTAATGGTTAAGGTCTTAGACTCTTACTCTCGACTAATGGTTAAGGCCTTAACTCTTACTCTGGCATCATGGTTAAGGTCTTAGACTCTTACTCTGGACTAATGGTTAAGGTCTTAACTCATACTCTGGACTTATGGTTAAGGTCTTAACTCTTACTCTGGCATCATGGTTAAGGTCTTAACTCTTACTCTGGACTAATGGTTAAGGTATTAACTCTTACTCTGGCATCAAGGTTGAGGTCTTAACTCTTACTCTGGACTAATGGTTAAGGTCTTAACTCTTACTCTGGCATCATGGTTAAGGTCTTAACACTTACTCTGGATTAATGGTTAAGGTCCTAACTCTTACTCTGGCATCATTGTTAAGGTCTTAACCCTTACTCTGGCATCATGGTTAAGGCCTTAGACTCTTACTCTGGACTAATGGTTAAGGTATTAACTCTTACTCTGGCATCAAGGTTGAGGTCTTAACTCTTACTCTGGACTAATGGTTAAGGTCTTAACTCTTACTCTGGCATCATGGTTAAGGTCTTAACACTTACTCTGGATTAATGGTTAAGGTCTTAACTCTTACTCTGGCATCATTGTTAAGGTCCTAACTCTTACTCTGGTATCATGGTTAAGGTCTTAGACTCTTACTCTGGACTAATGGTTAAGGTCTTAACTCTTACTCTGGCATCATGGTTAAGGTCTTAACTCTGGCATCATGGTTAAGGTCTTAACTCTTACTCTGGACTAATGGTTAAGGTCTTAACTCTTACTCTGGCATCATGGTTAAGGTCTTAGACTCATACTCTGGCATCATGGTTAAAGTCTTAGACTCTTACTCTGGACTAATGGTTAAGGTCTTAACTCTTACTCTGGCATCATGGTTAAGGTCTTAACTCTTACTCTGGGCTAATGATTAAGGTCTTAACTCTTACTCTGGACTAACGGTTAATGTCTTATCTCTTACTCTGGACTAATGGTTAAGGTCTTAGACTCTTACTCTGGCATCATGGATAAGGTCTTAGACTCTTACTCTGGACTACTGGTTAATGTCTTAACTCTTACTCTGGCGTCATGGTTAAGGTCTTAACTCTCACTCTGGCATCATGGTTAAGGTCTTAACTCTTACTCTGTACTCATGGTTAAGGTCTTAACTCTTACTCTGGCATCATGGTTAAGGTCTTAACTCTCACTCTGGCATCATGGTTAAGGTCCTAACTCTTACTCTGTACTCATGGTTAAGGTCTTAACTCTTACTCTGGCATCATGGTTAAGGTCTTAACTCTTACTCTGGACTAATGGTTGAAGTCTTAACTCTTACTCTGGACTAATGGTTAAGGTCTTAGACTCTTACTCTGGCATCATGAATAAGGTCTTAGACTCTAACTCTGGACTACTGGTTAATGTCTTAACTCTTACTCTGGCATCATGGTTAAGGTCTTAACTCTCACTCTGGCATCATGGTTAAGGTCTTAACTCTTACTCTGTACACATGGTTAAGGTCTTCACTCTTACTCTGACATCATGGTTAAGGTCTTAACTCTTACTCTGGACTAATGGTTAAGGTCTTAACTCTTACTCTGGACTAAGGGTTAAGGTCTTAACTCTTACTCTGGCATCATGGTTAAGGTCTTAACTCTTACTCTGGACTAATGGTTAAGGTCTTAACTCTTACTCTGGACTAATGGTTAAGGTCTTAACTCTTACTCTGGCATCATGTTTAAGGTCTTAGACTCTTACTCTGGCATCAAGGTTAAGGTCTTAACTCTTACTCTGGCATCATGGTTAAGGTCTTAACTCTTACTCTGGACTAATGGTTAAGGTCTGAACTCTTACTCTGGACTAATGGTTAAGGTCTTAACATTTACTCTGGACTAATGGTTAAGGTCTTAACTCTTACTCTGGACTAATGGTTAAGGTCTTAGACTCTTACTCTCGACTAATGGTTAAGGTCCTAACTCTTACTCTGGCATCATGGTTAAGGTCTTAGACTCTTACTCTGGACTAATGGTTAAGGTCTTAACTCATACTCTGGACTAATGGTTAAGGTCTTAGACTCTTACTCTGGACTAATGGTTAAGGTCTTAACTCTTACTCTGGACTAATGGTTAAGGTCTTAACTCTTACTCTGGACTAATGGTTAAGGTCTTAACTCTTACTCTGGCATCATGGTTAAGGTCTTAACTCTTACTCTGGACTAATGGTTAAGGTCTTAACTCTTACTCTGGACTAATGGTTAAGGTCTTAACTCTTACTCTGGCATCATGGTTAAGGTCTTAGACTCTTACTCTGGACTAATGGTTAAGGTCTTAACTCTTACTCTGGGCTAATCGTTAAGGTCTTAACTCTTACTCTGGACTAATGGTTAAGGTCTTATCTCCTCCTCTAGACTAATGGTTAAGGTCTTAGACTCTTACTCTGGCATCATGGATAAGGTCTTAGACTCTTACTCTGGACTACTGGTTAATGTCTTAGCTCTTACTCTGGCATCATGGTTAAGGTCTTAACTCTCTCTCTGGCATCATTGTTAAGGTCTTAACTCTTACTCTGTACTCATGGTTAAGGTCTTAACTCTTACTCCGGCTTCATGGTTAAGGTCTTAACTCTTACTCTGGACTAATGGTTAAGGTCTTAACTCTTACTCTGGACTAATGGTTAAGGTCTTAACTCTTACTCTGGCATCATGGTTAAGGTCTAAACTCTTACTCTGGCATCATGGTTAAGGTCTTAACTCTTACTCTGGACTAATGGTTAAGGTCTTAACTCTTACTCTGGCATCATCGTTAAGGTCTTAACTCTTACTCTGGCATCATGGTTAAGGTCTTAGACTCTTACTCTGGACTAATGGTTAAGGTCTTAACTCTTACTCTGGGCTAATGGTTAAGGTCTTAACTCTTACTCTGGACTAATGGTTAAGGTCTTATCTCCTCCTCTAGACTAATGGTTAAGGTCTTAACTCTTACTCTGGACTAATGGTTAAGGTCTTAACTCTTACTCTGGACTAATGGTTAAGGTCTTAGACTCTTACTCTGGACTAATGGTTAAGGTCTTAACTCTTACTCTGGCATCATGGTTAAGGTCTTAGACTCTTACTCTGGACTAATGGTTAAGGTCTTAACTCATACTCTGGACTTATGGTTAAGGTCTTAACTCTTACTCTGGCATCATGGTTAGGGTCTTAACTCTTACTCTGGACTAATGGTTAAGGTATTAACTCTTACTCTGGCATCAAGGTTGAGGTCTTAACTCTTACTCTGGACTAATGGTTAAGGTCTTAACTCTTACTCTGGCATCATGGTTAAGGTCTTAACATTTACTCTGGATTAATGGTTAAGGTCTTAACTCTTACTCTGGCATCATTGTTAAGGTCTTAACTCTTACTCTGGCATCATGGTTAAGGTCTTAGACTCTTACTCTGGACTAATGGTTAAGGTATTAACTCTTACTCTGGCATCAAGGTTGAGGTCTTAACTCATACTCTGGACTAATGGTTAAGGTCTTAACTCTTACTCTGGCATCATGGTTAAGGTCTTAACACTTACTCTGGATTAATGGTTAAGGTCTTAACTCTTACTCTGGCATCATTGTTAAGGTCTTAACTCTTACTCTGGTATCATGGTTGAGGTCTTAGACTCTTACTCTGGATTAATGGTTAAGGTCTTAACTCTTACTCTGGCATCATTGTTAAGGTCTTAACTCTTACTCTGGCATCATGGTTAAGGTCTTAGACTCTTACTCTGGACTAATGGTTAAGGTCTTAACTCTTACTCTGGACTAATGGTTAAGGTCTTAACTCTTACTCTGGCATCATCGTTAAGGTCTTAACTCTTACTCTGGCATCATTAGGGATCAGGTCTTAACTCTTACTCTGGATTAATAGCTAAGGTCTTAACTCTTACTCTGGACTAATGGTTAAGGCCTTAACTCTTACTCTGGCATCATGGTTAAGGTCTTAACTCTGGCATCATGGTTAAGGTCTTAACTCTTACTCTGGACTAATGGTTAAGGTCTTAACTCTTACTCTGGCATCATGGTTAAGGTCTTAGACTCATACTCTGGCATCATGGTTAAAGTCTTAGACTCTTACTCTGGACTAATGGTTAAGGTCTTAACTCTTACTCTGGCATCATGGTTAAGGTCTTAACTCTTACTCTGGCATCGTGGTTAAGGTCTTAACTCTTACTCTGGGCTAATGATTAAGGTCTTAACTCTTACTCTTGGCTAACGGTTAAGGTCTTATCTCTTACTCTGGACTAATGGTTAAGGTCTTAGACTCTTACTCTGGCATCATGGATAAGGTCTTAGACTCTTACTCTGGACTACTGGTTAATGTCTTAACTCTTACTCTGGCGTCATGGTTAAGGTCTTAACTCTCACTCTGGCATCATGGTTAAGGTCTTAACTCTTACTCTGTACTCATGGTTAAGGTCTTAACTCTTACTCTGGCATCATGGTTAAGGTCTTAACTCTCACTCTGGCATCATGGTTAAGGTCCTAACTCTTACTCTGTACTCATGGTTAAGGTCTTAACTCTTACTCTGGCATCATGGTTAAGGTCTTAACTCTTACTCTGGACTAATGGTTAAGGTCTTAACTCTTACTCTGGACTAATGGTTAAGGTCTTAGACTCTTACTCTGGCATCATGAATAAGGTCTTAGACTCTTACTCTGGACTACTGGTTAATGTCTTAACTCTTACTCTGGCATCATGGTTAAGGTCTTAACTCTCACTCTGGCATCATGGTTAAGGTCTTAACTCTTACTCTGTACACATGGTTAAGGTCTTCACTCTTACTCTGACATCATGGTTAAGGTCTTAACTCTTACTCTGGACTAATGGTTAAGGTCTTAACTCTTACTCTGGACTAAGGGTTAAGGTCTTAACCCCTTCCATGCTCATGACGGAACGGTTCCGTCATGGCCCCGCCCGCGCTCGAACCCTTCAGCACCGCGGGGGAATCCGCGCAGCGCTGAAGGGGTTAACTCTTACTCCGGCATCATGGTTAAGGTCTTAACTCTTACTCTGGACTAATGGTTAAGGTCTTAACTCTTACTCTGGACTAATGGTTAAGGTCCTAACTCTTACTCTGGCATCATCGTTAAGGTCTTAACTCTTACTCTGGCATCATGGTTAAGGTCTTAGACTCTTACTCTGGACTAATGGTTAAGGTCTTAACTCTTACTCTGGGCTAATGGTTAAGGTCTTAACTCTTACTCTGGACTAATGGTTAAGGTCTTATCTCCTCCTCTAGACTAATGGTTAAGGTCTTAACTCTTACTCTGGACTAATGGTTAAGGTCTTAACTCTTACTCTGGACTAATGGTTAAGGTCTTAGACTCTTACTCTCGACTAATGGTTAAGGTCTTAACTCTTACTCTGGCATCATGGTTAAGGTCTTAGACTCTTACTCTGGACTAATGGTTAAGGTCTTAACTCATACTCTGGACTTATGGTTAAGGTCTTAACTCTTACTCTGGCATCATGGTTAAGGTCTTAACACTTACTCTGGATTAATGGTTAAGGTCTTAACTCTTACTCTGGCATCATTGTTAAGGTCTTAACTCTTACTCTGGCATCATGGTTAAGGTCTTAGACTCTTACTCTGGACTAATGGTTAAGGTATTAACTCTTACTCTGGCATCAAGGTTGAGGTCTTAACTCTTACTCTGGACTAATGGTTAAGGTCTTAACTCTTACTCTGGCATCATGGTTAAGGTCTTAACACTTACTCTGGATTAATGGTTAAGGTCTTAACTCTTACTCTGGCATCATTGTTAAGGTCTTAACTCTTACTCTGGCATCATGGTTAAGGTCTTAGACTCTTACTCTGGACTAATGGTTAAGGTATTAACTCTTACTCTGGCATCAAGGTTGAGGTCTTAACTCTTACTCTGGACTAATGGTTAAGGTCTTAACTCTTACTCTGGCATCATGGTTAAGGTCTTAACACTTACTCTGGATTAATGGTTAAGGTCTTAACTCTTACTCTGGCATCATTGTTAAGGTCTTAACTCTTACTCTGGTATCATGGTTAAGGTCTTAGACTCTTACTCTGGATTAATGGTTAAGGTCTTAACTCTTACTCTGGCATCATTGTTAAGGTCTTAACTCTTACTCTGGCATCATGGTTAAGGTCTTAGACTCTTACTCTGGACTAATGGTTAAGGTCTTAACTCTTACTCTGGACTAATGGTTAAGGTCTTAACTCTTACTCTGGCATCATCGTTAAGGTCTTAACTCTTACTCTGGCATCATTAGGGATCAGGTCTTAACTCTTACTCTGGATTAATAGCTAAGGTCTTAACTCCTACTCTGGACTAATGGTTAAGGTCTTAACTCTTACTCTGGCATCATGGTTAAGGTCTTAACTCTGGCATCATGGTTAAGGTCTTAACTCTTACTCTGGACTAATGGTTAAGGTCTTAACTCTTACTCTGGCATCATGGTTAAGGTCTTAGACTCATACTCTGGCATCATGGTTAAAGTCTTAGACTCTTACTCTGGACTAATGGTTAAGGTCTTAACTCTTACTCTGGCATCATGGTTAAGGTCTTAGACTCATACTCTGGCATCATGGTTAAAGTCTTAGACTCTTACTCTGGACTAATGGTTAAGGTCTTAACTCTTACTCTGGCATCATGGTTAAGGTCTTAACTCTTACTCTGGCATCGTGGTTAAGGTCTTAACTCTTACTCTGGGCTAATGATTAAGGTCTTAACTCTTACTCTGGACTAACGGTTAAGGTCTTAACTCTTACTCTGGACTAATGGTTAAGGTCTTAACTCTTACTCTGGACTAATGGTTAAGGTCTTAACTCTTACTCTGGCATCATGGTTAAGGTCTTAACTCTTACTCTGGACTAATGGTTAAGGTCTTAACTCTTACTCTGGACTAATGGTTAAGGTCTTAACTCTTACTCTGGCATCATGGTTAAGGTCTTAGACTCTTACTCTGGACTAATGGTTAAGGTCTTAACTCTTACTCTGGGCTAATCGTTAAGGTCTTAACTCTTACTCTGGACTAATGGTTAAGGTCTTATCTCCTCCTCTAGACTAATGGTTAAGGTCTTAGACTCTTACTCTGGCATCATGGATAAGGTCTTAGACTCTTACTCTGGACTACTGGTTAATGTCTTAGCTCTTACTCTGGCATCATGGTTAAGGTCTTAACTCTCTCTCTGGCATCATTGTTAAGGTCTTAACTCTTACTCTGTACTCATGGTTAAGGTCTTAACTCTTACTCCGGCTTCATGGTTAAGGTCTTAACTCTTACTCTGGACTAATGGTTAAGGTCTTAACTCTTACTCTGGACTAATGGTTAAGGTCTTAACTCTTACTCTGGCATCATGGTTAAGGTCTAAACTCTTACTCTGGCATCATGGTTAAGGTCTTAACTCTTACTCTGGACTAATGGTTAAGGTCTTAACTCTTACTCTGGCATCATCGTTAAGGTCTTAACTCTTACTCTGGCATCATGGTTAAGGTCTTAGACTCTTACTCTGGACTAATGGTTAAGGTCTTAACTCTTACTCTGGGCTAATGGTTAAGGTCTTAACTCTTACTCTGGACTAATGGTTAAGGTCTTATCTCCTCCTCTAGACTAATGGTTAAGGTCTTAACTCTTACTCTGGACTAATGGTTAAGGTCTTAACTCTTACTCTGGACTAATGGTTAAGGTCTTAGACTCTTACTCTGGACTAATGGTTAAGGTCTTAACTCTTACTCTGGCATCATGGTTAAGGTCTTAGACTCTTACTCTGGACTAATGGTTAAGGTCTTAACTCATACTCTGGACTTATGGTTAAGGTCTTAACTCTTACTCTGGCATCATGGTTAGGGTCTTAACTCTTACTCTGGACTAATGGTTAAGGTATTAACTCTTACTCTGGCATCAAGGTTGAGGTCTTAACTCTTACTCTGGACTAATGGTTAAGGTCTTAACTCTTACTCTGGCATCATGGTTAAGGTCTTAACATTTACTCTGGATTAATGGTTAAGGTATTAACTCTTACTCTGGCATCATTGTTAAGGTCTTAACTCTTACTCTGGCATCATGGTTAAGGTCTTAGACTCTTACTCTGGACTAATGGTTAAGGTATTAACTCTTACTCTGGCATCAAGGTTGAGGTCTTAACTCATACTCTGGACTAATGGTTAAGGTCTTAACTCTTACTCTGGCATCATGGTTAAGGTCTTAACACTTACTCTGGATTAATGGTTAAGGTCTTAACTCTTACTCTGGCATCATTGTTAAGGTCTTAACTCTTACTCTGGTATCATGGTTGAGGTCTTAGACTCTTACTCTGGATTAATGGTTAAGGTCTTAACTCTTACTCTGGCATCATTGTTAAGGTCTTAACTCTTACTCTGGCATCATGGTTAAGGTCTTAGACTCTTACTCTGGACTAATGGTTAAGGTCTTAACTCTTACTCTGGACTAATGGTTAAGGTCTTAACTCTTACTCTGGCATCATCGTTAAGGTCTTAACTCTTACTCTGGCATCATTAGGGATCAGGTCTTAACTCTTACTCTGGATTAATAGCTAAGGTCTTAACTCTTACTCTGGACTAATGGTTAAGGTCTTAACTCTTACTCTGGCATCATGGTTAAGGTCTTAACTCTGGCATCATGGTTAAGGTCTTAACTCTTACTCTGGACTAATGGTTAAGGTCTTAACTCTTACTCTGGCATCATGGTTAAGGTCTTAGACTCATACTCTGGCATCATGGTTAAAGTCTTAGACTCTTACTCTGGACTAATGGTTAAGGTCTTAACTCTTACTCTGGCATCATGGTTAAGGTCTTAACTCTTACTCTGGCATCGTGGTTAAGGTCTTAACTCTTACTCTGGGCTAATGATTAAGGTCTTAACTCTTACTCTTGGCTAACGGTTAAGGTCTTATCTCTTACTCTGGACTAATGGTTAAGGTCTTAGACTCTTACTCTGGCATCATGGATAAGGTCTTAGACTCTTACCCTGGACTACTGGTTAATGTCTTAACTCTTACTCTGGCGTCATGGTTAAGGTCTTAACTCTCACTCTGGCATCATGGTTAAGGTCTTAACTCTTACTCTGTACTCATGGTTAAGGTCTTAACTCTTACTCTGGCATCATGGTTAAGGTCTTAACTCTCACTCTGGCATCATGGTTAAGGTCCTAACTCTTACTCTGTACTCATGGTTAAGGTCTTAACTCTTACTCTGGCATCATGGTTAAGGTCTTAACTCTTACTCTGGACTAATGGTTAAGGTCTTAACTCTTACTCTGGACTAATGGTTAAGGTCTTAGACTCTTACTCTGGCATCATGAATAAGGTCTTAGACTCTTACTCTGGACTACTGGTTAATGTCTTAACTCTTACTCTGGCATCATGGTTAAGGTCTTAACTCTCACTCTGGCATCATGGTTAAGGTCTTAACTCTTACTCTGTACACATGGTTAAGGTCTTCACTCTTACTCTGACATCATGGTTAAGGTCTTAACTCTTACTCTGGACTAATGGTTAAGGTCTTAACTCTTACTCTGGACTAAGGGTTAAGGTCTTAACTCTTACTCTGGCATCATGGTTAAGGTCTTAACTCTTACTCTGGACTAATGGTTAAGGTCTTAACTCTTACTCTGGACTAATGGTTAAGGTCCTAACTCTTACTCTGGCATCATCGTTAAGGTCTTAACTCTTACTCTGGCATCATGGTTAAGGTCTTAGACTCTTACTCTGGACTAATGGTTAAGGTCTTAACTCTTACTCTGGGCTAATGGTTAAGGTCTTAACTCTTACTCTGGACTAATGGTTAAGGTCTTATCTCCTCCTCTAGACTAATGGTTAAGGTCTTAACTCTTACTCTGGACTAATGGTTAAGGTCTTAACTCTTACTCTGGACTAATGGTTAAGGTCTTAGACTCTTACTCTCGACTAATGGTTAAGGTCTTAACTCTTACTCTGGCATCATGGTTAAGGTCTTAGACTCTTACTCTGGACTAATGGTTAAGGTCTTAACTCATACTCTGGACTTATGGTTAAGGTCTTAACTCTTACTCTGGCATCATGGTTAAGGTCTTAACACTTACTCTGGATTAATGGTTAAGGTCTTAACTCTTACTCTGGCATCATTGTTAAGGTCTTAACTCTTACTCTGGCATCATGGTTAAGGTCTTAGACTCTTACTCTGGACTAATGGTTAAGGTATTAACTCTTACTCTGGCATCAAGGTTGAGGTCTTAACTCTTACTCTGGACTAATGGTTAAGGTCTTAACTCTTACTCTGGCATCATGGTTAAGGTCTTAACACTTACTCTGGATTAATGGTTAAGGTCTTAACTCTTACTCTGGCATCATTGTTAAGGTCTTAACTCTTACTCTGGCATCATGGTTAAGGTCTTAGACTCTTACTCTGGACTAATGGTTAAGGTATTAACTCTTACTCTGGCATCAAGGTTGAGGTCTTAACTCTTACTCTGGACTAATGGTTAAGGTCTTAACTCTTACTCTGGCATCATGGTTAAGGTCTTAACACTTACTCTGGATTAATGGTTAAGGTCTTAACTCTTACTCTGGCATCATTTTTAAGGTCTTAACTCTTACTCTGGTATCATGGTTAAGGTCTTAGACTCTTACTCTGGATTAATGGTTAAGGTCTTAACTCTTACTCTGGCATCATTGTTAAGGTCTTAACTCTTACTCTGGCATCATGGTTAAGGTCTTAGACTCTTACTCTGGACTAATGGTTAAGGTCTTAACTCTTACTCTGGACTAATGGTTAAGGTCTTAACTCTTACTCTGGCATCATCGTTAAGGTCTTAACTCTTACTCTGGCATCATTAGGGATCAGGTCTTAACTCTTACTCTGGATTAATAGCTAAGGTCTTAACTCCTACTCTGGACTAATGGTTAAGGTCTTAACTCTTACTCTGGCATCATGGTTAAGGTCTTAACTCTGGCATCATGGTTAAGGTCTTAACTCTTACTCTGGACTAATGGTTAAGGTCTTAACTCTTACTCTGGCATCATGGTTAAGGTCTTAGACTCATACTCTGGCATCATGGTTAAAGTCTTAGACTCTTACTCTGGACTAATGGTTAAGGTCTTAACTCTTACTCTGGCATCATGGTTAAGGTCTTAACTCTTACTCTGGCATCGTGGTTAAGGTCTTAACTCTTACTCTGGGCTAATGATTAAGGTCTTAACTCTTACTCTGGACTAACGGTTAAGGTCTTATCTCTTACTCTGGACTAATGGTTAAGGTCTCAGACTCTTACTCTGGCATCATGGATAAGGTCTTAGACTCTTACTCTGGACTACTGGTTAATGTCTTAACTCTTACTCTGGCGTCATGGTTAAGGTCTTAACTCTCACTCTGGCATCATGGTTAAGGTCTTAACTCTTACTCTGTACTCATGGTTAAGGTCTTAACTCTTACTCTGGCATCATGGTTAAGGTCTTAACTCTCACTCTGGCATCATGGTTAAGGTCCTAACTCTTACTCTGTACTCATGGTTAAGGTCTTAACTCTTACTCTGGCATCATGGTTAAGGTCTTAACTCTTACTCTGGACTAATGGTTAAGGTCTTAACTCTTACTCTGGACTAATGGTTAAGGTCTTAGACTCTTACTCTGGCATCATGAATAAGGTCTTAGACTCTTACTCTGGACTACTGGTTAATGTCTTAACTCTTACTCTGGCATCATGGTTAAGGTCTTAACTCTCACTCTGGCATCATGGTTAAGGTCTTAACTCTTACTCTGTACACATGGTTAAGGTCTTCACTCTTACTCTGACATCATGGTTAAGGTCTTAACTCTTACTCTGGACTAATGGTTAAGGTCTTAACTCTTACTCTGGACTAAGGGTTAAGGTCTTAACTCTTACTCTGGCATCATGGTTAAGGTCTTAACTCTTACTCTGGACTAATGGTTAAGGTCTTAACTCTTACTCTGGACTAATGGTTAAGGTCTTAACTCTTACTATGGCATCATGTTTAAGGTCTTAGACTCTTACTCTGGCATCAAGGTTAAGGTCTTAACTCTTACTCTGGCATCATGGTTAAGGTCCTAACTCTTACTCTGGACTAATGGTTAAGGTCTGAACTCTTACTCTGGACTAATGGTTAAGGTCTTAACTTTTACTCTGGACTAATGGTTAAGGTCTTAACTCTTACTCTGGACTAATGGTTAAGGTCTTAGACTCTTACTCTCGACTAATGGTTAAGGTCCTAACTCTTACTCTGGCATCATGGTTAAGGTCTTAGACTCTTACTCTGGACTAATGGTTAAGGTCTTAACTCATACTCTGGACTATTGGTTAAGGTCTTAGACTCTTACTCTGGACTAATGGTTAAGGTCTTAACTCTTACTCTGGACTAATGGTTAAGGTCTTAACTCTTACTCTGGACTAATGGTTAAGGTCTTAACTCTTACTCTGGCATCATGGTTAAGGTCTTAACTCTTACTCTGGACTAATGGTTAAGGTCTTAACTCTAACTCTTGACTAATGGTTAAGGTCTTAACTCTTACTCCGGACTAATGGTTAAGGTCTTAGACTCTTACGCTGGCATCATGGTTAAGGTCTTAACTCTTACTCTGGCATCATCGTTAAGGTCTTAACTCTTACTCTGGCATCATGGTTAAGGTCTTAACTCTTACTCTGGACTAATGGTTAAGGTCTTAACTCTTACTCTGGCATCATGGTTAAGGTCTTAGACTCTTACTCTGGACTAATGGTTAAGGTCTTAACTCTTACTCTGGGCTAATGGTTAAGGTCTTAACTCTTACTCTGGACTAATGGTTAAGGTCTTATCTCCTCCTCTAGACTAATGGTTAAGGTCTTAGACTCTTACTCTGGGCTAATGGTTAAGGTCTTAACTCTTACTCTGGACTAATGGTTAAGGTCTTATCTCCTCCTCTAGACTAATGGTTAAGGTCTTAGACTCTTACTCTGGCATCATGGATAAGGTCTTAGACTCTTACTCTGGACTACTGGTTAATGTCTTAGCTCTTACTCTGGCATCATGGTTAAGGTCGTAACTCTCTCTCTGGCATCATTGTTAAGGTCTTAACTCTTACTCTGTACTCATGGTTAAGGTCTTAACTCTTAATCTGGTTTCATGGTTAAGGTCTTAACTCTTACTCTGGACTAATAGTTAAGGTCTTAACTCTTACTCTGGACTAATGGTTAAGGTCTTAACTCTTACTCTGGCATCATGGTTAAGGTCTTAACTCTTACTCTGGCATCATGGTTAAGGTCTTAACTCTTACTCTGGACTAATGGTTAAGGTCTTAACTCTTACTCTGGCATCATCGTTAAGGTCTTAACTCTTACTCTGGCATCATGGTTAAGGTCTTAGACTCTTACTCTGGACTAATGGTTAAGGTCTTAACTCTTACTCTGGGCTAATGGTTAAGGTCTTAACTCTTACTCTGGACTAATGGTTAAGGTCTTATCTCCTCCTCTAGACTAATGGTTAAGGTCTTAGACTCTTACTCTGGCATCATGGATAAGGTCTTAGACTCTTACTCTGGACTACTGGTTAATGTCTTAGCTCTTACTCTGGCATCATGGTTAGGGTCTTAACTCTCTCTCTGGCATCATTGTTAAGGTCTTAACTCTTACTCTGTACTCATGGTTAAGGTCTTAACTCTTACTCTGGCTTCATGGTTAAGGTCTTAACTCTTACTCTGGACTAATGGTTAAGGTCTTAACTCTTACTCTGGACTAATGGTTAAGGTCTTAACTCTTACTCTGGCATCATGGTTAAGGTCCTAACTCTTACTCTGGCATCATGGTTAAGGTCTTAACTCTTACTCTGGACTAATGGTTAAGGTCTTAACTCTTACTCTGGCATCATCGTTAAGGTCTTAACACTTACTCTGGCATCATGGTTAAGGTCTTAACTCTTACTCTGGACTAATGGTTAAGGTATTAACTCTTACTCTGGCATCATGGTTAAGGTCTTAACTCTGGCATCATGGTTAAGGTCTTAACTCTTACTCTGGACTAATGGTTAAGGTCTTAACTCTTACTCTGGCATCATGGTTAAGGTCTTAGACTCATACTATGGCATCATGGTTAAGGTCTTAACTCTTACTCTGGACTAATGGTTAAGGTCTTAACTCTTACTCTGGCATCATGGTTAAGGTCTTAACTCTTACTCTGGACTAATGGTTAAGGTCTTAACTCTTACTCTGGCATCATGGTTAAGGTCCTAGACTCTTACTCTGGACTAATGGTTAAGGTCTGAACTCTTAGTCTGGCATCATGGTTAAGGTCTTAACTCTTACTCTGGACTAATGATTAAGGTCTTAGACTCTTACTCTGGACTAATGGTTAAGGTCTTAACTCTTTCTCTGGGCTAATGGTTAAGGTCTTAGACTCTTACTCTGGCATCATGGTTAAGGTCTTAGACTCTTACTCTGGCATCAAGGTTAAGGTCTTAACTCTTACTCTGGCATCATGGTTAAGGTCTTAACTCTTACTTTGGACTAATGGTTAAGGTCTGAACTCTTACTCTGGACTAATGGTTAAGGTCTTAACTCTTACTCTGGACTAATGGTTAAGGTCTTAACTCTTACTCTGGACTAATGGTTAAGGTCTTAACTCATACTCTGGACTAATGGTTAAGGTCTTAACTCTTACTCTGGCATCATGGTTAAGGTCTTAACTCTTACTCTGGCATCATGTTTAAGGTCTTAACTCTTACTCTGGACTAATGGTTAAGGTCTTAACTCTTACTCTGGACTAATGGTTAAGGTCTTAACTCTTACTCTGGCATCATGGTTAAGGTCTTAACTCTTACTCTGGACTAATGGTTAAGGTCTTAACTCTTACTCTGGCATCATGGTTAAGGTCTTAACTCTTACTCTGGACTAATGGTTAAGGTCTTAGACTCTTACTCTGGACTAATGGTTAAGGTCTTAACTCTTTCTCTGGGCTAATGGTTAAGGTCTTAGACTCTTACTCTGGCATCATGGTTAAGGTCTTAGACTCTTACTCTGGCATCAAGGTTAAGGTCTTAACTCTTACTCTGGCATCATGGTTAAGGTCTTAACTCTTACTCTGGACTAATGGTTAAGGTCTGAACTCTTACTCTGGACTAATGGTTAAGGTCTTAACTCTTACTCTGGACTAATGGTTAAGGTCTTAACTCTTACTCTGGACTAATGGTTAAGGTCTTAGACTCTTACTCTCGACTAATGGTTAAGGTCTTAACTCTTACTCTGGCATCATGGTTAAGGTCTTAGACTCTTACTCTGGACTAATGGTTAAGGTCTTAACTCATACTCTGGACTTATGGTTAAGGTCTTAACTCTTACTCTGGCATCATGGTTAAGGTCTTAACTCTTACTCTGGACTAATGGTTAAGGTATTAACTCTTACTCTGGCATCAAGGTTGAGGTCTTAACTCTTACTCTGGACTAATGGTTAAGGTCTTAACTCTTACTCTGGACTAATGGTTAAGGTCTTAACTCTTACTCTGGACTAATGGTTAAGGTCTTAGACTCTTACTCTGGCATCATGAATAAGGTCTTAGACTCTTACTCTGGACTACTGGTTAATGTCTTAACTCTTACTCTTGCATCATGGTTAAGGTCTTAACTCTCACTCTGGCACCATGGTTAAGGTCTTAACTCTTACTCTGTACACATGGTTAAGGTCTTCACTCTTACTCTGACATCATGGTTAAGGTCTTAACTCTTACTCTGGACTAATGGTTAAGGTCTTGACTCTTACTCTGGACTAATGGTTAAGGTCTTAACTCTTACTCTGGCATCATGGTTAAGGTCTTAACTCTTACTCTGGACTAATGGTTAAGGTCTTAACTCTTACTCTGGACTAATGGTTAAGGTCTTAACTCTTACTCTGGCATCATGTTTAAGGTCTTAGACTCTTACTCTGGCATCAAGATTAAGGTCTTAACTCTTACTCTGGCATCATGGTTAAGGTCTTAACTCTTACTCTGTACACATGGTTAAGGTCTTCACTCTTACTCTGACATCATGGTTAAGGTCTTAACTCTTACTCTGGACTAATGGTTAAGGTCTTGACTCTTACTCTGGACTAATGGTTAAGGTCTTAACTCTTACTCTGGCATCATGGTTAAGGTCTTAACTCTTACTCTGGACTAATGGTTAAGGTCTTAACTCTTACTCTGGATTAATAGCTAAGGTCTTAACTCCTACTCTGGACTAATGGTTAAGGTCTTAACTCTTACTCTGGCATCATGGTTAAGGTCTTAACTCTGGCATCATGGTTAAGGTCTTAACTCTTACTCTGGACTAATGGTTAAGGTCTTAACTCTTACTCTGGCATCATGGTTAAGGTCTTAGACTCATACTCTGGCATCATGGTTAAAGTCTTAGACTCTTACTCTGGACTAATGGTTAAGGTCTTAACTCTTACTCTGGCATCATGGTTAAGGTCTTAACTCTTACTCTGGCATCGTGGTTAAGGTCTTAACTCTTACTCTGGGCTAATGATTAAGGTCTTAACTCTTACTCTGGACTAACGGTTAAGGTCTTATCTCTTACTCTGGACTAATGGTTAAGGTCTCAGACTCTTACTCTGGCATCATGGATAAGGTCTTAGACTCTTACTCTGGACTACTGGTTAATGTCTTAACTCTTACTCTGGCGTCATGGTTAAGGTCTTAACTCTCACTCTGGCATCATGGTTAAGGTCTTAACTCTTACTCTGTACTCATGGTTAAGGTCTTAACTCTTACTCTGGCATCATGGTTAAGGTCTTAACTCTCACTCTGGCATCATGGTTAAGGTCCTAACTCTTACTCTGTACTCATGGTTAAGGTCTTAACTCTTACTCTGGCATCATGGTTAAGGTCTTAACTCTTACTCTGGACTAATGGTTAAGGTCTTAACTCTTACTCTGGACTAATGGTTAAGGTCTTAGACTCTTACTCTGGCATCATGAATAAGGTCTTAGACTCTTACTCTGGACTACTGGTTAATGTCTTAACTCTTACTCTGGCATCATGGTTAAGGTCTTAACTCTCACTCTGGCATCATGGTTAAGGTCTTAACTCTTACTCTGTACACATGGTTAAGGTCTTCACTCTTACTCTGACATCATGGTTAAGGTCTTAACTCTTACTCTGGACTAATGGTTAAGGTCTTAACTCTTACTCTGGACTAAGGGTTAAGGTCTTAACTCTTACTCTGGCATCATGGTTAAGGTCTTAACTCTTACTCTGGACTAATGGTTAAGGTCTTAACTCTTACTCTGGACTAATGGTTAAGGTCTTAACTCTTACTATGGCATCATGTTTAAGGTCTTAGACTCTTACTCTGGCATCAAGGTTAAGGTCTTAACTCTTACTCTGGCATCATGGTTAAGGTCCTAACTCTTACTCTGGACTAATGGTTAAGGTCTGAACTCTTACTCTGGACTAATGGTTAAGGTCTTAACTTTTACTCTGGACTAATGGTTAAGGTCTTAACTCTTACTCTGGACTAATGGTTAAGGTCTTAGACTCTTACTCTCGACTAATGGTTAAGGTCCTAACTCTTACTCTGGCATCATGGTTAAGGTCTTAGACTCTTACTCTGGACTAATGGTTAAGGTCTTAACTCATACTCTGGACTAATGGTTAAGGTCTTAGACTCTTACTCTGGACTAATGGTTAAGGTCTTAACTCTTACTCTGGACTAATGGTTAAGGTCTTAACTCTTACTCTGGACTAATGGTTAAGGTCTTAACTCTTACTCTGGCATCATGGTTAAGGTCTTAACTCTTACTCTGGACTAATGGTTAAGGTCTTAACTCTAACTCTTGACTAATGGTTAAGGTCTTAACTCTTACTCCGGACTAATGGTTAAGGTCTTAGACTCTTACGCTGGCATCATGGTTAAGGTCTTAACTCTTACTCTGGCATCATCGTTAAGGTCTTAACTCTTACTCTGGCATCATGGTTAAGGTCTTAACTCTTACTCTGGACTAATGGTTAAGGTCTTAACTCTTACTCTGGCATCATGGTTAAGGTCTTAGACTCTTACTCTGGACTAATGGTTAAGGTCTTAACTCTTACTCTGGGCTAATGGTTAAGGTCTTAACTCTTACTCTGGACTAATGGTTAAGGTCTTATCTCCTCCTCTAGACTAATGGTTAAGGTCTTAGACTCTTACTCTGGGCTAATGGTTAAGGTCTTAACTCTTACTCTGGACTAATGGTTAAGGTCTTATCTCCTCCTCTAGACTAATGGTTAAGGTCTTAGACTCTTACTCTGGCATCATGGATAAGGTCTTAGACTCTTACTCTGGACTACTGGTTAATGTCTTAGCTCTTACTCTGGCATCATGGTTAAGGTCTTAACTCTCTCTCTGGCATCATTGTTAAGGTCTTAACTCTTACTCTGTACTCATGGTTAAGGTCTTAACTCTTAATCTGGTTTCATGGTTAAGGTCTTAACTCTTACTCTGGACTAATAGTTAAGGTCTTAACTCTTACTCTGGACTAATGGTTAAGGTCTTAACTCTTACTCTGGCATCATGGTTAAGGTCTTAACTCTTACTCTGGCATCATGGTTAAGGTCTTAACTCTTACTCTGGACTAATGGTTAAGGTCTTAACTCTTACTCTGGCATCATCGTTAAGGTCTTAACTCTTACTCTGGCATCATGGTTAAGGTCTTAGACTCTTACTCTGGACTAATGGTTAAGGTCTTAACTCTTACTCTGGGCTAATGGTTAAGGTCTTAACTCTTACTCTGGACTAATGGTTAAGGTCTTATCTCCTCCTCTAGACTAATGGTTAAGGTCTTAGACTCTTACTCTGGCATCATGGATAAGGTCTTAGACTCTTACTCTGGACTACTGGTTAATGTCTTAGCTCTTACTCTGGCATCATGGTTAGGGTCTTAACTCTCTCTCTGGCATCATTGTTAAGGTCTTAACTCTTACTCTGTACTCATGGTTAAGGTCTTAACTCTTACTCTGGCTTCATGGTTAAGGTCTTAACTCTTACTCTGGACTAATGGTTAAGGTCTTAACTCTTACTCTGGACTAATGGTTAAGGTCTTAACTCTTACTCTGGCATCATGGTTAAGGTCCTAACTCTTACTCTGGCATCATGGTTAAGGTCTTAACTCTTACTCTGGACTAATGGTTAAGGTCTTAACTCTTACTCTGGCATCATCGTTAAGGTCTTAACACTTACTCTGGCATCATGGTTAAGGTCTTAACTCTTACTCTGGACTAATGGTTAAGGTATTAACTCTTACTCTGGCATCATGGTTAAGGTCTTAACTCTGGCATCATGGTTAAGGTCTTAACTCTTACTCTGGACTAATGGTTAAGGTCTTAACTCTTACTCTGGCATCATGGTTAAGGTCTTAGACTCATACTATGGCATCATGGTTAAGGTCTTAACTCTTACTCTGGACTAATGGTTAAGGTCTTAACTCTTACTCTGGCATCATGGTTAAGGTCTTAACTCTTACTCTGGACTAATGGTTAAGGTCTTAACTCTTACTCTGGCATCATGGTTAAGGTCCTAGACTCTTACTCTGGACTAATGGTTAAGGTCTGAACTCTTAGTCTGGCATCATGGTTAAGGTCTTAACTCTTACTCTGGACTAATGATTAAGGTCTTAGACTCTTACTCTGGACTAATGGTTAAGGTCTTAACTCTTTCTCTGGGCTAATGGTTAAGGTCTTAGACTCTTACTCTGGCATCATGGTTAAGGTCTTAGACTCTTACTCTGGCATCAAGGTTAAGGTCTTAACTCTTACTCTGGCATCATGGTTAAGGTCTTAACTCTTACTTTGGACTAATGGTTAAGGTCTGAACTCTTACTCTGGACTAATGGTTAAGGTCTTAACTCTTACTCTGGACTAATGGTTAAGGTCTTAACTCTTACTCTGGACTAATGGTTAAGGTCTTAACTCATACTCTGGACTAATGGTTAAGGTCTTAACTCTTACTCTGGCATCATGGTTAAGGTCTTAACTCTTACTCTGGCATCATGTTTAAGGTCTTAACTCTTACTCTGGACTAATGGTTAAGGTCTTAACTCTTACTCTGGACTAATGGTTAAGGTCTTAACTCTTACTCTGGCATCATGGTTAAGGTCTTAACTCTTACTCTGGACTAATGGTTAAGGTCTTAACTCTTACTCTGGCATCATGGTTAAGGTCTTAACTCTTACTCTGGACTAATGGTTAAGGTCTTAGACTCTTACTCTGGACTAATGGTTAAGGTCTTAACTCTTTCTCTGGGCTAATGGTTAAGGTCTTAGACTCTTACTCTGGCATCATGGTTAAGGTCTTAGACTCTTACTCTGGCATCAAGGTTAAGGTCTTAACTCTTACTCTGGCATCATGGTTAAGGTCTTAACTCTTACTCTGGACTAATGGTTAAGGTCTGAACTCTTACTCTGGACTAATGGTTAAGGTCTTAACTCTTACTCTGGACTAATGGTTAAGGTCTTAACTCTTACTCTGGACTAATGGTTAAGGTCTTAGACTCTTACTCTCGACTAATGGTTAAGGTCTTAACTCTTACTCTGGCATCATGGTTAAGGTCTTAGACTCTTACTCTGGACTAATGGTTAAGGTCTTAACTCATACTCTGGACTTATGGTTAAGGTCTTAACTCTTACTCTGGCATCATGGTTAAGGTCTTAACTCTTACTCTGGACTAATGGTTAAGGTATTAACTCTTACTCTGGCATCAAGGTTGAGGTCTTAACTCTTACTCTGGACTAATGGTTAAGGTCTTAACTCTTACTCTGGACTAATGGTTAAGGTCTTAACTCTTACTCTGGACTAATGGTTAAGGTCTTAACTCTTACTCTGGACTAATGGTTAAGGTCTTAGACTCTTACTCTGGCATCATGAATAAGGTCTTAGACTCTTACTCTGGACTACTGGTTAATGTCTTAACTCTTACTCTTGCATCATGGTTAAGGTCTTAACTCTCACTCTGGCACCATGGTTAAGGTCTTAACTCTTACTCTGTACACATGGTTAAGGTCTTCACTCTTACTCTGACATCATGGTTAAGGTCTTAACTCTTACTCTGGACTAATGGTTAAGGTCTTGACTCTTACTCTGGACTAATGGTTAAGGTCTTAACTCTTACTCTGGCATCATGGTTAAGGTCTTAACTCTTACTCTGGACTAATGGTTAAGGTCTTAACTCTTACTCTGGACTAATGGTTAAGGTCTTAACTCTTACTCTGGCATCATGTTTAAGGTCTTAGACTCTTACTCTGGCATCAAGATTAAGGTCTTAACTCTTACTCTGGCATCATGGTTAAGGTCTTAACTCTTACTCTGGACTAATGGTTAAGGTCTGAACTCTTACTCTGGACTAATGGTTAAGGTCTTAACTTTTACTCTGGACTAATGGTTAAGGTCTTAACTCTTACTCTGGACTAATGGTTAAGGTCTTAGACTCTTACTCTCGACTAATGGTTAAGGTCTTAGACTCTTACTCTGGTCTAATGGTTAAGGTCTTAACTCTTACTCTGGACTAATGGTTAAGGTCTTAACTCTTACTCTGGACTAATGGTTAAGGTCTTAACTCTTACTCTGGCATCATGGTTAAGGTCTTAACTCTTACTCTGGACTAATGGTTAAGGTCTTAACTCTAACTCTTGACTAATGGTTAAGGTCTTAACTCTTACTCCGGACTAATGGTTAAGGTCTTAGACTCTTACGCTAGCATCATGGTTAAGGTCTTAACTCTTACTCTGGCATCATCGTTAAGGTCTTAACTCTTACTCTGGCATCATGGTTAAGGTCTTAACTCTTACTCTGGACTAATGGTTAAGGTCTTAACTCTTACTCTGGCATCATGGTTAAGGTCTTAGACTCTTACTCTGGACTAATGGTTAAGGTCTTAACTCTTACTCTGGGCTAATGGTTAAGGTCTTAACTCTTACTCTGGACTAATGGTTAAGGTCTTATCTCCTCCTCTAGACTAATGGTTAAGGTCTTAGACTCTTACTCTGGCATCATGGATAAGGTCTTAGACTCTTACTCTGGACTACTGGTTAATGTCTTAGCTCTTACTCTGGCATCATGGTTAAGGTCTTAACTCTCTCTCTGGCATCATTGTTAAGGTCTTAACTCTTACTCTGTACTCATGGTTAAGGTCTTAACTCTTACTCTGGCTTCATGGTTAAGGTCTTAACTCTTACTCTGGACTAATGGTTAAAGTCTTAACTCTTACTCTGGACTAATGGTTAAGGTCTTAACTCTTACTCTGGCATCATGGTTAAGGTCTTAACTCTTACTCTGGACTAATGGTTAAGGTCTTAGACTCTTACTCTGGACTAATGGTAAAGGTCTTAACTCTTTCTCTGGGCTAATGGTTAAGGTCTTAGACTCTTACTCTGGCATCATGGTTAAGGTCTTAGACTCTTACTCTGGCATCAAGGTTAAGGTCTTAACTCTTACTCTGGCATCATGGTTAAGGTCTTAACTCTTACTCTGGACTAATGGTTAAGGTCTTAACTCTTACTCTGGACTAATGGTTAAGGTCTTAACTCTTACTCTGGACTAATGGTTAAGGTCTTAGACTCTTACTCTCGACTAATGGTTAAGGTCTTAACTCTTACTCTGGCATCATGGTTAAGGTCTTAGACTCTTACTCTGGACTAATGGTTAAGGTCTTAACTCATACTCTGGACTTATGGTTAAGGTCTTAACTCTTACTCTGGCATCATGGTTAAGGTCTTAACTCTGACTCTGGACTAATGGTTAAGGTATTAACTCTTACTCTGGCATCAAGGTTGAGGTCTTAACTCTTACTCTGGACTAATGGTTAAGGTCTTAACTCTTACTCTGGACTAATGGTTAAGGTCTTAACTCTTACTCTGGACTAATGGTTAAGGTCTTAGACTCTTACTCTGGCATTATGAATAAGGTCTTAGACTCTTACTCTGGACTACTGGTTAATGTCTTAACTCTTACTCTTGCATCATGGTTAAGGTCTTAACTCTCACTCTGGCATCATGGTTAAGGTCTTAACTCTTACTCTGTACACATGGTTAAGGTCTTCACTCTTACTCTGACATCATGGTTAAGGTCTTAACTCTTACTCTGGACTAATGGTTAAGGTCTTAACTCTTACTCTGGCATCATGGTTAAGGTCTTAACTCTTACTCTGGACTAATGGTTAAGGTCTTAACTCTTACTCTGGACTAATGGTTAAGGTCTTAACTCTTACTCTGGCATCATGTTTAAGGTCTTAGACTCTTACTCTGGCATCAAGGTTAAGGTCTTAACTCTTACTCTGGCATCATGGTTAAGGTCTTAACTCTTACTCTGGACTAATGGTTAAGGTCTGAACTCTTACTCTGGACTAATGGTTAAGGTCTTAACTTTTACTCTGGACTAATGGTTAAGGTCTTAACTCTTACTCTGGACTAATGGTTAAGGTCTTAGACTCTTACTCTCGACTAATGGTTAAGGTCCTATCTCTTACTCTGGCATCATGGTTAAGGTCTTAGACTCTTACTCTGGACTAATGGTTAAGGTCTTAACTCATACTCTGGATTAATGGTTAAGGTCTTAGACTCTTACTCTGGACTAATGGTTAAGGTCTTAACTCTTACTCTGGACTAATGGTTAAGGTCTTAACTCTTACTCTGGACTAATGGTTAAGGTCTTAACTCTTACTCTGGCATCATGGTTAAGGTCTTAGACTCTTACTCTGGACTAATGGTTAAGGTCTTAACTCTTACTCTGGGCTAATGGTTAAGGTCTTAACTCTTACTCTGGACTAATGGTTAAGGTCTTATCTCCTCCTCTAGACTAATGGTTAAGGTCTTAGACTCTTACTCTGGCATCATGGATAAGGTCTTAGACTCTTACTCTGGACTACTGGTTAATGTCTTAGCTCTTACTCTGGCATCATGGTTAAGGTCTTAACTCTCTCTCTGACATCATTGTTAAGGTCTTAACTCTTACTCTGTACTCATGGTTAAGGTCTTAACTCTTACTCTGGCTTCATGGTTAAGGTCTTAACTCTTACTCTGGACTAATGGTTAAAGTCTTAACTCTTACTCTGGACTAATGGTTAAGGTCTTAACTCTTACTCTGGCATCATGGTTAAGGTCTAAACTCTTACTCTGGCATCATGGTTAAGGTCTTAACTCTTACTCTGGACTAATGGTTAAGGTCTTAACTCTTACTCTGGCATCATCGTTAAGGTCTTAACACTTACTCTGGCATCATGGTTAAGGTCTTAACTCTTACTCTGGACTAATAGTTAAGGTCTTAACTCTTACTCTGGACTAATGGTTAAGGTATTAACTCTTACTCTGGCATCATGGTTAAGGTCTTAACTCTGGCATCATGGTTAAGGTCTTAACTCTTACTCTGGACTAATGGTTAAGGTCTTAACTCTTACTCTGGCATCATGGTTAAGGTCTTAGACTCTTACTCTGGACTAATGGTTAAGGTCTTAACTCTTACTCTGGCATCATGGTTAAGGTCTTAACTCTTATTCTGGACTAATGATTAAGGTCTTAGACTCTTACTCTGGACTAATGGTTAAGGTCTTAACTCTTTCTCTGGGCTAATGGTTAAGGTCTTAGACTCTTACTCTGGCATCATGGTTAAGGTCTTAGACTCTAACTCTGGCATCAAGGTTAAGGTCTTAACTCTTACTCTGGCATCATGGTTAAGGTCTTAACTCTTACTTTGGACTAATGGTTAAGGTCTGAACTCTTACTCTGGACTAATGGTTAAGGTCTTAACTCTTACTCTGGACTAATGGTTAAGGTCATAACTCTTACTCTGGACTAATGGTTAAGGTCTTAACTCATACTCTGGACTAATGGTTAAGGTCTTAACTCTTACTCTGGCATCATGGTTAAGGTCTTAACTCTTACTCTGTACTCGTGGTTAAGGTCTTAACTCTTACTCTGGCATCATGTTTAAGGTCTTAACTCTTACTCTGGACTAATGGTTAAGGTCTGAACTCTTACTCTGGACTAATGGTTAAGGTCTTAACTCTTACTCTGGACTAATGGTTAAGGTCTTAACTCTTACTCTGGACTAATGGTTAAGGTCTTAACTCTGACTCTGGACTAATGGTTAAGGTATTAACTCTTACTCTGGCATCAAGGTTGAGGTCTTAACTCTTACTCTGGACTAATGGTTAAGGTCTTAACTCTTACTCTGGACTAATGGTTAAGGTCTTAACTCTTACTCTGGACTAATGGTTAAGGTCTTAACTCTTACTCTGGCATCATGTTTAAGGTCTTAGACTCTTACTCTCTCTGGCATCAAGGTTAAGGTCTTAACTCTTACTCTGGCATCATGGTTAAGGTCTTAACTCTTACTCTGGACTAATGGTTAAGGTCTGAACTCTTACTCTGGACTAATGGTTAAGGTCTTAACTTTTACTCTGGACTAATGGTTAAGGTCTTAACTCTTACTCTGGACTAATGGTTAAGGTCTTAGACTCTTACTCTCGACTAATGGTTAAGGTCCTAACTCTCACTCTGGCATCATGGTTAAGGTCTTAGACTCATTCTCTGGACTAATGGTTAAGGTCTTAACTCATACTCTGGACTAATGGTTAAGGTCTTAGACTCTTACTCTGGACTAATGGTTAAGGTCTTAACTCTTACTCTGGACTAATGGTTAAGGTCTTGACTCTTACTCTGGACTAATGGTTAAGGTCTTAACTCTTACTCTGGCATCATGGTTAAGGTCTTAACTCTTACTCTGGACTAATGGTTAAGGTCTTAACTCTAACTCTTGACTTATGGTTAAGGTCTTAACTCTTACTCCGGACTAATGGTTAAGGTCTTAGACTCTTACGCTGGCATCATGGTTAAGGTCTTAACTCTTACTCTGGCATCATCGTTAAGGTCTTAACTCTTACTCTGGCATCATGGTTAAGGTCTTAACTCTTACTCTGGACTAATGGTTAAGGTCTTAACTCTTACTCTGGCATCATGGTTAAAGTCTTAGACTCTTACTCTGGACTAATGGTTAAGGTCTTAACTCTTACTCTGGGCTAATGGTTAAGGTCTTAACTCTTACTCTGGACTAATGGTTAAGGTCTTATCTCCTCCTCTAGACTAATGGTTAAGGTCTTAGACTCTTACTCTGGCATCATGGATAAGGTCTTAGACTCTTACTCTGGACTACTGGTTAATGTCTTAGCTCTTACTCTGGCATCATGGTTAAGGTCTTAACTCTCTCTCTGGCATCATTGTTAAGGTCTTAACTCTTACTCTGTACTCATGGTTAAGGTCTTAACTCTTACTCTGGCTTCATGGTTAAGGTCTTAACTCTTACTCTGGACTAATGGTTAAAGTCTTAACTCTTCCTCTGGACTAATGGTTAAGGTCTTAACTCTTACTCTGGCATCATGGTTAAGGTCTTAACTCTTACTCTGGAATCATGGTTAAGGTCTTAACTCTTACTCTGGACTAATGGTTAAGGTCTTAACTCTTACTCTGGCATCATCGTTAAGGTCTTAACACTTACTCTGGCATCATGGTTAAGGTCTTAACTCTTACTCTGGACTAATAGTTAAGGTCTTAACTCTTACTCTGGACTAATGGTTAAGGTATTAACTCTTACTCTGGCATCATGGTTAAGGTCTTAACTCTGGCATCATGGTTAAGGTCTTAACTCTTACTCTGGACTAATGGTTAAGGTCTTAACTCTTACTCTGGCATCATGGTTAAGGTCTTAGACTCATACTATGGCATCATGGTTAAGGTCTTAACTCTTACTCTGGACTAATGGTTAAGGTCTTAACTCTTACTCTGGCATCATGGTTAAGGTCTTAACTCTTACTCTGGACTAATGGTTAAGGTCTTAACTCTTACTCTGGCATCATGGTTAAGGTCTTAGACTCTTACTCTGGACTAATGGTTAAGGTCTTAACTCTTACTCTGGCATCATGGTTAAGGTCTTAACTCTTATTCTGGACTAATGATTAAGGTCTTAGACTCTTACTCTGGACTAATGGTTAAGGTCTTAACTCTTTCTCTGGGCTAATGGTTAAGGTCTTAGACTCTTACTCTGGCATCATGGTTAAGGTCTTAGACTCTTACTCTGGCATCAAGGTTAAGGTCTTAACTCTTACTCTGGCATCATGGTTAAGGTCTTAACTCTTACTTTGGACTAATGGTTAAGGTCTGAACTCTTACTCTGGACTAATGGTTAAGGTCTTAACTCTTACTCTGGACTAATGGTTAAGGTCTTAACTCTTACTCTGGACTAATGGTTAAGGTCTTAACTCATACTCTGGACTAATGGTTAAGGTCTTAACTCTTACTCTGGCATCATGGTTAAGGTCTTAACTCTTACTCTGTACTCGTGGTTAAGGTCTTAACTCTTACTCTGGCATCATGTTTAAGGTCTTAACTCTTACTCTGGACTAATGGTTAAGGTCTTAACTCTTACTCTGGACTAATGGTTAAGGTCTTAACTCTTACTCTGGCATCATGGTTAAGGTCTTAACTCTTACTCTGGACTAATGGTTAAGGTCTTAACTCTTACTCTGGACTAATGGTTAAGGTCTTAACTCTTACTCTGGCATCATGGTTCAGGTCTTAGACTCTTACTCTGGACTAATGGTTAAGGTCTTAACTCTTACTCTGGCATCATGGTTAAGGTCTTAACTCTTACTCTGGACTAATGGTTAAGGTCTTAGACTCTTACTCTGGACTAATGGTTAAGGTCTTAACTCTTTCTCTGGGCTAATGGTTAAGGTCTTAGACTCTTACTCTGGCATCATGGTTAAGGTCTTAGACTCTTACTCTGGCATCACGGTTAAGGTCTTAACTCTTACTCTGGCATCATGGTTAAGGTCTTAACTCTTACTCTGGACTAATGGTTAAGGTCTGAACTCTTACTCTGGACTAATGGTTAAGGTCTTAACTCTTACTCTGGACTAATGGTTAAGGTCTTAGACTCTTACTCTCGACTTATGGTTAAGGTCTTAACTCTTACTCTCGCATCATGGTTAAGGTCTTAGACTCTTACTCTGGACTAATGGTTAAGGTCTTAACTCATACTCTGGACTTATGGTTAAGGTCTTAACTCTTACTCTGGCATCATGGTTAAGGTCTTAACTCTTACTCTGGACTAATGGTTAAGGTATTAACTCTTACTCTGGCATCAAGGTTGAGGTCTTAACTCTTACTCTGGACTAATGGTTAAGGTCTTAACTCTTACTCTGGCATCATGGTTAAGGTCTTAACACTTACTCTGGATTAATGGTTAAGGTCTTAACTCTTACTCTGGCATCATTGTTAAGGTCTTAACTCTTACTCTGGCATCATGGTTAAGGTCTTAGACTCTTACTCTGGACTAATGGTTAAGGTATTAACTCTTACTCTGGCATCAAGGTTGAGGTCTTAACTCTTACTCTGGACTAATGGTTAAGGTCTTAACTCTTACTCTGGCATCATGGTTAAGGTCTTAACACTTACTCTGGATTAATGGTTAAGGTCTTAACTCTTACTCTGGCATCATTGTTAAGGTCTTAACTCTTACTCTGGTATCATGGTTAAGGTCTTAACTCTTACTCTGGACTAATGGTTAAGGTCTTAACTCTTACTCTGGCATCATCGTTAAGGTCTTAACTCTTACTCTGGCATCATTAGGGATCAGGTCTTAACTCTTACTCTGGATTAATAGCTAAGGTCTTAACTCTTTCTCTGGACTAATGGTTAAGGTCTTAACTCTTACTCTGGCATCATGGTTAAGGTCTTAACTCTGGCATCATGGTTAAGGTCTTAACTCTTACTCTGGACTAATGGTTAAGGTCTTAACTCTTACTCTGGCATCATGGTTAAGGTCTTAGACTCATACTCTGGACTAAAGGTTAAGGTCTTAACTCTTACTCTGGCATCATGGTTAAGGTCTTAACTCTTACTCTGGCATCGTGGTTAAGGTCTTAACTCTTACTCTGGGCTAATGATTAAGGTCTTAACTCTTACTCTGGACTAACGGTTAAGGTCTTATCTCTTACTCTGGACTAATGGTTAAGGTCTTAGACTCTTACTCTGGCCTCATGGATAAGGTCTTAGACTCTTACTCTGGACTACTGGTTAATGTCTTAACTCTTACTCTGGCGTCATGGTTAAGGTCTTAACTCTCACTCTGGCATCATGGTTAAGGTCTTAACTCTTACTCTGTACTCATGGTTAAGGTCTTAACTCTTACTCTGGCATCATGGTTAAGGTCTTAACTCTCACTCTGGCATCATGGTTAAGGTCCTAACTCTTACTCTGTACTCATGGTTAAGGTCTTTACTCTTACTCTGGCATCATGGTTAAGGTCTTAACTCTTACTCTGGACTAATGGTTAAGGTCTTAACTCTTACTCTGGACTAATGGTTAAGGTCTTAGACTCTTACTCTGGCATCATGAATAAGGTCTTATACTCTTACTCTGGACTACTGGTTAATGTCTTAACTCTTACTCTGGCATCATGGTTAAGGTCTTAACTCTTACTCTGGACTAATGGTTAAGGTCTTAACTCTTACTCTGGCATCATGGTTAAGGTCTTAACTCTTACTCTGGACTAATGGTTAAGGTCTTAACTCTTACTCTGGCATCATGTTTAAGGTCTTAGACTCTTACTCTGGCATCAAGGTTAAGGTCTTAACTCTTACTCTGGCATCATGGTTAAGGTCTTAACTCTTACTCTGGACTAATGGTTAAGGTCTGAACTCTTACTCTGGACTAATGGTTAAGGTCTTAACTTTTACTCTGGACTAATGGTTAAGGTCTTAACTCTTACTCTGGACTAATGGTTAAGGTCTTAGACTCTTACTCTCGACTAATGGTTAAGGTCCTAACTCTTACTCTGGCATCATGGTTAAGGTCTTAGACTCTTACTCTGGACTAATGGTTAAGGTCTTAACTCATACTCTGGACTAATGGTTAAGGTCTTAGACTCTTACTCTGGACTAATGGTTAAGGTCTTAACTCTTACTCTGGACTAATGGTTAAGGTCTTAACTCTTACTCTGGACTAATGGTTAAGGTCTTAACTCTTACTCTGGCATCATGGTTAAGGTCTTAACTCTTACTCTGGACTAATGGTTAATGTCTTAACTCTAACTCTTGACTAATGGTTAAGGTCTTAACTCCTACTCCGGACTAATGGTTAAGGTCTTAGACTCTTACGCTGGCATCATGGTTAAGGTCTTAACTCTTACTCTGGCATCATCGTTAAGGTCTTAACTCTTACTCTGGCATCATGGTTAAGGTCTTAACTCTTACTCTGGACTAATGGTTAAGGTCTTAACTCTTGCTCTGGCATCATGGTTAAGGTCTTAGACTCTTACTCTGGACTAATGGTTAAGGTCTTAACTCTTACTCTGGGCTAATGGTTAAGGTCTTAACTCTTACTCTGGACTAATGGTTAAGGTCTTATCTCCTCCTCTAGACTAATGGTTAAGGTCTTAGACTCTTACTCTGGCATCATGGATAAGGTCTTAGACTCTTACTCTGGACTACTGGTTAATGTCTTAGCTCTTACTCTGGCATCATGGTTAAGGTCTTAACTCTCTCTCTGGCATCATTGTTAAGGTCTTAACTCTTACTCTGTACTCATGGTTAAGGTCTTAACTCTTACTCTGGCTTCATGGTTAAGGTCTTAACTCTTACTCTGGACTAATGGTTAAGGTCTTAACTCTTACTCTGGACTAATGGTTAAGGTCTTAACTCTTACTCTGGCATCATGGTTAAGGTCTTAACTCTTACTCTGGCATCATGGTTAAGGTCTTAACTCTTACTCTGGACTAATTGTTAAGGTCTTAACTCTTACTCTGGCATCATCGTTAAGGTCTTAACACTTACTCTGGCATCATGGTTAAGGTCTTAACTCTTACTCTGGACTAATAGTTAAGGTCTTAACTCTTACTCTGGACTAATGGTTAAGGCATTAACTCTTACTCTGGCATCATGGTTAAGGTCTCAACTCTGGCATCATGGTTAAGGTCTTAACTCTTACTCTGGACTAATGGTTAAGGTCTTAACTCTTACTCTGGCATCATGGTTAAGGTCTTAGACTCATACTATGGCATTATGGTTAAGGTCTTAACTCTTACTCTGGACTAATGGTTAAGGTCTTAACTCTTACTCTGGCATCATGGTTAAGGTCTTAACTCTTACTCTGGACTAATGGTTAAGGTCTTAACTCTTACTCTGGCATCATGGTTAAGGTCTTAGACTCTTACTCTGGACTAATGGTTAAGGTCTTAACTCTTACTCTGGCATCATGGTTAAGGTCTTAACTCTTACTCTGGACTAATGATTAAGGTCTTAGACTCTTACTCTGGACTAATGGTTAAGGTCTTAACTCTTTCTCTGGGCTAATGGTTAAGGTCTTAGACTCTTACTCTGGCATCATGGTTAAGGTCTTAGACTCTTACTCTGGCATCACGGTTAAGGTCTTAACTCTTACTCTGGCATCATGGTTAAGGTCTTATCTCTTACTTTGGACTAATGGTTAAGGTCTGAACTCTTACTCTGGACTAATGGTTAAGGTCTTAACTCTTACTCTGGACTCATGGTTAAGGTCTTAACTCTTACTCTGGACTAATGGTTAAGGTCTTAACTCATACTCTGGACTAATGGTTAAGGTCTTAACTCTTACTCTGGCATCATGGTTAAGGTCTTAACTCTTACTCTGTACTCGTGGTTAAGGTCTTAACTCTTACTCTGGCATCATGTTTAAGGTCTTAACTCTTACTCTGGACTAATGGTTAAGGTCTTAACTCTTACTCTGGACTAATGGTTAAGGTCTTAACTCTTACTCTGGCATCATGGTTAAGGTCTTAACTCTTACTCTGGACTAATGGTTAAGGTCTTAACTCTTACTCTGGACTAATGGTTAAGGTCTTAACTCTTACTCTGGCATCATGGTTCAGGTCTTAGACTCTTACTCTGGACTAATGGTTAAGGTCTTAACTCTTACTCTGGCATCATGGTTAAGGTCTTAACTCTTACTCTGGACTAATGGTTAAGGTCTTAGACTCTTACTCTGGACTAATGGTTAAGGTCTTAACTCTTTCTCTGGGCTAATGGTTAAGGTCTTAGACTCTTACTCTGGCATCATGGTTAAGGTCTTAGACTCTTACTCTGGCATCAAGGTTAAGGTCTTAACTCTTACTCTGGACTAATGGTTAAGGTCTTAACTCTTACTCTGGACTAATGGTTAAGGTCATAACTCTTACTCTGGACTAATGGTTAAGGTCTTAACTCATACTCTGGACTAATGGTTAAGGTCTTAACTCTTACTCTGGCATCATGGTTAAGGTCTTAACTCTTACTCTGTACTCGTGGTTAAGGTCTTAACTCTTACTCTGGCATCATGTTTAAGGTCTTAACTCTTACTCTGGACTAATGGTTAAGGTCTTAACTCTTACTCTGGACTAATGGTTAAGGTCTGAACTCTTACTCTGGACTAATGGTTAAGGTCTTAACTCTTACTCTGGACTAATGGTTAAGGTCTTAACTCTTACTCTGGACTAATGGTTAAGGTCTTAGACTCTTACTCTCGACTAATGGTTAAGGTCTTAACTCTTACTCTGGCATCATGGTTAAGGTCTTAGACTCTTACTCTGGACTAATGGTTAAGGTCTTAACTCATACTCTGGACTTATGGTTAAGGTCTTAACTCTTACTCTGGCATCATGGTTAAGGTCTTAACTCTGACTCTGGACTAATGGTTAAGGTATTAACTCTTACTCTGGCATCAAGGTTGAGGTCTTAACTCTTACTCTGGACTAATGGTTAAGGTCTTAACTCTTACTCTGGACTAATGGTTAAGGTCTTAACTCTTACTCTGGACTAATGGTTAAGGTCTTAACTCTTACTCTGGCATCATGTTTAAGGTCTTAGACTCTTACTCTGGCATCAAGGTTAAGGTCTTAACTCTTACTCTGGCATCATGGTTAAGGTCTTAACTCTTACTCTGGACTAATGGTTAAGGTCTGAACTCTTACTCTGGACTAATGGTTAAGGTCTTAACTTTTACTCTGGACTAATGGTTAAGGTCTTAACTCTTACTCTGGACTAATGGTTAAGGTCTTAGACTCTTACTCTCGACTAATGGTTAAGGTCCTAACTCTCACTCTGGCATCATGGTTAAGGTCTCAGACTCATACTCTGGACTAATGGTTAAGGTCTTAACTCATACTCTGGACTAATGGTTAAGGTCTTAGACTCTTACTCTGGACTAATGGTTAAGGTCTTAACTCTTACTCTGGACTAATGGTTAAGGTCTTGACTCTTACTCTGGTCTAATGGTTAAGGTCTTAACTCTTACTCTGGCATCATGGTTAAGGTCTTAACTCTTACTCTGGACTAATGGTTAAGGTCTTAACTCTAACTCTTGACTTATGGTTAAGGTCTTAACTCTTACTCCGGACTAATGGTTAAGGTCTTAGACTCTTACGCTGGCATCATGGTTAAGGTCTTAACTCTTACTCTGGCATCATCGTTAAGGTCTTAACTCTTACTCTGGCATCATGGTTAAGGTCTTAACTCTTACTCTGGACTAATGGTTAAGGTCTTAACTCTTACTCTGGCATCATGGTTAAAGTCTTAGACTCTTACTCTGGACTAATGGTTAAGGTCTTAACTCTTACTCTGGGCTAATGGTTAAGGTCTTAACTCTTACTCTGGACTAATGGTTAAGGTCTTATCTCCTCCTCTAGACTAATGGTTAAGGTCTTAGACTCTTACTCTGGCATCATGGATAAGGTCTTAGACTCTTACTCTGGACTACTGGTTAATGTCTTAGCTCTTACTCTGGCATCATGGTTAAGGTCTTAACTCTCTCTCTGGCATCATTGTTAAGGTCTTAACTCTTACTCTGTACTCATGGTTAAGGTCTTAACTCTTACTCTGGCTTCATGGTTAAGGTCTTAACTCTTACTCTGGACTAATGGTTAAAGTCTTAACTCTTCCTCTGGACTAATGGTTAAGGTCTTAACTCTTACTCTGGCATCATGGTTAAGGTCTTAACTCTTACTCTGGAATCATGGTTAAGGTCTTAACTCTTACTCTGGACTAATGGTTAAGGTCTTAACTCTTACTCTGGCATCATCGTTAAGGTCTTAACACTTACTCTGGCATCATGGTTAAGGTCTTAACTCTTACTCTGGACTAATAGTTAAGGTCTTAACTCTTACTCTGGACTAATGGTTAAGGTATTAACTCTTACTCTGGCATCATGGTTAAGGTCTTAACTCTGGCATCATGGTTAAGGTCTTAACTCTTACTCTGGACTAATGGTTAAGGTCTTAACTCTTACTCTGGCATCATGGTTAAGGTCTTAGACTCATACTATGGCATCATGGTTAAGGTCTTAACTCTTACTCTGGACTAATGGTTAAGGTCTTAACTCTTACTCTGGCATCATGGTTAAGGTCTTAACTCTTACTCTGGACTAATGGTTAAGGTCTTAACTCTTACTCTGGCATCATGGTTAAGGTCTTAGACTCTTACTCTGGACTAATGGTTAAGGTCTTAACTCTTACTCTGGCATCATGGTTAAGGTCTTAACTCTTATTCTGGACTAATGATTAAGGTCTTAGACTCTTACTCTGGACTAATGGTTAAGGTCTTAACTCTTTCTCTGGGCTAATGGTTAAGGTCTTAGACTCTTACTCTGGCATCATGGTTAAGGTCTTAGACTCTTACTCTGGCATCAAGGTTAAGGTCTTAACTCTTACTCTGGCATCATGGTTAAGGTCTTAACTCTTACTTTGGACTAATGGTTAAGGTCTGAACTCTTACTCTGGACTAATGGTTAAGGTCTTAACTCTTACTCTGGACTAATGGTTAAGGTCTTAACTCTTACTCTGGACTAATGGTTAAGGTCTTAACTCATACTCTGGACTAATGGTTAAGGTCTTAACTCTTACTCTGGCATCATGGTTAAGGTCTTAACTCTTACTCTGTACTCGTGGTTAAGGTCTTAACTCTTACTCTGGCATCATGTTTAAGGTCTTAACTCTTACTCTGGACTAATGGTTAAGGTCTTAACTCTTACTCTGGACTAATGGTTAAGGTCTTAACTCTTACTCTGGCATCATGGTTAAGGTCTTAACTCTTACTCTGGACTAATGGTTAAGGTCTTAACTCTTACTCTGGACTAATGGTTAAGGTCTTAACTCTTACTCTGGCATCATGGTTCAGGTCTTAGACTCTTACTCTGGACTAATGGTTAAGGTCTTAACTCTTACTCTGGCATCATGGTTAAGGTCTTAACTCTTACTCTGGACTAATGGTTAAGGTCTTAGACTCTTACTCTGGACTAATGGTTAAGGTCTTAACTCTTTCTCTGGGCTAATGGTTAAGGTCTTAGACTCTTACTCTGGCATCATGGTTAAGGTCTTAGACTCTTACTCTGGCATCAAGGTTAAGGTCTTAACTCTTACTCTGGCATCATGGTTAAGGTCTTAACTCTTACTCTGGACTAATGGTTAAGGTCTGAACTCTTACTCTGGACTAATGGTTAAGGTCTTAACTCTTACTCTGGACTAATGGTTAAGGTCTTAGACTCTTACTCTCGACTTATGGTTAAGGTCTTAACTCTTACTCTCGCATCATGGTTAAGGTCTTAGACTCTTACTCTGGACTAATGGTTAAGGTCTTAACTCATACTCTGGACTTATGGTTAAGGTCTTAACTCTTACTCTGGCATCATGGTTAAGGTCTTAACTCTTACTCTGGACTAATGGTTAAGGTATTAACTCTTACTCTGGCATCAAGGTTGAGGTCTTAACTCTTACTCTGGACTAATGGTTAAGGTCTTAACTCTTACTCTGGCATCATGGTTAAGGTCTTAACACTTACTCTGGATTAATGGTTAAGGTCTTAACTCTTACTCTGGCATCATTGTTAAGGTCTTAACTCTTACTCTGGCATCATGGTTAAGGTCTTAGACTCTTACTCTGGACTAATGGTTAAGGTATTAACTCTTACTCTGGCATCAAGGTTGAGGTCTTAACTCTTACTCTGGACTAATGGTTAAGGTCTTAACTCTTACTCTGGCATCATGGTTAAGGTCTTAACACTTACTCTGGATTAATGGTTAAGGTCTTAACTCTTACTCTGGCATCATTGTTAAGGTCTTAACTCTTACTCTGGTATCATGGTTAAGGTCTTAACTCTTACTCTGGACTAATGGTTAAGGTCTTAACTCTTACTCTGGCATCATCGTTAAGGTCTTAACTCTTACTCTGGCATCATTAGGGATCAGGTCTTAACTCTTACTCTGGATTAATAGCTAAGGTCTTAACTCTTACTCTGGACTAATGGTTAAGGTCTTAACTCTTACTCTGGCATCATGGTTAAGGTCTTAACTCTGGCATCATGGTTAAGGTCTTAACTCTTACTCTGGACTAATGGTTAAGGTCTTAACTCTTACTCTGGCATCATGGTTAAGGTCTTAGACTCATACTCTGGACTAAAGGTTAAGGTCTTAACTCTTACTCTGGCATCATGGTTAAGGTCTTAACTCTTACTCTGGCATCGTGGTTAAGGTCTTAACTCTTACTCTGGGCTAATGATTAAGGTCTTAACTCTTACTCTGGACTAACGGTTAAGGTCTTATCTCTTACTCTGGACTAATGGTTAAGGTCTTAGACTCTTACTCTGGCCTCATGGATAAGGTCTTAGACTCTTACTCTGGACTACTGGTTAATGTCTTAACTCTTACTCTGGCGTCATGGTTAAGGTCTTAACTCTCACTCTGGCATCATGGTTAAGGTCTTAACTCTTACTCTGTACTCATGGTTAAGGTCTTAACTCTTACTCTGGCATCATGGTTAAGGTCTTAACTCTCACTCTGGCATCATGGTTAAGGTCCTAACTCTTACTCTGTACTCATGGTTAAGGTCTTTACTCTTACTCTGGCATCATGGTTAAGGTCTTAACTCTTACTCTGGACTAATGGTTAAGGTCTTAACTCTTACTCTGGACTAATGGTTAAGGTCTTAGACTCTTACTCTGGCATCATGAATAAGGTCTTATACTCTTACTCTGGACTACTGGTTAATGTCTTAACTCTTACTCTGGCATCATGGTTAAGGTCTTAACTCTTACTCTGGACTAATGGTTAAGGTCTTAACTCTTACTCTGGCATCATGGTTAAGGTCTTAACTCTTACTCTGGACTAATGGTTAAGGTCTTAACTCTTACTCTGGACTAATGGTTAAGGTCTTAACTCTTACTCTGGCATCATGTTTAAGGTCTTAGACTCTTACTCTGGCATCAAGGTTAAGGTCTTAACTCTTACTCTGGCATCATGGTTAAGGTCTTAACTCTTACTCTGGACTAATGGTTAAGGTCTGAACTCTTACTCTGGACTAATGGTTAAGGTCTTAACTTTTACTCTGGACTAATGGTTAAGGTCTTAACTCTTACTCTGGACTAATGGTTAAGGTCTTAGACTCTTACTCTCGACTAATGGTTAAGGTCCTAACTCTTACTCTGGCATCATGGTTAAGGTCTTAGACTCTTACTCTGGACTAATGGTTAAGGTCTTAACTCATACTCTGGACTAATGGTTAAGGTCTTAGACTCTTACTCTGGACTAATGGTTAAGGTCTTAACTCTTACTCTGGACTAATGGTTAAGGTCTTAACTCTTACTCTGGACTAATGGTTAAGGTCTTAACTCTTACTCTGGCATCATGGTTAAGGTCTTAACTCTTACTCTGGACTAATGGTTAATGTCTTAACTCTAACTCTTGACTAATGGTTAAGGTCTTAACTCCTACTCCGGACTAATGGTTAAGGTCTTAGACTCTTACGCTGGCATCATCGTTAAGGTCTTAACTCTTACTCTGGCATCATGGTTAAGGTCTTAACTCTTACTCTGGACTAATGGTTAAGGTCTTAACTCTTGCTCTGGCATCATGGTTAAGGTCTTAGACTCTTACTCTGGACTAATGGTTAAGGTCTTAACTCTTACTCTGGGCTAATGGTTAAGGTCTTAACTCTTACTCTGGACTAATGGTTAAGGTCTTATCTCCTCCTCTAGACTAATGGTTAAGGTCTTAGACTCTTACTCTGGCATCATGGATAAGGTCTTAGACTCTTACTCTGGACTACTGGTTAATGTCTTAGCTCTTACTCTGGCATCATGGTTAAGGTCTTAACTCTCTCTCTGGCATCATTGTTAAGGTCTTAACTCTTACTCTGTACTCATGGTTAAGGTCTTAACTCTTACTCTGGCTTCATGGTTAAGGTCTTAACTCTTACTCTGGACTAATGGTTAAGGTCTTAACTCTTACTCTGGACTAATGGTTAAGGTCTTAACTCTTACTCTGGCATCATGGTTAAGGTCTTAAATCTTACTCTGGCATCATGGTTAAGGTCTTAACTCTTACTCTGGACTAATTGTTAAGGTCTTAACTCTTACTCTGGCATCATCGTTAAGGTCTTAACACTTACTCTGGCATCATGGTTAAGGTCTTAACTCTTACTCTGGACTAATAGTTAAGGTCTTAACTCTTACTCTGGACTAATGGTTAAGGCATTAACTCTTACTCTGGCATCATGGTTAAGGTCTCAACTCTGGCATCATGGTTAAGGTCTTAACTCTTACTCTGGACTAATGGTTAAGGTCTTAACTCTTACTCTGGCATCATGGTTAAGGTCTTAGACTCATACTATGGCATTATGGTTAAGGTCTTAACTCTTACTCTGGACTAATGGTTAAGGTCTTAACTCTTACTCTGGCATCATGGTTAAGGTCTTAACTCTTACTCTGGACTAATGGTTAAGGTCTTAACTCTTACTCTGGCATCATGGTTAAGGTCTTAGACTCTTACTCTGGACTAATGGTTAAGGTCTTAACTCTTACTCTGGCATCATGGTTAAGGTCTTAACTCTTACTCTGGACTAATGATTAAGGTCTTAGACTCTTACTCTGGACTAATGGTTAAGGTCTTAACTCTTTCTCTGGGCTAATGGTTAAGGTCTTAGACTCTTACTCTGGCATCATGGTTAAGGTCTTAGACTCTTACTCTGGCATCACGGTTAAGGTCTTAACTCTTACTCTGGCATCATGGTTAAGGTCTTATCTCTTACTTTGGACTAATGGTTAAGGTCTGAACTCTTACTCTGGACTAATGGTTAAGGTCTTAACTCTTACTCTGGACTAATGGTTAAGGTCTTAACTCTTACTCTGGACTAATGGTTAAGGTCTTAACTCATACTCTGGACTAATGGTTAAGGTCTTAACTCTTACTCTGGCATCATGGTTAAGGTCTTAACTCTTACTCTGTACTCGTGGTTAAGGTCTTAACTCTTACTCTGGCATCATGTTTAAGGTCTTTACTCTTACTCTGGACTAATGGTTAAGGTCTTAACTCTTACTCTGGACTTATGGTTAAGGTCTTAACTCTTACTCTGGCATCATGGTTAAGGTCTTAACTCTTACTCTGGACTAATGGTTAAGGTCTTAACTCTTACTCTGGACTAATGGTTAAGGTCTTAACTCTTACTCTGGCATCATGGTTCAGGTCTTAGACTCTTACTCTGGACTAATGGTTAAGGTCTTAACTCTTACTCTGGCATCATGGTTAAGGTCTTAACTCTTACTCTGGACTAATGGTTAAGGTCTTAACTCTTTCTCTGGGCTAATGGTTAAGGTCTTAGACTCTTACTCTGGCATCATGGTTAAGGTCTTAGACTCTTACTCTGGCATCAAGGTTAAGGTCTTAACTCTTACTCTGGACTAATGGTTAAGGTCTGAACTCTTACTCTGGACTTTGGTTAAGGTCTTAACTCTTACTCTGGACTAATGGTTAAGGTCTTATCTCTTACTCTGGACTAATGGTTAAGGTCTTAGACTCTTACTCTGGCATCATGGATAAGGTCTTAGACTCTTACTCTGGACTACTGGTTAATGTCTTAACTCTTACTCTGGCGTCATGGTTAAGGTCTTAACTCTCACTCTGGCATCATGGTTAAGGTCTTAACTCTTACTCTGTACTCATGGTTAAGGTCTTAACTCTTACTCTGGCATCATGGTTAAGGTCTTAACTCTCACTCTGGCATCATGGTTAAGGTCCTAACTCTTACTCTGTACTCATGGTTAAGGTCTTAACTCTTACTCTGGCATCATGGTTAAGGTCCTAACTCTTACTCTGGACTAATGGTTAAGGTCTTAACTCTTACTCTGGACTAATGGTTAAGGTCTTAGACTCTTACTCTGGCATCATGAATAGGGTCATAGACTCTTACTCTGGACTACTGGTTAATGTCTTAACTCTTACTCTGGCATCATGGTTAAGGTCTTAACTCTCACTCTGGCATCATGGTTAAGGTCTTAACTCTTACTCTGTACACATGGTTAAGGTCTTCACTCTTACTCTGACATCATGGTTAAGGTCTTAACTCTTACTCTGGACTAATGGTTAAGGTCTTAACTCTTACTCTGGACTAATGGTTAAGGTCTTAACTCTTACTCTGGCATCATGGTTAAGGTCTTAACTCTTACTCTGGACTAATGGTTAAGGTCTTAACTCTTACTCTGGACTAATGGTTAAGGTCTTAACTCTTACTCTGGCATCATGTTTAAGGTCTTAGACTCTTACTCTGGCATCAAGGTTAAGGTCTTAACTCTTACTCTGGCATCATGGTTAAGGTCTTAACTCTTACTCTGGACTAATGGTTAAGGTCTGAACTCTTACTCTGGACTAATGGTTAAGGTCTTAACTTTTACTCTGGACTAATGGTTAAGGTCTTAACTCTTACTCTGGACTAATGGTTAAGGTCTTAGACTCTTACTCTCGACTAATGGTTAAGGTCCTAACTCTTACTCTGGCATCATGGTTAAGGTCTTAGACTCTTACTCTGGACTAATGGTTAAGGTCTTAACTCATACTCTGGACTAATGGTTAAGGTCTTAGACTCTTACTCTGGACTAATGGTTAAGGTCTTAACTCTTACTCTGGACTAATGGTTAAGGTCTTAACTCATACTCTGGACTAATGGTTAAGGTCTTAACTCTTACTCTGGCATCATGGTTAAGGTCTTAACTCTTACCCTGTACTCGTGGTTAAGGTCTTAACTCTTACTCTGGCATCATGTTTAAGGTCTTAACTCTTACTCTGGACTAATGGTTAAGGTATTAACTCTTACTCTGGACTAATGGTTAAGGTCTTAACTCTTACTCTGGCATCATGGTTAAGGTCTTAACTCTTACTCTGGACTAATGGTTAAGGTCTTAACTCTTACTCTGGCATCATGGTTAAGGTCTTAACTCTTACTCTGGACTAATGGTTAAGGTCTTAGACTCTTACTCTGGACTAATGGTTAAGGTCTTAACTCTTTCTCTGGGCTAATGGTTAAGGTCTTAGACTCTTACTCCGGCATCATGGTTAAGGTCTTAGACTCTTACTCTGGCATCAAGGTTAAGGTCTTAACTCTTACTCTGGCATCATGGTTAAGGTCTTAACTCTTACTCTGGACTAATGGTTAAGGTCTGAACTCTTACTCTGGACTAATGGTTAAGGTCTTAACTCTTACTCTGGACTAATGGTTAAGGTCTTAACTCTTACTCTGGACTAATGGTTAAGGTCTTAGACTCTTACTCTCGACTAATGGTTAAGGTCTTAACTCTTACTCTGGCATCATGGTTAAGGTCTTAGACTCTTACTCTGGACTAATGGTTAAGGTCTTAACTCATACTCTGGACTTATGGTTAAGGTCTTAACTCTTACTCTGGCATCATGGTTAAGGTCTTAACTCTTACTCTGGACTAATGGTTAAGGTATTAACTCTTACTCTGGCATCAAGGTTGAGGTCTTAACTCTTACTCTGGACTAATGGTTAAGGTCTTAACTCTTACTCTGGACTAATGGTTAAGGTCTTAACTCTTACTCTGGACTAATGGTTAAGGTCTTAGACTCTTACTCTGGCATCATGAATAAGGTCTTAGACTCTTACTCTGGACTACTGGTTAATGTCTTAACTCTTACTCTTGCATCATGGTTAAGGTCTTAACTCTCACTCTGGCATCATGGTTAAGGTCTTAACTCTTACTCTGTACACATGGTTAAGGTCTTCACTCTTACTCTGACATCATGGTTAAGGTCTTAACTCTTACTCTGGACTAATGGTTAAGGTCTTAACTCTTACTCTGGACTAATGGTTAAGGTCTTAACTCTTACTCTGGCATCATGGTTAAGGTCTTAACTCTTACTCTGGACTAATGGTTAAGGTCTTAACTCTTACTCTGGACTAATGGTTAAGGTCTTAACTCTTACTCTGGCATCATGTTTAAGGTCTTAGACTCTTACTCTGGCATCAAGGTTAAGGTCTTAACTCTTACTCTGGCATCATGGTTAAGGTCTTAACTCTTACTCTGGACTAATGGTTAAGGTCTGAACTCTTACTCTGGACTAATGGTTAAGGTCTTAACTTTTACTCTGGACTAATGGTTAAGGTCTTAACTCTTACTCTGGACTAATGGTTAAGGTCTTAGACTCTTACTCTCGACTAATGGTTAAGGTCCTAACTCTTACTCTGGCATCATGGTTAAGGTCTTAGACTCTAACTCTGGACTAAGGGTTAAGGTCTTAACTCATACTCTGGACTAATGGTTAAGGTCTTAGACTCTTACTCTGGACTAATGGTTAAGGTCTTAACTCTTACTCTGGACTAATGGTTAAGGTCTTAACTCTTACTCTGGACTAATGGTTAAGGTCTTAACTCTTACTCTGGCATCATGGGTAAGGTCTTAGACTCTTACTCTGGACTAATGGTTAAGGTCTTAACTCTTACTCTGGACTAATGGTTAAGGTCTTAACTCTTACTCTGGCATCATCGTTAAGGTCTTAACACTTACTCTGGCATCATGGTTAAGGTCTTAACTCTTACTCTGGACTAATAGTTAAGGTCTTAACTCTTACTCTGGACTAATGGTTAAGGTATTAACTCTTACTCTGGCATCATGGTTAAGGTCTTAACTCTGGCATCATGGTTAAGGTCTTAACTCTTACTCTGGACTAATGGTTAAGGTCTTAACTCTTACTCTGGCATCATGGTTAAGGTCTTAGACTCATACTATGGCATCATGGTTAAGGTCTTAACTCTTACTCTGGACTAATGGTTAAGGTCTTAACTCTTACTCTGGCATCATGGTTAAGGTCTTAACTCTTACTCTGGACTAATGGTTAAGGTCTTAACTCTTACACTGGCATCATGGTTAAGGTCTTAGACTCTTACTCTGGACTAATGGTTAAGGTCTTAACTCTTACTCTGGCATCATGGTTAAGGTCTTAACTCTTATTCTGGACTAATGATTAAGGTCTTAGACTCTTACTCTGGACTAATGGTTAAGGTCTTAACTCTTTCTCTGGGCTAATGGTTAAGGTCTTAGACTCTTACTCTGGCATCATGGTTAAGGTCTTAGACTCTTACTCTGGCATCATGGTTAAGGTCTTAACTCTTACTTTGGACTAATGGTTAAGGTCTGAACTCTTACTCTGGACTAATGGTTAAGGTCTTAACTCTTACTCTGGACTAATGGTTAAGGTCTTAACTCTTACTCTGGACTAATGGTTAAGGTCTTAACTCATACTCTGGACTAATGGTTAAGGTCTTAACTCTTACTCTGGCATCATGGTTAAGGTCTTAACTCTTACTCTGTACTCGTGGTTAAGGTCTTAACTCTTACTCTGGCATCATGTTTAAGGTCTTAACTCTTACTCTGGACTAATGGTTAAGGACTTAACTCTTACTCTGGACTAATGGTTAAGGTCTGAACTCTTACTCTGGACTAATGGTTAAGGTCTTAACTATTACTCTGGACTAATGGTTAAGGTCTTAACTCTTACTCTGGACTAATGGTTAAGGTCTTAGACTCTTACTCTCGACTAATGGTTAAGGTCTTAACTCTTACTCTGGCATCATGGTTAAGGTCTTAGACTCTTACTCTGGACTAATGGTTAAGGTCTTAACTCATACTCTGGACTTATGGTTAAGGTCTTAACTCTTACTCTGGCATCATGGTTAAGGTCTTAACTCTGACTCTGGACTAATGGTTAAGGTATTAACTCTTACTCTGGCATCAAGGTTGAGGTCTTAACTCTTACTCTGGACTAATGGTTAAGGTCTTAACTCTTACTCTGGACTAATGGTTAAGGTCTTAACTCTTACTCTGGCATCATGTTTAAGGTCTTAGACTCTTACTCTGGCATCAAGGTTAAGGTCTTAACTCTTACTCTGGCATCATGGTTAAGGTCTTAACTCTTACTCTGGACTAATGGTTAAGGTCTGAACTCTTACTCTGGACTAATGGTTAAGGTCTTAACTTTTACTCTGGACTAATGGTTAAGGTCTTAACTCTTACTCTGGACTAATGGTTAAGGTCTTAGACTCTTACTCTCGACTAATGGTTAAGGTCCTAACTCTTACTCTGGCATCATGGTTAAGGTCTTAGACTCTTACTCTGGACTAATGGTTAAGGTCTTAACTCATACTCTGGACTAATGGTTAAGGTCTTAGACTCTTACTCTGGACTAATGGTTAAGGTCTTAACTCTTACTCTGGACTAATGGTTAAGGTCTTGACTCTTACTCTGGACTAATGGTTAAGGTCTTAACTCTTACTCTGGCATCATGGTTAAGGTCTTAACTCTTACTCTGGACTAATGGTTAAGGTCTTAACTCTAACTCTTGACTAATGGTTAAGGTCTTAACTCTTACTCCGGACTAATGGTTAAGGTCTTAGACTCTTACGCTGGCATCATGGTTAAGGTCTTAACTCTTACTCTGGCATCATGGTTAAGGTCTTAACTCTTACTCTGGACTAATGGTTAAGGTCTTAACTCTTACTCTGGCATCATGGTTAAGGTCTTAGACTCTTACTCTGGACTAATGGTTAAGGTCTTAACTCTTACTCTGGGCTAATGGTTAAGGTCTTAACTCTTACTCTGGACTAATGGTTAAGGTCTTATCTCCTCCTCTAGACTAATGGTTAAGGTCTTAGACTCTTACTCTGGCATCATGGATAAGGTCTTAGACTCTTACTCTGGACTACTGGTTAATGTCTTAGCTCTTACTCTGGCATCATGGTTAAGGTCTTAACTCTCTCTCTGGCATCATTGTTAAGGTCTTAACTCTTACTCTGTACTCATGGTTAAGGTCTTAACTCTTACTCTGGCTTCATGGTTAAGGTCTTAACTCTTACTCTGGACTAATGGTTAAAGTCTTAACTCTTACTCTGGACTAATGGTTAAGGTCTTAACTCTTACTCTGGCATCATGGTTAAGGTCCTAACTCTTACTCTGGCATCATGGTTAAGGTCTTAACTCTTACTCTGGACTAATGGTTAAGGTCTTAACTCTTACTCTGGCATCATCGTTAAGGTCTTAACTCTTACTCTGGACTAATAGTTAAGGTCTTAACTCTTACTCTGGACTAATGGTTAAGGTATTAACTCTTACTCTGGCATCATGGTTAAGGTCTTAACTCTGGCATCATGGTTAAGGTCTTAACTCTTACTCTGGACTAATGGTTAAGGTCTTAGACTCTTACTCTGGACTACTGGTTAATGTCTTAGCTCTTACTCTGGCATCATGGTTAAGGTCTTAACTCTCTCTCTGGCATCATTGTTAAGGTCTTAACTCTTACTCTGTACTCATGGTTAAGGTCTTAACTCTTACTCTGGCTTCATGGTTAAGGTCTTAACTCTTACTCTGGACTAATGGTTAAAGTCTTAACTCTTACTCTGGACTAATGGTTAAGGTCTTAACTCTTACTCTGGCATCATGGTTAAGGTCCTAACTCTTACTCTGGCATCATGGTTAAGGTCTTAACTCTTACTCTGGACTAATGGTTAAGGTCTTAACTCTTACTCTGGCATCATGGTTAATGTCTTAACTCTTACTCTGGACTAATAGTTAAGGTCTTAACTCTTACTCTGGACTAATGGTTAAGGTATTAACTCTTACTCTGGCATCATGGTTAAGGTCTTAACTCTGGCATCATGGTTAAGGTCTTAACTCTTACTCTGGACTAATGGTTAAGGTCTTAACTCTTACTCTGGCATCATGGTTAAGGTCTTAGACTCATACTATGGCATCATGGTTAAGGTCTTAACTCTTACTCTGGACTAATGGTTAAGGTCTTAACTCTTACTCTGGCATCATGGTTAAGGTCTTAACTCTTACTCTGGACTAATGGTTAAGGTCTTAACTCTTACTCTGGCATCATGGTTAAGGTCTTAGACTCTTACTCTGGACTAATGGTTAAGGTCTTAACTCTTACTCTGGCATCATGGTTAAGGTCTTAACTCTTACTCTGGACTAATGATTAAGGTCTTAGACTCTTACTCTGGACTAATGGTTAAGGTCTTAACTCTTTCTCTGGGCTAATGGTTAAGGTCTTAGACTCTTACTCTGGCATCATGGTTAAGGTCTTAGACTCTTACTCTGGCATCACGGTTAAGGTCTTAACTCTTACTCTGGCATCATGGTTAAGGTCTTATCTCTTACTTTGGACTAATGGTTAAGGTCTGAACTCTTACTCTGGACTAATGGTTAAGGTCTTAACTCTTACTCTGGACTAATGGTTAAGGTCTTAACTCTTACTCTGGACTAATGGTTAAGGTCTTAACTCATACTCTGGACTAATGGTTAAGGTCTTAACTCCTACTCTGGCATCATGGTTAAGGTCTTAACTCTTACTCTGTACTCGTGGTTAAGGTCTTAACTCTTACTCTGGCATCATGTTTAAGGTCTTAACTCTTACTCTGGACTAATGGTTAAGGTCTTAACTCTTACTCTGGACTAATGGTTAAGGTCTTAACTCTTACTCTGGCATCATGGTTAAGGTCTTAACTCTTACTCTGGACTAATGGTTAAGGTCTTAACTCTTACTCTGGACTAATGGTTAAGGTCTTAGACTCTTACTCTGGCATCATGTTTAAGGTCTTAACTCTTACTCTGGACTAATGGTTTAGGTCTTAACTCTTACTCTGGATTAATGGTTAAGGTCTTAACTCTTACTCTGGCATCATGGTTAAGGTCTTAACTCTTACTCTGGCATCATGGTTAAGGTCTTAACTCTTACTCTGGACTAATGGTTAAGGTCTTAGACTCTTACTCTGGACTAATGGTTAAGGTCTTAACTCTTTCTCTGGGCTAATGGTTAAGGTCTTAGACTCTTACTCTGGCATCATGGTTAAGGTCTTAGACTCTTACTCTGGCATCAAGGTTAAGGTCTTAACTCTTACTCTGGCATCATGGTTAAGGTCTTAACTCTTACTCTGGACTAATGGTTAAGGTCTGAACTCTTACTCTGGACTTTGGTTAAGGTCTTAACTCTTACTCTGGACTAATGGTTAAGGTCTTATCTCTTACTCTGGACTAATGGTTAAGGTCTTAGACTCTTACTCTGGCATCATGGATAAGGTCTTAGACTCTTACTCTGGACTACTGGTTAATGTCTTAACTCTTACTCTGGCGTCATGGTTAAGGTCTTAACTCTCACTCTGGCATCATGGTTAAGGTCTTAACTCTTACTCTGTACTCATGGTTAAGGTCTTAACTCTTACTCTGGCATCATGGTTAAGGTCTTAACTCTCACTCTGGCATCATGGTTAAGGTCCTAACTCTTACTCTGTACTCATGGTTAAGGTCTTAACTCTTACTCTGGCATCATGGTTAAGGTCCTAACTCTTACTCTGGACTAATGGTTAAGGTCTTAACTCTTACTCTGGACTAATGGTTAAGGTCTTAGACTCTTACTCTGGCATCATGAATAGGGTCATAGACTCTTACTCTGGACTACTGGTTAATGTCTTAACTCTTACTCTGGCATCATGGTTAAGGTCTTAACTCTCACTCTGGCATCATGGTTAAGGTCTTAACTCTTACTCTGTACACATGGTTAAGGTCTTCACTCTTACTCTGACATCATGGTTAAGGTCTTAACTCTTACTCTGGACTAATGGTTAAGGTCTTAACTCTTACTCTGGACTAATGGTTAAGGTCTTAACTCTTACTCTGGCATCATGGTTAAGGTCTTAACTCTTACTCTGGACTAATGGTTAAGGTCTTAACTCTTACTCTGGCATCATGTTTAAGGTCTTAGACTCTTACTCTGGCATCAAGGTTAAGGTCTTAACTCTTACTCTGGCATCATGGTTAAGGTCTTAACTCTTACTCTGGCATCATGGTTAAGGTCTTAACTCTTACTCTGGACTAATGGTTAAGGTCTGAACTCTTACTCTGGACTAATGGTTAAGGTCTTAACTTTTACTCTGGACTAATGGTTAAGGTCTTAACTCTTACTCTGGACTAATGGTTAAGGTCTTAGACTCTTACTCTCGACTAATGGTTAAGGTCCTAACTCTTACTCTGGCATCATGGTTAAGGTCTTAGACTCTTACTCTGGACTAATGGTTAAGGTCTTAACTCATACTCTGGACTAATGGTTAAGGTCTTAGACTCTTACTCTGGACTAATGGTTAAGGTCTTAACTCTTACTCTGGACTAATGGTTAAGGTCTTAACTCATACTCTGGACTAATGGTTAAGGTCTTAACTCTTACTCTGGCATCATGGTTAAGGTCTTAACTCTTACCCTGTACTCGTGGTTAAGGTCTTAACTCTTACTCTGGCATCATGTTTAAGGTCTTAACTCTTACTCTGGACTAATTGTTAAGGTATTAACTCTTACTCTGGACTAATGGTTAAGGTCTTAACTCTTACTCTGGACTAATGGTTAAGGTCTTAACTCTTACTCTGGACTAATGGTTAAGGTCTTAGACTCTTACTCTCGACTAATGGTTAAGGTCTTAACTCTTACTCTGGCATCATGGTTAAGGTCTTAGACTCTTACTCTGGACTAATGGTTAAGGTCTTAACTCATACTCTGGACTTATGGTTAAGGTCTTAACTCTTACTCTGGCATCATGGTTAAGGTCTTAACTCTGACTCTGGACTAATGGTTAAGGTATTAACTCTTACTCTGGCATCAAGGTTGAGGTCTTAACTCTTACTCTGGACTAATGGTTAAGGTCTTAACTCTTACTCTGGACTAATGGTTAAGGTCTTAACTCTTACTCTGGACTAATGGTTAAGGTCTTAACTCTTACTCTGGCATCATGGTTAAGGTCTTAACTCTTACTCTGTACTCGTGGTTAAGGTCTTAACTCTTACTCTGGCATCATGTTTAAGGTCTTAACTCTTACTCTGGACTAATGGTTAAGGACTTAACTCTTACTCTGGACTAATGGTTAAGGTCTGAACTCTTACTCTGGACTAATGGTTAAGGTCTTAACTATTACTCTGGACTAATGGTTAAGGTCTTAACTCTTACTCTGGACTAATGGTTAAGGTCTTAGACTCTTACTCTCGACTAATGGTTAAGGTCTTAACTCTTACTCTGGCATCATGGTTAAGGTCTTAGACTCTTACTCTGGACTAATGGTTAAGGTCTTAACTCATACTCTGGACTTATGGTTAAGGTCTTAACTCTTACTCTGGCATCTTGGTTAAGGTCTTAACTCTGACTCTGGACTAATGGTTAAGGTATTAACTCTTACTCTGGCATCAAGGTTGAGGTCTTAACTCTTACTCTGGACTAATGGTTAAGGTCTTAACTCTTACTCTGGACTAATGGTTAAGGTCTTAACTCTTACTCTGGCATCATGTTTAAGGTCTTAGACTCTTACTCTGGCATCAAGGTTAAGGTCTTAACTCTTACTCTGGCATCATGGTTAAGGTCTTAACTCTTACTCTGGACTAATGGTTAAGGTCTGAACTCTTACTCTGGACTAATGGTTAAGGTCTTAACTTTTACTCTGGACTAATGGTTAAGGTCTTAACTCTTACTCTGGACTAATGGTTAAGGTCTTAGACTCTTACTCTCGACTAATGGTTAAGGTCCTAACTCTTACTCTGGCATCATGGTTAAGGTCTTAGACTCTTACTCTGGACTAATGGTTAAGGTCTTAACTCATACTCTGGACTAATGGTTAAGGTCTTAGACTCTTACTCTGGACTAATGGTTAAGGTCTTAACTCTTACTCTGGACTAATGGTTAAGGTCTTGACTCTTACTCTGGACTAATGGTTAAGGTCTTAACTCTTACTCTGGCATCATGGTTAAGGTCTTAACTCTTACTCTGGACTAATGGTTAAGGTCTTAACTCTAACTCTTGACTAATGGTTAAGGTCTTAACTCTTACTCCGGACTAATGGTTAAGGTCTTAGACTCTTACGCTGGCATCATGGTTAAGGTCTTAACTCTTACTCTGGCATCATGGTTAAGGTCTTAACTCTTACTCTGGACTAATGGTTAAGGTCTTAACTCTTACTCTGGCATCATGGTTAAGGTCTTAGACTCTTACTCTGGACTAATGGTTAAGGTCTTAACTCTTACTCTGGGCTAATGGTTAAGGTCTTAACTCTTACTCTGGACTAATGGTTAAGGTCTTATCTCCTCCTCTAGACTAATGGTTAAGGTCTTAGACTCTTACTCTGGCATCATGGATAAGGTCTTAGACTCTTACTCTGGACTACTGGTTAATGTCTTAGCTCTTACTCTGGCATCATGGTTAAGGTCTTAACTCTCTCTCTGGCATCATTGTTAAGGTCTTAACTCTTACTCTGTACTCATGGTTAAGGTCTTAACTCTTACTCTGGCTTCATGGTTAAGGTCTTAACTCTTACTCTGGACTAATGGTTAAAGTCTTAACTCTTACTCTGGACTAATGGTTAAGGTCTTAACTCTTACTCTGGCATCATGGTTAAGGTCCTAACTCTTACTCTGGCATCATGGTTAAGGTCTTAACTCTTACTCTGGACTAATGGTTAAGGTCTTAACTCTTACTCTGGCATCATCGTTAAGGTCTTAACACTTACTCTGGCATCATGGTTAATGTCTTAACTCTTACTCTGGACTAATAGTTAAGGTCTTAACTCTTACTCTGGACTAATGGTTAAGGTATTAACTCTTACTCTGGCATCATGGTTAAGGTCTTAACTCTGGCATCATGGTTAAGGTCTTAACTCTTACTCTGGACTAATGGTTAAGGTCTTAACTCTTACTCTGGCATCATGGTTAAGGTCTTAGACTCATACTATGGCATCATGGTTAAGGTCTTAACTCTTACTCTGGACTAATGGTTAAGGTCTTAACTCTTACTCTGGCATCATGGTTAAGGTCTTAACTCTTACTCTGGACTAATGGTTAAGGTCTTAACTCTTACTCTGGCATCATGGTTAAGGTCTTAGACTCTTACTCTGGACTAATGGTTAAGGTCTTAACTCTTACTCTGGCATCATGGTTAAGGTCTTAACTCTTACTCTGGACTAATGATTAAGGTCTTAGACTCTTACTCTGGACTAATGGTTAAGGTCTTAACTCTTTCTCTGGGCTAATGGTTAAGGTCTTAGACTCTTACTCTGGCATCATGGTTAAGGTCTTAGACTCTTACTCTGGCATCACGGTTAAGGTCTTAACTCTTACTCTGGCATCATGGTTAAGGTCTTATCTCTTACTTTGGACTAATGGTTAAGGTCTGAACTCTTACTCTGGACTAATGGTTAAGGTCTTAACTCTTACTCTGGACTAATGGTTAAGGTCTTAACTCTTACTCTGGACTAATGGTTAAGGTCTTAACTCATACTCTGGACTAATGGTTAAGGTCTTAACTCCTACTCTGGCATCATGGTTAAGGTCTTAACTCTTACTCTGTACTCGTGGTTAAGGTCTTAACTCTTACTCTGGCATCATGTTTAAGGTCTTAACTCTTACTCTGGACTAATGGTTAAGGTCTTAACTCTTACTCTGGACTAATGGTTAAGGTCTTAACTCTTACTCTGGCATCATGGTTAAGGTCTTAACTCTTACTCTGGACTAATGGTTAAGGTCTTAACTCTTACTCTGGACTAATGGTTAAGGTCTTAGACTCTTACTCTGGCATCATGTTTAAGGTCTTAACTCTTACTCTGGACTAATGGTTTAGGTCTTAACTCTTACTCTGGATTAATGGTTAAGGTCTTAACTCTTACTCTGGCATCATGGTTAAGGTCTTAACTCTTACTCTGGCATCATGGTTAAGGTCTTAACTCTTACTCTGGACTAATGGTTAAGGTCTTAGACTCTTACTCTGGACTAATGGTTAAGGTCTTAACTCTTTCTCTGGGCTAATGGTTAAGGTCTTAGACTCTTACTCTGGCATCATGGTTAAGGTCTTAGACTCTTACTCTGGCATCAAGGTTAAGGTCTTAACTCTTACTCTGGCATCATGGTTAAGGTCTTAACTCTTACTCTGGACTAATGGTTAAGGTCTGAACTCTTACTCTGGACTTTGGTTAAGGTCTTAACTCTTACTCTGGACTAATGGTTAAGGTCTTATCTCTTACTCTGGACTAATGGTTAAGGTCTTAGACTCTTACTCTGGCATCATGGATAAGGTCTTAGACTCTTACTCTGGACTACTGGTTAATGTCTTAACTCTTACTCTGGCGTCATGGTTAAGGTCTTAACTCTCACTCTGGCATCATGGTTAAGGTCTTAACTCTTACTCTGTACTCATGGTTAAGGTCTTAACTCTTACTCTGGCATCATGGTTAAGGTCTTAACTCTCACTCTGGCATCATGGTTAAGGTCCTAACTCTTACTCTGTACTCATGGTTAAGGTCTTAACTCTTACTCTGGCATCATGGTTAAGGTCCTAACTCTTACTCTGGACTAATGGTTAAGGTCTTAACTCTTACTCTGGACTAATGGTTAAGGTCTTAGACTCTTACTCTGGCATCATGAATAGGGTCATAGACTCTTACTCTGGACTACTGGTTAATGTCTTAACTCTTACTCTGGCATCATGGTTAAGGTCTTAACTCTCACTCTGGCATCATGGTTAAGGTCTTAACTCTTACTCTGTACACATGGTTAAGGTCTTCACTCTTACTCTGACATCATGGTTAAGGTCTTAACTCTTACTCTGGACTAATGGTTAAGGTCTTAACTCTTACTCTGGACTAATGGTTAAGGTCTTAACTCTTACTCTGGCATCATGGTTAAGGTCTTAACTCTTACTCTGGACTAATGGTTAAGGTCTTAACTCTTACTCTGGCATCATGTTTAAGGTCTTAGACTCTTACTCTGGCATCAAGGTTAAGGTCTTAACTCTTACTCTGGCATCATGGTTAAGGTCTTAACTCTTACTCTGGCATCATGGTTAAGGTCTTAACTCTTACTCTGGACTAATGGTTAAGGTCTGAACTCTTACTCTGGACTAATGGTTAAGGTCTTAACTCTTACTCTGGACTAATGGTTAAGGTCTTAGACTCTTACTCTCGACTAATGGTTAAGGTCCTAACTCTTACTCTGGCATCATGGTTAAGGTCTTAGACTCTTACTCTGGACTAATGGTTAAGGTCTTAACTCATACTCTGGACTAATGGTTAAGGTCTTAGACTCTTACTCTGGACTAATGGTTAAGGTCTTAACTCTTACTCTGGACTAATGGTTAAGGTCTTAACTCATACTCTGGACTAATGGTTAAGGTCTTAACTCTTACTCTGGCATCATGGTTAAGGTCTTAACTCTTACCCTGTACTCGTGGTTAAGGTCTTAACTCTTACTCTGGCATCATGTTTAAGGTCTTAACTCTTACTCTGGACTAATGGTTAAGGTATTAACTCTTACTCTGGACTAATGGTTAAGGTCTTAACTCTTACTCTGGACTAATGGTTAAGGTCTTAACTCTTACTCTGGACTAATGGTTAAGGTCTTAGACTCTTACTCTCGACTAATGGTTAAGGTCTTAACTCTTACTCTGGCATCATGGTTAAGGTCTTAGACTCTTACTCTGGACTAATGGTTAAGGTCTTAACTCATACTCTGGACTTATGGTTAAGGTCTTAACTCTTACTCTGGCATCATGGTTAAGGTCTTAACTCTGACTCTGGACTAATGGTTAAGGTATTAACTCTTACTCTGGCATCAAGGTTGAGGTCTTAACTCTTACTCTGGACTAATGGTTAAGGTCTTAACTCTTACTCTGGACTAATGGTTAAGGTCTTAACTCTTACTCTGGACTAATGGTTAAGGTCTTAACTCTTACTCTGGCATCATGGTTAAGGTCTTAACTCTTACTCTGGACTAATGGTTAAGGTCTGAACTCTTACTCTGGACTAATGGTTAAGGTCTTAACTTTTACTCTGGACTAATGGTTAAGGTCTTAACTCTTACTCTGGACTAATGGTTAAGGTCTTAGACTCTTACTCTCGACTAATGGTTAAGGTCCTAACTCTTACTCTGGCATCATGGTTAAGGTCTTAGACTCTTACTCTGGACTAATGGTTAAGGTCTTAACTCATACTCTGGACTAATGGTTAAGGTCTTAGACTCTTACTCTGGACTAATGGTTAAGGTCTTAACTCTTACTCTGGACTAATGGTTAAGGTCTTGACTCTTACTCTGGACTAATGGTTAAGGTCTTAACTCTTACTCTGGCATCATGGTTAAGGTCTTAACTCTTACTCTGGACTAATGGTTAAGGTCTTAACTCTAACTCTTGACTAATGGTTAAGGTCTTAACTCTTACTCCGGACTAATGGTTAAGGTCTTAGACTCTTACGCTGGCATCATGGTTAAGGTCTTAACTCTTACTCTGGCATCATGGTTAAGGTCTTAACTCTTACTCTGGCATCATGGTTAAGGTCTTAACTCTTACTCTGGACTAATGGTTAAGGTCTTAACTCTTACTCTGGCATCATGGTTAAGGTCTTAGACTCTTACTCTGGACTAATGGTTAAGGTCTTAACTCTTACTCTGGGCTAATGGTTAAGGTCTTAACTCTTACTCTGGACTAATGGTTAAGGTCTTATCTCCTCCTCTAGACTAATGGTTAAGGTCTTAGACTCTTACTCTGGCATCATGGATAAGGTCTTAGACTCTTACTCTGGACTACTGGTTAATGTCTTAGCTCTTACTCTGGCATCATGGTTAAGGTCTTAACTCTCTCTCTGGCATCATTGTTAAGGTCTTAACTCTTACTCTGTACTCATGGTTAAGGTCTTAACTCTTACTCTGGCTTCATGGTTAAGGTCTTAACTCTTACTCTGGACTAATGGTTAAAGTCTTAACTCTTACTCTGGACTAATGGTTAAGGTCTTAACTCTTACTCTGGCATCATGGTTAAGGTCTTAACTCTTACTCTGGCATCATGGTTAAGGTCTTAACTCTTACTCTGGACTAATGGTTAAGGTCTTAACTCTTACTCTGGCATCATCGTTAAGGTCTTAACACTTACTCTGGCATCATGGTTAATGTCTTAACTCTTACTCTGGACTAATAGTTAAGGTCTTAACTCTTACTCTGGACTAATGGTTAAGGTATTAACTCTTACTCTGGCATCATGGTTAAGGTCTTAACTCTGGCATCATGGTTAAGGTCTTAACTCTTACTCTGGACTAATGGTTAAGGTCTTAACTCTTACTCTGGCATCATGGTTAAGGTCTTAGACTCATACTATGGCATCATGGTTAAGGTCTTAACTCTTACTCTGGACTAATGGTTAAGGTCTTAACTCTTACTCTGGCATCATGGTTAAGGTCTTAACTCTTACTCTGGACTAATGGTTAAGGTCTTAACTCTTACTCTGGCATCATGGTTAAGGTCTTAGACTCTTACTCTGGACTAATGGTTAAGGTCTTAACTCTTACTCTGGCATCATGGTTAAGGTCTTAACTCTTATTCTGGACTAAGAATTAAGGTCTTAGACTCTTACTCTGGACTAATGGTTAAGGTCTTAACTCTTTCTCTGGGCTAATGGTTAAGGTCTTAGACTCTTACTCTGGCATCATGGTTAAGGTCTTAGACTCTTACTCTGGCATCAAGGTTAAGGTCTTAACTCTAACTCTGGCATCATGGTTAAGGTCTTAACTCTTACTTTGGACTAATGGTTAAGGTCTGAACTCTTACTCTGGACTAATGGTTAAGGTCTTAACTCTTACTCTGGACTAATGGTTAAGGTCTTAACTCTTACTCTGGACTAATGGTTAAGGTCTTAACTCATACTCTGGACTAATGGTTAAGGTCTTAACTCTTACTCTGGCATCATGGTTAAGGTCTTAACTCTTACTCTGTACTCGTGGTTAAGGTCTTAACTCTTACTCTGGCATCATGTTTAAGGTCTTAACTCTTACTCTGGACTAATGGTTAAGGTCTTAACTCTTACTCTGGACTAATGGTTAAGGTCTTAACTCTTACTCTGGCATCATGGTTAAGGTCTTAACTCTTACTCTGGACTAATGGTTAAGGTCTTAACTCTTACTCTGGACTAATGGTTAAGGTCTTAACTCTTACTCTGGCATCATGGTTCAGGTCTTAGACTCTTACTCTGGACTAATGGTTAAGGTCTTAACTCTTACTCTGGCATCATGGTTAAGGTCTTAACTCTTACTCTGGACTAATGGTTAAGGTCTTAGACTCTTACTCTGGACTAATGGTTAAGGTCTTAACTCTTTCTCTGGGCTAATGGTTAAGGTCTTAGACTCTTACTCTGGCATCATGGTTAAGGTCTTAGACTCTTACTCTGGCATCAAGGTTAAGGTCTTAACTCTTACTCTGGCATCATGGTTAAGGTCTTAACTCTTACTCTGGACTAATGGTTAAGGTCTGAACTCTTACTCTGGACTTATGGTTAAGGTCTTAACTCTTACTCTGGACTAATGGTTAAGGTCTTAGACTCTTACTCTCGACTTATGGTTAAGGTCTTAACTCTTACTCTCGCATCATGGTTAAGGTCTTAGACTCTTACTCTGGACTAATGGTTAAGGTCTTAACTCATACTCTGGATTAATGGTTAAGGTCTTAACTCTTACTCTGGCATCATTGTTAAGGTCTTAACTCTTACTCTGGCATCATGGTTAAGGTCTTAGACTCTTACTCTGGACTAATGGTTAAGGTATTAACTCTTACTCTGGCATCAAGGTTGAGGTCTTAACTCTTACTCTGGACTAATGGTTAAGGTCTTAACTCTTACTCTGGCATCATGGTTAAGGTCTTAACACTTACTCTGGATTAATGGTTAAGGTCTTAACTCTTACTCTGGCATCATTGTTAAGGTCTTAACTCTTACTCTGGTATCATGGTTAAGGTCTTAGACTCTTACTCTGGATTAATGGTTAAGGTCTTAACTCTTACTCTGGCATCATTGTTAAGGTCTTAACTCTTACTCTGGCATCATGGTTAAGGTCTTAGACTCTTACTCTGGACTAATGGTTACGGTCTTAACTCTTACTCTGGACTAATGGTTAAGGTCTTAACTCTTACTCTGGCATCATCGTTAAGGTCTTAACTCTTACTCTGGCATCATTAGGGATCAGGTCTTAACTCTTACTCTGGATTAATAGCTAAGGTCTTAACTCTTACTCTGGACTAATGGTTAAGGTCTTAACTCTTACTCTGGCATCATGGTTAAGGTCTTAACTCTGGCATCATGGTTAAGGTCTTAACTCTTACTCTGGACTAATGGTTAAGGTCTTAACTCTTACTCTGGCATCATGGTTAAGGTCTTAGACTCATACTCTGGACTAATGGTTAAGGTCTTAACTCTTACTCTGGCATCATGGTTAAGGTCTTAACTCTTACTCTGGCATCGTGGTTAAGGTCTTAACTCTTACTCTGGGCTAATGATTAAGGTCTTAACTCTTACTCTGGACTAACGGTTAAGGTCTTATCTCTTACTCTGGACTAATGGTTAAGGTCTTAGACTCTTACTCTGGCCTCATGGATAAGGTCTTAGACTCTTACTCTGGACTACTGGTTAATGTCTTAACTCTTACTCTGGCGTCATGGTTAAGGTCTTAACTCTCACTCTGGCATCATGGTTAAGGTCTTAACTCTTACTCTGTACTCATGGTTAAGGTCTTAACTCTTACTCTGGCATCATGGTTAAGGTCTTAACTCTCACTCTGGCATCATGGTTAAGGTCCTAACTCTTACTCTGTACTCATGGTTAAGGTCTTAACTCTTACTCTGGCATCATGGTTAAGGTCTTAACTCTTACTCTGGACTAATGGTTAAGGTCTTAACTCTTACTCTGGACTAATGGTTAAGGTCTTAGACTCTTACTCTGGCATCATGAATAAGGTCTTATACTCTTACTCTGGACTACTGGTTAATGTCTTAACTCTTACTCTGGCATCATGGTTAAGGTCTTAACTCTTACTCTGGACTAATGGTTAAGGTCTTAACTCTTACTCTGGCATCATGGTTAAGGTCTTAGACTCTTACTCTGGCATCAAGGTTAAGGTCTTAACTCTTACTCTGGCATCATGGTTAAGGTCTTAACTCTTACTCTGGACTAATGGTTAAGGTCTGAACTCTTACTCTGGACTAATGGTTAAGGTCTTAACTTTTACTCTGGACTAATGGTTAAGGTCTTAACTCTTACTCTGGACTAATGGTTAAGGTCTTAGACTCTTACTCTCGACTAATGGTTAAGGTCCTAACTCTTACTCTGGCATCATGGTTAAGGTCTTAGACTCTTACTCTGGACTAATGGTTAAGGTCTTAACTCATACTCTGGACTAATGGTTAAGGTCTTAGACTCTTACTCTGGACTAATGGTTAAGGTCTTAACTCTTACTCTGGACTAATGGTTAAGGTCTTAACTCTTACTCTGGACTAATGGTTAAGGTCTTAACTCTTACTCTGGCATCATGGTTAAGGTCTTAACTCTTACTCTGGACTAATGGTTAATGTCTTAACTCTAACTCTTGACTAATGGTTAAGGTCTTAACTCCTACTCCGGACTAATGGTTAAGGTCTTAGACTCTTACGCTGGCATCATGGTTAAGGTCTTAACTCTTACTCTGGCATCATCGTTAAGGTCTTAACTCTTACTCTGGCATCATGGTTAAGGTCTTAACTCTTACTCTGGACTAATGGTTAAGGTCTTAACTCTTACTCTGGCATCATGGTTAAGGTCTTAGACTCTTACTCTGGACTAATGGTTAAGGTCTTAACTCTTACTCTGGGCTAATGGTTAAGGTCTTAACTCTTACTCTGGACTAATGGTTAAGGTCTTATCTCCTCCTCTAGACTAAGGGTTAAGGTCTTAGACTCTTACTCTGGCATCATGGATAAGGTCTTAGACTCTTACTCTGGACTACTGGTTAATGTCTTAGCTCTTACTCTGGCATCATAGTTAAGGTCTTAACTCTCTCTCTGGCATCATTGTTAAGGTCTTAACTCTTACTCTGTACTCATGGTTAAGGTCTTAACTCTTACTCTGGCTTCATGGTTAAGGTCTTAACTCTTACTCTGGACTAATGGTTAAGGTCTTAACTCTTACTCTGGACTAATGGTTAAGGTCTTAACTCTTACTCTGGCATCATGGTTAAGGTCTTAACTCTTACTCTGGCATCATGGTTAAGGTCTTAACTCTTACTCTGGACTAATGGTTAAGGTCTTAACTCTTACTCTGGCATCATCGTTAAGGTCTTAACACTTACTCTGGCATCATGGTTAAGGTCTTAACTCTTACTCTGGACTAATAGTTAAGGTCTTAACTCTTACTCTGGACTAATGGTTAAGGCATTAACTCTTACTCTGGCATCATGGTTAAGGTCTCAACTCTGGCATCATGGTTAAGGTCTTAACTCTTACTCTGGACTAATGGTTAAGGTCTTAACTCTTACTCTGGCATCATGGTTAAGGTCTTAGACTCATAATATGGCATTATGGTTAAGGTCTTAACTCTTACTCTGGACTAATGGTTAAGGTCTTAACTCTTACTCTGGCATCATGGTTAAGGTCTTAACTCTGACTCTGGACTAATGGTTAAGGTATTAACTCTTACTCTGGCATCAAGGTTGAGGTCTTAACTCTTACTCTGGACTAATGGTTAAGGTCTTAACTCTTACTCTGGACTAATGGTTAAGGTCTTAACTCTTACTCTGGCATCATGTTTAAGGTCTTAGACTCTTACTCTGGCATCAAGGTTAAGGTCTTAACTCTTACTCTGGCATCATGGTTAAGGTCTTAACTCTTACTCTGGACTAATGGTTAAGGTCTGAACTCTTACTCTGGACTAATGGTTAAGGTCTTAACTTTTACTCTGGACTAATGGTTAAGGTCTTAACTCTTACTCTGGACTAATGGTTAAGGTCTTAGACTCTTACTCTCGACTAATGGTTAAGGTCCTAACTCTTACTCTGGCATCATGGTTAAGGTCTTAGACTCTTACTCTGGACTAATGGTTAAGGTCTTAACTCATACTCTGGACTAATGGTTAAGGTCTTAGACTCTTACTCTGGACTAATGGTTAAGGTCTTAACTCTTACTCTGGACTAATGGTTAAGGTCTTGACTCTTACTCTGGACTAATGGTTAAGGTCTTAACTCTTACTCTGGCATCATGGTTAAGGTCTTAACTCTTACTCTGGACTAATGGTTAAGGTCTTAACTCTAACTCTTGACTAATGGTTAAGGTCTTAACTCTTACTCCGGACTAATGGTTAAGGTCTTAGACTCTTACGCTGGCATCATGGTTAAGGTCTTAACTCTTACTCTGGCATCATGGTTAAGGTCTTAACTCTTACTCTGGACTAATGGTTAAGGTCTTAACTCTTACTCTGGCATCATGGTTAAGGTCTTAGACTCTTACTCTGGACTAATGGTTAAGGTCTTAACTCTTACTCTGGGCTAATGGTTAAGGTCTTAACTCTTACTCTGGACTAATGGTTAAGGTCTTATCTCCTCCTCTAGACTAATGGTTAAGGTCTTAGACTCTTACTCTGGCATCATGGATAAGGTCTTAGACTCTTACTCTGGACTACTGGTTAATGTCTTAGCTCTTACTCTGGCATCATGGTTAAGGTCTTAACTCTCTCTCTGGCATCATTGTTAAGGTCTTAACTCTTACTCTGTACTCATGGTTAAGGTCTTAACTCTTACTCTGGCTTCATGGTTAAGGTCTTAACTCTTACTCTGGACTAATGGTTAAAGTCTTAACTCTTACTCTGGACTAATGGTTAAGGTCTTAACTCTTACTCTGGCATCATGGTTAAGGTCCTAACTCTTACTCTGGCATCATGGTTAAGGTCTTAACTCTTACTCTGGACTAATGGTTAAGGTCTTAACTCTTACTCTGGCATCATCGTTAAGGTCTTAACACTTACTCTGGCATCATGGTTAATGTCTTAACTCTTACTCTGGACTAATAGTTAAGGTCTTAACTCTTACTCTGGACTAATGGTTAAGGTATTAACTCTTACTCTGGCATCATGGTTAAGGTCTTAACTCTGGCATCATGGTTAAGGTCTTAACTCTTACTCTGGACTAATGGTTAAGGTCTTAACTCTTACTCTGGCATCATGGTTAAGGTCTTAGACTCATACTATGGCATCATGGTTAAGGTCTTAACTCTTACTCTGGACTAATGGTTAAGGTCTTAACTCTTACTCTGGCATCATGGTTAAGGTCTTAACTCTTACTCTGGACTAATGGTTAAGGTCTTAACTCTTACTCTGGCATCATGGTTAAGGTCTTAGACTCTTACTCTGGACTAATGGTTAAGGTCTTAACTCTTACTCTGGCATCATGGTTAAGGTCTTAACTCTTACTCTGGACTAATGATTAAGGTCTTAGACTCTTACTCTGGACTAATGGTTAAGGTCTTAACTCTTTCTCTGGGCTAATGGTTAAGGTCTTAGACTCTTACTCTGGCATCATGGTTAAGGTCTTAGACTCTTACTCTGGCATCACGGTTAAGGTCTTAACTCTTACTCTGGCATCATGGTTAAGGTCTTATCTCTTACTTTGGACTAATGGTTAAGGTCTGAACTCTTACTCTGGACTAATGGTTAAGGTCTTAACTCTTACTCTGGACTAATGGTTAAGGTCTTAACTCTTACTCTGGACTAATGGTTAAGGTCTTAACTCATACTCTGGACTAATGGTTAAGGTCTTAACTCCTACTCTGGCATCATGGTTAAGGTCTTAACTCTTACTCTGTACTCGTGGTTAAGGTCTTAACTCTTACTCTGGCATCATGTTTAAGGTCTTAACTCTTACTCTGGACTAATGGTTAAGGTCTTAACTCTTACTCTGGACTAATGGTTAAGGTCTTAACTCTTACTCTGGCATCATGGTTAAGGTCTTAACTCTTACTCTGGACTAATGGTTAAGGTCTTAACTCTTACTCTGGACTAATGGTTAAGGTCTTAGACTCTTACTCTGGCATCATGTTTAAGGTCTTAACTCTTACTCTGGACTAATGGTTTAGGTCTTAACTCTTACTCTGGATTAATGGTTAAGGTCTTAACTCTTACTCTGGCATCATGGTTAAGGTCTTAACTCTTACTCTGGCATCATGGTTAAGGTCTTAACTCTTACTCTGGACTAATGGTTAAGGTCTTAGACTCTTACTCTGGACTAATGGTTAAGGTCTTAACTCTTTCTCTGGGCTAATGGTTAAGGTCTTAGACTCTTACTCTGGCATCATGGTTAAGGTCTTAGACTCTTACTCTGGCATCAAGGTTAAGGTCTTAACTCTTACTCTGGCATCATGGTTAAGGTCTTAACTCTTACTCTGGACTAATGGTTAAGGTCTGAACTCTTACTCTGGACTTTGGTTAAGGTCTTAACTCTTACTCTGGACTAATGGTTAAGGTCTTATCTCTTACTCTGGACTAATGGTTAAGGTCTTAGACTCTTACTCTGGCATCATGGATAAGGTCTTAGACTCTTACTCTGGACTACTGGTTAATGTCTTAACTCTTACTCTGGCGTCATGGTTAAGGTCTTAACTCTCACTCTGGCATCATGGTTAAGGTCTTAACTCTTACTCTGTACTCATGGTTAAGGTCTTAACTCTTACTCTGGCATCATGGTTAAGGTCTTAACTCTCACTCTGGCATCATGGTTAAGGTCCTAACTCTTACTCTGTACTCATGGTTAAGGTCTTAACTCTTACTCTGGCATCATGGTTAAGGTCCTAACTCTTACTCTGGACTAATGGTTAAGGTCTTAACTCTTACTCTGGACTAATGGTTAAGGTCTTAGACTCTTACTCTGGCATCATGAATAGGGTCATAGACTCTTACTCTGGACTACTGGTTAATGTCTTAACTCTTACTCTGGCATCATGGTTAAGGTCTTAACTCTCACTCTGGCATCATGGTTAAGGTCTTAACTCTTACTCTGTACACATGGTTAAGGTCTTCACTCTTACTCTGACATCATGGTTAAGGTCTTAACTCTTACTCTGGACTAATGGTTAAGGTCTTAACTCTTACTCTGGACTAATGGTTAAGGTCTTAACTCTTACTCTGGCATCATGGTTAAGGTCTTAACTCTTACTCTGGACTAATGGTTAAGGTCTTAACTCTTACTCTGGCATCATGTTTAAGGTCTTAGACTCTTACTCTGGCATCAAGGTTAAGGTCTTAACTCTTACTCTGGCATCATGGTTAAGGTCTTAACTCTTACTCTGGCATCATGGTTAAGGTCTTAACTCTTACTCTGGACTAATGGTTAAGGTCTGAACTCTTACTCTGGACTAATGGTTAAGGTCTTAACTTTTACTCTGGACTAATGGTTAAGGTCTTAACTCTTACTCTGGACTAATGGTTAAGGTCTTAGACTCTTACTCTCGACTAATGGTTAAGGTCCTAACTCTTACTCTGGCATCATGGTTAAGGTCTTAGACTCTTACTCTGGACTAATGGTTAAGGTCTTAACTCATACTCTGGACTAATGGTTAAGGTCTTAGACTCTTACTCTGGACTAATGGTTAAGGTCTTAACTCTTACTCTGGACTAATGGTTAAGGTCTTAACTCATACTCTGGACTAATGGTTAAGGTCTTAACTCTTACTCTGGCATCATGGTTAAGGTCTTAACTCTTACCCTGTACTCGTGGTTAAGGTCTTAACTCTTACTCTGGCATCATGTTTAAGGTCTTAACTCTTACTCTGGACTAATGGTTAAGGTATTAACTCTTACTCTGGACTAATGGTTAAGGTCTTAACTCTTACTCTGGACTAATGGTTAAGGTCTTAACTCTTACTCTGGACTAATGGTTAAGGTCTTAGACTCTTACTCTCGACTAATGGTTAAGGTCTTAACTCTTACTCTGGCATCATGGTTAAGGTCTTAGACTCTTACTCTGGACTAATGGTTAAGGTCTTAACTCATACTCTGGACTTATGGTTAAGGTCTTAACTCTTACTCTGGCATCATGGTTAAGGTCTTAACTCTGACTCTGGACTAATGGTTAAGGTATTAACTCTTACTCTGGCATCAAGGTTGAGGTCTTAACTCTTACTCTGGACTAATGGTTAAGGTCTTAACTCTTACTCTGGACTAATGGTTAAGGTCTTAACTCTTACTCTGGACTAATGGTTAAGGTCTTAACTCTTACTCTGGCATCATGGTTAAGGTCTTAACTCTTACTCTGGACTAATGGTTAAGGTCTGAACTCTTACTCTGGACTAATGGTTAAGGTCTTAACTTTTACTCTGGACTAATGGTTAAGGTCTTAACTCTTACTCTGGACTAATGGTTAAGGTCTTAGACTCTTACTCTCGACTAATGGTTAAGGTCCTAACTCTTACTCTGGCATCATGGTTAAGGTCTTAGACTCTTACTCTGGACTAATGGTTAAGTTCTTAACTCATACTCTGGACTAATGGTTAAGGTCTTAGACTCTTACTCTGGACTAATGGTTAAGGTCTTAACTCTTACTCTGGACTAATGGTTAAGGTCTTGACTCTTACTCTGGACTAATGGTTAAGGTCTTAACTCTTACTCTGGCATCATGGTTAAGGTCTTAACTCTTACTCTGGACTAATGGTTAAGGTCTTAACTCTAACTCTTGACTAATGGTTAAGGTCTTAACTCTTACTCCGGACTAATGGTTAAGGTCTTAGACTCTTACGCTGGCATCATGGTTAAGGTCTTAACTCTTACTCTGGCATCATGGTTAAGGTCTTAACTCTTACTCTGGCATCATGGTTAAGGTCTTAACTCTTACTCTGGACTAATGGTTAAGGTCTTAACTCTTACTCTGGCATCATGGTTAAGGTCTTAGACTCTTACTCTGGACTAATGGTTAAGGTCTTAACTCTTACTCTGGGCTAATGGTTAAGGTCTTAACTCTTACTCTGGACTAATGGTTAAGGTCTTATCTCCTCCTCTAGACTAATGGTTAAGGTCTTAGACTCTTACTCTGGCATCATGGATAAGGTCTTAGACTCTTACTCTGGACTAATGGTTAAGGTCTTATCTCCTCCTCTAGACTAATGGTTAAGGTCTTAGACTCTTACTCTGGCATCATGGATAAGGTCTTAGACTCTTACTCTGGACTACTGGTTAATGTCTTAGCTCTTACTCTGGCATCATGGTTAAGGTCTTAACTCTCTCTCTGGCATCATTGTTAAGGTCTTAACTCTTACTCTGTACTCATGGTTAAGGTCTTAACTCTTACTCTGGCTTCATGGTTAAGGTCTTAACTCTTACTCTGGACTAATGGTTAAAGTCTTAACTCTTACTCTGGACTAATGGTTAAGGTCTTAACTCTTACTCTGGCATCATGGTTAAGGTCTTAACTCTTACTCTGGCATCATGGTTAAGGTCTTAACTCTTACTCTGGACTAATGGTTAAGGTCTTAACTCTTACTCTGGCATCATCGTTAAGGTCTTAACACTTACTCTGGCATCATGGTTAATGTCTTAACTCTTACTCTGGACTAATAGTTAAGGTCTTAACTCTTACTCTGGACTAATGGTTAAGGTATTAACTCTTACTCTGGCATCATGGTTAAGGTCTTAACTCTGGCATCATGGTTAAGGTCTTAACTCTTACTCTGGACTAATGGTTAAGGTCTTAACTCTTACTCTGGCATCATGGTTAAGGTCTTAGACTCATACTATGGCATCATGGTTAAGGTCTTAACTCTTACTCTGGACTAATGGTTAAGGTCTTAACTCTTACTCTGGCATCATGGTTAAGGTCTTAACTCTTACTCTGGACTAATGGTTAAGGTCTTAACTCTTACTCTGGCATCATGGTTAAGGTCTTAGACTCTTACTCTGGACTAATGGTTAAGGTCTTAACTCTTACTCTGGCATCATGGTTAAGGTCTTAACTCTTATTCTGGACTAAGAATTAAGGTCTTAGACTCTTACTCTGGACTAATGGTTAAGGTCTTAACTCTTTCTCTGGGCTAATGGTTAAGGTCTTAGACTCTTACTCTGGCATCATGGTTAAGGTCTTAGACTCTTACTCTGGCATCAAGGTTAAGGTCTTAACTCTAACTCTGGCATCATGGTTAAGGTCTTAACTCTTACTTTGGACTAATGGTTAAGGTCTGAACTCTTACTCTGGACTAATGGTTAAGGTCTTAACTCTTACTCTGGACTAATGGTTAAGGTCTTAACTCTTACTCTGGACTAATGGTTAAGGTCTTAACTCATACTCTGGACTAATGGTTAAGGTCTTAACTCTTACTCTGGCATCATGGTTAAGGTCTTAACTCTTACTCTGTACTCGTGGTTAAGGTCTTAACTCTTACTCTGGCATCATGTTTAAGGTCTTAACTCTTACTCTGGACTAATGGTTAAGGTCTTAACTCTTACTCTGGACTAATGGTTAAGGTCTTAACTCTTACTCTGGCATCATGGTTAAGGTCTTAACTCTTACTCTGGACTAATGGTTAAGGTCTTAACTCTTACTCTGGACTAATGGTTAAGGTCTTAACTCTTACTCTGGCATCATGGTTCAGGTCTTAGACTCTTACTCTGGACTAATGGTTAAGGTCTTAACTCTTACTCTGGCATCATGGTTAAGGTCTTAACTCTTACTCTGGACTAATGGTTAAGGTCTTAGACTCTTACTCTGGACTAATGGTTAAGGTCTTAACTCTTTCTCTGGGCTAATGGTTAAGGTCTTAGACTCTTACTCTGGCATCATGGTTAAGGTCTTAGACTCTTACTCTGGCATCAAGGTTAAGGTCTTAACTCTTACTCTGGCATCATGGTTAAGGTCTTAACTCTTACTCTGGACTAATGGTTAAGGTCTGAACTCTTACTCTGGACTTATGGTTAAGGTCTTAACTCTTACTCTGGACTAATGGTTAAGGTCTTAGACTCTTACTCTCGACTTATGGTTAAGGTCTTAACTCTTACTCTCGCATCATGGTTAAGGTCTTAGACTCTTACTCTGGACTAATGGTTAAGGTCTTAACTCATACTCTGGATTAATGGTTAAGGTCTTAACTCTTACTCTGGCATCATTGTTAAGGTCTTAACTCTTACTCTGGCATCATGGTTAAGGTCTTAGACTCTTACTCTGGACTAATGGTTAAGGTATTAACTCTTACTCTGGCATCAAGGTTGAGGTCTTAACTCTTACTCTGGACTAATGGTTAAGGTCTTAACTCTTACTCTGGCATCATGGTTAAGGTCTTAACACTTACTCTGGATTAATGGTTAAGGTCTTAACTCTTACTCTGGCATCATTGTTAAGGTCTTAACTCTTACTCTGGTATCATGGTTAAGGTCTTAGACTCTTACTCTGGATTAATGGTTAAGGTCTTAACTCTTACTCTGGCATCATTGTTAAGGTCTTAACTCTTACTCTGGCATCATGGTTAAGGTCTTAGACTCTTACTCTGGACTAATGGTTACGGTCTTAACTCTTACTCTGGACTAATGGTTAAGGTCTTAACTCTTACTCTGGCATCATCGTTAAGGTCTTAACTCTTACTCTGGCATCATTAGGGATCAGGTCTTAACTCTTACTCTGGATTAATAGCTAAGGTCTTAACTCTTACTCTGGACTAATGGTTAAGGTCTTAACTCTTACTCTGGCATCATGGTTAAGGTCTTAACTCTGGCATCATGGTTAAGGTCTTAACTCTTACTCTGGACTAATGGTTAAGGTCTTAACTCTTACTCTGGCATCATGGTTAAGGTCTTAGACTCATACTCTGGACTAATGGTTAAGGTCTTAACTCTTACTCTGGCATCATGGTTAAGGTCTTAACTCTTACTCTGGCATCGTGGTTAAGGTCTTAACTCTTACTCTGGGCTAATGATTAAGGTCTTAACTCTTACTCTGGACTAACGGTTAAGGTCTTATCTCTTACTCTGGACTAATGGTTAAGGTCTTAGACTCTTACTCTGGCCTCATGGATAAGGTCTTAGACTCTTACTCTGGACTACTGGTTAATGTCTTAACTCTTACTCTGGCGTCATGGTTAAGGTCTTAACTCTCACTCTGGCATCATGGTTAAGGTCTTAACTCTTACTCTGTACTCATGGTTAAGGTCTTAACTCTTACTCTGGCATCATGGTTAAGGTCTTAACTCTCACTCTGGCATCATGGTTAAGGTCCTAACTCTTACTCTGTACTCATGGTTAAGGTCTTAACTCTTACTCTGGCATCATGGTTAAGGTCTTAACTCTTACTCTGGACTAATGGTTAAGGTCTTAACTCTTACTCTGGACTAATGGTTAAGGTCTTAGACTCTTACTCTGGCATCATGAATAAGGTCTTATACTCTTACTCTGGACTACTGGTTAATGTCTTAACTCTTACTCTGGCATCATGGTTAAGGTCTTAACTCTTACTCTGGACTAATGGTTAAGGTCTTAACTCTTACTCTGGCATCATGGTTAAGGTCTTAGACTCTTACTCTGGCATCAAGGTTAAGGTCTTAACTCTTACTCTGGCATCATGGTTAAGGTCTTAACTCTTACTCTGGACTAATGGTTAAGGTCTGAACTCTTACTCTGGACTAATGGTTAAGGTCTTAACTTTTACTCTGGACTAATGGTTAAGGTCTTAACTCTTACTCTGGACTAATGGTTAAGGTCTTAGACTCTTACTCTCGACTAATGGTTAAGGTCCTAACTCTTACTCTGGCATCATGGTTAAGGTCTTAGACTCTTACTCTGGACTAATGGTTAAGGTCTTAACTCATACTCTGGACTAATGGTTAAGGTCTTAGACTCTTACTCTGGACTAATGGTTAAGGTCTTAACTCTTACTCTGGACTAATGGTTAAGGTCTTAACTCTTACTCTGGACTAATGGTTAAGGTCTTAACTCTTACTCTGGCATCATGGTTAAGGTCTTAACTCTTACTCTGGACTAATGGTTAATGTCTTAACTCTAACTCTTGACTAATGGTTAAGGTCTTAACTCCTACTCCGGACTAATGGTTAAGGTCTTAGACTCTTACGCTGGCATCATGGTTAAGGTCTTAACTCTTACTCTGGCATCATCGTTAAGGTCTTAACTCTTACTCTGGCATCATGGTTAAGGTCTTAACTCTTACTCTGGACTAATGGTTAAGGTCTTAACTCTTACTCTGGCATCATGGTTAAGGTCTTAGACTCTTACTCTGGACTAATGGTTAAGGTCTTAACTCTTACTCTGGGCTAATGGTTAAGGTCTTAACTCTTACTCTGGACTAATGGTTAAGGTCTTATCTCCTCCTCTAGACTAAGGGTTAAGGTCTTAGACTCTTACTCTGGCATCATGGATAAGGTCTTAGACTCTTACTCTGGACTACTGGTTAATGTCTTAGCTCTTACTCTGGCATCATAGTTAAGGTCTTAACTCTCTCTCTGGCATCATTGTTAAGGTCTTAACTCTTACTCTGTACTCATGGTTAAGGTCTTAACTCTTACTCTGGCTTCATGGTTAAGGTCTTAACTCTTACTCTGGACTAATGGTTAAGGTCTTAACTCTTACTCTGGACTAATGGTTAAGGTCTTAACTCTTACTCTGGCATCATGGTTAAGGTCTTAACTCTTACTCTGGCATCATGGTTAAGGTCTTAACTCTTACTCTGGACTAATGGTTAAGGTCTTAACTCTTACTCTGGCATCATCGTTAAGGTCTTAACACTTACTCTGGCATCATGGTTAAGGTCTTAACTCTTACTCTGGACTAATAGTTAAGGTCTTAACTCTTACTCTGGACTAATGGTTAAGGCATTAACTCTTACTCTGGCATCATGGTTAAGGTCTCAACTCTGGCATCATGGTTAAGGTCTTAACTCTTACTCTGGACTAATGGTTAAGGTCTTAACTCTTACTCTGGCATCATGGTTAAGGTCTTAGACTCATAATATGGCATTATGGTTAAGGTCTTAACTCTTACTCTGGACTAATGGTTAAGGTCTTAACTCTTACTCTGGCATCATGGTTAAGGTCTTAACTCTTACTCTGGACTAATGGTTAAGGTCTTAACTCTTACTCTGGCATCATGGTTAAGGTCTTAGACTCTTACTCTGGACTAATGGTTAAGGTCTTAACTCTTACTCTGGCATCATGGTTAAGGTCTTAACTCTTACTCTGGACTAATGATTAAGGTCTTAGACTCTTACTCTGGACTAATGGTTAAGGTCTTAACTCTTTCTCTGGGCTAATGGTTAAGGTCTTAGACTCTTACTCTGGCATCATGGTTAAGGTCTTAGACTCTTACTCTGGCATCACGGTTAAGGTCTTAACTCTTACTCTGGCATCATGGTTAAGGTCTTATCTCTTACTTTGGACTAATGGTTAAGGTCTGAACTCTTACTCTGGACTAATGGTTAAGGTCTTAACTCTTACTCTGGACTAATGGTTAAGGTCTTAACTCTTACTCTGGACTAATGGTTAAGGTCTTAACTCATACTCTGGACTAATGGTTAAGGTCTTAACTCTTACTCTGGCATCATGGTTAAGGTCTTAACTCTTACTCTGTACTCGTGGTTAAGGTCTTAACTCTTACTCTGGCATCATGTTTAAGGTCTTAACTCTTACTCTGGACTAATGGTTAAGGTCTTAACTCTTACTCTGGACTAATGGTTAAGGTCTTAACTCTTACTCTGGCATCATGGTTAAGGTCTTAACTCTTACTCTGGACTAATGGTTAAGGTCTTAACTCTTACTCTGGACTAATGTTTAAGGTCTTAGACTCTTACTCTGGCATCATGTTTAAGGTCTTAACTCTTACTCTGGACTAATGGTTTAGGTCTTAACTCTTACTCTGGATTAATGGTTAAGGTCTTAACTCTTACTCTGGCATTATGGTTAAGGTCTTAACTCTTACTCTGGCATCATGGTAAAGGTCTTAACTCTTACTCTGGACTAATGGTTAAGGTCTTAGACTCTTACTCTGGACTAATGGTTAAGGTCTTAACTCTTTCTCTGGGCTAATGGTTAAGGTCTTAGACTCTTACTCTGGCATCATGGTTAAGGTCTTAGACTCTTACTCTGGCATCAAGGTTAAGGTCTTAACTCTTACTCTGGCATCATGGTTAAGGTCTTAACTCTTACTCTGGACTAATGGTTAAGGTCTGAACTCTTACTCTGGACTTTGGTTAAGGTCTTAACTCTTACTCTGGACTAATGGTTAAGGTCTTATCTCTTACTCTGGACTAATGGTTAAGGTCTTAGACTCTTACTCTGGCATCATGGATAAGGTCTTAGACTCTTACTCTGGACTACTGGTTAATGTCTTAACTCTTACTCTGGCGTCATGGTTAAGGTCTTAACTCTCACTCTGGCATCATGGTTAAGGTCTTAACTCTTACTCTGTACTCATGGTTAAGGTCTTAACTCTTACTCTGGCATCATGGTTAAGGTCTTAACGCTCACTCTGGCATCATGGTTAAGGTCCTAACTCTTACTCTGTACTCATGGTTAAGGTCTTAACTCTTACTCTGGCATCATGGTTAAGGTCCTAACTCTTACTCTGGACTAATGGTTAAGGTCTTAACTCTTACTCTGGACTAATGGTTAAGGTCTTAGACTCTTACTCTGGCATCATGAATAGGGTCATAGACTCTTACTCTGGACTACTGGTTAATGTCTTAACTCTTACTCTGGCATCATGGTTAAGGTCTTAACTCTCACTCTGGCATCATGGTTAAGGTCTTAACTCTTACTCTGTACACATGGTTAAGGTCTTCACTCTTACTCTGACATCATGGTTAAGGTCTTAACTCTTACTCTGGACTAATGGTTAAGGTCTTAACTCTTACTCTGGACTAATGGTTAAGGTCTTAACTCTTACTCTGGCATCATGGTTAAGGTCTTAACTCTTACTCTGGACTAATGGTTAAGGTCTTAACTCTTACTCTGGACTAATGGTTAAGGTCTTAACTCTTACTCTGGCATCATGTTTAAGGTCTTAGACTCTTACTCTGGCATCAAGGTTAAGCTCTTAACTCTTACTCTGGCATCATGGTTAAGGTCTTAACTCTTACTCTGGACTAATGGTTAAGGTCTGAACTCTTACTCTGGACTAATGGTTAAGGTCTTAACTTTTACTCTGGACTAATGGTTAAGGTCTTAACTCTTACTCTGGACTAATGGTTAAGGTCTTAGACTCTTACTCTTGACTAATGGTTAAGGTCCTAACTCTTACTCTGGCATCATGGTTAAGGTCTTAGACTCTTACTCTGGACTAATGGTTAAGGTCTTAACTCATACTCTGGACTAATGGTTAAGGTCTTAGACTCTTACTCTGGACTAATGGTTAAGGTCTTAACTCTTACTCTGGACTAATGGTTAAGGTCTTAACTCATACTCTGGACTAATGGTTAAGGTCTTAACTCTTACTCTGGCATCATGGTTAAGGTCTTAACTCTTACCCTGTACTCGTGGTTAAGGTCTTAACTCTTACTCTGGCATCATGTTTAAGGTCTTAACTCTTACTCTGGACTAATGGTTAAGGTATTAACTCTTACTCTGGACTAATGGTTAAGGTCTTAACTCTTACTCTGGCATCATGGTTAAGGTCTTAACTCTTACTCTGGACTAATGGTTAAGGTCTTAACTCTTACTCTGGCATCATGGTTAAGGTCTTAACTCTTACTCTGGACTAATGGTTAAGGTCTTAGACTCTTACTCTGGACTAATGGTTAAGGTCTTAACTCTTTCTCTGGGCTAATGGTTAAGGTCTTAGACTCTTACTCCGGCATCATGGTTAAGGTCTTAGACTCTTACTCTGGCATCAAGGTTAAGGTCTTAACTCTTACTCTGGCATCATGGTTAAGGTCTTAACTCTTACTCTGGACTAATGGTTAAGGTCTGAACTCTTACTCTGGACTAATGGTTAAGGTCTTAACTCTTACTCTGGACTAATGGTTAAGGTCTTAACTCTTACTCTGGACTAATGGTTAAGGTCTTAGACTCTTACTCTCGACTAATGGTTAAGGTCTTAACTCTTACTCTGGCATCATGGTTAAGGTCTTAGACTCTTACTCTGGACTAATGGTTAAGGTCTTAACTCATACTCTGGACTTATGGTTAAGGTCTTAACTCTTACTCTGGCATCATGGTTAAGGTCTTAACTCTTACTCTGGACTAATGGTTAAGGTATTAACTCTTACTCTGGCATCAAGGTTGAGGTCTTAACTCTTACTCTGGACTAATGGTTAAGGTCTTAACTCTTACTCTGGACTAATGGTTAAGGTCTTAACTCTTACTCTGGACTAATGGTTAAGGTCTTAGACTCTTACTCTGGCATCATGAATAAGGTCTTAGACTCTTACTCTGGACTACTGGTTAATGTCTTAACTCTTACTCTTGCATCATGGTTAGGGTCTTAACTCTCACTCTGGCATCATGGTTAAGGTCTTAACTCTTACTCTGTACACATGGTTAAAGTCTTCACTCTTACTCTGACATCATGGTTAAGGTCTTAACTCTTACTCTGGACTAATGGTTAAGGTCTTAACTCTTACTCTGGACTAATGGTTAAGGTCTTAACTCTTACTCTGGCATCATGGTTAAGGTCTTAACTCCTTCTCTGGACTAATGGTTAAGGTCTTAACTCTTACTCTGGACTAATGGTTAAGGTCTTAACTCTTACTCTGGCATCATGTTTAAGGTCTTAGACTCTTACTCTGGCATCAAGGTTAAGGTCTTAACTCTTACTCTGGCATCATGGTTAAGGTCTTAACTCTTACTCTGGACTAATGGTTAAGGTCTGAACTCTTACTCTGGACTAATGGTTAAGGTCTTAACTTTTACTCTGGACTAATGGTTAAGGTCTTAACTCTTACTCTGGACTAATGGTTAAGGTCTTAGACTCTTACTCTCGACTAATGGTTAAGGTCCTAACTCTTACTCTGGCATCATGGTTAAGGTCTTAGACTCTAACTCTGGACTAATGGTTAAGGTCTTAACTCATACTCTGGACTAATGGTTATGGTCTTAGACTCTTACTCTGGACTAATGGTTAAGGTCTTAACTCTTACTCTGGACTAATGGTTAAGGTCTTAACTCTTACTCTGGACTAATGGTTAAGGTCTTAACTCTTACTCTGGCATCATGGTTAAGGTCTTAGACTCTTACTCTGGACTAATGGTTAAGGTCTTAACTCTTACTCTGGACTAATGGTTAAGGTCTTAACTCTTACTCTGGCATCATCGTTAAGGTCTTAACACTTACTCTGGCATCATGGTTAAGGTCTTAACTCTTACTCTGGACTAATAGTTAAGGTCTTAACTCTTACTCTGGACTAATGGTTAAGGTATTAACTCTTACTCTGGCATCATGGTTAAGGTCTTAACTCTGGCATCATGGTTAAGGTCTTAACTCTTACTCTGGACTAATGGTTAAGGTCTTAACTCTTACTCTGGCATCATGGTTAAAGTCTTAAACTCATACTATGGCATCATGGTTAAGGTCTTAACTCTTACTCTGGACTAATGGTTAAGGTCTTAACTCTTACTCTGGCATCATGGTTAAGGTCTTAACTCTTACTCTGGACTAATGGTTAAGGTCTTAACTCTTACTCTGGCATCATGGTTAAGGTCTTAGACTCTTACTCTGGACTAATGGTTAAGGTCTTAACTCTTACTCTGGCATCATGGTTAAGGTCTTAACTCTTATTCTGGACTAATGATTAAGGTCTTAGACTCTTACTCTGGACTAATGGTTAAGGTCTTAACTCTTTCTCTGGGCTAATGGTTAAGGTCTTAGACTCTTACTCTGGCATCATGGTTAAGGTCTTAGACTCTTACTCTGGCATCAAGGTTAAGGTCTTAACTCTTACTCTGGCATCATGGTTAAGGTCTTAACTCTTACTTTGGACTAATGGTTAAGGTCTGAACTCTTACTCTGGACTAATGGTTAAGGTCTTAACTCTTACTCTGGACTAATGGTTAAGGTCTTAACTCTTACTCTGGACTAATGGTTAAGGTCTTAACTCATACTCTGGACTAATGGTTAAGGTCTTAACTCTTACTCTGGCATCATGGTTAAGGTCTTAACTCTTACTCTGTACTCGTGGTTAAGGTCTTAACTCTTACTCTGGCATCATGTTTAAGGTCTTAACTCTTACTCTGGACTAATGGTTAAGGTCTTAACTCTTACTCTGGACTAATGGTTAAGGTCTGAACTCTTACTCTGGACTAATGGTTAAGGTCTTAACTCTTACTCTGGACTAATGGTTAAGGTCTTAACTCTTACTCTGGACTAATGGTTAAGGTCTTAGACTCTTACTCTCGACTAATGGTTAAGGTCTTAACTCTTACTCTGGCATCATGGTTAAGGTCTTAGACTCTTACTCTGGACTAATGGTTAAGGTCTTAACTCATACTCTGGACTTATGGTTAAGGTCTTAACTCTTACTCTGGCATCATGGTTAAGGTCTTAACTCTGACTCTGGACTAATGGTTAAGGTATTAACTCTTACTCTGGCATCAAGGTTGAGGTCTTAACTCTTACTCTGGACTAATGGTTAAGGTCTTAACTCTTACTCTGGACTAATGGTTAAGGTCTTAACTCTTACTCTGGACTAATGGTTAAGGTCTTAACTCTTACTCTGGCATCATGTTTAAGGTCTTAGACTCTTACTCTGGCATCAAGGTTAAGGTCTTAACTCTTACTCTGGCATCATGGTTAAGGTCTTAACTCTTACTCTGGACTAATGGTTAAGGTCTGAACTCTTACTCTGGACTAATGGTTAAGGTCTTAACTTTTACTCTGGACTAATGGTTAAGGTCTTAACTCTTACTCTGGACTAATGGTTAAGGTCTTAGACTCTTACTCTCGACTAATGGTTAAGGTCCTAACTCTTACTCTGGCATCATGGTTAAGGTCTTAGACTCTTACTCTGGACTAATGGTTAAGGTCTTAACTCATACTCTGGACTAATGGTTAAGGTCTTAGACTCTTACTCTGGACTAATGGTTAAGGTCTTAACTCATACTCTGGACTAATGGTTAAGGTCTTAGACTCTTACTCTGGACTAATGGTTAAGGTCTTAACTCTTACTCTGGACTAATGGTTAAGGTCTTGACTCTTACTCTGGACTAATGGTTAAGGTCTTAACTCTTACTCTGGCATCATGGTTAAGGTCTTAACTCTTACTCTGGACTAATGGTTAAGGTCTTAACTCTAACTCTTGACTAATGGTTAAGGTCTTAACTCTTACTCCGGACTAATGGTTAAGGTCTTAGACTCTTACGCTGGCATCATGGTTAAGGTCTTAACTCTTACTCTGGCATCATCGTTAAGGTCTTAACTCTTACTCTGGCATCATGGTTAAGGTCTTAACTCTTACTCTGGACTAATGGTTAAGGTCTTAACTCTTACTCTGGCATCATGGTTAAGGTCTTAGACTCTTACTCTGGACTAATGGTTAAGGTCTTAACTCTTACTCTGGACTAATGGTTAAGGTCTTATCTCCTCCTCTAGACTAAGGGTTAAGGTCTTAGACTCTTACTCTGGCATCATGGATAAGGTCTTAGACTCTTACTCTGGACTACTGGTTAATGTCTTAGCTCTTACTCTGGCATCATAGTTAAGGTTTTAACTCTCTCTCTGGCATCATTGTTAAGGTCTTAACTCTTACTCTGTACTCATGGTTAAGGTCTTAACTCTTACTCTGGCTTCATGGTTAAGGTCTTAACTCTTACTCTGGCTTCATGGTTAAGGTCTTAACTCTTACTCTGGACTAATGGTTAAGGTCTTAACTCTTACTCTGGCATCATGGTTAAGGTCTTAACTCTTACTCTGGCATCATGGTTAAGGTCTTAACTCTTACTCTGGACTAATGGTTAAGGTCTTAACTCTTACTCTGGCATCATCGTTAAGGTCTTAACACTTACTCTGGCATCATGGTTAAGGTCTTAACTCTTACTCTGGACTAATAGTTAAGGTCTTAACTCTTACTCTGGACTAATGGTTAAGGCATTAACTCTTACTCTGGCATCATGGTTAAGGTCTCAACTCTGGCATCATGGTTAAGGTCTTAACTCTTACTCTGGACTAATGGTTAAGGTCTTAGACTCTTACTCTGGACTAATGGTTAAGGTCTTAACTCTTACTCTGGACTAATGGTTAAGGTCTTAACTCTTACTCTGGACTAATGGTTAAGGTCTTAACTCTTACTCTGGCATCATGGTTAAGGTCTTAACTCTTACTCTGGCATCATTGTTAAGGTCTTAACTCTTACTCTGGCATCATGGTTAAGGTCTTAGACTCTTACTCTGGACTTATGGTTAAGGTCTTAACTCTTACTCTGGACTAATGGTTAAGGTCTTAACTCTTACTCTGGCATCATGGTTAAGGTCTTAACTCTTACTCTGGACTAATGATTAAGGTCTTAGACTCTTACTCTGGACTAATGGTTAAGGTCTTAACTCTTTCTCTGGGCTAATGGTTAAGGTCTTAGACTCTTACTCTGGCATCATGGTTAAGGTCTTAGACTCTTACTCTGGCATCACGGTTAAGGTCTTAACTCTTACTCTGGCATCATGGTTAAGGTCTTATCTCTTACTTTGGACTAATGGTTAAGGTCTGAACTCTTACTCTGGACTAATGGTTAAGGTCTTAACTCTTACTCTGGACTAATGGTTAAGGTCTTAACTCTTACTCTGGACTAATGGTTAAGGTCTTAACTCATACTCTGGACTAATGGTTAAGGTCTTAACTCTTACTCTGGCATCATGGTTAAGGTCTTAACTCTTACTCTGTACTCGTGGTTAAGGTCTTAACTCTTACTCTGGCATCATGTTTAAGGTCTTAACTCTTACTCTGGACTAATGGTTAAGGTCTTAACTCTTACTCTGGACTAATGGTTAAGGTCTTAACTCTTACTCTGGCATCATGGTTAAGGTCTTAACTCTTACTCTGGACTAATGGTTAAGGTCTTAACTCTTACTCTGGACTAATGTTTAAGGTCTTAGACTCTTACTCTGGCATCATGTTTAAGGTCTTAACTCTTACTCTGGACTAATGGTTTAGGTCTTAACTCTTACTCTGGATTAATGGTTAAGGTCTTAACTCTTACTCTGGCATTATGGTTAAGGTCTTAACTCTTACTCTGGCATCATGGTAAAGGTCTTAACTCTTACTCTGGACTAATGGTTAAGGTCTTAGACTCTTACTCTGGACTAATGGTTAAGGTCTTAACTCTTTCTCTGGGCTAATGGTTAAGGTCTTAGACTCTTACTCTGGCATCATGGTTAAGGTCTTAGACTCTTACTCTGGCATCAAGGTTAAGGTCTTAACTCTTACTCTGGCATCATGGTTAAGGTCTTAACTCTTACTCTGGACTAATGGTTAAGGTCTGAACTCTTACTCTGGACTTTGGTTAAGGTCTTAACTCTTACTCTGGACTAATGGTTAAGGTCTTATCTCTTACTCTGGACTAATGGTTAAGGTCTTAGACTCTTACTCTGGCATCATGGATAAGGTCTTAGACTCTTACTCTGGACTACTGGTTAATGTCTTAACTCTTACTCTGGCGTCATGGTTAAGGTCTTAACTCTCACTCTGGCATCATGGTTAAGGTCTTAACTCTTACTCTGTACTCATGGTTAAGGTCTTAACTCTTACTCTGGCATCATGGTTAAGGTCTTAACGCTCACTCTGGCATCATGGTTAAGGTCCTAACTCTTACTCTGTACTCATGGTTAAGGTCTTAACTCTTACTCTGGCATCATGGTTAAGGTCCTAACTCTTACTCTGGACTAATGGTTAAGGTCTTAACTCTTACTCTGGACTAATGGTTAAGGTCTTAGACTCTTACTCTGGCATCATGAATAGGGTCATAGACTCTTACTCTGGACTACTGGTTAATGTCTTAACTCTTACTCTGGCATCATGGTTAAGGTCTTAACTCTCACTCTGGCATCATGGTTAAGGTCTTAACTCTTACTCTGTACACATGGTTAAGGTCTTCACTCTTACTCTGACATCATGGTTAAGGTCTTAACTCTTACTCTGGACTAATGGTTAAGGTCTTAACTCTTACTCTGGACTAATGGTTAAGGTCTTAACTCTTACTCTGGCATCATGGTTAAGGTCTTAACTCTTACTCTGGACTAATGGTTAAGGTCTTAACTCTTACTCTGGACTAATGGTTAAGGTCTTAACTCTTACTCTGGCATCATGTTTAAGGTCTTAGACTCTTACTCTGGCATCAAGGTTAAGCTCTTAACTCTTACTCTGGCATCATGGTTAAGGTCTTAACTCTTACTCTGGACTAATGGTTAAGGTCTGAACTCTTACTCTGGACTAATGGTTAAGGTCTTAACTTTTACTCTGGACTAATGGTTAAGGTCTTAACTCTTACTCTGGACTAATGGTTAAGGTCTTAGACTCTTACTCTTGACTAATGGTTAAGGTCCTAACTCTTACTCTGGCATCATGGTTAAGGTCTTAGACTCTTACTCTGGACTAATGGTTAAGGTCTTAACTCATACTCTGGACTAATGGTTAAGGTCTTAGACTCTTACTCTGGACTAATGGTTAAGGTCTTAACTCTTACTCTGGACTAATGGTTAAGGTCTTAACTCATACTCTGGACTAATGGTTAAGGTCTTAACTCTTACTCTGGCATCATGGTTAAGGTCTTAACTCTTACCCTGTACTCGTGGTTAAGGTCTTAACTCTTACTCTGGCATCATGTTTAAGGTCTTAACTCTTACTCTGGACTAATGGTTAAGGTATTAACTCTTACTCTGGACTAATGGTTAAGGTCTTAACTCTTACTCTGGCATCATGGTTAAGGTCTTAACTCTTACTCTGGACTAATGGTTAAGGTCTTAACTCTTACTCTGGCATCATGGTTAAGGTCTTAACTCTTACTCTGGACTAATGGTTAAGGTCTTAGACTCTTACTCTGGACTAATGGTTAAGGTCTTAACTCTTTCTCTGGGCTAATGGTTAAGGTCTTAGACTCTTACTCCGGCATCATGGTTAAGGTCTTAGACTCTTACTCTGGCATCAAGGTTAAGGTCTTAACTCTTACTCTGGCATCATGGTTAAGGTCTTAACTCTTACTCTGGACTAATGGTTAAGGTCTGAACTCTTACTCTGGACTAATGGTTAAGGTCTTAACTCTTACTCTGGACTAATGGTTAAGGTCTTAACTCTTACTCTGGACTAATGGTTAAGGTCTTAGACTCTTACTCTCGACTAATGGTTAAGGTCTTAACTCTTACTCTGGCATCATGGTTAAGGTCTTAGACTCTTACTCTGGACTAATGGTTAAGGTCTTAACTCATACTCTGGACTTATGGTTAAGGTCTTAACTCTTACTCTGGCATCATGGTTAAGGTCTTAACTCTTACTCTGGACTAATGGTTAAGGTATTAACTCTTACTCTGGCATCAAGGTTGAGGTCTTAACTCTTACTCTGGACTAATGGTTAAGGTCTTAACTCTTACTCTGGACTAATGGTTAAGGTCTTAACTCTTACTCTGGACTAATGGTTAAGGTCTTAGACTCTTACTCTGGCATCATGAATAAGGTCTTAGACTCTTACTCTGGACTACTGGTTAATGTCTTAACTCTTACTCTTGCATCATGGTTAGGGTCTTAACTCTCACTCTGGCATCATGGTTAAGGTCTTAACTCTTACTCTGTACACATGGTTAAAGTCTTCACTCTTACTCTGACATCATGGTTAAGGTCTTAACTCTTACTCTGGACTAATGGTTAAGGTCTTAACTCTTACTCTGGACTAATGGTTAAGGTCTTAACTCTTACTCTGGCATCATGGTTAAGGTCTTAACTCCTTCTCTGGACTAATGGTTAAGGTCTTAACTCTTACTCTGGACTAATGGTTAAGGTCTTAACTCTTACTCTGGCATCATGTTTAAGGTCTTAGACTTTTACTCTGGCATCAAGGTTAAGGTCTTAACTCTTACTCTGGCATCATGGTTAAGGTCTTAACTCTTACTCTGGACTAATGGTTAAGGTCTGAACTCTTACTCTGGACTAATGGTTAAGGTCTTAACTTTTACTCTGGACTAATGGTTAAGGTCTTAACTCTTACTCTGGACTAATGGTTAAGGTCTTAGACTCTTACTCTCGACTAATGGTTAAGGTCCTAACTCTTACTCTGGCATCATGGTTAAGGTCTTAGACTCTAACTCTGGACTAATGGTTAAGGTCTTAACTCATACTCTGGACTAATGGTTATGGTCTTAGACTCTTACTCTGGACTAATGGTTAAGGTCTTAACTCTTACTCTGGACTAATGGTTAAGGTCTTAACTCTTACTCTGGACTAATGGTTAAGGTCTTAACTCTTACTCTGGCATCATGGTTAAGGTCTTAGACTCTTACTCTGGACTAATGGTTAAGGTCTTAACTCTTACTCTGGACTAATGGTTAAGGTCTTAACTCTTACTCTGGCATCATCGTTAAGGTCTTAACACTTACTCTGGCATCATGGTTAAGGTCTTAACTCTTACTCTGGACTAATAGTTAAGGTCTTAACTCTTACTCTGGACTAATGGTTAAGGTATTAACTCTTACTCTGGCATCATGGTTAAGGTCTTAACTCTGGCATCATGGTTAAGGTCTTAACTCTTACTCTGGACTAATGGTTAAGGTCTTAACTCTTACTCTGGCATCATGGTTAAAGTCTTAAACTCATACTATGGCATCATGGTTAAGGTCTTAACTCTTACTCTGGACTAATGGTTAAGGTCTTAACTCTTACTCTGGCATCATGGTTAAGGTCTTAACTCTTACTCTGGACTAATGGTTAAGGTCTTAACTCTTACTCTGGCATCATGGTTAAGGTCTTAGACTCTTACTCTGGACTAATGGTTAAGGTCTTAACTCTTACTCTGGCATCATGGTTAAGGTCTTAACTCTTATTCTGGACTAATGATTAAGGTCTTAGACTCTTACTCTGGACTAATGGTTAAGGTCTTAACTCTTTCTCTGGGCTAATGGTTAAGGTCTTAGACTCTTACTCTGGCATCATGGTTAAGGTCTTAGACTCTTACTCTGGCATCAAGGTTAAGGTCTTAACTCTTACTCTGGCATCATGGTTAAGGTCTTAACTCTTACTTTGGACTAATGGTTAAGGTCTGAACTCTTACTCTGGACTAATGGTTAAGGTCTTAACTCTTACTCTGGACTAATGGTTAAGGTCTTAACTCTTACTCTGGACTAATGGTTAAGGTCTTAACTCATACTCTGGACTAATGGTTAAGGTCTTAACTCTTACTCTGGCATCATGGTTAAGGTCTTAACTCTTACTCTGTACTCGTGGTTAAGGTCTTAACTCTTACTCTGGCATCATGTTTAAGGTCTTAACTCTTACTCTGGACTAATGGTTAAGGTCTTAACTCTTACTCTGGACTAATGGTTAAGGTCTGAACTCTTACTCTGGACTAATGGTTAAGGTCTTAACTCTTACTCTGGACTAATGGTTAAGGTCTTAACTCTTACTCTGGACTAATGGTTAAGGTCTTAGACTCTTACTCTCGACTAATGGTTAAGGTCTTAACTCTTACTCTGGCATCATGGTTAAGGTCTTAGACTCTTACTCTGGACTAATGGTTAAGGTCTTAACTCATACTCTGGACTTATGGTTAAGGTCTTAACTCTTACTCTGGCATCATGGTTAAGGTCTTAACTCTGACTCTGGACTAATGGTTAAGGTATTAACTCTTACTCTGGCATCAAGGTTGAGGTCTTAACTCTTACTCTGGACTAATGGTTAAGGTCTTAACTCTTACTCTGGACTAATGGTTAAGGTCTTAACTCTTACTCTGGCATCATGGTTAAGGTCTTAACTCTTACTCTGGACTAATGGTTAAGGTCTTAACTCTTACTCTGGCATCATGGTTAAGGTCTTAACTCTTACTCTGGACTAATGGTTAAGGTCTTAGACTCTTACTCTGGACTAATGGTTAAGGTCTTAACTCTTTCTCTGGGCTAATGGTTAAGGTCTTAGACTCTTACTCCGGCATCATGGTTAAGGTCTTAGACTCTTACTCTGGCATCAAGGTTAAGGTCTTAACTCTTACTCTGGCATCATGGTTAAGGTCTTAACTCTTACTCTGGACTAATGGTTAAGGTCTGAACTCTTACTCTGGACTAATGGTTAAGGTCTTAACTCTTACTCTGGACTAATGGTTAAGGTCTTAACTCTTACTCTGGACTAATGGTTAAGGTCTTAGACTCTTACTCTCGACTAATGGTTAAGGTCTTAACTCTTACTCTGGCATCATGGTTAAGGTCTTAGACTCTTACTCTGGACTAATGGTTAAGGTCTTAACTCATACTCTGGACTTATGGTTAAGGTCTTAACTCTTACTCTGGCATCATGGTTAAGGTCTTAACTCTTACTCTGGACTAATGGTTAAGGTATTAACTCTTACTCTGGCATCAAGGTTGAGGTCTTAACTCTTACTCTGGACTAATGGTTAAGGTCTTAACTCTTACTCTGGACTAATGGTTAAGGTCTTAACTCTTACTCTGGACTAATGGTTAAGGTCTTAGACTCTTACTCTGGCATCATGAATAAGGTCTTAGACTCTTACTCTGGACTACTGGTTAATGTCTTAACTCTTACTCTTGCATCATGGTTAGGGTCTTAACTCTCACTCTGGCATCATGGTTAAGGTCTTAACTCTTACTCTGTACACATGGTTAAAGTCTTCACTCTTACTCTGACATCATGGTTAAGGTCTTAACTCTTACTCTGGACTAATGGTTAAGGTCTTAACTCTTACTCTGGACTAATGGTTAAGGTCTTAACTCTTACTCTGGCATCATGGTTAAGGTCTTAACTCCTTCTCTGGACTAATGGTTAAGGTCTTAACTCTTACTCTGGACTAATGGTTAAGGTCTTAACTCTTACTCTGGCATCATGTTTAAGGTCTTAGACTCTTACTCTGGCATCAAGGTTAAGGTCTTAACTCTTACTCTGGCATCATGGTTAAGGTCTTAACTCTTACTCTGGACTAATGGTTAAGGTCTGAACTCTTACTCTGGACTAATGGTTAAGGTCTTAACTTTTACTCTGGACTAATGGTTAAGGTCTTAACTCTTACTCTGGACTAATGGTTAAGGTCTTAGACTCTTACTCTCGACTAATGGTTAAGGTCCTAACTCTTACTCTGGCATCATGGTTAAGGTCTTAGACTCTAACTCTGGACTAATGGTTAAGGTCTTAACTCATACTCTGGACTAATGGTTATGGTCTTAGACTCTTACTCTGGACTAATGGTTAAGGTCTTAACTCTTACTCTGGACTAATGGTTAAGGTCTTAACTCTTACTCTGGACTAATGGTTAAGGTCTTAACTCTTACTCTGGCATCATGGTTAAGGTCTTAGACTCTTACTCTGGACTAATGGTTAAGGTCTTAACTCTTACTCTGGACTAATGGTTAAGGTCTTAACTCTTACTCTGGCATCATCGTTAAGGTCTTAACACTTACTCTGGCATCATGGTTAAGGTCTTAACTCTTACTCTGGACTAATAGTTAAGGTCTTAACTCTTACTCTGGACTAATGGTTAAGGTATTAACTCTTACTCTGGCATCATGGTTAAGGTCTTAACTCTGGCATCATGGTTAAGGTCTTAACTCTTACTCTGGACTAATGGTTAAGGTCTTAACTCTTACTCTGGCATCATGGTTAAAGTCTTAAACTCATACTATGGCATCATGGTTAAGGTCTTAACTCTTACTCTGGACTAATGGTTAAGGTCTTAACTCTTACTCTGGCATCATGGTTAAGGTCTTAACTCTTACTCTGGACTAATGGTTAAGGTCTTAACTCTTACTCTGGCATCATGGTTAAGGTCTTAGACTCTTACTCTGGACTAATGGTTAAGGTCTTAACTCTTACTCTGGCATCATGGTTAAGGTCTTAACTCTTATTCTGGACTAATGATTAAGGTCTTAGACTCTTACTCTGGACTAATGGTTAAGGTCTTAACTCTTTCTCTGGGCTAATGGTTAAGGTCTTAGACTCTTACTCTGGCATCATGGTTAAGGTCTTAGACTCTTACTCTGGCATCAAGGTTAAGGTCTTAACTCTTACTCTGGCATCATGGTTAAGGTCTTAACTCTTACTTTGGACTAATGGTTAAGGTCTGAACTCTTACTCTGGACTAATGGTTAAGGTCTTAACTCTTACTCTGGACTAATGGTTAAGGTCTTAACTCTTACTCTGGACTAATGGTTAAGGTCTTAACTCATACTCTGGACTAATGGTTAAGGTCTTAACTCTTACTCTGGCATCATGGTTAAGGTCTTAACTCTTACTCTGTACTCGTGGTTAAGGTCTTAACTCTTACTCTGGCATCATGTTTAAGGTCTTAACTCTTACTCTGGACTAATGGTTAAGGTCTTAACTCTTACTCTGGACTAATGGTTAAGGTCTGAACTCTTACTCTGGACTAATGGTTAAGGTCTTAACTCTTACTCTGGACTAATGGTTAAGGTCTTAACTCTTACTCTGGACTAATGGTTAAGGTCTTAGACTCTTACTCTCGACTAATGGTTAAGGTCTTAACTCTTACTCTGGCATCATGGTTAAGGTCTTAGACTCTTACTCTGGACTAATGGTTAAGGTCTTAACTCATACTCTGGACTTATGGTTAAGGTCTTAACTCTTACTCTGGCATCATGGTTAAGGTCTTAACTCTGACTCTGGACTAATGGTTAAGGTATTAACTCTTACTCTGGCATCAAGGTTGAGGTCTTAACTCTTACTCTGGACTAATGGTTAAGGTCTTAACTCTTACTCTGGACTAATGGTTAAGGTCTTAACTCTTACTCTGGACTAATGGTTAAGGTCTTAACTCTTACTCTGGCATCATGTTTAAGGTCTTAGACTCTTACTCTGGCATCAAGGTTAAGGTCTTAACTCTTACTCTGGCATCATGGTTAAGGTCTTAACTCTTACTCTGGACTAATGGTTAAGGTCTGAACTCTTACTCTGGACTAATGGTTAAGGTCTTAACTTTTACTCTGGACTAATGGTTAAGGTCTTAACTCTTACTCTGGACTAATGGTTAAGGTCTTAGACTCTTACTCTCGACTAATGGTTAAGGTCCTAACTCTTACTCTGGCATCATGGTTAAGGTCTTAGACTCTTACTCTGGACTAATGGTTAAGGTCTTAACTCATACTCTGGACTAATGGTTAAGGTCTTAGACTCTTACTCTGGACTAATGGTTAAGGTCTTAACTCATACTCTGGACTAATGGTTAAGGTCTTAGACTCTTACTCTGGACTAATGGTTAAGGTCTTAACTCTTACTCTGGACTAATGGTTAAGGTCTTGACTCTTACTCTGGACTAATGGTTAAGGTCTTAACTCTTACTCTGGCATCATGGTTAAGGTCTTAACTCTTACTCTGGACTAATGGTTAAGGTCTTAACTCTAACTCTTGACTAATGGTTAAGGTCTTAACTCTTACTCCGGACTAATGGTTAAGGTCTTAGACTCTTACGCTGGCATCATGGTTAAGGTCTTAACTCTTACTCTGGCATCATCGTTAAGGTCTTAACTCTTACTCTGGCATCATGGTTAAGGTCTTAACTCTTACTCTGGACTAATGGTTAAGGTCTTAACTCTTACTCTTGCATCATGGTTAAGGTCTTAGACTCTTACTCTGGACTAATGGTTAAGGTCTTAACTCTTACTCTGGGCTAATGGTTAAGGTCTTAACTCTTACTCTGGACTAATTTTTAAGGTCTTATCTCCTCCTCTAGACTAATGGTTAAGGTCTTAGACTCTTACTCTGGCATCATGGATAAGGTCTTAGACTCTTACTCTGGACTACTGGTTAATGTCTTAGCTCTTACTCTGGCATCATGGTTAAGGTCTTAACTCTCTCTCTGGCATCATTGTTAAGGTCTTAACTCTTACTCTGTACTCATGGTTAAGGTCTTAACTCTTACTCTGGCTTCATGGTTAAGGTCTTAACTCTTACTCTGGACTAATGGTTAAAGTCTTAACTCTTACTCTGGGCTAATGGTTAAGGTCTTAACTCTTACTCTGGCATCATGGTTAAGGTCTTAACTCTTACTCTGGCATCATGGTTAAGGTCTTAACTCTTACTCTGGACTAATGGTTAAGGTCTTAACTCTTACTCTGGCATCATCGTTAAGGTCTTAACACTTACTCTGGCATCATGGTTAAGGTCTTAACTCTTACTCTGGACTAATAGTTAAGGTCTTAACTCTTACTCTGGACTAATGGTTAAGGTATTAACTCTTACTCTGGCATCATGGTTAAGGTCTTAACTCTGGCATCATGGTTAAGGTCTTAACTCTTACTCTGGACTAATGGTTAAGGTCTTAACTCTTACTCTGGCATCGTGGTTAAGGTCTTAGACTCATACTATGGCATCATGGTTAAGGTCTTAACTCTTACTCTGGACTAATGGTTAAGGTCTTAACTCTTACTCTGGCATCATGGTTAAGGTCTTAACTCTTACTCTGGACTAATGGTTAAGGTCTTAACTGTTACTCTGGCATCATGGTTAAGGTCTTAGACTCTTACTCTGGACTACTGGTTAAGGTCTTAACTCTTACTCTGGCATCATGGTTAAGGTCTTAACTCTTATTCTGGACTAATAATTAAGGTCTTACACTCTTACTCTGGACTAATGGTTAAGGTCTTAACTCTTTCTCTGGGCTAATGGTTAAGGTCTTAGACTCTTACTCTGGCATCATGGTTAAGGTCTTAGACTCTTACTCTGGCATCAAGGTTAAGGTCTTAACTCTTACTCTGGCATCATGGTTAAGGTCTTAACTCTTACTTTGGACTAATGGTTAAGGTCTGAACTCTTACTCTGGACTAATGGTTAAGGTCTTAACTCTTACTCTGGACTAATGGTTAAGGTCTTAACTCTTACTCTGGACTAATGGTTAAGGTCTTAACTCATACTCTGGACTAATGGTTAAGGTCTTAACTCTTACTCTGGCATCATGGTTAAGGTCTTAACTCTTACTCTGTACTCGTGGTTAAGGTCTTAACTCTTACTCTGGCATCATGTTTAAGGTCTTAACTCTTACTCTGGACTAATGGTTAAGGTCTTAACTCTTACTCTGGACTAATGGTTAAGGTCTTAACTCTTACTCTGGCATCATGGTTAAGGTCTTAACTCTTACTCTGGACTAATGGTTAAGGTCTTAACTCTTACTCTGGACTAATGGTTAAGGTCTTAACTCTTACTCTGGCATCATGGTTCAGGTCTTAGACTCTTACTCTGGACTAATGGTTAAGGTCTTAACTCTTACTCTGGCATCATGGTTAAGGTCTTAACTCTTACTCTGGACTAATGGTTAAGGTCTTAGACTCTTACTCTGGACTAATGGTTAAGGTCTTAACTCTTTCTCTGGGCTAATGGTTAAGGTCTGAGACTCTTACTCTGGCATCATGGTTAAGGTCTTAGACTCTTACTCTGGCATCAAGGTTAAGGTCTTAACTCTTACTCTGGCATCATGGTTAAGGTCTTAACTCTTACTCTGGACTAATGGTTAAGGTCTGAACTCTTACTCTGGACTAATGGTTAAGGTCTTAACTCTTACTCTGGACTAATGGTTAAGGTCTTAGACTCTTACTCTCGACTTATGGTTAAGGTCTTAACTTTTACTCTCGCATCATGGTTAAGGTCTTAGACTCTTACTCTGGACTAATGGTTAAGGTCTTAACTCATACTCTGGACTTATGGTTAAGGTCTTAACTCTTACTCTGGCATCATGGTTAAGGTCTTAACTCTTACTCTGGACTAATGGTTAAGGTATTAACTCTTACTCTGGCATCAAGGTTGAGGTCTTAACTCTTACTCTGGACTAATGGTTAAGGTCTTAACTCTTACTCTGGCATCATGGTTAAGGTCTTAACTCTCACTCTGGCATCATGGTTAAGGTCTTAACTCTTACTCTGTACACATGGTTAAGGTCTTCACTCTTACTCTGACATCATGGTTAAGGTCTTAACTCTTACTCTGGACTAATGGTTAAGGTCTTAACTCTTACTCTGGACTAAGGGTTAAGGTCTTAACTCTTACTCTGGCATCAAGGTTAAGGTCTTAACTCTTACTCTGGCATCATGGTTAAGGTCTTAACTCTTACTCTGGACTAATGGTTAAGGTCTGAACTCTTACTCTGGACTAATGGTTAAGGTCTTAACTTTTACTCTGGACTAATGGTTAAGGTCTTAACTCTTACTCTGGACTAATGGTTAAGGTCTTAGACTCTTACTCTCGACTAATGGTTAAGGTCCTAACTCTTACTCTGGCATCATGGTTAAGGTCTTAGACTCTTACTCTGGACTAATGGTTAAGGTCTTAACTCATACTCTGGACTAATGGTTAAGGTCTTAGACTCTTACTCTGGACTAATGGTTAAGGTCTTAACTCATACTCTGGACTAATGGTTAAGGTCTTAGACTCTTACTCTGGGCTAATGGTTAAGGTCTTAACTCTTACTCTGGACTAATGGTTAAGGTCTTGACTCTTACTCTGGACTAATGGTTAAGGTCTTAACTCTTACTCTGGCATCATGGTTAAGGTCTTAACTCTTACTCTGGACTAATGGTTAAGGTCTTAACTCTAACTCTTGACTAATGGTTAAGGTCTTAACTCTTACTCCGGACTAATGGTTAAGGTCTTAGACTCTTACGCTGGCATCATGGTTAAGGTCTTAACTCTTACTCTGGCATCATCGTTAAGGTCTTAACTCTTACTCTGGCATCATGGTTAAGGTCTTAACTCTTACTCTGGACTAATGGTTAAGGTCTTAACACTTACTCTGGCATCATGGTTAAGGTCTTAGACTCTTACTCTGGACTAATGGTTAAGGTCTTAACTCTTACTCTGGGCTAATGGTTAAGGTCTTAACTCTTACTCTGGACTAATTTTTAAGGTCTTATCTCCTCCTCTAGACTAATGGTTAAGGTCTTAGACTCTTACTCTGGCATCATGGATAAGGTCTTAGACTCTTACTCTGGACTACTGGTTAATGTCTTAGCTCTTACTCTGGCATCATGGTTAAGGTCTTAACTCTCTCTCTGGCATCATTGTTAAGGTCTTAACTCTTACTCTGTACTCATGGTTAAGGTCTTAACTCTTACTCTGGCTTCATGGTTAAGGTCTTAACTCTTACTCTGGACTAATGGTTAAAGTCTTAACTCTTACTCTGGACTAATGGTTAAGGTCTTAACTCTTACTCTGGCATCATGGTTAAGGTCTTAACTCTTACTCTGGCATCATGGTTAAGGTCTTAACTCTTACTCTGGACTAATGGTTAAGGTCTTAACTCTTACTCTGGCATCATCGTTAAGGTCTTAACACTTACTCTGGCATCATGGTTAAGGTCTTAACTCTTACTCTGGACTAATAGTTAAGGTCTTAACTCTTACTCTGGACTAATGGTTAAGGTATTAACTCTTACTCTGGCATCATGGTTAAGGTCTTAACTCTGGCATCATGGTTAAGGTCTTAACTCTTACTCTGGACTAATGGTTAAGGTCTTAACTCTTACTCTGGCATCATGGTTAAGGTCTTAGACTCATACTATGGCATCATGGTTAAGGTCTTAACTCTTACTCTGGACTAATGGTTAAGGTCTTAACTCTTACTCTGGCATCATGGTTAAGGTCTTAACTCTTACTCTGGACTAATGGTTAAGGTCTTAACTGTTACTCTGGCATCATGGTTAAGGTCTTAGACTCTTACTCTGGACTACTGGTTAAGGTCTTAACTCTTACTCTGGCATCATGGTTAAGGTCTTAACTCTTATTCTGGACTAATAATTAAGGTCTTACACTCTTACTCTGGACTAATGGTTAAGGTCTTAACTCTTTCTCTGGGCTAATGGTTAAGGTCTTAGACTCTTACTCTGGCATCATGGTTAAGGTCTTAGACTCTTACTCTGGCATCAAGGTTAAGGTCTTAACTCTTACTCTGGCATCATGGTTAAGGTCTTAGCTCTTACTTTGGACTAATGGTTAAGGTCTGAACTCTTACTCTGGACTAATGGTTAAGGTCTTAACTCTTACTCTGGACTAATGGTTAAGGTCTTAACTCTTACTCTGGACTAATGGTTAAGGTCTTAACTCATACTCTGGACTAATGGTTAAGGTCTTAACTCTTACTCTGGCATCATGGTTAAGGTCTTAACTCTTACTCTGTACTCGTGGTTAAGGTCTTAACTCTTACTCTGGCATCATGTTTAAGGTCTTAACTCTTACTCTGGACTAATGGTTAAGGTCTTAACTCTTACTCTGGACTAATGGTTAAGGTCTTAACTCTTACTCTGGCATCATGGTTAAGGTCTTAACTCTTACTCTGGACTAATGGTTAAGGTCTTAACTCTTACTCTGGACTAATGGTTAAGGTCTTAACTCTTACTCTGGCATCATGGTTCAGGTCTTAGACTCTTACTCTGGACTAATGGTTAAGGTCTTAACTCTTACTCTGGCATCATGGTTAAGGTCTTAACTCTTACTCTGGACTAATGGTTAAGGTCTTAGACTCTTACTCTGGACTAATGGTTAAGGTCTTAACTCTTTCTCTGGGCTAATGGTTAAGGTCTGAGACTCTTACTCTGGCATCATGGTTAAGGTCTTAGACTCTTACTCTGGCATCAAGGTTAAGGTCTTAACTCTTACTCTGGCATCATGGTTAAGGTCTTAACTCTTACTCTGGACTAATGGTTAAGGTCTGAACTCTTACTCTGGACTAATGGTTAAGGTCTTAACTCTTACTCTGGACTAATGGTTAAGGTCTTAGACTCTTACTCTCGACTTATGGTTAAGGTCTTAACTTTTACTCTCGCATCATGGTTAAGGTCTTAGACTCTTACTCTGGACTAATGGTTAAGGTCTTAACTCATACTCTGGACTTATGGTTAAGGTCTTAACTCTTACTCTGGCATCATGGTTAAGGTCTTAACTCTTACTCTGGACTAATGGTTAAGGTATTAACTCTTACTCTGGCATCAAGGTTGAGGTCTTAACTCTTACTCTGGACTAATGGTTAAGGTCTTAACTCTTACTCTGGCATCATGGTTCAGGTCTTAACACTTACTCTGGATTAATGGTTAAGGTCTTAACTCTTACTCTGGCATCATTGTTAAGGTCTTAACTCTTACTCTGGCATCATGGTTAAGGTCTTAGACTCTTACTCTGGACTAATGGTTAAGGTATTAACTCTTACTCTGGCATCAAGGTTGAGGTCTTAACTCTTACTCTGGACTAATGGTTAAGGTCTTAACTCTTACTCTGGCATCATGGTTAAGGTCTTAACACTTACTCTGGATTAATGGTTAAGGTCTTAACTCTTACTCTGGCATCATTGTTAAGGTCTTAACTCTTACTCTGGTATCATGGTTAAGGTCTTAGACTCTTACTCTGGATTAATGGTTAAGGTCTTAACTCTTACTCTGGCATCATTGTTAAGGTCTTAACTATTACTCTGGCATCATGGTTAAGGTCTTAGACTCTTACTCTGGACTAATGGTTACGGTCTTAACTCTTACTCTGGACTAATGGTTAAGGTCTTAACTCTTACTCTGGCATCATCGTTAAGGTCTTAACTCTTACTCTGGCATCATTAGGGATCAGGTCTTAACTCTTACTCTGGATTAATAGCTAAGGTCTTAACTCTTACTCTGGACTAATGGTTAAGGTCTTAACTCTTACTCTGGCATCATGGTTAAGGTCTTAACTCTGGCATCATGGTTAAGGTCTTAACTCTTACTCTGGACTAATGGTTAAGGTCTTAACTCTTACTCTGGCATCATGGTTAAGGTCTTAGACTCATACTCTGGACTAATGGTTAAGGTCTTAACTCTTACTCTGGCATCATGGTTAAGGTCTTAACTCTTACTCTGGCATCGTGGTTAAGGTCTTAACTCTTACTCTGGGCTAATGATTAAGGTCTTAACTCTTACTCTGGACTAACGGTTAAGGTCTTATCTCTTACTCTGGACTAATGGTTAAGGTCTTAGACTCTTACTCTGGCCTCATGGATAAGGTCTTAGACTCTTACTCTGGACTACTGGTTAATGTCTTAACTCTTACTCTGGCGTCATGGTTAAGGTCTTAACTCTCACTCTGGCATCATGGTTAAGGTCTTAACTCTTACTCTGTACTCATGGTTAAGGTCTTAACTCTTACTCTGGCATCATGGTTAAGGTCTTAACTCTCACTCTGGCATCATGGTTAAGGTCCTAACTCTTACTCTGTACTCATGGTTAAGGTCTTAACTCTTACTCTGGCATCATGGTTAAGGTCTTAACTCTTACTCTGGACTAATGGTTAAGGTCTTAACTCTTACTCTGGACTAATGGTTAAGGTCTTAGACTCTTACTCTGGCATCATGAATAAGGTCTTATACTCTTACTCTGGACTACTGTTTAATGTCTTAACTCTTACTCTGGCATCATTTTTAAGGTCTTAACTCTTACTCTGGACTAATGGTTAAGGTCTTAACTCTTACTCTGGCATCATGGTTAAGGTCTTAACTCTTACTCTGGACTAATGGTTAAGGTCTTAACTCTTACTCTGGACTAATGGTTAAGGTCTTAACTCTTACTCTGGCATCATGTTTAAGGTCTTAGACTCTTACTCTGGCATCAAGGTTAAGGTCTTAACTCTTACTCTGGCATCATGGTTAAGGTCTTAACTCTTACTCTGGACTAATGGTTAAGGTCTGAACTCTTACTCTGGACTAATGGTTAAGGTCTTAACTTTTACTCTGGACTAATGGTTAAGGTCTTAACTCTTACTCTGGACTAATGGTTAAGGTCTTAGACTCTTACTCTCGACTAATGGTTAAGGTCCTAACTCTTACTCTGGCATCATGGTTAAGGTCTTAGACTCTTACTCTGGACTAATGGTTAAGGTCTTAACTCATACTCTGGACTAATGGTTAAGGTCTTAGACTCTTACTCTGGACTAATGGTTAAGGTCTTAACTCTTACTCTGGACTAATGGTTAAGGTCTTAACTCTTACTCTGGACTAATGGTTAAGGTCTTAACTCTTACTCTGGCATCATGGTTAAGGTCTTAACTCTTACTCTGGACTAATGGTTAATGTCTTAACTCTAACTCTTGACTAATGGTTAAGGTCTTAACTCCTACTCCGGACTAATGGTTAAGGTCTTAGACTCTTACGCTGGCATCATGGTTAAGGTCTTAACTCTTACTCTGGCATCATCGTTAAGGTGTTAACTCTTACTCTGGCATCATGGTTAAGGTCTTAACTCTTACTCTGGACTAATGGTTAAGGTCTTAACTCTTACTCTGGCATCATGGTTAAGGTCTTAGACTCTTACTCTGGACTAATGGTTAAGGTCTTAACTCTTACTCTGGGCTAATGGTTAAGGTCTTAACTCTTACTCTGGACTAATGGTTAAGGTCTTATCTCCTCCTCTAGACTAATGGTTAAGGTCTTAGACTCTTACTCTGGCATCATGGATAAGGTCTTAGACTCTTACTCTGGACTACTGGTTAATGTCTTAGCTCTTACTCTGGCATCATGGTTAAGGTCTTAACTCTCTCTCTGGCATCATTGTTAAGGTCTTAACTCTTACTCTGTACTCATGGTTAAGGTCTTAACTCTTACTCTGGCTTCATGGTTAAGGTCTTAACTCTTACTCTGGACTAATGGTTAAGGTCTTAACTCTTACTCTGGACTAATGGTTAAGGTCTTAACTCTTACTCTGGCATCATGGTTAAGGTCTTAACTCTCACTCTGGCATCATGGTTAAGGTCTTAACTCTTACTCTGGACTAATGGTTAAGGTCTTAACTCTTACTCTGGCATCATCGTTAAGGTCTTAACACTTACTCTGGCATCATGGTTAAGGTCTTAACTCTTACTCTGGACTAATAGTTAAGGTCTTAACTCTTACTCTGGACTAATGGTTAAGGCATTAACTCTTACTCTGGCATCATGGTTAAGGTCTCAACTCTGGCATCATGGTTAAGGTCTTAACTCTTACTCTGGACTAATGGTTAAGGTCTTAACTCTTACTCTGGCATCATGGTTAAGGTCTTAGACTCATACTATGGCATTATGGTTAAGGTCTTAACTCTTACTCTGGACTAATGGTTAAGGTCTTAACTCTTACTCTGGCATCATGGTTAAGGTCTTAACTCTTACTCTGGACTAATGGTTAAGGTCTTAACTCTTACTCTGGCATCATGGTTAAGGTCTTAGACTCTTACTCTGGACTAATGGTTAAGGTCTTAACTCTTACTCTGGCATCATGGTTAAGGTCTTAACTCTTACTCTGGACTAATGATTAAGGTCTTAGACTCTTACTCTGGACTAATGGTTAAGGTCTTAACTCTTTCTCTGGGCTAATTGTTAAGGTCTTAGACTCTTACTCTGGCATCATGGTTAAGGTCTTAGACTCTTACTCTGGCATCACGGTTAAGGTCTTAACTCTTACTCTGGCATCATGGTTAAGGTCTTATCTCTTACTTTGGACTGATGGTTAAGGTCTGAACTCTTACTCTGGACTAATGGTTAAGGTCTTAACTCTTACTCTGGACTAATGGTTAAGGTCTTAACTCTTACTCTGGACTAATGGTTAAGGTCTTAACTCATACTCTGGACTAATGGTTAAGGTCTTAACTCTTACTCTGGCATCATGGTTAAGGTCTTAACTCTTACTCTGTACTCGTGGTTAAGGTCTTAACTCTTACTCTGGCATCATGTTTAAGGTCTTAACTCTTACTCTGGACTAATGGTTAAGGTCTTAACTCTTACTCTGGACTAATGGTTAAGGTCTTAACTCTTACTCTGGCATCATGGTTAAGGTCTTAACTCTTACTCTGGACTAATGGTTAAGGTCTTAACTCTTACTCTGGACTAATGGTTAAGGTCTTAACTCTTACTCTGGCATCATGGTTCAGGTCTTAGACTCTTACTCTGGACTAATGGTTAAGGTCTTAACTCTTACTCTGGCATCATGGTTAAGGTCTTAACTCTTACTCTGGACTAATGGTTAAGGTCTTAGACTCTTACTCTGGACTAATGGTTAAGGTCTTAACTCTTTCTCTGGGCTAATGGTTAAGGTCTTAGACTCTTACTCTGGCATCATGGTTAAGGTCTTAGACTCTTACTCTGGCATCAAGGTTAAGGTCTTAACTCTTACTCTGGCATCATGGTTAAGGTCTTAACTCTTACTCTGGACTAATGGTTAAGGTCTGAACTCTTACTCTGGACTTTGGTTAAGGTCTTAACTCTTACTCTGGACTAATGGTTAAGGTCTTATCTCTTACTCTGGACTAATGGTTAAGGTCTTAGACTCTTACTCTGGCATCATGGATAAGGTCTTAGACTCTTACTCTGGACTACTGGTTAATGTCTTAACTCTTACTCTGGCGTCATGGTTAAGGTCTTAACTCTCACTCTGGCATCATGGTTAAGGTCTTAACTCTTACTCTGTACTCATGGTTAAGGTCTTAACTCTTACTCTGGCATCATGGTTAAGGTCTTAACTCTCACTCTGGCATCATGGTTAAGGTCCTAACTCTTACTCTGTACTCATGGTTAAGGTCTTAACTCTTACTCTGGCATCATGGTTAAGGTCTTAACTCTTACTCTGGACTAATGGTTAAGGTCTTAACTCTTACTCTGGACTAATGGTTAAGGTCTTAGACTCTTACTCTGGCATCATGAATAGGGTCATAGACTCTTACTCTGGACTACTGGTTAATGTCTTAACTCTTACTCTGGCATCATGGTTAAGGTCTTAACTCTTACTCTGGACTAATGGTTAAGGTCTTAACTCTTACTCTGGCATCATGGTTAAGGTCTTAACTCTTACTCTGGACTAATGGTTAAGGTCTTAACTCTTACTCTGGACTAATGGTTAAGGTCTTAACTCTTACTCTGGCATCATGTTTAAGGTCTTAGACTCTTACTCTGGCATCAAGGTTAAGGTCTTAACTCTTACTCTGGCATCATGGTTAAGGTCTTAACTCTTACTCTGGACTAATGGTTAAGGTCTGAACTCTTACTCTGGACTAATGGTTAAGGTCTTAACTTTTACTCTGGACTAATGGTTAAGGTCTTAACTCTTACTCTGGACTAATGGTTAAGGTCTTAGACTCTTACTCTCGACTAATGGTTAAGGTCCTAACTCTTACTCTGGCATCATGGTTAAGGTCTTAGACTCTTACTCTGGACTAATGGTTAAGGTCTTAACTCATACTCTGGACTAATGGTTAAGGTCTTAAACTCTTACTCTGGACTAATGGTTAAGGTCTTAACTCTTACTCTGGACTAATGGTTAAGGTCTTAACTCTTACTCTGGACTAATGGTTAAGGTCTTAACTCTTACTCTGGCATCATGGTTAAGGTCTTAACTCTTACTCTGGACTAATGGTTAATGTCTTAACTCTAACTCTTGACTAATGGTTAAGGTCTTAACTCCTACTCCGGACTAATGGTTAAGGTCTTAGACTCTTACGCTGGCATCATGGTTAAGGTCTTAACTCTTACTCTGGCATCATCGTTAAGGTGTTAACTCTTACTCTGGCATCATGGTTAAGGTCTTAACTCTTACTCTGGACTAATGGTTAAGGTCTTAACTCTTACTCTGGCATCATGGTTAAGGTCTTAGACTCTTACTCTGGACTAATGGTTAAGGTCTTAACTCTTACTCTGGGCTAATGGTTAAGGTCTTAACTCTTACTCTGGACTCATGGTTAAGGTCTTATCTCCTCCTCTAGACTAATGGTTAAGGTCTTAGACTCTTACTCTGGCATCATGGATAAGGTCTTAGACTCTTACTCTGGACTACTGGTTAATGTCTTAGCTCTTACTCTGGCATCATGGTTAAGGTCTTAACTCTCTCTCTGGCATCATTGTTAAGGTCTTAACTCTTACTCTGTACTCATGGTTAAGGTCTTAACTCTTACTCTGGCTTCATGGTTAAGGTCTTAACTCTTACTCTGGACTAATGGTTAAGGTCTTAACTCTTACTCTGGACTAATGGTTAAGGTCTTAACTCTTACTCTGGCATCATGGTTAAGGTCTTAACTCTTACTCTGGCATCATGGTTAAGGTCTTAACTCTTACTCTGGACTAATGGTTAAGGTCTTAACTCTTACTCTGGCATCATCGTTAAGGTCTTAACACTTACTCTGGCATCATGGTTAAGGTCTTAACTCTTACTCTGGATTAATAGTTAAGGTCTTAACTCTTACTCTGGACTAATGGTTAAGGCATTAACTCTTACTCTGGCATCATGGTTAAGGTCTCAACTCTGGCATCATGGTTAAGGTCTTAACTCTTACTCTGGACTAATGGTTAAGGTCTTAACACTTACTCTGGCATCATGGTTAAGGTCTTAGACTCATACTATGGCATTATGGTTAAGGTCTTAACTCTTACTCTGAACTAATGGTTAAGGTCTTAACTCTTACTCTGGCATCATGGTTCAGGTCTTAGACTCTTACTCTGGACTAATGGTTAAGGTCTTAGTCTCTTACTCTGGCATCATGGTTAAGGTCTTAACTCTTACTCTGAACTAATGGTTAAGGTCTTAACTCTTACTCTGGCATCATGGTTAAGTTCGTAACTCTTACTGTGGCCTATTGGTTAAGTTCCTAACTCTTACTCTGGCATCATGGTTAATGTCTTAACTCCTACTCTGGCATCATGGTTAAGGTCTTAACTCTTACTCTGGACTAATGGTTAAGGTCTTAACTCTTACTCTGGCATCATGGTTAAGGTCTTAACTCTTACTCTGGACTAATGGTTAAGGTCTTAACTCTTACTCTGGCATCATGGTTAAGGTCTTAGACTCTTACTCTGGACTAATGGTTAAGGTCTTAACTCTTACTCTGGCATCATGGTTAAGGTCTTAACTCTTACTCTGGACTAATGATTAAGGTCTTAGACTCTTACTCTGGACTAATGGTTAAGGTCTTAACTCTTTCTCTGGGCTAATGGTTAAGGTCTTAGACTCTTACTCTGGCATCATGGTTAAGGTCTTAGACTCTTACTCTGGCATCACGGTTAAGGTCTTAACTCTTACTCTGGCATCATGGTTAAGGTCTTATCTCTTACTTTGGACTGATGGTTAAGGTCTGAACTCTTACTCTGGACTAATGGTTAAGGTCTTAACTCTTACTCTGGACTAATGGTTAAGGTCTTAACTCTTACTCTGGACTAATGGTTAAGGTCTTAACTCATACTCTGGACTAATGGTTAAGGTCTTAACTCTTACTCTGGCATCATGGTTAAGGTCTTAACTCTTACTCTGTACTCGTGGTTAAGGTCTTAACTCTTACTCTGGCATCATGTTTAAGGTCTTAACTCTTACTCTGGACTAATGGTTAAGGTCTTAACTCTTACTCTGGACTAATGGTTAAGGTCTTAACTCTTACTCTGGCATCATGGTTAAGGTCTTAACTCTTACTCTGGACTAATGGTTAAGGTCTTAACTCTTACTCTGGACTAATGGTTAAGGTCTTAACTCTTACTCTGGCATCATGGTTCAGGTCTTAGACTCTTACTCTGGACTAATGGTTAAGGTCTTAACTCTTACTCTGGCATCATGGTTAAGGTCTTAACTCTTACTCTGGACTAATGGTTAAGGTCTTAGACTCTTACTCTGGACTAATGGGTAAGGTCTTAACTCTTTCTCTGGGCTAATGGTTAAGGTCTTAGACTCTTACTCTGGCATCATGGTTAAGGTCTTAGACTCTTACTCTGGCATCAAGGTTAAGGTCTTAACTCTTACTCTGGCATCATGGTTAAGGTCTTAACTCTTACTCTGGACTAATGGTTAAGGTCTGAACTCTTACTCTGGACTTTGGTTAAGGTCTTAACTCTTACTCTGGACTAATGGTTAAGGTCTTATCTCTTACTCTGGACTAATGGTTAAGGTCTTAGACTCTTACTCTGGCATCATGGATAAGGTCTTAGACTCTTACTCTGGACTACTGGTTAATGTCTTAACTCTTACTCTGGCGTCATGGTTAAGGTCTTAACTCTCACTCTGGCATCATGGTTAAGGTCTTAACTCTTACTCTGTACTCATGGTTAAGGTCTTAACTCTTACTCTGGCATCATGGTTAAGGTCTTAACTCTCACTCTGGCATCATGGTTAAGGTCCTAACTCTTACTCTGTACTCATGGTTAAGGTCTTAACTCTTACTCTGGCATCATGGTTAAGGTCTTAACTCTTACTCTGGACTAATAGTTAAGGTCTTAACTCTTACTCTGGACTAATGGTTAAGGTCTTAGACTCTTACTCTGGCATCATGAATAGGGTCATAGACTCTTACTCTGGACTACTGGTTAATGTCTTAACTCTTACTCTGGCATCATGGTTAAGGTCTTAACTCTCACTCTGGCATCATGGTTAAGGTCTTAACTCTTACTCTGTACACATGGTTAAGGTCTTCACTCTTACTCTGACATCATGGTTAAGGTCTTAACTCTTACTCTGGACTAATGGTTAAGGTCTTAACTCTTACTCTGGACTAATGGTTAAGGTCTTAACTCTTACTCTGGCATCATGGTTAAGGTCTTAACTCTTACTCTGGACTAATGGTTAAGGTCTTAACTCTTACTCTGGACTAATGGTTAAGGTCTTAACTCTTACTCTGGCATCATGTTTAAGGTCTTAGACTCTTACTCTGGCATCAAGGTTAAGGTCTTAACTCTTACTCTGGCATCATGGTTAAGGTCTTAACTCTTACTCTGGACTAATGGTTAAGGTCTGAACTCTTACTCTGGACTAATGGTTAAGGTCTTAACTTTTACTCTGGACTAATGGTTAAGGTCTTAACTCTTACTCTGGACTAATGGTTAAGGTCTTAGACTCTTACTCTTGACTAATGGTTAAGGTCCTAACTCTTACTCTGGCATCATGGTTAAGGTCTTAGACTCTTACTCTGGACTAATGGTTAAGGTCTTAACTCATACTCTGGACTAATGGTTAAGGTCTTAGACTCTTACTCTGGACTAATGGTTAAGGTCTTAACTCTTACTCTGGACTAATGGTTAAGGTCTTAACTCATACTCTGGACTAATGGTTAAGGTCTTAACTCTTACTCTGGCATCATGGTTAAGGTCTTAACTCTTACCCTGTACTCGTGGTTAAGGTCTTAACTCTTACTCTGGCATCATGTTTAAGGTCTTAACTCTTACTCTGGACTAATGGTTAAGGTATTAACTCTTACTCTGGACTAATGGTTAAGGTCTTAACTCTTACTCTGGCATCATGGTTAAGGTCTTAACTCTTACTCTGGACTAATGGTTAAGGTCTTAACTCTTACTCTGGCATCATGGTTAAGGTCTTAACTCTTACTCTGGACTAATGGTTAAGGTCTTAGACTCTTACTCTGGACTAATGGTTAAGGTCTTAACTCTTTCTCTGGGCTAATGGTTAAGGTCTTAGACTCTTACTCCGGCATCATGGTTAAGGTCTTAGACTCTTACTCTGGCATCAAGGTTAAGGTCTTAACTCTTACTCTGGCATCATGGTTAAGGTCTTAACTCTTACTCTGGACTAATGGTTAAGGTCTGAACTCTTACTCTGGACTAATGGTTAAGGTCTTAACTCTTACTCTGGACTAATGGTTAAGGTCTTAACTCTTACTCTGGACTAATGGTTAAGGTCTTAGACTCTTACTCTCGACTAATGGTTAAGGTCTTAACTCTTACTCTGGCATCATGGTTAAGGTCTTAGACTCTTACTCTGGACTAATGGTTAAGGTCTTAACTCATACTCTGGACTTATGGTTAAGGTCTTAACTCTTACTCTGGCATCATGGTTAAGGTCTTAACTCTTACTCTGGACTAATGGTTAAGGTATTAACTCTTACTCTGGCATCAAGGTTGAGGTCTTAACTCTTACTCTGGACTAATGGTTAAGGTCTTAACTCTTACTCTGGACTAATGGTTAAGGTCTTAACTCTTACTCTGGACTAATGGTTAATGTCTTAGACTCTTACTCTGGCATCATGAATAAGGTCTTAGACTCTTACTCTGGACTACTGGTTAATGTCTTAACTCTTACTCTTGCATCATGGTTAAGGTCTTAACTCTCACTCTGGCATCATGGTTAAGGTCTTAACTCTTACTCTGTACACATGGTTAAGGTCTTCACTCTTACTCTGACATCATGGTTAAGGTCTTAACTCTTACTCTGGACTAATGGTTAAGGTCTTAACTCTTACTCTGGACTAATGGTTAAGGTCTTAACTCTTACTCTGGCATCCTGGTTAAGGTCTTAACTCTTACTCTGGACTAATGGTTAAGGTCTTAACTCTTACTCTGGACTAATGGTTAAGGTCTTAACTCTTACTCTGGCATCATGTTTAAGGTCTTAGACTCTTACTCTGGTATCAAGGTTAAGGTCTTAACTCTTACTCTGGCATCATGGTTAAGGTCTTAACTCTTACTCTGGACTAATGGTTAAGGTCTGAACTCTTACTCTGGACTAATGGTTAAGGTCTTAACTTTTACTCTGGACTAATGGTTAAGGTCTTAACTCTTACTCTGGACTAATGGTTAAGGTCTTAGACTCTTACTCTCGACTAATGGTTAAGGTCCTAACTCTTACTCTGGCATCATGGTTAAGGTCTTAGACTCTTACTCTGGACTAATGGTTAAGGTCTTAACTCATACTCTGGACTAATGGTTAAGGTCTTAGACTCTTACTCTGGACTAATGGTTAAGGTCTTAACTCTTACTCTGGACTAATGGTTAAGGTCTTAACTCTTACTCTGGACTAATGGTTAAGGTCTTAACTCTTACTCTGGCATCATGGTTAAGGTCTTAACTCTTACTCTGGACTAATGGTTAAGGTCTTAACTCTAACTCTTGACTAATGGTTAAGGTCTTAACTCTTACTCCGGACTAATGGTTAAGGTCTTAGACTCTTACGCTGGCATCATGGTTAAGGTCTTAACTCTTACTCTGGCATCATCGTTAAGGTCTTAACTCTTACTCTGGCATCATGGTTAAGGTCTTAACTCTTACTCTGGACTAATGGTTAAGGTCTTAACTCTTACTCTGGCATCATGGTTAAGGTCTTAGACTCTTACTCTGGACTAATGGTTAAGGTCTTAACTCTTACTCTGGGCTAATGGTTAAGGTCTTAACTCTTACTCTGGACTAATGGTTAAGGTCTTATCTCCTCCTCTAGACTAATGGTTAAGGTCTTAGACTCTTACTCTGGCATCATGGATAAGGTCTTAGACTCTTACTCTGGACTACTGGTTAATGTCTTAGCTCTTACTCTGGCATCATGGTTAAGGTCTTAACTCTCTCTCTGGCATCATTGTTAAGGTCTTAACTCTTACTCTGTACTCATGGTTAAGGTCTTAACTCTTACTCTGGCTTCATGGTTAAGGTCTTAACTCTTACTCTGGACTAATGGTTAAAGTCTTAACTCTTACTCTGGACTAATGGTTAAGGTCTTAACTCTTACTCTGGCATCATGGTTAAGGTCTTAACTCTTACTCTGGACTAATGGTTAAGGTCTTAGACTCTTACTCTGGACTAATGGTTAAGGTCTTAACTCTTTCTCTGGGCTAATGGTTAAGGTCTTAGACTCTTACTCTGGCATCATGGTTAAGGTCTTAGACTCTTACTCTGGCATCAAGGTTAAGGTCGTAACTCTTACTCTGGCATCATGGTTAAGGTCTTAACTCTTACTCTGGACTAATGGTTAAGGTCTGAACTCTTACTCTGGACTAATGGTTAAGGTCTTAACTCTTACTCTGGACTAATGGTTAAGGTCTTAACTCTTACTCTGGACTAATGGTTAAGGTCTTAGACTCTTACTCTCGACTAATGGTTAAGGTCTTAACTCTTACTCTGGCATCATGGTTAAGGTCTTAGACTCTTACTCTGGACTAATGGTTAAGGTCTTAACTCATACTCTGGACTTATGGTTAAGGTCTTAACTCTTACTCTGGCATCATGGTTAAGGTCTTAACTCTTACTCTGGACTAATGGTTAAGGTATTAACTCTTACTCTGGCATCAAGGTTGAGGTCTTAACTCTTACTCTGGACTAATGGTTAAGGTCTTAACTCTTACTCTGGACTAATGGTTAAGGTCTTAACTCTTACTCTGGACTAATGGTTAAGGTCTTAGACTCTTACTCTGGCATCATGAATAAGGTCATAGACTCTTACTCTGGACTACTGGTTAATGTCTTAACTCTTACTCTTGCATCATGGTTAAGGTCTTAACTCTCACTCTGGCATCATGGTTAAGGTCTTAACTCTTACTCTGTACACATGGTTAAGGTCTTCAGTCTTACTCTGACATCATGGTTAAGGTCTTAATTCTTACTCTGGACTAATGGTTAAGGTCTTAACTCTTACTCTGGACTAATGGTTAAGGTCTTAACTCTTACTCTGGCATCATGGTTAAGGTCTTAACTCTTACTCTGGACTAATGGTTAAGGTCTTAACTCTTACTCTGGACTAATGGTTAAGGTCTTAACTCTTACTCTGGCATCATGTTTAAGGTCTTAGACTCTTACTCTGGCATCAAGGTTAAGGTCTTAACTCTTACTCTGGCATCATGGTTAAGGTCTTAACTCTTACTCTGGACTAATGGTTAAGGTCTGAACTCTTACTCTGGACTAATGGTTAAGGTCTTAACTTTTACTCTGGACTAATGGTTAAGGTCTTAACTCTTACTCTGGACTAATGGTTAAGGTCTTAGACTCTTACTCTCGACTAATGGTTAAGGTCCTAACTCTTACTATGGCATCATGGTTAAGGTCTTAGACTCTTACTCTGGACTAATGGTTAAGGTCTTAACTCATACTCTGGACTAATGGTTAAGGTCTTAGACTCTTACTCTGGACTAATGGTTAAGGTCTTAACTCTTACTCTGGACTAATGGTTAAGGTCTTAACTCTTACTCTGGACTAATGGTTAAGGTCTTAACTCTTACTCTGGCATCATGGTTAAGGTCTTAACTCTTACTCTGGACTAATGGTTAATGTCTTAACTCTAACTCTTGACTAATGGTTAAGGTCTTAACTCTTACTCCGGACTAATGGTTAAGGTCTTAGACTCTTACGCTGGCATCATGGTTAAGGTCTTAACTCTTACTCTGGCATCATCGTTAAGGTCTTAACTCTTACTCTGGCATCATGGTTAAGGTCTTAACTCTTACTCTGGACTAATGGTTAAGGTCTTAACTCTTACTCTGGCATCATGGTTAAGGTCTTAGACTCTTACTCTGGACTAATGGTTAAGGTCTTAACTCTTACTCTGGGCTAATGGTTAAGGTCTTAACTCTTACTCTGGACTAATGGTTAAGGTCTTATCTCCTCCTCTAGACTAATGGTTAAGGTCTTAGACTCTTACTCTGGCATCATGGATAAGGTCTTAGACTCTTACTCTGGACTACTGGTTAATGTCTTAGCTCTTACTCTGGCATCATGGTTAAGGTCTTAACTCTCTCTCTGGCATCATTGTTAAGGTCTTAACTCTTACTCTGTACTCATGGTTAAGGTCTTAACTCTTACTCTGGCTTCATGGTTAAGGTCTTAACTCTTACTCTGGACTAATGGTTAAAGTCTTAACTCTTACTCTGGACTAATGGTTAAGGTCTTAACTCTTACTCTGGCATCATGGTTAAGGTCTTAACTCTTACTCTGGCATCATGGTTAAGGTCTTAACTCTTACTCTGGACTAATGGTTAAGGTCTTAACTCTTACTCTGGCATCATCGTTAAGGTCTTAACACTTACTCTGGCATCATGGTTAAGGTCTTAACTCTTACTCTGGACTAATAGTTTAGGTCTTAACTCTTACTCTGGACTAATGGTTAAGGTATTAACTCTTACTCTGGCATCATGGTTAAGGTCTTAACTCTGGCATCATGGTTAAGGTCTTAACTCTTACTCCGGACTAATGGTTAAGGTCTTAGACTCTTACGCTGGCATCATGGTTAAGGTCTTAACTCTTACTCTGGCATCATCGTTAAGGTCTTAACTCTTACTCTGGCATCATGGTTAAGGTCTTAACTCTTACTCTGGACTAATGGTTAAGGTCTTAACTCTTACTCTGGCATCATGGTTAAGGTCTTAGACTCTTACTCTGGACTAATGGTTAAGGTCTTAACTCTTACTCTGGGCTAATGGTTAAGGTCTTAACTCTCACTCTGGCATCATGGTTAAGGTCTTAACTCTTACTCTGTACACATGGTTAAGGTCTTCAGTCTTACTCTGACATCCGGGTTAAGGTCTTAACTCTTACTCTGGACTAATGGTTAAGGTCTTAACTCTTACTCTGGACTAATGGTTAAGGTCTTAACTCTTACTCTGGCATCATGGTTAAGGTCTTAACTCTTACTCTGGACTAATGGTTAAGGTCTTAACTCTTACTCTGGACTAATGGTTAAGGTCTTAACTCTTACTCTGGCATCATGTTTAAGGTCTTAAACTCTTACTCTGGCATCAAGGTTAAGGTCTTAACTCTTACTCTGGCATCATGGTTAAGGTCTTAACTCTTACTCTGGACTAATGGTTAAGGTCTGAACTCTTACTCTGGACTAATGGTTAAGGTCTTAACTTTTACTCTGGACTAATGGTTAAGGTCTTAACTCTTACTCTGGACTAATGGTTAAGGTCTTAGACTCTTACTCTCGACTAATGGTTAAGGTCCTAACTCTTACTATGGCATCATGGTTAAGGTCTTAGACTCTTACTCTGGACTAATGGTTAAGGTCTTAACTCATACTCTGGACTAATGGTTAAGGTCTTAGACTCTTACTCTGGACTAATGGTTAAGGTCTTAACTCTTACTCTGGACTAATGGTTAAGGTCTTAACTCTTACTCTGGACTAATGGTTAAGGTCTTAACTCTTACTCTGGCATCATGGTTAAGGTCTTAACTCTTACTCTGGACTAATGGTTAAGGTCTTAACTCTAACTCTTGACTAATGGTTAAGGTCTTAACTCTTACTCCGGACTAATGGTTAAGGTCTTAGACTCTTACGCTGGCATCATGGTTAAGGTCTTAACTCTTACTCTGGCATCATCGTTAAGGTCTTAACTCTTACTCTGGCATCATGGTTAAGGTCTTAACTCTTACTCTGGACTAATGGTTAAGGTCTTAACTCTTACTCTGGCATCATGGTTAAGGTCTTAGACTCTTACTCTGGACTAATGGTTAAGGTCTTAACTCTTACTCTGGGCTAATGGTTAAGGTCTTAACTCTTACTCTGGACTAATGGTTAAGTTCTTATCTCCTCCTCTAGACTAATGGTTAAGGTCTTAGACTCTTACTCTGGCATCATGGATAAGGTCTTAGACTCTTACTCTGGACTACTGGTTAATGTCTTAGCTCTTACTCTGGCATCATGGTTAAGGTCTTAACTCTCTCTCTGGCATCATTGTTAAGGTCTTAACTCTTACTCTGTACTCATGGTTAAGGTCTTAACTCTTACTCTGGCTTCATGGTTAAGGTCTTAACTCTTACTCTGGACTAATGTTTAAAGTCTTAACTCTTACTCTGGACTAATGGTTAAGGTCTTAACTCTTACTCTGGCATCATGGTTAAGGTCTTAACTCTTACTCTGGCATCATGGTTAAGGTCTTAACTCTTACTCTGGACTAATGGTTAAGGTCTTAACTCTTACTCTGGCATCATTGTTAAGGTCTTAACACTTACTCTGGCATCATGGTTAAGGTCTTAACTCTTACTCTGGACTAATAGTAGGCCTGGGCGGTAAAATCCGTTCCGCTCGCGGAATTTGCGGAATTTGGGTAATTTCGCGTTCCGCGGAGAACGCGAAATTGCCCAAAAATCTGCATTCCGCGACTTCGCGAAATTTTTGGCTTGTTCGCGTTCTCAATATGCGTGTTCGCGAGATATTTCAACCCGAGCACGCAAACAGCGATCGCGAACAGGAAAAAAGTATCGCGAACAAGCAATTCCGCGTGTTCGCGGAATTTCTGCGTGTTCGCGGAGATTTTTACCGTTTCGCGGAGATTTGCGTAACGCGATTGCGCAAATTCCGCCCACCCCTAACTAATAGTTTAGGTCTTAACTCTTACTCTGGACTAATGGTTAAGGTATTAACTCTTACTCTGGCATCATGGTTAAGGTCTTAACTCTGGCATCATGGTTAAGGTCTTAACTCTTACTCTGGACTAATGGTTAAGGTCTTAACTCTTACTCTGGCATCATGGTTAAGGTCTTAGACTCATACTATGGCATCATGGTTAAGGTCTTAACTCTTACTCTGGACTAATGGTTAAGGTCTTACCTCTTACTCTGGCATCATGGTTAAGGTCTTAACTCTTACTCTGGACTAATGGTTAAGGTCTTAACTCTTACTCTGGCATCATGGTTAAGGTCTTAGACTCTTACTCTGGACTAATGGTTAAGGTCTTAACTCTTACTCTGGCATCATGGTTAAGGTCTTAACTCTTACTCTGGACTAATGATTAAGGTCTTAGACTCTTACTCTGGACTAATGGTTAAGGTCTTAACTCTTTCTCTGGGCTAATGGTTAAGGTCTTAGACTCTTACTCTGGCATCATGGTTAAGGTCTTAGACTCTTACTCTGGCATCAAGGTTAAGGTCTTAACTCTTACTCTGGCATCATGGTTAACGTCTTAACTCTTACTTTGGACTAATGGTTAAGGTCTGAACTCTTACTCTGGACTAATGGTTAAGGTCTTAACTCTTACTCTGGACTAATGGTTAAGGTCTTAACTCTTACTCTGGACTAATGGTTAAGGTCTTAACTCATACTCTGGACTAATGGTTAAGGTCTTAACTCTTACTCTGGCATCATGGTTAAGGTCTTAACTCTTACTCTGTACTCGTGGTTAAGGTCTTAACTCTTACTCTGGCATCATGTTTAAGGTCTTAATTCTTACTCTGGACTAATGGTTAAGGTCTTAACTCTTACTCTGGACTAATGGTTAAGGTCTTAACTCTTACTCTGGCATCATGGTTAAGGTCTTAACTCTTACTCTGGACTAATGGTTAAGGTCTTAACTCTTACTCTGGACTAATGGTTAAGGTCTTAACTCTTACTCTGGCATCATGGTTCAGGTCTTAGACTCTTACTCTGGACTAATGGTTAAGGTCTTAACTCTTACTCTGGCATCATGGTTAAGGTCTTAACTCTTACTCTGGACTAATGGTTAAGGTCTTAGACTCTTACTCTGGACTAATGGTTAAGGTCTTAACTCTTTCTCTGGGCTAATGGTGAAGGTCTTAGACTCTTACTCTGGCATCATGGTTAAGGTCTTAGACTCTTACTCTGGCATCAAGGTTAAGGTCTTAACTCTTACTCTGGCATCATGGTTAAGGTCTTAACTCTTACTCTGGACTAATGGTTAAGGTCTGAACTCTTACTCTGGACTAATGGTTAAGGTCTTAACTCTTACTCTGGACTAATGGTTAAGGTCTTAGACTCTTACTCTCGACTTATGGTTAAGGTCTTAACTCTTACTCTGGCATCATGGTTAAGGTCTTAACTCTTACTCTGGACTAATGGTTAAGGTCTTAACTCTTACTCTGGACTAATGGTTAAGGTCTTAACTCTTACTCTGGCATCATGTTTAAGGTCTTAAACTCTTACTCTGGCATCAAGGTTAAGGTCTTAACTCTTACTCTGGCATCATGGTTAAGGTCTTAACTCTTACTCTGGACTAATGGTTAAGGTCTGAACTCTTACTCTGGACTAATGGTTAAGGTCTTAACTTTTACTCTGGACTAATGGTTAAGGTCTTAACTCTTACTCTGGACTAATGGTTAAGGTCTTAGACTCTTACTCTCGACTAATGGTTAAGGTCCTAACTCTTACTATGGCATCATGGTTAAGGTCTTAGACTCTTACTCTGGACTAATGGTTAAGGTCTTAACTCATACTCTGGACTAATGGTTAAGGTCTTAGACTCTTACTCTGGACTAATGGTTAAGGTCTTAACTCTTACTCTGGACTAATGGTTAAGGTCTTAACTCTTACTCTGGACTAATGGTTAAGGTCTTAACTCTTACTCTGGCATCATGGTTAAGGTCTTAACTCTTACTCTGGACTAATGGTTAAGGTCTTAACTCTAACTCTTGACTAATGGTTAAGGTCTTAACTCTTACTCCGGACTAATGGTTAAGGTCTTAGACTCTTACGCTGGCATCATGGTTAAGGTCTTAACTCTTACTCTGGCATCATCGTTAAGGTCTTAACTCTTACTCTGGCATCATGGTTAAGGTCTTAACTCTTACTCTGGACTAATGGTTAAGGTCTTAACTCTTACTCTGGCATCATGGTTAAGGTCTTAGACTCTTACTCTGGACTAATGGTTAAGGTCTTAACTCTTACTCTGGGCTAATGGTTAAGGTCTTAACTCTTACTCTGGACTAATGGTTAAGTTCTTATCTCCTCCTCTAGACTAATGGTTAAGGTCTTAGACTCTTACTCTGGCATCATGGATAAGGTCTTAGACTCTTACTCTGGACTACTGGTTAATGTCTTAGCTCTTACTCTGGCATCATGGTTAAGGTCTTAACTCTCTCTCTGGCATCATTGTTAAGGTCTTAACTCTTACTCTGTACTCATGGTTAAGGTCTTAACTCTTACTCTGGCTTCATGGTTAAGGTCTTAACTCTTACTCTGGACTAATGTTTAAAGTCTTAACTCTTACTCTGGACTAATGGTTAAGGTCTTAACTCTTACTCTGGCATCATGGTTAAGGTCTTAACTCTTACTCTGGCATCATGGTTAAGGTCTTAACTCTTACTCTGGACTAATGGTTAAGGTCTTAACTCTTACTCTGGCATCATTGTTAAGGTCTTAACACTTACTCTGGCATCATGGTTAAGGTCTTAACTCTTACTCTGGACTAATAGTTTAGGTCTTAACTCTTACTCTGGACTAATGGTTAAGGTATTAACTCTTACTCTGGCATCATGGTTAAGGTCTTAACTCTGGCATCATGGTTAAGGTCTTAACTCTTACTCTGGACTAATGGTTAAGGTCTTAACTCTTACTCTGGCATCATGGTTAAGGTCTTAGACTCATACTATGGCATCATGGTTAAGGTCTTAACTCTTACTCTGGACTAATGGTTAAGGTCTTAACTCTTACTCTGGCATCATGGTTAAGGTCTTAACTCTTACTCTGGACTAATGGTTAAGGTCTTAACTCTTACTCTGGCATCATGGTTAAGGTCTTAGACTCTTACTCTGGACTAATGGTTAAGGTCTTAACTCTTACTCTGGCATCATGGTTAAGGTCTTAACTCTTACTCTGGACTAATGATTAAGGTCTTAGACTCTTACTCTGGACTAATGGTTAAGGTCTTAACTCTTTCTCTGGGCTAATGGTTAAGGTCTTAGACTCTTACTCTGGCATCATGGTTAAGGTCTTAGACTCTTACTCTGGCATCAAGGTTAAGGTCTTAACTCTTACTCTGGCATCATGGTTAACGTCTTAACTCTTACTTTGGACTAATGGTTAAGGTCTGAACTTTTACTCTGGACTAATGGTTAAGGTCTTAACTCTTACTCTGGACTAATGGTTAAGGTCTTAACTCTTACTCTGGACTAATGGTTAAGGTCTTAACTCATACTCTGGACTAATGGTTAAGGTCTTAACTCTTACTCTGGCATCATGGTTAAGGTCTTAACTCTTACTCTGTACTCGTGGTTAAGGTCTTAACTCTTACTCTGGCATCATGTTTAAGGTCTTAATTCTTACTCTGGACTAATGGTTAAGGTCTTAACTCTTACTCTGGACTAATGGTTAAGGTCTTAACTCTTACTCTGGCATCATGGTTAAGGTCTTAACTCTTACTCTGGCATCATGGTTAAGGTCTTAACTCTTACTCTGGACTAATGGTTAAGGTCTTAACTCTTACTCTGGCATCATTGTTAAGGTCTTAACACTTACTCTGGCATCATGGTTAAGGTCTTAACTCTTACTCTGGACTAATAGTTTAGGTCTTAACTCTTACTCTGGACTAATGGTTAAGGTATTAACTCTTACTCTGGCATCATGGTTAAGGTCTTAACTCTGGCATCATGGTTAAGGTCTTAACTCTTACTCTGGACTAATGGTTAAGGTCTTAACTCTTACTCTGGCATCATGGTTAAGGTCTTAACTCTTACTCTGTACTCGTGGTTAAGGTCTTAACTCTTACTCTGGCATCATGTTTAAGGTCTTAATTCTTACTCTGGACTAATGGTTAAGGTCTTAACTCTTACTCTGGACTAATGGTTAAGGTCTTAACTCTTACTCTGGCATCATGGTTAAGGTCTTAACTCTTACTCTGGACTAATGGTTAAGGTCTTAACTCTTACTCTGGACTAATGGTTAAGGTCTTAACTCTTACTCTGGCATCATGGTTCAGGTCTTAGACTCTTACTCTGGACTAATGGTTAAGGTCTTAACTCTTACTCTGGCATCATGGTTAAGGTCTTAACTCTTACTCTGGACTAATGGTTAAGGTCTTAGACTCTTACTCTGGACTAATGGTTAAGGTCTTAACTCTTTCTCTGGGCTAATGGTGAAGGTCTTAGACTCTTACTCTGGCATCATGGTTAAGGTCTTAGACTCTTACTCTGGCATCAAGGTTAAGGTCTTAACTCTTACTCTGGCATCATGGTTAAGGTCTTAACTCTTACTCTGGACTAATGGTTAAGGTCTGAACTCTTACTCTGGACTAATGGTTAAGGTCTTAACTCTTACTCTGGACTAATGGTTAAGGTCTTAGACTCTTACTCTCGACTTATGGTTAAGGTCTTAACTCTTACTCTGGCATCATGGTTAAGGTCTTAACTCTTACTCTGGACTAATGGTTAAGGTCTTAACTCTTACTCTGGACTAATGGTTAAGGTCTTAACTCTTACTCTGGCATCATGTTTAAGGTCTTAAACTCTTACTCTGGCATCAAGGTTAAGGTCTTAACTCTTACTCTGGCATCATGGTTAAGGTCTTAACTCTTACTCTGGACTAATGGTTAAGGTCTGAACTCTTACTCTGGACTAATGGTTAAGGTCTTAACTTTTACTCTGGACTAATGGTTAAGGTCTTAACTCTTACTCTGGACTAATGGTTAAGGTCTTAGACTCTTACTCTCGACTAATGGTTAAGGTCCTAACTCTTACTATGGCATCATGGTTAAGGTCTTAGACTCTTACTCTGGACTAATGGTTAAGGTCTTAACTCATACTCTGGACTAATGGTTAAGGTCTTAGACTCTTACTCTGGACTAATGGTTAAGGTCTTAACTCTTACTCTGGACTAATGGTTAAGGTCTTAACTCTTACTCTGGACTAATGGTTAAGGTCTTAACTCTTACTCTGGCATCATGGTTAAGGTCTTAACTCTTACTCTGGACTAATGGTTAAGGTCTTAACTCTAACTCTTGACTAATGGTTAAGGTCTTAACTCTTACTCCGGACTAATGGTTAAGGTCTTAGACTCTTACGCTGGCATCATGGTTAAGGTCTTAACTCTTACTCTGGCATCATCGTTAAGGTCTTAACTCTTACTCTGGCATCATGGTTAAGGTCTTAACTCTTACTCTGGACTAATGGTTAAGGTCTTAACTCTTACTCTGGCATCATGGTTAAGGTCTTAGACTCTTACTCTGGACTAATGGTTAAGGTCTTAACTCTTACTCTGGGCTAATGGTTAAGGTCTTAACTCTTACTCTGGACTAATGGTTAAGTTCTTATCTCCTCCTCTAGACTAATGGTTAAGGTCTTAGACTCTTACTCTGGCATCATGGATAAGGTCTTAGACTCTTACTCTGGACTACTGGTTAATGTCTTAGCTCTTACTCTGGCATCATGGTTAAGGTCTTAACTCTCTCTCTGGCATCATTGTTAAGGTCTTAACTCTTACTCTGTACTCATGGTTAAGGTCTTAACTCTTACTCTGGCTTCATGGTTAAGGTCTTAACTCTTACTCTGGACTAATGTTTAAAGTCTTAACTCTTACTCTGGACTAATGGTTAAGGTCTTAACTCCTACTCTGGCATCATGGTTAAGGTCTTAACTCTTACTCTGGCATCATGGTTAAGGTCTTAACTCTTACTCTGGACTAATGGTTAAGGTCTTAACTCTTACTCTGGCATCATTGTTAAGGTCTTAACACTTACTCTGGCATCATGGTTAAGGTCTTAACTCTTACTCTGGACTAATAGTTTAGGTCTTAACTCTTACTCTGGACTAATGGTTAAGGTATTAACTCTTACTCTGGCATCATGGTTAAGGTCTTAACTCTGGCATCATGGTTAAGGTCTTAACTCTTACTCTGGACTAATGGTTAAGGTCTTAACTCTTACTCTGGCATCATGGTTAAGGTCTTAGACTCATACTATGGCATCATGGTTAAGGTCTTAACTCTTACTCTGGACTAATGGTTAAGGTCTTAACTCTTACTCTGGCATCATGGTTAAGGTCTTAACTCTTACTCTGGACTAATGGTTAAGGTCTTAACTCTTACTCTGGCATCATGGTTAAGGTCTTAGACTCTTACTCTGGACTAATGGTTAAGGTCTTAACTCTTACTCTGGCATCATGGTTAAGGTCTTAACTCTTACTCTGGACTAATGATTAAGGTCTTAGACTCTTACTCTGGACTAATGGTTAAGGTCTTAACTCTTTCTCTGGGCTAATGGTTAAGGTCTTAGACTCTTACTCTGGCATCATGGTTAAGGTCTTAGACTCTTACTCTGGCATCAAGGTTAAGGTCTTAACTCTTACTCTGGCATCATAGTTAACGTCTTAACTCTTACTTTGGACTAATGGTTAAGGTCTGAACTCTTACTCTGGACTAATGGTTAAGGTCTTAACTCTTACTCTGGACTAATGGTTAAGGTCTTAACTCTTACTCTGGACTAATGGTTAAGGTCTTAACTCATACTCTGGACTAATGGTTAAGGTCTTAACTCTTACTCTGGCATCATGGTTAAGGTCTTAACTCTTACTCTGTACTCGTGGTTAAGGTCTTAACTCTTACTCTGGCATCATGTTTAAGGTCTTAATTCTTACTCTGGACTAATGGTTAAGGTCTTAACTCTTACTCTGGACTAATGGTTAAGGTCTTAACTCTTACTCTGGCATCATGGTTAAGGTCTTAACTCTTACTCTGGCATCATGGTTAAGGTCTTAACTCTTACTCTGGACTAATGGTTAAGGTCTTAACTCTTACTCTGGCATCATTGTTAAGGTCTTAACACTTACTCTGGCATCATGGTTAAGGTCTTAACTCTTACTCTGGACTAATAGTTTAGGTCTTAACTCTTACTCTGGACTAATGGTTAAGGTATTAACTCTTACTCTGGCATCATGGTTAAGGTCTTAACTCTGGCATCATGGTTAAGGTCTTAACTCTTACTCTGGACTAATGGTTAAGGTCTTAACTCTTACTCTGGCATCATGGTTAAGGTCTTAGACTCATACTATGGCATCATGGTTAAAGTCTTAACTCTTACTCTGGACTAATGGTTAAGGTCTTACCTCTTACTCTGGCATCATGGTTAAGGTCTTAACTCTTACTCTGGACTAATGGTTAAGGTCTTAACTCTTACTCTGGCATCATGGTTAAGGTCTTAGACTCTTACTCTGGACTAATGGTTAAGGTCTTAACTCTTACTCTGGCATCATGGTTAAGGTCTTAACTCTTACTCTGGACTAATGATTAAGGTCTTAGACTCTTACTCTGGACTAATGGTTAAGGTCTTAACTCTTTCTCTGGGCTAATGGTTAAGGTCTTAGACTCTTACTCTGGCATCATGGTTAAGGTCTTAGACTCTTACTCTGGCATCAAGGTTAAGGTCTTAACTCTTACTCTGGCATCATGGTTAACGTCTTAACTCTTACTTTGGACTAATGGTTAAGGTCTGAACTCTTACTCTGGACTAATGGTTAAGGTCTTAACTCTTACTCTGGACTAATGGTTAAGGTCTTAACTCTTACTCTGGACTAATGGTTAAGGTCTTAACTCATACTCTGGACTAATGGTTAAGGTCTTAACTCTTACTCTGGCATCATGGTTAAGGTCTTAACTCTTACTCTGTACTCGTGGTTAAGGTCTTAACTCTTACTCTGGCATCATGGTTAAGGTCTTAACTCTTACTCTGGACTAATGGTTAAGGTCTTAACTCTTACTCTGGACTAATGGTTAAGGTCTTAGACTCTTACTCTGGCATCATGAATAGGGTCATAGACTCTTACTCTGGACTACTGGTTAATGTCTTAACTCTTACTCTGGCATCATGGTTAAGGTCTTAACTCTTACTCTGGACTAATGGTTAAGGTCTTAACTCTTACTCTGGCATCATGGTTAAGGTCTTAACTCTTACTCTGGACTAATGGTTAAGGTCTTAACTCTTACTCTGGACTAATGGTTAAGGTCTTAACTCTTACTCTGGCATCATGTTTAAGGTCTTAGACTCTTACTCTGGCATCAAGGTTAAGGTCTTAACTCTTACTCTGGCATCATGGTTAAGGTCTTAACTCTTACTCTGGACTAATGGTTAAGGTCTGAACTCTTACTCTGGACTAATGGTTAAGGTCTTAACTTTTACTCTGGACTAATGGTTAAGGTCTTAACTCTTACTCTGGACTAATGGTTAAGGTCTTAGACTCTTACTCTCGACTAATGGTTAAGGTCCTAACTCTTACTCTGGCATCATGGTTAAGGTCTTAGACTCTTACTCTGGACTAATGGTTAAGGTCTTAACTCATACTCTGGACTAATGGTTAAGGTCTTAGACTCTTACTCTGGACTAATGGTTAAGGTCTTAACTCTTACTCTGGACTAATGGTTAAGGTCTTAACTCTTACTCTGGACTAATGGTTAAGGTCTTAACTCTTACTCTGGCATCATGGTTAAGGTCTTAACTCTTACTCTGGACTAATGGTTAATGTCTTAACTCTAACTCTTGACTAATGGTTAAGGTCTTAACTCCTACTCCGGACTAATGGTTAAGGTCTTAGACTCTTACGCTGGCATCATGGTTAAGGTCTTAACTCTTACTCTGGCATCATCGTTAAGGTGTTAACTCTTACTCTGGCATCATGGTTAAGGTCTTAACTCTTACTCTGGACTAATGGTTAAGGTCTTAACTCTTACTCTGGCATCATGGTTAAGGTCTTAGACTCTTACTCTGGACTAATGGTTAAGGTCTTAACTCTTACTCTGGGCTAATGGTTAAGGTCTTAACTCTTACTCTGGACTCATGGTTAAGGTCTTATCTCCTCCTCTAGACTAATGGTTAAGGTCTTAGACTCTTACTCTGGCATCATGGATAAGGTCTTAGACTCTTACTCTGGACTACTGGTTAATGTCTTAGCTCTTACTCTGGCATCATGGTTAAGGTCTTAACTCTCTCTCTGGCATCATTGTTAAGGTCTTAACTCTTACTCTGTACTCATGGTTAAGGTCTTAACTCTTACTCTGGCTTCATGGTTAAGGTCTTAACTCTTACTCTGGACTAATGGTTAAGGTCTTAACTCTTACTCTGGACTAATGGTTAAGGTCTTAACTCTTACTCTGGCATCATGGTTAAGGTCTTAACTCTTACTCTGGCATCATGGTTAAGGTCTTAACTCTTACTCTGGACTAATGGTTAAGGTCTTAACTCTTACTCTGGCATCATCGTTAAGGTCTTAACACTTACTCTGGCATCATGGTTAAGGTCTTAACTCTTACTCTGGATTAATAGTTAAGGTCTTAACTCTTACTCTGGACTAATGGTTAAGGCATTAACTCTTACTCTGGCATCATGGTTAAGGTCTCAACTCTGGCATCATGGTTAAGGTCTTAACTCTTACTCTGGACTAATGGTTAAGGTCTTAACACTTACTCTGGCATCATGGTTAAGGTCTTAGACTCATACTATGGCATTATGGTTAAGGTCTTAACTCTTACTCTGAACTAATGGTTAAGGTCTTAACTCTTACTCTGGCATCATAGTTCAGGTCTTAGACTCTTACTCTGGACTAATGGTTAAGGTCTTAGTCTCTTACTCTGGCATCATGGTTAAGGTCTTAACTCTTACTCTGAACTAATGGTTAAGGTCTTAACTCTTACTCTGGCATCATGGTTAAGTTCGTAACTCTTACTGTGGCCTATTGGTTAAGTTCCTAACTCTTACTCTGGCATCATGGTTAATGTCTTAACTCCTACTCTGGCATCATGGTTAAGGTCTTAACTCTTACTCTGGACTAATGGTTAAGGTCTTAACTCTTACTCTGGCATCATGGTTAAGGTCTTAACTCTTACTCTGGACTAATGGTTAAGGTCTTAACTCTTACTCTGGCATCATGGTTAAGGTCTTAGACTCTTACTCTGGACTAATGGTTAAGGTCTTAACTCTTACTCTGGCATCATGGTTAAGGTCTTAACTCTTACTCTGGACTAATGATTAAGGTCTTAGACTCTTACTCTGGACTAATGGTTAAGGTCTTAACTCTTTCTCTGGGCTAATGGTTAAGGTCTTAGACTCTTACTCTGGCATCATGGTTAAGGTCTTAGACTCTTACTCTGGCATCACGGTTAAGGTCTTAACTCTTACTCTGGCATCATGGTTAAGGTCTTATCTCTTACTTTGGACTGATGGTTAAGGTCTGAACTCTTACTCTGGACTAATGGTTAAGGTCTTAACTCTTACTCTGGACTAATGGTTAAGGTCTTAACTCTTACTCTGGACTAATGGTTAAGGTCTTAACTCATACTCTGGACTAATGGTTAAGGTCTTAACTCTTACTCTGGCATCATGGTTAAGGTCTTAACTCTTACTCTGTACTCGTGGTTAAGGTCTTAACTCTTACTCTGGCATCATGTTTAAGGTCTTAACTCTTACTCTGGACTAATGGTTAAGGTCTTAACTCTTACTCTGGACTAATGGTTAAGGTCTTAACTCTTACTCTGGCATCATGGTTAAGGTCTTAACTCTTACTCTGGACTAATGGTTAAGGTCTTAACTCTTACTCTGGACTAATGGTTAAGGTCTTAACTCTTACTCTGGCATCATGGTTCAGGTCTTAGACTCTTACTCTGGACTAATGGTTAAGGTCTTAACTCTTACTCTGGCATCATGGTTAAGGTCTTAACTCTTACTCTGGACTAATGGTTAAGGTCTTAGACTCTTACTCTGGACTAATGGGTAAGGTCTTAACTCTTTCTCTGGGCTAATGGTTAAGGTCTTAGACTCTTACTCTGGCATCATGGTTAAGGTCTTAGACTCTTACTCTGGCATCAAGGTTAAGGTCTTAACTCTTACTCTGGCATCATGGTTAAGGTCTTAACTCTTACTCTGGACTAATGGTTAAGGTCTGAACTCTTACTCTGGACTTTGGTTAAGGTCTTAACTCTTACTCTGGACTAATGGTTAAGGTCTTATCTCTTACTCTGGACTAATGGTTAAGGTCTTAGACTCTTACTCTGGCATCATGGATAAGGTCTTAGACTCTTACTCTGGACTACTGGTTAATGTCTTAACTCTTACTCTGGCGTCATGGTTAAGGTCTTAACTCTCACTCTGGCATCATGGTTAAGGTCTTAACTCTTACTCTGTACTCATGGTTAAGGTCTTAACTCTTACTCTGGCATCATGGTTAAGGTCTTAACTCTCACTCTGGCATCATGGTTAAGGTCCTAACTCTTACTCTGTACTCATGGTTAAGGTCTTAACTCTTACTCTGGCATCATGGTTAAGGTCTTAACTCTTACTCTGGACTAATAGTTAAGGTCTTAACTCTTACTCTGGACTAATGGTTAAGGTCTTAGACTCTTACTCTGGCATCATGAATAGGGTCATAGACTCTTACTCTGGACTACTGGTTAATGTCTTAACTCTTACTCTGGCATCATGGTTAAGGTCTTAACTCTCACTCTGGCATCATGGTTAAGGTCTTAACTCTTACTCTGTACACATGGTTAAGGTCTTCACTCTTACTCTGACATCATGGTTAAGGTCTTAACTCTTACTCTGGACTAATGGTTAAGGTCTTAACTCTTACTCTGGACTAATGGTTAAGGTCTTAACTCTTACTCTGGCATCATGGTTAAGGTCTTAACTCTTACTCTGGACTAATGGTTAAGGTCTTAACTCTTACTCTGGACTAATGGTTAAGGTCTTAACTCTTACTCTGGCATCATGTTTAAGGTCTTAGACTCTTACTCTGGCATCAAGGTTAAGGTCTTAACTCTTACTCTGGCATCATGGTTAAGGTCTTAACTCTTACTCTGGACTAATGGTTAAGGTCTGAACTCTTACTCTGGACTAATGGTTAAGGTCTTAACTTTTACTCTGGACTAATGGTTAAGGTCTTAACTCTTACTCTGGACTAATGGTTAAGGTCTTAGACTCTTACTCTTGACTAATGGTTAAGGTCCTAACTCTTACTCTGGCATCATGGTTAAGGTCTTAGACTCTTACTCTGGACTAATGGTTAAGGTCTTAACTCATACTCTGGACTAATGGTTAAGGTCTTAGACTCTTACTCTGGACTAATGGTTAAGGTCTTAACTCTTACTCTGGACTAATGGTTAAGGTCTTAACTCATACTCTGGACTAATGGTTAAGGTCTTAACTCTTACTCTGGCATCATGGTTAAGGTCTTAACTCTTACCCTGTACTCGTGGTTAAGGTCTTAACTCTTACTCTGGCATCATGTTTAAGGTCTTAACTCTTACTCTGGACTAATGGTTAAGGTATTAACTCTTACTCTGGACTAATGGTTAAGGTCTTAACTCTTACTCTGGCATCATGGTTAAGGTCTTAACTCTTACTCTGGACTAATGGTTAAGGTCTTAACTCTTACTCTGGCATCATGGTTAAGGTCTTAACTCTTACTCTGGACTAATGGTTAAGGTCTTAGACTCTTACTCTGGACTAATGGTTAAGGTCTTAACTCTTTCTCTGGGCTAATGGTTAAGGTCTTAGACTCTTACTCCGGCATCATGGTTAAGGTCTTAGACTCTTACTCTGGCATCAAGGTTAAGGTCTTAACTCTTACTCTGGCATCATGGTTAAGGTCTTAACTCTTACTCTGGACTAATGGTTAAGGTCTGAACTCTTACTCTGGACTAATGGTTAAGGTCTTAACTCTTACTCTGGACTAATGGTTAAGGTCTTAACTCTTACTCTGGACTAATGGTTAAGGTCTTAGACTCTTACTCTCGACTAATGGTTAAGGTCTTAACTCTTACTCTGGCATCATGGTTAAGGTCTTAGACTCTTACTCTGGACTAATGGTTAAGGTCTTAACTCATACTCTGGACTTATGGTTAAGGTCTTAACTCTTACTCTGGCATCATGGTTAAGGTCTTAACTCTTACTCTGGACTAATGGTTAAGGTATTAACTCTTACTCTGGCATCAAGGTTGAGGTCTTAACTCTTACTCTGGACTAATGGTTAAGGTCTTAACTCTTACTCTGGACTAATGGTTAAGGTCTTAACTCTTACTCTGGACTAATGGTTAATGTCTTAGACTCTTACTCTGGCATCATGAATAAGGTCTTAGACTCTTACTCTGGACTACTGGTTAATGTCTTAACTCTTACTCTTGCATCATGGTTAAGGTCTTAACTCTCACTCTGGCATCATGGTTAAGGTCTTAACTCTTACTCTGTACACATGGTTAAGGTCTTCACTCTTACTCTGACATCATGGTTAAGGTCTTAACTCTTACTCTGGACTAATGGTTAAGGTCTTAACTCTTACTCTGGACTAATGGTTAAGGTCTTAACTCTTACTCTGGCATCCTGGTTAAGGTCTTAACTCTTACTCTGGACTAATGGTTAAGGTCTTAACTCTTACTCTGGACTAATGGTTAAGGTCTTAACTCTTACTCTGGCATCATGTTTAAGGTCTTAGACTCTTACTCTGGTATCAAGGTTAAGGTCTTAACTCTTACTCTGGCATCATGGTTAAGGTCTTAACTCTTACTCTGGACTAATGGTTAAGGTCTGAACTCTTACTCTGGACTAATGGTTAAGGTCTTAACTTTTACTCTGGACTAATGGTTAAGGTCTTAACTCTTACTCTGGACTAATGGTTAAGGTCTTAGACTCTTACTCTCGACTAATGGTTAAGGTCCTAACTCTTACTCTGGCATCATGGTTAAGGTCTTAGACTCTTACTCTGGACTAATGGTTAAGGTCTTAACTCATACTCTGGACTAATGGTTAAGGTCTTAGACTCTTACTCTGGACTAATGGTTAAGGTCTTAACTCTTACTCTGGACTAATGGTTAAGGTCTTAACTCTTACTCTGGACTAATGGTTAAGGTCTTAACTCTTACTCTGGCATCATGGTTAAGGTCTTAACTCTTACTCTGGACTAATGGTTAAGGTCTTAACTCTAACTCTTGACTAATGGTTAAGGTCTTAACTCTTACTCCGGACTAATGGTTAAGGTCTTAGACTCTTACGCTGGCATCATGGTTAAGGTCTTAACTCTTACTCTGGCATCATCGTTAAGGTCTTAACTCTTACTCTGGCATCATGGTTAAGGTCTTAACTCTTACTCTGGACTAATGGTTAAGGTCTTAACTCTTACTCTGGCATCATGGTTAAGGTCTTAGACTCTTACTCTGGACTAATGGTTAAGGTCTTAACTCTTACTCTGGGCTAATGGTTAAGGTCTTAACTCTTACTCTGGACTAATGGTTAAGGTCTTATCTCCTCCTCTAGACTAATGGTTAAGGTCTTAGACTCTTACTCTGGCATCATGGATAAGGTCTTAGACTCTTACTCTGGACTACTGGTTAATGTCTTAGCTCTTACTCTGGCATCATGGTTAAGGTCTTAACTCTCTCTCTGGCATCATTGTTAAGGTCTTAACTCTTACTCTGTACTCATGGTTAAGGTCTTAACTCTTACTCTGGCTTCATGGTTAAGGTCTTAACTCTTACTCTGGACTAATGGTTAAAGTCTTAACTCTTACTCTAAACTAATGGTTAAGGTCTTAACTCTTACTCTGGCATCATGGTTAAGGTCTTAACTCTTACTCTGGACTAATGGTTAAGGTCTTAGACTCTTACTCTGGACTAATGGTTAAGGTCTTAACTCTTTCTCTGGGCTAATGGTTAAGGTCTTAGACTCTTACTCTGGCATCATGGTTAAGGTCTTAGACTCTTACTCTGGCATCAAGGTTAAGGTCTTAACTCTTACTCTGGCATCATGGTTAAGGTCTTAACTCTTACTCTGGACTAATGGTTAAGGTCTGAACTCTTACTCTGGACTAATGGTTAAGGTCTTAACTCTTACTCTGGACTAATGGTTAAGGTCTTAACTCTTACTCTGGACTAATGGTTAAGGTCTTAGACTCTTACTCTCGACTAATGGTTAAGGTCTTAACTCTTACTCTGGCATCATGGTTAAGGTCTTAGACTCTTACTCTGGACTAATGGTTAAGGTCTTAACTCATACTCTGGACTTATGGTTAAGGTCTTAACTCTTACTCTGGCATCATGGTTAAGGTCTTAACTCTTACTCTGGACTAATGGTTAAGGTATTAACTCTTACTCTGGCATCAAGGTTGAGGTCTTAACTCTTACTCTGGACTAATGGTTAAGGTCTTAACTCTTACTCTGGACTAATGGTTAAGGTCTTAACTCTTACTCTGGACTAATGGTTAAGGTCTTAGACTCTTACTCTGGCATCATGAATAAGGTCATAGACTCTTACTCTGGACTACTGGTTAATGTCTTAACTCTTACTCTTGCATCATGGTTAAGGTCTTAACTCTCACTCTGGCATCATGGTTAAGGTCTTAACTCTTACTCTGTACACATGGTTAAGGTCTTCAGTCTTACTCTGACATCATGGTTAAGGTCTTAACTCTTACTCTGGACTAATGGTTAAGGTCTTAACTCTTACTCTGGACTAATGGTTAAGGTCTTAACTCTTACTCTGGCATCATGGTTAAGGTCTTAACTCTTACTCTGGACTAATGGTTAAGGTCTTAACTCTTACTCTGGACTAATGGTTAAGGTCTTAACTCTTACTCTGGCATCATGTTTAAGGTCTTAGACTCTTACTCTGGCATCAAGGTTAAGGTCTTAACTCTTACTCTGGCATCATGGTTAAGGTCTTAACTCTTACTCTGGACTAATGGTTAAGGTCTGAACTCTTACTCTGGACTAATGGTTAAGGTCTTAACTTTTACTCTGGACTAATGGTTAAGGTCTTAACTCTTACTCTGGACTAATGGTTAAGGTCTTAGACTCTTACTCTCGACTAATGGTTAAGGTCCTAACTCTTACTATGGCATCATGGTTAAGGTCTTAGACTCTTACTCTGGACTAATGGTTAAGGTCTTAACTCATACTCTGGACTAATGGTTAAGGTCTTAGACTCTTACTCTGGACTAATGGTTAAGGTCTTAACTCTTACTCTGGACTAATGGTTAAGGTCTTAACTCTTACTCTGGACTAATGGTTAAGGTCTTAACTCTTACTCTGGCATCATGGTTAAGGTCTTAACTCTTACTCTGGACTAATGGTTAATGTCTTAACTCTAACTCTTGACTAATGGTTAAGGTCTTAACTCTTACTCCGGACTAATGGTTAAGGTCTTAGACTCTTACGCTGGCATCATGGTTAAGGTCTTAACTCTTACTCTGGCATCATCGTTAAGGTCTTAACTCTTACTCTGGCATCATGGTTAAGGTCTTAACTCTTACTCTGGACTAATGGTTAAGGTCTTAACTCTTACTCTGGCATCATGGTTAAGGTCTTAGACTCTTACTCTGGACTAATGGTTAAGGTCTTAACTCTTACTCTGGGCTAATGGTTAAGGTCTTAACTCTTACTCTGGACTAATGGTTAAGGTCTTATCTCCTCCTCTAGACTAATGGTTAAGGTCTTAGACTCTTACTCTGGCATCATGGATAAGGTCTTAGACTCTTACTCTGGACTACTGGTTAATGTCTTAGCTCTTACTCTGGCATCATGGTTAAGGTCTTAACTCTCTCTCTGGCATCATTGTTAAGGTCTTAACTCTTACTCTGTACTCATGGTTAAGGTCTTAACTCTTACTCTGGCTTCATGGTTAAGGTCTTAACTCTTACTCTGGACTAATGGTTAAAGTCTTAACTCTTACTCTGGACTAATGGTTAAGGTCTTAACTCTTACTCTGGCATCATGGTTAAGGTCTTAACTCTTACTCTGGCATCATGGTTAAGGTCTTAACTCTTACTCTGGACTAATGGTTAAGGTCTTAACTCTTACTCTGGCATCATCGTTAAGGTCTTAACACTTACTCTGGCATCATGGTTAAGGTCTTAACTCTTACTCTGGACTAATAGTTTAGGTCTTAACTCTTACTCTGGACTAATGGTTAAGGTATTAACTCTTACTCTGGCATCATGGTTAAGGTCTTAACTCTGGCATCATGGTTAAGGTCTTAACTCTTACTCCGGACTAATGGTTAAGGTCTTAGACTCTTACGCTGGCATCATGGTTAAGGTCTTAACTCTTACTCTGGCATCATCGTTAAGGTCTTAACTCTTACTCTGGCATCATGGTTAAGGTCTTAACTCTTACTCTGGACTAATGGTTAAGGTCTTAACTCTTACTCTGGCATCATGGTTAAGGTCTTAGACTCTTACTCTGGACTAATGGTTAAGGTCTTAACTCTTACTCTGGGCTAATGGTTAAGGTCTTAACTCTCACTCTGGCATCATGGTTAAGGTCTTAACTCTTACTCTGTACACATGGTTAAGGTCTTCAGTCTTACTCTGACATCCGGGTTAAGGTCTTAACTCTTACTCTGGACTAATGGTTAAGGTCTTAACTCTTACTCTGGACTAATGGTTAAGGTCTTAACTCTTACTCTGGCATCATGGTTAAGGTCTTAACTCTTACTCTGGACTAATGGTTAAGGTCTTAACTCTTACTCTGGACTAATGGTTAAGGTCTTAACTCTTACTCTGGCATCATGTTTAAGGTCTTAAACTCTTACTCTGGCATCAAGGTTAAGGTCTTAACTCTTACTCTGGCATCATGGTTAAGGTCTTAACTCTTACTCTGGACTAATGGTTAAGGTCTGAACTCTTACTCTGGACTAATGGTTAAGGTCTTAACTTTTACTCTGGACTAATGGTTAAGGTCTTAACTCTTACTCTGGACTAATGGTTAAGGTCTTAGACTCTTACTCTCGACTAATGGTTAAGGTCCTAACTCTTACTATGGCATCATGGTTAAGGTCTTAGACTCTTACTCTGGACTAATGGTTAAGGTCTTAACTCATACTCTGGACTAATGGTTAAGGTCTTAGACTCTTACTCTGGACTAATGGTTAAGGTCTTAACTCTTACTCTGGACTAATGGTTAAGGTCTTAACTCTTACTCTGGACTAATGGTTAAGGTCTTAACTCTTACTCTGGCATCATGGTTAAGGTCTTAACTCTTACTCTGGACTAATGGTTAAGGTCTTAACTCTAACTCTTGACTAATGGTTAAGGTCTTAACTCTTACTCCGGACTAATGGTTAAGGTCTTAGACTCTTACGCTGGCATCATGGTTAAGGTCTTAACTCTTACTCTGGCATCATCGTTAAGGTCTTAACTCTTACTCTGGCATCATGGTTAAGGTCTTAACTCTTACTCTGGACTAATGGTTAAGGTCTTAACTCTTACTCTGGCATCATGGTTAAGGTCTTAGACTCTTACTCTGGACTAATGGTTAAGGTCTTAACTCTTACTCTGGGCTAATGGTTAAGGTCTTAACTCTTACTCTGGACTAATGGTTAAGTTCTTATCTCCTCCTCTAGACTAATGGTTAAGGTCTTAGACTCTTACTCTGGCATCATGGATAAGGTCTTAGACTCTTACTCTGGACTACTGGTTAATGTCTTAGCTCTTACTCTGGCATCATGGTTAAGGTCTTAACTCTCTCTCTGGCATCATTGTTAAGGTCTTAACTCTTACTCTGTACTCATGGTTAAGGTCTTAACTCTTACTCTGGCTTCATGGTTAAGGTCTTAACTCTTACTCTGGACTAATGTTTAAAGTCTTAACTCTTACTCTGGACTAATGGTTAAGGTCTTAACTCTTACTCTGGCATCATGGTTAAGGTCTTAACTCTTACTCTGGCATCATGGTTAAGGTCTTAACTCTTACTCTGGACTAATGGTTAAGGTCTTAACTCTTACTCTGGCATCATTGTTAAGGTCTTAACACTTACTCTGGCATCATGGTTAAGGTCTTAACTCTTACTCTGGACTAATAGTAGGCCTGGGCGGTAAAATCCGTTCCGCTCGCGGAATTTGCGGAATTTGGGTAATTTCGCGTTCCGCGGAGAACGCGAAATTGCCCAAAAATCTGCATTCCGCGACTTCGCGAAATTTTTGGCTTGTTCGCGTTCTCAATATGCGTGTTCGCGAGATATTTCAACCCGAGCACGCAAACAGCGATCGCGAACAGGAAAAAAGTATCGCGAACAAGCAATTCCGCGTGTTCGCGGAATTTCTGCGTGTTCGCGGAGATTTTTACCGTTTCGCGGAGATTTGCGTAACGCGATTACGCAAATTCCGCCCACCCCTAACTAATAGTTTAGGTCTTAACTCTTACTCTGGACTAATGGTTAAGGTATTAACTCTTACTCTGGCATCATGGTTAAGGTCTTAACTCTGGCATCATGGTTAAGGTCTTAACTCTTACTCTGGACTAATGGTTAAGGTCTTAACTCTTACTCTGGCATCATGGTTAAGGTCTTAGACTCATACTATGGCATCATGGTTAAGGTCTTAACTCTTACTCTGGACTAATGGTTAAGGTCTTACCTCTTACTCTGGCATCATGGTTAAGGTCTTAACTCTTACTCTGGACTAATGGTTAAGGTCTTAACTCTTACTCTGGCATCATGGTTAAGGTCTTAGACTCTTACTCTGGACTAATGGTTAAGGTCTTAACTCTTACTCTGGCATCATGGTTAAGGTCTTAACTCTTACTCTGGACTAATGATTAAGGTCTTAGACTCTTACTCTGGACTAATGGTTAAGGTCTTAACTCTTTCTCTGGGCTAATGGTTAAGGTCTTAGACTCTTACTCTGGCATCATGGTTAAGGTCTTAGACTCTTACTCTGGCATCAAGGTTAAGGTCTTAACTCTTACTCTGGCATCATGGTTAACGTCTTAACTCTTACTTTGGACTAATGGTTAAGGTCTGAACTCTTACTCTGGACTAATGGTTAAGGTCTTAACTCTTACTCTGGACTAATGGTTAAGGTCTTAACTCTTACTCTGGACTAATGGTTAAGGTCTTAACTCATACTCTGGACTAATGGTTAAGGTCTTAACTCTTACTCTGGCATCATGGTTAAGGTCTTAACTCTTACTCTGTACTCGTGGTTAAGGTCTTAACTCTTACTCTGGCATCATGTTTAAGGTCTTAATTCTTACTCTGGACTAATGGTTAAGGTCTTAACTCTTACTCTGGACTAATGGTTAAGGTCTTAACTCTTACTCTGGCATCATGGTTAAGGTCTTAACTCTTACTCTGGACTAATGGTTAAGGTCTTAACTCTTACTCTGGACTAATGGTTAAGGTCTTAACTCTTACTCTGGCATCATGGTTCAGGTCTTAGACTCTTACTCTGGACTAATGGTTAAGGTCTTAAGTCTTACTCTGGCATCATGGTTAAGGTCTTAACTCTTACTCTGGACTAATGGTTAAGGTCTTAGACTCTTACTCTGGACTAATGGTTAAGGTCTTAACTCTTTCTCTGGGCTAATGGTGAAGGTCTTAGACTCTTACTCTGGCATCATGGTTAAGGTCTTAGACTCTTACTCTGGCATCAAGGTTAAGGTCTTAACTCTTACTCTGGCATCATGGTTAAGGTCTTAACTCTTACTCTGGACTAATGGTTAAGGTCTGAACTCTTACTCTGGACTAATGGTTAAGGTCTTAACTCTTACTCTGGACTAATGGTTAAGGTCTTAGACTCTTACTCTCGACTTATGGTTAAGGTCTTAACTCTTACTCTGGCATCATGGTTAAGGTCTTAACTCTTACTCTGGACTAATGGTTAAGGTCTTAACTCTTACTCTGGACTAATGGTTAAGGTCTTAACTCTTACTCTGGCATCATGTTTAAGGTCTTAAACTCTTACTCTGGCATCAAGGTTAAGGTCTTAACTCTTACTCTGGCATCATGGTTAAGGTCTTAACTCTTACTCTGGACTAATGGTTAAGGTCTGAACTCTTACTCTGGACTAATGGTTAAGGTCTTAACTTTTACTCTGGACTAATGGTTAAGGTCTTAACTCTTACTCTGGACTAATGGTTAAGGTCTTAGACTCTTACTCTCGACTAATGGTTAAGGTCCTAACTCTTACTATGGCATCATGGTTAAGGTCTTAGACTCTTACTCTGGACTAATGGTTAAGGTCTTAACTCATACTCTGGACTAATGGTTAAGGTCTTAGACTCTTACTCTGGACTAATGGTTAAGGTCTTAACTCTTACTCTGGACTAATGGTTAAGGTCTTAACTCTTACTCTGGACTAATGGTTAAGGTCTTAACTCTTACTCTGGCATCATGGTTAAGGTCTTAACTCTTACTCTGGACTAATGGTTAAGGTCTTAACTCTAACTCTTGACTAATGGTTAAGGTCTTAACTCTTACTCCGGACTAATGGTTAAGGTCTTAGACTCTTACGCTGGCATCATGGTTAAGGTCTTAACTCTTACTCTGGCATCATCGTTAAGGTCTTAACTCTTACTCTGGCATCATGGTTAAGGTCTTAACTCTTACTCTGGACTAATGGTTAAGGTCTTAACTCTTACTCTGGCATCATGGTTAAGGTCTTAGACTCTTACTCTGGACTAATGGTTAAGGTCTTAACTCTTACTCTGGGCTAATGGTTAAGGTCTTAACTCTTACTCTGGACTAATGGTTAAGTTCTTATCTCCTCCTCTAGACTAATGGTTAAGGTCTTAGACTCTTACTCTGGCATCATGGATAAGGTCTTAGACTCTTACTCTGGACTACTGGTTAATGTCTTAGCTCTTACTCTGGCATCATGGTTAAGGTCTTAACTCTCTCTCTGGCATCATTGTTAAGGTCTTAACTCTTACTCTGTACTCATGGTTAAGGTCTTAACTCTTACTCTGGCTTCATGGTTAAGGTCTTAACTCTTACTCTGGACTAATGTTTAAAGTCTTAACTCTTACTCTGGACTAATGGTTAAGGTCTTAACTCTTACTCTGGCATCATGGTTAAGGTCTTAACTCTTACTCTGGCATCATGGTTAAGGTCTTAACTCTTACTCTGGACTAATGGTTAAGGTCTTAACTCTTACTCTGGCATCATTGTTAAGGTCTTAACACTTACTCTGGCATCATGGTTAAGGTCTTAACTCTTACTCTGGACTAATAGTTTAGGTCTTAACTCTTACTCTGGACTAATGGTTAAGGTATTAACTCTTACTCTGGCATCATGGTTAAGGTCTTAACTCTGGCATCATGGTTAAGGTCTTAACTCTTACTCTGGACTAATGGTTAAGGTCTTAACTCTTACTCTGGCATCATGGTTAAGGTCTTAGACTCATACTATGGCATCATGGTTAAGGTCTTAACTCTTACTCTGGACTAATGGTTAAGGTCTTAACTCTTACTCTGGCATCATGGTTAAGGTCTTAACTCTTACTCTGGACTAATGGTTAAGGTCTTAACTCTTACTCTGGCATCATGGTTAAGGTCTTAGACTCTTACTCTGGACTAATGGTTAAGGTCTTAACTCTTACTCTGGCATCATGGTTAAGGTCTTAACTCTTACTCTGGACTAATGATTAAGGTCTTAGACTCTTACTCTGGACTAATGGTTAAGGTCTTAACTCTTTCTCTGGGCTAATGGTTAAGGTCTTAGACTCTTACTCTGGCATCATGGTTAAGGTCTTAGACTCTTACTCTGGCATCAAGGTTAAGGTCTTAACTCTTACTCTGGCATCATGGTTAACGTCTTAACTCTTACTTTGGACTAATGGTTAAGGTCTGAACTTTTACTCTGGACTAATGGTTAAGGTCTTAACTCTTACTCTGGACTAATGGTTAAGGTCTTAACTCTTACTCTGGACTAATGGTTAAGGTCTTAACTCATACTCTGGACTAATGGTTAAGGTCTTAACTCTTACTCTGGCATCATGGTTAAGGTCTTAACTCTTACTCTGTACTCGTGGTTAAGGTCTTAACTCTTACTCTGGCATCATGTTTAAGGTCTTAATTCTTACTCTGGACTAATGGTTAAGGTCTTAACTCTTACTCTGGACTAATGGTTAAGGTCTTAACTCTTACTCTGGCATCATGGTTAAGGTCTTAACTCTTACTCTGGCATCATGGTTAAGGTCTTAACTCTTACTCTGGACTAATGGTTAAGGTCTTAACTCTTACTCTGGCATCATTGTTAAGGTCTTAACACTTACTCTGGCATCATGGTTAAGGTCTTAACTCTTACTCTGGACTAATAGTTTAGGTCTTAACTCTTACTCTGGACTAATGGTTAAGGTATTAACTCTTACTCTGGCATCATGGTTAAGGTCTTAACTCTGGCATCATGGTTAAGGTCTTAACTCTTACTCTGGACTAATGGTTAAGGTCTTAACTCTTACTCTGGCATCATGGTTAAGGTCTTAACTCTTACTCTGTACTCGTGGTTAAGGTCTTAACTCTTACTCTGGCATCATGTTTAAGGTCTTAATTCTTACTCTGGACTAATGGTTAAGGTCTTAACTCTTACTCTGGACTAATGGTTAAGGTCTTAACTCTTACTCTGGCATCATGGTTAAGGTCTTAACTCTTACTCTGGACTAATGGTTAAGGTCTTAACTCTTACTCTGGACTAATGGTTAAGGTCTTAACTCTTACTCTGGCATCATGGTTCAGGTCTTAGACTCTTACTCTGGACTAATGGTTAAGGTCTTAACTCTTACTCTGGCATCATGGTTAAGGTCTTAACTCTTACTCTGGACTAATGGTTAAGGTCTTAGACTCTTACTCTGGACTAATGGTTAAGGTCTTAACTCTTTCTCTGGGCTAATGGTGAAGGTCTTAGACTCTTACTCTGGCATCATGGTTAAGGTCTTAGACTCTTACTCTGGCATCAAGGTTAAGGTCTTAACTCTTACTCTGGCATCATGGTTAAGGTCTTAACTCTTACTCTGGACTAATGGTTAAGGTCTGAACTCTTACTCTGGACTAATGGTTAAGGTCTTAACTCTTACTCTGGACTAATGGTTAAGGTCTTAGACTCTTACTCTCGACTTATGGTTAAGGTCTTAACTCTTACTCTGGCATCATGGTTAAGGTCTTAACTCTTACTCTGGACTAATGGTTAAGGTCTTAACTCTTACTCTGGCATCATGTTTAAGGTCTTAAACTCTTACTCTGGCATCAAGGTTAAGGTCTTAACTCTTACTCTGGCATCATGGTTAAGGTCTTAACTCTTACTCTGGACTAATGGTTAAGGTCTGAACTCTTACTCTGGACTAATGGTTAAGGTCTTAACTTTTACTCTGGACTAATGGTTAAGGTCTTAACTCTTACTCTGGACTAATGGTTAAGGTCTTAGACTCTTACTCTCGACTAATGGTTAAGGTCCTAACTCTTACTATGGCATCATGGTTAAGGTCTTAGACTCTTACTCTGGACTAATGGTTAAGGTCTTAACTCATACTCTGGACTAATGGTTAAGGTCTTAGACTCTTACTCTGGACTAATGTTTAAGGTCTTAACTCTTACTCTGGACTAATGGTTAAGGTCTTAACTCTTACTCTGGACTAATGGTTAAGGTCTTAACTCTTACTCTGGCATCATGGTTAAGGTCTTAACTCTTACTCTGGACTAATGGTTAAGGTCTTAACTCTAACTCTTGACTAATGGTTAAGGTCTTAACTCTTACTCCGGACTAATGGTTAAGGTCTTAGACTCTTACGCTGGCATCATGGTTAAGGTCTTAACTCTTACTCTGGCATCATCGTTAAGGTCTTAACTCTTACTCTGGCATCATGGTTAAGGTCTTAACTCTTACTCTGGACTAATGGTTAAGGTCTTAACTCTTACTCTGGCATCATGGTTAAGGTCTTAGACTCTTACTCTGGACTAATGGTTAAGGTCTTAACTCTTACTCTGGGCTAATGGTTAAGGTCTTAACTCTTACTCTGGACTAATGGTTAAGTTCTTATCTCCTCCTCTAGACTAATGGTTAAGGTCTTAGACTCTTACTCTGGCATCATGGATAAGGTCTTAGACTCTTACTCTGGACTACTGGTTAATGTCTTAGCTCTTACTCTGGCATCATGGTTAAGGTCTTAACTCTCTCTCTGGCATCATTGTTAAGGTCTTAACTCTTACTCTGTACTCATGGTTAAGGTCTTAACTCTTACTCTGGCTTCATGGTTAAGGTCTTAACTCTTACTCTGGACTAATGTTTAAAGTCTTAACTCTTACTCTGGACTAATGGTTAAGGTCTTAACTCCTACTCTGGCATCATGGTTAAGGTCTTAACTCTTACTCTGGCATCATGGTTAAGGTCTTAACTCTTACTCTGGACTAATGGTTAAGGTCTTAACTCTTACTCTGGCATCATTGTTAAGGTCTTAACACTTACTCTGGCATCATGGTTAAGGTCTTAACTCTTACTCTGGACTAATAGTTTAGGTCTTAACTCTTACTCTGGACTAATGGTTAAGGTATTAACTCTTACTCTGGCATCATGGTTAAGGTCTTAACTCTGGCATCATGGTTAAGGTCTTAACTCTTACTCTGGACTAATGGTTAAGGTCTTAACTCTTACTCTGGCATCATGGTTAAGGTCTTAGACTCATACTATGGCATCATGGTTAAGGTCTTAACTCTTACTCTGGACTAATGGTTAAGGTCTTAACTCTTACTCTGGCATCATGGTTAAGGTCTTAACTCTTACTCTGGACTAATGGTTAAGGTCTTAACTCTTACTCTGGCATCATGGTTAAGGTCTTAGACTCTTACTCTGGACTAATGGTTAAGGTCTTAACTCTTACTCTGGCATCATGGTTAAGGTCTTAACTCTTACTCTGGACTAATGATTAAGGTCTTAGACTCTTACTCTGGACTAATGGTTAAGGTCTTAACTCTTTCTCTGGGCTAATGGTTAAGGTCTTAGACTCTTACTCTGGCATCATGGTTAAGGTCTTAGACTCTTACTCTGGCATCAAGGTTAAGGTCTTAACTCTTACTCTGGCATCATGGTTAACGTCTTAACTCTTACTTTGGACTAATGGTTAAGGTCTGAACTCTTACTCTGGACTAATGGTTAAGGTCTTAACTCTTACTCTGGACTAATGGTTAAGGTCTTAACTCTTACTCTGGACTAATGGTTAAGGTCTTAACTCATACTCTGGACTAATGGTTAAGGTCTTAACTCTTACTCTGGCATCATGGTTAAGGTCTTAACTCTTACTCTGTACTCGTGGTTAAGGTCTTAACTCTTACTCTGGCATCATGTTTAAGGTCTTAATTCTTACTCTGGACTAATGGTTAAGGTCTTAACTCTTACTCTGGACTAATGGTTAAGGTCTTAACTCTTACTCTGGCATCATGGTTAAGGTCTTAACTCTTACTCTGGCATCATGGTTAAGGTCTTAACTCTTACTCTGGACTAATGGTTAAGGTCTTAACTCTTACTCTGGCATCATTGTTAAGGTCTTAACACTTACTCTGGCATCATGGTTAAGGTCTTAACTCTTACTCTGGACTAATAGTTTAGGTCTTAACTCTTACTCTGGACTAATGGTTAAGGTATTAACTCTTACTCTGGCATCATGGTTAAGGTCTTAACTCTGGCATCATGGTTAAGGTCTTAACTCTTACTCTGGACTAATGGTTAAGGTCTTAACTCTTACTCTGGCATCATGGTTAAGGTCTTAGACTCATACTATGGCATCATGGTTAAGGTCTTAACTCTTACTCTGGACTAATGGTTAAGGTCTTACCTCTTACTCTGGCATCATGGTTAAGGTCTTAACTCTTACTCTGGACTAATGGTTAAGGTCTTAACTCTTACTCTGGCATCATGGTTAAGGTCTTAGACTCTTACTCTGGACTAATGGTTAAGGTCTTAACTCTTACTCTGGCATCATGGTTAAGGTCTTAACTCTTACTCTGGACTAATGATTAAGGTCTTAGACTCTTACTCTGGACTAATGGTTAAGGTCTTAACTCTTTCTCTGGGCTAATGGTTAAGGTCTTAGACTCTTACTCTGGCATCATGGTTAAGGTCTTAGACTCTTACTCTGGCATCAAGGTTAAGGTCTTAACTCTTACTCTGGCATCATGGTTAACGTCTTAACTCTTACTTTGGACTAATGGTTAAGGTCTGAACTCTTACTCTGGACTAATGGTTAAGGTCTTAACTCTTACTCTGGACTAATGGTTAAGGTCTTAACTCTTACTCTGGACTAATGGTTAAGGTCTTAACTCATACTCTGGACTAATGGTTAAGGTCTTAACTCTTACTCTGGCATCATGGTTAAGGTCTTAACTCTTACTCTGTACTCGTGGTTAAGGTCTTAACTCTTACTCTGGCATCATGTTTAAGGTCTTAATTCTTACTCTGGACTAATGGTTAAGGTCTTAACTCTTACTCTGGACTAATGGTTAAGGTCTTAACTCTTACTCTGGCATCATGGTTAAGGTCTTAACTCTTACTCTGGACTAATGGTTAAGGTCTTAACTCTTACTCTGGACTAATGGTTAAGGTCTTAACTCTTACTCTGGCATCATGGTTCAGGTCTTAGACTCTTACTCTGGACTAATGGTTAAGGTCTTAACTCTTACTCTGGCATCATGGTTAAGGTCTTAACTCTTACTCTGGACTAATGGTTAAGGTCTTAGACTCTTACTCTGGACTAATGGTTAAGGTCTTAACTCTTTCTCTGGGCTAATGGTGAAGGTCTTAGACTCTTACTCTGGCATCATGGTTAAGGTCTTAGACTCTTACTCTGGCATCAAGGTTAAGGTCTTAACTCTTACTCTGGCATCATGGTTAAGGTCTTAACTCTTACTCTGGACTAATGGTTAAGGTCTGAACTCTTACTCTGGACTAATGGTTAAGGTCTTAACTCTTACTCTGGACTAATGGTTAAGGTCTTAGACTCTTACTCTCGACTTATGGTTAAGGTCTTAACTCTTACTCTGGCATCATGGTTAAGGTCTTAACTCTTACTCTGGACTAATGGTTAAGGTCTTAACTCTTACTCTGGACTAATGGTTAAGGTCTTAACTCTTACTCTGGCATCATGTTTAAGGTCTTAAACTCTTACTCTGGCATCAAGGTTAAGGTCTTAACTCTTACTCTGGCATCATGGTTAAGGTCTTAACTCTTACTCTGGACTAATGGTTAAGGTCTGAACTCTTACTCTGGACTAATGGTTAAGGTCTTAACTTTTACTCTGGACTAATGGTTAAGGTCTTAACTCTTACTCTGGACTAATGGTTAAGGTCTTAGACTCTTACTCTCGACTAATGGTTAAGGTCCTAACTCTTACTATGGCATCATGGTTAAGGTCTTAGACTCTTACTCTGGACTAATGGTTAAGGTCTTAACTCATACTCTGGACTAATGGTTAAGGTCTTAGACTCTTACTCTGGACTAATGGTTAAGGTCTTAACTCTTACTCTGGACTAATGGTTAAGGTCTTAACTCTTACTCTGGCATCATGGTTAAGGTCTTAACTCTTACTCTGGACTAATGGTTAAGGTCTTAACTCTAACTCTTGACTAATGGTTAAGGTCTTAACTCTTACTCCGGACTAATGGTTAAGGTCTTAGACTCTTACGCTGGCATCATGGTTAAGGTCTTAACTCTTACTCTGGCATCATCGTTAAGGTCTTAACTCTTACTCTGGCATCATGGTTAAGGTCTTAACTCTTACTCTGGACTAATGGTTAAGGTCTTAACTCTTACTCTGGCATCATGGTTAAGGTCTTAGACTCTTACTCTGGACTAATGGTTAAGGTCTTAACTCTTACTCTGGGCTAATGGTTAAGGTCTTAACTCTTACTCTGGACTAATGGTTAAGTTCTTATCTCCTCCTCTAGACTAATGGTTAAGGTCTTAGACTCTTACTCTGGCATCATGGATAAGGTCTTAGACTCTTACTCTGGACTACTGGTTAATGTCTTAGCTCTTACTCTGGCATCATGGTTAAGGTCTTAACTCTCTCTCTGGCATCATTGTTAAGGTCTTAACTCTTACTCTGTACTCATGGTTAAGGTCTTAACTCTTACTCTGGCTTCATGGTTAAGGTCTTAACTCTTACTCTGGACTAATGTTTAAAGTCTTAACTCTTACTCTGGACTAATGGTTAAGGTCTTAACTCTTACTCTGGCATCATGGTTAAGGTCTTAACTCTTACTCTGGCATCATGGTTAAGGTCTTAACTCTTACTCTGGACTAATGGTTAAGGTCTTAACTCTTACTCTGGCATCATTGTTAAGGTCTTAACACTTACTCTGGCATCATGGTTAAGGTCTTAACTCTTACTCTGGACTAATAGTTTAGGTCTTAACTCTTACTCTGGACTAATGGTTAAGGTATTAACTCTTACTCTGGCATCATGGTTAAGGTCTTAACTCTGGCATCATGGTTAAGGTCTTAACTCTTACTCTGGACTAATGGTTAAGGTCTTAACTCTTACTCTGGCATCATGGTTAAGGTCTTAGACTCATACTATGGCATCATGGTTAAGGTCTTAACTCTTACTCTGGACTAATGGTTAAGGTCTTAACTCTTACTCTGGCATCATGGTTAAGGTCTTAACTCTTACTCTGGACTAATGGTTAAGGTCTTAACTCTTACTCTGGCATCATGGTTAAGGTCTTAGACTCTTACTCTGGACTAATGGTTAAGGTCTTAACTCTTACTCTGGCATCATGGTTAAGGTCTTAACTCTTACTCTGGACTAATGATTAAGGTCTTAGACTCTTACTCTGGACTAATGGTTAAGGTCTTAACTCTTTCTCTGGGCTAATGGTTAAGGTCTTAGACTCTTACTCTGGCATCATGGTTAAGGTCTTAGACTCTTACTCTGGCATCAAGGTTAAGGTCTTAACTCTTACTCTGGCATCATGGTTAACGTCTTAACTCTTACTTTGGACTAATGGTTAAGGTCTGAACTCTTACTCTGGACTAATGGTTAAGGTCTTAACTCTTACTCTGGACTAATGGTTAAGGTCTTAACTCTTACTCTGGACTAATGGTTAAGGTCTTAACTCATACTCTGGACTAATGGTTAAGGTCTTAACTCTTACTCTGGCATCATGGTTAAGGTCTTAACTCTTACTCTGTACTCGTGGTTAAGGTCTTAACTCTTACTCTGGCATCATGTTTAAGGTCTTAATTCTTACTCTGGACTAATGGTTAAGGTCTTAACTCTTACTCTGGACTAATGGTTAAGGTCTTAACTCTTACTCTGGCATCATGGTTAAGGTCTTAACTCTTACTCTGGACTAATGGTTAAGGTCTTAACTCTTACTCTGGACTAATGGTTAAGGTCTTAACTCTTACTCTGGCATCATGGTTCAGGTCTTAGACTCTTACTCTGGACTAATGGTTAAGGTCTTAACTCTTACTCTGGCATCATGGTTAAGGTCTTAACTCTTACTCTGGACTAATGGTTAAGGTCTTAGACTCTTACTCTGGACTAATGGTTAAGGTCTTAACTCTTTCTCTGGGCTAATGGTGAAGGTCTTAGACTCTTACTCTGGCATCATGGTTAAGGTCTTAGACTCTTACTCTGGCATCAAGGTTAAGGTCTTAACTCTTACTCTGGCATCATGGTTAAGGTCTTAACTCTTACTCTGGACTAATGGTTAAGGTCTGAACTCTTACTCTGGACTAATGGTTAAGGTCTTAACTCTTACTCTGGACTAATGGTTAAGGTCTTAGACTCTTACTCTCGACTTATGGTTAAGGTCTTAACTCTTACTCTCGCATCATGGTTAAGGTCTTAGACTCTTACTCTGGACTAATGGTTAAGGTCTTAACTCATACTCTGGACTTATGGTTAAGGTCTTAACTCTTACTCTGGCATCATGGTTAAGGTCTTAACTCTTACTCTGGACTAATGGTTAAGGTATTAACTCTTACTCTGGCATCAAGGTTGAGGTCTTAACTCTTACTCTGGACTAATGGTTAAGGTCTTAACTCTTACTCTGGCATCATGGTTAAGGTCTTAACACTTACTCTGGAATAATGGTTAAGGTCTTAACTCTTACTCTGGCATCATTGTTAAGGTCTTAACTCTTACTCTGCCATCATGGTTAAGGTCTTAGACTCTTACTCTGGACTAATGGTTAAGGTATTAACTCTTACTCTGGCATCAAGGTTGAGGTCTTAACTCTTACTCTGGACTAATGGTTAAGGTCTTAACTCTTACTCTGGCATCATGGTTAAGGTCTTAACACTTACTCTGGATTAATGGTTAAGGTCTTAACTCTTACTCTGGCATCATTGTTAAGGTCTTAACTCTTACTCTGGTATCATGGTTAAGGTCTTAGACTCTTACTCTGGATTAATGGTTAAGGTCTTAACTCTTACTCTGGCATCATTGTTAAGGTCTTAACTCTTACTCTGGCATCATGGTTAAGGTCTTAGACTCTTACTCTGGACTAATGGTTAAGGTCTTAACTCTTACTCTGGACTAATGGTTAAGGTCTTAACTCTTACTCTGGCATCATCGTTAAGGTCTTAACTCTTACTCTGGCATCATTAGGGATCAGGTCTTAACTCTTACTCTGGATTAATAGCTAAGGTCTTAACTCTTACTCTGGACTAATGGTTAAGGTCTTAACTCTTACTCTGGCATCATGGTTAAGGTCTTAACTCTGGCATCATGGTTAAGGTCTTAACTCTTACTCTGGACTAATGGTTAAGGTCTTAACTCTTACTCTGGCATCATGGTTAAGGTCTTAGACTCATACTCTGGACTAATGGTTAAGGTCTTAACTCTTACTCTGGCATCATGGTTAAGGTCTTAACTCTTACTCTGGCATCGTGGATAAGGTCTTAGACTCTTACTCTGGACTACTGGTTAATGTCCTAACTCTTACTCTGGCGTCATGGTTAAGGTCTTAACTCTCACTCTGGCATCATGGTTAAGGTCTTAACTCTTACTCTGTACTCATGGTTAAGGTCTTAACTCTTACTCTGGCATCATGGTTAAGGTCTTAACTCTCACTCTGGCATCATGGTTAAGGTCCTAACTCTTACTCTGTACTCATGGTTAAGGTCTTAACTCTTACTCTGGCATCATGGTTAAGGTCTTAACTCTTACTCTGGACTAATGGTTAAGGTCTTAACTCTTACTCTGGACTAATGGTTAAGGTCTTAGACTCTTACTCTGGCATCATGAATAAGGTCTTATACTCTTACTCTGGACTACTGGTTAATGTCTTAACTCTTACTCTGGCATCATGGTTAAGGTCTTAACTCTCACTCTGGCATCATGGTTAAGGTCTTAACTCTTACTCTGTACACATGGTTAAGGTCTTCACTCTTACTCTGACATCATGGTTAAGGTCTTAACTCTTACTCTGGACTAATGGTTAAGGTCTTAACTCTTACTCTGGACTAATGGTTAAGGTCTTAACTCTTACTCTGGCATCATGGTTAAGGTCTTAACTCTTACTCTGGACTAATGGTTAAGGTCTTAACTCTTACTCTGGACTAATGGTTAAGGTCTTAACTCTTACTCTGGCATCATGTTTAAGGTCTTAGACTCTTACTCTGGCATCAAGGTTAAGGTCTTAACTCTTACTCTGGCATCATGGTTAAGGTCTTAACTCTTACTCTGGACTAATGGTTAAGGTCTGAACTCTTACTCTGGACTAATGGTTAAGGTCTTAACTTTTACTCTGGACTAATGGTTAAGGTCTTAACTCTTACTCTGGACTAATGGTTAAGGTCTTAGACTCTTACTCTCGACTAATGGTTAAGGTCCTAACTCTTACTCTGGCATCATGGTTAAGGTCTTAGACTCTTACTCTGGACTAATGGTTAAGGTCTTAACTCATACTCTGGACTAATGGTTAAGGTCTTAGACTCTTACTCTGGACTAATGGTTAAGGTCTTAACTCTTACTCTGGACTAATGGTTAAGGTCTTAACTCTTACTCTGGACTAATGGTTAAGGTCTTAACTCTTACTCTGGCATCATGGTTAAGGTCTTAACTCTTACTCTGGACTAATGGTTAATGTCTTAACTCTAACTCTTGACTAATGGTTAAGGTCTTAACTCTTACTCTGGCATCATGGTTAAGGTCTTAACTCTTACTCTGGACTAATGGTTAATGTCTTAACTCTAACTCTTGACTAATGGTTAAGGTCTTAACTCCTACTCCGGACTAATGGTTAAGGTCTTAGACTCTTACGCTGGCATCATGGTTAAGGTCTTAACTCTTACTCTGGCATCATCGTTAAGGTCTTAACTCTTACTCTGGCATCATGGTTAAGGTCTTAACTCTTACTCTGGACTAATGGTTAAGGTCTTAACTCTTACTCTGGCATCATGGTTAAGGTCTTAGACTCTTACTCTGGACTAATGGTTAAGGTCTTAACTCTTACTCTGGGCTAATGGTTAAGGTCTTAACTCTTACTCTGGACTAATGGTTAAGGTCTTATCTCCTCCTCTAGACTAATGGTTAAGGTCTTAGACTCTTACTCTGGCATCATGGATAAGGTCTTAGACTCTTACTCTGGACTACTGGTTAATGTCTTAGCTCTTACTCTGGCATCATGGTTAAGGTCTTAACTCTCTCTCTGGCATCATTGTTAAGGTCTTAACTCTTACTCTGTACTCATGGTTAAGGTCTTAACTCTTACTCTGGCTTCATGGTTAAGGTCTTAACTCTTACTCTGGACTAATGGTTAAGGTCTTAACTCTTACTCTGGACTAATGGTTAAGGTCTTAACTCTTACTCTGGCATCATGGTTAAGGTCTTAACTCTTACTCTGGCATCATGGTTAAGGTCTTAACTCTTACTCTGGACTAATGGTTAAGGTCTTAACTCTTACTCTGGCATCATCATTAAGGTCTTAACACTTACTCTGGCATCATGGTTAAGGTCTTAACTCTTACTCTGGACTAATAGTTAAGGTCTTAACTCTTACTCTGGACTAATGGTTAAGGCATTAACTCTTACTCTGGCATCATGGTTAAGGTCTCAACTCTGGCATCATGGTTAAGGTCTTAACTCTTACTCTGGACTAATGGTTAAGGTCTTAACTCTTACTCTGGCATCATGGTTAAGGTCTTAGACTCATACTATGGCATCATGGTTAAGGTCTTAACTCTTACTCTGGATTAATGGTTAAGGTCTTAACTCTTACTCTGGCATCATGGTTAAGGTCTTAACTCTTACTCTGGACTAATGGTTAAGGTCTTAACTCTTACTCTGGCATCATGGTTAAGGTCTTAGACTCTTACTCTGGACTAATGGTTAAGGTCTTAACTCTTACTCTGGCATCATGGTTAAGGTCTTAGACTCTTACTCTGGACTAATGGTTAAGGTCTTAACTCTTACTCTGGCATCATGGTTAAGGTCTTAACTCTTACTCTGGACTAATGATTAAGGTCTTAGACTCTTACTCTGGACTAATGGTTAAGGTCTTAACTCTTTCTCTGGGCTAATGGTTAAGGTCTTAGACTCTTACTCTGGCATCATGGTTAAGGTCTTAGACTCTTACTCTGGCATCACGGTTAAGGTCTTAACTCTTACTCTGGCATCATGGTTAAGGTCTTAACTCTTACTTTGGACTAATGGTTAAGGTCTGAACTCTTACTCTGGACTAATGGTTAAGGTCTTAACTCTTACTCTGGACTAATGGTTAAGGTCTTAACTCTTACTCTGGACTAATGGTTAAGGTCTTAACTCATACTCTGGACTAATGGTTAAGGTCTTAACTCTTACTCTGGCATCATGGTTAAGGTCTTAACTCTTACTCTGTACTTGTGGTTAAGGTCTTAACTCTTACTCTGGCATCATGTTTAAGGTCTTAACTCTTACTCTGGACTAATGGTTAAGGTCTTAACTCTTACTCTGGACTAATGGTTAAGGTCTTAACTCTTACTCTGGCATCATGGTTAAGGTCTTAACTCTTACTCTGGACTAATGGTTAAGGTCTTAACTCTTACTCTGGACTAATGGTTAAGGTCTTAACTCTTACTCTGGCATCATGGTTCAGGTCTTAGACTCTTACTCTGGACTAATGGTTAAGGTCTTAACTCTTACTCTGGCATCATGGTTAAGGTCTTAACTCTTACTCTGGACTAATGGTTAAGGTCTTAGACTCTTACTCTGGACTAATGGTTAAGGTCTTAACTCTTTCTCTGGGCTAATGGTTAAGGTCTTAGACTCTTACTCTGGCATCAAGGTTAAGGTCTTAACTCTTACTCTGGCATCATGGTTAAGGTCTTAACTCTTACTCTGGACTAATGGTTAAGGTCTGAACTCTTACTCTGGACTTTGGTTAAGGTCTTAACTCTTACTCTGGACTAATGGTTAAGGTCTTATCTCTTACTCTGGACTAATGGTTAAGGTCTTAGACTCTTACTCTGGCATCATGGATAAGGTCTTAGACTCTTACTCTGGACTACTGGTTAATGTCTTAACTCTTACTCTGGCGTCATGGTTAAGGTCTTAACTCTCACTCTGGCATCATGGTTAAGGTCTTAACTCTTACTCTGTACTCATGGTTAAGGTCTTAACTCTTACTCTGGCATCATGGTTAAGGTCTTAACTCTCACTCTGGCATCATGGTTAAGGTCCTAACTCTTACTCTGTATTAATGGTTAAGGTCTTAACTCTTACTCTGGCATCATGGTTAAGGTCTTAACTCTTACTTTGGACTAATGGTTAAGGTCTTAACTCTTACTCTGGACTAATGGTTAAGGTCTTAGACTCTTACTCTGGCATCATGAATAAGGTCATAGACTCTTACTCTGGACTACTGGTTAATGTCTTAACTCTTACTCTGGCATCATGGTTAAGGTCTTAACTCTCACTCTGGCATCATGGTTAAGGTCTTAACTCTTACTCTGTACACATGGTTAAGGTCTTCACTCTTACTCTGACATCATGGTTAAGGTCTTAACTCTTACTCTGGACTAATGGTTAAGGTCTTAACTCTTACTCTGGACTAATGGTTAAGGTCTTAACTCTTACTCTGGCATCATGGTTAAGGTCTTAACTCTTACTCTGGACTAATGGTTAAGGTCTTAACTCTTACTCTGGACTAATGGTTAAGGTCTTAACTCTTACTCTGGCATCATGTTTAAGGTCTTAGACTCTTACTCTGGCATCAAGGTTAAGGTCTTAACTCTTACTCTGGCATCATGGTTAAGGTCTTAACTCTTACTCTGGACTAATGGTTAAGGTCTGAACTCTTACTCTGGACTAATGGTTAAGGTCTTAACTTTTACTCTGGACTAATGGTTAAGGTCTTAACTCTTACTCTGGACTAATGGTTAAGGTCTTAGACTCTTACTCTCGACTAATGGTTAAGGTCCTAACTCTTACTCTGGCATCATGGTTAAGGTCTTAGACTCTTACTCTGGACTAATGGTTAAGGTCTTAGACTCTTACTCTGGACTAATGGTTAAGGTCTTAACTCTTACTCTGGACTAATGGTTAAGGTCTTAACTCATACTCTGGACTAATGGTTAAGGTCTTAACTCTTACTCTGGCATCATGGTTAAGGTCTTAACTCTTACCCTGTACTCGTGGTTAAGGTCTTAACTCTTACTCTGGCATCATGTTTAAGGTCTTAACTCTTACTCTGGACTAATGGTTAAGGTCTTAACTCTTACTCTGGACTAATGGTTAAGGTCTGGCATCATGGTTAAGGTCTTAACTCTTACTCTGGACTAATGGTTAAGGTCTTAACTCTTACTCTGGCATCATGGTTAAGGTCTTAACTCTTACTCTGGACTAATGGTTAAGGTCTTAGACTCTTACTCTGGACTAATGGTTAAGGTCTTAACTCTTTCTCTGGGCTAATGGTTAAGGTCTTAGACTCTTACTCCGGCATCATGGTTAAGGTCTTAGACTCTTACTCTGGCATCAAGGTTAAGGTCTTAACTCTTACTCTGGCATCATGGTTAAGGTCTTAACTCTTACTCTGGACTAATGGTTAAGGTCTGAACTCTTACTCTGGACTAATGGTTAAGGTCTTAACTCTTACTCTGGACTAATGGTTAAGGTCTTAACTCTTACTCTGGACTAATGGTTAAGGTCTTAGACTCTTACTCTCGACTAATGGTTAAGGTCTTAACTCTTACTCTGGCATCATGGTTAAGGTCTTAGACTCTTACTCTGGACTAATGGTTAAAGTCTTAACTCATACTCTGGACTTATGGTTAAGGTCTTAACTCTTACTCTGGCATCATGGTTAAGGTCTTAACTCTTACTCTGGACTAATGGTTAAGGTATTAACTCTTACTCTGGCATCAAGGTTGAGGTCTTAACTCTTACTCTGGACTAATGGTTAAGGTCTTAACTCTTACTCTGGACTAATGGTTAAGGTCTTAACTCTTACTCTGGACTAATGGTTAAGGTCTTAGACTCTTACTCTGGCATCATGAATAAGGTCTTAGACTCTTACTCTGGACTACTGGTTAATGTCTTAACTCTTACTCTTGCATCATGGTTAAGGTCTTAACTCTCACTCTGGCATCATGGTTAAGGTCTTAACTCTTACTCTGTACACATGGTTAAGGTTTTCACTCTTACTCTGACATCATGGTTAAGGTCTTAACTCTTACTCTGGACTAATGGTTAAGGTCTTAACTCTTACTCTGGACTAATGGTTAAGGTCTTAACTCTTACTCTGGCATCATGGTTAAGGTCTTAACTCTTACTCTGGACTATGGTTAAGGTCTTAACTCTTACTCTGGCATCATGTTTAAGGTCTTAGACTCTTACTCTGGCATCAAGGTTAAGGTCTTAACTCTTACTCTGGCATCATGGTTAAGGTCTTAACTCTTACTCTGGACTAATGGTTAAGTCTGAACTCTTACTCTGGACTAATGGTTAAGGTCTTAACTTTTACTCTGGACTAATGGTTAAGGTCTTAACTCTTACTCTGGACTAATGGTTAAGGTCTTAGACTCTTACTCTGGACTAATGGTTAAGGTCCTAACTCTTACTCTGGCATCATGGTTAAGGTCTTAGACTCTTACTCTGGACTAATGGTTAAGGTCTTAACTCATACTCTGGACTAATGGTTAAGGTCTTAGACTCTTACTCTGGACTAATGGTTAAGGTCTTAACTCTTACTCTGGACTAATGGTTAAGGTCTTAACTCTTACTCTGGACTAATGGTTAAGGTCTTAACTCTTACTCTGGCATCATCGTTAAGGTCTTAACTCTTACTCTGGCATCATGGTTAAGGTCTTAACTCTTACTCTGGACTAATGGTTAAGGTCTTAACTCTTACTCTGGCATCATGGTTAAGGTCTTAGACTCTTACTCTGGACTAATGGTTAAGGTCTTAACTCTTACTCTGGGCTAATGGTTAAGGTCTTAACTCTTACTCTGGACTAATGGTTAAGGTCTTATCTCCTCCTCTAGACTAATGGTTAAGGTCTTAGACTCTTACTCTGGCATCATGGATAAGGTCTTAGACTCTTACTCTGGACTACTGGTTAATGTCTTAGCTCTTACTCTGGCATCATGGTTAAGGTCTTAACTCTCTCTCTGGCATCATTGTTAAGGTCTTAACTCTTACTCTGTACTCATGGTTAAGGTCTTAACTCTTACTCTGGCTTCATGGTTAAGGTCTTAACTCTTACTCTGGACTAATGGATAAAGTCTTAACTCTTACTCTGGACTAATGGTTAAGGTCTTAACTCTTACTCTGGCATCATGGTTAAGGTCTTAACTCTTACTCTGGACTAATGGTTAAGGTCTTAGACTCTTACTCTGGACTAATGGTTGAGGTCTTAACTCTTTCTCTGGGCTAATGGTTAAGGTCTTAGACTCTTACTCTGGCATCAAGGTTAAGGTCTTAACTCTTACTCTGGCATCATGGTTAAGGTCTTAACTCTTACTCTGGACTAATGGTTAAGGTCTGAACTCTTACTCTGGACTAATGGTTAAGGTCTTAACTCTTACTCTGGACTAATGGTTAAGGTCTTAACTCTTACTCTGGACTAATGGTTTAGGTCTTAGACTCTTACTCTCGACTAATGGTTAAGGTCTTAACTCTTACTCTGGCATCATGGTTAAGGTCTTAGACTCTTACTCTGGACTAATGTTTAAGGTCTTAACTCATACTCTGGACTTATGGTTAAGGTCTTAACTCTTACTCTGGCATCATGGTTAAGGTCTTAACTCTTACTCTGGACTAATGGTTAAGGTATTAACTCTTACTCTGGCATCAAGGTTGAGGTCTTAACTCTTACTCTGGACTAATGGTTAAGGTCTTAACTCTTACTCTGGACTAATGGTTAAGGTCTTAGACTCTTACTCTGGCATCATGAATAAGGTCTTAGACTCTTACTCTGGACTACTGGTTAATGTCTTAACTCTTACTCTTGCATCATGGTTAAGGTCTTAACTCTCACTCTGGCATCATGGTTAAGGTCTTAACTCTTACTCTGTACACATGGTTAAGGTCTTCAGTCTTACTCTGACATCATGGTTAAGGTCTTAACTCTTACTCTGGACTAATGGTTAAGGTCTTAACTCTTACTCTGGACTAATGGTTAAGGTCTTAACTCTTACTCTCGACTTATGGTTAAGGTCTTAACTCTTACTCTCGCATCATGGTTAAGGTCTTAGACTCTTACTCTGGACTAATGGTTAAGGTCTTAACTCATACTCTGGACTTATGGTTAAGGTCTTAACTCTTACTCTGGCATCATGGTTAAGGTCTTAACTCTTACTCTGGACTAATGGTTAAGGTATTAACTCTTACTCTGGCATCAAGGTTGAGGTCTTAACTCTTACTCTGGACTAATGGTTAAGGTCTTAACTCTTACTCTGGCATCATGGTTAAGGTCTTAACACTTACTCTGGAATAATGGTTAAGGTCTTAACTCTTACTCTGGCATCATTGTTAAGGTCTTAACTCTTACTCTGGCATCATGGTTAAGGTCTTAGACTCTTACTCTGGACTAATGGTTAAGGTATTAACTCTTACTCTGGCATCAAGGTTGAGGTCTTAACTCTTACTCTGGACTAATGGTTAAGGTCTTAACTCTTACTCTGGCATCATGGTTAAGGTCTTAACACTTACTCTGGATTAATGGTTAAGGTCTTAACTCTTACTCTGGCATCATTGTTAAGGTCTTAACTCTTACTCTGGACTAATGGTTAAGGTATTAACTCTTACTCTGGTATCATGGTTAAGGTCTTAGACACTTACTCTGGATTAATGGTTAAGGTCTTAACTCTTACTCTGGCATCATTGTTAAGGTCTTAACTCTTACTCTGGCATCATGGTTAAGGTCTTAGACTCTTACTCTGGACTAATGGTTAAGGTCTTAACTCTTACTCTGGACTAATGGTTAAGGTCTTAACTCTTACTCTGGCATCATCGTTAAGGTCTTAACTCTTACTCTGGCATCATTAGGGATCAGGTCTTAACTCTTACTCTGGATTAATAGCTAAGGTCTTAACTCTTACTCTGGACTAATGGTTAAGGTCTTAACTCTTACTCTGGCATCATGGTTAAGGTCTTAACTCTGGCATCATGGTTAAGGTCTTAACTCTTACTCTGGCATCATGGTTAAGGTCTTAGACTCTTACTCTGGACTAATGGTTAAGGTCTTAACTCTTACTCTGGACTAATGGTTAAGGTCTTAACTCTTACTCTGGCATCATCGTTAAGGTCTTAACTCTTACTCTGGCATCATTAGGGATCAGGTCTTAACTCTTACTCTGGATTAATAGCTAAGGTCTTAACTCTTACTCTGGACTAATGGTTAAGGTCTTAACTCTTACTCTGGCATCATGGTTAAGGTCTTAACTCTGGCATCATGGTTAAGGTCTTAACTCTTACTCTGGACTAATGGTTAAGGTCTTAACTCTTACTCTGGCATCATGGTTAAGGTCTTAGACTCATACTCTGGACTAATGGTTAAGGTCTTAACTCTTACTCTGGCATCATGGTTAAGGTCTTAACTCTTACTCTGGCATCGTGGTTAAGGTCTTAACTCTTACTCTGGGCTAATGATTAAGGTCTTAACTCTTACTCTGGACTAACGGTTAAGGTCTTATCTCTTACTCTGGACTAATGGTTAAGGTCTTAGACTCTTACTCTGGCATCATGGATAAGGTCTTAGACTCTTACTCTGGACTACTGGTTAATGTCTTAACTCTTACTCTGGCGTCATGGTTAAGGTCTTAACTCTCACTCTGGCATCATGGTTAAGGTCTTAACTCTTACTCTGTACTCATGGTTAAGGTCTTAACTCTTACTCTGGCATCATGGTTAAGGTCTTAACTCTCACTCTGGCATCATGGTTAAGGTCCTAACTCTTACTCTGTACTCATGGTTAAGGTCTTAACTCTTACTCTGGCATCATGGTTAAGGTCTTAACTCTTACTCTGGACTAATGGTTAAGGTCTTAACTCTTTCTCTGGACTAATGGTTAAGGTCTTAGACTCTTACTCTGGCATCATGAATAAGGTCTTATACTCTTACTCTGGACTACTGGTTAATGTCTTAACTCTTACTCTGGCATCATGGTTAAGGTCTTAACTCTCACTCTGGCATCATGGTTAAGGTCTTAACTCTTACTCTGTACACATGGTTAAGGTCTTCACTCTTACTCTGACATCATGGTTAAGGTCTTAACTCTTACTCTGGACTAATGGTTAAGGTCTTAACTCTTACTCTGGACTAATGGTTAAGGTCTTAACTCTTACTCTGGCATCATGGTTAAGGTCTTAACTCTTACTCTGGACTAATGGTTAAGGTCTTAACTCTTACTCTGGACTAATGGTTAAGGTCTTAACTCTTACTCTGGCATCATGTTTAAGGTCTTAGACTCTTACTCTGGCATCAAGGTTAAGGTCTTAACTCTTACTCTGGCATCATGGTTAAGGTCTTAACTCTTACTCTGGACTAATGGTTAAGGTCTGAACTCTTACTCTGGACTAATGGTTAAGGTCTTAACTTTTACTCTGGACTAATGGTTAAGGTCTTAACTCTTACTCTGGACTAATGGTTAAGGTCTTAGACTCTTACTCTCGACTAATGGTTAAGGTCCTAACTCTTACTCTGGCATCATGGTTAAGGTCTTAGACTCTTACTCTGGACTAATGGTTAAGGTCTTAACTCATACTCTGGACTAATGGTTAAGGTCTTAGACTCTTACTCTGGACAAATGGTTAAGGTCTTAACTCTTACTCTGGACTAATGGTTAAGGTCTTAACTCTTACTCTGGACTAATGGTTAAGGTCTTAACTCTTACTCTGGCATCATGGTTAAGGTCTTAACTCTTACTCTGGACTAATGGTTAATGTCTTAACTCTAACTCTTGACTAATGGTTAAGGTCTTAACTCCTACTCCGGACTAATGGTTAAGGTCTTAGACTCTTACGCTGGCATCATGGTTAAGGTCTTAACTCTTACTCTGGCATCATCGTTAAGGTCTTAACTCTTACTCTGGCATCATGGTTAAGGTCTTAACTCTTACTCTGGACTAATGGTTAAGGTCTTAACTCTTACTCTGGCATCATGGTTAAGGTCTTAGACTCTTACTCTGGACTAATGGTTAAGGTCTTAACTCTTACTCTGGGCTAATGGTTAAGGTCTTAACTCTTACTCTGGACTAATGGTTAAGGTCTTATCTCCTCCTCTAGACTAATGGTTAAGGCCTTAGACTCTTACTCTGGCATCATGGATAAGGTCTTAGACTCTTACTCTGGACTACTGGTTAATGTCTTAGCTCTTACTCTGGCATCATGGTTAAGGTCTTAACTCTCTCTCTGGCATCATTGTTAAGGTCTTAACTCTTACTCTGTACTCATGGTTAAGGTCTTAACTCTTACTCTGGCTTCATGGTTAAGGTCTTAACTCTTACTCTGGACTAATGGTTAAGGTCTTAACTCTTACTCTGGACTAATGGTTAAGGTCTTAACTCTTACTCTGGCATCATGGTTAAGGTCTTAACTCTTACTCTGGCATCATGGTTAAGGTCTTAACTCTTACTCTGGACTAATGGTTAAGGTCTTAACTCTTACTCTGGCATCATCGTTAAGGTCTTAACACTTACTCTGGCATCATGGTTAAGGTCTTAACTCTTACTCTGGACTAATGGTTAAGGTCTTAACTCTTACTCTGGACTAATGGTTAAGGCATTAACTCTTACTCTGGCATCATGGTTAAGGTCTCAACTCTGGCATCATGGTTAAGGTCTTAACTCTTACTCTGGACTAATGGTTAAGGTCTTAACTCTTACTCTGGCATCATGGTTAAGGTCTTAGACTCATACTCTGGCATCATGGTTAAGGTCTTAACTCTTACTCTGGACTAATGGTTAAGGTCTTAACTCTTACTCTGGCATCATGGTTAAGGTCTTAACTCTTACTCTGGACTAATGGTTAAGGTCTTAACTCTTACTCTGGCATCATGGTTAAGGTCTTAGACTCTTACTCTGGACTAATGGTTAAGGTCTTAACTCTTACTCTGGCATCATGGTTAAGGTCTTAACTCTTACTCTGGACTAATGATTAAGGTCTTAGACTCTTACTCTGGACTAATGGTTAAGGTCTTAACTCTTTCTCTGGGCTAATGGTTAAGGTCTTAGACTCTTACTCTGGCATCATGGTTAAGGTCTTAGACTCTTACTCTGGCATCACGGTTAAGGTCTTAACTCTTACTCTGGCATCATGGTTAAGGTCTTAACTCTTACTTTGGACTAATGGTTAAGGTCTGAACTCTTACTCTGGACTAATGGTTAAGGTCTTAACTCTTACTCTGGACTAATGGTTAAGGTCTTAACTCTTACTCTGGACTAATGGTTAAGGTCTTAACTCATACTCTGGACTAATGGTTAAGGTCTTAACTCTTACTCTGGCATCATGGTTAAGGTCTTAACTCTTACTCTGTACTCGTGGTTAAGGTCTTAACTCTTACTCTGGCATCATGTTTAAGGTCTTAACTCTTACTCTGGACTAATGGTTAAGGTCTTAACTCTCACTCTGGACTAATGGTTAAGGTCTTAACTCTTACTCTGGCATCATGGATAAGGTCTTAACTCTTACTCTGGACTAATGGTTAAGGTCTTAACTCTTACTCTGGACTAATGGTTAAGGTCTTAACTCCTACTCTGGCATCATGGTTCAGGTCTTAGACTCTTACTCTGGACTAATGGTTAAGGTCTTAACTCATACTCTGGACTAATGGTTAAGGTCTTAGACTCTTACTCTGGACTAATGGTTAAGGTCTTAGACTCTTACTCTTGACTAATGGTTAAGGTCCTAACTCTTACTCTGGCATCATGGTTAAGGTCTTAGACTCTTACTCTGGACTAATGGTTAAGGTCTTAACTCATACTCTGGACTAATGGTTAAGGTCTTAGACTCTTACTCTGGACTAATGGTTAAGGTCTTAACTCTTACTCTGGACTAATGGTTAAGGTCTTAACTCTTACTCTGGACTAATGGTTAAGGTCTTAACTCTTACTCTGGCATCATGGTTAAGGTCTTAACTCTTACTCTGGACTAATGGTTAATGTCTTAACTCTAACTCTTGACTAATGGTTAAGGTCTTAACTCCTACTCCGGACTAATGGTTAAGGTCTTAGACTCTTACGCTGGCATCATGGTTAAGGTCTTAACTCTTACTCTGGCATCATCGTTAAGGTCTTAACTCTTACTCTGGCATCATGGTTAAGGTCTTAACTCTTACTCTGGACTAATGGTTAAGGTCTTAACTCTTACTCTGGCATCATGGTTAAGGTCTTAGACTCTTACTCTGGACTAATGGTTAAGGTCTTAACTCTTACTCTGGGCTAATGGTTAAGGTCTTAACTCTTACTCTGGACTAATGGTTAAGGTCTTATCTCCTCCTCTAGACTAATGGTTAAGGTCTTAGACTCTTACTCTGGCATCATGGATAAGGTCTTAGACTCTTACTCTGGACTACTGGTTAATGTCTTAGCTCTTACTCTGGCATCATGGTTAAGGTCTTAACTCTCTCTCTGGCATCATTGTTAAGGTCTTAACACTTACTCTGTACTCATGGTTAAGGTCTTAACTCTTACTCTGGCTTCATGGTTAAGGTCTTAACTCTTACTCTGGACTAATGGTTAAGGTCTTAACTCTTACTCTGGACTAATGGTTAAGGTCTTAACTCTTACTCTGGCATCATGGTTAAGGTCTTAACTCTTACTCTGGCATCATGGTTAAGGTCTTAACTCTTACTCTGGACTAATGGTTAAGGTCTTAACTCTTACTCTGGCATCATCGTTAAGGTCTTAACACTTACTCTGGCATCATGGTTAAGGTCTTAACTCTTACTCTGGCATCATGGTTAAGGTCTTAACTCTTACTCTGTACTCGTGGTTAAGGTCTTAACTCTTACTCTGGCATCATGTTTAAGGTCTTAACTCTTACTCTGGACTAATGGTTAAGGTCTTAACTCTCACTCTGGACTAATGGTTAAGGTCTTAACTCTTACTCTGGCATCATGGATAAGGTCTTAACTCTTACTCTGGACTAATGGTTAAGGTCTTAACTCTTACTCTGGACTAATGGTTAAGGTCTTAACTCTTACTCTGGCATCATGGTTCAGGTCTTAGACTCTTACTCTGGACTAATGGTTAAGGTCTTAACTCATACTCTGGACTAATGGTTAAGGTCTTAGACTCTTACTCTGGACTAATGGTTAAGGTCTTAGACTCTTACTCTTGACTAATGGTTAAGGTCCTAACTCTTACTCTGGCATCATGGTTAAGGTCTTAGACTCTTACTCTGGACTAATGGTTAAGGTCTTAACTCATACTCTGGACTAATGGTTAAGGTCTTAGACTCTTACTCTGGACTAATGGTTAAGGTCTTAACTCTTACTCTGGACTAATGGTTAAGGTCTTAACTCTTACTCTGGACTAATGGTTAAGGTCTTAACTCTTACTCTGGCATCATGGTTAAGGTCTTAACTCTTACTCTGGACTAATGGTTAATGTCTTAACTCTAACTCTTGACTAATGGTTAAGGTCTTAACTCCTACTCCGGACTAATGGTTAAGGTCTTAGACTCTTACGCTGGCATCATGGTTAAGGTCTTAACTCTTACTCTGGCATCATCGTTAAGGTCTTAACTCTTACTCTGGCATCATGGTTAAGGTCTTAACTCTTACTCTGGACTAATGGTTAAGGTCTTAACTCTTACTCTGGCATCATGGTTAAGGTCTTAGACTCTTACTCTGGACTAATGGTTAAGGTCTTAACTCTTACTTTGGGCTAATGGTTAAGGTCTTAACTCTTACTCTGGACTAATGGTTAAGGTCTTATCTCCTCCTCTAGACTAATGGTTAAGGTCTTAGACTCTTACTCTGGCATCATGGATAAGGTCTTAGACTCTTACTCTGGACTACTGGTTAATGTCTTAGCTCTTACTCTGGCATCATGGTTAAGGTCTTAACTCTCTCTCTGGCATCATTGTTAAGGTCTTAACACTTACTCTGTACTCATGGTTAAGGTCTTAACTCTTACTCTGGCTTCATGGTTAAGGTCTTAACTCTTACTCTGGACTAATGGTTAAGGTCTTAACTCTTACTCTGGACTAATGGTTAAGGTCTTAACTCTTACTCTGGCATCATGGTTAAGGTCTTAACTCTTACTCTGGCATCATGGTTAAGGTCTTAACTCTTACTCTGGACTAATGGTTAAGGTCTTAACTCTTACTCTGGCATCATCGTTAAGGTCTTAACACTTACTCTGGCATCATGGTTAAGGTCTTAACTCTTACTCTGGACTAATAGTTAAGGCCTTAACTCTTTCTCTGGACTAATGGTTAAGGCATTAACTCTTACTCTGGCATCATGGTTAAGGTCTCAACTCTGGCATCATGGTTAAGGTCTTAACTCTTACTCTGGACTAATGGTTAAGGTCTTAACTCTTACTCTGGCATCATGGTTAAGGTCTTAGACTCATACTCTGGCATCATGGTTAAGGTCTTAACTCTTACTCTGGACTAATGGTTAAGGTCTTAAGTCTTACTCTGGCATCATGGTTAAGGTCTTAACTCTTACTCTGGACTAATGGTTAAGGTCTTAACTCTTACTCTGGCATCATGGTTAAGGTCTTAGACTCTTACTCTGGACTAATGGTTAAGGTCTTAACTCTTACTCTGGCATCATGGTTAAGGTCTTAACTCTTACTCTGGACTAATGATTAAGGTCTTAGACTCTTACTCTGGACTAATGGTTAAGGTCTTAACTCTTTCTCTGGGCTAATGGTTAAGGTCTTAGACTCTTACTCTGGCATCATGGTTAAGGTCTTAGACTCTTACTCTGGCATCACGGTTAAGGTCTTAACTCTTACTCTGGCATCATGGTTAAGGTCTTAACTCTTACTTTGGACTAATGGTTAAGGTCTGAACTCTTACTCTGGACTAATGGTTAAGGTCTTAACTCTTACTCTGGACTAATGGTTAAGGTCTTAACTCTTACTCTGGACTAATGGTTAAGGTCTTAACTCTTACTCTGGACTAATGGTTAAGGTCTTAACTCTTACTCTGGCATCATGGTTAAGGTCTTAACTCTTACTCTGGACTAATGGTTAAGGTCTTAACTCTTACTCTGGACTAATGGTTAAGGTCTTAACTCTTACTCTGGACTAATGGTTAAGGTCTTAACTCTTACTCTGGCATCATGGTTAAGGTCTTAACTCTTACTCTGGACTAATGGTTAAGGTCTTAACTCTTACTCTGGACTAATGGTTAAGGTCTTAACTCTTACTCTGGCATCATGGTTCAGGTCTTAGACTCTTACTCTGGACTAATGGTTAAGGTCTTAACTCTTACTCTGGCATCATGGTTAAGGTCTTAACTCTTACTCTGGACTAATGGTTAAGGTCTTAGACTCTTACTCTGGACTAATGGTTAAGGTCTTAACTCTTTCTCTGGGCTAATGGTTAAGGTCTTAGACTCTTACTCTGGCATCATGGTTAAGGTCTTAGACTCTTACTCTGGCATCAAGGTTAAGGTCTTAACTCTTACTCTGTACTCATGGTTAAGGTCTTAACTCTTACTCTGGCTTCATGGTTAAGGTCTTAACTCTTACTCTGGACTAATGGTTAAGGTCTTAACTCTTACTCTGGACTAATGGTTAAGGTCTTAACTCTTACTCTGGCATCATGGTTAAGGTCTTAACTCTTACTCTGGCATCATGGTTAAGGTCTTAACTCTTACTCTGGACTAATGGTTAAGGTCTTAACTCTTACTCTGGCATCATCGTTAAGGTCTTAACACTTACTCTGGCATCATGGTTAAGGTCTTAACTCTTACTCTGGACTAATGGTTAAGGTCTTAACTCTTACTCTGGACTAATGGTTAAGGCATTAACTCTTACTCTGGCATCATGGTTAAGGTCTCAACTCTGGCATCATGGTTAAGGTCTTAACTCTTACTCTGGACTAATGGTTAAGGTCTTAACTCTTACTCTGGCATCATGGTTAAGGTCTTAGACTCATACTCTGGCATCATGGTTAAGGTCTTAACTCTTACTCTGGACTAATGGTTAAGGTCTTAACTCTTACTCTGGCATCATGGTTAAGGTCTTAACTCTTACTCTGGACTAATGGTTAAGGTCTTAACTCTTACTCTGGCATCATGGTTAAGGTCTTAGACTCTTACTCTGGACTAATGGTTAAGGTCTTAACTCTTACTCTGGCATCATGGTTAAGGTCTTAACTCTTACTCTGGACTAATGATTAAGGTCTTAGACTCTTACTCTGGACTAATGGTTAAGGTCTTAACTCTTTCTCTGGGCTAATGGTTAAGGTCTTAGACTCTTACTCTGGCATCATGGTTAAGGTCTTAGACTCTTACTCTGGCATCACGGTTAAGGTCTTAACTCTTACTCTGGCATCATGGTTAAGGTCTTAACTCTTACTTTGGACTAATGGTTAAGGTCTGAACTCTTACTCTGGACTAATGGTTAAGGTCTTAACTCTTACTCTGGACTAATGGTTAAGGTCTTAACTCTTACTCTGGACTAATGGTTAAGGTCTTAACTCATACTCTGGACTAATGGTTAAGGTCTTAACTCTTACTCTGGCATCATGGTTAAGGTCTTAACTCTTACTCTGTACTCGTGGTTAAGGTCTTAACTCTTACTCTGGCATCATGTTTAAGGTCTTAACTCTTACTCTGGACTAATGGTTAAGGTCTTAACTCTTACTCTGGACTAATGGTTAAGGTCTTAACTCTTACTCTGGCATCATGGTTAAGGTCTTAACTCTTACTCTGGACTAATGGTTAAGGTCTTAACTCTTACTCTGGACTAATGGTTAAGGTCTTAACTCTTACTCTGGCATCATGGTTCAGGTCTTAGACTCTTACTCTGGACTAATGGTTAAGGTCTTAACTCTTACTCTGGCATCATGGTTAAGGTCTTAACTCTTACTCTGGACTAATGGTTAAGGTCTTAGACTCTTACTCTGGACTAATGGTTAAGGTCTTAACTCTTTCTCTGGGCTAATGGTTAAGGTCTTAGACTCTTACTCTGGCATCATGGTTAAGGTCTTAGACTCTTACTCTGGCATCAAGGTTAAGGTCTTAACTCTTACTCTGTACTCATGGTTAAGGTCTTAACTCTTACTCTGGCTTCATGGTTAAGGTCTTAACTCTTACTCTGGACTAATGGTTAAGGTCTTAACTCTTACTCTGGACTAATGGTTAAGGTCTTAACTCTTACTCTGGCATCATGGTTAAGGTCTTAACTCTTACTCTGGCATCATGGTTAAGGTCTTAACTCTTACTCTGGACTAATGGTTAAGGTCTTAACTCTTACTCTGGCATCATCGTTAAGGTCTTAACACTTACTCTGGCATCATGGTTAAGGTCTTAACTCTTACTCTGGACTAATGGTTAAGGTCTTAACTCTTACTCTGGACTAATGGTTAAGGCATTAACTCTTACTCTGGCATCATGGTTAAGGTCTCAACTCTGGCATCATGGTTAAGGTCTTAACTCTTACTCTGGACTAATGGTTAAGGTCTTAACTCTTACTCTGGCATCATGGTTAAGGTCTTAGACTCATACTCTGGCATCATGGTTAAGGTCTTAACTCTTACTCTGGACTAATGGTTAAGGTCTTAACTCTTACTCTGGCATCATGGTTAAGGTCTTAACTCTTACTCTGGACTAATGGTTAAGGTCTTAACTCTTACTCTGGCATCATGGTTAAGGTCTTAGACTCTTACTCTGGACTAATGGTTAAGGTCTTAACTCTTACTCTGGCATCATGGTTAAGGTCTTAACTCTTACTCTGGACTAATGATTAAGGTCTTAGACTCTTACTCTGGACTAATGGTTAAGGTCTTAACTCTTTCTCTGGGCTAATGGTTAAGGTCTTAGACTCTTACTCTGGCATCATGGTTAAGGTCTTAGACTCTTACTCTGGCATCACGGTTAAGGTCTTAACTCTTACTCTGGCATCATGGTTAAGGTCTTAACTCTTACTTTGGACTAATGGTTAAGGTCTGAACTCTTACTCTGGACTAATGGTTAAGGTCTTAACTCTTACTCTGGACTAATGGTTAAGGTCTTAACTCTTACTCTGGACTAATGGTTAAGGTCTTAACTCATACTCTGGACTAATGGTTAAGGTCTTAACTCTTACTCTGGCATCATGGTTAAGGTCTTAACTCTTACTCTGTACTCGTGGTTAAGGTCTTAACTCTTACTCTGGCATCATGTTTAAGGTCTTAACTCTTACTCTGGACTAATGGTTAAGGTCTTAACTCTCACTCTGGACTAATGGTTAAGGTCCTAACTCTTACTCTGGCATCATGGATAAGGTCTTAACTCTTACTCTGGACTAATGGTTAAGGTCTTAACTCTTACTCTGGACTAATGGTTAAGGTCTTAACTCTTACTCTGGCATCATGGTTCAGGTCTTAGACTCTTACTCTGGACTAATGGTTAAGGTCTTAACTCATACTCTGGACTAATGGTTAAGGTCTTAGACTCTTACTCTGGACTAATGGTTAAGGTCTTAGACTCTTACTCTTGACTAATGGTTAAGGTCCTAACTCTTACTCTGGCATCATGGTTAAGGTCTTAGACTCTTACTCTGGACTAATGGTTAAGGTCTTAACTCATACTCTGGACTAATGGTTAAGGTCTTAGACTCTTACTCTGGACTAATGGTTAAGGTCTTAACTCTTACTCTGGACTAATGGTTAAGGTCTTAACTCTTACTCTGGACTAATGGTTAAGGTCTTAACTCTTACTCTGGCATCATGGTTAAGGTCTTAACTCTTACTCTGGACTAATGGTTAATGTCTTAACTCTAACTCTTGACTAATGGTTAAGGTCTTAACTCCTACTCCGGACTAATGGTTAAGGTCTTAGACTCTTACGCTGGCATCATGGTTAAGGTCTTAACTCTTACTCTGGCATCATCGTTAAGGTCTTAACTCTTACTCTGGCATCATGGTTAAGGTCTTAACTCTTACTCTGGACTAATGGTTAAGGTCTTAACTCTTACTCTGGCATCATGGTTAAGGTCTTAGACTCTTACTCTGGACTAATGGTTAAGGTCTTAACTCTTACTCTGGGCTAATGGTTAAGGTCTTAACTCTTACTCTGGACTAATGGTTAAGGTCTTATCTCCTCCTCTAGACTAATGGTTAAGGTCTTAGACTCTTACTCTGGCATCATGGATAAGGTCTTAGACTCTTACTCTGGACTACTGGTTAATGTCTTAGCTCTTACTCTGGCATCATGGTTAAGGTCTTAACTCTCTCTCTGGCATCATTGTTAAGGTCTTAACACTTACTCTGTACTCATGGTTAAGGTCTTAACTCTTACTCTGGCTTCATGGTTAAGGTCTTAACTCTTACTCTGGACTAATGGTTAAGGTCTTAACTCTTACTCTGGACTAATGGTTAAGGTCTTAACTCTTACTCTGGCATCATGGTTAAGGTCTTAACTCTTACTCTGGCATCATGGTTAAGGTCTTAACTCTTACTCTGGACTAATGGTTAAGGTCTTAACTCTTACTCTGGCATCATCGTTAAGGTCTTAACACTTACTCTGGCATCATGGTTAAGGTCTTAACTCTTACTCTGGACTAATAGTTAAGGCCTTAACTCTTACTCTGGACTAATGGTTAAGGCATTAACTCTTACTCTGGCATCATGGTTAAGGTCTCAACTCTGGCATCATGGTTAAGGTCTTAACTCTTACTCTGGACTAATGGTTAAGGTCTTAACTCTTACTCTGGCATCATGGTTAAGGTCTTAGACTCATACTCTGGCATCATGGTTAAGGTCTTAACTCTTACTCTGGACTAATGGTTAAGGTCTTAAGTCTTACTCTGGCATCATGGTTAAGGTCTTAACTCTTACTCTGGACTAATGGTTAAGGTCTTAACTCTTACTCTGGCATCATGGTTAAGGTCTTAGACTCTTACTCTGGACTAATGGTTAAGGTCTTAACTCTTACTCTGGCATCATGGTTAAGGTCTTAACTCTTACTCTGGACTAATGATTAAGGTCTTAGACTCTTACTCTGGACTAATGGTTAAGGTCTTAACTCTTTCTCTGGGCTAATGGTTAAGGTCTTAGACTCTTACTCTGGCATCATGGTTAAGGTCTTAGACTCTTACTCTGGCATCACGGTTAAGGTCTTAACTCTTACTCTGGCATCATGGTTAAGGTCTTAACTCTTACTTTGGACTAATGGTTAAGGTCTGAACTCTTACTCTGGACTAATGGTTAAGGTCTTAACTCTTACTCTGGACTAATGGTTAAGGTCTTAACTCTTACTCTGGACTAATGGTTAAGGTCTTAACTCTTACTCTGGACTAATGGTTAAGGTCTTAACTCTTACTCTGGCATCATGGTTAAGGTCTTAACTCTTACTCTGGACTAATGGTTAAGGTCTTAACTCTTACTCTGGACTAATGGTTAAGGTCTTAACTCTTACTCTGGACTAATGGTTAAGGTCTTAACTCTTACTCTGGCATCATGGTTAAGGTCTTAACTCTTACTCTGGACTAATGGTTAAGGTCTTAACTCTTACTCTGGACTAATGGTTAAGGTCTTAACTCTTACTCTGGCATCATGGTTCAGGTCTTAGACTCTTACTCTGGACTAATGGTTAAGGTCTTAACTCTTACTCTGGCATCATGGTTAAGGTCTTAACTCTTACTCTGGACTAATGGTTAAGGTCTTAGACTCTTACTCTGGACTAATGGTTAAGGTCTTAACTCTTTCTCTGGGCTAATGGTTAAGGTCTTAGACTCTTACTCTGGCATCATGGTTAAGGTCTTAGACTCTTACTCTGGCATCAAGGTTAAGGTCTTAACTCTTACTCTGGCATCATGGTTAAGGTCTTAACTCTTACTCTGGACTAATGGTTAAGGTCTGAACTCTTACTCTGGACTTTGGTTAAGGTCTTAACTCTTACTCTGGACTAATGGTTAAGGTCTTATCTCTTACTCTGGACTAATGGTTAAGGTCTTAGACTCTTACTCTGGCATCATGGATAAGGTCTTAGACTCTTACTCTGGACTACTGGTTAATGTCTTAACTCTTACTCTGGCGTCATGGTTAAGGTCTTAACTCTCACTCTGGCATCATGGTTAAGGTCTTAACTCTTACTCTGTACTCATGGTTAAGGTCTTAACTCTTACTCTGGCATCATGGTTAAGGTCTTAACTCTCACTCTGGCATCATGGTTAAGGTCCTAACTCTTACTCTGTACTCATGGTTAAGGTCTTAACTCTTACTCTGGCATCATGGTTAAGGTCTTAACTCTTACTCTGGACTAATGGTTAAGGTCTTAACTCTTACTCTGGACTAATGGTTAAGGTCTTAGACTCTTACTCTGGCATCATGAATAAGGTCATAGACTCTTACTCTGGACTACTGGTTAATGTCTTAACTCTTACTCTGGCATCATGGTTAAGGTCTTAACTCTCACTCTGGCATCATGGTTAAGGTCTTAACTCTTACTCTGTACACATGGTTAAGGTCTTCACTCTTACTCTGACATCATGGTTAAGGTCTTAACTCTTACTCTGGACTAATGGTTAAGGTCTTAACTCTTACTCCGGACTAATGGTTAAGGTCTTAACTCTTACTCTGGCATCATGGTTAAGGTCTTAACTCTTACTCTGGACTAATGGTTAAGGTCTTAACTCTTACTCTGTACTAATGGTTAAGGTCTTAACTCTTACTCTGGCATCATGTTTAAGGTCTTAGACTCTTACTCTGGCATCAAGGTTAAGGTCTTAACTCTTACTCTGGCATCATGGTTAAGGTCTTAACTCTTACTCTGGACTAATGGTTAAGGTCTGAACTCTTACTCTGGACTAATGGTTAAGGTCTTAACTTTTACTCTGGACTAATGGTTAAGGTCTTAACTCTTACTCTGGACTAATGGTTAAGGTCTTAGACTCTTACTCTCGACTAATGGTTAAGGTCCTAACTCTTACTCTGGCATCATGGTTAAGGTCTTAGACTCTTACTCTGGACTAATGGTTAAGGTCTTAGACTCTTACTCTGGACTAATGGTTAAGGTCTTAACTCTTACTCTGGACTAATGGTTAAGGTCTTAACTCATACTCTGGACTAATGGTTAAGGTCTTAACTCTTACTCTGGCATCATGGTTAAGGTCTTAACTCTTACCCTGTACTCGTGGTTAAGGTCTTAACTCTTACTCTGGCATCATGTTTAAGGTCTTAACTCTTACTCTGGACTAATGGTTAAGGTCTTAACTCTTACTCTGGACTAATGGTTAAGGTCTTAACTCTTACTCTGGCATCATGGTTAAGGTCTTAACTCTTACTCTGGACTAATGGTTAAGGTCTTAACTCTTACTCTGGCATCATGGTTAAGGTCTTAACTCTTACTCTGGACTAATGGTTAAGGTCTTAGACTCTTACTCTGGACTAATGGTTAAGGTCTTAACTCTTTCTCTGGGCTAATGGTTAAGGTCTTAGACTCTTACTCCGGCATCATGGTTAAGGTCTTAGACTCTTACTCTGGCATCAAGGTTAAGGTCTTAACTCTTACTCTGGCATCATGGTTAAGGTCTTAACTCTTACTCTGGACTAATGGTTAAGGTCTGAACTCTTACTCTGGACTAATGGTTAAGGTCTTAACTCTTACTCTGGACTAATGGTTAAGGTCTTAACTCTTACTCTGGACTAATGGTTAAGGTCTTAGACTCTTACTCTCGACTAATGGTTAAGGTCTTAACTCTTACTCTGGCATCATGGTTAAGGTCTTAGACTCTTACTCTGGACTAATGGTTAAAGTCTTAACTCATACTCTGGACTTATGGTTAAGGTCTTAACTCTTACTCTGGCATCATGGTTAAGGTCTTAACTCTTACTCTGGACTAATGGTTAAGGTATTAACTCTTACTCTGGCCTCAAGGTTGAGGTCTTAACTCTTACTCTGGACTAATGGTTAAGGTCTTAACTCTTACTCTGGACTAATGGTTAAGGTCTTAGACTCTTACTCTGGCATCATGAATAAGGTCTTAGACTCTTACTCTGGACTACTGGTTAATGTCTTAACTCTTACTCTTGCATCATGGTTAAGGTCTTAACTCTCACTCTGGCATCATGGTTAAGGTCTTAACTCTTACTCTGTACACATGGTTAAGGTTTTCACTCTTACTCTGACATCATGGTTAAGGTCTTAACTCTTACTCTGGACTAATGGTTAAGGTCTTAACTCTTACTCTGGACTAATGGTTAAGGTCTTAACTCTTACTCTGGCATCATGGTTAAGGTCTTAACTCTTACTCTGGACTAATGGTTAAGGTCTTAACTCTTACTCTGGACTAATGGTTAAGGTCTTAACTCTTACTCTGGCATCATGTTTAAGGTCTTAGACTCTTACTCTGGCATCAAGGTTAAGGTCTTAACTCTTACTCTGGCATCATGGTTAAGGTCTTAACTCTTACTCTGGACTAATGGTTAAGTCTGAACTCTTACTCTGGACTAATGGTTAAGGTCTTAACTTTTACTCTGGACTAATGGTTAAGGTCTTAACTCTTACTCTCGACTAATGGTTAAGGTCTTAGACTCTTACTCTCGACTAATGGTTAAGGTCCTAACTCTTACTCTGGCATCATGGTTAAGGTCTTAGACTCTTACTCTGGACTAATGGTTAAGGTCTTAACTCATACTCTGGACTAATGGTTAAGGTCTTAGACTCTTACTCTGGACTAATGGTTAAGGTCTTAACTCTTACTCTGGACTAATGGTTAAGGTCTTAACTCTTACTCTGGACTAATGGTTAAGGTCTTAACTCTTACTCTGGCATCATGGTTTAGGTCTTAACTCTTACTCTGGACTAATGGTTAAGGTCTTAACTCTAACTCTTGACTAATGGTTAAGGTCTTAACTCTTACTCCGGACTAATGGTTAAGGTCTTAGACTCTTACGCTGGCATCATGGTTAAGGTCTTAACTCTTACTCTGGCATCATCGTTAAGGTCTTAACTCTTACTCTGGCATCATGGTTAAGGTCTTAACTCTTACTCTGGACTAATGGTTAAGGTCTTAACTCTTACTCTGGCATCATGGTTAAGGTCTTAGACTCTTACTCTGGACTAATGGTTAAGGTCTTAACTCTTACTCTGGGCTAATGGTTAAGGTCTTAACTCTTACTCTGGACTAATGGTTAAGGTCTTATCTCCTCCTCTAGACTAATGGTTAAGGTCTTAGACTCTTACTCTGGCATCATGGATAAGGTCTTAGACTCTTACTCTGGACTACTGGTTAATGTCTTAGCTCTTACTCTGGCATCATGGTTAAGGTCTTAACTCTCTCTCTGGCATCATTGTTAAGGTCTTAACTCTTACTCTGTACTCATGGTTAAGGTCTTAACTCTTACTCTGGCTTCATGGTTAAGGTCTTAACTCTTACTCTGGACTAATGGTTAAAGTCTTAACTCTTACTCTGGACTAATGGTTAAGGTCTTAACTCTTACTCTGGCATCATGGTTAAGGTCTTAACTCTTACTCTGGACTAATGGTTAAGGTCTTAGACTCTTACTCTGGACTAATGGTTGAGGTCTTAACTCTTTCTCTGGGCTAATGGTTAAGGTCTTAGACTCTTACTCTGGCATCATGGTTAAGGTCTTAGACTCTTACTCTGGCATCAAGGTTAAGGTCTTAACTCTTACTCTGGCATCATGGTTAATGTCTTAACTCTTACTCTGGACTAATGGTTAAGGTCTGAACTCTTACTCTGGACTAATGGTTAAGGTCTTAACTCTTACTCTGGACTAATGGTTAAGGTCTTAACTCTTACTCTGGACTAATGGTTAAGGTCTTAGACTCTTACTCTCGACTAATGGTTAAGGTCTTAACTCTTACTCTGGCATCATGGTTAAGGTCTTAGACTCTTACTCTGGACTAATGGTTAAGGTCTTAACTCATACTCTGGACTTATGGTTAAGGTCTTAACTCTTACTCTGGCATCATGGTTAAGGTCTTAACTCTTACTCTGGACTAATGGTTAAGGTATTAACTCTTACTCTGGCATCAAGGTTGAGGTCTTAACTCTTACTCTGGACTAATGGTTAAGGTCTTAACTCTTACTCTGGACTAATGGTTAAGGTCTTAACTCTTACTCTGGACTAATGGTTAAGGTCTTAGACTCTTACTCTGGCATCATGAATAAGGTCTTAGACTCTTACTCTGGACTACTGGTTAATGTCTTAACTCTTACTCTTGCATCATGGTTAAGGTCTTAACTCTCACTCTGGCATCATGGTTAAGGTCTTAACTCTTACTCTGTACACATGGTTAAGGTCTTCAGTCTTACTCTGACATCATGGTTAAGGTCTTAACTCTTACTCTGGACTAATGGTTAAGGTCTTAACTCTTACTCTGGACTAATGGTTAAGGTCTTAACTCTTACTCTGGCATCATGGTTAAGGTCTTAACTCTTACTCTGGACTAATGGTTAAGGTCTTAACTCTTACTCTGGACTAATGGTTAAGGTCTTAACTCTTACTCTGGCATCATGTTTAAGGTCTTAGACTCTTACTCTGGCATCAAGGTTAAGGTCTTAACTCTTACTCTGGCATCATGGTTAAGGTCTTAACTCTTACTCTGGACTAATGGTTAAGTCTGAACTCTTACTCTGGACTAATGGTTAAGGTCTTAACTTTTACTCTGGACTAATGGTTAAGGTCTTAACTCTTACTCTGGACTAATGGTTAAGGTCTTAACTCTTACTCTGGCATCATGGTTAAGGTCTTAACTCTTACTCTGGACTAATGGTTAATGTCTTAACTCTAACTCTTGACTAATGGTTAAGGTCTTAACTCCTACTCCGGACTAATGGTTAAGGTCTTAGACTCTTACGCTGGCATCATGGTTAAGGTCTTAACTCTTACTCTGGCATCATCGTTAAGGTCTTAACTCTTACTCTGGCATCATGGTTAAGGTCTTAACTCTTACTCTGGACTAATGGTTAAGGTCTTAACTCTTACTCTGGCATCATGGTTAAGGTCTTAGACTCTTACTCTGGACTAATGGTTAAGGTCTTAACTCTTACTCTGGGCTAATGGTTAAGGTCTTAACTCTTACTCTGGACTAATGGTTAAGGTCTTATCTCCTCCTCTAGACTAATGGTTAAGGTCTTAGACTCTTACTCTGGCATCATGGATAAGGTCTTAGACTCTTACTCTGGACTACTGGTTAATGTCTTAGCTCTTACTCTGGCATCATGGTTAAGGTCTTAACTCTCTCTCTGGCATCATTGTTAAGGTCTTAACACTTACTCTGTACTCATGGTTAAGGTCTTAACTCTTACTCTGGCTTCATGGTTAAGGTCTTAACTCTTACTCTGGACTAATGGTTAAGGTCTTAACTCTTACTCTGGACTAATGGTTAAGGTCTTAACTCTTACTCTGGCATCATGGTTAAGGTCTTAACTCTTACTCTGGCATCATGGTTAAGGTCTTAACTCTTACTCTGGACTAATGGTTAAGGTCTTAACTCTTACTCTGGCATCATCGTTAAGGTCTTAACACTTACTCTGGCATCATGGTTAAGGTCTTAACTCTTACTCTGGACTAATAGTTAAGGCCTTAACTCTTACTCTGGACTAATGGTTAAGGCATTAACTCTTACTCTGGCATCATGGTTAAGGTCTCAACTCTGGCATCATGGTTAAGGTCTTAACTCTTACTCTGGACTAATGGTTAAGGTCTTAACTCTTACTCTGGCATCATGGTTAAGGTCTTAGACTCATACTCTGGCATCATGGTTAAGGTCTTAACTCTTACTCTGGACTAATGGTTAAGGTCTTAAGTCTTACTCTGGCATCATGGTTAAGGTCTTAACTCTTACTCTGGACTAATGGTTAAGGTCTTAACTCTTACTCTGGCATCATGGTTAAGGTCTTAGACTCTTACTCTGGACTAATGGTTAAGGTCTTAACTCTTACTCTGGCATCATGGTTAAGGTCTTAACTCTTACTCTGGACTAATGATTAAGGTCTTAGACTCTTACTCTGGACTAATGGTTAAGGTCTTAACTCTTTCTCTGGGCTAATGGTTAAGGTCTTAGACTCTTACTCTGGCATCATGGTTAAGGTCTTAGACTCTTACTCTGGCATCACGGTTAAGGTCTTAACTCTTACTCTGGCATCATGGTTAAGGTCTTAACTCTTACTTTGGACTAATGGTTAAGGTCTGAACTCTTACTCTGGACTAATGGTTAAGGTCTTAACTCTTACTCTGGACTAATGGTTAAGGTCTTAACTCTTACTCTGGACTAATGGTTAAGGTCTTAACTCTTACTCTGGCATCATGGTTAAGGTCTTAACTCTTACTCTGGACTAATGGTTAAGGTCTTAACTCTTACTCTGGACTAATGGTTAAGGTCTTAACTCTTACTCTGGACTAATGGTTAAGGTCTTAACTCTTACTCTGGCATCATGGTTAAGGTCTTAACTCTTACTCTGGACTAATGGTTAAGGTCTTAACTCTTACTCTGGACTAATGGTTAAGGTCTTAACTCTTACTCTGGCATCATGGTTCAGGTCTTAGACTCTTACTCTGGACTAATGGTTAAGGTCTTAACTCTTACTCTGGCATCATGGTTAAGGTCTTAACTCTTACTCTGGACTAATGGTTAAGGTCTTAGACTCTTACTCTGGACTAATGGTTAAGGTCTTAACTCTTTCTCTGGGCTAATGGTTAAGGTCTTAGACTCTTACTCTGGCATCATGGTTAAGGTCTTAGACTCTTACTCTGGCATCAAGGTTAAGGTCTTAACTCTTACTCTGGCATCATGGTTAAGGTCTTAACTCTTACTCTGGACTAATGGTTAAGGTCTGAACTCTTACTCTGGACTTTGGTTAAGGTCTTAACTCTTACTCTGGACTAATGGTTAAGGTCTTATCTCTTACTCTGGACTAATGGTTAAGGTCTTAGACTCTTACTCTGGCATCATGGATAAGGTCTTAGACTCTTACTCTGGACTACTGGTTAATGTCTTAACTCTTACTCTGGCGTCATGGTTAAGGTCTTAACTCTCACTCTGGCATCATGGTTAAGGTCTTAACTCTTACTCTGTACTCATGGTTAAGGTCTTAACTCTTACTCTGGCATCATGGTTAAGGTCTTAACTCTCACTCTGGCATCATGGTTAAGGTCCTAACTCTTACTCTGTACTCATGGTTAAGGTCTTAACTCTTACTCTGGCATCATGGTTAAGGTCTTAACTCTTACTCTGGACTAATGGTTAAGGTCTTAACTCTTACTCTGGACTAATGGTTAAGGTCTTAGACTCTTACTCTGGCATCATGAATAAGGTCATAGACTCTTACTCTGGACTACTGGTTAATGTCTTAACTCTTACTCTGGCATCATGGTTAAGGTCTTAACTCTCACTCTGGCATCATGGTTAAGGTCTTAACTCTTACTCTGTACACATGGTTAAGGTCTTCACTCTTACTCTGACATCATGGTTAAGGTCTTAACTCTTACTCTGGACTAATGGTTAAGGTCTTAACTCTTACTCTGGACTAATGGTTAAGGTCTTAACTCTTACTCTGGCATCATGGTTAAGGTCTTAACTCTTACTCTGGACTAATGGTTAAGGTCTTAACTCTTACTCTGTACTAATGGTTAAGGTCTTAACTCTTACTCTGGCATCATGTTTAAGGTCTTAGACTCTTACTCTGGCATCAAGGTTAAGGTCTTAACTCTTACTCTGGCATCATGGTTAAGGTCTTAACTCTTACTCTGGACTAATGGTTAAGGTCTGAACTCTTACTCTGGACTAATGGTTAAGGTCTTAACTTTTACTCTGGACTAATGGTTAAGGTCTTAACTCTTACTCTGGACTAATGGTTAAGGTCTTAGACTCTTACTCTCGACTAATGGTTAAGGTCCTAACTCTTACTCTGGCATCATGGTTAAGGTCTTAGACTCTTACTCTGGACTAATGGTTAAGGTCTTAGACTCTTACTCTGGACTAATGGTTAAGGTCTTAACTCTTACTCTGGACTAATGGTTAAGGTCTTAACTCATACTCTGGACTAATGGTTAAGGTCTTAACTCTTACTCTGGCATCATGGTTAAGGTCTTAACTCTTACCCTGTACTCGTGGTTAAGGTCTTAACTCTTACTCTGGCATCATGTTTAAGGTCTTAACTCTTACTCTGGACTAATGGTTAAGGTCTTAACTCTTACTCTGGACTAATGGTTAAGGTCTTAACTCTTACTCTGGCATCATGGTTAAGGTCTTAACTCTTACTCTGGACTAATGGTTAAGGTCTTAACTCTTACTCTGGCATCATGGTTAAGGTCTTAACTCTTACTCTGGACTAATGGTTAAGGTCTTAGACTCTTACTCTGGACTAATGGTTAAGGTCTTAACTCTTTCTCTGGGCTAATGGTTAAGGTCTTAGACTCTTACTCCGGCATCATGGTTAAGGTCTTAGACTCTTACTCTGGCATCAAGGTTAAGGTCTTAACTCTTACTCTGGCATCATGGTTAAGGTCTTAACTCTTACTCTGGACTAATGGTTAAGGTCTGAACTCTTACTCTGGACTAATGGTTAAGGTCTTAACTCTTACTCTGGACTAATGGTTAAGGTCTTAACTCTTACTCTGGACTAATGGTTAAGGTCTTAGACTCTTACTCTCGACTAATGGTTAAGGTCTTAACTCTTACTCTGGCATCATGGTTAAGGTCTTAGACTCTTACTCTGGACTAATGGTTAAAGTCTTAACTCATACTCTGGACTTATGGTTAAGGTCTTAACTCTTACTCTGGCATCATGGTTAAGGTCTTAACTCTTACTCTGGACTAATGGTTAAGGTATTAACTCTTACTCTGGCCTCAAGGTTGAGGTCTTAACTCTTACTCTGGACTAATGGTTAAGGTCTTAACTCTTACTCTGGACTAATGGTTAAGGTCTTAGACTCTTACTCTGGCATCATGAATAAGGTCTTAGACTCTTACTCTGGACTACTGGTTAATGTCTTAACTCTTACTCTTGCATCATGGTTAAGGTCTTAACTCTCACTCTGGCATCATGGTTAAGGTCTTAACTCTTACTCTGTACACATGGTTAAGGTTTTCACTCTTACTCTGACATCATGGTTAAGGTCTTAACTCTTACTCTGGACTAATGGTTAAGGTCTTAACTCTTACTCTGGACTAATGGTTAAGGTCTTAACTCTTACTCTGGCATCATGGTTAAGGTCTTAACTCTTACTCTGGACTAATGGTTAAGGTCTTAACTCTTACTCTGGACTAATGGTTAAGGTCTTAACTCTTACTCTGGCATCATGTTTAAGGTCTTAGACTCTTACTCTGGCATCAAGGTTAAGGTCTTAACTCTTACTCTGGCATCATGGTTAAGGTCTTAACTCTTACTCTGGACTAATGGTTAAGTCTGAACTCTTACTCTGGACTAATGGTTAAGGTCTTAACTTTTACTCTGGACTAATGGTTAAGGTCTTAACTCTTACTCTCGACTAATGGTTAAGGTCTTAGACTCTTACTCTCGACTAATGGTTAAGGTCCTAACTCTTACTCTGGCATCATGGTTAAGGTCTTAGACTCTTACTCTGGACTAATGGTTAAGGTCTTAACTCATACTCTGGACTAATGGTTAAGGTCTTAGACTCTTACTCTGGACTAATGGTTAAGGTCTTAACTCTTACTCTGGACTAATGGTTAAGGTCTTAACTCTTACTCTGGACTAATGGTTAAGGTCTTAACTCTTACTCTGGCATCATGGTTAAGGTCTTAACTCTTACTCTGGACTAATGGTTAAGGTCTTAACTCTAACTCTTGACTAATGGTTAAGGTCTTAACTCTTACTCCGGACTAATGGTTAAGGTCTTAGACTCTTACGCTGGCATCATGGTTAAGGTCTTAACTCTTACTCTGGCATCATCGTTAAGGTCTTAACTCTTACTCTGGCATCATGGTTAAGGTCTTAACTCTTACTCTGGACTAATGGTTAAGGTCTTAACTCTTACTCTGGCATCATGGTTAAGGTCTTAGACTCTTACTCTGGACTAATGGTTAAGGTCTTAACTCTTACTCTGGGCTAATGGTTAAGGTCTTAACTCTTACTCTGGACTAATGGTTAAGGTCTTATCTCCTCCTCTAGACTAATGGTTAAGGTCTTAGACTCTTACTCTGGCATCATGGATAAGGTCTTAGACTCTTACTCTGGACTACTGGTTAATGTCTTAGCTCTTACTCTGGCATCATGGTTAAGGTCTTAACTCTCTCTCTGGCATCATTGTTAAGGTCTTAACTCTTACTCTGTACTCATGGTTAAGGTCTTAACTCTTACTCTGGCTTCATGGTTAAGGTCTTAACTCTTACTCTGGACTAATGGTTAAAGTCTTAACTCTTACTCTGGACTAATGGTTAAGGTCTTAACTCTTACTCTGGCATCATGGTTAAGGTCTTAACTCTTACTCTGGACTAATGGTTAAGGTCTTAGACTCTTACTCTGGACTAATGGTTGAGGTCTTAACTCTTTCTCTGGGCTAATGGTTAAGGTCTTAGACTCTTACTCTGGCATCATGGTTAAGGTCTTAGACTCTTACTCTGGCATCAAGGTTAAGGTCTTAACTCTTACTCTGGCATCATGGTTAATGTCTTAACTCTTACTCTGGACTAATGGTTAAGGTCTGAACTCTTACTCTGGACTAATGGTTAAGGTCTTAACTCTTACTCTGGACTAATGGTTAAGGTCTTAACTCTTACTCTGGACTAATGGTTAAGGTCTTAGACTCTTACTCTCGACTAATGGTTAAGGTCTTAACTCTTACTCTGGCATCATGGTTAAGGTCTTAGACTCTTACTCTGGACTAATGGTTAAGGTCTTAACTCATACTCTGGACTTATGGTTAAGGTCTTAACTCTTACTCTGGCATCATGGTTAAGGTCTTAACTCTTACTCTGGACTAATGGTTAAGGTATTAACTCTTACTCTGGCATCAAGGTTGAGGTCTTAACTCTTACTCTGGACTAATGGTTAAGGTCTTAACTCTTACTCTGGACTAATGGTTAAGGTCTTAACTCTTACTCTGGACTAATGGTTAAGGTCTTAGACTCTTACTCTGGCATCATGAATAAGGTCTTAGACTCTTACTCTGGACTACTGGTTAATGTCTTAACTCTTACTCTTGCATCATGGTTAAGGTCTTAACTCTCACTCTGGCATCATGGTTAAGGTCTTAACTCTTACTCTGTACACATGGTTAAGGTCTTCAGTCTTACTCTGACATCATGGTTAAGGTCTTAACTCTTACTCTGGACTAATGGTTAAGGTCTTAACTCTTACTCTGGACTAATGGTTAAGGTCTTAACTCTTACTCTGGCATCATGGTTAAGGTCTTAACTCTTACTCTGGACTAATGGTTAAGGTCTTAACTCTTACTCTGGACTAATGGTTAAGGTCTTAACTCTTACTCTGGCATCATGTTTAAGGTCTTAGACTCTTACTCTGGCATCAAGGTTAAGGTCTTAACTCTTACTCTGGCATCATGGTTAAGGTCTTAACTCTTACTCTGGACTAATGGTTAAGTCTGAACTCTTACTCTGGACTAATGGTTAAGGTCTTAACTTTTACTCTGGACTAATGGTTAAGGTCTTAACTCTTACTCTGGACTAATGGTTAAGGTCTTAGACTCTTACTCTCGACTAATGGTTAAGGTCCTAACTCTTACTATGGCATCATGGTTAAGGTCTTAGACTCTTACTCTGGACTAATGGTTAAGGTCTTAACTCATACTCTGGACTAATGGTTAAGGTCTTATTCTCTTACTCTGGACTAATGGTTAAGGTCTTAACTCTTACTCTGGACTAATGGTTAAGGTCTTAACTCTTACTCTGGACTAATGGTTAAGGTCTTAACTCTTACTCTGGCATCATGGTTAAGGTCTTAACTCTTACTCTGGACTAATGGTTAAGGTCTTAACTCTAACTCTTGACTAATGGTTAAGGTCTTAACTCTTACTCCGGACTAATGGTTAAGGTCTTAGACTCTTACGCTGGCATCATGGTTAAGGTCTTAACTCTTACTCTGGCATCATCGTTAAGGTCTTAACTCTTACTCTGGCATCATGGTTAATGTCTTAACTCTTACTCTGGACTAATGGTTAAGGTCTTAACTCTTACTCTGGCATCATGGTTAAGGCCTTAGACTCTTACTCTGGACTAATGGTTAAGGTCTTAACTCTTACTCTGGGCTAATGGTTAAGGTCTTAACTCTTACTCTGGACTAATGGTTAAGGTCTTATCTCCTCCTCTAGACTAATGGTTAAGGTCTTAGACTCTTACTCTGGCATCATGGATAAGGTCTTAGACTCTTACTCTGGACTACTGGTTAATGTCTTAGCTCTTACTCTGGCATCATGGTTAAGGTCTTAACTCTCTCTCTGGCATCATTGTTAAGGTCTTAACTCTTACTCTGTACTCATGGTTAAGGTCTTAACTCTTACTCTGGCTTCATGGTTAAGGTCTTAACTCTTACTCTGGACTAATGGTTAAAGTCTTAACTCTTACTCTGGACTAGTGGTTAAGGTCTTAACTCTTACTCTGGCATCATGGTTAAGGTCTTAACTCTTACTCTGGCATCATGGTTAAGGTCTTAACTCTTACTCTGGACTAATGGTTAAGGTCTTAACTCTTACTCTGGCATCATCGTTAAGGTCTTAACACTTACTCTGGCATCATGGTTAAGGTCTTAACTCTTACTCTGGACTAATAGTTAAGGTCTTAACTCTTACTCTGGACTAATGGTTAAGGTATTAACTCTTACTCTGGCATCATGGTTAAGGTCTTAACTCTGGCATCATGGTTAAGGTCTTAACTCTTACTCTGGACTAATGGTTAAGGTCTTAACTCTTACTCTGGCATCATGGTTAAGGTCTTAACTCTTACTCTGGACTAATGGTTAAGGTATTAACTCTTACTCTGGCATCAAGGTTGAGGTCTTAACTCTTACTCTGGACTAATGGTTAAGGTCTTAACTCTTACTCTGGACTAATGGTTAAGGTCTTAACTCTTACTCTGGACTAATGGTTAAGGTCTTAGACTCTTACTCTGGCATCATGAATAAGGTCTTAGACTCTTACTCTGGACTACTGGTTAATGTCTTAACTCTTACTCTTGCATCATGGTTAAGGTCTTAACTCTCACTCTGGCATCATGGTTAAGGTCTTAACTCTTACTCTGTACACATGGTTAAGGTCTTCAGTCTTACTCTGACATCATGGTTAAGGTCTTAACTCTTACTCTGGACTAATGGTTAAGGTCTTAACTCTTACTCTGGACTAATGGTTAAGGTCTTAACTCTTACTCTGGACTAATGGTTAAGGTCTTAACTCTTACTCTGGCATCATGGTTAAGGTCTTAGACTCTTACTCTGGACTAATGGTTAAGGTCTTAACTCTTACTCTGGCATCATGGTTAAGGTCTTAACTCTTACTCTGGACTAATGATTAAGGTCTTAGACTCTTACTCTGGACTAATGGTTAAGGTCTTAACTCTTTCTCTGGGCTAATGGTTAAGGTCTTAGACTCTTACTCTGGCATCATGGTTAAGGTCTTAGACTCTTACTCTGGCATCAAGGTTAAGGTCTTAACTCTTACTCTGGCATCATGGTTAAGGTCTTAACTCTTACTTTGGACTAATGGTTAAGGTCTGAACTCTTACTCTGGACTAATGGTTAAGGTCTTAACTCTTACTCTGGACTAATGGTTAAGGTCTTAACTCTTACTCTGGACTAATGGTTAAGGTCTTAACTCATACTCTGGACTAATGGTTAAGGTCTTAACTCTTACTCTGGCATCATGGTTAAGGTCTTAACTCTTACTCTGTACTCGTGGTTAAGGTCTTAACTCTTACTCTGGCATCATGTTTAAGGTCTTAACTCTTACTCTGGACTAATGGTTAAGGTCTTAACTCTTACTCTGGACTAATGGTTAAGGTATTAACTCTTACTCTGGCATCATGGTTAAGGTCTTAACTCTTACTCTGGACTAATGGTTAAGGTCTTAACTTTTACTCTGGACTAATGGTTAAGGTCTTAACTCTTACTCTGGCATCATGGTTCAGGTCTTAGACTCTTACTCTGGACTAATGGTTAAGGTCTTAACTCTTACTCTGGCATCATGGTTAAGGTCTTAACTCTTACTCTGGACTAATGGTTAAGGTCTTAGACTCTTACTCTGGACTAATGGTTAAGGTCTTAACTCTTTCTCTGGGCTAATGGTTAAGGTCTTAGACTCTTACTCTGGCATCATGGTTAAGGTCTTAGACTCTTACTCTGGCATCAAGGTTAAGGTCTTAACTCTTACTCTGGCATCGTGGTTAAGGTCTTAACTCTTACTCTGGACTAATGGTTAAGGTCTGAACTCTTACTCTGGACTAATGGTTAAGGTCTTAACTCTTACTCTGGACTAATGGTTAAGGTCTTAACTCTTACTCTGGCATCATGGTTAAGGTCTTAGACTCTTACGCTGGACTAATGGTTAAGGTCTTAACTCTTACTCTGGCATCATGGTTAAGGTCTTAACTCTTACTCTGGACTAATGGTTAAGGTCTTAGACTCTTACTCTGGACTAATGGTTAAGGTCTTAACTCTTACTCTGGCATCATCGTTAAGGTCTTAACTCTTACTCTGGCATCATGGTTAAGGTCTTAACTCTTACTCTGTACTAATGGTTAAGGTCTTAACTCTTACTCTGGCATCATGGTTAAGGTCTTAGACTCTTACTCTGGACTAATGGTTAAGGTCTTAACTCTTACTCTGGACTAATGGTTAAGGTCTTATCTCCTCCTCTAGACTAATGGTTAAGGTCTTAGACTCTTACTCTGGCATCATGGATAAGGTCTTAGACTCTTACTCTGGACTACTGGTTAATGTCTTTGCTCTTACTCTGGCATCATGGTTAAGGTCTTAACTCTCTCTCTGGCATCATTGTTAAGGTCTTAACTCTTACTCTGTACTCATGGTTAAGGTCTTAACTCTTACTCTGGCTTCATGGTTAAGGTCTTAACTCTTACTCTGGACTAATGGTTAAGGTCTTAACTCTTACTCTGGACTAATGGTTAAGGTCTTAACTCTTACTCTGGCATCATGGTTAAAGTCTTAACTCTTACTCTGGACTAATGGTTAAGGTCTTAACTCTTACTCTGGACTAATGGTTAAGGTCTTAACTCTTGCTCTGGACTAATGGTTAAGGTCTTAACTCTTACTCTGGCATCATGGTTAAGGTCTTAGACTCTTACTCTGGACTAATGGTTAAGGTCTTAACTCTTACTCTGGGCTAATGGTTAAGGTCTTAACTCTTACTCTGGACTAATGGTTAAGGTCTTATCTCTTCCTCTAGACTAATGGTTAAGGTCTTAGACTCTTACTCTGGCATCATGGATAAGGTCTTAGACTCTTACTCTGGACTACTGGTTAATGTCTTAGCTCTTACTCTGGCATCATGGTTAAGGTCTTAACTCTCACTCTGGCATCATTGTTAAGGTCTTAACTCTTACTCTGTACTCATGGTTAAGGTCTTAACTCTTACTCTGGCTTCATGGTTAATGTCTTAACTCTTACTCTGGACTAATGGTTAAGGTCTTAACTCTTACTCTGGACTAATGGTTAAGGTCTTAACTCTTACTCTGGCATCATGGTTAAGGTCTTAACTCTTACTCTGGACTAATGGTTAAGGTCTTAACTCTTACTCTGGACTAATGGTTACGGTCTTAACTCTTACTCTGGCATCATGGTTAAGGTCTTAGACTCTTACGCTGGACTAATGGTTAAGGTCTTAACTCTTACTCTGGCATCATGGTTAAGGTCTTAACTCTTACTCTGGACTAATGGTTAAGGTCTTAGACTCTTACTCTGGACTAATGGTTAAGGTCTTAACTCTTTCTCTGGGCTAATGGTTAAGGTCTTAGACTCTTACTCTGGCATCATGGTTAAGGTCTTAGACTCTTACTCTGGCATCAAGGTTAAGGTCTTAACTCTTACTCTGGCATCATGGTTAAGGTCTTAACTCTTACTCTGGCATCATGTTTAAGGTCTTAGACTCTTACTCTGGCATCAAGGTTAAGGTCTTAACTCTTACTCTGGCATCATGGTTAAGGTCTTAACTCTTACTCTGGACTAATGGTTAAGGTCTGAACTCTTACTCTGGACTAATGGTTAAGGTCTTAACATTTACTCTGGACTAATGGTTAAGGTCTTAACTCTTACCCTGGACTAATGGTTAAGGTCTTAGAATCTTACTCTCGACTAATGGTTAAGGTCCTAACTCTTACTCTGGCATCATGGTTAAGGTCTTAGACTCTTACTCTGGACTAATGGTTAAGGTCTTAACTCATACTCTGGACTAATGGTTAAGGTCTTAGACTCTTACTCTGGACTAATGGTTAAGGTCTTAACTCTTACTCTGGACTAATGGTTAAGGTCTTAACTCTTACTCTGGACTAATGGTTAAGGTCTTAACTCTTACTCTGGCATCATAGTTAAGGTCTTAACTCTTACTCTGGACTAATGGTTAAGGTCTTAACTCTAACTCTTGACTAATGGTTAAGGTCTTAACTCTTACTCCGGACTAATGGTTAAGGTCTTAGACTCTTACGCTGGCATCATGGTTAAGGTCTTAACTCTTACTCTGGCATCATCGTTAAGGTCTTAACTCTTACTCTGGCATCATGGTTAAGGTCTTAACTCTTACTCTGGACTAATGGTTAAGGTCTTAACTCTTACTCTGGCATCATGGTTAAGGTCTTAGACTCTTACTCTGGACTAATGGTTAAGGTCTTAACTCTTACTCTGGCCTAATGGTTAAGGTCTTATCTCCTCCTCTAGACTAATGGTTAAGGTCTTAGACTCTTACTCTGGCATCATGGATAAGGTCTTAGACTCTTACTCTGGACTACTGGTTAATGTCTTAGCTCTTACTCTGGCATCATGGTTAAGGTCTTAACTCTCTCTCTGGCATCATTGTTAAGGTCTTAACTCTTACTCTGTACTCATGGTTAAGGTCTTAACTCTTACTCTGGCTTCATGGTTAAGGTCTTAACTCTTACTCTGGACTAATGGTTAAGGTCTTAACTCTTACTCTGGACTAATGGTTAAGGTCTTAACTCTTACTCTGGCATCATGGTTAAAGTCTTAACTCTTACTCTGGACTAATGGTTAAGGTCTTAACTCTTACTCTGGACTAATGGTTAAGGTCTTAACTCTTGCTCTGGACTAATGGTTAAGGTCTTAACTCTTACTCTGGCATCATGGTTAAGGTCTTAGACTCTTACTCTGGACTAATGGTTAAGGTCTTAACTCTTACTCTGGGCTAATGGTTAAGGTCTTAACTCTTACTCTGGACTAATGGTTAAGGTGTTATCTCTTCCTCTAGACTAATGGTTAAGGTCTTAGACTCTTACTCTGGCATCATGGATAAGGTCTTAGACTCTTACTCTGGACTACTGGTTAATGTCTTAGCTCTTACTCTGGCATCATGGTTAAGGTCTTAACTCTCACTCTGGCATCATTGTTAAGGTCTTAACTCTTACTCTGTACTCATGGTTAAGGTCTTAACTCTTACTCTGGCTTCATGGTTAATGTCTTAACTCTTACTCTGGACTAATGGTTAAGGTCTTAACTCTTACTCTGGACTAATGGTTAAGGTCTTAACTCTTACTCTGGCATCATGGTTAAGGTCTTAACTCTTACTCTGGACTAATGGTTAAGGTCTTAACTCTTACTCTGGACTAATGGTTAAGGTCTTAACTCTTACTCTGGACTAATGGTTAAGGTCTTAACTCTTACTCTGGCATCATGGTTAAGGTCTTAGACTCTTACGCTGGACTAATGGTTAAGGTCTTAACTCTTACTCTGGCATCATGGTTAAGGTCTTAACTCTTACTCTGGACTAATGGTTAAGGTCTTAGACTCTTACTCTGGACTAATGGTTAAGGTCTTAACTCTTACTCTGGCATCATCGTTAAGGTCTTAACTCTTACTCTGGCATCATGGTTAAGGTCTTAACTCTTACTCTGGACTAATGGTTAAGGTCTTAACTCTTACTCTGGCATCATGGTTAAGGTCTTAGACTCTTACTCTGGACTAATGGTTAAGGTCTTAACTCTTACTCTGGACTAATGGTTAAGGTCTTATCTCCTCCTCTAGACTAATGGTTAAGGTCTTAGACTCTTACTCTGGCATCATGGATAAGGTCTTAGACTCTTACTCTGGACTACTGGTTAATGTCTTAGCTCTTACTCTGGCATCATGGTTAAGGTCTTAACTCTCTCTCTGGCATCATTGTTAAGGTCTTAACTCTTACTCTGTACTCATGGTTAAGGTCTTAACTCTTACTCTGGCTTCATGGTTAAGGTCTTAACTCTTACTCTGGACTAATGGTTAAGGTCTTAACTCTTACTCTGGACTAATGGTTAAGGTCTTAACTCTTACTCTGGCATCATGGTTAAAGTCTTAACTCTTACTCTGGACTAATGGTTAAGGTCTTAACTCTTACTCTGGACTAATGGTTAAGGTCTTAACTCTTGCTCTGGACTAATGGTTAAGGTCTTAACTCTTGCTCTGGACTAATGGTTAAGGTCTTAACTCTTACTCTGGCATCATGGTTAAGGTCTTAGACTCTTACTCTGGACTAATGGTTAAGGTCTTAACTCTTACTCTGGGCTAATGGTTAAGGTCTTAACTCTTACTCTGGACTAATGGTTAAGGTCTTATCTCTTCCTCTAGACTAATGGTTAAGGTCTTAGACTCTTACTCTGGCATCATGGATAAGGTCTTAGACTCTTACTCTGGACTACTGGTTAATGTCTTAGCTCTTACTCTGGCATCATGGTTAAGGTCTTAACTCTCACTCTGGCATCATTGTTAAGGTCTTAACTCTTACTCTGTACTCATGGTTAAGGTCTTAACTCTTACTCTGGCTTCATGGTTAATGTCTTAACTCTTACTCTGGACTAATGGTTAAGGTCTTAACTCTTACTCTGGACTAATGGTTAAGGTCTTAACTCTTACTCTGGCATCATGGTTAAGGTCTTAACTCTTACTCTGGACTAATGGTTAAGGTCTTAACTCTTACTCTGGACTAATGGTTAAGGTCTTAACTCTTACTCTGGCATCATGGTTAAGGTCTTAGACTCTTACGCTGGACTAATGGTTAAGGTCTTAACTCTTACTCTGGCATCATGGTTAAGGTCTTAACTCTTACTCTGGACTAATGGTTAAGGTCTTAGACTCTTACTCTGGACTAATGGTTAAGGTCTTAACTCTTTCTCTGGGCTAATGGTTAAGGTCTTAGACTCTTACTCTGGCATCATGGTTAAGGTCTTAGACTCTTACTCTGGCATCAAGGTTAAGGTCTTAACTCTTACTCTGGCATCATGGTTAAGGTCTTAACTCTTACTCTGGACTAATGGTTAAGGTCTGAACTCTTACTCTGGACTAATGGTTAAGGTCTTAACTCTTACTCTGGACTAATGGTTAAGGTCTTAGACTCTTACTCTCGACTAATGGTTAAGGTCTTAACTCTTACTCTGGAATCATGGTTAAGGTCTTAGACTCTTACTCTGGAATAATGGTTAAGGTCTTAACTCTTACTCTGGGCTAATGGTTAAGGTCTTAGACTCTTACTCTGGCATCATGGTTAAGGTCTTAGACTCTTACTCTGGCATCATGGATAAGGTCTTAGACTCTTACTCTGGACTACTGGTTAATGTCTTAACTCTTACTCTGGCGTCATGGTTAAGGTTTTAACTCTCACTCTGGCATCATGGTTAAGGTCTTAACTCTTACTCTGTACTCATGGTTAAGGTCTTAACTCTTACTCTGGCATCATGGTTAAGGTCTTAACTCTTACTCTGGACTAATGGGTAAGGTCTTAACTCTTACTCTAGACTAATGGTTAAGGTCTTAACTCTTACTCTGGCATCATGGTTAAGGTCTTAACTCTTACTCTGGACTAATGGTTAAGGTCTTAACTCTTACTCTGGACTTATGGTTAAGGTCTTAACTCTTACTCTGGCATCATGGTTAAGGTCTTAACTCTTACTCTGGACTAATGGTTAAGGTCTGAACTCTTACTCTGGACTAATGGTTAAGGTCTTAACTCTTACTCTGGACTAATGGTTAAGGTCTTAGACTCTTACTCTCGACTAATGGTTAAGGTCTTAACTCTTACTCTGGCATCATGGTTAAGGTCTTAACTCTTACTCTGGACTAATAGCTAATGTCTTAACTCTTACTCTGGACTAATGGTTAAGGTCTTAACACTTACTCTGGACTAATGGTTAAGGTCTTCACTCTTACTCTGGACTAATGGTTAAGGTCTTAGACTCTTACTCTGGACTAATGGTTAAGGTCTTAACTCTTTCTCTGGGCTAATGGTTAAGGTCTTAGACTCTTACTCTGGCATCATGGTTAAGGTCTTAGACTCTTACTCTTGCATCAAGGTTAAGGTCTTAACTCTTACTCTGGCATCATGGTTAAGGTCTTAACTCTTACTCTGGACTAATGGTTAAGGTCTGAACTCTTACTCTGGACTAATGGTTAAGGTCTTAACTCTTACTCTGGACTAATGGTTAAGGTCTTAGACTCTTACTCTCGACTAATGGTTAAGGTCTTAACTCTTACTCTGGTATCATGGTTAAGGTCTTAGACTCTTACTCTGGAATAATGGTTAAGGTCTTAACTCTTACTCTGGGCTAATGGTTAAGGTCTTAGACTCTTACTCTGGCATCATGGTTAAGGTCTTAGACTCTTACTCTGGCATCATGGATAAGGTCTTAGACTTCTACTCTGGACTACTGGTTAATGTCTTAACTCTTACTCTGGCGTCATGGTTAAGGTCTTAACTCTCACTCTGGCATCATGGTTAAGGTCTTAACTCTTACTCTGTACTCATGGTTAAGGTCTTAACTCTTACTCTAGCATCATGGTTAAGGTCTTAACTCTTACTCTGGACTAATGGGTAAGGTCTTAACTCTTACTCTGGACTTATGGTTAAGGTCTTAACTCTTACTCTGGCATCATGGTTAAGGTCTTAGACTCTTACTCTGGACTAATGGTTAAGGTCTTAACTCTTACTCTGGCATCATGGTTAAGGTCTTAACTCTTACTCTGGACTAATGGTTAAGGTCTGAACTCTTACTCTGGACTAATGGTTAAGGTCTTAACTCTTACTCTGGACTAATGGTTAAGGTCTTAGACTCTTACTCTTGACTAATGGTTAAGGTCTTAACTCTTACTCTGGCATCATGGTTAAGGTCTTAACTCTTACTCTGGACTAATAGCTAATGTCTTAACTCTTACTCTGGACTAATGGTTAAGGTCTTAACTCTTACTCTGGCATCATGGTTAAGGTCTTAGACTCTTACTCTGGCGTCATGGTTAAGGTCTTAACTCTCACTCTGGCATCATGGTTAAGGTCTTAACTCTTACTCTGGACTAATGGTTAAGGTCTTAACTCTTACTCTGGCATCATGGTTAAGGTCTTAGACTCATACTCTGGCATCATGGTTAAGGTCTTAACTCTTACTCTGGACTAATGGTTAAGGTCTTAACTCTTACTCTGGCATCATTGTTAAGGTCTTAACTCTTACTCTGGCATCATGGTTAAGGTCTTAGACTCTTACTCTGGACTAATGGTTAAGGTCTTAACTCTTACTCTGGACTAATGGTTAAGGTCTTAACTCTTACTCTGGCATCATCGTTAAGGTCTTAACTCTTACTCTGGCATCATGGTTAAGGTCTTAACTCTTACTCTGGACTAATGGTTAAGGTCTTAACTCTTACTCTGGTCTAATGGTTAAGGTCTTAACTCTTACTCTGGCATCATGGTTAAGGTGTTAACTCTGGCATCATGGTTAAGGTCTTAACTCTTACTCTGGACTAATGGTTAAGGTCTTAACTCTTACTCTGGCATCATGGTTAAGGTCCTAGACTCATACTCTGGCATCATGGTTAAGGTCTTAACTCTTACTCTGGACTAATGGTTAAGGTCTTAACTCTTACTCTGGCATCATGGTTAAGGTCTTAGACTCTTACTCTGGCGTCATGGTTAAGGTCTTAACTCTCACTCTGGCATCATGGTTAAGGTCTTAACTCTTACTCTGGCATCATAGTTAAGGTCTTAGACTCTTACTCTGGACTAATGGTTAAGGTCTTAACTCATACTCTGGACTAATGGCTAAGGTCTTAACTCTTACTCTGGCATCATGGTTAAGGTCTTAGACACTTACTCTGGACTAATGGCTAAGGTCTTAGACTCTTACTCTGGACTAATGGTTAAGGTCTTAACTCTTTCTCTGGGCTAATGGTTAAGGTCTTAAACTCTTACTCTGGCATCATGGTTAAGGTCTTAGACACTTACTCTGGACTAATGGCTAAGGTCTTAGACTCTTACTCTGGACTAACGGTTAAGGTCTTAACTCTTACTCTGGCCTAATAGCTAAGGTCTTAACTCTTACTCTGGTCTAATAGCTAAGGTCTTAACTCTTACTCTGGCCTAATAGCTAAGGTCTTAGACTCGTACTCTGGCCTACTGGTTAAGGTCTTACCTCTTACTCTGGCCTACTGGTTAAGGTCTTAACTCTTACTCTGGCCTAATAGCCAAGGTCTTGACTCTTACTCTGGCCTAATAGCTAAGGTCTTAGACTTGTACTATGGCCTACTGGTTAAGGTCTTAACTCTTACTCTGGCCTACTGGTTAAGGTCTTAACTCTTACTCTGGCCTAATAGCTAAGGTCTTAACTCTTACTTTGGCCTAATAGCTAAGGTCTTAGACTCGTACTCTGGCCTACAGGTTAAGGTCTTAACTCTTCCTCTGGCCTACTGGTTAAGGTCTTAACTCTTACTCTGGCCTACTGGTTAGGGTCTTAACTTTTAAACTGGCCTAATAGCTAAGGTCTTAGACTCGTACTCTGGCCTAATAGGTAAGGTCTTAACTCTTACTCTGGCCTAATAGCTAAGGTCTTAGACTCGTACTCTTGCCTAATAGCTAAGGTCTTAACTCTTACTCTGGCCTAATAGCTAAGGTCTTAGACTCACACTCTGGCCTACTGGTTAAGGTCTTAACTCTTACTCTGGCCTAATAGCTAAAGTCTTAACTCTTACTCCGGCCTAATAGCTAATGTCTTAGACTCGTACTATGGCCTACAGGTTAAGGTCTTAACTCTTACTCTGGCCTAATAGCTAAGGTCTTAGACTCGTACTTTGGCCTAATGGTTAAGGTCTTAACTCTTACTCTGGCCTACTGGTTAAGGTCTTAACTCTTACTCTGGCCTAATAGCTAAGGTCTTAGACTCGTACTCTGGCCTACTGGTTAAGATCTTAACTCTTACTCTGGCCTACTGGTTAAGGTGTTAACTCTTACTCTGGCCTAATAGCAAAGGTCTTAGACTCGTACTCTGGCCTACTGGTTAAAGTCTTAACTCTTACTCTGGCTTACTGGTTAAGATCTTAACACTTACTCTGGCCTAATAGCTAAGGTCTTAGACTCTTACTCTGGCATCATGGATAAGGTCTTAGACTCTTACTCTGGACTACTGGTTAATGTCTTAACTCTTACTCGGGCGTCATGGTTAAGGTCTTAACTCTCACTCTGGCATCATAATTAAGGTCTTAACTCTTACTCTGTACTCATGGTTAAGGTCTTGACTCTTACTCTGGCATCATGGTTAAGGTCTTAACTCTCTCTCTGGCATCATGGTTAAGGTCTTAGACTCTTACTCTGGTCTAATGGTTAAGGTCTTAACTCTTTCTCTGGGCTAATGGTTAAGGTCTTAAACTCTTACTCTGGCATCATGGTTAAGGTCTTAGACACTTACTCTGGACTAATGGCTAAGGTCTTAGACTCTTACTCTGGACTAATGGTTAAGGTCTTAACTCTTTCTCTGGGCTAATGGTTAAGGTCTTAAACTCTTACTCTGGCATCATGGTTAAGGTCTTAGACACTTACTCTGGACTAATGGCTAAGGTCTTAGACTCTTACTCTGGACTAACGGTTAAGGTCTTAACTCTTTCTCTGGGCTAATGGTTAAGGTCTTAAACTCTTACTCTGGCATCATGGTTAAGGTCTTAGACACTTACTCTTGCATCAAGGTTAAGGTCTTAACTCTTACTCTGGCATCATGGTTAAGTTCTTAACTCTTACTCTGGACTAATGGTTAAGGTCTGAACTCTTACTCTGGACTAATGGTTAAGGTCTTAACTCTTACTCTGGACTACTGGTTAAGGTCTTAGACTCTTACTCTCGACTAATGGTTAAGGTCTTAACTCTTACTCTGGCATCATGGTTAAGGTCTTAGACTCTTACTCTGGACTAATGGTTAAGGTCTTAACTCATACTCTGGACTAATGGTTAAGGTCTTAGACTCTTTTTCTGGACTAATGGTTAAGGTCTTAACTCTTACTCTGGACTAATGGTTAAGGTCTTAACTCTTACTCTGGCATCATGGTTAAGGTCTTAACTCTTACTCTGGACTAATGGTTAAGGTCTTAACTCTTACTCTGGCATCATGGTTAAGGTCTTAACTCTTACTCTGGACTAATGGTTAAGGTCTTAACTCTTACTCTGGCATCATAGTTAAGGTCTTAACACTTACTCTGGACTAATGGTTAAGGTCTTAACTCTTACTCTGGCATCATCGTTAAGGTCTTAACTCTTACTCTGGCATCATGGTTAAGGTCTTAGACTCTTACTCTGGACTAATGGTTAAGGACTTAACTCTTACTCTGGACTAATGGCTAAGGTCTTAACTCTTACTCTGGCATCATCGTTAAGGTCTTAACTCTTACTCTGGCATCATGGTTAAGGTCTTAACTCTTACTCTGGACTAATGGTTAAGGTCTTAACTCTTACTCTGGCATCATGGTTAAGGTCTTAGACTCATACTCTGGCATCATGGTTAAGGTCTTAACTCTTATTCTGGACTAATGGTTAAGGTCTTAACTCTTCCTCTGGCATCATGGTTAAGGTCTTAGACTCTTACTCTGGACTAATGGTTAAGATCTTACCTCTTACTCTGACATCATGGTTAAGGTCTTAACTCTTACTCTGGCATCATGGTTAAGGTCTTAACTCTTACTTTGGGCTAATGATTAAGGTCTTAACTCTTACTCTGGACTAACGGTTAAGGTCTTATCTCTTACTCTGGACTAATGGTTAAGGTCTTAGACTCTTACTCTGGAATCATGGATAAGGTCTTAGACTCTTACTCTGGACTACTGGTTAATGTCTTAACTCTTACTCTGGCGTCATGGTTAAGGTCTTAACTCTCACTCTGGCATCATGGTTAAGGTCTTAACTCTTACTCTGTACTCATGGTTAAGGTCTTAACTCTTACTCTGGCATCATGGTTAAGTTCTTAACTCTCACTCTGGCATCATGGTTAAGGTATTAACTCTTACTCTGTACTCATGGTTAAGGTCTTAACTCTTACTCTGACATCATGGTTAAGGTCTTAACTCTTACTCTGGACTAATGGTTAAGGTCTTATCTCTTACTCTGCACTAATGGTTAAGGTCTTAGACTCTTACTCTGGCATCATGAATAAGGTCTTAGACTCTTACTCTGGACTACTGGTTAATGTCTTAACTCTTACTCTGGCATCATGGTTAAGGTCTTAACTCTCACTCTGGCATCATGGTTAAGGTCTTAACTCTTACTCTGTACTCATGGTTAAGGTCTTAACTCTTACTCTGACATCATGGTTAAGGTCTTAACTCTTACTCTGGACTAATGGTTAAGGTCTTAACTCTTACTCTGGACTAATGGTTAAGGTCTTAACTCTTACTCTGGCATCATGGTTAAGGTCTTAACTCTTTCTCTGGACTAATGGTTAAGGTCTTAACTCTTACTCTGGACTAATGGTTAAGGTCTTAACTCTTACTCTGGCATCATGTTTAAGGTCTTAGACTCTTACTCTGGACTAATGGTTAAGGTCTTAACTCTTACTCTGGCATCATGGTTAAGGTCTTAACTCTTACTCTGGACTAATGGTTAAGGTCTTAACTCTTTCTCTGGGCTAATGTTTAAGGTCTTAGACTCTTACTCTGGCATCATGGTTAAGGTCTTAGACTCTTACTCTGGCATCAAGGTTAAGGTCTTAACTCTTACTCTGGCATCATGGTTAAGGTCTTAACTCTTACTCTGGACTAATGGTTAAGGTCTGAACTCTTACTCTGGACTAATGTTTAAGGTCTTAACTTTTACTCTGGACTAATGGTTAATGTCTTAACTCTTACTCTGGACTAATGGTTAAGGTCTTAGACTCTTACTCTCGACTAATGGTTAAGGTCCTAACTCTTACTCTGGCATCATGGTTAAGGTCTTAGACTCTTACTCTGGACTAATGGTTAAGGTCTTAGACTCTTACTCTGGACTAATGGTTAAGGTCTTAACTCTTACTCTGGACTAATGGTTAAGGTCTTAACTCTTACTCTGGACTAATGGTTAAGGTCTTAACTCTTACTCTGGCATCATGGTTAAGGTCTTAACTCTTACTCTGGACTAATGGTTAAGGTCTTAACTCTAACTCTTGACTAATGGTTAAGGTCTTAACTCTTACTCTGGACTAATGGTTAAGGTCTTAACTCTTTCTCTGGGCTAATGGTTAAGGTCTTAAACTCTTACTCTGGCATCATGGTTAAGGTCTTAGACACTTACTCTGGACTAATGGCTAAGGTCTTAGACTCTTACTCTGGACTAACGGTTAAGGTCTTAACTCTTTCTCTGGGCTAATGGTTAAGGTCTTAAACTCTTACTCTGGCATCATGGTTAAGGTCTTAGACACTTACTCTTGCATCAAGGTTAAGGTCTTAACTCTTACTCTGGCATCATGGTTAAGGTCTTAACTCTTACTCTGGACTAATGGTTAAGGTCTGAACTCTTACTCTGGACTAATGGTTAAGGTCTTAACTCTTACTCTGGACTACTGGTTAAGGTCTTAGACTCTTACTCTCGACTAATGGTTAAGGTCTTAACTCTTACTCTGGCATCATGGTTAAGGTCTTAGACTCTTACTCTGGACTAATGGTTAAGGTCTTAACTCATACTCTGGACTAATGGTTAAGGTCTTAGACTCTTTTTCTGGACTAATGGTTAAGGTCTTAACTCTTACTCTGGACTAATGGTTAAGGTCTTAACTCTTACTCTGGCATCATGGTTAAGGTCTTAACTCTTACTCTGGACTAATGGTTAAGGTCTTAACTCTTACTCTGGCATCATGGTTAAGGTCTTAACTCTTACTCTGGACTAATGGTTAAGGTCTTAACTCTTACTCTGGCATCATAGTTAAGGTCTTAACACTTACTCTGGACTAATGGTTAAGGTCTTAACTCTTACTCTGGCATCATCGTTAAGGTCTTAACTCTTACTCTGGCATCATGGTTAAGGTCTTAGACTCTTACTCTGGACTAATGGTTAAGGACTTAACTCTTACTCTGGACTAATGGCTAAGGTCTTAACTCTTACTCTGGCATCATCGTTAAGGTCTTAACTCTTACTCTGGCATCATGGTTAAGGTCTTAACTCTTACTCTGGACTAATGGTTAAGGTCTTAACTCTTACTCTGGCATCATGGTTAAGGTCTTAGACTCATACTCTGGCATCATGGTTAAGGTCTTAACTCTTACTCTGGACTAATGGTTAAGGTCTTAACTCTTCCTCTGGCATCATGGTTAAGGTCTTAGACTCTTACTCTGGACTAATGGTTAAGATCTTACCTCTTACTCTGACATCATGGTTAAGGTCTTAACTCTTACTCTGGCATCATGGTTAAGGTCTTAACTCTTACTTTGGGCTAATGATTAAGGTCTTAACTCTTACTCTGGACTAACGGTTAAGGTCTTATCTCTTACTCTGGACTAATGGTTAAGGTCTTAGACTCTTACTCTGGAATCATGGATAAGGTCTTAGACTCTTACTCTGGACTACTGGTTAATGTCTTAACTCTTACTCTGGCGTCATGGTTAAGGTCTTAACTCTCACTCTGGCATCATGGTTAAGGTCTTAACTCTTACTCTGTACTCATGGTTAAGGTCTTAACTCTTACTCTGGCATCATGGTTAAGTTCTTAACTCTCACTCTGGCATCATGGTTAAGGTATTAACTCTTACTCTGTACTCATGGTTAAGGTCTTAACTCTTACTCTGACATCATGGTTAAGGTCTTAACTCTTACTCTGGACTAATGGTTAAGGTCTTATCTCTTACTCTGCACTAATGGTTAAGGTCTTAGACTCTTACTCTGGCATCATGAATAAGGTCTTAGACTCTTACTCTGGACTACTGGTTAATGTCTTAACTCTTACTCTGGCATCATGGTTAAGGTCTTAACTCTCACTCTGGCATCATGGTTAAGGTCTTAACTCTTACTCTGTACTCATGGTTAAGGTCTTAACTCTTACTCTGACATCATGGTTAAGGTCTTAACTCTTACTCTGGACTAATGGTTAAGGTCTTAACTCTTACTCTGGACTAATGGTTAAGGTCTTAACTCTTACTCTGGCATCATGGTTAAGGTCTTAACTCTTTCTCTGGACTAATGGTTAAGGTCTTAACTCTTACTCTGGACTAATGGTTAAGGTCTTAACTCTTACTCTGGCATCATGTTTAAGGTCTTAGACTCTTACTCTGGACTAATGGTTAAGGTCTTAACTCTTACTCTGGCATCATGGTTAAGGTCTTAACTCTTACTCTGGACTAATGGTTAAGGTCTTAACTCTTTCTCTGGGCTAATGTTTAAGGTCTTAGACTCTTACTCTGGCATCATGGTTAAGGTCTTAGACTCTTACTCTGGCATCAAGGTTAAGGTCTTAACTCTTACTCTGGCATCATGGTTAAGGTCTTAACTCTTACTCTGGACTAATGGTTAAGGTCTGAACTCTTACTCTGGACTAATGTTTAAGGTCTTAACTTTTACTCTGGACTAATGGTTAATGTCTTAACTCTTACTCTGGACTAATGGTTAAGGTCTTAGACTCTTACTCTCGACTAATGGTTAAGGTCCTAACTCTTACTCTGGCATCATGGTTAAGGTCTTAGACTCTTACTCTGGACTAATGGTTAAGGTCTTAGACTCTTACTCTGGACTAATGGTTAAGGTCTTAACTCTTACTCTGGACTAATGGTTAAGGTCTTAACTCTTACTCTGGACTAATGGTTAAGGTCTTAACTCTTACTCTGGCATCATGGTTAAGGTCTTAACTCTTACTCTGGACTAATGGTTAAGGTCTTAACTCTAACTCTTGACTAATGGTTAAGGTCTTAACTCTTACTCCGGACTAATGGTTAAGGTCTTAGACTCTTACGCTGGCATCATGGTTAAGGTCTTAACTCTTACTCTGGCATCATGGTTAAGGTCTTAACTCTTACTCTGGCATCATGGTTAAGGTCTTAACTCTTACTCTGGACTAATGGTTAAGGTCTTAACTCTTACTCTGGCATCATGGTTAAGGTCTTAGACTCTTACTCTGGACTAATGGTTAAGGTCTTAACTCTTACTCTGGGCTAATGGTTAAGGTCTTAACTCTTACTCTGGACTAATGGTTAAGGTCTTATCTCCTCCTCTAGACTAATGGTTAAGGTCTTAGACTCTTACTCTGGCATCATGAATAAGGTCTTAGACTCTTACTCTGGACTACTGGTTAATGTCTTAACTCTTACTCTGGCATCATGGTTAAGGTCTTAACTCTCACTCTGGCATCATGGTTAAGGTCTTAACTCTTACTCTGTACTCATGGTTAAGGTCTTAACTCTTACTCTGACATCATGGTTAAGGTCTTAACTCTTACTCTGGACTAATGGTTAAGGTCTTAACTCTTACTCTGGACTAATGGTTAAGGTCTTAACTCTTACTCTGGCATCATGGTTAAGGTCTTAACTCTTTCTCTGGACTAATGGTTAAGGTCTTAACTCTTACTCTGGACTAATGGTTAAGGTCTTAACTCTTACTCTGGCATCATGTTTAAGGTCTTAGACTCTTACTCTGGACTAATGGTTAAGGTCTTAACTCTTACTCTGGCATCATGGTTAAGGTCTTAACTCTTACTCTGGACTAATGGTTAAGGTCTTAACTCTTTCTCTGGGCTAATGTTTAAGGTCTTAGACTCTTACTCTGGCATCATGGTTAAGGTCTTAGACTCTTACTCTGGCATCAAGGTTAAGGTCTTAACTCTTACTCTGGCATCATGGTTAAGGTCTTAACTCTTACTCTGGACTAATGGTTAAGGTCTGAACTCTTACTCTGGACTAATGTTTAAGGTCTTAACTTTTACTCTGGACTAATGGTTAATGTCTTAACTCTTACTCTGGACTAATGGTTAAGGTCTTAGACTCTTACTCTCGACTAATGGTTAAGGTCCTAACTCTTACTCTGGCATCATGGTTAAGGTCTTAGACTCTTACTCTGGACTAATGGTTAAGGTCTTAGACTCTTACTCTGGACTAATGGTTAAGGTCTTAACTCTTACTCTGGACTAATGGTTAAGGTCTTAACTCTTACTCTGGACTAATGGTTAAGGTCTTAACTCTTACTCTGGCATCATGGTTAAGGTCTTAACTCTTACTCTGGACTAATGGTTAAGGTCTTAACTCTAACTCTTGACTAATGGTTAAGGTCTTAACTCTTACTCCGGACTAATGGTTAAGGTCTTAGACCCTTACGCTGGCATCATGGTTAAGGTCTTAACTCTTACTCTGGCATCATGGTTAAGGTCTTAACTCTTACTCTGGCATCATGGTTAAGGTCTTAACTCTTACTCTGGACTAATGGTTAAGGTCTTAACTCTTACTCTGGCATCATGGTTAAGGTCTTAGACTCTTACTCTGGACTAATGGTTAAGGTCTTAACTCTTACTCTGGGCTAATGGTTAAGGTCTTAACTCTTACTCTGGACTAATGGTTAAGGTCTTATCTCCTCCTCTAGACTAATGGTTAAGGTCTTAGACTCTTACTCTGGCATCATGGATAAGGTCTTAGACTCTTACTCTGGACTACTGGTTAATGTCTTAGCTCTTACTCTGGCATCGTGGTTAAGGTCTTAACTCTCTCTCTGGCATCATTGTTAAGGTCTTAACTCTTACTCTGTACTCATGGTTAAGGTCTTAACTCTTACTCTGGCTTCATGGTTAAGGTCTTAACTCTTACTCTGGACTAATGGTTAAGGTCTTAACTCTTACTCTGGACTAATGGTTAAGGTCTTAACTCTTACTCTGGCATCATGGTTAAAGTCTTAACTCTTAATCTGGACTAATGGTTAAGGTCTTAACTCTTACTCTGGACTAATGGTTAAGGTCTTAACTCTTACTCTGGACTAATGGTTAAGGTCTTAACTCTTACTCTGGCATCATGGTTAAGGTCTTAGACTCTTACGCTGGACTAATGGTTAAGGTCTTAACTCTTACTCTGGCATCATGGTTAAGGTCTTAACTCTTACTCTGGACTAATGGTTAAGGTCTTAGACTCTTACTCTGGACTAATGGTTAAGGTCTTAACTCTTTCTCTGGGCTAATGGTTAAGGTCTTAGACTCTTACTCTGGCATCATGGTTAAGGTCTTAGACTCTTACTCTGGCATCAAGGTTAAGGTCTTAACTCTTACTCTGGCATCATGGTTAAGGTCTTAACTCTTACTCTGGACTAATGGTTAAGGTCTGAACTCTTACTCTGGACTAATGGTTAAGGTCTTAACTCTTACTCTGGACTAATGGTTAAGGTCTTAGACTCTTACTCTCGACTAATGGTTAAGGTCTTAACTCTTACTCTGGCATCATGGTTAAGGTCTTAGACTCTTACTCTGGAATAACGGTTAAGGTCTTAACTTTTACTCTGGACTAATGGTTAAGGTCTTAACTCTTACTCTGTGCTAATGATTAAGGTCTTAACTCTTACTCTGGCATCATGGTTAAGGTCTTAACTCTTACTCTGGCATCATGGTTAAGGTCTTAACTCTTACTCTGTACTCATGGTTAAGGTCTTAACTCTTACTCTGGCATCATGGTTAAGGTCTTAACTCTTACTCTGGCATCATGGTTAAGGTCTTAACTCTTACTCTGGACTAATGGTTAAGGTCTTAACTCTTACTCTGGCATCATGGTTAAGGTCTTAACTCTTACTCTGGACTAATGGTTAAGGTCTTAACTCTTACTCTGGGCTAATGATTAAGGTCTTAACTCTTACTCTGGCATCATGGTTAAGGTCTTAACTCTTACTCTGGACTAATGGTTAAGGACTTAACTCTTACTCTGGACTAATGGTTAAGGTCTTAACTCTTACTCTGGCATCATGGTTAAGTTCCTACCTCTTACTGTGGCCTATTGGTTAAGGTCCTAACTCTTACTCTGGATTAATGGTTAAGGTCTTAACTCTTACTCTGGACTAATGGTTAAGGTCTTAACTCTTACTCTAGACTAATGGTTAAGGTTTTAACTCTTACTCTGGCATCATGGTTAAGTTCCTACCTCTTACTGTGGCCTATTGGTTAAGGTCCTAACTCTTACTCTGGATTAATGGTTAAGGTCTTAACTCTTACTCTGGCATCATGGTTAAGGTCTTAGACTCTTACTCTGGACTAATAGTTAAGCTCTTAACTCTTACTCTGGCATCATGGTTAAGGTCTTAACTCTTACTCTGGACTAATGGTTAAGGTCTTAGACTCTTACTCTGGACTAATTGTTAAGGTCTTAACTCTTTCTCTGGGCTAATGGTTAAGGTCTTAGACTCTTACTCTGGCATCATGGTTAAGGTCTTAGACCCTTACTCTGGCATCAAGGTTAAGGTCTTAACTCTTACTCTGGCATCATGGTTAAGGTTTTAGACTCTTACTCTGGCATCAAGGTTAAGGTCTTAACTCTTCCTCTGGCATCATGGTTAAGGTCTTAACTCTTACTCTGGACTAATGGTTAAGGTCTGAACTCTTACTCTGGACTAATGGTTAAGGTCTTAACTCTAACTCTGGACTAATGGTTAAGGTCTTAGACTCTTACTCTCGACTAATGGTTAAGGTCTTAACTCTTACTCTGGCATCATGGTTAAGGTCTTAGACTCTTACTCTGGAATAATGGTTAAGGTCTTAACTCTTACTCTGTGCTAATGATTAAGGTCTTAACTCTTACTCTGGCATCATGGTTAAGGTCTTAACTCTTACTCTGGCATCAGGGTTAAGGTCTTAACTCTTACTCTGTACTCATGGTTAAGGTCTTAACTCTTACTCTGGCATCATGGTTAAGGTCTTAACTCTTACTCTGGACTAATGGTTAAGGTCTTAACTCTTACTCTGGACTAATGGTTAAGGTCTTAACTCTTACTCTGGCATCATGGTTAAGGTCTTAACTCTTACTCTGGACTAATGGTTAAGGTCTTAACTCTTACTCTGGGCTAATGATTAAGGTCTTAACTCTTACTCTGGCATCATGGTTAAGGTCTTAACTCTTACTCTGGACTAATGGTTAAGGACTTAACTCTTACTCTGGACTAATGGTTAAGGTCTTAACTCTTACTCTAGACTGATGGTTAAGGTTTAACTCTTACTCTGGCATCATGGTTAAGGTCTTCGACTCTTTCTCTGGGCTGATGATTAAGGTCTTAACTCTTACTCTGGCATCATGGTTAAGGTCTTAACTCTTACTCTGGAGTAATGGTTAAGGTCTTAACTCTTACTCTGGACTAATGGTTAAGGTCTTAACTCTTACTCTAGACTAATGGTTAAGGTTTTAACTCTTACTCTGGCCTAATAGCTAAGGTCTTAACTCTTACTCTGGCCTAATAGCTAAGGTCTTAGACTCGTACTCTGGCCTAATGGTTAAGGTCTTAACTCTTACTCTGGCCTACTTCTTAAGGTCTTAACTCTTACTCTGGCCTAATAGCTAAGGTCTTAATTCTTACTCTGGCCTACTGGTTAAGGTCTTAACTCTTACTCTGGCCTAATAGCTAAGGTCTTAGACTCGTACTCTGGCCTAATGGTTAAGGTCTTAACTCTTACTCTGGCCTAATAGCTAAGGTCTTAACTCTTACTCTGGCCTAATAGCTAAGGTCTTAGACTCATACTATGGCCTACAGGTTACGGTCTTAACTCTTACTCTGGCTTACAGGTTAACGTCTTTACTCTTACTCTGGCATAGTGGTTAAGGTCTTACCTCTTACTCTGGCCTAATAGCTAAGGTCTTAGACTCGTACTTTGGCCTAATGGTTAAGGTCTTAACTCTTACTCTGGCCTACTGGTTAAGGTCTTAACTCTTACTCTGGCCTAATAGCTAAGGTCTTAGACTCGTACTCTGGCCTACTGGTTAAGATCTTAACTCTTACTCTGGCCTACTGGTTAAGGTCTTAACTATTACTCTGGCCTAATAGCTAAGGTCTTAGACTCGTACTCTGGCCTACTGGTTAAAGTCTTAACTCTTACTCTGGCCTACTGGTTAAGATCTTAACACTTACTCTGGCCTAATAGCTAAGGTCTTAGACTCGTACTCTGGCCTACAGGTTAAGCTCTTAACTCTTACTCGGGCCTAATAGCTAAGGTCTTAGACTCGGACTCTGGCCTAATGGTTAAGGTCTTAACTCTTACTCTGGCCTACTGGTTAAGGTCTTAACACTTACTCTGGCCTAATAGATAAGGTCTTAGACTCGTACTCTGGCTTACAAGTTAAGGTCTTAACTCTTACTCTGGCCTACTGGTTAAGGTCTTAACTCTTACTCTGGCCTAATAGCTAAGGTCTTAACTCTTACTCTGGTCTAATAGCTAAGGTCTTAACTCTTACTCTGGCCTAATAGCTAAGGTCTTAGACTCGTACTCTGGCCTACTGGTTAAGGTCTTACCTCTTACTCTGGCCTACTGGTTAAGGTCTTAACTCTTACTCTGGCCTAATAGCCAAGGTCTTGACTCTTACTCTGGCCTAATAGCTAAGGTCTTAGACTTGTACTATGGCCTACTGGTTAAGGTCTTAACTCTTACTCTGGCCTACTGGTTAAGGTCTTAACTCTTACTCTGGCCTAATAGCTAAGGTCTTAACTCTTACTCTGGCCTAATAGCTAAGGTCTTAGACTCGTACTCTGGCCTACAGGTTAAGGTCTTAACTCTTCCTCTGGCCTACTGGTTAAGGTCTTAACTCTTACTCTGGCCTACTGGTTAGGGTCTTAACTTTTAAACTGGCCTAATAGCTAAGGTCTTAGACTCGTACTCTGGCCTAATAGGTAAGGTCTTAACTCTTACTCTGGCCTAATAGCTAAGGTCTTAGACTCGTACTCTTGCCTAATAGCTAAGGTCTTAACTCTTACTCTGGCCTAATAGCTAAGGTCTTAGACTCACACTCTGGCCTACTGGTTAAGGTCTTAACTCTTACTCTGGCCTACTGGTTAAGGTCTTAACTCTTACTCTGGCCTAATAGCTAAGGTCTTAGACTCGTACTCTGGCCTAATGGTTAAGGTTTTAACTCTTACTCTGGCCTAATAGCTAAGGTCTTAACTCTTACTCTGGCCTAATAGCTAATGTCTTAGACTCGTACTAAGGCCTACAGGTTAAGGTCTTAACTCTTACTCTGGCCTAATAGCTAAGGTCTTAGACTCGTACTTTGGCCTAATGGTTAAGGTCTTAACTCTTACTCTGACCTACTGGTTAAGGTCTTAACTCTTACTCTGGCCTAATAGCTAAGGTCTTAGACTCGTACTCTGGCCTACTGGTTAAGATCTTAACTCTTACTCTGGCCTACTGGTTAAGGTCTTAACTCTTACTCTGGCCTAATAGCAAAGGTCTTAGACTCGTACTCTGGCCTACTGGTTAAAGTCTTAACTCTTACTCTGGCTTACTGGTTAAGATCTTAACACTTACTCTGGCCTAATAGCTAAGGTCTTAGACTCGTACTCTGGCCTACTGGTTAAGCTCTTAACTCTTACTCTGGCCTAATAGATAAGGTCTTAGACTCGTTCTCTGGCCTAATGGTTAAGGTCTTAACTCTTACTCTGGCCTACTGGTTAAGGTCTTAACTCTTACTCTGGCCTACTAGTTAAGGGCTTAACTCTTACTCTGGCCTAATAGCTAAGGTCTTAGACTCGTACTCTGATCTAATGGTTAAGGTCTTAACTCTTACTCTGGCCTACTGGTTAAGGTCTTAACTCTTACTCTGGCCTAATAGCTAAGGTCTTATCTCTTACTCTGGCCTAATAGCTAAGGTCTTAACTCTTACTCTGGCCTACTGGTTAAGGTCTTAACTCTTACTCTGGCCTACTGGTTAAGGTCTTAACTCTTACTCTGGCCTAATAGCTAAGGTCTTAGACTCGTATCCTGGTCTAATAGCTAAGGTCTTAGACTCGTACTCTGGCCTACAGGTTAAGGTCTTAACTCTTACTCTGGCCTAATAGCTAAGGTCTTAACTCTTACTCTGGCTTAATAGATAAGGTCTTAACTCTTACTCTGGCCTACTGGTTAAGGTCTTAACTCTTACTCTGGCCTACATCTTAAGGTCTTAACTCGTACTCTGGCCTAATAGCTAAGGTCTTAGACTCATACGCTGGCCTACAGGTTAAGGTCTTAACTCTTACTCTGGCCTACTGGTTAAGGTCTTAACTCTTACTCTGGCCTAATAGCTAAGGTCTGAACTCTTACTCTGGCCTAATACCTAAGGTCTTAGACTCGTACTCTGGCCTACTGGTTAAGGTCTTAACTCTTACTCTGGCCTACTTCTTAAGGTCTTAACTCTTACTCTGGCCTAATAGCTAAGGTCTAAATTCTTACACTGGCCTACTGGTTATGGTCTTAACTCTTACTCTGGCCTAATAGCTAAGGTCTTAGACTCGTACTCTGGCCTAATGGTTAAGGTCTTAACTCTTACTCTGGCTTACAGGTTAACGTCTTTACTCTTACTCTGGCCTAGTGGTTAAGGTCTTAATCCTTACTCTGGCCTAATAGCTAAGGTCTTAGACTCGTACTTTGGCCTAATGGTTAAGGTCTTAACTCTTACTCTGGCCTACTGGTTAAGGTCTTAACTCTTACTCTGGCCTAATAGCTAAGGTCTTAGACTCGTACTCTGACCTACTGGTTAAGATCTTAACTCTTACTCTGGCCTACTGGTTAAGGTCTTAACTCTTACTCGGGCCTAATAGCAAAGGTCTTAGACTCGTACTCTGGCTTACTGGTTAAAGTCTTAACTCTTACTCTGGCCTACTGGTTAAGATCTTAACACTTACTCTGGCCTAATAGCTAAGGTCTTAGACTCGTACTCTGGCCTACTGGTTAAGCTCTTAACTCTTACTCTGGCCTAATAGATAAGGTCTTAGACTCGTACTCTGGCCTAATGGTTAAGGTCTTAACTCTTACTCTGGCCTACTGGTTAAGGTCTTAACTCTTACTCTGGCCTACTAGTTAAGGTCTTAACTCTTACTCTGGCCTAATAGCTAAGGTCTTAGACTCGTACTCTGGCCTAATGGTTAAGGTCTTAACTCTTACTTTGGCCTACTGGTTAAGGTCTTAACTCTTACTCTGGCCTATTAGCTAAGGTCTTAGACTCGTACTCTGGCTTACTGGTTAAGGTCTTAACTCTTACTCTGGCCTACTGGTTAAGGTCTTAACTCTTACTCTGGCGTAATAGCTAAGGTCTTAACTCTTACTCTGGCCTAATAGCTAATGTCTTAACTCTTACTCTGGCCTAATAGCTACTGTCTTAGACTCGTACTCTGGCCTACTGGTTAAGGTCTTACCTCTTACTCTGGCCTACTGGTTAAGGTCTTAACTCTTACTCTGGCCTAATAGCTAAGGTCTTAACTCTTACTCTGGCCTAATAGCTAAGGTCTTAGACTCATACTCTGGCCTACTAGTTAAGGTCTTAACTCTTACTCTGGCCTACTGGTTAAGGTCTTAACTCTTACTCTGGCCTAATAGCTAAGGTCTTAGACTCGTACTCTGGCCTACTGGTTATGGTCTTAACTCTTACTCTGGCCTAATAGCTAAGGTCTTAGACTCGTACTCTGGTCTAATAGCTAAGGTCTTAGACTCGTACTCTGGCCTACCGGTTAAGGTCTTAACTCTTACTCTGGCCTAATAGCTAAGGTCTTAACTCTTACTCTGGCCTACTTCTTAAGGTCTTAACTCTTACTCTGGCCTAATAGTTAAGGTCTTAATTCTTACTCTGGCCTACTCGTTAAGGTCTTAACTCTTACTCTGGCCTAATAGCTAAGGTCTTAGACTCGTACTCTGGCCTAATGGTTAAGGTCTTAACCCTTACTCTGGCCTAATAGCTAAGGTCTTAACTCTTACTCTGGCCTAATAGCTAAGGTCTTAGACTCGTACTATGGCCTACAGGTTAAGGTCTTAACTCTTACTCTGGCTTACAGGTTAAGGTCTTTACTCTTACTCTGGCCTAGTGGTTAAGGTCTTAACTCTTACTCTGGCCTAATAGCTAAGGTCTTAGACTTGTACTTTGGCCTAATGGTTAAGGTCTTAACTCTTACTCTGGCCTACTGGTTAAGGTCTTAACTCTTACTATGGCCTAATAGCTAAGGTCTTAGACTCGTACTCTGGCCTACTGGTTAAGATCTTAACTCTTACTTTGGCTTACTGGTTAAGGTCTTAACTCTTACTCTGGCCTAATAGCTAAGGTCTTAGACTCGTACTCTGGCCTACTGGTTAAGCTCTTAACTCTTACTCTGGCCTAATAGATAAGGTCTTAGACTCGTACTCTGGCCTAATGGTTAAGGTCTTAACTCTTACTCTGGCCTAATGGTTAATGTCTTAACTCTTACTCTGGCTTAATAGCTAAGATCTTAACTCTTACTCTGGCATAATAGCTAAGGTCTTAACTCTTACTCTGGCCTAATAGCTAAGGTCTTAACTATTACTCTGGCCTAATAGCTAAGGTATTAGACTCGTACACTGGCCTACTGGTTAAGGTCTTAACTCTTACTCTGGCCTAATAGCAAAGGTCTTAACTCTTACTCTGGCCTACAGGTTAAGGTCTTAGACTCATTCTCTGGCCTACTGGTTAAGGTCTTAACTCTTACTCTGGCCTACTAGTTAAGATCTTAACTCTTACTCTGGACTAATAGCTAAGGTCTTAACTCTTACTCTGGCCTAATAGCTAAGGTCTTAGACTCGTACTCTGGCCTACTAGTTTAGGTCTTAACTCTTACTCTGGCCTACTGGTTAAGGTCTTAACTCTTACTCTGGCCTAATAGCTAAGGTCTTAGACTCGTACTCTGGCCTACTGGTTATGGTCTTAACTCTTACTCTGGCCTAATAGCTAAGGTCTTAGACTCGTACTCTGGCCTACAGGTTAAGGTCTTAACTCTTACTCTGGCCTAATAGCTAAGGTCTTAACTCTTACTCTGGCCTAATAGCTAAGGTCTTAACTCTTACTCTGGCCTACTGGTTAAGGTCTTAACTCTTACTCTGGCCTACTGGTTAAGGTCTTAACTCTTACTCTGGCCTAATAGCTAAGGTCTTAGATTCATACGCTGGCCTACAGATTAAGGTCTTAACTCTTACTCTGGCCTACTGGTTAAGGTCTTAACTCTTACTCTGGCCTAATAGCTAAGGTCTGAACTCTTACTCTGGCCTAATACCTAAGGTCTTAGACTCATACTCTGGCCTACTGGTTAAGGTCTTAACGCTTACTCTGGCCTAATAGCTAAGGTCTTAACTCTTACTCTGGCCTAATAGCTAAGGTCTTAGACTCGTACTCTGGCCTAATGGTTAAGGTCTTAACTCTTACTCTGGCCTACTTCTTAATGTCTTAACTCTTACTCTGGCCTAATAGCTAAGGTCTTAATTCTTACTCTGGCCTACTGGTTAAGGTCTTAACTCTTACTCTGGCCTAATAGCTAAGGTCTTAGACTCGTACTCTGGCCTAATGGTTAAGGTCTTAACTCTTACTCTGGCCAAATAGCTAAGGTCATAACTCTTACTCTGGCCTAATAGCTAAGGTCTTAGACTCATACTATGGCCTACAGGTTACGGTCTTAACTCTTACTCTGGCTTACAGGTTAACGTCTTTACTCTTACTCTGGCATAGTGGTTAAGGTCTTACCTCTTACTCTGGCCTAATAGCTAAGGTCTTAGACTCGTACTTTGGCCTAATGGTTAAGGTCTTAACTCTTACTCTGGCCTACTGGTTAAGGTCTTAACTCTTACTCTGGCCTAATAGCTAAGGTCTTAGACTCGTACTCTGGCCTACTGGTTAAGATCTTAACTCTTACTCTGGCCTACTGGTTAAGGTCTTAACTATTACTCTGGCCTAATAGCTAAGGTCTTAGACTCGTACTCTGGCCTACTGGTTAAAGTCTTAACTCTTACTCTGGCCTACTGGTTAAGATCTTAACACTTACTCTGGCCTAATAGCTAAGGTCTTAGATTCGTACTCTGGCCTACAGGTTAAGCTCTTAACTCTTACTCTGGCCTAATAGCTAAGGTCTTAGACTCGGACTCTGGCCTAATGGTTAAGGTCTTAACTCTTACTCTGGCCTACTGGTTAAGGTCTTAACACTTACTCTGGCCTAATAGATAAGATCTTAGACTCGTACTCTGGCTTACTAGTTAAGGTCTTAACTCTTACTCTGGCCTCCTGGTTAAGGTCTTAAATCTTACTCTGGCCTAATAGCTAAGGTCTTAACTCTTACTCTGGTCTAATAGCTAAGGTCTTAACTCTTACTCTGGCCTAATAGCTACTTTCTTAGACTCGTACTCTGGCCTACTGGTTAAGGTCTTACCTCTTACTCTGGCCTACTGGTTAAGGTCTTAACTCTTACTCTGGCCTAATAGCCAAGGTCTTGACTCTTACTCTGGCCTACAGGTTAAGGTCTTAACTCTTCCTCTGGCCTACTGGTTAAGGTCTTAACTCTTACTCTGGCCTACTGGTTAGGATCTTAACTTTTAAACTGGTCTAATAGCTAAGGTCTTAGACTCGTACTCTGGCCTAATAGGTAAGGTCTTAACTCTTACTCTGGCCTAATAGCTAAGGTCTTAGACTCGTACTCTTGCCTAATAGCTAAGGTCTTAACTCTTACTCTGGCCTAATAGCTAAGGTCTTAGACTCACACTCTGGCCTACTGGTTAAGGTCTTAACTCTTACTCTGGCCTACTGGTTAAGGTCTTAACTCTTACTCTGGCCTAATAGCTAAGGTCTTAGACTTGTACCCTGGCCTAATGGTTAAGGTTTTAACTCTTACTCTGGCCTAATAGCTAAGGTCTTAACTCTTACTCTGGCCTAATAGCTAATGTCTTAGACTCGTACTATGGCCTACAGGTTAAGGTCTTAACTCTTACTCTGGCCTAATAGCTAAGGTCTTAAACTCGTACTTTGGCCTAATGGTTAAGGTCTTAACTCTTACTCTGGCCTACTGGTTAAGGTCTTAACTCTTACTCTGGCCTAATAGCTAAGGTCTTAGACTCGTACTCTGGCCTACTGGTTAAGATCTTAACTCTTACTCTGGCCTACTGGTTAAGGTCTTAACTCTTACTCTGGCCTAATAGCAAAGGTCTTAGACTCGTACTCTGGCCTACTGGTTAAAGTCTTAACTCTTACTCTGGCTTACTGGTTAAGATCTTAACACTTACTCTGGCATAATATCTAAGGTCTTAGACTCGTACTCTGGCCTACTGGTTAAGCTCTTAACTCTTACTCTGGCCTAATAGATAAGGTCTTAGACTCGTTCTCTGGCCTAATGGTTAAGGTCTTAACTCTTACTCTGGCCTACTGGTTAAGGTCTTAACTCTTACTCTTGCCTACTAGTTAAGGGCTTAACTCTTACTCTGGCCTAATAGCTAAGGTCTTAGACTCGTACTCTGATATAATGGTTAAGGTCTTAACTCTTACTCTGGCCTACTGGTTAAGGTCTTAACTCTTACTCTGGCCTAATAGCTAAGGTCTTAACTCTTACTCTGGCCTAATAGCTAAGGTCTTAACTCTTACTCTGGCCTACTGGTTAAGGTCTTAACTCTTACTCTGGCCTACTGGTTAAGGTCTTAACTCTTACTCTGGCCTAATAGCTAAGGTCTTAGACTTGTATCCTAGTCTAATAGCTAAGGTCTTAGACTCGTACTCTGGCCTACAGGTTAAGGTCTTAACTCTTACTCTGGCCTAATAGCTAAGGTCTTAACTCTTACTCTGGCTTAATAGATAAGGTCTTAACTCTTACTCTGGCCTACTGGTTAAGGTCTTAACTCTTACTCTGGCCTACATCTTAAGGTCTTAACTCGTACTCTGGCCTAATAGCTAAGGTCTTAGACTCATACGCTGGCCTACAGGTTAAGGTCTTAACTCTTACTCTGGCCTACTGGTTAAGGTCTTAACTCTTACTCTGGCCTAATAGCTAAGGTCTGAACTCTTACTCTGGCCTAATATCTAAGGTCTTAGACTCGTACTCTGGCCTACTGGTTAAGGTCTTAACTCTTACTTTGGCCTACTTCTTAAGGTCTTAACTCTTACTCTGGCCTAATAGCTAAGGTCTTAATTCTTACACTGGCCTACTGGTTATGGTCTTAACTCTTACTCTGGCCTAATAGCTAAGGTCTTAGACTCGTACTCTGGCCTAATGGTTAAGGTTTTAACTCTTACTCTGGCCTAATAGCTAAGGTCTTAACTCTTACTCTGGCCTAATAGCTAATGTCTTAGACTCGTACTATGGCCTACAGGTTAAGGTCTTAACTCTTACTCTGGCTTACAGGTTAACGTCTTTACTCTTACTCTGGCCTAGTGGTTAAGGTCTTAACCCTTACTCTGGCCTAATAGCTAAGGTCATAGACTCGTACTTTGGCCTAATGGTTAAGGTCTTAACTCTTACTCTGGCCTACTGGTTAAGGTCTTAACTCTTACTCTGGCCTAATAGCTAAGGTCTTAGACTCGTACTCTGACCTACTGGTTAAGATCTTAACTCCTACTCTGGCCTACTGGTTAAGGTCTTAACTCTTACTCGGGCCTAATAGCAAAGGTCTTAGACTCGTACTCTGGCCTACTGGTTAAAGTCTTAACTCTTACTCTGGCCTACTGGTTAAGATCTTAACACTTACTCTGGCCTAATAGCTAAGGTCTTAGACTCGTACTCTGGCCTACTGGTTAAGCTCTTAACTCTTACTCTGGCCTAATAGATAAGGTCTTAGACTCGTACTCTGGCCTAATGGTTAAGGTCTTAACTCTTACTCTGGCCTACTGGTTAAGGTCTTAAATCTTACTCTGGCCTACTAGTTAAGGTCTTAACTCTTACTCTGGCCTAATAGCTAAGGTCTTAGACTCGTACTCTGGCCTAATGGTTAAGGTCTTAACTCTTACTTTGGCCTACTGGTTAAAGTCTTAACTCTTACTCTGGCCTAATAGCTAAGGTCTTAGACTCGTACTCTGGCTTACTGGTTAAGGTCTTAACTCTTACTCTGGCCTACTGGTTAAGGTCTTAACTCTTACTCTGGCCTAATAGCTAAGGTCTTAACTCTTACTCTGGCCTAATAGCTAATGTCTTAACTCTTACTCTGGCCTAATAGCTACTGTCTTAGACTCGTACTCTGGCCTACTGGTTAAGGTCTTACCTCTTACTCTGGCCTACTGGTTAAGGTCTTAACTCTTACTCTGGCCTAATAGCCAAGGTCTTAACTCTTACTCTGGCCTAATAGCTAAGGTTTTAGACTTGTACTATGGCCTACTGGTTAAGGTCTTAACTCTTACTCTGGCCTACTGGTTAAGGTCTTAACTCTTACTCTGGCCTAATAGCTAAGGTCTTAACTCTTACTCTGGCCTAATAGCTAAGGTCTTAGACTCGTACTCTGGCCTACTAGTTAAGGTCTTAACTCTTACTCTGGCCTACTGGTTAAGGTCTTAACTCTTACTCTGGCCTAATAGCTAAGGTCTTAGACTCGTATTCTGGCCTACTGGTTATGGTCTTAACTCTTACTCTGGCCTAATAGTTAAGGTCTTAGACTCATACTCTGGTCTAATAGCTAAGGTCTTAGACTCATACTCTGGCCTACCGGTTAAGGTCTTAACTCTTACTCTGGCCTAATAGCTAAGGTCTTAACTCTTACTCTGGACTAATAGCTAAGGTCTTAACTCTTACTCTGGCTCAATAGCTAAGGTCTTAGACTCGTACTATGGCCCACAGGTTAAGGTCTTATCTCTTACTCTGGCCTACTGGCCTAATGGTTAAGGTCTTAACTCTTACTCAGCCCTACTGGTTAAGGTCTTAACTCTTACTCTGGCCTAATAGCTAAGGTCTTAGACTCGTACTCTGGCCTACTGGTTAAGGTCTTAACTCTTACTCTGGTCTACTGGTTAAGGTCTTAACTCTTACTCTGGCCTAATAGCTCAGGTCTTAGACTCGTACTCTGGCCTAATAGCTTAGGTCTTAGAATTGTACTCTGGCCTACAGGTTAAAGTCTTAACTCTTACTCTGGCCTAATAGCTAAGGTCTTAACTCTTACTCTGGCCTAATAGCTAAGGTCTTAACTCCTACTCTGGCCCAATAGCTAAGGTCTTAGACTCGTACTCTGGCCTAATGGTTAAGGTCTTAACTCTTACTCTGGCCTAATAGCTAAGGTCTTAGACTCGTACTCTGGCCTACAGGTTAAGGTCTTAACTCTTACTCTTTCCTACTGGTTAAAGTCTTAACTCTTACTCTGGCCTAATGGTTAAGGTCTTAACTCTTAAACTGGCCTAATAGCTAAGGTCTTAGACTCGTACTCTGGCCTAATAGCTACGGTCTTAACTCTTACTCTGGCCTAATAGCTAAGGTCTTAGACTCGTACTCTGGCCTAATAGCTAAGGTCTTAGACTTGTACTCTGGCCTACTGGTTAAGGTCTTAACTCTTACTCTTGCCTAATAGCTAAGGTCTTAGACTCGTACTCTTGCCTAATAGCTAAGGTCTTAACTCTTACTCTGGCCTAATAGCTAAGGTCTTAGACTCACACTCTGGCCTACTGGTTAAGGTCTTAACTCTTACTCTGGCCTACTGGTTAAGGTCTTAACTCTTACTCTGGCCTAATAGCTAAGGTCTTAGACTTATACTCTGGCCTACTGGTTAAGGTCTTAACTCTTACTTTGGCCTAATAGCTAAGGTCTTAGACTCGTACTCTGGTCTAATAGCTAAGGTCTTAGACTCGTACTCTGGCCTACAGGTTAAGGTCTTAACTCTTACTCTGGCCTACTGGCCTAATGGTTAAGGTCTTAACTCTTACTCAGCCCTACTGGTTAAGGTCTTAACTCTTACTCTGGCCTAATAGCTAAGGTCTTAGACTCGTACTCTGGCCTACTGGTTAAGGTCTTAACTCTTACTCTGGTCTACTGGTTAAGGTCTTAACTCTTACTCTGGCCTAATAGCTCAGGTCTTAGACTCGTACTCTGGCCTAATAGCTTAGGTCTTAGAATTGTACTCTGGCCTACAGGTTAAAGTCTTAACTCTTACTCTGGCCTAATAGCTAAGGTCTTAACTCTTACTCTGGCCTAATAGCTAAGGTCTTAACTCCTACTCTGGCCCAATAGCTAAGGTCTTAGACTCGTACTCTGGCCTAATGGTTAAGGTCTTAACTCTTACTCTGGCCTAATAGCTAAGGTCTTAGACTCGTACTCTGGCCTACAGGTTAAGGTCTTAACTCTTACTCTTTCCTACTGGTTAAAGTCTTAACTCTTACTCTGGCCTAATGGTTAAGGTCTTAACTCTTAAACTGGCCTAATAGCTAAGGTCTTAGACTCGTACTCTGGCCTAATAGCTACGGTCTTAACTCTTACTCTGGCCTAATAGCTAAGGTCTTAGACTCGTACTCTGGCCTAATAGCTAAGGTCTTAGACTTGTACTCTGGCCTACTGGTTAAGGTCTTAACTCTTACTCTTGCCTAATAGCTAAGGTCTTAGACTCGTACTCTTGCCTAATAGCTAAGGTCTTAACCCTTACTCTGGCCTAATAGCTAAGGTCTTAGACTCACACTCTGGCCTACTGGTTAAGGTCTTAACTCTTACTCTGGCCTACTGGTTAAGGTCTTAACTCTTACTCTGGCCTAATAGCTAAGGTCTTAAACTTATACTCTGGCCTACTGGTTAAGGTCTTAACTCTTACTTTGGCCTAATAGCTAAGGTCTTAGACTCGTACTCTGGTCTAATAGCTAAGGTCTTAGACTCGTACTCTGGCCTACAGGTTAAGGTCTTAACTCTTACTCTGGCCTAATAGCTAAGGTTTAAACTCTTACTCTGCCCTACTGGTTAAGGACTTAAGTCATACTCTGGCCTAATAGCTAAGGTCTTAACTCATACACTGGCCTAATGGTAAAGGTCTTAACTCTTACTCTGGCCTAATAGCTAAGGTCTTAGACTCATACTCTGGCCTACTGGTTATGGTCTTAAATCTTACTCTGGCCTAATAGCTAAGGTATTAGACTTGTACTCTGGTCTAATATCTAAGGTCTTAGACTCGTACTCTGGTCTACAGGTTAAGGTCTTAACTCTTACTCTGGCCTAATAGCTAAGGTCTTAACTCTTACTCTGGCCTAATAGCTAAGGTCTTAACTCTTACTCTGGCCTACTGGTTAAGGTCTTAACTCTTACTCTGGCCTAATAGCTAAGGTCTTAGACTCGTATCCTGGTCTAATAGCTAAGGTCTTCGTCTCGTACTCTGGCCTACAGGTTAAGGTCTTAACTCTTACTCTGGCCTAATAGCTAAGGTCTTAACTCTTACTCTGGCCTAATAGCTAAGGTCTTAACTCTTACTCTGGCCTACTGGTTAAGGTCTTAACTCTTACTCTGGCCTACATCTTAAGGTCTTAACTCTTACTCTGGCCTAATAGCTAAGGTCTTAGACTCATACGCTGGCCTACAGGTTAAGGTCTTAACTCTTACTCTGGCCTACTGGTTAAGGTCTTAACTCTTACTCTGGCCTAATAGCTAAGGTCTTAGACTCGTACTCTGGCCTACTGGTTAAGCTCTTAACTCTTACTCTGGCCTAATAGATAAGGTCTTAGACTCGTACTCTGGCCTAATGGTTAAGGTCTTAACTCTTTCTCTGGCCTACTGGTTAAGGTCTTAAATCTTACTCTGGCCTACTAGTTAAGGTCTTAACTCTTACTCTGGCCTAATAGCTAAGGTCTTAGACTCGTACTCTGGCCTAATGGTTAAGGTCTTAACTCTTACTTTGGCCTACTGGTTAAAGTCTTAACTCTTACTCTGGCCTAATAGCTAAGGTCTTAGACTCGTACTCTGGCTTACTGGTTAAGGTCTTAACTCTTACTCTGGCCTACTGGTTAAGGTCTTAACTCTTACTCTGGCCTAATAGCTAAGGTCTTAGACTCGTACTCTGGCCTACTGGTTAAGCTCTTAACTCTTACTCTGGCCTAATAGATAAGGTCTTAGACTCGTACTCTGGCCTAATGGTTAAGGTCTTAACTCTTACTCTGGCCTACTGGTTAAGGTCTTAAATCTTACTCTGGCCTACTAGTTAAGGTCTTAACTCTTACTCTGGCCTAATAGCTAAGGTCTTAGACTCGTACTCTGGCCTAATGGTTAAGGTCTTAACTCTTACTTTGGCCTACTGGTTAAAGTCTTAACTCTTACTCTGGCCTAATAGCTAAGGTCTTAGACTCGTACTCTGGCTTACTGGTTAAGGTCTTAACTCTTACTCTGGCCTACTGGTTAAGGTCTTAACTCTTACTCTGGCCTAATAGCTAAGGTCTTAACTCTTACTCTGGCCTAATAGCTAATGTCTTAACTCTTACTCTGGCCTAATAGCTACTGTCTTAGACTCGTACTCTGGCCTACTGGTTAAGGTCTTACCTCTTACTCTGGCCTACTGGTTAAGGTCTTAACTCTTACTCTGGCCTAATAGCCAAGGTCTTAACTCTTACTCTGGCCTAATAGCTAAGGTTTTAGACTTGTACTATGGCCTACTGGTTAAGGTCTTAACTCTTACTCTGGCCTACTGGTTAAGGTCTTAACTCTTACTCTGGCCTAATAGCTAAGGTCTTAACTCTTACTCTGGCCTAATAGCTAAGGTCTTAGACTCGTACTCTGGCCTACTAGTTAAGGTCTTAACTCTTACTCTGGCCTACTGGTTAAGGTCTTAACTCTTACTCTGGCCTAATAGCTAAGGTCTTAGACTCGTATTCTGGCCTACTGGTTATGGTCTTAACTCTTACTCTGGCCTAATAGTTAAGGTCTTAGACTCATACTCTGGTCTAATAGCTAAGGTCTTAGACTCATACTCTGGCCTACCGGTTAAGGTCTTAACTCTTACTCTGGCCTAATAGCTAAGGTCTTAACTCTTACTCTGGACTAATAGCTAAGGTCTTAACTCTTACTCTGGCTCAATAGCTAAGGTCTTAGACTCGTACTATGGCCCACAGGTTAAGGTCTTATCTCTTACTCTGGCCTACTGGCCTAATGGTTAAGGTCTTAACTCTTACTCAGCCCTACTGGTTAAGGTCTTAACTCTTACTCTGGCCTAATAGCTAAGGTCTTAGACTCGTACTCTGGCCTACTGGTTAAGGTCTTAACTCTTACTCTGGTCTACTGGTTAAGGTTTTAACTCTTACTCTGGCCTAATAGCTCAGGTCTTAGACTCGTACTCTGGCCTAATAGCTTAGGTCTTAGAATTGTACTCTGGCCTACAGGTTAAAGTCTTAACTCTTACTCTGGCCTAATAGCTAAGGTCTTAACTCTTACTCTGGCCTAATAGCTAAGGTCTTAACTCCTACTCTGGCCCAATAGCTAAGGTCTTAGACTCGTACTCTGGCCTAATGGTTAAGGTCTTAACTCTTACTCTGGCCTAATAGCTAAGGTCTTAGACTCGTACTCTGGCCTACAGGTTAAGGTCTTAACTCTTACTCTTTCCTACTGGTTAAAGTCTTAACTCTTACTCTGGCCTAATGGTTAAGGTCTTAACTCTTAAACTGGCCTAATAGCTAAGGTCTTAGACTCGTACTCTGGCCTAATAGCTACGGTCTTAACTCTTACTCTGGCCTAATAGCTAAGGTCTTAGACTCGTACTCTGGCCTAATAGCTAAGGTCTTAGACTTGTACTCTGGCCTACTGGTTAAGGTCTTAACTCTTACTCTTGCCTAATAGCTAAGGTCTTAGACTCGTACTCTTGCCTAATAGCTAAGGTCTTAACTCTTACTCTGGCCTAATAGCTAAGGTCTTAGACTCACACTCTGGCCTACTGGTTAAGGTCTTAACTCTTACTCTGGCCTACTGGTTAAGGTCTTAACTCTTACTCTGGCCTAATAGCTAAGGTCTTAGACTTATACTCTGGCCTACTGGTTAAGGTCTTAACTCTTACTTTGGCCTAATAGCTAAGGTCTTAGACTCGTACTCTGGTCTAATAGCTAAGGTCTTAGACTCGTACTCTGGCCTACAGGTTAAGGTCTTAACTCTTACTCTGGCCTACTGGCCTAATGGTTAAGGTCTTAACTCTTACTCAGCCCTACTGGTTAAGGTCTTAACTCTTACTCTGGCCTAATAGCTAAGGTCTTAGACTCGTACTCTGGCCTACTGGTTAAGGTCTTAACTCTTACTCTGGTCTACTGGTTAAGGTCTTAACTCTTACTCTGGCCTAATAGCTCAGGTCTTAGACTCGTACTCTGGCCTAATAGCTTAGGTCTTAGAATTGTACTCTGGCCTACAGGTTAAAGTCTTAACTCTTACTCTGGCCTAATAGCTAAGGTCTTAACTCTTACTCTGGCCTAATAGCTAAGGTCTTAACTCCTACTCTGGCCCAATAGCTAAGGTCTTAGACTCGTACTCTGGCCTAATGGTTAAGGTCTTAACTCTTACTCTGGCCTAATAGCTAAGGTCTTAGACTCGTACTCTGGCCTACAGGTTAAGGTCTTAACTCTTACTCTTTCCTACTGGTTAAAGTCTTAACTCTTACTCTGGCCTAATGGTTAAGGTCTTAACTCTTAAACTGGCCTAATAGCTAAGGTCTTAGACTCGTACTCTGGCCTAATAGCTACGGTCTTAACTCTTACTCTGGCCTAATAGCTAAGGTCTTAGACTCGTACTCTGGCCTAATAGCTAAGGTCTTAGACTTGTACTCTGGCCTACTGGTTAAGGTCTTAACTCTTACTCTTGCCTAATAGCTAAGGTCTTAGACTCGTACTCTTGCCTAATAGCTAAGGTCTTAACCCTTACTCTGGCCTAATAGCTAAGGTCTTAGACTCACACTCTGGCCTACTGGTTAAGGTCTTAACTCTTACTCTGGCCTACTGGTTAAGGTCTTAACTCTTACTCTGGCCTAATAGCTAAGGTCTTAAACTTATACTCTGGCCTACTGGTTAAGGTCTTAACTCTTACTTTGGCCTAATAGCTAAGGTCTTAGACTCGTACTCTGGTCTAATAGCTAAGGTCTTAGACTCGTACTCTGGCCTACAGGTTAAGGTCTTAACTCTTACTCTGGCCTAATAGCTAAGGTTTAAACTCTTACTCTGCCCTACTGGTTAAGGACTTAAGTCATACTCTGGCCTAATAGCTAAGGTCTTAACTCATACACTGGCCTAATGGTAAAGGTCTTAACTCTTACTCTGGCCTAATAGCTAAGGTCTTAGACTCATACTCTGGCCTACTGGTTATGGTCTTAAATCTTACTCTGGCCTAATAGCTAAGGTATTAGACTTGTACTCTGGTCTAATATCTAAGGTCTTAGACTCGTACTCTGGTCTACAGGTTAAGGTCTTAACTCTTACTCTGGCCTAATAGCTAAGGTCTTAACTCTTACTCTGGCCTAATAGCTAAGGTCTTAACTCTTACTCTGGCCTACTGGTTAAGGTCTTAACTCTTACTCTGGCCTAATAGCTAAGGTCTTAGACTCGTATCCTGGTCTAATAGCTAAGGTCTTCGTCTCGTACTCTGGCCTACAGGTTAAGGTCTTAACTCTTACTCTGGCCTAATAGCTAAGGTCTTAACTCTTACTCTGGCCTAATAGCTAAGGTCTTAACTCTTACTCTGGCCTACTGGTTAAGGTCTTAACTCTTACTCTGGCCTACATCTTAAGGTCTTAACTCTTACTCTGGCCTAATAGCTAAGGTCTTAGACTCATACGCTGGCCTACAGGTTAAGGTCTTAACTCTTACTCTGGCCTACTGGTTAAGGTCTTAACTCTTACTCTGGCCTAATAGCTAAGGTCTTAACTCTTACTCTGGCTTAATAGATAAGGTCTTAACTCTTACTCTGGCCTACTGGTTAAGGTCTTAACTCTTACTCTGGCCTACATCTTAAGGTCTTAACTCGTACTCTGGCCTAATAGCTAAGGTCTTAGACTCATACGCTGGCCTACAGGTTAAGGTCTTAACTCTTACTCTGGCCTACTGGTTAAGGTCTTAACTCTTACTCTGGCCTAATAGCTAAGGTCTGAACTCTTACTCTGGCCTAATACCTAAGGTCTTAGACTCGTACTCTGGCCTACTGGTTAAGGTCTTAACTCTTACTCTGGCCTACTTCTTAAGGTCTTAACTCTTACTCTGGCCTAATAGCTAAGGTCTAAATTCTTACACTGGCCTACTGGTTATGGTCTTAACTCTTACTCTGGCCTAATAGCTAAGGTCTTAGACTCGTACTCTGGCCTAATGGTTAAGGTTTTAACTCTTACTCTGGCCTAATAGCTAAGGTCTTAACTCTTACTCTGGCCTAATAGCTAATGTATTAGACTCGTACTATGGCCTACAGGTTAAGGTCTTAACTCTTACTCTGGCTTACAGGTTAACGTCTTTACTCTTACTCTGGCCTAGTGGTTAAGGTCTTAATCCTTACTCTGGCCTAATAGCTAAGGTCTTAGACTCGTACTTTGGCCTAATGGTTAAGGTCTTAACTCTTACTCTGGCCTACTGGTTAAGGTCTTAACTCTTACTCTGGCCTAATAGCTAAGGTCTTAGACTCGTACTCTGACCTACTGGTTAAGATCTTAACTCTTACTCTGGCCTACTGGTTAAGGTCTTAACTCTTACTCGGGCCTAATAGCAAAGGTCTTAGACTCGTACTCTGGCTTACTGGTTAAAGTCTTAACTCTTACTCTGGCCTACTGGTTAAGATCTTAACACTTACTCTGGCCTAATAGCTAAGGTCTTAGACTCGTACTCTGGCCTACTGGTTAAGCTCTTAACTCTTACTCTGGCCTAATAGATAAGGTCTTAGACTCGTACTCTGGCCTAATGGTTAAGGTCTTAACTCTTACTCTGGCCTACTGGTTAAGGTCTTAACTCTTACTCTGGCCTACTAGTTAAGGTCTTAACTCTTACTCTGGCCTAATAGCTAAGGTCTTAGACTCGTACTCTGGCCTAATGGTTAAGGTCTTAACTCTTACTTTGGCCTACTGGTTAAGGTCTTAACTCTTACTCTGGCCTAATAGCTAAGGTCTTAGACTCGTACTCTGGCTTACTGGTTAAGGTCTTAACTCTTACTCTGGCCTACTGGTTAAGGTCTTAACTCTTACTCTGGCCTAATAGCTAAGGTCTTAACTCTTACTCTGGCCTAATAGCTAATGTCTTAACTCTTACTCTGGCCTAATAGCTACTGTCTTAGACTCGTACTCTGGCCTACTGGTTAAGGTCTTACCTCTTACTCTGGCCTACTGGTTAAGGTCTTAACTCTTACTCTGGCCTAATAGCTAAGGTCTTAACTCTTACTCTGGCCTAATAGCTAAGGTCTTAGACTCGTACTCTGGCCTACTAGTTAAGGTCTTAACTCTTACTCTGGCCTACTGGTTAAGGTCTTAACTCTTACTCTGGCCTAATAGCTAAGGTCTTAGACTCGTACTCTGGCCTACTGGTTATGGTCTTAACTCTTACTCTGGCCTAATAGCTAAGGTCTTAGACTCGTACTCTGGTCTAATAGCTAAGGTCTTAGACTCGTACTCTGGCCTACCGGTTAAGGTCTTAACTCTTACTCTGGCCTAATAGCTAAGGTCTTAACTCTTACTCTGGCCTACTTCTTAAGGTCTTAACTCTTACTCTGGCCTAATAGCTAAGGTCTTAATTCTTACTCTGGCCTACTCGTTAAGGTCTTAACTCTTACTCTGGCCTAATAGCTAAGGTCTTAGACTCGTACTCTGGCCTAATGGTTAAGGTCTTAACCCTTACTCTGGCCTAATAGCTAAGGTCTTAACTCTTACTCTGGCCTAATAGCTAAGGTCTTAGACTCGTACTATGGCCTACAGGTTAAGGTCTTAACTCTTACTCTGGCTTACAGGTTAAGGTCTTTACTCTTACTCTGGCCTAGTGGTTAAGGTCTTAACTCTTACTCTGGCCTAATAGCTAAGGTCTTAGACTTGTACTTTGGCCTAATGGTTAAGGTCTTAACTCTTACTCTGGCCTACTGGTTAAGGTCTTAACTCTTACTCTGGCCTAATAGCTAAGGTCTTAGACTCGTACTCTGGCCTACTGGTTAAGATCTTAACTCTTACTTTGGATTACTGGTTAAGGTCTTAACTCTTACTCTGGCCTAATAGCTAAGGTCTTAGACTCGTACTCTGGCCTACTGGTTAAGCTCTTAACTCTTACTCTGGCCTAATAGATAAGGTCTTAGACTCGTACTCTGGCCTAATGGTTAAGGTCTTAACTCTTACTCTGGCCTAATGGTTAATGTCTTAACTCTTACTCTGGCTTAATAGCTAAGATCTTAACTCTTACTCTGGCATAATAGCTAAGGTCTTAACTCTTACTCTGGCCTAATAGCTAAGGTCTTAACTATTACTCTGGCCCAATAGCTAAGGTATTAGACTCGTACACTGGCCTACTGGTTAAGGTCTTAACTCTTACTCTGGCCTAATAGCAAAGGTCTTAACTCTTACTCTGGCCTACAGGTTAAGGTCTTAGACTCATTCTCTGGCCTACTGGTTAAGGTCTTAACTCTTACTCTGGCCTACTAGTTAAGATCTTAACTCTTACTCTGGCCTAATAGCTAAGGTCTTAACTCTTACTCTGGCCTAATAGCTAAGGTCTTAGACTCGTACTCTGGCCTACTAGTTTAGGTCTTAACTCTTACTCTGGCCTACTGGTTAAGGTCTTAACTCTTACTCTGGCCTAATAGCTAAGGTCTTAGACTCGTACTCTGGCCTACTGGTTATGGTCTTAACTCTTACTCTGGCCTAATAGCTAAGGTCTTAGACTCGTACTCTGGCCTACAGGTTAAGGTCTTAACTCTTACTCTGGCCTAATAGCTAAGGTCTTAACTCTTACTCTGGCCTAATAGCTAAGGTCTTAACTCTTACTCTGGCCTACTGGTTAAGGTCTTAACTCTTACTCTGGCCTACTGGTTAAGGTCTTAACTCTTACTCTGGCCTAATAGCTAAGGTCTTAGATTCATACGCTGGCCTACAGATTAAGGTCTTAACTCTTACTCTGGCCTACTGGTTAAGGTCTTAACTCTTACTCTGGCCTAATAGCTAAGGTCTGAACTCTTACTCTGGCCTAATACCTAAGGTCTTAGACTCATACTCTGGCCTACTGGTTAAGGTCTTAACTCTTACTATGGCCTAATAGCTAAGGTCTTAACTCTTACTCTGGCTTAATAGATAAGGTCTTAACTCTTACTCTGGCCTACTGGTTAAGGTCTTAACTCTTACTCTGGCCTACATCTTAAGGTCTTAACTCGTACTCTGGCCTAATAGCTAAGGTCTTAGACTCATACGCTGGCCTACAGGTTAAGGTCTTAACTCTTACTCTGGCCTACTGGTTAAGATCTTAACTCTTACTCTGGCCTAATAGCTAAGGTCTGAACTCTTACTCTGGCCTAATATCTAAGGTCTTAGACTCGTACTCTGGCCTACTGGTTAAGGTCTTAACTCTTACTTTGGCCTACTTCTTAAGGTCTTAACTCTTACTCTGGCCTAATAGCTAAGGTCTTAATTCTTACACTGGCCTACTGGTTATGGTCTTAACTCTTACTCTGGCCTAATAGCTAAGGTCTTAGACTCGTACTCTGGCCTAATGGTTAAGGTTTTAACTCTTACTCTGGCCTAATAGCTAAGGTCTTAACTCTTACTCTGGCCTAATAGCTAATGTCTTAGACTCGTACTATGGCCTACAGGTTAAGGTCTTAACTCTTACTCTGGCTTACAGGTTAACGTCTTTACTCTTACTCTGGCCTAGTGGTTAAGGTCTTAACCCTTACTCTGGCCTAATAGCTAAGGTCTTAGACTCGTACTTTGGCCTAATGGTTAAGGTCTTAACTCTTACTCTGGCCTACTGGTTAAGGTCTTAACTCTTACTCTGGCCTAATAGCTAAGGTCTTAGACTCGTACTCTGACCTACTGGTTAAGATCTTAACTCCTACTCTGGCCTACTGGTTAAGGTCTTAACTCTTACTCGGGCCTAATAGCAAAGGTCTTAGACTCGTACTCTGGCCTACTGGTTAAAGTCTTAACTCTTACTCTGGCCTACTGGTTAAGATCTTAACACTTACTCTGGCCTAATAGCTAAGGTCTTAGACTCGTACTCTGGCCTACTAGTTAAGGTCTTAACTCTTACTCTGGCCTAATAGCTAAGGTCTTAGACTCGTACTCTGGCCTAATGGTTAAGGTCTTAACTCTTACTTTGGCCTACTGGTTAAGGTCTTAACTCTTACTCTGGCCTAATAGCTAAGGTCTTAGACTCGTACTCTGGCTTACTGGTTAAGGTCTTAACTCTTACTCTGGCCTACTGGTTAAGGTCTTAACTCTTACTCTGGCCTAATAGCTAAGGTCTTAACTCTTACTCTGGCCTAATAGCTAATGTCTTAACTCTTACTCTGGCCTAATAGCTACTGTCTTAGACTCGTACTCTGGCCTACTGGTTAAGGTCTTACCTCTTACTCTGGCCTACTGGTTAAGGTCTTAACTCTTACTCTGGCCTAATAGCCAAGGTCTTAACTCTTACTCTGGCCTAATAGCTAAGGTTTTAGACTTGTACTATGGCCTACTGGTTAAGGTCTTAACTCTTACTCTGGCCTACTGGTTAAGGTCTTAACTCTTACTCTGGCCTAATAGCTAAGGTCTTAACTCTTACTCTGGCCTAATAGCTAAGGTCTTAGACTCGTACTCTGGCCTACTAGTTAAGGTCTTAACTCTTACTCTGGCCTACTGGTTAAGGTCTTAACTCTTACTCTGGCCTAATAGCTAAGGTCTTAGACTCGTATTCTGGCCTACTGGTTATGGTCTTAACTCTTACTCTGGCCTAATAGTTAAGGTCTTAGACTCATACTCTGGTCTAATAGCTAAGGTCTTAGACTCGTACTCTGGCCTACCGGTTAAGGTCTTAACTCTTACTCTGGCCTAATAGCTAAGGTCTTAACTCTTACTCTGGACTAATAGCTAAGGTCTTAACTCTTACTCTGGCTCAATAGCTAAGGTCTTAGACTCGTACTATGGCCTACAGGTTAAGGTCTTATCTCTTACTCTGGCCTACTGGCCTAATGGTTAAGGTCTTAACTCTTACTCAGGCCTACTGGTTAAGGTCTTAACTCTTACTCTGGCCTAATAGCTAAGGTCTTAGACTCGTACTCTGGCCTACTGGTTAAGGTCTTAACTCTTACTCTGGTCTACTGGTTAAGGTCTTAACTCTTACTCTGGCCTAATAGCTCAGGTCTTAGACTCGTACTCTGGCCTAATAGCTTAGGTCTTAGAATTGTACTCTGGCCTACAGGTTAAAGTCTTAACTCTTACTCTGGCCTAATAGCTAAGGTCTTAACTCTTACTCTGGCCTAATAGCTAAGGTCTTAACTCCTACTCTGGCCCAATAGCTAAGGTCTTAGACTCGTACTCTGGCCTAATGGTTAAGGTCTTAACTCTTACTCTGGCCTAATAGCTAAGGTCTTAGACTCGTACTCTGGCCTACAGGTTAAGGTCTTAACTCTTACTCTTTCCTACTGGTTAAAGTCTTAACTCTTACTCTGGCCTAATGGTTAAGGTCTTAACTCTTAAACTGGCCTAATAGCTAAGGTCTTAGACTCGTACTCTGGCCTAATAGCTACGGTCTTAACTCTTACTCTGGCCTAATAGCTAAGGTCTTAGACTCGTACTCTGGCCTAATAGCTAAGGTCTTAGACTTGTACTCTGGCCTACTGGTTAAGGTCTTAACTCTTACTCTTGCCTAATAGCTAAGGTCTTAGACTCGTACTCTTGCCTAATAGCTAAGGTCTTAACTCTTACTCTGGCCTAATAGCTAAGGTCTTAGACTCACACTCTGCCCTACTGGTTAAGGTCTTAACTCTTACTCTGGCCTACTGGTTAAGGTCTTAACTCTTACTCTGGCCTAATAGCTAAGGTCTTAGACTTATACTCTGGCCTACTGGTTAAGGTCTTAACTCTTACTCTGGCCTAATAGCTAAGGTCTTAGACTCGTACTCTGGTCTAATAGCTAAGGTCTTAGACTCGTACTCTGGCCTACAGGTTAAGGTCTTAACTCTTACTCTGGCCTAATAGCTAAGGTTTAAACTCTTACTCTGGCCTACTGGTTAAGGACTTAAGTCATACTCTGGCCTAATAGCTAAGGTCTTAACTCATACACTGGCCTAATGGTAAAGGTCTTAACTCTTACTCTGGCCTAATAGCTAAGGCCTTAGACTCATACTCTGGCCTACTGGTTATGGTCTTAAATCTTACTCTGGCCTAATAGCTAAGGTATTAGACTTGTACTCTGGTCTAATATCTAAGGTCTTAGACTCGTACTCTGGTCTACAGGTTAAGGTCTTAACTCTTACTCTGGCCTAATAGCTAAGGTCTTAACTCTTACTCTGGCCTAATAGCTAAGGTCTTAACTCTTACTCTGGCCCAATAGCTAAGGTTTTAGACTTGTACTATGGCCTACAGGTTAAGGTCTTAACTCTTACTCTGGCCTACTTGTTAAGGTCTTAACTCTTACTCTGGCCTAATAGCTAAGGTCTTAGACTCGTACTCTGGCCTAACGGTTAAGGTCTTAACTCGTACTCTGGCCTAATAGCTAAGGTCTTAGACTTGTACTCTGGCCTACTGGTTAAGGTCTTAACTCTTACTCTGGCCAAATAGCTAAGGTCTTAGACTCGTACTATGGCCTACAGGTTAAGGTCTTAACTCATACTCTGGCCTACAGGTTAAGGTCTTAACTCTTACTCTGGCCTACAGGTTAAGGTCTTAACTCTTACTCTGGCCTCATGGTTAAGGTCTTAACTCTTACTCTGGCCTAATAGCTCAGGTCTTAGACTCGTACTCTGGCCTACTGGTTAAGATCTTAACTCTTACTCTGGCCTACTGGTTAAGGTCTTAACTCTTACTCTGGCCTAATAGCAAAGGTCTTAGACTCGTACTCTGGCCTACTGGTTAAAGTCTTAACTCTTACTCTGGCCTACTGGTTAAGATCTTAACACTTACTCTGGCCTAATAGCTAAGGTCTTAGACTCGTACTCTGGCATACTGGTTAAGCTCTTAACTCTTACTCTGGCCTAATAGATAAGGTCTTAGACTCGTACTCTGGCCTAATGGTTAAGGTCTTAACTCTTACTCCGGCCTACTGGTTAAGGTCTTAACTCTTACTCTGGCCTACTAGTTAAGGTCTTATCTCTTACTCTGGCCTAATAGCTAAGGTCTTAGACTCGTACTCTGGCCTACTGGTTAAGGTCTTAACTCTTACTCTGGCCTAATAACTAAGGTCTTAGACTCGTACTCTGGCTTACTGGTTAAGGTCTTAACTCTTACTCTGGCCTACTGGTTAAGGTCTTAACTCTAACTCTGGCCTAATAGCTAAGGTCTTAACTCTTACACTGGCCTAATAGCTACGGTCTTAGACTCGTACTCTGGCCTACTGGTTAAGGTCTTACCTCTTACTCTGGCCTACTGGTTAATGTTTTAACTCTTACTCTGGCCTAATAGCCAAGGTCTTAACTCTTACTCTGGCCTAAAAGCTAAGGTCTTAGACTTGTACTATGGCCTACTGGTTAAGGTCTTAACTCTTACTCTGGCCTACTGGTTAAGGTCTTAACTCTTACTCTGGCCTAATAGCTAAGGTCTTAACTCTTAATCTGGCCTAATAGCTAAGGTCTTAGACTCGTACTATGGCCTACTAGTTAAGGTCTTAACTCTTATACTGGCCTACTGGTTAAGGTCTTAACTCTTACTCTGGCCTAATAGCTAAGGTCTTAGACGTGTACTCTGGCCTACTGGTTATGGTCTTAACTCTTACTCTGGCCTAATAGGTAAGGTCTTAGACTCGTACTCTGGTCTAATAGCTAAGGTCTTAGACTTGTGCTCTGGCCTACAGGTTAAGGTCTTAACTCTTACTCTGGCCTAATAGCTAAGGTCTTAACTCTTACTCTGGCCTAATAGCTAAGGTCTTAACTCTTACTCTGGCTCAATATCTAAGGTCTTAGACTCGTACTATGGCCTACAGGTTAAGGTATTAACTCTTACTCTGGCCTACTGGCCTAATGGTTAAGGTCTTAACTCTTACTCAGGCCAACTGGTTAAGGTCTTAAATCTTACTCTGGCCTAATAGCTAAGGTCTTAGACTCGTACTCTGGCCTACTGGTTAAGGTCTTAACTCTTACTCTGGCCTACTGGTTAAGGTCTTAACTCCTACTCTGGCCTTATAGCTAAGGTCTTAGACTCGTACTCTGGCCTACTGGTTAAGGTCTTAACTCTTACTCTGGCCTAATAGCTCAGGTCTTAGACTCGTACTCTGGCCTAATAGCTTAGGTCTTAGACTTGTACTCTGGCCTACAGGTTAAAGTCTTAACTCTTACTCTGGCCTAATAGCTAATGTCTTAACTCTTACTCTGGCCTAATAGCTAAGGTCTTAACTCCTACTCTGGCCCAATAGCTAAGGTCTTAGACTCGTACTCTGTCCTAATGGTTAAGGTCTTAACTCTTACTCTGGCCTAATAGCTAAGGTCTTAGACTCGTACTCTGGCCTACAGGTTAAGGTCTTAACTCTTACTCTTTCCTACTGGTTAAAGTCTTAACTCTTACTCTGGCCTAATGGTTAAGGTCTTAACTCTTAAACTGGCCTAATAGCTAAGGTCTTGGACTCGTACTCTGGCCTAATAGCTACGGTCTTAACTCTTACTCTGGCCTAATAGCTAAGGTCTTAGACTCATACTCTGGCCTAATAGCTAAGGTCTTAGACTTAGACTCTGGCCTACAGGTTAAGGTCTTAACTCTTACTCTGGCTTACAGGTTAACGTTTTTACTCTTACTCTGGACTAGTGGTTAAGGTCTTAACTCTTACTCTGGCCTAATAGCTAAGGTCTTAGACTCGTACTTTGGCCTAATGGTTAAGGTTTTAACTCTTACTCTGTCCTAATAGCTAAGGTCTTAATTCTTACTCTGGCCTACTGGTTAAGGTCTTAACTCTTACTCTGGCCTAATAGCTAAGGTCTTAGACTCATACTCTGGTCTAATGGTTAAGGTTTTAACTCTTACTCTGTCCTAATAGCTAAGGTCTTAACTCTTACTCTGGCCTAATAGCTAAGGTGTTAGACTCGTACTATGGCCTACAGGTTAAGGTCTTAACTCTTACTCTGGCTTACAGGTTAACGTCTTTACTCTTACTCTGGCCTAGTGGTTAAGGTCTTAACTCTTACTCTGGCCTAATAGCTAAGGTCTTAGACTCGTACTTTGGCCTAATGGTTAAGGTCTTAACTCTTACTCTGGCCTACTGGTTAAGGTCTTAACTCTTACTCTGGCCTAATAGCTAAGGTCTTAGACTCGTACTCTGGCCTACTGGTTAAGATCTTAACTCTTACTCTGGCCTACTGGTTAAGGTCTTAACTCTTACTCTGGCCTAATAGCAAAGGTCTTAGACTCGTACTCTGGCCTACTGGTTAAAGTCTTAACTCTTACTCTGGCCTACTGGTTAAGATCTTAACACTTACTCTGGCCTAATAGCTAAGGTCTTAGACTCGTACTCTGGCATACTGGTTAAGCTCTTAACTCTTACTCTGGCCTAATAGATAAGGTCTTAGACTCGTACTCTGGCCTAATGGTTAAGGTCTTAACACTTACTCTGGCCTACTGGTTAAGGTCTTAACTCTTACTCTGGCCTACTAGTTAAGGTCTTAACTCTTACTCTGGCCTAATAGCTAAGGTCTTAGACTCGTACTCTGGCCTAATGGTTAAGGTCTTAACTCTTACTCTGGCCTACTGGTTAAGGTCTTCACTCTTACTCTGGCCTAATAACTAAGGTCTTAGACTCGTACTCTGGCTTACTGGTTAAGGTCTTAACTCTTACTCTGGCCTACTGGTTAAGGTCTTAAATCTAAGTCTGGCCTAATAGCTAAGGTCTTAACTCTTACTCTGGCCTAATAGCTAAGGTCTTAACTCTTACTCTGGCCTAATAGCTACGGTCTTAGACTCGTACTCTGGCCTAATGGTTAAGGTCTTACCTCTTACTCTGGCCTACTGGTTAGAGTCTTAACTCTTACTCTGGCCTAATAGCCAAGGTCTTAACTCTTACTCTGGCCTAATAGCTAAGGTCTTAGACTTGTACTATGGCCTACTGGTTAAGGTCTTAACTCTAACTCTGGCCTACTGGTTAAGGTCTTAACTCTTACTCTGGCCTAATAGCTAAGGTCTTAACTCTTACTCTGGCCTAATAGCTAAGGTCCTAGACTCGTACTCTGGCCTACTAGTTAAGGTCTTAACTCTTACTCTGGCCTACTGGTTAAGGTCTTAACTCTTACTCTGGCCTAATAGCTAAGGTCTTAGACGTGCACTCTGGCCTACTGGTTATGGTCTTAACTCTTACTCTGGCCTAATAGCTAAGGTCTTAGACTCGTACTCTGGTCTAATAGCTACGGTCTTAGACTCGTACTCTGGCCTACAGGTTAAGGTCTTAACTCTTACTCTGGCCTAATAGCTAAGGTCTTAACTCTTACTCTGGCCTAATAGCTAAGGTCTTAACTCTTACTCTGGCTCAATATCTAAGGTCTTAGACTCGTACTATGGCCTACTGGTTATGGTCTTAACTCTTACTCTGGCCTAATAGCTCAGGTCTTAGACTCGTACTCTGGCCTAATAGCTTAGGTCTTAGACTTGTATTCTGGCCTACAGGTTAAAGTCTTAACTCTTACTCTGGCCTAATAGCTAAGGTCTTAACTCTTACTCTGGCCTAATAGCTAAGGTCTTAACTCCTACTCTGGCCCAATAGCTAAGGTCTTAGACTCGTACTCTGGCCTAATGGTTAAGGTCTTAACTCTTACTCTGGCCTAGTAGCTAAGGTCTTAGACTCGTACTCTGGCCTACAGGTTGAGGTCTTAACTCTTACTCTTTCCTACTGGTTAAAGTCTTAACTCTTACTCTGGCCTAATGGTTAAGGTCTTAACTCTTAAACTAGCCTAATAGCGAGGTCTTAGACTCGTACTCTGGCCTAATAGCTACGGTCTTAACTCTTACTCTGGCCTAATAGCTAAGGTCTTAGACTCGTACTCTGGCCTAATAGCTAAGGTCTTAGACTTAGACTCTGGCCTACTGGTTAAGGTCTTAACACTTACTCTTGCCTAATAGCTAAGGTCTTAACTCTTACTCTGGCCTAATAGCTAAGGTCTTAGACTCACACTCTGGCCTACTGGTTAAGGTCTTAACTCTTACTCTGGCCTACTGGTTAAGGTCTTAACTCTTACTCTGGCCTAATAGCTAAGGTCTTAGACTTATACTCTGGCCTACTGGTTAAGGTCTTAACTCTTACTCTGGCCTAATAGCTAAGGTCTTAGACTCGTACTCTGGTCTAATAGTTAAGGTCTTAGACTCGTACTCTGGCCTACAGGTTAAGGTCTTAACTCTTACTCTGGCCTAATAGCTAAGGTCTTAACTCTTACTCTGGCCTAATAGCTAAGGTCTTAACTCTTACTCTGGCTCAATAGCTAAGGTCTTAGACTTGTACTATGGCCTACTGGTTAAGGTCTTAACTCTTACTCTGGTCTACTGGTTAAGGTCTTAACTCTTACTCTGGCCTAATAGCTAAGGTCTTAACTCTTCCTCTGGCCTAATAGCTAAGGTCTTAGACTCGTACTCTGGCCTACTGGTTAAGGTCTTAACTCTTACTCTGGCCTACTGGTTAAGGTCTTAACTCTTACTCTGGCCTAATAGCTAAGGTCTTAGACTCGTACTCTGGCTTACTGGTTAAGGTCTTAACTCTTACTCTGGCCTACTGGTTAAGGTCTTAACTCTTACTCTGGCCTAATAGCTAAGGTCTTAACTCTTACTCTGGCCTAATAGCTAATGTCTTAACTCTTACTCTGGCCTAATAGCTACTGTCTTAGACTCGTACTCTGGCCTACTGGTTAAGGTCTTACCTCTTACTCTGGCCTACTGGTTAAGTTCTTAAAACTTACTCTGGCCTAATAGCCAAGGTCTTAACTCTTACTCTGGCCTAATAGCTAAGGTTTTAGACTTGATCTATGGCCTACTGGTTAAGGTCTTAACTCTTACTCTGGCCTACTGGTTAATGTCTTAACTCTTACTCTGGCCTAATAGCTAAGGTCTTAACTCTTACTCTGGCCTAATAGGTAAGGTCTTAGACTCGTACTCTGGCCTACTAGTTAAGGTCTTAACTCTTACTCTGGCCTACTGGTTAAGGTCTTAACTCTTAATCTGGCCTAATAGCTAAGGTCTTAACTCTTACTCTGGACTAATAGCTAAGGTCTTAACTCTTACTCTGGCTCAATAGCTAAGGTCTTAGACTCGTACTATGGCCTACAGGTTAAGGTCTTAACTCTTACTCTGGCCTACTGGCCTAATGGTTAAGGTCTTAACTCTTACTCAGGCCTACTGGTTAAGGTCTTAACTCTTACTCTGGCCTAATAGCTAAGGTCTTAGACTCGTACTCTGGCCTACTGGTTAAGGTCTTAACTCATACTCTGGCCTACTGGTTAAGGTCTTAACTCCTACTCTGGCCTTATAGCTAAGGTCTTAGACTCGTACTCTGGCCTACTGGTTAAGGTCTTAACTCTTACTCTGGCCTAATAGCTCAGGTCTTAGACTCGTACTCTGGCCTAATAGCTTAGGTCTTAGACTTGTACTCTGGCCTACAGGTTAAAGTCTTAACTCTTACTCTGGCCTAATAGCTAATGTCTTAACTCTTACTCTGGCCTAATAGCTAAGGTCTTAACTCCTACTCTGGCCCAATAGCTAAGGTCTTAGACTCGTACTCTGTCCTAATGGTTAAGGTCTTAACTCTTACTCTGGCCTAATAGCTAAGGTCTTAGCCTCGTACTCTGGCCTACAGGTTAAGGTCTTAACTCTTACTCTTTCCTACTGGTTAAAGTCTTAACTCTTACTCTGGCCTAATGGTTAAGGTCTTAACTCTTAAACTGGCCTAATAGCTAAGGTCTTGGACTCGTACTCTGGCCTAATAGCTACGGTCTTAACTCTTACTCTGGCCTAATAGCTAAGGTCTTAGACTCATACTCTGGCCTAATAGCTAAGGTCTTAGACTTAGACTCTGGCCTACAGGTTAAGGTCTTAACTCTTACTCTGGCTTACAGGTTAACGTTTTTACTCTTACTCTGGACTAGTGGTTAAGGTCTTAACTCTTACTCTGGCCTAATAGCTAAGGTCTTAGACTCGTACTTTGGCCTAATGGTTAAGGTTTTAACTCTTACTCTGTCCTAATAGCTAAGGTCTTAATTCTTACTCTGGCCTACTGGTTAAGGTCTTAACTCTTACTCTGGCCTAATAGCTAAGGTCTTAGACTCATACTCTGGTCTAATGGTTAAGGTTTTAACTCTTACTCTGTCCTAATAGCTAAGGTCTTAACTCTTACTCTGGCCTAATAGCTAAGGTGTTAGACTCGTACTATGGCCTACAGGTTAAGGTCTTAACTCTTACTCTGGCTTACAGGTTAACGTCTTTACTCTTACTCTGGCCTAGTGGTTAAGGTCTTAACTCTTACTCTTGCCTAATAGCTAAGGTCTTAGACTCGTACTTTGGCCTAATGGTTAAGGTCTTAACTCTTACTCTGGCCTACTGGTTAAGGTCTTAACTCTTACTCTGGCCTAATAGCTAAGGTCTTAGACTCGTACTCTGGCCTACTGGTTAAGATCTTAACTCTTACTCTGGCCTACTGGTTAAGGTCTTAACTCTTACTCTGGCCTAATAGCAAAGGTCTTAGACTCGTACTCTGGCCTACTGGTTAAAGTCTTAACTCTTACTCTGGCCTACTGGTTAAGATCTTAACACTTACTCTGGCCTAATAGCTAAGGTCTTAGACTCGTACTCTGGCATACTGGTTAAGCTCTTAACTCTTACTCTGGCCTAATAGATAAGGTCTTAGACTCGTACTCTGGCCTAATGGTTAAGGTCTTAACACTTACTCTGGCCTACTGGTTAAGGTCTTAACTCTTACTCTGGCCTACTAGTTAAGGTCTTAACTCTTACTCTGGCCTAATAGCTAAGGTCTTAGACTCGTACTCTGGCCTAATGGTTAAGGTCTTAACTCTTACTCTGGCCTACTGGTTAAGGTCTTCACTCTTACTCTGGCCTAATAACTAAGGTCTTAGACTCGTACTCTGGCTTACTGGTTAAGGTCTTAACTCTTACTCTGGCCTACTGGTTAAGGTCTTAAATCTAAGTCTGGCCTAATAGCTAAGGTCTTAACTCTTACTCTGGCCTAATAGCTAAGGTCTTAACTCTTACTCTGGCCTAATAGCTACGGTCTTAGACTCGTACTCTGGCCTACTGGTTAAGGTCTTACCTCTTACTCTGGCCTACTGGTTAGAGTCTTAACTCTTACTCTGGCCTAATAGCCAAGGTCTTAACTCTTACTCTGGCCTAATAGCTAAGGTCTTAGACTTGTACTATGGCCTACTGGTTAAGGTCTTAACTCTAACTCTGGCCTACTGGTTAAGGTCTTAACTCCTACTCTGGCCTAATAGCTAAGGTCTTAACTCTTACTCTGGCCTAATAGCTAAGGTCTTAGACTCGTACTCTGGCCTACTAGTTAAGGTCTTAACTCTTACTCTGGCCTACTGGTTAAGGTCTTAACTCTTACTCTGGCCTAATAGCTAAGGTCTTAGACGTGCACTCTGGCCTACTGGTTATGGTCTTAACTCTTACTCTGGCCTAATAGCTAAGGTCTTAGACTCGTACTCTGGTCTAATAGCTACGGTCTTAGACTCGTACTCTGGCCTACAGGTTAAGGTCTTAACTCTTACTCTGGCCTAATAGCTAAGGTCTTAACACTTACTCTGGCCTAATAGCTAAGGTCTTAACTCTTACTCTGGCTCAATATCTAAGGTCTTAGACTCGTACTATGGCCTACTGGTTATGGTCTTAACTCTTACTCTGGCCTAATAGCTCAGGTCTTAGACTCGTACTCTGGCCTAATAGCTTAGGTCTTAGACTTGTATTCTGGCCTACAGGTTAAAGTCTTAACTCTTACTCTGGCCTAATAGCTAAGGTCTTAACTCTGACTCTGGCCTAATAGCTAAGGTCTTAACTCCTACTCTGGCCCAATAGCTAAGGTCTTAGACTCGTACTCTGGCCTAATGGTTAAGGTCTTAACTCTTACTCTGGCCTAGTAGCTAAGGTCTTAGACACGTACTCTGGCCTACAGGTTGAGGTCTTAACTCTTACTCTTTCCTACTGGTTAAAGTCTTAACTCTTACTCTGGCCTAATGGTTAAGGTCTTAACTCTTAAACTAGCCTAATAGCGAGGTCTTAGACTCGTACTCTGGCCTAATAGCTACGGTCTTAACTCTTACTCTGGCCTAATAGCTAAGGTTTTAGACTTGATCTATGGCCTACTGGTTAAGGTCTTAACTCTTACTCTGGCCTACTGGTTAATGTCTTAACTCTTACTCTGGCCTAATAGCTAAGGTCTTAACTCTTACTCTGGCCTAATAGCTAAGGTCTTAGACTCGTACTCTGGCTTACTAGTTAAGTCTTAACTCTTACTCTGGCCTACTGGTTAAGGTCTTAACTCTTAATCTGGCCTAATAGCTAAGGTCTTAGACTCGTACTCTGGCCTACTGGTTATGGTCTTAACTCTTACTCTGGCCTAATAGCTAAGGTCTTAGACTCGTACTCTGGTCTAATAGCTAAGGTCTTAGACTCGTACTCTGGCCTACCGGTTAAGGTCTTAACTCTTACTCTGGCCTAATAGCTAAGGTCTTAACTCTTACTCTGGACTAACAGCTAAGGTCTTAACTCTTACTCTGGCTCAATAGCTAAGGTCTTAGACTCGTACTATGGCCTACAGGTTAAGGTCTTAACTCTTACTCTGGCCTACTGGCCTAATGGTTAAGGTCTTAACTCTTACTCAGGCCTACTGGTTAAGGTCTTAACTCTTACTCTGGCCTAATAGCTAAGGTCTTAGACTCGTACTCTGGCCTACTGGTTAAGGTCTTAACTCTTACTCTGGCCTACTGGTTAAGGTCTTAACTCTTACTCTGGCCTTATAGCTAAGGTCTTAGACTCGTACTCTGGCCTACTGGTTAAGGTCTTAACTCTTACTCTGGCCTAATAGCTCGGGTCTTAGACTCGTACTCTGGCCTAATAGCTTAGGTCTTAGACTTGTACTCTGGCCTACAGGTTAAAGTCTTAACTCTTACTCTGGCCTAATAGCTAAGGTCTTAACTCTTACTCTGGCCTAATAGCTAAGGTCTTAACTCCTACTCTGGCCCAATAGCTAAGGCCTTAGACTCGTACTCTGGCCTAATGGTTAAGGTCTTAACTGTTACTCTGGCCTAATAGCTACGGTCTTAACTCTTACTCTGGCCTAATAGCTAAGGTCTTAGACTCGTACTCTGGCCTAATAGCTAAGGTCTTAGACTTGTACTCTGGCCTACTGGTTAAGGTCTTAACTCTTACTCTGGCCTAATAGCAAAGGTCTTAGACTCGTACTCTGGCCTACTGGTTAAAGTCTTAACTCTTACTCTGGCCTACTGGTTAAGATCTTAACACTTACTCTGGCCTAATAGCTAAGGTCTTAGACTCGTACTCTGGCATACTGGTTAAGCTCTTAACTCTTACTCTGGCCTAATAGATAAGGTCTTAGACTCGTACTCTGGCCTAATGGTTAAGGTCTTAACTCTTACTCTGGCCTACTGGTTAAGGTCTTAACTCTTACTCTGGCCTACTAGTTAAGGTCTTAACTCTTACTCTGGCCTAATAGCTAAGGTCTTAGACTCGTACTCTGGCCTAATGGTTAAGGTCTTAACTCTTACTCTGGCCTACTGGTTAAGGTCTTAACTCTTACTCTGGCCTAATAACTAAGGTCTTAGACTTGTACTCTGGCTTACTGGTTAAGGTCTTACCTCTTACTCTGGCCTACTGGTTAATGTCTTAACTCTTACTCTGGCCTAATAGCCAAGGTCTTAACTCTTACTCTGGCCTAATAGCTAAGGTCTTAGACTTGTACTATGGCCTACTGGTTAAGGTCTTAACTCTTACTCTGGCCTACTGGTTAAGGTCTTAACTCTTACTCTGGCCTAATAGCTAAGGTCTTAGACTCGTACTCTGGCCTACTAGTTAAGGTCTTAACTCTTACTCTGGCCTACTGGTTAAGGTCTTAACTCTTACTCTGGCCTAATAGCTAAGGTCTTAGACGTGTACTCTGGCCTACTGGTTATGGTCTTAACTCTTACTCTGGCCTAATAGCTAAGGTCTTAGACTCGTACTCTGGTCTAATAGCTAAGGTCTTAGACTCGTACTCTGGCCTACAGGTTAAGGTCTTAACTCTTACTCTGGCCTAATAGCTAAGGTCTTAACTCTTTCTCTGGCCTAATAGCTAAGGTCTTAACTCTTACTCTGGCTCAATATCTAAGGTCTTAGACTCGTACTATGGCCTACAGGTTAAGGTCTTAACTCTTACTCTGGCCTACTGGCCTAATGGTTAAGGTCTTAACTCTTACTCAGGCCTACTGGTTAAGGTCTTAAATCTTACTCTGGCCTAATAGCTAAGGTCTTAGACTCGTACTCTGGCCTAATGGTTAAGGTCTTAACTCTTACTCTGGCTTACAGGTTAAGGTCTTAACTCTTACTCTGGCCTAGTGGTTAAGGTCTTAACTCTTACTCTGGCCTAATAGCTAAGGTCTTAGACTCGTACTTTGGCCTAATGGTTAAGGTCTTAACTCTTACTCTGGCCTACTGGTTAAGGTCTTAACTCTTACTCTGGCCTAATAGCTAAGGTCTTAGACTCGTACTCTGGCCTACTGGTTAAGATCTTAACTCTTACTCTGGCCTACAGGTTAAGGTCTTAACTCTTACTCTGGCCTAATAGCCAAGGTCTTAGACTCGTACTCTGGCCTACTGGTTAAAGTCTTAACTCTTACTCTGGCCTACTGGTTAAGATCTTAACACTTACTCTGGCCTAATATCTAAGGTCTTAGACTCGTACTCTGGCCTACTGGTTGAGCTCTTAACTCTTACTCTGGCCTAATAGATAAGGTCTTAGACTCGTACTCTGGCCTAATGGTTAAGGTCTTAACTCTTACTCTGGCCTACTGGTTAAGGTCTTAACTCCTACTCTGGCCTACTAGTTAAGGTCTTAACTCTTACTCTGGCATAATAGCTAAGGTCTTAGACTCGTACTCTGGCCTAATGGTTAAGGTCTTAACTCTTACTCTGGCCTACTGGTTAAGGTATTAACTCTTACTCTGGCCTTATAGCTAAGGTCTTAGACTCGTACTCTGGCCTACTGGTTAAGGTCTTAACTCTTACTCTGGCCTAATAGCCAAGGTCTTAACTCTTACTCTGGCCTAATAGCTAAGGTCTTAGACTTGTACTATGGCCTACTGGTTAAGGTCTTAACTCTTACTCTGGCCTACTGGTTAAGGTCTTAACTCTTACTCTGGCCTAATAGCTAAGGTCTTAGACTCGTACTCTGGCCTACTAGTTAAGGTCTTAACTCTTACTCTGGCCTACTGGTTAAGGTCTTAACTCTTACTCTGGCCTAATAGCTAAGGTCTTAGACGTGTACTCTGGCCTACTGGTTATGGTCTTAACTCTTACTCTGGCCTAATAGCTAAGGTCTTAGACTCGTACTCTGGTCTAATAGCTAAGGTCTTAGACTCGTACTCTGGCCTACAGGTTAAGGTCTTAACTCTTACTCTGGCCTAATAGCTAAGGTCTTAACTCTTACTCTGGCCTAATAGCTAAGGTCTTAACTCTTACTCTGGCTCAATATCTAAGGTCTTAGACTCGTACTATGGCCTACAGGTTAAGGTCTTAACTCTTACTCTGGCCTACTGGCCTAATGGTTAAGGTCTTAACTCTTACTCAGGCCTACTGGTTAAGGTCTTAAATCTTACTCTGGCCTAATAGCTAAGGTCTTAGACTCGTACTCTGGCCTAATGGTTAAGGTCTTAACTCTTACTCTGGCTTACAGGTTAAGGTCTTAACTCTTACTCTGGCCTAGTGGTTAAGGTCTTAACTCTTACTCTGGCCTAATAGCTAAGGTCTTAGACTCGTACTTTGGCCTAATGGTTAAGGTCTTAACTCTTACTCTGGCCTACTGGTTAAGGTCTTAACTCTTACTCTGGCCTAATAGCTAAGGTCTTAGACTCGTACTCTGGCCTACTGGTTAAGATCTTAACTCTTACTCTGGCCTACAGGTTAAGGTCTTAACTCTTACTCTGGCCTAATAGCCAAGGTCTTAGACTCGTACTCTGGCCTACTGGTTAAAGTCTTAACTCTTACTCTGGCCTACTGGTTAAGATCTTAACACTTACTCTGGCCTAATATCTAAGGTCTTAGACTCGTACTCTGGCCTACTGGTTGAGCTCTTAACTCTTACTCTGGCCTAATAGATAAGGTCTTAGACTCGTACTCTGGCCTAATGGTTAAGGTCTTAACTCTTACTCTGGCCTACTGGTTAAGGTCTTAACTCTTACTCTGGCCTACTAGTTAAGGTCTTAACTCTTACTCTGGCATAATAGCTAAGGTCTTAGACTCGTACTCTGGCCTAATGGTTAAGGTCTTAACTCTTACTCTGGCCTACTGGTTAAGGTATTAACTCTTACTCTGGCCTTATAGCTAAGGTCTTAGACTCGTACTCTGGCCTACTGGTTAAGGTCTTAACTCTTACTCTGGCCTAATAGCTCAGGTCTTAGACTCGTACACTGGCCTAATAGCTTAGGTCTTAGACTCGTACTCTGGCCTACAGGTTAAAGTCTTAACTCTTACTCTGGCCTAATAGCTAAGGAATTAACTCTTACTCTGGCCTAATAGCTAAGGTCTTAACTCCTACTCTGGCCCAATAGCTAAGGTCTTAGACTTGTACTCTGGCCTAATGGTTAAGGTCTTAACTCTTACTCTGGCCTAATAGCTAAGGTCTTAGACTCGTACTCTGGCCTACAGGTTAAGGTCTTAACTCTTACTCTGGCCTACTGGTTAAAGTCTTAACTCTTACTCTGGCCTACTGGTTAAGGTCTTAACTCTTAAACTGGCCTAATAGCTAAGGTCTTAGACACGTACTCTGGCCTAATAGCTAAGGTCTTACCTCTTACTCTTACTCTGGCCTAATAGCTAAGGTCTTAGACTCGTACTCTGGCCTAATAGCTAAGGTCTTAGACTTGTACTCTGGCCTACTGGTTAAGGTCTTAACTCTTACTCTGGACAAATAGCCAAGGTCTTAGACTCATACTATGGCCTACAGGTTAAGGTCTTAACTCGTACTCTGGCCTACAGGTTAAGGTATTAACTCTTACTCTGGCCTACAGGTTAAGGTCTTAACTCTTACTCTGGCCTCATGGTTAAGTTCTTAACTCTTACTCTGGCCTAATAGCTAAGGTCTTAACTCTTACTCTGGCCTAATAGCTAAGGCCTTAGACTCGTACTCTGGCCTACTAGTTAAGGTCTTAACTCTTACTCTGGCCTACTGGTTAAGGTCTTAACTCTTACTCTGGCATAACAGCTAAGGTCTTAGACTCGTACTCTGGCCTACTGGTTATGGTCTTAACTCTTACTCTGGCCTAATAGCTAAGGTCTTAGACTCGTACTCTGGTCTAATAGCTAAGGTCTTAGACTCGTACTCTGGCCTACAGGTTAAGGTCTTAACTCTTACTCTGGCCTAATAGCTAAGGTCTTAACTCTTACTCTGGCCTAATAGCTAAGGTCTTAACTCTTACTCTGGCCTACTGGTTAAGGTCTTAACTCTTACTCTGGCCTACTGGTTAAGGTCTTAACTCTTACTCTGGCCTAATAGCTAAGGTCTTAGACTCATACGCTGGCCTACAGGTTAAGGTCTAAACTCTTACTCTGGCCTACTGGTTAAGGTCTTAACTCTTACTCTGGCTCAATATCTAAGGTCTTAGACTCGTACTATGGCCTACAGGTTAAGGTCTTAACTCTTACTCTGGCCTACTGGCCTAATGGTTAAGGTCTTAACTCTTACTCAGGCCAACTGGTTAAGGTCTTAAATCTTACTCTGGCCTAATAGCTAAGGTCTTAGACTCGTACTCTGGCCTACTGGTTAAGGTCTTAACTCTTACTCTGGCCTACTGGTTAAGGTCTTAACTCCTACTCTGGCCTTATAGCTAAGGTCTTAGACTCGTACTCTGGCCTACTGGTTAAGGTCTTAACTCTTACTCTGGCCTAATAGCTCAGGTCTTAGACTCGTACTCTGGCCTAATAGCTTAGGTCTTAGACTTGTACTCTGGCCTACAGGTTAAAGTCTTAACTCTTACTCTGGCCTAATAGTTAATGTCTTAACTCTTACTCTGGCCTAATAGCTAAGGTCTTAACTCCTACTCTGGCCCAATAGCTAAGGTCTTAGACTCGTACTCTGGCCTAATGGTTAAGGTCTTAACGCTTACTCTGGCCTAATAGCTAAGGTCTTAGACTCATACTCTGGCCTAATAGCTAAGGTCTTAGACTTAGACTCTGGCCTACAGGTTAAGGTCTTAACTCTTACTCTGGCTTACAGGTTAACGTCTTTACTCTTACTCTGGACTAGTGGTTAAGGTCTTAACTCTTACTCTGGCCTAATAGCTAAGGTCTTAGACTCGTACTTTGGCCTAATGGTTAAGGTTTTAACTCTTACTCTGTCCTAATAGCTAAGGTCTTAATTCTTACTCTGGCCTACTGGTTAAGGTCTTAACTCTTACTCTGGCCTAATAGCTAAGGTCTTAGACTCATACTCTGGCCTAATGGTTAAGGTTTTAACTCTTACTCTGTCCTAATAGCTAAGGTCTTAACTCTTACTCTGGCCTAATAGCTAAGGTGTTAGACTCGTACTATGGCCTACAGGTTAAGGTCTTAACTCTTACTCTGGCTTACAGGTTAACGTCTTTACTCTTACTCTGGCCTAGTGGTTAAGGTCTTAACTCTTACTCTGGCCTAATAGCTAAGGTCTTAGACTCATACTTTGGCCTAATGGTTAAGGTCTTAACTCTTACTCTGGCCTACTGGTTAAGGTCTTAACTCTTACTCTGGCCTAATAGCTAAGGTCTTAGACTCGTACTCTGGCCTACTGGTTAAGATCTTAACTCTTACTCTGGCCTACTGGTTAAGGTCTTAACTCTTACTCTGGCCTAATAGCAAAGGTCTTAGACTCGTACTCTGGCCTACTGGTTAAAGTCTTAACTCTTACTCTGGCCTACTGGTTAAGATCTTAACACTTACTCTGGCCTAATAGCTAAGGTCTTAGACTCGTACTCTGGCATACTGGTTAAGCTCTTAACTCTTACTCTGGCCTAATAGATAAGGTCTTAGACTCGTACTCTGGCCTAATAGTTAAGGTCTTAACACTTACTCTGGCCTACTGGTTAAGGTCTTAACTCTTACTCTGGCCTACTAGTTAAGGTCTTAACTCTTACTCTGGCCTAATAGCTAAGGTCTTAGACTCGTACTCTGGCCTAATGGATAAGGTCTTAACTCTTACTCTGGCCTACTGGTTAAGGTCTTAACTCTTACTCTGGCCTAATAACTAAGGTCTTAGACTCGTACTCTGGCTTACTGGTTAAGGTATTAACTCTTACTCTGGCCTACTGGTTAAGGTCTTAAATCTAAGTCTGGCCTAATAGCTAAGGTCTTAACTCTTACTCTGGCCTAATAGCTAAGGTCTTAACTCTTACTCTGGCCTAATAGCTACGGTCTTAGACTCGTACTCTGGCCTACTGGTTAAGGTCTTACCTCTTACTCTGGCCTACTGGTTAAGGTCTTAACTCTTACTCTGGCCTAATAGCCAAGGTCTTAACTCTTACTCTGGCCTAATAGCTAAGGTCTTAGACTTGTACTATGGCCTACTGGTTAAGGTCTTAACTCTTACTCTGGCCTACTGGTTAAGGTCTTAACTCTTACTCTGGCCTAATAGCTAAGGTCTTAACTCTTACTCTGGCCTAATAGCTAAGGTCTTAGACTCGTACTCTGGCCTACTAGTTAAGGTCTTAACTCTTACTCTGGCCTACTGGTTAAGGTCTTAACTCTTACTCTGGCCTAATAGCTAAGGTCTTAGACGTGCACTCTGGCCTACTGGTTATGGTCTTAACTCTTACTCTGGCCTAAGAGCTAAGGTCTTAGACTCGTACTCTGGTCTAATAGCTACGGTCTTAGACTCGTACTCTGGCCTACAGGTTAAGGTCTTAACTCTTACTCTGGCCTAATAGCTAAGGTCTTAACTCTTACTCTGGCCTAATAGCTAAGGTCTTAACTCTTACTCTGGCTCAATATCTAAGGTCTTAGACTCGTACTATGGCCTACTGGTTATGGTCTTAACTCTTACTCTGGCCTAAGAGCTAAGGTCTTAGACTCGTACTCTGGTCTAATAGCTACGGTCTTAGACTCGTACTATGGCCTACAGGTTAAGGTCTTAACTCTTACTCTGGCCTAATAGCTAAGGTCTTAACTCTTACTCTGGCCTAATAGCTAAGGTCTTAACTCTTACTCTGGCTCACTATCTAAGGTCTTAGACTTGTACTCTGGCCTACAGGTTAAAGTCTTAACTCTTACTCTGGCCTAATAGCTAAGGTCTTAACTCTTACTCTGGCCTAATAGCTAAGGTCTTAACTCCTACTCTGGCCCAATAGCTAAGGTCTTAGACTCGTACTCTGGCCTAATGGTTAAGGTCTTAACTCTTACTCTGGCCTACTGGTTAAGGTCTTAACTCTTACTCTGGCCTAATAGCTAAGGTCTTAACTCTTACTCTGGCCTAATAGCTAATGTCTTAACTCTTACTCTGGCCTAATAGCTACTGTCTTAGACTCGTACTCTGGCCTACTGGTTAAGGTCTTACCTCTTACTCTGGCCTACTGGTTAAGGTCTTAAAACTTACTCTGGCCTAATAGCCAAGGTCTTAACTCTTACTCTGGCCTAATAGCTAAGGTTTTAGACTTGTACTATGGCCTACTGGTTAAGGTCTTAACTCTTACTCTGGCCTACTGGTTAAGGTCTTAACTCTTACTCTGGCCTAATAGCTAAGGTCTTAACTCTTACTCTGGCCTAATAGCTAAGGTCTTAGACTCGTTCTCTGGCCTACTGGTTATGGTCTTAACTCTTACTCTGGCCTAATAGCTAAGGTCTTAGACTCGTACTCTGGTCTAATAGCTAAGGTCTTAGACTCGTACTCTGGCCTACCGGTTAAGGTCTTAACTCTTACTCTGGCCTAATAGCTAAGGTCTTAACTCTTACTCTGGACTAATAGCTAAGTTCTTAACTCTTACTCTGGCTCAATAGCTAAGGTCTTAGACTCGTACTATGGCCTACAGGTTAAGGTCTTAACTCTTACTCTGGCCTACTGGCCTAATGGTTAAGGTCTTAACTCTTACTCAGGCCTACTGGTTAAGGTCTTAACCCTTACTCTGGCCTAATAGCTAAGGTCTTAGACTCGTACTCTGGCCTACTGGTTAAGGTCTTAACTCTTACTCTGGCCTACTGGTTAAGGTCTTAACTCTTACTCTGGCCTTATAGCTAAGGTCTTAGACTCGTACTCTGGCCTACTGGTTAAGGTCTTAACTCTTACTCTGGCCTAATAGCTCAGGTCTTAGACTCGTAATCTGGCCTAATAGCTTAGGTCTTAACTCCTACTCTGGCCCAATAGCTAAGGTCTTAGACTCGTACTCTGGCCTACAGGTTAAAGTCTTAACTCTTACTCTGGCCTAATAGCTAAGGTCTTAACTCTTACTCTGGCCTAATAGCTAAGGTCTTAACTCCTACTCTGGCCCAATAGCTAAGGTCTTAGACTCGTACTCTGGCCTAATGGTTAAGGTCTTAACTTTTACTCTGGCATAATAGCTAAGGTCTTAGACTCGTACTCTGGCCTACAGGTTAAGGTCTTAACTCTTACTCTTTCCTACTGGTTAAAGTCTTAACTCTTACTCTGGCCTAATGCTTAAGGTCTTAACTCTTAAACTGGCCTAATAGCTAAGGTCTTAGACTCGTACTCTGGCCTAATAGCTACGGTCTTAACTCTTACTCTGGCCTAATAGCTAAGGTCTTAGACTCGTACTCTGGCCTAATAGCTAAGGTCTTAGACTTGTACTCTGGCCTACTGGTTAAGGTCTTAACTCTTACTCTGGCCTAATAGCAAAGGTCTTAGACTCGTACTCTGGCCTACTGGTTAAAGTCTTAACTCTTACTCTGGGCTACTGGTTAAGATCTTAACACTTACTCTGGCCTAATAGCTAAGGTCTTAGACTCGTACTCTGGCATACTGGTTAAGCTCTTAACTCTTACTCTGGCCTAATAGATAAGGTCTTAGACTCGTACTCTGGCCTAATGGTTAAGGTCTTAACTCTTACTCTGGCCTACTGGTTAAGGTCTTAACTCTTACTCTGGCCTACTAGTTAAGGTCTTAACTCTTACTCTGGCCTAATAGCTAAGGTCTTAGACTCGTACTCTGGCCTAATGGTTAAGGTCTTAACTCTTACTCTGGCCTACTGGTTAAGGTCTTAACTCTTACTCTGGCCTAATAACTAAGGTCTTAGACTCGTACTCTGGCTTACTGGTTAAGGTCTTACCTCTTACTCTGGCCTACTGGTTAATGTCTTAACTCTTACTCTGGCCTAATAGCCAAGGTCTTAACTCTTACTCTGGCCTAATAGCTACGGTCTTAGACTCGTACTCTGGCCTACTGGTTAAGGTCTTACCTCTTACTCTGGCCTACTGGTTAAGGTCTTAACTCTTACTCTGGCCTAATAGCCAAGGTCTTAACTCTTACTCTGGCCTAATAGCTAAGGTCTTAGACTTGTACTATGGCCTACTGGTTAAGGTCTTAACTCTTACTCTGGCTTACTGGTTAAGGTCTTAACTCTTACTCTGGCCTAATAGCTAAGGTCTTAACTCTTACTCTGGCCTAATAGCTAAGGTCTTAGACTCGTACTCTGGCCTACTAGTTAAGGTCTTAACTCTTACTCTGGCCTACTGGTTTAGGTCTTAACTCTTACTCTGGCCTAATAGCTAAGGTCTTAGACGTGCACTCTGGCCTACTGGTTATGGTCTTAACTCTTACTCTGGCCTAAGAGCGAAGGTCTTAGACTCGTACTCTGGTCTAATAGCTACGGTCTTAGACTCGTACTCTGGCCTACAGGTTAAGGTCTTAACTCTTACTCTGGCCTAATAGCTAAGGTCTTAACTCTTACTCTGGCCTAATAGCTAAGGTCTTAACTCTTACTCTGGCTCAATATCTAAGGTCTTAGACTCGTACTATGGCCTACTGGTTATGGTCTTAACTCTTACTCTGGCCTAATAGCTCAGGTCTTAGACTCGTACTCTGGCCTAATAGCTTAGGTCTTAGACTTGTACTCTGGCCTACAGGTTAAGGTCTTAACTCTTACTCTGGCCTAATAGCTAAGGTCTTAACTCTTACTCTGGCCTAATAGCTAAGGTCTTAACTCCTACTCTGGCCCAATAGCTAAGGTCTTAGACTCGTACTCTGGCCTAATGGTTAAGGTCTTAACTCTTACTCTGGCCTAGTAGCTAAGGTCTTAGACTCGTACTCTGGCCTACAGGTTGAGGTCTTAACTCTTACTCTTTCCTACTGGTTAAAGTCTTAACTCTTACTCTGGCCTAATGGTTAAGGTCTTAACTCTTAAACTAGCCTAATAGCGAGGTCTTAGACTCGTACTCTGGCCTAATAGCTACGGTCCTAACTCTTACTCTGGCCTAATAGCTAAGGTCTTAGACTCGTACTCTGGCCTAATAGCTAAGGTCTTAGACTTAGACTTTGGCCTACTGGTTAAGGTCTTAACTCTTACTCTTGCCTAATAGCTAAGGTCTTAGACTCGTACTCTTGCCTAATAGCTAAGGTCTTAACTCTTACTCTGGCCTAATAGCTAAGGTCTTAGACTCACACTCTGGCCTACTGGTTAAGGTCTTAACTCTTACTCTGGCCTACTGGTTAAGGTCTTAACTCTTACTCTGGCCTAATAGCTAAGGTCTTAGACTTATACTCTGGCCTACTGGTTAAGGTCTTAACTCTTACTCTGGCCTAATAGCTAAGGTCTTAGACTCGTACTCTGGTCTAATAGCTAAGGTCTTAGACTCGTACTCTGGCCTACAGGTTAAGGTCTTAACTCTTACTCTGGCCTAATAGCTAAGGTCTTAACTCTTACTCTGGCCTAATAGCTAAGGTCTTAACTCTTACTCTGGCTCAATAGCTAAGGTCTTAGACTTGTACTATGGCCTACTGGTTAAGGTCTTAACTCTTACTCTGGTCTACTGGTTAAGGTCTTAACTCTTACTCTGGCCTAATAGCTAAGGTCTTAACTCTTCCTCTGGCCTAATAGCTAAGGTCTTAGACTCGTACTCTGGCCTACTGGTTAAGGTCTTAACTCTTACTCTGGCCTACTGGTTAAGGTCTTAACTCTTACTCTGGCCTAATAGCTAAGGTCTTAGACTCGTACTCTGGCTTACTGGTTAAGGTCTTAACTCTTACTCTGGCCTACTGGTTAAGGTCTTAACTCTTACTCTGGCCTAATAGCTAAGGTCTTAACTCTTACTCTGGCCTAATAGCTAATGTCTTAACTCTTACTCTGGCCTAATAGCTACTGTCTTAGACTCGTACTCCGGCCTACTGGTTAAGGTCTTACCTCTTACTCTGGCCTACTGGTTAAGGTCTTAAAACTTACTCTGGCCTAATAGCCAAGGTCTTAACTCTTACTCTGGCCTAATAGCTAAGGTTTTAGACTTGTACTATGGCCTACTGGTTAAGGTCTTAACTCTTACTCTGGCCTACTGGTTAAGGTCTTAACTCTTACTCTGGCCTAATAGCTAAGGTCTTAACTCTTACTCTGGCCTAATAGCTAAGGTCTTAGACTCGTACTCTGGCCTACTGGTTATGGTCTTAACTCTTACTCTGGCCTAATAGCTAAGGTCTTAGACTCTTACTCTGGACTAATAGCTAAGGTCTTAACTCTTACTCTGGCTCAATAGCTAAGGTCTTAGACTCGTACTATGGCCTACAGGGTAAGGTCTTAACTCTTACTCTGGCCTACTGGCCTAATGGTTAAGGTCTTAACTCTTAATCAGGCCTACTGGTTAAGGTCTTAACCCTTACTCTGGCCTAATAGCTAAGGTCTTAGACTCGTACTCTGGCCTACTGGTTAAGGTCTTAACGCTTACTCTGGCCTACTGGTTAAGGTCTTAACTCTTACTCTGGCCTTATAGCTAAGGTCTTAGACTCGTACTCTGGCCTACTGGTTAAGGTCTTAACTCTTACTCTGGCCTAATAGCTCAGGTCTTAGACTCATAATCTGGCCTAATAGCTTAGGTCTTAGACTTGTACTCTGGCCTACAGGTTAAAGTCTTAACTCTTACTCTGGCCTAATAGCTAAGGTCTTAACTCTTACTCTGGCCTAATAGCTAAGGTCTTAACTCCTACTCTGGCCCAATAGCTAAGGTCTTAGACTCATACTCTGGCCTAATGGTTAAGGTCTTAACTCTTACTCTGGCCTAATAGCTAAGGTCTTAGACTCGTACTCTGGCCAACAGGTTAAGGTCTTAACTCTTACTCTTTCCTACTGGTTAAAGTCTTAACTCTTACTCTGGCCTAATGGTTAAGGTCTTAACTCTTAAACTGGCCTAATAGCTAAGGTCTTAGACTCGTACTCTGGCCTAATAGCTACGGTCTTAACTCTTACTCTGGCCTAATAGCTAAGGTCTTAGACTCGTACTCTGGCCTAATAGCTAAGGTCTTAGACTTGTACTCTGGCCTACTGGTTAAGGTCTTAACTCTTACTCTGGCCTAATAGCAAAGGTCTTAGACTCGTACTCTGGCCTACTGGTTAAAGTCTTAACTCTTACTCTGGCCTACTGGTTAAGATCTTAACACTTACTCTGGCCTAATAGCTAAGGTCTTAGACTCGTACTCTGGCATACTGGTTAAGCTCTTAACTCTTACTCTGGCCTAATAGATAAGGTCTTAGACTCGTACTCTGGCCTAATGGTTAAGGTCTTAACTCTTACTCTGGCCTACTGGTTAAGGTCTTAACTCTTACTCTGGCCTACTAGTTAAGGTCTTAACTCTTACTCTGGCCTAATAGCTAAGGTCTTAGACTCGTACTCTGGACTAATGGTTAAGGTCTTAACTCTTACTCTGGCCTACTGGTTAAGGTCTTAACTCTTACTCTGGCCTAATAACTAAGGTCTTAGACTCGTACTCTGGCCTACTGGTTAATGTCTTAACTCTTACTCTGGCCTAATAGCCAAGGTCTTAACTCTTACTCTGGCCTAATAGCTACGGTCTTAGACTCGTACTCTGGCCTACTGGTTAAGGTCTTACCTCTTACTCTGGCCTACTGGTTAAGGTCTTAACTCTTACTCTGGCCTAATAGCCAAGGTCTTAACTCTTACTCTGGCCTAATAGCTAAGGTCTTAGACTTGTACTATGGCCTACTGGTTAAGGTCTTAACTCTTACTCTGGCCTACTGGTTAAGGTCTTAACTCTTACTCTGACCTAATAGCTAAGGTCTTAACTCTTACTCTGGCCTAATAGCTAAGGTCTTAGACTCGTACTCTGGCGTACTAGTTAAGGTCTTAACTCTTACTCTGGCCTACTGGTTAAGGTCTTAACTCTTACTCTGGCCTAATAGCTAAGGTCTTAGACGTGCACTCTGGCCTACTGGTTATGGTCTTAACTCTTACTCTGGCCTAATAGCTAAGGTCTTAGACTCGTACTCTGGTCTAATAGCTACGGTCTTAGACTCATACTCTGGCCTACAGGTTAAGGTCTTAACTCTTACTCTGGCCTAATAGCTAAGGTCTTAACTCTTACTCTGGCCTAATAGCTAAGGTCTTAACTCTTACTCTGGCTCAATATCTAAGGTCTTAGACTCGTACTATGGCCTACTGGTTATGGTCTTAACTCTTACTCTGGCCTAATAGCTCAGGTCTTAGACTCGTACTCTGGCCTAATAGCTTAGGTCTTAGACTTGTACTCTGGCCTGCAGGTTAAAGTCTTAACTCTTACTCTGGCCTAATAGCTAAGGTCTTAACTCTTACTCTGGCCTAATAGCTAAGGTCTTAACTCCTACTCTGGCCCAATAGCTAAGGTCTTAGACTCGTACTCTGGCCTAATGGTTAAGGTCTTAACTCTTACTCTGGCCTAGTAGCTAAGGTCTTAAACTCGTACTCTGGCCTACAGGTTGAGGTCTTAACTCTTACTCTTTCCTACTGGTTAAAGTCTTAATTCTTACTCTGGCCTAATGGTTAAGGTCTTAACTCTTAAACTAGCCTAATAGCGAGGTCTTAGACTCGTACTCTGGCCTATTAGCTACGGTCTTAACTCTTACTCTGGCCTAATAGCTAAGGTTTTAGACTCGTACTCTGGCCTAATAGCTAAGGTCTTAGACTTAGACTCTGGCCTACTGGTTAAGGTCTTAACTCTTCCTCTTGCCTAATAGCTAAGGTCTTAGACTCGTACTCTTGCCTAATAGCTAAGGTCTTAACTCTTACTCTGGCCTAATAGCTAAGGTCTTAGACTCACACTCTGGCCTACTGGTTAAGGTCTTAACTCTTACTCTGGCCTACTGGTTAAGGTCTTAACTCTTACTCTGGCCTAATAGCTAAGGTCTTAGACTTATACTCTGGCCTACTGGTTAAGGTCTTAACTCTTACTCTGGCCTAATAGCTAAGGTCTTAGACTCGTACTCTGGTCTAATAGCTAAGGTCTTAGACTCGTACTCTGGCCTACAGGTTAAGGTCTTAACTCTTACTCTGGCCTAATAGCTAAGGTCTTAACTCTTACTCTGGCCTAATAGCTAAGGTCTTAACTCTTACTCTGGCTCAATAGCTAAGGTCTTAGACTTGTACTATGGCCTACTGGTTAAGGTCTTAACTCTTACTCTGGTCTACTGGTTAAGGTCTTAACTCTTACTCTGGCCTAATAGCTAAGGTCTTGATCTTCCTCTGGCCTAATAGCTAATGTCTTACCTCTTACTCTGGCCTACTGGATAAGGTCTTAAAACTTACTCTGGCCTAATAGCCAAGGTCTTAACTCTTACTCTGGCCTAATAGCTAAGGTTTTAGACTTGTACTATGGCCTACTGGTTAAGGTCTTAACTCTTACTCTGGCCTACTGGTTAAGGTCTTAACTCTTACTCTGGCCTAATAGCTAAGGTCTTAACTCTTACTCTGGCCTAATAGCTAAGGTCTTAGACTCGTACTCTGGCCTACTGGTTATGGTCTTAACTCTTACTCTGGCCTAATAGCTAAGGTCTTAGACTCGTACTCTGGTCTAATAGCTAAGGTCTTAGACTCGTACTCTGGCCTACCGGTTAAGGTCTTAACTCTTACTCTGGCCTAATAGCTAAGGTCTTAACTCTTACTCTGGACTAATAGCTAAGGTCTTAACTCTTACTCTGGCTCAATAGCTAAGGTCTTAGACTCGTACTATGGCCTACAGGTTAAGGTCTTAACTCTTACTCTGGCCTACTGGCCTAATGGTTAAGGTCTTAACTCTTACTCAGGCCTACTGGTTAAGGTCTTAACTCTTACTCTGGCCTAATAGCTAAGGTCTTAGACTCGTACTCTGGCCTACTGGTTAAGGTCTTAACTCTTACTCTGGCCTACTGGTTAAGGTCTTAACTCTTACTCTGGCCTTATAGCTAAGGTTTTAGACTCGTACTCTGGCCTACTGGTTAAGGTCTTAACTCTTACTCTGGCCTAATAGCTCAGGTCTTAGACTCGTACTCTGGCCTAATAGCTTAGGTCTTAGACTTGTACTCTGGCCTACAGGTTAAAGTCTTAACTCTTACTCTGGCCTAATAGCTAAGGTCTTAACTCTTACTCTGGCCTAATAGCTAAGGTCTTAACTCCTACTCTGGCCCAATAGCTAAGGTCTTAGACTCGTACTCTGGCCTAATGGTTAAGGTCTTAACTCTTACTCTGGCCTAATAGCTAAGGTCTTAGACTCGTACTCTGGCCTACAGGTTAAGGTCTTAACTCTTACTCTTTCCTACTGGTTAAAGTCTTAACTCTTACTCTGGCCTAATGGTTAAGGTCTTAACTCTTAAACTGGCCTAATAGCTAAGGTCTTAGACTCGTACTCTGGCCTAATAGCTACGGTCTTAACTCTTACTCTGGCCTAATAGCTAAGGTCTTAGACTCGTACTCTGGCCTAATAGCTAAGGTCTTAGACTTGTACTCTGGCCTACTGGTTAAGGTCTTAACTCTTACTCTGGCCTAATAGCAAGGGTCTTAGACTCGTACTCTGGCCTACTGGTTCAAGTCTTAACTCTTACTCTGGCCTACTGGTCAAGATCTTAACACTAACTCTGGCCTAATAGCTAAGGTCTTAGACTCGTACTCTGGCATACTGGTTAAGCTCTTAACTCTTACTCTGGCCTAATAGATAAGGTCTTAGACTCGTACTCTGGCCTAATGGTTAAGGTCTTAACTCTTACTCTGGCCTACTGGTTAAGGTCTTAACTCTTACTCTGGCCTACTAGTTAAGGTCTTAACTCTTACTCTGGCCTAATAGCTAAGGTCTTAGACTCGTACTCTGGCCTAATGGTTAAGGTCTTAACTCTTACTCTGGCCTACTGGTTAAGGTCTTAACTCTTACTCTGGCCTAATAACTAAGGTCTTAGACTCGTACTCTGGCTTACTGGTTAAGGTCTTACCTCTTACTCTGGCCTACTGGTTAATGTCTTAACTCTTACTCTGGCCTAATAGCCAAGGTCTTAACTCTTACTCTGGCCTAATAGCTAAGGTCTTAGACTTGTACTATGGCCTACTGGTTAAGGTCTTAACTCTTACTCTGGCCTACTGGTTAAGGTCTTAACTCTTACTCTGGCCTAATAGCTAAGGTCTTAGACTCGTACTCTGGCCTACTAGTTAAGGTCTTAACTCTTACTCTGGCCTACTGGTTAAGGTCTTAACTCTTACTCTGGCCTAATAGCTAAGGTCTTAGACGTGTACTCTGGCCTACTGGTTATGGTCTTAACTCTTACTCTGGCCTAATAGCTAAGGTCTTAGACTCGTACTCTGGTCTAATAGCTAAGGTCTTAGACTCGTACTCTGGCCTACAGGTTAAGGTCTTAACTCTTACTCTGGCCTAATAGCTAAGGTCTTAACTCTTACTCTGGCCTAATAGCTAAGGTCTTAACTCTTACTCTGGCTCAATATCTAAGGTCTTAGACTCGTACTATGGCCTACAGGTTAAGGTCTTAACTCTTACTCTGGCCTACTGGCCTAATGGTTAAGGTCTTAACTCTTACTCAGGCCTACTGGTTAAGGTCTTAAATCTTACTCTGGCCTAATAGCTAAGGTCTTAGACTCGTACTCTGGCCTAATGGTTAAGGTCTTAACTCTTACTCTGGCTTACAGGTTAAGCTCTTACCTCTTACTCTGGCCTAGTGGTTAAGGTCTTAACTCTTACTCTGGCCTAATAGCTAAGGTCTTAGACTCGTACTTTGGCCTAATGGTTAAGGTCTTAACTCTTACTCTGGCCTACTGGTTAAGGTCTTAACTCTTACTCTGGACTAATAGCTAAGGTCTTAGACTCGTACTCTGGCCTACTGGTTAAGATCTTAACTCTTACTCTGGCCTACTGGTTAAGGTCTTAACTCTTACTCTGGCCTAATAGCCAAGGTCTTAGACTCGTACTCTGGCCTACTGGTTAAAGTCTTAACTCTTACTCTGGCCTACTGGTTAAGATCTTAACACTTACTCTGGCCTAATAGCTAAGGTCTTAGACTCGTACTCTGGCCTACTGGTTGAGCTCTTAACTCTTACTCTGGCCTAATAGATAAGGTCTTAGACTCGTACTCTGGCCTAATGGTTAAGGTCTTAACTCTTACTCTGGCCTACTGGTTAAGGTCTTAACTCTTACTCTGGCCTACTAGTTAAGGTCTTAACTCTTACTCTGGCATAATAGCTAAGGTCTTAGACTCGTACTCTGGCCTAATGGTTAAGGTCTTAACTCTTACTCTGGCCTACTGGTTAAGGTATTAACTCTTACTCTGGTCTTATAGCTAAGGTCTTAGACTCGTACTCTGGCCGACTGGTTAAGGTCTTAACTCTTACTCTTGCCTAATAGCTCAGGTCTTAGACTCGTACACTGGCCTAATAGCTTAGGTCTTAGACTCGTACTCTGGCCTACAGGTTAAAGTCTTAACTCTTACTCTGGCCTAATAGCTAAGGATTTAACTCTTACTCTGGCCTAATAGCTAAGGTCTTAACTCCTACTCTGGCCCAATAGCTAAGGTCTTAGACTTGTACTCTGGCCTAATGGTTAAGGTCTTAACTCTTACTCTGGCCTAATAGCTAAGGTCTTAGACTCGTACTCTGGCCTACAGGTTAAGGTCTTAACTCTTACTCTGGCCTACTGGTTAAAGTCTTAACTCTTACTCTGGCCTACTGGTTAAGGTCTTAACTCTTAAACTGGCCTAATAGCTAAGGTCTTAGACTCGTACTCTGGCCTAATAGCTAAGGTCTTAACTCTTACTCTTACTCTGGCCTAATAGCTAAGGTCTTAGACTCGTACTCTGGCCTAATAGATAAGGTCTTAGACTTGTACTCTGGCCTACTGGTTAAGGTCTTAACTCTTACTCTGGCCAAATAGCCAAGGTCTTAGACTCATACTATGGCCTACAGGTTAAGGTCTTAACTCGTACTCTGGCCTACAGGTTAAGGTCTTAACTCTTACTCTGGCCTACAGGTTAAGGTCTTAACTCTTACTCTGGCCTCATGGTTAAGGTCTCAACTCTTACTCTGGCCTAATAGCTAAGGTCTTAACTCTTACTCTGGCCTAATAGCTAAGGCCTTAGACTGTTACTCTGGCCTACTAGTTAAGGTCTTAACTCTTACTCTGGCCTACTGGTTAAGGTCTTAACTCTTACTCTGGCATAATAGCTAAGGTCTTAGACTCGTACTCTGGCCTACTGGTTATGGTCTTAACTCTTACTCTGGCCTAATAGCTAAGGTCTTAGACTCGTACTCTGGTCTAATAGCTAAGGTCTTAGACTCGTACTCTGGCCTACAGGTTAAGGTCTTAACTCTTACTCTGGCCTAGTAGCTAAGGTCTTAACTCTTACTCTGGCCTAATAGCTAAGGTCTTAACTCTTACTCTGGCCTACTGGTTAAGGTCTTAACTCTTACTCTGGCCTACTGGTTAAGGTCTTAACTCTTACTCTGGCCTAATAGCTAAGGTCTTAGACTCATACGCTGGCCTACTGGTTCAAGTCTTAACTCTTACTCTGGCCTACTGGTTAAGATCTTAACACTAACTCTGGCCTAATAGTTAAGGTCTTAGACTCGTACTCTGGCCTAATAGCTAAGGTCTTAGACTTGTACTCTGGCCTACTGGTTAAGGTCTTAACTCTTACTCTGGCCTAATAGCAAAGGTCTTAGACTCGTACTCTGGCCTACTGGTTCAAGTCTTAACTCTTACTCTGGCCTACTGGTTAAGATCTTAACACTAACTCTGGCCTAATAGCTAAGGTCTTAGACTCGTACTCTGGCATACTGGTTAAGCTCTTAACTCTTACTCTGGCCTAATGGTTAAGGTCTTAACTCTTACTCTGGCTTACAGGTTAAGCTCTTACCTCTTACTCTGGCCTAGTGGTTAAGGTCTTAACTCTTACTCTGGCCTAATAGCTAAGGTCTTAGACTCGTACTTTGGCCTAATGGTTAAGGTCTTAACTCTTACTCTGGCCTACTGGTTAAGGTCTTAACTCTTACTCTGGACTAATAGCTAAGGTCTTAGACTCGTACTCTGGCCTACTGGTTAAGATCTTAACTCTTACTCTGGCCTACTGGTTAAGGTCTTAACTCTTACTCTGGCCTAATAGCCAAGGTCTTAGACTCGTACTCTGGCCTACTGGTTAAAGTCTTAACTCTTACTCTGGCCTACTGGTTAAGATCTTAACACTTACTCTGGCCTAATAGCTAAGGTCTTAGAGTCGTACTCTGGCCTACTGGTTGAGCTCTTAACTCTTACTCTGGCCTAATAGATAAGGTCTTAGACTCGTACTCTGGCCTAATGGTTAAGGTCTTAACTCTTACTCTGGCCTACTAGTTAAGGTCTTAACTCTTACTCTGGCATAATAGCTAAGGTCTTAGACTCGTACTCTGGCCTAATGGTTAAGGTCTTAACTCTTACTCTGGCCTACTGGTTAAGGTATTAACTCTTACTCTGGTCTTATAGCTAAGGTCTTAGACTCGTACTCTGGCCGACTGGTTAAGGTCTTAACTCTTACTCTTGCCTAATAGCTCAGGTCTTAGACTCGTACACTGGCCTAATAGCTTAGGTCTTAGACTCGTACTCTGGCCTACAGGTTAAAGTCTTAACTCTTACTCTGGCCTAATAGCTAAGGATTTAACTCTTACTCTGGCCTAATAGCTAAGGTCTTAACTCCTACTCTGGCCCAATAGCTAAGGTCTTAGACTTGTACTCTGGCCTAATGGTTAAGGTCTTAACTCTTACTCTGGCCTAATAGCTAAGGTCTTAGACTCGTACTCTGGCCTACAGGTTAAGGTCTTAACTCTTACTCTGGCCTACTGGTTAAAGTCTTAACTCTTACTCTGGCCTACTGGTTAAGGTCTTAACTCTTAAACTGGCCTAATAGCTAAGGTCTTAGACTCGTACTCTGGCCTAATAGCTAAGGTCTTAACTCTTACTCTTACTCTGGCCTAATAGCTAAGGTCTTAGACTCGTACTCTGGCCTAATAGATAAGGTCTTAGACTTGTACTCTGGCCTACTGGTTAAGGTCTTAACTCTTACTCTGGCCAAATAGCCAAGGTCTTAGACTCATACTATGGCCTACAGGTTAAGGTCTTAACTCGTACTCTGGCCTACAGGTTAAGGTCTTAACTCTTACTCTGGCCTACAGGTTAAGGTCTTAACTCTTACTCTGGCCTCATGGTTAAGGTCTTAACTCTTACTCTGGCCTAATAGCTAAGGTCTTAACTCTTACTCTGGCCTAATAGCTAAGGCCTTAGACTGTTACTCTGGCCTACTAGTTAAGGTCTTAACTCTTACTATGGCATACTGGTTAAGGTCTTAACTCTTACTCTGGCGTAATAGCTAAGGTCTTAGACTCGTACTCTGGCCTACTGGTTATGGTCTTAACTCTTACTCTGGCCTAATAGCTAAGGTCTTAGACTCGTACTCTGGTCTAATAGCTAAGGTCTTAGACTCGTACTCTGGCCTACAGGTTAAGGTCTTAACTCTTACTCTGGCCTAGTAGCTAAGGTCTTAACTCTTACTCTGGCCTAATAGCTAAGGTCTTAACTCTTACTCTGGCCTACTGGTTAAGGTCTTAACTCTTACTCTGGCCTACTGATTAAGGTCTTAACTCTTACTCTGGCCTAATAGCTAAGGTCTTAGACTCATACGCTGGCCTACTGGTTCAAGTCTTAACTCTTACTCTGGCCTACTGGTTAAGATATTAACACTAACTCTGGCCTAATAGCTAAGGTCTTAGACTCGTACTCTGGCCTAATAGCTAAGGTCTTAGACTTGTACTCTGGCCTACTGGTTAAGGTCTTAACTCTTACTCTGGCCTAATAGCAAAGGTCTTAGACTCGTACTCTGGCCTACTGGTTCAAGTCTTAACTCTTACTCTGGCCTACTGGTTAAGATCTTAACACTAACTCTGGCCTAATAGCTAAGGTCTTAGACTCGTACTCTGGCATACTGGTTAAGCTCTTAACTCTTACTCTGGCCTAATAGATAAGGTCTTAGACTCGTACTCTGGCCTAATGGTTAAGGTCTTAACTCTTACTCTGGCCTACTGGTTAAGGTCTTAACTCTTACTCTGGCCTACTAGTTAAGGTCTTAACTCTTACTCTGGCCTAATAGCTAAGGTCTTAGACTCGTACTCTGGCTTACTGGTTAAGGTCTTACCTCTTACTCTGGCCTACTGGTTAATGTCTTAACTCTTACTCTGGCCTAATAGCCAAGGTCTTAACTCTTACTCTGGCCTAATAGCTAAGGTCTTAGACTTGTACTATGGCCTACTGGTTAAGGTCTTAACTCTTACTCTGGCCTACTGGTTAATGTCTTAACTCTTACTCTGGCCTAATAGCTAAGGTCTTAGACTCGTACTCTGGCCTACTAGTTAAGGTCTTAACTCTTACTCTGGCCTACTGGTTAAGGTCTTAACTCTTACTCTGGCCTAATAGCTAAGGTCTTAGACGTGTACTCTGGCCTACTGGTTATGGTCTTAACTCTTACTCTGGCCTAATAGCTAAGGTCTTAGACTCGTACTCTGGTCTAATAGCTAAGGTCTTAGACTCGTACTCTGGCCTACAGGTTAAGGTCTTAACTCTTACTCTGGCCTAATAGCTAAGGTCTTAACTCTTACTCTGGCCTAATAGCTAAGGTCTTAACTCTTACTCTGGCTCAATATCTAAGGTCTTAGACTCGTACTATGGCCTACAGGTTAAGGTCTTAACTCTTTCTCTGGCCTACTGGCCTAATGGTTAAGGTCTTAACTCTTACTCAGGCCTACTGGTTAAGGTCTTAAATCTTACTCTGGCCTAATAGCTAAGGTCTTAGACTCATACTCTGGCCTAATGGTTAAGGTCTTAACTCTTACTCTGGCTTACAGGTTAAGCTCTTAACTCTTACTCTGGCCTAGTGGTTAAGGTCTTAACTCTTACTCTGGCCTAATAGCTAAGGTCTTAGACTCGTACTTTGGCCTAATGGTTAAGGTCTTAACTCTTACTCTGGCCTACTGGTTAAGGTCTTAACTCTTACTCTGGACTAATAGCTAAGGTCTTAGACTCGTACTCTGGCCTACTGGTTAAGATCTTAACTCTTACTCTGGCCTACTGGTTAAGGTCTTAACTCTTACTCTGGCCTAATAGCCAAGGTCTTAGACTCGTACTCTGGCCTACTGGTTAAAGTCTTAACTCTTACTCTGGCCTACTGGTTAAGATCTTAACACTTACTCTGGAATAATAGCTAAGGTCTTAGACTCGTACTCTGGCCTACTGGTTGAGCTCTTAACTCTTACTCTGGCCTAATAGATGAGGTCTTAGACTCGTACTCTGGCCTAATGGTTAAGGTCTTAACTCTTACTCTGGCCTACTAGTTAAGGTCTTAACTCTTACTCTGGCATAATAGCTAAGGTCTTAGACTCGTACTCTGGCCTAATGGTTAAGGTCTTAACTCTTACTCTGGCCTACTGGTTAAGGTATTAACTCTTACTCTGGTCTTATAGCTAAGGTCTTAGACTCGTACTCTGGCCGACTGGTTAAGGTCTTAACTCTTACTCTTGCCTAATAGCTCAGGTCTTAGACTCGTACACTGGCCTAATAGCTTAGGTCTTAGACTCGTACTCTGGCCTACAGGTTAAAGTCTTAACTCTTACTCTGGCCTAATAGCTAAGGATTTAACTCTTACTCTGGCCTAATAGCTAAGGTCTTAACTCCTACTCTGGCCCAATAGCTAAGGTCTTAGACTTGTACTCTGGCCTAATGGTTAAGGTCTTAACTCTTACTCTGGCCTAATAGCTAAGGTCTTAGACTCATACTCTGGCCTACAGGTTAAGGTCTTAACTCTTACTCTGGCCTACTGGTTAAAGTCTTAACTCTTACTCTGGCCTACTGGTTAAGGTCTTAACTCTTAAACTGGCCTAATAGCTAAGGTCTTAGACTCGTACTCTGGCCTAATAGCTAAGGTCTTAACTCTTACTCTTACTCTGGCCTAATAGCTAAGGTCTTAGACTCGTACTCTGGCCTAATAGATAAGGTCTTAGACTTGTACTCTGGCCTACTGGTTAAGGTCTTAACTCTTACTCTGGCCAAATAGCCAAGGTCTTAGACTCATACTATGGCCTACAGGTTAAGGTCTTAACTCGTACTCTGGCCTACAGGTTAAGGTCTTAACTCTTACTCTGGCCTACAGGTTAAGGTCTTAACTCTTACTCTGGCCTCATGGTTAAGGTCTTAACTCTTACTCTGGCCTAATAGCTAAGGTCTTAACTCTTACTCTGGCCTAATAGCTAAGGCCTTAGACTGTTACTCTGGCCTACTAGTTAAGGTCTTAACTCTTACTCTGGCCTACTGGTTAAGGTCTTAACTCTTACTCTGGCATAATAGCTAAGGTCTTAGACTCGTACTCTGGCCTACTGGTTATGGTCTTAACTCTTACTCTGGCCTAATAGCTAAGGTCTTAGACTCGTACTCTGGTCTAATAGCTAAGGTCTTAGACTCGTACTCTGGCCTACAGGTTAAGGTCTTAACTCTTACTCTGGCCTAGTAGCTAAGGTCTTAACTCTTACTCTGGCCTAATAGCTAAGGTCTTAACTCTTACTCTGGCATACTGGTTAAGGTCTTAACTCTTACTCTGGCCTACTGGTTAAGGTCTTAACTCTTACTCTGGCCTAATAGCTAAGGTCTTAGACTCATACGCTGGCCTACAGGTTAAGGTCTAAACTCTTACTCTGGCCTACTGGTTAAGGTCTTAACTCTTACTCTGGCCTAATAGCTAAGGTCTGAACTCTTACTCTGGCCTAATACCTAAGGTCTTAGACTCGTACTCTGGCCTACTGGTTAAGGTCTTAACGCTTACTCTGGCCTAATAGCTAAGGTCTTAACTCTTACTCTGGCCTAATAGCTAAGGTCTTAGACTCGTACTCTGGCCTAATGGTTAAGGTCTTAACTCTTACTCTGGCCTACTTCTTAAGGTCTTAACTCTTACTCTGGCCTAATAGCTAAGGTCTTAATTCTTACTCTGGCCTACTCGTTAAGGTCTTAACTCTTTTCTGGCCTAATAGCTAAGGTCTTAGACTCGTACTATGGCCTACAGGTTAAGGTCTTAACTCTTACTCTGGTTTACAGGTTAAGGTCTTTACTCTTACTCTGGTCTAGTGGTTAAGGTCTTAACTCTTACTCTGGCCTAATAGCTAAGGTCTTAGACTTGTACTTTGGCCTAATGGTTAAGGTCTTAACTCTTACTCTGGCCTACTGGTTAAGGTCTTAACTCTGACTCTGGCCTAATAGCTAAGGTCTTAGACTCGTACTCTGGCCTACTGGTTAAGATCTTAACTCTTACTTTGGCCTACTGGTTAAGGTCTTAACTCTTACTCTGGCCTAATAGCTAAGGTCTTAGACTCGTACTCTGGCCTACTGGTTAAGCTCTTAACTCTTACTCTGGCCTAATAGATAAGGTCTTCTTAGACTCGTACTCTGGCCTAATGGTTAAGGTCTTAACTCTTACTCTGGCCTAATGGTTAATGTCTTAACTCTTACTCTGGCTTAATAGCTAAGATCTTAACTCTTACTCTGGCATAATAGCTAAGGTCTTAACTCTTACTCTGGCCTAATAGCTAAGGTCTTAACTATTACTCTGGCCTAATAGCTAAGGTATTAGACTCGTACACTGGCCTACTGGTTAAGGTCTTAACTCTTACTCTGGCCTAATAGCAAAGGTCTTAACTCTTACTCTGGCCTACAGGTTAAGGTCTTAGACTCGTTCTCTGGCCTACTGGTTAAGGTCTTAACTCTTACTCTGGCCTACTGGTTAAGATCTTAACTCTTACTCTGGCCTAATAGCTAAGGTCTTAACTCTTACTCTGGCCTAATAGCTAAGGTCTTAGACTCGTACTCTGGCCTACTAGTTAAGGTCTTAACTCTTACTCTGGCCTACTGGTTAAGGTCTTAACTCTTACTCTGGCCTAATAGCTAAGGTCTTAGACTCGTACTCTGGCCTACTGGTTATGGTCGTAACTCTTACTCTGGCCTAATAGCTAAGGTCTTAGACTCGTACTCTGGCCTACAGGTTAAGGTCTTAACTCTTACTCTGGCCTAATAGCTAAGGTCTTAACTCTTACTCTGGCCTAATAGCTAAGGTCTTAACTCTTACTCTGGCCTACTGGTTAAGGTCTTAACTCTTACTCTGGCCTACTGGTTAAGGTCTTAACTCTTACTCTGGCCTAATAGCTAAGGTCTTAGACTCATACGCTGGCCTACAGATTAAGGTCTTAACTCTTACTCTGGCCTACTGGTTAAGGTCTTAACTCTTACTCTGGCCTAATAGCTAAGGTCTGAACTCTTACTCTGGCTTAATACCTAAGGTCTTAGACTCATACTCTTGCCTACTGGTTAAGGTCTTAACGCTTACTCTGGCCTAATAGCTAAGGTCTTAACTCTTACTCTGGCCTAATAGCTAAGGTCTTAGACTCGTACTCTGGCCTACTGGTTATGGTCTTAACTCTTACTCTGGCCTAATAGCTAAGGTCTTAGACTCGTACTCTGGCCTACAGGTTAAGGTCTTAACTCTTACTCTGGCCTAATAGCTAAGGTCTTAACTCTTACTCTGGCCTAATAGCTAAGGTCTTAACTCTTACTCTGGCCTACTGGTTAAGGTCTTAACTCTTACTCTGGCCTACTGGGTAAGGTCTTAACTCTTACTCTGGCCTAATAGCTAAGGTCTTAGACTCGTACTCTGGCCTACAGGTTAAGCACTTAACTCTTACTCTGGCCTAATAGCTAAGGTCTTAACTCTTACTCTGGCCTAATAGCTAAGGTCTGAACTCTTACTCTGGCCTAATACCTAAGGTCTTAGACTCATACTCTTGCCTACTGGTTAAGGTCTTAACGCTTACTCTGGCCTAATAGCTAAGGTCTTAACTCTTACTCTGGCCTAATAGCTAAGGTCTTAGACTCGTACTCTGGCCTAATGGTTAAGGTCTTAACTCTTACTCTGGCCTACTTCTTAAGGTCTTAACTCTTACTCTGGCCTAATAGCTAAGGTCTTAGACTCATACGCTGGCCTACAGGTTAAGGTCTAAACTCTTACTCTGGCCTACTGGTTAAGGTCTTAACTCTTACTCTGGCCTAATAGCTAAGGTCTGAACTCTTACTCTGGCCTAATACCTAAGGTCTTAGACTCATACTCTGGCCTAATGGTTAAGGTCTTAACTCTTACTCTGGCCTACTTCTTAAGGTCTTAACTCTTACTCTGGCCTAATAGCTAAGGTCTTAATTCTTACTCTGGCCTATTAGTTAAGGTCTTAACTCTTACTCTGGCCTAATAGCTAAGGTCTTAGACTCGTACCCTGGCCTAATGGTTAAGGTCTTAACTCTTACTCTGGCCTAATAGCTAAGGTCTTAACTCTTACTCTGGCCTAATAGCTAAGGTCTTAGACTCGTACTATGGCCTACAGGTTAAGGTCTTAACACTTACTCTGGCTTACAGGTTAAGGTCTTTACTCTTACTCTGGCCTAGTGGTTAAGGTCTTAACTCTTACTCTGGCCTAATAGCTAAGGTCTTAGACTTGTACTTTGGCCTAATGGTTAAGGTCTTAACTCGTACTCTGGCCTACTGGTTAAGCTCTTAACTCTTACTCTGGCCTAATAGATAAGGTCTTAGACTCGTACTCTGGCCTAATGGTTAAGGTCTTAACTCTTACTCTGGCCTAATGGTTAATGTCTTAACTCTTACTCTGGCTTAATAGCTAAGATCTTAACTCTTACTCTGGCATAATAGCTAAGGTCTTAACTCTTACTCTGGCCTAATAGCTAAGGTCTTAACTATTACTCTGGCCTAATGGCTAAGGTATTAGACTCGTACACTGGCCTACTGGTTAAGGTCTTAACTCTTACTCTGGCCTAATAGCAAAGGTCTTAACTCTTACTCTGTCCTACAGGTTAAGGTCTTAGACTCGTTCTCTGGCCTACTGGTTAAGGTCTTAACTCTTACTCTGGCCTACTGGTTAAGATCTTAACTCTTACTCTGGCCTAATAGCTAAGGTCTTAACTCTTACTCTGGCCTAATAGCTAAGGTCTTAGACTCGTACTCTGGCCTACTAGTTAAGGTCTTAACTCTTACTCTGGCCTACTGGTTAAGGTCTTAACTCTTACTCTGGCCTAATAGCTAAGGTCTTAGACTCGTACTCTGGCCTACTGGTTATGGTCTTAACTCTTACTCTGGCCTAATAGCTAAGGTCTTAGACTCGTACTCTGGCCTACAGGTTAAGGTCTTAACTCTTACTCTGGCCTAATAGCTAAGGTCTTAACTCTTACTCTGGCCTAATAGCTAAGGTCTTAACTCTTACTCTGGCCTACTGGTTAAGGTCTTAACTCTTACTCTGGCCTACTGGTTAAGGTCTTAACTCTTACTCTGGCCTAATAGCTAAGGTCTTAGACTCATACGCTGGCCCACAGATTAAGGTCTTAACTCTTACTCTGGCCTACTGGTTAAGGTCTTAACTCTTACTCTGGCTTAATAGCTAAGGTCTGAACTCTTACTCTGGCCTAATACCTAAGGTCTTAGACTCATACTCTGGCCTACTGGTTAAGGTCTTAACGCTTACTCTGGCCTAATAGCTAAGGTCTTAACTCTTACTCTGGCCTAATAGCTAAGGTCTTAGACTCGTACTCTGGCCTAATGGTTAAGGTCTTAACTCTTACTCTGGCTTACTTCTTAAGGTCTTAACTCTTACTCTGGCCTAATAGCTAAGGTCTTAATTCTTCCTCTGGCCTACTGGTTAAGGTCTTAACTCTTACTCTGGCCTAATAGCTAAGGTCTTAGACTCGTACTCTGGCCTAATGGTTAAGGTCTTAACTCTTACTCTGGCCTAATAGCTAAGGTCTTAACTCTTACTCTGGCCTAATAGCTAAGGTCTTAGACTCATACTATGGCCTACAGGTTACGGTCTTAACTCTTACTCTGGCTTACAGGTTAACGTCTTTACTCTTACTCTGGCATAGTGGTTAAGGTCTTACCTCTTACTCTGGCCTAATAGCTAAGGTCTTAGACTCGTACTTTGGCCTAATGGTTAAGGTCTTAACTCTTACTCTGGCCTACTGGTTAAGGTCTTAACTCTTACTCTGGCCTAATAGCTAAGGTCTTAGACTCGTACTCTGGCCTACTGGTTAAGATCTTAACTCTTACTCTGGCCTACTGGTTAAGGTCTTAACTATTACTCTGGCCTAATAGCTAAGGTCTTAGACTCGTACTCTGGCCTACTGGTTAAAGTCTTAACTCTTACTCTGGCCTACTGGTGAAGATCTTAACACTTACTCTGGCCTAATAGCTAAGGTCTTAGACTCGTACTCTGGCCTACAGGTTAAGCTCTTAACTCTTACTCTGGCCTAATAGCTAAGGTCTTAGACTCGGACTCTGGCCTAATGGTTAAGGTCTTAACTCTTACTCTGGCCTACTGGTTAAGGTCTTAACACTTACTCTGGCCTAATAGCTAAGGTCTTAGACTCGTACTCTGGCTTACTAGTTAAGGTCTTAACTCTTACTCTGGCCTACTGGTTAAGGTCTTAACTCTTACTCTGGCCTAATAGCTAAGGTCTTAACTCTTACTCTGGCCTAATAGCTAAGGTCTTAACTCTTACTCTGGCCTAATAGCTAAGGTCTTAGACTCGTACTCTGGCCTACTGGTTAAGGTCTTACCTCTTACTCTGGCCTACTGGTTAAGGTCTTAACTCTTACTCTGGCCTAATAGCCAAGGTCTTGACTCTTACTCTGGCCTAATAGCTAAGGTCTTAGACTTGTACTATGGCCTACTGGTTAAGGTCTTAACTCTTACTCTGGCCTACTGGTTAAGGTCTTAACTCTTACTCTGGCCTAATAGCTAAGGTCTTAACTCTTACTCTGGCCTAATAGCTAAGGTCTTAGACTCGTACTCTGGCCTACAGGTTAAGGTCTTAACTCTTCCTCTGGCCTACTGGTTAAAGTCTTAACTCTTACTCTGGCCTACTGGTTAGGGTCTTAACTTTTAAACTGGCCTAATAGCTAAGGTCTTAGACTCGTACTCTGGCCTAATAGGTAAGGTCTTAACTCTTACTCTGGCCTAATAGCTAAGGTCTTAGACTCGTACTCTTGCCTAATAGCTAAGGTCTTAACTCTTACTCTGGCCTAATAGCTAAGGTCTTAGACTCACAATCTGGCCTACTGGTTAAGGTCTTAACTCTTACTCTGGCCTACTGGTTAAGGTCTTAACTCTTACTCTGGCCTAATAGCTAAGGTCTTAGACTCGTACTCTGGCCTAATGGTTAAGGTTTTAACTCTTACTCTGGCCTAATAGCAAAGGTCTTAACTCTTACTCTGGCCTAATAGCTAATGTCTTAGACTCGTACTATGGCCTACAGGTTAAGGTCTTAACTCTTACTCTGGCTTACAGGTTAACGTCTTTACTTTTACTCTAGCCTAGTGGTTAAGGTCTTAACTCTTACTCTGGCTTAATAGCTAAGGTCTTAGACTCGTACTTTGGCCTAATGGTTAAGGTCTTAACTCTTACTCTGGCCTACTGGTTAAGGTCTTAACTCTTACTCTGGCCTAATAGCTAAGGTCTTGGACTCGTACTCTGGCCTACTGGTTAAGATCTTAACTCTTACTCTGGCCTACTAGTTAAGGTCTTAACTCTTACTCTGGCCTAATAGCAAAGGTCTTAGACTCGTACTCTGGCCTACTGGTTAAAGTCTTAACTCTTACTCTGGCTTACTGGTTAAGATCTTAACACTTACTCTGGCCTAATAGCTAAGGTCTTAGACTCGTACTCTGGCCTACTGGTTAAGCTCTTAACTCTTACTCTGGCCTAATAGATAAGGTCTTAGACTCGTTCTCTTGCCTAATGGTTAAGGTCTTAACTCTTACTCTGGCCTACTGGTTAAGGTCTTAACTCTTACTCTGGCCTACTAGTTAAGGGCTTAACTCTTACTCTGGCCTAATAGCTAAGGTCTTAGACTCGTACTCTGATCTAATGGTTAAGGTCTTAACTCTTACTCTGGCCTACTGGTTAAGGTCTTAACTCTTACTCTGGCCTAATAGCTAAGGTCTTAACTCTTACTCTGGCCTAATAGCTAAGGTCTTAACTCTTACTCTGGCCTACTGGTTAAGGTCTTAACTCTTACTCTGGCCTAATAGCTAAGGTCTTAGACTCGTATCCTGGTCTAATAGCTAAGGTCTTAACTCGTACTCTGGCCTACAGGTTAAGGTCTTAACTCTTACTCTGGCCTAATAGCTAAGGTCTTAACTCTTACTCTGGCCTAATAGCTAAGGTCTTAACTCTTACTCTGGCCTACTGGTTAAGGTCTTAACTCTTACTCTGGCCTACATCTTAAGGTCTTAACTCTTACTCTGGCCTAATAGCTAAGTTCTTAGACTCATACGCTGGCCTACAGGTTAAGGTCTTAACTCTTACTCTGGCCTAATAGCTAAGGTCTTAACTCTTACTCTGGCCTAATAGCTAAGGTCTTAACTCTTACTCTGGCCTACTGGTTAAGGTCTTAACTCTTACTCTGGCCTACTGGTTAAGGTCTTAACTCTTACTCTGGCCTAATAGCTAAGGTCTTAGACTCATACGCTGGCCTACAGATTAAGGTCTTAACTCTTACTCTGGCCTACTGGTTAAGGTCTTAACTCTTACTCTGGCTTAATAGCTAAGGTCTGAACTCTTACTCTGGCCTAATACCTAAGGTCTTAGACTCATACTCTGGCCTACTGGTTAAGGTCTTAACGCTTACTCTGGCCTAATAGCTAAGGTCTTAACTCTTACTCTGGCCTAATAGCTAAGGTCTTAATTCTTCCTCTGGCCTACTGGTTAAGGTCTTAACTCTTACTCTGGCCTAATAGCTAAGGTCTTAGACTCGTACTCTGGCCTAATGGTTAAGGTCTTAACTCTTACTCTGGCCTAATAGCTAAGGTCTTAACTCTTACTCTGGCCTAATAGCTAAGGTCTTAGACTCATACTATGGCCTACAGGTTACGGTCTTAACTCTTACTCTGGCTTACAGGTTAACGTCTTTACTCTTACTCTGGCATAGTGGTTAAGGTCTTACCTCTTACTCTGGCCTAATAGCTAAGGTCTTAGACTCGTACTTTGGCCTAATGGTTAAGGTCTTAACTCTTACTCTGGCCTACTGGTTAAGGTCTTAACTCTTACTCTGGCCTAATAGCTAAGGTCTTAGACTCGTACTCTGGCCTACTGGTTAAGATCTTAACTCTTACTCTGGCCTACTGGTTAAGGTCTTAACTATTACTCTGGCCTAATAGCTAAGGTCTTAGACTCGTACTATGGCCTACTGGTTAAAGTCTTAACTCTTACTCTGGCCTAATAGCTAAGGTCTTAACTCTTACTCTGGCCTAATAGCTAAGGTCTTAGACTCGTACTCTGGCCTACAGGTTAAGCTCTTAACTCTTACTCTGGCCTAATAGCTAAGGTCTTAGACTCGGACTCTGGCCTAATGGTTAAGGTCTTAACTCTTACTCTGGCCTACTGGTTAAAGTCTTAACACTTACTCTGGCCTAATAGCTAAGGTCTTAGACTCGTACTCTGGCTTACTAGTTAAGGTCTTAACTCTTACTCTGGCCTACTGGTTAAGGTCTTAACTCTTACTCTGGCCTAATAGCTAAGGTCTTAACTCTTACTCTGGCCTAATAGCTAAGGTCTTAACTCTTACTCTGGCCTAATAGCTAAGGTCTTAGACTCGTACTCTGGCCTACTGGTTAAGGTCTTACCTCTTACTCTGGCCTACTGGTTAAGGTCTTAACTCTTACTCTGGCCTAATAGCCAAGGTCTTGACTCTTACTCTGGCCTAATAGCTAAGGTCTTAGACTTGTACTATGGCCTACTGGTTAAGGTCTTAACTCTTACTCTGGCCTACTGGTTAAGGTCTTAACTCTTACTCTGGCCTAATAGCTAAGGTCTTAACTCTTACTCTGGCCTAATAGCTAAGGTCTTAGACTCGTAATCTGGCCTACAGGTTAAGGTCTTAACTCTTCCTCTGGCCTACTGGTTAAAGTCTTAACTCTTACTCTGGCCTACTGGTTAGGGTCTTAACTTTTAAACTGGCCTAATAGTTAAGGTCTTAGACTCGTACTCTGGCCTAATAGGTAAGGTCTTAACTCTTACTCTGGCCTAATAGCTAAGGTCTTAGACTCGTACTCTTGCCTAATAGCTAAGGTCTTAACTCTTACTCTGGCCTAATAGCTAAGGTCTTAGACTCACACTCTGGCCTACTGGTTAAGGTCTTAACTCTTACTCTGGCCTACTGGTTAAGGTCTTAACTCTTACTCTGGCCTAATAGCTAAGGTCTTAGACTCGTACTCTGGCCTAATGGTTAAGGTTTTAACTCTTACTCTGGCCTAATAGCAAAGGTCTTAACTCTTACTCTGGCCTAATAGCTAATGTCTTAGACTCGTACTATGGCCTACAGGTTAAGGTCTTAACTCTTACTCTGGCTTACAGGTTAACGTCTTTACTCTTACTCTAGCCTAGTGGTTAAGGTCTTAACTCTTACTCTGGCCTAATAGCTAAGGTCTTAGACTCGTACTTTGGCCTAATGGTTAAGGTCTTAACTCTTACTCTGGCCTACTGGTTAAGGTCTTAACTCTTACTCTGGCCTAATAGCTAAGGTCTTAGACTCGTACTCTGGCCTACTGGTTACGATCTTAACTCTTACTCTGGCCTACTAGTTAAGGTCTTAACTCTTACTCTGGCCTAATAACAAAGGTCTTAGACTCGTACTCTGGCCTACTGGTTAAAGTCTTAACTCTTACTCTGGCTTACTGGTTAAGATCTTAACACTTACTCTGGCCTAATAGCTAAGGTCTTAGACTCGTACTCTGGCCTACTGGTTAAGCTCTTAACTCTTACTCTGGCCTAATAGATAAGGTCTTACACTCGTTCTCTTGCCTAATGGTTAAGGTCTTAACTCTTACTCTGGCCTACTGGTTAAGGTCTTAACTCTTACTCTGGCCTATAGTTAAGGGCTTAACTCTTACTCTGGCCTAATAGCTAAGGTCTTAGACTCGTACTCTGATCTAATGGTTAAGGTCTTAACTCTTACTCTGGCCTACTGGTTAAGGTCTTAACTCTTACTCTGGCCTAATAGCTAAGGTCTTAACTCTTACTCTGGCCTAATAGCTAAGGTCTTAACTCTTACTCTGGCCTACTGGTTAAGGTCTTAACTCTTACTCTTGCCTACTGGTTAAGGTCTTAACTCTTACTCTGGCCTAATAGCTAAGGTCTTAGACTCGTATCCTGGTCTAATAGCTAAGGTCTTAACTCGTACTCTGGCCTAATAGCTAAGGTCTTAACTCTTACTCTGGCCTACATCTTAAGGTCTTAACTCTTACTCTGGCCTAATAGCTAAGGTCTTAGACTCATACGCTGGCCTACAGGTTAAGGTCTTAACTCTTACTCTGGCCTACTGGTTAAGGTCTTAACTCTTACTCTGGCCTAATAGCTAAGGTCTTAGACTCGAACTCTGGCCTACTGGCTAAGATCTTAACTCTTACTTTGGCCTACTGGTTAAGGTCTTAACTCTTACTCTGGCCTAATAGCTAAGGTCTTAGACTTGTACTCTGGCCTAATGGTTAAGGTCTTAATTCTTACTCTGGCCTACTGGTTAAGGTCTTAACTCTTACTCTGGCCTAATAGCTAAGGTCTTAGACTCGTACTCTGGCCTAATGGTTAAGGTTTTAACTCTTACTCTGGCCTAATAGCTAAGGTCTTAACTCTTACTCTGGCCTAATAGCTAATGTCTTAGACTCGTACTATGGCCTACAGGTTAAGGTCTTAACTCTTACTCTGGCTTACAGGTTAACGTCTTTACTCTTACTCTGGCCTAGTGGTTAAGGTCTTAACCCTTACTCTGGCCTAATAGCTAAGGTCTTAGACTCGTACTTTGGCCTAATGGTTAAGGTCTTAATTCTTACTCTGGCCTACTGGTTAAGGTCTTAACTCTTACTCTGGCCTAATAGCTAAGGTCTTAGACTCGTACTCTGACCTACTGGTTAAGATCTTAACTCTTACTCTGGCCTACTGGTTAAGGTCTTAACTCTTACTCGGGCCTAATAGCAAAGGTCTTAGACTCGTACTCTGGCCTACTGGTTAAAGTCTTAACTCTTACTCTGGCCTACTGGTTAAGATCTTAACACTTACTCTGGCCTAATAGCTAAGGTCTTAGACTCGTACTCTGGCCTACTGGTTAAGCTCTTAACTCTTACTCTGGCCTAATAGATAAGGTCTTAGACTCGTACTCTGGCCTAATGGTTAAGGTCTTAACTCTTACTCTGGCCTACTGGTTAAGGTCTTAACTCTTACTCTGGCCTACTAGTTAAGGTCTTAACTCTTACTCTGGCCTAATAGCTAAGGTCTTAGACTCGTACTCTGGCCTAATGGTTAAGGTCTTAACTCTTACTTTGGCCTACTGGTTAAGGTCTTAACTCTTACTCTGGCCTAATAGCTAAGGTCTTAGACTCATACTCTGGCTTACTGGTTAAGGTCTTAACTCTTACTCTGGCCTACTGGTTAAGGTCTTAACTCTTACTCTGGCCTAATAGCTAAGGTCTTAACTCTTACTCTGGCCTAATAGCTAATGTCTTAACTCTTACTCTGGCCTAATAGCTACTGTCTTAGACTCGTACTCTGGCCTACTGGTTAAGGTCTTACCTCTTACTCTGGCCTACTGGTTAAGGTCTTAACTCTTACTCTGGCCTAATAGCCAAGGTCTTAACTCTTACTCTGGCCTAATAGCTAAGGTTTTAGACTTGTACTATGGCCTACTGGTTAAGGTCTTAACTCTTACTCTGGCCTACTGGTTAAGGTCTTAACTCTTACTCTGGCCTAATAGCTAAGGTCTTAACTCTTACTCTGGCCTAATAGCTAAGGTCTTAGACTCGTACTCTGGCCTACTAGTTAAGGTCTTAACTCTTACTCTGGCCTACTGGTTAAGGTCTTAACTCTTACTCTGGCCTAATAGCTAAGGTCTTAGACTCGTACTCTGGCCTACTGGTTATGGTCTTAACTCTTACTCTGGCCTAATAGCTAAGGTCTTAGACTCGTACTCTGGTCCAATAGCTAAGGTCTTAGACTCGTACTCTGGCCTACCGGTTAAGGTCTTAACTCTTACTCTGGCCTAATAGCTAAGGTCTTAACTCTTACTCTGGACTAATAGCTAAGGTCTTAACTCTTACTCTGGCTCAAAAGCTAAGGTCTTAGACTCGTACTATGGCCTAGAGGTTAAGGTCTTAACTCTTACTCTGGCCTACTGGCCTAATGGTTAAGGTCTTAACTCTTACTCAGGCCTACTGGTTAAGGTCTTAACTCTTACTCTGGCCTAATAGCTAAGGTCTTAGACTCGTACTCTGGCCTACAGGTTAAAGTCTTAACTCTTACTCTGGCCTACTGGTTAAAGTCTTAACTCTTACTCTGGCCTACTGGTTAAGGTCTTAACTCTTAAACTGGCCTAATAGCTAAGGTCTTAGACTCGTACTCTGGCCTAATAGCTAAGGTCTTAACTCTTACTCTTACTCTGGCCTAATAGCTAAGGTCTTAGACTCGTACTCTGGCCTAATAGCTAAGGTCTTAGACTTGTACTCTGGCCTACTGGTTAAGGTCTTAACTCTTACTCTGGCCAAATAGCCAAGGTCTTAGACTCATACTATGGCCTACAGGTTAAGGTCTTAACTCATACTCTGGCCTACAGGTTAAGGTCTTAACTCTTACTCTGGCCTACAGGTTAAGGTCTTAACTCTTACTATGGCCTCATGGTTAAGGTCTTAACTCTTACTCTGGCCTAATAGCTAAGGTCTTAACTCTTACTCTGGCCTAATAGCTAAGGCCTTAGACTCGTACTCTGGCCTACTAGTTAAGGTCTTAACTCTTACTCTGGCCTACTGGTTAAGGTCTTAACTCTTACTCTGGCCTAATAGCTAAGGTCTTAGACTCGTACTCTGGTCTAATAGCTAAGGTCTTAGACTCGTACTCTGGCCTACAGGTTAAGGTCTTAACTCTTACTCTGGCCTAATAGCTAAGGTCTTAACTCTTACTCTGGCCTAATAGCTAAGGTCTTAACTCTTACTCTGGCCGACTGGTTAAGGTCTTAACTCTTACTCTGGCCTACTGGTTAAGGTCTTAACTCTTACTCTGGCCTAATAGCTAAGGTCTTAGACTCATACGCTGGCCTACAGGTTAAGGTCTAAACTCTTACTCTGGCCTACTGGTTAAGGTCTTAACTCTTACTCTGGCCTAATAGCTAAGGTCTGAACTCTTACTCTGGCCTAATACCTAAGGTCTAAGACTCGTACTCTGGCCTACTGGTTAAGGTCTTAACGCTTACTCTGGCCTAATAGCTAAGGTCTTAACTCTTACTCTGGCCTAATAGCTAAGGTCTTAGACTCATACTCTGGCCTAATGGTTAAGGTCTTAACTCTTACTCTGGCCTACTTCTTAAGGTCTTAACTCTTACTCTGGCCTAATAGTTAAGGTCTTAATTCTTACTCTGGCCTACTCGTTAAGGTCTTAACTCTTACTCTGGCCTAATAGCTAAGGTCTTAGACTCGTACTCTGGCCTAATGGTTAAGGTCTTAACTCTTACTCTGGCCTAATAGCTAAGGTCTTAACTCTTACTCTGGCCTAATAGCTAAGGTCTTAGACTCGTACTATGGCCTACAGGTTAAGGTCTTAACTCTTACTCTGGCTTACAGGTTAAGGTCTTTACTCTTACTCTGGCCTAGTGGTTAAGGTCTTAACTCTTACTGTGGCCTAATAGCTAAGGTCTTAGACTTGTACTTTGGCCTAATGGTTAAGGTCTTAACTCGTACTCTGGCCTACTGGTTAAGCTCTTAACTCTTACTCTGGCCTAATAGATAAGGTCTTAGACTCGTACTCTGGCCTAATGGTTAGGGTCTTAACTCTTTCTCTGGCCTAATGGTTAATGTCTTAACTCTTACTCTGGCTTAATAGCTAAGATCTTAACTCTTACTCTGGCATAATAGCTAAGGTCTTAACTCTTACTCTGGCCTAATAGCTAAGGTCTTAACTATTACTCTGGCCTAATGGCTAAGGTATTAGACTCGTACACTGGCATACTGGTTAAGGTCTTAACTCTTACTCTGGCCTAATAGCAAAGGTCTTAACTCTTACTCTGGCCTACAGGTTAAGGTCTTAGACTCGTTCTCTGGCCTACTGGTTAAGGTCTTAACTCTTACTCTGGCCTACTGGTTAAGATCTTAACTCTTACTCTGGCCTAATAGCTAAGGTCTTAACTCTTACTCTGGCCTAATAGCTAAGGTCTTAGACTCGTACTCTGGCCTACTAGTTAAGGTCTTAACTCTTACTCTGGCCTACTGGTTAAGGTCTTAACTCTTACTCTGGCCTAATAGCTAAGGTCTTAGACTCGTACTCTGGCCTACTGGTTATGGTCTTAACTCTTACTCTGGCCTAATAGCTAAGGTCTTAGACTCGTACTCTGGCCTACAGGTTAAGGTCTTAACTCTTACTCTGGCCTAATAGCTAAGGTCTTAACTCTTACTCTGGCCTAATAGCTAAGGTCTTAACTCTTACTCTGGCCTACTGGTTAAGGTCTTAACTCTTACTCTGGCCTACTGGTTAAGGTCTTAACTCTTACTCTGGCCTAATAGCTAAGGTCTGAACTCTTACTCTGGCCTAATACCTAAGGTCTTAGACTCATACTCTGGCCTACTGGTTAAGGTCTTAACGCTTACTCTGGCCTAATAGCTAAGGTCTTAACTCTTACTCTGGCCTAATAGCTAAGGTCTTAATTCTTTCTCTGGCCTACTGGTTAAGGTCTTAACTCTTACTCTGGCCTAATAGCTAAGGTCTTAGACTCGTACTCTGGCCTAATGGTTAAGGTCTTAACTCTTACTCTGGCCTAATAGCTAAGGTCTTAACTCTTACTCTGGCCTAATAGCTAAGGTCTTAGACTCATACTATGGCCTACAGGTTACGGTCTTAACTCTTACTCTGGCTTACAGGTTAACGTCTTTACTCTTACTCTGGCATAGTGGTTAAGGTCTTACCTCTTACTCTGGCCTAATAGCTAAGGTCTTAGGCTCGTACTTTGGCCTAATGGTTAAGGTCTTAACTCTTACTCTGGCCTACTGGTTAAGGTCTTAACTCTTACTCTGGCCTAATAGCTAAGGTCTTAGACTCGTACTCTGGCCTACTGGTTAAGATCTTAACTCTTACTCTGGCCTACTGGTTAAGGTCTTAACTATTACTCTGGCCTAATAGCTAAGGTCCTAGACTCGTACTCTGGCCTACTGGTTAAAGTCTTAACTCTTACTCTGGCCTACTGGTGAAGATCTTAACACTTACTCTGGCCTAATAGCTAAGGTCTTAGACTCGTACTCTGGCCTACAGGTTAAGCTCTTAACTCTTACTCTGGCCTAATAGCTAAGGTCTTAGACTCGTACTCTGGCCTACAGGTTAAGGTCTTAACTCTTACTCTGGCCTACTGGTTAAAGTCTTAACTCTTACTCTGGCCTACTGGTTAAGGTCTTAACTCTTAAACTGGCCTAATAGCTAAGGTCTTAGACTCGTACTCTGGCCAAATAGCTAAGGTCTTAACTCTTACTCTTACTCTGGCCTAATAGCTAAGGTCTTAGACTCGTACTCTGGCCTAATAGCTAAGGTCTTAGACTTGTACTCTGGCCTACTGGTTAAGGTCTTAACTCTAACTCTGGCCAAATAGCCAAGGTCTTAGACTCATACTATGGCCTACAGGTTAAGGTCTTAACTCGTACTCTGGCCTACAGGTTAAGGTCTTAACTCTTACTCTGGCCTACAGGTTAAGGTCTTAACTCTTACTCTGGCCTCATGGTTAAGGTCTTAACTCTTACTCTGGCCTAATAGCTAAGGTCTTAACTCTTACTCTGGCCTAATAGCTAAGGCCTTAGACTGTTACTCTGGCCTACTAGTTAAGGTCTTAACTCTTACTCTGGCCTACTGGTTAAGGTCTTAACTCTTACTCTGGCATAATAGCTAAGGTCTTAGACTCGTACTCTGGCCTACTGGTTATGGTCTTAACTCTTACTCTGGCCTAATAGCTAAGGTCTTAGACTCGTACTCTGGTCTAATAGCTAAGGTCTTAGACTCGTACTCTGGCCTACAGGTTAAGGTCTTAACTCTTACTCTGGCCTAATAGCTAAGGTCTTAACTCTTACTCTGGCCTAATAGCTAAGGTCTTAACTCTTACTCTGGCCTACTGGTTAAGGTCTTAACTCTTACTCTGGCCTACTGGTTAAGGTCTTAACTCTTACTCTGGCCTAATAGCTAAGGTCTTAGACTCATACGCTGGCCTATAGGTTAAGGTCTAAACTCTTACTCTGGCCTACTGGTTAAGGTCTTAACTCTTACTCTGGCCTAATAGCTAAGGTCTGAACTCTTACTCTGGCCTAATACCTAAGGTCTTAGACTCGTACTCTGGCCTACTGGTTAAGGTCTTAACGCTTACTCTGGCCTAATAGCTAAGGTCTTAACTCTTACTCTGGCCTAATAGCTAAGGTCTTAGACTCGTACTCTGGCCTAATGGTTAAGGTCTTAACTCTTACTCTGGCCTACTTCTTAAGGTCTTAACTCTTACTCTGGCCTAATAGCTAAGGTCTTAATTCTTACTCTGGCCTACTCGTTAAGGTCTTAACTCTTACTCTGGCCTAATAGCTAAGGTCTTAATTCTTACTCTGGCCTACAGGTTAAGGTCTTAACTCTTACTCTGGCCTAATAGCTAAGGTCTTAACTCTTACTCTGGCCTAATAGCTAAGGTCTTAACTCTTACTCTGGCCTACTGGTTAAGGTCTTAACTCTTACTCTGGCCTACTGGTTAAGGTCTTAACTCTTACTCTGGCCTAATAGCTAAGGTCTGAACTCTTACTCTGGCCTAATACCTAAGGTCTTAGACTCATACTCTGGCCTACTGGTTAAGGTCTTAACGCTTACTCTGGCCTAATAGCTAAGGTCTTAACTCTTACTCTGGCCTAATAGCTAAGGTCTTAATTCTTTCTCTGGCCTACTGGTTAAGGTCTTAACTCTTACTCTGGCCTAATAGCTAAGGTCTTAGACTCGTACTCTGGCCTAATGGTTAAGGTCTTAACTCTTACTCTGGCCTAATAGCTAAGGTCTTAACTCTTACTCTGGCCTAATAGCTAAGGTCTTAGACTCGTACTATGGCCTACAGGTTAAGGTCTTAACACTTACTCTGGTTTACAGGTTAAGGTCTTTACTCTTACTCTGGCCTAGTGGTTAAGGTCTTAACTCTTACTCTGGCCTAATAGCTAAGGTCTTAGACTTGTACTTTGGCCTAATGGTTAAGGTCTTAACTCTTACTCTGGCCTACTGGTTAAGGTCTTAACTCTTACTCTGGCCTAATAGCTAAGGTCTTAGACTCGTACTCTGGCCTACTGGTTAAGATCTTAACTCTTACTTTGGCCTACTGGTTAAGGTCTTAACTCTTACTCTGGCCTAATAGCTAAGGTCTTAGACTCGTACTCTGGCCTACTGGTTAAGCTCTTAACTCTTACTCTGGCCTAATAGATAAGGTCTTAGACTCGTACTCTGGCCTAATGGTTAAGGTCTTAACTCTTACTCTGGCCTAATGGTTAATGTCTTAACTCTTACTCTGGCTTAATAGCTAAGATCTTAACTCTTACTCTGGCATAATAGCTAAGGTCTTAACTCTTACTCTGGCCTAATAGCTAAGGTCTTAACTATTACTCTGGCCTAATAGCTAAGGTCTTAGACTCGTACTCTGACCTAATGGTTAAGGTCTTAACTCTTACTCTGGCCTAATAGCTAATGTCTTAGACTCGTACTCTGGCCTAATGATTAAGGTCTTAACTCTTACTCTTGCCTAATAGCTAAGGTCTTAGACTCGTACTCTGGCCTAATAGCCAAGGTCTTAACTCTTACTCTGGCCTACTGGTTAAGGTCTTAACTCTTACTCTGGCCTACTGGTTAAGGTCTTAACTCATACTCTGGCCTAATAGCTAAGCTCTTAGACTCGTACTCTGGCCTAATAGCTAAGGTCTTAACTCTTACTCTGGCCTAATAGCTAAGGTCTTAGACTCGTCTCTGGCCTAATGGTTAAGGTCTTAACTCTTACTCTGGCCTACTGGTTAAGGTCTTAACTCTTACTCTGGCCTAATAGCTAAGGTCTTAGACTCGTACTCTGGCCTAATAGCTAAGGTCTTAACTCTTACTCTGGCCTAATAGCTAAGGTCTTAGACTCGTACTCTGGCCTAATGGTTAAGGTCTTAACTCTTACTCTGGCCTACTGGTTAAGGTCTTAACTCTTACTCTGGCCTAATAAATAAGGTCTTAACTCTTACTCTGGCCTAATAGCTAAGGTCTTAACTCTTATTCTGGCCTAATAGCTAAGGTATTAGACTCGTACTCTGGCCTAATGGGTAAGGTCTTAAATCTTACTCTGGCCTAATAGACAAGGTCTTAGACTCCGTACTCTGGTCTACAGGTTAAGGTCTTAACTCTTACTCTGGCCTAATAGCTAAGGTATTAACTCTTACTCTGGCCTAATAGCTAAGGTCTTAGACTCGTACTCTGGCCTAATGTTTAAGGTCTTAACTCATACTCTGGCCTAATAGCTAAGGTCTTAATTCTTACTCTGGCCTAATAGCTAAGGTCTTGGACTCGTACTATGGCCTACAGGTTAAGGTCTTAACTCTTACTCTGGCCTTATAGCTAAGGTCTTAGACTCATACTCTGGCCTAATGGTTAAGGTGTTAACTCTTACTCTGGCCCACTGGTTAAGGTCTTAACTCTTACTCTGGCCTAATAGCTAAGGTCTTATACTCGTACTCTGGCCTAATGGTTAAGGTCTTAACTCTTACTCTGGCCTACTGGTTAAGGTCTTAACACTTACTCCGGCCTACTGGTTAAGGTCTTAACTCTTACTCTGGCCTAATAGCTAAGGTCTTATCTCTTACTCTGGCCTAATAGCTAAGGTCTTAACTCTTACTCTGGCCGAATAGCTAAGGTCTTAGACTCGTACTCTGACCTAATGTTTAAGGTCTTAACTCTTACTCTGGCCTAGTAGCTAAGGTCTTAGACTCGTACTCTGGCCTAATGGTTAAGGTCTTAACTCTTACTCTGGCCTACTGGTTAAGGTCTTAACTCTTACTCTGGCCTAATAGCTAAGGTCTTAACTCTTACTCTGGCCTAATAGCTAAGGTATTAGACTCGTACTCTGGCCTAATGGGTAAGGTCTTAAATCTTACTCTGGCCTAATAGACAAGGTCTTAGACTCGTACTCTGGCCTAATAGCTAAGGTCTTAACTCTTACTCTGGCCTAATAGCTAATGTCTTGGACTCGTACTATGGCCTACAGGTTAAGGTCTTAACTCTTACTCTGGCCTAATAGCTAAGGTCTTAACTCTTACTCTGGCATACTGGTTAAGGTCTTAACTCTAACTCTGGCCTAATAGCTAAGGTCTTAGACTAGTACTCTGGCCTAATGGTTAAGGTCTTAACTCTTACTCTGGCCTAATGGCTAAGGTCCTAACTCTTACTCTTGCCTAATGGTTAAGGTCTTAACTGTTACTCTGGCCTAATAGCTAAGGTCTTAGACTCGTCTCTGGCCTAATGGTTAAGGTCTTAACTCTTACTCTGGCCTACTGGTTAAGGTCTTAACTCTTACTCTGGCCTAATAGCTAAGGTCTTAGACTCGTACTCTGGCCTAATAGCTAAGGTCTTAACTCTTACTCTGGCCTACTGGTTAAGGTCTTAACTCTTACTCTGGCCTAATAGCTAAGGTCTTAGACTAGTACTCTGGCCTAATGGTTAAGGTCTTAACTCTTACTCTGGCCTACTGGTTAAGGTCTTAACACTTACTCCGGCCTACTGGTTAAGGTCTTAACTCTTACTCTGGCCTAATAGCTAAGGTCTTAACTCTTACTCTGGCCTAATAGCTAAGGTCTTAACTCTCACTCTGGCTGAATAGCTAAGGTCTTAGACTCGTACTCTGACCTAATGGTTAAGGTCTTAACTCTTACTCTGGCCTAATAGCTAAGGTCTTAACTCTTACTCTGGCCTAATAGCCAAGGTCTTAACTCTTACTCTGGCCTACTGGTTAAGGTCTTAACTCTTACTCTGGCCTACTGGTTAAGGTCTTAACTCTTACTCTGGCCTAATAGCTAAGGTCTTAACTCTTACTCTGGCCTAATAGCCAAGGTCTTAACTCTTACTCTGGCCTACTGGTTAAGGTCTTAACTCTTACTCTGGCCTACTGGTTAAGGTCTTAACTCATACTCTGGCCTAATAGCTAAGACTCGTACTCTGGCCTAATAGCTAAGGTCTTAACTCTTACTCTGGCCTAATAGCTAAGGTCTTAGACTCGTACTCTAGCCTAATAGCTAAGGTCTTAACTCTCACTCTGGCCTAATAGCTAAGGTCTTAGACTCGTACTCTGGCCTAATGGTTAAGGTCTTAACTCTTACTCTGGCCTACTGGTTAAGGTCTTAACTCTTACTCTGGCCTAATAGCTAAGGTCTTAGACTCGTACTCTGGCCTAATAGCTAAGGTCTTAACTCTTACTCTGGCCTAATAGCTAAGGTATTAGACTCGTACTCTGGCCTAATGGGTAAGGTCTTAAATCTTACTCTGGCCTAATAGACAAGGTCTTAGACTCCGTACTCTGGCCTACAGGTTAAGGTCTTAACTCTTACTCTGGCCTACTGGTTAAGGTCTTAACTCTTACTCTGGCCTAATAAATAAGGTCTTAACTCTTACTCTGGCCTAATAGCTAAGGTCTTAACTCTTACTCTGGCCTAATAGCTAAGGTATTAGACTCGTACTCTGGCCTAATGGGTAGGGTCTTAAATATTACTCTGGCCTAATAGACAAGGTCTTAGACTCCGTACTCTGGCCTACAGGTTAAGGTCTTAACTCTTACTCTGGCCTAATAGCTAAGGTCTTAACTCTTACTCTGGCCTAATAGCTAAGGTCTTAGACTCGTACTCTGGCCTAATGTTTAAGGTCTTAACTCATACTCTGGCCTAATAGCTAAGGTCTTAATTCTTACTCTGGCCTAATAGCTAAGGTCTTGGACTCGTACTATGGCCTACAGGTTAAGGTCTTAACTCTTACTCTGGCCTTATAGCTAAGGTCTTAGACTCATACTCTGGCCTAATGGTTAAGGTGTTAACTCTTACTCTGGCTCACTGGTTAAGGTCTTAACTCTTACTCTGGCCTAATAGCTAAGGTCTTATACTCGTACTCTGGCCTAATGGTTAAGGTCTTAACTCTTACTCTGGCCTACTGGTTAAGGTCTTAACACTTACTCCGGCCTACTGGTTAAGGTCTTAACTCTTACTCTGGCCTAATAGCTAAGGTCTTATCTCTTACTCTGGCCTAATAGCTAAGGTCTTAACTCTTACTCTGGCCGAATAGCTAAGGTCTTAGACTCGTACTCTGACCTAATGTTTAAGGTCTTAACTCTTACTCTGGCCTAGTAGCTAAGGTCTTAGACTCGTACTCTGGCCTAATGGTTAAGGTCTTAACTCTTACTCTGGCCTACTGGTTAAGGTCTTAACTCCTACTCTGGCCTAATAGCTATGGTCTTAGACTCGTACTCTGGCCTAATGGTTAAGATCTTAACTCGTACCCTGGCCTACAGTTTAAGGTCTTAACTCTTACTCCGGCCTACTGGTTAAGTTCTTAACTCTTACTCTGGCCTAATAGCTAAGGTCTTAGACTCATACTCTGGCCTACTGGTTAAGGTCTTAACTCTTACTCTGGCCTAATAGCTAAGGTCTTAGACTCGTCTCTGGCCTAATGGTTAAGGTCTTAACTCTTACTCTGGCCTACTGGTTAAGGTCTTAACTCTTACTCTGGCATAATAGCTAAGGTCTTAGACTCGTACTCTGGCCTACTGGTTATGGTCTTAACTCTTACTCTGGCCTAATAGCTAAGGTCTTAGACTCGTACTCTGGTCTAATAGCTAAGGTCTTAGACTCGTACTCTGGCCTACAGGTTAAGGTCTTAACTCTTACTCTGGCCTAATAGCTAAGGTCTTAACTCTTACTCTGGCCTAATAGCTAAGGTCTTAACTCTTACTCTGGCCTACTGGTTAAGGTCTTAACTCTTACTCTGGCCTACTGGTTAAGGTCTTAACTCTTACTCTGGCCTAATAGCTAAGGTCTTAGACTCATACGCTGGCCTATAGGTTAAGGTCTAAACTCTTACTCTGGCCTACTGGTTAAGGTCTTAACTCTTACTCTGGCCTAATAGCTAAGGTCTGAACTCTTACTCTGGCCTAATACCTAAGGTCTTAGACTCGTACTCTGGCCTACTGGTTAAGGTCTTAACGCTTACTCTGGCCTAATAGCTAAGGTCTTAACTCTTACTCTGGCCTAATAGCTAAGGTCTTAGACTCGTACTCTGGCCTAATGGTTAAGGTCTTAACTCTTACTCTGGCCTACTTCTTAAGGTCTTAACTCTTACTCTGGCCTAATAGCTAAGGTCTTAATTCTTACTCTGGCCTACTCGTTAAGGTCTTAACTCTTACTCTGGCCTAATAGCTAAGGTCTTAATTCTTACTCTGGCCTACAGGTTAAGGTCTTAACTCTTACTCTGGCCTAATAGCTAAGGTCTTAACTCTTACTCTGGCCTAATAGCTAAGGTCTTAACTCTTACTCTGGCCTAATAGCTAAGGTATTAGACTCGTACTCTGGCCTAATGGGTAAGGTCTTAAATCTTACTCTGGCCTAATAGACAAGGTCTTAGACTCCGTACTCTGGCCTACAGGTTAAGGTCTTAACTCTTACTCTGGCCTACTGGTTAAGGTCTTAACTCTTACTCTGGCCTAATAAATAAGGTCTTAACTCTTACTCTGGCCTAATAGCTAAGGTCTTAACTCTTACTCTGGCCTAATAGCTAAGGTATTAGACTCGTACTCTGGCCTAATGGGTAGGGTCTTAAATATTACTCTGGCCTAATAGACAAGGTCTTAGACTCCGTACTCTGGCCTACAGGTTAAGGTCTTAACTCTTACTCTGGCCTAATAGCTAAGGTCTTAACTCTTACTCTGGCCTAATAGCTAAGGTCTTAGACTCGTACTCTGGCCTAATGTTTAAGGTCTTAACTCATACTCTGGCCTAATAGCTAAGGTCTTAATTCTTACTCTGGCCTAATAGCTAAGGTCTTGGACTCGTACTATGGCCTACAGGTTAAGGTCTTAACTCTTACTCTGGCCTTATAGCTAAGGTCTTAGACTCATACTCTGGCCTAATGGTTAAGGTGTTAACTCTTACTCTGGCTCACTGGTTAAGGTCTTAACTCTTACTCTGGCCTAATAGCTAAGGTCTTATACTCGTACTCTGGCCTAATGGTTAAGGTCTTAACTCTTACTCTGGCCTACTGGTTAAGGTCTTAACACTTACTCCGGCCTACTGGTTAAGGTCTTAACTCTTACTCTGGCCTAATAGCTAAGGTCTTATCTCTTACTCTGGCCTAATAGCTAAGGTCTTAACTCTTACTCTGGCCGAATAGCTAAGGTCTTAGACTCGTACTCTGACCTAATGTTTAAGGTCTTAACTCTTACTCTGGCCTAGTAGCTAAGGTCTTAGACTCGTACTCTGGCCTAATGGTTAAGGTCTTAACTCTTACTCTGGCCTACTGGTTAAGGTCTTAACTCCTACTCTGGCCTAATAGCTATGGTCTTAGACTCGTACTCTGGCCTAATGGTTAAGATCTTAACTCGTACCCTGGCCTACAGTTTAAGGTCTTAACTCTTACTCCGGCCTACTGGTTAAGTTCTTAACTCTTACTCTGGCCTAATAGCTAAGGTCTTAGACTCATACTCTGGCCTACTGGTTAAGGTCTTAACTCTTACTCTGGCCTAATAGCTAAGGTCTTAGACTCGTCTCTGGCCTAATGGTTAAGGTCTTAACTCTTACTCTGGCCTACTGGTTAAGGTCTTAACTCTTACTCTGGCCTAATAGCTAAGGTCTTAGACTCGTATTCTGGCCTAATGGTTAAGGTCTTAACCCTTACTCTGGCCTATTGGTTAAGGTCTTAACTCTTACTCTGGCCTAATAACTAAGGTCTTAACTCTTACTCTGGCATAATAGCTAAGGTCTTAACTCTTACTCTGGCCTAATAGCTAAGGTCTTAGACTTGTACTCTGGCTTAATGGGTAAGGTCTTAAATCTTACTCTGGCCTAATAGCTAAGGTCTTAGACTCGTACTCTGGCCTACAGGTAAAGGTCTTAACTCTTACTCTGGCCTAATAGCTAAGGTCTTAACTCTTACTCTGGCCTAATAGCTAAGGTCTTAGACTCATACTCTGGCCTAATGTTTAAGGTCTTAACTCTTACTCTGGCCTAATAGCTAAGGTCTTAACTCTTACTCTGGCCTAAAAGCTAAGGTCTTGGACTCGTACTATGGCCTACAGGTTAAGGTCTTAACTCTTACTCTGGCCTAATAGCTAAGGTCTTAGACTCGTACTCTGGCCTAATGGTTAAGGTCTCAACTCTTACTCTGGCCTACTTGTTAAGGTCTTAACTCCTACTCTGGCCTAATGGTTAAGGTCTTAACTCTTACTCTGGCCTAATAGCTACGGTCTTAGACTTGTACTCTGGCCTAATTGTTAAGGTCTTAACTTTACTCTAACCTACTGGTTAAGGTCTTAACTCTTACTCTGGCCTAATAGCTAAGGTCTTAGACTCGTACTCTGGCCTAATAACTAAGGTCTTAACTCTTACTCTGGCCTAATAGCTAAGGTCTTAACTCTTACTCTGGCCTAATAGCTAAGGTCTTAGACACGTACTCTGGCCTACAGGTTAAGGTCTTAACTCTTACTCTGGCCTAATAGCTAAGGTCTTAACTCTTACTCTGGCCTAATAGCTAAGGTCTTAGACTCGTACTCTGGCCTGATGGGTAAGGTCGTAAATCTTACTCTGTCCTAATAGCCAAGGTCTTAGACTCGTACTCTGGCCTACAGGTTAAGGTCTTAACTCTTACTCTGGCCTAATAGCTAAGGTCTTAACTCTTACTCTGGCCTAATAGCTAAGGTCTTAGACTCGTACTCTGGCATAATGTTTAAGGTCTTAACTCTTACTCTGGCCTAATAGCTAAGGTCTTAACTTTTACTCTGGTCTAATAGCTAATGTCTTGGACTCGTACTACGGCCTACAGGTTAAGGTCTTAACTCTTACTCTGGCCTAATAGCTAAGGTCTTAACTCTTACTCTGGCCTACTGGTTAAGGTCTTAACTCTTACTCTGGCCTAATAGCTAAGGTCTTAGACTAGTACTCTGGCCTAATGGTTAATGTCTTAACTCTTACTCTGGCCTAATAGCTAAGGTCCTAACTCTTACTCTTGCCTAATGGTTAAGGTCTTAACTGTTACTCTGGCCTAATAGCTAAGGTCTTAGACTCGTCTCTGGCCTAATGGTTAAGGTCTTAACTCTTACTTTGGCCTACTGGTTAAGGTCTTAACTCTTACTCTGGCCTAATAGCTAAGGTCTTAGACTCGTACTCTGGCCTAATAGCTAAGGTCTTAACTCTTACTCTGGCCTACTGGTTAAGGTCTTAACTCTTACTCTGGCCTAATAGCTAAGGTCTTAACTCTTACTCTGGCCTAATAGCTAAGGTCTTAGACTCGTACTCTGGCATAATGTTTAAGGTCTTAACTCTTACTCTGGCCTAATAGCTAAGGTCTTAACTCTTACTCTGGCCTAATAGCTAAGGTCTTAGACTCGTACTCTGGCATAATGTTTAAGGTCTTAACTCTTACTCTGGCCTAATAGCTAAGGTCTTAACTCTTACTCTGGCCTACTGGTTAAGGTCTTAACTCTTACTCTGGCCTAATAGCTAAGGTCTTAGACTAGTACTCTGGCCTAATGGTTAAGGTCTTAACTCTTACTCTGGCCTAATAGCTAAGGTCCTAACTCTTACTCTTGCCTAATGGTTAAGGTCTTAACTGTTACTCTGGCCTAATAGCTAAGGTCTTAGACTCATCTCTGGCCTAATGGTTAAGGTCTTAACTCTTACTCTGGCCTACTGGTTAAGGTCTTAACTCTTACTCTGGCCTAATAGCTAAGGTCTTAGACTCGTACTCTGGCCTAATGGTTAAGGTCTTAACTCTTACTCTGGCCTAATAGCTAAGGTCTTAGACTCGTACTCTGGCCTAATAGCTAAGGTCTTAGACTCGTACTCTGGCCTAATAGCTAAGGTCTTAGACTCGTACTCTGGCCTACAGGTCAAGGTCTTAACTCTTACTCTGGCCTACTGGTTAAGGTCTTAACTCTTACTCTGGCCTAATAAATAAGGTCTTAACTCTTACTCTGGCCTAATAGCTAAGGTCTTAACTCTTACTCTGGCCTAATAGCTAAGGTATTAGACTCGTACTCTGGCCTAATGGGTAAGGTCTTAAATCTTACTCTGGCCTAATAGACAAGGTCTTAGACTCGTACTCTGGCCTAATAGCTAAGGTCTTAACTCTTACTCTGGCCTAATAGCTAATGTCTTGGACTCGTACTATGGCCTACAGGTTAAGGTCTTAACTCTTACTCTGGCCTAATAGCTAAGGTCTTAACTCTTACTCTGGCATACTGGTTAAGGTCTTAACTCTTACTCTGGCCTAATAGCTAAGGTCTTAGACTAGTACTCTGGCCTAATGGTTAAGGTCTTAACTCTTACTCTGGCCTAATAGCTAAGGTCCTAACTCTTACTCTTGCCTAATGGTTAAGGTCTTAACTGTTACTCTGGCCTAATAGCTAAGGTCTTAGACTCGTCTCTGGCCTAATGGTTAAGGTCTTAACTCTTACTCTGGCCTACTGGTTAAGGTCTTAACTCTTACTCTGGCCTAATAGCTAAGGTCTTAGACTCGTACTCTGGCCTAATAGCTAAGGTCTTAACTCTTACTCTGGCCTACTGGTTAAGGTCTTAACTCTTACTCTGGCCTAATAGCTAAGGTCTTAGACTAGTACTCTGGCCTAATGGTTAAGGTCTTAACTCTTACTCTGGCCTACTGGTTAAGGTCTTAACACTTACTCCGGCCTACTGGTTAAGGTCTTAACTCTTACTCTGGCCTAATAGCTAAGGTCTTAACTCTTACTCTGGCCTAATAGCTAAGGTCTTAACTCTCACTCTGGCCGAATAGCTAAGGTCTTAGACTCGTACTCTGACCTAATGGTTAAGGTCTTAACTCTTACTCTGGCCTAATAGCTAATGTCTTAGACTCGTACTCTGGCCTAATGATTAAGGTCTTAACTCTTACTCTTGCCTAATAGCTAAGGTCTTAGACACGTACTCTGGCCTAATAGCCAAGGTCTTAACTCTTACTCTGGCCTACTGGTTAAGGTCTTAACTCTTACTCTGGCCTACTGGTTAAGGTCTTAACTCATACTCTGGCCTAATAGCTAAGACTCGTACTCTGGCCTAATAGCTAAGGTCTTAACTCTTACTCTGGCCTAATAGCTAAGGTCTTAGACTCGTACTCTAGCCTAATAGCTAAGGTCTTAACTCTCACTCTGGCCTAATAGCTAAGGTCTTAGACTTGTATTCTGGCCTACTGGTTAAGGTCTTAACTCTTACTCTGGCCTACTGGTTAAGGTCTTAACTCTTACTCTGGCCTAATAGCTAAGGTCTTAGACTCGTACTCTGGCCTAATGGTTAAGGTCTTAACTCTTACTCTGGCCTAATAGCTAAGGTCTGAGACTCGTACTCTGGCCTAATAGCTAAGGTCTTAGATTCGTACTCTGGCCTAATAGCTAAGGTCTTAGACTCGTACTCTGGCCTACTGGTTAAGGTCTTAACTCTTACTCTGGCCTACTGGTTAAGGTCTTAACTCTTACTCTGGCCTAATAGCTAAGGTCTTAGACTCGTACTCTGGCCTAATAACTAAGGTCTTAACTCTTACTCTGGCCTAATAGCTAAGGTCTTAACTCTTACGCTGGCCTACTAGCTAAGGTCTTAGACTCGTACTCTGGCCTAATGGGTAAGGTCGTAAATCTTACTCTGGCCTAATAGCCAAGGTCTTAGACTCGTACTCTGGCCTACAGGTTAAGGTCTTAACTCTTACTCTGGCCTAATAGCTAAGGTCTTAACTCTTACTCTGGCCTAATAGCTAAGGTCTTAGACTCGTACTCTGGCATAATGTTTAAGGTCTTAACTCTTACTCTGGCCTAATAGCTAAGGTCTTAACTCTTACTCTGGCCGAATAGCTAATGTCTTGGACTCGTACTAAGGCCTACAGGTTAAGGTCTTAACTCTTACTCTGGCCTAATAGCTAAGGTCTTAACTCTTACTCTGGCCTACTGGTTAAGGTCTTAACTCTTACTCTGGCCTAATAGCTAAGGTCTTAGACTAGTACTCTGGCCTAATGGTTAAGGTCTTAACTCTTACTCTGGCCTAATAGCTAAGGTCCTAACTCTTACTCTTGCCTAATGGTTAAGGTCATAACTGTTACTCTGGCCTAATAGCTAAGGTCTTAGACTCGTCTCTGGCCTAATGGTTAAGGTCTTAACTTTTACTCTGGCCTACTGGTTAAGGTCTTAACTCTTACTCTGGCCTAATAGCTAAGGTCTTAGACTCGTACTCTGGCCTAATAGCTAAGGTCTTAACTCTTACTCTGGCCTACTGGTTAAGGTCTTAACTCTTACTCTGGCCTAATAGCTAAGGTCTTAACTCTTACTCTGGCCTAATAGCTAAGGTCTTAGACTCGTACTCTGGCATAATGTTTAAGGTCTTAACTCTTACTCTGGCCTAATAGCTAAGGTCTTAACTCTTACTCTGGCCTAATAGCTAATGTCTTGGACTCGTACTATGGCCTACAGGTTAAGGTCTTAACTCTTACTCTGGCCTAATAGCTAAGGTCTTAACTCTTACTCTGGCTTACTGGTTAAGGTCTTAACTCTTACTCTGGCCTAATAGCTAAGGTCTTAGACTAGTACTCTGGCCTAATGGTTAAGGTCTTAACTCTTACTCTGGCCTAATAGCTAAGGTCCTAACTCTTACTCTTGCCTAATGGTTAAGGTCTTAACTGTTACTCTGGCCTAATAGCTAAGGTCTTAGACTCGTCTCTGGCCTAATGGTTAAGGTCTTAACTCTTACTCTGGCCTACTGGTTAAGGTCTTAACTCTTACTCTGGCCTAATAGCTAAGGTCTTAGACTCGTACTCTGACCTAATAGCTAAGGTCTTAACTCTTACTCTGGCCTACTGGTTAAGGTCTTAACTCTTACTCTGACCTAATATCTAAGGTCTTAGACTAGTACTCTGGTCTAATGGTTAAGGTCTTAACTCTTACTCTGGCCTACTGGTTAAGGTCTTAACACTTACTCCGGCCTACTGGTTAAGGTCTTAACTCTTACTCTGGCCTAAAAGCTAAGGTCTTAACTCTTACTCTGGCCTAATAGCTAAGGTCTTAACTCTCACTCTGGCCGAATAGCTAAGGTCTTAGACTCGTACTCTGACCTAATGGTTAAGGTCTTAACTCTTACTCTGGCCTAATAGCTAATGTCTTAGACTCGTACTCTGGCCTAATGATTAAGGTCTTAACTCTTACTCTTGCCTAATAGCTAAGGTCTTAGACTCGTACTCTGGCCTAATAGCCAAGGTCTTAACTCTTACTCTGGCCTACTGGTTAAGGTCTTAACTCTTACTCTGGCCTACTGGTTAAGGTCTTAACTCATACTCTGGCCTAATAGCTAAGCTCTTAGACTCGTACTCTGGCCTAATAGCTAAGGTCTTAACTCTTACTCTGGCCTAATAGCTAAGGTCTTAGACTCGTCTCTGGCCTAATGGTTAAGGTCTTAACTCTTACTCTGGCCTACTGGTTAAGGTCTTAACTCTTACTCTGGCCTAATAGCTAAGGTCTTAGACTCGTACTCTGGCCTAATAGCTAAGGTCTTAACTCTTACTCTGGCCTAATAGCTAAGGTCTTAGACTCGTACTCTGGCCTAATGGTTAAGGTCTTAACTCTTACTCTGGCCTACTGGTTAAGGTCTTAACTCTTACTCTGGCCTAATAAATAAGGTCTTAACTCTTACTCTGGCCTAATAGCTAAGGTCTTAACTCTTATTCTGGCCTAATAGCTAAGGTATTAGACTCGTACTCTGGCCTAATGGGTAAGGTCTTAAATCTTACTCTGGCCTAATAGCTAAGGTCTTAACTCTTACTCTTACTCTGGCCTAATAGCTAAGGTCTTAGACTCGTACTCTGGCCTAATAGCTAAGGTCTTAGACTTGTACTCTGGCCTACTGGTTAAGGTCTTAACTCTTACTCTGGCCAAATAGCCAAGGTCTTAGACTCATACTATGGCCTACAGGTTAAGGTCTTAACTCATACTCTGGCCTACAGGTTAAGGTCTTAACTCTTACTCTGGCCTACAGGTTAAGGTCTTAACTCTTACTATGGCCTCATGGTTAAGGTCTTAACTCTTACTCTGGCCTAATAGCTAAGGTCTTAACTCTTACTCTGGCCTAATAGCTAAGGCCTTAGACTCGTACTCTGGCCTACTAGTTAAGGTCTTAACTCTTACTCTGGCCTACTGGTTAAGGTCTTAACTCTTACTCTGGCCTAATAGCTAAGGTCTTAGACTCGTACTCTGGTCTAATAGCTAAGGTCTTAGACTCGTACTCTGGCCTACAGGTTAAGGTCTTAACTCTTACTCTGGCCTAATAGCTAAGGTCTTAACTCTTACTCTGGCCTAATAGCTAAGGTCTTAACTCTTACTCTGGCCGACTGGTTAAGGTCTTAACTCTTACTCTGGCCTACTGGTTAAGGTCTTAACTCTTACTCTGGCCTAATAGCTAAGGTCTTAGACTCATACGCTGGCCTACAGGTTAAGGTCTAAACTCTTACTCTGGCCTACTGGTTAAGGTCTTAACTCTTACTCTGGCCTAATAGCTAAGGTCTGAACTCTTACTCTGGCCTAATACCTAAGGTCTAAGACTCGTACTCTGGCCTACTGGTTAAGGTCTTAACGCTTACTCTGGCCTAATAGCTAAGGTCTTAACTCTTACTCTGGCCTAATAGCTAAGGTCTTAGACTCATACTCTGGCCTAATGGTTAAGGTCTTAACTCTTACTCTGGCCTACTTCTTAAGGTCTTAACTCTTACTCTGGCCTAATAGTTAAGGTCTTAATTCTTACTCTGGCCTACTCGTTAAGGTCTTAACTCTTACTCTGGCCTAATAGCTAAGGTCTTAGACTCGTACTCTGGCCTAATGGTTAAGGTCTTAACTCTTACTCTGGCCTAATAGCTAAGGTCTTAACTCTTACTCTGGCCTAATAGCTAAGGTCTTAGACTCGTACTATGGCCTACAGGTTAAGGTCTTAACTCTTACTCTGGCTTACAGGTTAAGGTCTTTACTCTTACTCTGGCCTAGTGGTTAAGGTCTTAACTCTTACTCTGGCCTAATAGCTAAGGTCTTAGACTTGTACTTTGGCCTAATGGTTAAGGTCTTAACTCGTACTCTGGCCTACTGGTTAAGCTCTTAACTCTTACTCTGGCCTAATAGATAAGGTCTTAGACTCGTACTCTGGCCTAATGGTTAGGGTCTTAACTCTTTCTCTGGCCTAATGGTTAATGTCTTAACTCTTACTCTGGCTTAATAGCTAAGATCTTAACTCTTACTCTGGCATAATAGCTAAGGTCTTAACTCTTACTCTGGCCTAATAGCTAAGGTCTTAACTATTACTCTGGCCTAATGGCTAAGGTATTAGACTCGTACACTGGCATACTGGTTAAGGTCTTAACTCTTACTCTGGCCTAATAGCAAAGGTCTTAACTCTTACTCTGGCCTACAGGTTAAGGTCTTAGACTCGTTCTCTGGCCTACTGGTTAAGGTCTTAACTCTTACTCTGGCCTACTGGTTAAGATCTTAACTCTTACTCTGGCCTAATAGCTAAGGTCTTAACTCTTACTCTGGCCTAATAGCTAAGGTCTTAGACTCGTACTCTGGCCTACTAGTTAAGGTCTTAACTCTTACTCTGGCCTACTGGTTAAGGTCTTAACTCTTACTCTGGCCTAATAGCTAAGGTCTTAGACTCGTACTCTGGCCTACTGGTTATGGTCTTAACTCTTACTCTGGCCTAATAGCTAAGGTCTTAGACTCGTACTCTGGCCTACAGGTTAAGGTCTTAACTCTTACTCTGGCCTAATAGCTAAGGTCTTAACTCTTACTCTGGCCTAATAGCTAAGGTCTTAACTCTTACTCTGGCCTACTGGTTAAGGTCTTAACTCTTACTCTGGCCTACTGGTTAAGGTCTTAACTCTTACTCTGGCCTAATAGCTAAGGTCTGAACTCTTACTCTGGCCTAATACCTAAGGTCTTAGACTCATACTCTGGCCTACTGGTTAAGGTCTTAACGCTTACTCTGGCCTAATAGCTAAGGTCTTAACTCTTACTCTGGCCTAATAGCTAAGGTCTTAATTCTTTCTCTGGCCTACTGGTTAAGGTCTTAACTCTTACTCTGGCCTAATAGCTAAGGTCTTAGACTCGTACTCTGGCCTAATGGTTAAGGTCTTAACTCTTACTCTGGCCTAATAGCTAAGGTCTTAACTCTTACTCTGGCCTAATAGCTAAGGTCTTAGACTCATACTATGGCCTACAGGTTACGGTCTTAACTCTTACTCTGGCTTACAGGTTAACGTCTTTACTCTTACTCTGGCATAGTGGTTAAGGTCTTACCTCTTACTCTGGCCTAATAGCTAAGGTCTTAGGCTCGTACTTTGGCCTAATGGTTAAGGTCTTAACTCTTACTCTGGCCTACTGGTTAAGGTCTTAACTCTTACTCTGGCCTAATAGCTAAGGTCTTAGACTCGTACTCTGGCCTACTGGTTAAGATCTTAACTCTTACTCTGGCCTACTGGTTAAGGTCTTAACTATTACTCTGGCCTAATAGCTAAGGTCCTAGACTCGTACTCTGGCCTACTGGTTAAAGTCTTAACTCTTACTCTGGCCTACTGGTGAAGATCTTAACACTTACTCTGGCCTAATAGCTAAGGTCTTAGACTCGTACTCTGGCCTACAGGTTAAGCTCTTAACTCTTACTCTGGCCTAATAGCTAAGGTCTTAGACTCGTACTCTGGCCTACAGGTTAAGGTCTTAACTCTTACTCTGGCCTACTGGTTAAAGTCTTAACTCTTACTCTGGCCTACTGGTTAAGGTCTTAACTCTTAAACTGGCCTAATAGCTAAGGTCTTAGACTCGTACTCTGGCCAAATAGCTAAGGTCTTAACTCTTACTCTTACTCTGGCCTAATAGCTAAGGTCTTAGACTCGTACTCTGGCCTAATAGCTAAGGTCTTAGACTTGTACTCTGGCCTACTGGTTAAGGTCTTAACTCTAACTCTGGCCAAATAGCCAAGGTCTTAGACTCATACTATGGCCTACAGGTTAAGGTCTTAACTCGTACTCTGGCCTACAGGTTAAGGTCTTAACTCTTACTCTGGCCTACAGGTTAAGGTCTTAACTCTTACTCTGGCCTCATGGTTAAGGTCTTAACTCTTACTCTGGCCTAATAGCTAAGGTCTTAACTCTTACTCTGGCCTAATAGCTAAGGCCTTAGACTGTTACTCTGGCCTACTAGTTAAGGTCTTAACTCTTACTCTGGCCTACTGGTTAAGGTCTTAACTCTTACTCTGGCATAATAGCTAAGGTCTTAGACTCGTACTCTGGCCTACTGGTTATGGTCTTAACTCTTACTCTGGCCTAATAGCTAAGGTCTTAGACTCGTACTCTGGTCTAATAGCTAAGGTCTTAGACTCGTACTCTGGCCTACAGGTTAAGGTCTTAACTCTTACTCTGGCCTAATAGCTAAGGTCTTAACTCTTACTCTGGCCTAATAGCTAAGGTCTTAACTCTTACTCTGGCCTACTGGTTAAGGTCTTAACTCTTACTCTGGCCTACTGGTTAAGGTCTTAACTCTTACTCTGGCCTAATAGCTAAGGTCTTAGACTCATACGCTGGCCTATAGGTTAAGGTCTAAACTCTTACTCTGGCCTACTGGTTAAGGTCTTAACTCTTACTCTGGCCTAATAGCTAAGGTCTGAACTCTTACTCTGGCCTAATACCTAAGGTCTTAGACTCGTACTCTGGCCTACTGGTTAAGGTCTTAACGCTTACTCTGGCCTAATAGCTAAGGTCTTAACTCTTACTCTGGCCTAATAGCTAAGGTCTTAGACTCGTACTCTGGCCTAATGGTTAAGGTCTTAACTCTTACTCTGGCCTACTTCTTAAGGTCTTAACTCTTACTCTGGCCTAATAGCTAAGGTCTTAATTCTTACTCTGGCCTACTCGTTAAGGTCTTAACTCTTACTCTGGCCTAATAGCTAAGGTCTTAATTCTTACTCTGGCCTACAGGTTAAGGTCTTAACTCTTACTCTGGCCTAATAGCTAAGGTCTTAACTCTTACTCTGGCCTAATAGCTAAGGTCTTAACTCTTACTCTGGCCTACTGGTTAAGGTCTTAACTCTTACTCTGGCCTACTGGTTAAGGTCTTAACTCTTACTCTGGCCTAATAGCTAAGGTCTGAACTCTTACTCTGGCCTAATACCTAAGGTCTTAGACTCATACTCTGGCCTACTGGTTAAGGTCTTAACGCTTACTCTGGCCTAATAGCTAAGGTCTTAACTCTTACTCTGGCCTAATAGCTAAGGTCTTAATTCTTTCTCTGGCCTACTGGTTAAGGTCTTAACTCTTACTCTGGCCTAATAGCTAAGGTCTTAGACTCGTACTCTGGCCTAATGGTTAAGGTCTTAACTCTTACTCTGGCCTAATAGCTAAGGTCTTAACTCTTACTCTGGCCTAATAGCTAAGGTCTTAGACTCGTACTATGGCCTACAGGTTAAGGTCTTAACACTTACTCTGGTTTACAGGTTAAGGTCTTTACTCTTACTCTGGCCTAGTGGTTAAGGTCTTAACTCTTACTCTGGCCTAATAGCTAAGGTCTTAGACTTGTACTTTGGCCTAATGGTTAAGGTCTTAACTCTTACTCTGGCCTACTGGTTAAGGTCTTAACTCTTACTCTGGCCTAATAGCTAAGGTCTTAGACTCGTACTCTGGCCTACTGGTTAAGATCTTAACTCTTACTTTGGCCTACTGGTTAAGGTCTTAACTCTTACTCTGGCCTAATAGCTAAGGTCTTAGACTCGTACTCTGGCCTACTGGTTAAGCTCTTAACTCTTACTCTGGCCTAATAGATAAGGTCTTAGACTCGTACTCTGGCCTAATGGTTAAGGTCTTAACTCTTACTCTGGCCTAATGGTTAATGTCTTAACTCTTACTCTGGCTTAATAGCTAAGATCTTAACTCTTACTCTGGCATAATAGCTAAGGTCTTAACTCTTACTCTGGCCTAATAGCTAAGGTCTTAACTATTACTCTGGCCTAATAGCTAAGGTATTAGACTCGTACACTGGCCTACTGGTTAAGGTCTTAACTCTTACTCTGGCCTAATAGCAAAGGTCTTAACTCTTACTCTGGCCTACAGGTTAAGGTCTTAGACTCGTTCTCTGGCCTACTGGTTAAGGTCTTAACTCTTACTCTGGCCTACTGGTTAAGATCTTAACTCTTACTCTGGACTAATAGCTAAGGTCTTAACTCTTACTCTGGCCTAATAGCTAAGGTCTTAGACTCGTACTCTGGCCTACTAGTTAAAGTCTTAACTCTTACTCTGGCCTACTGGTTAAGGTCTCAACTCTTACTCGGGCCTAATAGCTAAGGTCTTAGACTCATACGCTGGCCTACAGGTTAAGGTCTTAACTCTTACTCTGGCCTACTGGTTAAGGTCTTAACTCTTACTCTGGCCTAATAGCTAAGGTCTTAGACTCGTACTCTGGCCTACTGGTTAAGATCTTAACTCTTACTTTGGCCTACTGGTTAAGGTCATAACTCTTACTCTGGCCTAATAGCTAAGGTCTTAACTCTTACTCTGGCCTACTGGTTAAGGTCTTAACTCTTACTCTGGCCTACTGGTTAAGGTCTTAACTCTTACTCTGGCCTAATAGCTAAGGTCTTAGACTCATACGCTGGCCTATAGGTTAAGGTCTAAACTCTTACTCTGGCCTACTGGTTAAGGTCTTAACTCTTACTCTGGCCTAATAGCTAAGGTCTGAACTCTTACTCTGGCCTAATACCTAAGGTCTTAGACTCGTACTCTGGCCTACTGGTTAAGGTCTTAACGCTTACTCTGGCCTAATAGCTAAGGTCTTAACTCTTACTCTGGCCTAATAGCTAAGGTCTTAGACTCGTACTCTGGCCTAATGGTTAAGGTCTTAACTCTTACTCTGGCCTACTTCTTAAGGTCTTAACTCTTACTCTGGCCTAATAGCTAAGGTCTTAATTCTTACTCTGGCCTACTCGTTAAGGTGTTAACTCTTACTCTGGCCTAATAGCTAAGGTCTTAGACTCGTACTCTGGCCTAATGGTTAAGGTCTTAACTCTTACTCTGGCCTAATAGCTAAGGTCTTAACTCTTACTCTGGCCTAATAGCTAAGGTCTTAGACTCGTACTATGGCCTACAGGTTAAGGTCTTAACACTTACTCTGGTTTACAGGTTAAGGTCTTTACTCTTACTCTGGCCTAGTGGTTAAGGTCTTAACTCTTACTCTGGCCTAATAGCTAAGGTCTTAGACTTGTACTTTGGCCTAATGGTTAAGGTCTTAACTCTTACTCTGGCCTACTGGTTAAGGTCTTAACTCTTACTCTGGCCTAATAGCTAAGGTCTTAGACTCGTACTCTGGCCTACTGGTTAAGATCTTAACTCTTACTTTGGCCTACTGGTTAAGGTCTTAACTCTTACTCTGGCCTAATAGCTAAGGTCTTAGACTCGTACTCTGGCCTACTGGTTAAGCTCTTAACTCTTACTCTGGCCTAATAGATAAGGTCTTAGACTCGTACTCTGGCCTAATGGTTAAGGTCTTAACTCTTACTCTGGCCTAATGGTTAATGTCTTAACTCTTACTCTGGCTTAATAGCTAAGATCTTAACTCTTACTCTGGCATAATAGCTAAGGTCTTAACTCTTACTCTGGCCTAATAGCTAAGGTCTTAACTATTACTCTGGCCTAATAGCTAAGGTATTAGACTCGTACACTGGCCTACTGGTTAAGGTCTTAACTCTTACTCTGGCCTAATAGCAAAGGTCTTAACTCTTACTCTGGCCTACAGGTTAAGGTCTTAGACTCGTTCTCTGGCCTACTGGTTAAGATCTTAACTCTTACTCTGGCCTAATAGCTAAGGTCTTAACTCTTACTCTGGCCTAATAGCTAAGGTCTTAGACTCGTACTCTGGCCTACTAGTTAAGGTCTTAACTCTTACTCTGGCCTACTGGTTAAGGTCTTGACTCTTACTCTGGCCTAATAGCTAAGGTCTTAGACTCGTACTCTGGCCTACTGGTTATGGTCTTAACTCTTACTCTGGCCTAATAGCTACGGTCTTAGACTCGTACTCTGGCCTACAGGTTAAGGTCTTAACTCTTACTCTGGCCTAATAGCTAAGGTCTTAACTCTTACTCTGGCCTAATAGCTAAGGTCTTAACTCTTACTCTGGCCTACTGCTTAAGGTCTTAACTCTTACTCTGGCCTACTTCTTAAGGTCTTAACTCTTACTCTGGCCTAATAGCTAAGGTCTTAATTCTTACTCTGGCCTACTGGTTAAGGTCTTAACTCTTACTCTGGCCTAATAGCTAAGGTCTTAGACTCGTACTCTGGCCTAATGGTTAAGGTCTTAACTCTTACTCTGGCCTAATAGCTAAGGTCTTAACTCTTACTCTGGCCTAATAGCTAAGGTCTTAGACTCATACTATGGCCTACAGGTTACGGTCTTAACTCTTACTCTGGCTTACAGGTTAACGTCTTTACTCTTACTCTGGTATAGTGGTTAAGGTCTTACCTCTTACTCTGGCCTAATAGCTAAGGTCTTAGACTCGTACTTTGGCCTAATGGTTAAGGTCTTAACTCTTACTCTGGCCTACTGGTTAAGGTCTTAACTCTTACTCTGGCCTAATAGCTAAGGTCTTAGACTCGTACTCTGGCCTACTGGTTAAGATCTTAACTCTTACTCTGGCCTACTGGTTAAGGTCTTAACTATTACTCTGGCCTAATAGCTAAGGTCTTAGACTCGTACTCTGGCCTACTGGTTAAAGTCTTAACTCTTACTCTGGCCTCCTGGTTAAGATCTTAACACTTACTCTGGCCTAATGGTTAAGGTCTTAACTCTTACTCTGGCCTACTGGTTAAGGTCTTAACACTTACTCTGGCCTAATAGCTAAGGTCTTAGACTCGTACTCTGGCTTACTAGTTAAGGTCTTAACTCTCACTCTGGCCTACTGGTTAAGGTCTTAACTCTTACTCTGGCCTAATAGCTAAGGTCTTAACTCTTACTCTGGCCTAATAGCTAAGGTCTTAACTCTTACTCTGGCCTAATAGCTAAGGTCTTAGACTCGTACTCTGGCCTACTGGTTAAGGTCTTACCTCTTACTCTGGCCTACTGGTTAAGGTCTTAACTCTTACTCTGGCCTAATAGCCAAGGTCTTGACTCTTACTCTGGCCTAATAGCTAAGGTCTTAGACTTGTACTATGGCCTACTGGTTAAGGTCTTAACTCTTACTCTGGCCTACTGGTTAAGGTCTTAACTCTTACTCTGGCCTAATAGGTAAGGTCTTAACTCTTACTCTGGCCTAATAGCTAAGGTCTTAGACTCGTACTCTTGCCTAATAGCTAAGGTCTTAACTCTTACTCTGGCCTAATAGCTAAGGTCTTAGACTCACACTCTGGCCTACTGGTTAAGGTCTTAACTCTTACTCTGGGCTACTGGTTAAGGTCTTAACTCTTACTCTGGCCTAATAGCTAAGGTCTTAGACTCGTACTCTGGCCTAATGGTTAAGGTTTTAACTCTTACTCTGGCCTAATAGCTAAGGTCTTAACTCTTACTCTGGCCTAATAGCTAATGTCTTAGACTCGTACTATGGCCTACAGGTTAAGGTCTTAACTCTTACTCTGGCTTACAGGTTAACGTCTTTACTCTTACTCTAGCCTAGTGGTTAAGGTCTTGACTCTTACTCTGGCCTAATAGCTAAGGTCTTAGACTCGTACTTTGGCCTAATGGTTAAGGTCTTAACTCTTACTCTGGCCTACTGGTTAAGGTCTTAACTCTTACTCTGGCCTAATAGCTAAGGTCTTAGACTCGTACTCTGGCCTACTGGTTAAGATCTTAACTCTTACTCTGGCCTACTGGTTAAGGTCTTAACTCTTACTCTGGCCTACTGGTTAAGGTCTTAACTCTTACTCTGGCCTAATAGCTAAGGTCTTAGACTCGTATCCTGGTCTAATAGCTAAGGTCTTAGACTAGTACTCTGGCCTACAGGTTAAGGTCTTAACTCTTACTCTGGTCTAATAGCTAAGGTCTTAACTCTTACTCTGGCCTAATAGCTAAGGTCTTAACTCTTACTCTGGCCTACTGGTTAAGGTCTTAACTCTTACTCTGGCCTACATCTTAAGGTCTTAACTCTTACTCTGGCCTAATAGCTAAGGTCTTAGACTCATACGCTGGCCTACAGGTTAAGGTCTTAACTCTTTCTCTGGCCTACTGGTTAAGGTCTTAACTCTTACTCTGGCCTAATAGCTAAGGTCTTAGACTCGTACTCTGGCCTACTGGTTAAGATCTTAACTCTTACTTTGGCCAACTGGTTAAGGTCTTAACACTTACTCTGGCCTAATAGCTAAGGTCTTAGACTCATACTCTGGCCTAATGGTTAAGGTCTTAATTCTTACTCTGGCCTACTGGTTAAGGTCTTAACTCTTACTCTGGCCTAATAGCTAAGGTCTTAGACTCGTACTCTGGCCTAATGGTTAAGGTTTTAACTCTTACTCTGGCCTAATAGCTAAGGTCTTAACTCTTACTCTGGCCTAATAGCTAATGTCTTAGACTCGTACTATGGCCTACAGGTTAAGGTCTTAACTCTTACTCTGGCTTACAGGTTAACGTCTTTACTCTTACTCTGGCCTAGTGGTTAAGGTCTTAACCCTTACTCTGGCCTAATAGCTAAGGTCTTAGACTCGTACTTTGGCCTAATGGTTAAGGTCTTAACTCTTACTCTGGCCTACTGGTTAAGGTCTTAACTCTTACTCTGGCCTAATAGCTAACGTCTTAGACTCGTACTCTGACCTACTGGTTAAGATCTTAACTCTTACTCTGGCCTACTGGTTAAGGTCTTAACTCTTACTCGGGCCTAATAGCTAAGGTCTTAGACTCATACGCTGGCCTACAGGTTAAGGTCTTAACTCTTACTCTGGCCTACTGGTTAAGGTCTTAACTCTTACTCTGGCCTAATAGCTAAGGTCTTAGACTCGTACTCTGGCCTACTGGTTAAGATCTTAACTCTTACTTTGGCCTACTGGTTAAGGTCTTAACTCTTACTCTGGCCTAATAGCTAAGGTCTTAGACTCGTACTCTGGCCTAATGGTTAAGGTCTTAATTCTTACTCTGGCCTACTGGTTAAGGTCTTAACTCTTACTCTGGCCTAATAGCTAAGGTCTTAGACTCGTACTCTGGCCTAATGGTTAAGGTTTTAACTCTTACTCTGGCCTAATAGCTAAGGTCTTAACTCTTACTCTGGCCTAATAGCTAATGTCTTAGACTCGTACTATGGCCTACAGGTTAAGGTCTTAACTCTTACTCTGGCTTACAGGTTAACGTCTTTACTCTTACTCTGGCCTAGTGGTTAAGGTCTTAACCCTTACTCTGGCCTAATAGCTAAGGTCTTAGACTCGTACTTTGGCCTAATGGTTAAGGTCTTAACTCTTACTCTGGCCTACTGGTTAAGGTCTTAACTCTTACTCTGGCCTAATAGCTAAGGTCTTAGACTCGTACTCTGACCTACTGGTTAATATCTTAACTCTTACTCTGGCCTACTGGTTAAGGTCTTAACTCTTACTCTGGCCTAATAGCTAATGTCTTAACTCTTACTCTGGCCTAATAGCTACTGTCTTAGACTCGTATTCTGGCCTACTGGTTAAGGTCTTACCTCTTACTCTGGCCTACTGGTTAAGGTCTTAACTCTTACTCTGGCCTAATAGCCAAGGTCTTAACTCTTACTCTGGCCTAATAGCTAAGGTTTTAGACTTGTACTATGGCCTACTGGTTAAGGTCTTAACTCTTACTCTGGCCTACTGGTTAAGGTCTTAAGTCTTACTCTGGCCTAATAGCTAAGGTCTTAACTCTTACTCTGGCCTAATAGCTAAGGTCTTAGACTCGTACTCTGGCCTACTAGTTAAGGTCTTAACTCTTACTCTGGCCTACTGGTTAAGGTCTTAACTCTTACTCTGGCCTAATAGCTAAGGTCTTAGACTCGTACTCTGGCCTACTGGTTATGGTCTTAAATCTTACTCTGGCCTAATAGCTAAGGTCTTAGACTCGTACTCTGGTCCAATAGCTAAGGTCTTAGACTCGTACTCTGGCCTACCGGTTAAGGTCTTAACTCTTACTCTGGCCTAATAGCTAAGGTCTTAACTCTTACTCTGGACTTATAGCTAAGGTCTTAACTCTTACTCTGGCTCAAAAGCTAAGGTCTTAGACTTGTACTATGGCCTACAGGTTAAGGTCTTAACTCTTACTCTGGCCTACTGGCCTAATGGTTAAGGTCTTAACTCTTACTCAGGCCTACTGGTTAAGGTCTTAACTCTTACTCTGGCCAACTGGTTAAAGTCTTAACTCTTACTCTGGCCTACTGGTTAAGGTCTTAACTCTTAAACTGGCCTAATAGCCAAGGTCTTAGACTCGTACTCTGGCCTAATAGCTAAGGTCTTAGACTCGTATCCTGGTCTAATAGCTAAGGTCTTAGGCTCGTACTCTGGCCTACAGGTTAAGGTCTTAACTCTTACTCTGGCCTAATAGCTAAGGTCTTAACTCTTACTCTGGCCTACTGGTTAAGGTCTTAACTCTTACTCTGGCCTACATCTTAAGGTCTTAACTCTTACTCTGGCCTAATAGCTAAGGTCTTAGACTCATACCCTGGCCTACAGGTTAAGGTCTTAACTCTTACTCTGGCCTACTGGTTAAGGTCTTAACTCTTACTCTGGCCTAATAGCTAAGGTCTTAGACTCGTACTCTGGCCTACTGGTTAAGATCTTAACTCTTACTTTGGCCTACTGGTTAAGGTCTTAACTCTTACTCTGGCCTAATAGCTAAGGTCTTAGACTCATACTCTGGCCTAATGGTTAAGGTCTTAATTCTTACTCTGGCCTACTGGTTAAGGTCTTAACTCTTACTCTGGCCTAATAGCTAAGGTCTTAGACTCGTACTCTGGCCTAATGGTTAAGGTTTTAACTCTTACTCTGGCCTAATAGCTAAGGTCTTAACTCTTACTCTGGCCTAATAGCTAATGTCTTAGACTCGTACTATGGCCTACAGGTTAAGGTCTTAACTCTTACTCTTGCTTACAGGTTAACGTCTTTACTCTTACTCTGGCCTAGTGGTTAAGGTCTTAACCCTTACTCTGGCCTAATAGCTAAGGTCTTAGACTCGTACTTTGGCCTAATGGTTAAGGTCTTAACTCTTACTCTGGCCTACTGGTTAAGGTCTTAACTCTTACTCTGGCCTAATAGCTAAGGTCTTAGACTCGTACTCTGACCTACTGGTTAAGATCTTAACTCTTACTCTGGCCTACTGGTTAAGGTCTCAACTCTTACTCGGGCCTAATAGCTAAGGTCTTAGACTCATACGCTGGCCTACAGGTTAAGGTCTTAACTCTTACTCTGGCCTACTGGTTAAGGTCTTAACTCTTACTCTGGCCTAATAGCTAAGGTCTTAGACTCGTACTCTGGCCTACTGGTTAAGATCTTAACTCTTACTTTGGCCTACTGGTTAAGGTCATAACTCTTACACTGACCTAATAGCTAAGGTCTAAGACTCGTACTCTGGCCTAATGGTTAAGGTCTTAATTCTTACTCTGGCCTACTGGTTAAGGTCTTAACTCTTACTCTGGCCTAATAGCTAAGGTCTTAGACTCGTACTCTGGCCTAATGGTTAAGGTTTTAACTCTTACTCTGGCCTAATAGCTAAGGTCTTAACTCTTACTCTGGCCTAATAGCTAATGTCTTAGACTTGTACTATGGCCTACAGGTTAAGGTCTTAACTCTTACTCTGGCTTACAGGTTAACGTCTTTACTCTTACTCTGGCCTAGTGGTTAAGGTCTTAACCCTTACTCTGGCCTAATAGCTAAGGTCTTAGACTCGTACTTTGGCCTAATGGTTAAGGTCTTAACTCTTACTCTGACCTACTGGTTAAGGTCTTAACTCTTACTCTGGCCTAATAGCTAAGGTCTTAGACTCATACTCTGACCTACTGGTTAAGATCTTAACTCTTACTCTGGCCTACTGGTTAAGGTCTTAACTCCTACTCGGGCCTAATAGCAAAGGTCTTAGACTCGTACTCTGGCCTACTGGTTAAAGTCTTAACTCTTACTCTGGCCTACTGGTTAAGATCTTAACACTTACTCTGGCCTAATAGCTAAGGTCTTAGACTCGTACTCTGGCCTACTGGTTAAGCTCTTAACTCTTACTCTGGCCTAATAGATAAGGTCTTAGACTCGTACTCTGGCCTAATGGTTAAGGTCTTAACTCTTACTCTGGCCTACTGGTTAAGGTCTTAACTCTTACTCTGGCCTACTAGTTAAGGTCTTAACTCTTACTCTGGCCTAATAGCTAAGGTCTTAGACTCGTACTCTGGCCTAATGGTTAAGGTCTTAACTCTTACTTTGGCCTACTGGTTAAGGTCTTAACTCTTACTCTGGCCTAATAGCTAAGGTCTTAGACTCGTACTCTGGCTTACTGGTTAAGGTCTTAACTCTTACTCTGGCCTACTGGTTAAGGTCTTAACTCTTACTCTGGCCTAATAGCTAAGGTCTTAACTCTTACTCTGGCCTAATAGCTAATGTCTTAACTCTTACTCTGGCCTAATAGCTACTGTCTTAGACTCGTACTCTGGCCTACTGGTTAAGGTCTTACCTCTTACTCTGGCCTACTGGTTAAGGTCTTAACTCTTACTCTGGCCTAATAGCCAAGGTCTTAACTCTTACTCTGGCCTAATAGCTAAGGTTTTAGACTTGTACTATGGCCTACTGGTTAAGGTCTTAACTCTTACTCTGGCCTACTGGTTAAGGTCTTAAGTCTTACTCTGGCCTAATAGCTAAGGTCTTAACTCTTACTCTGGCCTAATAGCTAAGGTCTTAGACTCGTACTCTGGCCTACTAGTTAAGGTCTTAACTCTTACTCTGGCCTACTGGTTAAGGTCTTAACTCTTACTCTGGCCTAATAGCTAAGGTCTTAGACTCGTACTCTGGCCTACTGGTTATGGTCTTAACTCTTACTCTGGCCTAATAGCTAAGGTCTTAGACTCGTACTCTGGTCCAATAGCTAAGGTCTTCGACTCGTACTCTGGCCTACCGGTTAAGGTCTTAACTCTTACTCTGGCCTAATAGCTAAGGTCTTAACTCTTACTCTGGACTAATAGCTAAGGTCTTAACTCTTACTCTGGCTCAAAAGCTAAGGTCTTAGACTCGTACTATGGCCTACAGGTTAAGGTCTTAACTCTTACTCTGGCCTACTGGCCTAATGGTTAAGGTCTTAACTCTTACTCAGGCCTACTGGTTAAGGTCTTAACTCTTACTCTGGCCTAATAGCTAAGGTCTTAGACTCGTACTCTGGCCTACAGGTTAAGGTCTTAACTCTTACTCTGGCCTACTGGTTAAAGTCTTAACTCTTACTCTGGCCTACTGGTTAAGGTCTTAACTCTTAAACTGGCCTAATAGCCAAGGTCTTAGACTCGTACTCTGGCCTAATAGCTAAGGTCTTAACTCTTACTCTTACTCTGGCCTAATAGCTAAGGTCTTAGACTCGTACTCTGGCCTAATAGCTAAGGTCTTAGACTTGTACTCTGGCCTACTGGTTAAGGTCTTAACTCTTACTCTGGCCAAATAGCCAAGGTCTTAGACTCATACTATGGCCTACAGGTTAAGGTCTTAACTCGTACTCTGGCCTACAGGTTAAGGTCTTAACTCTTACTCTGGCCTACAGGTTAAGGTCTTAACTCTTACTCTGGCCTCATGGTTAAGGTCTTAACTCTTACTCTGGCCTAATAGCTAAGGTCTTAACTCTTACTCTGGCCTAATAGCTAAGGCCTTAGACTCGTACTCTGGCCTACAAGTTAAGGTCTTAACTCTTACTCTGGCCTACTGGTTAAGGTCTTAACTCTTACTCTGGCATAATAGCTAAGGTCTTAGACTCGTACACTGGCCTACTGGTTATGGTCTTAACTCTTACTCTGGCCTAATAGCTAAGGTCTTAGACTCGTACTCTGGTCTAATAGCTAAGGTCTTAGACTCGTACTCTGGCCTACAGGTTAAGGTCTTAACTCTTACTCTGGCCTAATAGCTAAGGTCTTAACTCTTACTCTGGCCTAATAGCTAAGGTCTTAACTCTTACTCTGGCCTACTGGTTAAGGTCTTAACTCTTACTCTGGCCTACTGGTTAAGGTCTTAACTCTTACTCTGGCCTAATAGCTAAGGTCTTAGACTCATACGCTGGCCTACAGGTTAAGGTCTAAACTCTTACTCTGGCCTACTGGTTAAGGTCTTAACGCTTACTCTGGCCTAATAGCTAAGGTCTTAACTCTTACTCTGGCCTAATAGCTAAGGTCTTAGACTCATACTCTGGCCTAATGGTTAAGGTCTTAACTCTTACTCTGGCCTACTTCTTAAGGTCTTAACTCTTACTCTGGCCTAATAGCTAAGGTCTTAATTCTTACTCTGGCCTACTCGTTAAGGTCTTAACTCTTACTCTGGCCTAATAGCTAAGGACTTAGACTCGTACTCTGGCCTAATGGTTAAGGTCTTAACTCTTACTCTGGCCTAATAGCTAAGGTCTTAACTCTTACTCTGGCCTAATAGCTAAGGTCTTAGACTCGTACTATGGCCTACAGGTTAAGGTCTTAACTCTTACTCTGGCTTACAGGTTAAGGTCTTTACTCTTACTCTGGCCTAGTGGTTAAGGTCTTAACTCTTACTCTGGCCTAATAGCTAAGGTCTTAGACTTGTACTTTGGCCTAATGGTTAAGGTCTTAACTCGTACTCTGGCCTACTGGTTAAGCTCTTAACTATTACTCTGGCCTAATAGATAAGGTCTTAGACTCGTACTCTGGCCTAATGGTTAAGGTCTTAACTCTTACTCTTGCCTAATGGTTAATGTCTTAACTCTTACTCTGGCTTAATAGCTAAGATCTTAACTCTTACTCTGGCATAATAGCTAAGGTCTTAACTCTTACTCTGGCCTAATAGCTAAGGTCTTAACTATTACTCTGGCCTAATGGCTAAGGTATTAGACCTGTACACTGGCCTACTGGTTAAGGTCTTAACTCTTACTCTGGCCTAATAGCAAAGGTCTTAACTCTTACTCTGGCCTACAGGTTAAGGTCTTAGACTCGTTCTCTGGCCTACTGGTTAAGGTCTTAACTCTTACTCTGGCCTACTGGTTAAGATCTTAACTCTTACTCTGGCCTAATAGCTAAGGTCTTAACTCTTACTCTGGCCTAATAGCTAAGGTCTTAGACTCGTACTCTGGCCTACTAGTTAAGGTCTTAACTCTTACTCTGGCCTACTGGTTAAGGTCTTAACTCTTACTCTGGCCTAATAGCGAAGGTCTTAGACTCGTACTCTGGCCTACTGGTTATGGTCTTAACTCTTACTCTGGCCTAATAGCTAAGGTCTTAGACTCGTACTCTGGCCTACAGGTTAAGGTCTTAACTCTTACTCTGGCCTAATAGCTAAGGTCTTAACTCTTACTCTGTTCTAATAGCTAAGGTCTTAACTCTTACTCTGGCCTACTGGTTAAGGTCTTAACTCTTACTCTGGCCTACTGGTTAAGGTCTTAACTCTTACTCTGGCCTAATAGCTAAGGTCTTAGACTCATACGCTGGCCTACAGATTAAGGTCTTAACTCTTACTCTGGCCTACTGGTTAAGGTCTTAACTCTTACTCTGGCTTAATAGCTAAGGTCTGAACTCTTACTCTGGCCTAATACCTAAGGTCTTAGACTCATACTCTGGCCTACTGGTTAAGGTCTTAACGCTTACTCTGGCCTAATAGCTAAGGTCTTAACTCTTACTCTGGCCTAATAGCTAAGGTCTTAGACTCGTACTCTGGCCTAATGGTTAAGGTCTTAACTCTTACTCTGGCTTACTTCTTAAGGTCTTAACTCTTACTCTGGCCTAATAGCTAAGGTCTTAATTCTTCCTCTGGCCTACTGGTTAAGGTCTTAACTCTTACTCTGGCCTAATAGCTAAGGTCTTAGACTCGTACTCTGGCCTAATGGTTAAGGTCTTAACTCTTACTCTGGCCTAACAGCTAAGGTCTTAACTCTTACTCTGGCCTAATAGCTAAGGTCTTAGATTCATACTATGGCCTACAGGTTACGGTCTTAACTCTTACTCTGGCTTACAGGTTAACGTCTTTACTCTTACTCTGGCATAGTGGTTAAGGTCTTACCTCTTACTCTGGCCTAATAGCTAAGGTCTTAGACTCGTACTCTGGCCTACTGGTTAAGATCTTAACTCTTACTCTGGCCTACTGGTTAAGGTCTTAACTATTACTCTGGCCTAATAGCTAAGGTCTTAGACTCGTACTCTGGCCTACTGGTTAAAGTCTTAACTCTTACTCTGGCCTACTGGTGAAGATCTTAACACTTACTCTGGCCTAATAGCTAAGGTCTTAGACTCGTACTCTGGCCTACAGGTTAAGCTCTTAACTCTTACTCTGGCCTAATAGCTAAGGTCTTAGACTCGGACTCTGGCCTAATGGTTAAGGTCTTAACTCTTACTCTGGCCTACTGGTTAAGGTCTTAACACTTACTCTGGCCTAATAGCTAAGGTCTTAGACTCGTACTCTGGCTTACTAGTTCAGGTCTTAACTCTTACTCTGGCCTACTGGTTAAGGTCTTAACTCTTACTCTGGCCTAATAGCTAAGGTCTTAACTCTTACTCTGGCCTAATAGCTAAGGTCTTAACTCTTACTCTGGCCTAATAGCTAAGGTCTTAGACTCGTACTCTGGCCTACTGGTTAAGGTCTTACCTCTTACTCTGGCCTACTGGTTAAGGTCTTAACTCTTACTCTGGCCTAATAGCCAAGGTCTTGACTCTTACTCTGGCCTAATAGCTAAGGTCTTAGACTTGTACTATGGCCTACTGGTTAAGGTCTTAACTCTTACTCTGGCCTACTGGTTAAGGTCTTAACTCTTACTCTGGCCTAATAGCTAAGGTCTTAACTCTTACTCTGGCCTAATAGCTAAGGTCTTAGACTCGTACTCTGGCCTACAGGTTAAGGTCTTAACTCTTCCTCTGGCCTACTGGTTAAAGTCTTAACTCTTACTCTGGCCTACTGGTTAGGGTCTTAACTTTTAAACTGGCCTAATAGCTAAGGTCTTAGACTCGTACTCTGGCCTAATAGGTAAGGTCTTAACTCTTACTCTGGCCTAATAGCTAAGGTCTTAGACTCGTACTCTTGCCTAATAGCTAAGGTCTTAACTCTTACTCTGGCCTAATAGCTAAGGTCTTAGACTCACACTCTGGCCTACTGGTTAAGGTCTTAACTCTTACTCTGGCCTACTGGTTAAGGTCTTAACTCTTACTCTGGCCTAATAGCTAAGGTCTTAGACTCGTACTCTGGCCTAATGGTTAAGGTTTTAACTCTTACTCTGGCCTAATAGCAAAGGTCTTAACTCTTACTCTGGCCTAATAGCTAATGTCTTAGACTCGTACTATGGCCTACAGGTTAAGGTCTTAACTCTTACTCTGGCTTACAGGTTAACGTCTTTACTCTTACTCTAGCCTAGTGGTTAAGGTCTTAACTCTTACTCTGGCCTAATAGCTAAGGTCTTAGACTCGTACTTTGGCCTAATGGTTAAGGTCTTAACTCTTACTCTGGCCTACTGGTTAAGGTCTTAACTCTTACTCTGGCCTACTGGTTAAGGTCTTAACTCTTACTCTGGCCTAATAGCAAAGGTCTTAGACTCGTACTCTGGCCTACTGGTTAAAGTCTTAACTCTTACTCTGGCTTACTGGTTAAGATCTTAACACTTACTCTGGCCTAATAGCTAAGGTCTTAGACTCGTACTCTGGCCTACTGGTTAAGCTCTTAACTCTTACTCTGGCCTAATAGATAAGGTCTTAGACTCGTTCTCTTGCCTAATGGTTAAGGTCTTAACTCTTACTCTGGCCTACTGGTTAAGGTCTTAACTCTTACTCTGGCCTACTAGTTAAGGGCTTAACTCTTACTCTGGCCTAATAGCTAAGGTCTTAGACTCGTACTCTGATCTAATGGTTAAGGTCTTAACTCTTACTCTGGCCTACTGGTTAAGGTCTTAACTCTTACTCTGGCCTAATAGCTAAGGTCTTAACTCTTACTCTGGCCTAATAGCTAAGGTCTTAACTCTTACTCTGGCCTACTGGTTAAGGTCTTAACTCTTACTCTGGCCTACTGGTTAAGGTCTTAACTCTTACTCTGGCCTAATAGCTAAGGTCTTAGACTCGTATCCTGGTCTAATAGCTAAGGTCTTAGACTCGTACTCTGGCCTACTGGTTAAGCTCTTAACTCTTACTCTGGCCCAATAGATAAGGTCTTAGACTCGTTCTCTTGCCTAATGGTTAAGGTCTTACCTCTTACTCTGGCCTACTGGTTAAGGTCTTAACTCTTACTCTGGCCTACTAGTTAAGGGCTTAACTCTTACTCTGGCCTAATAGCTAAGGTCTTAGACTTGTACTCTGGCCTACTGGTTAAGGTCTTAACTCTTACTCAGGCCTACTGGTTAAGGTCTTAACTCTTACTCTGGCCTAATAGCTAAGGTCTTAGACTCGTACTCTGGCCTAGAGGTTAAGGTCTTAACTCTTACTCTGGCCTACTGGTTAAAGTCTTAACTCTTACTCTGGCCTACTGGTTAAGGTCTTAACTCTTAAACTGGCCTAATAGCTAAGGTCTTAGACTCGTACTCTGGCCTAATAGCTAAGGTCTTAACTCTTACTCTTACTCTGGCCTAATAGCTAAGGTCTTAGACTCGTATTCTGGCCTAATAGCTAAGGTCTTAGACTTGTACTCTGGCCTACTGGTTAAGGTCTTAACTCTTACTCTGGCCAAATAGCCAAGGTCTTAGACTCATACTATGGCCTACAGGTTAAGGTCTTAACTCATACTCTGGCCTACAGGTTAAGGTCTTAACTCTTACTCTGGCCTACAGGTTAAGGTCTTAACTCTTACTCTGGCCTCATGGTTAAGGTCTTAACTCTTACTCTGGCCTAATAGCTAAGGTCTTAACTCTTACTCTGGCCTAATAGCTAAGGCCTTAGACTCGTACTCTGGCCTACTAGTTAAGGTCTTAACTCTTACTCTGGCCTACTGGTTAAGGTCTTAACTCTTACTCTGGCATAATAGCTAAGGTCTTAGACTCGTACTCTGGCCTACTGGTTATGGTCTTAACTCTTACTCTGGCCTAATAGCTAAGGTCTTAGACTCGTACTCTGGTCTAATAGCTAAGGTCTTAGACTCGTACTCTGGCCTACAGGTTAAGGTCTTAACTCTTACTCTGGCCTAATAGCTAAGGTCTTAACTCTTACTCTGGCCTAATAGCTAAGGTCTTAACTCTTACTCTGGCCTACTGGTTAAGGTCTTAACTCTTACTCTGGCCTACTGGTTAAGGTCTTAACTCTTACTCTGACCTAATAGCTAAGGTCTTAGACTCATACGCTGGCCTACAGGTTAAGGTCTAAACTCTTACTCTGCCCTACTGGTTAAGGTCTTAACTCTTACTCTGGCCTAATAGCTAAGGTCTGAACTCTTACTCTGGCCTAATACCTAAGGTCTAAGACTCGTACTCTGGCCTACTGGTTAAGGTCTTAACGCTTACTCTGGCCTAATAGCTAAGGTCTTAACTCTTACTCTGGCCTAATAGCTAAGGTCTTAGACTCGTACTCTGGCCTAATGGTTAAGGTCTTAACTCTTACTCTGGGCTACTTCTTAAGGTCTTAACTCTTACTCTGGCCTAATAGCTAAGGTCTTAATTCTTACTCTGGCCTACTCGTTAAGGTCTTAACTCTTACTCTGGCCTAATAGCTAAGGTCTTAGACTCGTACTCTGGCCTACAGGTTAAGGTCTTAACTCTTACTCTGGCCTAATAGCTAAGGTCTTAACTCTTACTCTGGCCTAATAGCTAAGGTCTTAACTCTTACTCTGGCCTACTGGTTAAGGTCTTAACTCTTACTCTGGCCTACTGGTTAAGGTCTTAACTCTTACTCTGGCCTAATAGCTAAGGTCTGAACTCTTACTCTGGCCTAATACCTAAGGTCTAAGACTCGTACTCTGGCCTACTGGTTAAGGTCTTAACGCTTACTCTGGCCTAATAGCTAAGGTCTTAACTCTTACTCTGGCCTAATAGCTAAGGTCTTAGACTCGTACTCTGGCCTAATGGTTAAGGTCTTAACTCTTACTCTGGCCTACTTCTTAAGGTCTTAACTCTTACTCTGGCCTAATAGCTAAGGTCTTAATTCTTACTCTGGCCTACTCGTTAAGGTCTTAACTCTTACTCTGGCCTAATAGCTAAGGTCTTAGACTCGTACTCTGGCCTAATGGTTAAGGTCTTAACTCTTACTCTGGCCTAATAGCTAAGGTCTTAACTCTTACTCTGGCCTAATAGCTAAGGTCTTAGACTCGTACTATGGCCTACAGGTTAAGGTCTTAACTCTTACTCTGGCTTACAGGTTAAGGTCTTTACTCTTACTCTGGACTAGTGGTTAAGGTCTTAACTCTTACTCTGGCCTAATAGCTAAGGTCTTAGACTTGTACTTTGGCCTAATGGTTAAGGTCTTAACTCGTACTCTGGCCTACTGGTTAAGCTCTTAACTCTTACTCTGGCCTAATAGATAAGGTCTTAGACTCGTACTCTGGCCTAATGGTTAGGGTCTTAACTCTTACTCTGGCCTAATGGTTAATGTCTTAACTCTTACTCTGGCTTAATAGCTAAGATCTTAACTCTTACTCTGGCATAATAGCTAAGGTCTTAACTCTTACTCTGGCCTAATAGCTAAGGTCTTAACTATTACTCTGGCCTAATGGCTAAGGTATTAGACTCGTACACTGGCCTACTGGTTAAGGTCTTAACTCTTACTCTGGCCTAATAGCAAAGGTCTTAACTCTTACTCTGGCCTACAGGTTAAGGTCTTAGACTCGTTCTCTGGCCTACTGGTTAAGGTCTTAACTCTTACTCTGGCCTACTGGTTAAGATCTTAACTCTTACTCTGGCCTAATAGCTAAGGTCTTAACTCTTACTCTGGCCTAATAGCTAAGGTCTTAGACTCGTACTCTGGCCTACTAGTTAAGGTCTTAACTCTTACTCTGGCCTACTGGTTAAGGTCTTAACTCTTACTCTGGCCTAATAGCTAAGGTCTTAGATTCGTACTCTGGCCTACTGGTTATGGTCTTAACTCTTACTCTGGCCTAATAGCTAAGGTCTTAGACTCGTACTCTGGCCTACAGGTTAAGGTCTTAACTCTTACTCTGGCCTAATAGCTAAGGTCTTAACTCTTACTCTGGCCTAATAGCTAAGGTCTTAACTCTTACTCTGGCCTACTGGTTAAGGTCTTAACTCTTACTTCGGCCAACTGGTTAAGGTCTAAACTCTTACTCTGGCCTAATAGCTAAGGTCTTAGACTCATACGCTGGCCTACAGATTAAGGTCTTAACTCTTACTCTGGCCTACTGGTTAAGGTCTTAACTCTTACTCTGGCCTAATAGCTAAGGTCTGAACTCTTACTCTGGCCTAATACCTAAGGTCTTAGACTCATACTCTGGCCTACTGGTTAAGGTCTTAACGCTTACTCTGGCCTAATAGCTAAGGTCTTAACTCTTACTCTGGCCTAATAGCTAAGGTCTTAGACTCGTACTCTGTCCTAATGGTTAAGGTCTTAACTCTTACTCTGGCTTACTTCTTAAGGTCTTAACTCTTACTCTGGCCTAATAGCTAAGGTCTTAATTCTTCCTCTGGCCTACTGGTTAAGGTCTTAACTCTTACTCTGGCCTAATAGCTAAGGTCTTAGACTCGTACTCTGGCCTAATGGTTAAGGTCTTAACTCTTACTCTGGCCTAATAGCTAAGGTCTTAACTCTTACTCTGGCCTAATAGCTAAGGTCTTAGACTCATACTATGGCCTACAGGTTACGGTCTTAACTCTTACTCTGGCTTACAGGTTAACGTCTTTACTCTTACTCTGGCATAGTGGTTAAGGTCTTACCTCTTACTCTGGCCTAATAGCTAAGGTCTTAGACTCGTACTCTGGCCTACTGGTTAAGATCTTAACTCTTACTCTGGCCTACTGGTTAAGGTCTTAACTATTACTCTGGCCTAATAGCTAAGGTCTTAGACTCGTACTCTGGCCTACTGGTTAAAGCCTTAACTCTTACTCTGGCCTACTGGTGAAGATCTTAACACTTACTCTGGCCTAATAGCTAAGGTCTTAGACTCGTACTCTGGCCTACAGGTTAAGCTCTTAACTCTTACTCTGGCCTAATAGCTAAGGTCTTAGACTCGGACTCTGGCCTAATGGTTAAGGTCTTAACTCTTACTCTGGCCTACTGGTTAAGGTCTTAACACTTACTCTGGCCTAATAGCTAAGGTCTTAGACTCGTACTCTGGCTTACTAGTTAAGGTCTTAACTCTTACTCTGGCCTACTGGTTAAGGTCTTAACTCTTACTCTGGCCTAATAGCTAAGGTCCTAACTCTTACTCTGGCCTAATAGCTAAGGTCTTAACTCTTACTCTGGCCTAATAGCTAAGGTCTTAGACTCGTACTCTGGCCTACTGGTTAAGGTCTTACCTCTTACTCTGGCCTACTGGTTAAGGTCTTAACTCTTACTCTGGCCTAATAGCCAAGGTCTTGACTCTTACTCTGGCCTAATAGCTAAGGTCTTAGACTTGTACTATGGCCTACTGGTTAAGGTCTTAACTCTTACTCTGGCCTACTGGTTAAGGTCTTAACTCTTACTCTGGCCTAATAGCTAAGGTCTTAACTCTTACTCTGGCCTAATAGCTAAGGTCTTAGACTCGTACTCTGGCCTACAGGTTAAGGTCTTAACTCTTCCTCTGGCCTACTTTTTAAAGTCTTAACTCTTACTCTGGCCTACTGGTTAGGGTCTTAACTTTTAAACTGGCCTAATAGCTAAGGTCTTAGACTCGTACTCTGGCCTAATAGGTAAGGTCTTAACTCTTACTCTGGCCTAATAGCTAAGGTCTTAGACTCGTACTCTTGCCTAATAGCTAAGGTCTTAACTCTTACTCTGGCCTAAAGCTAAGGTCTTAGACTCACACTCTGGCCTACTGGTTAAGGTCTTAACTCTTACTCTGGCCTACTGGTTAAGGTCTTAACTCTTACTCTGGCCTAATAGCTAAGGTCTTAGACTCGTACTCTGGCCTAATGGTTAAGGTTTTAACTCTTACTCTGGCCTAATAGCTAAGGTCTTAACTCTTACTCTGGCCTAATAGCTAATGTCTTAGACTCGTACTATGGCCTACAGGTTAAGGTCTTAACTCTTACTCTGGCTTACAGGTTAACGTCTTTACTCTTACTCTAGCCTAGTGGTTAAGGTCTTAACTCTTACTCTGGCCTAATAGCTAAGGTCTTAGACTCGTACTTTGGCCTAATGGTTAAGGTCTTAACTCTTACTCTGGCCTACTGGTTAAGGTCTTAACTCTTACTCTGGCCTAATAGCTAAGGTCTTAGACTCGTACTCTGGCCTACTGGTTAAGATCTTAACTCTTACTCTGGCCTACTGGTTAAGGTCTTAACTCTTACTCTGGCCTAATAGCAAAGGTCTTAGACTCGTACTCTGGCCTACTGGTTAAAGTCTTAACTCTTACTCTGGCTTACTGGTTAAGATCTTAACACTTACTCTGGCCTAATAGCTAAGGTCTTAGACTCGTACTCTGGCCTACTGGTTAAGCTCTTAACTCTTACTCTTGCCTAATAGATAAGGTCTTAGACTCGTTCTCTGGCCTAAAGGTTAAAGTCTTAACTCTTACTCTGGCTTACTGGTTAAGATCTTAACACTTACTCTGGCCTAATAGCTAAGGTCTTAGACTTGTACTCTGGCCTACTGGTTAAGCTCTTAACTCTTACTCTTGCCTAATAGATAAGGTCTTAGACTCGTTCTCTGGCCTACTGGTTAGGGTCTTAACTTTTAAACTGGCCTAATAGCTAAGGTCTTAGACTCGTACTCTGGCCTAATAGGTAAGGTCTTAACTCTTACTCTGGCCTAATAGCTAAGGTCTTAGACTCGTACTCTTGCCTAATAGCTAAGGTCTTAACTCTTACTCTGGCCTAATAGCTAAGGTCTTAGACTCACACTCTGGCCTACTGGTTAAGGTCTTAACTCTTACTCTGGCCTACTGGTTAAGGTCTTAACTCTTACTCTGGCCTAATAGCTAAGGTCTTAGACTCGTACTCTGGCCTAATAGCTAAGGTCTTAGACTTGTACTCTGGCCTACTGGTTAAGGTCTTAACTCTTACTCTGGCCAAATAGCCAAGGTCTTAAACTCATACTATGGCCTACAGGTTAAGGTCTTAACTCATACTCTGGCCTACAGGTTAAGGTCTTAACTCTTACTCTGGCCTACAGGTTAAGGTCTTAACTCTTACTCTGGCCTCATGGTTAAGGTCTTAACTCTTACTCTGGCCTAATAGCTAAGGTCTTAACTCTTACTCTGGCCTAATAGCTAAGGCCTTAGACTCGTACTCTGGCCTACTAGTTAAGGTCTTAACTCTTACTCTGGCCTAATGGTTAAGGTCTTAACTCTTACTCTGGCATAATAGCTAAGGTCTTAGACTCGTACTCTGGCCTACTGGTTATGGTCTTAACTCTTACTCTGGCCTAATAGCTAAGGTCTTAGACTCGTACTCTGGTCTAATAGCTAAGGTCTTAGACTCGTACTCTGGCCTACAGGTTAAGGTCTTAACTCTTACTCTGGCCTAATAGCTAAGGTCTTAACTCTTACTCTGGCCTAATAGCTAAGGTCTTAACTCTTACTCTGGCCTACTGGTTAAGGTCTTAACTCTTACTCTGACCTAATAGCTAAGGTCTTAGACTCATACGCTGGCCTACAGGTTAAGGTCTAAACTCTTACTCTGGCCTACTGGTTAAGGTCTTAACTCTTACTCTGGCCTAATAGCTAAGGTCTGAACTCTTACTCTGGCCTAATACCTAAGGTCTAAGACTCGTACTCTGGCCTACTGGTTAAGGTCTTAACGCTTACTCTGGCCTAATAGCTAAGGTCTTAACTCTTACTCTGGCCTAATAGCTAAGGTCTTAGACTCGTACTCTGGCCTAATGGTTAAGGTCTTAACTCTTACTCTGGCCTACTTCTTAAGGTCTTAACTCTTACTCTGGCCTAATAGCTAAGGTCTTAATTCTTACTCTGGCCTACTCGTTAAGGTCTTAACTCTTACTCTGGCCTAATAGCTAAGGTCTTAGACTCGTACTCTGGCCTAATGGTTAAGGTCTTAACTCTTACTCTGGCCTAATAGCTAAGGTCTTAACTCTTACTCTGGCCTAATAGCTAAGGTCTTAGACTCGTACTATGGCCTACAGGTTAAGGTCTTAACTCTTACTCTGGCTTACAGGTTAAGGTCTTTACTCTTACTCTGGCCTAGTGGTTAAGGTCTTAACTCTTACTCTGGCCTAATAGCAAAGGTCTTAACTCTTACTCTGGCCTAATAGCTAATGTCTTAGACTCGTACTATGGCCTACAGGTTAAGGTCTTAACTCTTACTCTGGCTTACAGGTTAACGTCTTTACTCTTACTCTAGCCTAGTGGTTAAGGTCTTAACTCTTACTCTGGCCTAATAGCTAAGGTCTTAGACTCGTACTTTGGCCTAATGGTTAAGGTCTTAACTCTTACTCTGGCCTACTGGTTAAGGTCTTAACTCTTACTCTGGCCTACTGGTTAAGGTCTTAACTCTTACTCTGGCCTAATAGCAAAGGTCTTAGACTCGTACTCTGGCCTACTGGTTAAAGTCTTAACTCTTACTCTGGCTTACTGGTTAAGATCTTAACACTTACTCTGGCCTAATAGCTAAGGTCTTAGACTCGTACTCTGGCCTACTGGTTAAGCTCTTAACTCTTACTCTGGCCTAATAGATAAGGTCTTAGACTCGTTCTCTTGCCTAATGGTTAAGGTCTTAACTCTTACTCTGGCCTACTGGTTAAGGTCTTAACTCTTACTCTGGCCTACTAGTTAAGGGCTTAACTCTTACTCTGGCCTAATAGCTAAGGTCTTAGACTCGTACTCTGATCTAATGGTTAAGGTCTTAACTCTTACTCTGGCCTACTGGTTAAGGTCTTAACTCTTACTCTGGCCTAATAGCTAAGGTCTTAACTCTTACTCTGGCCTAATAGCTAAGGTCTTAACTCTTACTCTGGCCTACTGGTTAAGGTCTTAACTCTTACTCTGGCCTACTGGTTAAGGTCTTAACTCTTACTCTGGCCTAATAGCTAAGGTCTTAGACTCGTATCCTGGTCTAATAGCTAAGGTCTTAGACTCGTACTCTGGCCTACTGGTTAAGCTCTTAACTCTTACTCTGGCCCAATAGATAAGGTCTTAGACTCGTTCTCTTGCCTAATGGTTAAGGTCTTACCTCTTACTCTGGCCTACTGGTTAAGGTCTTAACTCTTACTCTGGCCTACTAGTTAAGGGCTTAACTCTTACTCTGGCCTAATAGCTAAGGTCTTAGACTTGTACTCTGGCCTACTGGTTAAGGTCTTAACTCTTACTCAGGCCTACTGGTTAAGGTCTTAACTCTTACTCTGGCCTAATAGCTAAGGTCTTAGACTCGTACTCTGGCCTAGAGGTTAAGGTCTTAACTCTTACTCTGGCCTACTGGTTAAAGTCTTAACTCTTACTCTGGCCTACTGGTTAAGGTCTTAACTCTTAAACTGGCCTAATAGCTAAGGTCTTAGACTCGTACTCTGGCCTAATAGCTAAGGTCTTAACTCTTACTCTTACTCTGGCCTAATAGCTAAGGTCTTAGACTCGTATTCTGGCCTAATAGCTAAGGTCTTAGACTTGTACTCTGGCCTACTGGTTAAGGTCTTAACTCTTACTCTGGCCAAATAGCCAAGGTCTTAGACTCATACTATGGCCTACAGGTTAAGGTCTTAACTCATACTCTGGCCTACAGGTTAAGGTCTTAACTCTTACTCTGGCCTACAGGTTAAGGTCTTAACTCTTACTCTGGCCTCATGGTTAAGGTCTTAACTCTTACTCTGGCCTAATAGCTAAGGTCTTAACTCTTACTCTGGCCTAATAGCTAAGGCCTTAGACTCGTACTCTGGCCTACTAGTTAAGGTCTTAACTCTTACTCTGGCCTACTGGTTAAGGTCTTAACTCTTACTCTGGCATAATAGCTAAGGTCTTAGACTCGTACTCTGGCCTACTGGTTATGGTCTTAACTCTTACTCTGGCCTAATAGCTAAGGTCTTAGACTCGTACTCTGGTCTAATAGCTAAGGTCTTAGACTCGTACTCTGGCCTACAGGTTAAGGTCTTAACTCTTACTCTGGCCTAATAGCTAAGGTCTTAACTCTTACTCTGGCCTAATAGCTAAGGTCTTAACTCTTACTCTGGCCTACTGGTTAAGGTCTTAACTCTTACTCTGGCCTACTGGTTAAGGTCTTAACTCTTACTCTGACCTAATAGCTAAGGTCTTAGACTCATACGCTGGCCTACAGGTTAAGGTCTAAACTCTTACTCTGCCCTACTGGTTAAGGTCTTAACTCTTACTCTGGCCTAATAGCTAAGGTCTGAACTCTTACTCTGGCCTAATACCTAAGGTCTAAGACTCGTACTCTGGCCTACTGGTTAAGGTCTTAACGCTTACTCTGGCCTAATAGCTAAGGTCTTAACTCTTACTCTGGCCTAATAGCTAAGGTCTTAGACTCGTACTCTGGCCTAATGGTTAAGGTCTTAACTCTTACTCTGGGCTACTTCTTAAGGTCTTAACTCTTACTCTGGCCTAATAGCTAAGGTCTTAATTCTTACTCTGGCCTACTCGTTAAGGTCTTAACTCTTACTCTGGCCTAATAGCTAAGGTCTTAGACTCGTACTCTGGCCTACAGGTTAAGGTCTTAACTCTTACTCTGGCCTAATAGCTAAGGTCTTAACTCTTACTCTGGCCTAATAGCTAAGGTCTTAACTCTTACTCTGGCCTACTGGTTAAGGTCTTAACTCTTACTCTGGCCTACTGGTTAAGGTCTTAACTCTTACTCTGGCCTAATAGCTAAGGTCTGAACTCTTACTCTGGCCTAATACCTAAGGTCTAAGACTCGTACTCTGGCCTACTGGTTAAGGTCTTAACGCTTACTCTGGCCTAATAGCTAAGGTCTTAACTCTTACTCTGGCCTAATAGCTAAGGTCTTAGACTCGTACTCTGGCCTAATGGTTAAGGTCTTAACTCTTACTCTGGCCTACTTCTTAAGGTCTTAACTCTTACTCTGGCCTAATAGCTAAGGTCTTAATTCTTACTCTGGCCTACTCGTTAAGGTCTTAACTCTTACTCTGGCCTAATAGCTAAGGTCTTAGACTCGTACTCTGGCCTAATGGTTAAGGTCTTAACTCTTACTCTGGCCTAATAGCTAAGGTCTTAACTCTTACTCTGGCCTAATAGCTAAGGTCTTAGACTCGTACTATGGCCTACAGGTTAAGGTCTTAACTCTTACTCTGGCTTACAGGTTAAGGTCTTTACTCTTACTCTGGACTAGTGGTTAAGGTCTTAACTCTTACTCTGGCCTAATAGCTAAGGTCTTAGACTTGTACTTTGGCCTAATGGTTAAGGTCTTAACTCGTACTCTGGCCTACTGGTTAAGCTCTTAACTCTTACTCTGGCCTAATAGATAAGGTCTTAGACTCGTACTCTGGCCTAATGGTTAGGGTCTTAACTCTTACTCTGGCCTAATGGTTAATGTCTTAACTCTTACTCTGGCTTAATAGCTAAGATCTTAACTCTTACTCTGGCATAATAGCTAAGGTCTTAACTCTTACTCTGGCCTAATAGCTAAGGTCTTAACTATTACTCTGGCCTAATGGCTAAGGTATTAGACTCGTACACTGGCCTACTGGTTAAGGTCTTAACTCTTACTCTGGCCTAATAGCAAAGGTCTTAACTCTTACTCTGGCCTACAGGTTAAGGTCTTAGACTCGTTCTCTGGCCTACTGGTTAAGGTCTTAACTCTTACTCTGGCCTACTGGTTAAGATCTTAACTCTTACTCTGGCCTAATAGCTAAGGTCTTAACTCTTACTCTGGCCTAATAGCTAAGGTCTTAGACTCGTACTCTGGCCTACTAGTTAAGGTCTTAACTCTTACTCTGGCCTACTGGTTAAGGTCTTAACTCTTACTCTGGCCTAATAGCTAAGGTCTTAGATTCGTACTCTGGCCTACTGGTTATGGTCTTAACTCTTACTCTGGCCTAATAGCTAAGGTCTTAGACTCGTACTCTGGCCTACAGGTTAAGGTCTTAACTCTTACTCTGGCCTAATAGCTAAGGTCTTAACTCTTACTCTGGCCTAATAGCTAAGGTCTTAACTCTTACTCTGGCCTACTGGTTAAGGTCTTAACTCTTACTTCGGCCAACTGGTTAAGGTCTAAACTCTTACTCTGGCCTAATAGCTAAGGTCTTAGACTCATACGCTGGCCTACAGATTAAGGTCTTAACTCTTACTCTGGCCTACTGGTTAAGGTCTTAACTCTTACTCTGGCCTAATAGCTAAGGTCTGAACTCTTACTCTGGCCTAATACCTAAGGTCTTAGACTCATACTCTGGCCTACTGGTTAAGGTCTTAACGCTTACTCTGGCCTAATAGCTAAGGTCTTAACTCTTACTCTGGCCTAATAGCTAAGGTCTTAGACTCGTACTCTGTCCTAATGGTTAAGGTCTTAACTCTTACTCTGGCTTACTTCTTAAGGTCTTAACTCTTACTCTGGCCTAATAGCTAAGGTCTTAATTCTTCCTCTGGCCTACTGGTTAAGGTCTTAACTCTTACTCTGGCCTAATAGCTAAGGTCTTAGACTCGTACTCTGGCCTAATGGTTAAGGTCTTAACTCTTACTCTGGCCTAATAGCTAAGGTCTTAACTCTTACTCTGGCCTAATAGCTAAGGTCTTAGACTCATACTATGGCCTACAGGTTACGGTCTTAACTCTTACTCTGGCTTACAGGTTAACGTCTTTACTCTTACTCTGGCATAGTGGTTAAGGTCTTACCTCTTACTCTGGCCTAATAGCTAAGGTCTTAGACTCGTACTCTGGCCTACTGGTTAAGATCTTAACTCTTACTCTGGCCTACTGGTTAAGGTCTTAACTATTACTCTGGCCTAATAGCTAAGGTCTTAGACTCGTACTCTGGCCTACTGGTTAAAGCCTTAACTCTTACTCTGGCCTACTGGTGAAGATCTTAACACTTACTCTGGCCTAATAGCTAAGGTCTTAGACTCGTACTCTGGCCTACAGGTTAAGCTCTTAACTCTTACTCTGGCCTAATAGCTAAGGTCTTAGACTCGGACTCTGGCCTAATGGTTAAGGTCTTAACTCTTACTCTGGCCTACTGGTTAAGGTCTTAACACTTACTCTGGCCTAATAGCTAAGGTCTTAGACTCGTACTCTGGCTTACTAGTTAAGGTCTTAACTCTTACTCTGGCCTACTGGTTAAGGTCTTAACTCTTACTCTGGCCTAATAGCTAAGGTCCTAACTCTTACTCTGGCCTAATAGCTAAGGTCTTAACTCTTACTCTGGCCTAATAGCTAAGGTCTTAGACTCGTACTCTGGCCTACTGGTTAAGGTCTTACCTCTTACTCTGGCCTACTGGTTAAGGTCTTAACTCTTACTCTGGCCTAATAGCCAAGGTCTTGACTCTTACTCTGGCCTAATAGCTAAGGTCTTAGACTTGTACTATGGCCTACTGGTTAAGGTCTTAACTCTTACTCTGGCCTACTGGTTAAGGTCTTAACTCTTACTCTGGCCTAATAGCTAAGGTCTTAACTCTTACTCTGGCCTAATAGCTAAGGTCTTAGACTCGTACTCTGGCCTACAGGTTAAGGTCTTAACTCTTCCTCTGGCCTACTTTTTAAAGTCTTAACTCTTACTCTGGCCTACTGGTTAGGGTCTTAACTTTTAAACTGGCCTAATAGCTAAGGTCTTAGACTCGTACTCTGGCCTAATAGGTAAGGTCTTAACTCTTACTCTGGCCTAATAGCTAAGGTCTTAGACTCGTACTCTTGCCTAATAGCTAAGGTCTTAACTCTTACTCTGGCCTAAAGCTAAGGTCTTAGACTCACACTCTGGCCTACTGGTTAAGGTCTTAACTCTTACTCTGGCCTACTGGTTAAGGTCTTAACTCTTACTCTGGCCTAATAGCTAAGGTCTTAGACTCGTACTCTGGCCTAATGGTTAAGGTTTTAACTCTTACTCTGGCCTAATAGCTAAGGTCTTAACTCTTACTCTGGCCTAATAGCTAATGTCTTAGACTCGTACTATGGCCTACAGGTTAAGGTCTTAACTCTTACTCTGGCTTACAGGTTAACGTCTTTACTCTTACTCTAGCCTAGTGGTTAAGGTCTTAACTCTTACTCTGGCCTAATAGCTAAGGTCTTAGACTCGTACTTTGGCCTAATGGTTAAGGTCTTAACTCTTACTCTGGCCTACTGGTTAAGGTCTTAACTCTTACTCTGGCCTAATAGCTAAGGTCTTAGACTCGTACTCTGGCCTACTGGTTAAGATCTTAACTCTTACTCTGGCCTACTGGTTAAGGTCTTAACTCTTACTCTGGCCTAATAGCAAAGGTCTTAGACTCGTACTCTGGCCTACTGGTTAAAGTCTTAACTCTTACTCTGGCTTACTGGTTAAGATCTTAACACTTACTCTGGCCTAATAGCTAAGGTCTTAGACTCGTACTCTGGCCTACTGGTTAAGCTCTTAACTCTTACTCTTGCCTAATAGATAAGGTCTTAGACTCGTTCTCTGGCCTAAAGGTTAAAGTCTTAACTCTTACTCTGGCTTACTGGTTAAGATCTTAACACTTACTCTGGCCTAATAGCTAAGGTCTTAGACTTGTACTCTGGCCTACTGGTTAAGCTCTTAACTCTTACTCTTGCCTAATAGATAAGGTCTTAGACTCGTTCTCTGGCCTACTGGTTAGGGTCTTAACTTTTAAACTGGCCTAATAGCTAAGGTCTTAGACTCGTACTCTGGCCTAATAGGTAAGGTCTTAACTCTTACTCTGGCCTAATAGCTAAGGTCTTAGACTCGTACTCTTGCCTAATAGCTAAGGTCTTAACTCTTACTCTGGCCTAATAGCTAAGGTCTTAGACTCACACTCTGGCCTACTGGTTAAGGTCTTAACTCTTACTCTGGCCTACTGGTTAAGGTCTTAACTCTTACTCTGGCCTAATAGCTAAGGTCTTAGACTCGTACTCTGGCCTAATAGCTAAGGTCTTAGACTTGTACTCTGGCCTACTGGTTAAGGTCTTAACTCTTACTCTGGCCAAATAGCCAAGGTCTTAAACTCATACTATGGCCTACAGGTTAAGGTCTTAACTCATACTCTGGCCTACAGGTTAAGGTCTTAACTCTTACTCTGGCCTACAGGTTAAGGTCTTAACTCTTACTCTGGCCTCATGGTTAAGGTCTTAACTCTTACTCTGGCCTAATAGCTAAGGTCTTAACTCTTACTCTGGCCTAATAGCTAAGGCCTTAGACTCGTACTCTGGCCTACTAGTTAAGGTCTTAACTCTTACTCTGGCCTAATGGTTAAGGTCTTAACTCTTACTCTGGCATAATAGCTAAGGTCTTAGACTCGTACTCTGGCCTACTGGTTATGGTCTTAACTCTTACTCTGGCCTAATAGCTAAGGTCTTAGACTCGTACTCTGGTCTAATAGCTAAGGTCTTAGACTCGTACTCTGGCCTACAGGTTAAGGTCTTAACTCTTACTCTGGCCTAATAGCTAAGGTCTTAACTCTTACTCTGGCCTAATAGCTAAGGTCTTAACTCTTACTCTGGCCTACTGGTTAAGGTCTTAACTCTTACTCTGACCTAATAGCTAAGGTCTTAGACTCATACGCTGGCCTACAGGTTAAGGTCTAAACTCTTACTCTGGCCTACTGGTTAAGGTCTTAACTCTTACTCTGGCCTAATAGCTAAGGTCTGAACTCTTACTCTGGCCTAATACCTAAGGTCTAAGACTCGTACTCTGGCCTACTGGTTAAGGTCTTAACGCTTACTCTGGCCTAATAGCTAAGGTCTTAACTCTTACTCTGGCCTAATAGCTAAGGTCTTAGACTCGTACTCTGGCCTAATGGTTAAGGTCTTAACTCTTACTCTGGCCTACTTCTTAAGGTCTTAACTCTTACTCTGGCCTAATAGCTAAGGTCTTAATTCTTACTCTGGCCTACTCGTTAAGGTCTTAACTCTTACTCTGGCCTAATAGCTAAGGTCTTAGACTCGTACTCTGGCCTAATGGTTAAGGTCTTAACTCTTACTCTGGCCTAATAGCTAAGGTCTTAACTCTTACTCTGGCCTAATAGCTAAGGTCTTAGACTCGTACTATGGCCTACAGGTTAAGGTCTTAACTCTTACTCTGGCTTACAGGTTAAGGTCTTTACTCTTACTCTGGCCTAGTGGTTAAGGTCTTAACTCTTACTCTGGCCTAATAGCTAAGGTCTTAGACTTGTACTTTGGCCTAATGGTTAAGGTCTTAACTCGTACTCTGGCCTACTGGTTAAGCTCTTAACTCTTACTCTGGCCTAATAGATAAGGTCTTAGACTCGTACTCTGGCCTAATGGTTAGGGTCTTAACTCTTACTCTGGCCTAATGGTTAATGTCTTAACTCTTACTCTGGCTTAATAGCTAAGATCTTAACTCTTACTCTGGCATAATAGCTAAGGTCTTAACTCTTACTCTGGCCTAATAGCTAAGGTCTTAACTATTACTCTGGCCTAATGGCTAAGGTATTAGACTTGTACACTGGCCTACTAGTTAAGGTCTTAACTCTTACTCTGGCCTAATAGCAAAGGTCTTAACTCTTACTCTGGCCTACAGGTTAAGGTCTTAGACTCGTTCTCTGGCCTACTGGTTAAGGTCTTAACTCTTACTCTGGCCTACTGGTTAAGATCTTAACTCTTACTCTGGCCTAATAGCTAAGGTCTTAACTCTTACTCTGGCCTAATAGCTAAGGTCTTAGACTCGTACTCTGGCCTACTAGTTAAGGTCTTAACTCTTACTCTGGCCTACTGGTTAAGGTCTTAACTCTTACTCTGGCCTAATAGCTAAGGTCTTAGATTCGTACTCTGGCCTACTGGTTATGGTCTTAACTCTTACTCTGGCCTAATAGCTAAGGTCTTAGACTCGTACTCTGGCCTACAGGTTAAGGTCTTAACTCTTACTCTGGCCTAATAGCTAAGGTCTTAACTCTTACTCTGGCCTAATAGCTAAGGTCTTAACTCTTACTCTGGCCTACTGGTTAAGGTCTTAACTCTTACTTCGGCCTACTGGTTAAGGTCTAAACTCTTACTCTGGCCTAATAGCTAAGGTCTTAGACTCATACGCTGGCCTACAGATTAAGGTCTTAACTCTTACTCTGGCCTACTGGTTAAGGTCTTAACTCTTACTCTGGCCTAATAGCTAAGGTCTGAACTCTTACTCTGGCCTAATACCTAAGGTCTTAGACTCATACTCTGGCCTACTGGTTAAGGTCTTAACGCTTACTCTGGCCTAATAGCTAAGGTCTTAACTCTTACTCTGGCCTAATAGCTAAGGTCTTAGACTCGTACTCTGGCCTAATGGTTAAGGTCTTAACTCTTACTCTGGCTTACTTCTTAAGGTCTTAACTCTTACTCTGGCCTAATAGCTAAGGTCTTAATTCTTCCTCTGGCCTACTGGTTAAGGTCTTAACTCTTACTCTGGCCTAATAGCTAAGGTCTTAGACTCGTACTCTGGCCTAATGGTTAAGGTCTTAACTCTTACTCTGGCCTAATAGCTAAGGTCTTAACTCTTACTCTGGCCTAATAGCTAAGGTCTTAGACTCATACTATGGCCTACAGGTTACGGTCTTAACTCTTACTCTGGCTTACAGGTTAACGTCTTTACTCTTACTCTGGCATAGTGGTTAAGGTCTTACCTCTTACTCTGGCCTAATAGCTAAGGTCTTAGACTCGTACTTTGGCCTAATGGTTAAGGTCTTAACTCTTACTCTGGCCTACTGGTTAAGGTCTTAACTCTTACTCTGGCCTAATAGCTAAGGTCTTAGACTCGTACTCTGGCCTACTGGTTAAGATCTTAACTCTTACTCTGGCCTACTGGTTAAGGTCTTAACTATTACTCTGGCCTAATAGCTAAGGTCTTAGACTCGTACTCTGGCCTACTGGTTAAAGCCTTAACTCTTACTCTGGCCTACTGGTGAAGATCTTAACACTTACTCTGGCCTAATAGCTAAGGTCTTAGACTCGTACTCTGGCCTACAGGTTAAGCTCTTAACTCTTACTCTGGCCTAATAGCTAAGGTCTTAGACTCGGACTCTGGCCTAATGGTTAAGGTCTTAACTCTTACTCTGGCCTACTGGTTAAGGTCTTAACACTTACTCTGGCCTAATAGCTAAGGTCTTAGACTTGTACTCTGGCTTACTAGTTAAGGTCTTAACTCTTACTCTGGCCTACTGGTTAAGGTCTTAACTCTTACTCTGGCCTAATAGCTAAGGTCCTAACTCTTACTCTGGCCTAATAGCTAAGGTCTTAACTCTTACTCTGGCCTAATAGCTAAGGTCTTAGACTCGTACTCTGGCCTACTGGTTAAGGTCTTACCTCTTACTCTGGCCTACTGGTTAAGGTCTTAACTCTTACTCTGGCCTAATAGCCAAGGTCTTGACTCTTACTCTGGCCTAATAGCTAAGGTCTTAGACTTGTACTATGGCCTACTGGTTAAGGTCTTAACTCTTACTCTGGCCTACTGGTTAAGGTCTTAACTCTTACTCTGGCCTAATAGCTAAGGTCTTAACTCTTACTCTGGCCTAATAGCTAAGGTCTTAGACTCGTACTCTGGCCTACAGGTTAAGGTCTTAACTCTTCCTCTGGCCTACTTTTTAAAGTCTTAACTCTTACTCTGGCCTACTGGTTAGGGTCTTAACTTTTAAACTGGCCTAATAGCTAAGGTCTTAGACTCGTACTCTGGCCTAATAGGTAAGGTCTTAACTCTTACTCTGGCCTAATAGCTAAGGTCTTAGACTCGTACTCTTGCCTAATAGCTAAGGTCTTAACTCTTACTCTGGCCTAATAGCTAAGGTCTTAGACTCACACTCTGGCCTACTGGTTAAGGTCTTAACTCTTACTCTGGCCTACTGGTTAAGGTCTTAACTCTTACTCTGGCCTAATAGCTAAGGTCTTAGACTCGTACTCTGGCCTAATGGTTAAGGTTTTAACTCTTACTCTGGCCTAATAGCTAAGGTCTTAACTCTTACTCTGGCCTAATAGCTAATGTCTTAGACTCGTACTATGGCCTACAGGTTAAGGTCTTAACTCTTACTCTGGCTTACAGGTTAACGTCTTTACTCTTACTCTAGCCTAGTGGTTAAGGTCTTAACTCTTACTCTGGCCTAATAGCTAAGGTCTTAGACTCGTACTTTGGCCTAATGGTTAAGGTCTTAACTCTTACTCTGGCCTACTGGTTAAGGTCTTAACTCTTACTCTGGCCTAATAGCTAAGGTCTTAGACTCGTACTCTGGCCTACTGGTTAAGATCTTAACTCTTACTCTGGCCTACTGGTTAAGGTCTTAACTCTTACTCTGGCCTAATAGCAAAGGTCTTAGACTCGTACTCTGGCCTACTGGTTAAAGTCTTAACTCTTACTCTGGCTTACTGGTTAAGATCTTAACACTTACTCTGGCCTAATAGCTAAGGTCTTAGACTCGTACTCTGGCCTACTGGTTAAGCTCTTAACTCTTACTCTTGCCTAATAGATAAGGTCTTAGACTCGTTCTCTGGCCTAATGGTTAAAGTCTTAACTCTTACTCTGGCTTGCTGGTTAAGATCTTAACACTTACTCTGGCCTAATAGCTAAGGTCTTAGACTCGTACTCTGGCCTACTGGTTAAGCTCTTAACTCTTACTCTTGCCTAATAGATAAGGTCTTAGACTCGTTCTCTGGCCTACTGGTTAGGGTCTTAACTTTTAAACTGGCCTAATAGCTAAGGTCTTAGACTCGTACTCTGGCCTAATAGGTAAGGTCTTAACTCTTACTCTGGCCTAATAGCTAAGGTCTTAGACTCGTACTCTTGCCTAATAGCTAAGGTCTTAACTCTTACTCTGGCCTAATAGCTAAGGTCTTAGACTCACACTCTGGCCTACTGGTTAAGGTCTTAACTCTTACTCTGGCCTACTGGTTAAGGTCTTAACTCTTACTCTGGCCTAATAGCTAAGGTCTTAGACTCGTACTCTGGCCTAATGGTTAAGGTTTTAACTCTTACTCTGGCCTAATAGCAAAGGTCTTAACTCTTACTCTGGCCTAATAGCTAATGTCTTAGACTCGTACTATGGCCTACAGGTTAAGGTCTTAACTCTTACTCTGGCTTACAGGTTAACGTCTTTACTCTTACTCTAGCCTAGTGGTTAAGGTCTTAACTCTTACTCTGGCCTAATAGCTAAGGTCTTAGACTCGTACTTTGGCCTAATGGTTAAGGTCTTAACTCTTACTCTGGCCTACTGGTTAAGATCTTAACTCTTACTCTGGCCTACTGGTTAAGGTCTTAACTCTTACTCTGGCCTAATAGCAAAGGTCTTAGACTCGTACTCTGGCCTACTGGTTAAAGTCTTAACTCTTACTCTGGCTTACTGGTTAAGATCTTAACACTTACTCTGGCCTAATAGCTAAGGTCTTAGACTCGTACTCTGGCCTACTGGTTAAGCTCTTAACTCTTACTCTGGCCTAATAATTAAGGTCTTAGACTCGTTCTCTTGCCTAATGGTTAAGGTCTTAACTCTTACTCTGGCCTACTGGTTAAGGTCTTAACTCTTACTCTGGCCTACTAGTTAAGGGCTTAACTCTTACTCTGGCCTAATAGCTAAGGTCTTAGACTCGTACTCTGATCTAATGGTTAAGGTCTTAACTCTTACTCTGGCCTACTGGTTGAGGTCTTAACTCTTACTCTGGCCTAATAGCTAAGGTCTTAACTCTTACTCTGGCCTAATAGCTAAGGTCTTAACTCTTACTCTGGCCTACTGGTTAAGGTCTTAACTCTTACTCTGGCCTACTGGTTAAGGTCTTAACTCTTACTCTGGCCTAATAGCTAAGGTCTTAGACTCGTATCCTGGTCTAATAGCTAAGGTCTTAGACTCGTACTCTGGCCTACTGGTTAAGCTCTTAACTCTTACTCTGGCCTAATAGATAAGGTCTTAGACTCGTTCTCTTGCCTAATGGTTAAGGTCTTAACTCTTACTCTGGCCTACTGGTTAAGGTCTTAACTCTTACTCTGGCCTACTAGTTAAGGGCTTAACTCTTACTCTGGCCTAATAGATAAGGTCTTAGACTTGTACTCTGGCCTACTGGTTAAGGTCTTAACTCTTACTCAGGCCTACTGGTTAAAGTCTTAACTCTTACTCTGGCCTACTGGTTAAGGTCTTAACTCTTAAACTGGCCTAATAGCTAAGGTCTTAGACTCGTACTCTGGCCTAATAGCTAAGGTCTTAACTCTTACTCTTACTCTGGCCTAATAGCTAAGGTCTTAGACTCGTACTCTGGCCTAATAGCTAAGGTCTTAGACTTGTACTCTGGCCTACTGGTTAAGGTCTTAACTCTTACTCTGGCCAAATAGCCAAGGTCTTAGACTCATACTATGGCCTACAGGTTAAGGTCTTAACTCATACTCTGGCCTACAGGTTAAGGTCTTAACTCTTACTCTGGCCTACAGGTTAAGGTCTTAACTCTTACTCTGGCCTCATGGTTAAGGTCTTAACTCTTACTCTGGCCTAATAGCTAAGGTCTTAACTCTTACTCTGGCCTAATAGCTAAGGCCTTAGACTCGTACTCTGGCCTACTAGTTAAGGTCTTAACTCTTACTCTGGCCTACTGGTTAAGGTCTTAACTCTTACTCTGGCATAATAGCTAAGGTCTTAGACTCGTACTCTGGCCTACTGGTTATGGTCTTAACTCTTACTCTGGCCTAATAGCTAAGGTCTTAGACTCGTACTCTGGTCTAATAGCTAAGGTCTTAGACTCGTACTCTGGCCTACAGGTTAAGGTCTTAACTCTTACTCTGGCCTAATAGCTAAGGTCTTAACTCTTACTCTGGCCTAATAGCTAAGGTCTTAACTCTTACTCTGGCCTACTGGTTAAGGTCTTAACTCTTACTCTGGCCTACTGGTTAAGGTCTTAACTCTTACTCTGACCTAATAGCTAAGGTCTTAGACTCATACGCTGGCCTACAGGTTAAGGTCTAAACTCTTACTCTGGCCTACTGGTTAAGGTCTTAACTCTTACTCTGGCCTAATAGCTAAGGTCTGAACTCTTACTCTGGCCTAATACCTAAGGTCTAAGACTCGTACTCTGGCCTACTGGTTAAGGTCTTAACGCTTACTCTGGCCTAATAGCTAAGGTCTTAACTCTTACACTGGCCTAATAGCTAAGGTCTTAGACTCGTACTCTGGCCTAATGGTTAAGGTCTTAACTCTTACTCTGGCCTACTTCTTAAGGTCTTAACTCTTACTCTGGCCTAATAGCTAAGGTCTTAATTCTTACTCTGGCCTACTCGTTAAGGTCTTAACTCTTACTCTGGCCTAATAGCTAAGGTCTTAGACTCGTACTCTGGCCTAATGGTTAAGGTCTTAACTCTTACTCTGGCCTAATAGCTAAGGTCTTAACTCTTACTCTGGCCTAATAGATAAGGTCTTAGACTCGTACTATGGCCTACAGGTTAAGGTCTTAACTCTTACTCTGGCTTACAGGTTAAGGTCTTTACTCTTACTCTGGCCTAGTGGTTAAGGTCTTAACTCTTACTCTGGCCTAATAGCTAAGGTCTTAGACTTGTACTTTGGCCTAATGGTTAAGGTCTTAACTCGTACTCTGGCCTACTGGTTAAGCTCTTAACTCTTACTCTGGCCTAATAGATAAGGTCTTAGACTCGTACTCTGGCCTAATGGTTAGGGTCTTAACTCTTACTCTGGCCTAATGGTTAATGTCTTAACTCTTACTCTGGCTTAATAGCTAAGATCTTAACTCTTACTCTGGCATAATAGCTAAGGTCTTAACTCTTACTCTGGCCTAATAGCTAAGGTCTTAACTATTACTCTGGCCTAATGGCTAAGGTATTAGACTCGTACACTGGCCTACTGGTTAAGGTCTTAACTCTTACTCTGGCCTACAGGTTAAGGTCTTAGACTCGTTCTCTGGCCTACTGGTTAAGGTCTTAACTCTTACTCTGGCCTACTGGTTAAGATCTTAACTCTTACTCTGGCCTAATAGCTAAGGTCTTAACTCTTACTCTGGCCTAATAGCTAAGGTCTTAGACTCGTACTCTGGCCTACTAGTTAAGGTCTTAACTCTTACTCTGGCCTACTGGTTAAGGTCTTAACTCTTACTCTGGCCTAATAGCTAAGGTCTTAGATTCGTACTCTGGCCTACTGGTTATGGTCTTAACTCTTACTCTGGCCTAATAGCTAAGGTCTTAGACTCGTACTCTGGCCTACAGGTTAAGGTCTTAACTCTTACTCTGGCCTAATAGCTAAGGTCTTAACTCTTACTCTGGCCTAATAGCTAAGGTCTTAACTCTTACTCTGGCCTACTGGTTAAGGTCTTAACTCTTACTTCGGCCTACTGGTTAAGGTCTAAACTCTTACTCTGGCCTAATAGCTAAGGTCTTAGACTCATACGCTGGCCTACAGATTAAGGTCTTAACTCTTACTCTGGCCTACTGGTTAAGGTCTTAACTCTTACTCTGGCCTAATAGCTAAGGTCTGAACTCTTACTCTGGCCTAATACCTAAGGTCTTAGACTCATACTCTGGCCTACTGGTTAAGGTCTTAACGCTTACTCTGGCCTAATAGCTAAGGTCTTAACTCTTACTCTGGCCTAATAGCTAAGGTCTTAGACTCGTACTCTGGCCTAATGGTTAAGGTCTTAACTCTTACTCTGGCTTACTTCTTAAGGTCTTAACTCTTACTCTGGCCTAATAGCTAAGGTCTTAATTCTTCCTCTGGCCTACTGGTTAAGGTCTTAACTCTTACTCTGGCCTAATAGCTAAGGTCTTAGACTCGTACTCTGGCCTAATGGTTAAGGTCTTAACTCTTACTCTGGCCTAATAGCTAAGGTCTTAACTCTTACTCTGGCCTAATAGCTAAGGTCTTAGACTAATACTATGGCCTACAGGTTACGGTCTTAACTCTTACTCTGGCTTACAGGTTAACGTCTTTACTCTTACTCTGGCATAGTGGTTAAGGTCTTACCTCTTACTCTGGCCTAATAGCTAAGGTCTTAGACTCGTACTTTGGCCTAATGGTTAAGGTCTTAACTCTTACTCTGGCCTACTGGTTAAGGTCTTAACTCTTACTCTGGCCTAATAGCTAAGGTCTTAGACTCGTACTCTGGCCTACTGGTTAAGATCTTAACTCTTACTCTGGCCTACTGGTTAAGGTCTTAACTATTACTCTGGCCTAATAGCTAAGGTCTTAGACTCGTACTCTGGCCTACTGGTTAAAGCCTTAACTCTTACTCTGGCCTACTGGTGAAGATCTTAACACTTACTCTGGCCTAATAGCTAAGGTCTTAGACTCGTACTCTGGCCTACAGGTTAAGCTCTTAACTCTTACTCTGGCCTAATAGCTAAGGTCTTAGACTCGGACTCTGGCCTAATGGTTAAGGTCTTAACTCTTACTCTGGCCTACTGGTTAAGGTCTTAACACTTACTCTGGCCTAATAGCTAAGGTCTTAGACTCGTACTCTGGCTTACTAGTTAAGGTCTTAACTCTTACCCTGGCCTACTGGTTAAGGTCTTAACTCTTACTCTGGCCTAATAGCTAAGGTCTTAACTCTTACTCTGGCCTAATAGCTAAGGTCTTAACTCTTACTCTGGCCTAATAGCTAAGGTCTTAGACTCGTACTCTGGCCTACTGGTTAAGGTCTTACCTCTTACTCTGGCCTACTGGTTAAGGTCTTAACTCTTACTCTGGCCTAATAGCCAAGGTCTTGACTCTTACTCTGGCCTAATAGCTAAGGTCTTAGACTTGTACTATGGCCTACTGGTTAAGGTCTTAACTCTTACTCTGGCCTACTGGTTAAGGTCTTAACTCTTACTCTGGCCTAATAGCTAAGGTCTTAACTCTTACTCTGGCCTAATAGCTAAGGTCTTAGACTCGTACTCTGGCCTACAGGTTAAGGTCTTAACTCTTCCTCTGGCCTACTTTTTAAAGTCTTAACTCTTACTCTGGCCTACTGGTTAGGGTCTTAACTTTTAAACTGGCCTAATAGCTAAGGTCTTAGACTCGTACTCTGGCCTAATAGGTAAGGTCTTAACTCTTACTCTGGCCTAATAGCTAAGGTCTTAGACTCGTACTCTTGCCTAATAGCTAAGGTCTTAACTCTTACTCTGGCCTAATAGCTAAGGTGTTAGACTCACACTCTGGCCTACTGGTTAAGGTCTTAACTCTTACTCTGGCCTACTGGTTAAGGTCTTAACTCTTACTCTGGCCTAATAGCTAAGGTCTTAGACTCGTACTCTGGCCTAATGGTTAAGGTTTTAACTCTTACTCTGGCCTAATAGCCAAGGTCTTAACTCTTACTCTGGCCTAATAGCTAATGTCTTAGACTCGTACTATGGCCTACAGGTTAAGGTCTTAACTCTTACTCTGGCTTACAGGTTAACGTCTTTACTCTTACTCTAGCCTAGTGGTTAAGGTCTTAACTCTTACTCTGGCCTAATAGCTAAGGTCTTAGACTCGTACTTTGGCCTAATGGTTAAGGTCTTAACTCTTACTCTGGCCTACTGGTTAAGGTCTTAACTCTTACTCTGGCCTAATAGCTAAGGTCTTAGACTCGTACTCTGGCCTACTGGTTAAGATCTTAACTCTTACTCTGGCCTACTGGTTAAGGTCTTAACTCTTACTCTGGCCTAATAGCAAAGGTCTTAGACTCGTACTCTGGCCTACTGGTTAAAGTCTTAACTCTTACTCTGGCTTACTGGTTAAGATCTTAACACTTACTCTGGCCTAATAGCTAAGGTCTTAGACTCGTACTCTGGCCTACTGGTTAAGCTCTTAACTCTTACTCTTGCCTAATAGATAAGGTCTTAGACTCGTTCTCTGGCCTAATGGTTAAGGTCTTAACTCTTACTCTGGCCTACTGGTTAAGGTCTTAACTCTTACTCTGGCCTACTAGTTAAGGGCTTAACTCTTACTCTGGCCTAATAGCTAAGGTCTTAGACTCATACTCTGATCTAATGGTTAAGGTCTTAACTCTTACTCTGGCCTACTGGTTAAGGTCTTAACTCTTACTCTGGCCTAATAGCTAAGGTCTTAACTCTTACTCTGGCATAATAGCTAAGGTCTTAACTCTTACTCTGGCCTACTGGTTAAGGTCTTAACTCTTACTCTGGCCTACTGGTTAAGGTCTTAACTCTTACTCTGGCCTAATAGCTAAGGTCTTAGACTCGTATCCTGGTCTAATAGCTAAGGTCTTAGACTCGTACTCTGGCCTACAGGTTAAGGTCTTAACTTTTACTCTGGCCTAATAGCTAAGGTCTTAACTCTTACTCTGGCCTAATAGATAAGGTCTTAACTCTTACTCTGGCCTACTGGTTAAGGTCTTAACTCTTACTCAGGCCTACATCTTAAGGTCTTAACTCGTACTCTGGCCTAATAGCTAAGGTCTTAGACTCATACGCTGGCCTACAGGTTAAGGTCTTAACTCTTACTCTGGCCTACTGGTTAAGGTCTTAACTCTTACTCTGGCCTAATAGCTAAGGTCTGAACTCTTACTCTGGCCTAATACCTAAGGTCTTAGACTCGTACTCTGGCCTACTGGTTAAGGTCTTAACTCTTACTCTGGCCTACTTCTTAAGGTCTTAACTCTTACTCTGGCCTAATAGCTAAGGTCTTAGACTCGTACTTTGGCCTAATGGTTAAGGTCTTAACTCTTACTCTGGCCTACTGGTTAAGGTCTTAACTCTTACTCTGGCCTAATAGCTAAGGTCTTAGACTCGTACTCTGGCCTACTGGTTAAGATCTTAACTCTTACTCTGGCCTACTGGTTAAGGTCTTAACTATTACTCTGGCCTAATAGCTAAGGTCTTAGACTCGTACTCTGGCCTACTGGTTAAAGTCTTAACTCTTACTCTGGCCTACTGGTGAAGATCTTAACACTTACTCTGGCCTAATAGCTAAGGTCTTAGACTCGTACTCTGGCCTACAGGTTAAGCTCTTAACTCTTACTCTGGCCTAATAGCTAAGGTCTTAGACTCGGACTCTGGCCTAATGGTTAAGGTCTTAACTCTTACTCTGGCCTACTGGTTAAGGTCTTAACACTTACTCTGGCCTAATAGCTAAGGTCTTAGACTCGTACTCTGGCTTACTAGTTAAGGTCTTAACTCTTACTCTGGCCTACTGGTTAAGGTCTTAACTCTTACTCTGGCCTAATAGCTAAGGTCTTAACTCTTACTCTGGCCTAATAGCTAAGGTCTTAACTCTTACTCTGGCCTAATAGCTAAGGTCTTAGACTCGTACTCTGGCCTACTGGTTAAGGTCTTACCTCTTACTCTGGCCTACTGGTTAAGGTCTTAACTCTTACTCTGGCCTAATAGCCAAGGTCTTGACTCTTACTCTGGCCTAATAGCTAAGGTCTTACACTTGTACTATGGCCTACTGGTTAAGGTCTTAACTCTTACTCTGGCCTACTGGTTAAGGTCTTAACTCTTACTCTGGCCTAATAGCTAAGGTCTTAACTCTTACTCTGGCCTAATAGCTAAGGTCTTAGACTCGTACTCTGGCCTACAGATTAAGGTCTTAACTCTTCCTCTGGCCTACTGGTTAAAGTCTTAACTCTTACTCTGGCCTACTGGTTAGGGTCTTAACTTTTAAACTGGCCTAATAGCTAAGGTCTTAGACTCGTACTCTGGCCTAATAGGTAAGGTCTTAACTCTTACTCTGGCCTAATAGCTAAGGTCTTAGACTCATACTCTTGCCTTATAGCTAAGGTCTTAACTCTTACTCTGGCCTAATAGCTAAGGTCTTAGACTCACACTCTGGCCTACTGGTTAAGGTCTTAACTCTTACTCTGGCCTACTGGTTAAGGTCTTAACTCTTACTCTGGCCTAATAGCTAAGGTCTTAGACCCGTACTCTGGCCTAATGGTTAAGGTTTTAACTCTTACTCTGGCCTAATAGCAAAGGTCTTAACTCTTACTCTGGCCTAATAGCTAATGTCTTAGACTCGTACTATGGCCTACAGGTTAAGGTCTTAACTCTTACTCTGGCTTACAGGTTAACGTCTTTACTCTTACTCTAGCCTAGTGGTTAAGGTCTTAACTCTTACTCTGGCCTAATAGCTAAGGTCTTAGACTCGTACTTTGGCCTAATGGTTAAGGTCTTAACTCTTACTCTGGCCTACTGGTTAAGGTCTTAACTCTTACTCTGGCCTAATAGCTAAGGTCTTAGACTCGTACTCTGGCCTACTGGTTAAGATCTTAACTCTTACTCTGGCCTACTGGTTAAGGTCTTAACTCTTACTCTGGCCTAATAGCAAAGGTCTTAGACTCGTACTCTGGCCTACTGGTTAAAGTCTTAACTCTTACTCTGGCTTACTGGTTAAGATCTTAACACTTACTCTGGCCTAATAGCTAAGGTCTTAGACTCGTACTCTGGCCTACTGGTTAAGCTCTTAACTCTTACTCTGGCCTAATAGATAAGGTCTTAGACTCGTTCTCTTGCCTAATGGTTAAGGTCTTAACTCTTACTCTGGCCTACTGGTTAAGGTCTTAACTCTTACTCTGGCCTACTAGTTAAGGTCTTAACTCTTACTCTGGCCTACTTCTTAAGGTCTTAACTCTTACTCTGGCCTAATAGCTTAGGTCTTAATTCTGACTCTGGCCTACTGGTTAAGGTCTTAACTCTTACTCTGGCCTAATAGCTAAGGTCTTAGACTCGTATCCTGGTCTAATAGCTAAGGTCTTAGACTCGTACTCTGGCCTACTGGTTAAGCTCTTAACTCTTACTCTGGCCTAATAGATAAGGTCTTAGACTCGTTCTCTTGCCTAATGGTTAAGGTCTTAACTCTTACTCTGGCCTACTGGTTAAGGTCTTAACTCTTACTCTGGCCTACTAGTTAAGGGCTTAACTCTTACTCTGGCCTAATAGCTAAGGTCTTAGACTTGTACTCTGGCCTACTGGTTAAGGTCTTAACTCTTACTCAGGCCTACTGGTTAAGGTCTTAACTCTTACGCTGGCCTAATAGCTAAGGTCTTAGACTCGTACTCTGGCCTACAGGTTAAGGTCTTAACTCTTACTCTGGCCTACTGGTTAAAGTCTTAACTCTTACTCTGGCCTACTGGTTAAGGTCTTAACTCTTAAACTGGCCTAATAGCTAAGGTCTTAGACTCGTACTCTGGCCTAATAGCTAAGGTCTTAACTCTTACTCTTACTCTGGCCTAATAGCTAAGGTCTTAGACTCGTACTCTGGCCTAATAGCTAAGGTCTTAGACTTGTACTCTGGCCTACTGGTTAAGGTCTTAACTCTTACTCTGGCCAAATAGCCAAGGTCTTAGACTCATACTATGGCCTACAGGTTAAGGTCTTAACTCATACTCTGGCCTACAGGTTAAGGTCTTAACTCTTACTCTGGCCTACAGGTTAAGGTCTTAACTCTTACTCTGGCCTCATGGTTAAGGTCTTAACTCTTACTCTGGCCTAATAGCTAAGGTATTAACTCTTACTCTGGCCTAATAGCTAAGGCCTTAGACTCGTACTCTGGCCTACTAGTTAAGGTCTTAACTCTTACTCTGGCCTACTGGTTAAGGTCTTAACTCTTACTCTGGCATAATAGCTAAGGTCTTAGACTCGTACTCTGGCCTACTGGTTATGGTCTTAACTCTTACTCTGGCCTAATAGCTAAGGTCTTAGACTCGTACTCTGGTCTAATAGCTAAGGTCTTAGACTCGTGCTCTGGCCTACAGGTTAAGGTCTTAACTCTTACTCTGGCCTAATAGCTAAGGTCTTAACTCTTACTCTGGCCTAATAGCTAAGGTCTTAACTCTTACTCTGGCCTACTGGTTAAGGTCTTAACTCTTACTCTGGCCTACTGGTTAAGGTCTTAACTCTTACTCTGACCTAATAGCTAAGGTCTTAGACTCATACGCTGGCCTACAGGTTAAGGTCTAAACTCTTACTCTGGCCTACTGGTTAAGGTCTTAACTCTTACTCTGGCCTAATAGCTAAGGTCTGAACTCTTACTCTGGCCTAATACCTAAGGTCTAAGACTCGTACTCTGGCCTACTGGTTAAGGTCTTAACGCTTACTCTGGCCTAATAGCTAAGGTCTTAACTCTTACTCTGGCCTAATAGCTAAGGTCTTAGACTCGTACTCTGGCCTAATGGTTAAGGTCTTAACTCTTACTCTGGCCTACTTCTTAAGGTCTTAACTCTTACTCTGGCCTAATAGCTAAGGTCTTAATTCTTACTCTGGCCTACTCGTTAAGGTCTTAACTCTTACTCTGGCCTAATAGCTAAGGTCTTAGACTCGTACTCTGGCCTAATGGTTAAGGTCTTAACTCTTACTCTGGCCTAATAGCTAAGGTCTTAACTCTTACTCTGGCCTAATAGCTAAGGTCTTAGACTCGTACTATGGCCTACAGGTTAAGGTCTTAACTCTTACTCTGGCTTACAGGTTAAGGTCTTTACTCTTACTCTGGCCTAGTGGTTAAGGTCTTAACTCTTACTCTGGCCTAATAGCTAAGGTCTTAGACTTGTACTTTGGCCTAATGGTTAAGGTCTTAACTCGTACTCTGGCCTACTGGTTAAGCTCTTAACTCTTACTCTGGCCTAATAGATAAGGTCTTAGACTCGTACTCTGGCCTAATGGTTAGGGTCTTAACTCTTACTCTGGCCTAATGGTTAATGTCTTAACTCTTACTCTGGCTTAATAGCTAAGATCTTAACTCTTACTCTGGCATAATAGCTAAGGTCTTAACTCTTACTCTGGCCTAATAGCTAAGGTCTTAACTATTACTCTGGCCTAATGGCTAAGGTATTAGACTCGTACACTGGCCTACTGGTTAAGGTCTTAACTCTTACTCTGGCCTAATAGCAAAGGTCTTAACTCTTACTCTGGCCTACAGGTTAAGGTCTTAGACTCGTTCTCTGGCCTACTGGTTAAGGTCTTAACTCTTACTCTGGCCTACTGGTTAAGATCTTAACTCTTACTCTGGCCTAATAGCTAAGGTCTTAACTCTTACTCTGGCCTAATAGCTAAGGTCTTAGACTCGTACTCTGGCCTACTAGTTAAGGTCTTAACTCTTACTCTGGCCTACTGGTTAAGGTCTTAACTCTTACTCTGGCCTAATAGCTAAGGTCTTAGATTCGTACTCTGGCCTACTGGTTATGGTCTTAACTCTTACTCTGGCCTAATAGCTAAGGTCTTAGACTCGTACTCTGGCCTACAGGTTAAGGTCTTAACTCTTACTCTGGCCTAATAGCTAAGGTCTTAACTCTTACTCTGGCCTAATAGCTAAGGTCTTAACTCTTACTCTGGCCTACTGGTTAAGGTCTTAACTCTTACTTCGGCCTACTGGTTAAGGTCTTAACTCTTACTCTGGCCTAATAGCTAAGGTCTTAGACTCGTACTCTGGCCTACTGGTTAAAGCCTTAACTCTTACTCTGGCCTACTGGTTAAGAGCATTAACACTTACTCTGGCCTAATAGCTAAGGTCTTAGACTCGTACTCTGGCCTACAGGTTAAGCTCTTAACTCTTACTCTGGCCTAATAGCTAAGGTCTTAGACTCGGACTCTGGCCTAATGGTTAAGGTCTTAACTCTTACTCTGGCCTACTGGTTAAGGTCTTAACACTTACTCTGGCCTAATAGCTAAGGTCTTAGACTCGTACTCTGGCTTACTAGTTAAGGTCTTAACTCTTTCTCTGGCCTACTGGTTAAGGTCTTAACTCTTACTCTGGCCTAATAGCTAAGGTCCTAACTCTTACTCTGGCCTAATAGCTAAGGTCTTAACTCTTACTCTGGCCTAATAGCTAAGGTCTTAGACTCGTACTCTGGCCTACTGGTTAAGGTCTTACCTCTTACTCTGGCCTACTGGTTAAGGTCTTAACTCTTACTCTGGCCTAATAGCCAAGGTCTTGACTCTTACTCTGGCCTAATAGCTAAGGTCTTAGACTTGTACTATGGCCTACTGGTTAAGGTCTTAACTCTTACTCTGGCCTACTGGTTAAGGTCTTAACTCTTACTCTGGCCTAATAGCTAAGGTCTTAACTCTTACTCTGGCCTAATAGCTAAGGTCTTAGACTCGGACTCTGGCCTACAGGTTAAGGTCTTAACTCTTCCTCTGGCCTACTTTTTAAAGTCTTAACTCTTACTCTGGCCTACTGGTTAGGGTCTTAACTTTTAAACTGGCCTAATAGCTAAGGTCTTAGACTCGTACTCTGGCCTAATAGGTAAGGTCTTAACTCTTACTCTGGCCTAATAGCTAAGGTCTTAGACTCGTACTCTTGCCTAATAGCTAAGGTCTTAACTCTTACTCTGGCCTAATAGCTAAGGTCTTAGACTCACACTCTGGCCTACTGGTTAAGGTCTTAACTCTTACTCTGGCCTACTGGTTAAGGTCTTAACTCTTACTCTGGCCTAATAGCTAAGGTCTTAGACTCGTACTCTGGCCTAATGGTTAAGGTTTTAACTCTTACTCTGGCCTAATAGCTAAGGTCTTAACTCTTACTCTGGCCTAATAGCTAATGTCTTAGACTCGTACTATGGCCTACAGGTTAAGGTCTTAACTCTTACTCTGGCTTACAGGTTAACGTCTTTACTCTTACTCTAGCCTAGTGGTTAAGGTCTTAACTCTTACTCTGGCCTAATAGCTAAGGTCTTAGACTCGTACTTTGGCCTAATGGTTAAGGTCTTAACTCTTACTCTGGCCTACTGGTTAAGGTCTTAACTCTTACTCTGGCCTAATAGCTAAGGTCTTAGACTCGTACTCTGGCCTACTGGTTAAGATCTTAACTCTTACTCTGGCCTACTGGTTAAGGTCTTAACTCTTACTCTGGCCTAATAGCAAAGGTCTTAGACTCGTACTCTGGCCTACTGGTTAAAGTCTTAACTCTTACTCTGGCTTACTGGTTAAGATCTTAACACTTACTCTGGCCTAATAGCTAAGGTCTTAGACTCGTACTCTGGCCTACTGGTTAAGCTCTTAACTCTTACTCTTGCCTAATAGATAACGTCTTAGACTCGTTCTCTGGCCTAATGGTTAAAGTCTTAACTCTTACTCTGGCTTACTGGTTAAGATCTTAACACTTACTCTGGCCTAATAGCTAAGGTCTTAGACTCGTACTCTGGCCTACTGGTTAAGCTCTTAACTCTTACTCTTGCCTAATAGATAAGGTCTTAGACTCGTTCTCTGGCCTACTGGTTAGGGTCTTAACTTTTAAACTGGCCTAATAGCTAAGGTCTTAGACTCGTACTCTGGCCTAATAGGTAAGGTCTTAACTCTTACTCTGGCCTAATAGCTAAGGTCTTAGACTCGTACTCTTGCCTAATAGCTAAGGTCTTAACTCTTACTCTGGCCTAATAGCTAAGGTCTTAGACTCACACTCTGGCCTACTGGTTAAGGTCTTAACTCTTACTCTGGCCTACTGGTTAAGGTCTTAACTCTTACTCTGGCCTAATAGCTAAGGTCTTAGACTCGTACTCTGGCCTAATAGCTAAGGTCTTAGACTTGTACTCTGGCCTACTGGTTAAGGTCTTAACTCTTACTCTGGCCAAATAGCCAAGGTCTTAGACTCATACTATGGCCTACAGGTTAAGGTCTTAACTCATACTCTGGCCTACAGGTTAAGGTCTTAACTCTTACTCTGGCCTACAGGTTAAGGTCTTAACTCTTACTCTGGCCTCATGGTTAAGGTCTTAACTCTTACTCTGGCCTAATAGCTAAGGTCTTAACTCTTACTCTGGCCTAATAGCTAAGGCCTTAGACTCGTACTCTGGCCTACTAGTTAAGGTCTTAACTCTTACTCTGGCCTAATGGTTAAGGTCTTAACTCTTACTCTGGCATAATAGCTAAGGTCTTAGACTCGTACTCTGGCCTACTGGTTATGGTCTTAACTCTTACTCTGGCCTAATAGCTAAGGTCTTAGACTCGTACTCTGGTCTAATAGCTAAGGTCTTAGACTCGTACTCTGGCCTACAGGTTAAGGTCTTAACTCTTACTCTGGCCTAATAGCTAAGGTCTTAACTCTTACTCTGGCCTAATAGCTAAGGTCTTAACTCTTACTCTGGCCTACTGGTTAAGGTCTTAACTCTTACTCTGACCTAATAGCTAAGGTCTTAGACTCATACGCTGGCCTACAGGTTAAGGTCTAAACTCTTACTCTGGCCTACTGGTTAAGGTCTTAACTCTTACTCTGGCCTAATAGCTAAGGTCTGAACTCTTACTCTGGCCTAATACCTAAGGTCTAAGACTCGTACTCTGGCCTACTGGTTAAGGTCTTAACGCTTACTCTGGCCTAATAGCTAAGGTCTTAACTCTTACTCTGGCCTAATAGCTAAGGTCTTAGACTCGTACTCTGGCCTAATGGTTAAGGTCTTAACTCTTACTCTGGCCTACTTCTTAAGGTCTTAACTCTTACTCTGGCCTAATAGCTAAGGTCTTAATTCTTACTCTGGCCTACTCGTTAAGGTCTTAACTCTTACTCTGGCCTAATAGCTAAGGTCTTAGACTCGTACTCTGGCCTAATGGTTAAGGTCTTAACTCTTACTCTGGCCTAATAGCTAAGGTCTTAGACTCGTACTATGGCCTACAGGTTAAGGTCTTAACTCTTACTCTGGCTTACAGGTTAAGGTCTTTACTCTTACTCTGGCCTAGTGGTTAAGGTCTTAACTCTTACTCTGGCCTAATAGCTAAGGTCTTAGACTTGTACTTTGGCCTAATGGTTAAGGTCTTAACTCGTACTCTGGCCTACTGGTTAAGCTCTTAACTCTTACTCTGGCCTAATAGATAAGGTCTTAGACTCGTACTCTGGCCTAATGGTTAGGGTCTTAACTCTTACTCTGGCCTAATGGTTAATGTCTTAACTCTTACTCTGGCTTAATAGCTAAGATCTTAACTCTTACTCTGGCATAATAGCTAAGGTCTTAACTCTTACTCTGGCCTAATAGCTAAGGTCTTAACTATTACTCTGGCCTAATGGCTAAGGTATTAGACTCGTACACTGGCCTACTGGTTAAGGTCTTAACTCTTACTCTGGCCTAATAGCAAAGGTCTTAACTCTTACTCTGGCCTACAGGTTAAGGTCTTAGACTCGTTCTCTGGCCTACTGGTTAAGGTCTTAACTCTTACTCTGGCCTACTGGTTAAGATCTTAACTCTTACTCTGGCCTAATAGCTAAGGTCTTAACTCTTACTCTGGCCTAATAGCTAAGGTCTTAGACTCGTACTCTGGCCTACTAGTTAAGGTCTTAACTCTTACTCTGGCCTACTGGTTAAGGTCTTAACTCTTACTCTGGCCTAATAGCTAAGGTCTTAGATTCGTACTCTGGCCTACTGGTTATGGTCTTAACTCTTACTCTGGCCTAATAGCTAAGGTCTTAGACTCGTACTCTGGCCTACAGGTTAAGGTCTTAACTCTTACTCTGGCCTAATAGCTAAGGTCTTAACTCTTACTCTGGCCTAATAGCTAAGGTCTTAACTCTTACTCTGGCCTACTGGTTAAGGTCTTAACTCTTACTTCGGCCTACTGGTTAAGGTCTAAACTCTTACTCTGGCCTAATAGCTAAGGTCTTAGACTCATACGCTGGCCTACAGATTAAGGTCTTAACTCTTACTCTGGCCTACTGGTTAAGGTCTTAACTCTTACTCTGGCCTAATAGCTAAGGTCTGAACTCTTACTCTGGCCTAATACCTAAGGTCTTAGACTCATACTCTGGCCTACTGGTTAAGGTCTTAACGCTTACTCTGGCCTAATAGCTAAGGTCTTAACTCTTACTCTGGCCTAATAGCTAAGGTCTTAGACTCGTACTCTGGCCTAATGGTTAAGGTCTTAACTCTTACTCTGGCTTACTTCTTAAGGTCTTAACTCTTACTCTGGCCTAATAGCTAAGGTCTTAATTCTTCCTCTGGCCTACTGGTTAAGGTCTTAACTCTTACTCTGGCCTAATAGCTAAGGTCTTAGACTCGTACTCTGGCCTAATGGTTAAGGTCTTAACTCTTACTCTGGCCTAATAGCTAAGGTCTTAACTCTTACTCTGGCCTAATAGCTAAGGTCTTAGACTCATACTATGGCCTACAGGTTACGGTCTTAACTCTAACTCTGGCTTACAGGTTAACGTCTTTACTCTTACTCTGGCATAGTGGTTAAGGTCTTACCTCTTACTCTGGCCTAATAGCTAAGGTCTTAGACTCATACTTTGGCCTAATGGTTAAGGTCTTAACTCTTACTCTGGCCTACTGGTTAAGGTCTTAACTCTTACTCTGGCCTAATAGCTAAGGTCTTAGACTCGTACTCTGGCCTACTGGTTAAGATCTTAACTCTTACTCTGGCCTACTGGTTAAGGTCTTAACTATTACTCTGGCCTAATAGCTAAGGTCTTAGACTCGTACTCTGGCCTACTGGTTAAAGCCTTAACTCTTACTCTGGCCTACTGGTGAAGATCTTAACACTTACTCTGGCCTAATAGCTAAGGTCTTAGACTCGTACTCTGGCCTACAGGTTAAGCTCTTAACTCTTACTCTGGCCTAATAGCTAAGGTCTTAGACTCGGACTCTGGCCTAATGGTTAAGGTCTTAACTCTTACTCTGGCCTACAGGTTAAGCTCTTAACTCTTACTCTGGCCTAATAGCTAAGGTCTTAGACTCGGACTCTGGCCTAATGGTTAAGGTCTTAACTCTTACTCTGGCCTACTGGTTAAGGTCTTAACACTTACTCTGGCCTAATAGCTAAGGTCTTAGACTTGTACTCTGGCTTACTAGTTAAGGTCTTAACTCTTACTCTGGCCTACTGGTTAAGGTCTTAACTCTTACTCTGGCCTAATAGCTAAGGTCCTAACTCTTACTCTGGCCTAATAGCTAAGGTCTTAACTCTTACTCTGGCCTAATAGCTAAGGTCTTAGACTCGTACTCTGGCCTACTGGTTAAGGTCTTACCTCTTACTCTGGCCTACTGGTTAAGGTCTTAACTCTTACTCTGGCCTAATAGCCAAGGTCTTGACTCTTACTCTGGCCTAATAGCTAAGGTCTTAGACTTGTACTATGGCCTACTGGTTAAGGTCTTAACTCTTACTCTGGCCTACTGGTTAAGGTCTTAACTCTTACTCTGGCCTAATAGCTAAGGTCTTAACTCTTACTCTGGCCTAATAGCTAAGGTCTTAGACTCGTACTCTGGCCTACAGGTTAAGGTCTTAACTCTTCCTCTGGCCTACTTTTTAAAGTCTTAACTCTTACTCTGGCCTACTGGTTAGGGTCTTAACTTTTAAACTGGCCTAATAGCTAAGGTCTTAGACTCGTACTCTGGCCTAATAGGTAAGGTCTTAACTCTTACTCTGGCCTAATAGCTAAGGTCTTAGACTCGTACTCTTGCCTAATAGCTAAGGTCTTAACTCTTACTCTGGCCTAATAGCTAAGGTCTTAGACTCACACTCTGGCCTACTGGTTAAGGTCTTAACTCTTACTCTGGCCTACTGGTTAAGGTCTTAACTCTTACTCTGGCCTAATAGCTAAGGTCTTAGACTCGTACTCTGGCCTAATGGTTAAGGTTTTAACTCTTACTCTGGCCTAATAGCTAAGGTCTTAACTCTTACTCTGGCCTAATAGCTAATGTCTTAGATTCGTACTATGGCCTACAGGTTAAGGTCTTAACTCTTACTCTGGCTTACAGGTTAACGTCTTTACTCTTACTCTAGCCTAGTGGTTAAGGTCTTAACTCTTACTCTGGCCTAATAGCTAAGGTCTTAGACTCGTACTTTGGCCTAATGGTTAAGGTCTTAACTCTTACTCTGGCCTACTGGTTAAGGTCTTAACTCTTACTCTGGCCTAATAGCTAAGGTCTTAGACTCGTACTCTGGCCTACTGGTTAAGATCTTAACTCTTACTCTGGCCTACTGGTTAAGGTCTTAACTCTTACTCTGGCCTAATAGCAAAGGTCTTAGACTCGTACTCTGGCCTACTGGTTAAAGTCTTAACTCTTACTCTGGCTTACTGGTTAAGATCTTAACACTTACTCTGGCCTAATAGCTAAGGTCTTAGACTCGTACTCTGGCCTACTGGTTAAGCTCTTAACTCTTACTCTTGCCTAATAGATAAGGTCTTAGACTCGTTCTCTGGCCTAATGGTTAAAGTCTTAACTCTTACTCTGGCTTGCTGGTTAAGATCTTAACACTTACTCTGGCCTAATAGCTAAGGTCTTAGACTCGTACTCTGGCCTACTGGTTAAGCTCTTAACTCTTACTCTTGCCTAATAGATAAGGTCTTAGACTCGTTCTCTGGCCTACTGGTTAGGGTCTTAACTTTTAAACTGACCTAATAGCTAAGGTCTTAGACTCGTACTCTGGCCTAATAGGTAAGGTCTTAACTCTTACTCTGGCCTAATAGCTAAGGTCTTAGACTCGTACTCTTGCCTAATAGCTAAGGTCTTAACTCTTACTCTGGCCTAATAGCTAAGGTCTTAGACTCACACTCTGGCCTACTGGTTAAGGTCTTAACTCTTACTCTGGCCTACTGGTTAAGGTCTTAACTCTTACTCTGGCCTAATAGCTAAGGTCTTAGACTCGTACTCTGGCCTAATGGTTAAGGTTTTAACTCTTACTCTGGCCTAATAGCAAAGGTCTTAACTCTTACTCTGGCCTAATAGCTAATGTCTTAGACTCGTACTATGGCCTACAGGTTAAGGTCTTAACTCTTACTCTGGCTTACAGGTTAACGTCTTTACTCTTACTCTAGCCTAGTGGTTAAGGTCTTAACTCTTACTCTGGCCTAATAGCTAAGGTCTTAGACTCGTACTTTGGCCTAATGGTTAAGGTCTTAACTCTTACTCTGGCCTACTGGTTAAGATCTTAACTCTTACTCTGGCCTACTGGTTAAGGTCTTAACTCTTACTCTGGCCTAATAGCAAAGGTCTTAGACTCGTACTCTGGCCTACTGGTTAAAGTCTTAACTCTTACTCTGGCTTACTGGTTAAGATCTTAACACTTACTCTGGCCTAATAGCTAAGGTCTTAGACTCGTACTCTGGCCTACTGGTTAAGCTCTTAACTCTTACTCTGGCCTAATAGATAAGGTCTTAGACTCGTTCTCTTGCCTAATGGTTAAGGTCTTAACTCTTACTCTGGCCTACTGGTTAAGGTCTTAACTCTTACTCTGGCCTACTAGTTAAGGGCTTAACTCTTACTCTGGCCTAATAGCTAAGGTCTTAGACTCGTACTCTGATCTAATGGTTAAGGTCTTAACTCTTACTCTGGCCTACTGGTTGAGGTCTTAACTCTTACTCTGGCCTAATAGCTAAGGTCTTAACTCTTACTCTGGCCTAATAGCTAAGGTCTTAACTCTTACTCTGGCCTACTGGTTAAGGTCTTAACTCTTACTCTGGCCTACTGGTTAAGGTCTTAACTCTTACTCTGGCCTAATAGCTAAGGTCTTAGACTCGTATCCTGGTCTAATAGCTAAGGTCTTAGACTCGTACTCTGGCCTACTGGTTAAGCTCTTAACTCTTACTCTGGCCTAATAGATAAGGTCTTAGACTCGTTCTCTTGCCTAATGGTTAAGGTCTTAACTCTTACTCTGGCCTACTGGTTAAGGTCTTAACTCTTACTCTGGCCTACTAGTTAAGGGCTTAACTCTTACTCTGGCCTAATAGATAAGGTCTTAGACTTGTACTCTGGCCTACTGGTTAAGGTCTTAACTCTTACTCAGGCCTACTGGTTAAAGTCTTAACTCTTACTCTGGCCTACTGGTTAAGGTCTTAACTCTTAAACTGGCCTAATAGCTAAGGTCTTAGACTCGTACTCTGGCCTAATAGCTAAGGTCTTAACTCTTACTCTTACTCTGGCCTAATAGCTAAGGTCTTAGACTCGTACTCTGGCCTAATAGCTAAGGTCTTAGACTCACACTCTGGCCTACTGGTTAAGGTCTTAACTCTTACTCTGGCCTACTGGTTAAGGTCTTAACTCTTACTCTGGCCTAATAGCTAAGGTCTTAGACTCGTACTCTGGCCTAATGGTTAAGGTTTTAACTCTTACTCTGGCCTAATAGCTAAGGTCTTAACTCTTACTCTGGCCTAATAGCTAATGTCTTAGACTCGTATTATGGCCTACAGGTTAAGGTCTTAACTCTTACTCTGGCTTACAGGTTAACATCTTTACTCTTACTCTAGCCTAGTGGTTAAGGTCTTAACTCTTACTCTGGCCTAATAGCTAAGGTCTTAGACTCGTACTTTGGCCTAATGGTTAAGGTCTTAACTCTTACTCTGGCCTACTGGTTAAGGTCTTAACTCTTACTCTGGCCTAATAGCTAAGGTCTTAGACTCGTACTCTGGCCTACTGGTTAAGATCTTAACTCTTACTCTGGCCTACTGGTTAAGGTCTTAACTCTTACTCTGGCCTAATAGCAAAGGTCTTAGACTCGTACTCTGGCCTACTGGTTAAAGTCTTAACTCTTACTCTGGCTTACTGGTTAAGATCTTAACACTTACTCTGGCCTAATAGCTAAGGTCTTAGACTCGTACTCTGGCCTACTGGTTAAGCTCTTAACTCTTACTCTTGCCTAATAGATAAGGTCTTAGACTCGTTCTCTGGCCTAATGGTTAAAGTCTTAACTCTTACTCTGGCTTACTGGTTAAGATCTTAACACTTACTCTGGCCTAATAGCTAAGGTCTTAGACTCGTACTCTGGCCTACTGGTTAAGCTCTTAACTCTTACTCTTGCCTAATAGATAAGGTCTTAGACTCGTTCTCTGGCCTACTGGTTAGGGTCTTAACTTTTAAACTGGCCTAATAGCTAAGGTCTTAGACTCGTACTCTGGCCTAATAGGTAAGGTCTTAACTCTTACTCTGGCCTAATAGCTAAGGTCTTAGACTCGTACTCTTGCCTAATAGCTAAGGTCTTAACTCTTACTCTGGCCTAATAGCTAAGGTCTTAGACTCACACTCTGGCCTACTGGTTAAGGTCTTAACTCTTACTCTGGCCTACTGGTTAAGGTCTTAACTCTTACTCTGGCCTAATAGCTAAGGTCTTAGACTCGTACTCTGGCCTAATGGTTAAGGTTTTAACTCTTACTCTGGCCTAATAGCAAAGGTCATAACTCTTACTCTGGCCTAATAGCTAATGTCTTAGACTCGTACTATGGCCTACAGGTTAAGGTCTTAACTCTTACTCTGGCTTACAGGTTAACGTCTTTACTCTTACTCTAGCCTAGTGGTTAAGGTCTTAACTCTTACTCTGGCCTAATAGCTAAGGTCTTAGACTCGTACTTTGGCCTAATGGTTAAGGTCTTAACTCTTACTCTGGCCTACTGGTTAAGATCTTAACTCTTACTCTGGCCTACTGGTTAAGGTCTTAACTCTTACTCTGGCCTAATAGCAAAGATCTTAGACTCGTACTCTGGCCTACTGGTTAAAGTCTTAACTCTTACTCTGGCTTACTGGTTAAGATCTTAACACTTACTCTGGCCTAATAGCTAAGGTCTTAGACTCGTACTCTGGCCTACTGGTTAAGCTCTTAACTCTTACTCTGGCCTAATAGATAAGGTCTTAGACTCGTTCTCTTGCCTAATGGTTAAGGTCTTAACTCTTACTCTGGCCTACTGGTTAAGGTCTTAACTCTTACTCTGGCCTACTAGTTAAGGGCTTAACTCTTACTCTGGCCTAATAGCTAAGGTCTTAGACTCGTACTCTGATCTAATGGTTAAGGTCTTAACTCTTACTCTGGCCTACTGGTTAAGGTCTTAACTCTTACTCTGGCCTAATAGCTAAGGTCTTAACTCTTACTCTGGCCTACTGGTTAAGGTCTTAACTCTTACTCTGGCCTACTGGTTAAGGTCTTAACTCTTACTCTGGCCTAATAGCTAAGGTCTTAGACTCGTATCCTGGTCTAATAGCTAAGGTCTTAGACTCGTACTCTGGCCTACTGGTTAAGCTCTTAACTCTTACTCTGGCCTAATAGATAAGGTCTTAGACTCGTTCTCTTGCCTAATGGTTAAGGTCTTAACTCTTACTCTGGCCTACTGGTTAAGGTCTTAACTCTTACTCTGGCCTACTAGTTAAGGGCTTAACTCTTACTCTGGCCTAATAGATAAGGTCTTAGACTTGTACTCTGGCCTACTGGTTAAGGTCTTAACTCTTACTCAGGCCTACTGGTTAAAGTCTTAACTCTTACTCTGGCCTACTGGTTAAGGTCTTAACTCTTAAACTGGCCTAATAGCTAAGGTCTTAGACTCGTACTCTGGCCTAATAGCTAAGGTCTTAACTCTTACTCTTACTCTGGCCTAATAGCTAAGGTCTTAGACTCGTACTCTGGCCTAATAGCTAAGGTCTTAGACTTGTACTCTGGCCTACTGGTTAAGGTCTTAACTCTTACTCTGGCCAAATAGCCAAGGTCTTAGACTCATACTATGGCCTACAGGTTAAGGTCTTAACTCATACTCTGGCCTACAGGTTAAGGTCTTAACTCTTACTCTGGCCTACAGGTTAAGGTCTTAACTCTTACTCTGGCCTCATGGTTAAGGTCTTAACTCTTACTCTGGCCTAATAGCTAAGGTCTTAACTCTTACTCTGGCCTAATAGCTAAGGCCTTAGACTCGTACTCTGGCCTACTAGTTAAGGTCTTAACTCTTACTCTGGCCTACTGGTTAAGGTCTTAACTCTTACTCTGGCATAATAGCTAAGGTCTTAGACTCGTACTCTGGCCTACTGGTTATGGTCTTAACTCTTACTCTGGCCTAATAGCTAAGGTCTTAGACTCGTACTCTGGTCTAATAGCTAAGGTCTTAGACTCGTACTCTGGCCTACAGGTTAAGGTCTTAACTCTTACACTGGCCTAATAGCTAAGGTCTTAACTCTTACTCTGGCCTAATAGCTAAGGTCTTAACTCTTACTCTGGCCTACTGGTTAAGGTCTTAACTCTTACTCTGGCCTACTGGTTAAGGTCTTAACTCTTACTCTGACCTAATAGCTAAGGTCTTAGACTCATACGCTGGCCTACAGGTTAAGGTCTAAACTCTTACTCTGGCCTACTGGTTAAGGTCTTAACTCTTACTCTGGCCTAATAGCTAAGGTCTGAACTCTTACTCTGGCCTAATACCTAAGGTCTAAGACTCGTACTCTGGCCTACTGGTTAAGGTCTTAACGCTTACTCTGGCCTAATAGCTAAGGTCTTAACTCTTACACTGGCCTAATAGCTAAGGTCTTAGACTCGTACTCTGGCCTAATGGTTAAGGTCTTAACTCTTACTCTGGCCTACTTCTTAAGGTCTTAACTCTTACTCTGGCCTAATAGCTAAGGTCTTAATTCTTACTCTGGCCTACTCGTTAAGGTCTTAACTCTTACTCTGGCCTAATAGCTAAGGTCTTAGACTCGTACTCTGGCCTAATGGTTAAGGTCTTAACTCTTACTCTGGCCTAATAGCTAAGGTCTTAACTCTTACTCTGGCCTAATAGCTAAGGTCTTAGACTCGTACTATGGCCTACAGGTTAAGGTCTTAACTCTTACTCTGGCTTACAGGTTAAGGTCTTTACTCTTACTCTGGCCTAGTGGTTAAGGTCTTAACTCTTACTCTGGCCTAATAGCTAAGGTCTTAGACTTGTACTTTGGCCTAATGGTTAAGGTCTTAACTCGTACTCTGGCCTACTGGTTAAGCTCTTAACTCTTACTCTGGCCTAATAGATAAGGTCTTAGACTCGTACTCTGGCCTAATGGTTAGGGTCTTAACTCTTACTCTGGCCTAATGGTTAATGTCTTAACTCTTACTCTGGCTTAATAGCTAAGATCTTAACTCTTACTCTGGCATAATAGCTAAGGTCTTAACTCTTACTCTGGCCTAATAGCTAAGGTCTTAACTATTACTCTGGCCTAATGGCTAAGGTATTAGACTCGTACACTGGCCTACTGGTTAAGGTCTTAACTCTTACTCTGGCCTACAGGTTAAGGTCTTAGACTCGTTCTCTGGCCTACTGGTTAAGGTCTTAACTCTTACTCTGGCCTACTGGTTAAGATCTTAACTCTTACTCTGGCCTAATAGCTAAGGTCTTAACTCTTACTGTGGCCTAATAGCTAAGGTCTTAGACTCGTACTCTGGCCTACTAGTTAAGGTCTTAACTCTTACTCTGGCCTACTGGTTAAGGTCTTAACTCTTACTCTGGCCTAATAGCTAAGGTCTTAGATTCGTACTCTGGCCTACTGGTTATGGTCTTAACTCTTACTCTGGCCTAATAGCTAAGGTCTTAGACTCGTACTCTGGCCTACAGGTTAAGGTCTTAACTCTTACTCTGGCCTAATAGCTAAGGTCTTAACTCTTACTCTGGCCTAATAGCTAAGGTCTTAACTCTTACTCTGGCCTACTGGTTAAGGTCTTAACTCTTACTTCGGCCTACTGGTTAAGGTCTAAACTCTTACTCTGGCCTAATAGCTAAGGTCTTAGACTCATACGCTGGCCTACAGATTAAGGTCTTAACTCTTACTCTGGCCTACTGGTTAAGGTCTTAACTCTTACTCTGGCCTAATAGCTAAGGTCTGAACTCTTACTCTGGCCTAATACCTAAGGTCTTAGACTCATACTCTGGCCTACTGGTTAAGGTCTTAACGCTTACTCTGGCCTAATAGCTAAGGTCTTAACTCTTACTCTGGCCTAATAGCTAAGGTCTTAGACTCGTACTCTGGCCTAATGGTTAAGGTCTTAACTCTTACTCTGGCTTACTTCTTAAGGTCTTAACTCTTACTCTGGCCTAATAGCTAAGGTCTTAATTCTTCCTCTGGCCTACTGGTTAAGGTCTTAACTCTTACTCTGGCCTAATAGCTAAGGTCTTAGACTCGTACTCTGGCCTAATGGTTAAGGTCTTAACTCTTACTCTGGCCTAATAGCTAAGGTCTTAACTCTTACTCTGGCCTAATAGCTAAGGTCTTAGACTCATACTATGGCCTACAGGTTACGGTCTTAACTCTTACTCTGGCTTACAGGTTAACGTCTTTACTCTTACTCTGGCATAGTGGTTAAGGTCTTACCTCTTACTCTGGCCTAATAGCTAAGGTCTTAGACTCGTACTTTGGCCTAATGGTTAAGGTCTTAACTCTTACTCTGGCCTACTGGTTAAGGTCTTAACTCTTACTCTGGCCTAATAGCTAAGGTCTTAGACTCGTACTCTGGCCTACTGGTTAAGATCTTAACTCTTACTCTGGCCTACTGGTTAAGGTCTTAACTATTACTCTGGCCTAATAGCTAAGGTCTTAGACTCGTACTCTGGCCTACTGGTTAAAGCCTTAACTCTTACTCTGGCCTACTGGTGAAGATCTTAACACTTACTCTGGCCTAATAGCTAAGGTCTTAGACTCGTACTCTGGCCTACAGGTTAAGCTCTTAACTCTTACTCTGGCCTAATAGCTAAGGTCTTAGACTCGGACTCTGGCCTAATGGTTAAGGTCTTAACTCTTACTCTGGCCTACTGGTTAAGGTCTTAACACTTACTCTGGCCTAATAGCTAAGGTCTTAGACTCGTACTCTGGCTTACTAGTTAAGGTCTTAACTCTTACCCTGGCCTACTGGTTAAGGTCTTAACTCTTACTCTGGCCTAATAGCTAAGGTCTTAACTCTTACTCTGGCCTAATAGCTAAGGTCTTAACTCTTACTCTTGCCTAATAGATAAGGTCTTAGACTCGTTCTCTGGCCTAATGGTTAAGGTCTTAACTCTTACTCTGGCCTACTGGTTAAGGTCTTAACTCTTACTCTGGCCTACTAGTTAAGGGCTTAACTCTTACTCTGGCCTAATAGCTAAGGTCTTAGACTCATACTCTGATCTAATGGTTAAGGTCTTAACTCTTACTCTGGCCTACTGGTTAAGGTCTTAACTCTTACTCTGGCCTAATAGCTAAGGTCTTAACTCTTACTCTGGCCTAATAGCTAAGGTCTTAACTCTTACTCTGGCCTACTGGTTAAGGTCTTAACTCTTACTCTGGCCTACTGGTTAAGGTCTTAACTCTTACTCTGGCCTAATAGCTAAGGTCTTAGACTCGTATCCTGGTCTAATAGCTAAGGTCTTAGACTCGTACTCTGGCCTACAGGTTAAGGTCTTAACTTTTACTCTGGCCTAATAGCTAAGGTCTTAACTCTTACTCTGGCCTAATAGATAAGGTCTTAACTCTTACTCTGGCCTACTGGTTAAGGTCTTAACTCTTACTCAGGCCTACATCTTAAGGTCTTAACTCGTACTCTGGCCTAATAGCTAAGGTCTTAGACTCATACGCTGGCCTACAGGTTAAGGTCTTAACTCTTACTCTGGCCTACTGGTTAAGGTCTTAACTCTTACTCTGGCCTAATAGCTAAGGTCTGAACTCTTACTCTGGCCTAATACCTAAGGTCTTAGACTCGTACTCTGGCCTACTGGTTAAGGTCTTAACTCTTACTCTGGCCTACTTCTTAAGGTCTTAACTCTTACTCTGGCCTAATAGCTAAGGTCTTAGACTCGTACTTTGGCCTAATGGTTAAGGTCTTAACTCTTACTCTGGCCTACTGGTTAAGGTCTTAACTCTTACTCTGGCCTAATAGCTAAGGTCTTAGACTCGTACTCTGGCCTACTGGTTAAGATCTTAACTCTTACTCTGGCCTACTGGTTAAGGTCTTAACTATTACTCTGGCCTAATAGCTAAGGTCTTAGACTCGTACTCTGGCCTACTGGTTAAAGTCTTAACTCTTACTCTGGCCTACTGGTGACGATCTTAACACTTACTCTGGCCTAATAGCTAAGGTCTTAGACTCGTACTCTGGCCTACAGGTTAAGCTCTTAACTCTTACTCTGGCCTAATAGCTAAGGTCTTAGACTCGGACTCTGGCCTAATGGTTAAGGTCTTAACTCTTACTCTGGCCTACTGGTTAAGGTCTTAACACTTACTCTGGCCTAATAGCTAAGGTCTTAGACTCGTACTCTGGCTTACTAGTTAAGGTCTTAACTCTTACTCTGGCCTACTGGTTAAGGTCTTAACTCTTACTCTGGCCTAATAGCTAAGGTCTTAACTCTTACTCTGGCCTAATAGCTAAGGTCTTAACTCTTACTCTGGCCTAATAGCTAAGGTCTTAGACTCGTACTCTGGCCTACTGGTTAAGGTCTTACCTCTTACTCTGGCCTACTGGTTAAGGTCTTAACTCTTACTCTGGCCTAATAGCCAAGGTCTTGACTCTTACTCTGGCCTAATAGCTAAGGTCTTACACTTGTACTATGGCCTACTGGTTAAGGTCTTAACTCTTACTCTGGCCTACTGGTTAAGGTCTTAACTCTTACTCTGGCCTAATAGCTAAGGTCTTAACTCTTACTCTGGCCTAATAGCTAAGGTCTTAGACTCGTACTCTGGCCTACAGATTAAGGTCTTAACTCTTCCTCTGGCCTACTGGTTAAAGTCTTAACTCTTACTCTGGCCTACTGGTTAGGGTCTTAACTTTTAAACTGGCCTAATAGCTAAGGTCTTAGACTCGTACTCTGGCCTAATAGGTAAGGTCTTAACTCTTACTCTGGCCTAATAGCTAAGGTCTTAGACTCATACTCTTGCCTTATAGCTAAGGTCTTAACTCTTACTCTGGCCTAATAGCTAAGGTCTTAGACTCACACTCTGGCCTACTGGTTAAGGTCTTAACTCTTACTCTGGCCTACTGGTTAAGGTCTTAACTCTTACTCTGGCCTAATAGCTAAGGTCTTAGACCCGTACTCTGGCCTAATGGTTAAGGTTTTAACTCTTACTCTGGCCTAATAGCAAAGGTCTTAACTCTTACTCTGGCCTAATAGCTAATGTCTTAGACTCGTACTATGGCCTACAGGTTAAGGTCTTAACTCTTACTCTGGCTTACAGGTTAACGTCTTTACTCTTACTCTAGCCTAGTGGTTAAGGTCTTAACTCTTACTCTGGCCTAATAGCTAAGGTCTTAGACTCGTACTTTGGCCTAATGGTTAAGGTCTTAACTCTTACTCTGGCCTACTGGTTAAGGTCTTAACTCTTACTCTGGCCTAATAGCTAAGGTCTTAGACTCGTACTCTGGCCTACTGGTTAAGATCTTAACTCTTACTCTGGCCTACTGGTTAAGGTCTTAACTCTTACTCTGGCCTAATAGCAAAGGTCTTAGACTCGTACTCTGGCCTACTGGTTAAAGTCTTAACTCTTACTCTGGCTTACTGGTTAAGATCTTAACACTTACTCTGGCCTAATAGCTAAGGTCTTAGACTCGTACTCTGGCCTACTGATTAAGCTCTTAACTCTTACTCTGGCCTAATAGATAAGGTCTTAGACTCGTTCTCTTGCCTAATGGTTAAGGTCTTAACTCTTACTCTGGCCTACTGGTTAAGGTCTTAACTCTTACTCTGGCCTACTAGTTAAGGTCTTAACTCTTACTCTGGCCTACTTCTTAAGGTCTTAACTCTTACTCTGGCCTAATAGCTTAGGTCTTAATTCTGACTCTGGCCTACTGGTTAAGGTCTTAACTCTTACTCTGGCCTAATAGCTAAGGTCTTAGACTCGTATCCTGGTCTAATAGCTAAGGTCTTAGACTCGTACTCTGGCCTACTGGTTAAGCTCTTAACTCTTACTCTGGCCTAATAGATAAGGTCTTAGACTCGTTCTCTTGCCTAATGGTTAAGGTCTTAACTCTTACTCTGGCCTACTGGTTAAGGTCTTAACTCTTACTCTGGCCTACTAGTTAAGGGCTTAACTCTTACTCTGGCCTAATAGCTAAGGTCTTAGACTTGTACTCTGGCCTACTGGTTAAGGTCTTAACTCTTACTCAGGCCTACTGGTTAAGGTCTTAACTCTTACTCTGGCCTAATAGCTAAGGTCTTAGACTCGTACTCTGGCCTACAGGTTAAGGTCTTAACTCTTACTCTGGCCTACTGGTTAAAGTCTTAACTCTTACTCTGGCCTACTGGTTAAGGTCTTAACTCTTAAACTGGCCTAATAGCTAAGGTCTTAGACTCGTACTCTGGCCTAATAGCTAAGGTCTTAACTCTTACTCTTACTCTGGCCTAATAGCTAAGGTCTTAGACTCGTACTCTGGCCTAATAGCTAAGGTCTTAGACTTGTACTCTGGCCTACTGGTTAAGGTCTTAACTCTTACTCTGGCCAAATAGCCAAGGTCTTAGACTCATACTATGGCCTACAGGTTAAGGTCTTAACTCATACTCTGGCCTACAGGTTAAGGTCTTAACTCTTACTCTGGCCTACAGGTTAAGGTCTTAACTCTTACTCTGGCCTCATGGTTAAGGTCTTAACTCTTACTCTGGCCTAATAGCTAAGGTATTAACTCTTACTCTGGCCTAATAGCTAAGGCCTTAGACTCGTACTCTGGCCTACTAGTTAAGGTCTTAACTCTTACTCTGGCCTACTGGTTAAGGTCTTAACTCTTACTCTGGCATAATAGCTAAGGTCTTAGACTCGTACTCTGGCCTACTGGTTATGGTCTTAACTCTTACTCTGGCCTAATAGCTAAGGTCTTAGACTCGTACTCTGGTCTAATAGCTAAGGTCTTAGACTCGTACTCTGGCCTACAGGTTAAGGTCTTAACTCTTACTCTGGCCTAATAGCTAAGGTCTTAACTCTTACTCTGGCCTAATAGCTAAGGTCTTAACTCTTACTCTGGCCTACTGGTTAAGGTCTTAACTCTTACTCTGGCCTACTGGTTAAGGTCTTAACTCTTACTCTGACCTAATAGCTAAGGTCTTAGACTCATACGCTGGCCTACAGGTTAAGGTCTAAACTCTTACTCTGGCCTACTGGTTAAGGTCTTAACTCTTACTCTGGCCTAATAGCTAAGGTCTGAACTCTTACTCTGGCCTAATACCTAAGGTCTAAGACTCGTACTCTGGCCTACTGGTTAAGGTCTTAACGCTTACTCTGGCCTAATAGCTAAGGTCTTAACTCTTACTCTGGCCTAATAGCTAAGGTCTTAGACTCGTACTCTGGCCTAATGGTTAAGGTCTTAACTCTTACTCTGGCCTACTTCTTAAGGTCTTAACTCTTACTCTGGCCTAATAGCTAAGGTCTTAATTCTTACTCTGGCCTACTCGTTAAGGTCTTAACTCTTACTCTGGCCTAATAGCTAAGGTCTTAGACTCGTACTCTGGCCTAATGGTTAAGGTCTTAACTCTTACTCTGGCCTAATAGCTAAGGTCTTAACTCTTACTCTGGCCTAATAGCTAAGGTCTTAGACTCGTACTATGGCCTACAGGTTAAGGTCTTAACTCTTACTCTGGCTTACAGGTTAAGGTCTTTACTCTTACTCTGGCCTAGTGGTTAAGGTCTTAACTCTTACTCTGGCCTAATAGCTAAGGTCTTAGACTTGTACTTTGGCCTAATGGTTAAGGTCTTAACTCGTACTCTGGCCTACTGGTTAAGCTCTTAACTCTTACTCTGGCCTAATAGATAAGGTCTTAGACTCGTACTCTGGCCTAATGGTTAGGGTCTTAACTCTTACTCTGGCCTAATGGTTAATGTCTTAACTCTTACTCTGGCTTAATAGCTAAGATCTTAACTCTTACTCTGGCATAATAGCTAAGGTCTTAACTCTTACTCTGGCCTAATAGCTAAGGTCTTAACTATTACTCTGGCCTAATGGCTAAGGTATTAGACTCGTACACTGGCCTACTGGTTAAGGTCTTAACTCTTACTCTGGCCTAATAGCAAAGGTCTTAACTCTTACTCTGGCCTACAGGTTAAGGTCTTAGACTCGTTCTCTGGCCTACTGGTTAAGGTCTTAACTCTTACTCTGGCCTACTGGTTAAGATCTTAACTCTTACTCTGGCCTAATAGCTAAGGTCTTAACTCTTACTCTGGCCTAATAGCTAAGGTCTTAGACTCGTACTCTGGCCTACTAGTTAAGGTCTTAACTCTTACTCTGGCCTACTGGTTAAGGTCTTAACTCTTACTCTGGCCTAATAGCTAAGGTCTTAGATTCGTACTCTGGCCTACTGGTTATGGTCTTAACTCTTACTCTGGCCTAATAGCTAAGGTCTTAGACTCGTACTCTGGCCTACAGGTTAAGGTCTTAACTCTTACTCTGGCCTAATAGCTAAGGTCTTAACTCTTACTCTGGCCTAATAGCTAAGGTCTTAACTCTTACTCTGGCCTACTGGTTAAGGTCTTAACTCTTACTTCGGCCTACTGGTTAAGGTCTTAACTCTTACTCTGGCCTAATAGCTAAGGTCTTAGACTCATACGCTGGCCTACAGATTAAGGTCTTAACTCTTACTCTGGCCTACTGGTTAAGGTCTTAACTCTTACTCTGGCCTAATAGCTAAGGTCTGAACTCTTACTCTGGCCTAATACCTAAGGTCTTAGACTCATACTCTGGCCTACTGGTTAAGGTCTTAACGCTTACTCTGGCCTAATAGCTAAGGTCTTAACTCTTACTCTGGCCTAATAGCTAAGGTCTTAGACTCGTACTCTGGCCTAATGGTTAAGGTCTTAACTCTTACTCTGGCTTACTTCTTAAGGTCTTAACTCTTACTCTGGCCTAATAGCTAAGGTCTTAATTCTTCCTCTGGCCTACTGGTTAAGGTCTTAACTCTTACTCTGGCCTAATAGCTAAGGTCTTAGACTCGTACTCTGGCCTAATGGTTAAGGTCTTAACTCTTACTCTGGCCTAATAGCTAAGGTCTTAACTCTTACTCTGGCCTAATAGCTAAGGTCTTAGACTCATACTATGGCCTACAGGTTACGGTCTTAACTCTTACTCTGGCTTACAGGTTAACGTCTTTACTCTTACTCTGGCATAGTGGTTAAGGTCTTACCTCTTACTCTGGCCTAATAGCTAAGGTCTTAGACTCGTACTTTGGCCTAATGGTTAAGGTCTTAACTCTTACTCTGGCCTACTGGTTAAGGTCTTAACTCTTACTCTGGCCTAATAGCTAAGGTCTTAGACTCGTACTCTGGCCTACTGGTTAAGATCTTAACTCTTACTCTGGCCTACTGGTTAAGGTCTTAACTATTACTCTGGCCTAATAGCTAAGGTCTTAGACTCGTACTCTGGCCTACTGGTTAAAGCCTTAACTCTTACTCTGGCCTACTGGTGAAGATCTTAACACTTACTCTGGCCTAATAGCTAAGGTCTTAACTCTTACTCTGGCCTAATAGCTAAGGTCTTAACTCTTACTCTGGCATAATAGCTAAGGTCTTAGACTCGTACTCTGGCCTACTGGTTAAGGTCTTACCTCTTACTCTGGCCTACTGGTTAAGGTCTTAACTCTTACTCTGGCCTAATAGCCAAGGTCTTGACTCTTACTCTGGCCTAATAGCTAAGGTCTTAGACTTGTACTATGGCCTACTGGTTAAGGTCTTAACTCTTACTCTGGCCTACTGGTTAAGGTCTTAACTCTTACTCTGGCCTAATAGCTAAGGTCTTAACTCTTACTCTGGCCTAATAGCTAAGGTCTTAGACTCGTACTCTGGCCTACAGGTTAAGGTCTTAACTCTTCCTCTGGCCTACTGGTTAAAGTCTTAACTCTTACACTGGCCTACTGGTTAGGGTCTTAACTTTTAAACTGGCCTAATAGCTAAGGTCTTAGACTCGTACTCTGGCCTAATAGGTAAGTTCTTAACTCTTACTCTGGCCTAATAGCTAAGGTCTTAGACTCGTACTCTTGCCTAATAGCTAAGGTCTTAACTCTTACTCTGGCCTAATAGCTAAGGTCTTAGACTCACACTCTGGCCTACTGGTTAAGGTCTTAACTCTTACTCTGGCCTACTGGTTAAGGTCTTAACTCTTACTCTGGCCTAATAGCTAAGGTCTTAGACTCGTACTCTGGCCTAATGGTTAAGGTTTTAACTCTTACTCTGGCCTAATAGCAAAGGTCTTAACTCTTACTCTGGCCTAATAGCTAATGTCTTAGACTCGTACTATGGCCTACAGGTTAAGGTCTTAACTCTTACTCTGGCTTACAGGTTAACGTCTTTACTCTTACTCTAGCCTAGTGGTTAAGGTCTTAACTCTTACTCTGGCCTAATAGCTAAGGTCTTAGACTCGTACTTTGGCCTAATGGTTAAGGTGTTAACTCTTACTCTGGCCTACTGGTTAAGGTCTTAACTCTTACTCTGGCCTAATAGCTAAGGTCTTAGACTCGTACTCTGGCCTACTGGTTAAGATCTTAACTCTTACTCTGGCCTACTGGTTAAGGTCTTAACTCTTACTCTGGCCTAATAGCAAAGGTCTTAGACTCGTACTCTGGCCTACTGGTTAAAGTCTTAACTCTTACTCTGGCTTACTGGTTTAGATCTTAACAGTTACTCTGGCCTAATAGATAAGGTCTTAGACTCGTACTCTGGCCTACTGGTTAAGCTCTTAACTCTTACTCTGGCCTAATAGATAAGGTCTTAGACTCGTTCTCTTGCCTAATGGTTAAGGTCTTAACTCATACTCTGGTCTACTGGTTAAGGTCTTAACTCTTACTCTGGCCTACTGGTTAAGGTCTTAACTCTTACTCTGGCCTAATAGCTAAGGTCTTAGACTCGTACTCTGGCCTAATGGTTAAGGTTTTAACTCTTACTCTGGCCTAATAGCAAAGGTCTTAACTCTTACTCTGGCCTAATAGCTAATGTCTTAGACTCGTACTATGGCCTACAGGTTAAGGTCTTAACTCTTACTCTGGCTTACAGGTTAACGTCTTTACTCTTACTCTAGCCTAGTGGTTAAGGTCTTAACTCTTACTCTGGCCTAATAGCTAAGGTCTTAGACTCGTACTTTGGCCTAATGGTTAAGGTCTTAACTCTTACTCTGGCCTACTGGTTAAGGTCTTAACTCTTACTCTGGCCTAATAGCTAAGGCCTTAGACTCGTACTCTGGCCTACTGGTTAAGATCTTAACTCTTACTCTGGCCTACTGGTTAAGGTCTTAACTCTTACTCTGGCCTAATAGCAAAGGTCTTAGACTCGTACTCTGGCCTACTGGTTAAAGTCTTAACTCTTACTCTGGCTTACTGGTTAAGATCTTAACACTTACTCTGGCCTAATAGCTAAGGTCTTAGACTCGTACTCTGGCCTACTGGTTAAGCTCTTAACTCTTACTCTTGCCTAATAGATAAGGTCTTAGACTCGTTCTCTGGCCTAATGGTTAAAGTCTTAACTCTTACTCTGGCTTACTGGTTAAGATCTTAACACTTACTCTGGCCTAATAGCTAAGGTCTTAGACTCGTACTCTGGCCTACTGGTTAAGCTCTTAACTCTTACTCTTGCCTAATAGATAAGGTCTTAGACTCGTTCTCTGGCCTACTGGTTAGGGTCTTAACTTTTAAACTGGCCTAATAGCTAAGGTCTTAGACTCGTACTCTGGCCTAATAGGTAAGGTCTTAACTCTTACTCTGGCCTAATAGCTAAGGTCTTAGACTCGTACTCTTGGCTAATAGCTAAGGTCTTAACTCTTACTCTGGCCCAATAGCTAAGGTCTTAGACTCACACTCTGGCCTACTGGTTAAGGTCTTAACTCTTACTCTGGCCTACTGGTTAAGGTCTTAACTCTTACTCTGGCCTAATAGCTAAGGTCTTAGATTCGTACTCTGGCCTAATGGTTAAGGTTTTAACTCTTACTCTGGCCTAAAAGCAAAGGTCTTAACTCTTACTCTGGCCTAATAGCTAATGTCTTAGACTCGTACTATGGCCTACAGGTTAAGGTCTTAACTCTTACTCTGGCTTACAGGTTAACGTCTTTACTCTTACTCTAGCCTAGTGGTTAAGGTCTTAACACTTACTCTGGCCTAATAGCTAAGGTCTTAGACTCGTACTTTGGCCTAATGGTTAAGGTCTTAACTCTTACTCTGGCCTACTGGTTAAGATCTTAACTCTTACTCTGGCCTAATAGCTAAGGTCTTAACTCTTACTCTGGCCTAATAGCTAAGGTCTTAGACTCGTACTCTGGCCTACTAGTTAAGGTCTTAACTCTTACTCTGGCCTACTGGTTAAGGTCTTAACTCTTACTCTGGCCTAATAGCTAAGGTCTTAGATTCGTACTCTGGCCTACTGGTTATGGTCTTAACTCTTACTCTGGCCTAATAGCTAAGGTCTTAGACTCGTACTCTGGCCTACAGGTTAAGGTCTTAACTCTTACTCTGGCCTAATAGCTATGGTCTTAACTCTTACTCTGGCCTAATAGCTAAGGTCTTAGACTCACACTCTGGCCTACTGGTTAAGGTCTTATTTCTTACTCTGGCCTACTGGTTAAGGTCTTAACTCTTACTCTGGCCTAATAGCTAAGGTCTTAGACTCGTACTCTGGCCTAATGGTTAAGGTTTTAACTCTTACTCTGGCCTAATAGCTAAGGTCTTAACTCTTACTCTGGTCTAATAGCTAATGTCTTAGACTCGTACTATGGCCTACAGGTTAAGGTCTTAACTCTTACTCTGGCTTACAGGTTAACGTCTTTACTCTTACTCCAGCCTAGTGGTTAAGGTCTTAACTCTTACTCTGGCCTAATAGCTAAGGTCTTAGACTCGTACTTTGGCCTAATGGTTAAGGTCTTAACTCTTACTCTGGCCTACTGGTTAAGGTCTTAACTCTTACTCTGGCCTAATAGCTAAGGTCTTAGACTCGTACTCTGGCCTACTGGTTAAGATCTTAACTCTTACTCTTGCCTACTGGTTAAGGTCTTAACTCTTACTCTGGCCTAATAGCAAAGGTCTTAGACTCGTACTCTGGCCTACTGGTTAAAGTCTTAACTCTTACTCTGGCTTACTGGTTAAGATCTTAACACTTACTCTGGCCTAATAGCTAAGGTCTTAGACTCGTACTCTGGCCTACTGGTTAAGCTCTTAACTCCTACTCTTGCCTAATAGATAAGGTCTTAGACTCGTTCTCTGGCCTAATGGTTAAGGTCTTAACTCTTACTCTGGCCTACTGGTTAAGGTCTTAACTCTTACTCTGGCCTACTAGTTAAGGGCTTAACTCTTACTCTGGCCTAATAGCTAAGGTCTTAGACTCGTACTCTGATCTAATGGTTAAGGTCTTAACTCTTACTCTGGCCTACTGGTTAAGGTCTTAACTCTTACTCTGGCCTAATAGCTAAGGTCTTAACTCTTACTCTGGCCTAATAGCTAAGGTCTTAACTCTTACTCTGGCCTACTGGTTAAGGTCTTAACTCTTACTCTGGCCTACTGGTTAAGGTCTTAACTCTTACTCTGGCCTAATAGCTAAGGTCTTAGACTCGTATCCTGGTCTAATAGCTAAGGTCTTAGACTCGTACTCTGGCCTACAGGTTAAGGTCTTAACTCTTACTCTGGCCTAATAGCTAAGGTCTTAACTCTTACTCTGGCCTAATAGATAAGGTCTTAACTCTTACTCTGGCCTACTGGTTAAGGTCTTAACTCTTACTCAGGCCTACATCTTAAGGTCTTAACTCGTACTCTGGCCTAATAGCTAAGGTCTTAGACTCATACGCTGGCCTACAGGTTAAGGTCTTAACTCTTACTCTGGCCTACTGGTTAAGGTCTTAACTCTTACTCTGGCCTAATAGCTAAGGTCTGAACTCTTACTCTGGCCTAATACCTAAGGTCTTAGACTCGTACTCTGGCCTACTGGTTAAGGTCTTAACTCTTACTCTGGCCTACTTCTTAAGGTCTTAACTCTTACTCTGGCCTAATAGCTAAGGTCTTATACTCGTACTTTGGCCTAATGGTTAAGGTCTTAACTCTTACTCTGGCCTACTGGTTAAGGTCTTAACTCTTACTCTGGCCTAATAGCTAAGGTCTTAGACTCGTACTCTGGCCTACTGGTTAAGATCTTAACTCTTACTCTGGCCTACTGGTTAAGGTCTTAACTATTACTCTGGCCTAATAGCTAAGGTCTTAGACTCGTACTCTGGCCTACTGGTTAAAGTCTTAACTCTTACTCTGGCCTACTGGTGAAGATCTTAACACTTACTCTGGCCTAATAGCTAAGGTCTTAGACTCGTACTCTGGCCTACAGGTTAAGCTCTTAACTCTTACTCTGGCCTAATAGCTAAGGTCTTAGACTCGGACTCTGGCCTAATGGTTAAGGTCTTAACTCTTACTCTGGCCTACTGGTTAAGGTCTTAACACTTACTCTGGCCTAATAGCTAAGGTCTTAGACTCGTACTCTGGCTTACTAGTTAAGGTCTTAACTCTTACTCTGGCCTACTGGTTAAGGTCTTAACTCTTACTCTGGCCTAATAGCTAAGGTCTTAACTCTTACTCTGGCCTAATAGCTAAGGTCTTAACTCTTACTCTGGCATAATAGCTAAGGTCTTAGACTCGTACTCTGGCCTACTGGTTAAGGTCTTACCTCTTTCTCTGGCCTACTGGTTAAGGTCTTAACTCTTACTCTGGCCTAATAGCCAAGGTCTTGACTCTTACTCTGGCCTAATAGCTAAGGTCTTAGACTTGTACTATGGCCTACTGGTTAAGGTCTTAACTCTTACTCTGGCCTACTGGTTAAGGTCTTAACTCTTACTCTGGCCTAATAGCTAAGGTCTTAACTCTTACTCTGGCCTAATAGCTAAGGTCTTAGACTCGTACTCTGGCCTACAGGTTAAGGTCTTAACTCTTCCTCTGGCCTACTGGTTAAAGTCTTAACTCTTACTCTGGCCTACTGGTTAGGGTCTTAACTTTTAAACTGGCCTAATAGCTAAGGTCTTAGACTCGTACTCTGGCCTAATAGGTAAGTTCTTAACTCTTACTCTGGCCTAATAGCTAAGGTCTTAGACTCGTACTCTTGCCTAATAGCTAAGGTCTTAACTCTTACTCTGGCCTAATAGCTAAGGTCTTAGACTCACACTCTGGCCTACTGGTTAAGGTCTTAACTCTTACTCTGGCCTACTGGTTAAGGTCTTAACTCTTACTCTGGCCTAATAGCTAAGGTCTTAGACTCGTACTCTGGCCTAATGGTTAAGGTTTTAACTCTTACTCTGGCCTAATAGCAAAGGTCTTAACTCTTACTCTGGCCTAATAGCTAATGTCTTAGACTCGTACTATGGCCTACAGGTTAAGGTCTTAACTCTTACTCTGGCTTACAGGTTAACGTCTTTACTCTTACTCTAGCCTAGTGGTTAAGGTCTTAACTCTTACTCTGGCCTAATAGCTAAGGTCTTAGACTCGTACTTTGGCCTACTGGTTAAGATCTTAACTCTTACTCTGGCCTACTGGTTAAGGTCTTAACTCTTACTCTGGCCTAATAGCTAAGGTCTTAGACTCATACTCTGGCCTACTGGTTAAGATCTTAACTCTTACTCTGGCCTACTGGTTAAGGTCTTAACTCTTACTCTGGCCTAATAGCAAATGTCTTAGACTCGTACTCTGGCCTACTGGTTAAAGTCTTAACTCTTACTCTGGCTTACTGGTTAAGATCTTAACACTTACTCTGGCCTAATAGCTAAGGTCTTAGACTCGTACTCTGGCCTACTGGTTAAGCTCTTAACTCTTACTCTGGCCTAATAGATAAGGTCTTAGACTCGTTCTCTTGCCTAATGGTTAAGGTCTTAACTCTTACTCTGGCCTACTGGTTAAGGTCTTAACTCTTACTCTGGCCTACTAGTTAAGGGCTTAACTCTTACTCTGGCCTAATAGCTAAGGTCTTAGACTCGTACTCTGATCTAATGGTTAAGGTCTTAACTCTTACTCTGGCCTACTGGTTAAGGTCTTAACTCTTACTCTGGCCTAATAGCTAAGGTCTTAACTCTTACTCTGGCCTAATAGCTAAGGTCTTAACTCTTACTCTGGCCTACTGGTTAAGGTCTTAACTCTTACTCTGGCCTACTGGTTAAGGTCTTAACTCTTACTCTGGCCTAATAGCTAAGGTCTTAGACTCGTATCCTGGTCTAATAGCTAAGGTCTTCGTCTCGTACTCTGGCCTACAGGTTAAGGTCTTAACTCTTACTCTGGCCTAATAGCTAAGGTCTTAACTCTTACTCTGGCCTAATAGCTAAGGTCTTAACTCTTACTCTGGCCTACTGGTTAAGGTCTTAACTCTTACTCTGGCCTACATCTTAAGGTCTTAACTCTTACTCTGGCCTAATAGCTAAGGTCTTAGACTCATACGCTGGCCTACAGGTTAAGGTCTTAACTCTTACTCTGGCCTACTGGTTAAGGTCTTAACTCTTACTCTGGCCTAATAGCTAAGGTCTTTGACTCGTACTCTGGCCTACTGGTTAAGATCTTAACTCTTACTTTGGCCTACTGGTTAAGGTCTTAACTCTTACTCTGGCCTAATAGCTAAGGTCTTAGACTCGTACTCTGGCCTAATGGTTAAGGTCTTAATTCTTACTCTGGCCTACTGGTTAAGGTCTTAACTCTTACTCTGGCCTAATAGCTAAGGTCTTAGACTCGTACTCTGGCCTAATACCTAAGGTCTTAGACTCGTACTCTGGCCTACTGGTTAAGGTCTTAACTCTTACTCTGGCCTACTTCTTAAGGTCTTAACTCTTACTCTGGCCTAATAGCTAAGGTCTTATACTCGTACTTTGGCCTAATGGTTAAGGTCTTAACTCTTACTCTGGCCTACTGGTTAAGGTCTTAACTCTTACTCTGGCCTAATAGCTAAGGTCTTAGACTCGTACTCTGGCCTACTGGTTAAGATCTTAACTCTTACTCTGGCCTACTGGTTAAGGTCTTAACTATTACTCTGGCCTAATCGCTAAGGTCTTAGACTCGTACTCTGGCCTACTGGTTAAAGTCTTAACTCTTACTCTGGCCTACTGGTGAAGATCTTAACACTTACTCTGGCCTAATAGCTAAGGTCTTAGACTCGTACTCTGGCCTACAGGTTAAGCTCTTAACTCTTACTCTGGCCTAATAGCTAAGGTCTTAGACTCGGACTCTGGCCTAATGGTTAAGGTCTTAACTCTTACTCTGGCCTACTGGTTAAGGTCTTAACACTTACTCTGGCCTAATAGCTAAGGTCTTAGACTTGTACTCTGGCTTACTAGTTAAGGTCTTAACTCTTACTCTGGCCTACTGGTTAAGGTCTTAACTCTTACTCTGGCATAATAGCTAAGGTCTTAGACTCTTACTCTGGCCTACTGGTTAGGGTCTTACCTCTTACTCTGGCCTACTGGTTAAGGTCTTAACTCTTACTCTGGCCTAATAGCCAAGGTCTTGACTCTTACTCTGGCCTAATAGCTAAGGTCTTAGACTTGTACTATTGCCTACTGGTTAAGGTCTTAACTCTTACTCTGGCCTACTGGTTAAGGTCTTAACTCTTACTCTGGCCTAATAGCTAAGGTCTTAACTCTTACTCTGGCCTAATAGCTAAGGTCTTAGACTCGTACTCTGGCCTACAGGTTAAGGTCTTAACTCTTCCTCTGGCCTACTGGTTAAAGTCTTAACTCTTACTCTGGCCTACTGGTTAGGGTCTTAACTTTTAAACTGGCCTAATAGCTAAGGTCTTAGACTCGTACTCTGGCCTAATAGGTAAGTTCTTAACTCTTACTCTGGCCTAATAGCTAAGGTCTTAGACTCGTACTCTTGCCTAATAGCTAAGGTCTTAACTCTTACTCTGGCCTAATAGCTAAGGTCTTAGACTCACACTCTGGCCTACTGGTTAAGGTCTTAACTCTTACTCTGGCCTACTGGTTAAGGTCTTAACTCTTACTCTGGCCTAATAGCTAAGGTCTTAGACTCGTACTCTGGCGTAATGGTTAAGGTTTTAACTCTTACTCTGGCCTAATAGCAAAGGTCTTAACTCTTACTCTGGCCTAATAGCTAATGTCTTAGACTCGTACTATGGCCTACAGGTTAAGGTCTTAACTCTTACTCTGGCTTACAGGTTAACGTCTTTACTCTTACTCTAGCCTAGTGGTTAAGGTCTTAACTCTTACTCTGGCCTAATAGCTAAGGTCTTAGACTCGTACTTTGGCCTAATGGTTAAGGTCTTAACTCTTACTCTGGCCTACTGGTTAAGGTCTTAACTCTTACTCTGGCCTAATAGCTAAGGTCTTAGACTCGTACTCTGGCCTACTGGTTAAGATCTTAACTCTTACTCTGGCCTACTGGTTAAGGTCTTAACTCTTACTCTGGCCTAATAGCAAAGGTCTTAGGCTCGTACTCTGGCCTACTGGTTAAAGTCTTAACTCTTACTCTGGCTTACTGGTTAAGATCTTAACAGTTACTCTGGCCTAATAGCTAAGGTCTTAGACTCGTACTCTGGCCTACTGGTTAAGCTCTTAACTCTTACTCTGGCCTAATAGATAAGGTCTTAGACTCGTTCTCTTGCCTAATGGTTAAGGTCTTAACTCTTACTCTGGCCTACTGGTTAAGGTCTTAACTCTTACTCTGGCCTACTGGTTAAGGTCTTAACTCTTACTCTGGCCTAATAGCTAAGGTCTTAGACTCGTACTCTGGCCTAATGGTTAAGGTTTTAACTCTTACTCTGGCCTAATAGCAAAGGTCTTAACTCTTACTCTGGCCTAATAGCTAATGTCTTAGACTCGTACTATGGCCTACAGGTTAAGGTCTTAACTCTTACTCTGGCTTACAGGTTAACGTCTTTACTCTTACTCTAGCCTAGTGGTTAAGGTCTTAACTCTTACTCTGGCCTAATAGCTAAGGTCTTAGACTCGTACTTTGGCCTAATGGTTAAGGTCTTAACTCTTACTCTGGCCTACTGGTTAAGGTCTTAACTCTTACTCTGGCCTAATAGCTAAGGTCTTAGACTCGTACTCTGGCCTACTGGTTAAGATCTTAACTCTTACTCTGGCCTACTGGTTAAGGTCTTAACTCTTACTCTGGCCTAATAGCAAAGGTCTTAGACTCGTACTCTGGCCTACTGGTTAAAGTCTTAACTCTTACTCTGGCTTACTGGTTAAGATCTTAACACTTACTCTGGCCTAATAGCTAAGGTCTTAGACTCGTACTCTGGCCTACTGGTTAAGCTCTTAACTCTTACTCTTGCCTAATAGATAAGGTCTTAGACTCGTTCTCTGGCCTAATGGTTAAAGTCTTAACTCTTACTCTGGCTTACTGGTTAAGATCTTAACACTTACTCTGGCCTAATAGCTAAGGTCTTAGACTCGTACTCTGGCCTACTGGTTAAGCTCTTAACTCTTACTCTTGCCTAATAGATAAGGTCTTAGACTCGTTCTCTGGCCTACTGGTTAGGGTCTTAACTTTTAAACTGGCCTAATAGCTAAGGTCTTAGACTCGTACTCTGGCCTAATAGGTAAGGTCTTAACTCTTACTCTGGCCTAATAGCTAAGGTCTTAGACTCGTACTCTTGGCTAATAGCTAAGGTCTTAACTCTTACTCTGGCCTAATAGCTAAGGTCTTAGACTCACACTCTGGCCTACTGGTTAAGGTCTTAACTCTTACTCTGGCCTACTGGTTAAGGTCTTAACTCTTACTCTGGCCTAATAGCTAAGGTCTTAGACTCGTACTCTGGCCTAATGGTTAAGGTTTTAACTCTTACTCTGGCCTAATAGCAAAGGTCTTAACTCTTACTCTGGCCTAATAGCTAATGTCTTAGACTCGTACTATGGCCTACAGGTTAAGGTCTTAACTCTTACTCTGGCTTACAGGTTAACGTCTTTACTCTTACTCTAGCCTAGTGGTTAAGGTCTTAACTCTTACTCTGGCCTAATAGCTAAGGTCTTAGACTCGTACTTTGGCCTAATGGTTAAGGTCTTAACTCTTACTCTGGCCTACTGGTTAAGATCTTAACTCTTACTCTGGCCTAATAGCTAAGGTCTTAACTCTTACTCTGGCCTAATAGCTAAGGTCTTAGACTCGTACTCTGGCCTACTAGTTAAGGTCTTAACTCTTACTCTGGCCTACTGGTTAAGGTCTTAACTCTTACTCTGGCCTAATAGCTAAGGTCTTAGATTCGTACTCTGGCCTACTGGTTATGGTCTTAACTCTTACTCTGGCCTAATAGCTAAGGTCTTAGACTCGTACTCTGGCCTACAGGTTAAGGTCTTAACTCTTACTCTGGCCTAATAGCTATGGTCTTAACTCTTACTCTGGCCTAATAGCTAAGGTCTTAGACTCACACTCTGGCCTACTGGTTAAGGTCTTAACTCTTACTCTGGCCTACTGGTTAAGGTCTTAACTCTTACTCTGGCCTAATAGCTAAGGTCTTAGACTCGTACTCTGGCCTAATGGTTAAGGTTTTAACTCTTACTCTGGCCTAATAGCTAAGGTCTTAACTCTTACTCTGGTCTAATAGCTAATGTCTTAGACTCGTACTATGGCCTACAGGTTAAGGTCTTAACTCTTACTCTGGCTTACAGGTTAACGTCTTTACTCTTACTCTAGCCTAGTGGTTAATGTCTTAACTCTTACTCTGGCCTAATAGCTAAGGTCTTAGACTCGTACTTTGGCCTAATGGTTAAGGTCTTAACTCTTACTCTGGCCTACTGGTTAAGGTCTTAACTCTTACTCTGGCCTAATAGCTAAGGTCTTAGACTCGTACTCTGGCCTACTGGTTAAGATCTTAACTCTTACTCTTGCCTACTGGTTAAGGTCTTAACTCTTACTCTGGCCTAATAGCAAAGGTCTTAGACTCGTACTCTGGCCTACTGGTTAAAGTCTTAACTCTTACTCTGGCTTACTGGTTAAGATCTTAACACTTACTCTGGCCTAATAGCTAAGGTCTTAGACTCGTACTCTGGCCTACTGGTTAAGCTCTTAACTCTTACTCTTGCCTAATAGATAAGGTCTTAGACTCGTTCTCTGGCCTAATGGTTAAGGTCTTAACTCTTACTCTGGCCTACTGGTTAAGGTCTTAACTCTTACTCTGGCCTACTAGTTAAGGGCTTAACTCTTACTCTGGCCTAATAGCTAAGGTCTTAGACTCGTACTCTGATCTAATGGTTAAGGTCTTAACTCTTACTCTGGCCTACTGGTTAAGGTCTTAACTCTTACTCTGGCCTAATAGCTAAGGTCTTAACTCTTACTCTGGCCTAATAGCTAAGGTCTTAACTCTTACTCTGGCCTACTGGTTAAGGTCTTAACTCTTACTCTGGCCTACTGGTTAAGGTCTTAACTCTTACTCTGGCCTAATAGCTAAGGTCTTAGACTCGTATCCTGGTCTAATAGCTAAGGTCTTAGACTCGTACTCTGGCCTACAGGTTAAGGTCTTAACTCTTACTCTGGCCTAATAGCTAAGGTCTTAACTCTTACTCTGGCCTAATAGATAAGGTCTTAACTCTTACTCTGGCCTACTGGTTAAGGTCTTAACTCTTACTCAGGCCTACATCTTAAGGTCTTAACTCGTACTCTGGCCTAATAGCTAAGGTCTTAGACTCATACGCTGGCCTACAGGTTAAGGTCTTAACTCTTACTCTGGCCTACTGGTTAAGGTCTTAACTCTTACTCTGGCCTAATAGCTAAGGTCTGAACTCTTACTCTGGCCTAATACCTAAGGTCTTAGACTCGTACTCTGGCCTACTGGTTAAGGTCTTAACTCTTACTCTGGCCTACTTCTTAAGGTCTTAACTCTTACTCTGGCCTAATAGCTAAGGTCTTATACTCGTACTTTGGCCTAATGGTTAAGGTCTTAACTCTTACTCTGGCCTACTGGTTAAGGTCTTAACTCTTACTCTGGCCTAATAGCTAAGGTCTTAGACTCGTACTCTGGCCTACTGGTTAAGATCTTAACTCTTACTCTGGCCTACTGGTTAAGGTCTTAACTATTACTCTGGCCTAATAGCTAAGGTCTTAGAATCGTACTCTGGCCTACTGGTTAAAGTCTTAACTCTTACTCTGGCCTACTGGTGAAGATCTTAACACTTACTCTGGCCTAATAGCTAAGGTCTTAGACTCGTACTCTGGCCTACAGGTTAAGCTCTTAACTCTTACTCTGGCCTAATAGCTAAGGTCTTAGACTCGGACTCTGGCCTAATGGTTAAGGTCTTAACTCTTACTCTGGCCTACTGGTTAAGGTCTTAACACTTACTCTGGCCTAATAGCTAAGGTCTTAGACTCGTACTCTGGCTTACTAGTTAAGGTCTTAACTCTTACTCTGGCCTACTGGTTAAGGTCTTAACTCTTACTCTGGCCTAATAGCTAAGGTCTTAACTCTTACTCTGGCCTAATAGCTAAGGTCTTAACTCTTACTCTGGCATAATACCTAAGGTCTTAGACTCGTACTCTGGCCTACTGGTTAAGGTCTTACCTCTTACTCTGGCCTACTGGTTAAGTTCTTAACTCTTACTCTGGCCTAATAGCCAAGGTCTTGACTCTTACTCTGGCCTAATAGCTAAGGTCTTAGACTTGTACTATGGCCTACTGGTTAAGGTCTTAACTCTTACTCTGGCCTACTGGTTAAGGTCTTAACTCTTACTCTGGCCTAATAGCTAAGGTCTTAACTCTTACTCTGGCCTAATAGCTAAGGTCTTAGACTCGTACTCTGGCCTACAGGTTAAGGTCTTAACTCTTCCTCTGGCCTACTGGTTAAAGTCTTAACTCTTACTCTGGCCTACTGGTTAGGGTCTTAACTTTTAAACTGGCCTAATAGCTAAGGTCTTAGACTCGTACTCTGGCCTAATAGGTAAGTTCTTAACTCTTACTCTGGCCTAATAGCTAAGGTCTTAGACTCGTACTCTTGCCTAATAGCTAAGGTCTTAACTCTTACTCTGGCCTAATAGCTAAGGTCTTAGACTCACACTCTGGCCTACTGGTTAAGGTCTTAACTCTTACTCTGGCCTACTGGTTAAGGTCTTAACTCTTACTCTGGCCTAATAGCTAAGGTCTTAGACTCGTACTCTGGCCTAATGGTTAAGGTTTTAACTCTTACTCTGGCCTAATAGCAAAGGTCTTAACTCTTACTCTGGCCTAATAGCTAATGTCTTAGACTTGTGGTAAATAAAAATTCCTTTACCGGGACTGAATTTGATACAGAAACATTATAAAATAGCTCAGTAAAATGAGAGGCAGAATCCGTGATATTAGAGTTTCGGAATGGGCTTTATTCCAATAATCGATTATAATCGGATGCTTCAAGTTCCATCACCACGGGGGTTCAGGAAGTGAAGTACATACTTTATTGACAGAGAGGTAACTTTTATAGTACATACATTATAATGAAGTGAATACAGTAGGCGTGACAATTGATAAGGACATTGACGTTTGGTCTGCGTAACCGAAAATGGGTGTAATAATGGGTAAAAAGGAACATGATTGGTTATGATGTCATGTATAGGTGGATCGATAAGATAATACTTGGCATAGATGCGCGCGCAGCAGTATGACGTGTAATTGACGTGTAACTAGGGGGTGACGAGGACTTGACATTTAGCTCTATATGTGGAGACGAGAAGTCTGGGGGGTCAAGTCAACCTAATCCCAAATCATATCTAACATCCTATGTTTAAAGAACTATGTTATCCACAAAAGAAGGACTCTCGGACAGAATCTATTCTATACTGACTGTGCGTGCGTGTACAAGCGTCTAAGTGTCTACACTGAATGCGAGGGGGTAGGAATATTCCCTAGTAACAGGGCTATGAATTACTTGCATGAGGACAGAGAAGATGGGCCTTTTTGCTTGGTAACTGGAAGAATGTTTACTTAAACTACTAGGCAGGAATGCATCGGCTGAGGGAGAGGCAGATAATTCGAAGGTGAAATACAGTTCTTGGCAGAGAATAGGCTGATGTCAGGCTTCGTGAGCGCGCAGAGAATGAGACAAAGTTCATGGTCACAGATGCAGGCTCGGACCGGAGCTTTCAGAGGCAGAAGGCAAAAGGAGTTTTGATGACAGAATCAGGGCCTACTTGCCTGGACTGTAAAGTGGCATAAGTGAACCATATAAAGCCGGTGGCCTTTCATATTTAGGAATGGAATATCCGGCCTATTCATGGCGGATCTGTCAGAGGACATGTTGACGGTGGACGCACATGTATTTGCGTCTTCATAACTGGAACTGGAGGGAACATACATGTACTTGTGACATGCACATAGAACCGTTGGGGTCCAAGATAGGGGACATAACTGACCAGGAAAATCCATATTTCCACATTCCCTCCTTGTCCCCTACTTGCCCTTCAAGAGATATCAATCTTCATCAATCCATTGATCTGTTCATATAGCATCATTTGTTCTTCTTTCTTCTTCCGGGATCTTGAACGTAAATCTTGATGTGGAATGCACGATGTGGCACACAGACCACAAATCGCTGGTCCACATTGTAGACATAGACAGCAACTGAATAGTATGAGAAGGCCAATACCTAGGAAGGATAAAACTCTCCATCCCCAGGCTGATACCGCATTCCAAAACCAACTGGACCAAGTCCAAGTGCCTGGGTTCTGGTGTATCTGGCTTACAATCTTATGAAGGCGAGTGATGGCTTTATATACAGATGGCGAATTTTCTGGTATGAATACGCAGCAGCTTGATCCGATGACCCTACAGGCTCCGCCCCTATCAGCCAGGATGACGTCAAGGACAAGACGATTTTGAAGCACAACAATCCGCATAGCAGACTGCTCTTCCGTTAAATTGCCTAAGGCGGAAATAGTCTCATTCACTACTGCTTCAAGGGTTCTAGTTAATCTACGTATCAGCTTACTATTAGTAACAGTACCTATATAGGGAAAGATGCCTTTATTAAAATCTACATACTTGTCCCATGCCGTTTCAGTGTAATCGACAATTGGGAGATCTCTCCGCTCTCTATTGTGTACTAAATGAATATTCCTATAATAATCAGGAGGAGCTAGGAAAACAGGTGGCAAAAGGAATGCAATGTAGCAGGTACCATCCCAATCTAGGGGTAGACGCATATATGCAGTCTGACCACATATGAAGTAGGAGTGGCGAGAAGCTCTAAATGAAGATTTTCCTTGATCACTGAATTCTACTATAGTAGTGCATTTACTATGGCCCATATGTATGGAACCAACCTTTCTTACACACAATTCACCCTTCGCTGGGAATACTGACATGGTGGGTAAGACTAGCTCAACTTCGGATACGACATTTAGAATCATGAGATTAGGTGTAAAATTACCTAATCCATACACTTCATTTTCTAGATCAGTTCCTGTTCTTTTGGGGCGACCCTCTTTGTCAGGGTAGCAGACTTTGAGTAAAACTAGGTTCAGGTTTCCCCATATCCAATGGTCTTGGTAAACTGCTGTGTCTGAGTCTATGGAATTGATTAAACTGAACCATGCTCCACAGGAGCCATTGTGTGTAAATGGGTGTGGAAAGAATGGCAGGACTCCTTCATAATTCTGATAGGGAGGGAGTCGGCCACACACCCAACAATTAGTAGCATTACTAGTCTGATGGGAATGATGTAACGTACTGATGAAAGTGTTATTGCGCAGCGCAAGTCTATAGGACAATTCATGCGGGGGTAAGTCACTAAAAGAATGTTCTGCAATAACATTGTGAACATTTCTGGCAATAGGGTAATATATGTGCAACAACATACTGGTAATAATTATTAAAAGACTTAAGGAAAACAAAATTAATAATGTCACTATGCAGTGGCTACGCAGTGATTTACAATACGCCTGTCGTTTCAACATTTTTCGGGTATTTTCTCTACTCAGGTCCAAGGGATACATGTCAGAGACAATTCAACCGCTTCACCTTGGAGAGGACTTAAACAATCAAATTGCTCGACTTGGTGGGCCTAAGCTTTAGTTTGTACTTTTCAGATTTGTTCGGTTCAACAAAAGGGAGTTTTGTATCAGTCTGTGAGGGGGTGCAGGGCACAATGTCTATATCCGAGGATAGTCCATGAAATTTCTTGATGTGGCTTGAATGAATCCAGCCCTTGCGGCCCTCGATCTTCACGGCTGTTCTTGTGGTCAACAGGACCAACTTGGGTGCTTTCCACCTGGGCTCCAGCTGAGTCTTTCGGTCGAAATTCCTCACAAAGACAAGATTACCCGGAACAACGTCATGGGGTTTCACCTCAGTGTTGTCGGGAAAGGCTGCAGCTACCTGTGAACGAGAAGATTGTAGTGCAGACATCAAGGAAGCCAAGTAATCTGTCAGCATATTACAGTCAATATCAGTTATTTTGCGTGGTATAGGCGTCCCCCACATATTCGGTGGTCTACCGAAGATCACCTCATACGGGGATAGCCCTGTTCGAGAGTGTGCTACCATTCTCATGTAAAAGAGTGCAACGGGTAACGCTACTACCCAGTCGATACCTTTTTCTCTGCATATTTTGGACATTCTGATTTTCAGTATCTGGTTATGTCTTTCTACGAGACCTGCTGCTTCGGGGTGTCGGACACAGTGGAATTTCCACTGATAACCTAACAGAAGTGAAACGTGTTTCATTAATTCGGATGAGAACGGCTGGCCGTTATCTGAGTAGACAACACGTGGTAAACCGTATCGTGGGAAGAATTCTCGAACCAACTGTTTGGCAGTAGTCGGGGCAGTGTAATCTGAAACCGGGTATGCCTCCGTCCAACGGGACAGAGCACAAACAACTACGAGAACATATTTGAATCCTCGACATCGTTCCATCTGGATATAGTCCATCTGGAGTACTTCAAAAGGATGATTAGGGGTATGAAATCCACCCTGTTCTACGGGAATGCTTTTACCTGGGTTAAACTGACAACAGATCATACAGGTACGGACCTTTTGTTTTGCTGCTGCTCGTAAATGTTTATTGAACCAAATGTGTTGAATGCTGTCCAGCATAGCTTTTTCTCCTAGATGTGCTGGACTATGTATAGTGTTAATTATAACTTGGACCATTGAATCAGGAAGGAACCATACAGACTTTTCCTTCATCATCCATCCTTGGTCCGTTTGGATCCCTCCTAATTCAGTCCATTTCTTTATTTCGTCTGGTGTAGCATGTGTCTGTATGTCAATTACGTCAAGAGTAGGATCTTTAACTGTCATACAATGTGTCGGCATCGGGACTATTGTCTTTGTCATGTCGGGAGTTTGAGTTTGAGCAGTCTGTTTAGCCGTTCTGTCGGCTAGATCATTGCCTTGGGAAATGATATCAGTAACTTTCATATGAGCTTTACATTTCATAATTGATATTGCAGTAGGTAGATGTATTGCATCTAATAAGGCATGAATGAGGGGTCCGTGCTGAATGTGGGCACCGTGGGAAGTTAAATAACCTCTCTCTCGCCACAGCACGCCGAAGTCATGTACAACTCCGAATGCATAACGTGAATCAGTGTATATGTTGACTTTTTTATTCGTGGCTTGAATACAGGCTTGTGTCAGAGCGATGAGCTCTGCGGCTTGAGCTGACAAAGTATTTATACGATTAGTTTCAATGACTTCAGTATCTGTTGTGACTGCATAAGCGGCCACTAACTCTCCTGTACTTGTTCTCATGCATGAACCATCTACATACAATGTCAAGTCTGGATCTGACAATGGAACATCGGTCAAGTCTTGTCTGGGTTTTGTCGTTACAGTAATAACTTCAATACAGTCGTGAGCTAGTGGGTCTGTTCCGATTACAGGTAAAAGTGTGGCAGGATTCAATGTGTTACAGCGTCTGATTTCTATATGTGGCTGAAACAATGTAAGCTCGTATCCTGTAAGTCGCGCTATAGTCAAGTGTTGTGTTTGCGTTCTATTTACAAGAACCTCTACTGCGTGTGGTACTTGAACTGTCAATGGATGTCCTAACACTATGGCATCGCTTTGTCTGATTGCTAAAGCTGTTGCTGCTACTGATTTTAGGCATGCAGGCAAAGCCTGAGCTACGGGATCTAATGTACTAGAAAAATAAGCACATGGTTTGTGTGCTCCTGCTTGTTCCTGTGTGAGTACTGACAAGGCAGTACCTTTGCGTTCTGTAACAAAGAGTGTAAACTGTTTTCTGTAACATGGCGTTGCTAAAACGGGTGCTTGACATAAAGCTTTCTTTAAGCTTTCAAAAGCTTGTGTGTGTTCCTGAGTCCAAGGGAGAACAGTCGATGTGGCTGCCTCCTGTGTGGTTAACTGAATGAGTGGTTTTGCTAGAAATGCATATTGAGGGATCCACTGCCTACAATATGAAGTGAGGCCTATGAAAGCTCGTACTTCCTTTTGTGTCTTGGGTATTGGCATGTTAGCTATCAACTGAATGCGGTCGGGTGTAAGCTGCCTTCCCTCCTTGTCCAGCGAGTGTCCAAGATAAACAACTCGCTGGACACAGAATTGCAGCTTAGAAGGGGACACCTTGTGCCCTTTTTCGGCTAGAAATTGTAAAACTGTCAGTGATGCTTTTTCACATTCAGGTTCGCTTCGGGCGGTAATCAGCAGATCATCGACGTATTGAAGCAGAGCAGTGTTAACTGGCATGTGGATACTATCTAGTTCTCGTTTCAGTGCTTGGCTATAGATGCTGGGGCTTTCTGTAAATCCTTGAGGTGCGCGTGAGAATTTAAAGCTACGTCCATTTAAACTAAATCCGAACAAATATTGGCTTTCCAGATCTATTGGGACGCTGAAAAAGGCATTTTTGAGATCAATTACAGTAAAGAATGTTGCTTCGGAATCAATAGCTGTCAGTAATGACGAGATATCTGGGACCACAGGGAATTGTGGCACAATGCATTTGTTTAACTCGCGCAGATCAATAACCAATCGATATACTGGCGGCGCTGTAGGATCTGTTCGTTTAAGAATCGGTGTTATCGGTGAATTACATATATTGGAGTCTGTTTCCACAACTACTCCTTGGGCAATGAGCTCGTCAATGATTTGTAGTAAAGCCACTACAGCATCTGGTGGTAACTTGTATTGTCGCATTCGTGGTAGCACCACTCCTGCCTTTAATGTGACTCGATATGGTGTAATATTCATGCATCCAACATCAGTAGGGCCTTGTGCCCATAGATGTGTAGGTAAAGTCTGCAGTCGGGGATCCATGTCTCTAGATACATAGTGACCTTTAAAATCACGTAAAAACAACCTTACTCCTTCCGGAGAACAACATATTATGGCTCCTAGGGCTTTCAACGTTTTTATTCCTAACAAGTTTTCTGGACATGATTTAGTAAGCAATAGATCTGTAGTTCGGGTCAGAGGTCCTATCGTAAGTGGAAGAGGCTGTGATACTTCATTAACAATAGGTTTTCCTGAAAAACCAAGGGAAATATTCTGAGAGCCTGAGAGGGGTGCCCCTGGAACTTCACTACGTTTTATAGTTGTTCGACTTGCCCCTGTATCGAGTAAAAATTTTCTATCTTGACCTAATAATTCACTATGTACATAAGGTCCTTCTTGATCTACAGGAATCTCGATAAGGGGTAAGTCAACTTCCCTCTCTAGGCTAGTTCATGCGTAACGCTGATACTCGGGATATTCATACTGTGCGGTCTGATACATTTGTCGTGTTGTTGTCTGTGTGGCGGCAACAGGCAACGGTGGTGCAGCTGGCACAAACTGTATTGGCTGTTGTGCGGCTGGCATGGCCTGGGCATGCTGCGTAGCTCCTTGTTCGTTCTGATCTTGTTTTAGTGGCCGTGATCTTTCCTGTGTTTTACCTATGGCGATATTATGTTTTAGCACTGGACAATCGTGTACGTAATGACCTGGCTTTTTACAATAATTGCATGTCCCTTTTACAGGTCCGGTTGAATCGGAATGTGTCATACCCTTTTTATGTCCTTCAGCTGGAACTGTCTGGGAGACTAGCATTTTCATTTTCGTGTCTTTCATGCGTCTGTGTTCATATTCTTGTTCCTCTCTAATTCTATTGTGGTGGTACTGTAACATTTGTAACATTTGTGTTGGAGTGTTACCTTGCCAGGTACTCTCGAATTTAATACTCTATTCTTTACTGGGGGCAGGGCATTTTCCACTAATTTTGTTACAAACAGATGTGGGTATGATTCGCTACTTGCTTTTATGCCACTATTTATACCAAAACATTTCTCGAATCGGGCATAGTAATCGCTAGTGTCTTCATCTTGCTTCTGTTTACAGGCTGAAATTGTACCCCAATCTTCCTTTTTCGTAGTTAATAAACGTGGCAGTACCTGTACTAGTAGACCTGGTAGTGCTTTAGTTTTGTCCCCAAGCCCCGAACCTGGACCTCGGGCCCTTTCTTCTGCTTCTAATGCTGACCATTCTATCTTTTGGTCACCTACCTCCCACTCTTTTTCCTTGAGTTTCTCATAAATGCCAGCAGGCATCCACACCTTTAATATTGTCATAATGTCGGGGTAGGTATACTCTCCCATGAGTAACATGTCCTTAATTTCTCGGTGAAAACCCGCTGGGTCTTTGTCATGACTGGGTACCACTTTCTTCATTTCTAACAATTCTATTTTCGATATGGGCGTATATACAAATACGCGTTTAAACTGATTGTCCTCACCTTTTATTGGGTGTACTTCTCGTAAGGGATTCTGTCTATCCAGGTGATACGTAGTTCTTTCCTTGACAGGCAATGAGACATGCTCTGAGCATACAAAAAGAATATACTGCTTTCTTGATACTAGAATTTCTTTAATTAATTTAGTACCTGGACCTCTCCATTTATTCATAAGCAATTCAGTCAGTATGTCAGGTAAGGGACCAGGGTCCGAATGCTGACTCCGATATAGTATAATGAGTTGTTGAATCATATAAATCCCAGCTAACCTTTGTTCATCTGGGGTAAGATTCAAAAATGTGCGTACTACTGTCTCATCACTATATTTTCCGGGACTGTCCACCCAATGGACAGCTGCCCTTGCTAAATCTTGTTCATCCATAGAATCGAGAAAATGATAACCCCTTCGTTCTCGGAGTAGTTTTTCGGCGGTTTGGAACGAATGCTCGTTAGACCTTATGTTAATTATAGGTATTTGGAAATTCCTGTCATTATCTAGACATATTGGACGTATTGAGTCAGTATGACATCTAGTCTGATTCCTATTACAAGATCTTCCTCTACCTACATAGGCTATGGTGTCCGGCTGTCCTGCGGGCAGTCCTGACCCTTCTTCCTCGCTTTGTTCGAACTCGTCTGTCTCTAATCTCTCCTCGTGTAGGCGCTCTATTTCTTTACGGATCTTTCGGCACATGGCTATTATACAATTTTGCTTATCGTGTCTCCCTTCTGATATATTCTGGCTCCATTTTGTAAGAATTTTCATTGCTTCCGGATCTACCCCCGGTCGGTCTTGATTTCTGATCACACAGTTTATGAGGAAACGTAACAGTTCCCCCTGTATCTCTACTTTCTGGTATTCCATAGCTCTGTTAATACATTCTGGATCTCGCCCTGTTTGAACAAAATGATATATTTTATCTAGATGCGTAGTCATTCCTGGTAGCTTCGCTAAATACCCTGCGGCTCGTCTGATACGTAATGATGCCAGGATCATTTCGTCCTCTTTACCGAGCACCGGGTCATATCTACAATCTATAAGAAGTTCCTTAAGCGTACGATCATTTACGAATTTGGGTGTACGTGAATGCGCTGACTCTTGAAAAATAAGTTTATTTATTCTAGGTGGCGTAGAAAAAATATTGGTAGCACCTCCCGTGGCCCCATCTGGGGCGTCGGGTGTGAAAGGATTCGTTGAACGTGACACAGCAACTATAGGTGTGGACTCAGCTATAGAAGTACCTGTAGGAACAGATGCAGAAACAGATGTGCTTGCCGGAACTTGTGACTCGATTTGTTGCTGTAGGGATACGGGCACTGGATCTTGGCGTTGAACCTCCCTGGTATGCGGTCTATGTGGGGCGGAATTAGCATACTCGGGAGCTGCGTCATCTAAATATGAGGAAAGAAAAACATCTTCTGCGGTTCTAGGATGCCCCTTAGGATGTACCTTGATTGGGAACAATGGGGTTGGCAAGTCTTTTGGTGTTTCTGGAGTAGCCTTAGGTAATCCTTCGGCCAGAAGGGGATACATACCATTCATAAGGGCATTTCTTTGTCTGTCTACTTGTTCTGATTTCACTCGGATACCTTCCTCAATTAATAGATTCTCCCGAACTTTATTGGAATTTTCTTTACTCTTCTCTTCCTGTCTACGTGCCTTTTCTGTTCGTCTATGTGATTCTTTACGCCATAATTCAACGGCGTCTTTCTGTGACTGTCTGACTTTCCTTTTCCATAACTCTTCCTCGACTTTCATGATGCACTCTGCATCCCAGGTCCCCGCTGTGGGCCACCTCTGACTTTCTGGTAATCCCTTGGTATAGTCTACCCATAAGTCAAGAAATAATATAGCGTCTAAACCATGTTTGTGATACATAAAGTGCCCTGGAGTGTCCCTAGGAGGAATAGGGACGGCTTCTTCGAGAACCCCTTTTCTGGTAGTGATCTGTCTTAATTTCGAAAAGAGCGGCATCTTGAGAACTGACTTTATACTTGATTTTGACCTGATACTTGAATTTGAACAGACTTAATACAATAAACACGATAATGAACAGTCATTCATACCACGATATTCAGAACATACTTAAACACTTTAAACATTAAACATTAAACCCTTAACTGAAACAACAATGATGATCGTCTGCATAACTAATCACCAAGCTTAAATCTCGACGATAACTAGACAATAACTAGACACTTCGGAATACTTCGGAATACTTGATATACTGCTAAACAGTACAGATACACTGCTAAAACAGTGCAGACCGGATTTGTGTACCCAAACCCGTCTTGACCGGCACAACCTATGTGCACGTCAGAAATGCCTCCCCAGTAATGGTACTCACCGGGTAGCTTCGGAAACGGAAGGCCTCAGTAACTTGAACTTGAACCGGACTGGACTCGACTCGACTCGACTCGTCGAACACTGGGCTTGACTTCGGACTGGTGGGTCTCTGTATACCTCGGATCTTGCTCTCTCAGCTAGGCTCTGGTCGGGATACTTCGCACTTCTCACCGCCTCGTCTGGGTGTTGATCGCAGTCTCAGTCGCCCCCGCTTGACCGGAGGGAGATACAGGAAATCCTGTTGGTACGCGTTATTGTCCGTCCAGCTGTGGCAGGAGACCGGGCCTGCAACGCACCGCCGGCGCGTGAGATGAGAAAGTGTCCCTATTCGGGCGCCATCATGTGGTAAATAAAAATTCCTTTACCGGGACTGAATTTGATACAGAAACATTATAAAATAGCTCAGTAAAATGAGAGGCAGAATCCGTGATATTAGAGTTTCGGAATGGGCTTTATTCCAATAATCGATTATAATCGGATGCTTCAAGTTCCATCACCACGGGGGTTCAGGAAGTGAAGTACATACTTTATTGACAGAGAGGTAACTTTTATAGTACATACATTATAATGAAGTGAATACAGTAGGCGTGACAATTGATAAGGACATTGACGTTTGGTCTGCGTAACCGAAAATGGGTGTAATAATGGGTAAAAAGGAACATGATTGGTTATGATGTCATGTATAGGTGGATCTATAAGATAATACTTGGCATAGATGCGCGCGCAGCAGTATGACGTGTAATTGACGTGTAACTAGGGGGTGACGAGGACTTGACATTTAGCTCTATATGTGGAGACGAGAAGTCTGGGGGGTCAAGTCAACCTAATCCCAAATCATATCTAACATCCTATGTTTAAAGAACTATGTTATCCACAAAAGAAGGACTCTCGGACAGAATCTATTCTATACTGACTGTGCGTGCGTGTACAAGCGTCTAAGTGTCTACACTGAATGCGAGGGGGTAGGAATATTCCCTAGTAACAGGGCTATGAATTACTTGCATGAGGACAGAGAAGATGGGCCTTTTTGCTTGGTAACTGGAAGAATGTTTACTTAAACTACTAGGCAGGAATGCATCGGCTGAGGGAGAGGCAGATAATTCGAAGGTGAAATACAGTTCTTGGCAGAGAATAGGCTGATGTCAGGCTTCGTGAGCCGCGCAGAGAATGAGACAAAGTTCATGGTCACAGATGCAGGCTCGGACCGGAGCTTTCAGAGGCAGAAGGCAAAAGGAGTTTTGATGACAGAATCAGGGCCTACTTGCCTGGACTGTAAAGTGGCATAAGTGAACCATATAAAGCCGGTGGCCTTTCATATTTAGGAATGGAATATCCGGCCTATTCATGGCGGATCTGTCAGAGGACATGTTGACGGTGGACGCACATGTATTTGCGTCTTCATAACTGGAACTGGAGGGAACATACATGTACTTGTGACATGCACATAGAACCGTTGGGGTCCAAGATAGGGGACATAACTGACCAGGAAAATCCATATTTCCACAGACTCGTACTATGGCCTACAGGTTAAGGTCTTAACTCTTACTCTGGCTTACAGGTTAACGTCTTTACTCTTACTCTAGCCTAGTGGTTAAGGTCTTAACTCTTACTCTGGCCTAATAGCTAAGGTCTTAGACTCGTACTTTGGCCTAATGGTTAAGGTCTTAACTCTTACTCTGGCCTACTGGTTAAGGTCTTAACTCTTACTCTGGCCTAATAGCTAAGGTCTTAGACTCGTACTCTGGCCTACTGGTTAAGATCTTAACTCTTACTCTGGCCTACTGGTTAAGGTCTTAACTCTTACTCTGGCCTAATAGCAAAGGTCTTAGACTCGTACTCTGGCCTACTGGTTAAAGTCTTAACTCTTACTCTGGCTTACTGGTTAAGATCTTAACACTTACTCTGGCCTAATAGCTAAGGTCTTAGACTCGTACTCTGGCCTACTGGTTAAGCTCTTAACTCTTACTCTGGCCTAATAGATAAGGTCTTAGACTCGTTCTCTTGCCTAATGGTTAAGGTCTTAACTCTTACTCTGGCCTACTGGTTAAGGTCTTAACTCTTACTCTGGCCTACTAGTTAAGGGCTTAACTCTTACTCTGGCCTAATAGCTAAGGTCTTAGACTCGTACTCTGATCTAATGGTTAAGGTCTTAACTCTTACTCTGGCCTACTGGTTAAGGTCTTAACTCTTACTCTGGCCTAATAGCTAAGGTCTTAACTCTTACTCTGGCCTAATAGCTAAGGTCTTAACTCTTACTCTGGCCTACTGGTTAAGGTCTTAACTCTTACTCTGGCCTACTGGTTAAGGTCTTAACTCTTACTCTGGCCTAATAGCTAAGGTCTTAGACTCGTATCCTGGTCTAATAGCTAAGGTCTTCGTCTCGTACTCTGGCCTACAGGTTAAGGTCTTAACTCTTACTCTGGCCTAATAGCTAAGGTCTTAACTCTTACTCTGGCCTAATAGCTAAGGTCTTAACTCTTACTCTGGCCTACTGGTTAAGGTCTTAACTCTTACTCTGGCCTACATCTTAAGGTCTTAACTCTTACTCTGGCCTAATAGCTAAGGTCTTAGACTCATACGCTGGCCTACAGGTTAAGGTCTTAACTCTTACTCTGGCCTACTGGTTAAGGTCTTAACTCTTACTCTGGCCTAATAGCTAAGGTCTTTGACTCGTACTCTGGCCTACTGGTTAAGATCTTAACTCTTACTTTGGCCTACTGGTTAAGGTCTTAACTCTTACTCTGGCCTAATAGCTAAGGTCTTAGACTCGTACTCTGGCCTAATGGTTAAGGTCTTAATTCTTACTCTGGCCTACTGGTTAAGGTCTTAACTCTTACTCTGGCCTAATAGCTAAGGTCTTAGACTCGTACTCTGGCCTAATGGTTAAGGTTTTAACTCTTACTCTGGCCTAATAGCTAAGGTCTTAGACTCGTACTCTGGCCTAATGGTTAAGGTCTTAACCCTTACTCTGGCCTAATAGCTAAGGTCTTAGACTCGTACTTTGGCCTAATGGTTAAGGTCTTAACTCTTACTCTGGCCTACTGATTAAGGTCTTAACTCTTACTCTGGCCTAATAGCTAAGGTCTTAGACTCGTACTCTGACCTACTGGTTAAGATCTTAACTCTTACTCTGGCCTACTGGTTAAGGTCTTAACTCTTACTCGGGCCTAATAGCAAAGGTCTTAGACTCGTACTCTGGCCTACTGGTTAAAGTCTTAACTCTTACTCTGGCCTACTGGTTAAGATCTTAACACTTACTCTGGCCTAATAGCTAAGGTCTTAGACTCGTACTCTGGCCTACTGGTTAAGCTCTTAACTCTTACTCTGGCCTAATAGATAAGGTCTTAGACTCGTACTCTGGCCTAATGGTTAAGGTCTTAACTCTTACTCTGGCCTACTGGTTAAGGTCTTAACTCTTACTCTGGCCTACTAGTTAAGGTCTTAACTCTTACTCTGGCCTAATAGCTAAGGTCTTAGACTCGTACTCTGGCCTAATGGTTAAGGTCTTAACTCTTACTTTGGCCTACTGGTTAAGGTCTTAACTCTTACTCTGGCCTAATAGCTAAGGTCTTAACTCTTACTCTGGCCTAATAGCTAATGTCTTAACTCTTACTCTGGCCTAATAGCTACTGTCTTAGACTCATACTCTGGCCTACTGGTTAAGGTCTTACCTCTTACTCTGGCCTACTGGTTAAGGTCTTAACTCTTACTCTGGCCTAATAGCCAAGGTCTTAACTCTTACTCTGGCCTAATAGCTAAGGTTTTAGACTTGTACTATGGCCTACTGGTTAAGGTCTTAACTCTTACTCTGGCCTACTGGTTAAGGTCTTAACTCTTACTCTGGCCTAATAGCTAAGGTCTTAACTCTTACTCTGGCCTAATAGCTAAGGTCTTAGACTCGTACTCTGGCCTACTAGTTAAGGTCTTAACTCTTACTCTGGCCTACTGGTTAAGGTCTTAACTCTTACTCTGGCCTAATAGCTAAGGTCTTAGACTCGTACTCTGGCCTACTGGTTATGGTCTTAACTCTTACTCTGGCCTAATAGCTAAGGTCTTAGACTCGTACTCTGGTCCAATAGCTAAGGTCTTAGACTCGTACTCTGGCCTACCGGTTAAGGTCTTAACTCTTACTCTAGCCTAATAGCTAAGGTCTTACCTCTTACTCTGGACTAATAGCTAAGGTCTTAACTCTTACTCTGGCTCAAAAGCTAAGGTCTTAGACTCGTACTATGGCCTACAGGTTAAGGTCTTAACTCTTACTCAGGCCTACTGGTTAAGGTCTTAACTCTTACTCTGGCCTACTAGCTAAGGTCTTAGACTCGTACTCTGGCCTACAGGTTAAGGTCTTAACTCTTACTCTGGCCTACTGGTTAAAGTCTTAACTCTTACTCTGGCCTACTGGTTAAGGTCTTAACTCTTAAACTGGCCTAATAGCTAAGGTCTTAGACTCGTACTCTGGCCTAATAGCTAAGGTCTTAACTCTTACTCTTACTCTGGCCTAATAGCTAAGGTCTTAGACTCGTACTCTGGCCTAATAGCTAAGGTCTTAGACTTGTACTCTGGCCTACTGGTTAAGGTCTTAACTCTTACTCTGGCCAAATAGCCAAGGTCTTAGACTCATACTATGGCCTACAGGTTAAGGTCTTAACTCATACTCTGGCCTACAGGTTAAGGTCTTAACTCTTACTCTGGCCTACAGGTTAAGGTCTTAACTCTTACTCTGGCCTCATGGTTAAGGTCTTAACTCTTACTCTGGCCTAATAGCTAAGGTCTTAACTCTTACTCTGGCCTAATAGCTAAGGCCTTAGACTCGTACTCTGGCCTACTAGTTAAGGTCTTAACTCTTACTCTGGCCTACTGGTTAAGGTCTTAACTCTTACTCTGGCATAATAGCTAAGGTCTTAGACTCGTACTCTGGCCTACTGGTTATGGTCTTAACTCTTACTCTGGCCTAATAGCTAAGGTCTTAGACTCGTACTCTGGTATAATAGCTAAGGTCTTAGACTCGTACTCTGGCCTACAGGTTAAGGTCTTAACTCTTACTCTGGCCTAATAGCTAAGGTCTTAACTCTTACTCTGGCCTAATAGCTAAGGTCTTAACTCTTACTCTGGCCTACTGGTTAAGGTCTTAACTCTTACTCTGGCCTACTGGTTAAGGTCTTAACTCTTACTCTGGCCTAATAGCTAAGGTCTTAGACTCATACGCTGGCCTAATAGCTAAGGTCTTAGACTCGTACTCTGGCCTAATAGCTAAGGTCTTAATTCTTACTCTGGCCTACTCGTTAAGGTCTTAACTCTTACTCTGGCCTAATAGCTAAGGTCTTAGATTCGTACTCTGGCCTAATGGTTAAGGTCTTAACTCTTACTCTGGCCTAATAGCTAAGGTCTTAACTCTTACTCTGGCCTAATAGCTAAGGTCTTAGACTCGTACTCTGGCCTAATGGTTAAGGTCTTAACTCTTACTCTGGCCTACTTCTTAAGGTCTTAACTCTTACTCTGGCATAATAGCTAAGGTCTTAGACTCGTACTCTGGCCTACTGGTTATGGTCTTAACTCTTACTCTGGCCTAATAGCTAAGGTCTTAGACTCGTACTCTGGTCTAATAGCTAAGGTCTTAGACTCGTACTCTGGCCTACAGGTTAAGGTCTTAACTCTTACTCTGGCCTAATAGCTAAGGTCTTAACTCTTACTCTGGCCTAATAGCTAAGGTCTTAACTCTTACTCTGGCCTACTGGTTAAGGTCTTAACTCTTACTCTGGCCTACTGGTTAAGGTCTTAACTCTTACTCTGGCCTAATAGCTAAGGTCTTAGACTCATACGCTGGCCTAATAGCTAAGGTCTTAGACTCGTACTCTGGCCTAATAGCTAAGGTCTTAATTCTTACTCTGGCCTACTCGTTAAGGTCTTAACTCTTACTCTGGCCTAATAGCTAAGGTCTTAGACTCGTACTCTGGCCTAATGGTTAAGGTCTTAACTCTTACTCTGGCCTAATAGCTAAGGTCTTAACTCTTACTCTGGCCTAATAGCTAAGGTCTTAGACTCGTACTCTGGCCTAATGGTTAAGGTCTTAACTCTTACTCTGGCCTACTTCTTAAGGTCTTAACTCTTACTCTGGCCTAATAGCTAAGGTCTTAATTCTTACTCTGGCCTACTCGTTAAGGTCTTAACTCTTACTCTGGCCTAATAGCTAAGGTCTTAGACTCATACTCTGGCCTAATGGTTAAGGTCTTAACTCTTACTCTGGCCTAATAGCTAAGGTCTTAACTCTTACTCTGGCCTAATAGCTAAGGTCTTAGACTCGTACTATGGCCTACAGGTTAAGGTCTTAACTCTTACTCTGGCTTACAGGTTAAGGTCTTTACTCTTACTCTGGCCTAGTGGTTAAGGTCTTAACTCTTACTCTGGCCTAATAGCTAAGGTCTTAGACTTGTACTTTGGCCTAATGGTTAAGGTCTTAACTCGTACTCTGGCCTACTGGTTAAGCTCTTAACTCTTACTCTGGCCTAATAGATAAGGTCTTAGACTCGTACTCTGGCCTAATGGTTAAGGTCTTAACTCTTACTCTGGCCTAATGGTTAATGTCTTAACTCTTACTCTGGCTTAATAGCTAAGATCTTAACTCTTACTCTGGCATAATAGCTAAGGTCTTAACTCTTACTCTGGCCTAATAGCTAAGGTCTTAACTATTACTCTGGCCTAATGGCTAAGGTATTAGACTCGTACACTGGCCTACTGGTTAAGGTCTTAACTCTTACTCTGGCCTAATAGCAAAGGTCTTAACTCTTACTCTGGCCTACAGGTTAAGGTCTTAGACTCGTTCTCTGGCCTACTGGTTAAGGTCTTAACTCTTACTCTTGCCTACTGGTTAAGATCTTAACTCTTACTCTGGCCTAATAGCTAAGGTCTTAACTCTTACTCTGGCCTAATAGCTAAGGTCTTAGACTCGTACTCTGGCCTACTAGTTAAGGTCTTAACTCTTACTCTGGCCTACTGGTTAAGGTCTTAACTCTTACTCTGGCCTAATAGCTAAGGTCTTAGACTCGTACTCTGGCCTACTGGTTATGGTCTTAACTCTTACTCTGGCCTAATAGCTAAGGTCTTAGACTCGTACTCTGGCCTACAGGTTAAGGTCTTAACTCTTACTCTGGCCTAATAGCTAAGGTCTTAACTCTTACTCTGGCCTAATAGCTAAGGTCTTAACTCTTACTCTGGCCTACTGGTTAAGGTCTTAACTCTTACTCTGGCCTACTGGTTAAGGTCTTAACTCTTACTCTGGCCTAATAGCTAAGGTCTTAGACTCATACGCTGGCCTACAGATTAAGGTCTTAACTCTTACTCTGGCCTACTGGTTAAGGTCTTAACTCTTACTCTGGCCTAAAAGCTAAGGTCTGAACTCTTACTCTGGCCTAATACCTAAGGTCTTAGACTCATACTCTGGCCTACTGGTTAAGGTCTTAACGCTTACTCTGGCCTAATAGCTAATGTCTTAACTCTTACTCTGGCCTAATAGCTAAGGTCTTAGACTCGTACTCTGGCCTAATGGTTAAGGTCTTAACTCTTACTCTAGCTTACTTCTTAAGGTCTTAACTCTTACTCTGGCCTAATAGCTAAGGTCTTAATTCTTCCTCTGGCCTACTGGTTAAGGTCTTAACTCTTACTCTGGCCTAATGGCTAAGGTCTTAGACTCGTACTCTGGCCTAATGGTTAAGGTCTTAACTCTTACTCTGGCCTAATAGCTAAGGTCTTAGACTCATACTATGGCCTACAGGTTACGGTCTTAACTCTTACTCGGGCTTACAGGTTAACGTCTTTACTCTTACTCTGGCATAGTGGTTAAGGTCTTACCTCTTACTCTGGCCTAATAGCTAAGGTCTTAGACTCGTACTCTGGCCTACTGGTTAAGATCTTAACTCTTACTCTGGCCTACTGGTTAAGGTCTTAACTATTACTCTGGCCTAATAGCTAAGGTCTTAGACTCGTACTCTGGCCTACTGGTTAAAGTCTTAACTCTTACTCTGGCCTACTGGTGAAGATCTTAACACTTACTCTGGCCTAATAGCTAAGGTCTTAGACTCGTACTCTGGCCTACAGGTTAAGCTCTTAACTCTTACTCTGGCCTAATAGCTAAGGTCTTAGACTCGGACTCTGGCCTAATGGTTAAGGTCTTAAATCTTACTCTGGCCTACTGGTTAAGGTCTTAACACTTACTCTGGCCTAATAGCTAAGGTTTTAGACTCGTACTCTGGCTTACTAGTTAAGGTCTTAACTCTTACTCTGGCCTACTGGTTAAGGTCTTAACTCTTACTCTGGCCTAATAGCTAAGGTCTTAACTCTTACTCTGGCCTAATAGCTAAGGTCTTAACTCTTACTCTGGCCTAATAGCTAAGGTCTTAGACTCGTACTCTGGCCTACTGGTTAAGGTCTTACCTCTTACTCTGGCCTACTGGTTAAGGTCTTAACTCTTACTCTAGCCTAATAGCCAAGGTCTTGACTCTTACTCTGGCCTAATAGCTAAGGTCTGAGACTTGTACTATGGCCTACTGGTTAAGGTCTTAACTCTTACTCTGGCCTACTGGTTAAGGTCTTAACTCTTACTCTGGCCTAATAGCTAAGGTCTTAACTCTTACTCTGGCCTAATAGCTAAGGTCTTAGACTCGTACTCTGGCCTACAGGTTAAGGTCTTAACTCTTCCTCTGGCCTACTTTTTAAAGTCTTAACTCTTACTCTGGCCTACAGGTTAGGGTCTTAACTTTTAAACTGGCCTAATAGCTACGGTCTTAGACTCGTACTCTGGCCTAATAGGTAAGGTCTTAACTCTTACTCTGGCCTAATAGCTAAGGTCTTAGACTCGTACTCTTGCCTAATAGCTAAGGTCTTAACTCTTACTCTGGCCTAATAGCTAAGGTCTTAGACTCACACTCTGGCCTACTGGTTAAGGTCTTAACTCTTACTCTGGCCTACTGGTTAAGGTCTTAACTCTTACTCTGGCCTAATAGCTAAGGTCTTAGACTCGTACTCTGGCCTAATGGCTAAGGTCTTAACTCTTACTCTGGCCTAATAGCTAATGTCTTAGACTCGTACTATGGCCTACAGGTTAAGGTCTTAACTCTTACTCTGGCTTACAGGTTAACGTCTTTACTCTTACTCTAGCCTAGTGGTTAAGGTCTTAACTCTTACTCTGGCCTACTGGTTAAGGTCTTAACTCTTACTCTGGCCTAATAGCAAAGGTCTTAGACTCGTACTCTGGCCTACTGGTTAAAGTCTTAACTCTTACTCTGGCTTACTGGTTAAGATCTTAACACTTACTCTGGCCTAATAGCTAAGTTCTTAGACTCGTACTCTGGCCTACTGGTTAAGCTCTTAACTCTTACTCTGGCCAATAGATAAGGTCTTAGACTCGTTCTCTGGCCTAATGGTTAAGGTCTTAACTCTTACTCTGGCCTACTGGTTAAGGTCTTAACTCTTACTCTGGCCTACTAGTTAAGGGCTTAGCTCTTACTCTGGCCTAATAGCTAAGGTCTTAGACTCGTACTCTGATCTAATGGTTAAGGTCTTAACTCTTACTCTGGCCTACTAGTTAAGGTCTTAACTCTTACTCTGGCCTAATAGCTAAGGTCTTAACTCTTACTCTGGCCTAATAGCTAAGGTCTTAACTCTTACTCTGGCCTACTGGTTAAGGTCTTAACTCTTACTCTGGCCTACTGGTTAAGGTCTTAACTCTTACTCTGGCCTAATAGCTAAGGTCTTAGACTCGTATCCTGGTCTAATAGCTAAGGTCTTAGACTCGTACTCTGGCCTACAGGTTAAGGTCTTAACTCTTACTCTGGCCTAATAGCTAAGGTCTTAACTCTTACTCTGGCCTAATAGATAAGGTCTTAACTCTTACTCTGGCCTACTGGTTAAGGTCTTAACTCTTACTCTGGCCTACATCTTAAGGTCTTAACTCGTACTCTGGCCTAATAGCTAAGGTCTTAGACTCATACGCTGGCATACAGGTTAAGGTCTTAACTCTTACTCTGGCCTACTGGTTAAGGTCTTAACTCTTACTCTGGCCTAATAGCTAAGGTCTGAACTCTTACTCTGGCCTAATACCTAAGGCCTTAGACTCGTACTCTGGCCTACTGGTTAAGGTCTTAACTCTTACTCTGGCCTACTTCTTAAGGTCTTAACTCTTACTCTGGCCTAATAGCTAAGGTCTTAATTCTTACACTGGCCTACTGGTTAAGGTCTTAACTCTTACTCTGGCCTAATAGCTAAGGTCTTAGACTCGTACTCTGGCCTAATGTTTAAGGTTTTAACTCTTACTCTGGCCTAATAGCTAAGGTCTTAACTCTTACTCTGGCCTAATAGCTAATGTCTTAGACTCGTACTATGGCCTACAGGTTAAGGTCTTAACTCTTACTCTGGCTTACAGGTTAACGTCTTTACTCTTACTCTGGCCTAGTGGTTAAGGTCTTAACCCTTACTCTGGCCTAATAGCTAAGGTCTTAGACTCGTACTTTGGCCTAATGGTTAAGGTCTTAACTCTTACTCTGGCCTACTGGTTAAGGTCTTAACTCTTACTCTGGCCTAATAGCTAAGGTCTTAGACTCGTACTCTGACGTACTGGTTAAGATCTTAACTCTTACTCTGGCCTACTGGTTAAGGTCTTAACTCTTACTCGGGCCGAATAGCAAAGGTCTTAGACTCGTACACTGGCCTACTGGTTAAAGTCTTAACTCTTACTCTGGCCTACTGGTTAAGATCTTAACACTTACTCTGGCCTAATAGCTAAGGTCTTAGACTCGTACTCTGGCCTACTGGTTAAGCTCTTAACTCTTACTCTGGCCTAATAGATAAGGTCTTAGACTCGTACTCTGGCCTAATGGTTAAGGTCTTAACTCTTACTCTGGCCTACTGGTTAAGGTCTTAACTCTTACTCTGGCCTACTAGTTAAGGTCTTAACTCTTACTCTGGCCTAATAGCTAAGGTCTTAGACTAGTACTCTGGCCTAATGGTTAAGGTCTTAACTCTTACTTTGGCCTACTGGTTAAGGTCTTAACTCTTACTCTGGCCTAATAGCTAAGGTCTTAGACTCGTACTCTGGCTTACTGGTTAAGGTCTTAACTCTTACTCTGGCCTACTGGTTAAGGTCTTAACTCTTACTCTGGCCTAATAGCTAAGGTCTTAACTCTTACTCTGGCCTAATAGCTAATGTCTTAACTCTTACTCTGGCCTAATAGCTACTGTCTTAGACTCGTACTCTGGCCTACTGGTTAAGGTCTTACCTCTTACTCTGGCCTACTGGTTAAGGTCTTAACTCTTACTCTGGCCTAATAGCCAAGGTCTTAACTCTTACTCTGGCCTAATAGCTAAGGTTTTAGACTTGTACTATGGCCTACTGGTTAAGGTCTTAACTCTTACTCTGGCCTACTGGTTAAGGTCTTAACTCTTACTCTGGCCTAATAGCTGAGGTCTTAACTCTTACTCTGGCCTAATAGCTAAGGTCTTAGACTTGTACTCTGGCCTACTAGTTAAGGTCTTAACTCTTACTCTGGCCTACTGGTTAAAGTCTTAACTCTTACTCTGGCCTAATAGCTAAGGTCTTAGACTCGTACTCTGGCCTACTGGTTATGGTCTTAACTCTTACTCTGGCCTAATAGCTAAGGTCTTATACTCGTACTCTGATCTAATAGCTAAGGTATTAGACTCGTACTCTGGCCTACCGGTTAAGGTCTTAACTCTTACTCTGGCCTAAAAGCTAAGGTCTTAACTCTTACTCTGGACTAATAGCTAAGGTCTTAACTCTTACTCTGGCTCAATAGCTAAGGTCTTAGACTCGTACTATGGCCTACAGGTTAAGGTCTTAACTCTTACTCTGGCCTACTGGCCTAATGGTTAAGGTCTTAACTCTTACTCAGGCCTACTGGTTAAGGTTTTAACTCTTACTCTGGCCTAATAGCTAAGGTCTTAGACTCGTACTCTGGCCTACTGGTTAAGGTCTTAACTCTTACTCTGGCCTACTGGTTAAGGTCCTAACTCTTACTCTGGCCTTATAGCTAAGGTCTTAGACTCGTACTCTGGCCTACTGGTTAAGGTCTTAACTCTTACTCTGGCCTAATAGCTCAGGTCTTAGACTCGTACTCTGGCCTAATAGCTTAGGTCTTAGAATTGTACTCTGGCCTACAGGTTAAAGTCTTAACTCTTACGCTGGCCTAATAGCTAAGGTCTTAACTCTTACTCTGGCCTAATAGCTAAGGTCTTAACTCCTACTCTGGCCCAATAGCTAAGGTCTTAGACTCGTACTCTGGCCTAATGGTTAAGGTCTTAACTCTTACTCTGGCCTAATAGCTAAGGTCTTAGACTCGTACTCTGGCCTACAGGTTAAGGTCTTAACTCTTACTCTTTCCTACTGGTTAAAGTCTTAACTCTTACTCTGGCCTAATGGTTAAGGTCTTAACTCTTAAACTGGCCTAATAGCTAAGGTCTTAGACTCGTACTCTGGCAAAATAGCTACGGTCTTAACTCTTACTCTGGCCTAATAGCTAAGGTCTTAGACTCGTACTCTGGCCTAATAGCTAAGGTCTTAGACTTGTACTCTGGCCTACTGGTTAAGGTCTTAACTCTTACACTTGCCTAATAGCTAAGGTCTTAGACTCGCACTCTTGCCTAATAGCTAAGGTCTTAACTCTTACTCTGGCCTAATAGCTAAGGTCTTAGACTCACACTCTGGCCTACTGGTTAAGGTCTTAACTCTTACTCTGGCCTACTGGTTAAGGTCTTAACTCTTACTCTGGCCTAATAGCTAAGGTCTTAGACTCGTACTCTGGTCTAATAGCTAAGGTCTTAGACTCGTACTCTGGCCTACAGGTTAAGGTCTTAACTCTTACTCTGGCCTAATAGCTAAGGTCTTAACTCTTACTCTGGCCTAATAACTAAGGTCTTAACTCTTACTCTGGCTCAATAGCTAAGGTCTTAGACTTGTACTATGGCCTACTGGTTAAGGTCTTAACTCTTACTCTGGTCTACTGGTTAAGGTCTTAACTCTTACTCTGGCCTAATAGCTAAGGTCTTAACTCTTCCTCTGGCCTAATAGCTAAGGTCTTAGACTCGTACTATGGCCTACAGGTTAAGGTCTTAACTCTTACTCTGGCCTACTGGTTAAGGTCTTAACTATTACTCTGGCCTTATAGCTAAGGTCTTAGACTCGTACTCTGGCCTAATAGCAAAGGTCTTAGACTCGTACTCTGGCCTACTGGTTAAAGTCTTAACTCTTACTCTGGCCTACTGGTTAAGATCTTAACACTTACTCTGGCCTAATAGCTAAGGTCTTAGACTCGTACTCTGGCCTACTGGTTAAGCTCTTAACTCTTACTCTGGCCTAATAGATAAGGTCTTAGACTCGTACTCTGGCCTAATGGTTAAGGTCTTAACTCTTACTCTGGCCTACTGGTTAAGGTCTTAACTCTTACTCTGGCCTACTAGTTAAGGTCTTAACTCTTACTCTGGCCTAATAGCTAAGGTCTTAGACTCATACTCTGGCCTAATGGTTAAGGTCTTAACTCTTACTTTGGCCTACTGGTTAAGGTCTTAACTCTTACTCTGGCCTAATAGCTAAGGTCTTAGACTCGTACTCTGGCTTACTGGTTAAGGTCTTAACTCTTACTCTGGCCTACTGGTGAAGGTCTTAACTCTTACTCTGGCCTAATAGCTAAGGTCTTAACTCTTACTCTGGCCTAATAGCTAATGTCTTAACTCTTACTCTGGCCTAATAGCTACTGTCTTAGACTCGTACTCTGGCCTACTGGTTAAGGTCTTACCTCTTACTCTGGCCTACTGGTTAAGGTCTTAACTCTTACTCTGGCCTAATAGCCAAGGTCTTAACTCTTACTCTGGCCTAATAGCTAAGGTTTTAGACGTGTACTATGGCCTACTGGTTAAGGTCTTAACTCTTACTCTGGCCTACTGGTTAAGGTCTTAACTCTTACTCTGGCCTAATAGCTAAGGTCTTAACTCTTACTCTGGCCTAATAGCTAAGGTCTTAGACTCGTACTCTGGCCTACTAGTTAACGTCTTAACTCTTACTCTGGCCTACTGGTTAAGGTCTTAACTCTTACTCTGGCCTAATAGCTAAGGTCTTAGACTCGTACTCTGGCCTACTGGTTATGGTCTTAACTCTTACTCTGGCCTAATAGCTAAGGTCTTAGACTCGTACTCTGGTCTAATAGCTAAGGTCTTAGACTCGTTCTCTGGCCTACCGGTTAAGGTCTTAACTCTTACTCTGGCCTAAAAGCTAAGGTCTTAACTCTTACTCTGGACTAATAGCTAAGGTCTTAACTCTTACTCTGGCTCAATAGCTAAGGTCTTAGACTCGTACTATGGCCTACAGGTTAAGGTCTTAACTCTTACTCTGGCCTACTGGCCTAATGGTTAAGGTCTTAACTCTTACTCAGGCCTACTGGTTAAGGTCTTAACTCTTACTCTGGCCTAATAGCTAAGGTCTTAGACTCGTACTCTGGCCTACTGGATAAGGTCTTAACTCTTACTCTGGCCTACTTGTTAAGGTCTTAACTCTTACTCTGGCCTTATAGCTAAGGTCTTAGACTCGTACTCTGGCCTACTGGTTAAGGTCTTAACTCTTACTCTGGCCTAATAGCTCAGGTCTTAGACTCGTACTCTGGCCTAATAGCTTAGGTCTTAGAATTGTACTCTGGCCTACAGGTTAAAGTCTTAACTCTTACTCTGGCCTAATAGCCAAGGTCTTAACTCTTACTCTGGCCTAATAGCTAAGGTCTTAACTCCTACTCTGGCCCAATAGCTAAGGTCTTAGACTCTTACTCTGGCCTAATGGTTAAGGTCTTAACTCTTACTCTGGCCTAATAGCTAAGGTCTTAGACTCGTACTCTGGCCTACAGGTTAAGGTCTTAACTCTTACTCTTTCCTACTGGTTAAAGTCTTAACTCTTACTCTGGCCTAATGGTTAAGGTCTTAACTCTTAAACTGGCCTAATAGCTAAGGTCTTAGACTCGTACTCTGGCCTAATAGCTACGGTCTTAACTCTTACTCTGGCCTAATAGCTAAGGTCTTAGACTCGTACTCTGGCCTAATAGCTAAGGTCTTAGACTTGTACTCTGGCCTACTGGTTAAGGTCTTAACTCTTACTCTTGCCTAATAGCTAAGGTCTTAGACTCGTACTCTTGCCTAATAGCTAAGGTCTTAACTCTTACTCTGGCCTAATAGCTAAGGTCTTAGACTCACACTCTGGCCTACTGGTTAAGGTCTTAACTCTTACTCTGGCCTACTGGTTAAGGTCTTAACTCTTACTCTGGCCTAATAGCTAAGGTCTTAGACTTATACTCTGGCCTACTGGTTAAGGTCTTAACTCTTACTCTGGCCTAATAGCTAAGGTCTTAGACTCGTACTCTGGTCTAATAGCTAAGGTCTTAGACTCATACTCTGGCCTACAGGTTAAGGTCTTACCTCTTACTCTGGCCTAATAGCTAAGGTCTTAACTCTTACTCTGGCCTAATAGCTAAGGTCTTAACTCTTACTCTGGCTCAATAGCTAAGGTCTTAGACTTGTGGTAAATAATTTAATTACCGGGACTTAATTTGATACATTAAACATAATAAAAATAGCTCAGTAAATAAGAGGCAGAATCTGTGGTATTAGAGGTTCGGAATGGGCTTTATTCCAATGGTCGATTCGAATCGGTTGCTCCAAGTTCCATCACCACGAAGGTTCAGGAAGTGAAGTACACACATTATTGATAATTAATCACTTTTATACAATAGGCATTACAGTGAAGCAAATACAAGAGGCGTAGCAATTGATAGTGTGGATAATATATTCATGCGTAGCAAAAATAGGCGTAACTGGGTGTGATTAAAGAACGTCATCAGATGTGATGTCATAATAGGGTGGTTCTATGAAAGAATTTCGCAATGTCAGCAGAAATACTTGGCAGAAATGCGTGCGCAGTCGCATGACGTGTGATTGACGTGCAACTAGGGGGTGAAGGGGACTTGACATTTAGCTCTACATGTGGCGACAGAAGTCTGGAGGGTCAAGTCAACCTAATCCCAAATCATATCTAACACCCTATGTTTAAAGAACTATGTTATCCAAAAGAGAGGTCTTCTTAGAGTAGAATCTTATTCTATACTGACTATACTGACTGTTAGTGCGTGTACAAGCGTCTAAGTGTCTACACTAGATGCGTGGGTAGAAATCTTCCATAGTAATAGGGCTATGAATTACTTGCATAAAGACAGAGAAGCCGGGCCTTTGCTCGGTAACTGGAAGAATGTTTACTTAAACTACTAGACAGGAATGCATCGGATAGGGGGCGGAGCAGATAATTTCGAAGGTGAAATACAGTTCTTGGCAGGCAGCAAGCTGATGTCAGGCTTCGTGGGCCGCGCAGGGAATGAGACAAAGTTCATGGTCACAGATGCAGGCTCAGACTGGAGCTTTCAGAGGCAGAAGGCAAGAAGAGTTTTGACGACAGAATCAGGGCCTACTTGCCTGAACTGTAAAATGGCATAAGTGAACCATATAAAGCCGGTGGCCTTTCATATTTAGGAATAGAATATCCGGCCTATTCATGGCGGATCTGAAAGAGGACATGTTGACGGTGGACGCACATGTGTTTGCGTCTTCATAACTGGAACTGGAGGGAACATACATGTACTTATGATTCATACATGAAACCGTTGGGGTCCAAGATAGGGGACATAACTGATCAGAAAAATCCATATTTCCACATTCCCTCCTTGTCCCCTACTTGCCCGTTAAGAGATATCAATCTTCATCAATCCATTGATCTGTTCATATAGCATCATTTGTTCTTCTTTCTTCTTCCGGGATGAATGAAATCTTGGCGCTGGAATACACGATGTGGCACACAGACCACAGATCGCTGGTCCACATTGTAGGCATAAACAGCAACTGAATAGTATGAGAAAGCCAATACCTAGGAAGGATAGGACCTTCCATCCAAAGGTAGATAATACACTCCAAAACCAACCGGACCAAGTCCAGGTGCCTGGATTCTGGTGTATCTGGCTTACAATCTTATGAAGGCGAGTTATGGCTTTATATACAGATGGCGAATTTTCTGGTATGAAAATGCAACAACTTGATCCGATGACCCTACAAGCTCCGCCCCTATCGGCCAGGATGACGTCAAGGACAAGACGATTTTGAAGCACAACAATCCGCATAGCAGACTGCTCTTCTGTTAAATTGCCTAAGGCGGAAATAGTTTCGTTCACTACTGCTTCAAGGGTTCTGGTTAATCTACGTATCAGCTTACTATTAGTAACTGTACCTATATAGGGAAAGAGACCTTTATTGAAATCTGTGTATTTTTCCCATGCTGTTTCAGTGTAATCGACTATTGGGAGATCTCTCCTTTTTCTATTGTGTACTAAATGAGTATTTCTGTGATAGTCAGGAGGAGCTAGGAAAACAGGTGGCAAAAGGAATCCAATGTAGCAGGTACCATCCCAATCTAGAGGCAAACGTACATATGCCGTCTGACCACATATGAAATAGGAATGGCGGGAAGCTCTAAATGTAGACTTGCCTTGATCACTAAATTCTACTACAGTGGTGCATCTACTATGGCCCATATGTATGGAACCATTCTTTCTTACACATAATTCACCTTTTACTGGAAATATTGACATAGCGGGCAAAATTGGAGTAACTTTGGATTCGACATTTAGGATCATAAGATTAAGCGTAAAATTACCTAATCCATACACTTCATTTTCTAGGTCAGTTCCTGTTCTTTTGGGAAGTCCCTCCTTGTTAGGATAGCAGACCTTAAGTAAAACTAAGTTCAAATTTCCCCATACCCAGTTGTCTTGATAAAACGCAGAATTTGAATCTAGGGAATTAATTAAACTAAACCATGCTCCACAGGAGCCGTTGTGTGTGAACGGGTATGGAAAGAGAGGTAGAATTCCTTTATAATTCTGATAGGGAGGGAGTCGGCCACATATCCAGCAATTTGTAGCATTGCTAACCTGATGGGAATGATGTAACATACTAATAAACGTGTTATTGCGCAGCGCAAATCAATAAGACAATTCAAGCGGAGGTAATTCACTAAAAGAATGTTCAGCAGTAACATTGTAAACATGTCTAGAAATAGGATAATATATGTGCAACAATATACTTGCAGTAATTATTAAAAGACTTAAAAAAAACAAAATTAATAACGTCACTGTGCAATGACTACGCAGTGATTTACAGTACGCATGTCGTTTCAACATTTTTCGGGTTTTTTCTCTATTCAGGTCTAAGGGATACATGTCAGAGACAATTCAACCGCTTCACCTTGGAGAGGACTTAAACAATCAAATTGCTTGACTGATTAGACCTGAGTTTTAGTTTATAATGTTCGGAATTACTCGTTTCAACCAAAGGGAGTTTTGAGTCAATGGGTGAGGACACACGAGGTGTGGTATTCACATCCGATGGTAGTCCATGAAATTTCTTGATATGACTTGAATGAATCCAGCCTTTTCTGCCCTCGATCTTCACGGCTGTCCTTGTGGTGAGCAAGACAAGTTGCGGCGACTTCCACCTAGGATCCAGCTGAGTCTTTCGATCAAAGTTCCTCACTAGGACCAGGTCGCCTGGAATTACGTCATGGGGTTTCACCTCAGTGTTGTCGGGAAAGGCTGCAGCTACCTGTGAACGACAAGATTGTAGTGCAGACATCAAGGAAGCCAGGTAATCTGTCAGCATATTACAGTCAATATCGGTTATTTTGCGTGGTATGGGCGTCCCCCACATATTTGGTGGTCTGCCAAAGATCACCTCATACGGGGATAGCCCTGTTCGAGAGTGTGCTACCATTCTCATGTAAAAGAGTGCAACTGGTAACGCTACTACCCAGTCGACACCTTTCTCTCTGCATATTTTGGACAATCTGATTTTCAGGATCTGATTATGTCTTTCTACGAGACCTGCTGCCTCGGGGTGTCGGACACAGTGGAATTTCCACTGATAGCCTAATAAAAGTGAAACATGTTTCATTAATTCGGATGAGAACGGCTGGCCGTTATCTGAGTAGACAACACGTGGTAAACCGTACCGTGGGAAAAATTCTCGAACCAACTGTTTGGCAGTAGTCGGGGCAGTGTAATCTGAAACCGGGTATGCCTCTGTCCAACGGGAAAGAGCACAGACAACTACGAGAACATATTTGAATCCTCGACATCGTTCCATCTGGATATAATCCATCTGGAGGACTTCAAAAGGGTGATCAGGAGGCTGAAATCCACCCTGTTCTACAGGAACGCTTTTTCCTGGGTTGAACTGACAACAGATCATACAGGTACGAACTTTTTGTTTAGCTGCTGCTCGTAAATGTTTATTAAACCAAATGTGTTGAATGCTGTCTAGCATAGCTTTTTCTCCTAGATGCGCTGGACTATGTATAGTGTTAATTATAACTTGGACCATTGAATCAGGAAGGAACCACACAGATTTCTCCTTCGTCATCCATCCTTGATCCGTTTGAATCCCTCCTAATTCAGTCCATTTCTTTATTTCGTCTGGTGTAGCATGTGTCTGTATATCAATTACGTCAAGAGTAGGATTTTTAACCGTCATACAATGTGTTGACGTCGGGACTATTGTCTTTGTCATGTCGGATGTTTGAGTTTAAGCAGTCTGTTTAGCTGTTCTATCAGCTAGATCATTGCCTTGAGAAATGATATCAGTAACTTTCGTATGAGCTTTACATTTCATAATTGATATTGCAGTGGGTAGATGTATTGCATCTAATAAGGCATGAATGAGGGGTCCGTGCTGAATGTGGGCACCGTGAGAAGTTAAATAACCTCTCTCTCGCCACAGCACGCCGAAGTCATGTACAACTCCGAATGCATAACGTGAATCAGTGTATATGTTGACTCTTTTATTTGTGGCTTGAATACAGGCTTGTGTCAGAGCGACGAGCTCTGCGGCTTGAGCTGACAAGGTATTTATGCAATTTGTTTCAATGATTTCAGTGTCTGTTGTGACTGCGTAAGCGGCCACTAACTCTCCTGTACTTGTTCTCATACATGAACCATCTACATACAACGTCAGGTCTGGGTCTGACAATGGGACATCGGTTAAGTCTTGTCTGGGTTTCGTCGTGATTGTAATAACTTCAATACAGTTATGGGCTAGTGGGTCTGTTCCAATTATGGGTAAAAGTGTGGCAGGATTCAATGTGTTACAACGTCTGATTTCTATATGTGGCTGAAACAATGTTAATTCATACCCTGTAAGTCGCGCTATAGTCAAGTGTTGTGTTTGCGTTCTATTTACAAGAACCTCTACTGCATGTGGTACTTGAACTGTCAATGGATGTCCTAACACTATGGCATCGCTTTGTCTGATTGCTAAAGCTGTTGCTGCCACTGATTTTAGGCATGCAGGCAAAGCCTGAGCTACGGGGTCTAATGTACTAGAAAAATAAGCACATGGTTTGTGGGATCCTGCCTGTTCCTGTGTGAGTACTGACAAGGCAGTACCTTCGCGTTCTGTAACAAAGAGTGTAAACTGTTTATTGTAACATGGTGTTGCTAAAACCGGTGCTTGACATAAAGCTGTCTTTAAGCTTTCAAACGCTTGTGTATGTTCCTGAGTCCAAGGGAGAACAGTCGATGTGGCTGCCTCCTGTGTTGTCAACTGAATGAGTGGTTTTGCTAGAAATGCATACTGAGGGATCCACTGCCTACAATATGAAGTGAGGCCTATGAAAGCCCGCACTTCCTTTTGTGTCTTGGGTATTGGCATGTTAGCTATTAACTGAATGCGGTCGGGTGTAAGCTGCCTTCCCTCCTTGGACAGCGAGTGTCCAAGATAAACAACTCGCTGGACACAGAATTGCAGCTTAGAAGGGGACACCTTGTGCCCTTTTTCGGCTAGAAATTGTAAAACTGTCAGTGATGCTTTCTCACATTCGTGTTCGCTTCTGGCGGTGATCAGCAGATCATCGACATATTGAAGCAGAGCAGTGTTAACTGGCATGTGGATACTGTCGAGTTCTCGTTTCAGTGCTTGGCTATAGATGCTGGGGCTTTCTGTAAATCCTTGAGGTGCGCGTGTGAATTTAAAGCTACGTCCATTTAAACTAAATCCAAACAAGTATTGGCTTTCCGGATCTATTGGGACGCTGAAAAAGGAATTCTTGAGATCAATTACAGTAAAGAATGTTGCTTCGGAATCAATGGCTGTCAGTAATGATGAGATATCTGGGACCACAGGGAATTGTGGCACAATGCACTTGTTCAATTCGCGCAGATCAATAACCAATCGATATACTGGCGGGGCCTTCGGATCTGTTCGTTTAAGAATCGGAATTATCGGTGAATTACATACATTGGAGTCTGTTTCCACAACCACTCCTTGGGTAATGAGCTCGTCAATGATTTGCAGTAAAGCCACTACAGCATCTGGTGGTAACTTGTATTGTCGCATTCGTGGTAGTACCACTCCTGCCTTGAGTGTAACTCGATATGGTGTAATATTCATGCAACCAACATCAGTAGGGCCTTGTGCCCATAGATGTGTAGGTAAAGTCTGCAATCGGGAATCCATGTCTCTAGATACATAGTGACCTTTGAAATCACGTAAAAACAATCTTACTCCTTCCGGAGAACAACATATTATAGCTCCTAGAGCTTTCAGTGTTTTTATACCTAACAAGTTTTCTGGACATGATTTAGTAAGCAATAAATCTGTAGTTCGGGTCAAAGGTCCTATCGTAAGTGGGAGAGGCTGTGATACTTCATTAACAATAGGTTTTCCTGAAAAACCAAGGGAAATATTCTGTGAGCCTGAGAGGGGTGCCCCTGGAACTTCACTACGTTTTATGGTTGTTCGACTTGCCCCTGTATCAAGTAAAAATTTTCTATCTTGGCCTAATAATTCACTATGTACATAAGGTCCTTCTTGGTCTACAGGGACCTCGATAAGGGGTAAGTCAACTTCCCTCTCTAGGCTGGTTCATGCGTATCGTTGATAATCAGGATAGTCGTACTGTGCGGTCTGGTACAGCTGTTGTGTCGTGGTTTGTGTGGTAGCAACAGGCAGCGCTGGTGCAGCTGGCACAAACTGTATAGACTGTGGTGGAGCTGGCATGGACTGTGCATGCTGCGGGGCTCCTTGTTCATTCTGATCCTGTCTAGGTGGCCGTGGTCTTTCTTGTGTTTTACCTGTGGCGATATTACGCTTCAGGACTGGGCAATCGTGTATATAATGACCTGGCTGTTTACAATAGTTGCATGTCCCTTTTACAGGTCCTGCTGAATCACCGGAATGTGTCATACCCTTTTTATGTCCTTCAGCTGGAACTGTCTGAGAGACTAGCATTTTCATTTTCGTGTCTTTCATGCGTCTTTGTTCATGTTCTTGTTCCTCTCTAATTCTATTGTGATGATACTGTAACATTTGTAACATTTGTGATGGTGTGTTACCTTGCCAGGTACTCTCGAATTTTAATACTCTATTCTTCACTTGAGGCAAGGATTTTTCAACTAATTTTGTCACAAACAGATGTGGGTATGATTCGCTACTTGCTTTTATGCCACTATTTATACCAAAACATTTTTCAAATCGGGCATAGAAATCACTAGTGTCTTCATCTTGCTTTTGTTTACAGGCTGAAATTGTACCCCAGTCTTCCTTTTTCGTAGTTAATAAACGTGGCAGTACCTGTACTAGTAAACCTGGTAGTGCTTTAGTTTTATCCCCAAGTCCTGCTCCTGCAGTTCGGGCCTTTTCTTCTGCTTCTAATGCTGACCATTCTATCTTTTGGTCTCCCACCTCCCACTCTTTTTCCTTGAGTTTTTCATAAATGCCAGCAGGCATTAATACCTTTAATATTGTCATAATGTCGGGATAGGTATACTCTCCCATGAGTAACATGTCTTTAATTTCTCGGTGGAAACCCGCTGGGTCTTTGTCATGACTGGGTACCACTTTCTTCATTTGTAACAATTCTATTTTCGATATGGGCGTATATACAAATACACGTTTAAACTCATTGTCCTCGCCTTTTATTGGGTGTACTTCTCGTAAGGGATTCTGTCTGTCCATGTAATACGTGGTTCTTTCCTTGATGGGCAGTGAGACATGTTCTGGGCATACAAAAAGAATGTACTGCTTTCTTGATTCTAGTATTTCTTTAATTAACTTAGTACCTGAACCTCTCCATCTATTCGTGAGTAGTACAGTCAGTATTTCAGGTAAGGGACCAGGATCTGAATGTTGACTCTGATATAGTATAAGGAGTTGTTGAATCATATAAATCCCAGCTAAACGCTGTTCATCTGGGGTGAGGTTCAAAAAGGTGTGTGCTACTGTATCATCACCATATTTTCCGGGACTGTCAACCCAATGAACGGCTGACCTGGCTAATTCTTGTTCATCCATAGAATCGAGGAAATGATAACCCCTTCGTTCTCGGAGTAATTTGTCAGCGGCTTGGAACGATTGTTCGTGAGACCTTATATTTATTATAGGTGTTTGGAAATTCCTGTTATTATCTGGACATATCGGACGTATCGGGTCAATAAAACATCTAGTACTATTACAGGATCTTCCTTTACCTACATATGCTATGGTTTCTGACTGTCCTGTGGGCAGTCCTGATCCTTCCTCCTCGCTTTGTTCGAACTGGTCTACCGTTAATCTCTCTTCGTGTAATCGTTCTATTTCTTTACGGATCTTTCGGCACATTGCTATTATACAATTTTGCTTATCATGTCTCCCTTCTGATATATTCTGGCTCCATCTGGTAAGAATTTGCATTGCTTCCGGGTCTACCCCCGGTCGGTCTTGATTTCTGATCACACAATTTATGAGGAAACGTAACAGTTCCCCTTGTATCTCCACTTTCTGGTATTCCATAGCTCTGTTAATACATTCAGAATCTCGCCCTGTTTGGACAAAATGGTATATATTATCTAGATGCATAGTCATTCCTGGTAACTTCCCTAAATACACCACGGCTCGTCTGATACGTAATGACGCCATGATCATTTCGTCCTCTTTGCCGGGCACAGGGTCATACCTACAATCTATAAGAAGTTCCTTAAGCGTGCGGGCATTGATAAGTTTGGGGGTACGTGAATGTGCTGATTCTTGAAACGTAAGTTTATTTACTCTGGGTGGCGTAGAAAAAATGTTGGTAGCACTTCCCGTAGCCCCATCTGGGGTATCGGGCGTGAAAGGATTCGTTGAACGCGATACAGCAACTATAGGTGTGGACACAGCTATAGAAGTAGCTGTAGGAACAGATGTGGGAACAGATGTGCTTGCCGGAACTTGTGTCAGGATTTGTTGCTGTAGAGATACAGATACTGGATCTTGGCGTTGAACCTCCCTGGCAGGCGGTCTATGTGGGGCGGGATTAGCATACTCGGGAGCTGCGTCATCTAAATATGAGGAAAGAAAAACATCTTCTGCGGTTCTAGGATGCCCTTTAGGATGCATTTTTATTGGAAACAACGGGGGTGGCAAGTCTTTTTGTATTTCCGGAGTAGCCTTAGGTAATCCCTCGGCCAGGAGGGGATACATACCATTCATAAGGGCATTTCTTTGTCTGTCTATTTGTTCTGATTTCACTCGTGTACCTTCTTCAATTAATAGATTTTCTCTGACTTTATTTGAATTCTCCCTATTTTTCTCTTCCTGTCGGAGTGCTTTTTCTGTACGTCTATGAGATTCTTTACGCCATAACTCAACGGCGTCTTTCTGTGACTGTCTGACTTTCCTTTTCCATAACTCTTCCTCTACTTTCATGATGCACTCTGCATCCCAGGTCCCAGCTGCGGGCCACCTCTGACTTTCTGGTAATTCCTTGGTGTAGTCTACCCATAAATCAAGAAATAATATAGCGTCTAAACCGTGTTTATGATACATGAAGTACCCTGGAGTGTCCCTAGGAGGTATAGGAACAGCTTCTTCGAGTACCCCTTTTCTAGTAGTGATCTGTCTTAATTTCGAAAAGAGCGGCATATTGAGAACGGATCTGATACTTGATCTTGAACAAACTTAATACAAATAAACACAATAATGAACAGTCATTCACACCACAATATGCAGAACGTATTTAAAACATTTAACATTTAACATTTAACTGAGCAACGATGATGATGACGATCTAAGGAAAACTTAATCACTAAACATAATACTCGGCATTAACTGAATTATTCTGAATTTATATACTTGATATACTAGATATACTGCTAAACAGTACAGATGCACTGCTGAAACAGTGCAGACCGGATTTGTGTACCCAAACCCGTCTTGACCGGCACAACCTATGTGCACGTCAGAACGCCTCCCCAGTAATGGTACTCACCGGGTAGCTCGGAACGGAAGGCCTCGGAACGGAACTGAACTGGACCGGACTGGACTGGACTCGACTCGAAAACTTCGGACACTTCGGGACTGCGGGACTTGATGGGCCTCTGTATACCTCGGATCTTGCTCTCTCAGCTAGGCTCTGGTCGGGATACTTCGCACTTCTCACCGCCTCGTCTGGGTGTTGATCGCAGCCTCAGTCGCCCCCGCTTGACCGGAGGGAGATACAGGAAATCCTGCTGGTACGCGTTGTTGTCCGTCCAGCTGTGGCAGGAGACCGGGCCTGCAACGCACCGCCGGCGCGTGAGATGAGAAAGTGTCCCTATTCGGGCGCCATTTATGTGGTAAATAATTTAATTACCGGGACTTAATTTGATACATTAAACATAATAAAAATAGCTCAGTAAATAAGAGGCAGAATCCGTGGTATTAGAGGTTCGGAATGGGCTTTATTCCAATGGTCGATTCGAATCGGTTGCTCCAAGTTCCATCACCACGAAGGTTCAGGAAGTGAAGTACACACATTATTGATAATTAATCACTTTTATACAATAGGCATTACAGTGAAGCAAATACAAGAGGCGTAGCAATTGATAGTGTGGATAATATATTCATGCGTAGCAAAAAAAGGCGTAACTGGGTGTGATTAAAGAACGTCATCAGATGTGATGTCATAATAGGGTGGTTCTATGAAAGAATTTCGCAATGTCAGCAGAAATACTTGGCAGAAATGCGTGCGCAGTCGCATGACGTGTGATTGACGTGCAACTAGGGGGTGAAGGGGACTTGACATTTAGCTCTACATGTGGCGACAGAAGTCTGGAGGGTCAAGTCAACCTAATCCCAAATCATATCTAACACCCTATGTTTAAAGAACTATGTTATCCAAAAGAGAGGTCTTCTTAGAGTAGAATCTTATTCTATACTGACTATACTGACTGTTAGTGCGTGTACAAGCGTCTAAGTGTCTACACTAGATGCGTGGGTAGAAATCTTCCATAGTAATAGGGCTATGAATTACTTGCATAAAGACAGAGAAGCCGGGCCTTTGCTCGGTAACTGGAAGAATGTTTACTTAAACTACTAGACAGGAATGCATCGGATAGGGGGCGGAGCAGATAATTTCGAAGGTGAAATACAGTTCTTGGCAGGCAGCAAGCTGATGTCAGGCTTCGTGGGCCGCGCAGGGAATGAGACAAAGTTCATGGTCACAGATGCAGGCTCAGACTGGAGCTTTCAGAGGCAGAAGGCAAGAAGAGTTTTGACGACAGAATCAGGGCCTACTTGCCTGAACTGTAAAATGGCATAAGTGAACCATATAAAGCCGGTGGCCTTTCATATTTAGGAATAGAATATCCGGCCTATTCATGGCGGATCTGAAAGAGGACATGTTGACGGTGGACGCACATGTGTTTGCGTCTTCATAACTGGAACTGGAGGGAACATACATGTACTTATGATTCATACATGAAACCGTTGGGGTCCAAGATAGGGGACATAACTGATCAGAAAAATCCATATTTCCACAGACTTGTACTATGGCCTACTGGTTAAGGTCTTAACTCTTACTCTGGTCTACTGGTTAAGGTCTTAACTCTTACTCTGGCCTAATAGCTAAGGTCTTAACTCTTCCTCTGGCCTAATAGCTAAGGTCTTAGACTCGTACTATGGCCTACAGGTTAAGGTCTTAACTCTTACTCTGGTCTACTGGTTAAGGTCTTAACTCTTACTCTGGCCTAATAGCTAAGGTCTTAACTCTTCCTCTGGCCTAATAGCTAAGGTCTTAGACTCGTACTATGGCCTACAGGTTAAGGTCTTAACTCTTACTCTGGCCTACTGGTTAAGGTCTTAACTATTACTCTGGCCTTATAGCTAAGGTCTTAGACTCGTACTCTGGCCTAATAGCAAAGGTCTTAGACTCGTACTCTGGCCTACTGGTTAAAGTCTTAACTCTTACTCTGGCCTACTGGTTATGGTCTTAACTCTTACTCTGGCCTAATAGCTAAGGTCTTAGACTTGTACTATGGCCTACTGGTTAAGGTCTTAACTCTTACTCTGGTCTACTGGTTAAGGTCTTAACTCTTACTCTGGCCTAATAGCTAAGGTCTTAACTCTTCCTCTGGCCTAATAGCTAAGGTCTTAGACTCGTACTATGGCCTACAGGTTAAGGTCTTAACTCTTACTCTGGCCTACTGGTTAAGGTCTTAACTATTACTCTGGCCTTATAGCTAAGGTCTTAGACTCGTACTCTGGCCTAATAGCAAAGGTCTTAGACTCGTACTCTGGCCTACTGGTTAAAGTCTTAACTCTTACTCTGGCCTACTGGTTAAGATCTTAACACTTACTCTGGCCTAATAGCTAAGGTCTTAGACTCGTACTCTGGCCTACTGGTTAAGCTCTTAACTCTTACTCTGGCCTAATAGATAAGGTCTTAGACTCGTACTCTGGCCTAATGGTTAAGGTCTTAACTCTTACTCTGGCCTACTGGTTAAGGTCTTAACTCTTACTCTGGCCTACTAGTTAAGGTCTTAACTCTTACTCTGGCCTAATAGCTAAGGTCTTAGACTCGTACTCTGGCCTAATGGTTAAGGTCTTAACTCTTACTTTGGCCTACTGGTTAAGGTCTTAACTCTTACTCTGGCCTAATAGCTAAGGTCTTAGACTCGTACTCTGGCTTACTGGTTAAGGTCTTAACTCTTACTCTGGCCTACTGGTGAAGGTCTTAACTCTTACTCTGGCCTAATAGCTAAGGTCTTAACTCTTACTCTGGCCTAATAGCTAATGTCTTAACTCTTACTCTGGCCTAATAGCTACTGTCTTAGACTCGTACTCTGGCCTACTGGTTAAGGTCTTACCTCTTACTCTGGCCTACTGGTTAAGGTCTTAACTCTTACTCTGGCCTAATAGCCAAGGTCTTAACTCTTACTCTGGCCTAATAGCTAAGGTCTTAGACTCGTACTCTGGCCTACTAGTTAAGGTCTTAACTCTTACTCTGGCCTACTGGTTAAGGTCTTAACTCTTACTCTGGCCTAATAGCTAAGGTCTTAGACTCGTACTCTGGCCTACTGGTTATGGTCTTAACACTTACTCTGGCCTAATAGCTAAGGTCTTAGACTCGTACTCTGGTCTAATAGCTAAGGTCTTAGACTCGTTCTCTGGCCTACCGGTTAAGGTCTTAACTCTTACTCTGGCCTAAAAGCTAAGATCTTAACTCTTACTCTGGACTAATAGCTTAGGTCTTAACTCTTACTCTGGCTCAATAGCTAAGGTCTTAGACTCGTACTATGGCCTACAGGTTAAGGTCTTAACTCTTACTCTGGCCTACTGGCCTAATGGTTAAGGTCTTAACTCTTACTCAGGCCTACTGGTTAAGGTCTTAACTCTTACTCTGGCCTAATAGCTAAGGTCTTAGACTCGTACTCTGGCCTACTGGATAAGGTCTTAACTCTTACTCTGGCCTACTTGTTAAGGTCTTAACTCTTACTCTGGCCTTATAGCTAAGGTCTTAGACTCGTACTCTGGCCTACTGGTTAAGGTCTTAACTCTTACTCTGGCCTAATAGCTCAGGTCTTAGACTCGTACTCTGGCCTAATAGCTTAGGTCTTAGAATTGTACTCTGGCCTACAGGTTAAAGTCTTAACTCTTACTCTGGCCTAATAGCTAAGGTCTTAACTCTTACTCTGGCCTAATAGGTAAGGTCTTAACTCCTACTCTGGCCCAATAGCTAAGGTCTTAGACTCTTACTCTGGCCTAATGGTTAAGGTCTTAACTCTTACTCTGGCCTAATAGCTAAGGTCTTAGACTCGTACTCTGGCCTACAGGTTAAGGTCTTAACTCTTACTCTTTCCTACTGGTTAAAGTCTTAACTCTTACTCTGGCCTAATGGTTAAGGTCTTAACTCTTAAACTGGCCTAATAGCTAAGGTCTTAGACTCGTACTCTGGCCTAATAGCTACGGTCTTAACTCTTACTCTGGCCTAATAGCTAAGGTCTTAGACTCGTACTCTGGCCTAATAGCTAAGGTCTTAGACTTGTACTCTGGCCTACTGGTTAAGGTCTTAACTCTTACTCTTGCCTAATAGCTAAGGTCTTAGACTCGTACTCTTGCCTAATAGCTAAGGTCTTAACTCTTACTCTGGCCTAATAGCTAAGGTCTTAGACTCACACTCTGGCCTACTGGTTAAGGTCTTAACTCTTACTCTGGCCTACTGGTTAAGGTCCTAACTCTTACTCTGGCCTAATAGCTAAGGTCTTAGACTTATACTCTGGCCTACTGGTTAAGGTCTTAACTCTTACTCTGGCCTAATAGCTAAGGTCTTAGACTCGTACTCTGGTCTAATAGCTAAGGTCTTAGACTCATACTCTGGCCTACAGGTTAAGGTCTTAACTCTTACTCTGGCCTAATAGCTAAGGTCTTAACTCTTACTCTGGCCTAATAGCTAAGGTCTTAACTCTTACTCTGGCTCAATAGCTAAGGTCTTAGACTTGTACTATGGCCTACTGGTTAAGGTCTTAACTCTTACTCTGGTCTACTGGTTAAGGTCTTAACTCTTACTCTGGCCTAATAGCTAAGGTCTTAACTCTTCCTCTGGCCTAATAGCTAAGGTCTTAGACTCGTACTCTGGCCTAATAGCAAAGGTCTTAGACTCGTACTCTGGCCTACTGGTTAAAGTCTTAACTCTTACTCTGGCCTACTGGTTAAGATCTTAACACTTACTCTGGCCTAATAGCTAAGGTCTTAGACTCGTACTCTGGCCTACTGGTTAAGCTCTTAACTCTTACTCTGGCCTAATAGATAAGGTCTTAGACTCGTACTCTGGCCTAATGGTTAAGGTCTTAACTCTTACTCTGGCCTACTGGTTAAGGTCTTAACTCTTACTCTGGCCTACTAGTTAAGGTCTTAACTCTTACACTGGCCTAATAGCTAAGGTCTTAGACTCGTACTCTGGCCTAATGGTTAAGGTCTTAACTCTTACTTTGGCCTACTGGTTAAGGTCTTAACTCTTACTCTGGCCTAATAGCTAAGGTCTTAGACTCGTACTCTGGCTTACTGGTTAAGGTCTTAACTCTTACTCTTGCCTACTGGTTAAGGTCTTAACTCTTACTCTGGCCTAATAGCTAAGGTCTTAGACTCGTACTCTGGCCTAATAGCTAAGGTCTTAGACTCGTACTCTGGCTTACTGGTTAAGGTCTTAACTCTTACTCTGGCCTACTGGTTAAGGTCTTAACTCTTACTCTGGCCAAATAGCTAAGGTCTTAGACTCGTACTATGGCCTACAGGTTAAGGTCTTAACTCATACTCTGGCCTACAGGTTAAGGTCTTAACTCTTACTCTGGCCTACAGGTTAAGGTCTTAACTCTTACTCTGGCCTCATGGTTAAGGTCTTAACTCTTACTCTGACCTAATAGCTCAGGTCTTAGACTCGTACTCTGGCCTACTGGTTAAGATCTTAACTCTTACTCTGGCCTACTGGTTAAGGTCTTAACTCTTACTCTGGCCTAATAGCAAAGGTCTTAGACTCGTACTCTGGCCTACTGGTTAAAGTCTTAACTCTTACTCTGGCCTACTGGTTAAGATCTTAACACTTACTCTGGCCTAATAGCTAAGGTCTTAGACTCGTACTCTGGCATACTGGTTAAGCTCTTAACTCTTACTCTGGCCTAATAGATAAGGTCTTAGACTCGTACTCTGGCCTAATGGTTAAGGTCTTAACTCTTACTCTGGCCTACTGGTTAAGGTCTTAACTCTTACTCTGGCCTACTAGTTAAGGTCTTAACTCTTACTCTGGCCTAATAGCTAAGGTCTTAGACTCGTACTCTGGCCTAATGGTTAAGGTCTTAACTCTTACTCTGGCCTACTGGTTAAGGTCTTAACTCTTACTCTGGCCTAATAACTAAGGTCTTAGACTTGTGGTAAATAATTTAATTACCGGGACTTAATTTGATACAGAAAAATAATAAAAATAGCTCAGTAAAATAAGAGGCAAAATCCGTGGTATTAGAGGTTCGGAATGGGCTTTAATCCAATGGACGATTCGAATCGTGGACTCCAAGTTCCATCACCACGGAGGTTCAGGAAGTGAAGTACCCTACTTTATTGATAAGTAATCACTTTTATACAATAGGCATTACAGTGAAGCAAATGCAGGAGGCGTAACAATTGATAGTAAAGATAAAGCATACATGCGTGGCAAAAGTGGGCGTAACTGGGTGTAACTAAAGAACGTCATCAGGTATGATGTCATAATAGGGTGGTTCCATGAAAGAATTTCGCAATGTCAGCAGAAATACTTGGCAGAAATGCGCGTGCAGCAGCATGACGTATGATTGACGTGTAACTAGGGGGTGAAGGGGACTTGACATTTAGCTCTACATGTGGCGATAGAAGTCTGGAGGGTCAAGTCAACCTAATCCCAAATCATATCTAACATCCTATGTTTAAAGAACTATGTTATCCAAAAGAGAGGTCTCTTAGAGTAGAATCTTATTCTATACTGACTGTGAGTGCGTGTACAAGCGTCTAAGTGTCTACACTAGATGCGAGGGCAGAAATCTTCCATAGTAATAGGGCTATGAATTACTTGCACAAAGACAGAGAAGCCGGGCCTTTGCTCGGTAGCTGGAAGAATGTTGACTTAAACTACTAGACAGGAATGCATTGGGCAGGGAGCGGAGCAGATAATTTCGAAGGTGAAATACAGTTTTTTGGCAGGCAACAGGCCGCGCAGGGAATGAGACAAAGTTCATGGTCACAGATGCAGGCTCAGACTGGAGCTTTCAGAGGCAGAGGGAAGGAAAAGCTTGATGACAGAATCAGGGCCTACTTGCCTGGACTGTAAAATGGCATAAGTGAACCATATAAAGCCGGTGGCCTTTCATACTTAGGAATGGAATATCTGGCCCATTCATGGCGGATCTGAAAGAGGACATGTTGACGGTGGACGCACATGTGTTTGCGTCTTCATAACTGGAACTGGAGGGAACATACATGTACTTGTGATTCATACATGAAACCGTTGGGGTCCAAGATAGGGGACATAACTGATCAGAAAAATCCATATTTCCACATTCCCTCCTTGTCCCCTACTTGCCCGTTAAGAGATATCAATCTTCATCAATCCGTTGATCTGTTCATATAGCATCATTTGTTCTTCTTTTTTCTTCTGGGATGAATGAAATCTTGGTGGTGGAATACACGATGTGGCACACAGACCACAGATCGCTGGTCCACATTGTAGACATAGACAGCAACTGAATAGTATGAGAAAGCCAATACCTAGGAAGGATAGGACCTTCCATCCAAAGGTAGATAATACACTCCAAAACCAACCGGACCAAGTCCAGGTGCCTGGATTCTGGTGTATCTGGCTTACAATCTTATGAAGGCGAGTTATGGCTTTATATACAGATGGCGAATTTTCTGGTATGAAAATGCAACAACTTGATCCGATGACCCTACAAGCTCCGCCCCTATCGGCCAGGATGACGTCAAGGACAAGACGATTTTGAAGCACAACAATCCGCATAGCAGACTGCTCTTCTGTTAAATTGCCTAAGGCGGAAATAGTTTCGTTCACTACTGCTTCAAGGGTTCTAGTTAATCTACGTATCAGCTTACTATTAGTAACGGTACCTATGTAGGGAAAGAGACCTTTATTGAAATCTGTGTATTTTTCCCATGCTGTTTCAGTGTAATCGACTATTGGGAGATCTCTCCTTTCTCTATTGTGTACTAAATGAGTATTTCTGTGATAATCAGGAGGAGCTAGGAAAACAGGTGGCAAAAGGAATCCGATGTAGCAGGTACCTTCCCAATCTAGAGGCAGACGTATATATGCCGTCTGACCACATATAAAATAGGAATGGCGGGAAGCTCTAAATGTAGACTTGCCTTGATCACTAAATTCTATTACAGTGGTGCATCTACTATGGCCCATATGTATGGAACCATTCTTTCTTACACATAATTCACCTTTTACTGGAAATATTGACATAGCGGGCAAAATTGGAGTAGCTTCGGATTCGACATTTAGGATCATAAGATTAAGCGTAAAATTACCTAATCCATACACTTTATTTTCTAGATCAGTTCCTGTTCTTTTGGGAAGTCCCTCCTTGTTAGGGTAGCTGACTTTAAGTAAAACTGAGTTCAAATTTCCCCATACCCAGTTGTCTTGATAAACTGCAGAATTCGAATCTAGGGAATTAATTAAACTAAACCATGCTCCACAGGAGCCGTTGTGTGTGAACGGGTATGGAAAGAGAGGTAGAATTCCTTTATAATTCTGATAGGGAGGGAGTCGGCCACATATCCAACAATTTGTAGCATTGCTAACCTGATGGAAATGATGTAACATACTAATAAACGTGTTATTGCGCAGCGCAAATCTATAAGACAACTCATGCGGAGGTAATTCACTAAAAGAATGTTCAGCAGTAACATTATAAACATGTCTAGAAATAGGATAATATATGTGCAACAATATACTTGCAGTAATTATTAAAAGACTTAAGAAAAACAAAATTAATAACGTCACTGTGCAATGACTACGCAGTGATTTACAGTACGCATGTCGTTTCAGTTTTATCCTTCTGTTTCTTTCTCTATACAGGTCTAAGGGATACATGTCAGAGACAAATTCGACCGATTCACCTTGGAGAGGACTTAAACAATCAAATTGCCTGACTTGTTAGACCTAAGTTTTAGTTTGTATTGTTCATGGTTACTCAGTTCAACCAAAGGAAGTTTTGAGTCAATCGGGGAAGACACGCAAGGTGTGTCGTTTACGTCTGACGGTAGTCCATGAAATTTCTTGATATGACTTGAATGTATCCAGCCTTTTCGACCTTCGATCTTCACGGCTGTCCTCGTCGTTAACAATACGAGTTGAGGCGACTTCCACCTAGGATCCAGCTGAGACTTCCGATCAAAGTTCCTCACTAAGACCAAATCTCCTGGAATTACGTCATGGGGTTTCACCTCAGTGTTGTCGGGAAAATCTGCAGCTACCTGTGAACGACAAGATTGTAGTGCAGACATCAAGGAAGCCAAGTAATCTGTCAGCATATTACAGTCAATATCAGTTATTTTGCGTGGTATAGGCGTCCCCCACATATTTGGTGGTCTGCCAAAGATCACCTCATACGGGGATAGCCCTGTTCGAGAGTGTGCTACCATTCTCATGTAAAAGAGTGCAACTGGTAACGCTACTACCCAGTCGACACCTTTCTCTCTGCATATTTTGGACAATTTAATTTTCAGGGTCTGATTATGTCTTTCCACGAGACCTGCTGCCTCGGGGTGTCGGACACAGTGAAATTTCCACTGATAGCCTAACAAAAGTGAAACGTGTTTCATTAATTCGGATGAGAACGGCTGGCCGTTATCTGAGTAGACAACACGTGGTAAACCGTACCGTGGGAAGAATTCTCGAACTAACTGTTTGGCAGTAGTCGGGGCAGTGTAATCTGAAACCGGGTATGCCTCTGTCCAACGGGAAAGAGCACAGACAACTACGAGAACATATTTGAATCCTCGACATCGTTCCATCTGGATATAATCCATCTGGAGGACTTCAAAAGGGTGATCAGGAGGCTGAAATCCACCCTGTTCTACGGGAATGCTTTTACCTGGGTTAAACTGACAACAGATCATACAGGTACGAACTTTTTGTTTAGCTGCTGCTCGTAAATGTTTGTTGAACCAAATGTGTTGAATGCTGTCTAGCATAGCTTTTTCTCCTAGATGTGCTGGACTATGTACAGTATTAATTATAACTTGGACCATTGAATCAGGAAGGAACCACACAGATTTTTCCTTCGTCATCCATCCTTGATCCGTTTGGATCCCTCCTAATTCAGTCCATTTCTTTATTTCGTCTGGTGTAGCATGTGTCTGTATGTCGATTACGTCAAGAGCGGGATCTTTAACCATCATGCAATATGTTGGTGTCGGGACTATTGTCTTTGTCATGTCGGATGTTCGAGTTTGACCAGTCTGTTTAGCTGTTCTGTCAGCTAGATCATTGCCTTGAGAAATGATATCAGTAACTTTCGTATGAGCTTTACATTTCATAATTGATATTGCAGTGGGTAGATGTATTGCATCTAATAAGGCATGAATGAGGGGTCCGTGCTGAATGTGGGCACCGTGAGAAGTTAAATAACCTCTCTCTCGCCACAGCACGCCGAAGTCATGTACAACTCCGAATGCATAACGTGAATCAGTGTATATGTTGACTTTTTTATTTGCGGCTTGAATACAGGCTTGTGTCAGAGCGATGAGCTCTGCTGCTTGAGCGGACAAGATATTTATGCAATTTGTTTCAACGATTTCAGTGTCTGTTGTGACTGCGTAAGCGGCCACTAGCTCTCCTGTACCTGTTCTCATACATGAACCATCTACATACAACGTCAGGTCTGGGTCTGACAATGGGACGTCTGTCAAATCTTGTCTGGGTTTCGTCGTGATAGTGATAACTTCAATACAATCATGTGCAAGTGGGTCTGTTCCGTTTATTGGTAACAGTGTGGCAGGATTCAATGTACTACAACGTCTGATTTCTATATGTGGCTGAAACAATGTTAATTCGTAACCAGTAAGTCGTGCTATAGTCAAGTGTTGTGTTTGTGTGCGGTTCACAAGAACCTCTACTGCATGTGGTACTTGTACTGTCAATGGATGTCCTAACACTATGGCATCGCTTTGTCTGATTGCTAAAGCTGTTGCTGCCACTGATTTTAGGCATGCAGGCAAAGCCTGAGCTACGGGATCTAATGTACTAGAAAAATAAGCACATGGTTTGTGTGATCCTGCTTGTTCCTGTGTGAGTACTGACAAGGCAGTACCTTCGCGTTCTGTAACAAAGAGTGTAAACTGTTTATTGTAACATGGTGTTGCTAAAACAGGTGCTTGGCACAAGGCTTTCTTTAGGCTTTCAAAAGCTTGTGCATGTTCCTGAGTCCAAGGGAGAACAGTCGATGTGGCTGCCTCCTGTGTTGTTAATTGAATGAGTGGTTTTGCTAGAAATGCATACTGAGGGATCCACTGCCTACAATATGAAGTGAGGCCTATGAAAGCCCGCACCTCCTTTTGTGTCTTGGGTATTGGCATATTAGCAATTAGCTGGATGCGATCTGGTGTAAGCTGCCTTCCCTCCTTGGACAGCGAGTGTCCAAGATAAACAACTCGCTGGACACAGAATTGCAGCTTAGAAGGGGACACCTTGTGCCCCTTTCCGGCCAGAAATTGTAAAACCGTCAGTGAGGCTTTTTCACATTCAGGTTCGCTTCTAGCGGTGATCAGCAGATCATCGACATACTGAAGCAGGGCAGTGTTGACTGGCATGTGGATACTGTCGAGTTCTCGTTTCAGTGCTTGGCTATAGATGCTGGGGCTTTCTGTAAATCCTTGAGGTGCGCGTGTGAATTTAAAGCTACGTCCATTTAAATTAAATCCGAACAGGTATTGGCTTTCCGGATCTATTGGGACGCTGAAAAAGGCATTCTTGAGATCAATTACAGTAAAGAACGTGGCTTTGGAATCAATAGCTGTCAGTAATGACGAGATATCTGGGACCACAGGGAATTGTGGCACAATGCATTTGTTCAATTCGCGCAGATCAATAACCAATCGATATACTGGCGGGGCCTTTGGATCTGTTCGTTTAAGGATCGGAATTATCGGGGAATTACATACATTGGAGTCTGTTTCCACAACCACTCCTTGGGCAATGAGCTCGTCAATGATTTGCAGTAAAGCCACTACAGCATCTGGTGGTAACTTGTATTGTCGCATTCGTGGTAATACCACTCCTGCCTTTAGTGTAACTCGATATGGTGTAACATTCATGCAACCAACATCAGTAGGGCCTTGTGCCCATAACTGTGTAGGTAAAGTCTGCAGTCGGGGATCCATGTCTCGAGACACATAGTGACCTTTGAAATCACGTAAAAACAATCTTACTCCTTCCGGAGAACAACATATTATAGCTCCTAGAGCTTTCAGTGTTTTTATACCTAACAAGTTTTCTGGACATGATTTGGTAAGCAATAAATCTGTAGTTCGGGTCAAGGGCCCAATCGTAAGTGGAAGAGGCTGTGATACTTCATTAACAATAGGTTTTCCTGAAAAACCAAGGGAAATATTCTGTGCGCCTGAGAGGGGTGCCCCTGGAACTTCACTACGTTTTATAGTTGTTCGACTTGCCCCTGTATCAAGTAAAAATTTTCTATCTTGGCCTAATAGTTCACTATGTACATAAGGTCCTTCTTGGTCTACAGGGACCTCGATCAGGGGTAAGCCAACTTCCCTCTCTAGGCTGGTTCATGCGTATCGTTGATAATCAGGATAGTCGTACTGTGCGGTCTGGTACAGCTGTCGTGTCGTGGTTTGTGTGGCAGCAACAGGCAGCGCTGGTGCAGCTGGCACAAACTGTATAGGCTGTTGTGGAGCTGGCATGGACTGTGCATGCTGCGGGGCTCCTTGTTCATTCGGATCCTGTCTAGGTGGCCGTGGTCTTTCTTTTGTAATACCTGTGGCGATATTACGCTTCAGGACTGGGCAATCGTGTATGTAATGACCTGGTTGTTTACAATAGTTGCATGTCCCTTTTACAGGTCCTGCTGAATCACCGGACTGTGTCGTACCCTTTTTATGACCTTCAGCTGGAACTGTCTGGGAGACTAGCATTTTCATTTTTGTGTCTTTCATGCGTCTTTGTTCATGTTCTTGTTCCTCTCTAATTCTATTGTGATGATACTGTAACATTTGTAACATTTGTGATGGGGTGTTACCTTGCCAGGTACTCTCGAATTTTAATACTCTATTCTTCACTTGGGGCAAGGAATTTTCAACTAATTTTGTCACAAACAGATGCGGGTATGATTCGCTACTTGCTTTTATGCCACTATTTATACCAAAACATTTTTCGAATCGGGCATAGAAATCACTAGTGTCTTCATCTTGCTTTTGTTTACAGGCTGAGATTGCACCCCAGTCTTCCTTTTTCGTAGTTAATAAACGTGGCAGTACCTGTACTAGTAAACCTGGTAGTGCTTTAGTTTTATCCCCAAGCCCTGCTCCTGCAGTTCGGGCCTTTTCTTCTGCTTCTAATGCTGTCCAGTCTATCTTTTGGTCTCCCACCTCCCACTCTTTTTCCTTGAGTTTTTCATAAATGCCCGCAGGCATTAATACCTTCAATATTGTCATAATGTCGGGATAGGTATACTCTCCCATGAGTAACATGTCTTTAATTTCTCGGTGAAAACCCGCTGGGTCTTTGTCATGACTGGGTACCACTTTCTTCATTTCTAATAATTCTATTTTCGATATGGGCGTATATACAAATACACGTTTAAACTGATTGTCCTCGCCTTTTATTGGGTGTACTTCTCGTAAGGGATTCTGTCTGTCCATGTAATACGTCGTTCTTTCCTTGATGGGCAGTGAGACATGTTCTGGGCATACAAAAAGAATGTACTGCTTTCTTGATTCTAGTATTTCTCTAATTAACTTAGTACCTGAACCTCTCCATCTATTCGTGAGTAATTCAGTCAATATATCAGGTAAGGGACCAGGATCTGAATGTTGGCTTTTATATAGTATAAGAAGTTGTTGAATCATATAAATCCCAGCTAAACGCTGTTCATCTGGGGTGAGGTTCAAAAATGTGTGTGCTACTGTATCATCACCATATTTTCCGGGACTGTCAACCCAATGAACGGCTGACCTGGCTAATTCTTGTTCATCCATAGAATCGAGTAAATGATAACCCCTTCGTTCTCGGAGTAATTTGTCAGCGGCTTGGAACGAATGCTCGGGGGACCTTATATTTATTATAGGTGTTTGGAAATTCCTGTTATTATCTGGACATATCGGACGTATCGGGTCAGTAAAACATCTAATACTATTACAAGATCTTCCTCTACCTACATAGGCTATGGTTTCTGACTGTCCTGTGGGCAGTCCTGATCCTTCCTCCTCCTCGTTTTGTTCAAACTGGTCTACCGCTAATCTCTCTTCGTGTATGCGTTCTATTTCTTTACGGATCTTTCGGCACATGGCTATTATACATGTTTGCCTATCATGTTTCCCTTCTGATATATTCTGGCTCCATCTGGTAAGAGTTTGCATTGTTTCCGGATCTACCCCCGGTCGGTCTTGATTTCTGATCACACAATTTATGAGGAAACGTAACAGTTCCCCCTGTATCTCCACTTTCTGGTATTCCATAGCTCTGTTAATACATTCAGAATCTCGCCCTGTTTGGACAAAATGATATATATTATCTAGATGCATAGTCATTCCTGGTAGCTTCCCTAAATACACCGCAGCTCGTCTGATACGTAATGATGCCAGGATCATTTCGTCCTCTTTGCCGGGCACAGGGTCATATCTACAATCTACAAGAAGTTCCTTAAGCGTGCGGGAATTTATGAGTTTGGGCGTACGTGGATGCGCTGATTCTTGAAAAGTAAGTTTATTTGTTCTGGGTGGCGTAGAAAAAATGTTGGTAGCACCTCCGGTAGCCCCGTCTGGGGTACCGGACGTGAAAGGATTCGTTGAACGCGATACAGCAACTATAGGTGTGGACACAGCTGTAGAAGCAGCTGTAGGAACAGATGTAGAAACAGATGTGCTTGCCGGAACTTGTGTCAGGATTTGTTGTTGTAGAGGTACAGATACAGGATCTTGGCGTTGAACTTCCCCGGCAGACGGTCTATGTGGGGCGGGGTTAGCATACTCGGGAGCTGCGTCATCTAAATATGAGGAAAGAAAAACATCTTCTGCGGTTCTAGTATGCCCCTTAGGATGCACTTTTATTGGAAACAATGGGGGTGGCAAGTCTTTTGGTATCTCCGGAGTAGCCTTAGGTAATCCTTCGGCCAGAAGGGGATACATACCATTCATAAGGGCATTTCTTTGTCTGTCTACTTGTTCTGATTTCACTCGTGTACCTTCTTCAATTAATAGATTTTCTCGGACTTTATTTGAATTCTCCTTATTTTTCTCCTCCTGTCTGAGTGCTTTTTCTGTACGTCTATGAGATTCTTTACGCCATAACTCAACGGCGTCTTTCTGTGACTGTCTAGCTTTCCTTTTCCATAACTCTTCCTCTACTTTCATGATGCACTCTGCATCCCAGGTCCCAGCTGCGGGCCACCTCTGACTTTCTGGTAATTCCTTGGTGTAGTCTACCCATAAATCAAGAAATAATATAGCGTCTAAGCCGTGTTTATGATACATGAAGTACCCTGGAGTGTCCCTAGGAGGAATAGGAACGGCTTCTTCGAGTACCCCTTTTCTAGTTGTGATCTGTCTTAGTTTCGAAAAGAGCGGCATATTGAGAACTGATCTGATACTTGATTTTGAACAAACTTAATACAATAAACACAATAATGAACAGTCATTCACACCACAATATGCATGACGTATCAACACATTTAACATTTAACATTTAAATGAGCAACAATGATGATGACGATCTAAGAAAACTAGTCACTAAACATAATGCTCGGCATTAACTGAATTATTCTGAATTTATATACTTGATATACTAGATATACTGCTAAACAGTACAGATACACTGCTGAAACAGTGCAGACCGGGTTTGTGTACCCAAACCCGTCTTGACCGGCACAGCCTATGTGCACGTCAGAACGCCTCCCCAGCAATGGTACTCACCGGGTAGCTCGGAACGGAAGGCCTCGGAACGGAACTGAACTGGACTGGACCGGACTGGACTCGACTCGAAAACTTCGGAAACTTCGGAACATCGGAAACCTCGGAACTTCGGAACTTCGGAACTTGGTGGGCCTCTGTATACCTCGGATCTTGCTCTCTCAGCTAGGCTCTGGTCGGGATACTTCGCACTTCTCACCGCCTCGTCTGGGTGTTGATCGCAGCCTCAGTCGCCCCCGCTTGACCGGAGGGAGATACAGGAAATCCTGCTGGTACGCGTTGTTGTCCGTCCAGCTGTGGCAGGAGACCGGGCCTGCAACGCACCGCCGGCGCGTGAGATGAGAAAGTGTCCCTGTTCGGGCGCCAATCATGTGGTAAATAATTTAATTACCGGGACTTAATTTGATACAGAAAAATAATAAAAATAGCTCAGTAAAATAAGAGGCAAAATCCGTGGTATTAGAGGTTCGGAATGGGCTTTATTCCAATGGACGATTCGAATCGTGGACTCCAAGTTCCATCACCACGGAGGTTCAGGAAGTGAAGTACCCTACTTTATTGATAAGTAATCACTTTTATACAATAGGCATTACAGTGAAGCAAATGCAGGAGGCGTAACAATTGATAGTAAAGATAAAACATACATGCGTGGCAAAAGTGGGCGTAACTGGGTGTAACTAAAGAACGTCATCAGGTATGATGTCATAATAGGGTGGTTCCATGAAAGAATTTCGCAATGTCAGCAGAAATACTTGGCAGAAATGCGCGCGCAGCAGCATGACGTATGATTGACGTGTAACTAGGGGGTGAAGGGGACTTGACATTTAGCTCTACATGTGGCGACAGAAGTCTGGAGGGTCAAGTCAACCTAATCCCAAATCATATCTAACATCCTATGTTTAAAGAACTATGTTATCCAAAAGAGAGGTCTCTTAGAGTAGAATCTTATTCTATACTGACTGTGAGTGCGTGTACAAGCGTCTAAGTGTCTACACTAGATGCGAGGGCAGAAATCTTCCATAGTAATAGGGCTATGAATTACTTGCACAAAGACAGAGAAGCCGGGCCTTTGCTCGGTAGCTGGAAGAATGTTGACTTAAACTACTAGACAGGAATGCATTGGGCAGGGAGCGGAGCAGATAATTTCGAAGGTGAAATACAGTTTTTTGGCAGGCAACAGGCTGATGTCAGGCACCGTTAGCCGCGCAGGGAATGAGACAAAGTTCATGGTCACAGATGCAGGCTCAGACTGGAGCTTTCAGAGGCAGAGGGAAGGAAAAGCTTGATGACAGAATCAGGGCCTACTTGCCTGGACTGTAAAATGGCATAAGTGAACCATAAAAAGCCGGTGGCCTTTCATACTTAGAAATGGAATATCTGGCCCATTCATGGCGGATCTGAAAGAGGACATGTTGACGGTGGACGCACATGTGTTTGCGTCTTCATAACTGGAACTGGAGGGAACATACATGTACTTGTGATTCATACATGAAACCGTTGGGGTCCAAGATAGGGGACATAACTGATCAGAAAAATCCATATTTCCACAGACTCGTACTCTGGCTTACTGGTTAAGGTCTTAACTCTTACTCTGGCCTACTGGTTAAGGTCTTAACTCTAACTCTGGCCTAATAGCTAAGGTCTTAACTCTTACTCTGGCCTAATAGCTACGGTCTTAGACTCGTACTCTGGCCTACTGGTTAAGGTCTTACCTCTTAATCTGGCCTACTGGTTAATGTCTTAACTCTTACTCTGGCCTAATAGCCAAGGTCTTAACTCTTAATCTGGCCTAATAGCTAAGGTCTTAGACTTGTACTATAGCCTTGTGGTAAATAATTTAATTACCGGAACTTAATTTGATGCGGAAAATATATAACAATAGCTCAGTAAAATAAGAGGCAGAATCCGTGGTATTAGAGGTTCGGAACGGGCTTTATTCCATAATCAATTTAAATCGATGAGCTCCATATTCCATCACCACGAAGGTTCAGGAAGTGAAGACCGTACTTTATTGATAAGTAATCATTTTTATACAATAGGCATTACAGTGAAGCAAATGCAGGAGGCGTAACAATTGATAGTAAAGATAAAACATACATGCGTAGCAAAAGTGGGTGTAACTGGGTGTAACTAAGGAACGTCATCAGGTATGATGTCATAATAGGGTGGTTCCATGAAAGAATTTCGCAATGTCAGCAGAAATACTTGGCAGAAATGCGCGCGCAGCAGCATGACGTGTGATTGACGTGCAACTAGGGGGTGAAGGGGACTTGACATTTAGCTCTACATGTGGCGACAGAAGTCTGGAGGGTCAAGTCAACCTAATCCCAAATCATATCTAACATCCTATGTTTAAAGAACTATGTTATCCAAAAGAGAGGCCTTCTTAGAGTAGAATCTTATTCTATACTGACTATACTGACTGTGAGTGCGTGTACAAGCGTCTAAGTGTCTACACTAGATGCGGGGGCAAAAATCTTCCATATTAACAGGGCTATGAATTACTTGCATAAAGACAGAGAAGCCGGGCCTTTTGCTCGGTAGCTGGAAGAATGTTTACTTAAACTACTAGACAGGAATGCATTGGGTAGGGAGCGGAGCAGATCATTTCGAAGGTGAAATACAGCTTTTGGCAGGCAACAGGCTGATGTCAGGCACCGTTAGCTGCGCAGGGAGTAGGACAAAGTTCATGGATACAGATGCGAGCTTAGACTGGAGCTTTCAGAGGCAGAAGGCAGGAAAAGCTTGATGGCAGAATCAGGGCCTACTTGCCTGGACTGTAAAATGGCATAAGTGAACCATATAAAGCCGGTGGCCTTTCGTACTTAGGAATGGAATATCCGGCCCATTCATGGCGGATCTGAAAGAGGACATGTTGGCGGTGGACGCACATGTGTTTGCGTCTTTATAACTGGAACTGGAGGGAACATACATGTACTTGTGATTTATACATGAAACCGTTGGGGTCCAAGATAGGGGACATAACTGATCATAAAAATCCATATTTCCACATTCCCTCCTTGTCCCCTACTTGCCCGTCAAGAGATATCAATCTTCATCAATCCGTTGATCTGTTCATATAGCATCATTTGTTCTTCTTTTTTCTTCTGGGATGAATGAAATCTTGGTGGTGGAATACACGATGTGGCACACAGACCACAGATCGCTGGTCCACATTGTAGGCATAGACAGCAACTGAATAATATGAGGAAGCCAATACCTAGGAAGGATAGGACCTTACATCCAAAGGTAGATAATACACTCCAAAACCAACCGGACCAAGTCCAGGTGCCTGGATTCTGGTGTATCTGGCTTACAATCTTATGAAGGCGAGTTATGGCTTTATATACAGATGGCGAATTTTCTGGTATGAAAATGCAACAACTTGATCCGATGACCCTACAAGCTCCGCCCCTATCAGCCAGGATGACGTCAAGGACAAGACGATTTTGAAGCACAACAATCCGCATAGCAAACTGCTCTTCTGTTAAATTGCCTAAGGCGGAAATAGTTTCGTTCACTACTGCTTCAAGTGTTCTGGTTAATCTACGTATCAGCTTACTATTGGTAACTGTACCTATATAGGGAAAGAGACCTTTATTGAAATCTGTGTATTTTTCCCATGCGGTCTCAGTGTAATCGACTATTGGGAGATCTCTCCTTTCTCTATTGTGTACTAAATGAGTATTTCTATAATAATCAGGAGGAGCTAGGAAAACAGGTGGTAAAAGGAATCCGATGTAGCAGGTACCATCCCAATCTAGAGGTAAACGTATGTATGCCGTCTGACCACATATGAAGTAGGAATGGCGGGAAGCTCTAAATGTAGACTTGCCTTGGTCACTAAATTCTATCACAGTGGTGCATCTACTATGGCCCATATGTATGGAACCATTCTTTCTTACACATAATTCACCTTTAACTGGAAATACTGACATGGCGGGCAAAATTGGTGTAGCTTCGGATTCGACATTCAGGATCATGAGATTAAGCGTACAATTACCTAATCCATATAGATCAGAACAGATTCTAGATCAGTTCCTGTTCTTTTGGGAAGTCCCTCCTTGTTAGGGTAGCAGACTTTGAGTAAAACTAAGTTCAGATTTCCCCATACCCAGTTATTCTGGTAAACTGCAGAATTCGAATCTAGGGAATTAATTAAACTAAACCATGCTCCACAGGAGCCGTTGTGTGTGAACGGGTATGGAAAGAGAGGTAGAATTCCTTTATAGTTCTGATAGGGAGGGAGTCGACCACATATCCAACAATTTGTAGCATTGCTAACCTGATGGGAATGATGTAACATACTAATAAACGTGTTATTGCGCAACGCAAATCTATAAGACAACTCATGCGGAGGTAATTCACTAAAAGAATGTTCAGCAGTAACATTATAAACATGTCTAGAAATAGGATAATATGTGTGCAACAATATACTTGCAGTAATTATTAAAAGACTTAAGAAAAACAAAATTAATAACGTCACTGTGCAATGACTACGCAGTGATTTACAGTACGCATGTCGTTTCAACTTTATCCTTCTGTTTCTTTCTCTATACAGGTCCAAGGGATACATGTCAGAGACAAATTCGACCGATTCACCTTGGAGAGGACTTAAACAATCAAATTGCCTGACTTGTTAGACCTAAGTTTTAGTTTATATAGTTCGTGGTTATTCAGTTCAACCAAAGGAAGTTTTGAGTCAATCGGGGAAGACACGCAAGGTGTGTCGTTTACGTCTGACGGTAGTCCATGAAATTTCTTGATATGACTTGAATGTATCCAGCCTTTTCGTCCTTCAATCTTTACGGCTGTCCTCGTCGTTAGCAGTACGAGCTGAGGTGATTTCCACCTAGAATCCAGCTGAGACTTCCGATCAAAGTTCCTCACTAAAACCAAATCCCCTGGAATTACGTCATGGGGTTTCACCTCTGTGTTGTCGGGAAAGGCTGCAGCTACCTGTGAACGACAAGATTGTAGTGCAGACATCAAGGAAGCCAAGTAATCTGTCAGCATATTACAGTCAATATCAGTTATTTTGCGTGCTATAGGCGTCCCCCACATATTTGGTGGTCTACCGAAGATCACCTCATAAGGGGATAGCCCTGTTCGAGAGTGTGCTACCATTCTCATGTAAAAGAGTGCAACGGGTAAGGCTACTACCCAGTCGACACCTTTCTCTCTACAAATTTTGGACAATCTAATTTTCAGGGTCTGGTTATGTCGTTCCACGAGACCTGCTGCCTCGGGGTGTCGGACACAGTGGAATTTCCACTGATAGCCTAACAAAAGTGAAACGTGTTTCATTAATTCGGATGAGAACGGCTGGCCGTTATCTGAGTAGACAACACGTGGTAAACCGTACCGTGGGAAGAATTCTCGAACTAACTGTTTGGCAGTAGTCGGGGCAGTGTAATCTGAAACCGGGTATGCCTCTGTCCAACGGGAAAGAGCACAGACAACTACGAGAACATATTTGAATCCTCGACATCGTTCCATCTGGATATAATCCATCTGGAGGACTTCAAAAGGGTGATCAGGAGGCTGAAATCCACCCTGCTCTACGGGAATGCTTTTTCCTGGGTTAAACTGACAACAGATCATACAGGTACGAACTTTTTGTTTAGCTGCTGCTCGTAAATGTTTGTTGAACCAAATGTGTTGAATGCTGTCTAGCATAGCTTTTTCTCCTAGATGCGCTGGACTATGTACAGTGTTAATAACGACTTGGACCATTGAATCAGGAAGGAACCACACAGATTTTTCCTTCGTCATCCATCCTTGGTCCGTTTGGATCCCTCCTAATTCAGTCCATTTCTTTATTTCGTCTGGTGTAGCATGTGTCTGTATGTCAATTACGTCAAGAGCGGGATCCTTAACCATCATGCAATGTGTTGGTGTCGGGACTATTGTCTTTGTCATGTCGGATGTTTGAGTTTGAGCGGTCTGTTTAGCTGTTCTGTCAGCTAGATCATTGCCTTGAGAAATGATATCAGTAACTTTCGTATGAGCTTTACATTTCATAATTGATATTGCAGTGGGTAAATGTATTGCATCTAATAAGGCATGAATGAGGGGTCCGTGCTGAATGTGGGCACCGTGAGAAGTTAAATAACCTCTCTCTCGCCACAGCACGCCGAAGTCATGTACAACTCCGAATGCATAACGTGAATCAGTGTATATGTTGACTCTTTTATTTGTGGCTTGAATACAGGCTTGTGTCAGAGCGATGAGCTCTGCGGCTTGAGCGGACAAGGTATTTATGCAATTAGTTTCAACGATTTCAGTGTCTGTTGTGACTGCGTAAGCGGCCACTAGCTCTCCTGTACCTGTTCTCATACATGAACCATCTACATACAACGTCAGGTCTGGGTCTGACAATGGGACGTCTGTCAAATCTTGTCTGGGTTTCGTCGTGATAGTGATAACTTCAATACAATCATGTGCTAGTGGGTCTGTTCCATTTATAGGTAACAGTGTGGCAGGATTCAATGTACTACAACGTCTGATTTCTATATGTGGCTGAAACAATGTTAATTCGTAACCAGTGAGTCGTGCTATAGTCAAGTGTTGTGTTTGTGTGCGGTTCAAGAGAACCTCTACTGCATGTGGTACTTGTACTGTCAATGGATGTCCTAATACTATGGCATCGCTTTGTCTGATTGCTAAAGCTGTTGCTGCCACTGATTTCAGGCACGCAGGCAAAGCCTGAGCTACGGGATCTAATGTACTAGAAAAATAAGCACATGGTTTGTGTGATCCTGCTTGTTCCTGTGTGAGTACTGACAAGGCAGTACCTTCGCGTTCTGTAACGAAGAGTGTAAACTGTTTATTGTAACATGGTGTTGCTAAAACAGGTGCTTGGCATAAGGCTTTCTTTAGGCTTTCAAAAGCTTGTGTATGTTCCTGAGTCCAAGGGAGAACAGTCGATGTGGCTGCCTCCTGTGTTGTCAATTGAATGAGTGGTTTTGCTAGAAATGCATACTGAGGGATCCACTGCCTACAATATGAAGTGAGGCCTATGAAAGCCTGCACCTCCTTTTGTGTCTTGGGTATTGGCATATTAGCAATTAACTGGATGCGATCTGGTGTAAGCTGCCTTCCCTCCTTGGACAGCGAGTGACCAAGGTAAACAACTCGCTGGACACAGAATTGCAGCTTAGAAGGGGACACCTTGTGCCCCTTTTCGGCCAAAAATTGTAATACCGTCAGTGAGGCTGTTTCACATTTAGGTTCGCTTCTAGCGGTGATCAGCAGATCATCGACATATTGAAGCAGGGCAGTGTTGACTGACATGTGGATACTGTTGAGTTCTCGTTTCAGTGCTTGGCTATAGATGCTGGGGCTTTCGGTAAATCCCTGGGGTGCGCGTGTGAATTTAAAGCTACGTCCATTTAAACTAAATCCGAACAAGTATTGGCTTTCCGGATCTATTGGGACGCTGAAAAAGGCATTTTTGAGATCAATTACAGTAAAGAACGTTGCTTCGGAATCAATGGCTGTCAGTAATGAAGAAATGTCTGGGACTACGGGGTATTGTGGTACTATGCATTTATTTAATTCGCGCAGATCAATAACCAATCGATATACTGGCGGGGCTGTTGGATCGGTTCGTTTAAGAATCGGAATTATCGGTGAATTACATACATTGGAGTCAGTTTCCACAACCACTCCTTGGGTAATAAGCTCGTCAATGATTTGTAGTAAAGCCACTACAGCATCTGGGGGTAACTTGTATTGTCGCATTCGTGGAAGTACCACTCCTGCCTTTAGTGTGACTCGATATGGTGTAATGTTCATGCAACCAACATCTGTAGGGCCTTGTGCCCATAAATGTGTCGGTAAAGTCTGTAGTCGGTGATCCATGTCTCGGGACACGTAGTGCCCTTTGTAATCACGTAAAAACAATCTTACTCCTTCCGGAGAACAACATATAATAGCTCCTAGAGCTTTCAAAGTTTTTATGCCTAACAAGTTTTCTGGACATGATTTAGTAAGTAATAAATCTGTAGTTCGTGTCAAGGGACCGATCGTAAGTGGAAGAGGCTGTGTTACTTCGTTAATGATAGGTTTTCCTGAAAAGCCAAGGGAAATATTCTGTCTGCCTGAGAGGGGTGCCCCTGGTACTTCACTACGTTTTATTGTTGTTCGGCTTGCCCCTGTATCAAGTAAGAATTTTCTATCTTGACCTAACAGTTCACTGTGTACATAAGGTCCTTCTTGATCTACAGGGACCTCAATAAGGGGTAAGCCAACTTCCCTCTCTAGGCTGTTTCATGAGTATCGTTGATAATCAGGATAGTCATACTGTGCGGTCTGATACATCTGTCGGGTCGTTGTTTGTGTGGCAGCAATAGGCTGCGGTGGCGGAGCTGGCATAGACTGTTGCGGAGCTGGCATGGACTGTGCATGCTGCGGGGCTCCTTGTTGGTTTTGATCCTGTCTAATTGGTCGTGGTCTTTCTTTTGCGTTACCTATGGCAATATTATGTTTTAAAACTGGACAATCGTGTACATAATGACCTGGCTGTTTACAATAGTTACATGTCCCTTTTACAGGACCTGTTGAGCCACTGGACTGTGTTATACCCTTCTTATGACCGTCAGCTGGCACTGTCTGGGAAACTAGCATTTTCATTTTCGTGTCTTTCATGCGTCTATGTTCATGTTCTTGTTCTTCTCTAATCCTATTGTGATGGTACTGTAGCATTTGTAACATTTGTGACGGAGTGTTACCTTGCCAGGTACTCTCGAACTTCAATATTCTATTCTTAACTTGGGGCAAGGCATTTTCAACCAGTTTTGTCACAAACAGGTGTGGATACGACTCGCTACTTGCTTTTATTCCACTATTTATACCAAAACATTTCTCAAATCGGGAATAGAAATCACTAGTGTCTTCATCTGGTTTTTGTTTACAGGCTGAGATTGCACCCCAGTCTTCCTTCTTCGTAGTTAATAAACGTGGCAGTACCTGTACTAGTAGACCTGGTAGTGCTTTGGTCTTGTCCCCGAGCCCTGAACCTGGACCTCGAGCTTTTTCTTCGTTTTCTAATGCTGTCCAATCTATCTTCTGGTCTCCCACCTCCCAATCCTTTTCCTTGAGTTTTTCGTAAATGCCCACAGGCATTAATACCTTCAATATTGTCATAATGTCGGGGTAGGTATATTCTCCCATGAGTAACATATCTTTAATTTCACGGTGGAAACCCGCTGGGTCTTTGTCATGACTGGGTACCACTTTCTTCATTTCTAATAGTTCTATTTTGGATATGGGTATGTATACAAACACACGTTTAAACTCATTGTCATCACCCTTTATCGGGTGCACTTCGCGTAAGGGATTCTGTCTATCCATGTAATACGTCGTTCTTTCCTTGATGGGCAGTGAGACATGTTCAGGACATACAAAAAGAATATACTGTCTTCTAGATTCTAGTATTTCTCTAATTAACTTAGTACCGGAACCTCTCCATTTATTCGTGAGTAATTCAGTCAATATATCAGGTAAGGGGCCAGGATCGGAGTGTTGGCTTTTATATAATATAAGGAGTTGTTGAATCATGTAGATACCAGCTAAACGCTGTTCATCTGGGGCGAGGTTCAAAAACGTATGTGCTAGTGTATCATCACCATATTTTCCAGGACTATCAACCCAGTGTACAGCTGACCTGGCTAATTCTTGTTCGTCCATGGAATCGAGTATATGATAACCCCTTCGTTCTCGGAGTAATTTGTCAGCGGCTTGGAATGAATGTTCGGGGGACCTTATATTTATTATAGGAGTTTGGAATTTTCTGTTATTATCTGGACGTATCGGACATATCGGATCAGTAAAGCATCTAGTATCATTGCAACATCTTCCTCTACCTACATAGGCCATAGTTTCTAACTGTCCTGTGGGCAGTTCTAATTCTTCCTCGTCCTCGGTTTGTTCAGGTTCGTCTACTGCTAATCTTTCCTCGTGTATTCGTTCTATTTCTTTGCGGATCTTTCGGCTCATAGCTACTATACATGATCGTTTATCGTGTCTCCCCTCTGATATATTCTTACCCCATGTGGTAAGAATTTGCATTTCTTCCGGACTTACCCCTGGTTGATCTTGATTTCTGATCACACAGTTTATGAGGAAACGTAACAGTTCCCCCTGTATTTCCACCTTTTGGTACTCCATGGCTCTGGTAATACTCTCAGGGTCTCGCCCTGACTGGACAAAATGATATATATTTTCTAAATGTGCAGTCATTCCTGGTAGCTTCCCTAAGTATATTGCAGCTCGTCGGATACGTAATGATGCCAGCATCATTTCGTCCCCTTTTCCGGGCACAGGGTCATATCTACAATCTATTAGAAGTTCCTTGAGCGTGTTGGGAGTTACTAGTTTGGGTGTACGTTGGTGGGCTAATTCTTGAAAGGAAAGTTTACTTGTTCTGGGTGGCGTAGAAAAAATGCTTGATGTACCTCCGGTAGCACCACCTGGGGTGCTGGATGTGAAAGGATTCGTTGAACGTGATATAGCAACCATAGGTGTGGATGCAGATGTAGAAACAGATGTGCTTGCCGGAACTTGTGTCGGGGTTTGCTGTTGCAGAGGTACAGACGAAGGAGGGTCTTGGCGTTGAACCCCCTCGGCAGACGGTCTATGTGGCGCAGCATTAGCATACTCGGGAGCTGCGTCGTCTAAATAAGAGGAAAGAAAAACATCTTCTGCGGATCTAGAGGCCCTTTGGGATGTACTTTTATCGGAAACAATGGGGGTGGCAAGTCTTTTGGTATTTCCGGAGTAGCCTTAGGTAATCCTTCGGCCAGAAGAGGATACATACCATTCACAAGGGCATTTCTTTGTCTGTTTGTTTGTTCTGACTTTACTCGATTACCTTCTTCACTTAATACACTTTCTCGAACTTTATTTGAATTCTCCTTACTTTTCTCTTCCTGTCTGAGCGCTTTTTCTGTGCGTCTATATGATTCTTTACGCCATAATTCAATGGCATCTTTCTGTGACTGTCTAGCTTTCTTTTTCCACAATTCTTCTTCTACTTTCATAATGCAATCTGCATCCCAGGTCCCAGCTGCGGGCCACCTCTGACTTTCTGGTAATTCCTTGGTGTAGTCTACCCATAGATCAAGAAATAATATGGCGTCTAGGCCATGTTTATGATACATGAAGTACCCTGGAGTGTCCCTAGGAGGAATGGGAACAGCTTCTTCGAGTACCCCTTTTCTAGTTGTGATCTGTCTTAATTTCGAAAAGAGCGGCATATTTGAGAACTGATCTGATACCTAATTTTGAACACGTTTAATACCATAAAACACAATAATGAACAGTCATTCACACCACAATATACAGAACATATTTAAAACATTTTAACATTTAACATTTAAATGAAATAGACAATGATGGCCAATTAGAGAACTAGTCACTAGGCATAATACTCGATACTAACTAGGTAAATCTGAATTATATACTAGACATACTTGATATACTGCTAAACAGTACAGATACACTGCTGAAACAGTGCAGACCGGATTTGTGTACCCAAACCCGTCTTGACCGGCACAACCTATGTGCACGTCAGAACGCCTCCCCGATAATGGTACTCACCGGGTAGCTCGGAACGGAAGGCCTCGGGACTGAACTGAACTTGAACCGGACTGGACTCGACTTGGAACTTCGGAAACTTCGGAAACTGGTGGGCCTCTGTATACCTCGGATCTTGCTCTCTCAGCTAGGCTCTGGTCGGGATACTTCGCACTTCTCACCGCCTCGTCTGGGTGTTGATCGCAGCCTCAGTTACCCCCGCTCGGCAGGAGGGAGATACAGGAAATCCTGTGGGTACGCGTTGTTGTCCGTCCAGCTGTGACAGGAGACCGGGCCTGCAACGCACCGCCGGCGCGTGAGATGAGAAAGTGTCCCTGTTCGGGCGCCATTTATGTGGTAAATAATTTAATTACCGGAACTTAATTTGATGCGGAAAATCTATAACAATAGCTCAGTAAAATAAGAGGCAGAATCCGTGGTATTAGAGGTTCGGAACGGGCTTTATTCCATAATCAATTTAAATCGATGAGCTCCATATTCCATCACCACGAAGGTTCAGGAAGTGAAGACCGTACTTTATTGATAAGTAATCATTTTTATACAATAGGCATTACAGTGAAGCAAATGCAGGAGGCGTAACAATTGATAGTAAAGATAAAACATACATGCGTAGCAAAAGTGGGTGTAACTGGGTGTAACTAAGGAACGTCATCAGGTATGATGTCATAATAGGGTGGTTCCATGAAAGAATTTCGCAATGTCAGCAGAAATACTTGGCAGAAATGCGCGCGCAGCAGCATGACGTGTGATTGACGTGCAACTAGGGGGTGAAGGGGACTTGACATTTAGCTCTACATGTGGCGACAGAAGTCTGGAGGGTCAAGTCAACCTAATCCCAAATCATATCTAACATCCTATGTTTAAAGAACTATGTTATCCAAAAGAGAGGCCTTCTTAGAGTAGAATCTTATTCTATACTGACTATACTGACTGTGAGTGCGTGTACAAGCGTCTAAGTGTCTACACTAGATGCGGGGGCAAAAATCTTCCATATTAACAGGGCTATGAATTACTTGCATAAAGACAGAGAAGCCAGGCCTTTTGCTCGGTAGCTGGAAGAATGTTTACTTAAACTACTAGACAGGAATGCATTGGGTAGGGAGCGGAGCAGATAATTTCGAAGGTGAAATACAGCTTTTGGCAGGCAACAGGCTGATGTCAGGCACCGTTAGCTGCGCAGGGAGTAGGACAAAGTTCATGGATACAGATGCGAGCTCAGACTGGAGCTTTCAGAGGCAGAAGGCAGGAAAAGCTTGATGGCAGAATCAGGGCCTACTTGCCTGGACTGTAAAATGGCATAAGTGAACCATATAAAGCCGGTGGCCTTTCGTACTTAGGAATGGAATATCCGGCCCATTCATGGCGGATCTGAAAGAGGACATGTTGGCGGTGGACGCACATGTGTTTGCGTCTTTATAACTGGAACTGGAGGGAACATACATGTACTTGTGATTTATACATGAAACCGTTGGGGTCCAAGATAGGGGACATAACTGATCATAAAAATCCATATTTCCACAGCCTACTGGTTAAGGTCTTAACTCTTACTCTGGCCTACTGGTTAAGGTCTTAACTCTTACTCTGGCCTAATAGCTAAGGTCTTAACTCTTACTCTGGCCTAATAGCTAAGGTCTTAGACTCGTACTCTGGCCTACTAGTTAAGGTCTTAACTCTTACTCTGGCCTAATAGCTAAGGTCTTAGACGTGTACTCTGGCCTACTGGTTATGGTCTTAACTCTTACTCTGGCCTAATAGCTAAGGTCTTAGACTCGTACTCTGGTCTAATAGCTAAGGTCTTAGACTCGTACTCTGGCCTACAGGTTAAGGTCTTAACTCTTACTCTGGCCTAATAGCTAAGGTCTTAACTCTTACTCTGGCCTAATAGCTAAGGTCTTAACTCTTACTCTGGCTCAATATCTAAGGTCTTAGACTCGTACTATGGCCTACAGGTTAAGGTCTTAAATCTTACTCTGGCCTACTGGCCTAATGGTTAAGGTCTCAACTCTTACTCAGGCCAACTGGTTAAGGTCTTAAATCTTACTCTGGCCTAATAGCTAAGGTCTTAGACTCGTACTCTGGCCTACTGGTTAAGGTCTTAACTCTTACTCTGGCCTACTGGTTAAGGTCTTAACTCCTACTCTGGCCTTATAGCTAAGGTCTTAGACTCGTACTCTGGCCTACTGGTTAAGGTCTTAACTCTTACTCTGGCCTAATAGCTCAGGTCTTAGACTCGTACTCTGGCCTAATAGCTTAGGTCTTAGACTTGTACTCTGGCCCACAGGTTAAAGTCTTAACTCTTACTCTGGCCTAATAGCTAAGGTCTTAGACGTGTACTCTGGCCTACTGGTTATGGTCTTAACTCTTACTCTGGCCTAATAGCTAAGGTCTTAGACTCATACTCTGGTCTAATAGCTAAGGTCTTAGACTCGTACTCTGGCCTACAGGTTAAGGTCTTAACTCTTACTCTGGCCTAATAGCTAAGGTCTTAACTCTTACTCTGGCCTAATAGCTAAGGTCTTAACTCTTACTCTGGCTCAATATCTAAGGTCTTAGACTCGTACTATGGCCTACAGGTTAAGGTCTTAAATCTTACTCTGGCCTACTGGCCTAATGGTTAAGGTCTTAACTCTTACTCAGGCCAACTGGTTAAGGTCTTAAATCTTACTCTGGCCTAATAGCTAAGGTCTTAGACTCGTACTCTGGCCTACTGGTTAAGGTCTTAACTCTTACTCTGGCCTACTGGTTAAGGTCTTAACTCCTACTCTGGCCTTATAGCTAAGGTCTTAGACTCGTACTCTGGCCTACTGGTTAAGGTCTTAACTCTTACTCTGGCCTAATAGCTCAGGTCTTAGACTCGTACTCTGGCCTAATAGCTTAGGTCTTAGACTTGTACTCTGGCCCACAGGTTAAAGTCTTAACTCTTACTCTGGCCTAATAGCTAATGTCTTAACTCTTACTCTGGCCTAATAGCTAAGGTCTTAACTCCTACTCTGGCCCAATAGCTAAGGTCTTAGACTCGTACTCTGGCCTAATGGTTAAGGTATTAACTCTTACTCTGGCCTAATAGCTAAGGTCTTAGACTCGTACTCTGGCCTACAGGTTAAGGTCTTAACTCTTACTCTTTCCTACTGGTTAAAGTCTTAACTCTTACTCTGGCCTAATGGTTAAGGTCTTAACTCTTAAACTGGCCTAATAGCTAAGGTCTTAGACTCGTACTCTGGCCTAATAGCTACGGTCTTAACTCTTACTCTGGCCTAATAGCTAAGGTCTTAGACTCATACTCTGGCCTAATAGCTAAGGTCTTAGACTTAGACTCTGGCCTACAGGTTAAGGTCTTAACTCTTACTCTGGCTTACAGGTTAACGTATTTACTCTTACTCTGGCCTAGTGGTTAAGGTCTTAACTCTTACTCTGGCCTAATAGCTAAGGTCTTAGACTCGTACTTTGGCCTAATGGTTAAGGTCTTAACTCTTACTCTGTCCTAATAGCTAAGGTCTTAATTCTTACTCTGGCCTACTGGTTAAGGTCTTAACTCTTACTCTGGCCTAATAGCTAAGGTCTTAGACTCATACTCTGGCCTAATGGTTAAGGTTTTAACTCTTACTCTGTCCTAATAGCTAAGGTCTTAACTCTTACTCTGGCCTAATAGCTAAGGTGTTAGACTCGTACTATGGCCTACAGGTTAAGGTCTTAACTCTTACTCTGGCTTACAGGTTAACGTCTTTACTCTTACTCTGGCCTAGTGGTTAAGGTCTTAACTCTTACTCTGGCCTAATAGCTAAGGTCTTAGACTCGTACTTTGGCCTAATGGTTAAGGTTATAACTCTTACTCTGGCCTACTGGTTAAGGTCTTAACTCTTACTCTGGCCTAATAGCTAAGGTCTTAGACTCGTACTCTGGCCTACTGGTTAAGATCTTAACTCTTACTCTGGCCGACTGGTTAAGGTCTTAACTCTTACTCTGGCCTAATAGCAAAGGTCTTAGACTCATACTCTGGCCTACTGGTTAAAGTCTTAACTCTTACTCTGGCCTACTGGTTAAGATCTTAACACTTACTCTGGCCTAATATCTAAGGTCTTAGACTTGTACTCTGGCATACTGGTTAAGCTCTTAACTCTTACTCTGGCCTAATAGATAAGGTCTTAGACTCGTACTCTGGCCTAATGGTTAAGGTCTTAACACTTACTCTGGCCTACTGGTTAAGGTCTTAACTCTTACTCTGGCCTACTAGTTAAGGTCTTAACTCTTACTCTGGCCTAATAGCTAAGGTCTTAGACTCGTACTCTGGCCTAATGGTTAAGGTCTTAACTCTTACTCTGGCCTACTGGTTAAGGTCTTAACTCTCACTCTGGCCCAATAACTAAAGTCTTAGACTCATACTCTGGCTTACTGGTTAAGGTCTTAACTCTTACTCTGGCCTACTGGTTAAGGTCTTAAATCTAAGTCTGGCCTAATAGCTAAGGTCTTAACTCTTATTCTGGCCTAATAGCTAAGGTCTTAACTCTTACTCTGGCCTAATAGCTACGGTCTTAGACTCGTACTCTGGCCTACTGGTTTAGGTCTTACCTCTTACTCTGGCCTACTTTTTAAGGTCTTAACTCTTACTCTGGCCTAATAGCCAAGGTCTTAACTCTTACTCTGGCCTAATAGCTAAGGTCTTAGACTTGTACTATGGCCTACTGGTTAAGGTCTTAACTCTTACTCTGGCCTACTGGTTAAGGTCTTAACTCTTACTCTGGCCTAATAGCTAAGGTCTTAACTCTTACTCTGGCCTAATAACTAAGGTCTTAGACTCGTACTCTGGCCTACTAGTTAAGGTCTTAACTCTTACTCTGGCCTACTGGTTAAGGTCTTAACTCTTACTCTGGCCTAATAGCTAAGGTCTTAGACGTGTACTCTGGCCTATTGGTTATGGTCTTAACTCTTACTCTGGCCTAATAGCTAAGGTCTTAGACTCGTACTCTGGTCTAATAGCTACGGTCTTAGACTCGTACTCTGGCCTACAGGTTAAGGTCTTAACTCTTACTCTGGCCTAATAGCAAAGGTCTTAACTCTTACTCTGGCCTAATAGCTAAGGTCTTAACTCTTACTCTGGCTCAATATCTAAGGTCTTAGACTCGTACTATGGCCTACAGGTTAAGGTCTTAACTCTTACTCTGGCCTACTGGCCTAATGGTTAAGGTCTTAACTCTTACTCAGGCCTACTGGTTAAGGTCTTAAATCTTACTCTGGCCTAATAGCTAAGGTCTTAGACTCGTACTCTGGCCTACTGGTTAAGGTCTTAACTCTTACTCTGGCCTACTGGTTAAGGTCTTAACTCCTACTCTGGCCTTATAGCTAAGGTCTTAGACTCGTACTCTGGCCTACTGGTTAAGGTCTTAACTCTTACTCTGGCCTAATAGCTCAGGTCTTAGACTCGTACTCTGGCCTAATAGCTTAGGTCTTAGACTTGTACTCTGGCCTACAGGTTAAAGTCTTAACTCTTACTCTGGCCTAATAGCAAAGGTCTTAACTCTTACTCTGGCCTAATAGCTAAGGTCTTAACTCCTACTCTGGCCCAATAGCTAAGGTCTTAGACTCGTACTCTGGCCTAATGGTTAAGGTCTTAACTCTTACTCTGGCCTAGTAGCTAAGGTCTTAGACTCGTACTCTGGCCTACAGGTTAAGGTCTTAACTCTTACTCTTTCCTACTGGTTAAAGTCTTAACTCTTACTCTGGCCTAATGGTTAAGGTCTTAACTCTTAAACTAGCCTAATAGCGAGGTCTTAGACTCATACTCTGGCCTAATAGCTACGGTCTTAACTCTTACTCTGGCCTAATAGCTAAGGTCTTAGACTCGTACTCTGGCCTAATAGCTAAGGTCTTAGACTTAGACTCTGGCCTACTGGTTAAGGTCTTAACTCTTACTCTTGCCTAATAGCTAAGGTCTTAGACTCGTACTCTTGCCTAATAGCTAAGGTCTTAACTCTTACCCTGGCCTAATAGCTAAGGTCTTCGACTCACACTCTGGCCTACTGGTTAAGGTCTTAACTCTTACTCTGGCCTACTGGTTAAGGTCCTAACTCTTACTCTGGCCTAATAGCTAAGGTCTTAGACTTATACTCTGGCCTACTGGTTAAGGTCTTAACTCTTACTCTGGCCTAATAGCTAAGGTCTTAGACTCGTACTCTGGTCTAATAGCTAAGGTCTTAGACTCGTACTCTGGCCTACAGGTTAAGGTCTTAACTTTTACTCTGGCCTAATAGCTAAGGTCTTAACTCTTACTCTGGCCTAATAGCTAAGGTCTTAACTCTTACTCTGGCTCAATAGCTAAGGTCTTAGACTTGTACTATGGCCTACTGTTTAAGGTCTTAACTCTTACTCTGGTCTACTGGTTAAGGTCTTAACTCTTACTCTGGCCTAATAGCTAAGGTCTTAACTCTTCCTCTGGCCTAATAGCTAAGGTCTTAGACTCGTACTCTGGCCTACTGGTTAAGCTCTTAACTCTTACTCTGGCCTACTGGTTAAGGTCTTAACTCTTCCTCTGGCCTAATAGCTAAGGTCTTAGACTCGTACTCTGGCCTACTGGTTAAGCTCTTAACTCTTACTCTGGTCTACTGGTTAAGGTCTTAACTCTTACTCTGGCCTAATAGCTAACGTCTTAGACTCGTACTCTGGCCTACTGGTTAAGCTCTTAACTCTTACTCTGGCCTAATAGATAAGGTCTTAGACTCGTACTCTGGCCTAATGGTTAAGGTCTTAACTCTTACTCTGGCCTACTGGTTAAGGTCTTAACTCTTACTCTGGCCTACTAGTTAAGGTCTTAACTCTTACAATGGCCTAATAGCTAAGGTCTTAGACTCGTACTCTGGCCTAATGGTTAAGGTCTTAACTCTTACTTTGGCCTACTGGTTAAGGTCTTAACTCTTACTCTGGCCTAATAGCTAAGGTCTTAGACTCGTACTCTGGCTAACTGGTTAAGGTCTTAACTCTTACTCTGGCCTACTGGTTAAGGTCTTAACTCTTACTCTGGCCTAATAGCTAAGGTCTTAGACTCGTACTCTGGCCTAATAGCTAAGGTCTTAGACTTGTACTCTGGCCTACTGGTTAAGGTCTTAACTCCTACTCTGGCCAAATAGCTAAGGTCTTAGACTCGTACTATGGCCTACAGGTTCAGGTCTTAACTCATACTCTGGCCTACAGGTTAAGGTCTTAACTCTTACTCTGGCCTACAGGTTAAGGTCTTAACTCTTACTCTGGCCTCATGGTTAAGGTCTTAACTCTTACTCTGACCTAATAGCTCAGGTCTTAGACTCGTACTCTGGCCTACTGGTTAAGATCTTAACTCTTACTCTGGCCTATTGGTTAAGGTCTTAACTCTTACTCTGGCCTAATAGCAAAGGTCTTAGACTCGTACTCTGGCCTACTGGTTAAAGTCTTAACTCTTACTCTGGCCTACTGGTTAAGATCTTAACACTTACTCTGGCCTAATAGCTAAGGTCTTAGACTCGTACTCTGGCATACTGGTTAAGCTCTTAACTCTTACTCTGGCCTAATAGATAAGGTCTTAGACTCGTACTCTGGCCTAATGGTTAAGGTCTTAACTCTTACTCTGGCCTACTGGTTAAGGTCTTAACTCTTACTCTGGCCTACTAGTTAAGGTCTTAACTCTTACTCTGGCCTAATAGCTAAGGTCTTAGACTCGTACTCTGGCCTAATGGTTAAGGTCTTAACTCTTACTCTGGCCTACTGGTTAAGGTCTTAACTCTTACTCTGGCCTAATAACTAAGGTCTTAGACTCGTACTCTGGCTTACTGGTTAAGGTCTTAACTCTTACTCTGGCCTACTGGTTAAGGTCTTAACTCTAACTCTGGCCTAATAGCTAAGGTCTTAACTCTTACTCTGGCCTAATAGCTACGGTCTTAGACTTGTACTCTGGCCTACTGGTTAAGGTCTTACCTCTTAATCTGGCCTACTGGTTAATGTCTTAACTCTTACTCTGGCCTAATAGCCAAGGTCTTAACTCTTACTCTGGCCTAATAGCTAAGGTCTTAGACTTGTACTATGGCCTACTGGTTAAGGTCTTAACTCTTACTCTGGCCTACTGGTTAAGGTCTTAACTCTTACTCTGGCCTAATAGCTAAGGTCTTAACTCTTACTCTGGCCTAATAGCTAAGGTCTTAGACTCGTACTCTGGCCTACTAGTTAAGGTCTTAACTCTTACTCTGGCCTAATAGCTAAGGTCTTAGACGTGTACTCTGGCCTACTGGTTATGGTCTTAACTCTTACTCTGGCCTAATAGCTAAGGTCTTAGACTCGTACTCTGGTCTAATAGCTAAGGTCTTAGACTCGTACTCTGGCCTAATAGCTACGGTCTTAACTCTTACTCTGGCCTAATAGCTAAGGTCTTAGACTCATACTCTGGCCTAATAGCTAAGGTCTTAGACTTAGACTCTGGCCTACAGGTTAAGGTCTTAACTCTTACTCTGGCTTACAGGTTAACGTCTTTACTCTTACTCTGGCCTATTGGTTAAGGTCTTAACTCTTCCTCTGGCCTAAAAGCTAAGGTCTTAGACTCGTACTTTGGCCTAATGGTTAAGGTCTTAACTCTTACTCTGTCCTAATAGCTAAGGTCTTAATTCTTACACTGGCCTACTGGTTAAGGTCTTAACTCTTACTCTGGCCTAATAGCTAAGGTCTTAGACTCATACTCTGGCCTAATGGTTAAGGTTTTAACTCTTACTCTGTCCTAATAGCTAAGGTCTTAACTCTTACTCTGGCCTAATAGCTAAGGTGTTAGACTCGTACTATGGCCTACAGGTTAAGGTCTTAACTCTTACTCTGTCTTACAGGTTAACGTCTTTACTCTTACTCTGGCCTAGTGGTTAAGGTCTTAACTCTTACTCTGGCCTAATAGCTAAGGTCTTAGACTCGTACTTTGGCCTAATGGTTAAGGTTATAACTCTTACTCTGGCCTGCTGGTTAAGGTCTTAACTCTTACTCTGGCCTAATAGCTAAGGTCTTAGACTCGTACTCTGGCCTACTGGTTAAGATCTTAACTCTTACTCTGGCCGACTGGTTAAGGTCTTAACTCTTACTCTGGCCTAATAGCAAAGGTCTTAGACTCATACTCTGGCCTACTGGTTAAAGTCTTAACTCTTACTCTGGCCTACTGGTTAAGATCTTAACACTTACTCTGGCCTAATAGCTAAGGTCTTAGACTTGTACTCTGGCATACTGGTTAAGCTCTTAACTCTTACTCTGGCCTAATAGATAAGGTCTTAGACTCGTACTCTGGCCTAATGGTTAAGGTCTTAACACTTACTCTGGCCTACTGGTTAAGGTATTAACTCTTACTCTGGCCTACTAGTTAAGGTCTTAACTCTTACTCTGGCCTAATAGCTAAGGTCTTAGACTCGTACTCTGGCCTAATGGTTAAGGTCTTAACTCTTACTCTGGCCTACTGGTTAAGGTCTTAACTCTTACTCTGGCCTAATAACTAAGGTCTTAGACTCGTACTCTGGCTTACTGGTTAAGGTCTTAATTCTTACTCTGGCCTACTGGTTAAGGTCCTAAATCTAAGTCTGGCCTAATAGCTAAGGTCTTAACTCTTACTCTGGCCTAATAGCTAAGGTCTTAACTCTTACTCTGGCCTAATAGCTACGGTCTTAGACTCGTACTCTGGCCTACTGGTTAAGGTCTTAACTCTTACTCTGGCCTACTGGTTAAGGTCTTAACTCTTACTCTGGCCTAATAGCTAAGGTCTTAACTCTTACTCTGGCCTAATAGCTAAGGTCTTAGACTCGTACTCTGGCCTACTAGTTAAGGTCTTAACTCTTACTCTGGCCTACTGGTTAAGGTCTTAACCCTTACTCTGGCCTAATAGCTAAGGTCTTAGACGTGTACTCTGGCCTATTGGTTATGGTCTTAACTCTTACTCTGGCCTAATAGCTAAGGTCTTAGACTCGTACTCTGGTCTAATAGCTACGGTCTTAGACTCGTACTCTGGCCTACAGGTTAAGGTCTTAACTCTTACTCTGGCCTAATAGCTAAGGTCTTAACTCTTACTCTGGCTCAATATCTAAGGTCTTAGACTCGTACTATTGTTGTAAATTAAGGCAGAATGTGATTAAGCATTTACTGAAAACATTAATGCTTCCCCTTTAGATCATGTTTTCTTCGTTATGTTGACCGAAGTCCGGACTCCATTTTGTATTGGCATGCTGCCATGTGTTCACCACGAGGAGAGTCCGACCTCTGCGTTAGTTGCTCTTGTAATCTGCCTAGCAACAGTTTATAAATAGCTCTCTCTTGCCCGTCTGGCGCATGCCCAGACTTGACCACATCTGTTATAATTAGCTTTGCTTGACCATGTCCTTTCGCGGGCTCAAGGAGTGTGTTGGCTCCGCCCATGTATTGATTCAGTATCGAGAATGACCATAAATGGTAATGTTCTTCGGCCTCATGTTGTATCCACCCACTTATGAGCCCCTCTGTCGTGTATAAAAGGGGACTGTGTACGAATGTTCTTTGTGCTACTCCATGCAATACTGAAGAGTGTTGTGTGGATTGTAGGACCACCCTTAAGGGTTAATAAACGTTGTTTTTGTACTTTGCAGTTTCCGTGCCAACTTCCTTATAGATTCCGTTACAGGAGAGCGAACCCTTGTGTCTTGCGGGCCTAGCTGGGGCCTGTATTCATCAATTGGCGCCCGTCACGTGGGGCTCATCGGCGACTCGGATGCTCGAAGGACTGGTCGCGACGAAGGTGAGGAGTTTGGCCGGGGACGTGATCACTGCCAGCGGCGTCTTAGCCCTGGCATCCCGAGGTTTTTTCTTCCTTCCCTTCCGAGCTGACCGTCTGGGTGGCGCCGGTCATCGACTGAGACCTCTTCTGTCGGTCCTGCCGTGAGAGCCGTTTGGGCGATTGTGGAGCTTGGCAGTTGGAACCTGGACTCTTGATTGGTAAGAACCGTTGTACGGTACTTGCTCCGAGTTTTGAAGCCTGGGTTGGCTATTTGAGTTTTGATTGATGATGACTAGTCATATTTTGAATTTGTCTTTGTGAAAATATATGCGTTGCAACACATATAGGCAGGTAATGTGGAGAGATTTCTCCGGAGCTGTGTAAACTTTGAACGGCGCAATGATTAAGTGCCATTTTTCCTTATAATATTGCATATTTTGCACTATTTCTGAGCATGCCTGCTTTCAGCGCACTCCGTAAGTGGTGCTGCTGTTTTGGAAACCGGTTGAACCTCGAGGAATCTGCTCCAGCTCCCCCAGAGGGGACTCCTAATAGGGATATGTATGTGAAGCATGGTCTTTCTTCCATAATGTATAGCACGCTATGGAGGAAATACACGAGGAAGGATCCTGAGTTGCGATGGCCTTTGTATGGATCGTTTGATATACGTAAGATTGAGTATGTGGAACAGTGTATGTGTAAGCGACGTGCTCGTCAGGATATGTTTGAGTGTGTGCGATTATGGGTGAAGGAAGTGCGTGAGCGAGAGAAACGTGAGAAAGCGCTGTTTGATAAAGAGCAACGGAAGAATGATCATGTGCGAGCGCAGGAAGCGAAGCGTCGGGAGGACAAAGAGCACACGGACAGACAAGAGAAAGAGCGTAGGCTACAGGTCTCGGGTCAATATGTTGTTCGCCAGCCACTTTATCCTGTCCTTAATAATCCTGATGATGATTTTTATTTACTAGATCGCTCTCCGCCCCCTTATGTTGGCGCATCTGCTCCGCGGCCGCAAGATTCTGGCCCGGCTCCGGGTAAGGTCGACACACGGTCCATGTTATCGGCCGAGCATATGGCTGAGCTTCGGAAACTTTCCCTCCGTGCACTTAAGGGCAAGATGTCTAAGGAGGAGTTGTTCCATACTTGGGGGTCGTGGCAAGATAGAGAGAGGGTGTATTTTCTGTCTCATTTCGCGGATGAAGTAATTGCTGCTTTCCGAAAATATTCTAGTGTCCTTGAGCCTGACGAAGTGTCTTCGGATGCCGGAGCATTACGTAATGGTGTTTTTTCTCCCCCTAAGGCTCCTGAGGCGGCTCGGCGGCTGTTCGCTTTACGGGACGAGGTGCTGGCCCTTAGAGAGAAAGCACGCCAACAAACGGAGGAGGGGAAGCAGTTGGATTCGTCTGCAGCAGGGGGCCACCCATCCGCCTCCCAGTCAGATAAGGATGATATAGTGCATGCTAAACCAATGCGAGAGGCGGCGCCTTTGTATGTTCCTCCTAAGGGAGCAGGGACTAGCTCGGATATTAACTCCGCCTATGCAAGGGGATATTTTGTATATAACTGGGTTTACACTCCATGGCATAGGGCCGATGTTATGGCACTAAAGAATGCGTTGCCTGACCCCCGCAAGAATCCAGCGGCCTTCTATGAAGAGGTCGAGGGGGCCTTGAATTCTTGCATTATGACCTTAGCGGATATAGACCTGTTCTTTGGCCTTATCCTACCGCCGGATACGTGGCGCTCTGTCCGAAAGGTAGATGATGCGGTTGCCTTCAAGGCCCGGTGGTCCGACCTTGAGGATGAGGATAGGGAACGGAAGCCCGCACAGAAACCACCCCAGAATATTTTAGATCTCCCTGCGGCTATTGTGGCTAAGTTGAAGACGATTATCCCCCCTAAAAAGGTTGACTGGAATATGTTAACTGCATGTAAACAGAAAGTTGACGAGTCAGTTGCGGACTTCTTTACGCACTTTGAGGAGACGTTTCATGATTTTAGTGGCCAGTCGCTTACTGACGACACGGGCCGCCACCTTTTCGCGGACAAATATGTGGCTAATATGCTACCAGCAGTTGCGGCCCGGTTAAAAGCGAGCGAGAGTTCCTGGTCCTCCGCGACGCCGACGGCCCTTCTGACTATCGCTCAGTATTATGAGCGTCAGGAGCACGAGGCGCAGGGCCAGGAGGAGAAGAAATCGAAAGATCTCAAAACAAAGGTGATGTTAGCACAAGTATATGGCCCGCCCCGACGGGGTAATAATAATAGAGGAAGGGGCGGATCTTATGGTCCCCCTTCGGGCCGATCTGATTTGAATAGGAACCAGTGTGCGTACTGCAAGCAGTTGGGCCATTGGGCCAGGGATTGCCCAGCGTTGCGTGCTTCGCGTCAGGGGCACACTCCGGGTGGCCCGAGAGGTAGAGGGGGCTTCTCGAACTTTAGAGGGAATTCTAACGATAATGTCCGTTTCGATACTGCCGGGCGGCACTGAGATGGCTCAAATGTTTTTGATCGCCAGCACCAGTATCATGTATCGGACATCGATCAATCGGGATATCATGATTCTCAGCATGCATAGGAATGCGTTGGATGGGGGTCCGAATCAGTTGAGGTGCCGGTCGATCAGACGGGTCCTTATGTATCGGCTGAGGTTTTAGGTTCTACTGATCAGTTCCTAGTGGATACAGGAGCGACACGTAGTGCATTGTCCAGGTACTTGGTTCCGGGGGCTCCCCCATCCGGCTCAATAGTTACATCGGTAGGGTTTGACGGTACACTCTCCCGAAGCCCTCCTTCACAGCCCCTTGCATTTAAAGTTGATTGTTTTTCTGCGCCCTGTCCGTTTCTGCTTGCTCCATATACACCGGATAACATTATGGGCCTTGATATGTTAAAGTACTTTAGGGCTACAATTCGCTGCTCCCCTGAGGGTGTGAGGGTGATCTTAAATGACAACTATCCCAGGTCTGGGCGGATGTGTACGATATCAGAGGATGCATTGTTGGCTACCCTCCCCCGAGCTTTATGGGCGACTTCGGACACAGATGTGGGACAAATGGTGATTCCTCCGGTCCACATTAGTGTCCAGGAGGGGGCGGTGCTACCACGCCTCCCGCAGTATCGTATTTCCCAGGAGGGCGAGGAGGCTCTCATACAGATTGTGCAAGACTTGATAGCAGTAGGGGTAGTGGAAGAAGTTCCCTATAATATCTGTAACAGTCCGATTCTCCCAATTTTGAAAAAGGACACGGATGCAAAGGTCTATCGGTTCATAATTGATTTGAGGGAGGTAAACAAGATCGTGATACCTCAGTACCCGGTGGTTTCCGATATCACGACGTTGCTTACCTTGGTCCCGCCTACGGCGACCATGTTCTCAGTGATTGATTTGAAAAATGCCTTCTTTTCTATTCCCATTCACCCTGATAGCCGATTTCTTTTTGGGTTCACATTAAACAATAGATCTTATCGTTTTTGTAGAATTCCCCAAGGCTATACAGAAAGCCCTAGTATTTACAGTCAGGCTTTGAAACGACAGTTGGATTCCTTTGTTTTACTCGAGGGGGTCGCCCTCATTCAATATGTCGACGACATCTTGTTGGCGGCTGACACCCTGGAGTTGTGTGAAAAGAGCACGTTATCCCTCCTTTCCTTTTTAGCATCCCACAATCATAAAGTGTCTAGGAAGAAATTGCAATTCTGTAGACCAAAGGTGACTTATTTAGGTCACCTTTTGTCTAAGGAGGGGCGTGCACTCACACCAGATCGTATCCAAGTAATTTTGGACACACCGAGACCATCCACGCAGAAGGATGTGCGTGCATTTTTGGGTCTTGTTTCTTTTTGTAGACAGTGGATATTGGGGTTTTCACACATAGCCAAGCCATTACTAGCTCTCTTGACAAAAGACACGCCCATTCCGATCCCCTGGTCAGATGAGTGTGATGCTGCGTTTCAGCAATTGAGACAGGCCCTTTGTTCAGCACCAGTGTTAGGGACCCCTGATTATGCAAAACCCTTTTCGTTGTATGTGCATGAGAAAGATGGATGTGCATTGTCAGTCTTAGTACAGATGCACGGCGACAAGCAGCGCCCTTGTGCATACTTTTCAGCTGTGCTTGATCCTGTCGCCCGAGCATTACCAGGGTGTTTTCGCTCGGTAGCGGCGACAGCTGTGTCAATACGCCAAAGTGAAGGAATTGTGTTGTCCCATAAATTGTTGGTGTTAGTTCCCCATGCTGTGGATGCCCTGCTTAATCAAACAAAGACGCAGCATTTGACCAGTGCCCGTTTAACGGGATATGAGCTGACGCTTTTGGCTCCTCATATTACGTTAAAGAGGTGCGTGACATTAAACCCGGCCACATTGTTGCCATACCCCGAGACCCAGCCTGAGGCGCAGAAAGCGCATGATTGTATTCTTGTGACTGAGGAACAAACAAAGGGTCGTATTGATCTCCAGGATACGCCCTTTTCAGAGGTAGATGGAGAGTTGTGGGTAGACGGATCATGCCTGAAGCTACCAGATGGTACGACTTCAGCAGCGTATGCAATTACCACATTACACACGATAGTGGAGACAGCACGCATACCACAGAAATCAGCTCAAGCAGCGGAACTGATAGCCTTAACACGAGCATGTGAGCTCAGTACAGGATTGTGTGTGAATGTTTACACAGATAGCCGCTATGCCTTCGGAGTAGCGCACGATTTCGGCCTACTCTGGAAGGAGAGAGGGTTCTTAACGTCACATGGGGTACAGATAATGCATGGGGAGTTAGTCCACAATCTCTTAACCGCATTGACATACCCGAAGAAAATTGCCATTGTTAAGTGTAGTGCCCATAGGAAAGTAGTTGATAAAGTTGGAGAAGGGAATGCGTTAGCAGACCGAGTAGCACGGGAGACTGCGATGCAGCCCGGCGCTACTGCTATGTATGTAGTAAAGTCACAGGTGGAAAGATGGCGTGATGCGAAGGAGGAAGTGCGAGAAATGCAAAGGACCGCTTCTGATAAAGAGCGGGAGCAATGGGCTAGCGAGGGAGAGTTGGATGATGAGGGCTGTTGGAGAAATAAGCAGATGGATAGATGGAAGTTACCCACGGCTTTCGTACAACCTATGGTTCAAATGGCACATGGGCTAGCACATGTTGGAGCTTCCGCAATTGTGAAATTGCTTACCCAAGTCTGGGAGCATCCAGAGATTGCTAGCACAGCAAAGAGGGTGGTGCAGACCTGTATGATCTGTCTGAAGTATAACCCAGGGAAAGGCACTCGAACTCCAGCAGGAGGATTTGCGACGCCCACTGCACCCTTTGAGGTTCTGCAGATGGACTACATCCAGCTTGAGCGCTGTAACAATTTGAAGTATGTTCTAGTAGTGGTCTGCGCCTTCAGTAAATGGGTTGAGGCGTACCCTACGAAAGACAATACTGCAATGACTACAGCGAAGCTATTGCTGAAAGAGTTTTTCCCTCGATACGGCGTCTGTAGACTTCTGTGGAGTGATAATGGCCCTCACTTTGTAGCGGATGTTATAAAATACGTCTTGAAGGGCCTAGGCATCACCCAGAAGTTCCACGCCGTATTCCACCCCCAGTCTGCAGGACTAGTCGAGAAGTATAATGGTACACTGAAGCTTAAGATCGCCAAAATCCAAGCTTCAACATCTTTGACTTGGCCAGACGCCCTGCCACTGGCGTTATTGTCAATTAGGTCGGTGCCACACTCTCGAACTGGCCTTACGCCATATGAAATCGTATTTGGACGCCCAATGAATATTTGGGGTCCACCAAGGCCTAAGGCTGTGTATGATGTACCTTGTGTAATGATGAGCGATTATCTGGCACAGTTAACGGATAATTTGGTTTCTATTCATCAACAGGTCCGAGAGGCGCTCCCTGATCGGTCTACCGGCGAAGGACATGGTCTCCGGCCTGGAGATCATGTTATGGTGAAGGTCTTCGACAGAACGAACAGTTTGGAGCCGAGATGGGTAGGACCTGAACAAGTCCTCCTTGCAACGAGGACGGCAGTGCGAGTCTCGAACAGGAAGAATTGGATCCATTCCTTGCACTGCCGAAAGGTACCGCCCGGATTGGTGGAGTCTGCCGTGCTGACCGATCAACGAGAAATCCTAGCAGCAGAGACAGGCCGTGCTGCGAAGCCGAATGACACTGAGGAGCTCTTTCCGGACCACACGACTTCTGGAGGAAGGCGATATCATCTTCGACCAAGGAAGTAAGGTTTCCAGTGCCGGGACATACTGTCAGAACGGCCCTTGGGTTAGTGAAACGGAGAGCCGATGAGGCAAGGGGGGGGGATCAGCCCTGCATTAGTGTAGCGACACCCGTCTTGGCCCGCTGGTGAAGAAATCAACCGCTGCCCAAGGGGAAGAGTTCTGACAGACTTTTTAGTTTCAGGAAGATATCAGGGTATTGTTTCTTTTGACATGGAGAAGAAGAAAATCCTTTGTGCGTCGGGGTTCATGCTAACAGTAGCTATCGTTGGTATAACCACATGGTTTGTGGAGGAGGCAACTCCTGCTCGAAAGACACTTGTGTTGACGACTCCAGTGCCTGCGGAGCACTACTTTTATACATTGCCATATCAAGAGTTGAAGCATCGACAATCCTATTTGAATAACACTTTCATTCAGATGCTGCATCACACCCACGTTGCTACGAACGCTACGAACTGTTGGATATGTGGGATGATGCCGGCTCATCAGAAGAAAGGAGGTACGCCATTCATACCACTTCCTTTCTCTCATAATGGCTCTTGTAGAGCATGGTACACTTTGCTGTTTGCCACTCGGAAACCGACAGTGGGACGATTGCTTTTTAGACTTAATAGAGAATGCCATCAAGACAAGAATGGGTATCCACAAGCAAATGGGACAATTTGGGAATGGGAAGAGTACCGACCGGACAATGAATCCATTCCCTATATCTTCACGAATACAAGAGACACTGCGGGGAAGGACAAATTCGTAATCCAAGTAGCACAAGCTCAAGCGGACCTGTGTGTCCAGAGTGTGGGTTTTATCCCTGTTGGTGTCAGTGATTGCATAACTGTGCTGAACATTGACGGGTTGAACAACAGTACCTTCCTAGCGTCCCATAATACCTATTTTGTATGTGGAAATAAAGGTTATTACCGTTTGCCCGCTGGGTGGTCTGGGGTATGCTATGTATCATTCCTATTACCTCCTGTATTCTTAGCACCTGCGTCATATCATAAGGATTTGAAACTGTTGAATAATGTGACTGTAAATAGATATAAACGTACTCTATCAATTGATGATGTGGATCAGACCGATACCAGCTTGCAACAGTATATTGATTTTAACTTAGGACTGTTTTTCTTTGTTGGAGCCTCTTTGAATAGTAGGAAGATCCGAAGATTAACAAGAGTGGTAGAAGCTGTGACCAATCAGACTGCTGCTGCTCTTGGGAATCTTACGGAAGAGTTACAAATAACCAGGATTGTTGCGTTGCAGAATCGTATGGTATTAGATGTAATGCTAGCTGATCGAGGAGGAGCCTGTAAAATTATTGGAAGTAGCTGCTGTGTGTTCATTCCTGATCATACGCCATCCGTTTATAACGCCATTAACAAGCTGCATAAAATAGCAGCTGAAATCCACACAGAAAACGGCACTTGGTCCTTTTCTGGATGGTTTTGGGCGTTGGTTACTGCCTGGGGATGGAAGGTCTTAACTGGTCTCTGTATTATTATAGCAATTCTGTTCTTCTTCTGTATGTGTGTTCAATGTGGACCATTGTTCTGTTCTGTATGCATTTCATTCTGCATTCCAGATAAGAAAGCTGTTGCCGATGTTGCTCACCAAAAGGGTCTAGCTAAAGAAGTTAAAGGAATGATGATAATTGATATATATGATGATTATTCTTGGAAGCCGGATGTCTTCAGTAAATGCTGAAAGGGTCGTCTGTTGTAAATTAAGGCAGAATGTGATTAAGCATTTACTGAAAACATTAATGCTTCCCCTTTAGATCATGTTTTCTTCGTTATGTTGACCGAAGTCCGGACTCCATTTTGTATTGGCATGCTGCCATGTGTTCACCACGAGGAGAGTCCGACCTCTGTGTTAGTTGCTCTTGTAATCTGCCTAGCAACAGTTTATAAATAGCTCTCTCTTGCCCGTCTGGCGCATGCCCAGACTTGACCACATCTGTTATAATTAGCTTTGCTTGACCATGTCCTTTCGCGGGCTCAAGGAGTGTGTTGGCTCCGCCCATGTATTGATTCAGTATCGAGAATGACCATAAATGGTAATGTTCTTCGGCCTCATGTTGTATCCACCCACTTATGAGCCCCTCTGTCGTGTATAAAAGGGGACTGTGTACGAATGTTCTTTGTGCTACTCCATGCAATACTGAAGAGTGTTGTGTGGATTGTAGGACCACCCTTAAGGGTTAATAAACGTTGTTTTTGTACTTTGCAGTTTCCGTGCCAACTTCCTTATAGATTCCGTTACAGGAGAGCGAACCCTTGTGTCTTGCGGGCCTAGCTGGGGCCTGTATTCATCACTATGGCCTACAGGTTAAGGTCTTAACTCTTACTCTGGCCTACTGGCCTAATGGTTAAGGTCTTAACTCTTACTCAGGCCTACTGGTTAAGGTCTTAAATCTTACTCTGGCCTAATAGCTAAGGTCTTAGACTCGTACTCTGGCCTACTGGTTAAGGTCTTAACTCTTACTCTGGCCTACTGGTTAAGGTCTTAACTCCTACTCTGGCCTTATAGCTAAGGTCTTAGACTCGTACTCTGGCCTACTGGTTAAGGTCTTAACTCTTACTCAGGCCTACTGGTTAAGGTCTTAAATCTTACTCTGGCCTAATAGCTAAGGTCTTAGACTCGTACTCTGGCCTATTGGTTAAGGTCTTAACTCTTACTCTGGCCTACTGGTTAAGGTCTTAACTCCTACTCTGGCCTAATAGCTCAGGTCTTAGACTCGTACTCTGGCCTAATAGCTTAGGTCTTAGACTTGTACTCTGGCCTACAGGTTAAAGTCTTAACTCTTACTCTGGCTGTGAGAAGTTGGCCTGGCGTATGCTGTTCCTAGTGATAGGGACACCTTGCACCAGTCCAATTCGACTCCTATTGATGATAGGTTTAAGACAACCTTTAAAGAAAGCTATCCTCGTGGTAGCTGTGGAGAGCAGCCTTCAGGCTAAGTCTTGAAGGAGTGTTAAGCTTATTGTTTTACCATAATAACCTCTTGAATAACCAAATGAAAGAGTAGCCCACACAGGTATATATATAAAATATATGTATTTATTCTAGACAGAATCCCACAGTCACTTTATGTGGCTAGTGGCAAAGTTACAATTCAAACAAGCATTTCTAAACACAATAAATAGCACAGAAATCAATGGGCCCCAGGGGGGGACCAAACCATATACTAAAATAGTGGTATAAGAACCACGACAATTCTACAGGCAATGCCTAGGGCATTCAGGATCGCTTGCCCCTTCAGAATCCACCCACAGTTACGAGGAAGGGGACCCACGGGAGACGCGTGCAGTGCAAAGAGCTGCTATCGGGATCGCAATGATAGCCTATGGAGAATGTCGCGGTTGAATATTTAAAGTTAAAGGACACTTCTAGCAACAGTACAAAGTTAAGGCTTGAGACTTAAGGCTTTGGAGAGCCCACCACCACGGGAGTACCGAAGTACCACTGTTACCTGCCCCAGGGAAGCCGGGTGCATAGGTCGATTCTGGTGTCGGGTCGCGGGCTGATTCTCTATGGAAAAGTAGTCCAAACTGCTGCTAGCTGCGAGTGTCGCTGAAGTCGTGAAGATTGAAGTTGAAGAGAAGATAAAGATGAACCTGAAAGCAGAGGGGACAGAGTCTGGGTCACAGCAAGTGACCAGGGAGCTCACAGCAAGGAGCTCGTGGAAGTCGGGTGCTTCAGGTGTGGGAAGTACAGCTGGGCTCTGCAGTCACGGGCTCCGGGAGGCTTCAAGGAAGGCCAGCTTCTGGAGGGCGACTGTCCCACGTCGGCTGAGGGTCGCTGCGGTCTTAGTGTCCCGATTGGATCCACTAAGCCTTGGCAACCGCAACCCACGCAAGATAGACAATGCAGCTGCTGGTGCAGACCCACGAGGTCTGAGGGTGCTCTCTTTTGCAGGGAGCGTAGAGCAGGCCTGGAGCAACCAGGGGAACTCTTAGAAACAAAGATTGTCCTCCGTCAGGGCCCACAAGTCGAGGGACAAGGGACCGCGGAAGGCAGCAAAAATGGAGTGCGTAAAAGGGCTCCCACGGGCCACCGGAGCGGGCCAGGGAGCTGAGGGTCGGCACAAATGCTGCTGGATGGTTGGCTCAGAAATGGGCCAAAGCACAACTTCCCCACTGGTCGGGGTCGTGTGCTGGACAAGAGGTGGCCGGTGTCTCGGGGTATGCGGGGATCTCGGCACCCACGTGGTCCAGGGTGCTCAGACTTGCTGGGCACGCTCACAGGACGCTGGGATGCACTGGAGACCCACCTCGAGGTTGCTGGAAGGCGTCGAAGGTCGTGAGAGCAACGAAGTTCCAACCGGGTATCTTGTAGTCTTTAAGGTGCCTGCCAAGCAGGGGGATAACTCCTTTATCCCAAGGGAGATTTCTTCAGTCAGCTGGGCAGCAGCTCGTCGAAGGTCAGTTCTGTGAAGTCCTGTACGAATCTAAGGCTCTAGGGCAAAGTTATTCCCATATATCCCCAAGATTAGGGGATGGTCCAAAATAGAGCCTGCCAATCAGAGTAGAGGCGGGAAAGGGTGGCTACACCCACTCCCCTTTGTGTGTTTCCCGCCTGGGCGAGGGGCAGGATGCCCCTGAACCGGTTCCAGGCGGTGTATGCAGAATTGGGGCTCTGCAGCTGCCTACGTGCAACTCTGAATGGACATTTGGTGCACCCACCATGTTCCAATCCACATTATCCTGTCTGGGGAGGTGCTGGCACCTCCCTGCCACAGGAGCCCTATTGTCCAGCTGGCGAGGCTGGGATTTTCCCCAGCAACAGCCAGCCAGAGTCGTGTAGGTGGCGAACAGTAGCCATTTTGTGGTACATGTGCACTTTTAAATTGGTGTCTAAAATCTACCGCTTTTCCCATATCACCCTCCTAGCAAGGGGGAATCGTGCCCCCATGCCCATGGCTGGATTGGGGGTATGATTCCTTCATGTTTGACACCAAACACGATATGGTTCTGTGTAGCCAGTCCCAAGTTACAGCGATGACGCAATAACTTATAATGCGGTAAGAGTATATGGTATGGCTACACTACAAACAACCCAGTAACGGTGTTACGAAGGTTGCAGAGAGGTCCTACTCATGTAGGGGTCCCCCCTCACACATACCTCAGCACCCAGCCCTGTAGGATTACCAGGGCCTGCCATAGGGGTGACCTATGAGAGTATATGTGTTGTAATGGTATGGGACATAGGGTACCTACATCCCTGTAAGGGGTGCTAGCACCACCGTACCCAGGCTACAGTAGTGGCCTGGTGGTGTCAGTTTGGGTGGCTGTCCCAGGGTGGCACAATAAGTGCTGCAGCCCTGGTAGGCCTACTGGGGGACCCATGCCCTGGGTACCTAGGGTACCATCTACAAGGGACTGGAAGGGCATGCCCAGCATCCAATTATGTTTGTACCTAGAGTACTCACAACAGTTTTAGGGAGAAAGCAGATAGGCTGGGGTCCTGGATAGCAGGATCCCAGCCAGACTAGTCAAAAACCACTTAAATACCAGGCAAAAAGTTGGGGGCAACCATTAGTCAGATTCCACTCTCCTACATAACCCCCCCCCCCCCCAAACGAAAGGAGATAAGGCTAACCTTGTCCAGATAAGCCTTTATTTCCTGAGTGGCCATATAAGGAAGAACCTGTACTAACATGGTTGCTCCCTGTGTCATGGTCCACTTGGGAAATCCTACCCCAAGGGGTTCTAGAGTTTCTCCAAAGTCTAGGGAAATTACCTGTATTGGTTTTTGGGTCAGAGGTGGGCTGGTGGGGTGTCTGAGTCTGGAAGTGAGACCCTACTTGGGCTGGTCTCAACCTCCTCAGATCACTGGCCACTGTCTTTCTGCCCATGACGGTGTCATATCTGGCCCTAAGGGTCAACCTCTGGCTGCCTACAGCTGGGGGTTGGATCCCTTTGGCTGGAATAGTGGAGGGCACTGGAAGGTTTGGGGCAGCTAGGCCCCAGGTTTCCCTGTGCTCAACAACATCCATTTGAGGGGTGCCTATACCTAGGGGTAAGGGGGATCCCTCAGTTTGTAGAGGAATATTCACCTGGCTGAAACTACTCTGCTGGGTGTCCCTAATCTTTTGATGAGGGGGTTCCTCTGGGCAGGGGCCCAATAAGGGTCCACTGACCTCCCTGACCTCTGCAGCCCTGGGCTGACTGAGGCAGGGTAGAGAGGGGCAGGATACCTGCTCCAGACTGGGTACCACCTTGGAAGGATCCCCTGCCATCAGAGAGGTGGGCAGGCCAGGCCTGTCCACTTCTGGGGCAGTTACTTCACAAGGGGCAGGATCAGTTCCCTGAGAAACTGGACCTTTACCTGTAGTCTGGTGGGGGGAAGACTGCTCCTCCTCCCCTATGCTCTCTGTTTGGGTAGAGTGATCCATAGTTTCAGGCTTCACTCTTTCTATTTTCTCCTGGGGTGGAGGTGAGGCCCCCAGGGTCTCATCCACTCTCTTAGGAATTCCTACCATTTTCAAATGGGCCTTGTGGTCAACCTCAGCCCAGGCTGAGATTTCTAGATCATTCCCCAGTAGACAATCTACAGGCAAGTTTGGGGACACTGCCACTCTCTTGGGGCCAGTGACTCCTCCCCAGCTGAGATTTACCACTGCCATGGGATGATCTGTCCTGATTCCATCAATGTTGGTCACCTGATAGCTAAACCCAGGTAAAAGCTGATCTAGGGGCACTAGCATCTTGGTCACCATGGTGACACTGGCCCCTGTGTCCTTATAGGCCACAGCCTTCTGACCATTGATTATTGGTTCTTGTCTGTACCTGCCCAGAATACTGGGGCTCATGGTAAAGTTGGCAAACCCCATGCCACCATCACAGACCATAGTTGCTAATGCAGGGGATCTGGCTAGGCTAGACTCCACTGGTGTCCCCAAAGAGAACCCAACTAAGTTTTTGGGTGCACTCCCACCACCTGGGGGATTACTACTAGTAGTAACAGGAGGTGTTGGAGCTGGTTTTGGAGGAACATTTTCTTTATTGCCATTCTTAGGACAGCTGGAGTCAGTTTTCCAGTGGCCAGGTTTCTTACACACATGGCAATATGGTTTCTTGCTATTAGAGGAAGTATTTTGGGACCCACCCCCAGCACTGGGTTGCTGGGGCCCTTCAGAGGACTTTTCTTGTTTATCATCCCCACCTTTCTCTTTGGGCTTAGTGGAATCCTTCTTCTGGTCACCAACTTGGTTCTTAGGCCTGATCCTGGTTCTGACCCATTTGTCTGCCTTCTTTCCCAATTCTTGGGGAGAGGTCAGATCAGAGTCCACCAGGTGCTGGTGTAAAAGTTGGTTCTGACAATTATTAAGAATCTGCTCCCTCATAATGAGATTATACAATCCTTGATAATCATTAACTTTACTGCCATTTAACCAACCTTCCAGTGCCTTGGTTGCACAATCCACAAAGTCTACCCAATCCTGATTTTGTGCTTTCTGGGTGTCTCTGAACTTAAGTCTGTACTGATCAGTGGTTAAGCCAAACCCATCTATTAAAGCATCTTTCAGGATATAATAATCATCAGCATCCTCTTCTCTTACAGAGAGGAGCTTGTCTCTTCCTTTATCTGAAAAGGAGAGCCACAGGATTGCTGCCCACTGCTCTACAGGGACCCTCTGTACTCTACAGGCCCTTTCAAGAGCAGATATCCATTTGTGGATATCATCCCCATTCTGATAGGGGGGCACAATCTTGTGGAGGTTCCTATTGTCAGGGACTCTCTCTCTAACTCTAGGGGTTTCATTACTGCCACCAGGGATCTCTAGACCCCATTTCTTTGAAGCTTTCTGAAGCTCCAGGGTTTCCCTGTCTAATGCTAACTTTTCTCTTTTAAGCTGAAGCTTAGCCTGCTCAAATTTGATCAGTCTGCATTTCCTCTCATGAGAGGATTCTCTTCTCTGAGAAGAGGCAGAGGACCCTTTGGATCCCCTAGAATGGTTGGATCCCACTGAGGGGGATCTGTTCCTTCTGGGGTCCACCACTCTCCTTTTAAGGGTGGAGGGAGTGCCTCTTGGGCCATCACCTCCATGCTGTGAGTGGTCTGTTTCTTCCAGGTCAGGATTTTCATCCTCTTCCTGTTCCTCTTCAGATTCCACTCTGGGAGTGTCCTCTTCTGAGGGGTGCCCACCCACGTTGTCCGTCCCTCTGGATCCTATGGACTCCATAAAGTCTGCTATGAGCAGGATCTCCTTGAGACGTTTTGTGTTGGCACCTCTTTCTGTCTTCAGTCTCCTAAGGGTGCACATTTCCCTGAGCTCAGCAAAGGTGAAATTATCATACTTATCTACTGGGACCCTCTGGGGTCCTTCCATAGCCTTAGTGCCACTTGAAGACATGTTTAGTGTAGTGATGTATCTACCTACACTAAGTGTGGCCTACTGAACCCTCTCTTGAGCTGTAGTCAAGGTGTGCTAAACCCTCTACACACAACTCTAAGTTCAGTAGAACTTATTGTATTCTAGCTTGAATTTATATGTACCTTTGGTACCAAGTGGCTTTCACTTTAGAAATTCAATTTGTTATCTGGTAAAACAATGGCAAGCTTGAATCCAACCGCTGCACACCAATGTGAGAAGTTGGCCTGGCATATGCTGTTCCTAGTGATAGGGACACCTTGCACCAGTCCAATTCGACTCCTATTGATGATAGGTTTAAGACAACCTTTAAAGAAAGCTATCCTAGTGGTAGCTGTGGAGAGCAGCCTTCAGGCTAAGTCTTGAAGGAGTGTTAAGCTTATTGTTTTACCATAATAACCTCTTGAATAACCAAATGAAAGAGTAGCCCACACAGGTATATATATAAAATATATGTATTTATTCTAGACAGAATCCCACAGTCACTTTATGTGGCTAGTGGCAAAGTTACAATTCAAACAAGCATTTCTAAACACAATAAATAGCACAGAAATCAATGGGCCCCAGGGGGGGACCAAAAAATATACTAAAATAGTGGTATAAGAACCACGACAATTCTACAGGCAATGCCTAGGGCATTCAGGATCGCTTGCCCCTTCAGAATCCACCCACAGTTACGAGGAAGGGGACCCACGGGAGACGCGTGCAGTGCAAAGAGCTGCTATCGGGATCGCAATGATAGCCTATGGAGAATGTCGCGGTTGAATATTTAAAGTTAAAGGACACTTCTAGCAACAGTACAAAGTTAAGGCTTGAGACTTAAGGCTTTGGAGAGCCCACCACCACGGGAGTACCGAAGTACCACTGTTACCTGCCCCAGGGAAGCCGGGTGCATAGGTCGATTCTGGTGTCGGGTCGCGGGCTGATTCTCTATGGAAAAGTAGTCCAAACTGCTGCTAGCTGCGAGTGTCGCTGAAGTCGTGAAGATTGAAGTTGAAGAGAAGATAAAGATGAACCTGAAAGCAGAGGGGACAGAGTCTGGGTCACAGCAAGTGACCAGGGAGCTCACAGCAAGGAGCTCGTGGAAGTCGGGTGCTTCAGGTGTGGGAAGTACAGCTGGGCTCTGCAGTCACGGGCTCCGGGAGGCTTCAAGGAAGGCCAGCTTCTGGAGGGCGACTGTCCCACGTCGGCTGAGGGTCGCTGCGGTCTTAGTGTCCCGATTGGATCCACTAAGCCTTGGCAACCGCAACCCACGCAAGATAGACAAAGCAGCTGCTGGTGCAGACCCACGAGGTCTGAGGGTGCTCTCTTTTGCAGGGAGCGTAGAGCAGGCCTGGAGCAACCAGGGGAACTCTTAGAAACAAAGATTGTCCTCCGTCAGGGCCCACAAGTCGAGGGACAAGGGACCGCGGAAGGCAGCAAAAATGGAGTGCGTAAAAGGGCTCCCACGGGCCACCGGAGCAGGCCAGGGAGCTGAGGGTCGGCACAAATGCTGCTGGATGGTTGGCTCAGAAATGGGCCAAAGCACAACTTCCCCACTGGTCGGGGTCGTGTGCTGGACAAGAGGTGGCCGGTGTCTCGGGGTATGCGGGGATCTCGGCACCCACGTGGTCCAGGGTGCTCAGACTTGCTGGGCACGCTCACAGGACGCTGGGATGCACTGGAGACCCACCTCGAGGTTGCTGGAAGGCGTCGAAGGTCGTGAGAGCAACGAAGTTCCAACCGGGTATCTTGTAGTCTTTAAGGTGCCTGCCAAGCAGGGGGATAACTCCTTTATCCCAAGGGAGATTTCTTCAGTCAGCTGGGCAGCAGCTCGTCGAAGGTCAGTTCTGTGAAGTCCTGTACGAATCTAAGGCTCTAGGGCAAAGTTATTCCCATATATCCCCAAGATTAGGGGATGGTCCAAAATAGAGCCTGCCAATCAGAGTAGAGGCGGGAAAGGGTGGCTACACCCACTCCCCTTTGTGTGTTTCCCGCCTGGGCGAGGGGCAGGATGCCCCTGAACCGGTTCCAGGCGGTGTATGCAGAATTGGGGCTCTGCAGCTGCCTACGTGCAACTCTGAATGGACATTTGGTGCACCCACCCTGTTCCAATCCACATTATCCTGTCTGGGGAGGTGCTGGCACCTCCCTGCCACAGGAGCCCTATTGTCCAGCTGGCGAGGCTGGGATTTTCCCCAGCAACAGCCAGCCAGAGTCGTGTAGGTAGCGAACAGTAGCCATTTTGTGGTACACGTGCACTTTTAAATTGGTGTCTAAAATCTACCGCTTTTCCCATATCACCCTCCTAGCAAGGGGGAATCGTGCCCCCATGCCCATGGCTGGACTGGGGGTATGATTCCTTCATGTTTGACACCAAACACGATATGGTTCTGTGTAGCCAGTACTTAATACAAGAAAAAGAAAAAACCCTACACAAAGAGGGAGAGTGTGGGTAAGGAGGGTCCAAGGGATATGTTTAGAGACCAGCTACAGTATGAATCCCCAATCAACAAACATCATACCAAAAAATACTGTGGGTCTAAAAGTTCTGTGTGGATACCTGATATATTCAGTAGAGTGAAAACCATCTGGGGTATACCCAAAAAGGTTGAGTTCCCATCACCCACAAAGGTGGCTATTCATCATCTGGGAACTCTGAACTAAACCATAACAACCAACCACTTGGGTAATTATGGCGGTTGTATGGTAGTCCCAGTCGTGAGTGACCAAAGGTAGGGTGATGGTTTGCAGTGCCAAGAATATAAAAGGAAAAAAGTGCTATTAAAAATGGCTATCAAAACACAAACAATTTTATTCCGGTGCTGTCTTGATGCCACTATAAAAACAGTGCGTGGACAGTGTAACAAATAACTGTCAGGGTGGCGGTCTACATGTTTCGGCTATCGGACTATGGAGTCCAAGCTCTCATCAGGACCTTAGCGCTACTGCAAAAAACGTGAAAAAAGGAAACTTAAGTAAGCTAATAGTTGGGATGAATTCCCAATACGACCTTTTTATGCTAGTCCGTTTCCCTGGAATTTTTTGGGGGGAAAACAGGAACCCGTCAATTTTCGGGTATGTACCTCGCCTCGCCTGGCATCCGCTCAGGACTGGAGGCACCGCTCTCTCCGTCGGTACCCCTCCCAGCTCAGCTGCTAGCGCGGGGTACCGACGGAGAGAGCGGTGCCTCCAGTCCTGAGCGGATGCCAGGCGAGGCGAGGTACATACCCGAAAATTGACGGGTTCCTGTTTTCCCCCCCAAAAATTCCAGGGAAACGGACTAGCATAAAAAGGTCGTATTGGGAATTCATCCCAACTATTAGCTTACTTAAGTTTCCTTTTTTCACGTTTTTTGCAGTAGCGCTAAGGTCCTGATGAGAGCTTGGACTCCATAGTCCGATAGCCGAAACATGTAGACCGCCACCCTGACAGTTATTTGTTACACTGTCCACGCACTGTTTTTATAGTGGCATCAAGACAGCACCGGAATAAAATTGTTTGTGTTTTGATAGCCATTTTTAATAGCACTTTTTTCCTTTTATATTCTTGGCACTGCAAACCATCACCCTACCTTTGGTCACTCACGACTGGGACTACCATACAACCGCCATAATTACCCAAGTGGTTGGTTGTTATGGTTTAGTTCAGAGTTCCCAGATGATGAATAGCCACCTTTGTGGGTGATGGGAACTCAACCTTTTTGGGTATACCCCAGATGGTTTTCACTCTACTGAATATATCAGGTATCCACACAGAACTTTTAGACCCACAGTATTTTTTGGTATGATCTGTGTAGCCAGTCCCAAGTTACAGCGATGACGCAATAACTTATAATGCGGTAAGAGTATATGGTATGGCTACACTACAAACAACCCAGTAACGGTGTTACGAAGGTTGCAGAGAGGTCCTACTCACGTAGGGGCCCCCCCTCACACATACCTCAGCACCCAGCCCTGTAGGATTACCAGGGCCTGCCATAGGGGTGACCTATGAGAGTATATGTGTTGTAATGGTATGGGACATAGGGTACCTACATCCCTGTAAGGGGTGCTAGCACCACCTTACCCAGGCTGCAGTAGTGGCCTGGTGGTGTCAGTTTGGGTGGCTGTCCCAGGGTGGCACAATAAGTGCTGCAGCCCTGGTAGGCCTACTGGGGGACCCATGCCCTGGGTACCTAGGGTACCATCTACAAGGGACTGGAAGGGCATGCCCAGCATCCAATTATGTTTGTACCTAGAGTACTCACAACAGTTTTAGGGAGAAAGCAGATAGGCTGGGGTCCTGGATAGCAGGATCCCAGCCAGACTAGTCAAAAACCACTTAAATACCAGGCAAAAAGTTGGGGGCAACCATTAGTCAGATTCCACTCTCCTACACTGGCCTAATAGCTAAGGTCTTAACTCTTACTCTGGCCTAATAGCTAAGGTCTTAACTCCTACTCTGGCCCAATAGCTAAGGTCTTAGACTCGTACTCTGGCCTAATGGTTAAGGTCTTAACTCTTACTCTGGCCTAGTAGCTAAGGTCTTAGACTCGTACTCTGGCCTACAGGTTAAGGTCTTAACTCTTACTCTTTCCTACTGGTTAAAGTCTTAACTCTTACTCTGGCCTAATGGTTAAGGTCTTAACTCTTAAACTAGCCTAATAGCGAGGTCTTAGACTCGTACTCTGGCCTAATAGCTACGGTCTTAACTCTTACTCTGGCCTAATAGCTAAGGTCTTAGACTCGTACTCTGGCCTAATAGCTAAGGTCTTAGACTTAGACTCTGGCCTACTGGTTAAGGTCTTAACTCTTACTCTTGCCTAATAGCTAAGGTCTTAGACTCGTACTCTTGCCTAATAGCTAAGGTCTTAACTCTTACCCTGGCCTAATAGCTAAGGTCTTCGACTCACACTCTGGCCTACTGGTTAAGGTCTTAACTTTTACTCTGGCCTACTGGTTAAGGTCTTAACTCTTACTCTGGCCTAATAGCTAAGGTCTTAGACTTATACTCTGGCCTACTGGTTAAGGTCTTAACTCTTACTCTGGCCTAATAGCTAAGGTCTTAGACTCGTACTCTTGTCTAATAGCTAAGGTCTTAGACTCGTACTCTGGCCTACAGGTTAAGGTCTTAACTCTTACTCTGGCCTAATAGCTAAGGTCTTAACTCTTACTCTGGCCTAATAGCTAAGGTCTTAACTCTTACTCTGGCTCAATAGCTAAGGTCTTAGACTTGTACTATGGCCTACTGGTTAAGGTCTTAACTCTTACTCTGGTCTACTGGTTAAGGTCTTAACTCTTACTCTGGCCTAATAGCTAAGGTCTTAACTCTTCCTCTGGCCTAATAGCTAAGGTCTTAGACTCGTACTCTGGCCTACTGGTTAAGGTCTTAACTCTTACTCTGGCCTACTGGTTAAGGTCTTAACTCTTACTCTGGCCTAATAGCTAAGGTCTTAGACTCGTACTCTGGCTTACTGGTTAAGGTCTTAAGTCTTACTCTGGCCTACTGGTTAAGGTCTTAACTCTTACTCTGGCCTAAAAGCTAAGGTCTTAACTCTTACTCTGGCCTAATAGCTAATGTCTTAACTCTTACTCTGGCCTAATAGCTACTGTCTTAGACTCGTACTCTGGCCTACTGGTTAAGGTCTTACCTCTTACTCTGGCCTACTGGTTAAGGTCTTAAAACTTACTCTGGCCTAATAGCCAAGGTCTTAACTCTTACTCTGGCCTAATAGCTAAGGTTTTAGACTTGTACTATGGCCTACTGGTTAAGGTCTTAACTCTTACTCTGGCCTACTGGTTAAGGTCTTAACTCTTACTCTGGCCTAATAGCTAAGGTCTTAACTCTTACTCTGGCCTAATAGCTAAGGTCTTAGACTCGTACTCTGGCCTACTAGTTAGGGTCTTAACTCTTACTCTGGCCTACTGGTTAAGGTCTTAACTCTTACTCTGGCCTAATAGCTAAGGTCTTAGACTCGTACTCTGGCCTACTGGTTATGGTCTTAACTCTTACTCTGGCCTAATAGCTAAGGTCTTAGACTCGTACTCTGGTCTAATAGCTAAGGTCTTAGACTCGTACTCTGGCCTACCGGTTAAGGTCTTAACTCTTACTCTGGCCTAATAGCTAAGGTCTTAACTCTTACTCTGGACTAATAGCTAAGGTCTTAACTCTTACTCTGGCTCAATAGCTAAGGTCTTAGACTCGTACTATGGCCTACAGGTTAAGGTCTTAACTCTTACTCTGGCCTACTGGCCTAATGGTTAAGGTCTTAACTCTTACTCAGGCCTACTGGTTAAGGTCTTAACTCTTACTCTGGCCTAATAGCTAAGGTCTTAGACTCGTACTCTGGCCTACTGGTTAAGGTCTTAACTCTTACTCTGGCCTACTGGTTAAGGTCTTAACTCTTACTCTGGCCTTATAGCTAAGGTCTTAGACTCGTACTCTGGCCTACTGGTTAAGGTCTTAACTCTTACTCTGGCCTAATAGCTCAGGTCTTAGACTCGTACTCTGGCCTAATAGCTTAGGTCTTAGACTTGTACTCTGGCCTACAGGTTAAAGACTTAACTCTTACTCTGGCCTAATAGCTAAGGTCTTAACTCTTACTCTGGCCTAATAGCTAAGGTCTTAACTCCTACTCTGGCCCAATAGCTAAGGTCTTAGACTCGTACTCTGGCCTAATGGTTAAGGTCTTAACTCTTACTCTGGCCTAATAGCTAAGGTCTTAGACTCGTACTCTGGCCTACAGGTTAAGGTCTTAACTCTTACTCTTTCCTACTGGTTAAAGTCTTAACTCTTACTCTGGCCTAATGGTTAAGGTCTTAACTCTTAAACTGGCCTAATAGCTAAGGTCTTAGACTCGTACTCTGGCCTAATAGCTACGGTCTTAACTCTTACTCTGGCCTAATAGCTAAGGTCTTAGACTCGTACTCTGGCCTAATAGCTAAGGTCTTAGACTTGTACTCTGGCCTACTGGTTAAGGTCTTAACTCTTACTCTGGCCTAATAGCAAAGGTCTTAGACTCGTACTCTGGCCTACTGGTTAAAGTCTTAACTCTTACTCTGGCCTACTGGTTAAGATCTTAACACTTACTCTGGCCTAATAGCTAAGGTCTTAGACTCGTACTCTGGCATACTGGTTAAGCTCTTAACTCTTACTCTGGCCTAATAGATAAGGTCTTAGACTCGTTCTCTGGCCTAATGGTTAAGGTCTTAACTCTTACTCTGGCCTACTGGTTAAGGTCTTAACTCTTTCTCTGGCCTACTAGTTAAGGTCTTAACTCTTACTCTGGCCTAATAGCTAAGGTCTTAGACTCGTACTCTGGCCTAATGGTTAAGGTCTTAACTCTTACTCTGGCCTACTGGTTAAGGTCTTAACTCTTACTCTGGCCTAATAACTAAGGTCTTAGACTCGTACTCTGGCTTACTGGTTAAGGTCTTAACTCTTACTCTGGCCTACTGGTTAAGGTCTTAACTCTAACTCTGGACTAATAGCTAAGGTCTTAACTCTTACTCTGGCCTAATAGCTACGGTCTTAGACTCGTACTCTGGCCTACTGGTTAAGGTCTTACCTCTTACTCTGGCCTACTGGTTAATGTCTTAACTCTTACTCTGGCCTAATAGCCAAGGTCTTAACTCTTACTCTGGCCTAATAGCTAAGGTCTTAGACTTGTACTATGGCCTACTGGTTAAGGTCTTAACTCTTACTCTGGCCTACTGGTTAAGGTCTTAACTCTTACTCTGGCCTAATAGCTAAGGTCTTAACTCTTACTCTGGCCTTATAGCTAAGGTCTTAGACTCGTACTCTGGCCTACTGGTTAAGGTCTTAACTCTTACTCTGGCCTAATAGCTCAGGTCTTAGACTCGTACTCTGGCCTAATAGCTTAGGTCTTAGACTTGTACTCTGGCCTACAGGTTAAAGTCTTAACTCTTACTCTGGCCTAATAGCTAATGTCTTAACTCTTACTCTGGCCTAATAGCTAAGGTCTTAACTCCTACTCTGGCCCAATAGCTAAGGTCTTAGACTCCTACTCTGGCCTAATGGTTAAGGTCTTAACTCTTACTCTGGCCTAATAGCTAAGGTCTTAGACTCGTACTCTGGCCTACAGGTTAAGGTCTTAACTCTTACTCTTTCCTACTGGTTAAAGTCTTAACTCTTACTCTGGCCTAATGGTTAAGGTCTTAACTCTTCAACTGGCCTAATAGCCTAGGTCTTAGACTTGTACTCTGGCCTAATAGCTACGGTCTTAACTCTTACTCTGGCCTAATAGCTAAGGTCTTAACTCTTCCTCTGGCCTAATAGCTAAGGTCTTAGACTCGTACTCTGGCCTACTGGTTAAGGTCTTAACTCTTACTCTGGCCTACTGGTTAAGGTCTTAACTCTTACTCTGGCCTAATAGCTAAGGTCTTAGACTCGTACTCTGGCTTACTGGTTAAGGTCTTAAGTCTTACTCTGGCCTACTGGTTAAGGTCTTAACTCTTACTCTGGCCTAAAAGCTAAGGTCTTAACTCTTACTCTGGCCTAATAGCTAATGTCTTAACTCTTACTCTGGCCTAATAGCTACTGTCTTAGACTCGTACTCTGGCCTACTGGTTAAGGTCTTACCTCTTACTCTGGCCTACTGGTTAAGGTCTTAAAACTTACTCTGGCCTAATAGCCAAGGTCTTAACTCTTACTCTGGCCTAATAGCTAAGGTTTTAGACTTGTACTATGGCCTACTGGTTAAGGTATTAACTCTTACTCTGGCCTACTGGTTAAGGTCTTAACTCTTACTCTGGCCTAATAGCTAAGGTCTTAACTCTTACTCTGGCCTAATAGCTAAGGTCTTAGACTCGTACTCTGGCCTACTAGTTAAGGTCTTAACTCTTACTCTGGCCTACTGTTTAAGGTCTTAACTCTTACTCTGGCCTAATAGCTAAGGTCTTAGACTCGTACTCTGGCCTACTGGTTATGGTCTTAACTCTTACTCTGGCCTAATAGCTAAGGTCTTAGACTCGTACTCTGGTCTAATAGCTAAGGTCTTAGACTCGTACTCTGGCCTACCGGTTAAGGTCTTAACTCTTACTCTGGCCTAATAGCTAAGGTCTTAACTCTTACTCTGGACTAATAGCTAAGGTCTTAACTCTTACTCTGGCTCAATAGCTAAGGTCTTAGACTCGTACTATGGCCTACAGGTTAAGGTCTTAACTCTTACTCTGGCCTACTGGCCTAATGGTTAAGGTCTTAACTCTTACTCAGGCCTACTGGTTAAGGTCTTAACTCTTACTCTGGCCTAATAGCTAAGGTCTTAGACTCGTACTCTGGCCTACTGGTTAAGGTCTTAACTCTTACTCTGGCCTACTGGTTAAGGTCTTAACTCTTACTCTGGCCTTATAGCTAAGGTCTTAGACTCGTACTCTGGCCTACTGGTTAAGGTCTTAACTCTTACTCTGGCCTAATAGCTCAGGTCTTAGACTCGTACTCTGGCCTAATAGCTTAGGTCTTAGACTTGTACTCTGGCCTACAGGTTAAAGTCTTAACTCTTACTCTGGCCTAATAGCTAAGGTCTTAACTCTTACTCTGGCCTAATAGCTAAGGTCTTAACTCCTACTCTGGCCCAATAGCTAAGGTCTTAGACTCGTACTCTGGCCTAATGGTTAAGGTCTTAACTCTTACTCTGGCCTAATAGCTAAGGTCTTAGACTCGTACTCTGGCCTACAGGTTAAGGTCTTAACTCTTACTCTTTCCTACTGGTTAAAGTCTTAACTCTTACTCTGGCCTAATGGTTAAGGTCTTAACTCTTAAACTGGCCTAATAGCTAAGGTCTTAGACTCGTACTCTGGCCTAATAGCTATGGTCTTAACTCTTACTCTGGCCTAATAGCTAAGGTCTTATACTCGTACTCTGGCCTAATAGCTAAGGTCTTAGACTTGTACTCTGGCCTACTGGTTAAGGTCTTAACTCTTACTCTGGCCTAATAGCAAAGGTCTTAGACTCGTACTCTGGCCTACTGGTTAAAGTCTTAACTCTTACTCTGGCCTACTGGTTAAGATCTTAACACTTACTCTGGCCTAATAGCTAAGGTCTTAGACTCGTACTCTGGCATACTGGTTAAGCTCTTAACTCTTACTCTGGCCTAATAGATAAGGTCTTAGACTCGTTCTCTGGCCTAATGGTTAAGGTCTTAACTCTTACTCTGGCCTACTGGTTAAGGTCTTAACTCTTACTCTGGCCTACTAGTTAAGGTCTTAACTCTTACTCTGGCCTAATAGCTAAGGTCTTAGACTCGTACTCTGGCCTAATGGTTAAGGTCTTAACTCTTACTCTTGGCTACTGGTTAAGGTCTTAACTCTTACTCTGGCCTAATAACTAAGGTCTTAGACTCGTACTCTGGCTTACTGGTTAAGGTCTTAACTCTTACTCTGGCCTACTGGTTAAGGTCTTAACTCTAACTCTGGACTAATAGCTAAGGTCTTAACTCTTACTCTGGCCTAATAGCTACGGTCTTAGACTCGTACTCTGGCCTACTGGTTAAGGTCTTACCTCTTACTCTGGCCTACTGGTTAATGTCTTAACTCTTACTCTGGCCTAATAGCCAAGGTCTTAACTCTTACTCTGGCCTAATAGCTAAGGTCTTAGACTTGTACAATGGCCTACTGGTTAAGGTCTTAACTCTTACTCTGGCCTACTGGTTAAGGTCTTAACTCTTACTCTGGCCTAATAGCTAAGGTCTTAACTCTTACTCTGGCCTTATAGCTAAGGTCTTAGACTCGTACTCTGGCCTACTGGTTAAGGTCTTAACTCTTACTCTGGCCTAATAGCTCAGGTCTTAGACTCGTACTCTGGCCTAATAGCTTAGGTCTTAGACTTGTACTCTGGCCTACAGGTTAAAGTCTTAACTCTTACTCTGGCCTAATAGCTAATGTCTTAACTCTTACTCTGGCCTAATAGCTAAGGTCTTAACTCCTACTCTGGCCCAATAGCTAAGGTCTTAGACTCCTACTCTGGCCTAATGGTTAAGGTCTTAACTCTTACTCTGGCCTAATAGCTAAGGTCTTAGACTCGTACTCTGGCCTACAGGTTAAGGTCTTAACTCTTACTCTTTCCTACTGGTTAAAGTCTTAACTCTTACTCTGGCCTAATGGTTAAGGTCTTAACTCTTAAACTGGCCTAATAGCCTAGGTCTTAGACTTGTACTCTGGCCTAATAGCTACGGTCTTAACTCTTACTCTGGCCTAATAGCTAAGGTCTTAGACTCATACTCTGGCCTAATAGCTAAGGTCTTAGACTTAGACTCTGGCCTACAGGTTAAGGTCTTAACTCTTACTCTGGCTTACAGGTTAACGTCTTTACTCTTACTCTGGCCTAGTGGTTAAGGTCTTAACTCTTACTCTGGCCTAATAGCTAAGGTCTTAGACTCGTACTTTGGCCTAATGGTTAAGGTCTTAACTCTTACTCTGGCCTACTGGTTAAGGTCTTAACTCTTACTCTGGCCTAATAGCTAAGGTCTTAGACTCGTACTCTGGCCTACTGGTTAAGATCTTAACTCTTACTCTGGCCTACTGGTTAAGGTCTTAACTCTTACTCTGGCCTAATAGCAAAGGTCTTAGACTCGTACTCTGGCCTACTGGTTAAAGTCTTAACTCTTACTCTGGCCTACTGGTTAAGATCTTAACACTTACTCTGGCCTAATAGCTAAGGTCTTAGACTCGTACTCTGGCATACTGGTTAAGCTCTTAACTCTTACTCTGGCCTAATAGATAAGGTCTTAGACTCGTACTCTGGCCTAATGGTTAAGGTCTTAACACTTACTCTGGCCTACTGGTTAAGGTCTTAACTCTTACTCTGGCCTACTAGTTAAGGTCTTAACTCTTACTCTGGCCTAATAGCTAAGGTCTTAGACTCGTACTCTGGCCTAATGGTTAAGGTCTTAACTCTTACTCTGGTCTACTGGTTAAGGTCTTAACTCTTACTCTGGCCTAATAACTAAGGTCTTAGACTCGTACTCTGGCCTACTGGTTAAGGTCTTAAATCTAAGTCTGGCCTAATAGCTAAGGTCTTAACTCTTACTCTGACCTAATAGCTAAGGTCTTAACTCTTACTCTGGCCTAATAGCTACGGTCTTAGACTCGTACTCTGGCCTACTGGTTAAGGTCTTACCTCTTACTCTGGCCTACTGGTTAAGGTCTTAACTCTTACTCTGGCCTAATAGCCAAGGTCTTAACTCTTACTCTGGCCTAATAGCTAAGGTCTTAGACTTGTACTATGGCCTACTGGTTAAGGTCTTAACTCTTACTCTGGCCTACTGGTTAAGGTCTTAACTCTTACTCTGGCCTAATAGCTAAGGTCTTAACTCTTACTCTGGCCTAATAGCTAAGGTCTTAGACTCGTACTCTGGCCTACTAGTTAAGGTCTTAACTCTTACTCTGGCCTACTGGTTAAGGTCTTAACTCTTACTCTGGCCTAATAGCTAAGGTCTTAGACGTGTACTCTGGCCTACTGGTTATGGTCTTAACTCTTACTCTGGCCTAATAGCTAAGGTCTTAGACTCGTACTCTGGTCTAATAGCTACGGTCTTAGACTCGTACTCTGGCCTACAGGTTAAGGTCTTAACTCTTACTCTGGCCTAATAGCTAAGGTCTTAACTCTTACTCTGGCCTAATAGCTAAGGTCTTAACTCTTACTCTGGCTCAATATCTAAGGTCTTAGACTCGTACTATGGCCTACAGGTTAAGGTCTTAACTCTTACTCTGGCCTACTGGCCTAATGGTTAAGGTCTTAACTCTTACTCAGGCCTACTGGTTAAGGTCTTAAATCTTACTCTGGCCTAATAGCTAAGGTCTTAGACTCGTACTCTGGCCTACTGGTTAAGGTCTTAACTCCTACTCTGGCCTAATAGCTCAGGTCTTAGACTTGTACTCTGGCCTAATAGCTTAGGTCTTAGACTTGTACTCTGGCCTACAGGTTAAAGTCTTAACTCTTACTCTGGCCTAATAGCTAAGGTCTTAACTCTTACTCTGGCCTAATAGCTAAGGTCTTAACTCCTACTCTGGCCCAATAGCTAAGGTCTTAGACTCGTACTCTGGCCTAATGGTTAAGGTCTTAACTCTTACTCTGGCCTAGTAGCTAAGGTCTTAGACTCGTACTCTGGCCTACAGGTTAAGGTCTTAACTCTTACTCTTTCCTACTGGTTAAAGTCTTAACTCTTACTCTGGCCTAATGGTTAAGGTCTTAACTCTTAAACTAGCCTAATAGCGAGGTCTTAGACTCGTACTCTGGCATAATAGCTACGGTCTTAACTCTTACTCTGGCCTAATAGCTAAGATCTTAGACTCGTACTCTGGCCTAATAGCTAAGGTCTTAGACTTAGACTCTGGCCTACTGGTTAAGGTCTTAACTCTTACTCTTGCCTAATAGCTAAGGTCTTAGTCTCGTACTCTTGCCTAATAGCTAAGGTCTTAACTCTTACTCTGGCCTAATAGCTAAGGTCTTAGACTCACACTCTGGCCTACTGGTTAAGGTCTTAACTCTTACTCTGGCCTACTGGTTAAGGTCTTAACTCTTACTCTGGCCTAATAGCTAAGGTCTTAGACTTATACTCTGGCCTACTGGTTAAGGTCTTAACTCTTACTCTGGCCTAATAGCTAAGGTCTTAGACTCGTACTCTGGTCTAATAGCTAAGGTCTTAGACTCGTACTCTGGCCTACAGGTTAAGGTCTTAACTCTTACTCTGGCCTAATAGCTAAGGTCTTAACTCTTACTCTGGCCTAATAGCTAAGGTCTTAACTCTTACTCTGGCTCAATAGCTAAGGTCTTAGACTTGTACTATGGCCTACTGGTTAAGGTCTTAACTCTTACTCTGGTCTACTGGTTAAGGTCTTAACTCTTACTCTGGCCTAATAGCTAAGGTCTTAACTCTTCCTCTGGCCTAATAGCTAAGGTCTTAGACTCGTACTCTGGCCTACTGGTTAAGGTCTTAACTCTTACTCTGGCCTACTGGTTAAGGTCTTAACTCTTACTCTGGCCTAATAGCTAAGGTCTTAGACTCGTACCCTGGCTTACTGGTTAAGGTCTTAACTCTTACTCTGGCCTACTGGTTAAGGTCTTAACTCTTACTCTGGCCTAATAGCTAAGGTCTTAACTCTTACTCTGGCCTAATAGCTAATGTCTTAACTCTTACTCTGGCCTAATAGCTACTGTCTTAGACTCGTACTCTGGCCTACTGGTTAAGGTCTTACCTCTTACTCTGGCCGACTGGTTAAGGTCTTAACTCTTACTCTGGCCTAATAGCTAAGGTCTTAGACTCGTACTCTGGCCTACTAGTTAAGGTCTTACCTCTTACTCTGGCCTACTGGTTAAGGTCTTAACTCTTACTCTGGCCTAATAGCCAAGGTCTTAACTCTTACTCTGGCCTAATAGCTAAGGTTTTAGACTTGTACTATGGCCTACTGGTTAAGGTCTTAACTCTTACTCTGGCCTACTGGTTAAGGTCTTAAATCTTACTCTGGCCTAATAGCTAAGGTCTTAACTCTTACTCTGGCCTAATAGCTAAGGTCTTAGACTCGTACTCTGGCCTACTAGTTAAGGTCTTAACTCTTACTCTGGCCTACTGGTTAAGGTCTTAACTCTTACTCTGGCCTAATAGCTAAGGTCTTAGACTCGTACTCTGGCCTACTGGTTAAGGTCTTAACTCTTACTCTGGCCTAATAGCTCAGGTCTTAGACTCGTACTCTGGCCTAATAGCTTAGGTCTTAGACTTGTACTCTGGCCTACAGGTTAAAGTCTTAACTCTTACTCTGGCCTAATAGCTAAGGTCTTAACTCTTACTCTGGCCTAATAGCTAAGGTCTTAACTCCTACTCTGGCCCAATAGCTAAGGTCTTAGACTCGTACTCTGGCCTACAGGTTAAGGTATTAACTCTTACTCTGGCCTACTGGCCTAATGGTTAAGGTCTTAACTCTTACTCAGGCCTACTGGTTAAGGTCTTAACTCTTACTCTGGCCTAATAGCTAAGGTCTTAGACTAGTACTCTGGCCTACTGGTTAAGGTCTTAACTCTTACTCTGGCCTACTGGTTAAGGTCTTAACTCTTACTCTGGCCTTATAGCTAAGGTCTTAGACTCGTACTCTGGCCTACAGGTTAAGGTCTTAACTCTTACTCTGGCCTAATAGCTCAGGTCTTAGACTCGTACTCTGGCCTAATAGCTTAGGTCTTAGACTTGTACTCTGGCCTACAGGTTAAAGTCTTAACTCTTACTCTGGCCTAATAGCTAAGGTCTTAACTCTTACTCTGGCCTAATAGCTAAGGTCTTAACTCCTACTCTGGCCCAATAGCTAAGGTCTTAGACTCGTACTCTGGCCTAATGGTTAAGGTCTTAACTCTTACTCTGGCCTAATAGCTAAGGTCTTAGACTCGTACTCTGGCCTACAGGTTAAGGTCTTAACTCTTACTCTTCCCTACTGGTTAAAGTCTTAACTCTTACTCTGGCCTAATGGTTAAGGTCTTAACTCTTAAACTGGCCTAATAGCTAAGGTCTTAGACTCGTACTCTTGCCTAATAGCTACGGTCTTAACTCTTACTCTGGCCTAATAGCTAAGGTCTTAGACTCGTACTCTGGCCTAATAGCTAATGTCTTAGACTTGTACTCTGGCCTACTGGTTAAGGTCTTAACTCTTACTCTGGCCTAATAGCAAAGGTCTTAGACTCGTACTCTGGCCTACTGGTTAAAGTCTTAACTCTTACTCTGGCCTACTGGTTAAGATCTTAACACTTACTCTGGCCTAATAGCTAAGGTCTTAGACTCGTACTCTGGCATACTGGTTAAGCTCTTAACTCTTACTCTGGCCTAATAGATAAGGTCTTAGACTCGTACTCTGGCCTAATGGTTAAGGTCTTAACTCTTACTCTGGCCTACTGGTTAAGGTCTTAACTCTTACTCTGGCCTACTAGTTAAGGTCTTAACTCTTACTCTGGCCTAATAGCTAAGGTCTTAGACTCGTACTCTGGCCTAATGGTTAAGGTCTTAACTCTTACTCTGGCCTACTGGTTAAGGTCTTAACTCTTACTCTGGCCTAATAACTAAGGTCTTAGACTCGTACTCTGGCTTACTGGTTAAGGTCTTAACTCTTACTCTGGCCTACTGGTTAAGGTCTTAACTCTAACTCTGGCCTAATAGCTAAGGTCTTAACTCTTACTCTGGCCTAATAGCTACGGTCTTAGACTTGTACTATGGCCTACTGGTTAAGGTCTTAACTCTTACTCTGGCCTACTGGTTAAGGTCTTAACTCTTACTCTGGCCTAATAGCTAAGGTCTTAACTCTTACTCTGGCCTAATAGCTAAGGTCTTAGACTCGTACTCTGGCCTACTAGTTAAGGTCTTAACTCTTACTCTGGCCTACTGGTTAAGGTCTTAACTCTTACTCTGGCCTAATAGCTAAGGTCTCAGACGTGTACTCTGGCCTACTGGTTATGGTCTTAACTCTTACTCTGGCCTAATAGCTAAGGTCTTAGACTCGTACTCTGGTCTAATAGCTAAGGTCTTAGACTCGTACTCTGGCCTACAGGTTAAGGTCTTAACTCTTACTCTGGCCTAATAGCTAAGGTCTTAACTCTTACTCTGGCCTAATAGCTAAGGTCTTAACTCTTACTCTGGCTCAATATCTAAGGTCTTAGACTTGTACTATGGCCTACAGGTTAAGGTCTTAACTCTTATTCTGGCCTACTGGCCTAATGGTTAAGGTCTTAACTCTTACTCAGGCCTACTGGTTAAGGTCTTAAATCTTACTCTGGCCTAATAGCTAAGGTCTTAGACTCGTACTCTGGCCTACTGGTTAAGGTCTTAACTCTTACTCTGGCCTACTGGTTAAGGTCTTAACTCCTACTCTGGCCTTATAGCTAAGGTCTTAGACTCGTACTCTGGCCTACTGGTTAAGGTCTTAACTCTTACTCTGGCCTAATAGCTCAGGTCTTAGACTCGTACTCTGGCCTAATAGCTTAGGTCTTAGACTTGTACTCTGGCCTACAGGTTAAAGTCTTAACTCTTACTCTGGCCTAATAGCTAATGTCTTAACTCCTACTCTGGCCCAATAGCTAAGGTCTTAGACTCGTACTCTGGCCTAATGGTTAAGGTCTTAACTCTTACTCTGGCCTAATAGCTAAGGTCTTAGACTTGTACTCTGGCCTACAGGTTAAGGTCTTAACTCTTACTCTTTCCTACTGGTTAAAGTCTTAACTCTTACTCTGGCCTAATGGTTAAGGTCTTAACTCTTAAACTGGCCTAATAGCTAAGGTCTTAGACTCGTACTCTGGCCTAATAGCTACGGTCTTAACTCTTACTCTGGCCTAATAGCTAAGGTCTTAGACTCGTACTCTGGCCTAATAGCTAAGGTCTTAGACTTAGACTCTGGCCTACAGGTTAAGGTCTTAACTCTTACTCTGGCTTACAGGTTAACGTCTTTACTCTTACTCTGGCCTAGTGGTTAAGGTCTTAACTCTTACTCTGGCCTAATAGCTAAGGTCTTAGACTCGTACTTTGGCCTAATGGTTAAGGTTTTAACTCTTACTCTGTCCTAATAGCTAAGGTCTTAATTCTTACTCTGGCCTACTGGTTAAGGTCTTAACTCTTACTCTGGCCTAATAGCTAAGGTCTTAGACTCATACTCTGGCCTAATGGTTAAGGTTTTAACTCTTACTCTGTCGTAATAGCTAAGGTCTTAACTCTTACTCTGGCCTAATAGCTAAGGTGTTAGACTCGTACTATGGCCTACAGGTTAAGGTCTTAACTCTTACTCTGGCTTACAGGTTAACGTCTTTACTCTTACTCTGGCCTAGTGGTTAAGGTCTTAACTCTTACTCTGGCCTAATAGCTAAGGTCTTAGACTCGTACTTTGGCCTAATGGTTAAGGTCTTAACTCTTACTCTGGCCTAGTGGTTAAGGTCTTAACTCTTACTCTGGCCTAATAGCTAAGGTCTTAGACTCGTACTCTGGCCTATTGGTTAAGATCTTAACTCTTACTCTGGCCTACTGGATAAGGTCTTAACTCTTACTCTGGCCTAATAGCAAAGGTCTTAGACTCGTACTCTGGCCTAGTGGTTAAAGTCTTAACTCTTACTCTGGCCTACTGGTTAAGATCTTAACACTTACTCTGGCCTAATAGCTAAGGTCTTAGACTCGTACTCTGGCCTAATGGTTAAGATCTTAACTCTTACTCTGGCCTACTGGTTAAGGTCTTAACTCTTACTCTGGCCTAATAGCTAAGGTCTTAGACTCGTACTCTGGCCTAATGGTTAAGGTCTTAACTCTTACTCTGGCCTAATGGGTAAGGTCTTAACTCTTACTCTGGCCTAATAGCTAAGGTCTTAACTCTTACTCTGGCCTAATAGCTAAGGTCTTAACTCTTACTCTGGCTCAATATCTAAGGTCTTAGACTCGTACTATGGCCTACAGGTTAAGGTCTTAACTCTTACTCTGGCCTACTGGCCTAATGGTTAAGGTCTTAACTCTTACTCAGGCCTACTGGTTAAGGTCTTAAATCTTACTCTGGCCTAATAGCTAAGGTCTTAGACTCGTACTCTGTCCTACTGGTTAAGGTCTTAACTCTTACTCTGGCCTACTGGTTAAGGTCTTAACTCCTACTCTGGTCTAATAGCAAAGGTCTTAGACTCGTACTCTGGCCTACTGGTTAAAGTCTTAACTCTTACTCTGGCCTACTGGTTAAGATCTTAACGCTTACTCTGGCCTAATAGCTAAGGTCTTAGACTCGTACTCTGGCATACTGGTTAAGCTCTTAACTCTTACTCTGGCCTAATAGATAAGGTCTTAGACTCGTTCTCTGGCCTAATGGTTAAGGTCTTAACTCTTACTCTGGCCTACTGGTTAAGGTCTTAACTCTTACTCTGGCCTACTAGTTAAGGTCTTAACTCTTACTCTGGCCTAATAGCTAAGGTCTTAGACTCGTACTCTGGCCTAATGGTTAAGGTCTTAACTCTTACTCTGGCCTACTGGTTAAGGTCTTAACTCTTACTCTGGCCTAATAACTAAGGTCTTAGACTTGTACTCTGGCTTACTGGTTAAGGTCTTAACTCTTACTCTGGCCTACTGGTTAAGGTCTTAACTCTAACTCTGGCCTAATAGCTAAGGTCTTAACTCTTACTCTGGCCTAATAGCTACGGTCTTAGACTTGTACTCTGGCCTACTGGTTAAGGTCTTACCTCTTACTCTGGCCTACTGGTTAATGTCTTAACTCTTACTCTGGCCTAATAGCCAAGGTCTTAACTCTTACTCTGGCCTAATAGCTAAGGTCTTAGACTTGTACTATGGCCTACTGGTTAAGGTCTTAACTCTTACTCTGGCCTACTGGTTAAGGTCTTAACTCTTACTCTGGCCTAATAGCTAAGGTCTTAACTCTTACTCTGGCCTTATAGCTAAGGTCTTAGACTCGTACTCTGGCCTACTGGTTAAGGTCTTAACTCTTACTCTGGCCTAATAGCTCAGGTCTTAGACTCGTACTCTGGCCTAATAGCTTAGGTCTTAGACTTGTACTCTGGCCTACAGGTTAAAGTCTTAACTCTTACTCTGGCCTAATAGCTAATGTCTTAACTCTTACTCTGGCCTAATAGCTAAGGTCTTAACTCCTACTCTGGCCCAATAGCTAAGGTCTTAACTCTTACTCTGGCCTAATAGCTAAGGTCTTAACTCTTACTCTGGACTAATAGCTAAGGTCTTAACTCTTACTCTGGCTCAATAGCTAAGGTCTTAGACTCGTACTATGGCCTACAGGTTAAGGTCTTAACTCTTACTCTGGCCTACTGGCCTAATGGTTAAGGTCTTAACTCTTACTCAGGCCTACTGGTTAAGGTCTTAACTCTTACTCTGGCCTAATAGCTAAGGTCTTAGACTCGTACTCTGGCCTACTGGTTAAGGTCTTAACTCTTACTCTGGCCTACTGGTTAAGGTCTTAACTCTTACTCTGGCCTAATAGCTAAGGTCTTAGACTCGTACTCTGGCCTACAGGTTAAGGTCCTAACTCTTACTCTTTCATAGTGGTTAAAGTCTTAACTCTTACTCTGGCCTAATGGTTAAGGTCTTAACTCTTAAACTGGCCTAATAGCTAAGGTCTTAGACTCGTACTCTGGCCTAATAGCTACGGTCTTAACTCTTACTCTGGCCTAATAGCTAAGGTCTTAGACTCATACTCTGGCCTAATAGCTAAAGTCTTAGACTTAGACTCTGGCCTACAGGGTAAGGTCTTAACTCTTACTCTGGCTTACAGGTTAATGTCTTTACTCTTACTCTGGCCTAGTGGTTAAGGTCTTAACTCTTACTCTGGCCTAATAGCTAAGGTCTTAACTCTTACTCTGGCCTAATAGCTAAGGTCTTAACTCTTACTCTGGCTCAATATCTAAGGTCTTAGACTTGTACTATGGCCTACAGGTTAAGGTCTTAACTCTTATTCTGGCCTACTGGCCTAATGGTTAAGGTCTTAACTCTTACTCAGGCCTACTGGTTAAGGTCTTAAATCTTACTCTGGCCTAATAGCTAAGGTCTTAGACTCGTACTCTGGCCTACTGGTTAAGGTCTTAACTCTTACTCTGGCCTACTGGTTAAGGTCTTAACTCCTACTCTGGCCTTATAGCTAAGGTCTTAGACTCGTACTCTGGCCTACTGGTTAAGGTCTTAACTCTTACTCTGGCCTAATAGCTCAGGTCTTAGACTCGTACTCTGGCCTAATAGCTTAGGTCTTAGACTTGTACTCTGGCCTACAGGTTAAAGTCTTAACTCTTACTCTGGCCTAATAGCTAATGTCTTAACTCCTACTCTGGCCCAATAGCTAAGGTCTTAGACTCGTACTCTGGCCTAATGGTTAAGGTCTTAACTCTTACTCTGGCCTAATAGCTAAGGTCTTAGACTTGTACTCTGGCCTACAGGTTAAGGTCTTAACTCTTACTCTTTCCTACTGGTTAAAGTCTTAACTCTTACTCTGGCCTAATGGTTAAGGTCTTAACTCTTAAACTGGCCTAATAGCTAAGGTCTTAGACTCGTACTCTGGCCTAATAGCTACGGTCTTAACTCTTACTCTGGCCTAATAGCTAAGGTCTTAGACTCGTACTCTGGCCTAATAGCTAAGGTCTTAGACTTAGACTCTGGCCTACAGGTTAAGGTCTTAACTCTTACTCTGGCTTACAGGTTAACGTCTTTACTCTTACTCTGGCCTAGTGGTTAAGGTCTTAACTCTTACTCTGGCCTAATAGCTAAGGTCTTAGACTCGTACTTTGGCCTAATGGTTAAGGTTTTAACTCTTACTCTGTCCTAATAGCTAAGGTCTTAATTCTTACTCTGGCCTACTGGTTAAGGTCTTAACTCTTACTCTGGCCTAATAGCTAAGGTCTTAGACTCATACTCTGGCCTAATGGTTAAGGTTTTAACTCTTACTCTGTCGTAATAGCTAAGGTCTTAACTCTTACTCTGGCCTAATAGCTAAGGTGTTAGACTCGTACTATGGCCTACAGGTTAAGGTCTTAACTCTTACTCTGGCTTACAGGTTAACGTCTTTACTCTTACTCTGGCCTAGTGGTTAAGGTCTTAACTCTTACTCTGGCCTAATAGCTAAGGTCTTAGACTCGTACTTTGGCCTAATGGTTAAGGTCTTAACTCTTACTCTGGCCTAGTGGTTAAGGTCTTAACTCTTACTCTGGCCTAATAGCTAAGGTCTTAGACTCGTACTCTGGCCTATTGGTTAAGATCTTAACTCTTACTCTGGCCTACTGGTTAAGGTCTTAACTCTTACTCTGGCCTAATAGCAAAGGTCTTAGACTCGTACTCTGGCCTAGTGGTTAAAGTCTTAACTCTTACTCTGGCCTACTGGTTAAGATCTTAACACTTACTCTGGCCTAATAGCTAAGGTCTTAGACTCGTACTCTGGCCTAATGGTTAAGATCTTAACTCTTACTCTGGCCTACTGGTTAAGGTCTTAACTCTTACTCTGGCCTAATAGCTAAGGTCTTAGACTCGTACTCTGGCCTAATGGTTAAGGTCTTAACTCTTACTCTGGCCTACTGGGTAAGGTCTTAACTCTTACTCTGGCCTAATAGCTAAGGTCTTAACTCTTACTCTGGCCTAATAGCTAAGGTCTTAACTCTTACTCTGGCTCAATATCTAAGGTCTTAGACTCGTACTATGGCCTACAGGTTAAGGTCTTAACTCTTACTCTGGCCTACTGGCCTAATGGTTAAGGTCTTAACTCTTACTCAGGCCTACTGGTTAAGGTCTTAAATCTTACTCTGGCCTAATAGCTAAGGTCTTAGACTCGTACTCTGTCCTACTGGTTAAGGTCTTAACTCTTACTCTGGCCTACTGGTTAAGGTCTTAACTCCTACTCTGGTCTAATAGCAAAGGTCTTAGACTCGTACTCTGGCCTACTGGTTAAAGTCTTAACTCTTACTCTGGCCTACTGGTTAAGATCTTAACGCTTACTCTGGCCTAATAGCTAAGGTCTTAGACTCGTACTCTGGCATACTGGTTAAGCTCTTAACTCTTACTCTGGCCTAATAGATAAGGTCTTAGACTCGTTCTCTGGCCTAATGGTTAAGGTCTTAACTCTTACTCTGGCCTACTGGTTAAGGTCTTAACTCTTACTCTGGCCTACTAGTTAAGGTCTTAACTCTTACTCTGGCCTAATAGCTAAGGTCTTAGACTCGTACTCTGGCCTAATGGTTAAGGTCTTAACTCTTACTCTGGCCTACTGGTTAAGGTCTTAACTCTTACTCTGGCCTAATAACTAAGGTCTTAGACTTGTACTCTGGCTTACTGGTTAAGGTCTTAACTCTTACTCTGGCCTACTGGTTAAGGTCTTAACTCTAACTCTGGCCTAATAGCCAAGGTCTTAACTCTTACTCTGGCCTAATAGCTAAGGTCTTAGACTTGTACTATGGCCTACTGGTTAAGGTCTTAACTCTTACTCTGGCCTACTGGTTAAGGTCTTAACTCTTACTCTGGCCTAATAGCTAAGGTCTTAACTCTTACTCTGGCCTTATAGCTAAGGTCTTAGACTCGTACTCTGGCCTACTGGTTAAGGTCTTAACTCTTACTCTGGCCTAATAGCTCAGGTCTTAGACTCGTACTCTGGCCTAATAGCTTAGGTCTTAGACTTGTACTCTGGCCTACAGGTTAAAGTCTTAACTCTTACTCTGGCCTAATAGCTAATGTCTTAACTCTTACTCTGGCCTAATAGCTAAGGTCTTAACTCCTACTCTGGCCCAATAGCTAAGGTCTTAACTCTTACTCTGGCCTAATAGCTAAGGTCTTAACTCTTACTCTGGACTAATAGCTAAGGTCTTAACTCTTACTCTGGCTCAATAGCTAAGGTCTTAGACTCGTACTATGGCCTACAGGTTAAGGTCTTAACTCTTACTCTGGCCTACTGGCCTAATGGTTAAGGTCTTAACTCTTACTCAGGCCTACTGGTTAAGGTCTTAACTCTTACTCTGGCCTAATAGCTAAGGTCTTAGACTCGTACTCTGGCCTACTGGTTAAGGTCTTAACTCTTACTCTGGCCTACTGGTTAAGGTCTTAACTCTTACTCTGGCCTAATAGCTAAGGTCTTAGACTCGTACTCTGGCCTACAGGTTAAGGTCCTAACTCTTACTCTTTCCTAGTGGTTAAAGTCTTAACTCTTACTCTGGCCTAATGGTTAAGGTCTTAACTCTTAAACTGGCCTAATAGCTAAGGTCTTAGACTCGTACTCTGGCCTAATAGCTACGGTCTTAACTCTTACTCTGGCCTAATAGCTAAGGTCTTAGACTCATACTCTGGCCTAATAGCTAAAGTCTTAGACTTAGACTCTGGCCTACAGGGTAAGGTCTTAACTCTTACTCTGGCTTACAGGTTAATGTCTTTACTCTTACTCTGGCCTAGTGGTTAAGGTCTTAACTCTTACTCTGGCCTAATAGCTAAGGTCTTAGACTCGTACTTTGGCCTAATGGTTAAGGTTTTAACTCTTACTCTGTCCTAATAGCTAAGGTCTTAATTCTTACTCTGGTCTACTGGTTAAGGTCTTAACTCTTACTCTGGCCTAATAGCTAAGGTCTTAGACTCATACTCTGGCCTAATGGTTAAGGTTTTAACTCTTACTCTGTCGTAATAGCTAAGGTCTTAACTCTTACTCTGGCCTAATAGCTAAGGTGTTAGACTCGTACTATGGCCTACTGGTTAAGGTCTTAACTCTTACTCTGGCTTACAGGTTAACGTCTTTACTCTTACTCTGGCCTAGTGGTTAAGGTCTTAACTCTTACTCTGGCCTAATAGCTAAGGTCTTAGACTCGTACTTTGGCCTAATGGTTAAGGTCTTAACTCTTACTCTGGCCTACTGGTTAAGGTCTTAACTCTTACTCTGGCCTAATAGCTAAGGTCTTAGACTCGTACTCTGGCCTACTGGTTAAGATCTTAACTCTTACTCTGGCCTACTGGTTAAGGTCTTAACTCTTACTCTGGCCTAATAGCAAAGGTCTTAGACTCGTACTCTGGCCTACTGGTTAAAGTCTTAACTCTTACTCTGGCCTACTGGTTAAGATCTTAACACTTACTCTGGCCTAATAGCTAAGGTCTTAGACTCGTACTCTGGCATACTTGTTAAGCTCTTAACTCTTACTCTGGCCTAATAGATAAGGTCTTAGACTCGTACTCTGGCCTAATGGTTAAGGTCTTAACACTTACTCTGGCCCACTGGTTAAGGTCTTAACTCTTACTCTGGCCTACTAGTTAAGGTCTTAACTCTTACTCTGGCCTAATAGCTAAGGTCTTAGACTCGTACTCTGGCCTAATGGTTAAGGTCTTAACTCTTACTCTGGCCTAATAGCTAAGGTCTTAGACTCGTACTCTGGCCTACAGGTTAAGGTCTTAACTCTTACTCTTTCCTACTGGTTAAAGTCTTAACTCTTACTCTGGCCTAATGGTTAAGGTCTTAACTCTTAAACTGGCCTAATAGCTAAGGTCTTAGACTTATACTCTGGCCTAATAGCTACGGTCTTAACTCTTACTCTGGCCTAATAGCTAAGGTCTTAGACTCATACTCTGGCCTAATAGCTAAGGTCTTAGACTTAGACTCTGGCCTACAGGGTAAGGTCTTAACTCTTACTCTGGCTTACAGGTTAACGTCTTTACTCTTACTCTGGCCTAGTGGTTAAGGTCTTAACTCTTACTCTGGCCTAATAGCTAAGGTCTTAGACTCGTACTTTGGCCTAATGGTTAAGGTTTTAACTCTTACTCTGTCCTAATAGCTAAGGTCTTAATTCTTACTCTGGTCTACTGGTTAAGGTCTTAACTCTTACTCTGGCCTAATAGCTAAGGTCTTAGACTCATACTCTGGCCTAATGGTTAAGGTTTTAACTCTTACTCTGTCGTAATAGCTAAGGTCTTAACTCTTACTCTGGCCTAATAGCTAAGGTGTTAGACTCGTACTATGGCCTACAGGTTAAGGTCTTAACTCTTACTCTGGCTTACAGGTTAACGTCTTTACTCTTACTCTGGCCTAGTGGTTAAGGTCTTAACTCTTACTCTGGCCTAATAGCTAAGGTCTTAGACTCGTACTTTGGCCTAATGGTTAAGGTCTTAACTCTTACTCTGGCCTACTGGTTAAGGTCTTAACTCTTACTCTGGCCTAATAGCTAAGGTCTTAGACTCGTACTCTGGCCTACTGGTTAAGATCTTAACTCTTACTCTGGCCTACTGGTTAAGGTCTTAACTCTTACTCTGGCCTAATAGCAAAGGTCTTAGACTCGTACTCTGGCCTACTGGTTAAAGTCTTAACTCTTACTCTGGCCTACTGGTTAAGATCTTAACACTTACTCTGGCCTAATAGCTAAGGTCTTAGACTCGTACTCTGGCATACTTGTTAAGCTCTTAAGTCTTACTCTGGCCTAATAGATAAGGTCTTAGACTCGTACTCTGGCCTAATGGTTAAGGTCTTAACACTTACTCTGGCCTACTGGTTAAGGTCTTAACTCTTACTCTGGCCTACTAGTTAAGGTCTTAACTCTTACTCTGGCCTAATAGCTAAGGTCTTAGACTCGTACTCTGGCCTAATGGTTAAGGTCTTAACTCTTTTCTGGCCTACTGGTTAAGGTCTTAACTCTTACTCTGGCCTAATAACTAAGGTCTTAGACTCGTACTCTGGCTTACTGGTTAAGGTCTTAACTCTTACTCTGGCCTACTGGTTAAGGTCTTACCTTTTACTCTGGCCTACTGGTTAAGGTCTTAACTCTCACTCTGGCCTAATAGCCAAGGTCTTAACTCTTACTCTGGCCTAATAGCTAAGGTCTTAGACTTGTACTATGGCCTACTGGTTAAGGTCTTAACTCTTACTCTGGCCTACTGGTTAAGGTCTTAACTCTTACTCTGGCCTAATAGCTAAGGTCTTAACTCTTACTCTGGCCTAATAGCTAAGGTCTTAGACTCGTACTCTGGCCTACTAGTTAAGGTCTTAACTCTTACTCTGGCCTACTGGTTAAGGTCTTAACTCTTACTCTGGCCTAAAAGCTAAGGTCTTAGACGTGTACTCTGGCCTACTGGTTATGGTCTTAACTCATACTCTGGCCTAATAGCTAAGGTCTTAGACTCGTACTCTGGTCTAATAGCTACGGTCTTAGACTCGTACTCTGGCCTACAGGTTAAGGTCTTAACTCTTACTCTGGCCTAATAGCTAAGGTCTTAGACTCGTTCTCTGGCCTACTAGTTAAGGTCTTAACTCTTACTCTGGCCTACTGGTTAAGGTCTTAACTCTTACTCTGGCCTAATAGCTAAGGTCTTAGACTCGTACTCTGGCCTACTGGTTATGGTCTTAACTCTTACTCTGGCCTAATAGCTAAGGTCTTAGACTCGTACTCTGGTCTAATAGCTAAGGTTTTAGACTCGTACTCTGGCCTACCGGTTAAGGTCTTAACTCTTACTCTGGCCGAATAGCTAAGGTCTTAACTCTTACTCTGGCCTAATAACTAAGGTCTTAACTCTTACTCTGGCTCAATATCTAAGGTCTTAGACTCGTACTATGGCCTACAGGTTAAGGTCTTAACTCTTACTCTGGCCTACTGGCCTAATGGTTAAGGTCTTAACTCTTACTCAGGCCTACTGGTTAAGGTCTTACATCTTACTCTGGCCTAATAGCTAAGGTCTTAGACTCGTACTCTGGCCTACTGGTTAAGGTCTTAACTCTTACTCTGGCCTACTGGTTAAGGTCTTAACTCCTACTCTGGCCTTATAGCTAAGGTCTTAGACTCGTACTCTGGCCTACTGGTTAAGGTCTTAACTCTTACTCTGGCCTAATAGCTCAGGTCTTAGACTCGTACTCTGGCCTAATAGCTTAGGTCTTAGACTTGTACTCTGGCCTACAGGTTAAAGTCTTAACTCTTACTCTGGCCTAATAGCTAAGGTCTTAACTCTTACTCTGGCCTAATAGCTAAGGTCTTAACTCCTACTCTGGCCCAATAGCTAAGGTCTTAGACTCGTACTCTGGTCTAATGGTTAAGGTCTTAACTCTTACTCTGGCCTAGTAGCTAAGGTCTTAGACTCGTACTCTGGCCTACAGGTTAAGGTCTTAACTCTTACTCTTTCCTACTGGTTAAAGTCTTAACTCTTACTCTGGCCTAATGGTTAAGGTCTTAACTCTTAAACTAGCCTAATAGCGAGGTCTTAGACTCATACTCTGGCCTAATAGCTACAGTCTTAACTCTTACTCTGGCCTAATAGCTAAGGTCTTAGACTCGTACTCTGGCCTAATAGATAAGGTCTTAGACTTAGACTCTGGCCTACTGGTTAAGGTCTTAACTCTTACTCTTGCCTAATAGCTAAGGTCTTAGACTCGTACTCTTGCCTAATAGCTAAGGTCTTAACTCTTACTCTGGCCTAATAGCTAAGGTCTTAGACTCACACTCTGGCCTACTGGTTAAGGTCTTAACTCTTACTCTGGCCTACTGGTTAAGGTCTTAACTCTTACTCTGGCCTAATAGCTAAGGTCTTAGACTTATACTCTGGCCTACTGGTTAAGGTCTTAACTCTTACTCTGGCCTAATAGCTAAGGTCTTAGACTCGTACTCTGGTCTAATAGCTAAGGTCTTAGACTCGTACTCTGGCCTACAGGTTAAGGTCTTAACTCTTACTCTGGCCTAATAGCTAAGGTCTTAACTCTTACTCTGGCCTAATAGCTAAGGTCTTAACTCTTACTCTGGCTCAATAGCTAAGGTCTTAGACTTGTACTATGGCCTACTGGTTAAGGTCTTAACTCTTACTCTGGTCTACTGGTTAAGGTCTTAACTCTTACTCTGGCCTAATAGCTAAGGTCTTAACTCTTCCTCTGGCCTAATAGCTAAGGTCTTAGACTCGTACTCTGGCCTACTGGTTAAGGTCTTAACTCTTACTCTGGCCTACTGGTTAAGGTCTTAACTCTTACTCTGGCCTAATAGCTAAGGTCTTAGACTCGTACTCTGGCTTACTGGTTAAGGTCTTGACTCTTACTCTGGCCTACTGGTTAAGGTCTTAACTCTTACTCTGGCCTAATAGCTAAGGTCTTAACTCTTACTCTGGCCTAATAGCTAATGTCTTAACTCTTACTCTGGCCTAATAGCTACTGTCTTAGACTCGTACTCTGGCCTACTGGTTAAGGTCTTACCTCTTACTCTGGCCTACTGGTTAAGGTCTTAAAACTTACTCTGGCCTAATAGCCAAGGTCTTAACTCTTACTCTGGCCTAATAGCTAAGGTTTTAGACTTGTACTATGGCCTACTGGTTAAGGTCTTAACTCTTACTCTGGCCTACTGGCTAAGGTCTTAACTCTTACTCTGGCCTAATAGCTAAGGTCTTAACTCTGACTCTGGCCTAATAGCTAAGGTCTTAGACTCGTACTCTGGCCTACTAGTTAAGGTCTTAACTCTTACTCTGGCCTACTGGTTAAGGTCTTAACTCTTACTCTGGCCTAATAGCTAAGGTCTTAGACTCGTACTCTGGCCTACTGGTTATGGTCTTAACTCTTACTCTGGCCTAATAGCTAAGGTCTTAGACTCGTACTCTGGTCTAATAGCTAAGGTTTTAGACTCGTACTCTGGCCTACCGGTTAAGGTCTTAACTCTTACTCTGGCCTAATAGCTAAGGTCTTAACTCTTACTCTGGACTAATAGCTAAGGTCTTAACTCTTACTCTGGCTCAATAGCTAAGGTCTTAGACTCGTACTATGGCCTACAGGTTAAGGTCTTAACTCTTACTCTGGCCTACTGGCCTAATGGTTAAGGTCTTAACTCTTACTCAGGCCTACTGGTTAAGGTCTTAACTCTTACTCTGGCCTAATAGCTAAGGTCTTAGACTCGTACTCTGGCCTACTGGTTAAGGTCTTAACTCTTACTCTGGCCTACTGGTTAAGGTCTTAACTCTTACTCTGGCCTTATAGCTAAGGTCTTAGACTCGTACTCTGGCCTACTGGTTAAGGTCTTAACTCTTACTCTGGCCTAATAGCTCAGGTCTTAGACTCGTACTCTGGCCTAATAGCTTAGGTCTTAGACTTGTACTCTGGCCTACAGGTTAAAGTCTTAACTCTTACTCTGGCCTAATAGCTAAGGTCTTAACTCTTACTCTGGCCTAATAGCTAAGGTCTTAACTCCTACTCTGGCCCAATAGCTAAGGTCTTAGACTCGTACTCTGGCCTAATGGTTAAGGTCTTAACTCTTACTCTGGCCTAATAGCTAAGGTCTTAGACTCGTACTCTGGCCTACAGGTTAAGGTCTTAACTCTTACTCTTTCCTACTGGTTAAAGTCTTAACTCTTACTCTGGCCTAATGGTTAAGGTCTTAACTCTTAAACTGGCCTAATAGCTAAGGTCTTAGACTCGTACTCTGGCCTAATAGCTACGGTCTTAACTCTTACTCTGGCCTAATAGCTAAGGTTTTAGACTCGTACTCTGGCCTAATAGCTAATGTCTTAGACTTGTACTCTGGCCTACTGGTTAAGGTCTTAACTCTTACTCTGGCCTAATAGCAAAGGTCTTAGACTCGTACTCTGGCCTACTGGTTAAAGTCTTAACTCTTACTCTGGCCTACTGGTTAAGATCTTAACACTTACTCTGGCCTAATAGCTAAGGTCTTAGACTCGTACTCTGGCATACTGGTTAAGCTCTTAACTCTTACTCTGGCCTAATAGATAAGGTCTTAGACTCGTACTCTGGCCTAATGGTTAAGGTCTTAACTCTTACTCTGGCCTACTGGTTAAGGTCTTAACTCTTACTCTGGCCTACTAGTTAAGGTCTTAACTCTTACTCTGGCCTAATAGCTAAGGTCTTAGACTCGTACTCTGGCCTACTGGTTAAGGTCTTAACTCTTACTCTGGCCTAATAGCTCAGGTCTTAGACTCGTACTCTGGCCTAATAACTAAGGTCTTAGACTCGTACTCTGGCTTACTGGTTAAGGTCTTAACTCTTACTCTGGCCTACTGGTTAAGGTCTTAACTCTAACTCTGGCCTAATAGCTAAGGTCTTAACTCTTACTCTGGCCTAATAGCTACGGTCTTAGACTCGTACTCTGGCCTACTGGTTAAGGTCTTACCTCTTACTCTGGCCTACTGGTTAATGTCTTAACTCTTACTCTGGCCTAATAGCCAAGGTCTTAACTCTTACTCTGGCCTAATAGCTAAGGTCTTAGACTTGTACTATGGCCTACTGGTTAAGGTCTTAACTCTTACTCTGGCCTACTGGTTAAGGTCTTAACTCTTACTCTGGCCTAATAGCTAAGGTCTTAACTCTTACTCTGGCCTAATAGCTAAGGTCTTAGACTCGTACTCTGGCCTACTAGTTAAGGTCTTAACTCTTACTCTGGCCTACTGGTTAAGGTCTTAACTCTTACTCTGGCCTAATAGCTAAGGTCTTAGACGTGTACTCTGGCCTACTGGTTATGGTCTTAACTCTTACTCTGGCCTAATAGCTAAGGTCTTAGACTCGTACTCTGGTCTAATAGCTAAGGTCTTAGACTCGTACTCTGGCCTACAGGTTAAGGTCTTAACTCTTACTCTGGCCTAATAGCTAAGGTCTTAACTCTTACTCTGGCCTAATAGCTAAGGTCTTAACTCTTACTCTGGCTCAATATCTAAGGTCTTAGACTCGTACTATGGCCTACAGGTTAAGGTCTTAACTCTTACTCTGGCCTACTGGCCTAATGGTTAAGGTCTTAACTCTTACTCAGGCCTACTGGTTAAGGTCTTAAATCTTACTCTGGCCTAATAGCTAAGGTCTTAGACTCGTACTCTGGCCTACTGGTTAAGGTCTTAACTCTTACTCTGGCCTACTGGTTAAGGTCTTAACTCCTACTCTGGCCTTATAGCTAAGGTCTTAGACTCGTACTCTGGACTACTGGTTAAGGTCTTAACTCTTACTCTGGCCTAATAGCTCAGGTCTTAGACTCATACTCTGGCCTAATAGCTTAGGTCTTAGACTTGTACTCTGGCCTACAGGTTAAAGTCTTAACTCTTACTCTGGCCTAATAGCTAAGGTCTTAACTCTTACTCTGGCCGAATAGCTAAGGTCTTAACTCTTACTCTGGCCTAATAACTAAGGTCTTAACTCTTACTCTGGCTCAATATCTAAGGTCTTAGACTCGTACTATGGCCTACAGGTTAAGGTCTTAACTCTTACTCTGGCCTACTGGCCTAATGGTTAAGGTCTTAACTCTTACTCAGGCCTACTGGTTAAGGTCTTACATCTTACTCCGGCTTAATAGCTAAGGTCTTAGACTCGTACTCTGGCCTACTGGTTAAGGTCTTAACTCTTACTCTGGCCTACTGGTTAAGGTCTTAACTCCTACTCTGGCCTTATAGCTAAGGTCTTAGACTCGTACTCTGGCCTACTGGTTAAGGTCTTAACTCTTACTCTGGCCTAATATCTCAGGTCTTAGACTCGTACTCTGGCCTAATAGCTTAGGTCTTAGACTTGTACTCTGGCCTACTGGTTAAAGTCTTAACTCTTACTCTGGCCTAATAGCTAAGGTCTTAACTCTTACTCTGGCCTAATAGCTAAGGTCTTAACTCCTACTCTGGCCCAATAGCTAAGGTCTTAGACTCGTACTCTGGTCTAATGGTTAAGGTCTTAACTCTTACTCTGGCCTAGTAGCTAAGGTCTTAGACTCGTACTCTGGCCTACAGGTTAAGGTCTTAACTCTTACTCTTTCCTACTGGTTAAAGTCTTAACTCTTACTCTGGCCTAATGGTTAAGGTCTTAACTCTTAAACTAGCCTAATAGCGAGGTCTTAGACTCGTACTCTGGCCTAATAGCTACAGTCTTAACTCTTACTCTGGCCTAATAGCTAAGGTCTTAGACTCGTACTCTGGCCTAATAGATAAGGTCTTAGACTTAGACTCTGGCCTACTGGTTAAGGTCTTAACTCTTACTCTGGCCTATTAGCTACGGTCTTAGACTCGTACTCTGGCCTACTGGTTAAGGTCTTACCTCTTACTCTGGCCTACTGGTTAATGTCTTAACTCTTACTCTGGCCTAATAGCCAAGGTCTTAACTCTTACTCTGGCCTAATAGCTAAGGTCTTAGACTTGTACTATGGCCTACTGGTTAAGGTCTTAACTCTTACTCTGGCCTACTGGTTAAGGTCTTAACTCTTACTCTGGCCTAATAGCTAAGGTCTTAACTCTTACTCTGGCCTAATAGCTAAGGTCTTAGACTCGTACTCTGGCCTACTAGTTAAGGTCTTAACTCTTACTCTGGCCTACTGGTTAAGGTCTTAACTCTTACTCTGGCCTAATAGCTAAGGTCTTAGACGTGTACTCTGGCCTACTGGTTATGGTCTTAACTCTTACTCTGGCCTAATAGCTAAGGTCTTAGACTCGTACTCTGGTCTAATAGCTAAGGTCTTAGACTCGTACTCTGGCCTACAGGTTAAGGTCTTAACTCTTACTCTGGCCTAATAGCTAAGGTATTAACTCTTACTCTGGCCTAATAGCTAAGGTCTTAACTCTTACTCTGGCTCAATATCTAAGGTCTTAGACTCGTACTATGGCCTACAGGTTAAGGTCTTAACTCTTACTCTGGCCTACTGGCCTAATGGTTAAGGTCTTAACTCTTACTCAGGCCTACTGGTTAAGGTCTTAAATCTTACTCTGGCCTAATAGCTAAGGTCTTAGACTCGTACTCTGGCCTACTGGTTAAGGTCTTAACTCTTACTCTGGCCTACTGGTTAAGGTCTTAACTCCTACTCTGGCCTTATAGCTAAGGTCTTAGACTCGTACTCTGGACTACTGGTTAAGGTCTTAACTCTTACTCTGGCCTAATAGCTCAGGTCTTAGACTCATACTCTGGCCTAATAGCTTAGGTCTTAGACTTGTACTCTGGCCTACAGGTTAAAGTCTTAACTCTTACTCTGGCCTAATAGCTAAGGTCTTAACTCTTACTCTGGCCGAATAGCTAAGGTCTTAACTCTTACTCTGGCCTAATAACTAAGGTCTTAACTCTTACTCTGGCTCAATATCTAAGGTCTTAGACTCGTACTATGGCCTACAGGTTAAGGTCTTAACTCTTACTCTGGCCTACTGGCCTAATGGTTAAGGTCTTAACTCTTACTCAGGCCTACTGGTTAAGGTCTTACATCTTACTCCGGCTTAATAGCTAAGGTCTTAGACTCGTACTCTGGCCTACTGGTTAAGGTCTTAACTCTTACTCTGGCCTACTGGTTAAGGTCTTAACTCCTACTCTGGCCTTATAGCTAAGGTCTTAGACTCGTACTCTGGCCTACTGGTTAAGGTCTTAACTCTTACTCTGGCCTAATAGCTCAGGTCTTAGACTCGTACTCTGGCCTAATAGCTTAGGTCTTAGACTTGTACTCTGGCCTACTGGTTAAAGTCTTAACTCTTACTCTGGCCTAATAGCTAAGGTCTTAACTCTTACTCTGGCCTAATAGCTAAGGTCTTAACTCCTACTCTGGCCCAATAGCTAAGGTCTTAGACTCGTACTCTGGTCTAATGGTTAAGGTCTTAACTCTTACTCTGGCCTAGTAGCGAAGGTCTTAGACTCGTACTCTGGCCTACAGGTTAAGGTCTTAACTCTTACTCTTTCCTACTGGTTAAAGTCTTAACTCTTACTCTGGCCTAATGGTTAAGGTCTTAACTCTTAAACTAGCCTAATAGCGAGGTCTTAGACTCGTACTCTGGCCTAATAGCTACAGTCTTAACTCTTACTCTGGCCTAATAGCTAAGGTCTTAGACTCGTACTCTGGCCTAATAGATAAGGTCTTAGACTTAGACTCTGGCCTACTGGTTAAGGTCTTAACTCTTACTCTTGCCTAATAGCTAAGGTCTTAGACTCGTACTCTTGCCTAATAGCTAAGGTCTTAACTCTTACTCTGGCCTAATAGCTAAGGTCTTAGACTCACACTCTGGCCTACTGGTTAAGGTCTTAACTCTTACTCTGGCCTACTGGTTAAGGTCTTAACTCTTACTCTGGCCTAATAGCTAAGGTCTTAGACTTATACTCTGGCCTACTGGTTAAGGTCTTAACTCTTACTCTGGCCTAATAGCTAAGGTCTCAGACTCGTACTCTGGTCTAATAGCTAAGGTCTTAGACTCGTACTCTGGCCTACAGGTTAAGGTCTTAACTCTTACTCTGGCCTAATAGCTAAGGTCTTAACTCTTACTCTGGCCTAATAGCTAAGGTCTTAACTCTTACTCTGGCTCAATAGCTAAGGTCTTAGACTTGTACTATGGCCTACTGGTTAAGGTCTTAACTCTTACTCTGGTCTACTGGTTAAGGTCTTAACTCTTACTCTGGCCTAATAGCTAAGGTCTTAACTCTTCCTCTGGCCTAATAGCTAAGGTCTTAGACTCGTACTCTGGACTACTGGTTAAGGTCTTAACTCTTACTCTGGCCTACTGGTTAAGGTCTTAACTCTTACTCTGGCCTAATAGCTAAGGTCTTAGACTCGTACTCTGGCTTACTGGTTAAGGTCTTAACTCTTACTCTGGCCTACTGGTTAAGGTCTTAACTCTTACTCTGGCCTAATAGCTAAGGTCTTAACTCTTACTCTGGCCTAATAGCTAATGTCTTAACTCTTACTCTGGCCTAATAGCTACTGTCTTAGACTCGTACTCTGGCCTACTGGTTAAGGTCTTACCTCTTACTCTGGCCTACTGGTTAAGGTCTTAAAACTTACTCTGGCCTAATAGCCAAGGTCTTAACTCTTACTCTGGCCTAATAGCTAAGGTTTTAGACTTGTACTATGGCCTACTGGTTAAGGTCTTAACTCTTACTCTGGCCTACTGGCTAAGGTCTTAACTCTTACTCTGGCCTAATAGCTAAGGTCTTAACTCTTACTCTGGCCTAATAGCTAAGGTCTTAGACTCGTACTCTGGCCTACTAGTTAAGGTCTTAACTCTTACTCTGGCCTACTGGTTAAGGTCTTAACTCTTACTCTGGCCTAATAGCTAAGGTCTTAGACTCGTACTCTGGCCTACTGGTTATGGTCTTAACTCTTACTCTGTCCTAATAGCTAAGGTCTTAGACTCGTACTCTGGTCTAATAGCTAAGGTTTTAGACTCGTACTCTGGCCTACCGGTTAAGGTCTTAACTCTTACTCTGGCCTAATAGCTAAGGTCTTAACTCTTACTCTGGACTAATAGCTAAGGTCTTAACTCTTACTCTGGCTCAATAGCTAAGGTCTTAGACTCGTACTATGGCCTACAGGTTAAGGTCTTAACTCTTACTCTGGCCTACTGGCCTAATGGTTAAGGTCTTAACTCTTACTCAGGCCTACTGGTTAAGGTCTTAACTCTTACTCTGGCCTAATAGCTAAGGTCTTAGACTCGTACTCTGGCCTACTGGTTAAGGTCTTAACTCTTACTCTGGCCTACTGGTTAAGGTCTTAACTCTTACTCTGGCCTTATAGCTAAGGTCTTAGACTCGTACTCTGGCCTACTGGTTAAGGTCTTAACTCTTACTCTGGCCTAATAGCTCAGGTCTTAGACTCGTACTCTGGCCTAATAGCTTAGGTCTTAGACTTGTACTCTGGCCTACAGGTTAAAGTCTTAACTCTTACTCTGGCCTAATAGCTAAGGTCTTAACTCTTACTCTGGCCTAATAGCTAAGGTCTTAACTCCTACTCTGGCCCAATAGCTAAGGTCTTAGACTCGTACTCTGGCCTAATGGTTAAGGTCTTAACTCTTACTCTGGCCTAATAGCTAAGGTCTTAGACTCGTACTCTGGCCTACAGGTTAAGGTCTTAACTCTTGCTCTTTCCTACTGGTTAAAGTCTTAACTCTTACTCTGGCCTAATGGTTAAGGTCTTAACTCTTAAACTGGCCTAATAGCTAAGGTCTTAGACTCGTACTCTGGCCTAATAGCTACGGTCTTAACTCTTACTCTGGTCTAATAGCTAAGGTTTTAGACTCGTACTCTGGCCTAATAGCTAAGGTCTTAGACTTGTACTCTGGCCTACTGGTTAAGGTCTTAACTCTTACTCTGGCCTAATAGCAAAGGTCTTAGACTCGTACTCTGGCCTACTGGTTAAAGTCTTAACTCTTACTCTGGCCTACTGGTTAAGATCTTAACACTTACTCTGGCCTAATAGCTAAGGTCTTAGACTCGTACTCTGGCATACTGGTTAAGCTCTTAACTCTTACTCTGGCCTAATAGATAAGGTCTTAGAGTCGTACTCTGGCCTAATGGTTAAGGTCTTAACTCTTACTCTGGCCTACTGGTTAAGGTCTTAACTCTTACTCTGGCCTACTAGTTAAGGTCTTAACTCTTACTCTGGCCTAATAGCTAAGGTCTTAGACTCGTACTCTGGCCTACTGGTTAAGGTCTTAACTCTTACTCTGGCCTAATAGCTCAGGTCTTAGACTCGTACTCTGGCCTAATAACTAAGGTCTTAGACTCGTACTCTGGCTTACTGGTTAAGGTCTTAACTCTTACTCTGGCCTACTGGTTAAGGTCTTAACTCTAACTCTGGCCTAATAGCTAAGGTCTTAACTCTTACTCTGGCCTAATAGCTACGGTCTTAGACTCGTACTCTGGCCTACTGGTTAAGGTCTTACCTCTTACTCTGGCCTACTGGTTAATGTCTTAACTCTTACTCTGGCCTAATAGCCAAGGTCTTAACTCTTACTCTGGCCTAATAGCTAAGGTCTTAGACTTGTACTATGGCCTACTGGTTAAGGTCTTAACTCTTACTCTGGCCTACTGGTTAAGGTCTTAACTCTTACTCTGGCCTAATAGCTAAGGTCTTAACTCTTACTCTGGCCTAATAGCTAAGGTCTGAGACTCGTACTCTGGCCTACTAGTTAAGGTCTTAACTCTTACTCTGGCCTACTGGTTAAGGTCTTAACTCTTACTCTGGCCTAATAGCTAAGGTCTTAGACGTGTACTCTGGCCTACTGGTTATGGTCTTAACTCTTACTCTGGCCTAATAGCTAAGGTCTTAGACTCGTACTCTGGTCTAATAGCTAAGGTCTTAGACTCGTACTATGGCCTACAGGTTAAGGTCTTAACTCTTACTCTGGCCTAATAGCTAAGGTCTTAACTCTTACTCTGGCCTAATAGCTAAGGTCTTAACTCTTACTCTGGCTCAATATCTAAGGTCTTAGACTCGTACTATGGCCTACAGGTTAAGGTCTTAACTCTTACTCTGGCCTACTGGCCTAATGGTTAAGGTCTTAACTCTTACTCAGGCCTACTGGTTAAGGTCTTAAATCTTACTCTGGCCTAATAGCTAAGATCTTAGACTCGTACTCTGGCCTACTGGTTAAGGTCTTAACTCTTACTCTGGCCTACTGGTTAAGGTCTTAACTCCTACTCTGGCCTTATAGCTAAGGTCTTAGACTCGTACTCTGGACTACTGGTTAAGGTCTTAACTCTTACTCTGGCCTAATAGCTCAGGTCTTAGACTCATACTCTGGCCTAATAGCTTAGGTCTTAGACTTGTACTCTGGCCTACAGGTTAAAGTCTTAACTCTTACTCTGGCCTAATAGCTAATGTCGTAACTCTTACTCTGGCCTAATAGCTAAGGTCTTAACTCCTACTCTGGCCCAATAGCTAAGGTCTTAGACTCGTACTCTGGCCTAATGGTTAAGGTCTTAACTCTTACTCTGGCCTAATAGCTAAGGTCTTAGACTCGTACTCTGGCCTACAGGTTAAGGTCTTAACTCTTACTCTTTCCTACTGGTTAAAGTCTTAACTCTTACTCTGGCCTAATGGTTAAGGTCTTAACTCTTAAACTGGCCTAATAAATAAGGTCTTAGACTCGTACTCTGGCCTAATAGCTACGGTCTTAACTCTTACTCTGGACTAATAGCTAAGGTCTTAGACTCGTACTCTGGCCTAATAGCTAAGGTCTTAGACTTAGACTCTGGCCTACAGGTTAAGGTCTTAACTCTTACTCTGGCTTACAGGTTAACGTCTTTACTCTTACTCTGGCCTAGTGGTTATGGTCTTAACTCTTACTCTGGCCTAATAGCTAAGGTCTTAGACTCGTACTTTGGCCTAATGGTTAAGGTTTTAACTCTTACTCTGTCCTAATAGCTAAGGTCTTAATTCTTACTCTGGCCTACTGGTTAAGGTCTTAACTCTTACTCTGGCCTAATAGCTAAGGTCTTAGACTCATACTCTGGCCTAATGGTTAAGGTTTTAACTCTTACTCTGTCGTAATAGCTAAGGTCTTAACTCTTACTCTGGCCTAATAGCTAAGGTGTTAGACTCGTACTCTGGCCTACAGGTTAAAGTCTTAACTCTTACTCTGGCTTAATAGCTAAGGTCTTAGACTCGTACTCTGGCCTACTGGTTATGGTCTTAACTCTTACTCTGGCCTAATAGCTAAGGTCTTAGACTCGTACTCTGGTCTAATAGCTAAGGTTTTAGACTCGTACTCTGGCCTACAGGTTAAGGTCTTAACTCTTACTCTTTCCTACTGGTTAAAGTCTTAACTCTTACTCTGGCCTAATGGTTAAGGTCTTAACTCTTAAACTAGCCTAATAGCGAGGTCTTAGACTCGTACTCTGGCCTAATAGCTACAGTCTTAACTCTTACTCTGGCCTAATAGCTAAGGTCTTAGACTCGTACTCTGGCCTAATAGATAAGGTCTTAGACTTAGACTCTGGCCTACTGGTTAAGGTCTTAACTCTTACTCTTGCCTAATAGCTAAGGTCTTAGACTCGTACTCTTGCCTAATAGCTAAGGTCTTAACTCTTACTCTGGCCTAATAGCTAAGGTCTTAACTCTTACTCTGGCCTAATAGCTACTGTCTTAGACTCGTACTCTGGCCTACTGGTTAAGGTCTTAACCCTTACTCTGGCCTAATAGCTAAGGTCTTAGACTCGTACTCCGGCCTACTGGTTAAGGTGTTAACTCTTACTCTGGCCTAATAGCTATGGTCTTAACTCTTACTCTGGCCTAATAGCTAAGGTCTTAGACTTGTACTCTGGCCTAATGGTTAAGGTCTTAACTCTTACTCTTGCCTACTGGTTAAGGTCTTAACTCTTACTCTGGCCTACTGGTTAAGGTCTTAACACTTACTCTGAACTAATAGCTAAGGTCTTAGACTCGTACTCTGGCTTAATGGTTAAGGTCTTAACTCTTACTCTGGCCTAATAGCTAAGGTCTTAGACTCGTACTCTGGCCTAATGTTTAAGGTCTTAACTCTTACTCTGGCCTACTGGTTAAGGTCTTAACTCTTACTCTGGCCTAATAACTAAGGTCTTAGACTGGTACTCTGGCCTAATGGTTAAGGTCTTAACTCTTACTCTGGCCTAATAGCTAAGGTCTTAGACTCGTACTTTGGCCTAATGGTTAAGGTCTTAACTCTTACTCTGGCCTAATAGCTAAGGTCTTAGACTCGTACTCTGGCCTAATAGCTAAGGTCTTAACTCTTACTCTGGCCTAATAGCTAAGGTCTTTGACTCGTACTCTGGCCTAATGGTTAAGGTCTTAACTCTTACTCTGGCCTAATATCTAAGGTCTTAGACTCATACTCTGGCCTAATAGCTAAGGTCTTAGACTCGTACTCTGGCCTAATGGTTAAGGTCTTAACTTTTACTCTGGCCTACTGGTTAAGGTCTTAACTCTTACTCTGGCCTGCTGGTTAAGGTCTTAACTCTTACTCTGGCCTAATATCTAAGGTCTTAGACTAGTACTATGGCCTACAGGTTAAGGTCTTGACTCTTACTCTGGCCTACTGGTTTAAGTCTTACCTCTTACTCTGGCCTAATAGCTAAGGTCTTAGACTCGTACTATGCCTAATGGTTAAGGTCTTAACACTTACTCTGGCCTAATAGCTAAGGTCTTAGACTCGTACTCTGGCCTAATAGTTAAGGTCTTAACTCTTACTCTGGCCTAATAGCTAAGGTCTTAAAACTTACTCTGGCCTAATAGCTAATGTCTTAGACTTGTACTATGGCCTAATGGTTAAGGTCTTAACTCTTACTCTGGCCTAATAGCTAAGGTCTTAAAACTTACTCTGGCCTAATAGCTAATGTCTTAGACTTGTACTATGGCCTAATGGTTAAGGTCTTAACTCTTACTCTGGCCTACTGGTTAAGGTCTTAACTCTTACTCTGGCCTGCTGGTTAAGGTCTTAACTCTTACTCTGGCCTAATATCTAAGGTCTTAGACTAGTACTCTGGCCTACAGGTAAAGGTCTTAACTCTTACTCTGGCCTACTGGTTAAGGTCTTAACTCTTACTCTGGCCTAATAGCTAAGGTCTTAGACTCGTACTCCGGCCTACTGGTTAAGGTGTTAACTCTTACTCTGGCCTAATAGCTATGGTCTTAACTCTTACTCTGGCCTAATAGCTAAGGTCTTAGACTTGTACTCTGGCCTAATGGTTAAGGTCTTAACTCTTACTCTTGCCTACTGGTTAAGGTCTTAACTCTTACTCTGGCCTACTGGTTAAGGTCTTAACACTTACTCTGAACTAATAGCTAAGGTCTTAGACTCGTACTCTGGCTTAATGGTTAAGGTCTTAACTCTTACTCTGGCCTAATAGCTAAGGTCTTAATTCTTACTCTGGCCTAATAGCTAAGGTCTTAGACTCGTACTCTGGCCTAATAGTTAAGGTCTTAACTCTTACTCTGGCCTAATAGCTAAGGTCTTAACTCTTACTCAGGCCTAATAGCTAAGGTCTTTGACTCGTACTCTGGCCTAATGGTTAAGGTCTTAACTCTTACTCTGGCCTAATAGCTAAGGTCTTAGACTCGTACTCTGGCCTAATGGTTAAGATCTTAACTATTACTCTGGCCTACTGTTTAAGGTCTTAACACTTACTCTGAACTAATAGCTAAGGTCTTAGACTCGTACTCTGGCTTAATGGTTAAGGTCTTAACTCTTACTCTGGCCTAATAGCTAAGGTCTTAACTTTTAGTCTGGCCTAATAGCTAAGGTCTTAGACTCGTACTCTGGCCTAATGGTTAAGGTCTTAACTCTTACTCTGGCCTAATAGCTAATGTCTTAGACTCGTACTCTGGCCTACTGGTTAAGGTCTTAACTCTTACTCTGGTCTAATAGCTAAGGTCTTAACCCTTACTCTGGCCTAATAGCTAAGGTCTTAGATTCGTACTATGGCCTAATGGTTAAGGTCTTAACTCTTACTCTGGCCTAATAGCTATGGTCTTAACTCTTACTCTGGCCTAATAGCTAAGGTCTTAGACTCGTACTCTGGCCTAATGGTTAAGGTCTTAACTCTTACTCTGGCCTAATAGCTAAGGTCTTAGACTCGTGCTCTGGCCTAATGATTAAGGTTTTAACTCTTACTGTGCCCTACTGGTTAAGGTCTTAACTTTTACTCTGGCCTAATAGCTAAGGTCTTAGACTCGTACTCTGGCCTAATGGTTAAGGTCTTAACTCTTACTCTGGCCTAATAGCTAAGGTCTTAGAATCATACTCTGGCCTAAAGGTTAAGGTCTTAACTCTTATTCTGGCCTAATAGCTAAGGTCTTAATTCTTACTCTGGCCTAATAGCTAAGGTCTTAGACTCGTACTCTGGCCTAATAGTTAAGGTCTTAACTCTTACTCTGGCCTAATAGCTAAGGTCTTAAAACTTACTCTGGCCTAATAGCTAATGTCTTAGACTTGTACTATGGCCTAATGGTTAAGGTCTTAACTCTTACTCTGGCCTACTGGTTAAGGTCTTAACTCTTACTCTGGCCTGCTGGTTAAGGTCTTAACTCTTACTCTGGCCTAATATCTAAGGTCTTAGACTAGTACTATGGCCTACAGGTTAAGGTCTTGACTCTTACTCTGGCCTACTGGTTTAAGTCTTACCTCTTACTCTGGCCTAATAGCTAAGGTCTTAGACTCGTACTATGCCTAATGGTTAAGGTCTTAACACTTACTCTGGCCTAATAGCTAAGGTCTTAGACTCGTACTCTGGCCTAATAGTTAAGGTCTTAACTCTTACTCTGGCCTAATAGCTAAGGTCTTAAAACTTACTCTGGCCTAATAGCTAATGTCTTAGACTTGTACTATGGCCTAATGGTTAAGGTCTTAACTCTTACTCTGGCCTAATAGCTAAGGTCTTAAAACTTACTCTGGCCTAATAGCTAATGTCTTAGACTTGTACTATGGCCTAATGGTTAAGGTCTTAACTCTTACTCTGGCCTACTGGTTAAGGTCTTAACTCTTACTCTGGCCTGCTGGTTAAGGTCTTAACTCTTACTCTGGCCTAATATCTAAGGTCTTAGACTAGTACTCTGGCCTACAGGTAAAGGTCTTAACTCTTACTCTGGCCTACTGGTTAAGGTCTTAACTCTTACTCTGGCCTAATAGCTAAGGTCTTAGACTCGTACTCCGGCCTACTGGTTAAGGTGTTAACTCTTACTCTGGCCTAATAGCTATGGTCTTAACTCTTACTCTGGCCTAATAGCTAAGGTCTTAGACTTGTACTCTGGCCTAATGGTTAAGGTCTTAACTCTTACTCTTGCCTACTGGTTAAGGTCTTAACTCTTACTCTGGCCTACTGGTTAAGGTCTTAACACTTACTCTGAACTAATAGCTAAGGTCTTAGACTCGTACTCTGGCTTAATGGTTAAGGTCTTAACTCTTACTCTGGCCTAATAGCTAAGGTCTTAGACTCGTACTCTGGCCTAATGGTTAAGGTCTTAACACTTACTGTGGCCTAATAGCTAAGGTCTTAACTCTTATTCTGGCCTAATAGCTAAGGCCTTAGACTCGTACTCTGGCCTAAAGGTTAAGGTCTTAACTCTTACTCTGGCCTAATAGCTAAGGTCTTAACTCTTACTCTGGCCTAATAGCTAAGGTCTTAGACTCGTACTCTGGCCTAATGGTTAAGGTCTTAACTCTTACTCTGGGCTAATAGCTAAGGTCTTAGACTCTTACTCTGGCCTAATAGCTAAGGTCTTAACTCTTACTTTGGCCTAATAGCTAAGGTCTTAGACTCGTACTCTGGCCTAATGGTTAAGGTCTTAACTTTTACTCTGGCCTACTGGTTAAGGTCTTAACTCTTACTCTGGCCTACTGGTTAAGGTCTTAACTCTTACTCTGGCCTAATAGCTAAGGTCTTAGGCTCGTACTCTGGCCTAATGGTTAAGGTCTTAACTCTTACTCTGGCCTACTGGTTAAGGTCTTAACTCTTACTCTGGCCTAATATCTAAGGTCTTAGACTAATACTATGGCCTACAGGTTAAGGTCTTAACTCTTACTCTGGCCTACTGGTTTAAGTCTTACCTCTTACTCTGGCCTAATAGCTAAGGTCTTAGACTCGTACTATGGCCTAATGGTTAAGGTCTTAACTCTTACTCTGGCCTAATAGCTAAGGTCTTAACTTTTAGTCTGGCCTAATAGCTAAGGTCTTAGACTCGTACTCTGGCCTAATGGTTATGGTCTTAACTCTTACTCTGGCCTAATAGCTAAGGTCTTAGACTAGTACTATGGCCTATAGGTTAAGGTCTTAACTCTTACTCTGGACTACTGGTTAAAGTCGTAACTCTTACTCTGGCCTAATAGTTAAGGTCTTAGTCTCGTACTATGGCCTAATGGTTAAGGTCTTAACTCTTACTCTGGCCTAATAGTTAAGGTCTTAACTTTTACTCTGGCCTAATAGCTAAGGTCTTAGAATCGTACTCTGGCCGCCTAATGGTTAAGGTCTTAACTCTTACTCTGGCCTAATAGCTAAGGTCTTAGACTCGTGCTCTGGCCTAATGATTAAGGTTTTAACTCTTACTCTGCCCTACTGGTTAAGGTCTTAACTCTTACTCTGGCCTAATAGCTAAGGTCTTAGACTCGTACTCTGGCCTAATGGTTAAGGTCTTAACTCTTACTCTGGCCTAATAGCTAAGGTCTTAGAATCGTACTCTGGCCTAAAGGTTAAGGTTTTAACTCTTACTCTGGCCTAATAGCTAAGGTCTTAATTCTTACTCTGGCCTAATAGCTAAGGTCTTAGACTCGTACTCTGACCTAATAGTTAAGGTCTTAACTCTTACTCTGGCCTAATAGCTAAGGTCTTAACTCTTACTCTGGCTTAATAGCTAAGGTCTTTGACTCGTACTCTGGCCTAATGGTTAAGGTCTTAACTCTTACTCTGGCCTAATAGCTAAGGTCTTAGACTCGTACTCTGGCCTAATGGTTAAGATTTTAACTCTTACTCTGGCCTACTGTTTAAGGTCTTAACACTTACTCTGAACTAATAGCTAAGGTCTTAGACTCGTACTCTGGCTTAATGGTTAAGGTCTTAACTCTTACTCTGGCCTAATAGCTAAGGTCTTAACTTTTAGTCTGGCCTAATAGCTAAGGTCTTAGACTCGTACTCTGGCCTAATGGTTAAGGTCTTAACTCTTACTCTGGCCTAATAGCTAATGTCTTAGGCACGTACTCTGGCCTACTGGTTAAGGTCTTAACTCTTACTCTGGTCTAATAGCTAAGGTCTTAACCCTTCCTCTGGCCTAATAGCTAAGGTCCTAGATTCGTACTATGGCCTAATGGTTAAGGTCTTAACTCTTACTCTGGCCTAATAGCTAAGGTCTTAACTCTTACTCTGGCCTAATAGCTAAGGTCTTAGACTCGTGCTCTGGCCTAATGATTAAGGTCTTAACTCTTACTCTGCCCTACTGGTTAAGGTCTTAACTCTTACTCTGCTAATGTCTTAGATTCGTACTCTGGCCTAATGGGTAAGGTCTTAACTCTTACTCTGGCCTAATAGCTAAGGTCTTAGACTCGTACTCTGGCCTAATGGTTAAGGTCTTAACTTTTACTCTGGCCAACTGGTTAAGGTCTTAACTCTTACTCTGGCCTACTGGTTAAGGTCTTAACTCTTACTCTGGCCTAATAGCTAAGGTCTTAACTCTTACTCTGGCCTAATAGCTAAAGTCTTAGACTTGTACTATGGCCTAATGGTTAAGGTCTTAACTCTTACTCTGGCCTACTGGTTAAGGTCTTAACTCTTACTCTGGCCTGCTGGTTAAGGTCTTAACTCTTACTCTGGCCTAATATCTAAGGTCTTAGACTAGTACTATGGCCTACAGGTTAAGGTCTTAACTCTTACTCTGGCCTACTGGTTTAAGTCTTACCTCTTACTCTGGCCTAATAGCTAAGGTCTTAGACTCGTACTATGCCTAATGGTTAAGGTCTTAACACTTACTCTGGCCTAATAGCTAATGTCTTAACTTTTAGTCTGGCCTAATAGCTAAGGTCTTAGACTCGTACTCTGGCCTAATGGTTAAGGTCTTAACTCTTACATCTGGCCTAATAGCTAAGGTCTTAGACTCATACTCTGGCGTAATAGCTAAGGTCTTAGACTCGTACTCTGGCCTAATAGCTAAGGTCTTAGACTCGTACTCTGGCCTACTGGTTAAGGTCGTAACTCTTACTCTGGCCTAATAGCTAAGGTCTTAGACTCGTATTCTGGCATAATGGTTAAGGTCTTAACTCTTACTCGGGCCTAATAGCTAAGGTCTTAGACTCGTACTCTGGCCTAAGGGTTAAGGTCTTAACACTTACTGTGGCCTAATAGCTAAGGTCTTAACTCTTACTCTGGCCTAATAGCTAAGGTCTTAGACTCGTACTCTGGCCTAATGGTTAAGGTCTTAACTCTTACTCTGGCCTAATAGCTAAGGTCTTAGACTCGTACTCTGGCCTACTGGTTAAGGCCTGAACTCTTACTCTGGCCTAATAGCTAAGGTCTTAGACTCGTACTCTGGCCTAATAGCTAAGGTCTTAGACTCGTACTCTGGCCTACTGGTTAAGGTCTTAATTCTTACTCTGGCCTAATAGCTAAGGTCTTAACTCTTACTCTGGCCTAATAGCAAAGGTCTTAGACTTGTACTATGGCCTAATGGTTAAGGTCTTAACTCTTACTCTGGCCTACTGGTTAAGGTCTTAACTCTTACTCTAGCCTAATAGCTAAGGTCTTAGACTCGTACTCTGGCCTAATGGTTAAGGTCTTAACTCTAACTCTGGCCTAATAGCTAAGGTCTTAACTCTTACTCTGGCCTAATAGCTAAGGTCTTTGACTCGTACTATGGCCTACAGGTTAAGGTCTTAACTCTTAGTCTGGCCTAATGGTTAAGGTCTTAACTCTTACTCTGGCCTAATAGCTAAGGTCTTAGACTCGTACTCTGGCCTAATAGCTAAGGTCTTAGACTCGTACTCTGGCCTAATGGTTAAGGTCTTAACTCTTACTCTGGCCTAATAGCTAAGGTCTTAGACTCGTACTCTGGCCTAATGTTTAAGGTCTTAACTCTTACTCTGGCCTAATAGCTAAGGTCTTAGACTCGTACTCTGGCTTAATAGCTAAGGTCTTAGTCTCGTACTCTGGCCTAATGGTTAAGGTCTTAACTCTTACTCTGGTCTAAAAGCTAAGGTCTTAGACTCGTACTCTGGCCTAATGGTTAAGGTCTTAACTCTTATTCTGGCCTACTGGTTAAGGTCTTAACTCTTACTCTGGCCTAATAGCTAAGGTCTTAGACTCGTACTATGGCCTAATGGTTAAGGTCTTAACTCTTACTCTGGCCTAATAGCTAAGGTCTTAACTTTTACTCTGGCCTAATAGCTAAGGTCTTATACTCGTACTCTGGCCTAATGGTTAAGGTCTTAACTCTTACTCTGGCCTAATAGCTAAGGTCTTAGACTCGTACTATGGCCTACTGGATAAGGTCTTAACTCTTAGTCTGACCTAATGGTTAAGGTCTTAACTCTTACTCTGGGCTAATAGCTAAGGTCTTAGACTCTTACTCTGGCCTAATAGCTAAGGTCTTAACTCTTACTTTGGCCTAATAGCTAAGGTCTTAGACTCGTACTCTGGCCTAATGGTTATGGTCTTAACTTTTACTCTGGCCTACTGGTTAAGGTCTTAACTCTTACTCTGGCCTACTGGTTAAGGTCTTAACCCTTACTCTGGCCTAATAGCTAAGGTCTTAGGCTCGTACTCTGGCCTAATGGTTAAGGTCTTAACTCTTACTCTGGCCTACTGGTTAAGGTCTTAACTCCTACTCTGGCCTGCTGGTTAAGGTCTTAACTCTTACTCTGGCCTAATATCTAAGGTCTTAGACTAGTACTATGGCCTACAGGTTAAGGTCTTAACTCTTACTCTGGCCTACTGGTTTAAGTCTTACCTCTTACTCTGGCCTAATAGCTAAGGTCTTAGACTCGTACTATGGCCTAATGGTTAAGGTCTTAACTCTTACTCTGGCCTAATAGCTAAGGTCTTAACTTTTAGTCTGGCCTAATAGCTAAGGTCTTAGACTCGTACTCTGGCCTAATGGTTATGGTCTTAACTCTTACTCTGGCCTAATAGCTAAGGTCTTAGACTCATACTATGGCCTACAGGTTAAGGTCCTAACTCTTAGTCTGGCCTAATGGTTAAGGTCTTAACTCTTACTCTGGCCTAATAGCTAAGGTCTTAGACTCGTACTCTGGCCTAATAGCTAAGGTCTTAGACTCGTACTCTGGCCTAATAGCTAAGGTCTTAGACTCGTACTCTGGCCTAATGGTTAAGGTCTTAACTCTTACTCTGGCCTAATAGCTAAGGTCTTAGACTCATACTCTGGCCTAATAGCTAAGGTCTTAGACTCGTACTCTGGCCTACTGGTTAAGGTCTTAACTCTTACTCTGGCCTAATAGCTAGGGTCTTAACTCTTACTCTGGCCTAATAGCTAAGGTCTTAGACTTGTACTATGGCCTAATGGTTAAGGTGTTAACTCTTACTCTGGCCTGCTGGTTAAGGTCTTAACTCTTACTCTGGCCTAATAGCTAAGGTCTTAGACTCGTACTCTGGCCTAATAGCTAAGGTCTTAGACTCGTACTCTGGCCTACTGGTTAAGGTCTTAACTCTTAATCTGGCCTAATAGCTAAGGTCTTAACTCTTACTCTGGCCTAATAGCTAAGGTCTTAGACTTGAACTATGGCCTAATGGTTAAGGTGTTAACTCTTACTCTGGCCTACTGGTTAAGGTCTTAACTCTTACTCTAGCCTAATAGCTAAGGTCTTAGACTCATACTCTGGCCTAATGGTTAAGGTCTTAACTCTTACTCTGGCCTACGGGTTAAGGTCTTAACTCTTACTCTGGCCTACTGGTTAAGGTCTTAACTCTTACTCTGGACTAATAGCTTAGGTCTTAGACTCGTACTCTGGCCTAATGGTTAAGGTCTTAACTCTTACTCTGGCCTAATAGCTAAGGTCTTAGACTCGTACTCTGGCCTAATGGTTAAGGTCTTAACTCTTACTCTGGCCTACTGGTTAAGGTCTTAACTCTTACTCTGGCCTGCTGGTTAAGGTCTTAACTCTTACTCTGGCCTAATAGCTAAGGTCTTAGACTAGTACTATGGCCTATAGGTTAAGGTCTTAACTCTTACTCTGGACTACTGTTTAAAGTCGTAACTCTTACTCTGGCCTAATAGCTAAGGTCTTAGTCTCGTACTATGGCCTACAGGTTAAGGTCTTAACTCTTAGTCTGGCCTAATGGGTAAGGTCTTAACTCTTACTCTGGCCTAATAGCTAAGGTCTTAGACTCATACTCTGGCCTAATAGCTAAGGTCTTAGACTCGTACTCTGGCCTAATGGTTAAGGTCTTAACTCTTACTCTGGCCTAATAGCTAAGGTCTTAGACTCGTACTCTGGCCTAATGGTTAAGGTCTTAACTCTAACTCTGGCCTAATAGCTAAGGTCTTAACTCTTACTCTGGCCTAATAGCTAAGGTCTTTGACTCGTACTATGGCCTACAGGTTAAGGTCTTAACTCTTAGTCTGGCCTAATGGTTAAGGTCTTAACTCTTACTCTGGCCTAATAGCTAAGGTCTTAGACTCGTACTCTGGCCTAATAGCTAAGGTCTTAGACTCGTACTCTGGCCTAATGGTTAAGGTCTTAACTCTTACTCTGGCCTAATAGCTAAGGTCTTAGACTCGTACTCTGGCCTAATGTTTAAGGTCTTAACTCTTACTCTGGCCTAATAGCTAAGGTCTTAGACTCGTACTCTGGCCTAATAGCTAAGGTCTTAGTCTCGTACTCTGGCCTAATGGTTAAGGTCTTAACTCTTACTCTGGTCTAAAAGCTAAGGTCTTAGACTCGTACTCTGGCCTAATGGTTAAGGTCTTAACTCTTATTCTGGCCTACTGGTTAAGGTCTTAACACTTACTATGACCTAATAGCTAAGGTCTTAGACTCGTATTCTGGCCTAATGGTTAAGGTCTTAACTCTTACTCTGGCCTGCTGGTTAAGGTCTTAACTCTTACTCTGGCCTAATAGCTAAGGTCTTAGACTAGTACTATGGCCTATAGGTTAAGGTCTTAACTCTTACTCTGGACTACTGGTTAAAGTCGTAACTCTTACTCTGGCCTAATAGCTAAGGTCTTAGTCTCGTACTATGGCCTAATAGCTAAGGTCTTAACTTTTACTCTGGCCTACTAGCTAAGGTCTTAGACTCGTACTATGTCCTACAGGTTAAGGTCTTAACTCTTAGTCTGGCCTAATGGGTAAGGTCTTAACTCTTACTCTGGCCTAATAGCTAAGGTCTTAGACTCATACTCTGGCCTAATAGCTAAGGTCTTAGACTTGTACTCTGGCCTAATGGTTAAGGTCTTAACTCTTACTCTGGCCTAATAGCTAAGGTCTTAGACTCGTACTCTGGCCTAATGGTTAAGGTCTTAACTCTTACTCTGGCCTAATAGCTAAGGTCTTAACTCTTACTCTGGCCTAATAGCTAAGGTCTTTGACTCGTACTATGGCCTACAGGTTAAGGTCTTAACTCTTAGTCTGGCCTAATGGTTAAGGTCTTAACTCTTCCTCTGGCCTAATAGCTAAGGTCTTAGACTCGTACTCTGGCCTAATAGCTAAGGTTTTAGACTCGTACACTGGCCTAATGGTTAAGGTCTTAACTCTTACTCTGGCCTAATAGCTAAGGTCCTAGACTCGTACTCTGGCCTAATGGTTAAGGTCTTAACACTTACTGTGGCCTAATAGCTAAGGTCTTAGACTCTTACTCTGGCCTAATAGCTAAGGTCTTAGTCTCGTAGCCTGGCCTAATGGTTAAGGTCTTAACTCTTACTCTGGCCTAAAAGCTAAGGTCTTAGACTCGTACTCTGGCCTACTGGTTAAGGTCTTAACTCTTACTCTGGCCTAATAGCTAAGGTCTTAGACTCGTACTCTGGCCTAATAGCTAAGGTCTTAGACTCGTACTCTGGCCTACTGGTTAAGGTCTTAATTCTTACTCTGGCCTAATAGCGAAGGTCTTAACTCTTACTCTGGCCTAATAGCAAAGGTCTTAGACTTGTACTATGGCCTAATGGTTAAGGTCTTAACTCTTACTCTGGCCTACTGGTTAAGGTCTTAACTCTTACTCTAGCCTAATAGCTAAGGTCTTAGACTCGTACTCTGGCCTAATGGTTAAGGTCTTAACTTTTGCTCTGTGTGAGAAGTTGGCCTGGCATATGCTGTTCCTAGTTATAGGGACACCTTGCACCAGTCCAATTCGACTCCTATTGATGATAGGTTTAAGACAACCTTTAAAGAAAGCTATCCTAGTGGTAGCTGTGGAGAGCAGCCTTCAGGCTAAGTCTTGAAGGAGTGTTAAGCTTATTGTTTTACCATAATAACCTCTTGAATAACCAAATGAAAGAGTAGCCCACACAGGTATATATATAAAATATATGTATTTATTCTAGACAGAATCCCCCAGTCACTTTATGTGGCTAGTGGCAAAGTTACAATTCAAACAAGCATTTCTAAACACAATAAATAGCACAGAAATCAATGGGCCCCAGGGGGGGACCAAACCATATACTAAAATAGTGGTATAAGAACCACGACAATTCTACAGGCAATGCCTAGGGCATTCAGGATCGCTGGCCCCTTAAGAATCCACCCACAGTTAAGAGGAAGGGGACCCACGGGAGGCGTGTGCAGTGCGAGAAGTTGCTGTCGGGATCGCAATGTTAGCCTATGAAGAATGTCGCGGTTGAATAATTAAGGTTTAAGGACACTTCTAACAACAGTACAAAGTTAAGGCTTGAGACTTAAGGCTTTGGAGAGCCCACCACCACGGAAGTACCAAAGTACCACTGTTACCTGCCCCAGGGAAGCCGGGTGCATAGGTCGATTCTGGTGTCGGGTCGCGGGCTGATTTTCTATGGAAAAGGAGTCCAAACTGCTGCTAGCTGGAAGTGTCGCTGAAGTCGTGAAGATTGAAGTTGAAGAAAAGACAAAGATGAACCTGAAAGCAGAGGGGACAGAGTCTGGGTCACAGCAGAGTGACCAGGGAGCTCACAGGAAGGAGCTCGTGGATGTCGGGTGCTTCAGGTGTGGAAGGTACAGCTGGGCTCTGCAGTCACGGGCTCCGGGAGGCTTCAAGGAAGGCCACTTTCTGGAGGGCGACTGTCCCACGTCGGCTGAGGGTCGCTGCGGTGTTAGTGTCCCGATTGGATCCACTAAGCATTGGCAACCGCAACCCACGCAAGATAAACAAAGCAGCTGCTGGTGCAGACCCACGGGGTCTGAGGGTGCTCTCCTTTGCAGGGAGCGTAGAGCAGGCCTGGAGCAACCAGGGGAACTCTTAGAAAAGAAGATTGTCCTCCGTCAGGGCCCACAAGTCGAGAGACAATGGACCGCGGAAGGCAGCAAAATGGAGTGCGTAAAAGGGCTCCCACGGGCCACCGGAGCGGGCCAGGGAGCTGAGGGTCGGCACAAATGCTGCTTGAAGGTTGGCTCAAGAATGGGCCAAAGCACAACTTCCCCACTGGTCGGGGTCGTGTGCTGGACAAGAGGTGGCCGGTGTCTCGGGGTATGCAGGGATCTCGACACCCACGTGGTCCAGGGTGCTCAGACTTGCTGGGCACGCTCACAGGACGCTGGGATGCACTGGAGACCCACCTCGAGGTTGCTGGAAGGCGTCGAAGGTCGTGAGAGCAACGAAGTTCCAACCGGGTATCTTGTAGTCTTTTAGGTGCCTGCCAAGCAGGGGGATAACTCCTTTATCCCAAGGGAGATTTCTTCAGTCAGCTGGGCAGCAGCTTGTCGAAGGTCAGTTCTGTGAAGTCCTGTACGAATCTAAGGCTCTAGGGCAAAGTTATTCCCATATATCCCCAAGATTAGGGGATGGTCCAAAATAGAGCCTACCAATCAGAGTAGAGGCGGGAAAGGGTGGCTACACCCACTCCCCTTTGTGTGTTTCCCGCCTGGGCGAGGGGCAGGATGCCCCTGAACCGGTTCCAGGCGGTGTATGCAGAATTAGGGCTCTGCAGCTGCCTACGTGCAACTCTGAATGGACTTTTGGTGCACCCACCCTGTTCCAATCCACATATCCTGTCTGGGGAGGTGCTGGCACCTCCCTGCCACAGGAGCCCTATTGTCCAGATGGCGAGGCTGGGGTTTTCCCCAGCAACAGCCAGCCAGAGTCGTGTAGGTGGCGAACAGTAGCCATTTTGTGGTACATGTGCACTTTTAAATTGGTTTCCAAATTCTACCGCTTTTCCCATATCACCCTCCTAGCAAGGGGGAATCGTGCCCCTATGCCCATGGCTGGACTGGGGGTATGATTCCTTCATGTTTGACACCAAACACGATATGGTTCTGTGTAGCCACTCCAAAGTTACAGCGATGACGCAATAACTTATAATGCGGTTAAGAGTATATGGTATGGCTACACTACAAACAACCCAGTAACATTTTTACGAAGGTTGCAGGGAGGCCCTACTCACGTAGGGGTCCCCCCTCACACATACCTCAGCACCCAGCCCTGTAGGATTACCAGGGCCTGCCATAGGGGTGACCTATGAGAGTATATGTGTTGTAATTGTATGGGACATAGGGTACCTACATCCCTGTAAGGGGTGCTAGCACCACCTTACCCAGGCTACAGTAGTGACCTGGTGGTGTCAGTTTGGGTGGCTGTCCCAGGGTGGCACAATAAGTGCTGCAGCCCTGGTAGGCCTACTGGGGGACCCATGCCCTGGGTACCTATGGTACCATCTACAAGGGGCTGGTAGGGCATGCCCAGCATCCAATTATGTTTGTACCTAGAGTACTCACAACAGTTTTAGGGAGAAAGCAGATAGGCTGGGGTCCTGGATAGCAGGATCCCAGCCAGACTAGTAAAAAACCACTTAAATACCAGGCAAAAAGTTGGGGGCAACCATTAGTCAGATTCCACTCTCCTACATAACCCCCCCCCCAAACGAAAGGAGATAAGGCTAACCTTGTCCAGATAAGCCTTTATTTCCTGAGTGGCCATATAAGGAAGAACCTGTACTAACATGGTTGCTCCCTGTGTCATGGTCCACTTGGGAAATCCTACCCCAAGGGGTTCTAGAGTTTCTCCAAAGTCTAGGGAAATTACCTGTATTGGTTTTTGGGTCAGAGGTGGGCTGGTGGGGTGTCTGAGTCTGGAAGTGAGACCCTACTTGGGTTGGTCTCAACCTCCTCAGATCACTGGCCACTATGGAAGCCTTTCTGCCCACGACTGTGTCATATCTGGCCCTAAGAGTCAACCTCTGGCTGCCTACAGCTGGGGGTTGGATCCCTTTGGCTGGAATAGTGGAGGGCACTGGAAGGTTTGGGGCAGCTAGGCCCCAGGTTTCCCTGTGCTCAACAACATCCATTTGAGGGGTGCCTATACCTAGGGGGATCCCTCAGTTTGTAGAGGAATATTCACCTGGCTGAAACTACTCTGCTGGGTGTCCCTAATCTGTTGATGAGGGGGTTCCTCTGGGCAGGGGCCCAATAAGGGTCCACTGACCTCCCTGACCTCTGCAGCCCTGGGCTGACTGAGGCAGGGTAGAGAGGGGCAGGCTGCCTGCTCCAGACTGGGTACCACCTTGGAAGGATCCCCTGCCATCAGAGAGGTGGGCAGGCCAAGCCTGTCCACTTCTGGGGCAGTTACTTCACAAGGGGCAGGGTCAGTTCCCTGAGAAACTGGACCTTTACCTGTAGTCTGGTGGGGGGAAGACTGCTCTTCCTCCCCTATGCTCTCTGTTTGTGTAGAGTGATCCATAGTTTCAGGCTTCACTCTTTCTATTTCCTCCTGGGGTGGAGGTGAGGCCCTCAGGGTCTCATCCACTCTCTCAGGAATTCCTACCATTTTCAAATGGGCCTTGTGGTCAACCTCAGCCCAGGCTGAGATTTCTAGATCATTCCCCAGTAGACAATCTACAGGCAAGTTTGGGGACACTGCCACTCTCTTGGGGCCAGTGACTCCTCCCCAGCTGAGATTTATCACTGCCATGGGATGATCGGTCCTGATTCCATCAATATTGGTCACCTGATAGCTAAACCCAGGTAAAAGCTGATCTAGGGGCACTAGCCTCTTGGTCACCATGGTGACACTGGCCCCTGTGTCCTTATAGGCCACAGCCTTCTGACCATTGATTATTGGTTCTTGTCTGTACCTGCCCAGAATACTGGGGCTCATGGTAAAGTTGGCAAACCCCATGCCACCATCACAGACCATAGTTGCTAATGCAGGGGACCTGGCTAGGCCAGAGTCCACTGGTGTCCCCAAAGAGAACCCAACTAAGTTTTTGGGTGCACTCCCACCACCTGGGGAATTACTACTAGTAGTAACAGGAGGTGTTGGAGCTGGTTTTGGAGGAACATTTTCTTTATTGCCATTCTTAGGACAGCTGGAGTCAGTCTTCCAGTGGCCAGGTTTCTTACACACATGGCAATATGGTTTCTTGGTATTAGAGGAAGTATTTTGGGACCCACCCCCAGCACTGGTTTGTTGGGGCCCTTCAGAGGACTTTTCTTGTTTATCATCCCCACCTTTCTCTTTGGGCTTAGTGGAATCCTTCTTCTGGTCACCAACTTGGTTCTTAGGCCTAATCCTGATTCTGACCCATTTGTCTGCCTTCCTTCCCAATTCTTGGGGAGAGGTCAGATCAGAGTCCACCAGGTGCTGGTGTAAAAGTTGGTTCTGACAATTATTAAGAATCTGCTCCCTCATAATGAGATTATACAATCCTTGATAATCATTAACCTTACTGCCATTTAACAAACCTTCCAGTGCCTTGGTTGCACAATCCACAAAGTCTACCCAATCCTGATTCTGTGCTTTCTGGGTGTCTCTGAACTTAAGTCTGTATTGATCAGTGGTTAAGCCAAACCCATCTATTAAAGCAGCTTTCAGGATATAATAATCATCAGCATCCTCTTCTCTTACAGAGAGGAGCTTGTCTCTCCCTTTATCTGAAAAGGAGAGCCACAGGATTGCTGCCCACTGCTCTACAGGGACCCTCTGTACTCTACAGGCCCTTTCAAGAGCAGATATCCATTTGTGGATATCATCCCCATTCTGATAGGGGGGCACAATCTTGTGGAGGTTCCTATTGTCAGGGACTCTCTCTCTAACTCTAGGGGTTTCATCACTGCCACCAGGGATCTCTAGACCCCACTTTCTTGAAGCTTTCTGAAGCTCCAGGGTTTCCCTGTCTAATGCTAACTGTTCTCTTTTAAGCTCAAGCTTAGCCTGCTCAAATTTGATCAGTCTGCATTTCCTCTCATGAGAGGTTTCTCTTCTCTGAGAAGAGGCAGAGGACCCTTTGGATCCCTTAGAATGGTTGGATCCCACTGAGGGGGATCTGTTCCTTCTTGGACCCACCACTCCCCTTTTAAGGGTGGAGGGAGTGCCTCTTGGGCCATCACCTCCATGCTGTGAGTGGTTTGTTTCTTCCAGGTCAGGATTTTCATCCTCTTCCTGTTCCTCTTCAGATTCCACTCTGGGAGTGTCCTCTTCTGAGGGGTGCCCACCCACTCTGTCCGTCCCTCTGGATCCTATGGACTCCATAAAGTCTGCTATGAGCAGGATCTCTTTGAGACGTTTTGTGTTGGCACCTCTTTCTGTCTTCAGTCTCCTAAGGGTGCACATTTCCCTGAGCTCAGCAAAGGTGAAATTATCATACTTATCTACTGGGACCCTCTGGGGTCCTTCCATAGCCTTAGTGCCACTTGAAGACATGTTTAGTGTAGTGATGTATCTACCTACACTAAGTGTGGCCTACTGAACCCTCTCTTGAGTTGTAGTCAAGGTGTGCTAGACCCTCTACACACAACTCCAAGTTCAGTAGAACTTATTGTATTCTAGCTTGAATTTATATGTACCTTTGGTACCTTGTGGCTTTCACTTTAGAAATTCAATTTGTTATCTGGTAAAACAATGGCAAGCTTGAATCCAACCGCTGCACACCAATGTGAGAAGTTGGCCTGGCATATGCTGTTCCTAGTTATAGGGACACCTTGCACCAGTCCAATTTGACTCCTATTGATGATAGGTTTAAGACAACCTTTAAAGAAAGCTATCCTAGTGGTAGCTGTGGAGAGCAGCCTTCAGGCTAAGTCTTGAAGGAGTGTTAAGCTTATTGTTTTACCATAATAACCTCTTGAATAACCAAATGAAAGAGTAGCCCACACAGGTATATATATAAAATATATGTATTTATTCTAGACAGAATCCCCCAGTCACTTTATGTGGCTAGTGGCAAAGTTACAATTCAAACAAGCATTTCTAAACACAATAAATAGCACAGAAATCAATGGGCCCCAGGGGGGGACCAAACCATATACTAAAATAGTGGTATAAGAACCACGACAATTCTACAGGCAATGCCTAGGGCATTCAGGATCGCTGGCCCCTTAAGAATCCACCCACAGTTAAGAGGAAGGGGACCCACGGGAGGCGTGTGCAGTGCGAGAAGTTGCTGTCGGGATCGCAATGTTAGCCTATGAAGAATGTCGCGGTTGAATAATTAAGGTTTAAGGACACTTCTAACAACAGTACAAAGTTAAGGCTTGAGACTTAAGGCTTTGGAGAGCCCACCACCACGGAAGTACCGAAGTACCACTGTTACCTGCCCCAGGGAAGCCGGGTGCATAGGTCGATTCTGGTGTCGGGTCGCGGGCTGATTTTCTATGGAAAAGGAGTCCAAACTGCTGCTAGCTGGAAGTGTCGCTGAAGTCGTGAAGATTGAAGTTGAAGAAAAGACAAAGATGAACCTGAAAGCAGAGGGGACAGAGTCTGGGTCACAGCAGAGTGACCAGGGAGCTCACAGGAAGGAGCTCGTGGATGTCGGGTGCTTCAGGTGTGGAAGGTACAGCTGGGCTCTGCAGTCACGGGCTCCGGGAGGCTTCAAGGAAGGCCAGCTTCTGGAGGGCGACTGTCCTACGTCGGCTGAGGGTCGCTGCGGTGTTAGTGTCCCGATTGGATCCACTAAGCATTGGCAACCGCAACCCACGCAAGATGAACAAAGCAGCTGCTGGTGCAGACCCACGGGGTCTGAGGGTGCTCTCCTTTGCAGGGAGCGTAGAGCAGGCCTGGAGCAACCAGGGGAACTCTTAGAAAAGAAGATTGTCCTCCGTCAGGGCCCACAAGTCGAGAGACAAGGGACCGCGGAAGGCAGCAAAATGGAGTGCGTAAAAGGGCTCCCACGGGCCACCGGAGCGGGCCAGGGAGCTGAGGGTCGGCACAAATGCTGCTTGAAGGTTGGCTCAAGAATGGGCCAAAGCACAACTTCCCCACTGGTCGGGGTCGTGTGCTGGACAAGAGGTGGCCGGTGTCTCGGGGTATGCGGGGATCTCGACACCCACGTGGTCCAGGGTGCTCAGACTTGCTGGGCACGCTCACAGGACGCTGGGATGCACTGGAGACCCACCTCAAGGTTGCTGGAATGCGTCGAAGGTCATGAGAGCAACGAAGTTCCAACCGGGTATCTTGTAGTCTTTTAGGTGCCTGCCAAGCAGGGGGATAACTCCTTTATCCCAAGGGAGATTTCTTCAGTCAGCTGGGCAGCAGCTCGTCGAAGGTCAGTTCTGTGAAGTCCTGTACGAATCTAAGGCTCTAGGGCAAAGTTATTCCCATATATCCCCAAGATTAGGGGATGGTCCAAAATAGAGCCTACCAATCAGAGTAGAGGCGGGAAAGGGTGGCTACACCCACTCCCCTTTGTGTGTTTCCCGCCTGGGCGAGGGGCAGGATGCCCCTGAACCGGTTCCAGGCGGTGTATGCAGAATTAGGGCTCTGCAGCTGCCTACGTGCAACTCTGAATGGACTTTTGGTGCACCCACCCTGTTCCAATCCACATATCCTGTCTGGGGAGGTGCTGGCACCTCCCTGCCACAGGAGCCCTATTGTCCAGATGGCGAGGCTGGGGTTTTCCCCAGCAACAGCCAGCCAGAGTCGTGTAGGTGGCGAACAGTAGCCATTTTGTGGTACATGTGCACTTTTAAATTGGTTTCCAAATTCTACCGCTTTTCCCATATCACCCTCCTAGCAAGGGGGAATCGTGCCCCTATGCCCATGGCTGGACTGGGGGTATGATTCCTTCATGTTTGACACCAAACACGATATGGTTCTGTGTAGCCACTCCAAAGTTACAGCGATGACGCAATAACTTATAATGCGGTTAAGAGTATATGGTATGGCTACACTACAAACAACCCAGTAACATTTTTACGAAGGTTGCAGGGAGGCCCTACTCACGTAGGGGTCCCCCCTCACACATACCTCAGCACCCAGCCCTGTAGGATTACCAGGGCCTGCCATAGGGGTGACCTATGAGAGTATATGTGTTGTAATTGTATGGGACATAGGGTACCTACATCCCTGTAAGGGGTGCTAGCACCACCTTACCCAGGCTACAGTAGTGACCTGGTGGTGTCAGTTTGGGTGGCTGTCCCAGGGTGGCACAATAAGTGCTGCAGCCCTGGTAGGCCTACTGGGGGACCCATGCCCTGGGTACCTATGGTACCATCTACAAGGGGCTGGTAGGGCATGCCCAGCATCCAATTATGTTTGTACCTAGAGTACTCACAACAGTTTTAGGGAGAAAGCAGATAGGCTGGGGTCCTGGATAGCAGGATCCCAGCCAGACTAGTCAAAAACCACTTAAATACCAGGCAAAAAGTTGGGGGCAACCATTAGTCAGATTCCACTCTCCTACACTCTGGCCTACTGGTTAAGGTCTTAACTCTTACTCTAGCCTAATAGCTAAGGTCTTAGACTCGTACTCTGGCCTAATGGTTAAGGTCTTAACTCTTGCTCTGGCCTACTGGTTAAGGTCTTAACTCTTACTCTAGCCTAATAGCTAAGGTCTTAGACTCGTACTCTGGCCTACTGGTTAAGGTCTTAACTCTTACTCTGGACTAATAGCTAAGGTCTTAGACTCGTACTCTGGCCTAATGGTTAAGGTCTTGACTTTTACTCTGGCCTAATAGCTAAGGTCTTAACTCTCATTCTGGCCTGCTGGTTAAGGTCTTAACTCTTACTCTGGCCTAATAGCTAAGGTCTTAGACTAGTACTATGGCCTATAGGTTAAGGTCTTAACTCTTACTCTGGACTACTGGTTGAAGTCGTAACTCTTACTCTGGCCTAATAGCTAAGGTCTTAGTCTCGTACTATGGCCTAATGGTTAAGGTCTTAACTCTTAGTCTGGCCTAATGGGTAAGGTCTTAACTCTTACTCTGGCCTAATAGCTAAGGTCTTAGACTCGTACTCTGGCCTAATAGCTAAGGTCTTAGACTCGTACTCTGGCCTAATAGCTAAGGTCTTAGACTCGTACTCTGGCCTAATGGTTAAGGTCTTAACTCTTACACTGGCCTAATAGCTAAGGTCTTAACTCTTACTCTGGCCTAATAGCTAAGGTCTTAGACTCGTACTATGGCCTAATGGTTAAGGTCTTAACTCTTACTCTGGCCTAATAGCTAAGGTCTAAACTTTTACTTTGGCCTAATAGCTAAGGTCTTAGACTCTTACTCTGGCCTAATGGTTAAGGTCTTAACTCTTACTCTGGCCTAATAGCTAAGTTCTTAGACTCATACTCTGGCCTAATAGCTAAGGTCTTAGACTCGTACTCTGGCCTAATGGTTAAGGTCTTAACTCTTACTCTGGCCTACAGGTAACGGTCTTAACTCTTACTCTGGCCTACTGGTTAAGGTCTTAACTCTTACTCTGGCCTAATAGCTAAGGTCTTAGACTCGTACTCCGGCCTACTGGTTAAGGTCATAACTCTTAGTCTGGCCTTATGGTTAAGGTCTTAACTCTTACTCTGGGCTAATAGCTAAGGTCTTAGACTCGTACTCTGGCCTAATGGTTAAGGTCTTAACTCTTACTCTTGCCTACAGGTAAAGGTCTTAACTCTTACTCTGGCCTACTGGTTAAGGTATTAACTCTTACTCTGGCCTAATAGCTAAGGTCTTAGACTCGTACTCCGGCCTACTGGTTAAGGTCTTAACTCTTACTCTGGCCTAATAGCTAAGGTCTTAACTCTTACTCTGGCCTAATAGCTAAGGTCTTAGACTCGTACTCTGGCCTAATGGTTAAGGTCTTAACTCTTACTCTGGCCTACTGGTTAAGGTCTTAACTCTTACTCTGGCCTACTGGTTAAGGTCTTAACACTTACTCTGAACTAATAGCTAAGGTCTTAGACTCGTACTCTGGCTTAATGGTTAAGGTCTTAACACTTACTCTGGCCTAATAGCTAATGTCTTAGACTTGTACTCTGGCCTAATGGTTAAGGTCTTAACACTTACTGTGGCCTAATAGCTAAAGTCTTAAGTCTTACTCTGGCCTAATAGCTAAGGCCTTAGACTCGTACTCTGGCCTAAAGGTTAAGGTCTTAACTCTTACTCTGGCCTAATAGCTAAGGTCTTAACTCTTACTCTGGGCTAATAGCTAAGGTCTTAGACTCGTACTTTGGCCTAATGGTTAAGGTCTTAACTCTTACTCTGGCCTAATAGCTACGGTCTTAGACTCGTACTCTGGCATAATAGCTAAGGTCTTAGACTAGTGCTATCGCCTACAGGTTAAGGTCTTAACTCTTACTCTGGACTACTGGTTAAAGTCTTAACTCTTACTCTGGCCTAATAGCTAAGGTCTTAGGCTCGTACTATGGCCTAATGGTTAAGGTCTTAACTCTTACTCTGGCCTAATAGCTAAGGTCTTAACTTTTACTCTGGCCTAATAGCTAAGGTCTTAACTTTTACTCTGCCTAATAGCTAAGGTCTTAGACTCGTACTCTGGCCTAATAGCTAAAGTCTTAGACTTGTACTATGGCCTAATGGTTAAGGTCTTAACACTTACTCTGTCCTACTGGTTAAGGTCTTAACTCTTACTCTGGCCTAATAGCTAAGGTCTTAGACTCATACTCTGGCCTAATGGTTAAGGTCTTAACTCTTACTCTGGCCTACTGGTTAAGGTCTTAACTCTTACTCTGGCCTACTGGTTAAGGTCTTAACTCTTACTCTGGCCTAATAGCTAAGGTCTTAGACTCGTACTCTGGCTTAATGGTTAAGGTCTTAACTCTTACTCTGGTCTTCTGGTTAAGGTCTTTACTCTTACTCTGGCCTGCTGGTTAAGGTCTTAACTCTTACTCTGGCCTAATAGCTAAGGTCTTAGACTAGTACTATGGCCTACAGGTTAAGGTCTTAAATCTTACTCTGGACTACTGGTTAAAGTCTTAACTCTTACTCTGGCCTAATATCTAAGGTCTTAGACTCGTACTATGGCCTAATGGTTAATGTCTTAACTCTTACTCTGGCCTAATAGCTAAGGTCTTAACTTTTACTCTGGCCTAATAGCTAAGGTCTTAGACTCGTACTCTGGCCTAATGGATAAGGTCTTAACTCTTACTCTGGCCTAATAGCTAAGGTCTTAGACTCGTACTATGGCCTACTGGTTAAGGTCTTAACTCTTAGTCTGGCCTAATGGTTAAGGTCTTAACTCTTACTCTGGGCTAATAGCTAAGGTCTTAGACGCTTACTCTGGCCTAATAGCTAAGGTCTTAACTCTTACTCTGGCCTAATAGCTAAGGTCTTAGACTCGTACTCTGGCCTAATGGTTAAGGTCTTAACTTTTACTCTGGCCTACTGGTTAAGGTCTTAACTCTTACTCTGGCCTACTGGTTAAGGTCTTAACTCTTACTCTGGCCTAATAGCTAAGGTCTTCGGCTCGTACTCTGGCCTAATGGTTAAGGTCTTAACTCTTACTCTGGCCTACTGGTTAAGGTCTTAACTCTTACTCTGGCCTGCTGGTTAAGGTCTTAACTCTTACTCTGGCCTAATATCTCAGGTCTTAGACTAGTACTATGGCCTACAGGTTAAGGTCTTAACTCTTACTCTGGCCTACTGGTTTAAGTCTTACCTCTTACTCTGGCCTAATAGCTAAGGTCTTAGACTCGTACTATGGCCTAATGGTTAAGGTCTTAACTCCTACTCTGGCCTAATAGCTAAGGTCTTAACTTTTAGTCTGGCCTAATAGCTAAGGTCTTAGACCTATACTATGGCCAACAGGTTAAGGTCTTAACTCTTAGTCTGGCCTAATGGTTAAGGTCTTAACTCTTACTCTGGCCTAATAGCTAAGGTCTTAGACTCGTACTCTGGCCTAATAGCTAAGGTCTTAGACTCGTACTCTGGCCTAAAGGTTAAGGTCTTAACTCTTACTCTGGCCTAATAGCTAAGGTCTTAACTCTTACTCTGGCCTAATAGCTAAGGTCTTAGACTCGTACTCTGGCCTAATGGTTAAGGTCATAAATCTTACTCTGGCCTAATAGCTAAGGTCTTAGACTCGTACTATGGCCTAGTGGTTAAGGTCTTAACTCTTAGTCTGGCCTAATGGTTAAGGTCTTAACTTTTACTCTGGCCTACTGGTTAAGGTCTTAACTCTTACTCTGGCCTAATAGCTAAGGTCTTAGGCTCGTACTCTGGCCTAATGGTTAAGGTCTTAACTCTTACTCTGGCCAACTGGTTAAGGTCTTAAGTTTTACTCTGGCCTGCTGGTTAAGGTCTTAACTCTTACTCTGGCCTAATAGCTAAGGTCTTAGACTTGTACTATGGCCTACAGGTTAAGGTCTTAACTCTTACTCTGGCCTACTGGTTTAAGTCTTAACTCTTACTCTGGACTAATAGCTAAGGTCTTAGACTCGTACTATGGCCTAATGGTTAAGGTCTTAACTCTTACTCTGGCCTAATAGCTAAGGTCTTAACTTTTAGTCTGGCCTAATAGCTAAGGTCTTAGACTGGTACTCTGGCCTAATGCTCAAGGTCTTAACTCTTAGTCTGGCCTAATAGCTAAGGTCTTAGACTTGTACTCTGGCCTACTGGTTAAGGTCTTAACTCCTACTCTGGTCTAATAGCTATGGTCTTAACCCTTACTCTGGCCTAATAGCTAAGGTCTTAGACTCGTACTATGGCCTAATGGTTAAGGTCTTAACTCTTACTCTGGCCTAATAGCTAAGGTCTTAACTCTTACTCTGGCCTAATAGCTAAGGTCTTAGACTCGTACTCTGCCTAATGGTTAAGGTCTTAACTCTTACTCTGGCCTAATATCTAAGGTCTTAGACTCGTGCTCTGGCCTAATGATTAAGGTTTTAACTCTTACTCTGCCCTACTGGTTAAGGTCTTAACTCTTACTCTGGCCTAATAGCTAAGGTCTTAGACTCGTACTCTGGCCTAATGGTTAAGGTCTTAACTCTTACTCTGGCCTAATAGCTAAGGTCTTAGAATCGTACTCTAGCCTAAAGGTTAAGGTCTTAACTCTTACTCTGGCCTAATAGCTAAGGTCTTAACTCTTACTCTGGCCTAATAGCTAAGGTCTTTGACTCGCACTCTGGCCTAATGGTTAAGGTCTTAACTCTTACTCTGGCCTAATAGCTAAGGTCTTAGACTCATACTCTGGCCTAATAGCTAAGGTCCTACACTTGTACTCTGCCCTAATGGTTAAGGTCTTAACTCTTACTCTGGCCTACAGGTAAATGTCTTAACTCTTACCCTGGCCTACTGGTTAAGGTCTTAACTCTTACTCTGGCCTAATAGCTAAGGTCTTAGACTCGTACTCCGGCCTACTGGTTAAGGTCTTAACTCTTACTCTGGCCTAATAGCTAAGGTCTTAACTCTTACTCTGGCCTAATAGCTAAGGTCTTAGACTCGTACTATGGCCTAATGGTTAAGGTCTTAACTCTTACTCTGGCCTAATAGCTAAGGTCTAAACTTTTACTTTGGCCTAATAGCTAAGGTCTTAGACTCTTACTCTGGCCTAATGGTTAAGGTCTTAACTCTTACTCTGGCCTAATAGCTAAGGTCTTAGACTCGTACTCTGGCCTTATGGTTAAGATCTTAACTCTTACTCTGGCCTACTGGTTAAGGTCTTAACACGTACTCTGAACTAATAGCTAAGGACTTAGACTCGTACTCTGGCTTAATGGTTAAGGTCTTAACTCTTACTCTGGCCTAATAGCTAAGGTCTTAGACTTGTACTCTGGCCTAATAGCTAAGGTCTTAGACTCGTACTCTGCCCTAATGGTTAAGGTCTTAACTCTTACTCTGGCCTAATAGCTAAGGTCTTAGACTCGTGCTCTGGCCTAATGATTAAGGTTTTAACTCTTACTCTGCCCTACTGGTTAAGGTCTTAACTCTTACTCTGGCCTAATAGCTAAGGTCTTAGACTCGTACTCTGGCCTAATGGTTAAGGTCTTAACTCTTACTCTGGCCTAATAGCTAAGGTCTTAACTCTTACTCTGGCCTAATAGCTAAGGTCTTAGACTCATACTCTGGCCTAATAGCTAAGGTCCTACACTTGTACTCTGCCCTAATGGTTAAGGTCTTAACTCTTACTCTGGCCTACAGGTAAATGTCTTAACTCTTACCCTGGCCTACTGGTTAAGGTCTTAACTCTTACTCTGGCCTAATAGCTAAGGTCTTAGACTCGTACTCCGGCCTACTGGTTAAGGTCTTAACTCTTACTCTGGCCTAATAGCTAAGGTTTTAACTCTTACTCTGGCCTAATAGCTAAGGTCTTAGACTCGTACTATGGCCTAATGGTTAAGGTCTTAACTCTTACTCTGGCCTAATAGCTAAGGTCTAAACTTTTACTTTGGCCTAATAGCTAAGGTCTTAGACTCTTACTCTGGCCTAATGGTTAAGGTCTTAACTCTTACTCTGGCCTAATAGCTAAGGTCTTAGACTCGTACTCTGGCCTAATGGTTAAGGTCTTAACTCTTACTCTGGCCTAATAGCTAAGGTCTTAAACTCGTACTCTGGCCTAATGGTTAAGGTTTTAACTCTTACTCTGCCCTACTGGTTAAGGTCTTAACTCTTACTCTGGCCTAATAGCTAAGGTCTTAGACTCGTACTCTGGCCTAATGGTTAAGGTCTTAACTCTTACTCTGGCCTAATAGCTAAGGTCTTAACTCTTACTCTGGCCTAATAGCTAAGGTCTTTGACTCATACTCTGGCCTAATGGTTAAGGTCTTAACTCTTACTCTGGCCTAATAGCTAAGGTCTTAGACTCATACTCTGGCCTAATAGCTAAGGTCTTAGACTCGTACTCTGGCCTAATGGTTAAGGTCTTAACTCTTACTCTGGCCTAATAGCTAAGGTCTTAGACTTGTACTATGGCCTACAGGTAAAGGTCTTAACTCTTACTCTGGCCTACTGGTTAAGGTCTTAACTCTTACTCTGGCCTAATAGCTAAGGTCTTAGACTCATACTCCGGCCTACTGGTTAAGGTCATAACTCTTAGTCTGGCCTTATGGTTAAGGTCTTAACTCTTACTCTGGGCTAATAGCTAAGGTCTTAGACTCTTACTCTGGCCTAATAGCTAAGGTCTTAACTCTTACTCTGGCCTAATAGCTAAGGTCTTAGACTCGTACTCTGGCCTAATGGTTAAGGTCTTAAATCTTACTCTGGCATAATAGCTAAGGTCTTAGACTCGTACTATGGCCTAGTGGTTAAGGTCTTAACTCTTAGTCTGGCCTAATGGTTAAGGTCTTAACTTTTACTCTGGCCTACTGGTTAAGGTCTTAACTCTTACTCTGGCCTAATAGCTAAGGTCTTAGGCTCGTACTCTGGCCTAATGGTTAAGGTCTTAACTCTTACTCTGGCCAACTGGTTAAGGTCTTACGTTTTACTCTGGCCTGCTGGTTAAGGTCTTAACTCTTACTCTGGCCTAATAGCTAAGGTCTTAGACTTGTACTATGGCCTACAGGTTAAGGTCTTAACTCTTACTCTGGCCTACTGGTTTAAGTCTTAACTCTTACTCTGGACTAATAGCTAAGGTCTTAGACTCGTACTATGGCCTAATGGTTAAGGTCTTAACTCTTACTCTGGCCTAATAGCTAAGGTCTTAACTTTTAGTCTGGCCTAATAGCTAAGGTCTTAGACTGGTACTCTGGCCTAATGCTCAAGGTCTTAACTCTTAGTCTGGCCTAATAGCTAAGGTCTTAGACTTGTACTCTGGCCTACTGGTTAAGGTCTTAACTCCTACTCTGGTCTAATAGCTATGGTCTTAACCCTTACTCTGGCCTAATAGCTAAGGTCTTAGACTCGTACTATGGCCTAATGGTTAAGGTCTTAACTCTTACTCTGGCCTAATAGCTAAGGTCTTAACTCTTACTCTGGCCTAATAGCTAAGGTCTTAGACTCGTACTCTGCCTAATGGTTAAGGTCTTAACTCTTACTCTGGCCTAATATCTAAGGTCTTAGACTCGTGCTCTGGCCTAATGATTAAGGTTTTAACTCTTACTCTGCCCTACTGGTTAAGGTCTTAACTCTTACTCTGGCCTAATAGCTAAGGTCTTAGACTCGTACTCTGGCCTAATGGTTAAGGTCTTAACTCTTACTCTGGCCTAATAGCTAAGGTCTTAGAATCGTACTCTAGCCTAAAGGTTAAGGTCTTAACTCTTACTCTGGCCTAATAGCTAAGGTCTTAACTCTTACTCTGGCCTAATAGCTAAGGTCTTTGACTCGCACTCTGGCCTAATGGTTAAGGTCTTAACTCTTACTCTGGCCTAATAGCTAAGGTCTTAGACTCATACTCTGGCCTAATAGCTAAGGTCCTACACTTGTACTCTGCCCTAATGGTTAAGGTCTTAACTCTTACTCTGGCCTACAGGTAAATGTCTTAACTCTTACCCTGGCCTACTGGTTAAGGTCTTAACTCTTACTCTGGCCTAATAGCTAAGGTCTTAGACTCGTACTCCGGCCTACTGGTTAAGGTCTTAACTCTTACTCTGGCCTAATAGCTAAGGTTTTAACTCTTACTCTGGCCTAATAGCTAAGGTCTTAGACTCGTACTATGGCCTAATGGTTAAGGTCTTAACTCTTACTCTGGCCTAATAGCTAAGGTCTAAACTTTTACTTTGGCCTAATAGCTAAGGTCTTAGACTCTTACTCTGGCCTAATGGTTAAGGTCTTAACTCTTACTCTGGCCTAATAGCTAAGGTCTTAGACTCGTACTCTGGCCTAATGGTTAAGATCTTAACTCTTACTCTGGCCTACTGGTTAAGGTCTTAACACGTACTCTGAACTAATAGCTAAGGACTTAGACTCGTACTCTGGCTTAATGGTTAAGGTCTTAACTCTTACTCTGGCCTAATAGCTAAGGTCTTAGACTTGTACTCTGGCCTAATAGCTAAGGTCTTAGACTCGTACTCTGCCCTAATGGTTAAGGTCTTAACTCTTACTCTGGCCTAATAGCTAAGGTCTTAGACTCGTGCTCTGGCCTAATGATTAAGGTTTTAACTCTTACTCTGCCCTACTGGTTAAGGTCTTAACTCTTACTCTGGCCTAATAGCTAAGGTCTTAGACTCGTACTCTGGCCTAATGGTTAAGGTCTTAACTCTTACTCTGGCCTAATAGCTAAGGTCTTAACTCTTACTCTGGCCTAATAGCTAAGGTCTTTGACTCATACTCTGGCCTAATGGTTAAGGTCTTAACTCTTACTCTGGCCTAATAGCTAAGGTCTTAGACTCATACTCTGGCCTAATAGCTAAGGTCTTAGACTCGTACTCTGGCCTAATGGTTAAGGTCTTAACTCTTACTCTGGCCTAATAGCTAAGGTCTTAGACTTGTACTATGGCCTACAGGTAAAGGTCTTAACTCTTACTCTGGCCTACTGGTTAAGGTCTTAACTCTTACTCTGGCCTAATAGCTAAGGTCTTAGACTCATACTCCGGCCTACTGGTTAAGGTCATAACTCTTAGTCTGGCCTTATGGTTAAGGTCTTAACTCTTACTCTGGGCTAATAGCTAAGGTCTTAGACTCTTACTCTGGCCTAATAGCTAAGGTCTTAACTCTTACTCTGGCCTAATAGCTAAGGTCTTAGACTCGTACTCTGGCCTAATGGTTAAGGTCTTAACTTTTACTCTGGCCTACTGGTTAAGGTCTTAACTCTTAAACTCTTACTCTGGCCTACTGGTTAAGGTCTTAAGTCTTACTCTGGCCTAATAGCTAAGGTCTTAGGCTCGTACTCTGGCCTAATGGTTAAGGTCTTAACTCTTACTCTGGCCTACTGGATAAGGTCTTAACTTTTACTCTGGCCTGCTGGTTAAGGTCTTAACTCTTACTCTGGCCTAATAGCTAAGGTCTTAGACTTGTACTATGGCCTACAGGTTAAGGTCTTAACTCTTACTCTGGCCTACTGGTTTAAGTCTTAACTCTTACTCTGGACTAATAGCTAAGGTCTTAGACTCGTACTATGGCCTAATGGTTAAGGTCTTAACTCTTACTCTGGCCTAATAGCTAAGGTCTTAACTTTTAGTCTGGCCTAATAGCTAAGGTCTTAGACTCGTACTCTGGCCTAATGGTTAAGGTCTTAACTCTTAGTCTGGCCTAATAGCTAAGGTCTTAGACTTGTACTCTGGCCTACTGGTTAAGGTCTTAACTCTTACTCTGGTCTAATAGCTATGGTCTTAACCCTTACTCTGGCCTAATAGCTAAGGTCTTAGACTCGTACTATGGTCTAATGGTTAAGGTCTTAACTCTTACTCTGGCCTAATAGCTAAGGTCTTAGACTTGTACTTTGCCCTAATGGTTAAGGTCTTAACTCTTACTCTGGCCTAATAGCTAAGGTCTTAGACTCGTGCTCTGACCTAATGATTAAGGTTTTAACTCTTACTCTGCCCTACTGGTTAAGGTCTTAACTCTTACTCTGGCCTAATAGCTAAGATCTTAGACTCGTACTCTGGCCTAATGGTTAAGGTCTTAACTCTTACTCTGGCCTAATAGCTAAGGTCTAAGAATCGTACTCTGGCCTAAAGGTTAAGGTCTTAACTCTTACTCTGGCCTAATAGCTAAGGTCTTAATTCTTACTCTGGCCTAATAGCTAAGGTCTTAGACTCGTACTCTGGCCTAATGGTTAAGGTCTTAACTCTTACTCTGGCCTAATAGCTAAGGTCTTAACTCTTACTCTGGCCTAATAGCTAAGGTCTTTGACTCATACTCTGGCCTAATGGTTAAGGTCTTAACTCTTACTCTGGCCTAATAGCTAAGGTCTTAGACTCATACTCTTGCCTAATAGCTAAGGTCTTAGACTCGTACTCTGGCCTAATGGTTAAGGTCTTAACTCTTACTCTGGCCTACAGGTAAAGGTCTTAACTCTTACTCTGGCCTACTGGTTAAGGTCTTAACTCTTACTCTGGCCTAATAGCTAAGGTCTTAGACTCGTACTCCGGCCTACTGTTTAAGGTCTTAACTCTTACTCTGGCCTAATAGCTAAGGTCTTAACTCTTACTCTGGCCTAATAGCTAAGGTCTTAGACTCGTACTATGGCCTAATGGTTAAGGTCTTAACTCTTACTCTGGCCTAATAGCTAAGGCCTTAGACTCGTACTCCCGCCTAAAGGTTAAGGTCTTAACTCTTACTCTGGCCTAATAGCTAAGGTCTTAACTCTTACTCTGGCCTAATAGCTAAGGTCTTAACTCTTACTCTGGCCTAATAGCTAAGGCCTTAGACTCGTACTCTGGCCTAAAGGTTAAGGTCTTAACTCTTACTCTGGCCTAATAGCTAAGGTCTTAGACTCGTACTCTGGCCTAATGGTTAAGGTTTTAACTCTTACTCTGGCCTAATAGCTAAGGTCTTAGACTCGTACTCTGGCCTGATAGCTAAGGTCTTAGACTTGTACTCTGGCCTAATGGTTAAGGTCTTAACTCTTACTCTGGCCTAATAGCTAAGGTCGTAGACTCGTACTCTGGCCTAATGGTTAAGGTCTTAACTCTTACTCTGGCCTAATAGCTAAGGTCTTAGACTCATACTCTGGCATAATGGTTAAGGTCATAACTCTTACTCTGGCCTACTGGTTAAGGTCTTAACCCTTACTCTGGCATAATAGCTAAGGTCTTAACTCTTACTCTGGCATAATAGCTAAGGTCTTAGACTCATACTATGGCCTACAGGTTAAGGTCTTAACTCTTACTCTGGCCTACTGGTTAAGGTCTTAACTCTTACTCTGGCCTACTAGCTAAGGTCTTAGACTCGTACTCTGGCCTAATGGTTAAGGTCTTAACTCTTACTCTGGCCTAATAGCTAAGGTCTTAACTCTTACTCTGGCCTAATAGCTAAGGTCTTAGACTCGTACTATGGCCTAATGGTTAAGGTCTTAACTCTTACTCTGGCCTAATAGCTAAGGCCTTAGACTCGTACTCTGGCCTAAAGGTTAAGGTCTTAACTCTTACTCTGGCCTAATAGCTAAGGACTTAACTCTTACTCTGGCCTAATAGCTTAGGTCTTAACTCTTACTCTGGCCTAATAGCTAAGGCCTTAGACTCGTACTCTGGCCTAAAGGTTAGGGTCTTAACTCTTACTCTGGCCTAATAGCTAAGGTCTTAACTCTTACTCTGGCCTAATAGCTAAGGTCTTAGACTCATACTCTGGCCTAATGGTTAAGGTATTAACTCTTACTCTGGCCTAATAGCTAAGGTCTTAAATTCATAGTCGGGCCTAATGGTTAAGGTCTTAACTCTTACTCTGGCCTAATAGCTAAGGTTTTTACTCTTACTCTGGCCTAATAGCTAAGGTCTTAGACTCGTACTCTTGCCTAATGGTTAAGGTCTTAACTCTTAGTCTGTCCTAATAGTTAAGGTCTTAACTCTTACTCTGGCCTATTAGCTAAGGTCTTAGACTCGTACTCTGGCCTAATGGTTAAGGTTTTAACTCTTACTCTGGCCTAATAGCTAAGGTCTTAGACTCGTACTCTGGCCTGATAGCTAAGGTCTTAGACTCGTACTCTGGCCTAATGGTTAAGGTCTTAACTCTTACTCTGGCCTAATAGCTAAGGTCGTAGACTCGTACTCTGGCCTAATGGTTAAGGTCTTAACTCTTACTCTGGCCTAATAGCTAAGGTCTTAGACTCATACTCTGGCCTAATGGTTAAGGTCGTAACTCTTACTCTGGCCTACTGGTTAAGGTCTTAACCCTTACTCTGGCATAATAGCTAAGGTCTTAACTCTTACTCTGGCATAATAGCTAAGGTCTTAGACTCGTACTATGGCCTACAGGTTAAGGTCTTAACTCTTACTCTGACCTAATGGTTAAGGTCTTAACTCTTACTCTGGCCTACTAGCTAAGGTCTTAGACTCGTACTCTGGCCTAATGGTTAAGGTCTTAACTCTTACTCTGGCCTAATAGCTAAGGTCTTAACTCTTACTCTGGCCTAATGGTTAAGGTCTTAACTTTTACTCTGGCCTAATAGCTAAGGTCTTAGACTCTTACTCTGGCCTAATAGCTAAGGTTTTAACTCTTACTCTGACCTAATAGCTAAGGTCTTAGACTTGTACTCTGGCCTAATGGTTAAGGTCTTAACTCTTACTCTGGCCTAATAGCTAAGGTCTTACCTCTTAGTCTGGCCTAATAGCTAAGGTCTTAGACCCGTACTCTGGCCTAATGGTTAAGGTCATAACTCTTACTCTGGCCTAATAGCTAAGGTCTTAGACTCGTACTATGGCCTACTGGTTAAGGTCTTAACTCTTAGTCTGGCCTAATGGTTAAGGTCTTAACTCTTACTCTGGGCTAATAGCTAAGGTCTTAGACTCTTACTCTGGCCTAATAGCTAAGGTCTTAACTCTTACTCTGGCCTAATAGCTAAGGTCTTAGACTCGTACTCTGTCCTAATGGTTAAGGTCTTAACTTTTACTCTGGCCTACTGGTTAAGGTCTTAACTCTTACTCTGGCCTACTGGTTAAGGTCTTAACTCTTACTCTGGCCTAATAGCTAAGGTCTTAGGCTCGTACTCTGGCCTAATGGTTAAGGTCTTAACTCTTACTCTTGCCTACTGGTTAAGGTCTTAACTTTTACTCTGGCCTGCTGGTTAAGGTCTTAACTCTTACTCTGGCCTAATAGCTAAGGTCTTAGACTTGTACTATGGCCTACAGGTTAAGGTCTTAACTCTTACTCTGGCCTTCTGGTTTAAGTCTTAACTCTTGCTCTGGCCTAATAGCTAAGGTCTTAGACTCGTACTATGGCCTAATGGTTAAGGTCTTAACTCTTAGTCTGGCCTAATAGCTAAGGTCTTAGACTTGTACTCTGGCCTACTGGTTAAGGTCTTAACTCTTACTCTGGTCTGATAGCTATGGTCTTAACCCTTACTCTTGCCTAAAAGCTAAGGTCTTAGACTCATACTATGGCCTAATGGTTAAGGTCTTAACTCTTACTCTGGCCTAATAGCTAAGGTCTTAACCCTTACTCTGGCCTAATAGCTAAGGTCTTAGACTCGTACTCTGACCTAATGGTTAAGGTCTTAACTCTTACTCTGGCCTAATAGCTAAGGTCTTAGACTTGTGCTCTGGCCTAATGATTAAGGTTTTAACTCTTACTCTGCCCTACTGGTTAAGGTCTTAACTCTTACTCTGGCCTAATAGCTAAGGTCTTAGACTCGTACTCTGGCCTAATGGTTAAGGTCTTAACTCTTACTCTGGCCTAATAGCTAAGGTCTTAGAATCGTACTCTGGCCTAAAGGTTAAGGTCTTAACTCTTACTCTGGCCTAATAGCAAAGGTCTTAATTCTTACTCTGGCCTAATAGCTAAGGTCTTAGACTCGTACTCTGGCCTAATGGTTAAGGTCTTAACTCTTACTCTGGCCTAATAGCTAAGGTCTTAACTCTTACTCTGGCCTAATAGCTAAGGTCTTTGACTCGTACTCTGGCCTAATGGTTAAGGTCTTAAATCTTACTCTGGCCTAATAGCTAAGGTCTTAGACTCATACTGTGGCCTAATAGCTAAGGTCTTAGACTCATACTCTGGCCTAATGGTTAAGGTCTTAACTCTTACTCTGGCCTACAGGTAAAGGTCTTAACTCTTACTCTGGCCTACTGGTTAAGGTCTTAACTCTTACTCTGGCCTAATAGCTAAGGTCTTAGACTCATACTCCGGCCTACTGGTTAAGGTCTTAACTCTTACTCTGGCCTAATAGCTAAGGTCTTAACTCTTACTCTGGCCTAATAGCTAAGGTCTTAGACTCGTACTATGGCCTAATGGTTAAGGTCTTAACTCTTACTCTGGCCTAATAACTAAGGTCTTAACTTTTACTTTGGCCTAATAGCTAAGGTCTTAGACTCTTACTCTGGCCTAATGGTTAAGGTCTTAACTCTTACTCTGGCCTAATAGCTAAGGTCTTAGACTCGTACTCTGGCCTAATGGTTAAGATCTTAACTCTTACTCTGGCCTACTGGTTAAGGTCTTAACACTTACTCTGAACTAATAGCTAAGGTCTTAGACTTGTACTCTGGCTTAATGGTTAAGGTCTTAACTCTTACTCTGGCCTAATAGCTAAGGTCTTAGACTCGTACTCTGGCCTAATGGTTAAGGTCTTAACTCTTACTCTGGGCTAATAGCTAAAGTCTTAGACTTTTACTATGGCCTAATGGTTAAGGTTTTAACTCTTACTCTGTCCTACTGGTTAAGGTCTTAACTCTTACTCTGGCCTAATAGATAAGGTCTTAGACTCATACTCTGGCCTAATGGTTAAGGTCTTAACTCTTACTCTGGCCTACTGGTTAAGGTCTTAATTCTTACTCTGGCCTAATAGCTAAGGTCTTAGACTCGTACTCTGGCCTGCTGGTTAAGGTCTTAACTCTTACTCTGGCCTAATAGCTAAGGTCTTAGACTAGTACTATGGCCTACAGGTTAAGGTCTTAACTCTTACTCTGGACTACTGGTTAAAGTCTTAACTCTTACTCTGGCCTAATATCTAAGGTCTTAGACTCGTACTATGGCCTAATGGTTAATGTCTTAACTCTTACTCTGGCCTAATAGCTAAGGTCTTAACTTTTACTCTGGCCTAATAGCTAAGGTCTTAGACTCGTACTCTGGCCTAATGGTTAAGGTCGTAACTCTTACTCTGGCCTAATAGCTAAGGTCTTAGACTCGTACTATGGCCTACTGGTTAAGGTCTTAACTCTTAGTCTGGCCTAATGGTTAAGGTCTTAACTCTTACTCTGGGCTAATAGCTAAGGTCTTAGACTCTTACTCTGGCCTAATAGCTAAGGTCTTAACTCTTACTCTGGCCTAATAGCTAAGGTCTTAGACTCGTACTCTGGCCTAATGGTTAAGGTCTTAACTTTTACTCTGGCCTACTGGTTAAGGTCTTAACTCTTACTCTGGCCTACTGGTTAAGGTCTTAACTCTTACTCTGGCCTAATAGCTAAGGTCTTCGGCTCGTACTCTGGCCTAATGGTTAAGGTCTTAACTCTTACTCTGGCCTACTGGTTAAGGTCTTAACTCTTACTCTGGCCTGCTGGTTAAGGTGTTAACTCTTACTCTGGCCTAATATCTAAGGTCTTAGACTAGTACTATGGCCTACAGGTTAAGGTCTTAACTCTTACTCTGGCCTACTGGTTTAAGTCTTACCTCTTACTCTGGCCTAATAGCTAAGGTCTTAGACTCGTACTATGGCCTAATGGTTATGGTCTTAACTGCTACTCTGGCCTAATAGCTAAGGTCTTAACTTTTAGTCTGGCCTAATAGCTAAGGTCTTAGACTTGTACTATGGCCTACAGGTTAAGGTCTTAACTCTTAGTCTGGCCTAATGGTTAAGGTCTTAACTCTTACTCTGGCCTAATAGCTAAGGTCTTAGACTCGTACTCTGGCCTAATAGCTAAGGTCTTAGACTTGTACTCTGGCCTAATAGCTAAGGTCTTAGACTCATACTCTGGCCTAATGGTTAAGGTCTTAACTCTTACTCTGGCCTAATAGCTAAGGTCTTAACTCTTACTCTGGCCTAATAGCTAAGGTCTTAGACTCGTACTCTGGCCTAATGATTAAGGTCTTAACTCTTACTCTGGCCTAATAGCTAAGGTCTTAGACTCGTACTATGGCCTACTGGTTAAGGTCTTAACTCTTAGTCGGGCCTAATGGTTAAGGTCTTAACTCTTACTCTGGGCTAAAGCTAAGGTCTTAGACTCTTACTCTGGCCTAATAGCTAAGGTCTTAACTCTTACTCTGGCCTAATAGCTAAGGTCTTAGACTCGTACTCTGGCCTAATGGTTAAGGTCTTAACTTTTACTCTGGCCTACTGGTTAAGGTCTTAACTCTTACTCTGGCCTAATAGCTAAGGTCTTAGGCTCGTACTCTTTTCTAATGGTTAAGGTCTTAACTCTTACTGTGGCCAACTGGTTAAGGTCTTAACTTTTACTCTGGCCTGCTGGTTAAGGTCTTAACTCTTACTCTGGCCTAATAGCTAAGGTCTTAAACTTGTACTATGGCCTACAGGTTAAGGTCTTAACTCTTACTCTGGCCTACTGGTTTAAGTCTTAACTCTTACTCTGGACTAATAGCTAAGGTCTTAGACTCGTACTATGGCCTAATGGTTAAGGTCTTAACTCTTACTCTGGCCTAATAGCTAAGGTCTTAACTTTTAGTCTGGCCTAATAGCTAAGGTCTTAGACTCGTACTCTGGCCTAATGGTTAAGGTCTTAACTCTTAGTCTGGCCTAATAGCTAAGGTCTTAGACTTGTACTCTGGCCTACTGGTTAAGGTCTTAACTCCTACTCTGGTCTAATAGCTATGGTCTTAACCCTTACTCTGGCCTAATAGCTAAGGTCTTAGACTCGTACTATGGCCTAATGGTTAAGGTCTTAACTCTTACTCTGGCCTAATAGCTAAGGTCTTAACTCTTACTCTGGCCTAATAGCTAAGGTCTTAGACTCGTACTCTGCCCTAATGGTTAAGGTCTTAACTCTTACTCTGGCCTAATAGCTAAGGTCTTAGACTCCTGCTCTGGCCTAATGACTAAGGTTTTAACTCTTACTCTGCCCTACTGGTTAAGGTCTTAACTCTTACTCTGGCCTAATAGCTAAGGTCTTAGACTCGTACTCTGGCCTAATGGTTAAGGTCTTAACTCTTACTCTGGCCTAATAGCTAAGGTCTTAGAATCGTACTCTGGCCTAAAGGTTAAGGTCTTAACTCTTACTCTGGCGTAATAGCTAAGGTCTTAACTCTTACTCTGGCCTAATAGCTAAGGTCTTTGACTCGTACTCTGGCCTAATGGTTAAGGTCTTAACTCTTACTCTGGCCTAATAGCTAAGGTCTAAGACTCATACTCTGGCCTAATAGCTAAGGTCTTAGACTCGTACTCTGCCCTAATGGTTAAGGTCATAACTCTTACTCTGGCCTACAGGTAAATGTCTTAACTCTTACTCTGGCCTACTGGTTAAGGTCTTAACTCTTACTCTGGCCTAATAGCTAAGGTCTTAGACTCGTACTCCGGCCTACTGGTTAAGGTCTTAACTCTTACTCTGGCCTAATAGCTAAGGTCTTAACTCTTACTCTGGCCTAATAGCTAAGGTCTTAGACTTGTACTATGGCCTAATGGTTAAGGTCTTAACTCTTACTCTGGCCTAATAGCTAAGGTCTTAACTTTTACTTTGGCCTAATAGCTAAGGTCTTAAACTCTTACTCTGGCCTAATGGTTAAGGTCTTAACTCTTACTCTGGCCTAATAGCTAAGGTCTTAGACTCGTACTCTGGCCTAATGGTTAAGATATTAACTCTTACTCTGGCCTACCTGTTAAGGTCTTAATACTTACTGTGGCCTAATAGCTAAGGTCTTAACTCTTACTCTGGCCTAATAGCTAAGGTCTTGGACTCGTACTCTGGCCTAAAGGTTAAGGTCTTAACTCTTACTCTGGCCTAATAGCTAAGGTCTTAAATTCATACTCTGGCCTAATGGTTAAGGTTTCAACTCTTACTCTGGCCTAATAGCTAAGGTTTTTACTCTTACTCTGGCCTAATAGCTAAGGTCTTAGACTCGTACTCTGGCCTAATGGTTAAGGTCTTAACTCTTAGTCTGTCCTAATAGTTAAGGTCTTAACTCTTACTCTGGCCTATTAGCTAAGGTCTTAGACTCGTACTCTGGCCTAATGGTTAAGGTTTTAACTCTTACTCTGGCCTAATAGCTAAGGTCTTAGACTCGTACTCTGGCCTGATAGCTAAGGTCTTAGACTCGTACTCTGGCCTAATGGTTAAGGTCTTAACTCTTACTCTGGCCTAATAGCTAAGGTCGTAGACTCGTACTCTGGCCTAATGGTTAAGGTCTTAACTCTTACTCTGGCCTAATAGCTAAGGTCTTAGACTCATACTCTGGCATAATGGTTAAGATATTAACTCTTACTCTGGCCTACCTGTTAAGGTCTTAACACTTACTGTGGCCTAATAGCTAAGGTCTTAACTCTTACTCTGGCCTAATAGCTAAGGTCTTGGACTCGTACTCTGGCCTAATGGTTAAGGTCTTAACTCTTACTATGGCCTAATAGCTAAGGTCTTAAATTCATACTCTGGCCTAATGGTTAAGGTTTCAACTCTTACTCTGGCCTAATAGCTAAGGTTTTTACTCTTACTCTGGCCTAATAGCTAAGGTCTTAGACTCGTACTCTGGCCTAATGGTTAAGGTCTTAACTCTTAGTCTGTCCTAATAGTTAAGGTCTTAACTCTTACTCTGGCCTATTAGCTAAGGTCTTAGACTCGTACTCTGGCCTAATGGTTAAGGTTTTAACTCTTACTCTGGCCTAATAGCTAAGGTCTTAGACTCGTACTCTGGCCTGATAGCTAAGGTCTTAGACTCGTACTCTGGCCTAATGGTTAAGGTCTTAACTCTTACTCTGGCCTAATAGCTAAGGTCGTAGACTCGTACTCTGGCCTAATGGTTAAGGTCTTAACTCTTACTCTGGCCTAATAGCTAAGGTCTTAGACTCATACTCTGGCATAATGGTTAAGGTCGTAACTCTTTCTCTGGCCTACTGGTTAAGGTCTTAACCCTTACTCTGGCATAATAGCTAAGGTCTTAACTCTTACTCTGGCATAATATCTAAGGTCTTAGACTCGTACTATGGCCTACAGGTTAAGGTCTTAACTCTTACTCTGGCCTACTGGTTAAGGTCTTAACTCTTACTCTGGCCTACTAGCTAAGGTCTTAGACTCGTACTCTGCCCTAATGGTTAAGGTCTTAACTCTTACTCTGGCCTAATAGCTAAGGTCTTAACTCTTACTTCGGCCTAATGGTTAAGGTCTTAACTTTTACTCTGGCCTAATAGCTAAGGTCTTAGACTCTTACTCTGGCCTAATAGCTAAGGTTTTAACTCTTACTCTGGCCTAATAGCTAAGGTCTTAGACTCGTACTCTGGCCTAATGGTTAAGGTCTTAACTCGTACTCTGGCCTAATAGCTAAGGTCTTAGACTCGTACTATGGCCTACTGGTTAAGGTCTTAACTCTTAGTCTGGCCTTATGGTTAAGGTCTTAACTCTTACTCTGGGCTAATAGCTAAGGTCTTAGACTCTTACTCTGGCCTAATAGCTAAGGTCTTAACTCTTACTCTGGCCTAATAGCTAAGGTCTTAGACTCGTACTCTGGCCTAATGGTTAAGGTCTTAACTTTTACTCTGGCCTACTGGTTAAGGTCTTAACTCTTACTCTGGCCTACTGGTTAAGGTCTTAAGTCTTACTCTGGCCTAATAGCTAAGGTCTTAGGCTCGTACTCTCGCCTAATGGTTAAGGTTTTAACTCTTACTCTGGCCTACTGGTTAAGGTCTTAACTTTTACTCTGGCCTGCTGGTTAAGGTCTTAACTCTTACTCTGGCCTAATAGCTAAGGTCTTAGACTTGTACTATGGCCTACAGGTTAAGGTCTTAACTCTTACTCTGGCATACTGGTTTAAGTCTTAACTCTTACTCTGGCCTAATAGCTAAGGTCTTAGACTCGTACTATGGCCTAATGGTTAAGGTCTTAACTCTTACTCTGGCCTACTGGTTAAGGTCTTAACTCTTACTCTGGCCTAATAGCTAAGGTCTTAGGCGCGTACTCTGGCCTAATGGTTAAGGTCTTAACTCTTACTCTGGCCTACTGGTTAAGGTCTTAACTTTTACTCTGGCCTGCTGGTTAAGGTCTTAACTCTTACTCTGGCCTAATAGCTAAGGTCTTAGACTTGTACTATGGCCTACAGGTTAAGGTCTTAACTCTTACTCTGGCCTTCTGGGTTCAGTCTTAACTCTTACTCTGGCCTAATAGCTAAGGTCTTAACTTTTAGTCTGGCCTAATAGCTAAGGTCTTGGACTCGTACTCTGGCCTAATGGTTAAGGTCTTAACTCTTAGTCTGGCCTAATAGCTAAGGTCTTAGACTTGTACTCTGGCCTACTGGTTAAGGTCTTAACTCTTACTCTGGTCTAATAGCTATGGTCTTAACCCTTACTCTGGCCTAATAGCTAAGGTCTTAGACTCGTACTATGGCCTAATGGTTAAGGTCTTAACTCTTACTCTGGCCTAATAGCTAAGGTCTTAACTCTTACTCTGGCCTAATAGCTAAGGTCTTAGACTCGTGCTCTGGCCTAATGATTAAGGTTTTAACTCTTACTCTGCCCTACTGGTTAAGGTCTTAACTCTTACTCTGGCCTAATAGCTAAGGTCTTAGACTCTTACTCTGGCCTAATGGTTAAGGTCTTATCTCTTACTCTGGCCTAATAGCTAAGGTCTTAGAATCGTACTCTGGCCTAAAGGTTAAGGTCTTAACTCTTACTCTGGCCTAATAGCTAAGGTCTTAATTCTTACTCTGGCCTATTAGCTAAGGTCTTAGACTCTTACTCTGGCCTAATGGTTAAGGTCTTAACTCTTACTCTGGCCTAATAGATAAGGTCTTAACTCTTACTCTGGCCTAATAGCTAAGGTCTTAGACTCATACTCTGGCCTAATGGTAAGGTCTTAACTCTTACTCTGGCCTACTGGTTAAGGTCTTAACTCTTACTCTGGCCTAATAGCTAAGGTCTTAGACTCGTACTCTGGCTTAATGGTTAAGGTCTTAACTCTTACTCTGGCCTACTGGTTAAGGTCTTTACTCTTACTCTGGCCTGCTGGTTAAGGTCTTAACTCTTACTCTGGCCTAATAGCTAAGGTCTTAGACTAGTACTATGGCCTACAGGTTAAGGTCTTAACTCTTACTCTAGACTACTGGTTAAAGTCTTAACTCTTACTCTGGCCTAATAGCTAAGGTCTTAGACTCGTACTATGGCCTAATGGTTAAGGTCTTAACTCTTACTCTGGCCTAATAGCTAAGGTCTTAACTTTTACTCTGGCCTAAAAGGTCTTAGACTCATACTCTGGCCTAATGGTTAAGGTCTTAACTCTTACTCTGGCCTAATAGCTAAGGTCTTAGACTCGTACTATGGCCTACTGGTTAAGGTCTTAACTCTTAGTCTGGCCTAATGGTTAAGGTCTTAACTCTTACTCTGGTCTAATAGCTAAGGTCTTAGACTCTTACTCTGGCCTAATAGCTAAGGTCTTAACTCTTACTCTGGCCTAATAGCTAAGGTCTTAGACTCGTACTCTGGCCTAATGCTTAAGATCTTAACTCTTACTCTGGCCTACTGGTTAAGGTCTTAACACTTACTCTGGCCTAATAGCTAAGGTCTTAGACTCGTACTATGGCCTAATGGTAAATGTCTTAACTCTTACTCTGGCCTAATGGTTAAGGTCTTATCTCTTACTCTGGCCTAATGGTTAAGGTCTTATCTCTTACTCTGGCCTAATAGCTAAGGTCTTAGAATCGTACTCTGGCCTAAAGGTTAAGGTCTTAACTCTTACTCTGGCCTAATAGCTAAGGTCTTAATTCTTACTCTGGCCTATTAGCTAAGGTCTTAGACTCGTACTCTGGCCTAATGGTTAAGGTCTTAACTCTTACTCTGGCCTAATAGATAAGGTCTTAACTCTTACTCTGGCCTAATAGCTAAGGTCTTAGACTCATACTCTGGCCTAATGGTTAAGGTCTTAACTTTTACTCTGGCCTACTGGTTAAGGTCTTAACTCTTACTCTGGCCTAATAGCTAAGGTCTTAGGCTCGTACTCTTTTCTAATGGTTAAGGTCTTAACTCTTACTGTGGCCAACTGGTTAAGGTCTTAACTTTTACTCTGGCCTGCTGGTTAAGGTCTTAACTCTTACTCTGGCCTAATAGCTAAGGTCTTAAACTTGTACTATGGCCTACAGGTTAAGGTCTTAACTCTTACTCTGGCCTACTGGTTTAAGTCTTAACTCTTACTCTGGACTAATAGCTAAGGTCTTAGACTCGTACTATGGCCTAATGGTTAAGGTCTTAACTCTTACTCTGGCCTAATAGCTAAGGTCTTAACTTTTAGTCTGGCCTAATAGCTAAGGTCTTAGACTCGTACTCTGGCCTAATGGTTAAGGTCTTAACTCTTAGTCTGGCCTAATAGCTAAGGTCTTAGACTTGTACTCTGGCCTACTGGTTAAGGTCTTAACTCCTACTCTGGTCTAATAGCTATGGTCTTAACCCTTACTCTGGCCTAATAGCTAAGGTCTTAGACTCGTACTATGGCCTAATGGTTAAGGTCTTAACTCTTACTCTGGCCTAATAGCTAAGGTCTTAACTCTTACTCTGGCCTAATAGCTAAGGTCTTAGACTCGTACTCTGCCCTAATGGTTAAGGTCTTAACTCTTACTCTGGCCTAATAGCTAAGGTCTTAGACTCCTGCTCTGGCCTAATGACTAAGGTTTTAACTCTTACTCTGCCCTACTGGTTAAGGTCTTAACTCTTACTCTGGCCTAATAGCTAAGGTCTTAGACTCGTACTCTGGCCTAATGGTTAAGGTCTTAACTCTTACTCTGGCCTAATAGCTAAGGTCTTAGAATCGTACTCTGGCCTAAAGGTTAAGGTCTTAACTCTTACTCTGGCCTAATAGCTAAGGTCTTAACTCTTACTCTGGCCTTCTAGCTAAGGTCTTTGACTCGTACTCTGGCCTAATGGTTAAGGTCTTAACTCTTACTCTGGCCTAATAGCTAAGGTCTAAGACTCATACTCTGGCCTAATAGCTAAGGTCTTAGACTCGTACTCTGCCCTAATGGTTAAGGTCATAACTCTTACTCTGGCCTACAGGTAAATGTCTTAACTCTTACTCTGGCCTACTGGTTAAGGTCTTAACTCTTACTCTGGCCTAATACCTAAGGTCTTAGACTCGTACTCCGGCCTACTGGTTAAGGTCTTAACTCTTACTCTGGCCTAATAGCTAAGGTCTTAACTCTTACTCTGGCCTAATAGCTAAGGTCTTAGACTTGTACTATGGCCTAATGGTTAAGGTCTTAACTCTTACTCTGGCCTAATAGCTAAGGTCTTAACTTTTACTTTGGCCTAATAGCTAAGGTCTTAGACTCTTACTCTGGCCTAATGGTTAAGGTCTTAACTCTTACTCTGGCCTAATAGCTAAGGTCTTAGACTCGTACTCTGGCCTAATGGTTAAGATATTAACTCTTACTCTGGCCTACCTGTTAAGGTCTTAACACTTACTGTGGCCTAATAGCTAAGGTCTTAACTCTTACTCTGGCCTAATAGCTAAGACCTTAGACTCGTACTCTGGCCTAAAGGTTAAGGTCTTAACTCTTACTCTGGCCTAATAGCTAAGGTCTTAACTCTTACTCTGGCCTAATAGCTAAGGTCTTGGACTCGTACTCTGGCCTAATGGTTAAGGTCTTAACTCTTACTATGGCCTAATAGCTAAGGTCTTAAATTCATACTCTGGCCTAATGGTTAAGGTTTCAACTCTTACTCTGGCCTAATAGCTAAGGTTTTTACTCTTACTCTGGCCTAATAGCTAAGGTCTTAGACTCGTATTCTGGCCTAATGGTTAAGGTCTTAACTCTTAGTCTGTCCTAATAGTTAAGGTCTTAACTCTTACTCTGGCCTATTAGCTAAGGTCTTAGACTCGTACTCTGGCCTAATGGTTAAGGTTTTAACTCTTACTCTGGCCTAATAGCTAAGGTCTTAGACTCGTACTCTGGCCTGATAGCTAAGGTCTTAGACTCGTACTCTGGCCTAATGGTTAAGGTCTTAACTCTTACTCTGGCCTAATAGCTAAGGTCGTAGACTCGTACTCTGGCCTAATGGTTAAGGTCTTAACTCTTACTCTGGCCTAATAGCTAAGGTCTTAGACTCATACTCTGGCATAATGGTTAAGGTCGTAACTCTTTCTCTGGCCTACTGGTTAAGGTCTTAACCCTTACTCTGGCATAATAGCTAAGGTCTTAACTCTTACTCTGGCATAATATCTAAGGTCTTAGACTCGTACTATGGCCTACAGGTTAAGGTCTTAACTCTTACTCTGGCCTACTGGTTAAGGTCTTAACTCTTACTCTGGCCTACTAGCTAAGGTCTTAGACTCGTACTCTGCCCTAATGGTTAAGGTCTTAACTCTTACTCTGGCCTAATAGCTAAGGTCTTAACTCTTACTTCGGCCTAATGGTTAAGGTCTTAACTTTTACTCTGGCCTAATAGCTAAGGTCTTAGACTCTTACTCTGGCCTAATAGCTAAGGTTTTAACTCTTACTCTGGCCTAATAGCTAAGGTCTTAGACTCGTACTCTGGCCTAATGGTTAAGGTCTTAACTCGTACTCTGGCCTAATGGTTAAGGTCTTAACTCTTACTCTGGCCTAATAGCTAAGGTCTTAGACTCGTACTATGGCCTACTGGTTAAGGTCTTAACTCTTAGTCTGGCCTTATGGTTAAGGTCTTAACTCTTACTCTGGGCTAATAGCTAAGGTCTTAGACTCTTACTCTTGCCTAATAGCTAAGGTCTTAACTCTTACTCTGGCCTAATAGCTAAGGTCTTAGACTCGTACTCTGGCCTAATGGTTAAGGTCTTAACTTTTACTCTGGCCTACTGGTTAAGGTCTTAACTCTTACTCTGGCCTACTGGTTAAGGTCTTAAGTCTTACTCTGGCCTAATAGCTAAGGTCTTAGGCTCGTACTCTCGCCTAATGGTTAAGGTTTTAACTCTTACTCTGGCCTACTGGTTAAGGTCTTAACTTTTACTCTGGCCTGCTGGTTAAGGTCTTAACTCTTACTCTGGCATAATAGCTAAGGTCTTAGACTTGTACTATGGCCTACAGGTTAAGGTCTTAACTCTTACTCTGGCATACTGGTTTAAGTCTTAACTCTTACTCTGGCCTAATAGCTAAGGTCTTAGACTCGTACTATGGCCTAATGGTTAAGGTCTTAACTCTTACTCTGGCCTACTGGTTAAGGTCTTAACTCTTACTCTGGCCTAATAGCTAAGGTCTTAGGCGCGTACTCTGGCCTAATGGTTAAGGTCTTAACTCTTACTCTGGCCTACTGGTTAAGGTCTTAACTTTTACTCTGGCCTGCTGGTTAAGGTCTTAACTCTTATTCTGGCCTAATAGCTAAGGTCTTAGACTTGTACTATGGCCTACAGGTTAAGGTCTTAACTCTTACTCTGGCCTTCTGGGTTCAGTCTTAACTCTTACTCTGGCCTAATAGCTAAGGTCTTAACTTTTAGTCTGGCCTAATAGCTAAGGTCTTGGACTCGTACTCTGGCCTAATGGTTAAGGTCTTAACTCTTAGTCTGGCCTAATAGCTAAGGTCTTAGACTTGTACTCTGGCCTACTGGTTAAGGTCTTAACTCTTACTCTGGTCTAATAGCTATGGTCTTAACCCTTACTCTGGCCTAATAGCTAAGGTCTTAGACTCGTACTATGGCCTAATGGTTAAGGTCTTAACTCTTACTCTGGCCTAATAGCTAAGGTCTTAACTCTTACTCTGGCCTAATAGCTAAGGTCTTAGACTCGTGCTCTGGCCTAATGATTAAGGTTTTAACTCTTACTCTGCCCTACTGGTTAAGGTCTTAACTCTTACTCTGGCCTAATAGCTAAGGTCTTAGACTCTTACTCTGGCCTAATGGTTAAGGTCTTATCTCTTACTCTGGCCTAATAGCTAAGGTCTTAGAATCGTACTCTGGCCTAAAGGTTAAGGTCTTAACTCTTACTCTGGCCTAATAGCTAAGGTCTTAATTCTTACTCTGGCCTATTAGCTAAGGTCTTAGACTCGTACTCTGGCCTAATGGTTAAGGTCTTAACTCTTACTCTGGCCTAATAGATAAGGTCTTAACTCTTACTCTGGCCTAATAGCTAAGGTCTTAGACTCATACTCTGGCCTAATGGTAAGGTCTTAACTCTTACTCTGGCCTACTGGTTAAGGTCTTAACTCTTACTCTGGCCTAATAGCTAAGGTCTTAGACTCGTACTATGGCCTAATGGTTAAGGTCTTAACTCTTACTCTGGCCTAATAGCTAAGGTCTTAACTTTTACTTTGGCCTAATAGCTAAGGTCTTAAACTCTTACTCTGGCCTAATGGTTAAGGTCTTAACTCTTACTCTGGCCTAATAGCTAAGGTCTTAGACTCGTACTCTGGCCTAATGGTTAAGATATTAACTCTTACTCTGGCCTACCTGTTAAGGTCTTAACACTTACTGTGGCCTAATAGCTAAGGTCTTAACTCTTACTCTGGCCTAATAGCTAAGGTCTTGGACTCGTACTCTGGCCTAAAGGTTAAGGTCTTAACTCTTACTCTGGCCTAATAGCTAAGGTCTTAAATTCATACTCTGGCCTAATGGTTAAGGTTTCAACTCTTACTCTGGCCTAATAGCTAAGGTTTTTACTCTTACTCTGGCCTAATAGCTAAGGTCTTAGACTCGTACTCTGGCCTAATGGTTAAGGTCTTAACTCTTAGTCTGTCCTAATAGTTAAGGTCTTAACTCTTACTCTGGCCTATTAGCTAAGGTCTTAGACTCGTACTCTGGCCTAATGGTTAAGGTTTTAACTCTTACTCTGGCCTAATAGCTAAGGTCTTAGACTCGTACTCTGGCCTGATAGCTAAGGTCTTAGACTCGTACTCTGGCCTAATGGTTAAGGTCTTAACTCTTACTCTGGCCTAATAGCTAAGGTCGTAGACTCGTACTCTGGCCTAATGGTTAAGGTCTTAACTCTTACTCTGGCCTAATAGCTAAGGTCTTAGACTCATACTCTGGCATAATGGTTAAGATATTAACTCTTACTCTGGCCTACCTGTTAAGGTCTTAACACTTACTGTGGCCTAATAGCTAAGGTCTTAACTCTTACTCTGGCCTAATAGCTAAGGTCTTGGACTCGTACTCTGGCCTAATGGTTAAGGTCTTAACTCTTACTATGGCCTAATAGCTAAGGTCTTAAATTCATACTCTGGCCTAATGGTTAAGGTTTCAACTCTTACTCTGGCCTAATAGCTAAGGTTTTTACTCTTACTCTGGCCTAATAGCTAAGGTCTTAGACTCGTACTCTGGCCTAATGGTTAAGGTCTTAACTCTTAGTCTGTCCTAATAGTTAAGGTCTTAACTCTTACTCTGGCCTATTAGCTAAGGTCTTAGACTCGTACTCTGGCCTAATGGTTAAGGTTTTAACTCTTACTCTGGCCTAATAGCTAAGGTCTTAGACTCGTACTCTGGCCTGATAGCTAAGGTCTTAGACTCGTACTCTGGCCTAATGGTTAAGGTCTTAACTCTTACTCTGGCCTAATAGCTAAGGTCGTAGACTCGTACTCTGGCCTAATGGTTAAGGTCTTAACTCTTACTCTGGCCTAATAGCTAAGGTCTTAGACTCATACTCTGGCATAATGGTTAAGGTCGTAACTCTTTCTCTGGCCTACTGGTTAAGGTCTTAACCCTTACTCTGGCATAATAGCTAAGGTCTTAACTCTTACTCTGGCATAATAGCTAAGGTCTTAACTCTTACTTCGGCCTAATGGTTAAGGTCTTAACTTTTACTCTGGCCTAATAGCTAAGGTCTTAGACTCTTACTCTGGCCTAATAGCTAAGGTTTTAACTCTTACTCTGGCCTAATAGCTAAGGTCTTAGACTCGTACTCTGGCCTAATGGTTAAGGTCTTAACTCGTACTCTGGCCTAATAGCTAAGGTCTTAGACTCGTACTATGGCCTACTGGTTAAGGTCTTAACTCTTAGTCTGGCCTTATGGTTAAGGTCTTAACTCTTACTCTGGGCTAATAGCTAAGGTCTTAGACTCTTACTCTGGCCTAATAGCTAAGGTCTTAACTCTTACTCTGGCCTAATAGCTAAGGTCTTAGACTCGTACTCTGGCCTAATGGTTAAGGTCTTAACTTTTACTCTGGCCTACTGGTTAAGGTCTTAACTCTTACTCTGGCCTACTGGTTAAGGTCTTAAGTCTTACTCTGGCCTAATAGCTAAGGTCTTAGGCTCGTACTTTCGCCTAATGGTTAAGGTTTTAACTCTTACTCTGGCCTACTGGTTAAGGTCTTAACTTTTACTCTGGCCTGCTGGTTAAGGTCTTAACTCTTACTCTGGCCTAATAGCTAAGGTCTTAGACTTGTACTATGGCCTACAGGTTAAGGTCTTAACTCTTACTCTGGCATACTGGTTTAAGTCTTAACTCTTACTCTGGCCTAATAGCTAAGGTCTTAGACTCGTACTATGGCCTAATGGTTAAGGTCTTAACTCTTACTCTGGCCTACTGGTTAAGGTCTTAACTCTTACTCTGGCCTAATAGCTAAGGTCTTAGGCGCGTACTCTGGCCTAATGGTTAAGGTCTTAACTCTTACTCTGGCCTACTGGTTAAGGTCTTAACTTTTACTCTGGCCTGCTGGTTAAGGTCTTAACTCTTACTCTGGCCTAATAGCTAAGGTCTTAGACTTGTACTATGGCCTACAGGTTAAGGTCTTAACTCTTACTCTGGCCTTCTGGGTTCAGTCTTAACTCTTACTCTGGCCTAATAGCTAAGGTCTTAACTTTTAGTCTGGCCTAATAGCTAAGGTCTTGGACTCGTACTCTGGCCTAATGGTTAAGGTCTTAACTCTTAGTCTGGCCTAATAGCTAAGGTCTTAGACTTGTACTCTGGCCTACTGGTTAAGGTCTTAACTCTTACTCTGGTCTAATAGCTATGGTCTTAACCCTTACTCTGGCCTAATAGCTAAGGTCTTAGACTCGTACTATGGCCTAATGGTTAAGGTCTTAACTCTTACTCTGGCCTAATAGCTAAGGTCTTAACTCTTACTCTGGCCTAATAGCTAAGGTCTTAGACTCGTGCTCTGGCCTAATGATTAAGGTTTTAACTCTTACTCTGCCCTACTGGTTAAGGTCTTAACTCTTACTCTGGCCTAATAGCTAAGGTCTTAGACTCTTACTCTGGCCTAATGGTTAAGGTCTTATCTCTTACTCTGGCCTAATAGCTAAGGTCTTAGAATCGTACTCTGGCCTAAAGTTTAAGGTCTTAACTCTTACTCTGGCCTAATAGCTAAGGTCTTAATTCTTACTCTGGCCTATTAGCTAAGGTCTTAGACTCGTACTCTGGCCTAATGGTTAAGGTCTTAACTCTTACTCTGGCCTAATAGATAAGGTCTTAACTCTTACTCTGGCCTAATAGCTAAGGTCTTAGACTCATACTCTGGCCTAATGGTAAGGTCTTAACTCTTACTCTGGCCTACTGGTTAAGGTCTTAACTCTTACTCTGGCCTAATAGCTAAGGTCTTAGACTCGTACTCTGGCTTAATGGTTAAGGTCTTAACTCTTACTCTGGCCTACTGGTTAAGGTCTTTACTCTTACTCTGGCCTGCTGGTTAAGGTCTTAACTCTTACTCTGGCCTAATAGCTAAGGTCTTAGACTAGTACTATGGCCTACAGGTTAAGGTCTTAACTCTTACTCTAGACTACTGGTTAAAGTCTTAACTCTTACTCTGGCCTAATAGCTAAGGTCTTAGACTCGTACTATGGCCTAATGGTTAAGGTCTTAACTCTTACTCTGGCCTAATAGCTAAGGTCTTAACTTTTACTCTGGCCTAAAAGGTCTTAGACTCATACTCTGGCCTAATGGTTAAGGTCTTAACTCTTACTCTGGCCTAATAGCTAAGGTCTTAGACTCGTACTATGGCCTACTGGTTAAGGTCTTAACTCTTAGTCTGGCCTAATGGTTAAGGTCTTAACTCTTACTCTGGTCTAATAGCTAAGGTCTTAGACTCTTACTCTGGCCTAATAGCTAAGGTCTTAACTCTTACTCTGGCCTAATAGCTAAGGTCTTAGACTCGTACTCTGGCCTAATGCTTAAGATCTTAACTCTTACTCTGGCCTACTGGTTAAGGTCTTAACACTTACTCTGGCCTAATAGCTAAGGTCTTAGACTCGTACTATGGCCTAATGGTAAATGTCTTAACTCTTACTCTGGCCTAATGGTTAAGGTCTTATCTCTTACTCTGGCCTAATGGTTAAGGTCTTATCTCTTACTCTGGCCTAATAGCTAAGGTCTTAGAATCGTACTCTGGCCTAAAGGTTAAGGTCTTAACTCTTACTCTGGCCTAATAGCTAAGGTCTTAATTCTTACTCTGGCCTATTAGCTAAGGTCTTAGACTCGTACTCTGGCCTAATGGTTAAGGTCTTAACTCTTACTCTGGCCTAATAGATAAGGTCTTAACTCTTACTCTGGCCTAATAGCTAAGGTCTTAGACTCATACTCTGGCCTAATGGTTAAGGTCTTAACTTTTACTCTGGCCTGCTGGTTAAGGTCTTAACTCTTACTCTGGCCTAATAGCTAAGGTCTTAAACTTGTACTATGGCCTACAGGTTAAGGTCTTAACTCTTACTCTGGCCTACTGGTTTAAGTCTTAACTCTTACTCTGGACTAATAGCTAAGGTCTTAGACTCGTACTATGGCCTAATGGTTAAGGTCTTAACTCTTACTCTGGCCTAATAGCTAAGGTCTTAACTTTTAGTCTGGCCTAATAGCTAAGGTCTTAGACTCGTAATCTGGCCTAATGGTTAAGGTCTTAACTCTTAGTCTGGCCTAATAGCTAAGGTCTTAGACTTGTACTCTGGCCTACTGGTTAAGGTCTTAACTCCTACTCTGGTCTAATAGCTATGGTCTTAACCCTTACTCTGGCCTAATAGCTAAGGTCTTAGACTCGTACTATGGCCTAATGGTTAAGGTCTTAACTCTTACTCTGGCCTAATAGCTAAGGTCTTAACTCTTACTCTGGCCTAATAGCTAAGGTCTTAGACTCGTACTCTGCCCTAATGGTTAAGGTCTTAACTCTTACTCTGGCCTAATAGCTAAGGTCTTAGACTCCTGCTCTGGCCTAATGACTAAGGTTTTAACTCTTACTCTGCCCTACTGGTTAAGGTCTTAACTCTTACTCTGGCCTAATAGCTAAGGTCTTAGACTCGTACTCTGGCCTAATGGTTAAGGTCTTAACTCTTACTCTGGCCTAATAGCTAAGGTCTTAGAATCGTACTCTGGCCTAAAGGTTAAGGTCTTAACTCTTACTCTGGCCTAATAGCTAAGGTCTTAACTCTTACTCTGGCCTACTAGCTAAGGTCTTTGACTCGTACTCTGGCCTAATGGTTAAGGTCTTAACTCTTACTCTGGCCTAATAGCTAAGGTCTAAGACTCATACTCTGGCCTAATAGCTAAGGTCTTAGACTCGTACTCTGCCCTAATGGTTAAGGTCATAACTCTTACTCTGGCCTACAGGTAAATGTCTTAACTCTTACTCTGGCCTACTGGTTAAGGTCTTAACTCTTACTCTGGCCTAATACCTAAGGTCTTAGACTCGTACTCCGGCCTACTGGTTAAGGTCTTAACTCTTACTCTGGCCTAATAGCTAAGGTCTTAACTCTTACTCTGGCCTAATAGCTAAGGTCTTAGACTTGTACTATGGCCTAATGGTTAAGGTCTTAACTCTTACTCTGGCCTAATAGCTAAGGTCTTAACTTTTACTTTGGCCTAATAGCTAAGGTCTTAGACTCTTACTCTGGCCTAATGGTTAAGGTCTTAACTCTTACTCTGGCCTAATAGCTAAGGTCTTAGACTCGTACTCTGGCCTAATGGTTAAGATATTAACTCTTACTCTGGCCTACCTGTTAAGGTCTTAACACTTACTGTGGCCTAATAGCTAAGGTCTTAACTCTTACTCTGGCCTAATAGCTAAGACCTTAGACTCGTACTCTGGCCTAAAGGTTAAGGTCTTAACTCTTACTCTGGCCTAATAGCTAAGGTCTTAACTCTTACTCTGGCCTAATAGCTAAGGTCTTGGACTCGTACTCTGGCCTAATGGTTAAGGTCTTAACTCTTACTATGGCCTAATAGCTAAGGTCTTAAATTCATACTCTGGCCTAATGGTTAAGGTTTCAACTCTTACTCTGGCCTAATAGCTAAGGTTTTTACTCTTACTCTGGCCTAATAGCTAAGGTCTTAGACTCGTACTCTGGCCTAATGGTTAAGGTCTTAACTCTTAGTCTGTCCTAATAGTTAAGGTCTTAACTCTTACTCTGGCCTATTAGCTAAGGTCTTAGACTCGTACTCTGGCCTAATGGTTAAGGTTTTAACTCTTACTCTGGCCTAATAGCTAAGGTCTTAGACTCGTACTCTGGCCTGATAGCTAAGGTCTTAGACTCGTACTCTGGCCTAATGGTTAAGGTCTTAACTCTTACTCTGGCCTAATAGCTAAGGTCGTAGACTCGTACTCTGGCCTAATGGTTAAGGTCTTAACTCTTACTCAGGCCTAATAGCTAAGGTCTTAGACTCATACTCTGGCATAATGGTTAAGGTCGTAACTCTTTCTCTGGCCTACTGGTTAAGGTCTTAACCCTTACTCTGGCATAATAGCTAAGGTCTTAACTCTTACTCTGGCATAATATCTAAGGTCTTAGACTCGTACTATGGCCTACAGGTTAAGGTCTTAACTCTTACTCTGGCCTACTGGTTAAGGTCTTAACTCTTACTCTGGCCTACTAGCTAAGGTCTTAGACTCGTACTCTGCCCTAATGGTTAAGGTCTTAACTCTTACTCTGGCCTAATAGCTAAGGTCTTAACTCTTACTTCGGCCTAATGGTTAAGGTCTTAACTTTTACTCTGGCCTAATAGCTAAGGTCTTAGACTCTTACTCTGGCCTAATAGCTAAGGTTTTAACTCTTACTCTGGCCTAATAGCTAAGGTCTTAGACTCGTACTCTGGCCTAATGGTTAAGGTCTTAACTCGTACTCTGGCCTAATGGTTAAGGTCTTAACTCTTACTCTGGCCTAATAGCTAAGGTCTTAGACTCGTACTATGGCCTACTGGTTAAGGTCTTAACTCTTAGTCTGGCCTTATGGTTAAGGTCTTAACTCTTACTCTGGGCTAATAGCTAAGGTCTTAGACTCTTACTCTTGCCTAATAGCTAAGGTCTTAACTCTTACTCTGGCCTAATAGCTAAGGTCTTAGACTCGTACTCTGGCCTAATGGTTAAGGTCTTAACTTTTACTCTGGCCTACTGGTTAAGGTCTTAACTCTTACTCTGGCCTACTGGTTAAGGTCTTAAGTCTTACTCTGGCCTAATAGCTAAGGTCTTAGGCTCGTACTCTCGCCTAATGGTTAAGGTTTTAACTCTTACTCTGGCCTACTGGTTAAGGTCTTAACTTTTACTCTGGCCTGCTGGTTAAGGTCTTAACTCTTACTCTGGCATAATAGCTAAGGTCTTAGACTTGTACTATGGCCTACAGGTTAAGGTCTTAACTCTTACTCTGGCATACTGGTTTAAGTCTTAACTCTTACTCTGGCCTAATAGCTAAGGTCTTAGACTCGTACTATGGCCTAATGGTTAAGGTCTTAACTCTTACTCTGGCCTACTGGTTAAGGTCTTAACTCTTACTCTGGCCTAATAGCTAAGGTCTTAGGCGCGTACTCTGGCCTAATGGTTAAGGTCTTAACTCTTACTCTGGCCTACTGGTTAAGGTCTTAACTTTTACTCTGGCCTGCTGGTTAAGGTCTTAACTCTTATTCTGGCCTAATAGCTAAGGTCTTAGACTTGTACTATGGCCTACAGGTTAAGGTCTTAACTCTTACTCTGGCCTTCTGGGTTCAGTCTTAACTCTTACTCTGGCCTAATAGCTAAGGTCTTAACTTTTAGTCTGGCCTAATAGCTAAGGTCTTGGACTCGTACTCTGGCCTAATGGTTAAGGTCTTAACTCTTAGTCTGGCCTAATAGCTAAGGTCTTAGACTTGTACTCTGGCCTACTGGTTAAGGTCTTAACTCTTACTCTGGTCTAATAGCTATGGTCTTAACCCTTACTCTGGCCTAATAGCTAAGGTCTTAGACTCGTACTATGGCCTAATGGTTAAGGTCTTAACTCTTACTCTGGCCTAATAGCTAAGGTCTTAACTCTTACTCTGGCCTAATAGCTAAGGTCTTAGACTCGTGCTCTGGCCTAATGATTAAGGTTTTAACTCTTACTCTGCCCTACTGGTTAAGGTCTTAACTCTTACTCTGGCCTAATAGCTAAGGTCTTAGACTCTTACTCTGGCCTAATGGTTAAGGTCTTATCTCTTACTCTGGCCTAATAGCTACGGTCTTAGAATCGTACTCTGGCCTAAAGGTTAATGTCTTAACTCTTACTCTGGCCTAATAGCTAAGGTCTTAATTCTTACTCTGGCCTATTAGCTAAGGTCTTAGACTCGTACTCTGGCCTAATGGTTAAGGTCTTAACTCTTACTCTGGCCTAATAGATAAGGTCTTAACTCTTACTCTGGCCTAATAGCTAAGGTCTTAGACTCATACTCTGGCCTAATGGTAAGGTCTTAACTCTTACTCTGGCCTACTGGTTAAGGTCTTAACTCTTACTCTGGCCTAATAGCTAAGGTCTTAGACTCGTACTCTGGCTTAATGGTTAAGGTCTTAACTCTTACTCTGGCCTACTGGTTAAGGTCTTTACTCTTACTCTGGCCTGCTGGTTAAGGTCTTAACTCTTACTCTGGCCTAATAGCTAAGGTCTTAGACTAGTACTATGGCCTACAGGTTAAGGTCTTAACTCTTACTCTAGACTACTGGTTAAAGTCTTAACTCTTACTCTGGCCTAATAGCTAAGGTCTTAGACTCGTACTATGGCCTAATGGTTAAGGTCTTAACTCTTACTCTGGCCTAATAGCTAAGGTCTTAACTTTTACTCTGGCCTAAAAGGTCTTAGACTCATACTCTGGCCTAATGGTTAAGGTCTTAACTCTTACTCTGGCCTAATAGCTAAGGTCTTAGACTCGTACTATGGCCTACTGGTTAAGGTCTTAACTCTTAGTCTGGCCTAATGGTTAAGGTCTTAACTCTTACTCTGGTCTAATAGCTAAGGTCTTAGACTCTTACTCTGGCCTAATAGCTAAGGTCTTAACTCTTACTCTGGCCTAATAGCTAAGGTCTTAGACTCGTACTCTGGCCTAATGCTTAAGATCTTAACTCTTACTCTGGCCTACTGGTTAAGGTCTTAACACTTACTCTGGCCTAATAGCTAAGGTCTTAGACTCGTACTATGGCCTAATGGTAAATGTCTTAACTCTTACTCTGGCCTAATGGTTAAGGTCTTATCTCTTACTCTGGCCTAATGGTTAAGGTCTTATCTCTTACTCTGGCCTAATAGCTAAGGTCTTAGAATCGTACTCTGGCCTAAAGGTTAAGGTCTTAACTCTTACTCTGGCCTAATAGCTAAGGTCTTAATTCTTACTCTGGCCTATTAGCTAAGGTCTTAGACTCGTACTCTGGCCTAATGGTTAAGGTCTTAACTCTTACTCTGGCCTAATAGATAAGGTCTTAACTCTTACTCTGGCCTAATAGCTAAGGTCTTAGACTCATACTCTGGCCTAATGGTTAAGGTCTTAACTTTTACTCTGGCCTACTGGTTAAGGTCTTAACTCTTACTCTGGCCTAATAGCTAAGGTCTTAGGCTCGTACTCTTTTCTAATGGTTAAGGTCTTAACTCTTACTGTGGCCAACTGGTTAAGGTCTTAACTTTTACTCTGGCCTGCTGGTTAAGGTCTTAACTCTTACTCTGGCCTAATAGCTAAGGTCTTAAACTTGTACTATGGCCTACAGGTTAAGGTCTTAACTCTTACTCTGGCCTACTGGTTTAAGTCTTAACTCTTACTCTGGACTAATAGCTAAGGTCTTAGACTCGTACTATGGCCTAATGGTTAAGGTCTTAACTCTTACTCTGGCCTAATAGCTAAGGTCTTAACTTTTAGTCTGGCCTAATAGCTAAGGTCTTAGACTCGTACTCTGGCCTAATGGTTAAGGTCTTAACTCTTAGTCTGGCCTAATAGCTAAGGTCTTAGACTTGTACTCTGGCCTACTGGTTAAGGTCTTAACTCCTACTCTGGTCTAATAGCTATGGTCTTAACCCTTACTCTGGCCTAATAGCTAAGGTCTTAGACTCGTACTATGGCCTAATGGTTAAGGTCTTAACTCTTACTCTGGCCTAATAGCTAAGGTCTTAACTCTTACTCTGGCCTAATAGCTAAGGTCTTAGACTCGTACTCTGCCCTAATGGTTAAGGTCTTAACTCTTACTCTGGCCTAATAGCTAAGGTCTTAGACTCCTGCTCTGGCCTAATGACTAAGGTTTTAACTCTTACTCTGCCCTACTGGTTAAGGTCCTAACTCTTACTCTGGCCTAATAGCTAAGGTCTTAGACTCGTACTCTGGCCTAATGGTTAAGGTCTTAACTCTTACTCTGGCCTAATAGCTAAGGTCTTAGAATCGTACTCTGGCCTAAAGGTTAAGGTCTTAACTCTTACTCTGGCCTAATAGCTAAGGTCTTAACTCTTACTCTGGCCTAATAGCTAAGGTCTTTGACTCGTACTCTGGCCTAATGGTTAAGGTCTTAACTCTTACTCTGGCCTAATAGCTAAGGTCTAAGACTCATACTCTGGCCTAATAGCTAAGGTCTTAGACTCGTACTCTGCCCTAATGGTTAAGGTCATAACTCTTACTCTGGCCTACAGGTAAATGTCTTAACTCTTACTCTGGCCTACTGGTTAAGGTCTTAACTCTTACTCTGGCCTAATACCTAAGGTCTTAGACTCGTACTCCGGCCTACTGGTTAAGGTCTTAACTCTTACTCTGGCCTAATAGCTAAGGTCTTAACTCTTACTCTGGCCTAATAGCTAAGGTCTTAGACTTGTACTATGGCCTAATGGTTAAGGTCTTAACTCTTACTCTGGCCTAATAGCTAAGGTCTTAACTTTTACTTTGGCCTAATAGCTAAGGTCTTAGACTCTTACTCTGGCCTAATAGTTAAGGTCTTAACTCTTACTCTGGCCTAATAGCTAAGGTCTTAGACTCGTACTCTGGCCTAATGGTTAAGATATTAACTCTTACTCTGGCCTACCTGTTAAGGTCTTAACACTTACTGTGGCCTAATAGCTAAGGTCTTAACTCTTACTCTGGCCTAATAGCTAAGACCTTAGACTCGTACTCTGGCCTAAAGGTTAAGGTCTTAACTCTTACTCTGGCCTAATAGCTAAGGTCTTAACTCTTACTCTGTCCTAATAGCTAAGGTCTTGGACTCGTACTCTGGCCTAATGGTTAAGGTCTTAACTCTTACTATGGCCTAATAGCTAAGGTCTTAAATTCATACTCTGGCCTAATGGTTAAGGTTTCAACTCTTACTCTGGCCTAATAGCTAAGGTTTTTACTCTTACTCTGGCCTAATAGCTAAGGTCTTAGACTCGTACTCTGGCCTAATGGTTAAGGTCTTAACTCTTAGTCTGTCCTAATAGTTAAGGTCTTAACTCTTACTCTGGCCTATTAGCTAAGGTCTTAGACTCGTACTCTGGCCTAATGGTTAAGGTTTTAACTCTTACTCTGGCCTAATAGCTAAGGTCTTAGACTCGTACTCTGGCCTGATAGCTAAGGTCTTAGACTCGTACTCTGGCCTAATGGTTAAGGTCTTAACTCTTACTCTGGCCTAATAGCTAAGGTCGTAGACTCGTACTCTGGCCTAATGGTTAAGGTCTTAACTCTTACTCTGGCCTAATAGCTAAGGTCTTAGACTCATACTCTGGCATAATGGTTAAGGTCGTAACTCTTTCTCTGGCCTACTGGTTAAGGTCTTAACCCTTACTCTGGCATAATAGCTAAGGTCTTAACTCTTACTCTGGCATAATATCTAAGGTCTTAGACTCGTACTATGGCCTACAGGTTAAGGTCTTAACTCTTACTCTGGCCTACTGGTTAAGGTCTTAACTCTTACTCTGGCCTACTAGCTAAGGTCTTAGACTCGTACTCTGCCCTAATGGTTAAGGTCTTAACTCTTACTCTGGCCTAATAGCTAAGGTCTTAACTCTTACTTCGGCCTAATGGTTAAGGTCTTAACTTGTACTCTGGCCTAATAGCTAAGGTCTTAGACTCTTACTCTGGCCTAATAGCTAAGGTTTTAACTCTTACTCTGGCCTAATAGCTAAGGTCTTAGACTCGTACTCTGGCCTAATGGTTAAGGTCTTAACTCGTACTCTGGCCTAATGGTTAAGGTCTTAACTCTTACTCTGGCCTAATAGCTAAGGTCTTAGACTCGTACTATGGCCTACTGGTTAAGGTCTTAACTCTTAGTCTGGCCTTATGGTTAAGGTCTTAACTCTTACTCTGGGCTAATAGCTAAGGTCTTAGACTCTTACTCTTGCCTAATAGCTAAGGTCTTAACTCTTACTCTGGCCTAATAGCTAAGGTCTTAGACTCGTACTCTGGCCTAATGGTTAAGGTCTTAACTTTTACTCTGGCCTACTGGTTAAGGTCTTAACTCTTACTCTGGCCTACTGGTTAAGGTCTTAAGTCTTACTCTGGCCTAATAGCTAAGGTCTTAGGCTCGTACTCTCGCCTAATGGTTAAGGTTTTAACTCTTACTCTGGCCTACTGGTTAAGGTCTTAACTTTTACTCTGGCCTGCTGGTTAAGGTCTTAACTCTTACTCTGGCCTAATAGCTAAGGTCTTAGACTTGTACTATGGCCTACAGGTTAAGGTCTTAACTCTTACTCTGGCATACTGGTTTAAGTCTTAACTCTTACTCTGGCCTAATAGCTAAGGTCTTAGACTCGTACTATGGCCTAATGGTTAAGGTCTTAACTCTTACTCTGGCCTACTGGTTAAGGTCTTAACTCTTACTCTGGCCTAATAGCTAAGGTCTTAGGCGCGTACTCTGGCCTAATGGTTAAGGTCTTAACTCTTACTCTGGCCTACTGGTTAAGGTCTTAACTTTTACTCTGGCCTGCTGGTTAAGGTCTTAACTCTTACTCTGGCCTAATAGCTAAGGTCTTAGACTTGTACTATGGCCTACAGGTTAAGGTCTTAACTCTTACTCTGGCCTTCTGGGTTCAGTCTTAACTCTTACTCTGGCCTAATAGCTAAGGTCTTAACTTTTAGTCTGGCCTAATAGCTAAGGTCTTGGACTCGTACTCTGGCCTAATGGTTAAGGTCTTAACTCTTAGTCTGGCCTAATAGCTAAGGTCTTAGACTTGTACTCTGGCCTACTGGTTAAGGTCTTAACTCTTACTCTGGTCTAATAGCTATGGTCTTAACCCTTACTCTGGCCTAATAGCTAAGGTCTTAGACTCGTACTATGGCCTAATGGTTAAGGTCTTAACTCTTACTCTGGCCTAATAGCTAAGGTCTTAACTCTTACTCTGGCCTAATAGCTAAGGTCTTAGACTCGTGCTCTGGCCTAATGATTAAGGTTTTAACTCTTACTCTGCCCTACTGGTTAAGGTCTTAACTCTTACTCTGGCCTAATAGCTAAGGTCTTAGACTCTTACTCTGGCCTAATGGTTAAGGTCTTATCTCTTACTCTGGCCTAATAGCTAAGGTCTTAGAATCGTACTCTGGCCTAAAGGTTAAGGTCTTAACTCTTACTCTGGCCTAATAGCTAAGGTCTTAATTCTTACTCTGGCCTATTAGCTAAGGTCTTAGACTCGTACTCTGGCCTAATGGTTAAGGTCTTAACTCTTACTCTGGCCTAATAGATAAGGTCTTAACTCTTACTCTGGCCTAATAGCTAAGGTCTTAGACTCATACTCTGGCCTAATGGTAAGGTCTTAACTCTTACTCTGGCCTACTGGTTAAGGTCTTAACTCTTACTCTGGCCTAATAGCTAAGGTCTTAGACTCGTACTCTGGCTTAATGGTTAAGGTCTTAACTCTTACTCTGGCCTACTGGTTAAGGTCTTTACTCTTACTCTGGCCTGCTGGTTAAGGTCTTAACTCTTACTCTGGCCTAATAGCTAAGGTCTTAGACTAGTACTATGGCCTACAGGTTAAGGTCTTAACTCTTACTCTAGACTACTGGTTAAAGTCTTAACTCTTACTCTGGCCTAATAGCTAAGGTCTTAGACTCGTAATATGGCCTAATGGTTAAGGTCTTAACTCTTACTCTGGCCTAATAGCTAAGGTCTTAACTTTTACTCTGGCCTAAAAGGTCTTAGACTCATACTCTGGCCTAATGGTTAAGGTCTTAACTCTTACTCTGGCCTAATAGCTAAGGTCTTAGACTCGTACTATGGCCTACTGGTTAAGGTCTTAACTCCTAGTCTGGCCTAATGGTTAAGGTCTTAACTCTTACTCTGGTCTAATAGCTAAGGTCTTAGACTCTTACTCTGGCCTAATAGCTAAGGTCTTAACTCTTACTCTGGCCTATTAGCTAAGGTCTTAGACTCGTACTCTGGCCTGCTGGTTAAGGTCTTAACTCTTACTCTGGCCTAATAGCTAAGGTCTTAGACTCGTACTCTGGCCTAATGCTTAAGATCTTAACTCTTACTCTGGCCTACTGGTTAAGGTCTTAACACTTACTCTGGCCTAATAGCTAAGGTCTTAGACTCGTACTATGGCCTAATGGTAAAGGTCTTAACTCTTACTCTGGCCTAATGGTTAAGGTCTTATCTCTTACTCTGGCCTAATGGTTAAGGTCTTATCTCTTACTCTGGCCTAATAGCTAAGGTCTTAGAATCGTACTCTGGCCTAAAGGTTAAGGTCTTAACTCTTACTCTGGCCTAATAGCTAAGGTCTTAATTCTTACTCTGGCCTATTAGCTAAGGTCTTAGACTCGTACTCTGGCCTAATGGTTAAGGTCTTAACTCTTACTCTGGCCTAATAGATAAGGTCTTAACTCTTACTCTGGCCTAATAGCTAAGGTCTTAGACTCATACTCTGGCCTAATGGTTAAGGTCTTAACTTTTACTCTGGCCTACTGGTTAAGGTCTTAACTCTTACTCTGGCCTAATAGCTAAGGTCTTAGCCTCGTACTCTTTTCTAATGGTTAAGGTCTTAACTCTTACTGTGGCCAACTGGTTAAGGTCTTAACTTTTACTCTGGCCTGCTAGTTAAGGTCTTAACTCTTACTCTGGCCTAATAGCTAAGGTCTTAAACTTGTACTATGGCCTACAGGTTAAGGTCTTAACTCTTACTCTGGCCTACTGGTTTAAGTCTTAACTCTTACTCTGGACTAATAGCTAAGGTCTTAGACTCGTACTATGGCCTAATGGTTAAGGTCTTAACTCTTACTCTGGCCTAATAGCTAAGGTCTTAACTTTTAGTCTGGCCTAATAGCTAAGGTCTTAGACTCGTACTCTGGCCTAATGGTTAAGGTCTTAACTCTTAGTCTGGCCTAATAGCTAAGGTCTTAGACTTGTACTCTGGCCTACTGGTTAAGGTCTTAACTCCTACTCTGGTCTAATAGCTATGGTCTTAACCCTTACTCTGGCCTAATAGCTAAGGTCTTAGACTCGTACTATGGCCTAATGGTTAAGGTCTTAACTCTTACTCTGGCCTAATAGCTAAGGTCTTAACTCTTACTCTGGCCTAATAGCTAAGGTCTTAGACTCGTACTCTGCCCTAATGGTTAAGGTCTTAACTCTTACTCTGGCCTAATAGCTAAGGTCTTAGACTCCTGCTCTGGCCTAATGACTAAGGTTTTAACTCTTACTCTGCCCTACTGGTTAAGGTCTTAACTCTTACTCTGGCCTAATAGCTAAGGTCTTAGACTCGTACTCTGGCCTAATGGTTAAGGTCTTAACTCTTACTCTGGCCTAATAGCTAAGGTCTTAGAATCGTACTCTGGCCTAAAGGTTAAGGTCTTAACTCTTACTCTGGCCTAATAGCTAAGGTCTTAACTCTTACTCTGGCCTAATAGCTAAGGTCTTTGACTCGTACTCTGGCCTAATGGTTAAGGTCTTAACTCTTACTCTGGCCTAATAACTAAGGTCTAAGACTCATACTCTGGCCTAATAGCTAAGGTCTTAGACTCGTACTCTGCCCTAATGGTTAAGGTCATAACTCTTACTCTGGCCTACAGGTAAATGTCTTAACTCTTACTCTGGCCTACTGGTTAAGGTCTTACCTCTTACTCTGGCCTAATACCTAAGGTCTTAGACTCGTACTCCGGCCTACTGGTTAAGGTCTTAACTCTTACTCTGGCCTAATAGCTAAGGTCTTAACTCTTACTCTGGCCTAATAGCTAAGGTCTTAGACTTGTACTATGGCCTAATGGTTAAGGTCTTAACTCTTACTCTGGCCTAATAGCTAAGGTCTTAACTTTTACTTTGGCCTAATAGCTAAGGTCTTAGACTCTTACTCTGGCCTAATGGTTAAGGTCTTAACTCTTACTCTGGCCTAATAGCTAAGGTCTTAGACTCGTACTCTGGCCTAATGGTTAAGATATTAACTCTTACTCTGGCCTACCTGTTAAGGTCTTAACACTTACTGTGGCCTAATAGCTAAGGTCTTAACTCTTACTCTGGCCTAATAGCTAAGACCTTAGACTCGTACTCTGGCCTAAAGGTTAAGGTCTTAACTCTTACTCTGGCCTAATAGCTAAGGTCTTAACTCTTACTCTGGCCTAATAGCTAAGGTCTTGGACTCGTACTCTGGCCTAATGGTTAAGGTCTTAACTCTTACTATGGCCTAATAGCTAAGGTCTTAAATTCATACTCTGGCCTAATGGTTAAGGTTTCAACTCTTACTCTGGCCTAATAGCTAAGGTTTTTACTCTTACTCTGGCCTAATAGCTAAGGTCTTAGACTCGTACTCTGGCCTAATGGTTAAGGTCTTAACTCTTAGTCTGTCCTAATAGTTAAGGTCTTAACTCTTACTCTGGCCTATTAGCTAAGGTCTTAGACTCGTACTCTGGCCTAATGGTTAAGGTTTTAACTCTTACTCTGGCCTAATAGCTAAGGTCTTAGACTCGTACTCTGGCCTGATAGCTAAGGTCTTAGACTCGTACTCTGGCCTAATGGTTAAGGTCTTAACTCTTACTCTGGCCTAATAGCTAAGGTCGTAGACTCGTACTCTGGCCTAATGGTTAAGGTCTTAACTCTTACTCTGGCCTAATAGCTAAGGTCTTAGACTCATACTCTGGCATAATGGTTAAGGTCGTAACTCTTTCTCTGGCCTACTGGTTAAGGTCTTAACCCTTACTCTGGCATAATAGCTAAGGTCTTAACTCTTACTCTGGCATAATATCTAAGGTCTTAGACTCGTACTATGGCCTACAGGTTAAGGTCTTAACTCTTACTCTGGCCTACTGGTTAAGGTCTTAACTCTTACTCTGGCCTACTAGCTAAGGTCTTAGACTCGTACTCTGCCCTAATGGTTAAGGTCTTAACTCTTACTCTGGCCTAATAGCTAAGGTCTTAACTCTTACTTCGGCCTAATGGTTAAGGTCTTAACTTTTACTCTGGCCTAATAGCTAAGGTCTTAGACTCTTACTCTGGCCTAATAGCTAAGGTTTTAACTCTTACTCTGGCCTAATAGCTAAGGTCTTAGACTCGTACTCTGGCCTAATGGTTAAGGTCTTAACTCGTACTCTGGCCTAATGGTTAAGGTCTTAACTCTTACTCTGGCCTAATAGCTAAGGTCTTAGACTCGTACTATGGCCTACTGGTTAAGGTCTTAACTCTTAGTCTGGCCTTATGGTTAAGGTCTTAACTCTTACTCTGGGCTAATAGCTAAGGTCTTAGACTCTTACTCTTGCCTAATAGCTAAGGTCTTAACTCTTACTCTGGCCTAATAGCTAAGGTCTTAGACTCGTACTCTGGCCTAATGGTTAAGGTCTTAACTTTTACTCTGGCCTACTGGTTAAGGTCTTAACTCTTACTCTGGCCTACTGGTTAAGGTCTTAAGTCTTACTCTGGCCTAATAGCTAAGGTCTTAGGCTCGTACTCTCGCCTAATGGTTAAGGTTTTAACTCTTACTCTGGCCTACTGGTTAAGGTCTTAACTTTTACTCTGGCCTGCTGGTTAAGGTCTTAACTCTTACTCTGGCCTAATAGCTAAGGTCTTAGACTTGTACTATGGCCTACAGGTTAAGGTCTTAACTCTTACTCTGGCATACTGGTTTAAGTCTTAACTCTTACTCTGGCCTAATAGCTAAGGTCTTAGACTCGTACTATGGCCTAATGGTTAAGGTCTTAACTCTTACTCTGGCCTACTGGTTAAGGTCTTAACTCTTACTCTGGCCTAATAGCTAAGGTCTTAGGCGCGTACTCTGGCCTAATGGTTAAGGTCTTAACTCTTACTCTGGCCTACTGGTTAAGGTCTTAACTTTTACTCTGGCCTGCTGGTTAAGGTCTTAACTCTTACTCTGGCCTAATAGCTAAGGTCTTAGACTTGTACTATGGCCTACAGGTTAAGGTCTTAACTCTTACTCTGGCCTTCTGGGTTCAGTCTTAACTCTTACTCTGGCCTAATAGCTAAGGTCTTAACTTTTAGTCTGGCCTAATAGCTAAGGTCTTGGACTCGTACTCTGGCCTAATGGTTAAGGTCTTAACTCTTAGTCTGGCCTAATAGCTAAGGTCTTAGACTTGTACTCTGGCCTACTGGTTAAGGTCTTAACTCTTACTCTGGTCTAATAGCTATGGTCTTAACCCTTACTCTGGCCTAATAGCTAAGGTCTTAGACTCGTACTATGGCCTAATGGTTAAGGTCTTAACTCTTACTCTGGCCTAATAGCTAAGGTCTTAACTCTTACTCTGGCCTAATAGCTAAGGTCTTAGACTCGTGCTCTGGCCTAATGATTAAGGTTTTAACTCTTACTCTGCCCTACTGGTTAAGGTCTTAACTCTTACTCTGGCCTAATAGCTAAGGTCTTAGACTCTTACTCTGGCCTAATGGTTAAGGTCTTATCTCTTACTCTGGCCTAATAGCTAAGGTCTTAGAATCGTACTCTGGCCTAAAGGTTAAGGTCTTAACTCTTACTCTGGCCTAATAGCTAAGGTCTTAATTCTTACTCTGGCCTATTAGCTAAGGTCTTAGACTCGTACTCTGGCCTAATGGTTAAGGTCTTAACTCTTACTCTGGCCTAATAGATAAGGTCTTAACTCTTACTCTGGCCTAATAGCTAAGGTCTTAGACTCATACTCTGGCCTAATGGTTAAGGTCTTAACTCTTACTCTGGCCTACTGGTTAAGGTCTTAACTCTTACTCTGGCCTAATAGCTAAGGTCTTAGACTCGCACTCTGGCTTAATGGTTAAGGTCTTAACTCTTACTCTGGCCTACTGGTTAAGGTCTTTACTCTTACTCTGGCCTGCTGGTTAAGGTCTTAACTCTTAGTCTGGCCTAATGGTTAAGGTCTTAACTCTTACTCTGGGCTAATAGCTAAGGTCTTAGACTCTTACTCTGGCCTAATAGCTAAGGTCTTAACTCTTACTCTGGCCTAATAGCTAAGGTCTTTGACTCGTACTCTGGCCTAATGGTTAAGGTCTTAACTTTTACTCTGGCCTACTGGTTAAGGTCTTAACTCTTACTCTGGACTAATAGCTAAGGTCTTAGACTCGTACTATGGCCTAATGGTTAAGGTCTTAACTCTTACTCTGGCCTAATAGCTAAGGTCTTAACTTTTAGTCTGGCCTAATAGCTAAGGTTTTAGACTCGTACTCTGGCCTAATGGCTAAGGTCTTAACTCTTAGTCTGGCCTAATAGCTAAGGTCTTAGACTTGTACTCTGGCCTACTGGTTAAGGTCTTAACTCCTACTCTGGTCTAATAGCTATGGTCTTAACCCTTACTCTGGCCTAATAGCTACGGTCTTAGACTTGTACTCTGGCCTAATGGTTAAGGTCTTAACTTTTACTCTGGCCTACTGGTTAAGGTCTTAACTCTTACTCTGGCCTACTGGTTAAGGTCTTAACTCTTAATCTGGCCTACTGGTTAAGGTCTTAACTCTTACTCTGGCCTAATAGCTAAGGTCTTCGGCTCGTACTCTGGCCTAATGGTTAAGGTTTTAACTTTTACTCTGGCCTACTGGTTAAGGTCTTAACTCTTACTCTGGCCTGCTGGTTAAGGTCTTAACTCTTACTCTGGCCTAATATCTAAGGTCTTAGACTAGTACTATGGCCTACAGGTTAAGGTCTTAACTCTTACTCTGGCCTACTGGTTTAAGTCTTACCTCTTACTCTGGCCTAATAGCTAAGGTCTTAGACTCGTACTATGGCCTAATGGTTATGGTCTTAACTGCTACTCTGGCCTAATAGCTAAGGTCTTAACTTTTAGTCTGGCCTAATAGCTAAGGTCTTAGACTTGTACTATGGCCTACAGGTTAAGGTCTTAACTCTTAGTCTGGCCTAATGGTTAAGGTCTTAACTCTTACTCTGGCCTAATAGCTAAGGTCTTAGACTCGTACTCTGGCCTAATAGCTAAGGTCTTAGACTTGTACTCTGGCCTAATAGCTAAGGTTTTAGACTCGTACTCTGGCCTAATGGTTAAGGTCTTAACTCTTACTCTGGCCTAATAGCTAAGGTCTTAACTCTTACTCTGGCCTAATAGCTAAGGTCTTAGACTCGTACTCTGGCCTAATGGTTAAAGTCTTAACTCTTACTCTGGCCTAATAGCTAAGGTCTTAGACTCGTACTATGGCCTACTGGTTAAGGTCTTAACTCTTAGTCTGGCCTAATGGTTAAGGTCTTAACTCTTACTCTGGGCTAATAGCTAAGGTCTTAGACTCTTACTCTGGCCTAATAGCTAAGGTCTGAGACTCGTACTCTGGCCTAATAGCTAAGGTCTTAGACTTGTACTCTGGCCTAATAGCTAAGGTCTTAGACTCGTACTCTGGCCTAATGGTTAAGGTCTTAACTCTTACTCTGGCCTAATAGCTAAGGTCTTAACTCTTACTCTGGGCTAATAGCTAAGGTCTTAGACTCTTACTCTGGCCTAATAGCTAAGGTCATAACTCTTTCTCTGGCCTACTGGTTAAGGTCTTAACCCTTACTCTGGCATAATAGCTAAGGTCTTAACTCTTACTCTGGCATAATATCTAAGGTCTTAGACTCGTACTATGGCCTACAGGTTAAGGTCTTAACTCTTACTCTGGCCTACTGGTTAAGGTCTTAACTCTTACTCTGGCCTACTAGCTAAGGCCTTAGACTCGTACTCTGGCCTAATGGTTAAGGTCTTAACTCTTACTCTGGCCTAATAGCTAAGGTCTTAACTCTTACTCTGGCCTAATGGTTAAGGTCTTAACTTTTACTCTGGCCTAATAGCTAAGGTCTTAGACTCTTACTCTGGCCTAATAGCTAAGGTTTTAACTCTTACTCTGGCCTAATAGCTAAGGTCTTAGACTCGTACTCTGGCCTAATGGTTAAGGTCTTAACTCGTACTCTGGCCTAATGGTTAAGGTCTGAACTCTTACTCTGGCCTAATAGCTAAGGTCTTAGACTCGTACTATGGCCTACTGGTTAAGGTCTTAACTCTTAGTCTGGCCTTATGGTTAAGGTCTTAACTCTTACTCTGGGCTAATAGCTAAAGTCTTAGACTCTTACTCTGGCCTAATAGCTAAGGTCTTAACTCTTACTCTGGCCTAATAGCTAAGGTCTTAGACTCGTACTCTGGCCTAATGGTTAAGGTCTTAACTTTTATTCTGGCCTACTGGTTAAGGTCTTAACTCTTACTCTGGCCTACTGGTTAAGGTCTTAAGTCTTACTCTGGCCTAATAGCTAAGGTCTTAGGCTCGTACTCTGGCCTAATGGTTAAGGTTTTAACTCTTACTCTGGCCTACTGGTTAAGGTCTTAACTTTTACTCTGGCCTGCTGGTTAAGGTCTTAACTCTTACTCTGGCCTAATAGCTAAGGTCTTAGACTTGTACTATGGCCTACAGGTTAAGGTCTTAACTCTTACTCTGGCCTACTGGTTTAAGTCTTAACTCTTACTCTGGCCTAATAGCTAAGGTCTTAGACTCGTACTATGGCCTAATGGTTAAGGTCTTAACTCTTACTCTGGCCTATGGGTTAAGGTCTTAACTCTTACTCTGGCCTAATAGCTAAGGTCTTAGGCTCGTACTCTGGCCTAATGGTTAAGGTCTTAACTCTTACTCTGGCCTACTGGTTAAGGTCTTAACTTTTACTCTGGCCTGCTGGTTAAGGTCTTAACTCTTACTCTGGCCTAATAGCTAAGGTCTTAGACTTGTACTATGGCCTACAGGTTAAGGTCTTAACTCTTACTCTGGCCTTCTGGGTTCAGTCTTAACTCTTACTCTGGCCTAATAGCTAAGGTCTTAGACTCGTACTATGGCCTAATGGTAAAGGTCTTAACTCTTACTCTGGCCTAATAGCTAAGGTCTTAACTTTTAGTCTGGCCTAATAGCTAAGGTCTTAGACTCGTACTCTGGCCTAATGGTTAAGGTCTTAACTCTTAGTCTGGCCTAATAGCTAAGGTCTTAGACTTGTACTCTGGCCTACTGGTTAAGGTCTTAACTCTTACTCTGGTCTAATAGCTATGGTCTTAACCCTTACTCTGGCCTAATAGCTAAGGTCTTAGACTCGTACTATGGCCTAATGGTTAAGGTCTTAACTCTTACTCTGGCCTAATAGCTAAGGTCTTAACTCTTACTCTGGCCTAATAGCTAAGGTCTTAGACTCGTACTCTGACCTAATGGTTAAGGTCTTAACTCTTACTCTGGCCTAATAGCTAAGGTCTTAGACTCGTGCTCTGGCCTAATGATTAAGGTTTTAACTCTTACTCTGCCCTACTGGTTAAGGTCTTAACTCTTACTCTGGCCTAATAGCTAAGGTCTTAGACTCTTACTCTGGCCTAATGGTTAAGGTCTTATCTCTTACTCTGGCCTAATAGCTAAGGTCTTAGAATCGTACTCTGGCCTAAAGGTTAAGGTCTTAACTCTTACTCTGGCCTAATAGCTAAGGTCTTAATTCTTACTCTGGCCTATTAGCTAAGGTCTTAGACTCGTACTCTGGCCTAATGGTTAAGGTCTTAACTCTTACTCTGGCCTAACAGCTAAGGTCTTAACTCTTACTCTGGCCTAATAGCTAAGGTCTTAGACTCATACTCTGGCCTAATGGTTAAGGTCTTAACTCTTACTCTGGCCTACTGGTTAAGGTCTTAACTCTTACTCTGGCCTAATAGCTAAGGTCTTAGACTGGTACTCTGGCTTAATGGTTAAGGTCTTAACTCTTACTCTGGCCTACTGGTTAAGGTCTTTACTCTTACTCTGGCCTGCTGGTTAAGGTCTTAACTCTTACTCTGGCCTAATAGCTAAGGTCTTAGACTAGTACTATGGCCTACAGGTTAATCTCTTTACTCTTACTCTGGCCTAATAGCTAAGGTCTTAACTTTTACTCTGGCCTAATAGCTAAGGTCTTAGACTCATACTCTGGCCTAATGGTTAAGGTCTTAACTCTTACTCTGGCCTAATAGCTAAGGTCTTAGACTCGTACTATGGCCTACTGGTTAAGGTCTTAACTCTTAGTCTGGCCTAATGGTTAAGGTCTTAACTCTTACTCTGGTCTAATAGCTAAGGTCTTAGACTCTTACTCTGGCCTAATAGCTAAGGTCTTAACTCTTACTCTGGCCTAATAGCTAAGGTCTTAGACTCGTACTCTGGCCTAATGCTTAAGATCTTAACTCTTACTCTGGCCTACTGGTTAAGGTCTTAAAACTTACTCTGGCCTAATAGCTAAGGTCTTAGACTCGTACTATGGCCTAATGGTAAAGGTCTTAACTCTTACTCTGGCCTAATAGCTAAGGTCTTAACTTTTAGTCTGGCCTAATAGCTAAGGTCTTAGACTCGTACTCTGGCCTAATGGTTAAGGTCTTAACTCGTACTCTGGCCTAATAGCTAAGGTCTTAGACTCGTACTCTGGCCTAATGGTTAAGATATTAACTCTTACTCTGGCCTACCTGTTAAGGTCTTAACACTTACTCTGAACTAATAGCTAAGGTCTTAGACTCGTACTCTGGCTTAATGGTTAATGTCTTAACACTTACTGTGGCCTAATAGCTAAGGTCTTAACTCTTACTCTGGCCTAATAGCTAAGACCTTAGACTCGTACTCTGGCCTAAAGGTTAAGGTCTTAACTCTTACTCTGGCCTAATAGCTAAGGTCTTAACTCTTACTCTGGCCTAATAGCTAAGGTCTTAGACTCATACTCTGGCCTAATGGTTAAGGTCTTAACTCTTACTCTGGCCTACTGGTTAAGGTCTTAACTCTTACTCTGGCCTAATAGCTAAGGTCTTAGACTCGTACTCTGGCTTAATGGTTAAGGTCTTAACTCTTACTCTGGCCTACTGGTTAAGGTCTTTACTCTTACTCTGGCCTGCTGGTTATGGTCTTAACTCTTACTCTGGCCTAATAGCTAAGGTCTTAGACTAGTACTATGGCCTACAGGTTAAGGTCTTAACTCTTACTCTGGACTACTGGTTAAAGTCTTAACTCTTACTCTGGCCTAATAGCTAAGGTCTTAGACTTGTACTATGGCCTAATGGTTAAGGTCTTAACTCTTACTCTGGCCTAATAGCTAAGGTCTTAACTTTTACTCTGGCCTAATAGCTAAGGTCTTAGACTCATACTCTGGCCTAATGGTTAAGGTCTTAACTCTTACTCTGGCCTAATAGCTAAGGTCTTAGACTCGTACTATGGCCTACTGGTTAAGGTCTTAACTCTTAGTCTGGCCTAATAGTTAAGGTCTTAACTCTTACTCTGGGCTAATAGCTAAGGTCTTAGACTCTTACTCTGGCCTAATAGCTAAGGTCTTAACTCTTACTCTGGCCTAATAGCTAAGGTCTTAGACTCGTACTCTGGCCTAATGCTTAAGATCTTAACTCTTACTCTGGCCTACTGGTTAAGGTCTTAACACTTACTCTGAACTAATAGCTAAGGTCTTAGACTCGTACTCTGGCTTAATGGTTAAGGTCTTAACTCTTACTCTGGCCTAATAGCTAAGGTCTTAGACTCGTACTCTGGCCTAATGGTTAAGGTCTTAACACTTACTGTGGCCTAATAGCTAAGGTCTTAACTCTTACTCTGGCCTAATAGCTAAGGCCTTAGACTCGTACTCTGGACTAAAGGTTAAGGTCTTAACTCTTACTCTGGCCTAATAGCTAAGGTCTTAACTCTTACTCTGGCCTAATAGCTTAGGTCTTAGACTCGTGCTCTGGCCTAATGGTTAAGGTCTTAACTCTTACTCTGGCCTAATAGCTAAGGTCTTAGACTCGTACTCTGGCATAATAGCTAAGGTCTTAACTCTTACTCTGGCCTAATAGCTAAAGTCTTAGACTTGTACTATGGCCTAATGATTAAGGTCTTAACTCTTACTCTGTCCTACTGGTTAAGGTCTTAACTCTTACTCTGGCCTAATAGCTAAGGTCTTAGACTCATACTCTGGCCTAATGGTTAAGGTCTTAACTCTTACTCTGGCCTACTGGTTAAGGTCTTAACTCTTACTCTGGCCTAATAGCTAAGGTCTTAGACTCATACTCTGGCTTAATGGTTAAGGTCTTTACTCTTACTCTGGCCTACTGGTTAAGGTCTTTACTCTTACTCTGGCCTGCTGGTTAAGGTCTTAACTCTTACTCTGGCCTAATAGCTAAGGTCTTAGACTAGTACTATGGCCTACAGGTTAAGGTCTTAACTCTTACTCTGGACTACTGGTTAAAGTCTTAACTCTTACTCTGGCCTAATATCTAAGGTCTTAGACTTGTACTATGGCCTAATGGTTAATGTCTTAACTCTTACTCTGGCCTAATAGCTAAGGTCTTAACTTTTACTCTGGCCTAATCGCTAAGGTCTTAGACTCGTACTCTGGCCTAATGGTTAAAGTCTTAACTCTTACTCTGGCCTAATAGCTAAGGTCTTAGACTCGTACTATGGCCTACTGGTTAAGGTCTTAACTCTTAGTCTGGCCTAATGGTTAAGGTCTTAACTCTTACTCTGGGCTAATAGCTAAGGTCTTAGACTCTTACTCTGGCCTAATAGCTAAGGTCTTAGACTCGTACTCTGGCCTAATGGTTAAGGTCTTAACTTTTACTCTGGCCTACTGGTTAAGGTCTTAACTCTTACTCTGGCCTACTGGTTAAGGTCTTAACTCTTACTCTGGCCTAATAGCTAAGGTCTTCGGCTCGTACTCTGGCCTAATGGTTAAGGTCTTAACTCTTACTCTGGCCTACTGGTTAAGGTCTTAACTCTTACTCTGGCCTAATATCTAAGGTCTTAGACTAGTACTATGGCCTACAGGTTAAGGTCTTAACTCTTGCTCTGGCCTACTGGTTTAAGTCTTACCTCTTACTCTGGCCTAATAGCTAAGGTCTTAGACTCGTACTATGGCCTAATGGTTATGGTCTTAACTCCTACTCTGGCCTAATAGCTAAGGTCTTAACTTTTAGTCTGGCCTAATAGCTAAGGTCTTAGACTTGTACTATGGCCTACAGGTTAAGGTCTTAACTCTTAGTCTGGCCTAATGGTTAAGGTCTTAACTCTTACTCTGGCCTAATAGCTAAGGTCTTAGACTCGTACTCTGGCCTAATAGCTAAGGTCTTAGACTTGTACTCTGGCCTAATAGCTAAGGTCTTAGACTCGTACTCTGGCCTAATGGTTAAGGTCTTAACTCTTACTCTGGCCTAATAGCTAAGGTCTTAACTCTTACTCTGGCCTAATAGCTAAGGTCTTAGACTCGTACTCTGGCCTAATGGTTAAGGTCTTAACTCTTACTCTGGCCTAATAGCTAAGGTCTTAGACTCGTACTATGGCCTACTGGTTAAGGTCTTAACTCTTAGTCTGGCCTAATGGTTAAGGTCTTAACTCTTACTCTGGGCTAATAGCTAAGGTCTTAGACTCTTACTCTGGCCTAATAGCTAAGGTCTTAACTCTTACTCTGGCCTAATAGCTAAGGTCTTTGACTCGTACTCTGGCCTAATGGTTAAGGTCTTAACTTTTACTCTGGCCTACTGGTTAAGGTCTTAACTCTTACTCTGGACTAATAGCTAAGGTCTTAGACTCGTACTATGGCCTAATGGTTAAGGTCTTAACTCTTACTCTGGCCTAATAGCTAAGGTCTTAACTTTTAGTCTGGCCTAATAGCTAAGGTCTTAGACTCGTACTCTGGCCTAATGGTTATGGTCTTAACTGCTACTCTGGCCTAATAGCTAAGGTCTTAATTTTTAGTCTGGCCTAATAGCTAAGGTCTTAGACTTGTACTATGGCCTACAGGTTAAGGTCTTAACTCTTAGTCTGGCCTAATGGTTAAGGTCTTAACTCTTACTCTGGCCTAATAGCTAAGGTCTTAGACTCGTACTCTGGCCTAATAGCTAAGGTCTTAGACTTGTACTCTGGCCTAATAGCTAAGGTCTTAGACTCGTACTCTGGCCTAATGGTTAAGGTCTTAACTCTTACTCTGGCCTAATAGCTAAGGTCTTAACTCTTACTCTGGCCTAATAGCTAAGGTCTTAGACTCGTACTCTGGCCTAATGGTTAAGGTCTTAACTCTTACTCTGGCCTAATAGCTAAGGTCTTAGACTCGTACTATGGCTTACAGGTTAAGGTCTTAACTCTTAGTCTGGCCTAATGGTTAAGGTCTTAACTCTTACTCTGGGCTAAAGCTAAGGTCTTAGACTCTTACTCTGGCCTAATAGCTAAGGTCTTAACTCTTACTCTGGCCTAATAGCTAAGGTCTTAGACTCGTACTCTGGCCTAATGGTTAAGGTCTTAACTTTTACTCTGGCCTACTGGTTAAGGTCTTAACTCCTACTCTGGCCTAATAGCTAAGGTCTTAGGCTCGTACTCTGGCCTAATGGTTAAGGTCTTAACTCTTACTCTGGCCAACTGGTTAAGGTCTTAACTTTTACTCTGGCCTGCTGGTTAAGGTCTTAACTCTTACTCTGGCCTAATAGCTAAGGTCTTAAACTTGTACTATGGCCTACAGGTTAAGGTCTTAACTCTTACTCTGGCCTACTGGTTTAAGTCTTAACTCTTACTCTGGACTAATAGCTAATGTCTTAGACTCGTACTATGGCCTAATGGTTAAGGTCTTAACTCTTACTCTGGCCTAATAGCTAAGGTCTTAACTTTTAGTCTGGCCTAATAGCTAAGGTCTTAGACTCGTACTCTGGCCTAATGGTTAAGGTCTTAACTCTTAGTCTGGCCTAATAGCTAAGGTCTTAGACTTGTACTCTGGCCTACTGGTTAAGGTCTTAACTCCTACTCTGGTCTAATAGCTATGGTCTTAACCCTTACTCTGGCCTAATAGCTAAGGTCTTAGACTCGTACTATGGCCTAATGGTTAAGGTCTTAACTCTTACTCTGGCCTAATAGCTAAGGTCTTAACTCTTACTCTGGCCTAATAGCTAAGGTCTTAGACTCGTACTCTGCCCTAATGGTTAAGGTCTTACTCTTACTCTGGCCTAATAGCTAAGGTCTTAGACTCGTGCTCTGGCCTAATGATTAAGGTTTTAACTCTTACTCTGCCCTACTGGTTAAGGTCTTAACTCTTACTCTGGCCTAATAGCTAAGGTCTTAGACTCATACTCTGGCCTAATGGTTAAGGTCTTAACTCTTACTCTGGCCTAATAGCTAAGGTCTTAGAATCGTACTCTGGCCTAAAGGTTAAGGTCTTAACTCTTACTCTGGCCTAATAGCTAAGGTCTTAACTCTTACTCTGGCCTAATAGCTAAGGTCTTTGACTCGTACTCTGGCCTAATGGTTAAGGTCTTAACTCTTACTCTGGCCTAATAGCTAAGGTCTAAGACTCATACTCTGGCCTAATAGCTAAGGTCTTAGACTCGTACTCTGCCCTAATGGTTAAGGTCTTAACTCTTACTCTGGCCTACAGGTAAATGTCTTAACTCTTACTCTGGCCTACTGGTTAAGGTCTTAACTCTTACTCTGGCCTAATAGCTAAGGTCTTAGACTCGTACTCCGGCCTACTGGTTAAGGTCTTAACTCTTACTCTGGCCTAATAGCTAAGGTCTTAACTCTTACTCTGGCCTAATAGCTAAGGTCTTAGACTCGTACTATGGCCTAATGGTTAAGGTCTTAACTCTTACTCTGGCCTAATAGCTAAGGTCTTAACTTTTACTTTGGCCTAATAGCTAAGGTCTTAGACTCTTACTCTGGCCTAATGGTTAAGGTCTTAACTCTTACTCTGGCCTAATAGCTAAGGTCTTAGACTCGTACTCTGGCCTAATGGTTAAGATATTAACTCTTACTCTGGCCTACCTGTTAAGGTCTTAACACTTACTCTGAACTAATAGCTAATGTCTTAGACTCGTACTCTGGCTTAATGGTTAAGGTCTTAACTCTTACTCTGGCCTAATATCTAAGGTCTTAGACTCGTACTCTGGCCTAATGGTTAAGGTCTTAACACTTACTGTGGCCTAATAGCTAAGGTCTTAACTCTTACTCTGGCCTAATAGCTAAGACCTTAGACTCGTACTCTGGCCTAAAGGTTAAGGTCTTAACTCTTACTCTGGTCTAATAGCTAAGGTCTTAACTCTTACTCTGGCCTAATAGCTAAGGTCTTGGACTCGTACTCTGGCCTAATGGTTAAGGTCTTAACTCTTACTCTGGCCTAATAGCTAAGGTCTTAAATTCATACTCTGGCCTAATGGTTAAGGTTTCAACTCTTACTCTGGCCTAATAGCTAAGGTTTTTACACTTACTCTGGCCTAATAGCTAAGGTCTTAGACTCGTACTCTGGCCTAATGGTTAAGGTCTTAACTCTTAGTCTGTCCTAATAGTTAAGGTCTTAACTCTTACTCTGGCCTATTAGCTAAGGTCTTAGACTCGTACTCTGGCCTAATGGTTAAGGTTTTAACTCTTACTCTGGCCTAATAGCTAAGGTCTTAGACTCGTACTCTGGCCTGATAGCTAAGGTCTTAGACTCGTACTCTGGCCTAATGGTTAAGGTCTTAACTCTTACTCTGGCCTAATAGCTAAGGTCGTAGACTCGTACTCTGGCCTAATGGTTAAGGTCTTAACTCTTACTCTGGCCTAATAGCTAAGGTCTTAGACTCATACTCTGGCACAATGGTTAAGGTCGTAACTCTTTCTCTGGCCTACTGGTTAAGGTCTTAACCCTTACTCTGGCATAATAGCTAAGGTCTTAACTCTTACTCTGGCATAATATCTAAGGTCTTAGACTCGTACTATGGCCTACAGGTTAAGGTCTTAACTCTTACTCTGGCCTACTGGTTAAGGTCTTAACTCTTACTCTGGCCTACTAGCTAAGGTCTTAGACTCGTACTCTGGCCTAATGGTTAAGGTCTTAACTCTTACTCTGGCCTAATAGCTAAGGTCTTAACTCTTACTCTGGCCTAATGGTTAAGGTCTTAACTTTTACTCTGGCCTAATAGCTAAGGTCTTAGACTCTTACTCTGGCCTAATAGCTAAGGTTTTAACTCTTACTCTGGCCTAATAGCTAAGGTCTTAGACTCGTACTCTGGCCTAATGGTTAAGGTCTTAACTCGTACTCTGGCCTAATGGTTAAGGTCTGAACTCTTACTCTGGCCTAATAGCTAAGGTCTTTGACTCGTACTATGGCCTACTGGTTAAGGTCTTAACTCTTAGTCTGGCCTTATGGTTAAGGTCTTAACTCTTACTCTGGGCTAATAGCTAAAGTCTTAGACTCTTACTCTGGCCTAATAGCTAAGGTCTTAACTCTTACTCAGGCCTAATAGCTAAGGTCTTAGACTCGTACTCTGGCCTAATGGTTAAGGTCTTAACTTTTATTCTGGCCTACTGGTTAAGGTCTTAACTCTTACTCTGGCCTACTGGTTAAGGTCTTAAGTCTTACTCTGGCCTAATAGCTAAGGTCTTAGGCTCGTACTATGGCCTAATGGTTAAGGTCTTAACTCTTACTCTGGCCTATGGGTTAAGGTCTTAACTCTTACTCTGGCCTAATAGCTAAGGTCTTAGGCTCGTACTCTGGCCTAATGGTTAAGGTCTTAACTCTTACTCTGGCCTACTGGTTAAGGTCTTAACTTTTACTCTGGCCTGCTGGTTAAGGTCTTAACTCTTACTCTGGCCTAATAGCTAAGGTCTTAGACTTGTACTATGGCCTACAGGTTAAGGTCTTAACTCTTACTCTGGCCTTCTGGGTTCAGTCTTAACTCTTACTCTGGCCTAATAGCTAAGGTCTTAGACTCGTACTATGGCCTAATGGTAAAGGTCTTAACTCTTACTCTGGCCTAATAGCTAAGGTCTTAACTTTTAGTCTGGCCTAATAGCTAAGGTCTTAGACTCATACTCTGGCCTAATGGTTAAGGTCTTAACTCTTAGTCTGGCCTAATAGCTAAGGTCTTAGACGTGTACTCTGGCCTACTGGTTAAGGTCTTAACTCTTACTCTGGTCTAATAGCTATGGTCTTAACCCTTACTCTGGCCTAATAGCTAAGGTCTTAGACTCGTACTATGGCCTAATGGTTAAGGTCTTAACTCTTACTCTGGCCTAATAGCTAAGGTCTTAACTCTTACTCTGGCCTACTAGCTAAGGTCTTAGACTCGTACTCTGACCTAATGGTTAAGGTCTTAACTCTTACTCTGGCCTAATAGCTAAGGTCTTAGACTCGTGCTCTGGCCTAATGATTAAGGTTTTAACTCTTACTCTGCCCTACTGGTTAAGGTCTTAACTCTTACTCTGGCCTAATAGCTAAGGTCTTAGACTCTTACTCTGGCCTAATGGTTAAGGTATTATCTCTTACTCTGGCCTAATAGCTAAGGTCTTAGAATCGTACTCTGGCCTAAAGGTTAAGGTCTTAACTCTTACTCTGGCCTAATAGCTAAGGTCTTAATTCTTACTCTGGCCTATTAGCTAAGGTCTTAGACTCGTACTCTGGCCTAATGGTTAAGGTCTTAACTCTTACTCTGGCCTAATAGCTAAGGTCTTAACTCTTACTCTGGCCTAATAGCTAAGGTCTTAGACTCATACTCTGGCCTAATGGTTAAGGTCTTAACTCTTACTCTGGCCTACTGGTTAAGGTCTTAACTCTTACTCTGGCCTAATAGCTAAGGTCTTAGACTGGTACTCTGGCTTAATGGTTAAGGTCTTAACTCTTACTCTGGCCTAATGGTTAAGGTCTTAACTTTTACTCTGGCCTAATAGCTAAGGTCTTAGACTCTTACTCTGGCCTAATAGCTAAGGTTTTAACTCTTACTCTGGCCTAATAGCTAAGGTCTTAGACTCGTACTCTGGCCTAATGGTTAAGGTCTTAACTCGTACTCTGGCCTAATGGTTAAGGTCTGAACTCTTACTCTGGCCTAATAGCTAAGGTCTTAGACTCGTACTATGGCCTACTGGTTAAGGTCTTAACTCTTAGTCTGGCCTTATGGTTAAGGTCTTAACTCTTACTCTGGGCTAATAGCTAAAGTCTTAGACTCTTACTCTGGCCTAATAGCTAAGGTCTTAACTCTTACTCTGGCCTAATAGCTAAGGTCTTAGACTCGTACTCTGGCCTAATGGTTAAGGTCTTAACTTTTATTCTGGCCTACTGGTTAAGGTCTTAACTCTTACTCTGGCCTACTGGTTAAGGTCTTAAGTCTTACTCTGGCCTAATAGCTAAGGTCTTAGGCTCGTACTCTGGCCTAATGGTTAAGGTTTTAACTCTTACTCTGGCCTACTGGTTAAGGTCTTAACTTTTACTCTGGCCTGCTGGTTAAGGTCTTAACTCTTACTCTGGCCTAATAGCTAAGGTCTTAGACTTGTACTATGGCCTACAGGTTAAGGTCTTAACTCTTACTCTGGCCTACTGGTTTAAGTCTTAACTCTTACTCTGGCCTAATAGCTAAGGTCTTAGACTCGTACTATGGCCTAATGGTTAAGGTCTTAACTCTTACTCTGGCCTATGGGTTAAGGTCTTAACTCTTACTCTGGCCTAATAGCTAAGGTCTTAGGCTCGTACTCTGGCCTAATGGTTAAGGTCTTAACTCTTACTCTGGCCTACTGGTTAAGGTCTTAACTTTTACTCTGGCCTGCTGGTTAAGGTCTTAACTCTTACTCTGGCCTAATAGCTAAGGTCTTAGACTTGTACTATGGCCTACAGGTTAAGGTCTTAACTCTTACTCTGGCCTTCTGGGTTCAGTCTTAACTCTTACTCTGGCCTAATAGCTAAGGTCTTAGACTCGTACTATGGCCTAATGGTAAAGGTCTTAACTCTTACTCTGGCCTAATAGCTAAGGTCTTAACTTTTAGTCTGGCCTAATAGCTAAGGTCTTAGACTCGTACTCTGGCCTAATGGTTAAGGTCTTAACTCTTAGTCTGGCCTAATAGCTAAGGTCTTAGACTTGTACTCTGTCCTACTGGTTAAGGTCTTAACTCTTACTCTGGTCTAATAGCTATGGTCTTAACCCTTACTCTGGCCTAATAGCTAAGGTCTTAGACTCGTACTATGGCCTAATGGTTAAGGTCTTAACTCTTACTCTGGCCTAATAGCTAAGGTCTTAACTCTTACTCTGGCCTAATAGCTAAGGTCTTAGACTCGTACTCTGACCTAATGGTTAAGGTCTTAACTCTTACTCTGGCCTAATAGCTAAGGTCTTAGACTCGTGCTCTGGCCTAATGATTAAGGTTTTAACTCTTACTCTGCCCTACTGGTTAAGGTCTTAACTCTTACTCTGGCCTAATAGCTAAGGTCTTAGACTCTTACTCTGGCCTAATGGTTAAGGTCTTATCTCTTACTCTGGCCTAATAGCTAAGGTCTTAGAATCGTACTCTGGCCTAAAGGTTAAGGTCTTAACTCTTACTCTGGCCTAATAGCTAAGGTCTTAATTCTTACTCTGGCCTATTAGCTAAGGTCTTAGACTCGTACTCTGGCCTAATGGTTAAGGTCTTAACTCTTACTCTGGCCTAATAGCTAAGGTCTTAACTCTTACTCTGGCCTAATAGCTAAGGTCTTAGACTCATACTCTGGCCTAATGGTTAAGGTCTTAACTCTTACTCTGGCCTACTGGTTAAGGTCTTAACTCTTACTCTGGCCTAATAGCTAAGGTCTTAGACTGGTACTCTGGCTTAATGGTTAAGGTCTTAACTCTTACTCTGGCCTACTGGTTAAGGTCTTTACTCTTACTCTGGCCTGCTGGTTAAGGTCTTAACTCTTACTCTGGCCTAATAGCTAAGGTCTTAGACTAGTACTATGGCCTACAGGTTAATCTCTTTACTCTTACTCTGGCCTAATAGCTAAGGTCTTAACTTTTACTCTGGCCTAATAGCTAAGGTCTTAGACTCATACTCTGGCCTAATGGTTAAGGTCTTAACTCTTACTCTGGCCTAATAGCTAAGGTCTTAGACTCGTACTATGGCCTACTGGTTAAGGTCTTAACTCTTAGTCTGGCCTAATGGTTAAGGTCTTAACTCTTACTCTGGTCTAATAGCTAAGGTCCTAGACTCTTACTCTGGCCTAATAGCTAAGGTCTTAACTCTTACTCTGGCCTAATAGCTAAGGTCTTAGACTCGTACTCTGGCCTAATGCTTAAGATCTTAACTCTTACTCTGGCCTACTGGTTAAGGTCTTAAAACTTACTCTGGCCTAATAGCTAAAGTCTTAGACTCGTACTATGGCCTAATGGTAAAGGTCTTAACTCTTACTCTGGCCTAATAGCTAAGGTCTTAACTTTTAGTCTGGCCTAATAGCTAAGGTCTTAGACTCGTACTCTGGCCTAATGGTTAAGGTCTTAACTCGTACTCTGGCCTAATAGCTAAGGTCTTAGACTCGTACTCTGGCCTAATGGTTAAGATATTAACTCTTACTCTGGCCTACCTGTTAAGGTCTTAACACTTACTCTGAACTAATAGCTAATGTCTTAGACTCGTACTCTGGCTTAATGGTTAATGTCTTAACACTTACTGTGGCCTAATAGCTAAGGTCTTAACTCTTACTCTGGCCTAATAGCTAAGACCTTAGACTCGTACTCTGGCCTAAAGGTTAAGGTCTTAACTCTTACTCTGGCCTAATAGCTAAGGTCTTAACTCTTACTCTGGCCTAATAGCTAAGGTCTTAGACTCATACTCTGGCCTAATGGTTAAGGTCTTAACTCTTACTCTGGCCTACTGGTTAAGGTCTTAACTCTTACTCTGGCCTAATAGCTAAGGTCTTAGACTCGTACTCTGGCTTAATGGTTAAGGTCTTAACTCTTACTCTGGCCTACTGGTTAAGGTCTTTACTCTTACTCTGGCCTGCTGGTTATGGTCTTAACTCTTACTCTGGCCTAATAGCTAAGGTCTTAGACTAGTACTATGGCCTACAGGTTAAGGTCTTAACTCTTACTCTGGACTACTGGTTAAAGTCTTAACTCTTACTCTGGCCTAATAGTTAAGGTCTTAGACTTGTACTATGGCCTAATGGTTAAGGTCTTAACTCTTACTCTGGCCTAATAGCTAAGGTCTTAACTTTTACTCTGGCCTAATAGCTAAGGTCTTAGACTCATACTCTGGCCTAATGGTTAAGGTCTTAACTCTTACTCTGGCCTAATAGCTAAGGTCTTAGACTCGTACTATGGCCTACTGGTTAAGGTCTTTACTCTTACTCTGGCCTGCTGGTTAAGGTCTTAACTCTTACTCTGGCCTAATAGCTAAGGTCTTAGACTAGTACTATGGCCTACAGGTTAATCTCTTTACTCTTACTCTGGTCTAATAGCTAAGGTCTTAACTTTTACTCTGGCCTAATAGCTAAGGTCTTAGACTCATACTCTGGCCTAATGGTTAAGGTCTTAACTCTTACTCTGGCCTAATAGCTAAGGTCTTAGACTCGTACTATGGCCTACTGGTTAAGGTCTTAACTCTTAGTCTGGCCTAATGGTTAAGGTCTTAACTCTTACTCTGGTCTAATAGCTAAGGTCTTAGACTCTTACTCTGGCCTAATAGCTAAGGTCTTAACTCTTACTCTGGCCTAATAGCTAAGGTCTTAGACTCGTACTCTGGCCTAATGCTTAAGATCTTAACTCTTACTCTGGCCTACTGGTTAAGGTCTTAAAACTTACTCTGGCCTAATAGCTAAGGTCTTAGACTCGTACTATGGCCTAATGGTAAAGGTCTTAACTCTTACTCTGGCCTAATAGCTAAGGTCTTAACTTTTAGTCTGGCCTAATAGCTAAGGTCTTAGACTCGTACTCTGGCCTAATGGTTAAGGTCTTAACTCGTACTCTGGCCTAATAGCTAAGGTCTTAGACTCGTACTCTGGCCTAATGGTTAAGATATTAACTCTTACTCTGGCCTACCTGTTAAGGTCTTAACACTTACTCTGAACTAATAGCTAAGGTCTTAGACTCGTACTCTGGCTTAATGGTTAATGTCTTAACACTTACTGTGGCCTAATAGCTAAGGTCTTAACTCTTACTCTGGCCTAATAGCTAAGACCTTAGACTCGTACTCTGGCCTAAAGGTTAAGGTCTTAACTCTTACTCTGGCCTAATAGCTAAGGTCTTAACTCTTACTCTGGCCTAATAGCTAAGGTCTTAGACTCATACTCTGGCCTAATGGTTAAGGTCTTAACTCTTACTCTGGCCTACTGGTTAAGGTCTTAACTCTTACTCTGGCCTAATAGCTAAGGTCTTAGACTCGTACTCTGGCTTAATGGTTAAGGTCTTAACTCTTACTCTGGCCTACTGGTTAAGGTCTTTACTCTTACTCTGGCCTGCTGGTTATGGTCTTAACTCTTACTCTGGCCTAATAGCTAAGGTCTTAGACTAGTACTATGGCCTACAGGTTAAGGTCTTAACTCTTACTCTGGACTACTGGTTAAAGTCTTAACTCTTACTCTGGCCTAATAGCTAAGGTCTTAGACTTGTACTATGGCCTAATGGTTAAGGTCTTAACTCTTACTCTGGCCTAATAGCTAAGGTCTTAACTTTTACTCTGGCCTAATAGCTAAGGTCTTAGACTCATACTCTGGCCTAATGGTTAAGGTCTTAACTCTTACTCTGGCCTAATAGCTAAGGTCTTAGACTCGTACTATGGCCTACTGGTTAAGGTCTTAACTCTTAGTCTGGCCTAATAGTTAAGGTCTTAACTCTTACTCTGGGCTAATAGCTAAGGTCTTAGACTCTTACTCTGGCCTAATAGCTAAGGTCTTAACTCTTACTCTGGCCTAATAGCTAAGGTCTTAGACTCGTACTCTGGCCTAATGCTTAAGATCTTAACTCTTACTCTGGCCTAATGGTTAAGGTCTTAACACTTACTGTGGCCTAATAGCTAAGGTCTTAACTCTTACTCTGGCCTAATAGCTAAGGCCTTAGACTCGTACTCTGGACTAAAGGTTAAGGTCTTAACTCTTACTCTGGCCTAATAGCTAAGGTCTTAACTCTTACTCTGGCCTAATAGCTTAGGTCTTAGACTCGTACTCTGGCCTAATGGTTAAGGTCTTAACTCTTACTCTGGCCTAATAGCTAAGGTCTTAGACTCGTACTCTGGCATAATAGCTAAGGTCTTAACTCTTACTCTGGCCTAATAGCTAAAGTCTTAGACTTGTACTATGGCCTAATGATTAAGGTCTTAACTCTTACTCTGTCCTACTGGTTAAGGTCTTAACTCTTACTCTGGCCTAATAGCTAAGGTCTTAGACTCATACTCTGGCCTAATGGTTAAGGTCTTAACTCTTACTCTGGCCTACTGGTTAAGGTCTTAACTCTTACTCTGGCCTAATAGCTAAGGTCTTAGACTCATACTCTGGCTTAATGGTTAAGGTCTTAACTCTTACTCTGGCCTACTGGTTAAGGTCTTTACTCTTACTCTGGCCTGCTGGTTAAGGTCTTAACTCTTACTCTGGCCTAATAGCTAAGGTCTTAGACTAGTACTATGGCCTACAGGTTAAGGTCTTAACTCTTACTCTGGACTACTGGTTAAAGTCTTAACTCTTACTCTGGCCTAATATCTAAGGTCTTAGACTCGTACTATGGCCTAATGGTTAATGTCTTAACTCTTACTCTGGCCTAATAGCTAAGGTCTTAACTTTTACTCTGGCCTAATCGCTAAGGTCTTAGACTCGTACTCTGGCCTAATGGTTAAAGTCTTAACTCTTACTCTGGCCTAATAGCTAAGGTCTTAGACTCGTACTATGGCCTACTGGTTAAGGTCTTAACTCTTAGTCTGGCCTAATGGTTAAGGTCTTAACTCTTACTCTGGGCTAATAGCTAAGGTCTTAGACTCTTACTCTGGCCTAATAGCTAAGGTCTTAGACTCGTACTCTGGCCTAATGGTTAAGGTCTTAACTTTTACTCTGGCCTACTGGTTAAGGTCTTAACTCTTACTCTGGCCTACTGGTTAAGGTCTTAACTCTTACTCTGGCCTAATAGCTAAGGTCTTCGGCTCGTACTCTGGCCTAATGGTTAAGGTCTTAACTCTTACTCTGGCCTACTGGTTAAGGTCTTAACTCTCACTCTGGCCTAATATCTAAGGTCTTAGACTAGTACTATGGCCTACAGGTTAAGGTCTTAACTCTTGCTCTGGCCTACTGGTTTAAGTCTTACCTCTTACTCTGGCCTAATAGCTAAGGTCTTAGACTTGTACTATGGCCTAATGGTTATGGTCTTAACTCCTACTCTGGCCTAATAGCTAAGGTCTTAACTTTTAGTCTGGCCTAATAGCTAAGGTCTTAGACTTGTACTATGGCCTACAGGTTAAGGTCTTAACTCTTAGTCTGGCCTAATGGTTAAGGTCTTAACTCTTACTCTGGCCTAATAGCTAAGGTCTTAGACTCGTACTCTGGCCTAATAGCTAAGGTCTTAGACTTGTACTCTGGCCTAATAGCTAAGGTCTTAGACTCGTACTCTGGCCTAATGGTTAAGGTCTTAACTCTTACTCTGGCCTAATAGCTAAGGTCTTAACTCTTACTCTGGCCTAATAGCTAAGGTCTTAGACTCGTACTCTGGCCTAATGGTTAAGGTCTTAACTCTTACTCTGGCCTAATAGCTAAGGTCTTAGACTCGTACTATGGCCTACTGGTTAAGGTCTTAACTCTTAGTCTGGCCTAATGGTTAAGGTCTTAACTCTTACTCTGGGCTAATAGCTAAGGTCTTAGACTCTTACTCTGGCCTAATAGCTAAGGTCTTAACTCTTACTCTGGCCTAATAGCTAAGGTCTTTGACTCGTACTCTGGCCTAATGGTTAAGGTCTTAACTTTTACTCTGGCCTACTGGTTAAGGTCTTAACTCTTACTCTGGACTAATAGCTAAGGTCTTAGACTCGTACTATGGCCTAATGGTTAAGGTCTTAACTCTTACTCTGGCCTAATAGCTAAGGTCTTAACTTTTAGTCTGGCCTAATAGCTAAGGTCTTAGACTCGTACTCTGGCCTAATGGTTAAGGTCTTAACTCTTAGTCTGGCCTAATAGCTAAGGTCTTAGACTTGTACTCTGGCCTACTGGTTAAGGTCTTAACTCCTACTCTGGTCTAATAGCTGTGGTCTTAACCCTTACTCTGGCCTAATAGCTAAGGTCTTAGACTTGTACTCTGGCCTAATGGTTAAGGTCTTAACTTTTACTCTGGCCTACTGGTTAAGGTCTTAACTCTTACTCTGGCCTACTGGTTAAGGTCTTAACTCTTACTCTGGCCTACTGGTTAAGGTCTTAACTCTTACTCTGGCCTAATAGCTAAGGTCTTCGGCTCGTACTCTGGCCTAATGGTTAAGGTCTTAACTTTTACTCTGGCCTACTGGTTAAGGTCTTAACTCTTACTCTGGCCTGCTGGTTAAGGTCTTAACTCTTACTCTGGCCTAATATCTAAGGTCTTAGACTAGTACTATGGCCTACAGGTTAAGGTCTTTACTCTTACTCTGGCCTACTGGTTTAAGTCTTACCTCTTACTCTGGCCTAATAGCTAAGGTCTTAGACTCGTACTATGGCCTAATGGTTATGGTCTTAACTGCTACTCTGGCCTAATAGCTAAGGTCTTAACTTTTAGTCTGGCCTAATAGCTAAGGTCTTAGACTTGTACTATGGCCTACAGGTTAAGGTCTTAACTCTTAGTCTGGCCTAATGGTTAAGGTCTTAACTCTTACTCTGGCCTAATAGCTAAGGTCTTAGACTCGTACTCTGGCCTAATAGCTAAGGTCTTAGACTTGTACTCTGGCCTAATAGCTAAGGTCTTAGACTCGTACTCTGGCCTAATGGTTAAGGTCTTAACTCTTACTCTGGCCTAATAGCTAAGGTCTTAACTCTTACTCTGGCCTAATAGCTAAGGTCTTAGACTCGTACTATGGCTTACAGGTTAAGGTCTTAACTCTTAGTCTGGCCTAATGGTTAAGGTCTTAACTCTTACTCTGGGCTAAAGCTAAGGTCTTAGACTCTTACTCTGGCCTAATAGCTAAGGTCTTAACTCTTACTCTGGCCTAATAGCTAAGGTCTTAGACTCGTACTCTGGCCTAATGGTTAAGGTCTTAACTTTTACTCTGGCCTACTGGTTAAGGTCTTAACTCCTACTCTGGCCTAATAGCTAAGGTCTTAGGCTCGTACTCTGGCCTAATGGTTAAGGTCTTAACTCTTACTCTGGCCAACTGGTTAAGGTCTTAACTTTTACTCTGGCCTGCTGGTTAAGGTCTTAACTCTTACTCTGGCCTAATAGCTAAGGTCTTAAACTTGTACTATGGCCTACAGGTTAAGGTCTTAACTCTTACTCTGGCCTACTGGTTTAAGTCTTAACTCTTACTCTGGACTAATAGCTAATGTCTTAGACTCGTACTATGGCCTAATGGTTAAGGTCTTAACTCTTACTCTGGCCTAATAGCTAAGGTCTTAACTTTTAGTCTGGCCTAATAGCTAAGGTCTTAGACTCGTACTCTGGCCTAATGGTTAAGGTCTTAACTCTTAGTCTGGCCTAATAGCTAAGGTCTTAGACTTGTACTCTGGCCTACTGGTTAAGGTCTTAACTCCTACTCTGGTCTAATAGCTATGGTCTTAACCCTTACTCTGGCCTAATAGCTAAGGTCTTAGACTCGTACTATGGCCTAATGGTTAAGGTCTTAACTCTTACTCTGGCCTAATAGCTAAGGTCTTAACTCTTACTCTGGCCTAATAGCTAAGGTCTTAGACTCGTACTCTGCCCTAATGGTTAAGGTCTTACTCTTACTCTGGCCTAATAGCTAAGGTCTTAGACTCGTGCTCTGGCCTAATGATTAAGGTTTTAACTCTTACTCTGCCCTACTGGTTAAGGTCTTAACTCTTACTCTGGCCTAATAGCTAAGGTCTTAGACTCATACTCTGGCCTAATGGTTAAGGTCTTAACTCTTACTCTGGCCTAATAGCTAAGGTCTTAGAATCGTACTCTGGCCTAAAGGTTAAGGTCTTAACTCTTACTCTGGCCTAATAGCTAAGGTCTTAACTCTTACTCTGGCCTAATAGCTAAGGTCTTTGACTCGTACTCTGGCCTAATGGTTAAGGTCTTAACTCTTACTCTGGCCTAATAGCTAAGGTCTAAGACTCATACTCTGGCCTAATAGCTAAGGTCTTAGACTCGTACTCTGCCCTAATGGTTAAGGTCTTAACTCTTACTCTGGCCTACAGGTAAATGTCTTAACTCTTACTCTGGCCTACTGGTTAAGGTCTTAACTCTTACTCTGGCCTAATAGCTAAGGTCTTAGACTCGTACTCCGGCCTACTGGTTAAGGTCTTAACTCTTACTCTGGCCTAATAGCTAAGGTCTTAACTCTTACTCTGGCCTAATAGCTAAGGTCTTAGACTCGTACTATGGCCTAATGGTTAAGGTCTTAACTCTTACTCTGGCCTAATAGCTAAGGTCTTAACTTTTACTTTGGCCTAATAGCTAAGGTCTTAGACTCTTACTCTGGCCTAATGGTTAAGGTCTTAACTCTTACTCTGGCCTAATAGCTAAGGTCTTAGACTAGTACTCTGGCCTAATGGTTAAGATATTAACTCTTACTCTGGCCTACCTGTTAAGGTCTTAACACTTACTCTGAACTAATAGCTAATGTCTTAGACTCGTACTCTGGCTTAATGGTTAAGGTCTTAACTCTTACTCTGGCCTAATATCTAAGGTCTTAGACTCGTACTCTGGCCTAATGGTTAAGGTCTTAACACTTACTGTGGCCTAATAGCTAAGGTCTTAACTCTTACTCTGGCCTAATAGCTAAGACCTTAGACTCGTACTCTGGCCTAAAGGTTAAGGTCTTAACTCTTACTCTGGTCTAATAGCTAAGGTCTTAACTCTTACTCTGGCCTAATAGCTAAGGTCTTGGACTCGTACTCTGGCCTAATGGTTAAGGTCTTAACTCTTACTCTGGCCTAATAGCTAAGGTCTTAAATTCATACTCTGGCCTAATGGTTAAGGTTTCAACTCTTACTCTGGCCTAATAGCTAAGGTTTTTACACTTACTCTGGCCTAATAGCTAAGGTCTTAGACTCGTACTCTGGCCTAATGGTTAAGGTCTTAACTCTTAGTCTGTCCTAATAGTTAAGGTCTTAACTCTTACTCTGGCCTATTAGCTAAGGTCTTAGACTCGTACTCTGGCCTAATGGTTAAGGTTTTAACTCTTACTCTGGCCTAATAGCTAAGGTCTTAGACTCGTACTCTGGCCTGATAGCTAAGGTCTTAGACTCGTACTCTGGCCTAATGGTTAAGGTCTTAACTCTTACTCTGGCCTAATAGCTAAGGTCGTAGACTCGTACTCTGGCCTAATGGTTAAGGTCTTAACTCTTACTCTGGCCTAATAGCTAAGGTCTTAGACTCATACTCTGGCATAATGGTTAAGGTCGTAACTCTTTCTCTGGCCTACTGGTTAAGGTCTTAACCCTTACTCTGGCATAATAGCTAAGGTCTTAACTCTTACTCTGGCATAATATCTAAGGTCTTAGACTCGTACTATGGCCTACAGGTTAAGGTCTTAACTCTTACTCTGGCCTACTGGTTAAGGTCTTAACTCTTACACTGGCCTACTAGCTAAGGTCTTAGACTCGTACTCTGGCCTAATGGTTAAGGTCTTAACTCTTACTCTGGCCTAATAGCTAAGGTCTTAACTCTTACTCTGGCCTAATGGTTAAGGTCTTAACTTTTACTCTGGCCTAATAGCTAAGGTCTTAGACTCTTACTCTGGCCTAATAGCTAAGGTTTTAACTCTTACTCTGGCCTAATAGCTAAGGTCTTAGACTCGTACTCTGGCCTAATGGTTAAGGTCTTAACTCTTAGTCTGGCCTTATGGTTAAGGTCTTAACTCTTACTCTGGGCTAATAGCTAAGGTCTTAGACTCTTACTCTGGCCTAATAGCTAAGGTCTTAACTCTTACTCTGGCCTAATAGCTAAGGTCTTAGACTCGTACTCTGGCCTAATGGTTAAGGTCTTAACTTTTATTCTGGCCTACTGGTTAAGGTCTTAACTCTTACTCTGGCCTACTGGTTAAGGTCTTAAGTCTTACTCTGGCCTAATAGCTAAGGTCTTAGGCTCGTACTATGGCCTAATGGTTAAGGTCTTAACTCTTACTCTGGCCTATGGGTTAAGGTCTTAACTCTTACTCTGGCCTAATAGCTAAGGTCTTAGGCTCGTACTCTGGCCTAATGGTTAAGGTCTTAACTCTTACTCTGGCCTACTGGTTAAGGTCTTAACTTTTACTCTGGCCTGCTGGTTAAGGTCTTAACTCTTACTCTGGCCTAACAGCTAAGGTCTTAGACTTGTACTATGGCCTACAGGTTAAGGTCTTAACTCTTACTCTGGCCTTCTGGGTTCAGTCTTAACTCTTACTCTGGCCTAATAGCTAAGGTCTTAGACTCGTACTATGGCCTAATGGTAAAGGTCTTAACTCTTACTCTGGCCTAATAGCTAAGGTCTTAACTTTTAGTCTGGCCTAATAGCTAAGGTCTTAGACTCATACTCTGGCCTAATGGTTAAGGTCTTAACTCTTAGTCTGGCCTAATAGCTAAGGTCTTAGACTTGTACTCTGGCCTACTGGTTAAGGTCTTAACTCTTACTCTGGTCTAATAGCTATGGTCTTAACCCTTACTCTGGCCTAATAGCTAAGGTCTTAGACTCGTACTATGGCCTAATGGTTAAGGTCTTAACTCTTACTCTGGCCTAATAGCTAAGGTCTTAACTCTTACTCTGGCCTACTAGCTAAGGTCTTAGACTCGTACTCTGACCTAATGGTTAAGGTCTTAACTCTTACTCTGGCCTAATAGCTAAGGTCTTAGACTCGTGCTCTGGCCTAATGATTAAGGTTTTAACTCTTACTCTGCCCTACTGGTTAAGGTCTTAACTCTTACTCTGGCCTAATAGCTAAGGTCTTAGACTCTTACTCTGGCCTAATGGTTAAGGTATTATCTCTTACTCTGGCCTAATAGCTAAGGTCTTAGAATCGTACTCTGGCCTAAAGGTTAAGGTCTTAACTCTTACTCTGGCCTAATAGCTAAGGTCTTAATTCTTACTCTGGCCTATTAGCTAAGGTCTTAGACTCGTACTCTTTCCTAATGGTTAAGGTCTTAACTCTTACTCTGGCCTAATAGCTAAGGTCTTAACTCTTACTCTGGCCTAATAGCTAAGGTCTTAGACTCATACTCTGGCCTAATGGTTAAGGTCTTAACTCTTACTCTGGCCTACTGGTTAAGGTCTTAACTCTTACTCTGGCCTAATAGCTAAGGTCTTAGACTGGTACTCTGGCTTAATGGTTAAGGTCTTAACTCTTACTCTGGCCTACTGGTTAAGGTCTTTACTCTTACTCTGGCCTGCTGGTTAAGGTCTTAACTCTTACTCTGGCCTAATAGCTAAGGTCTTAGACTAGTACTATGGCCTACAGGTTAATCTCTTTACTCTTACTCTGGCCTAATAGCTAAGGTCTTAACTTTTACTCTGGCCTAATAGCTAAGGTCTTAGACTCATACTCTGGCCTAATGGTTAAGGTCTTAACTCTTACTCTGGCCTAATAGCTAAGGTCTTAGACTCGTACTATGGCCTACTGGTTAAGGTCTTAACTCTTAGTCTGGCCTAATAGTTAAGGTCTTAACTCTTACTCTGGTCTAATAGCTAAGGTCTTAGACTCTTACTCTGGCCTAATAGCTAAGGTCTTAACTCTTACTCTGGCCTAATAGCTAAGGTCTTAGACTCGTACTCTGGCCTAATGCTTAAGATCTTAACTCTTACTCTGGCCTACTGGTTAAGGTCTTAAAACTTACTCTGGCCTAATAGCTAAGGTCTTAGACTCGTACTATGGCCTAATGGTAAAGGTCTTAACTCTTACTCTGGCCTAATAGCTAAGGTCTTAACTTTTAGTCTGGCCTAATAGCTAAGGTCTTAGACTCGTACTCTGGCCTAATGGTTAAGGTCTTAACTCTTACTCTGGCCTAATAGCTAAGGTCTTAGACTCGTACTCTGGCCTAATGGTTAAGATATTAACTCTTACTCTGGCCTACCTGTTAAGGTCTTAACACTTACTCTGAACTAATAGCTAAGGTCTTAGACTCGTACTCTGGCTTAATGGTTAAGGTCTTAACTCTTACTCTGGCCTAATATCTAAGGTCTTAGACTCGTACTCTGGCCTAATGGTTAATGTCTTAACACTTACTGTGGCCTAATAGCTAAGGTCTTAACTCTTACTCTGGCCTAATAGCTAAGACCTTAGACTCGTACTCTGGCCTAAAGGTTAAGGTCTTAACTCTTACTCTGGCCTAATAGCTAAGGTCTTAACTCTTACTCTGGCCTAATAGCTAAGGTCTTAGACTCATACTCTGGCCTAATGGTTAAGATCTTAACTCTTACTCTGGCCTACTGGTTGAGGTCTTAACTCTTACTCTGGCCTAATAGCTAAGGTCTTAGACTCGTACTCTGGCTTAATGGTTAAGGTCTTAACTCTTACTCTGGCCTACTGGTTAAGGTCTTTACTCTTACTCTGGCCTGCTGGTTAAGGTCTTAACTCTTACTCTGGCCTAATAGCTAAGGTCTTAGACTAGTACTATGGCCTACAGGTTAAGGTCTTAACTCTTACTCTGGACTACTGGTTAAAGTCTTAACTCTTACTCTGGCCTAATAGCTAAGGTCTTAGACTTGTACTATGGCCTAATGGTTAAGGTCTTAACTCTTACTCTGGCCTAATAGCTAAGGTCTTAACTTTTACTCTGGCCTAATAGCTAAGGTCTTAGACTCATACTCTGGCCTAATGGTTAAGGTCTTAACTCTTACTCTGGCCTAATAGCTAAGGTCTTAGACTCGTACTATGGCCTACTGGTTAAGGTCTTAACTCTTAGTCTGGCCTAATGGTTAAGGTCTTAACTCTTACTCTGGGCTAATAGCTAAGGTCTTAGACTCTTACTCTGGCCTAATAGCTAAGGTCTTAACTCTTACTCTGGCCTAATAGCTAAGGTCTTAGACTCGTACTCTGGCCTAATGCTTAAGATCTTAACTCTTACTCTGGCCTACTGGTTAAGGTCTTAACACTTACTCTGAACTAATAGCTATGACGCCGCTGGGCTTGACCCCACATCTATTGGGTCCGACCCACGAGAAGGGGCATACCCTAGACCAGGTTTTCTCGACTTCCCCGCTGGTAGTGAAAGAGATTCTCCCGGTCCTGTGGTCGGATCATTGGCTTGCCAAATTTGCAATCAATGGCAAGCTTAGGGCGTCGAACCTTGTCTCACAGCAGAGGGGACGAGCCTGTAGAGCATTTAGCAGGGTGACCCCTGAGATGCTGGCCCAGGCTGCTGCGACTCACCCTTGCCCTCTGTCTGGCGAGTTAGAAAGCGACTTGGAGGCCCTGCAAAAGTGGCTGACGGAGAGGCTGAACGACCTGGCCCCTGTTCTGCCCCCCCGCTCGTCATCTAAGCGGGTCTCGGCCCCTTGGTTTACCACGGCTCTGTGGGCTACGCGGCAGCAGTGCAAGGTAGCCGAAAGGTCCTGGCGGGCACATTATGACAGCAAGGACAGGTCTGCCTACAAGGCTGTGGTCAAAGCTTACCACCGCGATATCCGCCTCGAAAAGAAAGCCTATTTCGCGGGGAGAATCGAAGCAGCTTCGAACTCCAGTAAGGAGATTTTTACTATCGTTCGAGAATTCATCTCACCTCGGACCATCGCCTCGGAAGAGGGCCCTGTAGAATCCTGGGCAGCAGATCTGGCGTGCTTTTTTACAGGCAAGATCCAACTTATCCAGGACTCCTTTCCTTCGAGTGGACCGGTCACGTTGCCGGTGCAGGAGGCGGGTATGTCCCCTCCAGCCATGCAGGGCGCTATATTGGCTGAGTTTCCATCTTTGCCAGCCTCCGCCTCCCTCGCGCTCATGGGCAATTTAAAATCTGGGTCTCCGCTTGACCCCTGCCCAGCTAAGCTTCTGGGTAAACTGGCGGAGGTGGTTAATCCGCTGGCCCACCCTCTTCTCAACCTTTCGTTGAGTTTGGGAGAGGTGCCGCCATCATGGAAGCAGGCAATGGTTATCCCGTTGCTTAAAAAGCCGGGACTTGACCCGAAAGCCCCAGCCAATTACAGGCCTATCTCGCTGCTGCCGGCTTTCGTAAAAATCTTGGAAAAGCACGTTCAGTCGGTGCTCTCCAATTTTTTGGAGTCTCATGAGATCTTGCACGACTCCCAGTCAGGCTTCCGCTCAAACCGCAGCACCGAGACCGCGCTCCTTGAGGTTTCGGAAACCATCAAAGGGGTGCTGGATTCCGGGGGCAAAGTCATGCTGGTGTTGTTGGACCTGTCGGCGGCCTTTGACACCGTCCCCCATGAGGGCCTGCTCGTAAGACTCTTTGAGATTGGCCTGCGGGGGACGGTGCTCAAATGGTTTTCTTCCTTCTTGGCCGGCCGCCGGCAAACGATCTGGACATCATCTGACACCGCTGTAATGCCGCCGTTGGGAGTCGGGGTCCCGCAGGGCTCTATATTGAGCCCGACCCTCTTTAATATCTATATGACCCCTTTGGCGGCGGTGGCAGAGTCTTTTGGTGCCCGGATCGTGTCGTATGCCGACGACACTCAGCTCCTCTTCTCATGTGAGAGGGGTGCTGACTTTGACGGAGAGAGTATCCAGAATTGCCTTGGGGCTGTGTTCGCATGGTTCCAACTGCACAGCCTCAAGTGCAATTCCGACAAATCGGAGGTTCTCTTCTTTGGGTGCGACTCGGAGCCCAGCTGGCAGGCCTGGTGGCCCATCGACATGTTCCCTCCGTCCGGCTCTTCTCCCATGGCTAAAAACCTGGGGGTTAAGATGGACAAGGGGCTGACGATGAAAGCCCAGATTCTTGGGGTAACCGGCACTTGTTTCGGCCTGCTAAAAATGCTGCGGAAGTTTCTGCCTCTCCTGTCCGAGGAGCACAGGAGCCTGACGGTGCAGGCCCTGATAGGCTCCAGGTTGGATTATGCCAACAGCCTGTACCTGGGCCTGCCAGAGTATCTGCTGCAGAGGCTTCAAGTGGCACAGAACGCGGCGGCCAGGGCCATTTTTGGCCTAAGCAGACGCATCAGCGCCTCTGGGTTGTTGGTGACGCTACACTGGCTACCCATCCGCAAACGGATTGCCTTTAAGGCTCTGACCTTGGCCTATAAGGCTCTCCATGCGGTGGGAGCTAAACACCTTCAAAAGAGACTCACTTTTTACCATCCCACTCGCGCGTTGAGGTCGGAATCTTTACTACTTGTGGCTGTTCCGCGTGTGAAGAGGGCTCGCCTAGGGGGCCGCTCCTTCAGTCTGCTGGCGCCACAGATGTGGAATTCCTTACCGCTCCCTTTGCGGGGGGCGACTACTCTTCTTGATTTTAGGAAAGGCCTCAAAACCTGGCTGTTTTCTCAATAGGTTTGCTTGTTGCCCCGTTTCTTTTGTGGACTTTTGAACGGTTTTCTCTGCGTTGTGTTATTTTGTAACCTGTTCACCTTACCAAAAGCGCCGGGATTCTCTTTTTGAGTAACCGTTGCGCTATACAAAAAAATAAATAACATAACATAACATAACATAACATAGCTAAGGTCTTAGACTCGTACTCTGGCTTAATGGTTAAGGTCTTAACTCTTACTCTGGCCTAATAGCTAAGGTCTTAGACTCGTACTCTGGCCTAATGGTTAAGGTCTGAACACTTACTGTGGCCTAATAGCTAAGGTCTTAACTCTTACTCTGGCCTAATAGCTAAGGCCTTAGACTCGTACTCTGGACTAAAGGTTAAGGTCTTAACTCTTACTCTGGCCTAATAGCTAAGGTCTTAACTCTTACTCTGGCCTAATAGCTTAGGTCTTAGACTCGTACTCTGGCCTAATGGTTAAGGTCTTAACTCTTACTCTGGCCTAATAGCTAAGGTCTTAGACTCGTACTCTGGCATAATAGCTAAGGTCTTAAACTCGTACTCTGGCCTACTGGTTAAGGTCTTAACTCTTACTCTGGCCTAATAGCTAAGGTCTTAACTCTTACTCTGGCCTAATAGCTAAAGTCTTAGACTTGTACTATGGCCTAATGGTTAAGGTCTTAACTCTTACTCTGGCCTAATAGCTAAGTTCTTAGACTCATACTCTGGCCTAATAGCTAAGGTCTTAGACTCGTACTCTGGCCTAATGGTTAAGGTCTTAACTCTTACTCTGGCCTACAGGTAACGGTCTTAACTCTTACTCTGGCCTACTGGTTAAGGTCTTAACTCTTACTCTGGCCTAATAGCTAAGGTCTTAGACTCGTACTCCGGCCTACTGGTTAAGGTCATAACTCTTAGTCTGGCCTTATGGTTAAGGTCTTAACTCTTACTCTGGGCTAATAGCTAAGGTCTTAGACTCTTACTCTGGCCTAATAGCTAAGGTCTTAACTCTTACTCTGGCCTAATAGCTAAGGTCTTAGACTCGTACTCTGGCCTAATGGTTAAGGTCTTAACTTTTACTCTGGCCTACTGGTTAAGGTCTTAACTCTTACTCTGGCCTACTGGTTAAGGTCTTAAGTCTTACTCTGGCCTAATAGCTAAGGTCTTAGGCTCATACTCTGGCCTAATGGTTAAGGTCTTAACTCTTACTCTGGCCTACTGGTTAAGGTCTTAACTTTTACTCTGGCCTGCTGGTTAAGGTCTTAACTCTTACTCTGGCCTAATAGCTAAGGTCTTAGACTTGTACTATGACCTACATGTTAAGGTCTTAACTCTTACTCTGGCCTACTGGTTTAAGTCTTAACTCTTACTCTGGCCTAATAGCTGAGGTCTTAGACTCGTTCTATGGCCTAATGGTTAAGGTCTTAACTCTTACTCTGGCCTAATAGCTAAGGTCTTAACTTTTAGTCTGGCCTAATAGCTAAGGTCTTAGACTCGTACTCTGGCCTAATGGTTAAGGTCTTAACTCTTAGTCTGGCCTAATAGCTAACGTCTTAGACTTGTACTCTGGCCTACTGGTTTAAGTCTTAACTCTTACTCTGGCCTAATAGCTAAGGTCTTAGACTCGTACTATGGTCTAATGGTTAAGGTCTTAACTCTTACTCTGGCCTAATAGCTAAGGTCTTAACTCTTACTCTGGCCTAATTGCTAAGGTCTTAGACTCGTACTTTGCCCTAATGGTTAAGATCTTAACTCTTACTCTGGCCTAATAGCTAAGGTCTTAGACTTGTTGTAAATTGAAACAACAATGTGATTAAGCATTTACTAAAGACATTAATTCCCTTCCTTTAGAGCATGTTTTCTCTGTTATGTTGACCGAAGTTCGGACTCCATTTTGTATTGTCATGCCTCCACGTGTTCACCACGAGAAGAGTCCAACCTCTGTGTTAGTTGCTCTTGTAATCTGCCTAGTAACAGTCTATAAATAGCTCCTTTGTCCATCTGGCGCATGCCCAGACTTGACCACATCTGTTATCAGTTAGCCTTGCTTGACCATGTTTTCGCGGGCTCAAGGAGTGTGTTAGCTCTGCCCACATATTGATTCAGTATCGAAAATGACCATAAATGGTAATGTTCTTCGGCCTCATGTTGTATCCACCCACTTATGAGCCCCTCTATTGTGTATAAAAGGGGACCATGTACGTAAGTTCTTTGTGCTACTCTATGCAATACTGAAGAGTGTTGTGTGGATTGTAGGACCACCCTTAAGGGTTAATAAATGCTGTCTTTGTACCTTGCAGTTTCCGTGCCAACTTCCTTATAGATTCCATTACAGGAGAGCGAACCCTTGTGTCCTGCGGGCCTAGCTGGGGCTTCTATTCATCAATTGGCGCCCGTCACGTGGGGCTCATCGGCGACTCGGATGCTCGAAGGACTGGTCGCGACGAAGGTGAGGAATTTGGCCGGGGACGTGATCACTGCCAGCGGCGTCTTAGCCCTGGCATCCCGAGGTTTTTCTTCCTTCCCTTCCGAGCTGACCGTCTGGGTGGCGCCGGTCCTCGACTGAGACCTCTTCTGTCGGTCCTGCCGTGAAAGCCGTTTGGGCGATTTTGGAGCTTGGCAGTTGGAATCTGGACTCTTGATTGGTAAGAACCGTTGTACGGTACTTGCTCCGAGTTTTTGAAGCCTGGTCTGGCTATTTGAGTTTGATTTGTGATGACTAGTCATATTTTGTATTTGTCTTTGTGAAAATATATGCGTTGCAACACATATAGGCAGGTAATGTGGAGAGATTTCTCCGGAGCTGTGTAACTTTGAACGGCGCAACGATTAAGTGCCATTTTCTTTATAATATTGCATAGTTTGCATTATTTCTGAGCATGCCTGCTTTTAGCGCACTCCGTAAGTGGTGTTGCTGCTTTGGAAACCGGTTGAACCTCGAGGAATCTGCTCCGGCTCCCCCAGAGGGGACTCCTAATAGGGATATGTATGTGAAGCATGGTCTTTCTTCCATAATGTACAGCACAGTATGGAGGAAATATACTAAAAAAGATCCTGAGTTACGATGGCCTTTGTATGGATCGTTTGATATACGTAAGATTGAGTATGTGGAACAGTGTATGTGTAAGCGGCGTGCTCGTCAGGATATGTTTGAGTGTGTGCGGTTGTGGGTGAAGGAAGTGCGTGAGCAAGAGAAGCGTGAGAAAGCGCTGTTTGATAAAGAACAACGGAAGAATGATCATGTGCGAGCACAGGAAGCGAAGCGTCGGGAGGACAGAGAACAGACGGACAGACAAGAGAAAGAGCGTAGGCTGCAAGTCTCGGGTCAATATGCTGTTCGGCAGCCACTTTATCCTGTCCTTAATAATCTTGATGATGATTTTTATTTACTAGATTGCTCTCCGCCCCCTTATGTTGGAGCATCTGCTCCGAGGCCACAAGATTCTGACCCGGTTCCGGGAAAGGTAGATACGCGGTCCATGCTGTCGGCCGAGCAAATGGCTGAGCTTCGGCAAATTTCCTTCCGTGCACTTAAGGGCAAGATATCCGTGGATGAATTACTCCATACTTGGGGGCCGTGGCAGGATAGAGATAAATTGTATTTTCTGGGTCATTTCGCTGAGGAAGTGATTGCTGCTTTCCGGAAACATTCTGGTGTTTTTGAGCCTGACGAAGTGTCATCGGATGCTAAAGCATTGCATAATGGTATTTTCTCTTCCTCTAAGGCTCCTGATACGGCTCGGCGGCTGTTCGCCTTGCGGGACGTGGTGCTGGCCCTTAAAGAAAAAGCGCGCCAACGAGCAGGGGAGGAGAAGCAGTCGGATTCGTGCACAGCAGAGGGCCACTCATCCACCTCCCAGTCAGATAAGGATGGCATAGTGCATGTTAAACCAATGCGAGAGGCGGCGCCTTTGTATGTTCCTCCTAAAGGAGCGGGGACTAGCTCGGACACCTCCTCTGCCGATGCGAAGGGATATTTTGTGTATAATTGGGTTTATACTCCTTGGCATAGAGCTGATGTTATGGCATTGAAGAATGCATTGCCTGATCCCCGCAAGAATCCAGCGGCCTTCTACGAAGAAGTCGAGGGGGCCTTGAATTCTTGCGTTATGACCTTAGCAGATATAGACCTGTTCTTTGGCCTTATTCTACCACCGGATACGTGGCGATCTGTCCGAAAGGTAGATGATATAACTGCTTTTAAGGCTCAGTGGTCTGTGCTTGAAGATGAGGATAGGGATCGGAAGCCCGCGCAGAAACCCCCACAGATTATCTTAGATCTCCCCGCTGCTATTCTGGAAAAGCTGAAGACAATTATCCCCCCTAAAAAGATTGACTGGAACATGTTAGCTTCATGTAAACAGAAAGTTGACGAGTCAGTTGCAGACTTCTTTACGCGCTTTGAGGAGACGTTTCATGACTTTAGTGGCCAGTCGCTTACTGACGATACGGGTCGCCACCTTTTTGCGGATAAATATGTGGCTAATCTGCTGCCGGCAGTTGCGGCCCGTTTAAAAGCGAGTGAGAGTTCTTGGTCTTCCGCGACCCCGACGGCCCTCCTGACTATCGCTCAGTATTATGAGCGTCAGGAGCAAGAAGCAAAGGGCCAGGAGGAAAAGAAATCGAAAGATCTCAAAACAAAGGTGATGTTGGCGCAAGTATATGGCCCGCCCCGACGGGGTGTTAACAGAGGTAGGGGAGGATCTTATGGTCCTCCCTCGGGCCGATCTGATTTGAATAGGAACCAATGTGCGTATTGTAAGCAATCGGGCCATTGGGCCAGGGATTGCCCGGTGTTGCAGGCTTCGCGTCAGGGACATACTCAGGGTGGCCCGAGAGGTAGAGGGGGTTTCTCGAACTTTAGAGGGAATTCTAACGAACATGCTCGTTTTGACTCTGCTGGGCAGCACCGAGATCGATCCAATGTTTTCGATCGCCAGCATCAGTATCAAGTGTCGGGGATTGACCGATCGGGGTACCATGATTCTCAGCATGCATAGGAATGCGTTGGATGGGGGTTAGAATCAGTTGAGGTGCCGGTCGATCAGAAGGGTCCTTATGTATCGGCTGAGGTTTTGGGCTCTACTGATCAGTTCCTAGTGGATACAGGAGCGACACGTAGTGCGCTGTCTAAGCAATTGGTTCCGGGGGCTCCCCCATCCGGCTTAATGGTTACATCGGTAGGGTTTGACGGTACACTCTCCCGAAGCCCTCTTTCACAGCCCCTCACATTTAAGGTTGATTCTTTTTCTGCACCCTGTCCGTTTCTGCTTGCCCCGTACACACCGGACAACATTATGGGCCTTGATATGTTAAAGCATTTTAGGGCTACGATCCGCTGCTCCCCTGCTGGTGTGCGGGTAATATTGAATGACAATTACCCCCGGTCTGAACGGATGTGTGCGATTTCAGAGGATGCGCTGTTAGCTACCCTCCCTCGTGCTTTGTGGGCAACTTCGGATACTGATGTGGGACAAATGGTGATTCCACCGGTCCACATTAGTGTCCAGGAGGGGGCGGTGTTACCACGCCTCCCACAGTACCGTATTTCCCAGGAGGGCGAGGAGGCTCTCATAAAGATAGTGCAGGATTTGATTGCGGTGGGGGTAGTGGAGGAAGTTCCCTACAACGTCTGTAATAGTCCGATTCTTCCCATTCTGAAAAAGGATACGGATGCCAGAGTTTACCGGTTTATAATTGATTTAAGAGAAGTAAACAAGATCGTGATACCTCAGTACCCTGTGGTTTCCGATATCACGACGTTGCTAACTTTGGTCTCGCCTACGGCAACCATGTTCTCTGTGATTGATTTGAAAAATGCCTTCTTTTCCATTCCCATTCACCCCGATAGCCGATATCTTTTTTGGTTTACTTTAAATAATAGATCTTATCGTTTTTGTAGGATCCCCCAGGGCTACACAGAAAGCCCTAGCATTTACAGTCAGGCTTTGAAAAGACAATTGGATTCCTTTGTTCTGCTCGAGGGGGTCGCCCTCATTCAATATGTCGATGACATCTTGCTGGCGGCTGACACCCTGGAGTTGTGTGAAAAAAGCACGTTATCCTTACTTTCCTTTTTAGCATCCCACAATCATAAGGTATCTAGGAAGAAATTGCAATTCTGTAGACCAAAGGTGACTTATTTGGGTCACCTTTTGTCTAAGGAGGGGCGTGCACTCACACCGGATCGTATCCAAGTAATTTTGGGCACACCGAGACCGTCCACGCAGAAGGATGTGCGTGCATTTTTGGGTCTTGTTTCTTTTTGTAGACAGTGGATATTGGGGTTTTCACATATAGCTAAGCCATTGTTAGCCCTCTTGACAAAAGACACGCCTATCCCGATCCCTTGGTCAGATGAGTGTGATGCTGCTTTTCAGCAACTACGACAGGCCCTTTGTTCAGCACCAGTGTTAGGGACCCCTGATTATGCAAAACCCTTTTCGTTGTATGTGCATGAGAAAGATGGATGTGCATTATCAGTTTTAGTGCAGATGCACGGCGATAAGCAGCGCCCTTGTGCATATTTTTCGGCTGTACTTGATCCTGTCGCCCGAGCATTACCAGGGTGTTTTCGCTCGGTTGCGGCGACAGCTGTGTCAATACGCCAAAGCGAGGGAATTGTGTTATCTCATAAGCTGTTGGTATTAGTCCCCCATGCTGTTGATGCCCTACTTAATCAAACAAAGACGCAGCATTTGACCAGTGCCCGTTTAACGGGATATGAGTTGACGCTTTTGGCTCCTCATATTACGTTGAAAAGGTGCGTAACGTTAAACCCGGCCACATTGTTGCCATACCCCGAAACCCAGCCTGAGGCGCGGAAAGCACATGATTGTATTCTCGTGACTGAGGAACAAACAAAGGGTCGTATTGATCTCCAGGATACGCCCTTTCCAGATGTAGATGGAGAACTGTGGGTGGACGGATCATGCCTGAAGCTACCAGATGGTACGACTTCAGCAGCGTATGCAATTACCACGTTACAAACGATAGTGGAGACAGCACGCATACCACAGAAATCAGCTCAAGCAGCGGAACTGATAGCATTAACACGAGCATGTGAGCTCAGTACAGGATTATGTGTGAATGTTTATACAGATAGCCGCTATGCCTTCGGAGTAGCGCATGACTTCGGCCTGCTCTGGAAGGAGAGAGGGTTTTTAACGTCCCATGGAGTACAGATAATGCATGGAGAATTAGTTCACAATCTTTTAACTGCATTGACATACCCAAAGAAAATTGCCATCGTTAAGTGTAGCGCCCATAGGAAAGTAGTTGATAAAGTTGGAGAAGGGAATGCGTTAGCAGACCGAGTGGCACGGGAGACTGCGATGCAGCCCAGTGCTACTGCCATGTATGTAGTAAAGTCACAGGTGGAAAGATGGCATGATGCGAAGGAGGAAGTGCGAGAAATGCAAAGGACCGCTTCTGACAAAGAGCGGGAACAATGGGCTAGCGAGGGAGAACTGGATGACGAAGGCTGCTGGAGAAATAAGCAGATGGATAGATGGAAATTACCCACGGCTTTTGTACAACCTATGGTTCAGATGGCACATGGGCTAGCACATGTTGGAGCTTCCGCAATTGTAAAATTGCTTACCCAAGTCTGGGAGCATCCAGAGATTGCTAGCACGGCAAAGAGGGTGGTGCAGACCTGTATGATCTGCTTGAGGTATAACCCAGGAAAGGGTACTCGAACTCCAGCAGGAGGATTTGTGACACCCACTGCACCCTTCGAGGTTTTGCAGATGGATTACATCCAGCTTGAGCGCTGTAACAATTTGAAGTATGTTCTAGTAGTGGTTTGCGCCTTCAGTAAATGGGTTGAAGCGTACCCTACGAAAGACAATACTGCAATGACTACTGCAAAGCTGCTGCTGAAAGAGTTCTTCCCTCGATATGGCGTCTGTAGACTTCTGTGGAGTGATAATGGGCCTCACTTTGTAGCGGATGTTATAAAGTACGTTTTGAAGGGCCTGGGCATCACCCAGAAGTTTCACGCGGTATTCCACCCTCAGTCTGCAGGACTAGTCGAGAAGTATAATGGTACACTGAAGCTCAAGATCGCTAAAATTCAAGCTTCGACGTCTTTGACTTGGCCAGATGCTCTACCGCTGGCGTTATTGTCAATTAGATCAGTACCACACTCTCGAACTGGCCTTACACCGTACGAGATTGTTTTTGGGCGCCCAATGAATATTTGGGGTCCACCAAAACCTAAGGCTGTGTATGATGTACCTTGTGTAATGATGAACGATTATCTGGCACAGTTAACAGATAACTTGGTTTCTATTCATCAACAGGTCCGAGAGGCGCTCCCTGATCGGTCTACCGGTGAAGGACATGGTCTCCGACCTGGTGACCACGTAATGGTGAAAATCTTCGACAGAACAAACAGTTTGGAACCGAGATGGGTGGGCCCTGAGCAGGTCCTCCTCGCAACGAGGACGGCTGTGCGAGTCTCCAACAGAAAGAATTGGATCCATTCCCTGCACTGTCGGAAGGTGCCGCCCGGATTGGTGGAACCTGCCGTGCTGACCGATCAACGAGAGATCCTGGCTGCAGAGACAGGCCGTGCTGCGGAGCCAAACGCCACTGAGGAGCTCTTTCCGGACCACGCGACCCCTGGAGGAAGACGATATCATCTTAGACCAAGGAAGTGAGTTTTCCAGTACCGGGACATACTGTCAGAACGGCCCTTGGGTTAGTGAAACGGAGAGCCGATGAGGCAAGGGGGGGGGGGATCAGCCCTGCATTAGTGTAGCGACACCCGTCTTGGCCCGCTGGTGAAGAAATCGACCGCTGCCCAAGGGGAAGAGTTCTGACAGACTTTTAGTTTCAGGAAGATATCAGGGTTTTTATTTTTGATATGGAGAAAAAGAAAATCCTTTGTGCATCAGGTTTCATGCTGACAGTAGCTATTGTGGGGATAACCACATGGTTTGTGGAGGAGGTAACTCCTGCTCGGAAAATACTTGTGTTGACGACTCCGGTGCCTGAGGAGCACTACTTTTATACATTACCGTATCAAGAGTTGAAGCATCGACAGTCTTATTTGAATAACACTTTCATCCAGATGCTGCATCATACCCACGTTGCTACGAACGCTACGAACTGTTGGATATGTGGGATGATGCCAGCCCATCAGAAGAAAGGAGGAACGCCATTCATACCACTTCCTTTCTCTCATAATGGCTCTTGTAGAGCATGGTACACTTTGCTTTTCGCCACTCGGAAGCCGACAGTGGGACGATTACTCTTCAGACTCAATAAAGAATGTCACCAGGATAAAAATGGGTATCCGCAAGCGAATGGGACAATTTGGGAATGGGAAGAGTACCGACCAGACAATGAATCCATTCCCTATATCTTCACGAACACTAGAGACACTGTGGGAAAGGACAAATTTGTGATTCAAGTGGCACAAGCTCAAGCGGACCTGTGTGTCCAGAGTGTGGGTTTTATTCCTGTTGGTGTCAGTGATTGCATCACTGTCCTGAACATTGATGGATTGAATAATAGTACCTTTCTAGCGTCCATAATACATACTTTGTGTGTGGCAATAAAGGTTATTACCGTCTGCCGGCTGGGTGGTCTGGGGTATGCTATGTATCATTCCTATTACCTCCTGTATTCCTAGCACCAGCATCTTATCATAAAGATTTGAAATTATTGAATAATGTGACTGTAAATAGGTATAAACGTACTCTATCAATTGATGATGTAGATCAGACTGATACCAGCCTGCAACAGTATATTGACTCTAACTTAGGACTGTTTTTCTTTGTTGGAGCCGCTTTGAACAGTAGGAAGATCCGAAGATTAACAAGAGTGGTAGAGGCTGTGACAAACCAAACTGCTGCTGCTCTTGGGAATCTTACGGAAGAATTGCAAATTACTAGAATTGTTGCATTGCAGAATCGTATGGTATTAGATGTCATGTTAGCCGATCGAGGTGGAGCTTGTAAAATTATTGGAAGTAGCTGTTGTGTGTTTATCCCTGATCATACGCCATCAGTTTATAATGCCATCAACAAACTACACAAAATTGCAGCTGAAATCCATACAGAAAACGGCACTTGGTCCTTTTCTGGATGGTTTTGGGCATTGATTACTGCCTGGGGATGGAAGGTCTTAACTGGTCTTTGTATTATTGTAGCGGTTCTGTTTTCTTGTTGTATCTGCGTTCAATGTGGTCCCTTGCTCTGTTCCTTATGTGTATCGTGCTGTATCCCCGATAAGAAAGCTATTGCCGATGTTGCTCATCAGAAACGTTTAGCTAAAGAAGTCGAAGAAATGATGACAATTGACATATATGATGATTATCCTAACAAACCGGATGTCTTCAGTAAATGCTGAAAGGGTCGTCTGTTGTAAATTGAAACAACGATGTGATTAAGCATTTACTAAAGACATTAATTCCCTTCCTTTAGAGCATGTTTTCTCTGTTATGTTGACCGAAGTTCGGACTCCATTTTGTATTGTCATGCCTCCACGTGTTCACCACGAGAAGAGTCCAACCTTTGTGTTAGTTGCTCTTGTAATCTGCCTAGTAACAGTCTATAAATAGCTCCTTTGTCCATCTGGCGCATGCCCAGACTTGACCACATGTGTTATCAGTTAGCCTTGCTTGACCATGTTTTCGCGGGCTCAAGGAGTGTGTTAGCTCCGCCCACATATTGATTCAGTATCGAAAATGACCATAAATGGTAATGTTCTTCGGCCTCATGTTGTATCCACCCACTTATGAGCCCCTCTATTGTGTATAAAAGGGGACCATGTACGTAAGTTCTTTGTGCTACTCTATGCAATACTGAAGAGTGTTGTGTGGATTGTAGGACCACCCTTAAGGGTTAATAAATGCTGTCTTTGTACCTTGCAGTTTCCGTGCCAACTTCCTTATAGATTCCATTACAGGAGAGCGAACCCTTGTGTCCTGCGGGCCTAGCTTGGGCTTCTATTCATCAGACTCGTGCTCTGACCTAATGATTAAGGTTTTAACTCTAACTCTGCCCTACTGGTTAAGGTCTTAACTCTTACTCTGGCCTAATAGCTAAGGTCTTAGACTCGTACTCTGGCCTAATGGTTAAGGTCTTAACTCTTACTCTGGCCTAATAGCTAAGGTCTTAGAATCGTACTCTGGCCTAAAGGTTAAGGTCTTAACTCTTACTCTGGCCTAATAGCTAAGGTCTTAATTCTTACTCTGGCCTAATAGCTAAGGTCTTAGACTCGTACTCTGGCCTAATGGTTAAGGTCTTAACTCTTACTCTGGCCTAATAGCTAAGGTCTTAACTCTTACTCTGGCCTAATAGCTAAGGTCTTTGACTCATACTCTGGCCTAATGGTTAAGGTCTTAACTCTTACTCTGGCCTAATAGCTAAGGTCTTAGACTCATACTCTGGCCTAATAGCTAAGGTCTTAGACTCGTACTCTGGCCTAATGGTTAAGGTCTTAACTCTTACTCTGGCCTACAGGTAAAGGTCTTAACTCTTACTCTGGCCTACTGGTTAAGGTCTTAACTCTTACTCTGGCCTAATAGCTAAGGTCTTAGACGCGTACTCCGGCCTACTGGTTAAGGTCTTAACTCTTACTCTGGCCTAATAGCTAAGGTCTTAACTCTTACTCTGGCCTAATAGCTAAGGTCTTAACTCTTACTCTGGCCTAATAGCTAAGGTCTTAGACTCGTACTATGGCCTAATGGTTAAGGTCTTAACTCTTACTCTGGCCTAATAGCTAAGGCCTTAGACTCGTACTCTGGCCTAAAGGTTAAGGTATAACTCTTACTCTGGCCTAATAGGTAAGGTCTTAACTCTTACTCTGGCCTATTAGCTAAGGTCTTAACTCTTACTCTGGCCTAATAGCTAAGGCCTTAGACTCGTACTCTGGCCTAAAGGTTAAGGTCTTAACTCTTACTCTGGCCTAATAGCTAAGGTCTTAACTCTTACTCTGGCCTAATAGCTAAGGTCTTAACTCTTACTCTGGCCTAATAGCTAAGGTCTTAGACTCGTACTCTGGCCTAATGGTTAAGGTCTTAACTCTTACTCTGGCCTAATAGCTAAGGTCTTAAATTCATAGTCTGGCCTAATGGTTAAGGTCTTAACTCTTACTCTGGCCTACAGGTAAAGGTCTTAACTCTTACTCTGGCCTACTGGTTAAGGTCTTAACTCTTACTCTGGCCTAATAGCTAAGGTCTTAGACTCGTACTCCGGCCTACTGGTTAAGGTCTTAACTCTTACTCTGGCCTAATAGCTAAGGTCTTAACTCTTACTCTGGCCTAATAGCTAAGGTCTTAACTCTTACTCTGGCCTAATAGCTAAGGTCTTAACTCTTACTCTGGCCTAATAGCTAAGGTCTTAGACTCGTACTATGGCCTAATGGTTAAGGTCTTAACTCTTACTCTGGCCTAATAGCTAAGGCCTTAGACTCGTACTCTGGCCTAAAGGTTAAGGTATAACTCTTACTCTGGCCTAATAGCTAAGGTCTTAACTCTTACTCTGGCCTAATAGCTAAGGTCTTAACTCTTACTCTGGCCTAATAGCTAATGCCTTAGACTCGTACTCTGGCCTAAAGGTTAAGGTCTTAACTCTTACTCTGGCCTAATAGCTAAGGTCTTAACTCTTACTCTTGCCTAATAGCTAAGGTCTTAGACTCGTACTCTGGCCTAATGGTTAAGGTCTTAACTCTTACTCTGGCCTCATAGCTAAGGTCTTAAATTCATAGTCTGGCCTAATGGTTAAGGTCTTAACTCTTACTCTGGCCTAATAGCTAAGGTCTTAGACTCGTACTCTGGCCTGATAGCTACGGTCTTAGACTCGTACTCTGGCCTAATGGTTAAGGTCTGAACTCTTACTCTGGCCTAATAGCTAAGGTCGTAGACTCGTACTCTGGCCTAATGGTTAAGGTCGTAACTCTTACTCTGGCCTACTGGTTAAGGTCTTAACCCTTACTCTGGCATAATAGCTAAGGTCTTAACTCTTACTCTGGCATAATAGCTAAGGTCTTAGACTCGTACTATGGCCTACAGGTTAAGGTCTTAACTCTTACTCTGGCCTAATAGCTAAGGTCTTATCTTTTAGTCTGGCCTAATAGCTAAGGTCTTAGACTCTTACTCTGGCCTAATAGCTAAGGTTTTAACTCTTACTCTGGGCTACTAGCTAAGGTCTTATCTTTTAGTCTGGCCTAAGAGCTAAGGTCTTAAATCTTACTCTGACCTAATGGTTAAGGTCTTAACTCTTACTCTGGCCTAATAGCTAAGGTCTTAGACTCGTACTCTGGCTTAATGGTTAAGGTATTAACTCTTACTCTGGCCTACTGGTTAAGGTCTTTACTCTTACTCTGGCCTGCTGGTTAAGGTCTTAACTCTTACTCTGGCCTAATAGCTAAGGTCTCAGACTGATACTATGGCCTACAGGTTAAGGTCTTAACTTTTACTCTGGACTACTGGTTAAAGTCTTAACTCTTACTCTGGCCTAATATCTAAGGTCTTAGACTCGTACTATGGCCTAATGGTTAATGTCTTAACTCTTACTCTGGCCTAATAGCTAAGGTCTTAACTTTTACTCTGGCCTAATGGCTTAGGTCTTAGACTCGTACTCTGGCCTAATGGTTAAAGTCTTAACTCTTACTCTGGCCTAATAGCTAAGGTCTTAGACTCGTACTATGGCCTACTGGTTAAGGTCTTAACTCTTAGTCTGGCCTAATGGTTAAGGTCTTAACTCTTACTCTGGGCTAATAGCTAAGGTCTTAGACTCTTACTCTGGCCTAATAGCTAAGGTCTTAACTCTTACTCTGGCCTAATAGCTAAGGTCTTAGACTCGTACTCTGGCCTAATGGTTAAGGTCTTAACTTTTACTCTGGCCTACTGGTTAAGGTCTTAACTCTTACTCTGGCCTACTGGTTAAGGTCTTAACTCTTACTCTGGCCTAATAGCTAAGGTCTTCGGCTCGTACTCTGGCCTAATGGTTAAGGTCTTAACTCTTACTCTGGCCTACTGGTTAAGGTCTTAACTCTTACTCTGGCCTGCTGGTTAAGGTCTTAACTCTTACTCTGGCCTAATATCTAAGGTCTTAGACTAGTACTATGGCCCACAGGTTAAGGTCTTAACTCTTACTCTGGCCTACTGGTTTAAGTCTTACCTCTTACTCTGGCCTAATAGCTAAGGTCTTAGACTCGTACTATGGCCTAATGGTTATGGTCTTAACTCCTACTCTGGCCTAATAGCTAAGGTCTTAACTTTTAGTCTGGCCTAATAGCTAAGGTCTTAGACTTGTACTATGGCCTACAGGTTAAGGTCTTAACTCTTAGTCTGGCCTAATGGTTAAGGTCTTAACTCTTACTCTGGCCTAATAGCTAAGGTCTTAGACTCGTACTCTGGCCTAATAGCTAAGGTCTTAGACTTGTACTCTGGCCTAATAGCTAAGGTCTTAGACTCGTACTCTGGCCTAATGGTTAAGGTCTTAACTCTTACTCTGGCCTAATAGCTAAGGTCTTAACTCTTACTCTGGCCTAATAGCTAAGGTCTTAGACTCATACTCTGGCCTAATGGTTAAGGTCTTAACTCTTACTCTGGCCTAATAGCTAAGGTCTTAGACTCGTACTATGGCCTACTGGTTAAGGTCTTAACTCTTAGACTGGCCTAATAGCTAAGGTCTTAGACTTGTACTCTGGCCTACTGGTTAAAGTCTTAACTCTTACTCTGGTCTAATAGCTATGGTCTTAACCCTTACTCTGGCCTAATAGCTAAGGTCTTAGACTTGTACTATGGCCTAATGGTTAAGGTCTTAACTCTTACTCTGGCCTAATAGCTAAGGTCTTAACTCTTACTCTGGCCTAATAGCTAAGGTCTTAGACTCGTACACTGGCCTAATGGTTAAGGTCTTAACTCTTAGTCTGGCCTAATAGCTAAGGTCTTAGACTTGTACTCTGGCCTACTGGTTAAGGTCTTAACTCTTACTCTGGTCTAATAGCTATGGTCTTAACCCTTACTCTGGCCTAATAGCTAAGGTCTTAGACTTGTACTATGGCCTAATGGTTAAGGTCTTAACTCTTACTCTGGCCTAATAGCTAAGGTCTTAACTCTTACTCTGGCCTAATAGCTAAGGTCTTAGACTCGTACTCTGACCTAATGGTTAAGGTCTTAACTCTTACTCTGGCCTAATAGCTAAGGTCTTAGACTCGTGCTCTGGCCTAATGAATAAGGTTTTAACTCTTATTCTGCCCTACTGGTTAAGGTCTTAACTCTTACTCTGGCCTAATAGCTAAGGTCTTAGACTCTTACTCTGGCCTAATGGTTAAGGTCTTAACTCTTACTCTGGCCTAATAGCTAAGGTCTTAGAATCGTACTCTGGCCTAAAGGTTAAGGTCTTAACTCTTACTCTGGCCTAATAGCTAAGGTCTTAATTCTTACTCTGGTCTATTAGCTAAGGTCTTAGACTCGTACTCTGGCCTAATGGTTAAGGTCTTAACTCTTACTCTGGCCTAATAGCTAAGGTCTTAACTCTTACTCTGGCCTAATAGCTAAGGTCTTTGACTCATACTCTGGCCTAATGGTTAAGGTCTTAACTCTTACTCTGGCCTAATAGCTAAGTTCTTAGACTCATACTCTGGCCTAATAGCTAAGGTCTTAGACTCGTACTCTGGCCTAATGGTTAAGGTCTTAACTCTTACTCTGGCCTACAGGTAACGGTCTTAACTCGTACTCTGGCCTATTGGTTAAGGTCTTAACTCTTACTCTGGCCTAATAGCTAAGGTCTTAGACTCGTACTCCGGCCTACTGGTTAAGGTCATAACTCTTAGTCTGGCCTTATGGTTAAGGTCTTAACTCTTACTCTGGGCTAATAGCTAAGGTCTTAGACTCTTACTCTGGCCTAATAGCTAAGGTCTTAACTCTTACTCTGGCCTAATAGCTAAGGTCTTAGACTCGTACTCTGGCCTAATGGTTAAGGTCTTAACTTTTACTCTGGCCTACTGGTTAAGGTCTTAACTCTTACTCTGGCCTACTGGTTAAGGTCTTAAGTCTTACTCTGGCCTAATAGCTAAGGTCTTAGGCTCGTACTCTGGCCTAATGGTTAAGGTCTTAACTCTTACTCTGGCCTACTGGTTAAGGTCTTAACTTTTACTCTGGCCTGCTGGTTAAGGTCTTAACTCTTACTCTGGCCTAATAGCTAAGGTCTTAGACTTGTACTATGACCTACAGGTTAAGGTCTTAACTCTTACTCTGGCCTACTGGTTTAAGTCTTAACTCTTACTCTGGCCTAATAGCTAAGGTCTTAGACTCGTTCTATGGCCTAATGGTTAAGGTCTTAACTCTTACTCTGGCCTAATAGCTAAGGTCTTAACTTTTAGTCTGGCCTAATAGCTAAGGTCTTAGACTCGTACTCTGGCCTAATGGTTAAGGTCTTAACTCTTAGTCTGGCCTAATAGCTAACGTCTTAGACTTGTACTCTGGCCTACTGGTTTAAGTCTTAACTCTTACTCTGGCCTAATAGCTAAGGTCTTAGACTCGTACTATGGTCTAATGGTTAAGGTCTTAACTCTTACTCTGGCCTAATAGCTAAGGTCTTAACTCTTACTCTGGCCTAATAGCTAAGGTCTTAGACTCGTACTTTGCCCTAATGGTTAAGGTCTTAACTCTTACTCTGGCCTAATAGCTAAGGTCTTAGACTCGTGCTCTGACCTAATGATTAAGGTTTTAACTCTAACTCTGCCCTACTGGTTAAGGTCTTAACTCTTACTCTGGCCTAATAGCTAAGGTCTTAGACTCGTACTCTGGCCTAATGGTTAAGGTCTTAACTCTTACTCTGGCCTAATAGCTAAGGTCTTAGAATCGTACTCTGGCCTAAAGGTTAAGGTCTTAACTCTTACTCTGGCCTAATAGCTAAGGTCTTAATTCTTACTCTGGCCTAATAGCTAAGGTCTTAGACTCGTACTCTGGCCTAATGGTTAAGGTCTTAACTCTTACTCTGGCCTAATAGCTAAGGTCTTAACTCTTACTCTGGCCTAATAGCTAAGGTCTTAACTCTTACTCTGGCCTAATAGCTAAGGTCTTTGACTCATACTCTGGCCTAATGGTTAAGGTCTTAACTCTTACTCTGGCCTAATAGCTAAGGTCTTAGACTCATACTCTGGCCTAATAGCTAAGGTCTTAGACTCGTACTCTGGCCTAATGGTTAAGGTCTTAACTCTTACTCTGGCCTACAGGTAAAGGTCTTAACTCTTACTCTGGCCTACTGGTTAAGGTCTTAACTCTTACTCTGGCCTAATAGCTAAGGTCTTAGACGCGTACTCCGGCCTACTGGTTAAGGTCTTAACTCTTACTCTGGCCTAATAGCTAAGGTCTTAACTCTTACTCTGGCCTAATAGCTAAGGTCTTAACTCTTACTCTGGCCTAATAGCTAAGGTCTTAGACTCGTACTATGGCCTAATGGTTAAGGTCTTAACTCTTACTCTGGCCTAATAGCTAAGGCCTTAGACTCGTACTCTGGCCTAAATGTTAAGGTATACCTCTTACTCTGGCCTAATAGGTAAGGTCTTAACTCTTACTCTGGCCTATTAGCTAAGGTCTTAACTCTTACTCTGGCCTAATAGCTAAGGCCTTAGACTTGTACTCTGGCCTAAAGGTTAAGGTCTTAACTCTTACTCTGGCCTAATAGCTAAGGTCTTAACTCTTACTCTGGCCTAATAGCTAAGGTCTTAGACTCGTACTCTGGCCTCATGGTTAAGGTCTTAACTCTTACTCTGGCCTAATAGCTAAGGTCTTAAATTCATAGTCTGGCCTAATGGTTAAGGTCTTAACTCTTACTCTGGCCTACAGGTAAAGGTCTTAACTCTTACTCTGGCCTACTGGTTAAGGTCTTAACTCTTACTCTGGCCTAATAGCTAAGGTCTTAGACTCGTACTCCGGCCTACTGGTTAAGGTCTTAACTCTTACTCTGGCCTAATAGCTAAGGTCTTAACTCTTACTCTGGCCTAATAGCTAAGGTCTTAACTCTTACTCTGGCCTAATAGCTAAGGTCTTAACTCTTACTCTGGCCTAATAGCTAAGGTCTTAGACTCGTACTATGGCCTAATGGTTAAGGTCTTAACTCTTACTCTGGCCTAATAGCTAAGGCCTTAGACTCGTACTCTGGCCTAAAGGTTAAGGTATAACTCTTACTCTGGCCTAATAGCTAAGGTCTTAACTCTTACTCTGGCCTAATAGCTAAGGTCTTAACTCTTACTCTGGCCTAATAGCTAATGCCTTAGACTCGTACTCTGGCCTAAAGGTTAAGGTCTTAACTCTTACTCTGGCCTAATAGCTAAGGTCTTAACTCTTACTCTGGCCTAATAGCTAAGGTCTTAGACTCGTACTCTGGCCTAATGGTTAAGGTCTGAACTCTTACTCTGGCCTAATAGCTAAGGTCGTAGACTCGTACTCTGGCCTAATGGTTAAGGTCTTAGACTCATACTCTGGCCTAATGGTTAAGGTCGTAACTCTTACTCTGGCCTACTGGTTAAGGTCTTAACCCTTACTCTGGCATAATAGCTAAGGTCTTAACTCTTACTCTGGCATAATAGCTAAGGTCTTAGACTCGTACTATGGCCTACAGGTTAAGGTCTTAACTCTTACTCTGGCCTAATAGCTATGGTCTTATCTTTTAGTCTGGCCTAATAGCTAAGGTCTTAGACTCTTACTCTGGCCTAATAGCTAAGGTTTTAACTCTTACTCTGGCCTACTAGCTAAGGTCTTATCTTTTAGTCTGGCCTAATAGCTAAGGTCTTAAATCTTACTCTGACCTAATGGTTAAGGTCTTAACTCTTACTCTGGCCTAATAGCTAAGGTCTTAGACCCGTACTCTGGCTTAATGGTTAAGGTCTTAACTCTTACTCTGGCCTACTGGTTAAGGTCTTTACTCTTACTCTGGCCTGCTGGTTAAGGTCTTAACTCTTACTCTGGCCTAATAGCTAAGGTCTCAGACTGATACTATGGCCTACAGGTTAAGGTCTTAACTCTTACTCTGGACTACTGGTTAAAGTCTTAACTCTTACTCTGGCCTAATATCTAAGGTCTTAGACTCGTACTATGGCCTAATGGTTAATGTCTTAACTCTTACTCTGGCCTAATAGCTAAGGTCTTAACTTTTACTCTGGCCTAATCGCTAAGGTCTTAGACTCGTACTCTGGCCTAATGGTTAAAGTCTTAACTCTTACTCTGGCCTAATAGCTAAGGTCTTAGACTCGTACTATGGCCTACTGGTTAAGGTCTTAACTCTTAGTCTGGCCTAATGGTTAAGGTCTTAACTCTTACTCTGGGCTAATAGCTAAGGTCTGAGACTCTTGCTCTGGCCTAATAGCTAAGGTCTTAACTCTTACTCTGGCCTAATAGCTAAGGTCTTAGACTTGTACTCTGGCCTAATGGTTAAGGTCTTAACTTTTACTCTGGCCTACTTTTTAAGGTCTTAACTCTTACTCTGGCCTACTGGTTAAGGTCTTAACTCTTACTCTGGCCTAATAGCTAAGGTCTTCGGCTCGTACTCTGGCCTAATGGTTAAGGTCTTAACTCTTACTCTGGCCTACTGGTTAAGGTCTTAACTCTTACTCTGGCCTAATATCTAAGGTCTTAGACTAGTACTATGGCCTACAGGTTAAGGTCTTAACTCTTACTCTGGCCTACTGGTTTAAGTCTTACCTCTTACTCTGGCCTAATAGCTAAGGTCTTAGACTCGTACTATGGCCTAATGGTTATGGTCTTAACTCCTACTCTGGCCTAATAGCTAAGGTCTTAACTTTTAGTCTGGCCTAACAGCTAAGGTCTTAGACTTGTACTATGGCCTACAGGTTAAGGTCTTAACTCTTAGTCTGGCCTAATGGTTAAGGTCTTAACTCTTACTCTGGCCTAATAGCTAAGGTCTTAGACTCGTACTCTGGCCTAATAGCTAAGGTCTTAGACTTGTACTCTGGCCTAATAGCTAAGGTCTTAGACTCGTACTCTGGCCTAATGGTTAAGGTCTTAACTCTTACTCTGGCCTAATAGCTAAGGTCTTAACTCTTACTCTGGCCTAATAGCTAAGGTCTTAGACTCGTACTCTGGCCTAATGGTTAAGGTCTTAACTCTTACTCTGGCCTAATAGCTAAGGTCTTAGACTCGTACTATGGCCTACTGGTTAAGGTCTTAACTCTTAGACTGGCCTAATGATTAAGGTCTTAACTCTTACTCTGGGCTAATAGCTAAGGTCTTAGACTCTTACTCTGGCCTAATAGTTAAGGTCTTAGACTCGTACTATGGCCTAATGGTTAAGGTCTTAACTCTTACTCTGGCCTAATAGCTAAGGTCTTAACTCTTACTCTGGCCTAATAGCTAAGGTCTTAGACTCCTACTCTGCCCTAATGGTTAAGGTCTTAACTCTTACTCTGGCCTAATAGCTAAGGTCTTAGACTCGTGCTCTGGCCTAATGATTAAGGTGTTAACTCTTACTCTGCCCTACTGGTTAAGGTCTTAACTCTTACTCTGGCCTAATAGCTAAGGTCTTAGACTCGTACCCTGGCCTAATGGTTAAGGTCTTAACTCTTACTCTGGCCTAATAGCTAAGGTCTTAGACTCGTACTCTGGCCTAATAGCTAAGGTCTTAGACTTGTACTCTGGCCTAATAGCTAAGGTCTTAGACTCGTACTCTGGCCTAATGGTTAAGGTCTTAACTCTTACTCTGGCCTAATAGCTAAGGTCTTAACTCTTACTCTGGCCTAATAGCTAAGGTCTTAGACTCATACTCTGGCCTAATGGTTAAGGTCTTAACTCTTACTCTGGCCTAATAGCTAAGGTCTTAGACTCGTACTATGGCCTACTGGTTAAGGTCTTAACTCTTAGACTGGCCTAATAGCTAAGGTCTTAGACTTGTACTCTGGCCTACTGGTTAAAGTCTTAACTCTTACTCTGGTCTAATAGCTATGGTCTTAACCCTTACTCTGGCCTAATAGCTAAGGTCTTAGACTTGTACTATGGCCTAATGGTTAAGGTCTTAACTCTTACTCTGGCCTAATAGCTAAGGTCTTAACTCTTACTCTGGCCTAATAGCTAAGGTCTTAGACTCGTACACTGGCCTAATGGTTAAGGTCTTAACTCTTAGTCTGGCCTAATAGCTAAGGTCTTAGACTTGTACTCTGGCCTACTGGTTAAGGTCTTAACTCTTACTCTGGTCTAATAGCTATGGTCTTAACCCTTACTCTGGCCTAATAGCTAAGGTCTTAGACTTGTACTATGGCCTAATGGTTAAGGTCTTAACTCTTACTCTGGCCTAATAGCTAAGGTCTTAACTCTTACTCTGGCCTAATAGCTAAGGTCTTAGACTCGTACTCTGACCTAATGGTTAAGGTCTTAACTCTTACTCTGGCCTAATAGCTAAGGTCTTAGACTCGTGCTCTGGCCTAATGAATAAGGTTTTAACTCTTATTCTGCCCTACTGGTTAAGGTCTTAACTCTTACTCTGGCCTAATAGCTAAGGTCTTAGACTCTTACTCTGGCCTAATGGTTAAGGTCTTAACTCTTACTCTGGCCTAATAGCTAAGGTCTTAGAATCGTACTCTGGCCTAAAGGTTAAGGTCTTAACTCTTACTCTGGCCTAATAGCTAAGGTCTTAATTCTTACTCTGGTCTATTAGCTAAGGTCTTAGACTCGTACTCTGGCCTAATGGTTAAGGTCTTAACTCTTACTCTGGCCTAATAGCTAAGGTCTTAACTCTTACTCTGGCCTAATAGCTAAGGTCTTTGACTCATACTCTGGCCTAATGGTTAAGGTCTTAACTCTTACTCTGGCCTAATAGCTAAGTTCTTAGACTCATACTCTGGCCTAATAGCTAAGGTCTTAGACTCGTACTCTGGCCTAATGGTTAAGGTCTTAACTCTTACTCTGGCCTACAGGTAACGGTCTTAACTCGTACTCTGGCCTATTGGTTAAGGTCTTAACTCTTACTCTGGCCTAATAGCTAAGGTCTTAGACTCGTACTCCGGCCTACTGGTTAAGGTCATAACTCTTAGTCTGGCCTTATGGTTAAGGTCTTAACTCTTACTCTGGGCTAATAGCTAAGGTCTTAGACTCTTACTCTGGCCTAATAGCTAAGGTCTTAACTCTTACTCTGGCCTAATAGCTAAGGTCTTAGACTCGTACTCTGGCCTAATGGTTAAGGTCTTAACTTTTACTCTGGCCTACTGGTTAAGGTCTTAACTCTTACTCTGGCCTACTGGTTAAGGTCTTAAGTCTTACTCTGGCCTAATAGCTAAGGTCTTAGGCTCGTACTCTGGCCTAATGGTTAAGGTCTTAACTCTTACTCTGGCCTACTGGTTAAGGTCTTAACTTTTACTCTGGCCTGCTGGTTAAGGTCTTAACTCTTACTCTGGCCTAATAGCTAAGGTCTTAGACTTGTACTATGACCTACAGGTTAAGGTCTTAACTCTTACTCTGGCCTACTGGTTTAAGTCTTAACTCTTACTCTGGCCTAATAGCTAAGGTCTTAGACTCGTTCTATGGCCTAATGGTTAAGGTCTTAACTCTTACTCTGGCCTAATAGCTAAGGTCTTAACTTTTAGTCTGGCCTAATAGCTAAGGTCTTAGACTCGTACTCTGGCCTAATGGTTAAGGTCTTAACTCTTAGTCTGGCCTAATAGCTAACGTCTTAGACTTGTACTCTGGCCTACTGGTTTAAGTCTTAACTCTTACTCTGGCCTAATAGCTAAGGTCTTAGACTCGTACTATGGTCTAATGGTTAAGGTCTTAACTCTTACTCTGGCCTAATAGCTAAGGTCTTAACTCTTACTCTGGCCTAATAGCTAAGGTCTTAGACTCGTACTTTGCCCTAATGGTTAAGGTCTTAACTCTTACTCTGGCCTAATAGCTAAGGTCTTAGACTCGTGCTCTGACCTAATGATTAAGGTTTTAACTCTAACTCTGCCCTACTGGTTAAGGTCTTAACTCTTACTCTGGCCTAATAGCTAAGGTCTTAGACTCGTACTCTGGCCTAATGGTTAAGGTCTTAACTCTTACTCTGGCCTAATAGCTAAGGTCTTAGAATCGTACTCTGGCCTAAAGGTTAAGGTCTTAACTCTTACTCTGGCCTAATAGCTAAGGTCTTAATTCTTACTCTGGCCTAATAGCTAAGGTCTTAGACTCGTACTCTGGCCTAATGGTTAAGGTCTTAACTCTTACTCTGGCCTAATAGCTAAGGTCTTAACTCTTACTCTGGCCTAATAGCTAAGGTCTTTGACTCATACTCTGGCCTAATGGTTAAGGTCTTAACTCTTACTCTGGCCTAATAGCTAAGGTCTTAGACTCATACTCTGGCCTAATAGCTAAGGTCTTAGACTCGTACTCTGGCCTAATGGTTAAGGTCTTAACTCTTACTCTGGCCTACAGGTAAAGGTCTTAACTCTTACTCTGGCCTACTGGTTAAGGTCTTAACTCTTACTCTGGCCTAATAGCTAAGGTCTTAGACGCGTACTCCGGCCTACTGGTTAAGGTCTTAACTCTTACTCTGGCCTAATAGCTAAGGTCTTAACTCTTACTCTGGCCTAATAGCTAAGGTCTTAACTCTTACTCTGGCCTAATAGCTAAGGTCTTAGACTCGTACTATGGCCTAATGGTTAAGGTCTTAACTCTTACTCTGGCCTAATAGCTAAGGCCTTAGACTCGTACTCTGGCCTAAATGTTAAGGTATACCTCTTACTCTGGCCTAATAGGTAAGGTCTTAACTCTTACTCTGGCCTATTAGCTAAGGTCTTAACTCTTACTCTGGCCTAATAGCTAAGGCCTTAGACTTGTACTCTGGCCTAAAGGTTAAGGTCTTAACTCTTACTCTGGCCTAATAGCTAAGGTCTTAACTCTTACTCTGGCCTAATAGCTAAGGTCTTAGACTCGTACTCTGGCCTCATGGTTAAGGTCTTAACTCTTACTCTGGCCTAATAGCTAAGGTCTTAAATTCATAGTCTGGCCTAATGGTTAAGGTCTTAACTCTTACTCTGGCCTACAGGTAAAGGTCTTAACTCTTACTCTGGCCTACTGGTTAAGGTCTTAACTCTTACTCTGGCCTAATAGCTAAGGTCTTAGACTCGTACTCCGGCCTACTGGTTAAGGTCTTAACTCTTACTCTGGCCTAATAGCTAAGGTCTTAACTCTTACTCTGGCCTAATAGCTAAGGTCTTAACTCTTACTCTGGCCTAATAGCTAAGGTCTTAACTCTTACTCTGGCCTAATAGCTAAGGTCTTAGACTCGTACTATGGCCTAATGGTTAAGGTCTTAACTCTTACTCTGGCCTAATAGCTAAGGCCTTAGACTCGTACTCTGGCCTAAAGGTTAAGGTATAACTCTTACTCTGGCCTAATAGCTAAGGTCTTAACTCTTACTCTGGCCTAATAGCTAAGGTCTTAACTCTTACTCTGGCCTAATAGCTAATGCCTTAGACTCGTACTCTGGCCTAAAGGTTAAGGTCTTAACTCTTACTCTGGCCTAATAGCTAAGGTCTTAACTCTTACTCTGGCCTAATAGCTAAGGTCTTAGACTCGTACTCTGGCCTAATGGTTAAGGTCTGAACTCTTACTCTGGCCTAATAGCTAAGGTCGTAGACTCGTACTCTGGCCTAATGGTTAAGGTCTTAGACTCATACTCTGGCCTAATGGTTAAGGTCGTAACTCTTACTCTGGCCTACTGGTTAAGGTCTTAACCCTTACTCTGGCATAATAGCTAAGGTCTTAACTCTTACTCTGGCATAATAGCTAAGGTCTTAGACTCGTACTATGGCCTACAGGTTAAGGTCTTAACTCTTACTCTGGCCTAATAGCTATGGTCTTATCTTTTAGTCTGGCCTAATAGCTAAGGTCTTAGACTCTTACTCTGGCCTAATAGCTAAGGTTTTAACTCTTACTCTGGCCTACTAGCTAAGGTCTTATCTTTTAGTCTGGCCTAATAGCTAAGGTCTTAAATCTTACTCTGACCTAATGGTTAAGGTCTTAACTCTTACTCTGGCCTAATAGCTAAGGTCTTAGACCCGTACTCTGGCTTAATGGTTAAGGTCTTAACTCTTACTCTGGCCTACTGGTTAAGGTCTTTACTCTTACTCTGGCCTGCTGGTTAAGGTCTTAACTCTTACTCTGGCCTAATAGCTAAGGTCTCAGACTGATACTATGGCCTACAGGTTAAGGTCTTAACTCTTACTCTGGACTACTGGTTAAAGTCTTAACTCTTACTCTGGCCTAATATCTAAGGTCTTAGACTCGTACTATGGCCTAATGGTTAATGTCTTAACTCTTACTCTGGCCTAATAGCTAAGGTCTTAACTTTTACTCTGGCCTAATCGCTAAGGTCTTAGACTCGTACTCTGGCCTAATGGTTAAAGTCTTAACTCTTACTCTGGCCTAATAGCTAAGGTCTTAGACTCGTACTATGGCCTACTGGTTAAGGTCTTAACTCTTAGTCTGGCCTAATGGTTAAGGTCTTAACTCTTACTCTGGGCTAATAGCTAAGGTCTGAGACTCTTGCTCTGGCCTAATAGCTAAGGTCTTAACTCTTACTCTGGCCTAATAGCTAAGGTCTTAGACTTGTACTCTGGCCTAATGGTTAAGGTCTTAACTTTTACTCTGGCCTACTTTTTAAGGTCTTAACTCTTACTCTGGCCTACTGGTTAAGGTCTTAACTCTTACTCTGGCCTAATAGCTAAGGTCTTCGGCTCGTACTCTGGCCTAATGGTTAAGGTCTTAACTCTTACTCTGGCCTACTGGTTAAGGTCTTAACTCTTACTCTGGCCTAATATCTAAGGTCTTAGACTAGTACTATGGCCTACAGGTTAAGGTCTTAACTCTTACTCTGGCCTACTGGTTTAAGTCTTACCTCTTACTCTGGCCTAATAGCTAAGGTCTTAGACTCGTACTATGGCCTAATGGTTATGGTCTTAACTCCTACTCTGGCCTAATAGCTAAGGTCTTAACTTTTAGTCTGGCCTAACAGCTAAGGTCTTAGACTTGTACTATGGCCTACAGGTTAAGGTCTTAACTCTTAGTCTGGCCTAATGGTTAAGGTCTTAACTCTTACTCTGGCCTAATAGCTAAGGTCTTAGACTCGTACTCTGGCCTAATAGCTAAGGTCTTAGACTTGTACTCTGGCCTAATAGCTAAGGTCTTAGACTCGTACTCTGGCCTAATGGTTAAGGTCTTAACTCTTACTCTGGCCTAATAGCTAAGGTCTTAACTCTTACTCTGGCCTAATAGCTAAGGTCTTAGACTCGTACTCTGGCCTAATGGTTAAGGTCTTAACTCTTACTCTGGCCTAATAGCTAAGGTCTTAGACTCGTACTATGGCCTACTGGTTAAGGTCTTAACTCTTAGACTGGCCTAATGATTAAGGTCTTAACTCTTACTCTGGGCTAATAGCTAAGGTCTTAGACTCTTACTCTGGCCTAATAGTTAAGGTCTTAGACTCGTACTATGGCCTAATGGTTAAGGTCTTAACTCTTACTCTGGCCTAATAGCTAAGGTCTTAACTCTTACTCTGGCCTAATAGCTAAGGTCTTAGACTCCTACTCTGCCCTAATGGTTAAGGTCTTAACTCTTACTCTGGCCTAATAGCTAAGGTCTTAGACTCGTGCTCTGGCCTAATGATTAAGGTGTTAACTCTTACTCTGCCCTACTGGTTAAGGTCTTAACTCTTACTCTGGCCTAATAGCTAAGGTCTTAGACTCGTACCCTGGCCTAATGGTTAAGGTCTTAACTCTTACTCTGGCCTAATAGCTAAGGTCTTATCTTTTAGTCTGGCCTAATAGCTAAGGTCTTAGACTCTTACTCTGGCCTAATAGCTAAGGTTTTAACTCTTACTCTGGCCTACTAGCTAAGGTCTTATCTTTTAGTCTGGCCTAATAGATAAGGTCTTAAATCTTACTCTGACCTAATGGTTAAGGTCTTAACTCTTACTCTGGCCTAATAGCTAAGGTCTTAGACTCGTACTCTGGCTTAATGGTTAAGGTCTTAACTCTTACTCTGGCCTACTGGTTAAGGTCTTTACTCTTACTCTGGCCTGCTGGTTAAGGTCTTAACTCTTACTCTGGCCTAATAGCTAAGGTCTCAGACTGTTCTATGGCCTACAGGTTAAGGTCTTAACTCTTACTCTGGACTACTGGTTAAAGTCTTAACTCTTACTCTGGCCTAATATCTAAGGTCTTAGACTCGTACTATGGCCTAATGGTTAATGTCTTAACTCTTACTCTGGCCTAATAGCTAAGGTCTTAACTTTTACTCTGGCCTAATCGCTAAGGTCTTAGACTCGTACTCTGGCCTAATGGTTAAAGTCTTAACTCTTACTCTGGCCTAATAGCTAAGGTCTTAGACTCGTACTATGGCCTACTGGTTAAGGTCTTAACTCTTAGTCTGGCCTAATGGTTAAGGTCTTAACTCTTACTCTGGGCTAATAGCTAAGGTCTTAGACTCTTACTCTGGCCTAATAGCTAAGGTCTTAACTCTTACTCTGGCCTAATAGCTAAGGTCTTAGACTTGTACTCTGGCCTAATGGTTAAGGTCTTAACTTTTACTCTGGCCTACTGGTTAAGGTCTTAACTCTTACTCTGGCCTACTGGTTAAGGTCTTAACTCTTACTCTGGCCTAATAGCTAAGGTCTTCGGCTCGTACTCTGGCCTAATGGTTAAGGTCTTAACTCTTACTCTGGCCTACTGGTTAAGGTCTTAACTCTTACTCTGGCCTAATATCTAAGGTCTTAGACTAGTACTATGGCCTACAGGTTAAGGTCTTAACTCTTACTCTGGCCTACTGGTTTAAGTCTTACCTCTTACTCTGGCCTAATAGCTAAGGTCTTAGACTCGTACTATGGCCTAATGGTTATTGTGAGAAGTTGGCCTGGCATATGCTGTTCCTAGTTATAGGGACACCTTGCACCAGTCCAATTCGACTCGTATTGATGATAGGTTTAAGACAACCTTTAAAGAAAGCTATCCTAGTGGTAGCTGTGGAGAGCAGCCTTCAGGCTAAGTCTTGAAGGAGTGTTAAGCTTATTGTTTTACCATAATAACCTCTTGAATAACCAAATGAAAGAGTAGCCCACACAGGTATATATATAAAATATATGTATTTATTCTAGACAGAATCCCACAGTCACTTTATGTGGCTAGTGGCAAAGTTACAATTCAAACAAGCATTTCTAAACACAATAAATAGCACAGAAATCAATGGGCCCCAGGGGGGGACCAAACCATATACTAAAATAGTGGTATAAGAACCACGACAATTCTACAGGCAATGCCTAGGGCATTCAGGATCGCTGGCCCCTTAAGAATCCACCCACAGTTAAGAGGAAGGGGACCCACGGGAGGAGTGTGCAGTGCGAGAAGCTGCTGTCGGGATCGCAATGTTAGCCTATGGAGAATGTCGCGGTTGAATAATTAAGGTTTAAGGACACTTCTAACAACAGTACAAAGTTAAGGTTTGAGACTTAAGGCTTTGGAGAGCCCACCACCACGGAAGTACCGAAGTACCACTGTTACCTGCCCCAGGGAAGCCGGGTGCATAGGTCGATTCTGGTGTCGGGTCGCGGGCTGATTTTCTATGGAAAAGGAGTCCAAACTGCTGCTAGCTGGAAGTGTCGCTGAAGTCGTGAAGATTGAAGTTGAAGAAAAGACAAAGATGAACCTGAAAGCAGAGGGGACAGAGTCTGGGTCACAGCAGAGTGACCAGGGAGCTCACAGGAAGGAGCTCGTGGATGTCGGGTGCTTCAGGTGTGGAAGGTACAGCTGGGCTCTGCAGTCACGGGCTCCGGGAGGCTTCAAGGAAGGCCAGCTTCGGGAGGGCGACTGTCCCACGTCGGCTGAGGGTCGCTGCGGTGTTAGTGTCCCGATTGGATCCACTAAGCATTGGCAACCGCAACCCACGCAAGATGAACAAAGCAGCTGCTGGTGCAGACCCACGAGGTCTGAGGGTGCTCTCCTTTGCAGGGAGCGTAGAGCAGGCCTGGAGCCACCAGGGGAGCTCTTAGAAAGGAAGATTGTCCTCCGTCAAGGCCCACAAGTCGAGAGACAAGGGACCGCGGAAGGCAGCAAAATGGAGTGCGTAAAAGTGCTCCCATGGGCCACCGGAGCGGGCCAGGGAGCTGAGAGTCGGCACAAATGCTGCTTGAAGGTTGGCTCAAGAATGGGCCAAAGCACAACTTCCCCACTGGTCGGGGTCGTGTGCTGGACAAGAGGTGGCCGGTGTCTCGGGGTATGCGGGGATCTCGACACCCACGTGGTCCAGGGTGCTCAGACTTGCTGGGCACACTCACAGGACGCTGGGATGCACTGGAGACCCACCTCGAGGTTGCGGGAAGGCGTCGAAGGTCGTGAGAGCAATGAAGTTCCAACCGGGTATCTTGTAGTCTTTTAGGTGCCTGCCAAGCAGGGGGATAACTCCTTTATCCCAAGGGAGATTTCTTCAGTCAGCTGGGCAGCAGCTCGTCGAAGGTCAGTTCTGTGAAGTCCTGTACGAATCTAAGGCTCTAGGGCAAAGTTATTCCCATATATCCCCAAGATTAGGGGATGGTCCAAAATAGAGCCTACCAATCAGAGTAGAGGCGGGAAAGGGTGGCTACACCCACTCCCCTTTGTGTGTTTCCCGCCTGGGCGAGGGGCAGGATGCCCCCGAACCGGTTCCAGGCGGTGTATGCAGAATTGGGGCTCTGCAGCTGCCTACGCGCAACTCTGAATGGACTTTTGGTGCACCCACCCTGTTCCAATCCACATATCCTGTCTGGGGAGGTGCTGGCACCTCCCTGCCACAGGAGCCCTATTGTCCAGATGGCGAGGCTGGGGTTTTCCCCAGCAACAGCCAGCCAGAGTCGTGTAGGTGGCGAACAGTAGCCATTTTGTGGTACATGTGCACTTTTAAATTGGTTTCCAAATTCTACCGCTTTTCCCATATCACCCTCCTAGCAAGGGGGAATCGTGCCCCCATGCCCATGGCTGGACTGGGGGTATGATTCCTTCATGTTTGACACCAAACACGATATGGTTCGGTGTAGCCATTCCAAAGTTACAGCGATGACGCAATAACTTATAATGCGGTTAAGAGTATATGGTATGGCTACACTACAAACAACCCAGTAACGATTTTACGAAGGTTGCAGAGAGGTCCTACTCACGTAGGGGTCCCCCCTCACACATACCTCAGCACCCAGCCCTGTAGGATTACCAGGGCCTGCCATAGGGGTGACCTATGAGAGTATATGTGTTGTAATGGTATGGGACATAGGGTACCTACCTCCCTGTAAGGGGTGCTAGCACCACCTTACCCAGGCTACAGTAGTGGCCTGGTGGTGTCAGTTTGGGTGGCTGTCCCAGGGTGGCACAATAAGTGCTGCAGCCCTGGTAGGCCTACTGGGGGACCCATGCCCTGGGTACCTAAGGTACCATCTACAAGGGACTGGAAGGGCATGCCCAGCATCCAATTATGTTTGTACCTAGAGTACTCACAACAGTTTTAGGGAGAAAGCAGATAGGCTGGGGTCCTGGATAGCAGGATCCCAGCCAGACTAGTCAAAAACCACTTAAATACCAGGCAAAAAGTTGGGGGCAACCATTAGTCAGATTCCACTCTCCTACATAACCCCCCCCCAAACGAAAGGAGATAAGGCTAACCTTGTCCAGATAAGCCTTTATTTCCTGAGTGGCCATATAAGGAAGAACCTGTATTAACATGGTTGCTCCCTGTGTCATGGTCCACTTGGGAAATCCTACCCCAAGGGGTTCTAGAGTTTCTCCAAAGTCTAGGGAAATTACCTGTATTGGTTTTTGGGTCAGAGGTGGGCTGGTGGGGTGTCTGAGTCTGGAAGTGAGACCCTACTTGGGTCGGTCTCAACCTCCTCAGATCACTGGCCACTATGGAAGCCTTTCTGCCCAGGACGGTGTCATATCTGGCCCTAAGGGTCAACCTCTGGCTGCCTACAGCTGGGGGTTGGATCCCTTTGGCTGGAATAGTGGAGGGCACTGGAAGGTTTGGGGCAGCTAGGCCCCAGGTTTCCCTGTGCTCAACAACATCCATTTGAGGGGTGCCTATACCTAGGGGTAAGGGGGATCCCTCAGTTTGTAGAGGAATATTCACCTGGCTGAAACTACCCTGCTGGGTGTCCCTAATCTGTTGATGAGGGGGTTCCTCTGGGCAGGGGCCCAATAAGGGTCCACTGACCTCCCTGACCTCTGCAGCCCTGGGCTGACTGAGGCAGGGTAGAGAGGGGCAGGATACCTGCTCCAGACTGGGTACCACCTTGGAAGGATCCCCTGCCATCAGAGAGGTGGGCAGGCCAAGCCTGTCCACTTCTGGGGCAGTTACTTCACAAGGGGTAGGGTCAGTTCCCTGAGAAACTGGACCTTTACCTGTAGTCTGGTGGGGGGAAGACTGCTCTTCCTCCCCTATGCTCTCTGTTTGTGTAGAGTGATCCATAGTTTCAGGCTTCACTCTTTCTATTTTCTCCTGGGGTGGAGGTGAGGCCCTCAGGGTCTCATCCACTCTCTCAGGAATTCCTACCATTTTCAAATGGGCCTTGTGGTCAACCTCAGCCCAGGCTGAGATTTCTAGATCATTCCCCAGTAGACAATCTACAGGCAAGTTTGGGGACACTGCCACTCTCTTGGGGCCAGTGACTCCTCCCCAGCTGAGATTTATCACTGCCATGGGATGATCTGTCCTGATTCCATCAATATTGGTCACCTGATAGCTAAACCCAGGTAAAAGCTGATCTAGGGGCACTAGCCTCTTGGTCACCATGGTGACACTGGCCCCTGTGTCCTTATAGGCCACAGCCTTCTGACCATTGATTATTGGTTCTTGTCTGTACCTGCCCAAAATACTGGGGCTCATGGTAAAGTTGGCAAACCCCATGCCACCATCACAGACCATAGTTGCTAATGCAGGGGACCTGGCTAGGCCAGAGTCCACTGGTGTCCCCAAAGAGAACCCAACTAAGTTTTTGGGTGCACTCCCACCACCTGGGGGATTACTACTAGTAGTAACAGGAGGTGTTGGAGCTGGTTTTGGAGGAACACTTTCTTTATTGCCATTCTTAGGACAGCTGGAGTCAGTTTTCCAGTGGCCAGGTTTCTTACACACATGGCAATATGGTTTCTTGGTATTAGAGGAAGTATTTTGGGACCCACCCCCAGCACTGGTTTGTTGGGGCCCTTCAGAGGACTTTTCTTGTTTATCATCCCCACCTTTCTCTTTGGGCTTAGTGGAATCCTTCTTCTGGTCACCAACTTGGTTCTTAGGCCTAATCCTGGTTCTGACCCATTTGTCTGCCTTCTTTCCCAATTCTTGGGGAAAGGTCAGATCAGAGTCCACCAGGTGCTGGTGTAAAAGTTGGTTCTGACAATTATTAAGAATCTGCTCCCTCATAATGAGATTATACAATCCTTGATAATCATTAACTTTACTGCCATTTAACCAACCTTCCAGTGCCTTGGTTGCACAATCCACAAAGTCTACCCAATCTTGATTCTGTGCTTTCTGGGTGTCTCTGAACTTAAGTCTGTATTGATCAGTGGTTAAGCCAAACCCATCTATTAAAGCAGCTTTCAAGATATAATAATCATCAGCATCCTCTTCTCTTACAGAGAGGAGCTTGTCTCTCCCTTTATCTGAAAAGGAGAGCCACAGGATTGCTGCCCACTGCTCTACAGGGACCCTCTGTACTCTACAGGCCCTTTCAAGAGCAGATATCCATTTGTGGATATCATCCCCATTCTGATAGGGGGGCACAATCTTGTGGAGGTTCCTATTGTCAGGGACTCTCTCTCTAACGCTAGGGGTTTCATTACTGCCACCAGGGATCTCTAGACCCCACTTTCTTGAAGCTTTCTGAAGCTCCAGGGTTTCCCTGTCTAATGCTAACTGTTCTCTTTTAAGCTCAAGCTTAGCCTGCTCAAATTTGATCAGTCTGCATTTCCTCTCATGAGAGGTTTCTCTTCTCTGAGAAGAGGCAGAGGACCCTTTGGATCCCTTAGAATGGTTGGATCCCACTGAGGGGGATCTGTTCCTTCTTGGACCCACCACTCCCCTTTTAAGGGTGGAGGGAGTGCCTCTTGGGCCATCACCTCCATGCTGTGAGTGGTCTGTTTCTTCCAGGTCAGGATTTTCATCCTCTTCCTGCTCCTCTTCAGATTCCACTCTGGGAGTGTCTTCTTCTGAGGGGTGCCCACCCACTCTGTCCGTCCCTCTGGATCCTATGGACTCCATAAAGTCTGCTATGAGCAGGATCTCCTTGAGACGTTTTGTGTTGGCACCTCTTTCTGTCTTCAGTCCCCTAAGGGTGCACATTTCCCTGAGCTCTGCAAAGGTGAAATTATCATACTTATCTACTGGGACCCTCTGGGGTCCTTCCATAGCCTTAGTGCCACCTGAAGACATGTTTAGTGTAGTGATGTATCTACCTACACTAAGTGTGGCCTACTGAACCCTCTCTTGAGTTGTAGTCAAGGTGTGCTAAACCCTCTACACACAACTCCAAGTTCAGTAGAACTTATTGTATTCTAGCTTGAATTTATATGTACCTTTGGTACCTTGTGGCTTTCACTTTAGAAATTCAATTTGTTATCTGGTAAAACAATGGCAAGCTTGAATCCCACCGCTGCACACCAATGTGAGAAGTTGGCCTGGCATATGCTGTTCCTAGTTATAGGGACACCTTGCACCAGTCCAATTCGACTCGTATTGATGATAGGTTTAAGACAACCTTTAAAGAAAGCTATCCTAGTGGTAGCTGTGGAGAGCAGCCTTCAGGCTAAGTCTTGAAGGAGTGTTAAGCTTATTGTTTTACCATAATAACCTCTTGAATAACCAAATGAAAGAGTAGCCCACACAGGTATATATATAACATATATGTATTTATTCTAGACAGAATCCCACAGTCACTTTATGTGGCTAGTGGCAAAGTTACAATTCAAACAAGCATTTCTAAACACAATAAATAGCACAGAAATCAATGGGCCCCAGGGGGGGACCAAACCATATACTAAAATAGTGGTATAAGAACCACGACAATTCTACAGGCAATGCCTAGGGCATTCAGGATCGCTGGCCCCTTAAGAATCCACCCACAGTTAAGAGGAAGGGGACCCACGGGAGGAGTGTGCAGTGCGAGAAGCTGCTGTCGGGATCGCAATGTTAGCCTATGGAGAATGTCGCGGTTGAATAATTAAGGTTTAAGGACACTTCTAACAACAGTACAAAGTTAAGGTTTGAGACTTAAGGCTTTGGAGAGCCCACCACCACGGAAGTACCGAAGTACCACTGTTACCTGCCCCAGGGAAGCCGGGTGCATAGGTCGATTCTGGTGTCGGGTCGCGGGCTGATTTTCTATGGAAAAGGAGTCCAAACTGCTGCTAGCTGGAAGTGTCGCTGAAGTCGTGAAGATTGAAGTTGAAGAAAAGACAAAGATGAACCTGAAAGCAGAGGGGACAGAGTCTGGGTCACAGCAGAGTGACCAGGGAGCTCACAGGAAGGAGCTCGTGGATGTCGGGTGCTTCAGGTGTGGAAGGTACAGCTGGGCTCTGCAGTCACGGGCTCCGGGAGGCTTCAAGGAAGGCCAGCTTCGGGAGGGCGACTGTCCCACGTCGGCTGAGGGTCGCTGCGGTGTTAGTGTCCCGATTGGATCCACTAAGCATTGGCAACCGCAACCCACGCAAGATGAACAAAGCAGCTGCTGGTGCAGACCCACGAGGTCTGAGGGTGCTCTCCTTTGCAGGGAGCGTAGAGCAGGCCTGGAGCCACCAGGGGAGCTCTTAGAAAGGAAGATTGTCCTCCGTCAAGGCCCACAAGTCGAGAGACAAGGGACCGCAGAAGGCAGCAAAATGGAGTGCGTAAAAGTGCTCCCACGGGCCACCGGAGCGGGCCAGGGAGCTGAGAGTCGGCACAAATGCTGCTTGAAGGTTGGCTCAAGAATGGGCCAAAGCACAACTTCCCCACTGGTCGGGGTCGTGTGCTGGACAAGAGGTGGCCGGTGTCTCGGGGTATGCGGGGATCTCGACACCCACGTGGTCCAGGGTGCTCAGACTTGCTGGGCACACTCACAGGACGCTGGGATGCACTGGAGACCCACCTCGAGGTTGCGGGAAGGCGTCGAAGGTCGTGAGAGCAACGAAGTTCCAACCGGGTATCTTGTAGTCTTTTAGGTGCCTGCCAAGCAGGGGGATAACTCCTTTATCCCAAGGGAGATTTCTTCAGTCAGCTGGGCAGCAGCTCGTCGAAGGTCAGTTCTGTGAAGTCCTGTACGAATCTAAGGCTCTAGGGCAAAGTTATTCCCATATATCCCCAAGATTAGGGGATGGTCCAAAATAGAGCCTACCAATCAGAGTAGAGGCGGGAAAGGGTGGCTACACCCACTCCCCTTTGTGTGTTTCCCACCTGGGCGAGGGGCAGGATGCCCCCGAACCGGTTCCAGGCGGTGTATGCAGAATTGGGGCTCTGCAGCTGCCTACGCGCAACTCTGAATGGACTTTTGGTGCACCCACCCTGTTCCAATCCACATATCCTGTCTGGGGAGGTGCTGGCACCTCCCTGCCACAGGAGCCCTATTGTCCAGATGGCGAGGCTGGGGTTTTCCCCAGCAACAGCCAGCCAGAGTCGTGTAGGTGGCGAACAGTAGCCATTTTGTGGTACATGTGCACTTTTAAATTGGTTTCCAAATTCTACCGCTTTTCCCATATCACCCTCCTAGCAAGGGGGAATCGTGCCCCCATGCCCATGGCTGGACTGGGGGTATGATTCCTTCATGTTTGACACCAAACACGATATGGTTCGGTGTAGCCATTCCAAAGTTACAGCGATGACGCAATAACTTATAATGCGGTTAAGAGTATATGGTATGGCTACACTACAAACAACCCAGTAACGATTTTACGAAGGTTGCAGAGAGGTCCTACTCACGTAGGGGTCCCCCCTCACACATACCTCAGCACCCAGCCCTGTAGGATTACCAGGGCCTGCCATAGGGGTGACCTATGAGAGTATATGTGTTGTAATGGTATGGGACATAGGGTACCTACCTCCCTGTAAGGGGTGCTAGCACCACCTTACCCAGGCTACAGTAGTGGCCTGGTGGTGTCAGTTTGGGTGGCTGTCCCAGGGTGGCACAATAAGTGCTGCAGCCCTGGTAGGCCTACTGGGGGACCCATGCCCTGGGTACCTAAGGTACCATCTACAAGGGACTGGAAGGGCATGCCCAGCATCCAATTATGTTTGTACCTAGAGTACTCACAACAGTTTTAGGGAGAAAGCAGATAGGCTGGGGTCCTGGATAGCAGGATCCCAGCCAGACTAGTCAAAAACCACTTAAATACCAGGCAAAAAGTTGGGGGCAACCATTAGTCAGATTCCACTCTCCTACAGTTATGGTCTTAACTCCTACTCTGGCCTAATAGCTAAGGTCTTAACTTTTAGTCTGGCCTAACAGCTAAGGTCTTAGACTTGTACTATGGCCTACAGGTTAAGGTCTTAACTCTTAGTCTGGCCTAATGGTTAAGGTCTTAACTCTTACTCTGGCCTAATAGCTAAGGTCTTAGACTCGTACTCTGGCCTAATAGCTAAGGTCTTAGACTTGTACTCTGGCCTAATAGCTAAGGTCTTAGACTCGTACTCTGGCCTAATGGTTAAGGTCTTAACTCTTACTCTGGCCTAATAGCTAAGGTCTTAACTCTTACTCTGGCCTAATAGCTAAGGTCTTAGACTCGTACTCTGGCCTAATGGTTAAGGTCTTAACTCTTACTCTGGCCTAATAGCTAAGGTCTTAGACTCGTACTATGGCCTACTGGTTAAGGTCTTAACTCTTAGACTGGCCTAATGATTAAGGTCTTAACTCTTACTCTGGGCTAATAGCTAAGGTCTTAGACTCTTACTCTGGCCTAATAGTTAAGGTCTTAGACTCGTACTATGGCCTAATGGTTAAGGTCTTAACTCTTACTCTGGCCTAATAGCTAAGGTCTTAACTCTTACTCTGGCCTAATAGCTAAGGTCTTAGACTCGTACTCTGCCCTAATGGTTAAGGTCTTAACTCTTACTCTGGCCTAATAGCTAAGGTCTTAGACTCGTGCTCTGGCCTAATGATTAAGGTGTTAACTCTTACTCTGCCCTACTGGTTAAGGTCTTAACTCTTACTCTGGCCTAATAGCTAAGGTCTTAGACTCGTACCCTGGCCTAATGGTTAAGGTCTTAACTCTTACTCTGGCCTAATAGCTAAGGTCTTAGAATCGTACTCTGGCCTAAAGGTTAAGGTCTTAACTCTTACTCTGGCCTAATAGCTAAGGTCTTAACTCTTACTCTGGCCTAATAGCTAAGGTCTTTGACTCGTACTCTGGCCTAATGGTTAAGGTCTTAACTCTTACTCTGGCCTAATAGCTAAGGTCTTAGACTCATACTCTGGCCTAATAGCTAAGGTCTTAGACTCGTACTCTGCCCCAATGGTTAAGGTCTTAACTCTTACTGTGGCCTACAGGTAAATGTCTTAACTCTTACTCTGGCCTACTGGTTAAGGTCTTAACTCTTACTCTGGCCTAATAGCTAAGGTCTTAGACTCGTACTCCGGCCTACTGGTTAAGGTCTTAACTCTTACTCTGGCCTAATTGCTAAGGTCTTAACTCTTACTCTGGCCTAATAGCTAAGGTCTTAGACTCGTACTATGGCCTAATGGTTAAGGTCTTAACTCTTACTCTGGCCTAATAGCTAAGGTCTTAACTTTTACTTTGGCCTAATAGCTAAGGTCTTAGACTCTTACTCTGGCCTAATGGTTAAGGTCTTAACTCTTACTCTGGCCTAATAGCTAAGGTCTTAGACTCGTACTCTGGCCTAATGGTTAAGATATTAACTCTTACTCTGGCCTACCTGTTAAGGTCTTAACACTTACTCTGAACTAATAGCTAAGGTCTTAGACTCGTACTCTGGCTTAATGGTTAAGGTCTTAACTCTTACTCTGGCCTAATATCTAAGGTCTTAGACTCGTACTCTGGCCTAATGGTTAAGTTCTTAACACTTACTGTGGCCTAATAGCTAAGGTCTTAACTCTTACTCTGGCCTAATAGCTAAGACCTTAGACTCGTACTCTGGCCTAAAGGTTAAGGTCTTAACTCTTACTCTGGCCTAATAGCTAAGGTCTTAACTCTTACTCTGGCCTAATAGCTAAGGTCTTGGACTCGTACTCTGGCCTAATGGTTAAGGTCTTAACTCTTACTCTGGCCTAATAGCTAAGGTCTTAAATTCATACTCTGGCCTAATGGTTAAGGTCTCAACTCTTACTCTGGCCTAATAGCTAAGGTTTTTACTCTTACTCTGGCCTAATAGCTAAGGTCTTAGACTCGTACTCTGGCCTAATGGTTAAGGTCTTAACTCTTAGTCTGTCCTAATAGTTAAGGTCTTAACTCTTACTCTGGCCTATTAGCTAAGGTCTTAGACTCGTACTCTGGCCTAATGGTTAAGGTTTTAACTCTTACTCTGGCCTAATAGCTAAGGTCTTAGACTCGTACTCTGGCCTGATAGCTAAGGTCTTAGACTCGTACTCTGGCCTAAAGGTTAAGGTCTTAACTCTTACTCTGGCCTAATAGCTAAGGTCGTAGACTCGTACTCTGGCCTAATGGTTAAGGTCTTAACTCTTACTCTGGCCTAATAGCTAAGGTCTTAGACTCATACTCTGGCATAATGGTTAAGGTCGTAACTCTTACTCTGGCCTACTGGTTAAGGTCTTAACCCTTACTCTGGCATAATAGCTAAGGTCTTAACTCTTACTCTGGCATAATAGCTAAGGTCTTAGACTCGTACTATGGCCTACAGGTTAAGGTCTTAACTCTTACTCTGGCCTACTGGTTAAGGTCTTAACTCTTACTCTGGCCTACTAGCTAAGGTCTTATACTCATACTCTGGCCTAATGGTTAAGGTCTTAACTCTTACTCTGGCCTAATAGCTAAGGTCTTACCTCTTACTCTGGCCTAATGGTTAAGGTCTTAACTTTTACTCTGGCCTAATAGCTAAGGTCTTAGACTCTTACTCTGGCCTAATAGCTAAGGTTTTAACTCTTACTCTGGCCTAATAGCTAAGGTCTTAGACTCGTACTCTGGCCTAATGGTTAAGGTCTTAACTCGTACTCTGGCCTAATGGTTAAGGTCTTAACTCTTACTCTGGCCTAATAGCTAAGGTCTTAGACTCGTACTATGGCCTACTGGTTAAGGTCTTAACTCTTAGTCTGGCCTTATGGTTAAGGTCTTAACTCTTACTCTGGGCTAATAGCTAAGGTCTTAGACTCTTACTCTGGCCTAATAGCTAAGGTCTTAACTCTTACTCTGGCCTAATAGCTAAGGTCTTAGACTCGTACTCTGGCCTAATGGTTAAGGTCTCAACTTTTACTCTGGCCTACTGGTTAAGGTCTTAACTCTTACTCTGGCCTACTGGTTAAGGTCTTAAGTCTAACTCTGGCCTAATAGCTAAGGTCTTATGCTCGTACTCTGGCCTAATGGTTAAGGTTTTAACTCTTACTCTGGCCTACTGGTTAAGGTCTTAACTTTTACTCTGGCCTGCTGGTTAAGGTCTTAACTCTTACTCTGGCCTTATAGCTAAGGTCTTAGACTTGTACTATGGCCTACAGGTTAAGGTCTTAACTCTTACTCTGCCCTACTGGTTTAAGTCTTAACTCTTACTCTGGCCTAATAGCTAGGGTCTTAGACTCGTACTATGGCCTAATGGTTAAGGTCTTAACTCTTACTCTGGCCTACTGGTTAAGGTCTTAACTCTTACTCTGGCCTAATAGCTAAGGTCTTAGGCTCGTACTCTAGCCTAATGGTTAAGGTCTTAACTCTTACTCTGGCCTACTGGTTAAGGTCTTAACTTTTACTCTGGCCTGCTGGTTAAGGTCTTAACTCTTACTCTGGCCTAATAGCTAAGGTCTTAGACTTGTGCTATGGCCTACAGGTTAAGGTCTTAACTCTTACTCTGGCCTTCTGGGTTAAGTCTTAACTCTTACTCTGGCCTAATAGCTAAGGTCTTAGACTCGTACTATGGCCTAATGGTAAAGGTCTTAACTCTTACTCTGGCCTAATAGCTAAGGTCTTAACTTTTAGTCTGGCCTAATAGCTAAGGTCTTAGACTCGTACACTGGCCTAATGGTTAAGGTCTTAACTCTTAGTCTGGCCTAATAGCTAAGGTCTTAGACTTGTACTCTGGCCTACTGGTTAAGGTCTTAACTCTTACTCTGGTCTAATAGCTATGGTCTTAACCCTTACTCTGGCCTAATAGCTAAGGTCTTAGACTTGTACTATGGCCTAATGGTTAAGGTCTTAACTCTTACTCTGGCCTAATAGCTAAGGTCTTAACTCTTACTCTGGCCTAATAGCTAAGGTCTTAGACTCGTACTCTGACCTAATGGTTAAGGTCTTAACTCTTACTCTGGCCTAATAGCTAAGGTCTTAGACTCGTGCTCTGGCCTAATGAATAAGGTTTTAACTCTTACTCTGCCCTACTGGTTAAGGTCTTAACTCTTACTCTGGCCTAATAGCTAAGGTCTTAGACTCTTACTCTGGCCTAATGGTTAAGGTCTTAACTCTTACTCTGGCCTAATAGCTAAGGTCTTAGAATCGTACTCTGGCCTAAAGGTTAAGGTCTTAACTCTTACTCTGGCCTAATAGCTAAGGTCTTAAATCTTACTCTGGCCTATTAGCTAAGGTCTTAGACTCGTACTCTGGCCTAATGGTTAAGGTCTTAACTCTTACTCTGGCCTAATAGCTAAGGTCTTAACTCTTACTCTGGCCTAATAGCTAAGGTCTTTGACTCATACTCTGGCCTAATGGTTAAGGTCTTAACTCTTACTCTGGCCTAATAGCTAAGTTCTTAGACTCATACTCTGGCCTAATAGCTAAGGTCTTAGACTCGTATTCTGGCCTAATGGTTAAGGTCTTAACTCTTTCTCTGGCCTACAGGTAACGGTCTTAACTCTTACTCTGGCCTACTGGTTATGGTCTTAACTCTTACTCTGGCCTAATAGCTAAGGTCTTAGACTCGTACTCCGGCCTACTGGTTAAGGTCATAACTCTTAGTCTGGCCTTATGGTTAAGGTCTTAACTCTTACTCTGGGCTAATAGCTAAGGTCTTAGACTCTTACTCTGGCCTAATAGCTAAGGTCTTAACTCTTACTCTGGCCTAATAGCTAAGGTCTTAGACTCGTACTCTGGCCTAATGGTTAAGGTCTTAACTTTTACTCTGGCCTACTGGTTAAGGTCTTAACTCTTACTCTGGCCTACTGGTTAAGGTCTTAAGTCTTACTCTGGCCTAATAGCTAAGGTCTAAGGCTCGTACTCTGGCCTAATGGTTAAGGTCTTAACTCTTACTCTGGCCTACTGGTTAAGGTCTTAACTTTTACTCTGGCCTGCTGGTTAAGGTCTTAACTCTTACTCTGGCCTAATAGCTAAGGTCTTAGACTTGTACTATGACCTACAGGTTAAGGTCTTAACTCTTACTCTGGCCTACTGGTTTAAGTCTTAACTCTTACTCTGGCCTAATAGCTAAGGTCTTAGACTCGTTCTATGGCCTAATGGTTAAGGTCTTAACTCTTACTCTGGCCTAATAGCTAAGGTCTTAACTTTTAGTCTGGCCTAATAGCTAAGGTCTTAGACTCGTACTCTGGCCTAATGGTTAAGGTCTTAACTCTTAGTCTGGCCTAATAGCTAACGTCTTAGACTTGTACTCTGGCCTACTGGTTTAAGTCTTAACTCTTACTCTGGCCTAATAGCTAAGGTCTTAGACTCGTACTATGGTCTAATGGTTAAGGTCTTAACTCTTACTCTGGCCTAATAGCTAAGGTCTTAACTCTTACTCTGGCCTAATAGCTAAGGTCTTAGACTCGTACTTTGCCCTAATGGTTAAGGTCTTAACTCTTACTCTGGCCTAATAGCTAAGGTCTTAGACTCGTGCTCTGCCGTAATGATTAAGGTTTTAACTCTAACTCTGCCCTACTGGTTAAGGTCTTAACTCTTACTCTGGCCTAATAGCTAAGGTCTTAGACTCGTACTCTGGCCTAATGGTTAAGGTCTTAACTCTTACTCTGGCCTAATAGCTAAGGTCTTAGAATCGTACTCTGGCCTAAAGGTTAAGGTCTTAACTCTTACTCTGGCCTAATAGCTAAGGTCTTAATTCTTACTCTGGCCTAATAGCTAAGGTCTTAGACTCGTACTCTGGCCTAATGGTTAAGGTCTTAACTCTTACTCTGGCCTAATAGCTAAGGTCTTAACTCTTACTCTGGCCTAATAGCTAAGGTCTTTGACTCATACTCTGGCCTAATGGTTAAGGTCTTAACTCTTACTCTGGCCTAATAGCTAAGGTCTTAGACTCATACTCTGGCCTAATAGCTAAGGTCTTAGACTCGTACTCTGGCCTAATGGTTAAGGTCTTAACTCTTACTCTGGCCTACAGGTAAAGGTCTTAACTCTTACTCTGGCCTACTGGTTAAGGTCTTAACTCTTACTCTTGCCTAATAGTTAAGGTCTTAGACGCGTACTCCGGCCTACTGGTTAAGGTCTTAACTCTTACTCTGGCCTAATAGCTAAGGTCTTAACTCTTACTCTGGCCTAATAGCTAAGGTCTTAACTCTTACTCTGGCCTAATAGCTAAGGTCTTAGACTCGTACTATGGCCTAATGGTTAAGGTCTTAACTCTTACTCTGGCCTAATAGCTAAGGCCTTAGACTCGTACTCTGGCCTAAAGGTTAAGGTATAACTCTTACTCTGGCCTAATAGGTAAGGTCTTAACTCTTACTCTGGCCTATTAGCTAAGGTCTTAACTCTTACTCTGGCCTAATAGCTAAGGCCTTAGACTCGTACTCTGGCCTAAAGGATAAGGTCTTTAACTCTTACTCTGGCCTAATAGCTAAGGTCTTAACTCTTACTCTGGCCTAATAGCTAAGGTCTTAGACTCGTACTCTGGCCTAATGGTTAAGGTCTTAACTCTTACTCTGGCCTAATAGCTAAGGTCTTAAATTCATAGTCTGGCCTAATGGTTAAGGTCTTAACTCTTACTCTGGCCTACAGGTAAAGGTCTTAACTCTTACTCTGGCCTACTGGTTAAGGTCTTAACTCTTACTCTGGCCTAATAGCTAAGGTCTTAGACTCGTACTCCGGCCTACTGGTTAAGGTCTTAACTCTTACTCTGGCCTAATAGCTAAGGTCTTAACTCTTACTCTGGCCTAATAGCTAAGGTCTTAACTCTTACTCTGGCCTAATAGCTAAGGTCTTAGACTCGTACTATGGCCTAATGGTTAAGGTCTTAACTCTTACTCTGGCCTAATAGCTAAGGCCTTAGACTCGTACTCTGGCCTAAAGGTTAAGGTATATCTCTTACTCTGGCCTAATAGCTAAGGTCTTAACTCTTACTCTGGCCTAATAGCTAAGGTCTTAACTCTTACTCTGGCCTAATAGCTAATGCCTTAGACTCGTACTCTGGCCTAAAGGTTAAGGTCTTAACTCTTACTCTGACCTAATAGCTAAGGTCTTAACTCTTACTCTGGCCTAATAGCTAAGGTCTTAGACTCGTACTCTGGCCTAATGGTTAAGGTCTTAACTCTTACTCTGGCCTCATAGCTAAAGTCTTAAATTCATAGTCTGGCCTAATGGTTAAGGTCTTAACTCTTACTCTGGCCTAATAGCTAAGGTCTTAGACTCGTACTCTGGCCTGATAGCTAAGGTCTTAGACTCGTACTCTGGCCTAATGGTTAAGGTCTGAACTCTTACTCTGGCCTAATAGCTAAGGTCGTAGACTCGTACTCTGGCCTACTGGTTAAGGTCTTTACTCTTACTCTGGCCTGCTGGTTAAGTTCTTAACTCTTACTCTGGCCTAATAGCTAAGGTCTCAGACTGATACTATGGCCTACAGGTTAAGGTCTTAACTCTTACTCTGGACTACTGGTTAAAGTCTTAACTCTTACTCTGGCCTAATATCTAAGGTCTTAGACTCGTACTATGGCCTAATGGTTAATGTCTTAACTCTTACTCTGGCCTAATAGCTAAGGTCTTAACTTTTACTCTGGCCTAATCGCTAAGGTCTTAGACTCGTACTCTGGCCTAATGGTTAAAGTCTTAACTCTTACTCTGGCCTAATAGCTAAGGTCTTAGACTCGTACTATGGCCTACTGGTTAAGGTCTTAACTCTTAGTCTGGCCTAATGGTTAAGGTCTTAACTCTTACTCTGGCCTACAGGTAAAGGTCTTAACTCTTACTCTGGCCTACTGGTTAAGGTCTTAACTCTTACTCTGGCCTAATAGCTAAGGTCTTAGACGCGTACTCCGGCCTACTGGTTAAGGTCTTAACTCTTACTCTGGCCTAATAGCTAAGGTCTTAACTCTTACTCTGGCCTAATAGCTAAGGTCTTAACTCTTACTCTGGCCTAATAGCTAAGGTCTTAGACTCGTACTATGGCCTAATGGTTAAGGTCTTAACTCTTACTCTGGCCTAATAGCTAAGGCCTTAGACTGGTACTCTGGCCTAAAGGTTAAGGTATAACTCTTAATCTGGCCTAATAGGTAAGGTCTTAACTCTTACTCTGGCTTATTAGCTAAGTTCTTAACTCTTACTCTGGCCTAATAGCTAAGGCCTTAGACTCGTACTCTGGCCTAAAGGTTAAGGTCTTAACTCTTACTCTTGCCTCATAGCTAAGGTCTTAAATTCATAGTCTGGCCTAATGGTTAAGGTCTTAACTCTTACTCTGGCCTAATAGCTAAGGTCTTAGACTCGTACTCTGGCCTGATAGCTACGGTCTTAGACTCGTACTCTGGCCTAATGGTTAAGGTCTGAACTCTTACTCTGGCCTAATAGCTAAGGTCATAGACTCGTACTCTGGCCTAATGGTTAAGGTCTTAGACTCATACTCTGGCCTAATGGTTAAGGTCGTAACTCTTACTCTGGCCTACTGGTTAAGGTCTTAACCCTTACTCTGGCATAATAGCTAAGGTCTTAACTCTTACTCTGGCATAATAGCTAAGGTCTTAGACTCGTACTATGGCCTACAGGTTAAGGTCTTAACTCTTACTCTGGCCTAATAGCTAAGGTCTTATCTTTTAGTCTGGCCTAATAGCTAAGGTCTTAGACTCTTACTCTGGCCTAATAGCTAAGGTTTTAACTCTTACTCTGGCCTACTAGCTAAGGTCTTATCTTTTAGTCTGGCCTAATAGCTAAGGTCTTAAATCTTACTCTGACCTAATGGTTAAGGTCTTAACTCTTACTCTGGCCTAATAGCTAAGGTCTTAGACTCGTACTCTGGCTTAATGGTTAAGGTCTTAACTCTTACTCTGGCCTACTGGTTAAGGTCTTTACTCTTACTCTGGCCTGCTGGTTAAGGTCTTAACTCTTACTCTGGCCTAATAGCTAAGGTCTCAGACTGATACTATGGCCTGCAGGTTAAGGTCTTAACTCTTACTCTTGACTACTGGTTAAAATCTTAACTCTTACTCTGGCCTAATATCTAAGGTCTTAGACTCGTACTATGGCCTAATGGTTAATGTCTTAACTCTTACTCTGGCCTAATAGCTAAGGTCTTAACTTTTACTCTGGCCTAATCGCTAAGGTCTTAGACTCGTACTCTGGCCTAATGGTTAAAGTCTTAACTCTTACTCTGGCCTAATAGCTAAGGTCTTAGACTCGTACTATGGCCTACTGGTTAAGGTCTTAACTCTTAGTCTGGCCTAATGGTTAAGGTCTTAACTCTTACTCTGGGCTAATAGCTAAGGTCTTAGACTCTTACTCTGGCCTAATAGCTAAGGTCTTAACTCTTACTCTGGCCTAATAGCTAAGGTCTTAGACTCGTACTCTGGCCTAATGGTTAAGGTCTTAACTTTTACTCTGGCCTACTGGTTAAGGTCTTAACTCTTACTCTGGCCTACTGGTTAAGGTCTTAACTCTTACTCTGGCCTAATAGCTAAGGTCTTCGGCTCGTACTCTGGCCTAATGGTTAAGGTCTTAACTCTTACTCTGGCCTAATATCTAAGGTCTTAGACTAGTACTATGGCCTACAGGTTAAGGTCTTAACTCTTACTCTGGCCTACTGGTTTAAGTCTTACCTCTTACTCTGGCCTAATAGCTAAGGTCTTAGACTCGTACTATGGCCTAATGGTTATGGTCTTAACTCCTACTCTGGCCTAATAGCTAAGGTCTTAACTTTTAGTCTGGCCTAATAGCTAAGGTCTTAGACTTGTACTATGGCCTACATGTTAAGGTCTTAACTCTTAGTCTGGCCTAATGGTTAAGGTCTTAACTCTTACTCTGGCCTAATAGCTAAGGTCTTAGACTCGTACTCTGGCCTAATAGCTAAGGTCTTAGACTTGTACTCTGGCCTAATAGCTAAGGTCTTAGACTCGTACTCTGGCCTAATGGTTAAGGTCTTAACTCTTACTCTGGCCTAATAGCTAAGGTCTTAACTCTTACTCTGGCCTAATAGCTAAGGTCTTAGACTCGTTTTCTGGCCTAATGGTTAAGGTCTTAACTCTTACTCTGGCCTAATAGCTAAGGTCTTAGACTCGTACTATGGCCTACTGGTTAAGGTCTTAACTCTTAGACTGGCCTAATGATTAAGGTCTTAACTCTTACTCTGGGCTAATAGCTAAGGTCTTAGACTCTTACTCTGGCCTAATAGTTAAGGTCTTAGACTCGTACTGTGGCCTAATGGTTAAGGTCTTAACTCTTACTCTGGCCTAATAGCTAAGGTCTTAACTCTTACTCTGGCCTAATAGCTAAGGTCTTAGACTCGTACTCTGCCCTAATGGTTAAGGTCTTAACTCTTACTCTGGCCTAATAGCTAAGGTCTTAGACTCGTGCTCTGGCCTAATGATTAAGGTTTTAACTCTTACTCTGCCCTACTGGTTAAGGTCTTAACTCTTACTCTGGCCTAATAGCTAAGGTCTTAGACTCGTACCCTGGCCTAATGGTTAAGGTCTTAACTCTTACTCTGGCCTAATAGCTAAGGTCTTAGAATCGTACTCTGGCCTAAAGGTTAAGGTCTTAACTCTTACTCTGGCCTAATAGCTAAGGTCTTAACTCTTACTCTGGCCTAATAGCTAAGGTCTTTGACTCGTACTCTGGCCTAATGGTTAAGGTCTTAACTCTTACTCTGGCCTAATAGCTAAGGTCTTAGACTCATACTCTGGCCTAATAGCTAAGGTCTTAGACTCGTACTCTGCCCTAATGGTTAAGGTCTTAACTCTTACTGTGGCCTACAGGTAAATGTCTTAACTCTTACTCTGGCCTACTGGTTAAGGTCTTAACTCTTACTCTGGCCTAATAGCTAAGGTCTTAGACTCGTACTCCGGCCTACTAGTTAAGGTCTTAACTCTTACTCTGGCCTAATAGCTAAGGTCTTAACTCTTACTCTGGCCTAATAGCTAAGGTCTTAGACTCGTACTATGGCCTAATGGTTAAGGTCTTAACTCTTACTCTGGCCTAATAGCTAAGGTCTTAACTTTTACTTTGGCCTAATAGCTAAGGTCTTAGACTCTTACTCTGGCCTAATGGTTAAGGTCTTAACTCTTACTCTGGCCTAATAGCTAAGGTCTTAGACTCGTACTCTGGCCTAATGGTTAAGATATTAACTCTTACTCTGGCCTACCTGTTAAGGTCTTAACACTTACTCTGAACTAATAGCTAAGGTCTTAGACTCGTACTCTGGCTTAATGGTTAAGGTCTTAACTCTTACTCTGGCCTAATATCTAAGGTCTTAGACTCGTACTCTGGCCTAATGGTTAAGTTCTTAACACTTACTGTGGCCTAATAGCTAAGGTCTTAACTCTTACTCTGGCCTAATAGCTAAGACCTTAGACTCGTACTCTGGCCTAAAGGTTAAGGTCTTAACTCTTACTCTGGCCTAATAGCTAAGGTCTTAACTCTTACTCTGGCCTAATAGCTAAGGTCTTGGACTCGTACTCTGGCCTAATGGTTAAGGTCTTAACTCTTACTCTGGCCTAATAGCTAAGGTCTTAAATTCATACTCTGGCCTAATGGTTAAGGTCTCAACTCTTACTCTGGCCTAATAGCTAAGGTTTTTACTCTTACTCTGGCCTAATAGCTAAGGTCTTAGACTCGTACTCTGGCCTAATGGTTAAGGTCTTAACTCTTAGTCTGTCCTAATAGTTAAGGTCTTAACTCTTACTCTGGCCTATTAGCTAAGGTCTTAGACTCGTACTCTGGCCTAATGATTAAGGTTTTAACTCTTACTCTGGCCTAATAGCTAAGGTCTTAGACTCGTACTCTGGCCTGATAGCTAAGGTCTTAGACTCGTACTCTGGCCTAATGGTTAAGGTCTTAACTCTTACTCTGGCCTAATAGCTAAGGTCGTAGACTCGTACTCTGGCCTAATGGTTAAGGTCTTAACTCTTACTCTGGCCTAATAGCTAAGGTCTTAGACTCATACTCTGGCATAATGGTTAAGGTCGTAACTCTTACTCTGGCCTACTGGTTAAGGTCTTAACCCTTACTCTGGCATAATAGCTAAGGTCTTAACTCTTACTCTGGCATAATAGCTAAGGTCTTAGACTCGTACTATGGCCTACAGGTTAAGGTCTTAACTCTTACTCTGGCCTACTGGTTAAGGTCTTAACTCTTACTCTGGCCTACTAGCTAAGGTCTTAGACTCATACTCTGGCCTAATGGTTAAGGTCTTAACTCTTACTCTGGCCTAATAGCTAAGGTCTTAACTCTTACTCTGGCCTAATGGTTAAGGTCTTAACTTTTACTCTGGCCTAATAGCTAAGGTCTTAGACTCTTACTCTGGCCTAATAGCTAAGGTTTTAACTCTTACTCTGGCCTAATAGCTAAGGTCTTAGACTCGTACTCTGGCCTAATGGTTAAGGTCTTAACTCGTACTCTGGCCTAATGGTTAAGGTCTTAACTCTTACTCTGGCCTAATAGCTAAGGTCTTAGACTCGTACTATGGCCTACTGGTTAAGGTCTTAACTCTTAGTCTGGCCTTATGGTTAAGGTCTTAACTCTTACTCTGGGCTAATAGCTAAGGTCTTAGACTCTTACTCTGGCCTAATAGCTAAGGTCTTAACTCTTACTCTGGCCTAATAGCTAAGGTCTTAGACTCGTACTCTGGCCTAATGGTTAAGGTCTCAACTTTTACTCTGGCCTACTGGTTAAGGTCTTAACTCTTACTCTGGCCTACTGGTTAAGGTCTTAAGTCTTACTCTGGCCTAATAGCTAAGGTCTTAGGCTCGTACTCTGGCCTAATGGTTAAGGTTTTAACTCTTACTCTGGCCTACTGGTTAAGGTCTTAACTTTTACTCTGGCCTGCTGGTTAAGGTCTTAACTCTTACTCTGGCCTAATAGCTAAGGTCTTAGACTTGTACTATGGCCTACAGGTTAAGGTCTTAACTCTTACTCTGCCCTACTGGTTTAAGTCTTAACTCTTACTCTGGCCTAATAGCTAAGGTCTTAGACTCATACTATGGCCTAATGGTTAAGGTCTTAACTCTTACTCTGGCCTACTGGTTAAGGTCTTAACTCTTACTCTGGCCTAATAGCTAAGGTCTTAGGCTCGTACTCTAGCCTAATGGTTAAGGTCTTAACTCTTACTCTGGCCTACTGGTTAAGGTCTTAACTTTTACACTGGCCTGCTGGTTAAGGTCTTAACTCTTACTCTGGCCTAATAGCTAAGGTCTTAGACTTGTGCTATGGCCTACAGGTTAAGGTCTTAACTCTTACTCTGGCCTTCTGGGTTAAGTCTTAACTCTTACTCTGGCCTAATAGCTAAGGTCTTAGACTCGTACTATGGCCTAATGGTAAAGGTCTTAACTCTTACTCTGGCCTAATAGCTAAGGTCTTAACTTTTAGTCTGGCCTAATAGCTAAGGTCTTAGACTCGTACACTGGCCTAATGGTTAAGGTCTTAACTCTTAGTCTGGCCTAATAGCTAAGGTCTTAGACTTGTACTCTGGCCTACTGGTTAAGGTCTTAACTCTTACTCTGGTCTAATAGCTATGGTCTTAACCCTTACTCTGGCCTAATAGCTAAGGTCTTAGACTTGTACTATGGCCTAATGGTTAAGGTCTTAACTCTTACTCTGGCCTAATAGCTAAGGTCTTAACTCTTACTCTGGCCTAATAGCTAAGGTCTTAGACTCGTACTCTGACCTAATGGTTAAGGTCTTAACTCTTACTCTGGCCTAATAGCTAAGGTCTTAGACTCGTGCTCTGGCCTAATGAATAAGGTTTTAACTCTTACTCTGCCCTACTGGTTAAGGTCTTAACTCTTACTCTGGCCTAATAGCTAAGGTCTTAGACTCTTACTCTGGCCTAATGGTTAAGGTCTTAACTCTTACTCTGGCCTAATAGCTAAGGTCTTAGAATCGTACTCTGGCCTAAAGGTTAAGGTCTTAACTCTTACTCTGGCCTAATAGCTAAGGTCTTAATTCTTACTCTGGCCTATTAGCTAAGGTCTTAGACTCGTACTCTGGCCTAATGGTTAAGGTCTTAACTCTTACTCTGGCCTAATAGCTAAGGTCTTAACTCTTACTCTGGCCTAATAGCTAAGGTCTTTGACTCATACTCTGGCCTAATGGTTAAGGTCTTAACTCTTACTCTGGCCTAATAGCTAAGTTCTTAGACTCATACTCTGGCCTAATAGCTAAGGTCTTAGACTCGTACTCTGGCCTAATGGTTAAGGTCTTAACTCTTACTCTGGCCTACAGGTAACGGTCTTAACTCTTACTCTGGCCTACTGGTTAAGGTCTTAACTCTTACTCTGGCCTAATAGCTAAGGTCTTAGACTCGTACTCCGGCCTACTGGTTAAGGTCATAACTCTTAGTCTGGCCTTATGGTTAAGGTCTTAACTCTTACTCTGGGCTAATAGCTAAGGTCTTAGACTCTTACTCTGGCCTAATAGCTAAGGTCTTAACTCTTACTCTGGCCTAATAGCTAAGGTCTTAGACTCGTACTCTGGCCTAATGGTTAAGGTCTTAACTTTTACTCTGGCCTACTGGTTAAGGTCTTAACTCTTACTCTGGCCTACTGGTTAAGGTCTTAAGTCTTACTCTGGCCTAATAGCTAAGGTCTAAGGCTCGTACTCTGGCCTAATGGTTAAGGTCTTAACTCTTACTCTGGCCTACTGGTTAAGGTCTTAACTTTTACTCTGGCCTGCTGGTTAAGGTCTTAACTCTTACTCTGGCCTAATAGCTAAGGTCTTAGACTTGTACTATGACCTACAGGTTAAGGTCTTAACTCTTACTCTGGCCTACTGGTTTAAGTCTTAACTCTTACTCTGGCCTAATAGCTAAGGTCTTAGACTCGTTCTATGGCCTAATGGTTAAGGTCTTAACTCTTACTCTGGCCTAATAGCTAAGGTCTTAACTTTTAGTCTGGCCTAATAGCTAAGGTCTTAGACTCGTACTCTGGCCTAATGGTTAAGGTCTTAACTCTTAGTCTGGCCTAATAGCTAACGTCTTAGACTTGTACTCTGGCCTACTGGTTTAAGTCTTAACTCTTACTCTGGCCTAATAGCTAAGGTCTTAGACTCGTACTATGGTCTAATGGTTAAGGTCTTAACTCTTACTCTGGCCTAATAGCTAAGGTCTTAACTCTTACTCTGGCCTAATAGCTAAGGTCTTAGACTCGTACTTTGCCCTAATGGTTAAGGTCTTAACTCTTACTCTGGCCTAATAGCTAAGGTCTTAGACTCGTGCTCTGACCTAATGATTAAGGTTTTAACTCTAACTCTGCCCTACTGGTTAAGGTCTTAACTCTTACTCTGGCCTAATAGCTAAGGTCTTAGACTCGTACTCTGGCCTAATGGTTAAGGTCTTAACTCTTACTCTGGCCTAATAGCTAAGGTCTTAGAATCGTACTCTGGCCTAAAGGTTAAGGTCTTAACTCTTACTCTGGCCTAATAGCTAAGGTCTTAATTCTTACTCTGGCCTAATAGCTAAGGTCTTAGACTCGTACTCTGGCCTAATGGTTAAGGTCTTAACTCTTACTCTGGCCTAATAGCTAAGGTCTTAACTCTTACTCTGGCCTAATAGCTAAGGTCTTTGACTCATACTCTGGCCTAATGGTTAAGGTCTTAACTCTTACTCTGGCCTAATAGCTAAGGTCTTAGACTCATACTCTGGCCTAATAGCTAAGGTCTTAGACTCGTACTCTGGCCTAATGGTTAAGGTCTTAACTCTTACTCTGGCCTACAGGTAAAGGTCTTAACTCTTACTCTGGCCTACTGGTTAAGGTCTTAACTCTTACTCTTGCCTAATAGTTAAGGTCTTAGACGCGTACTCCGGCCTACTGGTTAAGGTCTTAACTCTTACTCTGGCCTAATAGCTAAGGTCTTAACTCTTACTCTGGCCTAATAGCTAAGGTCTTAACTCTTACTCTGGCCTAATAGCTAAGGTCTTAGACTCGTACTATGGCCTAATGGTTAAGGTCTTAACTCTTACTCTGGCCTAATAGCTAAGGCCTTAGACTCGTACTCTGGCCTAAAGGTTAAGGTATAACTCTTACTCTGGCCTAATAGGTAAGGTCTTAACTCTTACTTTGGCCTATTAGCTAAGGTCTTAACTCTTACTCTGGCCTAATAGCTAAGGCCTTAGACTCGTACTCTGGCCTAAAGGATAAGGTCTTTAACTCTTACTCTGGCCTAATAGCTAAGGTCTTAACTCTTACTCTGGCCTAATAGCTAAGGTCTTAGACTCGTACTCTGGCCTAATGGTTAAGGTCTTAACTCTTACTCTGGCCTAATAGCTAAGGTCTTAAATTCATAGTCTGGCCTAATGGTTAAGGTCTTAACTCTTACTCTGGCCTACAGGTAAAGGTCTTAACTCTTACTCTGGCCTACTGGTTAAGGTCTTAACTCTTACTCTGGCCTAATAGCTAAGGTCTTAGACTCGTACTCCGGCCTACTGGTTAAGGTCTTAACTCTTACTCTGGCCTAATAGCTAAGGTCTTAACTCTTACTCTGGCCTAATAGCTAAGGTCTTAACTCTTACTCTGGCCTAATAGCTAAGGTCTTAACTCTTACTCTGGCCTAATAGCTAAGGTCTTAGACTCGTACTATGGCCTAATGGTTAAGGTCTTAACTCTTACTCTGGCCTAATAGCTAAGGCCTTAGACTCGTACTCTGGCCTAAAGGTTAAGGTATATCTCTTACTCTGGCCTAATAGCTAAGGTCTTAACTCTTACTCTGGCCTAATAGCTAAGGTCTTAACTCGTACTCTGGCCTAATAGCTAATGCCTTAGACTCGTACTCTGGCCTAAAGGTTAAGGTCTTAACTCTTACTCTGACCTAATAGCTAAGGTCTAAACTCTTACTCTGGCCTAATAGCTAAGGTCTTAGACTCGTACTCTGGCCTAATGGTTAAGGTCTTAACTCTTACTCTGGCCTCATAGCTAAGGTCTTAAATTCATAGTCTGGCCTAATGGTTAAGGTCTTAACTCTTACTCTGGCCTAATAGCTAAGGTCTTAGACTCGTACTCTGGCCTGATAGCTAAGGTCTTAGACTCGTACTCTGGCCTAATGGTTAAGGTCTGAACTCTTACTCTGGCCTAATAGCTAAGGTCGTAGACTCGTACTCTGGCCTACTGGTTAAGGTCTTTACTCTTGCTCTGGCCTGCTGGTTAAGTTCTTAACTCTTACTCTGGCCTAATAGCTAAGGTCTCAGACTGATACTATGGCCTACAGGTTAAGGTCTTAACTCTTACTCTGGACTACTGGTTAAAGTCTTAACTCTTACTCTGGCCTAATATCTAAGGTCTTAGACTCGTACTATGGCCTAATGGTTAATGTCTTAACTCTTACTCTGGCCTAATAGCTAAGGTCTTAACTTTTACTCTGGCCTAATCGCTAAGGTCTTAGACTCGTACTCTGGCCTAATGGTTAAAGTCTTAACTCTTACTCTGGCCTAATAGCTAAGGTCTTAGACTCGTACTATGGCCTACTGGTTAAGGTCTTAACTCTTAGTCTGGCCTAATGGTTAAGGTCTTAACTCTTACTCTGGCCTACAGGTAAAGGTCTTAACTCTTACTCTGGCCTACTGGTTAAGGTCTTAACTCTTACTCTGGCCTAATAGCTAAGGTCTTAGACGCGTACTCCGGCCTACTGGTTAAGGTCTTAACTCTTACTCTGGCCTAATAGCTAAGGTCTTAACTCTTACTCTGGCCTAATAGCTAAGGTCTTAACTCTTACTCTGGCCTAATAGCTAAGGTCTTAGACTCGTACTATGGCCTAATGGTTAAGGTCTTAACTCTTACTCTGGCCTAATAGCTAAGGCCTTAGACTGGTACTCTGGCCTAAAGGTTAAGGTATAACTCTTAATCTGGCCTAATAGGTAAGGTCTTAACTCTTACTCTGGCTTATTAGCTAAGGTCTTAACTCTTACTCTGGCCTAATAGCTAAGGCCTTAGACTCGTACTCTGGCCTAAAGGTTAAGGTCTTAACTCTTACTCTTGCCTCATAGCTAAGGTCTTAAATTCATAGTCTGGCCTAATGGTTAAGGTCTTAACTCTTACTCTGGCCTAATAGCTAAGGTCTTAACTCCTACTCTGGCCTAATAGCTAAGGTCTTTGACTCGTACTCTGGCCTAATGGTTAAGGTCTTAACTCTTACTCTGGCCTAATAGCTAAGGTCGTAGACTCGTACTCTGGCCTAATGGTTAAGGTCTTAGACTCATACTCTGGCCTAATGGTTAAGGTCGTAACTCTTACTCTGGCCTACTGGTTAAGGTCTTAACCCTTACTCTGGCATAATAGCTAAGGTCTTAACTCTTACTCTGGCATAATAGCTAAGGTCTTAGACTCGTACTATGGCCTACAGGTTAAGGTCTTAACTCTTACTCTGGCCTAATAGCTAAGGTCTTATCTTTTAGTCTGGCCTAATAGCTAAGGTCTTAGACTCTTACTCTGGCCTAATAGCTAAGGTTTTAACTCTTACTCTGGCCTACTAGCTAAGGTCTTATCTTTTAGTCTGGCCTAATAGCTAAGGTCTTAAATCTTACTCTGACCTAATGGTTAAGGTCTTAACTCTTACTCTGGCCTAATAGCTAAGGTCTTAGACTCGTACTCTGGCTTAATGGTTAAGGTCTTAACTCTTACTCTGGCCTACTGGTTAAGGTCTTTACTCTTACTCTGGCCTGCTGGTTAAGGTCTTAACTCTTACTCTGGCCTAATAGCTAAGGTCTCAGACTGATACTATGGCCTGCAGGTTAAGGTCTTAACTCTTACTCTGGACTACTGGTTAAAATCTTAACTCTTACTCTGGCCTAATATCTAAGGTCTTAGACTCGTACTATGGCCTAATGGTTAATGTCTTAACTCTTACTCTGGCCTAATAGCTAAGGTCTTAACTTTTACTCTGGCCTAATCGCTAAGGTCTTAGACTCGTACTATGGCCTACTGGTTAAGGTCTTAACTCTTAGTCTGGCCTAATGGTTAAGGTCTTAACTCTTACTCTGGGCTAATAGCTAAGGTCTTAGACTCTTACTCTGGCCTAATAGCTAAGGTCTTAACTCTTACTCTGGCCTAATAGCTAAGGTCTTAGACTCGTACTCTGGCCTAATGGTTAAGGTCTTAACTTTTACTCTGGCCTACTGGTTAAGGTCTTAACTCTTACTCTGGCCTACTGGTTAAGGTCTTAACTCTTACTCTGGCCTAATAGCTAAGGTCTTCGGCTCGTACTCTGGCCTAATGGTTAAGGTCTTAACTCTTACTCTGGCCTACTGGTTAAGGTCTTAACTCTTACTCTGGCCTAATATCTAAGGTCTTAGACTAGTACTATGGCCTACAGGTTAAGGTCTTAACTCTTACTCTGGCCTACTGGTTTAAGTCTTACCTCTTACTCTGGCCTAATAGCTAAGGTCTTAGACTCGTACTATGGCCTAATGGTTATGGTCTTAACTCCTACTCTGGCCTAATAGCTAAGGTCTTAACTTTTAGTCTGGCCTAATAGCTAAGGTCTTAGACTTGTACTATGGCCTACATGTTAAGGTCTTAACTCTTAGTCTGGCCTAATGGTTAAGGTCTTAACTCTTACTCTGGCCTAATAGCTAAGGTCTTAGACTCGTACTCTGGCCTAATAGCTAAGGTCTTAGACTTGTACTCTGGCCTAATAGCTAAGGTCTTAGACTCGTACTCTGGCCTAATGGTTAAGGTCTTAACTCTTACTCTGGCCTAATAGCTAAGGTCTTAACTCTTACTCTGGCCTAATAGCTAAGGTCTTAGACTCGTACTCTGGCCTAATGGTTAAGGTCTTAACTCTTACTCTGGCCTAATAGCTAAGGTCTTAGACTCGTACTATGGCCTACTGGTTAAGGTCTTAACTCTTAGACTGGCCTAATGATTAAGGTCTTAACTCTTACTCTGGGCTAATAGCTAAGGTCTTAGACTCTTACTCTGGCCTAATAGTTAAGGTCTTAGACTCGTACTGTGGCCTAATGGTTAAGGTCTTAACTCTTACTCTGGCCTAATAGCTAAGGTCCTAACTCTTACTCTGGCCTAATAGCTAAGGTCTTAGACTCGTACTCTGCCCTAATGGTTAAGGTCTTAACTCTTACTCTGGCCTAATAGCTAAGGTCTTAGACTCGTGCTCTGGCCTAATGATTAAGGTTTTAACTCTTACTCTGCCCTACTGGTTAAGGTCTTAACTCTTACTCTGGCCTAATAGCTAAGGTCTTAGACTCGTACCCTGGCCTAATGGTTAAGGTCTTAACTCTTACTCTGGCCTAATAGCTAAGGTCTTAGAATCGTACTCTGGCCTAAAGGTTAAGGTCTTAACTCTTACTCTGGCCTAATAGCTAAGGTCTTAACTCTTACTCTGGCCTAATAGCTAAGGTCTTTGACTCGTACTCTGGCCTAATGGTTAAGGTCTTAACTCTTACTCTGGCCTAATAGCTAAGGTCTTAGACTCATACTCTGGCCTAATAGCTAAGGTCTTAGACTCGTACTCTGCCCTAATGGTTAAGGTCTTAACTCTTACTGTGGCCTACAGGTAAATGTCTTAACTCTTACTCTGGCCTACTGGTTAAGGTCTTAACTCTTACTCTGGCCTAATAGCTAAGGTCTTAGACTCGTACTCCGGCCTACTGGTTAAGGTCTTAACTCTTACTCTGGCCTAATAGCTAAGGTCTTAACTCTTACTCTGGCCTAATAGCTAAGGTCTTAGACTCGTACTATGGCCTAATGGTTAAGGTCTTAACTCTTACTCTGGCCTAATAGCTAAGGTCTTAACTTTTACTTTGGCCTAATAGCTAAGGTCTTAGACTCTTACTCTGGCCTAATGGTTAAGGTCTTAACTCTTACTCTGGCCTAATAGCTAAGGTCTTAGACTCGTACTCTGGCCTAATGGTTAAGATATTAACTCTTACTCTGGCCTACCTGTTAAGGTCTTAACACTTACTCTGAACTAATAGCTAAGGTCTTAGACTCGTACTCTGGCTTAATGGTTAAGGTCTTAACTCTTACTCTGGCCTAATATCTAAGGTCTTAGACTCGTACTCTGGCCTAATGGTTAAGTTCTTAACACTTACTGTGGCCTAATAGCTAAGGTCTTAACTCTTACTCTGGCCTAATAGCTAAGACCTTAGACTCGTACTCTGGCCTAAAGGTTAAGGTCTTAACTCTTACTCTGGCCTAATAGCTAAGGTCTTAACTCTTACTCTGGCCTAATAGCTAAGGTCTTGGACTCGTACTCTGGCCTAATGGTTAAGGTCTTAACTCTTACTCTGGCCTAATAGCTAAGGTCTTAAATTCATACTCTGGCCTAATGGTTAAGGTCTCAACTCTTACTCTGGCCTAATAGCTAAGGTTTTTACTCTTACTCTGGCCTAATAGCTAAGGTCTTAGACTCGTACTCTGGCCTAATGGTTAAGGTCTTAACTCTTAGTCTGTCCTAATAGTTAAGGTCTTAACTCTTACTCTGGCCTATTAGCTAAGGTCTTAGACTCGTACTCTGGCCTAATGATTAAGGTTTTAACTCTTACTCTGGCCTAATAGCTAAGGTCTTAGACTCGTACTCTGGCCTGATAGCTAAGGTCTTAGACTCGTACTCTGGCCTAATGGTTAAGGTCTTAACTCTTACTCTGGCCTAATAGCTAAGGTCGTAGACTCGTACTCTGGCCTAATGGTTAAGGTCTTAACTCTTACTCTGGCCTAATAGCTAAGGTCTTAGACTCATACTCTGGCATAATGGTTAAGGTCGTAACTCTTACTCTGGCCTACTGGTTAAGGTCTTAACCCTTACTCTGGCATAATAGCTAAGGTCTTAACTCTTACTCTGGCATAATAGCTAAGGTCTTAGACTCGTACTATGGCCTACAGGTTAAGGTCTTAACTCTTACTCTGGCCTACTGGTTAAGGTCTTAACTCTTACTCTGGCCTACTAGCTAAGGTCTTAGACTCATACTCTGGCCTAATGGTTAAGGTCTTAACTCTTACTCTGGCCTAATAGCTAAGGTCTTAACTCTTACTCTGGCCTAATGGTTAAGGTCTTAACTTTTACTCTGGCCTAATAGCTAAGGTCTTAGACTCTTACTCTGGCCAAATAGCTAAGGTTTTAACTCTTACTCTGGCCTAATAGCTAAGGTCTTAGACTCGTACTCTGGCCTAATGGTTAAGGTCTTAACTCGTACTCTGGCCTAATGGTTAAGGTCTTAACTCTTACTCTGGCCTAATAGCTAAGGTCTTAGACTCGTACTATGGCCTACTGGTTAAGGTCTTAACTCTTAGTCTGGCCTTATGGTTAAGGTCTTAACTCTTACTCTGGGCTAATAGCTAAGGTCTTAGACTCTTACTCTGGCCTAATAGCTAAGGTCTTAACTCTTACTCTGGCCTAATAGCTAAGGTCTTAGACTCGTACTCTGGCCTAATGGTTAAGGTCTCAACTTTTACTCTGGCCTACTGGTTAAGGTCTTAACTCTTACTCTGGCCTACTGGTTAAGGTCTTAAGTCTTACTCTGGCCTAATAGCTAAGGTCTTAGGCTCGTACTCTGGCCTAATGGTTAAGGTTTTAACTCTTACTCTGGCCTACTGGTTAAGGTCTTAACTTTTACTCTGGCCTGCTGGTTAAGGTCTTAACTCTTACTCTGGCCTAATAGCTAAGGTCTTAGACTTGTACTATGGCCTACAGGTTAAGGTCTTAACTCTTACTCTGCCCTACTGGTTTAAGTCTTAACTCTTACTCTGGCCTAATAGCTAAGGTCTTAGACTCATACTATGGCCTAATGGTTAAGGTCTTAACTCTTACTCTGGCCTACTGGTTAAGGTCTTAACTCTTACTCTGGCCTAATAGCTAAGGTCTTAGGCTCGTACTCTAGCCTAATGGTTAAGGTCTTAACTCTTACTCTGGCCTACTGGTTAAGGTCTTAACTTTTACTCTGGCCTGCTGGTTAAGGTCTTAACTCTTACTCTGGCCTAATAGCTAAGGTCTTAGACTTGTGCTATGGCCTACAGGTTAAGGTCTTAACTCTTACTCTGGCCTTCTGGGTTAAGTCTTAACTCTTACTCTGGCCTAATAGCTAAGGTCTTAGACTCGTACTATGGCCTAATGGTAAAGGTCTTAACTCTTACTCTGGCCTAATAGCTAAGGTCTTAACTTTTAGTCTGGCCTAATAGCTAAGGTCTTAGACTCGTACACTGGCCTAATGGTTAAGGTCTTAACTCTTAGTCTGGCCTAATAGCTAAGGTCTTAGACTTGTACTCTGGCCTACTGGTTAAGGTCTTAACTCTTACTCTGGTCTAATAGCTATGGTCTTAACCCTTACTCTGGCCTAATAGCTAAGGTCTTAGACTTGTACTATGGCCTAATGGTTAAGGTCTTAACTCTTACTCTGGCCTAATAGCTAAGGTCTTAACTCTTACTCTGGCCTAATAGCTAAGGTCTTAGACTCGTACTCTGACCTAATGGTTAAGGTCTTAACTCTTACTCTGGCCTAATAGCTAAGGTCTTAGACTCGTGCTCTGGCCTAATGAATAAGGTTTTAACTCTTACTCTGCCCTACTGGTTAAGGTCTTAACTCTTACTCTGGCCTAATAGCTAAGGTCTTAGACTCTTACTCTGGCCTAATGGTTAAGGTCTTAACTCTTACTCTGGCCTAATAGCTAAGGTCTTAGAATCGTACTCTGGCCTAAAGGTTAAGGTCTTAACTCTTACTCTGGCCTAATAGCTAAGGTCTTAATTCTTACTCTGGCCTATTAGCTAAGGTCTTAGACTCGTACTCTGGCCTAATGGTTAAGGTCTTAACTCTTACTCTGGCCTAATAGCTAAGGTCTTAACTCTTACTCTGGCCTAATAGCTAAGGTCTTTGACTCATACTCTGGCCTAATGGTTAAGGTCTTAACTCTTACTCTGGCCTAATAGCTAAGTTCTTAGACTCATACTCTGGCCTAATAGCTAAGGTCTTAGACTCGTACTCTGGCCTAATGGTTAAGGTCTTAACTCTTACTCTGGCCTACAGGTAACGGTCTTAACTCTTACTCTGGCCTACTGGTTAAGGTCTTAACTCTTACTCTGGCCTAATAGCTAAGGTCTTAGACTCGTACTCCGGCCTACTGGTTAAGGTCATAACTCTTAGTCTGGCCTTATGGTTAAGGTCTTAACTCTTACTCTGGGCTAATAGCTAAGGTCTTAGACTCTTACTCTGGCCTAATAGCTAAGGTCTTAACTCTTACTCTGGCCTAATAGCTAAGGTCTTAGACTCGTACTCTGGCCTAATGGTTAAGGTCTTAACTTTTACTCTGGCCTACTGGTTAAGGTCTTAACTCTTACTCTGGCCTACTGGTTAAGGTCTTAAGTCTTACTCTGGCCTAATAGCTAAGGTCTAAGGCTCGTACTCTGGCCTAATGGTTAAGGTCTTAACTCTTACTCTGGCCTACTGGTTAAGGTCTTAACTTTTACTCTGGCCTGCTGGTTAAGGTCTTAACTCTTACTCTGGCCTAATAGCTAAGGTCTTAGACTTGTACTATGACCTACAGGTTAAGGTCTTAACTCTTACTCTGGCCTACTGGTTTAAGTCTTAACTCTTACTCTGGCCTAATAGCTAAGGTCTTAGACTCGTTCTATGGCCTAATGGTTAAGGTCTTAACTCTTACTCTGGCCTAATAGCTAAGGTCTTAACTTTTAGTCTGGCCTAATAGCTAAGGTCTTAGACTCGTACTCTGGCCTAATGGTTAAGGTCTTAACTCTTAGTCTGGCCTAATAGCTAACGTCTTAGACTTGTACTCTGGCCTACTGGTTTAAGTCTTAACTCTTACTCTGGCCTAATAGCTAAGGTCTTAGACTCGTACTATGGTCTAATGGTTAAGGTCTTAACTCTTACTCTGGCCTAATAGCTAAGGTCTTAACTCTTACTCTGGCCTAATAGCTAAGGTCTTAGACTCGTACTTTGCCCTAATGGTTAAGGTCTTAACTCTTACTCTGGCCTAATAGCTAAGGTCTTAGACTCGTGCTCTGACCTAATGATTAAGGTTTTAACTCTAACTCTGCCCTACTGGTTAAGGTCTTAACTCTTACTCTGGCCTAATAGCTAAGGTCTTAGACTCGTACTCTGGCCTAAAGGTTAAGGTCTTAACTCTTACTCTGGCCTAATAGCTAAGGTCTTAATTCTTACTCTGGCCTAATAGCTAAGGTCTTAGACTCGTACTCTGGCCTAATGGTTAAGGTCTTAACTCTTACTCTGGCCTAATAGCTAAGGTCTTAACTCTTACTCTGGCCTAATAGCTAAGGTCTTTGACTCATACTCTGGCCTAATGGTTAAGGTCTTAACTCTTACTCTGGCCTAATAGCTAAGGTCTTAGACTCATACTCTGGCCTAATAGCTAAGGTCTTAGACTCGTACTCTGGCCTAATGGTTAAGGTCTTAACTCTTACTCTGGCCTACAGGTAAAGGTCTTAACTCTTACTCTGGCCTACTGGTTAAGGTCTTAACTCTTACTCTTGCCTAATAGTTAAGGTCTTAGACGCGTACTCCGGCCTACTGGTTAAGGTCTTAACTCTTACTCTGGCCTAATAGCTAAGGTCTTAACTCTTACTCTGGCCTAATAGCTAAGGTCTTAACTCTTACTCTGGCCTAATAGCTAAGGTCTTAGACTCGTACTATGGCCTAATGGTTAAGGTCTTAACTCTTACTCTGGCCTAATAGCTAAGGCCTTAGACTCGTACTCTGGCCTAAAGGTTAAGGTATAACTCTTACTCTGGCCTAATAGGTAAGGTCTTAACTCTTACTCTGGCCTATTAGCTAAGGTCTTAACTCTTACTCTGGCCTAATAGCTAAGGCCTTAGACTCGTACTCTGGCCTAAAGGTTAAGGTCTTAACTCTTACTCTGGCCTAATAGCTAAGGTCTTAACTCCTACTCTGGCCTAATAGCTAAGGTCTTAGACTCGTACTCTGGCCTAATGGTTAAGGTCTTAACTCTTACTCTGGCCTAATAGCTAAGGTCTTAAATTCATAGTCTGGCCTAATGGTTAAGGTCTTAACTCTTACTCTGGCCTACAGGTAAAGGTCTTAACTCTTACTCTGGCCTACTGGTTAAGGTCTTAACTCTTACTCTGGCCTAATAGCTAAGGTCTTAGACTCGTACTCCGGCCTACTGGTTAAGGTCTTAACTCTTACTCTGGCCTAATAGCTAAGGTCTTAACTCTTACTCTGGCCTAATAGCTAAGGTCTTAACTCTTACTCTGGCCTAATAGCTAAGGTCTTAACTCTTACTCTGGCCTAATAGCTAAGGTCTTAGACTCGTACTATGGCCTAATGGTTAAGGTCTTAACTCTTACTCTGGCCTAATAGCTAAGGCCTTAGACTCGTACTCTGGCCTAAAGGTTAAGGTATAACTCTTACTCTGGCCTAATAGCTAAGGTCTTAACTCTTACTCTGGCCTAATAGCTAAGGTCTTAACTCTTACTCTGGCCTAATAGCTAATGCCTTAGACTCTTACTCTGGCCTAAAGATTAAGGTCTTAACTCTTACTCTGACCTAATAGCTAAGGTCTTAACTCTTACTCTGGCCTAATAGCTAAGGTCTTAGACTCGTACTCTGGCCTAATGGTTAAGGTCTTAACTCTTACTCTGGCCTCATAGCTAAGGTCTTAAATTCATAGTCTGGCCTAATGGTTAAGGTCTTAACTCTTACTCTGGCCTAATAGCTAAGGTCTTAGACTCGTACTCTGGCCTGATAGCTAAGGTCTTAGACTCGTACTCTGGCCTAATGGTTAAGGTCTGAACTCTTACTCTGGCCTAATAGCTAAGGTCGTAGACTCGTACTCTGGCCTACTGGTTAAGGTCTTTACTCTTACTCTGGCCTGCTGGTTAAGGTCTTAACTCTTACTCTGGCCTAATAGCTAAGGTCTCAGACTGATACTATGGCCTACAGGTTAAGGTCTTAACTCTTACTCTGGACTACTGGTTAAAGTCTTAACTCTTACTCTGGCCTAATATCTAAGGTCTTAGATTCGTACTATGGCCTAATGGTTAATGTCTTAACTCTTACTCTGGCCTAATAGCTAAGGTCTTAACTTTTACTCTGGCCTAATCGCTAAGGTCTTAGACTCGTACTCTGGCCTAATGGTGAAAGTCTTAACTCTTACTCTGGCCTAATAGCTAAGGTCTTAGACTCGTACTATGGCCTACTGGTTAAGGTCTTAACTCTTAGTCTGGCCTAATGGTTAAGGTCTTAACTCTTACTCTGGCCTACAGGTAAAGGTCTTAACTCTTACTCTGGCCTACTGGTTAAGGTCTTAACTCTTACTCTGGCCTAATAGCTAAGGTCTTAGACGCGTACTCCGGCCTACTGGTTAAGGTCTTAACTCTTACTCTGGCCTAATAGCTAAGGTCTTAACTCTTACTCTGGCCTAATAGCTAAGGTCTTAACTCTTACTCTGGCCTAATAGCTAAGGTCTTAGACTCGTACTATGGCCTAATGGTTAAGGTCTTAACTCTTACTCTGGCCTAATAGCTAAGGCCTTAGACTGGTACTCTGGCCTAAAGGTTAAGGTATAACTCTTACTCTGGCCTAATAGGTAAGGTCTTAACTCTTACTCTGGCCTATTAGCTAAGGTCTTAACTCTTACTCTGGCCTAATAGCTAAGGCCTTAGACTTGTACTCTGGCCTAAAGGTTAAGGTCTTAACTCTTACTCTGGCCTAATAGCTAAGGTCTTAACTCTTACTCTGGCCTAATAGCTAAGGTCTTAGACTCGTACTCTGGCCTAATGGTTAAGGTCTTAACTCTTACTCTGGCCTAATAGCTAAGGTCTTAAATTCATAGTCTGGCCTAATGGTTAAGGTCTTAACTCTTACTCTGGCCTACAGGTAAAGGTCTTAACTCTTACTCTGGCCTACTGGTTAAGGTCTTAACTCTTACTCTGGCCTAATAGCTAAGGTCTTAGACTCGTACTCCGGCCTACTGGTTAAGGTCTTAACTCTTACTCTGGCCTAATAGCTAAGGTCTTAACTCTTACTCTGGCCTAATAGCTAAGGTCTTAACTCTTACTCTGGCCTAATAGCTAAGGTCTTAGACTCGTACTATGGCCTAATGGTTAAGGTCTTAACTCTTACTCTGGCCTAATAGCTAAGGCCTTAGACTCGTACTCTGGCCTAAAGGTTAAGGTATAACTCTTACTCTGGCCTAATAGCTAAGGTCTTAACTCTTACTCTGGCCTAATAGCTAAGGTCTTAACTCTTACTCTGGCCTAATAGCTAATGCCTTAGACTCGTACTCTGGCCTAAAGGTTAAGGTCTTAACTCTTACTCTGGCCTAATAGCTAAGGTCTTAACTCTTACTCTGGCCTAATAGCTAAGGTCTTAGACTCGTACTCTGGCCTAATGGTTAAGGTCTTAACTCTTACTCTGGCCTCATAGCTAAGGTCTTAAATTCATAGTCTGGCCTAATGGTTAAGGTCTTAACTCTTACTCTGGCCTAATAGCTAAGGTCTTAGACTCGTACTCTGGCCTGATAGCTAAGGTCTTAGACTCGTACTCTGGCCTAATGGTTAAGGTCTGAACTCTTACTCTGGCCTAATAGCTAAGGTCGTAGACTCGTACTCTGGCCTAATGGTTAAGGTCTTAACTCTTACTCTGGCCTAATAGCTAAGGTCTTAGACTCATACTCTGGCCTAATGGTTAAGGTCGTAACTCTTACTCTGGCCTACTGGTTAAGGTCTTAACCCTTACTCTGGCATAATAGCTAAGGTCTTAACTCTTACTCTGGCATAATAGCTAAGGTCTTAGACTCGTACTATGGCCTACAGGTTAAGGTCTTAACTCTTACTCTGGCCTAATAGCTAAGGTCTTATCTTTTAGTCTGGCCTAATAGCTAAGGTCTTAGACTCTTACTCTTGCCTAATAGCTAAGGTTTTAACTCTTTCTCTGGCCTACTAGCTAAGGTCTTATCTTTTAGTCTGGCCTAATAGCTAAGGTCTTAAATCTTACTCTGACCTAATGGTTAAGGTCTTAACTCTTACTCTGGCCTAATAGCTAAGGTCTTAGACTCGTACTCTGGCTTAATGGTTAAGGTCTTAACTCTTACTCTGGCCTACTGGTTAAGGTCTTTACTCTTACTCTGGCCTGCTGGTTAAGGTCTTAACTCTTACTCTGGCCTAATAGCTAAGGTCTCAGACTGATACTATGGCCTACAGGTTAAGGTCTTAACTCTTACTCTGGACTACTGGTTAAAGTCTTAACTCTTACTCTGGCCTAATATCTAAGGTCTTAGACTCGTACTATGGCGTAATGGTTAATGTCTTAACTCTTACTCTGGCCTAATAGCTAAGGTCTTAACTTTTACTCTGGCCTAATCGCTAAGGTCTTAGACTCGTACTCTGGCCTAATGGTTAAAGTCTTAACTCTTACTCTGGCCTAATAGCTAAGATCTTAGACTCGTACTATGGCCTACTGGTTAAGGTCTTAACTCTTAGTCTGGCCTAATGGTTAAGGTCTTAACTCTTACTCTGGGCTAATAGCTAAGGTCTTAGACTCTTACTCTGGCCTAATAGCTAAGGTCTTAACTCTTACTCTGGCCTAATAGCTAAGGTCTTAGACTCGTACTCTGGCCTAATGGTTAAGGTCTTAACTTTTACTCTGGCCTACTGGTTAAGGTCTTAACTCTTACTCTGGCCTACTGGTTAAGGTCTTAACTCTTACTCTGGCCTAATAGCTAAGGTCTTCGGCTCGTACTCTGGCCTAATGGTTAAGGTCTTACCTCTTACTCTGGCCTACTGGTTAAGGTCTTAACTCTTACTCTGGCCTGCTGGTTAAGGTCCTCACTGTTACTCTGGCCTAATATCTAAGGTCTTAGACTAGTACTATGGCCTACAGGTTAAGGTCTTAACTCTTACTCTGGCCTACTGGTTTAAGTCTTACCTCTTACTCTGGCCTAATAGCTAAGGTCTTAGACTCGTACTATGGCCTAATGGTTATGGTCTTAACTCCTACTCTGGCCTAATAGCTAAGGTCTTAACTTTTAGTCTGGCCTAATAGCTAAGGTCTTAGACTTGTACTATGGCCTACAGGTTAAGGTCTTAACTCTTAGTCTGGCCTAATGGTTAAGGTCTTAACTCTTACTCTGGCCTAATAGCTAAGGTCTTAGACTCGTACTCTGGCCTAATAGCTAAGGTCTTAGACTTGTACTCTGGCCTAATAGCTAAGGTCTTAGACTCGTACTCTGGCCTAATGGTTAAGGTCTTAACTCTTACTCTGGCCTAATAGCTAAGGTCTTAACTCTTACTCTGGCCTAATAGCTAAGGTCTTAGACTCGTACTCTGGCCTAATGGTTAAGGTCTTAACTCTTACTCTGGCCTAATAGCTAAGGTCTTAGACTCGTACTATGGCCTACTGGTTAAGGTCTTAACTCTTAGACTGGCCTAATGATTAAGGTCTTAACTCTTACTCTGGGCTAATAGCTAAGGTCTTAGACTCTTACTCTGGCCTAATAGTTAAGGTCTTAGACTCGTACTATGGCCTAATGGTTAAGGTCTTAACTCTTACTCTGGCCTAATAGCTAAGGTCTTAACTCTTACTCTGGCCTAATAGCTAAGGTCTTAGACTCGTACTCTGCCCTAATGGTTAAGGTCTTAACTCTTACTCTGGCCTAATAGCTAAGGTCTTAGACTCGTGCTCTGGCCTAATGATTAAGGTTTTAACTCTTACTCTGCCCTACTGGTTAAGGTCTTAACTCTTACTCTGGCCTAATAGCTAAGGTCTTAACTCTTACTCTGGCCTAATAGCTAAGGTCTTAGACTCGTACTCTGGCCTAATGGTTAAGGTCTTAACTCTTACTCTGGCCTCATAGCTAAGGTCTTAAATTCATAGTCTGGCCTAATGGTTAAGGTCTTAACTCTTACTCTGGCCTAATAGCTAAGGTCTTAGACTCGTACTCTGGCCTGATAGCTAAGGTCTTAGACTCGTACTCTGGCCTAATGGTTAAGGTCTGAACTCTTACTCTGGCCTAATAGCTAAGGTCGTAGACTCGTACTCTGGCCTACTGGTTAAGGTCTTTACTCTTACTCTGGCCTGCTGGTTAAGGTCTTAACTCTTACTCTGGCCTAATAGCTAAGGTCTCAGACTGATACTATGGCCTACAGGTTAAGGTCTTAACTCTTACTCTGGACTACTGGTTAAAGTCTTAACTCTTACTCTGGCCTAATATCTAAGGTCTTAGACTCGTACTATGGCCTAATGGTTAATGTCTTAACTCTTACTCTGGCCTAATAGCTAAGGTCTTAACTTTTACTCTGGCCTAATCGCTAAGGTCTTAGACTCGTACTCTGGCCTAATGGTTAAAGTCTTAACTCTTACTCTGGCCTAATAGCTAAGGTCTTAGACTCGTACTATGGCCTACTGGTTAAGGTCTTAACTCTTAGTCTGGCCTAATGGTTAAGGTCTTAACTCTTACTCTGGCCTACAGGTAAAGGTCTTAACTCTTACTCTGGCCTACTGGTTAAGGTCTTAACTCTTACTCTGGCCTAATAGCTAAGGTCTTAGACGTGTACTCCGTCCTACTGGTTAAGGTCTTAACTCTTACTCTGGCCTAATAGCTAATTTCTTAACTCTTACTCTGGCCTAATAGCTAAGGTCTTAACTCTTACTCTGGCCTAATAGCTAAGGTCTTAGACTCGTACTATGGCCTAATGGTTAAGGTCTTAACTCTTACTCTGGCCTAATAGCTAAGGCCTTAGACTGGTACTCTGGCCTAAAGGTTAAGGTATAACTCTTACTCTGGCCTATTAGCTAAGGTCTTAACTCTTACTCTGGCCTAATAGCTAAGGCCTTAGACTCGTACTCTGGCCTAAAGGTTAAGGTCTTAACTCTTACTCTGGCCTAATAGCTAAGGTCTTAACTCTTACTCTGGCCTAATAGCTAAGGTCTTAGACTCGTACTCTGGCCTAATGGTTAAGGTCTTAACTCTTACTCTGGCCTAATAGCTAAGGTCTTAAATTCATAGTCTGGCCTAATGGTTAAGGTCTTAACTCTTACTCTGGCCTACAGGTAAAGGTCTTAACTCTTACTCTGGCCTACTGGTTAAGGTCTTAACTCTTACTCTGGCCTAATAGCTAAGGTCTTAGACTCGTACTCCGGCCTACTGGTTAAGGTCTTAACTCTTACTCTGGCCTAATAGCTAAGGTCTTAACTCTTACTCTGGCCTAATAGCTAAGGTCTTAACTCTTACTCTGGCCTAATAGCTAAGGTCTTAGACTCGTACTATGGCCTAATGGTTAAGGTCTTAACTCTTACTCTGGCCTAATAGCTAAGGCCTTAGACTCGTACTCTGGCCTAAAGGTTAAAGTATAACTCTTACTCTGGCCTAATAGCTAAGGTCTTAACTCTTACTCTGGCCTAATAGCTAAGGTCCTAACTCTTACTCTGGCCTAATAGCTAATGCCTTAGACTAGTACTCTGGCCTAAAGGTTAAGGTCTTAACTCTTACTCTGGCCTAATAGCTAAGGTCTTAACTCTTACTCTGGCCTAATAGCTAAGGTCTTAGACTCGTACTCTGGCCTAATGGTTAAGGTCTTAACTCTTACTCTGGCCTCATAGCTAAGGTCTTAAATTCATAGTCTGGCCTAATGGTTAAGGTCTTAACTCTTACTCTGGCCTAATAGCTAAGGTCTTAGACTCGTACTCTGGCCTGATAGCTAAGGTCTTAGACTCGTACTCTGGCCTAATGGTTAAGGTCTGAACTCTTACTCTGGCCTAATAGCTAAGGTCGTAGACTCGTACTCTGGCCTAATGGTTAAGGTCTTAACTCTTACTCTGGCCTAATAGCTAAGGTCTTAGACTCATACTCTGGCCTAATGGTTAAGGTCGTAACTCTTACTCTGGCCTACTGGTTAAGGTCTTAACCCTTACTCTGGCATAATAGCTAAGGTCTTAACTCTTACTCTGGCATAATAGCTAAGGTCTTAGACTCGTACTATGGCCTACAGGTTAAGGTCTTAACTCTTACTCTGGCCTAATAGCTAAGGTCTTATCTTTTAGTCTGGCCTAATAGCTAAGGTCTTAGACTCTTACTCTGGCCTAATAGCTAAGGTTTTAACTCTTACTCTGGCCTACTAGCTAAGGTCTTATCTTTTAGTCTGGCCTAATAGCTAAGGTCTTAAATCTTACTCTGACCTAATGGTTAAGGTCTTAACTCTTACTCTGGCCTAATAGCTAAGGTCTTAGACTCGTACTCTGGCTTAATGGTTAAGGTCTTAACTCTTACTCTGGCCTACTGGTTAAGGTCTTTACTCTTACTCTGGCCTGCTGGTTAAGGTCTTAACTCTTACTCTGGCCTAATAGCTAAGGTCTCAGACTAGTACTATGGCCTACAGGTTAAGGTCTTAACTCTTACTCTGGACTACTGGTTAAAGTCTTAACTCTTACTCTGGCCTAATATCTAAGGTCTTAGACTTGTGCTATGGCCTAATGGTTAATGTCTTAACTCTTACTCTGGCCTAATAGCTATGGTCTTAACTTTTACTCTGGCCTAATCGCTAAGGTCTTAGACTCGTACTCTGGCCTAATGGTTAAAGTCTTAACTCTTACTCTGGCCTAATAGCTAAGGTCTTAGACTCGTACTATGGCCTACTGGTTAAGGTCTTAACTCTTAGTCTGGCCTAATGGTTAAGGTCTTAACTCTTACTCTGGGCTAATAGCTAAGGTCTTAGACTCTTACTCTGGCCTAATAGCTAAGGTCTTAACTCTTACTCTGGCCTAATAGCTAAGGTCTTAGACTCGTACTCTGGCCTAATGGTTAAGGTTTTAACTCTTACTCTGGCCTAATAGCTAAGGTCTTAGACTCGTACTCTGGCCTGATAGCTAAGGTCTTAGACTCGTACTCTGGCCTAATGGTTAAGGTCTTAACTCTTACTCTGGCCTAATAGCTAAGGTCGTAGACTCGTACTCTGGCCTAATGGTTAAGGTCTTAACTCTTACTCTGGCCTAATAGCTAAGGTCTTAGACTCATACTCTGGCATAATGTTTAAGGTCGTAACTCTTACTCTGGCCTACTGGTTAAGGTCTTAACCCTTACTCTGGCATAATAGCTAAGGTCTTAACTCTTACTCTGGCATAATAGCTAAGGTCTTAGACTTGTACTATGGCCTACAGGTTAAGGTCTTAACTCTTACTCTGGCCTACTGGTTAAGGTCTTAACTCTTACTCTGGCCTACTAGCTAAGGTCTTAGACTCATACTCTGGCCTAATGGTTAAGGTCTTAACTCTTACTCTGGCCTAATAGCTAAGGTCTTAACTCTTACTCTGGCCTAATGGTTAAGGTCTTAACTTTTACTCTGGCCTAATAGCTAAGGTCTTAGACTCTTACTCTGGCCTAATAGCTAAGGTTTTAACTCTTACTCTGGCCTAATAGCTAAGGTCTTAGACTCGTACTCTGGCCTAATGGTTAAGGTCTTAACTGGTACTCTGGCCTAATGGTTAAGGTCTTAACTCTTACTCTGGCCTAATAGCTAAGGTCTTTGACTCGTACTATGGCCTACTGGTTAAGGTCTTAACTCTTAGTCTGGCCTTATGGTTAAGGTCTTCACTCTTACTCTGGGCTAATAGCTAAGGTCTTAGACTCTTACTCTGGCCTAATGGCTAAGGTCTTAACTCTTACTCTGGCCTAATAGCTAAGGTCTTAGACTCGTACTCTGGCCTAATGGTTAAGGTCTCAACTTTTACTCTGGCCTACTGGTTAAGGTCTTAACTCTTACTCTGGCCTACTGGTTAAGGTCTTAAGTCTTACTCTGGCCTAATAGCTAAGGTCTTAGGCTCGTACTCTGGCCTAATGGTTAAGGTTTTAACTCTTACTCTGGCCTACTGGTTAAGGTCTTAACTTTTACTCTGGCCTGCTGGTTAAGGTCTTAACTCTTACTCTGGCCTAATAGCTAAGGTCTTAGACTTGTACTATGGCCTACAGGTTAAGGTCTTAACTCTTACTCTGCCCTACTGGTTTAAGTCTTAACTCTTACTCTGGCCTAATAGCTAAGGTCTTAGACTCGTACTATGGCCTAATGGTTAAGGTCTTAACTCTTACTCTGGCCTACTGGTTAAGGTCTTAACTCTTACTCTGGCCTAATAGCTAAGGTCTTAGACTCGTATACTGGCCTAATGGTTAAGGTCTTAACTCTTACTCTGGCCTACTGGTTAAGGTCTTAACTCTTACTCTGGCCTACTGGTTAAGGTCTTAACTCTTACTCTGGCCTAATAGCTAAGGTCTTCGGCTCGTACTCTGGCCTAATGGTTAAGGTCTTAACTCCTACTCTGGCCTAATAGCTAAGGTCTTAACTTTTAGTCTGGCCTAATAGCTAAGGTCTTAGACTTGTACTATGGCCTACAGGTTAAGGTCTTAACTCTTAGTCTGGCCTAATGGTTAAGGTCTTAACTCTTTCTCTGGCCTAATAGCTAAGGTCTTAGACTCGTACTCTGGCCTAATAGCTAAGGTCTTAGACTCGTACTCTGGCCTAATAGCTAAGGTCTTAGACTCGTACTCTGGCCTAATGGTTAAGGTCTTAACTCTTACTCTGGCCTAATAGCTAAGGTCTTAACTCTTACTCTGGCCCAATAGCTAAGGTCTTAGACTCGTACTCTGGCCTAATGGTTAAGGTCTTAACTCTTACTCTGGCCTAATAGCTAAGGTCTTAGACTCGTACTATGGCCTACTGGTTAAGGTCTTAACTCTTAGACTGGCCTAATGATTAAGGTCTTAACTCTTACTCTGGGCTAATAGCTAAGGTCTTAGACTCTTACTCTGGCCTAATAGTTAAGGTCTTAGACTCGTACTATGGCCTAATGGTTAAGGTCTTAACTCTTACTCTGGCCTAATAGCTAAGGTCTTAACTCTTACTCTGGCCTAATAGCTAAGGTCTTAGACTCGTGCTCTGGCCTAATGATTAAGGTTTTAACTCTTACTCTGCCCTACTGGTTAAGGTCTTAACTCTTACTCTGGCCTAATAGCTAAGGTCTTAGACTCGTACCCTGGCCTAATGGTTAAGGTCTTAACTCTTACTCTGGCCTAATAGCTAAGGTCTTAGAATCGTACTCTGGCCTAAAGGTTAAGGTCTTAACTCTTACTCTGGCCTAATAGCTAAGGTCTTAACTCCTACTCTGGCCTAATAGCTAAGGTCTTTGACTCGTACTCTGGCCTAATGGTTAAGGTCTTAACTCTTACTCTGGCCTAATAGCTAAGGTCTTAGACTCATACTCTGGCCTAATAGCTAAGGTCTTAGACTCGTACTCTGCCCTAATGGTTAAGGTCTTAACTCTTACTCTGGCCTACAGGTAAATGTCTTAACTCTTACTCTGGCCTACTGGTTAAGGTCTTAACTCTTACTCTGGCCTAATAGCTAAGGTCTTAGACTCGTACTCCGGCCTACTGGTTAAGGTCTTAACTCTTACTCTGGCCTAATAGCTAAGGTCTTAACTCTTACTCTGGCCTAATAGCTAAGGTCTTAGACTCGTACTTTGCCCTAATGGTTAAGGTCTTAACACTTACTCTGGCCTAATAGCTAAGGTCTTAGACTCGTGCTCTGACCTAATGATTAAGGTTTTAACTCTAACTCTGCCCTACTGGTTAAGGTCTTAACTCTTACTCTGGCCTAATAGCTAAGGTCTTAGACTCGTACTCTGGCCTAATGGTTAAGGTCTTAACTCTTACTCTGGCCTAATAGCTAAGGTCTTAGAATCGTACTCTGACCTAAAGGTTAAGGTCTTAACTCTTACTCTGGCCTAATAGCTAAGGTCTTAATTCTTACTCTGGCCTAATAGCTAAGGTCTTAGACTCGTACTCTGGCCTAATGGTTAAGGTCTTAACTCTTACTCTGGCCTAATAGCTAAGGTCTTAACTCTTACTCTGGCCTAATAGCTAAGGTCTTTGACTCATACTCTGGCCTAATGGTTAAGGTCTTAACTCTTACTCTGGCCTAATAGCTAAGGTCTTAGACTCATACTCTGGCCTAATAGCTAAGGTCTTAGACTCGTACTCTGGCCTAATGGTTAAGGTCTTAACTCTTACTCTGGCCTACAGGTAAAGGTCTTAACTCTTACTCTGGCCTACTGGTTAAGGTCTTAACTCTTACTCTGGCCTAATAGCTAAGGTCTTAGACGCGTACTCCGGCCTACTGGTTAAGGTCTTAACTCTTACTCTGGCCTAATAGCTAAGGTCTTAACTCTTACTCTGGCCTAATAGCTAAGGTCTTAACTCTTACTCTGGCCTAATAGCTAAGGTCTTAACTCTTACTCTGGCCTAATAGCTAAGGTCTTAGACTCGTACTATGGCCTAATGGTTAAGGTCTTAACTCTTACTCTGGCCTAATAGCTAAGGCCTTAGACTCGTACTCTGGCCTAAAGGTTAAGGTATAACTCTTACTCTGGCCTAATAGCTAAGGTTTTAACTCTTACTCTGGCCTAATAGCTAAGGTCTTAACTCTTACTCTGGCCTAATAGCTAAGGCCTTAGACTCGTACTCTGGCCTAAAGGTTAAGGTCTTAACTCTTACTCTGGCCTAATAGCTAAGGTCTTAACTCTTACTCTGGCCTAATAGCTAAGGTCTTAGACTTGTACTCTGGCCTAATGGTTAAGGTCTTAACTCTTACTCTGGCCTAATAGCTAAGGTCTTAAATTCATAGTCTGGCCTAATGGTTAAGGTCTTAACTCTTACTCTGGCCTACAGGTAAAGGTCTTAACTCTTACTCTGGCCTACTGGTTAAGGTCTTAACTCTTACTCTGGCCTAATAGCTTAGGTCTTAGACTCGTATTCCGGCCTACTGGTTAAGGTCTTAACTCTTACTCTGGCCTAATAGCTAAGGTCTTAACTCTTACTCTCGCCTAATAGCTAAGGTCTTAACTCTTACTCTGGCCTAATAGCTAAGGTCTTAACTCTTACTCTGGCCTAATAGCTAAGGTCTTAGACTCGTACTATGGCCTAATGGTTAAGGTCTTAACTCTTACTCTGGCCTAATAGCTAAGGCCTTAGACTCGTACTCTGGCCTAAAGGTTAAGGTATAACGCTTACTCTGGCCTAATAGCTAAGGTCTTAACTCTTACTCTGGCCTAATATCTAAGGCCTTAGACTCGTACTCTGGCCTAAAGGTTAAGGTCTTAACTCTTACTCTGGCCGAATAGCTAAGGTCTTAACTCTTACTCTGGCCTAATAGCTAAGGTCTTAGACTCGTACTCTGGCCTAATGGTTAAGGTCTTAACTCTTACTCTGGCCTCATAGCTAAGGTCTTAAATTCATAGTCTGGCCTAATATTTAAGGTCTTAACTCTTACTCTGGCCTAATAGCTAAGGTCTTAGACTCGTACTCTGGCCTGATAGCTAAGGTCTTAGACTCGTACTCTGGCCTAATGGTTAAGGTCTTAACTCTTACTCTGGCCTAATAGCTAAGGTCGTAGACTCGTACTCTGGCCTAATGGTTAAGGTCGTAACTCTTACTCTGGCCTACTGGTTAAGGTCTTAACCCTTACTCTGGCATAATAGCTAAGGTCTTAACTCTTACTCTGGCATAATAGCTAAGGTCTTAGACTCGTACTATGGCCTACAGGTTAAGGTCTTAACTCTTACTCTGGCCTAATAGCTAAGGTCTTATCTTTTAGTCTGGCCTAATAGCTAAGGTCTTAGACTCTTACTCTGGCCTAATAGCTAAGGTTTTAACTCTTACTCTGGCCTACTAGCTAAGGTCTTATCTTTTAGTCTGGCCTAATAGCTAAGGTCTTAAATCTTACTCTGACCTAATGGTTAAGGTCTTAACTCTTACTCTGGCCTAATAGCTAAGGTCTTAGACTCGTACTCTGGCTTAATGGTTAAGGTCTTAACTCTTACTCTGGCCTACTGGTTAAGGTCTTTACTCTTACTCTGGCCTGCTGGTTAAGGTCTTAACTCTTACTCTGGCCTAATAGCTAAGGTCTCAGACTAGTACTATGGCCTACAGGTTAAGGTCTTAACTCTTACTCTGGACTACTGGTTAAAGTCTTAACTCTTACTCTGGCCTAATATCTAAGGTCTTAGACTCGTACTATGGCCTAATGGTTAATGTCTTAACTCTTACTCTGGCCTAATAGCTAAGGTCTTAACTTTTACTCTGGCCTAATCGCTAAGGTCTTAGACTCGTACTCTGGCCTAATGGTTAAAGTCTTAACTCTTACTCTGGCCTAATAGCTAAGGTCTTAGACTCGTACTATGGCCTACTGGTTAAGGTCTTAACTCTTAGTCTGGCCTAATGGTTAAGGTCTTAACTCTTACTCTGGGCTAATAGCTAAGGTCTTAGACTCTTACTCTGGCCTAATAGCTAAGGTCTTAACTCTTACTCTGGCCTAATAGCTAAGGTCTTAGACTCGTACTCTGGCCTAATGGTTAAGGTTTTAACTCTTACTCTGGCCTAATAGCTAAGGTCTTAGACTCGTACTCTGGCCTGATAGCTAAGGTCTTAGACTCGTACTCTGGCCTAATGGTTAAGGTCTTAACTCTTACTCTGGCCTAATAGCTAAGGTCGTAGACTCGTACTCTGGCCTAATGGTTAAGGTCTTAACTCTTACTCTGGCCTAATAGCTAAGGTCTTAGACTCATACTCTGGCATAATGTTTAAGGTCGTAACTCTTACTCTGGCCTACTGGTTAAGGTCTTAACCCTTACTCTGGCATAATAGCTAAGGTCTTAACTCTTACTCTGGCATAATAGCTAAGGTCTTAGACTCGTACTATGACCTACAGGTTAAGGTCTTAACTCTTACTCTGGCCTACTGGTTAAGGTCTTAACTCTTACTCTGGCCTACTAGCTAAGGTCTTAGACTCATACTCTGGCCTAATGGTTAAGGTCTTAACTCTTACTCTGGCCTAATAGCTAAGGTCTTAACTCTTACTCTGGCCTAATGGTTAAGGTCTTAACTTTTACTCTGGCCTAATAGCTAAGGTCTTAGACTCTTACTCTGGCCTAATAGCTAAGGTTTTAACTCTTACTCTGGCCTAATAGCTAAGGTCTTAGACTCGTACTCTGGCCTAATGGTTAAGGTCTTAACTCGTACTCTGGCCTAATGGTTAAGGTCTTAACTCTTACTCTGGCCTAATAGCTAAGGTCTTAGAGACTCGTACTATGGCCTACTGGTTAAGGTCTTAACTCTTAGTCTGGCCTTATGGTTAAGGTCTTAACTCTTACTCTGGGCTAATAGCTAAGGTCTTAGACTCTTACTCTGGCCTAATAGCTAAGGTCTTAACTCTTACTCTGGCCTAATAGCTAAGGTCTTAGACTCGTACTCTGGCCTAATGGTTAAGGTCTCAACTTTTACTCTGGCCTACTGGTTAAGGTCTTAACTCTTACTCTGGCCTACTGGTTAAGGTCTTAAGTCTTACTCTGGCCTAATAGCTAAGGTCTTAGGCTCGTACTCTGGCCTAATGGTTAAGGTTTTAACTCTTACTCTGGCCTACTGGTTAAGGTCTTAACTTTTACTCTGGCCTGCTGGTTAAGGTCTTAACTCTTACTCTGGCCTAATAGCTAAGGTCTTAGACTTGTACTATGGCCTACAGGTTAAGGTCTTAACTCTTACTCTGCCCTACTGGTTTAAGTCTTAACTCTTACTCTGGCCTAATAGCTAAGGTCTTAGACTCGTACTATGGCCTAATGGTTAAGGTCTTAACTCTTACTCTGGCCTACTGGTTAAGGTCTTAACTCTTACTCTGGCCTAATAGCTAAGGTCTTAGACTCGTATACTGGCCTAATGGTTAAGGTCTTAACTCTTACTCTGGCCTACTGGTTAAGGTCTTAACTCTTACTCTGGCCTACTGGTTAAGGTCTTAACTCTTACTCTGGCCTAATAGCTAAGGTCTTAACTCTTACTCTGGCCTAATAGCTAAGGTCTTAACTCTTACTCTGGCCTAATAGCTAAGGTCTTAGACTCGTACTCTGGCCTAATGGTTAAGGTTTTAACTCTTACTCTGGCCTAATAGCTAAGGTCTTAGACTCGTACTCTGGCCTGATAGCTAAGGTCTTAGACTCGTACTCTGGCCTAATGGTTAAGGTCTTAACTCTTACTCTGGCCTAATAGCTAAGGTCGTAGACTCGTACTCTGGCCTAATGGTTAAGGTCTTAACTCTTACTCTGGCCTAATAGCTAAGGTCTTAGACTCATACTCTGGCATAATGTTTAAGGTCGTAACTCTTACTCTGGCCTACTGGTTAAGGTCTTAACCCTTACTCTGGCATAATAGCTAAGGTCTTAACTCTTACTCTGGCATAATAGCTAAGGTCTTAGACTCGTACTATGACCTACAGGTTAAGGTCTTAACTCTTACTCTGGCCTACTGGTTAAGGTCTTAACTCTTACTCTGGCCTACTAGCTAAGGTCTTAGACTCATACTCTGGCCTAATGGTTAAGGTCTTAACTCTTACTCTGGCCTAATAGCTAAGGTCTTAACTCTTACTCTGGCCTAATGGTTAAGGTCTTAACTTTTACTCTGGCCTAATAGCTAAGGTCTTAGACTCTTACTCTGGCCTAATAGCTAAGGTTTTAACTCTTACTCTGGCCTAATAGCTAAGGTCTTAGACTCGTACTCTGGCCTAATGGTTAAGGTCTTAACTCGTACTCTGGCCTAATGGTTAAGGTCTTAACTCTTACTCTGGCCTAATAGCTAAGGTCTTAGAGACTCGTACTATGGCCTACTGGTTAAGGTCTTAACTCTTAGTCTGGCCTTATGGTTAAGGTCTTAACTCTTACTCTGGGCTAATAGCTAAGGTCTTAGACTCTTACTCTGGCCTAATAGCTAAGGTCTTAACTCTTACTCTGGCCTAATAGCTAAGGTCTTAGACTCGTACTCTGGCCTAATGGTTAAGGTCTCAACTTTTACTCTGGCCTACTGGTTAAGGTCTTAACTCTTACTCTGGCCTACTGGTTAAGGTCTTAAGTCTTACTCTGGCCTAATAGCTAAGGTCTTAGGCTCGTACTCTGGCCTAATGGTTAAGGTTTTAACTCTTACTCTGGCCTACTGGTTAAGGTCTTAACTTTTACTCTGGCCTGCTGGTTAAGGTCTTAACTCTTACTCTGGCCTAATAGCTAAGGTCTTAGACTTGTACTATGGCCTACAGGTTAAGGTCTTAACTCTTACTCTGCCCTACTGGTTTAAGTCTTAACTCTTACTCTGGCCTAATAGCTAAGGTCTTAGACTCGTACTATGGCCTAATGGTTAAGGTCTTAACTCTTACTCTGGCCTACTGGTTAAGGTCTTAACTCTTACTCTGGCCTAATAGCTAAGGTCTTAGACTCGTATACTGGCCTAATGGTTAAGGTCTTAACTCTTACTCTGGCCTACTGGTTAAGGTCTTAACTCTTACTCTGGCCTACTGGTTAAGGTCTTAACTCTTACTCTGGCCTAATAGCTAAGGTCTTCGGCTCGTACTCTGGCCTAATGGTTAAGGTCTTAACTCCTACTCTGGCCTAATAGCTAAGGTCTTAACTTTTAGTCTGGCCTAATAGCTAAGGTCTTAGACTTGTACTATGGCCTACAGGTTAAGGTCTTAACTCTTAGTCTGGCCTAATGGTTAAGGTCTTAACTCTTACTCTGGCCTAATAGCTAAGGTCTTAGACTCGTACTCTGGCCTAATAGCTAAGGTCTTAGACTCGTACTCTGGCCTAATAGCTAAGGTCTTAGACTCGTACTCTGGCCTAATGGTTAAGGTCTTAACTCTTACTCTGGCCTAATAGCTAAGGTCTTAACTCTTACTCTGGCCCAATAGCTAAGGTCTTAGACTCATACTCTGGCCTAATGGTTAAGGTCTTAACTCTTACTCTGGCCTAATAGCTAAGGTCTTAGACTCGTACTATGGCCTACTGGTTAAGGTCTTAACTCTTAGACTGGCCTAATGATTAAGGTCTTAACTCTTACTCTGGGCTAATAGCTAAGGTCTTAGACTCTTACTCTGGCCTAATAGTTAAGGTCTTAGACTCGTACTATGGCCTAATGGTTAAGGTCTTAACTCTTACTCTGGCCTAATAGCTAAGGTCTTAACTCTTACTCTGGCCTAATAGCTAAGGTCTTAGACTCGTGCTCTGGCCTATTGATTAAGGTTTTAACTCTTACTCTGCCCTACTGGTTAAGGTCTTAACTCTTACTCTGGCCTAATAGCTAAGGTCTTAGACTCGTACCCTGGCCTAATGGTTAAGGTCTTAACTCTTACTCTGGCCTAATAGCTAAGGTCTTAGAATCGTACTCTGGCCTAAAGGTTAAGGTCTTAACTCTTACTCTGGCCTAATAGCTAAGGTCTTAACTCCTACTCTGGCCTAATAGCTAAGGTCTTTGACTCGTACTCTGGCCTAATGGTTAAGGTCTTAACTCTTACTCTGGCCTAATAGCTAAGGTCTTAGACTCATACTCTGGCCTAATAGCTAAGGTCTTAGACTCGTACTCTGCCCTAATGGTTAAGGTCTTAACTCTTACTCTGGCCTACAGGTAAATGTCTTAACTCTTACTCTGGCCTACTGGTTAAGGTCTTAACTCTTACTCTGGCCTAATAGCTAAGGTCTTAGACTCGTACTCCGGCCTACTGGTTAAGGTCTTAACTCGTACTCTGGCCTAATGGTTAAGGTCTTAACTCTTACTCTGGCCTAATAGCTAAGGTCTTAGACTCGTACTATGGCCTACTGGTTAAGGTCTTAACTCTTAGTCTGGCCTTATGGTTAAGGTCTTAACTCTTACACTGGGCTAATAGCTAAGGTCTTAGACTCTTACTCTGGCCTAATAGCTAAGGTCTTAACTCTTACTCTGGCCTAATAGCTAAGGTCTTAGACTCGTACTCTGGCCTAATGGTTAAGGTCTCAACTTTTACTCTGGCCTACTGGTTAAGGTCTTAACTCTTACTCTGGCCTACTGGTTAAGGTCTTAAGTCTTACTCTGGCCTAATAGCTAAGGTCTTAGGCTCGTACTCTGGCCTAATGGTTAAGGTTTTAACTCTTACTCTGGCCTACTGGTTAAGGTCTTAACTTTTACTCTGGCCTGCTGGTTAAGGTCTTAACTCTTACTCTGGCCTAATAGCTAAGGTCTTAGACTTGTACTATGGCCTACAGGTTAAGGTCTTAACTCTTACTCTGCCCTACTGGTTTAAGTCTTAACTCTTACTCTGGCCTAATAGCTAAGGTCTTAGACTCGTACTATGGCCTAATGGTTAAGGTCTTAACTCTTACTCTGGCCTACTGGTTAAGGTCTTAACTCTTACTCTGGCCTAATAGCTAAGGTCTTAGACTCGTATACTGGCCTAATGGTTAAGGTCTTAACTCTTACTCTGGCCTACTGGTTAAGGTCTTAACTCTTACTCTGGCCTACTGGTTAGGGTCTTAACTCTTACTCTGGCCTAATAGCTAAGGTCTTCGGCTCGTACTCTGGCCTAATGGTTAAGGTCTTAACTCCTACTCTGGCCTAATAGCTAAGGTCTTAACTTTTAGTTTGGCCTAATAGCTAAGGTCTTAGACTTGTACTATGGCCTACAGGTTAAGGTCTTAACTCTTAGTCTGGCCTAATGGTTAAGGTCTTAACTCTTACTCTGGCCTAATAGCTAAGGTCTTAGACTCGTACTCTGGCCTAATAGCTAAGGTCTTAGACTCGTACTCTGGCCTAATAGCTAAGGTCTTAGACTCATACTCTGGGCTAATGGTTAAGGTCTTAACTCTTACTCTGGCCTAATAGCTAAGGTCGTAGACTCGTACTCTGGCCTAATGGTTAAGGTCTTAACTCTTACTCTGGCCTAATAGCTAAGGTCTTAGACTCATACTCTGGCATAATGTTTAAGGTCGTAACTCTTACTCTGGCCTACTGGTTAAGGTCTTAACCCTTACTCTGGCATAATAGCTAAGGTCTTAACTCTTACTCTGGCATAATAGCTAAGGTACTAATAGCTAAGGTACTATGGCCTACAGGTTAAGGTCTTAACTCTTACTCTGGCCTACTGGTTAAGGTCTTAACTCTTACTCTGGCCTACTAGCTAAGGTCTTAGACTCATACTCTGGCCTAATGGTTAAGGTCTTAACTCTTACTCTGGCCTAATAGCTAAGGTCTTAACTCTTACTCTGGCCTAATGGTTAAGGTCTTAACTTTTACTCTGGCCTAATAGCTAAGGTCTTAGACTCTTACTCTGGCCTAATAGCTAAGGTTTTAACTCTTACTCTGGCCTAATAGCTAAGGTCTTAGACTCGTACTCTGGCCTAATGGTTAAGGTCTTAACTCGTACTCTGGCCTAATGGTTAAGGTCTTAACTCTTACTCTGGCCTAATAGCTAAGGTCTTAGACTCGTACTATGGCCTACTGGTTAAGGTCTTAACTCTTAGTCTGGCCTTATGGTTAAGGTCTTAACTCTTACTCTGGGCTAATAGCTAAGGTCTTAGACTCTTACTCTGGCCTAATAGCTAAGGTCTTAACTCTTACTCTGGCCTAATAGCTAAGGTCTTAGACTCGTACTCTGGCCTAATGGTTAAGGTCTCAACTTTTACTCTGGCCTACTGGTTAAGGTCTTAACTCTTACTCTGGCCTACTGGTTAAGGTCTTAAGTCTTACTCTGGCCTAATAGCTAAGGTCTTAGGCTCGTACTCTGGCCTAATGGTTAAGGTTTTAACTCTTACTCTGGCCTACTGTTTAAGGTCTTAACTTTTACTCTGGCCTGCTGGTTAAGGTCTTAACTCTTACTCTGGCCTAATAGCTAAGGTCTTAGACTTGTACTATGGCCTACAGGTTAAGGTCTTAACTCTTACTCTGCCCTACTGGTTTAAGTCTTAACTCTTACTCTGGCCTAATAGCTAAGGTCTTAGACTCGTACTATGGCCTAATGGTTAAGGTCTTAACTCTTACTCTGGCCTACTGGTTAAGGTCTTAACTCTTACTCTGGCCTAATAGCTAAGGTCTTAGACTCGTATACTGGCCTAATGGTTAAGGTCTTAACTCTTACTCTGGCCTACTGGTTAAGGTCTTAACTCTTACTCTGGCCTACTGGTTAAGGTCTTAACTCTTACTCTGGCCTAATAGCTAAGGTCTTCGGCTCGTACTCTGGCCTAATGGTTAAGGTCTTAACTCCTACTCTGGCCTAATAGCTAAGGTCTTAACTTTTAGTCTGGCCTAATAGCTAAGGTCTTAGACTTGTACTATGGCCTACAGGTTAAGGTCTTAACTCTTAGTCTGGCCTAATGGTTAAGGTCTTAACTCTTACTCTGGCCTAATAGCTAAGGTCTTAGACTCGTACTCTGGCCTAATAGCTAAGGTCTTAGACTCGTACTCTGGCCTAATAGCTAAGGTCTTAGACTCGTACTCTGGCCTAATGGTTAAGGTCTTAACTCTTACTCTGGCCTAATAGCTAAGGTCTTAACTCTTACTCTGGCCCAATAGCTAAGGTCTTAGACTCGTACTCTGGCCTAATGGTTAAGGTCTTAACTCTTACTCTGGCCTAATAGCTAAGGTCTTAGACTCGTACTATGGCCTACTGGTTAAGGTCTTAACTCTTAGACTGGCCTAATGATTAAGGTCTTAACTCTTACTCTGGGCTAATAGCTAAGGTCTTAGACTCTTACTCTGGCCTAATAGTTAAGGTCTTAGACTCGTACTATGGCCTAATGGTTAAGGTCTTAACACTTACTCTGGCCTAATAGCTAAGGTCTTAACTCTTACTCTGGCCTAATAGCTAAGGTCTTAGACTCGTGCTCTGGCCTAATGATTAAGGTTTTAACTCTTACTCTGCCCTACTGGTTAAGGTCTTAACTCTTACTCTGGCCTAATAGCTAAGGTCTTAGACTCGTACCCTGGCCTAATGGTTAAGGTCTTAACTCTTACTCTGGCCTAATAGCTAAGGTCTTAGAATCGTACTCTGGCCTAAAGGTTAAGGTCTTAACTCTTACTCTGGCCTAATAGCTAAGGTCTTAACTCCTACTCTGGCCTAATAGCTAAGGTCTTTGACTCGTACTCTGGCCTAATGGTTAAGGTCTTAACTCTTACTCTGGCCTAATAGCTAAGGTCTTAGACTCATACTCTGGCCTAATAGCTAATGTCTTAGACTCGTACTCTGCCCTAATGGTTAAGGTCTTAACTCTTACTCTGGCCTACAGGTAAATGTCTTAACTCTTACTCTGGCCTACTGGTTAAGGTCTTAACTCTTACTCTGGCCTAATAGCTAAGGTCTTAGACTCGTACTCCGGCCTACTGGTTAAGGTCTTAACTCGTACTCTGGCCTAATGGTTAAGGTCTTAACTCTTACTCTGGCCTAATAGCTAAGGTCTTAGACTTGTACTATGGCCTACTGGTTAAGGTCTTAACTCTTAGTCTGGCCTTATGGTTAAGGTCTTAACTCTTACTCTGGGCTAATAGCTAAGGTCTTAGACTCTTACTCTGGCCTAATAGCTAAGGTCTTAACTCTTACTCTGGCCTAATAGCTAAGGTCTTAGACTCGTACTCTGGCCTAATGGTTAAGGTCTCAACTTTTACTCTGGCCTACTGGTTAAGGTCTTAACTCTTACTCTTGCCTACTGGTTAAGGTCTTAAGTCTTACTCTGGCCTAATAGCTAAGGTCTTAGGCTCGTACTCTGGCCTAATGGTTAAGGTTTTAACTCTTACTCTGGCCTACTGGTTAAGGTCTTAACTTTTACTCTGGCCTGCTGGTTAAGGTCTTAACTCTTACTCTGGCCTAATAGCTAAGGTCTTAGACTTGTACTATGGCCTACAGGTTAAGGTCTTAACTCTTACTCTGCCCTACTGGTTTAAGTCTTAACTCTTACTCTGGCCTAATAGCTAAGGTCTTAGACTCGTACTTTGCCCTAATGGTTAAGGTCTTAACACTTACTCTGGCCTAATAGCTAAGGTCTTAGACTCGTGCTCTGACCTAATGATTAAGGTTTTAACTCTAACTCTGCCCTACTGGTTAAGGTCTTAACTCTTACTCTGGCCTAATAGCTAAGGTCTTAGACTCGTACTCTGGCCTAATGGTTAAGGTCTTAACTCTTACTCTGGCCTAATAGCTAAGGTCTTAGACTCATACTCTGGCCTAATGGTTAAGGTCTTAACTCTTACTCTGGCCTAATAGCTAAGGTCTTAGAATCGTACTCTGGCCTAAAGGTTAAGGTCTTAACTCTTACTCTGGCCTAATAGCTAAGGTCTTAATTCTTACTCTGGCCTAATAGCTAAGGTCTTAGACTCGTACTCTGGCCTAATGGTTAAGGTCTTAACTCTTACTCTGGCCTAATAGCTAAGGTCTTAACTCTTACTCTGGCCTAATAGCTAAGGTCTTTGACTCATACTCTGGCCTAATGGTTAAGGTCTTAACTCTTACTCTGGCCTAATAGCTAAGGTCTTAGACTCATACTCTGGCCTAATAGCTAAGGTCTTAGACTCGTACTCTGGCCTAATGGTTAAGGTCTTAACTCTTACTCTGGCCTACAGGTAAAGGTCTTAACTCTTACTCTGGCCTACTGGTTAAGGTCTTAACTCTTACTCTGGCCTAATAGCTAAGGTCTTAACTCTTACTCTGGCCTAATAGCTAAGGTCTTAACTCTTACTCTGGCCTAATAGCTAAGGTCTTAACTCTTACTCTGGCCTAATAGCTAAGGTCTTAGACTCGTACTATGGCCTAATGGTTAAGGTCTTAACTCTTACTCTGGCCTAATAGCTAAGGCCTTAGACTCGTACTCTGGCCTAAAGGTTAAGGTATAACTCTTACTCTGGCCTAATAGCTAAGGTCTTAACTCTTACTCTGGCCTAATAGCTAAGGTCTTAACTCTTACTCTGGCCTAATAGCTAAGGCCTTAGACTCGTACTCTGGCCTAAAGGTTAAGGTCTTAACTCTTACTCTGGCCTAATAGCTAAGGTCTTAACTCTTACTCTGGCCTTATAGCTAAGGTCTTAGACTTGTACTCTGGCCTAATGGTTAAGGTCTTAACTCTTACTCTGGCCTAATAGATAAGGTCTTAAATTCATAGTCTGGCCTAATGGTTAAGGTCTTAACTCTTACTCTGGCCTACAGGTAAAGGTCTGAACTCTTACTCTGGCCTACTGGTTAAGGTCTTAACTCTTACTCTGGCCTAATAGCTTAGGTCTTAGACTCGTACTCCGGCCTACTGGTTAAGGTCTTAACTCTTACTCTGGCCTAATAGCTAAGGTCTTAACTCTTACTCTCGCCTAATAGCTAAGGTCTTAACTCTTACTCTGGCCTAATAGCTAAGGTCTTAACTCTTACTCTGGCCTAATAGCTAAGGTCTTAGACTCGTACTATGGCCTAATGGTTAAGGTCTTAACTCTTACTCTGGCCTAATAGCTAAGGCCTTAGACTCGTACTCTGGCCTAAAGGTTAAGGTATAACTCTTACTCTGGCCTAATAGCTAAGGTCTTAACTCTTACTCTGGCCTAATAGCTAAGGTCTTAACTCTTACTCTGGCCTAATAGCTAAGGCCTTAGACTCGTACTCTGGCCTAAAGGTTAAGGTCTTAACTCTTACTCTGGCCGAATAGCTAAGGTCTTAACTCTTACTCTGGCCTAATAGCTAAGGTCTTAGACTCGTACTCTGGCCTAATGGTTAAGGTCTTAACTCTTACTCTGGCCTCATAGCTAAGGTCTTAAATTCATAGTCTGGCCTAATGGTTAAGGTCTTAACTCTTACTCTGGCCTAATAGCTAAGGTCTTAGACTCGTACTCTGGCCTGATAGCTAAGGTCTTAGACTCGTACTCTGGCCTAATGGTTAAGGTCTTAACTCTTACTCTGGCCTAATAGCTAAGGTCGTAGACTCGTACTCTGGCCTAATGGTTAAGGTCGTAACTCTTACTCTGGCCTACTGGTTAAGGTCTTAACCCTTACTCTGGCATAATAGCTAAGGTCTTAACTCTTACTCTGGCATAATAGCTAAGGTCTTAGACTCGTACTATGGCCTACAGGTTAAGGTCTTAACTCTTACTCTGGCCTAATAGCTAAGGTCTTATCTTTTAGTCTGGCCTAATAGCTAAGGTCTTAGACTCTTACTCTGGCCTAATAGCTAAGGTTTTAACTCTTACTCTGGCCTACTAGCTAAGGTCTTATCTTTTAGTCTGGCCTAATAGCTAAGGTCTTAAATCTTACTCTGACCTAATGGTTAAGGTCTTAACTCTTACTCTGGCCTAATAGCTAAGGTCTTAGACTCGTACTCTGGCTTAATGGTTAAGGTCTTAACTCTTACTCTGGCCTACTGGTTAAGGTCTTTACTCTTACTCTGGCCTGCTGGTTAAGGTCTTAACTCTTACTCTGGCCTAATAGCTAAGGTCTCAGACTAGTACTATGGCCTACAGGTTAAGGTCTTAACTCTTACTCTGGACTACTGGTTAAAGTCTTAACTCTTACTCTGGCCTAATATCTAAGGTCTTAGACTCGTACTATGGCCTAATGGTTAATGTCTTAACTCTTACTCTGGCCTAATAGCTAAGGTCTTAACTTTTACTCTGGCCTAATCGCTAAGGTCTTAGACTCGTACTCTGGCCTAATGGTTAAAGTCTTAACTCTTAATCTGGCCTAATAGCTAAGGTCTTAGACTCGTACTATGGCCTACTGGTTAAGGTCTTAACTCTTAGTCTGGCCTAATGGTTAAGGTCTTAACTCTTACTCTGGGCTAATAGCTAAGGTCTTAGACTCTTACTCTGGCCTAATAGCTAAGGTCTTAACTCTTACTCTGGCCTAATAGCTAAGGTCTTAGACTCGTACTCTGGCCTAATGGTTAAGGTTTTAACTCTTACTCTGGCCTAATAGCTAAGGTCTTAGACTCGTACTCTGGCCTGATAGCTAAGGTCTTAGACTCGTACTCTGGCCTAATGGTTAAGGTCTTAACTCTTCCTCTGGCCTAATAGCTAAGGTCGTAGACTCGTAATCTGGCCTAATGGTTAAGGTCTTAACTCTTACTCCGGCCTAATAGCTAAGGTCTTAGACTCATACTCTGGCATAATGTTTAAGGTCGTAACTCTTACTCTGGCCTACTGGTTAAGGTCTTAACCCTTACTCTGGCATAATAGCTAAGGTCTTAACTCTTACTCTGGCATAATAGCTAAGGTCTTAGACTCGTACTATGGCCTACAGGTTAAGGTCTTAACTCTTACTCTGGCCTACTGGTTAAGGTCTTAACTCTTACTCTGGCCTACTAGCTAAGGTCTTAGACTCATACTCTGGCCTAATGGTTAAGGTCTTAACTCTTACTCTGGCCTAATAGCTAAGGTCTTAACTCTTACTCTGGCCTAATGGTTAAGGTCTTAACTTTTACTCTGGCCTAATAGCTAAGGTCTTAGACTCTTACTCTGGCCTAATAGCTAAGGTTTTAACTCTTACTCTGGCCTAATAGCTAAGGTCTTAGACTCGTACTCTGGCCTAATGGTTAAGGTCTTAACTCGTACTCTGGCCTAATGGTTAAGGTCTTAACTCTTACTCTGGCCTAATAGCTAAGGTCTTAGACTCGTACTATGGCCTACTGGTTAAGGTCTTAACTCTTAGTCTGGCCTTATGGTTAAGGTCTTAACTCTTACTCTGGGCTAATAGCTAAGGTCTTAGACTCTTACTCTGGCCTAATAGCTAAGGTCTTAACTCTTACTCTGGCCTAATAGCTAAGGTCTTAGACTCGTACTCTGGCCTAATGGTTAAGGTCTCAACTTTTACTCTGGCCTACTGGTTAAGGTCTTAACTCTTACTCTGGCCTACTGGTTAAGGTCTTAAGTCTTACTCTGGCCTAATAGCTAAGGTCTTAGGCTCGTACTCTGGCCTAATGGTTAAGGTTTTAACTCTTACTCTGGCCTACTGGTTAAGGTCTTAACTTTTACTCTGGCCTGCTGGTTAAGGTCTTAACTCTTACTCTGGCCTAATAGCTAAGGTCTTAGACTTGTACTATGGCCTACAGGTTAAGGTCTTAACTCTTACTCTGCCCTACTGGTTTAAGTCTTAACTCTTACTCTGGCCTAATAGCTAAGGTCTTAGACTCGTATACTGGCCTAATGGTTAAGGTCTTAACTCTTACTCTGGCCTACTGGTTAAGGTCTTAACTCTTACTCTGGCCTACTGGTTAAGGTCTTAACTCTTACTCTGGCCTAATAGCTAAGGTCTTCGGCTCGTACTCTGGCCTAATGGTTAAGGTCTTAACTCCTACTCTGGCCTAATAGCTAAGGTCTTAACTTTTAGTCTGGCCTAATAGCTAAGGTCTTAGACTTGTACTATGGCCTACAGGTTAAGGTCTTAACTCTTAGTCTGGCCTAATGGTTAAGGTCTTAACTCTTACTCTGGCCTAATAGCTAAGGTCTTAGACTCGTACTCTGGCCTAATAGCTAAGGTCTTAGACTCGTACTCTGGCCTAATAGCTAAGGTCTTAGACTCGTACTCTGGCCTAATGGTTAAGGTCTTAACTCTTACTCTGGCCTAATAGCTAAGGTCTTAACTCTTACTCTGGCCCAATAGCTAAGGTCTTAGACTCGTACTCTGGCCTAATGGTTAAGGTCTTAACTCTTACTCTGGCCTAATAGCTAAGGTCTTAGACTCGTACTTTGCCCTAATGGTTAAGGTCTTAACACTTACTCTGGCCTAATAGCTAAGGTCTTAGACTCGTGCTCTGACCTAATGATTAAGGTTTTAACTCTAACTCTGCCCTACTGGTTAAGGTCTTAACTCTTACTCTGGCCTAATAGCTAAGGTCTTAGACTCGTACTCTGGCCTAATGGTTAAGGTCTTAACTCTTACTCTGGCCTAATAGCTAAGGTCTTAGACTCGTACTCTGGCCTAATGGTTAAGGTCTTAACTCTTACTCTGGCCTAATAGCTAAGGTCTTAGAATCGTACTCTGGCCTAAAGGTTAAGGTCTTAACTCTTACTCTGGCCTAATAGCTAAGGTCTTAATTCTTACTCTGGCCTAATAGCTAAGGTCTTAGACTCGTACTCTGGCCTAATGGTTAAGGTCTTAACTCTTACTCTGGCCTAATAGCTAAGGTCTTAACTCTTACTCTGGCCTAATAGCTAAGGTCTTTGACTCATACTCTGGCCTAATGGTTAAGGTCTTAACTCTTACTCTGGCCTAATAGCTAAGGTCTTAGACTCATACTCTGGCCTAATAGCTAAGGTCTTAGACTCGTACTCTGGCCTAATGGTTAAGGTCTTAACTCTTACTCTGGCCTACAGGTAAAGGTCTTAACTCTTACTCTGGCCTACTGGTTAAGGTCTTAACTCTTACTCTGGCCTAATAGCTAAGGTCTTAGACGCGTACTCCGGCCTACTGGTTAAGGTCTTAACTCTTACTCTGGCCTAATAGCTAAGGTCTTAACTCTTACTCTGGCCTAATAGCTAAGGTCTTAACTCTTACTCTGGCCTAATAGCTAAGGTCTTAACTCTTACTCTGGCCTAATAGCTAAGGTCTTAGACTCGTACTATGGCCTAATGGTTAAGGTCTTAACTCTTACTCTGGCCTAATAGCTAAGGCCTTAGACTCGTACTCTGGCCTAAAGGTTAAGGTATAACTCTTACTCTGGCCTAATAGCTAAGGTCTTAACTCTTACTCTGGCCTAATAGCTAAGGTCTTAACTCTTACTCTGGCCTAATAGCTAAGGCCTTAGACTCGTACTCTGGCCTAAAGGTTAAGGTCTTAACTCTTACTCTGGCCTAATAGCTAAGGTCTTAACTCTTACTCTGGCCTAATAGCTAAGGTCTTAGACTTGTACTCTGGCCTAATGGTTAAGGTCTTAACTCTTACTCTGGCCTAATAGCTAAGGTCTTAAATTCATAGTCTGGCCTAATGGTTAAGGTCTTAACTCTTACTCTGGCCTACAGGTAAAGGTCTTAACTCTTACTCTGGCCTACTGGTTAAGGTCTTAACTCTTACTCTGGCCTAATAGCTTAGGTCTTAGACTCGTACTCCGGCCTACTGGTTAAGGTCTTAACTCTTACTCTGGCCTAATAGCTAAGGTCTTAACTCTTACTCTCGCCTAATAGCTAAGGTCTTAACTCTTACTCTGGCCTAATAGCTAAGGTCTTAACTCTTACTCTGGCCTAATAGCTAAGGTCTTAGACTCGTACTATGGCCTAATGGTTAAGGTCTTAACTCTTACTCTGGGCTAATAGCTAAGGTCTTAGACTCTTACTCTGGCCTAATAGTTAAGGTCTTAGACTCGTACTATGGCCTAATGGTTAAGGTCTTAACTCTTACTCTGGCCTAATAGCTAAGGTCTTAACTCTCATCTGGCCTAATAGCTAAGGTCTTAGACTCGTGCTCTGGCCTAATGATTAAGGTTTTAACTCTTACTCTGCCCTACTGGTTAAGGTCTTAACTCTTACTCTGGCCTAATAGCTAAGGTCTTAGACTCGTACCCTGGCCTAATGGTTAAGGTCTTAACTCTTACTCTGGCCTAATAGCTAAGGTCTTAGAATCGTACTCTGGCCTAAAGGTTAAGGTCTTAACTCTTACTCTGGCCTAATAGCTAAGGTCTTAACTCCTACTCTGGCCTAATAGCTAAGGTCTTTGACTCGTACTCTGGCCTAATGGTTAAGGTCTTAACTCTTACTCTGGCCTAATAGCTAAGGTCTTAGACTCATACTCTGGCCTAATAGCTAAGGTCTTAGACTCATACTCTGCCCTAATGGTTAAGGTCTTAACTCTTACTCTGGCCTACAGGTAAATGTCTTAACTCTTACTCTGGCCTACTGGTTAAGGTCTTAACTCTTACTCTGGCCTAATAGCTAAGGTCTTAGACTCGTACTCCGGCCTACTGGTTAAGGTCTTAACTCGTACTCTGGCCTAATGGTTAAGGTCTTAACTCTTACTCTGGCCTAATAGCTAAGGTCTTAGACTCGTACTATGGCCTACTGGTTAAGGTCTTAACTCTTAGTCTGGCCTTATGGTTAAGGTCTTAACTCTTACTCTGGGCTAATAGCTAAGGTCTTAGACTCTTACTCTGGCCTAATAGCTAAGGTCTTAACTCTTACTCTGGCCTAATAGCTAAGGTCTTAGACTCGTACTCTGGCCTAATGGTTAAGGTCTCAACTTTTACTCTGGCCTACTGATTAAGGTCTTAACTCTTACTCTGGCCTACTGGTTAAGGTCTTAAGTCTTACTCTGGCCTAATAGCTAAGGTCTTAGGCTCGTACTCTGGCCTAATGGTTAAGGTTTTAACTCTTACTCTGGCCTACTGGTTAAGGTCTTAACTTTTACTCTGGCCTGCTGGTTAAGGTCTTAACTCTTACTCTGGCCTAATAGCTAAGGTCTTAGACTTGTACTATGGCCTACAGGTTAAGGTCTTAACTCTTACTCTGCCCTACTGGTTTAAGTCTTAACTCTTACTCTGGCCTAATAGCTAAGGTCTTAGACTCGTACTATGGCCTAATGGTTAAGGTCTTAACTCTTACTCTGGCCTACTGGTTAAGGTCTTAACTCTTACTCTGGCCTAATAGCTAAGGTCTTAGACTCGTATACTGGCCTAATGGTTAAGGTCTTAACTCTTACTCTGGCCTACTGGTTAAGGTCTTAACTCTTACTCTGGCCTACTGGTTAAGGTCTTAACTCTTACTCTGGCCTAATAGCTAAGGTCTTCGGCTCGTACTCTGGCCTAATGGTTAAGGTCTTAACTCCTACTCTGGCCTAATAGCTAAGGTCTTAACTTTTAGTTTGGCCTAATAGCTAAGGTCTTAGACTTGTACTATGGCCTACAGGTTAAGGTCTTAACTCTTAGTCTGGCCTAATGGTTAAGGTCTTAACTCTTACTCTGGCCTAATAGCTAAGGTCTTAGACTCGTACTTTGGCCTAATAGCTAAGGTCTTAGACTCGTACTCTGGCCTAATAGCTAAGGTCTTAGACTCGTACTCTGGCCTAATGGTTAAGGTCTTCACTCTTACTCTGGCCTAATAGCTAAGGTCGTAGACTCGTACTCTGGCCTAATGGTTAAGGTCTTAACTCTTACTCTGGCCTAATAGCTAAGGTCTTAGACTCATACTCTGGCATAATGTTTAAGGTCGTAACTCTTACTCTGGCCTACTGGTTAAGGTCTTAACCCTTACTCTGGCATAATAGCTAAGGTCTTAACTCTTACTCTGGCATAATAGCTAAGGTACTAATAGCTAAGGTACTATGGCCTACAGGTTAAGGTCTTAACTCTTACTCTGGCCTACTGGTTAAGGTCTTAACTCTTACTCTGGCCTACTAGCTAAGGTCTTAGACTCATACTCTGGCCTAATGGTTAAGGTCTTAACTCTTACTCTGGCCTAATAGCTAAGGTCTTAACTCTTACTCTGGCCTAATGGTTAAGGTCTTAACTTTTACTCTGGCCTAATAGCTAAGGTCTTAGACTCTTACTCTGGCCTAATAGCTAAGGTTTTAACTCTTACTCTGGCCTAATAGCTAAGGTCTTAGACTCGTACTCTGGCCTAATGGTTAAGGTCTTAACTCGTACTCTGGCCTAATGGTTAAGGTCTTAACTCTTACTCTGGCCTACTGGTAAAGGTCTTAACTCTTACTCTGGCCTAATAGCTAAGGTCTTCGGCTCGTACTCTGGCCTAATGGTTAAGGTCTTAACTCCTACTCTGGCCTAATAGCTAAGGTCTTAACTTTTAGTCTGGCCTAATAGCTAAGGTCTTAGACTTGTACTATGGCCTACAGGTTAAGGTCTTAACTCTTAGTCTGGCCTAATGGTTAAGGTCTTAACTCTTACTCTGGCCTAATAGCTAAGGTCTTAGACTCGTACTCTGGCCTAATAGCTAAGGTCTTAGACTCGTACTCTGGCCTAATGGTTAAGGTCTTAACTCTTACTCTGGCCTAATAGCTAAGGTCTTAACTCTTACTCTGGCCCAATAGCTAAGGTCTTAGACTCATACTCTGGCCTAATGGTTAAGGTCTTAACTCTTACTCTGGCCTAATAGCTAAGGTCTTAGACTCGTACTATGGCCTACTGGTTAAGGTCTTAACTCTTAGACTGGCCTAATGATTAAGGTCTTAACTCTTACTCTGGGCTAATAGCTAAGGTCTTAGACTCTTACTCTGGCCTAATAGTTAAGGTCTTAGACTCGTACTATGGCCTAATGGTTAAGGTCTTAACTCTTACTCTGGCCTAATAGCTAAGGTCTTAACTCTTACTCTGGCCTAATAGCTAAGGTCTTAGACTCGTGCTCTGGCCTAATGATTAAGGTGTTAACTCTTACTCTGCCCTACTGGTTAAGGTCTTAACTCTTACTCTGGCCTAATAGCTAAGGTCTTAGACTCGTACCCTGGCCTAATGGTTAAGGTCTTAACTCTTACTCTGGCCTAATAGCTAAGGTCTTAGAATCGTACTCTGGCCTAAAGGTTAAGGTCTTAACTCTTACTCTGGCCTAATAGCTAAGGTCTTAACTCCTACTCTGGCCTAATAGCTAAGGTCTTTGACTCGTACTCTGGCCTAATGGTTAAGGTCTTAACTCTTACTCTGGCCTAATAGCTAAGGTCTTAGACTCATACTCTGGCCTAATAGCTAAGGTCTTAGACTCGTACTCTGCCCTAATGGTTAAGGTCTTAACTCTTACTCTGGCCTACAGGTAAATGTCTTAACTCTTACTCTGGCCTACTGGTTAAGGTCTTAACTCTTACTCTGGCCTAATAGCTAAGGTCTTAGACTCGTACTCCAGCCTACTGGTTAAGGTCTTAACTCGTACTCTGGCCTAATGGTTAAGGTCTTAACTCTTACTCTGGCCTAATAGCTAAGGTCTTAGACTCGTACTATGGCCTACTGGTTAAGGTCTTAACTCTTAGTCTGGCCTTATGGTTAAGGTCTTAACTCTTACTCTGGGCTAATAGCTAAGGTCTTAGACTCTTACTCTGGCCTAATAGCTAAGGTCTTAACTCTTACTCTGGCCTAATAGCTAAGGTCTTAGACTCGTACTCTGGCCTAATGGTTAAGGTCTCAACTTTTACTCTGGCCTACTGGTTAAGGTCTTAACTCTTACTCTGGCCTACTGGTTAAGGTCTTAAGTCTTACTCTGGCCTAATAGCTAAGGTCTTAGGCTCGTACTCTGGCCTAATGGTTAAGGTTTTAACTCTTACTCTGGCCTACTGGTTAAGGTCTTAACTTTTACTCTGGCCTGCTGGTTAAGGTCTTAACTCTTACTCTGGCCTAATAGCTAAGGTCTTAGACTTGTACTATGGCCTACAGGTTAAGGTCTTAACTCTTACTCTGCCCTACTGGTTTAAGTCTTAACTCTTACTCTGGCCTAATAGCTAAGGTCTTAGACTCGTACTATGGCCTAATGGTTAAGGTCTTAACTCTTACTCTGGCCTACTGGTTAAGGTCTTAACTCTTACTCTGGCCTAATAGCTAAGGTCTTAGACTCGTATACTGGCCTAATGGTTAAGGTCTTAACTCTTACTCTGGCCTACTGGTTAAGGTCTTAACTCTTACTCTGGCCTACTGGTTAAGGTCTTAACTCTTACTCTGGCCTAATAGCTAAGGTCTTCGGCTCGTACTCTGGCCTAATGGTTAAGGTCTTAACTCCTACTCTGGCCTAATAGCTAAGGTCTTAACTTTTAGTTTGGCCTAATAGCTAAGGTCTTAGACTTGTTCTATGGCCTACAGGTTAAGGTCTTAACTCTTAGTCTGGCCTAATGGTTAAGGTCTTAACTCTTACTCTGGACTAATAGCTAAGGTCTTAGACTCGTACTCTGGCCTAATAGCTAAGGTCTTAGACTCGTACTCTGGCCTAATAGCTAAGGTCTTAGACTCGTACTCTGGCCTAATGGTTAAGGTCTTAACTCTTACTCTGGCCTAATAGCTAAGGTCTTAACTCTTACTCTGGCCCAATAGCTAAGGTCTTAGACTCGTACTCTGGCCTAATGGTTAAGGTCTTAACTCTTACTCTGGCCTAATAGCTAAGGTCTTAGACTCGTACTATGGCCTACTGGTTAAGGTCTTAACTCTTAGACTGGCCTAATGATTAAGGTCTTAACTCTTACTCTGGGCTAATAGCTAAGGTCTTAGACTCTTACTCTGGCCTAATAGTTAAGGTCTTAGACTCGTACTATGGCCTAATGGTTAAGGTCTTAACTCTTACTCTGGCCTAATAGCTAAGGTCTTAACTCTTACTCTGGCCTAATAGCTAAGGTCTTAGACTCGTGCTCTGGCCTAATGATTAAGGTTTTAACTCTTACTCTGCCCTACTGGTTAAGGTCTTAACTCTTACTCTGGCCTAATAGCTAAGGTCTTAGACTCGTACCCTGGCCTAATGGTTAAGGTCTTAACTCTTACTCTGGCCTAATAGCTAAGGTCTTAGAATCGTACTCTGGCCTAAAGGTTAAGGTCTTAACTCTTACTCTGGCCTAATAGCTAAGGTCTTAACTCCTACTCTGGCCTAATAGCTAAGGTCTTTGACTCGTACTCTGGCCTAATGGTTAAGGTCTTAACTCTTACTCTGGCCTAATAGCTAAGGTCTTAGACTCATACTCTGGCCTAATAGCTAAGGTCTTAGACTCGTACTCTGCCCTAATGGTTAAGGTCTTAACTCTTACTCTGGCCTACAGGTAAATGTCTTAACTCTTACTCTGGCCTACTGGTTAAGGTCTTAACTCTTACTCTTGCCTAATAGCTAAGGTCTTAGACTCGTACTCCGGCCTACTGGTTAAGGTCTTAACTCTTACTCTGGCCTAATAGCTAAGGTCTTAACTCTTACTCTGGCCTAATAGCTAAGGTCTTAGACTCGTACTATGGCCTAATGGTTAAGGTCTTAACTCTTACTCTGGCCTAATAGCTAAGGTCTTAACTTTTACTTTGGCCTAATAGCTAAGGTCTTAGACTCTTACTCTGGCCTAATGGTTAAGGTCTTAACTCTTACTCTGGCCTAATAGCTAAGGTCTTAGACTCGTACTCTGGCCTAATGGTTAAGATATTAACTCTTACTCTGGCCTACCTGTTAAGGTCTTAACACTTACTCTGAACTAATAGCTAAGGTCTTAGACTTGTACTCTGGCTTAATGGTTAAGGTCTTAACTCTTACTCTGGCCTAATATCTAAGGTCTTAGACTCGTACTCTGGCCTAATGGTTAAGGTCTTAACACTTACTGTGGCCTAATAGCTAAGGTCTTAACTCTTACTCTGGCCTAATAGCTAAGACCTTAGACTCGTACTCTGGCCTAAAGGTTAAGGTCTTAACTCTTACTCTGGCCTAATAGCTAAGGTCTTAACTCTTACTCTGGCCTAATAGCTAAGGTCTTGGACTCGTACTCTGGCCTAATGGTTAAGGTCTTAACTCTTACTCTGGCCTAATAGCTAAGGTCTTAAATTCATACTCTGGCCTAATGGTTAAGGTCTCAACTCTTACTCTGGCCTAATAGCTAAGGTTTTTACTCTTACTCTGGCCTAATAGCTAAGGTCTTAGACTCGTACTCTGGCCTAATGGTTAAGGTCTTAACTCTTAGTCTGTCCTAATAGTTAAGGTCTTAACTCTTACTCTGGCCTATTAGCTAAGGTCTTAGACCCGTACTCTGGCCTAATGGTTAAGGTTTTAACTCTTACTCTGGCCTAATAGCTAAGGTCTTAGACTCGTACTCTGGCCTGATAGCTAAGGTCTTAGACTCGTACTCTGGCCTAATGGTTAAGGTCTTAACTCTTACTCTGGCATAATAGCTAAGGTCGTAGACTCGTACTCTGGCCTAATGGTTAAGGTCTTAACTCTTACTCTGGCCTAATAGCTAAGGTCTTAGACTCATACTCTGGCATAATGGTTAAGGTCGTAACTCTTACTCTGGCCTACTGGTTAAGGTCTTAACCCTTGCTCTGGCATAATAGCTAAGGTCTTAACTCTTACTCTGGCATAATAGCTAAGGTCTTAGACTCGTACTATGGCCTACAGGTTAAGGCATTAACTCTTACTCTGGCCTACTGGTTAAGGTCTTAACTCTTACTCTGGCCTACTAGCTAAGGTCTTAGACTCATACTCTGGCCTAATGGTTAAGGTCTTAACTCTTACTCTGGCCTAATAGCTAAGGTCTTAACTCTTACTCTGGCCTAATGGTTAAGGTCTTAACTTTTACTCTGGCCTAATAGCTAAGGTCTTAGACTCTTACTCTGGCCTAATAGCTAAGGTTTTAACTCTTACTCTGGCCTAATAGCTAAGGTCTTAGACTCGTACTCTGGCCTAATGGTTAAGGTCTTAACTCGTACTCTGGCCTAATGGTTAAGGTCTTAACTCTTACTCTGGCCTAATAGCTAAGGTCTTAGACTCGTACTATGGCCTACTGGTTAAGGTCTTAACTCTTAGTCTGGCCTTATGGTTAAGGTCTTAACTCTTACTCTGGGCTAATAGCTAAGGTCTTAGACTCTTACTCTGGCCTAATAGCTAAGGTCTTAACTCTTACTCTGGCCTAATAGCTAAGGTCTTAGACTCGTACTCTGGCCTAATGGTTAAGGTCTCAACTTTTACTCTGGCCTACTGGTTAAGGTCTTAACTCTTACTCTGGCCTACTGGTTAAGGTCTTAAGTCTTACTCTGGCCTAATAGCTAAGGTCTTAGGCTCGTACTCTGGCCTAATGGTTACGGTTTTAACTCTTACTCCGGCCTACTGGTTAAGGTCTTAACTTTTACTCTGGCCTGCTGGTTAAGGTCTTAACTCTTACTCTGGCCTAATAGCTAAGGTCTTAGACTTGTACTATGGCCTACAGGTTAAGGTCTTAACTCTTACTCTGCCCTACTGGTTTAAGTCTTAACTCTTACTCTGGCCTAATAGCTAAGGTCTTAGACTCATACTATGGCCTAATGGTTAAGGTCTTAACTCTTACTCTGGCCTGCTGGTTAAGGTCTTAACTCTTACTCTGGCCTAATAGCTAAGGTCTTAGGCTCGTACTCTAGCCTAATGGTTAAGGTCTTAACTCTTACTCTGGCCTACTGGTTAAGGTCTTAACTTTTACTCTGGCCTGCTGGTTAAGGTCTTAACTCTTACTCTGGCCTAATAGCTAAGGTCTTAGACTTGTACTATGGCCTACAGGTTAAGGTCTTAACTCTTACTCTGGCCTTCTGGGTTAAGTCTTAACTCTTACTCTGGCCTAATAGCCTAGGTCTTAGACTCGTACTATGGCCTAATGGTAAAGGTCTTAACTCTTACTCTGGCCTAATAGCTAAGGTCTTAACTCTTAGTCTGGCCTAATAGCTAAGGTCTTAGACTCGTACTCTGGCCTCATGGTTAAGGTCTTAACTCTTACTCTGGCCTAATAGCTAAGGTCTTAGACTCGTACTATGGCCTACTGGTTAAGGTCTTAACTCTTAGTCTGGCCTAATGGTTAAGGTCTTAACTCTTACTCTGGGCTAATAGCTAAGGTCTTAGACTCTTACTCTGGCCTAATAGCTAAGGTCTTAACTCTTACTCTGGCCTAATAGCTAAGGTCTTAGACTCGTATACTGGCCTAATGGTTAAGGTCTTAACTCTTACTCTGGCCTACTGGTTAAGGTCTTAACTCTTACTCTGGCCTACTGGTTAAGGTCTTAACTCTTACTCTGGCCTAATAGCTAAGGTCTTCGGCTCGTACTCTGGCCTAATGGTTAAGGTCTTAACTCCTACTCTGGCCTAATAGCTAAGGTCTTAACTTTTAGTCTGGCCTAATAGCTAAGGTCTTAGACTTGTACTATGGCCTACAGGTTAAGGTCTTAACTCTTAGTCTGGCCTAATGGTTAAGGTCTTAACTCTTACTCTGGCCTAATAGCTAAGGTCTTAGACTCGTACTCTGGCCTAATAGCTAAGGTCTTAGACTCGTACTCTGGCCTAATAGCTAAGGTCTTAGACTCGTACTCTGGCCTAATGGTTAAGGTCTTAACTCTTACTCTGGCCAAATAGCTAAGGTATTAACTCTTACTCTGGCCCAATAGCTAAGGTCTTAGACTCGTACTCTGGCCTAATGGTTAAGGTCTTAACTCTTACTCTGGCCTAATAGCTAAGGTCTTAGACTTGTACTATGGCCTACAGGTTAAGGTCTTAACTCTTACTCTGCCCTACTGGTTTAAGTCTTAACTCTTACTCTGGCCTAATAGCTAAGGTCCTAGACTCATACTATGGCCTAATGGTTAAGGTCTTAACTCTTACTCTGGCCTGCTGGTTAAGGTCTTAACTCTTACTCTGGCCTAATAGCTAAGGTCTTAGGCTCGTACTCTAGCCTAATGGTTAAGGTCTTAACTCTTACTCTGGCCTACTGGTTAAGGTCTTAACTTTTACTCTGGCCTGCTGGTTAAGGTCTTAACTCTTACTCTGGCCTAATAGCTAAGGTCTTAGACTTGTACTATGGCCTACAGGTTAAGGTCTTAACTCTTACTCTGGCCTTCTGGGTTAAGTCTTAACTCTTACTCTGGCCTAATAGCCTAGGTCTTAGACTCGTACTATGGCCTAATGGTAAAGGTCTTAACTCTTACTCTGGCCTAATAGCTAAGGTCTTAACTCTTAGTCTGGCCTAATAGCTAAGGTCTTAGACTCGTACTCTGGCCTCATGGTTAAGGTCTTAACTCTTACTCTGGCCTAATAGCTAAGGTCTTAGACTCGTACTATGGCCTACTGGTTAAGGTCTTAACTCTTAGTCTGGCCTAATGGTTAAGGTCTTAACTCTTACTCTGGGCTAATAGCTAAGGTCTTAGACTCTTACTCTGGCCTAATAGCTAAGGTCTTAACTCTTACTCTGGCCTAATAGCTAAGGTCTTAGACTCGTATTCTGGCCTAATGGTTAAGGTCTTAACTTTTACTCTGGCCTACTGGTTAAGGTCTTAACTCTTACTCTGGCCTACTGGTTAAGGTCTTAACTCTTACTCTGGCCTAATAGCTAAGGTCTTAGACTCGTATACTGGCCTAATGGTTAAGGTCTTAACTCTTACTCTGGCCTACTGGTTAAGGTCTTAACTCTTACTCTGGCCTACTGGTTAAGGTCTTAACTCTTACTCTGGCCTAATAGCTAATGTCTTCGGCTCGTACTCTGGCCTAATGGTTAAGGTCTTAACTCCTACTCTGGCCTAATAGCTAAGGTCTTAACTTTTAGTCTGGCCTAATAGCTAAGGTCTTAGACTTGTACTATGGCCTACAGGTTAAGGTCTTAACTCTTAGTCTGGCCTAATGGTTAAGGTCTTAACTCTTACTCTGGCCTAATAGCTAAGGTCTTAGACTCGTACTCTGGCCTAATAGCTAAGGTATTAGACTCGTACTCTGGCCTAATAGCTAAGGTCTTAGACTCGTACTCTGGCCTAATGGTTAAGGTCTTAACTCTTACTCTGGCCTAATAGCTAAGGTCTTAACTCTTACTCTGGCCCAATAGCTAAGGTCTTAGACTCGTACTCTGGCCTAATGGTTAAGGTCTTAACTCTTACTCTGGCCTAATAGCTAAGGTCTTAGACTCGTACTATGGCCTACTGGTTAAGGTCTTAACTCTTAGACTGGCCTAAAGATTAAGGCCTTAACTCTTACTCTGGGCTAATAGCTAAGGTCTTAGACTCTTACTCTGGCCTAATAGTTAAGGTCTTAGACTCGTACTATGGCCTAATGGTTAAGGTCTTAACTCTTACTCTGGCCTAATAGCTAAGGTCTTAACTCTTACTCTGGCCTAATAGCTAAGGTCTTAGACTCGTGCTCTGGCCTAATGATTAAGGTTTTAACTCTTACTGTGCCCTACTGGTTAAGGTCTTAACTCTTACTCTGGCCTAATAGCTAAGGTCTTAGACTCGTACCCTGGCCTAATGGTTAAGGTCTTAACTCTTACTCTGGCCTAATAGCTAAGGTCTTAGAATCGTACTCTGGCCTAAAGGTTAAGGTCTTAACTCTTACTCTGGCCTAATAGCTAAGGTCTTAACTCCTACTCTGGCCTAATAGCTAAGGTCTTTGACTCTTACTCTGGCCTAATGGTTAAGGTCTTAACTCTTACTCTGGCCTAATAGCTAAGGTCTTAGACTCATACTCTGGCCTAATAGCTAAGGTCTTAGACTCGTACTCTGCCCTAATGGTTAAGGTCTTAACTCTTACTCTGGCCTACAGGTAAATGTCTTAACTCTTACTCTGGCCTACTGGTTAAGGTCTTAACTCTTACTCTGGCCTAATAGCTAAGGTCTTAGACTCGTACTCCGGCCTACTGGTTAAGGTCTTAACTCTTACTCTGGCCTAATAGCTAAGGTCTTAACTCTTACTCTGGCCTAATAGCTAAGGTCTTAGACTCGTACTATGGCCTAATGGTTAAGGTCTTAACTCTTACTCTGGCCTAATAGCTAAGGTCTTAACTTTTACTTTGGCCTAATAGCTAAGGTCTTAGACTCTTACTCTGGCCTAATGGTTAAGGTCTTAACTCTTACTCTGGCCTAATAGCTAAGGTCTTAGACTCGTACTCTGGCCTAATGGTTAAGATATTAACTCTTACTCTGGCCTACCTGTTAAGGTCTTAACACTTACTCTGAACTAATAGCTAAGGTCTTAGACTCGTACTCTGGCTTAATGGTTAAGGTCTTAACTCTTACTCTGGCCTAATATGTAAGGTCTTAGACTCGTACTCTGGCCTAATGGTTAAGGTCTTAACACTTACTGTGGCCTAATAGCTAAGGTCTTAACTCTTACTCTGGCCTAATAGCTAAGACCTTAGACTCGTACTCTGGCCTAAAGGTTAAGGTCTTAACTCTTACTCTGGCCTAATAGCTAAGGTCTTAACTCTTACTCTGGCCTAATAGCTAAGGTCTTGGACTCGTACTCTGGCCTAATGGTTAAGGTCTTAACTCTTACTCTGGCCTAATAGCTAAGGTCTTAAATTCATACTCTGGCCTAATGGTTAAGGTCTCAACTCTTACTCTGGCCTAATAGCTAAGGTTTTTACTCTTACTCTGGCCTAATAGCTAAGGTCTTAGACTCGTACTCTGGCCTAATGATTAAGGTCTTAACTCTTAGTCTGTCCTAATAGTTAAGGTCTTAACTCTTACTCTGGCCTATTAGCTAAGGTCTTAGACCCGTACTCTGGCCTAATGGTTAAGGTTTTAACTCTTACTCTGGCCTAATAGCTAAGGTCTTAGACTCGTACTCTGGCCTGATAGCTAAGGTCTTAGACTCGTACTCTGGCCTAATGGTTAAGGTCTTAACTCTTACTCTGGCCTAATAGCTAAGGTCGTAGACTCGTACTCTGGCCTAATGGTTAAGGTCTTAACTCTTACTCTGGCCTAATAGCTAAGGTCTTAGACTCATACTCTGGCATAATGGTTAAGGTCGTAACTCTTACTCTGGCCTACTGGTTAAGGTCTTAACCCTTACTCTGGCATAATAGCTAAGGTCTTAACTCTTACTCTGGCATAATAGCTAAGGTCTTAGACTCGTACTATGGCCTACAGGTTAAGGCATTAACTCTTACTCTGGCCTACTGGTTAAGGTCTTAACTCTTACTCTGGCCTACTAGCTAAGGTCTTAGACTCATACTCTGGCCTAATGGTTAAGGTCTTAACTCTTACTCTGGCCTAATAGCTAAGGTCTTAACTCTTACTCTGGCCTAATGGTTAAGGTCTTAACTTTTACTCTGGCCTAATAGCTAAGGTCTTAGACTCTTACTCTGGCCTAATAGCTAAGGTTTTAACTCTTACTCTGGCCTAATAGCTAAGGTCTTAGACTCGTACTCTGGCCTAATGGTTAAGGTCTTAACTCGTACTCTGGCCTAATGGTTAAGGTCTTAACTCTTACTCTGGCCTAATAGCTAAGGTCTTAGACTCGTACTATGGCCTACTGGTTAAGGTCTTAACTCTTAGTCTGGCCTTATGGTTAAGGTCTTAACTCTTACTCTGGGCTAATAGCTAAGGTCTTAGACTCTTACTCTGGCCTAATAGCTAAGGTCTTAACTCTTACTCTGGCCTAATAGCTAAGGTCTTAGACTCGTACTCTGGCCTAATGGTTAAGGTCTCAACTTTTACTCTGGCCTACTGGTTAAGGTCTTAACTCTTACTCTGGCCTACTGGTTAAGGTCTTAAGTCTTACTCTGCCTAATAGCTAAGGTCTTAGGCTCGTACTCTGGCCTAATGGTTACGGTTTTAACTCTTACTCCGGCCTACTGGTTAAGGTCTTAACTTTTACTCTGGCCTGCTGGTTAAGGTCTTAACTCTTACTCTGGCCTAATAGCTAAGGTCTTAGACTTGTACTATGGCCTACAGGTTAAGGTCTTAACTCTTACTCTGCCCTACTGGTTTAAGTCTTAACTCTTACTCTGGCCTAATAGCTAAGGTCTTAGACTCATACTATGGCCTAATGGTTAAGGTCTTAACTCTTACTCTGGCCTGCTGGTTAAGGTCTTAACTCTTACTCTGGCCTAATAGCTAAGGTCTTAGGCTCGTACTCTAGCCTAATGGTTAAGGTCTTAACTCTTACTCTGGCCTACTGGTTAAGGTCTTAACTTTTACTCTGGCCTGCTGTTTTTTTATTTTTTTATTTTTTTTTTTTGTTGTAAGACATTTATTATGAACAAATGAAATAGATGATGCACACTGCGTCACGCCAACAACCCGGAGGCAGGCCGCTATCAGGTAGGTTATACAAAGATTACATAAAAATATCTCAGAGGCCATCATCCGGCCGGGTTGATCATTCAGAGGTAAACTTAAGATACAATAAAATCTTCAGTGTTTACAGTGCATCTCTAGCGAGTAAACGGTCTTACTTTTCTTTCAGTGCTGCTGACAATTGAAAGATAGCGAAAATCAATGAAGCCGCCCCCGAGTAAGCAGCAGTCAACCACCCGCTGCAGCAGCCTATAAAAAGGATGTGTCTGTCAGCACCATGTTTCTCCCAACAGGACCCCCCAACAAGCTAAACCAGAAACGTCAAACATAGGTGCAAGTACTTGGAAACAGCATCTATACCACACTCCAGTTCACAAAGGGGTCGCGCGGGCCCGCCACAGGTTGTCCAGATAGAGGGCCAGCCATGTTCAGGGCGGGCACGGAAAGGCATCTTGGCTGTGTACGAATTAGCGAAGGACGTATGGGGTGGGGGGGAGGGGGTAAGGGGCAGTGAATTGTCCACAGGAGGACCAGTAGGACGGGGGGGGGCAGGGGACTCCATCCGGGTCAGTGGAGGCAGTAAACGCAAAACTTACGTCTGGGCAGTTCCTGTCAGTGTAAGCGCGGGACAGCGGGACCCCTATCATTAACCTACGCAGCGCGCACCTTTAGCCCATGTCGTCTGAAATACTCGTAGCACGTGAGGTACCTGTGGAGTCAGGGGCCGTGCGTTCTGTAGTCCACTGTACAAACGGGCCCCATATGTCAGTGGGTCTGGAAGCGGTGGGCATGGTCTCCCAATAGTGCGTCAGTTGTGTGTGGCCGTAAGTCACATCCCTGATCCAGCTCTCAAGCGTGGGGAGGGCCGGCCTGCCCCAGTGTATAGCGATCTGTCGTTTGGCATATAACAGGAGTAATGCATGTAGTTTCCTGTCGCAGGGCTCAGTGTGCTTAACATACCCCAGCAATCCCAGCAGTGGAGACGGTGAGTCACTCCTTTGTGTGATTTGATTGATGGCATTGAAGATCCCTGACCAGTATGCCCTCAGCTTGGGGCAGCTCCAAGCCACATGAATAAAGGTGGCATCGTCACCCCCACATTTCCAGCAAGAGGCATCCTCACGGATACCCATACGGCGTAGTAGTGTCGGAGTGCGGTAGTATCTGTGTAGGAATTTGAAGTGGATAAGCCGCAGTCGGTAACTAGGGGATAGAGCTGTGAGTTGTGCGCAGCAATACTCCCATGCGTCATCCGGCAGCTGGTCCCCCAGGTCCTCAGCCCAAGCGGTCTCGGCCGTGGCTGCTGTCACCGGGGCTTGTTCCTGCATGCAGTTATATAATCTGGACACCAGCTTCTTAGGGGAAGGTCGTGAGAGCAAGTTTTGGAGGGCGGCTAGTGCGCAAGGCTCTTCCGGGAAGCACGGTCCTAACTTCTTGCAAGATTCCCTAAGGGAATGATATAGTAATTTGTCAGCAAACGTGCAGGGCTGGTCATCCCCATCCGCAGGCATCTCGAAAAATGAGCCATCTGGATATAGGTCAGCGAAGGTGAGAAGTCGATTCCCACGGATAGTGAGGACGTCACCTCTTGCCGTCAAACAAGGCAGCATCGGGTTGCCCCTCAGAGGAACCGCCGGCGCATAAAGCAGGGAGAGACCAGCTCGTTTCCGAAGTTCACGCCAGGACCAGCGGACCATTTCCACTGTGTCTACACCACGCGACGGGCACGTAACCTCTCCATATAGTGCCACTCGTAATGGCAAGGGGGCGACCACTGCCAGTTCCACCGCCACATGCGGCTGGTAGGGGGTGGGGTAGGCCCAGAAATGCAGGAACTGAGCTTGTGCACAGAGTGAATAGAGCTTCAAGTCCGGGGCCCCCAGGCCTCCCTGTCGGAGCGGAAGCGTGAGTAGGTCCCAGGAGACTCTGGCTTGGCCGCCGGCCCACACCAGTTTCAGCAGTAGTGAGCGGACCCGGGTGTGGAAGTGCGTTGTCATAGGCAGTGGTACGTTGACGAACAAGTACAAGAATTTGGGAAGGACCACCATTTTGGCCAGTGCAATTCTAGCGACCAGGGACAGCGGTAGCTTATTCCAGACTTCGACCTTTCCTTCCAACCAGTCCACCGCCCTACCAAAATTCAGCGACCACAACTCCTGTACATCTCGGCTGATCCAGATGCCCAAATACTTGACAGCTTCCGTCTCCCACCTGAGGGGGTAGTCAGGGGCAGGTCTAACAGTGCTCTCCGTCAGGGGGAAGGCCACTGACTTCGACCAATTAATGGATATCCCTGCCAAACCCTCAAATCTCACAAATTCTCGAAGTAGTGGGCTCAGGTTGTCTTTAGGGTTCAGGACGTACAAGGTGACATCGTCCGCGTACAGCGAGATCAGTAAGCTTCTAGCACTAAATCCGATGCCCCTGGCAGTGTGGTGCTGCCGAACTCGAGCCGCAAGTGGCTCCATCGCAATCGCAAAGAGGAGCGGGGACAGAGGGCAGCCCTGCCTAGTACCCCTCGAGACATCGAATGGCTTGGAGACGAGACCATTAACGCTCACTCGGGCTCTGGGTTTCGTGTAGAGGAGCTTGATAAGGGTCAGGAAGTTTTGGCTGAATCCCATCCGCCTCAGTACACTGAAGAGGTAGGGCCATTCTAAGGAGTCGAAGGCTTTGGTGGCGTCCAAAAACACCACCGCTGCCTGTACTGACGGGTGTAAATAGTGAAGGACCGAAAAGATCGTTCTGAGATTATGTGATGTTGCTCGGCCAGGGATGAATCCCGATTGATCTGGGAGCGCTATCATCGGCAACATCGGTTGTAATCTATCGGCAATTACTTTTGCGTATATCTTGGCATCTACGTTTATAAGGGACAGGGGCCTGTAAGAGTCCAGCTGTTGGTCATCCTTGTCTGGCTTGAGGAGCGTGACAATGAGAGCCTCACACATGGAGTCTGGGAGGGAATTTGACTCGAGAGCCTCGACAAACACAGAGTGTAGTCTCGGCGCTAGTTCAGCCACGTAGGTTTTATAAAAGGAGGTGGTCAGGCCATCTGGGCCAGGAGCTTTATTGGCCGGCATGCTTTTAATCACCTGGGCGATATCTTGCACTGTAACGGTGAGGTCCATGTATTGTCTGTGGTTGTTGTTGAACCACACGAGTGCTATGGAGTCAAGGAAGTCCCGCAGTGACGCCGGTGTCGTGGGCTGTCTTGAGGTGTACAGGGCAGCATAGAAGTCTGCGAAGGCGCCTAACACCGCCTCTTGGCCTACTACTAGACGTCCGGTGTTATCATAGATAGTGTGTATGTAGTTCGACTGTGTGCGAGGAGCAATCAGTCTGGCAAGAGTCCTGCTTGGCCTATCTCCCTCCCCATACCTGCGCGCCTCTGCCTGCCTCCCTAGAAACCGCACCTCTCGCTCCGCCTCCTCATTAAATGCCAACAGTTTAGCTTTCAGAGCGCCAGCAGTCGCCAACGATGGGCCGGAGCTAAAAGCAACATCTAGGTCCTTCAGTTCCCCCTCAAGTTTAGCTAACGCGTCTCTTATGGTGCGTAGGACCCCTGCTTTTCGTGCAATACATTGACCCCTTATAACAGCTTTAAATGCATCCCACACAATGGCTTCAGAAGTGGCAGACCCAGCATTCTCAGCAAAGTAATTAGTGATATCCTCTCTTATCTCCTCTACAAACACAGGGTCTGTGAGCGCGTGTGGGGGAAGGCGCCATTGGAACGCCCTATGTGCAGCGTCGGGGGGATGCAATACCAACATACACGGAGCATGGTCTGATAGTGATCTAGCCATAATATCAACATTTGACACCCATGTCGCAACCTCAGGAGACACCAACCAGAAATCTAGTCGCGACCAAGCAGCCTTATGATAGGTGTAGCAGGTCCCTACTTTTGCACCCGGATTTCTAACTCGCCACACATCTGAAAGTAGACCCTCACTCATGATATCAGAGATCGCTTGGCGCGCTCTAGTGTGCTGCGGTCTGCTCACACCTCTGCGATCCGTGTCATCATTTAACACAACGTTGAAATCCCCCCCCAACACGACCGCCTGGCAATCCAGCAACACAATTTTCGCCCAAACATTTCTAAAAAAGTCAGGATCATCCACATTCGGCCCATAGATTGCAGCTAGGACAATGGGTCGCCCCTGTAAAGCCCCATGGAGCAGGACATATCTTCCCTCCGCATCCCTCACATGGGAGTACTCCCGCCAATCCAACCCTCTGCGAATGAGTATAGCTACGCCCCTCGCATAATTTGAGTAAATGGAAGAATAAACGTGCGCCCATCTTGAATTCTTCAATCTAGCTGAGGGGGTGACATTCAGATGTGTTTCTTGTAGGAAGCAAATATCTACATTGTGTCTTGACAACACGCCATGCAGCAAGCGGGCTTTTTTGAAGTCCCCAAGGCCTCTAATGTTCCAAGTCCAGATTTTGATACCTCCCATTAAAGCATTTGACAGCCCCGAACCCCCATCACATAACCCCGCCCCCGGAAGCCATCCTGGCACCTAGACACCATAGCCGCAGACCCAGCGCACAGAAATATAGGCATGTGTAGTAGTACAATGCACCCAATACGAACCAAAACTCGCAACATATTAAAACCCCCCCTCCACCCCCTTCCCTCAGCAACCCCCCAATCAGGTCGTGACATATCCCAGTAACATGTACGCAATGCGTAGAAATACCCCAACATCAACAACAAAGGGAGGCACCCCATGAGGCGTGGTGCGCTCGGCTAACACCCCCGTATACGCGGGGTGGCTACTATCAAACTTTAGTGGTCCTGGGTTCTGGCAGTGCCCCCACCCCGTAGTCCTCAAGGTCCGCAGCCAACCAGTGTCCCAGTGGGAGCGTGGAGACGGCGGCACAAGCCGGTGCACAATGGCGTCTCAGTAACTTACCCCCAATTAGTCAGTTCGGGAGGAGCAAACCTGTGCGAGAGTTCAATCCGGCTTTCAACTGTGACGCAAAGAGTAAATTTGCAGCCCTGCAGGGTGAGCATGTCAGAGACCTCAGTCGTTGTCACTCAGGTGCTCCGAAGCTTCCTCGAGTCTTGGCGATTTTCTCCTGGCCCCAGCACAAATGTGTTTAGCGAATTTGAGGGCTGATTTGGCGTCAGTGAAGAAGTGAGAGGTGTTTTCGTGGTGGACCTTCAGCTTTGCCGGGTATAGGAGAGAGTAGGGCACGCCGGCTTGTAGTAGAACTTTCTTCGCTGGTAAGAATTCCTTCCGGGCCGCTTGCACCAGAGGGGTGAAATCTGGGTAAAAGGAGATGTGATTACCCTGATGCGTGATCTTGCCCTTCTCTCTCGCCAAACGTAGAATGACGTCCCTATCTTGGTAGTTAAGTAGTTTAGCCAGGATCGGACGCGGTGGGGCTCCCACCGGGGGTTTCTTCCCCAGTGACCTGTGTGCCCTCTCCACCGTGAACACCGGGGACAAGTCCGGGTCGAACAGTTCATGCAGGAGGCTCGACACAAACGATTCCATCTTTCCCATGTTTGTAGTCTCTGGAACGCCCGTAATGCGGATGTTGGATCTTCTGGAGCGCGCTTCCAAATCGTCCGACTTGGCGCGCAAAGTGTCGAGTTCACGCTCCAGCGTCGTGATGTGCCGCTTAGCCTGTTGCTGGAATTCGCAACACTCAGTTTGCCTATTTTCGAGACAGTCCAGTCTCTTCTCGTGGGTGTCCACCTTAGCCTTCACGGTTTCGAGTTGCGCCGTCATGGTATCAAGTTTTGCATCTATGCTCTTCAGGCTGGTCCTCACCTCCATGATGAGGGCCCCAAAGTCTATGTCCGGGGCAGCACCCTGCGATGCCGATGCGCCAACATCCGGCTCCATTGTCGAGTTCTTCGGAGGCTTTCTACTGTCAAAAGTCAGCTTAGGTTGTTTGGCGTCATTTTTCCCCATCTCAGCAGTCAAGAGATATCCACCGGCCAAGCAATGGGGCAGCACCCCTCTGTGCCACCGCTAGCAAGTGCCCCGTATGAACGTGACTGTCCAGGCAGTGCCAGTGCGCGCCAGGCGTGACTATTAACACGCGGCAAGTAGGGCCAGCCGCGTTAGTGACCTCTGTAGGTGCCCAGTGAGCTCAGCAAGCTTCAGCGTTTAACTAGGGCCTTCTCCGGATTCAAAGTGGCGGGCTCCCGCAGTGCAATGAGGGGTCCGCTCACACCACTAGAAGAGCGCAGCACCGGGGCTCAGGGGATTCAGGGCTGCAAGGTGCTGCTCCGTGCGTGCAATTGAGTGTCCCGCCGAGCCGAAGATCAGCGGGAGGTCCCGGCGCTGCTGCGAAGCGGCAGGATCGACAGGGCCCCTCGTCCCTCCATGGCACCCTCTCACCTCCTCTCCGGTCGTCGCCTTGATGTAGCTGGCGCAGGCCAACTTCTACGATCTCCACCGGGCTCGACACCGGCCAGCGCCGCCTTCGGCGGCTGCAGGATCACCGCACCACGGCGCGGCTGTTCTGCCAAGCCGCGCCGGTCTCCTCTATCTCCCCCCAGCCTTCCGCCAGGGGAACTCTCCGTCGGCAGCAGTGGGGGTTTAACAGCGAGGTGCCCACAGCAAGTACCGCTCAATCAGCTGGGGCCTCTACAGCCGCGGCCCACCGTGTCTCGCGGCTTCCAGCGAGAGGCACTTCCGGTGCGGGTCAGGACCAGCCCGCCAGCCGGCAAAAAAGTCGTCCGTCTCCGCTTCGAAGGGGAACCGTCCCCGCGCTCCCAACTCGGGTCGGAGGATCACCAGGGTGTAGGTAGCAGAACCCGGGAGGTGTGGGGTTCCGCAGTCGCCAGGAACAGGATTATGCAAGGATTAATCGGAGTAGCCGGCGGAGCTCACTCAAAGAGCGGCCATCTCGCTGCTCGGCTAGCCACGCCCTCCTCTGGCCTGCTGGTTAAGGTCTTAACTCTTACTCTGGCCTAATAGCTAAGGTCTTAACTTTTAGTCTGGCCTAATAGCTAAGGTCTTAGACTCGTACACTGGCCTAATGGTTAAGGTCTTAACTCTTAGTCTGGCCTAATAGCTAAGGTCTTAGACTTGTACTCTGGCCTACTGGTTAAGGTCTTAACTCTTACTCTGGTCTAATAGCTATGGTCTTAACCCTTACTCTGGCCTAATAGCTAAGGTCTTAGACTTGTACTATGGCCTAATGGTTAAGGTCTTAACTCTTACTCTGGCCTAATAGCTAAGGTCTTAACTCTTACTCTGGCCTAATAGCTAAGATCTTAGACTCGTAATCTGAGCTAATGGTTAAGGTCTTAACTCTTACTCTGGCCTAATAGCTAAGGTCTTAGACTCATACTCTGGCCTAATGGTTAAGGTCTTAACTCTTACTCTGGCCTAATAGCTAAGGTCTTAGAATCGTACTCTGGCCTAAAGGTTAAGGTCTTAACTCTTACTCTGGCCTAATAGCTAAGGTCTTTGACTCGTACTCTGGCCTAATGGTTAAGGTCTTAACTCTTACTCTGGCCTAATAGCTAAGGTCTTAATTCTTACTCTGGCCTAATAGCTAATGTCTTTGACTCATACTCTGGCCTAATGGTTAAGGTCTTAACTGTTACTCTGGCTTAATAGCTAAGTTCTTAGACTCATACTCTGGCCTAATAGCTAAGGTCTTAGACTCGTACTCTGGCCGAATGGTTAAGGTCTTAACTCTTACTCTGGCCTACAGGTAAAGGTCTTAACTCTTACTCTGGCCTACTGGTTAAGGTCTTAACTCTTACTCTGGCCTAATAGCTAAGGTCTTAGACTCGTACTCCGGCCTACTGGTTAAGGTCATAACTCCTAGTCTGGCCTTATGGTTAAGGTCTTAACTCTTACTCTGGGCTAATAGCTAAGGTCTTAGACTCTTACTCTGGCCTAATAGCTAAGGTCTTAACTCTTACTCTGGCCTAATAGCTAAGGTCTTAGACTCGTACTCTGGCCTAATGGTTAAGGTCTTAACTTTTACTCTGGCCTACTGGTTAAGGTCTTAACTCTTACTCTGGCCTACTGGTTAAGGTCTTAAGTCTTACTCTGGCCTAATAGCTAAGGTCTTAGGCTCGTACTCTGGCCTAATGGTTAAGGTCTTAACTCTTACTCTGGCCTACTGGTTAAGGTCTTAACTTTTTCTATGGCCTGCTGGTTAAGGTCTTAACTCTTACTCTGGCCTAATAGCTAAGGTCTTAGACTTGTACTATGACCTACAGGTTAAGGTCTTAACTCTTACTCTGGCCTACTGGTTTAAGTCTTAACTCTTACTCTGGCCTAATAGCTAAGGTCTTAGACTCGTACTATGGCCTAATGGTTAAGGTCTTAACTCTTACTCTGGCCTAATAGCTAAGGTCTTAACTTTTAGTCTGGCCTAATAGCTAAGGTCTTAGACTCGTACTCTGGCCTAATGGTTAAGGTCTTAACTCTTACTCTGGCCTAATAGCTAAGGTCTTAGACTCGTACTATGGCCTACTGGTTAAGGTCTTAACGCTTAGTCTGGCCTTATGGTTAAGGTCTTAACTCTTACTCTGGGCTAATAGCTAAGGTCTTAGACTCTTACTCTGGCCTAATAGCTAAGGTCTTAACTCTTACTCTGGCCTAATAGCTAAGGTCTTAGACTCGTACTCTGGCCTAATGGTTAAGGTCTCAACTTTTACTCTGGCCTACTGGTTAAGGTCTTAACTCTTACTCTGGCCTACTGGTTAAGGTCTTAAGTCTTACTCTGGCCTAATAGCTAAGGTCTTAGGCTCGTACTCTGGCCTAATGGTTAAGGTTTTAACTCTTACTCCGGCCTACTGGTTAAGGTCTTAACTTTTACTCTGGCCTGCTGGTTAAGGTCTTAACTCTTACTCTGGCCTAATAGCTAAGGTCTTAGACTTGTACTATGGCCTACAGGTTAAGGTCTTAACTCTTACTCTGCCCTACTGGTTTAAGTCTTAACTCTTACTCTGGCCTAATAGCTAAGGTCTTAGACTCATACTATGGCCTAATGGTTAAGGTCTTAACTCTTACTCTGGCCTGCTGGTTAAGGTCTTAACTCTTACTCTGGCCTAATAGCTAAGGTCTTAGGCTCGTACTCTAGCCTAATGGTTAAGGTCTTAACTCTTACTCTGGCCTACTGGTTAAGGTCTTAACTTTTACTCTGGCCTGCTGGTTAAGGTCTTAACTCTTACTCTGGCCTAATAGCTAAGGTCTTAGACTTGTACTATGGCCTACAGGTTAAGGTCTTAACTCTTACTCTGGCCTTCTGGGTTAAGTCTTAACTCTTACTCTGGCCTAATAGCTAAGGTCTTAGACTCGTACTATGGCCTAATGGTAAAGGTCTTAACTCTTACTCTGGCCTAATAGCTAAGGTCTTAACTTTTAGTCTGGCCTAATAGCTAAGGTCTTAGACTCGTACACTGGCCTAATGGTTAAGGTCTTAACTCTTAGTCTGGCCTAATAGCTAAGGTCTTAGACTTGTACTCTGGCCTACTGGTTAAGGTCTTAACTCTTACTCTGGTCTAATAGCTATGGTCTTAACCCTCACTCTGGCCTAATAGCTAAGGTCTTAGACTTGTACTATGGCCTAATGGTTAAGGTCTTAACTCTTACTCTGGCCTAATAGCTAAGGTCTTAACTCTTACTCTGGCCTAATAGCTAAGATCTTAGACTCGTACTCTGAGCTAATGGTTAAGGTCTTAACTCTTACTCTGGCCTAATAGCTAAGGTCTTAGACTCGTACTCTGGCCTAATGGTTAAGGTCTTAACTCTTACTCTGGCCTAATAGCTAAGGTCTTAGAATCGTACTCTGGCCTAAAGGTTAAGGTCTTAACTCTTACTCTGGCCTAATAGCTAAGGTCTTAATTCTTACTCTGGCCTATTAGCTAAGGTCTTAGACTCGTACTCTGGCCTAATGGTTAAGGTCTTAACTCTTACTCTGGCCTAATAGCTAAGGTCTTAATTCTTACTCTGGCCTAATAGCTAATGTCTTTGACTCATACTCTGGCCTAATGGTTAAGGTCTTAACTGTTACTCTGGCCTAATAGCTAAGTTCTTAGACTCATACTCTGGCCTAATAGCTAAGGTCTTAGACTTGTACTCTGGCCTAATGGTTAAGGTCTTAACTCTTACTCTGGCCTACAGGTAAAGGTCTTAACTCATACTCTGGCCTACTGGTTAAGGTCTTAACTCTTACTCTGGCCTAATAGCTAAGGTCTTAGACTCGTACTCCGGCCTACTGGTTAAGGTCATAACTCTTAGTCTGGCCTTATGGTTAAGGTCTTAACTCTTACTCTGGGCTAATAGCTAAGGTCTTAGACTCTTACTCTGGCCTAATAGCTAAGGTCTTAACTCTTACTCTGGCCTAATAGCTAAGGTCTTAGACTCGTACTCTGGCCTAATGGTTAAGGTCTTAACTTTTACTCTGGCCTACTGGGTAAGGTCTTAACTCTTACTCTGGCCTACTGGTTAAGGTCTTAAGTCTTACTCTGGCCTAATAGCTAAGGTCTTAGGCTCGTACTCTGGCCTAATGGTTAAGGTCTTAACTCTTACTCTGGCCTACTGGTTAAGGTCTTAACTTTTTCTATGGCCTGCTGGTTAAGGTCTTAACTCTTACTCTGGCCTAATAGCTAAGGTCTTAGACTTGTACTATGACCTACAGGTTAAGGTCTTAACTCTTACTCTGGCCTACTGGTTTAAGTCTTAACTCTTACTCTGGCCTAATAGCTAAGGTCTTAGACTCGTACTATGGCCTAATGGTTAAGGTCTTAACTCTTACTCTGGCCTAATAGCTAAGGTCTTAACTTTTAGTCTGGCCTAATAGCTAAGGTCTTAGACTCGTACTCTGGCCTAATGGTTAAGGTCTTAACTCTTACTCTGGCCTAATAGCTAAGGTCTTAGACTCGTACTATGGCCTACTGGTTAAGGTCTTAACGCTTAGTCTGGCCTTATGGTTAAGGTCTTAACTCTTACTCTGGGCTAATAGCTAAGGTCTTAGACTCTTACTCTGGCCTAATAGCTAAGGTCTTAACTCTTACTCTGGCCTAATAGCTAAGGTCTTAGACTCGTACTCTGGCCTAATGGTTAAGGTCTCAACTTTTACTCTGGCCTACTGGTTAAGGTCTTAACTCTTACTCTGGCCTACTGGTTAAGGTCTTAAGTCTTACTCTGGCCTAATAGCTAAGGTCTTAGGCTCGTACTCTGGCCTAATGGTTAAGGTTTTAACTCTTACTCCGGCCTACTGGTTAAGGTCTTAACTTTTACTCTGGCCTGCTGGTTAAGGTCTTAACTCTTACTCTGGCCTAATAGCTAAGGTCTTAGACTTGTACTATGGCCTACAGGTTAAGGTCTTAACTCTTACTCTGCCCTACTGGTTTAAGTCTTAACTCTTACTCTGGCCTAATAGCTAAGGTCTTAGACTCATACTATGGCCTAATGGTTAAGGTCTTAACTCTTACTCTGGCCTGCTGGTTAAGGTCTTAACTCTTACTCTGGCCTAATAGCTAAGGTCTTAGGCTCGTACTCTAGCCTAATGGTTAAGGTCTTAACTCTTACTCTGGCCTACTGGTTAAGGTCTTAACTTTTACTCTGGCCTGCTGGTTAAGGTCTTAACTCTTACTCTGGCCTAATAGCTAAGGTCTTAGACTTGTACTATGGCCTACAGGTTAAGGTCTTAACTCTTACTCTGGCCTTCTGGGTTAAGTCTTAACTCTTACTCTGGCCTAATAGCTAAGGTCTTAGACTCGTACTATGGCCTAATGGTAAAGGTCTTAACTCTTACTCTGGCCTAATAGCTAAGGTCTTAACTTTTAGTCTGGCCTAATAGCTAAGGTCTTAGACTCGTACACTGGCCTAATGGTTAAGGTCTTAACTCTTAGTCTGGCCTAATAGCTAAGGTCTTAGACTTGTACTCTGGCCTACTGGTTAAGGTCTTAACTCTTACTCTGGTCTAATAGCTATGGTCTTAACCCTTACTCTGGCCTAATAGCTAAGGTCTTAGACTTGTACTATGGCCTAATGGTTAAGGTCTTAACTCTTACTCTGGCCTAATAGCTAAGGTCTTAACTCTTACTCTGGCCTAATAGCTAAGATCTTAGACTCGTACTCTGAGCTAATGGTTAAGGTCTTAACTCTAACTCTGGCCTAATAGCTAACGTCTTAATTCTTACTCTGGCCTATTAGCTAAGGTCTTAGACTCGTACTCTGGCCTAATGTTTAAGGTCTTAACTCTTACTCTGGCCTAATAGCTAAGGTCTTAACTCTTACTCTGGCCTAATAGCTAAGGTCTTTGACTCATACTCTGGCCTAATGGTTAAGGTCTTAACTGTTACTCTGGCCTAATAGCTAAGTTCTTAGACTCATACTCTGGCCTAATAGCTAAGGTCTTAGACTCGTACTCTGGCCTAATGGTTAAGGTCTTAACTCTTACTCTGGCCTACAGGTAAAGGTCTTAACTCTTACTCTGGCCTACTGGTTAAGGTCTTAACTCTTACTCTGGCCTAAAAGCTAAGGTCTTAGACTCGTACTCCGGCCTACTGGTTAAGGTCATAACTCTTAGTCTGGCCTTATGGTTAAGGTCTTAACTCTTACTCTGGGCTAATAGCTAAGGTCTTAGACTCTTACTCTGGCCTAATAGCTAAGGTCTTAACTCTTACTCTGGCCTAATAGCTAAGGTCTTAGACTCGTACTCTGGCCTAATGGTTAAGGTCTTAACTTTTACTCTGGCCTACTGGTTAAGGTCTTAACTCTTACTCTGGCCTACTGGTTAAGGTCTTAAGTCTTACTCTGGCCTAATAGCTAAGGTCTTAGGCTCGTACTCTGGCCTAATGGTTAAGGTCTTAACTCTTACTCTGGCCTACTGGTTAAGGTCTTAACTTTTACTATGGCCTGCTGGTTAAGGTCTTAACTCTTACTCTGGCCTAATAGCTAAGGTCTTAGACTTGTACTATGACCTACAGGTTAAGGTCTTAACTCTTACTCTGGCCTACTGGTTTAATTCTTAACTCTTACTCTGGCCTAATAGCTAAGGTCTTAGACTCGTACTATGGCCTAATGGTTAAGGTCTTAACTCTTACTCTGGCCTAATAGCTAAGGTCTTAACTTTTAGTCTGGCCTAATAGCTAAGGTCTTAGACTCGTACTCTGGCCTAATGGTTAAGGTCTTAACTCTTAGTCTGGCCTAATAGCTAACGTCTTAGACTTGTACTCTGGCCTACTGGTTTAAGTCTTAACTCTTACTCTGGCCTAATAGCTAAGGTCTTAGACTCGTACTATGATCTAATGGTTAAGGTCTTAACTCTTACTCTGGCCTAATAGCTAAGGTCTTAACTCTTACTCTGGCCTAATAGCTAAGGTCTTAGACTCGTACTTTGCCCTAATGGTTAAGGTCTTAACTCTTACTCTGGCCTAATAGCTAAGGTCTTAGACTCGTGCTCTGACCTAATGATTAAGGTTTTAACTCTAACTCTGCCCTACTGGTTAAGGTCTTAACTCTTACTCTGGCCTAATAGCTAAGGTCTTAGACTCGTACTCTGGCCTAATGGTTAAGGTCTTGACTCTTACTCTGGCCTAATAGCTAAGGTCTTAGACTCGTACTCTGGCCTAATGGTTAAGGTCTTAACTCTTACTCTGGCCTAATAGCTAAGGTCTTAGAATCGTACTCTGGCCTAAAGGTTAAGGTCTTAACTCTTACTCTGGCCTAATAGCTAAGGTCTTAATTCTTACTCTGGCCTAATAGCTAAGGTCTTAGACTCGTACTCTGGCCTAATGGTTAAGGTCATAACTCTTACTCTGGCCTAATAGCTAAGGTCTTAACTCTTACTCTGGCCTAATAGCTAAGGTCTTTGACTCATACTCTGGCCTAATGGTTAAGGTCTTAACTCTTACTCTGGCCTAATAGCTAAGGTCTTAGACTCATACTCTGGCCTAATAGCTAAGGTCTTAGACTCGTACTCTGGCCTAATGGTTAAGGTCTTAACTCTTACTCTGGCCTACAGGTAAAGGTCTTAACTCTTACTCTGGCCTACTGGTTAAGGTCTTAACTCTTACTCTGGCCTAATAGCTAAGGTCTTAGACGCGTACTCCGGCCTACTGGTTAAGGTCTTAACTCTTACTCTGGCCTAATAGCTAAGGTCTTAACTCTTACTCTGGCCTAATAGCTAAGGTCTTAACTCTTACTCTGGCCTAATAGCTAAGGTCTTAACTCTTACTCTGGCCTAATAGCTAAGGTCTTAGACTCGTACTATGGCCTAATGGTAAAGGTCTTAACTCTTACTCTGGCCTAATAGCTAAGGTCTTAACTTTTAGTCTGGCCTAATAGCTAACGTCTTAGACTCGTACACTGGCCTAATGGTTAAGGTCTTAACTCTTAATCTGGCCTAATAGCTAAGGTCTTAGACTTGTACTCTGGCCTACTGGTTAAGGTCTTAACTCTTACTCTGGTCTAATAGCTATGGTCTTAACCCTTACTCTGGCCTAATAGCTAAGGTCTTAGACTTGTACTATGGCCTAATGGTTAAGGTCTTAACTCTTACTCTGGCCTAATAGCTAAGGTCTTAGACTCATACTATGGCCTAATGGTTAAGGTCTTAACTCTTACTCTGGCCTGCTGGTTAAGGTCTTAACTCTTACTCTGGCCTAATAGCTAAGGTCTTAGGCTCGTACTCTAGCCTAATGGTTAAGGTCTTAACTCTTACTCTGGCCTACTGGTTAAGGTCTTAACTTTTACTCTGGCCTGCTGGTTAAGGTCTTAACTCTTACTCTGGCCTAATAGCTAAGGTCTTAGACTTGTACTATGGCCTACAGGTTAAGGTCTTAACTCTTACTCTGGCCTTCTGGGTTAAGTCTTAACTCTTACTCTGGCCTAATAGCTAAGGTCTTAGACTCGTACTATGGCCTAATGGTAAAGGTCTTAACTCTTACTCTGGCCTAATAGCTAAGGTCTTAACTTTTAGTCTGGCCTAATAGCTAAGGTCTTAGACTCGTACACTGGCCTAATGGTTAAGGTCTTAACTCTTAGTCTGGCCTAATAGCTAAGGTCTTAGACTTGTACTCTGGCCTACTGGTTAAGGTCTTAACTCTTACTCTGGTCTAATAGCTATGGTCTTAACCCTTACTCTGGCCTAATAGCTAAGGTCTTAGACTTGTACTATGGCCTAATGGTTAAGGTCTTAACTCTTACTCTGGCCTAATAGCTAAGGTCTTAACTCTTACTCTGGCCTAATAGCTAAGATCTTAGACTCGTACTCTGAGCTAATGGTTAAGGTCTTAACTCTAACTCTGGCCTAATAGCTAACGTCTTAATTCTTACTCTGGCCTATTAGCTAAGGTCTTAGACTCGTACTCTGGCCTAATGTTTAAGGTCTTAACTCTTACTCTGGCCTAATAGCTAAGGTCTTAACTCTTACTCTGGCCTAATAGCTAAGGTCTTTGACTCATACTCTGGCCTAATGGTTAAGGTCTTAACTGTTACTCTGGCCTAATAGCTAAGTTCTTAGACTCATACTCTGGCCTAATAGCTAAGGTCTTAGACTCGTACTCTGGCCTAATGGTTAAGGTCTTAACTCTTACTCTGGCCTACAGGTAAAGGTCTTAACTCTTACTCTGGCCTACTGGTTAAGGTCTTAACTCTTACTCTGGCCTAAAAGCTAAGGTCTTAGACTCGTACTCCGGCCTACTGGTTAAGGTCATAACTCTTAGTCTGGCCTTATGGTTAAGGTCTTAACTCTTACTCTGGGCTAATAGCTAAGGTCTTAGACTCTTACTCTGGCCTAATAGCTAAGGTATTAACTCTTACTCTGGCCTAATAGCTAAGGTCTTAGACTCGTACTCTGGCCTAATGGTTAAGGTCTTAACTTTTACTCTGGCCTACTGGTTAAGGTCTTAACTCTTACTCTGGCCTACTGGTTAAGGTCTTAAGTCTTACTCTGGCCTAATAGCTAAGGTCTTAGGCTCGTACTCTGGCCTAATGGTTAAGGTCTTAACTCTTACTCTGGCCTACTGGTTAAGGTCTTAACTTTTACTATGGCCTGCTGGTTAAGGTCTTAACTCTTACTCTGGCCTAATAGCTAAGGTCTTAGACTTGTACTATGACCTACAGGTTAAGGTCTTAACTCTTACTCTGGCCTACTGGTTTAAGTCTTAACTCTTACTCTGGCCTAATAGCTAAGGTCTTAGACTCGTACTATGGCCTAATGGTTAAGGTCTTAACTCTTACTCTGGCCTAATAGCTAAGGTCTTAACTTTTAGTCTGGCCTAATAGCTAAGGTCTTAGACTCGTACTCTGGCCTAATGGTTAAGGTCTTAACTCTTAGTCTGGCCTAATAGCTAACGTCTTAGACTTGTACTCTGGCCTACTGGTTTAAGTCTTAACTCTTACTCTGGCCTAATAGCTAAGGTCTTAGACTCGTACTATGATCTAATGGTTAAGGTCTTAACTCTTACTCTGGCCTAATAGCTAAGGTCTTAACTCTTACTCTGGCCTAATAGCTAAGGTCTTAGACTCGTACTTTGCCCTAATGGTTAAGGTCTTAACTCTTACTCTGGCCTAATAGCTAAGGTCTTAGACTCGTGCTCTGACCTAATGATTAAGGTTTTAACTCTAACTCTGCCCTACTGGTTAAGGTCTTAACTCTTACTCTGGCCTAATAGCTAAGGTCTTAGACTCATACTCTGGCCTAATGGTTAAGGTCTTGACTCTTACTCTGGCCTAATAGCTAAGGTCTTAGACTCGTACTCTGGCCTAATGGTTAAGGTCTTAACTCTTACTCTGGCCTAATAGCTAAGGTCTTAGAATCGTACTCTGGCCTAAAGGTTAAGGTCTTAACTCTTACTCTGGCCTAATAGCTAAGGTCTTAATTCTTACTCTGGCCTAATAGCTAAGGTCTTAGACTCGTACTCTGGCCTAATGGTTAAGGTCATAACTCTTACTCTGGCCTAATAGCTAAGGTCTTAACTCTTACTCTGGCCTAATAGCTAAGGTCTTTGACTCATACTCTGGCCTAATGGTTAAGGTCTTAACTCTTACTCTGGCCTAATAGCTAAGGTCTTAGACTCATACTCTGGCCTAATAGCTAAGGTCTTAGACTCGTACTCTGGCCTAATGGTTAAGGTCTTAACTCTTACTCTGGCCTACAGGTAAAGGTCTTAACTCTTACTCTGGCCTACTGCTTAAGGTCTTAACTCTTACTCTGGCCTAATAGCTAAGGTCTTAGACGCGTACTCCGGCCTACTGGTTAAGGTCTTAACTCTTACTCTGGCCTAATAGCTAAGGTCTTAACTCTTACTCTGGCCTAATAGCTAAGGTCTTAACTCTTACTCTGGCCTAATAGCTAAGGTCTTAACTCTTACTCTGGCCTAATAGCTAAGGTCTTAGACTCGTACTATGGCCTAATGGTAAAGGTCTTAGACTCTTACTCTGGCCTAATAGCTAAGGTCTTAACTTTTAGTCTGGCCTAATAGCTAACGTCTTAGACTCGTACACTGGCCTAATGGTTAAGGTCTTAACTCTTAATCTGGCCTAATAGCTAAGGTCTTAGACTTGTACTCTGGCCTACTGGTTAAGGTCTTAACTCTTACTCTGGTCTAATAGCTATGGTCTTAACCCTTACTCTGGCCTAATAGCTAAGGTCTTAGACTTGTACTATGGCCTAATGGTTAAGGTCTTAACTCTTACTCTGGCCTAATAGCTAAGGTCTTAACTCTTACTCTGGCCTAATAGCTAAGGTCTTAGACTCGTACTCTGAGCTAATGGTTAAGGTCTTAACTCTTACTCTGGCCTAATAGCTAAGGTCTAAGACTCGTGCTCTGGCCTAATGATTAAGGTTTTAACTCTTACTCTGCCCTACTGGTTAAGGTCTTAACTCTTACTCTGTCCTAATAGCTAAGGTCTTAGACTCGTACTCTGGCCTAATGGTTAAGGTCTTAACTCTTACTCTGGCCTAATAGCTAAGGTCTTAGAATCGTACTCTGGCCTAAAGGTTAAGGTCTTAACTCTTACTCTGGCCTAATAGCTAAGGTCTTAATTCTTACTCTGGCCTATTAGCTAAGGTCTTAGACTCGTACTCTGACCTAATGGTTAAGGTCTTAACTCTTACTCTGGCCTAATAGCTAAGGTCTTAACTCTTACTCTGGCCTAATAGCTAAGGTCTTTGACTCATACTCTGGCCTAATGGTTAAGGTCTTAACTGTTACTCAGGCCTAATAGCTAAGTTATTAGACTCATACTCTGGCCTAATAGCTAAGGTCTTAGACTCGTACTCTGGCCTAATGGTTAAGGTCTTAACTCTTACTCTGGCCTACAGGTAAAGGTCTTAACTCTTACTCTGGCCTACTGGTTAAGGTCTTAACTCTTACTCTGGCCTAATAGCTAAGGTCTTAGACTCGTACTCCGGCCTACTGGTTAAGGTCATAACTCTTAGTCTGGCCTTATGGTTAAGGTCTTAACTCTTACTCTGGGCTAATAGCTAAGGTCTTAGACTCTTACTCTGGCCTAATAGCTAAGGTCTTAACTCTTACTCTGGCCTAATAGCTAAGGTCTTAGACTCGTACTCTGTTCTAATGGTTAAGGTCTTAACTTTTACTCTGGCCTACTGGTTAAGGTCTTAACTCTTACTCTGGCCTACTGGTTAAGGTCTTAAGTCTTACTCTGGCCTAATAGCTAAGGTCTTAGGCTCGTACTCTGGCCTAATAGCTAAGGTCTTAGACTCGTACTTTGCCCTAATGGTTAAGGTCTTAACTCTTACTCTGGCCTAATAGCTAAGGTCTTAGACTCGTGCTCTGACCTAATGATTAAGGTTTTAACTCTAACTCTGCCCTACTGGTTAAGGTCTTAACTCTTACTCTGGCCTAATAGCTAAGGTCTTAGACTCGTACTATGGCCTAATGGTTAAGGTCTTAACTCTTACTCTGGCCTAATAGCTAAGGTCTTAGACTCGTACTCTGGCCTAATGGTTAAGGTCTTAACTCTTACTCTGGCCTAATAGCTAAGGTCTTAGAATCGTACTCTGGCCTAAAGGTTAAGGTCTTAACTCTTACTCTGGCCTAATAGCTAAGGTCTTAATTCTTACTCTGGCCTAATAGCTAAGGTCTTAGACTCGTACTCTGGCCTAATGGTTAAGGTCTTAACTCTTACTCTGGCCTAATAGCTAAGGTCTTAACTCTTACTCTGGCCTAATAGCTAAGGTCTTTGACTCATACTCTGGCCTAATGGTTAAGGTCTTAACTCTTACTCTGGCCTAATAGCTAAGGTCTTAGACTCATACTCTGGCCTAATAGCTAAGGTCTTAGACTCGTACTCTGGCCTAATGGTTAAGGTCTTAACTCTTACTCTGGCCTACAAGTAAAGGTCTTAACTCTTACTCTGGCCTACTGGTTAAGGTCTTAACTCTTACTCTGGCCTAATAGCTAAGGTCTTAGACGCGTACTCCGGCCTACTGGTTAAGGTCTTAACTCTTACTCTGGCCTAATAGCTAAGGTCTTAACTCTTACTCTGGCCTAATAGCTAAGGTCTTAACTCTTACTCTGGCCTAATAGCTAAGGTCTTAACTCTTACTCTGGCCTAATAGCTAAGGTCTTAGACTCGTACTATGGCCTAATGGTAAAGGTCTTAACTCTTACTCTGGCCTAATAGCTAAGGTCTTAACTTTTAGTCTGGCCTAATAGCTAAGGTCTTAGACTCGTACACTGGCCTAATGGTTAAGGTCTTAACTCTTAGTCTGGCCTAATAGCTAAGGTCTTAGACTTGTACTCTGGCCTACTGGTTAAGGTCTTAACTCTTACTCTGGTCTAATAGCTATGGTCTTAACCCTTACTCTGGCCTAATAGCTAAGGTCTTAGACTTGTACTATGGCCTAATGGTTAAGGTCTTAACTCTTACTCTGGCCTAATAGCTAAGGTCTTAACTCTTACTCTGGCCTAATAGCTAAGGTCTTAGACTCGTACTCTGAGCTAATGGTTAAGGTCTTAACTCTTACTCTGGCCTAATAGCTAAGGTCTTAGACTCGTGCTCTGGCCTAATGATTAAGGTTTTAACTCTTACTCTGCCCTACTGGTTAAGGTCTTAACTCTTACTCTGGCCTAATAGCTAAGGTCTTAGACTCGTACTCTGGCCTAATGGTTAAGGTCTTAACTCTTACTCTGGCCTAATAGCTAAGGTCTTAGAATCGTACTCTGGCCTAAAGGTTAAGGTCTTAACTCTTACTCTGGCCTAATAGCTAAGGTCTTAATTCTTACTCTGGCCTATTAGCTAAGGTCTTAGACTCGTACTCTGGCCTAATGGTTAAGGTCTTAACTCTTACTCTGGCCTAATAGCTAAGGTCTTAACTCTTACTCTGGCCTAATAGCTAAGGTCTTTGACTCATACTCTGGCCTAATGGTTAAGGTCTTAACTGTTACTCTGGCCTAATAGCTAAGTTCTTAGACTCATACTCTGGCCTTATAGCTAAGGTCTTAGACTCGTACTCTGGCCTAATGGTTAAGGTCTTAACTCTTACTCTGGCCTACAGGTAAAGGTCTTAACTCTTACTCTGGCCTACTGGTTAAGGTCTTAACTCTTACTCTGGCCTAATAGCTAAGGTCTTAGACTCGTACTCCGGCCTACTGGTTAAGGTCATAACTCTTAGTCTGGCCTTATGGTTAAGGTCTTAACTCTTACTCTGGGCTAATAGCTAAGGTCTTAGACTCTTACTCTGGCCTAATAGCTAAGGTCTTAACTCTTACTCTGGCCTAATAGCTAAGGTCTTAGACTCGTACTCTGGCCTAATGGTTAAGGTCTTAACTTTTACTCTGGCCTACTGGTTAAGGTCTTAACTCTTACTCTGGCCTACTGGTTAAGGTCTTAAGCCTTACTCTGGCCTAATAGCTAAGGTCTTAGGCTCGTACTCTGGCCTAATGGTTAAGGTCTTAACTCTTACTCTGGCCTACTGGTTAAGGTCTTAACTTTTACTATGGCCTGCTGGTTAAGGTCTTAACTCTTACTCTGGCCTAATAGCTAAGGTCTTAGACTTGTACTATGACCTACAGGTTAAGGTCTTAACTCTTACTCTGGCCTACTGGTTTAAGTCTTAACTCTTACTCTGGCCTAATAGCTAAGGTCTTAGACTCGTACTATGGCCTAATGGTTAAGGTCTTAACTCTTACTCTGGCCTAATAGCTAAGGTCTTAACTTTTAGTCTGGCCTAATAGCTAAGGTCTTAGACTCGTACTCTGGCCTAATGGTTAAGGTCTTAACTCTTAGTCTGGCCTAATAGCTAACGTCTTAGACTTGTACTCTGGCCTACTGGTTTAAGTCTTAACTCTTACTCTGGCCTAATAGCTAAGGTCTTAGACTCGTACTATGGTCTAATGGTTAAGGTCTTAACTCTTACTCTGGCCTAATAGCTAAGGTCTTAACTCTTACTCTGGCCTAATAGCTAAGGTCTTAGACTCGTACTTTGCCCTAATGGTTAAGGTCTTAACTCTTACTCTGGCCTAATAGCTAAGGTCTTAGACTCGTGCTCTGACCTAATGATTAAGGTTTTAACTCTAACTCTGCCCTACTGGTTAAGGTCTTAACTCTTACTCTGGCCTAATAGCTAAGGTCTTAGACTCATACTCTGGCCTAATGGTTAAGGTCTTAACTCTTACTCTGGCCTAATAGCTAAGGTCTTAGACTCGTACTCTGGCCTAATGGTTAAGGTCTTAACTCTTACTCTGGCCTAATAGCTAAGGTCTCAGAATCGTACTCTGGCCTAAAAGTTAAGGTCTTAACTCTTACTCTGGCCTAATAGCTAAGGTCTTAATTCTTACTCTGGCCTAATAGCTAAGGTCTTAGACTCGTACCTCGGCCTAATGGTTAAGGTCTTAACTCTTACTCTGGCCTAATAGCTAAGGTCTTAACTCTTACTCTGGCCTAATAGCTAAGGTCTTTGACTCATACTCTGGCCTAATGGTTAAGGTCTTAACTCTTACTCTGGCCTAATAGCTAAGGTCTTAGACTTATACTCTGGCCTAATAGCTAAGGTCTTAGACTCGTACTCTGGCCTAATGGTTAAGGTCTTAACTCTTACTCTAGCCTACTGGTTAAGGTCTTAACTCTTACTCTGGCCTAATAGCTAAGGTCTTAGACGCGTACTCCGGCCTACTGGTTAAGGTCTTAAATCTTACTCTGGCCTAATAGCTAAGGTCTTAACTCTTACTCTGGCCTAATAGCTAAGGTCTTAACTCTTACTCTGGCCTAATAGCTAAGGTCTTAACTCTTACTCTGGCCTAATAGCTAAGGTCTTAGACTCGTACTATGGCCTAATGGTTAAGGTCTTAACTCTTATGCTGGCCTAATAGCTATGGCCTTAGACTCGTACTCTGGCCTAAAGGTTAAGGTATAACTCTTACTCTGGCCTAATAGCTAAGGTCTTAACTCTTACTCTGGCCTAATAGCTAAGGTCTGAGACTCGTACTCTGGCCTAATGGTTAAGGTCTTAACTCTTACTCTGGCCTAATAGCTAAGGTCTTAAATTCATAGTCTGGCCTAATGGTTAAGGTCTTAACTCTTATTTTGGCCTACAGGTAAAGGTCTTAACTCTTACTCTGGCCTACTGGTTAAGGTCTTAACTCTTACTCTGGCCTAATAGCTAAGGTCTTAGACTCCTACTCCGGCCTACTGGTTAAGGTCTTAACTCTTACTCTGGCCTAATAGCTAAGGTCTTAACTCTTACTCTGGCCTAATAGCTAAGGTCTTAACTCTTACTCTGGCCTAATAGCTAAGGTCTTAGACTCGTACTATGGCCTAATGGTTAAGGTCTTAACTCTTACTCTGGCCTAATAGCTAAGGCCTTAGACTCGTACTCTGGCCTAAAGGTTAAGGTATAACTCTTACTCTGGCCTAATAGCTAAGGTCTTAACTCTTACTCTGGCCTAATAGCTAAGGTCTTAACTCTTACTCTGGCCTAATAGCTAAGGCCTTAGACTCGTACTCTGGCCTAAAGGTTAAGGTCTTAACTCTTACTCTGGCCTAATAGCTAAGGTCTTAACTCTTACTCTGGCCTAATAGCTAAGGTCTTAGACTCGTACTCTGGCCTAATGGTTAAGGTCTTAACTCTTACTCTGGCCTCATAGCTAAGGTCTTAAATTCATAGTCTGGCCTAATGGTTAAGGTCTTAACTCTTACTCTGGCCTAATAGCTAAGGTCTTGGACTCGTACTCTGGCCTGATAGCTAAGGTCTTAGACTCGTACTCTGGCCTAATGGTTAAGGTCTTAACTCTTACTCTGGCCTAATAGCTAAGGTCGTAGACTCGTACTCTGGCCTAATGGTTAAGGTCTTAACTCTTACTCAGGCCTAATAGCTAAGGTCTTAGACTCATACTCTGGCCTAATGGTTAAGGTCGTAACTCTTACTCTGGCCTACTGGTTAAGGTGTTAACCCTTACTCTGGCATAATAGCTAAGGTCTTAACTCTTACTCTGGCATAATAGCTAAGGTCTTAGACTCGTACTATGGCCTACAGGTTAAGGTCTTAACTCTTACTCTGGCCTAATAGCTAAGGTCTTATCTTTTAGTCTGGCCTAATAGCTAAGGTCTTAGACTCTTACTCTGGCCTAATAGCTAAGGTTTTAACTCTTACTCTGGCCTACTAGCTAAGGTCTTATCTTTTAGTCTGGCCTAATAGCTAAGGTCTTAAATCTTACTCTGACCTAATGGTTAAGGTCTTAACTCTTACTCTGGCCTAATAGCTAAGGTCTTAGACTCGTACTATGGCCTAATGGTTAAGGTCTTAACTCTTACTCTGGCCTAATAGCTAATGTCTTTACTTTTAGTCTGGCCTAATAGCTAAGGTCTTAGACTCGTACTCTGGCCTAATGGTTAAGGTCTTAACTCTTAGTCTGGCCTAATAGCTAACGTCTTAGACTTGTACTCTGGCCTACTGGTTTAAGTCTTAACTCTTACTCTGGCCTAATAGCTAAGGTCTTAGACTCGTACTATGGTCTAATGGTTAAGGTCTTAACTCTTACTCTGGCCTAATAGCTAAGGTCTTAACTCTTTCTCTGGCCTAATAGCTAAGGTCTTAGACTCGTACTTTGCCCTAATGGTTAAGGTCTTAACTCTTACTCTGGCCTAATAGCTAAGGTCTTAGACTCGTGCTCTGACCTAATGATTAAGGTTTTAACTCTAACTCTGCCCTACTGGTTAAGGTCTTAACTCTTACTCTGGCCTAATAGCTAAGGTCTTAGACTCGTACTCTGGCCTAATGGTTAAGGTCTTAACTCTTACTCTGGCCTAATAGCTAAGGTCTTAGACTCGTACTCTGGCCTAATGGTTAAGGTCTTAACTCTTACTCTGGCCTAATAGCTAAGGTCTTAGAATCGTACTCTGGCCTAAAGGTTAAGGTCTTAACTCTTACTCTGGCCTAATAGCTAAGGTCTTAATTCTTACTCTGGCCTAATAGCTAAGGTCTTAGACTCGTACTCTGGCCTAATGGTTAAGGTCTTAACTTTTACTCTGGCCTAATAGCTAAGGTCTTAACTCTTACTCTGGCCTAATAGCTAAGGTCTTTGACTCATACTCTGGCCTAATGGTTAAGGTCTTAACTCTTACTCTGGCCTAATAGCTAAGGTCTTAGACTCATACTCTGGCCTAATAGCTAAGGTCTTAGACTCGTACTCTGGCCTAATGGTTAAGGTCTTAACTCTTACTCTGGCCTACAGGTAAAGGTCTTAACTCTTACTCTGGCCTACTGGTTAAGGTCTTAACTCTTACTCTGGCCTAATAGCTAAGGTCTTAGACGCGTACTCCGGCCTACTGGTTAAGGTCTTAACTCTTACTCTGGCCTAATAGCTAAGGTCTTAACTCTTACTCTGGCCTAATAGCTAAGGTCTTAACTCTTACTCTGGCCTAATAGCTAAGGTCTTAACTCTTACTCTGGCCTAATAGCTAAGGTCTTAGACTCGTACTATGGCCTAATGGTTAAGGTCTTAACTCTTATGCTGGCCTAATAGCTAAGGCCTTAGACTCGTACTCTGGCCTAAAGGTTAAGGTATAACTCTTACTCTGGCCTAATAGCTAAGGTCTTAACTCTTACTCTGGCCTAATAGCTAAGGTCTTAGACTCGTACTCTGGCCTAATGGTTAAGGTCTTAACTCTTACTCTGGCCTAATAGCTAAGGTCTTAAATTCATAGTCTGGCCTAATGGTTAAGGTCTTAACTCTTATTTTGGCCTACAGGTAAAGGTCTTAACTCTTACTCTGGCCTACTGGTTAAGGTCTTAACTCTTACTCTGGCCTAATAGCTAAGGTCTTAGACTCGTACTCCGGCCTACTGGTTAAGGTCTTAACTCTTACTCTGGCCTAATAGCTAAGGTCTTAACTCTTACTCTGGCCTAATAGCTAAGGTCTTAACTCTTACTCTGGCCTAATAGCTAAGGTCTTAGACTCGTACTATGGCCTAATGGTTAAGGTCTTAACTCTTACTCTGGCCTAATAGCTAAGGCCTTAGACTCGTACTCTGGCCTAAAGGTTAAGGTATAACTCTTACTCTGGCCTAATAGCTAAGGTCTTAACTCTTACTCTGGCCTAATAGCTAAGGTCTTAACTCTTACTCTGGCCTAATAGCTAAGGCCTTAGACTCGTACTCTGGCCTAAAGGTTAAGGTCTTAACTCTTACTCTGGCCTAATAGCTAAGGTCTTAACTCTTACTCTGGCCTAATAGCTAAGGTCTTAGACTCGTACTCTGGCCTAATGGTTAAGGTCTTAACTCTTACTCTGGCCTCATAGCTAAGGTCTTAAATTCATAGTCTGGCCTAATGGTTAAGGTCTTAACTCTTACTCTGGCCTAATAGCTAAGGTCTTGGACTCGTACTCTGGCCTGATAGCTAAGGTCTTAGACTCGTACTCTGGCCTAATGGTTAAGGTCTTAACTCTTACTCTGGCCTAATAGCTAAGGTCGTAGACTCGTACTCTGGCCTAATGGTTAAGGTCTTAACTCTTACTCAGGCCTAATAGCTAAGGTCTTAGACTCATACTCTGGCCTAATGGTTAAGGTCGTAACTCTTACTCTGGCCTACTGGTTAAGGTGTTAACCCTTACTCTGGCATAATAGCTAAGGTCTTAACTCTTACTCTGGCATAATAGCTAAGGTCTTAGACTCGTACTATGGCCTACAGGTTAAGGTCTTAACTCTTACTCTGGCCTAATAGCTAAGGTCTTATCTTTTAGTCTGGCCTAATAGCTAAGGTCTTAGACTCTTACTCTGGCCTAATAGCTAAGGTTTTAACTCTTACTCTGGCCTACTAGCTAAGGTCTTATCTTTTAGTCTGGCCTAATAGCTAAGGTCTTAAATCTTACTCTGACCTAATGGTTAAGGTCTTAACTCTTACTCTGGCCTAATAGCTAAGGTCTTAGACTCGTACTATGGCCTAATGGTTAAGGTCTTAACTCTTACTCTGGCCTAATAGCTAATGTCTTTACTTTTAGTCTGGCCTAATAGCTAAGGTCTTAGACTCGTACTCTGGCCTAATGGTTAAGGTCTTAACTCTTAGTCTGGCCTAATAGCTAACGTCTTAGACTTGTACTCTGGCCTACTGGTTTAAGTCTTAACTCTTACTCTGGCCTAATAGCTAAGGTCTTAGACTCGTACTATGGTCTAATGGTTAAGGTCTTAACTCTTACTCTGGCCTAATAGCTAAGGTCTTAACTCTTTCTCTGGCCTAATAGCTAAGGTCTTAGACTCGTACTTTGCCCTAATGGTTAAGGTCTTAACTCTTACTCTGGCCTAATAGCTAAGGTCTTAGACTCGTGCTCTGACCTAATGATTAAGGTTTTAACTCTAACTCTGCCCTACTGGTTAAGGTCTTAACTCTTACTCTGGCCTAATAGCTAAGGTCTTAGACTCGTACTCTGGCCTAATGGTTAAGGTCTTAACTCTTACTCTGGCCTAATAGCTAAGGTCTTAGACTCGTACTCTGGCCTAATGGTTAAGGTCTTAACTCTTACTCTGGCCTAATAGCTAAGGTCTTAGAATCGTACTCTGGCCTAAAGGTTAAGGTCTTAACTCTTACTCTGGCCTAATAGCTAAGGTCTTAATTCTTACTCTGGCCTAATAGCTAAGGTCTTAGACTCGTACTCTGGCCTAATGGTTAAGGTCTTAACTTTTACTCTGGCCTAATAGCTAAGGTCTTAACTCTTACTCTGGCCTAATAGCTAAGGTCTTTGACTCATACTCTGGCCTAATGGTTAAGGTCTTAACTCTTACTCTGGCCTAATAGCTAAGGTCTTAGACTCATACTCTGGCCTAATAGCTAAGGTCTTAGACTCGTACTCTGGCCTAATGGTTAAGGTCTTAACTCTTACTCTGGCCTACAGGTAAAGGTCTTAACTCTTACTCTGGCCTACTGGTTAAGGTCTTAACTCTTACTCTGGCCTAATAGCTAAGGTCTTAGACGCTCTACTCCGGCCTACTGGTTAAGGTCTTAACTCTTACTCTGGCCTAATAGCTAAGGTCTTAACTCTTACTCTGGCCTAATAGCTAAGGTCTTAACTCTTACTCTGGCCTAATAGCTAAGGTCTTAACTCTTACTCTGGCCTAATAGCTAAGGTCTTAGACTCGTACTATGGCCTAATGGTTAAGGTCTTAACTCTTATGCTGGCCTAATAGCTAAGGCCTTAGACTCGTACTCTGGCCTAAAGGTTAAGGTATAACTCTTACTCTGGCCTAATAGCTAAGGTCTTAACTCTTACTCTGGCCTAATAGCTAAGGTCTTAGACTCGTACTCTGGCCTAATGGTTAAGGTCTTAACTCTTACTCTGGCCTAATAGCTAAGGTCTTAAATTCATAGTCTGGCCTAATGGTTAAGGTCTTAACTCTTATTTTGGCCTACAGGTAAAGGTCTTAACTCTTACTCTGGCCTACTGGTTAAGGTCTTAACTCTTACTCTGGCCTAATAGCTAAGGTCTTAGACTCGTACTCCGGCCTACTGGTTAAGGTCTTAACTCTTACTCTGGCCTAATAGCTAAGGTCTTAACTCTTACTCTGGCCTAATAGCTAAGGTCTTAACTCTTACTCTGGCCTAATAGCTAAGGTCTTAGACTCATACTATGGCCTAATGGTTAAGGTCTTAACTCTTACTCTGGCCTAATAGCTAAGGCCTTAGACTCGTACTCTGGCCTAAAGGTTAAGGTATAACTCTTACTCTGGCCTAATAGCTAAGGTCTTAACTCTTACTCTGGCCTAATAGCTAAGGCCTTAGACTCGTACTCTGGCCTAAAGGTTAAGGTCTTAACTCTTACTCTGGCCTAATAGCTAAGGTCTTAACTCTTACTCTGGCCTAATAGCTAAGGTCTTAGACTCGTACTCTGGCCTAATGGTTAAGGTCTTAACTCTTACTCTGGCCTCATAGCTAAGGTCTTAAATTCATAGTCTGGCCTAATGGTTAAGGTCTTAACTCTTACTCTGGCCTAATAGCTAAGGTCTTAGACTTGTACTCTGGCCTGATAGCTAAGGTCTTAGACTCGTACTCTGGCCTAATGGTTAAGGTCTTAACTCTTACTCTGGCCTAATAGCTAAGGTCGTAGACTCGTACTCTGGCCTAATGGTTAAGGTCTTAACTCTTACTCTGGCCTAATAGCTAAGGTCTTAGACTCATACTCTGGCCTAATGGTTAAGGTCGTAACTCTTACTCTGGCCTACTGGTTAAGGTCTTAACCCTTACTCTGGCATAATAGCTAAGGTCTTAACTCTTACTCTGGCATAATAGCTAAGGTCTTAGACTCGTACTATGGCCTACAGGTTAAGGTCTTAACTCTTACTCTGGCCTAATAGCTAAGGTCTTATCTTTTAGTCTGGCCTAATAGCTAAGGTCTTAGACTCTTACTCTGGCCTAATAGCTAAGGTTTTAACTCTTACTCTGGCCTACTAGCTAAGGTCTTATCTTTTAGTCTGGCCTAATAGCTAAGGTCTTAAATCTTACTCTGACCTAATGGTTAAGGTCTTAACTCTTACTCTGGCCTAATAGCTAAGGTCTTAGACTCGTACTCTGGCTTAATGGTTAAGGTCTTAACTCTTACTCTGGCCTACTGGTTAAGGTCTTTACTCTTACTCTGGCCTGCTGGTTAAGGTCTTAACTCTTACTCTGGCCTAATAGCTAAGGTCTCAGACTAGTACTATGGCCTACAGGTTAAGGTCTTAACTCTTACTCTGGACTACTGGTTAAAGTCTTAACTCTTACTCTGGCCTAATATCTAAGGTCTTAGACTCGTACTATGGCCTAATGGTTAATGTCTTAACTCTTACTCTGGCCTAATAGCTAAGGTCTTAACTTTTACTCTGGCCTAATCGCTAAGGTCTTAGACTCGTACTCTGGCCTAATGGTTAAAGTCTTAACTCTTACTCTGGCCTAATAGCTAAGGTCTTAGACTCGTACTATGGCCTACTGGTTAAGGTCTTAACTCTTAGTCTGGCCTACTGGTTAAGGTCTTAACTCTTACTCTGGGCTAATAGCTAAGGTCTTAGACTCTTACTCTGGCCTAATAGCTAAGGTCTTAACTCTTACTCTGGCCTAATAGCTAAGGTCTTAGACTCGTACTCTGGCCTAATGGTTAAGGTCTTAACTTTTACTCTGGCCTACTGGTTAAGGTCTTAACTCTTACTCTGGCCTACTGGTTAAGGTCTTAACTCTTACTCTGGCCTAATAGCTAAGGTCTTCGGCTCGTACTCTGGCCTAATGGTTAAGGTCTTAACTCTTACTCTGGCCTACTGGTTAAGGTCTTAACTCTTACTCTGGCCTGCTGGTTAAGGTCTTAACTCTTACTCTGGCCTAATATCTAAGGTCTTAGACTAGTACTATGGCCTACAGGTTAAGGTCTTAACTCTTACTCTGGCCTACTGGTTTAAGTCTTACCTCTTACTCTGGCCTAATAGCTAAGGTCTTAGACTCGTACTATGGCCTAATGGTTATGGTCTTAACTCCTACTCTGGCCTAATAGCTAAGGTCTTATTTTTTAGTCTGGCCTAATAGCTAAGGTCTTAGACTTGTACTATGGCCTACAGGTTAAGGTCTTAACTCTTAGTCTGGCCTAATGGTTAAGGTCTTAACTCTTACTCTGGCCTAATAGCTAAGGTCTTAGACTCGTACTCTGGCCTAATAGCTAAGGTCTAAGACTTGTACTCTGGCCTAATAGCTAAGGTCTTAGACTCGTACTCTGGCCTAATGGTTAAGGTCTTAACTCTTACTCTGGCCTAATAGCTAAGGTCTTAACTCTTACTCTGGCCTAATAGCTAAGGTCTTAGACTCGTACTCTGGCCTAATGGTTAAGGTCTTAACTCTTACTCTGGCCTAATAGCTAAGGTCTTAGACTCGTACTATGGCCTACTGGTTAAGGTCTTAACTCTTGGACTGGCCTAATGATTAAGGTCTTAACTCTTACTCTGGGCTAATAGCTAAGGTCTTAGACTCTTACTCTGGCCTAATAGTTAAGGTCTTAGACTCGTACTATGGCCTAATGGTTAAGGTCTTAACTCTTACTCTGGCCTAATAGCTAAGGTCTTAACTCTTACTCTGGCCTAATAGCTAAGGTCTTAGACTCGTACTCTGCCCTAATGGTTAAGGTCTTAACTCTTATTCCTGCCTAATAGCTAAGGTCTTAGACTCGTGCTCTGGCCTAATGATTAAGGTTTTAACTCTTACTCTGCCCTACTGGTTAAGGTCTTAACTCTTACTCTGGCCTAATAGCTAAGGTCTTAGACTCGTACCCTGGCCTAATGGTTAAGGTCTTAACTCTTACTCTGGCCTAATAGCTAAGGTCTTAGAATCGTACTCTGGCCTAAAGGTTAAGGTCTTAACTCTTACTCTGGCCTAATAGCTAAGGTCTTAACTCTTACTCTGGCCTAATAGCTAAGGTCTTTGACTCGTACTCTGGCCTAATGGTTAAGGTCTTAACTCTTACTCTGGCCTAATAGCTAAGGTCTTAGACTCATACTCTGACCTAATAGCTAAGGTCTTAGACTCGTACTCTGCACTAATGGTTAAGGTCTTAACTCTTACTCTGGCCTACAGGTAAATGTCTTAACTCTTACCCTGGCCTACTGGTTAAGGTCTTAACTCTTACTCTGGCCTAATAGCTAAGGTCTTAGACTCGTACTCCGGCCTACTGGTTAATGTCTTAACTCTTACTCTGGCCTAATAGCTAAGGTCTTAACTCTTACTCTGGTCTAATAGCTAAGGTCTTAGACTCGTACTATGGCCTAATGGTTAAGGTCTTAACTCTTACTCTGGCCTAATAGCTAAGGTCTTAACTTTTACTTTGGCCTAATAGCTAAGGTCTTAGACTCTTAATCTGGACTAATGGTTAAGGTCTTAACTCTTACTCTGGCCTAATAGCTAAGGTCTTAGACTCGTACTCTGGCCTAATGGTTAAGATATTAACTCTTACTCTGGCCTAATAGCTAAGGTCTTAACTTTTACTTTGGCCTAATAGCTAAGGTCTTAGACTCTTACTCTGGCCTACCTGTTAAGGTCTTAACACTTACTCTGAACTAATAGCTAAGGTCTTAGACTCGTACTCTGGCTTAATGGTTAAGGTCTTAACTCTTACTCTGGCCTAATATCTAAGGTCTTAACTCTTACTCTGGCCTAATAGCTAAGACCTTAGACTCGTACTCTGGCCTAAAGGTTAAGGTCTTAACTCTTACTCTGGCCTAATAGATAAGGTCTTAACTCTTACTCTGGCCTAATAGCTAAGGTCTTGGACTCGTACTCTGGCCTAATGGTTAAGGTCTTAACTCTTACTCTGGCCTAATAGCTAAGGTCTTAAATTCATACTCTGGCCTAATGGTTAAGGTCTCAACTCTTACTCTGGCCTAATAGCTAAGGTTTTTACTCTTACTCTGGCCTAATAGCTAAGGTCTTAGACTCGTACTCTGGCCTAATGGTTAAGGTCTTAACTCTTAGTCTGTCCTAATAGTTAAGGTCTTAACTCTTACTCTGGCCTATTAGCTAAGGTCTTAGACTCGTACTCTGGCCCAATGGTTAAGGTTTTAACTCTTACTCTGGCCTAATAGCTAAGGTCTTAGACTCGTACTCTGGCCTGATAGCTAAGGTCTTAGACTCGTACTCTGGCCTAATGGTTAAGGTCTTAACTCTTACTCTGGCCTTATAGCTAAGGTCGTAGACTCGTACTCTGGCCTAATGGTTAAGGTCTTAACTCTTACTCTGGCCTAATAGCTAAGGTCTTAGACTCATACTCTGGCATAATGGTTAAGGTCGTAACTCTTACTCTGGCCTACTGGTTAAGGTCTTAACCCTTACTCTGGCATAATAGCTAAGGTCTTAACTCTTACTCTGGCATAATAGCTAAGGTCTTAGACTCGTACTATGGCCTACAGGTTAAGGTCTTAACTCTTACTCTGGCCTACTGGTTAAGGTCTTAACTCTTACTCTGGCCTACTAGCTAAGGTCTTAGACTCATACTCTGGCCTAATGGTTAAGGTCTTAACTCTTACTCTGGCCTAATAGCTAAGGTCTTAACTCTTACTCTGGCCTAATGGTTAAGGTCTTAACTTTTACTCTGGCCTAATAGCTAAGGTCTTAGACTCGTACTCTGGCCTAATGGTTAAGGTCTTAACTCGTACTCTGGCCTAATGGTTAAGGTCTTAACTCTTACTCTGGCCTAATAGCTAAGGTCTTAGACTCGTACTATGGCCTACTGGTTAAGGTCTTAACTCTTAGTCTGGCCTTATGGTTAAGGTCTTAACTCTTACTCTGGGCTAATAGCTAAGGTCTTAGACTCTTACTCTGGCCTAATAGCTAAGGTCTTAACTCTTACTCTGGCCTAATAGCTAAGGTCTTAGACTCGTACTCTGGCCTAATGGTTAAGGTCTCAACTTTTACTCTGGCCTACTGGTTAAGGTCTTAACTCTTACTCTGGCCTACTGGTTAAGGTCTTAAGTCTTACTCTGGCCTAATAGCTAAGGTCTTAGGCTCGTACTCTGGCCTAATGGTTAAGGTTTTAACTCTTACTCTGGCCTACTGGTTAAGGTCTTAACTTTTACTCTGGCCTAATAGCTAAGGTCTTAGACTCGTACTCTGCCCTAATGGTTAAGGTCTTAACTCTTACTCCTGCCTAATAGCTAAGGTCTTAGACTCGTGCTCTGGCCTAATGATTAAGGTTTTAACTCTTACTCTGCCCTACTGGTTAAGGTCTTAACTCTTACTCTGGCCTAATAGCTAAGGTCTTAGACTCGTACCCTGGCCTAATGGTTAAGGTCTTAACTCTTACTCTGGCCTAATAGCTAAGGTCTTAGAATCGTACTCTGGCCTAAAGGTTAAGGTCTTAACTCTTACTCTGGCCTAATAGCTAAGGTCTTAACTCTTACTCTGGCCTAATAGCTAAGGTCTTTGACTCGTACTCTGGCCTAATGGTTAAGGTCTTAACTCTTACTCTGGCCTAATAGCTAAGGTCTTAGACTCATACTCTGACCTAATAGCTAAGGTCTTAGACTCGTACTCTGCACTAATGGTTAAGGTCTTAACTCTTACTCTGGCCTACAGGTAAATGTCTTAACTCTTACTCTGGCCTACTGGTTAAGGTCTTAACTCTTACTCTGGCCTAATAGCTAAGGTCTTAGACTCGTACTCCGGCCTACTGGTTAATGTCTTAACTCTTACTCTGGCCTAATAGCTAAGGTCTTAACTCTTACTCTGGTCTAATAGCTAAGGTCTTAGACTCGTACTATGGCCTAATGGTTAAGGTCTTAACTCTTACTCTGGCCTAATAGCTAAGGTCTTAACTTTTACTTTGGCCTAATAGCTAAGGTCTTAGACTCTTAATCTGGACTAATGGTTAAGGTCTTAACTCTTACTCTGGCCTAATAGCTAAGGTCTTAGACTCGTACTCTGGCCTAATGGTTAATATATTAACTCTTACTCTGGCCTAATAGCTAAGGTCTTAACTTTTACTTTGGCCTAATAGCTAAGGTCTTAGACTCTTACTCTGGCCTACCTGTTAAGGTCTTAACACTTACTCAGAACTAATAGCTAAGGTCTTAGACTCGTACTCTGGCTTAATGGTTAAGGTCTTAACTCTTACTCTGGCCTAATATCTAAGGTCTTAACTCTTACTCTGGCCTAATAGCTAAGACCTTAGACTTGTACTCTGGCCTAAAGGTTAAGGTCTTAACTCTTACTCTGGCCTAATAGATAAGGTCTTAACTCTTACTCTGGCCTAATAGCTAAGGTCTTGGACTCGTACTCTGGCCTAATGGTTAAGGTCTTAACTCTTACTCTGGCCTAATAGCTAAGGTCTTAAATTCATACTCTGGCCTAATGGTTAAGGTCTCAACTCTTACTCTGGCCTAATAGCTAAGGTTTTTACTCTTACTCTGGCCTAATAGCTAAGGTCTTAGACTCGTACTCTGGCCTAATGGTTAAGGTCTTAACTCTTAGTCTGTCCTAATAGTTAAGGTCTTAACTCTTACTCTGGCCTATTAGCTAAGGTCTTAGACTCGTACTCTGGCCCAATGGTTAAGGTTTTAACTCTTACTCTGGCCTAATAGCTAAGGTCTTAGACTCGTACTCTGGCCTGATAGCTAAGGTCTTAGACTCGTACTCTGGCCTAATGGTTAAGGTCTTAACTCTTACTCTGGCCTTATAGCTAAGGTCGTAGACTCGTACTCTGGCCTAATGGTTAAGGTCTTAACTCTTACTCTGGCCTAATAGCTAAGGTCTTAGACTCATACTCTGGCATAATGGTTAAGGTCGTAACTCTTACTCTGGCCTACTGGTTAAGGTCTTAACCCTTACTCTGGCATAATAGCTAAGGTCTTAACTCTTACTCTGGCATAATAGCTAAGGTCTTAGACTCGTACTATGGCCTACAGGTTAAGGTCTTAACTCTTACTCTGGCCTACTGGTTAAGGTCTTAACTCTTACTCTGGCCTACTAGCTAAGGTCTTAGACTCATACTCTGGCCTAATGGTTAAGGTCTTAACTCTTACTCTGGCCTAATAGCTAAGGTCTTAACTCTTACTCTGGCCTAATGGTTAAGGTCTTAACTTTTACTCTGGCCTAATAGCTAAGGTCTTAGACTCGTACTCTGGCCTAATGGTTAAGGTCTTAACTCGTACTCTGGCCTAATGGTTAAGGTCTTAACTCTTACTCTGGCCTAATAGCTAAGGTCTTAGACTCGTACTATGGCCTACTGGTTAAGGTCTTAACTCTTAGTCTGGCCTTATGGTTAAGGTCTTAACTCTTACTCTGGGCTAATAGCTAAGGTCTTAGACTCTTACTCTGGCCTAATAGCTAAGGTCTTAACTCTTACTCTGGCCTAATAGCTAAGGTCTTAGACTCGTACTCTGGCCTAATGGTTAAGGTCTCAACTTTTACTCTGGCCTACTGGTTAAGGTCTTAACTCTTACTCTGGCCTACTGGTTAAGGTCTTAAGTCTTACTCTGGCCTAATAGCTAAGGTCTTAGGCTCGTACTCTGGCCTAATGGTTAAGGTTTTAACTCTTACTCTGGCCTACTGGTTAAGGTCTTAACTTTTACTCTGGCCTGCTGGTTAAGGTCTTAACTCTTACTCTGGCCTAATAGCTAAGGTCTTAGACTTGTACTATGGCCTACAGGTTAAGGTCTTAACTCTTACTCTGCCCTACTGGTTTAAGTTTTAACTCTTACTCTGGCCTAATAGCTAAGGTCTTAGACTCGTACTATGGCCTAATGGTTAAGGTCTTAACTCTTACTCTGGCCTACTGGTTAAGGTCTTAACTCTTACTCTGGCCTAATAGCTAAGGTCTTAGGCTCGTACTCTAGCCTAATGGTTAAGGTCTTAACTCTTACTCTGGCCTACTGGTTAAGGTCTTAACTTTTACTCTGGCCTGCTGGTTAAGGTCTTAACTCTTACTCTGGCCTAATAGCTAAGGTCTTAGACTTGTACTATGGCCTACAGGTTAAGGTCTTAACTCTTACTCTGGCCTTCTGGGTTAAGTCTTAACTCTTACTCTGGCCTAATAGCTAAGGTCTTAGACTCGTACTATGGCCTAATGGTAAAGGTCTTAACTCTTACTCTGGCCTAATAGCTAAGGTCTTAACTTTTAGTCTGGCCTAATAGCTAAGGTCTTAGACTTGTACACTGGCCTAATGGTTAAGGTCTTAACTCTTAGTCTGGCCTAATAGCTAAGGTCTTAGACTTGTACTCTGGCCTACTGGTTAAGGTCTTAACTCTTACTCTGGTCTAATAGCTATGGTCTTAACCCTTACTCTGGCCTAATAGCTATGGTCTTAGACTTGTACTATGGCCTAATGGTTAAGGTCTTAACTCTTACTCTGGCCTAATAGCTAAGGTCTTAACTCTTACTCTGGCCTAATAGCTAAGGTCTTAGACTCGTACTCTGACCTAATGGTTAAGGTCTTAACTCTTACCCTGGCCTAATAGCTAAGGTCTTAGACTCGTGCTCTGGCCTAATGATTAAGGTTTTAACTCTTACTCTGCACTACTGGTTAAGGTCTTAACTCTTACTCTGGCCTAATAGCTAAGGTCTTAGACTCTTACTCTGGCCTAATGGTTAAGGTCTTAACTCTTACTCTGGCCTAATAGCTAAGGTCTTAGAATCGTACTCTGGCCTAAAGGTTAAGGTCTTAACTCTTACTCTGGCCTAATAGCTAAGGTCTTAATTCTTACTCTGGCCTATTAGCTAAGGTCTTAGACTCGTACTCTGGCCTAATGGTTAAGGTCTTAACTCTTACTGTGGCCTAATAGCTAAGGTCTTAACTCTTACTCTGGCCTAATAGCAGCTAAGGTCTTTGACTCATACTCTGGCCTAATGGTTAAGGTCTTAACTCTTACTCTGGCCTAATAGCTAAGTTCTTAGACTCATACTCTGGCCTAATAGCTAAGGTCTTAGACTCGTACTCTGGCCTAATGGTTAAGGTCTTAACTCTTACTCTGGCCTACAGGTAAAGGTCTTAACTCTTACTCTGGCCTACTGGTTAAGGTCTTAACTCTTACTCTGGCCTAATAGCTAAGGTCTTAGACTCTTACTCCGGCCTACTGGTTAAGGTCATAACTCTTAGTCTGGCCTTATGGTTAAGGTCTTAACTCTTACTCTGGGCTAATAGCTAAGGTCTTAGACTCTTACTCTGGCCTAATAGCTAAGGTCTTAACTCTTACTCTGGCCTAATAGCTAAGGTCTTAGACTCGTACTCTGGCCTAATGGTTAAGGTCTTAACTTTTACTCTGGCCTACTGGTTAAGGTCTTAACTCTTACTCTGGCCTACTGGTTAAGGTCTTAAGTCTTACTCTGGCCTAATAGCTAAGGTCTTAGGCTCGTACTCTGGCCTAATGGTTAAGGTCTTAACTCTTACTCTGGCCTACTGGTTAAGGTCTTAACTTTTACTCTGGCCTGCTGGTTAAGGTCTTAACTCTTACTCTGGCCTAATAGCTAAGGTCTTAGACTTGTACTATGACCTACAGGTTAAGGTCTTAACTCTTACTCTGGCCTACTGGTTTAAGTCTTAACTCTTACTCTGGCCTAATAGCTAAGGTCTTAGACTCGTACTATGGCCTAATGGTTAAGGTCTTAACTCTTACTCTGGCCTAATAGCTAAGGTCTTAACTTTTAGTCTGGCCTAATAGCTAAGGTCTTAGACTCGTACTCTGGCCTAATGGTTAAGGTCTTAACTCTTAGTCTGGCCTAATAGCTAACGTCTTAGACTTGTACTCTGGCCTACTGGTTTAAGTCTTAACTCTTACTCTGGCCTAATAGCTAAGGTCTTAGACTCATACTATGGTCTAATGGTTAAGGTCTTAACTCTTACTCTGGCCTAATGGTTAAGGTCTTAACTCTTACTCTGGCCTAATAGCTAAGGTCTTAGACTCGTACTATGGCCTACTGGTTAAGGTCTTAACTCTTAGTCTGGCCTTATGGTTAAGGTCTTAACTCTTACTCTGGGCTAATAGCTAAGGTCTTAGACTCTTACTCTGGCCTAATAGCTAAGGTCTTAACTCTTACTCTGGCCTAATAGCTAAGGTCTTAGACTCGTACTCTGGCCTAATGGTTAAGGTCTCAACTTTTACTCTGGCCTACTGGTTAAGGTCTTAACTCTTACTCTGGCCTACTGGTTAAGGTCTTAAGTCTTACTCTGGCCTAATAGCTAAGGTCTTAGGCTCGTACTCTGGCCTAATGGTTAAGGTTTTAACTCTTACTCTGGCCTACTGGTTAAGGTCTTAACTTTTACTCTGGCCTGCTGGTTAAGGTCTTAACTCTTACTCTGGCCTAATAGCTAAGGTCTTAGACTTGTACTATGGTCTAATGGTTAAGGTCTTAACTCTTACTCTGGCCTAATAGCTAAGGTCTTAACTCTTACTCTGGCCTAATAGCTAAGGTCTTAGACTCGTACTTTGCCCTAATGGTTAAGGTCTTAACTCTTACTCTGGCCTAATAGCTAAGGTCTTAGACTCGTGCTCTGACCTAATGATTAAGGTTTTAACTCTAACTCTGCCCTACTGGTTAAGGTCTTAACTCTTACTCTGGCCTAATCGCTAAGGTCTTAGACTCGTACTCTGGCCTAATGGTTAAGGTCTTAACTCTTACTCTGGCCTAATAGCTAAGGTCTTAGAATCGTACTCTGGCCTAAAGGTTAATGTCTTAACTCTTACTCTGGCCTAATAGCTAAGGTCTTAATTCTTACTCTGGCCTAATAGCTAAGGTCTTAGACTCGTACTCTGGCCTAATGGTTAAGGTCTTAACTCTTAGTCTGGCCTAATAGCTAACGTCTTAGACTTGTACTCTGGCCTACTGGTTTAAGTCTTAACTCTTACTCTGGCCTAATAGCTAAGGTCTTAGACTCATACTATGGTCTAATGGTTAAGGTCTTAACTCTTACTCTGGCCTAATGGTTAAGGTCTTAACTCTTACTCTGGCCTAATAGCTAAGGTCTTAGACTCGTACTATGGCCTACTGGTTAAGGTCTTAACTCTTAGTCTGGCCTTATGGTTAAGGTCTTAACTCTTACTCTGGGCTAATAGCTAAGGTCTTAGACTCTTACTCTGGCCTAATAGCTAAGGTCTTAACTCTTACTCTGGCCTAATAGCTAAGGTCTTAGACTCGTACTCTGGCCTAATGGTTAAGGTCTCAACTTTTACTCTGGCCTACTGGTTAAGGTCTTAACTCTTACTCTGGCCTACTGGTTAAGGTCTTAAGTCTTACTCTGGCCTAATAGCTAAGGTCTTAGGCTCGTACTCTGGCCTAATGGTTAAGGTTTTAACTCTTACTCTGGCCTACTGGTTAAGGTCTTAACTTTTACTCTGGCCTGCTGGTTAAGGTCTTAACTCTTACTCTGGCCTAATAGCTAAGGTCTTAGACTTGTACTATGGTCTAATGGTTAAGGTCTTAACTCTTACTCTGGCCTAATAGCTAAGGTCTTAACTCTTACTCTGGCCTAATAGCTAAGGTCTTAGACTCGTACTTTGCCCTAATGGTTAAGGTCTTAACTCTTACTCTGGCCTAATAGCTAAGGTCTTAGACTCGTGCTCTGACCTAATGATTAAGGTTTTAACTCTAACTCTGCCCTACTGGTTAAGGTCTTAACTCTTACTCTGGCCTAATCGCTAAGGTCTTAGACTCGTACTCTGGCCTAATGGTTAAGGTCTTAACTCTTACTCTGGCCTAATAGCTAAGGTCTTAGAATCGTACTCTGGCCTAAAGGTTAATGTCTTAACTCTTACTCTGGCCTAATAGCTAAGGTCTTAATTCTTACTCTGGCCTAATAGCTAAGGTCTTAGACTCGTACTCTGGCCTAATGGTTAAGGTCTTAACTCCTACTCTGGCCTAATAGCTAAGGTCTTAACTCTTACTCTGGCCTAATAGCTAAGGTCTTTGACTTGTACTCTGGCCTACTGGTTAAGGTCTTAACTCTTACTCTGGTCTAATAGCTATGGTCTTAACCCTTACTCTGGCCTAATAGCTATGGTCTTAGACTTGTACTATGGCCTAATGGTTAAGGTCTTAACTCTTACTCTGGCCTAATAGCTAAGGTCTTAACTCTTACTCTGGCCTAATAGCTAAGGTCTTAACTCTTACTCTGGCCTAATAGCTAAGGTCTTAGACTCGTACTCTGACCTAATGGTTAAGGTCTTAACTCTTACCCTGGCCTAATAGCTAAGGTCTTAGACTCGTGCTCTGGCCTAATGATTAAGGTTTTAACTCTTACTCTGCACTACTGGTTAAGGTCTTAACTCTTACTCTGGCCTAATAGCTAAGGTCTTAGACTCTTACTCTGGCCTAATGGTTAAGGTCTTAACTCTTACTCTGGCCTAATAGCTAAGGTCTTAGAATCGTACTCTGGCCTAAAGGTTAAGGTCTTAACTCTTACTCTGGCCTAATAGCTAAGGTCTTAATTCTTACTCTGGCCTATTAGCTAAGGTCTTAGACTCGTACTCTGGCCTAATGGTTAAGGTCTTAACTCTTACTGTGGCCTAATAGCTAAGGTCTTAACTCTTACTCTGGCCTAATAGCAGCTAAGGTCTTTGACTCATACTCTGGCCTAATGGTTAAGGTCTTAACTCTTACTCTGGCCTAATAGCTAAGTTCTTAGACTCATACTCTGGCCTAATAGCTAAGGTCTTAGACTCGTACTCTGGCCTAATGGTTAAGGTCTTAACTCTTACTCTGGCCTACAGGTAAAGGTCTTAACTCTTACTCTGGCCTACTGGTTAAGGTCTTAACTCTTACTCTGGCCTAATAGCTAAGGTCTTAGACTCTTACTCCGGCCTACTGGTTAAGGTCATAACTCTTAGTCTGGCCTTATGGTTAAGGTCTTAACTCTTACTCTGGGCTAATAGCTAAGGTCTTAGACTCTTACTCTGGCCTAATAGCTAAGGTCTTAACTCTTACTCTGGCCTAATAGCTAAGGTCTTAGACTCGTACTCTGGCCTAATGGTTAAGGTCTTAACTTTTACTCTGGCCTACTGGTTAAGGTCTTAACTCTTACTCTGGCCTACTGGTTAAGGTCTTAAGTCTTACTCTGGCCTAATAGCTAAGGTCTTAGGCTCGTACTCTGGCCTAATGGTTAAGGTCTTAACTCTTACTCTGGCCTACTGGTTAAGGTCTTAACTTTTACTCTGGCCTGCTGGTTAAGGTCTTAACTCTTACTCTGGCCTAATAGCTAAGGTCTTAGACTTGTACTATGACCTACAGGTTAAGGTCTTAACTCTTACTCTGGCCTACTGGTTTAAGTCTTAACTCTTACTCTGGCCTAATAGCTAAGGTCTTAGACTCGTACTATGGCCTAATGGTTAAGGTCTTAACTCTTACTCTGGCCTAATAGCTAAGGTCTTAACTTTTAGTCTGGCCTAATAGCTAAGGTCTTAGACTCGTACTCTGGCCTAATGGTTAAGGTCTTAACTCTTAGTCTGGCCTAATAGCTAACGTCTTAGTCTTGTACTCTGGCCTACTGGTTTAAGTCTTAACTCTTACTCTGGCCTAATAGCTAAGGTCTTAGACTCATACTATGGTCTAATGGTTAAGGTCTTAACTCTTACTCTGGCCTAATGGTTAAGGTCTTAACTCTTACTCTGGCCTAATAGCTAAGGTCTTAGACTCGTACTATGGCCTACTGGTTAAGGTCTTAACTCTTAGTCTGGCCTTATGGTTAAGGTCTTAACTCTTACTCTGGGCTAATAGCTAAGGTCTTAGACTCTTACTCTGGCCTAATAGCTAAGGTCTTAACTCTTACTCTGGCCTAATAGCTAAGGTCTTAGACTCGTACTCTGGCCTAATGGTTAAGGTCTCAACTTTTACTCTGGCCTACTGGTTAAGGTCTTAACTCTTACTCTGGCCTACTGGTTAAGGTCTTAAGTCTTACTCTGGCCTAATAGCTAAGGTCTTAGGCTCGTACTCTGGCCTAATGGTTAAGGTTTTAACTCTTACTCTGGCCTACTGGTTAAGGTCTTAACTTTTACTCTGGCCTGCTGGTTAAGGTCTTAACTCTTACTCTGGCCTAATAGCTAAGGTCTTAGACTTGTACTATGGTCTAATGGTTAAGGTCTTAACTCTTACTCTGGCCTAATAGCTAAGGTCTTAACTCTTACTCTGGCCTAATAGCTAAGGTCTTAGACTCGTACTTTGCCCTAATGGTTAAGGTCTTAACTCTTACTCTGGCCTAATAGCTAAGGTCTTAGACTCGTGCTCTGACCTAATGATTAAGGTTTTAACTCTAACTCTGCCCTACTGGTTAAGGTCTTAACTCTTACTCTGGCCTAATCGCTAAGGTCTTAGACTCGTACTCTGGCCTAATGGTTAAGGTCTTAACTCTTACTCTGGCCTAATAGCTAAGGTCTTAGAATCGTACTCTGGCCTAAAGGTTAATGTCTTAACTCTTACTCTGGCCTAATAGCTAAGGTCTTAATTCTTACTCTGGCCTAATAGCTAAGGTCTTAGACTCGTACTCTGGCCTAATGGTTAAGGTCTTAACTCCTACTCTGGCCTAATAGCTAAGGTCTTAACTCTTACTCTGGCCTAATAGCTAAGGTCTTTGACTCATACTCTGGCCTAATGGTTAAGGTCTTAACTCTTACTCTGGCCTAATAGCTAAGGTCTTAGACTCATACTCTGGCCTAATAGCTAAGGTCTTAGACTCGTACTCTGGCCTAATGGTTAAGGTCTTAACTCTTACTCTGGCCTACAGGTAAAGGTCTTAACTCTTACTCTGGCCTACTGGTTAAGGTCTTAACTCTTACTCTGGCCTAAAAGCTAAGGTCTTAGACGCGTACTCCGGCCTACTGGTTAAGGTCTTAACTCTTATTCTGGCCTAATAGCTAAGGTCTTAACTCTTACTCTGGCCTAATAGCTAAGGTCCTAACTCTTACTCTGGCCTAATAGCTAAGGTCTTAGACTCGTACTATGGCCTAATAGTTAAGGTCTTAACTCTTACTCTGGCCTAATAGCTAAGGCCTTAGACTCGTACTCTGGCCTAAAGGTTAAGGTATAACTCTTACTCTGGCCTAATAGCTAAGGTCTTAACTCTTACTCTGGCCTAATAGCTAAGGTCTTAACTCTTACTCTGGCCTAATAGCTAAGGCCTTAGACTCGTACTCTGGCCTAAAGGTTAAGGTCTTAACTCTTACTCTGGCCTAATAGCTAAGGTCTTAACTCTTACTCTAGCCTAATAGCTAAGGTCTTAGACTCGTACTCTGGCCTAATGGTTAAGGTCTTAACTCTTACTCTGGCCTAATAGCTAAGGTCTTAAATTCATAGTCTGGCCTAATGGTTAAGGTCTTAACTCTTACTCTGGCCTACAGGTAAAGGTCTTAACTCTTACTCTGGCCTTCTGGGTTAAGTCTTAACTCTTACTCTGGCCTAATAGCTAAGGTCTTAGACTCGTACTATGGCCTAATGGTAAAGGTCTTAACTCTTACTCTGGCCTAATAGCTAAGGTCTTAACTTTTAGTCTGGCCTAATAGCTAAGGTCTTAGACTTGTACACTGGCCTAATGGTTAAGGTCTTAACTCTTAGTCTGGCCTAATAGCTAAGGTCTTAGACTTGTACTCTGGCCTACTGGTTAAGGTCTTAACTCTTACTCTGGTCTAATAGCTATGGTCTTAACCCTTACTCTGGCCTAATAGCTAAGGTCTTAGACTTGTACTATGGCCTAATGGTTAAGGTCTTAACTCTTACTCTGGCCTAATAGCTAAGGTCTTAACTCATACTCTGGCCTAATAGCTAAGGTCTTAACTCTTACTCTGGCCTAATAGCTAAGGTCTTAGACTCGTACTCTGACCTAATGGTTAAGGTCTTAACTCTTACTCTGGCCTAATAGCTAAGGTCTTAGACTCGTGCTCTGGCCTAATGATTAAGGTTTTAACTCTTACTCTGCCCTACTGGTTAAGGTCTTAACTCTTACTCTGGCCTAATAGCTAAGGTCTTAGACTCTTACTCTGGCCTAATGGTTAAGGTCTTAACTCTTACTCTGGCCTAATAGCTAAGGTCTTAGAATCGTACTCTGGCCTAAAGGTTAAGGTCCTAACTCTTACTCTGGCCTAATAGCTAAGGTCTTAATTCTTACTCTGGCCTATTAGCTAAGGTCTTAGACTCGTACTCTGGCCTAATGGTTAAGGTCTTAACTCTTACTCTGGCCTAATAGCTAAGGTCTTAACTCTTACTCTGGCTTAATAGCTAAGGTCTTTGACTCATACTCTGGCCTAATGGTTAAGGTCTTAACTCTTACTCTGGCCTAATAGCTAAGTTCTTAGACTCATACTCTGGCCTAATAGCTAAGGTCTTAGACTCGTACTCTGGCCTAATGGTTAAGGTCTTAACTCTTACTCTGGCCTACAGGTAAAGGTCTTAACTCTTACTCTGGCCTACTGGTTAAGGTCTTAACTCTTACTCTGTCTAATAGCTAAGGTCTTAGACTCGTACTCCGACCTACTGGTTAAGGTCATAACTCTTAGTCTGGCCTTATGGTTATGGTCTTAACTCTTACTCTGGGCTAATAGCTAAGGTCTTAGACTCTTACTCTGGCCTAATAACTAAGGTCTTAACTCTTACTCTGGCCTAATAGCTAAGGTCTTAGACTCGTACTCTGGCCTAATGGTTAAGGTCTTAACTTTTACTCTGGCCTACTGGTTAAGGTCTTAACTCTTACTCTGGCCTACTGGTTAAGGTCTTAAGTCTTACTCTGGCCTAATAGCTAAGGTCTTAGGCTCGTACTCTGGCCTAATGGTTAAGGTCTTAACTCTTACTCTGGCCTACTGGTTAAGGTCTTAACTTTTACTCTGGCCTGCTGGTCAAGGTCTTAACTCTTACTCTGGCCTAATAGCTAAGGTCTTAGACTTGTACTATGACCTACAGGTTAAGGTCTTAACTCTTACTCTGGCCTACTGGTTTAAGTCTTAACTCTTACTCTGGCCTAATAGCTAAGGTCTTAGACTCATACTATGGCCTAATGGTTAAGGTCTTAACTCTTACTCGGGCCTAATAGCTAAGGTCTTAACTTTTAGTCTGGCCTAATAGCTAAGGTCTTAGACTCGTACTCTGGCCTAATGGTTAAGGTCTTAACTCTTAGTCTGGCCTAATAGCTAACGTCTTAGACTTGTACTCTGGCCTACTGGTTTAAGTCTTAACTCTTACTCTGGCCTAATAGCTAAGGTCTTAGACTCGTACTATGGTCTAATGGTTAAGGTCTTAACTCTTACTCTGGCCTAATGGTTAAGGTCTTATCTCTTACTCTGGCCTAATAGCTAAGGTCTTAGACTCGTACTATGGCCTACTCGTTAAGGTCTTAACTCTTAGTCTGGCCTTATGGTTAAGGTCTTAACTCTTACTCTGGGCTAATAGCTAAGGTCTTAGACTCTTACTCTGGCCTAATAGCTAAGGTCTTAACTCTTACTCTGGCCTAATAGCTAAGGTCTTAGACTCGTACTATGGCCTAATGGTTAAGGTCTTAACTCTTACTCTGGCCTAATAGCTAAGGCCTTAGACTCGTACTCTGGCCTAAAGGTTAAGGTATAACTCTTACTCTGGCCTAATAGCTAAGGTCTTAACTCTTACTCTGGCCTAATAGCTAAGGTCTTAACTCTTACTCTGGCCTAATAGCTAAGGCCTTAGACTTGTACTCTGGCCTAAAGGTTAAGGTCTTAACTCTTACTCTGGCCTAATAGCTAAGGTATTAACTCTTACTCTGGCCTAATAGCTAAGGTCTTAGACTCGTACTCTGGCCTAATGGTTAAGGTCTTAACTCTTACTCTGGCCTAATAGCTAAGGTCTTAAATTCATAGTCTGGCCTAATGGTTAAGGTCTTAACTCTTACTCTGGCCTACAGGTAAAGGTCTTAACTCTTACTCTGGCCTACTGGTTAAGGTCTTAACTCTTACTCTGGCCTAATAGCTAAGGTCTTAGACTCGTACTCCGGCCTAATGGTTAAGGTCTTAACTCTTACACTGGCCTAATAGCTAAGGTCTTAGACTCATACTCTGGCCTAATAGCTAAGGTCTTAAACTCGTACTCTGCCCTAATGGTTAAGGTCTTAACTCTTACTCTGGCCTACAGGTAAATGTCTTAACTCTTACTCTGGCCTACTGGTTAAGGTCTTAACTCTTACTCTGGCCTAATAGCTAAGGTCTTAGACTCGTACTCCAGCCTACTGGTTAAGGTCTTAACTCCTACTCTGGCCTAATAGCTAAGGTCTTAACTCTTACTCTGGCCTAATAGCTAAGGTCTTAGACTCGTACTATGGCCTAATGGTTAAGGTCTTAACTCTTACTCTGGCCTAATAGCTAAGGTCTTAACTTTTACTTTGGCCTAATAGCTAAGGTCTTAGACTCTTACTCTGGCCTAATGGTTAAGGTCTTAACTCTTACTCTGGCCTAATAGCTAAGGTCTTAGACTCGTACTCTGGCCTAATGGTTAAGATATTAACTCTTACTCTGGCCTACCTGTTAAGGTCTTAACACTTACTCTGAACTAATAGCTAAGGTCTTAGACTCGTACTCTGGCTTAATGGTTAAGGTCTTAACTCTTACTCTGGCCTAATATCTAAGGTCTTAGACTCGTACTCTGGCCTAATGGTTAAGGTCTTAACACTTACTGTGGCCTAATAGCTAAGGTCTTAACTCTTACTCTGGCCTAATAGCTAAGACCTTAGACTCGTACTCTGGCCTAAAGGTTAAGGTCTTAACTCTTACTCTGGCCTAATAGCTAAGGTCTTAACTCTTACTCTGGCCTAATAGCTAAGGTCTTGGACTCGTACTCTGGCCTAATGGTTAAGGTCTTAACTCTTACTCTGGCCTAATAGCTAAGGTCTTAAATTCATACTCTGGCCTAATGGTTAAGGTCTCAACTCTTACTCTGGCCTAATAGCTAAGGTTTTTACTCTTACTCTGGCCTAATAGCTAAGGTCTTAGACTCGTACTCTGGCCTAATGGTTAAGGTCTTAACTCTTAGTCTGTCCTAATAGTTAAGGTCTTAACTCTTACTCTGGCCTATTAGCTAAGGTCTTAGACTCGTACTCTGGCCTGATAGCTAAGGTCTTAGACTCGTACTCTGGCCTAATGGTTAAGGTCTTAACTCTTACTCTGGCCTAATAGCTAAGGTCATAGACTCGTACTCTGGCCTAATGGTTAAGGTCTTAACTCTTACCCTGGCCTAATAGCTAAGGTCTTAGACTCATACTCTGGCATAATGGTTAAGGTCGTAACTCTTACTCTGGCCTACTGGTTAAGGTCTTAACCCTTACTCTGGCATAATAGCTAAGGTCTTAACTCTTACTCTGGCATAATAGCTAAGGTCTTAGACTCGTACTATGGCCTACAGGTTAAGGTCTTAACTCTTACTCTGGCCTACTGGTTAAGGTCTTAACTCTTACTCTGGCCTACTAGCTAAGGTCTTAGACTCATACTCTGGCCTAATGGTTAAGGTCTTAACTCTTACTCTGACCTAATAGCTAAGGTCTTAACTCTTACTCTGGCCTAATGGTTAAGGTCTTAACTTTTACTCTGGCCTAATAGCTAAGGTCTTAGACTCTTACTCTGGCCTAATAGCTAAGGTTTTAACTCTTACTCTGGCCTAATAGCTAAGGTCTTAGACTCGTACTCTGGCCTAATGGTTAAGGTCTTAACTTGTACTCTGGCCTAATGGTTAAGGTCTTAACTCTTACTCTGGCCTAATAGCTAAGGTCTTAGACTCGTACTATGGCCTACTGGTTAAGGTCTTAACTCTTAGTCTGGCCTTATGGTTAAGGTCTTAACTCTTACTCTGGGCTAATAGCTAAGGTCTTAGACTCTTACTCTGGCCTAATAGCTAAGGTCTTAACTCTTACTCTGGCCTAATAGCTAAGGTCTTAGACTCGTACTCTGGCCTAATGGTTAAGGTCTCAACTTTTACTCTGGCCTACTGGTTAAGGTCTTAACTCTTACTCTGGCCTACTGGTTAAGGTCTTAAGTCTTACTCTGGCCTAATAGCTAAGGTCTTAGGCTCGTACTCTGGCCTAATGGTTAAGGTTTTAACTCTTACTCTGGCCTACTGGTTAAGGTCTTAACTTTTACTCTGGCCTGCTGGTTAAGGTCTTAACTCTTACTCTGGCCTAATAGCTAATGTCTTAGACTTGTACTATGGCCTACAGGTTAAGGTGTGGCTCACTAGGTAGAGGCGGCAGACCCGTAAGCAGAGAATCGGCCATGGACCAGGGTTCAATTCCCGACGCGGCAGGGTTGTGGACCAGGGTCAAAATGGACTTGATAATTCTCGCCTCGGTACCTACTCTAACCAGGAACACACTCGGCAACTCTGGGCATTAAGCTTGCCTCATCTCTACAACGGCCCCCCACAGACGCCGGGGATGCCTGGTTTCACCTTGGAGATACCCAGAAAGGGACCATCTCACAGGGATAGCCAGGACGGGTTCCCCAGCGGTCCACAGCGCCGGGACGCCTCCGTTGGTGGGCAGCTGTGCGCTTTACAAGCTTACAACATTTACAAGGTCTTAACTCTTACTCTGGCCTTCTGGGTTAAGTCTTAACTCTTACTCTGGCCTAATAGCTAAGGTCTTAGACTCGTACTATGGCCTAATGGTAAAGGTCTTAACTCTTACTCTGGCCTAATAGCTAAGGTCTTAACTTTTAGTCTGGCCTAATAGCTAAGGTCTTAGACTCGTACACTGGCCTAATGGTTAAGGTCTTAACTCTTAGTCTGGCCTAATAGCTAAGGTCTTAGACTTGTACTCTGGCCTACTGGTTAAGGTCTTAACTCTTACTCTGGTCTAATAGCTATGGTCTTAACCCTTACTCTGGCCTAATAGCTAAGGTCTTAGACTTGTACTATGGCCTAATGGTTAAGGTCTTAACTCTTACTCTGGCCTAATAGCTAAGGTCTTAACTCTTACTCTGGCCTAATAGCTAAGGTCTTAGACTCGTACTCTGACCTAATGGTTAAGGTTTTAACTCTTACTCTGCCCTACTGGTTAAGGGACAACCGTATAACCGTGCAGGCTTTTGGAGTTACTGCCGATGTAAGACAGATGCAAAGAAACTTGGAGACAAAACATCAAAAGCTTTGAAGGTTCCAGAGGGAAAAAGGTCAACCAAAAGAAAGGCAAAGGAAACTGCTCCGCGAAGGAAGAGTACAGCAAATACCAGTGCCACCGAGGAGGAAAATGTGTGCCCACAGAAGAATGTGTATACCTTCTGGCTTATGAAGTCGGAGCCAGAGAGCCGCCTGGAGAATGGGGTGGATATGAAGGACGCTACGCTGCTCGTGGGGCCCTTGAACTGCCTAACTCACCGGGACTGCGAGGACCTGGGAGCATTGCGCTCCGTTCATCCAGCTCACCTGTCCTCTTCCCGCTGATCAGTCCGATGCCACGCCTCGCGGCCCCCGCTGCGCGGGAGCTGCTCGCAGGCTTCATCACCACCACTACTTAAAGGCTCAGCTGGCGCGCTGAAGGTTGGGTCTTCATTTTGATCTTTGTGCCCAGGACGCTACGCTGCTCGTGGGGCCCTTGAACTGCCTAACTCACCGGGACTGCGAGGACCTGGGAGCATTGCGCTCCGTTCATCCAGCTCACCTGTCCTCTTCCCGCTGATCAGTCCGACGCCACGCCTCGCGGCCCCCGCTGCGCGGGTGCCGCTCGCAGGCTTCATCACCACCACTACTTAAAGGCTCGGCTGGCGCGCTGAAGGTTGGGTCTTCATTTTGATCTTTGTGCCCAGGACGCTACGCTGCTCGTGGGGCCCTTGAACTGCCTAACTCACCGGGACTGCGAGGACCTGGGAGCATTGCGCTCCGTTCATCCAGCTCACCTGTCCTCTTCCCGCTGATCAGTCCGACGCCACGCCTCGCGGCCCCCGCTGCGCGGGTGCCGCTCGCAGGCTTCATCACCACCACTACTTAAAGGCTCGGCTGGCGCGCTGAAGGTTGGGTCTTCATTTTGATCTTTGTGCCCAGGACGCTACGCTGCTCGTGGGGCCCTTGAACTGCCTAACTCACCGGGACTGCGAGGACCTGGGAGCATTGCGCTCCGTTCATCCAGCTCACCTGTCCTCTTCCGGTAGCCCCGCCCCCCTCACTACTTAGTCCAGTCCACGCAAATTCGCAGCGCGGATCGCAGCGCGGGCGAAGACCGGGCAAAGAGCGGGCCGTTGTAGGCCGTTCGAGACCGGACCGGGCCCCCTCCCTAACGTTGTCATCGTCTTCAGGTGTATTTTCGCACTCCGCCAGCCTGTGGCTTTGGCTGTCCCGCCCGCCATGGCCACCAGAGTATCCAGGAGTAAGGCTGCCCAACAGTGCTCTAGCACACTGGATAAATTTTTTCCTAAGGCTAGTGCTGCGGCTACTAAAGGTCGCACACCACCAGTTACCCTCCCTGTGGCAGATGAGGAAAATGTGTCAGTTTCAATGGTCCCCTCGGACTCCTCATCCATTGATATTAGTACTCCAACACCATTTGACGCCACCCACCTATCTCTCATGGATAGTATCGACCAGACAATCGAGACAGTCCTCCAACAACTTAGGACCCCTTCCAATCTATTGAGGGATAGTGAGTCTCTGTGCCCCTCGGGGGTGGTGGAGTCTACTCCGAACATTAATTGTGCGGAAGTGTCCAAAGTGCAGGATGAAGGACAGGTTGCAGCCCCAACTGACCCCGTAGGCAGGAGAGTCTACCACCCTTCGAAAAGGAAAAGGCTAAGGAATCTAAGAGGGGCAAAAAGGGCCAAAGTGGATACAATCAACCCATTATTAGAGGCTAGCTCTGCCAATCCGGCTTCTCCTGTGGCTATCTCCCCAGGAATTGGCTGTGATCATCCAGATCCGCTATTAGCCAAAGTGGCACCTGGGTGTTCCGGTCCGTTTGTATTCGGAGCAAACCCTCCAAATGCAGCAGAGGCTCTGATTCGCTCTTTTAGGGATATCCTTGGGAGCATGTTGGAGCCCCTGTCTGCGAAGTTGGATTCCATAGCTGATAGACTTAAGGCAATAGAAGATGTTCATAACAGGATCAGTCCTAGCGGGGGGTTGGTTCCAGGAGCAGAGACGGTTTCCCGGGATTCTGCAGGGTCTAGACCACCTACTGCTGGAACAAGCATACAGGTCTCAGTTGGGGCACAAGATAGTGTGATAAGGAGTCATGCTCCCCCCTTGCTTCCTTTACAATTGTCTAGGCCCCCTATCCCGGCACCTAGAAGATCCAAACAACCAACACCATCCCTCCCAACGAGTGGGGGGCGAGCCAATAATCACTACACTGATCATCCCTTGAGTCCTAATAGTAGACGTAGGGTGGTTGATTTGCCCCCCGAGGCTGTGCCTTATACAGCGATTATGGTGGGAGTCTCTGAGCTCACTGGTGATACCAGAGAGCCTCAGGACTCACTTCGTAATAAAGTAATTAGCTGGCTTAATATTAACAGGCCCCTCCCCTCTAATATCAAAGGTGATGTGCTGATGGTCAGAAGGATCCCATGGATTGGAATTACCCCCAAAAATAGGGCAGGGGACTGCATCATAATTAGCTTTAAAAGCCCACTAGTTTCCCCTTACATTTGTAACTGGCTGGTAAGGCCGGATAAATCCAGCATAGATGTAGTGCCTCTCTCGCATTTCTATCCAAGTGTTTCAAATTCAGGAGTGGGGAGGGAACAGAGTTGGACTAGAGTGGGCTTTGCCATAGACGGCTCACGGTACAGACCCAAGTATAATTCACTGCCTGTCCATGGTAATCTTGTCCTTCAGAATAGATTTTCCTGTCTGGACCTAGTAGATTGACCAATAAGGGGGGTCATTCCGCATCACCTGGTAAATTCTCCCTATGGGTCCAAACTCAGGGGGGAAGGTTCATCCGTTCCCGTAAACAAAAAAAGGCCCCTGGCCTCTATTAAAGACGGTGGGACCACATTGGGAAGCACTCAAGCGTCAGATGAGGATCCACCAAATACATTAACTGTTGCTGCAATGCAATTGGTGGAGCTTGTTCAAACACCCATTAGGTCGCCAATTACCATTGGTTTGGGTGACTTGGGTAATTCTGCATCTGACATTCCATCTGCACTTAGTGTACTCGGGCCCCAATCCCAAGGTCCAGGTTTGACCATCCTGTCCTGGAATGTAGCTGGCATCTTTAGTAAGGTGAATACCCCAGAGTGGGAAACTTTGGTTGGCAAGGGTGATATACTCCTCTTTCAAGAGACATGGGCTAGGGTGCCTCAGGTTAGGAGGGGATATGATATTTTTGAAATCCCGGCAAAATCGAGTGGGAGAGGGAGACCCTCGGGAGGTTTGGCAATCTGGGTGGCGAGCCACATTGGGTGTCAGGTGGTTGGTATGGATACACTCTCACCTGACATTCAGTGTGTGCTCCTCAGTTGGCCTGACAAAAGTACGTGGGCTATTGTTAATGTCTACTCTCGACCAGTTGTTGTGGGTAAAGAATCTCCCACATTGGTTGATCTCTCATCCTTTCTAGGGCAATTGACAGGCAACCTGAAAATAGTGATGGGAGGAGATTTTAACTGCCACTTTGAACCCCTGGAGGGCCTTATGGAGGGTGCTTTTACTGCCGAGGATGATCACTGGGGAGTCCCCCCCTCTTCATCACCCCACCCCAAAGCTTGGTCTCCGTTGGCAGTACAACTTACTTCCCTCACCCTGAATTTTGCACTTAGGGCATGTAATGGGCGCACCCCTTCTGACACTCCTTCGGTGTGCACCTTTAATAAAAAGGGCTGTGAGTCAAGGCTGGACTACATTTTTATAGACATTTCCCTGTGGCCCAAAGTGCTAGATTTTAGAGTGATCCCGAGGGAAGATAGTGACCATAACGCCCTTTCCTTGGAGATCCAGTACCCAGCACCTGCCTCAGGGACGATAACTAACGACGTTGTAACTGACCAGGGAGACATGTTACTCACCACAAGCAGGCGACGAGTGAAATGGGGGAAGTTAGTTGAGAAATAAGAAGCTTTAAAAAACCTCTATGGTATAGCGCTCCCTAGGTTCCAGGAGGTGGATGCCCTCATTAATCAAACTAGACCCTCAGATTACAATGAGAGACTATCTGGCATTCACCAGGCCCTAGTTAGGGACCTTGCAGATGTCTTCAACCCGGCCCTCCCTCTTAGAAGGAAAAAGATTCGTGCTCCGACTTGGTACACCTCCACTTGTAGGTAAGCTAAGTCTGAGCTCCTTTCTGCAATTAAAGATGGTAGTGATAAGGTGAAGATCGCTGCCCTTAGGAGGGGGTACAAGGTAGCACTGGCCAACGCAAGAGCAGAGTGGGACTGGAATCACTGGCACGACCTGTCTGGAGCCCTCAAATCTAAAGATTTTAAAAAATTTTGGGCGCTTGTAAACAATGGAACAGGGGATTTGTTGTCTGCAGTAGAACCTAATATTGCCCCCTCTGTTTGGGAGGCTCATTTTGGGTCTCTATATCAAGAATCCACGCTCTGGCCGGAAGGGATGGTGGTAGAGCCCCCCTCCCTGCCCGATGCGCCCTTGGAATTTTCCCTGGGGGAGGTGAAGTTGGCACTGGAGGGCTTAGCGCTGGGGAAGGCACCGGGGTTGGACAAGCTACCCGGTGATTTGTTCAGATATCATCCTGACATTTGGGCCCCGTACTTGCTTGTCCTTTTCAATGCCATTTTGGGAGTTATGGCGATCCCTTCCAGCTGGTTAGGGGCTGAAATAGTTCCGATCTATAAGAAAGGGTCCCCCTTGAGCCCAGCAAATTATAGGCCTATCAGCCTGATAGATGTTCCCCAAAAGCTTTTCGCGCGCCTCATCTTGAACCATCTACTAGACTGGGTCGAGGAAAATGACATCCTGAGTCCTTTGCAGGCTGGCTTCAGGAGAAACACATCGACCATGGACCAGATCTTCCGCCTAGTCCTCCTCTACTGGAAGACGGTGAGGATTGAGGGCGGGAGATTGTACATGGTCTTTGTGGATCTGAGGTCAGCCTTTGACCTAGTCCCGCGCAGGAAACTCTGGGAGGTGTTGGAAAAGTTAGGCATTCCCCCCCAGTTACTCAACATCTTGGTCAGGCTGCATGAGAACAACTATGCGCAAGTTAGGTGTGGGAAGGATGGTAGACTTTCATCCAGGTTTCCTGTGTGCCGAGGTGTGAGGCAAGGTTGTGTCCTGGCACCGACCTTGTTTTGCCTATTCATCAATAATGTCATCTCACATCTGGAAAACGTCAAGGACAACGACGCCCCCAGTTTGGCAGGTAGGAGGGTACCGGCAATTATGTTTGCCGATGATACCCTTCTCCTTTCAAAATCGCCAATGGGGATCCAGAGGATCCTGGATGGTTTTGGTCTCTTCTGCCATCAGCATGGGTTGGAGGTGAATACAGAAAAGACCAAGTTTATGATCTTCAACCCACCAACTAAAACTAGGCCTAACCCTACCCTGGGGACCGCTAGCCTTGAGAGGGTGTCCACTTTCATATATCTGGGGGTTACACTGCAGGAAAATTTGGCTTGGGACCGACAGATAGTACGATCCAAGGCCAAACTATCCCAACTCTCGGGTGCAATTCTGAAAGTGGCTAACACTTCTTCCTTTAAGCCCTTAAGCCCGGCACTTGAAAGCTACAAGACCCAGGCCAAGGCAGCGGGCATGTATGGCAGTGAGCTATGGGGACATAAAACGGTGAAGGGCCTATCAATAGTGGAAAATAGCTTTCTAAGGCGCCTGCTAGCCCTTCCAAGTGCCACGCCACTCCAGCCTTTGAGAATGGACATGGGTCTCCCCCCTATCGCAGAGGAGCTTGTGTCTAAGCCAGTCAAGTTCTGGCACAGGCTCTGGTCTACGGACGAACTCCATCACTATAGGGAGGATCTTACCCATGTCATGAGCTTAAACTCTAGCGGTAAAATCCCCTGGCTCACCTTTGTGGAAAACGAACTGATTGCCATCAATCTCCGTGTCCTGTGGGAGGACCCTGCACGAGGATGCCGCGCAATCTCGCGCAGGGCTCTGGCACAAATCTACAAAGCCAGGTCCCTTGCACATCTGACGGCTCCTCAAAATAGTGGCACCTTAACTCTGCAATTTTTAGAATCCAAAAATTGCTATGTTTTTGAACCTTTTATGGATTTTATCTTCCCTATCCTGGCAAGGAAACTGTATGTTCAGTGGAGGTATAGCACACTACCTATCAATTCATACACCTCGAAGTGGACAAATGGGAGCGACAAAACATGTCCCTGCTGTAACAACTATGTGGAAGACGGCCCCCATATATTGTTTGTGTGCCCTGCATACCAAAGGCCTAGAAAATATTGGATAGCGCCAATCTGTAAGAACCTGGGGTTCAGAGAGTACGCACAAGCATACAGGATTTTGAAAACTAGTACCCTGGGCCACATCGTGTTCGCTGTTTCCAAATTTCTCATGGCCATTTGGCTGATCAGAAGGAAAAAAATTGTCTGAAGCTCCTTGAACTTTTTAAAGAACCTTTTTTCATTCCACGCCGGGAGAGTTGCTTTTATTCTAATGTATTTTAACAATGTTTTATTGTGTGTAATGTTTTTATTGTGTCTTTTATGGTCTATATGACCGAAATAAAGAATTTTTGGATTGGATTGGATTGGTTAAGGTCTTAACTCTTACTCTGGCCTAATAGCTAATGTCTTAGACTCTTACTCTGGCCTAATGGTTAAGGTCTTAACTCTTACTCTGGCCTAATAGCTAAGGTCTTAGAATCGTACTCTGGCCTAAAGGTTAAGGTCTTAACTCTTACTCTGGCCTAATAGCTAAGGTCTTAATTCTTACTCTGGCATATTAGCTAAGGTCTTAGACTCGTACTCTGGCCTAATGGTTAAGGTCTTAACTCTTACTCTGGCCTAATAGCTAAGGTCTTAACTCTTACTCTGGCCTAATAGCTAAGGTCTTTGACTCATACTCTGGCCTAATGGTTAAGGTCTTAACTCTTACTCTGGCCTAATAGCTAAGTTCTTAGACTCATACTCTGGCCTAATAGCTAAGGTCTTAGACTCGTACTCTGGCCTAATGGTTAAGGTCTTAACTCTTACTCTGGCCTACAGGTAAAGGTCTTAACTCTTACTCTGGCCTACTGGTTAAGGTCTTAACTCTTACTCTGGCCTAATAGCTAAGGTCTTAGACTCGTACTCCGGCCTACTGGTTAAGGTCATAACTCTTAGTCTGGCCTTATGGTTAAGGTCTTAACTCTTACTCTGGGCTAATAGCTAAGGTCTTAGACTCTTACTCTGGCCTAATAGCTAAGGTCTTAACTCTTACTCTGGCCTAATAGCTAAGGTCTTAGACTCGTACTCTGGCCTAATGGTTAAGGTCTTAACTTTTACTCTGTCCTACTGGTTAAGGTCTTACCTCTTACTCTGGCCTACTGGTTAAGGTCTTAAGTCTTACTCTGGCCTAATAGCTAAGGTCTTAGGCTCGTACTCTGGCCTAATGGTTAAGGTCTTAACTCTTACTCTGGCCTACTGGTTAAGGTCTTAACTTTTACTCTGGCCTGCTGGTTAAGGTCTTAACTCTTACTCTGGCCTAATAGCTAAGGTCTTAGACTTGTACTATGACCTACAGGTTAAGGTCTTAACTCTTACTCTGGCCTACTGGTTTAAGTCTTAACTCTTACTCTGGCCTAATAGCTAAGGTCTTAGACTCGTACTATGGCCTAATGGTTAAGGTCTTAACTCTTACTCTGGCCTAATAGCTAAGGTCTTAACTTTTAGTCTGGCCTAATAGCTAAGGTCTTAGACTCGTACTCTGGCCTAATGGTTAAGGTCTTAACTCTTAGTCTGGCCTAATAGCTAACGTCTTAGACTTGTACTCTGGCCTACTGGTTTAAGTCTTAACTCTTACTCTGGCCTAATAGCTAAGGTCTTAGACTCGTACTATGGTCTAATGGTTAAGGTCTTAACTCTTACTCTGGCCTAATAGCTAAGGTCTTAACTCTTACTCTGGCCTAATAGCTAAGGTCTTAGACTCGTACTTTGCCCTAATGGTTAAGGTCTTAACTCTTACTCTGGCCTAATAGCTAAGGTCTTAGACTCGTGCTCTGACCTAATGATTAAGGTTTTAACTCTAACTCTGCCCTACTGGTTAAGGTCTTAACTCTTACTCTGGCCTAATAGCTAAGGTCTTAGACTCGTACTCTGGCCTAATGGTTAAGGTCTTAACTCTTACTCTGGCCTAATAGCTAAGGTCTTAGAATCATACTCTGGCCTAAAGGTTAAGGTCTTAACTCTTACTCTGGCCTAATAGCTAAGGTCTTAATTCTTACTCTGGCCTAATAGCTAAGGTCTTAGACTCGTACTCTGGCCTAATGGTTAAGGTCTTAACTCTTACTCTGGCCTAATAGCTAAGGTCTTAACTCTTACTCTGGCCTAATAGCTAAGGTCTTTGACTCATACTCTGGCCTAATGGTTAAGGTCTTAACTCTTACTCTGGCCTAATAGCTAAGGTCTTAGACTCATACTCTGGCCTAATAGCTAAGGTCTTAGACTCGTACTCTGGCCTAATGGTTAAGGTCTTAACTCTTACTCTGGCCTACAGGTAAAGGTCTTAACTCTTACTCTGGCCTACTGGTTAAGGTCTTAACTCTTACTCTGGCCTAATAGCTAAGGTCTTAGACGCGTACTCCGGCCTACTGGTTAAGGTCTTAACTCTTACTCTGGCCTAATAGCTAAGGTCTTAACTCTTACTCTGGCCTAATAGCTAAGGTCTTAACTCTTACTCTGGCCTAATAGCTAAGGTCTTAACTCTTACTCTGGCCTAATAGCTAAGGTCTTAGACTTGTACTATGGCCTAATGGTTAAGGTCTTAACTCTTACTCTGGCCTAAAAGCTAAGGCCTTAGACTCGTACTCTGGCCTAAAGGTTAAGGTATAACTCTTACTCTGGCCTAATAGCTAAGGTCTTAACTCTTACTCTGGCCTAATAGCTAAGGTCTTAACTCTTACTCTGGCCTAATAGCTAAGGCCTTAGACTCGTACTCTGGCCTAAAGGTTAAGGTCTTAACTCTTACTCTGGCCTAATAGCTAAGGTCTTAACTCTTACTCTGGCCTAATAGCTAAGGTCTTAGACTCGTACTCTGGCCTAATGGTTAAGGTCTTAACTCTTACTCTGGCCTAATAGCTAAGGTCTTAAATTCATAGTCTGGCCTAATGGTTAAGGTCTTAACTCTTACTCTGGCCTACAGGTAAAGGTCTTAACTCTTACTCTGGCCTACTGGTTAAGGTCTTAACTCTTACTCTGGCCTAATAGCTAAGGTCTTAGACTCGTACTCCGGCCTAATGGTTAAGGTCTTAACTCTTACTCTGGCCTAATAGCTAAGGTCTTAGACTCATACTCTGGCCTAATAGCTAAGGTCTTAAACTCGTACTCTGCCCTAATGGTTAAGGTCTTAACTCTTACTCTGGCCTACAGGTAAATGTCTTAACTCTTACTCTGGCCTACTGGTTAAGGTCTTAACTCTTACTCTGGCCTAATAGCTAAGGTTTTAGACTCATACTCTGGCCTAATGGTTAAGGTCTTAACTCTTACTCTGGCCTCATAGCTAAGGTCTTAAATTCATAGTCTGGCGTAATGGTTAAGGTCTTAACTCTTACTCTGGCCTAATAGCTAAGGTCTTAGACTCGTACTCTGGCCTGATAGCTAAGGTCTTAGACTCGTACTCTGGCCTAATGGTTAAGGTCTTAACTCTTACTCTGGCCTAATTCCTAAGGTCGTAGACTCGTACTCTGGCCTAATGGTTAAGGTCTTAACTCTTACTCTGGCCTAATAGCTAAGGTCTTAGACTCATACTCTGGCCTAATGGTTAAGGTCGTAACTCTTACTCTGGCTTACTGGTTAAGGTCTTAACCCTTACTCTGGCATAATAGCTAAGGTCTTAACTCTTACTCTGGCATAATAGCTAAGGTCTTAGACTCGTACTATGGCCTACAGGTTAAGGTCTTAACTCTTACTCTGGCCTAATAGCTAAGGTCTTATCTTTTAGTCTGGCCTAATAGCTAAGGTCTTAGACTCTTACTCTGGCCTAATAGCTAAGGTTTTAACTCTTACTCTGGCCTACTAGCTAAGGTCTTATCTTTTAGTCTGGCCTAATAGCTAAGGTCTTAAATCTTACTCTGACCTAATGGTTTAGGTCTTAACTCTTACTCTGGCCTAATAGCTAAGGTCTTAGACTCGCACTCTGGCTTAATGGTTAAGGTCTTAACTCTTACTCTGGCCTACTGGTTAAGGTCTTTACTCTTACTCTGGCCTGCTGGTTAAGGTCTTAACTCTTACTCTGGCCTAATAGCTAAGGTCTCAGACTAGTACTATGGCCTACAGGTTAAGGTCTTAACTCTTACTCTGGACTACTGGTTAAAGTCTTAACTCTTACTCTGGCCTAATATCTAAGGTCTTAGACTCGTACTATGGCCTAATGGTTAATGTCTTAACTCTTACTCTGGCCTAATAGCTAAGGTCTTAACTTTTACTCTGGCCTAATCGCTAAGGTCTTAGACTCGTACTCTGGCCTAATGGTTAAAGTCTTAACTCTTACTCTGGCCTAATAGGTAAGGTCTTAGACTCATACTATGGCCTACTGGTTAAGGTCTTAACTCTTAGTCTGGCCTAATGGTTAAGGTCTTAACTCTTACTCTGGGCTAATAGCTAAGGTCTTAGACTCTTAATCTGGCCTAATAGCTAAGGTCTTAACTCTTACTCTGGCCTAATAGCTAAGGTCTTAGACTCGTACTCTGGCCTAATGGTTAAGGTTTTAACTTTTACTCTGGCCTACTGGTTAAGGTCTTAACTCTTACTCTGGCCTACTGGTTAAGGTCTTAACTCTTACTCTGGCCTAATAGCTAAGGTCTTCGGCTCGTACTCTGGCCTAATATCTAAGGTCTTAGACTAGTACTAGGGCCTACAGGTTAAGGTCTTAACTCTTACTCTGGCCTACTGGTTTAAGTCTTACCTCTTACTCTGGCCTAATAGCTAAGGTCTTAGACTCGTACTATGGCCTAATGGTTATGGTCTTAACTCCTACTCTGGCCTAATAGCTAAGGTCTTAACTTTTAGTCTGGCCTAATAGCTAAGGTCTTAGACTTGTACTATGGCCTACAGGTTAAGGTCTTAACTCTTAGTCTGGCCTAATGGTTAAGGTCTTAACTCTTACTCTGGCCTAATAGCTAATGTCTTAGACTCGTACTCTGGCCTAATAGCTAAGGTCTTAGACTTGTACTCTGGCCTAATAGCTAAGGTCTTAGACTCGTACTCTGGCCTAATGGTTAAGGTCTTAACTCTTACTCTGGCCTAATAGCTAAGGTCTTAACTCTTACTCTGGCCTAATAGCTAAGGTCTTAGACTCGTACTCTGGCCTAATGGTTAAGGTCTTAACTCTTTCTCTGGCCTAATAGCTAAGGTCTTAGACTCGTACTATGGCCTACTGGTTAAGGTCTTAAATCTTAGACTGGCCTAATGATTAAGGTCTTAACTCTTACTCTGGGCTAATAGCTAAGGTCTTAGACTCTTACTCTGGCCTAATAGTTAAGGTCTTAACTCTTACTCTGGCCTAATAGCTAAGGTCTTTGACTCGTACTCTGGCCTAATGGTTAAGGTCTTAACTTTTACTCTGGCCTACTGGTTAAGGTCTTTACTCTTACTCTGGCCTAATAGCTAAGGTCTTAGGCTCGTACTCTGGCCTAATGGTTAAGGTCTTAACTCTTACTCTGGCCAACTGGTTAAGGTCTTAACTCTTACTCTGGCCTAATAGCTAAGGTCTTAGACTTGTACTATGGCCTACAGGTTAAGGTCTTAACTCTTACTCTGGCCTACTGGTTTAAGTCTTAACTCTTACTCTGGACTAATAGCTAAGGTCTTAGACTCGTACTATGGCCTAATGGTTAAGGTCTCAACTCTTACTCTGGCCTAATAGCTAAGGTCTTAACTTTTAGTCTGGCCTAATAGCTAAGGTCTTAGACTCGTACTCTGGCCTAATGGTTAAGGTCTTAACTCTTAGTCTGGCCTAATAGCTAAGGTCTTAGACTTGTACTCTGGCCTACTGGTTAAGGTCTTAACTCCTACTCTGGTCTAATAGCTATGGTCTTAACCCTTACTCTGGCCTAATAGCTAAGGTCTTAGACTCGTACTATGGCCTAATGGTTAAGGTCTTAACTCCTACTCTGGCCTAATAGCTAAGGTCTTAACTCTTACTCTGGCCTAATAGCTAAGGTCTTAGACTCGTACTCTGCCCTAATGGTTAAGGTCTTAACTCTTACTCTGGCCTAATAGCTAAGGTCTTAGACTCGTGCTCTGGCCTAATGATTAAGGTTTTAACTCTTACTCTGCCCTACTGGTTAACGTCTTAACTCTTACTCTGGCCTAATAGCTAAGGTCTTAGACTCGTACTCTGGCCTAATGGTTAAGGTCTTAACTCTTACTCTGGCCTAATAGCTAAGGTCTTAGAATCGTACTCTGGCCTAAAGGTTAAGGTCTTAACTCTTACTCTGGCCTAATAGCTAAGGTCTTAACTCTTACTCTGGCCTAATAGCTAAGGTCTTTGACTCATACTCTGGCCTAATGGTTAAGGTCTTAACACTTACTCTGGCCTAATAGCTAAGGTCTTAGACTCATACTCTGGCCTAATAGCTAAGGTCTTAGACTCGTACTCTGGCCTAATAGCTAAGGTCTTAGACTCGTACTCTGACCTAATGGTTAAGGTTTTAACTCTTACTCTGCCCTACTGGTTAAGGGACAACCGTATAACCGTGCAGGCTTTTGGAGTGACTGCCGATGTAAGACAGATGCAAAGAAACTTGGAGACAAAACATCAAAAGCTTTGAAGGTTCCAGAGGGAAAAAGGTCAACCAAAAGAAAGGCAAAGGAAACTGCTCCGCGAAGGAAGAGTACAGCAAATACCAGTGCCACCGAGGAGGAAAATGTGTGCCCACAGAAGAATGTGTATACCTTCTGGCTTATGAAGTCGGAGCCAGAGAGCCGCCTGGAGAATGGGGTGGATATGAAGGACGCTACGCTGCTCGTGGGGCCCTTGAACTGCCTAACTCACCGGGACTGCGAGGACCTGGGAGCATTGCGCTCCGTTCATCCAGCTCACCTGTCCTCTTCCCGCTGATCAGTCCGACGCCACGCCTCGCGGCCCCCGCTGCGCGGGAGCTGCTCGCAGGCTTCATCACCACCACTACTTAAAGGCTCGGCTGGCGCGCTGAAGGTTGGGTCTTCATTTTGATCTTTGTGCCCAGGACGCTACGCTGCTCGTGGGGCCCTTGAACTGCCTAACTCACCGGGACTGCGAGGACCTGGGAGCATTGCGCTCCGTTCATCCAGCTCACCTGTCCTCTTCCCGCTGATCAGTCCGACGCCACGCCTCGCGGCCCCCGCTGCGCGGGAGCCGCTCGCAGGCTTCATCACCACCACTACTTAAAGGCTCGGCTGGCGCGCTGAAGGTTGGGTCTTCATTTTGATCTTTGTGCCCAGGACGCTACGCTGCTCGTGGGGCCCTTGAACTGCCTAACTCACCGGGACTGCGAGGACCTGGGAGCATTGCGCTCCGTTCATCCAGCTCACCTGTCCTCTTCCCGCTGATCAGTCCGACGCCACGCCTCGCGGCCCCCGCTGCGCGGGAGCCGCTCGCAGGCTTCATCACCACCACTACTTAAAGGCTCGGCTGGCGCGCTGAAGGTTGGGTCTTCATTTTGATCTTTGTGCCCAGGACGCTACGCTGCTCGTGGGGCCCTTGAACTGCCTAACTCACCGGGACTGCGAGGACCTGGGAGCATTGCGCTCCGTTCATCCAGCTCACCTGTCCTCTTCCGGTAGCCCCGCCCCCCTCACTACTTAGTCCAGTCCACGCGAATTCGCAGCGCGGATCGCAGCGCGGGCGAAGACCGGGCAAAGAGCGGGCCGTTGTAGGCCGTTAGAGACCGGACCGGGCCCCCTCCCTAACGTTGTCATCGTCTTCAGGTGTATTTTTGCACTCCGCCAGCCTGTGGCTTTGGCTGTCCCGCCCGCCATGGCCACCAGAGTATCCAGGAGTAAGGCTGCCCAACAGTGCTCTAGCACACTGGATACATTTTTTCCTAAGGCTAGTGCTGCGGCTACTAAAGGTCGCACACCACCAGTTACCCTCCCTGTGGCAGATGAGGAAAATGTGTCAGTTTCAATGGTCCCCTCGGACTCCTCATCCATTGATATTAGTACTCCAACACCATTTGACGCCACCCACCTATCTCTCATGGATAGTATCGACCAGACAATCGAGACAGTCCTCCAACAACTTAGGACCCCTTCCAATCTATTGAGGGATAGTGAGTCTCTGTGCCCCTCGGGGGTGGTGGAGTCTACTCCGAACATTAATTGTGCGGAAGTGTCCAAAGTGCAGGATGAAGGACAGGTTGCAGCCCCAACTGACCCCGTAGGCAGGAGAGTCTACCACCCTTCGAAAAGGAAAAGGCTAAGGAATCTAAGAGGGGCAAAAAGGGCCAAAGTGGATACAATCAACCCATTATTAGAGGCTAGCTCTGCCAATCCGGCTTCTCCTGTGGCTATCTCCCCAGGAATTGGCTGTGATCATCCAGATCCGCTATTAGCCAAAGTGGCACCTGGGTGTTCCGGTCCGTTTGTATTCGGAGCAAACCCTCCAAATGCAGCAGAGGCTCTGATTCGCTCTTTTAGGGATATCCTTGGGAGCATGTTGGAGCCCCTGTCTGCGAAGTTGGATTCCATAGCTGATAGACTTAAGGCAATAGAAGATGTTCATAACAGGATCAGTCCTAGCGGGGGGTTGGTTCCAGGAGCACAGACGGTTTCCCGGGATTCTGCAGGGTCTAGACCACCTACTGCTGGAACAAGCATACAGGTCTCAGTTGGGGCACAAGATAGTGTGATAAGGAGTCATGCTCCCCCCTTGCTTCCTTTACAATTGTCTAGGCCCCCTATCCCGGCACCTAGAAGATCCAAACAACCAACACCATCCCTCCCAACGAGTGGGGGGCGAGCCAATAATCACTACACTGATCATCCCTTGAGTCCTAATAGTAGACGTAGGGTGGTTGATTTGCCCCCCGAGGCTGTGCCTTATACAGCGATTATGGTGGGAGTCCCTGAGCTCACTGGTGATACCAGAGAGCCTCAGGACTCACTTCGTAATAAAGTAATTAGCTGGCTTAATATTAACAGGCCCCTCCCCTCTAATATCAAAGGTGATGTGCTGATGGTCAGAAGGATCCCATGGATTGGAATTACCCCCAAAAATAGGGCAGGGGACTGCATCATAATTAGCTTTAAAAGCCCACTAGTTTCCCCTTACATTTGTAACTGGCTGGTAAGGCCGGATAAATCCAGCATAGATGTAGTGCCTCTCTCGCATTTCTATCCAAGTGTTTCAAATTCAGGAGTGGGGAGGGAACAGAGTTGGACTAGAGTGGGCTTTGCCATAGACGGCTCACGGTACAGACCCAAGTATAATTCACTGCCTGTCCATGGTAATCTTGTCCTTCAGAATAGATTTTCCTGTCTGGACCTAGTAGATTGACCAATAAGGGGGGTCATTCCGCATCACCTGGTAAATTCTCCCTATGGGTCCAAACTCAGGGGGGAAGGTTCATCCGTTCCCGTAAACAAAAAAAGGCCCCTGGCCTCTATTAAAGACGGTGGGACCACATTGGGAAGCACTCAAGCGTCAGATGAGGATCCACCAAATACATTAACTGTTGCTGCAATGCAATTGGTGGAGCTTGTTCAAACACCCATTAGGTCGCCAATTACCATTGGTTTGGGTGACTTGGGTAATTCTGCATCTGACATTCCATCTGCACTTAGTGTACTCGGGCCCCAATCCCAAGGTCCAGGTTTGACCATCCTGTCCTGGAATGTAGCTGGCATCTTTAGTAAGGTGAATACCCCAGAGTGGGAAACTTTGGTTGGCAAGGGTGATATACTCCTCTTTCAAGAGACATGGGCTAGGGTGCCTCAGGTTAGGAGGGGATATGATATTTTTGAAATCCCGGCAAAATCGAGTGGGAGAGGGAGACCCTCGGGAGGTTTGGCAATCTGGGTGGCGAGCCACATTGGGTGTCAGGTGGTTGGTATGGATACACTCTCACCTGACATTCAGTGTGTGCTCCTCAGTTGGCCTGACAAAAGTACGTGGGCTATTGTTAATGTCTACTCTCGACCAGTTGTTGTGGGTAAAGAATCTCCCACATTGGTTGATCTCTCATCCTTTCTAGGGCAATTGACAGGCAACCTGAAAATAGTGATGGGAGGAGATTTTAACTGCCACTTTGAACCCCTGGAGGGCCTTATGGAGGGTGCTTTTACTGCCGAGGATGATCACTGGGGAGTCCCCCCCTCTTCATCACCCCACCCCAAAGCTTGGTCTCCGTTGGCAGTACAACTTACTTCCCTCACCCTGAATTTTGCACTTAGGGCATGTAATGGGCGCACCCCTTCTGACACTCCTTCGGTGTGCACCTTTAATAAAAAGGGCTGTGAGTCAAGGCTGGACTACATTTTTATAGACATTTCCCTGTGGCCCAAAGTGCTAGATTTTAGAGTGATCCCGAGGGAAGATAGTGACCATAACGCCCTTTCCTTGGAGATCCAGTACCCAGCCCCTGCCTCAGGGACGATAACTAACGACGTTGTAATTGACCAGGGAGACATGTTACTCACCACAAGCAGGCGACGAGTGAAATGGGGGAAGTTAGTTGAGAAATAAGAAGCTTTAAAAAACCTCTATGGTATAGCGCTCCCTAGGTTCCAGGAGGTGGATGCCCTCATTAATCAAACTAGACCCTCAGATTACAATGAGAGACTATCTGGCATTCACCAGGCCCTAGTTAGGGACCTTGCAGATGTCTTCAACCCGGCCCTCCCTCTTAGAAGGAAAAAGATTCGTGCTCCGACTTGGTACACCTCCACTTGTAGGAAAGCTAAGTCTGAGCTCCTTTCTGCAATTAAAGATGGTAGTGATAAGGTGAAGATCGCTGCCCTTAGGAGGGGGTACAAGGTAGCACTGGCCAACGCAAGAGCAGAGTGGGACTGGAATCACTGGCACGACCTGTCTGGAGCCCTCAAATCTAAAGATTTTAAAAAAATTTGGGCGCTTGTAAACAATGGAACAGGGGATTTGTTGTCTGCAGTAGAACCTAATATTGCCCCCTCTGTTTGGGAGGCTCATTTTGGGTCTCTATATCAAGAATCCACGCTCTGGCCGGAAGGGATGGTGGTAGAGCCCCCCTCCCTGCCCGATGCGCCCTTGGAATTTTCCCTGGGGGAGGTGAAGTTGGCACTGGAGGGCTTAGCGCTGGGGAAGGCACCGGGGTTGGACAAGCTACCCGGTGATTTGTTCAGATATCATCCTGACATTTGGGCCCCGTACTTGCTTGTCCTTTTCAATGCCATTTTGGGAGGTATGGCGATCCCTTCCAGCTGGTTAGGGGCTGAAATAGTTCCGATCTATAAGAAAGGGTCCCCCTTGAGCCCAGCAAATTATAGGCCTATCAGCCTGATAGATGTTCCCCAAAAGCTTTTCGCGCGCCTCATCTTGAACCATCTACTAGACTGGGTCGAGGAAAATGACATCCTGAGTCCTTTGCAGGCTGGCTTCAGGAGAAACACATCGACCATGGACCAGATCTTCCGCCTAGTCCTCCTCTACTGGAAGACGGTGAGGATTGAGGGCGGGAGATTGTACATGGTCTTTGTGGATCTGAGGTCAGCCTTTGACCTAGTCCCGCGCAGGAAACTCTGGGAGGTGTTGGAAAAGTTAGGCATTCCCCCCCAGTTACTCAACATCTTGGTCAGGCTGCATGAGAACAACTATGCGCAAGTTAGGTGTGGGAAGGATGGTAGACTTTCATCCAGGTTTCCTGTGTGCCGAGGTGTGAGGCAAGGTTGTGTCCTGGCACCGACCTTGTTTTGCCTATTCATCAATAATGTCATCTCACATCTGGAAAACGTCAAGGACAACGACGCCCCCAGTTTGGCAGGTAGGAGGGTACCGGCAATTATGTTTGCCGATGATACCCTTCTCCTTTCAAAATCGCCAATGGGGATCCAGAGGATCCTGGATGGTTTTGGTCTCTTCTGCCATCAGCATGGGTTGGAGGTGAATACAGAAAAGACCAAGTTTATGATCTTCAACCCACCAACTAAAACTAGGCCTAACCCTACCCTGGGGACCGCTAGCCTTGAGAGGGTGTCCACTTTCATATATCTGGGGGTTACACTGCAGGAAAATTTGGCTTGGGACCGACAGATAGTACGATCCAAGGCCAAACTATCCCAACTCTCGGGTGCAATTCTGAAAGTGGCTAACACTTCTTCCTTTAAGCCCTTAAGCCCGGCACTTGAAACCTACAAGACCCAGGCCAAGGCAGCGGCCATGTATGGCAGTGAGCTATGGGGACATAAAACGGTGAAGGGCCTATCAATAGTGGAAAATAGCTTTCTAAGGCGCCTGCTAGCCCTTCCAAGTGCCACGCCACTCCAGCCTTTGAGAATGGACATGGGTCTCCCCCCTATCGCAGAGGAGCTTGTATCTAAGCCAGTCAAGTTCTGGCACAGGCTCTGGTCTACGGACGAACTCCATCACTATAGGGAGGATCTTACCCATGTCATGAGCTTAAACTCTAGCGGTAAAATCCCCTGGCTCACCTTTGTGGAAAACGAACTGATTGCCATCAATCTCCGTGTCCTGTGGGAGGACCCTGCACGAGGATGCCGCGCAATCTCGCGCAGGGCTCTGGCACAAATCTACAAAGCCAGGTCCCTTGCACATCTGACGGCTCCTCAAAATAGTGGCACCTTAACTCTGCAATTTTTAGAATCCAAAAATTCCTATGTTTTTGAACCTTTTATGGATTTTATCTTCCCTATCCTGGCAAGGAAACTGTATGTTCAGTGGAGGTATAGCACACTACCTATCAATTCATACACCTCGAAGTGGACAAATGGGAGCGACAAAACATGTCCCTGCTGTAACAACTATGTGGAAGACGACCCCCATATATTGTTTGTGTGCCCTGCATACCAAAGGCCTAGAAAATATTGGATAGCGCCAATCTGTAAGAACCTGGGGTTCAGAGAGTACGCACAAGCATACAGGATTTTGAAAACTAGTACCCTGGGCCACATCGTGTTCGCTGTTTCCAAATTTCTCATGGCCATTTGGCTGATCAGAAGGAAAAAAATTGTCTGAAGCTCCTTGAACTTTTTAAAGAACCTTTTTTCATTCCACGCCGGGAGAGTTGCTTTTATTCTAATGTATTTTAACAATGTTTTATTGTGTGTAATGTTTTTATTGTGTCTTTTATGGTCTATATGACCGAAATAAAGAATTTTTGGATTGGATTGGATTGGTTAAGGTCTTAACTCTTACTCTGGCCTAATAGCTAATGTCTTAGACTCTTACTCTGGCCTAATGGTTAAGGTCTTAACTCTTACTCTGGCCTAATAGCTAAGGTCTTAGAATCGTACTCTGGCCTAAAGGTTAAGGTCTTAACTCTTACTCTGGCCTAATAGCTAAGGTCTTAATTCTTACTCTGGCATATTAGCTAAGGTCTTAGACTCGTACTCTGGCCTAATGGTTAAGGTCTTAACTCTTACTCTGGCCTAATAGCTAAGGTCTTAACTCTTACTCTGGCCTAATAGCTAAGGTCTTTGACTCATACTCTGGCCTAATGGTTAAGGTCTTAACTCTTACTCTGGCCTAATAGCTAAGTTCTTAGACTCATACTCTGGCCTAATAGCTAAGGTCTTAGACTCGTACTCTGGCCTAATGGTTAAGGTCTTAACTCTTACTCTGGCCTACAGGTAAAGGTCTTAACTCTTACTCTGGCCTACTGGTTAAGGTCTTAACTCTTACTCTGGCCTAATAGCTAAGGTCTTAGACTCGTACTCCGGCCTACTGGTTAAGGTCATAACTCTTAGTCTGGCCTTATGGTTAAGGTCTTAACTCTTACTCTGGGCTAATAGCTAAGGTCTTAGACTCTTACTCTGGCCTAATAGCTAAGGTCTTAACTCTTACTCTGGCCTAATAGCTAAGGTCTTAGACTCGTACTCTGGCCTAATGGTTAAGGTCTTAACTTTTACTCTGTCCTACTGGTTAAGGTCTTACCTCTTACTCTGGCCTACTGGTTAAGGTCTTAAGTCTTACTCTGGCCTAATAGCTAAGGTCTTAGGCTCGTACTCTGGCCTAATGGTTAAGGTCTTAACTCTTACTCTGGCCTACTGGTTAAGGTCTTAACTTTTACTCTGGCCTGCTGGTTAAGGTCTTAACTCTTACTCTGGCCTAATAGCTAAGGTCTTAGACTTGTACTATGACCTACAGGTTAAGGTCTTAACTCTTACTCTGGCCTACTGGTTTAAGTCTTAACTCTTACTCTGGCCTAATAGCTAAGGTCTTAGACTCGTACTATGGCCTAATGGTTAAGGTCTTAACTCTTACTCTGGCCTAATAGCTAAGGTCTTAACTTTTAGTCTGGCCTAATAGCTAAGGTCTTAGACTCGTACTCTGGCCTAATGGTTAAGGTCTTAACTCTTAGTCTGGCCTAATAGCTAACGTCTTAGACTTGTACTCTGGCCTACTGGTTTAAGTCTTAACTCTTACTCTGGCCTAATAGCTAAGGTCTTAGACTCGTACTATGGTCTAATGGTTAAGGTCTTAACTCTTACTCTGGCCTAATAGCTAAGGTCTTAACTCTTACTCTGGCCTAATAGCTAAGGTCTTAGACTCGTACTTTGCCCTAATGGTTAAGGTCTTAACTCTTACTCTGGCCTAATAGCTAAGGTCTTAGACTCGTGCTCTGACCTAATGATTAAGGTTTTAACTCTAACTCTGCCCTACTGGTTAAGGTCTTAACTCTTACTCTGGCCTAATAGCTAAGGTCTTAGACTCGTACTCTGGCCTAATGGTTAAGGTCTTAACTCTTACTCTGGCCTAATAGCTAAGGTCTTAGAATCATACTCTGGCCTAAAGGTTAAGGTCTTAACTCTTACTCTGGCCTAATAGCTAAGGTCTTAATTCTTACTCTGGCCTAATAGCTAAGGTCTTAGACTCGTACTCTGGCCTAATGGTTAAGGTCTTAACTCTTACTCTGGCCTAATAGCTAAGGTCTTAACTCTTACTCTGGCCTAATAGCTAAGGTCTTTGACTCATACTCTGGCCTAATGGTTAAGGTCTTAACTCTTACTCTGGCCTAATAGCTAAGGTCTTAGACTCATACTCTGGCCTAATAGCTAAGGTCTTAGACTCGTACTCTGGCCTAATGGTTAAGGTCTTAACTCTTACTCTGGCCTACAGGTAAAGGTCTTAACTCTTACTCTGGCCTACTGGTTAAGGTCTTAACTCTTACTCTGGCCTAATAGCTAAGGTCTTAGACGCGTACTCCGGCCTACTGGTTAAGGTCTTAACTCTTACTCTGGCCTAATAGCTAAGGTCTTAACTCTTACTCTGGCCTAATAGCTAAGGTCTTAACTCTTACTCTGGCCTAATAGCTAAGGTCTTAACTCTTACTCTGGCCTAATAGCTGAGGTCTTAGACTCGTACTATGGCATAATGGTTAAGGTCTTAACTCTTACTCTGGCCTAAAAGCTAAGGCCTTAGACTCGTACTCTGGCCTAAAGGTTAAGGTATAACTCTTACTCTGGCCTAATAGCTAAGGTCTTAACTCTTACTCTGGCCTAATAGCTAAGGTCTTAACTCTTACTCTGGCCTAATAGCTAAGGCCTTAGACTCGTACTCTGGCCTAAAGGTTAAGGTCTTAACTCTTACTCTGGCCTAATAGCTAAGGTCTTAAATTCATAGTCTGGCCTAATGGTTAAGGTCTTAACTCTTACTCTGGCCTACAGGTAAAGGTCTTAACTCTTACTCTGGCCTACTGGTTAAGGTCTTAACTCTTACTCTGGCCTAATAGCTAAGGTCTTAGACTCGTACTCCGGCCTAATGGTTAAGGTCTTAACTCTTACACTGGCCTAATAGCTAAGGTCTTAGACTCATACTCTGGCCTAATAGCTAAGGTCTTAAACTCGTACTCTGCCCTAATGGTTAAGGTCTTAACTCTTACTCTGGCCTACAGGTAAATGTCTTAACTCTTACTCTGGCCTACTGGTTAAGGTCTTAACTCTTACTCTGGCCTAATAGCTAAGGTTTTAGACTCATACTCTGGCCTAATGGTTAAGGTCTTAACTCTTACTCTGGCCTCATAGCTAAGGTCTTAAATTCATAGTCTGGCGTAATGGTTAAGGTCTTAACTCTTACTCTGGCCTAATAGCTAAGGTCTTAGACTCGTACTCTGGCCTGATAGCTAAGGTCTTAGACTCGTACTCTGGCCTAATGGTTAAGGTCTTAACTCTTACTCTGGCCTAATAGCTAAGGTCGTAGACTCGTACTCTGGCCTAATGGTTAAGGTCTTAACTCTTACTCTGGCCTAATAGCTAAGGTCTTAGACTCATACTCTGGCCTAATGGTTAAGGTCGTAACTCTTACTCTGGCCTACTGGTTAAGGTCTTAACCCTTACTCTGGCATAATAGCTAAGGTCTTAACTCTTACTCTGGCATAATAGCTAAGGTCTTAGACTCGTACTATGGCCTACAGGTTAAGGTCTTAACTCTTACTCTGGCCTAATAGCTAAGGTCTTATCTTTTAGTCTGGCCTAATAGCTAAGGTCTTAGACTCTTACTCTGGCCTAATAGCTAAGGTTTTAACTCTTACTCTGGCCTACTAGCTAAGGTCTTATCTTTTAGTCTGGCCTAATAGCTAAGGTCTTAAATCTTACTCTGACCTAATGGTTTAGGTCTTAACTCTTACTCTGGCCTAATAGCTAAGGTCTTAGACTCGCACTCTGGCTTAATGGTTAAGGTCTTAACTCTTACTCTGGCCTACTGGTTAAGGTCTTTACTCTTACTCTGGCCTGCTGGTTAAGGTCTTAACTCTTTCTCTGGCCTAATAGCTAAGGTCTCAGACTAGTACTATGGCCTACAGGTTAAGGTCTTAACTCTTACTCTGGACTACTGGTTAAAGTCTTAACTCTTACTCTGGCCTAATATCTAAGGTCTTAGACTCGTACTATGGCCTAATGGTTAATGTCTTAACTCTTACTCTGGCCTAATAGCTAAGGTCTTAACTTTTACTCTGGCCTAATCGCTAAGGTCTTAGACTCGTACTCTGGCCTAATGGTTAAAGTCTTAACTCTTACTCTGGCCTAATAGCTAAGGTCTTAGACTCGTACTATGGCCTACTGGTTAAGGTCTTAACTCTTAGTCTGGCCTAATGGTTAAGGTCTTAACTCTTACTCTGGGCTAATAGCTAAGGTCTTAGACTCTTAATCTGGCCTAATAGCTAAGGTCTTAACTCTTACTCTGGCCTAATAGCTAAGGTCTTAGACTCGTACTCTGGCCTAATGGTTAAGGTTTTAACTTTTACTCTGGCCTACTGGTTAAGGTCTTAACTCTTACTCTGGCCTACTGGTTAAGGTCTTAACTCTTACTCTGGCCTAATAGCTAAGGTCTTCGGCTCGTACTCTGGCCTAATATCTAAGGTCTTAGACTAGTACTAGGGCCTACAGGTTAAGGTCTTAACTCTTACTCTGGCCTACTGGGTTAAGTCTTACCTCTTACTCTGGCCTAATAGCTAAGGTCTTAGACTCGTACTATGGCCTAATGGTTATGGTCTTAACTCCTACTCTGGCCTAATAGCTAAGGTCTTAACTTTTAGTCTGGCCTAATAGCTAAGGTCTTAGACTTGTACTATGGCCTACAGGTTAAGGTCTTAACTCTTAGTCTGGCCTAATGGTTAAGGTCTTAACTCTTACTCTGGCCTAATAGCTAATGTCTTAGACTCGTACTCTGGCCTAATAGCTAAGGTCTTAGAATTGTACTCTGGCCTAATAGCTAAGGTCTTAGACTCGTACTCTGGCCTAATGGTTAAGGTCTTAACTCTTACTCTGGCCTAATAGCTAAGGTCTTAACTCTTACTCTGGCCTAATAGCTAAGGTCTTAGACTCGTACTCTGGCCTAATGGTTAAGGTCTTAACTCTTTCTCTGGCCTAATAGCTAAGGTCTTAGACTCGTACTATGGCCTACTGGTTAAGGTCTTAAATCTTAGACTGGCCTAATGATTAAGGTATTAACTCTTACTCTGGGCTAATAGCTAAGGTCTTAGACTCTTACTCTGGCCTAATAGTTAAGGTCTTAACTCTTACTCTGGCCTAATAGCTAAGGTCTTTGACTCGTACGCTGGCCTAATGGTTAAGGTCTTAACTTTTACTCTGGCCTACTGGTTAAGGTCTTTACTCTTACTCTGGCCTAATAGCTAAGGTCTTAGGCTCGTACTCTGGCCTAATGGTTAAGGTCTTAACTCTTACTCTGGCCAACTGGTTAAGGTCTTAACTCTTACTCTGGCCTAATAGCTAAGGTCTTAGACTTGTACTATGGCCTACAGGTTAAGGTCTTAACTCTTACTCTGGCCTACTGGTTTAAGTCTTAACTCTTACTCTGGACTAATAGCTAAGGTCTTAGACTCGTACTATGGCCTAATGGTTAAGGTCTCAACTCTTACTCTGGCCTAATAGCTAAGGTCTTAACTTTTAGTATGGCCTAATAGCTAAGGTCTTAGACTCGTACTCTGGCCTAATGGTTAAGGTCTTAACTCTTAGTCTGGCCTAATAGCTAAGGTCTTAGACTTGTACTCTGGCCTACTGGTTAAGGTCTTAACTCCTACTCTGGTCTAATAGCTATGGTCTTAACCCTTACTCTGGCCTAATAGCTAAGGTCTTAGACTCGTACTATGGCCTAATGGTTAAGGTCTTAACTCCTACTCTAGCCTAATAGCTAAGGTCTTAACTCTTACTCTGGCCTAATAGCTAAGGTCTTAGACTCGTACTCTGCCCTAATGGTTAAGGTCTTAACTCTTACTCTGGCCTAATAGCTAAGGTCTTAGACTCGTGCTCTGGCCTAATGATTAAGGTTTTAACTCTTACTCTGCCCTACTGGTTAACGTCTTAACTCTTACTCTGGCCTAATAGCTAAGGTCTTAGACTCGTACTCTGGCCTAATGTTTAAGGTCTTAACTCTTACTCTGGCCTAATAGCTAAGGTCTTAGAATCGTACTCTGGCCTAAAGGTTAAGGTCTTAACTCTTACTCTGGCCTAATAGCTAAGGTCTTAACTCTTACTCTGGCCTAATAGCTAAGGTCTTTGACTCATACTCTGGCCTAATGGTTAAGGTCTTAACACTTACTCTGGCCTAATAGCTAAGGTCTTAGACTCATACTCTGGCCTAATAGCTAAGGTCTTAGACTCGTACTCTGCCCTAATGGTTAAGGTCTTAACTCTTACTCTGGCCTACAGGTAAATGTCTTAACTCTTACTCTGGCCTACTGGCTAAGGTCTTAACTCTTACTCTGGCCTAATAGCTAAGGTTTTAGACTCATACTCCGGCCTACTGGTTAAGGTCTTAACTCTTACTCTGGCCTAATAGCTAAGGTCTTAACTCTTACTCTGGCCTAATAGCTAAGGTCTTAGACTCGTACTATGGCCTAATGGTTAAGGTCTTAACTCTTACTCTGGCCTAATAGCTAAGGTCTTAACTTTTACATTGGCCTAATAGCTAAGGTCTTAGACTCTTACTCTGGCCTAATGGTTAAGGTCTTAACTCTTACTCTGGCCTAATAGCTAAGGTCTTAGACTCGTACTCTGGCCTAATGGTTAAGGTCTTAACTTTTACTCTGGCCTACTGGTTAAGGTCTTAACTCTTACTCTGGCCTACTGGTTAAGGTCTTAACTCTTACTCTGGCCTAATAGCTAAGGTCTTCGGCTCGTACTCTGGCCTAATATCTAAGGTCTTAGACTAGTACTATGGCCTACAGGTTAAGGTCTTAACTCTTACTCTGGCCTACTGGTTTAAGTCTTACCTCTTACTCTGGCCTAATAGCTAAGGTCTTAGACTCGTACTATGGCCTAATGGTTATGGTCTTAACTCCTACTCTGGCCTAATAGCTAAGGTCTTAACTTTTAGTCTGGCCTAATAGCTAAGGTCTTAGACTTGTACTATGGCCTACAGGTTAAGGTCTTAACTCTTAGTCTGGCCTAATGGTTAAGGTCTTAACTCTTACTCTGGCCTAATAGCTAATGTCTTAGACTCGTACTCTGGCCTAATAGCTAAGGTCTTAGACTTGTACTCTGGCCTAATAGCTAAGGTCTTAGACTCGTACTCTGGCCTAATGGTTAAGGTCTTAACTCTTACTCTGGCCTAATAGCTAAGGTCTTAACTCTTACTCTGGCCTAATAGCTAAGGTCTTAGAGTCGTACTCTGGCCTAATGGTTAAGGTCCTAACTCTTTCTCTGGCCCAATAGCTAAGGTCTTAGACTCGTACTATGGCCTACTGGTTAAGGTCTTAAATCTTAGACTGGCCTAATGATTAAGGTCTTAACTCTTACTCTGGGCTAATAGCTAAGGTCTTAGACTCTTACTCTGGCCTATTAGCTAAGGTCTTAACTCTTACTCTGGCCTAATAGCTAATGTCTTTGACTCATACTCTGGCCTAATGGTTAAGGTCTTAACACTTACTCTGGCCTAATAGCTAAGGTCTTAGACTCATACTCTGGCCTAATAGCTAAGGTCTTAGACTCGTACTCTGCCCTAATGGTTAAGGTCTTAACTCTTACTCTGGCCTACAGGTAAATGTCTTAACTCTTACTCTGGCCTACTGGTTAAGGTCTTAACTCTTACTCTGGCCTAATAGCTAAGGTTTTAGACTCATACTCCGGCCTACTGGTTAAGGTCTTAACTCTTACTCTGGCCTAATAGCTAAGGTCTTAACTCTTACTCTGGCCTAATAGCTAAGGTCTTAGACTCGTACTATGGCCTAATGGTTAAGGTCTTAACTCTTACTCTGGCCTAATAGCTAAGGTCTTAACTTTTACATTGGCCTAATAGCTAAGGTCTTAGACTCTTACTCTGGCCTAATGGTTAAGGTCTTAACTCTTACTCTGGCCTAATAGCTAAGGTCTTAGACTCGTACTCTGGCCTAATGGTTAAGGTCTTAACTTTTACTCTGGCCTACTGGTTAAGGTCTTAACTCTTACTCTGGCCTACTGGTTAAGGTCTTAACTCTTACTCTGGCCTAATAGCTAAGGTCTTCGGCTCGTACTCTGGCCTAATATCTAAGGTCTTAGACTAGTACTATGGCCTACAGGTTAAGGTCTTAACTCTTACTCTGGCCTACTGGTTTAAGTCTTACCTCTTACTCTGGCCTAATAGCTAAGGTCTTAGACTCGTACTATGGCCTAATGGTTATGGTCTTAACTCCTACTCTGGCCTAATAGCTAAGGTCTTAACTTTTAGTCTGGCCTAATAGCTAAGGTCTTAGACTTGTACTACGGCCTACAGGTTAAGGTCTTAACTCTTAGTCTGGCCTAATGGTTAAGGTCTTAACTCTTACTCTGGCCTAATAGCTAATGTCTTAGACTCGTACTCTGGCCTAATAGCTAAGGTCTTAGACTTGTACTCTGGCCTAATAGCTAAGGTCTTAGACTCGTACTCTGGCCTAATGGTTAAGGTCTTAACTCTTACTCTGGCCTAATAGCTAAGGTCTTAACTCTTACTCTGGCCTAATAGCTAAGGTCTTAGACTCGTACTCTGGCCTAATGGTTAAGGTCCTAACTCTTTCTCTGGCCTAATAGCTAAGGTCTTAGACTCGTACTATGGCCTACTGGTTAAGGTCTTAAATCTTAGACTGGCCTAATGATTAAGGTCTTAACTCTTACTCTGGGCTAATAGCTAAGGTCTTAGACTCTTACTCTGGCCTAATAGTTAAGGTCTTAACTCTTACTCTGGCCTAATAGCTAAGGTCTTTGACTCGTACTCTGGCCTAATGGTTAAGGTCTTAACTTTTACTCTGGCCAACTGGTTAAGGTCTTAACTTTTACTCTGGCCTGCTGGTTAAGGTCTTAACTCTTACTCTGGCCTAATAGCTAAGGTCTTAGACTTGTACTATGGCCTACAGGTTAAGGTCTTAACTCTTACTCTGGCCTACTGGTTTAAGTCTTAACTCTTACTCTGGACTAATAGCTAAGGTCTTAGACTCGTACTATGGCCTAATGGTTAAGGTCTCAACTCTTACTCTGGCCTAATAGCTAAGGTCTTAACTTTTAGTCTGGCCTAATAGCTAAGGTCTTAGACTCGTACTCTGGCCTAATGGTTAAGGTCTTAACTCTTAGTCTGGCCTAATAGCTAAGGTCTTAGACTTGTACTCTGGCCTACTGGTTAAGGTCTTAACTCCTACTCTGGTCTAATAGCTATGGTCTTAACCCTTACTCTGGCCTAATAGCTAAGGTCTTAGACTCGTACTATGGCCTAATGGTTAAGGTCTTAACTCCTACTCTGGCCTAATAGCTAAGGTCTTAACTCTTACCCTGGCCTAATAGCTAAGGTCTTAGACTCGTACTCTGCCCTAATGGTTAAGGTCTTAACTCTTACTCTGGCCTAATAGCTAAGGTCTTAGACTCGTGCTCTGGCCTAATGATTAAGGTTTTAACTCTTACTCTGCCCTACTGGTTAAGGTCTTAACTCTTACTCTGGCCTAATAGCTAAGGTCTTAGACTCGTACTCTGGCCTAATGGTTAAGGTCTTAACTCTTACTCTGGCCTAATAGCTAAGGTCTTAGAATCGTACTCTGGCCTAAAGGTTAAGGTCTTAACTCTTACTCTGGCCTAATAGCTAAGGTCTTAACTCTTACTCTGGCCTAATAGCTAAGGTCTTTGACTCGTACTCTGGCCTAATGGTTAAGGTCTTAACACTTACTCTGGCCTAATAGCTAAGGTCTTAGACTCGTACTCTGGCCTAATAGCTAAGGTCTTAGACTTGTACTCTGGCCTAATAGCTAAGGTCTTAGACTCGTACTCTGGCCTAATGGTTAAGGTCTTAACTCTTACTCTGGCCTAATAGCTAATGTCTTAGACTCGTACTCTGGCCTAATAGCTAAGGTCTTAGACGCGTACTCCGGCCTACTGGTTAAGGTCTTAACTCTTACTCTGGCCTAATAGCTAAGGTCTTAACTCTTACTCTGGCCTAATAGCTAAGGTCTTAACTCTTACTCTGGCCTAATAGCTAAGGTCTTAGACTCGTACTATGGCCTAATGGTTAAGGTCTTAACTCTTACTCTGGCCTAAAAGCTAAGGCCTTAGACTCGTACTCTGGCCTAAAGGTTAAGGTATAACTCTTACTCTGGCCTAATAGCTAAGGTCTTAACTCTTACTCTGGCCTAATAGCTAAGGCCTTAGACTCGTACTCTGGCCTAAAGGTTAAGGTCTTAACTCTTACTCTGGCCTAATAGCTAAGGTCTTAACTCTTACTCTGGCCTAATAGCTAAGGTCTTAGACTCGTACTCTGGCCTAATGGTTAAGGTCTTAACTCTTACTCTGGCCTAATAGCTAAGGTCTTAAATTCATAGTCTGGCCTAATGGTTAAGGTCTTAACTCTTACTCTGGCCTACAGGTAAAGGTCTTAACTCTTACTCTGGCCTACTGGTTAAGGTCTTAACTCTTACTCTGGCCTAATAGCTAAGGTCTTAGACTCGTACTCCGGCCTAATGGTTAAGGTCTTAACTCTTACACTGGCCTAATAGCTAAGGTCTTAGACTCATACTCTGGCCTAATAGCTAAGGTCTTAAACTCGTACTCTGCCCTAATGGTTAAGGTCTTAACTCTTACTCTGGCCTACAGGTAAATGTCTTAACTCTTACTCTGGCCTACTGGTTAAGGTCTTAACTCTTACTCTGGCCTAATAGCTAAGGTTTTAGACTCATACTCTGGCCTAATGGTTAAGGTCTTAACTCTTACTCTGGCCTCATAGCTAAGGTCTTAAATTCATAGTCTGGCGTAATGGTTAAGGTCTTAACTCTTACTCTGGCCTAATAGCTAAGGTCTTAGACTCGTACTCTGGCCTGATAGCTAAGGTCTTAGACTCGTACTCTGGCCTAATGGTTAAGGTCTTAACTCTTACTCTGGCCTAATAGCTAAGGTCGTAGACTCGTACTCTGGCCTAATGGTTAAGGTCTTAACTCTTACTCTGGCCTAATAGCTAAGGTCTTAGACTCATACTCTGGCCTAATGGTTAAGGTCGTAACTCTTACTCTGGCCTACTGGTTAAGGTCTTAACCCTTACTCTGGCATAATAGCTAAGGTCTTAACTCTTACTCTGGCATAATATCTAAGGTCTTAGACTCGTACTATGGCCTACAGGTTAAGGTCTTAACTCTTACTCTGGCCTAATAGCTAAGGTCTTATCTTTTAGTCTGGCCTAATAGCTAAGGTCTTAGACTCTTACTCTGGCCTAATAGCTAAGGTTTTAACTCTTACTCTGGCCTACTAGCTAAGGTCTTATCTTTTAGTCTGGCCTAATAGCTAAGGTCTTAAATCTTACTCTGACCTAATGGTTTAGGTCTTAACTATTACTCTGGCCTAATAGCTAAGGTCTTAGACTCGCACTCTGGCTTAATGGTTAAGGTCTTAACTCTTACTCTGGCCTACTGGTTAAGGTCTTTACTCTTACTCTGGCCTGCTGGTTAAGGTCTTAACTCTTACTCTGGCCTAATAGCTAAGGTCTCAGACTAGTACTATGGCCTACAGGTTAAGGTCTTAACTCTTACTCTGGACTACTGGTTAAAGTCTTAACTCTTACTCTGGCCTAATATCTAAGGTCTTAGACTCGTACTATGGCCTAATGGTTAATGTCTTAACTCTTACTCTGGCCTAATAGCTAAGGTCTTAACTTTTACTCTGGCCTAATCGCTAAGGTCTTAGACTCGTACTCTGGCCTAATGGTTAAAGTCTTAACTCTTACTCTGGCCTAATAGCTAAGGTCTTAGACTCGTACTATGGCCTACTGGTTAAGGTCTTAACTCTTAGTCTGGCCTAATGGTTAAGGTCTTAACTCTTACTCTGGGCTAATAGCTAAGGTCTTAGACTCTTAATCTGGCCTAATAGCTAAGGTCTTAACTCTTACTCTGGCCTAATAGCTAAGGTCTTAGACTCGTACTCTGGCCTAATGGTTAAGGTTTTAACTTTTACTCTGGCCTACTGGTTAAGGTCTTAACTCTTACTCTGGCCTACTGGTTAAGGTCTTAACTCTTACTCTGGCCTAATAGCTAAGGTCTTCGGCTCGTACTCTGGCCTAATATCTAAGGTCTTAGACTAGTACTAGGGCCTACAGGTTAAGGTCTTAACTCTTACTCTGGCCTACTGGGTTAAGTCTTACCTCTTACTCTGGCCTAATAGCTAAGGTCTTAGACTCGTACTATGGCCTAATGGTTATGGTCTTAACTCCTACTCTGGCCTAATAGCTAAGGTCTTAACTTTTAGTCTGGCCTAATAGCTAAGGTCTTAGACTTGTACTATGGCCTACAGGTTAAGGTCTTAACTCTTAGTCTGGCCTAATGGTTAAGGTCTTAACTCTTACTCTGGCCTAATAGCTAATGTCTTAGACTCGTACTCTGGCCTAATAGCTAAGGTCTTAGACTTGTACTCTGGCCTAATAGCTAAGGTCTTAGACTCGTACTCTGGCCTAATGGTTAAGGTCTTAACTCTTACTCTGGCCTAATAGCTAAGGTCTTAACTCTTACTCTGGCCTAATAGCTAAGGTCTTAGACTCGTACTCTGGCCTAATGGTTAAGGTCTTAACTCTTTCTCTGGCCTAATAGCTAAGGTCTTAGACTCGTACTATGGCCTACTGGTTAAGGTCTTAAATCTTAGACTGGCCTAATGATTAAGGTATTAACTCTTACTCTGGGCTAATAGCTAAGGTCTTAGACTCTTACTCTGGCCTAATAGTTAAGGTCTTAACTCTTACTCTGGCCTAATAGCTAAGGTCTTTGACTCGTACGCTGGCCTAATGGTTAAGGTCTTAACTTTTACTCTGGCCTACTGGTTAAGGTCTTTACTCTTACTCTGGCCTAATAGCTAAGGTCTTAGGCTCGTACTCTTGCCTAATGGTTAAGGTCTTAACTCTTACTCTGGCCAACTGGTTAAGGTCTTAACTCTTACTCTGGCCTAATAGCTAAGGTCTTAGACTTGTACTATGGCCTACAGGTTAAGGTCTTAACTCTTACTCTGGCCTACTGGTTTAAGTCTTAACTCTTACTCTGGACTAATAGCTAAGGTCTTAGACTCGTACTATGGCCTAATGGTTAAGGTCTCAACTCTTACTCTGGCCTAATAGCTAAGGTCTTAACTTTTAGTCTGGCCTAATAGCTAAGGTCTTAGACTCGTACTCTGGCCTAATGGTTAAGGTCTTAACTCTTAGTCTGGCCTAATAGCTAAGGTCTTAGACTTGTACTCTGGCCTACTGGTTAAGGTCTTAACTCCTACTCTGGTCTAATAGCTATGGTCTTAACCCTTACTCTGGCCTAATAGCTAAGGTCTTAGACTCGTACTATGGCCTAATGGTTAAGGTCTTAACTCCTACTCTGGCCTAATAGCTAAGGTCTTAACTCTTACTCTGGCCTAATAGCTAAGGTCTTAGACTCGTACTCTGCCCTAATGGTTAAGGTCTTAACTCTTACTCTGGCCTAATAGCTAAGGTCTTAGACTCGTGCTCTGGCCTAATGATTAAGGTTTTAACTCTTACTCTGCCCTACTGGTTAACGTCTTAACTCTTACTCTGGCCTAATAGCTAAGGTCTTAGACTCGTACTCTGGCCTAATGGTTAAGGTCTTAACTCTTACTCTGGCCTAATAGCTAAGGTCTTAGAATCGTACTCTGGCCTAAAGGTTAAGGTCTTAACTCTTACTCTGGCCTAATAGCTAAGGTCTTAACTCTTACTCTGGCCTAATAGCTAAGGTCTTTGACTCATACTCTGGCCTAATGGTTAAGGTCTTAACACTTACTCTGGCCTAATAGCTAAGGTCTTAGACTCATACTCTGGCCTAATAGCTAAGGTCTTAGACTCGTACTCTGCCCTAATGGTTAAGGTCTTAACTCTTACTCTGGCCTACAGGTAAATGTCTTAACTCTTACTCTGGCCTACTGGCTAAGGTCTTAACTCTTACTCTGGCCTAATAGCTAAGGTTTTAGACTTATACTCCGGCCTACTGGTTAAGGTCTTAACTCTTACTCTGGCCTAATAGCTAAGGTCTTAACTCTTACTCTGGCCTAATAGCTAAGGTCTTAGACTCGTACTATGGCCTAATGGTTAAGGTCTTAACTCTTACTCTGGCCTAATAGCTAAGGTCTTAACTTTTACATTGGCCTAATAGCTAAGGTCTTAGACTCTTACTCTGGCCTAATGGTTAAGGTCTTAACTCTTACTCTGGCCTAATAGCTAAGGTCTTAGACTCGTACTCTGGCCTAATGGTTAAGGTCTTAACTTTTACTCTGGCCTACTGGTTAAGGTCTTAACTCTTACTCTGGCCTACTGGTTAAGGTCTTAACTCTTACTCTGGCCTAATAGCTAAGGTCTTCGGCTCGTACTCTGGCCTAATATCTAAGGTCTTAGACTAGTACTATGGCCTACAGGTTAAGGTCTTAACTCTTACTCTGGCCTACTGGTTTAAGTCTTACCTCTTACTCTGGCCTAATAGCTAAGGTCTTAGACTCGTACTATGGCCTAATGGTTATGGTCTTAACTCCTACTCTGGCCTAATAGCTAAGGTCTTAACTTTTAGTCTGGCCTAATAGCTAAGGTCTTAGACTTGTACTATGGCCTACAGGTTAAGGTCTTAACTCTTAGTCTGGCCTAATGGTTAAGGTCTTAACTCTTACTCTGGCCTAATAGCTAATGTCTTAGACTCGTACTCTGGCCTAATAGCTAAGGTCTTAGACTTGTACTCTGGCCTAATAGCTAAGGTCTTAGACTCGTACTCTGGCCTAATGGTTAAGGTCGTAACTCTTACTCTGGCCTAATAGCTAAGGTCTTAACTCTTACTCTGGCCTAATAGCTAAGGTCTTAGAGTCGTACTCTGGCCTAATGGTTAAGGTCCTAACTCTTTCTCTGGCCCAATAGCTAAGGTCTTAGACTCGTACTATGGCCTACTGGTTAAGGTCTTAAATCTTAGACTGGCCTAATGATTAAGGTCTTAACTCTTACTCTGGGCTAATAGCTAAGGTCTTAGACTCTTACTCTGGCCTATTAGCTAAGGTCTTAACTCTTACTCTGGCCTAATAGCTAAGGTCTTTGACTCATACTCTGGCCTAATGGTTAAGGTCTTAACACTTACTCTGGCCTAATAGCTAAGGTCTTAGACTCATACTCTGGCCTAATAGCTAAGGTCTTAGACTCGTACTCTGCCCTAATGGTTAAGGTCTTAACTCTTACTCTGGCCTACAGGTAAATGTCTTAACTCTTACTCTGGCCTACTGGTTAAGGTCTTAACTCTTACTCTGGCCTAATAGCTAAGGTTTTAGACTCATACTCCGGCCTACTGGTTAAGGTCTTAACTCTTACTCTGGCCTAATAGCTAAGGTCTTAACTCTTACTCTGGCCTAATAGCTAAGGTATTAGACTCGTACTATGGCCTAATGGTTAAGGTCTTAACTCTTACTCTGGCCTAATAGCTAAGGTCTTAACTTTTACATTGGCCTAATAGCTAAGGTCTTAGACTCTTACTCTGGCCTAATGGTTAAGGTCTTAACTCTTACTCTGGCCTAATAGCTAAGGTCTTAGACTCGTACTCTGGCCTAATGGTTAAGGTCTTAACTTTTACTCTGGCCTACTGGTTAAGGTCTTAACTCTTACTCTGGCCTACTGGTTAAGGTCTTAACTCTTACTCTGGCCTAATAGCTAAGGTCTTCGGCTCGTACTCTGGCCTAATATCTAAGGTCTTAGACTAGTACTATGGCCTACAGGTTAAGGTCTTAACTCTTACTCTGGCCTACTGGTTTAAGTCTTACCTCTTACTCTGGCCTAATAGCTAAGGTCTTAGACTCGTACTATGGCCTAATGGTTATGGTCTTAACTCCTACTCTGGCCTAATAGCTAAGGTCTTAACTTTTAGTCTGGCCTAATAGCTAAGGTCTTAGACTTGTACTACGGCCTACAGGTTAAGGTCTTAACTCTTAGTCTGGCCTAATGGTTAAGGTCTTAACTCTTACTCTGGCCTAATAGCTAATGTCTTAGACTCGTACTCTGGCCTAATAGCTAAGGTCTTAGACTTGTACTCTGGCCTAATAGCTAAGGTCTTAGACTCGTACTCTGGCCTAATGGTTAAGGTCTTAACTCTTACTCTGGCCTAATAGCTAAGGTCTTAACTCTTACTCTGGCCTAATAGCTAAGGTCTTAGACTCGTACTCTGGCCTAATGGTTAAGGTCCTAACTCTTTCTCTGGCCTAATAGCTAAGGTCTTAGACTCGTACTATGGCCTACTGGTTAAGGTCTTAAATCTTAGACTGGCCTAATGATTAAGGTCTTAACTCTTACTCTGGGCTAATAGCTAAGGTCTTAGACTCTTACTCTGGCCTAATAGTTAAGGTCTTAACTCTTACTCTGGCCTAATAGCTAAGGTCTTTGACTCGTACTCTGGCCTAATGGTTAAGGTCTTAACTTTTACTCTGGCCAACTGGTTAAGGTCTTAACTTTTACTCTGGCCTGCTGGTTAAGGTCTTAACTCTTACTCTGGCCTAATAGCTAAGGTCTTAGACTTGTACTATGGCCTACAGGTTAAGGTCTTAACTCTTACTCTGGCCTACTGGTTTAAGTCTTAACTCTTACTCTGGACTAATAGCTAAGGTCTTAGACTCGTACTATGGCCTAATGGTTAAGGTCTCAACTCTTACTCTGGCCTAATAGCTAAGGTCTTAACTTTTAGTCTGGCCTAATAGCTAAGGTCTTAGACTCGTACTCTGGCCTAATGGTTAAGGTCTTAACTCTTAGTCTGGCCTAATAGCTAAGGTCTTAGACTTGTACTCTGGCCTACTGGTTAAGGTCTTAACTCCTACTCTGGTCTAATAGCTATGGTCTTAACCCTTACTCTGGCCTAATAGCTAAGGTCTTAGACTCGTACTATGGCCTAATGGTTAAGGTCTTAACTCCTACTCTGGCCTAATAGCTAAGGTCTTAACTCTTACCCTGGCCTAATAGCTAAGGTCTTAGACTCGTACTCTGCCCTAATGGTTAAGGTCTTAACTCTTACTCTGGCCTAATAGCTAAGGTCTTAGACTCGTGCTCTGGCCTAATGATTAAGGTTTTAACTCTTACTCTGCCCTACTGGTTAAGGTCTTAACTCTTACTCTGGCCTAATAGCTAAGGTCTTAGACTCGTACTCTGGCCTAATGGTTAAGGTCTTAACTCTTACTCTGGCCTAATAGCTAAGGTCTTAGAATCGTACTCTGGCCTAAAGGTTAAGGTCTTAACTCTTACTCTGGCCTAATAGCTAAGGTCTTAACTCTTACTCTGGCCTAATAGCTAAGGTCTTTGACTCGTACTCTGGCCTAATGGTTAAGGTCTTAACACTTACTCTGGCCTAATAGCTAAGGTCTTAGACTCGTACTCTGGCCTAATAGCTAAGGTCTTAGACTTGTACTCTGGCCTAATAGCTAAGGTCTTAGACTCGTACTCTGGCCTAATGGTTAAGGTCTTAACTCTTACTCTGGCCTAATAGCTAATGTCTTAGACTCGTACTCTGGCCTAATAGCTAAGGTCTTAGACTTGTACTCTGGCCTAATAGCTAAGGTCTTAGACGCGTACTCCGGCCTACTGGTTAAGGTCTTAACTCTTACTCTGGCCTAATAGCTAAGGTCTTAACTCTTACTCTGGCCTAATAGCTAAGGTCTTAGACTCGTACTATGGCCTAATGGTTAAGGTCTTAACTCTTACTCTGGCCTAAAAGCTAAGGCCTTAGACTCGTACTCTGGCCTAAAGGTTAAGGTATAACTCTTACTCTGGCCTAATAGCTAAGGTCTTAACTCTTACTCTGGCCTAATAGCTAAGGTCTTAACTCTTACTCTGGCCTAATAGCTAAGGCCTTAGACTCGTACTCTGGCCTAAAGGTTAAGGTCTTAACTCTTACTCTGGCCTAATAGCTAAGGTCTTAACTCTTACTCTGGCCTAATAGCTAAGGTCTTAGACTCGTACTCTGGCCTAATGGTTAAGGTCTTAACTCTTACTCTGGCCTAATAGCTAAGGTCTTAAATTCATAGTCTGGCCTAATGGTTAAGGTCTTAACTCTTACTCTGGCCTACAGGTAAAGGTCTTAACTCTTACTCTGGCCTACTGGTTAAGGTCTTAACTCTTACTCTGGCCTAATAGCTAAGGTCTTAGACTCGTACTCCGGCATAATGGTTAAGGTCTTAACTCTTACACTGGCCTAATAGCTAAGGTCTTAGACTCATACTCTGGCCTAATAGCTAAGGTCTTAAACTCGTACTCTGCCCTAATGGTTAAGGTCTTAACTCTTACTCTGGCCTACAGGTAAATGTCTTAACTCTTACTCTGGCCTACTGGTTAAGGTCTTAACTCTTACTCTGGCCTAATAGCTAAGGTTTTAGACTCATACTCTGGCCTAATGGTTAAGGTCTTAACTCTTACTCTGGCCTCATAGCTAAGGTCTTAAATTCATAGTCTGGCGTAATGGTTAAGGTCTTAACTCTTACTCTGGCCTAATAGCTAAGGTCTTAGACTCGTACTCTGGCCTGATAGCTAAGGTCTTAGACTCGTACTCTGGCCTAATGGTTAAGGTCTTAACTCTTACTCTGGCCTAATAGCTAAGGTCGTAGACTCGTACTCTGGCCTAATGGTTAAGGTCTTAACTCTTACTCTGGCCTAATAGCTAAGGTCTTAGACTCATACTCTGGCCTAATGGTTAAGGTCGTAACTCTTACTCTGGCCTACTGGTTAAGGTCTTAACCCTTACTCTGGCATAATAGCTAAGGTCTTAACTCTTACTCTGGCATAATAGCTAAGGTCTTAGACTCGTACTATGGCCTACAGGTTAAGGTCTTAACTCTTACTCTGGCCTAATAGCTAAGGTCTTATCTTTTAGTCTGGCCTAATAGCTAAGGTCTTAGACTCTTACTCTGGCCTAATAGCTAAGGTTTTAACTCTTACTCTGGCCTACTAGCTAAGGTCTTATCTTTTAGTCTGGCCTAATAGCTAAGGTCTTAAATCTTACTCTGACCTAATGGTTTAGGTCTTAACTCTTACTCTGGCCTAATAGCTAAGGTCTTAGACTCGCACTCTGGCTTAATGGTTAAGGTCTTAACTCTTACTCTGGCCTACTGGTTAAGGTCTTTACTCTTACTCTGGCCTGCTGGTTAAGGTCTTAACTCTTACTCTGGCCTAATAGCTAAGGTCTCAGACTAGTACTATGGCCTACAGGTTAAGGTCTTAACTCTTACTCTGGACTACTGGTTAAAGTCTTAACTCTTACTCTGGCCTAATATCTAAGGTCTTAGACTCGTACTATGGCCTAATGGTTAATGTCTTAACTCTTACTCTGGCCTAATAGCTAAGGTCTTAACTTTTACTCTGGCCTAATCGCTAAGGTCTTAGACTCGTACTCTGGCCTAATGGTTAAAGTCTTAACTCTTACTCTGGCCTAATAGCTAAGGTCTTAGACTCGTACTATGGCCTACTGGTTAAGGTCTTAACTCTTAGTCTGGCCTAATGGTTAAGGTCTTAACTCTTACTCTGGGCTAATAGCTAAGGTCTTAGACTCTTAATCTGGCCTAATAGCTAAGGTCTTAACTCTTACTCTGGCCTAATAGCTAAGGTCTTAGACTCGTACTCTGGCCTAATGGTTAAGGTTTTAACTTTTACTCTGGCCTACTGGTTAAGGTCTTAACTCTTACTCTGGCCTACTGGTTAAGGTCTTAACTCTTACTCTGGCCTAATAGCTAAGGTCTTCGGCTCGTACTCTGGCCTAATATCTAAGGTCTTAGACTAGTACTAGGGCCTACAGGTTAAGGTCTTAACTCTTACTCTGGCCTACTGGTTTAAGTCTTACCTCTTACTCTGGCCTAATAGCTAAGGTCTTAGACTCGTACTATGGCCTAATGGTTATGGTCTTAACTCCTACTCTGGCCTAATAGCTAAGGTCTTAACTTTTAGTCTGGCCTAATAGCTAAGGTCTTAGACTTGTACTATGGCCTACAGGTTAAGGTCTTAACTCTTAGTCTGGCCTAATGGTTAAGGTCTTAACTCTTACTCTGGCCTAATAGCTAATGTCTTAGACTCGTACTCTGGCCTAATAGCTAAGGTCTTAGACTTGTACTCTGGCCCAATAGCTAAGGTCTTAGACTCGTACTCTGGCCTAATGGTTAAGGTCTTAACTCTTACTCTGGCCTAATAGCTAAGGTCTTAACTCTTACTCTGGCCTAATAGCTAAGGTCTTAGACTCGTACTCTGGCCTAATGGTTAAGGTCTTAACTCTTTCTCTGGCCTAATAGCTAAGGTCTTAGACTCGTACTATGGCCTACTGGTTAAGGTCTTAAATCTTAGACTGGCCTAATGATTAAGGTATTAACTCTTACTCTGGGCTAATAGCTAAGGTCTTAGACTCTTACTCTGGCCTAATAGTTAAGGTCTTAACTCTTACTCTGGCCTAATAGCTAAGGTCTTTGACTCGTACGCCGGCCTAATGGTTAAGGTCTTAACTTTTACTCTGGCCTACTGGTTAAGGTCTTTACTCTTACTCTGGCCTAATAGCTAAGGTCTTAGGCTCGTACTCTGGCCTAATGGTTAAGGTCTTAACTCTTACTCTGGCCAACTGGTTAAGGTCTTAACTCTTACTCTGGCCTAATAGCTAAGGTCTTAGACTTGTACTATGGCCTACAGGTTAAGGTCTTAACTCTTACTCTGGCCTACTGGTTTAAGTCTTAACTCTTACTCTGGACTAATAGCTAAGGTCTTAGACTCGTACTATGGCCTAATGGTTAAGGTCTCAACTCTTACTCTGGCCTAATAGCTAAGGTCTTAACTTTTAGTCTGGCCTAATAGCTAAGGTCTTAGACTCGTACTCTGGCCTAATGGTTAAGGTCTTAACTCTTAGTCTGGCCTAATAGCTAAGGTCTTAGACTTGTACTCTGGCCTACTGGTTAAGGTCTTAACTCCTACTCTGGTCTAATAGCTATGGTCTTAACCCTTACTCTGGCCTAATAGCTAAGGTCTTAGACTCGTACTATGGCCTAATGGTTAAGGTCTTAACTCCTACTCTGGCCTAATAGCTAAGGTCTTAACTCTTACTCTGGCCTAATAGCTAAGGTCTTAGACTCGTACTCTGCCCTAATGGTTAAGGTCTTAACTCTTACTCTGGCCTAATAGCTAAGGTCTTAGACTCGTGCTCTGGCCTAATGATTAAGGTTTTAACTCTTACTCTGCCCTACTGGTTAACGTCTTAACTCTTACTCTGGCCTAATAGCTAAGGTCTTAGACTCGTACTCTGGCCTAATGGTTAAGGTCTTAACTCTTACTCTGGCCTAATAGCTAAGGTCTTAGAATCGTACTCTGGCCTAAAGGTTAAGGTCTTAACTCTTACTCTGGCCTAATAGCTAAGATCTTAACTCTTACTCTGGCCTAATAGCTAAGGTCTTTGACTCATACTCTGGCCTAATGGTTAAGGTCTTAACACTTACTCTGGCCTAATAGCTAAGGTCTTAGACTCATACTCTGGCCTAATAGCTAAGGTCTTAGACTCGTACTCTGCCCTAATGGTTAAGGTCTTAACTCTTACTCTGGCCTACAGGTAAATGTCTTAACTCTTACTCTGGCCTACTGGCTAAGGTCTTAACTCTTACTCTGGCCTAATAGCTAAGGTTTTAGACTCATACTCCGGCCTACTGGTTAAGGTCTTAACTCTTACTCTGGCCTAATAGCTAAGGTCTTAACTCTTACTCTGGCCTAATAGCTAAGGTCTTAGACTCGTACTATGGCCTAATGGTTAAGGTCTTAACTCTTACTCTGGCCTAATAGCTAAGGTCTTAACTTTTACATTGGCCTAATAGCTAAGGTCTTAGACTCTTACTCTGGCCTAATGGTTAAGGTCTTAACTCTTACTCTGGCCTAATAGCTAAGGTCTTAGACTCGTACTCTGGCCTAATGGTTAAGGTCTTAACTTTTACTCTGGCCTACTGGTTAAGGTCTTAACTCTTACTCTGGCCTACTGGTTAAGGTCTTAACTCTTACTCTGGCCTAATAGCTAAGGTCTTCGGCTCGTACTCTGGCCTAATATCTAAGGTCTTAGACTAGTACTATGGCCTACAGGTTAAGGTCTTAACTCTTACTCTGGCCTACTGGTTTAAGTCTTACCTCTTACTCTGGCCTAATAGCTAAGGTCTTAGACTCGTACTATGGCCTAATGGTTATGGTCTTAACTCCTACTCTGGCCTAATAGCTAAGGTCTTAACTTTTAGTCTGGCCTAATAGCTAAGGTCTTAGACTTGTACTATGGCCTACAGGTTAAGGTCTTAACTCTTAGTCTGGCCTAATGGTTAAGGTCTTAACTCTTACTCTGGCCTAATAGCTAATGTCTTAGACTCGTACTCTGGCCTAATAGCTAAGGTCTTAGACTTGTACTCTGGCCTAATAGCTAAGGTCTTAGACTCGTACTCTGGCCTAATGGTTAAGGTCTTAACTCTTACTCTGGCCTAATAGCTAAGGTCTTAACTCTTACTCTGGCCTAATAGCTAAGGTCTTAGACTCGTACTCTGGCCTAATGGTTAAGGTCCTAACTCTTTCTCTGGCCCAATAGCTAAGGTCTTAGACTCGTACTATGGCCTACTGGTTAAGGTCTTAAATCTTAGACTGGCCTAATGATTAAGGTCTTAACTCTTACTCTGGGCTAATAGCTAAGGTCTTAGACTCTTACTCTGGCCTATTAGCTAAGGTCTTAACTCTTACTCTGGCCTAATAGCTAAGGTCTTTGACTCATACTCTGGCCTAATGGTTAAGGTCTTAACACTTACTCTGGCCTAATAGCTAAGGTCTTAGACTCATACTCTGGCCTAATAGCTAAGGTCTTAGACTCGTACTCTGCCCTAATGGTTAAGGTCTTAACTCTTACTCTGGCCTACAGGTAAATGTCTTAACTCTTACTCTGGCCTACTGGTTAAGGTCTTAACTCTTACTCTGGCCTAATAGCTAAGGTTTTAGACTCATACTCCGGCCTACTGGTTAAGGTCTTAACTCTTACTCTGGCCTAATAGCTAAGGTCTTAACTTTTACTCTGGCCTAATAGCTAAGGTCTTAGACTCGTACTATGGCCTAATGGTTAAGGTCTTAACTCTTACTCTGGCCTAATAGCTAAGGTCTTAACTTTTACATTGGCCTAATAGCTAAGGTCTTAGACTCTTACTCTGGCCTAATGGTTAAGGTCTTAACTCTTACTCTGGCCTAATAGCTAAGGTCTTAGACTCGTACTCTGGCCTAATGGTTAAGGTCTTAACTTTTACTCTGGCCTACTGGTTAAGGTCTTAACTCTTACTCTGGCCTACTGGTTAAGGTCTTAACTCTTACTCTGGCCTAATAGCTAAGGTCTTCGGCTCGTACTCTGGCCTAATATCTAAGGTCTTAGACTAGTACTATGGCCTACAGGTTAAGGTCTTAACTCTTACTCTGGCCTACTGGTTTAAGTCTTACCTCTTACTCTGGCCTAATAGCTAAGGTCTTAGACTCGTACTATGGCCTAATGGTTATGGTCTTAACTCCTACTCTGGCCTAATAGCTACGGTCTTAACTTTTAGTCTGGCCTAATAGCTAAGGTCTTAGACTTGTACTATGGCCTACAGGTTAAGGTCTTAACTCTTAGTCTGGCCTAATGGTTAAGGTCTTAACTCTTACTCTGGCCTAATAGCTAATGTCTTAGACTCGTACTCTGGCCTAATAGCTAAGGTCTTAGACTTGTACTCTGGCCTAATAGCTAAGGTCTTAGACTCGTACTCTGGCCTAATGGTTAAGGTCTTAACTCTTACTCTGGCCTAATAGCTAAGGTCTTAACTCTTACTCTGGCCTAATAGCTAAGGTCTTAGACTCGTACTCTGGCCTAATGGTTAAGGTCCTAACTCTTTCTCTGGCCTAATAGCTAAGGTCTTAGACTCGTACTATGGCCTACTGGTTAAGGTCTTAAATCTTAGACTGGCCTAATGATTAAGGTCTTAACTCTTACTCTGGGCTAATAGCTAAGGTCTTAGACTCTTACTCTGGCCTAATAGTTAAGGTCTTAACTCTTACTCTGGCCTAATAGCTAAGGTCTTTGACTCGTACTCTGGCCTAATGGTTAAGGTCTTAACTTTTACTCTGGCCAACTGGTTAAGGTCTTAACTTTTACTCTGGCCTGCTGGTTAAGGTCTTAACTCTTACTCTGGCCTAATAGCTAAGGTCTTAGACTTGTACTATGGCCTACAGGTTAAGGTCTTAACTCTTACTCTGACCTACTGGTTTAAGTCTTAACTCTTACTCTGGACTAATAGCTAAGGTCTTAGACTCGTACTATGGCCTAATGGTTAAGGTCTCAACTCTTACTCTGGCCTAATAGCTAAGGTCTTAACTTTTAGTCTGGCCTAATAGCTAAGGTCTTAGACTCGTACTCTGGCCTAATGGTTAAGGTCTTAACTCTTAGTCTGGCCTAATAGCTAAGGTCTTAGACTTGTACTCTGGCCTACTGGTTAAGGTCTTAACTCCTACTCTGGTCTAATAGCTATGGTCTTAACCCTTACTCTGGCCTAATAGCTAAGGTCTTAGACTCGTACTATGGCCTAATGGTTAAGGTCTTAACTCCTACTCTGGCCTAATAGCTAAGGTCTTAACTCTTACCCTGGCCTAATAGCTAAGGTCTTAGACTCGTACTCTGCCCTAATGGTTAAGGTCTTAACTCTTACTCTGGCCTAATAGCTAAGGTCTTAGACTCGTGCTCTGGCCTAATGATTAAGGTTTTAACTCTTACTCTGCCCTACTGGTTAAGGTCTTAACTCTTACTCTGGCCTAATAGCTAAGGTCTTAGACTCGTACTCTGGCCTAATGGTTAAGGTCTTAACTCTTACTCTGGCCTAATAGCTAAGGTCTTAGAATCGTACTCTGGCCTAAAGGTTAAGGTCTTAACTCTTACTCTGGCCTAATAGCTAAGGTCTTAACTCTTACTCTGGCCTAATAGCTAAGGTCTTTGACTCGTACTCTGGCCTAATGGTTAAGGTCTTAACACTTACTCTGGCCTAATAGCTAAGGTCTTAGACTCATACTCTGGCCTAATAGCTAAGGTCTTAGACTCGTACTCTGCCCTAATGGTTAAGGTCTTAACTCTTACTCTGGCCTACAGGTAAATGTCTTAACTCTTACTCTGGCCTACTGGTTAAGGTCTTAACTCTTACTCTGGCCTAATAGCTAAGGTTTTAGACTCATACTCCGGCCTACTGGTTAAGGTCTTAACTCTTACTCTGGCCTAATAGCTAAGGTCTTAACTCTTACTCTGGCCTAATAGCTAAGGTCTTAGACTCGTACTATGGCCTAATGGTTAAGGTCTTAACTCTTACTCTGGCCTAATAGCTAAGGTCTTAACTTTTACATTGGCCTAATAGCTAAGGTCTTAGACTCTTACTCTGGCCTAATGGTTAAGGTCTTAACTCTTACTCTGGCCTAATAGCTAAGGTCTTAGACTCGTACTCTGGCCTAATGGTTAAGATATTAACTCTTACTCTGGCCTACCTGTTAAGGTCTTAACACTTACTCTGAACTAATAGCTAAGGTCTTAGACTCGTACTCTGGCTTAATGGTTAAGGTCTTAACTCTTACTCTGGCCTAATATCTAAGGTCTTAGACTCGTACTCTGGCCTAATGGTTAAGGTCTTAACACTTACTGTGGCCTAATAGTTAAGGTCTTAACTCTTACTCTGGCCTAATAGCTAAGACCTTAGACTCGTACTCTGGCCTAAAGGTTAAGGTCTTAACTCTTACTCTGGCCTAATAGCTAAGATCTTAACTCTTACTCTGGCCTAATAGCTAAGGTCTTGGACTCGTACTCTGGCCTAATGGTTAATGTCTTAACTCTTACTCTGGCCTAATAGCTAAGGTCTTAAATTCATACTCTGGCCTAATGGTTAAGGTCTCAACTCTTACTCTGGCCTAATAGCTAAGGTTTTTACTCTTACTCTGGCCTAATAGCTAAGGTCTTAGACTCGTACTCTGGCCTAATGGTTAAGGTCTTAACTCTTAGTCTGTCCTAATAGTTAAGGTCTTAACTCTTACTTTGGCCTATTAGCTAAGGTCTTAGACTCGTACTCTGGCCTAATGGTTAAGGTTTTAACTCTTACTCTGGCCTAATAGCTAAGGTCTTAGACTCGTACTCTGGCCTAATGGTTAAGGTCTTAACTCTTTCTCTGGCCTAATAGCTAAGGTCTTAGACTCGTACTATGGCCTACTGGTTAAGGTCTTAAATCTTAGACTGGCCTAATGATTAAGGTCTTAACTCTTACTCTGGGCTAATAGCTAAGGTCTTAGACTCTTACTCTGGCCTAATAGTTAAGGTCTTAACTCTTACTCTGGCCTAATAGCTAAGGTCTTTGACTCGTACTCTGGCCTAATGGTTAAGGTCTTAACTTTTACTCTGGCCTACTGGTTAAGGTCTTTACTCTTACTCTGGCCTAATAGCTAAGGTCTTAGGCTCGTACTCTGGCCTAATGGTTAAGGTCTTAACTCTTACTCTGGCCAACTGGTTAAGGTCTTAACTTTTACTCTGGCCTGCTGGTTAAGGTCTTAACTCTTACTCTGGCCTAATAGCTAAGGTCTTAGACTTGTACTATGGCCTACAGGTTAAGGTCTTAACTCTTACTCTGGCCTACTGGTTTAAGTCTTATCTCTTACTCTGGACTAATAGCTAAGGTCTTAGACTCGTACTATGGCCTAATGGTTAAGGTCTCAACTCTTACTCTGGCCTAATAGCTAAGGTCTTAACTTTTAGTCTGGCCTAATAGCTAAGGACTTAGACTCGTACTCTGGCCTAATGGTTAAGGTCTTAACTCTTAGTCTGGCCTAATAGCTAAGGTCTTAGACTTGTACTCTGGCCTACTGGTTAAGGTCTTAACTCCTACTCTGGTCTAATAGCTATGGTCTTAACCCTTACTCTGGCCTAATAGCTAAGGTCTTAGACTCGTACTATGGCCTAATGGTTAAGGTCTTAACTCCTACTCTGGCCTAATAGCTAAGGTCTTAACTCTTACTCTGGCCTAATAGCTAAGGTCTTAGACTCGTACTCTGCCCTAATGGTTAAGGTCTTAACTCTTACTCTGGCCTAATAGCTAAGGTCTTAGACTCGTGCTCTGGCCTAATGATTAAGGTTTTAACTCTTACTCTGCCCTACTGGTTAAGGTCTTAACTCTTACTCTGGCCTAATAGCTAAGGTCTTAGACTCGTACTCTGGCCTAATGGTTAAGGTCTTAACTCTTACTCTGGCCTAATAGCTAATGTCTTAAAATCGTATTCTGGCCTAAAGGTTAAGGTCTTAACTCTTACTCTGGCCTAATAGCTAAGGTCTTAACTCTTACTCTGGCCTAATAGCTAAGGTCTTTGACTCGTACTCTGGCCTAATGGTTAAGGTCTTAACACTTACTCTGGCCTAATAGCTAAGGTCTTAGACTCATACTCTGGCCTAATAGCTAAGGTCTTAGACTCGTACTCTGCCCTAATGGTTAAGGTCTTAACTCTTACTCTGGCCTACAGGTAAATGTCTTAACTCTTACTCTGGCCTACTGGTTAAGGTCTTAACTCTTACTCTGGCCTAATAGCTAAGGTTTTAGACTCATACTCCGGCCTACTGGTTAAGGTCTTAACTCTTACTCTGGCCTAATAGCTAAGGTCTTAACTCTTACTCTGGCCTAATAGCTAAGGTCTTAGACTCGTACTATGGCCTAATGGTTAAGGTCTTAACTCTTACTCTGGCCTAATAGCTAAGGTCTTAACTTTTACATTGGCCTAATAGCTAAGGTCTTAGACTCTTACTCTGGCCTAATGGTTAAGGTCTTAACTCTTAATCTGGCCTAATAGCTAAGGTCTTAGACTCGTACTCTGGCCTAATGGTTAAGATATTAACTCTTACTCTGGCCTACCTGTTAAGGTCTTAACACTTACTCTGAAATAATAGCTAAGGTCTTAGACTCGTACTCTGGCTTAATGGTTAAGGTCTTAACTCTTACTCTGGCCTAATATCTAAGGTCTTAGACTCGTACTCTGGCCTAATGGTTAAGGTCTTAACACTTACTGTGGCCTAATAGCTAAGGTCTTAACTCTTACTCTGGCCTAATAGCTAAGACCTTAGACTCGTACTCTGGCCTAAAGGTTAAGGTCTTAACTCTTACTCTGGCCTAATAGCTAAGGTCTTAACTCTTACTCTGGCCTAATAGCTAAGGTCTTGGACTCATACTCTGGCCTAATGGTTAAGGTCTTAACTCTTACTCTGGCCTAATAGCTAAGGTCTTAAATTCATACTCTGGCCTAATGGTTAAGGTCTCAACTCTTACTCTGGCCTAATAGCTAAGGTTTTTACTCTTACTCTGGCCTAATAGCTAAGGTCTTAGACTCGTACTCTGGCCTAATGGTTAAGGTCTTAACTCTTAGTCTGTCCTAATAGTTAAGGTCTTAACTCTTACTTTGGCCTATTAGCTAAGGTCTTAGACTCGTACTCTGGCCTAATGGTTAAGGTTTTAACTCTTACTCTGGCCTAATAGCTAAGGTCTTAGACTTGTACTCTGGCCTGATAGCTAAGGTCTTAGACTCGTACTCTGGCCTAGTGGTTAAGGTCTTAACTCTTACTCTGGCCTAATAGCTAAGGTCGTAGACTCGTACTCTGGCCTAATGGTTAAGGTCTTAACTCTTACTCTAGCCTAATAGCTAAGGTCTTAGACTCATACTCTGGCATAATGGTTAAGGTCGTAACTCTTACTCTGGCCTACTGGTTAAGGTCTTAACCCTTACTCTGGCATAATAGCTAAGGTCTTAACTCTTACTCTGGCATAATAGCTAAGGTCTTAGACTCGTACTATGGCCTACAGGTTAAGGTCTTAACTCTTACTGTGGCCTACTGGTTAAGGTCTTAACTCTTACTCTGGCCTACTAGCTAAGGTCTTAGACTCGTACTCTGGCCTAATGGTTAAGGTCTTAACTCTTACTCTGGCCTAATAGCTAAGGTCTTAACTCTTACTCTGGCCTAATGGTTAAGGTCTTAACTTTTACTCTGGCCTAATAGCTAAGGTCTTAGACTCTTACTCTGGCCTAATAGCTAAGGTTTTAACTCTTAATCTGGCCTAATAGCTAAGGTCTTAGACTCGTACTCTGGCCTAATGGTTAAGGTCTTAACTCGTACTCTGGCCTAATGGTTAAGGTCTTAACTCTTACTCTGGCCTAATAGCTAAGGTCTTAGACTCGTACTATGGCCTACTGGTTAAGGTCTTAACTCTTAGTCTGGCCTTATGGTTAAGGTCTTAACTCTTACTCTGGGCTAATAGCTAAGGTCTTAGACTCTTACTCTGGCCTAATAGCTAAGGTCTTAACTCTTACTCTGGCCTAATAGCTAAGGTCTTAGACTCGTACTCTGGCCTAATGGTTAAGGTCTTAACTTTTACTCTGTCCTACTGGTTAAGGTTTTAACTCTTACTCTGGCCTACTGGTTAAGGTCTTAAGTCTTACTCTGGCCTAATAGCTAAGGTCTTAGGCTTGTACTCTGGCCTAATGGTTAAGGTTTTAACTCTTACTCTGGCCTACTGGTTAAGGTCTTAACTTTTACTCTGGCCTGCTGGTTAAGGTCTTAACTCTTACTCTGGCCTAATAGCTAAGGTCTTAGACTTGTACTATGGCCTACAGGTTAAGGTCTTAACTCTTACTCTGGCCTACTGGTTTAAGTCTTAACTCTTACTCTGGCCTTATAGCTAAGGTCTTAGACTCGTACTATGGCCTAATGGTTAAGGTCTTAACTCTTACTCTGGCCTACTGGTTAAGGTCTTAACTCTTACTCTGGCCTAATAGCTAAGGTCTTAGGCTCGTACTCTGGCCTAATGGTTAAGGTCTTAACTCTTACTCTGGCCTACTGGTTAAGGTCTTAACTTTTACTCTGGCCTGCTGGTTAAGGTCTTAACTCTTACTCTGGCCTAATAGCTAAGGTCTTAGACTCGTACTCTGGCCTAATGGTTAAGGTCTTAACTCTTACTCTGGCCTAATAGCTAAGGTCTTAGAATCGTACTCTGGCCTAAAGGTTAAGGTCTTAACTCTTACTCTGGCCTAATAGCTAAGGTCTTAACTCTTACTCTGGCCTAATAGCTAAGGTCTTTGACTCGTACTCTGGCCTAATGGTTAAGGTCTTAACTCTTACTCTGGCCTAACAGCTAAGGTCTTAGACTCATACTCTGGCCTAATAGCTAAGGTCTTAGACTTGTACTCTGCCCTAATGGTTAAGGTCTTAACTCTTACTCTGGCCTACAGGTAAATGTCTTAACTCTTACTCTGGCCTACTGGTTAAGGTCTTAACTCTTACTCTGGCCTAATAGCTAAGGTTTTAGACTCATACTCCGGCCTACTGGTTAAGGTCTTAACTCTTACTCTGGCCTAATAGCTAAGGTCTTAACTCTTACTCTGGCCTAATAGCTAAGGTCTTAGACTCGTACTATGGCCTAATGGTTAAGGTCTTAACTCTTACTCTGACCTAATAGCTAAGGTCTTAACTTTTACTTTGGCCTAATAGCTAAGGTCTTAGACTCTTACTCTGGCCTAATGGTTAAGGTCTTAACTCTTACTCTGGCCTAATAGCTAAGGTCTTAGACTCGTACTCTGGCCTAATGGTTAAGATATTAACTCTTACTCTGGCCTACCTGTTAAGGTCTTAACACTTACTCTGAACTAATAGCTAAGGTCTTAGACTCGTACTCTGGCTTAATGGTTAAGGTCTTAACTCTTACTCTGGCCTAATATCTAAGGTCTTAGACTCGTACTCTGGCCTAATGGTTAAGGTCTTAACACTTACTGTGGCCTAATAGCTAAGGTCTTAACTCTTACTCTGGCCTAATAGCTAAGACCTTAGACTCGTACTCTGGCCTAAAGGTTAAGGTCTTAACTCTTACTCTGGCCTAATAGCTAAGGTCTTAACTCTTACTCTGGCCTAATAGCTAAGGTCTTGGACTCGTACTCTGGCCTAATGGTTAAGGTCTTAACTCTTACTCTGGCCTAATAGCTAAGGTCTTAAATTCATACTCTGGCCTAATGGTTAAGGTCTCAACTCTTACTCTGGCCTAATAGCTAAGGTTTTTACTCTTACTCTGGCCTAATAGCTAAGGTCTTAGACTCGTACTCTGGCCTAATGGTTAAGGTCTTAACTCTTAGTCTGTCCTAATAGTTAAGGTCTTAACTCTTACTTTGGCCTATTAGCTAAGGTCTTAGACTCGTACTCTGGCCTAATGGTTAAGGTTTTAACTCTTACTCTGGCCTAATAGCTAAGGTCTTAGACTCGTACTCTGGCCTGATAGCTAAGGTCTTAGACTCGTACTCTGGCCTAGTGGTTAAGGTCTTAACTCTTACTCTGGCCTAATAGCTAAGGTCGTAGACTCGTACTCTGGCCTAATGGTTAAGGTCTTCACTCTTACTCTAGCCTAATAGTTAAGGTCTTAGACTCATACTCTGGCATAATGGTTAAGGTTGTAACTCTTACTCTGGCCTACTGGTTAAGGTCTTAACCCTTACTCTGGCATAATAGCTAAGGTCTTAACTCTTACTCTGGCATAATAGCTAAGGTCTTAGACTCGTACTATGGCCTACAGGTCAAGGTCTTAACTCTTACTCTGGCCTACTGGTTAAGGTCTTAACTCTTACTCTGGCCTACTAGCTAAGGTCTTAGACTCGTACTCTGGCCTAATGGTTAAGGTCTTAACTCTTACTCTGGCCTAATAGCTAAGGTCTTAACTCTTACTCTGGCCTAATGGTTAAGGTCTTAACTTTTACTCTGGCCTAATAGCTAAGGTCTTAGACTCTTACTCTGGCCTAATAGCTAAGGTTTTAACTCTTAATCTGGCCTAATAGCTAAGGTCTTAGACTCGTACTCTGGCCTAATGGTTAAGGTCTTAACTCGTACTCTGGCCTAATGGTTAAGGTCTTAACTCTTACTCTGGCCTAATAGCTAAGGTCTTAGACTCGTACTATGGCCTACTGGTTAAGGTCTTAACTCTTAGTCTGGCCTTATGGTTAAGGTCTTAACTCTTACTCTGGGCTAATAGCTAAGGTCTTAGACTCTTACTCTGGCCTAATAGCTAAGGTCTTAACTCTTACTCTGGCCTAATAGCTAAGGTCTTAGACTCGTACTCTGGCCTAATGGTTAAGGTCTTAACTTTTACTCTGTCCAACTGGTTAAGGTCTTAACTCTTACTCTGGCCTACTGGTTAAGGTCTTAAGTCTTACTCTGGCCTAATAGCTAAGGTCTTAGGCTCGTACTCTGGCCTAATGGTTAAGGTTTTAACTCTTACTCTGGCCTACTGGTTAAGGTCTTAACTTTTACTCTGGCCTGCTGGTTAAGGTCTTAACTCTTACTCTGGCCTAATAGCTAAGGTCTTAGACTTGTACTATGGCCTACAGGTTAAGGTCTTAACTCTTACTCTGGCCTACTGGTTTAAGTCTTAACTCTTACTCTGGCCTAATAGCTAAGGTCTTAGACTCGTACTATGGCCTAATGGTTAAGGTCTTAAATCTTACTCTGGCCTACTGGTTAAGGTCTTAACTCTTACTCTGGCCTAATAGCTAAGGTCTTAGGCTCGTACTCTGGCCTAATGGTTAAGGTCTTAACTCTTACTCTGGCCTACTGGTTAAGGTCTTAACTTTTACTCTGGCCTGCTGGTTAAGGTCTTAACTCTTACTCTGGCCTAATAGCTAAGGTCTTAGACTTGTACTATGGCCTACAGGTTAAGGTCTTAACTCTTACTCTGGCCTTCTGGGTTAAGTCTTAACTCTTACTCTGGCCTAATAGCTAAGGTCTTAGACTCGTACTATTGCCTAATGGTAAAGGTCTTAACTCTTACTCTGGCCTAATAGCTAAGGTCTTAACTTTTAGTCTGGCCTAATAGCTAAGGTCTTAGACTCGTACTCTGGCCTAATGGTTAAGGTCTTAACTCTTAGTCTGGCCTAATAGCTAAGGTCTTAGACTTGTACTCTGGCCTACTGGTTAAGGTCTTAACTCTTACTCTGGTCTAATAGCTATGGTCTTAACCCTTACTCTGGCCTAATAGCTAAGGTCTTAGACTCGTACTATGGCCTAATGGTTAAGGTCTTAACTCTTACTCTGGCCTAATAGCTAAGGTCTTAGAATCGTACTCTGGCCTAAAGGTTAAGGTCTTAACTCTTATACTGGCCTAATAGCTAAGGTCTTAATTCTTACTCTGGCCTATTAGCTAAGGTCTTAGACTCGTACTCTAGCCTAATGGTTAAGGTCTTAACTCTTACTCTGGCCTAATAGCTAAGGTCTTAACTCTTACTCTGGCCTAATAGCTAAGGTCTTTGACTCATACTCTGGCCTAATGGTTAAGGTCTTAACTCTTACTCTGGCCTAATAGCTAAGTTCTTAGACTCATACTCTGGCCTAATAGCTAAGGTCTTAGACTCGTACTCTGGCCTAATGGTAAAGGTCTTAACTCTTACTCTGGCCTACTGGTTAAGGTCTTAACTCTTACTCTGGCCTAATAGCTAAGGTCTTAGACTCGTACTCCGGCCTACTGGTTAAGGTCATAACTCTTAGTCTGGCCTTATGGTTAAGGTCTTAACTCTTACTCTGGGCTAATAGCTAAGGTCTTAGACTCTTACTCTGGCCTAATAGCTAAGGTCTTAACTCTTACTCTGGCCTAATAGCTAAGGTCTTAGACTCGTACTCTGGCCTAATGGTTAAGGTCTAAACTTTTACTCTGGCCTACTGGTTAAGGTCTTAACTCTTACTCTGGCCTACTGGTTAAGGTCTTAAGTCTTACTCTGGCCTAATAGCTAAGGTCTTAGGCTCGTACTCTGGCCTAATGGTTAAGGTCTTAACTCTTACTCTGGCCTACTGGTTAAGGTCTTAACTTTTACTCTGGCCTGCTGGTTAAGGTCTTAACTCTTACTCTGGCCTAATAGCTAAGGTCTTAGACTTGCACTATGACCTACAGGTTAAGGTCTTAACTCTTACTCTGGCCTACTGGTTTAAGTCTTAACTCTTACTCTGGCCTAATAGCTAAGGTCTTAGACTCGTACTATGGCCTAATGGTTAAGGTCTTAACTCTTACTCTGGCCTAATAGCTAAGGTCTTAACTTTTAGTCTGGCCTAATAGCTAAGGTCTTAGACTCGTACTCTGGCCTAATGGTTAAGGTCTTAACTCTTAGTCTGGCCTAATAGCTAAGGTCTTAGACTTGTACTCTGGCCTACTGGTTTAAGTCTTAACTCTTACTCTGGCCTAATAGCTAAGGTCTTAGACTCGTACTATGGTCTAATGGTTAAGGTCTTAACTCTTACTCTGGCCTAATAGCTAAGGTCTTAACTCTTACTCTGGCCTAATAGCTAAGGTCTTAGACTCGTACTTTGCCCTAATGGTTAAGGTGTTAACTCTTACTCTGGCCTAATAGCTAAGGTCTTAGACTCGTGCTCTGACCTAATGATTAAGGTTTTAACTCTAACTCTGCCCTACTGGTTAAGGTCTTAACTCTTACTCTGGCCTAATAGCTAAGGTCTTAGACTCGTACTCTGGCCTAATGGTTAAGGTCTTAACTCTTACTCTGGCCTAATAGCTAAGGTCTTAGAATCGTACTCTGGCCTAAAGGTTAAGGTCTTAACTCTTACTCTGGCCTAATAGCTAAGGTCTTAATTCTTACTCTGGCCTAATAGCTAAGGTCTTAGACTCGTACTCTGGCCTAATGGTTAAGGTCTTAACTCTTACTCTGGCCTAATAGCTAAGGTCTTAACTCTTACTCTGGCCTAATAGCTAAGGTCTTTGACTCATACTCTGGCCTAATGGTTAAGGTCTTAACTCTTACTCTGGCCTAATAGCTAAGGTCTTAGACTCATACTCTGGCCTAATAGCTAAGGTCTTAGACTCGTACTCTGGCCTAATGGTTAAGGTCTAACTCTTACTCTGGCCTACATGTAAAGGTCTTAACTCTTACTCTGGCCTACTGGTTAAGGTCTTAACTCTTACTCTTGCCTAATAGCTAAGGTCTTAGACTCGTACTCCGGCCTAATAGCTAAGGTCTTAACTCTTACTCTGGCCTAATAGCTAAGGTCTTAACTCTTACTCTGGCTTAATAGCTAAGGTCTTAGGCTCGTACTATGGCCTAATGGTTAAGGTCTTAACTCTTACTCTGGCCTAATAGCTAAGGCCTTAGACTCGTACTCTGGCCTAAAGGTTAAGGTATAACTCTTACTCTGGCCTAATAGCTAAGGTCTTAACTCTTACTCTGGCCTAATAGCTAAGGTCTTAACTCTTACTCTGGCCTAATAGCTAAGGCCTTAGACTCGTACTCTGGCCTAAAGGTTAAGGTCTTAACTCTTACTCTGGCCTAATAGCTAAGGTCTTAACTCTTACTCTGGCCTAATAGCTAAGGTCTTAGACTCGTACTCTGGCCTAATGGTTAAGGTCTTAACTCTTACTCTGGTCTAATAGCTAAGGTCTTAAATTCATAGTCTGGCCTAATGGTTAAGGTCTGAACTCTTACTCTGGCCTACAGGTAAAGGTCTTAACTCTTACTCTGGCCTACTGGTTAAGGTCTTAACTCTTACTCTGGCCTAATAGCTAAGGTCTTAGACTCGTACACCGGCCTACTGGTTAAGGTCTTAACTCTTACTCTGGCCTAATAGCTAAGGTCTTAACTCTTACTCTGGCCTAATAGCTAAGGTCTTAACTCTTACTCTGGCCTAATAGCTAAGGTCTTAGACTCGTACAATGGCCTAATGGTTAAGGTCTTAACTCTTACTCTGGCCTAATAGCTAAGGCCTTAGACTCGTACTCTGGCCTAAAGGTTAAGGTATAACTCTTACTCTGGCCTAATAGCTAAGGTCTTAACTCTTACTCTGGCCTAATAGCTAAGGTCTTAACTCTTACTCTGGCCTAATAGCTAAGGCCTTAGACTTGTACTCTGGCCTAATGGTTAAGGTCTTAACTCTTACTCTGGCCTAATAGCTAAGGTCTTAAATTCATAGTCTGGCCTAATGGTTAAGGTCTTAACTCTTACTCTGGCCTAATAGCTAAGGTCTTAGACTCGTACTCTGGCCTGATAGCTAAGGTCTTAGACTCGTACTCTGGCCTAATGGTTAAGGTCTTAACTCTTACTCTGGCCTAATATCTAAGGTCGTAGACTCGTACTCTGGCCTAATGGTTAAGGTCTTAACTCTTACTCTGGCCTAATAGCTAAGGTCTTAGACTCATACTCTGGCCTAATGGTTAAGGTCGTAACTCTTACTCTGGTCTACTGGTTAAGGTCTTAAACCTTACTCTGGCATAATAGCTAAGGTCTTAACTCTTACTCTGGCATAATAGCTAAGGTCTTATACTCGTACTATGGCCTACAGGTTAAGGTCTTAACTCTTACTCTGGCCTAATAGCTAAGGTCTTATCTTTTAGTCTGGCCTAATAGCTAAGGTCTTAGACTCTTACTCTGGCCTAATAGCTAAGGTTTTAACTCTTACTCTGGCCTACTAGCTAAGGTCTTATCTTTTAGTGTTGCCTAATAGCTAAGGTCTTAAATCTTACTCTGACCTAATGGTTAAGGTCTTAACTCTTACTCTGGCCTACTAGCTAAGGTCTTAGACTCGTACTCTGGCCTAATAGCTAAGGTCTTAACTCTTACTCTGGCCTAATGGTTAAGGTCTTAACTTTTACTCTGGCCTAATAGCTAAGGTCTTATACTCTTACTCTGGCCTAATAGCTAAGGTTTTAACTTTTACTCTGACCTAATAGCTTAGGTCTTAGACTTATACTCTGGCCTAATGGTTAAGGTCTTAACTCTTACTCTGGCCTAATAGCTAAGGTCTTAACTCTTAGTCTGGCCTAATAGCTAAGGTCTTAGACTCGTACTCTGGCCTCACGGTTAAGGTCTTAACTCTTACTCTGGCCTAATGGTTAAGGTCTTAACTCTTACTCTGGGCTAATAGCTAAGGTCTTAGACTCTTACTCTGGCCTAATAGCTAAGGTCTTAACTCTTACTCTGGCCTAATAGCTAAGGTCTTAGACTCGTACTCTGGCCTAATGGTTAAGGTCTTAACTTTTACTCTGGCCTACTGGTTAAGGTCTTAACTCTTACTCTGGCCTACTGGTTAAGGTCTTAACTCTTACTCTGGCCTAATAGCTAAGGTCTTAGGCTCGTACTCTGGCCTAATGGTTAAGGTCTTAACTCTTACTCTGTCCTACTGGTTAAGGTCTTAACACTTACTCTGGCCTAAGAGCTAAGGTCTTAACTCTTACTCTGGCCTAAGAGCTAAGGTCTTAACTCTTACTCTGGCCTAATAGCTAAGGTCTTAACTCTTACTCTGGCCTAATAGCTAAGGTCTTAACTCTTACTCTGGCCTAATAGCTAAGGTCTTAGACTTGTACTATGGCCTACAGGTTAAGGTCTTAACTCTTACTCTGGCCTTCTGGTTTAAGTCTTAACTCTTACTCTGGGCTAATAGCTAAGGTCTTAGACTCGTACTATGGCCTAATGGTAAAGGTCTTAACTCTTACTCTGGCCTAATAGCTAAGGTCTTAACTTTTAGTCTGGCCTAATAGCTAAGGTCTTAGACTCATACTCTGGCCTAATGGTTAAGGTCTTAACTCTTAGTCTGGCCTAATAGCTAAGGTCTTAGACTTGTACTCTGGCCTACTGGTTAAGGTCTTAACTCTTACTCTGGTCTAATAGCTATGGTCTTAACCCTTACTCTGGCCTAATAGCTAAGGTCTTAGACTCGTACTCTGCCCTAATGGTTAAGGTCTTAACTCTTACTCTGGCCTAATAGCTAAGGTCTTAGACTTGTGCTCTGGCCTAATGATTAAGGTTTTAACTCTTACTCTGCCCTACTGGTTAAGGTCTTAACTCTTACTCTGGCCTAATAGCTAAGGTCTTAGACTCGTACTCTGGCCTAATGGTTAAGGTCTTAACTCTTACTCTGGCCTAATAGCTAAGGTCTTAACTCTTACTCTGGCCTAATAGCTAAAGTCTTAGACTTGTACTATGGCCTAATGGTTAAGGTCTTAACTCTTACTCTGTCCTACTGGTTAAGGTCTTAACTCTTACTCTGGCCTAATAGCTAAGGTCTTAGACTCATACTCTGGCCTAATGGTTAAGGTCTTAACTCTTACTCTGGCCTACTGGTTAAGGTCTTAACTCTTACTCTGGCCTAATAGCTAAGGTCTTAGACTCGTACTCTGGCTTAATGGTTAAGGTCTTAACTCTTACTCTGGCCTACTGGTTAAGGTCTTTACTCTTACTCTGGCCTGCTGGTTAAGGTCTTAACTCTTACTCTGGCCTAATAGCTAAGGTCTTATCTTTTAGTCTGGCCTAATAGCTAAGGTCTTAGACTCGTACTCTGGCCTCACGGTTAAGGTCTTAACTCTTACTCTGGCCTAATGGTTAAGGTCTTAACTCTTACTCTGGGCTAATAGCTAAGGTCTTATACTCTTACTCTGGCCTAATAGCTAAGGTCTTAACTCTTACTCTGGCCTAATAGCTAAGGTCTTAGACTCGTACTCTGGCCTAATGGTTAAGGTCTTAACTTTTACTCTGGCCTACTGGTTAAGGTCTTAACTCTTACTCTGGCCTAATAGCTAAGGTCTTAGGCTCGTACTCTGGCCTAATGGTTAAGGTCTTAACTCTTACTCTGTCCTACTGGTTAAGGTCTTAACTTTTACTCTGGCCTGCTGGTTAAGGTCTTAACTCTTACTCTGGCCTAATAGCTAAGGTCTTAGACTTGTACTATGGCCTACAGGTTAAGGTCTTAACTCTTACTCTGGCCTTCTGGTTTAAGTCTTAACTCTTACTCTGGGCTAATAGCTAAGGTCTTAGACTCGTACTATGGCCTAATGGTAAAGGTCTTAACTCTTACTCTGGCCTAATAGCTAAGGTCTTAACTTTTAGTCTGGCCTAATAGCTAAGGTCTTAGACTCATACTCTGGCCTAATGGTTAAGGTCTTAACTCTTAGTCTCGCCTAATAGCTAAGGTCTTAGACTTGTACTCTGGCCTACTGGTTAAGGTCTTAACTCTTACTCTGGTCTAATAGCTAAGGTTTTAACTCTTACTCTGGCCTACTAGCTAAGGTCTTATCTTTTAGTCTGGCCTAATAGCTAAGGTCTTAAATCTTACTCTGACCTAATGGTTAAGGTCTTAACTCTTACTCTGGCCTACTAGCTAAGGTCTTAGACTCGTACTCTGGCCTAATAGCTAAGGTCTTAACTCTTACTCTGGCCTAATGGTTAAGGTCTTAACTTTTACTCTGGCCTAATAGCTAAGGTCTTATATTCTTACTCTGGCCTAATAGCTAAGGTTTTAACTTTTACTCTGACCTAATAGCTTAGGTCTTAGACTTATACTCTGGCCTAATGGTTAAGGTCTTAACTCTTACTCTGGCCTAATAGCTAAGGTCTTAACTCTTAGTCTGGCCTAATAGCTAAGGTCTTAGACTCGTACTCTGGCCTCACGGTTAAGGTCTTAACTCTTACTCTGGCCTAATGGTTAAGGTCTTAACTCTTACTCTGGGCTAATAGCTAAGGTCTTATACTCTTACTCTGGCCTAATAGCTAAGGTCTTAACTCTTACTCTGGCCTAATAGCTAAGGTCTTAGACTCGTACTCTGGCCTAATGGTTAAGGTCTTAACTTTTACTCTGGCCTACTGGTTAAGGTCTTAACTCTTACTCTGGCCTAATAGCTAAGGTCTTAGGCTCGTACTCTGGCCTAATGGTTAAGGTCTTAACTCTTACTCTGTCCTACTGGTTAAGGTCTTAACTTTTACTCTGGCCTGCTGGTTAAGGTCTTAACTCTTACTCTGGCCTAATAGCTAAGGTCTTAGACTTGTACTATGGCCTACAGGTTAAGGTCTTAACTCTTACTCTGGCCTTCTGGTTTAAGTCTTAACTCTTACTCTGGGCTAATAGCTAAGGTCTTAGACTCGTACTATGGCCTAATGGTAAAGGTCTTAACTCTTACTCTGGCCTAATAGCTAAGGTCTTAACTTTTAGTCTGGCCTAATAGCTAAGGTCTTAGACTCATACTCTGGCCTAATGGTTAAGGTCTTAACTCTTAGTCTGGCCTAATAGCTAAGGTCTTAGACTTGTACTCTGGCCTACTGGTTAAGGTCTTAACTCTTACTCTGGTCTAATAGCTATGGTCTTAACCCTTACTCTGGCCTAATAGCTAAGGTCTTAGACTCGTACTCTGCCCTAATGGTTAAGGTCTTAACTCTTACTCTGGCCTAATAGCTAAGGTCTTAGACTTGTGCTCTGGCCTAATGATTAAGGTTTTAACTCTTACTCTGCCCTACTGGTTAAGGTCTTAACTCTTACTCTGGCCTAATAGCTAAGGTCTTAGACTCGTACTCTGGCCTAATGGTTAAGGTCTTAACTCTTACTCTGGCCTAATAGCTAAGGTCTTAACTCTTACTCTGGCCTAATAGCTAAAGTCTTAGACTTGTACTATGGCCTAATGGTTAAGGTCTTAACTCTTACTCTGTCCTACTGGTTAAGGTCTTAACTCTTACTCTGGCCTAATAGCTAAGGTCTTAGACTCATACTCTGGCCTAATGGTTAAGGTCTTAACTCTTACTCTGGCCTACTGGTTAAGGTCTTAACTCTTACTCTGGCCTAATAGCTAAGGTCTTAGACTCGTACTCTGGCTTAATGGTTAAGGTCTTAACTCTTACGCTGGCCTACTGGTTAAGGTCTTTACTCTTACTCTGGCCTGCTGGTTAAGGTCTTAACTCTTACTCTGGCCTAATAGCTAAGGTCTTAGACTAGTACTATGGCCTACAGGTTAAGGTCTTAACTCTTACTCTGGACTACTGGTTAAAGTCTTAACTCTTACTCTGGCCTAATAGCTAAGGTCTTAGACTCATACTATGGCCTAATGGTTAAGGTCTTAACTCTTACTCTGGCCTAATAGCTAAGGTCTTAACTTTTACTCTGGCCTAATAGCTAAGGTCTTAGACTCGTACTCTGGCCTGATAGCTAAGGTCTTAGACTCGTACTCTGGCCTAATGGTTAAGGTCTTAACTCTTACTCTGGCCTAATAGCTAAGGTCGTAGACTCGTACTCTGGCCTAATGGTTAAGGTCTTAACTCTTACCCTGGCCTAATAGCTAAGGTCTTAGACTCATACTCTGGCCTAATAGCTAAGGTCTTAGGCTCGTACTATGGCCTAATGGTTAAGGTCTTAACTCTTACTCTGGCCTAATAGCTAAGGCCTTAGACTCGTACTCTGGCCTAAAGGTTAAGGTATAACTCTTACTCTGGCCTAATAGCTAAGGTCTTAACTCTTACTCTGGCCTAATAGCTAAGGTCTTAACTCTTACTCTGGCCTAATAGCTAAGGCCTTAGACTCGTACTCTGGCCTAAAGGTTAAGGTCTTAACTCTTACTCTGGCCTAATAGCTAAGGTCTTAACTCTTACTCTGGCCTAATAGCTAAGGTCTTAGACTCGTACTCTGGCCTAATGGTTAAGGTCTTAACTCTTACTCTGGCCTAATAGCTAAGGTCTTAAATTCATAGTCTGGCCTAATGGTTAAGGTCTTAACTCTTACTCTGGCCTACAGGTAAAGGTCTTAACTCTTACTCTGGCCTACTGGTTAAGGTCTTAACTCTTGCTCTGGCCTAATAGCTAAGGTCTTAGACTCGTACTCCGGCCTACTGGTTAAGGTCTTAACTCTTACTCTGGCCTAATAGCTAAGGTATTAACTCTTACTCTGGCCTAATAGCTAAGGTCTTAACTCTTACTCTGGCCTAATAGCTAAGGTCTTAACTCTTACTCTGGCCTAATAGCTAAGGTCTTAGACTCGTACTATGGCCTAATGGTTAAGGTCTTAACTCTTACTCTGGCCTAATAGCTAAGGCCTTAGACTCGTACTCTGGCCTAAAGGTTAAGGTATAACTCTTACTCTGGCCTAATAGCTAAGGTCTTAACTCTTACTCTGGCCTAATAGCTAAGGTCTTAACTCTTACTCTGGCCTAATAGCTAAGGCCTTAGACTCGTACTCTGGCCTAATGGTTAAGGTCTTAACTCTTACTCTGGCCTAATAGCTAAGGTCTTAAATTCATAGTCTGGCCTAATGGTTAAGGTCTTAACTCTTACTCTGGCCTAATAGCTAAGGTCTTAGACTCGTACTCTGGCCTGATAGCTAAGGTCTTAGACTCGTACTCTGGCCTAATGGTTAAGGTCTTAACTCTTACTCTGGCCTAATAGCTAAGGTCGTAGACTCGTACTCTGGCCTAATGGTTAAGGTCTTAACTCTTACTCTGGCCTAATAGCTAAGGTCTTAGACTCATACTCTGGCCTAATGGTTAAGGTCGTAACTCTTACTCTGGTCTACTGGTTAAGGTCTTAACCCTTACTCTTGCATAATAGCTAAGGTCTTAACTCTTACTCTGGCATAATAGCTAAGGTCTTATCTTTTAGTCTGGCCTAATAGCTAAGGTCTTAGACTCTTACTCTGGCCTAATAGCTAAGGTTTTAACTCTTACTCTGGCCTACTAGCTAAGGTCTTATCTTTTAGTCTGGCCTAATAGCTAAGGTCTTAAATCTTACTCTGACCTAATGGTTAAGGTCTTAACTCTTACTCTGGCCTACTAGCTAAGGTCTTAGACTCGTACTCTGGCCTAATGGTTAAGGTCTTAACTCTTACTCTGGCCTAATAGCTAAGGTCTTAACTCTTACTCTGGCCTAATGGTTAAGGTCTTAACTTTTACTCTGGCCTAATAGCTAAGGTCTTATACTCTTACTCTGGCCTAATAGCTAAGGTTTTAACTTTTACTCTGACCTAATAGCTTAGGTCTTAGACTTATACTCTGGCCTAATGGTTAAGGTCTTAACTCTTACTCTGGCCTAATAGCTAAGGTCTTAACTCTTAGTCTGGCCTAATAGCTAAGGTCTTAGACTCGTACTCTGGCCTCATGGTTAAGGTCTTAACTCTTACTCTGGCCTAATAGCTAAGGTCTTAGACTCGTACTATGGCCTACTGGTTAAGGTCTTAACTCTTAGTCTGGCCTAATGGTTAAGGTCTTAACTCTTACTCTGGGCTAATAGCTAAGGTCTTAGACTCTTACTCTGGCCTAATAGCTAAGGTCTTAACTCTTACTCTGGCCTAATAGCTAAGGTCTTAGACTCGTACTCTGGCCTAATGGTTAAGGTCTTAACTTTTACTCTGGCCTACTGGTTAAGGTCTTAACTCTTACTCTGGCCTACTGGTTAAGGTCTTAACTCTTACTCTGGCCTAATAGCTAAGGTCTTAGGCTCGTACTCTGGCCTAATGGTTAAGGTCTTAACTCTTACTCTGGCCTACTGGTTAAGGTCTTAACTTTTACTCTGGCCTGCTGGTTAAGGTCTTAACTCTTACTCTGGCCTAATAGCTAAGGTCTTAGGCTCGTACTCTGGCCTAATGGTTAAGGTCTTAACTCTTACTCTGGCCTACTGGTTAAGGTCTTAACTTTTACTCTGGCCTGCTGGTTAAGGTCTTAACTCTTACTCTGGCCTAATAGCTAAGGTCTTAGACTTGCACTATGACCTACAGGTTAACGTCTTAACTCTTACTCTGGCCTACTGGTTTAAGTCTTAACTCTTACTCTGGCCTAATAGCTAAGGTCTTAGACTCGTACTATGGCCTAATGGTTAAGGTCTTAACTCTTACTCTGGCCTAATAGCTAAGGTCTTAACTTTTAGTCTGGCCTAATAGCTAAGGTCTTAGACTCGTACTCTGGCCTAATGGTTAAGGTCTTAACTCTTAGTCTGGCCTAATAGCTAAGGTCTTAGACTTGTACTCTGGCCTACTGGTTTAAGTCTTAACTCTTACTCTGGCCTAATAGCTAAGGTCTTAGACTCGTACTATGGTCTAATGGTTAAGGTCTTAACTCTTACTCTGGCCTAATAGCTAAGGTCTTAACTCTTACTCTGGCCTAATAGCTAAGGTCTTAGACTCGTACTTTGCCCTAATGGTTAAGGTGTTAACTCTTACTCTGGCCTAATAGCTAAGGTCTTAGACTCGTGCTCTGACCTAATGATTAAGGTTTTAACTCTAACTCTGCCCTACTGGTTAAGGTCTTAACTCTTACTCTGGCCTAATAGCTAAGGTCTTAGACTCGTACTCTGGCCTAATGGTTAAGGTCTTAACTCTTACTCTGGCCTAATAGCTAAGGTCTTAGAATCGTACTCTGGCCTAAAGGTTAAGGTCTTAACTCTTACTCTGGCCTAATAGCTAAGGTCTTAATTCTTACTCTGGCCTAATAGCTAAGGTCTTAGACTCGTACTCTGGCCTAATGGTTAAGGTCTTAACTCTTACTCTGGCCTAATAGCTAAGGTCTTAACTCTTACTCTGGCCTAATAGCTAAGGTCTTTGACTCATACTCTGGCCTAATGGTTAAGGTCTTAACTCTTACTCTGGCCTAATAGCTAAGGTCTTAGACTCATACTCTGGCCTAATAGCTAAGGTCTTAGACTCGTACTCTGGCCTAATGGTTAAGGTCTAACTCTTACTCTGGCCTACATGTAAAGGTCTTAACTCTTACTCTGGCCTACTGGTTAAGGTCTTAACTCTTACTCTTGCCTAATAGCTAAGGTCTTAGACTCGTACTCCGGCCTACTGGTTAAGGTCTTAACTCTTACTCTGGCCTAATAGCTAAGGTCTTAGACTCGTACTATGGCCTACTGGTTAAGGTCTTAACTCTTAGTCTGGCCTAATGGTTAAGGTCTTAACTCTTACTCTGGGCTAATAGCTAAGGTCTTAGACTCTTACTCTGGCCTAATAGCTAAGGTCTTAACTCTTACTCTGGCCTAATAGCTAAGGTCTTAGACTCGTACTCTGGCCTAATGGTTAAGGTCTTAACTTTTACTCTGGCCTACTGGTTAAGGTCTTAACTCTTACTCTGGCCTACTGGTTAAGGTCTTAACTCTTACTCTGGCCTAATAGCTAAGGTCTTAGGCTCGTACTCTGGCCTAATGGTTAAGGTCTTAACTCTTACTCTGGCCTACTGGTTAAGGTCTTAACTTTTACTCTGGCCTGCTGGTTAAGGTCTTAACTCTTACTCTGGCCTAATAGCTAAGGTCTTAGGCTCGTACTCTGGCCTAATGGTTAAGGTCTTAACTCTTACTCTGGCCTACTGGTTAAGGTCTTAACTTTTACTCTGGCCTGCTGGTTAAGGTCTTAACTCTTACTCTGGCCTAATAGCTAAGGTCTTAGACTTGCACTATGACCTACAGGTTAAGGTCTTAACTCTTACTCTGGCCTACTGGTTTAAGTCTTAACTCTTACTCTGGCCTAATAGCTAAGGTCTTAGACTCGTACTATGGCCTAATGGTTAAGGTCTTAACTCTTACTCTGGCCTAATAGCTAAGGTCTTAACTTTTAGTCTGGCCTAATAGCTAAGGTCTTAGACTCGTACTCTGGCCTAATGGTTAAGGTCTTAACTCTTAGTCTGGCCTAATAGCTAAGGTCTTAGACTTGTACTCTGGCCTACTGGTTTAAGTCTTAACTCTTACTCTGGCCTAATAGCTAAGGTCTTAGACTCGTACTATGGTCTAATGGTTAAGGTCTTAACTCTTACTCTGGCCTAATAGCTAAGGTCTTAACTCTTACTCTGGCCTAATAGCTAAGGTCTTAGACTCGTACTTTGCCCTAATGGTTAAGGTGTTAACTCTTACTCTGGCCTAATAGCTAAGGTCTTAGACTCGTGCTCTGACCTAATGATTAAGGTTTTAACTCTAACTCTGCCCTACTGGTTAAGGTCTTAACTCTTACTCTGGCCTAATAGCTAAGGTCTTAGACTCGTAGTCTGGCCTAATGGTTAAGGTCTTAACTCTTACTCTGGCCTAATAGCTAAGGTCTTAGAATCGTACTCTGGCCTAAAGGTTAAGGTCTTAACTCTTACTCTGGCCTAATAGCTAAGGTCTTAATTCTTACTCTGGCCTAATAGCTAAGGTCTTAGACTCGTACTCTGGCCTAATGGTTAAGGTCTTAACTCTTACTCTGGCCTAATAGCTAAGGTCTTAACTCTTACTCTGGCCTAATAGCTAAGGTCTTTGACTCATACTCTGGCCTAATGGTTAAGGTCTTAACTCTTACTCTGGCCTAATAGCTAAGGTCTTAGACTCATACTCTGGCCTAATAGCTAAGGTCTTAGACTCGTACTCTGGCCTAATGGTTAAGGTCTAACTCTTACTCTGGCCTACATGTAAAGGTCTTAACTCTTACTCTGGCCTACTGGTTAAGGTCTTAACTCTTACTCTTGCCTAATAGCTAAGGTCTTAGACTCGTACTCCGGCCTACTGGTTAAGGTCTTAACTCTTACTCTGGCCTAATAGCTAAGGTCTTAACTCTTACTCTGGCCTAATAGCTAAGGTCTTAACTCTTACTCTGGCTTAATAGCTAAGGTCTTAGGCTCGTACTATGGCCTAATGGTTAAGGTCTTAACTCTTACTCTGGCCTAATAGCTAAGGCCTTAGACTCGTACTCTGGCCTAAAGGTTAAGGTATAACTCTTACTCTGGCCTAATAGCTAAGGTCTTAACTCTTACTCTGGCCTAATAGCTAAGGTCTTAACTCTTACTCTGGCCTAATAGCTAAGGCCTTAGACTCGTACTCTGGCCTAAAGGTTAAGGTCTTAACTCTTACTCTGGCCTAATAGCTAAGGTCTTAACTCTTACTCTGGCCTAATAGCTAAGGTCTTAGACTCGTACTCTGGCCTAATGGTTAAGGTCTTAACTCTTACTCTGGTCTAATAGCTAAGGTCTTAAATTCATAGTCTGGCCTAATGGTTAAGGTCTGAACTCTTACTCTGGCCTACAGGTAAAGGTCTTAACTCTTACTCTGGCCTACTGGTTAAGGTCTTAACTCTTACTCTGGCCTAATAGCTAAGGTCTTAGACTCGTACTCCGGCCTACTGGTTAAGGTCTTAACTCTTACTCTGGCCTAATAGCTAAGGTCCTAACTCTTACTCTGGCCTAATAGCTAAGGTCTTAACTCTTACTCTGGCCTAATAGCTAAGGTCTTAGACTCGTACAATGGCCTAATGGTTAAGGTCTTAACTCTTACTCTGGCCTAATAGCTAAGGCCTTAGACTCGTACTCTGGCCTAAAGGTTAAGGTATAACTCTTACTCTGGCCTAATAGCTAAGGTCTTAACTCTTACTCTGGCCTAATAGCTAAGGTCTTAACTCTTACTCTGGCCTAATAGCTAAGGCCTTAGACTTGTACTCTGGCCTAATGGTTAAGGTCTTAACTCTTACTCTGGCCTAATAGCTAAGGTCTTAAATTCATAGTCTGGCCTAATGGTTAAGGTCTTAACTCTTACTCTGGCCTAATAGCTAAGGTCTTAGACTCGTACTCTGGCCTGATAGCTAAGGTCTTAGACTTGTACTCTGGCCTAATGGTTAAGGTCTTAACTCTTACTCTGGCCTAATATCTAAGGTCGTAGACTCGTACTCTGGCCTAATGGTTAAGGTCTTAACTCTTACTCTGGCCTAATAGCTAAGGTCTTAGACTCATACTCTGGCCTAATGGTTAAGGTCGTAACTCTTACTCTGGTCTACTGGTTAAGGTCTTAAACCTTACTCTGGCATAATAGCTAAGGTCTTAACTCTTACTCTGGCATAATAGCTAAGGTCTTATACTCGTACTATGGCCTACAGGTTAAGGTCTTAACTCTTACTCTGGCCTAATAGCTAAGGTCTTATCTTTTAGTCTGGCCTAATAGCTAAGGTCTTAGACTCTTACTCTGGCCTAATAGCTAAGGTTTTAACTCTTACTCTGGCCTACTAGCTAAGGTCTTATCTTTTAGTGTGGCCTAATAGCTAAGGTCTTAAATCTTACTCTGACCTAATGGTTAAGGTCTTAACTCTTACTCTGGCCTACTAGCTAAGGTCTTAGACTCGTACTCTGGCCTAATAGCTAAGGTCTTAACTCTTACTCTGGCCTAATGGTTAAGGTCTTAACTTTTACTCTGGCCTAATAGCTAAGGTCTTATACTCTTACTCTGGCCTAATAGCTAAGGTTTTAACTTTTACTCTGACCTAATAGCTTAGGTCTTAGACTTATACTCTGGCCTAATGGTTAAGGTCTTAACTCTTACTCTGGCCTAATAGCTAAGGTCTTAACTCTTAGTCTGGCCTAATAGCTAAGGTCTTAGACTCGTACTCTGGCCTCACGGTTAAAGTCTTAACTCTTACTCTGGCCTAATGGTTAAGGTCTTAACTCTTACTCTGGGCTAATAGCTAAGGTCTTAGACTCTTACTCTGGCCTAATAGCTAAGGTCTTAACTCTTACTCTGGCCTAATAGCTAAGGTCTTAGACTCGTACTCTGGCCTAATGGTTAAGGTCTTAACTTTTACTCTGGCCTACTGGTTAAGGTCTTAACTCTTACTCTGGCCTACTGGTTAAGGTCTTAACTCTTACTCTGGCCTAATAGCTAAGGTCTTAGGCTCGTACTCTGGCCTAATGGTTAAGGTCTTAACTCTTACTCTGTCCTACTGGTTAAGGTCTTAACTTTTACTCTGGCCTGCTGGTTAAGGTCTTAACTCTTACTCTGGCCTAATAGCTAAGGTCTTAGACTTGTACTATGGCCTACAGGTTAAGGTCTTAACTCTTACTCTGGCCTTCTGGTTTAAGTCTTAACTCTTACTCTGGGCTAATAGCTAAGGTCTTAGACTCGTACTATGGCCTAATGGTAAAGGTCTTAACTCTTACTCTGGCCTAATAGCTAAGGTCTTAACTTTTAGTCTGGCCTAATAGCTAAGGTCTTAGACTCATACTCTGGCCTAATGGTTAAGGTCTTAACTCTTAGTCTGGCCTAATAGCTAAGGTCTTAGACTTGTACTCTGGCCTACTGGTTAAGGTCTTAACTCTTACTCTGGTCTAATAGCTATGGTCTTAACCCTTACTCTGGCCTAATAGCTAAGGTCTTAGACTCGTACTCTGCCCTAATGGTTAAGGTCTTAACTCTTACTCTGGCCTAATAGCTAAGGTCTTAGACTTGTGCTCTGGCCTAATGATTAAGGTTTTAACTCTTACTCTGCCCTACTGGTTAAGGTCTTAACTCTTACTCTGGCCTAATAGCTAAGGTCTTAGACTCGTACTCTGGCCTAATGGTTAAGGTCTTAACTCTTACTCTGGCCTAATAGCTAAGGTCTTAACTCTTACTCTGGCCTAATAGCTAAAGTCTTAGACTTGTACTATGGCCTAATGGTTAAGGTCTTAACTCTTACTCTGTCCTACTGGTTAAGGTCTTAACTCTTACTCTGGCCTAATAGCTAAGGTCTTAGACTCATACTCTGGCCTAATGGTTAAGGTCTTAACTCTTACTCTGGCCTACTGGTTAAGGTCTTAACTCTTACTCTGGCCTAATAGCTAAGGTCTTAGACTCGTACTCTGGCTTAATGGTTAAGGTCTTAACTCTTACTCTGGCCTACTGGTTAAGGTCTTTACTCTTACTCTGGCCTGCTGGTTAAGGTCTTAACTCTTACTCTGGCCTAATAGCTAAGGTCTTATCTTTTAGTCTGGCCTAATAGCTAAGGTCTTAGACTCGTACTCTGGCCTCACGGTTAAGGTCTTAACTCTTACTCTGGCCTAATGGTTAAGGTCTTAACTCTTACTCTGGGCTAATAGCTAAGGTCTTATACTCTTACTCTGGCCTAATAGCTAAGGTCTTAACTCTTACTCTGGCCTAATAGCTAAGGTCTTAGACTCGTACTCTGGCCTAATGGTTAAGGTCTTAACTTTTACTCTGGCCTACTGGTTAAGGTCTTAACTCTTACTCTGGCCTAATAGCTAAGGTCTTAGGCTCGTACTCTGGCCTAATGGTTAAGGTCTTAACTCTTACTCTGTCCTACTGGTTAAGGTCTTAACTTTTACTCTGGCCTGCTGGTTAAGGTCTTAACTCTTACTCTGGCCTAATAGCTAAGGTCTTAGACTTGTACTATGGCCTACAGGTTAAGGTCTTAACTCTTACTCTGGCCTTCTGGTTTAAGTCTTAACTCTTACTCTGGGCTAATAGCTAAGGTCTTAGACTCGTACTATGGCCTAATGGTAAAGGTCTTAACTCTTACTCTGGCCTAATAGCTAAGGTCTTAACTTTTAGTCTGGCCTAATAGCTAAGGTCTTAGACTCATACTCTGGCCTAATGGTTAAGGTCTTAACTCTTAGTCTGGCCTAATAGCTAAGGTCTTAGACTTGTACTCTGGCCTACTGGTTAAGGTCTTAACTCTTACTCTGGTCTAATAGCTAAGGTTTTAACTCTTACTCTGGCCTACTAGCTAAGGTCTTATCTTTTAGTCTGGCCTAATAGCTAAGGTCTTAAATCTTACTCTGACCTAATGGTTAAGGTCTTAACTCTTACTCTGGCCTACTAGCTAAGGTCTTAGACTCGTACTCTGGCCTAATAGCTAAGGTCTTAACTCTTACTCTGGCCTAATGGTTAAGGTCTTAACTTTTACTCTGGCCTAATAGCTAAGGTCTTATACTCTTACTCTGGCCTAATAGCTAAGGTTTTAACTTTTACTCTGACCTAATAGCTTAGGTCTTAGACTTATACTCTGGCCTAATGGTTAAGGTCTTAACTCTTACTCTGGCCTAATAGCTAAGGTCTTAACTCTTAGTCTGGCCTAATAGCTAAGGTCTTAGACTCGTACTCTGGCCTCACGGTTAAGGTCTTAACTCTTACTCTGGCCTAATGGTTAAGGTCTTAACTCTTACTCTGGGCTAATAGCTAAGGTCTTATACTCTTACTCTGGCCTAATAGCTAAGGTCTTAGACTCGTACTCTGGCCTAATGGTTAAGGTCTTAACTTTTACTCTGGCCTACTGGTTAAGGTCTTAACTCTTACTCTGGCCTAATAGCTAAGGTCTTAGGCTCGTACTCTGGCCTAATGGTTAAGGTCTTAACTCTTACTCTGTCCTACTGGTTAAGGTCTTAACTTTTACTCTGGCCTGCTGGTTAAGGTCTTAACTCTTACTCTGGCCTAATAGCTAAGGTCTTAGACTTGTACTATGGCCTACAGGTTAAGGTCTTAACTCTTACTCTGGCCTTCTGGTTTAAGTCTTAACTCTTACTCTGGGCTAATAGCTAAGGTCTTAGACTCGTACTATGGCCTAATGGTAAAGGTCTTAACTCTTACTCTGGCCTAATAGCTAAGGTCTTAACTTTTAGTCTGGCCTAATAGCTAAGGTCTTAGACTCATACTCTGGCCTAATGGTTAAGGTCTTAACTCTTAGTCTGGCCTAATAGCTAAGGTCTTAGACTTGTACTCTGGCCTACTGGTTAAGGTCTTAACTCTTACTCTGGTCTAATAGCTATGGTCTTAACCCTTACTCTGGCCTAATAGCTAAGGTCTTAGACTCGTACTCTGCCCTAATGGTTAAGGTCTTAACTCTTACTCTGGCCTAATAGCTAAGGTCTTAGACTTGTGCTCTGGCCTAATGATTAAGGTTTTAACTCTTACTCTGCCCTACTGGTTAAGGTCTTAACTCTTACTCTGGCCTAATAGCTAAGGTCTTAGACTCGTACTCTGGCCTAATGGTTAAGGTCTTAACTCTTACTCTGGCCTAATAGCTAAGGTCTTAACTCTTACTCTGGCCTAATAGCTAAAGTCTTAGACTTGTACTATGGCCTAATGGTTAAGGTCTTAACTCTTACTCTGTCCTACTGGTTAAGGTCTTAACTCTTACTCTGGCCTAATAGCTAAGGTCTTAGACTCATACTCTGGCCTAATGGTTAAGGTCTTAACTCTTACTCTGGCCTACTGGTTAAGGTCTTAACTCTTACTCTGGCCTAATAGCTAAGGTCTTAGACTCGTACTCTGGCTTAATGGTTAAGGTCTTAACTCTTACGCTGGCCTACTGGTTAAGGTCTTTACTCTTACTCTGGTCTGCTGGTTAAGGTCTTAACTCTTACTCTGGCCTAATAGCTAAGGTCTTAGACTAGTACTATGGCCTACAGGTTAAGGTCTTAACTCTTACTCTGGACTACTGGTTAAAGTCTTAACTCTTACTCTGGCCTAATAGCTAAGGTCTTAGACTCATACTATGGCCTAATGGTTAAGGTCTTAACTCTTACTCTGGCCTAATAGCTAAGGTCTTAACTTTTACTCTGGCCTAATAGCTAAGGTCTTAGACTCGTACTCTGGCCTGATAGCTAAGGTCTTAGACTCGTACTCTGGCCTAATGGTTAAGGTCTTAACTCTTACTCTGGCCTAATAGCTAAGGTCGTAGACTCGTACTCTGGCCTAATGGTTAAGGTCTTAACTCTTACCCTGGCCTAATAGCTAAGGTCTTAGACTCATACTCTGGCCTAATAGCTAAGGTCTTAGGCTCGTACTATGGCCTAATGGTTAAGGTCTTAACTCTTACTCTGGCCTAATAGCTAAGGCCTTAGACTCGTACTCTGGCCTAAAGGTTAAGGTATAACTCTTACTCTGGCCTAATAGCTAAGGTCTTAACTCTTACTCTGGCCTAATAGCTAAGGTCTTAACTCTTACTCTGGCCTAATAGCTAAGGCCTTAGACTCGTACTCTGGCCTAAAGGTTAAGGTCTTAACTCTTACTCTGGCCTAATAGCTAAGGTCTTAACTCTTACTCTGGCCTAATAGCTAAGGTCTTAGACTCGTACTCTGGCCTAATGGTTAAGGTCTTAACTCTTACTCTGGCCTAATAGCTAAGGTCTTAAATTCATAGTCTGGCCTAATGGTTAAGGTCTTAACTCTTACTCTGGCCTACAGGTAAAGGTCTTAACTCTTACTCTGGCCTACTGGTTAAGGTCTTAACTCTTACTCTGGCCTAATAGCTAAGGTCTTAGACTCGTACTCCGGCCTACTGGTTAAGGTCTTAACTCTTACTCTGGCCTAATAGCTAAGGTATTAACTCTTACTCTGGCCTAATAGCTAAGGTCTTAACTCTTACTCTGGCCTAATAGCTAAGGTCTTAACTCTTACTCTGGCCTAATAGCTAAGGTCTTAGACTCGTACTATGGCCTAATGGTTAAGGTCTTAACTCTTACTCTGGCCTAATAGCTAAGGCCTTAGACTCGTACTCTGGCCTAAAGGTTAAGGTATAACTCTTACTCTGGCCTAATAGCTAAGGTCTTAACTCTTACTCTGGCCTAATAGCTAAGGTCTTAACTCTTACTCTGGCCTAATAGCTAAGGCCTTAGACTCGTACTCTGGCCTAATGGTTAAGGTCTTAACTCTTACTCTGGCCTAATAGCTAAGGTCTTAAATTCATAGTCTGGCCTAATGGTTAAGGTCTTAACTCTTACTCTGGCCTAATAGCTAAGGTCTTAGACTCGTACTCTGGCCTGATAGCTAAGGTCTTAGACTCGTACTCTGGCCTAATGGTTAAGGTCTTAACTCTTACTCTGGCCTAATAGCTAAGGTCGTAGACTCGTACTCTGGCCTAATGGTTAAGGTCTTAACTCTTACTCTGGCCTAATAGCTAAGGTCTTAGACTCATACTCTGGCCTAATGGTTAAGGTCGTAACTCTTACTCTGGTCTACTGGTTAAGGTCTTAACCCTTACTCTTGCATAATAGCTAAGGTCTTAACTCTTACTCTGGCATAATAGCTAAGGTCTTATCTTTTAGTCTGGCCTAATAGCTAAGGTCTTAGACTCTTACTCTGGCCTAATAGCTAAGGTTTTAACTCTTACCCTGGCCTACTAGCTAAGGTCTTATCTTTTAGTCTGGCCTAATAGCTAAGGTCTTAAATCTTACTCTGACCTAATGGTTAAGGTCTTAACTCTTACTCTGGCCTACTAGCTAAGGTCTTAGACTCGTACTCTGGCCTAATGGTTAAGGTCTTAACTCTTACTCTGGCCTAATAGCTAAGGTCTTAACTCTTACTCTGGCCTAATGGTTAAGGTCTTAACTTTTACTCTGGCCTAATAGCTAAGGTCTTATACTCTTACTCTGGCCTAATAGCTAAGGTTTTAACTTTTACTCTGACCTAATAGCTTAGGTCTTAGACTTATACTCTGGCCTAATGGTTAAGGTCTTAACTCTTACTCTGGCCTAATAGCTAAGGTCTTAACTCTTAGTCTGGCCTAATAGCTAAGGTCTTAGACTCGTACTCTGGCCTCATGGTTAAGGTCTTAACTCTTACTCTGGCCTAATAGCTAAGGTCTTAGACTCGTACTATGGCCTACTGGTTAAGGTCTTAACTCTTAGTCTGGCCTAATGGTTAAGGTCTTAACTCTTACTCTGGGCTAATAGCTAAGGTCTTAGACTCTTACTCTGGCCTAATAGCTAAGGTCTTAACTCTTACTCTGGCCTAATAGCTAAGGTCTTAGACTCGTACTCTGGCCTAATGGTTAAGGTCTTAACTTTTACTCTGGCCTACTGGTTAAGGTCTTAACTCTTACTCTGGCCTACTGGTTAAGGTCTTAACTCTTACTCTGGCCTAATAGCTAAGGTCTTAGGCTCGTACTCTGGCCTAATGGTTAAGGTCTTAACTCTTACTCTGGCCTACTGGTTAAGGTCTTAACTTTTACTCTGGCCTGCTGGTTAAGGTCTTAACTCTTACTCTGGCCTAATAGCTAAGGTCTTAGACTTGTACTATGGCCTACAGGTTAAGGTCTTAACTCTTACTCTGGCCTTCTGGTTTAAGTCTTAACTCTTACTCTGGGCTAATAGCTAAGGTCTTAGACTCGTACTATGGCCTAATGGTAAAGGTCTTAACTCTTACTTTAGCCTAATAGCTAAGGTCTTAACTTTTAGTCTGGCCTGCTGGTTAAGGTCTTAACTCTTACTCTGGCCTAATAGCTAAGGTCTTAGACTTGTACTATGGCCTACAGGTTAAGGTCTTAACTCTTACTCTGGCCTTCTGGTTTAAGTCTTAATTCTTACTCTGGGCTAATAGCTAAGGTCTTAGACTCGTACTCTGGCCTAATGGTTAAGGTCTTAACTCTTAGTCTGGCCTAATAGCTAAGGTCTTAGACTTGTACTCTGGCCTACTGGTTGAGGTCTTAACTCTTACTCTGGTCTAATGGCTATGGTCTTAACCCTTACTCTGGCCTAATAGCTAAGGTCTTAGACTCGTACTCTGCCCTAATGGTTAAGGTCTTAACTCTTACTCTGGCCTAATAGCTAAGGTCTTAGACTCGTGCTCTGGCCTAATGATTAAGGTTTTAACTCTTACTCTGCCCTACTGGTTAAGGTCTTAACTCTTACTCTGGCCTAATAGCTAAGGTCTTAGACTCGTACTCTGGCCTAATGGTTAAGGTCTTAACTCTTACTCTGGCCTAATAGCTAAGGTCTTAGAATCGTACTCTGGCCTAAAGGTTAAGGTCTTAACTCTTACTCTGGCCTAATAGCTAAGGTCTTAATTCTTACTCTGGCCTAATAGCTAAGGTCTTAGACTCGTACTCTGGCCTAATGGTTAAGGTCTTAACTCTTTCTCTGGCCTAATAGCTAAGGTCTTAACTCTTACTCTGGCCTAATAGCTAAGGTCTTTGACTCGTACTCTGGCCTAATGGTTAAGGTCTTAAATCTTACTCTGGCCTAATAGCTAAGGTCTTAGACTCATACTCTGGCCTAATAGCTAAGGTCTTAGACTCGTACTCTGGCCTACTGGTTAAGGTCTTAACTCTTACTCTGGCCTAATAGCTAAAGTCTTAGACTTGTACTATGGCCTAATGATTAAGGTTTTAACTCTTACTCTGCCCTACTGGTTAAGGTCTTAACTCTTACTCTGGCCTAATAGCTAAGGTCTTAGACTCGTACTCTGGCCTAATGGTTAAGGTCTTAACTCTTACTCTGGCCTAATAGCTAAGATCTTAGAATCGTACTCTGGCCTAAAGGTTAAGGTCTTAACTCTTACTCTGTCCTACTGGTTAAGGTCTTAACTTTTACTCTGGCCTGCTGGTTAAGGTCTTAACTCTTACTCTGGCCTAATAGCTAAGGTCTTAGACTTGTACTATGGCCTACAGGTTAAGGTCTTAACTCTTACTCTGGCCTTCTGGTTTAAGTCTTAACTCTTACTCTGGGCTAATAGCTAAGGTCTTAGACTCGTACTATGGCCTAATGGTAAAGGTCTTAACTCTTACTCTGGCCTAATAGCTAAGGTCTTAACTTTTAGTCTGGCCTAATAGCTAAGGTCTTAGACTCATACTCTGGCCTAATGGTTAAGGTCTTAACTCTTAGTCTGGCCTAATAGCTAAGGTCTTAGACTTGTACTCTGGCCTACTGGTTAAGGTCTTAACTCTTACTCTGGTCTAATAGCTATGGTCTTAACCCTTACTCTGGCCTAATAGCTAAGGTCTTAGACTCGTACTCTGCCCTAATGGTTAAGGTCTTAACTCTTACTCTGGCCTAATAGCTAAGGTCTTAGACTTGTGCTCTGGCCTAATGATTAAGGTTTTAACTCTTACTCTGCCCTACTGGTTAAGGTCTTAACTCTTACTCTGGCCTAATAGCTAAGGTCTTAGACTCGTACTCTGGCCTAATGGTTAAGGTCTTAACTCTTACTCTGGCCTAATAGCTAAGGTCTTAACTCTTACTCTGGCCTAATAGCTAAAGTCTTAGACTTGTACTATGGCCTAATGGTTAAGGTCTTAACTCTTACTCTGTCCTACTGGTTAAGGTCTTAACTCTTACTCTGGCCTAATAGCTAAGGTCTTAGACTCATACTCTGGCCTAATGGTTAAGGTCTTAACTCTTACTCTGGCCTACTGGTTAAGGTCTTAACTCTTACTCTGGCCTAATAGCTAAGGTCTTAGACTCGTACTCTGGCTTAATGGTTAAGGTCTTAACTCTTACTCTGGCCTACTGGTTAAGGTCTTTACTCTTACTCTGGCCTGCTGGTTAAGGTCTTAACTCTTACTCTGGCCTAATAGCTAAGGTCTTAGACTAGTACTATGGCCTACAGGTTAAGGTCTTAACTCTTACTCTGGACTACTGGTTAAAGTCTTAACTCTTACTCTGGCCTAATAGCTAAGGTCTTAGACTCGTACTATGGCCTAATGGTTAAGGTCTTAACTCTTACTCTGGCCTAATAGCTAAGGTCTTAACTTTTACTTTGGCCTAATAGCTAAGGTCTTAGACTCGTACTCTGGCCTGATAGCTAAGGTCTTATACTCGTACTCTGGCCTAATGGTTAAGGTCTTAACTCTTACTCTGGCCTAATAGCTAAGGTCGTAGACTCGTACTCTGGCCTAATGGTTAAGGTCTTAACTCTTACCCTGGCCTAATAGCTAAGGTCTTAGACTCATACTCTGGCCTAATAGCTAAGGTCTTAGGCTCGTACTATGGCCTAATGGTTAAGGTCTTAACTCTTACTCTGGCCTAATAGCTAAGGCCTTAGACTCGTACTCTGGCCTAAAGGTTAAGGTATAACTCTTACTCTGGCCTAATAGCTAAGGTCTTAACTCTTACTCTGGCCTAATAGCTAAGGTCTTAACTCTTACTCTGGCCTAATAGCTAAGGCCTTAGACTCGTACTCTGGCCTAAAGGTTAAGGTCTTAACTCTTACTCTGGCCTAATAGCTAAGGTCTTAACTCTTACTCTGGCCTAATAGCTAAGGTCTTAGACTCGTACTCTGGCCTACTGGTTAAGGTCTTAACTCTTACTCTGGCCTAATAGCTAAGGTCTTAAATTCATAGTCTGGCCTAATGGTTAAGGTCTTAACTCTTACTCTGGCCTACAGGTAAAGGTCTTAACTCTTACTCTGGCCTACTGGTTAAGGTCTTAACTCTTACTCTGGCCTAATAGCTAAGGTCTTAGACTCGTACTCCGGCCTACTGGTTAAGGTCTTAACTCTTACTCTGGCCTAATAGCTAAGGTATTAACTCTTACTCTGGCCTAATAGCTAAGGTCTTATCTCTTACTCTGGCCTAATAGCTAAGGTCTTAACTCTTACTCTGGCCTAATAGCTAAGGTCTTAGACTCGTACTATGGCCTAATGGTTAAGGTCTTAACTCTTACTCTGGCCTAATAGCTAAGGCCTTAGACTCGTACTCTGGCCTAAAGGTTAAGGTATAACTCTTACTCTGGCCTAATAGCTAAGGTCTTAACTCTTACTCTGGCCTAATAGCTAAGGTCTTAACTCTTACTCTGGCCTAATAGCTAAGGCCTTAGACTCGTACTCTGGCCTAATGGTTAAGGTCTTAACTCTTACTCTGGCCTAATAGCTAAGGTCTTAAATTCATAGTCTGTCCTAATGGTTAAGGTCTTAACTCTTACTCTGGCCTAATAGCTAAGGTCTTAGACTCGTACTCTGGCCTGATAGCTAAGGTCTTAGACTCGTACTCTGGCCTAATGGTTAAGGTCTTAACTCTTACTCTGGCCTAATAGCTAAGGTCGTAGACTCGTACTCTGGCCTAATGGTTAAGGTCTTAACTCTTACTCTGGCCTAATAGCTAAGGTCTTAGACTCATACTCTGGCCTAATGGTTAAGGTCGTAACTCTTACTCTGGTCTACTGGTTAAGGTCTTAACCCTTACTCTTGCATAATAGCTAAGGTCTTAACTCTTACTCTGGCATAATAGCTAAGGTCTTATCTTTTAGTCTGGCCTAATAGCTAAGGTCTTAGACTCTTACTCTGGCCTAATAGCTACGGTTTTAACTCTTACTCTGGCCTACTAGCTAAGGTCTTATCTTTTAGTCTGGCCTAATAGCTAAGGTCTTAAATCTTACTCTGACCTAATGGTTAAGGTCTTAACTCTTACTCTGGCCTACTAGCTAAGGTCTTAGACTCGTACTCTGGCCTAATGGTTAAGGTCTTAACTCTTACTCTGGCCTAATAGCTAAGGTCTTAACTCTTACTCTGGCCTAATGGTTAAGGTCTTAACTTTTACTCTGGCCTAATAGCTAAGGTCTTATACTCTTACTCTGGCCTAATAGCTAAGGTTTTAACTTTTACTCTGACCTAATAGCTTAGGTCTTAGACTTATACTCTGGCCTAATGGTTAAGGTCTTAACTCTTACTCTGGCCTAATAGCTAAGGTCTTAACTCTTAGTCTGGCCTAATAGCTAAGGTCTTAGACTCGTTCTCTGGCCTCATGGTTAAGGTCTTAACTCTTACTCTGGCCTAATAGCTAAGGTCTTAGACTCGTACTATGGCCTACTGGTTAAGGTCTTAACTCTTAGTCTGGCCTAATGGTTAAGGTCTTAACTCTTACTCTGGGCTAATAGCTAAGGTCTTAGACTCTTACTCTGGCCTAATAGCTAAGGTCTTAACTCTTACTCTGGCCTAATAGCTAAGGTCTTAGACTCGTACTCTGGCCTAATGGTTAAGGTCTTAACTTTTACTCTGGCCTACTGGTTAAGGTCTTAACTCTTACTCTGGCCTACTGGTTAAGGTCTTAACTCTTACTCTGGCCTAATAGCTAAGGTCTTAGGCTCGTACTCTGGCCTAATGGTTAAGGTCTTAACTCTTACTCTGGCCTACTGGTTAAGGTCTTAACTTTTACTCTGGCCTGCTGGTTAAGGTCTTAACTCTTACTCTGGCCTAATAGCTAAGGTCTTAGACTTGTACTATGGCCTACAGGTTAAGGTCTTAACTCTTACTCTGGCCTTCTGGTTTAAGTCTTAACTCTTACTCTGGGCTAATAGCTAAGGTCTTAGACTCGTACTATGGCCTAATGGTAAAGGTCTTAACTCTTACTCTGGCCTAATAGCTAAGGTCTTAACTTTTAGTCTGGCCTGCTGGTTAAGGTCTTAACTCTTACTCTGGCCTAATAGCTAAGGTCTTAGACTTGTACTATGGCCTACAGGTTAAGGTCTTAACTCTTACTCTGGCCTTCTGGTTTAAGTCTTAACTCTTACTCTGGGCTAATAGCTAAGGTCTTAGACTCGTACTCTGGCCTAATGGTTAAGGTCTTAACTCTTAGTCTGGCTTAATAGCTAAGGTCTTAGACTTGTACTCTGGCCTACTGGTTGAGGTCTTAACTCTTACTCTGGTCTAATGGCTATGGTCTTAACCCTTACTCTGGCCTAATAGCTAAGGTCTTAGACTCGTACTCTGCCCTAATGGTTAAGGTCTTAACTCTTACTCTGGCCTAATAGCTAAGGTCTTAGACTCGTGCTCTGGCCTAATGATTAAGGTTTTAACTCTTACTCTGCCCTACTGGTTAAGGTCTTAACTCTTACTCTGGCCTAATAGCTAAGGTCTTAGACTCGTACTCTGGCCTAATGGTTAAGGTCTTAACTCTTACTCTGGCCTAATAGCTAAGGTCTTAGAATCGTACTCTGGCCTAAAGGTTAAGGTCTTAACTCTTACTCTGGCCTAATAGCTAAGGTCTTAATTCTTACTCTGGCCTAATAGCTAAGGTCTTAGACTCGTACTCTGGCCTAATGGTTAAGGTCTTAACTCTTTCTCTGGCCTAATAGCTAAGGTCTTAACTCTTACTCTGGCCTAATAGCTAAGGTCTTTGACTCGTACTCTGGCCTAATGGTTAAGGTCTTAAATCTTACTCTGGCCTAATAGCTAAGGTCTTAGACTCATACTCTGGCCTAATAGCTAAGGTCTTAGACTCGTACTCTGGCCTACTGGTTAAGGTCTTAACTCTTACTCTGGCCTAATAGCTAAGGTCTTAACTCTTACTCTGGCCTAATAGCTAAAGTCTTAGACTTGTACTATGGCCTAATGATTCAGGTTTTAACTCTTACTCTGCCCTACTGGTTAAGGTCTTAACTCTTACTCTGGCCTAATAGCTAAGGTCTTAGACTCGTACTCTGGCCTAATGGTTAAGGTCTTAACTCTTACTCTGGCCTAATAGCTAAGATCTTAAAATCGTACTCTGGCCTAAAGGTTAAGGTCTTAACTCTTACTCTGGCCTAATAGCTAAGGTCTTAATTCTTACTCTGGCATAATAGCTAAGGTCTTAGACTTGTACTATGGCCTAATGGTTAAGGTCTTAACTCTTACTCTGGCCTACTGGTTAAGGTCTTTACTCTTACTCTGGCCTGCTGGTTAAGGTCTTAACTCTTACTCTGGCCTAATAGCTAAGGTCTTAGACTAGTACTATGGCCTACAGGTTAAGGTCTTAACTCTTACTCTGGACTACTGGTTAAAGTCTTAACTCTTACTCTGGCCTAATAGCTAAGGTCTTAGACTCGTACTATGGCCTAATGGTTAAGGTCTTAACTCTTACTCTGGCCTAATAGCTAAGGTCCTAACTTTTACTCTGGCCTAATAGCTAAGGTCTTAGACTCGTACTCTGGCCTGATAGCTAAGGTCTTAGACTCGTACTCTGGCCTAATGGTTAAGGTCTTAACTCTTACTCTGGCCTAATAGCTAAGGTCTTAGACTCATACTCTGGCCTAATGGTTAAGGTCGTAACTCTTACTCTGGCCTACTGGTTAAGGTCTTAACCCTTACTCTGGCATAATAGCTAAGGTCTTAACTCTTACTCTGGCATAATAGCTAAGGTCTTAGACTCGTACTATGGCCTACAGGTTAAGGTCTTAACTCTTACTCTGACCGAATGGTTAAGGTCTTAACTCTTACTCTGGCCTACTAGCTAAGGTCTTAGACTCGTACTCTGGCCTAATGGTTAAGGTCTTAACTCTTACTCTGGCCTAATAGCTAAGGTCTTAACTCTTACTCTGGCCTAATGGTTAAGGTCTTAACTTTTACTCTGGCCTAATAGCTAAGGTCTTAGACTCTTACTCTGGCCTAATAGCTAAGGTTTTAACTCTTACTCTGACCTAATAGCTAAGGTCTTAGACTTGTACTCTGGCCTAATGGTTAAGGTCTTAACTCTTACTCTGGCCTAATAGCTAAGGTCTTAACTCTTAGTCTGGCCTAATAGCTAAGGTCTTAGACTCTTACTCTGGCCTAATGGTGTGGAAATATGGATTTTTCTGATCAGTTATGTCCCCTATCTTGGACCCCAACGGTTCCATGTATGAATCACAAGTACATGTATGTTCCCTCCAGTTCCAGTTATGAAGACGCAAACACATGTGCGTCCACCGTCAACATGTCCTCTTTCAGATCCGCCATGAATAGGCCGGATATTCCATTCCTAAGTATGAAAGGCCACCGGCTTTATATGGTTCACTTATGCCATTTTACAGTCCAGGCAAGTAGGCCCTGATTCTGTCATCAAACTCCTCTTGCCTTCTGCCTCTGAAAGCTCCAGTCTGAGCCTGCATCTGTGACCATGAACTTTGTCTCATTCCCTGCGCGGCTCAGAAGCCTGACATCAGCCTGTTGCCTGCCAAAAACTGTATTTCACCTTCGAATTTATCTGCTTCGCTCCCTGCCCAATGCATTCCTGTCTAGTAGTTTAAGTAAACATTCTTCCAGCTACCGAGCAAAGGCCCGGCTTCTCCGTCTTTCTGCAAGTAATTCATAGCCCTATTATTATGGAAGATTTCTACCCTCGCATCTAGTGTAGACACTTAGACGCTTGTACACGCACTAACAGTCAGTATAGTCAGTATAGAATAAGATTCTACTCTAAGAAGACCTCTTTTTTGTCATAACATAGTTCTTTAAACATAGGATGTTAGATATGATTTGGGATTAGGTTGACTTGACCCTCCAGACTTCTGTCTCCACACGTAGAGCTAAATGTCAAGTCCCCTTCACCCCCTAGTTGCACGTCAATCACACGTCATGCGGCTGCGCGCGCATTTCTGCCAAGTATTTCTGCTGACATTGCGAAATTCTTTCATGGAACCACCCTATTATGACATCACATCCGATGACGTTCTTTAATCACACCCAGTTACGCCTATTTTTGCTACGCATGAATGTATTATCCACACTATCAATTGTTACGCCTCTCGCATTTGCTTCACTGTAATGCCTATTGTATAAAAGTGATTAATTATCAATAATGTATGTACTTCACTTCCTGAACCTTCGTGGTGATGGAACTTGGAGCAACCGATTCGAATCGACCATTGGAATAAAAGCCCATTCCGAACCTCTAATACCACGGATTCTGCCTCTTATTTACTGAGCTATTTTTATTATGTTTCTGTATCAAATTAAGTCCCGGTAATTAAATTATTTACCACATGAATGGCGCCCGAATAGGGACACTTTCTCATCTCACGCGCCGGCGGTGCATTGCAGGCCCGGTCTCCTGCCACAGCTGGACGGACAATAACGCGTACCAGCAGGATTTCCTGTATCTCCCTCCGGTCAAGCGGGGGCGACTGAGGCTGCGATCAACACCCAGACGAGGCGGTGAGAAGTGCGAAGTATCCCGACCAGAGCCTAGCTGAGAGAGCAAGATCCGAGGTATACAGAGGCCCACCAGGTTTCCGCAGTCCCGAGGTGTCCGAAGTTTTCGAGTCGAGTCCAGTCCGGTCCAGTTCAGTTCCGTCCCGAGGCCTTCCGTTCCGAGCTACCCGGTGAGTACCATTACTGGGGAGGCGTTCTGACGTGCACATAGGTTGTGCCGGTCAAGACGGGTTTGGGTACACAAATCCGGTCTGCACTGTTTTAGCAGTGTATCTGTACTGTTTAGCAGTATATCTAGTGTATCAAGTATATAAATTCAGAATAATTCAGTTAATGTCGAGTATTATGTTTAGTGATTCAGTTTCCTTAGCTCGTCATCATCAGCGTTGCTCAGTTAAATGTTAAATGTTAAATGTTTTAAATACGTTCTGCATATTGTGGTGTGAATGACTGTTCATTATTGTGTTTATTGTATTAAGTTTGTTCAAAATCAAGTATCAGATCAGTTCTCAATATGCCGCTCTTTTCGAAATTAAGACAGATCACAACAAGAAAAGGGGTACTCGAAGAAGCTGTTCCTATTCCTCCTAGGGACACTCCAGGGTACTTCATGTATCAAAAACATGGCTTAGACGCTATATTATTTCTTGATTTATGGGTAGATTACACCAAGGAATTACCAGAAAGTCAGAGGTGGCCCGCAGCTGGGACCTGGGATGCAGAGTGCATCATGAAAGTAGAGGAAGAGTTATGGAAAAGGAAAGTCAGACAGTCACAGAAAGACGCCGTTGAGTTATGGCGTAAAGAATCTCATAGACGTACAGAAAAAGCACTCCGACAGGAAGAGAAAAATAAAGAGAATTCAAACAAAATCCGAGAAAAACTATTAATTGAAGAAGGTACACGAGTGAAATCAGAACAAATAGACAGACAAAGAAATGCCCTTATGAATGGTATGTATCCCCTCCTGGCCGAGGGATTACCTAAGGCTACTCCGGAGTTACCAAAAGACTTGCCACCCCCATTGTTCCCAATAAAAATGTATCCTAAAGGGCATCCTAGAACAGCAGAAGATGTTTTTCTTTCCTCATACTTAGATGACGCAGCTCCCGAGTATGCTAACCCCGCCCCACATAGACCGCCTGCCAGGGAGGTTCAACGCCAAGATCCAGTATCTGTATCTCTACAGCAACAAATCCTGACACAAGTTCCGGCAAGCACACCTGTTTCAGCATCTGTTCCTACAGCTACTTCTATAGCTGTGTCCACACCTATAGTTGCTGTATCGCGTTCAACGAATCCTTTCACGCTCGATACCCCAGACGGGGCTACCGGAGGTGCTACCAATATTTTTTCTACGCCACCCAGAGTAAATAAACTTACCTTTCAAGAGTCAGCACATTCACGTACCCCCAAACTCATAAATGCCCGCACGCTTAAGGAACTTCTTATAGATTGTAGATATGACCCTGTGCCCGGCAAAGAGGACGAAATGATCATGGCATCATTACGTATCAGACGAGCCGCGGTGTATTTAGGGAAGTTACCAGGAATGACTATGCATCTAGATAATATATACCATTTTGTCCAAACAGGGCGAGATTCTGAATGTATTAACAGAGCTATGGAATACCAGAAAGTGGAGATACAGGGGGAACTGTTACGTTTCCTCATAAATTGTGTGATCAGAAATCAAGACCGACTGGGGGTAGACCCGGAAGCAATGCAAATTCTTACCAGATGGAGCCAGAATATATCAGAAGGGAGACATGATAAGCAAAATTGTATAAATGCCATGTGTCGAAAGATCCGTAAAGAAATAGAACGCCTACACGAAGAGAGATTAGCGGTAGATCAGTTCGAACAAAGCGAGGAGGAAGGATCAGGACTGCCCACAGGACAGTCAGAAACCATAGCATATGTAGGTAGAGGAAGATCTTGTAGTAGTACTAGATGTTTTATTGACCCGATACGTCCGATATGTCCAGATAATAACAGGAATTTCCAAACACCTATAATAAATATAAGGTCTCACGAACACTCGTTCCAAGCCGCTGATAAATTACTCCGAGAACGAAGGGGTTATCATTTTCTCGATTCTATGGATGAACAAGAATTAGCCAGGTCAGCCGTTCATTGGGTTGACAGTCCCGGAAAGTATGGTGATGATACAGTAGCACACACATTTTTGAATCTCACCCCAGATGAACAGCGTTTAGCTGGGATTTATATGATTCAACAACTCCTTATACTATATCAGAGTCAGCATTCAGATCCTGGTCCCTTACCTGAAATGCTGACTGAATTACTCACGAATAGATGGAGAGGTTCAGGTACTAAGTTAATTAAAGAAATACTAGAATCAAGAAAGCAGTACATTCTTTTTGTATGTCCAGAACATGCCTCACTGCTCATCAAGGAAAGAACTACGTATTACATGGACAGACAGAATCCCTTACGAGAAGTACACCCAATAAAAGGCGAGGACAATGAGTTTAAACGTGTATTTGTATATACGCCTATATCGAAAATAGAACTGTTACAAATGAAGAAAGTGGTACCCAGTCATGACAAAGACCCAGCGGGTTTCCACCGAGAAATTAAAGACATGTTACTCATGGGAGAGTATACCTATCCTGACATTATGACAATATTAAAGGTATTAATGCCTGTTGGCATTTATGAAAAACTCAAGGAAAAAGAGTGGGAGGTGGGAGACCAAAAGATAGACTGGTCAGCATTAGAAGCAGAAGAAAAGGCCCGAACTGCAGGAGCAGGACTTGGGGATAAAACTAAAGCACTACCAGGTTTACTAGTACAGGTACTGCCACGTTTATTAACTACGAAAAAGGAAGACTGGGGTACAATTTCAGCCTGTAAACAAAAGCAAGATGAAGACACTAGTGATTTCTATGCTCGATTTGAAAAATGTTTTGGTATAAATAGTGGCATAAAGGCAAGTAGCGAATCATACCCACATCTGTTTGTGACAAAATTAGTTGAAAATTCCTTGCCTCAAGTGAAGAATAGAGTATTAAAATTCGAGAGTACCTGGCAAGGTAACACGCCATCACAAATGTTACAAATGTTACAGTATCATCACAATAGAATTAGAGAGGAACAAGAACATGAACAAAGACGCATGAAAGACACAAAAATGAAAATGCTAGTCTCCCAGACAGTTCCAGCTGAAGGACACAAAAAGGGTACGACACATTCCGGTGATTCAGCAGGACCTGTAAAAGGGACATGCAACTATTGTAAACAGCCAGGACATTATATACACGATTGCCCGGTCCTGAAGCGTAATATCGCCACAGGTATTACAAAAGAAAGACCACGGCCACTTAGACAGGATCAGAATGAACAAGGAGCCCCACAGCATGCACAGTCCATGCCAGCTCCACCACAGTCTATACAGTTTGTGCCAGCTGCACCAGCGCTGCCTGTTGCTGCCACACAAACCACGACACGACAACTGTACCAGACCGCACAGTACGACTATCCTGATTATCAACGATACGCATGAACAAGCCTAGAGAGGGAAGTTGACTTACCCCTTATCGAGGTCCCTGTAGACCAAGAAGGACCTTATGTACATAGTGAATTATTAGGCCAAGATAGAAAATTTTTACTCGATACAGGGGCAAGTCGAACAACCATAAAACGTAGTGAAGTTCCAGGGGCACCCCTCTCAGGCTCACAGAATATTTCCCTTGGTTTTTCAGGAAAACCTATTGTTAATGAAGTATCACAGCCTCTTCCACTTACGATAGGACCTTTGACCCGAACTACAGATTTATTGCTTACTAAATCATGTCCAGAAAACTTGTTAGGTATAAAAACACTGAAAGCTCTAGGAGCTATAATATGTTGTTCTCCGGAAGGAGTAAGATTGTTTTTACGTGATTTCAAAGGTCACTATGTGTCTAGAGACATGGATCCCCGATTACAGACTTTACCTACACATCTATGGGCACAAGGCCCTACTGATGTTGGTTGTATGAATATTACGCCATATCGAGTTACACTAAAGGCAGGAGTGGTACTACCACGAATGCGACAATACAAGTTACCACCAGATGCGGTAGTGGCATTACTACAAATCATTGACGAGCTCATTGCCCAAGGAGTGGTTGTGGAAACAGACTCCAATGTATGTAATTCCCCGATAATTCCGATTCTTAAACGAACAGATCCGAAGGCCCCGCCAGTATATCGATTGGTTATTGATCTGCGCGAATTGAACAAATGCATTGTGCCACAATTCCCTGTGGTCCCAGATATCTCATCATTACTGACAGCTATTGATTCCCAAGCAACATTCTTTACTGTAATTGATCTCAAGAATGCCTTTTTCAGCGTCCCAATAGATCCGGAAAGCCAATACTTGTTCGGATTTAGTTTAAATGGACGTAGCTTTAAATTCTCACGCGCACCTCAAGGATTTACAGAAAGCCCCAGCATCTATAGCCAAGCACTGAAACGAGAACTCGACAGTATCCACATGCCAGTCAACACTGCCCTGCTTCAATATGTCGATGATCTGCTGATCACCGCCCGAAGCGAACCTGAATGTGAGAAAGCATCACTGACAGTTTTACAATTTCTAGCCGAAAAGGGGACACAAGGTGTCCCCTTCTAAGCTGCAATTCTGTGTCCAGCGAGTTGTTTATCTTGGACACTCGCTGTCCAAGGAGGGAAGGCAGCTTACACCCGACCGCATTCAGTTAATAGCTAATATGCCAATACCCAAGACACAAAAGGAGGTGCGGGCTTTCATAGGCCTCACTTCATATTGTAGGCAGTGGATCCCTCAGTATGCATTTCTAGCAAAACCACTCATTCAATTGACAACACAGGAGGCAGCCACATCGACTGTTCTCCCTTGGACTCAGGAACATACACAAGCTTTTGAAAGCTTAAAGAAAGCTTTATGTCAAGCACCTGTTTTAGCAACACCATGTTACAATAAACAGTTTACAATCTTTGTTACTGAACGCGAAGGTACTGCCTTGTCAGTACTCACACAGGAACAAGCAGGATCACACAAACCATGTGCTTATTTCTCTAGTACATTAGATCCAGTAGCTCAGGCTTTGCCGGCATGCCTAAAATCAGTGGCAGCAACAGCTTTAGCAATCAGACAAAGCGATGCCATAGTGTTAGGACATCCATTGACAGTTCAAGTACCACATGCAGTAGAGGTTCTTGTAAATAGAACGCAAACACAACACTTGACTATAGCGCGACTTACAGGGTATGAATTAACATTGTTTCAACCACATATAGAAATCAGACGTTGTAACACATTGAATTCTGCCACACTTTTACCTGTGATCGGAACAGACCCACTAGCTCATGACTGTATTGAAGTTATTACAATCACGACGAAACCCAGACAAGACTTAACCGATGTCCCATTGTCAGACCCAGACCTGACGTTGTATGTAGATGGTTCATGTATGAGAACAAGTACAGGAGAGTTAGTGGCCGCCTACGCGGTCACAACAGACACTGAAGTCATCGAAACAAATTGCATAAATACCTTGTCAGCTCAAGCCGCAGAGCTCATCGCTCTGACACAAGCCTGTATTCAAGCCACAAATAAAAAAGTCAACATATATACTGATTCACGTTATGCATTCGGAGTTGTACATGACTTCGGCGTGCTGTGGCGAGAGAGAGGTTATTTAACTTCTCACGGTGCCCACATTCAGCACGGACCCCTCATTCATGCCTTATTAGATGCGATACATCTACCCACTGCAATATCAATTATGAAATGTAAAGCTCATACGAAAGTTACTGATATCATTTCCCAAGGCAATGATCTAGCTGACAGAACAGCTAAACAGACTGCTCAAACTCAAACATTCGACATGACAAAGACAATAGTCCCGACGCCAACACATTGTATGACGGTTAAAGATCCTACTCTTGACGTAATTGACATACAGACACATGCTACACCAGATGAAATAAAGAAATGGACTGAATTAGGAGGGATTCAAACGGATCAAGGATGGATGACGAAGGAAAAATCTGTGTGGTTCCTTCCTGATTCAATGGTCCAAGTCATTATTAACACTATACATAGTCCAGCGCATCTAGGAGAAAAAGCTATGCTAGACAGCATCCAACACATTTGGTTCAATAAACATTTACGAGCAGCAGCCAAACAAAAAGTTCGTACCTGTATGATCTGTTGTCAGTTCAACCCAGGAAAAAGCGTTCCCGTAGAACAGGGTGGATTTCAGCCTCCTGATCACCCTTTTGAAGTCCTCCAGATGGATTATATCCAGATGGAACGATGTCGAGGATTCAAATATGTTCTCGTAGTTGTCTGTGCTCTTTCCCGTTGGACAGAGGCATACCCGGTTTCAGATTACACTGCCCCGACTACTGCCAAACAGTTGGTTCGAGAATTCTTCCCACGATACGGTTTACCACGTGTTGTCTACTCAGATAACGGCCAGCCGTTCTCATCCGAACTAATGAAACACGTTTCACTTTTGTTAGGCTATCAGTGGAAATTCCACTGTGTCCGACACCCCGAGGCAGCAGGTCTCGTAGAAAGACATAATCAGATCCTGAAAATCAGATTGTCCAAAATATGCAGAGAGAAAGGTGTCGACTGGGTAGTAGCGTTACCAGTTGCACTCTTTTATATGAGAATGGTAGCACACTCTCGAACAGGGCTATCCCCGTATGAGGTGATCTTTGGCAGACCACCAAATATGTGGGGGACGCCTATACCACGAAAAATAACTGATATTGACTGTAATATGCTGACAGATTATTTGGCTTCCTTGATGTCTGCACTACAATCTTGTCGTTCACAGGTAGCTGCAGCTTTTCCCGACAACACTGAGGTGAAACCCCATGACGTAATTCCAGGCGACCTGGTCCTAGTGAGGAACTTTGATCGAAAGACTCAGCTGGATCCTAGGTGGAAGTCACCGCAACTTGTCTTGCTCACCACAAGGACAGCCGTGAAGATCGAAGGCAGGAAAGGCTGGGTACATTCAAGTCATATCAAGAAATTTCATGGACTACCATCGGATGTGAATACCACACCTTGTGTGTCTTCACCCATTGACTCAAAACTTCCTTTGGTTGAACCAAGTAATTACGAACTTTATAAACTAAAACTCAGGTCTAATCAGTCAAGCAATTTGATTGCTTAAGTCCTCTCCAAGGTGAAGCGGTTGAATTTGTCTCTGACATGTATCCCTTAGACCTGAATAGAGAACACACCCGAAAAATGTTGAAACGACAGGCGTACTGTAAATTACTGCGGAGTCATTGCACAGTGACGTTATTAATTTTGTTTTCCTTAAGTCTTTTAATAATTACTGCAAGTATATTGTTGCACATATATTATCCTATTTCTAGACATGTTTACAATGTTACTGCTGAACATTCTTTTAGTGAATTACCTCCGCTTGAGTTGTCTTATAGATTTGCGCTGCGCAATAACACGTTTATTAGTATGTTACATCATTCCCATCAGGTTAGCAATGCTACAAATTGTTGGATATGTGGCCGACTCCCTCCCTATCAGAATTATAAAGAAATTCTACCTCTCTTTCCATACCCGTTCACACACAACGGCTCCTGTGGAGCATGGTTTAGTTTAATTAATTCCCTAGATTCGAATTCTGCAGTTTATCAAGACAACTGGGTATGGGGAAATTTGAACTTAGTTTTACTTAAAGTCTGCTACCCTAACAAGGAGGGACTTCCCAAGAGAACAGGAACTGATTTAGAAAATGAAGTGTATGGATTAGGTAATTTTACGCTTAATCTTATGATCCTAAATGTCGAATCCGAAGCTACTCCAATTTTGCCCGCTATGTCAATATTTCCAGTAAAAGGTGAATTATGTGTAAGAAAGAATGGTTCCATACATATGGGCCATAGTAGATGCACCACTGTAGTAGAATTTAGTGATCAAGGCAAGTCTACATTTAGAGCTTCCCGCCATTCTTATTTCATATGTGGTCAGACGGCATATGTACGTTTGCCTCTAGACTGGGATGGTACCTGCTACATTGGATTTCTTTTGCCACCTGTTTTCCTAGCTCCTCCTGATTATCACAGAAATACTCATTTAATACACAGTAGAGAAAGGAGAGATCTCCCAATAGTCGATTATACTGAAACAGCATGGGAAAAATACACAGATTTCAATAAAGGTCTCTTTCCCTATATAGGTACCGTTACTAATAGTAAGCTGATACGTAGATTAACTAGAACCCTTGAAGCAGTAGTGAACGAAACTATTTCCGCCTTAGGCAATTTAACAGAAGAGCAGTCTGCTATGCGGATTGTTGTGCTTCAAAATCGTCTTGTCCTTGACGTCATCTTGGCCGATAGGGGCGGAGCTTGTAGGGTCATCGGATCAAGTTGTTGCATTTTCATACCAGAAAATTCGCCATCTGTATATAAAGCCATAACTCGCCTTCATAAGATTGTAAGCCAGATACACCAGAATCCAGGCACCTGGACTTGGTCCGGTTGGTTCTGGAGTGTATTATCTACCTTTGGATGGAAGGTCCTATCCTTCCTAGGTATTGGCCTTCTCATACTATTCAGTTGCTGTCTATGTCTACAATGTGGACCAGCGATCTGTGGTCTGTGTGCCACATCGTGTATTCCACCACCAAGATTTCATTCATCCCGGAAGAAGAAAGAAGAACAAATGATGCTATATAAACAGATCAATGGATTGATGAAGATTGATATCTCTTAACGGGCAAGTAGGGGACAAGGAGGGAATGTGGAAATATGGATTTTTCTGATCAGTTATGTCCCCTATCTTGGACCCCAACGGTTCCATGTATGAATCACAAGTACATGTATGTTCCCTCCAGTTCCAGTTATGAAGACGCAAACACATGTGCGTCCACCGTCAACATGTCCTCTTTCAGATCCGCCATGAATAGGCCGGATATTCCATTCCTAAGTATGAAAGGCCACCGGCTTTATATGGTTCACTTATGCCATTTTACAGTCCAGGCAAGTAGGCCCTGATTCTGTCATCAAACTCCCCTTGCCTTCTGCCTCTGAAAGCTCCAGTCTGAGCCTGCATCTGTGACCATGAACTTTGTCTCATTCCCTGCGCGGCTCAGAAGCCTGACATCAGCCTGTTGCCTGCCAAAAACTGTATTTCACCTTCGAATTTATCTGCTTCGCTCCCTGCCCAATGCATTCCTGTCTAGTAGTTTAAGTAAACATTCTTCCAGCTACCGAGCAAAGGCCCGGCTTCTCCGTCTTTCTGCAAGTAATTCATAGCCCTATTATTATGGAAGATTTCTACCCTCGCATCTAGTGTAGACACTTAGACGCTTGTACACGCACTAACAGTCAGTATAGTCAGTATAGAATAAGATTCTACTCTAAGAAGACCTCTTTTTTGTGATAACATAGTTCTTTAAACATAGGATGTTAGATATGATTTGGGATTAGGTTGACTTGACCCTCCAGACTTCTGTCTCCACACGTAGAGCTAAATGTCAAGTCCCCTTCACCCCCTAGTTGCACGTCAATCACACGTCATGCGGCTGCGCGCGCATTTCTGCCAAGTATTTCTGCTGACATTGCGAAATTCTTTCATGGAACCACCCTATTATGACATCACATCCGATGACGTTCTTTAATCACACCCAGTTACGCCTATTTTTGCTACGCATGAATGTATTATCCACACTATCAATTGTTACGCCTCTCGCATTTGCTTCACTGTAATGCCTATTGTATAAAAGTGATTAATTATCAATAATGTATGTACTTCACTTCCTGAACCTTCGTGGTGATGGAACTTGGAGCACCCGATTCGAATCGACCATTGGAATAAAAGCCCATTCCGAACCTCTAATACCACGGATTCTGCCTCTTATTTACTGAGCTATTTTTATTATGTTTCTGTATCAAATTAAGTCCCGGTAATTAAATTATTTACCACAATGGTTAAGGTCTTAACTATTTTTTCTGGCCTAATAGCTAAGGTCCTAGACTCGTACTATGGCCTACTGGTTAAGGTCTTAACTCTTAGTCTGGCCTAATGGTTAAGGTCTTAACTCTTACTCTGGGCTAATAGCTAAGGTCTTAGACTCTTACTCTGGCCTAATAGCTAAGGTCTTAACTCTTACTCTGGCCTAATAGCTAAGGTCTTAGACTCGTACTCTGGCCTAATGGTTAAGGTCTTAACTTTTACTCTGGCCTACTGGTTAAGGTCTTAACTCTTACTCTGGCCTACTGGTTAAGGTCTTAACTCTTACTCTGGCCTAATAGCTAAGGTCTTAGGCTCGTACTCTGGCCTAATGGTTAAGGTCTTAACTCTTACTCTGGCCTACTGGTTAAGGTCTTAACTTTTACTCTGGCCTGCTGGTTAAGGTCTTAACTCTTACTCTGGCCTAATAGCTAAGGTCTTAGACTTGTACTATGGCCTACAGGTTAAGGTCTTAACTCTTACTCTGGCCTTCTGGTTTAAGTCTTAACTCTTACTATGGCCTAATAGCTAAGGTCTTAGACTCGTACTCTGCCCTAATGGTTAAGGTCTTAACTCTTACTCTGGCCTAATAGCTAAGGTCTTAGACTCGTGCTCTGGCCTAATGATTAAGGTTTTAACTCTTACTCTGCCCTACTGGTTAAGGTCTTAACTCTTACTCTGGCCTAATAGCTAAGGTCTTAGACTCGTACTCTGGCCTAATGGTTAAGGTCTTAACTCTTACTCTGGCCTAATAGCTAAGATCTTAGAATCGTACTCTGGCCTAAAGGTTAAGGTCTTAACTCTTACTCTGGCCTAATAGCTAAGGTCTTAATTCTTACTCTGGCATAATAGCTAAGGTCTTAGACTCGTACTCTGGCCTAATGGTTAAGGTCTTAACTCTTTCTCTGGCCTAATAGCTAAGGTCTTAACTCTTACTCTGGCCTAATAGCTAAGGTCTTTGACTCGTACTCTGGCCTAATGGTTAAGGTCTTAAATCTTACTCTGGCCTAATAGCTAAGGTCTTAGACTCATACTCTGGCCTAATAGCTAAGGTCTTAGACTCGTACTCTGGCCTACTGGTTAAGGTATTAACTCTTACTCTGGCCTAATAGCTAAGGTCTTAACTCTTACTCTGGCCTAATAGCTAAAGTCTTAGACTTGTACTATGGCCTAATGGTTAAGGTCTTAACTCTTACTCTGTCCTACTGGTTAAGGTCTTAACTCTTACTCTGGCCTAATAGCTAAGGTCTTAGACTCATACTCTGGCCTAATGGTTAAGGTCTTAACTCTTACTCTGGCCTACTGGTTAAGGTCTTAACTCTTACTCTGGCCTAATAGCTAAGGTCTTAGACTCATACTCTGGCCTAATGGTTAAGGTCTTAACTCTTACTCTGGCCTACTGGTTAAGGTCTTAACTCTTACTCTGGCCTAATAGCTAAGGTCTTAACTCTTACTCTGGCCTAATAGCTAAGGTCTTAGACTAGTACTATGGCCTACAGGTTAAGGTCTTAACTCTTACTCTGTCCTAATAGCTAAGGTCTTAGACTCGTACTATGGCCTAATGGTTAAGGTCTTAACTCTTACTCTGGCCTAATAGCTAAGGTCTTAACTTTTACTCTGGCCTAATAGCTAAGGTCTTAGACTCGTACTCTGGCCTGATAGCTAAGGTCTTAGACTCGTACTCTGGCCTAATGGTTAAGGTCTTACCTCTTACTCTGGCCTAATAGCTAAGGTCGTAGACTCGTACTCTGGCCTAATGGTTAAGGTCTTAACTCTTACTCTGGCCTAATAGCTAAGGTCTTAGACTCATACTCTGGCCTAATGGTTAAGGTCGTAACTCTTACTCTGGCCTACTGGTTAAGGTCTTAACCCTTACTCTGGCATAATAGCTAAGGTCTTAACTCTTACTCTGGCATAATAGCTAAGGTCTTAGACTCGTACTATGGCCTACAGGTTAAGGTCTTAACTCTTACTCTGACCTAATGGTTAAGGTCTTAACTCTTACTCTGGCCTACTAGCTAAGGTCTTAGACTCGTAATCTGGCCTAATGGTTAAGGTCTTAACTCTTACTCTGGCCTAATAGCTAAGGTCTTAACTCTTACTCTGGCCTAATGGTTAAGGTCTTAACTTTTACTCTGGACTAATAGCTAAGGTCTTAGACTCTTACTCTGGCCTAATAGCTAAGGTTTTAACTCTTACTCTGACCTAATAGCTAAGGTCTTAGACTTGTACTCTGGCCTAATGGTTAAGGTCTTAACTCTTACTCTGGCCTAATAGCTAATGTCTTAACTCTTAGTCTGGCCTAATAGCTAAGGTCTCAGACTCGTACTCTGGCCTAATGGTTAAGGTCTTAACTCTTTTTTCTGGCCTAATAGCTAAGGTCTTAGACTCGTACTATGGCCTACTGGTTAAGGTCTTAACTCTTAGTCTGGCCTAATGGTTAAGGTCTTAACTCTTACTCTGGGCTAATAGCTAAGGTCTTAGACTCTTACTCTGGCCTAATAGCTAAGGTCTTAACTCTTACTCTGGCCTAATAGCTAAGGTCTTAGACTCGTACTCTGGCCTAATGGTTAAGGTCTTAACTTTTACTCTGGCCTACTGGTTAAGGTCTTAACTCTTACTCTGGCCTACTGGTTAAGGTCTTAACTCTTACTCTGGCCTAATAGCTAAGGTCTTAGGCTCGTACTCTGGCCTAATGGTTAAGGTCTTAACTCTTACTCTGGCCTACTGGTTAAGGTCTTAACTTTTACTCTGGCCTGCTGGTTAAGGTCTTAACTCTTACTCTGGCCTAATAGCTAAGGTCTTAGACTTGTACTATGGCCTACAGGTTAAGGTCTTAACTCTTACTCTGGCCTAATAGCTAAGGTCTTAGATTCGTACTATGGCCTAATGGTAAAGGTCTTAACTCTTACTCTGACCTAATAGCTAAGGTCTTATCTTTTAGTCTGGCCTAATAGCTAAGGTCTTAGACTCGTACTCTGGCCTAATGGTTAAGGTCTTAACTCTTAGTCTGGCCTAATAGCTAAGGTCTTAGACTTGTACTCTGGCCTACTGGTTAAGGTCTTAACTCTTACTCTGGTCTAATAGCTATGGTCTTAACCCTTACTCTGGCCTAATAGCTAAGGTCTTAGACTCGTACTATGGCCTAATGGTTAAGGTCTTAACTCTTACTCTGGCCTAATAGCTAAGGTCTTAACTCTTACTCTGGCCTAATAGCTAAGGTCTTAGACTCGTACTCTGCCCTAATGGTTAAGGTCTTAACTCTTACTCTGGCCTAATAGCTAAGGTCTTAGACTCGTGCTCTGGCCTAATGATTAAGGTTTTAACTCTTACTCTGCCCTACTGGTTAAGCTCTTAACTCTTACTCTGGCCTAATAGCTAAAGTCTTAGACTCGTACTCTGGCCTAATGGTTAAGGTCTTAACTCTTACTCTGGCCTAATAGCTAAGGTCTTAGAATCGTTCTCTGGCCTAAAGGTTAAGGTCTTAACTCTTACTCTGGCCTAATAGCTAAGGTCTTAATTCTTACTCTGGCGTAATAGCTAAGGTCTTAGACTCGTACTCTGGCCTAATGGTTAAGGTCTTAACTCTTACTCTGGCCTAATAGCTAAGGTCTTAACTCTTACTCTGGCCTAATAGCTAAGGTCTTTGACTCGTACTCTGGTCTAATGGTTAAGGTCTTAAATCTTACTCTGGCCTAATAGCTAAGGTCTTAGACTCATACTCTGGCCTAATAGCTAAGGTCTTAGACTCGTACTCTGGCCTAATGGTTAAGGTCTTAACTCTTACTCTGGCCTACAGGTAAAGGTCCTAACTCTTACTCTGGCCTACTGGTTAAGGTCTTAACTCTTACTCTGGCCTAATAGCTAAGGTCTTAGACTCATACTCCGGCCTACTGGTTAAGGTCTTAACTCTTACTCTGGCCTCATAGCTAAGGTCTTAACTCTTACTCTGGCCTAATAGCTAAGGTCCTAGACTCGTACTATGGCCTAATGGTTAAGGTCTTAACTCTTACTCTGGCCTAATAGCTAAGGTCTTAACTTTTACTTTGGCCTAATAGCTAAGGTCTAAGACTCTTACTCTGGCCTAATGGTTAAGGTCTTAACTCTTACTCTGGCCTAATAGCTAAGGTCTTAGACTCATACTCTGGCCTAATGGTTAAGGTCTTAACACTTACTGTGGCCTAATAGCTAAGATCTTAACTCTTACTCTGGCCTAATAGCTAAGGTCTTATACTCGTACTCTGGCCTAATGATTATGGTCTTAACTCGTACTCTGGCCTACAGGTAAAGGTCCTAACTCTTACTCTGGCCTAATGGTTAATGTCTTAACTCGTACTCTGGCCTAATAGTTAAGATCTTAACTCTTACTCTGGCCTACTGGTTAAGGTCTTAACACGTACTCTGAACTAATAGCTAAGGTCTTAGACTCGTACTCTGGCTTAATGGTTAAGGTCTTAACTCTAACTCTGGCCTAATAGCTAAGGTCTTAGACTCATACTCTGGCCTAATGGTTAAGGTCTTAACACTTACTGTGGCCTAATAGCTAAGGTCTTAACTCTTACTCTGGCCTAATTGCTAAGGCCTTAGACTCGTACTCTGGCCTAAAGGCTAAGGTCCTAACTCTTACTCTGGCCTAATAGCTAAGGTCTTAACTCTTACTCTGGCCTAATAGCTAAGGTCTTATACTCGTACTCTGGCCTAATGGTTAATTTCTTAACTCTTACTCTGGCCTACTGGTTAAGGTCTTAACTCTTACTCTGGCCTGCTGGTTAAGGTCTTAACACTTACTCTGGCCTAATAGCTAAGGTCTTATACTAGTACTATGGCCGACAGGTTAAGGTCTTAACTCTTACTCTGGCCTACCGGTTAAGATCTTAACTCTTACTCTGGCCTAATAGCTAAGGTCTTAAACTCGTACTATGGCCTACAGGTTAAGGTCTTAACTCTTACTCTGGCCTACTGGTTAAGGTCTTAACTCTTACTCTGGCCTAATAGCTAAGGTCTTAGACTCGTACTCCGGCCTACTGGTTAAGGTCTTAACTCTTACTCTGGCCTAATAGCTAAGGTCTTAACTCTTACTCTGGCCTAATAGCTAAGGTCTTAACTCTTACTCTGGCCTAATAGCTAGGGTCTTAACTTTTACTTTGGCCTAATAGCTAAGGTCTTAGACTCTTACTCTGGCCTAATGGTTAAGGTCTTAACTCTTACTCTGGCCTAATAGCTAAGGTCTTAGACTCGTACTCTGGCCTAATGGTTAAGATCTTAACTCTTACTCTGGCCTACTGGTTAAGGTCTTAACACGTACTCTGAACTAATAGCTAAGGTCTTAGACTCGTACTCTGGCTTAATGGTTAAGGTCTTAACTCTTACTCTGGCCTAATAGCTAAGGTCTTAGACTCATACTCTGGCCTAATGGTTAAGGTCTTAACACTTACTGTGGCCTAATAGCTAAGGTCTTAACTCTTACACTGGCCTAATAGCTAAGGCCTTAGACTCGTACTCTGGCCTAAAGGCTAAGGTCTTAACTCTTACTCTGGCCTAATAGCTAAGGTCTTAACTCTTACTCTGGCCTAATAGCTAAGGTCTTAGACTCGTACTCTGGCCTAATGGTTAAGGTCTTAACTCTTACTCTGGGCTAATAGCTAAGGTCTTAGACTCGTACTCTGGCATAATAGCTAAGGTCTTAGACTCGTACTCTGGCCTACTGGTTAAGGTCTTAACTCTTACTCTGGCCTAATAGCTAAGGTCTTAACTCTTACTCTGGCCTAATAGCTAAAGTCTTAGACTTGTACTACGGCCTAATGGTTAAGGTCTTAACTGTTACTCTGTCCTACTGGTTAAGGTCTTAACTTTTACTCTGGCCTAATAGCTAAGGTCTTAGACTCATACTCTGGCCTAATGGTTAAGGTCTTAACTCTTACTCTGGCCTACTGGCTAAGGTCTTAACTCTTACTCTGGACTACTGGTTAAAGTCTTAACTCTTACTCTGGCCTAATAGCTAAGGTCTTAGACTCGTACTATGGCCTAATGGTTAAGGTCTTAACTCTTACTCTGGCCTAATAGCTAAGGTCTTAACTTTTACTCTGGCCTAATAGCTAAGGTCTTAGACTCATACTCTGGCCTAATGGTTAAGGTCTTAAATCTTACTCTGGCCTAATAGCTAAGGTCTTAGACTTGTACTATGGCCTACTGGTTAAGGTCTTAACTCTTAGTCTGGCCTAATGGTTAAGGTCTTAACTCTTACTCTGGGCTAATAGCTAAGGTCTTAGACTCTTACTCTGGCCTAATAGCTAAGGTCTTAACTCTTACTCTGGCCTAATAGCTAAGGTCTTAGACACGTACTCTGGCCTACTGGTTATGGTCTTAACACTTACTCTGAACTAATAGCTAAGGTCTTAGACTTGTACTCTGGCTTAATGGTTAAGGTCTTAACTCTTACTCTGGCCTAATAGCTAAGGTCTTAGACTCGTACTCTGGCCTAATGGTTAAGGTCTTAACACTTACTGTGGCCTAATAGCTAAGGTCTTAACTCTTACTCTGGCCTAATAGCTAAGACCTTAGACTCGTACTCTTGACTAAAGGTTAAGGTCTTAACTCTTACTCTGGCCTAATAGCTAAGGTCTTAACTCTTACTCTGGCCTAATAGCTTAGGTCTTAGACTCGTACTATGGCCTAATGGTTAAGGTCTTAACTCTTACTCTGGCCTAATAGCTAAGGTCTTAGAATCGTACTCTGGCATAATAGCTAAGGTCTTAGACTCGTACTCTGGCCTACTGGTTAAGGTCTTAACTCTTACTCTGGCCTAATAGCTAAAGTCTTAACTCTTACTCTGGCCTAATAGCTAAAGTCTTAGACTTTTACTATGGCCTAATGGTTAAGGTCTTAACTCTTACTCTGTCCTACTGGTTAAGGTCTTAACTCTTACTCTGGCCTAATAGCTAAGGTCTTAGACTCATACTCTGGCCTAATGGTTAAGGTCTTAACTCTTACTCTGGCCTACTGGTTAAGGTCTTAACTCTTACTCTGGCCTAATAGCTAAGGTCTTAGACTCGTACTCCGGCTTAATGGTTAAGGTCTTAACTCTTACTCTGGCCTACTGGTTAAAGTCTTATCTCTTACTCTGGCCTAATAGCTAAGGCCTTAGACTCGTACTCTGGCCTAAAGGTTAAGGTATAACTCTTACTCTGGCCTAATAGCTAAGGTCTTAACTCTTACTCTGGCCTAATAGCTAAGGTCTTAACTCTTACTCTGGCCTAATAGCTAAGGCCTTAGACTCGTACTCTGGCCTAAAGGTTAAGGTCTTAACTCTTAATCTGGCGTAATAGCTAAGGTCTTAACTCTTACTCTGGCCTAATAGCTAAGGTCTTATACTCGTACTCTGGCATAATGGTTAAGGTCTTAACTCTTACTCTGGCCTAATAGCTAAGGTCTTAAATTCATAGACTGGCCTAATGGTTAAGGTCTTAACTCTTACTCTGGCCTACAGGTAAAGGTCTTAACTCTTACTCTGGCCTACTGGTTAAGGTCTTAACTCTTACTCTGGCCTAATAGCTAAGGCCTTAGACTCGTACTCCGGCCTACTGGTTAAGGTCTTAACTCTTACTCTGGCCTAATAGCTAAGGTCTTAACTCTTACTCTGGCCTAATAGCTAAGGTCTTAGACTCGTACTATGGCCTAATGGTTAAGGTCTTAACTCTTACTCTGGCCTAATAGCTAAGGCCTTAGACTCGTACTCTGGCCTAAAGGTTAAGGTATAACTCTTACTCTGGCCTAATAGCTAAGGTCTTAACTCTTACTCTGGCCTAATAGCTAAGGCCTTAGACTTGTACTCTGGCCTAAAGGTTAAGGTCTTAACTCTTACTCTGGCCTAATAGCTAAGGTCTTAACTCTTACTCTGGCCTAATAGCTAAGGTCTTAGACTCGTACTCTGGCCTAATGGTTAAGGTCTTAACTCTTACTCTGGCCTAATAGCTAAGGTCTTAAATTCATAGTCTGGCCTAATGGTTAAGGTCTTAACTCTTACTCTGGCCTAATAGCTAAGGTCTTAGACTCGTACTCTGGCCTGATAGCTAAGGTCTTAGACTCGTACTCTGGCCTAATGGTTAAGGTCTTAACTCTTACTCTGGCCTAATAGCTAAGGTCTTAGACTCGTACTCTGGCCTGATAGCTAAGGTCTTAGACTCGTACTCTGGCCTAATGGTTAAGGTCTTAACTCTTACTCTGGCCTAATAGCTAAGGTCTTAGACTCATACTCTGGCCTAATGGTTAAGGTCGTAACTCTTACTCTGGCCTACTGGTTAAGGTTTTAACCCTTACTCTGGCATAATAGCTAAGGTCTTAACTCTTACTCTGGCATAATAGCTAAGGTCTTAGACTCGTACTATGGCCTACAGGTTAAGGTCTTAACTCTTACTCTGGCCTAACAGCTAAGGTCTTATCTTTTAGTCTGGCCTAATAGCTAAGGTCTTAGACTCTTCCTCTGGCCTAATAGCTAAGGTTTTAACTCTTACTCTGGCCTACTAGCTAAGGTCTTATCTTTTAGTCTGCCCTAATAGCTAAGGTCTTAACTCTTACTCTGTCCTACTGGTTAAGGTCTTAACTCTTACTCTGGCCTAATAGCTAAGGTCTTAGACTCATACTCTGGCCTAATGGTTAAGGTCTTAACTCTTACTCTGGACTACTGGTTAAGGTCTTAACTCTTACTCTGGCCTAATAGCTAAGGTCTTAGACTCGTACTCTGGCTTAATGGTTAAGGTCTTAACTCTTACTCTGGCCTACTGGTTAAGGTCTTAACTCTTACTCTGGCCTAATAGCTAAGGCCTTAGACTCGTACTCTGGCCTAAAGGTTAAGGTATAACTCTTACTCTGGCCTAATAGCTAAGGTCTTAACTCTTACTCTGGCCTAATAGCTAAGGTCTTAACTCTTACTCTGGCCTAATAGCTAAGGCCTTAGACTCGTACTCTGGCCTAAAGGTTAAGGTCTTAACTCTTAATCTGGCCTAATAGCTAAGGTCTTAACTCTTACTCTGGCCTAATAGCTAAGGTCTTATACTCGTACTCTGGCATAATGGTTAAGGTCTTAACTCTTACTCTGGCCTAATAGCTAAGGTCTTAAATTCATAGTCTGGCCTAATGGTTAAGGTCTTAACTCTTACTCTGGCCTACAGGTAAAGGTCTTAACTCTTACTCTGGCCTACTGGTTAAGGTCTTAACTCTTACTCTGGCCTAATAGCTAAGGCCTTAGACTCGTACTCCGGCCTACTGGTTAAGGTCTTAACTCTTACTCTGGCCTAATAGCTAAGGTCTTAACTCTTACTCTGGCCTAATAGCTAAGGTCTTAACTCCTACTCTGGCCTAATAGCTAAGGTCTTAGACTCGTACTCTGGCCTAAAGGTTAAGGTATAACTCTTACTCTGGCCTAATAGCTAAGGTCTTAACTCTTACTCTGTCCTAATAGCTAAGGCCTTAGACTCGTACTCTGGCCTAAAGGTTAAGGTCTTAACTCTTACTCTGGCCTAATAGCTAAGGTCTTAACTCTTACTCTGGCCTAATAGCTAAGGTCTTAGACTCGTACTCTGGCCTAATGGTTAAGGTCTTAACTCTTACTCTGGCCTAATAGCTAAGGTCTTAAATTCATAGTCTGGCCTAATGGTTAAGGTCTTAACTCTTACTCTGGCCTAATAGCTAAGGTCTTAGACTCGTACTCTGGCCTGATAGCTAAGGTCTTAGACTCGTACTCTGGCCTAATGGTTAAGGTCTTAACTCTTACTCTGGCCTAATAGCTAAGGTCTTAGACTTGTACTCTGGCCTGATAGCTAAGGTCTTAGACTCGTACTCTGGCCTAATGGTTAAGGTCTTAACTCTTACTCTGGCCTAATAGCTAAGGTCTTAGACTCATACTCTGGCCTAATGGTTAAGGTCGTAACTCTTACTCTGGCCTACTGGTTAAGGTCTTAACCCTTACTCTGGCATAATAGCTAAGGTCTTAACTCTTACTCTGGCATAATAGCTAAGGTCTTATCTTTTAGTCTGGCCTAATAGCTAAGGTCTTAGACTCTTCCTCTGGCCTAATAGCTAAGGTTTTAACTCTTACTCTGGCCTACTAGCTAAGGTCTTATCTTTTAGTCTGCCCTAATAGCTAAGGTCTTAAATCTTACTCTGACCTAATGGTTAAGGTCTTAACACTTACTCTGGCCTACTAGCTAAGGTCTTAGACTCGTACTCTGGCCTAATGGTTAAGGTCTTAACTCTTACTCTGGCCTAATAGCTAAGGTCTTAACTCTTACTCTGGCCTAATGGTTAAGGTCTTAACTTTTACTCTGGCCTAATAGCTAAGGTCTTAGACTCTTACTCTGGCCTAATAGCTAAGGTTTTGACTCTTACTCTGACCTAATAGCGTAGGTCTTAGACTTGTACTCTGGCCTAATGGTTAAGGTCTTAACTCTTACTCTGGCCTAATAGCTAAGGTCTTAACTCTTAGTCTGGCCTAATATCTAAGGTCTTAGACTCGTACTCTGGCCTAATGGTTAAGGTCTTAATTCTTACTCTGGCCTAATAGCTAAGGTCTTAGACTCGTACTATGGCCTACTGGTTAAGGTCTTAACTCTTAGTCTGGCCTAATGGTTAAGGTCTTAACTCTTACTCTGGGCTAATAGCTAAGGTCTTAGACTCTTACTCTGGCCTAATAGCTAAGGTCTTAACTCTTACTCTGGCCTAATAGCTAAGGTCTTAGACTCGTACTCTGGCCTAATGGTTAAGGTCTTAACTTTTACTCTGGCCTACTGGTTAAGGTCTTAACTCTTACTCTGGCCTACTGGTTAAGGTCTTAACTCTTACTCTGGCCTAATAGCTAAGGTCTTAGGCTCGTACTCTGGCCTAATGGTTAAGGTCTTAACTCTTACTCTGGCCTACTGGTTAAGGTCTTATCTTTTACTCTGGCCTGCTGGTTAAGGTCTTAACTCTTACTCTGGCCTAATAGCTAAGGTCTTAGACTTGTACTATGGCCTACAGGTTAAGGTCTTAACTCTTACTCTGGCCTTCTGGGTTAAGTCTTAACTCTTACTCTGGCCTAATAGCTAAGGTCTTAGACTCGTACTATGGCCTAATGGTAAAGGTCTTAACTCTTACTCTGGCCTAATAGCTAAGGTCTTAACTTTTAGTCTGGCCTAATAGCTAAGGTCTTAGACTCGTACTCTGGCCTAATGGTTAAGGTCTTAACTCTTAGTCTGGCCTAATAGCTAAGGTCTTAGACTTGTACTCTGGCCTACTGGTTAAGGTCTTAACTCTTACTCTGGTCTAATAGCTATGGTCTTAACCCTTACTCTGGCCTAATAGCTAAGGCCTTAGACTTGTACTATGGCCTAATGGTTAAGGTCTTAACTCTTACTCTGGCCTAATAGCTAAGGTCTTAACTCTTACTCTGGCCTAATAGCTAAGGTCTTAGACTCGTACTCTGCCCTAATGGTTAAGGTCTTAACTCTTACTCTGGCCTAATAGCTAAGGTCTTAGACTCGTGCTCTGGCCTAATGATTAAGGTTTTAACTCTTACTCTGCCCTACTGGTTAAGGTCTTAACTCTTACTCTGGCCTAATAGCTAAGGTCTTAGACTCTTACTCTGGCCTAATGGTTAAGGTCTTAACTCTTACTCTGGCCTAATAGCTAAGGTCTTAGAATCGTACTCTGGCCTAAAGGTTAAGGTCTTAACTCTTACTCTGGCCTAATAGCTAAGGTCTTAATTCTTACTCTGGCCTATTAGCTAAGGTCTTAGACTCGTACTCTGGCCTAATGGTTAAGGTCTTAACTCTTACTCTGGCCTAATAGCTAAGGTCTTAACTCTTACTCTGGCCTAATAGCTAAGGTCTTTGACTCATACTCTGGCCTAATGGTTAAGGTCTTAACTCTTACTCTGGCCTAATAGCTAAGTTCTTAGACTCATACTCTGGCCTAATAGCTAAGGTCTTAGACTCGTACTCTGGCCTAATGGTTAAGGTCTTATCTCTTACTCTGGCCTACAGGGAAAGGTCTTAACTCTTACTCTGGCCTACTGGTTAAGGTCTTAACTCTTACTCTGGCCTAATAGCTAAGGTCTTAGACTCGTACTCCGGCCTACTGGTTAAGGTCATAACTCTTAGTCTGGCCTTATGGTTAAGGTCTTAACTCTTACTCTGGGCTAATAGCTAAGGTCTTAGACTCTTACTCTGGCCTAATAGCTAAGGTCTTAACTCTTACTCTGGCCTAATAGCTAAGGTCTTAGACTCGTACTCTGGCCTAATGGTTAAGGTCTTAACTTTTACTCTGGCCTACTGGTTAAGGTCTTAACTCTTACTCTGGCCTACTGGTTAAGGTCTTAAGTCTTACTCTGGCCTAATAGCTAAGGTCTTAGGCTCGTACTCTGGCCTAATGGTTAAGGTCTTAACTCTTACTCTGGCCTACTGGTTAAGGTCTTAACTTTTACTCTGGCCTGCTGGTTAAGGTCTTAACTCTTACTCTGGCCTAATAGCTAAGGTCTTAGACTTGTACTATGACCTACAGGTTAAGGTCTTAACTCTTACTCTGGCCTACTGGTTTAAGTCTTAACTCTTACTCTGGCCTAATAGCTAAGGTCTTAACTTTTAGTCTGGCCTAATAGCTAAGGTCTTAGACTCGAACTCTGGCCTAATGGTTAAGGTCTTAACTCTTAGTCTGGCCTAATAGCTACGGTCTTAGACTTGTACTCTGGCCTACTGGTTTAAGTCTTAACTCTTACTCTGGCCTAATAGCTAAGGTCTTAGACTCGTACTATGGTCTAATGGTTAAGGTCTTAACTCTTACTCTGGCCTAATAGCTAAGGTCTTAACTCTTACTCTGGCCTAATAGCTAAGGTCTTAGACTCGTACTTTGCCCTAATGGTTAAGGTCTTAACTCTTACTCTGGCCTAATAGCTAAGGTCTTAGACTCGTGCTCTGACCTAATGATTAAGGTTTTAACTCTAACTCTGCCCTACTGGTTAAGGTCTGACTCTTAACTCTTACTCTGGCCTAATAGCTAAGGTCTTAGACTCGTACTCTGGCCTAATGGTTAAGGTCCTAACTCTTACTCTGGCCTAATAGCTAAGGTCTTAGAATCGTACTCTGGCCTAAAGGTTAAGGTCTTAACTCTTACTCTGGCCTAATAGCTAAGGTCTTAATTCTACTCTGGCCTAATAGCTAAGGTCTTAGACTCGTACTCCGGCCTAATGGTTAAGGTCTTAACTCTTACTCTGGCCTAATAGCTAAGGTCTTAACTCTTACTCTGGCCTAATAGCTAAGGTCTTTGACTCATACTCTGGCCTAATGGTTAAGGTCTTAACTCTTACTCTGGCCTAATAGCTAAGGTCTTAGACTCATACTCTGGCCTAATAGCTAAGGTCTTAGACTCGTACTCTGGCCTAATGGTTAAGGTCTTAACTCTTACTCTGGCCTACAGGTACAGGTCTTAACTCTTACTCTGGCCTACTGGTTAAGGTCTTAACTCTTACTCTGGCCTAATAGCTAAGGTCTTAGACGCGTACTCCGGCCTACTGGTTAAGGTCTTAACTCTTACTCTGGCCTACAGGTAAAGGTCCTAACTCTTACTCTGGCCTAATGGTTAATGTCTTAACTCGTACTCTGGCCTAATAGTTAAGATCTTAACTCTTACTCTGGCCTACTGGTTAAGGTCTTAACACGTACTCTGAACTAATAGCTAAGGTCTTAGACTCGTACTCTGGCTTAATGGTTAAGGTCTTAACTCTAACTCTGGCCTAATAGCTAAGGTCTTAGACTCATACTCTGGCCTAATGGTTAAGGTCTTAACACTTACTGTGGCCTAATAGCTAAGGTCTTAACTCTTACTCTGGCCTAATTGCTAAGGCCTTAGACTCGTACTCTGGCCTAAAGGCTAAGGTCCTAACTCTTACTCTGGCCTAATAGCTAAGGTCTTAACTCTTACTCTGGCCTAATAGCTAAGGTCTTATACTCGTACTCTGGCCTAATGGTTAATTTCTTAACTCTTACTCTGGCCTACTGGTTAAGGTCTTAACTCTTACTCTGGCCTGCTGGTTAAGGTCTTAACACTTACTCTGGCCTAATAGCTAAGGTCTTATACTAGTACTATGGCCGACAGGTTAAGGTCTTAACTCTTACTCTGGCCTACCGGTTAAGATCTTAACTCTTACTCTGGCCTAATAGCTAAGGTCTTAAACTCGTACTATGGCCTACAGGTTAAGGTCTTAACTCTTACTCTGGCCTACTGGTTAAGGTCTTAACTCTTACTCCGGCCTAATAGCTAAGGTCTTAGGCTCGTACTCCGGCCTACTGGTTAAGGTCTTAACTCTTACTCTGGCCTAATAGCTAAGGTCTTAACTCTTACTCTGGCCTAATAGCTAAGGTCTTAACTCTTACTCTGGCCTAATAGCTAGGGTCTTAACTTTTACTTTGGCCTAATAGCTAAGGTCTTAGACTCTTACTCTGGCCTAATGGTTAAGGTCTTAACTCTTACTCTGGCCTAATAGCTAAGGTCTTAGACTCGTACTCTGGCCTAATGGTTAAGATCTTAACTCTTACTCTGGCCTACTGGTTAAGGTCTTAACACGTACTCTGAACTAATAGCTAAGGTCTTAGACTCGTACTCTGGCTTAATGGTTAAGGTCTTAACTCTTACTCTGGCCTAATAGCTAAGGTCTTAGACTCATACTCTGGCCTAATGGTTAAGGTCTTAACACTTACTGTGGCCTAATAGCTAAGGTCTTAACTCTTACACTGGCCTAATAGCTAAGGCCTTAGACTCGTACTCTGGCCTAAAGGCTAAGGTCTTAACTCTTACTCTGGCCTAATAGCTAAGGTCTTAACTCTTACTCTGGCCTAATAGCTAAGGTCTTAGACTCGTACTCTGGCCTAATGGTTAAGGTCTTAACTCTTACTCTGGGCTAATAGCTAAGGTCTTAGACTCGTACTCTGGCATAATAGCTAAGGTCTTAGACTCGTACTCTGGCCTACTGGTTAAGGTCTTAACTCTTACTCTGGCCTAATAGCTAAGGTCTTAACTCTTACTCTGGCCTAATAGCTAAAGTCTTAGACTTGTACTACGGCCTAATGGTTAAGGTCTTAACTGTTACTCTGTCCTACTGGTTAAGGTCTTAACTCTTACTCTGGCCTAATAGCTAAGGTCTTAGACTCATACTCTGGCCTAATGGTTAAGGTCTTAACTCTTACTCTGGCCTACTGGCTAAGGTCTTAACTCTTACTCTGGACTACTGGTTAAAGTCTTAACTCTTACTCTGGCCTAATAGCTAAGGTCTTAGACTCGTACTATGGCCTAATGGTTAAGGTCTTAACTCTTACTCTGGCCTAATAGCTAAGGTCTTAACTTTTACTCTGGCCTAATAGCTAAGGTCTTAGACTCATACTCTGGCCTAATGGTTAAGGTCTTAACTCTTACTCTGGCCTAATAGCTAAGGTCTTAGACTCGTACTATGGCCTACTGGTTAAGGTCTTAACTCTTAGTCTGGCCTAATGGTTAAGGTCTTAACTCTTACTCTGGGCTAATAGCTAAGGTCTTAGACTCTTACTCTGGCCTAATAGCTAAGGTCTTAACTCTTACTCTGGCCTAATAGCTAAGGTCTTAGACACGTACTCTGGCCTACTGGTTATGGTCTTAACACTTACTCTGAACTAATAGCTAAGGTCTTAGACTCGTACTCTGGCTTAATGGTTAAGGTCTTAACTCTTACTCTGGCCTAATAGCTAAGGTCTTAGACTCGTACTCTGGCCTAATGGTTAAGGTCTTAACACTTACTGTGGCCTAATAGCTAAGGTCTTAACTCTTACTCTGGCCTAATAGCTAAGACCTTAGACTCGTACTCTTGACTAAAGGTTAAGGTCTTAACTCTTACTCTGGCCTAATAGCTAAGGTCTTAACTCTTACTCTGGCCTAATAGCTTAGGTCTTAGACTCGTACTATGGCCTAATGGTTAAGGTCTTAACTCTTACTCTGGCCTAATAGCTAAGGTCTTAGAATCGTACTCTGGCATAATAGCTAAGGTCTTAGACTCGTACTCTGGCCTACTGGTTAAGGTCTTAACTCTTACTCTGGCCTAATAGCTAAAGTCTTAACTCTTACTCTGGCCTAATAGCTAAAGTCTTAGACTTTTACTATGGCCTAATGGTTAAGGTCTTAACTCTTACTCTGTCCTACTGGTTAAGGTCTTAACTCTTACTCTGGCCTAATAGCTAAGGTCTTAGACTCATACTCTGGCCTAATGGTTAAGGTCTTAACTCTTACTCTGGCCTACTGGTTAAGGTCTTAACTCTTACTCTGGCCTAATAGCTAAGGTCTTAGACTCGTACTCTGGCTTAATGGTTAAGGTCTTAACTCTTACTCTGGCCTACTGGTTAAAGTCTTATCTCTTACTCTGGCCTAATAGCTAAGGCCTTAGACTCGTACTCTGGCCTAAAGGTTAAGGTATAACTCTTACTCTGGCCTAATAGCTAAGGTCTTAACTCTTACTCTGGCCTAATAGCTAAGGTCTTAACTCTTACTCTGGCCTAATAGCTAAGGCCTTAGACTCGTACTCTGGCCTAAAGGTTAAGGTCTTAACTCTTAATCTGGCGTAATAGCTAAGGTCTTAACTCTTACTCTGGCCTAATAGCTAAGGTCTTATACTCGTACTCTGGCATAATGGTTAAGGTCTTAACTCTTACTCTGGCCTAATAGCTAAGGTCTTAAATTCATAGACTGGCCTAATGGTTAAGGTCTTAACTCTTACTCTGGCCTACAGGTAAAGGTCTTAACTCTTACTCTGGCCTACTGGTTAAGGTCTTAACTCTTACTCTGGCCTAATAGCTAAGGCCTTAGACTCGTACTCCGGCCTACTGGTTAAGGTCTTAACTCTTACTCTGGCCTAATAGCTAAGGTCTTAACTCTTACTCTGGCCTAATAGCTAAGGTCTTAGACTCGTACTATGGCCTAATGGTTAAGGTCTTAACTCTTACTCTGGCCTAATAGCTAAGGCCTTAGACTCGTACTCTGGCCTAAAGGTTAAGGTATAACTCTTACTCTGGCCTAATAGCTAAGGTCTTAACTCTTACTCTGGCCTAATAGCTAAGGCCTTAGACTTGTACTCTGGCCTAAAGGTTAAGGTCTTAACTCTTACTCTGGCCTAATAGCTAAGGTCTTAACTCTTACTCTGGCCTAATAGCTAAGGTCTTAGACTCGTACTCTGGCCTAATGGTTAAGGTCTTAACTCTTACTCTGGCCTAATAGCTAAGGTCTTAAATTCATAGTCTGGCCTAATGGTTAAGGTCTTAACTCTTACTCTGGCCTAATAGCTAAGGTCTTAGACTCGTACTCTGGCCTGATAGCTAAGGTCTTAGACTCGTACTCTGGCCTAATGGTTAAGGTCTTAACTCTTACTCTGGCCTAATAGCTAAGGTCTTAGACTCGTACTCTGGCCTGATAGCTAAGGTCTTAGACTCGTACTCTGGCCTAATGGTTAAGGTCTTAACTCTTACTCTGGCCTAATAGCTAAGGTCTTAGACTCATACTCTGGCCTAATGGTTAAGGTCGTAACTCTTACTCTGGCCTACTGGTTAAGGTTTTAACCCTTACTCTGGCATAATAGCTAAGGTCTTAACTCTTACTCTGGCATAATAGCTAAGGTCTTAGACTCGTACTATGGCCTACAGGTTAAGGTCTTAACTCTTACTCTGGCCTAACAGCTAAGGTCTTATCTTTTAGTCTGGCCTAATAGCTAAGGTCTTAGACTCTTCCTCTGGCCTAATAGCTAAGGTTTTAACTCTTACTCTGGCCTACTAGCTAAGGTCTTATCTTTTAGTCTGCCCTAATAGCTAAGGTCTTAACTCTTACTCTGTCCTACTGGTTAAGGTCTTAACTCTTACTCTGGCCTAATAGCTAAGGTCTTAGACTCATACTCTGGCCTAATGGTTAAGGTCTTAACTCTTACTCTGGACTACTGGTTAAGGTCTTAACTCTTACTCTGGCCTAATAGCTAAGGTCTTAGACTCGTACTCTGGCTTAATGGTTAAGGTCTTAACTCTTACTCTGGCCTACTGGTTAAGGTCTTAACTCTTACTCTGGCCTAATAGCTAAGGCCTTAGACTCGTACTCTGGCCTAAAGGTTAAGGTATAACTCTTACTCTGGCCTAATAGCTAAGGTCTTAACTCTTACTCTGGCCTAATAGCTAAGGTCTTAACTCTTACTCTGGCCTAATAGCTAAGGCCTTAGACTCGTACTCTGGCCTAAAGGTTAAGGTCTTAACTCTTAATCTGGCCTAATAGCTAAGGTCTTAACTCTTACTCTGGCCTAATAGCTAAGGTCTTATACTCGTACTCTGGCATAATGGTTAAGGTCTTAACTCTTACTCTGGCCTAATAGCTAAGGTCTTAAATTCATAGTCTGGCCTAATGGTTAAGGTCTTAACTCTTACTCTGGCCTACAGGTAAAGGTCTTAACTCTTACTCTGGCCTACTGGTTAAGGTCTTAACTCTTACTCTGGCCTAATAGCTAAGGCCTTAGACTCGTACTCCGGCCTACTGGTTAAGGTCTTAACTCTTACTCTGGCCTAATAGCTAAGGTCTTAACTCTTACTCTGGCCTAATAGCTAAGGTCTTAACTCCTACTCTGGCCTAATAGCTAAGGTCTTAGACTCGTACTCTGGCCTAAAGGTTAAGGTATAACTCTTACTCTGGCCTAATAGCTAAGGTCTTAACTCTTACTCTGTCCTAATAGCTAAGGCCTTAGACTCGTACTCTGGCCTAAAGGTTAAGGTCTTAACTCTTACTCTGGCCTAATAGCTAAGGTCTTAACTCTTACTCTGGCCTAATAGCTAAGGTCTTAGACTCGTACTCTGGCCTAATGGTTAAGGTCTTAACTCTTACTCTGGCCTAATAGCTAAGGTCTTAAATTCATAGTCTGGCCTAATGGTTAAGGTCTTAACTCTTACTCTGGCCTAATAGCTAAGGTCTTAGACTCGTACTCTGGCCTGATAGCTAAGGTCTTAGACTCGTACTCTGGCCTAATGGTTAAGGTCTTAACTCTTACTCTGGCCTAATAGCTAAGGTCTTAGACTTGTACTCTGGCCTGATAGCTAAGGTCTTAGACTCGTACTCTGGCCTAATGGTTAAGGTCTTAACTCTTACTCTGGCCTAATAGCTAAGGTCTTAGACTCATACTCTGGCCTAATGGTTAAGGTCGTAACTCTTACTCTGGCCTACTGGTTAAGGTCTTAACCCTTACTCTGGCATAATAGCTAAGGTCTTAACTCTTACTCTGGCATAATAGCTAAGGTCTTATCTTTTAGTCTGGCCTAATAGCTAAGGTCTTAGACTCTTCCTCTGGCCTAATAGCTAAGGTTTTAACTCTTACTCTGGCCTACTAGCTAAGGTCTTATCTTTTAGTCTGCCCTAATAGCTAAGGTCTTAAATCTTACTCTGACCTAATGGTTAAGGTCTTAACACTTACTCTGGCCTACTAGCTAAGGTCTTAGACTCGTACTCTGGCCTAATGGTTAAGGTCTTAACTCTTACTCTGGCCTAATAGCTAAGGTCTTAACTCTTACTCTGGCCTAATGGTTAAGGGCTTAACTTTTACTCTGGCCTAATAGCTAAGGTCTTAGACTCTTACTCTGGCCTAATAGCTAAGGTTTTGACTCTTACTCTGACCTAATAGCGTAGGTCTTAGACTTGTACTCTGGCCTAATGGTTAAGGTCTTAACTCTTACTCTGGCCTAATAGCTAAGGTCTTAACTCTTAGTCTGGCCTAATATCTAAGGTCTTAGACTCGTACTCTGGCCTAATGGTTAAGGTCTTAATTCTTACTCTGGCCTAATAGCTAAGGTCTTAGACTCATACTATGGCCTACTGGTTAAGGTCTTAACTCTTAGTCTGGCCTAATGGTTAAGGTCTTAACTCTTACTCTGGGCTAATAGCTAAGGTCTTAGACTCTTACTCTGGCCTAATAGCTAAGGTCTTAACTCTTACTCTGGCCTAATAGCTAAGGTCTTAGACTCGTACTCTGGCCTAATGGTTAAGGTCTTAACTTTTACTCTGGCCTACTGGTTAAGGTCTTAACTCTTACTCTGGCCTACTGGTTAAGGTCTTAACTCTTACTCTGGCCTAATAGCTAAGGTCTTAGGCTCGTACTCTGGCCTAATGGTTAAGGTCTTAACTCTTACTCTGGCCTACTGGTTAAGGTCTTATCTTTTACTCTGGCCTGCTGGTTAAGGTCTTAACTCTTACTCTGGCCTAATAGCTAAGGTCTTAGACTTGTACTATGGCCTACAGGTTAAGGTCTTAACTCTTACTCTGGCCTTCTGGGTTAAGTCTTAACTCTTACTCTGGCCTAATAGCTAAGGTCTTAGACTCGTACTATGGCCTAATGGTAAAGGTCTTAACTCTTACTCTGGCCTAATAGCTAAGGTCTTAACTTTTAGTCTGGCCTAATAGCTAAGGTCTTAGACTCGTACTCTGGCCTAATGGTTAAGGTCTTAACTCTTAGTCTGGCCTAATAGCTAAGGTCTTAGACTTGTACTCTGGCCTACTGGTTAAGGTCTTAACTCTTACTCTGGTCTAATAGCTATGGTCTTAACCCTTACTCTGGCCTAATAGCTAAGGCCTTAGACTTGTACTATGGCCTAATGGTTAAGGTCTTAACTCTTACTCTGGCCTAATAGCTAAGGTCTTAACTCTTACTCTGGCCTAATAGCTAAGGTCTTAGACTCGTACTCTGCCCTAATGGTTAAGGTCTTAACTCTTACTCTGGCCTAATAGCTAAGGTCTTAGACTCGTGCTCTGGCCTAATGATTAAGGTTTTAACTCTTACTCTGCCCTACTGGTTAAGGTCTTAACTCTTACTCTGGCCTAATAGCTAAGGTCTTAGACTCTTACTCTGGCCTAATGGTTAAGGTCTTAACTCTTACTCTGGCCTAATAGCTAAGGTCTTAGAATCGTACTCTGGCCTAAAGGTTAAGGTCTTAACTCTTACTCTGGCCTAATAGCTAAGGTCTTAATTCTTACTCTGGCCTATTAGCTAAGGTCTTAGACTCGTACTCTGGCCTAATGGTTAAGGTCTTAACTCTTACTCTGGCCTAATAGCTAAGGTCTTAACTCTTACTCTGGCCTAATAGCTAAGGTCTTTGACTCATACTCTGGCCTAATGGTTAAGGTCTTAACTCTTACTCTGGCCTAATAGCTAAGTTCTTAGACTCATACTCTGGCCTAATAGCTAAGGTCTTAGACTCGTACTCTGGCCTAATGGTTAAGGTCTTATCTCTTACTCTGGCCTACAGGGAAAGGTCTTAACTCTTACTCTGGCCTACTGGTTAAGGTCTTAACTCTTACTCTGGCCTAATAGCTAAGGTCTTAGACTCGTACTCCGGCCTACTGGTTAAGGTCATAACTCTTAGTCTGGCCTTATGGTTAAGGTCTTAACTCTTACTCTGGGCTAATAGCTAAGGTCTTAGACTCTTACTCTGGCCTAATAGCTAAGGTCTTAACTCTTACTCTGGCCTAATAGCTAAGGTCTTAGACTCGTACTCTGGCCTAATGGTTAAGGTCTTAACTTTTACTCTGGCCTACTGGTTAAGGTCTTAACTCTAACTCTGGCCTACTGGTTAAGGTCTTAAGTCTTACTCTGGCCTAATAGCTAAGGTCTTAGGCTCGTACTCTGGCCTAATGGTTAAGGTCTTAACTCTTACTCTGGCCTACTGGTTAAGGTCTTAACTTTTACTCTGGCCTGCTGGTTAAGGTCTTAACTCTTACTCTGGCCTAATAGCTAAGGTCTTAGACTTGTACTATGACCTACAGGTTAAGGTCTTAACTCTTACTCTGGCCTACTGGTTTAAGTCTTAACTCTTACTCTGGCCTAATAGCTAAGGTCTTAACTTTTAGTCTGGCCTAATAGCTAAGGTCTTAGACTCGAACTCTGGCCTAATGGTTAAGGTCTTAACTCTTAGTCTGGCCTAATAGCTACGGTCTTAGACTTGTACTCTGGCCTACTGGTTTAAGTCTTAACTCTTACTCTGGCCTAATAGCTAAGGTCTTAGACTCGTACTATGGTCTAATGGTTAAGGTCTTAACTCTTACTCTGGCCTAATAGCTAAGGTCTTAACTCTTACTCTGGCCTAATAGCTAAGGTCTTAGACTCGTACTTTGCCCTAATGGTTAAGGTCTTAACTCTTACTCTGGCCTAATAGCTAAGGTCTTAGACTCGTGCTCTGACCTAATGATTAAGGTTTTAACTCTAACTCTGCCCTACTGGTTAAGGTCTGACTCTTAACTCTTACTCTGGCCTAATAGCTAAGGTCTTAGACTCGTACTCTGGCCTAATGGTTAAGGTCCTAACTCTTACTCTGGCCTAATAGCTAAGGTCTTAGAATCGTACTCTGGCCTAAAGGTTAAGGTCTTAACTCTTACTCTGGCCTAATAGCTAAGGTCTTAATTCTACTCTGGCCTAATAGCTAAGGTCTTAGACTCGTACTCCGGCCTAATGGTTAAGGTCTTAACTCTTACTCTGGCCTAATAGCTAAGGTCTTAACTCTTACTCTGGCCTAATAGCTAAGGTCTTTGACTCATACTCTGGCCTAATGGTTAAGGTCTTAACTCTTACTCTGGCCTAATAGCTAAGGTCTTAGACTCATACTCTGGCCTAATAGCTAAGGTCTTAGACTCGTACTCTGGCCTAATGGTTAAGGTCTTAACTCTTACTCTGGCCTACAGGTACAGGTCTTAACTCTTACTCTGGCCTACTGGTTAAGGTCTTAACTCTTACTCTGGCCTAATAGCTAAGGTCTTAGACGCGTACTCCGGCCTACTGGTTAAGGTCTTAACTCTTACTCTGGCCTACAGGTAAAGGTCCTAACTCTTACTCTGGCCTAATGGTTAATGTCTTAACTCGTACTCTGGCCTAATAGTTAAGATCTTAACTCTTACTCTGGCCTACTGGTTAAGGTCTTAACACGTACTCTGAACTAATAGCTAAGGTCTTAGACTCGTACTCTGGCTTAATGGTTAAGGTCTTAACTCTAACTCTGGCCTAATAGCTAAGGTCTTAGACTCATACTCTGGCCTAATGGTTAAGGTCTTAACACTTACTGTGGCCTAATAGCTAAGGTCTTAACTCTTACTCTGGCCTAATTGCTAAGGCCTTAGACTCGTACTCTGGCCTAAAGGCTAAGGTCCTAACTCTTACTCTGGCCTAATAGCTAAGGTCTTAACTCTTACTCTGGCCTAATAGCTAAGGTCTTATACTCGTACTCTGGCCTAATGGTTAATTTCTTAACTCTTACTCTGGCCTACTGGTTAAGGTCTTAACTCTTACTCTGGCCTGCTGGTTAAGGTCTTAACACTTACTCTGGCCTAATAGCTAAGGTCTTATACTAGTACTATGGCCGACAGGTTAAGGTCTTAACTCTTACTCTGGCCTACCGGTTAAGATCTTAACTCTTACTCTGGCCTAATAGCTAAGGTCTTAAACTCGTACTATGGCCTACAGGTTAAGGTCTTAACTCTTACTCTGGCCTACTGGTTAAGGTCTTAACTCTTACTCCGGCCTAATAGCTAAGGTCTTAGACTCGTACTCCGGCCTACTGGTTAAGGTCTTAACTCTTACTCTGGCCTAATAGCTAAGGTCTTAACTCTTACTCTGGCCTAATAGCTAAGGTCTTAACTCTTACTCTGGCCTAATAGCTAGGGTCTTAACTTTTACTTTGGCCTAATAGCTAAGGTCTTAGACTCTTACTCTGGCCTAATGGTTAAGGTCTTAACTCTTACTCTGGCCTAATAGCTAAGGTCTTAGACTCGTACTCTGGCCTAATGGTTAAGATCTTAACTCTTACTCTGGCCTACTGGTTAAGGTCTTAACACGTACTCTGAACTAATAGCTAAGGTCTTAGACTCGTACTCTGGCTTAATGGTTAAGGTCTTAACTCTTACTCTGGCCTAATAGCTAAGGTCTTAGACTCATACTCTGGCCTAATGGTTAAGGTCTTAACACTTACTGTGGCCTAATAGCTAAGGTCTTAACTCTTACACTGGCCTAATAGCTAAGGCCTTAGACTCGTACTCTGGCCTAAAGGCTAAGGTCTTAACTCTTACTCTGGCCTAATAGCTAAGGTCTTAACTCTTACTCTGGCCTAATAGCTAAGGTCTTAGACTCGTACTCTGGCCTAATGGTTAAGGTCTTAACTCTTACTCTGGGCTAATAGCTAAGGTCTTAGACTCGTACTCTGGCATAATAGCTAAGGTCTTAGACTCGTACTCTGGCCTACTGGTTAAGGTCTTAACTCTTACTCTGGCCTAATAGCTAAGGTCTTAACTCTTACTCTGGCCTAATAGCTAAAGTCTTAGACTTGTACTACGGCCTAATGGTTAAGGTCTTAACTGTTACTCTGTCCTACTGGTTAAGGTCTTAACTCTTACTCTGGCCTAATAGCTAAGGTCTTAGACTCATACTCTGGCCTAATGGTTAAGGTCTTAACTCTTACTCTGGCCTACTGGCTAAGGTCTTAACTCTTACTCTGGACTACTGGTTAAAGTCTTAACTCTTACTCTGGCCTAATAGCTAAGGTCTTAGACTCGTACTATGGCCTAATGGTTAAGGTCTTAACTCTTACTCTGGCCTAATAGCTAAGGTCTTAACTTTTACTCTGGCCTAATAGCTAAGGTCTTAGACTCATACTCTGGCCTAATGGTTAAGGTCTTAACTCTTACTCTGGCCTAATAGCTAAGGTCTTAGACTCGTACTATGGCCTACTGGTTAAGGTCTTAACTCTTAGTCTGGCCTAATGGTTAAGGTCTTAACTCTTACTCTGGGCTAATAGCTAAGGTCTTAGACTCTTACTCTGGCCTAATAGCTAAGGTCTTAACTCTTACTCTGGCCTAATAGCTAAGGTCTTAGACACGTACTCTGGCCTACTGGTTATGGTCTTAACACTTACTCTGAACTAATAGCTAAGGTCTTAGACTCGTACTCTGGCTTAATGGTTAAGGTCTTAACTCTTACTCTGGCCTAATAGCTAAGGTCTTAGACTCGTACTCTGGCCTAATGGTTAAGGTCTTAACACTTACTGTGGCCTAATAGCTAAGGTCTTAACTCTTACTCTGGCCTAATAGCTAAGACCTTAGACTCGTACTCTTGACTAAAGGTTAAGGTCTTAACTCTTACTCTGGCCTAATAGCTAAGGTCTTAACTCTTACTCTGGCCTAATAGCTTAGGTCTTAGACTCGTACTATGGCCTAATGGTTAAGGTCTTAACTCTTACTCTGGCCTAATAGCTAAGGTCTTAGAATCGTACTCTGGCATAATAGCTAAGGTCTTAGACTCGTACTCTGGCCTACTGGTTAACGTCTTAACTCTTACTCTGGCCTAATAGCTAAAGTCTTAACTCTTACTCTGGCCTAATAGCTAAAGTCTTAGACTTTTACTATGGCCTAATGGTTAAGGTCTTAACTCTTACTCTGTCCTACTGGTTAAGGTCTTAACTCTTACTCTGGCCTAATAGCTAAGGTCTTAGACTCATACTCTGGCCTAATGGTTAAGGTCTTAACTCTTACTCTGGCCTACTGGTTAAGGTCTTAACTCTTACTCTGGCCTAATAGCTAAGGTCTTAGACTCGTACTCTGGCTTAATGGTTAAGGTCTTAACTCTTACTCTGGCCTACTGGTTAAAGTCTTATCTCTTACTCTGGCCTAATAGCTAAGGCCTTAGACTCGTACTCTGGCCTAAAGGTTAAGGTATAACTCTTACTCTGGCCTAATAGCTAAGGTCTTAACTCTTACTCTGGCCTAATAGCTAAGGTCTTAACTCTTACTCTGGCCTAATAGCTAAGGCCTTAGACTCGTACTCTGGCCTAAAGGTTAAGGTCTTAACTCTTAATCTGGCGTAATAGCTAAGGTCTTAACTCTTACTCTGGCCTAATAGCTAAGGTCTTATACTCGTACTCTGGCATAATGGTTAAGGTCTTAACTCTTACTCTGGCCTAATAGCTAAGGTCTTAAATTCATAGACTGGCCTAATGGTTAAGGTCTTAACTCTTACTCTGGCCTACAGGTAAAGGTCTTAACTCTTACTCTGGCCTACTGGTTAAGGTCTTAACTCTTACTCTGGCCTAATAGCTAAGGCCTTAGACTCGTACTCCGGCCTACTGGTTAAGGTCCTAACTCTTACTCTGGCCTAATAGCTAAGGTCTTAACTCTTACTCTGGCCTAATAGCTAAGGTCTTAGACTCGTACTATGGCCTAATGGTTAAGGTCTTAACTCTTACTCTGGCCTAATAGCTAAGGCCTTAGACTCGTACTCTGGCCTAAAGGTTAAGGTATAACTCTTACTCTGGCCTAATAGCTAAGGTCTTAACTCTTACTCTGGCCTAATAGCTAAGGCCTTAGACTTGTACTCTGGCCTAAAGGTTAAGGTCTTAACTCTTACTCTGGCCTAATAGCTAAGGTCTTAACTCTTACTCTGGCCTAATAGCTAAGGTCTTAGACTCGTACTCTGGCCTAATGGTTAAGGTCTTAACTCTTACTCTGGCCTAATAGCTAAGGTCTTAAATTCATAGTCTGGCCTAATGGTTAAGGTCTTAACTCTTACTCTGGCCTAATAGCTAAGGTCTTAGACTCGTACTCTGGCCTGATAGCTAAGGTCTTAGACTCGTACTCTGGCCTAATGGTTAAGGTCTTAACTCTTACTCTGGCCTAATAGCTAAGGTCTTAGACTCGTACTCTGGCCTGATAGCTAAGGTCTTAGACTCGTACTCTGGCCTAATGGTTAAGGTCTTAACTCTTACTCTGGCCTAATAGCTAAGGTCTTAGACTCATACTCTGGCCTAATGGTTAAGGTCGTAACTCTTACTCTGGCCTACTGGTTAAGGTTTTAACCCTTACTCTGGCATAATAGCTAAGGTCTTAACTCTTACTCTGGCATAATAGCTAAGGTCTTAGACTCGTACTATGGCCTACAGGTTAAGGTCTTAACTCTTACTCTGGCCTAACAGCTAAGGTCTTATCTTTTAGTCTGGCCTAATAGCTAAGGTCTTAGACTCTTCCTCTGGCCTAATAGCTAAGGTTTTAACTCTTACTCTGGCCTACTAGCTAAGGTCTTATCTTTTAGTCTGCCCTAATAGCTAAGGTCTTAACTCTTACTCTGTCCTACTGGTTAAGGTCTTAACTCTTACTCTGGCCTAATACCTAAGGTCTTAGACTCATACTCTGGCCTAATGGTTAAGGTCTTAACTCTTACTCTGGACTACTGGTTAAGGTCTTAACTCTTACTCTGGCCTAATAGCTAAGGTCTTAGACTCGTACTCTGGCTTAATGGTTAAGGTCTTAACTCTTACTCTGGCCTACTGGTTAAGGTCTTAACTCTTACTCTGGCCTAATAGCTAAGGCCTTAGACTCGTACTCTGGCCTAAAGGTTAAGGTATAACTCTTACTCTGGCCTAATAGCTAAGGTCTTAACTATTACTCTGGCCTAATAGCTAAGGTCTTAACTCTTACTCTGGCCTAATAGCTAAGGCCTTAGACTCGTACTCTGGCCTAAAGGTTAAGGTCTTAACTCTTAATCTGGCCTAATAGCTAAGGTCTTAACTCTTACTCTGGCCTAATAGCTAAGGTCTTATACTCGTACTCTGGCATAATGGTTAAGGTCTTAACTCTTACTCTGGCCTAATAGCTAAGGTCTTAAATTCATAGTCTGGCCTAATGGTTAAGGTCTTAACTCTTACTCTGGCCTACAGGTAAAGGTCTTAACTCTTACTCTGGCCTACTGGTTAAGGTCTTAACTCTTACTCTGGCCTAATAGCTAAGGCCTTAGACTCGTACTCCGGCCTACTGGTTAAGGTCTTAACTCTTACTCTGGCCTAATAGCTAAGGTCTTAACTCTTACTCTGGCCTAATAGCTAAGGTCTTAACTCCTACTCTGGCCTAATAGCTAAGGTCTTAGACTCGTACTCTGGCCTAAAGGTTAAGGTATAACTCTTACTCTGGCCTAATAGCTAAGGTCTTAACTCTTACTCTGTCCTAATAGCTAAGGCCTTAGACTCGTACTCTGGCCTAAAGGTTAAGGTCTTAACTCTTACTCTGGCCTAATAGCTAAGGTCTTAACTCTTACTCTGGCCTAATAGCTAAGGTCTTAGACTCGTACTCTGGCCTAATGGTTAAGGTCTTAACTCTTACTCTGGCCTAATAGCTAAGGTCTTAAATTCATAGTCTGGCCTAATGGTTAAGGTCTTAACTCTTACTCTGGCCTAATAGCTAAGGTCTTAGACTCGTACTCTGGCCTGATAGCTAAGGTCTTAGACTCGTACTCTGGCCTAATGGTTAAGGTCTTAACTCTTACTCTGGCCTAATAGCTAAGGTCTTAGACTTGTACTCTGGCCTGATAGCTAAGGTCTTAGACTCGTACTCTGGCCTAATGGTTAAGGTCTTAACTCTTACTCTGGCCTAATAGCTAAGGTCTTAGACTCATACTCTGGCCTAATGGTTAAGGTTGTAACTCTTACTCTGGCCTACTGGTTAAGGTCTTAACCCTTACTCTGGCATAATAGCTAAGGTCTTAACTCTTACTCTGGCATAATAGCTAAGGTCTTATCTTTTAGTCTGGCCTAATAGCTAAGGTCTTAGACTCTTCCTCTGGCCTAATAGCTAAGGTTTTAACTCTTACTCTGGCCTACTAGCTAAGGTCTTATCTTTTAGTCTGCCCTAATAGCTAAGGTCTTAAATCTTACTCTGACCTAATGGTTAAGGTCTTAACACTTACTCTGGCCTACTAGCTAAGGTCTTAGACTCGTACTCTGGCCTAATGGTTAAGGTCTTAACTCTTACTCTGGCCTAATAGCTAAGGTCTTAACTCTTACTCTGGCCTAATGGTTAAGGTCTTAACTTTTACTCTGGCCTAATAGCTAAGGTCTTAGACTCTTACTCTGGCCTAATAGCTAAGGTTTTGACTCTTACTCTGACCTAATAGCGTAGGTCTTAGACTTGTACTCTGGCCTAATGGTTAAGGTCTTAACTCTTACTCTGGCCTAATAGCTAAGGTCTTAACTCTTAGTCTGGCCTAATATCTAAGGTCTTAGACTCGTACTCTGGCCTAATGGTTAAGGTCTTAATTCTTACTCTGGCCTAATAGCTAAGGTCTTAGACTCGTACTATGGCCTACTGGTTAAGGTCTTAACTCTTAGTCTGGCCTAATGGTTAAGGTCTTAACTCTTACTCTGGGCTAATAGCTAAGGTCTTAGACTCTTACTCTGGCCTAATAGCTAAGGTCTTAACTCTTACTCTGGCCTAATAGCTAAGGTCTTAGACTCGTACTCTGGCCTAATGGTTAAGGTCTTAACTTTTACTCTGGCCTACTGGTTAAGGTCTTAACTCTTACTCTGGCCTACTGGTTAAGGTCTTAACTCTTACTCTGGCCTAATAGCTAAGGTCTTAGGCTCGTACTCTGGCCTAATGGTTAAGGTCTTAACTCTTACTCTGGCCTACTGGTTAAGGTCTTATCTTTTACTCTGGCCTGCTGGTTAAGGTCTTAACTCTTACTCTGGCCTAATAGCTAAGGTCTTAGACTTGTACTATGGCCTACAGGTTAAGGTCTTAACTCTTACTCTGGCCTTCTGGGTTAAGTCTTAACTCTTACTCTGGCCTAATAGCTAAGGTCTTAGACTCGTACTATGGCCTAATGGTAAAGGTCTTAACTCTTACTCTGGCCTAATAGCTAAGGTCTTAACTTTTAGTCTGGCCTAATAGCTAAGGTCTTAGACTCGTTCTCTGGCCTAATGGTTAAGGTCTTAACTCTTAGTCTGGCCTAATAGCTAAGGTCTTAGACTTGTACTCTGGCCTACTGGTTAAGGTCTTAACTCTTACTCTGGTCTAATAGCTATGGTCTTAACCCTTACTCTGGCCTAATAGCTAAGGCCTTAGACTTGTACTATGGCCTAATGGTTAAGGTCTTAACTCTTACTCTGGCCTAATAGCTAAGGTCTTAACTCTTACTCTAGCCTAATAGCTAAGGTCTTAGACTCGTACTCTGCCCTAATGGTTAAGGTCTTAACTCTTACTCTGGCCTAATAGCTAAGGTCTTAGACTCGTGCTCTGGCCTAATGATTAAGGTTTTAACTCTTACTCTGCCCTACTGGTTAAGGTCTTAACTCTTACTCTGGCCTAATAGCTAAGGTCTTAGACTCTTACTCTGGCCTAATGGTTAAGGTCTTAACTCTTACTCTGGCCTAATAGCTAAGGTCTTAGAATCGTACTCTGGCCTAAAGGTTAAGGTCTTAACTCTTACTCTGGCCTAATAGCTAAGGTCTTAATTCTTACTCTGGCCTATTAGCTAAGGTCTTAGACTCGTACTCTGGCCTAATGGTTAAGGTCTTAACTCTTACTCTGGCCTAATAGCTAAGGTCTTAACTCTTACTCTGGCCTAATAGCTAAGGTCTTTGACTCATACTCTGGCCTAATGGTTAAGGTCTTAACTCTTACTCTGGCCTAATAGCTAAGTTCTTAGACTCATACTCTGGCCTAATAGCTAAGGTCTTAGACTCGTACTCTGGCCTAATGGTTAAGGTCTTATCTCTTACTCTGGCCTACAGGGAAAGGTCTTAACTCTTACTCTGGCCTACTGGTTAAGGTCTTAACTCTTACTCTGGCCTAATAGCTAAGGTCTTAGACTCGTACTCCGGCCTACTGGTTAAGGTCATAACTCTTAGTCTGGCCTTATGGTTAAGGTCTTAACTCTTACTCTGGGCTAATAGCTAAGGTCTTAGACTCTTACTCTGGCCTAATAGCTAAGGTCTTAACTCTTACTCTGGCCTAATAGCTAAGGTCTTAGACTCGTACTCTGGCCTAATGGTTAAGGTCTTAACTTTTACTCTGGCCTACTGGTTAAGGTCTTAACTCTTACTCTGGCCTACTGGTTAAGGTCTTAAGTCTTACTCTGGCCTAATAGCTAAGGTCTTAGGCTCGTACTCTGGCCTAATGGTTAAGGTCTTAACTCTTACTCTGGCCTACTGGTTAAGGTCTTAACTTTTACTCTGGCCTGCTGGTTAAGGTCTTAACTCTTACTCTGGCCTAATAGCTAAGGTCTTAGACTTGTACTATGACCTACAGGTTAAGGTCTTAACTCTTACTCTGGCCTACTGGTTTAAGTCTTAACTCTTACTCTGGCCTAATAGCTAAGGTCTTAACTTTTAGTCTGGCCTAATAGCTAAGGTCTTAGACTCGAACTCTGGCCTAATGGTTAAGGTCTTAACTCTTAGTCTGGCCTAATAGCTACGGTCTTAGACTTGTACTCTGGCCTACTGGTTTAAGTCTTAACTCTTACTCTGGCCTAATAGCTAAGGTCTTAGACTCGTACTATGGTCTAATGGTTAAGGTCTTAACTCTTACTCTGGCCTAATAGCTAAGGTCTTAACTCTTACTCTGGCCTAATAGCTAAGGTCTTAGACTCGTACTTTGCCCTAATGGTTAAGGTCTTAACTCTTACTCTGGCCTAATAGCTAAGGTCTTAGACTCGTGCTCTGACCTAATGATTAAGGTTTTAACTCTAACTCTGCCCTACTGGTTAAGGTCTTAACTCTTACTCTGGCCTAATAGCTAAGGTCTTAGACTCGTACTCTGGCCTAATGGTTAAGGTCCTAACTCTTACTCTGGCCTAATAGCTAAGGTCTTAGAATCGTACTCTGGCCTAAAGGTTAAGGTCTTAACTCTTACTCTGGCCTAATAGCTAAGGTCTTAATTCTTACTCTGGCCTAATAGCTAAGGTCTTAGACTCGTACTCCGGCCTAATGGTTAAGGTCTTAACTCTTACTCTGGCCTAATAGCTAAGGTCTTAACTCTTACTCTGGCCTAATAGCTAAGGTCTTTGACTCATACTCTGGCCTAATGGTTAAGGTCTTAACTCTTACTCTGGCCTAATAGCTAAGGTCTTAGACTCATACTCTGGCCTAATAGCTAAGGTCTTAGACTCGTACTCTGGCCTAATGGTTAAGGTCTTAACTCTTACTCTGGCCTACAGGTACAGGTCTTAACTCTTACTCTGGCCTACTGGTTAAGGTCTTAACTCTTACTCTGGCCTAATAGCTAAGGTCTTAGACGCGTACTCCGGCCTACTGGTTAAGGTCTTAACTCTTACTCTGGCCTAATAGCTAAGGTCTTAACTCTTACTCTGGCCTAATAGCTAAGGTCTTAGACTTGTACTATGGCCTAATGGTTAAGGTCTTAACTCTTACTCTGGCCTAATAGCTAAGGCCTTAGACTCGTACTCTGGCCTAAAGGTTAAGGTATAACTCTTACTCTGGCCTAATAGCTAAGGTCTTAACTCTTACTCTGGCCTAATAGCTAAGGTCTTAAATTCATAGTCTGGCCTAATGGTTAAGGTCTTAACTCTTACTCTGGCCTAATAGCTAAGGTCTTAGACTCGTACTCTGGCCTGATAGCTAAGGTCTTAGACTCGTACTCTGGCCTAATGGTTAAGGTCTTAACTCTTACTCTGGCCTAATAGCTAAGGTCGTAGACTCGTACTCTGGCCTAATGGTTAAGGTCTTAACTCTTACTCTGGCCTAATAGCTAAGGTCTTAGACTCATACTCTGGCCTAATGGTTAAGGTCGTAACTCTTACTCTGGTCTACTGGTTAAGGTCTTAACCCTTACTCTGGCATAATAGCTAAGGTCTTAACTCTTACTCTGGCATAATAGCTAAGGTCTTATACTCGTACTATGGCCTACAGGTTAAGGTCTTAACTCTTACTCTGGCCTAATAGCTAAGGTCTTATCTTTTAGTCTGGCCTAATAGCTAAGGTCTTAGACTCTTACTCTGGCCTAATAGCTAAGGTTTTAACTCTTACTCTGGCCTACTAGCTAAGGTCTTATCTTTTAGTCTGGCCTAATAGCTAAGGTCTTAAATCTTACTCTGACCTAATGGTTAAGGTCTTAACTCTTACTCTGGCCTACTAGCTAAGGTCTTAGACTCGTACTCTGGCCTAATAGCTAAGGTCTTAACTCTTACTCTGGCCTAATGGTTAAGGTCTTAACTTTTACTCTGGCCTAATAGCTAAGGTCTTATACTCTTACTCTGGCCTAATAGCTAAGGTTTTAACTTTTACTCTGACCTAATAGCTTAGGTCTTAGACTTATACTCTGGCCTAATGGTTAAGGTCTTAACTCTTACTCTGGCCTAATAGCTAAGGTCTTAACTCTTAGTCTGGCCTAATAGCTAAGGTCTTAGACTCGTACTCTGGCCTCATGGTTAAGGTCTTAACTCTTACTCTGGCCTAATGGTTAAGGTCTTAACTCTTACTCTGGGCTAATAGCTAAGGTCTTAGACTCTTACTCTGGCCTAATAGCTAAGGTCTTAACTCTTACTCTGGCCTAATAGCTAAGGTCTTAGACTCGTACTCTGGCCTAATGGTTAAGGTCTTAACTTTTACTCTGGCCTACTGGTTAAGGTCTTAACTCTTACTCTGGCCTACTGGTTAAGGTCTTAACTCTTACTCTGGCCTAATAGCTAAGGTCTTAGGCTCGTACTCTGGCCTAATTGTTAAGGTCTTAACTCTTACTCTGGCCTACTGGTTAAGGTCTCAACTTTTACTCTGGCCTGCTGGTTAAGGTCTTAACTCTTACTCTGGCCTAATAGCTAAGGTCTTAGACTTGTACTATGGCCTACAGGTTAAGGTCTTAACTCTTACTCTGGCCTTCTGGTTTAAGTCTTAACTCTTACTCTGGGCTAATAGCTAAGGTCTTAGACTCGTACTATGGCCTAATGGTAAAGGTCTTAACTCTTACTCTGGCCTAATAGCTAAGGTCTTAACTTTTAGTCTGGCCTAATAGCTAAGGTCTTAGACTCATACTCTGGCCTAATGGTTAAGGTCTTAACTCTTACTCTGGCCTAATAGCTAAGGTCTTTGACTCGTACTCTGGTCTAATGGTTAAGGTCTTAAATCTTACTCTGGCCTAATAGCTAAGGTCTTAGACTCATACTCTGGCCTAATAGCTAAGGTCTTAGACTCGTACTCTGGCCTAATGGTTAAGGTCTTAACTCTTACTCTGGCCTACTGGTTAAGGTCTTAACTCTTACTCTGGCCTAATAGCTAAGGTCTTAGGCTCGTACTCTGGCCTAATTGTTAAGGTCTTAACTCTTACTCTGGCCTACTGGTTAAGGTCTCAACTTTTACTCTGGCCTGCTGGTTAAGGTCTTAACTCTTACTCTGGCCTAATAGCTAAGGTCTTAGACTTGTACTATGGCCTACAGGTTAAGGTCTTAACTCTTACTCTGGCCTTCTGGTTTAAGTCTTAACTCTTACTCTGGGCTAATAGCTAAGGTCTTAGACTCGTACTATGGCCTAATGGTAAAGGTCTTAACTCTTACTCTGGCCTAATAGCTAAGGTCTTAACTTTTAGTCTGGCCTAATTGCTAAGGTCTTAGACTCATACTCTGGCCTAATGGTTAAGGTCTTAACTCTTAGTCTGGCCTAATAGCTAAGGTCTTAGACTTGTACTCTGGCCTACTGGTTAAGGTCTTAACTCTTACTCTGGTCTAATAGCTATGGTCTTAACCCTTACTCTGGCCTAATAGCTAAGGTCTTAGACTCGTACTCTGCCCTAATGGTTAAGGTCTTAACTCTTACTCTGGCCTAATAGCTAAGGTCTTAGACTTGTGCTCTGGCCTAATGATTAAGGTTTTAACTCTTACTCTGCCCTACTGGTTAAGGTCTTAACTCTTACTCTGGCCTAATAGCTAAGGTCTTAGACTCATACTCTGGCCTAATGGTTAAGGTCTTAACTCTTACTCTGGCCTACTGGTTAAGGTCTTAACTCTTACTCTGGCCTAATAGCTAAGGTCTTAGACTCATACTCTGGCCTAATGGTTAAGGTCTTAACTCTTACTCTGGCCTACTGGTTAAGGTCTTAACTCTTACTCTGGCCTAATAGCTAAGGTCTTAACTCTTACTCTGGCCTAATAGCTAAGGTCTTAGACTAGTACGATGGCCTACAGGTTAAGGTCTTAACTCTTACTCTGTCCTAATAGCTAAGGTCTTAGACTCGTACTATGGCCTAATGGTTAAGGTCTTAACTCTTACTCTGGCCTAATAGCTAAGGTCTTAACTTTTACTCTGGCCTAATAGCTAAGGTCTTAGACTCGTACTCTGGCCTGATAGCTAAGGTCTTAGACTCGTACTCTGGCCTAATGGTTAAGGTCTTAACTCTTACTCTGGCCTAATAGCTAAGGTCGTAGACTCGTACTCTGGCCTAATGGTTAAGGTCTTAACTCTTACTCTGGCCTAATAGCTAAGGTCTTAGACTCATACTCTGGCCTAATGGTTAAGGTCGTAACTCTTACTCTGGCCTACTGGTTAAGGTCTTAACCCTTACTCTGGCATAATAGCTAAGGTCTTAACTCTTACTCTGGCATAATAGCTAAGGTCTTAGACTCGTACTATGGCCTACAGGTTAAGGTCTTAACTCTTACTCTGACCTAATGGTTAAGGTCTTAACTCTTACTCTGGCCTACTAGCTAAGGTCTTAGACTCGTAATCTGGCCTAATGGTTAAGGTCTTAACTCTTACTCTGGCCTAATAGCTAAGGTCTTAACTCTTACTCTGGCCTAATGGTTAAGGTCTTAACTTTTACTCTGGACTAATAGCTAAGGTCTTAGACTCTTACTCTGGCCTAATAGCTAAGGTTTTAACTCTTACTCTGACCTAATAGCTAAGGTCTTAGACTTGTACTCTGGCCTAATGGTTAAGGTCTTAACTCTTACTCTGGCCTAATAGCTAATGTCTTAACTCTTAGTCTGGCCTAATAGCTAAGGTCTCAGACTCGTACTCTGGCCTAATAGCTAAGGTCTTAGGCTCGTACTCTGGCCTAATGGTTAAGGTCTTAACTCTTACTCTGGCCTACTGGTTAAGGTCTTAAATTTTACTCTGGCCTGCTGGTTAAGGTCTTAACTCTTACTCTGGCCTAATAGCTAAGGTCTTAGACTTGTACTATGGCCTACAGGTTAAGGTCTTAACTCTTACTCTGGCCTTCTGGTTTAAGTCTTAACTCTTACTCTGGCCTAATAGCTAAGGTCTTAGATTCGTACTATGGCCTAATGGTAAAGGTCTTAACTCTTACTCTGACCTAATAGCTAAGGTCGTATCTTTTAGTCTGGCCTAATAGCTAAGGTCTTAGACTCGTACTCTGGCCTAATGGTTAAGGTCTTAACTCTTAGTCTGGCCTAATAGCTAAGGTCTTAGACTTGTACTCTGGCCTACTGGTTAAGGTCTTAACTCTTACTCTGGTCTAATAGCTATGGTCTTAACCCTTACTCTGGCCTAATAGCTAAGGTCTTAGACTCGTACTATGGCCTAATGGTTAAGGTCTTAACTCTTACTCTGGCCTAATAGCTAAGGTCTTAACTCTTACTCTGGCCTAATAGCTAAGGTCTTAGACTCGTACTCTGCCCTAATGGTTAAGGTCTTAACTCTTACTCTGGCCTAATAGCTAAGGTCTTAGACTCGTGCTCTGGCCTAATGATTAAGGTTTTAACTCTTACTCTGCCCTACTGGTTAAGCTCTTAACTCTTACTCTGGCCTAATAGCTAAAGTCTTAGACTCGTACTCTGGCCTAATGGTTAAGGTCTTAACTCTTACTCTGGCCTAATAGCTAAGGTCTTAGAATCGTACTCTGGCCTAAAGGTTAAGGTCTTAACTCTTACTCTGGCCTAATAGCTAAGGTCTTAATTCTTACTCTGGCGTAATAGCTAAGGTCTTAGACTCGTACTCTGGCCTAATGGTTAAGGTCTTAACTCTTACTCTGGCCTAATAGCTAAGGTCTTAACTCTTACTCTGGCCTAATAGCTAAGGTCTTTGACTCGTACTCTGGTCTAATGGTTAAGGTCTTAAATCTTACTCTGGCCTAATAGCTAAGGTCTTAGACTCATACTCTGGCCTAATAGCTAAGGTCTTAGACTCGTACTCTGGCCTAATGGTTAAGGTCTTAACTCTTACTCTGGCCTACAGGTAAAGGTCCTAACTCTTACTCTGGCCTACTGGTTAAGGTCTTAACTCTTACTCTGGCCTAATAGCTAAGGTCTTAGACTCATACTCCGGCCTACTGGTTAAGGTCTTAACTCTTACTCTGGCCTCATAGCTAAGGTCTTAACTCTTACTCTGGCCTAATAGCTAAGGTCCTAGACTCGTACTATGGCCTAATGGTTAAGGTCTTAACTCTTACTCTGGCCTAATAGCTAAGGTCTTAACTTTTACTTTGGCCTAATAGCTAAGGTCTAAGACTCTTACTCTGGCCTAATGGTTAAGGTCTTAACTCTTACTCTGGCCTAATAGCTAAGGTCTTAGACTCATACTCTGGCCTAATGGTTAAGGTCTTAACACTTACTGTGGCCTAATAGCTAAGATCTTAACTCTTACTCTGGCCTAATAGCTAAGGTCTTATACTCGTACTCTGGCCTAATGATTATGGTCTTAACTCGTACTCTGGCCTACAGGTAAAGGTCCTAACTCTTACTCTGGCCTAATGGTTAATGTCTTAACTCGTACTCTGGCCTAATAGTTAAGATCTTAACTCTTACTCTGGCCTACTGGTTAAGGTCTTAACACGTACTCTGAACTAATAGCTAAGGTCTTAGACTCGTACTCTGGCTTAATGGTTAAGGTCTTAACTCTAACTCTGGCCTAATAGCTAAGGTCTTAGACTCATACTCTGGCCTAATGGTTAAGGTCTTAACACTTACTGTGGCCTAATAGCTAAGGTCTTAACTCTTACTCTGGCCTATTTGCTAAGGCCTTAGACTCGTACTCTGGCCTAAAGGCTAAGGTCCTAACTCTTACTCTGGCCTAATAGCTAAGGTCTTAACTCTTACTCTGGCCTAATAGCTATGGTCTTATACTCGTACTCTGGCCTAATGGTTAATTTCTTAACTCTTACTCTGGCCTACTGGTTAAGGTCTTAACTCTTACTCTGGCCTGCTGGTTAAGGTCTTAACACTTACTCTGGCCTAATAGCTAAGGTCTTATACTAGTACTATGGCCGACAGGTTAAGGTCTTAACTCTTACTCTGGCCTACCGGTTAAGATCTTAACTCTTACTCTGGCCTAATAGCTAAGGTCTTAAACTCGTACTATGGCCTACAGGTTAAGGTCTTAACTCTTACTCTGGCCTACTGGTTAAGGTCTTAACTCTTACTCTGGCCTAATAGCTAAGGTCTTAGACTCGTACTCCGGCCTACTGGTTAAGGTCTTAACTCTTACTCTGGCCTAATAGCTAAGGTCTTAACTCTTACTCTGGCCTAATAGCTAAGGTCTTAACTCTTACTCTGGCCTAATAGCTAGGGTCTTAACTTTTACTTTGGCCTAATAGCTAAGGTCTTAGACTCTTACTCTGGCCTAATGGTTAAGGTCTTAACTCTTACTCTGGCCTAATAGCTAAGGTCTTAGACTCGTACTCTGGCCTAATGGTTAAGATCTTAACTCTTACTCTGGCCTACTGGTTAAGGTCTTAACACGTACTCTGAACTAATAGCTAAGGTCTTAGACTCGTACTCTGGCTTAATGGTTAAGGTCTTAACTCTTACTCTGGCCTAATAGCTAAGGTCTTAGACTCATACTCTGGCCTAATGGTTAAGGTCTTAACACTTACTGTGGCCTAATAGCTAAGGTCTTAACTCTTACTCTGGCCTAATAGCTAAGGCCTTAGACTCGTACTCTGGCCTAAAGGCTAAGGTCTTAACTCTTACTCTGGCCTAATAGCTAAGGTCTTAACTCTTACTCTGGCCTAATAGCTAAGGTCTTAGACTCGTACTCTGGCCTAATGGTTAAGGTCTTAACTCTTACTCTGGGCTAATAGCTAAGGTCTTAGACTCGTACTCTGGCATAATAGCTAAGGTCTTAGACTCGTACTCTGGCCTACTGGTTAAGGTCTTAACTCTTACTCTGGCCTAATAGCTAAGGTCTTAACTCTTACTCTGGCCTAATAGCTAAAGTCTTAGACTTGTACTACGGCCTAATGGTTAAGGTCTTAACTGTTACTCTGTCCTACTTGTTAAGGTCTTAACTCTTACTCTGGCCTAATAGCTAAGGTCTTAGACTCATACTCTGGCCTAATGGTTAAGGTCTTAACTCTTACTCTGGCCTACTGGCTAAGGTCTTAACTCTTACTCTGGACTACTGGTTAAAGTCTTAACTCTTACTCTGGCCTAATAGCTAAGGTCTTAGACTCGTACTATGGCCTAATGGTTAAGGTCTTAACTCTTACTCTGGCCTAATAGCTAAGGTCTTAACTTTTACTCTGGCCTAATAGCTAAGGTCTTAGACTCATACTCTGGCCTAATGGTTAAGGTCTTAACTCTTACTCTGGCCTAATAGCTAAGGTCTTAGACTCGTACTATGGCCTACTGGTTAAGGTCTTAACTCTTAGTCTGGCCTAATGGTTAAGGTCTTAACTCTTACTCTGAGCTAATAGCTAAGGTCTTAGACTCTTACTCTGGCCTAATAGCTAAGGTCTTAACTCTTACTCTGGCCTAATAGCTAAGGTCTTAGACACGTACTCTGGCCTACTGGTTAAGGTCTTAACACTTACTCTGAACTAATAGCTAAGGTCTTAGACTCGTACTCTGGCTTAATGGTTAAGGTCTTAACTCTTACTCTGGCCTAATAGCTAAGGTCTTAGACTCGTACTCTGGCCTAATGGTTAAGGTCTTAACACTTACTGTGGCCTAATAGCTAAGGTCTTAACTCTTACTCTGGCCTAATAGCTAAGACCTTAGACTCGTACTCTTGACTAAAGGTTAAGGTCTTAACTCTTACTCTGGCCTAATAGCTAAGGTCTTAACTCTTACTCTGGCCTAATAGCTTAGGTCTTAGACTCGTACTATGGCCTAATGGTTAAGGTCTTAACTCTTACTCTGGCCTAATAGCTAAGGTCTTAGAATCGTACTCTGGCATAATAGCTAAGGTCTTAGACTCGTACTCTGGCCTACTGGTTAAGGTCTTAACTCTTACTCTGGCCTAATAGCTAAAGTCTTAACTCTTACTCTGGCCTAATAGCTAAAGTCTTAGACTTTTACTATGGCCTAATGGTTAAGGTCTTAACTCTTACTCTGTCCTACTGGTTAAGGTCTTAACTCTTACTCTGGCCTAATAGCTAAGGTCTTAGACTCATACTCTGGCCTAATGGTTAAGGTCTTAACTCTTACTCTGGCCTACTGGTTAAGGTCTTAACTCTTACTCTGGCCTAATAGCTAAGGTCTTAGACTCGTACTCTGGCTTAATGGTTAAGGTCTTAACTCTTACTCTGGCCTACTGGTTAAGGTCTTAACTCTTACTCTGGCCTAATAGCTAAGGCCTTAGACTCGTACTCTGGCCTAAAGGTTAAGGTATAACTCTTACTCTGGCCTAATAGCTAAGGTCTTAACTCTTACTCTGGCCTAATAGCTAAGGTCTTAACTCTTACTCTGGCCTAATAGCTAAGGCCTTAGACTCGTACTCTGGCCTAAAGGTTAAGGTCTTAACTCTTAATCTGGCGTAATAGCTAAGGTCTTAACTCTTACTCTGGCCTAATAGCTAAGGTCTTATACTCGTACTCTGGCATAATGGTTAAGGTCTTAACTCTTACTCTGGCCTAATAGCTAAGGTCTTAAATTCATAGTCTGGCCTAATGGTTAAGGTCTTAACTCTTACTCTGGCCTACAGGTAAAGGTCTTAACTCTTACTCTGGCCTACTGGTTAAGGTCTTAACTCTTACTCTGGCCTAATAGCTAAGGCCTTAGACTCGTACTCCGGCCTACTGGTTAAGGTCTTAACTCTTACTCTGGCCTAATAGCTAAGGTCTTAACTCTTACTCTGGCCTAATAGCTAAGGTCTTAGACTCGTACTATGGCTTAATGGTTAAGGTCTTAACTCTTACTCTGGCCTAATAGCTAAGGCCTTAGACTCGTACTCTGGCCTAAAGGTTAAGGTATAACTCTTACTCTGGCCTAATAGCTAAGGTCTTAACTCTTACTCTGGCCTAATAGCTAAGGCCTTAGACTTGTACTCTGGCCTAAAGGTTAAGGTCTTAACTCTTACTCTGGCCTAATAGCTAAGGTCTTAACTCTTACTCTGGCCTAATAGCTAAGGTCTTAGACTCGTACTCTGGCCTAATGGTTAAGGTCTTAACTCTTACTCTGGGCTAATAGCTAAGGTCTTAAATTCATAGTCTGGCCTAATGGTTAAGGTCTTAACTCTTACTCTGGCCTAATAGCTAAGGTCTTAGACTCGTACTCTGGCCTGATAGCTAAGGTCTTAGACTCGTACTCTGGCCTAATGGTTAAGGTCTTAACTCTTACTCTGGCCTAATAGCTAAGGTCTTAGACTCGTACTCTGGCCTGATAGCTAAGGTCTTAGACTCGTACTCTGGCCTAATGGTTAAGGTCTTAACTCTTACTCTGGCCTAATAGCTAAGGTCTTAGACTCATACTCTGGCCTAATGGTTAAGGTCGTAACTCTTACTCTGGCCTACTGGTTAAGGTCTTAACCCTTACTCTGGCATAATAGCTAAGGTCTTAACTCTTACTCTGGCATAATAGCTAAGGTCTTAGACTCGTACTATGGCCTACAGGTTAAGGTCTTAACTCTTACTCTGGCCTAACAGCTAAGGTCTTATCTTTTAGTCTGGCCTAATAGCTAAGGTCTTAGACTCTTCCTCTGGCCTAATAGCTAAGGTTTTAACTCTTACTCTGGCCTACTAGCTAAGGTCTTATCTTTTAGTCTGCCCTAATAGCTAAGGTCTTAACTCTTACTCTGTCCTACTGGTTAAGGTCTTAACTCTTACTCTGGCCTACTGGTTAAGGTCTTAACACGTACTCTGAACTAATAGCTAAGGTCTTAGACTCGTACTCTGGCTTAATGGTTAAGGTCTTAACTCTAACTCTGGCCTAATAGCTAAGGTCTTAGACTCATACTCTGGCCTAATGGTTAAGGTCTTAACACTTACTGTGGCCTAATAGCTAAGGTCTTAACTCTTACTCTGGCCTAATTGCTAAGGCCTTAGACTCGTACTCTGGCCTAAAGGCTAAGGTCCTAACTCTTACTCTGGCCTAATAGCTAAGGTCTTAACTCTTACTCTGGCCTAATAGCTAAGGTCTTATACTCGTACTCTGGCCTAATGGTTAATTTCTTAACTCTTACTCTGGCCTACTGGTTAAGGTCTTAACTCTTACTCTGGCCTGCTGGTTAAGGTCTTAACACTTACTCTGGCCTAATAGCTAAGGTCTTATACTAGTACTATGGCCGACAGGTTAAGGTCTTAACTCTTACTCTGGCCTACCGGTTAAGATCTTAACTCTTACTCTGGCCTAATAGCTAAGGTCTTAAACTCGTACTATGGCCTACAGGTTAAGGTCTTAACTCTTACTCTGGCCTACTGGTTAAGGTCTTAACTCTTACTCTGGCCTAATAGCTAAGGTCTTAGACTCGTACTCCGGCCTACTGGTTAAGGTCTTAACTCTTACTCTGGCCTAATAGCTAAGGTCTTAACTCTTACTCTGGCCTAATAGCTAAGGTCTTAACTCTTACTCTGGCCTAATAGCTAGGGTCTTAACTTTTACTTTGGCCTAATAGCTAAGGTCTTAGACTCTTACTCTGGCCTAATGGTTAAGGTCTTAACTCTTACTCTGGCCTAATAGCTAAGGTCTTAGACTCGTACTCTGGCCTAATGGTTAAGATCTTAACTCTTACTCTGGCCTACTGGTTAAGGTCTTAACACGTACTCTGAACTAATAGCTAAGGTCTTAGACTCGTACTCTGGCTTAATGGTTAAGGTCTTAACTCTTACTCTGGCCTAATAGCTAAGGTCTTAGACTCATACTCTGGCCTAATGGTTAAGGTCTTAACACTTACTGTGGCCTAATAGCTAAGGTCTTAACTCTTACTCTGGCCTAATAGCTAAGGCCTTAGACTCGTACTCTGGCCTAAAGGCTAAGGTCTTAACTCTTACTCTGGCCTAATAGCTAAGGTCTTAACTCTTACTCTGGCCTAATAGCTAAGGTCTTAGACTCGTACTCTGGCCTAATGGTTAAGGTCTTAACTCTTACTCTGGGCTAATAGCTAAGGTCTTAGACTCGTACTCTGGCATAATAGCTAAGGTCTTAGACTCGTACTCTGGCCTACTGGTTAAGGTCTTAACTCTTACTCTGGCCTAATAGCTAAGGTCTTAACTCTTACTCTGGCCTAATAGCTAAAGTCTTAGACTTGTACTACGGCCTAATGGTTAAGGTCTTAACTGTTACTCTGTCCTACTTGTTAAGGTCTTAACTCTTACTCTGGCCTAATAGCTAAGGTCTTAGACTCATACTCTGGCCTAATGGTTAAGGTCTTAACTCTTACTCTGGCCTACTGGCTAAGGTCTTAACTCTTACTCTGGACTACTGGTTAAAGTCTTAACTCTTACTCTGGCCTAATAGCTAAGGTCTTAGACTCGTACTATGGCCTAATGGTTAAGGTCTTAACTCTTACTCTGGCCTAATAGCTAAGGTCTTAACTTTTACTCTGGCCTAATAGCTAAGGTCTTAGACTCATACTCTGGCCTAATGGTTAAGGTCTTAACTCTTACTCTGGCCTAATAGCTAAGGTCTTAGAATCGTACTCTGGCCTAAAGGCTAAGGTCCTAACTCTTACTCTGGCCTAATAGCTAAGGTCTTAACTCTTACTCTGGCCTAATAGCTATGGTCTTATACTCGTACTCTGGCCTAATGGTTAATTTCTTAACTCTTACTCTGGCCTACTGGTTAAGGTCTTAACTCTTACTCTGGCCTGCTGGTTAAGGTCTTAACACTTACTCTGGCCTAATAGCTAAGGTCTTATACTAGTACTATGGCCGACAGGTTAAGGTCTTAACTCTTACTCTGGCCTACCGGTTAAGATCTTAACTCTTACTCTGGCCTAATAGCTAAGGTCTTAAACTCGTACTATGGCCTACAGGTTAAGGTCTTAACTCTTACTCTGGCCTACTGGTTAAGGTCTTAACTCTTACTCTGGCCTAATAGCTAAGGTCTTAGACTCGTACTCCGGCCTACTGGTTAAGGTCTTAACTCTTACTCTGGCCTAATAGCTAAGGTCTTAACTCTTACTCTGGCCTAATAGCTAAGGTCTTAACTCTTACTCTGGCCTAATAGCTAGGGTCTTAACTTTTACTTTGGCCTAATAGCTAAGGTCTTAGACTCTTACTCTGGCCTAATGGTTAAGGTCTTAACTCTTACTCTGGCCTAATAGCTAAGGTCTTAGACTCGTACTCTGGCCTAATGGTTAAGATCTTAACTCTTACTCTGGCCTACTGGTTAAGGTCTTAACACGTACTCTGAACTAATAGCTAAGGTCTTAGACTCGTACTCTGGCTTAATGGTTAAGGTCTTAACTCTTACTCTGGCCTAATAGCTAAGGTCTTAGACTCATACTCTGGCCTAATGGTTAAGGTCTTAACACTTACTGTGGCCTAATAGCTAAGGTCTTAACTCTTACTCTGGCCTAATAGCTAAGGCCTTAGACTCGTACTCTGGCCTAAAGGCTAAGGTCTTAACTCTTACTCTGGCCTAATAGCTAAGGTCTTAACTCTTACTCTGGCCTAATAGCTAAGGTCTTAGACTCGTACTCTGGCCTAATGGTTAAGGTCTTAACTCTTACTCTGGGCTAATAGCTAAGGTCTTAGACTCGTACTCTGGCATAATAGCTAAGGTCTTAGACTCGTACTCTGGCCTACTGGTTAAGGTCTTAACTCTTACTCTGGCCTAATAGCTAAGGTCTTAACTCTTACTCTGGCCTAATAGCTAAAGTCTTAGACTTGTACTACGGCCTAATGGTTAAGGTCTTAACTGTTACTCTGTCCTACTTGTTAAGGTCTTAACTCTTACTCTGGCCTAATAGCTAAGGTCTTAGACTCATACTCTGGCCTAATGGTTAAGGTCTTAACTCTTACTCTGGCCTACTGGCTAAGGTCTTAACTCTTACTCTGGACTACTGGTTAAAGTCTTAACTCTTACTCTGGCCTAATAGCTAAGGTCTTAGACTCGTACTATGGCCTAATGGTTAAGGTCTTAACTCTTACTCTGGCCTAATAGCTAAGGTCTTAACTTTTACTCTGGCCTAATAGCTAAGGTCTTAGACTCATACTCTGGCCTAATGGTTAAGGTCTTAACTCTTACTCTGGCCTAATAGCTAAGGTCTTAGACTCGTACTATGGCCTACTGGTTAAGGTCTTAACTCTTAGTCTGGCCTAATGGTTAAGGTCTTAACTCTTACTCTGAGCTAATAGCTAAGGTCTTAGACTCTTACTCTGGCCTAATAGCTAAGGTCTTAACTCTTACTCTGGCCTAATAGCTAAGGTCTTAGACACGTACTCTGGCCTACTGGTTAAGGTCTTAACACTTACTCTGAACTAATAGCTAAGGTCTTAGACTCGTACTCTGGCTTAATGGTTAAGGTCTTAACTCTTACTCTGGCCTAATAGCTAAGGTCTTAGACTCGTACTCTGGCCTAATGGTTAAGGTCTTAACACTTACTGTGGCCTAATAGCTAAGGTCTTAACTCTTACTCTGGCCTAATAGCTAAGACCTTAGACTCGTACTCTTGACTAAAGGTTAAGGTCTTAACTCTTACTCTGGCCTAATAGCTAAGGTCTTAACTCTTACTCTGGCCTAATAGCTTAGGTCTTAGACTCGTACTATGGCCTAATGGTTAAGGTCTTAACTCTTACTCTGGCCTAATAGCTAAGGTCTTAGAATCGTACTCTGGCATAATAGCTAAGGTCTTAGACTCGTACTCTGGCCTACTGGTTAAGGTCTTAACTCTTACTCTGGCCTAATAGCTAAAGTCTTAACTCTTACTCTGGCCTAATAGCTAAAGTCTTAGACTTTTACTATGGCCTAATGGTTAAGGTCTTAACTCTTACTCTGTCCTACTGGTTAAGGTCTTAACTCTTACTCTGGCCTAATAGCTAAGGTCTTAGACTCATACTCTGGCCTAATGGTTAAGGTCTTAACTCTTACTCTGGCCTACTGGTTAAGGTCTTAACTCTTACTCTGGCCTAATAGCTAAGGTCTTAGACTCGTACTCTGGCTTAATGGTTAAGGTCTTAACTCTTACTCTGGCCTACTGGTTAAGGTCTTAACTCTTACTCTGGCCTAATAGCTAAGGCCTTAGACTCGTACTCTGGCCTAAAGGTTAAGGTATAACTCTTACTCTGGCCTAATAGCTAAGGTCTTAACTCTTACTCTGGCCTAATAGCTAAGGTCTTAACTCTTACTCTGGCCTAATAGCTAAGGCCTTAGACTCGTACTCTGGCCTAAAGGTTAAGGTCTTAACTCTTAATCTGGCGTAATAGCTAAGGTCTTAACTCTTACTCTGGCCTAATAGCTAAGGTCTTATACTCGTACTCTGGCATAATGGTTAAGGTCTTAACTCTTACTCTGGCCTAATAGCTAAGGTCTTAAATTCATAGTCTGGCCTAATGGTTAAGGTCTTAACTCTTACTCTGGCCTACAGGTAAAGGTCTTAACTCTTACTCTGGCCTACTGGTTAAGGTCTTAACTCTTACTCTGGCCTAATAGCTAAGGCCTTAGACTCGTACTCCGGCCTACTGGTTAAGGTCTTAACTCTTACTCTGGCCTAATAGCTAAGGTCTTAACTCTTACTCTGGCCTAATAGCTAAGGTCTTAGACTCGTACTATGGCTTAATGGTTAAGGTCTTAACTCTTACTCTGGCCTAATAGCTAAGGCCTTAGACTCGTACTCTGGCCTAAAGGTTAAGGTATAACTCTTACTCTGGCCTAATAGCTAAGGTCTTAACTCTTACTCTGGCCTAATAGCTAAGGCCTTAGACTTGTACTCTGGCCTAAAGGTTAAGGTCTTAACTCTTACTCTGGCCTAATAGCTAAGGTCTTAACTCTTACTCTGGCCTAATAGCTAAGGTCTTAGACTCGTACTCTGGCCTAATGGTTAAGGTCTTAACTCTTACTCTGGGCTAATAGCTAAGGTCTTAAATTCATAGTCTGGCCTAATGGTTAAGGTCTTAACTCTTACTCTGGCCTAATAGCTAAGGTCTTAGACTCGTACTCTGGCCTGATAGCTAAGGTCTTAGACTCGTACTCTGGCCTAATGGTTAAGGTCTTAACTCTTACTCTGGCCTAATAGCTAAGGTCTTAGACTCGTACTCTGGCCTGATAGCTAAGGTCTTAGACTCGTACTCTGGCCTAATGGTTAAGGTCTTAACTCTTACTCTGGCCTAATAGCTAAGGTCTTAGACTCATACTCTGGCCTAATGGTTAAGGTCGTAACTCTTACTCTGGCCTACTGGTTAAGGTCTTAACCCTTACTCTGGCATAATAGCTAAGGTCTTAACTCTTACTCTGGCATAATAGCTAAGGTCTTAGACTCGTACTATGGCCTACAGGTTAAGGTCTTAACTCTTACTCTGGCCTAACAGCTAAGGTCTTATCTTTTAGTCTGGCCTAATAGCTAAGGTCTTAGACTCTTCCTCTGGCCTAATAGCTAAGGTTTTAACTCTTACTCTGGCCTACTAGCTAAGGTCTTATCTTTTAGTCTGCCCTAATAGCTAAGGTCTTAACTCTTACTCTGTCCTACTGGTTAAGGTCTTAACTCTTACTCTGGCCTACTGGTTAAGGTCTTAACACGTACTCTGAACTAATAGCTAAGGTCTTAGACTCGTACTCTGGCTTAATGGTTAAGGTCTTAACTCTAACTCTGGCCTAATAGCTAAGGTCTTAGACTCATACTCTGGCCTAATGGTTAAGGTCTTAACACTTACTGTGGCCTAATAGCTAAGGTCTTAACTCTTACTCTGGCCTAATTGCTAAGGCCTTAGACTCGTACTCTGGCCTAAAGGCTAAGGTCCTAACTCTTACTCTGGCCTAATAGCTAAGGTCTTAACTCTTACTCTGGCCTAATAGCTAAGGTCTTATACTCGTACTCTGGCCTAATGGTTAATTTCTTAACTCTTACTCTGGCCTACTGGTTAAGGTCTTAACTCTTACTCTGGCCTGCTGGTTAAGGTCTTAACACTTACTCTGGCCTAATAGCTAAGGTCTTATACTAGTACTATGGCCGACAGGTTAAGGTCTTAACTCTTACTCTGGCCTACCGGTTAAGATCTTAACTCTTACTCTGGCCTAATAGCTAAGGTCTTAAACTCGTACTATGGCCTACAGGTTAAGGTCTTAACTCTTACTCTGGCCTACTGGTTAAGGTCTTAACTCTTACTCTGGCCTAATAGCTAAGGTCTTAGACTCGTACTCCGGCCTACTGGTTAAGGTCTTAACTCTTACTCTGGCCTAATAGCTAAGGTCTTAACTCTTACTCTGGCCTAATAGCTAAGGTCTTAACTCTTACTCTGGCCTAATAGCTAGGGTCTTAACTTTTACTTTGGCCTAATAGCTAAGGTCTTAGACTCTTACTCTGGCCTAATGGTTAAGGTCTTAACTCTTACTCTGGCCTAATAGCTAAGGTCTTAGACTCGTACTCTGGCCTAATGGTTAAGATCTTAACTCTTACTCTGGCCTACTGGTTAAGGTCTTAACACGTACTCTGAACTAATAGCTAAGGTCTTAGACTCGTACTCTGGCTTAATGGTTAAGGTCTTAACTCTTACTCTGGCCTAATAGCTAAGGTCTTAGACTCATACTCTGGCCTAATGGTTAAGGTCTTAACACTTACTGTGGCCTAATAGCTAAGGTCTTAACTCTTACTCTGGCCTAATAGCTAAGGCCTTAGACTCGTACTCTGGCCTAAAGGCTAAGGTCTTAACTCTTACTCTGGCCTAATAGCTAAGGTCTTAACTCTTACTCTGGCCTAATAGCTAAGGTCTTAGACTCGTACTCTGGCCTAATGGTTAAGGTCTTAACTCTTACTCTGGGCTAATAGCTAAGGTCTTAGACTCGTACTCTGGCATAATAGCTAAGGTCTTAGACTCGTACTCTGGCCTACTGGTTAAGGTCTTAACTCTTACTCTGGCCTAATAGCTAAGGTCTTAACTCTTACTCTGGCCTAATAGCTAAAGTCTTAGACTTGTACTACGGCCTAATGGTTAAGGTCTTAACTGTTACTCTGTCCTACTTGTTAAGGTCTTAACTCTTACTCTGGCCTAATAGCTAAGGTCTTAGACTCATACTCTGGCCTAATGGTTAAGGTCTTAACTCTTACTCTGGCCTACTGGCTAAGGTCTTAACTCTTACTCTGGACTACTGGTTAAAGTCTTAACTCTTACTCTGGCCTAATAGCTAAGGTCTTAGACTCGTACTATGGCCTAATGGTTAAGGTCTTAACTCTTACTCTGGCCTAATAGCTAAGGTCTTAACTTTTACTCTGGCCTAATAGCTAAGGTCTTAGACTCATACTCTGGCCTAATGGTTAAGGTCTTAACTCTTACTCTGGCCTAATAGCTAAGGTCTTAGACTCGTACTATGGCCTACTGGTTAAGGTCTTAACTCTTAGTCTGGCCTAATGGTTAAGGTCTTAACTCTTACTCTGGGCTAATAGCTAAGGTCTTAGACTCTTACTCTGGCCTAATAGCTAAGGTCTTAACTCTTACTCTGGCCTAATAGCTAAGGTCTTAGACACGTACTCTGGCCTACTGGTTAAGGTCTTAACACTTACTCTGAACTAATAGCTAAGGTCTTAGACTCGTACTCTGGCTTAATGGTTAAGGTCTTAACTCTTACTCTGGCCTAATAGCTAAGGTCTTAGACTCGTACTCTGGCCTAATGGTTAAGGTCTTAACACTTACTGTGGCCTAATAGCTAAGGTCTTAACTCTTACTCTGGCCTACTGGTTAAGGTCTTAACACGTACTCTGAACTAATAGCTAAGGTCTTAGACTCGTACTCTGGCTTAATGGTTAAGGTCTTAACTCTAACTCTGGCCTAATAGCTAAGGTCTTAGACTCATACTCTGGCCTAATGGTTAAGGTCTTAACACTTACTGTGGCCTAATAGCTAAGGTCTTAACTCTTACTCTGGCCTAATTGCTAAGGCCTTAGACTCGTACTCTGGCCTAAAGGCTAAGGTCCTAACTCTTACTCTGGCCTAATAGCTAAGGTCTTAACTCTTACTCTGGCCTAATAGCTAAGGTCTTATACTCGTACTCTGGCCTAATGGTTAATTTCTTAACTCTTACTCTGGCCTACTGGTTAAGGTCTTAACTCTTACTCTGGCCTGCTGGTTAAGGTCTTAACACTTACTCTGGCCTAATAGCTAAGGTCTTATACTAGTACTATGGCCGACAGGTTAAGGTCTTAACTCTTACTCTGGCCTACCGGTTAAGATCTTAACTCTTACTCTGGCCTAATAGCTAAGGTCTTAAACTCGTACTATGGCCTACAGGTTAAGGTCTTAACTCTTACTCTGGCCTACTGGTTAAGGTCTTAACTCTTACTCTGGCCTAATAGCTAAGGTCTTAGACTCGTACTCCGGCCTACTGGTTAAGGTCTTAACTCTTACTCTGGCCTAATAGCTAAGGTCTTAACTCTTACTCTGGCCTAATAGCTAAGGTCTTAACTCTTACTCTGGCCTAATAGCTAGGGTCTTAACTTTTACTTTGGCCTAATAGCTAAGGTCTTAGACTCTTACTCTGGCCTAATGGTTAAGGTCTTAACTCTTACTCTGGCCTAATAGCTAAGGTCTTAGACTCGTACTCTGGCCTAATGGTTAAGATCTTAACTCTTACTCTGGCCTACTGGTTAAGGTCTTAACACGTACTCTGAACTAATAGCTAAGGTCTTAGACTCGTACTCTGGCTTAATGGTTAAGGTCTTAACTCTTACTCTGGCCTAATAGCTAAGGTCTTAGACTCATACTCTGGCCTAATGGTTAAGGTCTTAACACTTACTGTGGCCTAATAGCTAAGGTCTTAACTCTTACTCTGGCCTAATAGCTAAGGCCTTAGACTCGTACTCTGGCCTAAAGGCTAAGGTCTTAACTCTTACTCTGGCCTAATAGCTAAGGTCTTAACTCTTACTCTGGCCTAATAGCTAAGGTCTTAGACTCGTACTCTGGCCTAATGGTTAAGGTCTTAACTCTTACTCTGGGCTAATAGCTAAGGTCTTAGACTCGTACTCTGGCATAATAGCTAAGGTCTTAGACTCGTACTCTGGCCTACTGGTTAAGGTCTTAACTCTTACTCTGGCCTAATAGCTAAGGTCTTAACTCTTACTCTGGCCTAATGGTTAAGGTCTTAACTCTTACTCTGGCCTACTTGTTAAGGTCTTAACTCTTACTCTGGCCTAATAGCTAAGGTCTTAGACTCATACTCTGGCCTAATGGTTAAGGTCTTAACTCTTACTCTGGCCTACTGGCTAAGGTCTTAACTCTTACTCTGGACTACTGGTTAAAGTCTTAACTCTTACTCTGGCCTAATAGCTAAGGTCTTAGACTCGTACTATGGCCTAATGGTTAAGGTCTTAACTCTTACTCTGGCCTAATAGCTAAGGTCTTAACTTTTACTCTGGCCTAATAGCTAAGGTCTTAGACTCATACTCTGGCCTAATGGTTAAGGTCTTAACTCTTACTCTGGCCTAATAGCTAAGGTCTTAGACTCGTACTATGGCCTACTGGTTAAGGTCTTAACTCTTAGTCTGGCCTAATGGTTAAGGTCTTAACTCTTACTCTGGGCTAATAGCTAAGGTCTTAGACTCTTACTCTGGCCTAATAGCTAAGGTCTTAACTCTTACTCTGGCCTAATAGCTAAGGTCTTAGACACGTACTCTGGCCTACTGGTTAAGGTCTTAACACTTACTCTGAACTAATAGCTAAGGTCTTAGACTCGTACTCTGGCTTAATGGTTAAGGTCTTAACTCTTACTCTGGCCTAATAGCTAAGGTCTTAGACTCGTACTCTGGCCTAATGGTTAAGGTCTTAACACTTACTGTGGCCTAATAGCTAAGGTCTTAACTCTTACTCTGGCCTAATAGCTAAGACCTTAGACTCGTACTCTTGACTAAAGGTTAAGGTCTTAACTCTTACTCTGGCCTAATAGCTAAGGTCTTAACTCTTACTCTGGCCTAATAGCTTAGGTCTTAGACTCGTACTATGGCCTAATGGTTAAGGTCTTAACTCTTACTCTGGCCTAATAGCTAAGGTCTTAGAATCGTACTCTGGCATAATAGCTAAGGTCTTAGACTCGTACTCTGGCCTACTGGTTAAGGTCTTAACTCTTACTCTGGCCTAATAGCTAAAGTCTTAACTCTTACTCTGGCCTAATAGCTAAAGTCTTAGACTTTTACTATGGCCTAATGGTTAAGGTCTTAACTCTTACTCTGTCCTACTGGTTAAGGTCTTAACTCTTACTCTGGCCTAATAGCTAAGGTCTTAGACTCATACTCTGGCCTAATGGTTAAGGTCTTAACTCTTACTCTGGCCTACTGGTTAAGGTCTTAACTCTTACTCTGGCCTAATAGCTAAGGTCTTAGACTCGTACTCTGGCTTAATGGTTAAGGTCTTAACTCTTACTCTGGCCTACTGGTTAAGGTCTTAACTCTTACTCTGGCCTAATAGCTAAGGCCTTAGACTCGTACTCTGGCCTAAAGGTTAAGGTATAACTCTTACTCTGGCCTAATAGCTAAGGTCTTAACTCTTACTCTGGCCTAATAGCTAAGGTCTTAACTCTTACTCTGGCCTAATAGCTAAGGCCTTAGACTCGTACTCTGGCCTAAAGGTTAAGGTCTTAACTCTTAATCTGGCGTAATAGCTAAGGTCTTAACTCTTACTCTGGCCTAATAGCTAAGGTCTTATACTCGTACTCTGGCATAATGGTTAAGGTCTTAACTCTTACTCTGGCCTAATAGCTAAGGTCTTAAATTCATAGTCTGGCCTAATGGTTAAGGTCTTAACTCTTACTCTGGCCTACAGGTAAAGGTCTTAACTCTTACTCTGGCCTACTGGTTAAGGTCTTAACTCTTACTCTGGCCTAATAGCTAAGGCCTTAGACTCGTACTCCGGCCTACTGGTTAAGGTCTTAACTCTTACTCTGGCCTAATAGCTAAGGTCTTAACTCTTACTCTGGCCTAATAGCTAAGGTCTTAGACTCGTACTATGGCCTAATGGTTAAGGTCTTAACTCTTACTCTGGCCTAATAGCTAAGGCCTTAGACTCGTACTCTGGCCTAAAGGTTAAGGTATAACTCTTACTCTGGCCTAATAGCTAAGGTCTTAACTCTTACTCTGGCCTAATAGCTAAGGCCTTAGACTTGTACTCTGGCCTAAAGGTTAAGGTCTTAACTCTTACTCTGGCCTAATAGCTAAGGTCTTAAATTCATAGTCTGGCCTAATGGTTAAGGTCTTAACTCTTACTCTGGCCTAATAGCTAAGGTCTTAGACTCGTACTCTGGCCTGATAGCTAAGGTCTTAGACTCGTACTCTGGCCTAATGGTTAAGGTCTTAACTCTTACTCTGGCCTAATAGCTAAGGTCTTAGACTCGTACTCTGGCCTGATAGCTAAGGTCTTAGACTCGTACTCTGGCCTAATGGTTAAGGTCTTAACTCTTACTCTGGCCTAATAGCTAAGGTCTTAGACTCATACTCTGGCCTAATAGCTAAGACCTTAGACTCGTACTCTTGACTAAAGGTTAAGGTCTTAACTCTTACTCTGGCCTAATAGCTAAGGTCTTAACTCTTACTCTGGCCTAATAGCTTAGGTCTTAGACTCGTACTATGGCCTAATGGTTAAGGTCTTAACTCTTACTCTGGCCTAATAGCTAAGGTCTTAGAATCGTACTCTGGCATAATAGCTAAGGTCTTAGACTCGTACTCTGGCCTACTGGTTAAGGTCTTAACTCTTACTCTGGCCTAATAGCTAAAGTCTTAACTCTTACTCTGGCCTAATAGCTAAAGTCTTAGACTTTTACTATGGCCTAATGGTTAAGGTCTTAACTCTTACTCTGTCCTACTGGTTAAGGTCTTAACTCTTACTCTGGCCTAATAGCTAAGGTCTTAGACTCATACTCTGGCCTAATGGTTAAGGTCTTAACTCTTACTCTGGCCTACTGGTTAAGGTCTTAACTCTTACTCTGGCTTAATAGCTAAGGTCTTAGACTCGTACTCTGGCTTAATGGTTAAGGTCTTAACTCTTACTCTGGCCTACTGGTTAAGGTCTTAACTCTTACTCTGGCCTAATAGCTAAGGCCTTAGACTCGTACTCTGGCCTAAAGGTTAAGGTATAACTCTTACTCTGGCCTAATAGCTAAGGTCTTAACTCTTACTCTGGCCTAATAGCTAAGGTCTTAACTCTTACTCTGGCCTAATAGCTAAGGCCTTAGACTCGTACTCTGGCCTAAAGGTTAAGGTCTTAACTCTTAATCTGGCGTAATAGCTAAGGTCTTAACTCTTACTCTGGCCTAATAGCTAAGGTCTTATACTCGTACTCTGGCATAATGGTTAAGGTCTTAACTCTTACTCTGGCCTAATAGCTAAGGTCTTAAATTCATAGTCTGGCCTAATGGTTAAGGTCTTAACTCTTACTCTGGCCTACAGGTAAAGGTCTTAACTCTTACTCTGGCCTACTGGTTAAGGTCTTAACTCTTACTCTGGCCTAATAGCTAAGGCCTTAGACTCGTACTCCGGCCTACTGGTTAAGGTCTTAACTCTTACTCTGGCCTAATAGCTAAGGTCTTAACTCTTACTCTGGCCTAATAGCTAAGGTCTTAGACTCGTACTATGGCCTAATGGTTAAGGTCTTAACTCTTACTCTGGCCTAATAGCTAAGGCCTTAGACTCGTACTCTGGCCTAAAGGTTAAGGTATAACTCTTACTCTGGCCTAATAGCTAAGGTCTTAACTCTTACTCTGGCCTAATAGCTAAGGCCTTAGACTTGTACTCTGGCCTAAAGGTTAAGGTCTTAACTCTTACTCTGGCCTAATAGCTAAGGTCTTAACTCTTACTCTGGCCTAATAGCTAAGGTCTTAGACTCGTACTCTGGCCTAATGGTTAAGGTCTTAACTCTTACTCTGGCCTAATAGCTAAGGTCTTAAATTCATAGTCTGGCCTAATGGTTAAGGTCTTAACTCTTACTCTGGCCTAATAGCTAAGGTCTTAGACTCGTACTCTGGCCTGATAGCTAAGGTCTTAGACTCGTACTCTGGCCTAATGGTTAAGGTCTTAACTCTTACTCTGGCCTAATAGCTAAGGTCTTAGACTCGTACTCTGGCCTGATAGCTAAGGTCTTAGACTCGTACTCTGGCCTAATGGTTAAGGTCTTAACTCTTACTCTGGCCTAATAGCTAAGGTCTTAGACTCATACTCTGGCCTAATGGTTAAGGTCGTAACTCTTACTCTGGCCTACTGGTTAAGGTCTTAACCCTTACTCTGGCATAATAGCTAAGGTCTTAACTCTTACTCTGGCATAATAGCTAAGGTCTTAGACTCGTACTATGGCCTACAGGTTAAGGTCTTAACTCTTACTCTGGCCTAACAGCTAAGGTCTTATCTTTTAGTCTGGCCTAATAGCTAAGGTCTTAGACTCTTCCTCTGGCCTAATAGCTAAGGTTTTAACTCTTACTCTGGCCTACTAGCTAAGGTCTTATCTTTTAGTCTGCCCTAATAGCTAAGGTCTTAACTCTTACTCTGTCCTACTGGTTAAGGTCTTAACTCTTACTCTGGCCTAATAGCTAAGGTCTTAGACTCATACTCTGGCCTAATGGTTAAGGTCTTAACTCTTACTCTGGACTACTGGTTAAGGTCTTAACTCTTACTCTGGCCTAATAGCTAAGGTCTTAGACTCGTACTCTGGCTTAATGGTTAAGGTCTTAACTCTTACTCTGGCCTACTGGTTAAGGTCTTAACTCTTACTCTGGCCTAATAGCTAAGGCCTTAGACTCGTACTCTGGCCTAAAGGTTAAGGTATAACTCTTACTCTGGCCTAATAGCTAAGGTCTTAACTCTTACTCTGGCCTAATAGCTAAGGTCTTAACTCTTACTCTGGCCTAATAGCTAAGGCCTTAGACTCGTACTCTGGCCTAAAGGTTAAGGTCTTAACTCTTAATCTGGCCTAATAGCTAAGGTCTTAACTCTTACTCTGGCCTAATAGCTAAGGTCTTATACTCGTACTCTGGCATAATGGTTAAGGTCTTAACTCTTACTCTGGCCTAATAGCTAAGGTCTTAAATTCATAGTCTGGCCTAATGGTTAAGGTCTTAACTCTTACTCTGGCCTACAGGTAAAGGTCTTAACTCTTACTCTGGCCTACTGGTTAAGGTCTTAACTCTTACTCTGGCCTAATAGCTAAGGCCTTAGACTCGTACTCCGGCCTACTGGTTAAGGTCTTAACTCTTACTCTGGCCTAATAGCTAAGGTCTTAACTCTTACTCTGGCCTAATAGCTAAGGTCTTAACTCTTACTCTGGCCTAATAGCTAAGGTCTTAGACTCGTACTATGGCCTAATGGTTAAGGTCTTAACTCTTACTCTGGCCTAATAGCTAAGGCCTTAGACTCGTACTCTGGCCTAAAGGTTAAGGTATAACTCTTACTCTGGCCTAATAGCTAAGGTCTTAACTCTTACTCTGTCCTAATAGCTAAGGCCTTAGACTCGTACACTGGCCTAAAGGTTAAGGTCTTAACTCTTACTCTGGCCTAATAGCTAAGGTCTTAACTCTTACTCTGGCCTAATAGCTAAGGTCTTAGACTCGTACTCTGGCCTAATGGTTAAGGTCTTAACTCTTACTCTGGCCTAATAGCTAAGGTCTTAAATTCATAGTCTGGCCTAATGGTTAAGGTCTTAACTCTTACTCTGGCCTAATAGCTAAGGTCTTAGACTCGTACTCTGGCCTGATAGCTAAGGTCTTAGACTCGTACTCTGGCCTAATGGTTAAGGTCTTAACTCTTACTCTGGCCTAATAGCTAAGGTCTTAGACTTGTACTCTGGCCTGATAGCTAAGGTCTTAGACTCGTACTCTGGCCTAATGGTTAAGGTCTTAACTCTTACTCTGGCCTAATAGCTAAGGTCTTAGACTCATACTCTGGCCTAATGGTTAAGGTCGTAACTCTTACTCTGGCCTACTGGTTAAGGTCTTAACCCTTACTCTGGCATAATAGCTAAGGTCTTAACTCTTACTCTGGCATAATAGCTGTGGAAATATGGATTTTCCTGGTCAGTTATGTCCCCTATCTTGGACCCCAACGGTTCCATGTGTATATCACAAGTACATATATGTTCCCCCAGTTCCAGTTATGAAGACGCAAATACATGTGCGTCCACCGTCAACATGTCCTTTGACAGATCCGCCATGAATAGGCCGGATATCCCATTCCTAAATATGAAAGGCCATCGGCTTTATATGGTTCACTTATGCCACTTTTCAGTCCAGGCAAGTAGGCCCTGATTCTGTCATCAAACTCTTCTTGCCTTCTGCCTCTAAAAGCTCCAGCCCGAGCCTGCATCTGTGACCATGAACTTTGTCTCATTCTCTGCGCGGCTCACGAAGCCTGACATCAGCTTACTCTCTGCCAAGAACTGTATTTCACCTTCGAATTATCTGCTTCCCCCTCAGCCGACACATTCCTGCCTAGTAGTTTAAGTAAACATTCTTCCAGTTACCAAGCAAAAAGGCCCATCTTCTCTGTCCTCATGCAAGTAATTCATAGCCCTGTTACCATGGAATATTCCTACCCCCTCGCATTTAGTGTAGACACTTAGACGCTTGTACATGCACGCACAGTCAGTATAGAATAGATTCTGTCCGAGAGTCCTTCTTTTATGGATAACATAGTTCTTTAAACATAGGATGTTAGATATGATTTGGGATTAGGTTGACTTGACCCCCCAGACTTCTTGTCTCCACATATAGAGCTAAATGTCAAGTCCCCGTCACCCCCTAGTTACACGTCAATTACACGTCATACTGCTGCGCGCGCATCTATGCCAAGTATTATCTTATAGATCCACCTATGTATTACATCATAACCAATCATGTTCCTTTTTACTCATTATTACACCCATTTTCGGTTACGCAAACCAAACGTCAATGTCCTTATCAATTGTTACGCCTACTGTATTCACTTCATTATAATGTATGTACTATAAAAGTTACTTCTTGTCAATAAAGTATGTACTTCACTTCCTGAACCCCCGTGGTGATGGAACTTGAAGCATCCGATTATAATCGACCACCGGAATAAAGCCCATTCCGAAACTCTAATATCACGGATTCTGCCTCTCATTTTACTGAGCTATTTTAAAATGTTTCTGTATCAAATTCAGTCCCGGTAAAGGAGAAATATTTACCACATGATGGCGCCCGAACAGGGACACTTTCTCATCTCACGCGCCGGCGGTGCGTTGCAGGCCCGGTCTCCTGCCACAGCTGGACGGACAATAACGCGTACCAGCAGGATTTCCTGTATCTCCCTCCGGTCAAGCGGGGGCGACTGAGACTGCGATCAACACCCAGACGAGGCGGTGAGAAGTGCGAAGTATCCCGACCAGAGCCTAGCTGAGAGAGCAAGATCCGAGGTATACAGAGACCCACCAGTCCGAAGTCAAGCCCAGTGTCCGACGAGTCGAGTCGAGTCGAGTCCAGTCCGGTTCAAGTTCAAGTTACTGAGGCCTTCCGTTTCCGAAGCTACCCGGTGAGTACCATTGCTGGGGAGGCATTTCTGACGTGCACATAGGTTGTGCCGGTCAAGACGGGTTTGGGTACACAAATCCGGTCTGCACTGTTTTAGCAGTGTATCTGTACTGTTTAGCAGTATATCAAGTATTCCGAAGTATTCCGAAGTGTCTAGTTATTGTCTAGTTATTGTCGAGAATTAAGCTTGGTGATTAGTTATGCAGACGATCATCATTGTTGTTTCAGTTAAAGGTTTAATGTTTAATGTTTAATGTTTAAAGTGTTTAAGTATATCGTGGTATGAATGACTGTTCATTATCGTGTTTATTGTATTAAGTCTGTTCAAATTCAAGTATCAGGTCAAAATCAAGTATAAGGTCAGTTCTCAATATGCCGCTCTTTTCGAAATTAAGACAGATCACTACCAGAAAAGGGGTTCTCGAAGAAGCCGTCCCTATTCCTCCTAGGGACACTCCAGGGCACTTTATGTATCACAAACATGGCTTAGACGCTATATTATTTCTTGATTTATGGGTAGACTATACCAAGGGATTACCAGAAAGTCAGAGGTGGCCCACAGCGGGGACCTGGGATGCAGAGTGCATCATGAAAGTCGAGGAAGAGTTATGGAAAAGGAAAGTCAGACAGTCACAGAAAGACGCCGTTGAATTATGGCGTAAAGAATCACATAGACGAACAGAAAAAGCACGTAGACAGGAAGAGAAGAGTAAAGAGAATTCCAATAAAATTCGAGAGAATCTATTAATTGAGGAAGGTATCCGAGTGAAATCAGAGCAAGTAGACAGACAAAGAAATGCCCTTATGAATGGTATGTATCCCCTTCTGGCCGAAGGATTACCTAAGGCTACTCCAGAGACACCAAAAGACTTGCCAACCCCATTGTTCCCAATAAAGGTACATCCTAAGGGGCATCCTAGAACCGCAGAAGATGTTTTTCTTTCCTCATATTTAGATGACGCAGCTCCCGAGTATGCTAATTCCGCCCCACATAGACCGCATACCAGGGAGGTTCAACGCCAAGATCCAGTACCCGTATCCCTACAGCAACAAATCGAGTCACAAGTTCCGGCAAGCACATCTGTTTCTGTATCCGCTCCTACAGCTACTTCTATGGCTGTGTCCACACCTGCAGTTGCTGTGTCACGTTCGACGAATCCTTTTACACCCGACGCCCCAGATGGGGCCGCGGGAGGAGCTACCAATGTCTTTTCTACGCCACCCAGAATAAATAAACTTACTTTTCAAGAGTCAGCGCATTCACGTACACCCAAACTCCTTAGTGCCCGTGCGCTTAAGGAACTTCTTATAGATTGTAGATATGACCCGGTGCCTGGAAAGGAGGACGAAATGACCCTAGCATCATTGCGTATCAGACGAGCCGCAGTGTATTTAGCGAAGTTACCAGGAATGACTGCGCATCTAGATAATATATATCATTTTGTCCAAACAGGGCGAGATCCAGAATGTATTTACAGAGCTATGGAATACCAGAAAGTAGAGATACAGGGGGAACTGTTACGTTTCCTCATAAACTGTGTGATCAGAAATCAAGACCGACCGGGGGTAGACCTGGAAGCCATGAAAATTCTTACAAGATGGAGCCAGAATATATCAGAAGGGAGACATGATAAACAAAATTGTATAATAGCCATGTGCCGAAAGATCCGTAAAGAAATAGAACGCCTACACGAAGAGCGATTAGAGGTAGACGAGTTCGAACAAAACGAGGAAGAAGGGTCAGGACTGCCCACAGGGCAGTCGGACACCATAGCCTATGTAGGTAGAGGAAGATCTTGTAATAGGAGTAAGACTAGATATCACACTGACTCAATACATCCGATATGTCCAGATAATAACAGGAATTTTCAAATACCTATAATTAACATAAGGTCTAACGAGCATTCGTTCCAAACCGCCGACAAACTACTCCGAGAACGAAGGGGTTATCATTTTCTCGATTCTATGGATGAACAAGATTTAGCAAGGGCAGCTGTTCATTGGGTGGACAGTCCCGGAAAATATAGTGATGATACAGTAGTACGCACATTTTTGAATCTTACCCCAGATGAACAAAGGTTAGCTGGGATTTATATGATTCAACAACTCATTATACTATATCGGAGTCAGCATTCGGACCCTGGTCCCCTACCTGACATATTGACTGAATTGCTTATGAATAAATGGAGAGGTCCAGGTACTGAATTAATTAAAGAAATTCTAGAATCAAGAAAGCAGTATATTCTTTTTATATGTTCAGAAAATGTTCCATTGTCCGTCAAGGAAAGAACTACGTATCACATAGATAGACAGAATCCCTTACGAGAAGTGCACCCAATAAAGGGTGAGGACAATGAGTTTAAACGCGTATTTGTATATACGCCTATATCGAAAATAGAATTGTTACAAATGAAGAAAGTGGTACCCAGTCATGACAAAGACCCAGCGGGTTTTCACCGAGAAATCAAAGACATGTTACTCATGGGAGAGTATACCTACCCCGACATTATGACAATATTAAAGGTGTTGATGCCTGCTGGCATTTATGAGAAACTCAAGGAAAAAGAGTGGGAGGTAGGTGATCAAAAGATAGAATGGTCAGCATTAGAAGCAGAAGAAAGGGCCCGAGGTCCAGGTGCAGGGCTTGGGGACAAAACTAAGGCATTACCAGGACTACTAGTACAGGTACTGCCGCGTTTATTAACTACGAAAAAGGAAGATTGGGGTACAATCTCAGCCTGTAAGCAGAAGCAAGATGAAGACACTAGCGATTACTATGCCCGATTCGAGAAATGTTTTGGTATAAATAGTGGCATAAAAGCAAGTAGCGAATCATACCCGCATCTGTTTGTAACAAAATTAGTAGAAAATGCTCTGCCCCCAGTAAAGAATAGAGTATTAAAATTCGAGAGTACCTGGCAAGGTAACACTCCATCACAAATGTTACAAATGTTACAGTACCATCACAATAGAATTAGAGAGGAACAAGAACATGAACACAGACGCATGAAAGACACGAAGATGAAAATGCTAGTTTCCCAGACAGTTCCAGCTGAAGGACATAAAAAGGGTATGACACATTCCGATTCAGCAGGACCTGTAAAGGGGACATGCAATTATTGTAAAAAGCCAGGCCATTACGTACACGATTGTCCAGTTTTAAAACATAATATCGCCATAGGTAAAACACAAGAAAGATCACGGCCACTAAGACAAGATCAGAATGAACAAGGAGCTATGCAGCATGCCCAGGCCATGCCAGCCGCACAACAGCCAATACAGTTTGTGCCAGCTGCACCCCCATTGCCTGTTGCTGCCACACAAACAACAACACGACAAATGTATCAGACCGCACAGTATGAATATCCCGAGTATCAGCGTTACGCATGAACTAGCCTAGAGAGGGAAGTTGACTTACCCCTTATCGAGATTCCTGTAGATCAAGAAGGACCTTATGTACATAGTAAATTATTAGGTCAAGATAGAAAATTTTTACTCGATACAGGGGCAAGTCGAACAACTATAAAACGTAGTGAAGTTCCAGGGGTACCCCTCTCAGGCTCACAGAATATTTCCCTTGGTTTTTCAGGAAAACCTATTGTTAATGAAGTGTCACAACCTCTGCCACTTACGATAGGACCTTTGACCCGAACTACAGATTTATTGCTTACTAAATCATGTCCAGAAAATCTATTAGGAATAAAAACGTTAAAAGCTCTAGGAGCTATAATATGTTGTTCTCCGGAAGGAGTAAGATTGTTTTTACGTGATTTTAAAGGTCACTATGTATCTAGAGACATGGATCCCCGATTACAGACTTTACCTACACGTCTATGGGCACAAGGCCCTACTGATGTTGGTTGCATGAATATTACACCATATCGAGTCACACTAAAGGCAGGAGTGGTGCTACCACGAATGCGACAATACAAGTTACCACCAGATGCTGTAGTGGCTTTACTACAAATCATTGACAAACTCATTGCCCAAGGAGTAGTTGTGGAAACAGACTCCAATATATGTAATTCACCGATAATACCGATTCTTAAACGAACAGATCCTACAGCGCCGCCAGTATATCGATTGGTTATTGATCTGCGCGAGTTAAACAAATGCATTGTGCCACAATTTCCTGTGGTCCCAGATATCTCGTCATTATTGACAGCTATTGATTCCGAAGCAACATTCTTTACTGTAATTGATCTAAAAAATGCCTTTTTCAGCGTCCCAATAGATCCGGAAGGCCAATATTTGTTCGGATTTAGTTTAAATGGACGTAGCTTTAAATTCACACGCGCACCTCAAGGATTTACAGAAAGCCCCAGCATCTATAGCCAAGCACTGAAACGAGAACTCGACAGTATCCACATGCCAGTTAACACTGCCTTGCTTCAATATGTCGATGATCTGCTGATCACCGCAAGAAGCGAACCTGAATGTGAGAAAGCATCACTGACAGTTTTACAATTTCTAGCCGAAAAAGGGCACAAGGTGTCCCCTTCTAAGCTGCAATTCTGTGTCCAGCAAGTTGTTTATCTTGGACACTCGCTGGACAAGGAGGGAAGGCAGCTTACACCCGACCGCATTCAGTTGATAGCTAACATGCCAATACCCAAGACACAAAAGGAGGTGCGGGCTTTCATAGGCCTCACTTCATACTGTAGACAGTGGATCCCGCAATATGCATTTCTAGCAAAACCACTCATTCAGTTGACAACACAGGAGGCAGCCACATCGACTGTTCTCCCTTGGACTCAGGAACACACACAAGCTTTTGAAAACCTAAAGAAAGCTTTATGTCAAGCACCCGTTTTAGCAACGCCATGTTACAGAAAACAGTTTACACTTTTTGTTACAGAGCGCGAAGGTACTGCCTTGTCAGTACTCACACAGGAACAAGCAGGAGCACACAAACCATGTGCGTATTTTTCTAGTACATTAGATCCCGTAGCTCAGGCTTTGCCTGCATGCCTAAAATCAGTAGCAGCAACAGCTTTAGCAATCAGACAAAGCGATGCCATAGTGTTAGGACATCCATTGACAGTTCAAGTACCCCACGCAGTAGAGGTTCTTGTAAATAGAACACAAACACAACACTTGACCGTAGCACGACTTACAGGGTATGAACTTACATTGTTTCAGCCACATATAGAAATAAGACGCTGTAACACATTGAATCCTGCCACACTTTTGCCAGTAACCGGAACAGACCCACTAGCCCATGACTGTATTGAAGTTATTACTGTAAAGACAAAACCCAGACAAGACTTGACCGATGTTCCATTGTCAGATCCAGACTTGACATTTTATGTCGATGGCTCATGCATGAGAACAAGTACAGGAGAGTTAGTAGCCGCTTATGCAGTCACAACAGATACTGAAGTCATTGAAACTAATCGTATAAATACTTTGTCAGCTCAAGCCGCAGAGCTCATCGCTCTGACACAAGCCTGTATTCAAGCCACGAATAAAAAAGTCAACATATACACTGATTCACGTTATGCATTCGGAGTTGTACATGACTTCGGCGTGCTGTGGCGAGAGAGAGGTTATTTAACTTCCCACGGTGCCCACATTCAGCACGGACCCCTCATTCACGCATTATTAGATGCAATACATCTACCCACTGAAATATCAATTATGAAATGTAAGGCCCATACGAAGGTTACTGATATCATTTCCCAAGGCAATGATCTAGCCGACAGAACAGCTAAACTGACTGCTCAAACTCAGACCCCCGACATGACAAAGACAATAGTCCCGACACCGACACATTGTATGACCGTTAAAGATCCTACTCTTGACGTAATTGACATACAGACACATGCTACACCAGACGAAATAAAGAAATGGACCGAGTTAGGAGGGATCCAAACGGACCAAGGATGGATGATGAAGGAAAGGTCTGTATGGTTCCTTCCTGATTCAATGGTCCAAGTCGTAATTAACACTATACATAGTCCGGCACATCTAGGAGAAAAAGCTATGCTAGACAGCATTCAACACATTTGGTTCAATAAACATTTACGAGCAGCAGCAAAACAAAAGGTCCGTACCTGTATGATCTGTTGCCAGTTCAACCCAGGAAAAAGTGTTCCCGTAGAACAGGGTGGATTTCATCCTCCTGATCACCCTTTTGAAGTCCTACAGATGGATTATATCCAGATGGAACGATGTCGAGGATTCAAATATGTTCTCGTAGTTGTCTGCGCTCTGTCCCGTTGGACAGAGGCGTACCCGGTTTCAGATTACACTGCCCCGACTACTGCCAAACAGTTGGTTCGAGAATTCTTCCCACGATACGGTTTACCACGTGTTGTCTACTCAGATAACGGCCAGCCGTTCTCATCCGAATTAATGAAACACGTTTCACTTCTGCTAGGATATCAGTGGAAATTCCACTGTGTCCGACACCCCGAGGCAGCAGGTCTCGTAGAAAGACATAATCAGACACTGAAAATCAGACTGTCCAAAATATGCCGAGAGAAAGGGGTCGACTGGATAGTAGCATTACCAGTTGCACTTTTTTACATGAGAATGGTAGCACACTCTAGAACAGGGCTATCCCCGTATGAGGTGATCTTCGGTAGACCACCGAATATGTGGGGGACGCCTATACCACGCAAAATAACTGATATTGACTGTAATATGCTGACAGATTACTTGGCTTCCTTGATGTCTGCACTACAATCTTCTCGTTCACAGGTAGCTGCAGCCTTTCCCTACAACACTGAGGTGAAACCCCATGACGTTGTTCCGGGTAATCTTGTCTTTGTGAGGAATTTCGACCGAAAGACTCAGCTGGAGCCCAGGTGGAAAGCACCCAAGTTGGTCCTGTTGACCACAAGAACAGCCGTGAAGATCGAGGGCCGCAAGGGCTGGATTCATTCAAGCCACATCAAGAAATTTCATGGACTATCTTCGGATATAGACACTGTGCCCTGTACTCCCTCACAGACTGATACAAAACTCCCTTTTGTTGAACAGAACAAATCTGAAAATTACAAACTAAAGCTTAGGCCCACCAAGTCGAGCAATTTGATTGTTTAAGTCCTCTCCAAGGTGAAGCGGTTGAATTGTCTCTGACATGTATCCCTTGGACCTGAGTAGAGAAAATACCCGAAAAATGTTGAAACGACAGGCGTATTGTAAATCACTGCGTAGCCACTGCATAGTGACATTATTAATTTTGTTTTTATTAAGTCTTTTAATAATTATTACAAGTATGTTGTTGCACATATATTACCCTATTTCTAGACATGTTTATAATGTTGCTGCTGAACATTCTTTTAGTGACTTACCTCCGCATGAATTGTCTTATAGACTTGCGCTGCGCAATAACACTTTCATTAGTATGTTACATCATTCCCATCAGACTAGTAATGCCACCAATTGTTGGGTGTGTGGCCGACTCCCTCCCTATCAGAATTATGAAGGAGTCCTGCCTTTCTTTCCACATCCATTTACACATAATGGCTCCTGTGGAGCATGGTTTAGTTTAATTAATTCCATAGACTCAGACACAGCAGTTTACCAAGACCATTGGATATGGGGAAACCTGAACCTAGTTTTATTCAAAGTCTGCTACCCTGACAAGGAGGGTCGCCCCAAAAGAACAGGAATTGATCTAGAAAATGAAGTATATGGATTAGGTAATTTTACACCTAATCTCATGATTCTAAATGTCGTATCCGAAGTTGAGCTAGTCTTACCCACCATGTCAGTATTCCCAGCAAAAGGTGAATTATGTGTAAGAAAGGTTGGTTCCATACATATGGGCCACAGTCAATGCACTACTACAGTAGAATTCAGTGACCAAGGCAAATCTTCATTTAGAGCATATCACCACTCCTACTTTATATGTGGTCAGACTGCATATATGCGTCTACCTCTAGATTGGGATGGTACCTGCTACATAGCATTCCTTTTGCCACCTGTTTTCCTAGCTCCTCCTGATTATTACAGAAATATTCATTTAGTACACAACAGAGAACGGAGAGATCTCCCCATTGTCGATTACACTGAAACGGCATGGGACAAGTATGTAGATTTTAATAAAGGCATCTTTCCCTATATAGGTACTGTTACTAACAGTAAGCTGATACGTAGATTAACTAGAACCCTTGAAGCAGTAGTGAATGAGACTATTTCCGCCTTAGGCAATTTAACGGAAGAGCAGTCTGCTATGCGGATTGTTGTGCTTCAAAATCGTCTTGTCCTTGACGTCATCCTGGCTGATAGGGGCGGAGCTTGTAGGGTCATCGGATCAAGCTGCTGCGTATTCATACCAGAAAATTCGCCATCTGTATATAAAGCCATCACTCGCCTTCATAAGATTGTAAGCCAGATACACCAGAACCCAGGCACTTGGACTTGGTCCAGTTGGTTTTAGAATGCGGTATCAGCCTGGGGATGCAGAGTTTTATCCTTCCTAGGTATTGGCCTTCTCATACTATTCAGTTGCTGTCTATGTCTACAATGTGGACCAGCGATTTGTGGTCTGTGTGCCACATCGTGTATCCCACATCAAGATTTTCATTCAAGATCCCGGAAGAAGAAAGAAGAACAAATGATGCTATATGAACAGATCAATGGATTGATGAAGATTGATATCTCTTGAAGGGCAAGTAGGGGACAAGGAGGGAATGTGGAAATATGGATTTTCCTGGTCAGTTATGTCCCCTATCTTGGACCCCAACGGTTCCATGTGTATATCACAAGTACATATATGTTCCCCCAGTTCCAGTTATGAAGACGCAAATACATGTGCGCCCACCGTCAACATGTCCTTTGACAGATCCGCCATGAATAGGCCGGATATCCCATTCCTAAATATGAAAGGCCATCGGCTTTATATGGTTCACTTATGCCACTTTTCAGTCCAGGCAAGTAGGCCCTGATTCTGTCATCAAACTCTTCTTGCCTTCTGCCTCTAAAAGCTCCAGCCCGAGCCTGCATCTGTGACCATGAACTTTGTCTCATTCTCTGCGCGGCTCACGAAGCCTGACATCAGCTTACTCTCTGCCAAGAACTGTATTTCACCTTCGAATTATCTGCTTCCCCCTCAGCCGACACATTCCTGCCTAGTAGTTTAAGTAAACATTCTTCCAGTTACCAAGCAAAAAGGCCCATCTTCTCTGTCCTCATGCAAGTAATTCATAGCCCTGTTACCATGGAATATTCCTACCCCCTCGCATTTAGTGTAGACACTTAGACGCTTGTACATGCACGCACAGTCAGTATAGAATAGATTCTGTCCGAGAGTCCTTCTTTTATGGATAACATAGTTCTTTAAACATAGGATGTTAGATATGATTTGGGATTAGGTTGACTTGACCCCCCAGACTTCTTGTCTCCACATATAGAGCTAAATGTCAAGTCCCCGTCACCCCCTAGTTACACGTCAATTACACGTCATACTGCTGCGCGCGCATCTATGCCAAGTATTATCTTATAGATCCACCTATGTATTACATCATAACCAATCATGTTCCTTTTTACTCATTATTACACCCATTTTCGGTTACGCAAACCAAACGTCAATGTCCTTATCAATTGTTACGCCTACTGTATTCACTTCATTATAATGTATGTACTATAAAAGTTACTTCTTGTCAATAAAGTATGTACTTCACTTCCTGAACCCCCGTGGTGATGGAACTTGAAGCATCCGATTATAATCGACCACCGGAATAAAGCCCATTCCGAAACTCTAATATCACGGATTCTGCCTCTCATTTTACTGAGCTATTTTATAATGTTTCTGTATCAAATTCAGTCCCGGTAAAGGAGAAATATTTACCACATAGCTAAGGTCTTAGACTCGTACTATGGCCTACAGGTTAAGGTCTTAACTCTTACTCTGGCCTAACAGCTAAGGTCTTATCTTTTAGTCTGGCCTAATAGCTAAGGTCTTAGACTCTTCCTCTGGCCTAATAGCTAAGGTTTTAACTCTTACTCTGGCCTACTAGCTAAGGTCTTATCTTTTAGTCTGCCCTAATAGCTAAGGTCTTAAATCTTACTCTGACCTAATGGTTAAGGTCTTAACACTTACTCTGGCCTACTAGCTAAGGTCTTAGACTCGTACTCTGGCCTAATGGTTAAGGTCTTAACTCTTACTCTGGCCTAATAGCTAAGGTCTTAACTCTTACTCTGGCCTAATGGTTAAGGTCTTAACTTTTACTCTGGCCTAATAGCTAAGGTCTTAGACTCTTACTCTGGCCTAATAGCTAAGGTTTTGACTCTTACTCTGACCTAATAGCGTAGGTCTTAGACTTGTACTCTGGCCTAATGGTTAAGGTCTTAACTCTTACTCTGGCCTAATAGCTAAGGTCTTAACTCTTAGTCTGGCCTAATATCTAAGGTCTTAGACTCGTACTCTGGCCTAATGGTTAAGGTCTTAATTCTTACTCTGGCCTAATAGCTAAGGTCTTAGACTTGTACTATGGCCTACTGGTTAAGGTCTTAACTCTTAGTCTGGCCTAATGGTTAAGGTCTTAACTCTTACTCTGGGCTAATAGCTAAGGTCTTAGACTCTTACTCTGGCCTAATAGCTAAGGTCTTAACTCTTACTCTGGCCTAATAGCTAAGGTCTTAGACTCGTACTCTGGCCTAATGGTTAAGGTCTTAACTTTTACTCTGGCCTACTGGTTAAGGTCTTAACTCTTACTCTGGCCTACTGGTTAAGGTCTTAACTCTTACTCTGGCCTAATAGCTAAGGTCTTAGGCTCGTACTCTGGCCTAATGGTTAAGGTCTTAACTCTTACTCTGGCCTACTGGTTAAGGTCTTAACTTTTACTCTGGCCTGCTGGTTAAGGTCTTAACTCTTACTCTGGCCTAATAGCTAAGGTCTTAGACTTGTACTATGGCCTACAGGTTAAGGTCTTAACTCTTACTCTGGCCTTCTGGGTTAAGTCTTAACTCTTACTCTGGCCTAATAGCTAAGGTCTTAGACTCGTACTATGGCCTAATGGTAAAGGTCTTAACTCTTACTCTGGCCTAATAGCTAAGGTCTTAACTTTTAGTCTGGCCTAATAGCTAAGGTCTTAGACTCGTACTCTGGCCTAATGGTTAAGGTCTTAACTCTTAGTCTGGCCTAATAGCTAAGGTCTTAGACTTGTACTCTGGCCTACTGGTTAAGGTCTTAACTCTTACTCTGGTCTAATAGCTATGGTCTTAACCCTTACTCTGGCCTAATAGCTAAGGCCTTAGACTTGTACTATGGCCTAATGGTTAAGGTCTTAACTCTTACTCTGGCCTAATAGCTAAGGTCTTAACTCTTACTCTGGCCTAATAGCTAAGGTCTTAGACTCGTACTCTGCCCTAATGGTTAAGGTCTTAACTCTTACTCTGGCCTAATAGCTAAGGTCTTAGACTCGTGCTCTGGCCTAATGATTAAGGTTTTAACTCTTACTCTGCCCTACTGGTTAAGGTCTTAACTCTTACTCTGGCCTAATAGCTAAGGTCTTAGACTCTTACTCTGGCCTAATGGTTAAGGTCTTAACTCTTACTCTGGACTAATAGCTAAGGTCTTAGAATCGTACTCTGGCCTAAAGGTTAAGGTCTTAACTCTTACTCTGGCCTAATAGCTAAGGTCTTAATTCTTACTCTGGCCTATTAGCTAAGGTCTTAGACTCGTACTCTGGCCTAATGGTTAAGGTCTTAACTCTTACTCTGGCCTAATAGCTAAGGTCTTAACTCTTACTCTGGCCTAATAGCTAAGGTCTTTGACTCATACTCTGGCCTAATGGTTAAGGTCTTAACTCTTACTCTGGCCTAATAGCTAAGTTCTTAGACTCATACTCTGGCCTAATAGCTAAGGTCTTAGACTCGTACTCTGGCCTAATGGTTAAGGTCTTATCTCTTACTCTGGCCTACAGGTAAAGGTCTTAACTCTTACTCTGGCCTACTGGTTAAGGTCTTAACTCTTACTCTGGCCTAATAGCTAAGGTCTTAGACTCGTACTCCGGCCTACTGGTTAAGGTCATAACTCTTAGTCTGGCCTTATGGTTAAGGTCTTAACTCTTACTCTGGGCTAATAGCTAAGGTCTTAGACTCTTACTCTGGCCTAATAGCTAAGGTCTTAGACTCGTACTCTGGCCTAATGGTTAAGGTCTTAACTTTTACTCTGGCCTACTGGTTAAGGTCTTAACTCTTACTCTGGCCTACTGGTTAAGGTCTTAAGTCTTACTCTGGCCTAATAGCTAAGGTCTTAGGCTCGTACTCTGGCCTAATGGTTAAGGTCTTAACTCTTACTCTGGCCTACTGGTTAAGGTCTTAACTTTTACTCTGGCCTGCTGGTTAAGGTCTTAACTCTTACTCTGGCCTAATAGCTAAGGTCTTAGACTTGTACTATGACCTACAGGTTAAGGTCTTAACTCTTACTCTGGCCTACTGGTTTAAGTCTTAACTCTTACTCTGGCCTAATAGCTAAGGTCTTAACTTTTAGTCTGGCCTAATAGCTAAGGTCTTAGACTCGAACTCTGGCCTAATGGTTAAGGTCTTAACTCTTAGTCTGGCCTAATAGCTACGGTCTTAGACTTGTACTCTGGCCTACTGGTTTAAGTCTTAACTCTTACTCTGGCCTAATAGCTAAGGTCTTAGACTCGTACTATGGTCTAATGGTTAAGGTCTTAACTCTTACTCTGGCCTAATAGCTAAGGTCTTAACTCTTACTCTGGCCTAATAGCTAAGGTCTTAGACTCATACTTTGCCCTAATGGTTAAGGTCTTAACTCTTACTCTGGCCTAATAGCTAAGGTCTTAGACTCGTGGTCTGACCTAATGATTAAGGTTTTAACTCTAACTCTGCCCTACTGGTTAAGGTCTTAACTCTTACTCTGGCCTAATAGCTAAGGTCTTAGACTCGTACTCTGGCCTAATGGTTAAGGTCCTAACTCTTACTCTGGCCTAATAGCTAAGGTCTTAGAATCGTACTCTGGCCTAAAGGTTAAGGTCTTAACTCTTACTCTGGCCTAATAGCTAAGGTCTTAATTCTTACTCTGGCCTAATAGCTAAGGTCTTAGACTCGTACTCCGGCCTAATGGTTAAGGTCTTAACTCTTACTCTGGCCTAATAGCTAAGGTCTTAACTCTTACTCTGGCCTAATAGCTAAGGTCTTTGACTCATACTCTGGCCTAATAGTTAAGGTCTTAACTCTTACTCTGGCCTAATAGCTAAGGTCTTAGACTCATACTCTGGCCTAATAGCTAAGGTCTTAGACTCGTACTCTGGCCTAATGGTTAAGGTCTTAACTCTTACTCTGGCCTACAGGTACAGGTCTTAACTCTTACTCTGGCCTACTGGTTAAGGTCTTAACTCTTACTCTGGCCTAATAGCTAAGGTCTTAGACGCGTACTCCGGCCTACTGGTTAAGGTCTTAACTCTTACTCTGGCCTAATAGCTAAGGTCTTAACTCTTACTCTGGCCTAATAGCTAAGGTCTTAGACTCGTACTATGGCCTAATGGTTAAGGTCTTAACTCTTACTCTGGCCTAATAGCTAAGGCCTTAGACTCGTACTCTGGCCTAAAGGTTAAGGTATAACTCTTACTCTGGCCTAATAGCTAAGGTCTTAACTCTTACTCTGGCCTAATAGCTAAGGTCTTAAATTCATAGTCTGGCCTAATGGTTAAGGTCTTAACTCTTACTCTGGCCTAATAGCTAAGGTCTTAGACTCGTACTCTGGCCTGATAGCTAAGGTCTTAGACTCGTACTCTGGCCTAATGGTTAAGGTCTTAACTCTTACTCTGGCCTAATAGCTAAGGTCGTAGACTCGTACTCTGGCCTAATGGTTAAGGTCTTAACTCTTACTCTGGCCTAATAGCTAAGGTCTTAGACTCATACTCTGGCCTAATGGTTAAGGTCATAACTCTTACTCTGGTCTACTGGTTAAGGTCTTAACCCTTACTCTGGCATAATAGCTAAGGTCTTAACTCTTACTCTGGCATAATAGCTAAGGTCTTATACTCGTACTATGGCCTACAGGTTAAGGTCTTAACTCTTACTCTGGCCTAATAGCTAAGGTCTTATCTTTTAGTCTGGCCTAATAGCTAAGGTCTTAGACTCTTACTCTGGCCTAATAGCTAAGGTTTTAACTCTTACTCTGGCCTACTAGCTAAGGTCTTATCTTTTAGTCTGGCCTAATAGCTAAGGTCTTAAATCTTACTCTGACCTAATGGTTAAGGTCTTAACTCTTACTCTGGCCTACTAGCTAAGGTCTTAGACTCGTACTCTGGCCTAATAGCTAACGTCTTAACTCTTACTCTGGCCTAATGGTTAAGGTCTTAACTTTTACTCTGGCCTAATAGCTAAGGTCTTATACTCTTACTCTGGCCTAATAGCTAAGGTTTTAACTTTTACTCTGACCTAATAGCTTAGGTCTTAGACTTATACTCTGGCCTAATGGTTAAGGTCTTAACTCTTACTCTGGCCTAATAGCTAAGGTCTTAACTCTTAGTCTGGCCTAATAGCTAAGGTCTTAGACTCGTACTCTGGCCTCATGGTTAAGGTCTTAACTCTTACTCTGGCCTAATGGTTAAGGTCTTAACTCTTACTCTGGGCTAATAGCTAAGGTCTTAGACTCTTACTCTGGCCTAATAGCTAAGGTCTTAACTCTTACTCTGGCCTAATAGCTAAGGTCTTAGACTCGTACTCTGGCCTAATGGTTAAGGTCTTAACTTTTACTCTGGCCTACTGGTTAAGGTCTTAACTCTTACTCTGGCCTACTGGTTAAGGTCTTAACTCTTACTCTGGCCTAATAGCTAAGGTCTTAGGCTCGTACTCTGGCCTAATGGTTAAGGTCTTAACTCTTACTCTGGCCTACTGGTTAAGGTCTCAACTTTTACTCTGGCCTGCTGGTTAAGGTCTTAACTCTTACTCTGGCCTAATAGCTAAGGTCTTAGACTTGTACTATGGCCTACAGGTTAAGGTCTTAACTCTTACTCTGGCCTTCTGGTTTAAGTCTTAACTCTTACTCTGGGCTAATAGCTAAGGTCTTAGACTCGTACTATGGCCTAATGGTAAAGGTCTTAACTCTTACTCTGGCCTAATAGCTAAGGTCTTAACTTTTAGTCTGGCCTAATAGCTAAGGTCTTAGACTCATACTCTGGCCTAATGGTTAAGGTCTTAACTCTTAGTCTGGCCTAATAGCTAAGGTCTTAGACTTGTACTCTGGCCTACTGGTTAAGGTCTTAACTCTTACTCTGGTCTAATAGCTATGGTCTTAACCCTTACTCTGGCCTAATAGCTAAGGTCTTAGACTCGTACTCTGCCCTAATGGTTAAGGTCTTAACTCTTACTCTGGCCTAATAGCTAAGGTCTTAGACTTGTGCTCTGGCCTAATGATTAAGGTTTTAACTCTTACTCTGCCCTACTGGTTAAGGACTTAACTCTTACTCTGGCCTAATAGCTAAGGTCTTAGACTCGTACTCTGGCCTAATGGTTAAGGTCTTAACTCTTACTCTGGCCTAATAGCTAAGGTCTTAACTCTTACTCTGGCCTAATAGCTAAAGTCTTAGACTTGTACTATGGCCTAATGGTTAAGGTCTTAACTCTTACTCTGTCCTACTGGTTAAGGTCTTAACTCTTACTCTGGCCTAATAGCTAAGATCTTAGACTCATACTCTGGCCTAATGGTTAAGGTCTTAACTCTTACTCTGGCCTACTGGTTAAGGTCTTAACTCTTACTCTGGCCTAATAGCTAAGGTCTTAGACTCGTACTCTGGCTTAATGGTTAAGGTCTTAACTCTTACTCTGGCCTACTGGTTAAGGTCTTTACTCTTACTCTGGCCTGCTGGTTAAGGTCTTAACTCTTACTCTGGCCTAATAGCTAAGGTCTTAGACTAGTACTATGGCCTACAGGTTAAGGTCTTAACTCTTACTTTGGACTACTGGTTAAAGTCTTAACTCTTACTCTGGCCTAATAGCTAAGGTCTTAGACTCGTACTATGGCCTAATGGTTAAGGTCTTAACTCTTACTCTGGCCTAATAGCTAAGGTCTTAACTTTTACTCTGGCCTAATAGCTAAGGTCTTAGACTCGTACTCTATCCTGATAGCTAAGGTCTTAGACTCGTACTCTGGCCTAATGGTTAAGGTCTTAACTCTTACTCTGGCCTAATAGCTAAGGTCGTAGACTCGTACTCTGGCCTAATGGTTAAGGTCTTAACTCTTACCCTGGCCTAATAGCTAAGGTCTTAGACTCATACTCTGGCCTAATAGCTAAGGTCTTAGGCTCGTACTATGGCCTAATGGTTAAGGTCTTAACTCTTACTCTGGCCTAATAGCTAAGGCCTTAGACTCGTACTCTGGCCTAAAGGTTAAGGTATAACTCTTACTCTGGCCTAATAGCTAAGGTCTTAACTCTTACTCTGGCCTAATAGCTAAGGTCTTAACTCTTACTCTGGCCTAATAGCTAAGGCCTTAGACTCGTACTCTGGCCTAAAGGTTAAGGTCTTAACTCTTACTCTGGCCTAATAGCTAAGGTCTTAACTCTTACTCTGGCCTAATAGCTAAGGTCTTAGACTCGTACTCTGGCCTAATGGTTAAGGTCTTAACTCTTACTCTGGCCTAATAGCTAAGGTCTTAAATTCATAGTCTGGCCTAATGGTTAAGGTCTTAACTCTTACTCTGGCCTACAGGTAAAGGTCTTAACTCTTACTCTGGCCTACTGGTCAAGGTCTTAACTCTTACTCTGGCCTAATAGCTAAGGTCTTAGACTCGTACTCCGGCCTACTGGTTAAGGTCTTAACTCTTACTCTGGCCTAATAGCTAAGGTATTAACTCTTACTCTGGCCTAATAGCTAAGGTCTTAACTCTTACTCTGGCCTAATAGCTAAGGTCTTAACTCTTACTCTGGCCTAATAGCTAAGGTCTTAGACTCGTACTATGGCCTAATGGTTAAGGTCTTAACTCTTACTCTGGCCTAATAGCTAAGGCCTTAGACTCGTACTCTGGCCTAAAGGTTAAGGTATAACTCTTACTCTGGCCTAATAGCTAAGGTCTTAACTCTTACTCTGGCCTAATAGCTAAGGCCTTAGACTCGTACTCTGGCCTAATGGTTAAGGTCTTAACTCTTACTCTGGCCTAATAGCTAAGGTCTTAAATTCATAGTCTGGCCTAATGGTTAAGGTCTTAACTCTTACTCTGGCCTAATAGCTAAGGTCTTAGACTCGTACTCTGGCCTGATAGCTAAGGTCTTAGACTCGTACTCTGGCCTAATGGTTAAGGTCTTAACTCTTACTCTGGCCTAATAGCTAAGGTCGTAGACTCGTACTCTGGCCTAATGGTTAAGGTCTTAACTCTTACTCTGGCCTAATAGCTAAGGTCTTAGACTCATACTCTGGCCTAATGGTTAAGGTCGTAACTCTTACTCTGGTCTACTGGTTAAGGTCTTAACCCTTACTCTTGCATAATAGCTAAGGTCTTAACTCTTACTCTGGCATAATAGCTAAGGTCTTATACTCGTACTATGGCCTACAGGTTAAGGTCTTAACTCTTACTCTGGCCTAATAGCTAAGGTCTTATCTTTTAGTCTGGCCTAATAGCTAAGGTCTTAGACTCTTACTCTGGCCTAATAGCTAAGGTTTTAACTCTTACTCTGGCCTACTAGCTAAGGTCTTATCTTTTAGTCTGGCCTAATAGCTAAGGTCTTAAATCTTACTCTGACCTAATGGTTAAGGTCTTAACTCTTACTCTGGCCTACTAGCTAAGGTCTTAGACTCGTACTCTGGCCTAATGGTTAAGGTCTTAACTCTTACTCTGGCCTAATAGCTAAGGTCTTAACTCTTACTCTGGCCTAATGGTTAAGGTCTTAACTTTTACTCTGGCCTAATAGCTAAGGTCTTATACTCTTACTCTGGCCTAATAGCTAAGGTTTTAACTTTTACTCTGACCTAATAGCTTAGGTCTTAGACTTATACTCTGGCCTAATGGTTAAGGTCTTAACTCTTACTCTGGCCTAATAGCTAAGGTCTTAACTCTTAGTCTGGCCTAATAGCTAAGGTCTTAGACTCGTACTCTGGCCTCATGGTTAAGGTCTTAACTCTTACTCTGGCCTAATAGCTAAGGTCTTAGACTCGTACTATGGCCTACTGGTTAAGGTCTTAACTCTTTGTCTGGCCTAATGGTTAAGGTCTTAACTCTTACTCTGGGCTAATAGCTAAGGTCTTAGACTCTTACTCTGGCCTAATAGCTAAGGTCTTAACTCTTACTCTGGCCTAATAGCTAAGGTCTTAGACTCGTACTCTGGCCTAATGGTTAAGGTCTTAACTTTTACTCTGGCCTACTGGTTAAGGTCTTAACTCTTACTCTGGCCTACTGGTTAAGGTCTTAACTCTTACTCTGGCCTAATAGCTAAGGTCTTAGGCTCGTACTCTGGCCTAATGGTTAAGGTCTTAACTCTTACTCTGGCCTACTGGTTAAGGTCTTAACTTTTACTCTGGCCTGCTGGTTAAGGTCTTAACTCTTACTCCGGCCTAATAGCTAAGGTCTTAGACTTGTACTATGGCCTACAGGTTAAGGTCTTAACTCTTACTCTGGCCTTCTGGTTTAAGTCTTAACTCTTACTCTGGGCTAATAGCTAAGGTATTAGACTCGTACTATGGCCTAATGGTAAAGGTCTTAACTCTTACTCTGGCCTAATAGCTAAGGTCTTAACTTTTAGTCTGGCCTGCTGGTTAAGGTCTTAACTCTTACTCTGGCCTAATAGCTAAGGTCTTAGACTTGTACTATGGCCTACAGGTTAAGGTCTTAACTCTTACTCTGGCCTTCTGGTTTAAGTCTTAACTCTTACTCTGGGCTAATAGCTAAGGTCTTAGACTCGTACTCTGGCCTAATGGTTAAGGTCTTAACTCTTAGTCTGGCCTAATAGCTAAGGTCTTAGACTTGTACTCTGGCCTACTGGTTAAGGTCTTAACTCTTACTCTGGTCTAATGGCTATGGTCTTAACCCTTACTCTGGCCTAATAGCTAAGGTCTTAGACTCGTACTCTGCCCTAATGGTTAAGGTCTTAACTCTTACTCTGGCCTAATAGCTAAGGTCTTAGACTCGTGCTCTGGCCTAATGATTAAGGTTTTAACTCTTACTCTGCCCTACTGGTTAAGGTCTTAACTCTTACTCTGGCCTAATAGCTAAGGTCTTAGACTCGTACTCTGGCCTAATGGTTAAGGTCTTAACTCTTACTCTGGCCTAATAGCTAAGGTCTTAGAATCGTACTCTGGCCTAAAGGTTAAGGTCTTAACTCTTACTCTGGCCTAATAGCTAAGGTCTTAATTCTTACTCTGGCCTAATAGCTAAGGTCTTAGACTCGTACTCTGGCCTAATGGTTAAGGTCTTAACTCTTTCTCTGGCCTAATAGCTAAGGTCTTAACTCTTACTCTGGCCTAATAGCTAACGTCTTTGACTCGTACTCTGGCCTAATGGTTAAGGTCTTAAATCTTACTCTGGCCTAATAGCTAAGGTCTTAGACTCATACTCTGGCCTAATAGCTAAGGTCTTAGACTCGTACTCTGGCCTACTGGTTAAGGTCTTAACTCTTACTCTGGCCTAATAGCTAAGGTCTTAACTCTTACTCTGGCCTAATAGCTAAAGTCTTAGACTTGTACTATGGCCTAATGGTTAAGGTCTTAACTCTTACTCTGTCCTACTGGTTAAGGTCTTAACTCTTACTCTGGCCTAATAGCTAAGGTCTTATACTCATACTCTGGCCTAATGGTTAAGGTCTTAACTCTTACTCTGGCCTACTGGTTAAGGTCTTAACTCTTACTCTGGCCTAATAGCTAAGGTCTTAGACTCGTACTCTGGCTTAATGGTTAAGGTCTTAACTCTTACTCTGGCCTACTGGTTAAGGTCTTTACTCTTACTCTGGCCTGCTGGTTAAGGTCTTAACTCTTACTCTGGCCTAATAGCTAAGGTCTTAGACTAGTACTATGGCCTACAGGTTAAGGTCTTAACTCTTACTCTGGACTACTGGTTAAAGTCTTAACTCTTACTCTGGCCTAATAGCTAAGGTCTTAGACTCGTACTATGGCCTAATGGTTAAGGTCTTAACTCTTACTCTGGCCTAATAGCTAAGGTCTTAACTTTTACTCTGGCCTAATAGCTAAGGTCTTAGACTCGTACTCTGGCCTGATAGCTAAGGTCTTAGACTCGTACTCTGGCCTAATGGTTAAGGTCTTAACTCTTACTCTGGCCTAATAGCTAAGGTCTTAGACTCATACTCTGGCCTAATGGTTAAGGTCGTAACTCTTACTCTGGCCTACTGGTTAAGGTCTTAACCCTTACTCTGGCATAATAGCTAAGGTCTTAACTCTTACTCTGGCATAATAGCTAAGGTCTTAGACTCGTACTATGGCCTACAGGTTAAGGTCTTAACTCTTACTCTGACCTAATGGTTAAGGTCTTAACTCTTACTCTGGCCTACTAGCTAAGGTCTTAGACTCGTACTCTGGCCTAATGGTTAAGGTCTTAACTCTTACTCTGGCCTAATAGCTAAGGTCTTAACTCTTACTCTGGCCTAATGGTTAAGGTCTTAACGTTTACTCTGGCCTAATAGCTAAGGTCTTAGACTCTTACTCTGGCCTAATAGCTAAGGTTTTAACTCTTACTCTGACCTAATAGCTAAGGTCTTAGACTTGTACTCTGGCCTAATGGTTAAGGTCTTAACTCTTACTCTGGCCTAATAGCTAAGGTCTTAACTCTTAGTCTGGCCTAATAGCTAAGGTCTTAGACTCGTACTCTGGCCTAATGGTTAAGGTCTTAACTCTTTTTTCTGGCCTAATAGCTAAGGTCTTAGACTCGTACTATGGCCTACTGGTTAAGGTCTTAACTCTTAGTCTGGCCTAATGGTTAAGGTCTTAACTCTTACTCTGGGCTAATAGCTAAGGTCTTAGACTCTTACTCTGGCCTAATAGCTAAGGTCTTAACTCTTACTCTGGCCTAATAGCTAAGGTCTTAGACTCGTACTCTGGCCTAATGGTTAAGGTCTTAACTTTTACTCTGGCCTACTGGTTAAGGTCTTAACTCTTACTCTGGCCTACTGGTTAAGGTCTTAACCCTTACTCTGGCCTAATAGCTAAGGTCTTAGGCTCGTACTCTGGCCTAATGGTTAAGGTCTTAACTCTTACTCTGGCCTACTGGTTAAGGTCTTAACTTTTACTCTGGCCTGCTGGTTAAGGTCTTAACTCTTACTCTGGCCTAATAGCTAAGGTCTTAGACTTGTACTATGGCCTACAGGTTAAGGTCTTAACTCTTACTCTGGCCTTCTGGTTTAAGTCTTAACTCTTACTATGGCCTAATAGCTAAGGTCTTAGACTCGTACTCTGCCCTAATGGTTAAGGTCTTAACTCTTACTCTGGCCTAATAGCTAAGGTCTTAGACTCGTGCTCTGGCCTAATGATTAAGGTTTTAACTCTTACTCTGCCCTACTGGTTAAGGTCTTAACTCTTACTCTGGCCTAATAGCTAAGGTCTTAGACTCGTACTCTGGCCTAATGGTTAAGGTCTTAACTCTTACTCTGGCCTAATAGCTAAGGTCTTAGAATCGTACTCTGGCCCAAAGGTTAAGGTCTTAACTCTTACTCTGGCCTAATAGCTAAGGTCTTAATTCTTATTCTGGCATAATAGCTAAGGTCTTAGACTCGTACTCTGGCCTAATGGTTAAGGTCTTAACTCTTTCTCTGGCCTAATAGCTAAGGTCTTAACTCTTACTCTGGCCTAATAGCTAAGGTCTTTGACTCGTACTCTGGCCTAATGGTTAAGGTCTTAAATCTTACTCTGGCCTAATAGCTAAGGTCTTAGACTCATACTCTGGCCTAATAGCTAAGGTCTTAGACTCGTACTCTGGCCTACTGGTTAAGGTATTAACTCTTACTCTGGCCTAATAGCTAAGGTCTTAACTCTTACTCTGGCCTAATAGCTAAGGTCTTATACTCGTACTCTGGCATAATGGTTAAGGTCTTAACTCTTACTCTGGCCTAATAGCTAAGGTCTTAAATTCATAGTCTGGCCTAATAGCTAAGGTCTTAACTCTTACTCTGGCCTAATAGCTAAGGCCTTAGACTCGTACTCTGGCCTAAAGGTTAAGGTCTTAACTCTTAATCTGGCCTAATAGCTAAGGTCTTAACTCTTACTCTGGCCTAATAGCTAAGGTCTTATACTCGTACTCTGGCATAATGGTTAAGGTCTTAACTCTTACTCTGGCCTAATAGCTAAGGTCTTAAATTCATAGTCTGGCCTAATGGTTAAGGTCTTAACTCTTACTCTGGCCTACAGGTAAAGGTCTTAACTCTTACTCTGGCCTACTGGTTAAGGTCTTAACTCTTACTCTGGCCTAATAGCTAAGGCCTTAGACTCGTACTCCGGCCTACTGGTTAAGGTCTTAACTCTTACTCTGGCCTAAAAGCTAAGGTCTTAACTCTTACTCTGGCCTAATAGCTAAGGTCTTAACTCTTACTCTGGCCTAATAGCTAAGGTCTTAGACTCGTACTATGGCCTAATGGTTAAGGTCTTAACTCTTACTCTGGCCTAATAGCTAAGGCCTTAGACTCGTACTCTGGCCTAAAGGTTAAGGTATAACTCTTACTCTGGCCTAATAGCTAAGGTCTTAACTCTTACTCTGGCCTAATAGCTAAGGCCTTAGACTCGTACTCTGGCCTAAAGTTTAAGGTCTTAACTCTTACTCTGGCCTAATAGCTAAGGTCTTAACTCTTACTCTGGCCTAATAGCTAAGGTCTTAGACTCGTACTCTGGCCTAATGGTTAAGGTCTTAACTCTTACTCTGGCCTAATAGCTAAGGTCTTAAATTCATAGTCTGGCCTAATGGTTAAGGTCTTAACTCTTACTCTGGCCTATTAGCTAAGGTCTTAGACTCGTACTCTGGCCTAATGGTTAAGGTTTTAACTCTTACTCTGGCCTAATAGCTAAGGTCTTAGACTCGTACTCTGGCCTGATAGCTAAGGTCTTAGACTCGTACTCTGGCCTAATGGTTAAGGTCTTAACTCTTACTCTGGCCTAATAGCTAAGGTCTTAGACTCGTACTCTGGCCTGATAGCTAAGGTCTTAGACTCGTACTCTGGCCTAATGGTTAAGGTCTTAACTCTTACTCTGGCCTAATAGCTAAGGTCTTAGACTCATACTCTGGCCTAATGGTTAAGGTCGTAACTCTTACTCTGGCCTACTGGTTAAGGTCTTAACCCTTACTCTGGCATAAGAGCTAAGGTCTTAACTCTTACTCTGGCATAATAGCTAAGGTCTTAGATTCGTACTATGGCCTACAGGTTAAGGTCTTAACTCTTACTCTGGCCTAACAGCTAAGGTCTTATCTTTTAGTCTGGCCTAATAGCTAAGGTCTTAGACTCTTCCTCTGGCCTAATAGCTAAGGTTTTAACTCTTACTCTGGCCTACTAGCTAAGGTCTTATCTTTTAGTCTGCCCTAATAGCTAAGGTCTTAACTCTTACTCTGTCCTACTGGTTAAGGTCTTAACTCTTACTCTGGCCTAATAGCTAAGGTCTTAGACTCATACTCTGGCTTAATGGTTAAGGTCTTAACTCTTACTCTGGCCTACTGGTTAAGGTCTTAACTCTTACTCTGGCCTAAGAGCTCAGGCCTTAGACTCGTACTCTGGCCTAAAGGTTAAGGTATAACTCTTACTCTGGCCTAATAGCTAAGGTCTTAACTCTTACTCTGGCCTAATAGCTAAGGTCTTAACTCTTACTCTGGCCTAATAGCTAAGGCCTTAGACTCGTACTCTGGCCTAAAGGTTAAGGTCTTAACTCTTAATCTGGCCTAATAGCTAAGGTCTTAACTCTTACTCTGGCCTAATAGCTAAGGTCTTAAATTCATAGTCTGGCCTAATGGTTAAGGTCTTAACTCTTACTCTGGCCTACAGGTAAAGGTCTTAACTCTTACTCTGGCCTACTGGTTAAGGTCTTAACTCTTACTCTGGCCTAATAGCTAAGGCCTTAGACTCGTACTCCGGCCTACTGGTTAAGGTCTTAACTCTTACTCTGGCCTAATAGCTAAGGTCTTAACTCTTACTCTGGCCTAATAGCTAAGGTCTTAACTCTTACTCTGGCCTAATAGCTAAGGTCTTAGACTCGTACTATGGCCTAATGGTTAAGGTCTTAACTCTTACTCTGGCCTAATAGCTAAGGCCTTAGACTCGTACTCTGGCCTAAAGGTTAAGGTATAACTCTTACTCTGGCCTAATAGCTAAGGTCTTAACTCTTACTCTGGCCTAATAGCTAAGGCCTTAGACTCGTACTCTGGCCTAAAGGTTAAGGTCTTAACTCTTACTCTGGCCTAATAGCTAAGGTCTTAACTCTTACTCTGGCCTAATAGCTAAGGTCTTAGACTCGTACTCTGGCCTAATGGTTAAGGTCTTAACTCTTACTCTGGCCTAATAGCTAAGGTCTTAAATTCATAGTCTGGCCTAATGGTTAAGGTCTTAACTCTTACTCTGGCCTAATAGCTAAGGTCTTAGACTCGTACTCTGGCCTGATAGCTAAGGTCTTAGACTCGTACTCTGGCCTAATGGTTAAGGTCTTAACTCTTACTCTGGCCTAATAGCTAAGGTCTTAGACTCGTACTCTGGCCTGATAGCTAAGGTCTTAGACTCGTACTCTGGCCTAATGGTTAAGGTCTTAACTCTTACTCTGGCCTAATAGCTAAGGTCTTAGACTCATACTCTGGCCTAATGGTTAAGGTCGTAACTCTTACTCTGGCCTACTGGTTAAGGTCTTAACCCTTACTCTGGCATAATAGCTAAGGTCTTAACTCTTACTCTGGCATAATAGCTAAGGTCTTAGACTCGTACTATGGCCTACAGGTTAAGGTCTTAACTCTTACTCTGGCCTAACAGCTAAGGTCTTATCTTTTAGTCTGGCCTAATAGCTAAGGTCTTAGACTCTTCCTCTGGCCTAATAGCTAAGGTTTTAACTCTTACTCTGGCCTACTAGCTAAGGTCTTATCTTTTAGTCTGCCCTAATAGCTAAGGTCTTAAATCTTACTCTGACCTAATGGTTAAGGTCTTAACACTTACTCTGGCCTACTAGCTAAGGTCTTAGACTCGTACTCTGGCCTAATGGTTAAGGTCTTAACTCTTACTCTGGCCTAATAGCTAAGGTCTTAACTCTTACTCTGGCCTAATGGTTAAGGTCTTAACTTTTACTCTGGCCTAATAGCTAAGGTCTTAGACTCTTACTCTGGCCTAATAGCTAAGGTTTTGACTCTTACTCTGACCTAATAGCGTAGGTCTTAGACTTGTACTCTGGCCTAATGGTTAAGGTCTTAACTCTTACTCTGGCCTAATAGCTAAGGTCTTAACTCTTAGTCTGGCCTAATATCTAAGGTCTTAGACTCGTACTCTGGCCTAATGGTTAAGGACTTAACTCTTACTCTGGCCTAATAGCTAAGGTCTTAGACTCGTACTATGGCCTACTGGTTAAGGTCTTAACTCTTAGTCTGGCCTAATGGTTAAGGTCTTAACTCTTACTCTGGGCTAATAGCTAAGGTCTTAGACTCTTACTCTGGCCAAATAGCTAAGGTCTTAACTCTTACTCTGGCCTAATAGCTAAGGTCTTAGACTCGTACTCTGGCCTAATGGTTAAGGTCTTAACTTTTACTCTGGCCTACTGGTTAAGGTCTTAACTCTTACTCTGGCCTACTGGTTAAGGTCTTAACTCTTACTCTGGCCTAATAGCTAAGGTCTTAGGCTCGTACTCTGGCCTAATGGTTAAGGTCTTAACTCTTACTCTGGACTACTGGTTAAGGTCTTAACTTTTACTCTGGCCTGCTGGTTAAGGTCTTAACTCTTAATCTGGCCTAATAGCTAAGGTCTTAGACTTGTACTATGGCCTACAGGTTAAGGTCTTAACTCTTACTCTGGCCTTCTGGGTTAAGTCTTAACTCTTACTCTGGCCTAATAGCTAAGGTCTTAGACTCGTACTATGGCCTAATGGTAAAGGTCTTAACTCTTACTCTGGCCTAATAGCTAAGGTCTTAACTTTTAGTCTGGCCTAATAGCTAAGGTCTTAGACTCGTACTCTGGCCTAATGGTTAAGGTCTTAACTCTTAGTCTGGCCTAATAGCTAAGGTCTTAGACTTGTACTCTGGCCTACTGGTTAAGGTCTTAACTCTTACTCTGGTCTAATAGCTATGGTCTTAACCCTTACTCTGGCCTAATAGCTAAGGCCTTAGACTTGTACTATGGCCTAATGGTTAAGGTCTTAACTCTTACTCTGGCCTAATAGCTAAGGTCTTAGACTCGTACTCTGCCCTAATGGTTAAGGTCTTAACTCTTACTCTGGCCTAATAGCTAAGGTCTTAGACTCGTGCTCTGGCCTAATGATTAAGGTTTTAACTCTTACTCTGCCCTACTGGTTAAGGTCTTAACTCTTACTCTGGCCTAATAGCTAAGGTCTTAGACTCTTACTCTGGCCTAATGGTTAAGGTCTTAACTCTTACTCTGGCCTAATAGCTAAGGTCTTAGAATCGTACTCTGGCCTAAAGGTTAAGGTCTTAACTCTTACTCTGGCCTAATAGCTAAGGTCTTAATTCTTACTCTGGCCTATTAGCTAAGGTCTTAGACTCGTACTCTGGCCTAATGGTTAAGGTCTTAACTCTTACTCTGGCCTAATAGCTAAGGTCTTAACTCTTACTCTGGCCTAATAGCTAAGATCTTTGACTCATACTCTGGCCTAATGGTTAAGGTCTTAACTCTTACTCTGGCCTAATAGCTAAGTTCTTAGACTCATACTCTGGCCTAATAGCTAAGGTCTTAGACTCGTACTCTGGCCTAATGGTTAAGGTCTTATCTCTTACTCTGGCCTACAGGTAAAGGTCTTAACTCTTACTCTGGCCGACTGGTTAAGGTCTTAACTCTTACTCTGGCCTAATAGCTAAGGTCTTAGACTCGTACTCCGGCCTACTGGTTAAGGTCATAACTCTTAGTCTGGCCTTATGGTTAAGGTCTTAACTCTTACTCTGGGCTAATAGCTAAGGTCTTAGACTCTTACTCTGGCCTAATAGCTAAGGTCTTAACTCTTACTCTGGCCTAATAGCTAAGGTCTTAGACTCGTACTCTGGCCTAATGGTTAAGGTCTTAACTTTTACTCTGGCCTACTGGTTAAGGTCTTAACTCTTACTCTGGCCTACTGGTTAAGGTCTTAAGTCTTACTCTGGCCTAATAGCTAAGGTCTTAGGCTCGTACTCTGGCCTAATGGTTAAGGTCTTAACTCTTACTCTGGCCGACTGGTTAAGGTCTTAACTTTTACTCTGGCCTGCTGGTTAAGGTCTTAACTCTTACTCTGGCCTAATAGCTAAGGTCTTAGACTTGTACTATGACCTACAGGTTAAGGTCTTAACTCTTACTCTGGCCTACTGGTTTAAGTCTTAACTCTTACTCTGGCCTAATAGCTAAGGTCTTAACTTTTAGTCTGGCCTAATAGCTAAGGTCTTAGACTCGAACTCTGGCCTAATGGTTAAGGTCTTAACTCTTAGTCTGGCCTAATAGCTAAGGTCTTAGACTTGTACTCTGGCCTACTGGTTTAAGTCTTAACTCTTACTCTGGCCTAATAGCTAAGGTCTTAGACTCATACTATGGTCTAATGGTTAAGGTCTTAACTCTTACTCTGGCCTAATAGCTAAGGTCTTAACTCTTACTCTGGCCTAATAGCTAAGGTCTTAGACTCGTACTTTGCCATAATGGTTAAGGTCTTAACTCTTACTCTGGCCTAATAGCTAAGGTCTTAGACTCGTGCTCTGACCTAATGATTAAGGTTTTAACTCTAACTCTGCCCTACTGGTTAAGGTCTTAACTCTTACTCTGGCCTAATAGCTAAGGTCTTAGACTCGTACTCAGGCCTAATGGTTAAGGTCCTAACTCTTACTCTGGCCTAATAGCTAAGGTCTTAGAATCGTACTCTGGCCTAAAGGTTAAGGTCTTAACTCTTACTCTGGCCTAATAGCTAAGGTCTTAATTCTTACTCTGGCCTAATAGCTAAGGTCTTAGACTCGTACTCCGGCCTAATGGTTAAGGTCTTAACTCTTACTCTGGCCTAATAGCTAAGGTCTTAGACTCATACTCTGGCCTAATAGCTAAGGTCTTAGACTCGTACTCTGGCCTAATGGTTAAGGTCTTAACTCTTACTCTGGCCTACAGGTACAGGTCTTAACTCTTACTCTGGCCTACTGGTTAAGGTCTTAACTCTTACTCTGGCCTAATAGCTAAGGTCTTAGACGCGTACTCCGGCCTACTGGTTAAGGTCTTAACTCTTACTCTGGCCTAATAGCTAAGGTCTTAACTCTTACTCTGGCCTAATAGCTAAGGTCTTAACTCTTACTCTGGCCTAATAGCTAAGGTCTTAGACTCGTACTATGGCCTAATGGTTAAGGTCTTAACTCTTACTCTGGCCTAATAGCTAAGGTCTTTGACTCATACTCTGGCCTAATGGTTAAGGTCTTAACTCTTACTCTGGCCTAATAGCTAAGTTCTTAGACTCATACTCTGGCCTAATAGCTAAGGTCTTAGACTCGTACTCTGGCCTAATGGTTAAGGTCTTAACTCTTACTCTGGCCTACAGGTAAAGGTCTTAACTCTTACTCTGGCCTACTGGTTAAGGTCTTAACTCTTACTCTGGCCTAATAGCTAAGGTCTTAGACTCGTACTCCGGCCTACTGGTTAAGGTCATAACTCTTAGTCTGGCCTTATGGTTAAGGACTTAACTCTTACTCTGGGCTAATAGCTAAGGTCGTAGACTCTTACTCTGGCCTAATAGCTAAGGTCTTAACTCTTACTCTGGCCTAATAGCTAAGGTCTTAGGCTCGTACTCTGGCCTAATGGTTAAGGTCTTAACTCTTACTCTGGCCTACTGGTTAAGGTCTTAACTTTTACTCTGGCCTGCTGGTTAAGGTATTAACTCTTACTCTGGCCTAATAGCTAAGGTCTTAGACTTGTACTATGACCTACAGGTTAAGGTCTTAACTCTTACTCTGGCCTACTGGTTTAAGTCTTAACTCTTACTCTGGCCTAATAGCTAAGGTCTTAGACTCGTACTATGGCCTAATGGTTAAGGTCTTAACTCTTACTCTGGCCTAATAGCTAAGGTCTTAACTTTTAGTCTGGCCTAATAGCTAAGGTCTTAGACTCATACTCTGGCCTAATGGTTAAGGTCGTAACTCTTAGTCTGGCCTAATAGCTAAGGTCTTAGACTTGTACTCTGGCTTACTGGTTTAAGTCTTAACTCTTACTCTGGCCTAATAGCTAAGGTCTTAGACTCGTACTATGGTCTAATGGTTAAGGTCTTAACTCTTACTCTGGCCTAATAGCTAAGGTCTTAACTCTTACTCTGGCCTAATAGCTAAGGTCTTAGACTCGTACTTTGCCCTAATGGTTAAGGTCTTAACTCTTACTCTGGCCTAATAGCTAAGGTCTTAGACTCGTGCTCTGACCTAATGATTAAGGTTTTAACTCTAACTCTGCCCTACTGGTTAAGGTCTTAACTCTTACTCTGGCCTAATAGCTAAGGTCTTAGACTCGTACTCCGGCCTACTGGTTAAGGTCATAACTCTTAGTCTGGCCTTATGGTTAAGGTCTTAACTCTTACTCTGGGCTAATAGCTAAGGTCGTAGACTCTTACTCTGGCCTAATAGCTAAGGTCTTAACTCTTACTCTGGCCTAATAGCTAAGGTCTTAGGCTCGTACTCTGGCCTAATGGTTAAGGTCTTAACTCTTACTCTGGCCTACTGGTTAAGGTCTTAACTTTTACTCTGGCCTGCTGGTTAAGGTATTAACTCTTACTCTGGCCTAATAGCTAAGGTCTTAGACTTGTACTATGACCTACAGGTTAAGGTCTTAACTCTTACTCTGGCCTACTGGTTTAAGTCTTAACTCTTACTCTGGCCTAATAGCTAAGGTCTTAGACTCGTACTATGGCCTAATGGTTAAGGTCTTAACTCTTACTCTGGCCTAATAGCTAAGGTCTTAACTTTTAGTCTGGCCTAATAGCTAAGGTCTTAGACTCGTACTCTGGCCTAATGGTTAAGGTCGTAACTCTTAGTCTGGCCTAATAGCTAAGGTCTTAGACTTGTACTCTGGCTTACTGGTTTAAGTCTTAACTCTTACTCTGGCCTAATAGCTAAGGTCTTAGACTCGTACTATGGTCTAATGGTTAAGGTCTTAACTCTTACTCTGGCCTAATAGCTAAGGTCTTAACTCTTACTCTGGCCTAATAGCTAAGGTCTTAGACTCGTACTTTGCCCTAATGGTTAAGGTCTTAACTCTTACTCTGGCCTAATAGCTAAGGTCTTAGACTCGTGCTCTGACCTAATGATTAAGGTTTTAACTCTAACTCTGCCCTACTGGTTAAGGTCTTAACTCTTACTCTGGCCTAATAGCTAAGGTCTTAGACTCGTACTCTGGCCTAATGGTTAAGGTCTTAACTCTTACTCTGGCCTAATAGCTAAGGTCTTAGAAACGTACTCTGGCCTAAAGGTTAAGGTCTTAACTCTTACTCTGGCCTAACAGCTAAGGTCTAAATTCTTACTCTGGCATAATAGCTAAGGTCTTAGACTCGTACTCTGGCCTAATGGTTAAGGTCTTAACTCTTACTCTGGCCTAATAGCTAAGGTCTTAACTCTTACTCTGGCCTAATAGCTAAGGTCTTTGACTCATACTCTGGCCTAATGGTTAAGGTCTTAACTCTTACTCTGGCCTAATAGCTAAGGTCTTAGACTCATACTCTGGTCTAATAGCTAAGGTCTTAGACTCGTACTCTGGCCTAATGGTTAAGGTCTTAACTCTTACTCTGGCCTACAGGTAAAGGTCTTAACTCTTACTCTGGCCTACTGGTTAAGGTCTTAACTCTTACTCTGGCCTAATAGCTAAGGTCTTAACTCTTACTCTGGCCTAATAGCTAAGGTCTTAACTCTTACTCTGGCCTAATAGCTAAGGTCTTAGACTCGTACTATGGCCTAATGGTTAAGGTCTTAACTCTTACTCTGGCCTAATAGCTAAGGTCTTAACTTTTAGTCTGGCCTAATAGCTAAGGTCTTAGACTCGTACTCTGGCCTAATGGTTAAGGTCTTAACTCTTAGTCTGGCCTAATAGCTAAGGTCTTAGACTTGTACTCTGGCCTACTGGGTAAGGTCTTTTCTCCTACTCTGGTCTAATAGCTATGGTCTTAACCCTTACTCTGGCCTAATAGCTAAGGTCTTAGACTCGTACTATGGCCTAATGGTTAAGGTCTTAACTCCTACTCTGGCCTAATAGCTAAGGTCTTAACTCTTACTCTGGCCTAATAGCTAAGGTCTTAGACTCGTACTCTGCCCTAATGGTTAAGGTCTTAACTCTTACTCTGGCCTAATAGCTAAGGTCTTAGACTCGTGCTCTGGCCTAATGATTAAGGTTTTAACTCTTACTCTGCCCTACTGGTTAAGGTCTTAACTCTTACTCTGGCCTAATAGCTAAGGTCTTAGACTCGTACTCTGGCCTAATGGTTAAGGTCTTAACTCTTACTCTGGCCTAATAGCTAAGGTCTTAACTCTTACTCTGGCCTAATAGCTAAGGTCTTTGACTCGTACTCTGGCCTAATGGTTAAGGTCTTAACTCTTACTCTGGCCTAATAGCTAAGGTCTTAGACTCATTCTCTGGCCTAATAGCTAAGGTCTTAGACTCGTACTCTGCCCTAATGGTTAAGGTCTTAACTCTTACTCTGGCCTACAGGTAAATATCTTAACTCTTACTCTGGCCTACTGGTTAAGGTCTTAACTCTTACTCTGGCCTAATAGCTAAGGTCTTAGACTCATACTCCGGCCTACTGGTTAAGGTCTTAACTCTTACTCTGGCCTAATAGCTAAGGTCTTAACTCTTACTCTGGCCTAATAGCTAAGGTCTTAGACTTGTACTATGGCCTAATGGTTAAGGTCTTAACTCTTACTCTGGCCTAATAGCTAAGGTCTTAACTTTTACTTTGGCCTAATAGCTAAGGTCTTGGACTCTTACTCTGGCCTAATGGTTAAGGTCTTAACTCTTACTCTGGCCTAATAGCTAAGGTCTTAGACTCGTACTCTGGCCTAATGGTTAAGATATTAACTCTTACTCTGGCCTACCTGTTAAGGTCTTAACACTTACTCTGAACTAATAGCTAAGGTCTTAGACTCGTACTCTGGCTTAATGGTTAAGGTCTTAACTCTTACTCTGGCCTAATATCTAAGGTCCTAGACTCGTACTCTGGCCTAATGGTTAAGGTCTTAACACTTACTGTGGCCTAATAGCTAAGGTCTTAACTCTTACTCTGGCCTAATAGCTAAGACCTTAGACTCGTACTCTTGCCTAAAGGTTAAGGTCTTAACTCTTACTCTGGCCTAATAGCTAAGGTCTTAACTCTTACTCTGGCCTAATAGCTAAGGTCTTGGACTCGTACTCTGGCCTAATGGTTAAGGTCTTAACTCTTACTCTGGCCTAATAGCTAAGGTCTTAAATTCATACTCTAGCCTAATGGTTAAGTTCTCAACTCTTACTCTGGCCTAATAGCTAAGGTTTTTACTCTTACTCTGGCCTAATAGCTAAGGTCTTAGACTCGTACTCTGGCCTAATGGTTAAGGTCTTAACTCTTAGTCTGTCCTAATAGTTAAGGTCTTAACTCTTACTCTGGCCTATTAGCTAAGGTCTTAGACTCGTACTCTGGCCTGATAGCTAAGGTCTTAGACTCGTACTCTGGCCTAATGGTTAAGGTCTTAACTCTTACTCTGGCCTAATAGCTAAGGTCGTAGACTCGTACTCTGGCCTAATGGTTAAGGTCTTAACTCTTACTCTGGCCTAATAGCTAAGGTCTTAGACACATACTCTGGCATAATGGTTAAGGTCGTAACTCTTACTCTGGCCTACTGGTTAAGGTCTTAACCCTTACTCTGGCATAATAGCTAAGGTCTTAACTCTTACTCTGGCATAATAGCTAAGGTCTTAGACTCGTACTATGGCCTACAGGTTAAGGTCTTAACTCTTACTCTGGCCTACTGGTTAAGGTCTTAACTCTTACTCTGGCCTACTAGCTAAGGTCTTAGACTCGTACTCTGGCCTAATGGTTAAGGTCTTAACTCTTACTCTGGCCTAATAGCTAAGGTCTTAACTCTTACTCTGGCCTAATGGTTAAGGTCTTAACTTTTACTCTGGCCTAATAGCTAAGGTCTTAGACTCTTACTCTGGCCTAATAGCTAAGGTTTTAACTCTTAATCTGGCCTAATAGCTAAGGTCTTAGACTCGTACTCTGGCCTAATGGTTAAGGTCTTAACTCGTACTCTGGCCTAATGGTTAAGGTCTTAACTCTTACTCTGGCCTAATAGCTAAGGTCTTAGACTCGTACTATGGCCTACTGGTTAAGGTCTTAACTCTTAGTCTGGCCTTATGGTTAAGGTCTTAACTCTTACTCTGGGCAAATAGCTAAGGTCTTAGACTCTTACTCTGGCCTAATAGCTAAGGTCTTAACTCTTACTCTGGCCTAATAGCTAAGGTCTTAGACTTGTACTCTGGCCTAATGGTTAAGGTCTTAACTTTTACTCTGGCCTACTGGTTAAGGTCTTAACTCTTACTCTGGCCTACTGGTTAAGGTCTTAAGTCTTACTCTGGCCTAATAGCTAAGGTCTTAGGCTCGTACTCTGGCCTAATGGTTAAGGTTTTAACTCTTACTCTGGCCTACTGGTTAAGGTCTTAACTTTTACTCCGGCCTGCTGGTTAAGGTCTTAACTCTTACTCTGGCCTAATAGCTAAGGTCTTAGACTTGTACTATGGCCTACAGGTTAAGGTTTTAACTCTTACTCTGGCCTACTGGTTTAAGTCTTAACTCTTACTCTGGCCTAATAGCTAAGGTCTTAGACTCGTACTATGGCCTAATGGTTAAGGTCTTAACTCTTACTCTGGCCTACTGGTTAAGGTCTTAACTCTTACTCTGGCCTAATAGCTAAGGTCTTAGGCTCGTACTCTGGCCTAATGGTTAAGGTCTTAACTCTTACTCTGGCCTACTGGTTAAGGTCTTAACTTTTACTCTGGCCTGCTGGTTAAGGTCTTAACTCTTACTCTGGCCTAATAGCTAAGGTCTTAGACTTGTACTATGGCCTACAGGTTAAGGTCTTAACTCTTACTCTGGCCTGCTGGGTTAAGTCTTAACTCTTACTCTGGCCTAATAGCTAAGGTCTTAGACTCGTACTATGGCCTAATGGTAAAGGTCTTAACTCTTACTCTGGCCTAATAGCTAAGGTCTTAACTTTTAGTCTGGCCTAATAGCTAAGGTCTTAGACTCGTACTCTGGCCTAATGGTTAAGGTCTTAACTCTTAGTCTGGCCTAATAGCTAAGGTCTTAGACTTGTACTCTGGCCTACTGGTTAAGGTCTTAACTCTTACTCTGGTCTAATAGATATGGTCTTAACCCTTACTCTGGCCTAATAGCTAAGGTCTTAACTCTTACTCTGGCCTAATAGCTAAGGTCTTAGACTCGTACTCTGACCTAATGGTTAAGGTCTTAACTCTTACTCTGGCCTAATAGCTAAGGTCTTAGACTCGTGCTCTGGCCTAATGATTAAGGTTTTAACTCTTACTCTGCCCTACTGGTTAAGGTCTTAACTCTTACTCTGGCCTAATAGCTAAGGTCTTAGACTCTTACTCTGGCCTAATGGTTAAGGTCTTAACTCTTACTCTGGCCTAATAGCTAAGGTCTTAGAATCGTACTCTGGCCTAAAGGTTAAGGTCTTAACTCTTACTCTGGCCTAATAGCTAAGGTCTTAATTCTTACTCTGGCCTATTAGCTAAGGTCTTAGACTCGTACTCTGGCCTAATGGTTAAGGTCTTAACTCTTACTCTGGCCTAATAGCTAAGGTCTTAACTCTTACTCTGGCCTAATAGCTAAGGTCTTTGACTCATACTCTGGCCTAATGGTTAAGGTCTTAACTCTTACTCTGGCCTAATAGCTAAGTTCTTAGACTCATACTCTGGCCTAATAGCTAAGGTCTTAGACTCGTACTCTGGCCTAATGGTTAAGGTCTTAACTCTTACTCTGGCCTACAGGTAAAGGTCTTAACTCTTACTCTGGCCTACTGGTTAAGGTCTTAACTCTTACTCTGGCCTAATAGCTAAGGTCTTAGACTCGTACTCCGGCCTACTGGTTAAGGTCATAACTCTTAGTCTGGCCTTATGGTTAAGGACTTAACTCTTACTCTGGGCTAATAGCTAAGGTCGTAGACTCTTACTCTGGCCTAATAGCTAAGGTCTTAACTCTTACTCTGGCCTAATAGCTAAGGTCTTAGGCTCGTACTCTGGCCTAATGGTTAAGGTCTTAACTCTTACTCTGGCCTACTGGTTAAGGTCTTAACTTTTACTCTGGCCTGCTGGTTAAGGTATTAACTCTTACTCTGGCCTAATAGCTAAGGTCTTAGACTTGTACTATGACCTACAGGTTAAGGTCTTAACTCTTACTCTGGCCTACTGGTTTAAGTCTTAACACTTACTCTGGCCTAATAGCTAAGGTCTTAGACTCGTACTATGGCCTAATGGTTAAGGTCTTAACTCTTACTCTGGCCTAATAGCTAAGGTCTTAACTTTTAGTCTGGCCTAATAGCTAAGGTCTTAGACTCGTACTCTGGCCTAATGGTTAAGGTCGTAACTCTTAGTCTGGCCTAATAGCTAAGGTCTTAGACTTGTACTCTGGCTTACTGGTTTAAGTCTTAACTCTTACTCTGGCCTAATAGCTAAGGTCTTAGACTGGTGCTCTGACCTAATGATTAAGGTTTTAACTCTAACTCTGCCCTACTGGTTAAGGTCATAACTCTTAGTCTGGCCTTATGGTTAAGGTCTTAACTCTTACTCTGGGCTAATAGCTAAGGTCGTAGACTCTTACTCTGGCCTAATAGCTAAGGTCTTAACTCTTACTCTGGCCTAATAGCTAAGGTCTTAGGCTTGTACTCTGGCCTAATGGTTAAGGTCTTAACTCTTACTCTGGCCTACTGGTTAAGGTCTTAACTTTTACTCTGGCCTGCTGGTTAAGGTATTAACTCTTACTCTGGACTAATAGCTAAGGTCTTAGACTTGTACTATGACCTACAGGTTAAGGTCTTAACTCTTACTCTGGCCTACTGGTTCAAGTCTTAACTCTTACTCTGGCCTAATAGCTAAGGTCTTAGACTCGTACTATGGCCTAATGGTTAAGGTCTTAACTCTTACTCTGGCCTAACAGCTAAGGTCTAAATTCTTACTCTGGCATAATAGCTAAGGTCTTAGACTCGTACTCTGGCCTAATGGTTAAGGTCTTAACTCTTACTCTGGCCTAATAGCTAAGGTCTTAACTCTTACTCTGGACTAATAGCTAAGGTCTTTGACTCATACTCTGGCCTAATGGTTAAGGTCTTAACTCTTACTCTGGCCTAATAGCTAAGGTCTTAGACTCATACTCTGGCCTAATAGCTAAGGTCTTAGACTCGTACTCTGGCCTAATGGTTAAGGTCTTAACTCTTACTCTGGCCTACAGGTAAAGGTCTTAACTCTTACTCTGGCCTACTGGTTAAGGTCTTAACTCTTACTCTGGCCTAATAGCTAAGGTCCTAACTCTTACTCTGGCCTAATAGCTAAGGTCTTAACTCTTACTCTGGCCTAATAGCTAAGGTCTTAACTCTTACTCTGGCCTAATAGCTAAGGTCTTAGACTCGTACTATGGCCTAATGGTTAAGGTCTTAACTCTTACTCTGGCCTAATAGCTAAGGCCTTAGACTCGTACTCTGGCCTAAAGGTTAAGGTATAACTCTTACTCTGGCCTAATAGCTAAGGCCTTAGACTCGTACTCTGGCCTAAAGGTTAAGGTCTTAACTCTTACTCTGGCCTAATAGCTAAGGTCTTAACTCTTACTCTGGCCTAATAGCTAAGGTCTTAGACTCGTACTCTGGCCTAATGGTTAAGGTCTTAACTCTTACTCTGGCCTAATAGCTAAGGTCTTAAATTCATAGTCTGGCCTAATGGTTAAGGTCTTAACTCTTACTCTGGCCTACAGGTAAAGGTCTTAACTCTTACTCTGGCCTACTGGTTAAGTTCTTAACTCTTACTCTGGCCTAATAGCTAAGGTCTTAGACTCGTACTCCGGCCTACTGGTTAAGGTCATAACTCTTAGTCTGGCCTTATGGTTAAGGTCTTAACTCTTACTCTGGGCTAATAGCTAAGGTCGTAGACTCTTACTCTGGCCTAATAGCTAAGGTCTTAACTCTTACTCTGGCCTAATAGCTAAGGTCTTAGGCTCGTACTCTGGCCTAATGGTTAAGGTCTTAACTCTTACTCTGGCCTACTGGTTAAGGTCTTAACTTTTACTCTGGCCTGCTGGTTAAGGTATTAACTCTTACTCTGGCCTAATAGCTAAGGTCTTAGACTTTTACTATGACCTACAGGTTAAGGTCTTAACTCTTACTCTGGCCTACTGGTTTAAGTCTTAACTCTTACTCTGGCCTAATAGCTAAGGTCTTAGACTCGTACTATGGCCTAATGGTTAAGGTCTTAACTCTTACTCTGGCCTAATAGCTAAGGTCTTAACTTTTAGTCTGGCCTAATAGCTAAGGTCTTAGACTCGTACTCTGGCCTAATGGTTAAGGTCGTAACTCTTAGTCTGGCCTAATAGCTAAGGTCTTAGACTTGTACTCTGGCTTACTGGTTTAAGTCTTAACTCTTACTCTGGCCTAATAGCTAAGGTCTTAGACTCGTACGATGGTCTAATGGTTAAGGTCTTAACTCTTACTCTGGCCTAATAGCTAAGGACTTAACTCTTACTCTGGCCTAATAGCTAAGGTCTTAGACTCGTACTTTGCCCTAATGGTTAAGGTCTTAACTCTTACTCTGGCCTAATAGCTAAGGTCTTAGACTCGTGCTCTGACCTAATGATTAAGGTTTTAACTCTAACTCTGCCCTACTGGTTAAGGTCTTAACTCTTACTCTGGCCTAATAGCTAAGGTCTTAGACTCGTACTCTGGCCTAATGGTTAAGGTCTTAACTCTTACTCTGGCCTAATAGCTAAGGTCTTAGAATCGTACTCTGGCCTAAAGGTTAAGGTCTTAACTCTTACACTGGCCTAACAGCTAAGGTCTAAATTCTTACTCTGGCATAATAGCTAAGGTCTTAGACTCGTACTCTGGCCTAATGGTTAAGGTCTTAACTCTTACTCTGGCCTAATAGCTAAGGTCTTAACTCTTACTCTGGCCTAATAGCTAAGGTCTTTGACTCATACTCTGGCCTAATGGTTAAGGTCTTAACTCTTACTCTGGCCTAATAGCTAAGGTCTTAGACTCATACTCTGGCCTAATAGCTACGGTCTTAGACTCGTACTCTGGCCTAATGGTTAAGGTCTTAACTCTTACTCTGGCCTACAGGTAAAGGTCTTAACTCTTACTCTGGCCTACTGGTTAAGGTCTTAACTCTTACTCTGGCCTAATAGCTAAGGTCTTAACTCTTACTCTGGCCTAATAGCTAAGGTCTTAACTCTTACTCTGGCCTAATAGCTAAGGTCTTAGACTCGTACTATGGCCTAATGGTTAAGGTCTTAACTCTTACTCTGGCCTAATAGCTAAGGCCTTAGACTCGTACTCTGGCCTAAAGGTTAAGGTATAACTCTTACTCTGGCCTAATAGCTAAGGTCTTAACTCTTACTCTGGCCTAATAGCTAAGGTCTTAACTCTTACTCTGGCCTAATAGCTAAGGCCTTAGACTCGTACTCTGGCCTAAAGGTTAAGGTCTTAACTCTTACTCTGGCCTAATAGCTAAGGTCTTAACTCTTACTCTGGCCTAATAGCTAAGGTCTTAGACTCGTACTCTGGCCTAATGGTTAAGGTCTTAACTCTTACTCTGGCCTAATAGCTAAGGTCTTAAATTCATAGTCTGGCCTAATGGTTAAGGTCTTAACTCTTACTCTGGCCTACAGGTAAAGGTCTTAACTCTTACTCTGGCCTACTGGTTAAGTTCTCGGCCTAATAGCTAAGGTCTTAGACTCGTACTCCGGCCTACTGGTTAAGGTCTTAACTCTTACTCTGGCCTAATAGCTAAGGTCTTAACTCTTACTCTGGCCTAATAGCTAAGGTCTTAGACTCGTACTATGGCCTAATGGTTAAGGTCTTAACTCTTACTCTGGCCTAATAGCTAAGGCCTTAGACTCGTACTCTGGCCTAAAGGTTAAGGTATAACTCTTACTCTGGCCTAATAGCTAAGGTCTTAACTCTTACTCTGGCCTAATAGCTAAGGTCTTAACTCTTACTCTGGCCTAATAGCTAAGGTCTTAACTCTTACTCTGGCCTAATAGCTAAGGCCTTAAACTCGTACTCTGGCCTAAAGGTTAAGGTCTTAACTCTTACTCTGGCCTAATAGCTAAGGTCTTATCTCTTACTCTGGCCTAATAGCTAAGGTCTTAGACTCGTACTCTGGCCTAATGGTTAAGGTCTTAACTCTTACTCTGGCCTAATAGCTAAGGTCTTAAATTCATAGTCTGGCCTAATGGTTAAGGTCTTAACTCGCACTCTGGCTTAATAGCTAAGGTCTTAGACTCGTACTCTGGCCTGATAGCTAAGGTCTTAGACTCGTACTCTGGCCTAATGGTTAAGGTCTTAACTCTTACTCTGGCCTAATAGCTAAGGTCGTAGACTCGTACTCTGGCCTAATGGTTAAGGTCTTAACTCTTACTCTGGCCTAATAGCTAAGGTCTTAGACTCATACTCTGGCCTAATGGTTAAGGTCTTAACTCTTACTCTGGCCTAATAGCTAAGGTCTTAGACTCATACTCTGGCCTAATGGTTAAGGTCTTAACTCTTACTCTGGCCTAATAGCTAAGGTCTTATCTTTTAGTCTGGCCTAATAGCTAAGGTCTTAGACTCTTACTCTGGCCTAATAGCTAAGGTTTTAACTCTTACTCTGGCCTACTAGCTAAGGTCTTATCTTTTAGTCTGGCCTAATAGCTAAGGTCTTAAATCTTACTCTGACCTAATGGTTAAGGTCTTAACTCTTACTCTGGCCTACTAGCTGAGGTCTTAGACTCGTACTCTGGCCTAATGGTTAAGGTCTTAACTCTTACTCTGGCCTAATAGCTAAGGTCTTAAATTCATAGTCTGGCCTAATGGTTAAGGTCTTAACTCGCACTCTGGCTTAATAGCTAAGGTCTTAGACTCGTACTCTGGCCTGATAGCTAAGGTCTTAGACTCGTACTATGGCCTAATGGTTAAGGTCTTAACTCTTACTCTGGCCTAATAGCTAAGGTCTTATCTTTTAGTCTGGCCTAATAGCTAAGGTCTTAGACTCTTACTCTGGCCTAATAGCTAAGGTTTTAACTCTTACTCTGGCCTACTAGCTAAGGTCTTATCTTTTAGTCTGGCCTAATAGCTAAGGTCTTAACTCTTACTCTGGCCTACTGGTTAAGTTCTTAACTCTTACTCTGGCCTAATAGCTAAGGTCTTAGACTCGTACTCCGGCCTACTGGTTAAGGTCTTAACTCTTACTCTGGCCTAATAGCTAAGGTCTTAACTCTTACTCTGGCCTAATAGCTAAGGTCTTAACTCTTACTCTGGCCTAATAGCTAAGGTCTTAACTCTTACTCTGGCCTAATAGCTAAGGTCTTAGACTCGTACTATGGCCTAATGGTTAAGGTCTTAACTCTTACTCTGGCCTAATAGCTAAGGCCTTAGACTCGTACTCTGGCCTAAAGGTTAAGGTATAACTCTTACTCTGGCCTAATAGCTAAGGTCTTAACTCTTACTCTGGCCTAATAGCTAAGGTCTTAACTCTTACTCTGGCCTAATAGCTAAGGCCTTAAACTCGTACTCTGGCCTAAAGGTTAAGGTCTTAACTCTTACTCTGGCCTAATAGCTAAGGTCTTATCTCTTACTCTGGCCTAATAGCTAAGGTCTTAGACTCGTACTCTGGCCTAATGGTTAAGGTCTTAACTCTTACTCTGGCCTAATAGCTAAGGTCTTAAATTCATAGTCTGGCCTAATGGTTAAGGTCTTAACTCGCACTCTGGCTTAATAGCTAAGGTCTTAGACTCGTACTCTGGCCTGATAGCTAAGGTCTTAGACTCGTACTCTGGCCTAATGGTTAAGGTCTTAACTCTTACTCTGGCCTAATAGCTAAGGTCGTAGACTCGTACTCTGGCCTAATGGTTAAGGTCTTAACTCTTACTCTGGCCTAATAGCTAAGGTCTTAGACTCATACTCTGGCCTAATGGTTAAGGTCTTAACTCTTACTCTGGCCTAATAGCTAAGGTCTTAGACTCATACTCTGGCCTAATGGTTAAGGTCTTAACTCTTACTCTGGCCTAATAGCTAAGGTCTTATCTTTTAGTCTGGCCTAATAGCTAAGGTCTTAGACTCTTACTCTGGCCTAATAGCTAAGGATTTAACTCTTACTCTGGCCTACTAGCTAAGGTCTTATCTTTTAGTCTGGCCTAATAGCTAAGGTCTTAAATCTTACTCTGACCTAATGGTTAAGGTCTTAACTCTTACTCTGGCCTACTAGCTAAGGTCTTAGACTCGTACTCTGGCCTAATGGTTAAGGTCTTAACTCTTACTCTGGCCTAATAGCTAAGGTATTAACTCTTTGTGAGAAGTTGGCCTGGCATATGCTGTTCCTAGTTATAGGGACACCTTGCACCAGTCCAATTCGACTCCTATTGATGATAGGTTTAAGACAACCTTTAAAGAAAGCTATCCTAGTGGTAGCTGTGGAGAGCAGCCTTCAGGCTAAGTCTTGAAGGAGTGTTAAGCTTATTGTTTTACCATAATAACCTCTTGAATGACCAAATGAAAGAGTAGCCCACACAGGTATATATATAAAATATATGTATTTATTCTAGACAGAATCCCACAGTCACTTTATGTGGCTAGTGGCAAAGTTACAATTCAAACAAGCATTTCTAAACACAATAAATAGCACAGAAATCAATGGGCCCCAGGGGGGGACCAAACCATATACTAAAATAGTGGTATAAGAACCACGACAATTCTACAGGCAATGCCTAGTGCATTCAGGATCGCTTGCCCCTTCAGAATCCACCCACAGTTAAGAGGAAGGGGACCCACGGGAGATGCGTGCAGTGCAAAGAGCTGCTATCGGGATCGCAATGATAGCCTATGGAGAATGTCGCGGTTGAATATTTAAAGTTAAAGGACACTTCTAGCAACAGTACAAAGTTAAGGCTGGAGACTTAAGGCTTTGGAGAGCCCACCACCACTGGAGTACCGAAGTACCACTGTTACCTGCCCCAGGGAAGCCGGGTGCATAGGTCGATTCTGGTGTCGGGTCGCGGGCTGATTTTCTATGGAAAAGTAGTCCAAACTGCTGCTAGCTGAAAGTGTCGCTGAAGTCGTGAAGATTGAAGTTGAAGAGAAGATAAAGATGAACCTGAAATCAGAGGGGACAGAGTCTGGGTCACAGCAAAGTGACCAGGGAGCTCACAGCAAGGAGCTCGTGGAAGTCGGGTGCTTCAGGTGTAGAAGGTACAGCTGGGCTCTGCAGTCACAGGCTCCGGGAGGCTTCAAGGAAGGCCAGCTTCTGGAGGGCGACTGTCCCACGTCGGCTGAGGGTCGCTGCGGTGTTAGTGTCCCGATTGGATCCACTAAGCCTTGGCAACCGCAACCCACGCAAGATGAACAAAGCAGCTGCTGGTGCAGACCCACGAGGTCTGAGGGTGCTCTCCTTTGCAGGGAGCGTAGAGCAGGCCTGGAGCAACCAGGGGAACTCTTGGAAACAAAGATTGTCCTCCGTCAGGGCCCACAAGTCGAGGGACAAGGGACCGCGGAAGGCAGCAAAATGGAGTGCGTAAAAGGGCTCCCACGGGCCACCGGAGCAGGCCAGGGAGCTGAGGGTCGGCACAAATGCTGCTGGATGGTTGGCTCAGTAATGGGCCAAAGCACAACTTCCCCACTGGTCGGGGTCGTGTGCTGGACAAGAGGTGGCCGGTGTCTCGGGGTATGCGGGGATCTCGGCACCCACGTGGTCCGGGGTGCTCAGACTTGCTGGGCACGCTCACAGGACGCTGGGATGCACTGGAGACCCACCTCGAGGTTGCTGGAAGGCATCGAAGGTCGTGAGAGCAACGAAGTTCCAACCGGGTATCTTGTAGTCTTTAAGGTGCCTGCCAAGCAGGGGGATAACTCCTTTATCCCAAGGGAGATTTCTTCAGTCAGCTGGGCAGCAGCTCGTCGAAGGTCAGTTCTGTGAAGTTCTGGACGAATCTCAGGCTCTAGGGCAAAGTTATTCCCATATATCCCCAAGATTAGGGGATGGTCCAAAATAGAGCCTACCAATCAGAGTAGAGGCGGGAAAGGGTGGCTACACCCACTCCCCTTTGTGTGTTTCCCGCCTGGGCGAGGGGCAGGATGCCCCTGAACCGGTTCCAGGCGGTGTATGCAGAATTGGGCTCTGCAGCTGCCTACGTGCAACTCTGAAAGGACATTTGGTGCACCCACCCTGTTCCAATCCACATTATCCTGTCTGGGGAGGTGCTGGCACCTCCCTGCCACAGGAGCCCTATTGTCCAGCTGGCGAGGCTGGGGTTTTCCCCAGCAACAGTCAGCCAGAGTCGTGTAGGTGGCGGACAGTAGCCATTTTGTGGTACATGTGCACTTTTAAATTGGTGTCTAAAATCTACCGCTTTTCCCATATCACCCTCCTAGCAAGGGGGAATCGTGCCCCCATGCCCATGGCTGGACTGGGGGTATGATTCCTTCATGTTTGACACCAAACACGATATGGTTCTGTGTAGCCATTCCCAAGTTACAGCGATGACGCAATAACTTATAATGCGGTAAGAGTATATGGTATGGCTACACTACAAACAACCCAGTAACAGTTTTACGAAGGTTGCAGGTAGGTCATACTCACGTAGGGGTCCCCCCTCACACATACCTCAGCACCCAGCCCTGTAGGATTACCAGGGCCTGCCATAGGGGTGACCTATGAGAGTATATGTGTTGTAATGGTATGGGACATAGGGTACCTACATCCCTGTAAGGGGTGCTAGCACCACCTTACCCAGGCTACAGTAGTGGCCTGGTGGTGTCAGTTTGGGTGGCTGTCCCAGGGTGGCACAATAAGTGCTGCAGCCCTGGTAGGCCTACTGGGGGACCCATGCCCTGGGTACCTAGGGTACCATCTACAAGGGACTGGTAGGGCATGCCCAGCATCCAATTGGTTGGTACCTAGGGTACTCACATAGTTTACAAGAGGGAGCAGATAGGCTGGGGTCCTGGATAGCAGGGCCACAGCCTGGCTAAAGTCATAAAAACAGTCAAAACATCAGCAAAAAGTTGGGGGCAACTATGCAGTCGATGCCACTCTCCTACATAACCCCCCCCCCCCCAAACGCAGGGACATTAAACTAACCTTGACCAGTTGAGTCTTCATGTTCTAAGTGGAAATATCTGGAGAGGCCATCTGCATTGGCATGGTTGCTCCCAGGTCTATGTTCCACTGTATAGTCCAGCCCCTGTAGGGAAATGGACCACCTGAGTAGTTTGGGGTTTTCACCCTTCATCTGTTTTAGCCATAGGAGGGGCTTATGGTCTGTCTGAACAATGAAGTGAGTACCAAACAAGTATGGCCTCAGCTTCTTCAGGGCCCAGACCACAGCAAAGGCCTCCCTCTCTATGGCTGACCAACGTTTCTCTCTGGGGGTCAACCTTCTGCTAATAAAAGCTACTGGCTGATCCTGGCCCTCCTCATTCAGTTGTGATAACACAGCACCTACCCCCACCTCTGAAGCATCAGTTTGAACTATGAATTCTTTGGAGTAGTTGGGGCTTTGGAGCACTGGAGCAGAGCACATTGCCTGTTTAAGGTCATCAAAAGCTTTCTGACAGCTGACAGTCCACTGAACCTTTTTGGGCATCCTCTTGGAGGTGAGATCATTCAAGGGGGTCACTATGGATCCATATCCCTTTACAAATCTCCTATAATAACCAGTCAGGCCCAAGAAAGCTCGAACCTGAGTCTGGGTGGTTGGAGCAACCCAGTCCATGATGGTCTGGATTTTGCTCTGTAAAGGTTGAACCTGGCCTCCTCCTACAAGGTGTCCCAGGTATACAACCTGACTCTGCCCTATCTGGCACTTAGTAGCCTTGATAGTGAGCCCAGCCTTCTGCAGGGCTTCTAAAACTTTCCTCAGGTGGATCAGGTGATCTTCCCAGGTGGAGCTAAAGACAGCAATATCATCCAGATATGCGGCACTAAAGTCTTCCAGGCCTGAGAGGACTTGGTTCACCAACCTTTGAAAAGTGGCAGGTGCATTTTTCAAACCAAAGGGCATCACAATAAATTGATAATGCCCACTAGGGGTAGAAAATGCAGTTTTGGCTTTTGCAGACTCAGCTAACCTTATCTGCCAGTAGCCAGCTGTCAGATCAAATGTGCTCAGATATTTGGCTGAGGCCAACCTATCTATGAGCTCATCTGCTCTGGGAATTGGATGAGCATCAGTCTTAGTGACTGCATTGAGACCCCTGTAGTCTACGCAGAACCTCATCTCTCTCTTACCACCCTGGGTGTGAGGTTTTGGTACTAGGACTACTGGACTAGCCCAAGGGCTATCTGAGGGCTCAATTACTCCCAACTCCAACATCTTTTGGACTTCAGTCCGTATGCAGTCCCTGACATGGTCAGGTTGCCTGTAGATCTTATTCTTGACAGGCAGACTGTCCCCAGTGTCCACTTCGTGAGTGCACCAGGTGGTCTGACTAGGAGTCAGAGAAAACATATGTCTGTATCTTTGTAGAACCTGTCTACAATCTGCTTGCTGCTGGTCAGTGAGGCTGCCTGCCAAGGCTACTCCATCAACTGACCCATCGTCAGGGTTCTGAGAGAGCAGGTCTGGGAGAGGGTCACTCTCTTCCTCCTGTCCCTCATCTGTTGCCATGAGCAAGCCCATGTCAGCCCTGTCCACATATGCTTTCAATCTATTCACATGAAGTACCCTGTGGGGACTTCTGGGAGTGCCAAGGTCTACCAGGTAGGTAACCTCTCCCTTTTTCTCCAAAATGGTATGGGGTCCACTCCACTTATCTTGGAGAGCTGCTGGGGCCACTGGCTCCAACACCCATACCTTCTGTCCTGGCTGGTACACCACCAGGACAGCCTTTTGGTCATGCCAGGCTTTCTGTAATTCCTGACTTGCCTCCAGGTTTTTAGTTGCCTTCTTCATATACTCAGCCATCCGGGAGCGGAGACCAAGTACGTAGTCCACTATGTCCTGTTTAGGGGGTTTGAGAGGTTGCTCCCATCCCTCCTTCACTAGACAAAGTGGCCCTCTAACAGGATGGCCAAACAGAAGTTCAAAGGGGCTGTAGCCAACCCCCTTCTGTGGCACCTCTCTGTATGCAAAGAGAAGGCAGGGCAGAAGAACATCCCATTTTCGCCTAAGCTTTTCTGGTAGTCCTTTAATCATACCCTTTAAGGTCTTGTTGAACCTTTCAACAAGACCATTGCATTGAGGATGGTAAGGGGTGGTGAACTTATAGCTAACCCCACACTCCTTCCACATTGCCTTCAGGTAACTACTCATAAAGTTTGTACCTCTGTCAGACAATACCTCCTTAGGGAACCCCACCCTGGAGAAGACTCCAAGGAGGGCCCTTGCCACCACAGGAGCTGTGATGGTCCTAAGGGGAATAGCTTCTGGGTATCTAGTGGCATGATCCACTACCACTAAAATGAACCTGTGCCCAGATGCTGTTGGTGGGTCTAAGGGACCAACGATGTCAATCCCCACCCGCTCAAAGGGCACCCCCACCACAGGTAATGGTATCAGGGGGGCCTTTGTGGATTTACCTGCCTTGCCACTTGCTTGGCAGGTAATGCAAGAGCTGCAAAAGCTCTTACAGTCTTCACTCATGTGGGGCCAATGAAAGTGTGGGACAATTCTGTCCCAAGTCTTATTTTGGCCCAGGTGTCCTGCTAAGGGGATATCATGGGCCAGTGTGAGCAGGAAGCTTCTAAACTTCTGAGGTATGACCAACCTCCTGGCTGCACCAGGCTTGGGGTCTCGACCCTCAGAGTAAAGGAGCCCTTCATCCCAATAAATCTTATGGGTCCCACTTGCATCCCCTGCAGCCTCAGCAGCAGCTTGCTGTCTGAGGGGTTCAAGAGTGGGGCAGCTCTGCTGCTCCAGGCTCAAGTCTGCCCTAGAAGGTCCCCCTGCCCCCAAGAACTCAACCTGATCAGGTTCCAGTTCCTCTGGGGCAGTTCCTTCTTTAGGAGCTAGATCCTCTTCTGCTAAAAGAGTTTCTACAGACTGATCCTGGGGGGAAGGCTCGGCCTTACCCCTGCTACTCCTCCTCTTGGAAGGCTCTTGGTTCATTTTTCCAGGATCCAAGGCCTGTTCAGTTCCTGTCAGCTTTGCTTTTGACCTTGTCAGGGCAAATACTTCTGCTGGTATACCCAACATTGCTGCATGGGTACTTAGCTCCACCTCAGCCCATGCTGAGGTCTCCAAATCATTCCCTAGTAAACATTCAACAGGTAGGTCTGCACTCACCACAACTTTCTTGAGGCCAGTTACCCCTCCCCAGGAGAAGTTCACAACAGCTAGAGCATGGTCTGTACTAACGTTGCTAGCATTGGTCACTTGGTATATCTCTCCAAGTATGATCTGGTCAGGGTCCACAAGGTCCTTAGTCACCATAGTGACACTGGCCCCTGTATCCCTGTAAGCTAGTGACTCCCTTCCATTTATGGTTGTCTGTTGTCTGTATTTGCCCAGACCACTGGGGCTCACAAACAGGGACAAGTCCCCATCACAAACTAGCACAGCCTGAGTAGGAGTTCTGACTAGGCCAGAGTCCTCTCCAGATCCCAGGGTCAACCCTACTATGCCCTTGTTCTGTGCACCAACACCTGTAACTGTACTAGGGGGAACAGGAGCCTTAGGGGCTGGTGTGGTGCTTGTGGAGTCTTTGGCCTTATTACAGTCTGAAGTCCAATGGGTAGTCTGTTTACAGTACTTACACCATGGCTTCCTTGGTTGTTTGGATTTGTTTTTCTTGGTAGTCTCAGATGCTGCTTTTTGGGGGCCTGTTGAAGACTGCTGGTCTTTTCCCTTTTCCCCACCCTTGTCAGAGTTTTTGGCATCTTCTTTTTTAGTTGCACCTCCCAAGGGCTGGACCTTTTGCTTAATCCTGGTTCTGACCCAATTGTCTGCCTTCTTTCCCAATTCTTGGGGAGAGGTCAGATCAGAGTCCACCAGGTGCTGATGTAAGAGCTGGTTCTGACAATTGTTAAGGATCTGCTCCCTCATTATGAGATTGTATAATCCTGTATAATCATCTACTTTGCTGCCAGTTAACCAACCTTCCAGTGCCTTGGTTGCACAATCCACAAATTCTACCCAATCCTGATTTTGTGCTTTCTGGGTGTCTCTGAACTTAAGTCTGTACTGATCAGTGGTTAAGCCAAACCCATCTATTAAAGCATCTTTCAGGATATAATAATCATCAGCATCCTCTTCTCTTACAGAGAGGAGCTTGTCTCTTCCTTTATCTGAAAAGGAGAGCCACAGGATTGCTGCCCACTGCTCTACTGGGACCCTCTGTACTCTACAGGCCCTTTCAAGAGCAGATATCCATTTGTGGATATCATCCCCATTCTGATAGGGGGGCACAATCTTGTGGAGGTTCCTATTGTCAGGGACTTTCTCTCTAACTCTAGGGATTTCCTTACTGCCACCAGGGATCTCTAGACCCCACTTTCTTGAAGCTTTCTGAAGCTCCAGGGTTTCCCTGTCCAATGCTAACTGTTCTCTTTTAAGCTCAAGCTTAGCCTGCTCAAATCTGATCAGTCTGCATTTCCTCTCATGAGAGGATTCTCTTCTCTGAGAAGAGGCAGAGGACCCTTTGGATCCCCTAGAATGGTTGGATCCCACTGAGGGGGATCTGTTCCTTCTGGGGTCCACCACTCTCCTTTTAAGGGTGGAGGGAGTGCCTCTTGAGCCATCACCTCCATGCTGTGAGTGGTCTGTTTCTTCCAGGTCAGGATTTTCATCCTCTTCCTGTTCCTCTTCAGAGTCCACTCTGGGAGTGTCCTCTTCTGAGGGGTGCCCACCCACTCTGTCCGTCCCTCTGGATCCTATGGACTCCATAAAGTCTGCTATGAGCAGGATTTCCCTGAGACGTTTTGTGTTGGCACCTCTGTCTGTCTTCAGTTTTCTAAGGGTGCACATTTCCCTGAGCTCTGCAAAGGTGAAATTATCATACTTATCTATTGGGACCCTCTGGGGTCCTTCCATAGCCTTAGTGCCACTTGAAGACATGTTTAGTGTAGTGATGTATCTACCTACACTAAGTGTAGCCTACTGAACCTTCTCTTGAGTTGTAGTCAAGGTGTGCTAAACCCTCTACACACAACTCTAAGTTCAGTAGAACTTATTGTATTCTAGCTTGAATTTATATGTACCTTTGGTACCAAGTGGCTTTCACTTTTAGAAATTCAATTTGTTATCTGGTAAAACAATGGCAAGCTTGAATCCAACCGCTGCACACCAATGTGAGAAGTTGGCCTGGCATATGCTGTTCCTAGTTATAGGGACACCTTGCACCAGTCCAATTCGACTCCTATTGATGATAGGTTTAAGACAACCTTTAAAGAAAGCTATCCTAGTGGTAGCTGTGGAGAGCAGCCTTCAGGCTAAGTCTTGAAGGAGTGTTAAGCTTATTGTTTTACCATAATAACCTCTTGAATGACCAAATGAAAGAGTAGCCCACACAGGTATATATATAAAATATATGTATTTATTCTAGACAGAATCCCACAGTCACTTTATGTGGCTAGTGGCAAAGTTACAATTCAAACAAGCATTTCTAAACACAATAAATAGCACAGAAATCAATGGGCCCCAGGGGGGGACCAAACCATATACTAAAATAGTGGTATAAGAACCACGACAATTCTACAGGCAATGCCTAGTGCATTCAGGATCGCTTGCCCCTTCAGAATCCACCCACAGTTAAGAGGAAGGGGACCCACGGGAGATGCGTGCAGTGCAAAGAGCTGCTATCAGGATCGCAATGATAGCCTATGGAGAATGTCGCGGTTTTATATTTAAAGTTAAAGGACACTTCTAGCAACAGTACAAAGTTAAGGCTGGAGACTTAAGGCTTTGGAGAGCCCACCACCACTGGAGTACCGAAGTACCACTGTTACCTGCCCCAGGGAAGCCGGGTGCATAGGTCGATTCTGGTGTCGGGTCGCGGGCTGATTTTCTATGGAAAAGTAGTCCAAACTGCTGCTAGCTGAAAGTGTCGCTGAAGTCGTGAAGATTGAAGTTGAAGAGAAGATAAAGATGAACCTGAAAGCAGAGGGGACAGAGTCTGGGTCACAGCAAAGTGACCAGGGAGCTCACAGCAAGGAGCTCGTGGAAGTCGGGTGCTTCAGGTGTAGAAGGTACAGCTGGGCTCTGCAGTCACGGGCTCTGGGAGGCTTCAAGGAAGGCCAGCTTCTGGAGGGCGACTGTCCCACGTTGGCTGAGGGTCGCTGCAGTGTTAGTGTCCCGATTGGATCCACTAAGCCTTGGCAACCGCAACCCACGCAAGATGAACAAAGCAGCTGCTGGTGCAGACCCACGAGGTCTGAGGGTGCTCTCCTTTGCAGGGAGCGTAGAGCAGGCCTGGAGCAACCAGGGGAACTCTTGGAAACAAAGATTGTCCTCCGTCAGGGCCCACAAGTCGAGGGACAAGGGACCGTGGAAGGCAGCAAAATGGAGTGCGTAAATGGGCTCCCACGGGCCACCGGAGTGGGCCAGGGAGCTGAGGGTCGGCACAAATGCTGCTGGATGGTTGGCTCAGAAATGGGCCAAAGCACAACTTCCCCACTGGTCGGGGTCGTGTGCTGGACAAGAGGTGGCCGGTGTCTCTGGGTATGCGGGGATCTCGGCACCCACGTGGTCCAGGGTGCTCAGACTTGCTGGGCACGCTCACAGGACGCTGGGATGCACTGGAGACCCACCTCGAGGTTGCTGGAAGGCGTCGAAGGTCGTGAGAGCAACGAAGTTCCAACTTGTAGTTTTTAAGGTGCCTGCCAAGCAGGGGGATAACTCCTTTATCCCAAGGGAGATTTCTTCAGTCAGCTGGGCAGCAGCTCGTCGAAGGTCAGTTCTGTGAAGTTCTGGACGAATCTCAGGCTCTAGGGCAAAGTTATTCCCATATATCCCCAAGATTAGGGGATGGTCCAAAATAGAGCCTACCAATCAGAGTAGAGGCGGGAAAGGGTGGCTACACCCACTCCCCTTTGTGTGTTTCCCGCCTGGGCGAGGGGCAGGATGCCCCTGAACCGGTTCCAGGCGGTGTATGCAGAATTGGGCTCTGCAGCTGCCTACGTGCAACTCTGAAAGGACATTTGGTGCACCCACCCTGTTCCAATCCACATTATCCTGTCTGGGGAGGTGCTGGCACCTCCCTGCCACAGGAGCCCTATTGTCCAGCTGGCGAGGCTGGGGTTTTCCCCAGCAACAGCCAGCCAGAGTCGTGTAGGTGGCGAACAGTAGCCATTTTGTGGTACACGTGCACTTTTAAATTGGTGTCTAAAATCTACCGCTTTTCCCATATCACCCTCCTAGCAAGGGGGAATCGTGCCCCCATGCCCATGGCTGGACAGGGGGTATGATTCCTTCATGTTTGACAGCAAACACGATATGGTTCTGTGTAGCCAGTCCCAAGTTACAGCGATGACGCAATAACTTATAATGCGGTAAGAGTATATGGTATGGCTACACTACAAACAACCCAGTAACGGTGTTACGAAGGTTGCAGAGAGGTCCTACTCACGTAGGGGTCCCCCCTCACACATACCTCAGCACCCAGCCCTGTAGGATTACCAGGGCCTGCCATAGGGGTGACCTATGAGAGTATATGTGTTGTAAGGGTATGGGACATAGGGTACCTACATCCCTGTAAGGGGTGCTAGCACCACCTTACCCAGGCTACAGTAGTGGCCTGGTGGTGTCAGTTTGGGTGGCTGTCCCAGGGTGGCACAATAAGTGCTGCAGCCCTGGTAGGCCTACTGGGGGACCCATGCCCTGGGTACCTAGGGTACCATCTACAAGGGACTGGAAGGGCATGCCCAGCATCCAATTATGTTTGTACCTAGAGTACTCACAACAGTTTTAGGGAGAAAGCAGATAGGCTGGGGTCCTGGATAGCAGGATCCCAGCCAGACTAGTCAAAAACCACTTAAATACCAGGCAAAAAGTTGGGGGCAACCATAAGTCAGATTCCACTCTCCTACATAACCCCCCCCCAAACGAAAGGAGATAAGGCTAACCTTGTCCAGATAAGCCTTTATTTCCTGAGTGGCCATATAAGGAAGAACCTGTACTAACATGGTTGCTCCCTGTGTCATGGTCCACTTGGGAAATCCTACCCCAAGGGGTTCTAGAGTTTCTCCAAAGTCTAGGGAAATTACCTGTATTGGTTTTTGGGTCAGAGGTGGGCTGGTGGGGTGTCTGAGTCTGGAAGTGAGACCCTACTTGGGTTGGTCTCAGCCTCCTCAGATCACTGGCCACTATGGAAGCCTTTCTGCCCAGGACGGTGTCATATCTGGCCCTAAGGGTCAACCTCTGGCTGCCTACAGCTGGGGGTTGGATCCCTTTGGCTGGAATAGTGGAGGGCACTTGAAGGTTTGGGGCAGCTAGGCCCCAGGTTTCCCTGTGCTCAACAACATCCATTTGAGGGGTGCCTATACCTAGGGGTAAGGGGGATCCCTCAGTTTGTAGAGGAATATTCACCTGGCTAAAACTACTCTGCTGGGTGTCCCTAATCTGTTGATGAGGGGGTTCCTCTGGGCAGGGGCCCAATAAGGGTCCACTGACCTCCCTGACCTCTGCAGCCCTGGGCTGACTGAGGCAGGGTAGAGAGGGGCAGGATACCTGCTCCAGACTGGGTACCACCTTGGAAGGATCCCCTGCCATCAGAGAGGTGGGCAGGCCAAGCCTGTCCACTTCTGGGGCAGTTACTTCACAAGGGGCAGGGTCAGTTCCCTGAGAAACTTGCCCTTTACCTGTAGTCTGGTGGGGGGAAGACTGCTCTTCCTCCCCTATGCTCTCTGTTTGTGTAGAGTGATCCATAGTTTCAGGCTTCACTCTTTCTATTTTCTCCTGGGGTGGAGGTGAGGCCCTCAGGGTCTCATCCACTCTCTCAGGAATTCCTACCATTTTCAAATGGGCCTTGTGGTCAACCTCAGCCCAGGATGAGATTTCTAGATCATTCCCTAGTAGACAATCTACAGGCAAGTTTGGGGACACTGCCACTCTCTTGGGGCCAGTGACTCCTCCCCAGCTGAGATTTATCACTGCCATGGGATGATCTGTCCTGATTCCATCAATGTTGGTCACCTGATAGCTAAACCCAGGTAAAAGCTGATCTAGGGGCACTAGCCTCTTGGTCACCATGGTGACAGTGGCCCCTGTGTCCTTATAGGCCACAGCCTTCTGACCATTGATTATTGGTTCTTGTCTGTACCTGCCCAGAATACTGGGGCTCATGGTAAAGTTGGCAAACCCCATGCCACCATCACAGACCATAGTTGCTAATGCAGGGGACCTGGCTAGGCCAGAGTCCACTGGTGTCCCCAAAGAGAACCCAACTAAGTTTTTGGGTGCACTCCCACCACCTGGGGGATTACTACTAGTAGTAACAGGGGGTGTTGGAGCAGGTTTTGGAGGAACATTTTCTTTATTGCCATTCTTAGGACAGCTGGAGTCAGTTTTCCAGTGGCCAGGTTTCTTACACACATGGCAATAGGGTTTCTTGATATTAGAGGAAGGATTTTGGGGCCCACCCCCAGCACTGGTTTGTTGGGGCCCTTCAGATGACTTTTCTTGTTTATCATCCCCACCTTTCTCTTTGGGCTTAGTGGAATCCTTCTTCTGGTCACCAACTTGGTTCTTAGGCCTGATCCTGGTTCTGACCCATTTGTCTGCCTTCTTTCCCAATTCTTGGGGAGAGGTCAGATCAGAGTCCACCAGGTGCTGGTGTAAAAGTTGGTTCTGACAATTATTAAGAATCTGCTCCCTCATAATGAGATTATACAATCCTTGATAATCATTAACTTTACTGCCATTTAACCAACCTTCCAGTGCCTTGGTTGCACAATCCACAAAGTCTACCCAATCTTGATTCTGTGCTTTCTGGGTGTCTCTGAACTTAAGTCTGTATTGATCAGTGGTTAAGCCAAACCCATCTATTAAAGCAGCTTTCAAGATATAATAATCATCAGCATCCTCTTCTCTTACAGAGAGGAGCTTGTCTCTCCCTTTATCTGAAAAGGAGAGCCACAGGATTGCTGCCCACTGCTCTACAGGGACCCTCTGTACTCTACAGGCCCTTTCAAGAGCAGATATCCATTTGTGAATATCATCCCCATTCTGATAGGGGGGCACAATCTTGTGGAGGTTCCTATTGTCAGGGACTCTCTCTCTAACTCTAGGGGTTTCATCACTGCCACCAGGGATCTCTAGACCCCATTTCTTTGAAGCTTTCTGAAGCTCCAGGGTTTCCCTGTCTAATGCTAACTGTTCTCTTTTAAGCTGAAGCTTAGCCTGCTCAAATTTGATCAGTCTGCATTTCCTCTCATGAGAGGTTTCTCTTCTCTGAGAAGAGGCAGAGGACCCTTTGGATCCCCTAGAATGGTTGGATCCCACTGAGGGGGATCTGTTCCTTCTGGGGTCCACCACTCTCCTTTTAAGGGTGGAGGGAGTGCCTCTTGGGCCATCACCTCCATGCTGTGAGTGGTTTGTGTCTTCCAGGTCAGGATTTTCATCCTCTTCCTGTTCCTCTTCAGATTCCACTCTGGGAGTGTCCTCTTCTGAGGGGTGCCCACCCACGTTGTCCGTCCCTCTGGATCCTATGGACTCCATAAAGTCTGCTATGAGCAGGATCTCCTTGAGACGTTTTGTGTTGGCACCTCTTTCTGTCTTCAGTTTCCTAAGGGTGCACATTTCCCTGAGCTCAGCAAAGGTGAAATTATCATACTTATCTACTGGGACCCTCTGGGGTCCTTCCATAGCCTTAGTGCCACTTGAAGACATGTTTAGTGTAGTGATGTATCTACCTACACTAAGTGTGGCCTACTGAACCCTCTCTTGAGTTGTAGTCAAGGTGTGCTAAACCCTCTACACACAACTCTAAGTTCAGTAGAACTTATTGTATTCTAGCTTGAATTTATATGTACCTTTGGTACCTAGTGGCTTTCACTTTAGAAATTCAATTTGTTATCTGGTAAAACAATGGCAAGCTTGAATCCAACCGCTGCACACCAATGTGAGAAGTTGGCCTGGCATATGCTGTTCCTAGTTATAGGGACACCTTGCACCAGTCCAATTCGACTCCTATTGATGATAGGTTTAAGACAACCTTTAAAGAAAGCTATCCTAGTGGTAGCTGTGGAGAGCAGCCTTCAGGCTAAGTCTTGAAGGAGTGTTAAGCTTATTGTTTTACCATAATAACCTCTTGAATAACCAAATGAAAGAGTAGCCCACGCAGGTATATATATAAAATATATGTATTTATTCTAGACAGAATCCCACAGTCACTTTATGTGGCTAGTGGCAAAGTTACAATTCAAACAAGCATTTCTAAACACAATAAATAGCACAGAAATCAATGGGCCCCAGGGGGGGACCAAACCATATACTAAAATAGTGGTATAAGAACCACGACAATTCTACAGGCAATGCCTAGGGCATTCAGGATCGCTTGCCCCTTCGGAATCCACCCACAGTTAAGAGGAAGGGGACCCACGGGAGACGCGTGCAGTGCAAAGAGCTGCTATCGGGATCTCAATGATAGCCTATGGAGAATGTCGCGGTTGAATATTCAAAGTTAAAGGACACTTCTAGCAACAGTACAAAGTTAAGGCTTAAGACTTAAGGCTTTGGAGAGCCCACCACCACTGGAGTACCGAAGTACCACTGTTACCTGCCCCAGGGAAGCCGGGTGCATAGGTCGATTCTGGTGTCGGGTCGCGGGCTGATTTCCTATGGGAAAGTAGTCCAAACTGCTGCTAGCTGCGAGTGTCGCTGAAGTCGTGAAGACTGAAGTTGAAGAGAAGATAAAGATGAACCTGAAAGCAGAGGGGACAGAGTCTGGGTCACAGCAAGTGACCAGGGAGCTCACAGCAAGGAGCTCGTGGAAGTCGGGTGCTTCAGGTGTAGGAAGTACAGCTGGGCTCTGCAGTCACGGGCTCCGGGAGGCTTCAAGGAAGGCCAGCTTCTGGAGGGCGACTGTCCCACGTTGGCTGAGGGTCGCTGCGGTGTTAGTGTCCCGATTGGATCCACTAAGCCTTGGCAACCGCAACCCACGCAAAATAGACAAAGCAGCTGCTGGTGCAGACCCACGAGGTCTGAGGGTGCTCTCCTTTGCAGGGAGCGTAGAGCAGGCCTGGAGCAACCAGGGGAACTCTTAGAAGCAAAGATTGTCCTCCGTCAGGGCCCACAAGTCGAGGGACAAGGGACTGCGGAAGGCAGCAAAATGGAGTGCGTAAAAGGGCTCCCACGGGCCACCGGAGCGGGCCAGGGAGCTGAGGGTCGGCACAAATGCTGCTGGATGGTTGGCTCAGAAATGGGCCAAAGCACAACTTCCCCACTGGTCGGGGTCGTGTGCTGGACAAGAAGTGGCCGGTGTCTCGTGGTATGCGGGGATCTCGACACCCACGTGGTCCAGGGTGCTCAGACTTGCTGGGCACACTCACAGGACGCTGGGATGCACTGGAGACCCACCTCGAGGTCGCTGGAAGGTGTCGAAGGTCGTGAGAGCAACAAAGTTCCAACCGGGTATCTTGTAGTCTTTTAGGTGCCTGCCAAGCAGGGGGATAACTCCTTTATCCCAAGGGAGATTTCTTCAGTCAGCTGGGCAGCAGCTCGTTGAAGGTCAGTTCTGTGAAGTTCTGGACGAATCTGAGGCTCTAGGGCAAAGTTATTCCCATATATCCCCAAGATTAGGGGATGGTCCAAAATAGAGCCTGCCAATCAGAGTAGAGGCGGGAAAGGGTGGCTACACCCACTCCCCTTTGTGAGTTTCCCGCCTGGGCGAGGGGCAGGATGCCCCTGAACCGGTTCCAGGCGGTGTATGCAGAATTGGGGCTCTGCAGCTGCCTACGTGCAACTCTGAATGGACATTTGGTGCACCCACCCTGTTCCAATCCACATTATCCTGTCTGGGGAGGTGCTGGCACCTCCCTGCCACAGGAGCCCTATTGTCCAGCTGGCGAGGCTGGGATTTTCCCCAGCAACAGCCAGCCAGAGTCGTGTAGGTGGCGAACAGTAGCCATTTTGTGGTACACGTGCACTTTTAAATTGGTGTCTAAAATCTACCGCTTTTCCCATATCACCCTCCTAGCAAGGGGGAATCGTGCCCCCATGCCCATGGCTGGACTGGGGGTATGATTCCTTCATGTTTGACACCAAACACGATATGGTTCTGTGTAGCCAGTCCCAAGTTACAGCGATGACGCAATAACTTATAATGCGGTAAGAGTATATGGTATGGCTACACTACAAACAACCCAGTAACGGTGTTACGAAGGTTGCAGAGAGGTCCTACTCACGTAGGGGTCCCCCCTCACACATACCTCAGCACCCAGCCCTGTAGGATTACCAGGGCCTGCCATAGGGGTGACCTATGAGAGTATATGTGTTGTAAGGGTATGGGACATAGGGTACCTACATCCCTGTAAGGGGTGCTAGCACCACCTTACCCAGGCTACAGTAGTGGCCTGGTGGTGTCAGTTTGGGTGGCTGTCCCAGGGTGGCACAATAAGTGCTGCAGCCCTGGTAGGCCTACTGGGGGACCCATGCCCTGGGTACCTAGGGTACCATCTACAAGGGACTGGAAGGGCATGCCCAGCATCCAATTATGTTTGTACCTAGAGTACTCACAACAGTTTTAGGGAGAAAGCAGATAGGCTGGGGTCCTGGATAGCAGGATCCCAGCCAGACTAGTCAAAAACCACTTAAATACCAGGCAAAAAGTTGGGGGCAACCATTAGTCAGATTCCACTCTCCTACAGTTAAGGTCTTAACACTTACTGTGGCCTAATAGCTAAGGTCTTAACTCTTACTCTGGCCTAATAGCTAAGGCCTTAGACTCGTACTCTGGACTAAATGTTAAGGTCTTAACTCTTACTCTGGCCTAATAGCTAAGGTCTTAACTCTTACTCTGGCCTAATAGCTTAGGTCTTAGACTCGTACTCTGGCCTAATGGTTAAGGTCTTAACTCTTACTCTGGCCTAATAGCTAAGGTCTTAGACTCGTACTCTGGCATAATAGCTAAGGTCTTAGACTCGTACTCTGGCCTACTGGTTAAGGTCTTAACTCTTACTCTGGCCTAATAGCTAAGGTCATAACTCTTACTCTGGCCTAATAGCTAAGGTCTTAGACTCGTACTCTGGCTTAATGGTTAAGGTCTTAACTCTTACTCTGGCCTACTGGTTAAGGTCTTTACTCTTACTCTGGCCTGCTGGTTAAGGTCTTAACTCTTACTCTGGCCTAATAGCTAAGGTCTTAGACTAGTACTATGGCCTACAGGTTAAGGTCTTAACTCTTACTCTGGACTACTGGTTAAAGTCTTAACTCTTACTCTGGCCTAATAGCTAAGGTCTTAGACTCGTACTATGGCCTAATGGTTAAGGTCTTAACTCTTACTCTGGCCTAATAGCTAAGGTCTTAACTTTTACTCTGGCCTAATAGCTAAGGTCTTAGACTCGTACTCTGGCCTAATGGTTAAGGTCTTAACTCTTACTCTGGCCTAATAGCTAAGGTCTTAGACTCGTACTATGGCCTACTGGTTAAGGTCTTAACTCTTAGTCTGGCCTAATGGTTAAGTTCTTAACTCTTACTCTGGGCTAATAGCTAAGGTCTTAGACTCTTACTCTGGCCTAATAGCTAAGGTCTTAACTCTTACTCTGCCTAATAGCTAAGGTCTTAGACTCGTACTCTGGCCTAATAGTTAAGATCTTAACTCTTACTCTGGCCTACTGGTTAAGGTCTTAACACTTACTCTGAACTAATAGCTAAGGTCTTAGACTCGTACTCTGGCTTAATGGTTAAGGTCTTAACTCTTACTCTGGCCTAATAGCTAAGGTCTTAGACTCGTACTCTGGCCTAATGGTTAAGGTCTTAACACTTACTGTGGCCTAATAGCTAAGGTCTTAACTCTTACTCTGGCCTAATAGCTAAGGCCTTAGACTCGTACTCTGGACTAAAGGTTAAGGTCTTAACTCTTACTCTGGCCTAATAGCTAAGGTCTTAACTCTTACTCTGGCCTAATAGCTTAGGTCTTAGACTCGTACTCTGGCCTAATGGTTAAGGTCTTAACTCTTACTCTTGCCTAATAGCTAAGGTCTTAGACTCGTACTCTGGCATAATAGCTAAGGTCTTAGACTCGTACTCTGGCCTACTGGTTAAGGTCTTAACTCTTACTCTGGCCTAATAGCTAAGGTCATACCTCTTACTCTGGCCTAATAGCTAAAGTCTTAGACTTGTACTATGGCCTAATGGTTAAGGTCTTAACTCTTACTCTGTCCTACTGGTTAAGGTCTTAACTCTTACTCTGGCCTAATAGCTAAGGTCTTAGACTCATACTCTGGCCTAATGCTTAAGGTCTTAACTCTTACTCTGGCCTACTGGTTAAGGTCTTAACTCTTACTCTGGCCTAATAGCTAAGGTCTTAGACTCATACTCTGGCTTAATGGTTAAGGTCTTAACTCTTACTATGGCCTACTGGTTAAGGTCTTTACTCTTACTCTGGCCTGCTGGTTAAGGTCTTAACTCTTACTCTGGCCTAATAGCTAAGGTCTTAGACTAGTACTATGGCCTACAGGTTAAGGTCTTAACTCTTACTCTGGACTACTGGTTAAAGTCTTAACTCTTACTCTGGCCTAATAGCTAAGGTCTTAGACTCGTACTATGGCCTAATGGTTAATGTCTTAACTCTTACTCTGGCCTAATAGCTAAGGTCTTAACTTTTACTCTGGCCTAATAGCTAAGGTCCTAGACTCGTACTCTGGCCTAATGGTTAAGGTCTTAACTCTTACTCTGGCCTAATAGCTAAGGTCTTAGACTCGTACTATGGCTTAATGGTTAAGGTCTTAACTCTTACTCTGGCCTAATAGCTGAGGTCTTAGACTCGTACTCTGGCCTAATGGTTAAGGTCTTAACACTTACTGTGGCCTAATAGCTAAGGTCTTAGACTAGTACTATGGCCTACAGGTTAAGGTCTTAACTCTTACTCTGGACTACTGGTTAAAGTCTTAACTCTTACTCTGGCCTAATATCTAAGGTCTTAGACTCGTACTCTGGCCTAATGGTTAAGGTCTTAACTCTTACTCTGGCCTAATAGCTAAGGTCTTAGACTCGTACTATGGCCTACTGGTTAAGGTCTTAACGCTTAGTCTGGCCTAATGGTTAAGGTCTTAACTCTTACTCTGGCCTAATAGCTAAGGTCTTAGTCTCTTACTCTGGCCTAATAGCTAAGGTCTTAACTCTTACTCTGGCCTAATAGCTAAGGTCGTAGACTTGTACTCTGGCCTAATGGTTAGGGTCTTAACTTTTACTCTGGCCTACTGGTTAAGGTCCTAACTCTTACTCTGGCCTACTGGTTAAGGTCTTAACTCTTACTCTGGCCTAATAGCTAAGGTCTTAGACTCGTACTCCGGCCTACTGGTTAAGGTCTTAACTCTTACTCTGGCCTATTAGCTAAGGTCTTAACTCTTACTCTGGCCTAAAAGCTAAGGTCTTAGACTCGTACTATGGCCTAATGGTTAAGGTCTTAACTCTTACTCTGGCCTAATAGCTAAGGTCTTAACTTTTACTTTGGCCTAATAGCTAAGGTCTTCGACTCTTACTCTGGCCTAATGGTTAAGGTCTTAACTCTTACTCTGGCCTAATAGCTAAGGTCTTAGACTCGTACTCTGGCCTAATGGTTAAGATCTTAACTCTTACTCTGGCCTAATAGCTAAGGTCTTAGACTCGTACTCTGGCCTAATGGTTAAGGTCTTAACACTTACTGTGGCCTAATAGCTAAGGTCTTAACTCTTACTCTGGCCTAATAGCTAAGGCCTTAGACTCGTACTCTGGACTAAAGGTTAAGGTCTTAACTCTTACTCTGGCCTAATAGCTAAGGTCTTAACTCTTACTCTGGCCTAATAGCTTAGGTCTTAGACTCGTACTCTGGCCTAATGGTTAAGGTCTTAACTCTTACTCTGGCCTAATAGCTAAGGTCTTAGACTCGTACTCTGGCATAATAGCTAAGGTCTTAGACTCGTACTCTGGCCTACTGGTTAAGGTCTTAACTCTTACTCTGGCCTAATAGCTAAGGTCATACCTCTTACTCTGGCCTAATAGCTAAAGTCTTAGACTTGTACTATGGCCTAATGGTTAAGGTCTTAACTCTTACTCTGTCCTACTGGTTAAGGTCTTAACTCTTACTCTGGCCTAATAGCTAAGGTCTTAGACTCATACTCTGGCCTAATGCTTAAGGTCTTAACTCTTACTCTGGCCTACTGGTTAAGGTCTTAACTCTTACTCTGGCCTAATAGCTAAGGTCTTAGACTCATACTCTGGCTTAATGGTTAAGGTCTTAACTCTTACTATGGCCTACTGGTTAAGGTCTTTACTCTTACTCTGGCCTGCTGGTTAAGGTCTTAACTCTTACTCTGGCCTAATAGCTAAGGTCTTAACTCTTACTCTGGCCTAATAGCTAAGGTCTTAGACTCGTACTCTGGCCTAATGGTTAAGGTCCTAACTCTTACTCTGGCCTAATAGCTAAGGTCTTAGACTCGTACTCTGGCATAATAGCTAAGGTCTTAGACTCGTACTCTGGCCTACTGGTTAAGGTCTTAACTCTTACTCTAGCCTAATAGCTAAGGTCTTAACTCTTACTCTGGCCTAATAGCTAAAGTCTTAGACTTGTACTATGGCCTAATGGTTAAGGTCTTAACTCTTACTCTGTCCTACTGGTTAAGGTCTTAACTCTTACTCTGGCCTAATAGCTAAGGTCTTAGACTCATACTCTGGCCTAATGGTTAGGGTCTTAACTCTTACTCTGGCCTACTGGTTAAGGTCTTAACTCTTACTCTGGCCTAATAGCTAAGGTCTTAGACTCGTACTCTGGCTTAATGGTTAAGGTCTTAACTCTTACTCTGGCCTACTGGTTAAGGTCTTTACTCTTACTCTGGCCTGCTGGTTAAGGTCTTAACTCTTACTCTGGACTAATAGCTAAGGTCTTAGACTAGTACTATGGCCTACAGGTTAAGGTCTTAACTCTTACTCTGGACTACTGGTTAAAGTCTTAAATCTTACTCTTGCCTAATAGCTAAGGTCTTAGACTCATACTATGGCCTAATGGTTAAGGTCTTAACTCTTACTCTGGCCTAATAGCTAAGGTCTTAACTTTTACTCTGGCCTAATAGCTAAGGTCTTAGACTCGTACTCTGGCCTAATGGTTAAGGTCTTAACTCTTACTCTGGCCTAATAGCTAAGGTCTTAGACTCGTACTATGGCCTACTGGTTAAGGTCTTAACTCTTAGTCTGGCCTAATGGTTAAGGTCTTAACTCTTACTCTGGGCTAATAGCTAAGGTCTTAGACTCTTACTCTGGCCTAATAGCTAAGGTCTTAACTCTTACTCTGGCCTAATAGCTAAGGTCTTAGACTCGTACTCTGGCCTAATGGTTAAGATCTTAACTCTTACTCTGGCCTACTGGTTAAGGTCTTAACACTTACTCTGAACTAATAGCTAAGGTCTTAGACTCGTACTCTGGCTTAATGGTTAAGGTCTTAACTCTTACTCTGGCCTAATAGCTAAGGTCTTAGACTCGTACTCTGGCCTAATGGTTAAGGTCTTAACACTTACTGTGGCCTAATAGCTAAGGTCTTAACTCTTACTCTGGCCTAATAGCTAAGGCCTTAGACTCGTACTCTGGACTAAAGGTTAAGGTCTTAACTCTTACTCTGGCCTAATAGCTAAGGTCTTAACTCTTACTCTGGCCTAATAGCTTAGGTCTTAGACTCGTACTCTGGCCTAATGGTTAAGGTCTTAACTCTTACTCTGGCCTAATAGCTAAGGTCTTAGACTCGTACTCTGGCATAATAGCTAAGGTCTTAGGCTCGTACTCTGGCCTACTGGTTAAGGTCTTAACTCTTACTCTGGCCTAATAGCTAAGGTCTTAACTCTTACTCTGGCCTAAAAGCTAAGGTCTTAGACTCGTACTATGGCCTAATGGTTAAGGTCTTAACTCTTACTCTGGCCTAATAGCTAAGGTCTTAACTTTTACTTTGGCCTAATAGCTAAGGTCTTCGACTCTTACTCTGGCCTAATGGTTAAGGTCTTAACTCTTACTCTGGCCTAATAGCTAAGGTCTTAGACTCGTACTCTGGCCTAATGGTTAAGATCTTAACTCTTACTCTGGCCTACTGGTTAAGGTCTTAAGACTTACTCTGAACTAATAGCTAAGGTCTTAGACTCGTACTCTGGCTTAATGGTTAAGGTCTTAACTCTTACTCTGGCCTAATAGCTAAGGTCTTAGACTCGTACTCTGGCCTAATGGTTAAGGTCTTAACACTTACTGTGGCCTAATAGCTAAGGTCTTAACTCTTACTCTGGCCTAATAGCTAAGGCCTTAGACTCGTACTTTGGCATAAAGGCTAAGGTCTTAACTCTTACTCTGGCCTAATAGCTAAGGTCTTAACTCTTACTCTGGCCTAATAGCTAAGGTCTTAGACTCGTACTCTGGCCTAATGGTTAAGGTCCTAACTCTTACTCTGGCCTAATAGCTAAGGTCTTAGACTCGTACTCTGGCATAATAGCTAAGGTCTTAGACTCGTACTCTGGCCTACTGGTTAAGGTCTTAACTCTTACTCTAGCCTAATAGCTAAGGTCTTAACTCTTACTCTGGCCTAATAGCTAAAGTCTTAGACTTGTACTATGGCCTAATGGTTAAGGTCTTAACTCTTACTCTGTCCTACTGGTTAAGGTCTTAACTCTTACTCTGGCCTAATAGCTAAGGTCTTAGACTCATACTCTGGCCTAATGGTTAAGGTCTTAACTCTTACTCTGGCCTACTGGTTAAGGTCTTAACTCTTACTCTGGCCTAATAGCTAAGGTCTTAGACTCGTACTCTGGCTTAATGGTTAAGGTCTTATCTCTTACTCTGGCCTACTGGTTAAGGTCTTTACTCTTACTCTGGCCTGCTGGTTAAGGTCTTAACTCTTACTCTGGACTAATAGCTAAGGTCTTAGACTAGTACTATGGCCTACAGGTTAAGGTCTTAACTCTTACTCTGGACTACTGGTTAAAGTCTTAAATCTTACTCTGGCCTAATAGCTAAGGTCTTAGACTCGTACTATGGCCTAATGGTTAAGGTCTTAACTCTTACTCTGGCCTAATAGCTAAGGTCTTAACTTTTACTCTGGCCTAATAGCTAAGGTCTTAGACTCGTACTCTGGCCTAATGGTTAAGGTCTTAACTCTTACTCTGGCCTAATAGCTAAGGTCTTAGACTCGTACTATGACCTACTGGTTAAGGTCTTAACTCTTAGTCTGGCCTAATGGTTAAGGTCTTAACTCTTACTCTGGGCTAATAGCTAAGGTCTTAGACTCTTACTCTGGCCTAATAGCTAAGGTCTTAACTCTTACTCTGGCCTAATAGCTAAGGTCTTAGACTCGTACTCTGGCCTAATGGTTAAGATCTTAACTCTTACTCTGGCCTACTGGTTAAGGTCTTAACACTTACTCTGAACTAATAGCTAAGGACTTAGACTCGTACTCTGGCTTAATGGTTAAGGTCTTAACTCTTACTCTGGCCTAATAGCTAAGGTCTTAGACTCCTACTCTGGCCTAATGGTTAAGGTCTTAACACTTACTGTGGCCTAATAGCTAAGGTCTTAACTCTTACTCTGGCCTAATAGCTAAGGCCTTAGACTCGTACTCTGGACTAAAGGTTAAGGTCTTAACTCTTACTCTGGCCTAATAGCTAAGGTCTTAACTCTTACTCTGGCCTAATAGCTTAGGTCTTAGACTCGTACTCTGGCCTAATGGTTAAGGTCTTAACTCTTACTCTGGCCTAATAGCTAAGGTCTTAGACTCGTACTCTGGCATAATAGCTAAGGTCTTAGACTCGTACTCTGGCCTACTGGTTAAGGTCTTAACTCTTACTCTGGCCTAATAGCTAAGGTCATAACTCTTACTCTGGCCTAATAGCTAAGGTCTTAGACTCGTACTCTGGCTTAATGGTTAAGGTCTTAACTCTTACTCTGGCCTACTGGTTAAGGTCTTTACTCTTACTCTGGCCTGCTGGTTAAGGTCTTAACTCTTACTCTGGCCTAATAGCTAAGGTCTTAGACTAGTACTATGGCCTACAGGTTAAGGTCTTAACTCTTACTCTGGACTACTGGTTAAAGTCTTAACTCTTACTCTGGCCTAATAGCTAAGGTCTTAGACTCGTACTATGGCCTAATGGTTAAGGTCTTAACTCTTACTCTGGCCTAATAGCTAAGGTCTTAGACTCGTACTCTGGCATAATAGCTAAGGTCTTAGACTCGTACTCTGGCCTACTGGTTAAGGTCTTAACTCTTACTCTGGCCTAATAGCTAAGGTCATACCTCTTACTCTGGCCTAATAGCTAAAGTCTTAGACTTGTACTATGGCCTAATAGCTTAGGTCTTAGACTCGTACTCTGGCCTAATGGTTAAGGTCTTAACTCTTACTCTGGCCTAATAGCTAAGGTCTTAGACTCGTACTCTGGCCTAATAGCTTAGGTCTTAGACTCGTACTCTGGCCTAATGGTTAAGGTCTTAACTCTTACTCTGGCCTAATAGCTAAGGTCTTAGACTCGTACTCTGGCATAATAGCTAAGGTCTTAGACTCGTACTCTGGCCTACTGGTTAAGGTCTTAACTCTTACTCTGGCCTAATAGCTAAGGTCATACCTCTTACTCTGGCCTAATAGCTAAAGTCTTAGACTTGTACTATGGCCTAATGGTTAAGGTCTTAACTCTTACTCTGTCCTACTGGTTAAGGTCTTAACTCTTACTCTGGCCTAATAGCTAAGGTCTTAGACTCATACTCTGGCCTAATGCTTAAGGTCTTAACTCTTACTCTGGCCTACTGGTTAAGGTCTTAACTCTTACTCTGGCCTAATAGCTAAGGTCTTAGACTCATACTCTGGCTTAATGGTTAAGGTCTTAACTCTTACTATGGCCTACTGGTTAAGGTCTTTACTCTTACTCTGGCCTGCTGGTTAAGGTCTTAACTCTTACTCTGGCCTAATAGCTAAGGTCTTAGACTAGTACTATGGCCTACAGGTTAAGGTCTTAACTCTTACTCTGGACTACTGGTTAAAGTCTTCACTCTTACTCTGGCCTAATAGCTAAGGTCTTAGACTCGTACTATGGCCTAATGGTTAATGTCTTAACTCTTACTCTGGCCTAATAGCTAAGGTCTTAACTTTTACTCTGGCCTAATAGCTAAGGTCCTAGACTCGTACTCTGGCCTAATGGTTAAGGTCTTAACTCTTACTCTGGCCTAATAGCTAAGGTCTTAGACTCGTACTCTGGCCTAATGGTTAAGGTCTTAACTTTTACTCTGGCCTAATAGCTATGGTCTTAACTCTTACTCTGGCCTAAAAGCTAAGGTCTTAGACTCGTACTATGGCCTACAAGTTAAGGTCTTAACTCTTACTCTGGCCTAATAGCAAAGGTCTTAACTTTTACTCTGGCCTAATAGCTAAGGTCTTAGACTCGTACTATGGCCTAATGGCTAAGGTCTTAACTCTTACTCTGGCCTAATAGCTAAGGTCTTAACTCTTACTCTGGCCTAATAGCTAAGGTCTAAGACTCATATTCTGGCCTAATGGTTAAGGTCTTAACTCTTACTCTGGCCTAATAGCTAAGGTCTTAGACTCTTGCTCTGGCCTAATGGTTAAGGTCTTAACTCTTACTCTGGCCTAATAGCTAAGGTCTTAGAATCGTACTCTGGCCTAAAGGTTAAGGTCTTAACTCTTACTCTGGCCTAATAGCTAAGGTCTTAACTCTTAAACTGGCCTAATGGTTAAGGTCTTAACTCTTACTCTGGCCTAATAGCTAAGGTCTTAGACTCGTACTCTGGCCTAATGGTTAAGGTCTTAACTCTTACTCTGGCCTACTGGTTAAGGTCTTAACTCTTACTCTGGCCTAATAGCTAAGGTCTTAGACTCGTACTGTGGCCTAATAGCTATGGTCTTAACTCCTCTTCTGGCCTAATAGCTAAGGTCTTAGACTCGTACTCTGGCCTAATGGTTAAGGTCTTAACTCTTACTCTGGCCTAATAGCTAAGGTCTTAGACTCGTACTCTGGCCTAATAGCTAAGGTCTTAGACTCGTACTCTGGCCTACTGGTTAAGGTCTTAACTCTTACTCTGGCCTAATAGCTAAGGTCTTAACTCTTACTCTGGCCTAATAGCTAAGGTCTTAGACTCGTACTATGGCCTAATGGTTAAGGTCTTAACTCTTACTCTGGCCTACTGGTTAAGGTCTTAACTCTTACTCTGGCCTAATAGCTAAGGTCTTAGACTCGTACTCTGGCCTAATGGTTAAGGTCTTAACTCTTACTCTGGCCTACTGGTTAAGGTCTAAACTCTTACTCTGGCCTAATAGCTAAGGTCTTAGACTCGTACTGCGGCCTACTGGTTAAGGTCTTAACTCTAACTCTGGCCTAATAGCTAAGGTCTTAACTCTTACTCTGGACTAATAGCTAAGGTCTTAGACTCGTACTATGGCATAATGGTTAGGGTCTTAACTCTTACTCTGGCCTTATAGCTAAGGTCTTAACTTTTACTCTGGCCTAATAGCTAAGGTCTTAGACTTGTACTCTGGCCTAATGGTTAAGGTCTTAACTCTTACTCTGGCCTAATAGCTAAGGTCTTAGACTTGTACTCTGGCCTAATGGTTAAGGTCTTAACTCTTATTCTGGCCTACTGGTCAAGGTCTTAACACTTACTCATACCTAATAGCTAAGGTCTTAGACTCGTACTCTGGCCTAATAGCTAAGGTATTAACTCTTACTCTGGCCTAATAGCTAAGGTCTTAGACTCATACTCTGGCCTAATGGTTAAGGTGTTAACTCTTACTCTGGCCTAATAGCTAAGGTCTCAGACTCGTACTCTGGCCTAATAGCTAAGGTCTTAGACTCGTACTCTGGCCTACTGGTTAAGGTCTTAACTCTTACTCTGGCCTAATAGCTAAGGTCTTAACTCTTACTCTGGTCTAATAGCTAAGGTCTTAGACTCGTACTATGGCCTAATGGTTAAGGTCTTAACTCTTACTCTGGCCTACTGGTTAAGGTCCTAACTCTTACTCTGGCCTAATAGCTAAGGTCTCAGACTCATACTCTGGCCTACTGGTTAAGGTCTTAAGTCTTACTCTGGCCTGCTGGTTAAGGTCTTAACTCTTACTCTGGCCTAATAGCTAAGGTCTTAGACTAGTACTATGGCCTACAGGTTAAGGTCTTAACTCTTACTCTGGCCTACTGGTTTAAGTCTTAACTCTTACTCTGGCCTAATAGCTAAGGTCTTAGACTCGTACTATGGCCTAACGGTTAAGGTCTTAAGTCTTACTCTGGCCTAATAGCTAAGGTCTTAACTTTTAGTCTGGCCTAATAGCTAAGGTCCTAGACTCATACTCTGGGCTAATGGTTAAGGTCTTAACTCTTACTCTCGCCTAATAGCTAAGGTCTTAGACTCGTACTATGGCCTACAGGTTAAGGTCTTAACTCTTAGTCTGGCCTAATAGCTAAGGTCTTAGACTCGTACTCTGGCTTAATAGCTAAGGTCTTAGACTCGTACTCTGGCCTACTGGTTAAGATCGTAACTCTTACTCTGGTGTAATAGCTAAGGTCTTAAACTCGTACTCTGGCCTAATAGCTAAGGTCTTAGACTTGTACTCTGGCCAACTGGTTAAGGTCTTAACTCTTACTCTGGCCTAATAGCTAAGGACTTAGACTCGTACTCTGGCCTAATGGTTAAGGTCTTAACTAATACTCTGGCCTAATAGCTAAGGTCTTAGACTCGTATTCTGGCCTAATGGTTAAGGTCTTAACTCTTACTCTGGCCTAATAGCTAAGGTCTTAGACTCGTACTATCGCCTACAGCTTAATCTCTTAACTCTTACTCTGGCCTTATAGCTAAGGACTTAACTATTACTCTGGCCTAATAGCTAAGGTCTTAGACTCGTACTCTGGCCTAATGGTTAAGGTCTTAACTTTTACTCTGGCCTAATAGCTAAGGTCTTAACTCTTACTCTGGCCTAATAGCTAAGGTCTTAGACTCGTACTATGGCCTACAAGTTAAGGTCTTAACTCTTACTCTGGCCTAATAGCAAAGGTCTTAACTTTTACTCTGGCCTAATAGCTAAGGTCTTAGACTCGTACTATGGCCTAATGGCTAAGGTCTTAACTCTTACTCTGGCCTAATAGCTAAGGTCTTAACTCTTACTCTGGCCTAATAGCTAAGGTCTAAGACTCATATTCTGGCCTAATGGTTAAGGTCTTAACTCTTACTCTGGCCTAATAGCTAAGGTCTTAGACTCTTTCTCTGGCCTAATTGTTAAGGACTTAACTCTTACATTGCCCTACTGGTTAAGGTCTTAACTCTTACTCTGGCCTAATAGCTAAGGTCTTAGACTCATACTCTGGCCTAATGGTTAAGGTCTTAACTCTTACTCTGGCCTAATAGCTAAGGTCTTAGAATCGTACTCTGGCCTAAAGGTTAAGGTCTTAACTCTTACTCTGGCCTAATAGCTAAGGTCTTAACTCTTACACTGGCCTAATGGTTAAGGTCTTAACTCTTACTCTGGCCTAATAGCTAAGGTCTTAGACTCGTACTCTGGCCTAATGGTTAAGGTCTTAACACTTACTCTGGCCTAAGAGCTAAGGTCTTAGACTCGTACTCTGGCCTAATGGTTAAGGTCTAAACTCTTACTCTGGCCTAATAGCTAAGGTCTTAGACTCATACTCTGGCCTAATAGTAACGTCTTAGACTCGTACTCTGGCCTACTGATTAAGGTCTTAACTCGTACTCTGGCCTAATAGCTAAGGTCTTAACTCTTACTCTGGCCTAATAGCTAAGGTCTTAGACTCGTACTATGGCCTACAGTTTAAGGTCTTAACTGTTACTCTGGCCTAATAGCTAAGGTCTTAGACTCGTACTCTGGCCTAATGGTTAAGGTCTTAACTCTTACTCTGGCCTAATAGCTAAGGTCTTAGACTCGTACTATCGCCTACAGGTTAATCTCTTTACTCTTACTCTGGCCTAATAGCTAAGGTCTTAACTATTACTCTGGCATAATTGCTAAGGTCTAAGACTCGTACTCTGGCCTAATGGTTAAGGTCTTAACTCTTACTCTGGCCTAATAGCTAAGGTCTTAACTCTTACTCTGGCCTAATAGCTAAGGTCTTAGACTCGTACTATGGCCTACAGGTTAAGGTCTTAACTCTTACTCTGGCCTACTGGTTTAAGTCTTAACTCTTACTCTGGCCTAATAGCTAAGGTCTTAGACTCGTACTATGGCCTAATGGTTAAGGTCTTAACTCTTACTCTGGCCTAATAGCTAAGGTCTTAACTTTTAGTCTGGCCTAATAGCTAAGGTCCTAGACTCATACTCTGGCCTAATGGTTAAGGTCTTAACTCTTTCTCTCGCCTAATAGCTAAGGTCTTAGACTCGTACTATGGCCTACAGGTTAAGGTCTTAACTCTTAGTCTGGCCTAATGGTTAAGGTCTTAACTCTTACTCTGGCCTAATAGCTAAGGTCTTAGACTCGTACTCTGGCCTAATAGCTAAGGTCTTAGACTCGTACTCTGGCCTACTGGTTAAGGTCGTAACACTTACTCTGGCCTAATAGCTAAGGTCTTAGACTCGTACTCTGGCCTAATAGCTAAGGTCTTAGACTCGTACTCTGGCCTACTGGTTAAGATCGTAACTCTTACTCTGGTCTAATAGCTAAGGTCTTAAACTCGTACTCTGGCCTAATAGCTAAGGTCTTAGACTTGTACTCTGGCCTACTGGTTAAGGTCTTAACTCTTACTCTGGCCTAATAGCTAAGGACTTAGACTCGTACTCTGGCCTAATGGTTAAGGTCTTAACTAATACTCTGGCCTAATAGCTAAGGTCTTAGACTCGTATTCTGGCCTAATGGTTAAGGTCTTAACTCTTACTCTGGCCTAATAGCTAAGGTCTTAGACTCGTACTATCGCCTACAGCTTAATCTCTTAACTCTTACTCTGGCCTAATAGCTAAGGACTTAACTATTACTCTGGCCTAATAGCTAAGGTCTTAGACTCGTACTCTGGCCTAATGGTTAAGGTCTTAACTTTTACTCTGGCCTAATAGCTATGGTCTTAACTCTTACTCTGGCCTAATAGCTAAGGTCTTAGACTCGTACTATGGCCTACAAGTTAAGGTCTTAACTCTTACTCTGGCCTAATAGCAAAGGTCTTAACTTTTACTCTGGCCTAATAGCTAAGGTCTTAGACTCGTACTATGGCCTAATGGCTAAGGTCTTAACTCTTACTCTGGCCTAATAGCTAAGGTCTTAACTCTTACTCTGGCCTAATAGCTAAGGTCTAAGACTCATATTCTGGCCTAATGGTTAAGGTCTTAACTCTTACTCTGGCCTAATAGCTAAGGTCTTAGACTCTTGCTCTGGCCTAATGGTTAAGGTCTTAACTCTTACTCTGCCCTACTGGTTAAGGTCTTAACTCTTACTCTGGCCTAATAGCTAAGGTCTTAGACTCATACTCTGGCCTAATGGTTAAGGTCTTAAATCTTACTCTGGCCTAATAGCTAAGGTCTTAGAATCGTACTCTGGCCTAAAGGTTAAGGTCTTAACTCTTACTCTGGCCTAATAGCTAAGGTCTTAACTCTTACACTGGCCTAATGGTTAAGGTCTTAACTCTTACTCTGGCCTAATAGCTAAGGTCTTAGACTCGTACTCTGGCCTAATGGTTAAGGTCTTAACTCTTACTCTGGCCTACTGGTTAAGGTCTTAACTCTTACTCTGGCCTAATAGCTAAGGTCTTAGACTCGTACTGCGGCCTAATAGCTATGGTCTTAACTCCTCTTCTGGCCTAATAGCTAAGGTCTTAGACTCGTACTCTGGCCTAATGGTTAAGGTCTTAACTCTTACTCTGGCCTAATAGCTAAGGTCTTAGACTCGTACTCTGGCCTAATAGCTAAGGTCTTAGACTCGTACTCTGGCCTACTGGTTAAGGTCTTAACTCTTACTCTGGCCTAATAGCTAAGGTCTTAACTCTTACTCTGGCCTAATAGCTAAGGTCTTAGACTCGTACTATGGCCTAATGGTTAAGGTCTTAACTCTTACTCTGGCCTACTGGTTAAGGTCTTAACTCTTACTCTGGCCTAATAGCTAAGGTCTTAGACTCGTACTCTGGCCTAATGGTTAAGGTCTTAACTCTTACTCTGGCCTACTGGTTAAGGTCTAAACTCTTACTCTGGCCTAATAGCTAAGGTCTTAGACTCGTACTGCGGCCTACTGGTTAAGGTCTTAACTCTAACTCTGGCCTAATAGCTAAGGTCTTAACTCTTACTCTGGACTAATAGCTAAGGTCTTAGACTCGTACTATGGCATAATGGTTAGGGTCTTAACTCTTACTCTGGCCTTATAGCTAAGGTCTTAACTTTTACTCTGGCCTAATAGCTAAGGTCTTAGACTTGTACTCTGGCCTAATGGTTAAGGTCTTAACTCTTACTCTGGCCTAATAGCTAAGGTCTTAGACTTGTACTCTGGCCTAATGGTTAAGGTCTTAACTCTTATTCTGGCCTACTGGTCAAGGTCTTAACACTTACTCATACCTAATAGCTAAGGTCTTAGACTCGTACTCTGGCCTAATAGCTAAGGTATTAACTCTTACTCTGGCCTAATAGCTAAGGTCTTAGACTCATACTCTGGCCTAATGGTTAAGGTGTTAACTCTTACTCTGGCCTAATAGCTAAGGTCTCAGACTCGTACTCTGGCCTAATAGCTAAGGTCTTAGACTCGTACTCTGGCCTACTGGTTAAGGTCTTAACTCTTACTCTGGCCTAATAGCTAAGGTCTTAACTCTTACTCTGGTCTAATAGCTAAGGTCTTAGACTCGTACTATGGCCTAATGGTTAAGGTCTTAACTCTTACTCTGGCCTACTGGTTAAGGTCCTAACTCTTACTCTGGCCTAATAGCTAAGGTCTCAGACTCATACTCTGGCCTACTGGTTAAGGTCTTAAGTCTTACTCTGGCCTGCTGGTTAAGGTCTTAACTCTTACTCTGGCCTAATAGCTAAGGTCTTAGACTAGTACTATGGCCTACAGGTTAAGGTCTTAACTCTTACTCTGGCCTACTGGTTTAAGTCTTAACTCTTACTCTGGCCTAATAGCTAAGGTCTTAGACTCGTACTATGGCCTAATGGTTAAGGTCTTAAGTCTTACTCTGGCCTAATAGCTAAGGTCTTAACTTTTAGTCTGGCCTAATAGCTAAGGTCCTAGACTCATACTCTGGGCTAATGGTTAAGGTCTTAACTCTTACTCTCGCCTAATAGCTAAGGTCTTAGACTCGTACTATGGCCTACAGGTTAAGGTCTTAACTCTTAGTCTGGCCTAATAGCTAAGGTCTTAGACTCGTACTCTGGCCTAATAGCTAAGGTCTTAGACTTGTACTCTGGCCTACTGGTTAAGATCGTAACTCTTACTCTGGTGTAATAGCTAAGGTCTTAAACTCGTACTCTGGCCTAATAGCTAAGGTCTTAGACTTGTACTCTGGCCTACTGGTTAAGGTCTTAACTCTTACTCTGGCCTAATAGCTAAGGACTTAGACTCGTACTCTGGCCTAATGGTTAAGGTCTTAACTAATACTCTGGCCTAATAGCTAAGGTCTTAGACTCGTATTCTGGCCTAATGGTTAAGGTCTTAACTCTTACTCTGGCCTAATAGCTAAGGTCTTAGACTCGTACTATCGCCTACAGCTTAATCTCTTAACTCTTACTCTGGCCTAATAGCTAAGGACTTAACTATTACTCTGGCCTAATAGCTAAGGTCTTAGACTCGTACTCTGGCCTAATGGTTAAGGTCTTAACTTTTACTCTGGCCTAATAGCTAAGGTCTTAACTCTTACTCTGGCCTAATAGCTAAGGTCTTAGACTCGTACTATGGCCTACAAGTTAAGGTCTTAACTCTTACTCTGGCCTAATAGCAAAGGTCTTAACTTTTACTCTGGCCTAATAGCTAACGTCTTAGACTCGTACTATGGCCTAATGGCTAAGGTCTTAACTCTTACTCTGGCCTAATAGCTAAGGTCTTAACTCTTACTCTGGCCTAATAGCTAAGGTCTAAGACTCATATTGTGGCCTAATGGTTAAGGTCTTAACTCTTACTCTGGCCTAATAGCTAAGGTCTTAGACTCTTTCTCTGGCCTAATTGTTAAGGTCTTAACTCTTACATTGCCTTACTGGTTAAGGTCTTAACTCTTACTCTGGCCTAATAGCTAAGGTCTTAGACTCATACTCTGGCCTAATGGTTAAGGTCTTAACTCTTACTCTGGCCTAATAGCTAAGGTCTTAGAATCGTACTCTGGCCTAAAGGTTAAGGTCTTAACTCTTACTCTGGCCTAATAGCTAAGGTCTTAACTCTTACACTGGCCTAATGGTTAAGGTCTTAACTCTTACTCTGGCCTAATAGCTAAGGTCTTAGACTCGTACTCTGGCCTAATGGTTAAGGTCTTAACACTTACTATGGCCTAAGAGCTAAGGTCTTAGACTCGTACTCTGGCCTAATGGTTAAGGTCTAAACTCTTACTCTGGCCTAATAGCTAAGGTCTTAGACTCATACTCTGGCCTAATAGTAAGGTCTTAGACTCGTACTCTGGCCTACTGATTAAGGTCTTAACTCGTACTCTGGCCTAATAGCTAAGGTCTTAACTCTTACTCTGGCCTAATAGCTAAGGTCTTAGACTCGTACTATGGCCTAATGGTTAAGGTCTTAACTCTTACTCTGGCCTAATAGCTAAGGTCTTAACTCTTACTCTGGCCTAATAGCTAAGGTCTTAGACTCGTACTATGGCCTACAGTTTAAGGTCTTAACTGTTACTCTGGCCTAATAGCTAAGGTCTTAGACTCGTACTCTGGCCTAATGGTTAAGGTCTTAACTCTTACTCTGGCCTACTGGTTAAGGTCCTAACTCTTACTCTGGCCTACTGGTTAAGGTCTTAACTCTTACTCTGGCCTAATAGCTAAGGTCTTAGACTCGTACTCTGGCTGATGATTAAGGTCTTAACTCTTACTCTGGCCTACTGGTTAAGGTCTTAACTCTTACTCTGGCCTGCTGGTTAAGGTCTTAAATCTTACTCTGGCCTAATAGCTAAGGTCTTAGACTAGTACCATGGCCTACAGGTTTAGGTCTTAACTCTTACTCTGGCCTACTGGTTAAAGTGTTAACTCTTACTCTGGCCTAATAGCTAAGGTCTTAGACTCGTATTATGGCCTAATGGTTAAGGTCTTATCTCTTACTCCGGCCTAATAGCTAAGGTCTTATCTTTTACTCTGGCCTAATAGCTAAGGTCTTAGACTCGTACTCTGGCCTAATGGTTAAAGTCTTAACTCTTACTCTGGCCTAATAGCTAAGGTCTTAGACTCGTACTCTGGCCTAATGGTTAAGGTCTTAACTCTTACTCTGGCCTAATAGCTAAGGTCTTAGACTCGTACTGTGGCCTAATGGTTATGGTCTTAACTAATACTCTGGCCTAATAGCTAAGGTCTTAGACTCATACTCTGGCCTAATGGTTAAGGTCTTAACTCTTACTCTGGCCTAATAGCTAAGGTCTTAGACTCGTACTATCGCCTACAGGTTAATCTCTTAACTATTACTCTGGCCTAATAGTTAAGGTCTTAACTCTTACTCTGGCCTAATAGCTAAGGTCTTAACTTTTACTCTGGCCTAATAGCTAAGGTCTTAGACTCGTACTATGGCCTACAAGTTAAGGTCTTAACTCTTACTCTGGCCTAATAGCTAAGGTCTTAACTTTTACTCTGGCCTAATAGCTAAGGTCTTATACTCGTACTATGGCCTAATGGCTAAGGTCTTAACTCTTACTCTGGCCTAATAGTTAAGGTCTTAACTCTTACTCTGGCCTAATAGCTAAGGTCTTAGACTCATACTCTGGCCTAATGGTTAAGGTCTTAACTCTTACTCTGGCCTAATAGCTAAGGTCTTAGACTCGTGCTCTGGCCTAATGGTTAAGGTCTTAACTCTCACTCTGCCCTACTGGTTAATGTCTTAACTCTTAATCTGGCCTAAAAGCTAAGGTCTTAGACTCGTACTCTGGCCTAATGGTTAAGGTCTTAACTCTTACTCTGGCCTAATAGCTAAGGTCTTAGAATCGTACTCTGGCCTAAAGGTTAAGGTCTTAACTCTTACTCTGGCCTAATAGCTAAGGTCTTAACTCTTACTCTGGCCTAATAGCTAAGGTCTTAGACTCGTACTCTGGCCTAATTTTTAAGGTCTTAACTCTTACTCTGGCCTAATAGCTAAGGTCTTAACACTTACTCTGGCCTAATAGCTAAGGTCTTTTACGCGTACTCTTGCCTAATGGTTAAGGTCTTAACTCTTACTCTGGCCTAATAGCTAAGGTCTTAGACTTGTACTCTGGCCTAATAGCTAAGGTCTTAGACTCGTACTCTGGCCTAATGGTTAAGGTCTTAAATCTTACTCTGGCATACAGGTTAAGGTCCTAACTCTTACTCTGGCCTACTGGTTAAGGTCTTAACTCTTTCTCTGGCCTAATAGCTAAGGTCTTAGACTCGTACTCTGGCCTAATGGTTAAGGTCTTAACTCTTACTCTGGCCTAATAGCTAAGGTCTTAGACTCGTACTCTGGCCTAATGGTTAAGGTCTTAACACTTACTCTGGCCTAAGAGCTAAGGTCTTAACTCTTACTCTGGCCTAAGAGCTAAGGTCTTAACTCTTACTCTGGCCTAATAGCTAAGGTCTTAGACTCGTACTCTGGCCTAATGGTTAAGGTCTTAACTCTTACTCTGGCCTAATAGCTAAGGTCTTAGACTCATACTCTGGCCTAATAGTAAGGTCTTAGACTCGTACTCTGGCCTACTGGTTAAGGTCTTAACTCTTACTCTGGCCTAATAGCTAAGGTCTTAACTCTTACTCTGGCCTAATAGCTAAGTTATTAGACTCGTGCTATGGCCTAATGGTTAAGGTCTTAACTCTTACTCTGGCCTACTAATTAAGGTCTTAACTCTTATTATGGCCTAATAGCTAGGGTCTTAGACTCGTACTCTGGCCTAATGGTTAAGGTCTTAACTCTTACTCTGGCCTACTGGTTAAGGTCCTAACTCTTACTCTGGCCTACTGGTTAAGGTCTTAACTCTTACTCTGGCCTAATAGCTAAGGTCTTAGACTAGTACTCTGGCCTAATGGATAAGGTCTTATCTCTTACTCTGGCCTACTGGTTAAGGTCCTAACTCTTACTCTGGCCTACTGGTTAAGGTCTTAACTCTTACTCTGGCCTAATAGCTAAGGTCTTAGACTCGTACTCTGGCTAATGATTAAGGTCTTAACTCTTACTCTGGCCTACTGGTTAAGGTCTTAACTCTTACTCTGGCCTGCTGGTTAATGTCTTAAATCTTACTCTGGCCTAATAGCTAAGGTCTTAGACTAGTACTATGGCCTACAGGTTTAGGTATTAACTCTTACTCTGGCCTACTGGTTAAAGTCTTAACTCTTACTCTGGCCTAATAGCTAAGGTCTTAGACTCGTATTATGGCCTAATGGTTAAGGTCTTATCTCTTACTCTGGCCTAATAGCTAAGGTCTTAACTTTTACTCTGGCCTAATAGCTAAGGTCTTAGACTCGTTCTCTGGCCTAATGGTTAAAGTCTTAACTCTTACTCTGGCCTAATAGCTAAGGTCTTAGACTCATACTCTGGCCTAATGGTTAAGGTCTTAACTCTTACTCTGGCCTAATAGCTAAGGTCTTAGACTCGTACTGTGGCCTAATGGTTATGGTCTTAACTAATACTCTGGCCTAATAGCTAAGGTCTTAGACTCGTACTCTGGCCTAATGGTTAAGGTCTTAGACTCGTACTATCGCCTACAGGTTAATCTCTTAACTCTTACTCTGGCCTAATAGCTAAGGTCTTAACTATTACTCTGGCCTAATAGCTAAGGTCTTAGACTCGTACTCTGGCCTAATGGTTAAGGTCTTAACTCTTACTGTGGCCTAATAGCTAAGGTCTTAACTCTTACTCTGGCCTAATAGCTAAGGTCTTAGACTCATACTCTGGCCTACTGGTTAAGGTCTTAACTCTTTCTCTGGCCTAATAGCTAAGGTCTTAGACTCGTACTCCGGCCTACTGGTTAAGGTCTTAACTCTTACTCTGTTCTAATAGCTAAGGTCTTAACTCTTACTATGGCCTAATAGCTAAGGTCTTAGACTCGTACTATGGCCTAATGGTTAAGGTCTTATCTCTTACTCTGGCCTAAAAGCTAAGGTCTTAACTTTTACTCTGGCCTAATAGCTAAGGTCTTAGACTCGTACTCTGGCCTAATGGTTAAGGTCTTAACTCTTACTCTGGCCTAATAGCTAAGGTCTTAGACTCATACTCTGGCCTAATGGTTAAGGTCTTAACACTTACTCTGGCCTAAGAGCTAAGGTCTTAACTCTTACTCTGGCCTAAGAGCTAAGGTCTTAACTCTTACTCTGGCCTAATAGCTAAGGTCTTAGACTCGTACTCTGGCCTAATGGTTAAGGTCTTAACTCTTACTCTGGCCTAATAGCTAAGGTCTTAGACTCATACTCTGGCCTAATAGTAAGGTCTTAGACTCGTACTCTGGCCTACTGGTTAAGGTCTTAACTCTTACTCTGGCCTAATAGCTAAGGTCTTAACTCTTACTCTGGCCTAATAGCTAAGGTCTTAGACTCGTACTATGGCCTAATGGTTAAGGTCTTAACTCTTACTCTGGCCTACTGGTTAAGGTCTTAACTCTTACTCTGGCCTAATAGCTAGGGTCTTAGACTCGTACTCTGGCCTAATGGTTAAGGTCTTAACTCTTACTCTGGCCTACTGGTTAAGGTCCTAACTCTTACTCTGGCCTACTGGTTAAGGTCTTAACTCTTACTCTGGCCTAATAGCTAAGGTCTTAGACTAGTACTCTGGCCTAATGGTTAAGGTCCTATCTCTTACTCTGGCCTACTGGTTAAGGTCCTAACTCTTACTCTGGCCTACTGGTTAAGGCCTTAACTCTTACTCTGGCCTAATAGCTAAGGTCTTAGATTCGTACTCTGGCCTAATGGTTAAAGTCTTAACTCTTACTCTGGCCTAATAGCTAAGGTCTTAGACTCGTACTCTGGCCTAATGGTTAAGGTCTTAACTCTTACTCTGGCCTAATAGCTAAGGTCTTAGACTCGTACTGTGGCCTAATGGTTATGGTCTTAACTAATACTCTGGCCTAATAGCTAAGGTCTTAGACTCGTACTCTGGCCTAATGGTTAAGGTCTTAGACTCGTACTATCGCCTACAGGTTAATCTCTTAACTCTTACTCTGGCCTAATAACTAAGTTCTTAACTATTACTCTGGCCTAATAGCTAAGGTCTTAGACTCGTACTCTGGCCTAATGGTTAAGGTATTAACTCTTACTCTGGCCTAATAGCTAAGGTCTTAACTCTTACTCTGGCCTAATAGCTAAGTTCTTAGACTCGTACTATGGCCTACAGGTTAAGGTCTTAACTCTTACTCTGGCCTACTGGTTTATGTTTTAACTTTTACTCTGGCCTAATAGCTAAGGTCTTAGACTCGTTCTATGGCCTAATGGTTAAGGTCTTAACTCTTACTCTGGCCTAATAGCTAAGGTCTTAACTTTTAGTCTGGCCTAATAGCTAAGGTCCTAGACTCATACTCTGGCCTAATGGTTAAGGTCTTAACTCTTACTCTCGCCTAATAGCTAAGGTCTTAGACTCGTACTATGACCTACAGGTTAAGGTCTTAACTCTTAGTCTGGCCTAATGGTTAAGGTCTTAACTCTTACTCTGGCCTAATAGCTAAGGTCTTAGACTTGTACTCTGGCCTAATAGCTAAGGTCTTAGACTCGTACTCTGGCCTACTGGTTAAGGTCGTAACTCTTACTCTGGCCTAATAGCTAAGGTCTTAAACTCGTACTCTGGCCTAATAGCTAAGGTCTTAGACTTGTACTCTAGCCTACTGGTTAAGGTCTTAACTCTTACTCTGGCCTAATAGCTAAGGTCTTAGACTCGTACTCTGGCCTAATGGTTAAGGTCTTAACTAATACTCTGGCCTAATAGCTAAGGTCTTAGACTCGTACTCTGGCCTAATGGTTAAGGTCTTAACTCTTACTCTGGAATAATAGCTAAGGTCTTAGACTTGAAATATTGCCTACAGGTTAATCTCTTAACTCTTACTCTGGCCTAATAGCTAAGGTCTTAACTATTACTCTGGCCTAATAGCTAAGGTCTTAGACTCGTACTCTGGCCTAATGGTTAAGGTCTTAACTCTTACTCTGGCCTAATAGCTAAGGTCTTAACTCTTACTCTGGCCTAATAGCTAAGGTCTTAGACTCGTACTATGGCCTACAAGTTAAGGTCTTAACTCTTACTCTGGCCTAATAGCTAAGGTCTTAACTTTTACTCTGGTCTAATAGCTAAGGTCTTTGACTCGTACTATGGCCTAATGGCTAAGGTCTTAACTCTTACTCTGGCCTAATAGCTAAGGTCTTAACTCTTACTCTGGCCTAATAGCTAAGGTCTTAGACTCATACTCTGGCCTAATGGTTAAGGTCTTAACTCTTACTCAGGCCTAATAGCTAAGGTCTTAGACTCGTGCTCTGGCCTAATGGTTAAGGTCTTAACTGTTACTCTGCCCTACTGGTTAAGGTCTTAACTCTTACTCTGGCCTAATAGCTAGGGTCTTAGACTCGTACTCTGGCCTAATGGTTAAGGTCTTAACTCTTACTCTGGCCTACTGGTTAAGGTCCTAACTCTTACTCTGGCCTACTGGTTAAGGTCTTAACTCTTACTCTGGCCTAATAGCTAAGGTCTTAGACTCGTACTCTGGCTGATGATTAAGGTCTTAACTCTTACTCTGGCCTACTGGTTAAGGTCTTAACTCTTACTCTGGCCTACTGGTTAAAGTCTTAACTCTTACTCTGGCCTAATAGCTAAGGTCTTAGACTCGTACTATGGCCTAATGGTTAAGGTCTTATCTCTTACTCTGGCCTAATAGCTAAGGTCTTAACTTTTACTCTGGCCTAATAGCTAAGGTCTTAGACTCGTACTCTGGCCTAATGGTTAAAGTCTTAACTCTTACTCTGTCCTAATAGCTAAGGTCTTAGACTCGTACTCTGGCCTAATGGTTAAGGTCTTAACTAATACTCTGGCCTAATAGCTAAGGTCTTAGACTCGTACTCTGGCCTAATAGCTAAGGTCTTAACTCTTACTCTGGCCTAATAGCTAAGGTCTTAGACTCGTACTCTGGCCTAATGGTTAAGGTCTTAACTCTTACTCTGGCCTAATAGCTAAGGTCTTAGACTCATACTCTGGCCTAATAGTAAGGTCTTAGACTCGTACTCTGGCCTACTGGTTAAGGTCTTAACTCTTACTCTGGCCTAATAGCTAAGGTCTTAACTCTTACTCTGGCCTAATAGCTAAGGTCTTAGACTCGTACTATGGCCTAATGGTTAAGGTCTTAACTCTTACTCTGGCCTACTGGTTAAGGTCTTAACTCTTACTCTGGCCTAATAGCTAGGGTCTTAGACTCATACTCTGGCCTAATGATTAAGGTCTTAACTCTTACTCTGGCCTACTGGTTAAGGTCCTAACTCTTACTCTGGCCTACTGGTTAAGGTCTTAACTCTTACTCTGGCCTAATAGCTAAGGTCTTAGACTAGTACTCTGGCCTAATGGTTAAGGTCTTATCTCTTACTCAGGCCTACTGGTTAAGGTCCTAACTCTTACTCTGGCCTACTGGTTAAGGTCTTAACTCTTACTCTGGCCTAATAGCTAAGGTCTTAGACTCGTACTCTGGCTAATGATTAAGGTCTTAACTCTTACTCTGGCCTACTGGTTAAGGTCTTAACTCTTACTCTGGCCTGCTGGTTAAGGTCTTAAATCTTACTCTGGCCTAATAGCTAAGGTCTTAGACTAGTACTATGGCCTACAGGTTTAGGTATTAACTCTTACTCTGGCCTACTGGTTAAAGTCTTAACTCTTACTCTGGCCTAATAGCTAAGGTCTTAGACTCGTATTATGGCCTAATGGTTAAGGTCTTATCTCTTACTCTGGCCTAATAGCTAAGGTCTTACCTTTTACTCTGGCCTAATAGCTAAGGTCTTAGACTCGTACTCTGGCCTAATGGTTAAAGTCTTAACTCTTACTCTGGCCTAATAGCTAAGGTCTTAGACTCGTACTCTGGCCTAATGGTTAAGGTCTTAACTCTTACTCTGGCCTAATAGCTAAGGTCTTAGACTCGTACTGTGGCCTAATGGTTATGGTCTTAACTAATACTCTGGCCTAATAGCTAAGGTCTTAGACTCGTACTCTGGCCTAATGGTTAAGGTCTTAGACTCGTACTATCGCCTACAGGTTAATCTCTTAACTCTTACTCTGGCCTAATAGCTAAGGTCTTAACTATTACTCTGGCCTAATAGCTAAGGTCTTAGACTCGTACTCTGGCCTAATGGTTAAGGTCTTAACTCTTACTCTGGCCTAATAGCTAAGGTCTTAACTCTTACTCTGGCCTAATAGCTAAGGTCTTAGACTCATACTCTGGCCTACTGGTTAAGGTCTTAACTCTTTCTTTGGCCTAATAGCTAAGGTCTTAGACTCGTACTCCGGCCTACTGGTTAAGGTCTTAACTCTTACTCTGTTCTAATAGCTAAGGTCTTAACTCTTACTATGGCCTAATAGCTAAGGTCTTAACTTTTACTCTGGCCTAATAGCTAAGGTCTTAGACTCGTACTCTGGCCTAATGGTTAAGGTCTTAACTCTTACTCTGGCATAATAGCTAAGGTCTTAGACTCGTACTCTGGCCTAATGGTTAAGGTCTTAACACTTACTCTGGCCTAAGAGCTAAGGTCTTAACTCTTACTCTGGCCTAAGAGCTAAGGTCTTAACTCTTACTCTGGCCTAATAGCTAAGGTCTTAGACTTGTACTCTGGCCTAATGGTTAAGGTCTTAACTCTTACTCTGGCCTAATAGCTAAGGTCTTAGACTCATACTCTGGCCTAATAGTAAGGTCTTAGACTCGTACTCTGGCCTACTGGTTAAGGTCTTAACTCTTACTCTGGCCTAATAGCTAAGGTCTTAACTCTTACTCTGGCCTAATAGCTAAGGTCTTAGACTCGTACTATGGCCTAATGGTTAAGGTCTTAACTCTTACTCTGGCCTACTGGTTAAGGTCTTAACTCTTACTCTGGCCTAATAGCTAGGGTCTTAGACTCGTACTCTGACCTAATGGTTAAGGTCTTAACTCTTACTCTGGCCTACTGGTTAAGGTCCTAACTCTTACTCTGGCCTACTGGTTAAGGTCTTAACTCTTACTCTGGCCTAATAGCTAAGGTCTTAGACTAGTACTCTGGCCTAATGGTTAAGGTCCTATCTCTTACTCTGGCCTACTGGTTAAGGTCCTAAGTCTTACTCTGGCCTACTGGTTAAGGCCTTAACTCTTACTCTGGCCTAATAGCTAAGGTCTTAGACTCGTACTCTGGCTAATGATTAAGGTCTTAACTCTTACTCTGGCCTACTGGTTAAGGTCTTAACTCTTACTCTGGCCTGCTGGTTAAGGTCTTAAATCTTACTCTGGCCTAATAGCTAAGGTCTTAGACTAGTACTATGGCCTACAGGTTTAGGTATTAACTCTTACTCTGGCCTACTGGTTAAAGTCTTAACTCTTACTCTGGCCTAATAGCTAAGGTCTTAGACTCGTATTATGGCCTAATGGTTAAGGTCTTATCTCTTACTCTGGCCTAATAGCTAAGGTCTTACCTTTTACTCTGGCCTAATAGCTAAGGTCTTAGACTCGTACTCTGGCCTAATGGTTAAAGTCTTAACTCTTACTCTGGCCTAATAGCTAAGGTCTTAGACTCGTACTCTGGCCTAATGGTTAAGGTCTTAACTCTTACTCTGGCCTAATAGCTAAGGTCTTAGACTCGTACTGTGGCCTAATGGTTATGGTCTTAACTAATACTCTGGCCTAATAGCTAAGGTCTTAGACTCGTACTCTGGCCTAATGGTTAAGGTCTTAGACTCGTACTATCGCCTACAGGTTAATCTCTTAACTCTTACTCTGGCCTAATAGCTAAGGTCTTAACTATTACTCTGGCCTAATAGCTAAGGTCTTAGACTCGTACTCTGGCCTAATGGTTAAGGTCTTAACTCTTACTCTGGCCTAATAGCTAAGGTCTTAACTCTTACTCTGGCCTAATAGCTAAGGTCTTAGACTCATACTCTGGCCTACTGGTTAAGGTCTTAACTCTTTCTCTGGCCTAATAGCTAAGGTCTTAGACTCGTACTCCGGCCTACTGGTTAAGGTCTTAACTCTTACTCTGTTCTAATAGCTAAGGTCTTAACTCTTACTATGGCCTAATAGCTAAGGTCTTAACTCTTACTATGGCCTAATAGCTAAGGTCTTAACTTTTACTCTGGCCTAATAGCTAAGGTCTTAGACTCGTACTCTGGCCTAATGGTTAAGGTCTTAACTCTTACTCTGGCATAATAGCTAAGGTCTTAGACTCGTACTCTGGCCTAATGGTTAAGGTCTTAACACTTACTCTGGCCTAAGAGCTAAGGTCTTAACTCTTACTCTGGCCTAAGAGCTAAGGTCTTAGACTCGTACTATGGCCTAATGGTTAAGGTCTTAACTCTTACTCTGGCCTACTGGTTAAGGTCTTAACTCTTACTCTGGCCTAATAGCTAGGGTCTTAGACTCGTACTCTGGCCTAATGGTTAAGGTCTTAACTCTTACTCTGGCCTACTGGTTAAGGTCCTAACTCTTACTCTGGCCTACTGGTTAAGGTCTTAACTCTTACTCTGGCCTAATAGCTAAGGTCTTAGACTAGTACTCTGGCCTAATGGTTAAGGTCCTATCTCTTACTCTGGCCTACTGGTTAAGGTCCTAACTCTTACTCTGGCCTACTGGTTAAGGCCTTAACTCTTACTCTGGCCTAATAGCTAAGGTCTTAGATTCGTACTCTGGCCTAATGGTTAAAGTCTTAACTCTTACTCTGGCCTAATAGCTAAGGTCTTAGACTCGTACTCTGGCCTAATGGTTAAGGTCTTAACTCTTACTCTGGCCTAATAGCTAAGGTCTTAGACTCGTACTGTGGCCTAATGGTTATGGTCTTAACTAATACTCTGGCCTAATAGCTAAGGTCTTAGACTCGTACTCTGGCCTAATGGTTAAGGTCTTAGACTCGTACTATCGCCTACAGGTTAATCTCTTAACTCTTACTCTGGCCTAATAACTAAGTTCTTAACTATTACTCTGGCCTAATAGCTAAGGTCTTAGACTCGTACTCTGGCCTAATGGTTAAGGTATTAACTCTTACTCTGGCCTAATAGCTAAGGTCTTAACTCTTACTCTGGCCTAATAGCTAAGTTCTTAGACTCGTACTATGGCCTACAGGTTAAGGTCTTAACTCTTACTCTGGCCTACTGGTTTATGTTTTAACTTTTACTCTGGCCTAATAGCTAAGGTCTTAGACTCGTTCTATGGCCTAATGGTTAAGGTCTTAACTCTTACTCTGGCCTAATAGCTAAGGTCTTAACTTTTAGTCTGGCCTAATAGCTAAGGTCCTAGACTCATACTCTGGCCTAATGGTTAAGGTCTTAACTCTTACTCTCGCCTAATAGCTAAGGTCTTAGACTCGTACTATGGCCTACAGGTTAAGGTCTTAACTCTTAGTCTGGCCTAATGGTTAAGGTCTTAACTCTTACTCTGGCCTAATAGCTAAGGTCTTAGACTTGTACTCTGGCCTAATAGCTAAGGTCTTAGACTCGTACTCTGGCCTACTGGTTAAGGTCGTAACTCTTACTCTGGCCTAATAGCTAAGGTCTTAAACTCGTACTCTGGCCTAATAGCTAAGGTCTTAGACTTGTACTCTAGCCTACTGGTTAAGGTCTTAACTCTTACTCTGGCCTAATAGCTAAGGTCTTAGACTCGTACTCTGGCCTAATGGTTAAGGTCTTAACTAATACTCTGGCCTAATAGCTAAGGTCTTAGACTTGTACTCTGGCCTAATGGTTAAGGTCTTAACTCTTACTCTGGCCTAATAGCTAAGGTCTTAGACTTGAAATATTGCCTACAGGTTAATCTCTTAACTCTTACTCTGGCCTAATAGCTAAGGTCTTAACTATTACTCTGGCCTAATAGCTAAGGTCTTAGACTCGTACTCTGGCCTAATGGTTAAGGTCTTAACTCTTACTCTGGCCTAATAGCTAAGGTCTTAACTCTTACTCTGGCCTAATAGCTAAGGTCTTAGACTCGTACTATGGCCTACAAGTTAAGGTCTTAACTCTTACTCTGGCCTAATAGCTAAGGTCTTAACTTTTACTCTGGTCTAATAGCTAAGGTCTTTGACTCGTACTATGGCCTAATGGCTAAGGTCTTAACTCTTACTCTGGCCTAATAGCTAAGGTCTTAACTCTTACTCTGGCCTAATAGCTAAGGTCTTAGACTCATACTCTGGCCTAATGGTTAAGGTCTTAACTCTTACTCAGGCCTAATAGCTAAGGTCTTAGACTCGTGCTCTGGCCTAATGGTTAAGGTCTTAACTGTTACTCTGCCCTACTGGTTAAGGTCTTAACTCTTACTCTGGCCTAATAGCTAGGGTCTTAGACTCGTACTCTGGCCTAATGGTTAAGGTCTTAACTCTTACTCTGGCCTACTGGTTAAGGTCCTAACTCTTACTCTGGCCTACTGGTTAAGGTCTTAACTCTTACTCTGGCCTAATAGCTAAGGTCTTAGACTCGTACTCTGGCTGATGATTAAGGTCTTAACTCTTACTCTGGCCTACTGGTTAAGGTCTTAACTCTTACTCTGGCCTGCTGGTTAAGGTCTTAAATCTTACTCTGGCCTAATAGCTAAGGTCTGAGACTAGTACTATGGCCTACAGGTTAAGGTCTTAACTCTTACTCTGGCCTACTGGTTAAAGTCTTAACTCTTACTCTGGCCTAATAGCTAAGGTCTTAGACTCGTACTATGGCCTAATGGTTAAGGTCTTATCTCTTACTCTGGCCTAATAGCTAAGGTCTTAACTTTTACTCTGGCCTAATAGCTAAGGTCTTAGACTCGTACTCTGGCCTAATGGTTAAAGTCTTAACTCTTACTCTGTCCTAATAGCTAAGGTCTTAGACTCGTACTCTGGCCTAATGGTTAAGGTCTTAACTAATACTCTGGCCTAATAGCTAAGGTCTTAGACTCGTACTCTGGCCTAATAGCTAAGGTCTTAACTCTTACTCTGGCCTAATAGCTAAGGTCTTAGACTCGTACTCTGGCCTAATGGTTAAGGTCTTAACTCTTACTCTGGCCTAATAGCTAAGGTCTTAGACTCATACTCTGGCCTAATAGTAAGGTCTTAGACTCGTACTCTGGCCTACTGGTTAAGGTCTTAACTCTTACTCTGGCCTAATAGCTAAGGTCTTAACTCTTACTCTGGCCTAATAGCTAAGGTCTTAGACTCGTACTATGGCCTAATGGTTAAGGTCTTAACTCTTACTCTGGCCTACTGGTTAAGGTCTTAACTCTTACTCTGGCCTAATAGCTAGGGTCTTAGACTCATACTCTGGCCTAATGGTTAAGGTCTTAACTCTTACTCTGGCCTACTGGTTAAGGTCCTAACTCTTACTCTGGCCTACTGGTTAAGGTCTTAACTCTTACTCTGGCCTAATAGCTAAGGTCTTAGACTAGTACTCTGGCCTAATGGTTAAGGTCTTATCTCTTACTCTGGCCTACTGGTTAAGGTCCTAACTCTTACTCTGGCCTACTGGTTAAGGTCTTAACTCTTACTCTGGCCTAATAGCTAAGGTCTTAGACTCGTACTCTGGCTAATGATTAAGGTCTTAACTCTTACTCTGGCCTACTGGTTAAGGTCTTAACTCTTACTCTGGCCTGCTGGTTAAGGTCTTAAATCTTACTCTGGCCTAATAGCTAAGGTCTTAGACTAGTACTATGGCCTACAGGTTTAGGTATTAACTCTTACTCTGGCCTACTGGTTAAAGTCTTAACTCTTACTCTGGCCTAATAGCTAAGGTCTTAGACTCGTATTATGGCCTAATGGTTAAGGTCTTATCTCTTACTCTGGCCTAATAGCTAAGGTCTTACCTTTTACTCTGGCCTAATAGCTAAGGTCTTAGACTCGTACTCTGGCCTAATGGTTAAAGTCTTAACTCTTACTCTGGCCTAATAGCTAAGGTCTTAGACTCGTACTCTGGCCTAATGGTTAAGGTCTTAACTCTTACTCTGGCCTAATAGCTAAGGTCTTAGACTCGTACTGTGGCCTAATGGTTATGGTCTTAACTAATACTCTGGCCTAATAGCTAAGGTCTTAGACTCGTACTCTGGCCTAATGGTTAAGGTCTTAGACTCGTACTATCGCCTACAGGTTAATCTCTTAACTCTTACTCTGGCCTAATAGCTAAGGTCTTAACTATTACTCTGGCCTAATAGCTAAGGTCTTAGACTCGTACTCTGGCCTAATGGTTAAGGTCTTAACTCTTACTCTGGCCTAATAGCTAAGGTCTTAACTCTTACTCTGGCCTAATAGCTAAGGTCTTAGACTCACACTCTGGCCTACTGGTTAAGGTCTTAACTCTTTCTCTGGCCTAATAGCTAAGGTCTTAGACTCGTACTCCGGCCTACTGGTTAAGGTCTTAACTCTTACTCTGTTCTAATAGCTAAGGTCTTAACTCTTACTATGGCCTAATAGCTAAGGTCTTAACTTTTACTCTGGCCTAATAGCTAAGGTCTTAGACTCGTACTCTGGCCTAATGGTTAAGGTCTTAACTCTTACTCTGGCATAATAGCTAAGGTCTTAGACTCGTACTCTGGCCTAATGGTTAAGGTCTTAACACTTACTCTGGCCTAAGAGCTAAGGTCTTAACTCTTACTCTGGCCTAAGAGCTAAGGTCTTAACTCTTACTCTGGCCTAATAGCTAAGGTCTTAGACTCGTACTCTGGCCTAATGGTTAAGGTCTTAACTCTTACTCTGGCCTAATAGCTAAGGTCTTAGACTCATACTCTGGCCTAATAGTAAGGTCTTAGAGTCGTACTCTGGCCTACTGGTTAAGGTCTTAACTCTTACTCTGGCCTAATAGCTAAGGTCATAACTCTTACTCTGGCCTAATAGCTAAGGTCTTAGACTCGTACTATGGCCTAATGGTTAAGGTCTTAACTCTTACTCTGGCCTACTGGTTAAGGTCTTAACTCTTACTCTGGCCTAATAGCTAGGGTCTTAGACTCGTACTCTGACCTAATGGTTAAGGTCTTAACTCTTACTCTGGCCTACTGGTTAAGGTCCTAACTCTTACTCTGGCCTACTGGTTAAGGTCTTAACTCTTACTCTGGCCTAATAGCTAAGGTCTTAGACTAGTACTCTGGCCTAATGGTTAAGGTCCTATCTCTTACTCTGGCCTACTGGTTAAGGTCCTAAGTCTTACTCTGGCCTACTGGTTAAGGCCTTAACTCTTACTCTGGCCTAATAGCTAAGGTCTTAGACTCGTACTCTGGCTAATGATTAAGGTCTTAACTCTTACTCTGGCCTACTGGTTAAGGTCTTAACTCTTACTCTGGCCTGCTGGTTAAGGTCTTAAATCTTACTCTGGCCTAATAGCTAAGGTCTTAGACTAGTACTATGGCCTACAGGTTTAGGTATTAACTCTTACTCTGGCCTACTGGTTAAAGTCTTAACTCTTACTCTGGCCTAATAGCTAAGGTCTTAGACTCGTATTATGGCCTAATGGTTAAGGTCTTATCTCTTACTCTGGCCTAATAGCTAAGGTCTTACCTTTTACTCTGGCCTAATAGCTAAGGTCTTAGACTCGTACTCTGGCCTAATGGTTAAAGTCTTAACTCTTACTCTGGCCTAATAGCTAAGGTCTTAGACTCGTACTCTGGCCTAATGGTTAAGGTCTTAACTCTTACTCTGGCCTAATAGCTAAGGTCTTAGACTCGTACTGTGGCATAATGGTTATGGTCTTAACTAATACTCTGGCCTAATAGCTAAGGTCTTAGACTCGTACTCTGGCCTAATGGTTAAGGTCTTAGACTCGTACTATCGCCTACAGGTTAATCTCTTAACTCTTACTCTGGCCTAATAGCTAAGGTCTTAACTATTACTCTGGCCTAATAGCTAAGGTCTTAGACTCGTACTCTGGCCTAATGGTTAAGGTCTTAACTCTTACTCTGGCCTAATAGCTAAGGTCTTAACTCTGGCCTAATAGCTAAGGTCTTAGACTCATACTCTGGCCTACTGGTTAAGGTCTTAACTCTTTCTCTGGCCTAATAGCTAAGGTCTTAGACTCGTACTCCGGCCTACTGGTTAAGGTCTTAACTCTTACTCTGTTCTAATAGCTAAGGTCTTAACTCTTACTATGGCCTAATAGCTAAGGTCTTAACTTTTACTCTGTCCTAATAGCTAAGGTCTTAGACTCGTACTCTGGCCTAATGGTTAAGGTCTTAACTCTTACTCTGGCATAATAGCTAAGGTCTTAGACTCGTACTCTGGCCTAATGGTTAAGGTCTTAACACTTACTCTGGCCTAAGAGCTAAGGTCTTAACTCTTACTCTGGCCTAAGAGCTAAGGTCTTAACTCTTACTCTGGCCTAATAGCTAAGGTCTTAGACTCGTACTCTGGCCTAATGGTTAAGGTCTTAACTCTTACTCTGGCCTAATAGCTAAGGTCTTAGACTCATACTCTGGCCTAATAGTAAGGTCTTAGACTCGTACTCTGGCCTACTGGTTAAGGTCTTAACTCTTACTCTGGCCTAATAGCTAAGGTCTTAACTCTTACTCTGGCCTAATAGCTAAGGTCTTAGACTCGTACTATGGCCTAATGGTTAAGGTCTTAACTCTTACTCTGGCCTACTGGTTAAGGTCTTAACTCTTACTCTGGCCTAATAGCTAGGGTCTTAGACTCGTACTCTGGCCTAATGGTTAAGGTCTTAACTCTTACTCTGGCCTACTGGTTAAGGTCCTAACTCTTACTCTGGCCTACTGGTTAAGGTCTTAACTCTTACTCTGGCCTAATAGCTAAGGTCTTAGACTAGTACTCTGGCCTAATGGTTAAGGTCCTATCTCTTACTCTGGCCTACTGGTTAAGGTCCTAAGTCTTACTCTAGCCTACTGGTTAAGGCCTTAACTCTTACTCTGGCCTAATAGCTAAGGTCTTAACTCTTACTCTGGCCTGCTGGTTAAGGTCTTAAATCTTACTCTGGCCTAATAGCTAAGGTCTTAGACTAGTACTATGGCCTACAGGTTTAGGTATTAACTCTTACTCTGGCCTACTGGTTAAAGTCTTAACTCTTACTCTGGCCTAATAGCTAAGGTCTTAGACTCGTATTATGGCCTAATGGTTAAGGTCTTATCTCTTACTCTGGCCTAATAGCTAAGGTCTTACCTTTTACTCTGGCCTAATAGCTAAGGTCTTAGACTCGTACTCTGGCCTAATGGTTAAAGTCTTAACTCTTACTCTGGCCTAATAGCTAAGGTCTTAGACTCGTACTCTGGCCTAATGGTTAAGGTCTTAACTCTTACTCTGGCCTAATAGCTAAGGTCTTAGACTCGTACTGTGGCCTAATGGTTATGGTCTTAACTAATACTCTGGCCTAATAGCTAAGGTCTTAGACTCGTACTCTGGCCTAATGGTTAAGGTCTTAGACTCGTACTATCGCCTACAGGTTAATCTCTTAACTCTTACTCTGGCCTAATAGCTAAGGTCTTAACTATTACTCTGGCCTAATAGCTAAGGTCTTAGACTCGTACTCTGGCCTAATGGTTAAGGTCTTAACTCTTACTCTGGCCTAATAGCTAAGGTCTTAACTCTTACTCTGGCCTAATAGCTAAGGTCTTAGACTCATACTCTGGCCTACTGGTTAAGGTCTTAACTCTTTCTCTGGCCTAATAGCTAAGGTCTTAGACTCGTACTCCGGCCTACTGGTTAAGGTCTTAACTCTTACTCTGTTCTAATAGCTAAGGTCTTAACTCTTACTATGGCCTAATAGCTAAGGTCTTAACTTTTACTCTGGCCTAATAGCTAAGGTCTTAGACTCGTACTCTGGCCTAATGGTTAAGGTCTTAACTCTTACTCTGGCATAATAGCTAAGGTCTTAGACTCGTACTCTGGCCTAATGGTTAAGGTCTTAACACTTACTCTGGCCTAAGAGCTAAGGTCTTAACTCTTACTCTGGCCTAAGAGCTAAGGTCTTAACTCTTACTCTGGCCTAATAGCTAAGGTCTTAGACTCGTACTCTGGCCTAATGGTTAAGGTCTTAACTCTTACTCTGGCCTAATAGCTAAGGTCTTAGACTCATATTCTGGCCTAATAGTAAGGTCTTAGACTCGTACTCTGGCCTACTGGTTAAGGTCTTAACTCTTACTCTGGCCTAATAGCTAAGGTCTTAACTCTTACTCTGGCCTAATAGCTAAGGTCTTAGACTCGTACTATGGCCTAATGGTTAAGGTCTTAACTCTTACTCTGGCCTACTGGTTAAGGTCTTAACTCTTACTCTGGCCTAATAGCTAGGGTCTTAGACTCGTACTCTGGCCTAATGGTTAAGGTCTTAACTCTTACTCTGGCCTACTGGTTAAGGTCCTAACTCTTACTCTGGCCTACTGGTTAAGGTCTTAACTCTTACTCTGGCCTAATAGCTAAGGTCTTAGACTAGTACTCTGGCCTAATGGTTAAGGTCCTATCTCTTACTATGGCCTACTGGTTAAGGTCCTAAGTCTTACTCTGGCCTACTGGTTAAGGCCTTAACTCTTACTCTGGCCTAATAGCTAAGGTCTCAGATTCGTACTCTGGCCTAATGGTTAAAGTCTTAACTCTTACTCTGGCCTAATAGCTAAGGTCTTAGACTCGTACTCTGGCCTAATGGTTAAGGTCTTAACTCTTACTCTGGACTAATAGCTAAGTTCTTAACTATTACTCTGGCCTAATAGCTAAGGTCTTAGACTCGTACTCTGGCCTAATGGTTAAGGTCTTAACTCTTACTCTGACCTAATACCTAAGGTCTTAACTCTTACTCTGGCCTAATAGCTAAGGTCTTAGACTCGTACTATGGCCTACAGGTTAAGGTCTTAACTCTTACTCTGGCCTACTGGTTTAAGTCTTAACTTTTACTCTGGCCTAATAGCTAAGGTCTTAGACTCGTTCTATGGCCTAATGGTTAAGGTCTTAACTCTTACTCTGGCCTAATAGCTAAGGTCTTAACTTTTAGTCTGGCCTAATAGCTAAGGTCCTAGACTCATACTCTGGCCTAATGGTTAAGGTCTTAACTCTTACTCTCGCCTAATAGCTAAGGTCTTAGACTCGTACTATGGCCTACAGGTTAAGGTCTTAACTCTTAGTCTGGCCTAATGGTTAAGGTCTTAACTCTTACTCTGGCCTAATAGCTAAGGTCTTAGACTTGTACTCTGGCCTAATAGCTAAGGTCTTAGACTCGTACTCTGGCCTACTGGTTAAGGTCGTAACTCTTACTCTGGCCTAATAGCTAAGGTCTTAAACTTGTACTCTAGCCTACTGGTTAAGGTCTTAACTCTTACTCTGGCCTAATAGCTAAGGTCTTAGACTCGTACTCTGGCCTAATGGTTAAGGTCTTAACTAATACTCTGGCCTAATAGCTAAGGTCTTAGACTCGTACTCTGGCCTAATGGTTAAGGTCTTAACTCTTACTCTGGCCTAATAGCTAAGGTCTTAGACTCGAAATATTGCCTACAGGTTAATCTCTTAACTCTTATTCTGGCCTAATAGCTAAGGTCTTAACTATTACTCTGGCCTAATAGCTAAGGTCTTAGACTCGTACTCTGGCCTAATGGTTAAGGTCTTAACTCTTACTCTGGCCTAATAGCTAAGGTCTTAACTCTTACTCTGGCCTAATAGCTAAGGTCTTAGACTCGTACTATGGCCTACAAGTTAAGGTCTTAACTCTTACTCTGGCCTAATAGCTAAGGTCTTAACTTTTACTCAGGTCTAATAGCTAAGGTCTTTGACTCGTACTATGGCCTAATGGTTAAGGTCTTAACTCTTACTCTGGCCTAATAGCTAAGGTCTTAACTCTTACTCTGGCCTAATAGCTAAGGTCTTAGACTCATACTCTGGCCTAATGGTTAAGGTCTTAACTCTTACTCTGGCCTAATAGCTAAGGTCTTAGACTCGTGCTCTGGCCTAATGGTTAAGGTCTTAACTCTTACTCTGCCCTACTGGTTAAGGTCTTAACTCTTACTCTGGCCTAATAGCTAGGGTCTTAGACTCGTACTCTGGCCTAATGGTTAAGGTCTTAACTCTTACTCTGGCCTACAGGTTAAGGTCCTAACTCTTACTCTGGCCTACTGGTTAAGGTCTTAACTCTTACTCTGGCCTAATAGCTAAGGTCTTAGACTCGTACTCTGGCTGATGATTAAGGTCTGAACTCTTACTCTAGCCTACTGGTTAAGGTCTTAACTCTTACTCTGGCCTGCTGGTTAAGGTCTTAAATCTTACTCTGGCCTAATAGCTAAGGTCTGAGACTAGTACTATGGCCTACAGGTTAAGGTCTTAACTCTTACTCTGGCCTACTGGTTAAAGTCTTAACTCTTACTCTGGCCTAATAGCTAAGGTCTTAGACTCGTACTATGGCCTAATGGTTAAGGTCTTATCTCTTACTCTGGCCTAATAGCTAAGGTCTTAACTTTTACTCTGGCCTAATAGCTAAGGTCTTAGACTCGTACTCTGGCCTAATGGTTAAAGTCTTAACTCTTACTCTGTCCTAATAGCTAAGGTCTTAGACTCGTACACTGGCCTAATGGTTAAGGTCTTAACTAATACTCTGGCCTAATAGCTAAGGTCTTAGACTCGTACTCTGGCCTAATAGTTAAGGTCTTAACTCTTACTCTGGCCTAATAGCTAAGGTCTTAGACTCGTACTCTGGCCTAATGGTTAAGGTCTTAACTCTTACTCTGGCCTAATAGCTAAGGTCTTAGACTCATACTCTGGCCTAATAGTAAGGTCTTAGACTCGTACTATGGCCTAATGGTTAAGGTCCTATCTCTTACTCTGGCCTAATAGCTAAGGTCTTAACTTTTACTCTGGCCTAATAGCTAAGGTCTTAGACTCGTACTCTGGCCTAATGGTTAAGGTCTTAACTCTTACTCTGGCCTAATAGCTAAGGTCTTAGACTCGTACTCTGGCCTAATGGTTAAGGTCTTAACACTTACTCTGGCCTAAGAGCTAAGGTCTTAACTCTTACTCTGGCCTAAGAGCTAAGGTCTTAACTCTTACTCTGGCCTAATAGCTAAGGTCTTAGACTCGTACTCTGGCCTAATGGTTAAGGTCTTAACTCTTACTCTGGCCTAATAGCTAAGGTCTTAGACTCATACTCTGGCCTAATAGTAAGGTCTTAGACTCGTACTCTGGCCTACTGGTTAAGGTCTTAACTCTTACTCTGGCCTAATAGCTAAGGTCTTAACTCTTACCCTGGCCTAATAGCTAAGGTCTTAGACTCGTACTATGGCCTAATGGTTAAGGTCTTAACTCTTACTCTGGCCTACTGGTTAAGGTCTTAACTCTTACTCTGGCCTAATAGCTAGGGTCTTAGACTCGTACTCTGGCCTAATGGTTAAGGTCTTAACTCTTACTCTGGCCTACTGGTTAAGGTCCTAACTCTTACTCTGGCCTACTGGTTAAGGTCTTAACTCTTACTCTGGCCTAATAGCTAAGGTCTTAGACTAGTACTCTGGCCTAATGGTTAAGGTCTTATCTCTTACTCTGGCCTACTGGTTAAGGTCCTAACTCTTACTCTGGCCTACTGGTTAAGGTCTTAACTCTTACTCTGGCCTAATAGCTAAGGTCTTAGACTCGTACTCTGGCTAATGATTAAGGTCTTAACTCATACTCTGGCCTACTGGTTAAGGTCTTAACTCTTACTCTGGCCTGCTGGTTAAGGTCTTAAATCTTACTCTGGCCTAATAGCTAAGGTCTTAGACTAGTACTATGGCCTACAGGTTTAGGTATTAACTCTTACTCTGGCCTACTGGTTAAAGTCTTAACTCTTACTCTGGCCTAATAGCTAAGGTCTTAGACTCGTATTATGGCCTAATGGTTAAGGTCTTATCTCTTACTCTGGCCTAATAGCAAAGGTCTTAACTTTTACTCTGGCCTAATAGCTAAGGTCTTAGACTCGTACTCTGGCCTAATGGTTAAAGTCTTAACTCTTACTCTGGCCTAATAGCTAAGGTCTTAGACTCGTACTCTGGCGTAATGGTTAAGGTCTTAACTCTTACTCTGGCCTAATAGCTAAGGTCTTAGACTCGTACTGTGGCCTAATGGTTATGGTCTTAACTAATACTCTGGCCTAATAGCTAAGGTCTTAGACTCGTACTCTGGCCTAATGGTTAAGGTCTTAGACTCGTACTATCGCCTACAGGTTAATCTCTTAACTCTTACTCTGGCCTAATAGCTAAGGTCTTAACTATTACTCTGGCCTAATAGCTAAGGTCTTAGACTCGTACTCTGGCCTAATGGTTAAGGTCTTAACTCTTACTCTGGCCTAATAGCTAAGGTCTTAACTCTTACTCTGGCCTAATAGCTAAGGTCTTAGACTCATACTCTGGCCTACTGGTTAAGGTCTTAACTCTTTCTCTGGCCTAATAGCTAAGGTCTTAGACTCGTACTCCGGCCTACTGGTTAAGGTCTTAACTCTTACTCTGTTCTAATAGCTAAGGTCTTAACTCTTACTATGGCCTAATAGCTAAGGTCTTAGACTCGTACTATGGCCTAATGGTTAAGGTCTTATCTCTTACTCTGGCCTAATAGCTAAGGTCTTAACTTTTACTCTGGCCTAATAGCTAAGGTCTTAGACTCGTACTCTGGCCTAATGGTTAAGGTCTTAACTCTTACTCTGGCCTAATAGCTAAGGTCTTAGACTCGTACTCTAGCCTAATGGTTAAGGTCTTAACACTTACTCTGGCCTAAGAGCTAAGGTCTTAACTCTTACTCTGGCCTAAGAGCTAAGGTCTTAACTCTTACTCTGGCCTAATAGCTAAGGTCTTAGACTCGTACTCTGGCCTAATGGTTAAGGTCTTAACTCTTACTCTGGCCTAATAGCTAAGGTCTTAGACTCATATTCTGGCCTAATAGTAAGGTCTTAGACTCGTACTCTGGCCTACTGGTTAAGGTCTTAACTCTTACTCTGGCCTAATAGATAAGGTCTTAACTCATACTCTGGCCTAATAGTAAGGTCTTAGACTCGTACTCTGGCCTACTGGTTAAGGTCTTAACTCTTACTCTGGCCTAATAGCTAAGGTCTTAACTCTTACTCTGGCCTAATAGCTAAGGTCTTAGACTCGTAATATGGCCTAATGGTTAAGGTCTTAACTCTTACTCTGGCCTACTGGTTAAGGTCTTAACTCTTACTCTGGCCTAATAGCTAGGGTCTTAGACTCGTACTCTGGCCTAATGGTTAAGGTCTTAACTCTTACTCTGGCCTACTGGTTAAGGTCCTAACTCTTACTCTGGCCTACTGGTTAAGGTCTTAACTCTTACTCTGGCCTAATAGCTAAGGTCTTAGACTAGTACTCTGGCCTAATGGTTAAGGTCCTATCTCTTACTCTGGCCTACTGGTTAAGGTCCTAACTCTTACTCTGGCCTACTGGTTAAGGCCTTAACTCTTACTCTGGCCTAATAGCTAAGGTCTTAGATTCGTACTCTGGCCTAATGGTTAAGGTCTTAACTCTTACTCTGTTCTAATAGCTAAGGTCTTAACTCTTACTATGGCCTAATAGCTAAGGTCTTAACTTTTACTCTGGCCTAATAGCTAAGGTCTTAGACTCGTACTCTGGCCTAATGGTTAAGGTCTTAACTCTTACTCTGGCCTAATAGCTAAGGTCTTAGACTCGTACTCTGGCCTAATGGTTAAGGTCTTAACACTTACTCTGGCCTAAGAGCTAAGGTCTTAACTCTTACTCTGGCCTAAGAGCTAAGGTCTTAACTCTTACTCTGGCCTAATAGCTAAGGTCTTAGACTTGTACTCTGGCCTAATGGTTAAGGTCTTAACTCTTACTCTGGCCTAATAGCTAAGGTCTTAGACTCATACTCTGGCCTAATAGTGTTGTAAATTAGAACAGCAATGTGATTAAGCATTTACTGACGACATTAATGCTTTCCCTTCAGATCATGTTTTCTCCGATATGTTGACCGAAGTTTGGACTCCATTTTGTATTGTCATGCTGCCACGTGTTCGCCACGAGGAGAGTCCGACCTTTGTGTTAGTTGCTCTTGTAATCTGCCTAGTAACAGTTTATAAATAGCTCTCTCCTGTTCATTTGGCGCATGCCCAGACTTGACCACATCTGTTATAATTAGCTTTGCTTGACCATGTGTTTCGCGGGCTCAAGGAGTGTGTTGGCTCCGCCCATGTATTGATTCAGTATCGAAAATGACCATAAATGGTAATGTTCTTCGGCCTCATGTTGTATCCACCCACTTATGAGCCCCTCTGTTGTGTATAAAAGGGGACCATGTACGCAAGTTCTTTGTGCTACTCTATGCAATACTGAAGAGTGTTGTGTGGATTGTAGGACCACCCTTAAGGGTTAATAAACCTTGTTTTTGTACTTTGCAGTTTCCGTGCCAACTTCCTTATAGATTCCGTTACAGGAGAGCGAACCCTTGTGCCTTGCGGGCCTAGCTGGGGCCTGTATTCATCAATTGGCGCCCGTCACGTGGGGCTCATCGGCGACTCGGATGCTCGAAGGACTGGTCGCGACGAAGGTGAGGAGTTTGGCCGGGGACGTGATCACTGCCAGCGGCGTCTTAGCCCTGGCATCCCGAGGTTTTTCTTCCTTCCCTTCCGAGCTGACCGTCTGGGTGGCGCCGGTCATCGACTGAGACCTCTTCTGTCGGTCCTGCCGTGAGAGCCGTTTGGGCGATTGTGGAGCTTGGCAGTTGGAATCTGGACTCTTGATTGGTAAGAACCGTTGTACGGTACTTGCTCCGAGTTTTTGAAGCCTGGGTTGGCTATTTGAGTTTGATTGATGATGACTAGTCATATTTTGGATTTGTCTTTGTGAATATATATGCGTTGCAACACATATAGGCAGGTAATGTGGAGAGATTTCTCCGGAGCTGTGTAACTTTGAACGGCGCAACGATTAAGTGCCATTTTTTATAATATTGCATATTTTGCATTATTTCTGAGCATGCCTGCTTTTAGCGCACTCCGTAAGTGGTGCTGCTGTTTTGGACACCGGTTGAACCTCGAGGAATCTGCTCCGGCTCCCCCAGAGGGGACGCCTAATAGGGATATGTATGTGAAGCATGGTCTTTCCTCCATAATGTACAGCACAGTATGGAGGAAATACACGAAGAAGGATCCTGAGTTGCGATGGCCTTTGTATGGATCGTTTGATATACGTAAGATTGAGTATGTGGAACAGTGTATGTGTAAGCGACGTGCTCGTCAGGATATGTTTGAGTGTGTGCGATTATGGGTGAAGGAAGTGCGTGAGCGAGAGAAGCGTGAGAAAGCGCTGTATGATAAAGACCAACGGAAGAATGATCATGTGCGAGCACAGGAAGCGAAGCGTCGGGAGGACAAAGAGCAGGCGGACAGACAAGAGAAAGAGCGTAGGCTCCAAGTTTCGGGTCAATATGTTGTTCGCCAGCCACTTTATCCTGTCCTTAATAATCCTGATGATGATTTTTATTTGCTAGATCGCTCTCCGCCCCCTTATGTTGGCGCATCTGCTCCGCGGCCGCAAGATTCTGGCCCGGCTTCGGGTAAGGTAGACACACGGTCCATGTTATCAGCCGAGCATATGGCTGAGCTTCGGAAACTTTCCCTCCGTGCACTTAAGGGCAAAATGTCTAAGGAGGAGTTGTTCCATACTTGGGGGTCGTGGCAAGATAGAGAGAGGGTGTATTTTCTGTCTCATTTCGCGGATGAAGTAATTACAGCTTTCCGAAAATATTCTAGTGTCCTTGAGCCTGACGAAGTGTCTTCGGATGCCGGAGCATTACGTAATGGTGTTTTTTCTCCTCCTAAGGCTCCTGAGGCGGCTCGGCGGTTGTTCGCTTTGCGGGACGAGGTGCTGGCCCTTAGAGAGAAAGCACGCCAACAAACGGAGGAGGAGAAGCAGTCGGATTCGTTTGCAGCAGGGGGCCACTCATCCACCTTCCAGTCAGATAAGGATGACGTAGTGCATGCTAAACCAATGCGAGAGGCGGCGCCTTTGTATGTTCCTCCTAAAGGAGCGGGGACTAGCTCGGACATTACCTCCGCCGATGCTAAGGGATATTTCGTGTATAATTGGGTTTACACTCCGTGGCATAGGGCTGATGTTATGGCATTGAAGAATGCGCTGCCCGACCCTCGCAAGAATCCAGCGGCCTTCTATGAAGAAGTTGAGGGGGCCTTGAATTCTTGCGTTATGACTTTAGCAGATATAGACCTGTTCTTTGGCCTTATTCTACCACCGGATATGTGGCGATCTGTACGAAAGGTAGATGATATAGTTACCTTTAAGGCCCGGTGGTCTGAGCTTGAGGATGAAGATAGGGAGAGGAAGCCCGCGCAGAAACCACCGCAGAGTATTTTAGATCTCCCTGCTGCTATTGTGACTAAGCTGAAGACGATTATCCCCCCTAAAAAGATTGACTGGAATATGTTAGCCGCATGTAAACAGAAAGTTGATGAGTCAGTTGCAGATTTCTTCACGCGCTTTGAGGAAACGTTTCATGATTTTAGTGGCCAGTCGCTTACTGACGACACTGGCCGCCACCTTTTCGCGGACAAATATGTGGCTAATCTGCTACCGGCAGTTGCGGCCCGTTTAAAAGCGAGCGAGAGTTCCTGGTCCTCCGCGACGCCGACGGCCCTTCTGACTATCGCTCAGTATTATGAGCGTCAGGAGCACGAGGCGAAGGGCCAGGAGGAAAAGAAATCGAAAGATCTTAAGACTAAGGTAATGTTGGCACAAGTTTATGGCCCGCCCCGACGGGGTAATAATAGAGGAAGGGGAGGATCTTATGGTCCCCCTTCGGGCCGATCTGATTTGAATAGGAACCAGTGCGCGTATTGTAAGCAATTGGGCCATTGGGCCAGGGATTGCCCAGTGTTGCGTGCCTCACGTCAGGGGCATACTCCGGGTGGCCCGAGAGGTAGAGGGGGTTCCTCGAACTTTAGAGGGAATTCTACCGATCATGTTCGTTTCGATACTGCTGGGCAGCACCGAGATAGCTCAAATGTTTTCGATCGCCAGCATCAGTATCACGTATCGGAGATTGATCGGTCGGGATATCATGATTCACAGCATGCATAGGAATGCGTTGGATGGGGGTCTGAATCAGTTGAGGTGCCGGTCGATCAGACGGGTCCTTATGTATCGGCTGAGGTTTTAGGTTCTACTGATCAGTTCCTGGTAGATACAGGAGCGACACGTAGTGCATTGTCTAGGTACTTGGTTCCGGGGGCTCCCCCATCCGGCTCAGTGGTTACATCGGTAGGGTTTGACGGTACACTCTCCCGAAGCCCTCTTTCACAGCCCCTTACATTTAAGGTTGATTCTTTTTCTGCGCCCTGTCCGTTTCTGCTTGCTCCGTATACACCGGATAACATTATGGGCCTTGATATGTTAAAGCACTTTAGGGCTACGATCCGCTGCTCCCCTGAGGGTGTGAGGGTGATCTTAAATGACAACTACCCCCGGTCAGAGCGGATGTGTACGATATCAGAGGATGCGTTGTTGGCCACCCTCCCTCGAGCTCTATGGGCGACTTCGGACACAGATGTGGGACAACTGGTGATTCCTCCGGTCCACATTAGTGTCCAGGAGGGGGCGGTGTTGCCGCGCCTCCCACAGTATCGTATTTCCCAGGAGGGCGAGGAGGCTCTCATACAGATTGTGCAAGATTTGATCGCAGTGGGAGTAGTGGAAGAGGTTCCCTATAATATCTGTAACAGTCCGATTCTCCCTGTTCTGAAAAAGGACACGGATGCAAAGGTCTATCGATTCATAATTGATTTGAGGGAGGTAAACAAGATCGTGATACCTCAGTACCCGGTGGTTTCCGATATCACGACGTTGCTTACCTTGGTCCCGCCTACGGCGACCATGTTCTCAGTGATTGATTTGAAAAATGCCTTCTTTTCTATTCCCATTCACCCCGATAGCCGATTCCTTTTTGGGTTCACATTAAACAATAGATCTTATCGTTTTTGTAGAATTCCCCAGGGCTACACAGAAAGCCCTAGTATTTACAGTCAGGCTTTGAAACGACAGTTGGATTCTTTTGTTTTACTCGAGGGGGTCGCCCTCATTCAATATGTCGATGACATCTTGTTGGCGGCTGACACCCTGGAGCTGTGTGAGAAAAGCACGCTATCCTTACTTTCCTTTTTAGCATCCCACAATCATAAGGTATCTCGGAAGAAATTGCAATTCTGTAGACCAAAGGTGACTTATTTGGGTCACCTTTTGTCTAAGGAGGGACGTGCACTCACACCGGATCGTATCCAAGTAATTTTGGATACACCGAGACCATCCACACAGAAGGATGTCCGTGCATTTTTGGGCCTCGTTTCTTTTTGTAGACAGTGGATACTGGGGTTTTCACACATAGCTAAGCCATTGTTAGCCCTTTTGACAAAGGATACACCTATCCCAATCCCTTGGTCAGATGAGTGTGATGCTGCTTTTCAGCAACTGCGACAGGCCCTTTGTTCAGCACCAGTGTTAGGGACCCCTGATTATGCAAAACCCTTTTTGTTGTATGTGCATGAGAAAGATGGATGTGCATTGTCAGTTTTAGTGCAGATGCACGGCGACAAGCAGCGCCCTTGTGCATATTTTTCGGCTGTACTTGATCCTGTCGCCCGAGCATTGCCTGGTTGTTTTCGCTCGGTTGCGGCGACAGCTGTGTCAATACGCCAAAGCGAGGGAATTGTGTTATCTCACAAGCTGTTGGTATTAGTCCCCCATGCTGTTGATGCCCTGCTTAATCAAACAAAGACGCAGCATTTGACCAGTGCCCGTTTGACGGGATATGAGTTGACGCTTTTGGCTCCTCATATTACGTTGAAAAGGTGTGTAACGCTAAACCCGGCAACATTGTTGCCATACCCCGAAATTCAGCCTGAGGCGCGGAAAGCGCATGATTGTATTCTTGTGACTGAGGAACAAACAAAGGGTCGTATTGATCTCCAGGATACGCCCTTTCCAGATATAGATGGAGAACTGTGGGTGGATGGATCCTGTCTGAAGCTACCAGATGGTACGACTTCAGCAGCGTATGCGATTACTACATTACAAACAATAGTGGAGACAGCACGCATACCGCAGAAATCAGCTCAAGCAGCGGAACTGATAGCATTAACACGAGCATGTGAGCTCAGTACAGGATTATGTGTGAATGTTTACACAGATAGCCGCTATGCCTTCGGAGTAGCGCACGACTTCGGCCTACTCTGGAAGGAGAGAGGGTTTCTAACGTCACATGGGGCGCAGCTAATGCATGGAGAGTTAGTTCACAATCTTTTAACCGCATTGACATACCCAAAGAAAATTGCCATTGTTAAGTGTAGCGCCCATAGGAAAATAGTTGATAAAGTTGGAGAAGGGAATGCGTTAGCAGATCGAGTAGCGCGGGAGACTGCGATGCAGCCCGGTGCTACTGCCATGTATGTAGTAAAGTCACAGGTGGAAAGATGGCGTGATGCGAAGGAGGAAGTGCGGGAAATGCAAAGGACCGCTTCTGATAAAGAGCGGGAACAATGGGCTAGCGAGGGAGAGTTGGATGATGAGGGTTGTTGGAGAAATAAGCAGATGGATAGATGGAAGTTACCCACGGCTTTCGTACAACCTATGGTTCAGATGGCACATGGGCTAGCACATGTTGGAGCTTCCGCAATTGTGAAATTGCTTACTCAAGTTTGGGAGCATCCAGAGATTGCTAGCACGGCAAAGAGGGTGGTGCAGACCTGTATGATCTGCCTGAGGTATAACCCAGGAAAAGGTACTCGAACTCCAGCAGGAGGATTTGTGACACCCACTGCACCCTTTGAGGTTCTGCAGATGGATTACATCCAGCTCGAGCGCTGTAATAATCTGAAGTATGTTCTAGTAGTGGTCTGCGCTTTCAGCAAATGGGTTGAAGCGTACCCTACGAAAGACAATACTGCAATGACTACTGCGAAGCTGCTGCTGAAGGAGTTTTTCCCCCGATATGGCGTTTGTAGACTTCTGTGGAGTGATAATGGCCCTCACTTTGTAGCGGATGTTATAAAGTATGTCTTGAAGGGTCTAGGCATCACTCAGAAGTTCCACGCCGTGTTTCACCCTCAGTCTGCAGGCCTAGTCGAGAAGTATAATGGTACACTGAAGCTTAAAATAGCCAAAATTCAAGCTTCGACGTCTTTGACTTGGCCAGACGCCCTGCCACTGGCGTTATTGTCAATTAGATCAGTACCGCACTCTCGAACTGGCCTTACGCCGTATGAAGTGGTATTCGGACGCCCAATGAATATTTGGGGTCCACCAAGGCCTAAGGCTGTGTATGATGTACCTTGTGTAATGATGAGCGATTATCTGGCACAGTTAACGGATAACTTGGTTTCTATTCATCAACAGGTCCGAGAGGCGCTCCCTGATCGGTCTACCGGTGAAGGACATGGTCTCCGGCCTGGTGACCATGTGATGGTGAAAGTCTTCGACAGAACGAACAGTTTGGAGCCCAGATGGGTGGGCCCTGAGCAAGTCCTCCTTGCAACGAGGACGGCTGTGCGAGTCTCGAACAGGAAGAATTGGATCCATTCCTTGCATTGTCGAAAGGTACCGCCCGGATTGGTGGAGTCTGCCGTGCTGACCGATCAACGAGAAATCCTGGCAGCAGAGACAGGCCGTGCTGCAGAGCCGAGTGACACTGAGGAGCTCTTTCCGGACCACGCGACTTCTGGAGGAAGGCGATATCATCTTCGACCACGGAAGTGAGTTTTCCAGTACCGGGACACACTGTCAGAACGGCCCTTGGGTTAGTGAAACGGAGAGCCGATGAGGCAAGGGGGGGGATCAGCCCTGCATTAGTGTAGCGACACCCGTCTTGGCCCGCTGGTGAAGAAATCAACCGCTGCCCAAGGGGAAGAGTTCTGACAGACTTTTAGTTTCAGGAAGATATCAGGGTATTGTTTCCATTGACATGGAGAAGAAGAAAATCCTTTGTGCATTGGGGTTCATGCTAACAGTAGCTATTGTTGGGATAACAACATGGTTTGTAGAGGAGGTAACTCCTGCTCGGAAAACACTTGTGTTGACGACTCCGGTGCCTGCGGAGCACTACTTCTATACATTGCCGTATCAAGAGTTGAAGCATCGACAGTCTTATTTGAATAACACTTTCATTCAGATGCTGCATCATACCCACGTTGCTACAAACGCTACGAACTGTTGGATATGTGGGATGATGCCGGCCCATCAGAAGAAAGGAGGTACGCCATTCATACCACTTCCTTTCTCTCATAATGGCTCTTGTAGAGCATGGTACACCTTACTGTTTGCCACTCGGAAACCGACAGTGGGACGATTGCTTTTTAGACTTAATAAAGAATGCCATCAAGACAAGAATGGGTATCCACAAGCGAATGGGACAATTTGGGAGTGGGAAGAGTACCGACCAGACAATGAATCCATTCCCTACATCTTCACGAACACTAGAGACACTGTGGGGAAGGACAAATTCGTGATCCAAGTGGCACAGGCTCAAGCGGACCTGTGTGTCCAGAGTGTGGGTTTTATCCCTGTTGGTGTCAGTGATTGCCTAACTGTCCTGAACATTGATGGGCTGAACAACAGTACCTTCCTAGCGTCCCATAATACCTACTTTGTGTGTGGAAATAAAGGTTATTACCGTCTGCCGGCTGGGTGGTCTGGGGTATGCTATGTATCATTCCTATTACCTCCTGTATTCCTAGCACCAGCATCTTACCATAAGGACTTGCAATTGTTGAATAATGTGACTGTAAATAGGTATAAACGTACTTTATCGATTGATGATGTGGATCAAACTGATACCAGCTTGCAACAGTATATTGATTTTAACTTAGGACTGTTTTTCTTTGTTGGAGCCGCTTTGAATAGTAGGAAGATCCGAAGATTAACAAGAGTGGTAGAAGCTGTGACAAATCAGACTGCTGCTGCTCTTGGGAATCTTACGGAAGAGTTACAAATAACTAGGATTGTTGCATTGCAGAATCGTATGGTATTAGATGTAATGCTAGCTGATCGAGGTGGAGCCTGTAAAATTATTGGAAGTAGTTGCTGTGTGTTCATCCCTGATCATACGCCATCCGTTTATAACGCCATTAACAAGTTGCATAAAATAGCAGCTGAAATCCACACAGAAAACGGCACTTGGTCCTTTTCTGGATGGTTTTGGGCATTGGTTACTGCCTGGGGATGGAAGGTCTTAACTGGTCTCTGTATTATTATAGCAATTCTGTTCTTTTTCTGTATGTGTGTTCAATGTGGACCATTGTTCTGTTCCGTATGCATTTCCTTCTGTATCCCAGATAAGAAAGCTATTGCCGATGTTGCTCATCAGAAGCGTCTAGCCGAGAGGTTAAAGGAATGATGATAATTGACATATATGATGATTTTTGGAAACCGGATGTCTTCAGTAAATGCTGAAAGGGTCGTCTGTTGTAAATTAGAACAGCAATGTGATTAAGCATTTACTGACGACATTAATGCTTTCCCTTCAGATCATGTTTTCTCCGATATGTTGACCGAAGTTTGGACTCCATTTTGTATTGTCATGCTGCCACGTGTTCGCCACGAGGAGAGTCCGACCTTTGTGTTAGTTGCTCTTGTAATCTGCCTAGTAACAGTTTATAAATAGCTCTCTCCTGTTCATTTGGCGCATGCCCAGACTTGACCACATCTGTTATAATTAGCTTTGCTTGACCATGTGTTTCGCGGGCTCAAGGAGTGTGTTGGCTCCGCCCATGTATTGATTCAGTATCGAAAATGACCATAAATGGTAATGTTCTTCGGCCTCATGTTGTATCCACCCACTTATGAGCCCCTCTGTTGTGTATAAAAGGGGACCATGTACGCAAGTTCTTTGTGCTACTCTATGCAATACTGAAGAGTGTTGTGTGGATTGTAGGACCACCCTTAAGGGTTAATAAACCTTGTTTTTGTACTTTGCAGTTTCCGTGCCAACTTCCTTATAGATTCCGTTACAGGAGAGCGAACCCTTGTGCCTTGCGGGCCTAGCTGGGGCCTGTATTCATCAATAGTAAGGTCTTAGACTCGTACTCTGGCATACTGGTTAAGGTCTTAACTCTTACTCTGGCCTAATAGCTAAGGTCTTAACTCTTACTCTGGCCTAATAGATAAGGTCTTAGACTCGTACTATGGCCTAATGGTTAAGGTCTTAACTCTTACTCTGGCCTACTGGTTAAGGTCTTAACTCTTACTCTGGCCTAATAGCTAGGGTCTTAGACTCGTACTCTGGCCTAATGGTTAAGGTCTTAACTCTTACTCTGGCCTACTGGTTAAGGTCCTAACTCTTACTCTGGCCTACTGGTTAAGGTCTTAACTCTTACTCTGGCCTAATAGCTAAGGTCTTAGACTAGTACTCTGGCCTAATGGTTAAGGTCCTATCTCTTACTCTGGCCTACTGGTTAAGGTCCTAACTCTTACTCTGGCCTACTGGTTAAGGCCTTAACTCTTACTCTGGCCTAATAGCTAAGGTCTTAGATTCGTACTCTGGCCTAATGGTTAAAGTCTTAACTCTTACTCTGGCCTAATAGCTAAGGTCTTAGACTCGTACTCTGGCCTAATGGTTAAGGTCTTAACTCTTACTCTGGCCTAATAGCTAAGGTCTTAGACTCGTACTGTGACCTAATGGTTATGGTCTTAACTAATACTCTGGCCTAATAGCTAAGGTCTTAGACTCGTACTCTGGCCTAATGGTTAAGGTCTTAGACTCGTACTATCGCCTACAGGTTAATCTCTTAACTCTTACTCTGGCCTAATAGCTAAGTTCTTAACTATTACTCTGGCCTAATAGCTAAGGTCTTAGACTCGTACTCTGGCCTACTGGTTAAGGTCGTAACTCTTACTCTGGCCTAATAGCTAAGGTCTTAAACTTGTACTCTAGCCTACTGGTTAAGGTCTTAACTCTTACTCTGGCCTAATAGCTAAGGTCTTAGACTCGTACTCTGGCCGAATGGTTAAGGTCTTAACTAATACTCTGGCCTAATAGCTAAGGTCTTAGACTCGTACTCTGGCCTAATGGTTAAGGTCTTAACTCTTACTCTGGCCTAATAGCTAAGGTCTTAGACTCGAAATATTGCCTACAGGTTAATCTCTTAACTCTTATTCTGGCCTAATAACTAAGGTCTTAACTATTACTCTGGCCTAATAGCTAAGGTCTTAGACTCGTACTCTGGCCTAATGGTTAAGATCTTAACTCTTACTCTGGCCTAATAGCTAAGGGCTTAACTCTTACTCTGGCCTAATAGCTAAGGTCTTAGACTCGTACTATGGCCTACAAGTTAAGGTCTTAACTCTTACTCTGGCCTAATAGCTAAGGTCTTAACTTTTACTCTGGTCTAATAGCTAAGGTCTTTGACTCGTACTATGGCCTAATGGCTAAGGTCTTAACTCTTACTCTGGCCTAATAGCTAAGGTCTTAACTCTTACTCTGGCCTAATAGCTAAGGTCTTAGACTCATACTCTGGCCTAATGGTTAAGGTCTTAACTCTTACTCTGGCCTAATAGCTAAGGTCTTAGACTCGTGCTCTGGCCTAATGGTTAAGGTCTTAACTGTTACTCTGCCCTACTGGTTAAGGTCTTAACTCTTACTCTGGCCTAATAGCTAGGGTCTTAGACTCGTACTCTGGCCTAATGGTTAAGGTCTTAACTCTTACTCTGGCCTACTGGTTAAGGTCCTAACTCTTACTCTGGCCTACTGGTTAAGGTCTTAACTCTTACTCTGGCCTAATAGCTAAGGTCTTAGACTCGTACTCTGGCTGATGATTAAGGTCTTAACTCTTAATCTGGCCTACTGGTTAAGGTCTTAACTCTTACTCTGGCCTGCTGGTTAAGGTCTTAAATCTTACTCTGGCCTAATAGCTAAGGTCTGAGACTAGTACTATGGCCTACAGGTTAAGGTCTTAACTCTTACTCTGGCCTACTGGTTAAAGTCTTAACTCTTACTCTGGCCTAATAGCTAAGGTCTTAGACTCGTACTATGGCCTAATGGTTAAGGTCTTATCTCTTACTCTGGCCTAATAGCTAAGGTCTTAACATTTACTCTGGCCTAATAGCTAAGGTCTTAGACTCGTACTCTGGCCTAATGGTTAAAGTCTTAACTCTTACTCTGTCCTAATAGCTAAGGTCTTAGACTCGTACTCTGGCCTAATGGTTAAGGTCTTAACTAATACTCTGGCCTAATAGCTAAGGTCTTAGACTCGTACTCTGGCCTAATAGCTAAGGTCTTAACTCTTACTCTGGCCTAATAGCTAAGGTCTTAGACTCGTACTCTGGCCTAATGGTTAAGGTCTTAACTCTTACTCTGGCCTAATAGCTAAGGTCTTAGACTCGTACTATCGCCTACAGGTTAATCTCTTTACTCTTACTCTGGCCTAATAGCTAAGGTCTTAACTATTACTCTGGCCTAATAGCTAAGGTGTTAGACTCGTACTCTGGCCTAATGGTTAAGGTCTTAACTCTTACTCTGGCCTAATAGCTAAGGTCTTAACTCTTACTCTGGCCTAATAGCTAAGGTCTTAGACTCGTACTATGGCCTACAGGTTAATGTCTTAACTCTTACTCTGGCCTACTGGTTTAAGTCTTAACTCTTACTCTGGCCTAATAGCTAAGGTCTTAGACTCATACTCTGGCCTAATGGTTATGGTCTTAACTAATACTCTGGCCTAATAGCTAAGGTCTTAGACTCGTACTCTGGCCTAATGGTTAAGGTCTTAACTCTTACTCTGGCCTAATAGCTAAGGTCTTAGACTCGTACTATCGCCTACAGGTTAATCTCTTTACTCTTACTCTGGCCTAATAGCTAAGGTCTTAACTATTACTCTGGCCTAATAGCTAAGGTCTTAGACTCGTACTCTGGCCTAATGGTTAAGGTCTTAACTCTTACTCTGGCCTAATAGCTAAGGTCTTAACTCTTACTCTGGCCTAATAGCTAAGGTCTTAGACTTGTACTCTGGCCTACTGGTTAAGGTCTTAACTCTTACTCTGGCCTAATAGCTAAGGTCTTAGACTCGTACTCTGGCCTAATTGTTAAGGTCTTAACTAATACTCTGGCCTAATAGCTAAGGTCTTAGACTCGTACTCTGGCCTAATGGTTAAGGTCTGAACTCTTACTCTGGCCTAATAGCTAAGGTCTTAAACTCGTAATATCGCCTACAGGTTAATCTCTTAACTCTTACTCTGGCCTAATAGCTAAGGTCTTAACTATTACTCTGGCCTAATAGCTAAGGTCTTAGACTCGTACTCTGGCCTAATGGTTAAGGTCTTAACTCTTACTCTTGCCTAATAGCTAAGGTCTTAGACTCATACTCTGGCCTAATGGTTAAGGTCTTAACTCTTACTCTGGCCTAATAGCTAAGGTCTTAGACTTGTGCTCTGGCCTAATGGTTAAGGTATTAACTCTTATTCTGGCCTAATAGCTAAGGTCTTAGACTCATACTCTGGCCTAATAGTAAGGTCTTAGACTCGTACTCTGGCCTACTGGTTAAGGTCTTAACTCTTACTCTGGCCTAATAGCTAAGGTCTTAACTCTTACTCTGGCCTAATAGCTAAGGTCTTAGACTCGTACTATGGCCTAATGGTTAAGGTCTTAACTCTTACTCTGGCCTACTGGTTAAGGTCTTAACTCTTACTCTGGCCTAATAGCTAGGGTCTTAGACTCATACTCTGGCCTAATGGTTAAGGTCTTAACTCTTACTCTGGCCTACTGGTTAAGGTCCTAACTCTTACTCTGGCCTACTGGTTAAGGTCTTAACTCTTACTCTGGCCTAATAGCTAAGGTCTTAGACTAGTACTCTGGCCTAATGGTTAAGGTCTTATCTCTTACTCTGGCCTACTGGTTAAGTTCCTAACTCTTACTCTGGCCTACTGGTTAAGGTCTTATCTCTTACTCTGGCCTAATAGCTAAGGTCTTAGACTCGTACTCTGGCTAATGATTAAGGTCTTAACTCTTACTCTGGCCTACTGGTTAAGGTCTTAACTCTTACTCTGGCCTGCTGGTTAAGGTCTTAAATCTTACTCTGGCCTAATAGCTAAGGTCTTAGACTAGTACTATGGCCTACAGGTTTAGGTATTAACTCTTACTCTGGCCTACTGGTTAAAGTCTTAACTCTTACTCTGGCCTAATAGCTAAGGTCTTAGACTCGTATTATGGCCTAATGGTTAAGGTCTTATCTCTTACTCTGGCCTAATAGCTAAGGTCTTACCTTTTACTCTGGCCTAATAGCTAAGGTCTTAGACTCGTACTCTGGCCTAATGGTTAAAGTCTTAACTCTTACTCTGGCCTAATAGCTAAGGTCTTAGACTCATACTCTGGCCTAATGGTTAAGGTCTTAACTCTTACTCTGGCCTAATAGCTAAGGTCTTAGACTCGTACTGTGGCCTAATGGTTATGGTCTTAACTAATACTCTGGCCTAATAGCTAAGGTCTTAGACTCGTACTCTGGCCTAATGGTTAAGGTCTTAGACTCGTACTATCGCCTACAGGTTAATCTCTTAACTCTTACTCTGGCCTAATAGCTAAGGTCTTAACTATTACTCTGGCCTAATAGCTAAGGTCTTAGACTCGTACTCTGGCCTAATGGTTAAGGTCTTAACTCTTACTCTGGCCTAATAGCTAAGGTCTTAACTCTTACTCTGGCCTAATAGCTAAGGTCTTAGACTCATACTCTGGCCTACTGGTTAAGGTCTTAACTCTTTCTCTGGCCTAATAGCTAAGGTCTTAGACTCGTACTCCGGCCTACTGGTTAAGGTCTTAACTCTTACTCTGTTCTAATAGCTAAGGTCTTAACTCTTACTATGGCCTAATAGCTAAGGTCTTAACTTTTACTCTGGCCTAATAGCTAAGGTCTTAGACTCGTACTCTGGCCTAATGGTTAAGGTCTTAACTCTTACTCTGGCGTAATAGCTAAGGTCTTAGACTCGAACTCTGGCCTAATGGTTAAGGTCTTAACACTTACTCTGGCCTAAGAGCTAAGGTCTTAACTCTTACTCTGGCCTAAGAGCTAAGGTCTTAACTCTTACTCTGGCCTAATAGCTAAGGTCTTAGACTCGTACTCTGGCCTAATGGTTAAGGTCTTAACTCTTACTCTGGCCTAATAGCTAAGGTCTTAGACTCATACTCTGGCCTAATAGTAAGGTCTTAGACTCGTACTCTGGCCTACTGGTTAAGGTCTTAACTCTTACTCTGGCCTAATAGCTAAGGTCTTAACTCTTACTCTGGCCTAATAGCTAAGGTCTTAGACTCGTACTATGGCCTAATGGTTAAGGTCTTAACTCTTACTCTGGCCTACTGGTTAAGGTCTTAACTCTTACTCTGGCCTAATAGCTAGGGTCTTAGACTCGTACTCTGGCCTAATGGTTAAGGTCTTAACTCTTACTCTGGCCTACTGGTTAAGGTCCTAACTCTTACTCTGGCCTACTGGTTAAGGTCTTAACTCTTACTCTGGCCTAATAGCTAAGGTCTTAGACTAGTACTCTGGCCTAATGGTTAAGGTCCTATCTCTTACTCTGGCCTACTGGTTAAGGTCCTAAGTCTTACTCTGGCCTACTGGTTAAGGCCTTAACTCTTACTCTGGCCTAATAGCTAAGGTCTCAGATTCGTACTCTGGCCTAATGGTTAAAGTCTTAACTCTTACTCTGGCCTAATAGCTAAGGTCTTAGACTCGTACTCTGGCCTAATGGTTAAGGTCTTAACTCTTACTCTGGCCTAATAGCTAAGTTCTTAACTATTACTCTGGCCTAATAGCTAAGGTCTTAGACTCGTACTCTGGCCTAATGGTTAAGGTCTTAACTCTTACTCTGACCTAATACCTAAGGTCTTAACTCTTACTCTGGCCTAATAGCTAAGGTCTTAGACTCGTACTATGGCCTACAGGTTAAGGTCTTAACTCTTACTCTGGCCTACTGGTTTAAGTCTTAACTTTTACTCTGGCCTAATAGCTAAGGTCTTAGACTCGTTCTATGGCCTAATGGTTAAGGTCTTAACTCTTACTCTGGCCTAATAGCTAAGGTCTTAACTTTTAGTCTGGCCTAATAGCTAAGGTCCTAGACTCATACTCTGGTCTAATGGTTAAGGTCTTAACTCTTACTCTCGCCTAATAGCTAAGGTCTTAGACTCGTACTATGGCCTACAGGTTAAGGTCTTAACTCTTAGTCTGGCCTAATGGTTAAGGTCTTAACTCTTACTCTGGCCTAATAGCTAAGGTCTTAGACTTGTACTCTGGCCTAATAGCTAAGGTCTTAGACTCGTACTCTGGCCTACTGGTTAAGGTCGTAACTCTTACTCTGGCCTAATAGCTAAGGTCTTAAACTTGTACTCTAGCCTACTGGTTAAGGTCTTAACTCTTACTCTGGCCTAATAGCTAAGGTCTTAGACTCGTACTCTGGCCTAATGGTTAAGGTCTTAACTAATACTCTGGCCTAATAGCTAAGGTCTTAGACTCGTACTCTGGCCTAATGGTTAAGGTCTTAACTCTTACTCTGGCCTAATATCTAAGGTCTTAGACTCGAAATATTGCCTACAGGTTAATCTCTTAACTCTTATTCTGGCCTAATAGCTAAGGTCTTAACTATTACTCTGGCCTAATAGCTAAGGTCTTAGACTCGTACTCTGGCCTAATGGTTAAGGTCTTAACTCTTACTCTGGCCTAATAGCTAAGGTCTTAACTCTTACTCTGGCCTAATAGCTAAGGTCTTAGACTCGTACTATGGCCTACAAGTTAAGGTATTAACTCTTACTCTGTCCTAATAGCTAAGGTCTTAACTTTTACTCAGGTCTAATAGCTAAGGTCTTTGACTCGTACTACGGCCTAATGGCTAAGGTCTTAACTCTTACTCTGGCCTAATAGCTAAGGTCTTAACTCTTACTCTGGCCTAATAGCTAAGGTCTTAGTCTCATACTCTGGCCTAATGGTTAAGGTCTTAACTCTTACTCTGGCCTAATAGCTAAGGTCTTAGACTCGTGCTCTGGCCTAATGGTTAAGGTCTTAACTGTTACTCTGCCCTACTGGTTAAGGTCTTAACTCTTACTCTGGCCTAATAGCTAGGGTCTTAGACTCGTACTCTGGCCTAATGGTTAAGGTCTTAACTCTTACTCTGGCCTACTGGTTAAGGTCCTAACTCTTACTCTGGCCTACTGGTTAAGGTCTTAACTCTTACTCTGGCCTAATAGCTAAGGTCTTAGACTCGTACTCTGGCTGATGATTAAGGTCTGAATTCTTACTCTGGCCTACTGGTTAAGGTCTTAACTCTTACTCTGGCCTGCTGGTTAAGGTCTTAAATCTTACTCTGGCCTAATAGCTAAGGTCTGAGACTAGTACTATGGCCTACAGGTTAAGGTCTTAACTCTTACTCTGGCCTACTGGTTAAAGTCTTAACTCTTACTCTGGCCTAATAGCTAAGGTCTTAGACTTGTACTATGGCCTAATGGTTAAGGTCTTATCTCTTACTCTGGCCTAATAGCTAAGGTCTTAACTTTTACTCTGGCCTAATAGCTAAGGTCTTAGACTCGTACTCTGGCCTAATGGTTAAAGTCTTAACTCTTACTCTGTCCTAATAGCTAAGGTCTTAGACTCATACACTGGCCTAATGGTTAAGGTCTTAACTAATACTCTGGCCTAATAGCTAAGGTCTTAGACTCGTACTCTGGCCTAATAGCTAAGGTCTTAACTCTTACTCTGGCCTAATAGCTAAGGTCTTAGACTCGTACTTTGGCCTAATGGTTAAGGTCTTAACTCTTACTCTGGCCTAATAGCTAAGGTCTTAGACTCATACTCTGGCCTAATAGTAAGGTCTTAGACTCGTACTATGGCCTAATGGTTAAGGTCTTATCTCTTACTCTGGCCTAATAGCTAAGGTCTTAACTTTTACTCTGGCCTAATAGCTAAGGTCTTAGACTCGTACTCTGGCCTAATGGTTAAGGTCTTAACTCTTACTCTGGCCTAATAGCTAAGGTCTTAGACTCGTACTCTGGCCTAATGGTTAAGGTCTTAACACTTACTCTGGCCTAAGAGCTAAGGTCTTAACTCTTACTCTGGCCTAAGAGCTAAGGTCTTAACTCTTACTCTGGCCTAATAGCTAAGGTCTTAGACTCGTACTCTGGCCTAATGGTGAAGGTCTTAACTCTTACTCTGGCCTAATAGCTAAGGTCTTAGACTCATACTCTGGCCTAATAGTAAGGTCTTAGACTCGTACTCTGGCCTACTGGTTAAGGTCTTAACTCTTACTCTGGCCTAATAGCTAAGGTCTTAACTCTTACCCTGGCCTAATAGCTAAGGTCTTAGACTCGTACTATGGCCTAATGGTTAAGGTCTTAACTCTTACTCTGGCCTACTGGTTAAGGTCTTAACTCTTACTCTGGCCTAATAGCTAGGGTCTTAGACTCGTACTCTGGCCTAATGGTTAAGGTCTTAACTCTTACTCTGGCCTACTGGTTAAGGTCCTAACTCTTACTCTGGCCTACTGGTTGAGGTCTTAACTCTTACACTGGCCTAATAGCTAAGGTCTTAGACTAGTACTCTGGCCTAATGGTTAAGGTCTTATCTCTTACTCTGGCCTACTGGTTAAGGTCCTAACTCTTACTCTGGCCTACTGGTTAAGGTCTTAACTCTTACTCTGGCCTAATAGCTAAGGTCTTAGACTCGTACTCTGGCTAATGATTAAGGTCTTAACTCTTACTCTGGCCTACTGGTTAAGGTCTTAACTCTTACTCTGGCCTGCTGGTTAAGGTCTTAAATCTTACTCTGGCCTAATAGCTAAGGTCTTAGACTAGTACTATGGCCTACAGGTTTAGGTATTAACTCTTACTCTGGCCTACTGGTTAAAGTCTTAACTCTTACTCTGGCCTAATAGCTAAGGTCTTAGACTCGTATTATGGCCTAATGGTTAAGGTCTTATCTCTTACTCTGGCCTAATAGCAAAGGTCTTAACTTTTACTCTGGCCTAATAGCTAAGGTCTTAGACTCGTACTCTGGCCTAATGGTTAAAGTCTTAACTCTTACTCTGGCCTAATAGCTAAGGTCTTAGACTCGTACTCTGGCCTAATGGTTAAGGTCTTAACTCTTACTCTGGCCTAATAGCTAAGGTCTTAGACTCGTACTGTGGCCTAATGGTTATGGTCTTAACTAATACTCTGGCCTAATAGCTAAGGTCTTAGACTCGTACTCTGGCCTAATGGTTAAGGTCTTAACTCTTACTCTGGCCTAATAGCTAAGGTCTTAGACTCGTACTCTGGCCTAATGGTTAAGGTCTTAACACTTACTCTGGCCTAAGAGCTAAGGTCTTAACTCTTACTCTGGCCTAAGAGCTAAGGTCTTAACTCTTACTCTGGCCTAATAGCTAAGGTCTTAGACTCGTACTCTGGCCTAATGGTTAAGGTCTTAACTCTTACTCTGGCCTAATAGCTAAGGTCTTAGACTCATACTCTGGCCTAATAGTAAGGTCTTAGACTCGTACTCTGGCCTAATGGTTAAGGTCCTATCTCTTACTCTGGCCTACTGGTTAAGGTCCTAACTCTTACTCTGGCCTACTGGTTAAGGCCTTAACTCTTACTCTGGCCTAATAGCTAAGGTCTTAGATTCGTACTCTGGCCTAATGGTTAAGGTCTTAACTCTTACTCTGGCCTAATAGCTAAGGTCTTAGACTCGTACTGTGGCCTAATGGTTATGGTCTTAACTAATACTCTGGCCTAATAGCTAAGGTCTTAGACTCGTACTCTGGCCTAATGGTTAAGGTCTTAACTCTTACTCTGGCCTAATAGCTAAGGTCTTAGACTAGTACTCTGGCCTAATGGTTAAGGTCCTATCTCTTACTCTGGCCTACTGGTTAAGGTCCTAACTCTTACTCTGGCCTACTGGTTAAGGCCTTAACTCTTACTCTGGCCTAATAGCTAAGGTCTTAGACTAGTACTATGGCCTACAGGTTTAGGTATTAACTCTTACTCTGGCCTACTGGTTAAAGTCTTAACTCTTACTCTGGCCTAATAGCTAAGGTCTTAGACTCGTATTATGGCCTAATGGTTAAGGTCTTATCTCTTACTCTGGCCTAATAGCAAAGGTCTTAACTTTTACTCTGGCCTAATAGCTAAGGTCTTAGACTCGTACTCTGGCCTAATGGTTAAAGTCTTAACTCTTACTCTGGCCTAATAGCTAAGGTCTTAGACTCGTACTCTGGCCTAATGGTTAAGGTCTTAACTCTTACTCTGGCCTAATAGCTAAGGTCTTAGACTCGTACTGTGGCCTAATGGTTATGGTCTTAACTAATACTCTGGCCTAATAGCTAAGGTCTTAGACTCGTACTCTGGCCTAATGGTTAAGGTCTTAACTCTTACTCTGGCCTAATAGCTAAGGTCTTAGACTCGTACTCTGGCCTAATGGTTAAGGTCTTAACACTTACTCTGGCCTAAGAGCTAAGGTCTTAACTCTTACTCTGGCCTAAGAGCTAAGGTCTTAACTCTTACTCTGGCCTAATAGCTAAGGTCTTAGACTCGTACTCTGGCCTAATGGTTAAGGTCTTAACTCTTACTCTGGCCTAATAGCTAAGGTCTTAGACTCATACTCTGGCCTAATAGTAAGGTCTTAGACTCGTACTCTGGCCTAATGGTTAAGGTCCTATCTCTTACTCTGGCCTACTGGTTAAGGTCCTAACTCTTACTCTGGCCTACTGGTTAAGGCCTTAACTCTTACTCTGGCCTAATAGCTAAGGTCTTAGATTCGTACTCTGGCCTAATGGTTAAGGTCTTAACTCTTACTCTGGCCTAATAGCTAAGGTCTTAGACTCGTACTGTGGCCTAATGGTTATGGTCTTAACTAATACTCTGGCCTAATAGCTAAGGTCTTAGACTCGTACTCTGGCCTAATGGTTAAGGTCTTAACTCTTACTCTGGCCTAATAGCTAAGGTCTTAGACTCGTACTCTGGCCTAATGGTTAAGGTCCTATCTCTTACTCTGGCCTACTGGTTAAGGTCCTAACTCTTACTCTGGCCTACTGGTTAAGGCCTTAACTCTTACTCTGGCCTAATAGCTAAGGTCTTAGATTCGTACTCTGGCCTAATGGTTAAGGTCTTAACTCTTACTCTGTTCTAATAGCTAAGGTCTTAACTCTTACTATGGCCTAATAGCTAAGGTCTTAACTTTTACTCTGGCCTAATAGCTAAGGTCTTAGACTCGTACTCTGGCCTAATGGTTAAGGTCTTAACTCTTACTCTGGCCTAATAGCTAAGGTCTTAGACTCGTACTCTGGCCTAATGGTTAAGGTCTTAACACTTACTCTGGCCTAAGAGCTAAGGTCTTAACTCTTACTCTGGCCTAAGAGCTAAGGTCTTAACTCTTACTCTGGCCTAATAGCTAAGGTCTTAGACTTGTACTCTGGCCTAATGGTTAAGGTCTTAACTCTTACTCTGGCCTAATAGCTAAGGTCTTAGACTCATACTCTGGCCTAATAGTGTTGTAAATTAGAACAGCAATGTGATTAAGCATTTACTGACGACATTAATGCTTTCCCTTCAGATCATGTTTTCTCCGATATGTTGACCGAAGTTTGGACTCCATTTTGTATTGTCATGCTGCCACGTGTTCGCCACGAGGAGAGTCCGACCTTTGTGTTAGTTGCTCTTGTAATCTGCCTAGTAACAGTTTATAAATAGCTCTCTCCTGTTCATTTGGCGCATGCCCAGACTTGACCACATCTGTTATAATTAGCTTTGCTTGACCATGTGTTTCGCGGGCTCAAGGAGTGTGTTGGCTCCGCCCATGTATTGATTCAGTATCGAAAATGACCATAAATGGTAATGTTCTTCGGCCTCATGTTGTATCCACCCACTTATGAGCCCCTCTGTTGTGTATAAAAGGGGACCATGTACGCAAGTTCTTTGTGCTACTCTATGCAATACTGAAGAGTGTTGTGTGGATTGTAGGACCACCCTTAAGGGTTAATAAACCTTGTTTTTGTACTTTGCAGTTTCCGTGCCAACTTCCTTATAGATTCCGTTACAGGAGAGCGAACCCTTGTGCCTTGCGGGCCTAGCTGGGGCCTGTATTCATCAATTGGCGCCCGTCACGTGGGGCTCATCGGCGACTCGGATGCTCGAAGGACTGGTCGCGACGAAGGTGAGGAGTTTGGCCGGGGACGTGATCACTGCCAGCGGCGTCTTAGCCCTGGCATCCCGAGGTTTTTCTTCCTTCCCTTCCGAGCTGACCGTCTGGGTGGCGCCGGTCATCGACTGAGACCTCTTCTGTCGGTCCTGCCGTGAGAGCCGTTTGGGCGATTGTGGAGCTTGGCAGTTGGAATCTGGACTCTTGATTGGTAAGAACCGTTGTACGGTACTTGCTCCGAGTTTTTGAAGCCTGGGTTGGCTATTTGAGTTTGATTGATGATGACTAGTCATATTTTGGATTTGTCTTTGTGAATATATATGCGTTGCAACACATATAGGCAGGTAATGTGGAGAGATTTCTCCGGAGCTGTGTAACTTTGAACGGCGCAACGATTAAGTGCCATTTTTTATAATATTGCATATTTTGCATTATTTCTGAGCATGCCTGCTTTTAGCGCACTCCGTAAGTGGTGCTGCTGTTTTGGACACCGGTTGAACCTCGAGGAATCTGCTCCGGCTCCCCCAGAGGGGACGCCTAATAGGGATATGTATGTGAAGCATGGTCTTTCCTCCATAATGTACAGCACAGTATGGAGGAAATACACGAAGAAGGATCCTGAGTTGCGATGGCCTTTGTATGGATCGTTTGATATACGTAAGATTGAGTATGTGGAACAGTGTATGTGTAAGCGACGTGCTCGTCAGGATATGTTTGAGTGTGTGCGATTATGGGTGAAGGAAGTGCGTGAGCGAGAGAAGCGTAAGAAAGCGCTGTATGATAAAGACCAACGGAAGAATGATCATGTGCGAGCACAGGAAGCGAAGCGTCGGGAGGACAAAGAGCAGGCGGACAGACAAGAGAAAGAGCGTAGGCTCCAAGTTTCGGGTCAATATGTTGTTCGCCAGCCACTTTATCCTGTCCTTAATAATCCTGATGATGATTTTTATTTGCTAGATCGCTCTCCGCCCCCTTATGTTGGCGCATCTGCTCCGCGGCCGCAAGATTCTGGCCCGGCTTCGGGTAAGGTAGACACACGGTCCATGTTATCAGCCGAGCATATGGCTGAGCTTCGGAAACTTTCCCTCCGTGCACTTAAGGGCAAAATGTCTAAGGAGGAGTTGTTCCATACTTGGGGGTCGTGGCAAGATAGAGAGAGGGTGTATTTTCTGTCTCATTTCGCGGATGAAGTAATTACAGCTTTCCGAAAATATTCTAGTGTCCTTGAGCCTGACGAAGTGTCTTCGGATGCCGGAGCATTACGTAATGGTGTTTTTTCTCCTCCTAAGGCTCCTGAGGCGGCTCGGCGGTTGTTCGCTTTGCGGGACGAGGTGCTGGCCCTTAGAGAGAAAGCACGCCAACAAACGGAGGAGGAGAAGCAGTCGGATTCGTTTGCAGCAGGGGGCCACTCATCCACCTTCCAGTCAGATAAGGATGACGTAGTGCATGCTAAACCAATGCGAGAGGCGGCGCCTTTGTATGTTCCTCCTAAAGGAGCGGGGACTAGCTCGGACATTACCTCCGCCGATGCTAAGGGATATTTCGTGTATAATTGGGTTTACACTCCGTGGCATAGGGCTGATGTTATGGCATTGAAGAATGCGCTGCCCGACCCTCGCAAGAATCCAGCGGCCTTCTATGAAGAAGTTGAGGGGGCCTTGAATTCTTGCGTTATGACTTTAGCAGATATAGACCTGTTCTTTGGCCTTATTCTACCACCGGATATGTGGCGATCTGTACGAAAGGTAGATGATATAGTTACCTTTAAGGCCCGGTGGTCTGAGCTTGAGGATGAAGATAGGGAGAGGAAGCCCGCGCAGAAACCACCGCAGAGTATTTTAGATCTCCCTGCTGCTATTGTGACTAAGCTGAAGACGATTATCCCCCCTAAAAAGATTGACTGGAATATGTTAGCCGCATGTAAACAGAAAGTTGATGAGTCAGTTGCAGATTTCTTCACGCGCTTTGAGGAAACGTTTCATGATTTTAGTGGCCAGTCGCTTACTGACGACACTGGCCGCCACCTTTTCGCGGACAAATATGTGGCTAATCTGCTACCGGCAGTTGCGGCCCGTTTAAAAGCGAGCGAGAGTTCCTGGTCCTCCGCGACGCCGACGGCCCTTCTGACTATCGCTCAGTATTATGAGCGTCAGGAGCACGAGGCGAAGGGCCAGGAGGAAAAGAAATCGAAAGATCTTAAGACTAAGGTAATGTTGGCACAAGTTTATGGCCCGCCCCGACGGGGTAATAATAGAGGAAGGGGAGGATCTTATGGTCCCCCTTCGGGCCGATCTGATTTGAATAGGAACCAGTGCGCGTATTGTAAGCAATTGGGCCATTGGGCCAGGGATTGCCCAGTGTTGCGTGCCTCACGTCAGGGGCATACTCCGGGTGGCCCGAGAGGTAGAGGGGGTTCCTCGAACTTTAGAGGGAATTCTACCGATCATGTTCGTTTCGATACTGCTGGGCAGCACCGAGATAGCTCAAATGTTTTCGATCGCCAGCATCAGTATCACGTATCGGAGATTGATCGGTCGGGATATCATGATTCGCAGCATGCATAGGAATGCGTTGGATGGGGGTCTGAATCAGTTGAGGTGCCGGTCGATCAGACGGGTCCTTATGTATCGGCTGAGGTTTTAGGTTCTACTGATCAGTTCCTGGTAGATACAGGAGCGACACGTAGTGCATTGTCTAGGTACTTGGTTCCGGGGGCTCCCCCATCCGGCTCAGTGGTTACATCGGTAGGGTTTGACGGTACACTCTCCCGAAGCCCTCTTTCACAGCCCCTTACATTTAAGGTTGATTCTTTTTCTGCGCCCTGTCCGTTTCTGCTTGCTCCGTATACACCGGATAACATTATGGGCCTTGATATGTTAAAGCACTTTAGGGCTACGATCCGCTGCTCCCCTGAGGGTGTGAGGGTGATCTTAAATGACAACTACCCCCGGTCAGAGCGGATGTGTACGATATCAGAGGATGCGTTGTTGGCCACCCTCCCTCGAGCTCTATGGGCGACTTCGGACACAGATGTGGGACAACTGGTGATTCCTCCGGTCCACATTAGTGTCCAGGAGGGGGCGGTGTTGCCGCGCCTCCCACAGTATCGTATTTCCCAGGAGGGCGAGGAGGCTCTCATACAGATTGTGCAAGATTTGATCGCAGTGGGAGTAGTGGAAGAGGTTCCCTATAATATCTGTAACAGTCCGATTCTCCCTGTTCTGAAAAAGGACACGGATGCAAAGGTCTATCGATTCATAATTGATTTGAGGGAGGTAAACAAGATCGTGATACCTCAGTACCCGGTGGTTTCCGATATCACGACGTTGCTTACCTTGGTCCCGCCTACGGCGACCATGTTCTCAGTGATTGATTTGAAAAATGCCTTCTTTTCTATTCCCATTCACCCCGATAGCCGATTCCTTTTTGGGTTCACATTAAACAATAGATCTTATCGTTTTTGTAGAATTCCCCAGGGCTACACAGAAAGCCCTAGTATTTACAGTCAGGCTTTGAAACGACAGTTGGATTCTTTTGTTTTACTCGAGGGGGTCGCCCTCATTCAATATGTCGATGACATCTTGTTGGCGGCTGACACCCTGGAGCTGTGTGAGAAAAGCACGCTATCCTTACTTTCCTTTTTAGCATCCCACAATCATAAGGTATCTCGGAAGAAATTGCAATTCTGTAGACCAAAGGTGACTTATTTGGGTCACCTTTTGTCTAAGGAGGGACGTGCACTCACACCGGATCGTATCCAAGTAATTTTGGATACACCGAGACCATCCACACAGAAGGATGTCCGTGCATTTTTGGGCCTCGTTTCTTTTTGTAGACAGTGGATACTGGGGTTTTCACACATAGCTAAGCCATTGTTAGCCCTTTTGACAAAGGATACACCTATCCCAATCCCTTGGTCAGATGAGTGTGATGCTGCTTTTCAGCAACTGCGACAGGCCCTTTGTTCAGCACCAGTGTTAGGGACCCCTGATTATGCAAAACCCTTTTTGTTGTATGTGCATGAGAAAGATGGATGTGCATTGTCAGTTTTAGTGCAGATGCACGGCGACAAGCAGCGCCCTTGTGCATATTTTTCGGCTGTACTTGATCCTGTCGCCCGAGCATTGCCTGGTTGTTTTCGCTCGGTTGCGGCGACAGCTGTGTCAATACGCCAAAGCGAGGGAATTGTGTTATCTCACAAGCTGTTGGTATTAGTCCCCCATGCTGTTGATGCCCTGCTTAATCAAACAAAGACGCAGCATTTGACCAGTGCCCGTTTGACGGGATATGAGTTGACGCTTTTGGCTCCTCATATTACGTTGAAAAGGTGTGTAACGCTAAACCCGGCAACATTGTTGCCATACCCCGAAATTCAGCCTGAGGCGCGGAAAGCGCATGATTGTATTCTTGTGACTGAGGAACAAACAAAGGGTCGTATTGATCTCCAGGATACGCCCTTTCCAGATATAGATGGAGAACTGTGGGTGGATGGATCCTGTCTGAAGCTACCAGATGGTACGACTTCAGCAGCGTATGCGATTACTACATTACAAACAATAGTGGAGACAGCACGCATACCGCAGAAATCAGCTCAAGCAGCGGAACTGATAGCATTAACACGAGCATGTGAGCTCAGTACAGGATTATGTGTGAATGTTTACACAGATAGCCGCTATGCCTTCGGAGTAGCGCACGACTTCGGCCTACTCTGGAAGGAGAGAGGGTTTCTAACGTCACATGGGGCGCAGCTAATGCATGGAGAGTTAGTTCACAATCTTTTAACCGCATTGACATACCCAAAGAAAATTGCCATTGTTAAGTGTAGCGCCCATAGGAAAATAGTTGATAAAGTTGGAGAAGGGAATGCGTTAGCAGATCGAGTAGCGCGGGAGACTGCGATGCAGCCCGGTGCTACTGCCATGTATGTAGTAAAGTCACAGGTGGAAAGATGGCGTGATGCGAAGGAGGAAGTGCGGGAAATGCAAAGGACCGCTTCTGATAAAGAGCGGGAACAATGGGCTAGCGAGGGAGAGTTGGATGATGAGGGTTGTTGGAGAAATAAGCAGATGGATAGATGGAAGTTACCCACGGCTTTCGTACAACCTATGGTTCAGATGGCACATGGGCTAGCACATGTTGGAGCTTCCGCAATTGTGAAATTGCTTACTCAAGTTTGGGAGCATCCAGAGATTGCTAGCACGGCAAAGAGGGTGGTGCAGACCTGTATGATCTGCCTGAGGTATAACCCAGGAAAAGGTACTCGAACTCCAGCAGGAGGATTTGTGACACCCACTGCACCCTTTGAGGTTCTGCAGATGGATTACATCCAGCTCGAGCGCTGTAATAATCTGAAGTATGTTCTAGTAGTGGTCTGCGCTTTCAGCAAATGGGTTGAAGCGTACCCTACGAAAGACAATACTGCAATGACTACTGCGAAGCTGCTGCTGAAGGAGTTTTTCCCCCGATATGGCGTTTGTAGACTTCTGTGGAGTGATAATGGCCCTCACTTTGTAGCGGATGTTATAAAGTATGTCTTGAAGGGTCTAGGCATCACTCAGAAGTTCCACGCCGTGTTTCACCCTCAGTCTGCAGGCCTAGTCGAGAAGTATAATGGTACACTGAAGCTTAAAATAGCCAAAATTCAAGCTTCGACGTCTTTGACTTGGCCAGACGCCCTGCCACTGGCGTTATTGTCAATTAGATCAGTACCGCACTCTCGAACTGGCCTTACGCCGTATGAAGTGGTATTCGGACGCCCAATGAATATTTGGGGTCCACCAAGGCCTAAGGCTGTGTATGATGTACCTTGTGTAATGATGAGCGATTATCTGGCACAGTTAACGGATAACTTGGTTTCTATTCATCAACAGGTCCGAGAGGCGCTCCCTGATCGGTCTACCGGTGAAGGACATGGTCTCCGGCCTGGTGACCATGTGATGGTGAAAGTCTTCGACAGAACGAACAGTTTGGAGCCCAGATGGGTGGGCCCTGAGCAAGTCCTCCTTGCAACGAGGACGGCTGTGCGAGTCTCGAACAGGAAGAATTGGATCCATTCCTTGCATTGTCGAAAGGTACCGCCCGGATTGGTGGAGTCTGCCGTGCTGACCGATCAACGAGAAATCCTGGCAGCAGAGACAGGCCGTGCTGCAGAGCCGAGTGACACTGAGGAGCTCTTTCCGGACCACGCGACTTCTGGAGGAAGGCGATATCATCTTCGACCACGGAAGTGAGTTTTCCAGTACCGGGACACACTGTCAGAACGGTCCTTGGGTTAGTGAAACGGAGAGCCGATGAGGCAAGGGGGGGGATCAGCCCTGCATTAGTGTAGCGACACCCGTCTTGGCCCGCTGGTGAAGAAATCAACCGCTGCCCAAGGGGAAGAGTTCTGACAGACTTTTAGTTTCAGGAAGATATCAGGGTATTGTTTCCATTGACATGGAGAAGAAGAAAATCCTTTGTGCGTTGGGGTTCATGCTAACAGTAGCTATTGTTGGGATAACAACATGGTTTGTAGAGGAGGTAACTCCTGCTCGGAAAACACTTGTGTTGACGACTCCGGTGCCTGCGGAGCACTACTTCTATACATTGCCGTATCAAGAGTTGAAGCATCGACAGTCTTATTTGAATAACACTTTCATTCAGATGCTGCATCATACCCACGTTGCTACAAACGCTACGAACTGTTGGATATGTGGGATGATGCCGGCCCATCAGAAGAAAGGAGGTACGCCATTCATACCACTTCCTTTCTCTCATAATGGCTCTTGTAGAGCATGGTACACCTTACTGTTTGCCACTCGGAAACCGACAGTGGGACGATTGCTTTTTAGACTTAATAAAGAATGCCATCAAGACAAGAATGGGTATCCACAAGCGAATGGGACAATTTGGGAGTGGGAAGAGTACCGACCAGACAGTGAATCCATTCCCTACATCTTCACGAACACTAGAGACACTGTGGGGAAGGACAAATTCGTGATCCAAGTGGCACAGGCTCAAGCGGACCTGTGTGTCCAGAGTGTGGGTTTTATCCCTGTTGGTGTCAGTGATTGCCTAACTGTCCTGAACATTGATGGGCTGAACAACAGTACCTTCCTAGCGTCCCATAATACCTACTGTGTGTGGAAATAAAGGTTATTACCGTCTGCCGGCTGGGTGGTCTGGGGTATGCTATGTATCATTCCTATTACCTCCTGTATTCCTAGCACCAGCATCTTACCATAAGGACTTGCAATTGTTGAATAATGTGACTGTAAATAGGTATAAACGTACTTTATCGATTGATGATGTGGATCAAACTGATACCAGCTTGCAACAGTATATTGATTTTAACTTAGGACTGTTTTTCTTTGTTGGAGCCGCTTTGAATAGTAGGAAGATCCGAAGATTAACAAGAGTGGTAGAAGCTGTGACAAATCAGACTGCTGCTGCTCTTGGGAATCTTACGGAAGAGTTACAAATAACTAGGATTGTTGCATTGCAGAATCGTATGGTATTAGATGTAATGCTAGCTGATCGAGGTGGAGCCTGTAAAATTATTGGAAGTAGTTGCTGTGTGTTCATCCCTGATCATACGCCATCCGTTTATAACGCCATTAACAAGTTGCATAAAATAGCAGCTGAAATCCACACAGAAAACGGCACTTGGTCCTTTTCTGGATGGTTTTGGGCATTGGTTACTGCCTGGGGATGGAAGGTCTTAACTGGTCTCTGTATTATTATAGCAATTCTGTTCTTTTTCTGTATGTGTGTTCAATGTGGACCATTGTTCTGTTCCGTATGCATTTCCTTCTGTATCCCAGATAAGAAAGCTATTGCCGATGTTGCTCATCAGAAGCGTCTAGCCGAGAGGTTAAAGGAATGATGATAATTGACATATATGATGATTTTTGGAAACCGGATGTCTTCAGTAAATGCTGAAAGGGTCGTCTGTTGTAAATTAGAACAGCAATGTGATTAAGCATTTACTGACGACATTAATGCTTTCCCTTCAGATCATGTTTTCTCCGATATGTTGACCGAAGTTTGGACTCCATTTTGTATTGTCATGCTGCCACGTGTTCGCCACGAGGAGAGTCCGACCTTTGTGTTAGTTGCTCTTGTAATCTGCCTAGTAACAGTTTATAAATAGCTCTCTCCTGTTCATTTGGCGCATGCCCAGACTTGACCACATCTGTTATAATTAGCTTTGCTTGACCATGTGTTTCGCGGGCTCAAGGAGTGTGTTGGCTCCGCCCATGTATTGATTCAGTATCGAAAATGACCATAAATGGTAATGTTCTTCGGCCTCATGTTGTATCCACTAGGCCTGGGCAAAAATTTCGTTCCGTTCGCGGAAATTGCGATAATTTGACATTTTTGCGTTCCGCGGAGAGCGCGAAAATGTCAAAAATTCCGGTTTCCGCAGCTTGGCGATAATTTGTTTCTTGCTCGCGCTGTAAAATGATACATTCTCGCGCGCGCGCGATCGCCTTACCTGAATCCCTGCGTTCGCCGACAAGTTTTCTTGATCCGGTCGCGTTCTCCATGAGATGTTGTATTGTTTTTAGCCATTTGCGCTGTCTCGCGACAGTTCGCGCCCGCAGTGACGTCATGCGTCGCGCGATCACGTCTTTCTTCTCGCGATCATGCACCGCGAGAACAACTCAAAACAAGATGGCCGCGCCCGCAAGCAGCCACATGGGTAAGTTGGCGACCCGCAACCATGCAGAAAATCGCGCGAACATGCCGGAAAAAAACTTCCGCATCTTCGCGATATTTCTGCTTGTTTGCGATAATTTTAAACATTCTCGCGATAATTTGCGAAGGTTAATTCCGCAAATTCCGCCCACCCCTAGTATCCACCCACTTATGAGCCCCTCTGTTGTGTATAAAAGGGGACCATGTACGCAAGTTCTTTGTGCTACTCTATGCAATACTGAAGAGTGTTGTGTGGATTGTAGGACCACCCTTAAGGGTTAATAAACCTTGTTTTTGTACTTTGCAGTTTCCGTGCCAACTTCCTTATAGATTCCGTTACAGGAGAGCGAACCCTTGTGCCTTGCGGGCCTAGCTGGGGCCTGTATTCATCAATAGTAAGGTCTTAGACTCGTACTCTGGCATACTGGTTAAGGTCTTAACTCTTACTCTGGCCTAATAGCTAAGGTCTTAACTCTTACTCTGGCCTAATAGCTAAGGTCTTAGACTCGTACTATGGCCTAATGGTTAAGGTCTTAACTCTTACTCTGGCCTACTGGTTAAGGTCTTAACTCTTACTCTGGCCTAATAGCTAGGGTCTTAGACTCGTACTCTGGCCTAATGGTTAAGGTCTTAACTCTTACTCTGGCCTACTGGTTAAGGTCCTAACTCTTACTCTGGCCTACTGGTTAAGGTCTTAACTCTTACTCTGGCCTAATAGCTAAGGTCTTAGACTAGTACTCTGGCCTAATGGTTAAGGTCCTATCTCTTACTCTGGCCTACTGGTTAAGGTCCTAACTCTTACTCTGGCCTACTGGTTAAGGCCTTAACTCTTACTCTGGCCTAATAGCTAAGGTCTTAGATTCGTACTCTGGCCTAATGGTTAAAGTCTTAACTCTTACTCTGGCCTAATAGCTAAGGTCTTAGACTCGTACTCTGGCCTAATGGTTAAGGTCTTAACTCTTACTCTGGCCTAATAGCTAAGGTCTTAGACTCGTACTGTGACCTAATGGTTATGGTCTTAACTAATACTCTGGCCTAATAGCTAAGGTCTTAGACTCGTACTCTGGCCTAATGGTTAAGGTCTTAGACTCGTACTATCGCCTACAGGTTAATCTCTTAACTCTTACTCTGGCCTAATAGCTAAGTTCTTAACTATTACTCTGGCCTAATAGCTAAGGTCTTAGACTCGTACTCTGGCCTACTGGTTAAGGTCGTAACTCTTACTCTGGCCTAATAGCTAAGGTCTTAAACTTGTACTCTAGCCTACTGGTTAAGGTCTTAACTCTTACTCTGGCCTAATAGCTAAGGTCTTAGACTCGTACTCTGGCCGAATGGTTAAGGTCTTAACTAATACTCTGGCCTAATAGCTAAGGTCTTAGACTCGTACTCTGGCCTAATGGTTAAGGTCTTAACTCTTACTCTGGCCTAATAGCTAAGGTCTTAGACTCGAAATATTGCCTACAGGTTAATCTCTTAACTCTTATTCTGGCCTAATAACTAAGGTCTTAACTATTACTCTGGCCTAATAGCTAAGGTCTTAGACTCGTACTCTGGCCTAATGGTTAAGGTCTTAACTCTTACTCTGGCCTAATAGCTAAGGGCTTAACTCTTACTCTGGCCTAATAGCTAAGGTCTTAGACTCGTACTATGGCCTACAAGTTAAGGTCTTAACTCTTACTCTGGCCTAATAGCTAAGGTCTTAACTTTTACTCTGGTCTAATAGCTAAGGTCTTTGACTCGTACTATGGCCTAATGGCTAAGGTCTTAACTCTTACTCTGGCCTAATAGCTAAGGTCTTAACTCTTACTCTGGCCTAATAGCTAAGGTCTTAGACTCATACTCTGGCCTAATGGTTAAGGTCTTAACTCTTACTCTGGCCTAATAGCTAAGGTCTTAGACTCGTGCTCTGGCCTAATGGTTAAGGTCTTAACTGTTACTCTGCCCTACTGGTTAAGGTCTTAACTCTTACTCTGGCCTAATAGCTAGGGTCTTAGACTCGTACTCTGGCCTAATGGTTAAGGTCTTAACTCTTACTCTGGCCTACTGGTTAAGGTCCTAACTCTTACTCTGGCCTACTGGTTAAGGTCTTAACTCTTACTCTGGCCTAATAGCTAAGGTCTTAGACTCGTACTCTGGCTGATGATTAAGGTCTTAACTCTTAATCTGGCCTACTGGTTAAGGTCTTAACTCTTACTCTGGCCTGCTGGTTAAGGTCTTAAATCTTACTCTGGCCTAATAGCTAAGGTCTGAGACTAGTACTATGGCCTACAGGTTAAGGTCTTAACTCTTACTCTGGCCTACTGGTTAAAGTCTTAACTCTTACTCTGGCCTAATAGCTAAGGTCTTAGACTCGTACTATGGCCTAATGGTTAAGGTCTTATCTCTTACTCTGGCCTAATAGCTAAGGTCTTAACATTTACTCTGGCCTAATAGCTAAGGTCTTAGACTCGTACTCTGGCCTAATGGTTAAAGTCTTAACTCTTACTCTGTCCTAATAGCTAAGGTCTTAGACTCGTACTCTGGCCTAATGGTTAAGGTCTTAACTAATACTCTGGCCTAATAGCTAAGGTCTTAGACTCGTACTCTGGCCTAATAGCTAAGGTCTTAACTCTTACTCTGGCCTAATAGCTAAGGTCTTAGACTCGTACTCTGGCCTAATGGTTAAGGTCTTAACTCTTACTCTGGCCTAATAGCTAAGGTCTTAGACTCGTACTATCGCCTACAGGTTAATCTCTTTACTCTTACTCTGGCCTAATAGCTAAGGTCTTAACTATTACTCTGGCCTAATAGCTAAGGTGTTAGACTCGTACTCTGGCCTAATGGTTAAGGTCTTAACTCTTACTCTGGCCTAATAGCTAAGGTCTTAACTCTTACTCTGGCCTAATAGCTAAGGTCTTAGACTCGTACTATGGCCTACAGGTTAATGTCTTAACTCTTACTCTGGCCTACTGGTTTAAGTCTTAACTCTTACTCTGGCCTAATAGCTAAGGTCTTAGACTCATACTCTGGCCTAATGGTTATGGTCTTAACTAATACTCTGGCCTAATAGCTAAGGTCTTAGACTCGTACTCTGGCCTAATGGTTAAGGTCTTAACTCTTACTCTGGCCTAATAGCTAAGGTCTTAGACTCGTACTATCGCCTACAGGTTAATCTCTTTACTCTTACTCTGGCCTAATAGCTAAGGTCTTAACTATTACTCTGGCCTAATAGCTAAGGTCTTAGACTCGTACTCTGGCCTAATGGTTAAGGTCTTAACTCTTACTCTGGCCTAATAGCTAAGGTCTTAACTCTTACTCTGGCCTAATAGCTAAGGTCTTAGACTTGTACTCTGGCCTACTGGTTAAGGTCTTAACTCTTACTCTGGCCTAATAGCTAAGGTCTTAGACTCGTACTCTGGCCTAATTGTTAAGGTCTTAACTAATACTCTGGCCTAATAGCTAAGGTCTTAGACTCGTACTCTGGCCTAATGGTTAAGGTCTGAACTCTTACTCTGGCCTAATAGCTAAGGTCTTAAACTCGTAATATCGCCTACAGGTTAATCTCTTAACTCTTACTCTGGCCTAATAGCTAAGGTCTTAACTATTACTCTGGCCTAATAGCTAAGGTCTTAGACTCGTACTCTGGCCTAATGGTTAAGGTCTTAACTCTTACTCTTGCCTAATAGCTAAGGTCTTAGACTCATACTCTGGCCTAATGGTTAAGGTCTTAACTCTTACTCTGGCCTAATAGCTAAGGTCTTAGACTTGTGCTCTGGCCTAATGGTTAAGGTATTAACTCTTATTCTGGCCTAATAGCTAAGGTCTTAGACTCATACTCTGGCCTAATAGTAAGGTCTTAGACTCGTACTCTGGCCTACTGGTTAAGGTCTTAACTCTTACTCTGGCCTAATAGCTAAGGTCTTAACTCTTACTCTGGCCTAATAGCTAAGGTCTTAGACTCGTACTATGGCCTAATGGTTAAGGTCTTAACTCTTACTCTGGCCTACTGGTTAAGGTCTTAACTCTTACTCTGGCCTAATAGCTAGGGTCTTAGACTCATACTCTGGCCTAATGGTTAAGGTCTTAACTCTTACTCTGGCCTACTGGTTAAGGTCCTAACTCTTACTCTGGCCTACTGGTTAAGGTCTTAACTCTTACTCTGGCCTAATAGCTAAGGTCTTAGACTAGTACTCTGGCCTAATGGTTAAGGTCTTATCTCTTACTCTGGCCTACTGGTTAAGTTCCTAACTCTTACTCTGGCCTACTGGTTAAGGTCTTAACTCTTACTCTGGCCTAATAGCTAAGGTCTTAGACTCGTACTCTGGCTAATGATTAAGGTCTTAACTCTTACTCTGGCCTACTGGTTAAGGTCTTAACTCTTACTCTGGCCTGCTGGTTAAGGTCTTAAATCTTACTCTGGCCTAATAGCTAAGGTCTTAGACTAGTACTATGGCCTACAGGTTTAGGTATTAACTCTTACTCTGGCCTACTGGTTAAAGTCTTAACTCTTACTCTGGCCTAATAGCTAAGGTCTTAGACTCGTATTATGGCCTAATGGTTAAGGTCTTATCTCTTACTCTGGCCTAATAGCTAAGGTCTTACCTTTTACTCTGGCCTAATAGCTAAGGTCTTAGACTCGTACTCTGGCCTAATGGTTAAAGTCTTAACTCTTACTCTGGCCTAATAGCTAAGGTCTTAGACTCGTACTCTGGCCTAATGGTTAAGGTCTTAACTCTTACTCTGGCCTAATAGCTAAGGTCTTAGACTCGTACTGTGGCCTAATGGTTATGGTCTTAACTAATACTCTGGCCTAATAGCTAAGGTCTTAGACTCGTACTCTGGCCTAATGGTTAAGGTCTTAGACTCGTACTATCGCCTACAGGTTAATCTCTTAACTCTTACTCTGGCCTAATAGCTAAGGTCTTAACTATTACTCTGGCCTAATAGCTAAGGTCTTAGACTCGTACTCTGGCCTAATGGTTAAGGTCTTAACTCTTACTCTGGCCTAATAGCTAAGGTCTTAACTCTTACTCTGGCCTAATAGCTAAGGTCTTAGACTCATACTCTGGCCTACTGGTTAAGGTCTTAACTCTTTCTCTGGCCTAATAGCTAAGGTCTTAGACTCGTACTCCGGCCTACTGGTTAAGGTCTTAACTCTTACTCTGTTCTAATAGCTAAGGTCTTAACTCTTACTATGGCCTAATAGCTAAGGTCTTAACTTTTACTCTGGCCTAATAGCTAAGGTCTTAGACTCGTACTCTGGCCTAATGGTTAAGGTCTTAACTCTTACTCTGGCGTAATAGCTAAGGTCTTAGACTCGAACTCTGGCCTAATGGTTAAGGTCTTAACACTTACTCTGGCCTAAGAGCTAAGGTCTTAACTCTTACTCTGGCCTAAGAGCTAAGGTCTTAACTCTTACTCTGGCCTAATAGCTAAGGTCTTAGACTCGTACTCTGGCCTAATGGTTAAGGTCTTAACTCTTACTCTGGCCTAATAGCTAAGGTCTTAGACTCATACTCTGGCCTAATAGTAAGGTCTTAGACTCGTACTCTGGCCTACTGGTTAAGGTCTTAACTCTTACTCTGGCCTAATAGCTAAGGTCTTAACTCTTACTCTGGCCTAATAGCTAAGGTCTTAGACTCGTACTATGGCCTAATGGTTAAGGTCTTAACTCTTACTCTGGCCTACTGGTTAAGGTCTTAACTCTTACTCTGGCCTAATAGCTAGGGTCTTAGACTCGTACTCTGGCCTAATGGTTAAGGTCTTAACTCTTACTCTGGCCTACTGGTTAAGGTCCTAACTCTTACTCTGGCCTACTGGTTAAGGTCTTAACTCTTACTCTGGCCTAATAGCTAAGGTCTTAGACTAGTACTCTGGCCTAATGGTTAAGGTCCTATCTCTTACTCTGGCCTACTGGTTAAGGTCCTAAGTCTTACTCTGGCCTACTGGTTAAGGCCTTAACTCTTACTCTGGCCTAATAGCTAAGGTCTCAGATTCGTACTCTGGCCTAATGGTTAAAGTCTTAACTCTTACTCTGGCCTAATAGCTAAGGTCTTAGACTCGTACTCTGGCCTAATGGTTAAGGTCTTAACTCTTACTCTGGCCTAATAGCTAAGTTCTTAACTATTACTCTGGCCTAATAGCTAAGGTCTTAGACTCGTACTCTGGCCTAATGGTTAAGGTCTTAACTCTTACTCTGACCTAATACCTAAGGTCTTAACTCTTACTCTGGCCTAATAGCTAAGGTCTTAGACTCGTACTATGGCCTACAGGTTAAGGTCTTAACTCTTACTCTGGCCTACTGGTTTAAGTCTTAACTTTTACTCTGGCCTAATAGCTAAGGTCTTAGACTCGTTCTATGGCCTAATGGTTAAGGTCTTAACTCTTACTCTGGCCTAATAGCTAAGGTCTTAACTTTTAGTCTGGCCTAATAGCTAAGGTCCTAGACTCATACTCTGGTCTAATGGTTAAGGTCTTAACTCTTACTCTCGCCTAATAGCTAAGGTCTTAGACTCGTACTATGGCCTACAGGTTAAGGTCTTAACTCTTAGTCTGGCCTAATGGTTAAGGTCTTAACTCTTACTCTGGCCTAATAGCTAAGGTCTTAGACTTGTACTCTGGCCTAATAGCTAAGGTCTTAGACTCGTACTCTGGCCTACTGGTTAAGGTCGTAACTCTTACTCTGGCCTAATAGCTAAGGTCTTAAACTTGTACTCTAGCCTACTGGTTAAGGTCTTAACTCTTACTCTGGCCTAATAGCTAAGGTCTTAGACTCGTACTCTGGCCTAATGGTTAAGGTCTTAACTAATACTCTGGCCTAATAGCTAAGGTCTTAGACTCGTACTCTGGCCTAATGGTTAAGGTCTTAACTCTTACTCTGGCCTAATATCTAAGGTCTTAGACTCGAAATATTGCCTACAGGTTAATCTCTTAACTCTTATTCTGGCCTAATAGCTAAGGTCTTAACTATTACTCTGGCCTAATAGCTAAGGTCTTAGACTCGTACTCTGGCCTAATGGTTAAGGTCTTAACTCTTACTCTGGCCTAATAGCTAAGGTCTTAACTCTTACTCTGGCCTAATAGCTAAGGTCTTAGACTCGTACTATGGCCTACAAGTTAAGGTATTAACTCTTACTCTGTCCTAATAGCTAAGGTCTTAACTTTTACTCAGGTCTAATAGCTAAGGTCTTTGACTCGTACTATGGCCTAATGGCTAAGGTCTTAACTCTTACTCTGGCCTAATAGCTAAGGTCTTAACTCTTACTCTGGCCTAATAGCTAAGGTCTTAGTCTCATACTCTGGCCTAATGGTTAAGGTCTTAACTCTTACTCTGGCCTAATAGCTAAGGTCTTAGACTCGTGCTCTGGCCTAATGGTTAAGGTCTTAACTGTTACTCTGCCCTACTGGTTAAGGTCTTAACTCTTACTCTGGCCTAATAGCTAGGGTCTTAGACTCGTACTCTGGCCTAATGGTTAAGGTCTTAACTCTTACTCTGGCCTACTGGTTAAGGTCCTAACTCTTACTCTGGCCTACTGGTTAAGGTCTTAACTCTTACTCTGGCCTAATAGCTAAGGTCTTAGACTCGTACTCTGGCTGATGATTAAGGTCTGAATTCTTACTCTGGCCTACTGGTTAAGGTCTTAACTCTTACTCTGGCCTGCTGGTTAAGGTCTTAAATCTTACTCTGGCCTAATAGCTAAGGTCTGAGACTAGTACTCTGGCCTACAGGTTAAGGTCTTAACTCTTACTCTGGCCTACTGGTTAAAGTCTTAACTCTTACTCTGGCCTAATAGCTAAGGTCTTAGACTTGTACTATGGCCTAATGGTTAAGGTCTTATCTCTTACTCTGGCCTAATAGCTAAGGTCTTAACTTTTACTCTGGCCTAATAGCTAAGGTCTTAGACTCGTACTCTGGCCTAATGGTTAAAGTCTTAACTCTTACTCTGTCCTAATAGCTAAGGTCTTAGACTCGTACACTGGCCTAATGGTTAAGGTCTTAACTAATACTCTGGCCTAATAGCTAAGGTCTTAGACTCGTACTCTGGCCTAATAGCTAAGGTCTTAACTCTTACTCTGGCCTAATAGCTAAGGTCTTAGACTCGTACTTTGGCCTAATGGTTAAGGTCTTAACTCTTACTCTGGCCTAATAGCTAAGGTCTTAGACTCATACTCTGGCCTAATAGTAAGGTCTTAGACTCGTACTATGGCCTAATGGTTAAGGTCTTATCTCTTACTCTGGCCTAATAGCTAAGGTCTTAACTTTTACTCTGGCCTAATAGCTAAGGTCTTAGACTCGTACTCTGGCCTAATGGTTAAGGTCTTAACTCTTACTCTGGCCTAATAGCTAAGGTCTTAGACTCGTACTCTGGCCTAATGGTTAAGGTCTTAACACTTACTCTGGCCTAAGAGCTAAGGTCTTAACTCTTACTCTGGCCTAAGAGCTAAGGTCTTAACTCTTACTCTGGCCTAATAGCTAAGGTCTTAGACTCGTACTCTGGCCTAATGGTTAAGGTCTTAACTCTTACTCTGGCCTAATAGCTAAGGTCTTAGACTCATACTCTGGCCTAATAGTAAGGTCTTAGACTCGTACTCTGGCCTACTGGTTAAGGTCTTAACTCTTACTCTGGCCTAATAGCTAAGGTCTTAACTCTTACCCTGGCCTAATAGCTAAGGTCTTAGACTCGTACTATGGCCTAATGGTTAAGGTCTTAACTCTTACTCTGGCCTACTGGTTAAGGTCTTAACTCTTACTCTGGCCTAATAGCTAGGGTCTTAGACTCGTACTCTGGCCTAATGGTTAAGGTCTTAACTCTTACTCTGGCCTACTGGTTAAGGTCCTAACTCTTACTCTGGCCTACTGGTTGAGGTCTTAACTCTTACACTGGTCTAATAGCTAAGGTCTTAGACTAGTACTCTGGCCTAATGGTTAAGGTCTTATCTCTTACTCTGGCCTACTGGTTAAGGTCCTAACTCTTACTCTGGCCTACTGGTTAAGGTCTTAACTCTTACTCTGGCCTAATAGCTAAGGTCTTAGACTCGTACTCTGGCTAATGATTAAGGTCTTAACTCTTACTCTGGCCTACTGGTTAAGGTCTTAACTCTTACTCTGGCCTGCTGGTTAAGGTCTTAAATCTTACTCTGGCCTAATAGCTAAGGTCTTAGACTAGTACTATGGCCTACAGGTTTAGGTATTAACTCTTACTCTGGCCTACTGGTTAAAGTCTTAACTCTTACTCTGGCCTAATAGCTAAGGTCTTAGACTCGTATTATGGCCTAATGGTTAAGGTCTTATCTCTTACTCTGGCCTAATAGCAAAGGTCTTAACTTTTACTCTGGCCTAATAGCTAAGGTCTTAGACTCGTACTCTGGCCTAATGGTTAAAGTCTTAACTCTTACTCTGGCCTAATAGCTAAGGTCTTAGACTCGTACTCTGGCCTAATGGTTAAGGTCTTAACTCTTACTCTGGCCTAATAGCTAAGGTCTTAGACTCGTACTGTGGCCTAATGGTTATGGTCTTAACTAATACTCTGGCCTAATAGCTAAGGTCTTAGACTCGTACTCTGGCCTAATGGTTAAGGTCTTAACTCTTACTCTGGCCTAATAGCTAAGGTCTGAGACTCGTACTCTGGCCTAATGGTTAAGGTCTTAACACTTACTCTGGCCTAAGAGCTAAGGTCTTAACTCTTACTCTGGCCTAAGAGCTAAGGTCTTAACTCTTACTCTGGCCTAATAGCTAAGGTCTTAGACTCGTACTCTGGCCTAATGGTTAAGGTCTTAACTCTTACTCTGGCCTAATAGCTAAGGTCTTAGACTCATACTCTGGCCTAATAGTAAGGTCTTAGACTCGTACTCTGGCCTACTGGTTAAGGTCTTAACTCTTACTCTGGCCTAATAGATAAGGTCTTAACTCATACTCTGGCCTTATAGTAAGGTCTTAGACTCGTACTCTGGCCTACTGGTTAAGGTCTTAACTCTTACTCTGGCCTAATAGCTAAGGTCTTAACTCTTACTCTGGCCTAATAGCTAAGGTCTTAGACTCGTAATATGGCCTAATGGTTAAGGTCTTAACTCTTACTCTGGCCTACTGGTTAAGGTCTTAACTCTTACTCTGGCCTAATAGCTAGGGTCTTAGACTCGTACTCTGGCCTAATGGTTAAGGTCTTAACTCTTACTCTGGCCTACTGGTTAAGGTCCTAACTCTTACTCTGGCCTACTGGTTAAGGTCTTAACTCTTACTCTGGCCTAATAGCTAAGGTCTTAGACTAGTACTCTGGCCTAATGGTTAAGGTCCTATCTCTTACTCTGGCCTACTGGTTAAGGTCCTAACTCTTACTCTGGCCTACTGGTTAAGGCCTTAACTCTTACTCTGGCCTAATAGCTAAGGTCTTAGATTCGTACTCTGGCCTAATGGTTAAGGTCTTAACTCTTACTCTGTTCTAATAGCTAAGGTCTTAACTCTTACTATGGCCTAATAGCTAAGGTCTTAACTTTTACTCTGGCCTAATAGCTAAGGTCTTAGACTCGTACTCTGGCCTAATGGTTAAGGTCTTAACTCTTACTCTGGCCTAATAGCTAAGGTCTTAGACTCGTACTCTGGCCTAATGGTTAAGGTCTTAACACTTACTCTGGCCTAAGAGCTAAGGTCTTAACTCTTACTCTGGCCTAAGAGCTAAGGTCTTAACTCTTACTCTGGCCTAATAGCTAAGGTCTTAGACTTGTACTCTGGCCTAATGGTTAAGGTCTTAACTCTTACTCTGGCCTAATAGCTAAGGTCTTAGACTCATACTCTGGCCTAATAGTAAGGTCTTAGACTCGTACTCTGGCCTACTGGTTAAGGTCTTAACTCTTACTCTGGCCTAATAGCTAAGATCTTAACTCTTACTCTGGCCTAATAGCTAAGGTATTAGACTCGTACTATGGCCTAATGGTTAAGGTCTTAACTCTTACTCTGGCCTACTGGTTAAGGTCTTAACTCTTACTCTGGCCTAATAGCTAGGGTCTTAGACTCGTACTCTGGCCTAATGGTTAAGGTCTTAACTCTTACTCTGGCCTACTGGTTAAGGTCCTAACTCTTACTCTGGCCTACTGGTTAAGGTCTTAACTCTTACTCTGGCCTAATAGCTAAGGTCTTAGACTAGTACTCTGGCCTAATGGTTAAGGTCCTATCTCTTACTCTGGCCTACTGGTTAAGGTCCTAACTCTTACTCTGGCCTACTGGTTAAGGCCTTAACTCTTACTCTGGCCTAATAGCTAAGGTCTTAGATTCGTACTCTGGCCTAATGGTTAAAGTCTTAACTCTTACTCTGGCCTAATAGCTAAGGTCTTAGACTCGTACTCTGGCCTAATGGTTAAGGTCTTAACTCTTACTCTGGCCTAATAGCTAAGGTCTTAGACTCGTACTGTGACCTAATGGTTATGGTCTTAACTAATACTCTGGCCTAATAGCTAAGGTCTTAGACTCGTACTCTGGCCTAATGGTTAAGGTCTTAGACTCGTACTATCGCCTACAGGTTAATCTCTTAACTCTTACTCTGGCCTAATAGCTAAGTTCTTAACTATTACTCTGGCCTAATAGCTAAGGTCTTAGACTCGTACTCTGGCCTACTGGTTAAGGTCGTAACTCTTACACTGGCCTAATAGCTAAGGTCTTAAACTTGTACTCTAGCCTACTGGTTAAGGTCTTAACTCTTACTCTGGCCTAATAGCTAAGGTCTTAGACTCGTACTCTGGCCTAATGGTTAAGGTCTTAACTAATACTCTGGCCTAATAGCTAAGGTCTTAGACTCGTACTCTGGCCTAATGGTTAAGGTCTTAACTCTTACTCTGGCCTAATAGCTAAGGTCTTAGACTCGAAATATTGCCTACAGGTTAATCTCTTAACTCTTATTCTGGCCTAATAACTAAGGTCTTAACTATTACTCTGGCCTAATAGCTAAGGTCTTAGACTCGTACTCTGGCCTAATGGTTAAGGTCTTAACTCTTACTCTGGCCTAATAGCTAAGGGCTTAACTCTTACTCTGGCCTAATAGCTAAGGTCTTAGACTCGTACTATGGCCTACAAGTTAAGGTCTTAACTCTTACTCTGGCCTAATAGCTAAGGTCTTAACTTTTACTCTGGTCTAATAGCTAAGGTCTTTGACTCGTACTATGGCCTAATGGCTAAGGTCTTAACTCTTACTCTGGCCTAATAGCTAAGGTCTTAACTCTTACTCTGGCATAATAGCTAAGGTCTTAGACTCATACTCTGGCCTAATGGTTAAGGTCTTAACTCTTACTCTGGCCTAATAGCTAAGGTCTTAGACTCGTGCTCTGGCCTAATGGTTAAGGTCTTAACTGTTACTCTGCCCTACTGGTTAAGGTCTTAACTCTTACTCTGGCCTAATAGCTAGGGTCTTAGACTCGTACTCTGGCCTAATGGTTAAGGTTTTAACTCTTACTCTGGCCTACTGGTTAAGGTCCTAACTCTTACTCTGGCCTACTGGTTAAGGTCTTAACTCTTACTCTGGCCTAATAGCTAAGGTCTTAGACTCGTACTCTGGCTGATGATTAAGGTCTTAACTCTTACTCTGGCCTACTGGTTAAGGTCTTAACTCTTACTCTGGCCTGCTGGTTAAGGTCTTAAATCTTACTCTGGCCTAATAGCTAAGGTCTGAGACTAGTACTATGGCCTACAGGTTAAGGTCTTAACTCTTACTCTGGCCTACTGGTTAAAGTCTTAACTCTTACTCTGGCCTAACAGCTAAGGTCTTAGACTCGTACTATGGCCTAATGGTTAAGGTCTTATCTCTTACTCTGGCCTAATAGCTAAGGTCTTAACTTTTACTCTGGCCTAATAGCTAAGGTCTTAGACTCGTACTCTGGCCTAATGGTTAAAGTCTTAACTCTTACTCTGTCCTAATAGCTAAGGTCTTAGACTCGTACTCTGGCCTAATGGTTAAGGTCTTAACTAATACTCTGGCCTAATAGCTAAGGTCTTAGACTCGTACTCTGGCCTAATAGCTAAGGTCTTAACTCTTACTCTGGCCTAATAGCTAAGGTCTTAGACTCGTACTCTGGCCTAATGGTTAAGGTCTTAACTCTTACTCTGGCCTAATAGCTAAGGTCTTAGACTCGTACTATCGCCTACAGGTTAATCTCTTTACTCTTACTCTGGCCTAATAGCTAAGGTCTTAACTATTACTCTGGCCTAATAGCTAAGGTCTTAGACTCGTACTCTGGCCTAATGGTTAAGGTCTTAACTCTTACTCTGGCCTAATAGCTAAGGTCTTAACTCTTACTCTGGCCTAATAGCTAAGGTCTTAGACTTGTACTCTGGCCTACTGGTTAAGGTCTTAACTCTTACTCTGGCCTAATAGCTAAGGTCTTAGACTCGTACTCTGGCCTAATTGTTAAGGTCTTAACTAATACTCTGGCCTAATAGCTAAGGTCTTAGACTCGTACTCTGGCCTAATAGCTAAGGTCTTAACTCTTACTCTGGCCTAATAGCTAAGGTCTTAGACTCGTACTCTGGCCTAATGGTTAAGGTCTTAACTCTTACTCTGGCCTAATAGCTAAGGTCTTAGACTCATACTCTGGCCTAATAGTAAGGTCTTAGACTCGTACTATGGCCTAATGGTTAAGGTCTTATCTCTTACTCTGGCCTAATAGCTAAGGTCTTAACTTTTATTCTGGCCTAATAGCTAAGGTCTTAGACTCGTACTCTGGCCTAATGGTTAAGGTCTTAACTCTTACTCTGGCCTAATAGCTAAGGTCTTAGACTCGTACTCTGGCCTAATGGTTAAGGTCTTAACACTTACTCTGGCCTAAGAGCTAAGGTCTTAACTCTTACTCTGGCCTAAGAGCTAAGGTCTTAACTCTTACTCTGGCCTAATAGCTAAGGTCTTAGACTCGTACTCTGGCCTAATGGTTAAGGTCTTAACTCTTACTCTGGCCTAATAGCTAAGGTCTTAGACTCATACTCTGGCCTAATAGTAAGGTCTTAGACTCGTACTCTGGCCTACTGGTTAAGGTCTTAACTCTTACTCTGGCCTAATAGCTAAGGTCTTAACTCTTACCCTGGCCTAATAGCTAAGGTCTTAGACTCGTACTATGGCCTAATGGTTAAGGTCTTAACTCTTACTCTGGCCTACTGGTTAAGGTCTTAACTCTTACTCTGGCCTAATAGCTAGGGTCTTAGACTCGTACTCTGGCCTAATGGTTAAGGTCTTAACTCTTACTCTGGCCTACTGGTTAAGGTCCTAACTCTTACTCTGGCCTACTGGTTAAGGTCTTAACTCTTACTCTGGCCTAATAGCTAAGGTCTTAGACTAGTACTCTGGCCTAATGGTTAAGGTCTTATCTCTTACTCTGGCCTACTGGTTAAGGTCCTAACTCTTACTCTGGCCTACTGGTTAAGGTCTTAACTCTTACTCTGGCCTAATAGCTAAGGTCTTAGACTCGTACTCTGGCTAATGATTAAGGTCTTAACTCTTACTCTGGCCTACTGGTTAAGGTCTTAACTCTTACTCTGGCCTGCTGGTTAAGGTCTTAAATCTTACTCTGGCCTAATAGCTAAGGTCTTAGACTAGTACTATGGCCTACAGGTTTAGGTATTAACTCTTACTCTGGCCTACTGGTTAAAGTCTTAACTCTTACTCTGGCCTAATAGCTAAGGTCTTAGACTCGTATTATGGCCTAATGGTTAAGGTCTTATCTCTAACTCTGGCCTAATAGCAAAGGTCTTAACTTTTACTCTGGCCTAATAGCTAAGGTCTTAGACTCGTACTCTGGCCTAATGGTTAAAGTCTTAACTCTTACTCTGGCCTAATAGCTAAGGTCTTAGACTCGTACTGTGGCCTAATGGTTATGGTCTTAACTAATACTCTGGCCTAATAGCTAAGGTCTTAGACTCGTACTCTGGCCTAATGGTTAAGGTCTTAGACTCGTACTATCGCCTACAGGTTAATCTCTTAACTCTTACTCTGGCCTAATAGCTAAGGTCTTAACTATTACTCTGGCCTAATAGCTAAGGTCTTAGACTCGTACTCTGGCCTAATGGTTAAGGTCTTAACTCTTACTCTGGCCTAATAGCTAAGGTCTTAACTCTTACTCTGGCCTAATAGCTAAGGTCTTAGACTCATACTCTGGCCTACTGGTTAAGGTCTTAACTCTTTCTCTGGCCTAATAGCTAAGGTCTTAGACTCGTACTCCGGCCTACTGGTTAAGGTCTTAACTCTTACTCTGTTCTAATAGCTAAGGTCTTAACTCTTACTATGGCCTAATAGCTAAGGTCTTAGACTCGTACTATGGCCTAATGGTTAAGGTCTTATCTCTTACTCTGGCCTAATAGCTAAGGTCTTAACTTTTACTCTGGCCTAATAGCTAAGGTCTTAGACTCGTACTCTGGCCTAATGGTTAAGGTCTTAACTCTTACTCTGGCCTAATAGCTAAGGTCTTAGATTCGTACTCTGGCCTAATGGTTAAGGTCTTAACACTTACTCTGGCCTAAGAGCTAAGGTCTTAACTCTTACTCTGGCCTAAGAGCTAAGGTCTTAACTCTTACTCTGGCCTAATAGCTAAGGTCTTAGACTCGTACTCTGGCCTAATGGTTAAGGTCTTAACTCTTACTCTGGCCTAATAGCTAAGGTCTTAGACTCATACTCTGGCCTAATAGTAAGGTCTTAGACTCGTACTCTGGCCTACTGGTTAAGGTCTTAACTCTTACTCTGGCCTAATAGATAAGGTCTTAACTCATACTCTGGCCTAATAGTAAGGTCTTAGACTCGTACTCTGGCCTACTGGTTAAGGTCTTAACTCTTACTCTGGCCTAATAGCTAAGGTCTTAACTCTTACTCTGGCCTAATAGCTAAGGTCTTAGACTCGTAATATGGCCTAATGGTTAAGGTCTTAACTCTTACTCTGGCCTACTGGTTAAGGTCTTAACTCTTACTCTGGCCTAATAGCTAGGGTCTTAGACTCGTACTCTGGCCTAATGGTTAAGGTCTTAACTCTTACTCTGGCCTACTGGTTAAGGTCCTAACTCTTACTCTGGCCTACTGGTTAAGGTCTTAACTCTTACTCTGGCCTAATAGCTAAGGTCTTAGACTAGTACTCTGGCCTAATGGTTAAGGTCCTATCTCTTACTCTGGCCTACTGGTTAAGGTCCTAACTCTTACTCTGGCCTACTGGTTAAGGCCTTAACTCTTACTCTGGCCTAATAGCTAAGGTCTTAGATTCGTACTCTGGCCTAATGGTTAAGGTCTTAACTCTTACTCTGTTCTAATAGCTAAGGTCTTAACTCTTACTATGGCCTAATAGCTAAGGTCTTAACTTTTACTCTGGCCTAATAGCTAAGGTCTTAGACTCGTACTCTGGCCTAATGGTTAAGGTCTTAACTCTTACTCTGGCCTAATAGCTAAGGTCTTAGACTCGTACTCTGGCCTAATGGTTAAGGTCTTAACACTTACTCTGGCCTAAGAGCTAAGGTCTTAACTCTTACTCTGGCCTAAGAGCTAAGGTCTTAACTCTTACTCTGGCCTAATAGCTAAGGTCTTAGACTTGTACTCTGGCCTAATGGTTAAGGTCTTAACTCTTACTCTGGCTTAACAGCTAAGGTCTTAGACTCATACTCTGGCCTAATGGTTATGGTCTTAACTAATACTCTGGCCTAATAGCTAAGGTCTTAGACTCGTACTCTGGCCTAATGGTTAAGGTCTTAACTCTTACTCTGGCCTAATAGCTAAGGTCTTAACTCTTACTCTGGCCTAATAGCTAAGGTCTTAGACTCATACTCTGGCCTACTGGTTAAGGTCTTAACTCTTTCTCTGGCCTAATAGCTAAGGTCTTAGACTCGTACTCCGGCCTACTGGTTAAGGTCTTAACTCTTACTCTGTTCTAATAGCTAAGGTCTTAACTCTTACTATGGCCTAATAGCTAAGGTCTTAGACTCGTACTATGGCCTAATGGTTAAGGTCTTATCTCTTACTCTGGCCTAATAGCTAAGGTCTTAACTTTTACTCTGGCCTAATAGCTAAGGTCTTAGACTCGTACTCTGGCCTAATGGTTAAGGTCTTAACTCTTACTCTGGCCTAATAGCTAAGGTCTTAGATTCGTACTCTGGCCTAATGGTTAAGGTCTTAACACTTACTCTGGCCTAAGAGCTAAGGTCTTAACTCTTACTCTGGCCTAAGAGCTAAGGTCTTAACTCTTACTCTGGCCTAATAGCTAAGGTCTTAGACTCGTACTCTGGCCTAATGGTTAAGGTCTTAACTCTTACTCTGGCCTAATAGCTAAGGTCTTAGACTCATACTCTGGCCTAATAGTAAGGTCTTAGACTCGTACTCTGGCCTACTGGTTAAGGTCTTAACTCTTACTCTGGCCTAATAGATAAGGTCTTAACTCATACTCTGGCCTAATAGTAAGGTCTTAGACTCGTACTCTGGCCTACTGGTTAAGGTCTTAACTCTTACTCTGGCCTAATAGCTAAGGTCTTAACTCTTACTCTGGCCTAATAGCTAAGGTCTTAGACTCGTAATATGGCCTAATGGTTAAGGTCTTAACTCTTACTCTGGCCTACTGGTTAAGGTCTTAACTCTTACTCTGGCCTAATAGCTAGGGTCTTAGACTCGTACTCTGGCCTAATGGTTAAGGTCTTAACTCTTACTCTGGCCTACTGGTTAAGGTCCTAACTCTTACTCTGGCCTACTGGTTAAGGTCTTAACTCTTACTCTGGCCTAATAGCTAAGGTCTTAGACTAGTACTCTGGCCTAATGGTTAAGGTCCTATCTCTTACTCTGGCCTACTGGTTAAGGTCCTAACTCTTACTCTGGCCTACTGGTTAAGGCCTTAACTCTTACTCTGGCCTAATAGCTAAGGTCTTAGATTCGTACTCTGGCCTAATGGTTAAGGTCTTAACTCTTACTCTGTTCTAATAGCTAAGGTCTTAACTCTTACTATGGCCTAATAGCTAAGGTCTTAACTTTTACTCTGGCCTAATAGCTAAGGTCTTAGACTCGTACTCTGGCCTAATGGTTAAGGTCTTAACTCTTACTCTGGCCTAATAGCTAAGGTCTTAGACTCGTACTCTGGCCTAATGGTTAAGGTCTTAACACTTACTCTGGCCTAAGAGCTAAGGTCTTAACTCTTACTCTGGCCTAAGAGCTAAGGTCTTAACTCTTACTCTGGCCTAATAGCTAAGGTCTTAGACTTGTACTCTGGCCTAATGGTTAAGGTCTTAACTCTTACTCTGGCCTAATAGCTAAGGTCTTAGACTCATACTCTGGCCTAATAGTAAGGTCTTAGACTCGTACTCTGGCCTACTGGTTAAGGTCTTAACTCTTACTCTGGCCTAATAGCTAAGGTCTTAACTCTTACTCTGGCCTAATAGCTAAGGTCTTAGACTCGTACTATGGCCTAATGGTTAAGGTCTTAACTCTTACTCTGGCCTACTGGTTAAGGTCTTAACTCTTACTCTGGCCTAATAGCTAGGGTCTTAGACTCGTACTCTGGCCTAATGGTTAAGGTCTTAACTCTTACTCTGGCCTACTGGTTAAGGTCCTAACTCTTACTCTGGCCTACTGGTTAAGGTCTTAACTCTTACTCTGGCCTAATAGCTAAGGTCTTAGACTAGTACTCTGGCCTAATGGTTAAGGTCCTATCTCTTACTCTGGCCTACTGGTTAAGGTCCTAACTCTTACTCTGGCCTACTGGTTAAGGCCTTAACTCTTACTCTGGCCTAATAGCTAAGGTCTTAGATTCGTACTCTGGCCTAATGGTTAAAGTCTTAACTCTTACTCTGGCCTAATAGCTAAGGTCTTAGACTCGTACTCTGGCCTAATGGTTAAGGTCTTAACTCTTACTCTGGCCTAATAGCTAAGGTCTTAGACTCGTACTGAGACCTAATGGTTATGGTCTTAACTAATACTCTGGCCTAATAGCTAAGGTCTTAGACTCGTACTCTGGCCTAATGGTTAAGGTCTTAGACTCGTACTATCGCCTACAGGTTAATCTCTTAACTCTTACTCTGGCCTAATAGCTAAGTTCTTAACTATTACTCTGGCCTAATAGCTAAGGTCTTAGACTCGTACTCTGGCCTACTGGTTAAGGTCGTAACTCTTACTCTGGCCTAATAGCTAAGGTCTTAAACTTGTACTCTAGCCTACTGGTTAAGGTCTTAACTCTTACTCTGGCCTAATAGCTAAGGTCTTAGACTCGTACTCTGGCCTAATGGTTAAGGTCTTAACTAATACTCTGGCCTAATAGCTAAGGTCTTAGACTCGTACTCTGGCCTAATGGTTAAGGTCTTAACTCTTATTCTGGCCTAATAACTAAGGTCTTAACTATTACTCTGGCCTAATAGCTAAGGTCTTAGACTCGTACTCTGGCCTAATGGTTAAGGTCTTAACTCTTACTCTGGCCTAATAGCTAAGGGCTTAACTCTTACTCTGGCCTAATAGCTAAGGTCTTAGACTCGTACTAAGGCCTACAAGTTAAGGTCTTAACTCTTACTCTGGCCTAATAGCTAAGGTCTTAACTTTTACTCTGGTCTAATAGCTAAGGTCTTTGACTCGTACTATGGCCTAATGGCTAAGGTCTTAACTCTTACTCTGGCCTAATAGCTAAGGTCTTAACTCTTACTCTGGCATAATAGCTAAGGTCTTAGACTCATACTCTGGCCTAATGGTTAAGGTCTTAACTCTTACTCTGGCCTAATAGCTAAGGTCTTAGACTCGTGCTCTGGCCTAATGGTTAAGGTCTTAACTGTTACTCTGCCCTACTGGTTAAGGTCTTAACTCTTACTCTGGCCTAATAGCTAGGGTCTTAGACTCGTACTCTGGCCTAATGGTTAAGGTTTTAACTCTTACTCTGGCCTACTGGTTAAGGTCCTAACTCTTACTCTGGCCTACTGGTTAAGGTCTTAACTCTTACTCTGGCCTAATAGCTAAGGTCTTAGACTCGTACTCTGGCTGATGATTAAGGTCTTAACTCTTACTCTGGCCTACTGGTTAAGGTCTTAACTCTTACTCTGGCCTGCTGGTTAAGGTCTTAAATCTTACTCTGGCCTAATAGCTAAGGTCTGAGACTAGTACTATGGCCTACAGGTTAAGGTCTTAACTCTTACTCTGGCCTACTGGTTAAAGTCTTAACTCTTACTCTGGCCTAATAGCTAAGGTCTTAGACTCGTACTATGGCCTAATGGTTAAGGTCTTATCTCTTACTCTGGCCTAATAGCTAAGGTCTTAACTTTTACTCTGGCCTAATAGCTAAGGTCTTAGACTCGTACTCTGGCCTAATGGTTAAAGTCTTAACTCTTACTCTGTCCTAATAGCTAAGGTCTTAGACTCGTACTCTGGCCTAATGGTTAAGGTCTTAACTAATACTCTGGCCTAATAGCTAAGGTCTTAGACTCGTACTCTGGCCTAATAGCTAAGGTCTTAACTCTTACTCTGGCCTAATAGCTAAGGTCTTAGACTCGTACTCTGGCCTAATGGTTAAGGTCTTAACTCTTACTCTGGCCTAATAGCTAAGGTCTTAGACTCGTACTATCGCCTACAGGTTAATCTCTTTACTCTTACTCTGGCCTAATAGCTAAGGTCTTAACTATTACTCTGGCCTAATAGCTAAGGTGTTAGACTCGTACTCTGGCCTAATGGTTAAGGTCTTAACTCTTACTCTGGCCTAATAGCTAAGGTCTTAACTCTTACTCTGGCCTAATAGCTAAGGTCTTAGACTCGTACTATGGCCTACAGGTTAATGTCTTAACTCTTACTCTGGCCTACTGGTTTAAGTCTTAACTCTTACTCTGGCCTAATAGCTAAGGTCTTAGACTCATACTCTGGCCTAATGGTTATGGTCTTAACTAATACTCTGGCCTAATAGCTAAGGTCTTAGACTTGTACTCTGGCATAATGGTTAAGGTCTTAACTCTTACTCTGGCCTAATAGCTAAGGTCTTAGACTCGTACTATCGCCTACAGGTTAATCTCTTTACTCTTACTCTGGCCTAATAGCTAAGGTCTTAACTATTACTCTGGCCTAATAGCTAAGGTCTTAGACTCGTACTCTGGCCTAATGGTTAAGGTCTTAACTCTTACTCTGGCCTAATAGCTAAGGTCTTAACTCTTACTCTGGCCTAATAGCTAAGGTCTTAGACTTGTACTCTGGCCTACTGGTTAAGGTCTTAACTCTTACTCTGGCCTAATAGCTAAGGTCTTAGACTCGTACTCTGGCCTAATTGTTAAGGTCTTAACTAATACTCTGGCCTAATAGCTAAGGTCTTAGACTCGTACTCTGGCCTAATGGTTAAGGTCTTAACTCTTACTCTGGCCTAATAGCTAAGGTCTTAGACTCGTAATATCGCCTACAGGTTAATCTCTTAACTCTTACTCTGGCCTAATAGCTAAGGTCTTAACTATTACTCTGGCCTAATAGCTAAGGTCTTAGACTCGTACTCTGGCCTAATGGTTAAGGTCTTAACTCTTACTCTTGCCTAATAGCTAAGGTCTTAGACTCATACTCTGGCCTAATGGTTAAGGTCTTAACTCTTACTCTGGCCTAATAGCTAAGGTCTTAGACTTGTGCTCTGGCCTAATGGTTAAGGTCTTAACTCTTACTCTGCCCTACTGGTTAAGGTCTTAACTCTTACTCTGGCCTAATAGCTAAGGTCTTAGACTCGTACTCTGGCCTAATGGTTAAGGTCTTAACTCTTACTCTGGCCTAATAGCTAAGGTCTTAGAATCGTACTCCGGCCTAAAGGTTAAGGTCTTAACTCATACTCTGGCCTAATAGCTAAGGTCTTAACTCTTACTCTGGCCTAATAGCTAAGGTCTTAGACTTGTACTCTGGCCTAATGGTTAAGGTCTTAACTCTTACTCTGGCCTAATAGCTAAGGTCTTAACACTTACTCTGGCCTAATAGCTCTGGTCTTTGACGCGTACTCTTGCCTAATGGTTAAGGTCTTAACTCTTACTCTGGCCTAATAGCTAAGGTCTTAGACTTGTACTCTGGCCTAATGGTTAAGGTCTTAACTCTTACTCTGGCCTAATAGCTAAGGTCTTAGACTCATACTCTGGCCTAATGGTTATGGTCTTAACTAATACTCTGGCCTAATAGCTAAGGTCTTAGACTCGTACTCTGGCCTAATGGTAAGGTCTTAACTCTTACTCTGGCCTAATAGCTAAGGTCTTAGACTCGTACTATCGCCTACAGGTTAATCTCTTTACTCTTACTCTGGCCTAATAGCTAAGGTATTAACTATTACTCTGGCCTAATAGCTAAGGTCTTAGACTCATACTCTGGCCTAATGGTTATGGTCTTAACTAATACTCTGGCCTAATAGCTAAGGTCTTAGACTCGTACTCTGGCCTAATGGTAAGGTCTTAACTCTTACTCTGGCCTAATAGCTAAGGTCTTAGACTCGTACTATCGCCTACAGGTTAATCTCTTTACTCTTACTCTGGCCTAATAGCTAAGGTATTAACTATTACTCTGGCCTAATAGCTAAGGTCTTAAACTCGTACTCTGGCCTACTGGTTAAGGTCGTAACTCTTACTCTGGCCTAATAGATAAGGTCTTAAACTCGTACTCTGGCCTAATAGCTAAGGTCTTAGATTTGTACTCTGGCCTACTGGTTAAGGTCTTAACTCTTACTCTGGCCTAATAGCTAATGTCTTAGACTCGTACTCTGGCCTAATGGTTAAGGTCTTAACTAATACTCTGGCCTAATAGCTAAGGTCTTAGACTCGTACTCTGGCCTAATGGTTAAGGTCTTAACTCTTACTCTGGCCTAATAGCTAAGGTCTTAGACTCGTAATATCGCCTACAGGTTAATCTCTTAACTCTTACTCTGGCCTAATAGCTAAGGTCTTAACTATTACTCTGGCCTAATAGCTATGGTCTTAGACTCGTACTCTGGCCTAATGGTTAAGGTCTTAACTCTTACTCTGGCCTAATAGCTAAGGTCTTAGACTCATACTCTGGCCTAATGGTTAAGGTCTTAACTCTTACTCTGGCCTAATAGCTAAGATCTTAGACTCGTGCTCTGGCCTAATGGTTAAGGTCTTAACTCTTACTCTGCCCTACTGGTTAAGGTCTTAACTCTTACTCTGGCCTAATAGCTAAGGTCTTAGACTCGTACTCTGGCCTAATGAATAAGGTCTTAACTCTTACTCTGGCCTAATAGCTAAGGTCTTAGAATCGTACTCTGGCCTAAAGGTTAAGGTCTTAACTCTTACTCTGGCCTAAGAGCTAAGGTCTTAACACTTACTCTGGCCTAAGAGCTAAGGTCTTAACTCTTACTCTGGCCTAAGAGCTAAGGTCTTAACTCTTACTCTGGCCTAATAGCTAAGGTCTTAGACTCGTACTCTGGCCTAATGGTTAAGGTCTTAACTATTACTCTGGCCTAATAGCTAAGGTCTTAGACTCATACTCTGGCCTAATAGTAAGGTCTTAGACTCGTACTCTGGCCTACTGGTTAAGGTCTTAACTCTTACTCTGGCCTAATAGCTAAGGTCTTAACTCTTACTCTGGCCTAATAGCTAATGTCTAAGACTCGTACTATGGCCTAATGGTTAAGGTCTTAACTCTTACTCTGGCCTACTGGTTAAGGTCTTAACTCTTACTCTGGCCTAATAGCTAGGGTCTTAGACTCGTACTCTGGCCTAATGGTTAAGGTCTTAACTCTTACTCTGGCCTACTGGTTAAGGTCCTAACTCTTACTCTGGCCTACTAGTTAAGGTCTTAACTCTTACTCTGGCCTAATAGCTAAGGTCTTCGACTCGTACTCTGGCTGATGATCAAGGTCTTAACTCTTACTCTGGCCTACTGGTTAAGGTCTTAACTCTTACTCTGGCCTGCTGGTTAAGATCTTAAATCTTACTCTGGCCTAATAGCTAAGGTCTGAGACTAGTACTATGGCCTACAGGTTAAGGTCTTAACTCTTACTCTGGCCTACTGGTTAAAGTCTTAACTCTTACTCTGGCCTAATAGCTAAGGTCTTAGACTCGTACTATGGCCTAATGGTTAAGGTCTTATCACTTACTCTGGCCTAATAGCTAAGGTCTTAACTTTTACAATGGCCTTATAGCTAAGGTCTTAGACTCGTACTCTGGCCTAATGGTTAAGGTCTTAACTAATACTCTGGCCTAATAGCTAAGGTCTTAGACTCGTACTCTGGCCTAATAGCTAAGGTCTTAACTCATACTCTGGCCTAATAGCTAAGGTCTTAGACTCGTACTCTGGCCTAATGGTTAAGGTCTTAACTCTTACTCTGGCCTAATAGCTAAGGTCTTAGACTCGTACTATCGCCTACAGGTTAATCTCTTTATTCTTACTCTGGCCTAATAGCTAAGGTCTTAACTATTACTCTGGCCTAATAGCTAAGGTCTTAGACTCGTACTCTGGCCTAATGGTTAAGGTCTTAACTCTTACTCTGGCCTAATAGCTAAGGTCTTAACTCTTACTCTGGCCTACTAGCTAAGGTCTTAGACTCGTACAATGGCCTACAGGTTAAGGTCTTAACTCTTACTCTGGCCTACTGGTTTAAGTCTTAACTCTTACTCTGGCCTAATGGCTAAGGTCTTAGACTCATACTCTGGCCTAATGGTTATGGTCTTAACTAATACTCTGGCCTAATAGCTAAGGTCTTAGACTCGTACTCTGGCCTAATGGTTAAGGTCTTAACTCTTACTCTGGCCTAATAGCTAAGGTCTTAGACTCGTACTATCGCCTACAGGTTAATCTCTTTACTCTTACTCTGGCCTAATAGCTAAGGTCTTAACTATTACTCTGGCATAATTGCTAAGGTCTAAGACTCGTACTCTGGCCTAATGGTTAAGGTCTTAACTCTTACTCTGGCCTAATAGCTAAGGTCTTAACTCTTACTCTGGCCTAATAGCTAAGGTCTTAGACTCGAACTATGGCCTACAGGTTAAGGTCTTAACTCTTACTCTGGCCTACTGGTTTAAGTCTTAACTCTTACTCTGGCCTAATAGCTAAGGTCTTAGACTCGTACTATGGCCTAATGGTTAAGGTCTTAACTCTTACTCTGGCCTAATAGCTAAGGTCTTAACTTTTAGTCTGGCCTAATAGCTAAGGTCCTAGACTCATACTCTGGCCTAATGGTTAAGGTCTTAACTCTTACTCTCGCCTAATAGCTAAGGTCTTAGACTCGTACTATGGCCTAGAGGTTAAGGTCTTAACTCTTAGTCTGGCCTAATGGTTAAGGTCTTAACTCTTACTCTGGCCTAATAGCTAAGGTCTTAGACTCGTACTCTGGCCTAAGAGCTAAGGTCTTAACTCTTACTCTGGCCTAAGAGCTAAGGTCTTAACTCTTACTCTGGCCTAATAGCTAAGGTCTTAGACTCGTACTCTGGCCTAATGGTTAAGGTCTTAACTCTTACTCTGGCCTAATAGCTAAGGTCTTAGACTCATACTCTGGCCTAATAGTAAGGTCTTAGACTCGTACTCTGGCCTACTGGTTAAGGTCTTAACTCTTACTCTGGCCTAATAGCTAAGGTCTTAACTCTTACTCTGGCCTAATAGCTAAGGTCTAAGACTCGTACTATGGCCTAATGGTTAAGGTCTTAACTCTTACTCTGGCCTACTGGTTAAGGTCTTAACTCTTACTCTGGCCTAATAGCTAGGGTCTTAGACTCGTACTCTGGCCTAATGGTTAAGGTCTTAACTCTTACTCTGGCTTACTGGTTAAGGTCCTAACTCTTACTCTGGCCTACTGGTTAAGGTCTTAACTCTTACTCTGGCCTAATAGCTAAGGTCTTCGACTCGTACTCTGGCTGATGATCAAGGTCTTAACTCTTACTCTGGCCTACTGGTTAAGGTCTTAACTCTTACTCTGGCCTGCTGGTTAAGATCTTAAATCTTACTCTGGCCTAATAGCTAAGGTCTGAGACTAGTACTATGGCCTACAGGTTAAGGTCTTAACTCTTACTCTGGCCTACTGGTTAAAGTCTTAACTCTTACTCTGGCCTAATAGCTAAGGTCTTAGACTCGTACTATGGCCTAATGGTTAAGGTCTTATCTCTTACTCTGGCCTAATAGCTAAGGTCTTAACTTTTACTCTGGCCTAATAGCTAAGGTCTTAGACTCGTACTCTGGCCTAATGGTTAAGGTCTTAACTAATACTCTGGCCTAATAGCTAAGGTCTTAGACTCGTACTCTGGCCTAATAGCTAAGGTCTTAACTCATACTCTGGCCTAATAGCTAAGGTCTTAGACTCGTACTCTGGCCTAATGGTTAAGGTCTTAACTCTTACTCTGGCCTAATAGCTAAGGTCTTAGACTCGTACTATCGCCTACAGGTTAATCTCTTTACTCTTACTCTGGCCTAATAGCTAAGGTCTTAACTATTACTCTGGCCTAATAGCTAAGGTCTTAGACTCGTACTCTGGCCTAATGGTTAAGGTCTTAACTCTTACTCTGGCCTAATAGCTAAGGTCTTAACTCTTACTCTGGCCTAATAGCTAAGGTCTTAGACTCGTACAATGGCCTACAGGTTAAGGTCTTAACTCTTACTCTGGCCTACTGGTTTAAGTCTTAACTCTTACTCTGGCCTAATGGCTAAGGTCTTAGACTCATACTCTGGCCTAATGGTTATGGTCTTAACTAATACTCTGGCCTAATAGCTAAGGTCTTAGACTCGTACTCTGGCCTAATGGTTAAGGTTTTAACTCTTACTCTGGCCTAATAGCTAAGGTCTTAGACTCGTACTATCGCCTACAGGTTAATCTCTTTACTCTTACTCTGGCCTAATAGCTAAGGTCTTAACTATTACTCTGGCATAATTGCTAAGGTCTAAGACTCGTACTCTGGCCTAATGGTTAAGGTCTTAACTCTTACTCTGGCCTAATAGCTAAGGTCTTAACTCTTACTCTGGCCTAATAGCTAAGGTCTTGGACTCCTACTATGGCCTACAGGTTAAGGTCTTAACTCTTACTCTGGCCTACTGGTTTAAGTCTTAACTCTTACTCTGGCCTAATAGCTAAGGTCTTAGACTCGTACTATGGCCTAATGGTTAAGGTCTTAACTCTTACTCTGGCCTAATAGCTAAGGTCTTAACTTTTAGTCTGGCCTAATAGCTAAGGTCCTAGACTCATACTCTGGCCTAATGGTTAAGGTCTTAACTCTTACTCTCGCCTAATAGCTAAGGTCTTAGACTCGTACTATGGCCTACAGGTTAAGGTCTTAACTCTTAGTCTGGCCTAATGGTTAAGGTCTTAACTCTTACTCTGGCCTAATAGCTAAGGTCTTAGACTCGTACTCTGGCCTAATAGCTAAGGTCTTAGACTCGTACTCTGGCCTACTGGTTAAGGTCGTAACACTTACTCTGGCCTAATAGCTAAGGTCTTAAACTCGTACTCTGGCCTAATAGCTAAGGTCTTAGACTTGTACTCTGGCCTACTGGTTAGGGTCTTAACTCTTACTCTGGCCTAATAGCTAAGGTCTTAGACTCGTACACTGGCCTAATGGTTAAGGTCTTAACTAATACTCTGGCCTAATAGCTAAGGTCTTAGACTCGTACTCTGGCCTAATGGTTAAGGTCTTTACTCTTACTCTGGCCTAATAGCTAAGGTCTTAGACTCGTAATATCGCCTACAGGTTAATCTCTTAACTCTTACTTTGGCCTAATAGCTAAGGTCTTAACTATTACTCTGGCCTAATAGCTAAGGTCTTAGACTCGTACTCTGGCCTAATGGTTAAGGTCTTAACTCTTACTCTGGCCTAATAGCTAAGGTCTTAGACTCATACTCTGGCCTAATGGTTAAGGTCTTAACTCTTACTCTGGCCTAATAGCTAAGGTCTTAGACTCGTGCTCTGGCCTAATGGTTAAGGTCTTTACTCTTACTCTGCCCTTCTGGTTAAGGTCTTAACTCTTACTCTGGCCTAATAGCTAAGGTCTTAGACTCGTACTCTGGCCTAATGGTTAAGGTCTTAACTCTTACTCTGACCTAATAGCTAAGGTCTTAACTCTTACTCTGGCCTAATAGCTAAGGTCTTAGACTTGTACTCTGGCCTAATGGTTAAGGTCTTAACTCTTACTCTGGCCTAATAGCTAAGGTCTTAACACTTACTCTGGCCTAATAGCTAAGGTCTTTGATGCGTACTCTTGCCTAATGGTTAAGGTCTTAACTCTTACTCTGGCCTAATAGCTAAGGTCTTAGACTTGTACTCTGGCCTAATGTTTAAGGTCTTAACTCTTACTCTGGCTTAATAGCTAAGGTCTTAGACTCATACTCTGGCATAATGGTTATGGTCTTAACTAATACTCTGGCCTAATAGCTAAGGTCTTAGACTTGTACTCTGGCCTAATGGTTAAGGTCTTAACTCTTACTCTGGCCTAATAGCTAAGGTCTTAACTCTTACTCTGGCCTAATAGCTAAGGTCTAAGACTCGTACTCTGGCCTAATGGTTAAGGTCTTAACTCTTACTCTGGCCTAATAGCTAAGGTCTTAACTCTTACTCTGGCCTAATAGCTAAGGTCTTAGACTCGTACTATGGCCTACAGGTTAAGGTCTTAACTCTTACTCTGGCCTACTGGTTTAAGTCTTAACTCTTACTCTGGCCTAATAGGTAAGGTCTTAGACTCATACTCTGGCCTAATGGTTATGGTCTTAACTAATACTCTGGCCTAATAGCTAAGGTCTTAGACTCGTACTCTGGCCTAATGGTTAAGGTCTTAACTCTTACTCTGGCCTAATAGCTAAGGTCTTAGACTCGTACTATCGCCTACAGGTTAATCTCTTTACTCTTACTCTGGCCTAATAGCTAAGGTCTTAACTATTACTCTGGCCTAATAGCTAAGGTCTTAGACTCGTACTCTGGCCTAATGGTTAAGGTCTTAACTCTTACTCTGGCCTAATAGCTAAGGTCTTAACTCTAACTCTGGCCTAATAGCTAAGGTCTTAGACTCGTACTATGGCCTACAGGTTAAGGTCTTAACTCTTAGTCTGGCCTAATGGTTAAGGTCTTAACTCTTACTCTGGCCTAATAGCTAAGGTCTTAGACTCGTACTCTGGCCTACTGGTTAAGGTCGTAACTCTTACTCTGGCCTAATAGCTAAGGTCTTAAACTCGTACTCTGGCCTAATAGCTAAGGTCTTAGACTTGTACTCTGGCCTACTGGTTAAGGTCTTAACTCTTACTCTGGCCTAATAGCTAAGGTCTTAGACTCGTACTCTGGCCTAATTGTTAAGGTCTTAACTAATACTCTGGCCTAATAGCTAAGGTCTTAGACTCGTACTCTGGCCTAATGGTTAAGGTCTTAACTCTTACTCTGGCCTAATAGCTAAGGTCTTAGACTCGTAATATCGCCTACAGGTTAATCTCTTAACTCTTACTCTGGCCTAATAGCTAAGGTCTTAACTATTACTCTGGCCTAATAGCTAAGGTCTTAGACTCGTACTCTGGCCTAATGGTTAAGGTCTTAACTCTTACTCTTGCCTAATAGCTAAGGTCTTAGACTCATACTCTGGCCTAATGGTTAAGGTCTTAACTCTTACTCTGGCCTAATAGCTAAGGTCTTAGACTCGTGCTCTGGCCTAATGGTTAAGGTCTTAACTCTTACTCTGCCCTACTGGTTAAGGTCTTAACTCTTACTCTGGCCTTATAGCTAAGGTCTTAGACTCGTACCATGGCCTAATGGTTAAGGTCTTAACTCTTACTCTGGCCTAATAGCTAAGGTCTTAACTCTTACTCTGGCCTAATAGCTAAGGTCTTAGACTTGTACTCTGGCCTAATGGTTAAGGTCTTAACTCTTACTCTGGCCTAATAGCTAAGGTCTTAACACTTACTCTGGCCTAATAGCTATGGTCTTTGATGCGTACTCTTGCCTAATGGTTAAGGTCTTAACTCTTACTCTGGCCTAATAGCTAAGGTCTTAGACTTGTACTCTGGCCTAATGGTTAAGGTCTTAACTCTTACTCTGGCCTAATAGCTAAGGTCTTAGACTCATACTCTTGCCTAATGGTTATGGTCTTAACTAAGACTCTGGCCTAATAGCTAAGGTCTTAGACTCGTACTCTGGCCTAATGGTAAGGTCTTAACTCTTACTCTGGCCTAATAGCTAAGGTCTTAGACTCGTACTATCGCCTACAGGTTAATCTCTTTACTCTTACTCTGGCCTAATAGCTAAGGTCTTAACTATTACTCTGGCCTAATAGCTAAGGTCTTAGACTCGTACTATGGCCTAATGGTTAAGGTCTTAACTCTTACTCTGGCCTAATAGCTAAGGTCTTAACTCTTACTCTGGCCTAATAGCTAAGGTCTTAGACTCGTACTCTGGCCTAATGGTTAAGGTCTTAACTCTTACTCTGGCCTAATAGCTAAGGTCTTAACTATTACTCTGGCCTAATAGCTAAGGTCTTAGACTCGTACTATGGCCTAATGGTTAAGGTCTTAACTCTTACTCTGGCCTAATAGCTAAGGTCTTAACTCTTACTCTGGCCTAATAGCTAAGGTCTTAGACTCGTACTCTGGCCTAATGGTTAAAGTCTTAACTCTTACTCTGTCCTAATAGCTAAGGTCTTAGACTCGTACTCTGGCCTAATGGTTAAGGTCTTAACTAATACTCTGGCCTAATAGCTAAGGTCTTAGACTCGTACTCTGGCCTAAAGGTTAAGGTCTTAACTCTTACTCTGGCCTAATAGATAAGGTCTTAACTCTTACTCTTGCCTAATAGCTAAGGTCTTAGACTTGTACTCTGGCCTAATGGTTAAGGTCTTAACTCTTACTCTGGCCTAATAGCTAAGGTCTTAACACTTACTCTGGCCTAATAGCTAAGGTCTTTGATGCGTACTCTTGCCTAATGGTTAAGGTCTTAACTCTTACTCTGGCCTAATAGCTAAGGTCTTAGACTTGTACTCTGGCCTAATGGTTAAGGTCTTAACTCTTACTCTGGCTTAATAGCTAAGGTCTTAGACTCATACTCTGGCCTAATGGTTATGGTCTTAACTAATACTCTGGCCTAATAGCTAAGGTCTTAGACTTGTACTCTGGCCTAATGGTTAAGGTCTTAACTCTTACTCTGGCCTAATAGCTAAGGTCTTAACTCTTACTCTGGCCTAATAGCTAAGGTCTTAGACTCATACTCTGGCCTAATGGTTAAGGTCTTAACTCTTACTCTGGCCTAATAGCTAAGGTCTTAACACTTACTCTGGCCTAATAGCTATGGTCTTTGACGCGTACTCTTGCCTAATGGTTAAGGTCTTAACTCTTACTCTGGCCTAATAGCTAAGGTCTTAGACTTGTACTCTGGCCTAATGGTTAAGGTCTTAACTCTTAGTCTGGCCTAATAGCTAAGGTCTTAGACTCATACTCTGGCCTAATGGTTATGGTCTTAACTAATACTCTGGCCTAATAGCTAAGGTCTTAGACTCGTACTCTGGCCTAATGGTAAGGTCTTAACTCTTACTCTGGCCTAATAGCTAAGGTCTTAGACTCGTACTATCGCCTACAGGTTAATCTCTTTACTCTTACTCTGGCCTAATAGCTAAGGTCTTAACTATTACTCTGGCCTAATAGCTAAGGTCTTAGACTCGTACTATGGCCTAATGGTTAAGGTCTTAACTCTTACTCTGGCCTAATAGCTAAGGTCTTAACTCTTACTCTGGCCTAATAGCTAAGGTCTTAGACTCGTACTCTGGCCTAATGGTTAAGGTCTTAACTCTTACTCTGGCCTAATAGCTAAGGTCTTAACTATTACTCTGGCCTAATAGCTAAGGTCTTAGACTCGTACTATGGCCTAATGGTTAAGGTCTTAACTCTTACTCTGGCCTAATAGCTAAGGTCTTAACTCTTACTCTGGCCTAATAGCTAAGGTCTTAGACTCGTACTCTGGCCTAATGGTTAAAGTCTTAACTCTTACTCTGTCCTAATAGCTAAGGTCTTAGACTCGTACTCTGGCCTAATGGTTAAGGTCTTAACTAATACTCTGGCCTAATAGCTAAGGTCTTAGACTCGTACTCTGGCCTAAATGTTAAGGTCTTAACTCTTACTCTGGCCTAATAGATAAGGTCTTAACTCTTACTCTGGCCTAATAGCTAAGGTCTTAGACTTGTACTCTGGCCTAATGGTTAAGGTCTTAACTCTTACTCTGGCCTAATAGCTAAGGTCTTAACACTTACTCTGGCCTAATAGCTAAGGTCTTTGATGCGTACTCTTGCCTAATGGTTAAGGTCTTAACTCTTACTCTGGCCTAATAGCTAAGGTCTTAGACTTGTACTCTGGCCTAATGGTTAAGGTCTTAACTCTTACTCTGGCTTAATAGCTAAGGTCTTAGACTCATACTCTGGCCTAATGGTTATGGTCTTAACTAATACTCTGGCCTAATAGCTAAGGTCTTAGACTTGTACTCTGGCCTAATGGTTAAGGTCTTAACTCTTACTCTGGCCTAATAGCTAAGGTCTTAACTCTTACTCTGGCCTAATAGCTAAGCTCTTAGACTCGTACTCTGGCCTAATGGTTAAGGTCTTAACTCTTACTCTGGCCTAATAGCTAAGGTCTTAACTCTTACTCTGGCCTAATAGCTAAGGTCTTAGACTCGTACTCTGGCCTAATGGTTAAAGTCTTAACTCTTACTCTGTCCTAATAGCTAAGGTCTTAGACTCGTACTCTGGCCTAATGGTTAAGGTCTTAAGTAATACTCTGGCCTAATAGCTAAGGTCTTAGACTCGTACTCTGGCCTAATAGCTAAGGTCTTAGACTCGTACTCTGGCCTAATGGTTAAGGTCTTAACTCTTACTCTGGCCTAATAGCTAAGGTCTTAGACTCGTACTATCGCCTACAGGTTAATCTCTTTACTCTTACTCTGGCCTAATAGCTAAGGTCTTAACTATTACTCTGGCCTAATAGCTAAGGTCTTAGACTCGTACTCTGGCCTAATGGTTAAGGTATTAACTCTTAATCTGGCCTAATAGCTAAGGTCTTAACTCTTACTCTGGCCTAATAGCTAAGGTCTTAGACTCGTACTATGGCCTACAGGTTAAGGTCTTAACTCTTACTCTGGCCTACTGGTTTAAGTCTTAACTCTTACTCTGGCCTAATGGCTAAGGTCTTAGACTCATACTCTGGCCTAATGGTTATGGTCTTAACTAATACTCTGGCCTAATAGATAAGGTCTTAGACTCGTACTCTGGCCTAATGGTTAAGGTCTTAACTCTTACTCTGGTCTAATAGCTAAGGTCTTAGACTCATACTATCGCCTACAGGTTAATCTCTTTACTCTTACTCTGGCCTAATAGCTAAGGTCTTAACTATTACTCTGGCCTAATAGCTAAGGTCTTAGACTCGTACTCTGGCCTAATGGTTAAGGTCTTAACTCTTACTCTGGCCTAATAGCTAAGGTCTTAACTCTTACTCTGGCCTAATAGCTAAGGTCTTAGACTCGTACTATGGCCTACAGGTTAAGGTCTTAACTCTTACTCTGGCCTACTGGTTTAAGTCTTAACTCTTACTCTGGCCTAATAGCTAAGGTCTTAGACTCGTACTATGGCCTAATGGTTAAGGTCTTAACTCTTACTCTGGCCTAATAGCTAAGGTCTTAACTTTTAGTCTGGCCTAATAGCTAAGGTCCTAGACTCATACTCTGGCCTAATGGTTAAGGTCTTAACTCTTACTCTCGCCTAATAGCTAAGGTCTTAGACTCGTACTATGGCCTACAGGTTAAGGTCTTAACTCTTAGTCTGGCCTAATGGTTAAGGTCTTAACTCTTACTCTGGCCTAATAGCTAAGGTCTTAGACTCGTACTCTGGCCTAATAGCTAAGGTCTTAGACTCGTACTCTGGCCTACTGGTTAAGGTCGTAACACTTACTCTGGCCTAATAGCTAAGGTCTTAAACTCGTACTCTGGCCTAATAGCTAAGGTCGTAGACTTGTACTCTGGCCTACTGGTTAAGGTCTTAACTCTTACTCTGGCCTAATAGCTAAGGTCTTAGACTCGTACTCTGGCCTAATGGTTAAGGTCTTAACTAATACTCTGGCCTAATAGCTAAGGTCTTAGACTCGTACTCTGGCCTAATGGTTAAGGTCTTAACTCTTACTCTGGCCTAATAGCTAAGGTCTTAGACTCGTAATATCGCCTACAGGTTAATCTCTTAACTCTTACTCTGGCCTAATAGCTAAGGTCTTAACTATTACTCTGGCCTAATAGCTAAGGTCTTAACTCTTACTCTGGTCTAATAGCTAAGTTCTTAGACTCGTACTCTGGCCTACTGGTTAAGGTCGTAACACTTACTCTGGCCTAATAGCTAAGGTCTTAAACTCGTACTCTGGCATAATAGCTAAGGTCTTAGACTTGTACTCTGGCCTACTGGTTAAGGTCTTAACTCTTACTCTGGCCTAATAGCTAAGGTCTTAGACTCGTACTCTGGCCTAATGGTTAAGGTCTTAACTAATACTCTGGCCTAATAGCTAAGGTCTTAGACTCGTACTCTGGCCTAATGGTTAAGGTCTTAACTCTTACTCTGGCCTAATAGCTAAGGTCTTAGACTCGTAATATCGCCTACAGGTTAATCTCTTAACTCTTACTCTGGCCTAATAGCTAAGGTCTTAACTATTACACTGGCCTAATAGCTAAGGTCTTAGACTCGTACTCTGGCCTAATGGTTAAGGTCTTAACTCTTACTCTGGCCTAATAGCTAAGGTCTTAGACTCGTACTCTGGCCTAATGAATAAGATCTTAACTCTTACTCTGGCCTAATAGCTAAGGTCTTAGAATCGTACTCTGGCCTAAAGTTTAAGGTCTTAACTCTTACTCTGGCCTAAGAGCTAAGGTCTTAACACTTACTCTGGCCTAAGAGCTAAGGTCTTAACTCTTACTCTGGCCTAAGAGCTAAGGTCTTAACTCTTACTCTGGCCTAATAGCTAAGGTCTTAGACTCGTACTCTGGCCTAATGGTTAAGGTCTTAACACTTACTCTGGCCTAATAGCTAAGGTCTTAGACTCGTACTATCGCCTACAGGTTAATCTCTTTACTCTTACTCTGGCCTAATAGCTAAGGTCTTAACTATTACTCTGGCCTAATAGCTAAGGTGTTAGACTCGTACTCTGGCCTAATGGTTAAGGTCTTAACTCTTACTCTGGCCTAATAGCTAAGGTCTTAACTCTTACTCTGGCCTAATAGCTAAGGTCTTAGACTCGTACTATGGCCTACAGGTTAAGGTCTTAACTCTTACTCTGGCCTACTGGTTTAAGTCTTAACTCTTACTCTGGCCTAATAGCTAAGGTCTTAGACTCATACTCTGGCCTAATGGTTATGGTCTTAACTAATACTCTGGCCTAATAGCTAAGGTCTTAGACTCGTACTCTGGCCTAATGGTTAAGGTCTTAACTCTTACTCTGGCCTAATAGCTAAGGTCTTAGACTCGTACTATCGCCTACAGGTTAATCTCTTTACTCTTACTCTGGCCTAATAGCTAAGGTCTTAACTATTACTCTGGCCTAATAGCTAAGGTCTTAGACTCGTACTCTGGCCTAATGGTTAAGGTCTTAACTCTTACTCTGGCCTAATAGCTAAGGTCTTAACTATTACTCTGGCCTAATAGCTATGGTCTTAGACTCGTACTCTGGCCTAATGGTTAAGGTCTTAACTCTTACTCTGGCCTAATAGCTAAGGTCTTAGACTCATACTCTGGCCTAATGGTTAAGGTCTTAACTCTTACTCTGGCCTAATAGCTAAGATCTTAGACTCGTGCTCTGGCCTAATGGTTAAGGTCTTAACTCTTACTCTGCCCTACTGGTTAAGGTCTTAACTCTTACTCTGGCCTAATAGCTAAGGTCTTAGACTCGTACTCTGGCCTAATGAATAAGGTCTTAACTCTTACTCTGGCCTAATAGCTAAGGTCTTAGAATCGTACTCTGGCCTAAAGGTTAAGGTCTTAACTCTTACTCTGGCCTAAGAGCTAAGGTCTTAACACTTACTCTGGCCTAAGAGCTAAGGTCTTAACTCTTACTCTGGCCTAAGAGCTAAGGTCTTAACTCTTACTCTGGCCTAATAGCTAAGGTCTTAGACTCGTACTCTGGCCTAATGGTTAAGGTCTTAACTATTACTCTGGCCTAATAGCTAAGGTCTTAGACTCATACTCTGGCCTAATAGTAAGGTCTTAGACTCGTACTCTGGCCTACTGGTTAAGGTCTTAACTCTTACTCTGGCCTAATAGCTAAGGTCTTAACTCTTACTCTGGCCTAATAGCTAAGGTCTAAGACTCGTACTATGGCCTAATGGTTAAGGTCTTAACTCTTACTCTGGCCTACTGGTTAAGGTCTTAACTCTTACTCTGGCCTAATAGCTAGGGTCTTAGACTCGTACTCTGGCCTAATGGTTAAGGTCTTAACTCTTACTCTGGCCTACTGGTTAAGGTCCTAACTCTTACTCTGGCCTACTAGTTAAGGTCTTAACTCTTACTCTGGCCTAATAGCTAAGGTCTTCGACTCGTACTCTGGCTGATGATCAAGGTCTTAACTCTTACTCTGGCCTACTGGTTAAGGTCTTAACTCTTACTCTGGCCTGCTGGTTAAGATCTTAAATCTTACTCTGGCCTAATAGCTAAGGTCTGAGACTAGTACTATGGCCTACAGGTTAAGGTCTTAACTCTTACTCTGGCCTACTGGTTAAAGTCTTAACTCTTACTCTGGCCTAATAGCTAAGGTCTTAGACTCGTACTATGGCCTAATGGTTAAGGTCTTATCACTTACTCTGGCCTAATAGCTAAGGTCTTAACTTTTACAATGGCCTTATAGCTAAGGTCTTAGACTCGTACTCTGGCCTAATGGTTAAGGTCTTAACTAATACTCTGGCCTAATAGCTAAGGTCTTAGACTCGTACTCTGGCCTAATAGCTAAGGTCTTAACTCATACTCTGGCCTAATAGCTAAGGTCTTAGACTCGTACTCTGGCCTAATGGTTAAGGTCTTAACTCTTACTCTGGCCTAATAGCTAAGGTCTTAGACTCGTACTATCGCCTACAGGTTAATCTCTTTACTCTTACTCTGGCCTAATAGCTAAGGTCTTAACTATTACTCTGGCCTAATAGCTAAGGTCTTAGACTCGTACTCTGGCCTAATGGTTAAGGTCTTAACTCTTACTCTGGCCTAATAGCTAAGGTCTTAACTCTTACTCTGGCCTACTAGCTAAGGTCTTAGACTCGTACAATGGCCTACAGGTTAAGGTCTTAACTCTTACTCTGGCCTACTGGTTTAAGTCTTAACTCTTACTCTGGCCTAATGGCTAAGGTCTTAGACTCATACTCTGGCCTAATGGTTATGGTCTTAACTAATACTCTGGCCTAATAGCTAAGGTCTTAGACTCGTACTCTGGCCTAATGGTTAAGGTCTTAACTCTTACTCTGGCCTAATAGCTAAGGTCTTAGACTCGTACTATCGCCTACAGGTTAATCTCTTTACTCTTACTCTGGCCTAATAGCTAAGGTCTTAACTATTACTCTGGCATAATTGCTAAGGTCTAAGACTCGTACTCTGGCCTAATGGTTAAGGTCTTAACTCTTACTCTGGCCTAATAGCTAAGGTCTTAACTCTTACTCTGGCCTAATAGCTAAGGTCTTAGACTCGAACTATGGCCTACAGGTTAAGGTCTTAACTCTTACTCTGGCCTACTGGTTTAAGTCTTAACTCTTACTCTGGCCTAATAGCTAAGGTCTTAGACTCGTACTATGGCCTAATGGTTAAGGTCTTAACTCTTACTCTGGCCTAATAGCTAAGGTCTTAACTTTTAGTCTGGCCTAATAGCTAAGGTCCTAGACTCATACTCTGGCCTAATGGTTAAGGTCTTAACTCTTACTCTCGCCTAATAGCTAAGGTCTTAGACTCGTACTATGGCCTAGAGGTTAAGGTCTTAACTCTTAGTCTGGCCTAATGGTTAAGGTCTTAACTCTTACTCTGGCCTAATAGCTAAGGTCTTAGACTCGTACTCTGGCCTAAGAGCTAAGGTCTTAACTCTTACTCTGGCCTAAGAGCTAAGGTCTTAACTCTTACTCTGGCCTAATAGCTAAGGTCTTAGACTCGTACTCTGGCCTAATGGTTAAGGTCTTAACTCTTACTCTGGCCTAATAGCTAAGGTCTTAGACTCATACTCTGGCCTAATAGTAAGGTCTTAGACTCGTACTCTGGCCTACTGGTTAAGGTCTTAACTCTTACTCTGGCCTAATAGCTAAGGTCTTAACTCTTACTCTGGCCTAATAGCTAAGGTCTAAGACTCGTACTATGGCCTAATGGTTAAGGTCTTAACTCTTACTCTGGCCTACTGGTTAAGGTCTTAACTCTTACTCTGGCCTAATAGCTAGGGTCTTAGACTCGTACTCTGGCCTAATGGTTAAGGTCTTAACTCTTACTCTGGCTTACTGGTTAAGGTCCTAACTCTTACTCTGGCCTACTGGTTAAGGTCTTAACTCTTACTCTGGCCTAATAGCTAAGGTCTTCGACTCGTACTCTGGCTGATGATCAAGGTCTTAACTCTTACTCTGGCCTACTGGTTAAGGTCTTAACTCTTACTCTGGCCTGCTGGTTAAGATCTTAAATCTTACTCTGGCCTAATAGCTAAGGTCTGAGACTAGTACTATGGCCTACAGGTTAAGGTCTTAACTCTTACTCTGGCCTACTGGTTAAAGTCTTAACTCTTACTCTGGCCTAATAGCTAAGGTCTTAGACTCGTACTATGGCCTAATGGTTAAGGTCTTATCTCTTACTCTGGCCTAATAGCTAAGGTCTTAACTTTTACTCTGGCCTAATAGCTAAGGTCTTAGACTCGTACTCTGGCCTAATGGTTAAGGTCTTAACTAATACTCTGGCCTAATAGCTAAGGTCTTAGACTCGTACTCTGGCCTAATAGCTAAGGTCTTAACTCATACTCTGGCCTAATAGCTAAGGTCTTAGACTCGTACTCTGGCCTAATGGTTAAGGTCTTAACTCTTACTCTGGCCTAATAGCTAAGGTCTTAGACTCGTACTATCGCCTACAGGTTAATCTCTTTACTCTTACTCTGGCCTAATAGCTAAGGTCTTAACTATTACTCTGGCCTAATAGCTAAGGTCTTAGACTCGTACTCTGGCCTAATGGTTAAGGTCTTAACTCTTACTCTGGCCTAATAGCTAAGGTCTTAACTCTTACTCTGGCCTAATAGCTAAGGTCTTAGACTCGTACAATGGCCTACAGGTTAAGGTCTTAACTCTTACTCTGGCCTACTGGTTTAAGTCTTAACTCTTACTCTGGCCTAATGGCTAAGGTCTTAGACTCATACTCTGGCCTAATGGTTATGGTCTTAACTAATACTCTGGCCTAATAGCTAAGGTCTTAGACTCGTACTCTGGCCTAATGGTTAAGGTTTTAACTCTTACTCTGGCCTAATAGCTAAGGTCTTAGACTCGTACTATCGCCTACAGGTTAATCTCTTTACTCTTACTCTGGCCTAATAGCTAAGGTCTTAACTATTACTCTGGCATAATTGCTAAGGTCTAAGACTCGTACTCTGGCCTAATGGTTAAGGTCTTAACTCTTACTCTGGCCTAATAGCTAAGGTCTTAACTCTTACTCTGGCCTAATAGCTAAGGTCTTGGACTCCTACTATGGCCTACAGGTTAAGGTCTTAACTCTTACTCTGGCCTACTGGTTTAAGTCTTAACTCTTACTCTGGCCTAATAGCTAAGGTCTTAGACTCGTACTATGGCCTAATGGTTAAGGTCTTAACTCTTACTCTGGCCTAATAGCTAAGGTCTTAACTTTTAGTCTGGCCTAATAGCTAAGGTCCTAGACTCATACTCTGGCCTAATGGTTAAGGTCTTAACTCTTACTCTCGCCTAATAGCTAAGGTCTTAGACTCGTACTATGGCCTACAGGTTAAGGTCTTAACTCTTAGTCTGGCCTAATGGTTAAGGTCTTAACTCTTACTCTGGCCTAATAGCTAAGGTCTTAGACTCGTACTCTGGCCTAATAGCTAAGGTCTTAGACTCGTACTCTGGCCTACTGGTTAAGGTCGTAACACTTACTCTGGCCTAATAGCTAAGGTCTTAAACTCGTACTCTGGCCTAATAGCTAAGGTCTTAGACTTGTACTCTGGCCTACTGGTTAGGGTCTTAACTCTTACTCTGGCCTAATAGCTAAGGTCTTAGACTCGTACACTGGCCTAATGGTTAAGGTCTTAACTAATACTCTGGCCTAATAGCTAAGGTCTTAGACTCGTACTCTGGCCTAATGGTTAAGGTCTTTACTCTTACTCTGGCCTAATAGCTAAGGTCTTAGACTCGTAATATCGCCTACAGGTTAATCTCTTAACTCTTACTTTGGCCTAATAGCTAAGGTCTTAACTATTACTCTGGCCTAATAGCTAAGGTCTTAGACTCGTACTCTGGCCTAATGGTTAAGGTCTTAACTCTTACTCTGGCCTAATAGCTAAGGTCTTAGACTCATACTCTGGCCTAATGGTTAAGGTCTTAACTCTTACTCTGGCCTAATAGCTAAGGTCTTAGACTCGTGCTCTGGCCTAATGGTTAAGGTCTTTACTCTTACTCTGCCCTTCTGGTTAAGGTCTTAACTCTTACTCTGGCCTAATAGCTAAGGTCTTAGACTCGTACTCTGGCCTAATGGTTAAGGTCTTAACTCTTACTCTGACCTAATAGCTAAGGTCTTAACTCTTACTCTGGCCTAATAGCTAAGGTCTTAGACTTGTACTCTGGCCTAATGGTTAAGGTCTTAACTCTTACTCTGGCCTAATAGCTAAGGTCTTAACACTTACTCTGGCCTAATAGCTAAGGTCTTTGATGCGTACTCTTGCCTAATGGTTAAGGTCTTAACTCTTACTCTGGCCTAATAGCTAAGGTCTTAGACTTGTACTCTGGCCTAATGTTTAAGGTCTTAACTCTTACTCTGGCTTAATAGCTAAGGTCTTAGACTCATACTCTGGCATAATGGTTATGGTCTTAACTAATACTCTGGCCTAATAGCTAAGGTCTTAGACTTGTACTCTGGCCTAATGGTTAAGGTCTTAACTCTTACTCTGGCCTAATAGCTAAGGTCTTAACTCTTACTCTGGCCTAATAGCTAAGGTCTAAGACTCGTACTCTGGCCTAATGGTTAAGGTCTTAACTCTTACTCTGGCCTAATAGCTAAGGTCTTAACTCTTACTCTGGCCTAATAGCTAAGGTCTTAGACTCGTACTATGGCCTACAGGTTAAGGTCTTAACTCTTACTCTGGCCTACTGGTTTAAGTCTTAACTCTTACTCTGGCCTAATAGGTAAAGTCTTAGACTCATACTCTGGCCTAATGGTTATGGTCTTAACTAATACTCTGGCCTAATAGCTAAGGTCTTAGACTCGTACTCTGGCCTAATGGTTAAGGTCTTAACTCTTACTCTGGCCTAATAGCTAAGGTCTTAGACTCGTACTATCGCCTACAGGTTAATCTCTTTACTCTTACTCTGGCCTAATAGCTAAGGTCTTAACTATTACTCTGGCCTAATAGCTAAGGTCTTAGACTCGTACTCTGGCCTAATGGTTAAGGTCTTAACTCTTACTCTGGCCTAATAGCTAAGGTCTTAACTCTAACTCTGGCCTAATAGCTAAGGTCTTAGACTCGTACTATGGCCTACAGGTTAAGGTCTTAACTCTTAGTCTGGCCTAATGGTTAAGGTCTTAACTCTTACTCTGGCCTAATAGCTAAGGTCTTAGACTCGTACTCTGGCCTACTGGTTAAGGTCGTAACTCTTACTCTGGCCTAATAGCTAAGGTCTTAAACTCGTACTCTGGCCTAATAGCTAAGGTCTTAGACTTGTACTCTGGCCTACTGGTTAAGGTCTTAACTCTTACTCTGGCCTAATAGCTAAGGTCTTAGACTCGTACTCTGGCCTAATTGTTAAGGTCTTAACTAATACTCTGGCCTAATAGCTAAGGTCTTAGACTCGTACTCTGGCCTAATGGTTAAGGTCTTAACTCTTACTCTGGCCTAATAGCTAAGGTCTTAGACTCGTAATATCGCCTACAGGTTAATCTCTTAACTCTTACTCTGGCCTAATAGCTAAGGTCTTAACTATTACTCTGGCCTAATAGCTAAGGTCTTAGACTCGTACTCTGGCCTAATGGTTAAGGTCTTAACTCTTACTCTTGCCTAATAGCTAAGGTCTTAGACTCATACTCTGGCCTAATGGTTAAGGTCTTAACTCTTACTCTGGCCTAATAGCTAAGGTCTTAGACTCGTGCTCTGGCCTAATGGTTAAGGTCTTAACTCTTACTCTGCCCTACTGGTTAAGGTCTTAACTCTTACTCTGGCCTAATAGCTAAGGTCTTAGACTCGTACCATGGCCTAATGGTTAAGGTCTTAACTCTTACTCTGGCCTAATAGCTAAGGTCTTAACTCTTACTCTGGCCTAATAGCTAAGGTCTTAGACTTGTACTCTGGCCTAATGGTTAAGGTCTTAACTCTTACTCTGGCCTAATAGCTAAGGTCTTAACACTTACTCTGGCCTAATAGCTATGGTCTTTGACGCGTACTCTTGCCTAATGGTTAAGGTCTTAACTCTTACTCTGGCCTAATAGCTAAGGTCTTAGACTTGTACTCTGGCCTAATGGTTAAGGTCTTAACTCTTACTCTGGCCTAATAGCTAAGGTCTTAGACTCATACTCTTGCCTAATGGTTATGGTCTTAACTAAGACTCTGGCCTAATAGCTAAGGTCTTAGACTCGTACTCTGGCCTAATGGTAAGGTCTTAACTCTTACTCTGGCCTAATAGCTAAGGTCTTAGACTCGTACTATCGCCTACAGGTTAATCTCTTTACTCTTACTCTGGCCTAATAGCTAAGGTCTTAACTATTACTCTGGCCTAATAGCTAAGGTCTTAGACTCGTACTATGGCCTAATGGTTAAGGTCTTAACTCTTACTCTGGCCTAATAGCTAAGGTCTTAACTCTTACTCTGGCCTAATAGCTAAGGTCTTAGACTCGTACTCTGGCCTAATGGTTAAGGTCTTAACTCTTACTCTGGCCTAATAGCTAAGGTCTTAACTATTACTCTGGCCTAATAGCTAAGGTCTTAGACTCGTACTATGGCCTAATGGTTAAGGTCTTAACTCTTACTCTGGCCTAATAGCTAAGGTCTTAACTCTTACTCTGGCCTAATAGCTAAGGTCTTAGACTCGTACTCTGGCCTAATGGTTAAAGTCTTAACTCTTACTCTGTCCTAATAGCTAAGGTCTTAGACTCGTACTCTGGCCTAATGGTTAAGGTCTTAACTAATACTCTGGCCTAATAGCTAAGGTCTTAGACTCGTACTCTGGCCTAAAGGTTAAGGTCTTAACTCTTACTCTGGCCTAATAGATAAGGTCTTAACTCTTACTCTTGCCTAATAGCTAAGGTCTTAGACTTGTACTCTGGCCTAATGGTTAAGGTCTTAACTCTTACTCTGGCCTAATAGCTAAGGTCTTAACACTTACTCTGGCCTAATAGCTAAGGTCTTTGATGCGTACTCTTGCCTAATGGTTAAGGTCTTAACTCTTACTCTGGCCTAATAGCTAAGGTCTTAGACTTGTACTCTGGCCTAATGGTTAAGGTCTTAACTCTTACTCTGGCTTAATAGCTAAGGTCTTAGACTCATACTCTGGCCTAATGGTTATGGTCTTAACTAATACTCTGGCCTAATAGCTAAGGTCTTAGACTTGTACTCTGGCCTAATGGTTAAGGTCTTAACTCTTACTCTGGCCTAATAGCTAAGGTCTTAACTCTTACTCTGGCCTAATAGCTAAGGTCTTAGACTCATACTCTGGCCTAATGGTTAAGGTCTTAACTCTTACTCTGGCCTAATAGCTAAGGTCTTAACACCTACTCTGGCCTAATAGCTATGGTCTTTGACGCGTACTCTTGCCTAATGGTTAAGGTCTTAACTCTTACTCTGGCCTAATAGCTAAGGTCTTAGACTTGTACTCTGGCCTAATGGTTAAGGTCTTAACTCTTAGTCTGGCCTAATAGCTAAGGTCTTAGACTCATACTCTGGCCTAATGGTTATGGTCTTAACTAATACTCTGGCCTAATAGCTAAGGTCTTAGACTCGTACTCTGGCCTAATGGTAAGGTCTTAACTCTTACTCTGGCCTAATAGCTAAGGTCTTAGACTCGTACTATCGCCTACAGGTTAATCTCTTTACTCTTACTCTGGCCTAATAGCTAAGGTCTTAACTATTACTCTGGCCTAATAGCTAAGGTCTTAGACTCGTACTATGGCCTAATGGTTAAGGTCTTAACTCTTACTCTGGCCTAATAGCTAAGGTCTTAACTCTTACTCTGGCCTAATAGCTAAGGTCTTAGACTCGTACTCTGGCCTAATGGTTAAGGTCTTAACTCTTACTCTGGCCTAATAGCTAAGGTCTTAACTATTACTCTGGCCTAATAGCTAAGGTCTTAGACTCGTACTATGGCCTAATGGTTAAGGTCTTAACTCTTACTCTGGCCTAATAGCTAAGGTCTTAACTCTTACTCTGGCCTAATAGCTAAGGTCTTAGACTCGTACTCTGGCCTAATGGTTAAAGTCTTAACTCTTACTCTGTCCTAATAGCTAAGGTCTTAGACTCGTACTCTGGCCTAATGGTTAAGGTCTTAACTAATACTCTGGCCTAATAGCTAAGGTCTTAGACTCGTACTCTGGCCTAAATGTTAAGGTCTTAACTCTTACTCTGGCCTAATAGATAAGGTCTTAACTCTTACTCTGGCCTAATAGCTAAGGTCTTAGACTTGTACTCTGGCCTAATGGTTAAGGTCTTAACTCTTACTCTGGCCTAATAGCTAAGGTCTTAACACTTACTCTGGCCTAATAGCTAAGGTCTTTGATGCGTACTCTTGCCTAATGGTTAAGGTCTTAACTCTTACTCTGGCCTAATAGCTAAGGTCTTAGACTTGTACTCTGGCCTAATGGTTAAGGTCTTAACTCTTACTCTGGCTTAATAGCTAAGGTCTTAGACTCATACTCTGGCCTAATGGTTATGGTCTTAACTAATACTCTGGCCTAATAGCTAAGGTCTTAGACTTGTACTCTGGCCTAATGGTTAAGGTCTTAACTCTTACTCTGGCCTAATAGCTAAGGTCTTAACTCTTACTCTGGCCTAATAGCTAAGCTCTTAGACTCGTACTCTGGCCTAATGGTTAAGGTCTTAACTCTTACTCTGGCCTAATAGCTAAGGTCTTAACTCTTACTCTGGCCTAATAGCTAAGGTCTTAGACTCGTACTCTGGCCTAATGGTTAAAGTCTTAACTCTTACTCTGTCCTAATAGCTAAGGTCTTAGACTCGTACTCTGGCCTAATGGTTAAGGTCTTAAGTAATACTCTGGCCTAATAGCTAAGGTCTTAGACTCGTACTCTGGCCTAATAGCTAAGGTCTTAGACTCGTACTCTGGCCTAATGGTTAAGGTCTTAACTCTTACTCTGGCCTAATAGCTAAGGTCTTAGACTCGTACTATCGCCTACAGGTTAATCTCTTTACTCTTACTCTGGCCTAATAGCTAAGGTCTTAACTATTACTCTGGCCTAATAGCTAAGGTCTTAGACTCGTACTCTGGCCTAATGGTTAAGGTCTTAACTCTTAATCTGGCCTAATAGCTAAGGTCTTAACTCTTACTCTGGCCTAATAGCTAAGGTCTTAGACTCGTACTATGGCCTACAGGTTAAGGTCTTAACTCTTACTCTGGCCTACTGGTTTAAGTCTTAACTCTTACTCTGGCCTAATGGCTAAGGTCTTAGACTCATACTCTGGCCTAATGGTTATGGTCTTAACTAATACTCTGGCCTAATAGATAAGGTCTTAGACTCGTACTCTGGCCTAATGGTTAAGGTCTTAACTCTTACTCTGGTCTAATAGCTAAGGTCTTAGACTCATACTATCGCCTACAGGTTAATCTCTTTACTCTTACTCTGGCCTAATAGCTAAGGTCTTAACTATTACTCTGGCCTAATAGCTAAGGTCTTAGACTCGTACTCTGGCCTAATGGTTAAGGTCTTAACTCTTACTCTGGCCTAATAGCTAAGGTCTTAACTCTTACTCTGGCCTAATAGCTAAGGTCTTAGACTCGTACTATGGCCTACAGGTTAAGGTCTTAACTCTTACTCTGGCCTACTGGTTTAAGTCTTAACTCTTACTCTGGCCTAATAGCTAAGGTCTTAGACTCGTACTATGGCCTAATGGTTAAGGTCTTAACTCTTACTCTGGCCTAATAGCTAAGGTCTTAACTTTTAGTCTGGCCTAATAGCTAAGGTCCTAGACTCATACTCTGGCCTAATAGCTAAGGTCTTAGACTCGTACTCTGGCCTAATGGTTAAGGTCTTAACTCTTACTCTGGCCTAATAGCTAAGGTCTTAACTCTTACTCTCGCCTAATAGCTAAGGTCTTAGACTCGTACTATGGCCTACAGGTTAAGGTCTTAACTCTTAGTCTGGCCTAATGGTTAAGGTCTTAACTCTTACTCTGGCCTAATAGCTAAGGTCTTAGACTCGTACTCTGGCCTAATAGCTAAGGTCTTAGACTCGTACTCTGGCCTACTGGTTAAGGTCGTAACACTTACTCTGGCCTAATAGCTAAGGTCTTAAACTCGTACTCTGGCCTAATAGCTAAGGTCGTAGACTTGTACTCTGGCCTACTGGTTAAGGTCTTAACTCTTACTCTGGCCTAATAGCTAAGGTCTTAGACTCGTACTCTGGCCTAATGGTTAAGGTCTTAACTAATACTCTGGCCTAATAGCTAAGGTCTTAGACTCGTACTCTGGCCTAATGGTTAAGGTCTTAACTCTTACTCTGGCCTAATAGCTAAGGTCTTAGACTCGTAATATCGCCTACAGGTTAATCTCTTAACTCTTACTCTGGCCTAATAGCTAAGGTCTTAACTATTACTCTGGCCTAATAGCTAAGGTCTTAACTCTTACTCTGGTCTAATAGCTAAGTTCTTAGACTCGTACTCTGGCCTACTGGTTAAGGTCGTAACACTTACTCTGGCCTAATAGCTAAGGTCTTAAACTCGTACTCTGGCATAATAGCTAAGGTCTTAGACTTGTACTCTGGCCTACTGGTTAAGGTCTTAACTCTTACTCTGGCCTAATAGCTAAGGTCTTAGACTCGTACTCTGGCCTAATGGTTAAGGTCTTAACTAATACTCTGGCCTAATAGCTAAGGTCTTAGACTCGTACTCTGGCCTAATGGTTAAGGTCTTAACTCTTACTCTGGCCTAATAGCTAAGGTCTTAGACTCGTAATATCGCCTACAGGTTAATCTCTTAACTCTTACTCTGGCCTAATAGCTAAGGTCTTAACTATTACACTGGCCTAATAGCTAAGGTCTTAGACTCGTACTCTGGCCTAATGGTTAAGGTCTTAACTCTTACTCTGGCCTAATAGCTAAGGTCTTAGACTCGTACTCTGGCCTTGTGGAAAAGTGGATTTCCCTGATCAGTTATGTCCCCTATCTTGGACCCCAACGGTTTTATATGCATGTTACAAGTACATGTATGTTCTCTCCAGTTCCAGTTTCTAAGACGCAAACATATGTGCGTCTACCGTCAACATGTTCTCTGTCAGATCCGCCATCAATGGGCTGGATAGTCGATTCCTAAGTAGGAAAGACCACCGACTTTATATGGCTCAGTTACTCCATTTTTACAGTTCAGGCAAGTAGGCCCGATTCTGTCCTCGAAGCCTTTCTCTGCTCTCTGTCTCTGACAAGCGTCAGCTTGAGCTTGCATCTGTATCCATGAACTTTGTCCTATTTCCTGTGCAGCTAACGATGCCTGCCTCGGCCAGTTTAGCCTATCTGCCAAGAAGCTGTATTTCACCTTCGAATTATCTACTTTGCTCTTCAGCCGATGCATTCCTGTCTAGTGATTTAGGTAAACATTTCCTTTAGCTCTCGTGCAAAGGGCTGTCCTCCTGCAAGTAATTCATAGCCCAGTTGCCATGGAAAGTTTTCTGCCTCTTGCATCTCACATAGACACTTAGGCGTTTGTGCACGCACACAGTCAGTATAGAATAGATTCTGTTCGAAAGTCCTTCAGTCCTTCCTTGTGGATAACATAGTTCTTTAAACATAAGATATTAGATATGATTTAGGATTAGGTTGACTTGACCTCTTAGACTTTTCGTCTCCACACGTAGAGTCAGTGACGAGGCCCCTTCACCCCCCTAGTTACACGTCAAATACACGTCATGCTGCTGCGCGCGCATCTATGTCAAGTATTATCTTATAGAACCACCTATATTTGATAACGTTAACCAATTATGTTTCTTTTTACTCCTTATTACGCCTAGTTTCGTTTACGCAATCAATATGTCACTTTTCTTATCAAATGTTACGCCTCCTACATTCGTTTTCATTATAATGTAATAACTATAAAAATGTATGTATATCAATAAAGAATTGTACTTCACTTCCTGAACCTTCTTGGTGACGGAACCTGAAGGCCGCTACTCGAGTAGGCCATTTTGGAATAAAGCCCATTCAGAAACCTCTATTACCACGGATTCTGCCTCTCATTATTCTGAGCTATTTGTTTAAAGTCCTAGCATGAAATTCCGATCGATAATGGATAAATATATTTTATTTACCACATAATGGCGCCCGAACAGGGACACTTTCTCATCTCACGCGCCGGCGGTGCGTTGCAGGCCCGGTCTCCTGCCATAGCTGGACGGACCATAACGCGTACCAGCAGGATTTCCTGTAGCTCCCTCCGGTCAAGCGGGGGCGACTGAGGCTGCGATCAACCCAGACGAGGCGGTGAGAAGCGCAAAGTATCCCGACCAGAGCCTAGCTGAGAGAGCAAGATCCGAGGTATACAGAGGCCCACCAGGTTTCCGAAGTCCCGATGTCCAGAGGGTCCGATGTCCGAAATCAAGTCCAGTGTCCGAGGCCTTTCGTTGTGAGCTACTCGGTGAGTACCATCGCCGGGGAGGCATGTTGACGCGCACATAGGTTGTGCCGGTCAAGACGGATTTGGGTACACAAATCCGGTCTGCACTGTTTAGCAGTGTATATGTACTGTTTAGCAGTATATCAAGTAATCCGAAGTATTCAGTTATTGTCAAGAATTCAGCGTGGTGATTAGTTAGGCAGACTGTCATCATTGTCGGCCATTGTTAAAAATATTTAATGTTTAATGTTTAAAGTATTCAGAAATGTCTTGCATATTGTGGTATGAATGATTGTTCATTGTTCACTGTTCATTATTGTGTTTTTCGTATTAAGTAAGTTCAAGAGTAAGTATCAGATCAGTTGTCAATATGCCGCTCTTCTCGAAGTTAAGACAGATTACTACCAGAAAAGGGGTGCTTGAAGAAGCAGTTCCTATTCCTCCTAGGGACACTCCAGGCCATTTCATGTACCATAAGCATGGCTTAGATGCCATATTGTTTCTTGATCTATGGGTAGATTATACCAAGGGATTACCGGAAAGTCAAAGGTGGCCCGCAGCGGGAACCTGGGATGCAGAGTGCATCATGAAAGTGGAGGAAGAGTTATGGAAAAGAAAGGTCAGACAGTCACAGAAAGACGCTGTTGAGTTATGGCGTAAAGAATCTCATAGACGAACAGAAAAAGCACGTAGACAAGAGGAGAGGAGTAAAGAAAGTTCAAATAAAGTTCAAGAAAATCTATTAATTGAGGAAGGTATCCGAGTGAAATCAGAACAAGTAAATAGACAAAGAAATGCTCTTATGAATGGTATGTATCCCCTTCTAGCCGAAGGACTACCTAAGGCTGCTCCAGAGATGCCAAAAGACTTGCCACCCCCATTATTTCCAATTAAGGTACATCCAAAAGGGCATCCCAGAACCGCAGAAGATGTTTTTCTTTCCTCATATCTAGACGACGCAGCTCCCGAGTATGCTAACGCCACACCACATAGACCGTCTGGCGGAGGGGTTCAGCGTCAGGATCAGGTATCTGTCCCCGTGCAACAGCAAGTCCCGATACAAGCTTCGGCAAGCACATCTGTTTCCGCATCTGTCTCCGCAGTCGACTCTACAGAGGTATCGACACCCATAGTTGCTGTGTCACGTTCAACGAACCCATTCACACCCGACGCCCCAGATAGGGCCACGGGAGGTGCTAGCAGTACCTTTACACCACCCAGAATAAATAAACTTGTTTTTCAAGAGTCAGCACATGCACGTACGCCCAAACTTATAAATACCCGTACGCTTAAGGAGCTTATGGTGGATTGTAGATATGATCCGGTGCCTGGTAGAGAGGATGAAATGATTATAACATCATTACGTATTAGACGAGCTGCGTCATTTTTAGGAAGGCTGCCAGGAATGGCCGCGCATCTAGATAACATATATCATTTTGTCCAAACAGGGAAAGATCCTGAATGTATTAACAGAGCTATGGAATACCAGAAAGTCGAGATACAGGCAGAATTGTTACGTTTTCTTATAAATTGTGTGATCAGAAATCAAGACCGACCGGGGGTAGACCCGGAAGTAATGCAAACTCTTACTAGATGGAGTCAGAATATATCCGAGGGAAAACATGATAAACAGGGAAGTATAGTAGCCATGCGCCGAAAAATTAGGAAAGAAGTAGAACACATACATGCAGAGAGATTGGAAACAGACGAGTTCGAGCAGGATGAAGAGTCGGAATCAGGAGATTCAGGAAGACAGGCAGACACCATAGCCTATGTGGGCAGAGGAAGGTCCTGTAATAATACCGGAGGTTTTTCTGATCCGATACACTCTACGCGTCCAACAATAATAAATATGAAATCTCCCGAGCGTTTGTTTCAAGCCGCAGATAAAATACTCCGGGAACGAAGGGGTTATCACCTCCTCGATTCTATGGACGAACAAGAATTAGCAAGGGCAGCTGTTCATTGGATGGACAGTCCTGGTAAATATGGTGACGTGACAGTCGCACACGCGTTTTTGAACCTCAGTCCCGACGAACAATGTTTAGCTGGGATCTATATGATCCAGCAACTTCTTATACAATATAAGAGCCAACATGCTGATCCTGGTCCCTTACCTGATATGTTAACCGAACTTCTCATGAATAGATGGAGAGGATCCAGTAACAAGTTAATCAAAGAAATACTAATGTCACGTAAACAGTACGTTCTTTTAGTAAATACGGATCCTTTCTCGATTCCAAACAAAGAAGGAACACCATACTATATGGATAGACAGAATCCTTTACGAGAGGTGCACCCAATAAAGGGCGATGATAATGAGTTTCATCGTGTATTTGTTTATACACCCATATCGAAAATGGAATTATTAGAAATGAAGAAAGTAGTGCCCAGTCATGACAAAGACCCAGCGGGTTTCCACCGAGAAATTAAAGACATGTTACTGATGGGAGAGTATACCTTTCCTGATATTATGACAATACTAAAGGTGCTTTTACCTGCTGGCATTTATGAAAAATTGAAAGAAAAAGAGTGGGAAGTGGGAGACCAAAAAATAGATTGGACAGCATTAGCAGCGGAAGAAAGGGATCGAACTGCAGGGTCAGGGCTCGGGGATAAAGTTAAACTGTTACCAGGTTTACTAGTACAGGTATTGCCACGTTTACTAGCGACGAAAAAGGAAGATTGGGGTGCAATCTCAGCCTGTAAACAAAAGCAAGATGAAGACACAAGTGATTATTATGCCCGATTTGAAAAATGTTTTGGTATAAATAGTGGTATAAAAGCAAGTAGTGACTCATATCCACATTTGTTTGTGACTAAATTGGTGGAAAATGCGTTACCTTCAGTGAAGAATAGAATATTGAAATTCGAGAGTACCTGGCAAAGTAACACTCCGTCGCAAATGCTACAAATGTTACAGTATCACCACAATAGAATTAGGGATGAACAAGAACAAGAACACGAGCATAGACGCATGAAGGACACTAAAATGAAAATGCTAGTTTCTCAGACAGTGCCAGCGGATGGTCACAAAAAGGGTACGACACATTCTGGAGACTCTGCAGTTCCTGTAAAAGGAACCTGCAATTACTGTAAACAGCCAGGCCATTATGTACACGATTGTCAAGTCCTGAAACGTAATATAGCCTCAGGCATTGCAAAAGAGAGACCACGATTAGTTAGACAAGATCAGAATGAACAAGGAGCTATGCAGCATGGACAGTCCATGCCAGTTCAGCAACAGTTCGTGCCAGCTGCACCACCGTTGCCTGCTACTGCCACACAAGTAACTTCACGACAAATGTATCAGACCGCACAGTACGAATACCCTGAGTATCAACGCTACGCATGAAGCAGCCTAGAGAGGGAAGTTGACTTACCCCTTATCGAGATTCCAGTGGATCAAGAAGGACCTTATGTCCATAGTGAATTATTAGGTCATGACAGAAAATTTTTACTCGATACAGGGGCAAGTCGAACGACCATAAAAAGTAGTGAAGTTCCAGGGGCACCCCTCTCAGGCTCTCAAAATGTTTCCCTTGGTTTTTCAGGAAAGCCTATTGTTAATGAAGTAACACAGCCACTTCCGCTTACGATTGGTCCCTTGACACGAACTACTGATTTATTGCTTACCAAATCATGTCCAGAAAACTTGTTAGGTATAAAGACATTGAAAGCCCTAGGGGCTATTATTTGTTGCTCTCCGGAAGGAGTAAGATTGTTTTTACGTGATTTTAAAGGTCATTATGTATCCAGAGACATGGATTCCCGATTACAGAACTTACCAGCGCATCTATGGGCACAAGGCCCTACTGATGTTGGTCGCATGAACATTACACCATATCGAGTCACACTGAAGGCAGGAGTAGTATTGCCACGAATGCGACAATACAAGTTACCACCGGATGCTGTAGCGGCTTTACTGAAAATAATTGACGAGCTAGTTGCGCAAGGAGTGGTTGTAGAAACCAACTCCAATGTGTGTAATTCACCGATAATTCCGATTCTTAAACGAACTGATCCTATGGCCCCACCAGTATATCGATTAGTTATTGATTTGCGTGAATTAAACAAATGCATTGTGCCACAATTTCCTGTGGTCCCCGATATCTCATCATTATTGACAGCCATTGATTCTCAAGCTACATTCTTTACCGTAATTGATCTCAAGAATGCCTTTTTCAGCGTCCCAATAGATCCGGAAAGTCAATACCTATTCGGATTTAGCTTAAATGGACGAAGCTTTAAATTCACACGCGCTCCCCAAGGATTTACAGAAAGCCCCAGCATCTATAGCCAAGCACTGAAACGAGAACTTGACAGTATACACATGCCAGTTAACACCGCATTGCTTCAATACGTTGATGATCTGCTGATCACCGCACGAAGTGAACCCGAATGTGAAAAAGCATCACTGACAGTTTTACATTTTCTAGCCGACAAGGGGCACAAGGTGTCCCCTTCTAAGCTGCAATTCTGTGTTCAGCGAGTTATTTATCTTGGTCACTCGCTGTCCAAGGAGGGAAGGCAGCTTACACCTGACCGCATTCAGTTAATTGCAAACATGCCAATACCGCAGACACAAAAGGAAGTACGGGCTTTCATAGGCCTCACTTCATACTGTAGGCAGTGGATCCCTCAATATGCATTTCTAGCGAAGCCACTCATTCAGTTGACATCACAGGAGGCAGCCACGTCGACTGTCCTCCCTTGGACTCAGGAACACACACTAGCTTTTGAGAGCTTAAAGAAAGCTCTATGCCAAGCACCTGTTTTAGCAACACCATGTTATAGCAAACATTTTACACTCTTTGTTACAGAGCGTGCAGGTACTGCCTTGTCAGTACTCACTCAGGAACAAGCAGGAGCATGTAAGCCATGTGCTTATTTCTCCAGTACATTAGATCCCGTAGCTCAGGCTTTGCCTGCGTGTCTGAAATCAGTAGCAGCAACAGCTTTAGCAATCAGACAAAGCGATGCCATAGTGTTAGGACATCCATTGACAGTACAAGTACCACATGCAGTGGAGGTTCTCGTGAACCGAACACAAACACAACACTTGACCATAGCAAGACTTACTGGTTACGAACTGACACTGTTTCAGCCACACATAGAAATCAGACGTTGTAATACACTGAATCCTGCTACACTTTTACCAGTAATTGGAACCGACCCACTAGCTCATGATTGTGTCGAAGTTATTGAAATAAAGACAAAACCCAGACAAGACTTAACAGACGTTCCATTGTTAGATCCAGACCTGACGTTGTATGTAGACGGTTCGTGTATGAGGACAAGTACAGGAAATTTAGTTGCCGCATACGCAGTCACTACAGACACCGAAGTTATTGAAACAAACTGTATAGATACTTTGTCAGCCCAAGCAGCAGAACTTGTTGCTCTAACACAAGCTTGTATTCAAGCCACAGACAAGAAAGTCAACATATATACTGATTCACGTTATGCATTTGGAGTCGTACATGACTTCGGGGTGCTTTGGAGAGAGAGAGGTTATTTGACTTCTCATGGAACCCATATTCAGCACGGGTCCCTCATTCATGCTTTGTTAGACGCAATTCATTTACCGACTGCAATATCCATTATGAAATGTAAAGCACACACGAAGGTTACTGATATCATTTCTCAAGGCAATGATTTAGCTGACAGAACAGCCAAACAGACTGCTCAGACTCGTACATCCGACATGACAAAGCCGATAGTTCAGACCCCAACACAGTGCATGACAATTAAGGATCCCGCACTTGATGTAATTGACATACAGACACATGCCACAGAGGAAGAAATAAAGAAGTGGACTGAACTAGGAGGGATTCAGACAGATCAAGGATGGATGACGAAGGGAAAATCTGTGTGGTTTCTCCCTGATTCCATGGTTCAAGTCATTATAGCTACAGTTCACAGTCCCGCACATTTAGGAGAGAAGGCTATGTTAGACAGCATTCAGCACATTTGGTTTAACAAACATTTGCGAGCAGCTGCTAAGCAGAAAGTCCGTACCTGTATGATATGTTGTCAGTTTAATCCAGGGAAGAGTGTCCCCGTAGAACAGGGTGGATTTCAACCTCCTGACCATCCTTTTGAAGTCCTCCAGATGGATTATATTCAGATGGAACGTTGTCGAGGATTCAAATATGTTCTCGTAGTTGTTTGCGCTCTCTCCCGTTGGACAGAGGCGTATCCTGTATCAGATTACACTGCCCCAACTACTGCCAAACAGCTAGTTCGAGAATTCTTCCCACGATATGGTTTACCACGTGTGGTGTATTCAGATAACGGCCAACCCTTCTCATCCGAATTAATGAAACATGTTTCGCTTCTGCTGGGATATCAGTGGAAATTCCACTGTGTCCGACACCCCGAGGCAGCAGGTCTCGTGGAACGACATAATCAACTTTTAAAAATCAGATTGTCTAAAATATGTCAGGAAAAAGGTGTTGATTGGATAGTAGCCTTACCAGTTGCACTATTTTACATGCGAATGGTACCACACTCTCGAACAGGGCTATCCCCGTATGAGGTGATCTTTGGTAGACCACCAAATATGTGGGGGACGCCTATACCACGTAAAATAACTGATGTTGACTGTAATATGCTGACAGATTACCTGGCTTCCTTGATGTCTGCACTACAATCTTCTCGTTCACAGGTGGTCGCAGCTTTTCCTGACAACACTGAGGTGAAACCCCATGACGTGGTCCCCGGGGATTTCGTCCTCGTCCGGAATTTCGATAGGAAAAGCCAATTGGACCCCAGGTGGAAGTTCCCCAAACAGGTCCTGTTGACAACAAGAACAGCCGTGAAGATCGAAGGGAGGAAGGGCTGGATCCATTCCAGCCATATAAAAAAATTTCATGGACTTCCTTCTGATATGAACAATACTTCCCGTGCATCTTCTCCCATTGACTCAAAGCTACCTTTGACTGAGGCCAGTAGCTCCGAACTCTATAAGCAAAGACTTAGGCCCAGGCCTACACCGTCGGACGATTTGATTGTTTAAGTCCTCTCCAAGGTGAAGCGGTTGAATCTGTCCTGACATGTCTCCTTTAGGCCTGAATCATGAAGAGTCCCGAATCATAATGAAAAGACATACATACCGTAAATTACTGCGTAGCCATTGTATTGTGACTTTATTAATTTTGTTTTTCTTAAGTTTTATAATAGTTACTGCAAGTATATTATTGCATATGTATTATCCTGTTTCTAGGCGTGCTATTAATATAACTGATGAGCATTCTTTTAGTGACCTACCTCCACATGAGTTGTCCTACAGACTTGCGCTGCGTAATAACACTTTCATTAGTATGTTGCATCATTCTCACCAGACTAGTAATGCCACTAATTGTTGGGTGTGTGGTCGACTCCCTCCCTATCAGAATAACCAAGGAGTTCTGCCTTTCTTTCCACATCCGTTCACATATAATGGCTCCTGTGGAGCATGGTTTAGTTTATTGAATTCCATAGATTCAAACACAGCAGTTTATCAACACCATTGGATATGGGGAAATCTGAATATAGTGTTATACAAAGTCTGTCATCCTGACAAGGAGGGTCACCCTAGTAGAACGGGAACTGATTTAGAAAATGAAGTATATAGATTGGGTAATTTTACACCTAATCTCATGATTCTGAATGTCAAATCCGAAGTTGAGCTAATTTTGCCCACTATGTCAGTATTCCCAGTTAAAGGTGGATTATGTGTAAGAAAAGTTGGTTCCATACCTATGGGCCATAGCAATTGTGTTACTACAGTAGAATATAGTGATGAAGGAAAATCTACATTTAGAGCTTCTCGCCATTCCTACTTTATATGTGGTCAGACGGCATACATACGTCTACCTCTAGATTGGGATGGTACCTGTTACATTGCATTCCTTCTGCCACCTGTTTTCTTAGCTCCTCCTGATTATTATCGAAATACTCGTTTAGCACACAATAGAGAGCGAAGAGATCTCCCAGTTGTCGATTATACTGAGACGGCGTGGGATAAGTATGTAGATTTCAATAAGGGTATCTTCCCATATATAGGTACAATTACAAATAGTAAGCTAATACGTAGACTAACCAAGACTCTTGAAGCCGTAGTGAATGAGACTATAGCTGCCCTAGGCAATCTGACAGAGGAACAATCAGTGATGAGGATCGTTGTCCTTCAAAATCGACTTGTCCTTGACGTCATCCTGGCCGATAGGGGCGGAGCTTGTAGGGTCATCGGATCCAGCTGCTGCGTATTCATACCAGAAAATTCGCCATCTGTATATAAAGCTATAACCCGCCTTCATAAGATTGTGAGCCAGATACACGAAGATCCAGGCACTTGGACTTGGTCCGGGTGGTTTTGGAGTCTGATATCAGCCTGGGGATGGAGAGTTCTATCCTTCCTAGGTATTGGCCTTCTTATACTATTCAGTTGTTGCTTATGCCTGCAAAGTGGACCAGCGATTTGTGGTCTGTGTGCCACATCGTGTATTCCACATCAAGGTTTTCGTTCAAAATGTCGGAAGAAGAAAGAAGAAGAAATGATGCTCCATGAGCAAATCGATGGATTAATGAAGATTGATGTTTCTTGACGGGCAAGTAAGGGGACAAGGAGGGAATGTGGAAAAGTGGATTTCCCTGATCAGTTATGTCCCCTATCTTGGACCCCAACGGTTTTATATGCATGTTACAAGTACATGTATGTTCTCTCCAGTTCCAGTTTCTAAGACGCAAACATATGTGCGTCTACCGTCAACATGTTCTCTGTCAGATCCGCCATCAATGGGCTGGATAGTCGATTCCTAAGTAGGAAAGACCACCGACTTTATATGGCTCAGTTACTCCATTTTTACAGTTCAGGCAAGTAGGCCCGATTCTGTCCTCGAAGCCTTTCTCTGCTCTCTGTCTCTGACAAGCGTCAGCTTGAGCTTGCATCTGTATCCATGAACTTTGTCCTATTTCCTGTGCAGCTAACGATGCCTGCCTCGGCCAGTTTAGCCTATCTGCCAAGAAGCTGTATTTCACCTTCGAATTATCTACTTTGCTCTTCAGCCGATGCATTCCTGTCTAGTGATTTAGGTAAACATTTCCTTTAGCTCTCGTGCAAAGGGCTGTCCTCCTGCAAGTAATTCATAGCCCAGTTGCCATGGAAAGTTTTCTGCCTCTTGCATCTCACATAGACACTTAGGCGTTTGTGCACGCACACAGTCAGTATAGAATAGATTCTGTTCGAAAGTCCTTCAGTCCTTCCTTGTGGATAACATAGTTCTTTAAACATAAGATATTAGATATGATTTAGGATTAGGTTGACTTGACCTCTTAGACTTTTCGTCTCCACACGTAGAGTCAGTGACGAGGCCCCTTCACCCCCCTAGTTACACGTCAAATACACGTCATGCTGCTGCGCGCGCATCTATGTCAAGTATTATCTTATAGAACCACCTATATTTGATAACGTTAACCAATTATGTTTCTTTTTACTCCTTATTACGCCTAGTTTCGTTTACGCAATCAATATGTCACTTTTCTTATCAAATGTTACGCCTCCTACATTCGTTTTCATTATAATGTAATAACTATAAAAATGTATGTATATCAATAAAGAATTGTACTTCACTTCCTGAACCTTCTTGGTGACGGAACCTGAAGGCCGCTACTCGAGTAGGCCATTTTGGAATAAAGCCCATTCAGAAACCTCTATTACCACGGATTCTGCCTCTCATTATTCTGAGCTATTTGTTTAAAGTCCTAGCATGAAATTCCGATCGATAATGGATAAATATATTTTATTTACCACAGCCTAATGAATAAGATCTTAACTCTTACTCTGGCCTAATAGCTAAGGTCTTAGAATCGTACTCTGGCCTAAAGTTTAAGGTCTTAACTCTTACTCTGGCCTAAGAGCTAAGGTCTTAACACTTACTCTGGCCTAAGAGCTAAGGTCTTAACTCTTACTCTGGCCTAAGAGCTAAGGTCTTAACTCTTACTCTGGCCTAATAGCTAAGGTCTTAGACTCGTACTCTGGCCTAATGGTTAAGGTCTTAACACTTACTCTGGCCTAATAGCTAAGGTCTTAGACTCGTACTATCGCCTACAGGTTAATCTCTTTACTCTTACTCTGGCCTAATAGCTAAGGTCTTAACTATTACTCTGGCCTAATAGCTAAGGTGTTAGACTCGTACTCTGGCCTAATGGTTAAGGTCTTAACTCTTACTCTGGCCTAATAGCTAAGGTCTTAACTCTTACTCTGGCCTAATAGCTAAGGTCTTAGACTCGTACTATGGCCTACAGGTTAAGGTCTTAACTCTTACTCTGGCCTACTGGTTTAAGTCTTAACTCTTACTCTGGCCTAATAGCTAAGGTCTTAGACTCATACTCTGGCCTAATGGTTATGGTCTTAACTAATACTCTGGCCTAATAGCTAAGGTCTTAGACTCGTACTCTGGCCTAATGGTTAAGGTCTTAACTCTTACTCTGGCCTAATAGCTAAGGTCTTAGACTCGTACTATCGCCTACAGGTTAATCTCTTTACTCTTACTCTGGCCTAATAGCTAAGGTCTTAACTATTACTCTGGCCTAATAGCTAAGGTCTTAGACTCGTACTCTGGCCTAATGGTTAAGGTCTTAACTCTTACTCTGGCCTAATAGCTAAGGTCTTAACTCTAACTCTGGCCTAATAGCTAAGGTCTTAGACTCGTACTATGGCCTACAGGTTAAGGTCTTAACTCTTAGTCTGGCCTAATGGTTAAGGTCTTAACTCTTACTCTGGCCTAATAGCTAAGGTCTTAGACTCGTACTCTGGCCTACTGGTTAAGGTCGTAACTCTTACTCTGGCCTAATAGCTAAGGTCTTAAACTCGTACTCTGGCCTAATAGCTAAGGTCTTAGACTTGTACTCTGGCCTACTGGTTAAGGTCTTAACTCTTACTCTGGCCTAATAGCTAAGGTCTTAGACTCGTACTCTGGCCTAATTGTTAAGGTCTTAACTAATACTCTGGCCTAATAGCTAAGGTCTTAGACTCGTACTCTGGCCTAATGGTTAAGGTCTTAACTCTTACTCTGGCCTAATAGCTAAGGTCTTAGACTCGTAATATCGCCTACAGGTTAATCTCTTAACTCTTACTCTGGCCTAATAGCTAAGGTCTTAACTATTACTCTGGCCTAATAGCTAAGGTCTTAGACTCGTACTCTCGCTTAATGGTTAAGGTCTTAACTCTTACTCTTGCCTAATAGTTAAGGTCTTAGGCTCATTCTCTGGCCTAATGGTTAAGGTCTTAACTCTTACTCTGGCCTAATAGCTAAGGTCTTAGACTCGTGCTCTGGCCTAATGGTTAAGGTCTTAACTCTTACTCTGCCCTACTGGTTAAGGTCTTAACTCTTACTCTGGCCTAATAGCTAAGGTCTTAGACTCGTACCATGGCCTAATGGTTAAGGTCTTAACTCTTACTCTGGCCTAATAGCTAAGGTCTTAACTCTTACTCTGGCCTAATAGCTAAGGTCTTAGACTTGTACTCTGGCCTAATGGTTAAGGTCTTAACTCTTACTCTGGCCTAATAGCTAAGGTCTTAACACTTACTCTGGCCTAATAGCTATGGTCTTTGACGCGTACTCTTGCCTAATGGTTAAGGTCTTAACTCTTACTCTGGCCTAATAGCTAAGGTCTTAGACTTGTACTCTGGCCTAATGGTTAAGGTCTTAACTCTTACTCTGGCCTAATAGCTAAGGTCTTAGACTCATACTCTGGCCTAATGGTTATGGTCTTAACTAATACTCTGGCCTGATAGCTAAGGTCTTAGACTCGTACTCTGGCCTAATGGTAAGGTCTTAACTCTTACTCTGGCCTAATAGCTAAGGTCTTAGACTCGTACGATCGCCTACAGGTTAATCTCTTTACTCTTACTCTGGCCTAATAGCTAAGGTCTTAACTATTACTCTGGCCTAATAGCTAAGGTCTTAGACTCGTACTATGGCCTAATGGTTAAGGTCTTAACTCTTACTCTGGCCTAATAGCTAAGGTCTTAACTCTTACTCTGGCCTAGTAGCTAAGGTCTTAGACTCGTACTCTGGCCTAATGGTTAAGGTCTTAACTCTTACTCTGGCCTAATAGCTAAGGTCTTAACTATTACTCTGGCCTAATAGCTAAGGTCTTAGACTCGTACTATGGCCTAATGGTTAAGGTCTTAACTCTTACTCTGGCCTAATAGCTAAGGTCTTAACTCTTACTCTGGCCTAATAGCTAAGGTCTTAGACTCGTACTCTGGCCTGATGGTTAAAGTCTTAACTCTTACTCTGTCCTAATAGCTAAGGTCTTAGACTCGTACTCTGGCCTAATGGTTAAGGTCTTAACTAATACTCTGGCCTAATAGCTAAGGTCTTAGACTCGTACTCTGGCCTAAAGGTTAAGGTCTTAACTCTTACTCTGGCCTAATAGATAAGGTCTTAACTCTTACTCTGGCCTAATAGCTAAGGTCTTAGACTTGTACTCTGGCCTAATGGTTAAGGTCTTAACTCTTACTCTGGCCTAATAGCTAAGGTCTTAACACTTACTCTGGCCTAATAGCTAAGGTCTTTGATGCGTACTCTTGCCTAATGGTTAAGGTCTTAACTCTTACTCTGGCCTAATAGCTAAGGTCTTAGACTTGTACTCTGGCCTAATGGTTAAGGTCTTAACTCTTACTCTGGCTTAATAGCTAAGGTCTTAGACTCATACTCTGGCCTAATGGTTATGGTCTTAACTAATACTCTGGCCTAATAGCTAAGGTCTTAGACTTGTACTCTGGCCTAATGGTTAAGGTCTTAACTCTTACTCTGGCCTAATAGCTAAGGTCTTAACTCTTACTCTGGCCTAATAGCTAAGGTCTTAGACTCGTACTATGGCCTACAGGTTAAGGTCTTAACTCTTACTCTGGCCTACTGGTTTAAGTCTTAACTCTTACTCTGGCCTAATAGCTAAGGTCTTAGACTCATACTCTGGCCTAATGGTTATGGTCTTAACTAATACTCTGGCCTAATAGCTAAGGTCTTAGACTCGTACTCTGGCCTAATGGTTAAGGTCTTAACTCTTACTCTGGCCTAATAGCTAAGGTCTTAGACTCGTTCTATCGCCTACAGGTTAATCTCTTTACTCTTACTCTGGCCTAATAGCTAAGGTCTTAACTATTACTCTGGCCTAATAGCTAAGGTCTTAGACTCGTACTCTGGCCTAATGGTTAAGGTCTTAACTCTTACTCTGGCCTAATAGCTAAGGTCTTAACTCTAACTCTGGCCTAATAGCTAAGGTCTTAGACTCATACTATGGCCTACAGGTTAAGGTCTTAACTCTTAGTCTGGCCTAATGGTTAAGGTCTTAACTCTTACTCTGGCCTAATAGCTAAGGTCTTAGACTCGTACTCTGGCCTACTGGTTAAGGTCGTAACTCTTACTCTGGCCTAATAGCTAAGGTCTTAAACTCGTACTCTGGCCTAATAGCTAAGGTCTTAGACTTGTACTCTGGCCTACTGGTTAAGGTCTTAACTCTTACTCTGGCCTAATAGCTAAGGTCTTAACTATTACTCTGGCCTAATAGCTAAGGTCTTAGACTCGTACTATGGCCTAATGGTTAAGGTCTTAACTCTTACTCTGGCCTAATAGCTAAGGTCTTAACTCTTACTCTGGACCTAATAGCTAAGGTCTTAGACTCGTACTCTGGCCTAATGGTTAAAGTCTTAACTCTTACTCTGTCCTAATAGCTAAGGTCTTAGACTCGTACTCTGGCCTAATGGTTAAGGTCTTAACTAATACTCTGGCCTAATAGCTAAGGTCTTAGACTCGTACTCTGGCCTAAAGGTTAAGGTCTTAACTCTTACTCTGGCCTAATAGATAAGGTCTTAACTCTTACTCTGGCCTAATAGCTAAGGTCTTAGACTTGTACTCTGGCCTAATGGTTAAGGTCTTAACTCTTACTCTGGCCTAATAGCTAAGGTCTTAACACTTACTCTGGCCTAATAGCTAAGGTCTTTGATGCGTACTCTTGCCTAATGGTTAAGGTCTTAACTCTTACTCTGGCCTAATAGCTAAGGTCTTAGACTTGTACTCTGGCCTAATGGTTAAGGTCTTAACTCTTACTCTGGCTTAATAGCTAAGGTCTTAGACTCATACTCTGGCCTAATGGTTATGGTCTTAACTAATACTCTGGCCTAATAGCTAAGGTCTTAGACTTGTACTCTGGCCTAATGGTTAAGGTCTTAACTCTTACTCTGGCCTAATAGCTAAGGTCTTAACTCTTACTCTGGCCTAATAGCTAAGGTCTTAGACTCGTACTCTGGCCTAATGGTTAAGGTCTTAACTCTTACTCTGGCCTAATAGCTAAGGTCTTAACTCTTACTCTGGCCTAATAGCTAAGGTCTTAGACTCGTACTCTGGCCTAATGGTTAAAGTCTTAACTCTTACTCTGTCCTAATAGCTAAGGTCTTAGACTCGTACTCTGGCCTAATGGTTAAGGTCTTAAGTAATACTCTGGCCTAATAGCTAAGGTCTTAGACTCGTACTCTGGCCTAATAGCTAAGGTCTTAGACTCGTACTCTGGCCTAATGGTTAAGGTCTTAACTCTTACTCTGGCCTAATAGCTAAGGTCTTAGACTCGTACTATCGCCTACAGGTTAATATCTTTACTCTTACTCTGGCCTAATAGCTAAGGTCTTAACTATTACTCTGGCCTAATAGCTAAGGTCTTAGACTCGTATTCTGGCCTAATGGTTAAGGTCTTAACTCTTAATCTGGCCTAATAGCTAAGGTCTTAACTCTTACTCTGGCCTAATAGCTAAGGTCTTAGACTCGTACTATGGCCTACAGGTTAAGGTCTTAACTCTTACTCTGGCCTACTGGTTTAAGTCTTAACTCTTACTCTGGCCTAATGGCTAAGGTCTTAGACTCATACTCTGGCCTAATGGTTATGGTCTTAACTAATACTCTGGCCTAATAGCTAAGGTCTTAGACTCGTACTCTGGCCTAATGGTTAAGGTCTTAACTCTTACTCTGGTCTAATAGCTAAGGTCTTAGACTCATACTATCGCCTACAGGTTAATCTCTTTACTCTTACTCTGGCCTAATAGCTAAGGTCTTAACTATTACTCTGGCCTAATAGCTAAGGTCTTAGACTCGTACTCTGGCCTAATGGTTAAGGTCTTAACTCTTACTCTGGCCTAATAGCTAAGGTCTTAACTCTTACTCTGGCCTAATAGCTAAGGTCTTAGACTCGTACTATGGCCTACAGGTTAAGGTCTTAACTCTTACTCTGGCCTACTGGTTTAAGTCTTAACTCTTACTCTGGCCTAATAGCTAAGGTCTTAGACTCGTACTATGGCCTAATGGTTAAGGTCTTAACTCTTACTCTGGCCTAATAGCTAAGGTCTTAACTTTTAGTCTGGCCTAATAGCTAAGGTCCTAGACTCATACTCTGGCCTAATGGTTAAGGTCTTAACTCTTACTCTCGCCTAATAGCTAAGGTCTTAGACTCGTACTATGGCCTACAGGTTAAGGTCTTAACTCTTAGTCTGGCCTAATGGTTAAGGTCTTAACTCTTACTCTGGCCTAATAGCTAAGGTGTTAGACTCGTACTCTGGCCTAATAGCTAAGGTCTTAGACTCGTACTCTGGCCTACTGGTTAAGGTCGTAACACTTACTCTGGCCTAATACCTAAGGTCTTAAACTCGTACTCTGGCCTACTAGCTAAGGTCTTAGACTTGTACTCTGGCCTACTGGTTAAGGTCTTAACTCTTACTCTGGCCTAATAGCTAAGGTCTTAGACTCGTACTCTGGCCTAATGGTTAAGGTCTTAACTAATACTCTGGCCTAATAGCTAAGGTCTTAGACTCGTACTCTGGCCTAATGGTTAAGGTCTTAACTCTTACTCTGGCCTAATAGCTAAGGTCTTAGACTCGTAATATCGCCTACAGGTTAATCTCTTAACTCTTACTCTGGCCTAATAGCTAAGGTCTTAACTATTACTCTGGCCTAATAGCTAAGGTCTTAACTCTTACTCTGGTCTAATAGCTAAGTTCTTAGACTCGTACTCTGGCCTACTGGTTAAGGTCGTAACACTTACTCTGGCCTAATAGCTAAGGTCTTAAACTCGTACTCTGGCATAATAGCTAAGGTCTTAGACTTGTACTCTGGCCTACTGGTTAAGGTCTTAACTCTTACTCTGGCCTAATAGCTAAGGTCTTAGACTCGTACTCTGGCCTAATGGTTAAGGTCTTAACTAATACTCTGGCCTAATAGCTAAGGTCTTAGACTCGTACTCTGGCCTAATGGTTAAGGTCTTAACTCTTACTCTGGCCTAATAGCTAAGGTCTTAGACTCGTAATTTCGCCTACAGGTTAATCTCTTAACTCTTACTCTGGCCTAATAGCTAAGGTCTTAACTATTACACTGGCCTAATAGCTAAGGTCTTAGACTCGTACTCTGGCCTAATGGTTAAGGTCTTAACTCTTACTCTGGCCTAATAGCTAAGGTCTTAGACTCGTACTCTGGCCTAATGAATAAGATCTTAACTCTTACTCTGGCCTAATAGCTAAGGTCTTAGAATCGTACTCTGGCCTAAAGTTTAAGGTCTTAACTCTTACTCTGGCCTAAGAGCTAAGGTCTTAACACTTACTCTGGCCTAAGAGCTAAGGTCTTAACTCTTACTCTGGCCTAAGAGCTAAGGTCTTAACTCTTACTCTGGCCTAATAGCTAAGGTCTTAGACTCGTACTCTGGCCTAATGGTTAAGGTCTTAACTCTTACTCTGGCCTAATAGCTAAGGTCTTAGACTCGTACTATCGCCTACAGGTTAATCTCTTTACTCTTACTCTGGCCTAATAGCTAAGGTCTTAACTATTACTCTGGCCTAATAGCTAAGGTGTTAGACTCGTACTCTGGCCTAATGGTTAAGGTCTTAACTCTTACTCTGGCCTAATAGCTAAGGTCTTAACTCTTACTCTGGCCTAATAGCTAAGGTCTTAGACTCGTACTATGGCCTACAGGTTATGGTCTTAACTCTTACTCTGGCCTACTGGTTTAAGTCTTAACTCTTACTCTGGCCTAATAGCTAAGGTCTTAGACTCATACTCTGGCCTAATGGTTATGGTCTTAACTAATACTCTGGCCTAATAGCTAAGGTCTTAGACTCGTACTCTGGCCTAATGGTTAAGGTCTTAACTCTTACTCTGGCCTAATAGCTAAGGTCTTAGACTCGTACTATCGCCTACAGGTTAATCTCTTTACTCTTACTCTGGCCTAATAGCTAAGGTCTTAACTATTACTCTGGCCTAATAGCTAAGGTCTTAGACTCGTACTCTGGCCTAATGGTTAAGGTCTTAACTCTTACTCTGGCCTAATAGCTAAGGTCTTAACTCTAACTCTGGCCTAATAGCTAAGGTCTTAGACTCGTACTATGGCCTACAGGTTAAGGTCTTAACTCTTAGTCTGGCCTAATGGTTAAGGTCTTAACTCTTACTCTGGCCTAATAGCTAAGGTCTTAGACTCGTACTCTGGCCTACTGGTTAAGGTCGTAACTCTTACTCTGGCCTAATAGCTAAGGTCTTAAACTCGTACTCTGGCCTAATAGCTAAGGTCTTAGACTTGTACTCTGGCCTACTGGTTAAGGTCTTAACTCTTACTCTGGCCTAATAGCTAAGGTCTTAGACTCGTACTCTGGCCTAATTGTTAAGGTCTTAACTAATACTCTGGCCTAATAGCTAAGGTCTTAGACTCGTACTCTGGCCTAATGGTTAAGGTCTTAACTCTTACTCTGGCCTAATAGCTAAGGTCTTAGACTCGTAATATCGCCTACAGGTTAATCTCTTAACTCTTACTCTGGCCTAATAGCTAAGGTCTTAACTATTACTCTGGCCTAATAGCTAAGGTCTTAGACTCGTACTCTGGCCTAATGGTTAAGGTCTTAACTCTTACTCTTGCCTAATAGCTAAGGTGTTAGGCTCATACTCTGGCCTAATGGTTAAGGTCTTAACTCTTACTCTGGCCTAATAGCTAAGGTCTTAGACTCGTGCTCTGGCCTAATGGTTAAGGTCTTAACTCTTACTCTGCCCTACTGGTTAAGGTCTTAACTCTTACTCTGGCCTAATAGCTAAGGTCTTAGACTCGTACCATGGCCTAATGGTTAAGGTCTTAACTCTTACTCTGGCCTAATAGCTAAGGTCTTAACTCTTACTCTGGCCTAATAGCTAAGGTCTTAGACTTGTACTCTGGCCTAATGGTTAAGGTCTTAACTCTTACTCTGGCCTAATAGCTAAGGTCTTAACACTTACTCTGGCCTAATAGCTATGGTCTTTGACGCGTACTCTTGCCTAATGGTTAAGGTCTTAACTCTTACTCTGGCCTAATAGCTAAGGTCTTAGACTTGTACTCTGGCCTAATGGTTAAGGTCTTAACTCTTACTCTGGCCTAATAGCTAAGGTCTTAGACTCATACTCTGGCCTAATGGTTATGGTCTTAACTAATACTCTGGCCTGATAGCTAAGGTCTTAGACTCGTACTCTGGCCTAATGGTAAGGTCTTAACTCTTACTCTGGCCTAATAGCTAAGGTCTTAGACTCGTACTATCGCCTACAGGTTAATCTCTTTACTCTTACTCTGGCCTAATAGCTAAGGTCTTAACTATTACTCTGGCCTAATAGCTAAGGTCTTAGACTCGTACTATGGCCTAATGGTTAAGGTCTTAACTCTTACTCTGGCCTAATAGCTAAGGTCTTAACTCTTACTCTGGCCTAGTAGCTAAGGTCTTAGACTCGTACTCTGGCCTAATGGTTAAGGTCTTAACTCTTACTCTGGCCTAATAGCTAAGGTCTTAACTATTACTCTGGCCTAATAGCTAAGGTCTTAGACTCGTACTATGGCCTAATGGTTAAGGTCTTAACTCTTACTCTGGCCTAATAGCTAAGGTCTTAACTCTTACTCTGGCCTAATAGCTAAGGTCTTAGACTCGTACTCTGGCCTGATGGTTAAAGTCTTAACTCTTACTCTGTCCTAATAGCTAAGGTCTTAGACTCGTACTCTGGCCTAATGGTTAAGGTCTTAACTAATACTCTGGCCTAATAGCTAAGGTCTTAGACTCGTACTCTGGCCTAAAGGTTAAGGTCTTAACTCTTACTCTGGCCTAATAGATAAGGTCTTAACTCTTACTCTGGCCTAATAGCTAAGGTCTTAGACTTGTACTCTGGCCTAATGGTTAAGGTCTTAACTCTTACTCTGGCCTAATAGCTAAGGTCTTAACACTTACTCTGGCCTAATAGCTAAGGTCTTTGATGCGTACTCTTGCCTAATGGTTAAGGTCTTAACTCTTACTCTGGCCTAATAGCTAAGGTCTTAGACTTGTACTCTGGCCTAATGGTTAAGGTCTTAACTCTTACTCTGGCTTAATAGCTAAGGTCTTAGACTCATACTCTGGCCTAATGGTTATGGTCTTAACTAATACTCTGGCCTAATAGCTAAGTTCTTAGACTTGTACTCTGGCCTAATGGTTAAGGTCTTAACTCTTACTCTGGCCTAATAGCTAAGGTCTTAACTCTTACTCTGGCCTAATAGCTAAGGTCTTAGACTCATACTCTGGCCTAATGGTTAAGGTCTTAACTCTTACTCTGGCCTAATAGCTAAGGTCTTAACACTTACTCTGGCCTAATAGCTATGGTCTTTGACGCGTACTCTTGCCTAATGGTTAAGGTCTTAACTCTTACTCTGGCCTAATAGCTAAGGTCTTAGACTTGTACTCTGGCCTAATGGTTAAGGTCTTAACTCTTACTCTGGCCTAATAGCTAAGGTCTTAACTCTTACTCTGGCCTAATAGCTAAGGTCTTAGACTCATACTCTGGCCTAATGGTTATGGTCTTAACTAATACTCTGGCCTAATAGCTAAGGTCTTAGACTCGTACTCTGGCCTAATGGTAAGGTCTTAACTCTTACTCTGGCCTAATAGCTAAGGTCTTAGACTCGTACTATCGCCTACAGGTTAATCTCTTTACTCTTACTCTGGCCTAATAGCTAAGGTCTTAACTATTACTCTGGCCTAATAGCTAAGGTCTTAGACTCGTACTATGGCCTAATGGTTAAGGTCTTAACTCTTACTCTGGCCTAATAGCTAAGGTCTTAACTCTTACTCTGGCCTAATAGCTAAGGTCTTAGACTCGTACTCTGGCCTAATGGTTAAGGTCTTAACTCTTACTCTGGCCTAATAGCTAAGGTCTTAACTATTACTCTGGCCTAATAGCTAAGGTCTTAGACTCGTACTATGGCCTAATGGTTAAGGTCTTAACTCTTACTCTGGCCTAATAGCTAAGGTCTTAACTCTTACTCTGGCCTAATAGCTAAGGTCTTAGACTCGTACTCTGGCCTAATGGTTAAAGTCTTAACTCTTACTCTGTCCTAATAGCTAATGTCTTAGACTCGTACTCTGGCCTAATGGTTAAGGTCTTAACTAATACTCTGGCCTAATAGCTAAGGTCTTAGACTCGTACTCTGGCCTAAAGGTTAAGGTCTTAACTCTTACTCTGGCCTAATAGATAAGGTCTTAACTCTTACTCTGGCCTAATAGCTAAGGTCTTAGACTTGTACTCTGGCCTAATGGATAAGGTCTTAACTCTTACTCTGGCCTAATAGCTAAGGTCTTAACACTTACTCTGGCCTAATAGCTAAGGTCTTTGATGCGTACTCTTGCCTAATGGTTAAGGTCTTAACTCTTACTCTGGCCTAATAGCTAAGGTCTTAGACTTGTACTCTGGCCTAATGGTTAAGGTCTTAACTCTTACTCTGGCTTAATAGCTAAGGTCTTAGACTCATACTCTGGCCTAATGGTTATGGTCTTAACTAATACTCTGGCCTAATAGCTAAGGTCTTAGACTTGTACTCTGGCCTAATGGTTAAGGTCTTAACTCTTACTCTGGCCTAATAGCTAAGGTCTTAACTCTTACTCTGGCCTAATAGCTAAGGTCTTAGACTCGTACTCTGGCCTAATGGTTAAAGTCTTAACTCTTACTCTGTCCTAATAGCTAAGGTCTTAGACTCGTACTCTGGCCTAATGGTTAAGGTCTTAAGTAATACTCTGGCCTAATAGCTAAGGTCTTAGACTCGTACTCTGGCCTAATAGCTAAGGTCTTAGACTCGTACTCTGGCCTAATGGTTAAGGTCTTAACTCTTACTCTGGCCTAATAGCTAAGGTCTTAGACTCGTACTATCGCCTACAGGTTAATCTCTTTACTCTTACTCTGGCCTAATAGCTAAGGTCTTAACTATTACTCTGGCCTAATAGCTAAGGTCTTAGACTCGTACTCTGGCCTAATGGTTAAGGTCTTAACTCTTAATCTGGCCTAATAGCTAAGGTCTTAACTCTTACTCTGGCCTAATAGCTAAGGTCTTAGACTCGTACTATGGCCTACAGGTTAAGGTCTTAACTCTTACTCTGGCCTACTGGTTTAAGTCTTAACTCTTACTCTGGCTTAATGGCTAAGGTCTTAGACTCATACTCTGGCCTAATGGTTATGGTCTTAACTAATACTCTGGCCTAATAGCTAAGGTCTTAGACTCGTACTCTGGCCTAATGGTTAAGGTCTTAACTCTTACTCTGGTCTAATAGCTAAGGTCTTAGACTCATACTATCGCCTACAGGTTAATCTCTTTACTCTTACTCTGGCCTAATAGCTAAGGTCTTAACTATTACTCTGGCCTAATAGCTAAGGTCTTAGACTCGTACTCTGGCCTAATGGTTAAGGTCTTAACTCTTACTCTGGCCTAATAGCTAAGGTCTTAACTCTTACTCTGGCCTAATAGCTAAGGTCTTAGGCTCGTACTATGGCCTACAGGTTAAGGTCTTAACTCTTACTCTGGCCTACTGGTTTAAGTCTTAACTCTTACTCTGGCCTAATAGCTAAGGTCTTAGACTCGTACTATGGCCTAATGGTTAAGGTCTTAACTCTTACTCTGGCCTAATAGCTAAGGTCTTAACTTTTAGTCTGGCCTAATAGCTAAGGTCCTAGACTCATACTCTGGCCTAATGGTTAAGGTCTTAACTCTTACTCTCGCCTAATAGCTAAGGTCTTAGACTCGTACTATGGCCTACAAGTTAAGGTCTTAACTCTTAGTCTGGCCTAATGGTTAAGGTCTTAACTCTTACTCTGGCCTAATAGCTAAGGTCTTAGACTCGTACTCTGGCCATATGGTTAAAGTCTTAACTCTTACTCTGTCCTAATAGCTAAGGTCTTAGACTTGTACTCTGACCTAATGGTTAAGGTCTTAAGTAATACTCTGGCCTAATAGCTAAGGTCTTAGACTCCTACTCTGGCCTAATAGCTAAGGTCTTAGACTCGTACTCTGGCCTAATGGTTAAGGTCTTAACTCTTACTCTGGCCTAATGGTTAAGGTCTTAACTAATACTCTGGTCTAATAGCTAAGGTCTTAGACTCGTACTCTGGCCTAATGGTTAAGGTCTTAACTCTTACTCTGGCCTAATAGCTAAGGTCTTAGACTCGTAATATCGCCTACAGGTTAATCTCTTAACTCTTACTCTGGCCTAATAGCTAAGGTCTTAACTATTACTCTGGCCTAATAGCTAAGGTCTTAACTCTTACTCTGGTCTAATAGCTAAGTTCTTAGACTCGTACTCTGGCCTACTGGTTAAGGTCGTAACACTTACTCTGGCCTAATAGCTAAGGTCTTAAACTCGTACTCTGGCCTAATAGCTAAGGTCTTAGACTTGTACTCTGGCCTACTGGTTAAGGTCTTAACTCTTACTCTGGCCTAATAGCTAAGGTCTTAGACTCGTACTCTGGCCTAATGGTTAAGGTCTTAACTAATACTCTGGCCTGATAGCTAAGGTCTTAGACTCGTACTCTGGCCTAATGGTTAAGGTCTTAACTCTTACTCTGGCCTAATAGCTAAGGTCTTAGACTCGTAATATCGCCTACAGGTTAATCTCTTAACTCTTACTCTGGCCTAATAGCTAAGGTCTTAACTATTACACTGGCCTAATAGCTAAGGTCTTAGACTCGTACTCTGGCCTAATGGTTAAGGTCTTAACTCTTACTCTGGCCTAATAGCTAAGGTCTTAGACTCGTACTCTAGCCTAATGAATAAGGTCTTAACTCTTACTCTGGCCTAATAGCTAAGGTCTTAGAATCGTACTCTGGCCTAAAGTTTAAGGTCTTAACTCTTACTCTGGCCTAAGAGCTAAGGTCTTAACACTTACTCTGGCCTAAGAGCTAAGGTCTTAACTCTTACTCTGGCCTAAGAGCTAAGGTCTTAACTCTTACTCTGGCCTAATAGCTAAGGTCTTAGACTCGTACTCTGGCCTAATGGTTAAGGTCTTAACTCTTACTCTGGCCTAATAGCTAAGGTCTTAACTCTAACTCTGGTCTAATAGCTAAGGTCTTAGACTCGTACTATGGCATACAGGTTAAGGTCTTAACTCTTAGTCTGGCCTAATGGTTAAGGTCTCAACTCTTACTCTGGCCTAATAGCTAAGGTCTTAGACTCGTAATCTGGCCTTCTGGTTAAGGTCGTAACTCTTACTCTGGCCTAATAGCTAAGGTCTTAAACTCGTACTCTGGCCTAATAGCTAAGGTCTTAGACTTGTACTCTGGCCTACTGGTTAAGGTCTTAACTCTTACTCTGGCCTAATAGCTAAGGTCTTAGACTCGTACTCTGGCCTAATTGTTAAGGTCTTAACTAATACTCTGGCCTAATAGCTAAGGTCTTAGACTCGTACTCTGGCCTAATGGTTAAGGTCTTAACTCTTACTCTGGCCTAATAGCTAAGGTCTTAGACTCGTAATATCGCCTACAGGTTAATCTCTTAACTCTTACTCTGGCCTAATAGCTAAGGTCTTCACTATTACTCTGGCCTAATAGCTAAGGTCTTAGACTCGTACTCTGGCCTAATGGTTAAGGTCTTAACTCTTACTCTTGCCTAATAGCTAAGGTCTTAGACTCATACTCTGGCCTAATGGTTAAGGTCTTAACTCTTACTCTGGCCTAATAGCTAAGGTCTTAGACTCGTGCTCTGGCCTAATGGTTAAGGTCTTAATTCTTACTCTGCCCTACTGGTTAAGGTCTTAACTCTTACTCTGGCCTAATAGCTAAGGTCTTAGACTTGTACCATGGCCTAATGGTTAAGGTCTTAACTCTTACTCTGGCCTAATAGCTAAGGTCTTAACTCTTACTCTGGCCTAATAGCTAAGGTCTTAGACTTGTACTCTGGCCTAATGGTTAAGGTCTTAACTCTTACTCTGGCCTAATAGCTAAGGTCTTAACACTTACTCTGGCCTAATAGCTATGGTCTTTGAAGCGTACTCTTGCCTAATGGTTAAGGTCTTAACTCTTACTCTGGCCTAATAGCTAAGGTCTTAGACTTGTACTCTGGCCTAATGGTTAAGGTCTTAACTCTTACTCTGGCCTAATAGCTAAGGTCTTAGACTCATACTCTGGCCTAATGGTTATGGTCTTAACTAATACTCTGGCCTAATAGCTAAGGTCTTAGACTCGTACTCTGGCCTAATGGTAAGGTCTTAACTCTTACTCTGGCCTAATAGCTAAGGTCTTAGACTCGTACTATCGCCTACAGGTTAATCTCTTTACTCTTACTCTGGCCTAATAGCTAAGGTCTTAACTATTACTCTGGCCTAATAGCTAAGGTCTTAGACTCGTACTATGGCCTAATGGTTAAGGTCTTAACTCTTACTCTGGCCTAATAGCTAAGGTCTTAACTTTTAGTCTGGCCTAATAGCTAAGGTCCTAGACTCATACTCTGGCCTAATGGTTAAGGTCTTAACTCTTACTCTCGCCTAATAGCTAAGGTCTTAGACTCGTACTATGGCCTACAGGTTAAGGTCTTAACTCTTAGTCTGGCCTAATGGTTAAGGTCTTAACTCTTACTCTGGCCTAATAGCTAAGGTCTTAAACTCGTACTCTGGTCTACTGGTTAAGGTCGTAACTCTTACTCTGGCCTAATAGCTAAGGTCTTAAACTCGTACTCTGGCCTAATAGTTAAGGTCTTAGATTTGTACTCTGGTGTGAGAAGTTGGCCTGGCATATGCTGTTCCTAGTTATAGGGACACCTTGCACCAGTCCAATTCGACTCTTATTGATGATAGGTTTAAGACAACCTTTAAAGAAAGCTATCCTAGTGGTAGCTGTGGAGAGCAGCCTTCAGGCTAAGTCTTGAAGGAGTGTTAAGCTTATTGTTTTACCATAATAACCTCTTGAATAACCAAATGAAAGAGTAGCCCACACAGGTATATATATAAAATATATGTATTTATTCTAGGCAGAATCCCACAGTCACTTTATGTGGCTAGTGGCAAAGTTACAATTCAAACAAGCATTTCTAAACACAATAAATAGCACAGAAATCAATGGGCCCCAGGGGGGGACCAAACCATATACTAAAATAGTGGTTTAAGAACCACGACAATTCTACAGGCAATGCCTAGGGCATTCAGGATCGCTTGCCCCTTCAGAATCCACCCACAGTTAAGAGGAAGGGGACCCACGGGAGACGCGTGCAGTGCAAAGAGCTGCTATCGGGATCGCAATGATAGCCTATGGAGAATGTCGCGGTTGAATATTCAAAGTTAAAGGACACTTCTAGCAACAGTACAAAGTTAAGGCTTGAGACTTAAGGCTTTGGGGAGCCCACCACCACTGGAGTACCGAAGTACCACTGTTACCTGCCCCAGGGAAGCCGGGTGCATAGGTCGATTCTGGTGTCGGGTCGCGGGCTGATTTCCTATGGGAAAGTAGTCCAAACTGCTGCTAGCTGCGAGTGTCGTTGAAGTTGTGAAGATTGAAGTTGAAGAGAAGATAAAGATGAACCTGAAAGCAGAGGGGACAGAGTCTGGGTCACAGCAAGTGACCAGGGAGCTCACAGCAAGGAGCTCGTGGAAGTCGGGTGCTTCAGGTGTAGGAAGTACAGATGGGCTCTGCAGTCACGGGCTCCAGGAGGCTTCAAGGAAGGCCAGCTTCTGGAGGGCGACTGTCCCACGTTGGCTGAGGGTCGCTGCGGTGTTAGTGTCCCGATTGGATCCACTAAGCCTTGGCAACCGCAACCCACGCAAGACGGACAAAGTAGCTGCTGGTGCAGACCCACGAGGTCTGAGGGTGCTCTCCTTTGCAGGGAGCGTAGAGCAGGCCTGGAGCAACCAGGGGAACTCTTGGAAGCAAAGATTGTCCTCCGTCAGGGCCCACAAGTCGAGAGACAAGGGACCGCGGAAGGCAGCAAAATGGAGTGCGTAAAAGGGCTCCCACGGGCCACCGGAGCGGGCCAGGGAGCTGAGGGTCGGCACAATTGCTGCTGGATGGTTGGCTCAGAAATGGGCCAAAGCACAACTTCCCCACTGGTCGGGGTCGTGTGCTGGGCAAGAAGTGGCCGGTGTCTCGGGGTATGCGGGGATCTCGACACCCACGTGGTCCAGGGTGCTCAGACTTGCTGGGCACGCTCACAGGACGCTGGGATGCACTGGAGACCCACCTCGAGGTTGCTGGAAGGCGTCGAAGGTCGTGAGAGCAACGAAGTTCCAACCGGGTATCTTGTAGTCTTTTAGGTGCCTGCCAAGCAGGGGGATAACTCCTTTATCCCAAGGGAGATTTCTTCGGTCAGCTGGGCAGCAGCTCGTTGAAGGTCAGTTCTGTGAAGTTCTGGACGAATCTGAGGCTCTAGGGCAAAGTTATTCCCATATATCCCCAAGATTAGGGGATGGTCCAAAATAGAGCCTGCCAATCAGAGTAGAGGCGGGAAAGGGTGGCTACACCCACTCCCCTTTGTGTGTTTCCCACCTGGGCGAGGGGCAGGATGCCCCTGAACCGGTTCCAGGCGGTGTATGCAGAATTGGGGCTCTGCAGCTGCCTACGTGCAACTCTGAATGGACATTTGGTGCACCCACCCTGTTCCAATCCACATTATCCTGTCTGGGGAGGTGCTGGCACCTCCCTGCCACAGGAGCCCTATTGTCCAGCTGGCAAGGCTGGGATTTTCCCCAGCAACAGCCAGCCAGAGTCGTGTAGGTGGCGAACAGTAGCCATTTTGTGGTACACGTGCACTTTTAAATTGGTGTCTAAAATCTACCGCTTTTCCCATATCACCCTCCTAGCAAGGGGGAATCGTGCCCCCATGCCCATGGCTGGACTGGGGGTATGATTCCTTCATGTTTGACACCAAACACGATATGGTTCTGTGTAGCCAGTCCCAAGTTACAGCGATGACGCAATAACTTATAATGCGGTAAGAGTATATGGTATGGCTACACTACAAACAACCCAGTAACGGTGTTACGAAGGTTGCAGAGAGGTCCTACTCACGTAGGGGTCCCCCCTCACACATACCTCAGCACCCAGCCCTGTAGGATTACCAGGGCCTGCCATAGGGGTGACCTATGAGAGTATATGTGTTGTAATGGTATGGGACATAGGGTACCTACATCCCTGTAAGGGGTGCTAGCACCACCTTACCCAGGCTACAGTAGTGGCCTGGTGGTGTCAGTTTGGGTGGCTGTCCCAGGGTGGCACAATAAGTGCTGCAGCCCTGGTAGGCCTACTGGGGGACCCATGCCCTGGGTACCTAGGGTACCATCTACAAGGGACTGGAAGGGCATGCCCAGCATCCAATTATGTTTGTACCTAGAGTACTCACAACAGTTTTAGGGAGAAAGCAGATAGGCTGGGGTCCTGGATAGCAGGATCCCAGCCAGACTAGTCAAAAACCACTTAAATACCAGGCAAAAAGTTGGGGGCAACCATTAGTCAGATTCCACTCTCCTACATAACCCCCCCCCAAACGAAAGGAGATAAGGCTAACCTTGTCCAGATAAGCCTTTATTTCCTGAGTGGCCATATAAGGAAGAACCTGTACTAACATGGTTGCTCCCTGTGTCATGGTCCACTTGGGAAATCCTACCCCAAGGGGTTCTAGAGTTTCTCCAAAGTCTAGGGAAATTACCTGTATTGGTTTTTGGGTCAGAGGTGGGCTGGTGGGGTGTCTGAGTCTGGAAGTGAGACCCTACTTGGGTTGGTCTCAACCTCCTCAGATCACTGGCCACTATGGAAGCCTTTCTGCCCAGGACGGTGTCATATCTGGCCCTAAGGGTCAACCTCTGGCTGCCTACAGCTGGGGGTTGGATCCCTTTGGCTGGAATAGTGGAGGGCACTGGAAGGTTTGGGGCAGCTAGGCCCCAGGTTTCCCTGTGCTCAACAACATCCATTTGAGGGGTGCCTGTACCTAGGGGTAAGGGGGATCCCTCAGTTTGTAGAGGAATATTCACCTGGCTGAAACTACTCTGCTGGGTGTCCCTAATCTGTTGATGAGGGGGTTCCTCTGGACAGGGGCCCAGTAAGGGTCCACTGACCTCCCTGACCTCTGCAACCCTGGGCTGACTGAGGCAGGGTAGAGAGGGGCAGGATACCTGCTCCAGACTGGGTACCACCTTGGAAGGGTCCTCTGCCATCAGAGAGGTGGGCAGGCCAAGCCTGTCCACTTCTGGGGCAGTTACTTCACAAGGGGCAGGGTCAGTTCCCTGAGAAACTGGACCTTTACCTGTAGTCTGGTGGGGGGAAGACTGCTCCTCCTCCCCTATGCTCTCTGTTTGTGTAGAGTGATCCATAGTTTCAGGCTTCACTCTTTCTATTTTCTCCTGGGGTGGAGGTGAGGCCCTCAGGGTCTCATCCACTCTCTCAGGAATTCCTACCATTTTCAAATGGGCCTTGTGGTCAACCTCAGCCCAGGCTGAGATTTCTAGATCATTCCCCAGAAGACAATCTACAGGCAAGTTTGGGGACACTGCCACTCTCTTGGGGCCAGTGACTCCTCCCCAGCTGAGATTTACCACTGCCATGGGATGATCTGTCCTGATTCCATCAATGTTGGTCACCTGATAGCTAAACCCAGGTAAAAGCTGATCTAGGGGCACTAGCCTCTTGGTCACCATGGTGACACTGGCCCCTGTGTCCTTATAGGCCACAGCCTTCTGACCATTGATTATTGGTTCTTGTCTGTACCTGCCCAGAATACTGGGGCTCATGGTAAAGTTGGCAAACCCCATGCCACCATCACAGACCATAGTGGCTAATGCAGGGGACCTGGCTAGGCCAGAGTCCACTGGTGTCCCCAAAGAGAACCCAACTAAGTTTTTGGGTGCACTCCCACCGCCTGGGTGATTACTACTAGTAGTAACAGGAGGTGTTGGAGCTGGTTTTGGAGGAACATTCTCTTTATTGCCATTCTTAGGACAGCTGGAGTCAGTTTTCCAGTGGCCAGGTTTCTTACACACATGGAAATAGGGTTTCTTGATATTAGAGGAAGGATTTTGGGACCCACCCCCAGCACTGGTTTGTTGGGGCCCTTCAGATGACTTTTCTTGTTTATCATCCCCACCTTTCTCTTTGGGCTTAGTGGAATCCTTCTTCTGGTCACCAACTTGGTTCTTAGGCCTGATCCTGGTTCTGACCCATTTGTCTGCCTTCTTTCCCAATTCTTGGGGAGAGGTCAGATCAGAGTCCACCAGGTGCTGGTGTAAAAGTTGGTTCTGACAATTATTAAGAATCTGCTCCCTCATAATGAGATTATACAATCCTTGATAATCATTAACTTTACTGCCATTTAACCAACCTTCCAGTGCCTTGGTTGCACAATCCACAAAGTCTACCCAATCTTGATTTTGTGCTTTCTGGGTGTCTCTGAACTTAAGTCTGTATTGATCAGTGGTTAAGCCAAACCCATCTATTAAAGCAGCTTTCAAGATATAATAATCATCAGCATCCTCTTCTCTTACAGAGAGGAGCTTGTCTCTCCCTTTATCTGAAAAGGAGAGCCACAGGATTGCTGCCCACTGCTCTACAGGGACCCTCTGTACTCTACAGGCCCTTTCAAGAGCAGATATCCATTTGTGAATATCATCCCCATTCTGATAGGGGGGCACAATCTTGTGGAGGTTCCTATTGTCAGGGACTCTCTCTCTAACTCTAGGGGTTTCATCACTGCCACCAGGGATCTCTAGACCCCATTTCTTTGAAGCTTTCTGAAGCTCCAGGGTTTCCCTGTCTAATGCTAACTGTTTTCTTTTAAGCTGAAGCTTAGCCTGCTCAAATTTGATCAGTCTGCATTTCCTCTCATGAGAGGTTTCTCTTCTCTGAGAAGAGGCAGAGGACCCTTTGGATCCCCTAGAATGGTTGGATCCCACTGAGGGGGATCTGTTCCTTCTGGGGTCCACCACTCTCCTTTTAAGGGTGGAAGGAGTGCCTCTTGGGCCATCACTTCCATGCTGTGAGTGGTCTGTGTCTTCCAGGTCAGGATTTTCATCCTCTTCCTGTTCCTCTTCAGATTCCACTCTGGGAGTGTCCTCTTCTGAGGGGTGCCCACCCACTCTGTCCGCCCCTCTGGATCCTATGGACTCCATAAAGTCTGCTATGAGCAGGATCTCTTTGAGACGTTTTGTGTTGGCACCTCTTTCTGTCTTCAGTCTCCTAAGGGTGCACATTTCCCTGAGCTCAGCAAAGGTGAAAGTATCATACTTATCTACTGGGACCCTCTGGGGTCCTTCCATAGCCTTAGTGCCACTTGAAGACATGTTTAGTGTAGTGATGTATCTACCTACACTAAGTGTGGCCTACTGAACCCTCTCTTGAGTTGTAGTCAAGGTGTGCTAAACCCTCTACACACAACTCTAAGTTCAGTAGAACTTATTGTATTCTAGCTTGAATTTATATGTACCTTTGGTACCTTGTGGCTTTCACTTTAGAAATTCAATTTGTTATCTGGTAAAACAATGGCAAGCTTGAATCCAACCGCTGCACACCAATGTGAGAAGTTGGCCTGGCATATGCTGTTCCTAGTTATAGGGACACCTTGCACCAGTCCAATTCGACTCTTATTGATGATAGGTTTAAGACAACCTTTAAAGAAAGCTATCCTAGTGGTAGCTGTGGAGAGCAGCCTTCAGGCTAAGTCTCGAAGGAGTGTTAAGCTTATTGTTTTACCATAATAACCTCTTGAATAACCAAATGAAAGAGTAGCCCACACAGGTATATATATAAAATATATGTATTTATTCTACTCAGAATCCCACAGTCACTTTATGTGGCTAGTGGCAAAGTTACAATTCAAACAAGCATTTCTAAACACAATAAATAGCACAGAAATCAATGGGCCCCAGGGGGGGACCAAACCATATACTAAAATAGTGGTATAAGAACCACGACAATTCTACAGGCAATGCCTAGGGCATTCAGGATCGCTTGCCCCTTCAGAATCCACCCACAGTTAAGAGGAAGGGGACCCACGGGAGACGCGTGCAGTGCAAAGAGCTGCTATCGGGATCGCAATGATAGCCTATGGAGAATGTCGCGGTTGAATATTCAAAGTTAAAGGACACTTCTAGCAACAGTACAAAGTTAAGGCTTGAGACTTAAGGCTTTGGGGAGCCCACCACCACTGGAGTACCGAAGTACCACTGTTACCTGCCCCAGGGAAGCCGGGTGCATAGGTCGATTCTGGTGTCGGGTCGCGGGCTGATTTCCTATGGGAAAGTAGTCCAAACTGCTGCTAGCTGCGAGTGTCGCTGAAGTCGTGAAGATTGAAGTTGAAGAGAAGATAAAGATGAACCTGAAAGCAGAGGGGACAGAGTCTGGGTCACAGCAAGTGACCAGGGAGCTCACAGCAAGGAGCTCGTGGAAGTCGGGTGCTTCAGGTGTAGGAAGTACAGCTGGGCTCTGCAGTCACGGGCTCCGGGAGACTTCAAGGAAGGCCAGCTTCTGGAGGGCGACTGTCCCACGTTGGCTGAGGGTCGCTGCGGTGTTAGTGTCCCGATTGGATCCACTAAGCCTTGGCAACCGCAACCCACGCAAGACGGACAAAGTAGCTGCTGGTGCAGACCCACGAGGTCTGAGGGTGCTCTCCTTTGCAGGGAGCGTAGAGCAGGCCTGGAGCAACCAGGGGAACTCTTGGAAGCAAAGATTGTCCTCCGTCAGGGCCCACAAGTCGAGGGACAAGGGACCGCGGAAGGCAGCAAAATGGAGTGCGTAAAAGGGCTCCCACGGGCCACCGGAGCGGGCCAGGGAGCTGAGGGTCGGCACAAATGCTGCTGGATGGTTGGCTCAGAAATGGGCCAAAGCACAACTTCCCCACTGGTCGGGGTCATGTGCTGGGCAAGAAGTGGCCGGTGTCTCGGGGTATGCGGGGATCTCGACACCCACGTGGTCCAGGGTGCTCAGACTTGCTGGGCACGCTCACAGGACGCTGGGATGCACTGGAGACCCACCTCGAGGTTGCTGGAAGGCGTCGAAGGTCGTGAGAGCAACGAAGTTCCAACCGGGTATCTTGTAGTCTTTTAGGTGCCTGCCAAGCAGGGGGATAACTCCTTTATCCCAAGGGAGATTTCTTCGGTCAGCTGGGCAGCAGCTCGTTGAAGGTCAGTTCTGTGAAGTTCTGGACGAATCTGAGGCTCTAGGGCAAAGTTATTCCCATATATCCCCAAGATTAGGGGATGGTCCAAAATAGAGCCTGCCAATCAGAGTAGAGGCGGGAAAGGGTGGCTACACCCACTCCCCTTTGTGTGTTTCCCGCCTGGGCGAGGGGCAGGATGCCCCTGAACCGGTTCCAGGCGGTGTATGCAGAATTGGGGCTCTGCAGCTGCCTACGTGCAACTCTGAATGGACATTTGGTGCACCCACCCTGTTCCAATCCACATTATCCTGTCTGGGGATGTGCTGGCACCTCCCTGCCACAGGAGCCCTATTGTCCAGCTGGCGAGGCTGGGATTTTCCCCAGCAACAGCCAGCCAGAGTCGTGTAGGTGGCGAACAGTAGCCATTTTGTGGTACACGTGCACTTTTAAATTGGTGTCTAAAATCTACCGCTTTTCCCATATCACCCTCCTAGCAAGGGGGAATCGTGCTCCCATGCCCATGGCTGGACTGGGGGTATGATTCCTTCATGTTTGACACCAAACACGATATGGTTCTGTGTAGCCAGTCCCAAGTTACAGCGATGACGCAATAACTTATAATGCGGTAAGAGTATATGGTATGGCTACACTACAAACAACCCAGTAACGGTGTTACGAAGGTTGCAGAGAGGTCCTACTCACGTAGGGGTCCCCCCTCACACATACCTCAGCACCCAGCCCTGTAGGATTACCAGGGCCTGCCATAGGGGTGACCTATGAGAGTATATGTATTGTAATGGTATGGGACATAGGGTACCTACATCCCTGTAAGGGGTGCTAGCACCACCTTACCCAGGCTACAGTAGTGGCCTGGTGGTGTCAGTTTGGGTGGCTGTCCCAGGGTGGCACAATAAGTGCTGCAGCCCTGGTAGGCCTACTGGGGGACCCATGCCCTGGGTACCTAGGGTACCATCTACAAGGGACTGGAAGGGCATGCCCAGCATCCAATTATGTTTGTACCTAGAGTACTCACAACAGTTTTAGGGAGAAAGCAGATAGGCTGGGGTCCTGGATAGCAGGATCCCAGCCAGACTAGTCAAAAACCACTTAAATACCAGGCAAAAAGTTGGGGGCAACCATTAGTCAGATTCCACTCTCCTACATCTGGCCTACTGGTTAAGGTCTTAACTCTTACTCTGGCCTAATAGCTAAGGTCTTAGACTCGTACTCTGGCCTAATGGTTAAGGTCTTAACTAATACTCTGGCCTAATAGCTAAGGTCTTAGACTCGTACTCTGGCCTAATGGTTAAGGTCTTAACTCTTACTCTGGCCTAATAGCTAAGGTCTTAGACTCGTAATATCGCCTACAGGTTAATCTCTTAACTCTTACTCTGGCCTAATAGCTAAGGTCTTAACTATTACTCTGGCCTAATAGCTATGGTCTTAGACTCGTACTCTGGCCTAATGGTTAAGGTCTTAACTCTTACTCTGGCCTAATAGCTAAGGTCTTAGACTCATACTCTGGCCTAATGGTTAAGGTCTTAATTCTTACTCTGGCCTAATAGCTAAGGTCTTAGACTCGTGCTCTGGCCTAATGGTTAAGGTCTTAACTCTTACTCTGCCCTACTGGTTAAGGTCTTAAATCTTACTCTGGCCTAATAGCTAAGGTCTTAGACTCGTACTCTGGCCTAATGAATAAGGTCTTAACTCTTACTCTGGCCTAATAGCTAAGGTCTTAGAATCGTACTCTGGCCTAAAGGTTAAGGTCTTAACTCTTACTCTGGCCTAAGAGCTAAGGTCTTAACACTTACTCTGGCCTAAGAGCTAAGGTCTTAACTCTTACTCTGGCCTAAGAGCTAAGGTCTTAACTCTTACTCTGGCCTAATAGCTAAGGTCTTAGACTCGTACTCTGGCCTAATGGTTAAGGTCTTAACTCTTACTCTGGCCTAATAGCTAAGGTCTTAGACTTGTACTCTGGCCTAATGGTTAAGGTCTTAACTCTTACTCTGGCCTAATAGCTAAGGTCTTAGACTCATACTCTGGCCTAATAGCTAAGGTCTTAACTATTACTCTGGCCTAATAGCTAAGGTCTTAGACTCGTACTCTGGCCTAATGGTTAAGGTCTTAACTCTTACTCTTGCCTAATAGCTAAGGTCTTAGACTCATACTCTGGCCTAATGGTTAAGGTCTTAACTCTTACTCTGGCCTAATAGCTAAGGTCTTAGACTCGTGCTCTGGCCTAATGGTTAAGGTCTTAATTCTTACTCTGCCCTACTGGTTAAGGTCTTAACTCTTACTCTGGCCTAATAGCTAAGGTCTTAGACTCGTACCATGGCCTAATGGTTAAGGTCTTAACTCTTACTCTGGCCTAATAGCTAAGGTCTTAACTCTTACTCTGGCCTAATAGCTAAGGTCTTAGACTTGTACTCTGGCCTAATGGTTAAGGTCTTAACTCTTACTCTGGCCTAATAGCTAAGGTCTTAACACTTACTCTGGCCTAATAGCTATGGTCTTTGAAGCGTACTCTTGCCTAATGGTTAAGGTCTTAACTCTTACTCTGGCCTAATAGCTAAGGTCTTAGACTTGTACTCTGGCCTAATGGTTAAGGTCTTAACTCTTACTCTGGCCTAATAGCTAAGGTCTTAGACTCATACTCTGGCCTAATGGTTATGGTCGTAACTAATACTCTGGCCTAATAGCTAAGGTCTTAGACTCGTACTCTGGCCTAATGGTAAGGTCTTAACACTTACTCTGGCCTAATAGCTAAGGTCTTAGACTCGTACTATCACCTACAGGTTAATCTCTTTACTCTTACTCTGGCCTAATAGCTAAGGTCTTAACTATTACTCTGGCCTAATAGCTAAGGTCTTAGACTCGTACTATGGCCTAATGGTTAAGGTCTTAACTCTTACTCTGGCCTAATAGCTAAGGTCTTAACTTTTAGTCTGGCCTAATAGCTAAGGTCCTAGACTCATACTCTGGCCTAATGGTTAAGGTCTTAACTCTTACTCTCGCCTAATAGCTAAGGTCTTAGACTCGTACTATGGCCTACAGGTTAAGGTCTTAACTCTTAGTCTGGCCTAATGGTTAAGGTCTTAACTCTTACTCTGGCCTAATAGCTAAGGTCTTAAACTCGTACTCTGGCCTAATAGTTAAGGTCTTAGATTTGTACTCTGGCCTACTGGTTAAGGTCTTAACTCTTACTCTGGCCTAATAGCTAAGGTCTTAGACTCGTACTCTGGCCTAATGGGTAAGGTCTTAACTAATACTCTGGCCTAATAGCTAAGGTCTTAGACTCGTACTCTGGCCTAATGGTTAAGGTCTTAACTCTTACTCTGGCCTAATAGCTAAGGTCTTAGACTCGTAATATCGCCTACAGGTTAATCTCTTAACTCTTACTCTGGCCTAATAGCTAAGGTCTTAACTATTACTCTGGCCTAATAGCTATGGTCTTAGACTCGTACTCTGGCCTAATGGTTAATGTCTTAACTCTTACTCTGGCCTAATAGCTAAGGTCTTAGACTCATACTCTGGCCTAATGGTTAAGGTCTTAATTCTTACTCTGGCCTAATAGCTAAGGTCTTAGACTCGTGCTCTGGCCTAATGGTTAAGGTCTTAACTCTTACTCTGCCCTACTGGTTAAGGTCTTAAATCTTACTCTGGCCTAATAGCTAAGGTCTTAGACTCGTACTCTGGCCTAATGAATAAGGTCTTAACTCTTACTCTGGCCTAATAGCTAAGGTCTTAGAATCGTACTCTGGCCTAAAGGTTAAGGTCTTAACTCTTACTCTGGCCTAAGAGCTAAGGTCTTAACACTTACTCTGGCCTAAGAGCTAAGGTCTTCACTCTTACTCTGGCCTAAGAGCTAAGGTCTTAACTCTTACTCTGGCCTAATAGCTAAGGTCTTAGACTCGTACTCTGGCCTAATGGTTAAGGTCTTAACTCTTACTCTGGCCTAATAGCTAAGGTCTTAGACTCATACTCTGGCCTAATAGTAAGGTCTTAGACTCGTACTCTGGCCTACTGGTTAAGGTCTTAACTCTTACTCTGGCCTACTGGTTAAGGTCTTAACTCTTACTCTGGCCTAATAGCTAGGATCTTAGACTCGTACTCTGGCCTAAAGGTTAAGGTCTTAACTCTTACTCTGCCCTACTGGTTAAGGTCTTAACTCTTACTCTGGCCTAATAGCTAAGGTCTTAGACTCGTACCCTGGCCTAATGGTTAAGGTCTTAACTCTTACTCTGGCCTAATAGCTAAGGTCTTAGACTCGTGCTCTGGCCTAATGGTTAAGGTCTTAACTCTTACTCTGCCCTACTGGTTAAGGTCTTAACTCTTACTCTGGCCTAATAGCTAAGGTCTTAGACTCGTACCCTGGCCTAATGGTTAAGGTCTTAACTCTTACTCTGGCCTAATAGCTAAGGTCTTAACTCTTACTCTGGCCTAATAGCTAAGGTCTTAGACTTGTACTCTGGCCTAATGGTTAAGGTCTTAACTCTTACTCTGGCCTAATAGCTAAGGTCTTAACACTTACTCTGGCCTAATAGCGATGGTCTTTGACGCGTACTCTTGCCTAATGGTTAAGGTCTTAACTCTTACTCTGGCCTAATAGCTAAGGTCTTAGACTTGTACTCTGGCCTAATGGTTAAGGTCTTAACTCTTACTCTGGCCTAATAGCTAAGGTCTTAGACTCATACTCTGGCCTAATGGTTATGGTCTTAACTAATACTCTGGCCTAATAGCTAAGGTCTTAGACTCGTACTCTGGCCTGATGGTAAGGTCTTAACTCTTACTCTGGCCTAATAGCTAAGGTCTTAGACTCGTACTATCGCCTACAGGTTAATCTCTTTACTCTTACTCTGGCCTAATAGCTAAGGTCTTAACTATTACTCTGGCCTAATAGCTAAGGTCTTAGACTCGTACTATGGCCTAATGGTTAAGGTCTTAACTCTTACTCTGGCCTAATAGCTAAGGTCTTAACTTTTAGTCTGGCCTAATAGCTAAGGTCCTAGACTCATACTCTGGCCTAATGGTTAAGGTCTTAACTCTTACTCTTGCCTAATAGCTAAGGTCTTAGACTCGTACTATGGCCTACAGGTTAAGGTCTTAACTCTTAGTCTGGCCTATTGGATAAGGTCTTAACTCTTACTCTGGCCTAATAGCTAAGGTCTTAAACTCGTACTCTGGCCTACTGGTTAAGGTCGTAACTCTTACTCTGGCCTAATAGCTAAGGTCTTAAACTCGTACTCTGGCCTAATAGCTAAGGTCTTAGATTTGTACTCTGGCCTACTGGTTAAGGTCTTAACTCTTACTCTGGCCTAATAGCTAAGGTCTTAGACTCGTACTCTGGCCTAATGGTCAAGGTCTTAACTAATACTCTGGCCTAATAGCTAAGGTCTTAGACTCGTACTCTGGCCTAATGGTTAATGCCTTAACTCTTACTCTGGCCTAATAGCTAAGGTCTTAACTCTTACTCTGGCCTAATAGCTAAGGTCTTAGAGTCGTACTATGGCCTACAGGTTAAGGTCTTAACTCTTACTCTGGCCTAATAGCTAAGGTCTTAGACTCGTACTCTGGCCTACTGGTTAAGGTCTTAACTCTTACTCTGGCCTAATAGCTAAGGTCTTAGACTCGTAATATCGCCTACAGGTTAATCTCTTAACTCTTACTCTGGCCTAATAGCTAAGGTCTTAACTATTACTCTGGCCTAATAGCTATGGTCTTAGACTCGTACTCTGGCCTAATGGTTAAGGTCTTAACTCTTACTCTGGCCTAATAGCTAAGGTCTTAGACTCATACTCTGGCCTAATGGTTAAGGTCTTAACTCTTACTCTGGCCTAATAGCTAAGGTCTTAGACTCGTGCTCTGGCCTAATGGTTAAGGTCTTAACTCTTACTCTGCCCTACTGGTTAAGGTCTTAACTCTTACTCTGGCCTAATAGCTAAGGTCTTAGACTCGTACTCTGGCCTAATGAATAAGGTCTTAACTCTTACTCTGGCCTAATAGCTAAGGTCTTAGAATCGTACTCTGGCCTAAAGGTTAAGGTCTTAACTCTTACTCTGGCCTAAGAGTTAAGGTCTTAACACTTACTCTGGCCTAAGAGCTAAGGTCTTAACTCTTACTCTGGCCTAAGAGCTAAGGTCTTAACTCTTACTCTGGCCTAATAGCTAAGGTCTTAGACTCGTACTCTGGCCTAATGGTTAAGGTCTTAACTCTTACTCTGGCCTAATAGCTAAGGTCTTAGACTCATACTCTGGCCTAATAGTAAGGTCTTAGACTCGTACTCTGGCCTACTGGTTAAGGTCTTAACTCTTACTCAGGCCTAATAGCTAAGGTCTTAACTCTTACTCTGGCCTAATAGCTAAGGTCTTAGACTCGTACTATGGCCTAATGGTTAAGGTCTTAACTCTTACTCTGGCCTACTGGTTAAGGTCTTAACTCTTACTCTGGCCTAATAGCTAGGGTCTTAGACTCGTACTCTGGCCTAATGGTTAAGGTCTTAACTCTTACTCTGGCCTACTGGTTAAGGTCCTAACTCTTACTCTGGCCTACTGGTTAAGGTCTTAACTCTTACTCTGGCCTAATAGCTAAGGTCTTCGACTCGTACTCTGGCTGATGATTAAGGTCTTAACTCTTACTCTGGCCTACTGGTTAAGGTCTTAACTCTTACTCTGGCCTGCTGGTTAAGGTCTTAAATCTTACTCTGGCCTTATAGCTAAGGTCTGAGACTAGTACTATGGCCTACAGGTTAAGGTCTTAACTCTTACTCTGGCCTACTGGTTAATGTCTTAACTCTTACTCTGGCCTAATAGCTAAGGTCTTAGACTCGTACTCTGGCCTAATGGTTAAAGTCTTAACTCTTACTCTGTCCTAATAGCTAAGGTCTTAGACTCGTACTCTGGCCTAATTGTTAAGGTCTTAACTAATACTCTGGCCTAATAGCTAAGGTCTTAGACTCGTACTCTGGCCTAATAGCTAAGGTCTTAACTCATACTCTGGCCTAATAGCTAAGGTCTTAGACTCGTACTCTGGCCTAATGGTTAAGGTCTTAACTCTTACTTTGGCCTAATAGCTAAGCTCTTAGACTCGTACTATCGCCTACAGGTTAATCTCTTTACTCTTACTCTGGCCTAATAGCTAAGGTCTTAACTATTACTCTGGCCTAATAGCTAAGGTCTTAGACTCGTACTCTGGCCTAATGGTTAAGGTCTTAACTCTTACTCTGGCCTAATAGCTAAGGTCTTAACTCTTACTCTGGCCTAATAGCTAAGGTCTTAGACTCGTACAATGGCCTACAGGTTAAGGTCTTAACTCTTACTCTGGCCTACTGGTTTAAGTCTTAACTCTTACTCTGGCCTAATGGCTAAGGTCTTAGACTCATACTCTGGCCTAATGGTTATGGTCTTAACTAATACTCTGGCCTAATAGCTAAGGTCTTAGACTCGTACTCTGGCCTAATGGTTAAGGTCTTAACTCTTACTCTGGCCTAATAGCTAAGGTCTTAGACTCGTAATATCGCCTACAGGTTAATCTCTTAACTCTTACTCTGGCCTAATAGCTAAGGTCTTAACTATTACTCTGGCCTAATAGCTAAGGTCTTAGACTCGTACTCTGGCCTAATGGTTAAGGTCTTAACTCTTACTCTGGCCTAATAGCCAAGGTCTTAGACTCATACTCTGGCCTAATGGTTAAGGTCTTAACTCTTACTCTGGCCTAATAGCTAAGGTCTTAGACTCGTGCTCTGGCCTAATGGTTAAGGTCTTAACTCTTACTCTGCCCTACTGGTTAAGGTCTTAACTCTTACTCTGGCCTAATAGCTAAGGTCTTAACTCTTACTCTGGCCTAATAGCTAAGGTCTTAGACTTGTACTCTGGCCTAATGGTTAAGGTCTTAACTCTTACTCTGGCCTAATAGCTAAGGTCTTAACACTTACTCTGGCCTAATAGCTAAGGTCTTTGATGCGTACTCTTGCCTAATGGTTAAGGTCTTAACTCTTACTCTGGCCTAATAGCTAAGGTCTTAGACTTGTACTCTGGCCTAATGGTTAAGGTCTTAACTCTTACTCTGGCTTAATAGCTAAGGTCTTAGACTCATACTCTGGCCTAATGGTTATGGTCTTAACTAATACTCTGGCCTAATAGCTAAGGTCTTAGACTTGTACTCTGGCCTAATGGTTAAGGTCTTAACTCTTACTCTGGCCTAATAGCTAAGGTTTTAACTCTTACTCTGGCCTAATAGCTAAGGTCTTAGACTCGTACTTTGGCCTAATGGTTAAGGTCTTAACTCTTACTCTGGCCTAATAGCTAAGGTCTTAGACTCGTACTCTGGCCTAATAGCTAAGGTCTTAACTCATACTCTGGCCTAATAGCTAAGGTCTTAGACTCGTAGTCTGGCCTAATGGTTAAGGTCTTAACTCTTACTCTGGCCTAATAGCTAAGCTCTTAGACTCGTACTATCGCCTACAGGTTAATCTCTTTACTCTTACTCTGGCCTAATAGCTAAGGTCTTAACTATTACTCTGGCCTAATAGCTAAGGTCTTAGACTCGTACTCTGGCCTAATGGTTAAGGTCTTAACTCTTACTCTGGCCTAATAGCTAAGGTCTTAACTCTTACTCTGGCCTAATAGCTAAGGTCTTAGACTCGTACAATGGCCTACAGGTTAAGGTCTTAACTCTTACTCTGGCCTACTGGTTTAAGTCTTAACTCTTACTCTGGCCTAATGGCTAAGGTCTTAGACTCATACTCTGGCCTAATGGTTATGGTCTTAACTAATACTCTGGCCTAATAGCTAAGGTCTTAGACTCGTACTCTGGCCTAATGGTTAAGGTCTTAACTCTTACTCTGGCCTAATAGCTAAGGTCTTAGACTCGTACTATCGCCTACAGGTTAATCTCTTTACTCTTACTCTGGCCTAATAGCTAAGGTCTTAACTATTACTCTGGCCTAATAGCTAAGGTCTTAGACTCGTACTATGGCCTAATGGTTAAGGTCTTAACTCTTACTCTGGCCTAATAGCTAAGGTCTTAACTTTTAGTCTGGCCTAATAGCTAAGGTCCTAGACTCATACTCTGGCCTAATGGTTAAGGTCTTAACTCTTACTCTTGCCTAATAGCTAAGGTCTTAGACTCGTACTATGGCCTACAGGTTAAGGTCTTAACTCTTAGTCTGGCCTAATGGATAAGGTCTTAACTCTTACTCTGGCCTAATAGCTAAGGTCTTAAACTCGTACTCTGTCCTACTGGTTAAGGTCGTAACTCTTACTCTGGCCTAATAGCTAAGGTCTTAAACTCGTACTCTGGCCTAATAGCTAAGGTCTTAGATTTGTACTCTGGCCTACTGGTTAAGGTCTTAACTCTTACTCTGGCCTAATAGCTAAGGTCTTAGACTCGTACTCTGGCCTAATGGTTAAGGTCTTAACTAATACTCTGGCCTAATAGCTAAGGTCTTAGACTCGTACTCTGGCCTAATGGTTAAGGTCTTAACTCTTACTCTGGCCTAATAGCTAAGGTCTTAGACTCGTAATATCGCCTACAGGTTAATCTCTTAACTCTTACTCTGGCCTAATAGCTAAGGTCTTAACTATTACTCTGGCCTAATAGCTATGGTCTTAGACTCGTACTCTGGCCTAATGGTTAAGGTCTTAACTCTTACTCTGGCCTAATAGCTAAGGTCTTAGACTCATACTCTGGCCTAATGGTTAAGGTCTTAACTCTTACTCTGGCCTAATAGCTAAGGTCTTAGACTCGTGCTCTGGCCTAATGGTTAAGGTCTTAACTCTTACTCTGCCCTACTGGTTAAGGTCTTAACTCTTACTCTGGCCTAATAGCTAAGGTCTTAGAATCGTACTCTGGCCTAAAGGTTAAGGTCTTAACTCTTACTCTGGCCTAAGAGCTAAGGTCTTAACACTTACTCTGGCCTAAGAGCTAAGGTCTTAACTCTTACTCTGGCCTAGAAGCTAAGGTCTTAACTCTTACTCTGGCCTAATAGCTAAGGTCTTAGACTCGTACTCTGGCCTAATGGTTAAGGTCTTAACTCTTACTCTGGCCTAATAGCTAAGGTCTTAGACTCATACTCTGGCCTAATAGTAAGGTCTTAGACTCGTACTCTGGCCTACTGGTTAAGGTCTTAACTCTTACTCAGGCCTAATAGCTAAGGTCTTAACTCTTACTCTGGCCTAATAGCTAAGGTCTTAGACTCGTACTATGGCCTAATGGTTAAGGTCTTAACTCTTACTCTGGCCTACTGGTTAAGGTCTTAACTCTTACTCTGGCCTAATAGCTAGGGTGTTAGACTCGTACTCTGGCCTAATGGTTAAGGTCTTAACTCTTACTCTGGCCTACTGGTTAAGGTCCTAACTCTTACTCTGGCCTACTGGTTAAGGTCTTAACTCTTACTCTGGCCTAATAGCTAAGGTCTTCGACTCGTACTCTGGCTGATGATTAAGGTCTTAACTCTTACTCTGGCCTACTGGTTAAGGTCTTAACTCTTACTCTGGCCTGCTGGTTAAGGTCTTAAATCTTACTCTGGCCTAATAGCTAAGGTCTGAGACTAGTACTATGGCCTACAGGTTAAGGTCTTAACTCTTACTCTGGCCTACTGGTTAAAGTCTTAACTCTTACTCTGGCCTAATAGCTAAGGTCTTAGACTCTTACTCTGGCCTACTGGTTAAGGTCTTAACTCTTACTCTGGCCTAATAGCTAAGGTCTTAGACTCGTACTCTGGCCTAATGGTTAAGGTCTTAACTCTTACTCTGGCCTAATAGCTAAGGTCTTAGACTCGTAATATCGCCTACAGGTTAATCTCTTAACTCTTACTCTGGCCTAATAGCTAAGGTCTTAACTATTACTCTGGCCTAATAGCTAAGGTCTTAGACTCGTACTCTGGCCTAATGGTTAAGGTCTTAACTCTTACTCTGGCCTAATAGCTAAGGTCTTAGACTCATACTCTGGCCTAATGGTTAAGGTCTTAACTCTTACTCTGGCCTAATAGCTAAGGTCTTAGACTCGTGCTCTGGCCTAATGGTTAAGGTCTTAACTCTTACTCTGCCCTACTGGTTAAGGTCTTAACTCTTACTCTGGCCTAATAGCTAAGGTCTTAGACTCGTACTCTGGCCTAATGGTTAAGGTCTTAACTAATACTCTGGCCTAATAGCTAAGGTCTTAGACTCGTACTCTGGCCTAAAGGTTAAGGTCTTAACTCTTACTCTGGCCTAATAGCTAAGGTCTTAACTCTTACTCTGGCCTAATAGCTAAGGTCTTAGACTTGTACTCTGGCCTAATGGTTAAGGTCTTAACTCTTACTCTGGCCTAATAGCTAAGGTCTTAACACTTACTCTGGCCTAATAGCTAAGGTCTTTGATGCGTACTCTTGCCTAATGGTTAAGGTCTTAACTCTTACTCTGGCCTAATAGCTCAGGTCTTAGACTTGTACTCTGGCCTAATGGTTAAGGTCTTAACTCTTACTCTGGCTTAATAGCTAAGGTCTTAGACTCATACTCTGGCCTAATGGTTATGGTCTTAACTAATACTCTGGCCTAATAGCTAAGGTCTTAGACTTGTACTCTGGCCTAATGGTTAAGGTCTTAACTCTTACTCTGGCCTAATAGCTAAGGTCTTAACTCTTACTCTGGCCTAATAGCTAAGGTCTTAGACTCGTACTTTGGCCTAATGGTTAAGGTCTTAACTCTTACTCTGGCCTAATAGCTAAGGTCTTAACTCTTACTCTGGCCTAATAGCTAAGGTCTTAGACTCGTACTCTGGCCTAATGGTTAAAGTCTTAACTCTTACTCTGTCCTAATAGCTAAGGTCTTAGACTCGTACTCTGGCCTAATGGTTAAGGTCTTAACTAATACTCTGGCCTAATAGCTAAGGTCTTAGACTCGTACTCTGGCCTAATAGCTAAGGTCTTAACTCTTACTCTGGCCTAATAGCTAAGGTCTTAGACTCGTACTCTGGCCTAATGGTTAAGGTCTTAACTCTTACTCTGGCCTAATAGCTAAGGTCTTAGACTCGTACTATCGCCTACAGGTTAATCTCTTTACTCTTACTCTGGCCTAATAGCTAAGGTCTTAACTATTACTCTGGCCTAATAGCTAAGGTCTTAGACTCGTACTCTGGCCTAGTGGTTAAGGTCTTAAATCTTACTCTGGCCTAATAGCTAAGGTCTTAGACTCGTACTCTGGCCTAATGAATAAGGTCTTAACTCTTACTCTGGCCTAATAGCTAAGGTCTTAGAATCGTACTCTGGCCTAAAGGTTAAGGTCTTAACTCTTACTCTGGCCTAAGAGCTAAGGTCTTAACACTTACTCTGGCCTAAGAGCTAAGGTCTTCACTCTTACTCTGGCCTAAGAGCTAAGGTCTTAACTCTTACTCTGGCCTAATAGCTAAGGTCTTAGACTCGTACTCTGGCCTAATGGTTAAGGTCTTAACTCTTACTCTGGCCTAATAGCTAAGGTCTTAGACTCATACTCTGGCCTAATAGTAAGGTCTTAGACTCGTACTCTGGCCTACTGGTTAAGGTCTTAACTCTTACTCTGGCCTACTGGTTAAGGTCTTAACTCTTACTCTGGCCTAATAGCTAGGATCTTAGACTCGTACTCTGGCCTAAAGGTTAAGGTCTTAACTCTTACTCTGCCCTACTGGTTAAGGTCTTAACTCTTACTCTGGCCTAATAGCTAAGGTCTTAGACTCGTACCCTGGCCTAATGGTTAAGGTCTTAACTCTTACTCTGGCCTAATAGCTAAGGTCTTAGACTCGTGCTCTGGCCTAATGGTTAAGGTCTTAACTCTTACTCTGCCCTACTGGTTAAGGTCTTAACTCTTACTCTGGACTAATAGCTAAGGTCTTAGACTCGTACCCTGGCCTAATGGTTAAGGTCTTAACTCTTACTCTGGCCTAATAGCTAAGGTCTTAACTCTTACTCTGGCCTAATAGCTAAGGTCTTAGACTTGTACTCTGGCCTAATGGTTAAGGTCTTCACTCTTACTCTGGCCTAATAGCTAAGGTCTTAACACTTACTCTGGCCTAATAGCTATGGTCTTTGACGCGTACTCTTGCCTAATGGTTAAGGTCTTAACTCTTACTCTGGCCTAATAGCTAAGGTCTTAGACTTGTACTCTGGCCTAATGGTTAAGGTCTTAACTCTTACTCTGGCCTGATAGCTAAGGTCTTAGACTCATACTCTGGCCTAATGGTTATGGTCTTAACTAATACTCTGGCCTAATAGCTAAGGTCTTAGACTCGTACTCTGGCCTGATGGTAAGGTCTTAACTCTTACTCTGGCCTAATAGCTAAGGTCTTAGACTCGTACTATCGCCTACAGGTTAATCTCTTTACTCTTACTCTGGCCTAATAGCTAAGGTCTTAACTATTACTCTGGCCTAATAGCTAAGGTCTTAGACTCGTACTATGGCCTAATGGTTAAGGTCTTAACTCTTACTCTGGCCTAATAGCTAAGGTCTTAACTTTTAGTCTGGCCTAATAGCTAAGGTCCTAGACTCATACTCTGGCCTAATGGTTAAGGTCTTAACTCTTACTCTTGCCTAATAGCTAAGGTCTTAGACTCGTACTATGGCCTACAGGTTAAGGTCTTAACTCGAAGTCTGGCCTAATGGATAAGGTCTTAACTCTTACTCTGGCCTAATAGCTAAGGTCTTAAACTCGTACTCTGGCCTACTGGTTAAGGTCGTAACTCTTACTCTGGCCTAATAGCTAAGGTCTTAAACTCGTACTCTGGCCTAATAGCTAAGGTCTTAGATTTGTACTCTGGCCTACTGGTTAAGGTCTTAACTCTTACTCTGGCCTAATAGCTAAGGTCTTAGACTCGTACTCTGGCCTAATGGTTAAGGTCTTAACTAATACTCTGGCCTAATAGCTAAGGTCTTAGACTCGTACTCTGGCCTAATGGTTAATGCCTTAACTCTTACTCTGGCCTAATAGCTAAGGTCTTAACTCTTACTCTGGCCTAATAGCTAAGGTCTTAGAGTCGTACTATGGCCTACAGGTTAAGGTCTTAACTCTTACTCTGGCCTAATAGCTAAGGTCTTAGACTCGTACTCTGGCCTACTGGTTAAGGTCTTAACTCTTACTCTGGCCTAATAGCTAAGGTCTTAGACTCGTAATATCGCCTACAGGTTAATCTCTTAACTCTTACTCTGGCCTAATAGCTAAGGTCTTAACTATTACTCTGGCCTAATAGCTATGGTCTTAGACTCGTACTCTGGCCTAATGGTTAAGGTCTTAACTCTTACTCTGGCCTAATAGCTAAGGTCTTAGACTCATACTCTGGCCTAATGGTTAAGGTCTTAACTCTTACTCTGGCCTAATAGCTAAGGTCTTAGACTCGTGCTCTGGCCTAATGGTTAAGGTCTTAACTCTTACTCTGCCCTACTGGTTAAGGTCTTAACTCTTACTCTGGCCTAATAGCTAAGGTCTTAGACTCGTACTCTGGCCTAATGAATAAGGTCTTAACTCTTACTCTGGCCTAATAGCTAAGGTCTTAGAATCGTACTCTGGCCTAAAGGTTAAGGTCTTAACTCTTACTCTGGCCTAAGAGCTAAGGTCTTAACACTTACTGTGGCCTAAGAGCTAAGGTTTTAACTCTTACTCTGGCCTAAGAGCTAAGGTCTTAACTCTTACTCTGGCCTAATAGCTAAGGTCTTAGACTCGTACTCTGGCCTAATGGTTAAGGTCTTAACTCTTACTCTGGCCTAATAGCTAAGGTCTTAGACTCATACTCTGGCCTAATAGTAAGGTCTTAGACTCGTACTCTGGCCTACTGGTTAAGGTCTTAACTCTTACTCAGGCCTAATAGCTAAGGTCTTAACTCTTACTCTGGCCTAATAGCTAAGGTCTTAGACTCGTACTATGGCCTAATGGTTAAGGTCTTAACTCTTACTCTGGCCTACTGGTTAAGGTCTTAACTCTTACTCTGGCCTAATAGCTAGGGTCTTAGACTCGTACTCTGGCCTAATGGTTAAGGTCTTAACTCTTACTCTGGCCTACTGGTTAAGGTCCTAACTCTTACTCTGGCCTACTGGTTAAGGTCTTAACTCTTACTCTGGCCTAATAGCTAAGGTCTTCGACTCGTACTCTGGCTGATGATTAAGGTCTTAACTCTTACTCTGGCCTACTGGTTAAGGTCTTAACTCTTACTCTGGCCTGCTGGTTAAGGTCTTAAATCTTACTCTGGCCTTATAGCTAAGGTCTGAGACTAGTACTATGGCCTACAGGTTAAGGTCTTAACTCTTACTCTGGCCTACTGGTTAATGTCTTAACTCTTACTCTGGCCTAATAGCTAAGGTCTTAGACTCGTACTCTGGCCTAATGGTTAAAGTCTTAACTCTTACTCTGTCCTAATAGCTAAGGTCTTAGACTCGTACTCTGGCCTAATTGTTAAGGTCTTAACTAATACTCTGGCCTAATAGCTAAGGTCTTAGACTCGTACTCTGGCCTAATAGCTAAGGTCTTAACTCATACTCTGGCCTAATAGCTAAGGTCTTAGACTCGTACTCTGGCCTAATGGTTAAGGTCTTAACTCTTACTCTGGCCTAATAGCTAAGCTCTTAGACTCGTACTATCGCCTACAGGTTAATCTCTTTACTCTTACTCTGGCCTAATAGCTAAGGTCTTAACTATTACTCTGGCCTAATAGCTAAGGTCTTAGACTCGTACTCTGGCCTAATGGTTAAGGTCTTAACTCTTACTCTGGCCTAATAGCTAAGGTCTTAACTCTTACTCTGGCCTAATAGCTAAGGTCTTAGACTCGTACAATGGCCTACAGGTTAAGGTCTTAACTCTTACTCTGGCCTACTGGTTTAAGTCTTAACTCTTACTCTGGCCTAATGGCTAAGGTCTTAGACTCATACTCTGGCCTAATGGTTATGGTCTTAACTAATACTCTGGCCTAATAGCTAAGGTCTTAGACTCGTACTCTGGCCTAATGGTTAAGGTCTTAACTCTTACTCTGGCCTAATAGCTAAGGTCTTAGACTCGTAATATCGCCTACAGGTTAATCTCTTAACTCTTACTCTGGCCTAATAGCTAAGGTCTTAACTATTACTCTGGCCTAATAGCTAAGGTCTTAGACTCGTACTCTGGCCTAATGGTTAAGGTCTTAACTCTTACTCTGGCCTAATAGCAAAGGTCTTAGACTCATACTCTGGCCTAATGGTTAAGGTCTTAACTCTTACTCTGGCCTAATAGCTAAGGTCTTAGACTCGTGCTCTGGCCTAATGGTTAAGGTCTTAACTCTTACTCTGCCCTACTGGTTAAGGTCTTAACTCTTACTCTGGCCTAATAGCTAAGGTCTTAGACTCGTACTCTGGCCTAATGGTTAAGGTCTTAACTAATACTCTGGCCTAATAGCTAAGGTCTTAGACTCGTACTCTGGCCTAAAGGTTAAGGTCTTAACTCTTACTCTGACCTAATAGCTAAGGTCTTAACTCTTACTCTGGCCTAATAGCTAAGGTCTTAGACTTGTACTCTGGCCTAATGGTTAAGGTCTTAACTCTTACTCTGGCCTAATAGCTAAGGTCTTAACACTTACTCTGGCCTAATAGCTAAGGTCTTTGATGCGTACTCTTGCCTAATGGTTAAGGTCTTAACTCTTACTCTGGCCTAATAGCTAAGATCTTAGACTTGTACTCTGGCCTAATGGTTAAGGTCTTAACTCTTACTCTGGCTTAATAGCTAAGGTCTTAGACTCATACTCTGGCCTAATGGTTATGGTCTTAACTAATACTCTGGCCTAATAGCTAAGGTCTTAGACTTGTACTCTGGCCTAATGGTTAAGGTCTTAACTCTTACTCTGGCCTAATAGCTAAGGTTTTAACTCTTACTCTGGCCTAATAGCTAAGGTCTTAGACTCGTACTTTGGCCTAATGGTTAAGGTCTTAACTCTTACTCTGGCCTAATAGCTAAGGTCTTAGACTCGTACTCTGGCCTAATAGCTAAGGTCTTAACTCATACTCTGGCCTAATAGCTAAGGTCTTAGACTCGTAGTCTGGCCTAATGGTTAAGGTCTTAACTCTTACTCTGGCCTAATAGCTAAGCTCTTAGACTCGTACTATCGCCTACAGGTTAATCTCTTTACTCTTACTCTGGCCTAATAGCTAAGGTCTTAACTATTACTCTGGCCTAATAGCTAAGGTCTTAGACTCGTACTCTGGCCTAATGGTTAAGGTCTTAACTCTTACTCTGGCCTAATAGCTAAGGTCTTAACTCTTACTCTGGCCTAATAGCTAAGGTCTTAGACTCGTACAATGGCCTACAGGTTAAGGTCTTAACTCTTACTCTGGCCTACTGGTTTAAGTCTTAACTCTTACTCTGGCCTAATGGCTAAGGTCTTAGACTCATACTCTGGCCTAATGGTTATGGTCTTAACTAATACTCTGGCCTAATAGCTAAGGTCTTAGACTCGTACTCTGGCCTAATGGTTAAGGTCTTAACTCTTACTCTGGCCTAATAGCTAAGGTCTTAGACTCGTACTATCGCCTACAGGTTAATCTCTTTACTCTTACTCTGGCCTAATAGCTAAGGTCTTAACTATTACTCTGGCCTAATAGCTAAGGTCTTAGACTCGTACTATGGCCTAATGGTTAAGGTCTTAACTCTTACTCTGGCCTAATAGCTAAGGTCTTAACTTTTAGTCTGGCCTAATAGCTAAGGTCCTAGACTCATACTCTGGCCTAATGGTTAAGGTCTTAACTCTTACTCTTGCCTAATAGCTAAGGTCTTAGACTCGTACTATGGCCTACAGGTTAAGGTCTTAACTCTTAGTCTGGCCTAATGGATAAGGTCTTAACTCTTACTCTGGCCTAATAGCTAAGGTCTTAAACTCGTACTCTGTCCTACTGGTTAAGGTCGTAACTCTTACTCTGGCCTAATAGCTAAGGTCTTAAACTCGTACTCTGGCCTAATAGCTAAGGTCTTAGATTTGTACTCTGGCCTACTGGTTAAGGTCTTAACTCTTACTCTGGCCTAATATCTAAGGTCTTAGACTCGTACTCTGGCCTAATGGTTAAGGTCTTAACTAATACTCTGGCCTAATAGCTAAGGTCTTAGACTCGTACTCTGGCCTAATGGTTAAGGTCTTAACTCTTACTCTGGCCTAATAGCTAAGGTCTTAGACTCGTAATATCGCCTACAGGTTAATCTCTTAACTCTTACTCTGGCCTAATAGCTAAGGTCTTAACTATTACTCTGGCCTAATAGCTATGGTCTTAGACTCGTACTCTGGCCTAATGGTTAAGGTCTTAACTCTTACTCTGGCCTAATAGCTAAGGTCTTAGACTCATACTCTGGCCTAATGGTTAAGGTCTTAACTCTTACTCTGGCCTAATAGCTAAGGTCTTAGACTCGTGCTCTGGCCTAATGGTTAAGGTCTTAACTCTTACTCTGCCCTACTGGTTAAGGTCTTAACTCTTACTCTGGCCTAATAGCTAAGGTCTTAGACTCGTACTCTGGCCTAATGAATAAGGTCTTAACTCTTACTCTGGCCTAATAGCTAAGGTCTTAGAATCGTACTCTGGCCTAAAGGTTAAGGTCTTAACTCTTACTCTGGCCTAAGAGCTAAGGTCTTAACACTTACTCTGGCCTAAGAGCTAAGGTCTTAACTCTTACTCTGGCCTAGAAGCTAAGGTCTTAACTCTTACTCTGGCCTAATAGCTAAGGTCTTAGACTCGTACTCTGGCCTAATGGTTAAGGTCTTAACTCTTACTCTGGCCTAATAGCTAAGGTCTTAGACTCATACTCTGGCCTAATAGTAAGGTCTTAGACTCGTACTCTGGCCTACTGGTTAAGGTCTTAACTCTTACTCAGGCCTAATAGCTAAGGTCTTAACTCTTACTCTGGCCTAATAGCTAAGGTCTTAGACTCGTACTATGGCCTAATGGTTAAGGTCTTAACTCTTACTCTGGCCTACTGGTTAAGGTCTTAACTCTTACTCTGGCCTAATAGCTAGGGTGTTAGACTCGTACTCTGGCCTAATGGTTAAGGTCTTAACTCTTACTCTGGCCTACTGGTTAAGGTCCTAACTCTTACTCTGGCCTACTGGTTAAGGTCTTAACTCTTACTCTGGCCTAATAGCTAAGGTCTTCGACTCGTACTCTGGCTGATGATTAAGGTCTTAACTCTTACTCTGGCCTACTGGTTAAGGTCTTAACTCTTACTCTGGCCTGCTGGTTAAGGTCTTAAATCTTACTCTGGCCTAATATCTAAGGTCTGAGACTAGTACTATGGCCTACAGGTTAAGGTCTTAACTCTTACTCTGGCCTACTGGTTAAAGTCTTAACTCTTACTCTGGCCTAATAGCTAAGGTCTTAGACTCGTACTCTGGCCTAATGGTTAAAGTCTTAACTCTTACTCTGTCCTAATAGCTAAGGTCTTAGACTCGTACTCTGGCCTAATTGTTAAGGTCTTAACTAATACTCTGCCCTAATAGCTAAGGTCTTAGACTCATACTCTGGCCTAATAGCTAAGGTCTTAACTCATACTCTGGCCTAATAGCTAAGGTCTTAGACTCGTACTCTGGCCTAATGGTTAAGGTCTTAACTCTTACTCTGGCCTAATAGCTAAGCTCTTAGACTCGTACTATCGCCTACAGGTTAATCTCTTTACTCTTACTCTGGCCTAATAGCTAAGGTCTTAACTATTACTCTGGCCTAATAGCTAAGGTCTTAGACTCGTACTCTGGCCTAATGGTTAAGGTCTTAACTCTTACTCTGGCCTAATAGCTAAGGTCTTAACTCTTACTCTGGCCTAATAGCTAAGGTCTTAGACTCGTACAATGGCCTACAGGTTAAGGTCTTAACTCTTACTCTGGCCTACTGGTTTAAGTCTTAACTCTTACTCTGGCCTAATGGCTAAGGTCTTAGACTCATACTCTGGCCTAATAGCTAAGGTCTTAACTCATACTCTGGCCTAATAGCTAAGGTCTTAGACTCGTACTCTGGCCTAATGGTTAAGGTCTTAACTCTTACTCTGGCCTAATAGCTAAGCTCTTAGACTCGTACTATCGCCTACAGGTTAATCTCTTTACTCTTACTCTGGCCTAATAGCTAAGGTCTTAACTATTACTCTGGCCTAATAGCTAAGGTCTTAGACTCGTACTCTGGCCTAATGGTTAAGGTCTTAACTCTTACTCTGGCCTAATAGCTAAGGTCTTAACTCTTACTCTGGCCTAATAGCTAAGGTCTTAGACTCGTACAATGGCCTACAGGTTAAGGTCTTAACTCTTACTCTGGCCTACTGGTTTAAGTCTTAACTCTTACTCTGGCCTAATGGCTAAGGTCTTAGACTCATACTCTGGCCTAATGGTTATGGTCTTAACTAATACTCTGGCCTAATAGCTAAGGTCTTAGACTCGTACTCTGGCCTAATGGTTAAGGTCTTAACTCTTACTCTGGCCTAATAGCTAAGGTCTTAGACTCGTAATATCGCCTACAGGTTAATCTCTTAACTCTTACTCTGGCCTAATAGCTAAGGTCTTAACTATTACTCTGGCCTAATAGCTAAGGTCTTAGACTCGTACTCTGGCCTAATGGTTAAGGTCTTAACTCTTACTCTGGCCTAATAGCTAAGGTCTTAGACTCATACTCTGGCCTAATGGTTAAGGTCTTAACTCTTACTCTGGCCTAATAGCTAAGGTCTTAGACTCGTGCTCTGGCCTAATGGTTAAGGTCTTAACTCTTACTCTGCCCTACTGGTTAAGGTCTTAACTCTTACTCTGGCCTAATAGCTAAGGTCTTAGACTCGTACTCTGGCCTAATGGTTAAGGTCTTAACTAATACTCTGGCCTAATAGCTAAGGTCTTAGACTCGTACAATGGCCTACAGGTTAAGGTCTTAACTCTTACTCTGGCCTACTGGTTTAAGTCTTAACTCTTACTCTGGCCTAATGGCTAAGGTCTTAGACTCATACTCTGGCCTAATGGTTATGGTCTTAACTAATACTCTGGCCTAATAGCTAAGGTCTTAGACTCGTACTCTGGCCTAATGGTTAAGGTCTTAACTCTTACTCTGGCCTAATAGCTAAGGTCTTAGACAAGTAATATCGCCTACAGGTTAATCTCTTAACTCTTACTCTGGCCTAATAGCTAAGGTCTTAACTATTACTCTGGCCTAATAGCTAAGGTCTTAGACTCGTACTCTGGCCTAATGGTTAAGGTCTTAACTCTTACTCTGGCCTAATAGCTAAGGTCTTAGACTCATACTCTGGCCTAATGGTTAAGGTCTTAACTCTTACTCTGGCCTAATAGCTAAGGTCTTAGACTCGTGCTCTGGCCTAATGGTTAAGGTCTTAACTCTTACTCTGGCCTAATAGCTAAGGTCTTAGACTTGTACTCTGGCCTAATGGTTAAGGTCTTAACTCTTACTCTGGCCTAATAGCTAAGGTCTTAACACTTACTCTGGCCTAATAGCTAAGGTCTTTGATGCGTACTCTTGCCTAATGGTTAAGGTCTTAACTCTTACTCTGGCCTAATAGCTCAGGTCTTAGACTTGTACTCTGGCCTAATGGTTAAGGTCTTAACTCTTACTCTGGCTTAATAGCTAAGGTCTTAGACTCATACTCTGGCCTAATGGTTATGGTCTTAACTAATACTCTGGCCTAATAGCTAAGGTCTTAGACTTGTACTCTGGCCTAATGGTTAAGGTCTTAACTCTTACTCTGGCCTAATAGCTAAGGTCTTAACTCTTACTCTGGCCTAATAGCTAAGGTCTTAGACTCGTACTTTGGCCTAATGGTTAAGGTCTTAACTCTTACTCTGGCCTAATAGCTAAGGTCTTAACTCTTACTCTGGCCTAATAGCTAAGGTCTTAGACTCGTACTCTGGCCTAATGGTTAAAGTCTTAACTCTTACTCTGTCCTAATAGCTAAGGTCTTAGACTCGTACTCTGGCCTAATGGTTAAGGTCTTAACTAATACTCTGGCCTAATAGCTAAGGTCTTAGACTCGTACTCTGGCCTAATAGCTAAGGTCTTAACTCTTACTCTGGCCTAATAGCTAAGGTCTTAGACTCGTACTCTGGCCTAATGGTTAAGGTCTTAACTCTTACTCTGGCCTAATAGCTAAGGTCTTAGACTCGTACTATCGCCTACAGGTTAATCTCTTTACTCTTACTCTGGCCTAATAGCTAAGGTCTTAACTATTACTCTGGCCTAATAGCTAAGGTCTTAGACTCGTACTCTGGCCTAGTGGTTAAGGTCTTAACTCTTACTCTGGCCTAATAGCTAAGGTCTTAACTCTTACTCTGGCCTAATAGCTATTGTCTTTGACGCGCACTCTTGCCTAATGGTTAAGGTCTTAACTCTTACTCTGGCCTAATAGCTAAGGTCTTAGACTTGTACTCTGGCCTAATAGCTAAGGTCTTAGACTCGTACTCTGGCCTAATGGTTAAGGTCTTTACTCTTACTCTGGCCTACAGGTTAAGGTCCTAACTCTTACTCTGGCCTACTGGTTAAGGTCTTAACTCTTTCTATGGCCTAATAGCTAAGGTCTTAGACTCGTACTCCGGCCTACTGGTTAAGGTCTTAACTCTTACTCTGGTCCAATAGCTAAGGTCTTAACTCTTACTATGGCCTAATAGCTAAGGTCTTAGACTCGTACTATGGCCTAATGGTTAAGGTCTTATCTCTTAATCTGGCCTAATAGCTAAGGTCTTAACTTTTTCTCTGGCCTAATAGCTAAGGTCTTAGACTCGTACTCTGGCCTAATAGCTAAGGTCTTAACTATTACTCTGGCCTAATAGCTAAGGTCTTAGACTCGTACTCTGGCCTAATGGTTAAGGTCTTAACTCTTACTCTGGCCTAATAGCTAAGGTCTTAGACTCGTACTCTGGCCTAATAGCTAAGGTCTTAACTATTTCTCTGGCCTAATAGCTAAGGTCTTAGACTCGTACTCTGGCCTAATGGTTAAGGTCTTAACTCTTACTCTGACCTAATAGCTAAGGTCTTAACTCTTACTCTGGCCTAATAGCTAAGGTCTTAGACTCGTACTATGGCCTACAGGTTAAGGTCTTAACTCTTACTCTGGCCTACTGGTTTAAGTCTTAACTCTTACTCTGGCCTAATGGCTAAGGTCTTAGACTCATACTCTGGCCTAATGGTTATGGTCTTAACTAATACTCTGGCCTAATAGCTAAGGTCTTAGACTTGTACTCTGGCCTAATGGTTAAGGTCTTAACTCTTACTCTGGCCTAATAGCTAAGGTCTTAGACTCGTACTCTGGCTGATGATTAAGGTCTTAACTCTTACTCTGGCCTACTGGTTAAGGTCTTAACTCTTACTCTGTTCTGCTGGTTAAGGTCTTAAATCTTACTCTGGCCTAATAGCTAAGGTCTGAGACTAGTACTATGGCCTACAGGTTAAGGTCTTAACTCTTACTCTGGCCTACTGGTTAAAGTCTTAACTCTTACTCTGGCCTAATAGCTAAGGTCTTAGACTCGTACTATGGCCTAATGGTTAAGGTCTTATCTCTTACTCTGGCCTAATAGCTAAGGTCTTAACTATTACTCTGGCCTAATAGCTAAGGTCTTAGACTCGTACTCTGGCCTAATGGTTAAGGTCTTAACTCTTACTCTGGCCTAATAGCTAAGGTCTTAACTCTTACTCTGGCCTAATAGCTAAGGTCTTAGACTCGTACACTGGCCTACAGGTTAAGGTCTTAACTCTTACTCTGGCCTACTGGTTTAAGTCTTAACTCTTACTCTGGCCTAATGGCTAAGGTCTTAGACTCATACTCTGGCCTAATGATTATGGTCTTAACTAATACTCTGGCCTAATAGCTAAGGTCTTAGACTCGTACTCTGGCCTAATGGTTAAGGTCTTAACTCTTACTCTGGCCTAATAGCTAAGGTCTTAGACTCGTACTATCGCCTACAGGTTAATCTCTTTACTCTTACTCTGGCCTAATAGCTAAGGTCTTAACTATTACTCTGGCCTAATAGCTAAGGTCTTAGACTCGTACTCTGGCCTAATGGTTAAGGTCTTAACTGTTACTCTGGCCTAATAGCTAAGGTCTTAACTCTTACTCTGGCCTAATAGCTAAGGTCTTAGACTCGTACTATGGCCTACAGGTTAAGGTCTTAACTCTTACTCTGGCCTACTGGTTTAAGTCTTAACTCTTACTCTGGCCTAATAGCTAAGGTCTTAGACTCGTACTATGGCCTAATGGTTAAGGTCTTAACTCTTACTCTGGCCTAATAGCTAAGGTCTTAACTTTTAGTCTGGCCTAATAGCTAAGGTCCTAGACTCATACTCTGGCCTAATGGTTAAGGTCTTAACTCTTACTCTCACCTAATAGCTAAGGTCTTAGACTCGTACTATGGCCTACAGGTTAAGGTCTTAACTCTTAGTCTGGCCTAATGGTTAAGGTCTTAACTCTTACTCTGGCCTAAAAGCTAAGGTCTTAGACTCGTACTCTGGCCTAATAGCTAAGGTCTTAAACTCGTACTCTGGCCTACTGGTTAAGGTCGTAACTCTTACTCTGGCCTAATAGCTAAGGTCTTAAACTCGTACTCTGGCCTAATAGCTAAGGTCCTAGACTTGTACTCTGGCCTACTGGTTAAGGTCTTAACTCTTACTCTGGCCTAATAGCTAAGGTCTTAGACTCGTACTCTGGCCTAATTGTTAAGGTCTTAACTAATACTCTGGCCTAATAGCTAAGGTCTTAGACTCGTACTCTGGCCTAATGGTTAAGGTCTTAACTCTTACTCTGGCCTAATAGCTAAGGTCTTAGACTCGTACTATGGCCTAATGGTTAAGGTCTTAACTCTTACTCTGGCCTACTGGTTAAGGTCTTAACTCTTACTCTGGCCTAATAGCGAGGGTCTTAGACTCGTACTCTGGCCTAATGGTTAAGGTCTTAACTCTTACTCTGGCCTAATAGCTAAGGTCTTAGACTCGTACTCTGGCTGATGATTAAGGTCTTAACTCTTACTCTGGCCTACTGGTTAGGGTCTTAACTCTTACTCTGTTCTGCTGGTTAAGGTCTTAAATCTTACTCTGGCCTAATAGCTAAGGTCTGAGACTAGTACTATGGCCTACAGGTTAAGGTCTTAACTCTTACTCTGGCCTACTGGTTAAAGTCTTAACTCTTACTCTGGCCTAATAGCTAAGGTCTTAGACTCGTACTATGGCCTAATGGTTAAGGTCTTATCTCTTACTCTGGCCTAATAGCTAAGGTCTTAACTATTACTCTGGCCTAATAGCTAAGGTCTTAGACTCGTACTCTGGCCTAATGGTTAAGGTCTTAACTCTTACTCTGGCCTAATAGCTAAGGTCTTAACTCTTACTCTGGCCTAATAGCTAAGGTCTTAGACTCGTACACTGGCCTACAGGTTAAGGTCTTAACTCTTACTCTGGCCTACTGGTTTAAGTCTTAACTCTTACTCTGGCCTAATGGCTAAGGTCTTAGACTCATACTCTGGCCTAATGGTTATGGTCTTAACTAATACTCTGGCCTAATAGCTAAGGTCTTAGACTCGTACTCTGGCCTAATGGTTAAGGTCTTAACTCTTACTCTGGCCTAATAGCTAAGGTCTTAGACTCGTACTATCGCCTACAGGTTAATCTCTTTACTCTTACTCTGGCCTAATAGCTAAGGTCTTAACTATTACTCTGGCCTAATAGCTAAGGTCTTAGACTCGTACTCTGGCCTAATGGTTAAGGTCTTAACTGTTACTCTGGCCTAATAGCTAAGGTCTTAACTCTTACTCTGGCCTAATAGCTAAGGTCTTAGACTCGTACTATGGCCTACAGGTTAAGGTCTTAACTCTTACTCTGGCCTACTGGTTTAAGTCTTAACTCTTACTCTGGCCTAATAGCTAAGGTCTTAGACTCGTGCTATGGCCTAATGGTTAAGGTCTTAACTCTTACTCTGGCCTAATAGCTAAGGTCTTAACTTTTAGTCTGGCCTAATAGCTAAGGTCCTAGACTCATACTCTGGCCTAATGGTTAAGGTCTTAACTCTTACTCTCACCTAATAGCTAAGGTCTTAGACTCGTACTATGGCCTACAGGTTAAGGTCTTAACTCTTAGTCTGGCCTAATGGTTAAGGTCTTAACTCTTACTCTGGCCTAAAAGCTAAGGTCTTAGACTCGTACTCTGGCCTAATAGCTAAGGTCTTAAACTCGTACTCTGGCCTACTGGTTAAGGTCGTAACTCTTACTCTGGCCTAATAGCTAAGGTCTTAAACTCGTACTCTGGCCTAATAGCTAAGGTCTTAGACTCGTACTCTGGCCTAATTGTTAAGGTCTTAACTAATACTCTGGCCTAATAGCTAAGGTCTTAGACTCGTACTCTGGCCTAATGGTTAAGGTCTTAACTCTTACTCTGGCCTAATAGCTAAGGTCTTAGACTCGTAATATCGCCTACAGGTTAATCTCTTAACTCTTACTCTGCCCTACTGGTTAAGGTCTTAACTCTTACTCTGGCCTAATAGCTAAGGTCTTAGACTCGTACTCTGGCCTAATGGTTATGGTCTTAACTAATACTCTGGCCTAATAGCTAAGGTCTTAGACTCGTACTCTGGCCTAATGGTTAAGGTCTTAGACTCGTACTATCGCCTACAGGTTAATCTCTTTACTCTTACTCTGGCCTAATAGCTAAGGTCTTAACTATTACTCTGGCCTAATAGCTAAGGTCTTAGACTCGTACTCTGGCCTAATGGTTAAGGTCTTAACTCTTACTCTGGCCTAATAGCTAAGGTCTTAACTCTTACTCTGGCCTAATAGCTAAGGTCTTAGACTCGTACAATGGCCTACAGGTTAAGGTCTTAACTCTTACTCTGGCCTACTGGTTTAAGTCTTAACTCTTACTCTGGCCTAATGGCTAAGGTCTTAGACTCATACTCTGGCCTAATGGTTATGGTCTTAACTAATACTCTGGCCTAATAGCTAAGGTCTTAGACTCGTACTCTGGCCTAATGGTTAAGGTCTTAACTCTTACTCTGGCCTAATAGCTAAGGTCTTAGACTCGTAATATCGCCTACAGGTTAATCTCTTAACTCTTACTCTGGCCTAATAGCTAAGGTCTTAACTATTACTCTGGCCTAATAGCTAAGGTCTTAGACTCGTACTCTGGCCTAATGGTTAAGGTCTTAACTCTTACTCTGGCCTAATAGCTAAGGTCTTAGACTCATACTCTGGCCTAATGGTTAAGGTCTTAACTCTTACTCTGGCCTAATAGCTAAGGTCTTAGACTCGTGCTCTGGCCTAATGGTTAAGGTCTTAACTCTTACTCTGCCCTACTGGTTAAGGTCTTAACTCTTACTCTGGCCTAATAGCTAAGGTCTTAGACTCGTACTCTGGCCTAATGGTTAAGGTCTTAACTAATACTCTGGCCTAATAGCTAAGGTCTTAGACTCGTACAATGGCCTACAGGTTAAGGTCTTAACTCTTACTCTGGCCTACTGGTTTAAGTCTTAACTCTTACTCTGGCCTAATGGCTAAGGTCTTAGACTCATACTCTGGCCTAATGGTTATGGTCTTAACTAATACTCTGGCCTAATAGCTAAGGTCTTAGACTCGTACTCTGGCCTAATGGTTAAGGTCTTAACTCTTACTCTGGCCTAATAGCTAAGGTCTTAGACAAGTAATATCGCCTACAGGTTAATCTCTTAACTCTTACTCTGGCCTAATAGCTAAGGTCTTAACTATTACTCTGGCCTAATAGCTAAGGTCTTAGACTCGTACTCTGGCCTAATGGTTAAGGTCTTAACTCTTACTCTGGCCTAATAGCTAAGGTCTTAGACTCATACTCTGGCCTAATGGTTAAGGTCTTAACTCTTACTCTGGCCTAATAGCTAAGGTCTTAGACTCGTGCTCTGGCCTAATGGTTAAGGTCTTAACTCTTACTCTGGCCTAATAGCTAAGGTCTTAGACTTGTACTCTGGCCTAATGGTTAAGGTCTTAACTCTTACTCTGGCCTAATAGCTAAGGTCTTAACACTTACTCTGGCCTAATAGCTAAGGTCTTTGATGCGTACTCTTGCCTAATGGTTAAGGTCTTAACTCTTACTCTGGCCTAATAGCTCAGGTCTTAGACTTGTACTCTGGCCTAATGGTTAAGGTCTTAACTCTTACTCTGGCTTAATAGCTAAGGTCTTAGACTCATACTCTGGCCTAATGGTTATGGTCTTAACTAATACTCTGGCCTAATAGCTAAGGTCTTAGACTTGTACTCTGGCCTAATGGTTAAGGTCTTAACTCTTACTCTGGCCTAATAGCTAAGGTCTTAACTCTTACTCTGGCCTAATAGCTAAGGTCTTAGACTCGTACTTTGGCCTAATGGTTAAGGTCTTAACTCTTACTCTGGCCTAATAGCTAAGGTCTTAACTCTTACTCTGGCCTAATAGCTAAGGTCTTAGACTCGTACTCTGGCCTAATGGTTAAAGTCTTAACTCTTACTCTGTCCTAATAGCTAAGGTCTTAGACTCGTACTCTGGCCTAATGGTTAAGGTCTTAACTAATACTCTGGCCTAATAGCTAAGGTCTTAGACTCGTACTCTGGCCTAATAGCTAAGGTCTTAACTCTTACTCTGGCCTAATAGCTAAGGTCTTAGACTCGTACTCTGGCCTAATGGTTAAGGTCTTAACTCTTACTCTGGCCTAATAGCTAAGGTCTTAGACTCGTACTATCGCCTACAGGTTAATCTCTTTACTCTTACTCTGGCCTAATAGCTAAGGTCTTAACTATTACTCTGGCCTAATAGCTAAGGTCTTAGACTCGTACTCTGGCCTAGTGGTTAAGGTCTTAACTCTTACTCTGGCCTAATAGCTAAGGTCTTAACTCTTACTCTGGCCTAATAGCTATTGTCTTTGACGCGCACTCTTGCCTAATGGTTAAGGTCTTAACTCTTACTCTGGCCTAATAGCTAAGGTCTTAGACTTGTACTCTGGCCTAATAGCTAAGGTCTTAGACTCGTACTCTGGCCTAATGGTTAAGGTCTTTACTCTTACTCTGGCCTACAGGTTAAGGTCCTAACTCTTACTCTGGCCTACTGGTTAAGGTCTTAACTCTTTCTATGGCCTAATAGCTAAGGTCTTAGACTCGTACTCCGGCCTACTGGTTAAGGTCTTAACTCTTACTCTGGTCCAATAGCTAAGGTCTTAACTCTTACTATGGCCTAATAGCTAAGGTCTTAGACTCGTACTATGGCCTAATGGTTAAGGTCTTATCTCTTAATCTGGCCTAATAGCTAAGGTCTTAACTTTTTCTCTGGCCTAATAGCTAAGGTCTTAGACTCGTACTCTGGCCTAATAGCTAAGGTCTTAACTATTACTCTGGCCTAATAGCTAAGGTCTTAGACTCGTACTCTGGCCTAATGGTTAAGGTCTTAACTCTTACTCTGGCCTAATAGCTAAGGTCTTAGACTCGTACTCTGGCCTAATAGCTAAGGTCTTAACTATTTCTCTGGCCTAATAGCTAAGGTCTTAGACTCGTACTCTGGCCTAATGGTTAAGGTCTTAACTCTTACTCTGACCTAATAGCTAAGGTCTTAACTCTTACTCTGGCCTAATAGCTAAGGTCTTAGACTCGTACTATGGCCTACAGGTTAAGGTCTTAACTCTTACTCTGGCCTACTGGTTTAAGTCTTAACTCTTACTCTGGCCTAATGGCTAAGGTCTTAGACTCATACTCTGGCCTAATGGTTATGGTCTTAACTAATACTCTGGCCTAATAGCTAAGGTCTTAGACTTGTACTCTGGCCTAATGGTTAAGGTCTTAACTCTTACTCTGGCCTAATAGCTAAGGTCTTAGACTCGTACTCTGGCTGATGATTAAGGTCTTAACTCTTACTCTGGCCTACTGGTTAAGGTCTTAACTCTTACTCTGTTCTGCTGGTTAAGGTCTTAAATCTTACTCTGGCCTAATAGCTAAGGTCTGAGACTAGTACTATGGCCTACAGGTTAAGGTCTTAACTCTTACTCTGGCCTACTGGTTAAAGTCTTAACTCTTACTCTGGCCTAATAGCTAAGGTCTTAGACTCGTACTATGGCCTAATGGTTAAGGTCTTATCTCTTACTCTGGCCTAATAGCTAAGGTCTTAACTATTACTCTGGCCTAATAGCTAAGGTCTTAGACTCGTACTCTGGCCTAATGGTTAAGGTCTTAACTCTTACTCTGGCCTAATAGCTAAGGTCTTAACTCTTACTCTGGCCTAATAGCTAAGGTCTTAGACTCGTACACTGGCCTACAGGTTAAGGTCTTAACTCTTACTCTGGCCTACTGGTTTAAGTCTTAACTCTTACTCTGGCCTAATGGCTAAGGTCTTAGACTCATACTCTGGCCTAATGATTATGGTCTTAACTAATACTCTGGCCTAATAGCTAAGGTCTTAGACTCGTACTCTGGCCTAATGGTTAAGGTCTTAACTCTTACTCTGGCCTAATAGCTAAGGTCTTAGACTCGTACTATCGCCTACAGGTTAATCTCTTTACTCTTACTCTGGCCTAATAGCTAAGGTCTTAACTATTACTCTGGCCTAATAGCTAAGGTCTTAGACTCGTACTCTGGCCTAATGGTTAAGGTCTTAACTGTTACTCTGGCCTAATAGCTAAGGTCTTAACTCTTACTCTGGCCTAATAGCTAAGGTCTTAGACTCGTACTATGGCCTACAGGTTAAGGTCTTAACTCTTACTCTGGCCTACTGGTTTAAGTCTTAACTCTTACTCTGGCCTAATAGCTAAGGTCTTAGACTCGTACTATGGCCTAATGGTTAAGGTCTTAACTCTTACTCTGGCCTAATAGCTAAGGTCTTAACTTTTAGTCTGGCCTAATAGCTAAGGTCCTAGACTCATACTCTGGCCTAATGGTTAAGGTCTTAACTCTTACTCTCACCTAATAGCTAAGGTCTTAGACTCGTACTATGGCCTACAGGTTAAGGTCTTAACTCTTAGTCTGGCCTAATGGTTAAGGTCTTAACTCTTACTCTGGCCTAAAAGCTAAGGTCTTAGACTCGTACTCTGGCCTAATAGCTAAGGTCTTAAACTCGTACTCTGGCCTACTGGTTAAGGTCGTAACTCTTACTCTGGCCTAATAGCTAAGGTCTTAAACTCGTACTCTGGCCTAATAGCTAAGGTCCTAGACTTGTACTCTGGCCTACTGGTTAAGGTCTTAACTCTTACTCTGGCCTAATAGCTAAGGTCTTAGACTCGTACTCTGGCCTAATTGTTAAGGTCTTAACTAATACTCTGGCCTAATAGCTAAGGTCTTAGACTCGTACTCTGGCCTAATGGTTAAGGTCTTAACTCTTACTCTGGCCTAATAGCTAAGGTCTTAGACTCGTACTATGGCCTAATGGTTAAGGTCTTAACTCTTACTCTGGCCTACTGGTTAAGGTCTTAACTCTTACTCTGGCCTAATAGCGAGGGTCTTAGACTCGTACTCTGGCCTAATGGTTAAGGTCTTAACTCTTACTCTGGCCTAATAGCTAAGGTCTTAGACTCGTACTCTGGCTGATGATTAAGGTCTTAACTCTTACTCTGGCCTACTGGTTAGGGTCTTAACTCTTACTCTGTTCTGCTGGTTAAGGTCTTAAATCTTACTCTGGCCTAATAGCTAAGGTCTGAGACTAGTACTATGGCCTACAGGTTAAGGTCTTAACTCTTACTCTGGCCTACTGGTTAAAGTCTTAACTCTTACTCTGGCCTAATAGCTAAGGTCTTAGACTCGTACTATGGCCTAATGGTTAAGGTCTTATCTCTTACTCTGGCCTAATAGCTAAGGTCTTAACTATTACTCTGGCCTAATAGCTAAGGTCTTAGACTCGTACTCTGGCCTAATGGTTAAGGTCTTAACTCTTACTCTGGCCTAATAGCTAAGGTCTTAACTCTTACTCTGGCCTAATAGCTAAGGTCTTAGACTCGTACACTGGCCTACAGGTTAAGGTCTTAACTCTTACTCTGGCCTACTGGTTTAAGTCTTAACTCTTACTCTGGCCTAATGGCTAAGGTCTTAGACTCATACTCTGGCCTAATGGTTATGGTCTTAACTAATACTCTGGCCTAATAGCTAAGGTCTTAGACTCGTACTCTGGCCTAATGGTTAAGGTCTTAACTCTTACTCTGGCCTAATAGCTAAGGTCTTAGACTCGTACTATCGCCTACAGGTTAATCTCTTTACTCTTACTCTGGCCTAATAGCTAAGGTCTTAACTATTACTCTGGCCTAATAGCTAAGGTCTTAGACTCGTACTCTGGCCTAATGGTTAAGGTCTTAACTGTTACTCTGGCCTAATAGCTAAGGTCTTAACTCTTACTCTGGCCTAATAGCTAAGGTCTTAGACTCGTACTATGGCCTACAGGTTAAGGTCTTAACTCTTACTCTGGCCTACTGGTTTAAGTCTTAACTCTTACTCTGGCCTAATAGCTAAGGTCTTAGACTCGTGCTATGGCCTAATGGTTAAGGTCTTAACTCTTACTCTGGCCTAATAGCTAAGGTCTTAACTTTTAGTCTGGCCTAATAGCTAAGGTCCTAGACTCATACTCTGGCCTAATGGTTAAGGTCTTAACTCTTACTCTCACCTAATAGCTAAGGTCTTAGACTCGTACTATGGCCTACAGGTTAAGGTCTTAACTCTTAGTCTGGCCTAATGGTTAAGGTCTTAACTCTTACTCTGGCCTAAAAGCTAAGGTCTTAGACTCGTACTCTGGCCTAATAGCTAAGGTCTTAAACTCGTACTCTGGCCTACTGGTTAAGGTCGTAACTCTTACTCTGGCCTAATAGCTAAGGTCTTAAACTCGTACTCTGGCCTAATAGCTAAGGTCTTAGACTCGTACTCTGGCCTAATTGTTAAGGTCTTAACTAATACTCTGGCCTAATAGCTAAGGTCTTAGACTCGTACTCTGGCCTAATGGTTAAGGTCTTAACTCTTACTCTGGCCTAATAGCTAAGGTCTTAGACTCGTAATATCGCCTACAGGTTAATCTCTTAACTCTTACTCTGGCCTAATAGCTAAGGTCTTAACTATTACTCTGGCCTAATAGCTATGGTCTTAGACTCGTACTCTGGCCTAATGGTTAAGGTCTTAACTCTTACTCTGGCCTAATAGCTAAGGTCTTAGACTCATACTTTGGCCTAATGGTTAAGGTCTTAACTCTTACTCTGGCCTAATAGCTAAGGTCTTAGACTCGTGCTCTGGCCTAATGGTTAAGGTCTTAACTCTTACTCTGCCCTACTGGTTAAGGTCTTAACTCTTACTCTGGCCTAATAGCTAAGGTCTTAGACTCATACTCTGGCCTAATGAATAAGGTCTTAACTCTTACTCTGGCCTAATAGCTAAGGTCTTAGAATCGTACTCTGGCCTAAAGGTTAAGGTCTTAACTCTTACTCTGGCCTAATAGCTAAGGTCTTAACTCTTACTCTGGCCTAATAGCTAAGGTCTTAGACTTGTACTCTGGCCTAATGGTTAAGGTCTTAACTCTTACTCTGGCCTAATAGCTAAGGTCTTAACACTTACTCTGGCATAATAGCTAAGGTCTTTGACGCGTACTCTTGCCTAATAGTTAAGGTCTTAACTCTTACTCTGGCCTAATAGCTAAGGTCTTAGACTTGTACTCTGGCCTAATAGTTAAGGTCTTAGACTCGTACTCTGGCCTAATGGTTAAGGTCTTAAATTTTACTCTGGCCTACAGGTTAAGGTCCTAGACTTGTACTCTGGCCTACTGGTTAAGGTCTTAACTCTTACTCTGGCCTAATAGCTAAGGTCTTAGACTCGTACTCTGGCCTAATTGTTAAGGTCTTAACTAATACTCTGGCCTAATAGCTAAGGTCTTAGACTCGTACTCGCCTAATGGTTAAGGTCTTAACTCTTACTCTGGCCTAATAGCTAAGGTCTTAGACTCGTAATATCGCCTACAGGTTAATCTCTTAACTCTTACTCTGGCCTAATAGCTAAGGTCTTAACTATTACTCTGGCCTAATAGCTATGGTCTTAGACTCGTACTCTGGCCTAATGGTTAAGGTCTTAACTCTTACTCTGGCCTAATAGCTAAGGTCTTAGACTCATACTTTGGCCTAATGGTTAAGGTCTTAACTCTTACTCTGGCCTAATAGCTAAGGTCTTAGACTCGTGCTCTGGCCTAATGGTTAAGGTCTTAACTCTTACTCTGCCCTACTGGTTAAGGTCTTAACTCTTACTCTGGCCTAATAGCTAAGGTCTTAGACTCATACTCTGGCCTAATGAATAAGGTCTTAACTCTTACTCTGGCCTAATAGCTAAGGTCTTAGAATCGTACTCTGGCCTAAAGGTTAAGGTCTTAACTCTTACTCTGGCCTAATAGCTAAGGTCTTAACTCTTACTCTGGCCTAATAGCTAAGGTCTTAGACTTGTACTCTGGCCTAATGGTTAAGGTCTTAACTCTTACTCTGGCCTAATAGCTAAGGTCTTAACACTTACTCTGGCATAATAGCTAAGGTCTTTGACGCGTACTCTTGCCTAATAGTTAAGGTCTTAATTCTTACTCTGGCCTAATAGCTAAGGTCTTAGACTTGTACTCTGGCCTAATAGTTAAGGTCTTAGACTCGTACTCTGGCCTAATGGTTAAGGTCTTAAATTTTACTCTGGCCTACAGGTTAAGGTCCTAACTCTTACTCTGGCCTACTGGTTAAGGTCTTAACTCTTTCTCTGGCCTAATAGCTAAGGTCTTAGACTCGTACTCTGGCCTACTGGTTAAGGTCTTAACTCTTACTCTGGTCTAATAGCTAAGGTCTTAACTCTTACTATGGCCTAATAGCTAAGGTCTTAGACTCGTACTATGGCCTAATGGTTAAGGTTTTATCTCTTACTCTGGCATAATAGCTAAGGTCTTAACGTTTACTCTGGCCTAATAGCTAAGGTCTTAGACTCGTACTCTGGCCTAATGGTTAAGGTCTTAACTCTTACTCTGGCCTAATAGCTAAGGTCTTAGACTCGTGCTCTGGCCTAATGGTTAAGGTCTTAACACTTACTCTGGCCTAAGAGCTAAGGTCTTAACTCTTACTCTGGCCTAAGAGCTAAGGTCTTAACTCTTACTCTGGCCTAATAGCCAAGGTCTTAGACTCGTACTCTGGCGTAATGGTTAAGGTCTTAACTCTTACTCTGGCCTAATAGCTAAGGTCTTAGACTCATACTCTGGCCTAATAGTAAGGTATTAGACTCGTACTCTGGCCTACTGGTTAAGGTCTTAACTCTTACTCTGGCCTAATAGCTAAGGTCTTAACTCTTACTCTGGCCTAATAGCTAAGGTCTTAGACTCGTACTATGGCCTAATGGTTAAGGTCTTAACTCTTACTCTGGCCTACTGGTTAAGGTCTTAACTCTTACTCTGGCCTAATAGCTAGGGTCTTAGACTCGTACTCTGGCCTAATGGTTAAGGTCTTAAATTTTACTCTGGCCTACAGGTTAAGGTCCTAACTCTTACTCTGGCCTACTGGTTAAGGTCTTAACTCTTTCTCTGGCCTAATAGCTAAGGTCTTAGACTCGTACTCTGGCCTACTGGTTAAGGTCTTAACTCTTACTCTGGTCTAATAGCTAAGGTCTTAACTCTTACTATGGCCTAATAGCTAAGGTCTTAGACTCGTACTATGGCCTAATGGTTAAGGTTTTATCTCTTACTCTGGCCTAATAGCTGAGGTCTTAACGTTTACTCTGGCCTAATAGCTAAGGTCTTAGACTCGTACTCTGGCCTAATGGTTAAGGTCTTAACTCTTACTCTGGCCTAATAGCTAAGGTCTTAGACTCGTGCTCTGGCCTAATGGTTAAGGTCTTAACACTTACTCTGGCCTAAGAGCTAAGGTCTTAACTCTTACTCTGGCCTAAGAGCTAAGGTCTTAACTCTTACTCTGGCCTAATAGCTAAGGTCTTAGACTCGTACTCTGGCCTAATGGTTAAGGTCTTAACTCTTACTCTGGCCTAATAGCTAAGGTCTTAGACTCATACTCTGGCCTAATAGTAAGGTATTAGACTCGTACTCTGGCCTACTGGTTAAGGTCTTAACTCTTACTCTGGCCTAATAGCTAAGGTCTTAACTCTTACTCTGGCCTAATAGCTAAGGTCTTAGACTCGTACTATGGCCTAATGGTTAAGGTCTTAACTCTTACTCTGGCCTACTGGTTAAGGTCTTAACTCTTACTCTGGCCTAATAGCTAGGGTCTTAGACTCGTACTCTGGCCTAATGGTTAAGGTCTTAACTCTTACTCTTGCATACTGGTTAAGGTCCTAACTCTTACTCTGGCCTACTGGTTAAGGTCTTAACTCTTACTCTGACCTAATAGCTAAGGTCTTAGACTCGTACTCTGGCTGATGATTAAGGTCTTAACTCTTACACTGGCCTACTGGTTAAGGTCTTAACTCTTACTCTGCCCTGCTGGTTAAGGTCTTAAATCTTACTCTGGCCTAATAGCTAAGGTCTGAGACTAGTACTATGGCCTACAGGTTAAGGTCTTAACTCTTACTTTGGCCTACTGGTTAAAGTCTTAACTCTTACTCTGGCCTAATAGCTAAGGTCTTAGACTCGTACTATGGCCTAATGGTTAAGGTCTTAGACTCGTACTCTGGCCTAATGGTTAAGGTCTTAACTCTTACTCTGGCCTAATAGCTAAGGTCTTAGACTCGTACTCTGGCCTAATTGTTAAGGTCTTAACTAATACTCTGGCCTAATAGCTAAGGTCTTAGACTTGTACTCTGGCCTAATAGCTAAGGTCTTAACTCTTACTCTGGCCTAATAGCTAAGGTCTTAGACTCGTACTCTGGCCTAATGGTTAGGGTCTTAACTCTTACTCTGGCCTAATAGCTAAGGTCTTAGACTCGTACTCTGGCCTAATGGTTAAGGTCTTAACTCTTACTCTGGCCTAATAGCTAAGGTCTTAGACTCGTACTATCGCCTACAGGTTAATCGCTTTACTCTTACTCTGGCCTAATAGCTAAGGTCTTAACTATTACTCTGGCCTAATAGCTAAGGTCTTAGACTCGTACTCTGGCCTAATGGTTAAGGTCTTAACTCTTACTCTGGCCTAATAGCTAAGGTCTTAACTCTTACTCTGGCCTAATAGCTAAGGTCTTAGACTCGTACTATGGCCTACAGGTTAAGGTCTTAACTCTTACTCTGGCCTACTGGTTTAAGTCTTAACTCTTACTCTGGCCTAATAGCTAAGGTCTTAGACTCGTACTATGGCCTAATGGTTAAGGTCTTAACTCTTACTCTGGCCTAATAACTAAGGTCTTAACTTTTAGTCTGGCCTAATAGCTAAGGTCCTAGACTCATACTCTGGCCTAATGGTTAAGGTCTTAACTCTTACTCTCGCCTAATAGCTAAGGTCTTAGACTCGTACTATGGCCTACAGGTTAAGGTCTTAACTCTTAGTCTTGCCTAATGGTTAAGGTCTTAACTCTTACTCTGGCCTAATAGCTAAGGTCTTAGACTCGTACTCTGGCCTAATAGCTAAGGTCATAGACACGTACTCTGGCCTACTGGTTAAGGTTGTAACTCTTACTCTGGCCTAATAGCTAAGGTCTTAAACTCGTACTCTGGCCTAATAGCTAAGGTCTTAAACTTGTACTCTGGCCTACTGGTTAAGGTCTTAACTCTTACTCTGGCCTAATAGCTAAGGTCTTAGACTCGTACTCTGGCCTAATGGTTAAAGTCTTAACTAATACTCTGGCCTAATAGCTAAGGTCTTAGACTCGTACTCTGGCCTAATGGTTAAGGTCTTAACTCTTACTCTGGCCTAATAGGTAAGGTCTTAGACTCGTAATATCGCCTACAGGTTAATCTCTTAACTCTTACTCTGGCCTAATAGCTAAGGTCTTAACTATTACTCTGGCCTAATAGCTAAGGTCTTAGACTCGTACTCTGGCCTAATGGTTAAGGTCTTAACTCTTACTCTGGCCTAATAGCTAAGGTCTTAACTCTTACTCTGGCCTAATAGCTAAGGTCTTAGACTCGTCCTATGGCCTACAAGTTAAGGTCTTAACTCTTACTCTAGCCTAATAGCTAAGGTCTTAACTTTTACTCTGGCCTAATAGCTAAGGTCTTAGACTCGTACTATGGCCTAATGGCTAAGGTCTTAACTCTTACTCTGGCCTAATAGCTAAGGTCTTAACTCTTACTCTGGCCTAATAGCTAAGGTCTTAGACTCATACTCTGGCCTAATGGTTAAGGTCTTAACTCTTACTCTGGCCTAATAGCTAAGGTCTTAGACTCGTGCTCTGGCCTAATGGTTAAGGTCTTAACTCTTACTCTGCCCTACTGGTTAAGGTCTTAACTCTTACTCTGGCCTAATAGCTAAGGTCTTAGACTCGTACTCTGGCCTAATGGTTAAGGTCTTAACTCTTACTCTGGCCTAATAGCTAAGGTCTTAGAATCGTACTCTGGCCTAAAGGTTAAGGTCTTAACTCTTACTCTGGCCTAATAGCTAAGGTCTTAGACTTGTACTCTGGCCTAATAGCTAAGGTCTTAGACTCGTACTCTGGCCTAATGGTTATGGTCTTAACTCTTACTCTGGCCTACAGGTTAAGGTCCTAACTCTTACTCTGGCCTACTGGTTAAGGTCTTAACTCTTTCTATGGCCTAAGAGCTAAGGTCTTAGACTCGTACTCCGGCCTACTGGTTAAGGTCTTAACTCTTACTCTGGTCCAATAGCTAAGGTCTTAACTCTTACTATGGCCTAATAGCTAAGGTCTTAGACTCGTACTATGGCCTAATGGTTAAGGTCTTATCTCTTAATCTGGCCTAATAGCTAAGGTCTTAACTTTTTCTCTGGCCTAATAGCTAAGGTCTTAGACTCGTACTCTGGCCTAATAGCTAAGGTCTTAACTATTACTCTGGCCTAATAGCTAAGGTCTTAGACTCGTACTCTGGCCTAATGAATAAGGTCTTAACTCTTACTCTGGCCTAATAGCTAAGGTCTTAGAATCGTACTCTGGCCTAAAGGTTAAGGTCTTAACTCTTACTCTGGCCTAAGAGCTAAGGTCTTAACACTTACTCTGGCCTAAGAGCTAAGGTCTTAACTCTTACTCTGGCCTAAGAGCTAAGGTCTTAACTCTTACTCTGGCCTAATAGCTAAGGTCTTAGACTCGTACTCTGGCCTAATGGTTAAGGTCTTAACTCTTACTCTGGCCTAATAGCTAAGGTCTTAGACTCATACTCTGGCCTAATAGTAAGGTCTTAGACTCGTACTCTGGCCTACTGGTTAAGGTCTTAACTCTTACTCTGGCCTAATAACTAAGGTCTTAACTCTTACTCTGGCCTAATAGCTAAGGTCTTAGACTCGTACTATGGCCTAATGGTTAAGGTCTTAACTCTTACTCTGGCCTACTGGTTAAGGTCTTAACTCTTACTCTGGCCTAATAGCTAGGGTCTTAGACTCGTACTCTGGCCTAATGGTTAAGGTCTTAACTCTTACTCTGGCCTAATAGCTAAGGTCTTAGACTCGTACTCTGGCTGATGATTAAGGTCTTAACTCTTACTCTGGCCTACTGGTTAAGGTCTTAACTCTTACTCTGTTCTGCTGGTTAAGGTCTTAAATCTTACTCTGGCCTAATAGCTAAGGTCTGAGACTAGTACTATGGCCTACAGGTTAAGGTCTTAACTCTTACTCTGGCCTACTGGTTAAAGTCTTAACTCTTACTCTGGCCTAATAGCTAAGGTCTTAGACTCGTACTATGGCCTAATGGTTAAGGTCTTAACTCTTACTCTGGCCTAATAGCTAAGGTCTTAACTCTTACTCTGGCCTAATAGCTAAGGTCTTAGACTCGTACACTGGCCTACAGGTTAAGGTCTTAACTCTTACTCTGGCCTACTGGTTTAAGTCTTAACTCTTACTCTGGCCTAATGGCTAAGGTCTTAGACTCATACTCTGGCCTAATGGTTATGGTCTTAACTAATACTCTGGCCTAATAGCTAAGGTCTTAGATTCGTACTCTGGCCTAATGGTTAAGGTCTTAACTCTTACTCTGGCCTAATAGCTAAGGTCTTAGACTCGTACTATCGCCTACAGGTTAATCTCTTTACTCTTACTCTGGCCTAATAGCTAAGGTCTTAACTATTACTCTGGCCTAATAGCTAAGGTCTTAGACTCGTACTCTGGCCTAATGGTTAAGGTCTTAACTGTTACTCTGGCCTAATAGCTAAGGTCTTAACTCTTACTCTGGCCTAATAGCTAAGGTCTTAGACTCGTACTATGGCCTACAGGTTAAGGTCTTAACTCTTACTCTGGCCTACTGGTTTAAGTCTTAACTCTTACTCTGGCCTAATAGCTAAGGTCTTAGACTCGTACTATGGCCTAATGGTTAAGGTCTTAACTCTTACTCTGGCCTAATAGCTAAGGTCTTAACTTTTAGTCTGGCCTAATAGCTAAGGTCCTAGACTCATACTCTGGCCTAATGGTTAAGGTCTTAACTCTTACTCTCACCTAATAGCTAAGGTCTTAGACTCGTACTATGGCCTACAGGTTAAGGTCTTAACTCTTAGTCTGGCCTAATGGTTAAGGTCTTAACTCTTACTCTGGCCTAAAAGCTAAGGTCTTAGACTCGTACTCTGGCCTAATAGCTAAGGTCTTAAACTCGTACTCTGGCCTACTGGTTAAGGTCGTAACTCTTACTCTGGCCTAATAGCTAAGGTCTTAAACTCGTACTCTGGCCTAATAGCTAAGGTCCTAGACTTGTACTCTGGCCTACTGGTTAAGGTCTTAACTCTTACTCTGGCCTAATAGCTAAGGTCTTAGACTCGTACTCTGGCCTAATTGTTAAGGTCTTAACTAATACTCTGGCCTAATAGCTAAGGTCTTAGACTCGTACTCTGGCCTAATGGTTAAGGTCTTAACTCTTACTCTGGCCTAATAGCTAAGGTCTTAGACTCGTACTATGGCCTAATGGTTAAGGTCTTAACTCTTACTCTGGCCTACTGGTTAAGGTCTTAACTCTTACTCTGGCCTAATAGCTAGGGTCTTAGACTCGTACTCTGGCCTAATGGTTAAGGTCTTAACTCTTACTCTGGCCTAATAGCTAAGGTCTTAGACTCGTACTCTGGCTGATGATTAAGGTCTTAACTCTTACTCTGGCCTACTGGTTAAGGTCTTAACTCTTACTCTGGCCTAATAGCTAAGGTCTTAGACTCGTACTCTGGCCTAATGGTTAAGGTCTTAACTAATACTCTGGCCTAATAGCTAAGGTCTTAGACTCGTACAATGGCCTACAGGTTAAGGTCTTAACTCTTACTCTGGCCTACTGGTTTAAGTCTTAACTCTTACTCTGGCCTAATGGCTAAGGTCTTAGACTCATACTCTGGCCTAATGGTTATGGTCTTAACTAATACTCTGGCCTAATAGCTAAGGTCTTAGACTCGTACTCTGGCCTAATGGTTAAGGTCTTAACTCTTACTCTGGCCTAATAGCTAAGGTCTTAGACAAGTAATATCGCCTACAGGTTAATCTCTTAACTCTTACTCTGGCCTAATAGCTAAGGTCTTAACTATTACTCTGGCCTAATAGCTAAGGTCTTAGACTCGTACTCTGGCCTAATGGTTAAGGTCTTAACTCTTACTCTGGCCTAATAGCTAAGGTCTTAGACTCATACTCTGGCCTAATGGTTAAGGTCTTAACTCTTACTCTGGCCTAATAGCTAAGGTCTTAGACTCGTGCTCTGGCCTAATGGTTAAGGTCTTAACTCTTACTCTGGCCTAATAGCTAAGGTCTTAACTCTTACTCTGGCCTAATAGCTAAGGTCTTAGACTTGTACTCTGGCCTAATGGTTAAGGTCTTAACTCTTACTCTGGCCTAATAGCTAAGGTCTTAACACTTACTCTGGCCTAATAGCTAAGGTCTTTGATGCGTACTCTTGCCTAATGGTTAAGGTCTTAACTCTTACTCTGGCCTAATAGCTCAGGTCTTAGACTTGTACTCTGGCCTAATGGTTAAGGTCTTAACTCTTACTCTGGCTTAATAGCTAAGGTCTTAGACTCATACTCTGGCCTAATGGTTATGGTCTTAACTAATACTCTGGCCTAATAGCTAAGGTCTTAGACTTGTACTCTGGCCTAATGGTTAAGGTCTTAACTCTTACTCTGGCCTAATAGCTAAGGTCTTAACTCTTACTCTGGCCTAATAGCTAAGGTCTTAGACTCGTACTTTGGCCTAATGGTTAAGGTCTTAACTCTTACTCTGGCCTAATAGCTAAGGTCTTAACTCTTACTCTGGCCTAATAGCTAAGGTCTTAGACTCGTACTCTGGCCTAATGGTTAAAGTCTTAACTCTTACTCTGTCCTAATAGCTAAGGTCTTAGACTCGTACTCTGGCCTAATGGTTAAGGTCTTAACTAATACTCTGGCCTAATAGCTAAGGTCTTAGACTCGTACTCTGGCCTAATAGCTAAGGTCTTAACTCTTACTCTGGCCTAATAGCTAAGGTCTTAGACTCGTACTCTGGCCTAATGGTTAAGGTCTTAACTCTTACTCTGGCCTAATAGCTAAGGTCTTAGACTCGTACTATCGCCTACAGGTTAATCTCTTTACTCTTACTCTGGCCTAATAGCTAAGGTCTTAACTATTACTCTGGCCTAATAGCTAAGGTCTTAGACTCGTACTCTGGCCTAGTGGTTAAGGTCTTAACTCTTACTCTGGCCTAATAGCTAAGGTCTTAACTCTTACTCTGGCCTAATAGCTATTGTCTTTGACGCGCACTCTTGCCTAATGGTTAAGGTCTTAACTCTTACTCTGGCCTAATAGCTAAGGTCTTAGACTTGTACTCTGGCCTAATAGCTAAGGTCTTAGACTCGTACTCTGGCCTAATGGTTAAGGTCTTTACTCTTACTCTGGCCTACAGGTTAAGGTCCTAACTCTTACTCTGGCCTACTGGTTAAGGTCTTAACTCTTTCTATGGCCTAATAGCTAAGGTCTTAGACTCGTACTCCGGCCTACTGGTTAAGGTCTTAACTCTTACTCTGGTCCAATAGCTAAGGTCTTAACTCTTACTATGGCCTAATAGCTAAGGTCTTAGACTCGTACTATGGCCTAATGGTTAAGGTCTTATCTCTTAATCTGGCCTAATAGCTAAGGTCTTAACTTTTTCTCTGGCCTAATAGCTAAGGTCTTAGACTCGTACTCTGGCCTAATAGCTAAGGTCTTAACTATTACTCTGGCCTAATAGCTAAGGTCTTAGACTCGTACTCTGGCCTAATGGTTAAGGTCTTAACTCTTACTCTGGCCTAATAGCTAAGGTCTTAGACTCGTACTCTGGCCTAATAGCTAAGGTCTTAACTATTTCTCTGGCCTAATAGCTAAGGTCTTAGACTCGTACTCTGGCCTAATGGTTAAGGTCTTAACTCTTACTCTGGCCTAATAACTAAGGTCTTAACTCTTACTCTGGCCTAATAGCTAAGGTCTTAGACTCGTACTATGGCCTACAGGTTAAGGTCTTAACTCTTACTTTGGCCTACTGGTTTAAGTCTTAACTCTTACTCTGGCCTAATGGCTAAGGTCTTAGACTCATACTCTGGCCTAATGGTTATGGTCTTAACTAATACTCTGGCCTAATAGCTAAGGTCTTAGACTTGTACTCTGGCCTAATGGTTAAGGACTTAACTCTTACTCTGGTCTAATAGCTAAGGTCTTAGACTCGTACTATCGCCTACAGGTTAATCTCTTTACTCTTACTCTGGCCTAATAGCTAAGGTCTTAACTATTACTCTGGCCTAATAGCTAAGGTCTTAGACTCGTACTCTGGCCTAATGGTTAAGGTCTTAACTCTTACTCTGGCCTAATAGCTAAGGTCTTAACTCTTACTCTGGCCTAATAGCTAAGGTCTTAGACTCGTACTCTGGCCTAATGGTTAAGGTCTTAACTCTTACTCTGGCCTAATAGCTAAGGTCTTAGACTCATACTCTGGCCTAATGGTTAAGGTCTTAACTCTTACTCTGGCCTAATAGCTAAGGTCTTAGACTCGTGCTCTGGCCTAATGGTTAAGGTCTTAACTCTTACTCTGCCCTACTGGTTAAGGTCTTAACTCTTACTCTGGCCTAATAGCTAAGGTCTTAGACTCGTACTCTGGCCTAATGGTTAAGGTCTTAACTAATACTCTGGCCTAATAGCTAAGGTCTTAGACTCGTACTCTGGCCTAAAGGTTAAGGTCTTAACTCTTACTCTGGCCTAATAGCTAAGGTCTTAACTCTTACTCTGGCCTAATAGCTAAGGTCTTAGACTTGTACTCTGGCCTAATGGTTAAGGTCTTAACTCTTACTCTGGCCTAATAGCTAAGGTCTTAACACTTACTCTGGCCTAATAGCTAAGGTCTTTGATGCGTACTCTTGCCTAATGGTTAAGGTCTTAACTCTTACTCTGGCCTAATAGCTAAGGTCTTAGACTTGTACTCTGGCCTAATGGTTAAGGTCTTAACTCTTACTCTGGCTTAATAGCTAAGGTCTTAGACTCATACTCTGGCCTAATGGTTATGGTCTTAACTAATACTCTGGCCTAATAGCTAAGGTCTTAGACTTGTACTCTGGCCTAATGGTTAAGGTCTTAACTCTTACTCTGGCCTAATAGCTAAGGTCTTAACTCTTACTCTGGCCTAATAGCTAAGGTCTTAGACTCGTACTTTGGCCTAATGGTTAAGGTCTTAACTCTTACTCTGGCCTAATAGCTAAGGTCTTAACTCTTACTCTGGCCTAAAAGCTAAGGTCTTAGACTCGTACTCTGGCCTAATGGTTAAAGTCTTAACTCTTACTCTGTCCTAATAGCTAAGGTCTTAGACTCGTACTCTGGCCTAATGGTTAAGGTCTTAACTAATACTCTGGCCTAATAGCTAAGGTCTTAGACTCGTACTCTGGCCTAATAGCTAAGGTCTTAACTCTTACTCTGGCCTAATAGCTAAGGTCTTAGACTCGTACTCTGGCCTAATGGTTAAGGTGTTAACTCTTACTCTGGCCTAATAGCTAAGGTCTTAACTCTTACTCTGGCCTAATAGCTAAGGTCTTAGACTCGTACTATGGCCTACAGGTTAAGGTCTTAACTCTTACTCTGGCCTACTGGTTTAAGTCTTAACTCTTACTCTGGCCTAATAGCTAAGGTCTTAGACTCGTACTATGGCCTAATGGTTAAGGTCTTAACTCTTACTCTGGCCTAATAGCTAAGGTCTTAACTTTTAGTCTGGCCTAATAGCTAAGGTCCTAGACTCATACTCTGGCCTAATGGTTAAGGTCTTAACTCTTACTCTCGCCTAATAGCTAAGGTCTTAACTATTACTCTGGCCTAATAGCTAAGGTCTTAGACTCGTACTCTGGCCTAATGGTTAAGGTCTTAACTCTTACTCTGGCCTAATAGCTAAGGTCTTAGACTCATACTCTGGCCTAATGGTTAAGGTCTTAACTCTTACTCTGGCCTAATAGCTAAGGTCTTAGTCTCGTGCTCTGGCCTAATGGTTAAGGTCTTAACTCTTACTCTGCCCTACTGGTTAAGGTCTTAACTCTTACTCTGGCCTAATAGCTAAGGTCTTAGACTCGTACTCTGGCCTAATGATTAAGGTCTTAACTAATACTCTGGCCTAATAGCTAAGGTCTTAGACTCGTACTCTGGCCTAAAGGTTAAGGTCTTAACTCTTACTCTGGCCTAATAGCTAAGGTCTTAACTCTTACTCTTGCCTAATAGCTAAGGTCTTAGACTTGTACTCTGGCCTAATGGTTAAGGTCTTAACTCTTACTCTGGCCTAATAGCTAAGGTCTTAACACTTACTCTGGCCTAATAGCTAAGGTCTTTGATGCGTACTCTTGCCTAATGGTTAAGGTCTTAACTCTTACTCTGGCCTAATAGCTAAGGTCTTAGACTTGTACTCTGGCCTAATGGTTAAGGTCTTAACTCTTACTCTGGCTTAACAGCTAAGGTCTTAGACTCATACTCTGGCCTAATGGTTATGGTCTTAACTAATACTCTGGCCTAATAGCTAAGGTCTTAGACTTGTACTCTGGCCTAATGGTTAAGGTCTTAACTCTTACTCTGACCTAATAGCTAAGGTCTTAACTCTTACTCGGGCCTAATAGCTAAGGTCTTAGACTCGTACTCTGGCCTAATGGTTAAGGTCTTAACTCTTACTCTGGCCTAATAGCTAAGGTCTTAACTCTTACTCTGGCCTAATAGCTAAGGTCTTAGACTCGTACTTTGGCCTAATGGTTAAAGTCTTAACTCTTACTCTGTCCTAATAGCTAAGGTCCTAGACTCGTACTCTGGCCTAACGGTTAAGGTCTTAACTAATACTCTGGCCTAATAGCTAAGGTCTTAGACTCGTACTCTGGCCTAATAGCTACGGTCTTAACTCTTACTCTGGCCTAATAGCTAAGGTCTTAGACTCGTACTCTGGCCTAATGGTTAAGGTCTTAACTCTTACTCTGGCCTAATAGCGGCCTAATAGCTAAGGTCTTAGACTCGTACTATCGCCTACAGGTTAATCTCTTTACTCTTACTCTGGCCTAATAGCTAAGGTCTTAACTCTTACTCTGGCCTAATAGCTAAGGTCTTAGACTCGTACTATGGCCTACAGGTTAAGGTCTTAACTCTTACTCTGGCCTACTGGTTTAAGTCTTAACTCTTACTCTGGCCTAATGGCTAAGGTCTTAGACTCATACTCTGGCCTAATGGTTATGGTCTTAACTAATACTCTGGCCTAATAGCTAAGGTCTTAGACTCGTACTCTGGCCTAATGGTTAAGCTCTTAACTCTTACTCTGGTCTAATAGCTAAGGTCTTAGACTCGTACTATCGCCTACAGGTTAATCTCTTTACTCTTACTCTGGCCTAATAGCTAAGGTCTTAACTATTACTCTGGCCTAATAGCTAAGGTCTTAGACTCGTACACTGGCCTAATGGTTAATGTCTTAACTCTTACTCTGGCCTAATAGCTAAGGTCTTAACTCTTACTCTGGCCTAATAGCTAAGGTCTTAGACTCGTACTATGGCCTACAGGTTAAGGTCTTAACTCTTACTCTGGCCTACTGGTTTAAGTTTTAACTCTTACTCTGGCCTAATAGCTAAGGTCTTAGACTCGTACTATGGCCTAATGGTTAAGGTCTTAACTCTTACTCTGGCCTAATAGCTAAGGTCTTAACTTTTAGTCTGGCCTAATAGCTAAGGTCCTAGACTCATACTCTGGCCTAATGGTTAAGGTCTTAACTCTTACTCTCGCCTGATAGCTAAGGTCTTAGACTCGTACTATGGCCTACAGGTTAAGGTCTTAACTCTTAGTCTGGCCTAATGGTTCAGGTCTTAACTCTTACTCTGGCCTAATAGCTAAGGTCTTAGACTCGTACTCTGGCCTAATAGCTAAGGTCTTAGACTCGTACTCTGGCCTACTGGTTAAGGTCGTAACACTTACTCTGGCCTAATAGCTAAGGTCTTAAACTCGTACTCTGGCCTAATAGCTAAGGTCTAAGACTTGTACTCTGACCTACTGGTTAAGGTCTTAACTCTTACTCTGGCCTAATAGCTAAGGTCTTAGACTCGTACTCTGGCCTAATGGTTAAGGTCTTAACTAATACTCTGGCCTAATAGCTAAGGTCTTAGACTCGTACTCTGGCCTAATGGTTAAGGTCTTAACTCTTACTCTGGCCTAATAGCTAAGGTCTTAGACTCGTACTCTGGCCTAATGGTTAAGGTCTTAACTCTTACTCTGGCCTAATAGCTAAGGTCTTAGACTCGTACTCTGGCCTAATGAATAAGGTCTTAACTCTTACTCTGGCCTAATAGCTAAGGTCTTAGAATCGTACTCTGGCCTAAAGGTTAAGGTCTTAACTCTTACTCTGGCCTAAGAGCTAAGGTCTTAACACTTACTCTGGCCTAAGAGCTAAGGTCTTAACTCTTACTCTGGCCTAAGAGCTAAGGTCTTAACTCTTACTCTGGCCTAATAGCTAAGGTCTTAGACTCGTACTCTGGCCTAATGGTTAAGGTCTTAACTCTTACTCTGGCCTAATAGCTAAGGTCTTAGACTCATACTCTGGCCTAATAGTAAGGTCTTAGACTCGTACTCTGGCCTACTGGTTAAGGTCTTAACTCTTACTCTGGCCTAATAACTAAGGTCTTAACTCTTACTCTGGCCTAATAGCTAAGGTCTTAGACTCGTACTATGGCCTAATGGTTAAGGTCTTAACTCTTACTCTGGCCTACTGGTTAAGGTCTTAACTCTTACTCTGGCCTAATAGCTAGGGTCTTAGACTCGTACTCTGGCCTAATGGTTAAGGTCTTAACTCTTACTCTGGCCTAATAGCTAAGGTCTTAGACTCGTACTCTGGCTGATGATTAAGGTCTTAACTCTTACTCTGGCCTACTGGTTAAGGTCTTAACTCTTACTCTGTTCTGCTGGTTAAGGTCTTAAATCTTACTCTGGCCTAATAGCTAAGGTCTGAGACTAGTACTATGGCCTACAGGTTAAGGTCTTAACTCTTACTCTGGCCTACTGGTTAAAGTCTTAACTCTTACTCTGGCCTAATAGCTAAGGTCTTAGACTCGTACTATGGCCTAATGGTTAAGGTCTTATCTCTTACTCTGGCCTAATAGCTAAGGTCTTAACTATTACTCTGGCCTAATAGCTAAGGTCTTAGACTCGTACTCTGGCCTAATGGTTAAGGTCTTAACTCTTACTCTGGCCTAATAGCTAAGGTCTTAACTCTTACTCTGGCCTAATAGCTAAGGTCTTAGACTCGTACACTGGCCTACAGGTTAAGGTCTTAACTCTTACTCTGGCCTACTGGTTTAAGTCTTAACTCTTACTCTGGCCTAATGGCTAAGGTCTTAGACTCATACTCTGGCCTAATGGTTATGGTCTTAACTAATACTCTGGCCTAATAGCTAAGGTCTTAGACTCGTACTCTGGCCTAATGGTTAAGGTCTTAACTCTTACTCTGGCCTAATAGCTAAGGTCTTAGACTCGTACTATCGCCTACAGGTTAATCTCTTTACTCTTACTCTGGCCTAATAGCTAAGGTCTTAACTATTACTCTGGCCTAATAGCTAAGGTCTTAGACTCGTACTCTGGCCTAATGGTTAAGGTCTTAACTGTTACTCTGGCCTAATAGCTAAGGTCTTAACTCTTACTCTGGCCTAATAGCTAAGGTCTTAGACTCGTACTATGGCCTACAGGTTAAGGTCTTAACTCTTACTCTGGCCTACTGGTTTAAGTCTTAACTCTTACTCTGGCCTAATAGCTAAGGTCTTAGACTCGTACTATGGCCTAATGGTTAAGGTCTTAACTCTTACTCTGGCCTAATAGCTAAGGTCTTAACTTTTAGTCTGGCCTAATAGCTAAGGTCCTAGACTCATACTCTGGCCTAATGGTTAAGGTCTTAACTCTTACTCTCACCTAATAGCTAAGGTCTTAGACTCGTACTATGGCCTACAGGTTAAGGTCTTAACTCTTAGTCTGGCCTAATGGTTAAGGTCTTAACTCTTACTCTGGCCTAAAAGCTAAGGTCTTAGACTCGTACTCTGGCCTAATAGCTAAGGTCTTAAACTCGTACTCTGGCCTACTGGTTAAGGTCGTAACTCTTACTCTGGCCTAATAGCTAAGGTCTTAAACTCGTACTCTGGCCTAATAGCTAAGGTCCTAGACTTGTACTCTGGCCTACTGGTTAAGGTCTTAACTCTTACTCTGGCCTAATAGCTAAGGTCTTAGACTCGTACTCTGGCCTAATTGTTAAGGTCTTAACTAATACTCTGGCCTAATAGCTAAGGTCTTAGACTCGTACTCTGGCCTAATGGTTAAGGTCTTAACTCTTACTCTGGCCTAATAGCTAAGGTCTTAGACTCATACTATGGCCTAATGGTTAAGGTCTTAACTCTTACTCTGGCCTACTGGTTAAGGTCTTAACTCTTACTCTGGCCTAATAGCGAGGGTCTTAGACTCGTACTCTGGCCTAATGGTTAAGGTCTTAACTCTTACTCTGGCCTAATAGCTAAGGTCTTAGACTCGTACTCTGGCTGATGATTAAGGTCTTAACTCTTACTCTGGCCTACTGGTTAAGGTCTTAACTCTTACTCTGTTCTGCTGGTTAAGGTCTTAAATCTTACTCTGGCCTAATAGCTAAGGTCTGAGACTAGTACTATGGCCTACAGGTTAAGGTCTTAACTCTTACTCTGGCCTACTGGTTAAAGTCTTAACTCTTACTCTGGCCTAATAGCTAAGGTCTTAGACTCGTACTATGGCCTAATGGTTAAGGTCTTATCTCTTACTCTGGCCTAATAGCTAAGGTCTTAACTATTACTCTGGCCTAATAGCTAAGGTCTTAGACTCGTACTCTGGCCTAATGGTTAAGGTCTTAACTCTTACTCTGGCCTAATAGCTAAGGTCTTAACTCTTACTCTGGCCTAATAGCTAAGGTCTTAGACTCGTACACTGGCCTACAGGTTAAGGTCTTAACTCTTACTCTGGCCTACTGGTTTAAGTCTTAACTCTTACTCTGGCCTAATGGCTAAGGTCTTAGACTCATACTCTGGCCTAATGGTTATGGTCTTAACTAATACTCTGGCCTAATAGCTAAGGTCTTAGACTCGTACTCTGGCCTAATGGTTAAGGTCTTAACTCTTACTCTGGCCTAATAGCTAAGGTCTTAGACTCGTACTATCGCCTACAGGTTAATCTCTTTACTCTTACTCTGGCCTAATAGCTAAGGTCTTAACTATTACTCTGGCCTAATAGCTAAGGTCTTAGACTCGTACTCTGGCCTAATGGTTAAGGTCTTAACTGTTACTCTGGCCTAATAGCTAAGGTCTTAACTCTTACTCTGGCCTAATAGCTAAGGTCTTAGACTCGTACTATGGCCTACAGGTTAAGGTCTTAACTCTTACTCTGGCCTACTGGTTTAAGTCTTAACTCTTACTCTGGCCTAATAGCTAAGGTCTTAGACTCGTGCTATGGCCTAATGGTTAAGGTCTTAACTCTTACTCTGGCCTAATAGCTAAGGTCTTAACTTTTAGTCTGGCCTAATAGCTAAGGTCCTAGACTCATACTCTGGCCTAATGGTTAAGGTCTTAACTCTTACTCTCACCTAATAGCTAAGGTCTTAGACTCGTACTATGGCCTACAGGTTAAGGTCTTAACTCTTAGTCTGGCCTAATGGTTAAGGTCTTAACTCTTACTCTGGCCTAAAAGCTAAGGTCTTAGACTCGTACTCTGGCCTAATAGCTAAGGTCTTAAACTCGTACTCTGGCCTACTGGTTAAGGTCGTAACTCTTACTCTGGCCTAATAGCTAAGGTCTTAAACTCGTACTCTGGCCTAATAGCTAAGGTCCTAGACTTGTACTCTGGCCTACTGGTTAAGGTCTTAACTCTTACTCTGGCCTAATAGCTAAGGTCTTAGACTCGTACTCTGGCCTAATTGTTAAGGTCTTAACTAATACTCTGGCCTAATAGCTAAGGTCTTAGACTCGTACTCTGGCCTAATGGTTAAGGTCTTAACTCTTACTCTGGCCTAATAGCTAAGGTCTTAGACTCGTAATATCGCCTACAGGTTAATCTCTTAACTCTTACTCTGGCCTAATAGCTAAGGTCTTAACTATTACTCTGGCCTAATAGCTATGGTCTTAGACTCGTACTCTGGCCTAATGGTTAAGGTCTTAACTCTTACTCTGGCCTAATAGCTAAGGTCTTAGACTCATACTTTGGCCTAATGGTTAAGGTCTTAACTCTTACTCTGGCCTAATAGCTAAGGTCTTAGACTCGTGCTCTGGCCTAATGGTTAAGGTCTTAACTCTTACTCTGCCCTACTGGTTAAGGTCTTAACTCTTACTCTGGCCTAATAGCTAAGGTCTTAGACTCATACTCTGGCCTAATGAATAAGGTCTTAACTCTTACTCTGGCCTAATAGCTAAGGTCTTAGAATCGTACTCTGGCCTAAAGGTTAAGGTCTTAACTCTTACTCTGGCCTAATAGCTAAGGTCTTAACTCTTACTCTGGCCTAATAGCTAAGGTCTTAGACTTGTACTCTGGCCTAATGGTTAAGGTCTTAACTCTTACTCTGGCCTAATAGCTAAGGTCTTAACACTTACTCTGGCATAATAGCTAAGGTCTTTGACGCGTACTCTTGCCTAATAGTTAAGGTCTTAACTCTTACTCTGGCCTAATAGCTAAGGTCTTAGACTTGTACTCTGGCCTAATAGTTAAGGTCTTAGACTCGTACTCTGGCCTAATGGTTAAGGTCTTAAATTTTACTCTGGCCTACAGGTTAAGGTCCTAGACTTGTACTCTGGCCTACTGGTTAAGGTCTTAACTCTTACTCTGGCCTAATAGCTAAGGTCTTAGACTCGTACTCTGGCCTAATTGTTAAGGTCTTAACTAATACTCTGGCCTAATAGCTAAGGTCTTAGACTCGTACTCTGGCCTAATGGTTAAGGTCTTAACTCTTACTCTGGCCTAATAGCTAAGGTCTTAGACTCGTAATATCGCCTACAGGTTAATCTCTTAACTCTTACTCTGGCCTAATAGCTAAGGTCTTAACTATTACTCTGGCCTAATAGCTATGGTCTTAGACTCGTACTCTGGCCTAATGGTTAAGGTCTTAACTCTTACTCTGGCCTAATAGCTAAGGTCTTAGACTCATACTTTGGCCTAATGGTTAAGGTCTTAACTCTTACTCTGGCCTAATAGCTAAGGTCTTAGACTCGTGCTCTGGCCTAATGGTTAAGGTCTTAACTCTTACTCTGCCCTACTGGTTAAGGTCTTAACTCTTACTCTGGCCTAATAGCTAAGGTCTTAGACTCATACTCTGGCCTAATGAATAAGGTCTTAACTCTTACTCTGGCCTAATAGCTAAGGTCTTAGAATCGTACTCTGGCCTAAAGGTTAAGGTCTTAACTCTTACTCTGGCCTAATAGCTAAGGTCTTAACTCTTACTCTGGCCTAATAGCTAAGGTCTTAGACTTGTACTCTGGCCTAATGGTTAAGGTCTTAACTCTTACTCTGGCCTAATAGCTAAGGTCTTAACACTTACTCTGGCATAATAGCTAAGGTCTTTGACGCGTACTCTTGCCTAATAGTTAAGGTCTTAATTCTTACTCTGGCCTAATAGCTAAGGTCTTAGACTTGTACTCTGGCCTAATAGTTAAGGTCTTAGACTCGTACTCTGGCCTAATGGTTAAGGTCTTAAATTTTACTCTGGCCTACAGGTTAAGGTCCTAACTCTTACTCTGGCCTACTGGTTAAGGTCTTAACTCTTTCTCTGGCCTAATAGCTAAGGTCTTAGACTCGTACTCTGGCCTACTGGTTAAGGTCTTAACTCTTACTCTGGTCTAATAGCTAAGGTCTTAACTCTTACTATGGCCTAATAGCTAAGGTCTTAGACTCGTACTATGGCCTAATGGTTAAGGTTTTATCTCTTACTCTGGCATAATAGCTAAGGTCTTAACGTTTACTCTGGCCTAATAGCTAAGGTCTTAGACTCGTACTCTGGCCTAATGGTTAAGGTCTTAACTCTTACTCTGGCCTAATAGCTAAGGTCTTAGACTCGTGCTCTGGCCTAATGGTTAAGGTCTTAACACTTACTCTGGCCTAAGAGCTAAGGTCTTAACTCTTACTCTGGCCTAAGAGCTAAGGTCTTAACTCTTACTCTGGCCTAATAGCTAAGGTCTTAGACTCGTACTCTGGCGTAATGGTTAAGGTCTTAACTCTTACTCTGGCCTAATAGCTAAGGTCTTAGACTCATACTCTGGCCTAATAGTAAGGTATTAGACTCGTACTCTGGCCTACTGGTTAAGGTCTTAACTCTTACTCTGGCCTAATAGCTAAGGTCTTAACTCTTACTCTGGCCTAATAGCTAAGGTCTTAGACTCGTACTATGGCCTAATGGTTAAGGTCTTAACTCTTACTCTGGCCTACTGGTTAAGGTCTTAACTCTTACTCTGGCCTAATAGCTAGGGTCTTAGACTCGTACTCTGGCCTAATGGTTAAGGTCTTAAATTTTACTCTGGCCTACAGGTTAAGGTCCTAACTCTTACTCTGGCCTACTGGTTAAGGTCTTAACTCTTTCTCTGGCCTAATAGCTAAGGTCTTAGACTCGTACTCTGGCCTACTGGTTAAGGTCTTAACTCTTACTCTGGTCTAATAGCTAAGGTCTTAACTCTTACTATGGCCTAATAGCTAAGGTCTTAGACTCGTACTATGGCCTAATGGTTAAGGTTTTATCTCTTACTCTGGCCTAATAGCTAAGGTCTTAACGTTTACTCTGGCCTAATAGCTAAGGTCTTAGACTCGTACTCTGGCCTAATGGTTAAGGTCTTAACTCTTACTCTGGCCTAATAGCTAAGGTCTTAGACTCGTGCTCTGGCCTAATGGTTAAGGTCTTAACACTTACTCTGGCCTAAGAGCTAAGGTCTTAACTCTTACTCTGGCCTAAGAGCTAAGGTCTTAACTCTTACTCTGGCCTAATAGCTAAGGTCTTAGACTCGTACTCTGGCCTAATGGTTAAGGTCTTAACTCTTACTCTGGCCTAATAGCTAAGGTCTTAGACTCATACTCTGGCCTAATAGTAAGGTATTAGACTCGTACTCTGGCCTACTGGTTAAGGTCTTAACTCTTACTCTGGCCTAATAGCTAAGGTCTTAACTCTTACTCTGGCCTAATAGCTAAGGTCTTAGACTCGTACTATGGCCTAATGGTTAAGGTCTTAACTCTTACTCTGGCCTACTGGTTAAGGTCTTAACTCTTACTCTGGCCTAATAGCTAGGGTCTTAGACTCGTACTCTGGCCTAATGGTTAAGGTCTTAACTCTTACTCTTGCATACTGGTTAAGGTCCTAACTCTTACTCTGGCCTACTGGTTAAGGTCTTAACTCTTACTCTGACCTAATAGCTAAGGTCTTAGACTCGTACTCTGGCTGATGATTAAGGTCTTAACTCTTACACTGGCCTACTGGTTAAGGTCTTAACTCTTACTCTGCCCTGCTGGTTAAGGTCTTAAATCTTACTCTGGCCTAATAGCTAAGGTCTGAGACTAGTACTATGGCCTACAGGTTAAGGTCTTAACTCTTACTTTGGCCTACTGGTTAAAGTCTTAACTCTTACTCTGGCCTAATAGCTAAGGTCTTAGACTCGTACTATGGCCTAATGGTTAAGGTCTTAGACTCGTACTCTGGCCTAATGGTTAAGGTCTTAACTCTTACTCTGGCCTAATAGCTAAGGTCTTAGACTCGTACTCTGGCCTAATTGTTAAGGTCTTAACTAATACTCTGGCCTAATAGCTAAGGTCTTAGACTTGTACTCTGGCCTAATAGCTAAGGTCTTAACTCTTACTCTGGCCTAATAGCTAAGGTCTTAGACTCGTACTCTGGCCTAATGGTTAAGGTCTTAACTCTTACTCTGGCCTAATAGCTAAGGTCTTAGACTCGTACTCTGGCCTAATGGTTAAGGTCTTAACTCTTACTCTGGCCTAATAGCTAAGGTCTTAGACTCGTACTATCGCCTACAGGTTAATCGCTTTACTCTTACTCTGGCCTAATAGCTAAGGTCTTAACTATTACTCTGGCCTAATAGCTAAGGTCTTAGACTCGTACTCTGGCCTAATGGTTAAGGTCTTAACTCTTACTCTGGCCTAATAGCTAAGGTCTTAACTCTTACTCTGGCCTAATAGCTAAGGTCTTAGACTCGTACTATGGCCTACAGGTTAAGGTCTTAACTCTTACTCTGGCCTACTGGTTTAAGTCTTAACTCTTACTCTGGCCTAATAGCTAAGGTCTTAGACTCGTACTATGGCCTAATGGTTAAGGTCTTAACTCTTACTCTGGCCTAATAACTAAGGTCTTAACTTTTAGTCTGGCCTAATAGCTAAGGTCCTAGACTCATACTCTGGCCTAATGGTTAAGGTCTTAACTCTTACTCTCGCCTAATAGCTAAGGTCTTAGACTTGTACTATGGCCTACAGGTTAAGGTCTTAACTCTTAGTCTTGCCTAATGGTTAAGGTCTTAACTCTTACTCTGGCCTAATAGCTAAGGTCTTAGACTCGTACTCTGGCCTAATAGCTAAGGTCATAGACACGTACTCTGGCCTACTGGTTAAGGTTGTAACTCTTACTCTGGCCTAATAGCTAAGGTCTTAAACTCGTACTCTGGCCTAATAGCTAAGGTCTTAAACTTGTACTCTGGCCTACTGGTTAAGGTCTTAACTCTTACTCTGGCCTAATAGCTAAGGTCTTAGACTCGTACTCTGGCCTAATGGTTAAAGTCTTAACTAATACTCTGGCCTAATAGCTAAGGTCTTAGACTCGTACTCTGGCCTAATGGTTAAGGTCTTAACTCTTACTCTGGCCTAATAGGTAAGGTCTTAGACTCGTAATATCGCCTACAGGTTAATCTCTTAACTCTTACTCTGGCCTAATAGCTAAGGTCTTAACTCTTACTCTGGCCTAATAGCTAAGGTCTTAGACTCGTCCTATGGCCTACAAGTTAAGGTCTTAACTCTTACTCTAGCCTAATAGCTAAGGTCTTAACTTTTACTCTGGCCTAATAGCTAAGGTCTTAGACTCGTACTATGGCCTAATGGCTAAGGTCTTAACTCTTACTCTGGCCTAATAGCTAAGGTCTTAACTCTTACTCTGGCCTAATAGCTAAGGTCTTAGACTCATACTCTGGCCTAATGGTTAAGGTCTTAACTCTTACTCTGGCCTAATAGCTAAGGTCTTAGACTCGTGCTCTGGCCTAATGGTTAAGGTCTTAACTCTTACTCTGCCCTACTGGTTAAGGTCTTAACTCTTACTCTGGCCTAATAGCTAAGGTCTTAGACTCGTACTCTGGCCTAATGGTTAAGGTCTTAACTCTTACTCTGGCCTAATAGCTAAGGTCTTAGAATCGTACTCTGGCCTAAAGGTTAAGGTCTTAACTCTTACTCTGGCCTAATAGCTAAGGTCTTAGACTTGTACTCTGGCCTAATAGCTAAGGTCTTAGACTCGTACTCTGGCCTAATGGTTATGGTCTTAACTCTTACTCTGGCCTACAGGTTAAGGTCCTAACTCTTACTCTGGCCTACTGGTTAAGGTCTTAACTCTTTCTATGGCCTAAGAGCTAAGGTCTTAGACTCGTACTCCGGCCTACTGGTTAAGGTCTTAACTCTTACTCTGGTCCAATAGCTAAGGTCTTAAATCTTACTATGGCCTAATAGCTAAGGTCTTAGACTCGTACTATGGCCTAATGGTTAAGGTCTTATCTCTTAATCTGGCCTAATAGCTAAGGTCTTAACTTTTTCTCTGGCCTAATAGCTAAGGTCTTAGACTCGTACTCTGGCCTAATAGCTAAGGTCTTAACTATTACTCTGGCCTAATAGCTAAGGTCTTAGACTCGTACTCTGGCCTAATGAATAAGGTCTTAACTCTTACTCTGGCCTAATAGCTAAGGTCTTAGAATCGTACTCTGGCCTAAAGGTTAAGGTCTTAACTCTTACTCTGGCCTAAGAGCTAAGGTCTTAACACTTACTCTGGCCTAAGAGCTAAGGTCTTAACTCTTACTCTGGCCTAAGAGCTAAGGTCTTAACTCTTACTCTGGCCTAATAGCTAAGGTCTTAGACTCGTACTCTGGCCTAATGGTTAAGGTCTTAACTCTTACTCTGGCCTAACAGCTAAGGTCTTAGACTCATACTCTGGCCTAATAGTAAGGTCTTAGACTCGTACTCTGGCCTACTGGTTAAGGTCTTAACTCTTACTCTGGCCTAATAACTAAGGTCTTAACTCTTACTCTGGCCTAATAGCTAAGGTCTTAGACTCGTACTATGGCCTAATGGTTAAGGTCTTAACTCTTACTCTGGCCTACTGGTTAAGGTCTTAACTCTTACTCTGGCCTAATAGCTAGGGTCTTAGACTCGTACTCTGGCCTAATGGTTAAGGTCTTAACTCTTACTCTGGCCTAATAGCTAAGGTCTTAGACTCGTACTCTGGCTGATGATTAAGGTCTTAACTCTTACTCTGGCCTACTGGTTAAGGTCTTAACTCTTACTCTGTTCTGCTGGTTAAGGTCTTAAATCTTACTCTGGCCTAATAGCTAAGGTCTGAGACTAGTACTATGGCCTACAGGTTAAGGTCTTAACTCTTACTCTGGCCTACTGGTTAAAGTCTTAACTCTTACTCTGGCCTAATAGCTAAGGTCTTAGACTCGTACTATGGCCTAATGGTTAAGGTCTTAACTCTTACTCTGGCCTAATAGCTAAGGTCTTAACTCTTACTCTGGCCTAATAGCTAAGGTCTTAGACTCGTACACTGGCCTACAGGTTAAGGTCTTAACTCTTACTCTGGCCTACTGGTTTAAGTCTTAACTCTTACTCTGGCCTAATGGCTAAGGTCTTAGACTCATACTCTGGCCTAATGGTTATGGTCTTAACTAATACTCTGGCCTAATAGCTAAGGTCTTAGACTCGTACTCTGGCCTAATGGTTAAGGTCTTAACTCTTACTCTGGCCTAATAGCTAAGGTCTTAGACTCGTACTATCGCCTACAGGTTAATCTCTTTACTCTTACTCTGGCCTAATAGCTAAGGTCTTAACTATTACTCTGGCCTAATAGCTAAGGTCTTAGACTCGTACTCTGGCCTAATGGTTAAGGTCTTAACTGTTACTCTGGCCTAATAGCTAAGGTCTTAACTCTTACTCTGGCCTAATAGCTAAGGTCTTAGACTCGTACTATGGCCTACAGGTTAAGGTCTTAACTCTTACTCTGGCCTACTGGTTTAAGTCTTAACTCTTACTCTGGCCTAATAGCTAAGGTCTTAGACTCGTACTATGGCCTAATGGTTAAGGTCTTAACTCTTACTCTGGCCTAATAGCTAAGGTCTTAACTTTTAGTCTGGCCTAATAGCTAAGGTCCTAGACTCATACTCTGGCCTAATGGTTAAGGTCTTAACTCTTACTCTCACCTAATAGCTAAGGTCTTAGACTCGTACTATGGCCTACAGGTTAAGGTCTTAACTCTTAGTCTGGCCTAATGGTTAAGGTCTTAACTCTTACTCTGGCCTAAAAGCTAAGGTCTTAGACTCGTACTCTGGCCTAATAGCTAAGGTCTTAAACTCGTACTCTGGCCTACTGGTTAAGGTCGTAACTCTTACTCTGGCCTAATAGCTAAGGTCTTAAACTCGTACTCTGGCCTAATAGCTAAGGTCCTAGACTTGTACTCTGGCCTACTGGTTAAGGTCTTAACTCTTACTCTGGCCTAATAGCTAAGGTCTTAGACTCGTACTCTGGCCTAATTGTTAAGGTCTTAACTAATACTCTGGCCTAATAGCTAAGGTCTTAGACTCGTACTCTGGCCTAATGGTTAAGGTCTTAACTCTTACTCTGGCCTAATAGCTAAGGTCTTAGACTCGTACTATGGCCTAATGGTTAAGGTCTTAACTCTTACTCTGGCCTACTGGTTAAGGTCTTAACTCTTACTCTGGCCTAATAGCTAGGGTCTTAGACTCGTACTCTGGCCTAATGGTTAAGGTCTTAACTCTTACTCTGGCCTAATAGCTAAGGTCTTAGACTCGTACTCTGGCTGATGATTAAGGTCTTAACTCTTACTCTGGCCTACTGGTTAAGGTCTTAACTCTTACTCTGTTCTGCTGGTTAAGGTCTTAAATCTTACTCTGGCCTAATAGCTAAGGTCTGAGACTAGTACTATGGCCTACAGGTTAAGGTCTTAACTCTTACTCTGGCCTACTGGTTAAAGTCTTAACTCTTACTCTGGCCTAATAGCTAAGGTCTTAGACTCGTACTATGGCCTAATGGTTAAGGTCTTATCTCTTACTCTGGCCTAATAGCTAAGGTCTTAACTATTACTCTGGCCTAATAGCTAAGGTCTTAGACTCGTACTCTGGCCTAATGGTTAAGGTCTTAACTCTTACTCTGGCCTAATAGCTAAGGTCTTAACTCTTACTCTGGCCTAATAGCTAAGGTCTTAGACTCGTACACTGGCCTACAGGTTAAGGTCTTAACTCTTACTCTGGCCTACTGGTTTAAGTCTTAACTCTTACTCTGGCCTAATGGCTAAGGTCTTAGACTCATACTCTGGCCTAATGGTTATGGTCTTAACTAATACTCTGGCCTAATAGCTAAGGTCTTAGACTCGTACTCTGGCCTAATGGTTAAGGTCTTAACTCTTACTCTGGCCTAATAGCTAAGGTCTTAGACTCGTACTATCGCCTACAGGTTAATCTCTTTACTCTTACTCTGGCCTAATAGCTAAGGTCTTAACTATTACTCTGGCCTAATAGCTAAGGTCTTAGACTCGTACTCTGGCCTAATGGTTAAGGTCTTAACTGTTACTCTGGCCTAATAGCTAAGGTCTTAACTCTTACTCTGGCCTAATAGCTAAGGTCTTAGACTCGTACTATGGCCTACAGGTTAAGGTCTTAACTCTTACTCTGGCCTACTGGTTTAAGTCTTAACTCTTACTCTGGCCTAATAGCTAAGGTCTTAGACTCGTGCTATGGCCTAATGGTTAAGGTCTTAACTCTTACTCTGGCCTAATAGCTAAGGTCTTAACTTTTAGTCTGGCCTAATAGCTAAGGTCCTAGACTCATACTCTGGCCTAATGGTTAAGGTCTTAACTCTTACTCTCACCTAATAGCTAAGGTCTTAGACTCGTACTATGGCCTACAGGTTAAGGTCTTAACTCTTAGTCTGGCCTAATGGTTAAGGTCTTAACTCTTACTCTGGCCTAAAAGCTAAGGTCTTAGACTCGTACTCTGGCCTAATAGCTAAGGTCTTAAACTCGTACTCTGGCCTACTGGTTAAGGTCGTAACTCTTACTCTGGCCTAAAAGCTAAGGTCTTAAACTCGTACTCTGGCCTAATAGCTAAGGTCCTAGACTTGTACTCTGGCCTACTGGTTAAGGTCTTAACTCTTACTCTGGCCTAATAGCTAAGGTCTTAGGCTCGTACTCTGGCCTAATTGTTAAGGTCTTAACTAATACTCTGGCCTAATAGCTAAGGTCTTAGACTCGTACTCTGGCCTAATGGTTAAGGTCTTAACTCTTACTCTGGCCTAATAGCTAAGGTCTTAGACTCGTAATATCGCCTACAGGTTAATCTCTTAACTCTTACTCTGGCCTAATAGCTAAGGTCTTAACTATTACTCTGGCCTAATAGCTATGGTCTTAGACTCGTACTCTGGCCTAATGGTTAAGGTCTTAACTCTTACTCTGGCCTAATAGCTAAGGTCTTAGACTCATACTTTGGCCTAATGGTTAAGGTCTTAACTCTTACTCTGGCCTAATAGCTAAGGTCTTAGACTCGTGCTCTGGCCTAATGGTTAAGGTCTTAACTCTTACTCTGCCCTACTGGTTAAGGTCTTAACTCTTACTCTGGCCTAATAGCTAAGGTCTTAGACTCATACTCTGGCCTAATGAATAAGGTCTTAACTCTTACTCTGGCCTAATAGCTAAGGTCTTAGAATCGTACTCTGGCCTAAAGGTTAAGGTCTTAACTCTTACTCTGGCCTAATAGCTAAGGTCTTAACTCTTACTCTGGCCTAATAGCTAAGGTCTTAGACTTGTACTCTGGCCTAATGGTTAAGGTCTTAACTCTTACTCTGGCCTAATAGCTAAGGTCTTAACACTTACTCTGGCATAATAGCTAAGGTCTTTGACGCGTACTCTTGCCTAATAGTTAAGGTCTTAACTCTTACTCTGGCCTAATAGCTAAGGTCTTAGACTTGTACTCTGGCCTAATAGTTAAGGTCTTAGACTCGTACTCTGTCCTAATGGTTAAGGTCTTAAATTTTACTCTGGCCTACAGGTTAAGGTCCTAACTCTTACTCTGGCCTACTGGTTAAGGTCTTAACTCTTTCTCTGGCCTAATAGCTAAGGTCTTAGACTCGTACTCTGGCCTACTGGTTAAGGTCTTAACTCTTACTCTGGTCTAATAGCTAAGGTCTTAACTCTTACTATGGCCTAATAGCTAAGGTCTTAGACTCGTACTATGGCCTAATGGTTAAGGTTTTATCTCTTACTCTGGCATAATAGCTAAGGTCTTAACGTTTACTCTGGCCTAATAGCTAAGGTCTTAGACTCGTACTCTGGCCTAATGGTTAAGGTCTTAACTCTTACTCTGGCCTAATAGCTAAGGTCTTAGACTCGTGCTCTGGCCTAATGGTTAAGGTATTAACACTTACTCTGGCCTAAGAGCTAAGGTCTTAACTCTTACTCTGGCCTAAGAGCTAAGGTCTTAACTCTTACTCTGGCCTAATAGCTAAGGTCTTAGACTCGTACTCTGGCCTAATGGTTAAGGTCTTAACTCTTACTCTGGCCTAATAGCTAAGGTCTTAGACTCATACTCTGGCCTAATAGTAAGGTATTAGACTCGTACTCTGGCCTACTGGTTAAGGTCTTAACTCTTACTCTGGCCTAATAGCTAAGGTCTTAACTCTTACTCTGGCCTAATAGCTAAGGTCTTAGACTCGTACTATGGCCTAATGGTTAAGGTCTTAACTCTTACTCTGGCCTACTGGTTAAGGTCTTAACTCTTACTCTGGCCTAATAGCTAGGGTCTTAGACTCATACTCTGGCCTAATGGTTAAGGTCTTAAATTTTACTCTGGCCTACAGGTTAAGGTCCTAACTCTTACTCTGGCCTACTGGTTAAGGTCTTAACTCTTTCTCTGGCCTAATAGCTAAGGTCTTAGACTCGTACTCTGGCCTACTGGTTAAGGTCTTAACTCTTACTCTGGTCTAATAGCTAAGGTCTTAACTCTTACTATGGCCTAATAGCTAAGGTCTTAGACTCGTACTATGGCCTAATGGTTAAGGTTTTATCTCTTACTCTGGCCTAATAGCTAAGGTCTTAACGTTTACTCTGGCCTAATAGCTAAGGTCTTAGACTCGTACTCTGGCCTAATGGTTAAGGTCTTAACTCTTACTCTGGCCTAATAGCTAAGGTCTTAGACTCGTGCTCTGGCCTAATGGTTAAGGTCTTAACACTTACTCTGGCCTAAGAGCTAAGGTCTTAACTCTTACTCTGGCCTAAGAGCTAAGGTCTTAACTCTTACTCTGGCCTAATAGCTAAGGTCTTAGACTCGTACTCTGGCCTAATGGTTAAGGTCTTAACTCTTACTCTGGCCTAATAGCTAAGGTCTTAGACTCATACTCTGGCCTAATAGTAAGGTATTAGACTCGTACTCTGGCCTACTGGTTAAGGTCTTAACTCTTACTCTGGCCTAATAGCTAAGGTCTTAACTCTTACTCTGGCCTAATAGCTAAGGTCTTAGACTCGTACTATGGCCTAATGGTTAAGGTCTTAACTCTTACTCTGGCCTACTGGTTAAGGTCTTAACTCTTACTCTGGCCTAATAGCTAGGGTCTTAGACTCGTACTCTGGCCTAATGGTTAAGGTCTTAACTCTTACTCTTGCATACTGGTTAAGGTCCTAACTCTTACTCTGGCCTACTGGTTAAGGTCTTAACTCTTACTCTGACCTAATAGCTAAGGTCTTAGACTCGTACTCTGGCTGATGATTAAGGTCTTAACTCTTACACTGGCCTACTGGTTAAGGTCTTAACTCTTACTCTGCCCTGCTGGTTAAGGTCTTAAATCTTACTCTGGCCTAATAGCTAAGGTCTGAGACTAGTACTATGGTCTACAGGTTAAGGTCTTAACTCTTACTTTGGCCTACTGGTTAAAGTCTTAACTCTTACTCTGGCCTAATAGCTAAGGTCTTAGACTCGTACTATGGCCTAATGGTTAAGGTCTTAGACTCGTACTCTGGCCTAATGGTTAAGGTCTTAACTCTTACTCTGGCCTAATAGCTAAGGTCTTAGACTCGTACTCTGGCCTAATTGTTAAGGTCTTAACTAATACTCTGGCCTAATAGCTAAGGTCTTAGACTTGTACTCTGGCCTAATAGCTAAGGTCTTAACTCTTACTCTGGCCTAATAGCTAAGGTCTTAGACTCGTACTATGGCCTACAGGTTAAGGTCTTAACTCTTAGTCTTGCCTAATGGTTAAGGTCTTAACTCTTACTCTGGCCTAATAGCTAAGGTCTTAGACTCGTACTCTGGCCTAATAGCTAAGGTCTTAGACACGTACTCTGGCCTACTGGTTAAGGTTGTAACTCTTACTCTGGCCTAATAGCTAAGGTCTTAAACTCGTACTCTGGCCTAATAGCTAAGGTCTTAAACTTGTACTCTGGCCTACTGGTTAAGGTCTTAACTCTTACTCTGGCCTAATAGCTAAGGTCTTAGACTCGTACTCTGGCCTAATGGTTAAAGTCTTAACTAATACTCTGGCCTAATAGCTAAGGTCTTAGACTCGTACTCTGGCCTAATGGTTAAGGTCTTAACTCTTACTCTGGCCTAATAGGTAAGGTCTTAGACTCGTAATATCGCCTACAGGTTAATCTCTTAACTCTTACTCTGGCCTAATAGCTAAGGTCTTAACTATTACTCTGGCCTAATAGCTAAGGTCTTAGACTCGTACTCTGGCCTAATGGTTAAGGTCTTAACTCTTACTCTGGCCTAATAGCTAAGGTCTTAACTCTTACTCTGGCCTAATAGCTAAGGTCTTAGACTCGTCCTATGGCCTACAAGTTAAGGTCTTAACTCTTACTCTAGCCTAATAGCTAAGGTCTTAACTTTTACTCTGGCCTAATAGCTAAGGTCTTAGACTCGTACTATGGCCTAATGGCTAAGGTCTTAACTCTTACTCTGGCCTAATAGCTAAGGTCTTAACTCTTACTCTGGCCTAATAGCTAAGGTCTTAGACTCATACTCTGGCCTAATGGTTAAGGTCTTAACTCTTACTCTGGCCTAATAGCTAAGGTCTTAGACTCGTGCTCTGGCCTAATGGTTAAGGTCTTAACTCTTACTCTGCCCTACTGGTTAAGGTCTTAACTCTTACTCTGGCCTAATAGCTAAGGTCTTAGACTCGTACTCTGGCTTAATGGTTAAGGTCTTAACTCTTACTCTGGCCTAATAGCTAAGTTCTTAGAATCGTACTCTGGCCTAAAGGTTAAGGTCTTAACTCTTACTCTGGCCTAATAGCTAAGGTCTTAGACTTGTACTCTGGCCTAATAGCTAAGGTCTTAGACTCGTACTCTGGCCTAATGGTTAAGGTCTTAACTCTTACTCTGGCCTACAGGTTAAGGTCCTAACTCTTACTCTGGCCTACTGGTTAAGGTCTTAACTCTTTCTATGGCCTAAGAGCTAAGGTCTTAGACTCGTACTCCGGCCTACTGGTTAAGGTCTTAACTCTTACTCTGGTCCAATAGCTAAGGTCTTAACTCTTACTATGGCCTAATAGCTAAGGTCTTAGACTCGTACTATGGCCTAATGGTTAAGGTCTTATCTCTTAATCTGGCCTAATAGCTAAGGTCTTAACTTTTTCTCTGGCCTAATAGCTAAGGTCTTAGACTCGTACTCTGGCCTAATAGCTAAGGTCTTAACTATTACTCTGGCCTAATAGCTAAGGTCTTAGACTCGTACTCTGGCCTAATGGTTAAGGTCTTAACTCTTACTCTGGCCTAATAGCTAAGGTCTTAGACTCGTACTCTGGCCTAATAGCTAAGGTCTTAACTATTACTCTGGCCTAATAGCTAAGGTCTTAGACTCGTACTCTGGCCTAATGGTTAAGGTCTTAACTCTTACTCTGGCCTAATAGCTAAGGTCTTAACTCTTACTCTGGCCTAATAGCTAAGGTCTTAGACTCGTACTATGGCCTACAGGTTAAGGTCTTAACTCTAACTCTGGCCTACTGGTTTAAGTCTTAACTCTTACTCTGGCCTAATGGCTAAGGTCTTAGACTCATACTCTGGCCTAATGGTTATGGTCTTAACTAATACTCTGGCCTAATAGCTAAGGTCTTAGACTTGTACTCTGGCCTAATGGTTAAGGTCTTAACTCTTACTCTGGTCTAATAGCTAAGGTCTTAGACTCGTACTATCGCCTACAGGTTAATCTCTTTACTCTTACTCTGGCCTAATAGCTAAGGTCTTAACTATTACTCTGGCCTAATAGCTAAGGTCTTAGACTCGTACTCTGGCCTAATGGTTAAGGTCTTAACTCTTACTCTGGCCTAATAGCTAAGGTCTTAACTCTTACTCTGGCCTAATAGCTAAGGTCTTAGACTCGTACTATGGCCTACAGGTTAAGGTCTTAACTCTTACTCTGGCCTACTGGTTTAAGTCTTAACTCTTACTCTGGCCTAATAGCTAAGGTCTTAGACTCGTACTATGGCCTAATGGTTAAGGTCTTAACTCTTACTCTGGCCTAATAGCTAAGGTCTTAACTTTTAGTCTGGCCTAATAGCTAAGGTCCTAGACTCATACTCTGGCCTAATGGTTAAGGTCTTAACTCTTACTCTCGCCTAATAGCTAAGGTCTTAACTATTACTCTGGCCCAATAGCTAAGGTCTTAGACTCGTACTCTGGCCTAATGGTTAAGGTCTTAACTCTTACTCTGGCCTAATAGCTAAGGTCTTAGACTCATACTCTGGCCTAATGGTTAAGGTCTTAACTCTTACTCTGGCCTAATAGCTAAGGTCTTAGTCTCGTGCTCTGGCCTAATGGTTAAGGTCTTAACTCTTACTCTGCCCTACTGGTTAAGGTCTTAACTCTTACTCTGGCCTAATAGCTAAGGTCTTAGACTCGTACTCTGGCCTAATGATTAAGGTCTTAGCTAATACTCTGGCCTAATAGCTAAGGTCTTAGACTCGTACTCTGGCCTAAAGGTTAAGGTCTTAACTCTTACTCTGGCCTAATAGCTAAGGTCTTAACTCTTACTCTGGCCTAATAGCTAAGGTCTTAGACTTGTACTCTGGCCTAATGGTTAACGTCTTAACTCTTACTCTGGCCTAATAGCTAAGGTCTTAACTTTTAGTCTGCCCTAATAGGTAAGGTCCTAGACTCATACTCTGGCCTAATGGTTAAGGTCTTAACTCTTACTCTCACCTAATAGCTAAGGTCTTAGACTCGTACTATGGCCTACAGGTTAAGGTCTTAACTCTTAGTCTGGCCTAATGGTTAAGGTCTTAACTCTTACTCTGGCCTAAAAGCTAAGGTCTTAGACTCGTACTGTGGCCTAATAGCTAAGGTCTTAAACTCGTACTCTGGCCTACTGGTTAAGGTCGTAACTCTTACTCTGGCCTAATAGCTAAGGTCTTAAATTCGTACTCTGGCCTAATAGCTAAGGTCCTAGACTTGTACTCTGGCCTACTGGTTAAGGTCTTAACTCTTACTCTGGCCTAATAGCTAAGGTCTTAGACTCGTACTCTGGCCTAATTGTTAAGGTCTTAACTAGTACTCTGGCCTAATAGCTAAGGTCTTAGACTCGTACTCTGGCCTAATGGTTTAGGTCTTAACTCTTACTCTGGCCTAATAGCTAAGGTCTTAGACTCGTAATATCGCCTACAGGTTAATCTCTTAACTCTTACTCTGGCCTAATAGCTAAGGTCTTAACTATTACTCTGGCCTAATAGCTATGGTCTTAGACTCGTACTCTGGCCTAATGGTTAAGGTCTTAACTCTTACTCTGGCCTAATAGCTAAGGTCTTAGACTCATACTTTGGCCTAATGGTTAAGGTCTTAACTCTTACTCTGGCCTAATAGCTAAGGTCTTAGACTCGTGCTCTGGCCTAATGGTTAAGGTCTTAACTCTTACTCTGCCCTACTGGTTAAGGTCTTAACTCTTACTCTGGCCTAATAGCTAAGGTCTTAGACTCATACTCTGGCCTAATGAATAAGGTCTTAACTCTTACTCTGGCCTAATAGCTAAGGTCTTAGAATCGTACTCTGGCCTAAAGGTTAAGGTCTTAACTCTTACTCTGGCCTAATAGCTAAGGTCTTAACTCTTACTCTGGCCTAATAGCTAAGGTCTTAGACTTGTACTCTGGCCTAATGGTTAAGGTCTTAACTCTTACTCTGGCCTAATAGCTAAGGTCTTAACACTTACTCTGGCATAATAGCTAAGGTCTTTGACGCGTACTCTTGCCTAATGGTTAAGGTCTTAACTCTTACTCTAGCCTAATAGCTAAGGTCTTAGACTTGTACTCTGGCCTAATAGTTAAGGTCTTAGACTCGTACTCTGGCCTAATGGTTAAGGTCTTAAATTTTACTCTGGCCTACAGGTTAAGGTCCTAACTCTTACTCTGGCCTACTGGTTAAGGTCTTAACTCTTTCTCTGGCCTAATAGCTAAGGTCTTAGACTCGTACTCTGGCCTACTGGTTAAGGTCTTAACTCTTACTCTGGTCTAATAGCTAAGGTCTTAACTCTTACTATGGCCTAATAGCTAAGGTCTTAGACTCGTACTATGGCCTAATGGTTAAGGTTTTATCTCTTACTCTGGCATAATAGCTAAGGTCTTAACGTTTACTCTGGCCTAATAGCTAAGGTCTTAGACTCGTACTCTGGCCTAATGGTTAAGGTCTTAACTCTTACTCTGGCCTAATAGCTAAGGTCTTAGACTCGTACTCTGGCCTAATGGTTAAGGTCTTAACTCTTACTCTGGCCTAATAGCTAAGGTCTTAGACTCATACTCTGGCCTAATAGTAAGGTATTAGACTCGTACTCTGGCCTACTGGTTAAGGTCTTAACTCTTTTTCTGGCCTAATAGCTAAGGTCTTAACTCTTACTCTGGCCTAATAGCTAAGGTCTTAGACTCGTACTATGGCCTAATGGTTAAGGTCTTAACTCTTACTCTGGCCTACTGGTTAAGGTCTTAACTCTTACTCTGGCCTAATAGCTAGGGTCTTAGACTCGTACTCTGGCCTAATGGTTAAGGTCTTAACTCTTACTCTTGCATACTGGTTAAGGTCCTAACTCTTACTCTGGCCTACTGGTTAAGGTCTTAACTCTTACTCTGACCTAATAGCTAAGGTCTTAGACTCGTACTCTGGCTGATGATTAAGGTCTTAACTCTTACACTGGCCTACTGGTTAAGGTCTTAACTCTTACTCTGCCCTGCTGGTTAAGGTCTTAAATCTTACTCTGGCCTAATAGCTAAGGTCTGAGACTAGTACTATGGCCTACAGGTTAAGGTCTTAACTCTTACTTTGGCCTACTGGTTAAAGTCTTAACTCTTACTCTGGCCTAATAGCTAAGGTCTTAGACTCGTACTATGGCCTAATGGTTAAGGTCTTAGACTCGTACTCTGGCCTAATGGTTAAGGTCTTAACTCTTACTCTGGCCTAATAGCTAAGGTCTTAGACTCGTACTCTGGCCTAATTGTTAAGGTCTTAACTAATACTCTGGCCTAATAGCTAAGGTCTTAGACTTGTACTCTGGCCTAATAGCTAAGGTCTTAACTCTTACTCTGGCCTAATAGCTAAGGTCTTAGACTCGTACTATGGCCTACAGGTTAAGGTCTTAACTCTTAGTCTTGCCTAATGGTTAAGGTCTTAACTCTTACTCTGGCCTAATAGCTAAGGTCTTAGACTCGTACTCTGGCCTAATAGCTAAGGTCTTAGACACGTACTCTGGCCTACTGGTTAAGGTTGTAACTCTTACTCTGGCCTAATAGCTAAGGTCTTAAACTCGTACTCTGGCCTAATAGCTAAGGTCTTAAACTTGTACTCTGGCCTACTGGTTAAGGTCTTAACTCTTACTCTGGCCTAATAGCTAAGGTCTTAGACTCGTACTCTGGCCTAATGGTTAAAGTCTTAACTAATACTCTGGCCTAATAGCTAAGGTCTTAGACTCGTACTCTGGCCTAATGGTTAAGGTCTTAACTCTTACTCTGGCCTAATAGGTAAGGTCTTAGACTCGTAATATCGCCTACAGGTTAATCTCTTAACTCTTACTCTGGCCTAATAGCTAAGGTCTTAACTATTACTCTGGCCTAATAGCTAAGGTCTTAGACTCGTACTCTGGCCTAATGGTTAAGGTCTTAACTCTTACTCTGGCCTAATAGCTAAGGTCTTAACTCTTACTCTGGCCTAATAGCTAAGGTCTTAGACTCGTCCTATGGCCTACAAGTTAAGGTCTTAACTCTTACTCTAGCCTAATAGCTAAGGTCTTAACTTTTACTCTGGCCTAATAGCTAAGGTCTTAGACTCGTACTATGGCCTAATGGCTAAGGTCTTAACTCTTACTCTGGCCTAATAGCTAAGGTCTTAACTCTTACTCTGGCCTAATAGCTAAGGTCTTAGACTCATACTCTGGCCTAATGGTTAAGGTCTTAACTCTTACTCTGGCCTAATAGCTAAGGTCTTAGACTCGTGCTCTGGCCTAATGGTTAAGGTCTTAACTCTTACTCTGCCCTACTGGTTAAGGTCTTAACTCTTACTCTGGCCTAATAGCTAAGGTCTTAGACTCGTACTCTGGCCTAATGGTTAAGGTCTTAACTCTTACTCTGGCCTAATAGCTAAGTTCTTAGAATCGTACTCTGGCCTAAAGGTTAAGGTCTTAACTCTTACTCTGGCCTAATAGCTAAGGTCTTAGACTTGTACTCTGGCCTAATAGCTAAGGTCTTAGACTCGTACTCTGGCCTAATGGTTAAGGTCTTAACTCTTACTCTGGCCTACAGGTTAAGGTCCTAACTCTTACTCTGGCCTACTGGTTAAGGTCTTAACTCTTTCTATGGCCTAAGAGCTAAGGTCTTAGACTCGTACTCCGGCCTACTGGTTAAGGTCTTAACTCTTACTCTGGTCCAATAGCTAAGGTCTTAACTCTTACTATGGCCTAATAGCTAAGGTCTTAGACTCGTACTATGGCCTAATGGTTAAGGTCTTATCTCTTAATCTGGCCTAATAGCTAAGGTCTTAACTTTTTCTCTGGCCTAATAGCTAAGGTCTTAGACTCGTACTCTGGCCTAATAGCTAAGGTCTTAACTATTACTCTGGCCTAATAGCTAAGGTCTTAGACTCGTACTCTGGCCTAATGGTTAAGGTCTTAACTATTACTCTGGCCTAATAGCTAAGGTCTTAGACTCGTACTCTGGCCTAATAGCTAAGGTCTTAACTATTACTCTGGCCTAATAGCTAAGGTCTTAGACTCGTACTCTGGCCTAATGGTTAAGGTCTTAACTCTTACTCTGGCCTAATAGCTAAGGTCTTAACTCTTACTCTGGCCTAATAGCTAAGGTCTTAGACTCGTACTATGGCCTACAGGTTAAGGTCTTAACTCTTACTCTGGCCTACTGGTTTAAGTCTTAACTCTTACTCTGGCCTAATGGCTAAGGTCTTAGACTCATACTCTGGCCTAATGGTTATGGTCTTAACTAATACTCTGGCCTAATAGCTAAGGTCTTAGACTTGTACTCTGGCCTAATGGTTAAGGTCTTAACTCTTACTCTGGTCTAATAGCTAAGGTCTTAGACTCGTACTATCGCCTACAGGTTAATCTCTTTACTCTTACTCTGGCCTAATAGCTAAGGTCTTAACTATTACTCTGGCCTAATAGCTAAGGTCTTAGACTCGTACTCTGGCCTAATGGTTAAGGTCTTAACTCTTACTCTGGCCTAATAGCTAAGGTCTTAACTCTTACTCTGGCCTAATAGCTAAGGTCTTAGACTCGTACTATGGCCTACAGGTTAAGGTCTTAACTCTTACTCTGGCCTACTGGTTTAAGTCTTAACTCTTACTCTGGCCTAATAGCTAAGGTCTTAGACTCGTACTATGGCCTAATGGTTAAGGTCTTAACTCTTACTCTGGCCTAATAGCTAAGGTCTTAACTTTTAGTCTGGCCTAATAGCTAAGGTCCTAGACTCATACTCTGGCCTAATGGTTAAGGTCTTAACTCTTACTCTCGCCTAATAGCTAAGGTCTTAACTATTACTCTGGCCTAATAGCTAAGGTCTTAGACTCGTACTCTGGCCTAATGGTTAAGGTCTTAACTCTTACTCTGGCCTAATAGCTAAGGTCTTAGACTCATACTCTGGCCTAATGGTTAAGGTCTTAACTCTTACTCTGGCCTAATAGCTAAGGTCTTAGTCTCGTGCTCTGGCCTAATGGTTAAGGTCTTAACTCTTACTCTGCCCTACTGGTTAAGGTCTTAACTCTTACTCTGGCCTAATAGCTAAGGTCTTAGACTCGTACTCTGGCCTAATGATTAAGGTCTTAACTAATACTCTGGCCTAATAGCTAAGGTCTTAGACTCGTACTCTGGCCTAAAGGTTAAGGTCTTAACTCTTACTCTGGCCTAATAGCTAAGGTCTTAACTCTTACTCTGGCCTAATAGCTAAGGTCTTAGACTTGTACTCTGGCCTAATGGTTAAGGTCTTAACTCTTACTCTGGCCTAATAGCTAAGGTCTTAACTTTTAGTCTGGCCTAATAGGTAAGGTCCTAGACTCATACTCTGGCCTAATGGTTAAGGTCTTAACTCTTACTCTCACCTAATAGCTAAGGTCTTAGACTCGTACTATGGCCTACAGGTTAAGGTCTTAACTCTTAGTCTGGCCTAATGGTTAAGGTCTTAACTCTTACTCTGGCCTAAAAGCTAAGGTCTTAGACTCGTACTGTGGCCTAATAGCTAAGGTCTTAAACTCGTACTCTGGCCTACTGGTTAAGGTCGTAACTCTTACTCTGGCCTAATAGCTAAGGTCTTAAACTCGTACTCTGGCCTAATAGCTAAGGTCCTAGACTTGTACTCTGGCCTACTGGTTAAGGTCTTAACTCTTACTCTGGCCTAATAGCTAAGGTCTTAGACTCGTACTCTGGCCTAATTGTTAAGGTCTTAACTAATACTCTGGCCTAATAGCTAAGGTCTTAGACTCGTACTCTGGCCTAATGGTTTAGGTCTTAACTCTTACTCTGGCCTAATAGCTAAGGTCTTAACTATTACTCTGGCCTAATAGCTATGGTCTTAGACTCGTACTCTGGCCTAATGGTTAAGGTCTTAACTCTTACTCTGGCCTAATAGCTAAGGTCTTAGACTCATACTTTGGCCTAATGGTTAAGGTCTTAACTCTTACTCTGGCCTAATAGCTAAGGTCTTAGACTCGTGCTCTGGCCTAATGGTTAAGGTCTTAACTCTTACTCTGCCCTACTGGTTAAGGTCTTAACTCTTACTCTGGCCTAATAGCTAAGGTCTTAGACTCATACTCTGGCCTAATGAATAAGGTCTTAACTCTTACTCTGGCCTAATAGCTAAGGTCTTAGAATCGTACTCTGGCCTAAAGGTTAAGGTCTTAACTCTTACTCTGGCCTAATAGCTAAGGTCTTAACTCTTACTCTGGCCTAATAGCTAAGGTCTTAGACTTGTACTCTGGCCTAATGGTTAAGGTCTTAACTCTTACTCTGGCCTAATAGCTAAGGTCTTAACACTTACTCTGGCATAATAGCTAAGGTCTTTGACGCGTACTCTTGCCTAATGGTTAAGGTCTTAACTCTTACTCTAGCCTAATAGCTAAGGTCTTAGACTTGTACTCTGGCCTAATAGTTAAGGTCTTAGACTCGTACTCTGGCCTAATGGTTAAGGTCTTAAATTTTACTCTGGCCTACAGGTTAAGGTCCTAACTCTTACTCTGGCCTACTGGTTAAGGTCTTAACTCTTTCTCTGGCCTAATAGCTAAGGTCTTAGACTCGTACTCTGGCCTACTGGTTAAGGTCTTAACTCTTACTCTGGTCTAATAGCTAAGGTCTTAACTCTTACTATGGCCTAATAGCTAAGGTCTTAGACTCGTACTATGGCCTAATGGTTAAGGTTTTATCTCTTACTCTGGCATAATAGCTAAGGTCTTAACGTTTACTCTGGCCTAATAGCTAAGGTCTTAGACTCGTACTCTGGCCTAATGGTTAAGGTCTTAACTCTTACTCTGGCCTAATAGCTAAGGTCTTAGACTCGTGCTCTGGCCTAATGGTTAAGGTCTTAACACTTACTCTGGCCTAAGAGCTAAGGTCTTAACTCTTACTCTGGCCTAAGAGCTAAGGTCTTAACTCTTACTCTGGCCTAATAGCTAAGGTCTTAGACTCGTACTCTGGCCTAATGGTTAAGGTCTTAACTCTTACTCTGGCCTAATAGCTAAGGTCTTAGACTCATACTCTGGCCTAATAGTAAGGTATTAGACTCGTACTCTGGCCTACTGGTTAAGGTCTTAACTCTTTTTCTGGCCTAATAGCTAAGGTCTTAACTCTTACTCTGGCCTAATAGCTAAGGTCTTAGACTCGTACTATGGCCTAATGGTTAAGGTCTTAACTCTTAATCTGGCCTACTGGTTAAGGTCTTAACTCTTACTCTGGCCTAATAGCTAGGGTCTTAGACTCGTACTCTGGCCTAATGGTTAAGGTCTTAAATTTTACTCTGGCCTACAGGTTAAGGTCCTAACTCTTACTCTGGCCTACTGGTTAAGGTCTTAACTCTTTCTCTGGCCTAATAGCTAAGGTCTTAGACTCGTACTCTGGTCTACTGGTTAAGGTCTTAACTCTTACTCTGGTCTAATAGCTAAGGTCTTAACTCTTACTATGGCCTAATAGCTAAGGTCTTAGACTCGTACTATGGCCTAATGGTTAAGGTTTTATCTCTTACTCTGGCCTAATAGCTAAGGTCTTAACGTTTACTCTGGCCTAATAGCTAAGGTCTTAGACTCGTACTCTGGCCTAATGGTTAAGGTCTTAACTCTTACTCTGGCCTAATAGCTAAGGTCTTAGACTCGTGCTCTGGCCTAATGGTTAAGGTCTTAACACTTACTCTGGCCTAAGAGCTAAGGTCTTAACTCTTACTCTGGCCTAAGAGCTAAGGTCTTAACTCTTACTCTGGCCTAATAGCTAAGGTCTTAGACTCGTACTCTGGCCTAATGGTTAAGGTCTTAACTCTTACTCTGGCCTAATAGCTAAGGTCTTAGACTCATACTCTGGCCTAATAGTAAGGTATTAGACTCGTACTCTGGCCTACTGGTTAAGGTCTTAACTCTTACTCTGGCCTAATAGCTAAGGTCTTAACTCTTACTCTGGCCTAATAGCTAAGGTCTTAGACTCGTACTATGGCCTAATGGTTAAGGTCTTAACTCTTACTCTGGCCTACTGGTTAAGGTCTTAACTCTTACTCTGGCCTAATAGCTAGGGTCTTAGACTCGTACTCTGGCCTAATGGTTAAGGTCTTAACTCTTACTCTTGCATACTGGTTAAGGTCCTAACTCTTACTCTGGCCTACTGGTTAAGGTCTTAACTCTTACTCTGACCTAATAGCTAAGGTCTTAGACTCGTACTCTGGCTGATGATTAAGGTCTTAACTCTTACACTGGCCTACTGGTTAAGGTCTTAACTCTTACTCTGCCCTGCTGGTTAAGGTCTTAAATCTTACTCTGGCCTAATAGCTAAGGTCTGAGACTAGTACTATGGCCTACAGGTTAAGGTCTTAACTCTTACTCTGGCCTACTGGTTAAAGTCTTAACTCTTACTCTGGCCTAATAGCTAAGGTCTTAGACTCGTACTATGGCCTAATGGTTAAGGTCTTAGACTCGTACTCTGGCCTAATGGTTAAGGTCTTAACTCTTACTCTGGCCTAATAGCTAAGGTCTTAGACTCGTACTCTGGCCTAATTGTTAAGGTCTTAACTAATACTCTGGCCTAATAGCTAAGGTCTTAGACTTGTACTCTGGCCTAATAGCTAAGGTCTTAACTCTTACTCTGGCCTAATAGCTAAGGTCTTAGACTCGTACTCTGGCCTAATGGTTAAGGTCTTAACTCTTACTCTGGCCTAATAGCTAAGGTCTTAGACTCGTACTCTGGCCTAATGGTTAAGGTCTTAACTCTTACTCTGGCCTAATAGCTAAGGTCTTAGACTCGTACTATCGCCTACAGGTTAATCGCTTTACTCTTACTCTGGCCTAATAGCTAAGGTCTTAACTATTACTCTGGCCTAATAGCTAAGGTCTTAGACTCGTACTCTGGCCTAATGGTTAAGGTCTTAACTCTTACTCTGGCCTAATAGCTAAGGTCTTAACTCTTACTCTGGCCTAATAGCTAAGGTCTTAGACTCGTACTATGGCCTACAGGTTAAGGTCTTAACTCTTACTCTGGCCTACTGGTTTAAGTCTTAACTCTTACTCTGGCCTAATAGCTAAGGTCTTAGACTCGTACTATGGCCTAATGGTTAAGGTCTTAACTCTTACTCTGGCCTAATAACTAAGGTCTTAACTTTTAGTCTGGCCTAATAGCTAAGGTCCTAGACTCATACTCTGGCCTAATGGTTAAGGTCTTAACTCTTACTCTCGCCTAATAGCTAAGGTCTTAGACTCGTACTATGGCCTACAGGTTAAGGTCTTAACTCTTAGTCTTGCCTAATGGTTAAGGTCTTAACTCTTACTCTGGCCTAATAGCTAAGGTCTTAGACTCGTACTCTGGCCTAATAGCTAAGGTCTTAGACACGTACTCTGGCCTACTGGTTAAGGTTGTAACTCTTACTCTGGCCTAATAGCTAAGGTCTTAAACTCGTACTCTGGCCTAATAGCTAAGGTCTTAAACTTGTACTCTGGCCTACTGGTTAAGGTCTTAACTCTTACTCTGGCCTAATAGCTAAGGTCTTAGACTCGTACTCTGGCCTAATGGTTAAAGTCTTAACTAATACTCTGGCCTAATAGCTAAGGTCTTAGACTCGTACTCTGGCCTAATGGTTAAGGTCTTAACTCTTACTCTGGCCTAATAGGTAAGGTCTTAGACTCGTAATATCGCCTACAGGTTAATCTCTTAACTCTTACTCTGGCCTAATAGCTAAGGTCTTAACTATTACTCTGGCCTAATAGCTAAGGTCTTAGACTCGTACTCTGGCCTAATGGTTAAGGTCTTAACTCTTACTCTGGCCTAATAGCTAAGGTCTTAACTCTTACTCTGGCCTAATAGCTAAGGTCTTAGACTCGTCCTATGGCCTACAAGTTAAGGTCTTAACTCTTACTCTAGCCTAATAGCTAAGGTCTTAACTTTTACTCTGGCCTAATAGCTAAGGTCTTAGACTCGTACTATGGCCTAATGGCTAAGGTCTTAACTCTTACTCTGGCCTAATAGCTAAGGTCTTAACTCTTACTCTGGCCTAATAGCTAAGGTCTTAGACTCATACTCTGGCCTAATGGTTAAGGTCTTAACTCTTACTCTGGCCTAATAGCTAAGGTCTTAGACTCGTGCTCTGGCCTAATGGTTAAGGTCTTAACTCTTACTCTGCCCTACTGGTTAAGGTCTTAACTCTTACTCTGGCCTAAAAGCTAAGGTCTTAGACTCGTACTCTGGCCTAATGGTTAAGGTCTTAACTCTTACTCTGGCCTAATAGCTAAGGTCTTAGAATCGTACTCTGGCCTAAAGGTTAAGGTCTTAACTCTTACTCTGGCCTAATAGCTAAGGTCTTAGACTTGTACTCTGGCCTAATAGCTAAGGTCTTAGACTCGTACTCTGGCCTAATGGTTAAGGTCTTAACTCTTACTCTGGCCTACAGGTTAAGGTCCTAACTCTTACTCTGGCCTACTGGTTAAGGTCTTAACTCTTTCTATGGCCTAATAGCTAAGGTCTTAGACTCGTACTCCGGCCTACTGGTTAAGGTCTTAACTCTTACTCTGGTCCAATAGCTAAGGTCTTAACTCTTACTATGGCCTAATAGCTAAGGTCTTAGACTCGTACTATGGCCTAATGGTTAAGGTCTTATCTCTTAATCTGGCCTAATAGCTAAGGTCTTAACTTTTTCTCTGGCCTAATAGCTAAGGTCTTAGACTTGTACTCTGGCCTAATAGCTAAGGTCTTAACTATTACTCTGGCCTAATAGCTAAGGTCTTAGACTCGTACTCTGGCCTAATGGTTAAGGTCTTAACTCTTACTCTGGCCTAATAGCTAAGGTCTTAGACTCGTACTCTGGCCTAATAGCTAAGGTCTTAACTATTACTTTGGCCTAATAGCTAAGGTCTTAGACTCGTACTCTGGCCTAATGGTTAAGGTCTTAACTCTTACTCTGGCCTAATAGCTAAGGTCTTAACTCTTACTCTGGCCTAATAGCTAAGGTCTTAGACTCGTACTATGGCCTACAGGTTAAGGTCTTAACTCTTACTCTGACCTACTGGTTTAAGTCTTAACTCTTACTCTGGCCTAATGGCTAAGGTCTTAGACTCATACTCTGGCCTAATGGTTATGGTCTTAACTAATACTCTGGCCTAATAGCTAAGGTCTTAGACTTGTACTCTGGCCTAATGGTTAAGGTCTTAACTCTTACTCTGGTCTAATAGCTAAGGTCTTAGACTCGTACTATCGCCTACAGGTTAATCTCTTTACTCTTACTCTGGCCTAATAGCTAAGGTCTTAACTATTACTCTGGCCTAATAGCTAAGGTCTTAGACTCGTACTCTGGCCTAATGGTTAAGGTCTTAACTCTTACTCTGGCCTAATAGCTAAGGTCTTAACTCTTACTCTGGCCTAATAGCTAAGGTCTTAGACTCGTACTATGGCCTACAGGTTAAGGTCTTAACTCTTACTCTGGCCTACTGGTTTAAGTCTTAACTCTTACTCTGGCCTAATAGCTAAGGTCTTAGACTCGTACTATGGCCTAATGGTTAAGGTCTTAACTCTTACTCTGGCCTAATAGCTAAGGTCTTAACTTTTAGTCTGGCCTAATAGCTAAGGTCCTAGACTCATACTCTGGCCTAATGGTTAAGGTCTTAACTCTTACTCTCGCCTAATAGCTAAGGTCTTAACTATTACTCTGGCCTAATAGCTAAGGTCTTAGACTCGTACTCTGGCCTAATGGTTAAGGTCTTAACTCTTACTCTGGCCTAATAGCTAAGGTCTTAGACTCATACTCTGGCCTAATGGTTAAGGTCTTAACTCTTACTCTGGCCTAATAGCTAAGGTCTTAGTCTCGTGCTCTGGCCTAATGGTTAAGGTCTTAACTCTTACTCTGCCCTACTGGTTAAGGTCTTAACTCTTACTCTGGCCTAATAGCTAAGGTCTTAGACTCGTACTCTGGCCTAATGATTAAGGTCTTAACTAATACTCTGGCCTAATAGCTAAGGTCTTAGACTCGTACTCTGGCCTAAAGGTTAAGGTCTTAACTCTTACTCTGGCCTAATAGCTAAGGTCTTAACTCTTACTCTGGCCTAATAGCTAAGGTCTTAGACTTGTACTCTGGCCTAATGGTTAAGGTCTTAACTCTTACTCTGGCCTAATAGCTAAGGTCTTAACACTTACTCTGGCCTAATAGCTAAGGTCTTTGATGCGTACTCTTGCCTAATGGTTAAGGTCTTAACTCTTACTCTGGCCTAATAGCTAAGGTCTTAGACTTGTACTCTGGCCTAATGGTTAAGGTCTTAACTCTTACTCTGGCTTAATAGCTAAGGTCTTAGACTCATACTCTGGCCTAATGGTTATGGTCTTAACTAATACTCGTGCCTAATAGCTAAGGTCTTAGACTTGTACTCTGGCCTAATGGTTAAGGTCTTAACTCTTACTCTGACCTAATAGCTAAGGTCTTAACTCTTACTCGGGCCTAATAGCTAAGGTCTTAGACTCGTACTCTGGCCTAATGGTTAAGGTCTTAACTCTTACTCTGGCCTAATAGCAAAGGTCTTAACTCTTACTCTGGCCTAATAGCTAAGGTCTTAGACTCGTACTCTGGCCTAATGGTTAAAGTCTTAACTCTTACTCTGTCCTAATAGCTAAGGTCCTAGACTCGTACTCTGGCCTAACGGTTAAGGTCTTAACTAATACTCTGGCCTAATAGCTAAGGTCTTAGACTCGTACTCTGGCCTAATAGCTACGGTCTTAACTCTTACTCTGGCCTAATAGCTAAGGTCTTAGACTCGTACTCTGGCCTAATGGTTAAGGTCTTAACTCTTACTCTGGCCTAATAGCGGCCTAATAGCTAAGGTCTTAGACTCGTACTATCGCCTACAGGTTAATCTCTTTACTCTTACTCTGGCCTAATAGCTAAGGTCTTAACTCTTACTCTGGCCTAATAGCTAAGGTCTTAGACTCGTACTATGGCCTACAGGTTAAGGTCTTAACTCTTACTCTGGCCTACTGGTTTAAGTCTTAACTCTTACTCTGGCCTAATGGCTAAGGTCTTAGACTCATACTCTGGCCTAATGGTTATGGTCTTAACTAATACTCTGGCCTAATAGCTAAGGTCTTAGACTCGTACTCTGGCCTAATGGTTAAGCTCTTAACTCTTACTCTGGTCTAATAGCTAAGGTCTTAGACTCGTACTATCGCCTACAGGTTAATCTCTTTACTCTTACTCTGGCCTAATAGCTAAGGTCTTAACTATTACTCTGGCCTAATAGCTAAGGTCTTAGACTCGTACCCTGGCCTAATGGTTAAGGTCTTAACTCTTACTCTGGCCTAATAGCTAAGGTCTTAACTCTTACTCTGGCCTAATAGCTAAGGTCTTAGACTCGTACTATGGCCTACAGGTTAAGGTCTTAACTCTTACTCTGGCCTACTGGTTTAAGTTTTAACTCTTACTCTGGCCTAATAGCTAAGGTCTTAGACTCGTACTATGGCCTAATGGTTAAGGTCTTAACTCTTACTCTGGCCTAATAGCTAAGGTCTTAACTTTTAGTCTGGCCTAATAGCTAAGGTCCTAGACTCATACTCTGGCCTAATGGTTAAGGTCTTAACTCTTACTCTCGCCTGATAGCTAAGGTCTTAGACTCGTACTATGGCCTACAGGTTAAGGTCTTAACTCTTAGTCTGGCCTAATGGTTCAGGTCTTAACTCTTACTCTGGCCTAATAGCTAAGGTCTTAGACTCGTACTCTGGCCTAATAGCTAAGGTCTTAGACTCGTACTCTGGCCTACTGGTTAAGGTCGTAACACTTACTCTGGCCTAATAGCTAAGGTCTTAAACTCGTACTCTGGCCTAATAGCTAAGGTCTAAGACTTGTACTCTGACCTACTGGTTAAGGTCTTAACTCTTACTCTGGCCTAATAGCTAAGGTCTTAGACTCGTACTCTGGCCTAATGGTTAAGGTCTTAACTAATACTCTGGCCTAATAGCTAAGGTCTTAGACTCATACTCTGGCCTAATGGTTAAGGTCTTAACTCTTACTCTTGCCTAATAGCTAAGGTCTTAGACTCGTAATATCGCCTACAGGTTAATCTCTTAACTCTTACTCTGGCCTAATAGCTAAGGTCTTAACTATTACTCTGGCCTAATAGCTAAGGTCTTAGACTCGTACTCTGGCCTAATGGTTAAGGTCTTAACTCTTACTCTGGCCTAATAGCTAAGGTCTTAGACTCGTACTCTTGCCTAATGAATAAGGTCTTAACTCTTACTCTGGCCTAATAGCTAAGGTCTTAGAATCGTACTCTGGCCTAAAGGTTAAGGTCTTAACTCTTACTCTGGCCTAAGAGCTAAGGTCTTAACACTTACTCTGGCCTAAGAGCTAAGGTCTTAACTCTTACTCTGGCCTAAGAGCTAAGGTCTTAACTCTTACTCTGGCCTAATAGCTAAGGTCTTAGACTCGTACTCTGGCCTAATGGTTAAGGTCTTAACTCTTACTCTGGCCTAATAGCTAAGGTCTTAGACTCATACTCTGGCCTAATAGTAAGGTCTTAGACTCGTACTCTGGCCTACTGGTTAAGGTCTTAATTCTTACTCTGGCCTAATAACTAAGGTCTTAACTCTTACTCTGGCCTAATAGCTAAGGTCTTAGACTCGTACTATGGCCTAATGGTTAAGGTCTTAACTCTTACTCTGGCCTACTGGTTAAGGTCTTAACTCTTACTCTGGCCTAATAGCTAGGGTCTTAGACTCGTACTCTGGCCTAATGGTTAAGGTCTTAACTCTTACTCTGGCCTAATAGCTAAGGTCTTAGACTCGTACTCTGGCTGATGATTAAGGTCTTAACTCTTACTCTGGCCTACTGGTTAAGGTCTTAACTCTTACTCTGTTCTGCTGGTTAAGGTCTTAAATCTTACTCTGGCCTAATAGCTAAGGTCTGAGACTAGTACTATGGCCTACAGGTTAAGGTCTTAACTCTTACTCTGGCCTACTGGTTAAAGTCTTAACTCTTACTCTGGCCTAATAGCTAAGGTCTTAGACTCGTACTATGGCCTAATGGTTAAGGTCTTATCTCTTACTCTGGCCTAATAGCTAAGGTCTTAACTATTACTCTGGCCTAATAGCTAAGGTCTTAGACTCGTACTCTGGCCTAATGGTTAAGGTCTTAACTCTTACTCTGGCCTAATAGCTAAGGTCTTAACTCTTACTCTGGCCTAATAGCTAAGGTCTTAGACTCGTACACTGGCCTACAGGTTAAGGTCTTAACTCTTACTCTGGCCTACTGGTTTAAGTCTTAACTCTTACTCTGGCCTAATGGCTAAGGTCTTAGACTCATACTCTGGCCTAATGGTTATGGTCTTAACTAATACTCTGGCCTAATAGCTAAGGTCTTAGACTCGTACTCTGGCCTAATGGTTAAGGTCTTAACTCTTACTCTGGCCTAATAGCTAAGGTCTTAGACTCGTACTATCGCCTACAGGTTAACCTCTTTACTCTTACTCTGGCCTAATAGCTAAGGTCTTAACTATTACTCTGGCCTAATAGCTAAGGTCTTAGACTCATACTCTGGCCTAATGGTTAAGGTCTTAACTGTTACTCTGGCCTAATAGCTAAGGTCTTAACTCTTACTCTGGCCTAATAGCTAAGGTCTTAGACTCGTACTATGGCCTACAGGTTAAGGTCTTAACTCTTACTCTGGCCTACTGGTTTAAGTCTTAACTCTTACTCTGGCCTAATAGCTAAGGTCTTAGACTCGTACTATGGCCTAATGGTTAAGGTCTTAACTCTTACTCTGGCCTAATAGCTAAGGTCTTAACTTTTAGTCTGGCCTAATAGCTAAGGTCCTAGACTCATACTCTGGCCTAATGGTTAAGGTCTTAACTCTTACTCTCACCTAATAGCTAAGGTCTTAGACTCGTACTATGGCCTACAGGTTAAGGTCTTAACTCTTAGTCTGGCCTAATGGTTAAGGTCTTAACTCTTACTCTGGCCTAAAAGCTAAGGTCTTAGACTCGTACTCTGGCCTAATAGCTAAGGTCTTAAACTCGTACTCTGGCCTACTGGTTAAGGTCGTAACTCTTACTCTGGCCTAATAGCTAAGGTCTTAAACTCGTACTCTGGCCTAATAGCTAAGGTCCTAGACTTGTACTCTGGCCTACTGGTTAAGGTCTTAACTCTTACTCTGGCCTAATAGCTAAGGTCTTAGACTCGTACTCTGGCCTAATTGTTAAGGTCTTAACTAATACTCTGGCCTAATAGCTAAGGTCTTAGACTCGTACTCTGGCCTAATGGTTAAGGTCTTAACTCTTACTCTGGCCTAATAGCTAAGGTCTTAGACTCGTACTATGGCCTAATGGTTAAGGTCTTAACTCTTACTCTGGCCTACTGGTTAAGGTCTTAACTCTTACTCTGGCCTAATAGCTAGGGTCTTAGACTCGTACTCTGGCCTAATGGTTAAGGTCTTAACTCTTACTCTGGCCTAATAGCTAAGGTCTTAGACTCGTACTCTGGCTGATGATTAAGGTCTTAACTCTTACTCTGGCCTACTGGTTAAGGTCTTAACTCTTACTCTGTTCTGCTGGTTAAGGTCTTAAATCTTACTCTGGCCTAATAGCTAAGGTCTGAGACTAGTACTATGGCCTACAGGTTAAGGTCTTAACTCTTACTCTGGCCTACTGGTTAAAGTCTTAACTCTTACTCTGGCCTAATAGCTAAGGTCTTAGACTCGTACTATGGCCTAATGGTTAAGGTCTTATCTCTTACTCTGGCCTAATAGCTAAGGTCTTAACTATTACTCCGGCCTAATAGCTAAGGTCTTAGACTCGTACTCTGGCCTAATGGTTAAGGTCTTAACTCTTACTCTGGCCTAATAGCTAAGGTCTTAACTCTTACTCTGGCCTAATAGCTAAGGTCTTAGACTCGTACTATGGCCTACAGGTTAAGGTCTTAACTCTTACTCTGGCCTACTGGTTTAAGTCTTAACTCTTACTCTGGCCTAATAGCTAAGGTCTTAGACTCGTACTATGGCCTAATGGTTAAGGTCTTAACTCTTACTCTGGCCTAATAGCTAAGGTCTTAACTTTTAGTCTGGCCTAATAGCTAAGGTCCTAGACTCATACTCTGGCCTAATGGTTAAGGTCTTAACTCTTACTCTCACCTAATAGCTAAGGTCTTAGACTCGTACTATGGCCTACAGGTTAAGGTCTTAACTCTTAGTCTGGCCTAATGGTTAAGGTCTTAACTCTTACTCTGGCCTAAAAGCTAAGGTCTTAGACTCGTACTCTGGCCTAATAGCTAAGGTCTTAAACTCGTACTCTGGCCTACTGGTTAAGGTCGTAACTCTTACTCTGGCCTAATAGCTAAGGTCTTAAACTCGTACTCTGGCCTAATAGCTAAGGTCCTAGACTTGTACTCTGGCCTACTGGTTAAGGTCTTAACTCTTACTCTGGCCTAATAGCTAAGGTCTTAGACTCGTACTCTGGCCTAATTGTTAAGGTCTTAACTAATACTCTGGCCTAATAGCTAAGGTCTTAGACTCGTACTCTGGCCTAATGGTTAAGGTCTTAACTCTTACTCTGGCCTAATAGCTAAGGTCTTAGACTCGTAATATCGCCTACAGGTTAATCTCTTAACTCTTACTCTGGCCTAATAGCTAAGGTCTTAACTATTACTCTGGCCTAATAGCTATGGTCTTAGACTCGTACTCTGGCCTAATGGTTAAGGTCTTAACTCTTACTCTGGCCTAATAGCTAAGGTCTTAGACTCATACTCTGGCCTAATGGTTAAGGTCTTAACTCTTACTCTGGCCTAATAGCTAAGGTCTTAGACTCGTGCTCTGGCCTAATGGTTAAGGTCTTAACTCTTACTCTGCCCTACTGGTTAAGGTCTTAACTCTTACTCTGGCCTAATAGCTAAGGTCTTAGACTCATACTCTGGCCTAATGAATAAGGTCTTAACTCTTATTCTGGCCTAATAGCTAAGGTCTTAGAATCGTACTCTGGCCTAAAGGTTAAGGTCTTAACTCTTACTCTGGCCTAATAGCTAAGGTCTTAACTCTTACTCTGGCCTAATAGCTAAGGTCTTAGACTTGTACTCTGGCCTAATGGTTAAGGTCTTAACTCTTACTCTGGCCTAATAGCTAAGGTTTTAACACTTACTCTGGCATAATAGCTAAGGTCTTTGACGCGTACTCTTGCCTAATGGTTAAGGTCTTAACTCTTACTCTGGCCTAATAGCTAAGGTCTTAGACTTGTACTCTGGCCTAATAGTTAAGGTCTTAGACTCGTACTCTGGCCTAATGGTTAAGGTCTTAAATTTTACTCTGGCCTACAGGTTAAGGTCCTAACTCTTACTCTGGCCTACTGGTTAAGGTCTTAACTCTTTCTCTGGCCTAATAGCTAAGGTCTTAGACTCGTACTCTGGCCTACTGGTTAAGGTCTTAACTCTTACTCTGGTCTAATAGCTAAGGTCTTAACTCTTACTATGGCCTAATAGCTAAGATCTTAGACTCGTACTATGGCCTAATGGTTAAGGTTTTATCTCTTACTCTGGCATAATAGCTAAGGTCTTAACGTTTACTCTGGCCTAATAGCTAAGGTCTTAGACTCGTACTCTGGCCTAATGGTTAAGGTCTTAACTCTTACTCTGGCCTAATAGCTAAGGTCTTAGACTCGTGCTCTGGCCTAATGGTTAAGGTCTTAACACTTACTCTGGCCTAAGAGCTAAGGTCTTAACTCTTACTCTGGCCTAAGAGCTAAGGTCTTAACTCTTACTTTGGCCTAATAGCTAAGGTCTTAGACTCGTACTCTGGCCTAATGGTTAAGGTCTTAACTCTTACTCTGGCCTAATAGCTAAGGTCTTAGACTCATACTCTGGCCTAATAGTAAGGTATTAGACTCGTACTCTGGCCTAATGGTTAAGGTCTTAACTCTTACTCTGGCCTAATAGCTAAGGTCTTAACTCTTACTCTGGCCTAATAGCTAAGGTCTTAGACTCGTACTATGGCCTAATGGTTAAGGTCTTAACTCTTACTCTGGCCTACTGGTTAAGGTCTTAACTCTTACTCTGGCCTAATAGCTAGGGTCTTAGACTCGTACTCTGGCCTAATGGTTAAGGTCTTAAATTTTACTCTGGCCTACAGGTTAAGGTCCTAACTCTTACTCTGGCCTACTGGTTAAGGTCTTAACTCTTTCTCTGGCCTAATAGCTAAGGTCTTAGACTCGTACTCTGGCCTACTGGTTAAGGTCTTAACTCTTACTCTGGTCTAATAGCTAAGGTCTTAACTCTTACTATGGCCTAATAGCTAAGGTCTTAGACTCGTACTATGGCCTAATGGTTAAGGTTTTATCTCTTACTCTGGCCTAATAGCTAAGGTCTTAACGTTTACTCTGGCCTAATAGCTAAGGTCTTAGACTCGTACTCTGGCCTAATGGTTAAGGTCTTAACTCTTACTCTGGCCTAATAGCTAAGGTCTTAGACTCGTGCTCTGGCCTAATGGTTAAGGTCTTAACACTTACTCTGGCCTAAGAGCTAAGGTCTTAACTCTTACTCTGGCCTAAGAGCTAAGGTCTTAACTCTTACTCTGGCCTAATAGCTAAGGTCTTAGACTCGTACTCTGGCCTAATGGTTAAGGTCTTAACTCTTACTCTGGCCTAATAGCTAAGGTCTTAGACTCATACTCTGGCCTAATAGTAAGGTATTAGACTCGTACTCTGGCCTACTGGTTAAGGTCTTAACTCTTACTCTGGCCTAATAGCTAAGGTCTTAACTCTTACTCTGGCCTAATAGCTAAGGTCTTAGACTCGTACTATGGCCTAATGGTTAAGGTCTTAACTCTTACTCTGGCCTACTGGTTAAGGTCTTAACTCTTACTCTGGCCTAATAGCTAGGGTCTTAGACTCGTACTCTGGCCTAATGGTTAAGGTCTTAACTCTTACTCTTGCATACTGGTTAAGGTCCTAACTCTTACTCTGGCCTACTGGTTAAGGTCTTAACTCTTACTCTGACCTAATAGCTAAGGTCTTAGACTCGTACTCTGGCTGATGAATAAGGTCTTAACTCTTACACTGGCCTACTGGTTAAGGTCTTAACTCTTACTCTGCCCTGCTGGTTAAGGTCTTAAATCTTACTCTGGCCTAATAGCTAAGGTCTGAGACTAGTACTATGGCCTACAGGTTAAGGTCTTAACTCTTACTCTGGCCTACTGGTTAAAGTCTTAACTCTTACTCTGGCCTAATAGCTAAGGTCTTAGACTCGTACTATGGCCTAATGGTTAAGGTCTTAGACTCGTACTCTGGCCTAATGGTTAAGGTCTTAACTCTTACTCTGGCCTAATAGCTAAGGTCTTAGACTCGTACTCTGGCCTAATTGTTAAGGTCTTAACTAATACTCTGGCCTAATAGCTAAGGTCTTAGACTTGTACTCTGGCCTAATAGCTAAGGTCTTAACTCTTACTCTGGCCTAATAGCTAAGGTCTTAGACTCGTACTCTGGCCTAATGGTTAAGGTCTTAACTCTTACTCTGGCCTAATAGCTAAGGTCTTAGACTCGTACTCTGGCCTAATGGTTAAGGTCTTAACTCTTACTCTGGCCTAATAGCTAAGGTCTTAGACTCGTACTATCGCCTACAGGTTAATCGCTTTACTCTTACTCTGGCCTAATAGCTAAGGTCTTAACTATTACTCTGGCCTAATAGCTAAGGTCTTAGACTCGTACTCTGGCCTAATGGTTAAGGTCTTAACTCTTACTCTGGCCTAATAGCTAAGGTCTTAACTCTTACTCTGGCCTAATAGCTAAGGTCTTAGACTCGTACTATGGCCTACAGGTTAAGGTCTTAACTCTTACTCTGGCCTACTGGTTTAAGTCTTAACTCTTACTCTGGCCTAATAGCTAAGGTCTTAGACTCGTACTATGGCCTAATGGTTAAGGTCTTAACTCTTACTCTGGCCTAATAACTAAGGTCTTGACTTTTAGTCTGGCCTAATAGCTAAGGTCCTAGACTCATACTCTGGCCTAATGGTTAAGGTCTTAACTCTTACTCTCGCCTAATAGCTAAGGTCTTAGACTCGTACTATGGCCTACAGGTTAAGGTCTTAACTCTTAGTCTTGCCTAATGGTTAAGGTCTTAACTCTTACTCTGGCCTAATAGCTAAGGTCTTAGACTCGTACTCTGACCTAATAGCTAAGGTCTTAGACACGTACTCTGGCCTACTGGTTAAGGTTGTAACTCTTACTCTGGCCTAATAGCTAAGGTCTTAAACTCGTACTCTGGCCTAATAGCTAAGGTCTTAAACTTGTACTCTGGCCTACTGGTTAAGGTCTTAACTCTTACTCTGGCCTAATAGCTAAGGTCTTAGACTCGTACTCTGGCCTAATGGTTAAAGTCTTAACTAATACTCTGGCCTAATAGCTAAGGTCTTAGACTCGTACTCTGGCCTAATGGTTAAGGTCTTAACTCTTACTCTGGCCTAATAGGTAAGGTCTTAGACTCGTAATATCGCCTACAGGTTAATCTCTTAACTCTTACTCTGGCCTAATAGCTAAGGTCTTAACTATTACTCTGGCCTAATAGCTAAGGTCTTAGACTCGTACTCTGGCCTAATGGTTAAGGTCTTAACTCTTACTCTGGCCTAATAGCTAAGGTCTTAACTCTTACTCTGGCCTAATAGCTAAGGTCTTAGACTCGTCCTATGGCCTACAAGTTAAGGTCTTAACTCTTACTCTAGCCTAATAGCTAAGGTCTTAACTTTTACTCTGGCCTAATAGCTAAGGTCTTAGACTCGTACTATGGCCTAATGGCTAAGGTCTTAACTCTTACTCTGGCCTAATAGCTAAGGTCTTAACTCTTACTCTGGCCTAATAGCTAAGGTCTTAGACTCATACTCTGGCCTAATGGTTAAGGTCTTAACTCTTACTCTGGCCTAATAGCTAAGGTCTTAGACTCGTGCTCTGGCCTAATGGTTAAGGTCTTAACTCTTACTCTGCCCTACTGGTTAAGGTCTTAACTCTTACTCTGGCCTAATAGCTAAGGTCTTAGACTCGTACTCTGGCCTAATGGTTAAGGTCTTAACTCTTACTCTGGCCTAATAGCTAAGGTCTTAGAATCGTACTCTGGCCTAAAGGTTAAGGTCTTAACTCTTACTCTGGCCTAATAGCTAAGGTCTTAACTCTTACTCTGGCCTAATAGCTAAGGTCTTAGACTCGTACTCTGGCCTAATGGTTAAGGTCTTAACTCTTACTCTGGCCTAATAGCTAAGGTCTTAACACTTACTCTTTCCTAATAGCTAAGGTCTTTGACGCGTACTCTTGCCTAATGGTTAAGGTCTTAACTCTTACTCTGGCCTAATAGCTAAGGTCTTAGACTTGTACTCTGGCCTAATAGCTAAGGTCTTAGACTCGTACTCTGGCTTAATGGTTAGGGTCTTAACTCTTACTCCGGCCTACAGGTTAAGGTCCTAACTCTTACTCTGGCCTACTGGTTAAGGTCTTAACTCTTTCTCTGGCCTAATAGCTAAGGTCTTAGACTCGTACTCCGGCCTACTGGTTAAGGTCTTAACTCTTACTCTGGTCCAATAGCTAAGGTCTTAACTCTTACTATGGCCTATTAGCTAAGGTCTTAGACTCGTACTATGGCCTAATGGTTAAGGTCTTATCTCTTAATCTGGCCTAATAGCAATGGTCTTAACTTTTACTCTGGCCTAATAGCTAAGGTCTTAGACTCGTACTCTGGCCTAATGGTTAAGGTCTTAACTCTTACTCTGGCCTAATAGCTAAGGTCTTAGACTCGTACTCTGGCCTAATGGTTAAGGTCTTAACACTTACTCTGGCCTAAGAGCTAAGGTCTTAACTCTTACTCTGGCCTAAGAGCTAAGGTCTTAACTCTTACTCTGGCCTAATAGCTAAGGTCTTAGACTCGTACTCTGGCCTAATGGTTAAGGTCTTAACTCTTACTCTGGCCTAATAGCTAAGGTCTTAGACTCATACTCTGGACTAATAGTAAGGTCTTAGACTCGTACTCTGGCCTACTGGTTAAGGTCTTAACTCTTACTCTGGCCTAATAGCTAAGGTCTTAACTCTTACTCTGGCCTATTAGCTAAGTTCTTAGACTCGTACTATGACCTAATGGTTAAGGTCTTAACTCTTACTATGGCCTACTGGTTAAGCCCTTAACTCTTACTCTGGCCTACTGGTTAAGGTCTTAACTCTTACTCTGGCCTAATAGCTAAGGTCTTAGACTCGTACTCTGGCTGATGATTAAGGTCTTAACTCTTACTCTGGCCTACTGGTTAAGGTCTTAACTCTTACTCTGGCCTGCTGGTTAAGGTCTTAAATCTTACTCTGGCCTAATAGCTAAGGTCTTAGACTAGTACTATGGCCTACAGGTTAAGGTCTTAACTCTTACTCTGGCCTACTGGTTAAAGTCTTAACTCTTACTCTGGCCTAATAGCTAAGGTCTTAGACTCGTACTATGGCCTAATGGTTAAGGTCTTATCTTTTACTCTGGCCTAATAGCTAAGGTCTTAACTTTTACTCTGGCCTAATAGCTAAGGTCTTAGACTCGTACTCTGGCCTAATGGTTAAAGTCTTAACTCTTACTCTGGCCTAATAGCTAAGGTCTTAGACTCGTACTCAGGCCTAATGGTTAAGGTCTTAAGTCCTACTCTGGCCTAATAGCTAATGTCTTAGACTCGTACTCTGGCCTAATGGTTAAGGTCTTAACAAATACTCTGCCCTAATAGCTAAGGTCTTAGACTCGTACTCTGGCCTAATGGTTAAGGTCTTAACTCTTACTCTGGCCTAATAGCTAAGGTCTTAGACTCGTACTATCTCCTACAGGTTAATCTCTTAACTCTTACTCTGGCCTAATAGCTAAGGGCTTAACTATTACTCTGGCCTAATAGCTAAGGTCTTAGACTCGTACTCTGGCCTAAGGGTTAAGGTCTTAACTCTTACTCTGGCCTAATAGCTATGGTCTTAACTCTTACTCTGGCCTAATAGCTAAGGTCTTAGACTCGTACTATGGCCTACAAGTTAAGGTCTTAACTCTTACTCTGGCCTAATAGCTAAGGTCTTAGACTCGCACTATGGCCTAATGGTTAAGGTCTTAACTCTTACTCTGGCCTAATAGCTAAGGTCTTAGACTCGTACTATGGCCTAATGGTTAAGGTCTTAACTAATACTCTGGCCTAATAGCTAAGGTCTTAGACTCGTACTCTGGCCTAATAGCTAAGGTCTTAACTCTTACTCTGGCCTAATAGCTAAGGTCTTAGACTCGTACTCTGGCCTAATGGTTAAGGTCTTAACTCTTACTCTGGCCTAATAGCTAATGTCTTAGACTCATACTCTGGCCTAATAGTAAGGTCTTAGACTCGTACTCTGGCCTACTGGTTAAGGTCTTAACTCTTACTCTGGCCTAATAACTAAGGTCTTAACTCTTACTCTGGCCTAATAGCTAAGGTCTTAGACTCGTACTATGGCCTAATGGTTAAGGTCTTAACTCTTACTCTGGCCTACTGGTTAAGGTCTTAACTCTTACTCTGGCTTAATAGCTAGGGTCTTAGACTCGTACTCTGGCCTAATGGTTAAGGTCTTAACTCTTACTCTGGCCTAATAGCTAAGGTCTTAGACTCGTACTCTGGCTGATGATTAAGGTCTTAACTCTTACTCTGGCCTACTGGTTAAGGTCTTAACTCTTACTCTGTTCTGCTGGTTAAGGTCTTAAATCTTACTCTGGCCTAATAGCTAAGGTCTGAGACTAGTACTATGGCCTACAGGTTAAGGTCTTAACTCTTACTCTGGCCTACTGGTTAAAGTCTTAACTCTTACTCTGGCCTAATAGCTAAGGTCTTAGACTCGTACTATGGCCTAATGGTTAAGGTCTTATCTCTTACTCTGGCCTAATAGCTAAGGTCTTAACTATTACTCTGGCCTAATAGCTAAGGTCTTAGACTCGTACTCTGGCCTCATGGTTAAGGTCTTAACTCTTACTCTGGCCTAATAGCTAAGGTCTTAACTCTTACTCTGGCCTAATAGCTAAGGTCTTAGACTCGTACACTGGCCTACAGGTTAAGGTCTTAACTCTTACTCTGGCCTACTGGTTTAAGTCTTAACTCTTACTCTGGCCTAATGGCTAAGGTCTTAGACTCATACTCTGGCCTAATGGTTATGGTCTTAACTAATACTCTGGCCTAATAGCTAAGGTCTTAGACTCGTACTCTGGCCTAATGGTTAAGGTCTTAACTCTTACTCTGGCCTAATAGCTAAGGTCTTAGACTCGTACTATCGCCTACAGGTTAATCTCTTTACTCTTACTCTGGCCTAATAGCTAAGGTCTTAACTATTACTCTGGCCTAATAGCTAAGGTCTTAGACTCATACTCTGGCCTAATGGTTAAGGTCTTAACTGTTACTCTGGCCTAATAGCTAAGGTCTTAACTCTTACTCTGGCCTAATAGCTAAGGTCTTAGACTCGTACTATGGCCTACAGGTTAAGGTCTTAACTCTTACTCTGGCCTACTGGTTTAAGTCTTAACTCTTACTCTGGCCTAATAGCTAAGGTCTTAGACTCGTACTATGGCCTAATGGTTAAGGTCTTAACTCTTACTCTGGCCTAATAGCTAAGGTCTTAACTTTTAGTCTGGCCTAATAGCTAAGGTCCTAGACTCATACTCTGGCCTAATGGTTAAGGTCTTAACTCTTACTCTCACCTAATAGCTAAGGTCTTAGACTCGTACTATGGCCTACAGGTTAAGGTCTTAACTCTTAGTCTGGCCTAATGGTTAAGGTCTTAACTCTTACTCTGGCCTAAAAGCTAAGGTCTTAGACTCGTACTCTGGCCTAATAGCTAAGGTCTTAAACTCGTACTCTGGCCTACTGGTTAAGGTCGTAACTCTTACTCTGGCCTAATAGCTAAGGTCTTAAACTCGTACTCTGGCCTAATAGCTAAGGTCCTAGACTTGTACTCTGGCCTACTGGTTAAGGTCTTAACTCTTACTCTGGCCTAATAGCTAAGGTCTTAGACTCGTACTCTGGCCTAATTGTTAAGGTCTTAACTAATACTCTGGCCTAATAGCTAAGGTCTTAGACTCGTACTCTGGCCTAATGGTTAAGGTCTTAACTCTTACTCTGGCCTAATAGCTAAGGTCTTAGACTCGTACTATGGCCTAATGGTTAAGGTCTTAACTCTTACTCTGGCCTACTGGTTAAGGTCTTAACTCTTACTCTGGCCTAATAGCTAGGGTCTTAGACTCGTACTCTGGCCTAATGGTTAAGGTCTTAACTCTTACTCTGGCCTAATAGCTAAGATCTTAGACTCGTACTCTGGCTGATGATTAAGGTCTTAACTCTTACTCTGGCCTACTGGTTAAGGTCTTAACTCTTACTCTGTTCTGCTGGTTAAGGTCTTAAATCTTACTCTGGCCTAATAGCTAAGGTCTGAGACTAGTACTATGGCCTACAGGTTAAGGTCTTAACTCTTACTCTGGCCTACTGGTTAAAGTCTTAACTCTTACTCTGGCCTAATAGCTAAGGTCTTAGACTCGTACTATGGCCTAATGGTTAAGGTCTTATCTCTTACTCTGGCCTAATAGCTAAGGTCTTAACTATTACTCTGGCCTAATAGCTAAGGTCTTAGACTCGTACTCTGGCCTAATGGTTAAGGTCTTAACTCTTACTCTGGCCTAATAGCTAAGGTCTTAACTCTTACTCTGGCCTAATAGCTAAGGTCTTAGACTCGTACACTGGCCTACAGGTTAAGGTCTTAACTCTTACTCTGGCCTACTGGTTTAAGTCTTAACTCTTACTCTGGCCTAATGGCTAAGGTCTTAGACTCATACTCTGGCCTAATGGTTATGGTCTTAACTAATACTCTGGCCTAATAGCTAAGGTCTTAGACTCGTACTCTGGCCTAATGGTTAAGGTCTTAACTCTTACTCTGGCCTAATAGCTAAGGTCTTAGACTCGTACTATCGCCTACAGGTTAATCTCTTTACTCTTACTCTGGCCTAATAGCTAAGGTCTTAACTATTACTCTGGCCTAATAGCTAAGGTCTTAGACTCGTACTCTGGCCTAATGGTTAAGGTCTTAACTGTTACTCTGGCCTAATAGCTAAGGTCTTAACTCTTACTCTGGCCTAATAGCTAAGGTCTTAGACTCGTACTATGGCCTACAGGTTAAGGTCTTAACTCTTAATCTGGCCTACTGGTTTAAGTCTTAACTCTTACTCTGGCCTAATAGCTAAGGTCTTAGACTCGTACTATGGCCTAATGGTTAAGGTCTTAACTCTTACTCTGGCCTAATAGCTAAGGTCTTAACTTTTAGTCTGGCCTAATAGCTAAGGTCCTAGACTCATACTCTGGCCTAATGGTTAAGGTCTTAACTCTTACTCTCACCTAATAGCTAAGGTCTTAGACTCGTACTATGGCCTACAGGTTAAGGTCTTAACTCTTAGTCTGGCCTAATGGTTAAGGTCTTAACTCTTACTCTGGCCTAAAAGCTAAGTTCTTAGACTCGTACTCTGGCCTAATAGCTAAGGTCTTAAACTCGTACTCTGGCCTACTGGTTAAGGTCGTAACTCTTACTCTGGCCTAATAGCTAAGGTCTTAAACTCGTACTCTGGCCTAATAGCTAAGGTCCTAGACTTGTACTCTGGCCTACTGGTTAAGGTCTTAACTCTTACTCTGGCCTAATAGCTAAGGTCTTAGACTCGTACTCTGGCCTAATTGTTAAGGTCTTAACTAATACTCTGGCCTAATAGCTAAGGTCTTAGACTCGTACTCTGGCCTAATGGTTAAGGTCTTAACTCTTACTCTGGCCTAATAGCTAAGGTCTTAGACTCGTAATATCGCCTACAGGTTAATCTCTTAACTCTTACTCTGGCCTAATAGCTAAGGTCTTAACTATTACTCTGGCCTAATAGCTATGGTCTTAGACTCGTACTCTGGCCTAATGGTTAAGGTCTTAACTCTTACTCTGGCCTAATAGCTAAGGTCTTAGACTCATACTCTGGCCTAATGGTTAAGGTCTTAACTCTTACTCTGGCCTAATAGCTAAGGTCTTAGACTCGTGCTCTGGCCTAATGGTTAAGGTCTTAACTCTTACTCTGCCCTACTGGTTAAGGTCTTAACTCTTACTCTGGCCTAATAGCTAAGGTCTTAGACTCATACTCTGGCCTAATGAATAAGGTCTTAACTCTTACTCTGGCCTAATAGCTAAGGTCTTAGAATCGTACTCTGGCCTAAAGGTTAAGGTCTTAACTCTTACTCTGGCCTAATAGCTAAGGTCTTAACTCTTACTCTGGCCTAATAGCTAAGGTCTTAGACTTGTACTCTGGCCTAATGGTTAAGGTCTTAACTCTTACTCTGGCCTAATAGCTAAGGTCTTAACACTTACTCTGGCATAATAGCTAAGGTCTTTGACGCGTACTCTTGCCTAATGGTTAAGGTCTTAACTCTTACTCTGGCCTAATAGCTAAGGTCTTAGACTTGTACTCTGGCCTAATAGTTAAGGTCTTAGACTCGTACTCTGGCCTAATGGTTAAGGTCTTAAATTTTACTCTGGCCAACAGGTTAAGGTCCTAACTCTTACTCTGGCCTACTGGTTAAGGTCTTAACTCTTTCTCTGGCCTAATAGCTAAGGTCTTAGACTCGTACTCTGGCCTACTGGTTAAGGTCTTAACTCTTACTCTGGTCTAATAGCTAAGGTCTTAACTCTTACTATGGCCTAATAGCTAAGGTCTTAGACTCGTACTATGGCCTAATGGTTAAGGTTTTATCTCTTACTCTGGCATAATAGCTAAGGTCTTAACGTTTACTCTGGCCTAATAGCTAAGGTCTTAGACTCGTACTCTGGCCTAATGGTTAAGGTCTTAACTCTTACTCTGGCCTAATAGCTAAGGTCTTAGACTCGTGCTCTGGCCTAATGGTTAAGGTCTTAACACTTACTCTGGCCTAAGAGCTAAGGTCTTAACTCTTACTCTGGCCTAAGAGCTAAGGTCTTAACTCTTACTCTGGCCTAATAGCTAAGGTCTTAGACTCGTACTCTGGCCTAATGGTTAAGGTCTTAACTCTTACTCTGGCCTAATAGCTAAGGTCTTAGACTCATACTCTGGCCTAATTGTAAGGTATTAGACTCGTACTCTGGCCTAATGGTTAAGGTCTTAACTCTTACTCTGGCCTAATAGCTAAGGTCTTAACTCTTACTCTGGCCTAATAGCTAAGGTCTTAGACTCGTACTATGGCCTAATGGTTAAGGTCTTAACTCTTACTCTGGCCTACTGGTTAAGGTCTTAACTCTTACTCTGGCCTAATAGCTAGGGTCTTAGACTCGTACTCTGGCCTAATGGTTAAGGTCTTAAATTTTACTCTGGCCTACAGGTTAAGGTCCTAACTCTTACTCTGGCCTACTGGTTAAGGTCTTAACTCTTTCTCTGGCCTAATAGCTAAGGTCTTAGACTCGTACTCTGGCCTACTGGTTAAGGTCTTAACTCTTACTCTGGTCTAATAGCTAAGGTCTTAACTCTTACTATGGCCTAATAGCTAAGGTCTTAGACTCGTACTATGGCCTAATGGTTAAGGTTTTATCTCTTACTCTGGCCTAATAGCTAAGGTCTTAACGTTTACTCTGGCCTAATATCTAAGGTCTTAGACTCGTACTCTGGCCTAATGGTTAAGGTCTTAACTCTTACTCTGGCCTAATAGCTAAGGTCTTAGACTCGTGCTCTGGCCTAATGGTTAAGGTCTTAACACTTACTCTGGCCTAAGAGCTAAGGTCTTAACTCTTACTCTGGCCTAAGAGCTAAGGTCTTAACTCTTACTCTGGCCTAATAGCTAAGGTCTTAGACTCGTACTCTGGCCTAATGGTTAAGGTCTTAACTCTTACTCTGGCCTAATAGCTAAGGTCTTAGACTCATACTCTGGCCTAATAGTAAGGTATTAGACTCGTACTCTGGCCTACTGGTTAAGGTCTTAACTCTTACTCTGGCCTAATAGCTAAGGTCTTAACTCTTACTCTGGCCTAATAGCTAAGGTCTTAGACTCGTACTATGGCCTAATGGTTAAGGTCTTAACTCTTACTCTGGCCTACTGGTTAAGGTCTTAACTCTTACTCTGGCCTAATAGCTAGGGTCTTAGACTCGTACTCTGGCCTAATGGTTAAGGTCTTAACTCTTACTCTTGCATACTGGTTAAGGTCCTAACTCTTACTCTGGCCTACTGGTTAAGGTCTTAACTCTTACTCTGACCTAATAGCTAAGGTCTTAGACTCGTACTCTGGCTGATGATTAAGGTCTTAACTCTTACACTGGCCTACTGGTTAAGGTCTTAACTCTTACTCTGCCCTGCTGGTTAAGGTCTTAAATCTTACTCTGGCCTAATAGCTAAGGTCTGAGACTAGTACTATGGCCTACAGGTTAAGGTCTTAACTCTTACTCTGGCCTACTGGTTAAAGTCTTAACTCTTACTCTGGCCTAATAGCTAAGGTCTTAGACTCGTACTATGGCCTAATGGTTAAGGTCTTAGACTCGTACTCTGGCCTAATGGTTGAGGTCTTAACTCTTACTCTGGCCTAATAGCTAAGGTCTTAGACTCGTACTCTGGCCTAATTGTTAAGGTCTTAACTAATACTCTGGCCTAATAGCTAAGGTCTTAGACTTGTACTCTGGCCTAATAGCTAAGGTCTTAACTCTTACTCTGGCCTAATAGCTAAGGTCTTAGACTCGTACTCTGGCCTAATGGTTAAGGTCTTAACTCTTACTCTGGCCTAATAGCTAAGGTCTTAGACTCGTACTCTGGCCTAATGGTTAAGGTCTTAACTCTTACTCTGGCCTAATAGCTAAGGTCTTAGACTCGTACTATCGCCTACAGGTTAATCGCTTTACTCTTACTCTGGCCTAATAGCTAAGGTCTTAACTATTACTCTGGCCTAATAGCTAAGGTCTTAGACTCGTACTCTGGCCCAATGGTTAAGGTCTTAACTCTTACTCTGGCCTAATAGCTAAGGTCTTAACTCTTACTCTGGCCTAATAGCTAAGGTCTTAACGTTTACTCTGGCCTAATAGCTAAGGTCTTAGACTCGTACTCTGGCCTAATGGTTAAGGTCTTAACTCTTACTCTGGCCTAATAGCTAAGGTCTTAGACTCGTGCTCTGGCCTAATGGTTAAGGTCTTAACACTTACTCTGGCCTAAGAGCTAAGGTCTTAACTCTTACTCTGGCCTAAGAGCTAAGGTCTTAACTCTTACTCTGGCCTAATAGCTAAGGTCTTAGACTCGTACTCTGGCCTAATGGTTAAGGTCTTAACTCTTACTCTGGCCTAATAGCTAAGGTCTTAGACTCATACTCTGGCCTAATAGTAAGGTATTAGACTCGTACTCTGGCCTACTGGTTAAGGTCTTAACTCTTACTCTGGCCTAATAGCTAAGGTCTTAACTCTTACTCTGGCCTAATAGCTAAGGTCTTAGACTCGTACTATGGCCTAATGGTTAAGGTCTTAACTCTTACTCTGGCCTACTGGTTAAGGTCTTAACTCTTACTCTGGCCTAATAGCTAGGGTCTTAGACTCGTACTCTGGCCTAATGGTTAAGGTCTTAACTCTTACTCTTGCATACTGGTTAAGGTCCTAACTCTTACTCTGGCCTACTGGTTAAGGTCTTAACTCTTACTCTGACCTAATAGCTAAGGTCTTAGACTCGTACTCTGGCTGATGATTAAGGTCTTAACTCTTACAATGGCCTACTGGTTAAGGTCTTAACTCTTACTCTGCCCTGCTGGTTAAGGTCTTAAATCTTACTCTGGCCTAATAGCTAAGGTCTGAGACTAGTACTATGGCCTACAGGTTAAGGTCTTAACTCTTACTCTGGCCTACTGGTTAAAGTCTTAACTCTTACTCTGGCCTAATAGCTAAGGTCTTAGACTCGTACTATGGCCTAATGGTTAAGGTCTTAGACTCGTACTCTGGCCTAATGGTTGAGGTCTTAACTCTTACTCTGGCCTAATAGCTAAGGTCTTAGACTCGTACTCTGGCCTAATTGTTAAGGTCTTAACTAATACTCTGGCCTAATAGCTAAGGTCTTAGACTTGTACTCTGGCCTAATAGCTAAGGTCTTAACTCTTACTCTGGCCTAATAGCTAAGGTCTTAGACTCGTACTCTGGCCTAATGGTTAAGGTCTTAACTCTTACTCTGGCCTAATAGCTAAGGTCTTAGACTCGTACTCTGGCCTAATGGTTAAGGTCTTAACTCTTACTCTGGCCTAATAGCTAAGGTCTTAGACTCGTACTATCGCCTACAGGTTAATCGCTTTACTCTTACTCTGGCCTAATAGCTAAGGTCTTAACTATTACTCTGGCCTAATAGCTAAGGTCTTAGACTCGTACTCTGGCCTAATGGTTAAGGTCTTAACTCTTACTCTGGCCTAATAGCTAAGGTCTTAACTCTTACTCTGGCCTAATAGCTAAGGTCTTAGACTCGTACTATGGCCTACAGGTTAAGGTCTTAACTCTTACTCTGGCCTACTGGTTTAAGTCTTAACTCTTACTCTGGCCTAATAGCTAAGGTCTTAGACTCGTACTATGGCCTAATGGTTAAGGTCTTAACTCTTACTCTGGCCTAATAACTAAGGTCTTAACTTTTAGTCTGGCCTAATAGCTAAGGTCCTAGACTCATACTCTGGCCTAATGGTTAAGGTCTTAACTCTTACTCTCGCCTAATAGCTAAGGTCTTAGACTCGTACTATGGCCTACAGGTTAAGGTCTTAACTCTTAGTCTTGCCTAATGGTTAAGGTCTTAACTCTTACTCTGGCCTAATAGCTAAGGTCTTAGACTCGTACTCTGGCCTAATAGCTAAGGTCTTAGACACGTACTCTGGCCTACTGGTTAAGGTTGTAACTCTTACTCTGGCCTAATAGCTAAGGTCTTAAACTCGTACTCTGGCCTAATAGCTAAGGTCTTAAACTTGTACTCTGGCCTACTGGTTAAGGTCTTAACTCTTACTCTGGCCTAATAGCTAAGGTCTTAGACTCGTACTCTGGCCTAATGGTTAAAGTCTTAACTAATACTCTGGCCTAGTAGCTAAGGTCTTAGACTCGTACTCTGGCCTAATGGTTAAGGTCTTAACTCTTACTCTGGCCTAATAGGTAAGGTCTTAGACTCGTAATATCGCCTACAGGTTAATCTCTTAACTCTTACTCTGGCCTAATAGCTAAGGTCTTAACTATTACTCTGGCCTAATAGCTAAGGTCTTAGACTCGTACTCTGGCCTAATGGTTAAGGTCTTAACTCTTACTCTGGCCTAATAGCTAAGGTCTTAACTCTTACTCTGGCCTAATAGCTAAGGTCTTAAACTCGTCCTATGGCCTACAAGTTAAGGTCTTAACTCTTACTCTAGCCTAATAGCTAAGGTCTTAACTTTTACTCTGGCCTAATAGCTAAGGTCTTAGACTCGTACTATGGCCTAATGGCTAAGGTCTTAACTCTTACTCTGGCCTAATAGCTAAGGTCTTAACTCTTAGTCTGGCCTAATAGCTAAGGTCTTAGACTCATACTCTGGCCTAATGGTTAAGGTCTTAACTCTTACTCTGGCCTAATAGCTAAGGTCTTAGACTCGTACTCTGGCCTAATAGCTAAGGTCTTAGACACATACTCTGGCCTACTGGTTAAGGTTGTAACTCTTACTCTGGCCTAATAGCTAAGGTCTTAAACTCGTACTCTGGCCTAATAGCTAAGGTCTTAAACTTGTACTCTGGCCTACTGGTTAAGGTCTTAACTCTTACTCTGGCCTAATAGCTAAGGTCTTAGACTCGTACTCTGGCCTAATGGTTAAAGTCTTAACTAATACTCTGGCCTAGTAGCTAAGGTCTTAGACTCGTACTCTGGCCTAATGGTTAAGGTCTTAACTCTTACTCTGGCCTAATAGGTAAGGTCTTAGACTCGTAATATCGCCTACAGGTTAATCTCTTAACTCTTACTCTGGCCTAATAGCTAAGGTCTTAACTATTACTCTGGCCTAATAGCTAAGGTCTTAGACTCGTACTCTGGCCTAATGGTTAAGGTCTTAACTCTTACTCTGGCCTAATAGCTAAGGTCTTAACTCTTACTCTGGCCTAATAGCTAAGGTCTTAAACTCGTCCTATGGCCTACAAGTTAAGGTCTTAACTCTTACTCTAGCCTATAGCTAAGGTCTTAACTTTTACTCTGGCCTAATAGCTAAGGTCTTAGACTCGTACTATGGCCTAATGGCTAAGGTCTTAACTCTTACTCTGGCCTAATAGCTAAGGTCTTAACTCTTAGTCTGGCCTAATAGCTAAGGTCTTAGACTCATACTCTGGCCTAATGGTTAAGGTCTTAACTCTTACTCTGGCCTAATAGCTAAGGTCTTAGACTCGTGCTCTGGCCTAATGGTTAAGGTCTTAACTCTTACTCTGCCCTACTGGTTAAGGTCTTAACTCTTAATCTGGCCTAATAGCTAAGGTCTTAGACTCGTACTCTGGCCTAATGGTTAAGGTCTTAACTCTTACTCTGGCCTAATAGCTAAGGTCTTAGAATCGTACTCTGGCCTAAAGGTTAAGGTCTTAACTCTTACTCTGGCCTAATAGCTAAGGTCTTAACTCTTACTCTGGCCTAATAGCTAAGGTCTTAGACTCGTACTCTGGCCTAATGGTTAAGGTCTTAACTCTTACTCTGGCCTAATAGCTAAGGTCTTAACACTTACTCTTTCCTAATAGCTAAGGTCTTTGACGCGTACTCTTGCCTAATGGTTAAGGTCTTAACTCTTACTCTGGCCTAATAGCTAAGGTCTTAGACTTGTACTCTGGCCTAATAGCTAAGGTCTTAGACTCGTACTCTGGCTTAATGGTTAGGGTCTTAACTCTTACTCCGGCCTACAGGTTAAGGTCCTAACTCTTACTCTGGCCTACTGGTTAAGGTCTTAACTCTTTCTCTGGCCTAATAGCTAAGGTCTTAGACTCGTACTCCGGCCTACTGGTTAAGGTCTTAACTCTTACTCTGGTCCAATAGCTAAGGTCTTAACTCTTACTATGGCCTATTAGCTAAGGTCTTAGACTCGTACTATGGCCTAATGGTTAAGGTCTTATCTCTTAATCTGGCCTAATAGCAATGGTCTTAACTTTTACTCTGGCCTAATAGCTAAGGTCTTAGACTCGTACTCTGGCCTAATGGTTAAGGTCTTAACTCTTACTCTGGCCTAATAGCTAAGGTCTTAGACTCGTTCTCTGGCCTAATGGTTAAGGTCTTAACACTTACTCTGGCCTAAGAGCTAAGGTCTTAACTCTTACTCTGGCCTAAGAGCTAAGGTCTTAACTCTTACTCTGGCCTAATAGCTAAGGTCTTAGACTCGTACTCTGGCCTAATGGTTAAGGTCTTAACTCTTACTCTGGCCTAATAGCTAAGGTCTTAGACTCATACTCTGGACTAATAGTAAGGTCTTAGACTCATACTCTGGCCTACTGGTTAAGGTCTTAACTCTTACTCTGGCCTAATAGCTAAGGTCTTAACTCTTACTCTGGCCTATTAGCTAAGGTCTTAGACTCGTACTATGACCTAATGGTTAAGGTCTTAACTCTTACTATGGCCTACTGGTTAAGGTCTTAACTCTTACTCTGGCCTACTGGTTAAGGTCTTATCTCTTACTCTGGCCTAATAGCTAAGGTCTTAGACTCGTACTCTGGCTGATGATTAAGGTCTTAACTCTTACTCTGGCCTACTGGTTAAGGTCTTAACTCTTACTCTGGCCTGCTGGTTAAGGTCTTAAATCTTACTCTGGCCTAATAGCTAAGGTCTTAGACTAGTACTATGGCCTACAGGTTAAGGTCTTAACTCTTACTCTGGCCTACTGGTTAAAGTCTTAACTCTTACTCTGGCCTAATAGCTAAGGTCTTAGACTCGTACTATGGCCTAATGGTTAAGGTCTTATCTTTTACTCTGGCCTAATAGCTAAGGTCTTAACTCCTACTCTGGCCTAATAGCTAATGTCTTAGACTCGTACTCTGGCCTAATGGTTAAGGTCTTAACTAATACTCTGCCCTAATAGCTAAGGTCTTAGACTCGTACTCTGGCCTAATGGTTAAGGTCTTAACTCTTACTCTGGCCTAATAGCTAAGGTCTTAGACTCGTACTATCTCCTACAGGTTAATCTCTTAACTCTTACTCTGGCCTAATAGCTAAGGGCTTAACTATTACTCTGGCCTAATAGCTAAGGTCTTAGACTCGTACTCTGGCCTAAGGGTTAAGGTCTTAACTCTTACTCTGGCCTAATAGCTATGGTCTTAACTCTTACTCTGGCCTAATAGCTAAGGTCTTAGACTCGTACTATGGCCTACAAGTTAAGGTCTTAACTCTTACTCTGGCCTAATAGCTAAGGTCTTAGACTCGCACTATGGCCTAATGGTTAAGGTCTTAACTCTTACTCTGGCCTAATAGCTAAGGTCTTAGACTCGTACTATGGCCTAATGGTTAAGGTCTTAGACTTGTACTCTGACCTAATGGTTAAGGTCTTAACTCTTACTCTGGCCTAATAGCTAAGGTCTTAGACTCGTACTCTGGCCTAATTGTTAAGGTCTTAACTAATACTCTGGCCTAATAGCTAAGGTCTTAGACTCGTACTCTGGCCTAATAGCTAAGGTCTTAACTCTTACTCTGGCCTAATAGCTAAGGTCTTAGACTCGTACTCTGGCCTAATGGTTAAGGTCTTAACTCTTACTCTGGCCTAATAGCTAAGGTCCTAGACTCATACTCTGGCCTAATGGTTAAGGTCTTAACTCTTACTCTGGCCTAATAGCTAAGGTCTTAGACTCGCACTATCGCCTACAGGTGAATCTCTTTACTCTTACTCTGGCCTAATAGCTAAGGTCTTAACTATTACTCTGGCCTAATACCTAAGGTCTTAGACTCGTAATCTGGCCTAGTGGTTAAGGTCTTAACTCTTACTCTGGCCTAATAGCTAAGGTCTTAACTCTTACTCTGGCCTAATAGTTAAGGTCTTAGACTCGTACTATGGCCTACAGGTTAAGGTCTTAACTCTTACTCTGGCCTACTGGTTTAAGTCTTAACTCTTACTCTGGCCTAATAGCTAAGGTCTTAGACTCATACTATGGCCTAATGGTTAAGGTCTTAACTCTTACTCTGGCCTAATAACTAAGGTCTTAACTTTTAGTCTGGCCTAATAGCTAAGGTCCTAGACTCATACTCTGGCCTAATGGTTAAGGTCTTAACTCTTACTCTCGCCTAATAGCTAAGGTCTTAGACTCGTACTATGGCCTACAGGTTAAGGTCTTAACTCTTAGTCTGGCCTAATGGTTAAGGTTTTAACTCTTACTCTGGCCTAATAGCTAAAGTCTTAGACTCGTACTCTGGCCTAATAGCTAAGGTCTTAGACTCGTACTCTGGCCTACTGGTTAAGGTTGTAACTCTTACTCTGGCCTAATAGCTAAGGTCTTAGACTCGTACTCTGGCCTACTGGTTAAGGTTGCAACTCTTACTCTGGCCTAATAGCTAAGGTCTTAAACTCGTACTCTGGCCTAATAGCTAAGGTCTTAAACTTGTACTCTGGCCTACTGGTTAAGGTCTTAACTCTTACTCTGGCCTAATAGCTAAGTTTCTTAGACTCGTACTCTGGCCTAATGGTTAAGGTCTTAACTAATACTCTGGCCTAATAGCTAAGGTCTTAGACTCGTACTCTGGCCTAATGGTTAAGGTCTTAACTCTTACTCTGGCCTAATAGGTAAGGTCTTAGACTCGTAATATCGCCTACAGGTTAATCTCTTAACTCTTACTCTGGCCTAATAGCTAAGGTCTTAACTATTACTCTGGCCTAATAGCTAAGGTCTTAGACTCGTACTCTGGCCTAATGGTTAAGGTCTTAACTCTTACTCTGGCCTAATAGCTAAGGTCTTAACTCTTACTCTGGCCTAATAGCTAAGGTCTGAGACTAGTACTATGGCCTACAGGTTAAGGTCTTAACTCTTACTCTGGCCTACTGGTTAAAGTCTTAACTCTTACTCTGGCCTAATAGCTAAGGTCTTAGACTCGTACTATGGCCTAATGGTTAAGGTCTTAGACTCGTACTCTGGCCTAATGGTTAAGGTCTTAACTCTTACTCTGGCCTAATAGCTAAGGTCTTAGACTCGTACTCTGGCCTAATTGTTAAGGTCTTAACTAATACTCTGGCCTAATAGCTAAGGTCTTAGACTCGTACTCTGGCCTAATAGCTAAGGTCTTAACTCTTACTCTGGCCTAATAGCTAAGGTCTTAGACTCGTACTCTGGCCTAATGGTTAAGGTCTTAACTCTTACTCTGGCCTAATAGCTAAGGTCTTAGACTCGTACTCTGGCCTAATGGTTAAGGTATTAACTCTTACTCTGGCCTAATAGCTAAGGTCTTAGACTCGTACTCTGGCCTAATGGTTAAGGTCTTAACACTGACTCTGGCCTAAGAGCTAAGGTCTTAACTCTTAATCTGGCCTAAGAGCTAAGGTCTTAACTCTTACTCTGGCCTAATAGCTAACGTCTTAGACTCGTACTCTGGCCTAATGGTTAAGGTCTTAACTCTTACTCTGGCCTAATAGCTAAGGTCTTAGACTCATACTCTGGCATAATAGTAAGGTCTTAGACTCGTACTCTGGCCTACTGGTTAAGGTCTTAACTCTTACTCTGGCCTAATAGCTAAGGTCTTAACTCTTACTCTGGCCTAATAGCTAAGGTCTTAGACTCGTACTATGACCTAATGGTTAAGGTCTTAACTCTTACTCTGGCCTACTGGTTAAGGTCTTAACTCTTACTCTGGCCTAATAGCTAGGGTCTTAGACTCGTACTCTGGCCTAATAGCTAAGGTCTTAACTCTTACTCTGGCCTAATAGCTAAGGTCTTAGACTCGTACTCTGGCCTAATGGTTAAGGTCTTAACTCTTACTCTGGCCTAATAGCTAAGGTCTTAGACTCGTACTCTGGCCTAATGGTTAAGGTCTTAACTCTTACTCTGGCCTAATAGCTAAGGTCTTAGACTCGTACTATCGCCTACAGGTTAATCTCTTTACTCTTACTCTGGCCTAATAGCTAAGGTCTTAACTATTACTCTGGCCTAATAGCTAAGGTCTTAGACTCATACTCTGGCCTAGTGGTTAAGGTCTTAACTCTTACTCTGGCCTAATAGCTAAGGTCTTAACTCTTACTCTGGCCTAATAGCTAAGGTCTTAGACTCGTACTATGGCCTACAGGTTAAGGTCTTAACTCTTACTCTGGCCTACTGGTTTAAGTCTAAACTCTTACTCTGGCCTAACAGCTGAGGTCTTAGACTCGTACTATGGCCTAATGGTTAAGGTCTTAACTCTTACTCTGGCCTAATAACTAATGTCTTAACTTTTAGTCTGGCCTAATAGCTAAGGTCCTAGACTCATACTCTGGCCTAATGGTTAAGGTCTTAACTCTTACTCTGGCCTAATAGCTAAGGTCTTAGACTCGTACTCTGGCCTAATAGCTAAGGTCTTAGACTCGTACTCTGGCCTACTGGTTAAGGTTGTAACTCTTCCTCTGGCCTAATAGCTAAGGTCTTAAACTCGTACTCTGGCCTAATAGCTAATGTCTTAAACTTGTACTCTGGCCTACTGGTTAAGGTCTTAACTCTTACTCTGGCCTAATAGCTAAGGTCTTAGACTCGTACTCTGGCCTAATGGTTAAGGTCTTAACTAATACTCTGGCCTAATAGCTAAGGACTTAGACTCGTACTCTGGCCTAATGGTTAAGGTCTTAACTCTTACTCTGGCCTAATAGGTAAGGTCTTAGACTCGTAATATCGCCTACAGGTTAATCTCTTAACTCTTACTCTGGCCTAATAGCTAAGGTCTTAACTATTACTCTGGCCTAATAGCTAAGGTCTTAGACTCGTACTCTGGCCTAATGGTTAAGGTCTTAACTCTTACTCTGGCCTAATAGCTAAGGTCTTAACTCTTACTCTGGCCTAATAGCTAAGGTCTTAGACTCATACTATGGCCTACAAGTTAAGGTCTTAACTCTTACTCTGGCCTAATAACTAAGGTCTTAACTTTTACTCTGGCCAAATAGCTAAGGTCTTAGACTCGTACTATGGCCTAATGGCTAAGGTCTTAACTCTTACTCTGGCCAAATAGCTAAGATCTTAACTCTTACTCTGGCCTAATAGCTAAGGTCTTAGACTCATACTCTGGCCTAATGGTTAAGGTCTTAACTCTTACTCTGGCCTAATAGCTAAGGTCTTAGACTCGTGCTCTGGCCTAATGGTTAAGGTCTTAACTCTTACTCTGCCCTACTGGTTAAGGTCTTAACTCTTACTCTGGCCTAATAGCTAAGGTCTTAGACTCGTACTCTGGCCTAATGGTTAAGGTCTTAACTCTTACTCTGGCCTAATAGCTAAGGTCTTAGAATCGTACTCTGGCCTAAAGGTTAAGGTCTTAACTCTTACTCTGGCCTAATAGCTAAGGTCTTAACTCTTACTCTGGCCTAATAGCTAAGGTCTTAGACTCGTACTTTGGCCTAATGGTTACGGTCTTAACTCTTACTCTGGCCTAATAGCTAAGGTCTTAACAGTTCTCTGGCCTAATAGCTAAGGTCTTTGACGCATACTCTTGCCTAATGGTTAAGGTCTTAACTCTTACTCTGGCCTAATAGCTAAGGTCTTAGACGTGTACTCTGGCCTAATAGCTAAGGTCTTAGACTCGTACTCTGGCCTAATGGTTAAGGTCTTAACTCTTACTCCGGCCTACAGGTTAAGGTCCTAACTCTTACTCTGGCCTATTGGTTAAGGTCTTAACTCTTTCTCTGGCCTAATAGCTAAGGTCTTAGACTCATACTCTGGCCTAATAGTAAGGTCTTAGACTCGTACTCTGGCCTACTGGTTAAGGTCTTAACTCTTACTCTGGCCTAATAGCTAAGGTCTTAACTCTTACTCTGGCCTAATAGCTAAGGTCTTAGACTCGTACTATGACCTAATGGTTAAGGTCTTAACTCTTACTCTGGCCTACTGGTTAAGGTCTTAACTCTTACTCTGGCCTAATAGCTAGGGTCTTAGACTCGTACTCTGGCCTAATAGCTAAGGTCTTAACTCTTACTCTGGCCTAATAGCTAAGGTCTTAGACTCGTACTCTGGCCTAATGGTTAAGGTCTTAACTCTTACTCTGGCCTAATAGCTAAGGTCTTAGACTCGTACTCTGGCCTAATGGTTAAGGTCTTAACTCTTACTCTGGCCTAATAGCTAAGTTCTGAGACTCGTACTATCGCCTACAGGTTAATCTCTTTACTCTTACTCTGGCCTAATAGCTAAGGTCTTAACTATTACTCTGGCCTAATAGCTAAGGTCTTAGACTCGTACTCTGGCCTAGTGGTTAAGGTCTTAACTCTTACTCTGGCCTAATAGCTAAGGTCTTAACTCTTACTCTGGCCTAATAGCTAAGGTCTTAGACTCGTACTATGGCCTACAGGTTAAGGTCTTAACTCTTACTCTTGCCTACTGGTTTAAGTCTAAACTCTTACTCTGGCCTAACAGCTAAGGTCTTAGACTCGTACTATGGCCTAATGGTTAAGGTCTTAACTCTTACTCTGGCCTAATAACTAATGTCTTAACTTTTAGTCTGGCCTAATAGCTAAGGTCCTAGACTCATACTCTGGCCTAATGGTTAAGGTCTTAACTCTTACTCTGGCCTAATAGCTAAGGTCTTAGACTCGTACTCTGGCCTAATAGCTAAGGTCTTAGACTCGTACTCTGGCCTACTGGTTAAGGTTGTAACTCTTCCTCTGGCCTAATAGCTAAGGTCTTAAACTCGTACTCTGGCCTAATGGTTAAGGTCTTAACTCTTACTCTGGCCTAATAGCTAAGGTCTTAGAATCGTACTCTGGCCTAAAGGTTAAGGTCTTAACTCTTACTCTGGCCTAATAGCTAAGGTCTTAACTCTTACTCTGGCCTAATAGCTAAGGTCTTAGACTCGTACTTTGGCCTAATGGTTACGGTCTTAACTCTTACTCTGGCCAAATAGCTAAGGTCTTAACAGTTCTCTGGCCTAATAGCTAAGGTCTTAGACGTGTACTCTGGCCTAATAGCTAAGGTCTTAGACTCGTACTCTGGCCTAATGGTTAAGGTCTTAACTCTTACTCCGGCCTACAGGTTAAGGTCCTAACTCTTACTCTGGCCTATTGGTTAAGGTCTTAACTCTTTCTCTGGCATAATAGCTAAGGTCTTAGACTCGTACTCCGGCCTACTGGTTAAGGTCTTAACTCTTACTCTGGTCCATTAGCTAAGGTCTTAACTCTTACTATGGCCTAATAGCTAAGGTCTTAGACTCGTACTATGGCCTAATGGTTAAGGTCTTATCTCTTAATCTGGCCTAATAGCTAAGGTCTTAACTTTTACTCTGGCCTAATAGCTAAGGTCTTAGACTCGTACTCTGGCCTAATGGTTAAGGTCTTAACTCTTACTCTGGCCTAATAGCTAAGGTCTTAGACTCGTACTCTGGCCTAATGGTTAAGGTCTTAACACTTACTCTGGCCTAATAGCTAAGGTCTTAGACTCATACTCTGGCCTAATAGTAAGGTCTTAGACTCGTACTCTGGCCTACTGGTTAAGGTCTTAACTCTTACTCTGGCCTAATAGCTAAGGTCTTAACTCTTACTCTGGCCTAATAGCTAAGGTCTTAGACTCGTACTATGACCTAATGGTTAAGGTCTTAACTCTTACTCTGGCCTACTGGTTAAGGTCTTAACTCTTACTCTGGCCTAATAGCTAGGGTCTTAGACTCGTACTCTGGCCTAATAGCTAAGGTCTTAACTCTTACTCTGGCCTAATAGCTAAGGTCTTAGACTCGTACTCTGGCCTAATGGTTAAGGTCTTAACTCTTACTCTGGCCTAATAGCTAAGGTCTTAGACTTGTACTCTGGCCTAATGGTTAAGGTCTTAACTCTTACTCTGGCCTAATAGCTAAGGTCTTAGACTCGTACTATCGCCTACAGGTTAATCTCTTTACTCTTACTCTGGCCTAATAGCTAAGGTCTTAACTATTACTCTGGCCTAATAGCTAAGGTCTTAGACTCATACTCTGGCCTAGTGGTTAAGGTCTTAACTCTTACTCTGGCCTAATAGCTAAGGTCTTAACTCTTACTCTGGCCTAATAGCTAAGGTCTTAGACTCGTACTATGGCCTACAGGTTAAGGTCTTAACTCTTACTCTGGCCTACTGGTTTAAGTCTAAACTCTTACTCTGGCCTAACAGCTAAGGTCTTAGACTCGTACTATGGCCTAATGGTTAAGGTCTTAACTCTTACTCTGGCCTAATAACTAATGTCTTAACTTTTAGTCTGGCCTAATAGCTAAGGTCCTAGACTCATACTCTGGCCTAATGGTTAAGGTCTTAACTCTTACTCTGGCCTAATAGCTAAGGTCTTAGACTCGTACTCTGGCCTAATAGCTAAGGTCTTATACTCGTACTCTGGCCTACTGGTTAAGGTTGTAACTCTTCCTCTGGCCTAATAGCTAAGGTCTTAAACTCATACTCTGGCCTAATAGCTAAGGTCTTAAACTTGTACTCTGGCCTACTGGTTAAGGTCTTAACTCTTACTCTGGCCTAATAGCTAAGGTCTTAGACTCGTACTCTGGCCTAATGGTTAAGGTCTTAACTAATACTCTGGCCTAATAGCTAAGGACTTAGACTCGTACTCTGGCCTAATGGTTAAGGTCTTAACTCTTACTCTGGCCTAATAGGTAAGGTCTTAGACTCGTAATATCGCCTACAGGTTAATCTCTTAACTCTTACTCTGGCCTAATAGCTAAGGTCTTAACTATTACTCTGGCCTAATAGCTAAGGTCTTAGACTCGTACTCTGGCCTAATGGTTAAGGTCTTAACTCTTACTCTGGCCTAATAGCTAAGGTCTTAACTCTTACTCTGGCCTAATAGCTAAGGTCTTAGACTCATACTATGGCCTACAAGTTAAGGTCTTAACTCTTACTCTGGCCTAATAACTAAGGTCTTAACTTTTACTCTGGCCTAATAGCTAAGGTCTTAGACTCGTACTATGGCCTAATGGCTAAGGTCTTAACTCTTACTCTGGCCAAATAGCTAAGATCTTAACTCTTACTCTGGCCTAATAGCTAAGGTCTTAGACTCATACTCTGGCCTAATGGTTAAGGTCTTAACTCTTAATCTGGCCTAATAGCTAAGGTCTTAGACTCGTGCTCTGGCCTAATGGTTAAGGTCTTAACTCTTACTCTGGCCTAATAGCTAAGGTCTTAGAATCGTACTCTGGCCTAAAGGTTAAGGTCTTAACTCTTACTCTGGCCTAATAGCTAAGGTCTTAACTCTTACTCTGGCCTAATAGCTAAGGTCTTAGACTCGTACTTTGGCCTAATGGTTACGGTCTTAACTCTTACTCTGGCCTAATAGCTAAGGTCTTAACAGTTCTCTGGCCTAATAGCTAAGGTCTTTGACGCATACTCTTGCCTAATGGTTAAGGTCTTAACTCTTACTCTGGCCTAATAGCTAAGGTCTTAGACGTGTACTCTGGCCTAATAGCTAAGGTCTTAGACTCGTACTCTGGCCTAATGGTTAAGGTCTTAACTCTTACTCCGGCCTACAGGTTAAGGTCTTAACTCTTACTCTGGCCTATTGGTTAAGGTCTTAACTCTTTCTCTGGCCTAATAGCTAAGGTCTTAGACTCATACTCTGGCCTAATAGTAAGGTCTTAGACTCGTACTCTGGCCTACTGGTTAAGGTCTTAACTCTTACTCTGGCCTAATAGCTAAGGTCTTAACTCTTACTCTGGCCTAATAGCTAAGGTCTTAGACTCGTACTATGACCTAATGGTTAAGGTCTTAACTCTTACTCTGGCCTACTGGTTAAGGTCTTAACTCTTACTCTGGCCTAATAGCTAGGGTCTTAGACTCGTACTCTGGCCTAATAGCTAAGGTCTTAACTCTTACTCTGGCCTAATAGCTAAGGTCTTAGACTCGTACTCTGGCCTAATGGTTAAGGTCTTAACTCTTACTCTGGCCTAATAGCTAAGGTCTTAGACTCGTACTCTGGCCTAATGGTTAAGGTCTTAACTCTTACTCTGGCCTAATAGCTAAGGTCTTAGACTCGTACTATCGCCTACAGGTTAATCTCTTTACTCTTACTCTGGCCTAATAGCTAAGGTCTTAACTATTACTCTGGCCTAATAGCTAAGGTCTTAGACTCGTACTCTGGCCTAGTGGTTAAGGTCTTAACTCTTACTCTGGCCTAATAGCTAAGGTCTTAACTCTTACTCTGGCCTAATAGCTAAGGTCTTAGACTCGTACTATGGCCTACAGGTTAAGGTCTTAACTCTTACTCTGGCCTACTGGTTTAAGTCTAAACTCTTACTCTGGCCTAACAGCTAAGGTCTTAGACTCGTACTATGGCCTAATGGTTAAGGTCTTAACTCTTACTCTGGCCTAATAACTAATGTCTTAACTTTTAGTCTGGCCTAATAGCTAAGGTCCTAGACTCATACTCTGGCCTAATGGTTAAGGTCTTAACTCTTACTCTGGCCTAATAGCTAAGGTCTTAGACTCGTACTCTGGCCTAATAGCTAAGGTCTTAGACTCGTACTCTGGCCTACTGGTTAAGGTTGTAACTCTTCCTCTGGCCTAATAGCTAAGGTCTTAAACTCGTACTCTGGCCTAATAGCTAAGGTCTTAAACTTGTACTCTGGCCTACTGGTTAAGGTCTTAACTCTTACTCTGGCCTAATAGCTAAGGTCTTAGACTCGTACTCTGGCCTAATGGTTAAGGTCTTAACTAATACTCTGGCCTAATAGCTAAGGACTTAGACTCGTACTCTGGCCTAATGGTTAAGGTCTTAACTCTTACTCTGGCCTAATAGGTAAGGTCTTAGACTCGTAATATCGCCTACAGGTTAATCTCTTAACTCTTACTCTGGCCTAATAGCTAAGGTCTTAACTATTACTCTGGCCTAATAGCTAAGGTCTTAGACTCGTACTCTGGCGTATTGGTTAAGGTCTTAACTCTTACTCTGGCCTAATAGCTAAGGTCTTAACTCTTACTCTGGCCTAATAGCTAAGGTCTTAGACTCGTACTATGGCCTACAAGTTAAGGTATTAACTCTTACTCTGGCCTAATAACTAAGGTCTTAACTTTTACTCTGGCCTAATAGCTAAGGTCTTAGACTCGTACTATGGCCTAATGGCTAAGGTCTTAACTCTTACTCTGGCCAAATAGCTAAGATCTTAACTCTTACTCTGGCCTAATAGCTAAGGTCTTAGACTCATACTCTGGCCTAATGGTTAAGGTCTTAACTCTTACTCTGGCCTAATAGCTAAGGTCTTAGACTCGTGCTCTGGCCTAATGGTTAAGGTCTTAACTCTTACTCTGCCCTACTGGTTAAGGTCTTAACTCTTACTCTGGCCTAATAGCTAAGGTCTTAGACTCGTACTCTGGCCTAATGGTTAAGGTCTTAACTCTTACTCTGGCCTAATAGCTAAGGTCTTAGAATCGTACTCTGGCCTAAAGGTTAAGGTCTTAACTCTTACTCTGGCCTAATAGCTAAGGTCTTAACTCTTACTCTGGCCTAATAGCTAAGGTCTTAGACTCGTACTTTGGCCTAATGGTTACGGTCTTAACTCTTACTCTGGCCAAATAGCTAAGGTCTTAACAGTTCTCTGGCCTAATAGCTAAGGTCTTTGACGCATACTCTTGCCTAATGGTTAAGGTCTTAACTCTTACTCTGGCCTAATAGCTAAGGTCTTAGACGTGTACTCTGGCCTAATAGCTAAGGTCTTAGACTCGTACTCTGGCCTAATGGTTAAGGTCTTAACTCTTACTCCGGCCTACAGGTTAAGGTCCTAACTGTTACTCTGGTCTATTGGTTAAGGTCTTAACTCTTTCTCTGGCATAATAGCTAAGGTCTTAGACTCGTACTCCGGCCTACTGGTTAAGGTCTTAACTCTTACTCTGGTCCATTAGCTAAGGTCTTAACTCTTACTATGGCCTAATAGCTAAGGTCTTAGACTCGTACTATGGCCTAATGGTTAAGGTCTTATCTCTTAATCTGGCCTAATAGCTAAGGTCTTAACTTTTACTCTGGCCTAATAGCTAAGGTCTTAGACTCGTACTCTGGCCTAATGGTTAAGGTCTTAACTCTTACTCTGGCCTAATAGCTAAGGTCTTAGACTCGTACGCTGGCCTAATGGTTAAGGTCTTAACACTTACTCTGGCCTCAGAGCTAAGGTCTTAACTCTTACTCTGGCCTAAGAGCTAAGGTCTTCACTCTTACTCTGGCCTAATAGCTAAGGTCTTAGACTCATACTCTGGCCTAATGGTTAAGGTCTTAACTCTTACTCTGGCCTAATAGCTAAGGTCTTAACTTTTAGTCTGGCCTAATAGCTAAGGTCCTAGACTCATACTCTGGCCTAATGGTTAAGGTCTTGTAGGAGAGTGGAATCTGACTAATGGTTGCCCCCAACTTTTTGCCTGGTATTTAAGTGGTTTTTGACTAGTCTGGCTGGGATCCTGCTATCCAGGACCCCAGCCTATCTGCTTTCTCCCTAAAACTGTTGTGAGTACTCTAGGTACAAACATAATTGGATGCTGGACATGCCCTACCAGTCCCTTGTAGATGGTACCCTAGGTACCCAGGGCATGGGGCCCCCAGTAGGCCTACCAGGGCTGCAGCACTTATTGTGCCACCCTGGGACAGCCACCCAAACTGACACCACCAGGTCACTACTGTAGCCTGGGTAAGGTGGTGCTAGCACCCCTTACAGGGACGTAGGTACCCTATGTCCCATACCATACAACACATATACTCTCATAGGTCACCCCTATGGCAGGCCCTGGTAATCCTACAGGGCTGGGTGCTGAGGTATGTGTGAGGGGGGACCCCTACGTGAGTAGGACCTCTCTGCAACCTTCGTAAAATCGTTACTGGGTTGTTTGTAGTGTAGCCATACCATATACTCTTAACCGCATTATAAGTTATTGCGTCATCGCTGTAACTTTGGAATGGCTACACCAAACCATATCGTGTTTGGTGTCAAACATGAAGGAATCATACCCCCAGTCCAGCCATGGGCATGGGGGCACGATTCCCCCTTGCTAGGAGGGTGATATGGGAAAAGCGGTAGAATTTGGAAACCAATTTAAAAGTGCACATGTACCACAAAATGGCTACTGTTCGCCACCTACACGACTCTGGCTGGCTGTTGCTGGGGAAAACCCCAGCCTCGCCATCTGGACAATAGGGCTCCTGTGGCAGGGAGGTGCCAGCACCTCCCCAGACAGGATATGTGGATTGGAACAGGGTGGGTGCACCAAAAGTCCATTCAGAGTTGCACGTAGGCAGCTGCAGAGCCCCAATTCTGCATACACCGCCTGGAACCGGTTCAGGGGCATCCTGCCCCTCGCCCAGGCGGGAAACACACAAAGGGGAGTGGGTGTAGCCACCCTTTCCCGCCTCTACTCTGATTGGTAGGCTCTATTTTGGACCATCCCCTAATCTTGGGGATATATGGGAATAACTTTGCCCTAGAGCCTTAGATTCGTACAGGACTTCACAGAACTGACCTTCGACGAGCTGCTGCCCAGCTGACTGAAGAAATCTCCCTTGGGATAAAGGAGTTATCCCCCTGCTTGGCAGGCACCTAAAAGACTACAAGATACCTGGTTGGAACTTCGTTGCTCTCACGACCTTCGACGCCTTCCAGCAACCTCGAGGTGGGTCTCCAGTGCATCCCAGCGTCCTGTGAGCGTGCCCAGCAAGTCTGAGCACCCTGGACCACGTGGGTGTCGAGATCCCCGCATACCCCGAGACACCGGCCACCTCTTGTCCAGCACACGACCCCGACCAGTGGGGAAGTTGTGCTTTGGCCCATTCTTGAGCCAACCTTCAAGCAGCATTTGTGCCGACCCTCAGCTCCCTGGCCCGCTCCGGTGGCCCGTGGGAGCCCTTTTACGCACTCCATTTTGCTGCCTTCCGCGGTCCCTTGTCTCTCGACTTGTGGGCCCTGACGGAGGACAATCTTCTTTTCTAAGAGTTCCCCTGGTTGCTCCAGGCCTGCTCTACGCTCCCTGCAAAGGAGAGCACCCTCAGACCACGTGGGTCTGCACCAGCAGCTGCTTTGTTCATCTTGCGTGGGTTGCGGTTGCCAATGCTTAGTGGATCCAATCGGACACTAACACCGCAGCGACCCTCAGCCGACGTGGGACAGTCGCCCTCCAGAAGCTGGCCTTCCTTGAAGCCTCCCGGAGCCCGTGACTGCAGAGCCCAGCTGTACCTTCCACACCTGAAGCACCCGACATCCACGAGCTCCTTCCTGTGAGCTCCCTGGTCACTCTGCTGTGACCCAGACTCTGTCCCCTCTGCTTTCAGGTTCATCTTTGTCTTTTCTTCAACTTCAACCTTCACGACTTCAGCGACACTTCCAGCTAGCAGCAGTTTGGACTCCTTTTCCATAGAAAATCAGCCCGCGACCCGACACCAGAATCGACCTATGCACCCGGCTTCCCTGGGGCAGGTAACAGTGGTACTTCGGTACTTCCGTGGTGGTGGGCTCTCCAAAGCCTTAAGTCTCAAGCCTTAACTTTGTACTGTTGTTAGAAGTGTCCTTAAACCTTAATTATTCAACCGCGACATTCTCCATAGGCTAACATTGCGCTCCCGACAGCAACTTCTCGCACTGCACACGCCTCCCGTGGGTCCCCTTCCTCTTAACTGTGGGTGGATTCTTAAGGGGCCAGCGATCCTGAATGCCCTAGGCATTGCCTGGAGAATTGTCGTGGTTCTTATACCACTATTTTAGTATATGGTTTGGTCCCCCCCTGGGGCCCATTGATTTCTGTGCTATTTATTGTGTTTAGAAATGCTTGTTTGAATTGTAACTTTGCCACTAGCCACATAAAGTGACTGTGGGATTCTGTCTAGAATAAATACATATATTTTATATATATACCTGTGTGGGCTACTCTTTCATTTGGTTATTCAAGAGGTTATTATGGTAAAACAATAAGCTTAACACTCCTTCAAGACTTAGCCTGAAGGCTGCTCTCCACAGCTACCACTAGGATAGCTTTCTTTAAAGGTTGTCTTAAACCTACCATCAATAGGAGTCGAATTGGACTGGTGCAAGGTGTCCCTATAACTAGGAACAGCATATGCCAGGCCAACTTCTCACATTGGTGTGCAGCGGTGGGATTCAAGCTTGCCATTGTTTTACCAGATAACAAATTGAATTTCTAAAGTGAAAGCCACAAGGTACCAAAGGTACATATAAATTCAAGCTAGAATACAATAAGTTCTACTGAACTTGGAGTTGTGTGTAGAGGGTTTAGCACACCTTGACTACAACTCAAGAGAGGGTTCAGTAGGCCACACTTAGTGTAGGTAGATACATCACTACACTAAACATGTCTTCAGGTGGCACTAAGGCTATGGAAGGACCCCAGAGGGTCCCAGTAGATAAGTATGATAATTTCACCTTTGCAGAGCTCAGGGAAATGTGCACCCTTAGGGGACTGAAGACAGAAAGAGGTGCCAACACAAAACGTCTCAAGGAGATCCTGCTCATAGCAGACTTTATGGAGTCCATAGGATCCAGAGGGACGGACAGAGTGGGTGGGCACCCCTCAGAAGAGGACACTCCCAGAGTGGAATCTGAAGAGGAACAGGAAGAGGATGAAAATCCTGACCTGGAAGAAACAAACCACTCACAGCATGGAGGTGATGGCCCAAGAGGCACTCCCTCCACCCTTAAAAGGGGAGTGGTGGGTCCAAGAAGGAACAGATCCCCCTCAGTGGGATCCAACCATTCTAAGGGATCCAAAGGGTCCTCTGCCTCTTCTCAGAGAAGAGAAACCTCTCATGAGAGGAAATGCAGACTGATCAAATTTGAGCAGGCTAAGCTTGAGCTTAAAAGAGAACAGTTAGCATTAGACAGGGAAACCCTGGAGCTTCAGAAAGCTTCAAGAAAGTGGGGTCTAGAGATCCCTGGTGGCAGTAATGAAACCCCTAGAGTTAGAGAGAGAGTCCCTGACAATAGGAACCTCCACAAGATTGTGCCCCCCTATCAGAATGGGGATGATATCCACAAATGGATATCTGCTCTTGAAAGGGCCTGTAGAGTACAGAGGGTCCCTGTAGAGCAGTGGGCAGCAATCCTGTGGCTCTCCTTTTCAGATAAAGGGAGAGACAAGCTCCTCTCTGTAAGAGAAGAGGATGCTGATGATTATTATATCTTGAAAGCTGCTTTAATAGATGGGTTTGGCTTAACCACTGATCAATACAGACTTAAGTTCAGAGACACCCAGAAAGCACAGAATCAAGATTGGGTAGACTTTGTGGATTGTGCAACCAAGGCACTGGAAGGTTGGTTAAATGGCAGTAAAGTTAATGATTATCAAGGATTGTATAATCTCATTATGAGGGAGCAGATTCTTAATAATTGTCAGAACCAACTTTTACACCAGCACCTGGTGGACTCTGATCTGACCTCTCCCCAAGAATTGGGAAAGAAGGCAGACAAATGGGTCAGAACCAGGATTAGGCCTAAGAACCAAGTTGGTGACCAGAAGAAGGATTCCACTAAGCCCAAAGAGAAAGGTGGGGATGATAAACAAGAAAAGTCCTCTGAAGGGCCCCAACAAACCAGTGCTGGGGGTGGGTCCCAAAATACTTCCTCTAATACCAAGAAACCATATTGCCATGTGTGTAAGAAACCTGGCCACTGGAAAACTGACTCCAGCTGTCCTAAGAATGGCAATAAAGAAAGTGTTCCTCCAAAACCAGCTCCAACACCTCCTGTTACTACTAGTAGTAATCCCCCAGGTGGTGGGAGTGCACCCAAAAACTTAGTTGGGTTCTCTTTGGGGACACCAGTGGACTCTGGCCTAGCCAGGTCCCCTGCATTAGCAACTATGGTCTGTGATGGTGGCATGGGGTTTGCCAACTTTACCATGAGCCCCAGTATTCTGGGCAGGTACAGACAAGAACCAATAATCAATGGTCAGAAGGCTGTGGCCTATAAGGACACAGGGGCCAGTGTCACCATGGTGACCAAGAGGCTAGTGCCCCTAGATCAGCTTTTACCTGGGTTTAGCTATCAGGTGACCAATATTGATGGAATCAGGACAGATCATCCCATGGCAGTGATAAATCTCAGCTGGGGAGGGGTCACTGGCCCCAAGAGAGTGGCAGTGTCCCCAAACTTGCCTGTAGATTGTCTACTGGGGAATGATCTAGAAATCTCAGCCTGGGCTGAGGTTGACCACAAGGCCCATTTGAAAATGGTAGGAATTCCTGAGAGAGTGGATGAGACCCTGAGGGCCTCACCTCCACCCCAGGAGGAAATAGAAAGAGTGAAGCCTGAAACTATGGATCACTCTACACAAACAGAGAGCATAGGGGAGGAAGAGCAGTCTTCCCCCCACCAGACTACAGGTAAAGGTCCAGTTTCTCAGGGAACTGACCCTGCCCCTTGTGAAGTAACTGCCCCAGAAGTGGACAGGCTTGGCCTGCCCACCTCTCTGATGGCAGGGGATCCTTCCAAGGTGGTACCCAGTCTGGAGCAGGTATCCTGCCCCTCTCTACCCTGCCTCAGTCAGCCCAGGGCTGCAGAGGTCAGGGAGGTCAGTGGACCCTTATTGGGCCCCTGCCCAGAGGAACCCCCTCATCAACAGATTAGGGACACCCAGCAGAGTAGTTTCAGCCAGGTGAATATTCCTCTACAAACTGAGGGATCCCCCTTACCCCTAGGTATAGGCACCCCTCAAATGGATGTTGTTGAGCACAGGGAAACCTGGGGCCTAGCTGCCCCAAACTTTCCAGTGCCCTCCACTATTCCAGCCAAAGGGATCCAAACCCCAGCTGTAGGCAGCCAGAGGTTGACCCTTAGGGCCAGATATGACACAGTCATGGGCAGAAAGGCTTCCATAGTGGCCAGTGATCTGAGGAGGTTGAGACCAACCCAAGTAGGGTCTCACTTCCAGACTCAGACACCCCACCAGCCCACCTCTGACCCAAAAACCAATACAGGTAATTTCCCTAGACTTTGGAGAAACTCTAGAACCCCTTGGGGTAGGATTTCCCAAGTGGACCATGACACAGGGAGCAACCATGTTAGTACAGGTTCTTCCTTATATGGCCACTCAGGAAATAAAGGCTTATCTGGACAAGGTTAGCCTTATCTCCTTTCGTTTGGGGGGGGGTTATGTAGGAGAGTGGAATCTGACTAATGGTTGCCCCCAACTTTTTGCCTGGTATTTAAGTGGTTTTTGACTAGTCTGGCTGGGATCCTGCTATCCAGGACCCCAGCCTATCTGCTTTCTCCCTAAAACTGTTGTGAGTACTCTAGGTACAAACATAATTGGATGCTGGACATGCCCTACCAGTCCCTTGTAGATGGTACCCTAGGTACCCAGGGCATGGGGCCCCCAGTAGGCCTACCAGGGCTGCAGCACTTATTGTGCCACCCTGGGACAGCCACCCAAACTGACACCACCAGGTCACTACTGTAGCCTGGGTAAGGTGGTGCTAGCACCCCTTACAGGGACGTAGGTACCCTATGTCCCATACCATACAACACATATACTCTCATAGGTCACCCCTATGGCAGGCCCTGGTAATCCTACAGGGCTGGGTGCTGAGGTATGTGTGAGGGGGGACCCCTACGTGAGTAGGACCTCTCTGCAACCTTCGTAAAATCGTTACTGGGTTGTTTGTAGTGTAGCCATACCATATACTCTTAACCGCATTATAAGTTATTGCGTCATCGCTGTAACTTTGGAATGGCTACACCAAACCATATCGTGTTTGGTGTCAAACATGAAGGAATCATACCCCCAGTCCAGCCATGGGCATGGGGGCACGATTCCCCCTTGCTAGGAGGGTGATATGGGAAAAGCGGTAGAATTTGGAAACCAATTTAAAAGTGCACATGTACCACAAAATGGCTACTGTTCGCCACCTACACGACTCTGGCTGGCTGTTGCTGGGGAAAACCCCAGCCTCGCCATCTGGACAATAGGGCTCCTGTGGCAGGGAGGTGCCAGCACCTCCCCAGACAGGATATGTGGATTGGAACAGGGTGGGTGCACCAAAAGTCCATTCAGAGTTGCACGTAGGCAGCTGCAGAGCCCCAATTCTGCATACACCGCCTGGAACCGGTTCAGGGGCATCCTGCCCCTCGCCCAGGCGGGAAACACACAAAGGGGAGTGGGTGTAGCCACCCTTTCCCGCCTCTACTCTGATTGGTAGGCTCTATTTTGGACCATCCCCTAATCTTGGGGATATATGGTAATAACTTTGCCCTAGAGCCTTAGATTCGTACAGGACTTCACAGAACTGACCTTCGACGAGCTGCTGCCCAGCTGACTGAAGAAATCTCCCTTGGGATAAAGGAGTTATCCCCCTGCTTGGCAGGCACCTAAAAGACTACAAGATACCCGGATGGAACTTCGTTGCTCTCACGACCTTCGACGCCTTCCAGCAACCTCGAGGTGGGTCTCCAGTGCATCCCAGCGTCCTGTGAGCGTGCCCAGCAAGTCTGAGCACCCTGGACCACGTGGGTGTCGAGATCCCCGCATACCCCGAGACACCGGCCACCTCTTGTCCAGCACACGACCCCGACCAGTGGGGAAGTTGTGCTTTGGCCCATTCTTGAGCCAACCTTCAAGCAGCATTTGTGCTGACCCTCAGCTCCCTGGCCCGCTCCGGTGGCCCGTGGGAGCCCTTTTACGCACTCCATTTTGCTGCCTTCCGCGGTCCCTTGTCTCTCGACTTGTGGGCCCTGACGGAGGACAATCTTCTTTTCTAAGAGTTCCCCTGGTTGCTCCAGGCCTGCTCTACGCTCCCTGCAAAGGAGAGCACCCTCAGACCACGTGGGTCTGCACCAGCAGCTGCTTTGTTCATCTTGCGTGGGTTGCGGTTGCCAATGCTTAGTGGATCCAATCGGACACTAACACCGCAGCGACCCTCAGCCGACGTGGGACAGTCGCCCTCCAGAAGCTGGCCTTCCTTGAAGCCTCCCGGAGCCCGTGACTGCAGAGCCCAGCTGTACCTTCCACACCTGAAGCACCCGACATCCACGAGCTCCTTCCTGTGAGCTCCCTGGTCACTCTGCTGTGACCCAGACTCTGTCCCCTCTGCTTTCAGGTTCATCTTTGTCTTTTCTTCAACTTCAACCTTCACGACTTCAGCGACACTTCCAGCTAGCAGCAGTTTGGACTCCTTTTCCATAGAAAATCAGCCCGCGACCCGACACCAGAATCGACCTATGCACCCGGCTTCCCTGGGGCAGGTAACAGTGGTACTTCGGTACTTCCGTGGTGGTGGGCTCTCCAAAGCCTTAAGTCTCAAGCCTTAACTTTGTACTGTTGTTAGAAGTGTCCTTAAACCTTAATTATTCAACCGCGACATTCTCCATAGGCTAACATTGCGCTCCCGACAGCAACTTCTTGCACTGCACACGCCTCCCGTGGGTCCCCTTCCTCTTAACTGTGGGTGGATTCTTAAGGGGCCAGCGATCCTGAATGCCCTAGGCATTGCCTGGAGAATTGTCGTGGTTCTTATACCACTATTTTAGTATATGGTTTGGTCCCCCCCTGGGGCCCATTGATTTCTGTGCTATTTATTGTGTTTAGAAATGCTTGTTTGAATTGTAACTTTGCCACTAGCCACATAAAGTGACTGTGGGATTCTGTCTAGAATAAATACATATATTTTATATATATACCTGTGTGGGCTACTCTTTCATTTGGTTATTCAAGAGGTTATTATGGTAAAACAATAAGCTTAACACTCCTTCAAGACTTAGCCTGAAGGCTGCTCTCCACAGCTACCACTAGGATAGCTTTCTTTAAAGGTTGTCTTAAACCTACCATCAATAGGAGTCGAATTGGACTGGTGCAAGGTGTCCCTATAACTAGGAACAGCATATGCCAGGCCAACTTCTCACAGGTCTTAACTCTTACTCTCGCCTAATAGCTAAGGTCTTAGACTCGTACTATGGCCTACAGGTTAAGGTCTTAACTCTTAGTCTGGCCTAATGGTTAAGGTCTTAACTCTTACTCTGGCCTAATAGCTAAGGTCTTAGACTCGTACTCTGGCCTAATGAATAAGGTCTTAACTCTTACTCTGGCCTAATAGCTAAGGTCTTAGAATCGTACTCTGGCCTAAAGGTTAAGGTCTTAACTCTTACTCTGGCCTAATAGCTAAGGTCTTAACTCTTACTCTGGCCTAATAGCTAATGTCTTAGACTCATACTCTGGCCTAATGGTTAAGATCTTAACTCTTACTCTGGCCTAATAGCTAAGGTCTTAGACTCATACTCTGGCCTAATAGTAAGGTCTTAGACTCGTACTCTGGCCTACTGGTTAAGGTCTTAACTCTTACTCTGGCCTAATAGCTAAGGTCTTAACTCTTACTCTGGCCTAATAGATAAGGTCTTAGACTCGTACTATGGCCTAATGGTTAAGGTCTTAACTCTTACTCTGGCCTACTGGTTAAGGTCTTAACTCTTACTCTGGCCTAATAGCTAGGGTCTTAGACTCGTACTCTGGCCTAATGGTTAAGGTCTAAACTCTTACTCTTGCCTACTGGTTAAGGTCCTAACTCTTACTCTGGCCTACTGGTTAAGGTCTTAACTCTTACTCTGACCTAATAGCTAAGGTCTTAGACTCGTACTCTGGCTGATGATTAAGGTATTAACTTTTACACTGGCCTACTGGTTAAGATCTTAACTCTTACTCTGGCCTGCTGGTTAAGGTCTTAAATCTTACTCTGGCCTAATAGCTAAGGTCTGAGACTAGTACTATGGCCTACAGGTTAAGGTCTTAACTCTTACTCTGGCTTACTGGTTAAAGTCTTAACTCTTACTCTGGCCTAATAGCTAAGGTCTTAGACTCGTACTATGGCCTAATGGTTAAGGTCTTAGACTCGTACTCTGGCCTAATGGTTAAGGTCTTAACTCTTACTCTGGCCTAATAGCTAAGGTCTTAGACTCGTACTCTGGCCTAATTGTTAAGGTCTTGACTAATACTCTGGCCTAATAGCTAAGGTCTTAGACTCGTACTCTGGCCTAATAGCTAAGGTCTTAACTCTTACTCTGGCCTAATAGCTAAGGTCTTAGACTCGTACTCTGGCCTAATGGTTAAGGTCTTAACTCTTACTCTGGCCTAATAGCTAAGGTCTTAGACTCGTACTCTGGCCTAATGGTTAAGGTCTTAACTCTTACTCTGGCCTAATAGCTAAGGTCTTAGACTCATACTCTGGCCTAATGGTTAAGGTCTTAACTCTTACTCTGGCCTAATAGCTAAGGTCTTAGACTCGTGCTCTGGCCTAATGGTTAAGGTCTTAACTCTTACTCTGCCCTACTGGTTAAGGTCTTAACTCTTACTCTGGCCTAATAGCTAAGGTCTTAGACTCGTACTCTGGCCTAATGAATAAGGTCTTAACTCTTACTCTGGCCTAATAGCTAAGGTCTTAGAATCGTACTCTGGCCTAAAGGTTAAGGTCTTAACTCTTACTCTGGCCTAATAGCTAAGGTCTTAACTCTTACTCTGGCCTAATAGCTAATGTCTTAGACTTGTACTCTGGCCTAATGGTTAAGGTCTTAACTCTTACTCTGGCCTAATAGCTAAGGTCTTAACACTTACTCTGGCATAATAGCTAAGGTCTTTGACGCGTACTCTTGCCTAATGGTTAAGGTCTTAACTCTTACTCTGGCCTAATAGCTAAGGTCTTAGACTTGTACTCTGGCCTAATAGCTAAGGTCTTAGACTCCTACTCTGGCCTAATGGTTAAGGTCTTAAATTTTACTCTGGCCTACAGGTTAAGGTCCTAACTCTTACTCTGGCCTACTGGTTAAGGTCTTAACTCTTTCTCTGGCCTAATAGCTAAGGTCTTAGACTCGTACTCCGGCCTACTGGTTAAGGTCTTAACTCTTACTCTGGTCTAATAGCTAAGGTCTTAACTCTTACTATGGCCTAATAGCTAAGGTCTTAGACTCGTACTATGGCCTAATGGTTAAGGTCTTATCACTTACTCTGGCCTAATAGCTAAGGTCTTAACTTTTACTCTGGCCTAATAGCTAAGGTCTTAGACTCGTACTCTGGCCTAATGGTTAAGGTCTTAACTCTTACTCTGGCTTAATAGCTAAGGTCTTAGACTCGTACTCTGGCCTAATGGTTAAGGTCTTAACACTTACTCTGGCCTAAGAGCTAAGGTCTTAACTCTTACTCTGGCCTAAGAGCTAAGGTCTTAACTCTTACTCTGGCATAATAGCTAAGGTCTTAGACTCATACTCTGGCCTAATGGTTAAGATCTTAACTCTTACTCTGGCCTAATAGCTAAGGTCTTAGACTCATACTCTGGCCTAATAGTAAGGTCTTAGACTCGTACTCTGGCCTACTGGTTAAGGTCTTAACTCTTACTCTGGCCTAATAGCTAAGGTCTTAACTCTTACTCTGGCCTAATAGATAAGGTCTTAGACTCGTACTATGGCCTAATGGTTAAGGTCTTAACTCTTACTCTGGCCTACTGGTTAAGGTCTTAACTCTTACTCTGGCCTAATAGCTAGGGTCTTAGACTCGTACTCTGGCCTAATGGTTAAGGTCTTAACTCTTACTCTTGCCTACTGGTTAAGGTCCTAACTCTTACTCTGGCCTACTGGTTAAGGTCTTAACTCTTACTCTGACCTAATAGCTAAGGTCTTAGACTCGTACTCTGGCTGATGATTAAGGTATTAACTTTTACACTGGCCTACTGGTTAAGATCTTAACTCTTACTCTGGCCTGCTGGTTAAGGTCTTAAATCTTACTCTGGCCTAATAGCTAAGGTCTGAGACTAGTACTATGGCCTACAGGTTAAGGTCTTAACTCTTACTCTGGCTTACTGGTTAAAGTCTTAACTCTTACTCTGGCCTAATAGCTAAGGTCTTAGACTCGTACTATGGCCTAATGGTTAAGGTCTTAGACTCGTACTCTGGCCTAATGGTTAAGGTCTTAACTCTTACTCTGGCCTAATAGCTAAGGTCTTAGACTCGTACTCTGGCCTAATTGTTAAGGTCTTGACTAATACTCTGGCCTAATAGCTAAGGTCTTAGACTCGTACTCTGGCCTAATAGCTAAGGTCTTAACTCTTACTCTGGCCTAATAGCTAAGGTCTTAGACTCGTACTCTGGCCTAATGGTTAAGGTCTTAACTCTTACTCTGGCCTAATAGCTAAGGTCTTAGACTCGTACTCTGGCCTAATGGTTAAGGTCTTAACTCTTACTCTGGCCTAATAGCTAAGGTCTTAGACTCGTACTCTGGCCTAATGGTTAAGGTCTTAACACTTACACTGGCCTAAGAGCTAAGGTCTTAACTCTTACTCTGGCCTAAGAGCTAAGGTCTTAACTCTTACTCTGGCCTAATAGCTAAGGTCTTAGACTCGTACTCTGGCCTAATGGTTAAGGTCTTAACTCTCACTCTGGTCTAATAGCTAAGGTCTTAACTCTTACTCTGGCCTAATAGATAAGGTCTTAGACTCGTACTATGGCCTAATGGTTAAGGTCTTAACTCTTACTCTGGCCTACTGGTTAAGGTCTTAACTCTTACTCTGGCCTAATAGCTAGGGTCTTAGACTCGTACTCTGGCCTAATGGTTAAGGTCTTAACTCTTACTCTTGCCTACTGGTTAAGGTCCTAACTCTTACTCTGGCCTACTGGTTAAGGTCTTAACTCTTACTCTGACCTAATAGCTAAGGTCTTAGACTCGTACTCTGGCTGATGATTAAGGTCTTAACTTTTACACTGGCCTACTGGTTAAGGTCTTAACTCTTACTCTGGCCTGCTGGTTAAGGTCTTAAATCTTACTCTGGCCTAATAGCTAAGGTCTGAGACTAGTACTATGGCCTACAGGTTAAGGTCTTAACTCTTACTCTGGCCTACTGGTTAAAGTCTTAACTCTTACTCTGGCCTAATAGCTAAGGTCTTAGACTCGTACTATGGCCTAATGGTTAAGGTCTTAGACTCGTACTCTGGCCTAATGGTTAAGGTCTTAACTCTTACTCTGGCCTAATAGCTAAGGTCTTAGACTCGTACTCTGGCCTAATTGTTAACGTCTTAACTAATACTCTGGCCTAATAGCTAAGGTCTTAGACTCGTACTCTGGCCTAATAGCTAAGGTCTTAACTCTTACTCTGGCCTAATAGCTAAGGTCTTAGACTCGTACTCTGGCCTAATGGTTAAGGTCTTAACTCTTACTCTGGCCTCATAGCTAAGGTCTTAGACTCATACTCTGGCCTAATGGTTAAGGTCTTAACTCTTACTCTGGCCTAATAGCTAAGGTCTTAGACTCATACTCTGGCCTAATGGTTAAGATCTTAACTCTTACTCTGGCCTAATAGCTAAGGTCTTAGACTCATACTCTGGCCTAATAGTAAGGTCTTAGACTCGTACTCTGGCCTACTGGTTAAGGTCTTAACTCTTACTCTGGCCTAATAGCTAAGGTCTTAACTCTTACTCTGGCCTAATAGATAAGGTCTTAGACTCGTACTATGGCCTAATGGTTAAGGTCTTAACTCTTACTCTGGCCTACTGGTTAAGGTCTTAACTCTTACTCTGGCCTAATAGCTAGGGTCTTAGACTCGTACTCTGGCCTAATGGTTAAGGTCTTAACTCTTACTCTTGCCTACTGGTTAAGGTCCTAACTCTTACTCTGGCCTACTGGTTAAGGTCTTAACTCTTACTCTGACCTAATAGCTAAGGTCTTAGACTCGTACTCTGGCTGATGATTAAGGTATTAACTTTTACACTGGCCTACTGGTTAAGATCCTAACTCTTACTCTGGCCTGCTGGTTAAGGTCTTAAATCTTACTCTGGCCTAATAGCTAAGGTCTGAGACTAGTACTATGGCCTACAGGTTAAGGTCTTAACTCTTACTCTGGCCTACTGGTTAAAGTCTTAACTCTTACTCTGGCCTAATAGCTAAGGTCTTAGACTCGTACTATGGCCTAATGGTTAAGGTCTTAGACTCGTACTCTGGCCTAATGGTTAAGGTCTTAACTCTTACTCTGGCCTAATAGCTAAGGTCTTAGACTCGTACTCTGGCCTAATTGTTAAGGTCTTGACTAATACTCTGGCCTAATAGCTAAGGTCTTAGACTCGTACTCTGGCCTAATAGCTAAGGTCTTAACTCTTACTCTGGCCTAATAGCTAAGGTCTTAGACTCGTACTCTGGCCTAATCGTTAAGGTCTTAACTCTTACTCTGGCCTAATAGCTAAGGTCTTAGACTCGTACTCTGGCCTAATGGTTAAGGTCTTAACTCTTACTCTGGCCTAATAGCTAAGGTCTTAGACTCGTACTCTGGCCTAATGGTTAAGGTCTTAACACTTACACTGGCCTAAGAGCTAAGGTCTTAACTCTTACTCTGGCCTAAGAGCTAAGGTCTTAACTCTTACTCTGGCCTAATAGCTAAGGTCTTAGACTCGTACTCTGGCCTAATGGTTAAGGTCTTAACTCTTACTCTGGTCTAATAGCTAAGGTCTTAGACTCATACTCTGGCCTAATAGTAAGGTCTTAGACTCGTACTCTGGCCTACTGGTTAAGGTCTTAACTCTTACTCTGGCCTAATAGCTAAGGTCTTAACTTTTACTCTGGCCTAATAGCTAAGGTCTTAGACTCGTACTATGGCCTAATGGTTAAGGTCTTAACTCTTACTCTGGCCTACTGGTTAAGGTCTTAACTCTTACTCTGGCCTAATAGCTATGGTCTTAGACTCGTACTCTGGCCTAATGGTTAAGGTCTTAACTCTTACTCTTGCCTACTGGTTAAGGTCCTAACTCTTACTCTGGCCTACTGGTTAAGGTCTTAACTCTTACTCTGACCTAATAGCTAAGGTCTTAGACTCGTACTCTGGCTGATGATTAAGGTCTTAACTTTTACACTGGCCTACTGGTTAAGGTCTTAACTCTTACTCTGGCCTGCTGGTTAAGGTCTTAAATCTTACTCTGGCCTAATAGCTAAGGTCTGAGACTAGTACTATGGCCTACAGGTTAAGGTCTTAACTCTTACTCTGGCCTACTGGTTAAAGTCTTAACTCTTACTCTGGCCTAATAGCTAAGGTCTTAGACTCGTACTATGGCCTAATGGTTAAGGTCTTAGACTCGTACTCTGGCCTAATGGTTAAGGTCTTAACTCTTACTCTGGCCTAATAGCTAAGGTCTTAGACTCGTACTCTGGCCTAATTGTTAAGGTCTTAACTAATACTCTGGCCTAATAGCTAAGGTCTTAGACTCGTACTCTGGCCTAATAGCTAAGGTCTTAACTCTTACTCTGGCCTAATAGCTAAGGTCTTAGACTCGTACTCTGGCCTAATGGTTAAGGTCTTAACTCTTACTCTGGCCTCATAGCTAAGGTCTTAGACTCATACTCTGGCCTAATGGTTAAGGTCTTAACTCTTACTCTGGCCTAATAGCTAAGGTCTTAAACTCGTACTCTGGCCTAATAGCTAAGGTCTTAAACTTGTACTCTGGCCTACTGGTTAAGGTCTTAACTCTTACTCTGGCCTAATAGCTAAGGTCTTAGACTCGTACTCTGGCCTAATGGTTAAGGTCTTAACTAATACTCTGGCCTAATAGCTAAGGTCTTAGACTCGTACTCTGGCCTAATAGCTAAGGTCTTAGACTCGTACTCTGGCCTAGTGGTTGAGGTCTTAACTCTTACTCTGGCCTAATAGCTAAGGTCTTAACTCTTACTCTGGCCTAATAGCTAAGGTCTTAGACTCGTACTATGGCCTACAGGTTAAGGTCTTAACTCTTACTCTGGCCTACTGGTTTAAGTCTTAACTCTTACTCTGGCCTAAAAGATAAAGTCTTAGACTCGTACTATGGCCTAATGGTTAAGGTCTTAACTCTTACTCTGGCCTAATAACTAAGGTCTTAACTTTTAGTCTGGCCTAATAGCTAAGGTCCTAGACTCATACTCTGGCCTAATGGTTAAGGTCTTAACTCTTACTCTCGCCTAATAGCTAAGGTCTTAGACTCGTACTCTGGCCTAATAGCTAAGGTCTTAGACTCGTACTCTGGCCTACTGGTTAAGGTTGTAACCCTTACTCTGGCCTAATAGCTAAGGTCTTAAACTTATACTCTGGCCTACTGGTTAAGGTCTTAACTCTTACTCTGGCCTAATAGCTAAGGTCTTAGACTCGTACTCTGGCCTAATGGTTAAGGTCTTAACTAATACTCTGGCCTTTTAGCTAAGGTCTTAGACTCGTACTCTGGCCTAATGGTTAAGGTCTTAACTCTTACTCTGGCCTAATAGGTAAGGTCTTAGACTCGTAATATCGCCTACAGGTTAATCTCTTAACTCTTACTCTGGCCTAATAGCTAAGGTCTTAACTATTACTCTGGCCTAATAGCTAAGGTCTTAGACTCGTACTCTGGCCTAATGGTTAAGGTCTTAACTCTTACTCTGGCCTAATAGCTAATGTCTTAACTCTTACTCTGGCCTAATAGCTAAGGTCTTAGACTCGTACTCTGGCCTAATGGTTAAGGTCTTAACTCTTACTCTTGCCTACTGGTTAAGGTCCTAACTCTTACTCTGGCCTACTGGTTAAGGTCTTAACTCTTACTCTGACCTAATAGCTAAGGTCTTAGACTCGTACTCTGGCTGATGATTAAGGTCTTAACTCTTACACTGGCCTACTGGTTAAGATCTTAACTCTTACTCTGGCCTGCTGGTTAAGGTCTTAAATCTTACTCTGGCCTAATAGCTAAGGTCTGAGACTAGTACTATGGCCTACAGGTTAAGGTCTTAACTCTTACTCTGGCCTACTGGTTAAAGTCTTAACTCTTACTCTGGCCTAATAGCTAAGGTCTTAGACTCGTACTATGGCCTAATGGTTAAGGTCTTAGACTCGTACTCTGGCCTAATGGTTAAGGTCTTAACTCTTACTCTGGCCTAATAGCTAAGGTCTTAGACTCGTACTCTGGCCTAATTGTTAAGGTCTTAACTAATACTCTGGCCTAATAGCTAAGGTCTTAGACTCGTACTCTGGCCTAATAGCTAAGGTCTTAACTCTTACTCTGTCCTAATAGCTAAGGTCTTAGACTCATACTCTGGCCTAATGGTTAAGGTCTTAACTCTTACTCTGGCCTAATAGCTAAGGTCTTAGACTCGTACTCTGGCCTAATGGTTAAGGTCTTAACTCTTACTCTGGCCTAATAGCTAAGGTCTTAGACTCATACTCTGGCCTAATGGTTAAGGTCTTAACACTTACTCTGGCCTAAGAGCTAAGGTCTTAACTCTTACTCTGGCCTAATAGCTAAGGTCTTAGACTCATACTCTGGCCTAATAGTAAGGTCTTAGACTCGTACTCTGGCCTACTGGTTAAGGTCTTAACTCTTACTCTGGCCTAATAGCTAAGGTCTTAACTCTTACTCTGGCCTAATAGCTAAGGTCTTAGACTCGTACTATGGCCTAATGGTTAAGGTCTTAACTCTTACTCTGGCCTACTGGTTAAGGTCTTAACTCTTACTCTGGCCTAATAGCTAGGGTCTTAGACTCGTACTCTGGCCTAATGGTTAAGGTCTTAACTCTTACTCTTGCCTACTGGTTAAGGTCCTAACTCTTACTCTGGCCTACTGGTTAAGGTCTTAACGCTTACTCTGACCTAATAGCTAAGGTCTTAGACTCGTACTCTGGCTGATGATTAAGGTCTTAACTCTTACACTGGCCTACTGGTTAAGGTCTTAACTCTTACTCTGGCCTGCTGGTTAAGGTCTTAAATCTTACTCTGGCCTAATAGCTAAGGTCTGAGACTAGTACTATGGCCTACAGGTTAAGGTCTTAACTCTTACTCTGGCCTACTGGTTAAAGTCTTAACTCTTACTCTGGCCTAATAGCTAAGGTCTTACACTCGTACTATGGCCTAATGGTTAAGGTCTTAGACTCGTACTCTGGCCTAATGGTTAAGGTCTTAACTCTTACTCTGGCCTAATAGCTAAGGTCTTAGACTCGTACTCTGGCCTAATTGTTAATGTCTTAACTAATACTCTGGCCTAATAGCTAAGGTTATAGACTCGTACTCTGGCCTAATAGCTAAGGTCTTAACTCTTACTCTGGCCTAATAGCTAAGGTCTTAGACTCGTATTCTGGCCTAATGGTTAAGGTCTTAACTCTTACTCTGGCCTAATAGCTAAGGTCTTAGACTCGTACTCTGGCCTAATGGTTAAGGTCTTAACTCTTACTCTGGCCTAATAGCTAAGGTCTTAGACTCGTACTATCGCCTACAGGTTAATCTCTTTACTCTTACTCTGGCCTAATAGCTAAGGTCTTAACTATTACTCTGGCCTAATAGCTAAGGTCTTAGACTCGTACTCTGGCCTAGTGGTTAAGGTCTTAACTCTTACTCTGGCCTAATAGCTAAGGTCTTAACTCTTACTCTGGCCTAATAGCTAAGGTCTTAGACTCGTACTATGGCCTACAGGTTAAGGTCTTAACTCTTACTCTGGCCTACTGGTTTAAGTCTTAACTCTTACTCTGGCCTAATAGCTAAGGTCTTAGACTCGTACTATGGCCTAATGGGAAAGGTCTTAACTCTTACTCTGGACTAATAAGTAATGTCTTAACTTTTAGTCTGGCCTAATAGCTAAGGTCCTAGACTCATACTCTGGCCTAATGGTTAAGGTCTTAACTCTTACTCTGGCCTAATAGCTAAGGTCTTAGACTCGTACTCTGGCCTAATAGCTAAGGGCTTAGACTCGTACTCTGGCCTACTGGTTAAGGTTGTAACTCTTACTCTGGCCTAATAGCTAAGGTCTTAGACTCGTACTCTGGCCTAATGGTTAAGGTCTTAACTCTTACTCTGGCCTAATAGCTAAGGTCTTAGAATCGTACTCTGGCCTAAATGTTAAGGTCTTAACTCTTACTCTGGCCTAATAGCTAAGGTCTTAACTCTTACTCTGGCCTAATAGCTAAGGTCTTAGACTCGTACTCTGGCCTAATGGTTAAGGTCTTAACTCTTACTCTGGCCTAATAGCTAAGGTCTTAACACTTACTCTGGCCTAATAGCTAAGGTCTTTGACGCGTACTCTTGCCTAATGGTTAAGGTCTTAACTCTTACTCTGGCCTAATAGCTAAGGCCTTAGACTCGTACTCTGGCCTAATGGTTAAGGTCTTAACTCTTATTCCGGCCTACAGGTTAAGGTCCTAACTCTTACTCTGGCCTACTGGTTAAGGTCTTAACTCTTTCTCTGGCCTAATAGCTAAGGTCTTAGACTCGTACTCCGGCCTACTGGTTAAGGTCTTAACTCTTACTCTGGTCCAATAGCTAAGGTCTTAACTCTTGCTATGGCCTAATAGCTAAGGTCTTAGACTCGTACTATGGCCTAATGGTTAAGGTCTTATCTCTTAATCTGGCCTAATAGCTAAGGTCTTAACTTTTACTCTGGCCTAATAGCTAAGGTCTTAGACTCGTACTCTGGCCTAATGGTTAAGGTCTTAACTCGTACTCTGGCCTAATAGCTAAGGTCTTAGACTCGTACTCTGGCCTAATGGTTAAGGTCTTAACACTTACTCTGGCCTAAGAGCTAAGGTCTTAACTCTTACTCTGGCCTAAGAGCTAAGGTCTTAACTCTTACTCTGGCCTAATAGCCAAGGTCTTAGACTCGTACTCTGGCCTAATGGTTAAGGTCTTAACTCTTACTCTGGCCTAATAGCTAAGGTCTTAGACTCATACTCTGGACTAATAGTAAGGTCTTAGACTCGTACTCTGGCCTACTGGTTAAGGTCTTAACTCTTACTCTGGCCTAATAGCTAAGGTCTTAACTCTTACTCTGGCCTAATAGCTAAGGTCTTAGACTCGTACTATGACCTAATGGTTAAGGTCATAACTCTTACTCTGGCCTACTGGTTTAGGTCTTAACTCTTACTCTGGCCTAATAGCTACGGTCTTAGACTCGTACTCTGGCCTAATGGTTAAGGTCTTAACTCTTACTATGGCCTACTGGTTAAGGTCTTAACTCTTACTCTGGCCTACTGGTTAAGGTCTTAACTCTTACACTGGCCTGCTGGTTAAGGTCTTAAATCTTACTCTGGCCTAATAGCTAAGGTCTTAGACTAGTACTATGGCCTACAGGTTAAGGTCTTAACTCTTACTCTGGCCTACTGGTTAAAGTCTTAACTCTTACTCTGGCCTAATAGCTAAGGTCTTAGACTCGTACTATGGCCTAATGGTTAAGGTCTTATCTTTTACTCTGGCCTAATAGCTAAGGTCTTAACTTTTACTATGGCCTAATAGCTAAGGTCTTAGACTCGTACTCTGGCCTAATGGTTAAAGTCTTAACTCTTACTCTGGCCTAATAACTAAGGTCTTAGACTCGTACTCAGGCCTAATGGTTAAGGCCTTAACTCCTACTCTGGCCTAATAGCTAAGGTCTTAGACTCGTACTCTGGCCTAATGGTTAAGGTCTTAACTAATACTCTGGCCTAATAGCTAAGGTCTTAGACTCGTACTCTGGCCTAATGGTTAAGGTCTTAACTCTTACTCTGGCCTAATAGCTAAGGTCTTAGACTCGTACTATTGCCTACAGGTTAATCTCTTAACTCTTACTCTGGCCTAATAGCTAAGGGCTTAACTATTACTCTGGCCTAATAGCTAAGATCTTAGACTCGTACTCTGGCCTAAGGGTTAAGGTCTTAACTCTTACTCTGGCCTAATAGCTATGGTCTTAACTCTTACTCTGGCCTAATAGCTAAGGTCTTAGACTCGTACTATGGCCTACAAGTTAAGGTCTTAACTCTTACTCTGGCCTAATAGCTAAGGTCTTAACTTTTACTCTGGCCTAATAGCTAAGGTCTTAGACTCGTACTATGGCCTAATGGTTAAGGTCTTAACTCTTACTCTGGCCTAATAGCTAAGGTCTTAACTCTTACTCTGGCCTAATAGCTAAGGTCTTAGACTCGTACTCTGGCCTAATGGTTAAGGTCTTAACTCTTACTCTGGCCTAAAAGCTAAGGTCTTAGACTCGTACTGTCGCCTAATGGTTAAGGTCTTATCTCTTACTCTGGCCTAATAGATTTGGTCTTAGAATCGTACTCTGGCCTAAAGGTTAAGGTCATAACTCTTACTCTGGCCTAATAGCTAAGGTCTTAGACTCGTACTCTGGCCTAATTGTTAAGGTCTTGACTAATACTCTGGCCTAATAGCTAAGGTCTTAGACTCGTACTCTGGCCTAATAGCTAAGGTCTTAACTCTTACTCTGGCCTAATAGCTAAGGTCTTAGACTCGTACTCTGGCCTAATCGTTAAGGTCTTAACTCTTACTCTGGCCTAATAGCTAAGGTCTTAGACTCGTACTCTGGCCTAATGGTTAAGGTCTTAACTCTTACTCTGGCCTAATAGCTAAGGTCTTAGACTCGTACTCTGGCCTAATGGTTAAGGTCTTAACACTTACACTGGCCTAAGAGCTAAGGTCTTAACTCTTACTCTGGCCTAAGAGCTAAGGTCTTAACTCTTACTCTGGCCTAATAGCTAAGGTCTTAGACTCGTACTCTGGCCTAATGGTTAAGGTCTTAACTCTTACTCTGGTCTAATAGCTAAGGTCTTAGACTCATACTCTGGCCTAATAGTAAGGTCTTAGACTCGTACTCTGGCCTCCTGGTTAAGGTCTTAACTCTTACTCTGGCCTAATAGCTAAGGTCTTAACTTTTACTCTGGCCTAATAGCTAAGGTCTTAGACTCGTACTATGGCCTAATGGTTAAGGTCTTAACTCTTACTCTGGCCTACTGGTTAAGGTCTTAACTCTTACTCTGGCCTAATAGCTAGGGTCTTAGACTCGTACTCTGGCCTAATGGTTAAGGTCTTAACTCTTACTCTTGCCTACTGGTTAAGGTCCTAACTCTTACTCTGGCCTACTGGTTAAGGTCTTAACTCTTACTCTGACCTAATAGCTAAGGTCTTAGACTCGTACTCTGGCTGATGATTAAGGTCTTAACTTTTACACTGGCCTACTGGTTAAGGTCTTAACTCTTACTCTGGCCTGCTGGTTAAGGTCTTAAATCTTACTCTGGCCTAATAGCTAAGGTCTGAGACTAGTACTATGGCCTACAGGTTAAGGTCTTAACTCTTACTCTGGCCTACTGGTTAAAGTCTTAACTCTTACTCTGGCCTAATAGCTAAGGTCTTAGACTCGTACTATGGCCTAATGGTTAAGGTCTTAGACTCGTACTCTGGCCTAATGGTTAAGGTCTTAACTCTTACTCTGGCCTAATAGCTAAGGTCTTAGACTCGTACTCTGGCCTAATTGTTAAGGTCTTAACTAATACTCTGGCCTAATAGCTAAGGTCTTAGACTCGTACTCTGGCCTAATAGCTAAGGTCTTAACTCTTACTCTGGCCTAATAGCTAAGGTCTTAGACTCGTACTCTGGCCTAATGGTTAAGGTCTTAACTCTTACTCTGGCCTCATAGCTAAGGTCTTAGACTCATACTCTGGCCTAATGGTTAAGGTCTTAACTCTTACTCTGGCCTAATAGCTAAGGTCTTAAACTCGTACTCTGGCCTAATAGCTAAGGTCTTAAACTTGTACTCTGGCCTACTGGTTAAGGTCTTAACTCTTACTCTGGCCTAATAGCTAAGGTCTTAGACTCGTACTCTGGCCTAATGGTTAAGGTCTTAACTAATACTCTGGCCTAATAGCTAAGGTCTTAGACTCGTACTCTGGCCTAATAGCTAAGGTCTTAGACTCGTACTCTGGCCTAGTGGTTAAGGTCTTAACTCTTACTCTGGCCTAATAGCTAAGGTCTTAACTCTTACTCTGGCCTAATAGCTAAGGTCTTAGACTCGTACTATGGCCTACAGGTTAAGGTCTTAACTCTTACTCTGGCCTACTGGTTTAAGTCTTAACTCTTACTCTGGCCTAAAAGATAAAGTCTTAGACTCGTACTATGGCCTAATGGTTAAGGTCTTAACTCTTACTCTGGCCTAATAACTAAGGTCTTAACTTTTAGTCTGGCCTAATAGCTAAGGTCCTAGACTCATACTCTGGCCTAATGGTTAAGGTCTTAACTCTTACTCTCGCCTAATAGCTAAGGTCTTAGACTCGTACTCTGGCCTAATAGCTAAGGTCTTAGACTCGTACTCTGGCCTACTGGTTAAGGTTGTAACCCTTACTCTGGCCTAATAGCTAAGGTCTTAAACTTATACTCTGGCCTACTGGTTAAGGTCTTAACTCTTACTCTGGCCTAATAGCTAAGGTCTTAGACTCGTACTCTGGCCTAATGGTTAAGGTCTTAACTAATACTCTGGCCTTTTAGCTAAGGTCTTAGACTCGTACTCTGGCCTAATGGTTAAGGTCTTAACTCTTACTCTGGCCTAATAGGTAAGGTCTTAGACTCGTAATATCGCCTACAGGTTAATCTCTTAACTCTTACTCTGGCCTAATAGCTAAGGTCTTAACTATTACTCTGGCCTAATAGCTAAGGTCTTAGACTCGTACTCTGGCCTAATGGTTAAGGTCTTAACTCTTACTCTGGCCTAATAGCTAATGTCTTAACTCTTACTCTGGCCTAATAGCTAAGGTCTTAGACTCGTACTCTGGCCTAATGGTTAAGGTCGTAACTCTTACTCTTGCCTACTGGTTAAGGTCCTAACTCTTACTCTGGCCTACTGGTTAAGGTCTTAACTCTTACTCTGACCTAATAGCTAAGGTCTTAGACTCGTACTCTGGCTGATGATTAAGGTCTTAACTCTTACACTGGCCTACTGGTTAAGATCTTAACTCTTACTCTGGCCTGCTGGTTAAGGTCTTAAATCTTACTCTGGCCTAATAGCTAAGGTCTGAGACTAGTACTATGGCCTACAGGTTAAGGTCTTAACTCTTACTCTGGCCTACTGGTTAAAGTCTTAACTCTTACTCTGGCCTAATAGCTAAGGTCTTAGACTCGTACTATGGCCTAATGGTTAAGGTCTTAGACTCGTACTCTGGCCTAATGGTTAAGGTCTTAACTCTTACTCTGGCCTAATAGCTAAGGTCTTAGACTCGTACTCTGGCCTAATTGTTAAGGTCTTAACTAATACTCTGGCCTAATAGCTAAGGTCTTAGACTCGTACTCTGGCCTAATAGCTAAGGTCTTAACTCTTACTCTGTCCTAATAGCTAAGGTCTTAGACTCGTACTCTGGCCTAATGGTTAAGGTCTTAACTCTTACTCTGGCCTAATAGCTAAGGTCTTAGACTCGTACTCTGGCCTAATGGTTAAGGTCTTAACTCTTACTCTGGCCTAATAGCTAAGGTCTTAGACTCATACTCTGGCCTAATGGTTAAGGTCTTAACACTTACTCTGGCCTAAGAGCTAAGGTCTTAACTCTTACTCTGGCCTAATAGCTAAGGTCTTAGACTCATACTCTGGCCTAATAGTAAGGTCTTAGACTCGTACTCTGGCCTACTGGTTAAGGTCTTAACTCTTACTCTGGCCTAATAGCTAAGGTCTTAACTCTTACTCTGGCCTAATAGCTAAGGTCTTAGACTCGTACTATGGCCTAATGGTTAAGGTCTTAACTCTTACTCTGGCCTACTGGTTAAGGTCTTAACTCTTACTCTGGCCTAATAGCTAGGGTCTTAGACTCGTACTCTGGCCTAATGGTTAAGGTCTTAACTCTTACTCTTGCCTACTGGTTAAGGTCCTAACTCTTACTCTGGCCTACTGGTTAAGGTCTTAACGCTTACTCTGACCTAATAGCTAAGGTCTTAGACTCGTACTCTGGCTGATGATTAAGGTCTTAACTCTTACACTGGCCTACTGGTTAAGGTCTTAACTCTTACTCTGGCCTGCTGGTTAAGGTCTTAAATCTTACTCTGGCCTAATAGCTAAGGTCTGAGACTAGTACTATGGCCTACAGGTTAAGGTCTTAACTCTTACTCTGGCCTACTGGTTAAAGTCTTAACTCTTACTCTGGCCTAATAGCTAAGGTCTTACACTCGTACTATGGCCTAATGGTTAAGGTCTTAGACTCGTACTCTGGCCTAATGGTTAAGGTCTTAACTCTTACTCTGGCCTAATAGCTAAGGTCTTAGACTCGTACTCTGGCCTAATTGTTAATGTCTTAACTAATACTCTGGCCTAATAGCTAAGGTTATAGACTCGTACTCTGGCCTAATAGCTAAGGTCTTAACTCTTACTCTGGCCTAATAGCTAAGGTCTTAGACTCGTATTCTGGCCTAATGGTTAAGGTCTTAACTCTTACTCTGGCCTAATAGCTAAGGTCTTAGACTCGTACTCTGGCCTAATGGTTAAGGTCTTAACTCTTACTCTGGCCTAATAGCTAAGGTCTTAGACTCGTACTATCGCCTACAGGTTAATCTCTTTACTCTTACTCTGGCCTAATAGCTAAGGTCTTAACTATTACTCTGGCCTAATAGCTAAGGTCTTAGACTCGTACTCTGGCCTAGTGGTTAAGGTCTTAACTCTTACTCTGGCCTAATAGCTAAGGTCTTAACTCTTACTCTGGCCTAATAGCTAAGGTCTTAGACTCGTACTATGGCCTACAGGTTAAGGTCTTAACTCTTACTCTGGCCTACTGGTTTAAGTCTTAACTCTTACTCTGGCCTAATAGCTAAGGTCTTAGACTCGTACTATGGCCTAATGGGAAAGGTCTTAACTCTTACTCTGGACTAATAAGTAATGTCTTAACTTTTAGTCTGGCCTAATAGCTAAGGTCCTAGACTCATACTCTGGCCTAATGGTTAAGGTCTTAACTCTTACTCTGGCCTAATAGCTAAGGTCTTAGACTCGTACTCTGGCCTAATAGCTAAGGGCTTAGACTCGTACTCTGGCCTACTGGTTAAGGTTGTAACTCTTACTCTGGCCTGATAGCTAAGGTCTTAGACTCGTACTCTGGCCTAATGGTTAAGGTCTTAACTCTTACTCTGGCCTAATAGCTAAGGTCTTAGAATCGTACTCTGGCCTAAATGTTAAGGTCTTAACTCTTACTCTGGCCTAATAGCTAAGGTCTTAACTCTTACTCTGGCCTAATAGCTAAGGTCTTAGACTCGTACTCTGGCCTAATGGTTAAGGTCTTAACTCTTACTCTGGCCTAATAGCTAAGGTCTTAACACTTACTCTGGCCTAATAGCTAAGGTCTTTGACGCGTACTCTTGCCTAATGGTTAAGGTCTTAACTCTTACTCTGGCCTAATAGCTAAGGCCTTAGACTCGTACTCTGGCCTAATGGTTAAGGTCTTAACTCTTATTCCGGCCTACAGGTTAAGGTCCTAACTCTTACTCTGGCCTACTGGTTAAGGTCTTAACTCTTTCTCTGGCCTAATAGCTAAGGTCTTAGACTCGTACTCTGGCCTACTGGTTAAGGTCTTAACTCTTACTCTGGTCCAATAGCTAAGGTCTTAACTCTTGCTATGGCCTAATAGCTAAGGTCTTAGACTCGTACTATGGCCTAATGGTTAAGGTCTTATCTCTTAATCTGGCCTAATAGCTAAGGTCTTAACTTTTACTCTGGCCTAATAGCTAAGGTCTTAGACTCGTACTCTGGCCTAATGGTTAAGGTCTTAACTCGTACTCTGGCCTAATAGCTAAGGTCTTAGACTCGTACTCTGGCCTAATGGTTAAGGTCTTAACACTTACTCTGGCCTAAGAGCTAAGGTCTTAACTCTTACTCTGGCCTAAGAGCTAAGGTCTTAACTCTTACTCTGGCCTAATAGCCAAGGTCTTAGACTCGTACTCTGGCCTAATGGTTAAGGTCTTAACTCTTACTCTGGCCTAATAGCTAAGGTCTTAGACTCATACTCTGGACTAATAGTAAGGTCTTAGACTCGTACTCTGGCCTACTGGTTAAGGTCTTAACTCTTACTCTGGCCTAATAGCTAAGGTCTTAACTCTTACTCTGGCCTAATAGCTAAGGTCTTAGACTCGTACTATGACCTAATGGTTAAGGTCATAACTCTTACTCTGGCCTACTGGTTTAGGTCTTAACTCTTACTCTGGCCTAATAGCTAAGGTCTTAGACTCGTACTCTGGCCTAATGGTTAAGGTCTTAACTCTTACTATGGCCTACTGGTTAAGGTCTTAACTCTTACTCTGGCCTACTGGTTAAGGTCTTAACTCTTACACTGGCCTGCTGGTTAAGGTCTTAAATCTTACTCTGGCCTAATAGCTAAGGTCTTAGACTAGTACTATGGCCTACAGGTTAAGGTCTTAACTCTTACTCTGGCCTACTGGTTAAAGTCTTAACTCTTACTCTGGCCTAATAGCTAAGGTCTTAGACTCGTACTATGGCCTAATGGTTAAGGTCTTATCTTTTACTCTGGCCTAATAGCTAAGGTCTTAACTTTTACTATGGCCTAATAGCTAAGGTCTTAGACTCGTACTCTGGCCTAATGGTTAAAGTCTTAACTCTTACTCTGGCCTAATAACTAAGGTCTTAGACTCGTACTCAGGCCTAATGGTTAAGGTCTTAACTCCTACTCTGGCCTAATAGCTAAGGTCTTAGACTCGTACTCTGGCCTAATGGTTAAGGTCTTAACTAATACTCTGGCCTAATAGCTAAGGTCTTAGACTCGTACTCTGGCCTAATGGTTAAGGTCTTAACTCTTACTCTGGCCTAATAGCTAAGGTCTTAGACTCGTACTATTGCCTACAGGTTAATCTCTTAACTCTTACTCTGGCCTAATAGCTAAGGTCTTAACTATTACTCTGGCCTAATAGCTAAGATCTTAGACTCGTACTCTGGTCTAAGGGTTAAGGTCTTAACTCTTACTCTGGCCTAATAGCTATGGTCTTAACTCTTACTCTGGCCTAATAGCTAAGGTCTTAGACTCGTACTATGGCCTACAAGTTAAGGTCTTAACTCTTACTCTGGCCTAATAGCTAAGGTCTTAACTTTTACTCTGGCCTAATAGCTAAGGTCTTAGACTCGTACTATGGCCTAATGGTTAAGGTCTTAACTCTTACTCTGGCCTAATAGCTAAGGTCTTAACTCTTACTCTGGCCTAATAGCTAAGGTCTTAGACTCGTACTCTGGCCTAATGGTTAAGGTCTTAACTCTTACTCTGGCCTAAAAGCTAAGGTCTTAGACTCGTACTGTCGCCTAATGGTTAAGGTCTTAACTCTTACTCTGGCCTAATAGATTTGGTCTTAGAATCGTACTCTGGCCTAAAGGTTAAGGTCTTAACTCTTCCTCTGGCCTAATAGCTAAGGTCTTAACTCTTACTCTGGCCTAATAGCTAAGGTCTTAGACTCGTACTCTGGCCTAATGGTTAAGGTCTTAACTCTTACTCTGGCCTAATAGCTAAGGTCTTAACTCTTACTCTGGCCTAATAGCTAAGGTCTTTGACTTGTACTCTGGCCTAATGGTTAAGGTCTTAACTCTTACTCTGGCCTATAGGATAAGGTCTTAACTCTTACTCTGCCCTACTGGTTAAGGTATTAACTCTTATTCTGGCCTATTAGCTAAGGTCTTAGACTCGTACTCTGGCCTACTGGTTAAGGTCTTAACTCTTACTCTGGCCTAATAGCTAAGGTCTTTACTCTGACTCTGGCCTAATAGCTAAGGTCTTAGACTCGTACTATGGCCTAATGGTTAAGGTCTTAACTCTTACTCTGGCCTAATAGCTAAGGTCTTAACTTTTACTCTGGCCTAATAGCTAAGGTCTTAGACTCTTACTCTGGCCTAATGGTTAAGGTCTTAACTCTTACTCTGGCCTAATAGCTAAGGTCTTAGACTTATACTCTGGCCTAATGGTTAAGGTCTTAACACTTACTCTGGCCGAATAGCTAAGGTCTTAGACTCGTACTCTGGCCTAATAGCTAAGGTCTTAGACTCGTACTCTGGCCTACTGGTTAAGGTCTTAACTCTTACTCTGGCCTAATAGCTAAGGTCATAACTCTTACTCTGGCCTAATAGCTAAGGTCTTAGACTTGTACTATGGCCTAATGGTTAAGGTCTTAACTCTTACTCTGGCCTAAAAGCTAAGGTCTTAGACTCGTACTCTGGCCTAATAGCTAAGGTCTTAGACTCGTACTCTGGCCTAATAGTAAGGTCTTAGACTCGTACTCTGGCCTAATGGTTAAGGTCTTAACTCTTACTCTGGCCTAATAGCTGAGGTTTTAACTGTTACTATGGCATAATAGCTATTTGGCCATAGTACGAGTCTAAGACCTTAGCTAAGGTCTTTGACTCATACTCTGGCCTAAGGGTTAAGGTCTTAACTCTTACTCTGGCCTACTGGTTAAGGTCTTAACTCTTACTCTGGCCTAATAGATAAGGTCTTAGACTCGTACTCTGGCCTACTGGTTAAGGTATTAACTCTTACTCTGGCCTAATAGCGAAGGTCTCAACTCTTACTCTGGCCTAATAGCTAAGGTCTTAGACCCGTACTCTGGCCTAATGGTTAAGGTCTTAACTCTTACTCTGGTCTTATAGCTAAGGTCTTAACTCTTACTCTGGCCTACAGGTTAAGGTCTTAACTCTTACTCTGGCCTAATAGCTAAGGTCTTAGACTCATACTCTGCCCTACTGGTTAAGGTCTTAACTCTTACTCTGGCCTAATAGCTAAGGTCTTAGACTCGTACTCTGGCCTAATGGTTGAGGTCTTAACTCTTACTCTGGCCTAATAGCTAAGGTCTTAGACTCATACTATGGCCTACAGGTTAAGGTCTTAACTCTTACTCTGGCCTACTGGTTAAGGTTTTAACTCTTACTCTGGCCTAATAGCTAAGGTCTTAACTCTTACTCTGGCCTAATAGCTAAGGTCTTAGACTCGTACTCTGGCCTACAGGTTAAGGTCTTAACTCTTACTCTGGCCTACTGGTTAAGGTCTTAACTCTTACTCTGGCCTAATAGCTAAGGTCTTAACTCTTACTCGGGCCTAATAGCTAAGGTCTTTGACTCGTACTCTGGCCTAATGGTTAAGGTCTTAACTCTTACTCTGGCCTAATAGCTAAGGTCTTAACTCTTACTCTGGCCTAATAGCTAAGGTCTTAGACTTGTACTATGGCCTAATGGTTAAGGTCTTAACTCTTACTCTGGCCTACTGGTTAAGGTCTTAACTCTTACTCTGGCCTAATAGCTAAGGTCTTAGACTCGTACTCTGGCGTAATGGTTAAGGTCTTAACACTTACTCTGGCCTACTGGTTAAGGTCATAACTCTCACTCTGGCCTACTGGTTAAGGTCTTAACTCTTACTCTGGCCTAATAGCTAAGGTCTTAGACTCATACTCTGGCCTAATGGTTAAGGTCTTAACTCTTATCCTGGCCTACTGGTTAAGGTATTAACTCTCACTCTGGCCTGCTGGTTAAGGTCTTAACTCTTACTCTGGCCTAATAGCTAAGGTCTTAGACTCGTACTCTGGCCTAATGGTTATGGTCTTAACTAATACTCTGGCCTAATAGCTAACGTCTTAGACTCGTACTCTGGCCTAATGGTTAAGGTCTTAACTCTTACTCTGGCCTAATAGCTAAGGTCTTAGACTCGTACTATCGCCTACAGGTTAATCTCTTAACTCTTACTCTGGCCTAATAGCTAAGGTCTTAACTATTACTCTGGCCTAATAGCTAAGGTCTTAGACTCGTACTCTGGCCTAATGGTTAAGGTCTTAACTCTTACTCTGGCCTAATAGCTAAGGTCTTAACTATTACTCTGGCCTAATAGCTAAGGTCTTAGACTCGTACTCTGGCCTAATGGTTAAGGTCTTAACTCTTACTCTGGCCTAATAGCTAAGGTCTTAACTCTTACTCTGGCCTCATAGCTAAGGTCTTAGACTCGTACTATGGCCTACAGGTTAAGGTCTTAACTCTTACTCTGGCCTACTGGTTTCAGTCTTAACTCTTACTCTGGCCTAATAGCTAAGGTCTTAGACTCGTACTATGGCCTAATGGTTAAGGTCTTAACTCTTACTCTGGCCTAATAGCTAAGGTCTTAACTTTTAGTCTGGCCTAATAGCTAAGGTCCTAGACTCATACTCTGGTCTAATGGCTAAGGTCTTAACTCTTACTCTCGCCTAATAGCTAAGGTCTTAGACTCGTACTATGGCCTACAGGTTAAGGTCTTAACTCTTAGTCTGGCCTAATGGTTAAGGTCTTAACTCTTATTCTGGCCTAATAGCTAAGGTCTTAGACTCGAACTCTGGCCTAATAGCTAAGGTCTTAGACTCGTACTCTGGCCTACTGGTTAAGGTCGTAACTCTTACTCTGGCCTAATAGCTAAGGACTTAAACTCGTACTCTGGCCTAATAGCTAAGGTCTTAGACTTGTACTCTGGCCTACTGGTTAAGGTCTTAACTCTTACTCTGGCCTAATAGCTAAGGTCTTAGACTCGTACTCTGGCCTAATGGTTAAGGTCTTAACTATTACTCTGGCCTAATAGCTAAGGTCTTAGACTCGAACTCTGGCCTAATGGTTAAGGTCTTAACTCTTACTCTGGCCTAATAGCTAAGGTCTTATGCTCGTAATATCGCCTACAGGTTAATCTCTTAACTCTTACTCTGGCCTAATAGCTAAGGTCTTAACTATTACTCTGGCCTAATAGCTAAGGTCTTAGACTCGTACTCTGGCCTAATGGTTAAGGTCTTAACTCTTACTCTGGCCTAATAGCTAAGGTCTTAACTCTTACTCTGGCCTAATAGCTAAGGTCTTAGACTCGTACTATGGCCTACAAGTTAAGGTCTTAACTCTTACTCTGGCCTAATAACTAAGGTCTTAACTTTGACTCTGGCCTAATAGCTAAGGTCTTAGACTCGTACTATGGCCTAATGGCTAAGGTCTTAACTCTTACTCTGGCCTAATAGCTAAGGTCTTAACTCTTACTCTGGCCTAATAGCTAAGGTCTTAGACTCATACTCTGGCCTAATGGTAAGGTCTTAACTCTTACTCTGGCCTAATAGCCAAGGTCTTAACTCTTACTCTGGCCTAATATCTAAGGTCTTAGACTCGTACTCTGGCCTAATGGTTAAGGTCTTAACTCTTACTCTGGCCTAATAGCTAAGGTCTTTGACGCGTACTCTTGCCTAATGGTTAAGGTCTTAACTCTTACTCTGGCCTAATAGCTAAGGTCTTAGACTTGTACTGTGGCCTAATAGCTAAGGTCTTAGACTCGTACTCTGGCCTAATGGTTAAGGTCTTAACTCTTACTCTGGCCTACAGGTTAAGGTCCTAACTCTTACTCTGGCCTACTGGTTAAGGTCTTAACTCTTTCTCTGGCCTAATAGCTAAGGTCTTAGACTCATACTCCGGCCTACTGGTTAAGGTCTTAACTCTTACTCTGGTCTAATAGCTAAGGTCTTAACTCTTACTATGGCCTAATAGCTAAGGCCTTAGACTTGTACTATGGCCTAATGGTTAAGGTCTTATCTCTTACTCTGGCCTAATAGCTAAGGTCTTAACTTTTACTCTGGCCTAATAGCTAAGGTCTTAGACTCGTACTCTGGCCTAATGGTTAAGGTCTTAACTCTTACTCTGGCCTAATAGCTAAGGTCTTAGACTCATACTCTGGCCTAATGGTTAAGGTCTTAACACTTACTCTGGCCTAAGAGCTAAGGTCTTAACTCTTACTCTGGCCTAAGAGCTAAGGTCTTAACTCTTACTCTGGCCTAATAGATAAGGTCTTAGACTCGTACTCTGGCCTAATGGTTAAGGTCTTAACTCTCACTCTGGCCTAATAGTTAAGGTCTTAGACTCATACTCTGGCCTAATAGTAAGGTCTTAGACTCGTACTCTGGCCTACTGGTTAAGGTCTTAACTCTTACTCTGTCCTAATAGCTAAGGTCTTAACCTTTACTCTGGCCTAATAGCTAAGGTCTTAGACTCTTACTCTGGCCTAATGGTTAAGGTCTTAACTCTTACTCTGGCCTAATAGCTAAGGTCTTAGACTCATACTCTGGCCTAATGGTTAAGATCTTAACTCTTACTCTGGCCTACTGGTTAAGGTCTTAACACTTACTCTGGCCGAATAGCTAAGGTCTTAGACTCGTACTCTGGCCTAATAGCTAAGGTCTTAGACTCCTACTCTGGCCTACTGGTTAAGGTCTTAACTCTTACTCTGGCCTAATAGCTAAGGTCATAACTCTTACTCTGGCCTAATAGCTAAGGTCTTAGACTTGTACTATGGCCTAATGGTTAAGGTCTTAACACTTACTCTGGCCTACTGGTTAAGGTCTTAACTCTTACTCTGGCCTAATAGCTAAGGTCTTAGACTCGTACTCTGGCCTAATGGTTAAGGTCTTAACTCTTACTCTGGCCTACTGGTTAAGGTCTTAACTCTTATCCTGGCCTACTGGTTAAGGTCTTAACTCTTACTCTGGCCTGCTGGTTAAGGTCCTAACTCTTACCCTGGCCTAATAGTTAAGGTCTTAACTCTTACTCTGGCCTAATAGCTAAGGTCTTAGACTCGTACTCTGGCCTAATGGTTAAGGTCTTAACTCTTACTCTGGCCTAATAGCTAAGGTCTTAACTCTTACTCTGGCCTAATAGCTAAGGTCTTTGAATCGTACTCTGGCCTAATGGTTAAGGTCTTAACTCTTACACTGGCCTAATAGCTAAGGTCTTAGACTCGTACTCTGGCCTAATAGCTAAGGTCTTAGACTCGTACTCTGGCCTAATGTTTAAGGTCTTAACTCTTACACTGGCCTACAGGTTAAGGTCTTAACTCTTACTCTAGCCTACTGGTTAAGGTCTTAACTCTTACTCTGGCCTAATAGCTAAGGTCTTAGACTCGTACTCCGGCCTACTGGTTAAGGTCTTAACTCTTACTCTGGCCTAATAGCTAAGGTCTTTGACGCGTACTCTTGCCTAATGGTTAAGGTCTTAACTCTTACTCTGGCCTAATAGCTAAGGTCTTAGACTTGTACTGTGGCCTAATAGCTAAGGTCTTAGACTCGTACTCTGGCCTAATGGTTAAGGTCTTAACTCTTACTCTGGCCTACAGGTTAAGGTCCTAACTCTTACTCTGGCCTACTGGTTAAGGTCTTAACTCTTTCTCTGGCCTAATAGCTAAGGTCTTAGACTCATACTCCGGCCTACTGGTTAAGGTCTTAACTCTTACTCTGGTCTAATAGCTAAGGTCTTAACTCTTACTATGGCCTAATAGCTAAGGCCTTAGACTTGTACTATGGCCTAATGGTTAAGGTCTTATCTCTTACTCTGGCCTAATAGCTAAGGTCTTAACTTTTACTCTGGCCTAATAGCTAAGGTCTTAGACTCGTACTCTGGCCTAATGGTTAAGGTCTTAACTCTTACTCTGGCCTAATAGCTAAGGTCTTAGACTCATACTCTGGCCTAATGGTTAAGGTCTTAACACTTACTCTGGCCTAAGAGCTAAGGTCTTAACTCTTACTCTGGCCTAAGAGCTAAGGTCTTAACTCTTACTCTGGCCTAATAGATAAGGTCTTAGACTCGTACTCTGGCCTAATGGTTAAGGTCTTAACTCTCACTCTGGCCTAATAGTTAAGGTCTTAGACTCATACTCTGGCCTAATAGTAAGGTCTTAGACTCGTACTCTGGCCTACTGGTTAAGGTCTTAACTCTTACTCTGTCCTAATAGCTAAGGTCTTAACCTTTACTCTGGCCTAATAGCTAAGGTCTTAGACTCTTACTCTGGCCTAATGGTTAAGGTCTTAACTCTTACTCTGGCCTAATAGCTAAGGTCTTAGACTCATACTCTGGCCTAATGGTTAAGATCTTAACTCTTACTCTGGCCTACTGGTTAAGGTCTTAACACTTACTCTGGCCGAATAGCTAAGGTCTTAGACTCGTACTCTGGCCTAATAGCTAAGGTCTTAGACTCCTACTCTGGCCTACTGGTTAAGGTCTTAACTCTTACTCTGGCCTAATAGCTAAGGTCATAACTCTTACTCTGGCCTAATAGCTAAGGTCTTAGACTTGTACTATGGCCTAATGGTTAAGGTCTTAACACTTACTCTGGCCTACTGGTTAAGGTCTTAACTCTTACTCTGGCCTAATAGCTAAGGTCTTAGACTCGTACTCTGGCCTAATGGTTAAGGTCTTAACTCTTACTCTGGCCTACTGGTTAAGGTCTTAACTCTTATCCTGGCCTACTGGTTAAGGTCTTAACTCTTACTCTGGCCTGCTGGTTAAGGTCCTAACTCTTACCCTGGCCTAATAGTTAAGGTCTTAACTCTTACTCTGGCCTAATAGCTAATGTCTTAGACTCGTACTCTGGCCTAATGGTTAAGGTCTTAACTCTTACTCTGGCCTAATAGCTAAGGTCTTAACTCTTACTCTGGCCTAATAGCTAAGGTCTTTGAATCGTACTCTGGCCTAATGGTTAAGGTCTTAACTCTTACACTGGCCTAATAGCTAAGGTCTTAGACTCGTACTCTGGCCTAATAGCTAAGGTCTTAGACTCGTACTCTGGCCTAATGTTTAAGGTCTTAACTCTTACACTGGCCTACAGGTTAAGGTCTTAACTCTTACTCTAGCCTACTGGTTAAGGTCTTAACTCTTACTCTGGCCTAATAGCTAAGGTCTTAGACTCGTACTCCGGCCAACTGGTTAAGGTCTTAACTCTTACTCTGGCCTAATAGCTAAGGTCTTAACTCTGACTCTGGACTAATAGCTAAGGTCTTAGACTCGTACTATGGCATAATGGTTAAGGTCTTAACTCTTACTCTGGCCTAATAGCTAAGGTCTTAACTTTTACTCTGGCCTAATAGCTAAGGTCTTAGACTCATACTCTGGCCTAATGGTTAAGGTCTTAACTCTTACTCTGGCCTAATAGCTAACGTCTTAGACTCGTACTCTGGCCTAATGGTTAAGGTCTTAACTCTTATTCTGGCCTACTGGTTAAGGTCTTAACACTTACTCATACCTAATAGCTAAGGTCTTAGATTCGTACTCCGGCCTAATAGCTAAGGTCTTAACTCTTACTCTGGCCTAATAGCTAAGGTCTTAGACTCATACTCTGGCCTAATGGTTAAGGTCTTAACTCTTACTCTGGCCTAATAGCTAAGGTCTTAGACTCGTACTCTGGCCTACTGGTTAAGGTCTTAACTCTTACTCTGGCCTAATAGCTAAGGTCTTGACTCTTACTCTGGCCTAATAGCTAAGGTCTTAACTCTTACTCTGGCCTAATGGCTAAGGTCTTAGACTCGTACTCTGGCCTAATATCTAAGGTCTTAGACTCGTACTCTGGCCTACTGGTTAAGGTCTTAACTCTTACTCTGGCCTAATAGCTAAGGTCTTAACTCTTACTATGGCCTAATGGTTAAGGTCTTAACTCTTACTCTGGCCTACTGGTTAAGGTCCTAACTCTTACTCTGGCCTAATAGCTAAGGTCTTAGACTCGTACTCTGGCCTAATGGTTAAGGTCTTAACTTTTACTCTGGCCTACTGGTTAAGGTCTTAACACTTACTCTGGCCTACTGGTTAAGGTCTTAACTCTTACTCTGGCCTAATAGCTAAGGTCTTAGGGTCGTACTCTGGCCTAATGGTTAAGGTCTTAACTCTTACTCTGGCCTACTGTTTAAGGTCTTAACTCTTACTCTGGCCTGCTGGTTAAGGTCTTAACTCTTACTCTGGCCTAATAGCTAAGGTCTTAGACTAATACTATAGCCTACAGGTTAAGGTCTTAACTCTTACTCTGGCCTACTGGTTTAAGTCTTAACTCTTACTCTGGCCTAATAGCTAAGGTCTTAGACTCGTACTATGGCCTAATGGTTAAGGTCTTAACTCTTACTCTGGCCTAATAGCTAAGGTCTTAACTTTTAGTCTGGCCTAATAGCTAAGGTCCTAGACTCATACTCTGGCCTAATGGTTAAGGTCTTAACTCTTACTCTCGCCTAATAGCTAAGGTCTTAGACTCGTACTCTGGCCTAATAGCTAAGGTGTTAGACTCGTACTCTGGCCTAATAGCTAAGGTCTTAGACTCGTACTCTGGCCTACTGGTTAAGGTCGTAACTCTTACTCTGGCCTAATAGCTAAGGTCTTAAACTCGTACTCTGGCCTAATAGCTAAGGTCTTAGACTTGTACTCTGGCCTACTGGTTAAGGTCTTAACTCTTACTCTGGCCTAATAGCTAAGGTCTTCGACACGTACTCTGGCCTAATGGTTAAGGTCTTAACTAATACTCTGGCCTAATAGCTAAGGTCTTAGACTCAGACTCTGGCCTAATGGTTAAGGTCTTAACTCTTACTCTGGCCTAATAGCTAAGGTCTTAGACTCGTAATATCGCCTACAGGTTAATCTCTTAACTCTACTCTGGCCTAATAGCTAAGGTCTTAACTATTACTCTGGCCTAATAGCTAAGGTCTTAGACTCGTACTCTGGCCGAATGGTTAAGGTCTTAACTCTTACTCTGGCCTAATAGCTAAGGTCTTAGAATCGTACTCTGGCCTAAAGGTTAAGTTCTTAACTCTAACTCTGGCCTAATAGCTAAGGTCTTAACTCTTACTCTGGCCTAATAGCTAAGGTCTTAGACTTGTACTCTGGCCTAATGGTTAAGGTCTTAACTCTTACTCTGGCCTAATAGCTAAGGTCTTAACACTTACTCTGGCCTAATAGCTAAGGTCTTTGACGCGTACTCTTGCCTAATGGTTAAGCTCTTAAATCTTACTCTGGCCTACAGGTTAAGGTCCTAACTCTTACTCTGGCCTACTGGTTAAGGTCTTAACTCTTTCTCTGGCCTAATAGCTAAGGTCTTAGACTCGCACTCCGGCCTACTGGTTAAGGTCTTACCTCTTACTCTGGTCTAATAGCTAAGGTCTTAACTCTTACTATGGCCTAATAGCTAAGGTCTTAGACTCGTACTATGGCCTAATGGTTAAGGTCTTAACTCTTACTCTGGCCTAATAGCTAAGGTCTTAAACTCGTACTCTGGCCTAATACCTAAGGTCTTAGACTCGTACTCTGGACTAATGGTTAAGGTCCTTACTCTGACTCTGGCCAACTGGTTAAGGTCTTAACTCTTACTCTGGCCTAATAGCTAAGATCTTAGACTCGTACTATGGCCTAATAGCTAAGGTCTTAACTCTTACTCTGGCCTAATAGCTAAGGTCTTAGACTCGTACTCTGGCCTACTGGTTAAGGTCATAACTCCTTCTCTGGCCTAATGGTTAAGGTCTTAACTCTTACTCTGGCCTAATAGCTAAGGTCTTAGACTCGTACTATGGCCTAATAGCTAAGGTCTTAACTCTTACTCTGGCCTACTGGTTTACGTCTTAACTCTTACTCTGGCCTACTGGTAAGGTCTTAACTCTTACTCTGGCCTAATAGCTAAGGTCTTAACTCTTACTGTGGCCTAATGGTTAAGGTCTTAACTCTTACTCTGGCCTAATGGTTAGGGTCTTAACTCTTACTCTGGCCTAATAGCTAAGGTCTTTGACGCGTACTCTTGCCTAATGGTTAAGGTCTTAACTCTTACTCTGGCCTAATAGCTAAGGTCTTAGACTTGTACTGTGGCCTAATAGCTAAGGTCTTAGACTCGTACTCTGGCCTAATGGTTAAGGTCTTAACTCTTACTCTGGCCTACAGGTTAAGGTCCTAACTCTTACTCTGGCCTACTGGTTAAGGTCTTAACTCTTTCTCTGGCCTAATAGCTAAGGTCTTAGACTCATACTCCGGCCTACTGGTTAAGGTCTTAACTCTTACTCTGGTCTAATAGCTAAGGTCTTAACTCTTACTATGGCCTAATAGCTAAGGCCTTAGACTTGTACTATGGCCTAATGGTTAAGGTCTTATCTCTTACTCTGGCCTAATAGCTAAGGTCTTAACTTTTACTCTGGCCTAATAGCTAAGGTCTTAGACTCGTACTCTGGCCTAATGGTTAAGGTCTTAACTCTTACTCTGGCCTAATAGCTAAGGTCTTAGACTTGTACTCTGGCCTAATGGTTAACGTCTTAACACTTACTCTGGCCTAAGAGCTAAGGTCTTAACTCTTACTCTGGCCTAAGAGCTAAGGTCTTAACTCTTACTCTGGCCTAATAGATAAGGTCTTAGACTCGTACTCTGGCCTAATGGTTAAGGTCTTAACTCTCACTCTGGCCTAATAGTTAAGGTCTTAGACTCATACTCTTGCCTAATAGTAAGGTCTTAGACTCGTACTCTGGCCTACTGGTTAAGGTCTTAACTCTTACTCTGTCCTAATAGCTAAGGTCTTAACCTTTACTCTGGCCTAATAGCTAAGGTCTTAGACTCTTACTCTGGCCTAATGGTTAAGGTCTTAACTCTTACTCTGGCCTAATAGCTAAGGTCTTAGACTCATACTCTGGCCTAATGGTTAAGATCTTAACTCTTACTCTGGCCTACTGGTTAAGGTCTTAACACTTACTCTGGCCGAAAAGCTAAGGTCTTAGACTCGTACTCTGGCCTAATAGCTAAGGTCTTAGACTCCTACTCTGGCCTACTGGTTAAGGTCTTAACTCTTACTCTGGCCTAATAGCTAAGGTCATAACTCTTACTCTGGCCTAATAGCTAAGGTCTTAGACTTGTACTATGGCCTAATGGTTAAGGTCTTAACACTTACTCTGGCCTACTGGTTAAGGTCTTAACTCTTACTCTGGCCTAATAGCTAAGGTCTTAGACTCGTACTCTGGCCTAATGGTTAAGGTCTTAACTCTTACTCTGGCATACTGGTTAAGGTCTTAACTCTTATCCTGGCCTACTGGTTAAGGTCTTAACTCTTACTCTGGCCTGCTGGTTAAGGTCCTAACTCTTACCCTGGCCTAATAGTTAAGGTCTTAACTCTTACTCTGGCCTAATAGCTAAGGTCTTAGACTCGTACTCTGGCCTAATGGTTAAGGTCTTAACTCTTACTCTGGCCTAATAGCTAAGGTCTTAACTCTTACTCTGGCCTAATAGCTAAGGTCTTTGAATCGTACTCTGGCCTAATGGTTAAGGTCTTAACTCTTACACTGGCCTAATAGCTAAGGTCTTAGACTCGTACTCTGGCCTAATAGCTAAGGTCTTAGACTCGTACTCTGGCCTAATGTTTAAGGTCTTAACTCTTACACTGGCCTACAGGTTAAGGTCTTAACTCTTACTCTAGCCTACTGGTTAAGGTCGTAACTCTTACTCTGGCCTAATAGCTAAGGTCTTAGACTCGTACTCCGGCCTACTGGTTAAGGTCTTAACTCTTACTCTGGCCTAATAGCTAAGGTCTTAACTCTGACTCTGGACTAATAGCTAAGGTCTTAGACTCGTACTATGGCATAATGGTTAAGGTCTTAACTCTTACTCTGGCCTAATAGCTAAGGTCTTAACTTTTACTCTGGCCTAATAGCTAAGGTCTTAGACTCATACTCTGGCCTAATGGTTAAGGTCTTAACTCTTACTCTGGCCTAATAGCTAACGTCTTAGACTCATACTCTGGCCTAATGGTTAAGGTCTTAACTCCTATTCTGGCCTACTGGTTAAGGTCTTAACACTTACTCATACCTAATAGCTAAGGTCTTAGATTCGTACTCCGGCCTAATAGCTAAGGTCTTAACTCTTACTCTGGCCTAATAGCTAAGGTCTTAGACTCATACTCTGGCCTAATGGTTAAGGTCTTAACTCTTACTCTGGCCTAATAGCTAAGGTCTTAGACTCGTACTCTGGCCTACTGGTTAAGGTCTTAACTCTTACTCTGGCCTAATAGCTAAGGTCTTGACTCTTACTCTGGCCTAATAGCTAAGGTCTTAACTCTTATTCTGGTCTAATGGCTAAGGTCTTAGACTCGTACTCTGGCCTAATATCTAAGGTCTTAGACTCGTACTCTGGCCTACTGGTTAAGGTCTTAACTCTTACTCTGGCCTAATAGCTAAGGTCTTAACTCTTACTATGGCCTAATGGTTAAGGTCTTAACTCTTACTCTGGCCTACTGGTTAAGGTCCTAACTCTTACTCTGGCCTAATAGCTAAGGTCTTAGACTCGTACTCTGGCCTAATGGTTAAGGTCTTAACTTTTACTCTGGCCTACTGGTTAAGGTCTTAACACTTACTCTGGCCTACTGGTTAAGGTCTTAACTCTTACTCTGGCCTAATAGCTAAGGTCTTAGGGTCGTACTCTGGCCTAATGGTTAAGGTCTTAACTCTTACTCTGGCCTACTGTTTAAGGTCTTAACTCTTACTCTGGCCTGCTGGTTAAGGTCTTAACTCTTACTCTGGCCTAATAGCTAAGGTCTTAGACTAATACTATAGCCTACAGGTTAAGGTCTTATCTCTTACTCTGGCCTACTGGTTTAAGTCTTAACTCTTACTCTGGCCTAATAGCTAAGGTCTTAGACTCGTACTATGGCCTAATGGTTAAGGTCTTAACTCTTACTCTGGCCTAATAGCTAAGGTCTTAACTTTTAGTCTGGCCTAATAGCTAAGGTCCTAGACTCATACTCTGGCCTAATGGTTAAGGTCTTAACTCTTACTCTCGCCTAATAGCTAAGGTCTTAGACTCGTACTCTGGCCTAATAGCTAAGGTGTTAGACTCGTACTCTGGCCTAATAGCTAAGGTCTTAGACTCGTACTCTGGCCTACTGGTTAAGGTCGTGACTCTTACTCTGGCCTAATAGCTAAGGTCTTAAACTCGTACTCTGGCCTAATAGCTAAGGTCTTAGACTTGTACTCTGGCCTACTGGTTAAGGTCTTAACTCTTACTCTGGCCTAATAGCTAAGGTCTTCGACAAGTACTCTGGCCTAATGGTTAAGGTCTTAACTAATACTCTGGCCTAATAGCTAAGGTATTAGACTCAGACTCTGGCCTAATGGTTAAGGTCTTAACTCTTACTCTGGCCTAATAGCTAAGGTCTTAGACTCGTAATATCGCCTACAGGTTAATCTCTTAACTCTACTCTGGCCTAATAGCTAAGGTCTTAACTATTACTCTGGCCTAATAGCTAAGGTCTTAGACTCGTACTCTGGCCGAATGGTTAAGGTCTTAACTCTTACTCTGGCCTAATAGCTAAGGTCTTAGAATCGTACTCTGGCCTAAAGGTTAAGGTCTTAACTCTAACTCTGGCCTAATAGCTAAGGTCTTAACTCTTACTCTGGCCTAATAGCTAAGGTCTTAGACTTGTACTCTGGCCTAATGGTTAAGGTCTTAACTCTTACTCTGGCCTAATAGCTAAGGTCTTAACACTTACTCTGGCCTAATAGCTAAGGTCTTTGACGCGTACTCTTGCCTAATGGTTAAGCTCTTAACTCTTACTCTGGCCTAATAGCTAAGGTCTTAGACTTGTACTCTGGCCTAATAGCTAAGGTCTTAGACTCGTACTCTGGCCTAATAGTTAAGGTCTTAAATCTTACTCTGGCCTACAGGTTAAGGTCCTAACTCTTACTCTGGCCTACTGGTTAAGGTCTTAACTCTTTCTCTGGCCTAATAGCTAAGGTCTTAGACTCGTACTCCGGCCTACTGGTTAAGGTCTTAACTCTTACTCTGGTCTAATAGCTAAGGTCTTAACTCTTACAATGGCCTAATAGCTAAGGTCTTAGACTCGTACTATGGCCTAATGGTTAAGGTCTTATCTCTTACTCTGGCCTAATATCTAAGGTCTTAACTTTTACTCTGGCCTAATAGCTAAGGTCTTAGACTCGTACTCTGGCCTAATGGTTAAGGTCTTAACTCTTACTCTGGCCTAATAGCTAAGGTCTTAGACTCGTACTCTGGCCTAATGGTTAAGGTCTTAACACTTACTCTGGCCTAAGAGCTAAGGTCTTAACTCTTACTCTGGCCTAAGAGCTAAGGTCTTAACTCTTACTCTGGCCTAATAGCTAAGGTCTTAGACTCATACTCTGGCCTAATGTTTAAGGTCTTAACTCTTACTCTGGCCTAATAGCTAAGGTCTTAGACTCATACTCTGGCCTAATAGTAAGGTCTTAGACTCGTACTCTGGCCTACTGGTTAAGGTCTTAACTCTTACTCTGGCCTAATAGCTAAGTTCTTAACTCTTACTCTGGCCTAATAGCTAAGGTCTTAGACTCGTCCTATGGCCTAATGGTTAAGGTCTTAAATCTTACTCTGGCCTACCGGTTAAGGTCTTAACTCTTACTCTGGCCTAATAGCTAAGGTCTTAGGCTCGTACTCTGGCCTAATGGTTAAGGTCTTAACTCTTACTCTGGCCTAAGAGTTAAGGTCTTAGACTCGTAATATCGCCTACAGGTTAATCTCTTAACTCTTACTCTGGCCTAATAGCTAAGGTCTTAACTATTACTCGGGCCTAATAGCTAAGGTCTTAGACTCGTACTCTGGCCTAATGGTTAAGGTCTTAACTCTTACTCTGGCCTAATAGCTAAGGTCTTAACTCTTACTCTGGCCTAATAGCTAAGGTCTTAGACTCGTACTATGGCCTACAAGTTAAGGTCTTAACTCTTACTCTGGCCTAATAGCTAAGGTCTTAACTTTTACTCTAGCCTAATAGCTAAGGTCTTAGACTCGTACTATGGCCTAATGGCTAAGGTCTTAACTCTTACTCTGGCCTAATAGCTAAGGTCTTAACTCTTACTCTGGCCTAATAGCTAAGGTCTTAGACTCATACTCTGGCCTAATGGTTAAGGTCTTAACTCTTACTCTGGCCTAATAGCTAAGGTCTTAGACTCGTGCTATGGCCTAATGGTTAAGGTCTTAACTCTTACTCTGCCCTACTGGTTAAGGTCTTAACTCTTACTCTGGCCTAATAGCTAAGGTCTTAGACTCGTACTCTGGCCTAATGGTTAAGGTCTTAACTCTTACTCTGGCCTAATAGCTAAGGTCTAAGAATCGTACTCTGGCCTAAAGGTTAAGGTCTTAACTCTTACTCTGGCCTAATAGCTAAGGTCTTAACTCTTACTCTGGCCTAATAGCTAAGGTCTTAGACTCGTACTCTGGCCTAATGGTTAAGGTCTTAACTCTTACTCTGGCCTAATAGCTAAGGTCTTAACACTTACTCTGGCCTAATAGCTAAGGTCTTTGACGCGTACTCTTGCCTAATGGTTAAGGTCTTAACTCTTACTCTGGCCTAATAGCTAAGGTCTTAGACTTGTACTCTGGCCTAATAGCTAAGGTCTTAGACTCGTACTCTGGCCTAATGGTTAAGGTCTTAACTCTTACTCTGGCCTACAGGTTAAGGTCCTAACTCTTACTCTGGCCTACTGGTTAAGGTCTTAACTCTTTCTATGGCCTAATAGCTAAGGTCTTAGACTCGTACTCCGGCCTACTGGTTAAGGTCTTAACTCTTACTCTGGTCCAATAGCTAAGGTCTTAACTCTTACTATGGCCTAATAGCTAAGGTCTTAGACTCGTACTATGGCCTAATGGTTAAGGTCTTATCTCTTAATCTGGCCTAATAGCTAAGGTCTTAACTTTTTCTCTGGCCTAATAGCTAAGGTCTTAGACTCGTACTGTGGCCTAATGGTTAAGGTCTTAACTCTTACTCTGGCCTAATAGCTAAGGTCTTAGACTCGTACTCTGGCCTAATGGTTAAGGTCTTAACACTTACTCTGGCCTAAGAGCTAAGGTCTTAACTCTTACTCTGGCCTAAGAGCTAAGGTCTTAACTCTTACTCTGGCCTAATAGCTAAGGTCTTAGACTCGTACTCTGGCCTAATGGTTAAGGTCTTAACTCTTACTCTGGCCTAATAGCTAAGGTCTTAGACTCATACTCTGGACTAATAGTAAGGTCTTAGACTCGTACTCTGGCCTACTGGTTAAGGTCTTAACTCTTACTCTGGCCTAATAGCTAAGGTCTTAACTCTTACTCTGGCCTAATAGCTAAGGTCTTAGACTCGTAATGAGGAAATATGAATTTTATGATCAGTTATGTCCCCTATCTTAGACCCCAACGGCTCCATGTACATGCTACAAGTACATGTATGTTCCCTCCAGTTCCAGCTATGAAGACGCAAATACATGTGCGTCCACCGTCAACATGTCCTCTTTCAGATTGAAGGACTGGGTTATACTTAAGACCCAGCGGTGCCAGGGAACAACACCTGAAACCTTCGTGGGTTACCTGTTCTGGCGTACTAAACACAGAGACACGGGACACTTCCAGCGACGTCAGAGATCAGCGTTTATTTACTGCAGGGATACAGAGGTCACAAGAAGTACACAACGTGTAGGTTCTCGGAGACTGCTTCAATTTCGTAGAAGTGGGTCGGTCCTTTTATACAAGTTTTTGCCATACCACAGTATGGCGAACAAAGGTTACAACTCAGTTCCCACAATAAACTTCAAAGGGTTGCGTTCATGTTTCAGGATGCCGGAACATAATTACAACAGTCTTGCCGGTTCCCAACTGTAAAAACATATTTCCTCCGCAATAAACACATTTCATCCCAACCGTAAACACATTAAGAGGAAGGACGAAAAACAGATGCAAGGAAAGGACAAGGATGCACAACAGGTTAGAAAGAGTGTTAGGGGCAATAAAGAAACTTGATAGAAGGGTCAAAGACCTCGTGTCTAATGTATGCGTGGCTGAAACAATAGACTGGCGCGGCAAGATGAGCCTTGAGCAGGGCCATCTGCCTCAGTCGTGTCATTTCCCTCATCGTAAAAGTCACCTCAAAGGAACACGTGTCCCTCGTACAAGCTTGAGAGTCCCAGGGTCACGAAGCGGACAAAAGCCCGTTCGCTGACTACCTGAGGGCAAGAAACAAAATGGATGCTGTATCTAAAATGGAACCCAAGGGTTCGGATGAACAAACCCAAAAATGAGACGAACCATACGTGGCTGCATAGCGAAACTTCGTACACCCACTATACTCGTCATTTGCGGTTCGTAGATACCAAACTCATCCATATTCGTCACTACTCAAAAGTGCCGTCCCGTCTCACACGGAACCTCAGACGCTCCTTTTGCCCTCATGTAGGCAAGCACTAGTCAAGATCGGGATCTATGTCAATATTCATCAGATCGTTCAGCTGCTGCTGGAACATCATTCTATTCATCAATGTCTCCTTGGTAACAGATGGCCGCCTTATACACGTCGTAGCACATAGGCCACATAGGGCAGGACCACACTGTACACAAAGACAACACGTGAACAGAAACGCTACAACAGCCCCTACGATCATTAGAATCTCCCAACCCCAGGTTGACATCAGGCCCCAAAACCATCCTAGGAGCGTCCAATTGCCTTCGTCCACGTGTATGGACTCGGAAATCTTGTGCAACTTCGAGATGGCTTGGTATACAGTTGGAGCATTATCGGGAATAAAAATGCAACAACTCGAATGGATGATTTTACACACACCCCCTCTATCTGCAAGAACAACGTCTAGAACCATACGGTTCTGCAACGTCATGAGTCTATCCGCCTGTAGTTCAGCTGTTAGATTACCAAGGGCATTTGCAGTAATGTTAGCAGTCGACTCAACCACACGGGTCAACTGTCTTAGGTTCCTACTATTAACCATAGGTCCCCAAAACGGCAAGAAACCCTTAAAGAAGTCTCCTGCTTCTTGACCAGCAGTATCCTCTTTGCTAATAACGCCTCTCACAACTCTGGTTTTGTGGTAGTCTGAAGCAACTGTGAAAGTTGGAGGTAAAAGATTCGCAATATAACAGGTACCCGAAAAGTCGCGGGGTAACCATGTATATGCGCGTTCGTAACATACAAAATAGGTGCCCTTAGCAGTCAGAAAAACAGGGGAGGAGAGCATCGGTAGAACATACGTATCAGTGCAAGCACTGTTCCCAAGTTGTGCTCTCGGATTTCGACCCAACCCTTTCAAGCAGAAATTACCAAGGTGCGGTACAATCCATATCGGGGACGAGCTCTTAAGCTGTCTATTACCCACAGACGTACTATACTCAACCTCGCTCAGATCCTTATAGGCCTGCACTTCTTCATCCGGAATAAGTGATGCATCGAAAACATCTCTATCCAGATCCGCTATTGCTATAGCCAAAGGCTTGTGGTACGGCCCAGGACCAAAATTGGCAGATCGTGGCTCTCGACTGGGGTAGGAATCTAGTGCACTACGGAACATAGTTTGGAATGCTCGAGCTGAACCCTGGGAGCTGTAAGGAAGGACCAAGTACGGAATACCCCTATCCATGGTGTGTGGCATTAACCCACATACCCAACAATTGGTAGTATTCACCACCAACTGATGCTGATGTAGGAGTTGAACAAAGGAATTATTCATAAATTCCGCACGTCTAACCTGCTCATGTTGAGGCAAAGGATGAAAGGAATGTGGGGAGACAGTGGTGAGGGAACTTAAGTTAGGAGAAAGAGTAGGTGAAACAGAAGGCAAAAACAACTGTACTCCAAAATACACTCCACCCACCAATAACATAGATACGGTTAGGAACAGTAGAAACACCTGAAACAAAAAACATTTTGTTCGTACAACCCTCCATAGCTCTAATCTCTGTGCTAACACCCTTTCTTCTTCCACCAGCTTAGAGAATGCCATCCTCTACAAACCGTCCGTGACGTACTTGACGCACTTCGTTCTGAGTAGCGATTATCAATCCCCAGGAGTTCCCAGGAATCGACAAAAGTAACCGACCTAACGTCAGAAACCTGCTAAGCAGAAAGGAGTACCCGCACGGCCCTACGGTAACCCGGATGGAGAGGTTTCCTCGAAACGTTCAGTTTTACTACAAATCCCTTAGCAGTGGAAAAGCACATGAAAACTCAAAAAGAAAGGATGTAATTGTTCATAGTATTCGTAACGTCAAAAAAACAATTATACTACTAATTTTTATTAGTCCTTGAACGAAGAAAGTATCGACTTCTTCCAGGTCGAGTTTGCTCTACAAACAATTGTTCAGCTGGCGCAACAGTGTTCGATGAAGTGGACAACGAGTCAGACCTTGGGTTCTCTGCTACTAATGACTCCACATGTGAGTTTGGCAGTGACGAATCCTCCTCCGCGAGTTGAGCGTCACTAAACGGCACAAAGTGCAAAGGAGTCTCAGTTTCTGTGGCCGAAATCCCAGTCCTCACCCAACCGTCAGTTGGTAAGGGGATCGGTACCTTCTTTGTGTGGCTGGCATGGACCCAGTGTTTCCGGCCCTCCAGTCGAACCGCTGTCCTCGTCGTCAACAAAACTTGATAGGGTCCGACGAATCTTGGCTCCAAGTTATGCTTCCGACCGAAATTTCGGGTAACAACCCAGTCCCCTGGCCGGAGCTGGTGTCCAGGACCCTCTGTCTGCGCCGGTAGAGCTTCAAGGACCTGTTGATGGATTAACCGCAGTTTAGTGGTCAAATCATGCAGATAATCAATCAACATTGGATACTCAAGACTATCAAAAGCCCTCGGCCTCGGGACACCCCAAATATTTGCAGGGCGACCGAACACAATCTCATATGGGCTAAGCCCTACTCGAGAGTGTACAGTCGCTCTGGTTGATAGGAGAGCCAGAGGCAAGGCATCAGGCCATGCCAGACCAGTCGTAGCTTGGATCTTAGCGAGTTTCAGCTTCAGGGTACCATTGTACCCTTCAACCAAACCCGCTGCCTGAGGATGGTTAGCACTGTGGAATTTCTGTCGAATTCCAAGGCCCTTACACACACTCCGCATCACACTTCCCACAAACTCACTTCCATTATCCGACCACACAATTCGTGGCATTCCGTACCTAGGAAAGTACTCCTTCAGCAGGATTTTTGCTGTGGACAGGGCAGTATTATCCTTAAGAGGATAAGCCTCAATCCATCTGGAGAACGCGCAAACCACAACCAAAACATACTTCAGGTTATTGCATCTCTCCATATGGATAAAGTCCAACTGGATAACCTCAAAGGGACAAGCAGGAGGAGCAAAATGACCAGGCGGAGTGGGGGTGCCCCTTCCGGGATTGTGCATCAAACACACCATACAATTCTTAACCACTCTCTCAGCACATTTAGCAATACCATCATTCCTCCATACAGGAGACAAGAACTTACATATTCCTTTCGCACTAATATGTGACAACCCATGAGCCATCGTCACAACAGCTAATACATACGCATCTGGTAACATCCACCTCTGACATTCCGTCAGGTCAACCCAACATCCATGCGTATCCAATCTTGCTGTGTTTTCTTTCCACTTGGTCTTTTCAGCTTCAGTGGCCTCGTTCTGAATTGCTTTCACACTCTCAACAGTATTCTCACACATACCAGTCTCCATCGGCCACCTTGCTGAACTCGTGACATACATTCGAGTCGCAAGATTCTTAGCCGTTTCCTTAGCAATCTCATCCGCAAACGCATTACCACGGCCAACATCATCCGTCACTTTCCGGTGTGCACTACATTTCACGATCGCCACTTGTTTAGGCAATGTAAGTGCATCCAAAAGATCATTCACAAGCTGCCCATGTTGGATCTTTGTACCATGCGATGTCATGAATCCTCTTTCTCTCCACAATCTTCCAAAATTATGCGCAACACCGAATGCGTACTGACTGTCAGTAAACACATTCACTCGCTTTCCCTTCGACAAAACACACGCTCTTGTTAATGCAATTAATTCTGCCGCTTGTGCTGAATTCTGGTTCAATCTCGCAGTTTCCACAACCGTGCTCAACGTCACTACAGCATACGCAGTCGTCACATCACCATTCGACAATTTGAAACACGAGCCATCCACATACAGGGTACCATCGGGATCCGCCAAAGGAGTGTTTTTCAGGTCCACACGACCTTTTGTTTCTTCCTCAGTCCGTAAATAACAATCATGTGGCAGTACATCATCTGATTCCATATTAATCGGCAACAATGTCGCCGGATTCAGTACATTACAACGTTTGATCTGTATATGACTTGCCAAAAGGGTCAGCTCGTACCCAGACAACCTTGCACTCGTCAGATGTTGAGTCTTTGTCCGATTCAAGAGCGTATCAACTGCATGCGGAACCATCACTATGAGCATATTATCCATGACCAGACCTGCGGATTGTCGAATAGACGCCGCCGCTGCCGCTGTCGCCCTCAAGCAACTCGGCAACGCTCTAGCTACCGGGTCTAAGGTGGAGGAAAAATATGCACACGGACGCTGTTTATCACCAAATTGTTGCGTCAAAACACTCAGCGCACAACCGTCCCTCTCATGGACGTATAATGTGAAAGGCTTACTGTAATCAGGAGTACCTAACACAGGAGCCGAACACAGTGCATCACGCAGTTCAGAAAAACTTTTCTGACATTCCTCCGTCCAAGGCAAAGGAGTTGAAACGTCCTTGCACGTGAGAGCTACCAATGGCTTCGCTAACAGTGAAAAGTTCGGGATCCACTGTCTGCAGTATGACATGATACCTAGAAAGGCACGCACATCTCTCTGAGTTGTTGGCACAGGCATTCGAACAATTGCTGCAATTCTTTCAGGGGTCAACCTTCTTCCCGCCTTTGACAATAAGTGACCTAGATAGGTTACTTCTTGACAACAATATTGTAGTTTGGAAGGTGATACCTTATGATGTAAGTCACAAAGATGCTGTAACAGTGACCCTGTAGCGGTTCTACAAAGCTGTTCAGTGTCAGCAGCTACCAACAGATCATCAACGTACTGAATCAAGGCCGCACCAGCCGGTAACACAAACGCATCAAGTTGACTCTTAAGAGCTTGACTGTAGATCGATGGACTCTCACAGTAGCCCTGAGGTGCGCGTTTGAACCTGAAGCTGCAACCACCCAATGAGAAACCGAACAAGTCTCTGCTTTCCTCAGCGATCGGAATGCTAAAGAACGCATTCTTCAAATCGATTACCGAGAACCATGATGCAGTGGCTGGAATCAAAGTCAGTAAAGCAGTAATGTCTGGTACCACAGGAAACTGTGGGACAACAATTTTATTCACCTCCCGCAGGTCGATAACTAGACGATACACGGGAGGCTTGGAGGGATCCGTTCGTTTCAGAATAGGCAACACGGGACTATTGCACACATTACCCCGTGTCTCCTCAATAACATCTTTACCGATCAAATCGTAAATGATCGCTAATAGTGCCCGTTCACCATCAAGGGAAATACGATACTGGGGTATGCGCGGCAGGCGCGCACCAACTTTCAATTGAACAACATAAGGTGGGATATCCAGCAGGCCCACGTCGTTGGGACCTGTCGCCCACAAGGAGTCCGGAAGAGATCTCAATTCCGATGGGAGCTTTTCGACCGATAAATACATAGGGGAAATCACGCTCTTACCCAACGTAAGCTCCACACCCGCAGGAGAACAGTACAAAGTCGCATGCAACCTTTTCAACAAATCTAAGCCCAAAAGATTCTCACCACAACCAGTAGTCAAAATCAAAGGAGCCTTTAGCTCATGAGACCCAATCGTAAGGGGCAAAGGGCTAGAAACTGGATTGCTAACGGGGGCGCCAGAAAATCCAACGGAAACATTCGTTAAGCCAGACAAAGGCGCGCCAGGGAGTTTCGAATGCATGATGGAACTTTTTGCTGCACCAGTGTCCAACAGAAAAGGCTCAACGACGCCCAAAGTGGCTACTGCAACATAAGGCCCTCTCTGATCAACCGGAACTGATACTTCTCCCTTCCTTTGTCTATGGCTGTCCTAGTAGATATCATCCGTATCAACATCACACCCAACATAACAGTCATCCACATGATACTGTGCAGACCGAACGGACGACGGGTCGCGCCTATCGAAACAATTTTGCGAGTCCGCAGACGTTGCAAAGCGTTCAGCCTGATTCTGAGTAACTCCACGACCTCTACCACGGGAAGCCTGTTGAGGGCCACTACGTCCTCCTCGAGCCGACACACCATTGTTCCTATCACGGAGAACCGGACAATCAAACTTCAGATGGCCCTCCCCACGACAATATGCGCATTGATTATATCCCAACACAAAGCGAGGTGCGGGAGGGACATTTCGCGTCTGTGATCTGGAGAACTGTGATTGGGATCGATTTAGCTGCTGGGTATCACTGAAATTCGAACGCGGGGGATAGGCTTGCTGTAATAAGACCTTGGTTTTAAGATCCTTCGTTTTCTTATCTGCACGCTCACTTTCCTCCTTTTCTCTATTTTCGTAATATTGGGCCGTAGCCAATATTTGAGCGGTGGTAGAAACAGCCCACGAACTCTCAGAATTCTTCAACTTGTTGCTAAGCTCGGGCAACAAGTTCGATACAAACTTATCAACGAACAGCCGCTGACCACCCTCGGAACCCATGTCCTGACCACTATGATCAACAAACGCTTCCTCAAATCTCGTAAAGAAATCAGAAACGCTTTCATCCCTCTTTTGCTTTCAGGCTGATAACTTGTCCCAATTGACGCGCATTGCTGGCATAAGCGTTTTCATGAGAGTAATTATCCTCTGAGGCAAAGCCACAATAAGCTGTTCAGGCTTAGCCCCACCGACCTGCTGGGCGTCTGCCGCCGTAAGGGCAGCCCAGTCACCGCCTAACTCGGCTACATGATTCTCGTGACGAATTTTCGCCCAAATCGGCTGAGGCACCACATTGCCAAACAACATGTCGATATCCGCAAGATTCATTACAGTAGCATCCACCAACTGGGACAGCTCCTTATAGTAACCTGCAGGATTCTTTCGGGGATCAGGCAAAGATTGCTTCACTTGCAAAACTTCCGATCGTTTCCAAGGGAGGTGTATCCACACTCGCTGGAAACGGCCTGGGACAACAGGGACAGCAGTAGGATCACCTGGCATCCACACTGGGGGAACTTTTCGCATAGGATATTGACCAGGTTGTGCCATCCATTCTGCAGTCTCGTCCTTAAACAACGCACGAGGTTGCACTGTACATCGAAAGGATAACAAGCGTTCTAGAGCCTCTCGAACCTTATCACCTACGATTACACCCGTGGCAAACCGAAGCTGTAGCTCGGAAACCTCAGGTGGCATATTATCAGCCATATCATCGTCCCACTCCTCTTTCAACGATTTACACAATTCCTCAAACACAAATCGTTGCGTGGGCACATTAAACTGAGAAAACGTTTCAAACACTATACGTGAGGTGTATTTAACAGGGTTACGAATCCATCTACGTGCCGTTTTCACCAACGATTTACGTTCCCTACCATCAGGAAGCTGACTGCGTCTTTGAGCGACATCTGAAAGAGTCGAGCCAAGTATCGGCCCAAAAAGCGGAGAATAAAGAGAAGCAACAGCAGTCAGGAGACGGCTACGAACAGAAGGAGAAGAGGAAGAAGAGCAGACGCAGCAACAATAGGGGTGGAAACAGTAGAAGTAGACGCGGCCGCAGGAGTAGCGGGAACAACAGGCACTTGGAATGGCGCAGTAGGGAGAGAATGCGGAACGAGAGGATGCACGATCTGTGGCACAAGGGGATTTGGGAGAGCGGGAGGAACGGCGGGCTGACCAGCAGCCGCCACAACAGCAGGTTGAGGAAGGGGTGGATGTACGGGACCCATAACATCGGAAGCATAGGGAGGTGGCGATTTCATCAGATAAGACAAGAGTGAATCCTCCACCGCTTCTTCTCCTACTTTGTCGATATTAGAAGGTAGCACCGGATAACACTTATCCATTGCCATATGGTGAAGCCGAGCACTAACTTCCTGCTCTTTCTCATCTTTGTCTAACTGATACTGTTCTGCATTTCGCATCACCGTAATAACACCTTCTCTTTTATTTTTCTTACTCTGTTTGATTTCTTTCTGCTTGGCCTCTTTCCGCCATAACCGGAAGGAATCAAACATGGCCGGCCGAGCTTTCTTTTTAAACAATTTAGCTTCCAAATTGTCTAGAACGGCAGCCTCGAAACTACCATGAGATGGCCAACTAAGGACGCCATCATTTTTAGTGTAGCGGACCCAATATTCATTATATATGATAGGACCCACGCCATGACGACTATAGAGCTCGTAAATCGGAGTTCCAACCGGAGGTATCGGACATGAATCCTCCAGCCGGGAATCCATGCTGCAACATTTGAGAAACCCAAACAAAGTACTACGGCCAGGCATCGCGCACACTAGTCGAGTATACAAACTTCAAGGGCTATCGAATTACGATGTCCTCGCAAAAATGCAAGACCCTCGGTTTTTGGCAATTGCAATCGTCAAATAAAACCCAACAACTAAGAACCACGAATGCTATGGAACCATGCAAACAACAAAGCAATACTGGGAGCGACCCACAAATACTTAACTGAGAGAACAATGGCGTCACCAGGAAGGCCCGTCGATCGTCTCGCCGTACAAAGGACTACGCCAGGCGCCAAAACAGGTCGACAGTCAGGGCATCGGTCCGTTGCAGCCGTCAGGAGGCGGGGATCTTCGCGGGAAAAGACGTCGGGCCACTTATTTCGACAACTGGATCGATGAAGCGGGGTGCACCTTCCCTCGGAGATTTCACACGAAGTTCCTCACGATCGTCGGGCTTTGGACCGGTACCGTTGATGTCGCCCCACGTTGGGCGCCAACTGAAGGACTGGGCTATACTTAAGACCCAGCGGTGCCAGGGAACAACACCTGAAACCTTCGTGGGTTACCTGTTCTGGCGTACTAAACACAGAGACACGGGACACTTCCAGCGACGTCAGAGATCAGCGTTTATTTACTGCAGGGATACAGAGGTCACAAGAAGTACACAACGTGTAGGTTCTCGGAGACTGCTTCAATTTCGTAGAAGTGGGTCGGTCCTTTTATACAAGTTTTTGCCATACCACAGTATGGCGAACAAAGGTTACAACTCAGTTCCCACAATAAACTTCAAAGGGTTGCGTTCATGTTTCAGGATGCCGGAACATAATTACAACAGTCTTGCCGGTTCCCAACTGTAAAAACATATTTCCTCCGCAATAAACACATTTCATCCCAACCGTAAACACATTAAGAGGAAGGACGAAAAACAGATGCAAGGAAAGGACAAGGATGCACAACAGGTTAGAAAGAGTGTTAGGGGCAATAAAGAAACTTGATAGAAGGGTCAAAGACCTCGTGTCTAATGTATGCGTGGCTGAAACAATAGACTGGCGCGGCAAGATGAGCCTTGAGCAGGGCCATCTGCCTCAGTCGTGTCATTTCCCTCATCGTAAAAGTCACCTCAAAGGAACACGTGTCCCTCGTACAAGCTTGAGAGTCCCAGGGTCACGAAGCGGACAAAAGCCCGTTCGCTGACTACCTGAGGGCAAGAAACAAAATAGATGCTGTATCTAAAATGGAACCCAAGGGTTCGGATGAACAAACCCAAAAATGAGACGAACCATACGTGGCTGCATAGCGAAACTTCGTACACCCACTATACTCGTCATTTGCGGTTCGTAGATACCAAACTCATCCATATTCGTCACTACTCAAAAGTGCCGTCCCGTCTCACACGGAACCTCAAGATTCGCCATGAATGGGTCTGATATTCCGTTTCTAAGTATGAAAGGCCACCGACTTTATGTGGTTCACTTTCCACGTTTTACAGTTCAGGCAAGTAGGCCCTGAATTCTGCCATCAAGCCTTTTCCTGCCTTCTGCCTCTGAAAGCTCCAGTCTGAGCTTGCATCTGTATCCATGAACTTTGTCCTACTCCCTGCGCGGCTAACGGTGCCTGACACGGCCTGTTGCCTGCCAAAAACTGTATTCAGCCTTCAAGTTATCTGCTCCGCTCCTCGTCCAATGCATTCCTGTCTAGCAGTTTAGGTAAACATCCTTCCAGCTACCGAGCAAAGGGCCCGGCTTCACTGTCTTCATACAAGTAATTCATAGCCCCGCTACCATGCCCCCTCGCATCTCATGTAGACACTTAGACGCTTGTACACGCACTAACAGTCAGTATAGAATAGATTCCGTCCGAGAGACCTTTCCTTCTGGATAATACAGTTCCTTAAACATAAGATATTAGATATGATTTGGGATTAGGTTGACCTAACCCCCCAGACTTCTGTCTCCACATGTAGAGCTAAATGTCAATTCCCCTGCACCCTCTAGTTGCACGTCAATCACACGTCATTCACACGTCATGCGGCTGCGCGCGCATCTCTGCCAAGTATTTCTGCTGACATTGCAGGATTCTCCTATGGATCCGCCCACTTGTGACATCACTTTTAATGACGTTTCTAATATACGCCTATTGTCACGCCTTTCTTCATTACGTATGTGTATGCTTATCTGTATTATCAGCTGTTACGCCTCCTGCATCTGTCTCAATGTACTGTTTTTCTTATATATGTCGTTACTTGTCAATAATGTATCGCCTATCCCTTCCTGAACCTTCGTGGTGATGGAATAAGATGCCTATGATTCGAATCATAATTCCTTGTAAGGAATAAAGCCTTTCAGAACCTCTAATACCACGGATTCTGCCTCTTATTTTTACTGAGTTATTCTTACTAGACTTTACCGCATAAAAAATAGTACAGGTAATTTAAATATTTACCACATAATTGGCGCCCGAACAGGGACACTTTCTCATCTCACGCGCCGGAGGTGCGTTGCAGGCCCGGTCTCCTGCCACAGCTGGACGGACAACTACGCGTACCCGCAGGATTTCCTGTATCTCCCTCCGGCCGAGCGGGGGTGACTGAGGCTGCGATCAACACCCAGACGAGGCGGTGAGAAGTGCGAAGTATCCCGACCAGAGCCTAGCTGAGAGAGCAAGATCCGAGGTATACAGAGGCCCGCCAGGTTCCGAAGTTCCGAGTCGAGCCGAGTCCAGTCCGATCCAGTTCAGTTCCGTTCCGAGGCCTTCCGTTCCGTGCTACCCGGTGAGTACCGTTGCTGGGGAGGCGTTTAGACGTGCACATTAGTTTGTGCCGGTCAAGACGGGTTTGGGTACACAGATCCGGTCTGCACTGTTTTAGCAGTGTATCTGTACTGTTTAGCAGTATATCTAGTATGTCTTATACATAATCCAGTATTGTCTAGTATTAGTGTTATGTCAGTAACTAGTTTTCTTCTAATTATCATTGTCCGTTAAATGTTAAATGTTAAATGTTTTAATATGTTCTAGAAATTGTGGTATGAATGAGTGTTCATTATTGTGTTTATTGTAACTCATAGTGTTCAAAATCAAGTAGCAAAGTTTAAAGATGCCGTTCTTTTCAAAATTAAGACAGATCAAAACTAGAAAAGGGGTACTCGAAGAAGCTGTTCCCATTCCACCTAGGGACACCCCAGGGTACTTTATGTACCATAAACATGGCCTAGATGCCGTATTATTTCTTGATTTATGGGTGGACTACACCAAGGACCTAGCCGAAAGTCAGAGGTGGCCCGCAGCTGGGACATGGGATGCAGATTGCATCATGAGAGTCGAAGAAGAATTATGGAAAAAGAAAGCCAGACAGTCACAGAAAGATGCCATTGAATTATGGCGTAAAGAATCGCATAGACGCACAGAGAAAGCGCTCAGATTAGAAGAGAAGAATAGGGAGAATTCAAATAAAGCCCGAGAAAATCTATTAATTGAGGAAGGTACCCGAGTAAAAGCAGAACAAGTAGACAGACAACGAAACACTCTTATGAATGGTATGTATCCTCTTCTGGCCGAAGGGTTACCTAAGGCCACCCCGGAAATACCGAAAGACTTGACACCTCCGTTACTCCCGTTAAAAGCACATCCCAAGACCGCAAAAGATATTTTCCTTTCTTCCTATTTAGACGATACAGCTCCCGAATATGTTAATGTTCCGTCACACACACCGCCTGTCGACGGTGCTCAACACCAAGAGCATCCGTCTGTACCTCCGCAACAACAAACTCCTACACACATTCCAACAGGCCCATCTGTTTCTACCGCTTTTCCCGCATCTACAGTTTCTATCTTACATCCAACCAATCCTTTCGTGCCCAGCACCTCAGACGGTGCTACAGGAGGTACGACCGACATTTTCGCCACGCCACCCCGAGGAAATAAATTATCCCTTAGAGATTTAGCATACCAACGTACACCCCAACTAGCAACTTCCGACATGTTTAAAGAACATCTAGTGGATTGTAGATATGATCCTGTGCCCGGTAGACGGGACGAAATGCTGCTGTCATCATTACGTATACGACGAGCTTCAAGGTATTTAGCGACGCTACCAGGAATGACGGCACATTTAGATAATATATATCACTTTGTCCAATCGGGGCGAGGCCCTGAAAGTATTAACGAAGCCATGGAATACCAGAAAGCGGATGTACAGAGGCAACTGTTACGCTTCTTCATAAACTGTGTGATCAGAAACCAAGATAGGCCTGGGGTAGATCCGGATGAAATGCAAAAACTTGCCAAATGGGGTCAGAATATATCAGACGGGAAACATGATAAACAGACGTGTATAGTAGCCATGAACCGAAAGATCCGCAAGGAAGTAGAACGAATACATAAAGACAGATTAGAGACAGACAAACCTGAATCAGAGGGAGAGGAGGAGGAAGAATTAGAAATGCCCACAGGACAGTTAGAAACGATGGCTTATGTAGGTAGAGGAAGATCTTTTAATAATACTAGATGCTTTAATGATCCAATACGTCCGATACGTCCAGAATGTAACAGAAATTTTCAAGCCCCTATGCTAAATATAAGGTCTCCTGAACACTTATTCCAGGCCGCTGATAAATTACTCCGAGACCGAAGGGGGTATCATATGCTCGATTCCATGGATGAACAAGAATTAGCCAGGTCAGCAGTACAATGGGCTGACAGTCCCGGAAAATACAGTGATGATGCACTAGCACACACGTTTTTGAACCTTACCCCAGACGAACAGCGTTTAGCTGGTATATACATGATTCAACACCTCCTTATATTATATAAAGGTCAACACTCCGATCCTGGTCCCCTACCTGACATATTGACAGAATTACTCACGAATAGATGGAGAGGTTCAGGTACTGATTTAATTAAAGAAATTCTAGAATTTCGAAACCAGTATATTGTTTTCGTATGCCCAGAACATGTTTCAGTTCCCATCAAGGAAAGAACAACGTATTACATGGATAGACAGAATCCCTTACGCGAAGTGCACCCAATTAAAGGTGACGACAATACTTTTAAACGCGTGTTTGTGTATACACCCATAACTAAAATTGAATTATTAGAAATGAAGAAAGTAGTACCTAGCCATGATAAAGATCCAGCAGGTTTCCACCGTGAGATAAAAGACATGTTACTCATGGGAGAGTACACCTACCCCGACATTATGAAAATATTAAAAGTTCTAATGCCTGCCGGTATTTACGAGAAACTCAAAGAAAAGGATTGGGAGGTGGGAGACCAAAAGATAGATTGGACAGCATTAGAAACTGAAGAAAAGGCCGGAGCTGCAGGATCAGGACTTGGGGAAAAGACTACAGCACTACCAGGATTACTAGTGCAGGTATTGCCACGTTTATTAACTACGAAAAAGGAAGACTGGGGTGCAATCTCAGCCTGTAAACAAAAACAAGATGAAGACACTAGTGATTTCTATTCCCGATTTGAAAAATGTTTTGGTATTAATAGTGGCATAAAAGCAAGTAGCGAGTCATATCCACATCTGTTTGTGACAAAATTAGTTGAAAATTCCCTGCCCCAAGTTAAGAATAGAGTATTGAAATTCGAGAGTACCTGGCAAGGTAACACCCCGTCACAGATGTTACAAATGTTACAATACCACCACAATAGAATTAGAGAAGAACAAGAACATGAACAAAAACGTATGAAAGACACGAAAATGAAAATGCTTTTTGCCCAGTCCGTTCCAGCTGACAGTCATAGACAGTCCAATGATTCAGTGGGTCCTGTAAAAGGGACATGCAACTATTGTAAACAGCCAGGTCATTATATACACGATTGTGCAGTTCTGAAACATAATATCTCCACGGGTAAAACCCAGGAGAGACCACGTCCACCTAGACAGGATCAGATCCAACAACAAGCCCCTCAGCATGCACAATCTAGGTCAGCTCCGCAACAGGCAGCTCCACAACAGACCATAGCAACATCACAGGCGCAGCCTATTGCTGCAACACAAACAACGACACAACAGATGTACCAGTATGCACAAACTGACTATCCCGATTATCAACGATACACATGAAATAGCCTAGAGAAGGAATTTGGCTTACCCCTTATTGAGGTTCCTATAGATCAAGAGGGACCTTATGTACATAGTGAAGTATTAGGGAAAGACAGAAAGTTTTTATTCGATACAGGGGCAAGCAGAACAACTATAAGTCGTAGCGAAGTTCCAGGGGCACCCCTCTCAGGCTCACAGAATATTTCCCTTGGATTCTCAGGAAAGCCTATCATTAATGAAGTATCGCAACCCCTTCCACTTACGGTTGGTCCATTGACACGAACTACAGATTCATTGCTTACTAAATCATGTCCAGAAAACTTGTTAGGTATAAAAACATTGAAAGCTCTAGGAGCTATAATATGTTGTTCTCCGGAAGGAGTACGATTATTTTTACGTGACTTCAAAGGACACTACGTGTCCAGAGACATGGATCACCGGTTACAGAATTTACCTACACATTTATGGGCACAAGGCCCCACTGATGTTGGTTGCATGAACATTACACCATATCGAGTCACACTCAAAACAGGAGTGGTACTACCACGAATGCGACAATACAAGCTACCCCCAGATGCTGTTGTGGCTTTACTGCAAATCATTGACGAGCTCATTTCACAAGGAGTGGTTGTGGAAACCGACTCCAATGTATGTAATTCCCCGATAATTCCGATTCTTAAACGAACTGATCCAAAAGCACCGCCAGTATATCGATTAGTTATTGATCTGCGCGAATTAAATAAATGCATTGTACCACAATACCCCGTGGTCCCAGATATCTCTTCATTACTAACAGCTATTGATTCTAAAGCAACGTTCTTTACTGTAATTGATCTCAAGAACACCTTCTTTAGCGTCCCAATCGATCCGGAAAGTCAATATTTGTTCGGATTCAGTTTAAATGGATGAAGTTTTAAATTCGCACGCGCACCTCAAGGATTCACAGAAAGCCCCAGCAACTATAGCCAAGCACTGAAAAGAGAACTTGACAGTATCCACATGCCAGTTAACACTGCCCTGCTCCAATATGTCGATGATCTGTTGATCACCGCCCGAAGCGAACCAGAATGTGAAAAAGCATCACTAACGGTTTTACAGTTCCTAGCCGACAAGGGGCACAAGGTGTCCCCTTCTAAGCTGCAATTCTGTGTCCAGCAAGTTGTGTACCTTGGGCACTTACTGTCCAAGGGGGGAAGACAGCTTACACCTGACCGCATCCAGTTAATTGTTAACATGCCGCCACCCAAGACACAAAAGGAGGTGCGGGCTTTCATAGGCCTCACTTCGTACTGTAGGCAGTGGATCCCTCAATATGCATTTCTAGCATAACCACTCATTCAGTTGACTACCCAGGAGGCAGCGACATCGACTGTCCTCCCTTGGACTCAAGAACATACACAAGCCTTTGAAAGCTTGAAGAAAGCTTTATGTCAAGCACCTGTTTTAGCAACACCATGTTACAGCAAACGTTTTACACTTTTTGTTACAGAACGTGAAGGTACTGCTTTGTCAGTACTCACTCAGGAACAAGCAGGATCACACAAACCATGTGCTTATTTTTCCAGTACATTAGATCCCGTAGCTCAGGCTCTTCCTGCGTGCCTGAAATCAGTGGCAGCAACAGCTTTAGCGATCAGACAAAGCGATGCCATAGTGTTAGGACATCAATTGACAGTACAAGTACCACACGCAGTAGAGGTTCTCTTGAACCGCACACAAACACAACACTTGACTATAGCGAGACTTACCGGTTATGAATTGACATTGTTTCAGCCACACATAGAAATCAGACGTTGTAGTACATTAAATCCTGCCACACTTTTGCCAGTAAAGGGAACAGACCCATTGGCACATGATTGTATTGAATTCATTACTATTACGACGAAACCCAGACAAGACTTGACTGATATTCCTGTAACATTTCATAAAAATAAATGATGGGTCCTTGGGTTGCTGTATCCAAATATAGGTTTATTCTCATTAATCAGGAATCAATGTACAGGATACAGGCACAGGTTAAGATCCAGTTAAAGTCCAGTTAAAACCCAGTTAAGCCCCACCGGGAGCAGCTGCCCTGCTGCTCAGCCTCAGATCTAACTGGCAGTAGAATCAAACATACACAAAAGGAACTCTTGGGTGACATCACAGATAGAGGCTGAGGGGCTTAGAACAAACACGGAAGAAGGACAGAGAAGAAGGAAAAGCAGGATGTAACAATTCCATTATCAGATCCGGACCTGACATTGTATGTAGATGGTTCATGCTTGAGAACAAGTACAGGAGAATTAGTGGCCGCTTATGCAGTCACAACAGACACTGAAATCATTGAAACAGATTGTATTAACACTTTGTCAGCTCAAGCAGCAGAGCTCATCGCTCTGACACAAGCTTGTATTCAAGCCACAAATAAGAAAGTTAACATATACACAGATTCACGTTATGCATTCGGAGTCGTCCATGACTTCGGCGTGCTATGGCGAGAGAGAGGTTATTTGACTTCTCACGGTGCCCACATCCAACACGGACCCCTCATTCAAGCTCTACTAGATGCAATTCATTTGCCCACTGCAATATCTATTATGAAATGTAAAGCCCACACAAAAGTTACCGATATCATTTCCCAGGGTAACGACCTAGCTGACCGAACAGCTAAACAAACTGCTCAGAATCAGACTCATACAACTGACACGACAAAGACAATAGTTCCGACACCAACACATTGCATGACAGTTAAGGATCCCGCTCTTGACGTAATTGACATACAGACACATGCTACACCAGAAGAAATAAAGAAATGGACTGAATTAGGAGGGATCCAAACGGATCAAGGATGGATGACGAAGGGAAAATCTATATGGTTTCTCCCCGACTCCATGGTTCAAGTCATCATTAATACAATACATAGTCCAGCGCACCTAGGAGAGAAAGCTATGCTAGATAGTATTCAACACATATGGTTCAACAAACACTTACGAGCAGCAGCTAAACAAAAAGTACGTACCTGTATGATATGCTGCCAATTCAATCCAGGTAAAAGCATTCCCGTAGAGCAAGGTGGATTTCAACCTCCCGATCACCCTTTTAAAGTCCTCCAGATGGATTATATCCAGATGGAACGATGTCGAGGATTCAAATATGTTCTCGTAGTTGTCTGTGCTCTTTCCCGTTGGACAGAAGCCTACCCGGTTTCAGATTACACTGCCCCGACTACTGCCAAACAGTTAGTTCGAGAATTCTTCCCACGGTACGGTTTGCCCCGTGTCGTGTACTCAGATAACGGCCAGCCATTCTCATCCGAGCTAATGAAACACGTTTCACTTCTGTTAGGCTACGAATGGAAATTCCACTGTGTCCGACATCCCGAGGCAGCAGGTCTCGTGGAGCGCCATAATCAAACTCTGAAAATTAGACTGTCCAAAGTATGTAGAGAAAAAGGTGTCGATTGGATAGTAGCTTTACCAGTTGCACTCTTTTACATGAGAATGGTAGCGCACTCTCAAACAGGGCTATCCCCGTATGAGGTGGTCTTCGGTAGACCACCAAATATGTGGGGGACGCCTATACCTCGTAAAATCACTGATGTTGACTGTAATATGCTGACAGATTACCTGGCTTCCTTGATGTCTGCACTACAATCTTGTCGTTCACAGGTAGCTGCAGCTTTTCCCGATAACACTGAGGTGAAGCCCCATGACGTGGTTCCAGGTGACCTGGTTCTTGTGAGGAATTTCGACCGGAAGACCCAGCTGGAGCCTAGGTGGCAGTCGCCCAAACTCGTCTTACTGACCACGAGGACAGCCGTGAAGATCGAGGGACGTAAAGGGTGGTTACACTCGAGTCATATCAAAAAATTTTATGGACTACCGTCTGATGTGAACACTCAGCCCTGCATTCCCTCACAGACTGACTCAAAGCTCCCTTTGGTTGAAAGGACAGAGAGTGAACTCTATAAACTGAAACTAAGGTCTAGCAAGTCAGACAATTTGATTGTTTAAGTCCTCTCCAAGGTGAATCGGTTGAATTTGTCTCTGACATGTATCCTCTAGACCGAAATAGAGAGAGAATTAGACAGAAACAGCTTAAAAAGCATGCGTATTGTAAATCACTTCGTAGTCATTGCATAGTGACATTATTAATTATGTTTTTCCTAAGTCTTCTAATCATTGCTGTAAGCATCCTGTTACACATGTATTATCCTATTTCTAAGCGTGTTTTCAATGCTACTGCCGAACATTCTTTTAGCGAATTACCCCCGCATGAGTTGTCCTATAGATTTGCGCTGCGCAACAATACATTCATTAGTATCTTACATCATTCCCATCAGACCAGCAATGCTATAAATTGTTGGCTATGTGGCCGACTCCCTCCCTATCAGAACTACAAGGGAGTTCTGCCTCTCTTTCCGTATCCATTCACACACAATGGCTCCTGTGGAGCATGGTTTAGTTTGATTAATTCCCTAGATTCAAGTTCAGTAGTTTATCAAGACAACTGGGTATGGGGAAACCTGAACCTAGTTTTACTTAAAGTCTGCTACCCTAACAAGGAGGGACTTCCCAAAAGAACAGGAACTGATCTAGAAAATGAAGTATATGGATTAGGTAACTTTACACTTAACCTCATGATTCTGAATGTTGAATCCGAAGCTGTACCAGTCTTGCCCGCCATGTCAGTATTTCCAGTTAAAGGTGAATTATGTGTAAGAAAGAATGGTTCAATACACATGGGCCATAGTAAATGTACCACTGTAATAGAATTCAGTGATCAAGGCAAGTCTACATTTAGAGCTTCTCGTCATTCCTACTTCATATGTGGCCAGACCGCATATATACGTTTACCTCTAGATTGGGATGGTACCTGTTACATTGCATTCCTTTTGCCACCTGTTTTCCTAGCCCCTCCTGATTATCATAGAAATACCCATTTTGTACACAATAGACAGCAGAGAGATCTCCCCATTGTCGACTACACTGAAACGGCATGGGAACAATACACAGATTTCAATAAAGGTTTCTTTCCCTATATAGCTACAGTTACTAATAGTAAGCTGATACGTAGATTAACTAGAACCCTTGAAGCAGTAGTGAATGAAACTACTTCCGCCTTAGGCAACTTAACAGAGGAGCAGTCTGCCATGCGGATTGTTGTTCTTCAAAATCGTCTTGTCCTTGACGTCATCCTGGCCGATAGGGGCGGAGCTTGTAGGGTCATCGGATCAAGTTGCTGCGTTTTCATACCAGAAAACTCGCCGTCAGTATATAAAGCCATAACTCGCCTTCATAAGATTGTAAGCCAGATACACCAGAATCCAGGCACCTGGACTTGGTCCGGTTGGTTTTGGAGCGTGTTGTCAGCCTGGGGATGGAGGATCCTATCCTTCCTAGGTATTGGCTTTCTCATACTATTCAGTTGTTGCTTATGTCTACAATGTGGGCCAGCGATTTGTGGTCTGTGTGCCACATCGTGTATCCCGCCTTCAAGTTTTCATTCAAGATTCCGGAAGAAGAAAGAAGAACAAATGATGCTATATGAACAGATTGATGGATTACTGAAGATCGATATCTCATGAAGGGTCCGTAGGGGACAAGGAGGGAATGAGGAAATATGAATTTTATGATCAGTTATGTCCCCTATCTTAGACCCCAACGGCTCCATGTACATGCTACAAGTACATGTATGTTCCCTCCAGTTCCAGCTATGAAGACGCAAATACATGTGCGTCCACCGTCAACATGTCCTCTTTCAGATTCGCCATGAATGGGTCTGATATTCCGTTTCTAAGTATGAAAGGCCACCGACTTTATGTGGTTCACTTTCCACGTTTTACAGTTCAGGCAAGTAGGCCCTGAATTCTGCCATCAAGCCTTTTCCTGCCTTCTGCCTCTGAAAGCTCCAGTCTGAGCTTGCATCTGTATCCATGAACTTTGTCCTACTCCCTGCACGGCTAACGGTGCCTGACACGGCCTGTTGCCTGCCAAAAACTGTATTCAGCCTTCAAGTTATCTGCTCCGCTCCTCGTCCAATGCATTCCTGTCTAGCAGTTTAGGTAAACATCCTTCCAGCTACCGAGCAAAGGGCCCGGCTTCACTGTCTTCATACAAGTAATTCATAGCCCCGCTACCATGCCCCCTCGCATCTCATGTAGACACTTAGACGCTTGTACACGCACTAACAGTCAGTATAGAATAGATTCCGTCCGAGAGACCTTTCCTTCTGGATAATACAGTTCCTTAAACATAAGATATTAGATATGATTTGGGATTAGGTTGACCTAACCCCCCAGACTTCTGTCTCCACATGTAGAGCTAAATGTCAATTCCCCTGCACCCTCTAGTTGCACGTCAATCACACGTCATTCACACGTCATGCGGCTGCGCGCGCATCTCTGCCAAGTATTTCTGCTGACATTGCAGGATTCTCCTATGGATCCGCCCACTTGTGACATCACTTTTAATGACGTTTCTAATATACGCCTATTGTCACGCCTTTCTTCATTACGTATGTGTATGCTTATCTGTATTATCAGCTGTTACGCCTCCTGCATCTGTCTCAATGTACTGTTTTTCTTATATATGTCGTTACTTGTCAATAATGTATCGCCTATCCCTTCCTGAACCTTCGTGGTGATGGAATAAGATGCCTATGATTCGAATCATAATTCCTTGTAAGGAATAAAGCCTTTCAGAACCTCTAATACCACGGATTCTGCCTCTTATTTTTACTGAGTTATTCTTACTAGACTTTACCGCATAAAAAATAGTACAGGTAATTTAAATATTTACCACAGTACTATGACCTAATGGTTAAGGTCTTAACTCTTACTCTGGCCTACTGGTTAAGGTCTTAACTCTTACTCTGGCCTAATAGCTAAGGTCTTAGACTCGTACTCTGGCCTAATGGTTAAGGTCTTAACTCTTACTCTGGCCTACTGGTTAAGGTCTTAACTCTTACTCTGGCCTAATAGCTAAGGTCTTAGACTCGTACTCTGACTGATGATTAAGGTCTTAACTCTTACTCTGGCCTACTGGTTAAGGTCTTAACTCTTACTCTGGCCTGCTGGTTAAGGTCTTAAATCTTACTCTGGCCTAATAGCTAAGGTCTTAGACTAGTACTATGGCCTACAGGTTAAGGTCTTAACTCTTACTCTGGCCTAATAGCTAAGGTCTTAACTTTTACTCTGGCCTAATAGCTAAGGTCTTAGACTCGTACTCTGGCCTAATGGTTAAAGTCTTAACTCTTACTCTGGCCTAATAGCTAAGGTCTTAGACTCGTACTCAGGCCTAATGGTTAAGGTCTTAACTCCTACTCTGGCCTAATAGCTAAGGTCTTAGACTCGTACTCTGGCCTAATGGTTAAGGTCTTAACTAATACTCTGGCCTAATAGCTAAGGTCTTAGACTCGTACTCTGGCCTAATGGTTAAGGTCTTAACTCTTACTCTGGCCTAATAGCTAAGGTCTTAGACTCGTACTATCACCTACAGGTTAATCTCTTAACTCTTACTCTGGCCTAATAGCTAAGGGCTTAACTATTACTCTGGCCTAATAGCTAAGGTCTTAGACTCGTACTCTGGCCTAAGGGTTAAGGTCTTAACTCTTACTCTGGCCTAATAGCTATGGTCTTAACTCTTACTCTGGCCTAATAGCTAAGGTCTTCGACTCGTACTATGGCCTAATGGTTAAGGTCTTAGACTCGTACTCTGGCCTAATGGTTAAGGTATTAACTCTTACTCTGGCCTAATAGCTAAGGTCTTAGACTCGTACTCTGGCCTAATTGTTAAGGTCTTAACTAATACTCTGGCCTAATAGCTAAGGTCTTAGACTCGTACTCTGGCCTAATAGCTAAGGTCTTAGACTCGTACTCTGGCCTAATGGTTAAGGTCTTAACTAATACTCTGGCCTAATAGCTAAGGTCTTAGACTCGTACTCTGGCCTAATGGTTAAGGTCTTAACTCTTACTCTGGCCTAATAGCTAAGGTCTTAGACTCGTACTATCGCCTACAGGTTAATCTCTTAACTCTTACTCTGGCCTAATAGCTAAGGGCTTAACTATTACTCTGGCCTAACAGCTAAGGTCTTAGACTCGTACTCTGGCCTAAGGGTTAAGGTCTTAACTCTTACTCTGGCCTACTGGTTAAAGTCTTAACTCTTACTCTGGCCTAATAGCTAAGGTGTTAGACTCGTACTATGGCCTAATGGTTAAGGTCTTAGACTCGTACTCTGGCCTAATGGTTAAGGTCTTAACTCTCACTCTGGCCTAATAGCTAAGGTCTTAGACTCGTACTCTGGCCTAATTGTTAAGGTCTTAACTAATACTCTGGCCTAATAGCTAAGGTCTTAGACTCGTACTCTGGCCTAATAGCTAAGGTCTTAACTCTTACTCTGGCCTAATAGCTAAGGTCTTAGACTCGTACTCTGGCCTAATGGTTAAGGTCTTAACTCTTACTCTGGCCTAATAGCTAAGGTCTTAGACTCGTACTCTGGCCTAAGGGTTAAGGTCTTAACTCTTACTCTGGCCTAATAGCTATGGTCTTAACTCTTACTCTGGCCTAATAGCTAAGGTCTTCGACTCGTACTATGGCCTAATGGTTAAGGTCTTAGACTCGTACTCTGGCCTAATGGTTAAGGTCTTAACTCTTACTCTGGCCTAATAGCTAAGGTCTTAGACTCGTACTCTGGCCTAATTGTTAAGGTCTTAACTAATACTCTGGCCTAATAGCTAAGGTCTTAGACTCGTACTCTGGCCTAATAGCTAAGGTCTTAGACTCGTACTCTGGCCTAATGGTTAAGGTCTTAACTAATACTCTGGCCTAATAGCTAAGGTCTTAGACTCGTACTCTGGCCTAATGGTTAAGGTCTTAACTCTTACTCTGGCCTAATAGCTAAGGTCTTAGACTCGTACTATCGCCTACAGGTTAATCTCTTAACTCTTACTCTGGCCTAATAGCTAAGGGCTTAACTATTACTCTGGCCTAAAAGCTAAGGTCTTAGACTCGTACTCTGGCCTAAGGGTTAAGGTCTTAACTCTTACTCTGGCCTACTGGTTAAAGTCTTAACTCTTACTCTGGCCTAATAGCTAAGGTGTTAGACTCGTACTATGGCCTAATGGTTAAGGTCTTAGACTCGTACTCTGGCCTAATGGTTAAGGTCTTAACTCTTACTCTGGCCTAATAGCTAAGGTCTTAGACTCGTACTCTGGCCTAATTGTTAAGGTCTTAACTAATACTCTGGCCTAATAGCTAAGGTCTTAGACTCGTACTCTGGCCTAATAGCTAAGGTCTTAACTCTTACTCTGGCCTAATAGCTAAGGTCTTAGACTCGTACTCTGGCCTAATGGTTAAGGTCTTAACTCTTACTCTGGCCTAATAGCTAAGGTCTTAGACTCGTACTCTGGCCTAATGGTTAAGGTCTTAACTCTTACTCTGGCCTAATAGCTAAGGTCTTAGACTCGTACTATCACCTACAGGTTAATCTCTTTACTCTTACTCTGGCCTAATAGCTAAGGTCTTAACTATTACTCTGGCCTAATAGCTAAGGTCTTAGACTCGGACTCTGGCCTAGTGGTTAAGGTCTTAACTCTTACTCTGGCCTAATAGCTAAGGTCTTAACTCTTACTCTGGCCTAATAGCTAAGGTCTTAGACTCGTACTATGGCCTACAGGTTAAGGTCTTAACTCTTACTCTGGCCTAATAGCTAAGGTCTTAGACTCGTACTATGGCCTAATGGTTAAGGTCTTAACTCTTACTCTGGCCTAATAGCTAAGGTCTTAACTCTTACTCTGGCCTAATAGCTAAGGTCTTAGACTCGTACTATGGCCTACAAGTTAAGGTCTTAACTCTTACTCTGGCCTATTAGCTAAGGTCTTAACTTTTACTCTGGCCTAATAGCTATGGTCTTAGACTCGTACTATGGCCTAATGGCTAAGGTCCTAACTCTTACTCTGGCCTAATAGCTAAGGTCTTAACTCTTACTCTGGCCTAATAGCTAAGGTCTTAGACTCATACTCTGGCCTAATGGTTAAGGTCTTAACTCTTACTCTGGCCTAATAGCTAAGGTCTTAGACTCGTGCTCCGGCCTAATGGTTAAGGTCTTAACTCTTACTCTGCCCTACTGGTTAAGGTCTTAACTCTTACTCTGGCCTAATAGCTAAGGTCTTAGACTCGTACTCTGGCCTAATGGTTAAGGTCTTAACTCTTACTCTGGCCTAATAGCTAAGGTCTTAGAATCGTACTCTGGCCTAAAGGTTAAGGTCTTAACTCTTACTCTGGCCTAATAGCTAAGGTCTTAGCTCTTACTCTGGCCTAATAGCTAAGGTCTTAGACTCGTACTCTGGCCTAATTGTTAAGGTCTTAACTCTTACTCTGGCCTAATAGCTAAGGACTTAACACTTACTCTGGCCTAATAGCTAAGGTATTCGACGCGTACTCTTGCCTAATGGTTAAGGTCTTAACTCTTACTGTGGCCTAATAGCTAAGGTCTTAGACTTGTACTCTGGCCTAATAGCTAAGGTCTTAGACTCGTACTCTGGCCTAAGGGTTAAGGTCTTAACTCTTACTCTGGCCTACTGGTTAAAGTCTTAACTCTTACTCTGGCCTAATAGCTAAGGTGTTAGACTCGTACTATGGCCTAATGGTTAAGGTCTTAGACTCGTACTCTGGCCTAATGGTTAAGGTCTTAACTCTCACTCTGGCCTAATAGCTAAGGTCTTAGACTCGTACTCTGGCCTAATTGTTAAGGTCTTAACTAATACTCTGGCCTAATAGCTAAGGTCTTAGACTCGTACTCTGGCCTAATAGCTAAGGTCTTAACTCTTACTCTGGCCTAATAGCTAAGGTCTTAGACTCGTACTCTGGCCTAATGGTTAAGGTCTTAACTCTTACTCTGGCCTAATAGCTAAGGTCTTAGACTCGTACTCTGGCCTAAGGGTTAAGGTCTTAACTCTTACTCTGGCCTAATAGCTATGGTCTTAACTCTTACTCTGGCCTAATAGCTAAGGTCTTCGACTCGTACTATGGCCTAATGGTTAAGGTCTTAGACTCGTACTCTGGCCTAATGGTTAAGGTCTTAACTCTTACTCTGGCCTAATAGCTAAGGTCTTAGACTCGTACTCTGGCCTAATTGTTAAGGTCTTAACTAATACTCTGGCCTAATAGCTAAGGTCTTAGACTCGTACTCTGGCCTAATAGCTAAGGTCTTAGACTCGTACTCTGGCCTAATGGTTAAGGTCTTAACTAATACTCTGGCCTAATAGCTAAGGTCTTAGACTCGTACTCTGGCCTAATGGTTAAGGTCTTAACTCTTACTCTGGCCTAATAGCTAAGGTCTTAGACTCGTACTCTGGCCTACTGGTTAAGGTCTTAACTCTTACTCTGGCCTAATAGCTAAGGTCTTTACTCTGACTCTGGCCTAATAGCTAAGGTCTTAGACTCGTACTATGGCCTAATGGTTAAGGTCTTAACTCTTACTCTGGCCTAATAGCTAAGGTCTTAACTCTTACTCTGGCCTAATAGCTAAGGTGTTAGACTCGTACTATGGCCTAATGGTTAAGGTCTTAGACTCGTACTCTGGCCTAATGGTTAAGGTCTTAACTCTTACTCTGGCCTAATAGCTAAGGTCTTAGACTCGTACTCTGGCCTAATTGTTAAGGTCTTAACTAATACTCTGGCCTAATAGCTAAGGTCTTAGACTCGTACTCTGGCCTAATAGCTAAGGTCTTAACTCTTACTCTGGCCTAATAGCTAAGGTCTTAGACTCGTACTCTGGCCTAATGGTTAAGGTCTTAACTCTTACTCTGGCCTAATAGCTAAGGTCTTAGACTCGTACTCTGGCCTAATGGTTAAGGTCTTAACTCTTACTCTGGCCTAATAGCTAAGGTCTTAGACTCGTACTATCACCTACAGGTTAATCTCTTTACTCTTACTCTGGCCTAATAGCTAAGGTCTTAACTATTACTCTGGCCTAATAGCTAAGGTCTTAGACTCGTACTCTGGCCTAGTGGTTAAGGTCTTAACTCTTACTCTGGCCTAATAGCTAAGGTCTTAACTCTTACTCTGGCCTAATAGCTAAGGTCTTAGACTCGTACTATGGCCTACAGGTTAAGGTCTTAACTCTTACTCTGGCCTAATAGCTAAGGTCTTAGACTCGTACTATGGCCTAATGGTTAATGTCTTAACTCTTACTCTGGCCTAATAGCTAAGGTCTTAACTCTTACTCTGGCCTAATAGCTAAGGTCTTAGACTCGTACTATGGCCTACAAGTTAAGGTCTTAACTCTTACTCTGGCCTATTAGCTAAGGTCTTAACTTTTACTCTGGCCTAATAGCTAAGGTCTTAGACTCGTACTATGGCCTAATGGCTAAGGTCTTAACTCTTACTCTGGCCTAATAGCTAAGGTCTTAACTCTTACTCTGGCCTAATAGCTAAGGTCTTAGACTCATACTCTGGCCTAATGGTTAAGGTCTTAACTCTTACTCTGGCCTAATAGCTAAGGTCTTAGACTCGTGCTCCGGCCTAATGGTTAAGGTCTTAACTCTTACTCTGCCCTACTGGTTAAGGTCTTAACTCTTACTCTGGCCTAATAGCTAAGGTCTTAGACTCGTACTCTGGCCTAATGGTTAAGGTCTTAACTCTTACTCTGGCCTAATAGCTAAGGTCTTAGAATCGTACTCTGGCCTAAAGGTTAAGGTCTTAACTCTTACTCTGGCCTAATAGCTAAGGTCTTAGCTCTTACTCTGGCCTAATAGCTAAGGTCTTAGACTCGTACTCTGGCCTAATTGTTAAGGTCTTAACTCTTACTCTGGCCTAATAGCTAAGGACTTAACACTTACTCTGGCCTAATAGTTAAGGTATTCGACGCGTACTCTTGCCTAATGGTTAAGGTCTTAACTCTTACTGTGGCCTAATAGCTAAGGTCTTAGACTTGTACTCTGGCCTAATAGCTAAGGTCTTAGACTCGTACTCTGGCCTAATGGTTAAGGTCTTAACTCTTACTCCGGCCTACAGGTTAAGGTCCTAACTCTTACTCTGGCCTACTGGTTAAGGTCCTCACTCTTTCTCTGGCCTAATAGCTAAGGTCTTAGACTCGTACTCCGGCCTACTGGTTAAGGACTTAACTCTTACTCTGGTCCAATAGCTAAGGTCTTAACTCTTACTATGGCCTAATAGCTAAGGTCTTAGACTCGTACTATGGCATAATGCTTATGGTCTTATCTCTTAATCTGGCCTAATAGCTAAGGTCTTAACTTTTACTCTGGCCTAATAGCTAAGGTCTTAGACTCGTACTCTGGCCTAATGGTTAAGGTCTTAACTCTTACTCTGGCCTAATAGCTAAGGTCTTAGACTCGTACTCTGGCCTAATGGTTAAGGTCTTAACACTTACTCTGGCCTAAGAGCTAAGGTCTTAACTCTTACTCTGGCCTAAGAGCTAAGGTCTTAACTCTTACTCTGGCCTAATAGCTAAGGTATTAGACTCGTACTCTGGCCTAATGGTTAAGGTCTTAACTCTTACTCTGGCCTAATAGCTAAGGTCTTAGACTCATACTCTGGACTAATAGTAAGGTCTTAGACTCGTACTCTGGCCTACTGGTTAAGGTCTTAACTCTTACTCTGGCCTAATAGCTAAGGTCTTAACTCTTACTCTGCCCTAATAGCTAAGGTCTTAGACTCGTACTATGACCTAATGGTTAAGGTCATAACTCTTACTCTGGCCTACTGGTTAAGGTCTTAACTCTTACTCTGGCCTACTGGTTAAGGTCTTAACTCTTACTCTAGCCTAATAGCTATGGTCTTAGACTCGTACTCTGGCTGATAATTAAGGTCTTAACTCTTACTCTGGCCTACTGGTTAAGGTCTTAACTCTTACTCTGGCCTGCTGGTTAAGGTCTTAAATCTTACTCTGGCCTAATAGCTAAGGTCTTAGACTAGTACTAAGGCCTACAGGTTAAGGTCTTAACTCTTACTCTGGCCTAATAGCTAAGGTCTTAGACTCGTACTCTGGCTGATGATTAAGGTCTTAACTCTTACTCTGGCCTACTGGTTAAGGTCTTAGACTCGTACTCTGGCCTACTGGTTAAGGTCTTAACTCTTACTCTGGCCTAATAGCTAAGGTCTTAACTCTTACTCTGGCCTAATAGCTAAGGTCTTAGACTCGTACTATGACCTAATGGTTAAGGTCATAACTCTTACTCTGGCCTACTGGTTAAGGTCTTAACTCTTACTCTGGCCTAATAGCTAAGGTCTTAGACTCGTACTCTGGCCTAATGGTTAAGGTCTTAACTAATACTCTGGCCTAATAGCTAAGGTCTTAGACTCGTACTCTGGCCTAATGGTTAAGGTCTTAACTCTTACTCTGGCCTAATAGCTAAGGTCTTAGACTCGTACTATCACCTACAGGTTAATCTCTTAACTCTTACTCTGGCCTAATAGCTAAGGGCTTAACTATTACTCTGGCCTAATAGCTAAGGTCTTAGACTCGTACTCTGGCCTAAGGGTTAAGGTCTTAACTCTTACTCTGGCCTAATAGCTATGGTCTTAACTCTTACTCTGGCCTAATAGCTAAGGTCTTAGACTCGTACTATGGCCTACAAGTTAAGGTCTTAACTCTTACTCTGGCCTAATAGCTAAGGTCTTAAATTTTACTCTGGCCTAATAGCTAAGGTCTTAGACTCGTACTATGGCCTAATGGTTAAGGTCTTAACTCTTACTCTGGCCTAATAGGTAAGGTCTTAACTCTTACTCTGGCCTCATAGCTAAGGTCTTAGACTCGTACTCTGGCCTAATGGTTAAGGTCCTAACTCTTACTCTGGCCTAAAAGCTAAGGTCTTAGACTCGTGCTCTGGCCTAATGGTTAAGGTCTTAACTCTTCCTCTGGCCTAATAGCTAAGGTCTTAACTCTTACTCTGGCCTAATAGCTAAGGTCTTTGACTTGTACTCTGGCCTAATGGTTAAGGTCTTAACTCTTACTCTGGCCTAAAAGCTAAGGTCTTAGACTCGTACTCTGGCCTAATAGCTAAGGTCTTAGACTCGTACTCTGGCCTAATGGTTAAGGTCTTAACTCTTACTCTGGCCTACTGGTTAAGGTATTAACTCTTATTCTGGCCTATTAGCTAAGGTCTTAGACTCGTACTCTGGCCTACTGGTTAAGGTCTTAACTCTTACTCTGGCCTAATAGCTAAGGTCTTTACTCTGACTCTGGCCTAATAGCTAAGGTCTTAGACTCGTACTATGGCCTAATGGTTAAGGTCTTAACTCTTACTCTGGCCTAATAGCTAAGGTCTTAACTTTTACTCTGGCCTAATAGCTAAGGTCTTAGACTCTTACTCTGGCCTAATGGTTAAGGTCTAAACTCTTACTCTGGCCTAATAGCTAAGGTCTTAGACTTATACTCTGGCCTAATGGTTAAGGTCTTAACACTTACTCTGGCCGAATAGCTAAGGTCTTAGGCTCGTTCTCTGGCCTAATAGCTAAGGTCTTAGACTCGTACTCTGGCCTACTGGTTAAGGTCTTAACTCTTACTCTGGCCTAATAGCTAAGGTCATAACTCTTACTCTGGCCTAATAGCTAAGGTCTTAGACTTGTACTATGGCCTAATGGTTAAGGTCTTAACTCTTACTCTGGCCTACTGGTTAAGGTCTTAACTCTTACTCTGGCCTAATAGCTAAGGTCTTAGACTCGTACTATGGCCTAATGGTTAAGGTCTTAACTCTTACTCTGGCCTAATAGCTAAGGTCTTAACTTTTACTCTGGCCTAATAGCTAAGGTCTTAGACTCTTACTCTGGCCTAATGGTTAAGGTCTAAACTCTTACTCTGGCCTAATAGCTAAGGTCTTAGACTCATACTCTGGCCAAATAGCTAAGGTCTTAGACTCGTACTCTGGCCTAATAGCTAAGGTCTTAGACTCGTACTCTGGCCTACTGGTTAAGGTTGTAACTCTTACTCTGGCCTAATAGCTAAGGTCTTAACTTTTACTCTGGCCTAATAGCTAAGGTCTTAGACTCGTACTCTGGCCTAATGGTTAATGTCTTAACTCTTACTCTGGCCTAATAGCTAAGGTCTTAACTCTTACTCTGGCCTAATAGCTAAGGTCTTAGACTCGTACTATGGCCTACAAGTTAAGGTCTTAACTCTTACTCTGGCCTATTAGCTAAGGTCTTAACTTTTACTCTGGCCTAATAGCTAAGGTCTTAGACTCGTACTATGGCCTAATGGCTAAGGTCTTAACTCTTACTCTGGCCTAATAGCTAAGGTCTTAACTCTTACTCTGGCCTAATAGCTAAGGTCTTAGACTCATACTCTGGCCTAATGGTTAAGGTCTTAACTCTTACTCTGGCCTAATAGCTAAGGTCTTAGACTCGTGCTCCGGCCTAATGGTTAAGGTCTTAACTCTTACTCTGCCCTACTGGTTAAGGTCTTAACTCTTACTCTGGCCTAATAGCTAAGGTCTTAGACTCGTACTCTGGCCTAATGGTTAAGGTCTTAACTCTTACTCTGGCCTAATAGCTAAGGTCTTAGAATCGTACTCTGGCCTAAAGGTTAAGGTCTTAACTCTTACTCTGGCCTAATAGCTAAGGTCTTAGCTCTTACTCTGGCCTAATAGCTAAGGTCTTAGACTCGTACTCTGGCCTAATTGTTAAGGTCTTAACTCTTACTCTGGCCTAATAGCTAAGGACTTAACACTTACTCTGGCCTAATAGTTAAGGTATTCGACGCGTACTCTTGCCTAATGGTTAAGGTCTTAACTCTTACTGTGGCCTAATAGCTAAGGTCTTAGACTTGTACTCTGGCCTAATAGCTAAGGTCTTAGACTCGTACTCTGGCCTAATGGTTAAGGTCTTAACTCTTACTCCGGCCTACAGGTTAAGGTCCTAACTCTTACTCTGGCCTACTGGTTAAGGTCCTCACTCTTTCTCTGGCCTAATAGCTAAGGTCTTAGACTCGTACTCCGGCCTACTGGTTAAGGACTTAACTCTTACTCTGGTCCAATAGCTAAGGTCTTAACTCTTACTATGGCCTAATAGCTAAGGTCTTAGACTCGTACTATGGCATAATGCTTATGGTCTTATCTCTTAATCTGGCCTAATAGCTAAGGTCTTAACTTTTACTCTGGCCTAATAGCTAAGGTCTTAGACTCGTACTCTGGCCTAATGGTTAAGGTCTTAACTCTTACTCTGGCCTAATAGCTAAGGTCTTAGACTCGTACTCTGGCCTAATGGTTAAGGTCTTAACACTTACTCTGGCCTAAGAGCTAAGGTCTTAACTCTTACTCTGGCCTAAGAGCTAAGGTCTTAACTCTTACTCTGGCCTAATAGCTAAGGTATTAGACTCGTACTCTGGCCTAATGGTTAAGGTCTTAACTCTTACTCTGGCCTAATAGCTAAGGTCTTAGACTCATACTCTGGACTAATAGTAAGGTCTTAGACTCGTACTCTGGCCTACTGGTTAAGGTCTTAACTCTTACTCTGGCCTAATAGCTAAGGTCTTAACTCTTACTCTGCCCTAATAGCTAAGGTCTTAGACTCGTACTATGACCTAATGGTTAAGGTCATAACTCTTACTCTGGCCTACTGGTTAAGGTCTTAACTCTTACTCTGGCCTACTGGTTAAGGTCTTAACTCTTACTCTAGCCTAATAGCTATGGTCTTAGACTCGTACTCTGGCTGATAATTAAGGTCTTAACTCTTACTCTGGCCTACTGGTTAAGGTCTTAACTCTTACTCTGGCCTGCTGGTTAAGGTCTTAAATCTTACTCTGGCCTAATAGCTAAGGTCTTAGACTAGTACTAAGGCCTACAGGTTAAGGTCTTAACTCTTACTCTGGCCTAATAGCTAAGGTCTTAGACTCGTACTCTGGCTGATGATTAAGGTCTTAACTCTTACTCTGGCCTACTGGTTAAGGTCTTAGACTCGTACTCTGGCCTACTGGTTAAGGTCTTAACTCTTACTCTGGCCTAATAGCTAAGGTCTTAACTCTTACTCTGGCCTAATAGCTAAGGTCTTAGACTCGTACTATGACCTAATGGTTAAGGTCATAACTCTTACTCTGGCCTACTGGTTAAGGTCTTAACTCTTACTCTGGCCTAATAGCTAAGGTCTTAGACTCGTACTCTGGCCTAATGGTTAAGGTCTTAACTAATACTCTGGCCTAATAGCTAAGGTCTTAGACTCGTACTCTGGCCTAATGGTTAAGGTCTTAACTCTTACTCTGGCCTAATAGCTAAGGTCTTAGACTCGTACTATCACCTACAGGTTAATCTCTTAACTCTTACTCTGGCCTAATAGCTAAGGGCTTAACTATTACTCTGGCCTAATAGCTAAGGTCTTAGACTCGTACTCTGGCCTAAGGGTTAAGGTCTTAACTCTTACTCTGGCCTAATAGCTATGGTCTTAACTCTTACTCTGGCCTAATAGCTAAGGTCTTAGACTCGTACTATGGCCTACAAGTTAAGGTCTTAACTCTTACTCTGGCCTAATAGCTAAGGTCTTAAATTTTACTCTGGCCTAATAGCTAAGGTCTTAGACTCGTACTATGGCCTAATGGTTAAGGTCTTAACTCTTACTCTGGCCTAATAGGTAAGGTCTTAACTCTTACTCTGGCCTCATAGCTAAGGTCTTAGACTCGTACTCTGGCCTAATGGTTAAGGTCCTAACTCTTACTCTGGCCTAAAAGCTAAGGTCTTAGACTCGTGCTCTGGCCTAATGGTTAAGGTCTTAACTCTTCCTCTGGCCTAATAGCTAAGGTCTTAACTCTTACTCTGGCCTAATAGCTAAGGTCTTTGACTTGTACTCTGGCCTAATGGTTAAGGTCTTAACTCTTACTCTGGCCTAAAAGCTAAGGTCTTAGACTCGTACTCTGGCCTAATAGCTAAGGTCTTAGACTCGTACTCTGGCCTAATGGTTAAGGTCTTAACTCTTACTCTGGCCTACTGGTTAAGGTATTAACTCTTATTCTGGCCTATTAGCTAAGGTCTTAGACTCGTACTCTGGCCTACTGGTTAAGGTCTTAACTCTTACTCTGGCCTAATAGCTAAGGTCTTTACTCTGACTCTGGCCTAATAGCTAAGGTCTTAGACTCGTACTATGGCCTAATGGTTAAGGTCTTAACTCTTACTCTGGCCTAATAGCTAAGGTCTTAACTTTTACTCTGGCCTAATAGCTAAGGTCTTAGACTCTTACTCTGGCCTAATGGTTAAGGTCTAAACTCTTACTCTGGCCTAATAGCTAAGGTCTTAGACTTATACTCTGGCCTAATGGTTAAGGTCTTAACACTTACTCTGGCCGAATAGCTAAGGTCTTAGGCTCGTTCTCTGGCCTAATAGCTAAGGTCTTAGACTCGTACTCTGGCCTACTGGTTAAGGTCTTAACTCTTACTCTGGCCTAATAGCTAAGGTCATAACTCTTACTCTGGCCTAATAGCTAAGGTCTTAGACTTGTACTATGGCCTAATGGTTAAGGTCTTAACTCTTACTCTGGCCTACTGGTTAAGGTCTTAACTCTTACTCTGGCCTAATAGCTAAGGTCTTAGACTCGTACTATGGCCTAATGGTTAAGGTCTTAACTCTTACTCTGGCCTAATAGCTAAGGTCTTAACTTTTACTCTGGCCTAATAGCTAAGGTCTTAGACTCTTACTCTGGCCTAATGGTTAAGGTCTAAACTCTTACTCTGGCCTAATAGCTAAGGTCTTAGACTCATACTCTGGCCAAATAGCTAAGGTCTTAGACTCGTACTCTGGCCTAATAGCTAAGGTCTTAGACTCGTACTCTGGCCTACTGGTTAAGGTTGTAACTCTTACTCTGGCCTAATAGCTAAGGTCTTAGACTCGTACTCTGGCCTAATAGCTAAGGTCTTAGACTCGTACTCTGGCCTACTGGTTAAGGTCTTAACTCTTACTCTGGTCCAATAGCTAAGGTCTTAGACTCGTACTCTGGCCTAATGGTTAAGGTCTTAACTCTTACTTTGGCCTAATAGCTAAGGTCATAGACTTGTACTCTGGCCTAATGGTTAAGGTCTTAACTCTTACTCTGGAATATTAGCTAAGGTCTTAGACTCGTACTATCGCCTACAGGTTAAGCTCTTAACTCTTACTCTGGCCTAATAGCTAAGGTCTTAACTATTACTCTGGCCTAATAGCTAAGGTCTTAGACTCGTACTCTGGCCTAATGGTTAAGGTCTTAACTCGTACTCTGGCCTAATAGCTAAGGTCTTAACTCTTACTCTGGCCTAATAGCTAAGGTCTTAGACTCGTACTCTGGCCTAATGGTTAAGGTCTTAATCTTACTCTGGCCTAATAGCTAAGGTCTTAGACTCGTACTCTGGCCTAATGGTTAAGGTCTTAACTCTTACTCTGGCCTAATAGCTAAGGTCTTAGACTCATACTCTGGCCTAATGGTTAAGGTCTTAACTCTTACTCTGGCCTAATAGCTAAGGTCTTAGACTCGTACTATCACCTACAGGTTAATCTCTTTACTCTTACTCTGGCCTAATAGCTAAGGTCTTAACTATTACTCTGGCCTAATAGCTAAGGTCTTAGACTCGTACTCTGGCCTAGTGGTTAAGGTCTTAACTCTTACTCTGGCCTAATAGCTAAGGTCTTAACTCTTACTCTGGCCCAATAGCTAAGGTCTTAGACTCGTACTATGGCCTACAGGTTAAGGTCTTAACTCTTACTCTGGCCTAATAGCTAAGGTCTTAGACTCGTACTATGGCCTAATGGTTAAGGTCTTAACTCTTACTCTGGCCTAATAGCTAAGGTCTTAACTCTTACTCTGGCCTAATAGCTATGGTCTTAGACTCGTACTATGGCCTACAAGTTAAGGTCTTAACTCTTACTCTGGCCTAATAGCTAAGGTCTTAGACTCATACTCTGGCCTAATGGTTAAGGTCTTAACTCTTACTCTGGCCTAATAGCTAAGGTCTTAGACTCGTGCTCCGGCCTAATGGTTAAGGTCTTAACTCTTACTCTGCCCTACTGGTTAAGGTCTTAACTCTTACTCTGGCCTAATAGCTAAGGTCTTAGACTCGTACTCTGGCCTAATGGTTAAGGTCTTAACTCTTACTCTGGCCTAATAGCTAAGGTCTTAGAATCGTACTCTGGCCTAAAGGTTAAGGTCTTAACTCTTACTCTGGCCTAATAGCTAAGGTCTTAGCTCTTACTCTGGCCTAATAGCTAAGGTCTTAGACTCGTACTCTGGCCTAATTGTTAAGGTCTTAACTCTTACTCTGGCCTAATAGCTAAGGACTTAACACTTACTCTGGCCTAATAGCTAAGGTATTCGATGCGTACTCTTGCCTAATGGTTAAGGTCTTAACTCTTACTGTGGCCTAATAGCTAAGGTCTTAGACTTGTACTCTGGCCTAATAGCTAAGGTCTTAGACTCGTACTCTGGCCTAATGGTTAAGGTCTTAACTCTTACTCCGGCCTACAGGTTAAGGTCCTAACTCTTACTCTGGCCTACTGGTTAAGGTCCTCACTCTTTCTCTGGCCTAATAGCTAAGGTCTTAGACTCGTACTCCGGCCTACTGGTTAAGGACTTAACTCTTACTCTGGTCCAATAGCTAAGGTCTTAACTCTTACTATGGCCTAATAGCTAAGGTCTTAGACTCGTACTATGGCATAATGCTTATGGTCTTATCTCTTAATCTGGCCTAATAGCTAAGGTCTTAACTTTTACTCTGGCCTAATAGCTAAGGTCTTAGACTCGTACTCTGGCCTAATGGTTAAGGTCTTAACTCTTACTCTGGCCTAATAGCTAAGGTCTTAGACTCGTACTCTGGCCTAATGGTTAAGGTCTTAACACTTACTCTGGCCTAAGAGCTAAGGTCTTAACTCTTACTCTGGCCTAAGAGCTAAGGTCTTAACTCTTACTCTGGCCTAATAGCTAAGGTCTTAGACTCGTACTCTGGCCTAATGGTTAAGGTCTTAACTCTTACTCTGGCCTAATAGCTAAGGTCTTAGACTCATACTCTGGACTAATAGTAAGGTCTTAGACTCGTACTCTGGCCTACTGGTTAAGGTCTTAACTCTTACTCTGGCCTAATAGCTAAGGTCTTAACTCTTACTCTGGCCTAATAGCTAAGGTCTTAGACTCGTACTATGACCTAATGGTTAAGGTCATAACTCTTACTCTGGCCTACTGGTTAAGGTCTTAACTCTTACTCTGGCCTACTGGTTAAGGTCTTAACTCTTACTCTAGCCTAATAGCTATGGTCTTAGACTCGTACTCTGGCTGATAATTAAGGTCTTAACTCTTACTCTGGCCTACTGGTTAAGGTCTTAACTCTTACTCTGGCCTGCTGGTTAAGGTCTTAAATCTTACTCTGGCCTAATAGCTAAGGTCTTAGACTAGTACTAAGGCCTACAGGTTAAGGTCTTAACTCTTACTCTGGCCTAATAGCTAAGGTCTTAGACTCGTACTCTGGCTGATGATTAAGGTCTTAACTCTTACTCTGGCCTACTGGTTAAGGTCTTAGACTCGTACTCTGGCCTACTGGTTAAGGTCTTAACTCTTACTCTGGCCTAATAGCTAAGGTCTTAACTCTTACTCTGGCCTAATAGCTAAGGTCTTAGACTCGTACTATGACCTAATGGTTAAGGTCATAACTCTTACTCTGGCCTACTGGTTAAGGTCTTAACTCTTACTCTGGCCTAATAGCTAAGGTCTTAGACTCGTACTCTGGCCTAATGGTTAAGGTCTTAACGAATACTCTGGCCTAATAGCTAAGGTCTTAGACTCGTACTCTGGCCTAATGGTTAAGGTCTTAACTAATACTCTGGCCTAATAGCTAAGGTCTCAGACTCGTACTCTGGCCTAATGGTTAAGGTCTTAACTCTTACTCTGGCCTAATAGCTAAGGTCTTAGACTCGTACTATCGCCTACAGGTTAATCTCTTAACTCTTACTCTGGCCTAATAGCTAAGGGCTTAACTATTACTCTGGCCTAATAGCTAAGGTCTTAGACTCGTACTCTGGCCTAAGGGTTAAGGTCTTAACTCTTACTCTGGCCTAATAGCTATGGTCTTAACTCTTACTCTGGCCTAATAGCTAAGGTCTTAGACTCGTACTATGGCCTACAAGTTAAGGTCTTAACTCTTACTCTGGCCTAATAGCTAAGGTCTTAACTTTTACTCTGGCCTAATAGCTAAGGTCTTAGACTCGTACTATGGCCTAATGGTTAAGGTCTTAACTCTTACTCTGGCCTAATAGCTAAGGTCTTAACTCTTACTCTGGCCTAATAGCTAAGGTCTTAGACTCGTACTCTGGCCTAATGGTTAAGGTCTTAACTCTTACTCTGGCCTAAAAGCTAAGGTCTTAGACTCGTGCTCTGGCCTAATGGTTAAGGTCTTAACTCTTCCTCTGGCCTAATAGCTAAGGTCTTATCTCTTACTCTGGCCTAATAGCTAAGGTCTTTGACTTGTACTCTGGCCTAATGGTTAAGGTCTTAACTCTTACTCTGGCCTAAAAGCTAAGGTCTTAGACTCGTACTCTGGCCTAATAGCTAAGGTCTTAGACTCGTACTCTGGCCTAATGGTTAAGGTCTTAACTCTTACTCTGGCCTATAGGTTAAGGTCTTAACTCTTACTCTGGCCTACTGGTTAAGGTATTAACTCTTATTCTGGCCTATTAGCTAAGGTCTTAGACTCGTACTCTGGCCTACTGGTTAAGGTCTTAACTCTTACTCTGGCCTAATAGCTAAGGTCTTTACTCTGACTCTGGCCTAATAGCTAAGGTCTTAGACTCGTACTATGGCCTAATGGTTAAGGTCTTAACTCTTACTCTGGCCTAATAGCTAAGGTCTTAACTTTTACTCTGGCCTAATAGCTAAGGTCTTAGACTCTTACTCTGGCCTAATGGTTAAGGTCTAAACTCTTACTCTGGCCTAATAGCTAAGGTCTTAGACTTATACTCTGGCCTAATGGTTAAGGTCTTAACACTTACTCTGGCCGAATAGCTAAGGTCTTAGGCTCGTTCTCTGGCCTAATAGCTAAGGTCTTAGACTCGTACTCTGGCCTACTGGTTAAGGTCTTAACTCTTACTCTGGCCTAATAGCTAAGGTCATAACTCTTACTCTGGCCTAATAGCTAAGGTCTTAGACTTGTACTATGGCCTAATGGTTAAGGTCTTAACTCTTACTCTGGCCTACTGGTTAAGGTCTTAACTCTTACTCTGGCCTAATAGCTAAGGTCTTAGACTTGTACTATGGCCTAATGGTTAAGGTCTTAACTCTTACTCTGGCCTAATAGCTAAGGTCTTAACTTTTACTCTGGCCTAATAGCTAAGGTCTTAGACTCTTACTCTGGCCTAATGGTTAAGGTCTAAACTCTTACTCTGGCCTAATAGCTAAGGTCTTAGACTCATACTCTGGCCAAATAGCTAAGGTCTTAGACTCGTACTCTGGCCTAATAGCTAAGGTCTTAGACTCGTACTCTGGCCTACTGGTTAAGGTTGTAACTCTTACTCTGGCCTAATAGCTAAGGTCTTAGACTCGTACTCTGGCCTAATAGCTATGGTCTTAGACTCGTACTCTGGCCTACTGGTTAAGGTCTTAACTCTTACTCTGGTCCAATAGCTAAGGTCTTAGACTCGTACTCTGGCCTAATGGTTAAGGTCTTAACTCTTACTTTGGCCTAATAGCTAAGGTCATAGACTTGTACTCTGGCCTAATGGTTAAGGTCTTAACTCTTACTCTGGAATATTAGCTAAGGTCTTAGACTCGTACTATCGCCTACAGGTTAAGCTCTTAACTCTTACTCTGGCCTAATAGCTAAGGTCTTAACTATTACTCTGGCCTAATAGCTAAGGTCTTAGACTCGTACTCTGGCCTAATGGTTAAGGTCTTAACTCGTACTCTGGCCTAATAGCTAAGGTCTTAACTCTTACTCTGGCCTAATAGCTAAGGTCTTAGACTCGTACTCTGGCCTAATGGTTAAGGTCTTAACTCTTACTCTGGCCTAATAGCTAAGGTCTTAGACTCGTACTCTGGCCTAATGGTTAAGGTCTTAAATCTTACTCTGGCCTAATAGCTAAGGTCTTAGACTCGTACTATGGCCTACAGGTTAAGGTCTTAACTCTTAGTTTGGCCTAATGGTTAAGGTCTTAACTCTTCCTCTGGCCTAATAGCTAAGGTCTTAGACTCGTACTCTGGCCTAGTAGCTAAGGTCTTAGACTCGTACTCTGGCCTAATAGCTAAGGTCTTAGACTCGTACTCTGGCCTACTGGTTAAGGTCGTAACTCTTACTCTGGCCTAATAGCTAAGGTCTTAGACTCGTACTCTGGCCTAATAGCTAAGGTCTTAGACTCGTACTCTGGCCTACTGGTTAAGGTCTTAACTCTTACTCTGGCCTAATAGCTAAGGTCTTAGACTCGTAATCTGGCCTAATGGTTAAGGTCTTAACTCTTACTCTGGCCTAATAGCTAAGGTCTTAGACTCATATTGTGGCCTAATGGTTAAGGTTTTAACTCTTACTCTGGACTAATAGCTAAGGTCTTAGACTCGTACTATCGCCTACAGGTTAAGCTCTTAACTCTCACTCTGGCCTAATAGCTAAGGTCTTAACTATTACTCTGGCCTAATAGCTAAGGTCTTAGACTCGTACTCTGGACTAATGGTTAAGGTCTTAACTCTTACTCTGGCCTAATAGCTAAGGTCTTAACTCTTTCTCTGGCCTACTGGTTAAGGTCTTAACTCTTACTCTGGCCTAATAGCTAAGGTCTTAACTCTTACTCTGGCCTAATAGCTAAGGTCTTAGACTCGTACTATGGCCTAATGGCTAAGGTCTTGACTCTTACTCTGGCCTACTGGTTAAGGTCTTAACTCTTACTCTGGCCTAATAGCTAAAGTCTTAGACTCGTACTCTGGCCTAATAGCTAAGGTCTTAGACTCGTACTCTGGCCTAATGGCTAAGGTCTTAGACTTGTACTCTGGCCTACTGGTTAAGGTCTTAACTCTTATTCTGGCTTAATAGCTAAGGTATTAGACTCATACTCTGGCCTAATAGCTAAGGTCTTAGACTCATACTCTGGCCTACTGGGTGAGGTCTTAACTCTTACTCTGGCCTAATAGCTAAGGTCTTAGACTCGTACTTCGGCCTAATGGTTAATGTCTTAACTCTTACTCTGGCCTAATAGCTAAGGTCTTAGACTCGTACTCTGGCCTACTGGTTAAGGTCTTAACTCTTACTCTGGCCTAATAGCTAAGGTCTTAGACTCGTACTCTGGCCTACTGGTTAAGGTCTTAACTCTTACTCTGGCCTAATAGCTAAGGTCTTAGACTCGTACTCTGGCCTAATAGCTAAGTTCTTAGACCCGTACTCTGGCCTAATGGTTAAGGTCTTAACTCTTACTCTGGCCTACAGGTTAATGTCTTAACTCTTACCATGGCCTACTGGTTAAGGTCTTAACTCTTACTCTGGCCTAATAGCTAAGGTCTTAGACTCGTACTCCGGCCTAATGGTTAAGGTCTTAACTCTTACTCTGGCCTAATAGCTAAGGTCTTAGACTCGTACTCTGGCCCAATAGCTAAAGTCTTAGACTCGTACTCTGGTCTAATGGTTAAGGTCTTAACTCTTACTCTGGCCTAATGGTTAAGGTCTTAACTCTTACTCCGGCCTAATAGCTAAGGTCTTAAATCTTACTCTGGCCTAATAGCTAAGGTCTTTAACTCATACTCTGGCCTAATGGTTAAGGTCTTAACTCTTACTCTGGCATAATAGCTAAGGTCTTAGTCTCGTACTCTGGCCTAATAGCTAAGTTCTTAGACCCGTACTCTGGCCTAATGGTTAAGGTCTTAACTCTTACTCTGGCCTACAGGTTAATGTCTTAACTCTTACCATGGCCTACTGGTTAAGGTCTTAACTCTTACTCTGGCCTAATAGCTAAGGTCTTAGACTCGTACTCCGGCCTAATGGTTAAGGTCTTAACTCTTACTCTGGCCTAATAGCTAAGGTCTTAGACTCGTACTCTGGCCTAATAGCTAAAGTCATAGACTCGTACTCTGGTCTAATGGTTAAGGTCTTAACTCTTACTCTGGCCTAATGGTTAAGGTCTTAACTCTTACTCTGGCCTAATAGCTAAGGTCTTAGACTCGTACTCTGGCCTACTGGTTAAGGTCTTAACTCTTACTCAGGCCTAATAGCTAAGGTCTTAGACTCGTACTCTGGCCTACTGGTTAAGGTCTTAACTCTTACTCTGGCCTAATAGCTAAGGTCTTAGACTCGTACTCTGGCCTAATGGTTAAGGTCTTAACTCTTCTCTGGCCTAATAGCTAAGGTCTTAGACTCGTACTCTGGCCTACTGGTTAAGGTCTTAACTCTTACTCTGGCCTAATAGCTAAGGTCTTAGGCTCGTACTCTGGCCTACTGGTTAAGGTCTTAACTCTTACTCTGGCCTAATAGCTAAGGTCTTAGACTCGTACTCTGGCCTAATGGTTAAGGTCTTAACTCTTACTCTGGCCTAATAGCTAAGGTCTTAGACTCGTACTCTGGCCTAATGGTTAAGGTCTTAACTCTTACTCTGGCCTAATAGCTAAGGTCTTAGACTCATACTCTGGCCAAATAGCTAAGGTCTTAGACTCGTACTCTGGCCTAATAGCTAAGGTCTTAGACTCGTACTCTGGCCTACTGGTTAAGGTTGTAACTCTTACTCTGGCCTAATAGCTAAGGTCTTAGACTCGTACTCTGGCCTAATAGCTAAGGTCTTAGACTCGTACTCTGGCCTACTGGTTAAGGTCTTAACTCTTACTCTGGTCTAATAGCTAAGGTCTTAGACTCGTACTCTGGCCTAATGGTTAAGGTCTTAACTCTTACTTTGGCCTAATAGCTAAGGTCATAGACTTGTACTCTGGCCTAATGGTTAAGGTCTTAACTCTTACTCTGGCCTAATAGCTAAGGTCTTAACTATTACTCTGGCCTAATAGCTAAGGTCTTAGACTCGTACTCTGGCCTAATGGTTAAGGTCTTAACTCTTACTCTGGCCTAATAGCTAAGGTCTTAGACTTGTACTATGGCCTACAGGTTAAGGTCTTAACTCTTAGTCTGGCCTAATGGTTAAGGTCTTAACTCTTACTCTGGCCTAATAGCTAAGGTCTTAGACTCGTACTCTGGCCAAATAGCTAAGGTCTTAGACTCGTACTCTGGCCTAATAGCTAAGGTCTTAGACTCGTACTCTGGCCTACTGGTTAAGGTTGTAACTCTTAATCTGGCCTAATAGCTAAGGTCTTAGACTCGTACTCTGGCCTAATAGCTAAGGTCTTAGACTCGTACTCTGGCCTACTGGTTAAGGTTGTAACTCTTACTCTGGCCTAATAGCTAAGGTCTTAGACTCGTACTCTGGCCTAATGGTTAAGGTCTTAACTCTTACTCTGGCCTAATAGCTAAGGTCTTAGACTCGTACTATGGCCTACAGGTTAAGGTCGTAACTCTTAGTCTGGCCTAATGGTTAAGGTCTTAACTCTTACTCTGGCCTAATAGCTAAGGTCTTAGACTCATACTCTGGCCAAATAGCTAAGGTCTTAGACTCGTACTCTGGCCTAATAGCTAAGGTCTTAGACTCATACTCTGGCCTACTGGTTAAGGTTGTAACTCTTACTCTGGCCTAATAGCTAAGGTCTTAGACTCGTACTCTGGCCTAATAGCTAAGGTCTTAGACTCGTACTCTGGCCTACTGGTTAAGGTCTTAACTCTTACTCTGGTCTAATAGCTAAGGTCTTAGACTCGTACTCTGGCCTAATGGTTAAGGTCTTAACTCTTACTTTGGCCTAATAGCTAAGGTCTTAGACTCGTACTCTGGCCTAATGGTTAAGGTCTTAACTCTTACTCTGGAATATTAGCTAAGGTCTTAGACTCGTACTATCGCCTACAGGTTAAGCTCTTAACTCTTACTCTGGCCTAATAGCTAAGGTCTTAACTATTACTCTGGCCTAATAGCTAAGGTCTTAGACTCGTACTCTGGCCTAATGGTTAAGGTCTTAACTCGTACTCTGGCCTAATAGCTAAGGTCTTAACTCTTACTCTGGCCTAATAGCTAAGGTCTTAGATTCGTACTATGGCCTACAGGTTATTGTCTTAACTCTTACTCTGGCCTAATAGCTAAGGTCTTAGACTCATACTCTGGCCTACTGGTTAAGGTCTTAACTGTTACTCTGGCCTAATAGCTAAGGTCTTAGATTCGTACTCTGGCCTAATGGTTAAGGTCTTAACTCTTACTCTGGCCTAATAGCTAAGGTCTTAGACTTGTACTATGGCCTACAGGTTAAGGTCTTAACTCTTAGTCTGGCCTAATGGTTAAGGTCTTAACTCTTACTCTGGCCTAATAGCTAACGTCTTAGACTCGTACTCAGGCCAAATAGCTAAGGTCTTAGACTCGTACTCTGGCCTAATAGCTAAGGTCTTAGACTCGTACTCTGGCCTACTGGTTAAGGTTGTAACTCTTACTCTGGCCTAATAGCTAAGGTCTTAGACTCATACTCTGGCCTAATAGCTAAGGTCTTAGACTCGTACTCTGGCCTACTGGTTAAGGTTGTAACTCTTACTCTGGCCTAATAGCTAAGGTCTTAGACTCGTACTTTGGCCTAATGGTTAAGGTCTTAACTCTTACTCTGGAATAATAACTAAGGTCTTAGACTCGTACTATCGCCTACAGGTTAAGCTCTTAACTTTTACTCTGGCCTAATAGTTAAGGTCTTAACTCTTACTCTGGCCTAATAGCTAAGGTCTTAACTCTAACTCTGGCCTAATAGCTAAGGTCTTAGACTTGGTCTCTGGCCTAATGGATAAGGTCCTAACTCTTACTCTGGCCTAATAGCTAAGGTCTTAGACTTGTACTCTGGCCTAATGGTTAAGGTCTTAACTCTTACTCTGGAATATTAGCTAAGGTCTTAGACTCGTACTATTGCCTACAGGTTAAGCTCTTAACTCTTACTCTGGCCTAATAGCTAAGGTCTTAACTATTACTCTGGTCTAATAGCTAAGGTCTTAGACTCGTACTCTGGCCTAATGGTTAAGGTCTTAACTCGTACGCTGGCCTAATAGCTAAGGTCTCAACTCTTACTCTGGCCTAATAGCTAAGGTCTTAGACTCGTACTATGGCCTGCAGGTTATTGTCTTAACTCTTAGTCTGGCCTAATGGTTAAGGTCTTAGACCCGTACTCTGGCCTAATGGTTAAGGTCTTAACTCTTACTCTGGAATAATAGCTAAGGTCTTAGACTTGTACTATCGCCTACAGGATAAGCTCTTAACTCTTACTCTGGCCTAATAGCTAAGGTCTTAACTATTACTCTGGCCTAAAAGCTAAGGTCTTAGACTCGTACTCTGGCCTAATGGTTAAGGCCTTAACTCTTACTCTGGCCTAATAGCTAAGGTCTTAACTCTTACTCTGGCCTAATAGCTAAGGTCTTAGAGTCGTACTATGGCCTACAGGTTAAGGTCTTAACTCTTACTCTGGCCTAATAGCTAAGGTCTTAGACTCGTACTCTGGCCTACTGGTTAAGGTCTTAACTCTTACTCTGGCCTAATAGCTAAGGTCTTAACTCTTACTCTGGCCTAATAGCTAAGGTCTTAGACTTGTACTCTGGCCTAATGGTTAAGGTCTTAACTCTTACTCTGGCCTAATAGCTAAGGTCTTAGACTCGTACTCTGGCCTAATTGTTAAGGTCTTAACTAATACTCTGGCCTAATAGCTAAGGTCTTAGACTCGTACTCTGGCCTAATAGCTAAGGTCTTAGACTCGTACTCTGGCCTAATGGTTAAGGTCTTAACTAATACTCTGGCCTAATAGCTAAGGTCTTAGACTCGTACTCTGGCCTAATGGTTAAGGTCTTAACTCTTACTCTGGCCTAATAGCTAAGGTCTTAGACTCGTACTATCGCCTACAGGTTAATCTCTTAACTCTTACTCTGGCCTAATAGCTAAGGGCTTAACTATTACTCTGGCCTAACAGCTAAGGTCTTAGACTCGTACTCTGGCCTAAGGGTTAAGGTCTTAACTCTTACTCTGGCCTACTGGTTAAAGTCTTAACTCTTACTCTGGCCTAATAGCTAAGGTGTTAGACTCGTACTATGGCCTAATGGTTAAGGTCTTAGACTCGTACTCTGGCCTAATGGTTAAGGTCTTAACTCTTACTCTGGCCTAATAGCTAAGGTCTTAGACTCGTACTCTGGCCTAATTGTTAAGGTCTTAACTAATACTCTGGCCTAATAGCTAAGGTCTTAGACTCGTACTCTGGCCTAATAGCTAAGGTCTTAACTCTTACTCTGGCCTAATAGCTAAGGTCTTAGACTCGTACTCTGGCCTAATGGTTAAGGTCTTAACTCTTACTCTGGCCTAATAGCTAAGGTCTTAGACTCGTACTCTGGCCTAATGGTTAAGGTCTTAACTCTTACTCTGGCCTAATAGCTAAGGTCTTAGACTCGTACTATCACCTACAGGTTAATCTCTTTACTCTTACTCTGGCCTAATAGCTAAGGTCTTAACTATTACTCTGGCCTAATAGCTAAGGTCTTAGACTCGTACTCTGGCCTAGTGGAGAAGGTCTTAACTCTTACTCTGGCCTAATAGCTAAGGTCTTAACTCTTACTCTGGCCTAATAGCTAAGGTCTTAGACTCGTACTATGGCCTACAGGTTAAGGTCTTAACTCTTACTCTGGCCTAATAGCTAAGGTCTTAGACTCGTACTATGGCCTAATGGTTAAGGTCTTAACTCTTACTCTGGCCTAATAGCTAAGGTCTTAACTCTTACTCTGGCCTAATAGCTAAGGTCTTAGACTCGTACTATGGTCTACAAGTTAAGGTCTTAACTCTTACTCTGGCCTATTAGCTAAGGTCTTAACTTTTACTCTGGCCTAATAGCTAAGGTCTTAGACTCGTACTATGGCCTAATGGCTAAGGTCTTAACTCTTACTCTGGCCTAATAGCTAAGGTCTTAACTCTTACTCTGGCCTAATAGCTAAGGTCTTAGACTCATACTCTGGCCTAATGGTTAAGGTCTTAACGCTTACTCTGGCCTAATAGCTAAGGTCTTAGACTCGTGCTCCGGCCTAATGGTTAAGGTCTTAACTCTTACTCTGCCCTACTGGTTAAGGTCTTAACTCTTACTCTGGCCTAATAGCTAAGGTCTTAGACTCGTACTCTGGCCTAATGGTTAAGGTCTTAACTCTTACTCTGGTCTAATAGCTAAGGTCTTAGAATCGTACTCTGGCCTAAAGGTTAAGGTCTTAACTCTTACTCTGGCCTAATAGCTAAGGTCTTAGCTCTTACTCTGGCCTAATAGCTAAGGTCTTAGACTCGTACTCTGGCCTAATTGTTAAGGTCTTAACTCTTACTCTGGCCTAATAGCTAAGGACTTAACACTTACTCTGGCCTAATAGCTAAGGTCTTCGACGCGTACTCTTGCCTAATGGTTAAGGTCTTAACTCTTACTGTGGCCTAATAGCTAAGGTCTTAGACTTGTACTCTGGCCTAATAGCTAAGGTCTTAGACTCGTACTCTGGCCTAATGGTTAAGGTCTTAACTCTTACTCCGGCCTACAGGTTAAGGTCCTAACTCTTACTCTGGCCTACTGGTTAAGGTCCTCACTCTTTCTCTGGCCTAATAGCTAAGGTCTTAGACTCGTACTCCGGCCTACTGGTTAAGGACTTAACTCTTACTCTGGTCCAATAGCTAAGGTCTTAACTCTTACTATGGCCTAATAGCTAAGGTCTTAGACTCGTACTATGGCATAATGCTTATGGTCTTATCTCTTAATCTGGCCTAATAGCTAAGGTCTTAACTTTTACTCTGGCCTAATAGCTAAGGTCTTAGACTCGTACTCTGGCCTAATGGTTAAGGTCTTAACTCTTAATCTGGCCTAATAGCTAAGGTCTTAGACTTGTACTCTGGCCTAATGGTTAAGGTCTTAACACTTACTCTGGCCTAAGAGCTAAGGTCTTAACTCTTACTCTGGCCTAAGAGCTAAGGTCTTAACTCTTACTCTGGCCTAATAGCTAAGGTCTTAGACTCGTACTCTGGCCTAATGGTTAAGGTCTTAACTCTTACTCTGGCCTAATAGCTAAGGTCTTAGACTCATACTCTGGACTAATAGTAAGGTCTTAGACTCGTACTCTGGCCTACTGGTTAAGGTCTTAACTCTTACTCTGGCCTAATAGCTAAGGTCTTAAATCATACTCTGGCCTAATAGCTAAGGTCTTAGACTCGTACTATGACCTAATGGTTAAGGTCATAACTCTTACTCTGGCCTACTGGTTAAGGTCTTAACTCTTACTCTGGCCTACTGGTTAAGGTCTTAACTCTTACTCTAGCCTAATAGCTATGGTCTTAGACTCGTACTCTGGCTGATAATTAAGGTCTTAACTCTTACTCTGGCCTACTGGTTAAGGTCTTAACTCTTACTCTGGCCTGCTGGTTAAGGTCTTAAATCTTACTCTGGCCTAATAGCTAAGGTCTTAGACTAGTACTAAGGCCTACAGGTTAAGGTCTTAACTCTTACTCTGGCCTAATAGCTAAGGTCTTAGACTCGTACTCTGGCTGATGATTAAGGTCTTAACTCTTACTCTGGCCTACTGGTTAAGGTCTTAGACTCGTACTCTGGCCTACTGGTTAAGGTCTTAACTCTTACTCTGGCCTAATAGCTAAGGTCTTAACTCTTACTCTGGCCTAATAGCTAAGGTCTTAGACTCGTACTATGACCTAATGGTTAAGGTCATAACTCTTACTCTGGCCTACTGGTTAAGGTCTTAACTCTTACTCTGGCCTAATAGCTAAGGTCTTAGACTCGTACTCTGGCCTAATGGTTAAGGTCTTAACTAATACTCTGGCCTAATAGCTAAGGTCTTAGACTCGTACTCTGGCCTAATGGTTAAGGTCTTAACTCTTACTCTGGCCTAATAGCTAAGGTCTTAGACTTGTACTATCGCCTACAGGTTAATCTCTTAACTCTTACTCTGGCCTAATAGCTAAGGGCTTAACTATTACTCTGGCCTAATAGCTAAGGTCTTAGACTCGTACTCTGGCCTAAGGGTTAAAGTCTTAACTCTTACTCTGGCCTAATAGCTATGGTCTTAACTCTTACTCTGGCCTAATAGCTAAGGTCTTAGACTCGTACTATGGCCTACAAGTTAAGGTCTTAACTCTTACTCTGGCCTAATAGCTAAGGTCTTAACTTTTACTCTGGCCTAATAGCTAAGGTCTTAGACTCGTACTATGGCCTAATGGTTAAGGTCTTAACTCTTACTCTGGCCTAATAGCTAAGGTCTTAACTCTTACTCTGGCCTAATAGCTAAGGTCTTAGACTCGTACTCTGGCCTAATGGTTAAGGTCTTAACTCTTACTCTGGCCTAAAAGCTAAGGTCTTAGACTCGTGCTCTGGCCTAATGGTTAAGGTCTTAACTCTTCCTCTGGCCTAATAGCTAAGGTCTTAACTCTTACTCTGGCCTAATAGCTAAGGTCTTAGACTCGTACTCTGGCCTAATGGTTAAGGTCTTAACTCTTACTCTGGCCTAATAGCTAAGGTCTTATCTCTTACTCTGGCCTAATAGCTAAGGTCTTTGACTTGTACTCTGGCCTAATGGTTAAGGTCTTAACTCTTACTCTGGCCTAAAAGCTAAGGTCTTAGACTCATACTCTGGCCTAATAGCTAAGGTCTTAGACTCGTACTCTGGCCTAATGGTTAAGGTCTTAACTCTTACTCTGGCCTATAGGTTAAGGTCTTAACTCTTACTCTGGCCTACTGGTTAAGGTATTAACTCCTATTCTGGCCTATTAGCTAAGGTCTTAGACTCGTACTCTGGCCTACTGGTTAAGGTCTTAACTCTTACTCTGGCCTAATAGCTAAGGTCTTTACTCTGACTCTGGCCTAATAGCTAAGGTCTTAGACTCGTACTATGGCCTAATGGTTAAGGTCTTAACTCTTACTCTGGCCTAATAGCTAAGGTCTTAACTTTTACTCTGGCCTAATAGCTAAGGTCTTAGACTCTTACTCTGGCCTAATGGTTAAGGTCTTAACTCTTACTCTGGCCTAATAGCTAAGGTCTTAGACTTATACTCTGGCCTAATGGTTAAGGTCTTAACACTTACTCTGGCCGAATAGCTAAGGTCTTAGGCTCGTACTCTGGCCTAATAGCTAAGGTCTTAGACTCGTACTCTGGCCTACTGGTTAAGGTCTTAACTCTTACTCTGGCCTAATAGCTAAGGTCATAACTCTTACTCTGGCCTAATAGCTAAGGTCTTAGACTTGTACTATGGCCTAATGGTTAAGGTCTTAACTCTTACTCTGGCCTACTGGTTAAGGTCTTAACTCTTACTCTGGCCTAATAGCTAAGGTCTTAGACTCGTACTATGGCCTACAGGTTAAGGTCGTAACTCTTAGTCTGGCCTAATGGTTAAGGTCTTAACTCTTACTCTGGCCTAATAGCTAAGGTCTTAGACTCATACTCTGGCCAAATAGCTAAGGTCTTAGACTCGTACTCTGGCCTAATAGCTAAGGTCTTAGACTCGTACTCTGGCCTACTGGTTAAGGTTGTAACTCTTACTCTTGCCTAATAGCTAAGGTCTTAGACTCGTACTCTGGCCTAATAGCTAAGGTCTTAGACTCGTACTCTGGCCTACTGGTTAAGGTCTTAACTCTTACTCTGGTCTAATAGCTAAGGTCTTAGACTCGTACTCTGGCCTAATGGTTAAGGTCTGAACTCTTACTTTGGCCTAATAACTAAGGTCATAGACTTGTACTCTGGCCTAATGGTTAAGGTCTTAACTCTTACTCTGGAATATTAGCTAAGGTCTTAGACTCGTACTATCGCCTACAGGTTAAGCTCTTAACTCTTACTCTGGCCTAATAGCTAAGGTCTTAACTATTACTCTGGCCTAATAGCTAAGGTCTTAGACTCGTACTCTGGCCTAATGGTTAAGGTCTTAACTCGTACTCTGGCCTAATAGCTAAGGTCTTAACTCTTACTCTGGCCTAATAGCTAAGGTCTTAGACTCGTACTCTGGCCTAATGGTTAAGGTCTTAACTCTTACTCTGGCCTAATAGCTAAGGTCTTAGACTCGTACTCTGGCCTAATGGTTAAGGTCTTAAATCTTACTCTGGCCTAATAGCTAAGGTCTTAGACTCGTACTATGGCCTACAGGTTAAGGTCTTAACTCTTAGTTTGGCCTAATGGTTAAGGTCTTAACTCTTCCTCTGGCCTAATAGCTAAGGTCTTAGACTCGTACTCTGGCCTAGTAGCTAAGGTCTTAGACTCGTACTCTGGCCTAATAGCTAAGGTCTTAGACTCGTACTCTGGCCTACTGGTTAAGGTCGTAACTCTTACTCTGGCCTAATAGCTAAGGTCTTAGACTCGTACTCTGGCCTAATAGCTAAGGTCTTAGACTCGTACTCTGGCCTACTGGTTAAGGTCTTAACTCTTACTCTGGCCTAATAGCTAAGGTCTTAGACTCGTACTCTGGCCTAATGGTTAAGGTCTTAACTCTTACTCTGGCCTAATAGCTAAGGTCTTAGACTCATATTGTGGCCTAATGGTTAAGGTTTTAACTCTTACTCTGGACTAATAGCTAAGGTCTTAGACTCGTACTATCGCCTACAGGTTAAGCTCTTAACTCTCACTCTGGCCTAATAGCTAAGGTCTTAAATATTACTCTGGCATAATAGCTAAGGTCTTAGACTCGTACTCTGGACTAATGGTTAAGGTCTTAACTCTTACTCTGGCCTAATAGCTAAGGTCTTAACTCTTTCTCTGGCCTACTGGTTAAGGTCTTAACTCTTACTCTGGCCTAATAGCTAAGGTCTTAACTCTTACTCTGGCCTAATAGCTAAGGTCTTAGACTCGTACTATGGCCTAATGGCTAAGGTCTTGACTCTTACTCTGGCCTACTGGTTAAGGTCTTAACTCTTACTCTGGCCTAATAGCTAAAGTCTTAGACTCGTACTCTGGCCTAATAGCTAAGGTCTTAGACTCGTACTCTGGCCTAATGGCTAAGGTCTTAGACTTGTACTCTGGCCTACTGGTTAAGGTCTTAACTCTTATTCTGGCTTAATAGCTAAGGTCTTAGACTCATACTCTGGCCTAATAGCTAAGGTCTTAGACTCATACTCTGGCCTACTGGGTGAGGTCTTAACTCTTACTCTGGCCTAATAGCTAAGGTCTTAGACTCGTACTTTGGCCTAATGGTTAAGGTCTTAACTCTTACTCTGGCCTAATAGCTAAGGTCTTAGACTCGTACTCTGGCCTACTGGTTAAGGTCTTAACTCTTACTCTGGCCTAATAGCTAAGGTCTTAGACTCATATTGTGGCCTAATGGTTAAGGTTTTAACTCTTACTCTGGACTAATAGCTAAGGTCTTAGACTCGTACTATCGCCTACAGGTTAAGCTCTTAACTCTCACTCTGGCCTAATAGCTAAGGTCTTAAATATTACTCTGGCCTAATAGCTAAGGTCTTAGACTCGTACTCTGGACTAATGGTTAAGGTCTTAACTCTTACTCTGGCCTAATAGCTAAGGTCTTAACTCTTTCTCTGCCCTACTGGTTAAGGTCTTAACTCTTACTCTGGCCTAATAGCTAAGGTCTTAACTCTTACTCTGGCCTAATAGCTAAGGTCTTAGACTCGTACTATGGCCTAATGGCTAAGGTCTTGACTCTTACTCTGGCCTACTGGTTAAGGTCTTAACTCTTACTCTGGCCTAATAGCTAAAGTCTTAGACTCGTACTCTGGCCTAATAGCTAAGGTCTTAGACTCGTACTCTGGCCTAATGGCTAAGGTCTTAGACTTGTACTCTGGCCTACTGGTTAAGGTCTTAACTCTTATTCTGGCTTAATAGCTAAGGTCTTAGACTCATACTCTGGCCTAATAGCTAAGGTCTTAGACTCATACTCTGGCCTACTGGGTGAGGTCTTAACTCTTACTCTGGCCTAATAGCTAAGGTCTTAGACTCGTACTTTGGCCTAATGGTTAAGGTCTTAACTCTTACTCTGGCCTAATAGCTAAGGTCTTAGACTCGTACTCTGGCCTACTGGTTAAGGTCTTAACTCTTACTCTGGCCTAATAGCTAAGGTCTTAGACTCGTACTCTGGCCTAATAGCTAAGTTCTTAGACCCGTACTCTGGCCTAATGGTTAAGGTCTTAACTCTTACTCTGGCCTACAGGTTAATGTCTTAACTCTTACCATGGCCTACTGGTTAAGGTCTTAACTCTTACTCTGGCCTAATAGCTAAGGTCTTAGACTCGTACTCCGGCCTAATGGTTAAGGTCTTAACTCTTACTCTGGCCTAATAGCTAAGGTCTTAGACTCGTACTCTGGCCTAATAGCTAAAGTCTTAGACTCGTACTCTGGTCTAATGGTTAAGGTCTTAACTCTTACTCTGGCCTAATGGTTAAGGTCTTAACTCTTACTCCGGCCTAATAGCTAAGGTCTTAACTCTTACTCTGGCCTAATAGCTAAGGTCTTTAACTCATACTCTGGCCTAATGGTTAAGGTCTTAACTCTTACTCTGGCATAATAGCTAAGGTCTTAGTCTCGTACTCTGGCCTAATAGCTAAGTTCTTAGACCCGTACTCTGGCCTAATGGTTAAGGTCTTAACTCTTACTCTGGCCTACAGGTTAATGTCTTAACTCTTACCATGGCCTACTGGTTAAGGTCTTAACTCTTACTCTGGCCTAATAGCTAAGGTCTTAGACTCGTACTCCGGCCTAATGGTTAAGGTCTTAACTCTTACTCTGGCCTAATAGCTAAGGTCTTAGACTCGTACTCTGGCCTAATAGCTAAAGTCTTAGACTCGTACTCTGGTCTAATGGTTAAGGTCTTAACTCTTACTCTGGCCTAATGGTTAAGGTCTTAACTCTTACTCTGGCCTAATAGCTAAGGTCTTAGACTCGTACTCTGGCCTACTGGTTAAGGTCTTAACTCTTACTCTGGCCTAATAGCTAAGGTCTTAGACTCGTACTCTGGCCTACTGGTTAAGGTCTTAACTCTTACTCTGGCCTAATAGCTAAGGTCTTAGACTCGTACTCTGGCCTAATGGTTAAGGTCTTAACTCTTACTCTGGCCTAATAGCTAAGGTCTTAGACTCATACTCTGGACTAATAGTAAGGTCTTAGACTCGTACTCTGGCCTACTGGTTAAGGTCTTAACTCTTACTCTGGCCTAATAGCTAAGGTCTTAAATCATACTCTGGCCTAATAGCTAAGGTCTTAGACTCGTACTATGACCTAATGGTTAAGGTCATAACTCTTACTCTGGCCTACTGGTTAAGGTCTTAACTCTTACTCTGGCCTACTGGTTAAGGTCTTAACTCTTACTCTAGCCTAATAGCTATGGTCTTAGACTCGTACTCTGGCTGATAATTAAGGTCTTAACTCTTACTCTGGCCTACTGGTTAAGGTCTTAACTCTTACTCTGGCCTGCTGGTTAAGGTCTTAAATCTTACTCTGGCCTAATAGCTAAGGTCTTAGACTAGTACTAAGGCCTACAGGTTAAGGTCTTAACTCTTACTCTGGCCTAATAGCTAAGGTCTTAGACTCGTACTCTGGCTGATGATTAAGGTCTTAACTCTTACTCTGGCCTACTGGTTAAGGTCTTAGACTCGTACTCTGGCCTACTGGTTAAGGTCTTAACTCTTACTCTGGCCTAATAGCTAAGGTCTTAACTCTTACTTTGGCCTAATAGCTAAGGTCTTAGACTCGTACTATGACCTAATGGTTAAGGTCATAACTCTTACTCTGGCCTACTGGTTAAGGTCTTAACTCTTACTCTGGCCTAATAGCTAAGGTCTTAGACTCGTACTCTGGCCTAATGGTTAAGGTCTTAACTAATACTCTGGCCTAATAGCTAAGGTCTTAGACTCGTACTCTGGCCTAATGGTTAAGGTCTTAACTCTTACTCTGGCCTAATAGCTAAGGTCTTAGACTCGTACTATCGCCTACAGGTTAATCTCTTAACTCTTACTCTGGCCTAATAGCTAAGGGCTTAACTATTACTCTGGCCTAATAGCTAAGGTCTTAGACTCGTACTCTGGCCTAAGGGTTAAGGTCTTAACTCTTACTCTGGCCTAATAGCTATGGTCTTAACTCTTACTCTGGCCTAATAGCTAAGGTCTTAGACTTGTACTATGGCCTACAAGTTAAGGTCTTAACTCTTACTCTGGCCTAATAGCTAAGGTCTTAACTTTTACTCTGGCCTAATAGCTAAGGTCTTAGACTCGTACTATGGCCTAATGGTTAAGGTCTTAACTCTTACTCTGGCCTAATAGCTAAGGTCTTAACTCTTACTCTGGCCTAATAGCTAAGGTCTTAGACTCGTACTCTGGCCTAATGGTTAAGGTCTTAACTCTTACTCTGGCCTAAAAGCTAAGGTCTTAGACTCGTGCTCTGGCCTAATGGTTAAGGTCTTAACTCTTCCTCTGGCCTAATAGCTAAGGTCTTAACTCTTACTCTGGCCTAATAGCTAAGGTCTTAGACTCGTACTCTGGCCTAATGGTTAAGGTCTTAACTCTTACTCTGGCCTAATAGCTAAGGTCTTATCTCTTACTCTGGCCTAATAGCTAAGGTCTTTGACTTGTACTCTGGCCTAATGGTTAAGGTCTTAACTCTTACTCTGGCCTAAAAGCTAAGGTCTTAGACTCATACTCTGGCCTAATAGCTAAGGTCTTAGACTTGTACTCTGGCCTAATGGTTAAGGTCTTAACTCTTACTCTGGCCTATAGGTTAAGGTCTTAACTCTTACTCTGGCCTACTGGTTAAGGTATTAACTCTTATTCTGGCCTATTAGCTAAGGTCTTAGACTCGTACTCTGGCCTACTGGTTAAGGTCTTAACTCTTACTCTGGCCTAATAGCTAAGGTCTTTACTCTGACTCTGGCCTAATAGCTAAGGTCTTAGACTCGTACTATGGCCTAATGGTTAAGGTCTTAACTCTTACTCTGGCCTAATAGCTAAGGTCTTAACTTTTACTCTGGCCTAATAGCTAAGGTCTTAGACTCTTACTCTGGCCTAATGGTTAAGGTCTTAACTCTTACTCTGGCCTAATAGCTAAGGTCTTAGACTTATACTCTGGCCTAATGGTTAAGGTCTTAACACTTACTCTGGCCGAATAGCTAAGTTCTTAGGCTCGTACTCTGGCCTAATAGCTAAGGTCTTAGACTCGTACTCTGGCCTACTGGTTAAGGTCTTAACTCTTACTCTGGCCTAATAGCTAAGGTCATAACTCTTACTCTGGCCTAATAGCTAAGGTCTTAGACTTGTACTATGGCCTAATGGTTAAGGTCTTAACTCTTACTCTGGCCTACTGGTTAAGGTCTTAACTCTTACTCTGGCCTAATAGCTAAGATCTTAGACTCGTACTATGGCCTACAGGTTAAGGTCGTAACTCTTAGTCTGGCCTAATGGTTAAGGTCTTAACTCTTACTCTGGCCTAATAGCTAAGGTCTTAGACTCATACTCTGGCCAAATAGCTAAGGTCTTAGACTCGTACTCTGGCCTAATAGCTAAGGTCTTAGACTCGTACTCTGGCCTACTGGTTAAGGTTGTAACTCTTACTCTGGCCTAATAGCTAAGGTCTTAGACTCGTACTCTGGCCTAATAGCTAAGGTCTTAGACTCGTACTCTGGCCTACTGGTTAAGGTCTTAACTCTTACTCTGGTCTAATAGCTAAGGTCTTAGACTCGTACTCTGGCCTAATGGTTAAGGTCTGAACTCTTACTTTGGCCTAATAGCTAAGGTCATAGACTTGTACTCTGGCCTAATGGTTAAGGTCTTAACTCTTACTCTGGAATATTAGCTAAGGTCTTAGACTCGTACTATCGCCTACAGGTTAAGCTCTTAACTCTTACTCTGGCCTAATAGCTAAGGTCTTAACTATTACTCTGGCCTAATAGCTAAGGTCTTAGACTCGTACTATGGCCTAATGGCTAAGGTCTTGACTCTTACTCTGGCCTACTGGTTAAGGTCTTAACTCTTACTCTGGCCTAATAGCTAAAGTCTTAGTCTCGTACTCTGGCCTAATAGCTAAGGTCTTAGACTCGTACTCTGGCCTAATGGCTAAGGTCTTAGACTTGTACTCTGGCCTACTGGTTAAGGTCTTAACTCTTATTCTGGCTTAATAGCTAAGGTCTTAGACTCATACTCTGGCCTAATAGCTAAGGTCTTAGACTCATACTCTGGCCTACTGGGTGAGGTCTTAACTCTTACTCTGGCCTAATAGCTAAGGTCTTAGACTCGTACTTTGGCCTAATGGTTAAGGTCTTAACTCTTACTCTGGCCTAATAGCTAAGGTCTTAGACTCGTACTCTGGCCTACTGGTTAAGGTCTTAACTCTTACTCTGGCCTAATAGCTAAGGTCTTAGACTCGTACTCTGGCCTAATAGCTAAGTTCTTAGACCCGTACTCTGGCCTAATGGTTAAGGTCTTAACTCTTACTCTGGCCTACAGGTTAATGTCTTAACTCTTACCATGGCCTACTGGTTAAGGTCTTAACTCTTACTCTGGCCTAATAGCTAAGGTCTTAGACTCGTAATCCGGCCTAATGGTTAAGGTCTTAACTCTTACTCTGGCCTAATAGCTAAGGTCTTAGACTCGTACTCTGGCCTAATAGCTAAAGTCTTAGACTCGTACTCTGGTCTAATGGTTAAGGTCTTAACTCTTACTCTGGCCTAATGGTTAAGGTCTTAACTCTTACTCCGGCCTAATAGCTAAGGTCTTAACTCTTACTCTGGCCTAATAGCTAAGGTCTTTAACTCATACTCTGGCCTAATGGTTAAGGTCTTAACTCTTACTCTGGCATAATAGCTAAGGTCTTAGTCTCGTACTCTGGCCTAATAGCTAAGTTCTTAGACCCGTACTCTGGCCTAATGGTTAAGGTCTTAACTCTTACTCTGGCCTACAGGTTAATGTCTTAACTCTTACCATGGCCTACTGGTTAAGGTCTTAACTCTTACTCTGGCCTAATAGCTAAGGTCTTAGACTCGTACTCCGGCCTAATGGTTAAGGTCTTAACTCTTACTCTGGCCTAATAGCTAAGGTCTTAGACTCGTACTCTGGCCTAATAGCTAAAGTCTTAGACTCGTACTCTGGTCTAATGGTTAAGGTCTTAACTCTTACTCTGGCCTAATGGTTAAGGTCTTAACTCTTACTCTGGCCTAATAGCTAAGGTCTTAGACTCGTACTCTGGCCTACTGGTTAAGGTCTTAACTCTTACTCTGGCCTAATAGCTAAGGTCTTAGGCTCGTACTCTGGCCTACTGGTTAAGGTCTTAACTCTTACTCTGGCCTAATAGCTAAGGTCTTAGACTCGTACTCTGGCCTAATGGTTAAGGTCTTAACTCTTACTCTGGCCTAATAGTTAAGGTCTTAGACTCGTACTCTGGCCTAATGGTTAAGGTCTTAACTCTTACTCTGGCCTAATAGCTAAGGTCTTAGACTCGTACTATGGCCTACAGGTTAAGGTCGTAACTCTTAGTCTGGCCTAATGGTTAAGGTCTTAACTCTTACTCTGGCCTAATAGCTAAGGTCTTAGACTCATACTCTGGCCAAATAGCTAAGGTCTTAGACTCGTACTCTGGCCTAATAGCTAAGGTCTTAGACTCGTACTCTGGCCTACTGGCTAAGGTTGTAACTCTTACTCTGGCCTAATAGCTAAGGTCTTAGACTCGTACTCTGGCCTAATAGCTAAGGTCTTAGACTCGTACTCTGGCCTACTGGTTAAGGTCTTAACTCTTACTCTGGTCTAATAGCTAAGGTCTTAGACTCATACTCTGGCCTAATGGTTAAGGTCTTAACTCTTACTTTGGCCTAATAGCTAAGGTCATAGACTTGTACTCTGGCCTAATGGTTAAGGTCTTAACTCTTACTCTGGAATATTAGCTAAGGTCTTAGACTCGTACTATCGCCTACAGGTTAAGCTCTTAACTCTTACTCTGGCCTAATAGCTAAGGTCTTAACTATTACTCTGGCCTAATAGCTAAGGTCTTAGACTCGTACTCTGGCCTAATGGTTAAGGTCTTAACTCGTACTCTGGCCTAATAGCTAAGGTCTTAACTCTTACTCTGGCCTAATAGCTAAGGTCTTAGACTCGTACTATGGCCTACAGGTTATTGTCTTAACTCTTACTCTGGCCTAAAAGCTAAGGTCTTAGACTCATACTCTGGCCTACTGGTTAAGGTCTTAACTGTTACTCTGGCCTAATAGCTAAGGCCTTAGATTCGTACTCTGGCCTAATGGTTAAGGTCTTAACTCTTACTCTGGCCTAATAGCTAAGGTCTTAGACTTGTACTATGGCCTACAGGTTAAGGTCTTAACTCTTAGTCTGGCCTAATGGTTAAGGTCTTAACTCTTACTCTGGCCTAATAGCTAAGGTCTTAGACTCGTACTCTGGCCAAATAGCTAAGGTCTTAGACTCGTACTCTGGCCTAATAGCTAAGGTCTTAGACTCGTACTCTGGCCTACTGGTTAAGGTTGTAACTCCTAATCTGGCCTAATAGCTAAGGTCTTAGACTCGTACTCTGGCCTAATAGCTAAGGTCTTAGACTCGTACTCTGGCCTACTGGTTAAGGTTGTAACTCTTACTCTGGCCTAATAGCTAAGGTCTTAGACTCGTACTCTGGCCTAATGGTTAAGGTCTTAACTCTTACTCTGGCCTAATAGCTAAGGTCTTAGACTCGTACTATGGCCTACAGGTTAAGGTCGTAACTCTTAGTCTGGCCTAATGGTTAAGGTCTTAACTCTTACTCTGGCCTAATAGCTAAGGTCTTAGACTCATACTCTGGCCAAATAGCTAAGGTCTTAGACTCGTACTCTGGCCTAATAGCTAAGGTCTTAGACTCGTACTCTGGCCTACTGGTTAAGGTTGTAACTCTTACTCTGGCCTAATAGCTAAGGTCTTAGACTCGTACTCTGGCCTAATAGCTAAGGTCTTAGACTCGTACTCTGGCCTACTGGTTAAGGTCTTAACTCTTTCTCTGGTCTAATAGCTAAGGTCTTAGACTCGTACTCTGGCCTAATGGTTAAGGTCTTAACTCTTACTTTGGCCTAATAGCTAAGGTCTTAGACTCGTACTCTGGCCTAATGGTTAAGGTCTTAACTCTTACTCTGGAATATTAGCTAAGGTCTTAGACTCGTACTATCGCCTACAGGTTAAGCTCTTAACTCTTACTCTGGCCTAATAGCTAAGGTCTTAACTATTACTCTGGCCTAATAGCTAAGGTCTTAGACTCGTACTCTGGCCTAATGGTTAAGGTCTTAACTCGTACTCTGGCCTAATAGCTAAGGTCTTAACTCTTACTCTGGCCTAATAGCTAAGGTCTTAGACTCGTACTATGGCCTACAGGTTATTGTCTTAACTCTTACTCTGGCCTAATAGCTAAGGTCTTAGACTCATACTCTGGCCTACTGGTTGAGGTCTTAACTGTTACTCTGGCCTAATAGCTAAGGTCTTAGATTCGTACTCTGGCCTAATGGTTAAGGTCTTAACTCTTACTCTGGCCTAATAGCTAAGGTCTTAGACTTGTACTATGGCCTACAGGTTAAGGTCTTAACTCTTAGTCTGGCCTAATGGTTAAGGTCTTAACTCTTACTCTGGCCTAATAGCTAAGGTCTTAGACTCGTACTCAGGCCAAATAGCTAAGGTCTTAGACTCGTACTCTGGCCTAATAGCTAAGGTCTTAGACTCATACTCTGGCCTACTGGTTAAGGTTGTAACTCTTACTCTGGCCTAATAGCTAAGGTCTTAGACTCGTACTCTGGCCTAATAGCTAACGTCTTAGACTCGTACTCTGGCCTACTGGTTAAGGTTGTAACTCTTACTCTGGCCTAATAGCTAAGGTCTTAGACTCGTACTCTGGCCTAATGGTTAAGGTCTTAACTCTTACTCTGGAATAATAGCTAAGGTCTTAGACTCGTACTATCGCCTACAGGTTAAGCTCTTAACTTTTACTCTGGCCTAATAGTTAAGGTCTTAACTCTTACTCTGGCCTAATAGCTAAGGTCTTAACTCTTACTCTGGCCTAATAGCTAAGGTCTTAGACTTGGTCTCTGGCCTAATGGATAAGGTCCTAACTCTTACTCTGGCCTAGTAGCTAAGGTCTTAGACTTGTACTCTGGCCTAATGGTTAAGGTCTTAACTCTTACTCTGGAATATTAGCTAAGGTCTTAGACTCGTACTATCGCCTACAGGTTAAGCTCTTAACTCTTACTCTGGCCTAATAGCTAAGGTCTTAACTATTACTCTGGTCTAATAGCTAAGGTCTTAGACTCGTACTCTGGCCTAATGGTTAAGGTCTTAACTCGTACGCTGGCCTAATAGCTAAGGTCTCAACTCTTACTCTGGCCTAATAGCTAAGGTCTTAGACTCGTACTATGGCCTGCAGGTTATTGTCTTAACTCTTAGTCTGGCCTAATGGTTAAGGTCTTAGACCCGTACTCTGGCCTAATGGTTAAGGTCTTAACTCTTACTCTGGAATAATAGCTAAGGTCTTAGACTTGTACTATCGCCTACAGGATAAGCTCTTAACTCTTACTCTGGCCTAATAGCTAAGGTCTTAACTATTACTCTGGCCTAAAAGCTAAGGTCTTAGACTCGTACTCTGGCCTAATGGTTAAGGCCTTAACTCTTACTCTGGCCTAATAGCTAAGGTCTTAACTCTTACTCTGGCCTAATAGCTAAGGTCTTAGAGTCGTACTATGGCCTACAGGTTAAGGTCTTAACTCTTACTCTGGCCTAATAGCTAAGGTCTTAGACTCGTACTCTGGCCTACTGGTTAAGGTCTTAACTCTTACTCTGGCCTAATAGCTAAGGTCTTAACTCTTACTCTGGCCTAATAGCTAAGGTCTTAGACTCGTACTATGGCCTAATAGTTAAGGTCTTAACTCTTACTCTGGCCTAATAGCTAAGGTCTTAGACTCGTACTCTGGCCTACTGGTTAAGGTCATAACTCTTACTCTGGTCTAATAGCTAAGGTCTTAGACTCGTACTCTGGCCTAATAGCTAAGGTCTTAGACTCGTACTCTGGCCTACTGGTTAAGGTATTAACTCTTACTCTGGCCTAATAACTAAGGTCTTAGACTCGTACTCTGGCCTAATGGTTAAGGTCTTAACTCTTACTCTGGCCTAATAGCTAAGGTCTTAGACTCATATTGTGGCCTAATGGTTAAGGTCTTAACTCTTACTCTGGCCTAATAGCTAAGGTCTTAGACTCGTACTTTCGCCTACAGGTTAAGCTCTTAACTCTTACTCTGGCCTAATAGTTAAGGTCTTAACTCTTACTCTGGCCTAATAGCTAAGGTCTTAACTCTTACTCTGGCCTAATAGCTAAGGTCTTAGACTTGGTCTCTGGCCTAATGGATAAGGTCCTAACTCTTACTCTGGCCTAATAGCTAAGGTCTTAGACTCGTACTCTGGCCTAATGGTTAAGGTCTTAACTCTTACTCTGGAATATTAGCTAAGGTCTTAGACTCGTACTATCGCCTACAGGTTAAGCTCTTAACTCTTACTCTGGCCTAATAGCTAAGGTCTTAACTATTACTCTGGTCTAATCGCTAAGGTCTTAGACTCGTACTCTGGCCTAATGGTTAAGGTCTTAACTCGTACGCTGGCCTAATAGCTAAGGTCTTAACTCTTACTCTGGCCTAATAGCTAAGGTCTTAGACTCGTACTATGGCCTACAGGTTATTGTCTTAACTCTTACTCTGGCCTAATAGCTAAGGTCTTAGACTCGTACTCTGGCCTACTGGTTAAGGTCTTAACTCTTACTCTGGCCTAATAGCTAAGGTCTTAACTCTTACTCTGGCCTAATAGCTAAGGTCTTAGACTCGTACTATGGCCTACAGTTTAAGGTCTTAACTCTTACTCTGGCCGAATAGCTAAGGTCTTAGACTCGAACTCTGGCCTACTGGTTAAGGTCTTAACTCTTACTCTGGCCTAATAGCTAAGGTCTTAGATTCGTACTATGGCCTAATGGTTAAGGTCTTAACTCTTACTCTGGCCTAATAGATAAGGTCTTAACTCTTACTCTGGCCTAATAGCTAAGGTCTTAGACTCATACTCTGGCCTAATGGTTAAGGTCTTAACTCTTACTCTGGCCTAATAGCTAAGGTCTTAGACTCGTGCTCTGGCCTAATGGTTAAGGTCTTAACTCTTACTCTGGCCTACTGGTTAAGGTCTTAACTCTTACTCTGGCCTAATAGCTAAGGTCTTAGAAACGTACTCTGGCCAAATGGTTAAGGTCTTAACTCTTACTCTGGCCTAATAGCTAAGGTCTTAACTCTTACTCTGGCCTAATAGCTAAGGTCTTAGACTCGTACTATGGCCTACAGGTTAAGGTCTGAACTCTTACTCTGGCCTAATAGCTAAGGTCTATGACTCGTAATCTGGCCTACTGGTTAAGGTCCTAACTCTTACTCTGGCCTAATAGCTAAGGTCTTAGACTAGTACTATGGCCTACAGGTTAAGGTCTTAACTCTTACTCTGGCCTACTGGTTAAAGTCTTAACTCTTACTCTGGCCTAATAGCTGAGGTATTAGACTCGTACGATGGCCTAATGGTTAAGGTCTTAACTCTTACTCTGGCCTAATAGCTAAGGTCTTAACTTTTACTCTGGCATAATAGCTAAGGTCTTAGACTCGTACTCTGGCCTAATGGTTAAGGTCTTAAATCTTACTCTGGCCTAATAGCTAAGGTCTTAGACTCGTACTATGGCCTACAGGTTAAGGTCTTAACTCTTAGTTTGGCCTAATGGTTAAGGTCTTAACTCTTCCTCTGGCCTAATAGCTAAGGTCTTAGACTCGTACTCTGGCCTAGTAGCTAAGGTCTTAGACTCGTACTCTGGCCTAATAGCTAAGGTCTTAGACTCGTACTATCGCCTACAGGTTAAGCTCTTAACTCTCACTCTGGCCTAATAGCTAAGGTCTTAACTATTACTCTGGCCTAATAGCTAAGGTCTTAGACTCGTACTCTGGACTAATGGTTAAGGTCTTAACTCTTACTCTGGCCTAAAAGCTAAGGTCTTAACTCTTACTCTGGCCTACTGGTTAAGGTCTTAACTCTTACTCTGGCCTAATAGCTAAGGTCTTAACTCTTACTCTGGCCTAATAGCTAAGGTCTTAGACTCGTACTATGGCCTAATGGCTAAGGTCTTGACTCTTACTCTGGCCTACTGGTTAAGGTCTTAACTCTTACTCTGGCCTAATAGCTAAAGTCTTAGACTCGTACTCTGGCCTAATAGCTAAGGTCTTAGACTCGTACTCTGGCCTAATGGCTAAGGTCTTAGACTTGTACTCTGGCCTACTGGTTAAGGTCTTAACTCTTATTCTGGCTTAATAGCTAAGGTCTTAGACTCGTACTCTGGCCTACTGGTTAAGGTTGTAACTCTTACTCTGGCCTAATAGCTAAGGTCTTAGACTCGTACTCTGGCCTAATAGCTAAGGTCTTAGACTCGTACTCTGGCCTACTGGTTAAGGTCTTAACTCTTACTCTGGTCTAATAGCTAAGGTCTTAGACTCGTACTCTGGCCTAATGGTTAAGGTCTTAACTCTTACTTTGGCCTAATAGCTAAGGTCTTAGACTCGTACTCTGGCCTAATGGTTAAGGTCTTAACTCTTACTCTGGAATATTAGCTAAGGTCTTAGACTCGTACTATCGCCTACAGGTTAAGCTCTTAACTCTTACTCTGGCCTAATAGCTAAGGTCTTAACTATTACTCTGGCCTAATAGCTAAGGTCTTAGACTCGTACTCTGGCCTAATGGTTAAGGTCTTAACTCGTACTCTGGCCTAATAGCTAAGGTCTTAACTCTTACTCTGGCCTAATAGCTAAGGTCTTAGACTCGTACTATGGCCTACAGGTTATTGTCTTAACTCTTACTCTGGCCTAATAGCTAAGGTCTTAGACTCATACTCTGGCCTACTGGTTGAGGTCTTAACTGTTACTCTGGCCTAATAGCTAAGGTCTTAGATTCGTACTCTGGCCTAATGGTTAAGGTCTTAACTCTTACTCTGGCCTAATAGCTAAGGTCTTAGACTTGTACTATGGCCTACAGGTTAAGGTCTTAACTCTTAGTCTGGCCTAATGGTTAAGGTCTTAACTCTTACTCTGGCCTAATAGCTAAGGTCTTAGACTCGTACTCAGGCCAAATAGCTAAGGTCTTAGACTCGTACTCTGGCCTAATAGCTAAGGTCTTAGACTCGTACTCTGGCCTACTGGTTAAGGTTGTAACTCTTACTCTGGCCTAATAGCTAAGGTCTTAGACTCGTACTCTGGCCTACTGGTTAAGGTTGTAACTCTTACTCTGGCCTAATAGCTAAGGTCTTAGACTCGTACTCTGGCCTAATGGTTAAGGTCTTAACTCTTACTCTGGAATAATAGCTAAGGTCTTAGACTCGTACTATCGCCTACAGGTTAAGCTCTTAACTTTTACTCTGGCCTAATAGTTAAGGTCTTAACTCTTACTCTGGCCTAATAGCTAAGGTCTTAACTCTTACTCTGGCCTAATAGCTAAGGTCTTGGACTTGGTCTCTGGCCTAATGGATAAGGTCCTAACTCTTACTCTGGCCTAGTAGCTAAGGTCTTAGACTTGTACTCTGGCCTAATGGTTAAGGTCTTAACTCTTACTCTGGAATATTAGCTAAGGTCTTAGACTCGTACTATCGCCTACAGGTTAAGCTCTTAACTATTACTCTGGTCTAATAGCTAAGGTCTTAGACTCGTACTCTGGCCTAATGGTTAAGGTCTTAACTCGTACGCTGGCCTAATAGCTAAGGTCTCAACTCTTACTCTGGCCTAATAGCTAAGGTCTTAGACTCGTACTATGGCCTGCAGGTTATTGTCTTAACTCTTAGTCTGGCCTAATGGTTAAGGTCTTAGACCCGTACTCTGGCCTAATGGTTAAGGTCTTAACTCTTACTCTGGAATAATAGCTAAGGTCTTAGACTTGTACTATCGCCTACAGGATAAGCTCTTAACTCTTACTCTGGCCTAATAGCTAAGGTCTTAACTATTACTCTGGCCTAAAAGCTAAGGTCTTAGACTCGTACTCTGGCCTAATGGTTAAGGCCTTAACTCTTACTCTGGCCTAATAGCTAAGGTCTTAACTCTTACTCTGGCCTAATAGCTAAGGTCTTAGAGTCGTACTATGGCCTACAGGTTAAGGTCTTAACTCTTACTCTGGCCTAATAGCTAAGGTCTTAGACTCGTACTCTGGCCTACTGGTTAAGGTCTTAACTCTTACTCTGGCCTAATAGCTAAGGTCTTAACTCTTACTCTGGCCTAATAGCTAAGGTCTTAGACTCGTACTATGGCCTAATGGTTAAGGTCTTAACTCTTACTCTGGCCTAATAGCTAAGGTCTTAACTCTTACTCTGGCCTAATAGCTAAGGTCTTAGACTCGTACTCTGGCCTAATGGTTAAGGTCATAACTCTTACTCTGGCCTAATAGCTAAGGTCTTAGACTCGTGCTCTGGCCTAATGGTTAAGGTCTTAACTCTTACTCTGGCCTACTGGTTAAGGTCTTAGACTCGTACTCTGGCCTAATGGTTAAGGTCTTAACTCTTACTCTGGCCTAATAGCTAAGGTCTTAGAATCGTACTCTGGCCTAATGGTTAAGGTCTTAACTCTTACTCTGGCCTAATATATAAGGTCTTAGAATCGTGCTCTGGCCTAATGGTTAAGGTCTTAACTCTTACTCCGGCCTAATAGCTAAGGTCTTAACTCTTACTCTGGCCTAATAGCTAAGGTCTTTAACTCATACTCTGGCCTTCTGGTTAAGGTCTTAACTCTTACTCTGGCCTACTGGTTAAGGTCGTAACTCTTACTCTGGCCTAATAGCTAAGGTCTTAGACTCGTACTCTGGCCTAATAGCTAAGGTCTTAGACTCGTACTCTGGCCTAATAGCTAAGGTCTTAACTATTACTCTGGCCTAATAGCTAAGGTCTTAGACTCGTACTCTGGACTAATGGTTAAGGTCTTAACTCTTACTCTGTCCTAATAGCTAAGGTCTTAACTCTTACTCTGGCCTACTGGTTAAGGTCTTAACTCTTATTCTGGCCTAATAGCTAAGGTCTTAACTCTTACTCTGGCCTAATAGCTAAGGTCTTAGACTCGTACTATGGCCTAATGGCTAAGGTCTTGACTCTTACTCTGGCCTACTGGTTAAGGTCTTAACTCTTACTCTGGCCTAATAGCTAAAGTCTTAGACTCGTACTCTGGCCTAATAGCTAAGGTCTTAGACTCGTACTCTGGCCTAATGGCTAAGGTCTTAGACTTGTACTCTGGCCTACTGGTTAAGGTCTTAACTCTTATTCTGGCTTAATAGCTAAGGTCTTAGACTCATACTCTGGCCTAATAGCTAAGGTCTTAGACTCATACTCTGGCCTACTGGGTGAGGTCTTAACTCTTACTCTGGCCTAATAGCTAAGGTCTTAGACTCGTACTCTGGCCTAATGGTTAAGGTCTTAACTCTTACTCTGGCCTAATAGCTAAGGTCTTAGACTCGTACTCTGGCCTACTGGTTAAGGTCTTAACTCTTACTCTGGCCTAATACCTAAGGTCTTAGACTCGTACTCTGGCCTACTGGTTAAGGTCTTAACTCTTACTCGGGCCTAATAGCTAAGGTCTTAGACTCGTACTCTGGCCTAATGGTTAAGGTCTTAACTCTTACTCTGGCCTAATAGCTAAGGTCTTAGACTCATACTCTGGCCTACTGGTTAAGGTCTTAACTCTTACTCTGGCCTAATAGCTAAGGTCTTAGGCTCGTACTCTGGCCTACTGGTTAAGGTCTTAACTCTTACTCTGGCCTAATAGCTAAGGTCTTAGACTCGTACTCTGGCCTAATGGTTAAGGTCTTAACTCTTACTCTGGCCTAATAGCTAAGGTCTTAGACTCGTACTCTGGCCTAATGGTTAAGGTCTTAACTCTTAGTTTGGCCTAATGGTTAAGGTCTTAACTCTTACTCTGGCCTAATAGCTAAGGTCTTAGACTCGTACTCTGGCCTAGTAGCTAAGGTCTTAGACTCGTACCCTGGCCTAATAGCTAAGGTCTTAGACTCGTACTCTGGCCTACTGGTTAAGGTCGTAACTCTTACTCTGGTCTAATAGCTAAGGTCTTAGACTCGTACTCTGGCCTAATAGCTAAGGTCTTAGACTCGTACTCTGGCCTACTGGTTAAGGTCTTAACTCTTACTCTGGCCTAATAACTAAGGTCTTAGACTCGTACTCTGGCCTAATGGTTAAGGTCTTAACTCTTACTCTGGCCTAATAGCTAAGGTCTTAGACTCATATTGTGGCCTAATGGTTAAGGTCTTAACTCTTACTCTGGCCTAATAGCTAAGGTCTTAGACTCGTACTTTCGCCTACAGGTTAAGCTCTTAACTCTTACTCTGGCCTAATAGTTAAGGTCTTAACTCTTACTCTGGCCTAATAGCTAAGGTCTTAACTCTTACTCTGGCCTAATAGCTAAGGTCTTAGACTTGGTCTCTGGCCTAATGGATAAGGTCCTAACTCTTACTCTGGCCTAATAGCTAAGGTCTTAGACTCGTACTATGGCCTAATGGTTAAGGTCTTAACTCTTACTCTGGAATATTAGCTAAGGTCTTAGACTCGTACTATCACCTACAGGTTAAGCTCTTAACTCTTACTCTGGCCTAATAGCTAAGGTCTTAACTATTACTCTGGTCTAATAGCTAAGGTCTTAGACTCGTACTCTGGCCTAATGGTTAAGGTCTTAACTCGTACGCTGGCCTAATAGCTAATGTCTTAACTCTTACTCTGGCCTAATAGCTAAGGTCTTAGACTCGTACTATGGCCTACAGGTTATTGTCTTAACTCTTACTCTGGCCTAATAGCTAAGGTCTTAGACTCGTACTCTGGCCTACTGGTTAAGGTCTTAACTCTTACTCTGGCCTAATAGCTAAGGTCTTAACTCTTACTCTGGCCTAATAGCTAAGGTCTTAGACTCGTACTATGGCCTACAGTTTAAGGTCTTAACTCTTACTCTGGCCTAATAGCTAAGGTCTTAGACTCGTACTCTGGCCTACTGGTTAAGGTCTTAACTCTTACTCTGGCCTAATAGCTAAGGTCTTAGATTCGTACTATGGCCTAATGGTTAAGGTCTTAACTCTTAATCTGGCCTAATAGATAAGGTCTTAACTCTTACTCTGGCCTAATAGCTAAGGTCTTAGACTCATACTCTGGCCTAATGGTTAAGGTCTTAACTCTTACTCTGGCCTAATAGCTAAGGTCTTAGACTCGTGCTCTGGCCTAATGGTTAAGGTCTTAACTCTTACTCTGGCCTACTGGTTAAGGTCTTAACTCTTACTCTGGCCTAATAGCTAAGGTCTTAGACACGTACTCTGGCCAAATGGTTAAGGTCTTAACTCTTACTCTGGCCTAATAGCTAAGGTCTTAACTCTTACTCTGGCCTAATAGCTAAGGTCTTAGACTCGTACTATGGCCTACAGGTTAAGGTCTGAACTCTTACTCTGGCCTAATAGCTAAGGTCTATGACTCGTAATCTGGCCTACTGGTTAAGGTCCTAACTCTTACTCTGGCCTAATAGCTAAGGTCTTAGACTAGTACTATGGCCTACAGGTTAAGGTCTTAACTCTTACTCTGGCCTACTGGTTAAAGTCTTAACTCTTACTCTGGCCTAATAGCTGAGGTATTAGACTCGTACGATGGCCTAATGGTTAAGGTCTTAACTCTTACTCTGGCCTAATAGCTAAGGTCTTAACTTTTACTCTGGCATAATAGCTAAGGTCTTAGACTCGTACTCTGGCCTAATGGTTAAGGTCTTAAATCTTACTCTGGCCTAATAGCTAAGGTCTTAGACTCGTACTATGGCCTACAGGTTAAGGTCTTAACTCTTAGTTTGGCCTAATGGTTAAGGTCTTAACTCTTCCTCTGGCCTAATAGCTAAGGTCTTAGACTCGTACTCTGGCCTAGTAGCTAAGGTCTTAGACTCGTACTCTGGCCTAATAGCTAAGGTCTTAGACTCGTACTATCGCCTACAGGTTAAGCTCTTAACTCTCACTCTGGCCTAATAGCTAAGGTCTTAACTATTACTCTGGCCTAATAGCTAAGGTCTTAGACTCGTACTCTGGACTAATGGTTACGGTCTTAACTCTTACTCTGGCCTAAAAGCTAAGGTCTTAACTCTTACTCTGGCCTACTGGTTAAGGTCTTAACTCTTACTCTGGCCTAATAGCTAAGGTCTTAACTCTTACTCTGGCCTAATAGCTAAGGTCTTAGACTCGTACTATGGCCTAATGGCTAAGGTCTTGACTCTTACTCTGGCCTACTGGTTAAGGTCTTAACTCTTACTCTGGCCTAATAGCTAAAGTCTTAGACTCGTACTCTGGCCTAATAGCTAATGTCTTAGACTCGTACTCTGGCCTAATGGCTAAGGTCTTAGACTTGTACTCTGGCCTACTGGTTAAGGTCTTAACTCTTATTCTGGCTTAATAGCTAAGGTCTTAGACTCATACTCTGGCCTAATAGCTAAGGTCTTAGACTCATACTCTGGCCTACTGGGTGAGGTCTTAACTCTTACTCTGGCCTAATAGCTAAGGTCTTAGACTCGTACTTTGGCCTAATGGTTAAGGTCTTAACTCTTACTCTGGCCTAATAGCTAAGGTCTTAGACTCGTACTCTGGCCTACTGGTTAAGGTCTTAACTCTTACTCTGGCTTAATAGCTAAGGTCTTAGACTCGTACTCTGGCCTACTGGTTAAGGTCTTAACTCTTACTCTGGCCTAATAGCTAAGGTCTTAGACTCGTACTCTGGCCTAATGGTTAAGGTCTTAACTCTTACTCTGGCCTAATAGCTAAGGTCTTAGACTCGTACTCTGGCCTTCTGGTTAAGGTCTTAACTCTTACTCTGGCCTAATAGATAAGGTCTTAGGCTCGTACTCTGGCCTACTGGTTAAGGTCTTAACTCTTACTCTGGCCTAATAGCTAAGGTCTTAGACTCGTACTCTGGCCTAATGGTTAAGGTATTAACTCTTACTCTGGCCTAATAGCTAAGGTCTTAGACTCGTACTCTGGCCTAATGGTTAAGGTCTTAACTCTTACTCTGGCCTAATAGCTAAGGTCTTAGACTCGTACTATGGCCTACAGGTTAAGGTCTTAACTCTTAGTCTGGCCTAATGGTTAAGGTCTTAACTCTTACTCTGGCCTAATAGGTAAGGTCTTAGACTCATACTCTGGCCAAATAGCTAAGGTCTTAGACTCGTACTCTGGCCTAATAGCTAAGGTCTTAGACTCGTACTCTGGCCTACTGGTTAAGGTTGTAACTCTGACTCTGGCCTAATAGCTAAGGTCTTAGACTCGTACTCTGGCCTAATAGCTAAGGTTAAGACCTTAGCTATTAGGCCAGAGTACGAGTACCTACTGGTTAAGGTCTTAACTCTTAGTCTGGCCTAATAGCTAAGGTCTTAGACTCGTACTCTGGCCTAATGGTTAAGGTCTTAACTCTTACTCTGGCCTAATAGCTAAGGTCTTAGACTCGTACTCTGGCCTAATAGCTAAGGTCCTAGACTCGTACTATGGCCTACAGTTTAAGGTCTTAACTCTTACTCTGGCCTAATAGCTAAGGTCTTAGACTCGTACTCTGGCCTACTGGTTAAGGTCTTAACTCTTACTCTGGCCTAATAGCTAAGGTCTTAGATTCGTACTATGGCCTAATGGTTAAGGTCTTAACTCTTACTCTGGCCTAATAGATAAGGTCTTAACTCTTACTCTGGCCTAATAGCTAAGGTCTTAGTCTCATACTCTGGCCTAATGGTTAAGGTCTTAACTCTTACTCTGGCCTAATAGCTAAGGTCTTAGACTCGTGCTCTGGCCTAATGGTCAAGGTCTTAACTCTTACTCTGGCCTACTGGTTAAGGTCTTAACTCTTACTCTGGCCTAATAGCTAAGGTCTTAGACACGTACTCTGGCCAAATGGTTAAGGTCTTAACTCTTATTCTGGCCTAATAGCTAAGGTCTTAACTCTTACTCTGGCCTAATAGCTAAGGTCTTAGACTCGTACTATGGCCTACAGGTTAAGGTCTGAACTCTTACTCTGGCCTAATAGCTAAGGTCTATGACTCGTAATCTGGCCTACTGGTTAAGGTCCTAACTCTTACTCTGGCCTAATAGCTAAGGTCTTAGACTAGTACTATGGCCTACAGGTTAAGGTCTTAACTCTTACTCTGGCCTACTGGTTAAAGTCTTAACTCTTACTCTGGCCTAATAGCTGAGGTATTAGACTCGTACGATGGCCTAATGGTCAAGGTCTTAACTCTTACTCTGGCCTAATAGCTAAGGTCTTAACTTTTACTCTGGCCTAAAAGCTAAGGTCTTAGACTCGTACTCTGGCCTAATGGTTAAGGCCTTAACTCTTACTCTGGCCTAATAGCTAAGGTATTAACTCTTACTCTGGCCTAATAGCTAAGGTCTTAGAGTCGTACTATGGCCTACAGGTTAAGGTCTTAACTCTTACTCTGGCCTAATAGCTAAGGTCTTAGACTCGTACTCTGGCCTACTGGTTAAGGTCTTAACTCTTACTCTGGCCTAATAGCTAAGGTCTTAACTCTTACTCTGGCCTAATAGCTAAGGTCTTAGACTCGTACTATGGCCTAATGGTTAAGGTCTTAACTCTTACTCTGGCCTAATAGCTAAGGTCTTAACTCTTACTCTGGCCTAATAGCTAAGGTCTTAGACTCGTACTGTGGCCTACAGGTTAAGGTCTTAACTCTTAGTTTGGCCTAATGGTTAAGGTCTTAACTCTTCCTCTGGCCTAATAGCTAAGGTCTTAGACTCGTACTCTGGCCTAGTAGCTAAGGTCTTAGACTCGTACTCTGGCCTAATAGCTAAGGTCTTAGACTCGTACTATCGCCTACAGGTTAAGCTCTTAACTCTCACTCTGGCCTAATAGCTAAGGTCTTAACTATTACTCTGGCCTAATAGCTAAGGTCTTAGACTCGTACTCTGGACTAATGGTTAAGGTCTTAACTCTTACTCTGGCCTAAAAGCTAAGGTCTTAACTCTTACTCTGGCCTACTGGTTAAGGTCTTAACTCTTACTCTGGCCTAATAGCTAAGGTCTTAACTCTTACTCTGGCCTAATAGCTAAGGTCTTAGACTCGTACTATGGCCTAATGGCTAAGGTCTTGACTCTTACTCTGGCCTACTGGTTAAGGTCTTAACTCTTACTCTGGCCTAATAGCTAAAGTCTTAGACTCGTACTCTGGCCTAATAGCTAAGGTCTTAGACTCGTACTCTGGCCTAATGGCTAAGGTCTTAGACTTGTACTCTGGCCTACTGGTTAAGGTCTTAACTCTTATTCTGGCTTAATAGCTAAGGTCTTAGACTCATACTCTGGCCTAATAGCTAAGGTCTTAGACTCATACTCTGGCCTACTGGGTGAGGTCTTAACTCTTACTCTGGCCTAATAGCTAAGGTCTTAGACTCGTACTCTGGCCTAATGGTTAAGGTCTTAACTCTTAGTTTGGCCTAATGGTTAAGGTCTTAACTCTTACTCTGGCCTAATAGCTAAGGTCTTAGACTCGTACTCTGGCCTAGTAGCTAAGGTCTTAGACTCGTACCCTGGCCTAATAGCTAAGGTCTTAGACTCGTACTCTGGCCTACTGGTTAAGGTCGTAACTCTTACTCTGGTCTAATAGCTAAGGTCTTAGACTCGTACTCTGGCCTAATAGCTAAGGTCTTAGACTCGTACTCTGGCCTACTGGTTAAGGTCTTAACTCTTACTCTGGCCTAATAACTAAGGTCTTAGACTCGTACTCTGGCCTAATGGTTAAGGTCTTAACTCTTACTCTGGCCTAATAGCTAAGGTCTTAGACTCATATTGTGGCCTAATGGTTAAGGTCTTAACTCTTACTCTGGCCTAATAGCTAAGGTCTTAGACTCGTACTTTCGCCTACAGGTTAAGCTCTTAACTCTTACTCTGGCCTAATAGTTAAGGTCTTAACTCTTACTCTGGCCTAATAGCTAAGGTCTTAACTCTTACTCTGGCCTAATAGCTAAGGTCTTAGACTTGGTCTCTGGCCTAATGGATAAGGTCCTAACTCTTACTCTGGCCTAATAGCTAAGGTCTTAGACTCGTACTCTGGCCTAATGGTTAAGGTCTTAACTCTTACTCTGGAATATTAGCTAAGGTCTTAGACTCGTACTATCACCTACAGGTTAAGCTCTTAACTCTTACTCTGGCCTAATAGCTAAGGTCTTAACTATTACTCTGGTCTAATAGCTAAGGTCTTAGACTCGTACTCTGGCCTAATGGTTAAGGTCTTAACTCGTACGCTGGCCTAATAGCTAATGTCTTAACTCTTACTCTGGCCTAATAGCTAAGGTCTTAGACTCGTACTATGGCCTACAGGTTATTGTCTTAACTCTTACTCTGGCCTAATAGCTAAGGTCTTAGACTCGTACTCTGGCCTACTGGTTAAGGTCTTAACTCTTACTCTGGCCTAATAGCTAAGGTCTTAACTCTTACTCTGGCCTAATAGCTAAGGTCTTAGACTCGTACTATGGCCTACAGTTTAAGGTCTTAACTCTTACTCTGGCCTAATAGCTAAGGTCTTAGACTCGTACTCTGGCCTACTGGTTAAGGTCTTAACTCTTACTCTGGCCTAATAGCTAAGGTCTTAGATTCGTACTATGGCCTAATGGTTAAGGTCTTAACTCTTAATCTGGCCTAATAGATAAGGTCTTAACTCTTACTCTGGCCTAATAGCTAAGGTCTTAGACTCATACTCTGGCCTAATGGTTAAGGTCTTAACTCTTACTCTGGCCTAATAGCTAAGGTCTTAGACTCGTGCTCTGGCCTAATGGTTAAGGTCTTAACTCTTACTCTGGCCTACTGGTTAAGGTCTTAACTCTTACTCTGGCCTAATAGCTAAGGTCTTAGACACGTACTCTGGCCAAATGGTTAAGGTCTTAACTCTTACTCTGGCCTAATAGCTAAGGTCTTAACTCTTACTCTGGCCTAATAGCTAAGGTCTTAGACTCGTACTATGGCCTACAGGTTAAGGTCTGAACTCTTACTCTGGCCTAATAGCTAAGGTCTATGACTCGTAATCTGGCCTACTGGTTAAGGTCCTAACTCTTACTCTGGCCTAATAGCTAAGGTCTTAGACTAGTACTATGGCCTACAGGTTAAGGTCTTAACTCTTACTCTGGCCTACTGGTTAAAGTCTTAACTCTTACTCTGGCCTAATAGCTGAGGTATTAGACTCGTACGATGGCCTAATGGTTAAGGTCTTAACTCTTACTCTGGCCTAATAGCTAAGGTCTTAACTTTTACTCTGGCATAATAGCTAAGGTCTTAGACTCGTACTCTGGCCTAATGGTTAAGGTCTTAAATCTTACTCTGGCCTAATAGCTAAGGTCTTAGACTCGTACTATGGCCTACAGGTTAAGGTCTTAACTCTTAGTTTGGCCTAATGGTTAAGGTCTTAACTCTTCCTCTGGCCTAATAGCTAAGGTCTTAGACTCGTACTCTGGCCTAGTAGCTAAGGTCTTAGACTCGTACTCTGGCCTAATAGCTAAGGTCTTAGACTCGTACTATCGCCTACAGGTTAAGCTCTTAACTCTCACTCTGGCCTAATAGCTAAGGTCTTAACTATTACTCTGGCCTAATAGCTAAGGTCTTAGACTCGTACTCTGGACTAATGGTTACGGTCTTAACTCTTACTCTGGCCTAAAAGCTAAGGTCTTAACTCTTACTCTGGCCTACTGGTTAAGGTCTTAACTCTTACTCTGGCCTAATAGCTAAGGTCTTAACTCTTACTCTGGCCTAATAGCTAAGGTCTTAGACTCGTACTATGGCCTAATGGCTAAGGTCTTGACTCTTACTCTGGCCTACTGGTTAAGGTCTTAACTCTTACTCTGGCCTAATAGCTAAAGTCTTAGACTCGTACTCTGGCCTAATAGCTAATGTCTTAGACTCGTACTCTGGCCTAATGGCTAAGGTCTTAGACTTGTACTCTGGCCTACTGGTTAAGGTCTTAACTCTTATTCTGGCTTAATAGCTAAGGTCTTAGACTCATACTCTGGCCTAATAGCTAAGGTCTTAGACTCATACTCTGGCCTACTGGGTGAGGTCTTAACTCTTACTCTGGCCTAATAGCTAAGGTCTTAGACTCGTACTCTGGCCTAATGGTTAAGGTCTTAACTCTTAGTTTGGCCTAATGGTTAAGGTCTTAACTCTTACTCTGGCCTAATAGCTAAGGTCTTAGACTCGTACTCTGGCCTAGTAGCTAAGGTCTTAGACTCGTACCCTGGCCTAATAGCTAAGGTCTTAGACTCGTACTCTGGCCTACTGGTTAAGGTCGTAACTCTTACTCTGGTCTAATAGCTAAGGTCTTAGACTCGTACTCTGGCCTAATAGCTAAGGTCTTAGACTCGTACTCTGGCCTACTGGTTAAGGTCTTAACTCTTACTCTGGCCTAATAACTAAGGTCTTAGACTCGTACTCTGGCCTAATGGTTAAGGTCTTAACTCTTACTCTGGCCTAATAGCTAAGGTCTTAGACTCATATTGTGGCCTAATGGTTAAGGTCTTAACTCTTACTCTGGCCTAATAGCTAAGGTCTTAGACTCGTACTTTCGCCTACAGGTTAAGCTCTTAACTCTTACTCTGGCCTAATAGTTAAGGTCTTAACTCTTACTCTGGCCTAATAGCTAAGGTCTTAACTCTTACTCTGGCCTAATAGCTAAGGTCTTAGACTTGGTCTCTGGCCTAATGGATAAGGTCCTAACTCTTACTCTGGCCTAATAGCTAAGGTCTTAGACTCGTACTCTGGCCTAATGGTTAAGGTCTTAACTCTTACTCTGGAATATTAGCTAAGGTCTTAGACTCGTACTATCACCTACAGGTTAAGCTCTTAACTCTTACTCTGGCCTAATAGCTAAGGTCTTAACTATTACTCTGGTCTAATAGCTAAGGTCTTAGACTCGTACTCTGGCCTAATGGTTAAGGTCTTAACTCGTACGCTGGCCTAATAGCTAATGTCTTAACTCTTACTCTGGCCTAATAGCTAAGGTCTTAGACTCGTACTATGGCCTACAGGTTATTGTCTTAACTCTTACTCTGGCCTAATAGCTAAGGTCTTAGACTCGTACTCTGGCCTACTGGTTAAGGTCTTAACTCTTACTCTGGCCTAATAGCTAAGGTCTTAACTCTTACTCTGGCCTAATAGCTAAGGTCTTAGACTCGTACTATGGCCTACAGTTTAAGGTCTTAACTCTTACTCTGGCCTAATAGCTAAGGTCTTAGACTCGTACTCTGGCCTACTGGTTAAGGTCTTAACTCTTACTCTGGCCTAATAGCTAAGGTCTTAGATTCGTACTATGGCCTAATGGTTAAGGTCTTAACTCTTAATCTGGCCTAATAGATAAGGTCTTAACTCTTACTCTGGCCTAATAGCTAAGGTCTTAGACTCATACTCTGGCCTAATGGTTAAGGTCTTAACTCTTACTCTGGCCTAATAGCTAAGGTCTTAGACTCGTGCTCTGGCCTAATGGTTAAGGTCTTAACTCTTACTCTGGCCTACTGGTTAAGGTCTTAACTCTTACTCTGGCCTAATAGCTAAGGTCTTAGACACGTACTCTGGCCAAATGGTTAAGGTCTTAACTCTTACTCTGGCCTAATAGCTAAGGTCTTAACTCTTACTCTGGCCTAATAGCTAAGGTCTTAGACTCGTACTATGGCCTACAGGTTAAGGTCTGAACTCTTACTCTGGCCTAATAGCTAAGGTCTATGACTCGTAATCTGGCCTACTGGTTAAGGTCCTAACTCTTACTCTGGCCTAATAGCTAAGGTCTTAGACTAGTACTATGGCCTACAGGTTAAGGTCTTAACTCTTACTCTGGCCTACTGGTTAAAGTCTTAACTCTTACTCTGGCCTAATAGCTGAGGTATTAGACTCGTACGATGGCCTAATGGTTAAGGTCTTAACTCTTACTCTGGCCTAATAGCTAAGGTCTTAACTTTTACTCTGGCATAATAGCTAAGGTCTTAGACTCGTACTCTGGCCTAATGGTTAAGGTCTTAAATCTTACTCTGGCCTAATAGCTAAGGTCTTAGACTCGTACTATGGCCTACAGGTTAAGGTCTTAACTCTTAGTTTGGCCTAATGGTTAAGGTCTTAACTCTTCCTCTGGCCTAATAGCTAAGGTCTTAGACTCGTACTCTGGCCTAGTAGCTAAGGTCTTAGACTCGTACTCTGGCCTAATAGCTAAGGTCTTAGACTCGTACTATCGCCTACAGGTTAAGCTCTTAACTCTCACTCTGGCCTAATAGCTAAGGTCTTAACTATTACTCTGGCCTAATAGCTAAGGTCTTAGACTCGTACTCTGGACTAATGGTTACGGTCTTAACTCTTACTCTGGCCTAAAAGCTAAGGTCTTAACTCTTACTCTGGCCTACTGGTTAAGGTCTTAACTCTTACTCTGGCCTAATAGCTAAGGTCTTAACTCTTACTCTGGCCTAATAGCTAAGGTCTTAGACTCGTACTATGGCCTAATGGCTAAGGTCTTGACTCTTACTCTGGCCTACTGGTTAAGGTCTTAACTCTTACTCTGGCCTAATAGCTAAAGTCTTAGACTCGTACTCTGGCCTAATAGCTAATGTCTTAGACTCGTACTCTGGCCTAATGGCTAAGGTCTTAGACTTGTACTCTGGCCTACTGGTTAAGGTCTTAACTCTTATTCTGGCTTAATAGCTAAGGTCTTAGACTCATACTCTGGCCTAATATATAAAGGTCTTAGACTCATACTCTGGCCTACTGGGTGAGGTCTTAACTCTTACTCTGGCCTAATAGCTAAGGTCTTAGACTCGTACTTTGGCCTAATGGTTAAGGTCTTAACTCTTACTCTGGCCTAATAGCTAAGGTCTTAGACTCGTACTCTGGCCTACTGGTTAAGGTCTTAACTCTTACTCTGGCTTAATAGCTAAGGTCTTAGACTCGTACTCTGGCCTACTGGTTAAGGTCTTAACTCTTACTCTGGCCTAATAGCTAAGGTCTTAGACTCGTACTCTGGCCTAATGGTTAAGGTCTTAACTCTTACTCTGGCCTAATAGCTAAGGTCTTAGACTCGTACTCTGGCCTTCTGGTTAAGGTCTTAACTCTTACTCTGGCCTAATAGATAAGGTCTTAGGCTCGTACTCTGGCCTACTGGTTAAGGTCTTAACTCTTACTCTGGCCTAATAGCTAAGGTCTTAGACTCGTACTCTGGCCTAATGGTTAAGGTATTAACTCTTACTCTGGCCTAATAGCTAAGGTCTTAGACTCGTACTCTGGCCTAATGGTTAAGGTCTTAACTCTTACTCTGGCCTAATAGCTAAGGTCTTAGACTCGTACTATGGCCTACAGGTTAAGGTCTTAACTCTTAGTCTGGCCTAATGGTTAAGGTCTTAACTCTTACTCTGGCCTAATAGGTAAGGTCTTAGACTCATACTCTGGCCAAATAGCTAAGGTCTTAGACTCGTACTCTGGCCTAATAGCTAAGGTCTTAGACTCGTACTCTGGCCTACTGGTTAAGGTTGTAACTCTGACTCTGGCCTAATAGCTAAGGTCTTAGACTCGTACTCTGGCCTAATAGCTAAGGTTAAGACCTTAGCTATTAGGCCAGAGTACGAGTACCTACTGGTTAAGGTCTTAACTCTTAGTCTGGCCTAATAGCTAAGGTCTTAGACTCGTACTCTGGCCTAATGGTTAAGGTCTTAACTCTTACTCTGGCCTAATAGCTAAGGTCTTAGACTCGTACTCTGGCCTAATAGCTAAGGTCCTAGACTCGTACTATGGCCTACAGTTTAAGGTCTTAACTCTTACTCTGGCCTAATAGCTAAGGTCTTAGACTCGTACTCTGGCCTACTGGTTAAGGTCTTAACTCTTACTCTGGCCTAATAGCTAAGGTCTTAGATTCGTACTATGGCCTAATGGTTAAGGTCTTAACTCTTACTCTGGCCTAATAGATAAGGTCTTAACTCTTACTCTGGCCTAATAGCTAAGGTCTTAGTCTCATACTCTGGCCTAATGGTTAAGGTCTTAACTCTTACTCTGGCCTAATAGCTAAGGTCTTAGACTCGTGCTCTGGCCTAATGGTCAAGGTCTTAACTCTTACTCTGGCCTACTGGTTAAGGTCTTAACTCTTACTCTGGCCTAATAGCTAAGGTCTTAGACACGTACTCTGGCCAAATGGTTAAGGTCTTAACTCTTATTCTGGCCTAATAGCTAAGGTCTTAACTCTTACTCTGGCCTAATAGCTAAGGTCTTAGACTCGTACTATGGCCTACAGGTTAAGGTCTGAACTCTTACTCTGGCCTAATAGCTAAGGTCTATGACTCGTAATCTGGCCTACTGGTTAAGGTCCTAACTCTTACTCTGGCCTAATAGCTAAGGTCTTAGACTAGTACTATGGCCTACAGGTTAAGGTCTTAACTCTTACTCTGGCCTACTGGTTAAAGTCTTAACTCTTACTCTGGCCTAATAGCTGAGGTATTAGACTCGTACGATGGCCTAATGGTCAAGGTCTTAACTCTTACTCTGGCCTAATAGCTAAGGTCTTAACTTTTACTCTGGCCTAAAAGCTAAGGTCTTAGACTCGTACTCTGGCCTAATGGTTAAGGCCTTAACTCTTACTCTGGCCTAATAGCTAAGGTATTAACTCTTACTCTGGCCTAATAGCTAAGGTCTTAGAGTCGTACTATGGCCTACAGGTTAAGGTCTTAACTCTTACTCTGGCCTAATAGCTAAGGTCTTAGACTCGTACTCTGGCCTACTGGTTAAGGTCTTAACTCTTACTCTGGCCTAATAGCTAAGGTCTTAACTCTTACTCTGGCCTAATAGCTAAGGTCTTAGACTCGTACTATGGCCTAATGGTTAAGGTCTTAACTCTTACTCTGGCCTAATAGCTAAGGTCTTAACTCTTACTCTGGCCTAATAGCTAAGGTCTTAGACTCGTACTGTGGCCTACAGGTTAAGGTCTTAACTCTTAGTTTGGCCTAATGGTTAAGGTCTTAACTCTTCCTCTGGCCTAATAGCTAAGGTCTTAGACTCGTACTCTGGCCTAGTAGCTAAGGTCTTAGACTCGTACTCTGGCCTAATAGCTAAGGTCTTAGACTCGTACTATCGCCTACAGGTTAAGCTCTTAACTCTCACTCTGGCCTAATAGCTAAGGTCTTAACTATTACTCTGGCCTAATAGCTAAGGTCTTAGACTCGTACTCTGGACTAATGGTTAAGGTCTTAACTCTTACTCTGGCCTAAAAGCTAAGGTCTTAACTCTTACTCTGGCCTACTGGTTAAGGTCTTAACTCTTACTCTGGCCTAATAGCTAAAGTCTTAGACTCGTACTCTGGCCTAATAGCTAAGGTCTTAGACTCGTACTCTGGCCTAATGGCTAAGGTCTTAGACTTGTACTCTGGCCTACTGGTTAAGGTCTTAACTCTTATTCTGGCTTAATAGCTAAGGTCTTAGACTCATACTCTGGCCTAATAGCTAAGGTCTTAGACTCATACTCTGGCCTACTGGGTGAGGTCTTAACTCTTACTCTGGCCTAATAGCTAAGGTCTTAGACTCGTACTTTGGCCTAATGGTTAAGGTCTTAACTCTTACTCTGGCCTAATAGCTAAGGTCTTAGACTCGTACTCTGGCCTACTGGTTAAGGTCTTAACTCTTACTCTGGCCTAATAGCTAAGGTCTTAGACTCGTACTCTGGCCTACTGGTTAAGGTCTTAACTCTTACTCTGGCCTAATAGCTAAGGTCTTAGACTCGTACTCTGGCCTAATGGTTAAGGTCTTAACTCTTACTCTGGCCTAATAGCTAAGGTCTTAGACTCGTACTCTGGCCTTCTGGTTAAGGTCTTAACTCTTACTCTGGCCTAATAGATAAGGTCTTAGGCTCGTACTCTGGCCTACTGGTTAAGGTCTTAACTCTTACTCTGGCCTAATAGCTAAGGTCTTAGACTCGTACTATGGCCTACAGGTTAAGGTCTTAACTCTTAGTCTGGCCTAATGGTTAAGGTCTTAACTCTTACTCTGGCCTAATAGGTAAGGTCTTAGACTCATACTCTGGCCAAATAGCTAAGGTCTTAGACTCGTACTCTGGCCTAATAGCTAAGGTCTTAGACTCGTACTCTGGCCTACTGGTTAAGGTTGTAACTCTGACTCTGGCCTAATAGCTAAGGTCTTAGACTCGTACTCTGGCCTAATAGCTAAGGTTAAGACCTTAGCTATTAGGCCAGAGTACGAGTACCTACTGGTTAAGGTCTTAACTCTTACTCTGGCCTAATAGCTAAGGTCTTAGACTCGTACTCTGGCCTAATGGTTAAGGTCTTAACTCTTACTCTGGCCTAATAGCTAAGGTCTTAGACTCGTACTCTGGCCTAATAGCTAAGGTCTTAGACTCGTACTATGGCCTACAGTTTAAGGTCCTAACTCTTACTCTGGCCTAATAGCTAAGGTCTTAGACTCGTACTCTGGCCTACTGGTTAAGGTCTTAACTCTTACTCTGGCCTAATAGCTAAGGTCTTAGATTCGTACTATGGCCTAATGGTTAAGGTCTTAACTCTTACTCTGGCCTAATAGATAAGGTCTTATCTCTTACTCTGGCCTAATAGCTAAGGTCTTAGTCTCATACTCTGGCCTAATGGTTAAGGTCTTAACTCTTACTCTGGCCTAATAGCTAAGGTCTTAGACTCGTGCTCTGGCCTAATGGTTAAGGTCTTAACTCTTACTCTGGCCTACTGGTTAAGGTCTTAACTCTTACTCTGGCCTAATAGCTAAGGTCTTAGACACGTACTCTGGCCAAATGGTTAAGGTCTTAACTCTTATTCTGGCCTAATAGCTAAGGTCTTAACTCTTACTCTGGCCTAATAGCTAAGGTCTTAGACTCGTACTATGGCCTACAGGTTAAGGTCTGAACTCTTACTCTGGCCTAATAGCTAAGGTCTATGACTCGTAATCTGGCCTACTGGTTAAGGTCCTAACTCTTACTCTGGCCTAATAGCTAAGGTCTTAGACTAGTACTATGGCCTACAGGTTAAGGTCTTAACTCTTACTCTGGCCTACTGGTTAAAGTCTTAACTCTTACTCTGGCCTAATAGCTGAGGTATTAGACTCGTACGATGGCCTAATGGTTAAGGTCTTAACTCTTACTCTGGCCTAATAGCTAAGGTCTTAACTTTTACTCTGGCCTAAAAGCTAAGGTCTTAGACTCGTACTCTGGCCTAATGGTTAAGGCCTTAACTCTTACTCTGGCCTAATAGCTAAGGTATTAACTCTTACTCTGGCCTAATAGCTAAGGTCTTAGAGTCGTACTATGGCCTACAGGTTAAGGTCTTAACTCTTACTCTGGCCTAATAGCTAAGGTCTTAGACTCGTACTCTGGCCTACTGGTTAAGGTCTTAACTCTTACTCTGGCCTAATAGCTAAGGTCTTAACTCTTACTCTGGCCTAATAGCTAAGGTCTTAGACTCGTACTATGGCCTAATGGTTAAGGTCTTAACTCTTACTCTGGCCTAATAGCTAAGGTCTTAACTCTTACTCTGGCCTAATAGCTAAGGTCTTAGACTCGTACTCTGGCCTAATAGCTAAGGTCTTAGAATCGTACTCTGGCCTAATGGTTAAGGTCTTAACTCTTACTCTGGCCTAATATATAAGGTCTTAGAATCGTGCTCTGGCCTAATGGTTAAGGTCTTAACTCTTACTCCGGCCTAATAGCTAAGGTCTTAACTCTTACTCTGGCCTAATAGCTAAGGTCTTTAACTCATACTCTGGCCTTCTGGTTAAGGTCTTAACTCTTACTCTGGCCTACTGGTTAAGGTCGTAACTCTTACTCTGGCCTAATAGCTAAGGTCTTAGACTCGTACTCTGGCCTAATAGCTAAGGTCTTAGACTCGTACTCTGGCCTAATAGCTAAGGTCTTAACTATTACTCTGGCCTAATAGCTAAGGTCTTAGACTCGTACTCTGGACTAATGGTTAAGGTCTTAACTCTTACTCTGTCCTAATAGCTAAGGTCTTAACTCTTACTCTGGCCTACTGGTTAAGGTCTTAACTCTTACTCTGGCCTAATAGCTAAGGTCTTAACTCTTACTCTGGCCTAATAGCTAAGGTCTTAGACTCGTACTATGGCCTAATGGCTAAGGTCTTGACTCTTACTCTGGCCTACTGGTTAAGGTCTTAACTCTTACTCTGGCCTAATAGCTAAAGTCTTAGACTCGTACTCTGGCCTAATAGCTAAGGTCTTAGACTCGTACTCTGGCCTAATGGCTAAGGTCTTAGACTTGTACTCTGGCCTACTGGTTAAGGTCTTAACTCCTTTTCTGGCTTAATAGCTAAGGTCTAAGACTTGTACTCTGGCCTACTGGTTAAGGTCTTAACTCTTATTCTGGCTTAATAGCTAAGGTCTTAGACTCATACTCTGGCCTAATAGCTAAGGTCCTAGACTCATACTCTGGCCTACTGGGTGAGGTCTTAACTCTTACTCTGGCCTAATAGCTAAGGTCTTAGACTCGTACTCTGGCCTAATGGTTAAGGTCTTAACTCTTACTCTGGCCTAATAGCTAAGGTCTTAGACTCGTACTCTGGCCTACTGGTTAAGGTCTTAACTCTTACTCTGGCCTAATAGCTAAGGTCTTAGACTCATACTCTGGCCTACTGGTTATGGTCTTAACTCTTACTCTGGCCTAATAGCTAAGGTCTTAGGCTCGTACTCTGGCCTACTGGTTAAGGTCTTAACTCTTACTCTGGCCTAATAGCTAAGGTCTTAGACTCGTACTCTGGCCTAATGGTTAAGGTCTTAACTCTTACTCTGGCCTAATAGCTAAGGTCTTAGACTTGTACTCTGGCCTAATGGTTAAGGTCTTAACTCTTAGTTTGGCCTAATGGTTAAGGTCTTAACTCTTACTCTGGCCTAATAGCTAAGGTCTTAGACTCGTACTCTGGCCTAGTAGCTAAGGTCTTAGACTCGTACTCTGGCCTAATAGCTAAGGTCTTAGACTCGTACTCTGGCCTACTGGTTAAGGTCGTAACTCTTACTCTGGCCTAATAGCTAAGGTCTTAGACTCGTACTCTGGCCTAATAGCTAAGGTCTTAGACTCGTACTCTGGCCTACTGGTTAAGGTCTTAACTCTTACTCTGGCCTAATAACTAAGGTCTTAGACTCGTACTCTGGCCTAATGGTTAAGGTCTTAACTCTTACTCTGGCCTAATAGCTAAGGTCTTAGACTCATATTGTGGCCTAATGGTTAAGGTCTTAACTCTTACTCTGGCCTAATAGCTAAGGTCTTAGACTCGTACTTTCGCCTACAGGTTAAGCTCTTAACTCTTACTCTGGCCTAATAGTTAAGGTCTTAACTCTTACTCTGGCCTAATAGCTAAGGTCTTAACTCTTACTCTGGCCTAATAGCTAAGGTCTTAGACTTGGTCTCTGGCCTAATGGATAAGGTCCTAACTCTTACTCTGGCCTAATAGCTAAGGTCTTAGACTCGTACTCTGGCCTAATGGTTAAGGTCTTAACTCTTACTCTGGAATATTAGCTAAGGTCTTAGACTCGTACTATCGCCTACAGGTTAAGCTCTTGACTCTTACTCTGGCCTAATAGCTAAGGTCTTAACTATTACTCTGGTCTAATAGCTAAGGTCTTAGACTCGTACTCTGGCCTAATGGTTAAGGTCTTAACTCGTACGCTGGCCTAATAGCTAAGGTCTTAACTCTTACTCTGGCCTAATAGCTAAGGTCTTAGACTCGTACTCTGGCCTACTGGTTAAGGTCTTAACTCTTACTCTGGCCTAATAGCTAAGGTCTTAGACTCGTACTATGGCCTACAGTTTAAGGTCTTAACTCTTACTCTGGCCTAATAGCTAAGGTCTTAGACTCGTACTCTGGCCTACTGGTTAAGGTCTTAACTCTTACTCTGGCCTAATAGCTAAGGTCTTAGATTCGTACTATGGCCTAATGGTTAAGGTCTTAACTCTTACTCTGGCCTAATAGATAAGGTCTTAACTCTTACTCTGGCCTAATAGCTAAGGTCTTAGACTCATACTCTGGCCTAATGGTTAAGGTCTTAACTCTTACTCTGGCCTAATAGCTAAGGTCTTAGACTCGTGCTCTGGCCTAATGGTTAAGGTCTTAACTCTTACTCTGGCCTACTGGTTAAGGTCTTAACTCTTACTCTGGCCTAATAGCTAAGGTCTTAGACACGTACTCTGGCCAAATGGTTAAGGTCTTAACTCTTACTCTGGCCTAATAGCTAAGGTCTTAACTCTTACTCTGGCCTAATAGCTAAGGTCTTAGACTCGTACTATGGCCTACAGGTTAAGGTCTGAACTCTTACTCTGGCCTAATAGCTAAGGTCTTAGACTCGTACTCTGGCCTAATGGTTAAGGTCTTAACTCTTACTCTGGCCTAATAGCTAAGGTCTTAGACTCGTACTCTGGCCTACTGGTTAAGGTCTTAACTCTTACTCTGGCCTAATAGCTAAGGTCTTAGACTCATACTCTGGCCTACTGGTTAAGGTCTTAACTCTTACTCTGGCCTAATAGCTAAGGTCTTAGGCTCGTACTCTGGCCTACTGGTTAAGGTCTTAACTCTTACTCTGGCCTAATAGCTAAGGTCTTAGACTCGTACTCTGGCCTAATGGTTAAGGTCTTAACTCTTACTCTGGCCTAATAGCTAAGGTCTTAGACTTGTACTCTGGCCTAATGGTTAAGGTCTTAACTCTTAGTTTGGCCTAATAGTTAAGGTCTTAACTCTTACTCTGGCCTAATAGCTAAGGTCTTAGACTCGTACTCTGGCCTAGTAGCTAAGGTCTTAGACTCGTACTCTGGCCTAATAGCTAAGGTCTTAGACTCGTACTCTGGCCTACTGGTTAAGGTCGTAACTCTTACTCTGGCCTAATAGCTAAGGTCTTAGACTCGTACTCTGGCCTAATAGCTAAGGTCTTAGACTCGTACTCTGGCCTACTGGTTAAGGTCTTAACTCTTACTCTGGCCTAATAACTAAGGTCTTAGACTCGTACTCTGGCCTAATGGTTAAGGTCTTAACTCTTACTCTGGCCTAATAGCTAAGGTCTTAGACTCATATTGTGGCCTAATGGTTAAGGTCTTAACTCTTACTCTGGCCTAATAGCTAAGGTCTTAGACTCGTACTTTCGCCTACAGGTTAAGCTCTTAACTCTTACTCTGGCCTAATAGTTAAGGTCTTAACTCTTACTCTGGCCTAATAGCTAAGGTCTTAACTCTTACTCTGGCCTAATAGCTAAGGTCTTAGACTTGGTCTCTGGCCTAATGGATAAGGTCCTAACTCTTACTCTGGCCTAATAGCTAAGGTCTTAGACTCGTACTCTGGCCTAATGGTTAAGGTCTTAACTCTTACTCTGGAATATTAGCTAAGGTCTTAGACTCGTACTATCGCCTACAGGTTAAGCTCTTGACTCTTACTCTGGCCTAATAGCTAAGGTCTTAACTATTACTCTGGTCTAATAGCTAAGGTCTTAGACTCGTACTCTGGCCTAATGGTTAAGGTCTTAACTCGTACGCTGGCCTAATAGCTAAGGTCTTAACTCTTACTCTGGCCTAATAGCTAAGGTCTTAGACTCGTACTCTGGCCTACTGGTTAAGGTCTTAACTCTTACTCTGGCCTAATAGCTAAGGTCTTAACTCTTACTCTGGCCTAATAGCTAAGGTCTTAGACTCGTACTATGGCCTACAGTTTAAGGTCTTAACTCTTACTCTGGCCTAATAGCTAAGGTCTTAGACTCGTACTCTGGCCTACTGGTTAAGGTCTTAACTCTTACTCTGGCCTAATAGCTAAGGTCTTAGATTCGTACTATGGCCTAATGGTTAAGGTCTTAACTCTTACTCTGGCCTAATAGATAAGGTCTTAACTCTTACTCTGGCCTAATAGCTAAGGTCTTAGACTCATACTCTGGCCTAATGGTTAAGGTCTTAACTCTTACTCTGGCCTAATAGCTAAGGACTTAGACTCGTGCTCTGGCCTAATGGTTAAGGTCTTAACTCTTACTCTGGCCTACTGGTTAAGGTCTTAACTCTTACTCTGGCCTAATAGCTAAGGTCTTAGACACGTACTCTGGCCAAATGGTTAAGGTCTTAACTCTTACTCTGGCCTAATAGCTAAGGTCTTAACTCTTACTCTGGCCTAATAGCTAAGGTCTTAGACTCGTACTATGGCCTACAGGTTAAGGTCTGAACTCTTACTCTGGCCTAATAGCTAAGGTCTATGACTCGTAATCTGGCCTACTGGTTAAGGTCCTAACTCTTACTCTGGCCTAATAGCTAAGGTCTTAGACTAGTACTATGGCCTACAGGTTAAGGTCTTAACTCTTACTCTGGCCTACTGGTTAAAGTCTTAACTCTTACTCTGGCCTAATAGCTGAGGTATTAGACTCGTACGATGGCCTAATGGTTAAGGTCTTAACTCTTACTCTGGCCTAATAGCTAAGGTCTTAACTTTTACTCTGGCATAATAGCTAAGGTCTTAGACTCGTACTCTGGCCTAATGGTTAAGGTCTTAAATCTTACTCTGGCCTAATAGCTAAGGTCTTAGACTCGTACTATGGCCTACAGGTTAAGGTCTTAACTCTTAGTTTGGCCTAATGGTTAAGGTCTTAACTCTTCCTCTGGCCTAATAGCTAAGGTCTTAGACTCGTACTCTGGCCTAGTAGCTAAGGTCTTAGACTCGTACTATGGCCTAATAGCTAAGGTCTTAGACTCGTACTATCGCCTACAGGTTAAGCTCTTAACTCTCACTCTGGCCTAATAGCTAAGGTCTTAACTATTACTCTGGCCTAATAGCTAAGGTCTTAGACTCGTACTCTGGACTAATGGTTAAGGTCTTAACTCTTACTCTGGCCTAAAAGCTAAGGTCTTAACTCTTACTCTGGCCTACTGGTTAAGGTCTTAACTCTTACTCTGGCCTAATAGCTAAGGTCTTAACTCTTACTCTGGCCTAATAGCTAAGGTCTTAGACTCGTACTATGGCCTAATGGCTAAGGTCTTGACTCTTACTCTGGCCTACTGGTTAAGGTCTTAACTCTTACTCTGGCCTAATAGCTAAAGTCTTAGACTCGTACTCTGGCCTAATAGCTAAGGTCTTAGACTCGTACTCTGGCCTAATGGCTAAGGTCTTAGACTTGTACTCTGGCCTACTGGTTAAGGTCTTAACTCTTATTCTGGCTTAATAGCTAAGGTCTTAGACTCATACTCTGGCCTAATAGCTAAGGTCTTAGACTCATACTCTGGCCTACTGGGTGAGGTCTTAACTCTTACTCTGGCCTAATAGCTAAGGTCTTAGACTCGTACTTTGGCCTAATGGTTAAGGTCTTAACTCTTACTCTGGCCTAATAGCTAAGGTCTTAGACTCGTACTCTGGCCTACTGGTTAAGGTCTTAACTCTTACTCTGGCCTAATAGCTAAGGTCTTAGACTCGTACTCTGGCCTACTGGTTAAGGTCTTAACTCTTACTCTGGCCTAATAGCTAAGGTCTTAGACTCGTACTCTGGCCTAATGGTTAAGGTCTTAACTCTTACTCTGGCCTAATAGCTAAGGTCTTAGACTCGTACTCTGGCCTTCTGGTTAAGGTCTTAACTCTTACTCTGGCCTAATAGATAAGGTCTTAGGCTCGTACTCTGGCCTACTGGTTAAGGTCTTAACTCTTACTCTGGCCTAATAGCTAAGGTCTTAGACTCGTACTCTGGCCTAATGGTTAAGGTATTAACTCTTACTCTGGCCTAATAGCTAAGGTCTTAGACTCGTACTCTGGCCTAATGGTTAAGGTCTTAACTCTTACTCTGGCCTAATAGCTAAGGTCTTAGACTCGTACTATGGCCTACAGGTTAAGGTCTTAACTCTTAGTCTGGCCTAATGGTTAAGGTCTTAACTCTTACTCTGGCCTAATAGGTAAGGTCTTAGACTCATACTCTGGCCAAATAGCTAAGGTCTTAGACTCGTACTCTGGCCTAATAGCTAAGGTCTTAGACTCGTACTCTGGCCTACTGGTTAAGGTTGTAACTCTGACTCTGGCCTAATAGCTAAGGTCTTAGACTCGTACTCTGGCCTAATAGCTAAGGTTAAGACCTTAGCTATTAGGCCAGAGTACGAGTACCTACTGTTTAAGGTCTTAACTCTTACTCTGGCCTAATAGCTAAGGTCTTAGACTCGTACTCTGGCCTAATGGTTAAGGTCTTAACTCTTACTCTGGCCTAATAGCTAAGGTCTTAGACTCGTACTCTGGCCTAATAGCTAAGGTCTTAGACTCGTACTATGGCCTACAGTTTAAGGTCTTAACTCTTACTCTGGCCTAATAGCTAGGGTCTTAGACTCGTACTCTGGCCTACTGGTTAAGGTCTTAACTCTTACTCTGGCCTAATAACTAAGGTCTTAGATTCGTACTATGGCCTAATGGTTAAGGTCTTAACTCTTACTCTGGCCTAATAGATAAGGTCTTAACTCTTACTCTGGCCTAATAGCTAAGGTCTTAGACTCATACTCTGGCCTAATGGTTAAGGTCTTAACTCTTACTCTGGCCTAATAGCTAAGGTCTTAGACTCGTGCTCTGGCCTAATGGTTAAGGTCTTAACTCTTACTCTGGCCTACTGGTTAAGGTCTTAACTCTTACTCTGGCCTAATAGCTAAGGTCTTAGACACGTACTCTGGCCAAATGGTTAAGGTCTTAACTCTTATTCTGGCCTAATAGCTAAGGTCTTAACTCTTACTCTGGCCTAATAGCTAAGGTCTTAGACTCGTACTCAGGCCAAATAGCTAAGGTCTTAGACTCGTACTCTGGCCTAATAGCTAAGGTCTTAGACTCGCACTCTGGCCTACTGGTTAAGGTTGTAACTCTTACTCTGGCCTAATAGCTAAGGTCTTAGACTCGTACTCTGGCCTAATAGCTAAGGTCTTAGACTCGTACTCTGGCCTACTGGTTAAGGTTGTAACTCTTACTCTGGCCTAATAGCTAAGGTCTTAGACTCGTACTCTGGCCTAATGGTTAAGGTCTTAACTCTTACTCTGGAATAATAGCTAAGGTCTTAGACTCGTACTATCGCCTACAGGTTAAGCTCTTAACTTTTACTCTGGCCTAATAGTTAAGGTCTTAACTCTTACTCTGGCCTAATAGCTAAGGTCTTAACTCTTACTCTGGCCTAATAGCTAAGGTCTTAGCCTTGGTCTCTGGCCTAATGGATAAGGTCCTAACTCTTACTCTGGCCTAATAGCTAAGGTCTTAGACTTGTACTCTGGCCTAATGGTTAAGGTCTTAACTCTTACTCTGGAATATTAGCTAAGGTCTTAGACTCGTACTATCGCCTACAGGTTAAGCTCTTAACTCTTACTCTGGCCTAATAGCTAAGGTCTTAACTATTACTCTGGTCTAATAGCTAAGGTCTTAGACTCGTACTCTGGCCTAATGGTTAAGGTCTTAACTCGTACGCTGGCCTAATAGCTAAGGTCTCAACTCTTACTCTGGCCTAATAGCTAAGGTCTTAGACTCGTACTATGGCCTGCAGGTTATTGTCTTAACTCTTAGTCTGGCCTAATGGTTAAGGTCTTAGACCCGTACTCTGGCCTAATGGTTAAGGTCTTAACTCTTACTCTGGAATAATAGCTAAGGTCTTAGACTTGTACTATCGCCTACAGGATAAGCTCTTAACTCTTACTCTGGCCTAATAGCTAAGGTCTTAACTATTACTCTGGCCTAAAAGCTAAGGTCTTAGACTCGTACTCTGGCCTAATGGTTAAGGCCTTAACTCTTACTCTGGCCTAATAGCTAAGGTCTTAACTCTTACTCTGGCCTAATAGCTAAGGTCTTAGACTCGTACTATGGCCTAATGGCTAAGGTCTTGACTCTTACTCTGGCCTAGTGGTTAAGGTCTTAACTCTTACTCTGGCCTAATAGCTAAAGTCTTAGACTCGTACTCTGGCCTAATAGCTAAGGTCTTAGACTCGTACTCTGGCCTAATGGCTAAGGTCTTAGACTTGTACTCTGGCCTACTGGTTAAGGTCTTAACTCTTATTCTGGCTTAATAGCTAAGGTCTTAGACTCATACTCTGGCCTAATAGCTAAGGTCTTAGACTCATACTCTGGCCTACTGGGTGAGGTCTTAACTCTTACTCTGGCCTAATAGCTAAGGTCTTAGACTCGTACTCTGGCCTAATGGTTAAGGTCTTAACTCTTACTCTGGCCTAATAGCTAAGGTCTTAGACTCGTACTCTGGCCTACTGGTTAAGGTCTTAACTCTTACTCTGGCCTAATAGCTAAGGTCTTAGACTCGTACTCTGGCCTACTGGTTAAGGTCTTAACTCTTACTCTGGCCTAATAGCTAAGGTCTTAGACTCGTACTCTGGCCTAATGGTTAAGGTCTTAACTCTTACTCTGGCCTAATAGCTAAGGTCTTAGACTCATACTCTGGCCTACTGGTTAAGGTCTTAACTCTTACTCTGGCCTAATAGCTAAGGTCTTAGGCTCGTACTCTGGCCTACTGGTTAAGGTCTTAACTCTTACTCTGGCCTAATAGCTAAGGTCTTAGACTCGTACTCTGGCCTAATGGTTAAGGCCTTAACTCTTACTCTGGCCTAATAGCTAAGGTCTTAACTCTTACTCTGGCCTAATAGCTAAGGTCTTAGAGTCGTACTATGGCCTACAGGTTAAGGTCTTAACTCTTACTCTGGCCTAATAGCTAAGGTCTTAGACTCGTACTCTGGCCTACTGGTTAAGGTCTTAACTCTTACTCTGGCCTAATAGCTAAGGTCTTAACTCTTACTCTGGCCTAATAGCTAAGGTCTTAGACTCGTACTATGGCCTAATGGTTAAGGTCTTAACTCTTACTCTGGCCTAATAGCTAAGGTCTTAACTCTTACTCTGGCCTAATAGCTAAGGTCTTAGACTCGTACTCTGGCCTAATGGTTAAGGTCATAACTCTTACTCTGGCCTAATAGCTAAGGTCTTAGACTCGTGCTCTGGCCTAATGGTTAAGGTCTTAACTCTTACTCTGGCCTACTGGTTAAGGTCTTAGACTCGTACTCTGGCCTAATGGTTAAGGTCTTAACTCTTACTCTGGCCTAATAGCTAAGGTCTTAGAATCGTACTCTGGCCTAATGGTTAAGGTCTTAACTCTTACTCTGGCCTAATATATAAGGTCTTAGAATCGTGCTCTGGCCTAATGGTTAAGGTCTTAACTCTTACTCCGGCCTAATAGCTAAGGTCTTAACTCTTACTCTGGCCTAATAGCTAAGGTCTTTAACTCATACTCTGGCCTTCTGGTTAAGGTCTTAACTCTTACTCTGGCCTACTGGTTAAGGTCGTAACTCTTACTCTGGCCTAATAGCTAAGGTCTTAGACTCGTACTCTGGCCTAATAGCTAAGGTCTTAGACTCGTACTCTGGCCTAATAGCTAAGGTCTTAACTATTACTCTGGCCTAATAGCTAAGGTCTTAGACTCGTACTCTGGACTAATGGTTAAGGTCTTAACTCTTACTCTGTCCTAATAGCTAAGGTCTTAACTCTTACTCTGGCCTACTGGTTAAGGTCTTAACTCTTACTCTGGCCTAATAGCTAAGGTCTTAACTCTTACTCTGGCCTAATAGCTAAGGTCTTAGACTCGTACTATGGCCTAATGGCTAAGGTCTTGACTCTTACTCTGGCCTACTGGTTAAGGTCTTAACTCTTACTCTGGCCTAATAGCTAAAGTCTTAGACTCGTACTCTGGCCTAATAGCTAAGGTCTTAGACTCGTACTCTGGCCTAATGGCTAAGGTCTTAGACTTGTACTCTGGCCTACTGGTTAAGGTCTTAACTCTTATTCTGGCTTAATAGCTAAGGTCTTAGACTCATACTCTGGCCTAATAGCTAAGGTCTTAGACTCATACTCTGGCCTACTGGGTGAGGTCTTAACTCTTACTCTGGCCTAATAGCTAAGGTCTTAGACTCGTACTCTGGCCTAATGGTTAAGGTCTTAACTCTTACTCTGGCCTAATAGCTAAGGTCTTAGACTCGTACTCTGGCCTACTGGTTAAGGTCTTAACTCTTACTCTGGCCTAATAGCTAAGGTCTTAGACTCGTACTCTGGCCTACTGGTTAAGGTCTTAACTCTTACTCTGGCCTAATAGCTAAGGTCTTAGACTCGTACTCTGGCCTAATGGTTAAGGTCTTAACTCTTACTCTGGCCTAATAGCTAAGGTCTTAGACTCATACTCTGGCCTACTGGTTAAGGTCTTAACTCTTACTCTGGCCTAATAGCTAAGGTCTTAGGCTCGTACTCTGGCCTACTGGTTAAGGTCTTAACTCTTACTCTGGCCTAATAGCTAAGGTCTTAGACTCGTACTCTGGCCTAATGGTTAAGGTCTTAACTCTTACTCTGGCCTAATAGCTAAGGTCTTAGACTCGTACTCTGGCCTAATGGTTAAGGTCTTAACTCTTAGTTTGGCCTAATGGTTAAGGTCTTAACTCTTACTCTGGCCTAATAGCTAAGGTCTTAGACTCGTACTCTGGCCTAGTAGCTAAGGTCTTAGACTCGTACTCTGGCCTAATAGCTAAGGTCTTAGACTCGTACTCTGGCCTACTGGTTAAGGTCGTAACTCTTACTCTGGCCTAATAGCTAAGGTCTTAGACTCGTACTCCGGCCTACTGGTTAAGGTCTTAACTCTTACTCTGGCTTAATAGCTAAGGTCTTAACTCTTACTCTGGCCTAATAGCTAAGGTCTTAGACTCGTACTCTGGCCTAATGGATAAGGTCTTAACTCTTACTCTGGCCTAATAGCTAAGGTCTTAGACTTGTACTCTGGCCTAATGGTTAAGGTCTTAACTCTTACTCTGGAATATTAGCTAAGGTCTTAGACTCGTACTATCGCCTACAGGTTAAGCTCTTAACTCTTACTCTGGACTAATAGCTAAGGTCTTAACTATTACTCTGGCCTAATAGCTAAGGTCTTAGACTCGTATTGTGGCCTAATGGTTAAGGTCTTAAGTCTTACTCTGGCCTTATAGCTAAGGTCTTAGACTCGTACTATCGCCTACAGGTTAAGCTCTTAACTCTTACTCTGGCCTAATAGCTAAGGTCTTAACTATTACTCTGGCCTAATAGCTAAGGTCTTAGACTCGTACTCTGGACTAATGGTTAAGGTCTTAACTCTTACTCTGGCCTTATAGCTAAGGTCTTAACTCTTACTCTGGCCTAACAGCTAAGGTCTTAGACTCGTACTATGGACTACAGGTTAAGGTCTTAAATCTTACTCTGGCCTTATAGCTAAGTTTTATGACTCGTAATCTAGCCTACTGGTTAATGTCTTAACTCTTACTCTGGCCTAATAGCTAAGGTCTTAACTCTTACTCTGGCCAAATAGCTAAGGTCTTAGACTCGTACTATGGCCTAATGGCTAAGGTCTTAACTCTTACTCTGGCATAATAGCTAAAGTCTTAGACTCGTACTCTGGCCTAATAGCTAAGGTCTTAGACTCGTACTCTGGCCAATGGCTAAGGTATTAGACTTGTACTCTGGCCTACTGTTTAAGGTCTTAACTCTTGTTAATAGCTAAGGTCTTAGACTCGTACTCTGGCCTGATAGCTAAGGTCTTAGACTCATACTCTGGCCTACTGGTTGAGATCTTAACTCTTACTCTGGCCTAATAGCTAAGGTCTTAGACTCGTACTCTGGCCTAATGGTTAAGGTCTTAACTATCTCTGGCCTAATAGCTAAGGTCTTAGACTCGTACTCTGGCCTAATGGTTAAGGTCTTAACTCTTACTCTGGCCTAATAGCTAAGGTCTTAGACTCGTACTCTGGCCTAATGGTTAAGGTCTTAACTCTTACTCTGGCCTAATAGCTAAGGTCTTAGACTCGTACTCTGGCCTACTAATTAAGGTCTTAGACTCGTACTCTTGCCTAGTAGCTAAGGTCTTAGACTCATACTCTGGCCTAATAGGTAAGGTCTTAAGACTCGTACTCTGGCCTAATGGTTAAGGTCTTAAATCTTACTCTGGCCTAATAGCTGAGGTCTTAGACTCGTAATATGGCCTACAGGTTAAGGTCTTAACTCTTAGTTTGGCCTAATGGTTAAGGTCTTAACTCTTACTCTGGCCTAATAGCTAAGGTCTTAGACTCGTACTCTGGCCTAGTAGCTAAGGTCTTAGACTCGTACTCTGGCCTAATACCTAAGGTCTTAGACTCGTACTCTGGCCTACTGGTTAAGTTCGTAACTCTTACTATGGCCTAATAGCTAAGGTCTTAGACTCGTACTCTGGCCTAATAGCTAAGGTCTTAGACTCGTACTCTGGCCTAATGGTTAAGGTCTGAACTCTTACTCTGGCCTAATAGCTAAGGTCTTAGACTCATATTGTGGCCTAATGGTTAAGGTCTTAAGTCTTACTCTGGAATATTAGCTAAGGTCTTAGACTCGTACTATCGCCTACAGGTTAAGCTCTTAACTCTTACTCTGGCCTAATAGCTAAGGTCTTAACTATTACTCTGGCCTAATAGCTAAGGTCTTAGACTCGTATTGTGGCCTAATGGTTAAGGTCTTAAGTCTTACTCTGGCCTTATAGCTAAGGTCTTAGACTCGTACTATCGCCTACAGGTTAAGCTCTTAACTCTTACTTTGGCCTAATAGCTAAGGTCTTAACTATTACTCTGGCCTAATAGCTAAGGTCTTAGACTCGTACTCTGGACTAATGGTTAAGGTCTTAACTCTTACTCTGGCCTTATAGCTAAGGTCTTAACTCTTACTCTGGCCTAATAGCTAAGGTCTTAGACTCGTACTATGGACTACAGGTTAAGGTCTTAAATCTTACTCTGGCCTTATAGCTAAGTTTTATGACTCGTAATCTAGCCTACTGGTTAATGTCTTAACTCTTACTCTGGCCTAATAGCTAAGGTCTTAACTCTTACTCTGGCCAAATAGCTAAGGTCTTAGACTCGTACTATGGCCTAATGGCTAAGGTCTTAACTCTTACTCTGGCATAATAGCTAAAGTCTTAGACTCGTACTCTGGCCTAATAGCTAAGGTCTTAGACTCGTACTCTGGCCAATGGCTAAGGTATTAGACTTGTACTCTGGCCTACTGTTTAAGGTCTTAACTCTTGTTAATAGCTAAGGTCTTAGACTCGTACTCTGGCCTAATAGCTAAGGTCTTAGACTCATACTCTGGCCTACTGGTTGAGATCTTAACTCTTACTCTGGCCTAATAGCTAAGGTCTTAGACTCGTACTCTGGCCTAATGGTTAAGGTCTTAACTATCTCTGGCCTAATAGCTAAGGTCTTAGACTCGTACTCTGGCCTAATGGTTAAGGTCTTAACTCTTACTCTGGCCTAATAGCTAAGGTCTTAGACTCGTACTCTGGCCTAATGGTTAAGGTCTTAACTCTTACTCTGGCCTAATAGCTAAGGTCTTAGACTCGTACTCTGGCCTACTAATTAAGGTCTTAGACTCGTACTCTGGCCTAGTAGCTAAGGTCTTAGACTCATACTCTGGCCTAATAGGTAAGGTCTTAAGACTCGTACTCTGGCCTAATGGTTAAGGTCTTAAATCTTACTCTGGCCTAATAGCTGAGGTCTTAGACTCGTAATATGGCCTACAGGTTAAGGTCTTAACTCTTAGTTTGGCCTAATGGTTAAGGTCTTAACTCTTACTCTGGCCTAATAGCTAAGGTCTTAGACTCGTACTCTGGCCTAATGGTTAAGGTCTTAACTCTTAGTTTGGCCTAATGGTTAAGGTCTTAACTCTTACTCTGGCCTAATAGCTAAGGTCTTAGACTCGTACTCTGGCCTAGTAGCTAAGGTCTTAGACTCGTACTCTGGCCTAATAGCTAAGGTCTTAGACTCGTACTCTGGCCTACTGGTTAAGGTCGTAACTCTTACTCTGGCCTAATAGCTAAGGTCTTAGACTCGTACTCCGGCCTACTGGTTAAGGTCTTAACTCTTACTCTGGCTTAATAGCTAAGGTCTTAACTCTTACTCTGGCCTAATAGCTAAGGTCTTAGACTCGTACTCTGGCCTAATGGATAAGGTCTTAACTCTTACTCTGGCCTAATAGCTAAGGTCTTAGACTCGTACTCTGGCCTAATGGTTAAGGTCTTAACTCTTACTCTGGAATATTAGCTAAGGTCTTAGACTCGTACTATCGCCTACAGGTTAAGCTCTTAACTCTTACTCTGGACTAATAGCTAAGGTCTTAACTATTACTCTGGCCTAATAGCTAAGGTCTTAGACTCGTATTGTGGCCTAATGGTTAAGGTCTTAAGTCTTACTCTGGCCTTATAGCTAAGGTCTTAGACTCGTACTATCGCCTACAGGTTAAGCTCTTAACTCTTACTCTGGCCTAATAGCTAAGGTCTTAACTATTACTCTGGCCTAATAGCTAAGGTCTTAGACTCGTACTCTGGACTAATGGTTAAGGTCTTAACTCTTACTCTGGCCTTATAGCTAAGGTCTTAACTCTTACTCTGGCCTAATAGCTAAGGTCTTAGACTCGTACTATGGACTACAGGTTAAGGTCTTAAATCTTACTCTGGCCTTATAGCTAAGTTTTATGACTCGTAATCTAGCCTACTGGTTAATGTCTTAACTCTTACTCTGGCCTAATAGCTAAGGTCTTAACTCTTACTCTGGCCAAATAGCTAAGGTCTTAGACTCGTACTATGGCCTAATGGCTAAGGTCTTAACTCTTACTCTGGCATAATAGCTAAAGTCTTAGACTCGTACTCTGGCCTAATAGCTAAGGTCTTAGACTCATACTCTGGCCAATGGCTAAGGTATTAGACTTGTACTCTGGCCTACTGTTTAAGGTCTTAACTCTTGTTAATAGCTAAGGTCTTAGACTCGTACTCTGGCCTAATAGCTAAGGTCTTAGACTCATACTCTGGCCTACTGGTTGAGATCTTAACTCTTACTCTGGCCTAATAGCTAAGGTCTTAGACTCGTACTCTGGCCTAATGGTTAAGGTCTTAACTATCTCTGGCCTAATAGCTAAGGTCTTAGACTCGTACTCTGGCCTAATGGTTAAGGTCTTAACTCTTACTCTGGCCTAATAGCTAAGGTCTTAGACTCGTACTCTGGCCTAATGGTTAAGGTCTTAACTCTTACTCTGGCCTAATAGCTAAGGTCTTAGACTCGTACTCTGGCCTACTAATTAAGGTCTTAGACTCGTACTCTTGCCTAGTAGCTAAGGTCTTAGACTCATACTCTGGCCTAATAGGTAAGGTCTTAAGACTCGTACTCTGGCCTAATGGTTAAGGTCTTAAATCTTACTCTGGCCTAATAGCTGAGGTCTTAGACTCGTAATATGGCCTACAGGTTAAGGTCTTAACTCTTAGTTTGGCCTAATGGTTAAGGTCTTAACTCTTACTCTGGCCTAATAGCTAAGGTCTTAGACTCGTACTCTGGCCTAGTAGCTAAGGTCTTAGACTCGTACTCTGGCCTAATACCTAAGGTCTTAGACTCCTACTCTGGCCTACTGGTTAAGTTCGTAACTCTTACTATGGCCTAATAGCTAAGGTCTTAGACTCGTACTCTGGCCTAATAGCTAAGGTCTTAGACTCGTACTCTGGCCTAATGGTTAAGGTCTGAACTCTTACTCTGGCCTAATAGCTAAGGTCTTAGACTCATATTGTGGCCTAATGGTTAAGGTCTTAAGTCTTACTCTGGCCTAATAGCTAAGGTCTTAGACTCGTACTATCGCCTACAGGTTAAGCTCTTAACTCTTACTCTGGCCTAATAGCTAAGGTCTTAACTATTACTCTGGCCTAATAGCTAAGGTCTTAGATTCGTACTCTGGACTAATGGTTAAGGTCTTAACTCTTACTCTGGCCTAATATCTAAGGTCTTAACTCTTACTCTGGCCTAATAGCTAAGGTCTTAGACTCGTACTATGGGCTACAGGTTAAGGTCTTAAATCTTACTCTGGCCTAATAGCTAAGGTTTATGACTCGTACTCTGGCCTACTGGTTAAGGTTGTAACTCTTACTCTGGCCTAATAGCTAAGGTCTTAGACTCGTACTCTGGCCTAATAGCTAAGGTCTTAGACTCGTACTCTGGCCTACTGGTTAAGGTCTTAACTCTTACTCTGGCCTAATAGCTAAGGTCTTAGACTCGTACTCTGGCCTAATGGTTGAGGTCTTAACTCTTACTCTGGCCTAATAGCTAAGGTCTTAGACTCATACTCTGGCCTAATGGTTAAGGTCTTAATTCTTACTCTGGAATAATAGCTAAGGTCTTAGACTCGTACTATCGCCTACAGGTTAAGCTCTTAACTTTTACTCTGGCCTAATAGTTAAGGTCTTAGACTCGTACTCTGGCCTAATGGTTAAGGTCTTAACTCTTACTCTGGCCTAATAGCTAAGGTCTTAGACTCGTACTCTGGCCTAATGGTTAAGGTCTTAACTCTTAGTTTGGCCTAATGGTTAAGGTCTTAACTCTTACTCTGGCCTAATAGCTAAGGTCTTAGACTCGTACTCTGGTCTAGTAGCTAAGGTCTTAGACTCGTACTCTGGCCTAATAGCTAAGGTCTTAGACTCGTACTCTGGCCTACTGGTTAAGGTCGTAACTCTTACTCTGGCCTAATAGCTAAGGTCTTAGACTCGTACTCCGGCCTACTGGTTAAGGTCTTAACTCTTACTCTGGCTTAATAGCTAAGGTCTTAACTCTTACTCTGGCCTAATAGCTAAGGTCTTAGACTCGTACTCTGGCCTAATGGATAAGGTCTTAACTCTTACTCTGGCCTAATAGCTAAGGTCTTAGACTCGTACTCTGGCCTAATGGTTAAGGTCTTAACTCTTACTCTGGAATATTAGCTAAGGTCTTAGACTCGTACTATCGCCTACAGGTTAAGCTCTTAACTCTTACTCTGGACTAATAGCTAAGGTCTTAACTATTACTCTGGCCTAATAGCTAAGGTCTTAGACTCGTATTGTGGCCTAATGGTTAAGGTCTTAAGTCTTACTCTGGCCTTATAGCTAAGGTCTTAGACTCGTACTATCGCCTACAGGTTAAGCTCTTAACTCTTACTCTGGCCTAATAGCTAAGGTCTTAACTATTACTCTGGCCTAATAGCTAAGGTCTTAGACTCGTACTCTGGACTAATGGTTAAGGTCTTAACTCTTACTCTGGCCTTATAGCTAAGGTCTTAACTCTTACTCTGGCCTAATAGCTAAGGTCTTAGACTCGTACTATGGACTACAGGTTAAGGTCTTAAATCTTACTCTGGCCTTATAGCTAAGTTTTATGACTCGTAATCTAGCCTACTGGTTAATGTCTTAACTCTTACTCTGGCCTAATAGCTAAGGTCTTAACTCTTACTCTGGCCAAATAGCTAAGGTCTTAGACTCGTACTATGGCCTAATGGCTAAGGTCTTAACTCTTACTCTGGCATAATAGCTAAAGTCTTAGACTCGTACTCTGGCCTAATAGCTAAGGTCTTAGACTCGTACTCTGGCCAATGGCTAAGGTATTAGACTTGTACTCTGGCCTACTGTTTAAGGTCTTAACTCTTGTTAATAGCTAAGGTCTTAGACTCGTACTCTGGCCTAATAGCTAAGGTCTTAGACTCATACTCTGGCCTACTGGTTGAGATCTTAACTCTTACTCTGGCCTAATAGCTAAGGTCTTAGACTCGTACTCTGGCCTAATGGTTAAGGTCTTAACTATCTCTGGCCTAATAGCTAAGGTCTTAGACTCGTACTCTGGCCTAATGGTTAAGGTCTTAACTCTTACTCTGGCCTAATAGCTAAGGTCTTAGACTCGTACTCTGGCCTAATGGTTAAGGTCTTAACTCTTACTCTGGCCTAATAGCTAAGGTCTTAGACTCGTACTCTGGCCTACTAATTAAGGTCTTAGACTCGTACTCTGGCCTAGTAGCTAAGGTCTTAGACTCATACTCTGGCCTAATAGGTAAGGTCTTAAGACTCGTACTCTGGCCTAATGGTTAAGGTCTTAAATCTTACTCTGGCCTAATAGCTGAGGTCTTAGACTCGTAATATGGCCTACAGGTTAAGGTCTTAACTCTTAGTTTGGCCTAATGGTTAAGGTCTTAACTCTTACTCTGGCCTAATAGCTAAGGTCTTAGACTCGTACTCTGGCCTAGTAGCTAAGGTCTTAGACTCGTACTCTGGCCTAATACCTAAGGTCTTAGACTCGTACTCTGGCCTACTGGTTAAGTTCGTAACTCTTACTATGGCCTAATAGCTAAGGACTTAGACTCGTACTCTGGCCTAATAGCTAAGGTCTTAGACTCCTACTCTGGCCTAATGGTTAAGGTCTGAACTCTTACTCTGGCCTAATAGCTAAGGTCTTAGACTCATATTGTGGCCTAATGGTTAAGGTCTTAAGTCTTACTCTGGCCTAATAGCTAAGGTCTTAGACTCGTACTATCGCCTACAGGTTAAGCTCTTAACTCTTACTCTGGCCTAATAGCTAAGGTCTTAACTATTACTCTGGCCTAATAGCTAAGGTCTTAGATTCGTACTCTGGACTAATGGTTAAGGTCTTAACTCTTACTCTGGCCTAATATCTAAGGTCTTAACTCTTACTCTGGCCTAATAGCTAAGGTCTTAGACTCGTACTATGGCCTACAGGTTAAGGTCTTAAATCTTACTCTGGCCTAATAGCTAAGGTTTATGACTCGTACTCTGGCCTACTGGTTAAGGTTGTAACTCTTACTCTGGCCTAATAGCTAAGGTCTTAGACTCGTACTCTGGCCTAATAGCTAAGGTCTTAGACTCGTACTCTGGCCTACTGGTTAAGGTCTTAACTCTTACTCTGGCCTAATAGCTAAGGTCTTAGACTCGTACTCTGGCCTAATGGTTGAGGTCTTAACTCTTACTCTGGCCTAATAGCTAAGGTCTTAGACTCATACTCTGGCCTAATGGTTAAGGTCTTAATTCTTACTCTGGAATAATAGCTAAGGTCTTAGACTCGTACTATCGCCTACAGGTTAAGCTCTTAACTTTTACTCTGGCCTAATAGTTAAGGTCTTAACTCATACTCTGGCCTAATAGCTAAGGTCTTAACTCTTACTCTGGCCTAATAGCTAAGGTCTTAAACTCGTACTATGGCCTACAGTTTAAGGTCTTAACTCTTACTCTGGCCTAATAGCTAAGGTCTTAGACTCATACTCTGGCCTACTGGTTAAGGTCTTAACTCTTACTCTGGCCTAATAGCTAAGGTCTTAACTCTTACTCTGGCCTAATAGCTAAGGTCTTAGACTCGTACTCTGGCCTAATGGTTAAGGTCTTAACTCTTACTCTGGCCTAATAGCTAACGTCTTAACTCTTACTCTGGCCTAATAGCTAAGGTCTTTGACTCGTACTCTGGCCTAATGGTTAGGGTCTTAACTCTTACTCTGGCCTAATAGCTAAGGTCTTAGACTCGTACTCTGGCCTAACAGCTAAGGTCTTAGACTCGTACTCTGGCCTAATGGTTAAGGTCTTAACTCTTACTCTGGCCTACAGGTTAAGGTCTTAACTCTTACTCTGGCCTACTGGTTAAGGTCTTAACTCTTACTCTGGCCTAATAGCTAAGGTCTTAGACTCGTACTCCGGCCTACTGGTTAAGGTCTTAACTCTTACTCTGGCTTAATAGCTAAGGTCTTAACTCTTACTCTGGCCTAATAGCTAAGGTCTTAGACTCGTACTCTGGCCTAATGGATAAGGTCTTAACTCTTACTCTGGCCTAATAGCTAAGGTCTTAGACTCGTACTCTGGCCTAATGCTTAAGGTCTTAACTCTTACTCTGGAATATTAGCTAAGGTCTTAGACTCGTACTATCGCCTACAGGTTAAGCTCTTAACTCTTACTCTGGCCTAATAGCTAAGGTCTTAACTATTACTCTGGCCTAATAGCTAAGGTCTTAGACTCGTATTGTGGCCTAATGGTTAAGGTCTTAAGTCTTACTCTGGCCTAATAGCTAAGGTCTTAGACTCGTACTATCGCCTACAGGTTAAGCTCTTAACTCTTACTCTGGCCTAATAGCTAAGGTCTTAACTATTACTCTGGCCTAATAGCTAAGGTCTTAGACTCGTACTCTGGACTAATGGTTAAGGTCTTAACTCTTACTCTGGCCTAATAGCTAAGGTCTTAACTCTTACTCTGGCCTAATAGCTAAGGTCTTAGACTCGTACTATGGCCTACAGGTTAAGGTCTTAAATCTTACTCTGGCCTAATAGCTAAGGTTTATGACTTGTAATCTGGCCTACTGGTTAAGGTCTTAACTCTTACTCTGGCCTAATAGCTAAGGTCTTAACTCTTACTCTGGCCTAATAGCTAAGGTCTTAGACTCGTACTATTGCCTAATGGCTAAGGTCTTAACTCTTACTCTGGCCTAATAGCTATGGTCTTAACTCGTACTCTGGCATAATAGCTAAGGTCTTAGACTCGTACTCTGGCCTAATAGCTAAGGTCTTAACTCTTACTCTGGCCTACTGGTTAAGGTCTTAACTCTTACTCTGGCCTAATAGCTAAAGTCTTAGACTCGTACTCTGGCCTAATGGCTAAGGTATTAGACTTGTACTCTGGCCTACTGTTTAAGGTCTTAACTCTTATTCTGGCTTAATAGCTAAGGTCTTAGACTCGTACTCTGGCCTAATAGCTAAGGTCTTAGACTCATACTCTGGCCTACTGGTTGAGGTCTTAACTCTTACTCTGGCCTAATAGCTAAGGTCTTAGACTCGTACTCTGGCCTAATGGTTAAGGTCTTAACTATCTCTGGCCTAATAGCTAAGGTCTTAGACTCGTACTCTGGCGTACTGGTTAAGGTCTTAACTCTTACTCTGTCCTAATAGCTAAGGTCTTAGACTCGTACTCTGGCCTAATGGTTAAGGTCTTAAATCTTACTCTGGCCTAATAGCTGAGGTCTTAGACTCGTAATATGGCCTACAGGTTAAGGTCTTAACTCTTAGTTTGGCCTAATGGTTAAGGTCTTAACTCTTACTCTGGCCTAATAGCTAAGGTCTTAGACTCGTACTCTGGCCTAGTAGCTAAGGTCTTAGACTCGTACTCTGGCCTAATACCTAAGGTCTTAGACTCGTACTCTGGCCTACTGGTTAAGTTCGTAACTCTTACTCTGGCCTAATAGCTAAGGTCTTAGACTCGTACTCTGGCCTAATGGTTAAGGTCTGAACTCTTACTCTGGCCTAATAGCTAAGGTCTTAGACTCGTATTGTGGCCTAATGGTTAAGGTCTTAAGTCTTACTCTGGCCTAATAGCTAAGGTCTTAGACTTGTACTATCGCCTACAGGTTAAGCTCTTAACTCTTACTCTGGACTAATGGTTCAGGTCTTAACTCTTACTCTGGCCTAATAGCTAAGGTCTTAACTCTTACTCTGGCCTAATAGCTAAGGTCTTAGACTCGTACTATGGCCTACAGGTTAAGGTCTTAAATCTTACTCTGGCCTAATAGCTAAGGTTTATGACTCGTAATCTGGCCTACTGGTTAAGGTCTTAACTCTTACTCTGGCCTAATAGCTAAGGTCTTAACTCTTACTCTGGCCTAATAGCTAAGGTCTTAGACTCGTACTATTGCCTAATGGCTAAGGTCTTAACTCTTACTCTGGCCTAATAGCTATGGTCTTAACTCGTACTCTGGCATAATAGCTAAGGTCTTAACTCTTACTCTGGCCTAATAGCTAAGGTCTTTAACTCGTACTCTGGCCTAATGGTTAAGGTCTTAACTCTTACTCTGGCCTAATAGCTAAGGTCTTAGACTCATACTCTTGCCTAATAGCTAAGTTCTTAGACCCGTACTCTGGCCTAATGGTTAAGGTCTTAACTCTTACTCTGGCCTAATAGCTAAGGTCTTATACTCGGACTCTGGCCTACTGGTTAAGGTCTTAACTCTTACTCTGGCCTAATAGCTAAGGTCTTAGACTTGTACTCTGGCCTAATGGTTAAGGTCTTAACTCTTACTCTGGCCTAATAGCTAAGGTCTTAGACTTGTACTCTGGCCTAATGGTTAAGGTCTTAACTCTTACTCTGGCCTAATAGCTAAGGTCTTAGACTCGTACTCTGGCCTACTGGTTAAGGTCTTAACTCTTACTCTGGCCTAATAGCTAAGGTCTTAGACTCCTACTCTGGCCTACTGGTTAAGGTCTTAACTCTTACTCTGGCCTAATAGCTAAGGTCTTAGACTCCTACTCCGGCCTAATGGTTAAGGTCTTAACTCTTACTCTGGCCTAATAGCTAAGGTCTTAGACTCGTACTCTGGCCTAATAGCTAAGGTCTTAGACTCGTACTCTGGCCTAATGGTTAAGGTCTTAACTCTTACTCTGGCCTAATGGTTAAGGTCTTAACTCTTACTCTGGCCTAATAGCTAAGGTCTTAGACTCGTACTCTGGCCTACTGGTTAAGGTCTTAACTCTTACTCTGGCCTAATAGCTAAGGTCCTAGACTCGTACTCTGGCCTAATGGTTAAGGTCTTAACTCTTACTCTGGCCTAATAGCTAAGGTCTTAGACTCGTACTCTGGCCTACTAATTAAGGTGTTAACTCTTACTCTGGCCTAATAGCTAAGGTCTTAGCTCTTACTCTGGCCTAATAGCTAAGGTCTGAGACTAGTACTATGGCCTAATGGTTAAGGTCTTAACTCTTACTCTAGCCTAATAGCTAAGGTCTTAACTTTTACTCTGGCATAATAGCTAAGGTCTTAGACTTGTACTCTGGCCTAATGGTTAAGGTCTTAAATCTTACTCTGGCCTAATAGCTGAGGTCTTAAACTCGTAATATGACCTACAGGTTAAGGTCTTAACTCTTAGTTTGGCCTAATGGTTAAGGTCTTAACTCTTACTCTGGCCTAATAGCTAAGGTCTTAGACTCGTACTCTGGCCTAGTAGCTACGGTCTTAGACTCGTACTCTGGCCTAATACCTAAGGTCTTAGACTCGTACTCTGGCCTACTGGTTAAGTTCGTAACTCTTACTCTGGCCTAATAGCTAAGGTCTTAGACTCGTACTCTGGCCTAATAGCTAAGGTCTTAGACTCGTACTCTGGCCTAATGGTTAAGGTCTGAACTCTTACTCTGGCCTAATAGCTAAGGTCTTAGACTCGTATTGTGGCCTAATGGTTAAGGTCTTAAGTCTTACTCTCGCCTAATAGCTAAGGTCTTAGACTCGTACTATCGCCTACAGGTTAAACTCTTAACTCTTACTCTGGCCTAATAGCTAAGGTCTTAACTATTACTCTGGCCTAATAGCTAAGGTCTTAGACTCGTACTCTGGCCTAATGGTTAAGGTCTTAACTCTAACTCTGGCCTAATAGCTAAGGTCTTAGACTCATACTCTGGCCTAATGGTTAAGGTCTTAACTCTTACTCTGGCCTAATAGCTAAGGTCTTAGACTCGTACTCTGGCCTACTAATTAAGGTCTTAGACTCGTACTCTGGCCTAGTAGCTAAGGTCTTAGACTCGTACTCTGGCCTAATAGCTAAGGTCTTAAGACTCGTACTCTGGCCTAATGGTTAAGGTCTTAAATCTTACTCTGGCCTAATAGCTGAGGTCTTAGACTCGTAATATGGCCTACAGGTTAAGGTCTTAACTCTTAGTTTGGCCTAATGGTTAAGGTCTTAACTCTTACTCTGGCCTAATAGCTAAGGTCTTAGACTCGTACTCTGGCCTAGTAGCTAAGGTCTTAGACTCGTACTCTGGCTTAATACCTAAGGTCTTAGACTCGTACTCTGGCCTACTGGTTAAGTTCGTAACTCTTACTCTGGCCTAATAGCTAAGGTCTTAGACTCGTACTCTGGCCTAATAGCTAAGGTCTTAGACTCGTACTCTGGCCTAATGGTTAAGGTCTGAACTCTTACTCTGGCCTAATAGCTAAGGTCTTAGACTCGTATTGTGGCCTAATGGTTAAGGTCTTAAGTCTTACTCTGGCCTAATAGCTAAGGTCTTAGACTCGTACTATCGCCTACAGGTTAAGCTCTTAACTCTTCCTCTGGCCTAATAGCTAAGGTCTTAACTATTACTCTGGCCTAATAGCTAAGGTCTTAGACTCGTACTCTGGACTAATGGTTAAGGTCTTAACTCTTACTCTGGCCTAATAGCTAAGGTCTTAACTCTTACTCTGGCCTAATAGCTAAGGTCTTAGACTTGTACTATGGCCTACAGGTTAAGGTCTTAAATCTTACTCTGGCCTAATAGCTAAGGTTTATGACTCGTAATCTGGCCTACTGGTTAAGGTCTTAACTCTTACTCTGGCCTAATAGCTAAGGTCTTAACTCTTACTCTGGCCTAATAGCTAAGGTCTTAGACTCGTACTATTGCCTAATGGCTAAGGTCTTAACTCTTACTCTGGCCTAATAGCTATGGTCTTAACTCGTACTCTGGCATAATAGCTAAGGTCTTAGACTCGTACTCTGGCCTACTGGTTAAGGTCTTAACTCTTACTCTGGCCTAATAGCTAAAGTCTTAGACTCGTACTCTGGCCTAATGGCTAAGGTATTAGACTTGTACTCTGTCCTACTGGTTAAGGTCTTAACTCTTATTCTGGCTTAATAGCTAAGGTCTTAGACTCGTACTCTGGCCTAATAGCTAAGGTCTTAGACTCATACTCTGGCCTACTGGTTGAGGTCTTAACTCTTACTCTGGCCTAATAGCTAAGGTCTTAGACGCGTACTCTGGCCTAATGGTTAATGTCTTAACTATCTCTGGCCTAATACCTAAGGTCTTAGACTCGTACTCTGGCCTAATGGTTAAGGTCTTAACTCTTACTCTGGCCTAATAGCTAAGGTCTTAGACTCGTACTCTGGCGTACTGGTTAAGGTCTTAACTCTTACTCTGTCCTAATAGCTAAGGTCTTAGACTCGTACTCTGGCCTAATGGTTAAGGTCTTAACTCTTACTCAGGCCTAATAGCTAAGGTCTTAGACTCGTACTCTGGCCTAATGGTTAAGGTCTTAACTCTTACTCTGGCCTAATAGCTAAGGTCTTAGACTCGTACTCTGGCCTACTAATTAAGGTGTTAACTCTTACTCTGGCCTAATAGCTAAGGTCTTAGCTCTTACTCTGGCCTGATAGCTAAGGTCTTAGACTAGTACTATGGCCTAATGGTTAAGGTCTTAACTCTTACTCTGGCCTAATAGCTAAGGTCTTAACTTTTACTCTGGCCTAATAGCTAAAGTCTTAGACTCGTACTCTGGCCTAATGGTTAAGGTATTAACTCTTACTCTGGCCTAATAGCTAAGGTCTTAGACTCGTACTATGGCCTACAGGTTAAGGTCTTAACTCTTAGTCTGGCCTAATGGTTAAGGTCTTAACTCTTACTCTGGCCTAATAGCTAAGGTCTTAGACTCGTACTCTGGCCTAATAGCTAAGGTCTTAGACTCGTACTCTAGCCTAATAGCTAAGGTCTTAGACTCGTACTCTGGCCTACTGGTTAAGGTCTTAACTCTTACTCTGGCCTAATAGCTAAGGTCTTAGACTTGTACTCTGGCCTAATGGTTAAGGTCTTAACTCTTACTCTGGCCTAATAGCTAAGGTCTTAGACTAGTACTCTGGCCTAATGGTTAAGGTCTTAACTCTTACTCTGGAATAATAACTAAGTTCTTAGACTCGTACTATCGCCTACAGGATAAGCTCTTAACTCTTACTCTGGCCTAATAGCTAAGGTCTTAACTATTACTCTGGCCTAATAGCTAAGGTCTTAGACTCGTACTCTGGCCTAATGGTTAAGGCCTTAACTCTTACTCTGGCCTAATAGCTAAGGTCTTAACTCTTACTCTGGCCTAATAGCTAAGGTCTTAGACTTGTACTATGGCCTAATGGTTAAGGTCTTAACTCTTACTCTGGCCTAATAGCTAAGGTCTTAACTCTTACTCTGGCCTAATAGCTAAGGTCTTAGACTCGTACTCTGGCCTAATGGGTAAGGTCTTAACTCTTACTCTGGCCTAATAGCTAAGGTCTTAGACTCGTGCTCTGGCCTAATGGTTAAGGTCTTAACTCTTACTCTGGCCTAATAGCTAAGGTCTTAGACTCGTACTCTGGCCTACTGGTTAAGGTCTTAACTCTTACTCTGGCCTAATACCTAAGGTCTTAACTCTTACTCTGGCCTAATAGCTAAGGTCTTAGACTTGTACTATGGCCTAATGGTTAAGGTCTTAACTCTTACTCTGGCCTAATAGCTAAGGTCTTAACTCTTACTCTGGCCTAATAGCTAAGGTCTTAGACTCGTACTCTGGCCTAATGGGTAAGGTCTTAACTCTTACTCTGGCCTAATAGCTAAGGTCTTAGACTCGTGCTCTGGCCTAATGGTTAAGGTCTTAACTCTTACTCTGGCCTACTGGTTAAGGTCTTAACTCTTACTCTGGCCTAATAGCTAAGGTCTTAGACTCGTACTCTGGCCTAATGGTTAAGGTCTTAACTCTTACTCTGGCCTAATAGCTAAGGTCTTAGAATCGTACTCTGGCCTAATAGTTAAGGTCTTAACTCTTACTCCGGCCTAATAGCTAAGGTCTTAACTCTTACTCTGGCCTAATAGCTAAGGTCTTTAACTCGTACTCTGGCCTAATGGTTAAGGTCTTAACTCTTACTCTGGCCTAATAGCTAAGGTCTTAGACTCGTACTCTGGCCTAATGGTTAAGGTCTTATAGTCGTACTATGGCCTACAGGTTAAGGTCTTAACTCTTACTCTGGCCTAATAGCTAAGGTCTTAGACTCGTACTCTGGCCTACTGGTTAAGGTCTTAACTCTTACTCTGGCCTAATACCTAAGGTCTTAACTCTTACTCTGGCCTAATAGCTAAGGTCTTAGACTTGTACTATGGCCTAATGGTTAAGGTCTTAACTCTTACTCTGGCCTAATAGCTAAGGTCTTAACTCTTACTCTGGCCTAATAGCTAAGGTCTTAGACTCGTACTCTGGCCTAATGGGTAAGGTCTTAACTCTTACTCTGGCCTAATAGCTAAGGTCTTAGACTCGTGCTCTGGCCTAATGGTTAAGGTCTTAACTCTTACTCTGGCCTACTGGTTAAGGTCTTAACTCTTACTCTGGCCTAATAGCTAAGGTCTTAGACTCGTACTCTGGCCTAATGGTTAAGGTCTTAACTCTTACTCTGGCCTAATAGCTAAGGTCTTAGAATCGTACTCTGGCCTAATAGTTAAGGTCTTAACTCTTACTCCGGCCTAATAGCTAAGGTCTTAACTCTTACTCTGGCCTAATAGCTAAGGTCTTTAACTCGTACTCTGGCCTAATGGTTAAGGTCTTAACTCTTACTCTGGCCTAATAGCTAAGGTCTTAGACTCATACTCTTGCCTACTAGCTAAGTTCTTAGACCCGTACTCTGGCCTAATGGTTAAGGTCTTAACTCTTACTCTGGCCTAATAGCTAAGGCCTTAACTCTTACTCTGGCCTAATAGCTAAGGTCTTAGACCCGTACTATGGCCTACAGTTTAAGGTCTTAACTCTTACTCTGGCCTAATAGCTAAGGTCTTAGACTCATACTCTGGCCTACTGGTTAAGGTCTTAACTCTTACTCTGGCCTAATGGTTAGGGTCTTAACTCTTACTCTGGCCTAATAGCTAAGGTCTTAGACTCGTACTCTGGCCTAACAGCTAAGGTCTTAGACTCGTACTCTGGCCTAATGGTTAAGGTCTTAACTCTTACTCTGGCCTACAGGTTAAGGTCTTAACTCTTACTCTGGCCTACTGGTTAAGGTCTTAACTCTTACTCTGGCCTAATAGCTAAGGTCTTAGACTCGTACTCCGGCCTACTGGTTAAGGTCTTAACTCTTACTCTGGCTTAATAGCTAAGGTCTTAACTCTTACTCTGGCCTAATAGCTAAGGTCTTAGACTCGTACTCTGGCCTAATGGATAAGGTCTTAACTCTTACTCTGGCCTAATAGCTAAGGTCTTAGACTCGTACTCTGGCCTAATGGTTAAGGTCTTAACTCTTACTCTGGAATATTAGCTAAGGTCTTAGACTCGTACTATCGCCTACAGGTTAAGCTCTTAACTCTTACTCTGGCCTAATAGCTAAGGTCTTAACTATTACTCTGGCCTAATAGCTAAGGTCTTAGACTCGTATTGTGGCCTAATGGTTAAGGTCTTAAGTCTTACTCTGGCCTAATAGCTAAGGTCTTAGACTCGTACTATCGCCTACAGGTTAAGCTCTTAACTCTTACTCTGGCCTAATAGCTAAGGTCTTAACTATTACTCTGGCCTAATAGCTAAGGTCTTAGACTCGTACTCTGGACTAATGGTTAAGGTCTTAACTCTTACTCTGGCCTAATAGCTAAGGTCTTAACTCTTACTCTGGCCTAATAGCTAAGGTCTTAGACTCGTACTATGGACTACAGGTTAAGGTCTTAAATCTTACTCTGGCCTTATAGCTAAGTTTTATGACTCGTAATCTGGCCTACTGGTTAATGTCTTAACTCTTACTCTGGCCTAATAGCTAAGGTCTTAACTCTTACTCTGGCCTAATAGCTAAGGTCTTAGACTCGTACTATGGCCTAATGGCTAAGGTCTTAACTCTTACTCTGGCATAATAGCTAAAGTCTTAGACTCGTACTCTGGCCTAATAGCTAAGGTCTTAGACTCGTACTCTGGCCAATGGCTAAGGTATTAGACTTGTACTCTGGCCTACTGTTTAAGGTCTTAACTCTTGTTAATAGCTAAGGTCTTAGACTCGTACTCTGGCCTAATAGCTAACGTCTTAGACTCATACTCTGGCCTACTGGTTGAGATCTTAACTCTTACTCTGGCCTAATAGCTAAGGTCTTAGACTCGTACTCTGGCCTAATGGTTAAGGTCTTAACTATCTCTGGCCTAATAGCTAAGGTCTTAGACTCGTACTCTGGCCTAATGGTTAAGGTCTTAACTCTTACTCTGGCCTAATAGCTAAGGTCTTAGACTCGTACTCTGGCCTAATGGTTAAGGTCTTAACTCTTACTCTGGCCTAATAGCTAAGGTCTTAGACTCGTACTCTGGCCTACTAATTAAGGTCTTAGACTCGTACTCTGGCCTAGTAGCTAAGGTCTTAGACTCGTACTCTGGCCTAATAGGTAAGGTCTTAAGACTCGTACTCTGGCCTAATGGTTAAGGTCTTAAATCTTACTCTGGCCTAATAGCTGAGGTCTTAGACTCGTAATATGGCCTACAGGTTAAGGTCTTAACTCTTAGTTTGGCCTAATGGTTAAGGTCTTAACTCTTACTCTGGCCTAATAGCTAAGGTCTTAGACTCGTACTCTGGCCTAGTAGCTAAGGTCTTAGACTCGTACTCTGGCCTAATACCTAAGGTCTTAGACTCGTACTCTGGCCTACTGGTTAAGTTCGTAACTCTTACTCTGGCCTAATAGCTAAGGTCTTAGACTCGTACTCTGGCCTAATAGCTAAGGTCTTAGACTCGTACTCTGGCCTAATGGTTAAGGTCTGAACTCTTACTCTGGCCTAATAGCTAAGGTCTTAGACTTATATTGTGGCCTAATGGTTAAGGTCTTAAGTCTTACTCTGGCCTAATAGCTAAGGTCTTAGACTCGTACTATCGCCTACAGGTTAAGCTCTTAACTCTTACTCTGGCCTAATAGCTAAGGTCTTAACTATTACTCTGGCCTAATAGCTAAGGTCTTAGATTCGTACTCTGGACTAATGGTTAAGGTCTTAACTCTTACTCTGGCCTAATAGCTAAGGTCTTAACTCTTACTCTGGCCTAATAGCTAAGGTCTTAGACTCGTACTATGGCCTACAGGTTAAGGTCTTAAATCTTACTCTGGCCTAATAGCTAAGGTTTATGACTCGTAATCTGGCCTACTGGTTAAGGTCTTAACTCTTACTCTGGCCTAATAGCTAAGGTCTTAACTCTTACTCTGGCCTAATAGCTAAGGTCTTAGACTCGTACTATTGCCTAATGGCTAAGGTCTTAACTCTTACTCTGGCCTAATGGTTAAGGTCTTAGACCCGTACTCTGGCCTAATGGTTAAGGTCTTAACTCTTACTCTGGAATAATAGCTAAGGTCTTAGACTCGTACTCTGGCCTAATAGCTAAGGTCTTAGACTCGTACTCTGGCCTAATAGCTAAGGTCTTAACTCTTACTCTGGCCTACTGGTTAAGGTCTTAACTCTTACTCTGGCCTAATAGCTAAAGTCTTAGACTCGTACTCTGGCCTAATGGCTAAGGTATTAGACTTGTACTCTGGCCTACTGGTTAAGGTCTTAACTCTTATTCTGGCTTAATAGCTAAGGTCTTAGACTCGTACTCTGGCCTAATAGCTAAGGTCTTAGACTCATACTCTGGCCTACTGGTTGAGGTCTTAACTCTTACTCTGGCCTAATAGCTAAGGTCTTAGACTCGTACTCTGGCCTAATGGTTAAGGTCTTAACTATCTCTGACCTAATAGCTAAGGTCTTAGACTCGTAATCTGGCCTACTGGTTAATGTCTTAACTCTTACTCTGGCCTAATAGCTAAGGTCTTAACTCTTACTCTGGCCTAATAGCTAAGGTCTTAGACTCGTACTATGGCCTAATGGCTAAGGTCTTAACTCTTACTCTGGCATAATAGCTAAAGTCTTAGACTCGTACTCTGGCCTAATAGCTAAGGTCTTAGACTCGTACTCTGGCCAATGGCTAAGGTATTAGACTTGTACTCTGGCCTACTGTTTAAGGTCTTAACTCTTGTTAATAGCTAAGGTCTTAGACTCGTACTCTGGCCTAATAGCTAAGGTCTTAGACTCATACTCTGGCCTACTGGTTGAGATCTTAACTCTTACTCTGGCCTAATAGCTAAGGTCTTAGACTCGTACTCTGGCCTAATGGTTAAGGTCTTAACTATCTCTGGCCTAATAGCTAAGGTCTTAGACTCGTACTCTGGCCTAATAGTTAAGGTCTTAACTCTTACTCTGGCCTAATAGCTAAGGTCTTAGACTCGTACTCTGGCGTACTGGTTAAGGTCTTAACTCTTACTCTGTCCTAATAGCTAAGGTCTTAGACTCGTACTCTGGCCTAATGGTTAAGGTCTTAAATCTTACTCTGGCCTAATAGCTGAGGTCTTAGACTCGTAATATGGCCTACAGGTTAAGGTCTTAACTCTTAGTTTGGCCTAATGGTTAAGGTCTTAACTCTTACTCTGGCCTAATAGCTAAGGTCTTAGACTCGTACTCTGGCCTAGTAGCTAAGGTCTTAGACTCGTACTCTGGCCTAATACCTAAGGTCTTAGACTCGTACTCTGGCCTACTGGTTAAGTTCGTAACTCTTACTCTGGCCTAATAGCTAAGGTCTTAGACTCGTACTCTGGCCTAATGGTTAAGGTCTGAACTCTTACTCTGGCCTAATAGCTAAGGTCTTAGACTCGTATTGTGGCCTAATGGTTAAGGTCTTAAGTCTTACTCTGGCCTAATAGCTAAGGTCTTAGACTCGTACTATCGCCTACAGGTTAAGCTCTTAACTCTTACTCTGGACGAATGGTTCAGGTCTTAACTCTTACTCTGGCCTAATAGCTAAGGTCTTAACTCTTACTCTGGCCTAATAGCTAAGGTCTTAGACTCGTACTATGGCCTACAGGTTAAGGTCTTAAATCTTACTCTGGCCTAATAGCTAAGGTTTATGACTCGTAATCTGGCCTACTGGTTAAGGTCTTAACTCTTACTCTGGCCTAATAGCTAAGGTCTTAACTCTTACTCTGGCCTAATAGCTAAGGTCTTAGACTCGTACTATTGCCTAATGGCTAAGGTCTTAACTCTTACTCTGGCCTAATAGCTATGGTCTTAACTCGTACTCTGGCATAATAGCTAAGGTCTTAACTCTTACTCTGGCCTAATAGCTAAGGTCTTTAACTCGTACTCTGGCCTAATGGTTAAGGTCTTAACTCTTACTCTGGCCTAATAGCTAAGGTCTTATACTCGGACTCTGGCCTACTGGTTAAGGTCTTAACTCTTACTCTGGCCTAATAGCTAAGGTCTTAGACTCGTACTCTGGCCTAATGGTTAAGGTCTTAACTCTTACTCTGGCCTAATAGCTAAGGTCTTAGACTTGTACTCTGGCCTAATGGTTAAGGTCTTAACTCTTACTCTGGCCTAATAGCTAAGGTCTTAGACTCGTACTCTGGCCTACTGGTTAAGGTCTTAACTCTTACTCTGGCCTAATAGCTAAGGTCTTAGACTCCTACTCTGGCCTACTGGTTAAGGTCTTAACTCTTACTCTGGCCTAATAGCTAAGGTCTTAGACTCCTACTCCGGCCTAATGGTTAAGGTCTTAACTCTTACTCTGGCCTAATAGCTAAGGTCTTAGACTCGTACTCTGGCCTAATAGCTAAGGTCTTAGACTCGTACTCTGGCCTAATGGTTAAGGTCTTAACTCTTACTCTGGCCTAATGGTTAAGGTCTTAACTCTTACTCTGGCCTAATAGCTAAGGTCTTAGACTCGTACTCTGGCCTACTGGTTAAGGTCTTAACTCTTACTCTGGCCTAATAGCTAAGGTCCTAGACTCGTACTCTGGCCTAATGGTTAAGGTCTTAACTCTTACTCTGGCCTAATAGCTAAGGTCTTAGACTCGTACTCTGGCCTACTAATTAAGGTGTTAACTCTTACTCTGGCCTAATAGCTAAGGTCTTAGCTCTTACTCTGGCCTAATAGCTAAGGTCTTAGACTAGTACTATAGCCTAATGGTTAAGGTCTTAACTCTTACTCTAGCCTAATAGCTAAGGTCTTAACTTTTACTCTGGCATAATAGCTAAGGTCTTAGACTCGTACTCTGGCCTAATGGTTAAGGTCTTAAATCTTACTCTGGCCTAATAGCTGAGGTCTTAAACTCGTAATATGGCCTACAGGTTAAGGTCTTAACTCTTAGTTTGGCCTAATGGTTAAGGTCTTAACTCTTACTCTGGCCTAATAGCTAAGGTCTTAGACTCGTACTCTGGCCTAGTAGCTACGGTCTTAGACTCGTACTCTGGCCTAATACCTAAGGTCTTAGACTCGTACTCTGGCCTACTGGTTAAGTTCGTAACTCTTACTCTGGCCTAATAGCTAAGGTCTTAGACTCGTACTCTGGCCTAATAGCTAAGGTCTTAGACTCGTACTATCGCCTACAGGTTAAGCTCTTAACTCTTCCTCTGGCCTAATAGCTAAGGTCTTAGACTCGTACTCTGGACTAATGGTTAAGGTCTTAACTCTTACTCTGGCCTAATAGCTAAGGTCTTAACTCTTACTCTGGCCTAATAGCTAAGGTCTTAGACTCGTACTATGGCCTACAGGTTAAGGTCTTAAATCTTACTCTGGCCTAATAGCTAAGGTTTATGACTCGTAATCTGGCCTACTGGTTAAGGTCTTAACTCTTACTCTGGCCTAATAGCTAAGGTCTTAACTCTTACTCTGGCCTAATAGCTAAGGTCTTAGACTCGTACTATTGCCTAATGGCTAAGGTCTTAACTCTTACTCTGGCCTAATAGCTATGGTCTTAACTCGTACTCTGGCATAATAGCTAAAGTCTTAGACTCGTACTCTGGCCTAATGGCTAAGGTATTAGACTTGTACTCTGGCCTACTGGTTAAGGTCTTAACTCTTATTCTGGCTTAATAGCGAAGGTCTTAGACTCGTACTCTGGCCTAATAGCTAAGGTCTTAGACTCATACTGTGGTAAATAAAAATTCCTTTACCGGGACTGAATTTGATACAGAAACATTATAAAATAGCTCAGTAAAATGAGAGGCAGAATCCGTGATATTAGAGTTTCGGAATGGGCTTTATTCCAATAATCGATTATAATCGGATGCTTCAAGTTCCATCACCACGGGGGTTCAGGAAGTGAAGTACATACTTTATTGACAGAGAAGTAACTTTTATAGTACATACATTATAATGAAGTGAATACAGTAGGCGTGACAATTGATAAGGACATTGACGTTTGGTCTGCGTAACCGAAAATGGGTGTAATAATGGGTAAAAAGGAACATGATTGGTTATGATGTCATGTATAGGTGGATCTATAAGATAATACTTGGCATAGATGCGCGCGCAGCAGTATGACGTGTAATTGACGTGTAACTAGGGGGTGACGAGGACTTGACATTTAGCTCTATATGTGGAGACGAGAAGTCTGGGGGGTCAAGTCAACCTAATCCCAAATCATATCTAACATCCTATGTTTAAAGAACTATGTTATCCACAAAAGAAGGACTCTCGGACAGAATCTATTCTATACTGACTGTGCGTGCGTGTACAAGCGTCTAAGTGTCTACACTGAATGCGAGGGGGTAGGAATATTCCCTAGTAACAGGGCTATGAATTACTTGCATGAGGACAGAGAAGATGGGCCTTTTTGCTTGGTAACTGGAAGAATGTTTACTTAAACTACTAGGCAGGAATGCATCGGCTGAGGGAGAGGCAGATAATTCGAAGGTGAAATACAGTTCTTGGCAGAGAATAGGCTGATGTCAGGCTTCGTGAGCCGCGCAGAGAATGAGACAAAGTTCATGGTCACAGATGCAGGCTCGGACCGGAGCTTTCAGAGGCAGAAGGCAAAAGGAGTTTTGATGACAGAATCAGGGCCTACTTGCCTGGACTGTAAAGTGGCATAAGTGAACCATATAAAGCCGGTGGCCTTTCATATTTAGGAATGGAATATCCGGCCTATTCATGGCGGATCTGTCAGAGGACATGTTGACGGTGGACGCACATGTATTTGCGTCTTCATAACTGGAACTGGAGGGAACATACATGTACTTGTGACATGCACATAGAACCGTTGGGGTCCAAGATAGGGGACATAACTGACCAGGAAAATCCATATTTCCACATTCCCTCCTTGTCCCCTACTTGCCCTTCAAGAGATATCAATCTTCATCAATCCATTGATCTGTTCATATAGCATCATTTGTTCTTCTTTCTTCTTCCGGGATCTTGAACGTAAATCTTGATGTGGAATGCACGATGTGGCACACAGACCACAAATCGCTGGTCCACATTTTAGACATAGACAGCAACTGAATAGTATGAGAAGGCCAATACCTAGGAAGGATAAAACTCTCCATCCCCAGGCTGATACCGCATTCCAAAACCAACTGGACCAAGTCCAAGTGCCTGGGTTCTGGTGTATCTGGCTTACAATCTTATGAAGGCGAGTGATGGCTTTATATACAGATGGCGAATTTTCTGGTATGAATACGCAGCAGCTTGATCCGATGACCCTACAGGCTCCGCCCCTATCAGCCAGGATGACGTCAAGGACAAGACGATTTTGAAGCACAACAATCCGCATAGCAGACTGCTCTTCCGTTAAATTGCCTAAGGCGGAAATAGTCTCATTCACTACTGCTTCAAGGGTTCTAGTTAATCTACGTATCAGCTTACTATTAGTAACAGTACCTATATAGGGAAAGATGCCTTTATTAAAATCTACATACTTGTCCCATGCCGTTTCAGTGTAATCGACAATTGGGAGATCTCTCCGCTCTCTATTGTGTACTAAATGAATATTCCTATAATAAATAATCAGGAGGAGCTAGGAAAACAGGTGGCAAAAGGAATGCAATGTAGCAGGTACCATCCCAATCTAGGGGTAGACGCATATATGCAGTCTGACCACATATGAAGTAGGAGTGGCGAGAAGCTCTAAATGAAGATTTTCCTTGATCACTGAATTCTACTATAGTAGTGCATTTACTATGGCCCATATGTATGGAACCAACCTTTCTTACACACAATTCACCCTTCGCTGGGAATACTGACATGGTGGGTAAGACTAGCTCAACTTCGGATACGACATTTAGAATCATGAGATTAGGTGTAAAATTACCTAATCCATACACTTCATTTTCTAGATCAGTTCCTGTTCTTTTGGGGCGACCCTCTTTGTCAGGGTAGCAGACTTTGAGTAAAACTAGGTTCAGGTTTCCCCATATCCAATGGTCTTGGTAAACTGCTGTGTCTGAGTCTATGGAATTGATTAAACTGAACCATGCTCCACAGGAGCCATTGTGTGTAAATGGGTGTGGAAAGAATGGCAGGACTCCTTCATAATTCTGATAGGGAGGGAGTCGGCCACACACCCAACAATTAGTAGCATTACTAGTCTGATGGGAATGATGTAACATACTGATGAAAGTGTTATTGCGCAGCGCAAGTCTATAGGACAATTCATGCGGGGGTAAGTCACTAAAAGAATGTTCTGCAATAACATTGTGAACATTTCTGGCAATAGGGTAATATATGTGCAACAACATACTGGTAATAATTATTAAAAGACTTAAGGAAAACAAAATTAATAATGTCACTATGCAGTGGCTACGCAGTGATTTACAATACGCCTGTCGTTTCAACATTTTTCGGGTATTTTCTCTACTCAGGTCCAAGGGATACATGTCAGAGACAATTCAACCGCTTCACCTTGGAGAGGACTTAAACAATCAAATTGCTCGACTTGGTGGGCCTAAGCTTTAGTTTGTACTTTTCAGATTTGTTCGGTTCAACAAAAGGGAGTTTTGTATCAGTCTGTGAGGGGGTGCAGGGTACAATGTCTATATCCGAGGATAGTCCATGAAATTTCTTGATGTGGCTTGAATGAATCCAGCCCTTGCGGCCCTCGATCTTCACGGCTGTTCTTGTGGTCAACAGGACCAACTTGGGTGCTTTCCACCTGGGCTCCAGCTGAGTCTTTCGGTCGAAATTCCTCACAAAGACAAGATTACCCGGAACAACGTCATGGGGTTTCACCTCAGTGTTGTCGGGAAAGGCTGCAGCTACCTGTGAACGAGAAGATTGTAGTGCAGATATCAAGGAAGCCAAGTAATCTGTCAGCATATTACAGTCAATATCAGTTATTTTGCGTGGTATAGGCGTCCCCCACATATTCGGTGGTCTACCGAAGATCACCTCATACGGGGATAGCCCTGTTCGAGAGTGTGCTACCATTCTCATGTAAAAGAGTGCAACGGGTAACGCTACTACCCAGTCGATACCTTTTTCTCTGCATATTTTGGACATTCTGATTTTCAGTATCTGGTTATGTCTTTCTACGAGACCTGCTGCTTCGGGGTGTCGGACACAGTGGAATTTCCACTGATAACCTAACAGAAGTGAAACGTGTTTCATTAATTCGGATGAGAACGGCTGGCCGTTATCTGAGTAGACAACACGTGGTAAACCGTATCGTGGGAAGAATTCTCGAACCAACTGTTTGGCAGTAGTCGGGGCAGTGTAATCTGAAACCGGGTATGCCTCCGTCCAACGGGACAGAGCACAAACAACTACGAGAACATATTTGAATCCTCGACATCGTTCCATCTGGATATAGTCCATCTGGAGTACTTCAAAAGGAAGATTGGGGTACAATTTCAGCCTGTAAACAGAAGCAAGATGAAGACAGTAAGACACTAGCGATTACTATGCCCGATTCGAGAAATGTTTTGGTATAAATAGTGGCATAAAAGCAAGTAGCGAATCATACCCACATCTGTTTGTAACAAAATTAGTGGAAAATGCCCTGCCCCCAGTAAAGAATAGAGTATTAAAATTCGAGAGTACCTGGCAAGGTAACACTCCAACACAAATGTTACAAATGTTACAGTACCACCACAATAGAATTAGAGAGGAACAAGAACATGAACACAGACGCATGAAAGACACGAAAATGAAAATGCTAGTCTCCCAGACAGTTCCAGCTGAAGGACATAAAAAGGGTATGACACATTCCGATTCAACCGGACCTGTAAAAGGGACATGCAATTATTGTAAAAAGCCAGGTCATTACGTACACGATTGTCCAGTGCTAAAACATAATATCGCCATAGGTAAAACACAGGAAAGATCACGGCCACTAAGACAAGATCAGAACGAACAAGGAGCTACGCAGCATGCCCAGGCCATGCCAGCCGCACAACAGCCAATACAGTTTGTGCCAGCTGCACCACCGTTGCCTGTTGCCGCCACACAGACAACAACACGACAAATGTATCAGACCGCACAGTATGAATATCCCGAGTATCAGCGTTACGCATGAACTAGCCTAGAGAGGGAAGTTGACTTACCCCTTATCGAGATTCCTGTAGATCAAGAAGGACCTTATGTACATAGTGAATTATTAGGTCAAGATAGAAAATTTTTACTCGATACAGGGGCAAGTCGAACAACTATAAAACGTAGTGAAGTTCCAGGGGCACCCCTCTCAGGCTCTCAGAATATTTCCCTTGGTTTTTCAGGAAAACCTATTGTTAATGAAGTATCACAGCCTCTTCCACTTACGATAGGACCTCTGACCCGAACTACAGATCTATTGCTTACTAAATCATGTCCAGAAAACTTGTTAGGAATAAAAACGTTGAAAGCCCTAGGAGCCATAATATGTTGTTCTCCGGAAGGAGTAAGGTTGTTTTTACGTGATTTTAAAGGTCACTATGTATCTAGAGACATGGATCCCCGACTGCAGACTTTACCTACACATCTATGGGCACAAGGCCCTACTGATGTTGGATGCATGAATATTACACCATATCGAGTCACATTAAAGGCAGGAGTGGTGCTACCACGAATGCGACAATACAAGTTACCACCAGATGCTGTAGTGGCTTTACTACAAATCATTGACGAGCTCATTGCCCAAGGAGTAGTTGTGGAAACAGACTCCAATATATGTAATTCACCGATAATACCGATTCTTAAACGAACAGATCCTACAGCGCCGCCAGTATATCAATTGGTTATTGATCTGCGCGAGTTAAACAAATGCATTGTGCCACAATTCCCTGTGGTCCCAGATATCTCGTCATTACTGACAGCTATTGATTCCGAAGCAACATTCTTTACTGTAATTGATCTCAAAAATGCCTTTTTCAGCGTCCCAATAGATCCGGAAAGCCAATATTTGTTCGGATTTAGTTTAAATGGACGTAGCTTTAAATTCTCACGCGCACCTCAAGGATTTACAGAAAGCCCCAGCATCTATAGCCAAGCACTGAAACGAGAACTAGATAGTATCCACATGCCAGTTAACACTGCTCTGCTTCAATACGTCGATGATCTGCTGATTACCGCCCGAAGCGAACCTGAATGTGAAAAAGCATCACTGACAGTTTTACAATTTCTAGCCGAAAAAGGGCACAAGGTGTCCCCTTCTAAGCTGCAATTCTGTGTCCAGCGAGTTGTTTATCTTGGACACTCGCTGGACAAGGAGGGAAGGCAGCTTACACCCGACCGCATTCAGTTGATAGCTAACATGCCAATACCCAAGACACAGAAGGAAGTACGAGCTTTCATAGGCCTCACTTCATATTGTAGGCAGTGGATCCCTCAATATGCATTTCTAGCAAAACCACTCATTCAGTTAACCACACAGGAGGCAGCCACATCGACTGTTCTCCCTTGGACTCAGGAACACACACAAGCTTTTGAAAGCTTAAAGAAAGCTTTATGTCAAGCACCCGTTTTAGCAACGCCATGTTACAGAAAACAGTTTACACTCTTTGTTACAGAACGCGAAGGTACTGCCTTGTCAGTACTCACACAGGAACAAGCAGGAGCACACAAACCATGTGCTTATTTTTCTAGTACATTAGATCCCGTAGCTCAGGCTTTGCCTGCATGCCTAAAATCAGTAGCAGCAACAGCTTTAGCAATCAGACAAAGCGATGCCATAGTGTTAGGACATCCATTGACAGTTCAAGTACCACACGCAGTAGAGGTTCTTGTAAATAGAACGCAAACACAACACTTGACTATAGCGCGACTTACAGGATACGAGCTTACATTGTTTCAGCCACATATAGAAATCAGACGCTGTAACACATTGAATCCTGCCACACTTTTACCTGTAATCGGAACAGACCCACTAGCTCACGACTGTATTGAAGTTATTACTGTAACGACAAAACCCAGACAAGACTTGACCGATGTTCCATTGTCAGATCCAGACTTGACATTGTATGTAGATGGTTCATGCATGAGAACAAGTACAGGAGAGTTAGTGGCCGCTTATGCAGTCACAACAGATACTGAAGTCATTGAAACTAATCGTATAAATACTTTGTCAGCTCAAGCCGCAGAGCTCATCGCTCTGACACAAGCCTGTATTCAAGCCACGAATAAAAAAGTCAACATATACACTGATTCACGTTATGCATTCGGAGTTGTACATGACTTCGGCGTGCTGTGGCGAGAGAGAGGTTATTTAACTTCCCACGGTGCCCACATTCAGCACGGACCCCTCATTCATGCCTTATTAGATGCAATACATCTACCTACTGCAATATCAATTATGAAATGTAAAGCTCATATGAAAGTTACTGATATCATTTCCCAAGGCAATGATCTAGCCGACAGAACGGCTAAACAGACTGCTCAAACTCAAACTCCCGACATGACAAAGACAATAGTCCCGATGCCGACACATTGTATGACAGTTAAAGATCCTACTCTTGACGTAATTGACATACAGACACATGCTACACCAGACGAAATAAAGAAATGGACTGAATTAGGAGGGATCCAAACGGACCAAGGATGGATGATGAAGGAAAAGTCTGTATGGTTCCTTCCTGATTCAATGGTCCAAGTTATAATTAACACTATACATAGTCCAGCACATCTAGGAGAAAAAGCTATGCTGGACAGAATTCAACACATTTGGTTCAATAAACATTTACGAGCAGCAGCAAAACAAAAGGTCCGTACCTGTATGATCTGTTGTCAGTTTAACCCAGGTAAAAGCATTCCCGTAGAACAGGGTGGATTTCATACCCCTAATCTTCCTTTTTCGTAGTTAATAAACGTGGCAGTACCTGTACTAGTAGACCTGGTAGTGCTTTAGTTTTGTCCCCAAGCCCCGAACCTGGACCTCGGGCCCTTTCTTCTGCTTCTAATGCTGACCATTCTATCTTTTGGTCACCTACCTCCCACTCTTTTTCCTTGAGTTTCTCATAAATGCCAGCAGGCATCAACACCTTTAATATTGTCATAATGTCGGGGTAGGTATACTCTCCCATGAGTAACATGTCCTTAATTTCTCGGTGAAAACCCGCTGGGTCTTTGTCATGACTGGGTACCAATTTCTTCATTTCTAACAATTCTATTTTCGATATGGGCGTATATACAAATACGCGTTTAAACTGATTGTCCTCACCTTTTATTGGGTGTACTTCTCGTAAGGGATTCTGTCTATCCAGGTGATACGTAGTTCTTTCCTTGACAGGCAATGAGACATGCTCTGAGCATACAAAAAGAATATACTGCTTTCTTGATACTAGAATTTCTTTAATTAATTTAGTACCTGGACCTCTCCATTTATTCATAAGCAATTCAGTCAGTATGTCAGGTAAGGGACCAGGGTCCGAATGCTGACTCCGATATAGTATAATGAGTTGTTGAATCATATAAATCCCAGCTAACCTTTGTTCATCTGGGGTAAGATTCAAAAATGTGCGTACTACTGTCTCATCACTATATTTTCCGGGACTGTCCACCCAATGGACAGCTGCCCTTGCTAAATCTTGTTCATCCATAGAATCGAGAAAATGATAACCCCTTCGTTCTCGGAGTAGTTTGTCGGCGGTTTGGAACGAATGCTCGTTAGACCTTATGTTAATTATAGGTATTTGGAAATTCCTGTCATTATCTAGACATATTGGACGTATTGAGTCAGTATGACATCTAGTCTGATTCCTATTACAAGATCTTCCTCTACCTACATAGGCTATGGTGTCCGGCTGTCCTGCGGGCAGTCCTGACCCTTCTTCCTCGCTTTGTTCGAACTCGTCTGTCTCTAATCTCTCCTCGTGTAGGCGCTCTATTTCTTTACGGATCTTTCGGCACATGGCTATTATACAATTTTGCTTATCGTGTCTCCCTTCTGATATATTCTGGCTCCATTTTGTAAGAATTTTCATTGCTTCCGGATCTACCCCCGGTCGGTCTTGATTTCTGATCACACAGTTTATGAGGAAACGTAACAGTTCCCCCTGTATCTCTACTTTCTGGTATTCCATAGCTCTGTTAATACATTCTGGATCTCGCCCTGTTTGAACAAAATGATATATTTTATCTAGATGCGTAGTCATTCCTGGTAGCTTCGCTAAATACCCTGCGGCTCGTCTGATACGTAATGATGCCAGGATCATTTCGTCCTCTTTACCGAGCACCGGGTCATATCTACACTCTATAAGAAGTTCCTTAAGCGTACGATCATTTACGAATTTGGGTGTACGTGAATGCGCTGACTCTTGAAAAATAAGTTTATTTATTCTAGGTGGCGTAGAAAAAATATTGGTAGCACCTCCCGTGGCCCCATCTGGGGCGTCGGGTGTGAAAGGATTCGTCGAACGTGACACAGCAACTATAGGTGTGGACTCAGCTATAGAAGTACCTGTATGAACAGATGCAGAAACAGATGTGCTTGCCGGAACTTGTGACTCGATTTGTTGCTGTAGGGATACGGGCACTGGATCTTGGCGTTGAACCTCCCTGGTATGCGGTCTATGTGGGGCGGAATTAGCATACTCGGGAGCTGCGTCATCTAAATATGAGGAAAGAAAAACATCTTCTGCGGTTCTAGGATGCCCCTTAGGATGTACCTTGATTGGGAACAATGGGGTTGGCAAGTCTTTTGGTGTTTCTGGAGTAGCCTTAGGTAATCCTTCGGCCAGAAGGGGATACATACCATTCATAAGGGCATTTCTTTGTCTGTCTACTTGTTCTGATTTCACTCGGATACCTTCCTCAATTAATAGATTCTCCCGAACTTTATTGGAATTTTCTTTACTCTTCTCTTCCTGTCTACGTGCCTTTTCTGTTCGTCTATGTGATTCTTTACGCCATAATTCAACGGCGTCTTTCTGTGACTGTCTGACTTTCCTTTTCCATAACTCTTCCTCGACTTTCATGATGCACTCTGCATCCCAGGTCCCCGCTGTGGGCCACCTCTGACTTTCTGGTAATCCCTTGGTATAGTCTACCCATAAGTCAAGAAATAATATAGCGTCTAAACCATGTTTGTGATACATAAAGTGCCCTGGAGTGTCCCTAGGAGGAATAGGGACGGCTTCTTCGAGAACCCCTTTTCTGGTAGTGATCTGTCTTAATTTCGAAAAGAGCGGCATCTTGAGAACTGACTTTATACTTGATTTTGACCTGATACTTGAATTTGAACAGACTTAATACAATAAACACGATAATGAACAGTCATTCATACCACGATATTCAGAACATACTTAAACACTTTAAACATTAAACATTAAACCCTTAACTGAAACAACAATGATGATCGTCTGCATAACTAATCACCAAGCTTAAATCTCGACGATAACTAGACAATAACTAGACACTTCGGAATACTTCGGAATACTTGATATACTGCTAAACAGTACAGATACACTGCTAAAACAGTGCAGACCGGATTTGTGTACCCAAACCCGTCTTGACCGGCACAACCTATGTGCACGTCAGAAATGCCTCCCCAGTAATGGTACTCACCGGGTAGCTTCGGAAACGGAAGGCCTCAGTAACTTGAACTTGAACCGGACTGGACTCGACTCGACTCGACTCGTCGAACACTGGGCTTGACTTCGGACTGGTGGGTCTCTGTATACCTCGGATCTTGCTCTCTCAGCTAGGCTCTGGTCGGGATACTTCGCACTTCTCACCGCCTCGTCTGGGTGTTGATCGCAGTCTCAGTCGCCCCCGCTTGACCGGAGGGAGATACAGGAAATCCTGTTGGTACGCGTTATTGTCCGTCCAGCTGTGGCAGGAGACCGGGCCTGCAACGCACCGCCGGCGCGTGAGATGAGAAAGTGTCCCTATTCGGGCGCCATCATGTGGTAAATAAAAATTCCTTTACCGGGACTGAATTTGATACAGAAACATTATAAAATAGCTCAGTAAAATGAGAGGCAGAATCCGTGATATTAGAGTTTCGGAATGGGCTTTATTCCAATAATCGATTATAATCGGATGCTTCAAGTTCCATCACCACGGGGGTTCAGGAAGTGAAGTACATACTTTATTGACAGAGAAGTAACTTTTATAGTACATACATTATAATGAAGTGAATACAGTAGGCGTGACAATTGATAAGGACATTGACGTTTGGTCTGCGTAACCGAAAATGGGTGTAATAATGGGTAAAAAGGAACATGATTGGTTATGATGTCATGTATAGGTGGATCTATAAGATAATACTTGGCATAGATGCGCGCGCAGCAGTATGACGTGTAATTGACGTGTAACTAGGGGGTGACGAGGACTTGACATTTAGCTCTATATGTGGAGACGAGAAGTCTGGGGGGTCAAGTCAACCTAATCCCAAATCATATCTAACATCCTATGTTTAAAGAACTATGTTATCCACAAAAGAAGGACTCTCGGACAGAATCTATTCTATACTGACTGTGCGTGCGTGTACAAGCGTCTAAGTGTCTACACTGAATGCGAGGGGGTAGGAATATTCCCTAGTAACAGGGCTATGAATTACTTGCATGAGGACAGAGAAGATGGGCCTTTTTGCTTGGTAACTGGAAGAATGTTTACTTAAACTACTAGGCAGGAATGCATCGGCTGAGGGAGAGGCAGATAATTCGAAGGTGAAATACAGTTCTTGGCAGAGAATAGGCTGATGTCAGGCTTCGTGAGCCGCGCAGAGAATGAGACAAAGTTCATGGTCACAGATGCAGGCTCGGACCGGAGCTTTCAGAGGCAGAAGGCAAAAGGAGTTTTGATGACAGAATCAGGGCCTACTTGCCTGGACTATAAAGTGGCATAAGTGAACCATATAAAGCCGGTGGCCTTTCATATTTAGGAATGGAATATCCGGCCTATTCATGGCGGATCTGTCAGAGGACATGTTGACGGTGGACGCACATGTATTTGCGTCTTCATAACTGGAACTGGAGGGAACATACATGTACTTGTGACATGCACATAGAACCGTTGGGGTCCAAGATAGGGGACATAACTGACCAGGAAAATCCATATTTCCACAATACTCTGGCCTACTGGTTGAGGTCTTAACTCTTACTCTGGCCTAATAGCTAAGGTCTTAGACTCGTACTCTGGCCTAATGGTTAATGTCTTAACTATCTCTGGCCTAATAGCTAAGGTCTTAGACTCGTACTCTGGCCTAATGGTTAAGGTCTTAACTCTTACTCTGGCCTAATAGCTAAGGTCTTAGACTCGTACTCTGGCGTACTGGTTAAGGTCTTAACTCTTACTCTGTCCTAATAGCTAAGGTCTTAGACTCGTACTCTGGCCTAATGGTTAAGGTCTTAACTCTTACTCAGGCCTAATAGCTAAGGTCTTAGACTCGTAATCTGGCCTACTGGTTAATGTCTTAACTCTTACTCTGGCCTAATAGCTAAGGTCTTAACTCTTACTCTGGCCTAATAGCTAAGGTCTTAGACTCGTACTATGGCCTAATGGCTAAGGTCTTTACTCTTACTCTGGCATAATAGCTAAAGTCTTAGACTCGTACTCTGGCCTAATAGCTAAGGTCTTAGACTCGTACTCTGGCCAATGGCTAAGGTATTAGACTTGTACTCTGGCCTACTGTTTAAGGTCTTAACTCTTGTTAATAGCTAAGGTCTTAGACTCGTACTCTGGCCTAATAGCTAAGGTCTTAGACTCATACTCTGGCCTACTGGTTGAGATCTTAACTCTTACTCTGGCCTAATAGCTAAGGTCTTAGACTCGTACTCTGGCCTAATGGTTAAGGTCTTAACTATCTCTGGCCTAATAGCTAAGGTCTTAGACTCGTACTCTGGCCTAATGGTTAAGGTCTTAACTCTTACTCTGGCCTAATAGCTAAGGTCTTAGACTCGTACTCTGGCCTAATGGTTAAGGTCTTAACTCTTACTCTGGCCTAATAGCTAAGGTCTTAGACTCGTACTCTGGCCTACTAATTAAGGTCTTAGACTCGTACTCTGGCCTAGTAGCTAAGGTCTTAGACTCGTACTCTGGCCTAATAGGTAAGGTCTTAAGACTCGTACTCTGGCCTAATGGTTAAGGTCTTAAATCTTACTCTGGCCTAATAGCTGAGGTCTTAGACTCGTAATATGGCCTACAGGTTAAGGTCTTAACTCTTAGTTTGGCCTAATGGTTAAGGTCTTAACTCTTACTCTGGCCTAATAGCTAAGGTCTTAGACTCGTACTCTGGCCTAGTAGCTAAGGTCTTAGACTCGTACTCTGGCCTAATACCTAAGGTCTTAGACTCGTACTCTGGCCTACTGGTTAAGTTCGTAACTCTTACTCTGGCCTAATAGCTAAGGTCTTAGACTCGTACTCTGGCCTAATAGCTAAGGTCTTAGACTCGTACTCTGGCCTAATGGTTAAGGTCTGAACTCTTACTCTGGCCTAATAGCTAAGGTCTTAGACTCATATTGTGGCCTAATGGTTAAGGTCTTAAGTCTTACTCTGGCCTAATAGCTAAGGTCTTAGACTCGTACTATCGCCTACAGGTTAAGCTCTTAACTCTTACTCTGGCCTAATAGCTAAGGTCTTAACTATTACTCTGGCCTAATAGCTAAGGTCTTAGATTCGTACTCTGGACTAATGGTTAAGGTCTTAACTCTTACTCTGGCCTAATAGCTAAGGTCTTAACTCTTACTCTGGCCTAATAGCTAAGGTCTTAGACTCGTACTATGGCCTACAGGTTAAGGTCTTAAATCTTACTCTGGCCTAATAGCTAAGGTTTATGACTCGTAATCTGGCCTACTGGTTAAGGTCTTAACTCTTACTCTGGCCTAATAGCTAAGGTCTTAACTCTTACTCTGGCCTAATAGCTAAGGTCTTAGACTCGTACTATTGCCTAATGGCTAAAGTCTTAACTCTTACTCTGGCCTAATAGCTATGGTCTTAACTCGTACTCTGGCATAATAGCTAAGGTCTTAGACTTGTACTCTGGCCTAATAGCTAAGGTCTTAACTCTTACTCTGGCCTACTGGTTAAGGTCTTAACTCTTACTCTGGCCTAATAGCTAAAGTCTTAGACTCGTACTCTGGCCTAATGGCTAAGGTATTAGACTTGTACTCTGGCCTACTGGTTAAGGTCTTAACTCTTATTCTGGCTTAATAGCTAAGGTCTTAGACTCGTACTCTGGCCTAATAGCTAAGGTCTTAGACTCATACTCTGGCCTACTGGTTGAGGTCTTAACTCTTACTCTGGCCTAATAGCTAAGGTCTTAGACTCGTACTCTGGCCTAATGGTTAAGGTCTTAACTATCTCTGGCCTAATAGCTAAGGTCTTAGACTCGTACTCTGGCCTAATAGTTAAGGTCTTAACTCTTACTCTGGCCTAATAGCTAAGGTCTTAGACTCGTACTCTGGCGTACTGGTTAAGGTCTTAACTCTTACTCTGTCCTAATAGCTAAGGTCTTAGACTCGTACTCTGGCCTAATGGTTAAGGTCTTAAATCTTACTCTGGCCTAATAGCTGAGGTCTTAGACTCGTAATATGGCCTACAGGTTAAGGTCTTAACTCTTAGTTTGGCCTAATGGTTAAGGTCTTAACTCTTACTCTGGCCTAATAGCTAAGGTCTTAGACTCGTACTCTGGCCTAGTAGCTGAGGTCTTAGACTCGTACTCTGGCCTAATACCTAAGGTCTTAGACTCGTACTCTGGCCTACTGGTTAAGTTCGTAACTCTTACTCTGGCCTAATAGCTAAGGTCTTAGACTCGTACTCTGGCCTAATGGTTAAGGTCTGAACTCTTACTCTGGCCTAATAGCTAAGGTCTTAGACTCGTATTGTGGCCTAATGGTTAAGGTCTTAAGTCTTACTCTGGCCTAATAGCTAAGGTCTTAGACTCGTACTATCGCCTACAGGTTAAGCTCTTAACTCTTACTCTGGACTAATGGTTCAGGTCTTAACTCTTACTCTGGCCTAATAGCTAAGGTCTTAACTCTTACTCTGGCCTAATAGCTAAGGTCTTAGACTCGTACTATGGCCTACAGGTTAAGGTCTTAAATCTTACTCTGGCCTAATAGCTAAGGTTTATGACTCGTAATCTGGCCTACTGGTTAAGGTCTTAACTCTTACTCTGGCCTAATAGCTAAGGTCTTAACTCTTACTCTGGCCTAATAGCTAAGGTCTTAGACTCGTACTATTGCCTAATGGCTAAGGTCTTAACTCTTACTCTGGCCTAATAGCTATGGTCTTAACTCGTACTCTGGCATAATAGCTAAGGTCTTAACTCTTACTCTGGCCTAATAGCTAAGGTCTTTAACTCGTACTCTGGCCTAATGGTTAAGGTCTTAACTCTTACTCTGGCCTAATAGCTAAGGTCTTAGACTCATACTCTTGCCTAATAGCTAAGTTCTTAGACCCGTACTCTGGCCTAATGGTTAAGGTCTTAACTCTTACTCTGGCCTAATAGCTAAGGTCTTATACTCGGACTCTGGCCTACTGGTTAAGGTCTTAACTCTTACTCTGGCCTAATAGCTAAGGTCTTAGACTCGTACTCTGGCCTAATGGTTAAGGTCTTAACTCTTACTCTGGCCTAATAGCTAAGGTCTTAGACTTGTACTCTGGCCTAATGGTTAAGGTCTTAACTCTTACTCTGGCCTAATAGCTAAGGTCTTAGACTCGTACTCTGGCCTACTGGTTAAGGTCTTAACTCTTACTCTGGCCTAATAGCTAAGGTCTTAGACTCCTACTCTGGCCTACTGGTTAAGGTCTTAACTCTTACTCTGGCCTAATAGCTAAGGTCTTAGACTCCTACTCCGGCCTAATGGTTAAGGTCTTAACTCTTACTCTGGCCTAATAGCTAAGGTCTTAGACTCGTACTCTGGCCTAATAGCTAAGGTCTTAGACTCGTACTCTGGCCTAATGGTTAAGGTCTTAACTCTTACTCTGGCCTAATGGTTAAGGTCTTAACTCTTACTCTGGCCTAATAGCTAAGGTCTTAGACTCGTACTCTGGCCTACTGGTTAAGGTCTTAACTCTTACTCTGGCCTAATAGCTAAGGTCCTAGACTCGTACTCTGGCCTAATGGTTAAGGTCTTAACTCTTACTCTGGCCTAATAGCTAAGGTCTTAGACTCGTACTCTGGCCTACTAATTAAGGTGTTAACTCTTACTCTGGCCTAATAGCTAAGGTCTTAGCTCTTACTCTGGCCTAATAGCTAAGGTCTTAGACTAGTACTATGGCCTAATGGTTAAGGTCTTAACTCTTACTCTAGCCTAATAGCTAAGGTCTTAACTTTTACTCTGGCATAATAGCTAAGGTCTTAGACTCGTACTCTGGCCTAATGGTTAAGGTCTTAAATCTTACTCTGGCCTAATAGCTGAGGTCTTAAACTCGTAATATGGCCTACAGGTTAAGGTCTTAACTCTTAGTTTGGCCTAATGGTTAAGGTCTTAACTCTTACTCTGGCCTAATAGCTAAGGTCTTAGACTCGTACTCTGGCCTAGTAGCTACGGTCTTAGACTCGTACTCTGGCCTAATACCTAAGGTCTTAGACTCGTACTCTGGCCTACTGGTTAAGTTCGTAACTCTTACTCTGGCCTAATAGCTAAGGTCTTAGACTCGTACTCTGGCCTAATAGCTAAGGTCTTAGACTCGTACTATCGCCTACAGGTTAAGCTCTTAACTCTTCCTCTGGCCTAATAGCTAAGGTCTTAACTATTACTCTGGCCTAATAGCTAAGGTCTTAGACTCGTACTCTGGACTAATGGTTAAGGTCTTAACTCTTACTCTGGCCTAATAGCTAAGGTCTTAGACTCGTACTATGGCCTACAGGTTAAGGTCTTAAATCTTACTCTGGCCTAATAGCTAAGGTTTATGACTCGTAATCTGGCCTACTGGTTAAGGTCTTAACTCTTACTCTGGCCTAATAGCTAAGGTCTTAACTCTTACTCTGGCCTAATAGCTAAGGTCTTAGACTCGTACTATTGCCTAATGGCTAAGGTCTTAACTCTTACTCTGGCCTAATAGCTATGGTCTTAACTCGTACTCTGGCATAATAGCTAAGGTCTTAGACTCATACTCTGGCCTACTGGTTAAGGTCTTAACTCTTACTCTGGCCTAATAGCTAAAGTCTTAGACTCGTACTCTGGCCTAATGGCTAAGGTATTAGACTTGTACTCTGGCCTACTGGTTAAGGTCTTAACTCTTATTCTGGCTTAATAGCGAAGGTCTTAGACTCATACTCTGGCCTAATAGCTAAGGTCTTAGACTCATACTCTGGCCTACTGGTTGAGGTCTTAACTCTTACTCTGGCCTAATAGCTAAGGTCTTAGACTCGTACTCTGGCCTAATGGTTAATGTCTTAACTATCTCTGGCCTAATAGCTAAGGTCTTAGACTCGTACTCTGGCCTAATGGTTAAGGTCTTAACTCTTACTCTGGCCTAATAGCTAAGGTCTTAGACTCGTACTCTGGCGTACTGGTTAAGGTCTTAACTCTTACTCTGTCCTAATAGCTAAGGTCTTAGACTCGTACTCTGGCCTAATGGTTAAGGTCTTAACTCTTACTCAGGCCTAATAGCTAAGGTCTTAGACTCGTAATCTGGCTACTGGTTAATGTCTTAACTCTTACTCTGGCCTAATAGCTAAGGTCTTAACTCTTACTCTGGCCTAATAGCTAAGGTCTTAGACTCGTACTATGGCCTAATGGCTAAGGTCTTAACTCTTACTCTGGCATAATAGCTAAAGTCTTAGACTCGTACTCTGGCCTAATAGCTAAGGTCTTAGACTCGTACTCTGGCCAATGGCTAAGGTATTAGACTTGTACTCTGGCCTACTGTTTAAGGTCTTAACTCTTGTTAATAGCTAAGGTCTTAGACTCGTACTCTGGCCTAATAGCTAAGGTCTTAGACTCATACTCTGGCCTACTGGTTGAGATCTTAACTCTTACTCTGGCCTAATAGCTAAGGTCTTAGACTCGTACTCTGGCCTAATGGTTAAGGTCTTAACTATCTCTGGCCTAATAGCTAAGGTCTTAGACTCGTACTCTGGCCTAATGGTTAAGGTCTTAACTCTTACTCTGGCCTAATAGCTAAGGTCTTAGACTCGTACTCTGGCCTAATGGTTAAGGTCTTAACTCTTACTCTGGCCTAATAGCTAAGGTCTTAGACTCGTACTCTGGCCTACTAATTAAGGTCTTAGACTCGTACTCTGGCCTAGTAGCTAAGGTCTTAGACTCGTACTCTGGCCTAATAGGTAAGGTCTTAAGACTCGTACTCTGGCCTAATGGTTAAGGTCTTAAATCTTACTCTGGCCTAATAGCTGAGGTCTTAGACTCGTAATATGGCCTACAGGTTAAGGTCTTAACTCTTAGTTTGGCCTAATGGTTAAGGTCTTAACTCTTACTCTGGCCTAATAGCTAAGGTCTTAGACTCGTACTCTGGCCTAGTAGCTAAGGTCTTAGACTCGTACTCTGGCCTAATACCTAAGGTCTTAGACTCGTACTCTGGCCTACTGGTTAAGTTCGTAACTCTTACTCTGGCCTAATAGCTAAGGTCTTAGACTCGTACTCTGGCCTAATAGCTAAGGTCTTAGACTCGTACTCTGGCCTAATGGTTAAGGTCTGAACTCTTACTCTGGCCTAATAGCTAAGGTCTTAGACTCATATTGTGGCCTAATGGTTAAGGTCTTAAGTCTTACTCTGGCCTAATAGCTAAGGTCTTAGACTTATATTGTGGCCTAATGGTTAAGGTCTTAAGTCTTACTCTGGCCTAATAGCTAAGGTCTTAGACTCGTACTATCGCCTACAGGTTAAGCTCTTAACTCTTACTCTGGCCTAATAGCTAAGGTCTTAACTATTACTCTGGCCTAATAGCTAAGGTCTTAGATTCGTACTCTGGACTAATGGTTAAGGTCGTAACTCTTACTCTGGCCTAATAGCTAAGGTCTTAACTCTTACTCTGGCCTAATAGCTAAGGTCTTAGACTCGTACTATGGCTTACAGGTTAAGGTCTTAAATCTTACTCTGGCCTAATAGCTAAGGTTTATGACTCGTAATCTGGCCTACTGGTTAAGGTCTTAACTCTTACTCTGGCCTAATAGCTAAGGTCTTAACTCTTACTCTGGCCTAATAGCTAAGGTCTTAGACTCGTACTATTGCCTAATGGCTAAGGTCTTAACTCTTACTCTGGCCTAATAGCTATGGTCTTAACTCGTACTCTGGCATAATAGCTAAGGTCTTAGACTCGTACTCTGGCCTAATAGCTAAGGTCTTAACTCTTACTCTGGCCTACTGGTTAAGGTCTTAACTCTTACTCTGGCCTAATAGCTAAAGTCTTAGACTCGTACTCTGGCCTAATGGCTAAGGTATTAGACTTGTACTCTGGCCTACTGGTTAAGGTCTTAACTCTTATTCTGGCTTAATAGCTAAGGTCTTAGACTCGTACTCTGGCCTAATAGCTAAGGTCTTAGACTCATACTCTGGCCTACTGGTTGAGGTCTTAACTCTTACTCTGGCCTAATAGCTAAGGTCTTAGACTCGTACTCTGGCCTAATGGTTAAGGTCTTAACTATCTCTGGCCTAATAGCTAAGGTCTTAGACTCGTACTCTGGCCTAATGGTTAAGGTCTTAACTCTTACTCTGGCCTAATAGCTAAGGTCTTAGACTCGTACTCTGGCGTACTGGTTAAGGTCTTAACTCTTACTCTGTCCTAATAGCTAAGGTCTTAGACTCGTACTCTGGCCTAATGGTTGAGGTCTTAACTCTTACTCTGGCCTAATAGCTAAGGTCTTATACTCGTACTCTGGCCTAATGGTTAAGGTCTTAACTATCTCTGGCCTAATAGCTAAGGTCTTAGACTCGTACTCTGGCCTAATGGTTAAGGTCTTAACTCTTACTCTGGCCTAATAGCTAAGGTCTTAGACTCGTACTCTGGCCTAGTAGCTAAGGTCTTAGACTCGTACTCTGGCCTAATACCTAAGGTCTTAGACTCGTACTCTGGCCTACTGGTTAAGTTCGTAACTCTTACTCTGGCCTAATAGCTAAGGTCTTAGACTCGTACTCTGGCCTAATGGTTAAGGTCTGAACTCTTACTCTGGCCTAATAGCTAAGGTCTTAGACTCGTATTGTGGCCTAATGGTTAAGGTCTTAAGTCTTACTCTGGCCTAATAGCTAAGGTCTTAGACTCGTACTATCGCCTACAGGTTAAGCTCTTAACTCTTACTCTGGACTAATGGTTCAGGTCTTAACTCTTACTCTGGCCTAATAGCTAAGGTCTTAACTCTTACTCTGGCCTAATAGCTAAGGTCTTAGACTCGTACTATGGCCTACAGGTTAAGGTCTTAAATCTTACTCTGGCCTAATAGCTAAGGTTTATGACTCGTAATCTGGCCTACTGGTTAAGGTCTTAACTCTTACTCTGGCCTAATAGCTAAGGTCTTAACTCTTACTCTGGCCTAATAGCTAAGGTCTTAGACTCGTACTATTGCCTAATGGCTAAGGTCTTAACTCTTACTCTGGCCTAATAGCTATGGTCTTAACTCGTACTCTGGCATAATAGCTAAGGTCTTAACTCTTACTCTGGCCTAATAGCTAAGGTCTTTAACTCGTACTCTGGCCTAATGGTTAAGGTCTTAACTCTTACTCTGGCCTAATAGCTAAGGTCTTAGACTCATACTCTTGCCTAATAGCTAAGTTCTTAGACCCGTACTCTGGCCTAATGGTTAAGGTCTTAACTCTTACTCTGGCCTAATAGCTAAGGTCTTATACTCGGACTCTGGCCTACTGGTTAAGGTCTTAACTCTTACTCTGGCCTAATAGCTAAGGTCTTAGACTCGTACTCTGGCCTAATGGTTAAGGTCTTAACTCTTACTCTGGCCTAATAGCTAAGGTCTTAGACTTGTACTCTGGCCTAATGGTTAAGGTCTTAACTCTTACTCTGGCCTAATAGCTAAGGTCTTAGACTCATACTCTGGCCTACTGGTTAAGGTCTTAACTCTTACTCTGGCCTAATAGCTAAGGTCTTAGACTCCTACTCTGGCCTACTGGTTAAGGTCTTAACTCTTACTCTGGCCTAATAGCTAAGGTCTTAGACTCCTACTCCGGCCTAATGGTTAAGGTCTTAACTCTTACTCTGGCCTAATAGCTAAGGTCTTAGACTCGTACTCTGGCCTAATAGCTAAGGTCTTAGACTTGTACTCTGGCCTAATGGTTAAGGTCTTAACTCTTACTCTGGCCTAATGGTTAAGGTCTTAACTCTTACTCTGGCCTAATAGCTAAGGTCTTAGACTTGTACTCTGGCCTACTGGTTAAGGTCTTAACTCTTACTCTGGCCTAATAGCTAAGGTCCTAGACTCGTACTCTGGCCTAATGGTTAAGGTCTTAACTCTTACTCTGGCCTAATAGCTAAGGTCTTAGACTCGTACTCTGGCCTACTAATTAATGTGTTAACTCTTACTCTGGCCTAATAGCTAAGGTCTTAGCTCTTACTCTGGCCTAATAGCTAAGGTCTTAGACTAGTACTATGGCCTAATGGTTAAGGTCTTAACTCTTACTCTAGCCTAATAGCTAAGGTCTTAACTTTTACTCTGGCATAATAGCTAAGGTCTTAGACTCGTACTCTGGCCTAATGGTTAAGGTCTTAACACTTACTGTGGCCTAATAGCTAAGGTCTTAACTCTTACTCTGGCCTAATAGCTAAGGCCTTAGACTCATACTCTGGCATAAAGGCTAAGGTCTTAGACTCGTACTATCGCCTACAGGTTAAGCTCTTAACTCTTCCTCTGGCCTAATAGCTAAGGTCTTAACTATTACTCTGGCCTAATAGCTAAGGTCTTAGACTCGTACTCTGGACTAATGGTTAAGGTCTTAACTCTTACTCTGGCCTAATAGCTAAGGTCTTAACTCTTACTCTGGCCTAATAGCTAAGGTCTTAGACTCGTACTATGGCCTACAGGTTAAGGTCTTAAATCTTACTCTGGCCTAATAGCTAAGGTTTATGACTCGTAATCTGGCCTACTGGTTAAGGTCTTAACTCTTACTCTGGCCTAATAGCTAAGGTCTTAACTCTTACTCTGGCCTAATAGCTAAGGTCTTAGACTTGTACTATTGCCTAATGGCTAAGGTCTTAACTCTTACTCTAGCCTAATAGCTATGGTCTTAACTCGTACTCTGGCATAATAGCTAAGGTCTTAGACTCGTACTCTGGCCTACTGGTTAAGGTCTTAACTCTTACTCTGGCCTAATAGCTAAAGTCTTAGACTCGTACTCTGGCCTAATGGCTAAGGTATTAGACTTGTACTCTGGCCTACTGGTTAAGGTCTTAACTCTTATTCTGGCTTAATAGCTAAGGTCTTAGACTCGTACTCTGGCCTAATAGCTAAGGTCTTAGACTCATACTCTGGCCTACTGGTTGAGGTCTTAACTCTTACTCTGGCCTAATAGCTAAGGTCTTAGACTCGTACTCTGTCCTAATGGTTAATGTCTTAACTATCTCTGGCCTAATAGCTAAGGTCTTAGACTCGTACTCTGGCCTAATGGTTTAGGTCTTAACTCTTACTCTGGCCTAATAGCTAAGGTCTTAGACTCGTACTCTGGCGTACTGGTTAAGGTCTTAACTCTTACTCTGTCCTAATAGCTAAGGTCTTAGACTCGTACTCTGGCCTAATGGTTAAGGTCTTAACTCTTACTCAGGCCTAATAGCTAAGGTCTTAGACTCGTACTCTGGCCTAATGGTTAAGGTCTTAACTCTTACTCTGGCCTAATAGCTAAGGTCTTAGACTCGTACTCTGGCCTACTAATTAAGGTGTTAACTCTTACTCTGGCCTAATAGCTAAGGTCTTAGCTCTTACTCTGGCCTGATAGCTAAGGTCTTAGACTAGTACTATGGCCTAATGGTTAAGGTCTTAACTCTTACTCTGGCCTAATAGCTAAGGTCTTAACTTTTACTCTGGCCTAATAGCTAAAGTCTTAGACTCGTACTCTGGCCTTATGGTTAAGGTATTAACTCTTACTCTGGCCTAATAGCTAAGTTCTTAGACTCGTACTATGGCCTACAGGTTAAGGTCTTAACTCTTAGTCTGGCCTAATGGTTAAGGTCTTAACTCTTACTCTGGCCTAATAGCTAAGGTCTTAGACTCGTACTCTGGCCTAATAGCTAAGGTCTTAGACTCGTACTCTAGCCTAATAGCTAAGGTCTTAGACTCGTACTCTGGCCTACTGGTTAAGGTCTTAACTCTTACTCTGGCCTAATAGCTAAGGTCTTAGACTTGTACTCTGGCCTAATGGTTAAGGTCTTAACTCTTACTCTGGCCTAATAGCTAAGGTCTTAGACTAGTACTCTGGCCTAATGGTTAAGGTCTTAACTCTTACTCTGGAATAATAACTAAGTTCTTAGACTCGTACTATCGCCTACAGGATAAGCTCTTAACTCTTACTCTGGCCTAATAGCTAAGGTCTTAACTATTACTCTGGCCTAATAGCTAAGGTCTTAGACTCGTACTCTGGCCTAATGGTTAAGGCCTTAACTCTTACTCTGGCCTAATAGCTAAGGTCTTAACTCTTACTCTGGCCTAATAGCTAAGGTCTTATAGTCGTACTATGGCCTACAGGTTAAGGTCTTAACTCTTACTCTGGCCTAATAGCTAAGGTCTTAGACTCGTACTCTGGCCTACTGGTTAAGGTCTTAACTCTTACTCTGGCCTAATACCTAAGGTCTTAACTCTTACTCTGGCCTAATAGCTAAGGTCTTAGACTTGTACTATGGCCTAATGGTTAAGGTCTTAACACTTACTCTGGCCTAATAGCTAAGGTCTTAACTCTTACTCTGGCCTAATAGCTAAGGTCTTAGACTCGTACTCTGGCCTAATGGGTAAGGTCTTAACTCTTACTCTGGCCTAATAGCTAAGGTCTTAGACTCGTGCTCTGGCCTAATGGTTAAGGTCTTAACTCTTACTCTGGCCTACTGGTTAAGGTCTTAACTCTTACTCTGGCCTAATAGCTAAGGTCTTAGACTCGTACTCTGGCCTAATGGTTAAGGTCTTAACTCTTACTCTGGCCTAATAGCTAAGGTCTTAGAATCGTACTCTGGCCTAATAGTTAAGGTCTTAACTCTTACTCTGGCCTAATAGATAAGGTCTTAACTCTTACTCTGGCCTAATAGCTAAGGTCTTTAACTCGTACTCTGGCCTAATGGTTAAGGTCTTAACTCTTACTCTGGCCTAATAGCTAAGGTCTTAGACTCATACTCTTGCCTACTAGCTAAGTTCTTAGACCCGTACTCTGGCCTAATGGTTAAGGTCTTAACTCTTACTCTGGCCTAATAGCTAAGGTCTTATACTCGGACTCTGGCCTACTGGTTAAGGTCTTAACTCTTACTCTGGCCTAATAGCTAAGGTCTTAGACTCGTACTCTGGCCTAATGGTTAAGGTCTTAACTCTTACTCTGGCCTAAGAGCTAAGGTCTTAGACTTGTACTCTGGCCTAATGGTTAAGGTCTTAACTCTTACTCTGGCCTAATAGCTAAGGTCTTAGACTCCTACTCTGGCCTACTGGTTAAGGTCTTAACTCTTACTCTGGCCTAATAGCTAAGGTCTTAGACTCCTACTCTGGCCTACTGGTTAAGGTCTTAACTCTTACTCTGGCCTAATAGCTAAGGTCTTAGACTCCTACTCCGGCCTAATGGTTAAGGTCTTAACTCTTACTCTGGCCTAATAGCTAAGGTCTTAGACTCGTACTCTGGCCTAATAGCTAAGGTCTTAGACTCGTACTCTGGCCTAATGGTTAAGGTCTTAACTCTTACTCTGGCCTAATGGTTAAGGTCTTAACTCTTACTCTGGCCTAATAGCTAAGGTCTTAGACTTGTACTCTGGCCTACTGGTTAAGGTCTTAACTCTTACTCTGGCCTAATAGCTAAGGTCTTAGACTCGTACTCTGGCCTAATGGTTAAGGTCTTAACTCTTACTCTGGCCTAATAGCTAAGGTCTTAGACTCGTACTCTGGCCTACTAATTAAGGTGTTAACTCTTACTCTGGCCTAATAGCTAAGGTCTTAGCTCTTACTCTGGCCTAATAGCTAAGGTCTTAGACTAGTACTATGGCCTAATGGTTAAGGTCTTAACTCTTACTCTAGCCTAATAGCTAAGGTCTTAACTTTTACTCTGGCATAATAGCTAAGGTCTTAGACTCGTACTCTGGCCTAATGTTTAAGGTCTTAAATCTTACTCTGGCCTAATAGCTGAGGTCTTAGACTCGTAATATGGCCTACAGGTTAAGGTCTTAACTCTTAGTTTGGCCTAATGGTTAAGGTCTTAACTCTTACTCTGGCCTAATAGCTAAGGTCTTAGACTCGTACACTGGCCTAGTAGCTAAGGTCTTAGACTCGTACTCTGGCCTAATACCTAAGGTCTTAGACTCGTACTCTGGCCTACTGGTTAAGTTCGTAACTCTTACTCTGGCCTAATAGCTAAGGTCTTAGACTCGTACTCTGGCCTAATAGCTAAGGTCTTAGACTCGTACTCTGGCCTAATGGTTAAGGTCTGAACTCTTACTCTGGCCTAATAGCTAAGGTCTTAGACTCGTATTGTGGCCTAATGGTTAAGGTCTTAAGTCTTACTCTCGCCTAATAGCTAAGGTCTTAGACTCGTACTATCGCCTACAGGTTAAGCTCTTAACTCTTACTCTGGCCTAATAGCTAAGGTCTTAACTATTACTCTGGCCTAATAGCTAAGGTCTTAGACTCGTACTCTGGGCTAATGGTTAAGGTCTTAACTCTTACTCTGGCCTAATAGCTAAGGTCTTAACTCTTACTCTGGCCTAATAGCTAAGGTCTTAGACTCGTACTATGGCTTACAGGTTAAGGTCTTAAATCTTACTCTGGCCTAATAGCTAAGGTTCATGACTCGTAATCTGGCCTACTGGTTAAGGTCTTAACTCTTACTCTGGCCTAATAGCTAAGGTCTTAACTCTTACTCTGGCCTAATAGCTAAGGTCTTAGACTCGTACTATGGCCTAATGGCTAAGGTCTTAACTCTTACTCTGGCCTAATAGCTAAGGTCTTAACTCTTACTCTGGCATAATAGCTAAGGTCTTAGACTCGTACTCTGGCCTAATAGCTAAGGTCTTAACTCTTACTCTGGCCTACTGGTTAAGGTCTTAACTCTTACTCTGGCCTAATAGCTAAAGTCTTAGACTCGTACTCTGGCCTAATGGCTAAGGTATTAGACTTGTACTCTGGCCTACTGGTTAAGGTCTTAACTCTTATTCTGGCTTAATAGCTAAGATCTTAGACTCGTACTCTGGCCTAATAGCTAAGGTCTTAGACTCATACTCTGGCCTACTGGTTGAGGTCTTAACTCTTACTCTGGCCTAATAGCTAAGGTCTTAGACTCGTACTCTGGCCTAATGGTTAAGGTCTTAACTATCTCTGGCCTAATAGCTAAGGTCTTAGACTCGTACTCTGGCCTAATGGTTAAGGTCTTAACTCTTACTCTGGCCTAATAGCTAAGGTCTTAGACTCTTACTCTGGTGTACTGGTTAAGGTCTTAACTCTTACTCTGTCCTAATAGCTAAGGTCTTAGACTCGTACTCTGGCCTAATGGTTAAGGTCTTAACTCTTACTCAGGCCTAATAGCTAAGGTCTTAGACTCGTACTCTGGCCTAATGGTTAAGGTCTTAACTCTTACTCTGGCCTAATAGCTAAGGTCTTAGACTCCTACTCCAGCCTAATGGTTAAGGTCTTAACTCTTACTCTGGCCTAATAGCTAAGGTCTTAGACTCGTACTCTGGCCTAATAGCTAAGGTCTTAGACTCGTACTCTGGCCTAATGGTTAAGGTCTTAACTCTTACTCTGGCCTAATGGTTAAGGTCTTAACTCTTACTCTGGCCTAATAGCTAAGGTCTTAGACTCGTACTCTGGCCTTCTGGTTAAGGTCTTAACTCTTACTCTGGCCTTATAGCTAAGTTCTTAGACTCGTACTCTGGCCTAATGGTTAAGGTCTTAACTCTTACTCTGGCCTAATAGCTAAGGTCTTAGACTCGTACTCTGGCCTACTAATTAAGGTGTTAACTCTTACTCTGGCCTAATAGCTAAGGTCTTAGCTCTTACTCTGGCCTAATAGCTAAGGTCTTAGACTAGTACTATGGCCTAATTGTTAAGGTCTTAACTCTTACTATAGACTAATAGCTAAGGTCTTAACTTTTACTCTGGCATAATAGCTAAGGTCTTAGACTCGTACTCTGGCCTAATGGTTAAGGTCTTAAATCTTACTCTGGCCTAATAGCTGAGGTCTTAGACTCGTAATATGGCCTACAGGTTAAGGTCTTAACTCTTAGTTTGGCCTAATGGTTAAGGTCTTAACTCTTACTCTGGCCTAATAGCTAAGGTCTTAGACTCGTACTCTGGCCTAGTAGCTAAGGTCTTAGACTCGTACTCTGGCCTAATACCTAAGGTCTTAGACTCGTACTCTGGCCTACTGGTTAAGTTCGTAACTCTTACTCTGGCCTAATAGCTAAGGTCTTAGACTCGTACTCTGGCCTAATAGCTAAGGTCTTAGACTCGTACTCTGGCCTAATGGTTAAGGTCTGAACTCTTACTCTGGCCTAATAGCTAAGGTCTTAGACTCGTATTGTGGCCTAATGGTTAAGGTCTTAAGTCTTACTCTCGCCTAATAGCTAAGGTCTTAGTCTCGTACTATCACCTACAGGTTAAGCTCTTAACTCTTACTCTGGCCTAATAGCTAAGGTCTTAACTATTACTCTGGCCTAATAGGTAAGGTCTTAGACTCGTACTCTGGACTAATGGTTAAGGTCTTAACTCTTACTCTGGCCTAATAGCTAAGGTCTTAACTCTTACTCGGGCCTAATAGCTAAGGTCTTAGACTCGTACTATGGCCTACAGGTTAAGGTCTTAAATCTTACTCTGGCCTAATAGCTAAGGTTTATGACTCGTAATCTGGCCTACTGGTTAAGGTCTTAACTCTTACTCTGGCCTAATAGCTAAGGTCTTAACTCTTACTCTGGCCTAATAGCTAAGGTCTTAGACTTGTACTATGGCCTAATGGCTAAGGTCTTAACTCTTACTCTGGCCTAATAGCTAAGGTCTTAACTCTTATTCTGGCTTAATAGCTAAGGTCTTAGACTCGTACTCTGGCCTAATAGCTAAGGTCTTAGACTCATACTCTGGCCTACTGGTTGAGGTCTTAACTCTTACTCTGGCCTAATAGCTAAGGTCTTAGACTCGTACTCTGGCCTAATGGTTAAGGTCTTAACTCTCTCTGGCCTAATAGCTAAGGTCTTAGACTCGTACTCTGGCCTAATGGTTAAGGTCTTAACTCTTACTCTGGCCTAATAGCTAAGGTCTTAGACTCGTACTCTGGCGTACTGGTTAAGGTCTTAACTCTTACTCTGTCCTAATAGCTAAGGTCTTAGACTCGTACTCTGGCCTAATGGTTAAGGTATTAACTCTTCCTCAGGCCTAATAGCTAAGTTCTTAGACTCGTACTCTGGCCTAATGGTTAAGGTCTTAACTCTTACTCTGGCCTAATAGCTAAGGTCTTAGACTCGTACTCTGGCCTACTAATTAAGGTGTTAACTCTTACTCTGGCCTAATAGCTAAGGTCTTAGCTTTTACTCTGGCCTAATAGCTAAGGTCTTAGACTAGTACTATGGCCTAATTGTTAAGGTCTTAACTCTTACTCTGGCCTAATAACTAAGGTCTTAACTTTTACTCTGGCCTAATAGCTAAAGTCTTAGACTCGTACTCTGGCCTAATGGTTAAGGTATTAACTCTTACTCTGGCCTAATAGCTAAGGTCTTAGACTCGTACTATGGCCTACAGGTTAAGGTCTTAACTCTAAGTCTGGCCTAATGGTTAAGGTCTTAACTCTTACTCTGGCCTAATAGCTAAGGTCTTAGACTCGTACTCTGGCCTAATGGTTAAGGTCTTAACTCTTACTCTGGCCTAATAGCTAAGGTCTTAGACTCGTACTCTGGCCTAATGGTTAAGGTCTTAACTCTTACTCTGGAATAATAGCTAAGTTCTTAGACTCGTACTATCGCCTACAGGATAAGCTCTTAACTCTTACTCTGGCCTAATAGCTAAGGTCTTAACTATTACTCTGGCCTAATAGCTAAGGTCTTAGACTCGTACTCTGGCCTAATGGTTAAGGCATTAACTCTTACTCTGGCCTAATAGCTAAGGTCTTAACTCTTACTCTGGCCTAATAGCTAAGGTCTTAGAGTTGTACTATGGCCTACAGGTTAAGGTCTTAACTCTTACTCTGGCCTAATAACTAAGGTCTTAGACTTGTACTCTGGCCTACTGGTTAAGGTCTTAACTCTTACTCTGGCCTAATAGCTAAGGTCTTAACTCTTACTCTGGCCTAATAGCTAAGGTCTTAGACTCGTACTATGGCCTAATGGTTAAGGTCTTAACTCTTACTCTGGCCTAATAGCTAAGGTCTTAACTCTTACTCTGGCCTAATAGCTAAGGTCTTAGACTCGTACTCTGGCCTAATGGGTAAGGTCTTGACTCTTACTCTGGCCTAATAGCTAAGGTCTTAGACTCGTGCTCTGGCCTAATGGTTAAGGTCTTAACTCTTACTCTGGCCTACTGGTTAAGGTCTTAACTCTTACTCTGGCCTAATAGCTAAGGTCTTAGACTCGTACTCTGGCCTAATGGTTAAGGTCTTAACTCTCACTCTGGCCTAATAGCTAAGGTCTTAGAATCGTACTCTGGCCTAATAGTTAAGGTCTTAACTCTTACTCTGGCCTAATAGATAAGGTCTTAGACTCGTACTCTGGCCTAATGGTTAAGGTCTTAACTCTTACTCCGGCCTAATAGCTAAGGTCTTAACTCTTACTCTGGCCTAATAGCTAAGGTCTTTAACTCGTACTCTGGCCTAATGGTTAAGGTCTTAACTCTTACTCTGGCCTAATAGCTAAGGTCTTAGACTCATACTCTGGCCTAATAGCTAAGTTCTTAGACCCGTACTCTGGCCTAATGGTTAAGGTCTTAACTCTTACTCTGGCCTAATAGCTAAGGTCTTAGACTCTGACTCTGGCCTACTGGTTAAGGTCTTAACTCTTACTCTGGCCTAATAGCTAAGGTCTTAGACTCGTACTCTGGCCTAATGGTTAAGGTCTTAACTCTTACTCTGGCCTAATAGCTAAGGTCTTAGACTTGTACTCTGGCCTAATGGTTAAGGTCTTAACTCTTACTCTGGCCTAATAGCTAAGGTCTTAACTCTTACTCTGGCCTAATAGCTAAGGTCTTAGACTTGTACTCTGGCCTACTGGTTAAGGTCTTAACTCTTACTCTGGCCTAATAGCTAAGGTCTTAGACTCGTACTCTGGCCTACTGGTTAAGGTCTTAACTCTTACTCTGGCCTAATAGCTAAGGTCTTAGACTCGTACTCCGGCCTAATGGTTAAGGTCTTAACTCTTACTCTGGCCTAATAGCTAAGGTCTTAGACTCGTACTCTGGCCTAATAGCTAAGGTCTTAGACTCATACTCTGGCCTAATGGTTAAGGTCTTAACTCTTACTCTGGCCTAATGGTTAAGGTCTTAACTCTTACTCTGGCCAAATAGCTAAGGTCTTAGACTCGTACTCTGGCCTTCTGGTTAAGGTCTTAACTCTTACTCTGGCCTAATAGCTAAGGTCTTAGACTCGTACTCTGGCCTAATGGTTAAGGTCTTAACTCTTACTCTGGCCTAATAGCTAAGGTCTTAGACTCGTACTCTGGCCTAATGGCTAAGGTCTTAACTCTTACTCTGGCCTAATAGCTAAGGTCTTTGACTCGTACTCTGGCCTAATGGTTAAGGTCTTAACTCTTACTCTTGCCTAATAGCTAAGGTCTTAGACTCGTACTCTGGCCTAATAGCTAAGGTCTTAGACTCGTACTCTGGCCTACTGGTTAAGGTCTTAACTCTTACTCTGGCCTAATAGCTAAGGTCTTAACTTTTACTCTGGCCTAATCGCTAAGGTCTTAGACTCGTACTCTGGCCTAATGGTTAAGGTGTTAACTCTTACTCTGGCCTAATAGCTAAGGTCTTAGACTCGTACTATGGCCTACAGGTTAAGGTCTTAACTCTTAGTCTGGCCTAATGGTTAAGGTCTTAGACTTGTACTCTGGCCTAATGGTTAAGGTCTTAACTCTTACTCTGGAATAAGAGCTAAGGTCTTAGACTCGTACTATCGCCTACAGGATAAGCTCTTAACTCTTACTCTGGCCTAATAGCTAAGGTCTTAACTATTACTCTGGCCTGATAGCTAAGATCTTAGACTCGTACTCTGGCCTAATGGTTAAGGCCTTAACTCTTACTCTGGCCTAATAGCTAAGGTCTTAACTCTTACTCTGGCCTAATAGCTACGGTCTTAGAGTCGTACTATGGCCTACAGGTTAAGGTCTTAACTCTTACTCTGGCCTAATAGCTAAGGTCTTAGACTCGTACTCTGGCCTAATAGCTAAGGTCTTAGACTCGTACTCTGGCCTAATAGCTAAGGTCTTAGACTCGTACTCTGGCCTACTGGTTAAGGTCTTAACTCTTACTCTGGCCTAATAGCTAAGGTCTTAGACTCGTACTCTGGCCTAATGGTTAAGGTCTTAACTCTTACTCTGGCCTAATAGCTAAGGTCTTAGACTCGTACTCTGGCCTAATGGTTAAGGTCTTAACTCTTTCTCTGGAATAATAGCTAAGTTCTTAGACTCGTACTATCGCCTACAGGATAAGCTCTTAACTCTTACTCTGGCCTAATAGCTAAGGTCTTAACTATTACTCTGGCCTAATAGCTAAGGTCTTAGACTCGTACTCTGGCCTCATGGTTAAGGCCTTAACTCTTACTCTGGCCTAATAGCTAAGGTGTTAACTCTTACTCTGGCCTAATAGCTAAGGTCTTAGAGTCGTACTATGGCCTACAGGTTAAGGTCTTAACTCTTACTCTGGCCTAATAGCTAAGGTCTTAGACTCGTACTCTGGCCTACTGGTTAAGGTCTTAACTCTTACTCTGGCCTAATAGCTAAGGTCTTAGACTTGTACTCTGGCCTAATGGTTAAGGTCTTAACTCTTACTCTGGCCTAATAGCTAAGATCTTAGACTCGTACTCTGGCCTACTGGTTAAGGTCTTAACTCTTACTCTGGCCTAATAGCTAAGGTCTTAGACTCGTACTCTGGCCTACTGGTTAAGGTCTTAACTCTTACTCTGGCCTAATAGCTAAGGTCTTAGACTCGTACTCCGGCCTAATGGTTAAGGTCTTAACTCTTACTCTGGCCTAATAGCTAAGGTCTTAGACTCGTACTCTGGCCTAATAGCTAAGGTCTTAGACTCGTACTCTGGCCTAATGGTTAAGGTCTTAACTCTTACTCTGGCCTAATGGTTAAGGTCTTAACTCTTACTCTGGCCTAATAGCTAAGGTCTTAGACTCGTACTCTGGCCTACTAGTTAAGGTCTTAACTCTTACTCTGGCCTAATAGCTAAGGTCTTAGACTCGTACTCTGGCCTAATGGTTAAGGTCTTAACTCTTACTCTGGCCTAATAGCTAAGGTCTTAGACTCGTACTCTGGCCTAATGGCTAAGGTCTTAACTCTTACTCTGGCCTAATAGCTAAGGTCTTTGACTCGTACTCTGGCCTAATGGTTAAGGTCTTAACTCTTACTCTTGCCTAATAGCTAAGGTCTTAGACTCGTACTCTGGCCTAATAGCTAAGGTCTTAGACTCGTACTCTGGCCTACTGGTTAAGGTCTTAACTCTTACTCTGGCCTAATAGCTAAGGTCCTAACTCTTACTCTGGCCTAATAGCTAAGGTCTTAGACTCGTACTATGGCCTAATGGTTAAGGTCTTAACTCTTACTCTGGCCTAATAGCTAAGGTCTTAGACTCGTAATCTGGCCTAATGGGTAAGGTCTTAACTCTTATTCTGGCCTAATAGCTAAGGTCTTAGACTCGTGCTCTGGCCTAATGGTTAAGGTCTTAACTCTTACTCTGGCCTACTGGTTAAGGTCTTAACTCTTACTCTGGCCTAATAGCTAAGGTCTTAGAATCGTACTCTGGCCTAATAGTTAAGGTCTTAACTCTTACTCTGGCCTAATAGATAAGGTCTTAGACTCGTACTCTGGCCTAATGGTTAAGGTCTTAACTCTTACTCCGGCCTAATAGCTAAGGTATTAACTCTTACTCTGGCCTAATAGCTAAGGTCTTTAACTCGTACTCTGGCCTAATGGTTAAGGTCTTAACTCTTACTCTGGCCTAATAGCTAAGGTCTTAGACTCATACTCTGGCCTAATAGCTAAGTTCTTAGAACCGTACTCTAGCCTAATGGTTAAGGTCTTAACTCTTACTCTAGCCTAATAGCTAAGGTCTTAGACTCGGACTCTTGCCTACTGGTTAAGGTCTTAACTCTTACTCTGGCCTAACAGCTAAGGTCTTAGACTCGTACTCTGGCCTAATAGCTAAGGTCTTAGACTCGTACTCTGGCCTAATGGTTAAGGTCTTAACTCTTACTCTGGCCTAATGGTTAAGGTCTTAACTCTTACTCTGGCCTAATAGCTAAGGTCTTAGACTCGTACTCTGGCCTACTGGTTAAGGTCTTAACTCTTACTCTGGCCTAATAGCTAAGGTCTTAGACTCATACTCTGGCCTAATAGCTAAGTTCTTAGACCCGTACTCTAGCCTAATGGTTAAGGTCTTAACTCTTACTCTGGCCTAATAGCTAAGGTCTTAGACTCGTACTCTGGCCTAATGGTTAAGGTCTTAACTCTTACTCTGGCCTAATAGCTAAGGTCTTAACTCTTACTCTGGCCTAATAGCTAAGGTCTTTGACTCGTACTCTGGCCTAATGGTTAAGGTCTTAACTCTTACTCTTGCCTAATAGCTAAGGTCTTAGACTCGTACTCTGGCCTAATAGCTAAGGTCTTAGACTCGTACTCTGGCCTACTGGTTAAGGTCTTAACTCTTACTCTGGCCTAATAGCTAAGGTCTTAACTTTTACTCTGGCCTAATAGCTAAGGTCTTAGACTCGTACTCTGGCCTAATGGTTAAGGTGTTAACTCTTACTCTGGCCTAATAGCTAAGGTCTTAGACTCGTACTATGGCCTACAGGTTAAGGTCTTAACTCTTAGTCTGGCCTAATGGTTAAGGTCTTAGACTTGTACTCTGGCCTAATGGTTAAGGTCTTAACTCTTACTCTGGAATAAGAGCTAAGGTCTTAGACTCGTACTATCGCCTACAGGATAAGCTCTTAACTCTTACTCTGGCCTAATAGCTAAGGTCTTAACTATTACTCTGGCCTAATAGCTAAGGTCTTAGACTCGTACTCTGGCCTAATGGTTAAGGCCTTAACTCTTACTCTGGCCTAATAGCTAAGGTCTTAACTCTTACTCTGGCCTAATAGCTAAGGTCTTAGAGTCGTACTATGGCCTACAGGTTAAGGTCTTAACTCTTACTCTGGCCTAATAGCTAAGGTCTTAGACTCGCACTCTGGCCTAATAGCTAAGGTCTTAGACTCGTACTCTGGCCTAATAGCTAAGGTCTTAGACTCGTACTCTGGCCTACTGGTTAAGGTCTTAACTCTTACTCTGGCCTAATAGCTAAGGTCTTAGACTCGTACTCTGGCCTAATGGTTAAGGTCTTAACTCTTACTCTGGCCTAATAGCTAAGTTCTTAGACTCGTACTCTGGCCTAATGGTTAAGGTCTTAACTCTTACTCTGGAATAATAGCTAAGTTCTTAGACTCGTACTATCGCCTACAGGATAAGCTCTTAACTCTTACTCTGGCCTAATAGCTAAGGTCTTAACTATTACTCTGGCCTAATAGCTAAGGTCTTAGACTCGTACTCTGGCCTAATGGTTAAGGCCTTAACTCTTACTCTGGCCTAATAGCTAAGGTCTTAACTCTTACTTTGGCCTAATAGCTAAGGTCTTAGAGTCGTACTATGGCCTACAGGTTAAGGTCTTAACTCTTATTCTGGCCTAATAGCTAAGGTCTTAGACTCGTACTCTGGCCTACTGGTTAAGGTCTTAACTCTTACTCTGGCCTCATAGCTAATGTCCTAACTCTTACTCTGGCCTAATAGCTAAGGTCTTAGACTCGTACTATGGCCTAATGGTTAAGGTCTTAACTCTTACTCTGGCCTAATAGCTAAGGTCTTAACTCTTACTCTGGCCTAATAGCTAAGGTCTTAGACTCGTACTCTGGCCTACTAGTTAAGGTCTTAACTCTTACTCTGGCCTAATAGCTAATGTCTTAGACTCGTACTCTGGCCTAATGGTTAAGGTCTTAACTCTTACTCTGGCCTAATAGCTAAGGTCTTAGACTCGTACTCTGGCCTAATGGTTAAGGTCTTAACTCTTACTCTGGCCTAATATCTAAGGTCTTAGACTCGTACTATGGCCTACAGGTTAAGGTCTTAACTCTTAGTCTGGCCTAATGGTTAAGGTCTTAACTATTACTCTGGCCTAATAGCTAAGGTCTTAGACTCGTATTGTGGCCTAATGGTTAAGGTCTTAAGTCTTACTCTGGCCTAATAGCTAAGGTCTTAGACTCGTACTATCGCCTACAGGTTAAGCTCTTAACTCTTACTCTGGCCTAATAGCTAAGGTCTTAACTATTACTCTGGCCTAATAGCTAAGGTCTTAGACTCGTACTCTGGACTAATGGTTAAGGTCTTAACTCTTACTCTGGCCTAATAGCTAAGGTCTTAACTCTTACTCTGGCCTAATAGCTAAGGTCTTAGACTCGTACTATGGACTACAGGTTAAGGTTTTAAATCTTACTCTGGCCTTATAGCTAAGTTTTATGACTCGTAATCTGGCCTACTGGTTAAGGTCTTAAATCTTACTCTGGCCTAATAGCTAAGGTCTTAACTCTTACTCTGGCCTAATAGCTAAGGTCTTAGACTCGTACTATGGCCTAATGGCTAAGGTCTTAACTCTTACTCTGGCATAATAGCTAAAGTCTTAGACTCGTACTCTGGCCTAATAGCTAAGGTCTTAGACTCGTACTCTGGCCAATGGCTAAGGTATTAGACTTGTACTCTGGCCTACTGGTTAAGGTCTTAACTCTTATTCTGGCTTAATAGCTAAGGTCTTAGACTCGTACTCTGGCCTAATAGCTAAGGTCTTAGACTCATACTCTGGCCTACTGGTTGAGATCTTAACTCTTATTCTGGCCTAATAGCTAAGGTCTTAGACTCGTACTCTGGCCTAATGGTTAAGGTCTTAACTATCTCTGGCCTAATAGCTAAGGTCTTAGACTCGTACTCTGGCCTAATGGTTAAGGTCTTAACTCTTACTCTGGCCTAATAGCTAAGGTCTTAGACTCGTACTCTGGCCTAATGGTTAAGGTCTTAACTCTTACTCTGGCCTAAAAGCTAAGGTCTTAGACTCGTACTCTGGCCTACTAATTAAGGTGTTAACTCTTACTCTGGCCTAATAGCTAAGGTCTTAGCTCTTACTCTGGCCTAATAGCTAAGGTCTTAGACTAGTACTATGGCCTAATGGTTAAGGTCTTAACTCTTACTCTGGCCTAATAGCTAAGGTCTTAACTTTTACTCTGGCATAATAGCTAAGGTCTTAGACTCGTACTCTGGCCTAATGGTTAAGGTCTTAAATCTTACTCTGGCCTAATAGCTGAGGTCTTAGACTCGTAATATGGCCTAGAGGTTAAGGTCTTAACTCTTAGTTTGGCCTAATGGTTAAGGTCTTAACTCTTACTCTGGCCTAATAGCTAAGGTCTTAGACTCGTACTCTGGCCTAGTAGCTAAGGTCTTAGACTCGTACTCTGGCCTAATACCTAAGGTCTTAGACTCGTACACTGGCCTACTGGTTAAGTTCGTAACTCTTACTCTGGCCTAATAGCTAAGGTCTTAGACTCGTACTCTGGCCTAATAGCTAAGGTCTTAGACTCGTACTCTGGCCTAATGGTTAAGGTCTGAACTCTTACTCTGGCCTAATAGCTAAGGTCTTAGACTCATATTGTGGCCTAATGGTTAAGGTCTTAAGTCTTACTCTGGCCTAATAGCTAAGGTCTTAGACTCGTACTATCGCCTACAGGTTAAGCTCTTAACTCTTACTCTGGCCTAATAGCTAAGGTCTTAACTATTACTCTGGCCTAATAGCTAAGGTCTTAGACTCGTACTCTGGACTAATGGTTAAGGTCTTAACTCTTACTCTGGCCTAATAGCTAAGGTCTTAATTCTTACTCTGGCCTAAAAGCTAAGGTCTTAGACTCGTACTATGGCCTACAGGTTAAGGTCTTAAATCTTACTCTGGCCTAATAGCTAAGGTTTATGACTCGTAATCTGGCCTACTGGTTAAGGTCTTAACTCTTACTCTGGCCTAATAGCTAAGGTCTTAGACTCGCACTCTGGCCTAATAGCTAAGGTCTTAGACTCGTACTCTGGCCTAATAGCTAAGGTCTTAGACTCGTACTCTGGCCTACTGGTTAAGGTCTTAACTCTTACTCTGGCCTAATAGCTAAGGTCTTAGACTCGTACTCTGGCCTAATGGTTAAGGTCTTAACTCTTACTCTGGCCTAATAGCTAAGTTCTTAGACTCGTACTCTGGCCTAATGGTTAAGGTCTTAACTCTTACTCTGGAATAATAGCTAAGTTCTTAGACTCGTACTATCGCCTACAGGATAAGCTCTTAACTCTTACTCTGGCCTAATAGCTAAGGTCTTAACTATTACTCTGGCCTAATAGCTAAGGTCTTAGACTCGTACTCTGGCCTAATGGTTAAGGCCTTAACTCTTACTCTGGCCTAATAGCTAAGGTCTTAACTCTTACTCTGGCCTAATAGCTAAGGTCTTAGAGTCGTACTATGGCCTACAGGTTAAGGTCTTAACTCTTACTCTGGCCTAATAGCTAAGGTCTTAGACTCGTACTCTGGCCTACTGGTTAAGGTCTTAACTCTTACTCTGGCCTCATAGCTAAGGTCCTAACTCTTACTCTGGCCTAATAGCTAAGGTCTTAGACGCGTACTATGGCCTAATGGTTAAGGTCTTAACTCTTACTCTGGCCTAATAGCTAAGGTCTTAACTCTTACTCTGGCCTAATAGCTAAGGTCTTAGACTCGTACTCTGGCCTACTAGTTAAGGTCTTAACTCTTACTCTGGCCTAATAGCTAATGTCTTAGACTCGTACTCTGGCCTAATGGTTAAGGTCTTAACTCTTACTCTGGCCTAATAGCTAAGGTCTTAGACTCGTACTCTGGCCTAATGGTTAAGGTCTTAACTCTTACTCTGGCCTAATATCTAAGGTCTTAGACTCGTACTATGGCCTACAGGTTAAGGTCTTAACTCTTAGTCTGGCCTAATGGTTAAGGTCTTAACTATTACTCTGGCCTAATAGCTAAGGTCTTAGACTCGTATTGTGGCCTAATGGTTAAGGTCTTAAGTCTTACTCTGGCCTAATAGCTAAGGTCTTAGACTCGTACTATCGCCTACAGGTTAAGCTCTTAACTCTTACTCTGGCCTAATAGCTAAGGTCTTAACTATTACTCTGGCCTAATAGCTAAGGTCTTAGACTCGTACTCTGGACTAATGGTTAAGGTCTTAACTCTTACTCTGGCCTAATAGCTAAGGTCTTAACTCTTACTCTGGCCTAATAGCTAAGGTCTTAGACTCGTACTATGGACTACAGGTTAAGGTTTTAAATCTTACTCTGGCCTTATAGCTAAGTTTTATGACTCGTAATCTGGCCTACTGGTTAAGGTCTTAAATCTTACTCTGGCCTAATAGCTAAGGTCTTAACTCTTACTCTGGCCTAATAGCTAAGGTCTTAGACTCGTACTATGGCCTAATGGCTAAGGTCTTAACTCTTACTCTGGCATAATAGCTAAAGTCTTAGACTCGTACTCTGGCCTAATAGCTAAGGTCTTAGACTCGTACTCTGGCCAATGGCTAAGGTATTAGACTTGTACTCTGGCCTACTGGTTAAGGTCTTAACTCTTATTCTGGCTTAATAGCTAAGGTCTTAGACTCGTACTCTGGCCTAATAGCTAAGGTCTTAGACTCTTACTCTGGCCTACTGGTTGAGATCTTAACTCTTATTCTGGCCTAATAGCTAAGGTCTTAGACTCGTACTCTGGCCTAATGGTTAAGGTCTTAACTATCTCTGGCCTAATAGCTAAGGTCTTAGACTCGTACTCTGGCCTAATGGTTAAGGTCTTAACTCTTACTCTGGCCTAATAGCTAAGGTCTTAGACTCGTACTCTGGCCTAATGGTTAAGGTCTTAACTCTTACTCTGGCCTAAAAGCTAAGGTCTTAGACTCGTACTCTGGCCTACTAATTAAGGTGTTAACTCTTACTCTGGCCTAATAGCTAAGGTCTTAGCTCTTACTCTGGCCTAATAGCTAAGGTCTTAGACTAGTACTATGGCCTAATGGTTAAGGTCTTAACTCTTACTCTGGCCTAATAGCTAAGGTCTTAACTTTTACTCTGGCATAATAGCTAAGGTCTTAGACTCGTACTCTGGCCTAATGGTTAAGGTCTTAAATCTTACTCTGGCCTAATAGCTGAGGTCTTAGACTCGTAATATGGCCTACAGGTTAAGGTCTTAACTCTTAGTTTGGCCTAATGGTTAAGGTCTTAACTCTTACTCTGGCCTAATAGCTAAGGTCTTAGACTCGTACTCTGGCCTAGTAGCTAAGGTCTTAGACTCGTACTCTGGCCTAATACCTAAGGTCTTAGACTCGTACACTGGCCTACTGGTTAAGTTCGTAACTCTTACTCTGGCCTAATAGCTAAGGTCTTAGACTCGTACTCTGGCCTAATAGCTAAGGTCTTAGACTCGTACTCTGGCATAATGGTTAAGGTCTGAACTCTTACTCTGGCCTAATAGCTAAGGTCTTAGACTCATATTGTGGCCTAATGGTTAAGGTCTTAAGTCTTACTCTGGCCTAATAGCTAAGGTCTTAGACTCGTACTATCGCCTACAGGTTAAGCTCTTAACTCTTACTCTGGCCTAATAGCTAAGGTCTTAACTATTACTCTGGCCTAATAGCTAAGGTCTTAGACTCGTACTCTGGACTAATGGTTAAGGTCTTAACTCTTACTCTGGCCTAATAGCTAAGGTCTTAATTCTTACTCTGGCCTAAAAGCTAAGGTCTTAGACTCGTACTATGGCCTACAGGTTAAGGTCTTAAATCTTACTCTGGCCTAATAGCTAAGGTTTATGACTCGTAATCTGGCCTACTGGTTAAGGTCTTAACTCTTAGTCTGGCCTAATAGCTAAGGTCTTAACTCTTACTCTGGCCTAATAGCTAAGGTCTTAGACTCGTACTATGGCCTAATGGCTAAGGTCTTAACTCTTACTCTGGCCTAATAGCTAAGGTCTTAACTCTTACTCTGGCATAATAGCTAAGGTCTTAGACTCGTACTCTGGCCTAATAGCTAAGGTCTTAACTCTTACTCTGGCCTACTGGTTAAGGTCTTAACTCTTACTCTGGCCTAATAGCTAAAGTCTTAGACTCGTACTCTGGCCTAATGGCTAAGGTATTAGACTTGTACTCTGGCCTACTGGTTAAGGTCTTAACTCTTATTCTGGCTTAATAGCTAAGGTCTTAGACTCGTACTCTGGCCTAATAGCTAAGGTCTTAGACTCATACTCTGGCCTACTGGTTGAGGTCTTAACTCTTACTCTGGCCTAATAGCTAAGGTCTTAGACTCGTACTCTGGCCTAATGGCTAAGGTTTTAACTATCTCTGGACTAATAGCTAAGGTCTTAGACTCGTACTCTGGCCTAATGGTTAAGGTCTTAACTCTTACTCTGGCCTAATAGCTAAGGTCTTAGACTCGTACTCTGGCGTACTGGTTAAGGTCTTAACTCTTACTCTGTCCTAATAGCTAAGGTCTTAGACTCGTACTCTGGCCTAATGGTTAAGGTCTTAACTCTTACTCAGGCCTAATAGCTAAGGTCTTAGACTCGTACTCTGGCCTAATGGTTAAGGTCTTAACTCTTACTCTGGCCTAATAGCTAAGGTCTTAGACTCGTACTCTGGCCTACTAATTAAGGTGTTAACTCTTACTCTGGCCTAATAGCTAAGGTCTTAGCTCTTACTCTGGCCTAATAGCTAAAGTCTTAGACTCGTACTCTGGCCTAATTGTTAAGGTATTAACTCTTACTCTGGCCTAATAGCTAAGGTCTTAGACTCGTACTATGGCCTACAGGTTAAGGTCTTAACTCTTAGTCTGGCCTAATGGTTAAGGTCTTAACTCTTACTCTGGCCTAATAGCTAAGGTCTTAGACTCGTACTCTGGCCTAATAGCTAAGGTCTTAGACTCGTACTCTGGCCTAATAGCTAAGGTCTTAGACTCGTACTCTGGCCTACCGGTTAAGGTCTTAACTCTTACTCTGGCCTAATAGCTAAGGTCTTAGACTCATACTCTGGCCTAATGGTTAAGGTCTTAACTCTTACTCTGGCCTAATAGCTAAGGTCTTAGACTCGTACTCTGGCCTGAATGAATGAATGAATGAATGGAAACTTATAATCGCGCTACTTAGCCCGAAGGCATCAAGGCGCCTAAACAAAACAGTTCAATAGTGAGGCAGATCATATCTAAGCGTAGGCCTTGGCGAAAAGCCATGTCTTAAGGGCCTTCCTGAAAGCCAGCGCTGAGGGAAGAGATCTTATCTCCAAGGGCAGGGAGTTCCACTGCCTAGGAGCGAGAGTTGAAAAAGCTCTACCTCCCCACTTAGCTTTACGTATCCTGGGCACTAAAAGCAAGAGCTTATTTGACGACCGGAGAGTTCTAGGGGGAATGTAGGGGACCAGCAAATCCTTCATGCCACCAGACCGATTAGTTGCCAAAGCTCTATAAATCAGAGTCAGGGACTTGAAGGATATCCTGGCCTCAATAGGGAGCCAATGTAAGGTCCCTCTTGCCGAATGAGCCGTGGCCCGTTTGGGCAGGTCCAGGACCAGTCTAGCGGCAGCATTCTGCACCATTTGAAGACGAGTCACCAGGCCTTTATTGATGCCCAAATGAAGAGCATTACAATAATCAAGTCTGGACCCAATCAGTGCCAGGACAGTTTGTTTCCTGGCCTGAAAAGACAAATAGTGCCTGATCCTCCGTAGGATGTTTATCAGTCCCCAACAGGTGGAGATGGTCCTCGTTACCTGTTGATCCATCCTCAGAAGGGGATCGATCAGAACACCTAGGTTTTTGGCCAGAGTCGACGGTGTAGGGCACACCCCCATAGAGGACGGCCACCAATCAGCTGACCAGAAATCCTCCTTTCCCCCAAACACCAGAATCTCTGTCTTTTCCCCATTGAGTTTCAATGAATTGCCCACCATCCATTGGGCGACTGCCTTCATACAGTTTTTAAAATTGGAGGCAGCCAGGATAGTGGGTTGGGTAAAAGACAGCAGAATCTGTGTGTCGTCAGCATAAGAGATTACCTCCATCCCGAAAGATCTAATAAGCCTGGCCAGTGGGGTAACATAGATGTTAAAAAGGGTCGGACTTAATGCCGACCCCTGAGGGACCCCACAAAGCACAGGAAGGGATGGAGACAAAAACTCCCCCAGCTTTACTCTCTGTTCCCTCTGATTAAGAAAGGAAGCCAGCAGACTAAGTGCCGTGCCCTTGACCCCAATCTCCCTCAGCCTTGATGTTAATACTGAGGGAGACAGGGTATCAAAAGCAGCCGAGAGATCCAAAAGGATGAGGAGAGTAGTCAGTCCCTTATCAACCCTGGTGCGAATGGTGTCAAGCACGATAGTAAGGGCAGATTCGGTACTGTGTTCTCTCCTAAAGCCGTGCTGCGAGTGGTCCAGCTTATCATGGGCTTCCAGAAAGTCAACGAGATGCTTATTTAGATGGATTTCCAGCATCTTGGCAGGAGCTGGAAGCAACGAGATGGGGCGAAAGTTTTTAAGCACACCCGGGTCAAGAGTGTTTTTTTTTTAAAAGAGGCTTGACCACCGCTTTCTTCCACTGAAGGGGGAAGGTCCCTTCCTTAATTGCCCCATTCATCACACCCAATAAGGGTGGAAGAAGACAGTCTTTACACTGTTTAAGAAGTTTAAGGGGGCAGGGGTCTAAGGGGGAACCCGACCTAACCTTAGCCAGGAGGCCTTCAAGATCCAGTAGGGAGAGAGACGGAAAACTGGACAGACTTCCAGAGGGCACCTCCTCAGATAAAGATGACAGAGAACAATCTGTGGAGATGGATAGGGTCACCCTTTGTAGCTCCAGTGCTGAGTAGATGTCAACAATCTTGGTGTTGAAGAATTGTGCAATATCATTACACAACTGTTGTGAGCTTACCACAGGGTCTGGCATCTTTAGTGAAGTGAGCGTGTCCACGATTTTAAAAAGATCTTTGGGTGAGGAAAGTGAGGCGGTGAGAGAGGTGAAATATTCTTGTTTGGTTTTTATTACCTCCTTCTTATATATCCTCAACAGAGTTTTATGTCTGTCCCTCTCACACACGTACCCACTAGACCGCCAACGACGCTCCTGTCGCCGTAGTCCCTGCCTAAGTAGTCTGAGTGGTTCCGAGAACCAAGGGGCCGAGGGAGTTCTTCTGGCAGAATAGCACAAGATGGCCGGTGCAAGTTCGTCCAGGGCTATTGTGACCCCGTTCTCCAACCTTTCCACTGCCGATGTTACATCCTCCCCAGGGGCAATCAATAGCCCTGCAAGTTTGGGAGCGAGTAGATTATTGGTTAACTTTTTTAAGTTACGTCTTCGTTCAAACTTAATAGGCTTATTGCCCCTATTGCTGGACAGAGAGGTCGTTAAGACCAAGGGAATTACATAATGGTCTGACCATGAAAGGGGAAGAGGCAGTTCAGTGACCAACCGCGTGTCGTTGGAGAAAACCCCATCGAGCGTATGGCCAGCCGAATGTGTGGGTCCTCTGACTAACTGTGTCAGCCCGCACCCAGAGAATGTATCCAAAAGAGACTGGGTCTCGGACGAATCCACCTTCTCTAAATGAAAATTTACATCCCCCAGAACGGTGAGATGGTCACAGCCGAAGTATGGTTCTAAGATCTCGAGCATTTGACTACAAAAATCTGTTTTGCTCGCTGGGGGTCTGTAAATAAGGAGGCCCTTAAACGGCACTCCATAAGCCCCATTAATAGAAAATTGGAGAGCCTGAAAGGACTCCTGATAATCGTCTAGGGGAATGATGTGACAGGACAGATGGTCCCTGTGAAGGATACCAATCCCTCCCCCCATCCGGCCCATTCTATCCATTCTCACTAGAGTATAGCCATCTGGGACTGCCTCCACAAGATCAGGACATGAGGAATCCTTTTCCCAGGTTTCAGTTATGAAGACCCAGTCCGGGACTCTGGACAATACGAAATCCTTAAAAGCTAGGTTGTTTTTAATCAAGGACCTCGCATTTAAAAGGAAGCCCGTGTTAATCCTCACCCTAGAGTCGAATTTGGGCCTCTGAACCGCAGCTGATGGAGATGCTCCTAGAACAGGAGAACCAAAACAGGGACAGGTGGGGGATATCAGAAATCCCTCGGGTGCATACCTATGATGACAAGGGAGTATGGATGGTTTTAATAAGGCAAAATCTTGCCTCGTATATACTAACCTCGATTTCACCCGCGCGACGTCATCTACTCTTACGCCATCCAGCCCGTCCTCAGCGCGGACGGGCGCAGACGGGCTGGACTCTGGCGTGACTCCGGCGGGATTACGGCGAACACGCTGCGCGATCACGCTGCGTGTCAGCATGGCGGGAATATATAGGGCTCTGCTCGGGGACCACCTGCGAGCTGGAGCGCTGCGACGCAAAGGTGAACTACCAGCCTTCCCTATCCAAAATGGCGCCTAATAAAAGAACACAATCCCGGGCGCCTAACGCGCTGGGGATAACCCGCTAAGCAGCGGTGAGGGAGCCAATTTAAAGTGCAAGGAAGAGGGGAAATAAAATCAGGGGAAAACGGCGCTAAATTAACTTAAAACAAATGGAAAACAGGTAATATTAAAAATATAGTCGGACACTACGCTTAAGAATGAGCAACCATTAGGATGCTTGAACGACCTGGAGGGCACCTTATAAAGGCTTCCTGGGTGGTTGCCTGTGCTCGGGGACCACCTGCGAGCTGGAGCGCTGCGACGCAAAGGTGAACTACCAGCCTTCCCTATCCAAAATGGCGCCTAATAAAAGAACACAATTCCGGGCGCCTAACGTGCTGGGGATAACCCGCTAAGCAGCGGTGAGGGAGCCAATTTAAAGTGCAAGGAAGAGGGGAAATAAAATCAGGGGAAAACGGCGCTAAATTAACTTAAAACAAATGGAAAACAGGTAATATTAAAAATATAGTCTGACACTACGCTTAAGAATGAGCCACCATTAGGCTTAGCCTAATGGTTAAGGTCTTAACTCTTACTCTGGAATAATAGCTAAGGTCTTAGACTCGTACTATCGCCTACAGGATAAGCTCTTAACTCTTACTCTGGCCTAATAGCTAAGGTCTTAACTATTACTCTGGACTAATAGCTAAGGTCTTAGACTCGTACTCTGGCCTAATGGTTAAGGCCTTAACTCTTACTCTGGCCTAATAGCTACGGTCTTAACTCTTACTCTGGCCTAATAGCTAAGGTCTTAGAGTCTTACTATGGCCTACAGGTTAAGGTCTTAACTCTTACTCTGGCCTAATAGCTAAAGTCTTAGACTCGTACTCTGGCCTACTGGTTAAGGTCTTAACTCTTACTCTGGCCTAATAGCTAAGGTCTTAACTCTTACTCTGGCCTAATAGCTAAGGTCTTAACTCTTACTCTGGCCTAATAGCTAACGTCTTAGACTCGTACTCTGGCCTGATGGTTAAGGTCTTAACACTTACTCTGGCCTAATAGCTAAGGTCTTAGACTCATACTATGGCCTACAGGTTAAGGTCTTAACTCTTAGTTTGGCCTAATGGTTAAGGTCTTAACTCTTACTCTGGCCTAATAGCTAAGGTCTTAGACTCGTACTCTGGCCTAATAGCTAAGGTCTTAGACTCGTACTCTGGCCTACTGGTTAAGGTCGTAACTCTTACTCTGGCCTACTGGTTAAGGTCTTAACTCTTACTCTGGCCTAATAGCTAAGGGCTTAGACTCGTACTCTGGCCTAATAGTTAAGGTCTTAACTCTTACTCTGGCCTAATAGCTAAGGTCTTAGACTCGTACTCTGGCCTAATGGTTAAGGTCTTAACTCTTACTCTGGCCTAATAGCTAAGGTCTTAGACTCGTACTCTGGCCTACTTGTTAAGGTCTTAACTCTTACTCTGGCCTAATAGCTAAGGTCTTAGACTTGTACTCTGGCCTACTGGTTAAGGTCTTAACTCTTACTCTGGCCTAATAGCTAAGGTCTTAGACTCGCACTCTGGCCTAATGATTAAGGTCTTAACTCTTACTCTGGCCTAATAGCTAAGGTCTTAGACTCGAACTCTGGCCTACTGGTTAAGGTGTTAACTTTATTTCTGGCCTAATAGCTAAGGTCTTAGACTCGTACTCTGGCCTAATGGTTAAGGTCTTAACACTTACTCTGGCCTAATAGCTAAGGTCTTAGACTCATACTATGGCCTAATGGTTAAGGTCTTAACTCTTACTCTGGAATAATAGCTAAGGTCTTAGACTTGTACTATCGCCTACAGGTTAAGCTCTTAACTCTTACTCTGGCCTAATAGTTAAGGTTTTAACTATTACTCTGGCCTAATAGCTAAGGTCTTAACTCTTACTCTGGCCTAATAGCTAAGGTCTTAGACTCGTACTCTGGCCTAATGGGTAAGGTCTTAACTCTTACTCTGGCCTAATAGCTAAGGTCTTAGACTCGTGCTCTGGCCTAATGGTTAAGGTCTTAACTCTTACTCTGGCCTACTGGTTAAGGTCTTAACTCTTACTCTGGCCTAATAGCTAAGGTCTTATACTCGTACTCTGGCCTAATGGTTAAGGTCTTAACTCTTACTCTGGCCTAATAGCTAAGGTCTTAGAATCGTACTCTGGCCTAATGGTTAAGGTCTTAACTCTTACTCTGGCCTAATAGATAAGGTCTTAGACTCGTACTCTGGCCTAATGGTTAAGGTCTTAACTCTTACTCCGGCCTAAAAGCTAAGGTCTTAACTCTTACTCTTGCCTAATAGCTAAGGTCTTTAACTCGTACTCTGGCCTAATGGTTAAGGTCTTAACTCTTACTCTGGCCTAATAGCTAAGGTCTTAGACTCATACTCTGGCCTAATAGCTAAGTTCTTTGACCCGTACTCTGGACTAATGGTTAAGGTCTTAACTCTTACTCTGGCCTAATAGCTAAGGTCTTAGACTCGGACTCTGGCCTACTGGTTAAGGTCTTAACTCTTACTCTGGCCTAATAGCTAAGGTCTTAGACTCGTACTCTGGCCTAATGGTTAAGGTCTTCACTCTTACTCTGGCCTAATAGCTAAGGTCTTAGACTTGTACTCTGGCCTAATGGTTAAGGTCTTAACTCTTACTCTGGCCTAATAGCTAAGGTCTTAGACTCGTACTCTGGCCTACTGGTTAAGGTCTTAACTCTTACTCTGGCCTAATAGCTAAGGTCTTAGACTCACACTCTGGCCTACTGGTTAAGGTCTTAACTCTTACTCTGGCCTAATAGCTAAGGTCTTAGACTCGTACTCCTGCCTAATGGTTAAGGTCTTAACTCTTACTCTGGCCTAATAGCTAAGGTCTTAGACTCGTACTCTGGCCTAATAGCTAAGGTCTTAGACTCGTACTCTGGCCTAATGGTTAAGGTCTTAACTCTTACTCTGGCCTAATGGTTAAGGTCTTAACTCTTACTCTGGCCTAATAGCTAAGGTCTTAGACTCGTACTCTGGCCTACTGGTTAAGGTCTTAATTCTTACTCTGGCCTAATAGCTAAGGTCTTAGACTCGTACTCTGGCCTAATGGTTAAGGTCTTAACTCTTACTCTGGCCTAACAGCTAAGGTATTAGACTCGTACTCTGGCCTAATGGTTAAGGTCTTAACTCTTACTCTGGCCTAATAGCTAAGGTCTCAGACTCGTACTCTGGCCTACTGGTTAAGGTCTTAACTCTTACTCTGGCCTAATAGCTAAGGTCGTAGACTCGTACTCTGGCCTACTGGTTAAGGTCTTAACACTTACTCTGGCCTAATAGCTAAGGTCTTAACTCTTACTCTGGCCTAATAGCTAAGGTCTTAGACTCGTACTCTGGCCTAATAGCTAAGGTCTTAGACTCGTACTCTGGCCTACTGGTTAAGGTCGTAACTCTTACTCTGGCCTAATAGCTAAGGTCTTAGACTCGTACTCTGGCCTAATAGCTAAGGTCTTAGACTTGTACTCTGGCCTACTGGTTAAGGTCTTAACTCTTACTCTGGCCTAATAGCTAAGGTCTTAGACTCGGACTCTGGCCTAATGGTTAAGGTCTTAACTCTTACTCTGGCCTAATAGCTAAGGTCTTAGACTCGTATTGTGGCCTAATGGTTAAGGTCTTAACTCTTACTCTGGCCTAATAGCTAAGGTCTTAGACTCGTACTATCGCCTACAGGTTAAGCTCTTAACTCTTACTCTGGCCTAATAGCTAAGGTCTTAACTATTACTCTGGCCTAATAGCTAAGGTCTTAGACTCGTACTCTGGACTAATGGTTAAGGTCTTAACTCTTACTCTGGCCTAATAGCTAAGGTCTTAACTCTTACTCTAGCCTAATAGCTAAGGTCTTAGACTCGTACTATGGCCTGCAGGTTAAGGTCTGAACTCTTACTCTGGCCTAATAGCTAAGGTTTATGACTCGTAATCTGGCCTACTGGTTAAGGTCTTAACTCTTACTCTGGCCTAATAGCTAAGGTCTTAACTCTTACTCTGGCCTAATAGCTAAGGTCTTAGACTCGTACTATGGCCTAATGGCGAAGGTCTTAACTCTTACTCTGGCCTAATAGCTAAGGTCTTAACTCTCACTCTGGCATAATAGCTAAGGTCTTAGACTCGTACTCTGGCCTAATAGCTAAGGTCTTAACTCTTACTCTGGCCTACTGGTTAAGGTCTTAACTCTTACTCTGGCCTAATAGCTAAAGTCTTAGACTCGTACTCTGGCCTAATAGCTAAGGTCTTAGACTCTTATTCTGGCTTAATAGCTAAGGTCTTAGACACGTACTCTGGCCTAATAGCTAAGGTCTTAGACTCATACTCTGGCCTACTGGTTGAGGTCTTAACCCTTACTCTGGCCTAATAGCTAAGGTCTTAGACTCGTACTCTGGCCTAATGGTTAAGGTCTTAACTCGTACTCTGGCCTAATAGCTAAGGTCTTAACTCTTACTCTGGCCTAATAGCTAAGGTCTTAGACTCGTACTATGGCCTACAGGTTATTGTCTTAACTCTTACTCTGGCCTAATAGCTAAGGTCTTAGACTCGTACTCTGGCCTACTGGTTAAGGTCCTAACTCTTACTCTGGCCTAATAGCTAAGGTCTTAACTCTAACTCTGGCCTAATAGCTAAGGTCTTAGACTCGTACTATGGCCTACAGTTTAAGGTCTTAACTCTTACTCTGGCCTAATAGCTAAGGTCTTAGACTCGTACTCTGGCCTACTGGTTAAGGTCTTAACTCTTACTCTGGCCTAATAGCTAAGGTCTTAGATTCGTACTCTGGCCTAATGGTTAAGATCTTAACTCTTACTCTGGCCTAATAGCTAAGGTCTTAGACTTGTGCTCTGGCCTAATGGTTAAGGTCTTAACTCTTACTCTGGCCTACTGGTTAAGGTCTTAACTCTTACTCTGGCCTAATAGCTAAGGTCTTAGACTCGTACTCTGGCCTAATGGTTAAGGTCTTAACTCTTACTCTGGCCTAATAGCTAAGGTCTTAACTCTTACTCTGGCCTAATAGCTAAGATCTTAGACTCGTACTATGGCCTACAGGTTAAGGTATGAACTCTTACTCTGGCCTAATAGCTAAGGTCTATGACTCGTAATCTGGCCTACTGGTTAAGGTCCTAACTCTTACTCTGGCCTAATAGCTAAGGTCTTAGACTAGTACTATGGCCTACAGGTTAAGGTCTTAACTCTTACTCTGGCCTACTGGTTAAAGTCTTAACTCTTACTCTGGCCTAATAGCTAAGGTATTAGCCTCATACTATGGCCTAATGGTTAAGGTCTTAACTCTTACTCTAGCCTAATAGCTAAGGTCTTAACTTTTACTCTGGCATAATAGCTAAGGTCTTAGACTCGTACTCTGGCGTAATGGTTAAGGTCTTAAATCTTACTCTGGCCTAATAGCTAAGGTCTTAAACTCGTACTATGGCCTACAGGTTAAGGTCTTAACTCTTAGTTTTGCCTAATGGTTAAGGTCTTAACTCTTACTCTGGCCTAATAGCTAAGGTCTTAGACTCGTACTCTGGCCTAGTAGCTAAGGTCTTAGACTCGTACTCTGGCCTAATAGCTAAGGTCTTAGACTCGTACTCTGGCCTACTGGTTAAGGTCGTAACTCTTACTCTGGCCTAATAGCTAAGGTCTTAGACTCGTACTCTGGCCTAATAGCTAAGGTCTTAGACTCGTACTCTGGCCTACTGGTTAAGGTCGTAACTCTTACTCTGGCCTAATAGCTAAGGTCTTAGACTCGTACTCTGGCCTAATGGTTAAGGTCTTAACTCTTACTCTGGCCTAATAGCTAAGGTACTAGACTCGAATTGTGGCCTAATGGTTAAGGTCTTAACTCTTACTCTGGCCTAATAGCTAAGGTCTTAGACTCGTACTATCGCCTACAGGTTAAGCTCTTAACTCTTACTCTGGCCTAATAGCTAAGGTCTTAACTATTACTCTGGCCTAATAGCTAAGGTCTTAGACTCGTACTCTGGACTAATGGTTAAGGTCTTAACTCTTACTCTGGCCTAATAGCTAAGGTCTTAACTCTTACTCTAGCCTAATAGCTAAGGTCTTAGACTCGTACTATGGCCTGCAGGTTAAGGTCTGAACTCTTACTCTGGCCTAATAGCTAAGGTTTATGACTCGTAATCTGGCCTACTGGTTAAGGTCTTAACTCTTACTCTGGCCTAATAGCTAAGGTCTTAACTCTTACTCTGGCCTAATAGCTAAGGTCTTAGACTCGTACTATGGCCAAATGGCGAAGGTCTTAACTCTTACTCTGGCCTAATAGCTAAGGTCTTAACTCTCACTCTGGCATAATAGCTAAGGTCTTAGACTCGTACTCTGGCCTAATAGCTAAGGTCTTAACTCTTACTCTGGCCTACTGGTTAAGGTCTTAACTCTTACTCTGGCCTAATAGCTAAAGTCTTAGACTCGTACTCTGGCCTAATAGCTAAGGTCTTAGACTCTTATTCTGGCTTAATAGCTAAGGTCTTAGACACGTACTCTGGCCTAATAGCTAAGGTCGTAGACTCGTACTCTGGCCTACTGGTTAAGGTCTTAACTCTTACTCTGGCCTAATAGCTAAGGTCTTAGACTCGTACTCTGGCCTAATAGCTAAGGTCTTAGACTCGTACTCTGGCCTACTGGTTAAGGTCGTAACTCTTACTCTGGCCTAATAGCTAAGGTCTTAGACTCGTACTCTGGCCTAATAGCTAAGGTCTTAGACTTGTACTCTGGCCTACTGGTTAAGGTCTTAACTCTTACTCTGGCCTAATAGCTAAGGTCATAGACTCGGACTCTGGCCTAATGGTTAAGGTCTTAACTCTTACTCTGGCCTAATAGCTAAGGTCTTAGACTCGTATTGTGGCCTAATGGTTAAGGTCTTAACTCTTACTCTGGCCTAATAGCTAAGGTCTTAGACTCGTACTATCGCCTACAGGTTAAGCTCTTAACTCTTACTCTGGCCTAATAGCTAAGGTCTTAACTATTACTCTGGCCTAATAGCTAAGGTCTTAGACTCGTACTCTGGACTAATGGTTAAGGTCTTAACTCCTACTCTGTCCTAATAGCTAAGGTCTTAGACTCTTATTCTGGCTTAATAGCTAAGGTCTTAGACACGTACTCTGGCCTAATAGCTAAGGTCGTAGACTCGTACTCTGGCCTACTGGTTAAGGTCTTAACTCTTACTCTGGCCTAATAGCTAAGGTCTTAACTCTTACTCTGGCCTAATAGCTAAGGTCTTAGACTCGTACTCTGGCCTAATAGCTAAGGTCTTAGACTCGTACTCTGGCCTACTGGTTAAGGTCGTAACTCTTACTCTGGCCTAATAGCTAAGGTCTTAGACTCGTACTCTGGCCTAATAGCTAAGGTCTTAGACTTGTACTCTGGCCTACTGGTTAAGTTCTTAACTCTTACTCTGGCCTAATAGCTAAGGTCATAGACTCGGACTCTGGCCTAATGGTTAAGGTCTTAACTCTTACTCTGGCCTAATAGCTAAGGTCTTAGACTCGTATTGTGGCCTAATGGTTAAGGTCTTAACTCTTACTCTGGCCTAATAGCTAAGGTCTTAGACTCGTACTATCGCCTACAGGTTAAGCTCTTAACTCTTACTCTGGCCTAATAGCTAAGGTCTTAACTATTACTCTGGCCTAATAGCTAAGGTCTTAGACTCGTACTCTGGACTAATGGTTAAGGTCTTAACTCCTACTCTGGCCTAATAGCTAAGGTCTTAACTCTTACTCTAGCCTAATAGCTAAGGTCTTAGACTCGTACTATGGCCTGCAGGTTAAGGTCTGAACTCTTACTCTGGCCTAATAGCTAAGGTTTATGACTCGTAATCTGGCCTACTGGTTAAGGTCTTAACTCTTACTCTGGCCTAATAGCTAAGGTCTTAACTCTTACTCTGGCCTAATAGCTAAGGTCTTAGACTCGTACTATGGCCTAATGGCGAAGGTCTTAACTCTTACTCTGGCCTAATAGCTAAGGTCTTAACTCTCACTCTGGCATAATAGCTAAGGTCTTAGACTCGTACTCTGGCCTAATAGCTAAGGTCTTAACTCTTACTCTGGCCTACTGGTTAAGGTCTTAACTCTTACTCTGGCCTAATAGCTAAAGTCTTAGACTCGTACTCTGGCCTAATAGCTAAGGTCTTAGACTCTTATTCTGGCTTAATAGCTAAGGTCTTAGACACGTACTCTGGCCTAATAGCTAAGGTCTTAGACTCATACTCTGGCCTACTGGTTGAGGTCTTAACCCTTACTCTGGCCTAATAGCTAAGGTCTTAGACTCGTACTCTGGCCTAATGGTTAAGGTCTTAACTCGTACTCTGGCCTAATAGCTAAGGTCTTAACTCTTACTCTGGCCTAATAGCTAAGGTCTTAGACTCGTACTATGGCCTACAGGTTATTGTCTTAACTCTTACTCTGGCCTAATAGCTAAGGTCTTAGACTCGTACTCTAGCCTACTGGTTAAGGTCTTAACTCTTACTCTGGCCTAATAGCTAAGGTCTTAACTCTAACTCTGGCCTAATAGCTAAGGTCTTAGACTCGTACTATGGCCTACAGTTTAAGGTCTTAACTCTTACTCTGGCCTAATAGCTAAGGTCTTAGACTCGTACTCTGGCCTACTGGTTAAGGTCTTAACTCTTACTCTGGCCTAATAGCTAAGGTCTTAGATTCGTACTATGGCCTAATGGTTAAGGTCTTAACTCTTATTCTGGCCTAATAGATAAGGTCTTAACTCTTACTCTGGCCTAATAGATAAGGTCTTAGACTCGTACTCTGGCCTAATGGTTAAGGTCTTAACTCTTACTCCGGCCTAAAAGCTAAGGTCTTAACTCTTACTCTTGCCTAATAGCTAAGGTCTTTAACTCGTACTCTGGCCTAATGGTTAAGGTCTTAACTCTTACTCTGGCCTAATAGCTAAGGTCTTAGACTCATACTCTGGCCTAATAGCTAAGTTCTTTGACCCGTACTCTGGACTAATGGTTAAGGTCTTAACTCTTACTCTGGCCTAATAGCTAAGGTCTTAGACTCGGACTCTGGCCTACTGGTTAAGGTCTTAACTCTTACTCTGGCCTAATAGCTAAGGTCTTAGACTCATACTCTGGCCTAATGGTTAAGGTCTTCACTCTTACTCTGGCCTAATAGCTAAGGTCTTAGACTTGTACTCTGGCCTAATGGTTAAGGTCTTAACTCTTACTCTGGCCTAATAGCTAAGGTCTTAGACTCGTACTCTGGCCTACTGGTTAAGGTCTTAACTCTTACTCTGGCCTAATAGCTGAGGTCTTAGACTCACACTCTGGCCTACTGGTTAAGGTCTTAACTCTTACTCTGGCCTAATAGCTAAGGTCTTAGACTCGTACTCCTGCCTAATGGTTAAGGTCTTAACTCTTACTCTGGCCTAATAGCTAAGGTCTTAGACTCGTACTCTGGCCTAATAGCTAAGGTCTTAGACTCGTACTCTGGCCTAATGGTTAAGGTCTTAACTCTTACTCTGGCCTAATGGTTAAGGTCTTAACTCTTACTCTGGCCTAATAGCTAAGGTCTTAGACTCGTACTCTGGCCTACTGGTTAAGGTCTTAATTCTTACTCTGGCCTAATAGCTAAGGTCTTAGACTCGTACTCTGGCCTAATGGTTAAGGTCTTAACTCTTACTCTGGCCTAACAGCTAAGGTCTTAGACTCGTACTCTGGCCTAATGGTTAAGGTCTTAACTCTTACTCTGGCCTAATAGCTAAGGTCTTAGACTCGTACTCTGGCCTACTGGTTAAGGTCTTAACTCTTACTCTGGCCTAATAGCTAAGGTCGTAGACTCGTACTCTGACCTACTGGTTAAGGTCTTAACTCTTACTCTGGCCTAATAGCTAAGGTCTTAACTCTTACTCTGACCTAATAGCTAAGGTCTTAGACTCGTACTCTGGCCTAATAGCTAAGGTCTTAGACTCGTACTCTGGCCTACTGGTTAAGGTCGTAACTCTTACTCTGGCCTAATAGCTAAGGTCTTAGACTCGTACTCTGGCCTAATAGCTAAGGTCTTAGACTTGTACTCTGGCCTACTGGTTAAGGTCTTAACTCTTACTCTGGCCTAATAGCTAAGGTCTTAGACTCGGACTCTGGCCTAATGGTTAAGGTCTTAACTCTTACTCTGGCCTAATAGCTAAGGTCTTAGACTCGTATTGTGGCCTAATGGTTAAGGTCTTAACTCTTACTCTGGCCTAATAGCTAAGGTCTTAGACTCGTACTATCGCCTACAGGTTAAGCTCTTAACTCTTACTCTGGCCTAATAGCTAAGGTCTTAACTATTACTCTGGCCTAATAGCTAAGGTCTTAGACTCGTACTCTGGACTAATGGTTAAGGTCTTAACTCTTACTCTGGCCTAATAGCTAAGGTCTTAACTCTTACTCTAGCCTAATAGCTAAGGTCTTAGACTCGTACTATGGCCTGCAGGTTAAGGTCTGAACTCTTACTCTGGCCTAATAGCTAAGGTTTATGACTCGTAATCTGGCCTACTGGTTAAGGTCTTAACTCTTACTCTGGCCTAATAGCTAAGGTCTTAACTCTTACTCTGGCCTAATAGCTAAGGTCTTAGACTCGTACTATGGCCTAATGGCGAAGGTCTTAACTCTTACTCTGGCCTAATAGCTAAGGTCTTAACTCTCACTCTGGCATAATAGCTAAGGTCTTAGACTCGTACTCTGGCCTAATAGCTAAGGTCTTAACTCTTACTCTGGCCTACTGGTTAAGGTCTTAACTCTTACTCTGGCCTAATAGCTAAAGTCTTAGACTCGTACTCTGGCCTAATAGCTAAGGTCTTAGACTCTTATTCTGGCTTAATAGCTAAGGTCTTAGACACGTACTCTGGCCTAATAGCTAAGGTCTTAGACTCATACTCTGGCCTACTGGTTGAGGTCTTAACCCTTACTCTGGCCTAATAGCTAAGGTCTTAGACTCGTACTCTGGCCTAATGGTTAAGGTCTTAACTCGTACTCTGGCCTAATAGCTAAGGTCTTAACTCTTACTCTGGCCTAATAGCTAAGGTCTTAGACTCGTACTATGGCCTTCAGGTTATTGTCTTAACTCTTACTCTGGCCTAATAGCTAAGGTCTTAGACTCGTACTCTGGCCTACTGGTTAAGGTCTTAACTCTTACTCTGGCCTAATAGCTAAGGTCTTAACTCTAACTCTGGCCTAATAGCTAAGGTCTTAGACTCGTACTATGGCCTACAGTTTAAGGTCTTAACTCTTACTCTGGCCTAATAGCTAAGGTCTTAGACTCGTACTCTGGCCTACTGGTTAAGGTCTTAACTCTTACTCTGGCCTAATAGCTAAGGTCTTAGATTTGTACTATGGCCTAATGGTTAAGGTCTTAACTCTTATTCTGGCCTAATAGATAAGGTCTTAACTCTTACTCTGGCTGTGAGAAGTTGGCCTGGCATATGCTGTTCCTAGTTATAGGGACACCTTGCACCAGTCCAATTCGACTCCTATTGATGGTAGGTTTAAGACAACCTCTAAAGAAAGCTATCCTAGTGGTAGCTGTGGAGAGCAGCCTTCAGGCTAAGTCTTGAAGGAGTGTTAAGCTTATTGTTTTACCATAATAACCTCTTGAATAACCAAATGAAAGAGTAGCCCACACAGGTATATATATAAAATATATGTATTTATTCTAGACAGAATCCCACAGTCACTTTATGTGGCTAGTGGCAAAGTTACAATTCAAACAAGCATTTCTAAACACAATAAATAGCACAGAAATCAATGGGCCCCAGGGGGGGACCAAACCATATACTAAAATAGTGGTATAAGAACCACGACAATTCTACAGGCAATGCCTAGGGCATTCAGGATCGCTGGCCCCTTAAGAATCCACCCACAGTTAAGAGGAAGGGGACCCACGGGAGGCGTGTGCAGTGCGAGAAGCTGCTGTCGGGATCGCAATGTTAGCCTATGGAGAATGTCGCGGTTGAATAATTAAGGTTTAAGGACACTTCTAACAACAGTACAAAGTTAAGGCTTGAGACTTAAGGCTTTGGAGAGCCCACCACCACGGAAGTACCGAAGTACCACTGTTACCTGCCCCAGGGAAGCCGGGTGCATAGGTCGATTCTGGTGTCGGGTCGCGGGCTGATTTTCTATGGAAAAGGAGTCCAAACTGCTGCTAGCTGGAAGTGTCGCTGAAGTCGTGAAGATTGAAGTTGAAGAAAAGACAAAGATGAACCTGAAAGCAGAGGGGACAGAGTCTGGGTCACAGCACAGTGACCAGGGAGCTCACAGGAAGAAGCTCGTGGATGTCGGGTGCTTCAGGTGTGGAAGGTACAGCTGGGCTCTGCAGTCACGGGCTCCGGGAGGCTTCAAGGAAGGCCAGCTTCTGGAGGGCGACTGTCCCATGTCGGCTGAGGGTCGCTGCGGTGTTAGTGTCCCGATTGGATCCACTACGCATTGGCAAGCGCAACCCACGCAAGATGAACAAAGCAGCTGCTGGTGCAGACCCACGTGGTCTGAGGGTGCTCTCCTTTGCAGGGAGCGTAGCTCAGGCCTGGAGCAACCAGGGGAACTCTTAGGAAAGAAGATTGTCCTCCGTCAGGGCCCACAAGTCGAGGGACAAGGGACCGTGGAAGGCAGCAAAATGGAGTGCGTAAAAGGGCTCCCACGGGCCACCGGAGCGGGCCAGGGAGCTGAGGGTCGGCACAAATGCTGCTTGAAGGTTGGCTCAAGAATGGGCCAAAGCACAACTTCCCCACTGGTCGGGGTCGTGTGCTGGACAAGAGGTGGCCGGTGTCTCGGGGTATGCGGGGATCTCGACACCCACGTGGTCCAGGGTGCTCAGACTTGCTGGGCACACTCACAGGACGCTGGGATGCACTGGAGACCCACCTCGAGGTTGCTGGAAGGCGTCGAAGGTCGTGAGAGCAACGAAGTTCCAACCGGGTATCTTGTAGTCTTTTAGGTGCCTGCCAAGCAGGGGGATAACTCCTTTATCCCAAGGGAGATTTCTTCAGTCAGCTGGGCAGCAGCTCGTCGAAGGTCAGTTCTGTGAAGTCCTGTACGAATCTAAGGCTCTAGGGCAAAGTTATTCCCATATATCCCCAAGATTAGGGGATGGTCCAAAATAGAGCCTACCAATCAGAGTAGAGGCGGGAAAGGGTGGCTACACCCACTCCCCTTTGTGTGTTTCCCGCCTGGGCGAGGGGCAGGATGCCCCTGAACCGGTTCCAGGCGGTGTATGCAGAATTGGGGCTCTGCAGCTGCCTACGTGCAACTCTGAATGGACTTTTGGTGCACCCACCCTGTTCCAATCCACATTATCCTGTCTGGGGAGGTGCTGGCACCTCCCTGCCACAGGAGCCCTATTGTCCAGCTGGAGAGGCTGGGATTTTCCCCAGCAACAGCCAGCCAGAGTCGTGTAGGTGGCGAACAGTAGCCATTTTGTGGTACACGTGCACTTTTAAATTGGTGTCTAAAATATACCGCTTTTCCCATATCACCCTCCTAGCAAGGGGGAATCGTGCCCCCATGCCCATGGCTGGACTGGGGGTATGATTCCTTCATGTTTGACACCAAACACGATATGGTTCTGTGTAGCCAGTCCCAAGTTACAGCGATGACGCAATAACTTATAATGCGGTAGAGTATATGGTATGGCTACACTACAAACAACCCAGTAACGGTGTTACGATGGTTGCAGAGAGGTCCTACTCATGTAGGGGTCCCCCCTCACACATACCTCAGCACCCAGCCCTGTAGGATTACCAGGGCCTGCCATAGGGGTGACCTATGAGAGTATATGTGTTGTAATGGTATGGGACATAGGTTATCTACATCCCTGTAAGGGGTGCTAGCACCACCTTACCCAGGCTACGGTAGTGGCCTGGTGGTGTCAGTTTGGGTGGCTGTCCCAGGGTGGCACAATAAGTGCTGCAGCCCTGGTAGGCCTACTGGGGGACCCATGCCCTGGGTACCTAGGGTACCATCTACAAGGGACTGGAAGGGCCTGCCCAGCATCCAATTATGTTTGTACCTAGAGTACTCACAACAGTTTTAGGGAGAAAGCAGATAGGCTGGGGTCCTGGATAGCAGGATCCCAGCCAGACTAGTCAAAAACCACTTAAATACCAGGCAAAAAGTTGGGGGCAACCATTAGTCAGATTCCACTCTCCTACACTGGCCTAATAGCTAAGGTCTTAGACTCATACTCTGGCCTAATGGTTAAGATCTTAACTCTTACTCTGGCCTAATAGCTAAGGTCTTAGACTTGTGCTCTGGCCTAATGGTTAAGGTCTTAACTCTTACTCTGGCCTACTGGTTAAGGTCTTAACTCTTACTCTGGCCTAATAGCTAAGGTCTTAGACTCGTACTCTGGCCTAATGGTTAAGGTCTTAACTCTTACTCTGGCCTAATAGCTAAGGTCTTAACTCTTACTCTGGCCTAATAGCTAAGATCTTAGACTCGTACTATGGCCTACAGGTTAAGGTATGAACTCTTACTCTGGCCTAATAGCTAAGGTCTATGACTCGTAATCTGGCCTACTGGTTAAGGTCCTAACTCTTACTCTGGCCTAATAGCTAAGGTCTTAGACTAGTACTATGGCCTACAGGTTAAGGTCTTAACTCTTACTCTGGCCTACTGGTTAAAGTCTTAACTCTTACTCTGGCCTAATAGCTAAGGTATTAGCCTCATACTATGGCCTAATGGTTAAGGTCTTAACTCTTACTCTAGCCTAATAGCTAAGGTCTTAACTTTTACTCTGGCATAATAGCTAAGGTCTTAGACTCGTACTCTGGCGTAATGGTTAAGGTCTTAAATCTTACTCTGGCCTAATAGCTAAGGTCTTAGACTCGTACTATGGCCTACAGGTTAAGGTCTTAACTCTTAGTTTTGCCTAATGGTTAAGGTCTTAACTCTTACTCTGGCCTAATAGCTAAGGTCTTAGACTCGTACTCTGGCCTAGTAGCTAAGGTCTTAGACTCGTACTCTGGCCTAATAGCTAAGGTCTTAGACTCGTACTCTGGCCTACTGGTTAAGGTCGTAACTCTTACTCTGGCCTAATAGCTAAGGTCTTAGACTCGTACTCTGGCCTAATAGCTAAGGTCTTAGACTCGTACTCTGGCCTACTGGTTAAGGTCGTAACTCTTACTCTGGCCTAATAGCTAAGGTCTTAGACTCGTACTCTGGCCTAATGGTTAAGGTCTTAACTCTTACTCTGGCCTAATAGCTAAGGTACTAGACTCGTATTGTGGCCTAATGGTTAAGGTCTTAACTCTTACTCTGGCCTAATAGCTAAGGTCTTAGACTCGTACTATCGCCTACAGGTTAAGCTCTTAACTCTTACTCTGGCCTAATAGCTAAGGTCTTAACTATTACTCTGGCCTAATAGCTAAGGTCTTTGACTCGTACTCTGGACTAATGGTTAAGGTCTTAACTCTTACTCTGGCCTAATAGCTAAGGTCTTAACTCTTACTCTAGCCTAATAGCTAAGGTCTTAGACTCGTACTATGGCCTGCAGGTTAAGGTCTGAACTCTTACTCTGGCCTAATAGCTAAGGTTTATGACTCGTAATCTGGCCTACTGGATAAGGTCTTAACTCTTACTCTGGCCTAATAGCTAAGGTCTTAACTCTTACTCTGGCCTAATAGCTAAGGTCTTAGACTCGTACTATGGCCTAATGGCGAAGGTCTTAACTCTTACTCTGGCCTAATAGCTAAGGTCTTAACTCTCACTCTGGCATAATAGCTAAGGTCTTAGACTCGTACTCTGGCCTAATAGCTAAGGTCTTAACTCTTACTCTGGCCTACTGGTTAAGGTCTTAACTCTTACTCTGGCCTAATAGCTAAAGTCTTAGACTCATACTCTGGCCTAATAGCTAAGGTCTTAGACTCTTATTCTGGCTTAATAGCTAAGGTCTTAGACACGTACTCTGGCCTAATAGCTAAGGTCGTAGACTCGTACTCTGGCCTACTGGTTAAGGTCTTAACTCTTACTCTGGCCTAATAGCTAAGGTCTTAACTCTTACTCTGGCCTAATAGCTAAGGTCTTAGACTCGTACTCTGGCCTAATAGCTAAGGTCTTAGACTCGTACTCTGGCCTACTGGTTAAGGTCGTAACTCTTACTCTGGCCTAATAGCTAAGGTCTTAGACTCGTACTCTGGCCTAATAGCTAAGGTCTTAGACTTGTACTCTGGCCTACTGGTTAAGGTCTTAACTCTTACTCTGGCCTAATAGCTAAGGTCTTAGACTCGGACTCTGGCCTAATGGTTAAGGTCTTAACTCTTACTCTGGCCTAATAGCTAAGGTCTTAGACTCGTATTGTGGCCTAATGGTTAAGGTCTTAACTCTTACTCTGGCCTAATAGCTAAGGTCTTAGACTCGTACTATCGCCTACAGGTTAAGCTCTTAACTCTTACTCTGGCCTAATAGCTAAGGTCTTAACTATTACTCTGGCCTAATAGCTAAGGTCTTAGACTCGTACTCTGGACTAATGGTTAAGGTCTTAACTCCTACTCTGGCCTAATAGCTAAGGTCTTAACTCTTACTCTAGCCTAATAGCTAAGGTCTTAGACTCGTACTATGGCCTGCAGGTTAAGGTCTGAACTCTTACTCTGGCCTAATAGCTAAGGTTTATGACTCGTAATCTGGCCTACTGGTTAAGGTCTTAACTCTTACTCTGGCCTAATAGCTAAGGTCTTAACTCTTACTCTGGCCTAATAGCTAAGGTCTTAGACTCGTACTATGGCCTAATGGCGAAGGTCTTAACTCTTACTCTGGCCTAATAGCTAAGGTCTTAACTCTCACTCTGGCATAATAGCTAAGGTCTTAGACTCGTACTCTGGCCTAATAGCTAAGGTCTTAACTCTTACTCTGGCCTACTGGTTAAGGTCTTAACTCTTACTCTGGCCTAATAGCTAAAGTCTTAGACTCGTACTCTGGCCTAATAGCTAAGGTCTTAGACTCTTATTCTGGCTTAATAGCTAAGGTCTTAGACACGTACTCTGGCCTAATAGCTAAGGTCTTAGACTCATACTCTGGCCTACTGGTTGAGGTCTTAACCCTTACTCTGGCCTAATAGCTAAGGTCTTAGACTCGTACTCTGGCCTAATGGTTGAGGTCTTAACTCGTACTCTGGCCTAATAGCTAAGGTCTTAACTCTTACTCTGGCCTAATAGCTAAGGTCTTAGACTCGTACTATGGCCTACAGGTTATTGTCTTAACTCTTACTCTGGCCTAATAGCTAAGGTCTTAGACTCGTACTCTGGCCTACTGGTTAAGGTCTTAACTCTTACTCTGGCCTAATAGCTAAGGTCTTAACTCTAACTCTGGCCTAATAGCTAAGGTCTTAGACTCGTACTATGGCCTACAGTTTAAGGTCTTAACTCTTACTCTGGCCTAATAGCTAAGGTCTTAGACTCGTACTCTGGCCTACTGGTTAAGGTCTTAACTCTTACTCTGGCCTAATAGCTAAGGTCTTAGATTCGTACTATGGCCTAATGGTTAAGGTCTTAACTCTTATTCTGGCCTAATAGATAAGGTCTTAACTCTTACTCTGGCCTAATAGCTAAGGTCTTAGACTCATACTCTGGCCTAATGGTTAAGATCTTAACTCTTACTCTGGCCTAATAGCTAAGGTCTTAGACTTGTGCTCTGGCCTAATGGTTAAGGTCTTAACTCTTACTCTGGCCTACTGGTTAAGGTCTTAACTCTTACTCTGGCCTAATAGCTAAGGTCTTAGACTCGTACTCTGGCCTAATGGTTAAGGTCTTAACTCTTACTCTGGCCTAATAGCTAAGGTCTTAACTCTTACTCTGGCCTAATAGCTAAGATCTTAGACTCGTACTATGGCCTACAGGTTAAGGTATGAACTCTTACTCTGGCCTAATAGCTAAGGTCTATGACTCGTAATCTGGCCTACTGGTTAAGGTCCTAACTCTTACTCTGGCCTAATAGCTAAGGTCTTAGACTAGTACTATGGCCTACAGGTTAAGGTCTTAACTCTTACTCTGGCCTACTGGTTAAAGTCTTAACTCTTACTCTGGCCTAATAGCTAAGGTATTAGCCTCATACTATGGCCTAATGGTTAAGGTCTTAACTCTTACTCTAGCCTAATAGCTAAGGTCTTAACTTTTACTCTGGCATAATAGCTAAGGTCTTAGACTCGTACTCTGGCGTAATGGTTAAGGTCTTAAATCTTACTCTGGCCTAATAGCTAAGGTCTTAGACTCGTACTATGGCCTACAGGTTAAGGTCTTAACTCTTAGTTTTGCCTAATGGTTAAGGTCTTAACTCTTACTCTGGCCTAATAGCTAAGGTCTTAGACTCGTACTCTGGCCTAGTAGCTAAGGTCTTAGACTCGTACTCTGGCCTAATAGCTAAGGTCTTAGACTCGTACTCTGGCCTACTGGTTAAGGTCGTAACTCTTACTCTGGCCTAATAGCTAAGGTCTTAGACTCGTACTCTGGCCTAATAGCTAAGGTCTTAGACTCGTACTCTGGCCTACTGGTTAAGGTCGTAACTCTTACTCTGGCCTAATAGCTAAGGTCTTAGACTCGTACTCTGGCCTAATGGTTAAGGTCTTAACTCTTACTCTGGCCTAATAGCTAAGGTCTTAGACTCGTATTGTGGCCTAATGGTTAAGGTCTTAACTCTTACTCTGGCCTAATAGCTAAGGTCTTAGACTCGTACTCTGGCCTACTGGTTAAGGTCTTAACTCTTACTCTGGCCTAATAGCTAAGGTCTTAACTCTAACTCTGGCCTAATAGCTAAGGTCTTAGACTCGTACTATGGCCTACAGTTTAAGGTCTTAACTCTTACTCTGGCCTAATAGCTAAGGTCTTAGACTCGTACTCTGGCCTACTGGTTAAGGTCTTAACTCTTACTCTGGCCTAATAGCTAAGGTCTTAGATTCGTACTATGGCCTAATGGTTAAGGTCTTAACTCTGATTCTGGCCTAATAGATAAGGTCATAACTCTTACTCTGGCCTAATAGCTAAGGTCTTAGACTCATACTCTGGCCTAATGGTTAAGATCTTAACTCTTACTCTGGCCTAATAGCTAAGGTCTTAGACGTGTGCTCTGGCCTAATGGTTAAGGTCTTAACTCTTACTCTGGCCTACTGGTTAAGGTCTTAACTCTTACTCTGGCCTAATAGCTAAGGTCTTAGACTCGTACTCTGGCCTAATGGTTAAGGTCTTAACTCTTACTCTGGCCTAATAGCTAAGGTCTTAACTCTTACTCTGGCCTAATAGCTAAGATCTTAGCCTCGTACTATGGCCTACAGGTTAAGGTATGAACTCTTACTCTGGCCTAATAGCTAAGGTCTATGACTCGTAATCTGGCCTACTGGTTAAGGTCCTAACTCTTACTCTGGCCTAATAGCTAAGGTCTTAGACTAGTACTATGGCCTACAGGTTAAGGTCTTAACTCTTACTCTGGCCTACTGGTTAAAGTCTTAACTCTTACTCTGGCCTAATAGCTAAGGTATTAGCCTCATACTATGGCCTAATGGTTAAGGTCTTAACTCTTACTCTAGCCTAATAGCTAAGGTCTTAACTTTTACTCTGGCATAATAGCTAAGGTCTTAGACTCGTACTCTGGCGTAATGGTTAAGGTCTTAAATCTTACTCTGGCCTAATAGCTAAGGTCTTAGACTCGTACTATGGCCTACAGGTTAAGGTCTTAACTCTTAGTTTTGCCTAATGGTTAAGGTCTTAACTCTTACTCTGGCCTAATAGCTAAGGTCTTAGACTCGTACTCTGGCCTAGTAGCTAAGGTCTTAGACTCGTACTCTGGCCTAATAGCTAAGGTCTTAGACTCGTACTCTGGCCTACTGGTTAAGGTCGTAACTCTTACTCTGGCCTAATAGCTAAGGTCTTAGACTCGTACTCTGGCCTAATAGCTAAGGTCTTAGACTCGTACTCTGGCCTACTGGTTAAGGTCGTAACTCTTACTCTGGCCTAATAGCTAAGGTCTTAGACTCGTACTCTGGCCTAATGGTTAAGGTCTTAACTCTTACTCTGGCCTAATAGCTAAGGTCTTAGACTCGTATTGTGGCCTAATGGTTAAGGTCTTAACTCTTACTCTGGCCTAATAGCTAAGGTCTTAGACTCGTACTATCGCCTACAGGTTAAGCTCTTAACTCTTACTCTGGCCTAATAGCTAAGGTCTTAACTATTACTCTGGCCTAATAGCTAAGGTCTTAGACTCGTACTCTGGACTAATGGTTAAGGTCTTAACTCTTACTCTGGCCTAATAGCTAAGGTCTTAACTCTTACTCTAGCCTAATAGCTAAGGTCTTAGACTCGTACTATGGCCTGCAGGTTAAGGTCTAAACTCTTACTCTGGCCTAATAGCTAAGGTTTATGACTCGTAATCTGGCCTACTGGTTAAGGTCTTAACTCTTACTCTGGCCTAATAGCTAAGGTCTTAACTCTTACTCTGGCCTAATAGCTAAGGTCTTAGACTCGTACTATGGCCTAATGGCGAAGGTCTTAACTCTTACTCTGGCCTAATAGCTAAGGTCTTAACTCTCACTCTGGCATAATAGCTAAGGTCTTAGACTCGTACTCTGGCCTAATAGCTAAGGTCTTAACTCTTACTCTGGCCTACTGGTTAAGGTCTTAACTCTTACTCTGGCCTAATAGCTAAAGTCTTAGACTCGTACTCTGGCCTAATAGCTAAGGTCTTAGACTCTTATTCTGGCTTAATAGCTAAGGTCTTAGACACGTACTCTGGCCTAATAGCTAAGGTCTTAGACTCATACTCTGGCCTACTGGTTGAGGTCTTAACCCTTACTCTGGCCTAATAGCTAAGGTCTTAGACTCGTACTCTGGCCTAATGGTTAAGGTCTTAACTCGTACTCTGGCCTAATAGCTAAGGTCTTAACTCTTACTCTGGCCTAATAGCTAAGGTCTTAGACTCGTACTATGGCCTACAGGTTATTGTCTTAACTCTTACTCTGGCCTAATAGCTAAGGTCTTAGACTCGTACTCTGGCCTACTGGTTAAGGTCTTAACTCTTACTCTGTCCTAATAGCTAAGGTCTTAACTCTAACTCTGGCCTAATAGCTAAGGTCTTAGACTCGTACTATGGCCTACAGTTTAAGGTCTTAACTCTTACTCTGGCCTAATAGCTAAGGTCTTAGACTCGTACTCTGGCCTACTGGTTAAGGTCTTAACTCTTACTCTGGCCTAATAGCTAAGGTCTTAGATTCGTACTATGGCCTAATGGTTAAGGTCTTAACTCTTATTCTGGCCTAATAGATAAGGTCTTAACTCTTACTCTGGCCTAATAGCTAAGGTCTTAGACTCATACTCTGGCCTAATGGTTAAGGTCTTAACTCTTACTCTGGCCTAATAGCTAAGGTCTTAGACTTGTGCTCTGGCCTAATGGTTAAGGTCTTAACTCTTACTATGGCCTAATGGTTAAGGTCTTAACTCTTATTCTGGCCTAATAGATAAGGTCTTAACTCTTACTCTGGCCTAATAGCTAAGGTCTTAGACTCATACTCTGGCCTAATAGATAAGGTCTTAACTCTTACTCTGGCCTAATAGCTAAGGTCTTAGACTCATACTCTGGCCTAATGGTTAAGGTCTTAACTCTTACTCTGGCCTAATAGCTAAGGTCTTAGACTTGTGCTCTGGCCTAATGGTTAAGGTCTTAACTCTTACTCTGGCCTACTGGTTAAGGTCTTAACTCTTACTCTGGCCTAATAGCTAAGGTCTTAGACTCGTACTCTGGCCTAATGGTTAAGGTCTTAACTCTTACTCTGGCCTAATAGCTAAGGTCTAAACTCTTACTCTGGCCTAATAGCTAAGATCTTAGACTCGTACTATGGCCTACAGGTTAAGGTATGAACTCTTACTCTGGCCTAATAGCTAAGGTCTATGACTCGTAATCTGGCCTACTGGTTAAGGTCCTAACTCTTACTCTGGCCTAATAGCTAAGGTCTTAGACTAGTACTATGGCCTACAGGTTAAGGTCTTAACTCTTACTCTGGCCTACTGGTTAAAGTCTTAACTCTTACTCTGGCCTAATAGCTAAGGTATTAGCCTCATACTATGGCCTAATGGTTAAGGTCTTAACTCTTACTCCAGCCTAATAGCTAAGGTCTTAACTTTTACTCTGGCATAATAGCTAAGGTCTTAGACTCGTACTCTGGCCTAATGGTTAAGGTCTTAAATCTTACTCTGGCCTAATAGCTAAGGTCTTAGACTCGTACTATGGCCTACAGGTTAAGGTCTTAACTCTTAGTTTTGCCTAATGGTTAAGGTCTTAACTCTTACTCTGGCCTAATAGCTAAGGTCTTAGACTCGTACTCTGGCCTAGTAGCTAAGGTCTTAGACTCGTACTCTGGCCTAATAGCTAAGGTCTTAGACTCGTACTCTGGCCTACTGGTTACGGTCGTAACTCTTACTCTGGCCTAATAGCTAAGGTCTTAGACTCGTACTCTGGCCTAATAGCTAAGGTCTTAGACTCGTACTCTGGCCTACTGGTTAAGGTCGTAACTCTTACTCTGGCCTAATAGCTAAGGTCTTAGACTCGTACTCTGGCCTAATGGTTAAGGTCTTAACTCTTACTCTGGCCTAATAGCTAAGGTCTTAACTCTTACTCTGGCCTAATAGCTAAGGTCTTAGACTCGTACTATGGCCTACAGGTTATTGTCTTAACTCTTACTCTGGCCTAATAGCTAAGGTCTTAGACTCATACTCTGGCCTACTGGTTGAGGTCTTAACTGTTACTCTGGCCTAATAGCTAAGGTCTTAGATTCGTACTCTGGCCTAATGGTTAAGGTCTTAACTCTTACTCTGGCCTAATAGCTAAGGTCTTAGACTCGTACTATCGCCTACAGGTTAAGCTCTTAACTCTTACTCTGGCCTAATAGCTAAGGTCTTAACTCTTACTCTGGCCTAATAGCTAAGGTCTTAGACTCGTACTATGGCCTACAGGTTAAGGTCTTAACTCTTACTCTGGCCTAATAGCTAAGGTTTATGACTTGTAATCTGGCCTACTGGTTAAGGTCTTAACTCTTACTCTGGCCTAATAGCTAAGGTCTTAACTCTTCCTCTGGCCTAATAGCTAAGGTCTTAGACTCGTACTATGGCCTAATGGCTAGGGTCTTAACTCTTACTCTGGCCTAAAAGCTAAGGTCTTAACTCTTACTCTGGCATAATAGCTAAGGTCTTAGACTCGTACTCTGGCCTAATAGCTAAGGTCTTAACTCTTACTCTGGCCTACTGGTTAAGGTCTTAACACTTACTCTGGCCTAATAGCTAACGTCTTAGACTCGTACTCTGGCCTAATAGCTAAGGTCTTAGACTCGTACTCTGGCCTAATGGCTAAGGTCTTAGACTTGTACTCTGGCCTACTGGTTAAGGTCTTAACTCTTACTCTGGCCTAATAGTTAAGGTCTTAACTATTACTCTGGCCTAATAGCTACGGTCTTAGACTCGTACACTGGCATAATGGTTAAGGTCCTAACTCTTACTCTGGCCTAATAGCTAAGGTCTTAACTCTTACTCTGGCCTACTGGTTAAAGTCTTAACTCTTACTCTGGCCTAATAGCTAAGGTCTTAGACTCGTACTCTGGCCTAATGGTTAAGGTCTTAACTCTTACTCTGGCCTAATAGCTAAGGTCTTAAACTCGTACTCTGGCCTACTGGTTAAAGTCTTAACTCTTACTCTGGCCTAATAGCTAAGGTCTTAGACTCATACTCTGGCCTACTGGTTAAGGTCTTAACTCTTACTCTGTCCTAATAGCTAAGGTCTTAGACTCGTACTCTGGCCTAATGGTTAAGGTCTTAACTCTTACTCTGGCCTAATAGCTAAGGTCTTAGACTCGTACTCTGGCCTAATAGTTAAGGTCGTAACTCTTACTCTGGCCTAATAGCTAAGGTCTTAGACTCATACTCTGGCCTACTAATTAAGGTGTTAACTCTTACTCTGGCCTAATAGCTAAGGTCTTAGCTCTTACTCTGGCCTAATACCTAAGGTCTTAGACTAGTACTATGGCCTAATGGTTAAGGTCCTAACTCTTACTCTGGCCTAATAGCTAAGGTCTTAACTTTTACTCTGACCTAATAGCTAAGGTCTTAGACTCGTACTCTGGCCTAATGGTTGAGGTCTTAACTCTTACTCTGGCCTAATAGCTAAGGTCTTAGACTCGTACTATGGCCTACAGGTTAAGGTCTTAACTTTTAGTCTGGCCTAATGGTTAAGGTCTTAACTCTTACTCTGGCCTAATAGCTAAGGTCTTAGACTCGTACTCTGGCCTAATAGCTAAGGTCTTAGACTTGTACTCTGGCCTAATAGCTAAGGTCCTAGACTCGTACTCTGGCCTACTGGTTAAGGTCTTAACTCTTACTCTGGCCTAATAGCTAAGGTCTTAGACTCGTACTCTGGCCTAATGGTTAAGGTCTTAACTCTTACTCTGGCCTAATAGCTAAGGTCTTAGACTCATACTCTGGCCTAATGGTTAAGGTCTTAACTCTTACTCTGGAATAATAGCTAAGGTCTTAGACTCGTACTATCGCCTAAAGGATAAGCTCTTAACTCTTACTCTGGCCTAATAGCTAAGGTCTTAGACTCGTACTCAGGCCTAATGGTTAAGGCCTTAACTCTTACTCTTGCCTAATAGCTAAGGTCTTAACTCTTACTCTGGTCTAATAGCTAAGGTCTTAGAGTCGTACTATGGCCTACAGGTTAAGGTCTTAACTCTTACTCTGGCCTAATAGCTAAGGTCTTAGACTCGTACTCTGGCCTACTGGTTAAGGTCTTAACTCTTACTCTGGCCTAATAGCTGAGGTCTTAACTCTTACTCTGGCCTAATAGCTAAGGTCTTAGACTCGTACTATGGCCTAATGGTTAAGGTCTTAACTCTTACTCTGGCCTAATAGCTAAGGTCTTAACTCTTACTCTGGCCTAATAGCTAAGGTCTTAGACTCGTACTCTGGCCTAATGGTTAAGGTCTTAATTCTTACTCTGGCCTAATAGCTAAGGTCTTAGACTCGTGCTCTGGCCTAATGGTTAAGGTCTTAACTCTTACACTGGCCTACTGGTTAAGGTCTTAACTCTTACTCTGGCCTAATAGCTAAGGTCTTAGACTCGTACTCTGGCCTAATGGTTAAGGTCTTAACTCTTACTCTGGCCTAATAGCTAAGGTCTTAGAATCATACTCTGGCCTGATGGTTAAGGTCTTAACTCTTCCTCTGGCCTAATAGATATGGTCTTAGACTCGTACTCTGGCCTAATGGTTAAGGTCTTAACTCTTACTCCGGCCTAATAGCTAAGGTCTTAACTCTTACTCTGGCCTAATAGCTAAGGTCTTAGACTCGTACTCTGGCCTAATAGCTAAAATCTTACACCCGTACTCTGGCCTAATGGTTAAGGTCTTAACTCTTACTCTGGCCTACAGGTTAAGGTCTTAACTCTTACCATGGCCTACTGGTTAAGGTCTTAACTCTTACTCTGACCTAATAGCTAAGGTCTTAGACTCGTACTCCGGCCTAGTGGTTAAGGTCTTAACTCTTACTCTGGCCTAATAGCTATGGTCTTACACTCGTACTCTGGCCTTATAGCTAAGGTCTTAGACTCGTACTCTGGCTTAATGGTTAAGGTCTTAACTCTTACTCTGGCCTAATGGTTAAGGTCTTAACTCTTACTCTGGCCTAATAGCTAAGGTCTTAGACTCGTACTCTGGCTTAATGGTTAAGGTCTTAACTCTTACTCTGGCCTACTGGTTAAGGTCTTAAGTCTTACTCTGGCCTAATAGCTAAGGTCTTAGACTCGTACTCTGGCCTACTGGTTAAGGTCTTAACTCTTACTCTGGCCTAATAGCTAAGGTCTTAGACTCGTACTCTGGCCTAATGGTTAAGGTCTTAACTCTTACTCTGGCCTAATAGCTAAGGTCTTAGACTCGTACTCTGGCCTAATGGTTAAGGTCTTAACTCTTACTCTGGCCTAATAGCTAAGGTCTTAGACTCGTACTCTGGCCTACTGGTTAAGGTCTTAACTCTTACTCTGGCCTAATAGCTAAGGTCTTAGACTCGTACTCTGGCCTACTAGTTAAGGTCTTAACTCTTACTCTGGCCTAATAGCTAATGTCTTAGACTCGTACTCTGGCCTAATGGTTAAGGTCTTAACTCTTACTCTGGCCTAATAGCTAAGGTCTTAGACTCGTACTCTGGCCTAATGGTTAAGGTCTTAACTCTTACTCTGGCCTAATATCTAAGGTCTTAGACTCGTACTATGGCCTACAGGTTAAGGTCTTAACTCTTAGTCTGGCCTAATGGTTAAGGTCTTAACTCTTACTCTGGCCTAATAGCTAAGGTCTTAGACTCGTACTCTGGCCAAATAGCTAAGGTCTTAGACTCGTACTCTGGCCTAATAGCTAAGGTCTTAGACTCGTTCTCTGGCCTACTGGTTAAGGTTGTAACTTTTACTCTGGCCTAATAGCTAAGGTCTTAGACTCGTACTCTGGCCTAATAGCTATGGTCTTAGACTCGTACTCTGGCCTACTGGTTAAGGTCTTAACTCTTACTCTGGCCTAATAGCTAAGGTCTTAGACTCGTACTCTGGCCTAATGGTTAAGGTCTTAACTCTTACTCTGGCCTAATAGCTAAGGTCTTAGACTCATACTCTGGCCTAATTGTTAAGGTCTTAACTCTTACTCTGGAATAATAGCTAAGGTCTTAGACTTGTACTATCGCCTACAGGTTAAGCTCTTAACTTTTACTCTGGCCTAATAGTTAAGGTCTTAACTATTACTCTGGCCTAATAGCTACGGTCTTAGACTCGTACACTGGCCTAATGGTTAAGGTCCTAACTCTTACTCTGGCCTAATAGCTAAGGTCTTAACTCTTACTCTGGCCTAATAGCTAAGGTCTTAGACTCGTACTCTGGCCTACTGGTTAAGTTCTTAAGTCTTACTCTGGCCTAATAGCTAAGGTCTTAGACTCGTACTATGGCCCAATGGTTAAGGTCTTAACTCTTACTCTGGCCTAATAGCTAAGGTCTTAACTCTTTCTCTGGCCTAATAGCTAAGGTCTTAGACTCGTACTCTGGCCTAATGGTTAAGGTCTTAACTCTTACTCTGGCCTAATAGCTAAGGTCTTAGACTCGTGCTCTGGCCTAATGGTTAAGGTCTTAACTCTTACTCTGGCCTACTGGTTAAGGTCTTAACTCTTACTCTGGCCTAATAGCTAAGGTCTTAGACTCGTACTCTGGCCTAATGGTTAAGGTCTTAACTCTTACTCTGGCCTAATAGCTAAGGTCTTAGAATCGTACTCTGGACTAATGGTTAAGGTCTTAACTCTTACTCTGGCCTAATAGCTAAGGTCTTAACTCTTACTCTGGCCTAATAGCTAAGGTCTTAGACTCGTACTCTGGCCTAATGGTTAAGGTCTTAACTCTTACTCTGGCCTAATAGCTAAGGTCTTAACTCTTACTCTGGCCTAATAGCTAAGGTCTTTGACTCGTACTCTGGCCTAATGGTTAAGGTCTTAACTCTTACTCTGGCCTAATAGCTAAGGTCTTAAACTCGTACTCTGGCCTAATAGCTAAGGTCTTAGACTTTTACTCTGGCCTAATGGTTAAGGTCTTAACTCTTACTCTGGCCTACAGGTTAAGGTCTTAACTCTTACTCTGGCCTACTGGTTAAGGTCTTAACTCTTACTCTGGCCTAATAGCTAAGGTCTTAGACTCGTACTCTGGCCTAACGGTTAAGGTCTTAACTCTTACTCTGGCCTAATAGCTAAGGTCTTAGACTCATACTCTGGCCTAATGGTTAAGGTCTTAACTCTTACTCTGGCCTAATAGCTAAGGTCTTAGACTCGTATTATGGCCTACAGGTTAAGGTCTTAACTCTTAGTCTGGCCTAATGGTTAAGGTCTTAAATCTTACTCTGGCCTAATAGCTAAGGTCTTAGACTCGTACTCTGGCCAAATAGCTAAGGTCTTAGACTCCTACTCTGGCCTACTGGTTAAGGTTGTAACTCTTACTCTGGCCTAATAGCTAAGGTCTTAGACTCATACTCTGGCCTAATAGCTAAGGTCTTAGACTCGTTCTCTGGCCTACTGGTTAAGGTTGTAACTCTTACTCTGGCCTAATAGCTAAGGTCTTAGACTCATACTCTGGCCTAATAGCTAAGGTCTTAGACTCGTACTCTGGCCTACTGGTTAAGGTCTTAACTCTTACTCTGGCCTAATAGCTAAGGTGTTAGACTCGTACTCTGGACTAATGGTTGAGGTCTTAACTCTTACTCTGGCCTAATAGCTAAGGTCTTAGACTCGTACTCTGGCCTAATTGATAAGGTCTTAACTCTTACTCTGGAATAATAGCTAAGGTCTTAGACTCGTACTATCGCCTACAGGTTAAGCTCTTAACTTTTACTCTGGCCTAATAGTTAAGGTCTTAACTATTACTCTGGCCGAATAGCTACGGTCTTAGACTCGTACTCTGGCCTAATGGTTAAGGTCTTAACTCTTACTCTGGCCTAATAGCTAAGGTCTTAACTCTTACTCTGGCCTAACAGCTAAGGTCTTAGACTCGTACTATGGCCTACAGTTTAAGGTCTTAACTCTTACTCTGGCCTAATACCTAAGGTCTTAGACTCGTACTCTGGCCTACTGGTTAAGGTCTTAAGTCTTACTCTGGCCTAATATCTAAGGTCTTAGACTCATACTATGGCCTACAGGTTAAGGTCTTAACTCTTAGTCTGGCCTAATGGTTAAGGTCTTAACTCTTACTCTGGCCTAATAGCTAAGGTCTTAGACTCGTACTCTGGCCAAATAGCTAAGGTCTTAGACTCGTACTCTGGCCTAATAGCTAAGGTCTTAGACTCGTTCTCTGGCCTACTGGTTAAGGTTGTAACTTTTACTCTGGCCTAATAGCTAAGGTCTCGACTTGTTCTCTGGCCTAATAGCTAAGGTCTTAGACTCGTACTCTGGCCTACTGGTTAAGGTCTTAACTCTTACTCTGGCCTATTAGCTAAGGTCTTAGACTCGTACTCTGGCCTAATGGTTAAGGTCTTAACTCTTATTCTGGCCTAATAGATAAGGTCTTAACTCTTACTCTGGCCTAATAGCTAAGGTCTTAGACTCATACTCTGGCCTAATAGATAAGGTCTTAACTCTTACTCTGGCCTAATAGCTAAGGTCTTAGACTCATACTCTGGCCTAATGGTTAAGGTCTTAACTCTTACTCTGGCCTAATAGCTAAGGTCTTAGACTTGTGCTCTGGCCTAATGGTTAAGGTCTTAACTCTTACTCTGGCCTACTGGTTAAGGTCTTAACTCTTACTCTGGCCTAATAGCTAAGGTCTTAGACTCGTACTCTGGCCTAATGGTTAAGGTCTTAACTCTTACTCTGGCCTAATAGCTAAGGTCTAAACTCTTACTCTGGCCTAATAGCTAAGATCTTAGACTCGTACTATGGCCTACAGGTTAAGGTATGAACTCTTACTCTGGCCTAATAGCTAAGGTCTATGACTCGTAATCTGGCCTACTGGTTAAGGTCCTAACTCTTACTCTGGCCTAATAGCTAAGGTCTTAGACTAGTACTATGGCCTACAGGTTAAGGTCTTAACTCTTACTCTGGCCTACTGGTTAAAGTCTTAACTCTTACTCTGGCCTAATAGCTAAGGTATTAGCCTCATACTATGGCCTAATGGTTAAGGTCTTAACTCTTACTCCAGCCTAATAGCTAAGGTCTTAACTTTTACTCTGGCATAATAGCTAAGGTCTTAGACTCGTACTCTGGCCTAATGGTTAAGGTCTTAAATCTTACTCTGGCCTAATAGCTAAGGTCTTAGACTCGTACTATGGCCTACAGGTTAAGGTCTTAACTCTTAGTTTTGCCTAATGGTTAAGGTCTTAACTCTTACTCTGGCCTAATAGCTAAGGTCTTAGACTCGTACTCTGGCCTAGTAGCTAAGGTCTTAGACTCGTACTCTGGCCTAATAGCTAAGGTCTTAGACTCGTACTCTGGCCTACTGGTTACGGTCGTAACTCTTACTCTGGCCTAATAGCTAAGGTCTTAGACTCGTACTCTGGCCTAATAGCTAAGGTCTTAGACTCGTACTCTGGCCTACTGGTTAAGGTCGTAACTCTTACTCTGGCCTAATAGCTAAGGTCTTAGACTCGTACTCTGGCCTAATGGTTAAGGTCTTAACTCTTACTCTGGCCTAATAGCTAAGGTCTTAACTCTTACTCTGGCCTAATAGCTAAGGTCTTAGACTCGTACTATGGCCTACAGGTTATTGTCTTAACTCTTACTCTGGCCTAATAGCTAAGGTCTTAGACTCATACTCTGGCCTACTGGTTGAGGTCTTAACTGTTACTCTGGCCTAATAGCTAAGGTCTTAGATTCGTACTCTGGCCTAATGGTTAAGGTCTTAACTCTTACTCTGGCCTAATAGCTAAGGTCTTAGACTCGTACTATCGCCTACAGGTTAAGCTCTTAACTCTTACTCTGGCCTAATAGCTAAGGTCTTAACTCTTACTCTGGCCTAATAGCTAAGGTCTTAGACTCGTACTATGGCCTACAGGTTAAGGTCTTAACTCTTACTCTGGCCTAATAGCTAAGGTTTATGACTTGTAATCTGGCCTACTGGTTAAGGTCTTAACTCTTACTCTGGCCTAATAGCTAAGGTCTTAACTCTTCCTCTGGCCTAATAGCTAAGGTCTTAGACTCGTACTATGGCCTAATGGCTAGGGTCTTAACTCTTACTCTGGCCTAAAAGCTAAGGTCTTAACTCTTACTCTGGCATAATAGCTAAGGTCTTAGACTCGTACTCTGGCCTAATAGCTAAGGTCTTAACTCTTACTCTGGCCTACTGGTTAAGGTCTTAACACTTACTCTGGCCTAATAGCTAACGTCTTAGACTCGTACTCTGGCCTAATAGCTAAGGTCTTAGACTCGTACTCTGGCCTAATGGCTAAGGTCTTAGACTTGTACTCTGGCCTACTGGTTAAGGTCTTAACTCTTACTCTGGCCTAATAGTTAAGGTCTTAACTATTACTCTGGCCTAATAGCTACGGTCTTAGACTCGTACACTGGCATAATGGTTAAGGTCCTAACTCTTACTCTGGCCTAATAGCTAAGGTCTTAACTCTTACTCTGGCCTACTGGTTAAAGTCTTAACTCTTACTCTGGCCTAATAGCTAAGGTCTTAGACTCGTACTCTGGCCTAATGGTTAAGGTCTTAACTCTTACTCTGGCCTAATAGCTAAGGTCTTAAACTCGTACTCTGGCCTACTGGTTAAAGTCTTAACTCTTACTCTGGCCTAATAGCTAAGGTCTTAGACTCATACTCTGGCCTACTGGTTAAGGTCTTAACTCTTACTCTGTCCTAATAGCTAAGGTCTTAGACTCGTACTCTGGCCTAATGGTTAAGGTCTTAACTCTTACTCTGGCCTAATAGCTAAGGTCTTAGACTCGTACTCTGGCCTAATAGTTAAGGTCGTAACTCTTACTCTGGCCTAATAGCTAAGGTCTTAGACTCATACTCTGGCCTACTAATTAAGGTGTTAACTCTTACTCTGGCCTAATAGCTAAGGTCTTAGCTCTTACTCTGGCCTAATACCTAAGGTCTTAGACTAGTACTATGGCCTAATGGTTAAGGTCCTAACTCTTACTCTGGCCTAATAGCTAAGGTCTTAACTTTTACTCTGACCTAATAGCTAAGGTCTTAGACTCGTACTCTGGCCTAATGGTTGAGGTCTTAACTCTTACTCTGGCCTAATAGCTAAGGTCTTAGACTCGTACTATGGCCTACAGGTTAAGGTCTTAACTTTTAGTCTGGCCTAATGGTTAAGGTCTTAACTCTTACTCTGGCCTAATAGCTAAGGTCTTAGACTCGTACTCTGGCCTAATAGCTAAGGTCTTAGACTTGTACTCTGGCCTAATAGCTAAGGTCCTAGACTCGTACTCTGGCCTACTGGTTAAGGTCTTAACTCTTACTCTGGCCTAATAGCTAAGGTCTTAGACTCGTACTCTGGCCTAATGGTTAAGGTCTTAACTCTTACTCTGGCCTAATAGCTAAGGTCTTAGACTCATACTCTGGCCTAATGGTTAAGGTCTTAACTCTTACTCTGGAATAATAGCTAAGGTCTTAGACTCGTACTATCGCCTAAAGGATAAGCTCTTAACTCTTACTCTGGCCTAATAGCTAAGGTCTTAGACTCGTACTCAGGCCTAATGGTTAAGGCCTTAACTCTTACTCTTGCCTAATAGCTAAGGTCTTAACTCTTACTCTGGTCTAATAGCTAAGGTCTTAGAGTCGTACTATGGCCTACAGGTTAAGGTCTTAACTCTTACTCTGGCCTAATAGCTAAGGTCTTAGACTCGTACTCTGGCCTACTGGTTAAGGTCTTAACTCTTACTCTGGCCTAATAGCTGAGGTCTTAACTCTTACTCTGGCCTAATAGCTAAGGTCTTAGACTCGTACTATGGCCTAATGGTTAAGGTCTTAACTCTTACTCTGGCCTAATAGCTAAGGTCTTAACTCTTACTCTGGCCTAATAGCTAAGGTCTTAGACTCGTACTCTGGCCTAATGGTTAAGGTCTTAATTCTTACTCTGGCCTAATAGCTAAGGTCTTAGACTCGTGCTCTGGCCTAATGGTTAAGGTCTTAACTCTTACACTGGCCTACTGGTTAAGGTCTTAACTCTTACTCTGGCCTAATAGCTAAGGTCTTAGACTCGTACTCTGGCCTAATGGTTAAGGTCTTAACTCTTACTCTGGCCTAATAGCTAAGGTCTTAGAATCATACTCTGGCCTGATGGTTAAGGTCTTAACTCTTCCTCTGGCCTAATAGATATGGTCTTAGACTCGTACTCTGGCCTAATGGTTAAGGTCTTAACTCTTACTCCGGCCTAATAGCTAAGGTCTTAACTCTTACTCTGGCCTAATAGCTAAGGTCTTAGACTCGTACTCTGGCCTAATAGCTAAAATCTTACACCCGTACTCTGGCCTAATGGTTAAGGTCTTAACTCTTACTCTGGCCTACAGGTTAAGGTCTTAACTCTTACCATGGCCTACTGGTTAAGGTCTTAACTCTTACTCTGACCTAATAGCTAAGGTCTTAGACTCGTACTCCGGCCTAGTGGTTAAGGTCTTAACTCTTACTCTGGCCTAATAGCTATGGTCTTACACTCGTACTCTGGCCTTATAGCTAAGGTCTTAGACTCGTACTCTGGCTTAATGGTTAAGGTCTTAACTCTTACTCTGGCCTAATGGTTAAGGTCTTAACTCTTACTCTGGCCTAATAGCTAAGGTCTTAGACTCGTACTCTGGCTTAATGGTTAAGGTCTTAACTCTTACTCTGGCCTACTGGTTAAGGTCTTAAGTCTTACTCTGGCCTAATAGCTAAGGTCTTAGACTCGTACTCTGGCCTACTGGTTAAGGTCTTAACTCTTACTCTGGCCTAATAGCTAAGGTCTTAGACTCGTACTCTGGCCTAATGGTTAAGGTCTTAACTCTTACTCTGGCCTAATAGCTAAGGTCTTAGACTCGTACTCTGGCCTAATGGTTAAGGTCTTAACTCTTACTCTGGCCTAATAGCTAAGGTCTTAGACTCGTACTCTGGCCTACTGGTTAAGGTCTTAACTCTTACTCTGGCCTAATAGCTAAGGTCTTAGACTCGTACTCTGGCCTACTAGTTAAGGTCTTAACTCTTACTCTGGCCTAATAGCTAATGTCTTAGACTCGTACTCTGGCCTAATGGTTAAGGTCTTAACTCTTACTCTGGCCTAATAGCTAAGGTCTTAGACTCGTACTCTGGCCTAATGGTTAAGGTCTTAACTCTTACTCTGGCCTAATATCTAAGGTCTTAGACTCGTACTATGGCCTACAGGTTAAGGTCTTAACTCTTAGTCTGGCCTAATGGTTAAGGTCTTAACTCTTACTCTGGCCTAATAGCTAAGGTCTTAGACTCGTACTCTGGCCAAATAGCTAAGGTCTTAGACTCGTACTCTGGCCTAATAGCTAAGGTCTTAGACTCGTTCTCTGGCCTACTGGTTAAGGTTGTAACTTTTACTCTGGCCTAATAGCTAAGGTCTTAGACTCGTACTCTGGCCTAATAGCTATGGTCTTAGACTCGTACTCTGGCCTACTGGTTAAGGTCTTAACTCTTACTCTGGCCTAATAGCTAAGGTCTTAGACTCGTACTCTGGCCTAATGGTTAAGGTCTTAACTCTTACTCTGGCCTAATAGCTAAGGTCTTAGACTCATACTCTGGCCTAATTGTTAAGGTCTTAACTCTTACTCTGGAATAATAGCTAAGGTCTTAGACTTGTACTATCGCCTACAGGTTAAGCTCTTAACTTTTACTCTTGCCTAATAGTTAAGGTCTTAACTATTACTCTGGCCTAATAGCTACGGTCTTAGACTCGTACACTGGCCTAATGGTTAAGGTCCTAACTCTTACTCTGGCCTAATAGCTAAGGTCTTAACTCTTACTCTGGCCTAATAGCTAAGGTCTTAGACTCGTACTCTGGCCTACTGGTTAAGTTCTTAAGTCTTACTCTGGCCTAATAGCTAAGGTCTTAGACTCGTACTATGGCCCAATGGTTAAGGTCTTAACTCTTACTCTGGCCTAATAGCTAAGGTCTTAACTCTTTCTCTGGCCTAATAGCTAAGGTCTTAGACTCGTACTCTGGCCTAATGGTTAAGGTCTTAACTCTTACTCTGGCCTAATAGCTAAGGTCTTAGACTCGTGCTCTGGCCTAATGGTTAAGGTCTTAACTCTTACTCTGGCCTACTGGTTAAGGTCTTAACTCTTACTCTGGCCTAATAGCTAAGGTCTTAGACTCGTACTCTGGCCTAATGGTTAAGGTCTTAACTCTTACTCTGGCCTAATAGCTAAGGTCTTAGAATCGTACTCTGGACTAATGGTTAAGGTCTTAACTCTTACTCTGGCCTAATAGCTAAGGTCTTAACTCTTACTCTGGCCTAATAGCTAAGGTCTTAGACTCGTACTCTGGCCTAATGGTTAAGGTCTTAACTCTTACTCTGGCCTAATAGCTAAGGTCTTAACTCTTACTCTGGCCTAATAGCTAAGGTCTTTGACTCGTACTCTGGCCTAATGGTTAAGGTCTTAACTCTTACTCTGGCCTAATAGCTAAGGTCTTAAACTCGTACTCTGGCCTAATAGCTAAGGTCTTAGACTTTTACTCTGGCCTAATGGTTAAGGTCTTAACTCTTACTCTGGCCTACAGGTTAAGGTCTTAACTCTTACTCTGGCCTACTGGTTAAGGTCTTAACTCTTACTCTGGCCTAATAGCTAAGGTCTTAGACTCGTACTCTGGCCTAACGGTTAAGGTCTTAACTCTTACTCTGGCCTAATAGCTAAGGTCTTAGACTCATACTCTGGCCTAATGGTTAAGGTCTTAACTCTTACTCTGGCCTAATAGCTAAGGTCTTAGACTCGTATTATGGCCTACAGGTTAAGGTCTTAACTCTTAGTCTGGCCTAATGGTTAAGGTCTTAAATCTTACTCTGGCCTAATAGCTAAGGTCTTAGACTCGTACTCTGGCCAAATAGCTAAGGTCTTAGACTCCTACTCTGGCCTACTGGTTAAGGTTGTAACTCTTACTCTGGCCTAATAGCTAAGGTCTTAGACTCATACTCTGGCCTAATAGCTAAGGTCTTAGACTCGTTCTCTGGCCTACTGGTTAAGGTTGTAACTCTTACTCTGGCCTAATAGCTAAGGTCTTAGACTCATACTCTGGCCTAATAGCTAAGGTCTTAGACTCGTACTCTGGCCTACTGGTTAAGGTCTTAACTCTTACTCTGGCCTAATAGCTAAGGTGTTAGACTCGTACTCTGGACTAATGGTTGAGGTCTTAACTCTTACTCTGGCCTAATAGCTAAGGTCTTAGACTCGTACTCTGGCCTAATTGATAAGGTCTTAACTCTTACTCTGGAATAATAGCTAAGGTCTTAGACTCGTACTATCGCCTACAGGTTAAGCTCTTAACTTTTACTCTGGCCTAATAGTTAAGGTCTTAACTATTACTCTGGCCGAATAGCTACGGTCTTAGACTCGTACTCTGGCCTAATGGTTAAGGTCTTAACTCTTACTCTGGCCTAATAGCTAAGGTCTTAACTCTTACTCTGGCCTAACAGCTAAGGTCTTAGACTCGTACTATGGCCTACAGTTTAAGGTCTTAACTCTTACTCTGGCCTAATACCTAAGGTCTTAGACTCGTACTCTGGCCTACTGGTTAAGGTCTTAAGTCTTACTCTGGCCTAATATCTAAGGTCTTAGACTCATACTATGGCCTACAGGTTAAGGTCTTAACTCTTAGTCTGGCCTAATGGTTAAGGTCTTAACTCTTACTCTGGCCTAATAGCTAAGGTCTTAGACTCGTACTCTGGCCAAATAGCTAAGGTCTTAGACTCGTACTCTGGCCTAATAGCTAAGGTCTTAGACTCGTTCTCTGGCCTACTGGTTAAGGTTGTAACTTTTACTCTGGCCTAATAGCTAAGGTCTCGACTTGTTCTCTGGCCTAATAGCTAAGGTCTTAGACTCGTACTCTGGCCTACTGGTTAAGGTCTTAACTCTTACTCTGGCCTATTAGCTAAGGTCTTAGACTCGTACTCTGGCCTAATGGTTAAGGTCTTAACTCTTACTCTGGCCTAATAGCTAAGGTCTTATACTCATACTCTGGCCTAATTGTTAAGGTCTTAACTCTTACTCTGGAATAATAGCTAAGGTCTTAGACTCGTACTATCGCCTACAGGTTAAGCTCTTAACTTTTACTCTGGCCTAATAGTTAAGGTCTTAACTATTACTCTGGCCTAATAGCTACGGTCTTAGACTCGTTCACTGGCCTAATGGTTAAGGTCTTAACTCTTACTCTGGCATAATAGCTAAGGTCTTAACTCTTACTCTGGCCTAATAGCTAAGGTCTTAGACTCGTACTATGGCCTACAGTTTAAGGTCTTAACTCTTACTCTGGCCTAATAGCTAAGGTCTTAGACTCGTACTCTGGCCTACTGGTTAAGGTCTTAAGTCTTACTCTGGCCTAATAGCTAAGGTCTTAGACTCGTACTATGGCCCAATGGTTAAGGTCTTAACTCTTACTCTGGCCTAATAGCTAAAGTCTTAACTCTTTCTCTGGCCTAATAGCTAAGGTCTTAGACTCGTACTCTGGCCTAATGGTTAAGGTCTTAACTCTTACTCTGGCCTAATAGCTAAGGTCTTAGACTCGTGCTCTGGCCTAATGGTTAAGGTCTTAACTCTTACTCTGGCCTACTGGTTAAGGTCTTATCTCTTACTCTGGCCTAATAGCTAAGGTCTTAGACTCGTACTCTGGCCTAATGGTTAAGGTCTTAACTCTTACTCTGGCCTAATAGCTAAGGTCTTAGAATCGTACTCTGGACTAATAGCTAAGGTCTTAACTCTTACTCTGGCCTAATAGCTAAGGTCTTAGACTTGTGCTCTGGCCTAATGGTTAAGGTCTTAACTCTTATTCTGGCCTAATAGCTAAGGTCTTAACTCTTACTCTGGCCTAATAGCTAAGGTCTTTGACTCGTACTCTGGCCTAATGGTTAAGGTCTTAACTCTTACTCTGGCCTAATAGCTAAGGCCTTAAACTCGTACTCTGGCCTAATAGCTACGGTCTTAGACTCGTACTCTGGCCTAATGGTTAAGGTCTTAACTCTTACTCTGGCCTAATAGCTAAGGTCTTAACTCTTACTCTGGCCTAACAGCTAAGGTCTTAGACTCGTACTATGGCTTACAGTTTAAGGTCTTAACTCTTACTCTGGCCTAATAGCTAAGGTCTTAGACTCGTACTCTGGCCTACTGGTTAAGGTCTTAAGTCTTACTCTGGCCTAATATCTAAGGTCTTAGACTCATACTATGGCCTACAGGTTAAGGTCTTAACTCTTAGTCTGGCCTAATGGTTAAGGTCTTAACTCTTACTCTGGCCTAATAGCTAAGGTCTTAGACTCGTACTCTGGCCAAATAGCTAAGGTCTTAGACTCGTACTCTGGCCTAATAGCTAAGGTCTTAGACTCGTTCTCTGGCCTACTGGTTAAGGTTGTAACTTTTACTCTGGCCTAATAGCTAAGGTCTCGACTTGTACTCTGGCCTAATAGCTAAGGTCTTAGACTCGTACTCTGGCCTACTGGTTAAGGTCTTAACTCTTACTCTGGCCTATTAGCTAAGGTCTTAGACTCGTACTCTGGCCTAATGGTTAAGGTCTTAACTCTTACTCTGGCCTAATAGCTAAGGTCTTATACTCATACTCTGGCCTAATTGTTAAGGTCTTAACTCTTACTCTGGCCTAATAGCTAAGGTCTTAGACTCGTACTCTGGCCAAATAGCTAAGGTCTTAGACTCGTACTCTGGCCTAATAGCTAAGGTCTTAGACTCGTTCTCTGGCCTACTGGTTAAGGTTGTAACTTTTACTCTGGCCTAATAGCTAAGGTCTCGACTTGTTCTCTGGCCTAATAGCTAAGGTCTTAGACTCGTACTCTGGCCTACTGGTTAAGGTCTTAACTCTTACTCTGGCCTATTAGCTAAGGTCTTAGACTCGTACTCTGGCCTAATGGTTAAGGTCTTAACTCTTACTCTGGCCTAATAGCTAAGGTCTTATACTCATACTCTGGCCTAATTGTTAAGGTCTTAACTCTTACTCTGGAATAATAGCTAAGGTCTTAGACTCGTACTATCGCCTACAGGTTAAGCTCTTAACTTTTACTCTGGCCTAATAGTTAAGGTCTTAACTATTACTCTGGCCTAATAGCTACGGTCTTAGACTCGTTCACTGGCCTAATGGTTAAGGTCTTAACTCTTACTCTGGCATAATAGCTAAGGTCTTAACTCTTACTCTGGCCTAATAGCTAAGGTCTTAGACTCGTACTATGGCCTACAGTTTAAGGTCTTAACTCTTACTCTGGCCTAATAGCTAAGGTCTTAGACTCGTACTCTGGCCTACTGGTTAAGGTCTTAAGTCTTACTCTGGCCTAATAGCTAAGGTCTTAGACTCGTACTATGGCCCAATGGTTAAGGTCTTAACTCTTACTCTGGCCTAATAGCTAAAGTCTTAACTCTTTCTCTGGCCTAATAGCTAAGGTCTTAGACTCGTACTCTGGCCTAATGGTTAAGGTCTTAACTCTTACTCTGGCCTAATAGCTAAGGTCTTAGACTCGTGCTCTGGCCTAATGGTTAAGGTCTTAACTCTTACTCTGGCCTACTGGTTAAGGTCTTATCTCTTACTCTGGCCTAATAGCTAAGGTCTTAGACTCGTACTCTGGCCTAATGGTTAAGGTCTTAACTCTTACTCTGGCCTAATAGCTAAGGTCTTAGAATCGTACTCTGGACTAATAGCTAAGGTCTTAACTCTTACTCTGGCCTAATAGCTAAGGTCTTAGACTTGTGCTCTGGCCTAATGGTTAAGGTCTTAACTCTTACTCTGGCCTAATAGCTAAGGTCTTAACTCTTACTCTGGCCTAATAGCTAAGGTCTTTGACTCGTACTCTGGCCTAATGGTTAAGGTCTTAACTCTTACTCTGGCATAATAGCTAAGGCCTTAAACTCGTACTCTGGCCTAATAGCTACGGTCTTAGACTCGTACTCTGGCCTAATGGTTAAGGTCTTAACTCTTACTCTGGCCTAATAGCTAAGGTCTTAACTCTTACTCTGGCCTAACAGCTAAGGTCTTAGACTCGTACTATGGCTTACAGTTTAAGGTCTTAACTCTTACTCTGGCCTAATAGCTAAGGTCTTAGACTCGTACTCTGGCCTACTGGTTAAGGTCTTAAGTCTTACTCTGGCCTAATATCTAAGGTCTTAGACTCATACTATGGCCTACAGGTTAAGGTCTTAACTCTTAGTCTGGCCTAATGGTTAAGGTCTTAACTCTTACTCTGGCCTAATAGCTAAGGTCTTAGACTCGTACTCTGGCCAAATAGCTAAGGTCTTAGACTCGTACTCTGGCCTAATAGCTAAGGTCTTAGACTCGTTCTCTGGCCTACTGGTTAAGGTTGTAACTTTTACTCTGGCCTAATAGCTAAGGTCTCGACTTGTACTCTGGCCTAATAGCTAAGGTCTTAGACTCGTACTCTGGCCTACTGGTTAAGGTCTTAACTCTTACTCTGGCCTATTAGCTAAGGTCTTAGACTCGTACTCTGGCCTAATGGTTAAGGTCTTAACTCTTACTCTGGCCTAATAGCTAAGGTCTTATACTCATACTCTGGCCTAATTGTTAAGGTCTTAACTCTTACTCTGGAATAATAGCTAAGGTCTTAGACTCGTACTATCGCCTACAGGTTAAGCTCTTAACTTTTACTCTGGCCTAATAGTTACGGTCTTAACTATTACTCTGGCCTAATAGCTACGGTCTTAGACTCGTACACTGGCCTAATGGTTAAGGTCTTAACTCTTACTCTGGCATAATAGCTAAGGTCTTAACTCTTACTCTGGCCTAATAGCTAAGGTCTTAGACTCGTACTATGGCCTACTGGTTAAGGTCTTAAGTCTTACTCTGGCCTAATAGCTAAGGTCTTAGACTCGTACTATGGCCCAATGGTTAAGGTCTTAACTCTTACTCTGGCCTAATAGCTAAGGTCTTAACTCTTTCTCTGGCCTAATAGCTAAGGTCTTAGACTCGTACTCTGGCCTAATGGTTAAGGTCTTAACTCTTACTCTGGCCTAATAGCTAAGGTCTTAGACTCGTGCTCTGGCCTAATGGTTAAGGTCTTAACTCTTACTCTGGCCTACTGGTTAAGGTCTTATCTCTTACTCTGGCCTAATAGCTAAGGTCTTAGACTCGTACTCTGGCCTAATGGTTAAGGTCTTAACTCTTACTCTGGCCTAATAGCTAAGGTCTTAGAATCGTACTCTGGACTAATAGCTAAGGTCTTAACTCTTACTCTGGCCTAATAGCTAAGGTCTTAGACTTGTGCTCTGGCCTAATGGTTAAGGTCTTAACTCTTACTCTGGCCTAATAGCTAAGGTCTTAACTCTTACTCTGGCCTAATAGCTAAGGTCTTTGACTCGTACTCTGGCCTAATGGTTAAGGTCTTAACTCTTACTCTGGCCTAATAACTAAGGCCTTAAACTCATACTCTGGCCTAATAGCTAAGGTCTTAGACTCGTACTCTGGCCTAATGGTTAAGGTCTTAACTCTTACTCTGGCCTACAGGTTAAGGTCTTAACTCTTACTCTGGCCTAATAGCTAAGGTCTTAGACTCGTACTCTGGCCTAATGGTTAAGGTCTTAACTCTTACTCTGGCCTAATAGCTAAGGTCTTAGACACATACTCTGGCCTAATGGTTAAGGTCTTAACTCTTACTCTGGCCTAATAGCTAAGGTCTTAGACTCGTACTCTGGCCAAATAGCTAAGGTCTTAGACTCGTACTCTGGCCTAATAGCTAAGGTCTTAGACTCGTTCTCTGGCCTACTGGTTAAGGTCTTAACTCTTACTCTGGCCTAATAGCTAAGGTCTTAGACTCGTACTCTGGCCTAATGGTTAAGGTCTTAACTCTTACTCTGGCCTAATAGTTAAGGTCTTAGACTCGTACTCTGGCCTAATTGATAAGGTCTTAACTCTTACTCTGGAATAATAGCTAAGGTCTTAGACTCGTACTATCGCCTACAGGTTAAGCTCTTAACTTTTACTCTGGCCTAATAGTTCAGGTCCTAACTATTACTCTCGCCTAATAGCTACGGTCTTAGACTCGTACTCTGGCCTAATGGTTAAGGTCTTAACTCTTATTCTGGCCTAATAGCTAAGGTCTTAACTCTTACTCTGGCCTAATAGCTAAGGTCTTAGACTCGTACTATGGCCTACAGTTTAAGGTCTTAACTCTTACTCTGGCCTAATAGCTAAGGTCTTAGACTCGTACTCTGGCCTACTGGTTAAGGTCTTAAGTCTTCCTCTGGCCTAATAGCTAAGGTCTTAGACTCGTACTATGGCCTAATAATTAAGGTCTTAACTCTTACTCTGGCCTAATAGCTAAGGTCTTAACTCTTTCTCTGGCCTAATAGCTAAGGTCTTAGACTCGTACTCTGGCCTAATGGTTAAGGTCTTAACTCTTACTCTGGCCTACTAGCTAAGGTCTTATCTCTTTCTCTGGCCTAATAGCTAAGGTCTTAGACTTGTACTCTGGCCTAATGGTTAAGGTCTTAACTCTTACTCTGGCCTAATAGCTAAGGTCTTAGACTCGTGCTCTGGCCTAATGGTTAAGGTCTTAACTCTTACTCTGGCCTACTGGTTAAGATCTTAACTCTTACTCTGGCCTAATAGCTAAGGTCTTAGACTCGTACTCTGGCCTAATGGTTAAGGTCTTAACTCTTACTCTGGCCTAATAGCTAAGGTCTTAGAATCGTACTCTGGCCTAATGGTTAAGGTCTTAACTCTTACTCTGGCCTAATAGCTAAGGTCTTAACTCTTACTCTGGCCTAATAGCTAAGGTCTTAGACTCATACTATGGCCTACAGGTTAAGGTCTGAACTCTTACTCTGGCCTAATAGCTAAGGTCTATGACTCTTAATCTGGCATACTGGTTAAGGTCCTAACTCTTACTCTGGCCTAATAGCTAAGGTCTTAACTCTTACTCTGGCCTAATAGCTAAGGTCTTAGACTCGTACTATGGCCTAATGGTTAAGGTCTTAACTCTTACTCTGGCCTAATAGCTAAGGTCTTAACTCTTACTCTGGCATAATAGCTAAGGTCTTAGACTCGTACTCTGGACTAATGGTTAAGGTCTTAACTCTTACTCTGGCCTAATAGCTAAGGTCTTAACTCTTACTCTGGCCTACTGGTTAAGGTCTTAACTCTTACTCTAGCCTAATAGCTAAGGTCGTAACTCTTACTCTGGCCTAATAGCTAAGGTCTTAGACTCATACTCTGGCCTAATTGTTAAGGTCTTAACTCTTACTCTGGAATAATAGCTAAGGTCTTAGACTGGTACTATCGCCTACAGGTTAAGCTCTTAACTTTTACTCTGGCCTAATAGTTAAGGTCTTAACTCTTACTCTGGCCTAATAGCTAAGGTCTTAGACACATACTCTGGCCTAATGGTTAAGGTCTTAACTCTTACTCTGGCCTAATAGCTAAAGTCTTAGACTCGTACTCTGGCCTAATAGCTAAGGTCTTAGACTCTTATTCTGGCTTAATAGCTAAGGTCTTAGACACGTACTCTGGCCTAATAGCTAAGGTCTTAGACTCATACTCTGGCCTACTGGTTGAGGTCTTAACCCTTACTCTGGCCTAATAGCTAAGGTCTTAGACTCGTACTCTGGCCTAATGGTTGAGGTCTTAACTCGTACTCTGGCCTAATAGCTAAGGTCTTAACTCTTACTCTGGCCTAATAGCTAAGGTCTTAGACTCGTACTATGGCCTACAGGTTATTGTCTTAACTCTTACTCTGGCCTAATAGCTAAGGTCTTAGACTCGTACTCTGGCCTACTGGTTAAGGTCTTAACTCTTACTCTGGCCTAATAGCTAAGGTCTTAACTCTAACTCTGGCCTAATAGCTAAGGTCTTAGACTCGTACTATGGCCTACAGTTTAAGGTCTTAACTCTTACTCTGGCCTAATAGCTAAGGTCTTAGACTCGTACTCTGGCCTACTGGTTAAGGTCTTAACTCTTACTCTGGCCTAATAGCTAAGGTCTTAGATTCGTACTATGGCCTAATGGTTAAGGTCTTAACTCTTATTCTGGCCTAATAGATAAGGTCTTAACTCTTACTCTGGCCTAATAGCTAAGGTCTTAGACTCATACTCTGGCCTAATGGTTAAGATCTTAACTCTTACTCTGGCCTAATAGCTAAGGTCTTAGACTTGTGCTCTGGCCTAATGGTTAAGGTCTTAACTCTTACTCTGGCCTACTGGTTAAGGTCTTAACTCTTACTCTGGCCTAATAGCTAAGGTCTTAGACTCGTACTCTGGCCTAATGGTTAAGGTCTTAACTCTTACTCTGGCCTAATAGCTAAGGTCTTAACTCTTACTCTGGCCTAATAGCTAAGATCTTAGACTCGTACTATGGCCTACAGGTTAAGGTATGAACTCTTACTCTGGCCTAATAGCTAAGGTCTATGACTCGTAATCTGGCCTACTGGTTAAGGTCCTAACTCTTACTCTGGCCTAATAGCTAAGGTCTTAGACTAGTACTATGGCCTACAGGTTAAGGTCTTAACTCTTACTCTGGCCTACTGGTTAAAGTCTTAACTCTTACTCTGGCCTAATAGCTAAGGTATTAGCCTCATACTATGGCCTAATGGTTAAGGTCTTAACTCTTACTCTAGCCTAATAGCTAAGGTCTTAACTTTTACTCTGGCATAATAACTAAGGTCTTAGACTCGTACTCTGGCGTAATGGTTAAGGTCTTAAATCTTACTCTGGCCTAATAGCTAAGGTCTTAGACTCGTACTATGGCCTACAGGTTAAGGTCTTAACTCTTAGTTTTGCCTAATGGTTAAGGTCTTAACTCTTACTCTGGCCTAATAGCTAAGGTCTTAGACTCGTACTCTGGCCTAGTAGCTAAGGTCTTAGACTCGTACTCTGGCCTAATAGCTAAGGTCTTATACTCGTACTCTGGCCTACTGGTTAAGGTCGTAACTCTTACTCTGGCCTAATAGCTAAGGTCTTAGACTCGTACTCTGGCCTAATAGCTAAGGTCTTAGACTCGTACTCTGGCCTACTGGTTAAGGTCGTAACTCTTACTCTGGCCTAATAGCTAAGGTCTTAGACTCGTACTCTGGCCTAATGGTTAAGGTCTTAACTCTTACTCTGGCCTAATAGCTAAGGTCTTAGACTCGTATTGTGGCCTAATGGTTAAGGTCTTAACTCTTACTCTGGCCTAATAGCTAAGGTCTTAGACTCGTACTCTGGCCTACTGGTTAAGGTCTTAACTCTTACTCTGGCCTAATAGCTAAGGTCTTAACTCTAACTCTGGCCTAATAGCTAAGGTCTTAGACTCGTACTATGGCCTACAGTTTAAGGTCTTAACTCTTACTCTGGCCTAATAGCTAAGGTCTTAGACTCGTACTCTGGCCTACTGGTTAAGGTCTTAACTCTTACTCTGGCCTAATAGCTAAGGTCTTAGATTCGTACTATGGCCTAATGGTTAAGGTCTTAACTCTTATTCTGGCCTAATAGATAAGGTCATAACTCTTACTCTGGCCTAATAGCTAAGGTCTTAGACTCATACTCTGGCCTAATGGTTAAGATCTTAACTCTTACTCTGGCCTAATAGCTAAGGTCTTAGACGTGTGCTCTGGCCTAATGGTTAAGGTCTTAACTCTTACTCTGGCCTACTGGTTAAGGTCTTAACTCTTACTCTGGCCTAATAGCTAAGGTCTTAGACTCGTACTCTGGCCTAATGGTTAAGGTCTTAACTCTTACTCTGGCCTAATAGCTAAGGTCTTAACTCTTACTCTGGCCTAATAGCTAAGATCTTAGACTCGTACTATGGCCTACAGGTTAAGGTATGAACTCTTACTCTGGCCTAATAGCTAAGGTCTATGACTCGTAATCTGGCCTACTGGTTAAGGTCCTAACTCTTACTCTGGCCTAATAGCTAAGGTCTTAGACTAGTACTATGGCCTACAGGTTAAGGTCTTAACTCTTACTCTGGCCTACTGGTTAAAGTCTTAACTCTTACTCTGGCCTAATAGCTAAGGTATTAGCCTCATACTATGGCCTAATGGTTAAGGTCTTAACTCTTACTCTAGCCTAATAGCTAAGGTCTTAACTTTTACTCTGGCATAATAGCTAAGGTCTTAGACTCGTACTCTGGCGTAATGGTTAAGGTCTTAAATCTTACTCTGGCCTAATAGCTAAGGTCTTAGACTCGTACTATGGCCTACAGGTTAAGGTCTTAACTCTTAGTTTTGCCTAATGGTTAAGGTCTTAACTCTTACTCTGGCCTAATAGCTAAGGTCTTAGACTCGTACTCTGGCCTAGTAGCTAAGGTCTTAGACTCGTACTCTGGCCTAATAGCTAAGGTCTTAGACTCGTACGCTGGCCTACTGGTTAAGGTCGTAACTCTTACTCTGGCCTAATAGCTAAGGTCTTAGACTCGTACTCTGGCCTAATAGCTAAGGTCTTAGACTCGTACTCTGGCCTACTGGTTAAGGTCGTAACTCTTACTCTGGCCTAATAGCTAAGGTCTTAGACTCGTACTCTGGCCTAATGGTTAAGGTCTTAACTCTTACTCTGGCCTAATAGCTAAGGTCTTAGACTCGTATTGTGGCCTAATGGTTAAGGTCTTAACTCTTACTCTGGCCTAATAGCTAAGGTCTTAGACTCGTACTATCGCCTACAGGTTAAGCTCTTAACTCTTACTCTGGCCTAATAGCTAAGGTCTTAACTATTACTCTGGCCTAATAGCTAAGGTCTTAGACTCGTACTCTGGACTAATGGTTAAGGTCTTAACTCTTACTCTGGCCTAATAGCTAAGGTCTTAACTCTTACTCTAGCCTAATAGCTAAGGTCTTAGACTCGTACTATGGCCTGCAGGTTAAGGTCTAAACTCTTACTCTGGCCTAATAGCTAAGGTTTATGACTCGTAATCTGGCCTACTGGTTAAGGTCTTAACTCTTACTCTGGCCTAATAGCTAAGGTCTTAACTCTTACTCTGGCCTAATAGCTAAGGTCTTAGACTCGTACTATGGCCTAATGGCGAAGGTCTTAACTCTTACTCTGGCCTAATAGCTAAGGTCTTAACTCTCACTCTGGCATAATAGCTAAGGTCTTAGACTCGTACTCTGGCCTAATAGCTAAGGTCTTAACTCTTACTCTGGCCTACTGGTTAAGGTCTTAACTCTTACTCTGGCCTAATAGCTAAAGTCTTAGACTCGTACTCTGGCCTAATAGCTAAGGTCTTAGACTCTTATTCTGGCTTAATAGCTAAGGTCTTAGACACGTACTCTGGCCTAATAGCTAAGGTCTTAGACTCATACTCTGGCCTACTGGTTGAGGTCTTAACCCTTACTCTGGCCTAATAGCTAAGGTCTTAGACTCGTACTCTGGCCTAATGGTTAAGGTCTTAACTCGTACTCTGGCCTAATAGCTAAGGTCTTAACTCTTACTCTGGCCTAATAGCTAAGGTCTTAGACTCGTACTATGGCCTACAGGTTATTGTCTTAACTCTTACTCTGGCCTAATAGCTAAGGTCTTAGACTCGTACTCTGGCCTACTGGTTAAGGTCTTAACTCTTACTCTGTCCTAATAGCTAAGGTCTTAACTCTAACTCTGGCCTAATAGCTAAGGTCTTAGACTCGTACTATGGCCTACAGTTTAAGGTCTTAACTCTTACTCTGGCCTAATAGCTAAGGTGTTAGACTCGTACTCTGGACTAATGGTTGAGGTCTTAACTCTTACTCTGGCCTAATAGCTAAGGTCTTAGACTCGTACTCTGGCCTAATTGATAAGGTCTTAACTCTTACTCTGGAATAATAGCTAAGGTCTTAGACTCGTACTATCGCCTACAGGTTAAGCTCTTAACTTTTACTCTGGCCTAATAGTTAAGGTCTTAACTATTACTCTGGCCGAATAGCTACGGTCTTAGACTCGTACTCTGGCCTAATGGTTAAGGTCTTAACTCTTACTCTGGCCTAATAGCTAAGGTCTTAACTCTTACTCTGGCCTAACAGCTAAGGTCTTAGACTCGTACTATGGCCTACAGTTTAAGGTCTTAACTCTTACTCTGGCCTAATACCTAAGGTCTTAGACTCGTACTCTGGCCTACTGGTTAAGGTCTTAAGTCTTACTCTGGCCTAATATCTAAGGTCTTAGACTCATACTATGGCCTACAGGTTAAGGTCTTAACTCTTAGTCTGGCCTAATGGTTAAGGTCTTAACTCTTACTCTGGCCTAATAGCTAAGGTCTTAGACTCGTACTCTGGCCAAATAGCTAAGGTCTTAGACTCGTACTCTGGCCTAATAGCTAAGGTCTTAGACTCGTTCTCTGGCCTACTGGTTAAGGTTGTAACTTTTACTCTGGCCTAATAGCTAAGGTCTCGACTTGTTCTCTGGCCTAATAGCTAAGGTCTTAGACTCGTACTCTGGCCTACTGGTTAAGGTCTTAACTCTTACTCTGGCCTATTAGCTAAGGTCTTAGACTCGTACTCTGGCCTAATGGTTAAGGTCTTAACTCTTACTCTGGCCTAATAGCTAAGGTCTTATACTCATACTCTGGCCTAATTGTTAAGGTCTTAACTCTTACTCTGGAATAATAGCTAAGGTCTTAGACTCGTACTATCGCCTACAGGTTAAGCTCTTAACTTTTACTCTGGCCTAATAGTTAAGGTCTTAACTATTACTCTGGCCTAATAGCTACGGTCTTAGACTCGTTCACTGGCCTAATGGTTAAGGTCTTAACTCTTACTCTGGCATAATAGCTAAGGTCTTAACTCTTACTCTGGCCTAATAGCTAAGGTCTTAGACTCGTACTATGGCCTACAGTTTAAGGTCTTAACTCTTACTCTGGCCTAATAGCTAAGGTCTTAGACTCGTACTCTGGCCTACTGGTTAAGGTCTTAAGTCTTACTCTGGCCTAATAGCTAAGGTCTTAGACTCGTACTATGGCCCAATGGTTAAGGTCTTAACTCTTACTCTGGCCTAATAGCTAAAGTCTTAACTCTTTCTCTGGCCTAATAGCTAAGGTCTTAGACTCGTACTCTGGCCTAATGGTTAAGGTCTTAACTCTTACTCTGGCCTAATAGCTAAGGTCTTAGACTCGTGCTCTGGCCTAATGGTTAAGGTCTTAACTCTTACTCTGGCCTACTGGTTAAGGTCTTATCTCTTACTCTGGCCTAATAGCTAAGGTCTTAGACTCGTACTCTGGCCTAATGGTTAAGGTCTTAACTCTTACTCTGGCCTAATAGCTAAGGTCTTAGAATCGTACTCTGGACTAATAGCTAAGGTCTTAACTCTTACTCTGGCCTAATAGCTAAGGTCTTAGACTTGTGCTCTGGCCTAATGGTTAAGGTCTTAACTCTTATTCTGGCCTAATAGCTAAGGTCTTAACTCTTACTCTGGCCTAATAGCTAAGGTCTTTGACTCGTACTCTGGCCTAATGGTTAAGGTCTTAACTCTTACTCTGGCCTAATAGCTAAGGCCTTAAACTCGTACTCTGGCCTAATAGCTACGGTCTTAGACTCGTACTCTGGCCTAATGGTTAAGGTCTTAACTCTTACTCTGGCCTAATAGCTAAGGTCTTAACTCTTACTCTGGCCTAACAGCTAAGGTCTTAGACTCGTACTATGGCTTACAGTTTAAGGTCTTAACTCTTACTCTGGCCTAATAGCTAAGGTCTTAGACTCGTACTCTGGCCTACTGGTTAAGGTCTTAAGTCTTACTCTGGCCTAATATCTAAGGTCTTAGACTCATACTATGGCCTACAGGTTAAGGTCTTAACTCTTAGTCTGGCCTAATGGTTAAGGTCTTAACTCTTACTCTGGCCTAATAGCTAAGGTCTTAGACTCGTACTCTGGCCAAATAGCTAAGGTCTTAGACTCGTACTCTGGCCTAATAGCTAAGGTCTTAGACTCGTTCTCTGGCCTACTGGTTAAGGTTGTAACTTTTACTCTGGCCTAATAGCTAAGGTCTCGACTTGTACTCTGGCCTAATAGCTAAGGTCTTAGACTCGTACTCTGGCCTACTGGTTAAGGTCTTAACTCTTACTCTGGCCTATTAGCTAAGGTCTTAGACTCGTACTCTGGCCTAATGGTTAAGGTCTTAACTCTTACTCTGGCCTAATAGCTAAGGTCTTATACTCATACTCTGGCCTAATTGTTAAGGTCTTAACTCTTACTCTGGCCTAATAGCTAAGGTCTTAGACTCGTACTCTGGCCAAATAGCTAAGGTCTTAGACTCGTACTCTGGCCTAATAGCTAAGGTCTTAGACTCGTTCTCTGGCCTACTGGTTAAGGTTGTAACTTTTACTCTGGCCTAATAGCTAAGGTCTCGACTTGTTCTCTGGCCTAATAGCTAAGGTCTTAGACTCGTACTCTGGCCTACTGGTTAAGGTCTTAACTCTTACTCTGGCCTATTAGCTAAGGTCTTAGACTCGTACTCTGGCCTAATGGTTAAGGTCTTAACTCTTACTCTGGCCTAATAGCTAAGGTCTTATACTCATACTCTGGCCTAATTGTTAAGGTCTTAACTCTTACTCTGGAATAATAGCTAAGGTCTTAGACTCGTACTATCGCCTACAGGTTAAGCTCTTAACTTTTACTCTGGCCTAATAGTTAAGGTCTTAACTATTACTCTGGCCTAATAGCTACGGTCTTAGACTCGTTCACTGGCCTAATGGTTAAGGTCTTAACTCTTACTCTGGCATAATAGCTAAGGTCTTAACTCTTACTCTGGCCTAATAGCTAAGGTCTTAGACTCGTACTATGGCCTACAGTTTAAGGTCTTAACTCTTACTCTGGCCTAATAGCTAAGGTCTTAGACTCGTACTCTGGCCTACTGGTTAAGGTCTTAAGTCTTACTCTGGCCTAATAGCTAAGGTCTTAGACTCGTACTATGGCCCAATGGTTAAGGTCTTAACTCTTACTCTGGCCTAATAGCTAAAGTCTTAACTCTTTCTCTGGCCTAATAGCTAAGGTCTTAGACTCGTACTCTGGCCTAATGGTTAAGGTCTTAACTCTTACTCTGGCCTAATAGCTAAGGTCTTAGACTCGTGCTCTGGCCTAATGGTTAAGGTCTTAACTCTTACTCTGGCCTACTGGTTAAGGTCTTATCTCTTACTCTGGCCTAATAGCTAAGGTCTTAGACTCGTACTCTGGCCTAATGGTTAAGGTCTTAACTCTTACTCTGGCCTAATAGCTAAGGTCTTAGAATCGTACTCTGGACTAATAGCTAAGGTCTTAACTCTTACTCTGGCCTAATAGCTAAGGTCTTAGACTTGTGCTCTGGCCTAATGGTTAAGGTCTTAACTCTTACTCTGGCCTAATAGCTAAGGTCTTAACTCTTACTCTGGCCTAATAGCTAAGGTCTTTGACTCGTACTCTGGCCTAATGGTTAAGGTCTTAACTCTTACTCTGGCCTAATAGCTAAGGCCTTAAACTCGTACTCTGGCCTAATAGCTACGGTCTTAGACTCGTACTCTGGCCTAATGGTTAAGGTCTTAACTCTTACTCTGGCCTAATAGCTAAGGTCTTAACTCTTACTCTGGCCTAACAGCTAAGGTCTTAGACTCGTACTATGGCTTACAGTTTAAGGTCTTAACTCTTACTCTGGCCTAATAGCTAAGGTCTTAGACTCGTACTCTGGCCTACTGGTTAAGGTCTTAAGTCTTACTCTGGCCTAATATCTAAGGTCTTAGACTCATACTATGGCCTACAGGTTAAGGTCTTAACTCTTAGTCTGGCCTAATGGTTAAGGTCTTAACTCTTACTCTGGCCTAATAGCTAAGGTCTTAGACTCGTACTCTGGCCAAATAGCTAAGGTCTTAGACTCGTACTCTGGCCTAATAGCTAAGGTCTTAGACTCGTTCTCTGGCCTACTGGTTAAGGTTGTAACTTTTACTCTGGCCTAATAGCTAAGGTCTCGACTTGTACTCTGGCCTAATAGCTAAGGTCTTAGACTCGTACTCTGGCCTACTGGTTAAGGTCTTAACTCTTACTCTGGCCTATTAGCTAAGGTCTTAGACTCGTACTCTGGCCTAATGGTTAAGGTCTTAACTCTTACTCTGGCCTAATAGCTAAGGTCTTATACTCATACTCTGGCCTAATTGTTAAGGTCTTAACTCTTACTCTGGAATAATAGCTAAGGTCTTAGACTCGTACTATCGCCTACAGGTTAAGCTCTTAACTTTTACTCTGGCCTAATAGTTACGGTCTTAACTATTACTCTGGCCTAATAGCTACGGTCTTAGACTCGTACACTGGCCTAATGGTTAAGGTCTTAACTCTTACTCTGGCATAATAGCTAAGGTCTTAACTCTTACTCTGGCCTAATAGCTAAGGTCTTAGACTCGTACTATGGCCTACTGGTTAAGGTCTTAAGTCTTACTCTGGCCTAATAGCTAAGGTCTTAGACTCGTACTATGGCCCAATGGTTAAGGTCTTAACTCTTACTCTGGCCTAATAGCTAAGGTCTTAACTCTTTCTCTGGCCTAATAGCTAAGGTCTTAGACTCGTACTCTGGCCTAATGGTTAAGGTCTTAACTCTTACTCTGGCCTAATAGCTAAGGTCTTAGACTCGTGCTCTGGCCTAATGGTTAAGGTCTTAACTCTTACTCTGGCCTACTGGTTAAGGTCTTATCTCTTACTCTGGCCTAATAGCTAAGGTCTTAGACTCGTACTCTGGCCTAATGGTTAAGGTCTTAACTCTTACTCTGGCCTAATAGCTAAGGTCTTAGAATCGTACTCTGGACTAATAGCTAAGGTCTTAACTCTTACTCTGGCCTAATAGCTAAGGTCTTAGACTTGTGCTCTGGCCTAATGGTTAAGGTCTTAACTCTTACTCTGGCCTAATAGCTAAGGTCTTAACTCTTACTCTGGCCTAATAGCTAAGGTCTTTGACTCGTACTCTGGCCTAATGGTTAAGGTCTTAACTCTTACTCTGGCCTAATAACTAAGGCCTTAAACTCATACTCTGGCCTAATAGCTAAGGTCTTAGACTCGTACTCTGGCCTAATGGTTAAGGTCTTAACTCTTACTCTGGCCTACAGGTTAAGGTCTTAACTCTTACTCTGGCCTAATAGCTAAGGTCTTAGACTCGTACTCTGGCCTAATGGTTAAGGTCTTAACTCTTACTCTGGCCTAATAGCTAAGGTCTTAGACACATACTCTGGCCTAATGGTTAAGGTCTTAACTCTTACTCTGGCCTAATAGCTAAGGTCTTAGACTCGTACTCTGGCCAAATAGCTAAGGTCTTAGACTCGTACTCTGGCCTAATAGCTAAGGTCTTAGACTCGTTCTCTGGCCTACTGGTTAAGGTCTTAACTCTTACTCTGGCCTAATAGCTAAGGTCTTAGACTCGTACTCTGGCCTAATGGTTAAGGTCTTAACTCTTACTCTGGCCTAATAGTTAAGGTCTTAGACTCGTACTCTGGCCTAATTGATAAGGTCTTAACTCTTACTCTGGAATAATAGCTAAGGTCTTAGACTCGTACTATCGCCTACAGGTTAAGCTCTTAACTTTTACTCTGGCCTAATAGTTCAGGTCCTAACTATTACTCTCGCCTAATAGCTACGGTCTTAGACTCGTACTCTGGCCTAATGGTTAAGGTCTTAACTCTTATTCTGGCCTAATAGCTAAGGTCTTAACTCTTACTCTGGCCTAATAGCTAAGGTCTTAGACTCGTACTATGGCCTACAGTTTAAGGTCTTAACTCTTACTCTGGCCTAATAGCTAAGGTCTTAGACTCGTACTCTGGCCTACTGGTTAAGGTCTTAAGTCTTCCTCTGGCCTAATAGCTAAGGTCTTAGACTCGTACTATGGCCTAATAATTAAGGTCTTAACTCTTACTCTGGCCTAATAGCTAAGGTCTTAACTCTTTCTCTGGCCTAATAGCTAAGGTCTTAGACTCGTACTCTGGCCTAATGGTTAAGGTCTTAACTCTTACTCTGGCCTACTAGCTAAGGTCTTATCTCTTTCTCTGGCCTAATAGCTAAGGTCTTAGACTTGTACTCTGGCCTAATGGTTAAGGTCTTAACTCTTACTCTGGCCTAATAGCTAAGGTCTTAGACTCGTGCTCTGGCCTAATGGTTAAGGTCTTAACTCTTACTCTGGCCTACTGGTTAAGATCTTAACTCTTACTCTGGCCTAATAGCTAAGGTCTTAGACTCGTACTCTGGCCTAATGGTTAAGGTCTTAACTCTTACTCTGGCCTAATAGCTAAGGTCTTAGAATCGTACTCTGGCCTAATGGTTAAGGTCTTAACTCTTACTCTGGCCTAATAGCTAAGGTCTTAACTCTTACTCTGGCCTAATAGCTAAGGTCTTAGACTCATACTATGGCCTACAGGTTAAGGTCTGAACTCTTACTCTGGCCTAATAGCTAAGGTCTATGACTCTTAATCTGGCCTACTGGTTAAGGTCCTAACTCTTACTCTGGCCTAATAGCTAAGGTCTTAACTCTTACTCTGGCCTAATAGCTAAGGTCTTAGACTCGTACTATGGCCTAATGGTTAAGGTCTTAACTCTTACTCTGGCCTAATAGCTAAGGTCTTAACTCTTACTCTGGCATAATAGCTAAGGTCTTAGACTCGTACTCTGGACTAATGGTTAAGGTCTTAACTCTTACTCTGGCCTAATAGCTAAGGTCTTAACTCTTACTCTGGCCTACTGGTTAAGGTCTTAACTCTTACTCTAGCCTAATAGCTAAGGTCGTAACTCTTACTCTGGCCTAATAGCTAAGGTCTTAGACTCATACTCTGGCCTAATTGTTAAGGTCTTAACTCTTACTCTGGAATAATAGCTAAGGTCTTAGACTGGTACTATCGCCTACAGGTTAAGCTCTTAACTTTTACTCTGGCCTAATAGTTAAGGTCTTAACTCTTACTCTGGCCTAATAGCTAAGGTCTTAGACACATACTCTGGCCTAATGGTTAAGGTCTTAACTCTTACTCTGGCCTAATAGCTAAAGTCTTAGACTCGTACTCTGGCCTAATAGCTAAGGTCTTAGACTCTTATTCTGGCTTAATAGCTAAGGTCTTAGACACGTACTCTGGCCTAATAGCTAAGGTCTTAGACTCATACTCTGGCCTACTGGTTGAGGTCTTAACCCTTACTCTGGCCTAATAGCTAAGGTCTTAGACTCGTACTCTGGCCTAATGGTTGAGGTCTTAACTCGTACTCTGGCCTAATAGCTAAGGTCTTAACTCTTACTCTGGCCTAATAGCTAAGGTCTTAGACTCGTACTATGGCCTACAGGTTATTGTCTTAACTCTTACTCTGGCCTAATAGCTAAGGTCTTAGACTCGTACTCTGGCCTACTGGTTAAGGTATTAACTCTTACTCTGGCCTACTGGTTAAGGTCTTAACTCTTACTCTGGCCTAATGGTTAAGGTCTTAGACTCGTACTATGGCCTAATGGTTAAGGTGTTAACTCTTACTCTGGCCTAATAGCTAAGGTCTTAGATTCGTACTATGGCCTAATGGTTAAGGTCTTAACTCTTATTCTGGCCTAATAGATAAGGTCTTAACTCTTACTCTGGCCTAATAGCTAAGGTCTTAGACTCATACTCTGGCCTAATGGTTAAGATCTTAACTCTTACTCTGGCCTAATAGCTAAGGTCTTAGACTTGTGCTCTGGCCTAATGGTTAAGGTCTTAACTCTTACTCTGGCCTACTGGTTAAGGTCTTAACTCTTACTCTGGCCTAATAGCTAAGGTCTTAGACTCGTACTCTGGCCTAATGGTTAAGGTCTTAACTCTTACTCTGGCCTAATAGCTAAGGTCTTAACTCTTACTCTGGCCTAATAGCTAAGATCTTAGACTCGTACTATGGCCTACAGGTTAAGGTATGAACTCTTACTCTGGCCTAATAGCTAAGGTCTATGACTCGTAATCTGGCCTACTGGTTAAGGTCCTAACTCTTACTCTGGCCTAATAGCTAAGGTCTTAGACTAGTACTATGGCCTACAGGTTAAGGTCTTAACTCTTACTCTGGCCTACTGGTTAAAGTCTTAACTCTTACTCTGGCCTAATAGCTAAGGTATTAGCCTCATACTATGGCCTAATGGTTAAGGTCTTAACTCTTACTCTAGCCTAATAGCTAAGGTCTTAACTTTTACTCTGGCATAATAGCTAAGGTCTTAGACTCGTACTCTGGCGTAATGGTTAAGGTCTTAAATCTTACTCTGGCCTAATAGCTAAGGTCTTAGACTCGTACTATGGCCTACAGGTTAAGGTCTTAACTCTTAGTTTTGCCTAATGGTTAAGGTCTTAACTCTTACTCTGGCCTAATAGCTAAGGTCTTAGACTCGTACTCTGGCCTAGTAGCTAAGGTCTTAGACTCGTACTCTGGCCTAATAGCTAAGGTCTTATACTCGTACTCTGGCCTACTGGTTAAGGTCGTAACTCTTACTCTGGCCTAATAGCTAAGGTCTTAGACTCGTACTCTGGCCTAATAGCTAAGGTCTTAGACTCGTACTCTGGCCTACTGGTTAAGGTCGTAACTCTTACTCTGGCCTAATAGCTAAGGTCTTAGACTCGTACTCTGGCCTAATGGTTAAGGTCTTAACTCTTACTCTGGCCTAATAGCTAAGGTCTTAGACTCGTATTGTGGCCTAATGGTTAAGGTCTTAACTCTTACTCTGGCCTAATAGCTAAGGTCTTAGACTCGTACTCTGGCCTACTGGTTAAGGTCTTAACTCTTACTCTGGCCTAATAGCTAAGGTCTTAACTCTAACTCTGGCCTAATAGCTAAGGTCTTAGACTCGTACTATGGCCTACAGTTTAAGGTCTTAACTCTTACTCTGGCCTAATAGCTAAGGTCTTAGACTCGTACTCTGGCCTACTGGTTAAGGTCTTAACTCTTACTCTGGCCTAATAGCTAAGGTCTTAGATTCGTACTATGGCCTAATGGTTAAGGTCTTAACTCTTATTCTGGCCTAATAGATAAGGTCATAACTCTTACTCTGGCCTAATAGCTAAGGTCTTAGACTCATACTCTGGCCTAATGGTTAAGATCTTAACTCTTACTCTGGCCTAATAGCTAAGGTCTTAGACGTGTGCTCTGGCCTAATGGTTAAGGTCTTAACTCTTACTCTGGCCTACTGGTTAAGGTCTTAACTCTTACTCTGGCCTAATAGCTAAGGTCTTAGACTCGTACTCTGGCCTAATGGTTAAGGTCTTAACTCTTACTCTGGCCTAATAGCTAAGGTCTTAACTCTTACTCTGGCCTAATAGCTAAGATCTTAGACTCGTACTATGGCCTACAGGTTAAGGTATGAACTCTTACTCTGGCCTAATAGCTAAGGTCTATGACTCGTAATCTGGCCTACTGGTTAAGGTCCTAACTCTTACTCTGGCCTAATAGCTAAGGTCTTAGACTAGTACTATGGCCTACAGGTTAAGGTCTTAACTCTTACTCTGGCCTACTGGTTAAAGTCTTAACTCTTACTCTGGCCTAATAGCTAAGGTATTAGCCTCATACTATGGCCTAATGGTTAAGGTCTTAACTCTTACTCTAGCCTAATAGCTAAGGTCTTAACTTTTACTCTGGCATAATAGCTAAGGTCTTAGACTCGTACTCTGGCGTAATGGTTAAGGTCTTAAATCTTACTCTGGCCTAATAGCTAAGGTCTTAGACTCGTACTATGGCCTACAGGTTAAGGTCTTAACTCTTAGTTTTGCCTAATGGTTAAGGTCTTAACTCTTACTCTGGCCTAATAGCTAAGGTCTTAGACTCGTACTCTGGCCTAGTAGCTAAGGTCTTAGACTCGTACTCTGGCCTAATAGCTAAGGTCTTAGACTCGTACGCTGGCCTACTGGTTAAGGTCGTAACTCTTACTCTGGCCTAATAGCTAAGGTCTTAGACTCGTACTCTGGCCTAATAGCTAAGGTCTTAGACTCGTACTCTGGCCTACTGGTTAAGGTCGTAACTCTTACTCTGGCCTAATAGCTAAGGTCTTAGACTCGTACTCTGGCCTAATGGTTAAGGTCTTAACTCTTACTCTGGCCTAATAGCTAAGGTCTTAGACTCGTATTGTGGCCTAATGGTTAAGGTCTTAACTCTTACTCTGGCCTAATAGCTAAGGTCTTAGACTCGTACTATCGCCTACAGGTTAAGCTCTTAACTCTTACTCTGGCCTAATAGCTAAGGTCTTAACTATTACTCTGGCCTAATAGCTAAGGTCTTAGACTCGTACTCTGGACTAATGGTTAAGGTCTTAACTCTTACTCTGGCCTAATAGCTAAGGTCTTAACTCTTACTCTAGCCTAATAGCTAAGGTCTTAGACTCGTACTATGGCCTGCAGGTTAAGGTCTAAACTCTTACTCTGGCCTAATAGCTAAGGTTTATGACTCGTAATCTGGCCTACTGGTTAAGGTCTTAACTCTTACTCTGGCCTAATAGCTAAGGTCTTAACTCTTACTCTGGCCTAATAGCTAAGGTCTTAGACTCGTACTATGGCCTAATGGCGAAGGTCTTAACTCTTACTCTGGCCTAATAGCTAAGGTCTTAACTCTCACTCTGGCATAATAGCTAAGGTCTTAGACTCGTACTCTGGCCTAATAGCTAAGGTCTTAACTCTTACTCTGGCCTACTGGTTAAGGTCTTAACTCTTACTCTGGCCTAATAGCTAAAGTCTTAGACTCGTACTCTGGCCTAATAGCTAAGGTCTTAGACTCTTATTCTGGCTTAATAGCTAAGGTCTTAGACACGTACTCTGGCCTAATAGCTAAGGTCTTAGACTCATACTCTGGCCTACTGGTTGAGGTCTTAACCCTTACTCTGGCCTAATAGCTAAGGTCTTAGACTCGTACTCTGGCCTAATGGTTAAGGTCTTAACTCGTACTCTGGCCTAATAGCTAAGGTCTTAACTCTTACTCTGGCCTAATAGCTAAGGTCTTAGACTCGTACTATGGCCTACAGGTTATTGTCTTAACTCTTACTCTGGCCTAATAGCTAAGGTCTTAGACTCGTACTCTGGCCTACTGGTTAAGGTCTTAACTCTTACTCTGTCCTAATAGCTAAGGTCTTAACTCTAACTCTGGCCTAATAGCTAAGGTCTTAGACTCGTACTATGGCCTACAGTTTAAGGTCTTAACTCTTACTCTGGCCTAATAGCTAAGGTCTTAGACTCGTACTCTGGCCTACTGGTTAAGGTCTTAACTCTTACTCTGGCCTAATAGCTAAGGTCTTAGATTCGTACTATGGCCTAATGGTTAAGGTCTTAACTCTTATTCTGGCCTAATAGATAAGGTCTTAACTCTTACTCTGGCCTAATAGCTAAGGTCTTAGACTCATACTCTGGCCTAATGGTTAAGGTCTTAACTCTTACTCTGGCCTAATAGCTAAGGTCTTAGACTTGTGCTCTGGCCTAATGGTTAAGGTCTTAACTCTTACTATGGCCTAATGGTTAAGGTCTTAACTCTTATTCTGGCCTAATAGATAAGGTCTTAACTCTTACTCTGGCCTAATAGCTAAGGTCTTAGACTCATACTCTGGCCTAATAGATAAGGTCTTAACTCTTACTCTGGCCTAATAGCTAAGGTCTTAGACTCATACTCTGGCCTAATGGTTAAGGTCTTAACTCTTACTCTGGCCTAATAGCTAAGGTCTTAGACTTGTGCTCTGGCCTAATGGTTAAGGTCTTAACTCTTACTCTGGCCTACTGGTTAAGGTCTTAACTCTTACTCTGGCCTAATAGCTAAGGTCTTAGACTCGTACTCTGGCCTAATGGTTAAGGTCTTAACTCTTACTCTGGCCTAATAGCTAAGGTCTAAACTCTTACTCTGGCCTAATAGCTAAGATCTTAGACTCGTACTATGGCCTACAGGTTAAGGTATGAACTCTTACTCTGGCCTAATAGCTAAGGTCTATGACTCGTAATCTGGCCTACTGGTTAAGGTCCTAACTCTTACTCTGGCCTAATAGCTAAGGTCTTAGACTAGTACTATGGCCTACAGGTTAAGGTCTTAACTCTTACTCTGGCCTACTGGTTAAAGTCTTAACTCTTACTCTGGCCTAATAGCTAAGGTATTAGCCTCATACTATGGCCTAATGGTTAAGGTCTTAACTCTTACTCCAGCCTAATAGCTAAGGTCTTAACTTTTACTCTGGCATAATAGCTAAGGTCTTAGACTCGTACTCTGGCCTAATGGTTAAGGTCTTAAATCTTACTCTGGCCTAATAGCTAAGGTCTTAGACTCGTACTATGGCCTACAGGTTAAGGTCTTAACTCTTAGTTTTGCCTAATGGTTAAGGTCTTAACTCTTACTCTGGCCTAATAGCTAAGGTCTTAGACTCGTACTCTGGCCTAGTAGCTAAGGTCTTAGACTCGTACTCTGGCCTAATAGCTAAGGTCTTAGACTCGTACTCTGGCCTACTGGTTAAGGTCGTAACTCTTACTCTGGCCTAATAGCTAAGGTCTTAGACTCGTACTCTGGCCTAATAGCTAAGGTCTTAGACTCGTACTCTGGCCTACTGGTTAAGGTCGTAACTCTTACTCTGGCCTAATAGCTAAGGTCTTAGACTCGTACTCTGGCCTAATGGTTAAGGTCTTAACTCTTACTCTGGCCTAATAGCTAAGGTCTTAACTCTTACTCTGGCCTAATAGCTAAGGTCTTAGACTCGTACTATGGCCTACAGGTTATTGTCTTAACTCTTACTCTGGCCTAATAGCTAAGGTCTTAGACTCATACTCTGGCCTACTGGTTGAGGTCTTAACTGTTACTCTGGCCTAATAGCTAAGGTCTTAGATTCGTACTCTGGCCTAATGGTTAAGGTCTTAACTCTTACTCTGGCCTAATAGCTAAGGTCTTAGACTCGTACTATCGCCTACAGGTTAAGCTCTTAACTCTTACTCTGGCCTAATAGCTAAGGTCTTAACTCTTACTCTGGCCTAATAGCTAAGGTCTTAGACTCGTATTATGGCCTACAGGTTAAGGTCTTAACTCTTACTCTGGCCTAATAGCTAAGGTTTATGACTTGTAATCTGGCCTACTGGTTAAGGTCTTAACTCTTACTCTGGCCTAATAGCTAAGGTCTTAACTCTTCCTCTGGCCTAATAGCTAAGGTCTTAGACTCGTACTATGGCCTAATGGCTAGGGTCTTAACTCTTACTCTGGCCTAAAAGCTAAGGTCTTAACTCTTACTCTGGCATAATAGCTAAGGTCTTAGACTCGTACTCTGGCCTAATAGCTAAGGTCTTAACTCTTACTCTGGCCTACTGGTTAAGGTCTTAACACTTACTCTGGCCTAATAGCTAACGTCTTAGACTCGTACTCTGGCCTAATAGCTAAGGTCTTAGACTCGTACTCTGGCCTAATGGCTAAGGTCTTAGACTTGTACTCTGGCCTACTGGTTAAGGTCTTAACTCTTACTCTGGCCTAATAGTTAAGGTCTTAACTATTACTCTGGCCTAATAGCTACGGTCTTAGACTCGTACACTGGCCTAATGGTTAAGGTCCTAACTCTTACTCTGGCCTAATAGCTAAGGTCTTAACTCTTACTCTGGCCTACTGGTTAAAGTCTTAACTCTTACTCTGGCCTAATAGCTAAGGTCTTAGACTCGTACTCTGGCCTAATGGTTAAGGTCTTAACTCTTACTCTGGCCTAATAGCTAAGGTCTTAAACTCGTACTCTGGCCTACTGGTTAAAGTCTTAACTCTTACTCTGGCCTAATAGCTAAGGTCTTAGACTCATACTCTGGCCTACTGGTTAAGGTCTTAACTCTTACTCTGTCCTAATAGCTAAGGTCTTAGACTCGTACTCTGGCCTAATGGTTAAGGTCTTAACTCTTACTCTGGCCTAATAGCTAAGGTCTTAGACTCGTACTCTGGCCTAATAGTTAAGGTCGTAACTCTTACTCTGGCCTAATAGCTAAGGTCTTAGACTCATACTCTGGCCTACTAATTAAGGTGTTAACTCTTACTCTGGCCTAATAGCTAAGGTCTTAGCTCTTACTCTGGCCTAATACCTAAGGTCTTAGACTAGTACTATGGCCTAATGGTTAAGGTCCTAACTCTTACTCTGGCCTAATAGCTAAGGTCTTAACTTTTACTCTGACCTAATAGCTAAGGTCTTAGACTCGTACTCTGGCCTAATGGTTGAGGTCTTAACTCTTACTCTGGCCTAATAGCTAAGGTCTTAGACTCGTACTATGGCCTACAGGTTAAGGTCTTAACTTTTAGTCTGGCCTAATGGTTAAGGTCTTAACTCTTACTCTGGCCTAATAGCTAAGGTCTTAGACTCGTACTCTGGCCTAATAGCTAAGGTCTTAGACTTGTACTCTGGCCTAATAGCTAAGGTCCTAGACTCGTACTCTGGCCTACTGGTTAAGGTCTTAACTCTTACTCTGGCCTAATAGCTAAGGTCTTAGACTCGTACTCTGGCCTAATGGTTAAGGTCTTAACTCTTACTCTGGCCTAATAGCTAAGGTCTTAGACTCATACTCTGGCCTAATGGTTAAGGTCTTAACTCTTACTCTGGAATAATAGCTAAGGTCTTAGACTCGTACTATCGCCTAAAGGATAAGCTCTTAACTCTTACTCTGGCCTAATAGCTAAGGTCTTAGACTCGTACTCTGGCCTAATGGTTAAGGCCTTAACTCTTACTCTTGCCTAATAGCTAAGGTCTTAACTCTTACTCTGGTCTAATAGCTAAGGTCTTAGAGTCGTACTATGGCCTACAGGTTAAGGTCTTAACTCTTACTCTGGCCTAATAGCTAAGGTCTTAGACTCGTACTCTGGCCTACTGGTTAAGGTCTTAACTCTTACTCTGGCCTAATAGCTGAGGTCTTAACTCTTACTCTGGCCTAATAGCTAAGGTCTTAGACTCGTACTATGGCCTAATGGTTAAGGTCTTAACTCTTACTCTGGCCTAATAGCTAAGGTCTTAACTCTTACTCTGGCCTAATAGCTAAGGTCTTAGACTCGTACTCTGGCCTAATGGTTAAGGTCTTAATTCTTACTCTGGCCTAATAGCTAAGGTCTTAGACTCGTGCTCTGGCCTAATGGTTAAGGTCTTAACTCTTACACTGGCCTACTGGTTAAGGTCTTAACTCTTACTCTGGCCTAATAGCTAAGGTCTTAGACTCGTACTCTGGCCTAATGGTTAAGGTCTTAACTCTTACTCTGGCCTAATAGCTAAGGTCTTAGAATCATACTCTGGCCTGATGGTTAAGGTCTTAACTCTTCCTCTGGCCTAATAGATAAGGTCTTAGACTCGTACTCTGGCCTAATGATTAAGGTCTTAACTCTTACTCCGGCCTAATAGCTAAGGTCTTAACTCTTACTCTGGCCTAATAGCTAAGGTCTTAGACTCGTACTCTGGCCTAATAGCTAAAATCTTACACCCGTACTCTGGCCTAATGGTTAAGGTCTTAACTCTTACTCTGGCCTACAGGTTAAGGTCTTAACTCTTACCATGGCCTACTGGTTAAGGTCTTAACTCTTACTCTGACCTAATAGCTAAGGTCTTAGACTCGTACTCCGGCCTAGTGGTTAAGGTCTTAACTCTTACTCTGGCCTAATAGCTATGGTCTTACACTCGTACTCTGGCCTTATAGCTAAGGTCTTAGACTCGTACTCTGGCTTAATGGTTAAGGTCTTAACTCTTACTCTGGCCTAATGGTTAAGGTCTTAACTCTTACTCTGGCCTAATAGCTAAGGTCTTAGACTCGTACTCTGGCTTAATGGTTAAGGTCTTAACTCTTACTCTGGCCTACTGGTTAAGGTCTTAAGTCTTACTCTGGCCTAATAGCTAAGGTCTTAGACTCGTACTCTGGCCTACTGGTTAAGGTCTTAACTCTTACTCTGGCCTAATAGCTAAGGTCTTAGACTCGTACTCTGGCCTAATGGTTAAGGTCTTAACTCTTACTCTGGCCTAATAGCTAAGGTCTTAGACTCGTACTCTGGCCTAATGGTTAAGGTCTTAACTCTTACTCTGGCCTAATAGCTAAGGTCTTAGACTCGTACTCTGGCCTACTGGTTAAGGTCTTAACTCTTACTCTGGCCTAATAGCTAAGGTCTTAGACTCGTACTCTGGCCTACTAGTTAAGGTCTTAACTCTTACTCTGGCCTAATAGCTAATGTCTTAGACTCGTACTCTGGCCTAATGGTTAAGGTCTTAACTCTTACTCTGGCCTAATAGCTAAGGTCTTAGACTCGTACTCTGGCCTAATGGTTAAGGTCTTAACTCTTACTCTGGCCTAATATCTAAGGTCTTAGACTCGTACTATGGCCTACAGGTTAAGGTCTTAACTCTTAGTCTGGCCTAATGGTTAAGGTCTTAACTCTTACTCTGGCCTAATAGCTAAGGTCTTAGACTCGTACTCTGGCCAAATAGCTAAGGTCTTAGACTCGTACTCTGGCCTAATAGCTAAGGTCTTAGACTCGTTCTCTGGCCTACTGGTTAAGGTTGTAACTTTTACTCTGGCCTAATAGCTAAGGTCTTAGACTCGTACTCTGGCCTAATAGCTATGGTCTTAGACTCGTACTCTGGCCTACTGGTTAAGGTCTTAACTCTTACTCTGGCCTAATAGCTAAGGTCTTAGACTCGTACTCTGGCCTAATGGTTAAGGTCTTAACTCTTACTCTGGCCTAATAGCTAAGGTCTTAGACTCATACTCTGGCCTAATTGTTAAGGTCTTAACTCTTACTCTGGAATAATAGCTAAGGTCTTAGACTTGTACTATCGCCTACAGGTTAAGCGCTTAACTTTTACTCTGGCCTAATAGTTAAGGTCTTAACTATTACTCTGGCCTAATAGCTACGGTCTTAGACTCGTACACTGGCCTAATGGTTAAGGTCCTAACTCTTACTCTGGCCTAATAGCTAAGGTCTTAACTCTTACTCTGGCCTAATAGCTAAGGTCTTAGACTCGTACTCTGGCCTACTGGTTAAGTTCTTAAGTCTTACTCTGGCCTAATAGCTAAGGTCTTAGACTCGTACTATGGCCCAATGGTTAAGGTCTTAACTCTTACTCTGGCCTAATAGCTAAGGTCTTAACTCTTTCTCTGGCCTAATAGCTAAGGTCTTAGACTCGTACTCTGGCCTAATGGTTAAGGTCTTAACTCTTACTCTGGCCTAATAGCTAAGGTCTTAGACTCGTGCTCTGGCCTAATGGTTAAGGTCTTAACTCTTACTCTGGCCTACTGGTTAAGGTCTTAACTCTTACTCTGGCCTAATAGCTAAGGTCTTAGACTCGTACTCTGGCCTAATGGTTAAGGTCTTAACTCTTACTCTGGCCTAATAGCTAAGGTCTTAGAATCGTACTCTGGACTAATGGTTAAGGTCTTAACTCTTACTCTGGCCTAATAGCTAAGGTCTTAACTCTTACTCTGGCCTAATAGCTAAGGTCTTAGACTCGTACTCTGGCCTAATGGTTAAGGTCTTAACTCTTACTCTGGCCTAATAGCTAAGGTCTTAACTCTTACTCTGGCCTAATAGCTAAGGTCTTTGACTCGTACTCTGGCCTAATGGTTAAGGTCTTAACTCTTACTCTGGCCTAATAGCTAAGGTCTTAAACTCGTACTCTGGCCTAATAGCTAAGGTCTTAGACTTTTACTCTGGCCTAATGGTTAAGGTCTTAACTCTTACTCTGGCCTACAGGTTAAGGTCTTAACTCTTACTCTGGCCTACTGGTTAAGGTCTTAACTCTTACTCTGGCCTAATAGCTAAGGTCTTAGACTCGTACTCTGGCCTAACGGTTAAGGTCTTAACTCTTACTCTGGCCTAATAGCTAAGGTCTTAGACTCATACTCTGGCCTAATGGTTAAGGTCTTAACTCTTACTCTGGCCTAATAGCTAAGGTCTTAGACTCGTATTATGGCCTACAGGTTAAGGTCTTAACTCTTAGTCTGGCCTAATGGTTAAGGTCTTAAATCTTACTCTGGCCTAATAGCTAAGGTCTTAGACTCGTACTCTGGCCAAATAGCTAAGGTCTTAGACTCCTACTCTGGCCTACTGGTTAAGGTTGTAACTCTTACTCTGGCCTAATAGCTAAGGTCTTAGACTCATACTCTGGCCTAATAGCTAAGGTCTTAGACTCGTTCTCTGGCCTACTGGTTAAGGTTGTAACTCTTACTCTGGCCTAATAGCTAAGGTCTTAGACTCATACTCTGGCCTAATAGCTAAGGTCTTAGACTCGTACTCTGGCCTACTGGTTAAGGTCTTAACTCTTACTCTGGCCTAATAGCTAAGGTGTTAGACTCGTACTCTGGACTAATGGTTGAGGTCTTAACTCTTACTCTGGCCTAATAGCTAAGGTCTTAGACTCGTACTCTGGCCTAATTGATAAGGTCTTAACTCTTACTCTGGAATAATAGCTAAGGTCTTAGACTCGTACTATCGCCTACAGGTTAAGCTCTTAACTTTTACTCTGGCCTAATAGTTAAGGTCTTAACTATTACTCTGGCCGAATAGCTACGGTCTTAGACTCGTACTCTGGCCTAATGGTTAAGGTCTTAACTCTTACTCTGGCCTAATAGCTAAGGTCTTAACTCTTACTCTGGCCTAACAGCTAAGGTCTTAGACTCGTACTATGGCCTACAGTTTAAGGTCTTAACTCTTACTCTGGCCTAATACCTAAGGTCTTAGACTCGTACTCTGGCCTACTGGTTAAGGTCTTAAGTCTTACTCTGGCCTAATATCTAAGGTCTTAGACTCATACTATGGCCTACAGGTTAAGGTCTTAACTCTTAGTCTGGCCTAATGGTTAAGGTCTTAACTCTTACTCTGGCCTAATAGCTAAGGTCTTAGACTCGTACTCTGGCCAAATAGCTAAGGTCTTAGACTCGTACTCTGGCCTAATAGCTAAGGTCTTAGACTCGTTCTCTGGCCTACTGGTTAAGGTTGTAACTTTTACTCTGGCCTAATAGCTAAGGTCTCGACTTGTTCTCTGGCCTAATAGCTAAGGTCTTAGACTCGTACTCTGGCCTACTGGTTAAGGTCTTAACTCTTACTCTGGCCTATTAGCTAAGGTCTTAGACTCGTACTCTGGCCTAATGGTTAAGGTCTTAACTCTTACTCTGGCCTAATAGCTAAGGTCTTATACTCATACTCTGGCCTAATTGTTAAGGTCTTAACTCTTACTCTGGAATAATAGCTAAGGTCTTAGACTCGTACTATCGCCTACAGGTTAAGCTCTTAACTTTTACTCTGGCCTAATAGTTAAGGTCTTAACTATTACTCTGGCCTAATAGCTACGGTCTTAGACTCGTTCACTGGCCTAATGGTTAAGGTCTTAACTCTTACTCTGGCATAATAGCTAAGGTCTTAACTCTTACTCTGGCCTAATAGCTAAGGTCTTAGACTCGTACTATGGCCTACAGTTTAAGGTCTTAACTCTTACTCTGGCCTAATAGCTAAGGTCTTAGACTCGTACTCTGGCCTACTGGTTAAGGTCTTAAGTCTTACTCTGGCCTAATAGCTAAGGTCTTAGACTCGTACTATGGCCCAATGGTTAAGGTCTTAACTCTTACTCTGGCCTAATAGCTAAAGTCTTAACTCTTTCTCTGGCCTAATAGCTAAGGTCTTAGACTCGTACTCTGGCCTAATGGTTAAGGTCTTAACTCTTACTCTGGCCTAATAGCTAAGGTCTTAGACTCGTGCTCTGGCCTAATGGTTAAGGTCTTAACTCTTACTCTGGCCTACTGGTTAAGGTCTTATCTCTTACTCTGGCCTAATAGCTAAGGTCTTAGACTCGTACTCTGGCCTAATGGTTAAGGTCTTAACTCTTACTCTGGCCTAATAGCTAAGGTCTTAGAATCGTACTCTGGACTAATAGCTAAGGTCTTAACTCTTACTCTGGCCTAATAGCTAAGGTCTTAGACTTGTGCTCTGGCCTAATGGTTAAGGTCTTAACTCTTACTCTGGCCTAATAGCTAAGGTCTTAACTCTTACTCTGGCCTAATAGCTAAGGTCTTTGACTCGTACTCTGGCCTAATGGTTAAGGTCTTAACTCTTACTCTGGCCTAATAGCTAAGGCCTTAAACTCGTACTCTGGCCTAATAGCTACGGTCTTAGACTCGTACTCTGGCCTAATGGTTAAGGTCTTAACTCTTACTCTGGCCTAATAGCTAAGGTCTTAACTCTTACTCTGGCCTAACAGCTAAGGTCTTAGACTCGTACTATGGCTTACAGTTTAAGGTCTTAACTCTTACTCTGGCCTAATAGCTAAGGTCTTAGACTCGTACTCTGGCCTACTGGTTAAGGTCTTAAGTCTTGCTCTGGCCTAATATCTAAGGTCTTAGACTCATACTATGGCCTACAGGTTAAGGTCTTAACTCTTAGTCTGGCCTAATGGTTAAGGTCTTAACTCTTACTCTGGCCTAATAGCTAAGGTCTTAGACTCGTACTCTGGCCAAATAGCTAAGGTCTTAGACTCGTACTCTGGCCTAATAGCTAAGGTCTTAGACTCGTTCTCTGGCCTACTGGTTAAGGTTGTAACTTTTACTCTGGCCTAATAGCTAAGGTCTCGACTTGTACTCTGGCTTAATAGCTAAGGTCTTAGACTCGTACTCTGGCCTACTGGTTAAGGTCTTAACTCTTACTCTGGCCTATTAGCTAAGGTCTTAGACTCGTACTCTGGCCTAATGGTTAAGGTCTTAACTCTTACTCTGGCCTAATAGCTAAGGTCTTATACTCATACTCTGGCCTAATTGTTAAGGTCTTAACTCTTACTCTGGAATAATAGCTAAGGTCTTAGACTCGTACTATCGCCTACAGGTTAAGCTCTTAACTTTTACTCTGGCCTAATAGTTACGGTCTTAACTATTACTCTGGCCTAATAGCTACGGTCTTAGACTCGTACACTGGCCTAATGGTTAAGGTCTTAACTCTTACTCTGGCATAATAGCTAAGGTCTTAACTCTTACTCTGGCCTAATAGCTAAGGTCTTAGACTCGTACTATGGCCTACTGGTTAAGGTCTTAAGTCTTACTCTGGCCTAATAGCTAAGGTCTTAGACTCGTACTATGGCCCAATGGTTAAGGTCTTAACTCTTACTCTGGCCTAATAGCTAAGGTCTTAACTCTTTCTCTGGCCTAATAGCTAAGGTCTTAGACTCGTACTCTGGCCTAATGGTTAAGGTCTTAACTCTTACTCTGGCCTAATAGCTAAGGTCTTAGACTCGTGCTCTGGCCTAATGGTTAAGGTCTTAACTCTTACTCTGGCCTACTGGTTAAGGTCTTATCTCTTACTCTGGCCTAATAGCTAAGGTCTTAGACTCGTACTCTGGCCTAATGGTTAAGGTCTTAACTCTTACTCTGGCCTAATAGCTAAGGTCTTAGAATCGTACTCTGGACTAATAGCTAAGGTCTTAACTCTTACTCTGGCCTAATAGCTAAGGTCTTAGACTTGTGCTCTGGCCTAATGGTTAAGGTCTTAACTCTTACTCTGGCCTAATAGCTAAGGTCTTAACTCTTACTCTGGCCTAATAGCTAAGGTCTTTGACTCGTACTCTGGCCTAATGGTTAAGGTCTTAACTCTTACTCTGGCCTAATAACTAAGGCCTTAAACTCATACTCTGGCCTAATAGCTAAGGTCTTAGACTCGTACTCTGGCCTAATGGTTAAGGTCTTAACTCTTACTCTGGCCTACAGGTTAAGGTCTTAACTCTTACTCTGGCCTAATAGCTAAGGTCTTAGACTCGTACTCTGGCCTAATGGTTAAGGTCTTAACTCTTACTCTGGCCTAATAGCTAAGGTCTTAGACACATACTCTGGCCTAATGGTTAAGGTCTTAACTCTTACTCTGGCCTAATAGCTAAGGTCTTAGACTCGTACTCTGGCCAAATAGCTAAGGTCTTAGACTCGTACTCTGGCCTAATAGCTAAGGTCTTAGACTCGTTCTCTGGCCTACTGGTTAAGGTCTTAACTCTTACTCTGGCCTAATAGCTAAGGTCTTAGACTCGTACTCTGGCCTAATGGTTAAGGTCTTAACTCTTACTCTGGCCTAATAGTTAAGGTCTTAGACTCGTACTCTGGCCTAATTGATAAGGTCTTAACTCTTACTCTGGAATAATAGCTAAGGTCTTAGACTCGTACTATCGCCTACAGGTTAAGCTCTTAACTTTTACTCTGGCCTAATAGTTCAGGTCCTAACTATTACTCTCGCCTAATAGCTACGGTCTTAGACTCGTACTCTGGCCTAATGGTTAAGGTCTTAACTCTTATTCTGGCCTAATAGCTAAGGTCTTAACTCTTACTCTGGCCTAATAGCTAAGGTCTTAGACTCGTACTATGGCCTACAGTTTAAGGTCTTAACTCTTACTCTGGCCTAATAGCTAAGGTCTTAGACTCGTACTCTGGCCTACTGGTTAAGGTCTTAAGTCTTCCTCTGGCCTAATAGCTAAGGTCTTAGACTCGTACTATGGCCTAATAATTAAGGTCTTAACTCTTACTCTGGCCTAATAGCTAAGGTCTTAACTCTTTCTCTGGCCTAATAGCTAAGGTCTTAGACTCGTACTCTGGCCTAATGGTTAAGGTCTTAACTCTTACTCTGGCCTACTAGCTAAGGTCTTATCTCTTTCTCTGGCCTAATAGCTAAGGTCTTAGACTTGTACTCTGGCCTAATGGTTAAGGTCTTAACTCTTACTCTGGCCTAATAGCTAAGGTCTTAGACTCGTGCTCTGGCCTAATGGTTAAGGTCTTAACTCTTACTCTGGCCTACTGGTTAAGATCTTAACTCTTACTCTGGCCTAATAGCTAAGGTCTTAGACTCGTACTCTGGCCTAATGGTTAAGGTCTTAACTCTTACTCTGGCCTAATAGCTAAGGTCTTAGAATCGTACTCTGGCCTAATGGTTAAGGTCTTAACTCTTACTCTGGCCTAATAGCTAAGGTCTTAACTCTTACTCTGGCCTAATAGCTAAGGTCTTAGACTCATACTATGGCCTACAGGTTAAGGTCTGAACTCTTACTCTGGCCTAATAGCTAAGGTCTATGACTCTTAATCTGGCCTACTGGTTAAGGTCCTAACTCTTACTCTGGCCTAATAGCTAAGGTCTTAACTCTTACTCTGGCCTAATAGCTAAGGTCTTAGACTCGTACTATGGCCTAATGGTTAAGGTCTTAACTCTTACTCTGGCCTAATAGCTAAGGTCTTAACTCTTACTCTGGCATAATAGCTAAGGTCTTAGACTCGTACTCTGGACTAATGGTTAAGGTCTTAACTCTTACTCTGGCCTAATAGCTAAGGTCTTAACTCATACTCTGGCCTACTGGTTAAGGTCTTAACTCTTACTCTAGCCTAATAGCTAAGGTCGTAACTCTTACTCTGGCCTAATAGCTAAGGTCTTAGACTCATACTCTGGCCTAATTGTTAAGGTCTTAACTCTTACTCTGGAATAATAGCTAAGGTCTTAGACTGGTACTATCGCCTACAGGTTAAGCTCTTAACTTTTACTCTGGCCTAATAGTTAAGGTCTTAACTATTACTCTGGCCTAATAGCTACGGTCTTAGACTCGTACACTGGCCTAATGGTTAAGATCTTAACTCTTACTCTGGCCTAATAGCTAAGGTCTTAACTCTTACTCTGGCCTAATAGCTAAGGTCTTAGACTCGTACTCTGGCCTACTGGTTAAGTTCTTAAGTCTTACTCTGGCCTAATAGCTAAGGTCTTAGACTCGTACTATGGCCCAATGGTTAAGGTCTTAATTCTTACTCTGGCCTAATAGCTAAGGTCTTAACTCTTTCTCTGGCCTAATAGCTAAGGTCTTAGACTCGTACTCTGGCCTAATGGTTAAGGTCTTAACTCTTACTCTGGCCTAATAGCTAATGTCTTAGGCTCGTGCTCTGGCCTAATGGTTAAGGTCTTAACTCTTACTCTGGCCTACTGGTTAAGGTCTTAACTCTTACTCTGGCCTAATAGCTAAGGTCTTAGACTCGTACTCTGGCCTAATGGTTAAGGTCTTAACTCTTACTCTGGCCTAATAGCTAAGGTCTTAGAATCGTACTCTGGACTAGTGGTTAAGGTCTTAACTCTTACTCTGGCCTAATAGCTAAGGTCTTAACTCTTACTCTGGCCTAATAGCTAAGGTCTTAGACTCATACTCTGGCCTAATGGTTAAGGTCTTAACTCTTACTCTGGCCTAATAGCTACGGTCTTAACTCTTACTCTGGCCTAATAGCTAAGGTCTTTGACTCATACTCTGGCCTAATGGTTAAGGTCTTAACTCTTACTCTGGCCTAATAGCTAAGGTCTTAGACTCGTACTCTGGCCTAATTGAGAAGGTCTTAACTCTTACTCTGGAATAATAGCTAAGGTCTTAGACTCGTACTATCGCCTACAGGTTAAGCTCTTAACTTTTACTCTGGCCTAATAGTTAAGGTCTTAACTATTACTCTGGCCTAATAGCTATGGTCTTAGGCTCGTACTCTGGCCTAATGGTTAAGGTCTTAACTCTTACTCTGGCCTAATAGCTAAGGTCTTAACTCTTACTCTGGCCTAATAGCTAAGGTCTTAGACTCGTACTATTGCCTACAGTTTAAGGTCTTAATTCTTACTCTGGCCTAATAGCTAAGGTCTTAGACTCGTACTCTGGCCTACTGGTTAAGGTCTTAAGTCTTACTCTGGCCTAATAGCTAAGGTCTTAGACTCGTACTATGGCCTAATGGTTAAGGTCTTAACTCTTACTCTGGCCTAATAGCTAAGTTCTTAACTCTTTCTCTGGCCTAATAGCTAAGGTCTTAGACTCGTACTCTGGCCTACTGGTTAAGGTCTTAAGTCTTACTCTGGCCTAATAGCTAAGGTCTTAGACTCATACTATGGCCTAATGGTTAAGGTCTTAACTCTTACTCTGGCCTAATAGCTAAGGTCTTAACTCTTACTCTGGCCTAATAGCTAAGGTCTTAGACTCGTACTCTGGCCTAATGGTTAAGGTCTTAACTCTTACTCTGGCCTAATATCTAAGGTCTTAGACTCATACTATGGCCTACAGGTTAAGGTCTTAACTCTTAGTCTGGCCTAATGGTTAAGGTCTTAACTCTTACTCTGGCCTAATAACTAAGGTCTTAGACTCGTACTCTGGCCAAATAGCTAAGGTCTTAGACTCGTACTCTGGCCTAATAGCTAAGGTCTTAGACTCGTTCTCTGGCCTACTGGTTAAGGTTGTAACTTTTACTCTGGCCTAATAGCTAAGGTCTTAGACTCGTTATCTGGCCTACTGGTTAAGGTCTTAACTCTTACTCTGGCCTATTAGCTAAGGTCTTAGACTCGTACTCTGGCCTAATGGTTAAGGTCTTAACTCTTACTTTGGCCTAATAGCTAAGGTCTTATACTCATACTCTGGCCTAATTGTTAAGGTCTTAACTCTTACTCTGGAATAATAGCTAAGGTCTTAGACTCGTACTATCGCCTACAGGTTAAGCTCTTAACTTTTACTCTGGCCTAATAGTTAAGGTCTTAACTATTACTCTGGCCTAATAGCTACGGTCTTAGACTCGTACACTGGCCTAATGGTTAAGGTCTTAACTCTTACTCTGGCATAATAGCTAAGGTCTTAACTCTTACTCTGGCCTAATAGCTAAGGTCTTAGACTCGTACTATGGCCTACAGTTTAAGGTCTTAACTCTTACTCTGGCCTAATAGCTAAGGTCTTAGACTCGTACTCTGGCCTACTGGTTAAGGTCTTAAGTCTTACTCTGGCCTAATAGCTAAGGTCTTAGACTCGTACTATGGCCCAATGGTTAAGGTCTTAACTCTTACTCTGGCCTAATAGCTAAGGTCTTAACTCTTTCTCTGGCCTAATAGCTAAGGTCTTAGACACGTACTCTGGCCTAATGGTTAAGTCTTAACTCTTACTCTGGCCTAATAGCTACGGTCTTAGACTCGTGCTCTGGCCTAATGGTAAGGTCTTAACTCTTACTCTGGCCTACTGGTTAAGGTCTTAACTCTTACTCTGGCCTAATAGCTAAGGTCTTAGACTCGTACTCTGGCCTAATGGTTAAGGTCTTAACTCTTACTCTGGCCTAATAGCTAAGGTCTTAGAATCATACTCTGGACTAATGGTTAAGGTATTAACTCTTACTCTGGCCTAATAGCTAAGGTCTTAACTCTTACTCTGGCCTAATAGCTAAGGTCTTAGACTAGTGCTCTGGCCTAATGGTTAAGGTCTTAACTCTTACTCTGGCCTAATAGCTAAGGTCTTAACTCTTACTCTGGCCTAATAGCTAAGGTCTTTGACTCGTACTCTGGCCTAATTGTTAAGGTCTTAACTCTTACTCTGGCCTAATAGCTAAGGTCTTAAACTCGTACTCTGGCCTAATAGCTAAGGTCTTAGACTCGTACTCTGGCCTAATGGTTAAGGTCTTAACTCTTACTCTGGCCTACAGGTTAAGGTCTTAACTCTTACTCTGGCCTAATAGCTAAGGTCTTAGACTCGTACTCTGGCCTAATGGTTAATGTCTTAACTCTTACTCTGGCCTAATAGCTAAGGTCTTAGAATCATACTCTGGCCTAATGGTTAAGGTCTTAACTCTTACTCTGGCCTAATAGCTAAGGTCTTAGACTCGTACTATGGCCTACAGGTTAAGGTCTTAACTCTTAGTCTGGCCTACTGGTTAAGGTCTTAACTCTTACTCTGGCCTAATAGCTAAGGTCTTAGACTCGTACTCTGGCCAAATAGCTAAGGTCTTAGACTCGTACTCTGGCCTAATAGCTAAGGTCTTAGACTCGTTCTCTGGCCTACTGGTTAGGGTTGTAACTCTTACTCTGGCCTAATAGCTAAGGTCTTAGACTCGTACTCTGGCCTACTGGTTAAGGTCTTAACTCTTACTCTGGCCTAATAGCTAAGGTCTTTGACTCGTACTCTGGCCTAATTGATAAGGTCTTAACTCTTACTCTGGAATAATAGCTAAGGTCTTAGACTCGTACTATCGCCTACAGGTTAAACTCTTAACTTTTACTCTGGCCTAATAGTTCAGGTCCTAACTATTACTCTCGCCTAATAGCTACGGTCTTAGACTCGTACTCTGGCCTAATGGTTAAGGTCTTAACTCTTATTCTGGCCTAATAGCTAAGGTCTTAACTCTTACTCTGGCCTAATAGCTAAGGTCTTAGACTCGTACTATGGCCTACAGTTTAAGGTCTTAACTCTTACTCTGGCCTAATAGCTAAGGTCTTAGACTCATACTCTGGCCTACTGGTTAAGGTCTTAAGTCTTACTCTGGCCTAATAGCTATGGTCTTAGACTCGTACTATGGCCTAATGGTTAAGGTCTTAACTCTTACTCTGGCCTAATAGCTAAGGTCTTAACTCTTTCTCTGGCCTAATAGCTAAGGTCTTAGACTCGTACTCTGGCCTAATGGTTAAGGTCTTAACTCTTACTCTGGCCTAATAGCTAAGGTCTTATCTCTTTCTCTGGCCTAATAGCTAAGGTCTTAGACTCGTACTCTGGCCTAATGGTTAAGGTCTTAACTCTTACTCTGGCCTAATAGCTAAGGTCTTAGACTCGTGCTCTGGCCTAATGGTTAAGGTCTTAACTCTTACTCTAGCCTACTGGTTAAGGTCTTAACTCTTACTCTGGCCTAATAGCTAAGGTCTTAGACTCGTACTCTGGCCTAATGGTTAAGGTCTTAACTCTTACTCTGGCCTAATAGCTAAGGTCTTAGAATCGTACTCTGGCCTAATGGTTAAGGTCTTAACTCTTACTCTGGCCTAATAGCTAAGGTCTTAACTCTTACTCTGGCCTAATAGCTAAGGTCTTAGACTCGTACTATGGCCTACAGTTTAAGGTCTTAACTCTTACTCTGGCCTAATAGCTAAGGTCTTAGACTCGTACTCTGGCCTACTGGTTAAGGTCTTAAGTCTTACTCTGGCCTAATAGCTAAGGTCTTAGACTCGTACTATGGCCCAATGGTTAAGGTCTTAACTCTTACTCTGGCCTAATAGCTAAGGTCTTAACTCTTTCTCTGGCCTAATAGCTAAGGTCTTAACTCTTACTCTGGCCTACTGGTTAAGGTCTTAACTCCTACTCTGGCCTAATAGCTAAGGTCTTAGACTCATACTCTGGCCTAATGGTTAAGGTCTTAACTCTTACTCTGGCCTAATAGCTAAGGTCTTAGAATCGTACTCTGGACTAATGGTTAAGGTCTTAACTCTTACTCTGGCCTAATAGCTAAGGTCTTAACTCTTACTCTGGCCTAATGGCTAAGGTCTTAGACTCATGCTCTGGCCTAATGGTTAAGGTCTTAACTCTTACTCTGGCCTAATAGCTAAGGTCTTAACTCTTACTCTGGCCTAATAGCTAAGGTCTTTGACTCGTACTCTGGCCTAATGGTTAAGGTCTTAACTCTTACTCTGGCCTAATAGCTAAGGTCTTAAACTCGTACTCTGGCCTAATAGCTAAGGTCTTAGACTCGTACTCTGGCCTAATGGTTAAGGTCTTAACTCTTACTCTGGCCTACAGGTTAAGGTCTTAACTCTTACTCTGGCCTAATAGCTAAGGTCTTAGACTCGTACTCTGGCCTAATGGTTAAGGTCTTAACTCTTACTCTGGCCTAATAGCTAAGGTCTTAGACTCATACTCTGGCCTAATGGTTAAGGTCTTAACTCTTACTCTGGCCTAATAGCTAAGGTCTTAGACTCGTACTCTGGCCAAATAGCTAAGGTCTTAGACTCGTACTCTGGCCTAATAGCTAAGGTCTTAGACTCGTTCTCTGGCCTACTGGTTAAGGTTGTAACTCTTACTCTGGCCTAATAGCTAAGGTCTTAGACTCATACTATGGCATAATAGCTAAGGTCTTAGACTCGTACTCTGGCCTACTGGTTAAGGTCTTAACTCTTACTCTGGCCTAATAGCTAAGGTCTTAGACTCGTACTCTGGCCTAACGGTTAAGCTCTTAACTCTTACTCTGGCCTAATAGCTAAGGTCTTAGACTCGTACTCTGGCCTAATTGATAAGGTCTTAACTCTTACTCTGGAATAATAGCTAAGGTCTTAGACTCGTACTATCGCCTACAGGTTAAGCTCTTAACTTTTACTCTGGCCTAATAGTTCAGGTCCTAACTATTACTCTCGCCTAATAGCTACGGTCTTAGACTCGTACTCTGGCCTAATGGTTAAGGTCTTAACTCTTATTCTTGCCTAATAGCTAAGGTCTTAACTCTTACTCTGGCCTAATAGCTAAGGTCTTAGACTCGTACTATGGCCTACAGTTTAAGGTCTTAACTCTTACTCTGGCCTAATAGCTAGGGTCTTAGACTCGTACTCTGGCCTACTGGTTAAGGTCTTAAGTCTTACTCTGGCCTAATAGCTAAGGTCTTAGACTCGTACTATGGCCTAATGGTTAAGGTCTTAACTCTTACTCTGGCCTAATAGCTAAGGTCTTAACTCTTTGTCTGGCCTAATAGCTAAGGTCTTAGACTCGTACTCTGGCCTAATGGTTAAGGTCTTAACTCTTACTCTGGCCTAATAGCTAAGGTCTTATCTCTTTCTCTGGCCTAATAGCTAAGGTCTTAGACTCGTACTCTGGCCTAATGGTTAAGGTCTTAACTCTTACTATGGCCTAATAGCTAAGGTCTTAGACTCGTGCTCTGGCCTAATGGTTAAGGTCTTAACTCTTACTCTGGCCTACTGGTTAAGGTCTTAACTCTTACTCTGGCCTAATAGCTAAGGTCTTAGACTCGTACTCTGGCCTAATGGTTAAGGTCTTAACTCTTACTCTGGCCTAATAGCTAAGGTCTTAGAATCGTACTCTGGCCTAATGGTTAAGGTCTTAACTCTTACACTGGCCTAATAGCTAAGGTCTTAGACTCGTACTCTGGCCTAATGTTTAAGGTCTTAACTCTTACTCTGGCCTACAGGTTAAGGTCTTAACTCTTACTCTAGCCTACTGGTTAAGGTCTTAACTCTTACTCTGGCCTAATAGCTAAGGTCTTAGACTCGTACTCGGGCCTACTGGTTAAGGTCTTATCTCTTACTCTGGCCTAATAGCTAAGGTCTTAACTTTTACTCTGGCCTAATAGCTAAGATCTTAGACTCGTACTCTGGCCTAATGGTTAAGGTCTTAACTCTTACTCTGGCCTAATAGCTAAGGTCTTAACTGTTACTCTGGCCTAATAGCTAAGGTCTTTGACTCGTACTCTGGCCTAATGGTTAAGGTCTTAACTCTTACTCTGGCCTAATAGCTAAGGTCTTAAACTCGTACTCTGGCCTAATAGCTAAGGTCTTAGACTCGTACTCTGGCCTAATGGTTAAGGTCTTAACTCTTACTCTGGCCTACAGGTTAAGGTCTTAACTCTTACTCTGGCCTACTGGTTAAGGTCTTAACTCTTACTCTGGCCTAATAGCTAAGGTCTTAGACTCGTACTCTGGCCTAATGGTTAAGGTCTTAACCCTTACTCTGGCCTAATAGCTAAGGTCTTAGACTCATACTCTGGCCTTATGGTTAATGTCTTAACTCTATCTCTGGCCTAATAGCTAAGGTCTTAGACTCGTACTATGGCCTACAGGTTAAGGTCTTAACTCTTAGTCTGGCCTAATGGTTAAGGTCTTAACTCTTACTCTGGCCTAATAGCTAAGGTCTTAGACTCGTACTCTGGCCAAATAGCTAAGGTCTTAGACTCGTACTCTGGCCTAATAGCTAAGGTCTTAGACTCGTTCTCTGGCCTACTGGTTAAGGTTGTAACTCTTACTCTGGCCTAATAGCTAAGGTCTTAGACTCGTACTCTGGCCTAATAGCTAAGGTCTTAGACTCGTACTCTGGCCTACTGGTTAAGGTCTTAACTCTTACTCTGGCCTAATAGCTAAGGTCTTAGACTCGTACTCTGGCCTAATGGTTAAGGTCTTAACTCTTACTCTGGCCTAATAGCTAAGGTCTTAGACTCGTACTCTGGCCTAATTGTTAAGGTCTTAACTCTTACTCTGGCCTAATAGCTAAGGTCTTAGACTCATGCTCTGGCCTAATGGTTAAGGTCTTAACTCTTACTCTGGCCTACTGTTTAAGGTCTTAACTCTTACTCTGGCCTAATAGCTAAGGTCTTAGACTCGTACTCTGGCCTAATGGATAAGGTCTTAACTCTTACTCTGGCCTAATAGCTAAGGTCTTAGACTCGTGCTCTGGCCTAATGGTTAAGGTCTTAACTCTTACTCTGGCCTACTGTTTAAGGTCTTAACTCTTACTCTGGCCTAATAGCTAAGGTCTTAGACTCGTACTCTGGCCTAATGGATAAGGTCTTAACTCTTACTCTGGAATATTAGCTAAGGTCTTAGACTCGTACTATCGCCTACAGTTTAAGCTCTTAACTCTTACTGTCATAACTCTTACTCTGGCCTCATAGCTACTGTCTTAACTCTTACTCTGGCCTCATAGCTACTGTCTTAACTCTTACTCTGACCTAATAGCTACTGTCTAAACTCTTACTCTGGCCTCATAGCTACTGTCTTAACTCTTACTCTGGCCTAATGGTTAAGGTCTTGGACTCTTACTCTGGCCTCATAGCTACTGTCTTAACTCTTACTTGCTATGGCCTACAGGTTAAGGTCTTAACTCTTAGTCTGGCCTAATGGTTAAGGTCTTAACTCTTACTCTGGCCTAATAGCTAAGGTCTTAGACTCGTACTCTGGCCAAATAGCTAAGGTCTTAGACTCGTACTCTGGCCTAATAGCTAAGGTCTTAGACGCGTTCTCTGGCCTACTGGTTAAGGTTGTAACTCTTACTCTGGCCTAATAGCTAAGGTCTTAGACTCGTACTCTGGCCTAATAGCTAAGGTCTTAGACTCGTACTCTGGCCTACTGGTTAAGGTCTTAACTCTTACTCTGGCCTAATAGCTAAGATCTTAGACTCGTACTCTGGCCTAATGGTTAAGGTCTTAACTCTTACTCTGGCCTAATAGCTAAGGTCTTAGACTCGTACTCTGGCCTACTGGTTAAGGTCTTAAGTCTTACTCTGGCCTAATAGCTAAGGTCTTAGACTAGTACTATGGCCTAATGGTTAAGGTCTTAACTCTTACTCTGGCCTAATAGCTAAGGTCTTAACTCTTTCCCTGGCCTAATAGCTAAGGTCTTAGACTCGTACTCTGGCCTAATGGTTAAGGTCTTAAATCTTACTCTGGCCTAATAGCTAAGGTTTTAGACTTGTGCTCTGGCCTAATGGTTAAGGTCTTAACTCTTACTCTGGCCTACTGTTTAAGGTCTTAACTCTTACTCTGGCATAATAGCTAAGGTCTTAGACTCGTACTCTGGCCTAATGGTTAAGGTCTTAACTCTTACTCTGGCCTAATAGCTAAGGTCTTAGAATCGTACTCTGACCTAATGGTTAAGGTCTTAACTCTTACTCTGGCCTAATAGCTAAGGTCTTAACTCTTACTCTGGCCTAATAGCTAAGGTCTTTGACTCGTACTCTGGCCTAATGGTTAAGGTCTTAACTCTTACTCTGGCCTAATAGCTAAGGTCTTAGACTCGTACTCTGGCCTAATAGCTAAGGTCTTAGACTTGTACTCTGGCCTAATGGTTAAGGTCTTAACTCTTACTATGGCCTACAGGTTAAGGTCTTAACTCTTACTCTGGCCTACTGGTTAAGGTCTTAACTCTTACTCTGACCAAATAGCTAAGGTCTTAGACTCGTACTCCGGCCTACTGGTTAAGGTCTTAACTCTTACTCTGGCCTAATAGCTAAGGTCTTAACTCTTACTCTGGCCTAATAGCTAAGGTCTTAGACTCATACTATGGCCTACAGGTTAAGGTCTTAACTCTTAGTCTGGCCTAATGGTTAAGGTCTTAACTCTTACTCTGGCCTAATAGCTAAGGTCTTAGACTCGTACTCTGGCCAAATAGCTAAGGTCTTAGACTCGTACTCTGGCCTAATAGCTAAGGTCTTAGACTCGTTCTCTGACCTACTGGTTAAGGTTGTAACTTTTACTCTGGCCTAATAGCTAAGGTCTTAGACTCGTACTCTGGCCTAATAGCTAAGGTCTTAGACTCGTACTCTGGCCTACTGGTTAAGGTCTTAACTCTTACTCTGGCCTATTAGCTAAGGTCTTAGACTCGTACTCTGGCCTAATGGTTAAGGTCTTAACTCTTACTCTGGCCTAATAGCTAAGGTCTTATACTCATACTCTGGCCTAATTGTTAAGGTCTTAACTCTTACTCTGGAATAATAGCTAAGGTCTTAGACTCGTACTATCGCCTACAGGTTAAGCTCTTAACTTTTACTCTGGCCTAATAGTTAAGGTCTTAACTATTACTCTGGCCTAATAGCTACGGTCTTAGACTCGTACACTGGCCTAATGGTTAAGGTCTTAACTCTTACTCTGGCATAATAGCTAAGGTCTTAACTCTTACTCTGGCCTAATAGCTAAGGTCTTAGACTCGTACTATGGCCTACAGTTTAAGGTCTTAACTCTTACTCTGGCCTAATAGCTAAGGTCTTAGACTCGTACTCTGGCCTACTTGTTAAGGTCTTAAGTCTTACTCTGGCCTAATAGCTAAGGTCTTAGACACGCACTATGGCCCAATGGTTAAGGTCTTAACTCTTACTCTGGCCTAATAGCTAAGGTCTTAACTCTTTCTCTGGCCTAAAAGCTAAGGTCTTAGACTCGTACTCTGGCCTAATGGTTAAGGTCTTAACTCTTACTCTGGCCTAATAGCTAAGGTCTTAGACTCGTGCTCTGGCCTAATGGTTAAGGTCTTAACTCTTACTCTGGCCTACTGGTTAAGGTCTTAACTCTTACTCTGGCCTAATAGCTAAGGTCTTAGACTCGTACTCTGGCCTAATGGTTAAGGTCTTAACTCTTACTCTGGCCTAATAGCTAAGGTCTTAGAATCGTACTCTGGACTAATGGTTAAGGTCTTAACTCTTACTCTGGCCTAATAGCTAAGGTCTTAACTCTTACTCTGGCCTAATAGCTAAGGTCTTAGACTCGTGCTCTGGCCTAATGGTTAAGGTCTTAACTCTTACTCTGGCCTAATAGCTAAGGTCTTAACTCTTACTCTGGCCTAATAGCTAAGGTCTTTGACTCGTACTCTGGCCTAATGGTTAAGGTCTTAACTCTTACTCTGGCCTAATAGCTAAGGTCTTAAACTCGTACTCTGGCCTAATAGCTAAGGTCTTAGACTCGTACTCTGGCCTAATGGTTAAGGTCTTAACTCTTACTCTGGCCTACAGGTTAAGGTCTTAACTCTTACTCTGGCCTAATAGCTAAGGTCTTAGACTCGTACTCTGGCCTAATGGTTAAGGTCTTAACTCTTACTCTGGCCTAATAGCTAAGGTCTTAGACTAATACTCTGGCCTAAAGGTTAAGGTCTTAACTCTTACTCTGGCCTAATAGCTAAGGTCTTAGACTCGTACTATGGCCTACAGGTTAAGGTCTTAATTCTTAGTCTGGCCTAATGGTTAAGGTCTTAACTCTTACTCTGGCCTAATAGCTAAGGTCTTAGACTCGTACTCTGGCCAAATAGCTAAGGTCTTAGACTCGTACTCTGGCCTAATAGCTAAGGTCTTAGACTCGTTCTCTGGCCTACTGGTTAAGGTTGTAACTCTTACTCTGGCCTAATAGCTAAGGTCTTAGACTCGTACTCTGGCCTAATAGCTAAGGTCTTAGACTCGTACTCTGGCCTACTGGTTAAGGTCTTAACTCTTACTCTGGCCTAATAGCTAAGGTCTTAGACTCGTACTCTGGCCTAATGGTTAAGGTCTTAACTCTTACTCTGGCCTAATAGCTAAGGTCTTAGACTCGTACTCTGGCCTAATTGATAAGGTCTTAACTCTTACTCTGGAAAAATAGCTAAGGTCTTAGACTCGTACTATCGCCTACAGGTTAAGCTCTTAACTTTTACTCTGGCCTAATAGTTCAGGTCCTAACTATTACTCTCGCCTAATAGCTACGGTCTTAGACTCGTACTCTGGCCTAATGGTTAAGGTCTTAACTCTTATTCTGGCCTAATAGCTAAGGTCTTAACTCTTACTCTGGCCTAATAGCTAAGGTCTTAGACTCGTACTATGGCCTACAGTTTAAGGTCTTAACTCTTACTCTGGCCTAATTGCTAAGGTCTTAGACTCGTACTCTGGCCTACTGGTTAAGGTCTTAAGTCTTACTCTGGCCTAATAGCTAAGGTCTTAGACTCGTACTATGGCCTAATGGTTAAGGTCTTAACTCTTACTCTGGCCTAATACCTAAGGTCTTAACTCTTTCTCTGGCCTAATAGCTAAGGTCTTAGACTCGTACTCTGGCCTAATGGTTAAGGTCTTAACTCTTACTCTGGCCTAATAGCTAAGGTCTTATCTCTTTCTCTGCCCTAATAGCTAAGGTCTTAGACTCGTACTCTGGCCTAATGGTTAAGGTCTTAACTCTTACTCTGGCCTAATAGCTAAGGTCTTAGACTCGTGCTCTGGCCTAATGGTTAAGGTCTTAACTCTTACTCTGGCCTACTGGTTAAGGTCTTAACTCTTACTCTGGCCCAATAGCTAAGGTCTTAGACTCGTACTCTGGCCTAATGGTTAAGGTCTTAACTCTTACTCTGGCCTAATAGCTAAGGTCTTAGAATCGTACTCTGGCCTAATGGTTAAGGTCTTAACTCTTACTCTGGCCTAATAGCTAAGGTCTTAACTCTTACTCTGGCCTAATAGCTAAGGTCTTAGACTCGTACTATGGCCTACAGTTTAAGGTCTTAACTCTTACTCTGGCCTAATAGCTAAGGTCTTAGACTCGTACTCTGGCCTACTGGTTAAGGTCTTAAGTCTTACTCTGGCCTAATAGCTAAGGTCTTAGACTCGTACTATGGCCCAACGGTTAAGGTCTTAACTCTTACTCTGGCCTAATAGCTAAGGTCTTAACTCTTTCTCTGGCCTAATAGCTAAGGTCTTAGACTCGTACTCTGGCCTAATGGTTAAGGTCTTAACTCTTACTCTGGCCTAATAGCTAAGGTCTTAGACTCGTGCTCTGGCCTAATGGTTAAGGTCTAAACTCTTACTCTGGCCTACTGGTTAAGGTCTTAACTCTTACTCTGGCCTAATAGCTAAGGTCTTAGACTCGTACTCTGGCCTAATGGTTAAGGTCTTAACTCTTACTCTGGCCTAATAGCTAAGGTCTTAGAATCATACTCTGGACTAATGGTTAAGGTCTTAACTCTTACTCTGGCCTAATAGCTAAGGTCTTAACTCTTACTCTGGCCTAATGGCTAAGGTCTTAGACTCGTGCTCTGGCCTAATTGTTAAGGTCTTAACTCTTACTCTGGCCTAATAGCTAAGGTCTTAACTCTTACTCTGGCCTAATAGCTAAGGTCTTTGACTCGTACTCTGGCCTAATGGTTAAGGTCTTAACTCTTACTCTGGCCTAATAGCTAAGGTCTTAAACTCGTACTCTGGCCTAATAGCTAAGGTCTTAGACTCGTACTCTGGCCTAATGGTTAAGGTCTTAACTCTTACTCTGGCCTACAGGTTAAGGTCTTAACTCTTACTCTGGCCTAATAGCTAAGGTCTTAGACTCGTACTCTGGCCTAATGGTTAAGGTCTTAACTCTTACTCTGGCCTAATAGCTAAGGTCTTAGACTCATACTCTGGCCTAATGGTTCAGGTCTTAACTCTTACTCTGGCCTAATAGCTAAGGTCTTAGACTCGTACTATGGCCTACGGGTTAAGGTCTTAACTCTTAGTCTGGCCTAATGGTTAAGGTCTTAACTCTTACTCTGGCCTAATAGCTAAGGTCTTAGATTCGTACTCTGGCCAAATAGCTAAGGTCTTAGACTCGTACTCTGGCCTAATAGCTAAGGTCTTAGACTCGTTCTCTGGCCTACTGGTTAAGGTTGTAACTCTTACTCTGGCCTAATAGCTAAGGTCTTAGACTCGTACTCTGGCCTAATAGCTAAGGTCTTAGACTCGTACTCTGGCCTACTGGTTAAGGTCTTAACTCTTACTCTGGCCTAATAGCTAAGGTCTTAGACTCGTACTCTGGCCTAATGGTTAAGGTCTTAACTCTTACTCTGGCCTAATAGCTAAGGTCTTAGACTCGTACTCTGGCCTAATTGATAAGGTCTTAACTCTTACTCTGGAATAATAGCTAAGGTCTTAGACTCGTACTATCGCCTACAGGTTAAGCTCTTAACTTTTACTCTGGCCTAATAGTTCAGGTCCTAACTATTACTCTCGCCTAATAGCTACGGTCTTAGACTCGTACTCTGGCCTAATGGTTAAGGTCTTAACTCTTATTCTGGCCTAATAGCTAAGGTCTTAACTCTTACTCTGGCCTAATAGCTAAGGTCTTAGACTCGTACTATGGCCTACAGTTTAAGGTCTTAACTCTTACTCTGGCCTAATAGCTAAGGTCTTAGACTCGTACTCTGGCCTACTGGTTAAGGTCTTAAGTCTTACTCTGGCCTAATAGCTAAGGTCTTAGACTCGTACTATGGCCTAATGGTTAAGGTCTTAACTCTTACTCTGGCCTAATAGCTAAGGTCTTAACTCTTTCTCTGGCCTAATAGCTAAGGTCTTAGACTCGTACTCTGGCCTAATGGTTAAGGTCTTAACTCTTACTCTGGCCTAATAGCTAAGGTCTTATCTCTTTCTCTGGCCTAATAGCTAAGGTCTTAGACTCGTACTCTGGCCTAATGGTTAAGGTCTTAACTCTTACTCTGGCCTAATAGCTAAGGTCTTAGACTCGTGCTCTGGCCTAATGGTTAAGGTCTTAACTCTTACTCTGGCCTACTGGTTAAGGTCTTAATTCTTACTCTGGCCTAATAGCTAAGGTCTTAGACTCGTACTCTGGCCTAATGGTTAAGGTCTTAACTCTTACTCTGGCCTAATAGCTAAGGTCTTAGAATCGTACTCTGGCCTAATGGTTAAGGTCTTAACTCTTACTCTGGCCTAATAGCTAAGGTCTTAACTCTTACTCTGGCCTAATAGCTAAGGTCTTAGACTCGTACTATGGCCTACAGTTTAAGGTCTTAACTCTTACTCTGGCCTAATAGCTAAGGTCTTAGACTCGTACTCTGGCCTACTGGTTAAGGTCTTAAGTCTTACTCTGGCCTAATAGCTAAGGTCTTAAACTCGTACTCTGGCCTAATAGCTAAGGTCTTAGACTCGTACTCTGGCCTAATGGTTAAGGTCTTAACTCTTACTCTGGCCTACAGGTTAAGGTCTTAACTCTTACTCTGGCCTAATAGCTAAGGTCTTAGACTCGTACTCTGGCCTAATGGTTAAGGTCTTAACTCTTACTCTGGCCTAATAGCTAAGGTCTTAGACTCATACTCTGGCCTAATGGTTAAGGTCTTAACTCTTACTCTGGCCTAATAGCTAAGGTCTTAGACTCGTACTCTGGCCAAATAGCTAAGGTCTTAGACTCGTACTCTGGCCTAATAGCTAAGGTCTTAGACTCGTTCTCTGGCCTACTGGTTAAGGTTGTAACTCTTACTCTGGCCTAATAGCTAAGGTCTTAGACTCGTACTCTGGCCTAATAGCTAAGGTCTTAGACTCGTACTCTGGCCTACTGGTTAAGGTCTTAACTCTTACTCTGGCCTAATAGCTAAGGTCTTAGACTCGTACTCTGGCCTAATGGTTAAGCTCTTAACTCTTACTCTGGCCTAATAGCTAAGGTCTTAGACTCGTACTCTGGCCTAATTGATAAGGTCTTAACTCTTACTCTGGAATAATAGCTAAGGTCTTAGACTCGTACTATCGCCTACAGGTTAAGCTCTTAACTTTTACTCTGGCCTAATAGTTCAGGTCCTAACTATTACTCTCGCCTAATAGCTACGGTCTTAGACTCGTACTCTGGCCTAATGGTTAAGGTCTTAACTCTTATTCTGGCCTAATAGCTAAGGTCTTAACTCTTACTCTGGCCTAATAGCTAAGGTCTTAGACTCGTACTATGGCCTACAGTTTAAGGTCTTAACTCTTACTCTGGCCTAATAGCTAAGGTCTTAGACTCGTACTCTGGCCTACTGGTTAAGGTCTTAAGTCTTACTCTGGCCTAATAGCTAAGGTCTTAGACTCGTACTATGGCCTAATGGTTAAGGTCTTAACTCTTACTCTGGCCTAATAGCTAAAGTCTTAACTCTTTCTCTGGCCTAATAGCTAAGGTCTTAGACTCGTACTCTGGCCTAATGGTTAAGGTCTTAACTCTTACTCTGGCCTAATAGCTAAGGTCTTATCTCTTTGTCTGGCCTAATAGCTAAGGTCTTAGACTCGTACTCTGGCCTAATGGTTAAGGTCTTAACTCTTACTATGGCCTAATAGCTAAGGTCTTAGACTCGTGCTCTGGCCTAATGGTTAAGGTCTTAACTCTTACTCTGGCCTACTGGTTAAGGTCTTAACTCTTACTCTGGCCTAATAGCTAAGGTCTTAGACTCGTACTCTGGCCTAATGGTTAAGGTCTTAACTCTTACTCTGGCCTAATATCTAAGGTCTTAGACTCGTACTCTGGCCTAATGGTTAAGGTCTTAACTCTTACTATGGCCTAATAGCTAAGGTCTTAGACTCGTGCTCTGGCCTAATGGTTAAGGTCTTAACTCTTACTCTGGCCTACTGGTTAAGGTCTTAACTCTTACTCTGGCCTAATAGCTAAGGTCTTAGACTCGTACTCTGGCCTAATGGTTAAGGTCTTAACTCTTACTCTGGCCTAATAGCTAAGGTCTTAGAATCGTACTCTGGCCTAATGGTTAAGGTCTTAACTCTTACTCTGGCCTAATAGCTAAGGTCTTAACTCTTACTCTGGCCTAATAGCTAAGGTCTTAGACTCGTACTCTGGCCTAATGGTTAAGGTCTTAACTCTTACTCTGGCCTAATAGCTAAGGTCTTAACTCTTACTCTGGCCTAATAGCTAAGGTCTTTGACTCGTACTCTGGCCTAATGGTTAAGGTCTTAACTCTTACTCTGGCCTAATAGCTAAGGTCTTAAACTCGTACTCTGGCCTAATAGCTAAGGTCTTAGACTCGTACTCTGGCCTAATGGTTAAGGTCTTAACTCTTACTCTGGCCTACAGGTTAAGGTCTTAACTCTTACTCTGGCCTACTGGTTAAGGTCTTAACTCTTACTCTGGCCTAATAGCTAAGGTCTTAGACTCGTACTCTGGCCTAATGGTTAAGGTCTTAACTCTTACTCTGGCCTAATAGCTAAGGTCTTAGACTCATACTCTGGCCTTATGGTTAATGTCTTAACTCTATCTCTGGCCTAATAGCTAAGGTCTTAGACTCGTACTATGGCCTACAGGTTAAGGTCTTAACTCTTAGTCTGGCCTAATGGTTAAGGTCTTAACTCTTACTCTTTCCTAATAGCTAAGGTCTTAGACTCATACTCTGGCCAAATAGCTAAGGTCTTAGACTCGTACTCTGGCCTAATAGCTAAGGTCTTAGACTCGTTCTCTGGCCTACTGGTTAAGGTTGTAACTCTTACTCTGGCCTAATAGCTAAGGTCTTAGACTCGTACTCTGGCCTAATAGCTAAGGTCTTAGACTCGTACTCTGGCCTACTGGTTAAGGTCTTAACTCTTACTCTGGCCTAATAGCTAAGGTCTTAGACTCGTACTCTGGCCTAATGGTTAAGGTCTTAACTCTTACTCTGGCCTTATAGCTAAGGTCTTAGACTCGTACTCTGGCCTAATTGTTAAGGTCTTAACTCTTACTCTGGCCTAATAGCTAAGGTCTTAGACTCATGCTCTGGCCTAATGGTTAAGGTCTTAACTATTACTCTGGCCTACTGTTTAAGGTCTTAACTCTTACTCTGGCCTAATAGCTAAGGTCTTAGACTCGTACTCTGGCCTAATGGATAAGGTCTTAACTCTTACTCTGGCCTAATAGCTAAGGTCTTAGACTCGTGCTCTGGCCTAATGGTTAAGGTCTTAACTCTTACTCTGGCCTACTGTTTAAGGTCTTAACTCTTACTCTGGCCTAATAGCTAAGGTCTTAGACTCGTACTCTGGCCTAATGGATAAGGTCTTAACTCACTCTGGAATATTAGCTAAGGTCTTAGACTCGTACTATCGCCTACAGTTTAAGCTCTTAACTCTTACTGTCATAACTCTTACTCTGGCCTCATAGCTACTGTCTTAACTCTTACTCTGGCCTCATAGCTACTGTCTTAACTCTTACTCTGACCTAATAGCTACTGTCTAAACTCTTACTCTGGCCTCATAGCTACTGTCTTAACTCTTACTCTGGCCTAATGGTTAAGGTCTTGGACTCTTACTCTGGCCTCATAGCTACTGTCTTAACTCTTACTTGCTATGGCCTACAGGTTAAGGTCTTAACTCTTAGTCTGGCCTAATGGTTAAGGTCTTAACTCTTACTCTGGCCTAATAGCTAAGGTCTTAGACTCGTACTCTGGCCAAATAGCTAAGGTCTTAGACTCGTACTCTGGCCTAATAGCTAAGGTCATAGACTCGTTCTCTGGCCTACTGGTTAAGGTTGTAACTCTTACTCTGGCCTAATAGCTAAGGTCTTAGACTCGTACTCTAGCCTAATAGCTAAGGTCTTAGACTCGTACTCTGGCCTACTGGTTAAGGTCTTAACTCTTACTCTGGCCTAATAGCTAAGATCTTAGACTCGTACTCTGGCCTAATGGTTAAGGTCTTAACTCTTACTCTGGAATAATAGCTAAGGTCTTAGACTCGTACTATCACCTACAGGTTAAGCTCTTAACTTTTACTCTGGCCTAATAGCTAAGGTCTTAACTATTACTCTGGCCTAATAGCTAAGGTCTTAGACTCGTACTCTGGCCTAATGGTTAAGGTCTTAACTCTTACTCTGGCCTAATAGCTAAGGTCTTAACTCTTACTCTGGCCTAATAGCTAAGGTCTTAGTCTCGTACTATGGCCTACAGTTTAAGGTCTTAACTCTTACTCTGGCCTAATAGCTAAGGTCTTAGACTCGTACTCTGGCCTACTGGTTAAGGTCTTAAGTCTTACTCTGGCCTAATAGCTAAGGTCTTAGACTCGTACTATGGCCTAATGGTTAAGGTCTTAACTCTTACTCTGGCCTAATAGCTAAGGTCTTAACTCTTTCCCTGGCCTAATAGCTAAGGTCTTAGACTCGTACTCTGGCCTAATGGTTAAGGTCTTAAATCTTACTCTGGCCTAATAGCTAAGGTTTTAGACTCGTGCTCTGGCCTAATGGTTAAGGTCTTAACTCTTACTCTGGCCTACTGTTTAAGGTCTTAACTCTTACTCTGGCATAATAGCTAAGGTCTTAGACTCGTACTCTGGCCTAATGGTTAAGGTCTTAACTCTTACTCTGGCCTAATAGCTAAGGTCTTAGAATCGTACTCTGACCTAATGGTTAAGGTCTTAACTCTTACTCTGGCCTAATAGCTAAGGTCTTAACTCTTACTCTGGCCTAATAGCTAAGGTCTTTGACTCGTACTCTGGCCTAATGGTTAAGGTCTTAACTCTTACTCTGGCCTAATAGCTAAGGTCTTAGACTCGTACTGTGGCCTACTGGTTAAGGTCTTAACTCTTACTCTTGCCTACAGGTTAAGGTCTTAACTCTTACTCTGGCCTAATAGCTAAGGTCTTAACTCATACTATGGCCTAATAGCTAAGGTATTAGACATGTACTCTGGCCTACTGGTTAAGGTCTTAACTCTTACTCTGGCCTAATAGCAAAGGTCTTAACTCTTACTCTGGCCTACAGGTTAAGGTCTTAGACTCGTATTCTGGCCTAATGGTTAAGGTCTTAACTCTTACTCTGGCCTAATAGCTAAGGTCTTAACTCATACTATGGCCTAATAGCTAAGGTATTAGACTCGTACTCTGGCCTAATGGTTAAGGTCTTAACTCTTACTATGGCCTAATAGCTAAGGTCTTAGACTCGTGCTCTGGCCTAATGGTTAAGGTCTTAACTCTTACTCTGGCCTACTGGTTAAGGTCTTAACTCTTACTCTGGCCTAATAGCTAAGGTCTTAGACTCGTACTCTGGCCTAATGGTTAAGGTCTTAACTCTTACTCTGGCCTAATAGCTAAGGTCTTAGAATCGTACTCTGGCCTAATGGTTAAGGTCTTAACTCTTACTCTGGCCTAATAGCTAAGGTCTTAACTCTTACTCTGGCCTAATAGCTAAGGTCTTAGACTCGTACTCTGGCCTAATGGTTAAGGTCTTAACTCTTACTCTGGCCTAATAGCTAAGGTCTTAACTCTTACTCTGGCCTAATAGCTAAGGTCTTTGACTCGTACTCTGGCCTAATGGTTAAGGTCTTAACTCTTACTCTGGCCTAATAGCTAAGGTCTTAAACTCGTACTCTGGCCTAATAGCTAAGGTCTTAGACTCGTACTCTGGCCTAATGGTTAAGGTCTTAACTCTTACTCTGGCCTACAGGTTAAGGTCTTAACTCTTACTCTGGCCTACTGGTTAAGGTCTTAACTCTTACTCTGGCCTAATAGCTAAGGTCTTAGACTCGTACTCTGGCCTAATGGTTAAGGTCTTAACTCTTACTCTGGCCTAATAGCTAAGGTCTTAGACTCATACTCTGGCCTTATGGTTAATGTCTTAACTCTATCTCTGGCCTAATAGCTAAGGTCTTAGACTCATACTATGGCCTACAGGTTAAGGTCTTAACTCTTAGTCTGGCCTAATGGTTAAGGTCTTAACTCTTACTCTTTCCTAATAGCTAAGGTCTTAGACTCATACTCTGGCCAAATAGCTAAGGTCTTAGACTCGTACTCTGGCCTAATAGCTAAGGTCTTAGACTCGTTCTCTGGCCTACTGGTTAAGGTTGTAACTCTTACTCTGGCCTAATAGCTAAGGTCTTAGACTCGTACTCTGGCCTAATAGCTAAGGTCTTAGACTCGTACTCTGGCCTACTGGTTAAGGTCTTAACTCTTACTCTGGCCTAATAGCTAAGGTCTTAGACTCGTACTCTGGCCTAATGGTTAAGGTCTTAACTCTTACTCTGGCCTTATAGCTAAGGTCTTAGACTCGTACTCTGGCCTAATTGTTAAGGTCTTAACTCTTACTCTGGCCTAATAGCTAAGGTCTTAGACTCATGCTCTGGCCTAATGGTTAAGGTCTTAACTATTACTCTGGCCTACTGTTTAAGGTCTTAACTCTTACTCTGGCCTAATAGCTAAGGTCTTAGACTCGTACTCTGGCCTAATGGATAAGGTCTTAACTCTTACTCTGGCCTAATAGCTAAGGTCTTAGACTCGTGCTCTGGCCTAATGGTTAAGGTCTTAACTCTTACTCTGGCCTACTGTTTAAGGTCTTAACTCTTACTCTGGCCTAATAGCTAAGGTCTTAGACTCGTACTCTGGCCTAATGGATAAGGTCTTAACTCACTCTGGAATATTAGCTAAGGTCTTAGACTCGTACTATCGCCTACAGTTTAAGCTCTTAACTCTTACTGTCATAACTCTTACTCTGGCCTCATAGCTACTGTCTTAACTCTTACTCTGGCCTCATAGCTACTGTCTTAACTCTTACTCTGACCTAATAGCTACTGTCTAAACTCTTACTCTGGCCTCATAGCTACTGTCTTAACTCTTACTCTGGCCTAATGGTTAAGGTCTTGGACTCTTACTCTGGCCTCATAGCTACTGTCTTAACTCTTACTTGCTATGGCCTACAGGTTAAGGTCTTAACTCTTAGTCTGGCCTAATGGTTAAGGTCTTAACTCTTACTCTGGCCTAATAGCTAAGGTCTTAGACTCGTACTCTGGCCAAATAGCTAAGGTCTTAGACTCGTACTCTGGCCTAATAGCTAAGGTCATAGACTCGTTCTCTGGCCTACTGGTTAAGGTTGTAACTCTTACTCTGGCCTAATAGCTAAGGTCTTAGACTCGTACTCTAGCCTAATAGCTAAGGTCTTAGACTCGTACTCTGGCCTACTGGTTAAGGTCTTAACTCTTACTCTGGCCTAATAGCTAAGATCTTAGACTCGTACTCTGGCCTAATGGTTAAGGTCTTAACTCTTACTCTGGAATAATAGCTAAGGTCTTAGACTCGTACTATCACCTACAGGTTAAGCTCTTAACTTTTACTCTGGCCTAATAGCTAAGGTCTTAACTATTACTCTGGCCTAATAGCTAAGGTCTTAGACTCGTACTCTGGCCTAATGGTTAAGGTCTTAACTCTTACTCTGGCCTAATAGCTAAGGTCTTAACTCTTACTCTGGCCTAATAGCTAAGGTCTTAGTCTCGTACTATGGCCTACAGTTTAAGGTCTTAACTCTTACTCTGGCCTAATAGCTAAGGTCTTAGACTCGTACTCTGGCCTACTGGTTAAGGTCTTAAGTCTTACTCTGGCCTAATAGCTAAGGTCTTAGACTCGTACTATGGCCTAATGGTTAAGGTCTTAACTCTTACTCTGGCCTAATAGCTAAGGTCTTAACTCTTTCCCTGGCCTAATAGCTAAGGTCTTAGACTCGTACTCTGGCCTAATGGTTAAGGTCTTAAATCTTACTCTGGCCTAATAGCTAAGGTTTTAGACTCGTGCTCTGGCCTAATGGTTAAGGTCTTAACTCTTACTCTGGCCTACTGTTTAAGGTCTTAACTCTTACTCTGGCATAATAGCTAAGGTCTTAGACTCGTACTCTGGCCTAATGGTTAAGGTCTTAACTCTTACTCTGGCCTAATAGCTAAGGTCTTAGAATCGTACTCTGACCTAATGGTTAAGGTCTTAACTCTTACTCTGGCCTAATAGCTAAGGTCTTAACTCTTACTCTGGCCTAATAGCTAAGGTCTTTGACTCGTACTCTGGCCTAATGGTTAAGGTCTTAACTCTTACTCTGGCCTAATAGCTAAGGTCTTAGACTCGTACTCTGGCCTAATGGTTAAGGTCTTAACTCTTACTCTGGCCTAATAGCTAAGGTCTTAGAATCGTACTCTGACCTAATGGTTAAGGTCATAACTCTTACTCTGGCCTCATAGCTACTGTCTTAACTCTTACTCTGGCCTCATAGCTACTGTCTTAACTCTTACTCTGACCTAATAGCTACTGTCTAAACTCTTACTCTGGCCTCATAGCTACTGTCTTAACTCTTACTCTGGCCTAATGGTTAAGGTCTTGGACTCTTACTCTGGCCTCATAGCTACTGTCTTAACTCTTACTTGCTATGGCCTACAGGTTAAGGTCTTAACTCTTAGTCTGGCCTAATGGTTAAGGTCTTAACTCTTACTCTGGCCTAATAGCTAAGGTCTTAGACTCGTACTCTGGCCAAATAGCTAAGGTCTTAGACTCGTACTCTGGCCTAATAGCTAAGGTCATAGACTCGTTCTCTGGCCTACTGGTTAAGGTTGTAACTCTTACTCTGGCCTAATAGCTAAGGTCTTAGACTCGTACTCTAGCCTAATAGCTAAGGTCTTAGACTCGTACTCTGGCCTACTGGTTAAGGTCTTAACTCTTACTCTGGCCTAATAGCTAAGATCTTAGACTCGTACTCTGGCCTAATGGTTAAGGTCTTAACTCTTACTCTGGAATAATAGCTAAGGTCTTAGACTCGTACTATCACCTACAGGTTAAGCTCTTAACTTTTACTCTGGCCTAATAGCTAAGGTCTTAACTATTACTCTGGCCTAATAGCTAAGGTCTTAGACTCGTACTCTGGCCTAATGGTTAAGGTCTTAACTCTTACTCTGGCCTAATAGCTAAGGTCTTAACTCTTACTCTGGCCTAATAGCTAAGGTCTTAGTCTCGTACTATGGCCTACAGTTTAAGGTCTTAACTCTTACTCTGGCCTAATAGCTAAGGTCTTAGACTCGTACTCTGGCCTACTGGTTAAGGTCTTAAGTCTTACTCTGGCCTAATAGCTAAGGTCTTAGACTCGTACTATGGCCTAATGGTTAAGGTCTTAACTCTTACTCTGGCCTAATAGCTAAGGTCTTAACTCTTTCCCTGGCCTAATAGCTAAGGTCTTAGACTCGTACTCTGGCCTAATGGTTAAGGTCTTAAATCTTACTCTGGCCTAATAGCTAAGGTTTTAGACTCGTGCTCTGGCCTAATGGTTAAGGTCTTAACTCTTACTCTGGCCTACTGTTTAAGGTCTTAACTCTTACTCTGGCATAATAGCTAAGGTCTTAGACTCGTACTCTGGCCTAATGGTTAAGGTCTTAACTCTTACTCTGGCCTAATAGCTAAGGTCTTAGAATCGTACTCTGACCTAATGGTTAAGGTCTTAACTCTTACTCTGGCCTAATAGCTAAGGTCTTAACTCTTACTCTGGCCTAATAGCTAAGGTCTTTGACTCGTACTCTGGCCTAATGGTTAAGGTCTTAACTCTTACTCTGGCCTAATAGCTAAGGTCTTAGACTCGTACTCTGGCCTAATAGCTAAGGTCTTAGACTCGTACTCTGGCCTAATGGTTAAGGTCTTAACTCTTACTATGGCCTACAGGTTAAGGTCTTAACTCTTACTCTGGCCTAATAGTTAAGTTCTTAACTCTTACTCTTACTTAATAGCTAACGTCTTAGACTCGTACTCCGGCCTACTGGTTAAGGTCTTAACTCTTACTCTGGCCTAATAGCTAAGGTCTTAACTCTTACTCTGGCCTAATAGCTAAGGTCTTAGACTCGTACTCTGGCATAATGGATAAGGTCTTAACTCTTACTCTGGCCTAATAGCTAAGGTCTTAGAATCGTACTCTGGCCTAATGGTTAAGGTCTTAACTCTTACTCTGGAATATTAGCTAAGGTCTTAGACTCGTACTATCGCCTACAGTTTTAGCTCTTAACTCTTACTCTGGCCTAATAGCTAAGGTCTTAACTATTACTCTGGCCTAATAGCTAAGGTCTTAGACTCGTACTCTGGCCTAATGGTTAAGGTCTTAACTTGTACTCTGGCCTAATAGCTAAGGTTTTAACTCTTACTCTGGCCTAATAGCTAAGGTCTTAGACTCGTACCATGGCCTACAGAATATTGGCTTAACTCTTACTCTGGCCGAATAGCTAAGGTCTTAGACTCGTACTCTGGCCTACTGGTTAAGGTCTTAACTCTTACTCTGGCCTAATAGCTAAGGTCTTAACTCTTACTCTGGCCTAATAGCTAAGGTCTTAGACTCGTACTATGGCCTACTGGTTAAGGTCTTAACTCTTACTCTGGCCTAATAGCTAAGGTCTTAGATTCATACTATGGCCTAATGGTTAAGGTCTTAACTCTTACTCTGGCCTAATAGATAAGGTCTTAACTCTTACTCTGGCCTAATAGCTAAGGTATTAGACTCATACCCTGGCCTAATGGTTAAGGTCTTAACTCTTACTCTGGCCTAATAGCTAAGGTCTTAGACTCGTGCTCTGGCCTAATGGTTAAGGTCTTAACTCTTACTCTGGCCTACTGGTTAAGGTCTTAACTTTTACTCTGGCCTAATAGCTAAGGTCAAAAGACTCGTACTCTGGCCTAATGGTTAAGGTCTTAACTCTTACTCTGGCCTAATAGCTAAGGTCTTAACTCTTACTCTGGCCTAATAGCTAAGGTCTTAGACTCGTACTATGGCCTACAGGTTAAGGTCTGAACTCTTACTCTGGCCTAATACTAAGGTCTATGACTCGTAATCTGGCCTACTGGTTAAGGTCCTAACTCTTACTCTGGCCTAATAGCTAAGGTCTTAACTCTTACTCTGGCCTAATAGCTAAGGTCTTAGACTCGTACTATGGCCTAATGGTTAAGGTCTTAACTCTTACTCTGGCCTAATAGCTAAGGTTTTAGACTCATGCTCTGGCCTAATGGTTAAGGTCTTAACTCTTACTCTGGCCTACTGTTTAAGGTCTTAACTCTTACTCTGGCATAATAGCTAAGGTCTTAGACTCGTACTCTGGCCTAATGGTTAAGGTCTTAACTCTTACTCTGGCCTAATAGCTAAGATCTTAGAATCGTACTCTGACCTAATGGTTAAGGTCTTAACTCTTACTCTGGCCTAATAGCTAAGGTCTTAGACTCGTACTCTGGCCTAATAGCTAAGGTCTTAGACTCGTACTCTGGCCTAATGGTTAAGGTCTTAACTCTTACTATGGCCTACAGGTTAAGGTCTTAACTCTTACTCTGGCCTACTGGTTAAGGTCTTAACTCTTACTCTGACCTAATAGCTAAGGTCTTAGACTCGTACTCCGGCCTACTGGTTAAGGTCTTAACTCTTACTCTGGCCTAATAGCTAAGGTCTTAACTCTTACTCTGGCCTAATAGCTAAGGTCTTAGACTCGTACTCTGGCCTAAGGGATAAGGTCTTAACTCTTACTCTGGCCTAATAGCTAAGGTCTTAGAATCGTACTCTGGCCTAATGGTTAAGGTCTTAACTCTTACTTTGGAATATTAGCTAAGGTCTTAGACTCGTACTATCGCCTACAGTTTAAGCTCTTAACTCTTACTCTGGCCTAATAGCTAAGGTCTTAACTATTACTCTGGCCTAATAGCTAAGGTCTTAGACTCGTACTCTGGCCTAATGGTTAAGGTCTTAACTTGTACTCTGGCCTAATAGCTAAGGTCTTAACTCTTACTCTGGCCTAATAGCTAAGGTCTTAGACTCGTACCATGGCCTACAGATTATTGGCTTAACTCTTACTCTGGCCTAATAGCTAAGGTCTTAGACTTGTACTCTGGCCTACTGGTTAAGGTCTTAACTCTTACTCTGGCCTAATAGCTAAGGTCTTAACTCTTACTCTGGCCTAATAGCTAAGGTCTTAGACTCGTACTATGGCCTACAGTTTAAGGTCTTAAATCTTACTCTGGCCTAATAGCTAAGGTCAAAAGACTCGTACTCTGGCCTAATGGTTAAGGTCTTAACTCTTACTCTGGCCTAATAGCTAAGGTCTTAACTCTTACTCTGGCCTAATAGCTAAGGTCTTAGACTCATACTATGGCCTACAGGTTAAGGTCTGAACTCTTACTCTGGCCTAATACTAAGGTCTATGACTCGTAATCTGGCCTACTGGTTAAGGTCCTAACTCTTACTCTGGCCTAATAGCTAAGGTCTTAACTCTTACTCTGGCCTAATAGCTAAGGTCTTAGACTCGTACTATGGCCTAATGGTTAAGGTCTTAACTCTTACTCTGGCCTAATAGCTAAGGTTTTAACTCTTACTCTGGCATAATAGCTAATGCCTTAGACTCGTACTCTGGCCTAATAGCTAAGGTCTTAACTCTTACTCTGGCCTACTGGTTAAGGTCTTAACTCTTACTCTGGCCTAATAGCTAAGGTCTTAGACTCGTAATATGGCCTAATAGCTAAGGTCTTAGACTCGTACTCTGGCCTAATAGCTAAGGTCTTAGACTCGTACTCTGGCCTACTGGTTAAGGTCTTAACTCTTACTCTGGCCTAATAGCTAAGGTCTTAGACTCGTACTCTGGCCTAATGGTTAAGGTCTTAACTCTTACTCTGGCCTAATAGCTAAGGTCTTAGACTTGTACTCTGGCCTAATTGTTAAGGTCTTAACTCTTACTCTGGCCTAATAGCTAAGGTCTTAGACTCATGCTCTGGCCTAATGGTTAAGGTCTTAACTCTTACTCTGGAATAATAGCTAAGGTCTTAGACTCGTACTATCACCTACAGGTTAAGCTCTTAACTTTTACTCTGGCCTAATAGTTAAGGTCTTAACTATTACTCTGGCCTAATAGCTACGGTCTTAGACTCGTACTCTGGCCTAATGGTTAAGGTCTTAACTCTTACTCTGGCCTAATAGCTAAGGTCTTAACTCTTACTCTGGCCTAATAGCTAAGGTCTTAGTCTCGTACTATGGCCTACAGTTTAAGGTCTTAACTCTTACTCTGGCCTAATAGCTAAGGTCTTAGACTCGAACTCTGGCCTACTGGTTAAGGTCTTAAGTCTTACTCTGGCCTAATAGCTTAGGTCTTAGACTCGTACTATGGCCTAATGGTTAAGGTCTTAACTCTTACTCTGGCCTAATAGCTAAGGTCTTAACTCTTTCCCTGGCCTAATAGCTAAGGTCTTAGACTCGTACTCTGGCCTAATGGTTAAGGTCTTAAATCTTACTCTGGCCTAATAGCTAAGGTTTTAGACCCGTGCTCTGGCCTAATGGTTAAGGTCTTAACTCTTACTCTGGCCTACTGTTTAAGGTCTTAACTCTTACTCTGGCATAATAGCTAAGGTCTTAGACTCGTACTCTGGCCTAATGGTTAAGGTCTTAACTCTTACTCTGGCCTAATAGCTAAGGTCTTAGAATCGTACTCTGACCTAATGGTTAAGGTCTTAACTCTTACTCTGGCCTAATAGCTAAGGTCTTAACTCTTACTCTGGCCTAATAGCTAAGGTCTTTGACTCGTACTCTGGCCTAATGGTTAAGGTCTTAACTCTTACTCTGGCCTAATAGCTAAGGTTTTAGACTCGTGCTCTGGCCTAATGGTTAAGGTCTTAACTCTTACTCTGGCCTACTGTTTAAGGTCTTAACTCTTACTCTGGCATAATAGCTAAGGTCTTAGACTCGTACTCTGGCCTAATGGTTAAGGTCTTAACTCTTACTCTGGCCTAATAGCTAAGGTCTTAGAATCGTACTCTGACCTAATGGTTAAGGTCTTAACTCTTACTCTGGCCTAATAGCTAAGGTCTTAACTCTTACTCTGGCCTAATAGCTAAGGTCTTTGACTCGTACTCTGGCCTAATGGTTAAGGTCTTAACTCTTACTCTGGCCTAATAGCTAAGGTCTTAGACTCGTACTCTGGCCTAATGGTTAAGGTCTTAACTCTTACTATGGCCTACAGGTTAAGGTCTTAACTCTTACTCTGGCCTACTGGTTAAGGTCTTAACTCTTACTCTGACCTAATAGCTAAGGTCTTAGACTCGTACTCCGGCCTACTGGTTAAGGTCTTAACTCTTACTCTGGCCTAATAGCTAAGGTCTTAACTCTTACTCTGGCCTAATAGCTAAGGTCTTAGACTCGTACTCTGGCATAATGGATAAGGTCTTAACTCTTACTCTGGCCTAATAGCTAAGGTCTTAGAATCGTACTCTGGCCTAATGGTTAAGGTCTTAACTCTTACTCTGGAATATTAGCTAAGGTCTTAGACTCGTACTATCGCCTACAGTTTAAGCTCTTAACTCTTACTCTGGCCTAATAGCTAAGGTCTTAACTATTACTCTGGCCTAATAGCTAAGGTCTTAGACTCGTACTCTGGCCTAATGGTTAAGGTCTTAACTTGTACTCTGGCCTAATAGCTAAGGTTTTAACTCTTACTCTGGCCTAATAGCTAAGGTCTTAGACTCGTACCATGGCCTACAGATTATTGGCTTAACTCTTACTCTGGCCGAATAGCTAAGGTCTTAGACTCGTACTCTGGCCTACTGGTTAAGGTCTTAACTCTTACTCTGGCCTAATAGCTAAGGTCTTAACTCTTACTCTGGCCTAATAGCTAAGGTCTTAGACTCGTACTATGGCCTACTGGTTAAGGTCTTAACTCTTACTCTGGCCTAATAGCTAAGGTCTTAGATTCATACTATGGCCTAATGGTTAAGGTCTTAACTCTTACTCTGGCCTAATAGATAAGGTCTTAACTCTTACTCTGGCCTAATAGCTAAGGTATTAGACTCATACCCTGGCCTAATGGTTAAGGTCTTAACTCTTACTCTGGCCTAATAGCTAAGGTCTTAGACTCGTGCTCTGGCCTAATGGTTAAGGTCTTAACTCTTACTCTGGCCTACTGGTTAAGGTCTTAACTTTTACTCTGGCCTAATAGCTAAGGTCAAAAGACTCGTACTCTGGCCTAATGGTTAAGGTCTTAACTCTTACTCTGGCCTAATAGCTAAGGTCTTAACTCATACTCTGGCCTAATAGCTAAGGTCTTAGATTCGTACTATGGCCTAATGGTTAAGGTCTTAACTCTTACTCTGGCCTAATAGATAAGGTCTTAACTCTTACTCTGGCCTAATAGCCAAGGTCTTAGACTCATACTCTGGCCTAATGGTTAAGGTCTTAACTCTTACTCTGGCCTAATAGCTAAGGTCTTAGACTCGTGCTCTGGCCTAATGGTTAAGGTCTTAACTCTTACGCTGGCCTACTGGTTAAGGTCTTAACTTTTACTCTGGCCTAATAGCTAAGGTCAAAAGACTCGTACTCTGGCCTAATGGTTAAGGTCTTAACTCTTACTCTGGCCTAATAGCTAAGGTCTTAACTCTTACTCTAGCCTAATAGCTAAGGTCTTAGACTCGTACTATGGCCTACAGGTTAAGGTCTGAACTCTTACTCTGGCCTAATACTAAGGTCTATGACTCGTAATCTGGCCTACTGGTTAAGGTCCTAACTCTTACTCTGGCCTAATAGCTAAGGTCTTAACTCTTACTCTGGCCTAATAGCTAAGGTCTTAGACTCGTACTATGGCCTAATGGTTAAGGTCTTAACTCTTACTCTGGCCTAATAGCTAAGGTTTTAACTCTTACTCTGGCATAATAGCTAATGCCTTAGACTCGTACTCTGGCCTAATAGCTAAGGTCTTAACTCTTACTCTGGCCTACTGGTTAAGGTCTTAACTCTTACTCTGGCCTAATATCTAAGGTCTTAGACTCGTAATCTGGCCTAATAGCTAAGGTCTTAGACTCGTACTCTGGCCTAATAGCTAAGGTCTTAGACTCGTACTCTGGCCTAATTGTTAAGGTCTTAACTCTTACTCTGGCCTAATAGCTAAGGTCTTAGACTCATGCTCTGGCCTAATGGTTAAGGTCTTAACTCTTACTCTGGAATAATAGCTAAGGTCTTAGACTCGTACTATCACCTACAGGTTAAGCTCTTAACTTTTACTCTGGCCTAATAGTTAAGGTCTTAACTATTACTCTGGCCTAATAGCTACGGTCTTAGACTCGTACTCTGGCCTAATGATTAAGGTCTTAACTCTTACTCTGGCCTAATAGCTAAGGTCTTAACTCTTACTCTGGCCTAATAGCTAAGGTCTTAGTCTCGTACTATGGCCTACAGTTTAAGGTCTTAACTCTTACTCTGGCCTAATAGCTAAGGTCTTAGACTCGTACTCTGGCCTACTGGTTAAGGTCTTAAGTCTTACTCTGGCCTAATAGCTAAGGTCTTAGACTCGTACTATGGCCTAATGGTTAAGGTCTTAACTCTTACTCTGGCCTAATAGCTAAGGTCTTAACTCTTTCCCTGGCCTAATAGCTAAGGTCTTAGACTCGTACTCTGGCCTAATGGTTAAGGTCTTAAATCTTACTCTGGCCTAATAGCTAAGGTTTTAGACTCGTGCTCTGGCCTAATGGTTAAGGTCTTAACTCTTACTCTGGCCTACTGTTTAAGGTCTTAACTCTTACTCTGGCATAATAGCTAAGGTCTTAGACTCGTACTCTGGCCTAATGGTTAAGGTCTTAACTCTTACTCTGGCCTAATAGCTAAGGTCTTAGAATCGTACTCTGACCTAATGGTTAAGGTCTTAACTCTTACTCTGGCCTAATAGCTAAGGTCTTAACTCTTACTCTGGCCTAATAGCTAAGGTCTTTGACTCGTACTCTGGCCTAATGGTTAAGGTCTTAACTCTTACTCTGGCCTAATAGCTAAGGTCTTAGACTCGTACTCTGGCCTAATAGCTAAGGTCTTAGACTCGTACTCTGGCCTAATGGTTAAGGTCTTAACTCTTACTATGGCCTACAGGTTAAGGTCTTAACTCTTACTCTGGCCTACTGGTTAAGGTCTTAACTCTTACTCTGACCTAATAGCTAAGGTCTTAGACTCGTACTCCGGCCTACTGGTTAAGGTCTTAACTCTTACTCTGGCCTAATAGCTAAGGTCTTAACTCTTACTCTGGCCTAATAGCTAAGGTCTTAGACTCGTACTCTGGCATAATGGATAAGGTCTTAACTCTTACTCTGGCCTAATAGCTAAGGTCTTAGAATCGTACTCTGGCCTAATGGTTAAGGTCTTAACTCTTACTCTGGAATATTAGCTAAGGTCTTAGACTCGTACTATCGCCTACAGTTTAAGCTCTTAACTCTTACTCTGGCCTAATAGCTAAGGTCTTAACTATTACTCTGGCCTAATAGCTAAGGTCTTAGACTCGTACTCTGGCCTAATGGTTAAGGTCTTAACTTGTACTCTGGCCTAATAGCTAAGGTTTTAACTCTTACTCTGGCCTAATAGCTAAGGTCTTAGACTCGTACCATGGCCTACAGATTATTGGCTTAACTCTTACTCTGGCCGAATAGCTAAGGTCTTAGACTCGTACTCTGGCCTACTGGTTAAGGTCTTAACTCTTACTCTGGCCTAATAGCTAAGGTCTTAACTCTTACTCTGGCCTAATAGCTAAGGTCTTAGACTCGTACTATGGCCTACTGGTTAAGGTCTTAACTCTTACTCTGGCCTAATAGCTAAGGTCTTAGATTCATACTATGGCCTAATGGTTAAGGTCTTAACTCTTACTCTGGCCTAATAGATAAGGTCTTAACTCTTACTCTGGCCTAATAGCTAAGGTATTAGACTCATACCCTGGCCTAATGGTTAAGGTCTTAACTCTTACTCTGGCCTAATAGCTAAGGTCTTAGACTCGTGCTCTGGCCTAATGGTTAAGGTCTTAACTCTTACTCTGGCCTACTGGTTAAGGTCTTAACTTTTACTCTGGCCTAATAGCTAAGGTCAAAAGACTCGTACTCTGGCCTAATGGTTAAGGTCTTAACTCTTACTCTGGCCTAATAGCTAAGGTCTTAACTCATACTCTGGCCTAATAGCTAAGGTCTTAGACTCGTACTATGGCCTACAGGTTAAGGTCTGAACTCTTACTCTGGCCTAATACTAAGGTCTATGACTCGTAATCTGGCCTACTGGTTAAGGTCCTAACTCTTACTCTGGCCTAATAGCTAAGGTCTTAACTCTTACTCTGGCCTAATAGCTAAGGTCTTAGACTCGTACTATGGCCTAATGGTTAAGGTCTTAACTCTTACTCTGGCCTAATAGCTAAGGTTTTAGACTCATGCTCTGGCCTAATGGTTAAGGTCTTAACTCTTACTCTGGCCTACTGTTTAAGGTCTTAACTCTTACTCTGGCATAATAGCTAAGGTCTTAGACTCGTACTCTGGCCTAATAGTTAAGGTCTTAACTCTTACTCTGGCCTAATAGCTAAGGTCTTAGAATCGTACTCTGACCTAATGGTTAAGGTCTTAACTCTTACTCTGGCCTAATAGCTAAGGTCTTAACTCTTACTCTGGCCTAATAGCTAAGGTCTTTGACTCGTACTCTGGCCTAATGGTTAAGGTCTTAACTCTTACTCTGGCCTAATAGCTAAGGTCTTAGACTCGTACTCTGGCCTAATGGTTAAGGTCTTAACTCTTACTATGGCCTACAGGTTAAGGTCTTAACTCTTACTCTGGCCTACTGGTTAAGGTCTTAACTCTTACTCTGACCTAATAGCTAAGGTCTTAGACTCGTACTCCGGCCTACTGGTTAAGGTCTTAACTCTTACTCTGGCCTAATAGCTAAGGTCTTAACTCTTACTCTGGCCTAATAGCTAAGGTCTTAGACTCGTACTCTGGCCTAAGGGATAAGGTCTTAACTCTTACTCTGGCCTAATAGCTAAGGTCTTAGAATCGTACTCTGGCCTAATGGTTAAGGTCTTAACTCTTACTCTGGAATATTAGCTAAGGTCTTAGACTCGTACTATCGCCTACAGTTTAAGCTCTTAACTCTTACTCTGGCCTAATAGCTAAGGTCTTAACTATTACTCTGGCCTAATAGCTAAGGTCTTAGACTCGTACTCTGGCCTAATGGTTAAGGTCTTAACTTGTACTCTGGCCTAATAGCTAAGGTCTTAACTCTTACTCTGGCCTAATAGCTAAGGTCTTAGACTCGTACCATGGCCTACAGATTATTGGCTTAACTCTTACTCTGGCCTAATAGCTAAGGTCTTAGACTTGTACTCTGGCCTACTGGTTAAGGTCTTAACTCTTACTCTGGCCTAATAGCTAAGGTCTTAACTCTTACTCTGGCCTAATAGCTAAGGTCTTAGACTCGTACTATGGCCTACAGTTTAAGGTCTTAAATCTTACTCTGGCCTAATAGCTAAGGTCTTAGACTCGTACTCTGGCCTACTGGTTAAGGTCTTAACTCTTACTCTGGCCTAATAGCTAAGGTCTTAGATTCGTACTATGGCCTAATGGTTAAGGTCTTCACTCTTACTCTGGCCTAATAGATAAGGTCTTAACTCTTACTCTGGCCTAATAGCCAAGGTCTTAGACTCATACTCTGGCCTAATGGTTAAGGTCTTAACTCTTACTCTGGCCTAATAGCTAAGGTCTTAGACTCGTGCTCTGGCCTAATGGTTAAGGTCTTAACTCTTACGCTGGCCTACTGGTTAAGGTCTTAACTTTTACTCTGGCCTAATAGCTAAGGTCAAAAGACTCGTACTCTGGCCTAATGGTTAAGGTCTTAACTCTTACTCTGGCCTAATAGCTAAGGTCTTAACTCTTACTCTGGCCTAATAGCTAAGGTCTTAGACTCGTACTATGGCCTACAGGTTAAGGTCTGAACTCTTACTCTGGCCTAATACTAAGGTCTATGACTCATAATCTGGCCTACTGGTTAAGGTCCTAACTCTTACTCTGGCCTAATAGCTAAGGTCTTAACTCTTACTCTGGCCTAATAGCTAAGGTCTTAGACTCGTACTATGGCCTAATGGTTAAGGTCTTAACTCTTACTCTGGCCTAATAGCTAAGGTTTTAACTCTTACTCTGGCATAATAGCTAATGTCTTAGACTCGTACTCTGGCCTAATAGCTAAGGTCTTAACTCTTATTCTGGCCTACTGGTTAAGGTCTTAACTCTTACTCTGGCCTAATAGCTAAGGTCTTAGACTCGTAATCTGGCCTAATAGCTAAGGTCTTAGACTTGTACTCTGGCCTAATAGCTAAGGTCTTAGACTCGTACTCTGGCCTAATAGCTAAGGTCTTAGACTTGTACTCTGGCCTACTGGTTAAGGTCTTAACTCTTATTCTGTCCTAATAGCTAATGTCTTCGACTCGTACTCTGGCCTAATAGCTAAGGTCTTAGACTCGTACTCTGGCCTACTGGTTAAGGTCTTAACTCTTACTCTGGCCTAATAGCTAAGGTCTTAGAATCGTACTCTGACCTAATGGTTAAGGTCTTAACTCTTACTCTGGCTTAATAGCTAAGGTCTTAGACTCGTACTCTGGCCTACTGGTTAAGGTCTTAATTCTTACTCTGGCCTAATAGCTAAGGTCTTAGACTCGTACTATGGCCTAATGGTTAAGGTCTTAACTCTTACTCTGGCCTAATAGCTAAGGTCTTAACTCTTTCCCTGGCCTAATAGCTAAGGTGTTAGACTCGTACTCTGGCCTAATGGTTAAGGTCTTAAATCTTACTCTGGCCTAATAGCTAAGGTTTTAGACTTGTGCTCTGGCCTAATGGTTAAGGTCTTAACTCTTACTCTGGCCTACTGTTTAAGGTCTTAACTCTTACTCTGGCATAACAGCTAAGGTCTTAGACTCGTACTCTGGCCTAATGGTTAAGGTCTTAACTCTTACTCTGGCCTAATAGCTAAGGTCTTAGAATCGTACTCTGGCCTAATGGTTAAGGTCTTAACTCTTACTATGGCCTACAGGTTAAGGTCTTAACTCTTACTCTGGCCTACTGGTTAAGGTCTTAACTCTTACTCTGACCTAATAGCTAAGGTCTTAGACTCGTACTCCGGCCTACTGGTTAAGGTCTTAACTCTTACTCTGGCCTAATAGCTAAGGTCTTAACTCTTACTCTGGCCTAATAGCTAAGGTCTTAGACTCGTACTCTGGCATAATGGATAAGGTCTTAACTCTTACTCTGGCCTAATAGCTAAGGTCTTAGAATCGTACTCTGGCCTAATGGTTAAGGTCTTAACTCTTACTCTGGAATATTAGCTAAGGTCTTAGACTCGTACTATCGCCTACAGTTTAAGCTCTTAACTCTTACTCTGGCCTAATAGCTAAGGTCTTAACTATTACTCTGGCCTAATAGCTAAGGTCTTAGACTCGTACTCTGGCCTAATGGTTAAGGTCTTAACTTGTACTCTGGCCTAATAGCTAAGGTTTTAACTCTTACTCTGGCCTAATAGCTAAGGTCTTAGACTCGTACCATGGCCTACAGATTATTGGCTTAACTCTTACTCTGGCCGAATAGCTAAGGTCTTAGACTCGTACTCTGGCCTACTGGTTAAGGTCTTAACTCTTACTCTGGGCTAATAGCTAAGGTCTTAACTCTTACTCTGGCCTAATAGCTAAGGTCTTAGACTCGTACTATGGCCTACTGGTTAAGGTCTTAACTCTTACTCTGGCCTAATAGCTAAGGTCTTAGATTCATACTATGGCCTAATGGTTAAGGTCTTAACTCTTACTCTGGCCTAATAGATAAGGTCTTAACTCTTACTCTGGCCTAATAGCTAAGGTATTAGACTCATACCCTGGCCTAATGGTTAAGGTCTTAACTCTTACTCTGGCCTAATAGCTAAGGTCTTAGACTCGTGCTCTGGCCTAATGGTTAAGTTCTTAACTCTTACTCTGGCCTACTGGTTAAGGTCTTAACTTTTACTCTGGCCTAATAGCTAAGGTCAAAAGACTCGTACTCTGGCCTAATGGTTAAGGTCTTAACTCTTACTCTGGCCTAATAGCTAAGGTCTTAACTCATACTCTGGCCTAATAGCTAAGGTCTTAGATTCGTACTATGGCCTAATGGTTAAGGTCTTAACTCTTACTCTGGCCTAATAGATAAGGTCTTAACTCTTACTCTGGCCTAATAGCCAAGGTCTTAGACTCATACTCTGGCCTAATGGTTAAGGTCTTAACTCTTACTCTGGCCTAATAGCTAAGGTCTTAGACTCGTGCTCTGGCCTAATGGTTAAGGTCTTAACTCTTACGCTGGCCTACTGGTTAAGGTCTTAACTTTTACTCTGGCCTAATAGCTAAGGTCAAAAGACTCGTACTCTGGCCTAATGGTTAAGGTCTTAACTCTTACTCTGGCCTAATAGCTAAGGTCTTAACTCTTACTCTAGCCTAATAGCTAAGGTCTTAGACTCGTACTATGGCCTACAGGTTAAGGTCTGAACTCTTACTCTGGCCTAATACTAAGGTCTATGACTCGTAATCTGGCCTACTGGTTAAGGTCCTAACTCTTACTCTGGCCTAATAGCTAAGGTCTTAACTCTTACTCTGGCCTAATAGCTAAGGTCTTAGACTCGTACTATGGCCTAATGGTTAAGGTCTTAACTCTTACTCTGGCCTAATAGCTGAGGTTTTAACTCTTACTCTGGCATAATAGCTAATGCCTTAGACTCGTACTCTGGCCTAATAGCTAAGGTCTTAACTCTTACTCTGGCCTACTGGTTAAGGTCTTAACTCTTACTCTGGCCTAATATCTAAGGTCTTAGACTCGTAATCTGGCCTAATAGCTAAGGTCTTAGACTCGTACTCTGGCCTAATAGCTAAGGTCTTAGACTCGTACTCTGGCCTACTGGTTAAGGTCTTAACTCTTACTCTGGCCTAATAGCTAAGGTCTTAGACTCGTACTCTGGCCTAATGGTTAAGGTCTTAACTCTTACTCTGGCCTAATAGCTAAGGTCTTAGACTCGTACTCTGGCCTAATTGTTAAGGTCTTAACTCTTACTCTGGCCTAATAGCTAAGGTCTTAGACTCATGCTCTGGCCTAATGGTTAAGGTCTTAACTCTTACTCTGGAATAATAGCTAAGGTCTTAGACTCGTACTATCACCTACAGGTTAAGCTCTTAACTTTTACTCTGGCCTAATAGTTAAGGTCTTAACTATTACTCTGGCCTAATAGCTACGGTCTTAGACTCGTACTCTGGCCTAATGGTTAAGGTCTTAACTCTTACTCTGGCCTAATAGCTAAGGTCTTAACTCTTACTCTGGCCTAATAGCTAAGGTCTTAGTCTCGTACTATGGCCTACAGTTTAAGGTCTTAACTCTTACTCTGGCCTAATAGCTAAGGTCTTAGACTCGTACTCTGGCCTACTGGTTAAGGTCTTAAGTCTTACTCTGGCCTAATAGCTAAGGTCTTAGACTCGTACTATGGCCTAATGGTTAAGGTCTTAACTCTTACTCTGGCCTAATAGCTAAGGTCTTAACTCTTTCCCTGGCCTAATAGCTAAGGTCTTAGACTCGTACTCTGGCCTAATGGTTAAGGTCTTAAATCTTACTCTGGCCTAATAGCTAAGGTTTTAGACTCGTGCTCTGGCCTAATGGTTAAGGTCTTAACTCTTACTCTGGCCTACTGTTTAAGGTCTTAACTCTTACTCTGGCATAATAGCTAAGGTCTTAGACTCGTACTCTGGCCTAATGGTTAAGGTCTTAACTCTTACTCTGGCCTAATAGCTAAGGTCTTAGAATCGTACTCTGACCTAATGGTTAAGGTCTTAACTCTTACTCTGGCCTAATAGCTAAGGTCTTAACTCTTACTCTGGCCTAATAGCTAAGGTCTTAGACTCGTACTCTGGCCTAATAGCTAAGGTCTTAGACTCGTACTCTGGCCTAATGGTTAAGGTCTTAACTCTTACTATGGCCTACAGGTTAAGGTCTTAACTCTTACTCTGGCCTACTGGTTAAGGTCTTAACTCTTACTCTGACCTAATAGCTAAGGTCTTAGACTCGTACTCCGGCCTACTGGTTAAGGTCTTAACTCTTACTCTGGCCTAATAGCTAAGGTCTTAACTCTTACTCTGGCCTAATAGCTAAGGTCTTAGACTCGTACTCTGGCATAATGGATAAGGTCTTAACTCTTACTCTGGCCTAATAGCTAAGGTCTTGGAATCGTACTCTGGCCTAATGGTTAAGGTCTTAACTCTTACTCTGGAATATTAGCTAAGGTCTTAGACTCGTACTATCGCCTACAGTTTAAGCTCTTAACTCTTACTCTGGCCTAATAGCTAAGGTCTTAACTATTACTCTGGCCTAATAGCTAAGGTCTTAGACTCGTACTCTGGCCTAATGGTTAAGGTCTTAACTTGTACTCTGGCCTAATAGCTAAGGTTTTAACTCTTACTCTGGCCTAATAGCTAAGGTCTTAGACCCGTACCATGGCCTACAGATTATTGGCTTAACTCTTACTCTGGCCGAATAGCTAAGGTCTTAGACTCGTACTCTGGCCTACTGGTTAAGGTCTTAACTCTTACTCTGGCCTAATAGCTAAGGTCTTAACTCTTACTCTGGCCTAATAGCTAAGGTCTTAGACTCGTACTATGGCCTACTGGTTAAGGTCTTAACTCTTACTCTGGCCTAATAGCTAAGGTCTTAGATTCATACTATGGCCTAATGGTTAAGGTCTTAACTCTTACTCTGGCCTAATAGATAAGGTCTTAACTCTTACTCTGGCCTAATAGCTAAGGTATTAGACTCATACCCTGGCCTAATGGTTAAGGTCTTAACTCTTACTCTGGCCTAATAGCTAAGGTCTTAGACTCGTGCTCTGGCCTAATGGTTAAGGTCTTAACTCTTACTCTGGCCTACTGGTTAAGGTCTTAACTTTTACTCTGGCCTAATAGCTAAGGTCAAAAGACTCGTACTCTGGCCTAATGGTTAAGGTCTTAACTCTTACTCTGGCCTAATAGCTAAGGTCTTAACTCATACTCTGGCCTAATAGCTAAGGTCTTAGATTCGTACTATGGCCTAATGGTTAAGGTCTTAACTCTTACTCTGGCCTAATAGATAAGGTCTTAACTCTTACTCTGGCCTAATAGCCAAGGTCTTAGACTCATACTCTGGCCTAATGGTTAAGGTCTTAACTCTTACTCTGGCCTAATAGCTAAGGTCTTAGACTCGTGCTCTGGCCTAATGGTTAAGGTCTTAACTCTTACGCTGGCCTACTGGTTAAGGTCTTAACTTTTACTCTGGCCTAATAGCTAAGGTCAAAAGACTCGTACTCTGGCCTAATGGTTAAGGTCTTAACTCTTACTCTGGCCTAATAGCTAAGGTCTTAACTCTTACTCTAGCCTAATAGCTAAGGTCTTAGACTCGTACTATGGCCTACAGGTTAAGGTCTGAACTTTTACTCTGGCCTAATACTAAGGTCTATGACTCGTAATCTGGCCTACTGGTTAAGGTCCTAACTCTTACTCTGGCCTAATAGCTAAGGTCTTAACTCTTACTCTGGCCTAATAGCTAAGGTCTTAGACTCGTACTATGGCCTAATGGTTAAGGTCTTAACTCTTACTCTGGCCTAATAGCTGAGGTTTTAACTCTTACTCTGGCATAATAGCTAATGCCTTAGACTCGTACTCTGGCCTATTAGCTAAGGTCTTAACTCTTACTCTGGCCTACTGGTTAAGGTCTTAACTCTTACTCTGGCCTAATATCTAAGGTCTTAGACTCGTAATCTGGCCTAATAGCTAAGGTCTTAGACTCGTACTCTTGCCTAATAGCTAAGGTCTTAGACTCGTACTCTGGCCTACTGGTTAAGGTCTTAACTCTTACTCTGGCCTAATAGCTAAGGTCTTAGACTCGTACTCTGGCCTAATGGTTAAGGTCTTAACTCTTACTCTGGCCTAATAGCTAAGGTCTTAGACTCGTACTCTGGCCTAATTGTTAAGGTCTTAACTCTTACTCTGGCCTAATAGCTAAGGTCTTAGACTCATGCTCTGGCCTAATGGTTAAGGTCTTAACTCTTACTCTGGAATAATAGCTAAGGTCTTAGACTCGTACTATCACCTACAGGTTAAGCTCTTAACTTTTACTCTGGCCTAATAGTTAAGGTCTTAACTATTACTCTGGCCTAATAGCTACGGTCTTAGACTCGTACTCTGGCCTAATGGTTAAGGTCTTAACTCTTACTCTGGCCTAATAGCTAAGGTCTTAACTCTTACTCTGGCCTAATAGCTAAGGTCTTAGTCTCGTACTATGGCCTACAGTTTAAGGTCTTAACTCTTACTCTGGCCTAATAGCTAAGGTCTTAGACTCGTACTCTGGCCTACTGGTTAAGGTCTTAAGTCTTACTCTGGCCTAATAGCTAAGGTCTTAGACTCGTACTATGGCCTAATGGTTAAGGTCTTAACTCTTACTCTGGCCTAATAGCTAAGGTCTTAACTCTTTCCCTGGCCTAATAGCTAAGGTCTTAGACTCGTACTCTGGCCTAATGGTTAAGGTCTTAAATCTTACTCTGGCCTAATAGCTAAGGTTTTAGACTCGTGCTCTGGCCTAATGGTTAAGGTCTTAACTCTTACTCTGGCCTACTGTTTAAGGTCTTAACTCTTACTCTGGCATAATAGCTAAGGTCTTAGACTCGTACTCTGGCCTAATGGTTAAGGTCTTAACTCTTACTCTGGCCTAATAGCTAAGGTCTTAGAATCGTACTCTGACCTAATGGTTAAGGTCTTAACTCTTACTCTGGCCTAATAGCTAAGGTCTTAACTCTTACTCTGGCCTAATAGCTAAGGTCTTTGACTCGTACTCTGGCCTAATGGTTAAGGTCTTAACTCTTACTCTGGCCTAATAGCTAAGGTCTTAGACTCGTACTCTGGCCTAATAGCTAAGGTCTTAGACTCGTACTCTGGCCTAATGGTTAAGGTCTTAACTCTTACTATGGCCTACAGGTTAAGGTCTTAACTCTTACTCTGGCCTACTGGTTAAGGTCTTAACTCTTACTCTGACCTAATAGCTAAGGTCTTAGACTCGTACTCCGGCCTACTGGTTAAGGTCTTAACTCTTACTCTGGCCTAATAGCTAAGGTCTTAACTCTTACTCTGGCCTAATAGCTAAGGTCTTAGACTCGTACTCTGGCATAATGGATAAGGTCTTAACTCTTACTCTGGCCTAATAGCTAAGGTCTTAGAATCGTACTCTGGCCTAATGGTTAAGGTCTTAACTCTTACTCTGGAATATTAGCTAAGGTCTTAGACTCGTACTATCGCCTACAGTTTAAGCTCTTAACTCTTACTCTGGCCTAATAGCTAAGGTCTTAACTATTACTCTGGCCTAATAGCTAAGGTCTTAGACTCGTACCATGGCCTACAGATTATTGGCTTAACTCTTACTCTGGCCGAATAGCTAAGGTCTTAGACTCGTACTCTGGCCTACTGGTTAAGGTCTTAACTCTTACTCTGGCCTAATAGCTAAGGTCTTAACTCTTACTCTGGCCTAATAGCTAAGGTCTTAGACTCGTACTATGGCCTACTGGTTAAGGTCTTAACTCTTACTCTGGCCTAATAGCTAAGGTCTTAGATTCATACTATGGCCTAATGGTTAAGGTCTTAACTCTTACTCTGGCCTAATAGATAAGGTCTTAACTCTTACTCTGGCCTAATAGCTAAGGTATTAGACTCATACCCTGGCCTAATGGTTAAGGTCTTAACTCTTACTCTGGCCTAATAGCTAAGGTCTTAGACTCGTGCTCTGGCCTAATGGTTAAGGTCTTAACTCTTACTCTGGCCTACTGGTTAAGGTCTTAACTTTTACTCTGGCCTAATAGCTAAGGTCGAAAGACTCGTACTCTGGCCTAATGGTTAAGGTCTTAACTCTTACTCTGGCCTAATAGCTAAGGTCTTAACTCATACTCTGGCCTAATAGCTAAGGTCTTAGACTCGTACTATGGCCTACAGGTTAAGGTCTGAACTCTTACTCTGGCCTAATACTAAGGTCTATGACTCGTAATCTGGCCTACTGGTTAAGGTCCTAACTCTTACTCTGGCCTAATAGCTAAGGTCTTAACTCTTACTCTGGCCTAATAGCTAAGGTCTTAGACTCGTACTATGGCCTAATGGTTAAGGTCTTAACTCTTACTCTGGCCTAATAGCTAAGGTTTTAGACTCATGCTCTGGCCTAATGGTTAAGGTCTTAACTCTTACTCTGGCCTACTGTTTAAGGTCTTAACTCTTACTCTGGCATAATAGCTAAGGTCTTAGACTCGTACTCTGGCCTAATGGTTAAGGTCTTAACTCTTACTCTGGCCTAATAGCTAAGGTCTTAGAATCGTACTCTGACCTAATGGTTAAGGTCTTAACTCTTACTCTGGCCTAATAGCTAAGGTCTTAACTCTTACTCTGGCCTAATAGCTAAGGTCTTTGACTCGTACTCTGGCCTAATGGTTAAGGTCTTAACTCTTACTCTGGCCTAATAGCTAAGGTCTTAGACTCGTACTCTGGCCTAATGGTTAAGGTCTTAACTCTTACTATGGCCTACAGGTTAAGGTCTTAACTCTTACTCTGGCCTACTGGTTAAGGTCTTAACTCTTACTCTGACCTAATAGCTAAGGTCTTAGACTCGTACTCCGGCCTACTGGTTAAGGTCTTAACTCTTACTCTGGCCTAATAGCTAAGGTCTTAACTCTTACTCTGGCCTAATAGCTAAGGTCTTAGACTCGTACTCTGGCCTAAGGGATAAGGTCTTAACTCTTACTCTGGCCTAATAGCTAAGGTCTTAGAATCGTACTCTGGCCTAATGGTTAAGGTCTTAACTCTTACTCTGGAATATTAGCTAAGGTCTTAGACTCGTACTATCGCCTACAGTTTAAGCTCTTAACTCTTACTCTGGCCTAATAGCTAAGGTCTTAACTATTACTCTGGCCTAATAGCTAAGGTCTTAGACTCGTACTCTGGCCTAATGGTTAAGGTCTTAACTTGTACTCTGGCCTAATAGCTAAGGTCTTAACTCTTACTCTGGCCTAATAGCTAAGGTCTTAGACTCGTACCATGGCCTACAGATTATTGGCTTAACTCTTACTCTGGCCTAATAGCTAAGGTCTTAGACTTGTACTCTGGCCTACTGGTTAAGGTCTTAACTCTTACTCTGGCCTAATAGCTAAGGTCTTAACTCTTACTCTGGCCTAATAGCTAAGGTCTTAGACTCGTACTATGGCCTACAGTTTAAGGTCTTAAATCTTACTCTGGCCTAATAGCTAAGGTCTTAGATTCGTACTCTGGCCTACTGGTTAAGGTCTTAACTCTTACTCTGGCCTAATAGCTAAGGTCTTAGATTCGTACTATGGCCTAATGGTTAAGGTCTTAACTCTTACTCTGGCCTAATAGATAAGGTCTTAACTCTTACTCTGGCCTAATAGCCAAGGTCTTAGACTCATACTCTGGCCTAATGGTTAAGGTCTTAACTCTTACTCTGGCCTAATAGCTAAGGTCTTAGACTCGTGCTCTGGCCTAATGGTTAAGGTCTTAACTCTTACGCTGGCCTACTGGTTGAGGTCTTAACTTTTACTCTGGCCTAATAGCTAAGGTCAAAAGACTCGTACTCTGGCCTAATGGTTAAGGTCTTAACTCTTACTCTGGCCTAATAGCTAAGGTCTTAACTCTTACTCTGGCCTAATAGCTAAGGTCTTAGACTCGTACTATGGCCTACAGGTTAAGGTCTGAACTCTTACTCTGGCCTAATACTAAGGTCTATGACTCATAATCTGGCCTACTGGTTAAGGTCCTAACTCTTACTCTGGCCTAATAGCTAAGGTCTTAACTCTTACTCTGGCCTAATAGCTAAGGTCTTAGACTCGTACTATGGCCTAATGGTTAAGGTCTTAACTCTTACTCTGGCCTAATAGCTAAGGTTTTAACTCTTACTCTGGCATAATAGCTAATGTCTTAGACTCGTACTCTGGCCTAATAGCTAAGGTCTTAACTCTTATTCTGGCCTACTGGTTAAGGTCTTAACTCTTACTCTGGCCTAATAGCTAAGGTCTTAGACTCGTAATCTGGCCTAATAGCTAAGGTCTTAGACTCGTACTCTGGCCTAATAGCTAAGGTCTTAGACTCGTACTCTGGCCTAATAGCTAAGGTCTTAGACTTGTACTCTGGCCTACTGGTTAAGGTCTTAACTCTTATTCTGTCCTAATAGCTAATGTCTTCGACTCGTACTCTGGCCTAATAGCTAAGGTCTTAGACTCGTACTCTGGCCTACTGGTTAAGGTCTTAACTCTTACTCTGGCCTAATAGCTAAGGTCTTAGAATCGTACTCTGACCTAATGGTTAAGGTCTTAACTCTTACTCTGGCTTAATAGCTAAGGTCTTAGACTCGTACTCTGGCCTACTGGTTAAGGTCTTAATTCTTACTCTGGCCTAATAGCTAAGGTCTTAGACTCGTACTATGGCCTAATTGTTAAGGTCTTAACTCTTACTCTGGCCTAATAGCTAAGGTCTTAACTCTTTCCCTGGCCTAATAGCTAAGGTGTTAGACTCGTACTCTGGCCTAATGGTTAAGGTCTTAAATCTTACTCTGGCCTAATAGCTAAGGTTTTAGACTTTTGCTCTGGCCTAATGGTTAAGGTCTTAACTCTTACTCTGGCCTACTGTTTAAGGTCCTAACTCTTACTCTGGCATAACAGCTAAGGTCTTAGACTCGTACTCTGGCCTAATGGTTAAGGTCTTAACTCTTACTCTGGCCTAATAGCTAAGGTCTTAGAATCGTACTCTGACCTAATGGTTAAGGTCTTAACTCTTACTCTGGCCTAATAGCTAAGGTCTTACCTCTTACTCTGGCCTAATAGCTAAGGTCTTAGACTCGTACTCTGGCCTAATAGCTAAGGTCTTAGACTCGTACTCTGGCCTAATGGTTAAGGTCTTAACTCTTACTCTGGCCTACAGGTTAAGGTGTTAACTCTTACTCTGGCCTACTGGTTAAGGTCTTAACTCTTACTCTGACCTAATAGCTAAGGTCTTAGACTCGTACTCCGGCCTACTGGTTAAGGTCTTAACTCTTACTCTGGCCTAATAGCTAAGGTCTTAACTCTTACTCTGGCCCAATAGCTAAGGTCTTAGACTCGTACTCTGGCCTAATGGATAAGGTCTTAACTCTTACTCTGGCCTAATAGCTAAGGTCTTAGAATCGTACTCTGGCCTAATGGTTAAGGTCTTAACTCTTACTCTGGAATATTAGCTAAGGTCTTAGACTCGTACTATTGCCTACAGTTTAAGCTCTTAACTCTTACTCTGGCCTAATAGCTAAGGTCTTAACTATTACTCTGGCCATATAGCTAAGGTCTTAGACTCGTACTCTGGCCTAATGGTTAAGGTCTTAACTTGTACTCTGGCCTAATAGCTAAGGTCTTAACTCTTACTCTGGCCTAATAGCTAAGGTCTTAGACTCGTACTCTGGCCTACTGGTTAAGGTCTTAACTCTTACTCTGGCCTAATAGCTAAGGTCTTAACTCTTACTCTGGCTTAATAGCTAAGGTCTTAGACTCGTACTATGGCCTACAGTTTAAGGTCTTAAATCTTACTCTGGCCTAATAGCTAAGGTCTTAGACTCGTACTCTGGCCTACTGGTTAAGGTCTTAACTCTTACTCTGGCCTAATAGCTAAGGTCTTAGATTCATACTATGGCCTAATGGTTAAGGTCTTAACTCTTACTCTGGCCTAATAGATAAGGTCTTAACTCTTACTCTGGCCTAATAGCTAAGGTCTTAGACTCATACTCTGGCCTAATGGTTAAGGTCCTAACTCTTACTCTGGCCTAATAGCTAAGGTCTTAGACTCGTGCTCTGGCCTAATGGTTAAGGTCTTAACTCTTACTCTGGCCTACTGGTTAAGGTCTTAACTTTTACTCTGGCCTAATAGCTAAGGTCTTAGACTTGTACTCTGGCCTAATGGTTAAGGTCTTAACTCTTACTCTGGCCTAATAGCTAAGGTCTTAACTCTTACTCTGGCCTAATAGCTAAGGTCTTAGACTTGTACTATGGCCTACAGGTTAAGGTCTGAACTCTTACGCTGGCCTAATACTAAGGTCTATGACTCGTAATCTGGCCTACTGGTTAAGGTCCTAACTCTTACTCTGGCCTAATAGCTAAGGTCTTAACTCTTACTCTGGCCTAATAGCTAAGGTCTTAGACTCGTACTATGGCCTAATGGTTAAGGTCTTAACTCTTACTCTGGCCTAATAGCTAAGGTTTTAACTCTTACTCTGGCATAATAGCTAATGTCTTAGACTCGTACTCTGGCCTAATAGCTAAGGTCTTAACTCTTACTCTGGCCTACTGGTTAAGGTCTTAACTCTTACTCTGGCCTAATAGCTAAGGTCTTAGACTCGTAATCTGGCCTAATAGCTAAGGTCTTAGACTCGTACTCTGGCCTAATAGCTAAGGTCTTAGACTCGTACTCTGGCCTAATAGCTAAGGTCTTAGACTTGTACTCTGGCCTACTGGTTAAGGTCTTAACTCTTATTCTGTCCTAATAGCTAATGTCTTAGACTCGTACTCTGGCCTAATAGCTAAGGTCTTAGACTCGTACTCTGGCCTACTGGTTAAGGTCTTAACTCTTACTCTGGCCTAATAGCTAAGGTCTTAGACTCGTACTCTGGCCTAATTGTTAAGGTCTTAACTCTTACTCTGGCCTAATAGCTAAGGTCTTAGACTCGTACTCTGGCCTAATGGTTAAGGTCTTAACTCTTACTCTGGACTAATAGCTAAGGTCTTAACTCTTACTCTGGCCTAATAGGTAAGGTCTTAACTCTTACTCTGGCCTAATAGCTAAGGTCTTAGACCCGTACTATGGCCTACAGTTTAAGGTCTTAACTCTTACTCTGGCCTAATAGCTAAGGTCTTAGACTCGTACTCTGGCCTACTGGCTAAGGTCTTAAGTCTTACTCTGGCCTAATAGCTAAGGTCTTAGACTCGTACTATGGCCTAATGGTTAAGGTCTTAACTCTTACTCTGGTCTAATAGCTAAGGTCTTAACTCTTTCTCTGCCTTAATAGCTAAGGCCTTAGACTCGTATTCTGGCCTAATGGTTAAGGTCTTAACTCTTACTCTGGCCTAATAGATAAGGTCTTGGACTCGTGCTCTGGCCTAACGGTTAAGGTCTTAACTCTTACTCTGGCCTACTGGTTAAGGTCTTAACTCTTACTCTGGCCTAATAGCTAAGGTCTTAGACTCGTACTCTGGCCTAATGGTTAAGGTCTTAACTCTTACTCTGGCCTAATGGTTAAGGTCTTAACTCTTACTCTGGCCTAATAGATAAGGTCTTAGACTCGAGCTCTGGCCTAACGGTTAAGGTCTTAACTCTTACTCTGGCCTACTGGTTAAGGTCTTAACTCTTACTCTGGCCTAATAGCTAAGGTCTTAGACTCGTACTCTGGCCTAATGGTTAAGGTCTTAACTCTTACTCTGGCCTAATAGCTAAGGTCTTAGACTAGTACTCTGGCCTAATGGTTAAGGTCTTAACTCTTACTCTGGCCTAATAGCTAAGGTCTTAACTCTTACTCTGGCCTAATAGCTAAGGTCTTTGACTCGTACTCTGGCCTAATGGTTAAGGTCTTAACTCTTACTCTGGCCTAATAGCTAAGGTCTTAGACTCGTACTCTGGCCTAATAGCTGAGGTCTTAGACTCGTACTCTGGCCTAATAGCTAAGGTCTTAGACTCGTATTCCGGCCTACTGGTTAAGGTCTTAACTCTTACTCTGGCCTAATAGCTAAGGTCTTAACTCTTACTCTGGACTAATAGCTAAGGTCTTAGACTCGTACTCTGGCCTAATGGATAAGGTTTTAACTCTTACTCTGGCCTAATATCTAAGGTCTTAGACTCGTACTCTGGCCTAATGGTTAAGGTCTTAACTCTTACTCTGGAATATTAGCTAAGGTCTTAGACTCGTACTATCGCCTACAGGTTAAGCTCTTAACTCTTACTCTGGCCTAATAGCTAAGGTCTTAACTATTACTCTGGCCTAATAGCTAAGGTCTTAGACTCGTACTCTTGCCTAATGGTTAAGGTCTTAACTCTTACTCTGGCCTAATAGCTAAGGTCTTAGACTCGTACTCTGGCCTACTGGTTAAGGTCTTAACTCTTACTCTGGCCTAATAGCTAAGGTCTTAGACTCGTACTATGGCCTACAGGTTAAGGTCTTAACTCTTACTCTGGCCTACTGGTTTAAGTCTTAACTCTTACTCTGGCCTAATAGCTAAGGTCTTAGACTCATACTCTGGCCTAATGGTTATGGTCTTAACTAATACTCTGGCCTAATAGCTAAGGTCTTAGAATCGTACTCTGACCTAATGGTTAAGGTCTTAACTCTTACTCTGGCCTAATAGCTAAGGTCTTAACTCTTACTCTGGCCTAATAGCTAAGGACTTTGACTCGTACTTTGGCCTAATGGTTAAGGTCTTAACTCTTACTCTGGCCTAATAGCTAAGGTCTTAGACTCGTACTCTGGCCTAATAGCTAAGGTCTTAGACTCGTACTCTGGCCTAATGGTTAAGGTCTTAACTCTTACTATGGCCTACAGGTTAAGGTCTTAACTCTTACTCTGGCCTACTGGTTAAGGTCTTAACTCTTACTCTGACCTAATAGCTAAGGTCTTAGACTCGTACTGCGGCCTACTGGTTAAGGTCTTAACTCTTACTCTGGCCTAATAGCTAAGGTCTTAACTCTTACTCTGGCCTAATAGCTAAGGTCTTAGACTCGTACTCTGGCCTAATGGATAAGGTCTTAACTCTTACTCTGGCCTAATAGCTAAGGTCTTAGAATCGTACTCTGGCCTAATGGTTAAGGTCTTAACTCTTACTCTGGAATATTAGATAAGGTCTTAGACTCGTACTATCGCCTACAGTTTAAGCTCTTAACTCTTACTCTGGCCTGATAGCTAAGGTCTTAACTATTACTCTGGCCTAATAGCTAAGGTCTTAGACTCGTACTCTGGCCTAATGGTTAAGGTCTTAGACTCGTACTCTGGCCTACTGGTTAAGGTCTTAACTCTTACTCTGGCCTAATAGCTAAAGTCTTAGACTCGTACTCTGGCCTAATGGCTAAGGTATTAGACTTGTACTCTGGCCTACTGGTTAAGGTCTTAACTCTTATTCTGGCTTAATAGCGAAGGTCTTAGACTCGTACTCTGGCCTAATAGCTAAGGTCTTAACTCTTACTCTGGCCTAATAGCTAAGGTCTTAGACTCGTACCATGGCCTACAGATTATTGGCTTAACTCTTACTCTGGCCTAATAGCTAAGGTCTTAGACTCGTACTCTGGCCTACTGGTTAAGGTCTTAACTCTTACTCTGGCCTAATAGCTAAGGTCTTAACTCTTACTCTGGCCTAATAGCTAAGGTCTTAGACTCGTACTCTGGCCTAATAGCTAAGGTTTTAGACTCGTACTCTGGCCTAATGGTTAAGGTCTTAACTCTTACTATGGCCTACAGGTTAAGGTCTTAACTCTTACTCTGGCCTACTGGTTAAGGTCTTAACTCTTACTCTGGCCTAATAGCTAAGGTCTTAACTCTTACTCTGGCCTAATAGCTAAGGGCTTAGACTCGTACTCTGGCCTAATAGCTAAGGTCTTAGACTCGTACTCTGGCCTAATGGTTAAGGTTTTAGACTTTTGCTCTGGCCTAATGGTTAAGGTCTTAACTCTTACTCTGGCCTACTGTTTAAGGTCTTAACTCTTACTCTGGCATAACAGCTAAGGTCTTAGACTCGTACTCTGGCCTAATGGTTAAGGTCTTAACTCTTACTCTGGCCTAATAGCTAAGGTCTTAGAATCGTACTCTGACCTAATGGTTAAGGTCTTAACTCTTACTCTGGCCTAATAGCTAAGGTCTTAACTCTTACTCTGGCCTAATAGCTAAGGTCTTAGACTCGTACTCTGGCCTAATAGCTAAGGTCTTAGACTCGTACTCTGGCCTAATGGTTAAGGTCTTAACTCTTACTCTGGCCTACAGGTTAAGGTGTTAACTCTTACTCTGGCCTACTGGTTAAGGTCTTAACTCTTACTCTGACCTAATAGCTAAGGTCTTAGACTCGTACTCCGGCCTACTGGTTAAGGTCTTAACTCTTACTCTGGCCTAATAGCTAAGGTCTTAACTCTTACTCTGGCCTAATAGCTAAGGTCTTAGACTCGTACTCTGGCCTAATGGATAAGGTCTTAACTCTTACTCTGGCCTAATAGCTAAGGTCTTAGAATCGTACTCTGGCCTAATGGTTAAGGTCTTAACTCTTACTCTGGAATATTAGCTAAGGTCTTAGACTCATACTATTGCCTACAGTTTAAGCTCTTAACTCTTACTCTGGCCTAATAGCTAAGGTCTTAACTATTACTCTGGCCATATAGCTAAGGTCTTAGACTCGTACTCTGGCCTAATGGTTAAGGTCTTAACTTGTACTCTGGCCTAATAGCTAAGGTCTTAACTCTTACTCTGGCCTAATAGCTAAGGTCTTAGACTCGTACTCTGGCCTACTGGTTAAGGTCTTAACTCTTACTCTGGCCTAATAGCTAAGGTCTTAACTCTTACTCTGGCTTAATAGCTAAGGTCTTAGACTCGTACTATGGCCTACAGTTTAAGGTCTTAAATCTTACTCTGGCCTAATAGCTAAGGTCTTAGACTCGTACTCTGGCCTACTGGTTAAGGTCTTAACTCTTACTCTGGCCTAATAGCTAAGGTCTTAGATTCATACTATGGCCTAATGGTTAAGGTCTTAACTCTTACTCTGGCCTAATAGATAAGGTCTTAACTCTCACTCTGGCCTAATAGCTAAGGTCTTAGACTCATACTCTGGCCTAATGGTTAAGGTCTTAACTCTTACTCTGGCCTAATAGCTAAGGTCTTAGACTCGTGCTCTGGCCTAATGGTTAAGGTCTTAACTCTTACTCTGGCCTACTGGTTAAGGTCTTAACTTTTACTCTGGCCTAATAGCTAAGGTCTTAGACTCGTACTCTGGCCTAATGGTTAAGGTCTTAACTCTTACTCTGGCCTAATAGCTAAGGTCTTAACTCTTACTCTGGCCTAATAGCTAAGGTCTTAGACTCGTACTCTGGCCTAATGGTTAAGGTCTTAACTCTTACTCTGGCCTAATGGTTAAGGTCTTAACTCTTACTCTGGCCTAATAGATAAGGTCTTAGACTCGAGCTCTGGCCTAACGGTTAAGGTCTTAACTCTTACTCTGGCCTACTGGTTAAGGTCTTAACTCTTACTCTGGCCTAATAGCTAAGGTCTTAGACTCGTACTCTGGCCTAATGGTTAAGGTCTTAACTCTTACTCTGGCCTAATAGCTAAGGTCTTAGACTAGTACTCTGGCCTAATGGTTAAGGTCTTAACTCTTACTCTGGCCTAATAGCTAAGGTCTTAACTCTTACTCTGGCCTAATAGCTAAGGTCTTTGACTCGTACTCTGGCCTAATGGTTAAGGTCTTAACTCTTACTCTGGCCTAATAGCTAAGGTCTTAGACTCGTACTCTGGCCTAATAGCTGAGGTCTTAGACTCGTACTCTGGCCTAATAGCTAAGGTCTTAGACTCGTATTCCGGCCTACTGGTTAAGGTCTTAACTCTTACTCTGGCCTAATAGCTAAGGTCTTAACTCTTACTCTGGCCTAATAGCTAAGGTCTTAGACTCGTACTCTGGCCTAATGGATAAGGTTTTAACTCTTACTCTGGCCTAATATCTAAGGTCTTAGACTCGTACTCTGGCCTAATGGTTAAGGTCTTAACTCTTACTCTGGAATATTAGCTAAGGTCTTAGACTCGTACTATCGCCTACAGGTTAAGCTCTTAACTCTTACTCTGGCCTAATAGCTAAGGTCTTAACTATTACTCTGGCCTAATAGCTAAGGTCTTAGACTCGTACTCTTGCCTAATGGTTAAGGTCTTAACTCTTACTCTGGCCTAATAGCTAAGGTCTTAGACTCGTACTCTGGCCTACTGGTTAAGGTCTTAACTCTTACTCTGGCCTAATAGCTAAGGTCTTAGACTCGTACTATGGCCTACAGGTTAAGGTCTTAACTCTTACTCTGGCCTACTGGTTTAAGTCTTAACTCTTACTCTGGCCTAATAGCTAAGGTCTTAGACTCATACTCTGGCCTAATGGTTATGGTCTTAACAAATACTCTGGCCTAATAGCTAAGGTCTTAGAATCGTACTCTGACCTAATGGTTAAGGTCTTAACTCTTACTCTGGCCTAATAGCTAAGGTCTTAACTCTTACTCTGGCCTAATAGCTAAGGACTTTGACTCGTACTTTGGCCTAATGGTTAAGGTCTTAACTCTTACTCTGGCCTAATAGCTAAGGTCTTAGACTCGTACTCTGGCCTAATAGCTAAGGTCTTAGACTCGTACTCTGGCCTAATGGTTAAGGTCTTAACTCTTACTATGGCCTACAGGTTAAGGTCTTAACTCTTACTCTGGCCTACTGGTTAAGGTCTTAACTCTTACTCTGACCTAATAGCTAAGGTCTTAGACTCGTACTGCGGCCTACTGGTTAAGGTCTTAACTCTTACTCTGGCCTAATAGCTAAGGTCTTAACTCTTACTCTGGCCTAATAGCTAAGGTCTTAGACTCGTACTCTGGCCTAATGGATAAGGTCTTAACTCTTACTCTGGCCTAATAGCTAAGGTCTTAGAATCGTACTCTGGCCTAATGGTTAAGGTCTTAACTCTTACTCTGGAATATTAGATAAGGTCTTAGACTCGTACTATCGCCTACAGTTTAAGCTCTTAACTCTTACTCTGGCCTGATAGCTAAGGTCTTAACTATTACTCTGGCCTAATAGCTAAGGTCTTAGACTCGTACTCTGGCCTAATGGTTAAGGTCTTAGACTCGTACTCTGGCCTACTGGTTAAGGTCTTAACTCTTACTCTGGCCTAATAGCTAAAGTCTTAGACTCGTACTCTGGCCTAATGGCTAAGGTATTAGACTTGTACTCTGGCCTACTGGTTAAGGTCTTAACTCTTATTCTGGCTTAATAGCGAAGGTCTTAGACTCGTACTCTGGCCTAATAGCTAAGGTCTTAACTCTTACTCTGGCCTAATAGCTAAGGTCTTAGACTCGTACCATGGCCTACAGATTATTGGCTTAACTCTTACTCTGGCCTAATAGCTAAGGTCTTAGACTCGTACTCTGGCCTACTGGTTAAGGTCTTAACTCTTACTCTGGCCTAATAGCTAAGGTCTTAACTCTTACTCTGGCCTAATAGCTAAGGTCTTAGACTCGTACTCTGGCCTAATAGCTAAGGTTTTAGACTCGTACTCTGGCCTAATGGTTAAGGTCTTAACTCTTACTATGGCCTACAGGTTAAGGTCTTAACTCTTACTCTGGCCTACTGGTTAAGGTCTTAACTCTTACTCTGGCCTAATAGCTAAGGTCTTAACTCTTACTCTGGCCTAATAGCTAAGGTCTTAGACTCGTACTCTGGCCTAATAGCTAAGGTCTTAGACTCGTACTCTGGCCTAATGGTTAAGGTTTTAGACTTTTGCTCTGGCCTAATGGTTAAGGTCTTAACTCTTACTCTGGCCTACTGTTTAAGGTCTTAACTCTTACTCTGGCATAACAGCTAAGGTCTTAGACTCGTACTCTGGCCTAATGGTTAAGGTCTTAACTCTTACTCTGGCCTAATAGCTAAGGTCTTAGAATCGTACTCTGACCTAATGGTTAAGGTCTTAACTCTTACTCTGGCCTAATAGCTAAGGTCTTAACTCTTACTCTGGCCTAATAGCTAAGGTCTTAGACTCGTACTCTGGCCTAATAGCTAAGGTCTTAGACTCGTACTCTGGCCTAATGGTTAAGGTCTTAACTCTTACTCTGGCCTACAGGTTAAGGTGTTAACTCTTACTCTGGCCTACTGGTTAAGGTCTTAACTCTTACTCTGACCTAATAGCTAAGGTCTTAGACTCGTACTCCGGCCTACTGGTTAAGGTCTTAACTCTTACTCTGGCCTAATAGCTAAGGTCTTAACTCTTACTCTGGCCTAATAGCTAAGGTCTTAGACTCGTACTCTGGCCTAATGGATAAGGTCTTAACTCTTACTCTGGCCTAATAGCTAAGGTCTTAGAATCGTACTCTGGCCTAATGGTTAAGGTCTTAACTCTTACTCTGGAATATTAGCTAAGGTCTTAGACTCATACTATTGCCTACAGTTTAAGCTCTTAACTCTTACTCTGGCCTAATAGCTAAGGTCTTAACTATTACTCTGGCCATATAGCTAAGGTCTTAGACTCGTACTCTGGCCTAATGGTTAAGGTCTTAACTTGTACTCTGGCCTAATAGCTAAGGTCTTAACTCTTACTCTGGCCTAATAGCTAAGGTCTTAGACTCGTACTCTGGCCTACTGGTTAAGGTCTTAACTCTTACTCTGGCCTAATAGCTAAGGTCTTAACTCTTACTCTGGCTTAATAGCTAAGGTCTTAGACTCGTACTATGGCCTACAGTTTAAGGTCTTAAATCTTACTCTGGCCTAATAGCTAAGGTCTTAGACTCGTACTCTGGCCTACTGGTTAAGGTCTTAACTCTTACTCTGGCCTAATAGCTAAGGTCTTAGATTCATACTATGGCCTAATGGTTAAGGTCTTAACTCTTACTCTGGCCTAATAGATAAGGTCTTAACTCTTACTCTGGCCTAATAGCTAAGGTCTTAGACTCATACTCTGGCCTAATGGTTAAGGTCTTAACTCTTACTCTGGCCTAATAGCTAAGGTCTTAGACTCGTGCTCTGGCCTAATGGTTAAGGTCTTAACTCTTACTCTGGCCTACTGGTTAAGGTCTTAACTTTTACTCTGGCCTAATAGCTAAGGTCTTAGACTCGTACTCTGGCCTAATAGCTAAGGTCTTAGACTCGTACTCTGGCCTAATGGATAAGGTCTTAACTCTTACTCTGGCCTAATAGCTAAGGTCTTAGAATCGTACTCTGGCCTAATGGTTAAGGTCTTAACTCTTACTCTGGAATATTAGATAAGGTCTTAGACTCGTACTATCGCCTACAGTTTAAGCTCTTAACTCTTACTCTGGCCTGATAGCTAAGGTCTTAACTATTACTCTGGCCTAATAGCTAAGGTCTTAGACTCGTACTCTGGCCTAATGGTTAAGGTCTTAGACTCGTACTCTGGCCTACTGGTTAAGGTCTTAACTCTTACTCTGGCCTAATAGCTAAAGTCTTAGACTCGTACTCTGGCCTAATGGCTAAGGTATTAGACTTGTACTCTGGCCTACTGGTTAAGGTCTTAACTCTTATTCTGGCTTAATAGCGAAGGTCTTAGACTCGTACTCTGGCCTAATAGCTAAGGTCTTAACTCTTACTCTGGCCTAATAGCTAAGGTCTTAGACTCGTACCATGGCCTACAGATTATTGGCTTAACTCTTACTCTGGCCTAATAGCTAAGGTCTTAGACTCGTACTCTGGCCTACTGGTTAAGGTCTTAACTCTTACTCTGGCCTAATAGCTAAGGTCTTAACTCTTACTCTGGCCTAATAGCTAAGGTCTTAGACTCGTACTCTGGCCTAATAGCTAAGGTTTTAGACTCGTACTCTGGCCTAATGGTTAAGGTCTTAACTCTTACTATGGCCTACAGGTTAAGGTCTTAACTCTTACTCTGGCCTACTGGTTAAGGTCTTAACTCTTACTCTGGCCTAATAGCTAAGGTCTTAACTCTTACTCTGGCCTAATAGCTAAGGTCTTAGACTCGTACTCTGGCCTAATAGCTAAGGTCTTAGACTCGTACTCTGGCCTAATGGTTAAGGTTTTAGACTTTTGCTCTGGCCTAATGGTTAAGGTCTTAACTCTTACTCTGGCCTACTGTTTAAGGTCTTAACTCTTACTCTGGCATAACAGCTAAGGTCTTAGACTCGTACTCTGGCCTAATGGTTAAGGTCTTAACTCTTACTCTGGCCTAATAGCTAAGGTCTTAGAATCGTACTCTGACCTAATGGTTAAGGTCTTAACTCTTACTCTGGCCTAATAGCTAAGGTCTTAACTCTTACTCTGGCCTAATAGCTAAGGTCTTAACTATTACTCTGGCCATATAGCTAAGGTCTTAGACTCGTACTCTGGCCTAATGGTTAAGGTCTTAACTTGTACTCTGGCCTAATAGCTAAGGTCTTAACTCTTACTCTGGCCTAATAGCTAAGGTCTTAGACTCGTACTCTGGCCTACTGGTTAAGGTCTTAACTCTTACTCTGGCCTAATAGCTAAGGTCTTAACTCTTACTCTGGCTTAATAGCTAAGGTCTTAGACTCGTACTATGGCCTACAGTTTAAGGTCTTAAATCTTACTCTGGCCTAATAGCTAAGGTCTTAGACTCGTACTCTGGCCTACTGGTTAAGGTCTTAACTCTTACTCTGGCCTAATAGCTAAGGTCTTAGATTCATACTATGGCCTAATGGTTAAGGTCTTAACTCTTACTCTGGCCTAATAGATAAGGTCTTAACTCTTACTCTGGCCTAATAGCTAAGGTCTTAGACTCATACTCTGGCCTAATGGTTAAGGTCTTAACTCTTACTCTGGCCTAATAGCTAAGGTCTTAGACTCGTGCTCTGGCCTAATGGTTAAGGTCTTAACTCTTACTCTGGCCTACTGGTTAAGGTCTTAACTTTTACTCTGGCCTAATAGCTAAGGTCTTAGACTCGTACTCTGGCCTAATAGCTAAGGTCTTAGACTCGTACTCTGGCCTAATGGATAAGGTCTTAACTCTTACTCTGGCCTAATAGCTAAGGTCTTAGAATCGTACTCTGGCCTAATGGTTAAGGTCTTAACTCTTACTCTGGAATATTAGATAAGGTCTTAGACTCGTACTATCGCCTACAGTTTAAGCTCTTAACTCTTACTCTGGCCTGATAGCTAAGGTCTTAACTATTACTCTGGCCTAATAGCTAAGGTCTTAGACTCGTACTCTGGCCTAATGGTTAAGGTCTTAGACTCGTACTCTGGCCTACTGGTTAAGGTCTTAACTCTTACTCTGGCCTAATAGCTAAAGTCTTAGACTCGTACTCTGGCCTAATGGCTAAGGTATTAGACTTGTACTCTGGCCTACTGGTTAAGGTCTTAACTCTTATTCTGGCTTAATAGCGAAGGTCTTAGACTCGTACTCTGGCCTAATAGCTAAGGTCTTAACTCTTACTCTGGCCTAATAGCTAAGGTCTTAGACTCGTACCATGGCCTACAGATTATTGGCTTAACTCTTACTCTGGCCTAATAGCTAAGGTCTTAGACTCGTACTCTGGCCTACTGGTTAAGGTCTTAACTCTTACTCTGGCCTAATAGCTAAGGTCTTAACTCTTACTCTGGCCTAATAGCTAAGGTCTTAGACTCGTACTCTGGCCTAATAGCTAAGGTTTTAGACTCGTACTCTGGCCTAATGGTTAAGGTCTTAACTCTTACTATGGCCTACAGGTTAAGGTCTTAACTCTTACTCTGGCCTACTGGTTAAGGTCTTAACTCTTACTCTGGCCTAATAGCTAAGGTCTTAACTCTTACTCTGGCCTAATAGCTAAGGTCTTAGACTCGTACTCTGGCCTAATAGCTAAGGTCTTAGACTCGTACTCTGGCCTAATGGTTAAGGTTTTAGACTTTTGCTCTGGCCTAATGGTTAAGGTCTTAACTCTTACTCTGGCCTACTGTTTAAGGTCTTAACTCTTACTCTGGCATAACAGCTAAGGTCTTAGACTCGTACTCTGGCCTAATGGTTAAGGTCTTAACTCTTACTCTGGCCTAATAGCTAAGGTCTTAGAATCGTACTCTGACCTAATGGTTAAGGTCTTAACTCTTACTCTGGCCTAATAGCTAAGGTCTTAACTCTTACTCTGGCCTAATAGCTAAGGTCTTAGACTCGTACTCTGGCCTAATAGCTAAGGTCTTAGACTCGTACTCTGGCCTAATGGTTAAGGTCTTAACTCTTACTCTGGCCTACAGGTTAAGGTGTTAACTCTTACTCTGGCCTACTGGTTAAGGTCTTAACTCTTACTCTGACCTAATAGCTAAGGTCTTAGACTCGTACTCCGGCCTACTGGTTAAGGTCTTAACTCTTACTCTGGCCTAATAGCTAAGGTCTTAACTCTTACTCTGGCCTAATAGCTAAGGTCTTAGACTCGTACTCTGGCCTAATGGATAAGGTCTTAACTCTTACTCTGGCCTAATAGCTAAGGTCTTAGAATCGTACTCTGGCCTAATGGTTAAGGTCTTAACTCTTACTCTGGAATATTAGCTAAGGTCTTAGACTCATACTATTGCCTACAGTTTAAGCTCTTAACTCTTACTCTGGCCTAATAGCTAAGGTCTTAACTATTACTCTGGCCATATAGCTAAGGTCTTAGACTCGTACTCTGGCCTAATGGTTAAGGTCTTAACTTGTACTCTGGCCTAATAGCTAAGGTCTTAACTCTTACTCTGGCCTAATAGCTAAGGTCTTAGACTCGTACTCTGGCCTACTGGTTAAGGTCTTAACTCTTACTCTGGCCTAATAGCTAAGGTCTTAACTCTTACTCTGGCTTAATTGCTAAGGTCTTAGACTCGTACTATGGCCTACAGTTTAAGGTCTTAAATCTTACTCTGGCCTAATAGCTAAGGTCTTAGACTCGTACTCTGGCCTACTGGTTAAGGTCTTAACTCTTACTCTGGCCTAATAGCTAAGGTCTTAGATTCATACTATGGCCTAATGGTTAAGGTCTTAACTCTTACTCTGGCCTAATAGATAAGGTCTTAACTCTTACTCTGGCCTAATAGCTAAGGTCTTAGACTCATACTCTGGCCTAATGGTTAAGGTCTTAACTCTTACTCTGGCCTAATAGCTAAGGTCTTAGACTCGTGCTCTGGCCTAATGGTTAAGGTCTTAACTCTTACTCTGGCCTACTGGTTAAGGTCTTAACTTTTACTCTGGCCTAATAGCTAAGGTCTTAGACTCGTACTCTGGCCTAATGGTTAAGGTCTTAACTCTTACTCTGGCCTAATAGCTAAGGTCTTAACTCTTACTCTGGCCTAATAGCTAAGGTCTTAGACTCGTACTCTGGCCTAATGGTTAAGGTCTTAACTCTTACTCTGGCCTAATGGTTAAGGTCTTAACTCTTACTCTGGCCTAATAGATAAGGTCTTAGACTCGAGCTCTGGCCTAACGGTTAAGGTCTTAACTCTTACTCTGGCCTACTGGTTAAGGTCTTAACTCTTACTCTGGCCTAATAGCTAAGGTCTTAGACTCGTACTCTGGCCTAATGGTTAAGGTCTTAACTCTTACTCTGGCCTAATAGCTAAGGTCTTAGACTAGTACTCTGGCCTAATGGTTAAGGTCTTAACTCTTACTCTGGCCTAATAGCTAAGGTCTTAACTCTTACTCTGGCCTAATAGCTAAGGTCTTTGACTCGTACTCTGGCCTAATGGTTAAGGTCTTAACTCTTACTCTGGCCTAATAGCTAAGGTCTTAGACTCGTACTCTGGCCTAATAGCTGAGGTCTTAGACTCGTACTCTGGCCTAATAGCTAAGGTCTTAGACTCGTATTCCGGCCTACTGGTTAAGGTCTTAACTCTTACTCTGGCCTAATAGCTAAGGTCTTAACTCTTACTCTGGCCTAATAGCTAAGGTCTTAGACTCGTACTCTGGCCTAATGGATAAGGTTTTAACTCTTACTCTGGCCTAATATCTAAGGTCTTAGACTCGTACTCTGGCCTAATGGTTAAGGTCTTAACTCTTACTCTGGAATATTAGCTAAGGTCTTAGACTCGTACTATCGCCTACAGGTTAAGCTCTTAACTCTTACTCTGGCCTAATAGCTAAGGTCTTAACTATTACTCTGGCCTAATAGCTAAGGTCTTAGACTCGTACTCTTGCCTAATGGTTAAGGTCTTAACTCTTACTCTGGCCTAATAGCTAAGGTCTTAGACTCGTACTCTGGCCTACTGGTTAAGGTCTTAACTCTTACTCTGGCCTAATAGCTAAGGTCTTAGACTCGTACTATGGCCTACAGGTTAAGGTCTTAACTCTTACTCTGGCCTACTGGTTTAAGTCTTAACTCTTACTCTGGCCTAATAGCTAAGGTCTTAGACTCATACTCTGGCCTAATGGTTATGGTCTTAACAAATACTCTGGCCTAATAGCTAAGGTCTTAGAATCGTACTCTGACCTAATGGTTAAGGTCTTAACTCTTACTCTGGCCTAATAGCTAAGGTCTTAACTCTTACTCTGGCCTAATAGCTAAGGACTTTGACTCGTACTTTGGCCTAATGGTTAAGGTCTTAACTCTTACTCTGGCCTAATAGCTAAGGTCTTAGACTCGTACTCTGGCCTAATAGCTAAGGTCTTAGACTCGTACTCTGGCCTAATGGTTAAGGTCTTAACTCTTACTATGGCCTACAGGTTAAGGTCTTAACTCTTACTCTGGCCTACTGGTTAAGGTCTTAACTCTTACTCTGACCTAATAGCTAAGGTCTTAGACTCGTACTGCGGCCTACTGGTTAAGGTCTTAACTCTTACTCTGGCCTAATAGCTAAGGTCTTAACTCTTACTCTGGCCTAATAGCTAAGGTCTTAGACTCGTACTCTGGCCTAATGGATAAGGTCTTAACTCTTACTCTGGCCTAATAGCTAAGGTCTTAGAATCGTACTCTGGCCTAATGGTTAAGGTCTTAACTCTTACTCTGGAATATTAGATAAGGTCTTAGACTCGTACTATCGCCTACAGTTTAAGCTCTTAACTCTTACTCTGGCCTGATAGCTAAGGTCTTAACTATTACTCTGGCCTAATAGCTAAGGTCTTAGACTCGTACTCTGGCCTAATGGTTAAGGTCTTAGACTCGTACTCTGGCCTACTGGTTAAGGTCTTAACTCTTACTCTGGCCTAATAGCTAAAGTCTTAGACTCGTACTCTGGCCTAATGGCTAAGGTATTAGACTTGTACTCTGGCCTACTGGTTAAGGTCTTAACTCTTATTCTGGCTTAATAGCGAAGGTCTTAGACTCGTACTCTGGCCTAATAGCTAAGGTCTTAACTCTTACTCTGGCCTAATAGCTAAGGTCTTAGACTCGTACCATGGCCTACAGATTATTGGCTTAACTCTTACTCTGGCCTAATAGCTAAGGTCTTAGACTCGTACTCTGGCCTACTGGTTAAGGTCTTAACTCTTACTCTGGCCTAATAGCTAAGGTCTTAACTCTTACTCTGGCCTAATAGCTAAGGTCTTAGACTCGTACTCTGGCCTAATAGCTAAGGTTTTAGACTCGTACTCTGGCCTAATGGTTAAGGTCTTAACTCTTACTATGGCCTACAGGTTAAGGTCTTAACTCTTACTCTGGCCTACTGGTTAAGGTCTTAACTCTTACTCTGGCCTAATAGCTAAGGTCTTAACTCTTACTCTGGCCTAATAGCTAAGGTCTTAGACTCGTACTCTGGCCTAATAGCTAAGGTCTTAGACTCGTACTCTGGCCTAATGGTTAAGGTTTTAGACTTTTGCTCTGGCCTAATGGTTAAGGTCTTAACTCTTACTCTGGCCTACTGTTTAAGGTCTTAACTCTTACTCTGGCATAACAGCTAAGGTCTTAGACTCGTACTCTGGCCTAATGGTTAAGGTCTTAACTCTTACTCTGGCCTAATAGCTAAGGTCTTAGAATCGTACTCTGACCTAATGGTTAAGGTCTTAACTCTTACTCTGGCCTAATAGCTAAGGTCTTAACTCTTACTCTGGCCTAATAGCTAAGGTCTTAGACTCGTACTCTGGCCTAATAGCTAAGGTCTTAGACTCGTACTCTGGCCTAATGGTTAAGGTCTTAACTCTTACTCTGGCCTACAGGTTAAGGTGTTAACTCTTACTCTGGCCTACTGGTTAAGGTCTTAACTCTTACTCTGACCTAATAGCTAAGGTCTTAGACTCGTACTCCGGCCTACTGGTTAAGGTCTTAACTCTTACTCTGGCCTAATAGCTAAGGTCTTAACTCTTACTCTGGCCTAATAGCTAAGGTCTTAGACTCGTACTCTGGCCTAATGGATAAGGTCTTAACTCTTACTCTGGCCTAATAGCTAAGGTCTTAGAATCGTACTCTGGCCTAATGGTTAAGGTCTTAACTCTTACTCTGGAATATTAGCTAAGGTCTTAGACTCATACTATTGCCTACAGTTTAAGCTCTTAACTCTTACTCTGGCCTAATAGCTAAGGTCTTAACTATTACTCTGGCCATATAGCTAAGGTCTTAGACTCGTACTCTGGCCTAATGGTTAAGGTCTTAACTTGTACTCTGGCCTAATAGCTAAGGTCTTAACTCTTACTCTGGCCTAATAGCTAAGGTCTTAGACTCGTACTCTGGCCTACTGGTTAAGGTCTTAACTCTTACTCTGGCCTAATAGCTAAGGTCTTAACTCTTACTCTGGCTTAATAGCTAAGGTCTTAGACTCGTACTATGGCCTACAGTTTAAGGTCTTAAATCTTACTCTGGCCTAATAGCTAAGGTCTTAGACTCGTACTCTGGCCTACTGGTTAAGGTCTTAACTCTTACTCTGGCCTAATAGCTAAGGTCTTAGATTCATACTATGGCCTAATGGTTAAGGTCTTAACTCTTACTCTGGCCTAATAGATAAGGTCTTAACTCTTACTCTGGCCTAATAGCTAAGGTCTTAGACTCATACTCTGGCCTAATGGTTAAGGTCTTAACTCTTACTCTGGCCTAATAGCTAAGGTCTTAGACTCGTGCTCTGGCCTAATGGTTAAGGTCTTAACTCTTACTCTGGCCTACTGGTTAAGGTCTTAACTTTTACTCTGGCCTAATAGCTAAGGTCTTAGACTCGTACTCTGGCCTAATGGTTAAGGTCTTAACTCTTACTCTGGCCTAATAGCTAAGGTCTTAACTCTTACTCTGGCCTAATAGCTAAGGTCTTAGACTCGTACTATGGCCTACAGGTTAAGGTCTGAACTCTTACGCTGGCCTAATACTAAGGTCTATGACTCGTAATCTGGCCTACTGGTTAAGGTCCTAACTCTTACTCTGGCCTAATAGCTAAGGTCTTAACTCTTACTCTGGCCTAATAGCTAAGGTCTTAGACTCGTACTATGGCCTAATGGTTAAGGTCTTAACTCTTACTCTGGCCTAATAGCTAAGGTTTTAACTCTTACTCTGGCATAATAGCTAATGTCTTAGACTCGTACTCTGGCCTAATAGCTAAGGTCTTAACTCTTACTCTGGCCTACTGGTTAAGGTCTTAACTCTTACTCTGGCCTAATAGCTAAGGTCTTAGACTCGTAATCTGGCCTAATAGCTAAGGTCTTAGACTCGTACTCTGGCCTAATAGCTAAGGTCTTAGACTCGTACTCTGGCCTAATAGCTAAGGTCTTAGACTTGTACTCTGGCCTACTGGTTAAGGTCTTAACTCTTATTCTGTCCTAATAGCTAATGTCTTAGACTCGTACTCTGGCCTAATAGCTAAGGTCTTAGACTCGTACTCTGGCCTACTGGTTAAGGTCTTAACTCTTACTCTGGCCTAATAGCTAAGGTCTTAGACTCGTACTCTGGCCTAATTGTTAAGGTCTTAACTCTTACTCTGGCCTAATAGCTAAGGTCTTAGACTCGTACTCTGGCCTAATGGTTAAGGTCTTAACTCTTACTCTGGACTAATAGCTAAGGTCTTAACTCTTACTCTGGCCTAATAGGTAAGGTCTTAACTCTTACTCTGGCCTAATAGCTAAGGTCTTAGACCCGTACTATGGCCTACAGTTTAAGGTCTTAACTCTTACTCTGGCCTAATAGCTAAGGTCTTAGACTCGTACTCTGGCCTACTGGCTAAGGTCTTAAGTCTTACTCTGGCCTAATAGCTAAGGTCTTAGACTCGTACTATGGCCTAATGGTTAAGGTCTTAACTCTTACTCTGGTCTAATAGCTAAGGTCTTAACTCTTTCTCTGGCTTAATAGCTAAGGCCTTAGACTCGTATTCTGGCCTAATGGTTAAGGTCTTAACTCTTACTCTGGCCTAATAGATAAGGTCTTGGACTCGTGCTCTGGCCTAACGGTTAAGGTCTTAACTCTTACTCTGGCCTACTGGTTAAGGTCTTAACTCTTACTCTGGCCTAATAGCTAAGGTCTTAGACTCGTACTCTGGCCTAATGGTTAAGGTCTTAACTCTTACTCTGGCCTAATGGTTAAGGTCTTAACTCTTACTCTGGCCTAATAGATAAGGTCTTAGACTCGAGCTCTGGCCTAACGGTTAAGGTCTTAACTCTTACTCTGGCCTACTGGTTAAGGTCTTAACTCTTACTCTGGCCTAATAGCTAAGGTCTTAGACTCGTACTCTGGCCTAATGGTTAAGGTCTTAACTCTTACTCTGGCCTAATAGCTAAGGTCTTAGACTAGTACTCTGGCCTAATGGTTAAGGTCTTAACTCTTACTCTGGCCTAATAGCTAAGGTCTTAACTCTTACTCTGGCCTAATAGCTAAGGTCTTTGACTCGTACTCTGGCCTAATGGTTAAGGTCTTAACTCTTACTCTGGCCTAATAGCTAAGGTCTTAGACTCGTACTCTGGCCTAATAGCTGAGGTCTTAGACTCGTACTCTGGCCTAATAGCTAAGGTCTTAGACTCGTATTCCGGCCTACTGGTTAAGGTCTTAACTCTTACTCTGGCCTAATAGCTAAGGTCTTAACTCTTACTCTGGCCTAATAGCTAAGGTCTTAGACTCGTACTCTGGCCTAATGGATAAGGTTTTAACTCTTACTCTGGCCTAATATCTAAGGTCTTAGACTCGTACTCTGGCCTAATGGTTAAGGTCTTAACTCTTACTCTGGAATATTAGCTAAGGTCTTAGACTCGTACTATCGCCTACAGGTTAAGCTCTTAACTCTTACTCTGGCCTAATAGCTAAGGTCTTAACTATTACTCTGGCCTAATAGCTAAGGTCTTAGACTCGTACTCTTGCCTAATGGTTAAGGTCTTAACTCTTACTCTGGCCTAATAGCTAAGGTCTTAGACTCGTACTCTGGCCTACTGGTTAAGGTCTTAACTCTTACTCTGGCCTAATAGCTAAGGTCTTAGACTCGTACTCTGGCCTAATGGTTAAGGTCTTAACTCTTACTCTGGCCTACTGTTTAAGGTCTTAACTCTTACTCTGGCATAATAGCTAAGGTCTTAGACTCATACTCTGGCCTAATGGTTAAGGTCTTAACTCTTACTCTGGCCTAATAGCTAAGGTCTTAGAATCGTACTCTGACCTAATGGTTAAGGTCTTAACTCTTACTCTGGCCTAATAGCTAAGGTCTTAACTCTTACTCTGGCCTAATAGCTAAGGTCTTTGACTCGTACTTTGGCCTAATGGTTAAGGTCTTAACTCTTACTCTGGCCTAATAGCTAAGGTCTTAGACTCGTACTCTGGCCTAATAGCTAAGGTCTTAGACTCGTACTCTGGCCTAATGGTTAAGGTCTTAACTCTTACTATGGCCTACAGGTTAAGGTCTTAACTCTTACTCTGGCCTACTGGTTAAGGTCTTAACTCTTACTCTGACCTAATAGCTAAGGTCTTAGACTCGTACTGCGGCCTACTGGTTAAGGTCTTAACTCTTACTCTGGCCTAATAGCTAAGGTCTTAACTCTTACTCTGGCCTAATAGCTAAGGTCTTAGACTCGTACTCTGGCCTAATGGATAAGGTCTTAACTCTTACTCTGGCCTAATAGCTAAGGTCTTAGAATCGTACTCTGGCCTAATGGTTAAGGTCTTAACTCTTACTCTGGAATATTAGATAAGGTCTTAGACTCGTACTATCGCCTACAGTTTAAGCTCTTAACTCTTACTCTGGCCTGATAGCTAAGGTCTTAACTATTACTCTGGCCTAATAGCTAAGGTCTTAGACTCGTACTCTGGCCTAATGGTTAAGGTCTTAACTTGTACTCTGGCCTAATAGCTAAGGTCTTAACTCTTACTCTGGCCTAATAGCTAAGGTCTTAGACTCGTACCATGGCCTACAGATTATTGGCTTAACTCTTACTCTGGCCTAATAGCTAAGGTCTTAGACTCGTACTCTGGCCTACTGGTTAAGGTCTTAACTCTTACTCTGGCCTAATAGCTAAGGTCTTAACTCTTACTCTGGCCTAATAGCTAAGGTCTTAGACTCGTACTCTGGCCTAATAGCTAAGGTTTTAGACTCGTACTCTGGCCTAATGGTTAAGGTCTTAACTCTTACTATGGCCTACAGGTTAAGGTCTTAACTCTTACTCTGGCCTACTGGTTAAGGTCTTAACTCTTACTCTGGCTAAATAGCTAAGGTCTTAACTCTTACTCTGGCCTAATAGCTAAGGTCTTAGACTCGTACTCTGGCCTAATAGCTAAGGTCTTAGACTCGTACTCTGGCCTAATGGTTAAGGTCTTAACTCTTACTCTGGCCTACAGGTTAGGGTCTTAACTCTTACTCTGGCCTACTGGTTAAGGTCTTAACTCTTACTCTGACCTAATAGCTAAGGTCTTAGACTCGTACTCCGGCCTACTGGTTAAGGTCTTAACTCTTACTCTGACCTAATAGCTAAGGTCTTAACTCTTACTCTGGCCTAATAGCTAAGGTCTTAGACTCGTACTCTGGCCTAATGGATAAGGTCTTAACTCTTACTCTGGCCTAATAGCTAAGGTCTTAGAATCGTACTCTGGCCTAATGGTTAAGGTCTTAACTCTTACTCTGGAATATTAGCTAAGGTCTTAGACTCGTACTATTGCCTACAGTTTAAGCTCTTAACTCTTACTCTGGCCTAATAGCTAAGGTCTTAACTATTACTCTGGCCTAATAGCTAAGGTCTTAGACTCGTACTCTGGCCTAATGGTTAAGGTCTTAACTTGTACTCTGGCCTAATAGCTAAGGTCTTAACTCTTACTCTGGCCTAATAGCTAAGGTCTTAGACTCGTACCATGGCCTACAGATTATTGGCTTAACTCTTACTCTGGCCTAATAGCTAAGGTCTTAGACTCGTACTCTGGCCTACTGGTTAAGGTCTTAACTCTTACTCTGGCCTAATAGCTAAGGTCTTAACTCTTACTCTGGCTTAATAGCTAAGGTCTTAGACTCGTACTATGGCCTACAGTTTAAGGTCTTAAATCTTACTCTGGCCTAATAGCTAAGGTCTTAGACTCGTACTCTGGCCTACTGGTTAAGGTCTTAACTCTTACTCTGGCCTAATAGCTAAGGTCTTAGATTCATACTATGGCCTAATGGTTAAGGTCTTAACTCTTACTCTGGCCTAATAGATAAGGTCTTAACTCTTACTCTGGCCTAATAGCTAAGGTCTTAGACTCATACTCTAGCCTAATGGTTAAGGTCTTAACTCTTACTCTGGCCTAATAGCTAAGGTCTTAGACTCGTGCTCTGGCCTAATGGTTAAGGTCTTAACTCTTACTCTGGCCTACTGGTTAAGGTCTTAACTTTTACTCTGGCCTAATAGCTAAGGTCTTAGACTCGTACTCTGGCCTAATGGTTAAGGTCTTAACTCTTACTCTGGCCTAATAGCTAAGGTCTTAACTCTTACTCTGGCCTAATAGCTAAGGTCCTAGACTCGTACTATGGCCTACAGGTTAAGGTCTGAACTCTTACTCTGGCCTAATACTAAGGTCTATGACTCGTAATCTGGCCTACTGGTTAAGGTCCTAACTCTTACTCTGGCCTAATAGCTAAGGTCTTAACTCTTACTCTGGCCTAATAGCTAAGGTCTTAGACTCGTACTATGGCCTAATGGTTAAGGTCTGAACTCTTACTCTGGCCTAATACTAAGGTCTATGACTCGTAATCTGGCCTACTGGTTAAGGTCCTAACTCTTACTCTGGCCTAATAGCTAAGGTCTTAACTCTTACTCTGGCCTAATAGCTAAGGTCTTAGACTCGTACTATGGCCTAATGGTTAAGGTCTTAACTCTTACTCTGGCCTAATAGCTAAGGTCCTAGACTCGTACTATGGCCTACAGGTTAAGGTCTGAACTCTTACTCTGGCCTAATACTAAGGTCTATGACTCGTAATCTGGCCTACTGGTTAAGGTCCTAACTCTTACTCTGGCCTAATAGCTAAGGTCTTAACTCTTACTCTGGCCTAATAGCTAAGGTCTTAACTCTTACTCTGGCCTACTGGTTAAGGTCTTAATTCTTACTCTGGCCTAATAGCTAAGGTCTTAGACTTGTAATCTGGCCTAATAGCTAAGGTCTTAGACTCGTACGCTGGCCTAATAGCTAAGGTCTTAGACTCGTACTCTGGCCTAATAGCTAAGGTCTTAGACTTGTACTCTGGCCTACTGGTTAAGGTCTTAACTCTTATTCTGTCCTAATAGCTAATGTCTTAGACTCGTACTCTGGCCTAATAGCTAAGGTCTTAGACTCGTACTCTGGCCTACTGGTTAAGGTCTTAACTCTTACTCTGGCCTAATAGCTAAGGTCTTAGACTCGTACTCTGGCCTAATTGTTAAGGTCTTAACTCTTACTCTGGCCTAATAGCTAAGGTCTTAGACTCGTACTCTGGCCTAATGGTTAAGGTCTTAACTCTTACTCTGGACTAATAGCTAAGGTCTTAACTCTTACTCTGGCCTAATAGGTAAGGTCTTAACTCTTACTCTGGCCTAATAGCTAAGGTCTTAGACCCGTACTATGGCCTACAGTTTAAGGTCTTAACTCTTACTCTGGCCTAATAGCTAAGGTCTTAGACTCGTACTCTGGCTTACTGGCTAAGGTCTTAAGTCTTACTCTGGCCTAATAGCTAAGGTCTTATACTCGTACTATGGCCTAATGGTTAAGGTCTTAACTCTTACTCTGGTCTAATAGCTAAGGTCTTAACTCTTTCTCTGGCCTAATAGCTAAGGCCTTAGACTCGTACTCTGGCCTAATGGTTAAGGTCTTAACTCTTACTCTGGCCTAATAGATAAGGTCTTGGACTCGTGCTCTGGCCTAACGGTTAAGGTCTTAACTCTTACTCTGGCCTACTGGTTAAGGTCTTAACTCTTACTCTGGCCTAATAGCTAAGGTCTTAGACTCGTACTCTGGCCTAATGGTTAAGGTCTTAACTCTTACTCTGGCCTAATGGTTAAGGTCTTAATTCTTACTCTGGCCTAATAGATAAGGTCTTAGACTCGTGCTCTGGCCTAACGGTTAAGGTCTTAACTCTTACTCTGGCCTACTGGTTAAGGTCTTAACTCTTACTCTGGCCTAATAGCTAAGGTCTTAGACTCGTACTCTGGCCTAATGGTTAAGGTCTTAACTCTTACTCTGGCCTAATAGCTAAGGTCTTAGACTCGTACTCTGGCCTAATGGTTAAGGTCTTAACTCTTACTCTGGCCTAATAGCTAAGGTCTTAACTCTTACTCTGGCCTAATAGCTAAGGTCTTTGACTCGTACTCTGGCCTAATGGTTAAGGTCTTAACTCTTACTCTGGCCTAATAGCTAAGGTCTTAGACTCGTACTCTGGCCTAATAGCTGAGGTCTTAGACTCGTACTCTGGCCTAATAGCTAAGGTCTTAGACTCGTATTCTGGCCTACTGGTTAAGGTCTTAACTCTTACTCTGGCCTAATAGCTAAGGTCTTAACTCTTACTCTGGCCTAATAGCTAAGGTCTTAGACTCGTACTCTGGCCTAATGGATAAGGTTTTAACTCTTACTCTGGCCTAATATCTAAGGTCTTAGACTCGTACTCTGGCCTGATGGTTAAGGTCTTAACTCTTACTCTGGAATATTAGCTAAGGTCTTAGACTCGTACTATCGCCTACAGGTTAAGCTCTTAACTCTTACTCTGGCCTAATAGCTAAGGTCTTAACTATTACTCTGGCCTAATAGCTAAGGTCTTAGACTCGTACTCTTGCCTAATGGTTAAGGTCTTAACTCTTACTCTGGCCTAATAGCTAAGGTCTTAGACTCGTACTCTGGCCTACTGGTTAAGGTCTTAACTCTTACTCTGGCCTAATAGCTAAGGTCTTAGACTCGTACTCTGGCCTAATGGTTAAGGTCTTAACTCTTACTCTGGCCTACTGTTTAAGGTCTTAACTCTTACTCTGGCATAATAGCTAAGGTCTTAGACTCGTACTCTGGCCTAATGGTTAAGGTCTTAACTCTTACTCTGGCCTAATAGCTAAGGTCTTAGAATCGTACTCTGACCTAATGGTTAAGGTCTTAACTCTTACTCTGGCCTAATAGCTAAGGTCTTAACTCTTACTCTGGCCTAATAGCTAAGGTCTTTGACTCGTACTCTGGCCTAATGGTTAAGGTCTTAACTCTTACTCTGGCCTAATAGCTAAGGTCTTAGACTCGTACTCTGGCCTAATAGCTAAGGTCTTAGACTCGTACTCTGGCCTAATGGTTAAGGTCTTAACTCTTACTATGGCCTACAGGTTAAGGTCTTAACTCTTACTCTGGCCTACTGGTTAAGGTCTTAACTCTTACTCTGACCTAATAGCTAAGGTCTTAGACTCATACTCCGGCCTACTGGTTAAGGTCTTAACTCTTACTCTGGCCTAATAGCTAAGGTCTTAACTCTTACTCTGGCCTAATAGCTAAGGTCTTAGACTCGTACTCTGGCCTAATGGATAAGGTCTTAACTCTTACTCTGGCCTAATAGCTAAGGTCTTAGAATCGTACTCTGGCCTAATGGTTAAGGTCTTAACTTGTACTCTGGAATATTAGATAAGGTCTTAACTCTTACTCTGGCCTAATAGCTAAGGTCTTAGACTCGTACCATGGCCTACAGATTATTGGCTTAACTCTTACTCTGGCCTAATAGCTAAGGTCTTAGACTCGTACTCTGGCCTACTGGTTAAGGTCTTAACTCTTACTCTGGCCTAATAGCTAAGGTCTTAACTCTTACTCTGGCCTAATAGCTAAGGTCTTAGACTCGTACTCTGGCCTAATAGCTAAGGTTTTAGACTCGTACTCTGGCCTAATGGTTAAGGTCTTAACTCTTACTATGGCGTACAGGTTAAGGTCTTAACTCTTACTCTGGCCTACTGGTTAAGGTCTTAACTCTTACTCTGACCTAATAGCTAAGGTCTTAGACTCGTACTCCGGCCTACTGGTTAAGGTCTTAACTCTTACTCTGGCCTAATAACTAAGGTCTTAACTCTTACTCTGGCCTAATAGCTAAGGTCTTAGACTCGTACTCTGGCCTAATGGATAAGGTCTTAACTCTTACTCTGGCCTAATAGCTAAGGTCTTAGAATCCTACTCTGGCCTAATGGTTAAGGTCTTAACTCTTACTCTGGAATATTAGCTAAGGTCTTAGACTCGTACTATCGCCTACAGTTTAAGCTCTTAACTCTTACTCTGGCCTAATAGCTAAGGTCTTAACTATTACTCTGGCCTAATAGCTAAGGTCTTAGACTCGTACTCTGGCCTAATGGTTAAGGTCTTAACTTGTACTCTGGCCTAATAGCTAAGGTCTTAACTCTTACTCTGGCCTAATAGCTAAGGTCTTAGACTCGTACCATGGCCTACAGATTATTGGCTTAACTCTTACTCTGGCCTAATAGCTAAGGTCTTAGACTCGTACTCTGGCCTACTGGTTAAGGTCTTAACTCTTACTCTGGCCTAATAGCTAAGGTCTTAACTCTTACTCTGGCCTAATAGCTAAGGTCTTAGACTCGTACTATGGCCTACAGTTTAAGGTCTTAAATCTTACTCTGGCCTAATAGCTAAGGTCTTAGACTCGTACTCTGGCCTACTGGTTAAGGTCTTAACTCTTACTCTGGCCTAATAGCTAAGGTCTTAGATTCGTACTATGGCCTAATGGTTAAGGTCTTAACTCTTACTCTGGCCTAATAGATAAGGTCTTAACTCTTACTCTGGCCTAATAGCTAAGGTCTTAGACTCATACTCTGGCCTAATGGTTAAGGTCTTAACTCTTACTCTGGCCTAATAGCTAAGGTCTTAGACTCATGCTCTGGCCTAATGGTTAAGGTCTTAACTCTTACTCTGGCCTACTGGTTAAGGTCTTAACTTTTACTCTGGCCTAATAGCTAAGGTCAAAAGACTCGTACTCTGGCCTAATGGTTAAGGTCTTAACTCTTAATCTGGCCTAATAGCTAAGGTCTTAACTCTTACTCTGGCCTAATAGCTAAGGTCTTAGACTCGTACTATGGCCTAATGGTTAAGGTCTTAACTCTTACTCTGGCCTAATAGCTAAGGTTTTAACTCTTACTCTGGCATAATAGCTAATGTCTTAGACTCGTACTCTGGCCTAATAGCTAAGGTCTTAACTCTTACTCTGGCCTACTGGTTAAGGTCTTAACTCTTACTCTGGCCTAATAGCTAAGGTCTTAGACTCGTAATCTGGCCTAATAGCTAAGGTCTTAGACTCGTACTCTGGCCTAATAGCTAAGGTCTTAGACTCGTACTCTGGCCTAATAGCTAAGGTCTTAGAATTGTACTCTGGCCTACTGGTTAAGGTCTTAACTCTTATTCTGTCCTAATAGCTAATGTCTTAGACTCGTACTCTGGCCTAATAGCTAAGGTCTTAGACTCGTACTCTGGCCTACTGGTTAAGGTCTTAACTCTTACTCTGGCCTAATAGCTAAGGTCTTAGAATCGTACTCTGACCTAATGGTTAAGGTCTTAACTCTTACTCTGGCTTAATAGCTAAGGTCTTAGACTCGTACTCTGGCCTACTGGTTAAGGTCTTAATTCTTACTCTGGCCTAATAGCTAAGGTCTTAGACTCGTACTATGGCCTAATGGTTAAGGTCTTAACTCTTACTCTGGCCTAATAGCTAAGGTCTTAACTCTTTCCCTGGCCTAATAGCTAAGGTCTTAGACTCGTACTCTGGCCTAATGGTTAAGGTCTTAAATCTTAATCTGGCCTAATAGCTAAGGTTTTAGACTCGTGCTCTGGCCTAATGGTTAAGGTCTTAACTCTTACTCTGGCCTACTGTTTAAGGTCTTAACTCTTACTCTGGCATAATAGCTAAGGTCTTAGACTCGTACTCTGGCCTAATGGTTAAGGTCTTAACTCTTACTCTGGCCTAATAGCTAAGGTCTTAGAATCGTACTCTGACCTAATGGTTAAGGTCTTAACTCTTACTCTGGCCTAATAGCTAAGGTCTTAACTCTTACTCTGGCCTAATAGCTAAGGTCTTAGACTCGTACTCTGGCCTAATAGCTAAGGTCTTAGACTCGTACTCTGGCCTAATGGTTAAGGTCTTAACTCTTACTCTGGCCTACAGGTTAAGGTCTTAACTCTTACTCTGGCCTACTGGTTAAGGTCTTAACTCTTACTCTGACCTAATAGCTAAGGTCTTAGACTCGTACTCCGGCCTACTGGTTAAGGTCTTAACTCTTACTCTGGCCTAATAGCTAAGGTCTTAACTCTTACTCTGGCCTAATAGCTAAGGTCTTAGACTCGTACTCTGGCCTAATGGATAAGGTCTTAACTCTTACTCTGGCCTAATAGCTAAGGTCTTAGAATCGTACTCTGGCCTAATGGTTAAGGTCTTAACTCTTACTCTGGAATATTAGCTAAGGTCTTAGACTCGTACTATTGCCTACAGTTTAAGCTCTTAACTCTTACTCTGGCCTAATAGCTAAGGTCTTAGACTCGTACTATGGCCTAATGGTTAAGGTCTTAACTCTTACTCTGGCCTAATAGCTAAGGTCTTAACTCTTTCTCTGGCCTAATAGCTAAGGCCTTAGACTCGTACTCTGGCCTAATGGTTAAGGTCTTAACTCTTACTCTGGCCTAATAGATAAGGTCTTAGACTCGTGCTCTGGCCTAACGGTTACGGTCTTAACTCTTACTCTGGCCTACTGGTTAAGGTCTTAACTCTTACTCTGGCCTAATAGCTAAGGTCTTAGACTCGTACTCTGGCCTAATGGTTAAGGTCTTAACTCTTACTCTGGCCTACAGGTTAAGGTCTTAACTCTTACTCTGGCCTACTGGTTAAGGTCTTAACTCTTACTCTGACCTAATAGCTAAGGTCTTAGACTCGTACTCCGGCCTACTGGTTAAGGTCTTAACTCTTACTCTGGCCTAATAGCTAAGGTCTTAACTCTTACTCTGGCCTAATAGCTAAGGTCTTAGACTCGTACTCTGGCCTAATGGATAAGGTCTTAACTCTTACTCTGGCCTAATAGCTAAGGTCTTAGAATCCTACTCTGGCCTAATGGTTAAGGTCTTAACTCTTACTCTGGAATATTAGCTAAGGTCTTAGACTCGTACTATCGCCTACAGTTTAAGCTCTTAACTCTTACTCTGGCCTAATAGCTAAGGTCTTAACTATTACTCTGGCCTAATAGCTAAGGTCTTAGACTCGTACTCTGGCCTAATGGTTAAGGTCTTAACTTGTACTCTGGCCTAATAGCTAAGGTCTTAACTCTTACTCTGGCCTAATAGCTAAGGTCTTAGACTCGTACCATGGCCTACAGATTATTGGCTTAACTCTTACTCTGGCCTAATAGCTAAGGTCTTAGACTCGTACTCTGGCCTACTGGTTAAGGTCTTAACTCTTACTCTGGCCTAATAGGTAAGGTCTTAACTCTTACTCTGGCCTAATAGCTAAGGTCTTAGACTCGTACTATGGCCTACAGTTTAAGGTCTTAAATCTTACTCTGGCCTAATAGCTAAGGTCTTAGACTCGTACTCTGGCCTACTGGTTAAGGTCTTAACTCTTACTCTGGCCTAATAGCTAAGGTCTGAGATTCGTACTATGGCCTAATGGTTAAGGTCTTAACTCTTACTCTGGCCTAATAGATAAGGTCTTAACTCTTACTCTGGCCTAATAGCTAAGGTCTTAGACTCATACTCTGGCATAATGGTTAAGGTCTTAACTCTTACTCTGGCCTAATAGCTAAGGTCTTAGACTCATGCTCTGGCCTAATGGTTAAGGTCTTAACTCTTACTCTGGCCTACTGGTTAAGGTCTTAACTTTTACTCTGGCCTAATAGCTAAGGTCAAAAGACTCGTACTCTGGCCTAATGGTTAAGGTCTTAACTCTTAATCTGGCCTAATAGCTAAGGTCTTAACTCTTACTCTGGCCTAATAGCTAAGGTCTTAGACTCGTACTATGGCCTACAGGTTAAGGTCTGAACTCTTACTCTGGCCTAATACTAAGGTCTATGACTCGTAATCTGGCCTACTGGTTAAGGTCCTAACTCTTACTCTGGCCTAATAGCTAAGGTCTTAACTCTTACTCTGGCCTAATAGCTAAGGTCTTAGACTCGTACTATGGCCTAATGGTTAAGGTCTTAACTCTTACTCTGGCCTAATAGCTAAGGTTTTAACTCTTACTCTGGCATAATAGCTAATGTCTTAGACTCGTACTCTGGCCTAATAGCTAAGGTCTTAACTCTTACTCTGGCCTACTGGTTAAGGTCTTAACTCTTACTCTGGCCTAATAGCTAAGGTCTTAGACTCGTAATCTGGCCTAATAGCTAAGGTCTTAGACTCGTACTCTGGCCTAATAGCTAAGGTCTTAGACTCGTACTCTGGCCTAATAGCTAAGGTCTTAGAATTGTACTCTGGCCTACTGGTTAAGGTCTTAACTCTTATTCTGTCCTAATAGCTAATGTCTTAGACTCGTACTCTGGCCTAATAGCTAAGGTCTTAGACTCGTACTCTGGCCTACTGGTTAAGGTCTTAACTCTTACTCTGGCCTAATAGCTAAGGTCTTAGAATCGTACTCTGACCTAATGGTTAAGGTCTTAACTCTTACTCTGGCTTAATAGCTAAGGTCTTAGACTCGTACTCTGGCCTACTGGTTAAGGTCTTAATTCTTACTCTGGCCTAATAGCTAAGGTCTTAGACTCGTACTATGGCCTAATGGTTAAGGTCTTAACTCTTACTCTGGCCTAATAGCTAAGGTCTTAACTCTTTCCCTGGCCTAATAGCTAAGGTCTTAGACTCGTACTCTGGCCTAATGGTTAAGGTCTTAAATCTTAATCTGGCCTAATAGATAAGGTTTTAGACTCGTGCTCTGGCCTAATGGTTAAGGTCTTAACTCTTACTCTGGCCTACTGTTTAAGGTCTTAACTCTTACTCTGGCATAATAGCTAAGGTCTTAGACTCGTACTCTGGCCTAATGGTTAAGGTCTTAACTCTTACTCTGGCCTAATAGCTAAGGTCTTAGAATCGTACTCTGACCTAATGGTTAAGGTCTTAACTCTTACTCTGGTAATAGCTAAGGTCTTAACTCTTACTCTGGCCTAATAGCTAAGGTCTTAGACTCGTACTCTGGCCTAATAGCTAAGGTCTTAGACTCGTACTCTGGCCTAATGGTTAAGGTCTTAACTCTTACTCTGGCCTACAGGTTAAGGTCTTAACTCTTACTCTGGCCTACTGGTTAAGGTCTTAACTCTTACTCTGACCTAATAGCTAAGGTCTTAGACTCGTACTCCGGCCTACTGGTTAAGGTCTTAACTCTTACTCTGGCCTAATAGCTAAGGTCTTAACTCTTACTCTGGCCTAATAGCTAAGGTCTTAGACTCGTACTCTGGCCTAATGGATAAGGTCTTAACTCTTACTCTGGCCTAATAGCTAAGGTCTTAGAATCGTACTCTGGCCTAATGGTTAAGGTCTTAACTCTTACTCTGGAATATTAGCTAAGGTCTTAGACTCGTACTATTGCCTACAGTTTAAGCTCTTAACTCTTACTCTGGCCTAATAGCTAAGGTCTTAGACTCGTACTATGGCCTAATGGTTAAGGTCTTAACTCTTACTCTGGCCTAATAGCTAAGGTCTTAACTCTTTCTCTGGCCTAATAGCTAAGGCCTTAGACTCGTACTCTGGCCTAATGGTTAAGGTCTTAACTCTTACTCTGGCCTAATAGATAAGGTCTTAGACTCGTGCTCTGGCCTAACGGTTACGGTCTTAACTCTTACTCTGGCCTACTGGTTAAGGTCTTAACTCTTACTCTGGCCTAATAGCTAAGGTCTTAGACTCGTACTCTGGCCTAATGGTTAAGGTCTTAACTCTTACTCTGGCCTACAGGTTAAGGTCTTAACTCTTACTCTGGCCTACTGGTTAAGGTCTTAACTCTTACTCTGACCTAATAGCTAAGGTCTTAGACTCGTACTCCGGCCTACTGGTTAAGGTCCTAACTCTTACTCTGGCCTAATAGCTAAGGTCTTAACTCTTACTCTGGCCTAATAGCTAAGGTCTTAGACTCGTACTCTGGCCTAATGGATAAGGTCTTAACTCTTACTCTGGCCTAATAGCTAAGGTCTTAGAATCGTACTCTGGCCTAATGGTTAAGGTCTTAACTCTTACTCTGGAATATTAGCTAAGGTCTTAGACTCGTACTATTGCCTACAGTTTAAGCTCTTAACTCTTACTCTGGCCTAATAGCTAAGGTCTTAACTATTACTCTGGCCTAATAGCTAAGGTCTTAGACTCGTACTCTGGCCTGATGGTTAAGGTCTTAACTTGTACTCTGGCCTAATAGCTAAGGTCTTAACTCTTACTCTGGCCTAATAGCTAAGGTCTTAGACTCGTACCATGGCCTACAGATTATTGGCTTAACTCTTACTCTGGCCTAATAGCTAAGGTCTTAGACTCGTACTCTGGCCTACTGGTTAAGGTCTTAACTCTTACTCTGGCCTAATAGCTAAGGTCTTAACTCTTACTCTGGCTTAATAGCTAAGGTCTTAGACTCGTACTATGGCCTACAGTTTAAGGTCTTAAATCTTACTCTGGCCTAATAGCTAAGGTCTTAGACTCGTACTCTGGCCTACTGGTTAAGGTCTTAACTCTTACTCTGGCCTAATAGCTAAGGTCTTAGATTCATACTATGGCCTAATGGTTAAGGTCTTAACTCTTACTCTGGCCTAATAGATAAGGTCTTAACTCTTACTCTGGCCTAATAGCTAAGGTCTTAGACTCATACTCTGGCCTAATGGTTAAGGTCTTAACTCTTACTCTGGCCTAATAGCTAAGGTCTTAGACTCGTGCTCTGGCCTAATGGTTAAGGTCTTAACTCTTACTCTGGCCTACTGGTTAAGGTCTTAACTTTTACTCTGGCCTAATAGCTAAGGTCTTAGACTCGTACTCTGGCCTAATGGTTAAGGTCTTAACTCTTACTCTGGCCTAATAGCTAAGGTCTTAACTCTTACTCTGGCCTAATAGCTAAGGTCCTAGACTCGTACTATGGCCTACAGGTTAAGGTCTGAACTCTTACTCTGGCCTAATACTAAGGTCTATGACTCGTAATCTGGCCTACTGGTTAAGGTCCTAACTCTTACTCTGGCCTAATAGCTAAGGTCTTAACTCTTACTCTGGCCTAATAGCTAAGGTCTTAGACTCGTACTATGGCCTAATGGTTAAGGTCTGAACTCTTACTCTGGCCTAATACTAAGGTCTATGACTCGTAATCTGGCCTACTGGTTAAGGTCCTAACTCTTACTCTGGCCTAATAGCTAAGGTCTTAACTCTTACTCTGGCCTAATAGCTAAGGTCTTAGACTCGTACTATGGCCTAATGGTTAAGGTCTTAACTCTTACTCTGGCCTAATAGCTAAGGTCCTAGACTCGTACTATGGCCTACAGGTTAAGGTCTGAACTCTTACTCTGGCCTAATACTAAGGTCTATGACTCGTAATCTGGCCTACTGGTTAAGGTCCTAACTCTTACTCTGGCCTAATAGCTAAGGTCTTAACTCTTACTCTGGCCTAATAGCTAAGGTCTTAACTCTTACTCTGGCCTACTGGTTAAGGTCTTAATTCTTACTCTGGCCTAATAGCTAAGGTCTTAGACTCGTAATCTGGCCTAATAGCTAAGGTCTTAGACTCGTACGCTGGCCTAATAGCTAAGGTCTTAGACTCATACTCTGGCCTAATAGCTAAGGTCTTAGACTTGTACTCTGGCCTACTGGTTAAGGTCTTAACTCTTATTCTGTCCTAATAGCTAATGTCTTAGACTCGTACTCTGGCCTAATAGCTAAGGTCTTAGACTCGTACTCTGGCCTACTGGTTAAGGTCTTAACTCTTACTCTGGCCTAATAGCTAAGGTCTTAGACTCGTACTCTGGCCTAATTGTTAAGGTCTTAACTCTTACTCTGGCCTAATAGCTAAGGTCTTAGACTCGTACTCTGGCCTAATGGTTAAGGTCTTAACTCTTACTCTGGACTAATAGCTAAGGTCTTAACTCTTACTCTGGCCTAATAGGTAAGGTCTTAACTCTTACTCTGGCCTAATAGCTAAGGTCTTAGACCCGTACTATGGCCTACAGTTTAAGGTCTTAACTCTTACTCTGGCCTAATAGCTAAGGTCTTAGACTCGTACTCTGGCTTACTGGCTAAGGTCTTAAGTCTTACTCTGGCCTAATAGCTAAGGTCTTATACTCGTACTATGGCCTAATGGTTAAGGTCTTAACTCTTACTCTGGTCTAATAGCTAAGGTCTTAACTCTTTCTCTGGCCTAATAGCTAAGGCCTTAGACTCGTACTCTGGCCTAATGGTTAAGGTCTTAACTCTTACTCTGGCCTAATAGATAAGGTCTTGGACTCGTGCTCTGGCCTAACGGTTAAGGTCTTAACTCTTACTCTGGCCTACTGGTTAAGGTCTTAACTCTTACTCTGGCCTAATAGCTAAGGTCTTAGACTCGTACTCTGGCCTAATGGTTAAGGTCTTAACTCTTACTCTGGCCTAATGGTTAAGGTCTTAACTCTTACTCTGGCCTAATAGATAAGGTCTTAGACTCGTGCTCTGGCCTAACGGTTAAGGTCTTAACTCTTACTCTGGCCTACTGGTTAAGGTCTTAACTCTTACTCTGGCCTAATAGCTAAGGTCTTAGACTCGTACTCTGGCCTAATGGTTAAGGTCTTAACTCTTACTCTGGCCTAATAGCTAAGGTCTTAGACTCGTACTCTGGCCTAATGGTTAAGGTCTTAACTCTTACTCTGGCCTAATAGCTAAGGTCTTAACTCTTACTCTGGCCTAATAGCTAAGGTCTTTGACTCGTACTCTGGCCTAATGGTTAAGGTCTTAACTCTTACTCTGGCCTAATAGCTAAGGTCTTAGACTCGTACTCTGGCCTAATAGCTGAGGTCTTAGACTCGTACTCTGGCCTAATAGCTAAGGTCTTAGACTCGTATTCCGGCCTACTGGTTAAGGTCTTAACTCTTACTCTGGCCTAATAGCTAAGGTCTTAACTCTTACTCTGGCCTAATAGCTAAGGTCTTAGACTCGTACTCTGGCCTAATGGATAAGGTTTTAACTCTTACTCTGGCCTAATATCTAAGGTCTTAGACTCGTACTCTGGCCTGATGGTTAAGGTCTTAACTCTTACTCTGGAATATTAGCTAAGGTCTTAGACTCGTACTATCGCCTACAGGTTAAGCTCTTAACTCTTACTCTGGCCTAATAGCTAAGGTCTTAACTATTACTCTGGCCTAATAGCTAAGGTCTTAGACTCGTACTCTTGCCTAATGGTTAAGGTCTTAACTCTTACTCTGGCCTAATAGCTAAGGTCTTAGACTCGTACTCTGGCCTACTGGTTAAGGTCTTAACTCTTACTCTGGCCTAATAGCTAAGGTCTTAGACTCGTACTCTGGCCTAATGGTTAAGGTCTTAACTCTTACTCTGGCCTACTGTTTAAGGTCTTAACTCTTACTCTGGCATAATAGCTAAGGTCTTAGACTCGTACTCTGGCCTAATGGTTAAGGTCTTAACTCTTACTCTGGCCTAATAGCTAAGGTCTTAGAATCGTACTCTGACCTAATGGTTAAGGTCTTAACTCTTACTCTGGCCTAATAGCTAAGGTCTTAACTCTTACTCTGGCCTAATAGCTAAGGTCTTTGACTCGTACTCTGGCCTAATGGTTAAGGTCTTAACTCTTACTCTGGCCTAATAGCTAAGGTCTTAGACTCGTACTCTGGCCTAATAGCTAAGGTCTTAGACTCGTACTCTGGCCTAATGGTTAAGGTCTTAACTCTTACTATGGCCTACAGGTTAAGGTCTTAACTCTTACTCTGGCCTACTGGTTAAGGTCTTAACTCTTACTCTGACCTAATAGCTAAGGTCTTAGACTCGTACTCCGGCCTACTGGTTAAGGTCTTAACTCTTACTCTGGCCTAATAGCTAAGGTCTTAACTCTTACTCTGGCCTAATAGCTAAGGTCTTAGACTCGTACTCTGGCCTAATGGATAAGGTCTTAACTCTTACTCTGGCCTAATAGCTAAGGTCTTAGAATCGTACTCTGGCCTAATGGTTAAGGTCTTAACTTGTACTCTGGAATATTAGATAAGGTCTTAACTCTTACTCTGGCCTAATAGCTAAGGTCTTAGACTCGTACCATGGCCTACAGATTATTGGCTTAACTCTTACTCTGGCCTAATAGCTAAGGTCTTAGACTCGTACTCTGGCCTACTGGTTAAGGTCTTAACTCTTACTCTGGCCTAATAGCTAAGGTCTTAACTCTTACTCTGGCCTAATAGCTAAGGTCTTAGACTCGTACTCTGGCCTAATAGCTAAGGTTTTAGACTCGTACTCTGGCCTAATGGTTAAGGTCTTAACTCTTACTATGGCCTACAGGTTAAGGTCTTAACTCTTACTCTGGCCTACTGGTTAAGGTCTTAACTCTTACTCTGACCTAATAGCTAAGGTCTTAGACTCGTACTCCGGCCTACTGGTTAAGGTCTTAACTCTTACTCTGGCCTAATAGCTAAGGTCTTAACTCTTACTCTGGCCTAATAGCTAAGGTCTTAGACTCGTACTCTGGCCTAATGGATAAGGTCTTAACGCTTACTCTGGCCTAATAGCTAAGGTCTTAGAATCGTACTCTGGCCTAATGGTTAAGGTCTTAACTCTTACTCTGGAATATTAGCTAAGGTCTTAGACTCGTACTATCGCCTACAGTTTAAGCTCTTAACTCTTACTCTGGCCTAATAGCTAAGGTCTTAACTATTACTCTGGCCTAATAGCTAAGGTCTTAGACTCGTACTCTGGCCTAATGGTTAAGGTCTTAACTTGTACTCTGGCCTAATAGCTAAGGTCTTAACTCTTACTCTGGCCTAATAGCTAAGGTCTTAGACTCGTACCATGGCCTACAGATTATTGGCTTAACTCTTACTCTGGCCTAATAGCTAAGGTCTTAGACTCGTACTCTGGCCTACTGGTTAAGGTCTTAACTCTTACTCTGGCCTAATAGCTAAGGTCTTAACTCTTACTCTGGCCTAATAGCTAAGGTCTTAGACTCGTACTATGGCCTACAGTTTAAGGTCTTAAATCTTACTCTGGCCTAATAGCTAAGGTCTTAGACTCGTACTCTGGCCTACTGGTTAAGGTCTTAACTCTTACTCTGGCCTAATAGCTAAGGTCTTAGATTCGTACTATGGCCTAATGGTTAAGGTCTTAACTCTTACTCTGGCCTAATAGATAAGGTCTTAACTCTTACTCTGGCCTAATAGCTAAGGTCTTAGACTCATACTCTGGCCTAATGGTTAAGGTCTTAACTCTTACTCTGGCCTAATAGCTAAGGTCTTAGACTCATGCTCTGGCCTAATGGTTAAGGTCTTAACTCTTACTCTGGCCTACTGGTTAAGGTCTTAACTTTTACTCTGGCCTAATAGCTAAGGTCAAAAGACTCGTACTCTGGCCTAATGGTTAAGGTCTTAACTCTTACTCTGGCCTAATAGCTAAGGTCTTAACTCTTACTCTGGCCTAATAGCTAAGGTCTTAGACTCGTACTATGGCCTACAGGTTAAGGTCTGAACTCTTACTCTGGCCTAATACTAAGGTCTATGACTCGTAATCTGGCCTACTGGTTAAGGTCCTAACTCTTACTCTGGCCTAATAGCTAAGGTCTTAACTCTTACTCTGGCCTAATAGCTAAGGTCTTAGACTCGTACTATGGCCTAATGGTTAAGGTCTTAACTCTTACTCTGGCCTAATAGCTAAGGTTTTAACTCTTACTCTGGCATAATAGCTAATGTCTTAGACTCGTACTCTGGCCTAATAGCTAAGGTCTTAACTCTTACTCTGGCCTACTGGTTAAGGTCTTAACTCTTACTCTGGCCTAATAGCTAAGGTCTTAGACTCGTAATCTGGCCTAATAGCTAAGGTCTTAGACTCGTACTCTGGCCTAATAGCTAAGGTCTTAGACTCGTACTCTGGCCTAATAGCTAAGGTCTTAGAATTGTACTCTGGCCTACTGGTTAAGGTCTTAACTCGTATTCTGTCCTAATAGCTAATGTCTTAGACTCGTACTCTGGCCTAATAGCTAAGGTCTTAGACTCGTACTCTGGCCTACTGGTTAAGGTCTTAACTCTTACTCTGGCCTAATAGCTAAGGTCTTAGAATCGTACTCTGACCTAATGGTTAAGGTCTTAACTCTTACTCTGGCTTAATAGCTAAGGTCTTAGACTCGTACTCTGGCCTACTGGTTAAGGTCTTAATTCTTACTCTGGCCTAATAGCTAAGGTCTTAGACTCGTACTATGGCCTAATGGTTAAGGTCTTAACTCTTACTCTGGCCTAATAGCTAAGGTCTTAACTCTTTCCCTGGCCTAATAGCTAAGGTCTTAGACTCGTACTCTGGCCTAATGGTTAAGGTCTTAAATCTTACTCTGGCCTAATAGCTAAGGTTTTAGACTCGTGCTCTGGCCTAATGGTTAAGGTCTTAACTCTTACTCTGGCCTACTGTTTAAGGTCTTAACTCTTACTCTGGCATAATAGCTAAGGTCTTAGACTCGTACTCTGGCCTAATGGTTAAGGTCTTAACTCTTACTCTGGCCTAATAGCTAAGGTCTTAGAATCGTACTCTGACCTAATGGTTAAGGTCTTAACTCTTACTCTGGCCTAATAGCTAAGGTCTTAACTCTTACTCTGGCCTAATAGCTAAGGTCTTAGACTCGTACTCTGGCCTAATAGCTAAGGTCTTAGACTCGTACTCTGGCCTAATGGTTAAGGTCTTAACTCTTACTCTGGCCTACAGGTTAAGGTCTTAACTCTTACTCTGGCCTACTGGTTAAGGTCTTAACTCTTACTCTGACCTAATAGCTAAGGTCTTAGACTCGTACTCCGGCCTACTGGTTAAGGTCTTAACTCTTACTCTGGCCTAATAGCTAAGGTCTTAACTCTTACTCTGGCCTAATAGCTAAGGTCTTAGACTCGTACTCTGGCCTAATGGATAAGGTCTTAACTCTTACTCTGGCCTAATAGCTAAGGTCTTAGAATCGTACTCTGGCCTAATGGTTAAGGTCTTAACTCTTACTCTGGAATATTAGCTAAGGTCTTAGACTCGTACTATTGCCTACAGTTTAAGCTCTTAACTCTTACTCTGGCCTAATAGCTAAGGTCTTAGACTCGTACTATGGCCTAATGGTTAAGGTCTTAACTCTTACTCTGGCCTAATAGCTAAGGTCTTAACTCTTTCTCTGGCCTAATAGCTAAGGCCTTAGACTCGTACTCTGGCCTAATGGTTAAGCTCTTAACTCTTACTCTGGCCTAATAGATAAGGTCTTAGACTCGTGCTGTGGCCTAACGGTTACGGTCTTAACTCTTACTCTGGCCTACTGGTTAAGGTCTTAACTCTTACTCTGGCCTAATAGCTAAGGTCTTAGACTCGTACTCTGGCCTAATGGTTAAGGTCTTAACTCTTACTCTGGCCTAATAGCTAAGGTCTTAGACTCGTACTCTGGCCTAATGGTTAAGGTCTTAACTCTTACTCTGGCCTAATAGCTAAGGTCTTAACTCTTACTCTGGCCTAATAGCTAAGGTCTTTGACTCGTACTCTGGCCTAATGGTTAAGGTCTTAACTCTTACTCTGGCCTAATAGCTGAGGTCTTAGACTCGTACTCTGGCCTAATAGCTAAGGTCTTAGACTCGTATTCCGGCCTACTGGTTAAGGTCTTAACTCTTACTCTGGCCTAATAGCTAAGGTCTTAGAATGGTACTCTGGCCTAATGGTTAAGGTCTTAACTCTTACTCTGGCCTAAAAGCTAAGGTCTTAGACTCGTACTCTGGCCTAATAGCTGAGGTCTTAGACTCGTACTCTGGCCTAATAGCTAAGGTCTTAGACTCGTATTCTGGCCTACTGGTTAAGGTCTTAACTCTTACTCTGGCCTAATAGCTAAGGTCTTAGAATCGTACTCTGGCCTAATGGTTAAGGTCTTAACTCTTACTCTGGCCTAATAGCTAAGGTCTTAGAATCGTACTCTGACCTAATGGTTAAGGTCTTAACTCTTACTCTGGCCTAATAGCTAAGGTCTTAACTCTTACTCTGGCCTAATAGCTAAGGTCTTAGACTCGTACTCTGGCCTAATAGCTAAGGTCTTAGACTCGTACTCTGGCATAATGGTTAAGGTCTTAACTCTTACTCTGGCCTACAGGTTAAGGTCTTAACTCTTACTCTGGCCTAATAGCTAAGGTCTTAGAATCGTACTCTGGCCTACTGTTTAAGGTCTTAACTCTTACTCTGGCATAATAGCTAAGGTCTTAGACTCGTACTCTGGCCTAATGGTTAAGGTCTTAACTCTTACTCTGGCCTAATAGCTAAGGTCTTAGAATCGTACTCTGACCTAATGGTTAAGGTCTTAACTCTTACTCTGGCCTAATAGCTAAGGTCTTAACTCTTACTCTGGCCTAATAGCTAAGGTCTTAGACTCGTACTCTGGCCTAATAGCTAAGGTCTTAGACTCGTACTCTGGCCTAATGGTTAAGGTCTTAACTCTTACTCTGGCCTACAGGTTAAGGTCTTAACTCTTACTCTGGCCTACTGGTTAAGGTCTTAACTCTTACTCTGACCTAATAGCTAAGGTCTTAGACTCGTACTCCGGCCTACTGGTTAAGGTCTTAACTCTTACTCTGGCCTAATAGCTAAGGTCTTAACTCTTACTCTGGCCTAATAGCTAAGGTCTTAGACTCGTACTCTGGCCTAATGGATAAGGTCTTAAGTCTTACTCTGGCCTAATAGCTAAGGTCTTAGAATCGTACTCTGGCCTAATGGTTAAGGTCTTAACTCTTACTCTGGAATATTAGCTAAGGTCTTAGACTCGTACTATTGCCTACAGTTTAAGCTCTTAACTCTTACTCTGGCCTAATAGCTAAGGTCTTAGACTCGTACTATGGCCTAATGGTTAAGGTCTTAACTCTTACTCTGGCCTAATAGCTAAGGTCTTAACTCTTTCTCTGGCCTAATAGCTAAGGCCTTAGACTCGTACTCTGGCCTAATGGTTAAGCTCTTAACTCTTACTCTGGCCTAATAGATAAGGTCTTAGACTCGTGCTCTGGCCTAACGGTTACGGTCTTAACTCTTACTCTGGCCTACTGGTTAAGGTCTTAACTCTTACTCTGGCCTAATAGCTAAGGTCTTAGACTCGTACTCTGGCCTAATGGTTAAGGTCTTAACTCTTACTCTGGCCTAATAGCTAAGGTCTTAGACTCGTACTCTGGCCTAATGGTTAAGGTCTTAACTCTTACTCTGGCCTAATAGCTAAGGTCTTAACTCTTACTCTGGCCTAATAGCTAAGGTCTTTGACTCGTACTCTGGCCTAATGGTTAAGGTCTTAACTCTTACTCTGGCCTAATAGCTAAGGTCTTAGACTCGTACTCTGGCCTAATAGCTGAGGTCTTAGACTCGTACTCTGGCCTAATAGCTAAGGTCTTAGACTCGTATTCCGGCCTACTGGTTAAGGTCTTAACTCTTACTCTGGCCTAATAGCTAAGGTCTTAGAATGGTACTCTGGCCTAATGGTTAAGGTCTTAACTCTTACTCTGGCCTAAAAGCTAAGGTCTTAGACTCGTACTCTGGCCTAATAGCTGAGGTCTTAGACTCGTACTCTGGCCTAATAGCTAAGGTCTTAGACTCGTATTCTGGCCTACTGGTTAAGGTCTTAACTCTTACTCTGGCCTAATAGCTAAGGTCTTAGAATCGTACTCTGGCCTAATGGTTAAGGTCTTAACTCTTACTCTGGCCTAATAGCTAAGGTCTTAGAATCGTACTCTGACCTAATGGTTAAGGTCTTAACTCTTACTCTGGCCTAATAGCTAAGGTCTTAACTCTTACTCTGGCCTAATAGCTAAGGTCTTAGACTCGTACTCTGGCCTAATAGCTAAGGTCTTAGACTCGTACTCTGGCATAATGGTTAAGGTCTTAACTCTTACTCTGGCCTACAGGTTAAGGTCTTAACTCTTACTCTGGCCTACTGGTTAAGGTCTTAACTCTTACTCTGACCTAATAGCTAAGGTCTTAGACTCGTACTCCGGCCTACTGGTTAAGGTCTTAACTCTTACTCTGGCCTAATAGCTAAGGTCTTAACTCTTACTCTGGCCTAATAGCTAAGGTCTTAGACTCGTACTCTGGCCTAATGGATAAGGTCTTAACTCTTACTCTGGCCTAATAGCTAAGGTCTTAGAATCGTACTCTGGCCTAATGGTTAAGGTCTTAACTCTTACTCTGGAATATTAGCTAAGGTCTTAGACTCGTACTATTGCCTACAGTTTAAGCTCTTAACTCTTACTCTGGCCTAATAGCTAAGGTCTTAACTATTACTCTGGCCTAATAGCTAAGGTCTTAGACTCGTACTCTGGCCTAATGGTTAAGGTCTTAACTTGTACTCTGGCCTAATAGCTAAGGTCTTAACTCTTACTCTGGCCTAATAGCTAAGGTCTTAGACTCGCACCATGGCCTACAGATTATTGGCTTAACTCTTACTCTGGCCTAATAGCTAAGGTCTTAGGCTCGTACTCTGGCCTACTGGTTAAGGTCTTAACTCTTACTCTGGCCTAATAGCTAAGGTCTTAACTCTTACTCTGGCCTAATAGCTAAGGTCTTAGACTCGTACTATCGCCTACAGTTTAAGCTCTTAACTCTTACTCTGGCCTAATAGCTAAGGTCTTAACTATTACTCTGGCCTAATAGCTAAGGTCTTAGACTCGTACTCTGGCCTAATGGTTAAGGTCTTAACTTGTACTCTGGCCTAATAGCTAAGGTCTTAACTCTTACTCTGGCCTAATAGCTAAGGTCTTAGACTCGTACCATGGCCTACAGATTATTGGCTTAACTCTTACTCTGGCCTAATAGCTAAGGTCTTAGACTCGTACTCTGGCCTACTGGTTAAGGTCTTAACTCTTACTCTGGCCTAATAGCTAAGGTCTTAACTCTTACTCTGGCCTAATAGCTAAGGTCTTAGACTCGTACTATGGCCTACAGTTTAAGGTCTTAAATCTTACTCTGGCCTAATAGCTAAGGTCTTAGACTCGTACTCTGGCCTACTGGTTAAGGTCTTAACTCTTACTCTGGCCTCATAGCTAAGGTCTTAGATTCGTACTATGGCCTAATGGTTAAGGTCTTAACTCTTACTCTGGCCTATAAGGTCTTAACTCTTAATCTGGCCTAATAGCTAAGGTCTTAGACTCATACTCTGGCCTAATGGTTAAGGTCTTAACTCTTACTCTGGCTTAATAGCTAAGGTCTTAGACTCATGCTCTGGCCTAATGGTTAAGGTCTTAACTCTTACTCTGGCCTACTGGTTAAGGTCTTAACTTTTACTCTGGCCTAATAGCTATGGTCAAAAGACTCGTACTCTGGCCTAATGGTTAAGGTCTTAACTCTTACTCTGGCCTAATATCTAAGGTCTTAACTCTTACTCTGGCCTAATAGCTAAGGTCTTAGACTCGTACTATGGCCTACAGGTTAAGGTCTGAACTCTTACTCTGGCCTAACACTAAGGTCTATGACTCGTAATCTGGCCTACTGGTTAAGGTCCTAACTCTTACTCTGGCCTAATAGCTAAGGTCTTAACTCTTACTCTGGCCTAATAGCTAAGGTCTTAGACTCGTACTATGGCCTAATGGTTAAGGTCTTAACTCTTACTCTGGCCTAATAGCTAAGGTTTTAACTCTTACTCTGGCATAATAGCTAATGTCTTAGACTCGTACTCTGGCCTAATAGCTAAGGTCTTAACTCTTACTCTGGCCTACTGGTTAAGGTCTTAACTCTTACTCTGGCCTAATAGCTAAGGTCTTAGACTCGTAATCTGGCCTAATAGCTAAGGTCTTAGACTCGTACTCTGGCCTAATAGCTAAGGTCTTAGACTCGTACTCTGGCCTAATAGCTAAGGTCTTAGAATTGTACTCTGGCCTACTGGTTAAGGTCTTAACTCTTATTCTGTCCTAATAGCTAATGTCTTAGACTCGTACTCTGGCCTAATAGCTAAGGTCTTAGACTCGTACTCTGGCCTACTGGTTAAGGTCTTAACTCTTACTCTGGCCTAATAGCTAAGGTCTTAGAATCGTACTCTGACCTAATGGTTAAGGTCTTAACTCTTACTCTGGCTTAATAGCTAAGGTCTTAGACTCGTACTCTGGCCTACTGGTTAAGGTCTTAATTCTTACTCTGGCCTAATAGCTAAGGTCTTAGACTCGTACTATGGCCTAATGGTTAAGGTCTTAACTCTTACTCTGGCCTAATAGCTAAGGTCTTAACTCTTTCCCTGGCCTAATAGCTAAGGTCTTAGACTCGTACTCTGGCCTAATGGTTAAGGTCTTAAATCTTACTCTGGCCTAATAGCTAAGGTTTTAGACTCGTGCTGTGGCCTAATGGTTAAGGTCTTAACTCTTACTCTGGCCTACTGTTTAAGGTCTTAACTCTTACTCTGGCATAATAGCTAAGGTCTTAGACTCGTACTCTGGCCTAATGGTTAAGGTCTTAACTCTTACTCTGGCCTAATAGCTAAGGTCTTAGAATCGTACTCTGACCTAATGGTTAAGGACTTAACTCTTACTCTGGCCTAATAGCTAAGGTCTTAACTCTTACTCTGGCCTAATAGCTAAGGTCTTAGACTCGTACTCTGGCCTAATAGCTAAGGTCTTAGACTCGTACTCTGGCCTAATGGTTAAGGTCTTAACTCTTACTTTGGCCTACAGGTTAAGGTCTTAACTCTTACTCTGGCCTACTGGTTAAGGTCTTAACTCTTACTCTGACCTAATAGCTAAGGTCTTAGACTCGTACTCCGGCCTACTGGTTAAGGTCTTAACTCTTACTCTGGCCTAATAGCTAAGGTCTTAACTCTTACTCTGGCCTAATAGCTAAGGTCTTAGACTCGTACTCTGGCTTAATGGATAAGGTCTTAACTCTTACTCTGGCCTAATAGCTAAGGTCTTAGAATCGTACTCTGGCCTAATGGTTAAGGTCTTAACTCTTACTCTGGAATATTAGCTAAGGTCTTAGACTCGTACTATTGCCTACAGTTTAAGCTCTTAACTCTTACTCTGGCCTAATAGCTAAGGTCTTAACTCTTTCTCTGGCCTAATAGCTAAGGCCTTAGACTCGTACTCTGGCCTAATGGTTAAGGTCTTAACTCTTACTCTGGCCTAATAGATAAGGTCTTAGACTCGTGCTCTGGCCTAACGGTTACGGTCTTAACTCTTACTCTGGCCTACTGGTTAAGGTCTTAACTCTTACTCTGGCCTAATAGCTAAGGTCTTAGACTCGTACTCTGGCCTAATGGTTAAGGTCTTAACTCTTACTCTGGCCTAATAGCTAAGGTCTTAACTCTTACTCTGGCCTAATAGCTAAGGTCTTAGACTCGTACTCTGGCCTAATGGTTAAGGTCTTAACTCTTACTCTGGCCTAATAGCTAAGGTCTTAACTCTTACTCTGGCCTAATAGCTAAGGTCTTTGACTCGTACTCTGGCCTAATGGTTAAGGTCTTAACTCTTACTCTGGCCTAATAGCTAAGGTCTTATACTCGTACTCTGGCCTAATAGCTGAGGTCTTAGACTCGTACTCTGGCCTAATAGCTAAGGTCTTAGACTCGTATTCCGGCCTACTGGTTAAGGTCTTAACTCTTACTCTGGCCTATAAGGTCTTAACTCTTAATCTGGCCTAATAGCTAAGGTCTTAGACTCATACTCTGGCCTAATGGTTAAGGTCTTAACTCTTACTCTGGCCTAATAGCTAAGGTCTTAGACTCATGCTCTGGCCTAATGGTTAAGGTCTTAACTCTTACTCTGACCTACTGGTTAAGGTCTTAACTTTTACTCTGGCCTAATAGCTAAGGTCAAAAGACTCGTACTCTGGCCTAATGGTTAAGGTCTTAACTCTTACTCTGGCCTAATAGCTAAGGTCTTAACTCTTACTCTGGCCTAATAGCTAAGGTCTTAGACTCGTACTATGGCCTACAGGTTAAGGTCTGAACTCTTACTCTGGCCTAACACTAAGGTCTATGACTCGTAATCTGGCCTACTGGTTAAGGTCCTAACTCTTACTCTTGCCTAATAGCTAAGGTCTTAACTCTTACTCTGGCCTAATAGCTAAGGTCTTAGACTCGTACTATGGCCTAATGGTTAAGGTCTTAACTCTTACTCTGGCCTAATAGCTAAGGTTTTAACTCTTACTCTGGCATAATAGCTAATGTCTTAGACTCGTACTCTGGCCTAATAGCTAAGGTCTTAACTCTTACTCTGGCCTACTGGTTAAGGTCTTAACTCTTACTCTGGCCTAATAGCTAAGGTCTTAGACTCGTAATCTGGCCTAATAGCTAAGGTCTTAGACTCGTACTCTGGCCTAATAGCTAAGGTCTTAGAATTGTACTCTGGCCTACTGGTTAAGGTCTTAACTCTTATTCTGTCCTAATAGCTAATGTCTTAGACTCGTACTCTGGCCTAATAGCTAAGGTCTTAGACTCGTACTCTGGCCTACTGGTTAAGGTCTTAACTCTTACTCTGGCCTAATAGCTAAGGTCTTAGAATCGTACTCTGACCTAATGGTTAAGGTCTTAACTCTTACTCTGGCTTAATAGCTAAGGTCTTAGACTCGTACTCTGGCCTACTGGTTAAGGTCTTAATTCTTACTCTGGCCTAATAGCTAAGGTCTTAGACTCGTACTATGGCCTAATGGTTAAGGTCTTAACTCTTACTCTGGCCTAATAGCTAAGGTCTTAACTCTTTCCCTGGCCTAATAGCTAAGGTCTTAGACTCGTACTCTGGCCTAATGGTTAAGGTCTTAAATCTTACTCTGGCCTAATAGCTAAGGTTTTAGACTCGTGCTGTGGCCTAATGGTTAAGGTCTTAACTCTTACTCTGGCCTACTGTTTAAGGTCTTAACTCTTACTCTGGCATAATAGCTAAGGTCTTAGACTCGTACTCTGGCCTAATGGTTAAGGTCTTAACTCTTACTCTGGCCTAATAGCTAAGGTCTTAGAATCGTACTCTGACCTAATGGTTAAGGACTTAACTCTTACTCTGGCCTAATAGCTAAGGTCTTAACTCTTACTCTGGCCTAATAGCTAAGGTCTTAGACTCGTACTCTGGCCTAATAGCTAAGGTCTTAGACTCGTACTCTGGCCTAATGGTTAAGGTCTTAACTCTTACTCTGGCCTACAGGTTAAGGTCTTAACTCTTACTCTGGCCTACTGGTTAAGGTCTTAACTCTTACTCTGACCTAATAGCTAAGGTCTTAGACTCGTACTCCGGCCTACTGGTTAAGGTCTTAACTCTTACTCTGGCCTAATAGCTAAGGTCTTAACTCTTACTCTGGCCTAATAGCTAAGGTCTTAGACTCGTACTCTGGCTTAATGGATAAGGTCTTAACTCTTACTCTGGCCTAATAGCTAAGGTCTTAGAATCGTACTCTGGCCTAATGGTTAAGGTCTTAACTCTTACTCTGGAATATTAGCTAAGGTCTTAGACTCGTACTATTGCCTACAGTTTAAGCTCTTAACTCTTACTCTGGCCTAATAGCTAAGGTCTTAACTCTTTCTCTGGCCTAATAGCTAAGGCCTTAGACTCGTACTCTGGCCTAATGGTTAAGGTCTTAACTCTTACTCTGGCCTAATAGATAAGGTCTTAGACTCGTGCTCTGGCCTAACGGTTACGGTCTTAACTCTTACTCTGGCCTACTGGTTAAGGTCTTAACTCTTACTCTGGCCTAATAGCTAAGGTCTTAGACTCGTACTCTGGCCTAATGGTTAAGGTCTTAACTCTTACTCTGGCCTAATAGCTAAGGTCTTAACTCTTACTCTGGCCTAATAGCTAAGGTCTTAGACTCGTACTCTGGCCTAATGGTTAAGGTCTTAACTCTTACTCTGCCCTAATAGCTAAGGTCTTAACTCTTACTCTGGCCTAATAGCTAAGGTCTTTGACTCGTACTCTGGCCTAATGGTTAAGGTCTTAACTCTTACTCTGGCCTAATAGCTAAGGTCTTAGACTCGTACTCTGGCCTAATAGCTGAGGTCTTAGACTCGTACTCTGGCCTAATAGCTAAGGTCTTAGACTCGTATTCCGGCCTACTGGTTAAGGTCTTAACTCTTACTCTGGCCTAATAGCTAAGGTCTTAGAATGGTACTCTGGCCTAATGGTTAAGGTCTTAACTCTTACTCTGGCCTAATAGCTAAGGTCTTAGACTCGTACTCTGGCCTAATAGCTGAGGTCTTAGACTCGTACTCTGGCCTAATAGCTAAGGTCTTAGACTCGTATTCCGGCCTACTGGTTAAGGTCTTAACTCTTACTCTGGCCTAATAGCTAAGGTCTTAGAATCGTACTCTGACCTAATGGTTAAGGTCTTAACTCTTACTCTGGCCTAATAGCTAAGGTCTTAACTCTTACTCTGGCCTAATAGCTAAGGTCTTAGACTCGTACTCTGGCCTAATAGCTAAGGTCTTAGACTCGTACTCTGGCATAATGGTTAAGGTCTTAACTCTTACTCTGGCCTACAGGTTAAGGTCTTAACTCTTACTCTGGCCTACTGGTTAAGGTCTTAACTCTTACTCTGACCTAATAGCTAAGGTCTTAGACTCGTACTCCGGCCTACTGGTTAAGGTCTTAACTCTTACTCTGGCCTAATAGCTAAGGTCTTAACTCTTACTCTGGCCTAATAGCTAAGGTCTTAGACTCGTACTCTGGCCTAATGGATAAGGTCTTAACTCTTACTCTGGCCTAATAGCTAAGGTCTTAGAATCGTACTCTGGCCTAATGGTTAAGGTCTTAACTCTTACTCTGGAATATTAGCTAAGGTCTTAGACTCGTACTATTGCCTACAGTTTAAGCTCTTAACTCTTACTCTGGCCTAATAGCTAAGGTCTTAACTATTACTCTGGCCTAATAGCTAAGGTCTTAGACTCGTACTCTGGCCTAATGGTTAAGGTCTTAACTTGTACTCTGGCCTAATAGCTAAGGTCTTAACTCTTACTCTGGCCTAATAGCTAAGGTCTTAGACTCGCACCATGGCCTACAGATTATTGGCTTTACTCTTACTCTGGCCTAATAGCTAAGGTCTTAGGCTCGTACTCTGGCCTACTGGTTAAGGTCTTAACTCTTACTCTGGCCTAATAGCTAAGGTCTTAACTCTTACTCTGGCCTAATAGCTAAGGTCTTAGACTCGTACTATGGCCTACAGTTTAAGGTCTTAAATCTTACTCTGGCCTAATAGCTAAGGTCTTAGACTCGTACTCTGGCCTACTGGTTAAGGTCTTAACTCTTACTCTGGCCTAATAGCTAAGGTCTTAGATTCGTACTATGGCCTAATGGTTAAGGTCTTAACTCTTACTCTGGCCTAATAGATAAGGTCTTAACTCTTACTCTGGCCTAATAGCTAAGGTCTTAGACTGATACTCTGGCCTAATGGTTAAGGTCTTAACTCTTACTCTGGCCTAATAGCTAAGGTCTTAGACTCGTGCTCTGGCCTAATGGTTAAGGTCTTAACTCTTACTCTGGCCTACTGGTTAAGGTCTTAACTTTTACTCTGGCCTAATAGCTAAGGTCTTAGACTCGTACTCTGGCCTAATGGTTAAGGTCTTAACTCTTACTCTGGCCTAATAGCTAAGGTCTTAACTCTTACTCTGGCCTAATAGCTAAGGTCTTAGACTCGTACTATGGCCTACAGGTTAAGGTCTGAACTCTTACTCTGGCCTAATAGCTAAGGTCTTTGACTCGTACTCTGGCCTAATGGTTAAGGTCTTAACTCTTACTCTGGCCTAATAGCTAAGGTCTTAGACTCGTACTCTGGCCTAATAGCTAAGGTCTTAGACTCGTACTCTGGCCTAATAGCTAAGGTCTTAGACTCGTATTCCGGCCTACTGGTTAAGGTCTTAACTCTTACTCTGGCCTAATAGCTAAGGTCTTAGAATGGTACTCTGGCCTAATGGTTAAGGTCTTAACTCTTACTCTGGCCTAATAGCTAAGGTCTTAGACTCGTACTCTGGCCTAATAGCTGAGGTCTTAGACTCGTACTCTGGCCTAATAGCTAAGGTCTTAGACTCGTATTCCGGCCTACTGGTTAAGGTCTTAACTCTTACTCTGGCCTAATAGCTAAGGTCTTAGAATCGTACTCTGGCCTAATGGTTAAGGTCTTAACTCTTACTCTGGCCTAATAGCTAAGGTCTTAGAATCGTACTCTGACCTAATGGTTAAGGTCTTAACTCTTACTCTGGCCTAATAGCTAAGGTCTTAACTCTTACTCTGGCCTAATAGCTAAGGTCTTAGACTCGTACTCTGGCCTAATAGCTAAGGTCTTAGACTCGTACTCTGGCATAATGGTTAAGGTCTTAACTCTTACTCTGGCCTACAGGTTAAGGTCTTAACTCTTACTCTGGCCTACTGGTTAAGGTCTTAACTCTTACTCTGACCTAATAGCTAAGGTCTTAGACTCGTACTCCGGCCTACTGGTTAAGGTCTTAACTCTTACTCTGGCCTAATAGCTAAGGTCTTAACTCTTACTCTGGCCTAATAGCTAAGGTCTTAGACTCGTACTCTGGCCTAATGGATAAGGTCTTAACTCTTACTCTGGCCTAATAGCTAAGGTCTTAGAATCGTACTCTGGCCTAATGGTTAAGGTCTTAACTCTTACTCTGGAATATTAGCTAAGGTCTTAGACTCGTACTATTGCCTACAGTTTAAGATCTTAACTCTTACTCTGGCCTAATAGCTAAGGTCTTAACTATTACTCTGGCCTAATAGCTAAGGTCTTAGACTCGTACTCTGGCCTAATGGTTAAGGTCTTAACTTGTACTCTGTCCTAATAGCTAAGGTCTTAACTCTTACTCTGGCCTAATAGCTAAGGTCTTAGACTCGCACCATGGCCTACAGATTATTGGCTTAACTCTTACTCTGGCCTAATAGCTAAGGTCTTAGGCTCGTACTCTGGCCTACTGGTTAAGGTCTAAACTCTTACTCTGGCCTAATAGCTAAGGTCTTAACTCTTACTCTGGCCTAATAGCTAAGGTCTTAGACTCGTACTATGGCCTACAGTTTAAGGTCTTAAATCTTACTCTGGCCTAATAGCTAAGGTCTTAGACTCGTACTCTGGCCTACTGGTTAAGGTCTTAACTCTTACTCTGGCCTAATAGCTAAGGTCTTAGATTCGTACTATGGCCTAATGGTTAAGGTCTTAACTCTTACTCTGGCCTAATAGATAAGGTCTTAACTCTTACTCTGGCCTAATAGCTAAGGTCTTAACTCTTTCTCTGGCCTAATAGCTAAGGTCTTAGACTCGTACTCTGGCCTAATGGTTAAGGTCTTAACTCTTACTCTGGCCTAATATTAAGGTCTTAGACTTGTGCTCTGGCCTAATGGTTAAGGTCTTAACGCTTACTCTGGCCTAATAGCTAAGGTCTTAGAATCGTACTCTGGCCTAATGGTTAAGGTCTTAACTCCTACTCTGGCCTAATAGCTAAGGTCTTAACTCTTACTCTGGCCTAATAGCTAAGGTCTTAGACTAGTACTCTGGCCAAATAGCTAAGGTCTTAGACTCGTACTCTGGCCTAATAGCTAAGGTCTTAGACTCGTACTCTGGCCTACTGGTTAAGGTCGTAACTCTTACTCTGGCCTAATGGCTAAGGTCTTAGACTCGTACTCTGGCCTAATAGCTAAGGTCTTAGACTCGTACTCTGGCCTAATGGTTAAGGTCTTAACTCTTACTCTGGAATAATAGCTAAGGTCTTAGACTTGTACTATTGCCTACAGGTTAAGCTCTTAACTCTTACTCTGGCCTAATAGCTAAGGTCTTAGACTCGTACTATGGCCTACAGTTTAAGGTCTTAACTCTTACTCTGGCCTAATAGCTAAGGTCTTAGACTCGTACTCTGGCCTACTGGTTAAGGTCTTAAGTCTTACTCTGGCCTAATAGCTAAGGTCTTAGACTCGTACTATGGCCTAATGGTTAAGGTCTTAACTCTTTGTCTGGCCTAATAGCTAAGGTCTTAACTCTTACTCTGGCCTAATAGCTAAGGTCTTAAACTCGTACTCTGGCCTAATAGCTAAGGTCTTAGACTCGTACTCTGGCCTAATGGTTAAGGTCTTAACTCTTACTCTGGCCTACAGGTTAAGGTCTTAACTCTTACTCTGGCCTACTGGTTAAGGTCTTAACTCTTACTCTGGCCTAATAGCTAAGGTCTTAGACTCGTACTCTGGCCTAATAGCTAAGGTCTTAGACTCGTTCTCTGGCCTAATAGCTAAGGTCTTAACTCTTACTCTGGCCTAATAGCTAAGGTCTTAGACTCGCACCATGGCCTACAGATTATTGGCTTAACTCTTACTCTGGCCTAATAGCTAAGGTCTTAGACTCGTACTATGGCCTACAGGTTAAGGTCTGAACTCTTACTCTGGCCTAATAGCTAAGGTCTTTGACTCGTACTCTGGCCTAATGGTTAAGGTCTTAACTCTTACTCTGGAATATTAGCTAAGGTCTTAGACTCGTACTATTGCCTACAGTTTAAGATCTTAACTCTTACTCTGGCCTAATAGCTAAGGTCTTAACTATTACTCTGGCCTAATAGCTAAGGTCTTAGACTCGTACTCTGGCCTAATGGTTAAGGTCTTAACTTGTACTCTGTCCTAATAGCTAAGGTCTTAACTCTTACTCTGGCCTAATAGCTAAGGTCTTAGACTCGCACCATGGCCTACAGATTATTGGCTTAACTCTTACTCTGGCCTAATAGCTAAGGTCTTAGGCTCGTACTCTGGCCTACTGGTTAAGGTCTAAACTCTTACTCTGGCCTAATAGCTAAGGTCTTAACTCTTACTCTGGCCTAATAGCTAAGGTCTTAGACTCGTACTATGGCCTACAGTTTAAGGTCTTAAATCTTACTCTGGCCTAATAGCTAAGGTCTTAGACTCGTACTCTGGCCTACTGGTTAAGGTCTTAACTCTTACTCTGGCCTAATAGCTAAGGTCTTAGATTCGTACTATGGCCTAATGGTTAAGGTCTTAACTCTTACTCTGGCCTAATAGATAAGGTCTTAACTCTTACTCTGGCCTAATAGCTAAGGTCTTAACTCTTTCTCTGGCCTAATAGCTAAGGTCTTAGACTCGTACTCTGGCCTAATGGTTAAGGTCTTAACTCTTACTCTGGCCTAATATTAAGGTCTTAGACTTGTGCTCTGGCCTAATGGTTAAGGTCTTAACTCTTACTCTGGCCTAATAGCTAAGGTCTTAGAATCGTACTCTGGCCTAATGGTTAAGGTCTTAACTCCTACTCTGGCCTAATAGCTAAGGTCTTAACTCTTACTCTGGCCTAATAGCTAAGGTCTTAGACTAGTACTCTGGCCAAATAGCTAAGGTCTTAGACTCGTACTCTGGCCTAATAGCTAAGGTCTTAGACTCGTACTCTGGCCTACTGGTTAAGGTCGTAACTCTTACTCTGGCCTAATGGCTAAGGTCTTAGACTCGTACTCTGGCCTAATAGCTAAGGTCTTAGACTCGTACTCTGGCCTAATGGTTAAGGTCTTAACTCTTACTCTGGAATAATAGCTAAGGTCTTAGACTTGTACTATTGCCTACAGGTTAAGCTCTTAACTCTTACTCTGGCCTAATAGCTAAGGTCTTAGACTCGTACTATGGCCTACAGTTTAAGGTCTTAACTCTTACTCTGGCCTAATAGCTAAGGTCTTAGACTCGTACTCTGGCCTACTGGTTAAGGTCTTAAGTCTTACTCTGGCCTAATAGCTAAGGTCTTAGACTCGTACTATGGCCTAATGGTTAAGGTCTTAACTCTTAGTCTGGCCTAATAGCTAAGGTCTTAACTCTTACTCTGGCCTAATAGCTAAGGTCTTAAACTCGTACTCTGGCCTAATAGCTAAGGTCTTAGACTCGTACTCTGGCCTAATGGTTAAGGTCTTAACTCTTACTCTGGCCTACAGGTTAAGGTCTTAACTCTTACTCTGGCCTACTGGTTAAGGTCTTAACTCTTACTCTGGCCTAATAGCTAAGGTCTTAGACTCGTACTCTGGCCTAATAGCTAAGGTCTTAGACTCGTTCTCTGGCCTACTGGTTAAGGTTGTAACTCTTACTCTGGCCTAATAGCTAAGGTCTTAGACTCATACTCTGGCCTAATGGTTAAGGTCTTAACTCTATCTCTGGCCTAATAGCTAAGGTCTTAGACTCGTACTATGGCCTACAGGTTAAGGTCTTAACTCTTAGTCTGGCCTAATGGTTAAGGTCTTAACTCTTACTCTGGCCTAATAGCTAAGGTCTTAGACTCGTACTCTGGCCAAATAGCTAAGGTCTTAGACTCGTACTCTGGCCTAATAGCTAAGGTCTTAACTCTTACTCTGGCCTAATAGCTAAGGTCTTACACTTGTACTCTGGCCTACTGGTTAAGGTCTTAACTCTTATTCTGTCCTAATAGCTAATGTCTTAGACTCGTACTCTGGCCTAATAGCTAAGGTCTTAACTCTTACTCTGGCCTAATAGCTAAGGTCTTAGACTCGTACTATGGCCTACAGTTTAAGGTCTTAACTCTTACTCTGGCCTAATAGCTAAGGTCTTAGACTCGTACTCTGGCCTACTGGTTAAGGTCTTAAGTCTTACTCTGGCCTAATAGCTAAGGTCTTAGACACGTACTATGGCCCAATGGTTAAGGTCTTAACTCTTACTCTGGCCTAATAGCTAAGGTCTTAACTCTTTCTCTGGCCTAAAAGCTAAGGTCTTAGACTCGTACTCTGGCCTAATGGTTAAGGTCTTAACTCTTACTCTGGCATAATAGCTAAGGTCTTAGACTCGTGCTCTGGCCTAATGGTTAAGGTCTTAACTCTTACTCTGGCCTACTGGTTAAGGTCTTAACTCTTACTCTGGCCTAATAGCTAAGGTCTTAGACTCGTACTCTGGCCTAATGGTTAAGGTCTTAACTCTTACTCTGGCCTAATAGCTAAGGTCTTAGAATCGTACTCTGGACTAATGGTTAAGGTCTTAACTCTTACTCTGGCCTAATAGCTAAGGTCTTAACTCTTACTCTGGCCTAATAGCTAAAGTCTTAGACTCGTGCTCTGGCCTAATGGTTAAGGTCTTAACTCTTACTCTGGCCTAATAGCTAAGGTCTTAACTCTTACTCTGGCCTAATAGCTAAGGTCTTTGACTCGTACTCTGGCCTAATGGTTAAGGTCTTAACTCTTACTCTGGCCTAATAGCTAAGGTCTTAAACTCGTACTCTGGCCTAATAGCTAAGGTCTTAGACTCGTACTCTGGCCTAATGGTTAAGGTCTTAACTCTTACTCTGGCCTACAGGTTAAGGTCTTAACTCTTACTCTGGCCTAATAGCTAAGGTCTTAGACTCGTACTCTGGCCTAATGGTTAAGGTCTTAACTCTTACTCTGGCCTAATAGCTAAGGTCTTAGACTCATACTCTGGCCTAATGGTTAAGGTCTTAACTCTTACTCTGGCCTAATAGCTAAGGTCTTAGACTCGTACTATGGCCTACAGGTTAAGGTCTTAACTCTTAGTCTGGCCTAATGGTTAAGGTCTTAACTCTTACTCTGGCCTAATAGCTAAGGTCTTAGACTCGTACTCTGGCCAAATAGCTAAGGTCTTAGACTCGTACTCTGGCCTAGTAGCTAAGGTCTTAGACTCGTACTCTGGCCTAATAGCTAAGGTCTTAGACTCGTTCTCTGGCCTACTGGTTAAGGATGTAACTCTTACTCTGGCCTAATAGCTAAGGTCTTAGACTCGTACTCTGGCCTAATAGCTAAGGTCTTAGACTCGTACTCTGGCCTACTGGTTAAGGTCTTAACTCTTACTCTGGCCTAATAGCTAAGGTCTTAGACTCGTACTCTGGCCTAATTGATAAGGTCTTAACTCTTACTCTGGAATAATAGCTAAGGTCTTAGACTCGTACTATCGCCTACAGGTTAAGCTCTTAACTTTTACTCTGGCCTAATAGTTCAGGTCCTAACTATTACTCTCGCCTAATAGCTACGGTCTTAGACTCGTACTCTGGCCTAATGGTTAAGGTCTTAACTCTTATTCTGGCCTAATAGCTAAGGTCTTAACTCTTACTCTGGCCTAATAGCTAAGGTCTTAGACTCGTACGATGGCCTACAGTTTAAGGTCTTAACTCTTACTCTGGCCTAATAGCTAAGGTCTTAGACTCGTACTCTGGCCTACTGGTTAAGGTCTTAAGTCTTACTCTGGCCTAATAGCTAAGGTCTTAGACTCGTACTATGGCCTAATGGTTAAGGTCTTAACTCTTACTCTGGCCTAATAGCTAAGGTCTTAACTCTTTCTCTGGCCTAATAGCTAAGGTCTTAGACTCGTACTCTGGCCTAATGGTTAAGGTCTTAACTCTTACTCTGGCCTAATAGCTAAGGTCTTATCTCTTTCTCTGGCCTAATAGCTAAGGTCTTAGACTCGTACTTTTGCCTAATGGTTAAGGTCTTAACTCTTACTCTGGCCTAATAGCTAAGATCTTAGACTCATGCTCTGGCCTAATGGTTAAGGTCTTAACTCTTACTCTGGCCTACTGGTTAAGGTCTTAACTCTTACTCTGGCCTAATAGCTAAGGTCTTAGACTCGTACTCTGGCCTAATGGTTAAGGTCTTAACTCTTACTCTGGCCTAATAGCTAAGGTCTTAGAATCGTACTCTGGCCTAATGGTTAAGGTCTTAACTCTTACTCTGACCTAATAGCTAAGGTCTTAACTCTTACTCTGGCCTAATAGCTAAGGTCTTAGACTCGTACTATGGCCTACAGTTTAAGGTCTTAACTCTTACTCTGGCCTAATAGCTAAGGTCTTAGACTCGTACTCTGGCCTACTGGATAAGGTCTTAACTCTTACTCTGGCCTAATAGCTAAGGTCTTAGAATCGTACTCTGGCCTAATGGTTAAGGTCTTAACTCTTACTCTGGAATATTAGCTAAGGTCTTAGACTCGTACTATTGCCTACAGTTTAAGCTCTTAACTCTTACTCTGGCCTAATAGCTAAGGTCTTAGACTCGTACTATGGCCTAATGGTTAAGGTCTTAACTCTTACTCTGGCCTAATAGCTAAGGTCTTAACTCTTTCTCTGGCCTAATAGCTAAGGCCTTAGACTCGTACTCTGGCCTAATGGTTAAGGTCTTAACTCTTACTCTGGCCTAATAGATAAGGTCTTAGACTCGTGCTCTGGCCTAACGGTTACGGTCTTAACTCTTACTCTGGCCTACTGGTTAAGGTCTTAACTCTTACTCTGGCCTAATAGCTAAGGTCTTAGACTCGTACTCTGGCCTAATGGTTAAGGTCTTAACTCTTACTCTGGCCTACAGGTTAAGGTCTTAACTCTTACTCTGGCCTACTGGTTAAGGTCTTAACTCTTACTCTGACCTAATAGCTAAGGTCTTAGACTCGTACTCCGGCCTACTGGTTAAGGTCTTAACTCTTACTCTGGCCTAATAGCTAAGGTCTTAACTCTTACTCTGGCCTAATAGCTAAGGTCTTAGACTCGTACTCTGGCCTAATGGATAAGGTCTTAACTCTTACTCTGGCCTAATAGCTAAGGTCTTAGAATCGTACTCTGGCCTAATGGTTAAGGTCTTAACTCTTACTCTGGAATATTAGCTAAGGTCTTAGACTCGTACTATTGCCTACAGTTTAAGCTCTTAACTCTTACTCTGGCCTAATAGCTAAGGTCTTAACTATTACTCTGGCCTAATAGCTAAGGTCTTAGACTCGTACTCTGGCCTAATGGTTAAGGTCTTAACTTGTACTCTGGCCTAATAGCTAAGGTCTTAACTCTTACTCTGGCCTAATAGCTAAGGTCTTAGACTCGTACCATGGCCTACAGATTATTGGCTTAACTCTTACTCTGGCCTAATAGCTAAGGTCTTAGACTCGTACTCTGGCCTACTGGTTAAGGTCTTAACTCTTACTCTGGCCTAATAGCTAAGGTCTTAACTCTTACTCTGGCTTAATAGCTAAGGTCTTAGACTCGTACTATGGCCTACAGTTTAAGGTCTTAAATCTTACTCTGGCCTAATAGCTAAGGTCTTAGACTCGTACTCTGGCCTACTGGTTAAGGTCTTAACTCTTACTCTGGCCTAATAGCTAAGGTCTTAGATTCATACTATGGCCTAATGGTTAAGGTCTTAACTCTTACTCTGGCCTAATAGATAAGGTCTTAACTCTTACTCTGGCCTAATAGCTAAGGTCTTAGACTCATACTCTGGCCTAATGGTTAAGGTCTTAACTCTTACTCTGGCCTAATAGCTAAGGTCTTAGACTCGTGCTCTGGCCTAATGGTTAAGGTCTTAACTCTTACTCTGGCCTACTGGTTAAGGTCTTAACTTTTACTCTGGCCTAATAGCTAAGGTCTTAGACTCGTACTCTGGCCTAATGGTTAAGGTCTTAACTCTTACTCTGGCCTAATAGCTAAGGTCTTAACTCTTACTCTGGCCTAATAGCTAAGGTCCTAGACTCGTACTATGGCCTACAGGTTAAGGTCTGAACTCTTACTCTGGCCTAATACTAAGGTCTATGACTCGTAATCTGGCCTACTGGTTAAGGTCCTAACTCTTACTCTGGCCTAATAGCTAAGGTCTTAACTCTTACTCTGGCCTAATAGCTAAGGTCTTAGACTCGTACTATGGCCTAATGGTTAAGGTCTGAACTATTACTCTGGCCTAATACTAAGGTCTATGACTCGTAATCTGGCCTACTGGTTAAGGTCCTAACTCTTACTCTGGCCTAATAGCTAAGGTCTTAACTCTTACTCTGGCCTAATAGCTAAGGTCTTAGACTCGTACTATGGCCTAATGGTTAAGGTCTTAACTCTTACTCTGGCCTAATAGCTAAGGTCCTAGACTCGTACTATGGCCTACAGGTTAAGGTCTGAACTCTTACTCTGGCCTAATACTAAGGTCTATGACTCGTAATCTGGCCTACTGGTTAAGGTCCTAACTCTTACTCTGGCCTAATAGCTAAGGTCTTAACTCTTACTCTGGCCTAATAGCTAAGGTCTTAACTCTTACTCTGGCCTACTGGTTAAGGTCTTAATTCTTACTCTGGCCTAATAGCTAAGGTCTTAGACTCGTAATCTGGCCTAATAGCTAAGGTCTTAGACTCGTACGCTGGCCTAATAGCTAAGGTCTTAGACTCATACTCTGGCCTAATAGCTAAGGTCTTAGACTTGTACTCTGGCCTACTGGTTAAGGTCTTAACTCTTACTCTGGCCTAATAGCTAAGGTCTTAGACTCGTACTCTGGCCTAATTGTTAAGGTCTTAACTCTTACTCTGGCCTAATAGCTAAGGTCTTAGACTCGTACTCTGGCCTAATTGTTAAGGTCTTAACTCTTACTCTGGCCTAATAGCTAAGGTCTTAGACTCGTACTCTGGCCTAATGGTTAAGGTCTTAACTCTTACTCTGGACTAATAGCTAAGGTCTTAACTCTTACTCTGGCCTAATAGGTAAGGTCTTAACTCTTACTCTGGCCTAATAGCTAAGGTCTTAGACCCGTACTATGGCCTACAGTTTAAGGTCTTAACTCTTACTCTGGCCTAATAGCTAAGGTCTTAGACTCGTACTCTGGCTTACTGGCTAAGGTCTTAAGTCTTACTCTGGCCTAATAGCTAAGGTCTTATACTCGTACTATGGCCTAATGGTTAAGGTCTTAACTCTTACTCTGGTCTAATAGCTAAGGTCTTAAATCTTTCTCTGGCCTAATAGCTAAGGCCTTAGACTCGTACTCTGGCCTAATGGTTAAGGTCTTAACTCTTACTCTGGCCTAATAGATAAGGTCTTGGACTCGTGCTCTGGCCTAACGGTTAAGGTCTTAACTCTTACTCTGGCCTACTGGTTAAGGTCTTAACTCTTACTCTGGCCTAATAGCTAAGGTCTTAGACTCGTACTCTGGCCTAATGGTTAAGGTCTTAACTCTTACTCTGGCCTAATGGTTAAGGTCTTAACTCTTACTCTGGCCTAATAGATAAGGTCTTAGACTCGTGCTCTGGCCTAACGGTTAAGGTCTTAACTCTTACTCTGGCCTACTGGTTAAGGTCTTAACTCTTACTCTGGCCTAATAGCTAAGGTCTTAGACTCGTACTCTGGCCTAATGGTTAAGGTCTTAACTCTTACTCTGGCCTAATAGCTAAGGTCTTAGACTCGTACTCTGGCCTAATGGTTAAGGTCTTAACTCTTACTCTGGCCTAATAGCTAAGGTCTTAACTCTTACTCTGGCCTAATAGCTAAGGTCTTTGACTCGTACTCTGGCCTAATGGTTAAGGTCTTAACTCTTACTCTGGCCTAATAGCTAAGGTCTTAGACTCGTACTCTGGCCTAATAGCTGAGGTCTTACACTCGTACTCTGGCCTAATAGCTAAGGTCTTAGACTCGTATTCCGGCCTACTGGTTAAGGTCTTAACTCTTACTCTGGCCTAATAGCTAAGGTCTTAACTCTTACTCTGGCCTAATAGCTAAGGTCTTAGACTCGTACTCTGGCCTAATGGATAAGGTTTTAACTCTTACTCTGGCCTAATATCTAAGGTCTTAGACTCGTATTCTGGCCTGATGGTTAAGGTCTTAACTCTTACTCTGGAATATTAGCTAAGGTCTTAGACTCGTACTATCGCCTACAGGTTAAGCTCTTAACTCTTACTCTGGCCTAATAGCTAAGGTCTTAACTATTACTCTGGCCTAATAGCTAAGGTCTTAGACTCGTACTCTTGCCTAATGGTTAAGGTCTTAACTCTTACTCTGGCCTAATAGCTAAGGTCTTAGACTCGTACTCTGGCCTACTGGTTAAGGTCTTAACTCTTACTCTGGCCTAATAGCTAAGGTCTTAGACTCGTACTCTGGCCTAATGGTTAAGGTCTTAACTCTTACTCTGGCCTACTGTTTAAGGTCTTAACTCTTACTCTGGCATAATAGCTAAGGTCTTAGACTCGTACTCTGGCCTAATGGTTAAGGTCTTAACTCTTACTCTGGCCTAATAGCTAAGGTCTTAGAATCGTACTCTGACCTAATGGTTAAGGTCTTAACTCTTACTCTGGCCTAATAGCTAAGGTCTTAACTCTTACTCTGGCCTAATAGCTAAGGTCTTTGACTCGTACTCTGGCCTAATGGTTAAGGTCTTAACTCTTACTCTGGCCTAATAGCTAAGGTCTTAGACTCGTACTCTGGCCTAATAGCTAAGGTCTTAGACTCGTACTCTGGCCTAATGGTTAAGGTCTTAACTCTTACTATGGCCTACAGGTTAAGGTCTTAACTCTTACTCTGGCCTACTGGTTAAGGTCTTAACTCTTACTCTGACCTAATAGCTAAGGTCTTAGACTCGTACTCCGGCCTACTGGTTAAGGTCTTAACTCTTACTCTGGCCTAATAGCTAAGGTCTTAACTCTTACTCTGGCCTAATAGCTAAGGTCTTAGACTCGTACTCTGGCCTAATGGATAAGGTCTTAACTCTTACTCTGGCCTAATAGCTAAGGTCTTAGAATCGTACTCTGGCCTAATGGTTAAGGTCTTAACTTGTACTCTGGAATATTAGATAAGGTCTTAACTCTTACTCTGGCCTAATAGCTAAGGTCTTAGACTCGTACCATGGCCTACAGATTATTGGCTTAACTCTTACTCTGGCCTAATAGCTAAGGTCTTAGACTCGTACTCTGGCCTACTGGTTAAGGTCTTAACTCTTACTCTGGCCTAATAGCTAAGGTCTTAACTCTTACTCTGGCCTAATAGCTAAGGTCTTAGACTCGTACTCTGGCCTAATAGCTAAGGTTTTAGACTCGTACTCTGGCCTAATGGTTAAGGTCTTAACTCTTACTATGGCCTACAGGTTAAGGTCTTAACTCTTACTCTGGCCTACTGGTTAAGGTCTTAACTCTTACTCTGACCTAATAGCTAAGGTCTTAGACTCGTACTCCGGCCTACTGGTTAAGGTCTTAACTCTTACTCTGGCCTAATAGCTAAGGTCTTAACTCTTACTCTGGCCTAATAGCTAAGGTCTTAGACTCGTACTCTGGCCTAATGGATAAGGTCTTAACTCTTACTCTGGCCTAATAGCTAAGGTCTTAGAATCGTACTCTGGCCTAATGGTTAAGGTCTTAACTCTTACTCTGGAATATTAGCTATAGTCTTAGACTCGTACTATCGCCTACAGTTTAAGCTCTTAACTCTTACTCTGGCCTAATAGCTAAGGTCTTAACTATTACTCTGGCCTAATAGCTAAGGTCTTAGACTCGTACTCTGGCCTAATGGTTAAGGTCTTAACTTGTACTCTGGCCTAATAGCTAAGGTCTTAACTCTTACTCTGGCCTAATAGCTAAGGTCTTAGACTCGTACCATGGCCTACAGATTATTGGCTTAACTCTTACTCTGGCCTAATAGCTAAGGTCTTAGACTCGTACTCTGGCCTACTGGTTAAGGTCTTAACTCTTACTCTGGCCTAATAGCTAAGGTCTTAACTCTTACTCTGGCCTAATAGCTAAGGTCTTAGACTCGTACTATGGCCTACAGTTTAAGGTCTTAAATCTTACTCTGGCCTAATAGCTAAGGTCTTAGACTCGTACTCTGGCCTACTGGTTAAGGTCTTAACTCTTACTCTGGCCTAATAGCTAAGGTCTTAGATTCGTACTATGGCCTAATGGTTAAGGTCTTAACTCTTACTCTGGCCTAATAGATAAGGTCTTAACTCTTACTCTGGCCTAATAGCTAAGGTCTTAGACTCATACTCTGGCCTAATGGTTAAGGTCTTAACTCTTACTCTGGCCTAATAGCTAAGGTCTTAGACTCATGCTATGGCCTAATGGTTAAGGTCTTAACTCTTACTCTGGCCTACTGGTTAAGGTCTTAACTTTTACTCTGGCCTAATAGCTAAGGTCAAAAGACTCGTACTCTGGCCTAATGGTTAAGGTCTTAACTCTTACTCTGGCCTAATAGCTAAGGTCTTAACTCTTACTCTGGCCTAATAGCTAAGGTCTTAGACTCGTACTATGGCCTACAGGTTAAGGTCTGAACTCTTACTCTGGCCTAATAGCTAAGGTTTTAACTCTTACTCTGGCATAATAGCTAATGTCTTAGACTCGTACTCTGGCCTAATAGCTAAGGTCTTAACTCTTACTCTGGCCTACTGGTTAAGGTCTTAACTCTTACTCTGGCCTAATAGCTAAGGTCTTAGACTCGTAATCTGGCCTAATAGCTAAGGTCTTAGACTCGTACTCTGGCCTAATAGCTAAGGTCTTAGACTCGTACTCTGGCCTAATAGCTAAGGTCTTAGAATTGTACTCTGGCCTACTGGTTAAGGTCTTAACTCTTATTCTGTCCTAATAGCTAATGTCTTAGACTCGTACTCTGGCCTAATAGCTAAGGTCTTAGACTCGTACTCTGGCCTACTGGTTAAGGTCTTAACTCTTACTCTGGCCTAATAGCTAAGGTCTTAGAATCGTACTCTGACCTAATGGTTAAGGTCTTAACTCTTACTCTGGCTTAATAGCTAAGGTCTTAGACTCGTACTCTGGCCTACTGGTTAAGGTCTTAATTCTTACTCTGGCCTAATAGCTAAGGTCTTAGACTCGTACTATGGCCTAATGGTTAAGGTCTTAACTCTTACTCTGGCCTAATAGCTAAGGTCTTAACTCTTTCCCTGGCCTAATAGCTAAGGTCTTAGACTCGTACTCTGGCCTAATGGTTAAGGTCTTAAATCTTACTCTGGCCTAATAGCTAAGGTCTTAGAATCGTACTCTGACCTAATGGTTAAGGTCTTAACTCTTACTCTGGCTTAATAGCTAAGGTCTTAGACTCGTACTCTGGCCTACTGGTTAAGGTCTTAATTCTTACTCTGGCCTAATAGCTAAGGTCTTAGACTCGTACTATGGCCTAATGGTTAAGGTCTTAACTCTTACTCTGGCCTAATAGCTAAGGTCTTAACTCTTTCCCTGGCCTAATAGCTAAGGTCTTAGACTCGTACTCTGGCCTAATGGTTAAGGTCTTAACTCTTACTCTGGCCTAATAGCTAAGGTCTTAGAATCGTACTCTGACCTAATGGTTAAGGTCTTAACTCTTACTCTGGCCTAATAGCTAAGGTCTTAACTCTTACTCTGGCCTAATAGCTAAGGTCTTAGACTCGTACTCTGGCCTAATAGCTAAGGTCTTAGACTCGTACTCTGGCCTAATGGTTAAGGTCTTAACTCTTACTCTGGCCTACAGGTTAAGGTCTTAACTCTTACTCTGGCCTACTGGTTAAGGTCTTAACTCTTACTCTGACCTAATAGCTAAGGTCTTAGACTCGTACTCCGGCCTACTGGTTAAGGTCTTAACTCTTACTCTGGCCTAATAGCTAAGGTCTTAACTCTTACTCTGGCCTAATAGCTAAGGTCTTAGACTCGTACTCTGGCCTAATGGATAAGGTCTTAACTCTTACTCTGGCCTAATAGCTAAGGTCTTAGAATCGTACTCTGGCCTAATGGTTAAGGTCTTAACTCTTACTCTGGAATATTAGCTAAGGTCTTAGACTCGTACTATTGCCTACAGTTTAAGCTCTTAACTCTTACTCTGGCCTAATAGCTAAGGTCTTAGACTCGTACTATGGCCTAATGGTTAAGGTCTTAACTCTTACTCTGGCCTAATAGCTAAGGTCTTAACTCTTTCTCTGGCCTAATAGCTAAGGCCTTAGACTCGTACTCTGGCCTAATGGTTAAGGTCTTAACTCTTACTCTGGCCTAATAGATAAGGTCTTAGACTCGTGCTCTGGCCTAACGGTTACGGTCTTAACTCTTACTCTGGCCTACTGGTTAAGGTCTTAACTCTTACTCTGGCCTAATAGCTAAGGTCTTAGACTCGTACTCTGGCCTAATGGTTAAGGTCTTAACTCTTACTCTGGCCTAATAGCTAAGGTCTTAACTCTTACTCTGGCCTAATAGCTAAGGTCTTAGACTCGTACTCTGGCCTAATGGTTAAGGTCTTAACTCTTACTCTGGCCTAATAGCTAAGGTCTTAACTCTTACTCTGGCCTAATAGCTAAGGTCTTTGACTCGTACTCTGGCCTAATGGTTAAGGTCTTAACTCTTACTCTGGCCTAATAGCTAAGGTCTTAGACTCGTACTCTGGCCTAATAGCTGAGGTCTTAGACTCGTACTCTGGCCTAATAGCTAAGGTCTTAGACTCGTATTCCGGCCTACTGGTTAAGGTCTTAACTCTTACTCTGGCCTAATAGCTAAGGTCTTAGAATGGTACTCTGGCCTAATGGTTAAGGTCTTAACTCTTACTCTGGCCTAATAGCTAAGGTCTTAGACTCGTACTCTGGCCTAATAGCTGAGGTCTTAGACTCGTACTCTGGCCTAATAGCTAAGGTCTTAGACTCGTATTCTGGCCTACTGGTTAAGGTCTTAACTCTTACTCTGGCCTAATAGCTAAGGTCTTAGAATCGTACTCTGGCCTAATGGTTAAGGTCTTAACTCTTACTCTGGCCTAATAGCTAAGGTCTTAGAATCGTACTCTGACCTAATGGTTAAGGTCTTAACTCTTACTCTGGCCTAATAGCTAAGGTCTTAACTCTTACTCTGGCCTAATAGCTAAGGTCTTAGACTCGTACTCTGGCCTAATAGCTAAGGTCTTAGACTCGTACTCTGGCATAATGGTTAAGGTCTTAACTCTTACTCTGGCCTACAGGTTAAGGTCTTAACTCTTACTCTGGCCTACTGGTTAAGGTCTTAACTCTTACTCTGACCTAATAGCTAAGGTCTTAGACTCGTACTCCGGCCTACTGGTTAAGGTCTTAACTCTTACTCTGGCCTAATAGCTAAGGTCTTAACTCTTACTCTGGCCTAATAGCTAAGGTCTTAGACTCGTACTCTGGCCTAATGGATAAGGTCTTAACTCTTACTCTGGCCTAATAGCTAAGGTCTTAGAATCGTACTCTGGCCTAATGGTTAAGGTCTTAACTCTTACTCTGGAATATTAGCTAAGGTCTTAGACTCGTACTATTGCCTACAGTTTAAGCTCTTAACTCTTACTCTGGCCTAATAGCTAAGGTCTTAACTCTTACTCTGGCCTAATAGCTAAGGTCTTAGACTCGCACCATGGCCTACAGATTATTGGCTTAACTCTTACTCTGGCCTAATAGCTAAGGTCTTAGGCTCGTACTCTGGCCTACTGGTTAAGGTCTTAACTCTTACTCTGGCCTAATAGCTAAGGTCTTAACTCTTACTCTGGCCTAATAGCTAAGGTCTTAGACTCGTACTATCGCCTACAGTTTAAGCTCTTAACTCTTACTCTGGCCTAATAGCTAAGGTCTTAACTATTACTCTGGCCTAATAGCTAAGGTCTTAGACTCGTACTCTGGCCTAATGGTTAAGGTCTTAACTTGTACTCTGGCCTAATAGCTAAGGTCTTAGACTCGTACTCTGGCCTAATGGATAAGGTTTTAACTCTTACTCTGGCCTAATATCTAAGGTCTTAGACTCGTATTCTGGCCTGATGGTTAAGGTCTTAACTCTTACTCTGGAATATTAGCTAAGGTCTTAGACTCGTACTATCGCCTACAGGTTAAGCTCTTAACTCTTACTCTGGCCTAATAGCTAAGGTCTTAACTATTACTCTGGCCTAATAGCTAAGGTCTTAGACTCGTACTCTTGCCTAATGGTTAAGGTCTTAACTCTTACTCTGGCCTAATAGCTAAGGTCTTAGACTCGTACTCTGGCCTACTGGTTAAGGTCTTAACTCTTACTCTGGCCTAATAGCTAAGGTCTTAGACTCGTACTCTGGCCTAATGGTTAAGGTCTTAACTCTTACTCTGGCCTACTGTTTAAGGTCTTAACTCTTACTCTGGCATAATAGCTAAGGTCTTAGACTCGTACTCTGGCCTAATGGTTAAGGTCTTAACTCTTACTCTGGCCTAATAGCTAAGGTCTTAGAATCGTACTCTGACCTAATGGTTAAGGTCTTAACTCTTACTCTGGCCTAATAGCTAAGGTCTTAACTCTTACTCTGGCCTAATAGCTAAGGTCTTTGACTCGTACTCTGGCCTAATGGTTAAGGTCTTAACTCTTACTCTGGCCTAATAGCTAAGGTCTTAGACTCGTACTCTGGCCTAATAGCTAAGGTCTTAGACTCGTACTCTGGCCTAATGGTTAAGGTCTTAACTCTTACTATGGCCTACAGGTTAAGGTCTTAACTCTTACTCTGGCCTACTGGTTAAGGTCTTAACTCTTACTCTGACCTAATAGCTAAGGTCTTAGACTCGTACTCCGGCCTACTGGTTAAGGTCTTAACTCTTACTCTGGCCTAATAGCTAAGGTCTTAACTCTTACTCTGGCCTAATAGCTAAGGTCTTAGACTCGTACTCTGGCCTAATGGATAAGGTCTTAACTCTTACTCTGGCCTAATAGCTAAGGTCTTAGAATCGTACTCTGGCCTAATGGTTAAGGTCTTAACTTGTACTCTGGAATATTAGATAAGGTCTTAACTCTTACTCTGGCCTAATAGCTAAGGTCTTAGACTCGTACCATGGCCTACAGATTATTGGCTTAACTCTTACTCTGGCCTAATAGCTAAGGTCTTAGACTCGTACTCTGGCCTACTGGTTAAGGTCTTAACTCTTACTCTGGCCTAATAGCTAAGGTCTTAACTCTTACTCTGGCCTAATAGCTAAGGTCTTAGACTCGTACTCTGGCCTAATAGCTAAGGTTTTAGACTCGTACTCTGGCCTAATGGTTAAGGTCTTAACTCTTACTATGGCCTACAGGTTAAGGTCTTAACTCTTACTCTGGCCTACTGGTTAAGGTCTTAACTCTTACTCTGACCTAATAGCTAAGGTCTTAGACTCGTACTCCGGCCTACTGGTTAAGGTCTTAACTCTTACTCTGGCCTAATAGCTAAGGTCTTAACTCTTACTCTGGCCTAATAGCTAAGGTCTTAGACTCGTACTCTGGCCTAATGGATAAGGTCTTAACTCTTACTCTGGCCTAATAGCTAAGGTCTTAGAATCGTACTCTGGCCTAATGGTTAAGGTCTTAACTCTTACTCTGGAATATTAGCTATAGTCTTAGACTCGTACTATCGCCTACAGTTTAAGCTCTTAACTCTTACTCTGGCCTAATAGCTAAGGTCTTAACTATTACTCTGGCCTAATAGCTAAGGTCTTAGACTCGTACTCTGGCCTAATGGTTAAGGTCTTAACTTGTACTCTGGCCTAATAGCTAAGGTCTTAACTCTTACTCTGGCCTAATAGCTAAGGTCTTAGACTCGTACCATGGCCTACAGATTATTGGCTTAACTCTTACTCTGGCCTAATAGCTAAGGTCTTAGACTCGTACTCTGGCCTACTGGTTAAGGTCTTAACTCTTACTCTGGCCTAATAGCTAAGGTCTTAACTCTTACTCTGGCCTAATAGCTAAGGTCTTAGACTCGTACTATGGCCTACAGTTTAAGGTCTTAAATCTTACTCTGGCCTAATAGCTAAGGTCTTAGACTCGTACTCTGGCCTACTGGTTAAGGTCTTAACTCTTACTCTGGCCTAATAGCTAAGGTCTTAGATTCGTACTATGGCCTAATGGTTAAGGTCTTAACTCTTACTCTGGCCTAATAGATAAGGTCTTAACTCTTACTCTGGCCTAATAGCTAAGGTCTTAGACTCATACTCTGGCCTAATGGTTAAGGTCTTAACTCTTACTCTGGCCTAATAGCTAAGGTCTTAGACTCATGCTATGGCCTAATGGTTAAGGTCTTAACTCTTACTCTGGCCTACTGGTTAAGGTCTTAACTTTTACTCTGGCCTAATAGCTAAGGTCAAAAGACTCGTACTCTGGCCTAATGGTTAAGGTCTTAACTCTTACTCTGGCCTAATAGCTAAGGTCTTAACTCTTACTCTGGCCTAATAGCTAAGGTCTTAGACTCGTACTATGGCCTACAGGTTAAGGTCTGAACTCTTACTCTGGCCTAATAGCTAAGGTTTTAACTCTTACTCTGGCATAATAGCTAATGTCTTAGACTCGTACTCTGGCCTAATAGCTAAGGTCTTAACTCTTACTCTGGCCTACTGGTTAAGGTCTTAACTCTTACTCTGGCCTAATAGCTAAGGTCTTAGACTCGTAATCTGGCCTAATAGCTAAGGTCTTAGACTCGTACTCTGGCCTAATAGCTAAGGTCTTAGACTCGTACTCTGGCCTAATAGCTAAGGTCTTAGAATTGTACTCTGGCCTACTGGTTAAGGTCTTAACTCTTATTCTGTCCTAATAGCTAATGTCTTAGACTCGTACTCTGGCCTAATAGCTAAGGTCTTAGACTCGTACTCTGGCCTACTGGTTAAGGTCTTAACTCTTACTCTGGCCTAATAGCTAAGGTCTTAGAATCGTACTCTGACCTAATGGTTAAGGTCTTAACTCTTACTCTGGCTTAATAGCTAAGGTCTTAGACTCGTACTCTGGCCTACTGGTTAAGGTCTTAATTCTTACTCTGGCCTAATAGCTAAGGTCTTAGACTCGTACTATGGCCTAATGGTTAAGGTCTTAACTCTTACTCTGGCCTAATAGCTAAGGTCTTAACTCTTTCCCTGGCCTAATAGCTAAGGTCTTAGACTCGTACTCTGGCCTAATGGTTAAGGTCTTAAATCTTACTCTGGCCTAATAGCTAAGGTCTTAGAATCGTACTCTGACCTAATGGTTAAGGTCTTAACTCTTACTCTGGCTTAATAGCTAAGGTCTTAGACTCGTACTCTGGCCTACTGGTTAAGGTCTTAATTCTTACTCTGGCCTAATAGCTAAGGTCTTAGACTCGTACTATGGCCTAATGGTTAAGGTCTTAACTCTTACTCTGGCCTAATAGCTAAGGTCTTAACTCTTTCCCTGGCCTAATAGCTAAGGTCTTAGACTCGTACTCTGGCCTAATGGTTAAGGTCTTAACTCTTACTCTGGCCTAATAGCTAAGGTCTTAGAATCGTACTCTGACCTAATGGTTAAGGTCTTAACTCTTACTCTGGCCTAATAGCTAAGGTCTTAACTCTTACTCTGGCCTAATAGCTAAGGTCTTAGACTCGTACTCTGGCCTAATAGCTAAGGTCTTAGACTCGTACTCTGGCCTAATGGTTAAGGTCTTAACTCTTACTCTGGCCTACAGGTTAAGGTCTTAACTCTTACTCTGGCCTACTGGTTAAGGTCTTAACTCTTACTCTGACCTAATAGCTAAGGTCTTAGACTCGTACTCCGGCCTACTGGTTAAGGTCTTAACTCTTACTCTGGCCTAATAGCTAAGGTCTTAACTCTTACTCTGGCCTAATAGCTAAGGTCTTAGACTCGTACTCTGGCCTAATGGATAAGGTCTTAACTCTTACTCTGGCCTAATAGCTAAGGTCTTAGAATCGTACTCTGGCCTAATGGTTAAGGTCTTAACTCTTACTCTGGAATATTAGCTAAGGTCTTAGACTCGTACTATTGCCTACAGTTTAAGCTCTTAACTCTTACTCTGGCCTAATAGCTAAGGTCTTAGACTCGTACTATGGCCTAATGGTTAAGGTCTTAACTCTTACTCTGGCCTAATAGCTAAGGTCTTAACTCTTTCTCTGGCCTAATAGCTAAGGCCTTAGACTCGTACTCTGGCCTAATGGTTAAGGTCTTAACTCTTACTCTGGCCTAATAGATAAGGTCTTAGACTCGTGCTCTGGCCTAACGGTTACGGTCTTAACTCTTACTCTGGCCTACTGGTTAAGGTCTTAACTCTTACTCTGGCCTAATAGCTAAGGTCTTAGACTCGTACTCTGGCCTAATGGTTAAGGTCTTAACTCTTACTCTGGCCTAATAGCTAAGGTCTTAACTCTTACTCTGGCCTAATAGCTAAGGTCTTAGACTCGTACTCTGGCCTAATGGTTAAGGTCTTAACTCTTACTCTGGCCTAATAGCTAAGGTCTTAACTCTTACTCTGGCCTAATAGCTAAGGTCTTTGACTCGTACTCTGGCCTAATGGTTAAGGTCTTAACTCTTACTCTGGCCTAATAGCTAAGGTCTTAGACTCGTACTCTGGCCTAATAGCTGAGGTCTTAGACTCGTACTCTGGCCTAATAGCTAAGGTCTTAGACTCGTATTCCGGCCTACTGGTTAAGGTCTTAACTCTTACTCTGGCCTAATAGCTAAGGTCTTAGAATGGTACTCTGGCCTAATGGTTAAGGTCTTAACTCTTACTCTGGCCTAATAGCTAAGGTCTTAGACTCGTACTCTGGCCTAATAGCTGAGGTCTTAGACTCGTACTCTGGCCTAATAGCTAAGGTCTTAGACTCGTATTCTGGCCTACTGGTTAAGGTCTTAACTCTTACTCTGGCCTAATAGCTAAGGTCTTAGAATCGTACTCTGGCCTAATGGTTAAGGTCTTAACTCTTACTCTGGCCTAATAGCTAAGGTCTTAGAATCGTACTCTGACCTAATGGTTAAGGTCTTAACTCTTACTCTGGCCTAATAGCTAAGGTCTTAACTCTTACTCTGGCCTAATAGCTAAGGTCTTAGACTCGTACTCTGGCCTAATAGCTAAGGTCTTAGACTCGTACTCTGGCATAATGGTTAAGGTCTTAACTCTTACTCTGGCCTACAGGTTAAGGTCTTAACTCTTACTCTGGCCTACTGGTTAAGGTCTTAACTCTTACTCTGACCTAATAGCTAAGGTCTTAGACTCGTACTCCGGCCTACTGGTTAAGGTCTTAACTCTTACTCTGGCCTAATAGCTAAGGTCTTAACTCTTACTCTGGCCTAATAGCTAAGGTCTTAGACTCGTACTCTGGCCTAATGGATAAGGTCTTAACTCTTACTCTGGCCTAATAGCTAAGGTCTTAGAATCGTACTCTGGCCTAATGGTTAAGGTCTTAACTCTTACTCTGGAATATTAGCTAAGGTCTTAGACTCGTACTATTGCCTACAGTTTAAGCTCTTAACTCTTACTCTGGCCTAATAGCTAAGGTCTTAACTCTTACTCTGGCCTAATAGCTAAGGTCTTAGACTCGCACCATGGCCTACAGATTATTGGCTTAACTCTTACTCTGGCCTAATAGCTAAGGTCTTAGGCTCGTACTCTGGCCTACTGGTTAAGGTCTTAACTCTTACTCTGGCCTAATAGCTAAGGTCTTAACTCTTACTCTGGCCTAATAGCTAAGGTCTTAGACTCGTACTATCGCCTACAGTTTAAGCTCTTAACTCTTACTCTGGCCTAATAGCTAAGGTCTTAACTATTACTCTGGCCTAATAGCTAAGGTCTTAGACTCGTACTCTGGCCTAATGGTTAAGGTCTTAACTTGTACTCTGGCCTAATAGCTAAGGTCTTAACTCTTACTCTGGCCTAATAGCTAAGGTCTTAGACTCGTACCATGGCCTACAGATTATTGGCTTAACTCTTACTCTGGCCTAATAGCTAAGGTCTTAGACTCGTACTCTGGCCTACTGGTTAAGGTCTTAACTCTTACTCTGGCCTAATAGCTAAGGTCTTAACTCTTACTCTGGCCTAATAGCTAAGGTCTTAGACTCGTACTATGGCCTACAGTTTAAGGTCTTAAATCTTACTCTGGCCTAATAGCTAAGGTCTTAGACTCGTACTCTGGCCTACTGGTTAAGGTCTTAACTCTTACTCTGGCCTAATAGCTAAGGTCTTAGATTCGTACTATGGCCTAATGGTTAAGGTCTTAACTCTTACTCTGGCCTATAAGGTCTTAACTCTTACTCTGGCCTAATAGCTAAGGTCTTAGACTCATACTCTGGCCTAATGGTTAAGGTCTTAACTCTTACTCTGGCCTAATAGCTAAGGTCTTAGACTCATGCTCTGGCCTAATGGTTAAGGTCTTAACTCTTACTCTGGCCTACTGGTTAAGGTCTTAACTTTTACTCTGGCCTAATAGCTAAGGTCAAAAGACTCATACTCTGGCCTAATGGTTAAGGTCTTAACTCTTACTCTGGCCTAATAGCTAAGGTCTTAACTCTTACTCTGGCCTAATAGCTAAGGTCTTAGACTCGTACTATGGCCTACAGGTTAAGGTCTGAACTCTTACTCTGGCCTAACACTAAGGTCTATGACTCGTAATCTGGCCTACTGGTTAAGGTCCTAACTCTTACTCTGGCCTAATAGCTAAGGTCTTAACTCTTACTCTGGCCTAATAGCTAAGGTCTTAGACTCGTACTATGGCCTAATGGTTAAGGTCTTAACTCTTACTCTGGCCTAATAGCTAAGGTTTTAACTCTTACTCTGGCATAATAGCTAATGTCTTAGACTCGTACTCTGGCCTAATAACTAAGGTCTTAACTCTTACTCTGGCCTACTGGTTAAGGTCTTAACTCTTACTCTGGCCTAATAGCTAAGGTCTTAGACTCGTAATCTGGCCTAATAGCTAAGGTCTTAGACTCGTACTCTGGCCTAATAGCTAAGGTCTTAGACTCGTACTCTGGCCTAATAGCTAAGGTCTTAGAATTGTACTCTGGCCTACTGGTTAAGGTCTTAACTCTTATTCTGTCCTAATAGCTAATGTCTTAGACTCGTACTCTGGCCTAATAGCTAAGGTCTTAGACTCGTACTCTGGCCTACTGGTTAAGGTCTTAACTCTTACTCTGGCCTAATAGCTAAGGTCTTAGAATCGTACTCTGACCTAATGGTTAAGGTCTTAACTCTTACTCTGGCTTAATAGCTAAGGTCTTAGACTCGTACTCTGGCCTACTGGTTAAGGTCTTAATTCTTACTCTGGCCTAATAGCTAAGGTCTTAGACTCGTACTATGGCCTAATGGTTAAGGTCTTAACTCTTACTCTGGCCTAATAGCTAAGGTCTTAACTCTTTCCCTGGCCTAATAGCTAAGGTCTTAGACTCGTACTCTGGCCTAATGGTTAAGGTCTTAAATCTTACTCTGGCCTAATAGCTAAGGTTTTAGACTCGTGCTGTGGCCTAATGGTTAAGGTCTTAACTCTTACTCTGGCCTACTGTTTAAGGTCTTAACTCTTACTCTGGCATAATAGCTAAGGTCTTAGACTCGTACTCTGGCCTAATGGTTAAGGTCTTAACTCTTACTCTGGCCTAATAGCTAAGGTCTTAGAATCGTACTCTGACCTAATGGTTAAGGACTTAACTCTTACTCTGGCCTAATAGCTAAGGTCTTAACTCTTACTCTGGCCTAATAGCTAAGGTCTTAGACTCGTACTCTGGCCTAATAGCTAAGGTCTTAGACTCGTACTCTGGCCTAATGGTTAAGGTCTTAACTCTTACTCTGGCCTACAGGTTAAGGTCTTAACTCTTACTCTGGCCTACTGGTTAAAGTCTTAACTCTTACTCTGACCTAATAGCTAAGGTCTTAGACTCGTACTCCGGCCTACTGGTTAAGGTCTTAACTCTTACTCTGGCCTAATAGCTAAGGTCTTAACTCTTACTCTGGCCTAATAGCTAAGGTCTTAGACTCGTACTCTGGCTTAATGGATAAGGTCTTAACTCTTACTCTGGCCTAATAGCTAAGGTCTTAGAATCGTACTCTGGCCTAATGGTTAAGGTCTTAACTCTTACTCTGGAATATTAGCTAAGGTCTTAGACTCGTACTATTGCCTACAGTTTAAGCTCTTAACTCTTACTCTGGCCTAATAGCTAAGGTCTTAACTCTTTCTCTGGCCTAATAGCTAAGGCCTTAGACTCGTACTCTGGCCTAATGGTTAAGGTCTTAACTCTTACTCTGGCCTAATAGATAAGGTCTTAGACTCGTGCTCTGGCCTAACGGTTACGGTCTTAACTCTTACTCTGGCCTACTGGTTAAGGTCTTAACTCTTACTCTGGCCTAATAGCTAAGGTCTTAGACTCGTACTCTGGCCTAATGGTTAAGGTCTTAACTCTTACTCTGGCCTAATAGCTAAGGTCTTAACTCTTACTCTGGCCTAATAGCTAAGGTCTTAGACTCGTACTCTGGCCTAATGGTTAAGGTCTTAACTCTTACTCTGGCCTAATAGCTAAGGTCTTAACTCTTACTCTGGCCTAATAGCTAAGGTCTTTGACTCGTACTCTGGCCTAATGGTTAAGGTCTTAACTCTTACTCTGGCCTAATAGCTAAGGTCTTAGACTCGTACTCTGGCCTAATAGCTGAGGTCTTAGACTCGTACTCTGGCCTAATAGCTAAGGTCTTAGACTCGTATTCCGGCCTACTGGTTAAGGTCTTAACTCTTACTCTGGCCTAATAGCTAAGGTCTTAGAATGGTACTCTGGCCTAATGGTTAAGGTCTTAACTCTTACTCTGGCCTAATAGCTAAGGTCTTAGACTCGTACTCTGGCCTAATAGCTGAGGTCTTAGACTCGTACTCTGGCCTAATAGCTAAGGTCTTAGACTCGTATTCCGGCCTACTGGTTAAGGTCTTAACTCTTACTCTGGCCTAATAGCTAAGGTCTTAGAATCGTACTCTGACCTAATGGTTAAGGTCTTAACTCTTACTCTGGCCTAATAGCTAAGGTCTTAACTCTTACTCTGGCCTAATAGCTAAGGTCTTAGACTCGTACTCTGGCCTAATAGCTAAGGTCTTAGACTCGTACTCTGGCATAATGGTTAAGGTCTTAACTCTTACTCTGGCCTACAGGTTAAGGTCTTAACTCTTACTCTGGCCTACTGGTTAAGGTCTTAACTCTTACTCTGACCTAATAGCTAAGGTCTTAGACTCGTACTCCGGCCTACTGGTTAAGGTCTTAAGTCTTACTCTGGCCTAATAGCTAAGGTCTTAACTCTTACTCTGGCCTAATAGCTAAGGTCTTAGACTCGTACTCTGGCCTAATGGATAAGGTCTTAACTCTTACTCTGGCCTAATAGCTAAGGTCTTAGAATCGTACTCTGCCCTAATGGTTAAGGTCTTAACTCTTACTCTGGAATATTAGCTAAGGTCTTAGACTCGTACTATTGCCTACAGTTTAAGCTCTTAACTCTTACTCTGGCCTAATAGCTAAGGTCTTAACTATTACTCTGGCCTAATAGCTAAGGTCTTAGACTCGTACTCTGGCCTAATGGTTAAGGTCTTAACTTGTACTCTGGCCTAATAGCTAAGGTCTTAACTCTTACTCTGGCCTAATAGCTAAGGTCTTAGACTCGCACCACGGCCTACAGATTATTGGCTTAACTCTTACTCTGGCCTAATAGCTAAGGTCTTAGGCTCGTACTCTGGCCTACTGGTTAAGGTCTTAACTCTTACTCTGGCCTAATAGCTAAGGTCTTAACTCTTACTCTGGCCTAATAGCTAAGGTCTTAGACTCGTACTATGGCCTACAGTTTAAGGTCTTAAATCTTACTCTGGCCTAATAGCTAAGGTCTTAGACTCGTACTCTGGCCTACTGGTTAAGGTCTTAACTCTTACTCTGGCCTAATAGCTAAGGTCTTAGATTCGTACTATGGCCTAATGGTTAAGGTCTTAACTCTTACTCTGGCCTAATAGATAAGGTCTTAACTCTTACTCTGGCCTAATAGCTAAGGTCTTAGACTCATACTCTGGCCTAATGGTTAAGGTCTTAACTCTTACTCTGGCCTAATAGCTAAGGTCTTAGACTCGTGCTCTGGCCTAATGGTTAAGGTCTTAACTCTTACTCTGGCCTACTGGTTAAGGTCTTAACTTTTACTCTGGCCTAATAGCTAAGGTCTTAGACTCGTACTCTGGCCTAATGGTTAAGGTCTTAACTCTTACTCTGGCCTAATAGCTAAGGTCTTAGACTCGTACTCTGGCCTAATAGCTAAGGTCTTAGACTCGTACTCTGGCCTAATGGTTAAGGTCTTAACTCTTACTCTGGCCTACAGGTTAAGGTCTTAACTCTTACTCTGGCCTACTGGTTAAAGTCTTAACTCTTACTCTGACCTAATAGCTAAGGTCTTAGACTCGTACTCCGGCCTACTGGTTAAGGTCTTAACTCTTACTCTGGCCTAATAGCTAAGGTCTTAACTCTTACTCTGGCCTAATAGCTAAGGTCTTAGACTCGTACTCTGGCTTAATGGATAAGGTCTTAACTCTTACTCTGGCCTAATAGCTAAGGTCTTAGAATCGTACTCTGGCCTAATGGTTAAGGTCTTAACTCTTACTCTGGAATATTAGCTAAGGTCTTAGACTCGTACTATTGCCTACAGTTTAAGCTCTTAACTCTTACTCTGGCCTAATAGCTAAGGTCTTAACTCTTTCTCTGGCCTAATAGCTAAGGCCTTAGACTCGTACTCTGGCCTAATGGTTAAGGTCTTAACTCTTACTCTGGCCTAATAGATAAGGTCTTAGACTCGTGCTCTGGCCTAACGGTTACGGTCTTAACTCTTACTCTGGCCTACTGGTTAAGGTCTTAACTCTTACTCTGGCCTAATAGCTAAGGTCTTAGACTCGTACTCTGGCCTAATGGTTAAGGTCTTAACTCTTACTCTGGCCTAATAGCTAAGGTCTTAACTCTTACTCTGGCCTAATAGCTAAGGTCTTAGACTCGTACTCTGGCCTAATGGTTAAGGTCTTAACTCTTACTCTGGCCTAATAGCTAAGGTCTTAACTCTTACTCTGGCCTAATAGCTAAGGTCTTTGACTCGTACTCTGGCCTAATGGTTAAGGTCTTAACTCTTACTCTGGCCTAATAGCTAAGGTCTTAGACTCGTACTCTGGCCTAATAGCTGAGGTCTTAGACTCGTACTCTGGCCTAATAGCTAAGGTCTTAGACTCGTATTCCGGCCTACTGGTTAAGGTCTTAACTCTTACTCTGGCCTAATAGCTAAGGTCTTAGAATGGTACTCTGGCCTAATGGTTAAGGTCTTAACTCTTACTCTGGCCTAATAGCTAAGGTCTTAGACTCGTACTCTGGCCTAATAGCTGAGGTCTTAGACTCGTACTCTGGCCTAATAGCTAAGGTCTTAGACTCGTATTCCGGCCTACTGGTTAAGGTCTTAACTCTTACTCTGGCCTAATAGCTAAGGTCTTAGAATCGTACTCTGACCTAATGGTTAAGGTCTTAACTCTTACTCTGGCCTAATAGCTAAGGTCTTAACTCTTACTCTGGCCTAATAGCTAAGGTCTTAGACTCGTACTCTGGCCTAATAGCTAAGGTCTTAGACTCGTACTCTGGCATAATGGTTAAGGTCTTAACTCTTACTCTGGCCTACAGGTTAAGGTCTTAACTCTTACTCTGGCCTACTGGTTAAGGTCTTAACTCTTACTCTGACCTAATAGCTAAGGTCTTAGACTCGTACTCCGGCCTACTGGTTAAGGTCTTAAGTCTTACTCTGGCCTAATAGCTAAGGTCTTAACTCTTACTCTGGCCTAATAGCTAAGGTCTTAGACTCGTACTCTGGCCTAATGGATAAGGTCTTAACTCTTACTCTGGCCTAATAGCTAAGGTCTTAGAATCGTACTCTGCCCTAATGGTTAAGGTCTTAACTCTTACTCTGGAATATTAGCTAAGGTCTTAGACTCGTACTATTGCCTACAGTTTAAGCTCTTAACTCTTACTCTGGCCTAATAGCTAAGGTCTTAACTATTACTCTGGCCTAATAGCTAAGGTCTTAGACTCGTACTCTGGCCTAATGGTTAAGGTCTTAACTTGTACTCTGGCCTAATAGCTAAGGTCTTAACTCTTACTCTGGTCTAATAGCTAAGGTCTTAGACTCGCACCACGGCCTACAGATTATTGGCTTAACTCTTACTCTGGCCTAATAGCTAAGGTCTTAGGCTCGTACTCTGGCCTACTGGTTAAGGTCTTAACTCTTACTCTGGCCTAATAGCTAAGGTCTTAACTCTTACTCTGGCCTAATAGCTAAGGTCTTAGACTCGTACTATGGCCTACAGTTTAAGGTCTTAAATCTTACTCTGGCCTAATAGCTAAGGTCTTAGACTCGTACTCTGGCCTACTGGTTAAGGTCTTAACTCTTACTCTGGCCTAATAGCTAAGGTCTTAGATTCGTACTATGGCCTAATGGTTAAGGTCTTAACTCTTACTCTGGCCTAATAGATAAGGTCTTAACTCTTACTCTGGCCTAATAGCTAAGGTCTTAGACTCATACTCTGGCCTAATGGTTAAGGTCTTAACTCTTACTCTGGCCTAATAGCTAAGGTCTTAGACTCGTGCTCTGGCCTAATGGTTAAGGTCTTAACTCTTACTCTGGCCTACTGGTTAAGGTCTTAACTTTTACTCTGGCCTAATAGCTAAGGTCTTAGACTCGTACTCTGGCCTAATGGTTAAGGTCTTAACTCTTACTCTGGCCTAATAGCTAAGGTCTTAACTCTTACTCTGGCCTAATAGCTAAGGTCTTAGACTCGTACTATGGCCTACAGGTTAAGGTCTGAACTCTTACTCTGGCCTAATAGCTAAGGTCTTTGACTCGTACTCTGGCCTAATGGTTAAGGTCTTAACTCTTACTCTGGCCTAATAGCTAAGGTCTTAGACTCGTACTCTGGCCTAATAGCTGAGGTCTTAGACTCGTACTCTGGCCTAATGGTTAAGGTCTTAACTCTTACTCTGGAATAATAGCTAAGGTCTTAGACTTGTACTATTGCCTACAGGTTAAGGTCTTAACTCTTACTCTGGCCTAATAGCTAAGGTCTTAACTCTTACTCTGGCCTAATAGCTAAGGTCTTAGACTCGTACTCTGGCCTAATAGCTAAGGTCTTAGACTCGTACTCTGGCATAATGGTTAAGGTCTTAACTCTTACTCTGGCCTACAGGTTAAGGTCTTAACTCTTACTCTGGCCTACTGGTTAAGGTCTTAACTCTTACTCTGACCTAATAGCTAAGGTCTTAGACTCGTACTCCGGCCTACTGGTTAAGGTCTTAACTCTTACTCTGGCCTAATAGCTAAGGTCTTAACTCTTACTCTGGCCTAATAGCTAAGGTCTTAGACTCGTACTCTGGCCTAATGGATAAGGTCTTAACTCTTACTCTGGCCTAATAGCTAAGGTCTTAGAATCGTACTCTGGCCTAATGGTTAAGGTCTTAACTCTTACTCTGGAATATTAGCTAAGGTCTTAGACTCGTACTATTGCCTACAGTTTAAGATCTTAACTCTTACTCTGGCCTAATAGCTAAGGTCTTAACTATTACTCTGGCCTAATAGCTAAGGTCTTAGACTCGTACTCTGGCCTAATGGTTAAGGTCTTAACTTGTACTCTGTCCTAATAGCTAAGGTCTTAACTCTTACTCTGGCCTAATAGCTAAGGTCTTAGACTCGCACCATGGCCTACAGATTATTGGCTTAACTCTTACTCTGGCCTAATAGCTAAGGTCTTAGGCTCGTACTCTGGCCTACTGGTTAAGGTCTAAACTCTTACTCTGGCCTAATAGCTAAGGTCTTAACTCTTACTCTGGCCTAATAGCTAAGGTCTTAGACTCGTACTATGGCCTACAGTTTAAGGTCTTAAATCTTACTCTGGCCTAATAGCTAAGGTCTTAGACTCGTACTCTGGCCTACTGGTTAAGGTCTTAACTCTTACTCTGGCCTAATAGCTAAGGTCTTAGATTCGTACTATGGCCTAATGGTTAAGGTCTTAACTCTTACTCTGGCCTAATAGATAAGGTCTTAACTCTTACTCTGGCCTAATAGCTAAGGTCTTAACTCTTTCTCTGGCCTAATAGCTAAGGTCTTAGACTCGTACTCTGGCCTAATGGTTAAGGTCTTAACTCTTACTCTGGCCTAATATTAAGGTCTTAGACTTGTGCTCTGGCCTAATGGTTAAGGTCTTAACTCTTACTCTGGCCTAATAGCTAAGGTCTTAGAATCGTACTCTGGCCTAATGGTTAAGGTCTTAACTCCTACTCTGGCCTAATAGCTAAGGTCTTAACTCTTACTCTGGCCTAATAGCTAAGGTCTTAGACTAGTACTCTGGCCAAATAGCTAAGGTCTTAGACTCGTACTCTGGCCTAATAGCTAAGGTCTTAGACTCGTATTCTGGCCTACTGGTTAAGGTCGTAACTCTTACTCTGGCCTAATGGCTAAGGTCTTAGACTCGTACTCTGGCCTAATAGCTAAGGTCTTAGACTCGTACTCTGGCCTAATGGTTAAGGTCTTAACTCTTACTCTGGAATAATAGCTAAGGTCTTAGACTTGTACTATTGCCTACAGGTTAAGCTCTTAACTCTTACTCTGGCCTAATAGCTAAGGTCTTAGACTCGTACTATGGCCTACAGTTTAAGGTCTTAACTCTTACTCTGGCCTAATAGCTAAGGTCTTAGACTCGTACTCTGGCCTACTGGTTAAGGTCTTAAGTCTTACTCTGGCCTAATAGCTAAGGTCTTAGACTCGTACTATGGCCTAATGGTTAAGGTCTTAACTCTTAGTCTGGCCTAATAGCTAAGGTCTTAACTCTTACTCTGGCCTAATAGCTAAGGTCTTAAACTCGTACTCTGGCCTAATAGCTAAGGTCTTAGACTCGTACTCTGGCCTAATGGTTAAGGTCTTAACTCTTACTCTGGCCTACAGGTTAAGGTCTTAACTCTTACTCTGGCCTACTGGTTAAGGTCTTAACTCTTACTCTGGCCTAATAGCTAAGGTCTTAGACTCGTACTCTGGCCTAATAGCTAAGGTCTTAGACTCGTTCTCTGGCCTACTGGTTAAGGTTGTAACTCTTACTCTGGCCTAATAGCTAAGGTCTTAGACTCATACTCTGGCCTAATGGTTAAGGTCTTAACTCTATCTCTGGCCTAATAGCTAAGGTCTTAGACTCGTACTATGGCCTACAGGTTAAGGTCTTAACTCTTAGTCTGGCCTAATGGTTAAGGTCTTAACTCTTACTCTGGCCTAATAGCTAAGGTCTTAGACTCGTACTCTGGCCAAATAGCTAAGGTCTTAGACTCGTACTCTGGCCTAATAGCTAAGGTCTTAACTCTTACTCTGGCCTAATAGCTAAGGTCTTACACTTGTACTCTGGCCTACTGGTTAAGGTCTTAACTCTTATTCTGTCCTAATAGCTAATGTCTTAGACTCGTACTCTGGCCTAATAGCTAAGGTCTTAACTCTTACTCTGGCCTAATAGCTAAGGTCTTAGACTCGTACTATGGCCTACAGTTTAAGGTCTTAACTCTTACTCTGGCCTAATAGCTAAGGTCTTAGACTCGTACTCTGGCCTACTGGTTAAGGTCTTAAGTCTTACTCTGGCCTAATAGCTAAGGTCTTAGACACGTACTATGGCCCAATGGTTAAGGTCTTAACTCTTACTCTGGCCTAATAGCTAAGGTCTTAACTCTTTCTCTGGCCTAAAAGCTAAGGTCTTAGACTCGTACTCTGGCCTAATGGTTAAGGTCTTAACTCTTACTCTGGCATAATAGCTAAGGTCTTAGACTCGTGCTCTGGCCTAATGGTTAAGGTCTTAACTCTTACTCTGGCCTACTGGTTAAGGTCTTAACTCTTACTCTGGCCTAATAGCTAAGGTCTTAGACTCGTACTCTGGCCTAATGGTTAAGGTCTTAACTCTTACTCTGGCCTAATAGCTAAGGTCTTAGAATCGTACTCTGGACTAATGGTTAAGGTCTTAACTCTTACTCTGGCCTAATAGCTAAGGTCTTAACTCTTACTCTGGCCTAATAGCTAAGGTCTTAGACTCGTGCTCTGGCCTAATGGTTAAGGTCTTAACTCTTACTCTGGCCTAATAGCTAAGGTCTTAACTCTTACTCTGGCCTAATAGCTAAGGTCTTTGACTCGTACTCTGGCCTAATGGTTAAGGTCTTAACTCTTACTCTGGCCTAATAGCTAAGGTCTTAAACTCGTACTCTGGCCTAATAGCTAAGGTCTTAGACTCGTACTCTGGCCTAATGGTTAAGGTCTTAACTCTTACTCTGGCCTACAGGTTAAGGTCTTAACTCTTACTCTGGCCTAATAGCTAAGGTCTTAGACTCGTACTCTGGCCTAATGGTTAAGGTCTTAACTCTTACTCTGGCCTAATAGCTAAGGTCTTAGACTCATACTCTGGCCTAATGGTTAAGGTCTTAACTCTTACTCTGGCCTAATAGCTAAGGTCTTAGACTCGTACTATGGCCTACAGGTTAAGGTCTTAACTCTTAGTCTGGCCTAATGGTTAAGGTCTTAACTCTTACTCTGGCCTAATAGCTAAGGTCTTAGACTCGTACTCTGGCCAAATAGCTAAGGTCTTAGACTCGTACTCTGGCCTAATAGCTAAGGTCTTAGACTCGTTCTCTGGCCTACTGGTTAAGGATGTAACTCTTACTCTGGCCTAATAGCTAAGGTCTTAGACTCGTACTCTGGCCTAATAGCTAAGGTCTTAGACTCGTACTCTGGCCTACTGGTTAAGGTCTTAACTCTTACTCTGGCCTAATAGCTAAGGTCTTAGACTCGTACTCTGGCCTAATGGTTAAGGTCTTAACTCTTACTCTGGCCTAATAGCTAAGGTCTTAGACTCGTACTCTGGCCTAATTGATAAGGTCTTAACTCTTACTCTGGAATAATAGCTAAGGTCTTAGACTCGTACTATCGCCTACAGGTTAAGCTCTTAACTTTTACTCTGGCCTAATAGTTCAGGTCCTAACTATTACTCTCGCCTAATAGCTACGGTCTTAGACTCGTACTCTGGCCTAATGGTTAAGGTCTTAACTCTTATTCTGGCCTAATAGCTAAGGTCTTAACTCTTACTCTGGCCTAATAGCTAAGGTCTTAGACTCGTACTATGGCCTACAGTTTAAGGTCTTAACTCTTACTCTGGCCTAATAGCTAAGGTCTTAGACTCGTACTCTGGCCTACTGGTTAAGGTCTTAAGTCTTACTCTGGCCTAATAGCTAAGGTCTTAGACTCGTACTATGGCCTAATGGTTAAGGTCTTAACTCTTACTCTGGCCTAATAGCTAAGGTCTTAACTCTTTCTCTGGCCTAATAGCTAAGGTCTTAGACTCGTACTCTGGCCTAATGGTTAAGGTCTTAACTCTTACTCTGGCCTAATAGCTAAGGTCTTATCTCTTTCTCTGGCCTAATAGCTAAGGTCTTAGACTCGTACTCTTGCCTAATGGTTAAGGTCTTAACTCTTACTCTGGCCTAATAGCTAAGGTCTTAGACTCGTGCTCTGGCCTAATGGTTAAGGTCTTAACTCTTACTCTGGCCTACTGGTTAAGGTCTTAACTCTTACTCTGGCCTAATAGCTAAGGTCTTAGACTCGTACTCTGGCCTAATGGTTAAGGTCTTAACTCTTACTCTGGCCTAATAGCTAAGGTCTTAGAATCGTACTCTGGCCTAATGGTTAAGGTCTTAACTCTTACTCTGACCTAATAGCTAAGGTCTTAACTCTTACTCTGGCCTAATAGCTAAGGTCTTAGACTCGTACTATGGCCTACAGTTTAAGGTCTTAACTCTTACTCTGGCCTAATAGCTAAGGTCTTAGACTCGTACTCTGGCCTACTGGTTAAGGTCTTAAGTCTTACTCTGGCCTAATAGCTAAGGTCTTAGACTCGTACTATGGCCCAATGGTTAAGGTCTTAACTCTTACTCTGGCCTAATAGCTAAGGTCTTAACTCTTTCTCTGGCCTAATAGCTAAGGTCTTAGACTCGTACTCTGGCCTAATGGTTAAGGTCTTAACTCTTACTCTGGCCTAATAGCTAAGGTCTTAGACTCGTGCTCTGGCCTAATGGTTAAGGTCTTAACTCTTACTCTGGCCTACTGGTTAAGGTCTTAACTCTTACTCTGGCCTAATAGCTAAGGTCTTAGACTCGTACTCTGGCCTAATGGTTAAGGTCTTAACTCTTACTCTGGCCTAATAGCTAAGGTCTTAGACTCGTACTCTGGCCTAATAGCTAAGGTCTTAACTCTTACTCTGGCCTAATAGCTAAGGTCTTAGACTCGTACTATGGCCTACAGTTTAAGGTCTTAACTCTTACTCTGGCCTAATAGCTAAGGTCTTAGACTCGTACTCTGGCCTACTGGTTAAGGTCTTAAGTCTTACTCTGGCCTAATAGCTAAGGTCTTAGACACGTACTATGGCCCAATGGTTAAGGTCTTAACTCTTACTCTGGCCTAATAGCTAAGGTCTTAACTCTTTCTCTGGCCTAAAAGCTAAGGTCTTAGACTCGTACTCTGGCCTAATGGTTAAGGTCTTAACTCTTACTCTGGCATAATAGCTAAGGTCTTAGACTCGTGCTCTGGCCTAATGGTTAAGGTCTTAACTCTTACTCTGGCCTACTGGTTAAGGTCTTAACTCTTACTCTGGCCTAATAGCTAAGGTCTTAGACTCGTACTCTGGCCTAATGGTTAAGGTCTTAACTCTTACTCTGGCCTAATAGCTAAGGTCTTAGAATCGTACTCTGGACTAATGGTTAAGGTCTTAACTCTTACTCTGGCCTAATAGCTAAGGTCTTAACTCTTACTCTGGCCTAATAGCTAAGGTCTTAGACTCGTGCTCTGGCCTAATGGTTAAGGTCTTAACTCTTACTCTGGCCTAATAGCTAAGGTCTTAACTCTTACTCTGGCCTAATAGCTAAGGTCTTTGACTCGTACTCTGGCCTAATGGTTAAGGTCTTAACTCTTACTCTGGCCTAATAGCTAAGGTCTTAAACTTGTACTCTGGCCTAATAGCTAAGGTCTTAGACTCGTACTCTGGCCTAATGGTTAAGGTCTTAACTCTTACTCTGGCCTACAGGTTAAGGTCTTAACTCTTACTCTGGCCTAATAGCTAAGGTCTTAGACTCGTACTCTGGCCTAATGGTTAAGGTCTTAACTCTTACTCTGGCCTAATAGCTAAGGTCTTAGACTCATACTCTGGCCTAATGGTTAAGGTCTTAACTCTTACTCTGGCCTAATAGCTAAGGTCTTAGACTCGTACTATGGCCTACAGGTTAAGGTCTTAACTCTTAGTCTGGCCTAATGGTTAAGGTCTTAACTCTTACTCTGGCCTAATAGCTAAGGTCTTAGACTCGTACTCTGGCCTAATGGTTAAGGTCTTAACTCTTACTCTGGCCTAATAGCTAAGGTCTTAGAATCGTACTCTGGACTAATGGTTAAGGTCTTAACTCTTACTCTGGCCTAATAGCTAAGGTCTTAACTCTTACTCTGGCCTAATAGCTAAGGTCTTAGACTCATGCTCTGGCCTAATGGTTAAGGTCTTAACTCTTACTCTGGCCTAATAGCTAAGGTCTTAACTCTTACTCTGGCCTAATAGCTAAGGTCTTTGACTCGTACTCTGGCCTAATGGTTAAGGTCTTAACTCTTACTCTGGCCTAATAGCTAAGGTCTTAAACTCGTACTCTGGCCTAATAGCTAAGGTCTTAGACTCGTACTCTGGCCTAATGGTTAAGGTCTTAACTCTTACTCTGGCCTACAGGTTAAGGTCTTAACTCTTACTCTGGCCTAATAGCTAAGGTCTTAGACTCATACTCTGGCCTAATGGTTAAGGTCTTAACTCTTACTCTGGCCTAATAGCTAAGGTCTTAGACTCGTACTATGGCCTACAGGTTAAGGTCTTAACTCTTAGTCTGGCCTAATGGTTAAGGTCTTAACTCTTACTCTGGCCTAATAGCTAAGGTCTTAGACTCGTACTCTGGCCAAATAGCTAAGGTCTTAGACTCGTACTCTGGCCTAATAGCTAAGGTCTTAGACTCGTTCTCTGGCCTACTGGTTAAGGATGTAACTCTTACTCTGGCCTAATAGCTAAGGTCTTAGACTCGTACTCTGGCCTAATAGCTAAGGTCTTAGACTCGTACTCTGGCCTACTGGTTAAGGTCTTAACTCTTACTCTGGCCTAATAGCTAAGGTCTTAGACTCGTACTCTGGCCTAATGGTTAAGGTCTTAACTCTTACTCTGGCCTAATAGCTAAGGTCTTAGACTCGTACTCTGGCCTAATTGATAAGGTCTTAACTCTTACTCTGGAATAATAGCTAAGGTCTTAGACTCGTACTATCGCCTACAGGTTAAGCTCTTAACTTTTACTCTGGCCTAATAGTTCAGGTCCTAACTATTACTCTCGCCTAATAGCTACGGTCTTAGACTCGTACTCTGGCCAAATGGTTAAGGTCTTAACTCTTATTCTGGCCTAATAGCTAAGGTCTTAACTCTTACTCTGGCCTAATAGCTAAGGTCTTAGACTCGTACTATGGCCTACAGTTTAAGGTCTTAACTCTTACTCTGGCCTAATAGCTAAGGTCTTAGACTCGTACTCTGGCCTACTGGTTAAGGTCTTAAGTCTTACTCTGGCCTAATAGCTAAGGTCTTAGACTCGTACTATGGCCTAATGGTTAAGGTCTCAACTCTTACTCTGGCCTAATAGCTAAGGTCTTAACTCTTTCTCTGGCCTAATAGCTAAGGTCTTAGACTCGTACTCTGGCCTAATGGTTAAGGTCTTAACTCTTACTCTGGCCTAATAGCTAAGGTCTTATCTCTTTCTCTGGCCTAATAGCTAAGGTCTTAGACTCGTACTCTTGCCTAATGGTTAAGGTCTTAACTCTTACTCTGGCCTAATAGCTAAGGTCTTAGACTCGTGCTCTGGCCTAATGGTTAAGGTCTTAACTCTTACTCTGGCCTACTGGTTAAGGTCTTAACTCTTACTCTGGCCTAATAGCTAAGGTCTTAGACTCGTACTCTGGCCTAATGGTTAAGGTCTTAACTCTTACTCTGGCCTAATAGCTAAGGTCTTAGAATCGTACTCTGGCCTAATGGTTAAGGTCTTAACTCTTACTCTGACCTAATAGCTAAGGTCTTAACTCTTACTCTGGCCTAATAGCTAAGGTCTTAGACTCGTACTATGGCCTACAGTTTAAGGTCTTAACTCTTACTCTGGCCTAATAGCTAAGGTCTTAGACTCGTACTCTGGCCTACTGGTTAAGGTCTTAAGTCTTACTCTGGCCTAATAGCTAAGGTCTTAGACTCGTACTATGGCCCAATGGTTAAGGTCTTAACTCTTACTCTGGCCTAATAGCTAAGGTCTTAACTCTTTCTCTGGCCTAATAGCTAAGGTCTTAGACTCGTACTCTGGCCTAATGGTTAAGGTCTTAACTCTTACTCTGGCCTAATAGCTAAGGTCTTAGACTCGTGCTCTGGCCTAATGGTTAAGGTCTTAACTCTTACTCTGGCCTACTGGTTAAGGTCTTAACTCTTACTCTGGCCTAATAGCTAAGGTCTTAGACTCGTACTCTGGCCTAATGGTTAAGGTCTTAACTCTTACTCTGGCCTAATAGCTAAGGTCTTAGACTCGTACTCTGGCCTAATAGCTAAGGTCTTAACTCTTACTCTGGCCTAATAGCTAAGGTCTTAGACTCGTACTATGGCCTACAGTTTAAGGTCTTAACTCTTACTCTGGCCTAATAGCTAAGGTCTTAGACTCGTACTCTGGCCTACTGGTTAAGGTCTTAAGTCTTACTCTGGCCTAATAGCTAAGGTCTTAGACACGTACTATGGCCCAATGGTTAAGGTCTTAACTCTTACTCTGGCCTAATAGCTAAGGTCTTAACTCTTTCTCTGGCCTAAAAGCTAAGGTCTTAGACTCGTACTCTGGCCTAATGGTTAAGGTCTTAACTCTTACTCTGGCATAATAGCTAAGGTCTTAGACTCGTGCTCTGGCCTAATGGTTAAGGTCTTAACTCTTACTCTGGCCTACTGGTTAAGGTCTTAACTCTTACTCTGGCCTAATAGCTAAGGTCTTAGACTCGTACTCTGGCCTAATGGTTAAGGTCTTAACTCTTACTCTGGCCTAATAGCTAAGGTCTTAGAATCGTACTCTGGACTAATGGTTAAGGTCTTAACTCTTACTCTGGCCTAATAGCTAAGGTCTTAACTCTTACTCTGGCCTAATAGCTAAGGTCTTAGACTCGTGCTCTGGCCTAATGGTTAAGGTCTTAACTCTTACTCTGGCCTAATAGCTAAGGTCTTAACTCTTACTCTGGCCTAATAGCTAAGGTCTTTGACTCGTACTCTGGCCTAATGGTTAAGGTCTTAACTCTTACTCTGGCCTAATAGCTAAGGTCTTAAACTTGTACTCTGGCCTAATAGCTAAGGTCTTAGACTCGTACTCTGGCCTAATGGTTAAGGTCTTAACTCTTACTCTGGCCTACAGGTTAAGGTCTTAACTCTTACTCTGGCCTAATAGCTAAGGTCTTAGACTCGTACTCTGGCCTAATGGTTAAGGTCTTAACTCTTACTCTGGCCTAATAGCTAAGGTCTTAGACTCATACTCTGGCCTAATGGTTAAGGTCTTAACTCTTACTCTGGCCTAATAGCTAAGGTCTTAGACTCGTACTATGGCCTACAGGTTAAGGTCTTAACTCTTAGTCTGGCCTAATGGTTAAGGTCTTAACTCTTACTCTGGCCTAATAGCTAAGGTCTTAGACTCGTACTCTGGCCAAATAGCTAAGGTCTTAGACTCGTACTCTGGCCTAATAGCTAAGGTCTTAGACTCGTTCTCTGGCCTACTGGTTAAGGATGTAACTCTTACTCTGGCCTAATAGCTAAGGTCTTAGACTCGTACTCTGGCCTAATAGCTAAGGTCTTAGACTCGTACTCTGGCCTACTGGTTAAGGTCTTAACTCTTACTCTGGCCTAATAGCTAAGGTCTTAGACTCGTACTCTGGCCTAATGGTTAAGGTCTTAACTCTTACTCTGGCCTAATAGCTAAGGTCTTAGACTCGTACTCTGGCCTAATTGATAAGGTCTTAACTCTTACTCTGGAATAATAGCTAAGGTCTTAGACTCGTACTATCGCCCACAGGTTAAGCTCTTAACTTTTACTCTGGCCTAATAGTTCAGGTCCTAACTATTACTCTCGCCTAATAGCTACGGTCTTAGACTCGTACTCTGGCCTAATGGTTAAGGTCTTAACTCTTATTCTGGCCTAATAGCTAAGGTCTTAACTCTTACTCTGGCCTAATAGCTAAGGTCTTAGACTCGTACTATGGCCTACAGTTTAAGGTCTTAACTCTTACTCTGGCCTAATAGCTAAGGTCTTAGACTCGTACTCTGGCCTACTGGTTAAGGTCTTAAGTCTTACTCTGGCCTAATAGCTAAGGTCTTAGACTCGTACTATGGCCTAATGGTTAAGGTCTTAACTCTTACTCTGGCCTAATAGCTAAGGTCTTAACTCTTTCTCTGGCCTAATAGCTAAGGTCTTAGACTCGTACTCTGGCCTAATGGTTAAGGTCTTAACTCTTACTCTGGCCTAATAGCTAAGGTCTTATCTCTTTCTCTGGCCTAATAGCTAAGGTCTTAGACTCGTACTCTTGCCTAATGATTAAGGTCTTAACTCTTACTCTGGCCTAATAGCTAAGGTCTTAGACTCGTGCTCTGGCCTAATGGTTAAGGTCTTAACTCTTACTCTGGCCTACTGGTTAAGGTCTTAACTCTTACTCTGGCCTAATAGCTTAGGTCTTAGACTCGTACTCTGGCCTAATGGTTAAGGTCTTAACTCTTACTCTGGCCTAATAGCTAAGGTCTTAGAATCGTACTCTGGCCTAATGGTTAAGGTCTTAACTCTTACTCTGGCCTAATAGCTAAGGTCTTAACTCTTACTCTGGCCTAATAGCTAAGGTCTTAGACTCGTACTATGGCCTACAGTTTAAGGTCTTAACTCTTACTCTGGCCTAATAGCTAAGGTCTTAGACTCGTACTCTGGCCTACTGGTTAAGGTCTTAAGTCTTACTCTGGCCTAATAGCTAAGGTCTTAGACTCGTACTATGGCCCAATGGTTAAGGTCTTAACTCTTACTCTGGCCTAATAGCTAAGGTCTTAACTCTTTCTCTGGCCTAATAGCTAAGGTCTTAGACTCGTACTCTGGCCTAATGGTTAAGGTCTTAACTCTTACTCTGGCCTAATAGCTAAGGTCTTAGACTCGTACTCTGGCCTACTGGTTAAGGTCTTAAGTCTTACTCTGGCCTAATAGCTAAGGTCTTAGACTCGTACTATGGCCCAATGGTTAAGGTCTTAACTCTTACTCTGGCCTAATAGCTAAGGTCTTAACTCTTTCTCTGGCCTAATAGCTAAGGTCTTAGACTCGTACTCTGGCCTAATGGTTAAGGTCTTAACTCTTACTCTGGCCTAATAGCTAAGGTCTTAGACTCGTGCTCTGGCCTAATGGTTAAGGTCTTAACTCTTACTCTGGCCTACTGGTTAAGGTCTTAACTCTTACTCTGGCCTAATAGCTAAGGTCTTAGACTCGTACTCTGGCCTAATGGTTAAGGTCTTAACTCTTACTCTGGCCTAATAGCTAAGGTCTTAGACTCGTACTCTGGCCTAATAGCTAAGGTCTTAACTCTTACTCTGGCCTAATAGCTAAGGTCTTAGACTCGTACTATGGCCTACAGTTTAAGGTCTTAACTCTTACTCTGGCCTAATAGCTAAGGTCTTAGACTCGTACTCTGGCCTACTGGTTAAGGTCTTAAGTCTTACTCTGGCCTAATAGCTAAGGTCTTAGACACGTACTATGGCCCAATGGTTAAGGTCTTAACTCTTACTCTGGCCTAATAGCTAAGGTCTTAACTCTTTCTCTGGCCTAAAAGCTAAGGTCTTAGACTCGTACTCTGGCCTAATGGTTAAGGTCTTAACTCTTACTCTGGCATAATAGCTAAGGTCTTAGACTCGTGCTCTGGCCTAATGGTTAAGGTCTTAACTCTTACTCTGGCCTACTGGTTAAGGTCTTAACTCTTACTCTGGCCTAATAGCTAAGGTCTTAGACTCGTACTCTGGCCTAATGGTTAAGGTCTTAACTCTTACTCTGGCCTAATAGCTAAGGTCTTAGAATCGTACTCTGGACTAATGGTTAAGGTCTTAACTCTTACTCTGGCCTAATAGCTAAGGTCTTAACTCTTACTCTGGCCTAATAGCTAAGGTCTTAGACTCGTGCTCTGGCCTAATGGTTAAGGTCTTAACTCTTACTCTGGCCTAATAGCTAAGGTCTTAACTCTTACTCTGGCCTAATAGCTAAGGTCTTTGACTCGTACTCTGGCCTAATGGTTAAGGTCTTAACTCTTACTCTGGCCTAATAGCTAAGGTCTTAAACTTGTACTCTGGCCTAATAGCTAAGGTCTTAGACTCGTACTCTGGCCTAATGGTTAAGGTCTTAACTCTTACTCTGGCCTACAGGTTAAGGTCTTAACTCTTACTCTGGCCTAATAGCTAAGGTCTTAGACTCGTACTCTGGCCTAATGGTTAAGGTCTTAACTCTTACTCTGGCCTAATAGCTAAGGTCTTAGACTCATACTCTGGCCTAATGGTTAAGGTCTTAACTCTTACTCTGGCCTAATAGCTAAGGTCTTAGACTCGTACTATGGCCTACAGGTTAAGGTCTTAACTCTTAGTCTGGCCTAATGGTTAAGGTCTTAACTCTTACTCTGGCCTAATAGCTAAGGTCTTAGACTCGTACTCTGGCCAAATAGCTAAGGTCTTAGACTCGTACTCTGGCCTAATAGCTAAGGTCTTAGACTCGTTCTCTGGCCTACTGGTTAAGGATGTAACTCTTACTCTGGCCTAATAGCTAAGGTCTTAGACTCGTACTCTGGCCTAATAGCTAAGGTCTTAGACTCGTACTCTGGCCTACTGGTTAAGGTCTTAACTCTTACTCTGGCCTAATAGCTAAGGTCTTAGACTCGTACTCTGGCCTAATGGTTAAGGTCTTAACTCTTACTCTGGCCTAATAGCTAAGGTCTTAGACTCGTACTCTGGCCTAATTGATAAGGTCTTAACTCTTACTCTGGAATAATAGCTAAGGTCTTAGACTCGTACTATCGCCCACAGGTTAAGCTCTTAACTTTTACTCTGGCCTAATAGTTCAGGTCCTAACTATTACTCTCGCCTAATAGCTACGGTCTTAGACTCGTACTCTGGCCTAATGGTTAAGGTCTTAACTCTTATTCTGGCCTAATAGCTAAGGTCTTAACTCTTACTCTGGCCTAATAGCTAAGGTCTTAGACTCGTACTATGGCCTACAGTTTAAGGTCTTAACTCTTACTCTGGCCTAATAGCTAAGGTCTTAGACTCGTACTCTGGCCTACTGGTTAAGGTCTTAAGTCTTACTCTGGCCTAATAGCTAAGGTCTTAGACTCGTACTATGGCCTAATGGTTAAGGTCTTAACTCTTACTCTGGCCTAATAGCTAAGGTCTTAACTCTTTCTCTGGCCTAATAGCTAAGGTCTTAGACTCGTACTCTGGCCTAATGGTTAAGGTCTTAACTCTTACTCTGGCCTAATAGCTAAGGTCTTATCTCTTTCTCTGGCCTAATAGCTAAGGTCTTAGACTCGTACTCTGGCCTAATGGTTAAGGTCTTAACTCTTACTCTGGCCTAATAGCTAAGGTCTTAGACTCGTGCTCTGGCCTAATGGTTAAGGTCTTAACTCTTACTCTGGCCTACTGGTTAAGGTCTTAACTCTTACTCTGGCCTAATAGCTTAGGTCTTAGACTCGTACTCTGGCCTAATGGTTAAGGTCTTAACTCTTACTCTGGCCTAATAGCTAAGGTCTTAGAATCGTACTCTGGCCTAATGGTTAAGGTCTTAACTCTTACTCTGGCCTAATAGCTAAGGTCTTAACTCTTACTCTGGCCTAATAGCTAAGGTCTTAGACTCGTACTATGGCCTACAGTTTAAGGTCTTAACTCTTACTCTGGCCTAATAGCTAAGGTCTTAGACTCGTACTCTGGCCTACTGGTTAAGGTCTTAAGTCTTACTCTGGCCTAATAGCTAAGGTCTTAGACTCGTACTATGGCCCAATGGTTAAGGTCTTAACTCTTACTCTGGCCTAATAGCTAAGGTCTTAACTCTTTCTCTGGCCTAATAGCTAAGGTCTTAGACTCGTACTCTGGCCTAATGGTTAAGGTCTTAACTCTTACTCTGGCCTAATAGCTAAGGTCTTAGACTCGTGCTCTGGCCTAATGGTTAAGGTCTTAACTCTTACTCTGGCCTACTGGTTAAGGTCTTAACTCTTACTCTGGCCTAATAGCTAAGGTCTTAGACTCGTACTCTGGCCTAATGGTTAAGGTCTTAACTCTTACTCTGGCCTAATAGCTAAGGTCTTAGAATTGTACTCTGGACTAATGGTTAAGGTCTTAACTCTTACTCTGGCCTAATAGCTAAGGTCTTAACTCTTACTCTGGCCTAATGGCTAAGGTCTTAGACTCGTGCTCTGGCCTAATGGTTAAGGTCTTAACTCTTACTCTGGCCTAATAGCTAAGGTCTTAACTCTTACTCTGGCCTAATAGCTAAGGTCTTTGACTCGTACTCTGGCCTAATGGTTAAGGTCTTAACTCTTACTCTGGCCTAATAGCTAAGGTCTTAAACTCGTACTCTGGCCTAATAGCTAAGGTCTTAGACTCGTACTCTGGCCTAATGGTTAAGGTCTTAACTCTTACTCTGGCCTACAGGTTAAGGTCTTAACTCTTACTCTGGCCTAATAGCTAAGGTCTTAGACTCATACTCTGGCCTAATGGTTAAGGTCTTAACTCTTACTCTGGCCTAATAGCTAAGGTCTTAGACTCATACTCTTGCCTAATGGTTAAGGTCTTAACTCTTACTCTGGCCTAATAGCTAAGGTCTTAGACTCGTACTCTGGCCAAATAGCTAAGGTCTTAGACTCGTACTCTGGCCTAATAGCTAAGGTCTTAGACTCGTTCTCTGGCCTACTGGTTAAGGTTGTAACTCTTACTCTGGCCTAATAGCTAAGGTCTTAGACTCATACTTTGGCATAATAGCTAAGGTCTTAGACTCGTACTCTGGCCTACTGGTTAAGGTCTTAACTCTTACTCCGGCCTAATAGCTAAGGTCTTAGACTTGTACTCTGGTCTACTGGTTAAGGTCTTAACTCTTACTCTGGCCTAATAGCTAAGGTCTTAGACTCGTACTCTGGCCTACTGGTTAAGGTCTTAACTCTTACTCTGGCCTAATAGCTAAGGTCTTAGACTCGTACTCTGGCCTAATGGTTAAGGTCTTAACTCTTACTCTGGCCTAATAGCTAAGGTCTTAGACCCGTACTCTGGCTTAATGGTTAAGGTCTTAACTCTTACTCTGGCCTAATAGCTAAGGTCTTAGACTCATACTCTGGCCTACTTGTTAAGTTCTTAACTCTTACTCTGGCCTAATAGCTAAGGTCTTAGACTCGTACTCTGGCCTACTGGTTAAGGTCTTAACTCTTACTCTGGCCTAATAGCTAAGGTCTTAGACTCGTACTCTGGCCTAATGGTTAAGGTCTTAACTCTTACTCTGGCCTAATAGCTAAGGTCTTAGACTCGTACTCTGGCCTACTGGTTAAGGTGTTAACTTTTATTCTGGCCTAATAGCTATGGTCTTAGCTCTTACTCTGGCCTAATAGCTAAGGTCTTAGACTCGTACTATGGCCTAATGGTTAAGGTCTTAACTCTTACTCTGGCCTAATAGCTAAGGTCTTAACTTTTACTCTGGCCTAATAGCTAAGGTCTTAGACTCGTACTCTGGCCTAATGGTTAAGGTCTTAACACTTACTCTGGCCTAATAGCTAAGGTCTTAGACTCATACTATGGCCTACATGTTAAGGTCTTAACTCTTAGTCTGGCCTAATGGTTAAGGTCTTAACTCTTACTCTGGCCTAATAGCTAAGGTCTTAGACTAGTATGAAGTACTGGGTATTTTAGACCCAGCGGTGCAGGGGCACACACCCTATGACTTCGGGGTTTCACCCTGTTCCGGACCAACAGAAACACAGAGTCTTCTGGGTGAAGTCAAAGAATCGTTTATTGGCTGCAGACCAATGACAGATATCCTAGAAGTACAACAGCGTGTATGTTCTCAGGAGACTGCTGAAAATCATAGGAACGGACTTCTCCTTAAGTACAAAATATCATGCTCCAGGCATACATTCCTTGGTTTACGATATGGTCATGTAAAGGTATACATTACAAACGAAAAAGCAGAGTCATGATGACCATCCCACATTCCAGTTCGGCCAGCCCACAATGATTTACACAGGAAGGTTCAGATCCCATGTTTGAAGTAAATAGACCCCCCAATAAATATGAGCATCTCCTGTTTTGAGAAACAAGTCATAAAGCAAGAACAAGCAGGTGTGGAAGAGATTAGCCGGGAGATTGTGTAGAATGAAAGGGTTTTATGACGGGTCAAGCCCTGATACGAATCACAGGTGGAAGGAGGAAGGGGAGCTCGTGAGACCGGTTTGACCCGGGGCAGCAGAGCCAGCTGCCCAGGTCACAGAGAAGTCAGAGGGAAAGCCCGTGTACTGTGAGGCCCGTATTAACTCCATCATAGCCTATGTGAGGGCAATGACAAGATGGCCACTGCTTCCAAAATGGAACCCGCGTAGTTGAGCAGAATACGTATACACAGTGCATTCGTAGCTGGAACGGCACATAAAGCATTCGTACGTGCCGCATTTACCATTTGCGGTTCGCTAATACCAAAATAGACAGAGGTAGGGCCCTGTCCCTTACGCGGTTCCGAATACCAAAGTACGACAGACCCTCCTTTTGCCCTTACATAGGCAATCACTATACTCATCTTAATCCGAGTCTAGGTCAATGTTCACGAAGTCATGGAGATGTTGCTGTAGCATCATCCTATTACTTAGCTCGTCCCTCGATACAGGTTTCCTTACACATAAGGTAGCACAGAGGCCACATATCGCAGGAGCACACTGTATGCATAGACAGAACAGGAGAAGAATGGCTAAGATCATTCCAATGACCATCAGAACTTTCCAACCCCAGGCAGATATCGATTCCCAGAACCATCCCATCAGTGACCAATCTCCCTTATCCACGTGTATGGCTTCAGATATTTTATGGAGTTTGGAGATGGCTTGATACACTGTTGGAGCATTATCTGGTATGAAAATGCAGCAACTGGATTGGATGACCTTGCATACCCCACCGCGGTCTGCAAGAATAACGTCTAGGACCATGCGGTTCTGCAAAGTCATAAGGCGATCCGCTTGGAGCTCAGCTGTCAAATTACTAAGGGCACCAGCCGTTACATTGACGGTGGATTCAACCACACGAGTCAGCTGTCTCAGGTTCCTACTATTGACCATAGGTCCCCAAAACGGCAGGAAACCCAGGAAAAAGTCTCCTGCTTCCTGACCGGCAGTGTCCTCCTTACTAATCACGCCTCTCACAACTCTGGTCTTGTGATAGTCAGAGGCGGCAGTAAATGTCGGCGGTAGCAAGTTCGCAATATAACATGTGCCCGAGAAATCAAGGGGCAACCATGTATATGCTCGGTCATGACAGATGAAATATGTGCCCTTAGCAGCCAAAAATGCAGGGGAAAACTGTGACGGGAAAGTGTACGTTTCAGTACAGTCACTTCTTCCCAGTTGAGCCCTAGGGTTCTGACCATTACCCTGTAAGCAGAACCGACCCAGGTGGGGTACGACCCAGATTGGAGATGAGATTTTTCGCTGTCTTTCACCCAGACTAATACTATACCCCGTCGCGTTCCATCCTACATAAGGTCTCAGCTCTTCTTTGGGAATGGACGAGTATGCATTAATATCCCTACTCATATCGGCAACTCCTTTCATCAAAGCCTTATTATTGGTGATGGGTCTGATGGAACGCGGTGGGCGAGGGGAGTATGTATCTAGGGCGTAGAGAAACATGGTTTGGAATGCCCATGACGATCCATTGTAACTGTACGGTAGCACCAGGTAGGGAATACCCTTGTTAGTGGTATGGGGCATTAACCCACAGACCCAGCAATTGGTCGTATTCATTACCAGTTGGTGCTGGTGCAAGAGTTGGATAAACGAGTTATTTACGAACTCTGATCGTCGGGTCTGTTCGTGCTCAGGCAAAGGGTGAAAAGAGTGAGAGGAGGCAGTAGAAAGAGATATAGGCTGTTGAGTGGGTGCAATGGGTTTTGGAGCAAAGGAAAACACACATCCTACAATAAACATCATGATACTACACAGTGTAACAAAGCACAAAAAGACAAAACATTTACTTTTTACAATTCTACACATCCTTGTTTGAGAGTTCATTTCCTCAATCGGTCTCTCCATCCTACAAAACTCCATCCTCTACTCGGGCCGCTCGCGGTGGATGAGTTTCTTCTGCTAAGGAGTACGCCTGTCAGTCCAGGGAAACGCCCTAGACCAACCAGAACCGTTGACCTAGCGTCTTCGGCCTGTACCCCAAAGTCTTGGCACCGCGACCCTGCGGCAGAACCCGGATGGTGGTTCGAAAAACAAAAATCAAGAAAGTCCTTCAGATGGGAGAGCAAAAAATGTCAAAAGGGAAATAATGAGGAAATCTTTATTTGTCCATGGGCCTAGGTCTCAAGTTATAGCGGAGACGGCCAGGTGCTGTTTGGTCTTGAAACAAAAGTTCAGGCTCAGTGGTGTCCAGTCGATTTGATGGCGGCACAGCTTCCTGCAGAATATTGTCACTCTCTTGGACTGAAGCTGTGTCTCTTAAGCGGGCGTCACTGAATGGTACAAAGCGAGGTACAATGTCTGTCTCTGAGTCGGCGATACCCTCGTTGACCCACTGGTCATATGGCAGAGGCAAGGGAACTACCTTGCAGTGAGTACCATGAATCCAGTGCTTCTTCCCTTTCACTCGCACTGCTGATCTTGTCGAAAGAAGAACAAGATGGGGGCCGATCCAGCGAGGTTCGTCGTTGCCCTTACGCTGGAAATTCCGGACCAGGACCCACGAGCCAGGGTTGATGGGGTGTCCAGGAGGTTCAGAGGCTTGGGGAAGAGTATCATGTACCTGTTGGTGCAAAACACGCAGTTTAACAGTCAAATCATACAGGTAATCGAGCAGTACTGGATGCTCTATTTCGCTGAACTTCGTAGGCCTTGGCACACCCCATACGTTGGCCGGGCGGCCAAAGACTACTTCATAAGGACTAAGTCCCACTCGTGAGTGTATCGTCATTCTGGTGGACAAGAGTGCTAAAGGCAGAGCATCAGGCCATTTAAGACCAGTGCTCGCCTGGATTTTGGCCAACTTGAGCTTTAAGGCTCCATTGTAGCGTTCAACTAGTCCAGCTGATTGGGGGTGATTTGCAGCGTGGAATTTCTGCCTTATGCCTAAACCTTCACATACATTCTTCATCACTTTACCCACAAACTCACTTCCATTATCACACCACACCATTCTCGGCATTCCAAACCTGGGGAAAAACTCCTTCACAAGGGCTTTGGCTGTGGATAGGGCAGTGTTATCTTTCAGAGGATAAGCCTCTACCCATTTTGAGAAAGCACAAACAACCACTAATACATATTTCAGGTTGTTGCATCTTTCCATGTGAATAAAGTCCAGCTGCAAAACTTCGAATGGACATGATGGGGGTGCAAAGTGACCGGCCGGAGTTGGGGTTCCCCTACCAGGGTTGTACTTCAAGCATACTATGCAATTCTTGACCACATTCTCTGCACACTTGGGAATCCCAACATTCTGCCATACTGGAGCCAACAACTTACAGATACCTTTCGTACTGATATGCGCCATTCCATGTGCCATAGTAACCACTGGAAGCACATATGCATCAGGCAACAACCATCGCCTATGTTCTGTCAGGTCAATCTAACAACCATTCTCATCCAACTTACCCATACTCTCTCTCCACTTGCTTAACTCTTCTTCTGTAGCTTCAGCCTGAAGCGACTTCACACTCTCTATTGTGTTCTCACACATTCCCACATCATTAACCCATCTTGCGGGGCCTGCAACATACATTCTAGTCTTCACATTCTGTGCTGTTTCTCTCGCGGTCTCATCAGCAAACGCATTCCCACGTCCAACATCATCTGTGACTTTCCTATGCGCACTGCATTTCATGATCGCAACTTGCAAAGGTAGGGTCAGTGACTCAAGGAGATCATTCACCAACTTGCCATTCTGAATTTTAGCTCCATGCGACGTCAGGAACCCACGCTCTTTCCACAAACGCCCAAAATTATGAGCCACGCCAAAGGCGTACTGGCTATCTGTGTATATGTTCACTCTCATTCCTTCAGACAACACACATGCTCTCGTGAGGGCGATCAATTCTGCTGCTTGGGCCGAATTATGTGGCACTCGTGCAGTTTCCACGACCGTATGTAAAGTCGTGATAGCATATGCAGCAGTCGTGTCACCATTAGGGAGCTTGAAACATGACCCATCTACCCATAAAGTGCCATCACATTCAGTCAGGGGAGTATCTTTGAGATCTACTCTCCCTTTCGTCTCTTCTTCTGTCCTGAACAGACAGTCATGTTGCTCAATCTCATCTGAGTCTGCTGGAATCGGCAATAATGTGGCTGGATTCAGCGTATTGCATCTCTTTATGTGTATGTGATTCGCTAACAGTGTGAGTTCATACCCTGATAATCGCGCACTAGTCAAGTGTTGTGTCTTGGTTCTATTTAATAATGTGTCTACAGCGTGTGGAACCATGACAATCAATGTGTTGTCCATTACCAGACCAGCAGATTGTCGGATAGACATCGCTGCAGCAGCTGTCGCTCTCAGACAGCTTGGCAATGCCCTCGCTACAGGGTCCAAGGTGGATGAAAAATACGCGCATGGGCGCGGTCTGTCGCCAAAAGGCTGTGTTAACACTGACAACGCACATCCATCTTTCTCGTGAACATACAATGTAAAAGGCTTGCTATAGTCAGGGGTGCCCAACACAGGTGCTGAACACAACGCATTGCGCAATTCCACAAAACTTTTCTGGCACTCTTCAGACCATGGGATAGGATTCGGTGTGTCTTTGCATGTTAATGCTAATAAAGGTTTTGCCAACAAAGAAAAACTAGGGATCCAATGCCTACAGTATGAGGTGATTCCTAAGAAAGCACGCACTTCTCTCTGTGTCTTTGGCACACTCAACTGCGCAATGGCTTGAATTCTTTCTGGGGTCAGTCTCCTTCCCTCCTTCGATAAGAGATGACCTAAGTAGGTCACTTCTTGTCGACAATATTGCAGCTTAGAGAGAGACACTTTGTGATGGTAAGCGGATAAATGGCGCAACAGTGACAATGTGGCTTTTTTACAGATCTTCTCAGTATCCGCAGCGATCAGTAAATCGTCCACGTACTGGATCAGGATAGCGCCACTAGGTAAAACAAGTGCATCAAGCTGCGCTTTCAAAGCTTGACTGTATATGGATGGACTCTCGCAGTAGCCTTGGGGAGCGCGTTTGAAGCGGAAGCTTCGGCCTCCCAGACTAAAACCAAAAATGTCTCTGCTCTCCTCTGCAATTGGGATACTAAAGAAAGCATTCTTTAAATCGATCACTGAAAACCATGCAGCAGAGGCTGGAATCATCGTTAACAAGGCAGTTATATCGGGGACAACCGGAAACTGAGGCACAACAATCTTATTAACCTCTCTAAGATCAATCACAAATCTGTAAACAGGTGGCTGTGAAGGGTCCGTTCGTTTTAAGACAGGTAAAATCGGACTATTGCAAACGTTGCCTCTTGTTTCTTCAATCACACCCTTATTAATCAAGTCGCTGACAATGTCTAACAATGCTTTCTGGCCTTCATTAGAGATCTTGTACTGGGGAATACGTGGCAGTCTGACATTAGCCTTCAGAGTCACCACATATGGTGGTATTTCCAAGAGGCCCACATCATTGGGACCAGTAGCCCAAAGGGCATCCGGAAGGGATGACAATTCAGGTGGCATCGTGTTTTTAGACAAATACATTGGAGAAACCACTTGCTTGCCTAATGTAAGTTGTACTCCTGAAGGAGAACAATACAGTGTAGCGTGCAATCTTTTCAACAAATCTAATCCCAGCAAATTCTCACCACAACCTGTTGTCAGGATCAGGGGCGCTTTCAGCTCGCAAGGTGCAACAGAAAGCGACATGGGACTGGAAATCAGGTTCCTAACTGGGGCGCCAGAAAAACCTACTGAAACATTTATATAGCCAGACAAAGGTGCGCCAGGGAGTTTGGAATGCATAATTGAACTCTTTGCAGCACCAGTGTCTAGCAGAAAAGGCTCCGTTACATTTGCTGTAGTCACCTCAACATACGGTCCACTCTGATCCACTGGCACTGAAACAACTCCCTCTCTCTGTCTATGGCTATCCTAGTAATCATTATTCTCTGCATCACCATCTTCTGCATAATAATCATTATTGTAATACTGAGCCGTATTACTAGTCGCATTAGCTTGCTGATCAAAGCTATTAATGGCGCTTTGGGGCGGAAGAGGACGCGCGTTTTGTGGAACACTTCCACGCCCTCTGCCTCTAGGAGCTTGCTGACCACCTCTACCTCTTGCGCCATACATATTACTGTTCCGTTGCATTAATTTAGGACAACTATATTTAAAATGACCTTCCTCTTTGCAGTATGAACATTGGTTGGGACCTACAGGGACACGTGGTTGATAATACCCATTCATTTGCTGATTAGTCTGAAATTGTTGGGGTTGGTGATAGACACCTTGGGGTTGTCTATAATTATTACCGCCGCCACGTGGTGGATAGGCCTGCTGTAAAAGGACCTTTGTCTTTAGTTCCTTCGTTTTCTTCTCCGTTCTATCTTTCTCGTCTTTATCTCTGTTTTCATAATACTGTGCAGTAGCCAGTATTTGCGCTGAAGAAGAAACGGCCCAAGAACTCTCTGAATCTTTCAACTTTTTACACAGGTCAGGGAGTAAATTCTGCACAAACTTATCCACAAACAACCGTTGGCCACCCTCAGTACTCATATCTTGCCCACTGTGGTCAATAAACGTTTCCTCAAACCTAGTAAAGAAGTCTGACACTGTCTCATCTTTCTTTTGCTTACATGCAGATAACTTGTCCCAATTTACGCGCATCGCAGGCATTATTGTCTTCATATACGTGATGATTCTACCAGGCAGTTCAGCTACTAAAGGTTCTGGTTTCGCACCACCCGTTTGTCTAGCATCAGCAGCAACAATGTTAGCCCATGTATCCCCTAGTTCTGCATCGTGATCTGCATTACGAATTGACCCCCATAGAGGCTGTGGAACAACATTGCCAAACAACATGTCTATGTCGGCCAGATTCATAATGCATGACCCTGCCGTCTGTGACAACTCTTTATAATAACCTGCTGGGTTTTTACGGGGATCAGGCAATGTCTGCTTAAGTGCTAACACCTCAGAGCGCTTCCATGGAACATGCACCCAAACACGCTGGAAATGCGCTGCCACAGCGGGGTTACCACCGACAGCTGCAACCGCTTCCTTCCATACCGGGGGAACTTCTCTCATAGGGTATTGTCGCGCTTTTGCCTTTTTCCCCACAAGGACCTCGTGTTCAAACAATGACTGTTGGCAATCGTCATTCCTTAAGGACAATACAACCGCAACTGCTTTATCTACTTCGCGGTCCACAATTATACCAGTTCCAAAATCGAACCTCACTCTACACAATTCCTGCGGGTTCGGATTTCTACCACTATCCTCCAATTCTTCACAGAGAATTTCGCACATTTTCTCGAATACATATCTCTGTTTCGGGGCATCCCATTGATGGAAAGTGTTAACAACCGATTCCACATCATACAGTGAAGGAAAAACGATCCATCTACACGCCATGTGATCTATTACCTTTTTCTCATCGGGGTTAGGCAATTGGCTGCGCAACTGCTTACGCTGTACACCAGGAGTTGCACCAGATGACCCAAAGAGAGGCGACATTAATGTAGTAACCACATTAGCTAAACGCTGTCGCGCTGAAGGAGAAGCTGAGGCGAGAACAGGGGGAAAAACAGAGGGAAGAAAAGAGGATGTAGAGACAGGTACTGGAGTGGTAGAAGGAAGAGTGTTAGGGGAGGCAGTTACTGGATTAAGCAAAGTCGCAGGAAGTGCGGGGGTAGTTGGAAGCACTACTGGAGGCGCTTGGGAAGACTGCGCTACAGGAATAGGAACTGGTTGCAGAGCAACTGGCGGTTGCGGCAAGGCTTGCAGTATATGCACTGGAGGTGGCATATTTACAAGCTGGGGAGGCGCCGTGGCAGTTTGAGCATACGGGGGTGGCGAACTCAACAAATGCGACATTAAGGGATCTTTCTCCTTTTCTTCTGACTCATCCTGCTTAGAATGTGGCAAAGCTGGATAACATTTGTCAATCCCTAACTTACGCTGCCTGTGCAATTGCTCATTCATTTGCTCCTCTTCATTATCTTTAAATTGTACAGCTGCTTGCATTACTGACATACCTCTCTCTCTCTTATTCTTTTTCGCTAGCTTAATTTCCTTCTGTTTGGCTTCCTTTCGCCATAAGCGGAAAGAGTCAAACATCGCCGGCCGGGCTTTCTTCTTAAACAATTTAATTTCCAGATTATCTAAAATATCGGTATCGAAACTACCATTTTGGGGCCATTTTAAAACACCGTCTTTCCTGGTGTAGTGGATCCACACTTCGTTATATGCAATGGGGCCTACGCCATGTTTCACATAGAGCTCATAAGTTGGAGTTCCAACCGGAGGAACCGGACATGATTCTTCCAGCTGGAAATCTTTTCCACAACCCAAACAGAATAATCTACCAAATAGTCCAGAACCAGGCATCTTCGCTCACTAGTCTAGATCCAAACGTCAAAGGATTATCGATTACGATATTCTCGTGAATGCACGAGTCCTCTGGCTTTGGGGTTTGCAAACACCAAATCACCAATTACCAAATCAAATCAAACGATCCAGAGGGATACCAAAACAAATGGGAGACGCTCCACTTATACTTAACTGAATATTGCTGATCGATGACGTCACCAGAAGACTCTCTCGATTGTTTCGCTCTCTCAAACTCGTCAAGGGTCCAAAACAGGTCGATTAATCAGGGCAGCAGTCCTTCGTAGCCGTCGGGACGCGGAGAACCTCGCAGAAAAGACTTTCGGACCACGTCGACATGCAGGGGTCGATGAAGTGGCGGCCTTCCTCCGGAATTTCCACACGAAGCTCCTCACGAACCTCTGGCTTGGACTGGTACCGCTGAAATCGGCCCGAGTTGGGCGCCAAACTGAAGTACTGGGTATTTTAGACCCAGCGGTGCAGGGGCACACACCCTATGACTTCGGGGTTTCACCCTGTTCCGGACCAACAGAAACACAGAGTCTTCTGGGTGAAGACAAAGAATCGTTTATTGGCTGCAGACCAATGACAGATATCCTAGAAGTACAACAGCGTGTATGTTCTCAGGAGACTGCTGAAAATCATAGGAACGGACTTCTCCTTAAGTACAAAATATCATGCTCCAGGCATACATTCCTTGGTTTACGATATGGTCATGTAAAGGTATACATTACAAACGAAAAAGCAGAGTCATGATGACCATCCCACATTCCAGTTCGGCCAGCCCACAATGATTTACACAGGAAGGTTCAGATCCCATGTTTGAAGTAAATAGACCCCCCAATAAATATGAGCATCTCCTGTTTTGAGAAACAAGTCATAAAGCAAGAACAAGCAGGTGTGGAAGAGATTAGCCGGGAGATTGTGTAGAATGAAAGGGTTTTATGACGGGTCAAGCCCTGATACGAATCACAGGTGGAAGGAGGAAGGGGAGCTCGTGAGACCGGTTTGACCCGGGGCAGCAGAGCCAGCTGCCCAGGTCACAGAGAAGTCAGAGGGAAAGCCCGTGTACTGTGAGGCCCGTATCGACTCCATCATAGCCTATGTGAGGGCAATGACAAGATGGCCACTGCTTCCAAAATGGAACCCGCGTAGTTGAGCAGAATACGTATACACAGTGCATTCGTAGCTGGAACGGCACATAAAGCATTCGTACGTGCCGCATTTACCATTTGCGGTTCGCTAATACCAAAATAGACAGAGGTAGGGCCCTGTCCCTTACGCGGTTCCGAATACCAAAGTACGACAAGTACTCTGGCCAAATAGCTAAGGTCTTAGACTCGTACTCTGGCCTAATAGCTAAGGTCTTAGACTCGTACTCTGGCCTACTGGTTAAGGTCGTAACTCTTACTCTGGCCTAATGGCTAAGGTCTTAGACTCGTACTCTGGCCTAATAGCTAAGGTCTTAGACTCGTACTCTGGCCTAATGGTTAAGGTCTTAACTCTTACTCTGGAATAATAGCTAAGGTCTTAGACTTGTACTATTGCCTACAGGTTAAGCTCTTAACTCTTACTCTGGCCTAATAGCTAAGGTCTTAGACTCGTACTATGGCCTACAGTTTAAGGTCTTAACTCTTACTCTGGCCTAATAGCTAAGGTCTTAGACTCGTACTCTGGCCTACTGGTTAAGGTCTTAAGTCTTACTCTGGCCTAATAGCTAAGGTCTTAGACTCGTACTATGGCCTAATGGTTAAGGTCTTAACTCTTACTCTGGCCTAATAGCTAAGGTCTTAACTCTTTCTCTGGCCTAATAGCTAAGGTCTTAGACTCGTACTCTGGCCTAATGGTTAAGGTCTTAACTCTTACTCTGGCCTAATAGCTAAGGTCTTAACTCTTTCTCTGGCCTAATAGCTAAGGTCTTAGACTCGTACTCTGGCCTAATGGTTAAGGTCTTAACTCTTACTCTGGCCTAATAGCTAAGGTCTTAGACTTGTGCTCTGGCCTAATGGTTAAGGTCTTAACTCTTACTCTGGCCTACTGGTTAAGGTCTTAACTCTTACTCTGGCCTAATAGCTAAGGTCTTAGACTCGTACTCTGGCCTAATGGTTAAGGTCTTAACTCTTACTCTGGCCTAATAGCTAAGGTCTTAGAATCGTACTATGGCCTAATGGTTAAGGTCTTAACTCTTAGTCTGGCCTAATAGCTAAGGTCTTAACTCTTACTCTGGCCTAATAGCTAAGGTCTTTGACTCGTACTCTGGCCTAATGATTAAGGACTTAACTCTAACTCTGGCCTAATAGCTAAGGTCTTAAACTCGTACTCTGGCCTAATAGCTAAGGTCTTAGACTCGTACTCTGGCCTAATGGTTAAGGTCTTAACTCTTACTCTGGCCTACAGGTTAAGGTCTTAACTCTTACTCTGGCCTACTGGTTAAGGTCTTAACTCTTACTCTGGCCTAATAGCTAAGGTCTTAGACTCGTACTGTGGCCTAATAGCTAAGGTCTTAGACTCGTTCTCTGGCCTACTGGTTAAGGTTGTAACTCTTACTCTGGCCTAATAGCTAAGGTCTTAGACTCATACTCTGGCCTAATGGTTAAGGTCTTAACTCTATCTCTGGCCTAATAGCTAAGGTCTTAGACTCGTACTATGGCCTACAGGTTAAGGTCTTAACTCTTAGTCTGGCCTAATGGTTAAGGTCTTAACTCTTACTCTGGCCTAATAGCTAAGGTCTTAGACTCGTACTCTGGCCAAATAGCTAAGGTCTTAGACTCGTACTCTGGCCTAATAGCTAAGGTCTTAACTCTTACTCTGGCCTAATAGCTAAGGTCTTAGACTTGTACTCTGGCCTACTGGTTAAGGTCTTAACTCTTATTCTGTCCTAATAGCTAATGTCTTAGACTCGTACTCTGGCCTAATAGCTAAGGTCTTAACTCTTATTCTGGCCTAATAGCTAAGGTCTTAGACTCGTACTATGGCCTACAGTTTAAGGTCTTAACTCTTACTCTGGCCTAATAGCTAAGGTCTTAGACTCGTACTCTGGCCTACTGGTTAAGGTATTAAGTCTTACTCTGGCCTAATAGCTAAGGTCTTAGACACGTACTATGGCCCAATGGTTAAGGTCTTAACTCTTTCTCTGGCCTAAAAGCTAAGGTCTTAGACTCGTACTCTGGCCTAATGGTTAAGGTCTTAACTCTTACTCTGGCCTAATAGCTAAGGTCTTAGACTCGTGATCTGGCCTAATGGTTAAGGTCTTAACTCTTACTCTGGCCTACTGGTTAAGGTCTTAACTCTTACTCTGGCCTAATAGATAAGGTCTTAGACTCGTACTCTGGCCTAATGGTTAAGGTCTTAACTCTTACTCTGGCCTAATAGCTAAGGTCTTAGAATCGTACTCTGGACTAATGGTTAAGGTCTTAACTCTTACTCTGGCCTAATAGCTAAGGTCTTAACTCTTACTCTGGCCTAATAGCTAAGGTCTTAGACTCGTGCTCTGGCCTAATGGTTAAGGTCTTAACTCTTACTCTGGCCTAATAGCTAAGGTCTTAACTCTTACTCTGGCCTAATAGCTAAGGTCTTTGACTCGTACTCTGGCCTAATGGTTAAGGTCTTAACTCTTACTCTGGCCTAATAGCTAAGGTCTTAAACTCATACTCTGGCCTAATAGCTAAGGTCTTAGACTCATACTCTGGCATAATAGCTAAGGTCTTAGACTCGTACTCTGGCCTACTGGTTAAGGTCTTAACTCTTACTCTGGCCTAATAGCTAAGGTCTTAGACTTGTACTCTGGTCTACTGGTTAAGGTCTTAACTCTTACTCTGGCCTAATAGCTAAGGTCTTAGACTCGTACTCTGGCCTACTGGTTAAGGTCTTAACTCTTACTCTGGCCTAATAGCTAAGGTCTTAGACTCGTACTCTGGCCTAATGGTTAAGGTCTTAACTCTTACTCTGGCCTAATAGCTAAGGTCTTAGACCCGTACTCTGGCCTAATGGTTAAGGTCTTAACTCTTACTCTGGCCTAATAGCTAAGGTCTTAGACTCATACTCTGGCCTACTTGTTAAGGTCTTAACTCTTACTCTGGCCTAATAGCTAAGGTCTTAGACTCGTACTCTGGCCTACTGGTTAAGGTCTTAACTCTTACTCTGGCCTAATAGCTAAGGTCTTAGACTCGTACTCTGGCCTAATGGTTAAGGTCTTAACTCTTACTCTGGCCTAATAGCTAAGGTCTTAGACTCGTACTCTGGCCTACTGGTTAAGGTTTTAACTTTTATTCTGGCCTAATAGCTATGGTCTTAGCTCTTACTCTGGCCTAATAGCTAAGGTCTTAGACTCGTACTATGGCCTAATGGTTAAGGTCTTAACTCTTACTCTGGCCTAATAGCTAAGGTCTTAACTTTTACTCTGGCCTAATAGCTAAGGTCTTAGACTCGTACTCTGGCCTAATGGTTAAGGTCTTAACACTTACTCTGGCCTAATAGCTAAGGTCTTATACTCATACTATGGCCTACATGTTAAGGTCTTAACTCTTAGTCTGGCCTAATGGTTAAGGTCTTAACTCTTACTCTGGCCTAATAGCTAAGGTCTTAGACTAGTACTCTGGCCAAATAGCTAAGGTCTTAGACTCGTACTCTGGCCTAATAGCTAAGGTCTTAGACTCGTACTCTGGCCTACTGGTTAAGGTCGTAACTCTTACTCTGGCCTAATGGCTAAGGTCTTAGACTCGTACTCTGGCCTAATAGCTAAGGTCTTAGACTCGTACTCTGGCCTAATGGTTAAGGTCTTAACTCTTACTCTGGAATAATAGCTAAGGTCTTAGACTTGTACTATTGCCTACAGGTTAAGCTCTTAACTCTTACTCTGGCCTAATAGCTAAGGTCTTAGACTCGTACTATGGCCTACAGTTTAAGGTCTTAACTCTTACTCTGGCCTAATAGCTAAGGTCTTAGACTCGTACTCTGGCCTACTGGTTAAGGTCTTAAGTCTTACTCTGGCCTAATAGCTAAGGTCTTAGACTCGTACTATGGCCTAATGGTTAAGGTCTTAACTCTTACTCTGGCCTAATAGCTAAGGTCTTAACTCTTTCTCTGGCCTAATTGCTAAGGTCTTAGACTCGTACTCTGGCCTAATGGTTAAGGTCTTAACTCTTACTCTGGCCTAATAGCTAAGGTCTTAACTCTTTCTCTGGCCTAATAGCTAAGGTCTTAGACTCGTACTCTGGCCTAATGGTTAAGGTCTTAACTCTTACTCTGGCCTAATAGCTAAGGTCTTAGACTTGTGCTCTGGCCTAATGGTTAAGGTCTTAACTCTTACTCTGGCCTACTGGTTAAGGTCTTAACTCTTACTCTGGCCTAATAGCTAAGGTCTTAGACTCGTACTCTGGCCTAATGGTTAAGGTCTTAACTCTTACTCTGGCCTAATAGCTAAGGTCTTAGAATCGTACTCTGGCCTAATGGTTAAGGTCTTAACTCCTACTCTGGCCTAATAGCTAAGGTCTTAACTCTTACTCTGGCCTAATAGCTAAGGTCTTAGACTCGTACTATGGCCTAATGGTTAAGGTCTTAACTCTTAGTCTGGCCTAATAGCTAAGGTCTTAACTCTTACTCTGGCCTAATAGCTAAGGTCTTTGACTCGTACTCTGGCCTAATGATTAAGGACTTAACTCTAACTCTGGCCTAATAGCTAAGGTCTTAAACTCGTACTCTGGCCTAATAGCTAAGGTCTTAGACTCGTACTCTGGCCTAATGGTTAAGGTCTTAACTCTTACTCTGGCCTACAGGTTAAGGTCTTAACTCTTACTCTGGCCTACTGGTTAAGGTCTTAACTCTTACTCTGGCCTAATAGCTAAGGTCTTAGACTCGTACTCTGGCCTAATAGCTAAGGTCTTAGACTCGTTCTCTGGCCTACTGGTTAAGGTTGTAACTCTTACTCTGGCCTAATAGCTAAGGTCTTAGACTCATACTCTGGCCTAATGGTTAAGGTCTTAACTCTATCTCTGGCCTAATAGCTAAGGCCTTAGACTCGTACTATGGCCTACAGGTTAAGGTCTTAACTCTTAGTCTGGCCTAATGGTTAAGGTCTTAACTCTTACTCTGGCCTAATAGCTAAGGTCTTAGACTCGTACTCTGGCCAAATAGCTAAGGTCTTAGACTCGTACTCTGGCCTAATAGCTAAGGTCTTAACTCTTACTCTGGCCTAATAGCTAAGGTCTTAGACTTGTACTCTGGCCTACTGGTTAAGGTCTTAACTCTTATTCTGTCCTAATAGCTAATGTCTTAGACTCATACTCTGGCCTAATAGCTAAGGTCTTAACTCTTATTCTGGCCTAATAGCTAAGGTCTTAGACTCGTACTATGGCCTACAGTTTAAGGTCTTAACTCTTACTCTGGCCTAATAGCTAAGGTCTTAGACTCGTACTCTGGCCTACTGGTTAAGGTATTAAGTCTTACTCTGGCCTAATAGCTAAGGTCTTAGACACGTACTATGGCCCAATGGTTAAGGTCTTAACTCTTTCTCTGGCCTAAAAGCTAAGGTCTTAGACTCGTACTCTGGCCTAATGGTTAAGGTCTTAACTCTTACTCTGGCCTAATAGCTAAGGTCTTAGACTCGTGCTCTGGCCTAATGGTTAAGGTCTTAACTCTTACTCTGGCCTACTGGTTAAGGTCTTAACTCTTACTCTGGCCTAATAGCTAAGGTCTTAGACTCGTACTCTGGCCTAATGGTTAAGGTCTTAACTCTTACTCTGGCCTAATAGCTAAGGTCTTAGAATCGTACTCTGGACTAATGGTTAAGGTCTTAACTCTTACTCTGGCCTAATAGCTAAGGTCTTAACTCTTACTCTGGCCTAATAGCTAAGGTCTTAGACTCGTGCTCTGGCCTAATGGTTAAGGTCTTAACTCTTACTCTGGCCTAATAGCTAAGGTCTTAACTCTTACTCTGGCCTAATAGCTAAGGTCTTTGACTCGTACTCTGGCCTAATGGTTAAGGTCTTAACTCTTACTCTGGCCTAATAGCTAAGGTCTTAAACTCGTACTCTGGCCTAATAGCTAAGGTCTTAGACTCGTACTCTGGCCTAATGGTTAAGGTCTTAACTCTTACTCTGGCCTACAGGTTAAGGTCTTAACTCTTACTCTGGCCTAATAGCTAAGGTCTTAGACTCGTACTCTGGCCTAATGGTTAAGGTCTTAACTCTTACTCTGGCCTAATAGCTAAGGTCTTAGACTCATACTCTGGCCTAATGGTTAAGGTCTTAACTCTTACTCTGGCCTAATAGCTAAGGTCTTAGACTCGTACTATGGCCTACAGGTTAAGGTCTTAACTCTTAGTCTGGCCTAATGGTTAAGGTCTTAACTCTTACTCTGGCCTAATAGCTAAGGTCTTAGACTCGTACTCTGGCCAAATAGCTAAGGTCTTAGACTCGTTCTCTGGCCTAATAGCTAAGGTCTTAGACTCGTTCTCTGGCCTACTGGTTAAGGTTGTAACTCTTACTCTGGCCTAATAGCTAAGGTCTTAGACTCGTACTCTGGCCTAATAGCTAAGGTCTTAGACTCGTACTCTGGCCTACTGGTTAAGGTCTTAACTCTTACTCTGGCCTAATAGCTAAGGTCTTAGACTCGTACTCTGGCCTAATGGTTAAGGTCTTAACTCTTAATCTGGCCTAATAGCTAAGGTCTTAGACTCGTACTCTGGCCTAATTGATAAGGTCTTAACTCTTACTCTGGAATAATAGCTAAGGTCTTAGACTCGTACTATCGCCTACAGGTTAAGCTCTTAACTTTTACTCTGGCCTAATAGTTCAGGTCCTAACTATTACTCTCGCCTAATAGCTACGGTCTTAGACTCGTACTCTGGCCTAATGGTTAAGGTCTTAACTCTTATTCTGGCCTAATAGCTAAGGTCTTAACTCTTACTCTGGCCTAATAGCTAAGGTCTTAGACTCGTACTATGGCCTACAGTTTAAGGTCTTAACTCTTACTCTGGCCTAATAGCTAAGGTCTTAGACTCGTACTCTGGCCTACTGGTTAAGGTCTTAGGTCTTACTCTGGCCTAATAGCTAAGGTCTTAGACTCGTACTATGGCCTAATGGTTAAGGTCTTAACTCTTACTCTGGCCTAATAGCTAAGGTCTTAACTCTTTCTCTGGCCTAATAGCTAAGGTCTTAGACTCGTACTCTGGCCTAATGGTTAAGGTCTTAACTCTTACTCTGGCCTAATAGCTAAGGTCTTATCTCTTTCTCTGGCCTAATAGCTAAGGTCTTAGACTCGTACTCTGGCCTAATTGTTAAGGTCTTAACTCTTACTCTGGCCTAATAGCTAAGGTCTTAGACTCGTGCTCTGGCCTAATGGTTAAGGTCTTAACTCTTACTCTGGCCTACTGGTTAAGGTCTTAACTCTTACTCTGGCCTAATAGCTAAGGTCTTAGACTCGTACTCTGGCCTAATGTTTAAGGTCTTAACTCTTACTCTGGCCTAATAGCTAAGGTCTTAGAATCGTACTCTGGCCTAATGGTTAAGGTCTTAACTCTTACTCTGGCCTAATAGCTAAGGTCTTAACTCTTACTCTGGCCTAATAGCTAAGGTCTTAGACTCGTACTATGGCCTACAGTTTAAGGTCTTAACTCTTACTCTGGCCTAATAGCTAAGGTCTTAGACTCGTACTCTGGCCTACTGGTTAAGGTCTTAAGTCTTACTCTGGCCTAATAGCTAAGGTCTTAGACTCGTACTATGGCCCAATGGTTAAGGTCTTAACTCTTACTCTGGCCTAATAGCTAAGGTCTTAACTCTTTCTCTGGCCTAATAGCTAAGGTCTTAGACTCGTACTCTGGCCTAATGGTTAAGGTCTTAACTCTTACTCTGGCCTAATAGCTAAGGTCTTAGACTCGTGCTCTGGCCTAATGGTTAAGGTCTTAACTCTTACTCTGGCCTACTGGTTAAGGTCTTAACTCTTACTCTGGCCTAATAGCTAAGGTCTTAGACTCGTACTCTGGCCTAATGGTTAAGGTCTTAACTCTTACTCTGGCCTAATAGCTAAGGTCTTAGAATCGTACTCTGGACTAATGGTTAAGGTCTTAACTCTTACTCTGGCCTAATAGCTAAGGTCTTAACTCTTACTCTGGCCTAATGGCTAAGGTCTTAGACTCGTGCTCTGGCCTAATGGTTAAGGTCTTAACTCTTACTCTGGCCTAATAGCTAAGGTCTTAGATTCGTACTATGGCCTAATGGATAAGGTCTTAACTCTTACTCTGGCCTAATAGATAAGGTCTTAACTCTTACTCTGGCCTAATAGCTAAGGTCTTTGACTCGTACTCTGGCCTAATGGTTAAGGTCTTAACTCTTACTCTGGCCTAATAGCTAAGGTCTTAAACTCGTACTCTGGCCTAATAGCTAAGGTCTTAGACTCGTACTCTGGCCTAATGGTTAAGGTCTTAACTCTTACTCTGGCCTACAGGTTAAGGTCTTAACTCTTACTCTGGCCTAATAGCTAAGGTCTTAGACTCGTACTCTGGCCTAATGGTTAAGGTCTTAACTCTTACTCTGGCCTAATAGCTAAGGTCTTAGACTCGTACTATGGCCTACAGTTTAAGGTCTTAACTCTTACTCTGGCCTAATAGCTAAGGTCTTAGACTCGTACTCTGGCCTACTGGTTAAGGTCTTAAGTCTTACTCTGGCCTAATAGCTAAGGTCTTAGACTCGTACTATGGCCTAATGGTTAAGGTCTTAACTCTTACTCTGGCCTAATAGCTAAGGTCTTAACTCTTTCTCTGGCCTAATAGCTAAGGTCTTAGACTCGTACTCTGGCCTAATGGTTAAGGTCTTAACTCTTACTCTGGCCTAATAGCTAAGGTCTTAACTCTTTCTCTGGCCTAATAGCTAAGGTCTTAGACTCGTACTCTGGCCTAATGGTTAAGGTCTTAACTCTTACTCTGGCCTAATAGCTAAGGTCTTAGACTTGTGCTCTGGCCTAATGGTTAAGGTCTTAACTCTTACTCTGGCCTACTGGTTAAGGTCTTAACTCTTACTCTGGCCTAATAGCTAAGGTCTTAGACTCGTACTCTGGCCTAATGGTTAAGGTCTTAACTCTTACTCTGGCCTAATAGCAAAGGTCTTAGACTCGTACTCTGGCCTAATGGTTAAGGTCTTAACTCTTACTCTGGCCTAATAGCTAAGGTCTTAGACTCGTACTCTGGCCTACTGGTTAAGGTGTTAACTTTTATTCTGGCCTAATAGCTATGGTCTTAGCTCTTACTCTGGCCTAATAGCTAAGGTCTTAGACTCGTACTATGGCCTAATGGTTAAGGTCTTAACTCTTACTCTGGCCTAATAGCTAAGGTCTTAACTTTTACTCTGGCCTAATAGCTAAGGTCTTAGACTCGTACTCTGGCCTAATGGTTAAGGTCTTAACTCTTACTCTGGAATAATAGCTAAGGTCTTAGACTTGTACTATTGCCTACAGGTTAAGCTCTTAACTCTTACTCTGGCCTAATAGCTAAGGTCTTAGACTCGTACTATGGCCTACAGTTTAAGGTCTTAAGTCTTACTCTGGCCTAATAGCTAAGGTCTTAGACTCGTACTCTGGCCTACTGGTTAAGGTCTTAAGTCTTACTCTGGCCTAATAGCTAAGGTCTTAGACTCGTACTATGGCCTAATGGTTAAGGTCTTAACTCTTACTCTGGCCTAATAGCTAAGGTCTTAACTCTTTCTCTGGCCTAATAGCTAAGGTCTTAGACTCGTACTCTGGCCTAATGGTTAAGGTCTTAACTCTTACTCTGGCCTAATAGCTAAGGTCTTAACTCTTTCTCTGGCCTAATAGCTAAGGTCTTAGACTCGTACTCTGGCCTAATGGTTAAGGTCTTAACTCTTACTCTGGCCTAATATTAAGGTCTTAGACTTGTGCTCTGGCCTAATGGTTAAGGTCTTAACTCTTACTCTGGCCTACTGGTTAAGGTCTTAACTCTTACTCTGGCCTAATAGCTAAGGTCTTAGACTCGTACTCTGGCCTAATGGTTAAGGTCTTAACTCTTACTCTGGCCTAATAGCTAAGGTCTTAGAATCGTACTCTGGCCTAATGGTTAAGGTCTTAACTCCTACTCTGGCCTAATAGCTAAGGTCTTAACTCTTACTCTGGCCTAATAGCTAAGGTCTTAGACTAGTACTCTGGCCAAATAGCTAAGGTCTTAGACTCGTACTCTGGCCTAATAGCTAAGGTCTTAGACTCGTACTCTGGCCTACTGGTTAAGGTCGTAACTCTTACTCTGGCCTAATGGCTAAGGTCTTAGACTCGTACTCTTGCCTAATAGCTAAGGTCTTAGACTCGTACTCTGGCCTAATGGTTAAGGTCTTAACTCTTACTCTGGAATAATAGCTAAGGTCTTAGACTTGTACTATTGCCTACAGGTTAAGCTCTTAACTCTTACTCTGGCCTAATAGCTAAGGTCTTAGACTCGTACTATGGCCTACAGTTTAAGGTCTTAACTCTTACTCTGGCCTAATAGCTAAGGTCTTAGACTCGTACTCTGGCCTACTGGTTAAGGTCTTAAGTCTTACTCTGGCCTAATAGCTAAGGTCTTAGACTTGTACTATGGCCTAATGGTTAAGGTCTTAACTCTTAGTCTGGCCTAATAGCTAAGGTCTTAACTCTTACTCTGGCCTAATAGCTAAGGTCTTTGACTCGTACTCTGGCCTAATGATTAAGGACTTAACTCTTACTCTGGCCTAATAGCTAAGGTCTTAAACTCGTACTCTGGCCTAATAGCTAAGGTCTTAGACTCGTACTCTGGCCTAATGGTTAAGGTCTTAACTCTTACTCTGGCCTACAGGTTAAGGTCTTAACTCTTACTCTGGCCTACTGGTTAAGGTCTTAACTCTTACTCTGGCCTAATAGCTAAGGTCTTAGACTCGTACTCTGGCCTAATAGCTAAGGTCTTAGACTCGTTCTCTGGCCTACTGGTTAAGGTTGTAACTCTTACTCTGGCCTAATAGCTAAGGTCTTAGACTCATACTCTGGCCTAATGGTTAAGGTCTTAACTCTATCTCTGGCCTAATAGCTAAGGTCTTAGACTCGTACTATGGCCTACAGGTTAAGGTCTTAACTCTTAGTCTGGCCTAATGGTTAAGGTCTTAACTCTTACTCTGGCCTAATAGCTAAGGTCTTAGACTCGTACTCTGGCCAAATAGCTAAGGTCTTAGACTCGTACTCTGGCCTAATAGCTAAGGTCTTAACTCTTACTCTGGCCTAATAGCTAAGGTCTTAGACTTGTACTCTGGCCTACTGGTTAAGGTCTTAACTCTTATTCTGTCCTAATAGCTAATGTCTTAGACTCGTACTCTGGCCTAATAGCTAAGGTCTTAACTCTTACTCTGGCCTAATAGCTAAGGTCTTAGACTCGTACTATGGCCTACAGTTTAAGGTCTTAAATCTTACTCTGGCCTAATAGCTAAGGTCTTAGACTCGTACTCTGGCCTACTGGTTAAGGTCTTAAGTCTTACTCTGGCCTAATAGCTAAGGTCTTAGACACGTACTATGGCCCAATGGTTAAGGTCTTAACTCTTACTCTGGCCTAATAGCTAAGGTCTTAACTCTTTCTCTGGCCTAAAAGCTAAGGTCTTAGACTCGTACTCTGGCCTAATAGTTAAGGTCTTAACTCTTACTCTGGCCTAATAGCTAAGGTCTTAGACTCGTGCTCTGGCCTAATGGTTAAGGTCTTAACTCTTACTCTGGCCTACTGGTTAAGGTCTTAACTCTTACTCTGGCCTAATAGCTAAGGTCTTAGACTCGTACTCTGGCCTAATGGTTAAGGTCTTAACTCTTACTCTGGCCTAATAGCTAAGGTCTTAGAATCGTACTCTGGACTAATGGTTAAGGTCTTAACTCTTACTCTGGCCTAATAGCTAAGGTCTTAGACTCGTGCTCTGGCCTAATGGTTAAGGTCTTAACTCTTACTCTGGCCTAATAGCTAAGGTCTTAACTCTTACTCTGGCCTAATAGCTAAGGTCTTTGACTCGTACTCTGGCCTAATGGTTAAGGTCTTAACTCTTACTCTGGCCTAATAGCTAAGGTCTTAAACTCGTACTCTGGCCTAATAGCTAAGGTCTTAGACTCGTACTCTGGCCTAATGGTTAAGGTCTTAACTCTTACTCTGGCCTACAGGTTAAGGTCTTAACTCTTACTCTGGCCTAATAGCTAAGGTCTTAGACTCGTACTCTGGCCTAATGGTTAAGGTCTAAACTCTTACTCTGGCCTAATAGCTAAGGTCTTAGACTCATACTCTGGCCTAATGGTTAAGGTCTTAACTCTTACTCTGGCCTAATAGCTAAGGTCTTAGACTCGTACTATGGCCTACAGGTTAAGGTCTTAACTCTTAGTCTGGCCTAATGGTTAAGGTCTTAACTCTTACTCTGGCCTAATAGCTAAGGTCTTAGACTCGTACTCTGGCCAAATAGCTAAGGTCTTAGACTCGTACTCTGGCCTAATAGCTAAGGTCTTAGACTCGTTCTCTGGCCTACTGGTTAAGGTTGTAACTCTTACTCTGGCCTAATAGCTAAGGTCTTAGACTCGTACTCTGGCCTAATAGCTAAGGTCTTAGACTCGTACTCTGGCCTACTGGTTAAGGTCTTAACTCTTACTCTGGCCTAATAGCTAAGGTCTTAGACTCGTACTCTGGCCTAATGGTTAAGGTCTTAACTCTTACTCTGGCCTAATAGCTAAGGTCTTAGACTCGTACTCTGGCCTAATTGATAAGGTCTTAACTCTTACTCTGGAATAATAGCTAAGGTCTTAGACTCGTACTATCGCCTACAGGTTAAGCTCTTAACTTTTACTCTGGCCTAATAGTTCACGTCCTAACTATTACTCTCGCCTAATAGCTACGGTCTTAGACTCGTACTCTGGCCTAATGGTTAAGGTCTTACCTCTTATTCTGGACTAATAGCTAAGGTCTTAACTCTTACTCTGGCCTAATAGCTAAGGTCTTAGACTCGTACTATGGCCTACAGTTTAAGGTCTTAACTCTTACTCTGGCCTAATAGCTAAGGTCTTAGACTCGTACTCTGGCCTACTGGTTAAGGTCTTAAGTCTTACTCTGGCCTAATAGCTAAGGTCTTAGACTCGTACTATGGCCTAATGGTTAAGGTCTTAACTCTTACTCTGGCCTAATAGCTAAGGTCTTAACTCTTTCTCTGGCCTAATAGCTAAGGTCTTAGACTCGTACTCTGGCCTAATGGTTAAGGTCTTAACTCTTACTCTGGCCTAATAGCTAAGGTCTTATCTCTTTCTCTGGCCTAATAGCTAAGGTCTTAAACTCGTACTCTGGCCTAATGGTTAAGGTCTTAACTCTTACTCTGGCCTAATAGCTAAGGTCTTAGACTCGTGCTCTGGCCTAATGGTTAAGGTCTTAACTCTTACTCTGGCCTACTGGTTAAGGTCTTAACTCTTACTCTGGCCTAATAGCTAAGGTCTTAGAATCGTACTCTGGCCTAATGGTTAAGGTTTTAACTCTTACTCTGGCCTAATAGCTAAGGTCTTAACTCTTACTCTGGCCTAATAGCTAAGGTCTTAGACTCGTACTATGGCCTACAGTTTAAGGTCTTAACTCTTACTCTGGCCTAATAGCTAAGGTCTTAGACTCGTACTCTGGCCTACTGGTTAAGGTCTTAAGTCTTACTCTGGCCTAATAGCTAAGGTCTTAGACTCGTACTATGGCCCAATGGTTAAGGTCTTAACTCTTACTCTGGCCTAATAGCTAAGGTCTTAACTCTTTCTCTGGCCTAATAGCTAAGGTCTTAGACTCGTACTCTGGCCTAATGGTTAAGGTCTTAACTCTTACTCTGGCCTAATAGCTAAGGTCTTAGACTCGTGCTCTGGCCTAATGGTTAAGGTCTTAACTCTTACTCTGGCCTAATAGCTAAGGTCTTAACTCTTACTCTGGCCTAATAGCTAAGGTCTTAGACTCGTACTATGGCCTACAGTTTAAGGTCTTAACTGTTACTCTGGCCTAATAGCTAAGGTCTTAGACTCGTACTCTGGTCTACTGGTTAAGGTCTTAACTCTTACTCTGGCCTAATAGCTAAGGTCTTAGACTCGTACTCTGGCCTACTGGTTAAGGTCTTAACTCTTACTCTGGCCTAATAGCTAAGGTCTTAGACTCGTACTCTGGCCTAATGGTTAAGGTCTTAACTCTTACTCTGGCCTAATAGCTAAGGTCTTAGACCCGTACTCTGGCCTAATGGTTAAGGTCTTAACTCTTACTCTGGCCTAATAGCTAAGGTCTTAGACTCATACTCTGGCCTACTTGTTAAGGTCTTAACTCTTACTCTGGCCTAATAGCTAAGGTCTTAGACTCGTACTCTGGCCTACTGGTTAAGGTCTTAACTCTTACTCTGGCCTAATAGCTAAGGTCTTAGACTCGTACTCTGGCCTAATGGTTAAGGTCTTAACTCTTACTCTGGCCTAATAGCTAAGGTCTTAGACTCGTACTCTGGCCTACTGGTTAAGGTGTTAACTTTTATTCTGGCCTAATAGCTATGGTCTTAGCTCTTACTCTGGCCTAATAGCTAAGGTCTTAGACTCGTACTATGGCCTAATCGTTAAGGTCTTAACTCTTACTCTGGCCTAATAGCTAAGGTCTTAACTTTTACTCTGGCCTAATAGCTAAGGTCTTAGACTCGTACTCTGGCCTAATGGTTAAGGTCTTAACACTTACTCTGGCCTAATAGCTAAGGTCTTAGACTCATACTATGGCCTACATGTTAAGGTCTTAACTCTTAGTCTGGCCTAATGGTTAAGGTCTTAACTCTTACTCTGGCCTAATAGCTAAGGTCTTAGACTAGTACTCTGGCCAAATAGCTAAGGTCTTAGACTCGTACTCTGGCCTAATAGCTAAGGTCTTAGACTCGTACTCTGGCCTACTGGTTAAGGTCGTAACTCTTACTCTGGCCTAATGGCTAAGGTCTTAGACTCGTACTCTGGCCTAATAGCTAAGGTCTTAGACTCGTACTCTGGCCTAATGGTTAAGGTCTTAACTCTTACTCTGGAATAATAGCTAAGGTCTTAGACTTGTACTATTGCCTACAGGTTAAGCTCTTAACTCTTACTCTGGCCTAATAGCTAAGGTCTTAGACTCGTACTATGGCCTACAGTTTAAGGTCTTAACTCTTACTCTGGCCTAATAGCTAAGGTCTTAGACTCGTACTCTGGCCTACTGGTTAAGGTCTTAAGTCTTACTCTGGCCTAATAGCTAAGGTCTTAGACTCGTACTATGGCCTAATGGTTAAGGTCTTAACTCTTACTCTGGCCTAATAGCTAAGGTCTTAACTCTTTCTCTGGCCTAATAGCTAAGGTCTTAGACTCGTACTCTGGCCTAATGGTTAAGGTCTTAACTCTTACTCTGGCCTAATAGCTAAGGTCTTAACTCTTTCTCTGGCCTAATAGCTAAGGTCTTAGACTCGTACTCTGGCCTAATGGTTAAGGTCTTAACTCTTACTCTGGCCTAATAGCTAAGGTCTTAGACTTGTGCTCTGGCCTAATGGTTAAGGTCTTAACTCTTACTCTGGCCTACTGGTTAAGGTCTTAACTCTTACTCTGGCCTAATAGCTAAGGTCTTAGACTCGTACTCTGGCCTAATGGTTAAGGTCTTAACTCTTACTCTGGCCTAATAGCTAAGGTCTTAGAATCGTACTCTGGCTTAATGGTTAAGGTCTTAACTCCTACTCTGGCCTAATAGCTAAGGTCTTAACTCTTACTCTGGCCTAATAGCTAAGGTCTTAGACTCGTACTCTGGCCTAATGGTTAAGGTCTTAACTCTTAGTCTGGCCTAATAGCTAAGGTCTTAACTCTTACTCTGGCCTAATAGCTAAGGTCTTTGACTCGTACTCTGGCCTATTGATTAAGGACTTAACTCTAACTCTGGCCTAATAGCTAAGGTCTTAAACTCGTACTCTGGCCTAATGGTTAAGGTCTTAACTCCTACTCTGGCCTAATAGCTAAGGTCTTAACTCTTACTCTGGCCTAATAGCTAAGGTCTTAGACTCGTACTCTGGCCTAATGGTTAAGGTCTTAACTCTTAGTCTGGCCTAATAGCTAAGGTCTTAACTCTTACTCTGGCCTAATAGCTAAGGTCTTTGACTCGTACTCTGGCCTAATGGTTAAGGTCTTAACTCTTACTCTGGCCTACAGGTTAAGGTCTTAACTCTTACTCTGGCCTACTGGTTAAGGTCTTAACTCTTACTCTGGCCTAATAGCTAAGGTCTTAGACTCGTACTCTGGCCTAATAGCTAAGGTCTTAGACTCGTTCTCTGGCCTACTGGTTAAGGTTGTAACTCTTACTCTGGCCTAATAGCTAAGGTCTTAGACTCATACTCTGGCCTAATGGTTAAGGTCTTAACTCTATCTCTGGCCTAATAGCTAAGGTCTTAGACTCGTACAATGGCCTACAGGTTAAGGTCTTAACTCTTAGTCTGGCCTAATGGTTAAGGTCTTAACTCTTACTCTGGCCTAATAGCTAAGGTCTTAGACTGGTACTCTGGCCAAATAGCTAAGGTCTTAGACTCGTACTCTGGCCTAATAGCTAAGGTCTTAACTCTTACTCTGGCCTAATAGCTAAGGTCTTAGACTTGTACTCTGGCCTACTGGTTAAGGTCTGAACTCTTATTCTGTCCTAATAGCTAATGTCTTAGACTCGTACTCTGGCCTAATAGCTAAGGTCTTAACTCTTATTCTGGCCTAATAGCTAAGGTCTTAGACTCGTACTATGGCCTACAGTTTAAGGTCTTAACTCTTACTCTGGCCTAATAGCTAAGGTCTTAGACTCGTACTATGGCCCAATGGTTAAGGTCTTAACTCTTTCTCTGGCCTAAAAGCTAAGGTCTTAGACTCGTACTCTGCCTAATGGTTAAGGTCTTAACTCTTACTCTGGCCTAATAGCTAAGGTCTTAGACTCGTGCTCTGGCCTAATGGTTAAGGTCTTAACTCTTACTCTGGCCTACTTGTTAAGGTCTTAACTCTTACTCTGGCCTAATAGCTAAGGTCTTAGACTCGTACTCTGGCCTAATGGTTAAGGTCTTAACTCTTACTCTGGCCTAATAGCTAAGGTCTTAGACTCGTGCTCTGGCCTAATGGTTAAGGTCTTAACTCTTACTCTGGCCTAATAGCTAAGGTCTTAACTCTTACTCTGGCCTAATAGCTAAGGTCTTTGACTCGTACTCTGGCCTAATGGTTAAGGTCTTAACTCTTACTCTGGCCTAATAGCTAAGGTCTTAAACTCGTACTCTGGCCTAATAGCTAAGGTCTTAGACTCGTACTCTGGCCTAATGGTTAAGGTCTTAACTCTTACTCTGGCCTACAGGTTAAGGTCTTAACTCTTACTCTGGCCTAATAGCTAAGGTCTTAGACTCATACTCTGGCCTAATGGTTAAGGTCTTAACTCTTACTCTGGCCTAATAGCTAAGGTCTTAGACTCATACTCTGGCCTAATGGTTAAGGTCTTAACTCTTACTCTGGCCTAATAGCTAAGGTCTTAGACTCGTACTATGGCCTACAGGTTAAGGTCTTAACTCTTAGTCTGGCCTAATGGTTAAGGTCTTAACTCTTACTCTGGCCTAATAGCTAAGGTCTTAGACTCGTACTCTGGCCAAATAGCTAAGGTCTTAGACTCTTACTCTGGCCTAATAGCTAAGGTCTTAGACTCGTTCTCTGGCCTACTGGTTAAGGTTGTAACTCTTACTCTGGCCTAATAGCTAAGGTCTTAGACTCGTACTCTGGCCTAATAGCTAAGGTCTTAGACTCGTACTCTGGCCTACTGGTTAAGGTCTTAACTCTTACTCTGGCCTAATAGCTAAGGTCTTAGACTCGTACTCTGGCCTAATGGTTAAGGTCTTAACTCTTAATCTGGCCTAATAGCTAAGGTCTTAGACTCGTACTCTGGCCTAATTGATAAGGTCTTAACTCTTACTCTGGAATAATAGCTAAGGTCTTAGACTCGTACTATCGCCTACAGGTTAAGCTCTTAACTTTTACTCTGGCCTAATAGTTCAGGTCCTAACTATTACTCTCGCCTAATAGCTACGGTCTTAGACTCGTACTCTGGCCTAATGGTTAAGGTCTTAACTCTTATTATGGCCTAATAGCTAAGGTCTTAACTCTTACTCTGGCCTAATAGCTAAGGTCTTAGACTCGTACTATGGCCTACAGTTTAAGGTCTTAACTCTTACTCTGGCCTAATAGCTAAGGTCTTAGACTCGTACTCTGGCCTACTGGTTAAGGTCTTAAGTCTTACTCTGGCCTAATAGCTAAGGTCTTAGACTCGTACTATGGCCTAATGGTTAAGGTCTTAACTCTTACTCTGGCCTAATAGCTAAGGTCTTAACTCTTTCTCTGGCCTAATAGCTAAGGTCTTAGACTCGTACTCTGGCCTAATGGTTAAGGTCTTAACTCTTACTCTGGCCTAATAGCTAAGGTCTTATCTCTTTCTCAGGCCTAATAGCTAAGGTCTTAGACTCGTACTCTGGCCTAATGGTTAAGGTCTTAACTCTTACTCTGGCCTAATAGCTAAGGTCTTAGACTTGTGCTCTGGCCTAATGGTTAAGGTCTTAACTCTTACTCTGGCCTACTGGTTAAGGTCTTAACTCTTACTCTGGCCTAATAGCTAAGGTCTTAGACTCGTACTCTGCCCTAATGTTTAAGGTCTTAACTCTTACTCTGGCCTAAGAGCTAAGGTCTTAGAATCGTACTCTGGCCTAATGGTTAAGGTCTTAACTCTTACTCTGGCCTAATAGCTAAGGTCTTAGACTCGTACTATGGCCTACAGTTTAAGGTCTTAACTCTTACTCTGGCCTAATAGCTAAGGTCTTAGACTCGTACTCTGGCCTACTGGTTAAGGTCTTAAGTCTTACTCTGGCCTAATAGCTAAGGTCTTAGACTCGTACTATGGCCCAATGGTTAAGGTCTTAACTCTTAATCTGGCCTAATAGCTAAGGTCTTAACTCTTTCTCTGGCCTAATAGCTAAGGTCTTAGACTCGTACTCTGGCCTAATGGTTAAGGTCTTAACTCTTACTCTGGCCTAATAGCTAAGGTCTTAGACTCGTGCTCTGGCCTAATGGTTAAGGTCTTAACTCTTACTCTGGCCTACTGGTTAAGGTCTTAACTCTTACTCTGGCCTAATAGCTAAGGTCTTAGACTCGTACTCTGGCCTAATGGTTAAGGTCTTAACTCTTACTCTGGCCTAATAGCTAAGGTCTTAGAATCGTACTCTGGACTAATGGTTAAGGTCTTAACTCTTACTCTGGCCTAATAGCTAAGGTCTTAACTCTTACTCTGGCCTAATGGCTAAGGTCATAGACTCGTGCTCTGGCCTAATGGTTAAGGTCTTAACTCTTACTCTGGCCTAATAGCTAAGGTCTTAACTCTTACTCTGGCCTAATAGCTAAGGTCTTTGACTCGTACTCTGGCCTAATGGTTAAGGTCTTAACTCTTACTCTGGCCTAATAGCTAAGGTCTTAAACTCGTACTCTGGCCTAATAGCTAAGGTCTTAGACTCGTACTCTGTCCTAATGGTTAAGGTCTTAACTCTTACTCTGGCCTACAGGTTAAGGTCTTAACTCTTACTCTGGCCTAATAGCTAAGGTCTTAGACTCGTACTATGGCCTACAGTTTAAGGTCTTAACTCTTACTCTGGCCTAATAGCTAAGGTCTTAGACTCGTACTCTGGCCTACTGGTTAAGGTCTTAAGTCTTACTCTGGCCTAATAGCTAAGGTCTTAGACTCGTACTATGGCCTAATGGTTAAGGTCTTAACTCTTACTCTGGCCTAATAGCTAAGGTCTTAACTCTTTCTCTGGCCTAATAGCTAAGGTCTTAGACTCGTACTCTGGCCTAATGGTTAAGGTCTTAACTCTTACTCTGGCCTAATAGCTAAGGTCTTAACTCTTTCTCTGGCCTAATAGCTAAGGTCTTAGACTCGTACTCTGGCCTAACGGATAAGGTCTTAACTCTTACTCTGGCCTAATAGCTAAGGTCTTAGACTTGTGCTCTGGCCTAATGGTTATGGTCTTAACTTTTACTCTGGCCTACTGGTTAAGGTCTTAACTCTTACTCTGGCCTAATAGCTAAGGTCTTAGACTCGTACTCTGGCCTAATGGTTAAGGTCTTAACTCTTACTCTGGCCTAATAGCTAAGGTCTTAGAATCGTACTCTGGCCTAATGGTTAAGGTCTTAACTCCTACTCTGGCCTAATAGCTAAGGTCTTAACTCTTACTCTGGCCTAATAGCTAAGGTCTTAGACTCGTACTCTGGCCTAATGGTTAAGGTCTTAACTCTTAGTCTGGCCTAATAGCTAAGGTCTTAACTCTTACTCTGGCCTAATAGCTAAGGTCTTTGACTCGTACTCTGGCCTAATGATTAAGGTCTTAACTCTTACTCTGGCCTAATAGCTAAGGTCTTAAACTCGTACTCTGGCCTAATAGCTAAGGTCTTAGACTCGTACTCTGGCCTAATGGTTAAGGTCTTAACTCTTACTCTGGCCTACAGGTTAAGGTCTTAACTCTTACTCTGGCCTACTGGTTAAGGTCTTAACTCTTACTCTGGCCTAATAGCTAAGGTCTTAGACTCGTACTCTGGCCTAATGGTTAAGGTCTTAACTCTTACTCTGGCCTAATAGCTAAGGTCTTAGAATCGTACTCTGGACTAATGGTTAAGGTCTTAACTCTTACTCTGGCCTAATAGCTATGGTCTTAACTCTTACTCTGGCCTAATAGCTAAGGTCTTAGACTTGTGCTCTGGCCTAATGGTTAAGGTCTTAACTCTTACTCTGGCCTAATAGCTAAGGTCTTTGACTCGTACTCTGGCCTAATGGTTAAGGTCTTAACTCTTACTCTGGCCTAATAGCTAAGGTCTTAAACTCGTACTCTGGCCTAATAGCTAAGGTCTTAGACTCGTACTCTGGCCTAATGGTTAAGGTCTTAACTCTTACTCTGGCCTACAGGTTAAGGTCTTAACTCTTACTCTGGCCTAATAGCTAAGGTCTTAGACTCGTACTCTGGCCTAATGGTTAAGGTCTTAACTCTTACTCTGGCCTATAAGCTAAGGTCTTAGACTCATACTCTGGCCTAATGGTTAAGGTCTTAACTCTTACTCTGGCCTAATAGCTAAGGTCTTAGACTAGTACTATGGCCTACAGGTTAAGGTCTTAACTCTTAGTCTGGCCTAATGGTTAAGGTCTTAACTCTTACTCTGGCCTAATAGCTAAGGTCTTAGACTCGTACTCTGGCCAATTAGCTAAGGTCTTAGACTCGTACTCTGGCCTAATAGCTAAGGTCTTAGACTCGTTCTCTGGCCTACTGGTTAAGGTTGTAACTCTTACTCTGGCCTAATAGCTAAGGTCTTAGACTCGTACTCTGGCCTAATAGCTAAGGTCTTAGACTCGTACTCTGGCCTACTGGTTAAGGTCTTAACTCTTACTCTGGCCTAATAGCTAAGGTCTTAGACTCATACTCTGGCCTAATTGATAAGGTCTTAACTCTTACTCTGGAATAATAGCTAAGGTCTTAGACTCGTACTATCGCCTACAGGTTAAGCTCTTAACTTTTACTCTGGCCTAATAGTTCAGGTCCTAACTATTACTCTCGCCTAATAGCTACGGTCTTAGACTCGTACTCTGGCCTAATGGTTAAGGTCTTAACTCTTATTCTGGCCTAATAGCTAAGGTCTTAACTCTTACTCTGGCCTAATAGCTAAGGTCTTAGACTCGTACTATGGCCTACAGTTTAAGGTCTTAACTCTTACTCTGGCCTAATAGCTAAGGTCTTAGACTCGTACTCTGGCCTACTGGTTAAGGTCTTAAGTCTTACTCTGGCCTAATAACTAAGGTCTTAGACTCGTACTATGGCCTAATGGTTAAGGTCTTAACTCTTACTCTGGCCTAATAGCTAAGGTCTTAACTCTTTCTCTGGCCTAATAGCTAAGGTCTTAGACTCGTACTCTGGCCTAATGGTTAAGGTCTTAACTCTTACTCTGGCCTAATAGCTAAGGTCTTATCTCTTTCTCTGGCCTAATAGCTAAGGTCTTAGACTCGTACTCTTGCCTAATGGTTAAGGTCTTAACTCTTACTCTGGCCTAATAGCTAAGGTCTTAGACTCGTGCTCTGGCCTAATGGTTAAGGTCTTAACTCTTACTCTGGCCTACTGGTTAAGGTCTTAACTCTTACTCTGGCCTAATAGCTAAGGTCTTAGACTCGTACTCTGGCCTAATGGTTAAGGTCTTAACTCTTACTCTGGCCTAATAGCTAAGGTCTTAGAATCGTACTCTGGCCTAATGGTTAAGGTCTTAACTCTTACTCTGGCCTAATAGCTAAGGTCTTAACTCTTACTCTGGCCTAATAGCTAAGGTCTTAGACTCGTACTATGGCCTACAGTTTAAGGTCTTAACTCTTACTCTGGCCTAATAGCTAAGGTCTTAGACTCGTACTCTGGCCTACTGGTTAAGGTCTTAAGTCTTACTCTGGCCTAATAGCTAAGGTCTTAGACTCGTACTATGGCCCAATGGTTAAGGTCTTAACTCTTACTCTGGCCTAATAGCTAAGGTCTTAACTCTTTCTCTGGCCTAATAGCTAAGGTCTTAGACTCGTACTCTGGCCTAATGGTTAAGGTCTTAACTCTTACTCTGGCCTAATAGCTAAGGTCTTAGACTCGTGCTCTGGCCTAATGGTTAAGGTCTTAACTCTTACTCTGGCCTAATAGCTAAGGTCTTAACTCTTACTCTGGCCTAATAGCTAAGGTCTTAGACTCGTACTATGGCCTACAGTTTAAGGTCTTAACTGTTACTCTGGCCTAATAGCTAAGGTCTTAGACTCGTACTCTGGTCTACTGGTTAAGGTCTTAACTCTTACTCTGGCCTAATAGCTAAGGTCTTAGACTCGTACTCTGGCCTACTGGTTAAGGTCTTAACTCTTACTCTGGCCTAATAGCTAAGGTCTTAGACTCGTACTCTGGCCTAATGGTTAAGGTCTTAACTCTTACTCTGGCCTAATAGCTAAGGTCTTAGACTCGTACTCTGGCCTAATGGTTAAGGTCTTAACTCTTACTCTGGCCTAATAGCTAAGGTCTTAGACTCGTACTCTGGCCTACTGGTTAAGGTGTTAACTTTTATTCTGGCCTAATAGCTATGGTCTTAGCTCTTACTCTGGCCTAATAGCTAAGGTCTTAGACTCGTACTATGGCCTAATCGTTAAGGTCTTAACTCTTACTCTGGCCTAATAGCTAAGGTCTTAACTTTTACTCTGGCCTAATAGCTAAGGTCTTAGACTCGTACTCTGGCCTAATGGTTAAGGTCTTAACACTTACTCTGGCCTAATAGCTAAGGTCTTAGACTCATACTATGGCCTACATGTTAAGGTCTTAACTCTTAGTCTGGCCTAATGGTTAAGGTCTTAACTCTTACTCTGGCCTAATAGCTAAGGTCTTAGACTAGTACTCTGGCCAAATAGCTAAGGTCTTAGACTCGTACTCTGGCCTAATAGCTAAGGTCTTAGACTCGTACTCTGGCCTACTGGTTAAGGTCGTAACTCTTACTCTGGCCTAATGGCTAAGGTCTTAGACTCGTACTCTGGCCTAATAGCTAAGGTCTTAGACTCGTACTCTGGCCTAATGGTTAAGGTCTTAACTCTTACTCTGGAATAATAGCTAAGGTCTTAGACTTGTACTATTGCCTACAGGTTAAGCTCTTAACTCTTACTCTGGCCTAATAGCTAAGGTCTTAGACTCGTACTATGGCCTACAGTTTAAGGTCTTAACTCTTACTCTGGCCTAATAGCTAAGGTCTTAGACTCGTACTCTGGCCTACTGGTTAAGGTCTTAAGTCTTACTCTGGCCTAATAGCTAAGGTCTTAGACTCGTACTATGGCCTAATGGTTAAGGTCTTAACTCTTACTCTGGCCTAATAGCTAAGGTCTTAACTCTTTCTCTGGCCTAATAGCTAAGGTCTTAGACTCGTACTCTGGCCTAATGGTTAAGGTCTTAACTCTTACTCTGGCCTAATAGCTAAGGTCTTAACTCTTTCTCTGGCCTAATAGCTAAGGTCTTAGACTCGTACTCTGGCCTAATGGTTAAGGTCTTAACTCTTACTCTGGCCTAATAGCTAAGGTCTTAGACTTGTGCTCTGGCCTAATGGTTAAGGTCTTAACTCTTACTCTGGCCTACTGGTTAAGGTCTTAACTCTTACTCTGGCCTAATAGCTAAGGTCTTAGACTCGTACTCTGGCCTAATGGTTAAGGTCTTAACTCTTACTCTGGCCTAATAGCTAAGGTCTTAGAATCGTACTCTGGCCTAATGGTTAAGGTCTTAACTCCTACTCTGGCCTAATAGCTAAGGTCTTAACTCTTACTCTGGCCTAATAGCTAAGGTCTTAGACTCGTACTCTGGCCTAATGGTTAAGGTCTTAACTCTTAGTCTGGCCTAATAGCTAAGGTCTTAACTCTTACTCTGGCCTAATAGCTAAGGTCTTTGACTCGTACTCTGGCCTATTGATTAAGGACTTAACTCTAACTCTGGCCTAATAGCTAAGGTCTTAAACTCGTACTCTGGCCTAATGGTTAAGGTCTTAACTCCTACTCTGGCCTAATAGCTAAGGTCTTAACTCTTACTCTGGCCTAATAGCTAAGGTCTTAGACTCGTACTCTGGCCTAATGGTTAAGGTCTTAACTCTTAGTCTGGCCTAATAGCTAAGGTCTTAACTCTTACTCTGGCCTAATAGCTAAGGTCTTTGACTCGTACTCTGGCCTAATGGTTAAGGTCTTAACTCTTACTCTGGCCTACAGGTTAAGGTCTTAACTCTTACTCTGGCCTACTGGTTAAGGTCTTAACTCTTACTCTGGCCTAATAGCTAAGGTCTTAGACTCGTACTCTGGCCTAATAGCTAAGGTCTTAGACTCGTTCTCTGGCCTACTGGTTAAGGTTGTAACTCTTACTCTGGCCTAATAGCTAAGGTCTTAGACTCATACTCTGGCCTAATGGTTAAGGTCTTAACTCTATCTCTGGCCTAATAGCTAAGGTCTTAGACTCGTACAATGGCCTACAGGTTAAGGTCTTAACTCTTAGTCTGGCCTAATGGTTAAGGTCTTAACTCTTACTCTGGCCTAATAGCTAAGGTCTTAGACTCGTACTCTGGCCAAATAGCTAAGGTCTTAGACTCGTACTCTGGCCTAATAGCTAAGGTCTTAACTCTTACTCTGGCCTAATAGCTAAGGTCTTAGACTTGTACTCTGGCCTACTGGTTAAGGTCTGAACTCTTATTCTGTCCTAATAGCTAATGTCTTAGACTCGTACTCTGGCCTAATAGCTAAGGTCTTAACTCTTATTCTGGCCTAATAGCTAAGGTCTTAGACTCGTACTATGGCCTACAGTTTAAGGTCTTAACTCTTACTCTGGCCTAATAGCTAAGGTCTTAGACTCGTACTATGGCCCAATGGTTAAGGTCTTAACTCTTTCTCTGGCCTAAAAGCTAAGGTCTTAGACTCGTACTCTGCCTAATGGTTAAGGTCTTAACTCTTACTCTGGCCTAATAGCTAAGGTCTTAGACTCGTGCTCTGGCCTAATGGTTAAGGTCTTAACTCTTACTCTGGCCTACTTGTTAAGGTCTTAACTCTTACTCTGGCCTAATAGCTAAGGTCTTAGACTCGTACTCTGGCCTAATGGTTAAGGTCTTAACTCTTACTCTGGCCTAATAGCTAAGGTCTTAGACTCGTGCTCTGGCCTAATGGTTAAGGTCTTAACTCTTACTCTGGCCTAATAGCTAAGGTCTTAACTCTTACTCTGGCCTAATAGCTAAGGTCTTTGACTCGTACTCTGGCCTAATGGTTAAGGTCTTAACTCTTACTCTGGCCTAATAGCTAAGGTCTTAAACTCGTACTCTGGCCTAATAGCTAAGGTCTTAGACTCGTACTCTGGCCTAATGGTTAAGGTCTTAACTCTTACTCTGGCCTACAGGTTAAGGTCTTAACTCTTACTCTGGCCTAATAGCTAAGGTCTTAGACTCATACTCTGGCCTAATGGTTAAGGTCTTAACTCTTACTCTGGCCTAATAGCTAAGGTCTTAGACTCATACTCTGGCCTAATGGTTAAGGTCTTAACTCTTACTCTGGCCTAATAGCTAAGGTCTTAGACTCGTACTATGGCCTACAGGTTAAGGTCTTAACTCTTAGTCTGGCCTAATGGTTAAGGTCTTAACTCTTACTCTGGCCTAATAGCTAAGGTCTTAGACTCGTACTCTGGCCAAATAGCTAAGGTCTTAGACTCTTACTCTGGCCTAATAGCTAAGGTCTTAGACTCGTTCTCTGGCCTACTGGTTAAGGTTGTAACTCTTACTCTGGCCTAATAGCTAAGGTCTTAGACTCGTACTCTGGCCTAATAGCTAAGGTCTTAGACTCGTACTCTGGCCTACTGGTTAAGGTCTTAACTCTTACTCTGGCCTAATAGCTAAGGTCTTAGACTCGTACTCTGGCCTAATGGTTAAGGTCTTAACTCTTAATCTGGCCTAATAGCTAAGGTCTTAGACTCGTACTCTGGCCTAATTGATAAGGTCTTAACTCTTACTCTGGAATAATAGCTAAGGTCTTAGACTCGTACTATCGCCTACAGGTTAAGCTCTTAACTTTTACTCTGGCCTAATAGTTCAGGTCCTAACTATTACTCTCGCCTAATAGCTACGGTCTTAGACTCGTACTCTGGCCTAATGGTTAAGGTCTTAACTCTTATTCTGGCCTAATAGCTAAGGTCTTAACTCTTACTCTGGCCTAATAGCTAAGGTCTTAGACTCGTACTATGGCCTACAGTTTAAGGTCTTAACTCTTACTCTGGCCTAATAGCTAAGGTCTTAGACTCGTACTCTGGCCTACTGGTTAAGGTCTTAAGTCTTACTCTGGCCTAATAGCTAAGGTCTTAGACTCGTACTATGGCCTAATGGTTAAGGTCTTAACTCTTACTCTGGCCTAATAGCTAAGGTCTTAACTCTTTCTCTGGCCTAATAGCTAAGGTCTTAGACTCGTACTCTGGCCTAATGGTTAAGGTCTTAACTCTTACTCTGGCCTAATAGCTAAGGTCTTATCTCTTTCTCAGGCCTAATAGCTAAGGTCTTAGACTCGTACTCTGGCCTAATGGTTAAGGTCTTAACTCTTACTCTGGCCTAATAGCTAAGGTCTTAGACTTGTGCTCTGGCCTAATGGTTAAGGTCTTAACTCTTACTCTGGCCTACTGGTTAAGGTCTTAACTCTTACTCTGGCCTAATAGCTAAGGTCTTAGACTCGTACTCTGCCCTAATGTTTAAGGTCTTAACTCTTACTCTGGCCTAATAGCTAAGGTCTTAGAATCGTACTCTGGCCTAATGGTTAAGGTCTTAACTCTTACTCTGGCCTAATAGCTAAGGTCTTAGACTCGTACTATGGCCTACAGTTTAAGGTCTTAACTCTTACTCTGGCCTAATAGCTAAGGTCTTAGACTCGTACTCTGGCCTACTGGTTAAGGTCTTAAGTCTTACTCTGGCCTAATAGCTAAGGTCTTAGACTCGTACTATGGCCCAATGGTTAAGGTCTTAACTCTTAATCTGGCCTAATAGCTAAGGTCTTAACTCTTTCTCTGGCCTAATAGCTAAGGTCTTAGACTCGTACTCTGGCCTAATGGTTAAGGTCTTAACTCTTACTCTGGCCTAATAGCTAAGGTCTTAGACTCGTGCTCTGGCCTAATGGTTAAGGTCTTAACTCTTACTCTGGCCTACTGGTTAAGGTCTTAACTCTTACTCTGGCCTAATAGCTAAGGTCTTAGACTCGTACTCTGGCCTAATGGTTAAGGTCTTAACTCTTACTCTGGCCTAATAGCTAAGGTCTTAGAATCGTACTCTGGACTAATGGTTAAGGTCTTAACTCTTACTCTGGCCTAATAGCTAAGGTCTTAACTCTTACTCTGGCCTAATGGCTAAGGTCTTAGACTCGTGCTCTGGCCTAATGGTTAAGGTCTTAACTCTTACTCTGGCCTAATAGCTAAGGTCTTAACTCTTACTCTGGCCTAATAGCTAAGGTCTTTGACTCGTACTCTGGCCTAATGGTTAAGGTCTTAACTCTTACTCTGGCCTAATAGCTAAGGTCTTAAACTCGTACTCTGGCCTAATAGCTAAGGTCTTAGACTCGTACTCTGTCCTAATGGTTAAGGTCTTAACTCTTACTCTGGCCTACAGGTTAAGGTCTTAACTCTTACTCTGGCCTAATAGCTAAGGTCTTAGACTCGTACTATGGCCTACAGTTTAAGGTCTTAACTCTTACTCTGGCCTAATAGCTAAGGTCTTAGACTCGTACTCTGGCCTACTGGTTAAGGTCTTAAGTCTTACTCTGGCCTAATAGCTAAGGTCTTAGACTCGTACTATGGCCTAATGGTTAAGGTCTTAACTCTTACTCTGGCCTAATAGCTAAGGTCTTAACTCTTTCTCTGGCCTAATAGCTAAGGTCTTAGACTCGTACTCTGGCCTAATGGTTAAGGTCTTAACTCTTACTCTGGCCTAATAGCTAAGGTCTTAACTCTTTCTCTGGCCTAATAGCTAAGGTCTTAGACTCGTACTCTGGCCTAACGGATAAGGTCTTAACTCTTACTCTGGCCTAATAGCTAAGGTCTTAGACTTGTGCTCTGGCCTAATGGTTAAGGTCTTAACTCTTACTCTGGCCTACTGGTTAAGGTCTTAACTCTTACTCTGGCCTAATAGCTAAGGTCTTAGACTCGTACTCTGGCCTAATGGTTAAGGTCTTAACTCTTACTCTGGCCTAATAGCTAAGGTCTTAGAATCGTACTCTGGCCTAATGGTTAAGGTCTTAACTCCTACTCTGGCCTAATAGCTAAGGTCTTAACTCTTACTCTGGCCTAATAGCTAAGGTCTTAGACTCGTACTCTGGCCTAATGGTTAAGGTCTTAACTCTTAGTCTGGCCTAATAGCTAAGGTCTTAACTCTTACTCTGGCCTAATAGCTAAGGTCTTTGACTCGTACTCTGGCCTAATGATTAAGGTCTTAACTCTTACTCTGGCCTAATAGCTAAGGTCTTAAACTCGTACTCTGGCCTAATAGCTAAGGTCTTAGACTCGTACTCTGGCCTAATGGTTAAGGTCTTAACTCTTACTCTGGCCTACAGGTTAAGGTCTTAACTCTTACTCTGGCCTACTGGTTAAGGTCTTAACTCTTACTCTGGCCTAATAGCTAAGGTCTTAGACTCGTACTCTGGCCTAATGGTTAAGGTCTTAACTCTTACTCTGGCCTAATAGCTAAGGTCTTAGAATCGTACTCTGGACTAATGGTTAAGGTCTTAACTCTTACTCTGGCCTAATAGCTATGGTCTTAACTCTTACTCTGGCCTAATAGCTAAGGTCTTAGACTTGTGCTCTGGCCTAATGGTTAAGGTCTTAACTCTTACTCTGGCCTAATAGCTAAGGTCTTTGACTCGTACTCTGGCCTAATGGTTAAGGTCTTAACTCTTACTCTGGCCTAATAGCTAAGGTCTTAAACTCGTACTCTGGCCTAATAGCTAAGGTCTTAGACTCGTACTCTGGCCTAATGGTTAAGGTCTTAACTCTTACTCTGGCCTACAGGTTAAGGTCTTAACTCTTACTCTGGCCTAATAGCTAAGGTCTTTGACTCGTACTCTGGCCTAATGGTTAAGGTCTTAACTCTTACTCTGGCCTAATAGCTAAGGTCTTAGACTCATACTCTGGCCTAATAGCTAAGGTCTTAGACTAGTACTATGGCCTACAGGTTAAGGTCTTAACTCTTAGTCTGGCCTAATGGTTAAGGTCTTAACTCTTACTCTGGCCTAATAGCTAAGGTCTTAGACTCGTACTCTGGCCAATTAGCTAAGGTCTTAGACTCGTACTCTGGCCTAATAGCTAAGGTCTTAGACTCGTTCTCTGGCCTACTGGTTAAGGTTGTAACTCTTACTCTGGCCTAATAGCTAAGGTCTTAGACTCGTACTCTGGCCTAATAGCTAAGGTCTTAGACTCGTACTCTGGCCTACTGGTTAAGGTCTTAACTCTTACTCTGGCCTAATAGCTAAGGTCTTAGACTCGTACTCTGGCCTAATTGATAAGGTCTTAACTCTTACTCTGGAATAATAGCTAAGGTCTTAGACTCGTACTATCGCCTACAGGTTAAGCTCTTAACTTTTACTCTGGCCTAATAGTTCAGGTCCTAACTATTACTCTCGCCTAATAGCTACGGTCTTAGACTCGTACTCTGGCCTAATGGTTAAGGTCTTAACTCTTATTCTGGCCTAATAGCTAAGGTCTTAACTCTTACTCTGGCCTAATAGCTAAGGTCTTAGACTCGTACTATGGCCTGCAGTTTAAGGTCTTAACTCTTACTCTGGCCTAATAGCTAAGGTCTTAGACTCGTACTCTGGCCTACTGGTTAAGGTCTTAAGTCTTACTCTGGCCTAATAGCTAAGGTCTTAGACTCGTACTATGGCCTAATGGTTAAGGTCTTAACTCTTACTCTGGCCTAATAGCTAAGGTCTTAACTCTTTCTCTGGCCTAATAGCTAAGGTCTTAGACTCGTACTCTGGCCTAATGGTTAAGGTCTTAACTCTTACTCTGGCCTAATAGCTAAGGTCTTATCTCTTTCTCTGGCCTAATAGCTAAGGTCTTAGACTCGTACTCTGGCCTAATGGTTAAGGTCTTAACTCTTACTCTGGCCTAATAGCTAAGGTCTTAGACTCGTGCTCTGGCCTAATGGTTAAGGTCTTAACTCTTACTCTGGCCTACTGGTTAAGGTCTTAACTCTTACTCTGGCCTAATAGCTAAGGTCTTAGACTCGTACTCTGGCCTAATGGTTAAGGTCTTAACTCTTACTCTGGCCTAATAGCTAAGGTCTTAGAATCGTACTCTGGCCTAATGGTTAAGGTCTTAACTCTTACTCTGGCCTAATAGCTAAGGTCTTAACTCTTACTCTGGCCTAATAGCTAAGGTCTTAGACTCGTACTATGGCCTACAGTTTAAGGTCTTAACTCTTACTCTGGCCTAATAGCTAAGGTCTTATACTCGTACTCTGGCCTACTGGTTAAGGTCTTAAGTCTTACTCTGGCCTAATAGCTAAGGTCTTAGACTCGTACTATGGCCCAATGGTTAAGGTCTTAACTCTTACTCTGGCCTAATAGCTAAGGTCTTAGACTCTTACTCTGGCCTAATAGCTAAAGTCTTAGACTCGTTCTCTGGCCTACTGGTTAAGGTTGTAACTCTTACTCTGGCCTAATAGCTAAGGTCTTAGACTCGTACTCAGGCCTAATAGCTAAGGTCTTAGACTCGTACTCTGGCCTACTGGTTAAGGTCTTAACTCTTACTCTGGCCTAATAGCTAAGGTCTTAGACTCGTACTCTGGCCTAATGGTTAAGGTCTTAACTCTTAATCTGGCCTAATAGCTAAGGTCTTAGACTCGTACTCTGGCCTAATTGATAAGGTCTTAACTCTTACTCTGGAATAATAGCTAAGGTCTTAGACTCGTACTATCGCCTACAGGTTAAGCTCTTAACTTTTACTCTGGCCTAATAGTTCAGGTCCTAACTATTACTCTCGCCTAATAGCTACGGTCTTAGACTCGTACTCTGGCCTACTGGTTAAGGTCTTAAGTCTTACTCTGGCCTAATAGCTAAGGTCTTAGACTCGTACTATGGCCTAATGGTTAAGGTCTTAACTCTTACTCTGGCCTAATAGCTAAGGTCTTAACTCTTTCTCTGGCCTAATAGCTAAGGTCTTAGACTCGTACTCTGGCCTAATGGTTAAGGTCTTAACTCTTACTCTGGCCTAATAGCTAAGGTCTTAACTCTTTCTCTGGCCTAATAGCTAAGGTCTTAGACTCGTACTCTGGCCTAATGGTTAAGGTCTTAACTCTTACTCTGGCCTAATAGCTAAGGTCTTAGACTTGTGCTCTGGCCTAATGGTTAAGGTCTTAACTCTTACTCTGGCCTACTGGTTAAGGTCTTAACTCTTACTCTGGCCTAATAGCTAAGGTCTTAGACTCGTACTCTGGCCTAATGGTTAAGGTCTTAACTCTTACTCTGGCCTAATAGCTAAGGTCTTAGAATCGTACTCTGGCCTAATGGTTAAGGTCTTAACTCCTACTCTGGCCTAATAGCTAAGGTCTTAACTCTTACTCTGGCCTAATAGCTAAGGTCTTAGACTCGTACTCTGGCCTAATGGTTAAGGTCTTAACTCTTAGTCTGGCCTAATAGCTAAGGTCTTAACTCTTACTCTGGCCTAATAGCTAAGGTCTTTGACTCGTACTCTGGCCTAATGATTAAGGACTTAACTCTAACTCTGGCCTAATAGCTAAGGTCTTAAACTCGTACTCTGGCCTAATAGCTAAGGTCTTAGACTCGTACTCTGGCCTAATGGTTAAGGTCTTAACTCTTACTCTGGCCTACAGGTTAAGGTCTTAACTCTTACTCTGGCCTACTGGTTAAGGTCTTAACTCTTACTCTGGCCTAATAGCTAAGGTCTTAGACTCGTACTCTGGCCTAATAGCTAAGGTCTTAGACTCGTTCTCTGGCCTACTGGTTAAGGTTGTAACTCTTACTCTGGCCTAATAGCTAAGGTCTTAGACTCATACTCTGGCCTAATGGTTAAGGTCTTAACTCTATCTCTGGCCTAATAGCTAAGGTCTTAGACTCGTACAATGGCCTACAGGTTAAGGTCTTAACTCTTAGTCTGGCCTAATGGTTAAGGTCTTAACTCTTACTCTGGCCTAATAGCTAAGGTCTTAGACTCGTACTCTGGCCAAATAGCTAAGGTCTTAGACTCGTACTCTGGCCTAATAGCTAAGGTCTTAACTCTTACTCTGGCCTAATAGCTAAGGTCTTAGACTTGTACTCTGGCCTACTGGTTAAGGTCTTAACTCTTATTCTGTCCTAATAGCTAATGTCTTAGACTCGTACTCTGGCCTAATAGCTAAGGTCTTAACTCTTATTCTGGCCTAATAGCTAAGGTCTTAGACTCGTACTATGGCCTACAGTTTAAGGTCTTAACTCTTACTCTGGCCTAATAGCTAAGGTCTTAGACTCGTACTATGGCCCAATGGTTAAGGTCTTAACTCTTTCTCTGGCCTAAAAGCTAAGGTCTTAGACTCGTACTCTGCCTAATGGTTAAGGTCTTAACTCTTACTCTGGCCTAATAGCTAAGGTCTTAGACTCGTGCTCTGGCCTAATGGTTAAGGTCTTAACTCTTACTCTGGCCTACTGGTTAAGGTCTTAACTCTTACTCTGGCCTAATAGCTAAGGTCTTAGACTCGTACTCTGGCCTAATGGTTAAGGTCTTAACTCTTACTCTGGCCTAATAGCTAAGGTCTTAGACTCGTGCTCTGGCCTAATGGTTAAGGTCTTAACTCTTACTCTGGCCTAATAGCTAAGGTCTTAACTCTTACTCTGGCCTAATAGCTAAGGTCTTTGACTCGTACTCTGGCCTAATGGTTAAGGTCTTAACTCTTACTCTGGCCTAATAGCTAAGGTCTTAAACTCGTACTCTGGCCTAATAGCTAAGGTCTTAGACTCGTACTCTGGCCTAATGGTTAAGGTCTTAACTCTTACTCTGGCCTACAGGTTAAGGTCTTAACTCTTACTCTGGCCTAATAGCTAAGGTCTTAGACTCGTACTCTGGCCTAATGGTTAAGGTCTTAACTCTTACTCTGGCCTAATAGCTAAGGTCTTAGACTCATACTCTGGCCTAATGGTTAAGGTCTTAACTCTTACTCTGGCCTAATAGCTAAGGTCTTAGACTCGTACTATGGCCTACAGGTTAAGGTCTTAACTCTTAGTCTGGCCTAATGGTTAAGGTCTTAACTCTTACTCTGGCCTAATAGCTAAGGTCTTAGACTCGTACTCTGGCCAAATAGCTAAGGTCTTAGACTCTTACTCTGGCCTAATAGCTAAGGTCTTAGACTTGTACTCTGGCCTACTGGTTAAGGTCTTAACTCTTATTCTGTCCTAATAGCTAATGTCTTAGACTCGTACTCTGGCCTAATAGCTAAGGTCTTAACTCTTATTCTGGCCTAATAGCTAAGGTCTTAGACTCGTACTATGGCCTACAGTTTAAGGTCTTAACTCTTACTCTGGCCTAATAGCTAAGGTCTTAGACTCGTACTATGGCCCAATGGTTAAGGTCTTAACTCTTTCTCTGGCCTAATAGCTAAGGTCTTAGACTCGTACTCTGCCTAATGGTTAAGGTCTTAACTCTTACTCTGGCCTAATAGCTAAGGTCTTAGACTCGTGCTCTGGCCTAATGGTTAAGGTCTTAACTCTTACTCTGGCCTACTGGTTAAGGTCTTAACTCTTACTCTGGCCTAATAGCTAAGGTCTTAGACTCGTACTCTGGCCTAATGGTTAAGGTCTTAACTCTTACTCTGGCCTAATAGCTAAGGTCTTAGACTCGTGCTCTGGCCTAATGGTTAAGGTCTTAACTCTTACTCTGGCCTAATAGCTAAGGTCTTAACTCTTACTCTGGCCTAATAGCTAAGGTCTTTGACTCGTACTCTGGCCTAATGGTTAAGGTCTTAACTCTTACTCTGGCCTAATAGCTAAGGTCTTAAACTCGTACTCTGGCCTAATAGCTAAGGTCTTAGACTCGTACTCTGGCCTAATGGTTAAGGTCTTAACTCTTACTCTGGCCTACAGGTTAAGGTCTTAACTCTTACTCTGGCCTAATAGCTAAGGTCTTAGACTCGTACTCTGGCCTAATGGTTAAGGTCTTAACTCTTACTCTGGCCTAATAGCTAAGGTCTTAGACTCATACTCTGGCCTAATGGTTAAGGTCTTAACTCTTACTCTGGCCTAATAGCTAAGGTCTTAGACTCGTACTATGGCCTACAGGTTAAGGTCTTAACTCTTAGTCTGGCCTAATGGTTAAGGTCTTAACTCTTACTCTGGCCTAATAGCTAAGGTCTTAGACTCGTACTCTGGCCAAATAGCTAAGGTCTTAGACTCTTACTCTGGCCTAATAGCTAAGGTCTTAGACTCGTTCTCTGGCCTACTGGTTAAGGTTGTAACTCTTACTCTGGCCTAATAGCTAAGGTCTTAGACTCGTACTCTGGCCTAATAGATAAGGTCTTAGACTCGTACTCTGGCCTACTGGTTAAGGTCTTAACTCTTACTCTGGCCTAATAGCTAAGGTCTTAGACTCGTACTCTGGCCTAATGGTTAAGGTCTTAACTCTTAATCTGGCCTAATAGCTAAGGTCTTAGACTCGTACTCTGGCCTAATTGATAAGGTCTTAACTCTTACTCTGGAATAATAGCTAAGGTCTTAGACTCGTACTATCGCCTACAGGTTAAGCTCTTAACTTTTACTCTGGCCTAATAGTTCAGGTCCTAACTATTACTCTCGCCTAATAGCTACGGTCTTAGACTCGTACTCTGGCCTAATGGTTAAGGTCTTAACTCTTATTCTGGCCTAATAGCTAAGGTCTTAACTCTTACTCTGGCCTAATAGCTAAGGTCTTAGACTCGTACTATGGCCTACAGTTTAAGGTCTTAACTCTTACTCTGGCCTAATAGCTAAGGTCTTAGACTCGTACTCTGGCCTACTGGTTAAGGTCTTAAGTCTTACTCTGGCCTAATAGCTAAGGTCTTAGACTCGTACTATGGCCTAATGGTTAAGGTCTTAACTCTTACTCTGGCCTAATAGCTAAGGTCTTAACTCTTTCTCTGGCCTAATAGCTAAGGTCTTAGACTCGTACTCTGGCCTAATGGTTAAGGTCTTAACTCTTACTCTGGCCTAATAGCTAAGGTCTTATCTCTTTCTCTGGCCTAATAGCTAAGGTCTTAGACTCGTACTCTGGCCTAATGGTTAAGGTCTTAACTCTTACTCTGGCCTAATAGCTAAGGTCTTAGACTTGTGCTCTGGCCTAATGGTTAAGGTCTTAACTCTTACTCTGGCCTACTGGTTAAGGTCTTAACTCTTACTCTGGCCTAATAGCTAAGGTCTTAGACTCGTACTCTGGCCTAATGTTTAAGGTCTTAACTCTTACTCTGGCCTAATAGCTAAGGTCTTAGAATCGTACTCTGGCCTAATGGTTAAGGTCTTAACTCTTACTCTGGCCTAATAGCTAAGGTCTTAACTCTTACTCTGGCCTAATAGCTAAGGTCTTAGACTCGTACTATGGCCTACAGTTTAAGGTCTTAACTCTTACTCTGGCCTAATAGCTAAGGTCTTAGACTCGTACTCTGGCCTACTGGTTAAGGTCTTAAGTCTTACTCTGGCCTAATAGCTAAGGTCTTAGACTCGTACTATGGCCCAATGGTTAAGGTCTTAACTCTTAATCTGGCCTAATAGCTAAGGTCTTAACTCTTTCTCTGGCCTAATAGCTAAGGTCTTAGACTCGTACTCTGGCCTAATGGTTAAGGTCTTAACTCTTACTCTGGCCTAATAGCTAAGGTCTTAGACTCGTGCTCTGGCCTAATGGTTAAGGTCTTAACTCTTACTCTTGCCTACTGGTTAAGGTCTTAACTCTTACTCTGGCCTAATAGCTAAGGTCTTAGACTCGTACTCTGGCCTAATGGTTAAGGTCTTAACTCTTACTCTGGCCTAATAGCTAAGGTCTTAGAATCGTACTCTGGACTAATGGTTAAGGTCTTAACTCTTACTCTGGCCTAATAGCTAAGGTCTTAACTCTTACTCTGGCCTAATGGCTAAGGTCTTAGACTCGTGCTCTGGCCTAATGGTTAAGGTCTTAACTCTTACTCTGGCCTAATAGCTAAGGTCTTAACTCTTACTCTGGCCTAATAGCTAAGGTCTTTGACTCGTACTCTGGCCTAATGGTTAAGGTCTTAACTCTTACTCTGGCCTAATAGCTAAGGTCTTAAACTCGTACTCTGGCCTAATAGCTAAGGTCTTAGACTCGTACTCTGGCCTAATGGTTAAGGTCTTAACTCTTACTCTGGCCTATAGGTTAAGGTCTTAACTCTTACTCTGGCCTAATAGCTAAGGTCTTAGACTCGTACTCTGGCCTAATGGTTAAGGTCTTAACTCTTACTCTGGCCTAATAGCTAAGGTCTTAGACTCGTACTATGGCCTACAGTTTAAGGTCTTAACTCTTACTCTGGCCTAATAGCTAAGGTCTTAGACTCGTACTCTGGCCTACTGGTTAAGGTCTTAAGTCTTACTCTGGCCTAATAGCTAAGGTCTTAGACTCGTACTATGGCCTAATGGTTAAGGTCTTAACTCTTACTCTGGCCTAATAGCTAAGGTCTTAACTCTTTCTCTGGCCTAATAGCTAAGGTCTTAGACTCGTACTCTGGCCTAATGGTTAAGGTCTTAACTCTTACTCTGGCCTAATAGCTAAGGTCTTAACTCTTTCTCTGGCCTAATAGCTAAGGTCTTAGACTCGTACTCTGGCCTAATGGTTAAGGTCTTAACTCTTACTCTGGCCTAATAGCTAAGGTCTTAGACTTGTGCTCTGGCCTAATGGTTAAGGTCTTAACTCTTACTCTGGCCTACTGGTTAAGGTCTTAACTCTTACTCTGGCCTAATAGCTAAGGTCTTAGACTCGTACTCTGGCCTAATGGTTAAGGTCTTAACTCTTACTCTGGCCTAATAGCTAAGGTCTTAGAATCGTACTCTGGCCTAATGGTTAAGGTCTTAACTCCTACTCTGGCCTAATAGCTAAGGTCTTAACTCTTACTCTGGCCTAATAGCTAAGGTCTTAGACTCGTACTCTGGCCTAATGGTTAAGGTCTTAACTCTTAGTCTGGCCTAATAGCTAAGGTCTTAACTCTTACTCTGGCCTAATAGCTAAGGTCTTTGACTCGTACTCTGGCCTAATGATTAAGGACTTAACTCTTACTCTGGCCTAATAGCTAAGGTCTTAAACTCGTACTCTGGCCTAATAGCTAAGGTCTTAGACTCGTACTCTGGCCTAATGGTTAAGGTCTTAACTCTTACTCTGGCCTACAGGTTAAGGTCTTAACTCTTACTCTGGCCTACTGGTTAAGGTCTTAACTCTTACTCTGGCCTAATAGCTAAGGTCTTAGACTCGTACTCTGGCCTAATGGTTAAGGTCTTAACTCTTACTCTGGCCTAATAGCTAAGGTCTTAGAATCGTACTCTGGACTAATGGTTAAGGTCTTAACTCTTACTCTGGCCTAATAGCTATGGTCTTAACTCTTACTCTGGCCTAATAGCTAAGGTCTTAGACTTGTGCTCTGGCCTAATGGTTAAGGTCTTAACTCTTACTCTGGCCTAATAGCTAAGGTCTTTGACTCGTACTCTGGCCTAATGGTTAAGGTCTTAACTCTTACTCTGGCCTAATAGCTAAGGTCTTAAACTCGTACTCTGGCCTAATAACTAAGGTCTTAGACTCGTACTCTGGCCTAATGGTTAAGGTCTTAACTCTTACTCTGGCCTACAGGTTAAGGTCTTAACTCTTACTCTGGCCTAATAGCTAAGGTCTTAGACTCGTACTCTGGCCTAATGGTTAAGGTCTTAACTCTTACTCTGGCCTATAAGCTAAGGTCTTAGACTCATACTCTGGCCTAATGGTTAAGGTCTTAACTCTTACTCTGGCCTAATAGCTAAGGTCTTAGACTAGTACTATGGCCTACAGGTTAAGGTCTTAACTCTTAGTCTGGCCTAATGGTTAAGGTCTTAACTCTTACTCTGGCCTAATAGCTAAGGTCTTAGACTCGTACTCTGGCCAAATAGCTAAGGTCTTAGACTCGTACTCTGGCCTAATAGCTAAGGTCTTAGACTCGTTCTCTGGCCTACTGGTTAAGGTTGTAACTCTTACTCTGGCCTAATAGCTAAGGTCTTAGACTCGTACTCTGGCCTAATAGCTAAGGTCTTAGACTCGTACTCTGGCCTACTGGTTAAGGTCTTAACTCTTACTCTGGCCTAATAGCTAAGGTCTTAGACTCGTACTCTGGCCTAATGGTTAAGGTCTTAACTCTTACTCTGGCCTAATAGCTAAGGTCTTAGACTCGTACTCTGGCCTAATTGATAAGGTCTTAACTCTTACTCTGGAATAATAGCTAAGGTCTTAGACTCGTACTATCGCCTACAGGTTAAGCTCTTAACTTTTACTCTGGCCTAATAGTTCAGGTCCTAACTATTACTCTCGCCTAATAGCTACGGTCTTAGACTCGTACTCTGGCCTAATGGTTAAGGTCTTAACTCTTATTCTGGCCTAATAGCTAAGGTCTTAACTCTTACTCTGGCCTAATAGCTAAGGTCTTAGACTCGTACTATGGCCTGCAGTTTAAGGTCTTAACTCTTACTCTGGCCTAATAGCTAAGGTCTTAGACTCGTACTCTGGCCTACTGGTTAAGGTCTTAAGTCTTACTCTGGCCTAATAGCTAAGGTCTTAGACTCGTACTATGGCCTAATGGTTAAGGTCTTAACTCTTACTCTGGCCTAATAGCTAAGGTCTTAACTCTTTCTCTGGCCTAATAGCTAAGGTCTTAGACTCGTACTCTGGCCTAATGGTTAAGGTCTTAACTCTTACTCTGGCCTAATAGCTAAGGTCTTATCACTTTCTCTGGCCTAATAGCTAAGGTCTTAGACTCGTACTCTGGCCTAATGGTTAAGGTCTTAACTCTTACTCTGGCCTAATAGCTAAGGTCTTAGACTCGTGCTCTGGCCTAATGGTTAAGGTCTTAACTCTTACTCTGGCCTACTGGTTAAGGTCTTAACTCTTACTCTGGCCTAATAGCTAAGGTCTTAGACTCGTACTCTGGCCTAATGGTTAAGGTCTTAACTCTTACTCTGGCCTAATAGCTAAGGTCTTAGAATCGTACTCTGGCCTAATGGTTAAGGTCTTAACTCTTACTCTGGCCTAATAGCTAAGGTCTTAACTCTTACTCTGGCCTAATAGCTAAGGTCTTAGACTCGTACTATGGCCTACAGTTTAAGGTCTTAACTCTTACTCTGGCCTAATAGCTAAGGTCTTATACTCGTACTCTGGCCTACTGGTTAAGGTCTTAAGTCTTACTCTGGCCTAATAGCTAAGGTCTTAGACTCGTACTATGGCCCAATGGTTAAGGTCTTAACTCTTACTCTGGCCTAATAGCTAAGGTCTTAGACTCTTACTCTGGCCTAATAGCTAAGGTCTTAGACTCGTTCTCTGGCCTACTGGTTAAGGTTGTAACTCTTACTCTGGCCTAATAGCTAAGGTCTTAGACTCGTACTCTGGCCTAATAGCTAAGGTCTTAGACTCGTACTCTGGCCTACTGGTTAAGGTCTTAACTCTTACTCTGGCCTAATAGCTAAGGTCTTAGACTCGTACTCTGGCCTAATGGTTAAGGTCTTAACTCTTAATCTGGCCTAATAGCTAAGGTCTTAGACTCGTACTCTGGCCTAATTGATAAGGTCTTAACTCTTACTCTGGAATAATAGCTAAGGTCTTAGACTCGTACTATCGCCTACAGGTTAAGCTCTTAACTTTTACTCTGGCCTAATAGTTCAGGTCCTAACTATTACTCTCGCCTAATAGCTACGGTCTTAGACTCGTACTCTGGCCTAATGGTTAAGGTCTTAACTCTTATTCTGGCCTAATAGCTAAGGTCTTAACTCTTACTCTGGCCTAATAGCTAAGGTCTTAGACTCGTACTATGGCCTACAGTTTAAGGTCTTAACTCTTACTCTGGCCTAATAGCTAAGGTCTTAGACTCGTACTCTGGCCTACTGGTTAAGGTCTTAAGTCTTACTCTGGCCTAATAGCTAAGGTCTTAGACTCGTACTATGGCCTAATGGTTAAGGTCTTAACTCTTACTCTGGCCTAATAGCTAAGGTCTTAACTCTTTCTCTGGCCTAATAGCTAAGGTCTTAGACTCGTACTCTGGCCTAATGGTTAAGGTCTTAACTCTTACTCTGGCCTAATAGCTAAGGTCTTATCTCTTTCTCTGGCCTAATAGCTAAGGTCTTAGACTCGTACTCTGGCCTAATGGTTAAGGTCTTAACTCTTACTCTGGCCTAATAGCTAAGGTCTTAGACTTGTGCTCTGGCCTAATGGTTAAGGTCTTAACTCTTACTCTGGCCTACTGGTTAAGGTCTTAACTCTTACTCTGGCCTAATAGCTAAGGTCTTAGACTCGTACTCTGGCCTAATGTTTAAGGTCTTAACTCTTACTCTGGCCTAATAGCTAAGGTCTTAGAATCGTACTCTGGCCTAATGGTTAAGGTCTTAACTCTTACTCTGGCCTAATAGCTAAGGTCTTAACTCTTACTCTGGCCTAATAGCTAAGGTCTTAGACTCGTACTATGGCCTACAGTTTAAGGTCTTAACTCTTACTCTGGCCTAATAGCTAAGGTCTTAGACTCGTACTCTGGCCTACTGGTTAAGGTCTTAAGTCTTACTCTGGCCTAATAGCTAAGGTGTTAGACTCGTACTATGGCCCAATGGTTAAGGTCTTAACTCTTACTCTGGCCTAATAGCTAAGGTCTTAACTCTTTCTCTGGCCTAATAGCTAAGGTCTTAGACTCGTACTCTGGCCTAATGGTTAAGGTCTTAACTCTTACTCTGGCCTAATAGCTAAGGTCTTAGACTCGTGCTCTGGCCTAATGGTTAAGGTCTTAACTCTTACTCTGGCCTACTGGTTAAGGTCTTAACTCTTACTCTGGCCTAATAGCTAAGGTCTTAGACTCGTACTCTGGCCTAATGGTTAAGGTCTTAACTCTTACTCTGGCCTAATAGCTAAGGTCTTAGAATCATACTCTGGGCTAATGGTTAAGGTCTTAACTCTTACTCTGGCCTAATAGCTAAGGTCTTAACTCTTACTCTGGCCTAATGGCTAAGGTCTTAGACTCGTGCTCTGGCCTAATGGTTAAGGTCTTAACTCTTACTCTGGCCTAATAGCTAAGGTCTTAACTCTTACTCTGGCCTAATAGCTAAGGTCTTTGACTCGTACTCTGGCCTAATGGTTAAGGTCTTAACTCTTACTCTGGCCTAATAGCTAAGGTCTTAAACTCGTACTCTGGCCTAATAGCTAAGGTCTTAGACTCGTACTCTGGCCTAATGGTTAAGGTCTTAACTCTTACTCTGGCCTACAGGTTAAGGTCTTAACTCTTACTCTGGCCTAATAGCTAAGGTCTTAGACTCGTACTCTGGCCTAATGGTTAAGGTCTTAACTCTTACTCTGGCCTAATAGCTAAGGTCTTAGACTCGTACTATGGCCTACAGTTTAAGGTCTTAACTCTTACTCTGGCCTAATAGCTAAGGTCTTAGACTCGTACTCTGGCCTACTGGTTAAGGTCTTAAGTCTTACTCTGGCCTAATAGCTAAGGTCTTAGACTCGTACTATGGCCTAATGGTTAAGGTCTTAACTCTTACTCTGGCCTAATAGCTAAGGTCTTAACTCTTTCTCTGGCCTAATAGCTAAGGTCTTAGACTCGTACTCTGGCCTAATGGTTAAGGTCTTAACTCTTACTCTGGCCTAATAGCTAAGGTCTTAACTCTTTCTCTGGCCTAATAGCTAAGGTCTTAGACTCGTACTCTGGCCTAATGGTTAAGGTCTTAACTCTTACTCTGGCCTAATAGCTAAGGTCTTAGACTTGTGCTCTGGCCTAATGGTTAAGGTCTTAACTCTTACTCTGGCCTACTGGTTAAGGTCTTAACTCTTACTCTGGCCTAATAGCTAAGGTCTTAGACTCGTACTCTGGCCTAATGGTTAAGGTCTTAACTCTTACTCTGGCCTAATAGCTAAGGTCTTAGAATCGTACTCTGGCCTAATGGTTAAGGTCTTAACTCCTACTCTGGCCTAATAGCTAAGGTCTTAACTCTTACTCTGGCCTAATAGCTAAGGTCTTAGACTCGTACTCTGGCCTAATGGTTAAGGTCTTAACTCTTAGTCTGGCCTAATAGCTAAGGTCTTAACTCTTACTCTGGCCTAATAGCTAAGGTCTTTGACTCGTACTCTGGCCTAATGATTAAGGACTTAACTCTTACTCTGGCCTAATAGCTAAGGTCTTAAACTCGTACTCTGGCCTAATAGCTAAGGTCTTAGACTCGTACTCTGGCCTAATGGTTAAGGTCTTAACTCTTACTCTGGCCTACAGGTTAAGGTCTTAACTCTTACTCTGGCCTACTGGTTAAGGTCTTAACTCTTACTCTGGCCTAATAGCTAAGGTCTTAGACTTGTACTCTGGCCTAATGGTTAAGGTCTTAACTCTTACTCTGGCCTAATAGCTAAGGTCTTAGAATCGTACTCTGGACTAATGGTTAAGGTCTTAACTCTTACTCTGGCCTAATAGCTATGGTCTTAACTCTTACTCTGGCCTAATAGCTAAGGTCTTAGACTTGTGCTCTGGCCTAATGGTTAAGGTCTTAACTCTTACTCTGGCCTAATAGCTAAGGTCTTAACTCTTACTCTGGCCTAATAGCTAAGGTCTTTGACTCGTACTCTGGCCTAATGGTTAAGGTCTTAACTCTTACTCTGGCCTAATAGCTAAGGTCTTAAACTCGTACTCTGGCCTAATAGCTAAGGTCTTAGACTCGTACTCTGGCCTAATGGTTAAGGTCTTAACTCTTACTCTGGCCTACAGGTTAAGGTCTTAACTCTTACTCTGGCCTAATAGCTAAGGTCTTAGACTCGTACTCTGGCCTAATGGTTAAGGTCTTAACTCTTACTCTGGCCTATAAGCTAAGGTCTTAGACTCATACTCTGGCCTAATGGTTAAGGTCTTAACTCTTACTCTGGCCTAATAGCTAAGGTCTTAGACTAGTACTATGGCCTACAGGTTAAGGTCTTAACTCTTAGTCTGGCCTAATGGTTGAGGTCTTAACTCTTACTCTGGCCTAATAGCTAAGGTCTTAGACTCGTACTCTGGCCAAATAGCTAAGGTCTTAGACTCGTACTCTGGCCTAATAGCTAAGGTCTTAGACTCGTTCTCTGGCCTACTGGTTAAGGTTGTAACTCTTACTCTGGCCTAATAGCTAAGGTCTTAGACTCGTACTCTGGCCTACTGGTTAAGGTCTTAACTCTTACTCTGGCCTAATAGCTAAGGTCTTAGACTCGTACTCTGGCCTAATGGTTAAGGTCTTAACTCTTACTCTGGCCTAATAGCTAAGGTCTTAGACTCGTACTCTGGCCTAATTGATAAGGTCTTAACTCTTACTCTGGAATAATAGCTAAGGTCTTAGACTCGTACTATCGCCTACAGGTTAAGCTCTTAACTTTTACTCTGGCCTAATAGTTCAGGTCCTAACTATTACTCTCGCCTAATAGCTACGGTCTTAGACTCGTACTCTGGCCTAATGGTTAAGGTCTTAACTCTTATTCTGGCCTAATAGCTAAGGTCTTAACTCTTACTCTGGCCTAATAGCTAAGGTCTTAGACTCGTACTATGGCCTGCAGTTTAAGGTCTTAACTCTTACTCTGGCCTAATAGCTAAGGTCTTAGACTCGTACTCTGGCCTACTGGTTAAGGTCTTAAGTCTTACTCTGGCCTAATAGCTAAGGTCTTAGACTCGTACTATGGCCTAATGGTTAAGGTCTTAACTCTTACTCTGGCCTAATAGCTAAGGTCTTAACTCTTTCTCTGGCCTAATAGCTAAGGACTTAGACTCGTACTCTGGCCTAATGGTTAAGGTCTTAACTCTTACTCTGGCCTAATAGCTAAGGTCTTATCACTTTCTCTGGCCTAATAGCTAAGGTCTTAGACTCGTACTCTGGCCTAATGGTTAAGGTCTTAACTCTTACTCTGGCCTAATAGCTAAGGTCTTAGACTCGTGCTCTGGCCTAATGGTTAAGGTCTTAACTCTTACTCTGGCCTACTGGTTAAGGTCTTAACTCTTACTCTGGCCTAATAGCTAAGGTCTTAGACTCGTACTCTGGCCTAATGGTTAAGGTCTTAACTCTTACTCTGGCCTAATAGCTAAGGTCTTAGAATCGTACTCTGGCCTAATGGTTAAGGTCTTAACTCTTACTCTGGCCTAATAGCTAAGGTCTTAACTCTTACTCTGGCCTAATAGCTAAGGTCTTAGACTCGTACTATGGCCTACAGTTTAAGGTCTTAACTCTTACTCTGGCCTAATAGCTAAGGTCTTATACTCGTACTCTGGCCTACTGGTTAAGGTCTTAAGTCTTACTCTGGCCTAATAGCTAAGGTCTTAGACTCGTACTATGGCCCAATGGTTAAGGTCTTAACTCTTACTCTGGCCTAATAGCTAAGGTCTTAGACTCTTACTCTGGCCTAATAGCTAAGGTCTTAGACTCGTTCTCTGGCCTACTGGTTAAGGTTGTAACTCTTACTCTGGCCTAATAGCTAAGGTCTTAGACTCGTACTCTGGCCTAATAGCTAAGGTCTTAGACTCGTACTCTGGCCTACTGGTTAAGGTCTTAACTCTTACTCTGGCCTAATAGCTAAGGTCTTAGACTCGTACTCTGGCCTAATGGTTAAGGTCTTAACTCTTAATCTGGCCTAATAGCTAAGGTCTTAGACTCGTACTCTGGCCTAATTGATAAGGTCTTAACTCTTACTCTGGAATAATAGCTAAGGTCTTAGACTCGTACTATCGCCTACAGGTTAAGCTCTTAACTTTTACTCTGGCCTAATAGTTCAGGTCCTAACTATTACTCTCGCCTAATAGCTACGGTCTTAGACTCGTACTCTGGCCTAATGGTTAAGGTCTTAACTCTTATTCTGGCCTAATAGCTAAGGTCTTAACTCTTACTCTGGCCTAATAGCTAAGGTCTTAGACTCGTACTATGGCCTACAGTTTAAGGTCTTAACTCTTACTCTGGCCTAATAGCTAAGGTCTTAGACTCGTACTCTGGCCTACTGGTTAAGGTCTTAAGTCTTACTCTGGCCTAATAGCTAAGGTCTTAGACTCGTACTATGGCCTAATGGTTAAGGTCTTAACTCTTACTCTGGCCTAATAGCTAAGGTCTTAACTCTTTCTCTGGCCTAATAGCTAAGGTCTTAGACTCGTACTCTGGCCTAATGGTTAAGGTCTTAACTCTTACTCTGGCCTAATAGCTAAGGTCTTATCTCTTTCTCTGGCCTAATAGCTAAGGTCTTAGACTCGTACTCTGGCCTAATGGTTAAGGTCTTAACTCTTACTCTGGCCTAATAGCTAAGGTCTTAGACTTGTGCTCTGGCCTAATGGTTAAGGTCTTAACTCTTACTCTGGCCTACTGGTTAAGGTCTTAACTCTTACTCTGGCCTAATAGCTAAGGTCTTAGACTCGTACTCTGGCCTAATGTTTAAGGTCTTAACTCTTACTCTGGCCTAATAGCTAAGGTCTTAGAATCGTACTCTGGCCTAATGGTTAAGGTCTTAACTCTTACTCTGGCCTAATAGCTAAGGTCTTAACTCTTACTCTGGCCTAATAGCTAAGGTCTTAGACTCGTACTATGGCCTACAGTTTAAGGTCTTAACTCTTACTCTGGCCTAATAGCTAAGGTCTTAGACTCGTACTCTGGCCTACTGGTTAAGGTCTTAAGTCTTACTCTGGCCTAATAGCTAAGGTGTTAGACTCGTACTATGGCCCAATGGTTAAGGTCTTAACTCTTACTCTGGCCTAATAGCTAAGGTCTTAACTCTTTCTCTGGCCTAATAGCTAAGGTCTTAGACTCGTACTCTGGCCTAATGGTTAAGGTCTTAACTCTTACTCTGGCCTAATAGCTAAGGTCTTAGACTCGTGCTCTGGCCTAATGGTTAAGGTCTTAACTCTTACTCTGGCCTACTGGTTAAGGTCTTAACTCTTACTCTGGCCTAATAGCTAAGGTCTTAGACTCGTACTCTGGCCTAATGGTTAAGGTCTTAACTCTTACTCTGGCCTAATAGCTAAGGTCTTAGAATCATACTCTGGGCTAATGGTTAAGGTCTTAACTCTTACTCTGGCCTAATAGCTAAGGTCTTAACTCTTACTCTGGCCTAATGGCTAAGGTCTTAGACTCGTGCTCTGGCCTAATGGTTAAGGTCTTAACTCTTACTCTGGCCTAATAGCTAAGGTCTTAACTCTTACTCTGGCCTAATAGCTAAGGTCTTTGACTCGTACTCTGGCCTAATGGTTAAGGTCTTAACTCTTACTCTGGCCTAATAGCTAAGGTCTTAAACTCGTACTCTGGCCTAATAGCTAAGGTCTTAGACTCGTACTCTGGCCTAATGGTTAAGGTCTTAACTCTTACTCTGGCCTACAGGTTAAGGTCTTAACTCTTACTCTGGCCTAATAGCTAAGGTCTTAGACTCGTACTCTGGCCTAATGGTTAAGGTCTTAACTCTTACTCTGGCCTAATAGCTAAGGTCTTAGACTCGTACTATGGCCTACAGTTTAAGGTCTTAACTCTTACTCTGGCCTAATAGCTAAGGTCTTAGACTCGTACTCTGGCCTACTGGTTAAGGTCTTAAGTCTTACTCTGGCCTAATAGCTAAGGTCTTAGACTCGTACTATGGCCTAATGGTTAAGGTCTTAACTCTTACTCTGGCCTAATAGCTAAGGTCTTAACTCTTTCTCTGGCCTAATAGCTAAGGTCTTAGACTCGTACTCTGGCCTAATGGTTAAGGTCTTAACTCTTACTCTGGCCTAATAGCTAAGGTCTTAACTCTTTCTCTGGCCTAATAGCTAAGGTCTTAGACTCGTACTCTGGCCTAATGGTTAAGGTCTTAACTCTTACTCTGGCCTAATAGCTAAGGTCTTAGACTTGTGCTCTGGCCTAATGGTTAAGGTCTTAACTCTTACTCTGGCCTACTGGTTAAGGTCTTAACTCTTACTCTGGCCTAATAGCTAAGGTCTTAGACTCGTACTCTGGCCTAATGGTTAAGGTCTTAACTCTTACTCTGGCCTAATAGCTAAGGTCTTAGAATCGTACTCTGGCCTAATGGTTAAGGTCTTAACTCCTACTCTGGCCTAATAGCTAAGGTCTTAACTCTTACTCTGGCCTAATAGCTAAGGTCTTAGACTCGTACTCTGGCCTAATGGTTAAGGTCTTAACTCTTAGTCTGGCCTAATAGCTAAGGTCTTAACTCTTACTCTGGCCTAATAGCTAAGGTCTTTGACTCGTACTCTGGCCTAATGATTAAGGACTTAACTCTTACTCTGGCCTAATAGCTAAGGTCTTAAACTCGTACTCTGGCCTAATAGCTAAGGTCTTAGACTCGTACTCTGGCCTAATGGTTAAGGTCTTAACTCTTACTCTGGCCTACAGGTTAAGGTCTTAACTCTTACTCTGGCCTACTGGTTAAGGTCTTAACTCTTACTCTGGCCTAATAGCTAAGGTCTTAGACTTGTACTCTGGCCTAATGGTTAAGGTCTTAACTCTTACTCTGGCCTAATAGCTAAGGTCTTAGAATCGTACTCTGGACTAATGGTTAAGGTCTTAACTCTTACTCTGGCCTAATAGCTATGGTCTTAACTCTTACTCTGGCCTAATAGCTAAGGTCTTAGACTTGTGCTCTGGCCTAATGGTTAAGGTCTTAACTCTTACTCTGGCCTAATAGCTAAGGTCTTAACTCTTACTCTGGCCTAATAGCTAAGGTCTTTGACTCGTACTCTGGCCTAATGGTTAAGGTCTTAACTCTTACTCTGGCCTAATAGCTAAGGTCTTAAACTCGTACTCTGGCCTAATAGCTAAGGTCTTAGACTCGTTCTCTGGCCTAATGGTTAAGGTCTTAACTCTTACTCTGGCCTACAGGTTAAGGTCTTAACTCTTACTCTGGCCTAATAGCTAAGGTCTTAGACTCGTACTCTGGCCTAATGGTTAAGGTCTTAACTCTTACTCTGGCCTATAAGCTAAGGTCTTAGACTCATACTCTGGCCTAATGGTTAAGGTCTTAACTCTTACTCTGGCCTAATAGCTAAGGTCTTAGACTAGTACTATGGCCTACAGGTTAAGGTCTTAACTCTTAGTCTGGCCTAATGGTTAAGGTCTTAACTCTTACTCTGGCCTAATAGCTAAGGTCTTAGACTCGTACTCTGGCCAAATAGCTAAGGTCTTAGACTCGTACTCTGGCCTAATAGCTAAGGTCTTAGACTCGTTCTCTGGCCTACTGGTTAAGGTTGTAACTCTTACTCTGGCCTAATAGCTAAGGTCTTAGACTCGTACTCTGGCCTACTGGTTAAGGTCTTAACTCTTACTCTGGCCTAATAGCTAAGGTCTTAGACTCGTACTCTGGCCTAATGGTTAAGGTCTTAACTCTTACTCTGGCCTAATAGCTAAGGTCTTAGACTCGTACTCTGGCCTAATTGATAAGGTCTTAACTCTTACTCTGGAATAATAGCTAAGGTCTTAGACTCGTACTATCGCCTACAGGTTAAGCTCTTAACTTTTACTCTGGCCTAATAGTTCAGGTCCTAACTATTACTCTCGCCTAATAGCTACGGTCTTAGACTCGTACTCTGGCCTAATGGTTAAGGTCTTAACTCTTATTCTGGCCTAATAGCTAAGGTCTTAACTCTTACTCTGGCCTAATAGCTAAGGTCTTAGACTCGTACTATGGCCTGCAGTTTAAGGTCTTAACTCTTACTCTGGCCTAATAGCTAAGGTCTTAGACTCGTACTCTGGCCTACTGGTTAAGGTCTTAAGTCTTACTCTGGCCTAATAGCTAAGGTCTTAGACTCGTACTATGGCCTAATGGTTAAGGTCTTAACTCTTACTCTGGCCTAATAGCTAAGGTCTTAACTCTTTCTCTGGCCTAATAGCTAAGGTCTTAGACTCGTACTCTGGCCTAATGGTTAAGGTCTTAACTCTTACTCTGGCCTAATAGCTAAGGTCTTATCTCTTTCTCTGGCCTAATAGCTAAGGTCTTAGACTCGTACTCTGGCCTAATGGTTAAGGTCTTAACTCTTACTCTGGCCTAATAGCTAAGGTCTTAGACTCGTGCTCTGGCCTAATGGTTAAGGTCTTAACTCTTACTCTGGCCTACTGGTTAAGGTCTTAACTCTTACTCTGGCCTAATAGCTAAGGTCTTAGACTCGTACTCTGGCCTAATGGTTAAGGTCTTAACTCTTACTCTGGCCTAATAGCTAAGGTCTTAGAATCGTACTCTGGCCTAATGGTTAAGGTCTTAACTCTTACTCTGGCCTAATAGCTAAGGTCTTAACTCTTACTCTGGCCTAATAGCTAAGGTCTTAGACTCGTACTATGGCCTACAGTTTAAGGTCTTAACTCTTACTCTGGCCTAATAGCTAAGGTCTTAGACTCGTACTCTGGCCTACTGGTTAAGGTCTTAAGTCTTACTCTGGCCTAATAGCTAAGGTCTTAGACTCGTACTATGGCCCAATGGTTAAGGTCTTAACTCTTACTCTGGCCTAATAGCTAAGGTCTTAACTCTTTCTCTGGCCTAATAGCTAAGGTCTTAGACTCGTACTCTGGCCTAATGGTTAAGGTCTTAACTCTTACTCTGGCCTAATAGCTAAGGTCTTAGACTCGTGCTCTGGCCTAATGGTTAAGGTCTTAACTCTTACTCTGGCCTACTGGTTAAGGTCTTAACTCTTACTCTGGCCTAATAGCTAACGTCTTAGACTCGTACTCTGGCCTAATGGTTAAGGTCTTAACTCTTACTCTGGCCTAATAGCTAAGGTCTTAGAATCGTACTCTGGACTAATGGTTAAGGTCTTAACTCTTACTCTGGCCTAATAGCTAAGGTCTTAACTCTTACTCTGGCCTAATGGCTAAGGTCTTAGACTCGTGCTCTGGCCTAATGGTTAAGGTCTTAACTCTTACTCTGGCCTAATAGCTAAGGTCTTAACTCTTACTCTGGCCTAATAGCTAAGGTCTTTGACTCGTACTCTGGCCTAATGGTTAAGGTCTTAACTCTTACTCTGGCCTAATAGCTAAGGTCTTAAACTCATACTCTGGCCTAATAGCTAAGGTCTTAGACTCGTACTCTGGCCTAATGGTTAAGGTCTTAACTCTTACTCTGGCCTACAGGTTAAGGTCTTAACTCTTACTCTGGCCTAATAGCTAAGGTCTTAGACTCGTACTCTGGCCTAATGGTTAAGGTCTTAACTCTTACTCTGGCCTAATAGCTAAGGTCTTAGACTAATACTCTGGCCTAATGGGTAAGGTCTTAACTCTTACTCTGGCCTAATAGCTAAGGTCTTAGACTCGTACTCTGGCCAAATAGCTAAGGTCTTAGACTCGTACTCTGGCCTAATAGCTAAGGTCTTAGACTCGTTCTCTGGCCTACTGGTTAAGGTTGTAACTCTTACTCTGGCCTAATAGCTAAGGTCTTAGACTCATACTCTGGCATAATAGCTAAGGTCTTAGACTCGTACTCTGGCCTACTGGTTAAGGTCTTAACTCTTACTCTGGCCTAATAGCTAAGGTCTTAGACTCGTACTCTGGCCTAATGGTTAAGCTCTTAACTCTTACTCTGGCCTAATAGCTAAGGTCTTAGACTCATACTCTGGCCTTATGGTTAATGTCTTAACTCTATCTCTGGCCTAATAGCTAAGGTCTTAGACTCGTACTATGGCCTACAGGTTAAGGTCTTAACTCTTAGTCTGGCCTAATGGTTAAGGTCTTAACTCTTACTCTGGCCTAATAGCTAAGGTCTTAGACTCGTACTCTGGCCAAATAGCTAAGGTCTTAGACTCGTACTCTGGCCTAATAGCTAAGGTCTTAGACTCGTTCTCTGGCCTACTGGTTAAGGTTGTAACTCTTACTCTGGCCTAATAGCTAAGGTCTTAGACTCGTACTCTGGCCTAATTGTTAAGGTCTTAACTCTTACTCTGGCCTAATAGCTAAGGTCTTAGACTCATGCTCTGGCCTAATGGTTAAGGTCTTAACTCTTACTCTGGCCTACTGTTTAAGGTCTTAACTCTTACTCTGGCCTAATAGCTAAGGTCTTAGACTCGTGCTCTGGCCTAATGGATAAGGTCTTAACTCTTACTCTGGCCTAATAGCTAAGGTCTTAGACTCGTGCTCTGGCCTAATGGTTAAGGTCTTAACTCTTACTCTGGCCTACTGTTTAAGGTCTTAACTCTTACTCTGGCCTAATAGCTAAGGTCTTAGACTCGTACTCTGGCCTAATGGATAAGGTCTTAACTCTTACTCTGGAATATTAGCTAAGGTCTTAGACTCGTACTATCGCCTACAGTTTAAGCTCTTAACTCTTACTGTCATAACTCTTACTCTGGCCTCATAGCTACTGTCTTAACTCTTACTCTGGCCTCATAGCTACTGTCTTAACTCTTACTCTGACCTAATAGCTACTGTCTAAACTCTTACTCTGGCCTCATAGCTACTGTCTTAACTCTTACTCTGGCCTAATGGTTAAGGTCTTGGACTCTTACTCTGGCCTCATAGCTACTGTCTTAACTCTTACTTGCTATGGCCTACAGGTTAAGGTCTTAACTCTTAGTCTGGCCTAATGGTTAAGGTCTTAACTCTTACTCTGGCCTAATAGCTAAGGTCTTAGACTCGTACTCTGGCCAAATAGCTAAGGTCTTAGACTCGTACTCTGGCCTAATAGCTAAGGTCTTAGACTCGTTCTCTGGCCTACTGGTTAAGGTTGTAACTCTTACTCTGGCCTAATAGCTAAGGTCTTAGACTCGTACTCTGGCCTAATAGCTAAGGTCTTAGACTCGTACTCTGGCCTACTGGTTAAGGTCTTAACTCTTACTCTGGCCTAATAGCTAAGGTCTTAGACTCGTAATCTGGCCTAATAGCTAAGGTCTTAGACTCGTACTCTGGCCTAATAGCTAAGGTCTTAGACTTCTACTCTGGCCTACTGGTTAAGGTCTTAACTCTTATTCTGGCCTAATAGCTAAGGTCTTAGACTCGTACTCTGGTCTAGTAGCTAAGGTCTTAGACTCGTACTCTGGCCTACTGGTTAAGGTCTTAACTCTTACACTGGCCTAATAGCATAGGTCTTAACTCTTACTCTGGCCTAATAGCTAAGGTCTTAGACTCGTACTATGGCATACAGGTTAAGGTCTTAACTCTTACTCTGGCCTAATAGCTAAGGTCTCAGACTCGTACTCTGGCCAAATAGCTAAGGTCTTAGACTCGTACTCTGGCCTAATAGCTAAGGTCTTAGACTCGTTCTCTGGCCTACTGGTTAAGGTTGTAACTCTTACTCTGGCCTAATAGCTAAGGTCTTAGACTCGTACTCTGGCCTACTGGTTAAGGTCTTAACTCTTACTCTGGCCTAATAGCTAAGGTCTTAGACTCGTACTCTGGCCTAATGGTTAAGGTCTTAACTCTTACTCTGGCCTAATAGCTAAGGTCTTAGACTCGTACTCTGGCCTAATTGATAAGGTCTTAACTCTTACTCTGGAATAATAGCTAAGGTCTTAGACTCGTACTATCGCCTACAGGTTAAGCTCTTAACTTTTACTCTGGCCTAATAGTTCAGGTCCTAACTATTACTCTCGCCTAATAGCTACGGTCTTAGACTCGTACTCTGGCCTAATGGTTAAGGTCTTAACTCTTATTCTGGCCTAATAGCTAAGGTCTTAACTCTTACTCTGGCCTAATAGCTAAGGTCTTAGACTCGTACTATGGCCTGCAGTTTAAGGTCTTAACTCTTACTCTGGCCTAATAGCTAAGGTCTTAGACTCGTACTCTGGCCTACTGGTTAAGGTCTTAAGTCTTACTCTGGCCTAATAGCTAAGGTCTTAGACTCGTACTATGGCCTAATGGTTAAGGTCTTAACTCTTACTCTGGCCTAATAGCTAAGGTCTTAACTCTTTCTCTGGCCTAATAGCTAAGGTCTTAGACTCGTACTCTGGCCTAATGGTTAAGGTCTTAACTCTTACTCTGGCCTAATAGCTAAGGTCTTATCTCTTTCTCTGGCCTAATAGCTAAGGTCTTAGACTCGTACTCTGGCCTAATGGTTAAGGTCTTAACTCTTACTCTGGCCTAATAGCTAAGGTCTTAGACTCGTGCTCTGGCCTAATGGTTAAGGTCTTAACTCTTACTCTGGCCTACTGGTTAAGGTCTTAACTCTTACTCTGGCCTAATAGCTAAGGTCTTAGACTCGTACTCTGGCCTAATGGTTAAGGTCTTAACTCTTACTCTGGCCTAATAGCTAAGGTCTTAGAATCGTACTCTGGCCTAATGGTTAAGGTCTTAACTCTTACTCTGGCCTAATAGCTAAGGTCTTAACTCTTACTCTGGCCTAATAGCTAAGGTCTTAGACTCGTACTATGGCCTACAGTTTAAGGTCTTAACTCTTACTCTGGCCTAATAGCTAAGGTCTTAGACTCGTACTCTGGCCTACTGGTTAAGGTCTTAAGTCTTACTCTGGCCTAATAGCTAAGGTCTTAGACTCGTACTATGGCCCAATGGTTAAGGTCTTAACTCTTACTCTGGCCTAATAGCTAAGGTCTTAACTCTTTCTCTGGCCTAATAGCTAAGGTCTTAGACTCGTACTCTGGCCTAATGGTTAAGGTCTTAACTCTTACTCTGGCCTAATAGCTAAGGTCTTAGACTCGTGCTCTGGCCTAATGGTTAAGGTCTTAACTCTTACTCTGGCCTACTGGTTAAGGTCTTAACTCTTACTCTGGCCTAATAGCTAACGTCTTAGACTCGTACTCTGGCCTAATGGTTAAGGTCTTAACTCTTACTCTGGCCTAATAGCTAAGGTCTTAGAATCGTACTCTGGACTAATGGTTAAGGTCTTAACTCTTACTCTGGCCTAATAGCTAAGGTCTTAACTCTTACTCTGGCCTAATGGCTAAGGTCTTAGACTCGTGCTCTGGCCTAATGGTTAAGGTCTTAACTCTTACTCTGGCCTAATAGCTAAGGTCTTAACTCTTACTCTGGCCTAATAGCTAAGGTCTTTGACTCGTACTCTGGCCTAATGGTTAAGGTCTTAACTCTTACTCTGGCCTAATAGCTAAGGTCTTAAACTCATACTCTGGCCTAATAGCTAAGGTCTTAGACTCGTACTCTGGCCTAATGGTTAAGGTCTTAACTCTTACTCTGGCCTACAGGTTAAGGTCTTAACTCTTACTCTGGCCTAATAGCTAAGGTCTTAGACTCGTACTCTGGCCTAATGGTTAAGGTCTTAACTCTTACTCTGGCCTAATAGCTAAGGTCTTAGACTAATACTCTGGCCTAATGGGTAAGGTCTTAACTCTTACTCTGGCCTAATAGCTAAGGTCTTAGACTCGTACTCTGGCCAAATAGCTAAGGTCTTAGACTCGTACTCTGGCCTAATAGCTAAGGTCTTAGACTCGTTCTCTGGCCTACTGGTTAAGGTTGTAACTCTTACTCTGGCCTAATAGCTAAGGTCTTAGACTCATACTCTGGCATAATAGCTAAGGTCTTAGACTCGTACTCTGGCCTACTGGTTAAGGTCTTAACTCTTACTCTGGCCTAATAGCTAAGGTCTTAGACTCGTACTCTGGCCTAATGGTTAAGCTCTTAACTCTTACTCTGGCCTAATAGCTAAGGTCTTAGACTCATACTCTGGCCTTATGGTTAATGTCTTAACTCTATCTCTGGCCTAATAGCTAAGGTCTTAGACTCGTACTATGGCCTACAGGTTAAGGTCTTAACTCTTAGTCTGGCCTAATGGTTAAGGTCTTAACTCTTACTCTGGCCTAATAGCTAAGGTCTTAGACTCGTACTCTGGCCAAATAGCTAAGGTCTTAGACTCGTACTCTGGCCTAATAGCTAAGGTCTTAGACTCGTTCTCTGGCCTACTGGTTAAGGTTGTAACTCTTACTCTGGCCTAATAGCTAAGGTCTTAGACTCGTACTCTGGCCTAATAGCTAAGGTCTTAGACTTGTACTCTGGCCTACTGGTTAAGGTCTTAACTCTTACTCTGGCCTAATAGCTAAGGTCTTAGACTCGTACTCTGGCCTAATGGTTAAGGTCTTAACTCTTACTCTGGCCTAATAGCTAAGGTCTTAGACTCGTACTCTGGCCTAATTGTTAAGGTCTTAACTCTTACTCTGGCCTAATAGCTAAGGTCTTAGACTCATGCTCTGGCCTAATGGTTAAGGTCTTAACTCTTACTCTGGCCTACTGTTTAAGGTCTTAACTCTTACTCTGGCCTAATAGCTAAGGTCTTAGACTCGTGCTCTGGCCTAATGGATAAGGTCTTAACTCTTACTCTGGCCTAATAGCTAAGGTCTTAGACTCGTGCTCTGGCCTAATGGTTAAGGTCTTAACTCTTACTCTGGCCTACTGTTTAAGGTCTTAACTCTTACTCTGGCCTAATAGCTAAGGTCTTAGACTCGTACTCTGGCCTAATGGATAAGGTCTTAACTCTTACTCTGGAATATTAGCTAAGGTCTTAGACTCGTACTATCGCCTACAGTTTAAGCTCTTAACTCTTACTGTCATAACTCTTACTCTGGCCTCATAGCTACTGTCTTAACTCTTACTCTGGCCTCATAGCTACTGTCTTAACTCTTACTCTGACCTAATAGCTACTGTCTAAACTCTTACTCTGGCCTCATAGCTACTGTCTTAACTCTTACTCTGGCCTAATGGTTAAGGTCTTGGACTCTTACTCTGGCCTCATAGCTACTGTCTTAACTCTTACTTGCTATGGCCTACAGGTTAAGGTCTTAACTCTTAGTCTGGCCTAATGGTTAAGGTCTTAACTCTTACTCTGGCCTAATAGCTAAGGTCTTAGACTCGTACTCTGGCCAAATAGCTAAGGTCTTAGACTCGTACTCTGGCCTAATAGCTAAGGTCTTAGACTCGTTCTCTGGCCTACTGGTTAAGGTTGTAACTCTTACTCTGGCCTAATAGCTAAGGTCTTAGACTCGTACTCTGGCCTAATAGCTAAGGTCTTAGACTCGTACTCTGGCCTACTGGTTAAGGTCTTAACTCTTACTCTGGCCTAATAGCTAAGGTCTTAGACTCGTAATCTGGCCTAATAGCTAAGGTCTTAGACTCGTACTCTGGCCTAATAGCTAAGGTCTTAGACTTCTACTCTGGCCTACTGGTTAAGGTCTTAACTCTTATTCTGGCCTAATAGCTAAGGTCTTAGACTCGTACTCTGGTCTAGTAGCTAAGGTCTTAGACTCGTACTCTGGCCTACTGGTTAAGGTCTTAACTCTTACACTGGCCTAATAGCATAGGTCTTAACTCTTACTCTGGCCTAATAGCTAAGGTCTTAGACTCGTACTATGGCATACAGGTTATTGTCTTAACTCTTACTCTGGCCTAATAGCTAAGGTCTTAGACTCGTACTATGGCCTAATGGTTAAGGTCTTAACTCTTACTCTGGCCTAATAGCTAAGGTCTTAACTCTTACTCTGGCATAATAGCTAAGGTCTTAGACTCGTACTCTGGCCTAATAGCTAAGGTCTTAACTCTTACTCTGGCCTACTGGTTAAGGTCTTAACTCTCACTCTGGCCTAATAGCTAAGGTCTTAGACTCGTAATCTGGCCTAATAGCTAAGGTCTTAGACTCGTACTCTGGCCTAATAGCTAAGGTCTTAGACTTGTACTCTGGCCTACTGGTTAAGGTCTTAACTCTTATTCTGGCCTAATAGCTAAGGTCTTAGACTCGTACTCTGGCCTAATAGCTAAGGTCTTAGACTCGTACTCTGGCCTACTGGTTAAGGTCTTAACTCTTACACTGGCCTAATAGCATAGGTCTTAACTCTTACTCTGGCCTAATAGCTAAGGTCTTAGACTCGTACTATGGCATACAGGTTATTGTCTTAACTCTTACTCTGGCCTAATAGCTAAGGTCTTAGACTCGTACTCTGGCCTACTGGTTAAGGTCTTAACTCTTACTCTGACCTAATAGCTAAGGTCTTAACTGTTACTCTGGCCTAATAGCTAAGGTCTTAGACTCATACTCTGGCCTGATGGTTAAGGTCTTAACTCTTACTCTGGCCTAATAGCTAAGGTCTTAACTCTTACTCTGGCCTAATAGCTAAGGTCTTAGACTCGTACTATGGCCTACAGGTTATTGTCTTAACTCTTACTCTGGCCTAATAGCTAAGGTCTTAGACTCGTACTCTGGCCTACTGGTTAAGGTCTTAACTCTTACTCTGACCTAATAGCTAAGGTCTTAACTGTTACTCTGGCCTAATAGATAAGGTCTTAGACTCGTACTATGGCCAACAGTTTAAGGTCTTAACTGTTACTCTGGCCTAATAGCTAAGGTCTTAGACTCCTACTGTGGCCTACTGGTTAAGGTCTTAACTCTTACTCTGGCCTAATAGCTAAGGTCTTAGACTCGTACTCTGGCCTAATGGTTAAGGTCTTAACTCTTACTCTGGCCTAATAGCTAAGGTCTTAGACTCATACTATGGCCTACATGTTAAGGTCTTAACTCTTAGTCTGGCCTAATGGTTAAGGTCTTAACTCTTACTCTGGCCTAATAGCTAAGGTCTTAGACTAGTATTCTGGCCTAATAGCTAAGGTCTTAGACTCGTACTCTGGCCTACTGGTTAAGGTCGTAACTCTTACACTGGCCTAATGGCTAAGGTCTTAGACTCGCACTCTGGCCTAATAGCTAAGGTCTTAGACTTGTACTCTGGCCTACTGGTTAAGGTCTTAACTCTTATTCTGGCCTAATAGCTAAGGTCTTAGACTCGTACTCTGGCCTAATAGCTAAGGTCTTAGACTCGTACTCTGGCCTACTGGTTAAGGTCTTAACTCTTACACTGGCCTAATAGCATAGGTCTTAACTCTTACTCTGGCCTAATAGCTAAGGTCTTAGACTCGTACTATGGCATACAGGTTATTGTCTTAACTCTTACTCTGGCCTAATAGCTAAGGTCTTAGACTCGTACTCTGGCCTACTGGTTAAGGTCTTAACTCTTACTCTGACCTAATAGCTAAGGTCTTAACTGTTACTCTGGCCTAATAGCTAAGGTCTTAGACTCATACTCTGGCCTGATGGTTAAGGTCTTAACTCTTACTCTGGCCTAATAGCTAAGGTCTTAGACTCGTACTATGGCCTACAGGTTATTGTCTTAACTCTTACTCTGGCCTAATAGCTAAGGTCTTAGACTCGTACTCTGGCCTACTGGTTAAGGTCTTAACTCTTACTCTGACCTAATAGCTAAGGTCTTAACTGTTACTCTGGCCTAATAGATAAGGTCTTAGACTCGTACTATGGCCAACAGTTTAAGGTCTTAACTGTTACTCTGGCCTAATAGCTAAGGTCTTAGACTCCTACTGTGGCCTACTGGTTAAGGTCTTAACTCTTACTCTGGCCTAATAGCTAAGGTCTTAGACTCGTACTCTGGCCTAATGGTTAAGGTCTTAACTCTTACTCTGGCCTAATAGCTAAGGTCTTAGACTCATACTATGGCCTACATGTTAAGGTCTTAACTCTTAGTCTGGCCTAATGGTTAAGGTCTTAACTCTTACTCTGGCCTAATAGCTAAGGTCTTAGACTAGTATTCTGGCCTAATAGCTAAGGTCTTAGACTCGTACTCTGGCCTACTGGTTAAGGTCGTAACTCTTACACTGGCCTAATGGCTAAGGTCTTAGACTCGCACTCTGGCCTAATAGCTAAGGTCTTAGACTCGTACTCTGGCCTAATGGTTAAGGACTTAACTCTTACTCTGGAATAATAGCTAAGGTCTTAGACTCGTACTATCGCCTACAGGTTAAGCTCTTAACTCTTACTCTGGCCTAATAGTTAAGGTTTTAACTATTACTCTGGCCTAATAGCTACAGTCTTAGACTCGTACTCTGGCCTAATGGTTAAGGTCTTAACTCCTACTCTGGCCTAATAGCTAAGGTCTTAACTCTTACTCTGGCCTAATAGCTAAGGTCTTAGACTCGTACTATGGCCTACAGTTTAAGGTCTTAACTCTTACTCTGGCCTAATATCTAAGGTCTTAGACTCGTACTCTGGCCTACTGGAAAGGTCTTAACTCTTACTCTGGCCTACAGGTTAAGGTCTTAACTCTTTCTCTGGCCTACTGGTTAAGGTCTTAACTCTTACTCTGGCCTAATAGCTAAGGTCTTAGACTCGTACTCCGGCCTACTGGTTAAGGTCTTAACTCTTACTCTGGCCTAATAGCTAAGGTCTTAACTCTTACTCTGGCCTAAAAGCTAAGGTCTTAGACTCGTACTCTGGCCTAATGGATAAGGTCTTAACTCTTACTCTGGAATATTAGCTAAGGTCTTAGACTCGTACTATTGCCTACAGGTTAAGCTCTTAACTCTTACTCTGGCCTAATAGCTAAGGTCTTAACTATTACTCTGGCCTAATAGCTACGGTCTTAGACTCGTACTCTGGCCTAATGGTTAAGGTCTTAACTCTGACTCTGGCCTAATAGCTAATTTCTTAGACTCGTACTATGGCCTACAGGTTATTGTATTAACTCTTACTCTGGCCTAATAGCTAAGGTCTTAGACTCATACTCTGGCCTACTGGTTAAGGTCTTAACTCTTACTCTGGCCTAATAGCTAAGGTCTTAACTCTTACTCTGGCCTAATAGCTAAGGTCTTAGACTCGTACTATGGCCTACAGTTTAAGGTCTTAACTCTTACTCTGGCCTAATAACTAAGGTCTTAACTCTTACTCTGGAATATTAGCTAAGGTCTTAGACTCGTACTATCGCCTACAGGTTAAGCTCTCAACTCTTACTCTGGCCTAAAAGCTAAGGTCTTAACTATTACTCTGGCCTAATAGCTAAGGTCTTAGACTCGTACTCTGGCCTAATGGTTAAGGTCTTAACTCTTACTCTGGCCTAATAGCTAAGGTCTTAACTCTTACTCTGGCCTAATAGCTAAGGTCTTAGACTCGTACAATGGCCTACAGGTTATTGTCTTAACTCTTACTCTGGCCTAATAGCTAAGGTCTTAGACTCGTACTCTGGCCTACTGGTTAAGGTCTTAACTCCTACTCTGACCTAATAGCTAAGGTCTTAACTGTTACTCTGGCCTAATAGCTAAGGTCTTAGACTCGTACTATGGCCTACAGTTTAAGGTCTTAACTGTTACTCTGGCCTAATAGCTAAGGTCTTAGACTCGTACTCTGGCCTACTGGTTAAGGTCTTAACTCTTACTCTGGCCTAATAGCTAAGGTCTTAGATTCGTACTATGGCCTAATGGTTAAGGTCTTAACTCTTACTCTGGCCTAATGGTTAAGGTCTTAACTCTTACTCTGGACTAATGGTTAAGGTCTTAACTCTTACTCTGGACTAATGGTTAAGGTCTTAACTCTTACTCTGGCCTAATAGCTAAGGTCTTAGACTCGTACTCTGGCCTAATGGTTACGGTCTTAACTCTTACTCTGGCCTAATAGCTAAGGTCTTAGACTCGTGCTCTGGCCTAATCGTTAAGGTCTTTACTCTTACTCTGGCCTACTGGTTAAGGTCTTAACTCTTACTCTGGCTTAATAGCTAATGTCTTAGACTCGTACTCTGGCCTAATGGTTAAGGTCTTAACTCGTACTCTGGCCTAATAGCTAAGGTCTTAACTCTTACTCTGGCCTAATAGCTAAGGTCTTAGACTCTTACTATGGCCTACAGGTTAAGGTCTGAACTCTTACTCTGGCCTAATAGCTAAGGTCTATGATTCGTAATCTGGCCTACTGGTTAAGGTCCTAACTCTTACTCTGGCCTAATAGCTAAGGTCTTAACTCTTACTCTGGCCTAATAGCTAAGGTCTTAGACTCGTACTATGGCCTAATGGTTAAGGTCTTAACTCTTACTCTGGCCTAATAGCTAAGGTCTTAACTCTTACTCTGGCATAATAGCTAAGGTCTTAGACTCGTACTCTGGCCTAATAGCTAAGGTCTTAACTCTTACTCTGGCCTACTGGTTAAGGTCTTAACTCTTACTCTGGCCTAATAGCTAAGGTCTTAGACTCGTAATCTGGCCTAATAGCTAAGGTCTTAGACTCGTACTCTGGCCTAATAGCTAAGGTCTTAGACTTGTACTCTGGCCTACTGGTTAAGGTCTTAACTCTTATTCTGGCCTAATAGCTAAGGTCTTAGACTCGTACTCTGGCCTAATAGCTAAGGTCTTAGACTCGTACTCTGGCCTACTGGTTAAGGTCTTAACTCTTACACTGGCCTAATAGCATAGGTCTTAACTCTTACTCTGGCCTAATAGCTAAGGTCTTAGACTCGTACTATGGCCTACAGGTTATTGTCTTAACTCTTACTCTGGCCTAATAGCTAAGGTCTTAGACTCGTACTCTGGCCTACTGGTTAAGGTCTTAACTTTTACTCTGACCTAATAGCTAAGGTCTTAACTGTTACTCTGGCCTAATAGCTAAGGTCTTAGACTCGTACTCTGGCCTGATGGTTAAGGTCTTAACTCTTACTCTGGCCTAATAGCTAAGGTCTTAGACTCGTACTATGGCCTACAGGTTATTGTCTTAACTCTTACTCTGGCCTAATAGCTAAGGTCTTAGACTCGTACTCTGGCCTACTGGTTAAGGTCTTAACTCTTACTCTGACCTAATAGCTAAGGTCTTAACTGTTACTCTGGCCTAATAGCTAAGGTCTTAGACTCGTACTATGGCCTACAGTTTAAGGTCTTAACTGTTACTCTGGCCTAATAGCTAAGGTCCTAGACTCGTACTGTGGCCTACTGGTTAAGGTCTTAACTCTTACTCTGGCCTAATAGCTAAGGTCTTAGACTCGTACTCTGGCCTAATGGTTAAGGTCTTAACTCTTACTCTGGTCTAATAGCTAAGGTCTTAGACTCATACTATGGCCTACATGTTAAGGTCTTAACTCTTAGTCTGGCCTAATGGTTAAGGTCTTAACTCTTACTCTGGCCTAATAGCTAAGGTCTTAGACTAGTACTCTGGCCAAATAGCTAAGGTCTTAGACTCGTACTCTGGCCTAATAGCTAAGGTCTTAGACTCGTACTCTGGCCTACTGGTTAAGGTCGTAACTCTTACTCTGGCCTAATGGCTAAGGTCTTAGACTCGCACTCTGGCCTAATAGCTAAGGTCTTAGACTCGTACTCTGGCCTAATGGTTAAGGACTTAACTCTTACTCTGGAATAATAGCTAAGGTCTTAGACTCGTACTATCGCCTACAGGTTAAGCTCTTAACTCTTACTCTGGCCTAATAGTTAAGGTTGTAACTATTACTCTGGCCTAATAGCTACGGTCTTAGACTCGTACTCTGGCCTAATGGTTAAGGTCTTAACTCCTACTCTGGCCTAATAGCTAAGGTCTTAACTCTTACTCTGGCCTAATAGCTAAGGTCTTAGACTCGTACTATGGCCTACAGTTTAAGGTCTTAACTCTTACTCTGGCCTAATAGCTAAGGTCTTAGACTCGTACTCTGGCCTACTGGTTAAGGTCTTAACTCTTACTCTGGCCTACAGGTTAAGGTCTTAACTCTTTCTCTGGCCTACTGGTTAAGGTCTTAACTCTTACTCTGGCCTAATAGCTAAGGTCTTAGACTCGTACTCCGGCCTACTGGTTAAGGTCTTAACTCTTACTCTGGCCTAATAGCTAAGGTCTTAACTCTTACTATGGCCTAAAAGCTAAGGTCTTAGACTCGTACTCTGGCCTAATGGATAAGGTCTTAACTCTTACTCTGGCCTAATAGCTAAGGTCTTAGACTCGTACTATGGCCTACAGGTTATTGTCTTAACTCTTACTCTGGCCTAATAGCTAAGGTCTTAGACTCATACTCTGGCCTACTGGTTAAGGTCTTAACTCTTACTCTGGCCTAATAGCTAAGGTCTTAACTCTTACTCTGGCCTAATAGCTAAGGTCTTAGACTCGTACTATGGCCTACAGTTTAAGGTCTTAACTCTTACTCTGGCCTAATAGCTAAGGTCTTAGACTCGTACTCCGGCCTACTGGTTAAGGTCTTAACTCTTACTCTGGCCTAATAGCTAAGGTCTTAACTCTTACTCTGGAATATTAGCTAAGGTCTTAGACTCGTACTATCGCCTACAGGTTAAGCTCTTAACTCTTACTCTGGCCTAATAGCTAAGGTCTTAACCATTACTCTGGCCTAATAGCTAAGGTCTTAGACTCGTACTCTGGCCTAATGGTTAAGGTCTTAACTCTTACTCTGGCCTAATAGCTAAGGTCTTAACTCTTACTCTGGCCTAATAGCTAAGGTCTTAGACTCGTACTATGGCCTACAGGTTATTGTCTTAACTCTTACTCTGGCCTAATAGCTAAGGTCTTAGACTCGTACTCTGGCCTACTGGTTAAGGTCTTAACTCTTACTCTGACCTAATAGCTAAGGTCTTACCTGTTACTCTGGCCTAATAGCTAAGGTCTTAGACTCGTACTATGGCCTACAGTTTAAGGTCTTAACTGTTACTCTGGCCTAATAGCTAAGGTCTAAGATTCGTACTATGGCCTAATGGTTAAGGTCTTAACTCTTACTCTGGCCTAATAGATAAGGTCTTAACTCTTACTCTGGCCTAATAGCTAAGGTCTTAGACTCGTACTCTGGCCTAATGGTTACGGTCTTAACGCTTACTCTGGCCTAATAGCTAAGGTCTTAGACTAGTACTCTGGCCTAATAGCTAAGGTCTTAGACTCGTACTCTGGCCTACTGGTTAAGGTCGTAACTCTTACACTGGACTAATGGCTAAGGTCTTAGACTCGCACTCTGGCCTAATAGCTAAGGTCTTAGACTCGTACTCTGGCCTAATGGTTAAGGACTTAACTCTTACTCTGGAATAATAGCTAAGGTCTTAGACTCGTACTATCGCCTACAGGTTAAGCTCTTAACTCTTACTCTGGCCTAATAGTTAAGGTTTTAACTATTACTCTGGCCTAATAGCTACGGTCTTAGACTCGTACTCTGGCCTAATGGTTAAGGTCTTAACTCCTACTCTGGCCTAATAGCTAAGGTCTTAACTCTTACTCTGGCCTAAAAGCTAAGGTCTTAGACTCGTACTATGGCCTACAGTTTAAGGTCTTAACTCTTACTCTGGCCTAATAGCTAAGGTCTTAGACTCGTACTCTGGCCTACTGGAAAGGTCTTAACTCTTACTCTGGCCTACAGGTTAAGGTCTTAACTCTTTCTCTGGCCTACTGGTTAAGGTCTTAACTCTTACTCTGGCCTAATAGCTAAGGTCTTAGACTCGTACTCCGGCCTACTGGTTAAGGTCTTAACTCTTACTCTGGCCTAATAGCTAAGGTCTTAACTCTTACTCTGGCCTAAAAGCTAAGGTCTTAGACTCGTACTCTGGCCTAATGGATAAGGTCTTAACTCTTACTCTGGAATATTAGCTAAGGTCTTAGACTCGTACTATTTGCTACAGGTTAAGCTCTTAACTCTTACTCTGGCCTAATAGCTAAGGTCTTAACTATTACTCTGGCCTAATAGCTACGGTCTTAGACTCGTACTCTGGCCTAATGGTTAAGGTCTTAACTCTTACTCTGGCCTAATAGCTAAGGTCTTAGACTCGTACTATGGCCTACAGGTTATTGTATTAACTCTTACTCTGGCCTAATAGCTAAGGTCTTAGACTCATACTCTGGCCTACTGGTTAAGGTCTTAACTCTTACTCTGGCCTAATAGCTAAGGTCTTAACTCTTACTCTGGCCTAATAGCTAAGGTCTTAGACTCGTACTATGGCCTACAGTTTAAGGTCTTAACTCTTACTCTGGCCTAATAGCTAAGGTCTTAACTCTTACTCTGGAATATTAGCTAAGGTCTTAGACTCGTACTATCGCCTACAGGTTAAGCTCTTAACTCTTACTCTGGCCTAAAAGCTAAGGTCTTAACTATTACTCTGGCCTAATAGCTAAGGTCTTAGACTCGTACTCTGGCCTAATGGTTAAGGTCTTAACTCTTACTCTGGCCTAATATCTAAGGTCTTAACTCTTACTCTGGCCTAATAGCTAAGGTCTTAGACTCGTACTATGGCCTACAGGTTATTGTCTTAACTCTTACTCTGGCCTAATAGCTAAGGTCTTAGACTCGTACTCTGGCCTACTGGTTAAGGTCTTAACTCCTACTCTGGCCTAATAGCTAAGGTCTTAGACTCGTACTATGGCCTACAGTTTAAGGTCTTAACTGTTACTCTGGCCTAATAGCTAAGGTCTTAGACTCGTACTCTGGCCTACTGGTTAAGGTCTTAACTCTTACTCTGGCATAATAGCTAAGGTCTTAGATTCGTACTATGGCCAAATGGTTAAGGTCTTAACTCTTACTCTGGCCTAATAGATAAGGTCTTAACTCTTACTCTGGCCTAATAGCTAAGGTCTTAGACTCGTACTCTGGCCTAATGGTTACGGTCTTAACTCTTACTCTGGCCTAATAGCTAAGGTCTTAGACTCGTGCTCTGGCCTAATGGTTAAGGTCTTAACTCTTACTCTGGCCTACTGGTTAAGGTCTTAACTCTTACTCTGGCTTAATAGCTAATGTCTTAGACTCGTACTCTGGCCTAATGGTTAAGGTCTTAACTCGTACTCTGGCCTAATAGCTAAGGTCTTAACTCTTACTCTGGCCTAATAGCTAAGGTCTTAGACTCGTACTATGACCTACAGGTTAAGGTCTGAACTCTTACTCTGGCCTAATAGATAAGGTCTATGATTCGTAATCTGGCCTACTGGTTAAGGTCCTAACTCTTACTCTGGCCTAATAGCTAAGGTCTTAACTCTTACTCTGGCCTAATAGCTAAGGTCTTAGACTCGTACTATGGCCTAATGGTTAAGGTCTTAACTCTTACTCTGGCCTAATAGCTAAGGTCTTAACTCTTACTCTGGCATAATAGCTAAGGTCTTAGACTCGTACTCTGGCCTAATAGCTAAGGTCTTAACTCTTACTCTGGCCTACTGGTTAAGGTCTTAACTCTTACTCTGGCCTAATAGCTAAGGTCTTAGACTCGTAATCTGGCCTAATAGCTAAGGTCTTAGACTCGTACTCTGGCCTAATAGCTAAGGTCTTAGACTTGTACTCTGGCCTACTGGTTAAGGTCTTAACTCTTATTCTGGCCTAATAGCTAAGGTCTTAGACTCGTACTCTGGCCTAATAGCTAAGGTCTTAGACTCGTACTCTGGCCTACTGGTTAAGGTCTTAACTCTTACACTGGCCTAATAGCATAGGTCTTAACTCTTACTCTGGCCTAATAGCTAAGGTCTTAGACTCGTACTATGGCCTACAGGTTATTGTCTTAACTCTTACTCTGGCCTAATAGCTAAGGTCTTAGACTCATACTCTGGCCTACTGGTTAAGGTCTTAACTCTTACTCTGGCCTAATAGCTAAGGTCTTAGACTCGTACTCCGGCCTACTGGTTAAGGTCTTAACTCTTACTCTGGCCTAATAGCTAAGGTCTTAACTCTTACTCTGGAATATTAGCTAAGGTCTTAGACTCGTACTATCGCCTACAGGTTAAGCTCTTAACTCTTACTCTGGCCTAATAGCTAAGGTCTTAACTATTACTCTGGCCTAATAGCTAAGGTCTTAGACTCGTACTCTGGCCTAATGGTTAAGGTCTTAACTCTTACTCTGGCCTAATAGCTAAGGTCTTAACTCTTACTCTGGCCTAATAGCTAAGGTCTTAGACTCGTACTATGGCCTACAGGTTATTGTCTTAACTCTTACTCTGGCCTAATAGCTAAGGTCTTAGACTCGTACTCTGGCCTACTGGTTAAGGTCTTAACTCTTACTCTGACCCAATAGCTAAGGTCTTACCTGTTACTCTGGCCTAATAGCTAAGGTCTTAGACTCGTACTATGGCCTACAGTTTAAGGTCTTAACTGTTACTCTGGCCTAATAGCTAAGGTCTAAGATTCGTACTATGGCCTAATGGTTAAGGTCTTAACTCTTACTCTGGCCTAATAGATAAGGTCTTAACTCTTACTCTGGCCTAATAGCTAAGGTCTTAGACTCGTACTCTGGCCTACTGGTTAAGGTCTTAACTCTTACTCTGGCCTAATAGCTAAGGTCTAAGATTCGTACTATGGCCTAATGGTTAAGGTCTTAACTCTTACTCTGGCCTAATAGATAAGGTCTTAACTCTTACTCTGGCCTAATAGCTAAGGTCTTAGACTCGTACTCTGGCCTAATGGTTACGGTCTTAACTCTTACTCCGGCCTAATAGCTAAGGTCTTAGACTTGTGCTCTGGCCTAATGGTTAAGGTCTTAACTCTTACTCTGGCCTACTGGTTAAGGTCTTAACTCTTACTCTGGCCTAATAGCTAATGTCTTAGACTCGTACTCTGGCCTAATGGTTAAGGTCTTAACTCTTACTCTGGCCTAATAGCTAAGGTCCTAACTCTTACTCTGGCCTAATAGCTAAGGTCTTAGACTCGTACTATGGCCTACAGGTTATGGTCTGAACTCTTACTCTGGCCTAATAGCTAAGGTCTATGACTCGTAATCTGGCCTACTGGTTAAGGTCCTAACTCTTACTCTGGCCTAATAGCTAAGGTCTTAACTCTTACTCTGGCCTAATAGCTAAGGTCTTAGACTCGTACTATGGCCTAATGGTTAAGGTCTTAACTCTTACTCTGGCCTAATAGCTAAGGTCTTAACTCTTACTCTGGCATAATAGCTAAGGTCTTAGACTCGTACTCTGGCCTAATAGCTAAGGTCTTAACTCGTACTCTGGCCTACTGGTTAAGGTCTTAACTCTTACTCTGGCCTAATAGCTAAGGTCTTAGACTCGTAATCTGGCCTAATGGCTAAGGTCTTAGACTCGTACTCTGGCCTAATAGCTAAGGTCTTAGACTCGTACTCTGGCCTACTGGTTAAGGTCGTAACTCTTACTCTGGCCTAATGGCTAAGGTCTTACACTCGCACTCTGGCCTAATAGCTAAGGTCTTAGACTCGTACTCTGGCCTAATGGTTAAGGACTTAACTCTTACTCTGGCCTAATAGCTAAGGTCTTAGACTCCTACTGTGGCCTACTGGTTAAGGTCTTAACTCTTACTCTGGCCTAATAGCTAAGGTCTTAGACTCGTACTCTGGCCTAATGGTTAAGGTCTTAACTCTTACTCTGGCCTAATAGCTAAGGTCTTAGACTCATACTATGGCCTACATGTTAAGGTCTTAACTCTTAGTCTGGCCTAATGGTTAAGGTCTTAACTCTTACTCTGGCCTAATAGCTAAGGTCTTAGACTAGTACTCTGGCCTAATAGCTAAGGTCTTAGACTCGTACTCTGGCCTACTGGTTAAGGTCGTAACTCTTACACTGGCCTAATGGCTAAGGTCTTAGACTCGCACTCTGGCCTAATAGCTAAGGTCTTAGACTCGTACTCTGGCCTAATGGTTAAGGACTTAACTCTTACTCTGGAATAATAGCTAAGGTCTTAGACTCGTACTATCGCCTACAGGTTAAGCTCTTAACTCTTACTCTGGCCTAATAGTTAAGGTTTTAACTATTACTCTGGCCTAATAGCTACGGTCTTAGACTCGTACTCTGGCCTAATGGTTAAGGTCTTAACTCCTACTCTGGCCTAATAGCTAAGGTCTTAACTCTTACTCTGGCCTAATAGCTAAGGTCTTAGACTCGTACTATGGCCTACAGTTTAAGGTCTTAACTCTTACTCTGGCCTAATAGCTAAGGTCTTAGACTCGTACTCTGGCCTACTGGAAAGGTCTTAACTCTTACTCTGGCCTACAGGTTAAGGTCTTAACTCTTTCTCTGGCCTACTGGTTAAGGTCTTAACTCTTACTCTGGCCTAATAGCTAAGGTCTTAGACTCGTACTCCGGCCTACTGGTTAAGGTCTTAACTCTTACTCTGGCCTAATAGCTAAGGTCTTAACTCTTACTCTGGCCTAAAAGCTAAGGTCTTAGACTCGTACTCAGGCCTAATGGATAAGGTCTTAACTCTTACTCTGGAATATTAGCTAAGGTCTTAGACTCGTACTATTGCCTACAGGTTAAGCTCTTAACTCTTACTCTGGCCTAATAGCTAAGGTCTTAACTATTACTCTGGCCTAATAGCTACGGTCTTAGACTCGTACTCTGGCCTAATGTTTAAGGTCTTAACTCTTACTCTGGCCTAATAGCTAAGGTCTTAGACTCGTACTATGGCCTACAGGTTATTGTATTAACTCTTACTCTGGCCTAATAGCTAAGGTCTTAGACTCATACTCTGGCCTACTGGTTAAGGTCTTAACTCTTACTCTGGCCTAATAGCTAAGGTCTTAACTCTTACTCTGGCCTAATAGCTAAGGTCTTAGACTCGTACTATGGCCTACAGTTTAAGGTCTTAACTCTCACTCTGGCCTAATAGCTAAGGTCTTAACTCTTACTCTGGAATATTAGCTAAGGTCTTAGACTCGTACTATCGTCTACAGGTTAAGCTCTTAACTCTTACTCTGGCATAAAAGCTAAGGTCTTAACTATTACTCTGGCCTAATAGCTAAGGTCTTAGACTCGTACTCTGGCCTAATGGTTAAGGTCTTAACTCTTACTCTGGCCTAATAGCTAAGGTCTTAACTCTTACTCTGGCCTAATAGCTAAGGTCTTAGACTCGTACTATGGCCTACAGGTTATTGTCTTAACTCTTACTCTGGCCTAATAGCTAAGGTCTTAGACTCGTACTCTGGCCTACTGGTTAAGGTCTTAACTCCTACTCTGACCTAATAGCTAAGGTCTTAACTGTTACTCTGGCCTAATAGCTAAGGTCTTAGACTCGTACTATGGCCTACAGTTTAAGGTCTTAACTGTTACTCTGGCCTAATAGCTAAGGTCTTAGACTCGTACTCTGGCCTACTGGTTAAGGTCTTAACTCTTACTCTGGCCTAATAGCTAAGGTCTTAGATTCGTACTATGGCCTAATGGTTAAGGTCTTAACTCTTACTCTGGCCTAATAGATAAGGTCTTAACTCTTACTCTGGCCTAATAGCTAAGGTCTTAGACTCGTACTCTGGCCTAATGGTTACGGTCTTAACTCTTACTCTGGCCTAATAGCTAAGGTCTTAGACTCGTGCTCTGGCCTAATGGTTAAGGTCTTAACTCTTACTCTGGCCTACTGGTTAAGGTCTTAACTCTTACTCTGGCTTAATAGCTAATGTCTTAGACTCGTACTCTGGCCTAACGGTTAAGGTCTTAACTCGTACTCTGGCCTAATAGCTAAGGTCTTAACTCTTACTCTGGCCTAATAGCTAAGGTCTTAGACTCGTACTATGGCCTACAGGTTAAGGTCTGAACTCTTACTCTGGCCTAATAGCTAAGGTCTATGATTCGTAATCTGGCCTACTGGTTAAGGTCCTAACTCTTACTCTGGCCTAATAGCTAAGGTCTTAACTCTTACTCTGGCCTAATAGCTAAGGTCTTAGACTCGTACTATGGCCTAATGGTTAAGGTCTTAACTCTTACTCTGGCCTAATAGCTAAGGTCTTAACTCTTACTCTGGCATAATAGCTAATGTCTTAGACTCGTACTCTGGCCTAATAGCTAAGGTCTTAACTCTTACTCTGGCCTACTGGTTAAGGTCTTAACTCTTACTCTGGCCTAATAGCTAAGGTCTTAGACTCGTAATCTGGCCTAATAGCTAAGGTCTTAGACTCGTACTCTGGCCTAAAAGCTAAGGTCTTAGACTTGTACTCTGGCCTACTGGTTAAGGTCTTAACTCTTATTCTGGCCTAATAGCTAAGGTCTTAGACTCGTTCTCTGGCCTAATAGCTAAGGTCTTAGACTCGTACTCTGGCCTACTGGTTAAGGTCTTAACTCTTACACTGGCCTAATAGCATAGGTCTTAACTCTTACTCTGGCCTAACAGCTAAGGTCTTAGACTCGTACTATGGCCTACAGGTTATTGTCTTAACTCTTACTCTGGCCTAATAGCTAAGGTCTTAGACTCGTACTCTGGCCTACTGGTTAAGGTCTTAACTTTTACTCTGACCTAATAGCTAAGGTCTTAACTGTTACTCTGGCCTAATAGCTAAGGTCTTAGACTCGTACTCTGGCCTGATGGTTAAGGTCTTAACTCTTACTCTGGCCTAATAGCTAAGGTCTTAACTCTTACTCTGGCCTAATAGCTAAGGTCTTAGACTCATACTATGGCCTACAGGTTATTGTCTTAACTCTTACTCTGGCCTAATAGCTAAGGTCTTAGACTCGTACTCTGGCCTACTGGTTAAGGTCTTAACTCTTACTCTGACCTAATAGCTAAGGTCTTAACTGTTACTCTGGCCTAATAGCTAAGGTCTTAGACTCGTACTATGGCCTACAGTTTAAGGTCTTAACTGTTACTCTGGCCTAATAGCTAAGGTCTTAGACTCGTACTGTGGCCTACTGGTTAAGGTCTTAACTCTTACTCTGGCCTAATAGCTAAGGTCTTAGACTCGTACTCTGGCCTAATGGTTAAGGTCTTAACTCTTACTCTGGCCTAATAGCTAAGGTCTTAGACTCGTACTATGGCCTACAGGTTATGGTCTGAACTCTTACTCTGGCCTAATAGCTAAGGTCTATGACTCGTAATCTGGCCTACTGGTTAAGGTCCTAACTCTTACTCTGGCCTAATAGCTAAGGTCTTAACTCTTACTCTGGCCTAATAGCTAAGGTCTTAGACTCGTACTATGGCCTAATGGTTAAGGTCTTAACTCTTACTCTGGCCTAATAGCTAAGGTCTTAACTCTTACTCTGGCATAATAGCTAAGGTCTTAGACTCGTACTCTGGCCTAATAGCTAAGGTCTTAACTCGTACTCTGGCCTACTGGTTAAGGTCTTAACTCTTACTCTGGCCTAATAGCTAAGGTCTTAGACTCGTAATCTGGCCTAATGGCTAAGGTCTTAGACTCGTACTCTGGCCTAATAGCTAAGGTCTTAGACTCGTACTCTGGCCTACTGGTTAAGGTCGTAACTCTTACTCTGGCCTAATGGCTAAGGTCTTACACTCGCACTCTGGCCTAATAGCTAAGGTCTTAGACTCGTACTCTGGCCTAATGGTTAAGGACTTAACTCTTACTCTGGCCTAATAGCTAAGGTCTTAGACTCCTACTGTGGCCTACTGGTTAAGGTCTTAACTCTTACTCTGGCCTAATAGCTAAGGTCTTAGACTCGTACTCTGGCCTAATGGTTAAGGTCTTAACTCTTACTCTGGCCTAATAGCTAAGGTCTTAGACTCATACTATGGCCTACATGTTAAGGTCTTAACTCTTAGTCTGGCCTAATGGTTAAGGTCTTAACTCTTACTCTGGCCTAATAGCTAAGGTCTTAGACTAGTACTCTGGCCTAATAGCTAAGGTCTTAGACTCGTACTCTGGCCTACTGGTTAAGGTCGTAACTCTTACACTGGCCTAATGGCTAAGGTCTTAGACTCGCACTCTGGCCTAATAGCTAAGGTCTTAGACTCGTACTCTGGCCTAATGGTTAAGGACTTAACTCTTACTCTGGAATAATAGCTAAGGTCTTAGACTCGTACTATCGCCTACAGGTTAAGCTCTTAACTCTTACTCTGGCCTAATAGTTAAGGTTTTAACTATTACTCTGGCCTAATAGCTACGGTCTTAGACTCGTACTCTGGCCTAATGGTTAAGGTCTTAACTCCTACTCTGGCCTAATAGCTAAGGTCTTAACTCTTACTCTGGCCTAATAGCTAAGGTCTTAGACTCGTACTATGGCCTACAGTTTAAGGTCTTAACTCTTACTCTGGCCTAATAGCTAAGGTCTTAGACTCGTACTCTGGCCTACTGGAAAGGTCTTAACTCTTACTCTGGCCTACAGGTTAAGGTCTTAACTCTTTCTCTGGCCTACTGGTTAAGGTCTTAACTCTTACTCTGGCCTAATAGCTAAGGTCTTAGACTCGTACTCCGGCCTACTGGTTAAGGTCTTAACTCTTACTCTGGCCTAATAGCTAAGGTCTTAACTCTTACTCTGGCCTAAAAGCTAAGGTCTTAGACTCGTACTCAGGCCTAATGGATAAGGTCTTAACTCTTACTCTGGAATATTAGCTAAGGTCTTAGACTCGTACTATTGCCTACAGGTTAAGCTCTTAACTCTTACTCTGGCCTAATAGCTAAGGTCTTAACTATTACTCTGGCCTAATAGCTACGGTCTTAGACTCGTACTCTGGCCTAATGTTTAAGGTCTTAACTCTTACTCTGGCCTAATAGCTAAGGTCTTAGACTCGTACTATGGCCTACAGGTTATTGTATTAACTCTTACTCTGGCCTAATAGCTAAGGTCTTAGACTCATACTCTGGCCTACTGGTTAAGGTCTTAACTCTTACTCTGGCCTAATAGCTAAGGTCTTAACTCTTACTCTGGCCTAATAGCTAAGGTCTTAGACTCGTACTATGGCCTACAGTTTAAGGTCTTAACTCTCACTCTGGCCTAATAGCTAAGGTCTTAACTCTTACTCTGGAATATTAGCTAAGGTCTTAGACTCGTACTATCGTCTACAGGTTAAGCTCTTAACTCTTACTCTGGCATAAAAGCTAAGGTCTTAACTATTACTCTGGCCTAATAGCTAAGGTCTTAGACTCGTACTCTGGCCTAATGGTTAAGGTCTTAACTCTTACTCTGGCCTAATAGCTAAGGTCTTAACTCTTACTCTGGCCTAATAGCTAAGGTCTTAGACTCGTACTATGGCCTACAGGTTATTGTCTTAACTCTTACTCTGGCCTAATAGCTAAGGTCTTAGACTCGTACTCTGGCCTACTGGTTAAGGTCTTAACTCCTACTCTGACCTAATAGCTAAGGTCTTAACTGTTACTCTGGCCTAATAGCTAAGGTCTTAGACTCGTACTATGGCCTACAGTTTAAGGTCTTAACTGTTACTCTGGCCTAATAGCTAAGGTCTTAGACTCGTACTCTGGCCTACTGGTTAAGGTCTTAACTCTTACTCTGGCCTAATAGCTAAGGTCTTAGATTCGTACTATGGCCTAATGGTTAAGGTCTTAACTCTTACTCTGGCCTAATAGATAAGGTCTTAACTCTTACTCTGGCCTAATAGCTAAGGTCTTAGACTCGTACTCTGGCCTAATGGTTACGGTCTTAACTCTTACTCTGGCCTAATAGCTAAGGTCTTAGACTCGTGCTCTGGCCTAATGGTTAAGGTCTTAACTCTTACTCTGGCCTACTGGTTAAGGTCTTAACTCTTACTCTGGCTTAATAGCTAATGTCTTAGACTCGTACTCTGGCCTAACGGTTAAGGTCTTAACTCGTACTCTGGCCTAATAGCTAAGGTCTTAACTCTTACTCTGGCCTAATAGCTAAGGTCTTAGACTCGTACTATGGCCTACAGGTTAAGGTCTGAACTCTTACTCTGGCCTAATAGCTAAGGTCTATGATTCGTAATCTGGCCTACTGGTTAAGGTCCTAACTCTTACTCTGGCCTAATAGCTAAGGTCTTAACTCTTACTCTGGCCTAATAGCTAAGGTCTTAGACTCGTACTATGGCCTAATGGTTAAGGTCTTAACTCTTACTCTGGCCTAATAGCTAAGGTCTTAACTCTTACTCTGGCATAATAGCTAATGTCTTAGACTCGTACTCTGGCCTAATAGCTAAGGTCTTAACTCTTACTCTGGCCTACTGGTTAAGGTCTTAACTCTTACTCTGGCCTAATAGCTAAGGTCTTAGACTCGTAATCTGGCCTAATAGCTAAGGTCTTAGACTCGTACTCTGGCCTAAAAGCTAAGGTCTTAGACTTGTACTCTGGCCTACTGGTTAAGGTCTTAACTCTTATTCTGGCCTAATAGCTAAGGTCTTAGACTCGTTCTCTGGCCTAATAGCTAAGGTCTTAGACTCGTACTCTGGCCTACTGGTTAAGGTCTTAACTCTTACACTGGCCTAATAGCATAGGTCTTAACTCTTACTCTGGCCTAACAGCTAAGGTCTTAGACTCGTACTATGGCCTACAGGTTATTGTCTTAACTCTTACTCTGGCCTAATAGCTAAGGTCTTAGACTCGTACTCTGGCCTACTGGTTAAGGTCTTAACTTTTACTCTGACCTAATAGCTAAGGTCTTAACTGTTACTCTGGCCTAATAGCTAAGGTCTTAGACTCGTACTCTGGCCTGATGGTTAAGGTCTTAACTCTTACTCTGGCCTAATAGCTAAGGTCTTAACTCTTACTCTGGCCTAATAGCTAAGGTCTTAGACTCATACTATGGCCTACAGGTTATTGTCTTAACTCTTACTCTGGCCTAATAGCTAAGGTCTTAGACTCGTACTCTGGCCTACTGGTTAAGGTCTTAACTCTTACTCTGACCTAATAGCTAAGGTCTTAACTGTTACTCTGGCCTAATAGCTAAGGTCTTAGACTCGTACTATGGCCTACAGTTTAAGGTCTTAACTGTTACTCTGGCCTAATAGCTAAGGTCTTAGACTCGTACTGTGGCCTACTGGTTAAGGTCTTAACTCTTACTCTGGCCTAATAGCTAAGGTCTTAGACTCGTACTCTGGCCTAATGGTTAAGGTCTTAACTCTTACTCTGGCCTAATAGCTAAGGTCTTAGACTCGTACTATGGCCTACAGGTTATGGTCTGAACTCTTACTCTGGCCTAATAGCTAAGGTCTATGACTCGTAATCTGGCCTACTGGTTAAGGTCCTAACTCTTACTCTGGCCTAATAGCTAAGGTCTTAACTCTTACTCTGGCCTAATAGCTAAGGTCTTAGACTCGTACTATGGCCTAATGGTTAAGGTCTTAACTCTTACTCTGGCCTAATAGCTAAGGTCTTAACTCTTACTCTGGCATAATAGCTAAGGTCTTAGACTCGTACTCTGGCCTAATAGCTAAGGTCTTAACTCTTACTCTGGCCTACTGGTTAAGGTCTTAACTCTTACTCTGGCCTAATAGCTAAGGTCTTAGACTCGTAATCTGGCCTAATGGCTAAGGTCTTAGACTCGTACTCTGGCCTAATAGCTAAGGTCTTAGACTCGTACTCTGGCCTACTGGTTAAGGTCGTAACTCTTACTCTGGCCTAATGGCTAAGGTCTTACACTCGCACTCTGGCCTAATAGCTAAGGTCTTAGACTCGTACTCTGGCCTAATGGTTAAGGACTTAACTCTTACTCTGGCCTAATAGCTAAGGTCTTAGACTCCTACTGTGGCCTACTGGTTAAGGTCTTAACTCTTACTCTGGCCTAATAGCTAAGGTCTTAGACTCGTACTCTGGCCTAATGGTTAAGGTCTTAACTCTTACTCTGGCCTAATAGCTAAGGTCTTAGACTCATACTATGGCCTACATGTTAAGGTCTTAACTCTTAGTCTGGCCTAATGGTTAAGGTCTTAACTCTTACTCTGGCCTAATAGCTAAGGTCTTAGACTAGTACTCTGGCCTAATAGCTAAGGTCTTAGACTCGTACTCTGGCCTACTGGTTAAGGTCGTAACTCTTACACTGGCCTAATGGCTAAGGTCTTAGACTCGCACTCTGGCCTAATAGCTAAGGTCTTAGACTCGTACTCTGGCCTAATGGTTAAGGACTTAACTCTTACTCTGGAATAATAGCTAAGGTCTTAGACTCGTACTATCGCCTACAGGTTAAGCTCTTAACTCTTACTCTGGCCTAATAGTTAAGGTTTTAACTATTACTCTGGCCTAATAGCTACGGTCTTAGACTCGTACTCTGGCCTAATGGTTAAGGTCTTAACTCCTACTCTGGCCTAATAGCTAAGGTCTTAACTCTTACTCTGGCCTAATAGCTAAGGTCTTAGACTCGTACTATGGCCTACAGTTTAAGGTCTTAACTCTTACTCTGGCCTAATAGCTAAGGTCTTAGACTCGTACTCTGGCCTACTGGAAAGGTCTTAACTCTTACTCTGGCCTACAGGTTAAGGTCTTAACTCTTTCTCTGGCCTACTGGTTAAGGTCTTAACTCTTACTCTGGCCTAATAGCTAAGGTCTTAGACTCGTACTCCGGCCTACTGGTTAAGGTCTTAACTCTTACTCTGGCCTAATAGCTAAGGTCTTAACTCTTACTCTGGCCTAAAAGCTAAGGTCTTAGACTCGTACTCAGGCCTAATGGATAAGGTCTTAACTCTTACTCTGGAATATTAGCTAAGGTCTTAGACTCGTACTATTGCCTACAGGTTAAGCTCTTAACTCTTACTCTGGCCTAATAGCTAAGGTCTTAACTATTACTCTGGCCTAATAGCTACGGTCTTAGACTCGTACTCTGGCCTAATGTTTAAGGTCTTAACTCTTACTCTGGCCTAATAGCTAAGGTCTTAGACTCGTACTATGGCCTACAGGTTATTGTATTAACTCTTACTCTGGCCTAATAGCTAAGGTCTTAGACTCATACTCTGGCCTACTGGTTAAGGTCTTAACTCTTACTCTGGCCTAATAGCTAAGGTCTTAACTCTTACTCTGGCCTAATAGCTAAGGTCTTAGACTCGTACTATGGCCTACAGTTTAAGGTCTTAACTCTCACTCTGGCCTAATAGCTAAGGTCTTAACTCTTACTCTGGAATATTAGCTAAGGTCTTAGACTCGTACTATCGTCTACAGGTTAAGCTCTTAACTCTTACTCTGGCATAAAAGCTAAGGTCTTAACTATTACTCTGGCCTAATAGCTAAGGTCTTAGACTCGTACTCTGGCCTAATGGTTAAGGTCTTAACTCTTACTCTGGCCTAATAGCTAAGGTCTTAACTCTTACTCTGGCCTAATAGCTAAGGTCTTAGACTCGTACTATGGCCTACAGGTTATTGTCTTAACTCTTACTCTGGCCTAATAGCTAAGGTCTTAGACTCGTACTCTGGCCTACTGGTTAAGGTCTTAACTCCTACTCTGACCTAATAGCTAAGGTCTTAACTGTTACTCTGGCCTAATAGCTAAGGTCTTAGACTCGTACTATGGCCTACAGTTTAAGGTCTTAACTGTTACTCTGGCCTAATAGCTAAGGTCTTAGACTCGTACTCTGGCCTACTGGTTAAGGTCTTAACTCTTACTCTGGCCTAATAGCTAAGGTCTTAGATTCGTACTATGGCCTAATGGTTAAGGTCTTAACTCTTACTCTGGCCTAATAGATAAGGTCTTAACTCTTACTCTGGCCTAATAGCTAAGGTCTTAGACTCGTACTCTGGCCTAATGGTTACGGTCTTAACTCTTACTCTGGCCTAATAGCTAAGGTCTTAGACTCGTGCTCTGGCCTAATGGTTAAGGTCTTAACTCTTACTCTGGCCTACTGGTTAAGGTCTTAACTCTTACTCTGGCTTAATAGCTAATGTCTTAGACTCGTACTCTGGCCTAACGGTTAAGGTCTTAACTCGTACTCTGGCCTAATAGCTAAGGTCTTAACTCTTACTCTGGCCTAATAGCTAAGGTCTTAGACTCGTACTATGGCCTACAGGTTAAGGTCTGAACTCTTACTCTGGCCTAATAGCTAAGGTCTATGATTCGTAATCTGGCCTACTGGTTAAGGTCCTAACTCTTACTCTGGCCTAATAGCTAAGGTCTTAACTCTTACTCTGGCCTAATAGCTAAGGTCTTAGACTCGTACTATGGCCTAATGGTTAAGGTCTTAACTCTTACTCTGGCCTAATAGCTAAGGTCTTAACTCTTACTCTGGCATAATAGCTAAGGTCTTAGACTCGTACTCTGGCCTAATAGCTAAGGTCTTAACTCTTACTCTGGCCTACTGGTTAAGGTCTTAACTCTTACTCTGGCCTAATAGCTAAGGTCTTAGACTCGTAATCTGGCCTAATAGCTAAGGTCTTAGACTCGTACTCTGGCCTAAAAGCTAAGGTCTTAGACTTGTACTCTGGCCTACTGGTTAAGGTCTTAACTCTTATTCTGGCCTAATAGCTAAGGTCTTAGACTCGTTCTCTGGCCTAATAGCTAAGGTCTTAGACTCGTACTCTGGCCTACTGGTTAAGGTCTTAACTCTTACAGTGGCCTAATAGCATAGGTCTTAACTCTTACTCTGGCCTAACAGCTAAGGTCTTAGACTCGTACTATGGCCTACAGGTTATTGTCTTAACTCTTACTCTGGCCTAATAGCTAAGGTCTTAGACTCGTACTCTGGCCTACTGGTTAAGGTCTTAACTTTTACTCTGACCTAATAGCTAAGGTCTTAACTGTTACTCTGGCCTAATAGCTAAGGTCTTAGACTCGTACTCTGGCCTGATGGTTAAGGTCTTAACTCTTACTCTGGCCTAATAGCTAAGGTCTTAACTCTTACTCTGGCCTAATAGCTAAGGTCTTAGACTCGTACTATGGCCTACAGGTTATTGTCTTAACTCTTACTCTGGCCTAATAGCTAAGGTCTTAGACTCGTACTCTGGCCTACTGGTTAAGGTCTTAACTCTTACTCTGACCTAATAGCTAAGGTCTTAACTGTTACTCTGGCCTAATAGCTAAGGTCTTAGACTCGTACTATGGCCTACAGTTTAAGGTCTTAACTGTTACTCTGGCCTAATAGCTAAGGTCTTAGACTCGTACTGTGGCCTACTGGTTAAGGTCTTAACTCTTACTCTGGCCTAATAGCTAAGGTCTTAGACTCGTACTCTGGCCTAATGGTTAAGGTCTTAACTCTTACTCTGGCCTAATAGCTAAGGTCTTAGACTCGTACTATGGCCTACAGGTTAAGGTCTGAACTCTTACTCTGGCCTAATAGCTAAGGTCTATGACTCGTAATCTGGCCTACTGGTTAAGGTCCTAACTCTTACTCTGGCCTAATAGCTAAGGTCTTAACTCTTACTCTGGCCTAATAGCTAAGGTCTTAGACTCGTACTATGGCCTAATGGTTAAGGTCTTAACTCTTACTCTGGCCTAATAGCTAAGGTCTTAACTCTTACTCTGGCATAATAGCTAAGGTCTTAGACTCGTACTCTGGCCTAATAGCTAAGGTCTTAACTCTTACTCTGGCCTACTGGTTAAGGTCTTAACTCTTACTCTGGCCTAATAGCTAAGGTCTTAGACTCGTAATCTGGCCTAATGGCTAAGGTCTTAGACTCGTACTCTGGCCTAATAGCTAAGGTCTTAGACTCGTACTCTGGCCTAATGGTTAAGGTCGTAACTCTTACTCTGGCCTAATGGCTAAGGTCTTACACTCGCACTCTGGCCTAATAGCTAAGGTCTTAGACTCGTACTCTGGCCTAATGGTTAAGGACTTAACTCTTACTCTGGCCTAATAGCTAAGGTCTTAGACTCCTACTGTGGCCTACTGGTTAAGGTCTTAACTCTTACTCTGGCCTAATAGCTAAGGTCTTAGACTCGTACTCTGGCCTAATGGTTAAGGTCTTAACTCTTACTCTGGCCTAATAGCTAAGGTCTTAGACTCATACTATGGCCTACATGTTAAGGTCTTAACTCTTAGTCTGGCCTAATGGTTAAGGTCTTAACTCTTACTCTGGCCTAATAGCTAAGGTCTTAGACTAGTACTCTGGTCTAATAGCTAAGGTCTTAGACTCGTACTCTGGCCTACTGGTTAAGGTCGTAACTCTTACACTGGCCTAATGGCTAAGGTCTTAGACTCGCACTCTGGCCTAATAGCTAAGGTCTTAGACTCGTACTCTGGCCTAATGGTTAAGGACTTAACTCTTACTCTGGAATAATAGCTAAGGTCTTAGACTCGTACTATCGCCTACAGGTTAAGCTCTTAACTCTTACTCTGGCCTAATAGTTAAGGTTTTAACTATTACTCTGGCCTAATAGCTACGGTCTTAGACTCGTACTCTGGCCTAATGGTTAAGGTCTTAACTCCTACTCTGGCCTAATAGCTAAGGTCTTAACTCTTACTCTGGCCTAATAGCTAAGGTCTTAGACTCGTACTATGGCCTACAGTTTAAGGTCTTAACTCTTACTCTGGCCTAATAGCTAAGGTCTTAGACTCGTACTCTGGCCTACTGGAAAGGTCTTAACTCTTACTCTGGCCTACAGGTTAAGGTCTTAACTCTTTCTCTGGCCTACTGGTTAAGGTCTTAACTCTTACTCTGGCCTAATAGCTAAGGTCTTAGACTCGTACTCCGGCCTACTGGTTAAGGTCTTAACTCTTACTCTGGCCTAATAGCTAAGGTCTTAACTCTTACTCTGGCCTAAAAGCTAAGGTCTTAGACTCGTACTCAGGCCTAATGGATAAGGTCTTAACTCTTACTCTGGAATATTAGCTAAGGTCTTAGACTCGTACTATTGCCTACAGGTTAAGCTCTTAACTCTTACTCTGGCCTAATAGCTAAGGTCTTAACTATTACTCTGGCCTAATAGCTACGGTCTTAGACTCGTACTCTGGCCTAATGTTTAAGGTCTTAACTCTTACTCTGGCCTAATAGCTAAGGTCTTAGACTCGTACTATGGCCTACAGGTTATTGTATTAACTCTTACTCTGGCCTAATAGCTAAGGTCATAGACTCATACTCTGGCCTACTGGTTAAGGTCTTAACTCTTACTCTGGCCTAATAGCTAAGGTCTTAACTCTTACTCTGGCCTAATAGCTAAGGTCTTAGACTCGTACTATGGCCTACAGTTTAAGGTCTTAACTCTCACTCTGGCCTAATAGCTAAGGTCTTAACTCTTACTCTGGAATATTAGCTAAGGTCTTAGACTCGTACTATCGTCTACAGGTTAAGCTCTTAACTCTTACTCTGGCATAAAAGCTAAGGTCTTAACTATTACTCTGGCCTAATAGCTAAGGTCTTAGACTCGTACTCTGGCCTAATGGTTAAGGTCTTAACTCTTACTCTGGCCTAATAGCTAAGGTCTTAACTCTTACTCTGGCCTAATAGCTAAGGTCTTAGACTCGTACTATGGCCTACAGGTTATTGTCTTAACTCTTACTCTGGCCTAATAGCTAAGGTCTTAGACTCGTACTCTGGCCTACTGGTTAAGGTCTTAACTCCTACTCTGACCTAATAGCTAAGGTCTTAACTGTTACTCTGGCCTAATAGCTAAGGTCTTAGACTCGTACTATGGCCTACAGTTTAAGGTCTTAACTGTTACTCTGGCCTAATAGCTAAGGTCTTAGACTCGTACTCTGGCCTACTGGTTAAGGTCTTAACTCTTACTCTGGCCTAATAGCTAAGGTCTTAGATTCGTACTATGGCCTAATGGTTAAGGTCTTAACTCTTACTCTGGCCTAATAGATAAGGTCTTAACTCTTACTCTGGCCTAATAGCTAAGGTCTTAGACTCGTACTCTGGCCTAATGGTTACGGTCTTAACTCTTACTCTGGCCTAATAGCTAAGGTCTTAGACTCGTGCTCTGGCCTAATGGTTAAGGTCTTAACTCTTACTCTGGCCTACTGGTTAAGGTCTTAACTCTTACTCTGGCTTAATAGCTAATGTCTTAGACTCGTACTCTGGCCTAACGGTTAAGGTCTTAACTCGTACTCTGGCCTAATAGCTAAGGTCTTAACTCTTACTCTGGCCTAATAGCTAAGGTCTTAGACTCGTACTATGGCCTACAGGTTAAGGTCTGAACTCTTACTCTGGCCTAATAGCTAAGGTCTATGATTCGTAATCTGGCCTACTGGTTAAGGTCCTAACTCTTACTCTGGCCTAATAGCTAAGGTCTTAACTCTTACTCTGGCCTAATAGCTAAGGTCTTAGACTCGTACTATGGCCTAATGGTTAAGGTCTTAACTCTTACTCTGGCCTAATAGCTAAGGTCTTAACTCTTACTCTGGCATAATAGCTAAGGTCTTAGACTCGTACTCTGGCCTAATAGCTAAGGTCTTAACTCTTACTCTGGCCTACTGGTTAAGGTCTTAACTCTTACTCTGGCCTAATAGCTAAGGTCTTAGACTCGTAATCTGGCCTAATAGCTAAGGTCTTAGACTCGTACTCTGGCCTAAAAGCTAAGGTCTTAGACTTGTACTCTGGCCTACTGGTTAAGGTCTTAACTCTTATTCTGGCCTAATAGCTAAGGTCTTAGACTCGTTCTCTGGCCTAATAGCTAAGGTCTTAGACTCGTACTCTGGCCTACTGGTTAAGGTCTTAACTCTTACACTGGCCTAATAGCATAGGTCTTACCTCTTACTCTGGCCTAACAGCTAAGGTCTTAGACTCGTACTATGGCCTACAGGTTATTGTCTTAACTCTTACTCTGGCCTAATAGCTAAGGTCTTAGACTCGTACTCTGGCCTACTGGTTAAGGTCTTAACTTTTACTCTGACCTAATAGCTAAGGTCTTAACTGTTACTCTGGCCTAATAGCTAAGGTCTTAGACTCGTACTCTGGCCTGATGGTTAAGGTCTTAACTCTTACTCTGGCCTAATAGCTAAGGTCTTAACTCTTACTCTGGCCTAATAGCTAAGGTCTTAGACTCGTACTATGGCCTACAGGTTATTGTCTTAACTCTTACTCTGGCCTAATAGCTAAGGTCTTAGACTCGTACTCTGGCCTACTGGTTAAGGTCTTAACTCTTACTCTGACCTAATAGCTAAGGTCTTAACTGTTACTCTGGCCTAATAGCTAAGGTCTTAGACTCGTACTATGGCCTACAGTTTAAGGTCTTAACTGTTACTCTGGCCTAATAGCTAAGGTCTTAGACTCGTACTGTGGCCTACTGGTTAAGGTCTTAACTCTTACTCTGGCCTAATAGCTAAGGTCTTAGACTCGTACTCTGGCCTAATGGTTAAGGTCTTAACTCTTACTCTGGCCTAATAGCTAAGGTCTTAGACTCATACTATGGCCTACATGTTAAGGTCTTAACTCTTAGTCTGGCCTAATGGTTAAGGTCTTAACTCTTACTCTGGCCTTATAGCTAAGATCTTAGACTAGTACTCTGGCCAAATAGCTAAGGTCTTAGACTCGTACTCTGGCCTAATAGCTAAGGTCTTAGACTCGTACTCTGGCCTACTGGTTAAGGTCGTAACTCTTACACTGGCCTAATGGCTAAGGTCTTAGACTCGCACTCTGGCCTAATAGCTAAGGTCTTAGACTCGTACTCTGGCCTAATGGTTAAGGACTTAACTCTTACTCTGGAATAATAGCTAAGGTCTTAGACTCGTACTATCGCCTACAGGTTAAGCTCTTAACTCTTACTCTGGCCTAATAGTTAAGGTTGTAACTATTACACTGGCCTAATAGCTACGGTCTTAGACTCGTACTCTGGCCTAATGGTTAAGGTCTTAACTCCTACTCTGGCCTAATAGCTAAGGTCTTAACTCTTACTCTGGCCTAATAGCTAAGGTCTTAGACTCGTACTATGGCCTACAGTTTAAGGTCTTAACTCTTACTCTGGCCTAATAGCTAAGGTCTTAGACTCGTACTCTGGCCTACTGGTTAAGGTCTTAACTCCTACTCTGGCCTACAGGTTAAGGTCTTAACTCTTTCTCTGGCCTACTGGTTAAGGTCTTCACTCTTACTCTGGCCTAATAGCTAAGGTCTTAGACTCGTACTCCGGCCTACTGGTTAAGGTCTTAACTCTTACTCTGGCCTAATAGCTAAGGTCTTAACTCTTACTCTGGCCTAAAAGCTAAGGTCTTAGACTCGTACTCTGGCCTAATGGATAAGGTCTTAACTCTTACTCTGGAATATTAGCTAAGGTCTTAGACTCGTACTATTGCCTACAGGTTAAGCTCTTAACTCTTACTCTGGCCTAATAGCTAAGGTCTTAACTATTACTCTGGCCTAATAGCTACGGTCTTAGACTCGTACTCTGGCCTAATGGTTAAGGTCTTAACTCTTACTCTGGCCTAATAGCTAAGGTCTTAGACTCGTACTATGGCCTACAGGTTATTGTCTTAACTCTTACTCTGGCCTAATAGCTAAGGTCTTAGACTCATACTCTGGCCTACTGGTTAAGGTCTTAACTCTTACTCTGGCCTAATAGCTAAGGTCTTAACTCTTACTCTGGCCTAATAGCTAAGGTCTTAGACTCGTACTATTGCCTACAGTTTAAGGTCTTAACTCTTACTCTGGCCTAATAGCTAAGGTCTTAGACTCGTACTTCGGCCTACTGGTTAAGGTCTTAACTCTTACTCTGGCCTAATAGCTAAGGTCTTAACTCTTACTCTGGAATATTAGCTAAGGTCTTAGACTCGTACTATCGCCTACAGGTTAAGCTCTTAACTCTTACTCTGGCCTAATAGCTAAGGTCTTAACTATTACTCTGGCCTAATAGCTAAGGTCTTAGACTCGTACTCTGGCCTAATGGTTAAGGTCTTAACTCTTACTTTGGCCTAATAGCTAAGGTCTTAACTCTTACTCTGGCCTAATAGCTAAGGTCTTAGACTCGTACTATGGCCTACAGGTTATTGTCTTAACTCTTACTCTGGCCTAATAGCTAAGGTATTAGACTCGTACTCTGGCCTACTGGTTAAGGTCTTAACTCTTACTCTGACCTAATAGCTAAGGTCTTACCTGTTACTCTGGCCTAATAGCTAAGGTCTTAGACTCGTACTATGGCCTACAGTTTAAGGTCTTAACTGTTACTCTGGCCTAATAGCTAAGGTCTAAGATTCGTACTATGGCCTAATGGTTAAGGTCTTAACTCTTACTCTGGCCTAATAGATAAGGTCTTAACTCTTACTCTGGCCTAATAGCTAAGGTCTTAGACTCGTACTCTGGCCTACTGGTTAAGGTCTTAACTCTTACTCTGGCCTAATAGCTAAGGTCTAAGATTCGTACTATGGCCTAATGGTTAAGGTCTTAACTCTTACTCTGGCCTAATAGATAAGGTCTTAACTCTTACTCTGGCCTAATAGCTAAGGTCTTAGACTCGTACTCTGGCCTAATGGTTACGGTCTTAACTCTTACTCTGGCCTAATAGCTAAGGTCTTAGACTCGTGCTCTGGCCTAATGGTTAAGGTCTTAACTCTTACTCTGGCCTAATGGTTAAGGTCTTAACTCATACTTTGGCCTAATAGCTAAGGTCTTAGACTCGTACTATGGCCTACAGGTTATTGTCTTAACTCTTACTCTGGCCTAATAGCTAAGGTATTAGACTCGTACTCTGGCCTACTGGTTAAGGTCTTAACTCTTACTCTGACCTAATAGCTAAGGTCTTACCTGTTACTCTGGCCTAATAGCTAAGGTCTTAGACTCGTACTATGGCCTACAGTTTAAGGTCTTAACTGTTACTCTGGCCTAATAGCTAAGGTCTAAGATTCGTACTATGGCCTAATGGTTAAGGTCTTAACTCTTACTCTGGCCTAATAGATAAGGTCTTAACTCTTACTCTGGCCTAATAGCTAAGGTCTTAGACTCGTACTCTGGCCTACTGGTTAAGGTCTTAACTCTTACTCTGGCCTAATAGCTAAGGTCTAAGATTCGTACTATGGCCTAATGGTTAAGGTCTTAACTCTTACTCTGGCCTAATAGATAAGGTCTTAACTCTTACTCTGGCCTAATAGCTAAGGTCTTAGACTCGTACTCTGGCCTAATGGTTACGGTCTTAACTATTACTCTGGCCTAATAGCTAAGGTCTTAGACTCGTGCTCTGGCCTAATGGTTAAGGTCTTAACTCTTACTCTGGCCTACTGGTTAAGGTCTTAACTCTTACTCTGGCCTAATAGCTAATGTCTTAGACTCGTACTCTGGCCTAATGGTTAAGGTCTTAACTCTTACTCTGGCCTAATAGCTAAGGTCTTAACTCTTACTCTGGCCTAATAGCTAAGGTCTTAGACTCGTACTATGGCCTACAGGTTAAGGTCTGAACTCTTACTCTGGCCTAATAGCTAAGGTCTATGACTCGTAATCTGGCCTACTGGTTAAGGTCCTAACTCTTACTCTGGCCTAATAGCTAAGGTCTTAACTCTTACTCTGGCCTAATAGCTAATGTCTTAGACTCGTACTATGGCCTAATGGTTAAGGTCTTAACTCTTACTCTGGCCTAATAGCTAAGGTCTTAACTCTTACTCTGGCATAATAGCTAAGGTCTTAGACTCGTACTCTGGCCTAATAGCTAAGGTCTTAACTCTTACTCTGGCCTACTGGTTAAGGTCTTAACTCTTACTCTGGCCTAATAGCTAAGGTCTTAGACTCGTAATCTGGCCTAATGGCTAAGGTCTTAGACTCGTACTCTGGCCTAATAGCTAAGGTCTTAGACTCGTACTCTGGCCTACTGGTTAAGGTCGTAACTCTTACTCTGGCCTAATGGCTAAGGTCTTAGACTCACACTCTGGCCTAATAGCTAAGGTCTTAGACTTGTACTCTGGCCTAATGGTTAAGGACTTAACTCTTACTCTGGAATAATAGCTAAGGTCTTAGACTCGTACTATCGCCTACAGGTTAAGCTCTTAACTCTTACTCTGGCCTAATAGTTAAGGTTTTAACTATTACTCTGGCCTAATAGCTACGGTCTTAGACTCGTACTCTGGCCTAATGGTTAAGGTCTTAACTCCTACTCTGGCCTAATAGCTAAGGTCTTAACTCTTACTCTGGCCTAATAGCTAAGGTCTTAGACTCGTACTATGGCCTACAGTTTAAGGTCTTAACTCTTACTCTGGCCTAATAGCTAAGGTCTTAGACTCGTACTCTGGCCTACTGGAAAGGCCTTAACTCTTACTCTGGCCTACAGGTTAAGGTCTTAACTCTTTTTCTGGCCTACTGGTTAAGGTCTTAACTCTTACTCTGGCCTAATAGATAAGGTCTTAGACTCGTACTCCGGCCTACTGGTTAAGGTCTTAACTCTTACTCTGGCCTAATAGCTAAGGAATTAACTCTTACTCTGGCCTAAAAGCTAAGGTCTTAGACTCGTACTCTGGCCTAATGGATAAGGTCTTAACTCTTACTCTGGAATATTAGCTAAGGTCTTAGACTCGTACTATTGCCTACAGGTTAAGCTCTTAACTGTTACTCTGGCCTAATAGCTAAGGTCTTAACTATTACTCTGGCCTAATAGCTACGGTCTTAGACTCGTACTCTGGCCTAATGGTTAAGGTCTTAACTTTTACTCTGGCCTAATAGCTAAGGTCTTAGACTCGTACTATGGCCTACAGGTTATTGTCTTAACACTTACTCTGGCCTAATAGCTAAGGTCTTAGACTCATACTCTGGCCTACTGGTTAAGGTCTTAACTCTTACTCTGGCCTAATAGCTAAGGTCTTAACTCTTACTCTGGCCTAATAGCTAAGGTCTTAGACTCGTACTATGGCCTACAGTTTAAGGTCTTAACTCTTACTCTGGCCTAATAGCTAAGGTCTTAACTCTTACTCTGGAATATTAGCTAAGGTCTTAGAGTCGTACTATCGCCTACAGGTTAAGCTCTTAACTCTTACTCTGGCCTAATAGCTAAGGTCTTAACTTTTACTCTGGCCTAATAGCTAAGGTCTTAGACTCGTACTCTGGCCTAATGGTTAAGGTCTTAACTCTTACTCTGGCCTAATAGCTAAGGTCTTAACTCTTACTCTGGCCTAATAGCTAAGGTCTTAGACTCGTACTATGGCCTACAGGTTATTGTCTTAACTCTTACTCTGGCCTAATAGCTAAGGTCTTAGACTCGTACTCTGGCCTACTGGTTAAGGTCTTAACTCTTACTCTGGCCTAATAGCTAAGGTCTAAGACTCGTACTCTGGCCTACTGGTTAAGGTCTTAACTCTTACTCTGGCCTAATAGCTAAGGTCTTAGACTCGTACTCTGGCCTAATGGTTAAGGTCTTAACTCTTACTCTGGCCTAATAGCTAAGGTCTTAGACTCGTACTCCGGACTACTGGTTAAGGTCTTAACTCTTACTCTGGCCTAATAGCTAAGGTCTTAACTCTTACTCTGGCCTAATAGCTAAGGTCTTAGACTCGTACTATGGCCTAATGGTTAAGGTCTTAACTCTTACTCTGGCCTAATAGCTAAGGTCTTAGACTAGTACTCTGGCCAAATAGCTAAGGTCTTAGACTCGTACTCTGGCCTAATAGCTAAGGTCTTAGACTCGTACTCTGGCCTTCTGGTTAAGGTCGTAACTCTTACTCTGGCCTAATGGCTAAGGTCTTAGACTTGTACTCTGGCCTAATAGCTAAGGTCTTAGACTCGTACTCTGGCCTAATGGTTAAGGACTTAACTCTTACTCTGGAATAATAGCTAAGGTCTTAGACTCGTACTCTGGCCTACTGGTTAAGGTCTTAACTCTTACTCTGGCCTAATAGCTAAGGTCTTAGACTCGTACTCTGGCCTAATGGTTAAGGTCTTAACTCTTACTCTGGCCTAATAGCTAAGGTCTTAGACTCAAACTCTGGCCTAATGGTTAAGGTCTTAACTCTTACTCTGGCCTAATAGCTAAGGTCTTAGACTCGTACTCTGGACTACTGGTTAATATGTTAACTCTTATTCTGCCCTAATAGCTAAGGTCTTAGCTCTTACTCTGGCCTAATAGCTAAGGTCTTAGACTTGTACTATGGCTTAATGGTTAAGGTCTTAACTCTTACTCTGGCCTAATAGCTAAGGTCTTAACTTTTACTCTGGCCTAATAGCTAAGGTCTTAGACTCGTACTCTGGCCTAATGGTTAAGGTCTTAACTCTTACTCTGGCGTAATAGCTAAGGTCTTAGACTCATACTATGGCCTACATGTTAAGGTCTTAACTCTTAGTCTGGCCTAATGGTTAAGGTCTTAACTCTTACTCTGGCCTAATAGCTAAGGTCTTAGACTAGTACTCTGGCCAAATAGCTAAGGTCTTAGACTCGTACTCTGGCCTAATAGATAAGGTCTTAGACTCGTACTCTGGCCTACTGGTTAAGGTCGTAACTCTTACTCTGGCCTAATGGCTAAGGTCTTAGACTCGTACTCTGGCCTAATAGCTAAGGTCTTAGACTCGTACTCTGGCCTAATGGTTAAGGACTTAACTCTTACTCTGGAATAATAGCTAAGGTCTTAGACTCGTACTATCGCCTACAGGTTAAGCTCTTAACTCTTACTCTGGCCTAATAGTTAAGGTTTTAACTATTACTCTGGCCTAATAGCTACGGTCTTAGACTCGTACTCTGGCCTAATGGTTAAGGTCTTAACTCCTACTCTGGCCTAATAGCTAAGGTCTTAACTCTTACTCTGGCCTAATAGCTAAGGTCTTAGACTCGTACTATGGCCTACAGTTTAAGGTCTTAACTCTTACTCTGGCCTAATAGCTAAGGTCTTAGACTCGTACTCTGGCCTACTGGTTAAGGTCTTAACTCTTACTCTGGCCTACAGGTTAAGGTCTTAACTCTTTCTCTGGCCTACTGGTTAAGGTCTTCACTCTTACTCTGGCCTAATAGCTAAGGTCTTAGACTCGTACTCCGGCCTACTGGTTAAGGTCTTAACTCTTACTCTGGCCTAATAGCTAAGGTCTTAACTCTAACTCTGGCCTAAAAGCTAAGGTCTTAGACTCGTACTCTGGCCTAATGGATAAGGTCTTAACTCTTACTCTGGAATATTAGCTAAGGTCTTAGACTCGTACTATTGCCTACAGGTTAAGCTCTTAACTCTTACTCTGGCCTAATAGCTAAGGTCTTAACTATTACTCTGGCCTAATAGCTACGGTCTTAGACTCGTACTCTGGCCTAATGGTTAAGGTCTTAACTCTTACTCTGGCCTAATAGCTAAGGTCTTAGACTCGTACTATGGCCTACAGGTTATTGTCTTAACTCTTACTCTGGCCTAATAGCTAAGGTCTTAGACTCATACTCTGGCCTACTGGTTAAGGTCTTAACTCTTACTCTGGCCTAATAGCTAAGGTCTTAACTCTTACTCTGGCCTAATAGCTAAGGTCTTAGACTCGTACTATTGCCTACAGTTTAAGGTCTTAACTCTTACTCTGGCCTAATAGCTAAGGTCTTAGACTCGTACTCCGGCCTACTGGTTAAGGTCTTAACTCTTACTCTGGCCTAATAGCTAAGGTCTTAACTCTTACTCTGGAATATTAGCTAAGGTCTTAGACTCGTACTATCGCCTACAGGTTAAGCTCTTAACTCTTACTCTGGCCTAATAGCTAAGGTCTTAACTATTACTCTGGCCTAATAGCTAAGGTCTTAGACTCGTACTCTGGCCTAATGGTTAAGGTCTTAACTCTTACTTTGGCCTAATAGCTAAGGTCTTAACTCTTACTCTGGCCTAATAGCTAAGGTCTTAGACTCGTACTATGGCCTACAGGTTATTGTCTTAACTCTTACTCTGGCCTAATAGCTAAGGTATTAGACTCGTACTCTGGCCTACTGGTTAAGGTCTTAACTCTTACTCTGACCTAATAGCTAAGGTCTTACCTGTTACTCTGGCCTAATAGCTAAGGTCTTAGACTCGTACTATGGCCTACAGTTTAAGGTCTTAACTGTTACTCTGGCCTAATAGCTAAGGTCTAAGATTCGTACTATGGCCTAATGGTTAAGGTCTTAACTCTTACTCTGGCCTAATAGATAAGGTCTTAACTCTTACTCTGGCCTAATAGCTAAGGTCTTAGACTCGTACTCTGGCCTACTGGTTAAGGTCTTAACTCTTACTCTGGCCTAATAGCTAAGGTCTAAGATTCGTACTATGGCCTAATGGTTAAGGTCTTAACTCTTACTCTGGCCTAATATATAAGGTCTTAACTCTTACTCTGGCCTAATAGCTAAGGTCTTAGACTCGTACTCTGGCCTAATGGTTACGGTCTTAACTCTTACTCTGGCCTAATAGCTAAGGTCTTAGACTCGTGCTCTGGCCTAATGGTTAAGGTCTTAACTCTTACTCTGGCCTAATGGTTAAGGTCTTAACTCATACTTTGGCCTAATAGCTAAGGTCTTAACTCTTACTCTGGCCTAATAGCTAAGGTCTTAGACTCGTACTATGGCCTACAGGTTATTGTCTTAACTCTTACTCTGGCCTAATAGCTAAGGTATTAGACTCGTACTCTGGCCTACTGGTTAAGGTCTTAACTCTTACTCTGACCTAATAGCTAAGGTCTTACCTGTTACTCTGGCCTAATAGCTAAGGTCTTAGACTCGTACTATGGCCTACAGTTTAAGGTCTTAACTGTTACTCTGGCCTAATAGCTAAGGTCTAAGATTCGTACTATGGCCTAATGGTTAAGGTCTTAACTCTTACTCTGGCCTAATAGATAAGGTCTTAACTCTTACTCTGGCCTAATAGCTAAGGTCTTAGACTCGTACTCTGGCCTACTGGTTAAGGTCTTAACTCTTACTCTGGCCTAATAGCTAAGGTCTAAGATTCGTACTATGGCCTAATGGTTAAGGTCTTAACTCTTACTCTGGCCTAATAGATAAGGTCTTAACTCTTACTCTGGCCTAATAGCTAAGGTCTTAGACTCGTACTCTGGCCTAATGGTTACGGTCTTAACTATTACTCTGGCCTAATAGCTAAGGTCTTAGACTCGTGCTCTGGCCTAATGGTTAAGGTCTTAACTCTTACTCTGGCCTACTGGTTAAGGTCTTAACTCTTACTCTGGCCTAATAGCTAATGTCTTTGACTCGTACTCTGGCCTAATGGTTAAGGTCTTAACTCTTACTCTGGCCTAATAGCTAAGGTCTTAACTCTTACTCTGGCCTAATAGCTAAGGTCTTAGACTCGTACTATGGCCTACAGGTTAAGGTCTGAACTCTTACTCTGGCCTAATAGCTAAGGTCTATGACTCGTAATCTGGCCTACTGGTTAAGGTCCTAACTCTTACTCTGGCCTAATAGCTAAGGTCTTAACTCTTACTCTGGCCTAATAGCTAATGTCTTAGACTCGTACTATGGCCTAATGGTTAAGGTCTTAACTCTTACTCTGGCCTAATAGCTAAGGTCTTAACTCTTACTCTGGCATAATAGCTAAGGTCTTAGACTCGTACTCTGGCCTAATAGCTAAGGTCTTAACTCTTACTCTGGCCTACTGGTTAAGGTCTTAACTCTTACTCTGGCCTAATAGCTAAGGTCTTAGACTCGTAATCTGGCCTAATGGCTAAGGTCTTAGACTCGTACTCTGGCCTAATAGCTAAGGTCTTAGACTCGTACTCTGGCCTACTGGTTAAGGTCGTAACTCTTACTCTGGCCTAATGGCTAAGGTCTTAGACTCACACTCTGGCCTAATAGCTAAGGTCTTAGACTTGTACTCTGGCCTAATGGTTAAGGACTTAACTCTTACTCTGGAATAATAGCTAAGGTCTTAGACTCGTACTATCGCCTACAGGTTAAGCTCTTAACTCTTACTCTGGCCTAATAGTTAAGGTTTTAACTATTACTCTGGCCTAATAGCTACGGTCTTAGACTCGTACTCTGGCCTAATGGTTAAGGTCTTAACTCCTACTCTGGCCTAATAGCTAAGGTCTTAACTCTTACTCTGGCCTAATAGCTAAGGTCTTAGACTCGTACTATGGCCTACAGTTTAAGGTCTTAACTCTTACTCTGGCCTAATAGCTAAGGTCTTAGACTCGTACTCTGGCCTACTGGAAAGGCCTTAACTCTTACTCTGGCCTACAGGTTAAGGTCTTAACTCTTTTTCTGGCCTACTGGTTAAGGTCTTAACTCTTACTCTGGCCTAATAGATAAGGTCTTAGACTCGTACTCCGGCCTACTGGTTAAGGTCTTAACTCTTACTCTGGCCTAATAGCTAAGGAATTAACTCTTACTCTGGCCTAAAAGCTAAGGTCTTAGACTCGTACTCTGGCCTAATGGATAAGGTCTTAACTCTTACTCTGGAATATTAGCTAAGGTCTTAGACTCGTACTATTGCCTACAGGTTAAGCTCTTAACTGTTACTCTGGCCTAATAGCTAAGGTCTTAACTATTACTCTGGCCTAATAGCTACGGTCTTAGACTCGTACTCTGGCCTAATGGTTAAGGTCTTAACTTTTACTCTGGCCTAATAGCTAAGGTCTTAGACTCGTACTATGGCCTACAGGTTATTGTCTTAACACTTACTCTGGCCTAATAGCTAAGGTCTTAGACTCATACTCTGGCCTACTGGTTAAGGTCTTAACTCTTACTCTGGCCTAATAGCTAAGGTCTTAACTCTTACTCTGGCCTAATAGCTAAGGTCTTAGACTCGTACTATGGCCTACAGTTTAAGGTCTTAACTCTTACTCTGGCCTAATAGCTAAGGTCTTAACTCTTACTCTGGAATATTAGCTAAGGTCTTAGACTCGTACTATCGCCTACAGGTTAAGCTCTTAACTCTTACTCTGGCCTAATAGCTAAGGTCTTAACTTTTACTCTGGCCTAATAGCTAAGGTCTTAGACTCGTACTCTGGCCTAATGGTTAAGGTCTTAACTCTTACTCTGGCCTAATAGCTAAGGTCTTAACTCTTACTCTGGCCTAATAGCTAAGGTCTTAGACTCGTACTATGGCCTACAGGTTATTGTCTTAACTCTTACTCTGGCCTAATAGCTAAGGTCTTAGACTCGTACTCTGGCCTACTGGTTAAGGTCTTAACTCTTACTCTGGCCTAATAGCTAAGGTCTAAGACTCGTACTCTGGCCTACTGGTTAAGGTCTTAACTCTTACTCTGGCCTAATAGCTAAGGTCTTAGACTCGTACTCTGGCCTAATGGTTAAGGTCTTAACTCTTACTCTGGCCTAATAGCTAAGGTCTTAGACTCGTACTCCGGACTACTGGTTAAGGTCTTAACTCTTACTCTGGCCTAATAGCTAAGGTCTTAACTCTTACTCTGGCCTAATAGCTAAGGTCTTAGACTCGTACTATGGCCTAATGGTTAAGGTCTTAACTCTTACTCTGGCCTAATAGCTAAGGTCTTAGACTAGTACTCTGGCCAAATAGCTAAGGTCTTAGACTCGTACTCTGGCCTAATAGCTAAGGTCTTAGACTCGTACTCTGGCCTTCTGGTTAAGGTCGTAACTCTTACTCTGGCCTAATGGCTAAGGTCTTAGACTTGTACTCTGGCCTAATAGCTAAGGTCTTAGACTCGTACTCTGGCCTAATGGTTAAGGACTTAACTCTTACTCTGGAATAATAGCTAAGGTCTTAGACTCGTACTCTGGCCTACTGGTTAAGGTCTTAACTCTTACTCTGGCCTAATAGCTAAGGTCTTAGACTCGTACTCTGGCCTAATGGTTAAGGTCTTAACTCTTACTCTGGCCTAATAGCTAAGGTCTTAGACTCAAACTCTGGCCTAATGGTTAAGGTCTTAACTCTTACTCTGGCCTAATAGCTAAGGTCTTAGACTCGTACTCTGGCCTACTGGTTAATATGTTAACTCTTATTCTGCCCTAATAGCTAAGGTCTTAGCTCTTACTCTGGCCTAATAGCTAAGGTCTTAGACTTGTACTATGGCTTAATGGTTAAGGTCTTAACTCTTACTCTGGCCTAATAGCTAAGGTCTTAACTTTTACTCTGGCCTAATAGCTAAGGTCTTAGACTCGTACTCTGGCCTAATGGTTAAGGTCTTAACTCTTACTCTGGCGTAATAGCTAAGGTCTTAGACTCATACTATGGCCTACATGTTAAGGTCTTAACTCTTAGTCTGGCCTAATGGTTAAGGTCTTAACTCTTACTCTGGCCTAATAGCTAAGGTCTTAGACTAGTACTCTGGCCAAATAGCTAAGGTCTTAGACTCGTACTCTGGCCTAATAGATAAGGTCTTAGACTCGTACTCTGGCCTACTGGTTAAGGTCGTAACTCTTACTCTGGCCTAATGGCTAAGGTCTTAGACTCGTACTCTGGCCTAATAGCTAAGGTCTTAGACTCGTACTCTGGCCTAATGGTTAAGGACTTAACTCTTACTCTGGAATAATAGCTAAGGTCTTAGACTCGTACTATCGCCTACAGGTTAAGCTCTTAACTCTTACTCTGGCCTAATAGTTAAGGTTTTAACTATTACTCTGGCCTAATAGCTACGGTCTTAGACTCGTACTCTGGCCTAATGGTTAAGGTCTTAACTCCTACTCTGGCCTAATAGCTAAGGTCTTAACTCTTACTCTGGCCTAATAGCTAAGGTCTTAGACTCGTACTATGGCCTACAGTTTAAGGTCTTAACTCTTACTCTGGCCTAATAGCTAAGGTCTTAGACTCGCACTCTGGCCTACTGGTTAAGGTCTTAAGTCTTACTCTGGCCTACAGGTTAAGGTCTTAACTCTTTCTCTGGCCTACTGGTTAAGGTCTTAACTCTTACTCTGGCCTAATAGCTAAGGTCTTAGACTCGTACTCCGGCCTACTGGTTAAGGTCTTAACTCTTACTCTGGCCTAATAGCTAAGGTCTTAACTCTTACTCTGGCCTAAAAGCTAAGGTCTTAGACTCGTACTCTGGCCTAATGGATAAGGTCTTAACTCTTACTCTGGAATATTAGCTAAGGTCTTAGACTCGCACTATCGCCTACAGGTTAAGCTCTTAACTCTTACTCTGGCCTAATAGCTAAGGTCTTAACTATTACTCTGGCCTAATAGCTACGGTCTTAGACTCATACTCTGGCCTAATGGTTAAGGTCTTAACTCTTACTCTGGCCTAATAGCTAAGGTCTTAGACTCGTACTATGGCCTACAGGTTATTGTCTTAACTCTTACTCTGGCCTAATAGCTAAGGTCTTAGACTCGTACTCTGGCCTACTGGTTAAGGTCTTAACTCTTACTCTGGCCTAATAGCTAAGGTCTTAACTCTTACTCTGGCCTAATAGCTAAGGTCTTAGACTCGTACTATGGCCTACAGTTTAAGGTCTTAACTCTTACTCTGGCCTAATAGCTAAGGTCTTAGACTCGTACTCCGGCCTACTGGTTAAGGTCTTAACTCTTTCTCTGGCCTAATAGCTAAGGTCTTAACTCTTACTCTGGAATATTAGCTAAGGTCTTAGACTCGTACTATCGCCTACAGGTTAAGCTCTTAACTCTTACTCTGGCCTAATAGCTAAGGTCTTAACTATTACTCTGGCCTAATAGCTAAGGTCTTAGACTCGTACTCTGGCCTAATGGTTAAGGTCTTAACTCTTACTCTGGCCTAATAGCTAAGGTCTTAACTCTTACTCTGGCCTAATAGCTAAGGTCTTAGACTCGTACTATGGCCTACAGTTTAAGGTCTTAACTCTTACTCTGGCCTAATAGCTAAGGTCTTAGACTCGTACTCTGGCCTACAGTTTAAGGTCTTAACTCTTACTCTGGCCAAATAGCTAAGGTCTTAGACTCGTACTCTGGCCTAATAGATAAGGTCTTAGACTCGTACTCTGGCCTACTGGTTAAGGTCGTAACTCTTACTCTGGCCTAATGGCTAAGGTCTTAGACTCGTACTCTGGCCTAATAGCTAAGGTCTTAGACTCGTACTCTGGCCTAATGGTTAAGGACTTAACTCTTACTCTGGAATAATAGCTAAGGTCTTAGACTCGTACTATCGCCTACAGGTTAAGCTCTTAACTCTTACTCTGGCCTAATAGTTAAGGTTTTAACTATTACTCTGGCCTAATAGCTACGGTCTTAGACTCGTACTCTGGTCTAATGGTTAAGGTCTTAACTCCTACTCTGGCCTAATAGCTAAGGTCTTAACTCTTACTCTGGCCTAATAGCTAAGGTCTTAGACTCGTACTATGGCCTACAGTTTAAGGTCTTAACTCTTACTCTGGCCTAATAGCTAAGGTCTTAGACTCGCACTCTGGCCTACTGGTTAAGGTCTTAACTCTTACTCTGGCCTACAGGTTAAGGTCTTAACTCTTTCTCTGGCCTACTGGTTAAGGTCTTAACTCTTACTCTGGCCTAATAGCTAAGGTCTTAGACTCGTACTCCGGCCTACTGGTTAAGGTCTTAACTCTTACTCTGGCCTAATAGCTAAGGTCTTAACTCTTACTCTGGCCTAAAAGCTAAGGTCTTAGACTCGTACTCTGGCCTAATGGATAAGGTCTTAACTCTTACTCTGGAATATTAGCTAAGGTCTTAGACTCGCACTATCGCCTACAGGTTAAGCTCTTAACTCTTACTCTGGCCTAATAGCTAAGGTCTTAACTATTACTCTGGCCTAATAGATACGGTCTTAGACTCATACTCTGGCCTAATGGTTAAGGTCTTAACTCTTACTCTGGCCTAATAGCTAAGGTCTTAGACTCGTACTATGGCCTACAGGTTATTGTCTTAACTCTTACTCTGGCCTAATAGCTAAGGTCTTAGACTCGTACTCTGGGCTACTGGTTAAGGTCTTAACTCTTACTCTGGCCTAATAGCTAACGTCTTAACTCTTACTCTGGCCTAATAGCTAAGGTCTTAGACTCGTACTATGGCCTACAGTTTAAGGTCTTAACTCTTACTCTGGCCTAATAGCTAAGGTCTTAGACTCGTACTCCGGCCTACTGGTTAAGGTCTTAACTCTTTCTCTGGCCTAATAGCTAAGGTCTTAACTCTTACTCTGGAATATTAGCTAAGGTCTTAGACTCGTACTATCGCCTACAGGTTAAGCTCTTAACTCTTACTCTGGCCTAATAGCTAAGGTCTTAACTATTACTCTGGCCTAATAGCTAAGGTCTTAGACTCGTACTCTGGCCTAATGGTTAAGGTCTTAACTCTTACTCTGGCCTAATAGCTAAGGTCTTAGACTCGTACTATGGCCTACAGTTTAAGGTCTTAACTCTTACTCTGGCCTAATAGCTAAGGTCTTAGACTCGTACTCTGGCCTACTGGTTAAGGTCTAAACTCTTACTCTGGCCTAATAGCTAAGGTCTTAGACTTGTACTCCGGCCTACTGGTTAAGGTCTTAACTCTTACTCTGGCCTAATAGCTAAGGTCTTAACTCTTACTCTGGAATATTAGCTAAGGTCTTAGACTCGTACTATCGCCTACAGGTTAAGCTCTTAACTCTTACTCTGGCCTAATAGCTAAGGTCTTAACTATTACTCTGGCCTAATAGCTAAGGTCTAAGACTCGTACTCTGGCCTACTGGTTAAGGTCTTAACTCTTACTCTGGCCTAATAGCTAAGGTCTTAGACTCGTACTCTGGCTTAATGGTTAAGGTCTTAACTCTTACTCTGGCCTAATAGCTAAGGTCTTAGACTCGTACTCCGGACTACTGGTTAAGGTCTTAACTCCTACTCTGGCCTAATAGCTAAGGTCTTAACTCTTACTCTGGCCTAATAGCTAAGGTCTTAGACTCGTACTATGGCCTACAGTTTAAGGTCTTAACTCTTACTCTGGCCTAATAGCTAAGGTCTTAGACTCATACTCTGGCCTACTGGTTAAGGTCTTAACTCTTACTCTGGCCTACAGGTTAAGGTCTTAACTCTTTCTCTGGCCTACTGGTTAAGGTCTTAACTCTTACTCTGGCCTAATAGCTAAGGTCTTAACTCTTACTCTGGCCTAAAAGCTAAGGTCTTAGACTCGTACTCTGGCCTAATGGATAAGGTCTTAACTCTTACTCTGGAATATTAGCTAAGGTCTTAGACTCGCACTATCTCCTACAGGTTAAGCTCTTAACTCTTACTCTGGCCTAATAGCTAAGGTCTTAACTATTACTCTGGCCTAATAGCTACGGTCTTAGACTCATACTCTGGCCTAATGGTTAAGGTCTTAACTCTTACTCTGGCCTAATAGCTAAGGTCTTAGACTCGTACTATGGCCTACAGGTTATTGTCTTAACTCTTACTCTGGCCTAATAGCTAAGGTCTTAGACTCGTACTCTGGCCTACTGGTTAAGGTCTTAACTCTTACTCTGGCCTAATAGCTAAGGTCTTAACTCTTACTCTGGCCTAATAGCTAAGGTCTTAGACTCGTACTATGGCCTACAGTTTAAGGTCTTAACTCTTACTCTGGCCTAATAGCTAAGGTCTTAGACTCGTACTCCGGCCTACTGGTTAAGGTCTTAACTCTTTCTCTGGCCTAATAGCTAAGGTCTTAACTCTTACTCTGGAATATTAGCTAAGGTCTTAGACTCGTACTATCGCCTACAGGTTAAGCTCTTAACTCTTACTCTGGCCTAATAGCTAAGGTCTTAACTATTACTCTGGCCTAATAGCTAAGGTCTTAGACTCGTACTCTGGCCTAATGGTTAAGGTCTTAACTCTTACTCTGGCCTAATAGCTAAGGTCTTAACTCTTACTCTGGCCTAATAGCTAAGGTCTTAGACTCATACTATGGCCTACAGGTTATTGTCTTAACTCTTACTCTGGCCTAATAGCTAAGGTCTTAGACTCGTACTCTGGCCTACTGGTTAAGGTCTTAACTCTTACTCTGGCCTAATAGCTAAGGTCTAAGACTCGTACTCTGGCCTACTGGTTAAGGTCTTAACTCTTACTCTGGCCTAATAGCTAAGGTCTTAGACTCGTACTCTGGCCTAATGGTTAAGGTCTTAACTCTTACTCTGGCCTAATAGCTAAGGTCTTAGACTCGTACTCCGGACTACTGGTTAAGGTCTTAACTCTTACTCTGGCCTAATAGCTAAGGTCTTAACTCTTACTCTGGCCTAATAGCTAAGGTCTTAGACTCGTACTATGGCCTAATGGTTAAGGTCTTAACTCTTACTCTGGCCTAATAGCTAAGGTCTTAGACTCGTACTATGGCCTAATGGTTAAGGTCTTAACTCTTACTCTGGCCTAATAGCTAAGGTCTTAACTTTTACTCTGGCCTAATAGCTAAGGTCTTAGACTCGTACTCTGGCCTAATGGTTAAGGTCTTAACTCTTACTCTGGCCTAATAGCTAAGGTCTTAGACTCATACTATGGCCAACATGTTAAGGTCTTAACTCTTAGTCTGGCCTAATGGTTAAGGTCTTAACTCTTACAGTGGCCTAATAGCTAAGGTCTTAGATTAGTACTCTGGCCAAATAGCTAAGGTCTTAGACTCGTACTCTGGCCTAATAGCTAAGGTCTTAGACTCGTACTCTGGCCTTCTGGTTAAGGTCGTAACTCTTACTCTGGCCTAATGGCTAAGGTCTTAGACTCGTACTCTGGCCTAATAGCTAAGGTCTTAGACTCGTACTCTGGCCTAATGGTTAAGGACTTAACTCTTACTCTGGAATAATAGCTAAGGTCTTAGACTCGTACTCTAACCTACTGGTTAAGGTCTTAACTCTTACTCTGGCCTAATAGCTAAGGTCTTAGACTCGTACTCTGGCCTAATGGTTAAGGTCTTAACTCTTACTCTGGCCTAAAAGCTAAGGTCTTAGACTCGTACTCTGGCCTAATGGTTAAGGTCTTAACTCTTACTCTGGCCTAATAGCTAAGGTCTTAGACTCGTACTCTGGCCTACTGGTTAATATGTTAACTCTTATTCTGCCCTAATAGCTAAGGTCTTAGCTCTTACTCTGGCCTAATAGCTAAGGTCTTAGACTTGTACTATGGCTTAATGGTTAAGGTCTTAACTCTTACTCTGGCCTAATAGCTAAGGTCTTAACTTTTACTCTGGCCTAATAGCTAAGGTCTTAGACTCGTACTCTGGCCTAATGGTTAAGGTCTTAACTCTTACTCTGGCCTAATAGCTAAGGTCTAAGACTCATACTATGGCCTACATGTTAAGGTCTTATTTCTTAGTCTGGCCTAATGGTTAAGGTCTTAACTCTTACTCTGGCCTAATAGCTAAGGTCTTAGACTAGTACTCTGGCCAAATAGCTAAGGTCTTAGACTCGTACTCTGGCCTAATAGATAAGGTCTTAGACTCGTACTCTGGCCTACTGGTTAAGGTCGTAACTCTTACTCTGGCCTAATAGCTAAGGTCTTAACTCTTACTCTGGAATATTAGCTAAGGTCTTAGACTCGTACTATCGCCTACAGGTTAAGCTCTTAACTCTTACTCTGGCCTAAAAGCTAAGGTCTTAACTATTACTCTGGCCTAATAGCTAAGGTCTTAGACTCGTACTCTGGCCTAATGGTTAAGGTCTTAACTCTTACTCTGGCCTAATAGCTAAGGTCTTAACTCTTACTCTGGCCTAATAGCTAAGGTCTTAGACTCGTACTATGGCCTACAGGTTATTGTCTTAACTCTTACTCTGGCCTAATAGCTAAGGTCTTAGACTCGTACTCTGGCCTACTGGTTAAGGTCTTAACTCCTACTCTGACCTAATAGCTAAGGTCTTAACTGTTACTCTGGCCTAATAGCTAAGGTCTTAGACTCGTACTATGGCCTACAGTTTAAGGTCTTAACTGTTACTCTGGCCTAATAGCTAAGGTCTTAGACTCGTACTCTGGCCTACTGGTTAAGGTCTTAACTCTTACTCTGGCCTAATAGCTAAGGTCTTAGATTCGTACTATGGCCTAATGGTTAAGGTCTTAACTCTTACTCTGGCCTAATAGATAAGGTCTTAACTCTTACTCTGGCCTAATAGCTAAGGTCTTAGACTCGTACTCTGGCCTAATGGTTACGGTCTTAACTCTTACTCTGGCCTAATAGCTAAGGTCTTAGACTCGTGCTCTGGCCTAATGGTTAAGGTCTTAACTCTTACTCTGGCCTACTGGTTAAGGTCTTAACTCTTACTCTGGCTTAATAGCTAATGTCTTAGACTCGTACTCTGGCCTAATGGTTAAGGTCTTAACTCGTACTCTGGCCTAATAGCGAAGGTCTTAACTCTTACTCTGGCCTAATAGCTAAGGTCTTAGACTCGTACTATGGCCTACAGGTTAAGGTCTGAACTCTTACTCTGGCCTAATAGCAAAGGTCTATAATTCGTAATCTGGCCTACTGGTTAAGGTCCTAACTCTTACTCTGGCCTAATAGCTAAGGTCTTAACTCTTACTCTGGCCTAATAGCTAAGGTCTTAGACTCGTACTATGGCCTAATGGTTAAGGTCTTAACTCTTACTCTGGCCTAATAGCTAAGGTCTTAACTCTTACTCTGGCATAATAGCTAAGGTCTTAGACTCGTACTCTGGCCTAATAGCTATGGTCTTAACTCTTACTCTGGCCTACTGGTTAAGGTCTTAACTCTTACTCTGGCCTAATAGCTAAGGTCTTAGACTCGTAATCTGGCCTAATAGCTAAGGTCTTAGACTCGTACTCTGGCCTAATAGCTAAGGTCTTAGACTTGTACTCTGGCCTACTGGTTAAGGTCTTAACTCTTATTCTGGCCTAATAGCTAAGGTCTTAGACTCGTACTCTGGCCTAATAGCTAAGGTCTTAGACTCGTACTCTGGCCTACTGGTTAAGGTCTTAACTCTTACACTGGCTTAATAGCATAGGTCTTAACTCTTACTCTGGCCTAATAGCTAAGGTCCTAGACTCGTACTATGGCCTACAGGTTATTGTCTTAACTCTTACTCTGGCCTAATAGCTAAGGTCTTAGACTCGTACTCTGGCCTACTGGTTAAGGTCTTAACTTTTACTCTGACCTAATAGCTAAGGTCTTAACTGTTACTCTGGCCTAATAGCTAAGGTCTTAGACTCGTACTCTGGCCTGATGGTTAAGGTCTTAACTCTTACTCTGGCCTAATAGCTAAGGTCTTAACTCTTACTCTGGCCTAATAGCTAAGGTCTTAGACTCGTACTATGGCCTACAGGTTATTGTCTTAACTCTTACTCTGGCCTAATAGCTAAGGTCTTAGACTCGTACTCTGGCCTACTGGTTAAGGTCTTAACTCTTACTCTGACCTAATAGCTAAGGTCTTAACTGTTACTCTGGCCTAATAGCTAAGGTCTTAGACTCGTACTATGGCCTACAGTTTAAGGTCTTAACTGTTACTCTGGCCTAATAGCTAAGGTCTTAGACTCGTACTGTGGCCTACTGGTTAAGGTCTTAACTCTTACTCTGGCCTAATAGCTAAGGTCTTAGACTCGTACTCTGGCCTAATGGTTAAGGTCTTAACTCTTACTCTGGCCTAATAGCTAAGGTCTTAGACTCATACTATGGCCTACATGTTAAGGTCTTAACTCTTAGTCTGGCCTAATGGTTAAGGTCTTAACTCTTACTCTGGCCTAATAGCTAAGGTCTTAGACTAGTACTCTGGCCAAATAGCTAAGGTCTTAGACTCGTACTCTGGCCTAATAGCTAACGTCTTAGACTCGTACTCTGGCCTACTGGTTAAGGTCGTAACTCTTACTCTGGCCTAATGGCTAAGGTCTTAGACTCGCACTCTGGCCTAATAGCTAAGGTCTTAGACTCGTACTCTGGCCTAATGGTTAAGGACTTAACTCTTACTCTGGAATAATAGCTAAGGTCTTAGACTCGTACTATCGCCTACAGGTTAAGCTCTTAACTCTTACTCTGGCCTAATAGTTAAGGTTGTAACTATTACTCTGGCCTAATAGCTACGGTCTTAGACTCGTACTCTGGCCTAATGGTTAAGGTCTTAACTCTTACTCTGGCCTAATAGCTAAGGTCTTAACTCTTACTCTGGCCTAATAGCTAAGGTCTTAGACTCGTACTATGGCCTACAGTTTAAGGTCTTAACTCTTACTCTGGCCTAATAGCTAAGGTCTTAGACTCGTACTCTGGCCTACTGGTTAAGGTCTTAACTCTTACTCTGGCCTACAGGTTAAGGTCTTAACTCTTTCTCTGGCCTACTGGTTAAGGTCTTAACTCTTACTCTGGCCTAATAGCTAAGGTCTTAGACTCGTACTCCGGCCTACTGGTTAAGGTCTTAACTCTTACTCTGGCCTAATAGCTAAGGTCTTAACTCTTACTCTGGCCTAAAAGCTAATGTCTTAGACTCGTACTCTGGCCTAATGGATAAGGTCTTAACTCTTACTCTGGATTATTAGCTAAGGTCTTAGACTCGTACTATTGCCTACAGGTTAAGCTCTTAACTCTTACTCTGGCCTAATAGCTAAGGTCTTAACTATTACTCTGGCCTAATAGCTACGGTCTTAGACTCGTACTCTAGCCTAATGGTTAAGGTCTTAACTCTTACTCTGGCCTAATAGCTAAGGTCTTAGACTCGTACTATGGCCTACAGTTTATTGTCTTAACTCTTACTCTGGCCTAATAGCTAAGGTCTTAGACTCATACTCTGGCCTACTGGTTAAGGTCTTAACTCTTACTCTGGCCTAATAGCTAAGGTCTTAACTCTTACTCTGGCCTAATAGCTAAGGTCTTAGACTCGTACTATGGCCTACAGTTTAAGGTCTTAACTCTTACTCTGGCCTAATAGCTAAGGTCTTAGACTCGTACTCCGGCCTACTGGTTAAGGTCTTAACTCTTACTCTGGCCTAATAGCTAAGGTCTTAACTCTTACTCTGGAATATTAGCTAAGGTCTTAGACTCGTACTATAGCCTACAGGTTAAGCTCTTAACTCTTACTCTGGCCTAATAGCTAAGGTCTTAACTATTACTCTGGCCTAATAGCTAAGGTCTTAGACTCGTACTCTGGCCTAATGGTTAAGGTCTTAACTCTTACTCTGGCCTAATAGCTAAGGTCTTAACTCTTACTCTGGCCTAATAGCTAAGGTCTTAGACTCGTACTCTGGCCTACTGGTTAAGGTCTTAACTCTTACTCTGACCTAATAGCTAAGGTCTTACCTGTTACTCTGGCATAATAGCTAAGGTCTTAGACTCGTACTATGGCCTACAGTTTAAGGTCTTAACTGTTACTCTGGCCTAATAGCTAAGGTCTTAGACTCGTACTATGGCCTACAGTTTAAGGTCTTAACTGTTACTCTGGCCTAATAGCTAAGGTCTAAGATTCGTACTATGGCCTAATGGTTAAGGTCTTAACTCTTACTCTGGCCTAATAGATAAGGTCTTAACTCTTACTCTGGCCTAATAGCTAAGGTCTTAGACTCGTACTCTGGCCTACTGGTTAAGGTCTTAACTCTTACTCTGGCCTAATAGCTAAGGTCTAAGATTCGTACTATGGCCTAATGGTTAAGGTCTTAACTCTTACTCTGGCCTAATAGATAAGGTCTTAACTCTTACTCTGGCCTAATAGCTAAGGTCTTAGACTCGTACTCTGGCCTAATGGTTACGGTCTTAACTCTTACTCTGGCCTAATAGCTAAGGTCTTAGACTCGTGCTCTGGCCTAATGGTTAAGGTCTTAACTCTTACTCTGGCCTGCTGGTTAAGGTCTTAACTCTTACTCTGGCCTAATAGCTAATGTCTTAGACTCATACTCTGGCCTAATGGTTAAGGTCTTAACTCTTACTCTGGCCTAATAGCTAAGGTCTTAACTCTTACTCTGGCCTAATAGCTAAGGTCTTAGACTCGTACTATGGCCTACAGGTTAAGGTCTGAACTCTTACTCTGGCCTAATAGCTAAGGTCTATGACTCGTAATCTGGCCTACTGGTTAAGGTCCTAACTCTTACTCTGGCCTAATAGCTAAGGTCTTAACTCTTACTCTGGCCTAATAGCTAAGGTCTTAGACTCGTACTATGGCCTAATGGTTAAGGTCTTAACTCTTACTCTGGCCTAATAGCTAAGGTCTTAACTCTTACTCTGGCATAATAGCTAAGGTCTTAGACTCGTACTCTGGCCTAATAGCTAAGGTCTTAACTCTTACTCTGGCCTACTGGTTAAGGTCTTAACTCTTACTCTGGCCTAATAGCTAAGGTCTTAGACTCGTAATCTGGCCTAATGGCTAAGGTCTTAGACTCGTACTCTGGCCTAATAGCTAAGGTCTTAGACTCGTACTCTGGCCTACTGGTTAAGGTCGTAACTCTTACTCTGGCCTAATGGCTAAGGTCTTAGACTCGCACTCTGGACTAATAGCTAAGGTCTTAGACTCGTACTCTGGCCTAATGGTTAAGGACTTAACTCTTACTCTGGAATAATAGCTAAGGTCTTAGACTCGTACTATCGCCTACAGGTTAAGCTCTTAACTCTTACTCTGGCCTAATAGTTAAGGTTTTAACTATTACTCTGGCCTAATAGCTACGGTCTTAGACTCGTACTCTGGCCTAATGGTTAAGGTCTTAACTCCTACTCTGGCCTAATAGCTAAGGTCCTAACTCTTACTCTGGCCTAATAGCTAAGGTCTTAGACTCGTACTATGGCCTACAGTTTAAGGTCTTAACTCTTACTCTGGCCTAATAGCTAAGGTCTTAGACTCGTACTCTGGCCTACTGGAAAGGCCTTAACTCTTACTCTGGCCTACAGGTTAAGGTCTTAACTCTTTCTCTGGCCTACTGGTTAAGGTCTTAACTCTTACTCTGGCCTAATAGATAAGGTCTTAGACTCGTACTCCGGCCTACTGGTTAAGGTCTTAACTCTTACTCTGGCCTAATAGCTAAGGTCTTAACTCTTACTCTGGCCTAAAAGCTAAGGTCTTAGACTCGTACTCTGGCCTAATGGATAAGGTCTTAACTCTTACTCTGGAATATTAGCTAAGGTCTTAGACTCGTACTATTGCCTACAGGTTAAGCTCTTAACTGTTACTCTGGCCTAATAGCTAAGGTCTTAACTATTACTCTGGCCTAATAGCTACGGTCTTAGACTCGTACTCTGGCCTAATGGTTAAGGTCTTAACTCTTACTCTGGCCTAATAGCTAAGGTCTTAGACTCGTACTTTGGCCTACAGGTTATTGTCTTAACACTTACTCTGGCCTAATAGCTAAGGTCTTAGACTCATACTCTGGCCTACTGGTTAAGGTCTTAACTCTTACTCTGGCCTAATAGCTAAGGTCTTAACTCTTACTCTGGCCTAATAGCTAAGGTCTTAGACTCGTACTATGGCCTACAGTTTAAGGTCTTAACTCTTACTCTGGCCTAATAGCTAAGGTCTTAGACTCGTACTCCGGCCTACTGGTTAAGGTCTTAACTCTTACTCTGGCCTAATAGCTAAGGTCTTAACTCTTACTCTGGAATATTAGCTAAGGTCTTAGACTCGTACTATCGCCTACAGGTTAAGCTCTTAACTCTTACTCTGGCCTAATAGCTAAGGTCTTAACTATTACTCTGGCCTAATAGCTAAGGTCTTAGACTCGTACTCTGGCCTAATGGTTAAGGTCTTAACTCTTACTCTGGCCTAATAGCTAAGGTCTTAACTCTTACTCTGGCCTAATAGCTAAGGTCTTAGACTCGTACTATGGCCTACAGGTTATTGTCTTAACTCTTACTCTGGCCTAATAGCTAAGGTCTTAGACTCGTACTCTGGCCTACTGGTTAAGGTCTTAACTCTTACTCTGGCCTAATAGCTAAGGTCTAAGACTCGTACTCTGGCCTACTGGTTAAGGTCTTAACTCTTACTCTGGCCTAATAGCTAAGGTCTTAGACTCGTACTCTGGCCTAATGGTTAAGGTCTTAACTCTTACTCTGGCCTAATAGCTAAGGTCTTAGACTCGTACTCCGGACTACTGGTTAAGGTCTTAACTCTTACTCTGGCCTAATAGCTAAGGTCTTAACTCTTACTCTGGCCTAATAGCTAAGGTCTTAGACTCGTACTATGGCCTAATGGTTAAGGTCTTAACTCTTACTCTGGCCTAATAGCTAAGGTCTTAGACTCGTACTATGGCCTAATGGTTAAGGTCTTAACTCTTACTCTGGCCTAATAGCTAAGGTCTTAACTTTTACTCTGGCCTAATAGCTAAGGTCTTAGACTCGTACTCTGGCCTAATGGTTAAGGTCTTAACTCTTACTCTGGCCTAATAGCTAAGGTCTTAGACTCATACTATGGCCAACATGTTAAGGTCTTAACTCTTAGTCTGGCCTAATGGTTAAGGTCTTAACTCTTACACTGGCCTAATAGCTAAGGTCTTAGACTAGTACTCTGGCCAAATAGCTAAGGTCTTAGACTCGTACTCTGGCCTAATAGCTAAGGTCTTAGACTCGTACTCTGGCCTAATGGTTAAGGACTTAACTCTTACTCTGGAATAATAGCTAAGGTCTTAGACTCGTACTCTGGCCTACTGGTTAAGGTCTTAACTCTTACTATGGCCTAATAGCTAAGGTCTTAGACTCGTACTCTGGCCTAATGGTTAAGGTCTTAACTCTTACTCTGGCCTAATAGCTAAGGTCTTAGACTTGTACGCTGGCCTAATGGTTAAGGTCTTAACTCTTACTCTGGCCTAATAGCTAAGGTCTTAGACTCGTACTCTGGCCTACTGGTTAATATGTTAACTCTTATTCTGCCCTAATAGCTAAGGTCTTAGCTCTTACTCTGGCCTAATAGCTAAGGTCTTAGACTTGTACTATGGCTTAATGGTTAAGGTCTTAACTCTTACTCTGGCCTAATAGCTAAGGTCTTAACTTTTACTCTGGCCTAATAGCTAAGGTCTTAGACTCGTACTCTGGCCTAATGGTTAAGGTCTTAACTCTTACTCTGGCCTAATAGCTAAGGTCTTAGACTCATACTATGGCCTACATGTTAAGGTCTTAACTCTTAGTCTGGCCTAATGGTTAAGGTCTTAACTCTTACTCTGGCCTAATAGCTAAGGTCTTAGACTAGTACTCTGGCCAAATAGCTAAGGTCTTAGACTCGTACTCTGGCCTAATAGATAAGGTCTTAGACTCGTACTCTGGCCTACTGGTTAAGGTCGTAACTCTTACTCTGGCCTAATGGCTAAGGTCTTAGACTCGTACTCTGGCCTAATAGCTAAGGTCTTAGACTCGTACTCTGGCCTAATGGTTAAGGACTTAACTCTTACTCTGGAATAATAGCTAAGGTCTTAGACTCGTACTATCGCCTACAGGTTAAGCTCTTAACTCTTACTCTGGCCTAATAGTTAAGGTTTTAACTATTACTCTGGCCTAATAGCTACGGTCTTAGACTCGTACTCTGGCCTAATGGTTAAGGTCTTAACTCCTACTCTGGCCTAATAGCTAAGGTCTTAACTCTTACTCTGGCCTAATAGCTAAGGTCTTAGACTCGTACTATGGCCTACAGTTTAAGGTCTTAACTCTTACTCTGGCCTAATAGCTAAGGTCTTAGACTCGCACTCTGGCCTACTGGTTAAGGTCTTTACTCTTACTCTGGCCCACAGGTTAAGGTCTTAACTCTTTCTCTGGCCTACTGGTTAAGGTCTTAACTCTTACTCTGGCCTAATAGCTAAGGTCTTAGACTCGTACTCCGGCCTACTGGTTAAGGTCTTAACTCTTACTCTGGCCTAATAGCTAAGGTCTTAACTCTTACTCTGGCCTAAAAGCTAAGGTCTTAGACTCGTACTCTGGCCTAATGGATAAGGTCTTAACTCTTACTCTGGAATATTAGCTAAGGTCTTAGACTCGCACTATCGCCTACAGGTTAAGCTCTTAACTCTTACTCTGGCCTAATAGCTAAGGTCTTAACTATTACTCTGGCCTAATAGCTACGGTCTTAGACTCATACTCTGGCCTAATGGTTAAGGTCTTAACTCTTACTCTGGCCTAATAGCTAAGGTCTTAGACTCGTACTATGGCCTACAGGTTATTGTCTTAACTCTTACTCTGGCCTAATAGCTAAGGTCTTAGACTCGTACTCTGGCCTACTGGTTAAGGTCTTAACTCTTACTCTGGCCTAATAGCTAAGGTCTTAACTCTTACTCTGGCCTAATAGCTAAGGTCTTAGACTCGTACTATGGCCTACAGTTTAAGGTCTTAACTCTTACTCTGGCCTAATAGCTAAGGTCTTAGACTCGTACTCCGGCCTACTGGTTAAGGTCTTAACTGTTTCTCTGGCCTAATAGCTAAGGTCTTAACTCTTACTCTGGAATATTAGCTAAGGTCTTAGACTCGTACTATCGCCTACAGGTTAAGCTCTTAACTCTTACTCTGGCCTAATAGCTAAGGTCTTAACTATTACTCTGGCCTAATAGCTAAGGTCTTAGACTCGTACTCTGGCCTAATGGTTAAGGTCTTAACTCTTACTCTGGCCTAATAGCTAAGGTCTTAACTCTTACTCTGGCCTAATAGCTAAGGTCTTAGACTCGTACTATGGCCTACAGTTTAAGGTCTTAACTCTTACTCTGGCCTAATAGCTAAGGTCTTAGGCTCGTACTCTGGCCTACTGGTTAAGGTCTAAACTCTTACTCTGGCCTAATAGCTAAGGTCTTAGACTTGTACTCCGGCCTACTGGTTAAGGTCTTAACTCTTACTCTGGCCTAATAGCTAAGGTCTTAACTCTTACTCTGGAATATTAGCTAAGGTCTTAGACTCGTACTATCGCCTACAGGTTAAGCTCTTAACTCTTACTCTGGCCTAATAGCTAAGGTCTTAACTATTACTCTGGCCTAATAGCTAAGGTCTAAGTCTCGTACTCTGGCCTACTGGTTAAGGTCTTAACTCTTACTCTGGCCTAATAGCTAAGGTCTTAGACTCGTACTCTGGCCTAATGGTTAAGGTCTTAACTCTTACTCTAGCCTAATAGCTAAGGTCTTAGACTCGTACTCCGGACTACTGGTTAAGGTCTTAACTCCTACTCTGGCCTAATAGCTAAGGTCTTAACTCTTACTCTGGCCTAATAGCTAAGGTCTTAGACTCGTACTATGGCCTACAGTTTAAGGTCTTAACTCTTACTCTGGCCTAATAGCTAAGGTCTTAGACTCGTACTCTGGCCTACTGGTTAAGGTCTTAACTCTTACTCTGGCCTACAGGTTAAGGTCTTAACTCTTTCTCTGGCCTACTGGTTAAGGTCTTAACTCTTACTCTGGCCTAATAGCTAAGGTCTTAGACTCGTACTCCGGCCTACTGGTTAAGGTCTTAACTCTTACTCTGGCCTAATAGCTAAGGTCTTAACTCTTACTCTATCCTAAAAGCTAAGGTCTTAGACTCGTACTCTGGCCTAATGGATAAGGTCTTAACTCTTACTCTGGAATATTAGCTAAGGTCTTAGACTCGCACTATCGCCTACAGGTTAAGCTCTTAACTCTTACTCTGGCCTAATAGCTAAGGTCTTAACTATTACTCTGGCCTAATAGCTACGGTCTTAGACTCATACTCTGGCCTAATGGTTAAGGTCTTAACTCTTACTCTGGCCTAATAGCTAAGGTCTTAGACTCGTACTATGGCCTACAGGTTATTGTCTTAACTCTTACTCTGGCCTAATAGCTAAGGTCTTAGACTCGTACTCTGGCCTACTGGTTAAGGTCTTAACTCTTACTCTGGCCTAATAGCTAAGGTCTTAACTCTTACTCTGGCCTAATAGCTAAGGTCTTAGACTCGTACTATGGCCTACAGTTTAAGGTCTTAACTCTTACTCTGGCCTAATAGCTAAGGTCTTAGACTCGTACTCCGGCCTACTGGTTAAGGTCTTAACTCTTTCTCTGGCATAATAGCTAAGGTCTTAACTCTTACTCTGGAATATTAGCTAAGGTCTTAGACTCGTACCATCGCCTACAGGTTAAGCTCTTAACTCTTACTCTGGCCTAATAGCTAAGGTCTTAACTATTACTCTGGCCTAATAGCTAAGGTCTTAGACTCGTACTCTGGCCTAATGGTTATGGTCTTAACTCTTACTCTGGCCTAATAGCTAAGGTCTTAACTCTTACTCTGGCCTAATAGCTAAGGTCTTAGACTCATACTATGGCCTACAGGTTATTGTCTTAACTCTTACTCTGGCCTAATAGCTAAGGTCTTAGACTCGTACTCTGGCCTACTGGTTAAGGTCTTAACTCTTACTCTGGCCTAATAGCTAAGGTCTAAGACTCATACTCTGGCCTACTGGTTAAGGTCTTAACTCTTACTCTGGCCTAATAGCTAAGGTCTTAGACTCGTACTCTGGCCTAATGGTTAAGGTCTTAACTCTTACTCTGGCCTAATAGCTAAGGTCTTAGACTCGTACTCCGGACTACTGGTTAAGGTCTTAACTCTTACTCTGGCCTAATAGCTAAGGTCTTAACTCTTACTCTGGCCTAATAGCTAAGGTCTTAGACTCGTACTATGGCCTAATGGTTAAGGTCTTAACTCTTACTCTGGCCTAATAGCTAAGGTCTTAGACTCGTACTATGGCCTAATGGTTAAGGTCTTAACTCTTACTCTGGCCTAATAGCTAAGGTCTTAACTTTTACTCTGGCCTAATAGCTAAGGTCTTAGACTCGTACTCTGGCCTAATGGTTAAGGTCTTAACTCTTACTCTGGCCTAATAGCTAAGGTCTTAGACTCATACTATGGCCAACATGTTAAGGTCTTAACTCTTAGTCTGGCCTAATGGTTAAGGTCTTAGACTCGTACTCTGGCCTAATAGCTAAGGTCATAGACTCGTACTCTGGCCTAATGGTTAAGGACTTAACTCTTACTCTGGAATAATAGTTAAGGTCTTAGACTCGTACTCTAACCTACTGGTTAAGGTCTTAACTCTTACTCTGGCCTAATAGCTAAGGTCTTAGACTCGTACTCTGGCCTAATGGTTAAGGTCTTAACTCTTACTCTGGCCTAATAGCTAAGGTCTTAGACTCGTACTCTGGCCCAATGGTTAAGGTCTTAACTCTTACTCTGGCCTAATAGCTAAGGTCTTAGACTCGTACTCTGGCCTACTGGTTAATATGTTAACTCTTATTCTGCCCTAATAGCTAAGGTCTTAGCTCTTACTCTGGCCTAATAGCTAAGGTCTTAGACTTGTACTATGGCTTAATGGTTAAGGTCTTAACTCTTACTCTGGCCTAATAGCTAAGGTCTTAACTTTTACTCTGGCCTAATAGCTAAGGTCTTAGACTCGTACTCTGGCCTAATGGTTAAGGTCTTAACTCTTACTCTGGCCTAATAGCTAAGGTCTAAGACTCATACTATGGCCTACATGTTAAGGTCTTAACTCTTAGTCTGGCCTAATGGTTAAGGTCTTAACTCTTACTCTGGCCTAATAGCTAAGGTCTTAGACTAGTACTCTGGCCAAATAGCTAAGGTCTTAGACTCGTACTCTGGCCTAATAGATAAGGTCTTAGACTCGTACTCTGGCCTACTGGTTAAGGTCGTAACTCTTACTCTGGCCTAATGGCTAAGGTCTTAGACTCGTACTCTGGCCTAATAGCTAAGGTCTTAGACTCGTACTCTGGCCTAATAGATAAGGTCTTAGACTCGTACTCTGGCCTAATGGTTAAGGTCTTAACTCTTACTCTGGCCTAATAGCTAAGGTCTTAGACTCATACTATGGCCAACATGGTAAGGTCTTAACTCTTAGTCTGGCCTAATGGTTAAGGTCTTAGACTCGTACTCTGGCCTACTGGTTAAGGTCTTAACTCTTACTCTGGCCTAATAGCTAAGGTCTAAGACTCGTACTCTGGCCTACTGGTTAAGGTCTTAACTCTTACTCTGGCCTAATAGCTAAGGTCTTAGACTCGTACTCTGGCCTAATGGTTAAGGTCTTAACTCTTACACTGGCCTAATAGCTAAGGTCTTAGACTCGTACTCCGGACTACTGGTTAAGGTCTTAACTCTTACTCTGGCCTAATAGCTAAGGTCTTAACTCTTACTCTGGCCTAATAGCTAAGGTCTTAGACTCGTACTATGGCCTAATGGTTAAGGTCTTAACTCTTACTCTGGCCTAATAGCTAAGGTCTTAGACTCGTACTATGGCCTAATGGTTAAGGTCTTAACTCTTACTCTGGCCTAATAGCTAAGGTCTTAACTTTTACTCTGGCCTAATAGCTAAGGTCTTAGACTCGTACTCTGGCCTAATGGTTAAGGTCTTAACTCTTACTCTGGCCTAATAGCTAAGGTCTTAGACTCATACTATGGCCAACATGTTAAGGTCTTAACTCTTAGTCTGGCCTAATGGTTAAGGTCTTAACTCTTACACTGGCCTAATAGCTAAGGTCTTAGATTAGTACTCTGGCCAAATAGCTAAGATCTTAGACTCGTACTCTGGCCTAATAGCTAAGGTCTTAGACTCGTACTCTGGCCTTCTGGTTAAGGTCGTAACTCTTACTCTGGCCTAATGGCTAAGGTCTTAGACTCGTACTCTGGCCTAATAGCTAAGGTCATAGACTCGTACTCTGGCCTAATGGTTAAGGACTTAACTCTTACTCTGGAATAATAGCTAAGGTCTTAGACTCGTACTCTAACCTACTGGTTAAGGTCTTAACTCTTACTCTGGCCTAATAGCTAAGGTCTTAGACTCGTACTCTGGCCTAATGGTTAAGGTCTTAACTCTTACTCTGGCCTAATAGCTAAGGTCTTAGACTCGTACTCTGGCCCAATGGTTAAGGTCTTAACTCTTACTCTGGCCTAATAGCTAAGGTCTTAGACTCGTACTCTGGCCTACTGGTTAATATGTTAACTCTTATTCTGCCCTAATAGCTAAGGTCTTAGCTCTTTCTCTGGCCTAATAGCTAAGGTCTTAGACTTGTACTATGGCTTAATGGTTAAGGTCTTAACTCTTACTCTGGCCTAATAGCTAAGGTCTTAACTTTTACTCTGGCCTAATAGCTAAGGTCTTAGACTCGTACTCTGGCCTAATGGTTAAGGTCTTAACTCTTACTCTGGCCTAATAGCTAAGGTCTAAGACTCATAATATGGCCTACATGTTAAGGTCTTAACTCTTAGTCTGGCCTAATGGTTAAGGTCTTAACTCTTACTCTGGCCTAATAGCTAAGGTCTTAGACTAGTACTCTGGCCAAATAGCTAAGGTCTTAGACTCGTACTCTGGCCTAATAGATAAGGTCTTAGACTCGTACTCTGGCCTACTGGTTAAGGTCGTAACTCTTACTCTGGCCTAATGGCTAAGGTCTTAGACTCGTACTCTGGCCTAATAGCTAAGGTCTTAGACTCGTACTCTGGCCTAATAGATAAGGTCTTAGACTCGTACTCTGGCCTAATGGTTAAGGTCTTAACTCTTACTCTGGCCTAATAGCTAAGGTCTTAGACTCATACTATGGCCAACATGTTAAGGTCTTAACTCTTAGTCTGGCCTAATGGTTAAGGTCTTAACTCTTACACTGGCCTAATAGCTAAGGTCTTAGATTAGTACTCTGGCCAAATAGCTAAGATCTTAGACTCGTACTCTGGCCTAATAGCTAAGGTCTTAGACTCGTACTCTGGCCTAATGGTTAAGGACTTAACTCTTACTCTGGAATAATAGCTAAGGTCTTAGACTCGTACTCTAACCTACTGGTTAAGGTCTTAACTCTTACTCTGGCCTAATAGCTAAGGTGTTAGACTCGTACTCTGGCCTAATGGTTAAGGTCTTAACTCTTACTCTGGCCTAATAGCTAAGGTCTTAGACTCGTACTCTGGCCCAATGGTTAAGGTCTTAACTCTTACTCTGGCCTAATAGCTAAGGTCTTAGACTCGTACTCTGGCCTACTGGTTAATATGTTAACTCTTATTCTGCCCTAATAGCTAAGGTCTTAGCTCTTACTCTGGCCTAATAGCTAAGGTCTTAGACTTGTACTATGGCTTAATGGTTAAGGTCTTAACTCTTACTCTGGCCTAATAGCTAAGGTCTTAACTTTTACTCTGGCCTAATAGCTAAGGTCTTAGACTCGTACTCTGGCCTAATGGTTAAGGTCTTAACTCTTACTCTGGCCTAATAGCTAAGGTCTAAGACTCATACTATGGCCTACATGTTAAGGTCTTAACTCTTAGTCTGGCCTAATGGTTAAGGTCTTAACTCTTACTCTGGCCTAATAGCTAAGGTCTTAGACTAGTACTCTGGCCAAATAGCAAAGGTCTTAGACTCCTACTCTGGCCTAATAGATAAGGTCTTAGACTCGTACTCTGGCCTACTGGTTAAGGTCGTAACTCTTACTCTGGCCTAATGGCTAAGGTCTTAGACTCGTACTCTGGCCTAATAGCTAAGGTCTTCGACTCGTACTCTGGCCTAATGGTTAAGGACTTAACTCTTACTCTGGAATAATAGCTAAGGTCTTAGACTCGTACTATCGCCTACAGGTTAAGCTCTTAACTCTTACTCTGGCCTAATAGTTAAGGTTTTAACTATTACTCTGGCCTAATAGCTACGGTCTTAGACTCGTACTCTGGCCTAATGGTTAAGGTCTTAACTCCTACTCTGGCCTAATAGCTAAGGTCTTAACTCTTACTCTGGCCTAATAGCTAAGGTCTTAGACTCGTACTATGGCCTACAGTTTAAGGTCTTAACTCTTACTCTGGCCTAATAGCTAAGGTCTTAGACTCGTACTCTGGCCTACTGGTTAAGGTCTTAACTCTTACTCTGGCCTACAGGTTAAGGTCTTAACTCTTTCTCTGGCCTACTGGTTAAGGTCTTAACTCTTACTCTGGCCTAATAGCTAAGGTCTTAGACTCGTACTCCGGCCTACTGGTTAAGGTCTTAACTCTTACTCTGGCCTAATAGCTAAGGTCTTAACTCTTACTCTGGCCTAAAAGCTAAGGTCTTAGACTCGTACTCTGGCCTAATGGATAAGGTCTTAAATCTTACTCTGGCCTAATAGCTAAGGTCTTAACTATTACTCTGGCCTAATAGCTACGGTCTTAGACTCGTACTCTGGCCTAATGGTTAAGGTCTTAACTCTTACTCTGGCCTAATAGCTAAGGTCTTAGACTCGTACTATGGCCTACAGGTTATTGTCTTAACTCTCACTCTGGCCTAATAGCTAAGGTCTTAGACTCGTACTCTGGCCTACTGGTTAAGGTCTTAACTCTTACTCTGGCCTAATAGCTAAGGTCTTAACTCTTACTCTGGCCTAATAGCTAAGGTCTTAGACTCGTACTATGGCCTACAGTTTAAGGTCTTAACTCTTACTCTGGCCTAATAGCTAAGGTCTTAGACTCGTACTCCGGCCTACTGGTTAAGGTCTTAACTCTTTCTCTGGCCTAATAGCTAAGGTCTTAACTCTTACTCTGGAATATTAGCTAAGGTCTTAGACTCATACTATCGCCTACAGGTTAAGCTCTTAACTCTTACTCTGGCCTAATAGCTAAGGTCTTAACTATTACTCTGGCCTAATAGCTAAGGTCTTAGACTCGTACTCTGGCCTAATGGTTAAGGTCTTAACTCTTACTCTGGCCTAATAGCTAAGGTCTTAACTCTTACTCTGGCCTAATAGCTAAGGTCTTAGACTCGTACTATGGCCTACAGGTTATTGTCTTAACTCTTACTCTGGCCTAATAGCTAAGGTCTTAGACTCGTACTCTGGCCTACTGGTTAAGGTCTTAACTCTTACTCTGACCTAATAGCTAAGGTCTTAACTGTTACTCTGGCCTAATAGCTAAGGTCTTAGACTCGTACTATGGCCTACAGTTTAAGGTCTTAACTGTTACTCTGGCCTAATAGCTAAGGTCTTAGACTCATACTCTGGCCTACTGGTTAAGGTCTTTACTCTTACTCTGGCCTAATAGCTAAGGTCTTAGATTCGTACTATGGCCTAATGGTTAAGGTCTTAACTCTTACTCTGGCCTAATAGATAAGGTCTTAACTCTTACTCTGGCCTAATAGCTAAGGTCTTAGACTCGTACTCTGGCCTAATGGTTACGGTCTTAACTCTTACTCTGGCCTAATAGCTAAGATCTTAGACTCGTGCTCTGGCCTAATGGTTAAGGTCTTAACTCTTACTCTGGCCTACTGGTTAAGGTCTTAACTCTTACTCTGGCCTAATAGCTAATGTCTTAGACTCGTACTCTGTCCTAATGGTTAAGGTCTTAACTCTTACTCTGGCCTAATAGCTAAGGTCTTAACTCTTACTCTGGCCTAATAGCTAAGGTCTTAGACTCGTACTATGGCCTACAGGTTAAGGTCTGAACTCTTACTCTGGCCTAATAGCTAAGGTCTATGACTCGTAATCTGGCCTACTGGTTAAGGTCCTAACTCTTACTCTGGCCTAATAGCTAAGGTCTTAACTCTTACTCTGGCCTAATAGCTAAGGACTTAGACTCGTACTATGGCCTAATGGTTAAGGTCTTAACTCTTACTCTGGCCTAATAGCTAAGGTCTTAACTCTTACTCTGGCATAATAGCTAAGGTCTTAGACTTGTACTCTGGCCTAATAGCTAAGGTCTTAACTCTTACTCTGGCCTACTGGTTAAGGTCTTAACTCTTACTCTGGCCTAATAGCTAAGGTCTTAGACTCGTAATCTGGCCTAATAGCTAAGGTCTTAGACTCGTACTCTGGCCTAATAGCTAAGGTCTTAGACTTGTACTCTGGCCTACTGGTTAATGTCTTAACTCTTATTCTTGCCTAATAGCTAAGGTCTTAGACTCGTACTCTGGCCTAATAGCTAAGGTCTTAGACTCGTACTCTGGCCTACTGGTTAAGGTCTTAACTCTTACTCTGGCCTAATAGCATAGGTCTTAGACTCGTACTCTGGCCTAATGGTTAAGGTCTTAACTCTTACTCTGGCCTAATAGCTAAGGTATTAGACTCGTACTCTGTCCTAATGGTTAAGGTCTTAACTCTTACTCTGGCCTAATAGCTAAGGTCTTAGACTCGTACTCTGGCCTACTGGTTAAGGTCTTAACTCTTACTCTGGCCTAATAGCTAAGGTCTTAGACTCGTACTCTGGCCTACTGGTTAAGGTCTTAACTCTTACTCTGGCCTAATAGCTAAGGTCTTAGACTCATACTCTGGCCTAATGGTTAAGGTCTTAACTCTTACTCTGGCCTAATAGCTAAGGTCTTAGACTCGTACTCTGGCCTAATGGTTAAGGTCTTATTTCTTACTCTGGCCTAATAGCTAAGGTCTTAACTCTTACTCTGGCCTAATAGCTAAGGTCTTAGACTCGTACTCTGGCCTAATGGATAAGGTCTTAACTCTTACTCTGGCTTAATAGCTAAGGTCTTAGACTCGTACTCTGGCCTAATGGTTAAGGTCTTAACTCTTACTCTGGCCTAATAGCTAAGGTCTTAACTCTTACTCTGGCCTAATAGCTAAGGTCTTAGACTCGTACTATGGCCTACAGTTTAAGGTCTTAACTCTTACTCTGGCCTAATAGCTAAGGTCTTAGACTCGTACTCTGGCCTACTGGTTAAGGTCTAAACTCTTACTCTGGCCTAATAGCTAAGGTCTTAGACTTGTACTCCGGCCTACTGGTTAAGGTCTTAACTCTTACTCTGGCCTAATAGCTAAGGTCTTAACTCTTACTCTGGAATATTAGCTAAGGTCTTAGACTCGTACTATCGCCTACAGGTTAAGCTCTTAACTCTTACTCTGGCCTAATAGCTAAGGTCTTAACTATTACTCTGGCCTAATAGTTAAGGTCTTAGACTCATACTCTGGCCTAATGGTTAAGGTCTTAACTCTTACTCTGGCCTAATAGCTAAGGTCTTAACTCTTACTCTGGCCTAATAGCTAAGGTCTTAGACTCGTACTATGGCCTACAGGTTATTGTCTTAACTCTTACTCTGATGTAATAGCTAAGGTCTTAGACTCGTACTCTGTCCTACTGGTTAAGGTCTTAACTCTTACTCTGGCCTAATAGCTAAGGTCTTAACTCTTACTCTGGCCTAATAGCTAAGGTCTTAGACTCGTACTATGGCCTACAGTTTAAGGTCTTAACTGTTACTCTGGCCTAATAGCTAAGGTCTTAGACTCGTACTCTGGCCTACTGGTTAAGGTCTTAACTCTTACTCTGGCCTAATAGCTAAGGTCTTAGATTCGTACTATGGCCTAATGGTTAAGGTCTTAAATCTTACTCTGGCCTAATAGATAAGGTCTTAACTCTTACTCTGGCCTAATAGCTAAGGTCTTAGACTCGTACTCTGGCCTAATGGTTACGGTCTTAACTCTTACTCTGGCCTAATAGCTAAGGTCTTAGACTTGTGCTCTGGCCTAATGGTTAATGTCTTAACTCTTACTCTGGCCTACTGGTTAAGGTCTTAACTCTTACTCTGGCCTAATAGCTAAGGTCTTAGACTCGTACTCTGGCCTAATGGTTAAGGTCTTAACTCTTACTCTGGCCTAATAGCTAAGGTCTTAACTCTTACTCTGGCCTAATAGCTAGGGTATTAGACTCGTACTATGGCCTACAGGTTAAGGTCTGAACTCTTACTCTGGCCTAATAGCTAAGGTCTATGACTCGTAATCTGGCCTACTGGTTAAGGTCCTAACTCTTACTCTGGCCAAATAGCTAAGGTCTTAACTTTTACTCTGGCCTAATAGCTAAGGTCTTAGACTCGTACTATGGCCTAATGGTTAAGGTCTTAACTCTTACTCTGGCCTAATAGCTAAGGTCTTAACTCTTACTCTGGCATAATAGCTAAGGTCTTAGACTCGGTCTCTGGCCTAATAGCTAAGGTCTTAACTCTTACTCTGGCCTACTGGTTAAGGTCTTAACTCTTACTCTGGCCTAATAGCTAAGGTCTTAGACTCGTAATCTGGCCTAATAGCTAAGGTCTTAGACTCGTACTCTGGCCTAATAGCTAAGGTCTTAGACTTGTACTCTGGCCTACTGGTTAAGGTCTTAACTCTTATTCTGGCCTAATAGCTAAGGTCTTAGACTCGTACTCTGGCCTAATAGCTAAGGTCTTAGACTCGTACTCTGGCCTACTGGTTAAGGTCTTAACTCTTACTCTGGCCTAATAGCTAAGGTCTTAGACTCGTACTCAGGCCTAATGGTTAAGGTCTTAACTCTTACTCTGGCCTAATAGCTAAGGTATTAGACTCGTACTCTGGCCTACTGGTTAATTTGTTAACTCTTATTCTGCCCTAATAGCTAAGGTCTTAGCTCTTACTCTGGCCTAATAGCTAAGGTCTTAGACTTGTACTATGGCTTAATGGTTAAGGTCTTAACTCTTACTCTGGCCTAATAGCTAAGGTCTTAACTTTTACTCTGGCCTAATAGCTAAGGTCTTAGACTCGTACTCTGGCCTAATGGTTAAGGTCTTAACTCTTACTCTGGCCTAATAGCTAAGGTCTAAGACTCATACTATGGCCTACATGTTAAGGTCTTAACTCTTAGTCTGGCCTAATGGTTAAGGTCTTAACTCTTACTCTGGCCTAATAGCTAAGGTCTTAGACTAGTACTCTGGCCAAATAGCAAAGGTCTTAGACTCGTACTCTGGCCTAATAGATAAGGTCTTAGACTCGTACTCTGGCCTACTGGTTAAGGTCGTAACTCTTACTCTGGCCTAATAGCTAAGGTCTTAGACTCGTACTCTGGCCTAATAGCTAAGGTCTTCGACTCGTACTCTGGCCTAATGGTTAAGGACTTAACTCTTACTCTGGAATAATAGCTAAGGTCTTAGACTCGTACTATCGCCTACAGGTTAAGCTCTTAACTCTTACTCTGGCCTAATAGTTAAGGTTTTAACTATTACTCTGGCCTAATAGCTACGGTCTTAGACTCGTACTCTGGCCTAATGTTTAAGGTCTTAACTCCTACTCTGGCCTAATAGCTAAGGTCTTAACTCTTACTCTGGCCTAATAGCTAAGGTCTTAGACTCGTACTATGGCCTACAGTTTAAGGTCTTAACTCTTACTCTGGCCTAATAGCTAAGGTCTTAGACTCGTACTCTGGCCTACTGGTTAAGGTCTTAACTCTTACTCTGGCCTACAGGTTAAGGTCTTAACTCTTTCTCTGGCCTACTGGTTAAGGTCTTAACTCTTACTCTGGCCTAATAGCTAAGGTCTTAGACTCGTACTCCGGCCTACTGGTTAAGGTCTTAACTCTTACTCTGGCCTAATAGCTAAGGTCTTAACTCTTACTCTGGCCTAAAAGCTAAGGTCTTAGACTCGTACTCTGGCCTAATGGATAAGGTCTTAACTCTTACTCTGGCCTAATAGCTAAGGTCTTAACTATTACTCTGGCCTAATAGCTACGGTCTTAGACTCGTACTCTGGCCTAATGGTTAAGGTCTTAACTCTTACTCTGGCCTAATAGCTAAGGTCTTAGACTCGTACTATGGCCTACAGGTTATTGTCTTAACTCTCACTCTGGCCTAATAGCTAAGGTCTTAGACTCGTACTCTGGCCTACTGGTTAAGGTCTTAACTCTTACTCTGGCCTAATAGCTAAGGTCTTAACTCTTACTTTGGCCTAATAGCTAAGGTCTTAGACTCGTACTATGGCCTACAGTTTAAGGTCTTAACTCTTACTCTGGCCTAATAGCTAAGGTCTTAGACTCGTACTCCGGCCTACTGGTTAAGGTCTTAACTCTTTCTCTGGCCTAATAGCTAAGGTCTTAACTCTTACTCTGGAATATTAGCTAAGGTCTTAGACTCATACTATCGCCTACAGGTTAAGCTCTTAACTCTTACTCTGGCCTAATAGCTAAGGTCTTAACTATTACTCTGGCCTAATAGCTAAGGTCTTAGACTCGTACTCTGGCCTAATGGTTAAGGTCTTAACTCTTACTCTGGCCTAATTACTAAGGTCTTAACTCTTACTCTGGCCTAATAGCTAAGGTCTTAGACTCGTACTATGGCCTACAGGTTATTGTCTTAACTCTTACTCTGGCCTAATAGCTAAGGTCTTAGACTCGTACTCTGGCCTACTGGTTAAGGTCTTAACTCTTACTCTGACCTAATAGCTAAGGTCTTAACTGTTACTCTGGCCTAATAGCTAAGGTCTTAGACTCGTACTATGGCCTACAGTTTAAGGTCTTAACTGTTACTCTGGCCTAATAGCTAAGGTCTTAGACTCATACTCTGGCCTACTGGTTAAGGTCTTTACTCTTACTCTGGCCTAATAGCTAAGGTCTTAGATTCGTACTATGGCCTAATGGTTAAGGTCTTAACTCTTACTCTGGCCTAATAGATAAGGTCTTAACTCTTACTCTGGCCTAATAGCTAAGGTCTTAGACTCGTACTCTGGCCTAATGGTTACGGTCTTAACTCTTACTCTGGCCTAATAGCTAAGATCTTAGACTCGTGCTCTGGCCTAATGGTTAAGGTCTTAACTCTTACTCTGGCCTACTGGTTAAGGTCTTAACTCTTACTCTGGCCTAATAGCTAATGTCTTAGACTCGTACTCTGTCCTAATGGTTAAGGTCTTAACTCTTACTCTGGCCTAATAGCTAAGGTCTTAACTCTTACTCTGGCCTAATAGCTAAGGTCTTAGACTCGTACTATGGCCTACAGGTTAAGGTCTGAACTCTTACTCTGGCCTAATAGCTAAGGTCTATGACTCGTAATCTGGCCTACTGGTTAAGGTCCTAACTCTTACTCTGGCCTAATAGCTAAGGTCTTAACTCTTACTCTGGCCTAATAGCTAAGGACTTAGACTCGTACTATGGCCTAATGGTTAAGGTCTTAACTCTTACTCTGGCCTAATAGCTAAGGTCTTAACTCTTACTCTGGCATAATAGCTAAGGTCTTAGACTTGTACTCTGGCCTAATAGCTAAGGTCTTAACTCTTACTCTGGCCTACTGGTTAAGGTCTTAACTCTTACTCTGGCCTAATAGCTAAGGTCTTAGACTCGTAATCTGGCCTAATAGCTAAGGTCTTAGACTCGTACTCTGGCCTAATAGCTAAGGTCTTAGACTTGTACTCTGGCCTACTGGTTAATGTCTTAACTCTTATTCTTGCCTAATAGCTAAGGTCTTAGACTCGTACTCTGGCCTAATAGCTAAGGTCTTAGACTCGTACTCTGGCCTACTGGTTAAGGTCTTAACTCTTACTCTGGCCTAATAGCATAGGTCTTAGACTCGTACTCTGGCCTAATGGTTAAGGTCTTAACTCTTACTCTGGCCTAATAGCTAAGGTATTAGACTCGTACTCTGGCCTAATGGTTAAGGTCTTAACTCTTACTCTGGCCTAATAGCTAAGGTCTTAGACTCGTACTCTGGCCTACTGGTTAAGGTCTTAACTCTTACTCTGGCCTAATAGCTAAGGTCTTAGACTCGTACTCTGGCCTACTGGTTAAGGTCTTAACTCTTACTCTGGCCTAATAGCTAAGGTCTTAGACTCATACTCTGGCCTAATGGTTAAGGTCTTAACTCTTACTCTGGCCTAATAGCTAAGGTCTTAGACTCGTACTCTGGCCTAATGGTTAAGGTCTTATTTCTTACTCTGGCCTAATAGCTAAGGTCTTAGACTCGTACTCTGGCCTACTGGTTAAGGTCTTAACTCTTACTCTGGCCTAATAGCTAAGGTCTTAGACTCGTACTCTGGCCTACTGGTTAAGGTCTTAACTCTTACTCTGGCCTTATAGCTAAGGTCTTAGACTCGTACTCTGGCCTAATGGTTAAGGTCTTAACTTTTACTCTGGCCTAATAGCCAAGGTCTTAGACTTGTACTCTGGCCTAATGGTTAAGGTCTTAACTCTTACTCTGGCCTAATAGCTAAGGTCTTAGACTTGTACTCCGGACTACTGGTTAAGGTCTTAACTCTTACTCTGGCCTAATAGCTAAGGTCTTAAGTCTTACTCTGGCCTAATAGCTAAGGTCTTAGACTCGTACTCTGGCCTAATGGATAAGGTCTTAACTCTTACTCTGGCTTAATAGCTAAGGTCTTAGACTCGTACTCTGGCCTAATGGTTAAGGTCTTAACTCTTACTCTGGCCTAATAGCTAAGGTCTTAACTCTTACTCTGGCCTAATAGCTAAGGTCTTAGACTCGTACTATGGCCTACAGTTTAAGGTCTTAACTCTTACTCTGGCCTAATAGCTAAGGTCTTAGACTCGTACTCTGGCCTACTGGTTAAGGTCTAAACTCTTACTCTGGCCTAATAGCTAAGGTCTTAGACTTGTACTCCGGCCTACTGGTTAAGGTCTTAACTCTTACTCTGGCCTAATAGCTAAGGTCTTAACTCTTACTCTGGAATATTAGCTAAGGTCTTAGACTCGTACTATCGCCTACAGGTTAAGCTCTTAACTCTTACTCTGGCCTAATAGCTAAGGTCTTAACTATTACTCTGGCCTAATAGTTAAGGTCTTAGACTCATACTCTGGCCTAATGGTTAAGGTCTTAACTCTTACTCTGGCCTAATAGCTAAGGTCTTAACTCTTACTCTGGCCTAATAGCTAAGGTCTTAGACTCGTACTATGGCCTACAGGTTATTGTCTTAACTCTTACTCTGATGTAATAGCTAAGGTCTTAGACTCGTACTCTGTCCTACTGGTTAAGGTCTTAACTCTTACTCTGGCCTAATAGCTAAGGTCTTAACTCTTACTCTGGCCTAATAGCTAAGGTCTTAGACTCGTACTATGGCCTACAGTTTAAGGTCTTAACTGTTACTCTGGCCTAATAGCTAAGGTCTTAGACTCGTACTCTGGCCTACTGGTTAAGGTCTTAACTCTTACTCTGGCCTAATAGCTAAGGTCTTAGATTCGTACTATGGCCTAATGGTTAAGGTCTTAACTCTTACTCTGGCCTAATAGATAAGGTCTTAACTCTTACTCTGGCCTAATAGCTAAGGTCTTAGACTCGTACTCTGGCCTAATGGTTACGGTCTTAACTCTTACTCTGGCCTAATAGCTAAGGTCTTAGACTTGTGCTCTGGCCTAATGGTTAATGTCTTAACTCTTACTCTGGCCTACTGGTTAAGGTCTTAACTCTTACTCTGGCCTAATAGCTAAGGTCTTAGACTCGTACTCTGGCCTAATGGTTAAGGTCTTAACTCTTACTCTGGCCTAATAGCTAAGGTCTTAACTCTTACTCTGGCCTAATAGCTAGGGTCTTAGACTCGTACTATGGCCTACAGGTTAAGGTCTGAACTCTTACTCTGGCCTAATAGCTAAGGTCTATGACTCGTAATCTGGCCTACTGGTTAAGGTCCTAACTCTTACTCTGGCCAAATAGCTAAGGTCTTAACTTTTACTCTGGCCTAATAGCTAAGGTCTTAGACTCGTACTATGGCCTAATGGTTAAGGTCTTAACTCTTACTCTGGCCTAATAGCTAAGGTCTTAACTCTTACTCTGGCATAATAGCTAAGGTCTTAGACTCGGTCTCTGGCCTAATAGCTAAGGTCTTAACTCTTACTCTGGCCTACTGGTTAAGGTCTTAACTCTTACTCTGGCCTAATAGCTAAGGTCTTAGACTCGTAATCTGGCCTAATAGCTAAGGTCTTAGACTCGTACTCTGGCCTAATAGCTAAGGTCTTAGACTTGTACTCTGGCCTACTGGTTAAGGTCTTAACTCTTATTCTGGCCTAATAGCTAAGGTCTTAGACTCGTACTCTGGCCTAATAGCTAAGGTCTTAGACTCGTACTCTGGCCTACTGGTTAAGGTCTTAACTCTTACTCTGGCCTAATAGCTAAGGTCTTAGACTCGTACTCTGGCCTAATGGTTAAGGTCTTAACTCTTACTCTGGCCTAATAGCTAAGGTATTAGACTCGTACTCTGGCCTAATGGTTAAGGTCTTAACTCTTTCTCTGGCCTAATAGCTAAGGTCTTAGACTCGTACTCTGGCCTACTGGTTAAGGTCTTAACTCTTACTCTGGCCTAATAGCTAAGGTCTTAGACTCGTACTCTGGCCTAATGGTTAAGGTCTTAACTTTTACTCTGGCCGAATAGCTAAGGTCTTAGATTCGTACTCTGGCCAAATGGTTAAGGTTTTAACTCTTACTCTGGCCTAATAGCTAAGGTCTTAGACTCGTACTCTGGCCTACTGGTTAAGTTGTTAACTCTTATTCTGGCCTAATAGCTAAGGTCTTAGCTCTTACTCTGGCCTAATAGCTAAAGTCTTAGACTCGTACTATGGCCTAATGGTTAAGGTCTTAACTCTTACTCTGGCCTAATAGCTAAGGTCTTAACTTTTACTCTGGCCTAATAGCTAATGTCTTAGACTCGTACTCTGGCCTAATGGTTAAGGTCTTAACTCTTACTCTGGCCTAATAGCTAAGGTCTTAGACACATACTTTGGCCTACATGTTAAGGTCTTAACTCTTAGTCTGGCCTAATGGTTAAGGTCTTAACTCTTACTCTGGCCTTATAGCTAAGGTCTTAGACTAGTACTCTGGCCAAATAGATAAGGTCTTAGACTCGTACTCTGGCCTAATAGCTAAGGTCTTAGACTCGTACTCTGGCCTACTGGTTAAGGTCGTAACTCTTACTCTGGCCTAATGGCTAAGGTCTTAGACTTGTACTCTGGCCTAATAGCTAAGGTCTTAGACTCGTACTATGGCCTAATAGTTAAGGTTTTAACTATTACTCTGGCCTAATAGCTACGGTCTTAGACTCGTACTCTGGCCTAATGGTTAAGGTCCTAACTCCTACTCTGGCCTAATAGCTAAGGTCTTAACTCTTACTCTGGCCTAATAGCTAAGGTCTTAGACTCGTACTATGGCCTACAGTTTAATGTCTTAACACTTACTCTGGCCTAATAGCTAAGGTCTTAGACTCATACTCTGGCCTACTGGTTAAGGTCTTAACTCTTACTCTGGCCTACAGGTTAAGGTCTTAACTCTTTCTCTGGCCTACTGGTTAAGGTCTTAACTCTTACTCTGGCCTAATAGCTAAGGTCTTAGACTCGTACTCCGGCCTACTGGTTAGGGTCATAACTCTTACTCTGGCCTAATAGCTAAGGTCTTAACTCTTACTCTGGCCTAATAGCTAAGGTCTTAGACTCGTACTCTGGCCTAATGGATAAGGTCTTAACTCTTACTCTGGCCTAATAGCTAAGGTCTTAGACTCGTACTCTGGCCTAATGGTTAAGGTCTTAACTCTTACTCTGGAATATTAGCTAAGGTCTTAGACTCGTACTATCGCCTACAGGTTAAGCTCTTAACTCTTACTCTGGCCTAATAGCTAAGGTCTTAACTATTGCTCTGGCCTAATAGCTAAGGTCTTAGACTCGTACTCCGGCCTAATGGTTAAGGTCTTAACTCTTACTCTGGCCTAATAGCTAAGGTCTTAACTCTTACTCTGGCCTAATAGCTAAGGTCTTAGACTCGTACTATGGCCTACAGGATATTGTCTTAACTCTTACTCTGGCCTAATAGCTAAGGTCTTAGACTCGTAATCTGGCCTACTGGTTAAGGTCTTAATTCCTACTCTGGCCTAATAGCTAAGGTCTTAACTCTTACTCTGGCCTTATAGCTAAGGTCTTAGACTCGTACTATCGCCTACAGGTTAAGCTCTTAACTCTTACTCTGGCCTAATAGCTAAGGTCTTAACTCTTACTCTGGCCTAATAGCTAAGGTCTTAGACTCGTACTATGGCCTACAGGATATTGTCTTAACTCTTACTCTGGCCTAATAGCTAAGGTCTTAGACTCGTAATCTGGCCTACTGGTTAAGGTCTTAATTCGTACTCTGGCCTAATAGCTAAGGTCTTAACTCTTACTCTGGCCTAATAGCTAAGGTCTTAGACTCGTACTATGGCCTACAGTTTAAGGTCTTAACTCTTACTCTGGCCTAATAGCTAAGGTCTTAGACTCGTACTCTGGCCTACTGGTTAAGGTCTTAACTCTTACTCTGGCCTAATAGCTAAGGTCTTAAATTCATACTATGGCCTAATGGTTAAGGTCTTAACTCTTACTCTGGCCAAATAGATAAGGTCTTAACTCTTACTCTGGCCTAATAGCTAAGGTCTTAGACTCGTACTCTGGCCTAATGGTTAAGGTCTTAACTCTTACTCTGGCCTAATAGCTAAGGTCTTAGACTCGTGCTCTGGCCTAATGGTTAAGGTCTTAACTCTTACTCTGACCTAATAGCTAAGGTCTTAGACTCGTACTATGGCCTACAGGTTATTGTCTTAACTCTTACTCTGGCCTAATAGCTAAGGTCTTAGACTCGTACTCTGGCCTACTGGTTAAGGTCTTAACTCTTACTCTGGCCTAATAGCTAAGGTCTTAACTCTTACTCTGGCCTAATAGCTAAGGTCTTAGACTCGTACTATGGCCTACACTTTAAGGTCTTAACTGTTACTCTGGAATATTAGCTAAGGTCTTAGACTCGTACTATCGCCTACAGGTTAAGCTCTTAACTCTTACTCTGGCCTAATAGCTAAGGTCTTAACTATTGCTCTGGCCTAATAGCTAAGGTCTTAGACTCGTGCTCTGGCCTAATGGTTAAGGTCTTAACTCTTACTCTGACCTAATAGCTAAGGTCTTAGACTCGTACTATGGCCTACAGGTTATTGTCTTAACTCTTACTCTGGCCTAATAGCTAAGGTCTTAGACTCGTACTCTGGCCTACTGGTTAAGGTCTTAACACTTACTCTGGCCTAATAGCTAAGGTCTTAACTCTTACTCTGGCCTAATAGCTAAGGTCTTAGACTCGTACTCTGGCCTAATGGTTAAGGTCTTAACTCTTACTCTGGAATATTAGCTAAGGTCTTAGACTCGTACTATCGCCTACAGGTTAAGCTCTTAACTCTTACTCTGGCCTAATAGCTAAGGTCTTAACTATTGCTCTGGCCTAATAGCTAAGGTCTTAGACTCGTACTCCGGCCTAATGGTTAAGGTCTTAACTCTTACTCTGGCCTAATAGCTAAGGTCTTAACTCTTACTCTGGCCTAATAGCTAAGGTCTTAGACTCGTACTATGGCCTACAGGATATTGTCTTAACTCTTACTCTGGCCTAATAGCTAAGGTCTTAGACTCATAATCTGGCCTACTGGTTAAGGTCTTAATTCGTACTCTGGCCTAATAGCTAAGGTCTTAACTCTTACTCTGGCCTAATAGCTAAGGTCTTAGACTCGTACTATCGCCTACAGGTTAAGCTCTTAACTCTTACTCTGGCCTAATAGCTAAGGTCTTAACTATTGCTCTGGCCTAATAGCTAAGGTCTTAGACTCGTACTCCGGCCTAATGGTTAAGGTCTTAACTCTTACTCTGGCCTAATAGCTAAGGTCTTAACTCTTACTCTGGCCTAATAGCTAAGGTCTTAGACTCGTACTATGGCCTACAGGATATTGTCTTAACTCTTACTCTGGCCTAATAGCTAAGGTCTTAGACTCGTAATCTGGCCTACTGGTTAAGGTCTTAATTCGTACTCTGGCCTAATAGCTAAGGTCTTAACTCTTACTCTGGCCTAATAGCTAAGGTCTTAGACTCGTACTATGGCCTACAGTTTAAGGTCTTAACTCTTACTCTGGCCTAATAGCTAAGGTCTTAGACTCGTACTCTGGCCTACTGGTTAAGGTCTTAACTCTTACTCTGGCCTAATAGCTAAGGTCTTAGATTCGTACTATGGCCTAATGGTTAAGGTCTTAACTCTTACTCTGGCCAAATAGATAAGGTCTTAACTCTTACTCTGGCCTAATAGCTAAGGTCTTAGACTCGTACTCTGGCCTAATGGTTAAGGTCTTAACTCTTACTCTGGCCTAATAGCTAAGGTCTTAGACTCGTGCTCTGGCCTAATGGTTAAGGTCTTAACTCTTACTCTGACCTAATAGCTAAGGTCTTAGACTCGTACTATGGCCTACAGGTTATTGTCTTAACTCTTACTCTGGCCTAATAGCTAAGGTCTTAGACTCGTACTCTGGCCTACTGGTTAAGGTCTTAACTCTTACTCTGGCCTAATAGCTAAGGTCTTAACACTTACTCTGGCCTAATAGCTAAGGTCTTAGACTCGTACTATGGCCTACAGTTTAAGGTCTTAACTGTTACTCTGGCCTAATAGCTAAGGTCTTAGACTCGTACTCTGGCCTACTGGTTAAGGTCTTAACTCTTACTCTGGCCTAATAGCTAAGGTCTTAGATTCGTACTATGGCCTAATGGATAAGGTCTTAACTCTTACTCTGGCCTAATAGATAAGGTCTTAACTCTTACTCTGGCCTAATAGCTAAGGTCTTAGACTCGTACTCTGGCCTAATGGTTACGGTCTTAACTCTTACTCTGGCCTAATAGCTAAGGTCTTAGACTCGTGCTCTGGCCTAATGGTTAAGGTCTTAACTCTTACTCTGGCCTACTGGTTAAGGTCTTAACTCTTACTCTGGCCTAATAGCTAAGGTCTTAGACTCGTACTCTGGCCTACTGGTTAAGGTCTTAACTCTTACTCTGGCCTAATAGCTAAGGTCTTAACTCTTACTCTGGCCTAATAGCTAAGGTCTTAGACTCGTACTATGGCCTACAGTTTAAGGTCTTAACTGTTACTCTGGCCTAATAGCTAAGGTCCCAGACTCGTACTCTGGCCTACTGGTTAAGGTCTTAACTCTTACTCTGGCCTAATAGCTAAGGTCTTAGATTCGTACTATGGCCTAATGGATAAGGTCTTAACTCTTACTCTGGCCTAATAGATAAGGTCTTAACTCTTACTCTGGCCTAATAGCTAAGGTCTTAGACTCGTACTCTGGCCTAATGGTTACGGTCTTAACTCTTACTCTGGCCTAATAGCTAAGGTCTTAGACTCGTGCTCTGGCCTAATGGTTAAGGTCTTAACTCTTACTCTGGCCTACTGGTTAAGGTCTTAACTCTTACTCTGGCCTAATAGCTAAGGTCTTAGACTCGTACTCTGGCCTAATGGTTAAGGTCTTAACTCTTACTCTGGCTTAATAGCTAAGGTCTTAACTCTTACTCTGGCCTAATAGCTAAGGTCTTAGACTCATACTATGGCCTACAGGTTATTGTCTTAACTCTTACTCTGGCCTAATAGCTAAGGTCTTAGACTCGTACTCTGGCCTACTGGTTAAGGTCTTAACTCTTACTCTGGCCTAATAGCTAAGGTCTAAGACTCGTACTCTGGCCTACTGGTTAAGGTCTTAACTCTTACTCTGGCCTAATAGCTAAGGTCTTAGACTCGTACTCTGGCCTAATGGTTAAGGTCTTAACTCTTACTCTGGCCTAATAGCTAAGGTCTTAGACTCGTACTCCGGACTACTGGTTAAGGTCTTAACTCTTACTCTGGCCTAATAGCTAAGGTCTTAACTCTTACTCTGGCCTAATAGCTAAGGTCTTAGACTCGTACTATGGCCTAATGGTTAAGGTCTTAACTCTTACTCTGGCCTAATAGCTAAGGTCTTAGACTCGTACTATGGCCTAATGGTTAAGGTCTTAACTCTTACTCTGGCCTAATAGCTAAGGTCTTAACTTTTACTCTGGCCTAATAGCTAAGGTCTTAGACTCGTACTCTGGCCTAATGGTTAAGGTCTTAACTCTTACTCTGGCCTAATAGCTAAGGTCTTAGACTCATACTATGGCCAACATGTTAAGGTCTTAACTCTTAGTCTGGCCTAATGGTTAAGGTCTTAACTCTTACACTGGCCTAATAGCTAAGGTCTTAGACTAGTACTCTGGCCAAATAGCTAAGGTCTTAGACTCGTACTCTGGCCTAATAGCTAAGGTCTTAGACTCGTACTCTGGCCTTCTGGTTAAGGTCGTAACTCTTACTCTGGCCTAATGGCTAAGGTCTTAGACTCGTACTATGGCCTACAGTTTAAGGTCTTAACTCTTACTCTGGCCTAATAGCTAAGGTCTTAGACTCGTACTCTGGCCTACTGGTTAAGGTCTTAACTCTTACTCTGGCCTAATAGCTAAGGTCTTAGACTCGTGCTCTGGCCTAATGGTTAAGGTCTTAACTCTTACTCTGACCTAATAGCTAAGGTCTTAGACTCGTACTATGGCCTACAGGTTATTGTCTTAACTCTTACTCTGGCCTAATAGCTAAGGTCTTAGACTCGTACTCTGGCCTACTGGTTAAGGTCTTAACTCTTACTCTGGCCTAATAGCTAAGGTCTTAACTCTTACTCTGGCCTAATAGCTAAGGTCTTAGACTCGTACTATGGCCTACAGTTTAAGGTCTTAACTGTTACTCTGGCCTAATAGCTAAGGTCTTAGACTCGTACTCTGGCCTACTGGTTAAGGTCTTAACTCTTACTCTGGCCTAATAGCTAAGGTCTTAGATTCGTACTATGGCCTAATGGATAAGGTCTTAACTCTTACTCTGGCCTAATAGATAAGGTCTTAACTCTTACTCTGGCCTAATAGCTAAGGTCTTAGACTCGTACTCTGGCCTAATGGTTACGGTCTTAACTCTTACTCTGGCCTAATAGCTAAGGTCTTAGACTCGTGCTCTGGCCTAATGGTTAAGGTCTTAACTCTTACTCTGGCCTACTGGTTAAGGTCTTAACTCTTACTCTGGCCTAATAGCTAAGGTCTTAGACTCGTACTCTGGCCTACTGGTTAAGGTCTTAACTCTTACTCTGGCCTAATAGCTAAGGTCTTAACTCTTACTCTGGCCTAATAGCTAAGGTCTTAGACTCGTACTATGGCCTACAGTTTAAGGTCTTAACTGTTACTCTGGCCTAATAGCTAAGGTCTTAGACTCGTACTCTGGCCTACTGGTTAAGGTCTTAACTCTTACTCTGGCCTAATAGCTAAGGTCTTAGATTCGTACTATGGCCTAATGGATAAGGTCTTAACTCTTACTCTGGCCTAATAGATAAGGTCTTAACTCTTACTCTGGCCTAATAGCTAAGGTCTTAGACTCGTACTCTGGCCTAATGGTTAAGGTCTTAACTCTTACTCTGGAATATTAGCTAAGGTCTTAGACTCGTACTATCGCCTACAGGTTAAGCTCTTAACTCTTACTCTGGCCTAATAGCTAAGGTCTTAACTATTGCTCTGGCCTAATAGCTAAGGTCTTAGACTCGTACTCCGGCCTAATGGTTAAGGTCTTAACTCTTACTCTGGCCTAATAGCTAAGGTCTTAACTCTTACTCTGGCCTAATAGCTAAGGTCTTAGACTCGTACTATGGCCTACAGGATATTGTCTTAACTCTTACTCTGGCCTAATAGCTAAGGTCTTAGACTCGTAATCTGGCCTACTGGTTAAGGTCTTAATTCGTACTCTGGCCTAATAGCTAAGGTCTTAGACTCGTACTATCGCCTACAGGTTAAGCTCTTAACTCTTACTCTGGCCTAATAGCTAAGGTCTTAACTATTGCTCTGGCCTAATAGCTAAGGTCTTAGACTCGTACTCCGGCCTAATGGTTAAGGTCTTAACTCTTACTCTGGCCTAATAGCTAAGGTCTTAACTCTTACTCTGGCCTAATAGCTAAGGTCTTAGACTCGTACTATGGCCTACAGTTTAAGGTCTTAACTCTTACTCTGGCCTAATAGCTAAGGTCTTAGACTCGTACTCTGGCCTACTGGTTAAGGTCTTAACTCTTACTCTGGCCTAATAGCTAAGGTCTTAGATTCGTACTATGGCCTAATGGTTAAGGTCTTAACTCTTACTCTGGCCAAACAGATAAGGTCTTAACTCTTACTCTGGCCTAATAGCTAAGGTCTTAAACTCGTACTCTGGCCTAATGGTTAAGGTCTTAACTCTTACTCTGGCCTAATAGCTAAGGTCTTAGACTCGTGCTCTGGCCTAATGGTTAAGGTCTTAACTCTTACTCTGACCTAATAGCTAAGGTCTTAGACTCGTACTATGGCCTACAGGTTATTGTCTTAACTCTTACTCTGGCCTAATAGCTAAGGTCTTAGACTCGTACTCTGGCCTACTGGTTAAGGTCCTAACTCTTACTCTGGCCTAATAGCTAAGGTCTTAACTCTTACTCTGGCCTAATAGCTAAGGTCTTAGACTCGTACTATGGCCTACAGTTTAAGGTCTTAACTGTTACTCTGGCCTAATAGCTAAGGTCTTAGACTCGTACTCTGGCCTACTGGTTAAGGTCTTAACTCTTACTCTGGCCTACAGGTTAAGGTCTTAACTCTTTCTCTGGCCTAATAGCTAAGGTCTTAGACTCGTACTCTGGCCTAATGGTTAAGGTCTTAACTCTTACTCTGGCCTAATAGCTAAGGTCTTAGACTCGTACTCCGGACTACTGGTTAAGGTCTTAACTCTTACTCTGGCCTAATAGCTAAGGTCTTAACTCTTACTCTGGCCTAATAGCTAAGGTCTTAGACTCGTACTATGGCCTAATGGTTAAGGTCTTAACTCTTACTCTGGCCTAATAGCTAAGGTCTTAGACTCGTACTCTGGCCTAATGGTTAAGGTCTTAACTCTTACTCTGGCCTAATAGCTAAGGTCTTAGACTCATACTATGGCCAACATGTTAAGGTCTTAACTCTTAGTCTGGCCTAATGGTTAAGGTCTTAACTCTTACACTGGCCTAATAGCTAAGGTCTTAGACTAGTACTCTGGCCAAATAGCTAAGGTCTTAGACTCGTACTCTGGCCTAATAGCTAAGGTCTTAGACTCGTACTCTGGCCTTCTGGTTAAGGTCGTAACTCTTACTCTGGCCTAATGGCTAAGGTCTTAGACTCGTACTATGGCCTACAGTTTAAGGTCTTAACTCTTACTCTGGAATATTAGCTAAGGTCTTAGACTCGTACTATCGCCTACAGGTTAAGCTCTTAACTCTTACTCTGGCCTAATAGCTAAGGTCTTAACTATTGCTCTGGCCTAATAGCTAAGGTCTTAGACTCGTACTCCGGCCTAATGGTTAAGGTCTTAACTCTTACTCTGGCCTAATAGCTAAGGTCTTAACTCTTACTCTGGCCTAATAGCTAAGGTCTTAGACTCGTACTATGGCCTACAGGATATTGTCTTAACTCTTACTCTGGCCTAATAGCTAAGGTCTTAGACTCGTAATCTGGCCTACTGGTTAAGGTCTTAATTCGTACTCTGGCCTAATAGCTAAGGTCTTAGACTCGTACTATCGCCTACAGGTTAAGCTCTTAACTCTTACTCTGGCCTAATAGCTAAGGTCTTAACTATTGCTCTGGCCTAATAGCTAAGGTCTTAGACTCGTACTCCGGCCTAATGGTTAAGGTCTTAACTCTTACTCTGGCCTAATAGCTAAGGTCTTAACTCTTACTCTGGCCTAATAGCTAAGGTCTTAGACTCGTACTATGGCCTACAGGATATTGTCTTAACTCTTACTCTGGCCTAATAGCTAAGGTCTTAGACTCGTAATCTGGCCTACTGGTTAAGGTCTTAATTCGTACTCTGGCCTAATAGCTAAGGTCTTAACTCTTACTCTGGCCTAATAGCTAAGGTCTTAGACTCGTACTATGGCCTACAGTTTAAGGTCTTAACTCTTACTCTGGCCTAATAGCTAAGGTCTTAGACTCGTACTCTGGCCTACTGGTTAAGGTCTTAACTCTTACTCTGGCCTAATAGCTAAGGTCTTAGATTCGTACTATGGCCTAATGGTTAAGGTCTTAACTCTTACTCTGGCCAAATAGATAAGGTCTTAACTCTTACTCTGGCCTAATAGCTAAGGTCTTAAACTCGTACTCTGGCCTAATGGTTAAGGTCTTAACTCTTACTCTGGCCTAATAGCTAAGGTCTTAGACTCGTGCTCTGGCCTAATGGTTAAGGTCTTAACTCTTACTCTGACCTAATAGCTAAGGTCTTAGACTCGTACTATGGCCTACAGGTTATTGTCTTAACTCTTACTCTGGCCTAATAGCTAAGGTCTTAGACTCGTACTCTGGCCTACTGGTTAAGGTCCTAACTCTTACTCTGGCCTAATAGCTAAGGTCTTAACTCTTACTCTGGCCTAATAGCTAAGGTCTTAGACTCGTACTATGGCCTACAGTTTAAGGTCTTAACTGTTACTCTGGCCTAATAGCTAAGGTCTTAGACTCGTACTCTGGCCTACTGGTTAAGGTCTTAACTCTTACTCTGGCCTACAGGTTAAGGTCTTAACTCTTTCTCTGGCCTAATAGCTAAGGTCTTAGACTCGTACTCTGGCCTAATGGTTAAGGTCTTAACTCTTACTCTGGCCTAATAGCTAAGGTCTTAGACTCGTACTCCGGACTACTGGTTAAGGTCTTAACTCTTACTCTGGCCTAATAGCTAAGGTCTTAACTCTTACTCTGGCCTAATAGCTAAGGTCTTAGACTCGTACTATGGCCTAATGGTTAAGGTCTTAACTCTTACTCTGGCCTAATAGCTAAGGTCTTAGACTCGTACTATGGCCTAATGGTTAAGGTCTTAACTCTTACTCTGGCCTAATAGCTAAGGTCTTAACTTTTACTCTGGCCTAATAGCTAAGGTCTTAGACTCGTACTCTGGCCTAATGGTTAAGGTCTTAACTCTTACTCTGGCCTAATAGCTAAGGTCTTAGACTCATACTATGGCCAACATGTTAAGGTCTTAACTCTTAGTCTGGCCTAATGGTTAAGGTCTTAACTCTTACACTGGCCTAATAGCTAAGGTCTTAGACTAGTACTCTGGCCAAATAGCTAAGGTCTTAGACTCGTACTCTGGCCTAATAGCTAAGGTCTTAGACTCGTACTCTGGCCTTCTGGTTAAGGTCGTAACTCTTACTCTGGCCTAATGGCTAAGGTCTTAGACTCGTACTATGGCCTACAGTTTAAGGTCTTAACTCTTACTCTGGCCTAATAGCTAAGGTCTTAGACTCGTACTCTGGCCTACTGGTTAAGGTCTTAACTCTTACTCTGGCCTAATAGCTAAGGTCTTAGATTCGTACTATGGCCTAATGGTTAAGGTCTTAACTCTTACTCTGGCCAAATAGATAAGGTCTTAACTCTTACTCTGGCCTAATAGCTAAGGTCTTAGACTCGTACTCTGGCCTAATGGTTAAGGTCTTAACTCTTACTCTGGCCTAATAGCTAAGGTCTTAGACTCGTGCTCTGGCCTAATGGTTAAGGTCTTAATTCTTACTCTGACCTAATAGCTAAGGTCTTAGACTCGTACTATGGCCTACAGGTTATTGTCTTAACTCTTACTCTGGCCTAATAGCTAAGGTCTTAGACTCGTACTCTGGCCTACTGGTTAAGGTCTTAACTCTTACTCTGGCCTAATAGCTAAGGTCTTAGACTCGTACTATGGCCTACAGTTTAAGGTCTTAACTCTTACTCTGGCCTAATAGCTAAGGTCTTAGACTCGTACTCTGGCCTACTGGTTAAGGTCTTAACTCTTACTCTGGCCTAATAGCTAAGGTCTTAGATTCGTACTATGGCCTAATGGTTAAGGTCTTAACTCTTACTCTGGCCAAATAGATAAGGTCTTAACTCTTACTCTGGCCTAATAGCTAAGGTCTTAGACTCGTACTCTGGCCTAATGGTTAAGGTCTTAACTCTTACTCTGGCCTAATAGCTAAGGTCTTAGACTCGTGCTCTGGCCTAATGGTTAAGGTCTTAACTCTTACTCTGACCTAATAGCTAAGGTCTTAGACTCGTACTATGGCCTACAGGTTATTGTCTTAACTCTTACTCTGGCCTAATAGCTAAGGTCTTAGACTCGTACTCTGGCCTACTGGTTAAGGTCTTAACTCTTACTCTGGCCTACAGGTTAAGGTCTTAACTCTTTCTCTGGCCTAATAGCTAAGGTCTTAGACTCGTACTCTGGCCTAATGGTTAAGGTCTTAACTCTTACTCTGGCCTAATAGCTAAGGTCTTAGACTCGTACTCCGGACTACTGGTTAAGGTCTTAACTCTTACTCTGGCCTAATAGCTAAGGTCTTAACTCTTACTCTGGCCTAATAGCTAAGGTCTTAGACTCGTACTATGGCCTAATGGTTAAGGTCTTAACTCTTACTCTGGCCTAATAGCTAAGGTCTTAGACTCGTACTATGGCCTAATGGTTAAGGTCTTAACTCTTACTCTGGCCTAATAGCTAAGGTCTTAACTTTTACTCTGGCCTAATAGCTAAGGTCTTAGACTCGTACTCTGGCCTAATGGTTAAGGTCTTAACTCTTACTCTGGCCTAATAGCTAAGGTCTTAGACTCATACTATGGCCAACATGTTAAGGTCTTAACTCTTAGTCTGGCCTAATGGTTAAGGTCTTAACTCTTACACTGGCCTAATAGCTAAGGTCTTAGACTAGTACTCTGGCCAAATAGCTAAGGTCTTAGACTCGTACTCTGGCCTAATAGCTAAGGTCTTAGACTCGTACTCTGGCCTTCTGGTTAAGGTCGTAACTCTTACTCTGGCCTAATGGCTAAGGTCTTAGACTCGTACTATGGCCTACAGTTTAAGGTCTTAACTCTTACTCTGGCCTAATAGCTAAGGTCTTAGACTCGTACTCTGGCCTACTGGTTAAGGTCTTAACTCTTACTCTGGCCTAATAGCTAAGGTCTTAGATTCGTACTATGGCCTAATGGTTAAGGTCTTAACTCTTACTCTGGCCAAATAGATAAGGTCTTAACTCTTACTCTGGCCTAATAGCTAAGGTCTTAGACTCGTACTCTGGCCTAATGGTTAAGGTCTTAACTCTTACTCTGGCCTAATAGCTAAGGTCTTAGACTCGTGCTCTGGCCTAATGGTTAAGGTCTTAATTCTTACTCTGACCTAATAGCTAAGGTCTTAGACTCGTACTATGGCCTACAGGTTATTGTCTTAACTCTTACTCTGGCCTAATAGCTAAGGTCTTAGACTCGTACTCTGGCCTACTGGTTAAGGTCTTAACTCTTACTCTGGCCTAATAGCTAAGGTCTTAGACTCGTACTATGGCCTACAGTTTAAGGTCTTAACTCTTACTCTGGCCTAATAGCTAAGGTCTTAGACTCGTACTCTGGCCTACTGGTTAAGGTCTTAACTCTTACTCTGGCCTAATAGCTAAGGTCTTAGATTCGTACTATGGCCTAATGGTTAAGGTCTTAACTCTTACTCTGGCCAAATAGATAAGGTCTTAACTCTTACTCTGGCCTAATAGCTAAGGTCTTAGACTCGTACTCTGGCCTAATGGTTAAGGTCTTAACTCTTACTCTGGCCTAATAGCTAAGGTCTTAGACTCGTGCTCTGGCCTAATGGTTAAGGTCTTAACTCTTACTCTGACCTAATAGCTAAGGTCTTAGACTCGTACTATGGCCTACAGGTTATTGTCTTAACTCTTACTCTGGCCTAATAGCTAAGGTCTTAGACTCGTACTCTGGCCTACTGGTTAAGGTCTTAACTCTTACTCTGGCCTAATAGCTAAGGTCTTAACTCTTACTCTGGCCTAATAGCTAAGGTCTTAGACTCGTACTATGGCCTACAGTTTAAGGTCTTAACTGTTACTCTGGCCTAATAGCTAAGGTCTTAGACTCGTACTCTGGCCTACTGGTTAAGGTCTTAACTCTTACTCTGGCCTAATAGCTAAGGTCTTAGATTCGTACTATGGCCTAATGGATAAGGTCTTAACTCTTACTCTGGCCTAATAGATAAGGTCTTAACTCTTACTCTGGCCTAATAGCTAAGGTCTTAGACTCGTACTCTGGCCTAATGGTTACGGTCTTAACTCTTACTCTGGCCTAATAGCTAAGGTCTTAGACTCGTGCTCTGGCCTAATGGTTAAGGTCTTAACTCTTACTCTGGCCTACTGGTTAAGGTCTTAACTCTTACTCTGGCCTAATAGCTAAGGTCTTAGACTCGTACTCTGGCCTACTGGTTAAGGTCTTAACTCTTACTCTGGCCTAATAGCTAAGGTCTTAACTCTTACTCTGGCCTAATAGCTAAGGTCTTAGACTCGTACTATGGCCTACAGTTTAAGGTCTTAACTGTTACTCTGGCCTAATAGCTAAGGTCTTAGACTCGTACTCTGGCCTACTGGTTAAGGTCTTAACTCTTACTCTGGCCTAATAGCTAAGGTCTTAGATTCGTACTATGGCCTAATGGATAAGGTCTTAACTCTTACTCTGGCCTAATAGATAAGGTCTTAACTCTTACTCTGGCCTAATAGCTAAGGTCTTAGACTCGTACTCTGGCCTAATGGTTACGGTCTTAACTCTTACTCTGGCCTAATAGCTAAGGTCTTAGACTCGTGCTCTGGCCTAATGGTTAAGGTCTTAACTCTTACTCTGGCCTACTGGTTAAGGTCTTAACTCTTACTCTGGCCTAATAGCTAAGGTCTTAGACTCGTACTCTGGCCTAATGGTTAAGGTCTTAACTCTTACTCTGGCTTAATAGCTAAGGTCTTAACTCTTACTCTGGCCTAATAGCTAAGGTCTTAGACTCGTACTATGGCCTACAGGTTATTGTCTTAACTCTTACTCTGGCCTAATAGCTAAGGTCTTAGACTCGTACTCTGGCCTACTGGTTAAGGTCTTAACTCTTACTCTGGCCTAATAGCTAAGGTCTAAGACTCGTACTCTGGCCTACTGCTTAAGGTCTTAACTCTTACTCTGGCCTAATAGCTAAGGTCTTAGACTCGTACTCTGGCCTAATGGTTATAGTCTTAACTCTTACTCTGGCCTAATAGCTAAGGTCTTAGACTCGTACTCCGGACTACTGGTTAAGGTCTTAACTCTTACTCTGGCCTAATAGCTAAGGTCTTAACTCTTACTCTGGCCTAATAGCTAAGGTCTTAGACTCGTACTATGGCCTAATGGTTAAGGTCTTAACTCTTACTCTGGCCTAATAGCTAAGGTCTTAGACTCGTACTATGGCCTAATGGTTAAGGTCTTAACTCTTACTCTGGCCTAATAGCTAAGGTCTTAACTTTTACTCTGGCCTAATAGCTAAGGTCTTAGACTCGTACTCTGGCCTAATGGTTAAGGTCTTAACTCTTACTCTGGCCTAATAGCTAAGGTCTTAGACTCATACTATGGCCAACATGTTAAGGTCTTAACTCTTAGTCTGGCCTAATGGTTAAGGTCTTAACTCTTACACTGGCCTAATAGCTAAGGTCTTAGACTAGTACTCTGGCCAAATAGCTAAGGTCTTAGACTCGTACTCTGGCCTAATAGCTAAGGTCTTAGACTCGTACTCTGGCCTTCTGGTTAAGGTCGTAACTCTTACTCTGGCCTAATGGCTAAGGTCTTAGACTCGTACTCTGGCCTAATAGCTAAGGTCTTAGACTCGTACTCTGGCCTAATGGTTAAGGTCTTAACTCTTACTCTGGCCTAATAGCTAAGGTCTTAGACTCGTACTCTGGCCTAATGGTTAAGGTCTTAACTCTTACTCTGGCCTAATGGCTAAGGTCTTAGACTCGTACTCTGGCCTAATAGCTAAGGTCTTAGACTCGTACTCTGGCCTAATGGTTAAGGTCTTAACTCTTACTCTGGAATATTAGCTAAGGTCTTAGACTCGTACTATCGCCTACAGGTTAAGCTCTTAACTCTTACTCTGGCCTAATAGCTAAGGTCTTAACTATTGCTCTGGCCTAATAGCTAAGGTCTTAGACTCGTACTCCGGCCTAATGGTTAAGGTCTTAACTCTTACTCTGGCCTAATAGCTAAGGTCTTAACTCTTACTCTGGCCTAATAGCTAAGGTCTTAGACTCGTACTATGGCCTACAGGATATTGTCTTAACTCTTACTCTGGCCTAATAGCTAAGGTCTTAGACTCGTAATCTGGCCTACTGGTTAAGGTCTTAATTCGTACTCTGGCCTAATAGCTAAGGTCTTAGACTCGTACTATCGCCTACAGGTTAAGCTCTTAACTCTTACTCTGGCCTAATAGCTAAGGTCTTAACTATTGCTCTGGCCTAATAGCTAAGGTCTTAGACTCGTACTCCGGCCTAATGGTTAAGGTCTTAACTCTTACTCTGGCCTAATAGCTAAGGTCTTAGACTCGTACTATGGCCTACAGGATATTGTCTTAACTCTTACTCTGGCCTAATAGCTAAGGTCTTAGACTCGTAATCTGGCCTACTGGTTAAGGTCTTAATTCGTACTCTGGCCTAATAGCTAAGGTCTTAACTCTTACTCTGGCCTAATAGCTAAGGTCTTAGACTCGTACTATGGCCTACAGTTTAAGGTCTTAACTCTTACTCTGGCCTAATAGCTAAGGTCTTAGACTCGTACTCTGGCCTACTGGTTAAGGTCTTAACTCTTACTCTGGCCTAATAGCTAAGGTCTTAGATTCGTACTATGGCCTAATGGTTAAGGTCTTAACTCTTACTCTGGCCAAATAGATAAGGTCTTAACTCTTACTCTGGCCTAATAGCTAAGGTCTTAAACTCGTACTCTGGCCTAATGGTTAAGGTCTTAACTCTTACTCTGGCCTAATAGCTAAGGTCTTAGACTCGTGCTCTGGCCTAATGGTTAAGGTCTTAACTCTTACTCTGACCTAATAGCTAAGGTCTTAGACTCGTACTATGGCCTACAGGTTATTGTCTTAACTCTTACTCTGGCCTAATAGCTAAGGTCTTAGACTCGTACTCTGGCCTACTGGTTAAGGTCTTAACTCTTACTCTGGCCTAATAGCTAAGGTCTTAACTCTTACTCTGGCCTAATAGCTAAGGTCTTAGACTCGTACTATGGCCTACAGTTTAAGGTCTTAACTGTTACTCTGGCCTAATAGCTAAGGTCTTAGACTCGTACTCTGGCCTACTGGTTAAGGTCTTAACTCTTACTCTGGCCTAATAGCTAAGGTCTCAGATTCGTACTATGGCCTAATGGATAAGGTCTTAACTCTTACTCTGGCCTAATAGATAAGGTCTTAACTCTTACTCTGGCCTAATAGCTAAGGTCTTAGACTCGTACTCTGGCCTAATGGTTACGGTCTTAACTCTTACTCTGGCCTAATAGCTAAGGTCTTAGACTCGTGCTCTGGCCTAATGGTTAAGGTCTTAACTCTTACTCTGGCCTACTGGTTAAGGTCTTAACTCTTACTCTGGCCTAATAGCTAAGGTCTTAGACTCGTACTCTGGCCTACTGGTTAAGGTCTTAACTCTTACTCTGGCCTAATAGCTAAGGTCTTAACTCTTACTCTGGCCTAATAGCTAAGGTCTTAGACTCGTACTATGGCCTACAGTTTAAGGTCTTAACTGTTACTCTGGCCTAATAGCTAAGGTCTTAGACTCGTACTCTGGCCTACTGGTTAAGGTCTTAACTCTTACTCTGGCCTAATAGCTAAGGTCTTAGATTCGTACTATGGCCTAATGGATAAGGTCTTAACTCTTACTCTGGCCTAATAGATAAGGTCTTAACTCTTACTCTGGCCTAATAGCTAAGGTCTTAGACTCGTACTCTGGCCTAATGGTTACGGTCTTAACTCTTACTCTGGCCTAATAGCTAAGGTCTTAGACTCGTGCTCTGGCCTAATGGTTAAGGTCTTAACTCTTACTCTGGCCTACTGGTTAAGGTCTTAACTCTTACTCTGGCCTAATAGCTAAGGTCTTAGACTCGTACTCTGGCCTAATGGTTAAGGTCTTAACTCTTACTCTGGCCTAATAGCTAAGGTCTTAACTCTTACTCTGGCCTAATAGCTAAGGTCTTAGACTCGTACTATGGCCTACAGGTTATTGTCTTAACTCTTACTCTGGCCTAATAGCTAAGGTCTTAGACTCGTACTCTGGCATACTGGTTAAGGTCTTAACTCTTACTCGGGCCTAATAGCTAAGGTCTAAGACTCGTACTCTGGCCTACTGGTTAAGGTCTTAACTCTTACTCTGGCCTAATAGCTAAGGTCTTAGACTCGTACTCTGGCCTAATGGTTAAGGTCTTAACTCTTACTCTGGCCTAATAGCTAAGGTCTTAGACTCGTACTCCGGACTACTGGTTAAGGTCTTAACTCTTACTCTGGCCTAATAGCTAAGGTCTTAACTCTTACTCTGGCCTAATAGCTAAGGTCTTAGACTCGTACTATGGTCTAATGGTTAAGGTCTTAACTCTTACTCTGGCCTAATAGCTAAGGTCTTAGACTCGTACTCTGGCCTAATGGTTAAGGTCTTAACTCTTACTCTGGCCTAATAGCTAAGGTCTTAGACTCATACTATGGCCAACATGTTAAGGTCTTAACTCTTAGTCTGGCCTAATGGTTAAGGTCTTAACTCTTACACTGGCCTAATAGCTAAGGTCTTAGACTAGTACTCTGGCCAAATAGCTAAGGTCTTAGACTCGTACTCTGGCCTAATAGCTAAGGTCTTAGACTCGTACTCTGGCCTTCTGGTTAAGGTCGTAACTCTTACTCTGGCCTAATGGCTAAGGTCTTAGACTCGTACTCTGGCCTAATAGCTAAGGTCTTAGACTCGTACTCTGGCCTAATGGTTAAGGACTTAACTCTTACTCTGGAATAATAGCTAAGGTCTTAGACTCGTACTCTGGCCTACTGGTTAAGGTCTTAACTCTTACTCTGGCCTAATAGCTAAGGTCTTAACTCTTACTCTGGCCTAATAGCTAAGGTCTTAGACTCGTACTATGGGCTACAGTTTAAGGTCTTAACTCTTACTCTGGAATATTAGCTAAGGTCTTAGACTCATACTATCGCCTACAGTTTAAGGTCTTAACTCTTACTCTGGCCTAATAGCTAAGGTCTTAGACTCGTACTCTGGCCTACTGGTTAAGGTCTAAACTCTTACTCTGGCCTAATAGCTAAGGTCTTAGACTTGTACTCCGGCCTACTGGTTAAGGTCTTAACTCTTACTCTGGCCTAATAGCTAAGGTCTTAACTCTTACTCTGGAATATTAGCTAAGGTCTTAGACTCGTACTATCGCCTACAGGTTACGCTCTTAACTCTTACTCTGGCCTAATAGCTAAGGTCTTAACTATTACTCTGGCCTAATAGCTAAGGTCTTAGACTCGTACTCTGGCCTAATGGTTAAGGTCTTAACTCTTACTCTGGCCTAATAGCTAAGGTCTTAACTCTTACTCTGGCCTAATAGCTAAGGTCTTAGTCTCATACTATGGCCTACAGGTTATTGTCTTAACTCTTTCTCTGGCCTAATAGCTAAGGTCTTAGACTCGTACTCTGGCCTACTGGTTAAGGTCTTAACTCTTACTCTGGCCTAATAGCTAAGGTCTAAGACTCGTACTCTGGCCTACTGGTTAAGGTCTTAACACTTACTCTGGCCTAATAGCTAAGGTCTTAGACTTGTACTCTGGCCTAATGGTTAAGGTCTTAACTCTTACTCTGGCCTAATAGCTAAGGTCTTAGACTTGTACTCCGGACTACTGGTTAAGGTCTTAACTCTTACTCTGGCCTAATAGCTAAGGTCTTAACTCTTACTCTGGCCTAATAGCTAAGGTCTTAGACTCATACTATGGCCAACATGTTAAGGTCTTAACTCTTAGTCTGGCCTAATGGTTAAGGTCTTAACTCTTACACTGGCCTAATAGCTAAGGTCTTAGACTAGTACTCTGGCCAAATAGCTAAGGTCTTAGACTCGTACTCTGGCCTAATAGCTAAGGTCTTAGACTTGTACTCTGGCCTTCTGGTTAAGGTCGTAACTCTTACTCTGGCCTAATGGCTAAGGTCTTAGACTCGTACTCTGGCCTAATAGCTAAGGTCTTAGACTCGTACTCTGGCCTAATGGTTAAGGACTTAACTCTTACTCTGGAATAATAGCTAAGGTCTTAGACTCGTACTCTGGCCTACTGGTTAAGGTCTTAATTCTTACTCTGGCCAAATAGCTAAGGTCTTAGACTCGTACTCTGGCCTAATGGTTAAGGTCTTAACTCTTACTCTGGCCTAATAGCTAAGGTCTTAGACTCGTACTCTGGCCTAATGGTTAAGGTCTTAACTCTTACTCTGGCCTAATAGCTAAGGTCTTAGACTCGTACTCTGGCCTACTGGTTAATATGTTAACTCTTATTCTGCCCTAATAGCTAAGGTCTTAGCTCTTACTCTGGCCTAATAGCTAAGGTCTTAGACTCGTACTCTGGCCTAATGGTTAAGGTCTTAACTCTTACTCTGGCCTAATAGCTAAGGTCTTAACTCTTACTCTGGCCTAATAGCTAAGGTCTTAGACTCGTACTATGGCCTACAGTTTAAGGTCTTAACTCTTACTCTGGCCTAATAGCTAAGGTCTTAGACTCGTACTCTGGCCTACTGGTTAAGGTCTAAACTCTTACTCTGGCCTAATAGCTAAGGTCTTAGACTTGTACTCCGGCCTACTGGTTAAGGTCTTAACTCTTACTTTGGCCTAATAGCTAAGGTCTTAACTCTTACTCTGGAATATTAGCTAAGGTCTTAGACTCGTACAATCGCCTACAGGTTAAGCTCTTAACTCTTACTCTGGCCTAATAGCTAAGGTCTTAACTATTACTCTGGCCTAATAGCTAAGGTCTTAGACTCGTACTCTGGCCTAATGGTTAAGGTCTTAACTCTTACTCTGGCCTAATAGCTAAGGTCTTAACTCTTACTCTGGCCTAATAGCTAAGGTCTTAGACTCATACTATGGCCTACAGGTTATTGTCTTAACTCTTACTCTGGCCTAATAGCTAAGGTCTTAGACTCGTACTCTGGCCTACTGGTTAAGGTCTTAACTCTTACTCTGGCCTAATAGCTAAGGTCTAAGACTCGTACTCTGGCCTACTGGTTAAGGTCTTAACTCTTACTCTGGCCTAATAGCTAAGGTCTTAGACTCGTACTCTGGCCTAATGGTTAAGGTCTTAACTCTTACTCTGGCCTAATAGCTAAGGTCTTAGACTCGTACTCCGGACTACTGGTTAAGGTCTTAACTCTTACTCTGGCCTAATAGCTAAGGTCTTAACTCTTACTCTGGCCTAATAGCTAAGGTCTTAGACTCATACTATGGCCAACATGTTAAGGTCTTAACTCTTAGTCTGGCCTAATGGTTAAGGTCTTAACTCTTACACTGGCCTAATAGCTAAGGTCTTAGACTAGTACTCTGGCCAAATAGCTAAGTTCTTAGACTCGTACTCTGGCCTAATAGCTAAGGTCTTAGACTCGTACTCTGGCCTTCTGGTTAAGGTCGTAACTCTTACTCTGGCCTAATGGCTAAGGTCTTAGACCCGTACTCTGGCCTAATAGCTAAGGTCTTAGACTCGTACTCTGGCCTAATGGTTAAGGACTTAACTCTTACTCTGGAATAATAGCTAAGGTCTTAGACTCGTACTCTGGCCTACTGGTTAAGGTCTTAACTCTTACTCTGGCCTAATAGCTAAGGTCTTAGACTCGTACTCTGGCCTAATGGTTAAGGTCTTAACTCTTACTCTGGCCTAATAGCTAAGGTCTTAGACTCGTACTCTGGCCTACTGGTTAATATGTTAACTCTTATTCTGCCCTAATAGCTAAGGTCTTAGCTCTTACTCTGGCCTAATAGCTAAGGTCTTAGACTTGTACTATGGCTTAATGGTTAAGGTCTTAACTCTTACTCTGGCCTAATAGCTAAGGTCTTAACTTTTACTCTGGCCTAATAGCTAAGGTCTTAGACTCGTACTCTGGCCTAATGGTTAAGGTCTTAACTCTTACTCTGGCCTAATAGCTAAGGTCTTAGACTCATACTATGGCCTACATGTTAAGGTCTAAACTCTTAGTCTGGCCTAATGGTTAAGGTCTTAACTCTTACTCTGGCCTAATAGCTAAGGTCTTAGACTAGTACTCTGGCCAAATAGCTAAGGTCTTAGACTCGTACTCTGGCCTAATAGATAAGGTCTTAGACTCATACTCTGGCCTACTAGTTAAGGTCGTAACTCTTACTCTGGCCTAATGGCTAAGGTCTTAGACTCGTACTCTGGCCTAATAGCTAAGGTCTCAGACTCGTACTCTGGCCTAATGGTTAAGGACTTAACTCTTACTCTGGAATAATAGCTAAGGTCTTAGACTCGTACTATCGCCTACAGGTTAAGCTCTTAACTCTTACTCTGGCCTAATATTTAAGGTTTTAACTATTACTCTGGCCTAATAGCTACGGTCTTAGACTCGTACTCTGGCCTAATGGTTAAGGTCTTAACTCCTACTCTGGCCTAATAGCTAAGGTCTTAACTCTTACTCTGGCCTAATAGCTAAGGTCTTAGACTCGTACTATGGCCTACAGTTTAAGGTCTTAACTCTTACTCTGGCCTAATAGCTAAGGTCTTAGACTCGTACTCTGGCCTACTGGTTAAGGTCTTAACTCTTACTCTGGCCTACAGGTTAAGGTCTTAACTCTTTCTCTGGCCTACTGGTTAAGGTCTTAACTCTTACTCTGGCCTAATAGCTAAGGTCTTAGACTCGTACTCCGGCCTACTGGTTAAGGTCTTAACTCTTACTCTGGCCTAATAGCTAAGGTCTTAACTCTTACTCTGGCCTAAAAGCTAAGGTCTTAGACTCGTACTCTGGCCTAATGGATAAGGTCTTAACTCTTACTCTGGAATATTAGCTAAGGTCTCTAGACTCGCACTATCACCTACAGGTTAAGCTCTTAACTCTTACTCTGGCCTAATAGCTAAGGTCTTAACTATTACTCTGGCCTAATAGCTACGGTCTTAGACTCATACTCTGGCCTAATGGTTAAGGTCTTAACTCTTACTCTGGCCTAATAGCTAAGGTCTTAGACTCGTACTATGGCCTACAGGTTATTGTCTTAACTCTTACTCTGGCCTAATAGCTAAGGTCTTAGACTCGTACTCTGGCCTACTGGTTAAGGTCTTAACTCTTACTCTGGCCTAATAGCTAAGGTCTTAACTCTTACTCTGGCCTAATAGCTAAGGTCTTAGACTTGTACTATGGCCTACAGTTTAAGGTCTTAACTCTTACTCTGGCCTAATAGCTAAGGTCTTAGACTCGTACTCCGGCCTACTGGTTAAGGTCTTAACTCTTTCTCTGGCCTAATAGCTAAGGTCTTAACTCTTACTCTGGAATATTAGCTAAGGTCTTAGACTCGTACTATCGCCTACAGGTTAAGCTCTTAACTCTTACTCTGGCCTAATAGCTAAGGTCTTAACTATTACTCTGGCCTAATAGCTAAGGTCTTAGACTCGTACTCTGGCCTAATGGTTAAGGTCTTAACTCTTACTCTGGCCTAATAGCTAAGGTCTTAACTCTTACTCTGGCCTAATAGCTAAGGTCTTAGACTCGTACTATGGCCTACAGTTTAAGGTCTTAACTCTTACTCTGGCCTAATAGCTAAGGTCTTAGACTCGTACTCTGGCCTACTGGTTAAGGTCTAAACTCTTACTCTGGCCTAATAGCTAAGGTCTTAGACTTGTACTCCGGCCTACTGGTTAAGGTCTTAACTCTTACTCTGGCCTAATAGCTAAGGTCTTAACTCTTACTCTGGAATATTAGCTAAGGTCTTAGACTCGTACTATCGCCTACAGGTTAAGCTCTTAACTCTTACTCTGGCCTAATAGCTAAGGTCTTAACTATTACTCTGGCCTAATAGCTAAGGTCTTAGACTCGTACTCTGGCCTAATGGTTAAGGTCTTAACTCTTACTCTGGCCTAATAGCTAAGGTCTTAACTCTTACTCTGGCCTAATAGCTAAGGTCTTAGACTCGTACTCTGGCCTACTGGTTAAGGTCTTAACTCTTACTCTGGCCTAATAGCTAAGGTCTAAGACTCGTACTCTGGCCTACTGGTTAAGGTCTTAACTCTTACTCTGGCCTAATAGCTAAGGTCTTAACTCTTACTCTGGCCTAATAGCTAAGGTCTTAGACTCGTACTATGGCCTAATGGTTAAGGTCTTAACTCTTACTCTGGCCTAATAGCTAAGGTCTTAGACTCGTACTATGGCCTAATGGTTAAGGTCTTAACTCTTACTCTGGCCTAATAGCTAAGGTCTTAACTTTTACTCTGGCCTAATAGCTAAGGTCTTAGACTCGTACTCTGGCCTAATGGTTAAGGTCTTAACTCTTACTCTGGCCTAATAGCTAAGGTCTTAGACTCATACTATGGCCAACATGTTAAGGTCTTAACTCTTAGTCTGGCCTAATGGTTAAGGTCTTAACTCTTACACTGGCCTAATAGCTAAGGTCTTAGATTAGTACTCTGGCCAAATAGCTAAGGTCTTAGACTCTTACTCTGGCCTAATAGCTAAGGTCTTAGACTTGTACTCTGGCCTACTGGTTAAGGTTTTAACTCTTACTCTGGCCTAATAGCTAAGGTCTTAACTCTTACTCTGGAATATTAGCTAAGGTCTTAGACTCGTACTATCGCCTACAGGTTAAGTTCTTAACTCTTACTCTGGCCTAATAGCTAAGGTCTTAACTATTACTCTGGCCTACTGGTTAAGGTCTTAACTCTTACTCTCTCCTAATAGCTAAGGTCTAAGACTCGTACTCTGGCCTACTGGTTAAGGTCTTAACTCTTACTCTGGCCTAATAGCTAAGGTCTTAGACTCGCACTCTGGCCTAATGGTTAAGGTCTTAACTCGTACTCTGGCCTAATAGCTAAGGTCTTAGACTCGTACTCCAGACTACTGGTTAAGGTCTTAACTCTTACTCTGGCCTAATAGCTAAGGTCTTAACTCTTACTCTGGCCTAATAGCTAAGGTCTTAGACTCATACTATGGCCAACATGTTAAGGTCTTAACTCTTAGTCTGGCCTAATGGTTAAGGTCTTAACTCTTACACTGGCCTAATAGCTAAGGTCTTAGACTAGTACTCTGGCCAAATAGCTAAGTTCTTAGACTCGTACTCTGGCCTAATAGCTAAGGTCTTAGACTCGTACTCTGGCCTTCTGGTTAAGGTCGTAACTCTTACTCTGGCCTAATGGCTAAGGTCTTAGACTCGTACTCTGGCCTAATAGCTAAGGTCTTAGACTCGTACTCTGGCCTAATGGTTAAGGACTTAACTCTTACTCTGGAATAATAGCTAAGGTCTTAGACTCGTACTCTGGCCTACTGGTTAAGGTCTTAACTCTTACTCTGGCCTAATAGCTAAGGTCTTAGACTCGTACTCTGGCCTAATGGTTAAGGTCTTAACTCTTACTCTGGCCTAATAGCTAAGGTCTTAGACTCGTACTCTGGCCTACTGGTTAATATGTTAACTCTTATTCTGCCCTAATAGCTAAGGTCTTAGCTCTTACTCTGGCCTAATAGCTAAGGTCTTAGACTTGTACTATGGCTTAATGGTTAAGGTCTTAACTCTTACTCTGGCCTAATAGCTAAGGTCTTAACTTTTACTCTGGCCTAATAGCTAAGGTCTTAGACTCGTACTCTGGCCTAATGGTTAAGGTCTTAACTCTTACTCTGGCCTAATAGCTAAGGTCTTAGACTCATACTATGGCCTACATGTTAAGGTCTTAACTCTTAGTCTGGCCTAATGGTTAAGGTCTTAACTCTTACTCTGGCCTAATAGCTAAGGTCTTAGACTAGTACTCTGGCCAAATAGCTAAGGTCTTAGACTCGTACTCTGGCCTAATAGATAAGGTCTTAGACTCGTACTCTGGCCTACTAGTTAAGGTCGTAACTCTTACTCTGGCCTAATGGCTAAGGTCTTAGACTCGTACTCTGGCCTAATAGCTAAGGTCTCAGACTCGTACTCTGGCCTAATGGTTAAGGACTTAACTCTTACTCTGGAATAATAGCTAAGGTCTTAGACTCGTACTATCGCCTACAGGTTAAGCTCTTAACTCTTACTCTGGCCTAATATTTAAGGTTTTAACTATTACTCTGGCCTAATAGCTACGGTCTTAGACTCGTATTCTGGCCTAATGGATAAGGTCTTAACTCCTACTCTGGCCTAATAGCTAAGGTCTTAACTCTTACTCTGGCCTAATAGCTAAGGTCTTAGACTCGTACTATGGCCTACAGTTTAAGGTCTTAACTCTTACTCTGGCCTAATAGCTAAGGTCTTAGACTCGTACTCTGGCCTACTGGTTAAGGTCTTAACTCTTACTCTGGCCTACAGGTTAAGGTCTTAACTCTTTCTCTGGCCTACTGGTTAAGGTCTTAACTCTTACTCTGGCCTAATAGCTAAGGTCTTAGACTCGTACTCCGGCCTACTGGTTAAGGTCTTAACTCTTACTCTGGCCTAATAGCTAAGGTCTTAACTCTTACTCTGGCCTAAAAGCTAAGGTCTTAGACTCGTACTCTGGCCTAATGGATAAGGTCTTAACTCTTACTCTGGAATATTAGCTAAGGTCTTAGACTCGCACTATCACCTACAGGTTAAGCTCTTAACTCTTACTCTGGCCTAATAGCTAAGGTCTTAACTATTACTCTGGCCTAATAGCTACGGTCTTAGACTCATACTCTGGCCTAATGGTTAAGGTCTTAACTCTTACTCTGGCCTAATAGCTAAGGTCTTAGACTCGTACTATGGCCTACAGGTTATTGTCTTAACTCTTACTCTGGCCTAATAGCTAAGGTCTTAGACTCGTACTCTGGCCTACTGGTTAAGGTCTTAACTCTTACTCTGGCCTAATAGCTAAGGTCTTAACTCTTACTCTGGCCTAATAGCTAAGGTCTTAGACTTGTACTATGGCCTACAGTTTAAGGTCTTAACTCTTACTCTGGCCTAATAGCTAAGGTCTTAGACTCGTACTCCGGCCTACTGGTTAAGGTCTTAACTCTTTCTCTGGCCTAATAGCTAAGGTCTTAACTCTTACTCTGGAATATTAGCTAAGGTCTTAGACTCGTACTATCGCCTACAGGTTAAGCTCTTAACTCTTACTCTGGCCTAATAGCTAAGGTCTTAACTATTACTCTGGCCTAATAGCTAAGGTCTTAGACTCGTACTCTGGCCTAATGGTTAAGGTCTTAACTCTTACTCTGGCCTAATAGCTAAGGTCTTAACTCTTACTCTGGCCTAATAGCTAAGGTCTTAGACTCGTACTATGGCCTACAGTTTAAGGTCTTAACTCTTACTCTGGCCTAATAGCTAAGGTCTTAGACTCGTACTCTGGCCTACTGGTTAAGGTCTAAACTCTTACTCTGGCCTAATAGCTAAGGTCTTAGACTTGTACTCCGGCCTACTGGTTAAGGTCTTAACTCTTACTCTGGCCTAATAGCTAAGGTCTTAACTCTTACTCTGGAATATTAGCTAAGGTCTTAGACTCGTACTATCGCCTACAGGTTAAGCTCTTAACTCTTACTCTGGCCTAATAGCTAAGGTCTTAACTATTACTCTGGCCTAATAGCTAAGGTCTTAGACTCGTACTCTGGCCTAATGGTTAAGGTCTTAACTCTTACTCTGGCCTAATAGCTAAGGTCTTAACTCTTACTCTGGCCTAATAGCTAAGGTCTTAGACTCGTACTCTGGCCTACTGGTTAAGGTCTTAACTCTTACTCTGGCCTAATAGCTAAGGTCTAAGACTCGTACTCTGGCCTACTGGTTAAGGTCTTAACTCTTACTCTGGCCTAATAGCTAAGGTCTTAACTCTTACTCTGGCCTAATAGCTAAGGTCTTAGACTCGTACTATGGCCTAATGGTTAAGGTCTTAACTCTTACTCTGGCCTAATAGCTAAGGTCTTAGACTCGTACTATGGCCTAATGGTTAAGGTCTTAACTCTTACTCTGGCCTAATAGCTAAGGTCTTAACTTTTACTCTGGCCTAATAGCTAAGGTCTTAGACTCGTACTCTGGCCTAATGGTTAAGGTCTTAACTCTTACTCTGGCCTAATAGCTAAGGTCTTAGACTCATACTATGGCCAACATGTTAAGGTCTTAACTCTTAGTCTGGCCTAATGGTTAAGGTCTTAACTCTTACACTGGCCTAATAGCTAAGGTCTTAGATTAGTACTCTGGCCAAATAGCTAAGGTCTTAGACTCTTACTCTGGCCTAATAGCTAAGGTCTTAGACTTGTACTCTGGCCTACTGGTTAAGGTTTTAACTCTTACTCTGGCCTAATAGCTAAGGTCTTAACTCTTACTCTGGAATATTAGCTAAGGTCTTAGACTCGTACTATCGCCTACAGGTTAAGTTCTTAACTCTTACTCTGGCCTAATAGCTAAGGTCTTAACTATTACTCTGGCCTAATAGCTAAGGTCTTAGACTCGTACTCTGGCCTAATGGTTAAGGTCTTAACTCTTACTCTGGCCTAATAGCTAAGGTCTTAACTCTTACTCTGGCCTAATAGCTAAGGTCTTAGACTCGTACTCTGGCCTACTGGTTAAGGTCTTAACTCTTACTCTGGCCTAATAGCTAAGGTCTAAGACTCGTACTCTGGCCTACTGGTTAAGGTCTTAACTCTTACTCTGGCCTAATAGCTAAGGTCTTAGACTCGTACTCTGGCCTAATGGTTAAGGTCTTAACTCTTACTCTGGCCTAATAGCTAAGGTCTTAGACACGTACTCCGGACTACTGGTTAAGGTCTTAACTCTTACTCTGGCCTAATAGCTAAGGTCTTAACTCTTACTCTGGCCTAATAGCTAAGGTCTTAGACTCGTACTCTGGCCTAATGGATAAGGTCTTAACTCTTACTCTGGCTTAATAGCTAAGGTCTTAGACTCGTACTATGGCCTAATGGTTAAGGTCTTAACTCTTACTCTGGCCTAATAGCTAAGGTCTTAACTTTTACTCTGGCCTAATAGCTAAGGTCTTAGATTAGTACTCTGGCCAAATAGCTAAGGTCTTAGACTCGTACTCTGGCCTAATAGCTAAGGTCTTAGACTCGTACTCTGGCCTTCTGGTTAAGGTCGTAACTCTTACTCTGGCCTAATGGCTAAGGTCTTAGACTCGTACTCTGGCCTAATAGCTAAGGTCTTAGACTCGTACTCTGGCCTAATGGTTAAGGACTTAACTCTTACTCTGGAATAATAGCTAAGGTCTTAGACTCGTACTCTAACCTACTGGTTAAGGTCTTAACTCTTACTCTGGCCTAATAGCTAAGGTCTTAGACTCGTACTCTGGCCTAATGGTTAAGGTCTTAACTCTTACTCTGGCCTAATAGCTAAGGTCTTAGACTCGTACTCTGGCCTAATGGTTAAGGTCTTAACTCTTACTCTGGCCTAATAGCTAAGGTCTTAGACTCGTACTCTGGCCTAATGGTTAAGGTCTTAACTCTTACTCTGGCCTAATAGCTAAGGTCTAAGACTCATACTATGGCCTACATGTTAAGGTCTTAACTCTTAGTCTGGCCTAATGGTTAAGGTCTTAACTCTTACTCTGGCCTAATAGCTAAGGTCTTAGACTAGTACTCTGGCCAAATAGCTAAGGTCTTAGACTCGTACTCTGGCCTAATAGATAAGGTCTTAGACTCGTAGTCTGGCCTACTGGTTAAGGTCGTAACTCTTACTCTGGCCTAATGGCTAAGGTCTTAGACTCGTACTCTGGCCTAATAGCTAAGGTCTTAGACTCGTACTCTGGCCTAATGGTTAAGGACTTAACTCTTACTCTGGAATAATAGCTAAGGTCTTAGACTCGTACTATCGCCTACAGGTTAAGCTCTTAACTCTTACTCTGGCCTAATAGTTAAGGTTTTAACTATTACTCTGGCCTAATAGCTACGGTCTTAGACTCGTACTCTGGCCTAATGGTTAAGGTCTTAACTCTTACTCTGGCCTAATAGCTAAGGTCTTAGACTCGTGCTCTGGCCTAATGGTTAAGGTCTTAACTCTTACTCTGGCCTACTGGTTAAGGTCTTAACTCTTACTCTGGCCTAATAGCTAAGGTCTTAGACTCGTACTCTGGCCTACTGGTTAAGGTCTTAACTCTTACTCTGGCCTAATAGCTAAGGTCTTAACTCTTACTCTGGCCTAATAGCTAAGGTCTTAGACTCGTACTATGGCCTACAGTTTAAGGTCTTAACTCTTACTCTGGCCTAATAGCTAAGGTCTTAGACTCGTACTCTGGCCTACTGGTTAAGGTCTTAACTTTTACTCTGGCCTACAGGTTAAGGTCTTAACTCTTTCTCTGGCCTACTGGTTAAGGTCTTAACTCTTACTCTGGCCTAATAGCTAAGGTCTTAGACTCGTACTCCGGCCTACTGGTTAAGGTCTTAACTCTTACTCTGGCCTAATAGCTAAGGTCTTAACTCTTACTCTGGCCTAAAAGCTAAGGTCTTAGACTCGTACTCTGGCCTAATGGATAAGGTCTTAACTCTTACTCTGGCCTAATAGCTAAGGTCTTAACTATTACTCTGGCCTAATAGCTACGGTCTTAGACTCGTACTCTGGCCTAATGGTTAAGGTCTTAACTCTTACTCTGGTCTAATAGCTAAGGTCTTAGACTCGTACTATGGCCTACAGGTTATTGTCTTAACTCTTACTCTGGCCTAAAAGCTAAGGTCTTAGACTCGTACTCTGGCCTACTGGTTAAGGTCTTAACTCTTACTCTGGCCTAATAGCTAAGGACTTAACTCTTACTCTAGCCTAATAGCTAAGGTCTTAGACTCGTACTATGGCCTACAGTTTAAGGTCTTAACTCTTACTCTGGCCTAATAGCTAAGGTCTTAGACTCGTACTCCGGCCTACTGGTTAAGGTCTTAACTCTTTCTCTGGCCTAATAGCTAAGGTCTTAACTCTTACTCTGGAATATTAGCTAAGGTCTTAGACTCATACTATCGCCTACAGGTTAAGCTCTTAACTCTTACTCTGGCCTAATAGCTAAGGTCTTAACTATTACTCTGGCCTAATAGCTAAGGTCTTAGACTCGTACTCTGGCCTAATGGTTAAGGTCTTAACTCTTACTCTGGCCTAATAGCTAAGGTCTTAACTCTTACTCTGGCCTAATAGCTAAGGTCTTAGACTCGTACTATGGCCTACAGGTTATTGTCTTAACTCTTACTCTGGCCTAATAGCTAAGGTCTTAGACTCATACTCTGGCCTACTGGTTAAGGTCTTAACTCTTACTCTGGCCTAATAGCTAAGGTCTTAGATTCGTACTATGGCCTAATGGTTAAGGTCTTAACTCTTACTCTGGCCTAATAGATAAGGTCTTAACTCTTACTCTGGCCTAATAGCTAAGGTCTTAGACTCGTACTCTGGCCTAATGGTTACGGTCTTAACTCTTACTCTGGCCTAATAGCTAAGATCTTAGACTCGTGCTCTGGCCTAATGGTTAAGGTCTTAACTCTTACTCTGGCCTACTGGTTAAGGTCTTAACTCTTACTCTGGCCTAATAGCTAATGTCTTAGACTCGTACTCTGTCCTAATGGTTAAGGTCTTAACTCTTACTCTGGCCTAATAGCTAAGGTCTTAACTCTTACTCTGGCCTAATAGCTAAGGTCTTAGACTCGTACTATGGCCTACAGGTTAAGGTCTGAACTCTTACTCTGGCCTAATAGCTAAGGTCTATGACTCGTAATCTGGCCTACTGGTTAAGGTCCTAACGCTTACTCTGGCCTAATAGCTAAGGTCTTAACTCTTACTCTGGCCTAATAGCTAAGGACTTAGACTTGTACTATGGCCTAATGGTTAAGGTCTTAACTCTTACTCTGGCCTAATAGCTAAGGTCTTAACTCTTACTCTGGCATAATAGCTAAGGTCTTAGACTCGTACTCTGGCCTAATAGCTAAGGTCTTAACTCTTACTCTGGCCTACTGGTTAAGGTCTTAACTCTTACTCTGGCCTAATAGCTAAGGTCTTAAACTCGTAATCTGGCCTAATAGCTAAGGTCTTAGACTCGTACTCTGGCCTAATAGCTAAGGTCTTAGACTTGTACTCTGGCCTACTGGTTAATGTCTTAACTCTTATTCTTGCCTAATAGCTAAGGTCTTAGACTCGTACTCTGGCCTAATAGCTAAGGTCTTAGACTCGTACTCTGGCCTACTGGTTAAGGTCTTAACTCTTACTCTGACCTAATAGCATAGGTCTTAGACTCGTACTCTGGCCTAATGGTTAAGGTCTTAACTCTTACTCTGGCCTAATAGCTAAGGTATTAGACTCGTACTCTGGCCTAATGGTTAAGGTCTTAACTCTTACTCTGGCCTAATAGCTAAGGTCTTAGACTCGTACTCTGGCCTACTGGTTAAGGTCTTAACTCTTACTCTGGCCTAATAGCTAAGGTCTTAGACTCGTACTCTGGCCTACTGGTTAAGGTCTTAACTCTTACTCTGGCCTAATAGCTAAGGTCTTAGACTCGTACTCTGGCCTAATTGTTAAGGTCTTAACACTTACTCTGGCCTAATAGCTAAGGTCTTAGACTCGTACTCTGGCCTAATGGTTAAGGTCTTATTTCTTACTCTAGCCTAATAGCTAAGGTCTTAGACTCGTACTCTGGCCTACTGGTTAAGGTCTTAACTCTTACTCTGGCCTAATAGCTAAGGTCTTAGACTCGTACTCTGGCCTACTGGTTAAGGTCTTAACTCTTACTCTGGCCTAATAGCTAAGGTCTTAGACTCGTACTCTGGCCTAATGGTTAAGGTCTTAACTTTTACTCTGGCCAAATAGCCAAGGTCTTAGACTTGTACTCTGGCCTAATGGTTAAGGTCTTAACTCTTACTCTGGCCTAATAGCTAAGGTCTTAGACTCGTACTCCGGACTACTGGTTAAGGTCTTAACTCTTACTCTGGCCTAATAGCTAAGGTCTTAACTCTTACTCTGGCCTAATAGCTAAGGTCTTAGACTCCTACTCTGGCCTAATGGATAAGGTCTTAACTCTTACTCTGGCTTAATAGCTAAGGTCTTAGACTCGTACTCTGGCCTAATGGTTAAGGTCTTAACTCTTACTCTGGAATATTAGCTAAGGTCTTAGACTCGTACTATCGCCTACAGGTTAAGCTCTTAACTCTTACTCTGGCCTAATAGCTAAGGTCTTAACTATTACTCTGGCCTAATAGCTAAGGTCTTAGACTCGTACTCTGGCCTAATGGTTAAGGTCTTAACTCTTACTCTGGCCTAATAGCTAAGGTCTTAACTCTTACTCTGGACTAATAGCTAAGGTCTTAGACTCGTACTATGGCCTACAGGTTATTGTCTTAACTCTTACTCTGGCCTAATAGCTAAGGTCTTAGACTCGTACTCTGGCCTACTGGTTAAGGTCTTAACTCTTACTCTGACCTAATAGCATAGGTCTTAGACTCGTACTCTGGCCTAATGGTTAAGGTCTTAACTCTTACTCTGGCCTAATAGCTAAGGTATTAGACTCGTACTCTGGCCTAATGGTTAAGGTCTTAACTCTTACTCTGGCCTAATAGCTAAGGTCTTAGACTCGTACTCTGGCCTACTGGTTAAGGTCTTAACTCTTACTCTGGCCTAATAGCTAAGGTCTTAGACTCGTACTCTGGCCTACTGGTTAAGGTCTTAACTCTTACTCTGGCCTAATAGCTAAGGTCTTAGACTCGTACTCTGGCCTAATTGTTAAGGTCTTAACACTTACTCTGGCCTAATAGCTAAGGTCTTAGACTCGTACTCTGGCCTAATGGTTAAGGTCTTATTTCTTACTCTAGCCTAATAGCTAAGGTCTTAGACTCGTACTCTGGCCTACTGGTTAAGGTCTTAACTCTTACTCTGGCCTAATAGCTAAGGTCTTAGACTTGTACTCTGGCCTACTGGTTAAGGTCTTAACTCTTACTCTGGCCTAATAGCTAAGGTCTTAGACTCGTACTCTGGCCTAATGGTTAAGGTCTTAACTTTTACTCTGGCCTAATAGCCAAGGTCTTAGACTTGTACTCTGGCCTAATGGTTAAGGTCTTAACTCTTACTCTGGCCTAATAGCTAAGGTCTTAGACTCGTACTCCGGACTACTGGTTAAGGTCTTAACTCTTACTCTGGCCTAATAGCTAAGGTCTTAACTCTTACTCTGGCCTAATAGCTAAGGTCTTAGACTCCTACTCTGGCCTAATGGATAAGGTCTTAACTCTTACTCTGGCTTAATAGCTAAGGTCTTAGACTCGTACTCTGGCCTAATGGTTAAGGTCTTAACTCTTACTCTGGAATATTAGCTAAGGTCTTAGACTCGTACTATCGCCTACAGGTTAAGCTCTTAACTCTTACTCTGGCCTAATAGCTAAGGTCTTAACTATTACTCTGGCCTAATAGCTAAGGTCTTAGACTCGTACTCTGGCCTAATGGTTAAGGTCTTAACTCTTACTCTGGCCTAATAGCTAAGGTCTTAACTCTTACTCTGGACTAATAGCTAAGGTCTTAGACTCGTACTATGGCCTACAGGTTATTGTCTTAACTCTTACTCTGGCCTAATAGCTAAGGTCTTAGACTCGTACTCTGGCCTACTGGTTAAGGTCTTAACTCTTACTCTGGCCTAATAGCTAAGGTCTTAACTCTTACTCTGGCCTAATAGCTAAGGTCTTAGACTCGTACTATGGCCTACAGTTTAAGGTCTTACCTCTTACTCTGGCCTAATAGCTAAGGTCTTAGACTCGTACTCTGGCCTACTGGTTAAGGTCTAAACTCTTACTCTGGCCTAATAGCTAAGGTCTTAGACTTGTACTCCGGCCTACTGGTTAAGGTCTTAACTCTTACTCTGGCCTAATAGCTAAGGTCTTAACTCTTACTCTGGAATATTAGCTAAGGTCTTAGACTCGTACTATCGCCTACAGGTTAAGCTCTTAACTCTTACTCTGGCCTAATAGCTAAGGTCTTAACTATTACTCTGGCCTAATAGCTAAGGTCTTAGACTCGTACTCTGGCCTAATGGTTAAGGTCTTAACTCTTACTCTGGCCTAATAGCTAAGGTCTTAACTCTTACTCTGGCCTAATAGCTAAGGTCTTAGACTCGTACTATGGCCTACAGTTTAAGGTCTTAACTGTTACTCTGGCCTAATAGCTAAGGTCTTAGACTCGTACTCTGGCCTACTGGTTAAGGTCTTAACTCTTACTCTGGCCTAATAGCTAAGGTCTTAGACTCGTACTCTGGCCTAATGGTTAAGGTCTTAACTCTTACTCTGGCCTAATAGCTAAGGTCTTAACTCTTACTCTGGCCTAATAGCTAAGGTCTTAGACTCGTACTATTGCCTACAGGTTATTGTCTTAACTCTTACTCTGGCCTAATAGCTAAGGTCTTAGACTCGTACTCTGTCCTACTGGTTAAGGTCTTAACTCTTACTCTGGCCTAATAGCTAAGGTCTTAACTCTTACTCTGGCCTAATAGCTAAGGTCTTAGACTCGTACTATGGCCTACAGTTTAAGGTCTTAACTGTTACTCTGGCCTAATAGCTAAGGTCTTAGACTCGTACTCTGGCCTACTGGTTAAGGTCTTAACTCTTACTCTGGCCTAATAGCTAAGGTCTTAGATTCGTACTATGGCCTAATGGTTAAGGTCTTAACTCTTACTCTGGCCTAATAGATAAGGTCTTAACTCTTACTCTGGCCTAATAGCTAAGGTCTTAGACTCGTACTCTGGCCTAATGGTTATGGTCTTAACTCTTACTCTGGCCTAATAGCTAAGGTCTTAGACTTGTGCTCTGGCCTAATGGTTAAGGTCTTAACTCTTACTCTGGCCTACTGGTTAAGGTCTTAACTCTTACTCTGGCCTAATAGCTAAGGTCTTAGACTCGTACTCTGGCCTAATGGTTAAGGTCTTAACTCTTACTCTGGCCTAATAGCTAAGGTCTTAACTCTTACTCTGGCCTAATAGCTAAGGTCTTAGACTCGTACTATGGCCTACAGGTTAAGGTCTGAACTCTTACTCTGGCCTAATAGCTAAGGTCTATGACTCGTAATCTGGCCTACTGGTTAAGGTCCTAACTCTTACTCTGGCCTAATAGCTAAGGTCTTAACTCTTACTCTGGCCTAATAGCTAAGGTCTTAGACTCGTACTCTGGCCTAATGGTTATGGTCTTAACTCTTACTCTGGCCTAATAGCTAAGGTCTTAGACTTGTGCTCTGGCCTAATGGTTAAGGTCTTAACTCTTACTCTGGCCTACTGGTTAAGGTCTTAACTCTTACTCTGGCCTAATAGCTAAGGTCTTAGACTCGTACTCTGGCCTAATGGTTAAGGTCTTAACTCTTACTCTGGCCTAATAGCTAAGGTCTTAACTCTTACTCTGGCCTAATAGCTAAGGTCTTAGACTCGTACTATGGCCTACAGGTTAAGGTCTGAACTCTTAGTCTGGCCTAATAGCTAAGGTCTATGACTCGTAATCTGGCCTACTGGTTAAGGTCCTAACTCTTACTCTGGCCTAATAGCTAAGGTCTTAACTTTTACTCTGGCCTAATAGCTAAGGTCTTAGACTCGTACTATGGCCTAATGGTTAAGGTCTTAACTCTTACTCTGGCCTAATAGCTAAGGTCTTAACTCTTACTCTGGCATAATAGCTAAGGTCTTAGACTCGTACTCTGGCCTAATAGCTAAGGTCTTAACTCTTACTCTGGCCTACTGGTTAAGGTCTTAACTCTTACTCTGGCCTAATAGCTAAGGTCTTAGACTCGTAATCTGGCCTAATAGCTAAGGTCTTAGACTCGTACTCTGGCCTAATAGCTAAGGTCTTAGACTTGTACTCTGGCCTACTGGTTAAGGTCTTAACTCTTATTCTGGCCTAATAGCTAAGGTCTTAGACTCGTACTCTGGCCTAATAGCTAAGGTCTTAGACTCGTACTCTGGCCTACTGGTTAAGGTCTTAACGCTTACTCTGGCCTAATAGCTAAGGTCTTAGACTCGTACTCTGGCCTAATGGTTAAGGTCTTAACTCTTACTCTGGCCTAATAGCTAAGGTATTAGACTCGTACTCTGGCCTAATGGTTAAGGTCTTAACTCTTACTCTGGCCTAATAGCTAAGGTCTTAGACTCGTACTCTGGCCTACTGGTTAAGGTCTTAATAACTCTTACTCTAGCCTAATAGCTAAGGTCTTAGACTCGTACTCTGGCCTAATGGTTAAGGTCTTAACTTTTACTCTGGCCGAATAGCTAAGGTCTTAGACTCGTACTCTGGCCTAATGGTTAAGGTCTTAACTCTTACTCTGGCCTAATAGCTAAGGTCTTAGACTCGTACTCTGGCCTACTGGTTAAGGTGTTAACTCTTATTCTGGCCTAATAGCTAAGGTCTTAGCTCTTACTCTGGCCTAATAGCTAAAGTCTTAGACGCGTACTATGGCCTAATGGTTAAGGTCTTAACTCTTACTCTGGCCTAATAGCTAAGGTCTTAACTTTTACTCTGGCCTAATAGCTAATGTCTTAGACTCGTACTCTGGCCTAATGGTTAAGGTCTTAACTCTTACTCTGGCCTAATAGATAAGGTCTTAGACTCATACTTTGGCCTACATGTTAAGGTCTTAACTCTTAGTCTGGCCTAATGGTTAAGGTCTTAACTCTTACTCTGGCCTAATAGCTAAGGTCTTAGACTAGTACTCTGGCCAAATAGATAAGGTCTTAGACTCGTACTCTGGCCTAATAGCTAAGGTCTTAGACTCGTACTCTGGCCTACTGGTTAAGGTCGTAACTCTTACTCTGGCCTAATGACTAAGGTCTTAGACTTGTACTCTGGCCTAATAGCTAAGGTCTTAGACTCGTACTCTGGCCTAATGGTTAAGGTCCTAACTCCTATTCTGGCCTAATAGCTAAGGTCTTAACTCTTACTCTGGCCTAATAGCTAAGGTCTTAGACTCGTACTATGGCCTACAGTTTAATGTCTTAACACTTACTCTGGCCTAATAGCTAAGGTCTTAGACTCATACTCTGGCCTACTGGTTAAGGTCTTAACTCTTACTCTGGCCTACAGGTTAAGGTCTTAATTCTTTCTCTGGCCTACTGGTTAAGGTCTTAACTCTTACTCTGGCCTAATAGCTAAGGTCTTAGACTCGTACTCCGGCCTACTGGTTAGAGTCATAACTCTTACTCTGGCCTAATAGCTAAGGTCTTAACTCTTACTCTGGCCTAATAGCTAAGGTCTTAGACTCGTACTCTGGCCTAATGGATAAGGTCTTAACTCTTACTCTGGCCTAATAGCTAAGGTCTTAGACTCGTACTCTGGCCTAATGGTTAAGGTCTTAACTCTTACTCTGGAATATTAGCTAAGGTCTTAGACTCGTACTATCGCCTACAGGTTAAGCTCTTAACTCTTACTCTGGCCTAATAGCTAAGGTCTTAACTATTGCTCTGGCCTAATAGCTAAGGTCTTAGACTCGTACTCCGGCCTAATGGTTAAGGTCTTAACTCTTACTCTGGCCTAATAGCTAAGGTCTTAACTCTTACTCTGGCCTAATAGCTAAGGTCTTAGACTCGTACTATGGCCTACAGGATATTGTCTTAACTCTTACTCTGGCCTAATAGCTAAGGTCTTAGACTCGTCATCTGGCCTACTGGTTAAGGTCTTAATTCGTACTCTGGCCTAATAGCTAAGGTCTTAACTCTTACTCTGGCCTAATAGCTAAGGTCTTAGACTCGTACTATCGCCTACAGGTTAAGCTCTTAACTCTTACTCTGGCCTAATAGCTAAGGTCTTAACTATTGCTCTGGCCTAATAGCTAAGGTCTTAGACTCGTACTCCGGCCTAATGGTTAAGGTCTTAACTCTTACTCTGGCCTAATAGCTAAGGTCTTAACTCTTACTCTGGCCTAATAGCTAAGGTCTTAGACTCGTACTATGGCCTACAGGATATTGTCTTAACTCTTACTCTGGCCTAATAGCTAAGGTCTTAGACTCGTAATCTGGCCTACTGGTTAAGGTCTTAATTCGTACTCTGGCCTAATAGCTAAGGTCTTAACTCTTACTCTGGCCTAATAGCTAAGGTCTTAGACTCGTACTATGGCCTACAGTTTAAGGTCTTAACTCTTACTCTGGCCTAATAGCTAAGGTCTTAGACTCGTACTCTGGCCTACTGGTTAAGGTCTTAACTCTTACTCTGGCCTAATAGCTAAGGTCTTAGATTCGTACTATGGCCTAATGGTTAAGGTCTTAACTCTTACTCTGGCCAAATAGATAAGGTCTTAACTCTTACTCTGGCCTAATAGCTAAGGTCTTAGACTCGTACTCTGGCCTAATGGTTAAGGTCTTAACTCTTACTCTGGCCTAATAGCTAAGGTCTTAGACTCGTGCTCTGGCCTAATGGTTAAGGTCTTAACTCTTACTCTGACCTAATAGCTAAGGTCTTAGACTCGTACTATGGCCTACAGGTTATTGTCTTAACTCTTACTCTGGCCTAATAGCTAAGGTCTTAGACTCGTACTCTGGCCTACTGGTTAAGGTCTTAACTCTTACTCTGGCCTAATAGCTAAGGTCTTAACTCTTACTCTGGCCTAATAGCTAAGGTCTTAGACTCGTACTATGGCCTACAGTTTAAGGTCTTAACTGTTACTCTGGCCTAATAGCTAAGGTCTTAGACTCGTACTCTGGCCTACTGGTTAAGGTCTTAACTCTTACTCTGGCCTAATAGCTAAGGTCTTAGATTCGTACTATGGCCTAATGGATAAGGTCTTAACTCTTACTCTGGCCTAATAGCTAAGGTCTTAGACTCGTACTCTGGCCTAATGGTTACGGTCTTAACTCTTACTCTGGCCTAATAGCTAAGGTCTTAGACTCGTGCTCTGGCCTAATGGTTAAGGTCTTAACTCTTACTCTGGCGTACTGGTTAAGGTCTTAACTCTTACTCTGGCCTAATAGCTAAGGTCTTAGACTCGTACTCTGGCCTACTGGTTAAGGTCTTAACTCTTACTCTGGCCTAATAGCTAAGGTCTTAACTCTTACTCTGGCCTAATAGCTAAGGTCTTAGACTCGTACTATGGCCTACAGTTTAAGGTCTTAACTGTTACTCTGGCCTAATAGCTAAGGTCTTAGACTCGTACTCTGGCCTACTGGTTAAGGTCTTAACTCTTACTCTGGCCTAATAGCTAAGGTCTTAGATTCGTACTATGGCCTAATGGATAAGGTCTTAACTCTTACTCTGGCCTAATAGATAAGGTCTTAACTCTTACTCTGGCCTAATAGCTAAGGTCTTAGACTCGTACTCTGGCCTAATGGTTACGGTCTTAACTCTTACTCTGGCCTAATAGCTAAGGTCTTAGACTCGTGCTCTGGCCTAATGGTTAAGGTCTTAACTCTTACTCTGGCCTACTGGTTAAGGTCTTAACTCTTACTCTGGCCTAATAGCTAAGGTCTTAGACTCGTACTCTGGCCTAATGGTTAAGGTCTTAACTCTTACTCTGGCCTAATAGCTAAGGTCTTAACTCTTACTCTGGCCTAATAGCTAAGGTCTTAGACTCGTACTATGGCCTACAGGTTATTGTCTTAACTCTTACTCTGGCCTAATAGCTAAGGTCTTAGACTCGTACTCTGGCCTACTGGTTAAGGTCTTAACTCTTACTCTGGCCTAATAGCTAAGGTCTAAGACTCGTACTCTGGCCTACTGGTTAAGGTCTTAACTCTTACTCTGGCCTAATAGCTAAGGTCTTAGACTCGTACTCTGGCCTAATGGTTAAGGTCTTAACTCTTACTCTGGCCTAATAGCTAAGGTCTTAGACTCGTACTCCGGACTACTGGTTAAGGTCTTAACTCTTACTCTGGCCTAATAGCTAAGGTCTTAACTCTTACTCTGGCCTAATAGCTAAGGTCTTAGACTCGTACTATGGCCTAATGGTTAAGGTCTTAACTCTTACTCTGGCCTAATAGCTAAGGTCTTAGACTCGTACTATGGCCTAATGGTTAAGGTCTTAACTCTTACTCTGGCCTAATAGCTAAGGTCTTAACTTTTACTCTGGCCTAATAGCTAAGGTCTTAGACTCGTACTCTGGCCTAATGGTTAAGGTCTTAACTCTTACTCTGGCCTAATAGCTAAGGTCCTAGACTCATACTATGGCCAACATGTTAAGGTCTTAACTCTTAGTCTGGCCTAATTGTTAAGGTCTTAACTCTTACACTGGCCTAATAGCTAAGGTCTTAGACTAGTACTCTGGCCAAATAGCTAAGGTCTTAGACTCGTACTCTGGCCTAATAGCTAAGGTCTTAGACTCGTACTCTGGCCTTCTGGTTAAGGTCGTAACTCTTACTCTGGCCTAATGGCTAAGGTCTTAGACTCGTACTCTGGCCTAATAGCTAAGGTCTTAGACTCGTACTCTGGCCTAATGGTTAAGGACTTAACTCTTACTCTGGAATAATAGCTAAGGTCTTAGACGCGTACTCTGGCCTACTGGTTAAGGTCTTAACTCTTACTCTGGCCTAATAGCTAAGGTCTTAGACTCGTACTCTGGCCTAATGGTTAAGGTCTTAACTCTTACTCTGGCCTAATAGCTAAGGTCTTATACTTGTACTCTGGCCTAATGGTTAAGGTCTTAACTCTTACTCTGGCCTAATGGCTAAGGTCTTAGACTCGTACTCTGGCCTAATGGTTAAGGACTTACCTCTTACTCTGGAATAATAGCTAAGGTCTTAGACTCGTACTATCGCCTACAGGTTAAGCTCTTAACTCTTACTCTGGCCTAATAGTTAAGGTTTTAACTATTACTCTGGCCTAACAGCTACGGTCTTAGACTCGTACTCTGGCCTAATGGTTAAGGTCTTAACTCCTACTCTGGCCTAATAGCTAAGGTCTTAACTCTTACTCTGGCCTAATAGCTAAGGTCTTAGACTCGTACTATGGCCTACAGTTTAAGGTCTTAACTCTTACTCTGGCCTAATAGCTAAGGTCTTAGACTCGTACTCTGGCCTACTGGTTAAGGTCTTAACTCTTACTCTGGCCTACAGGTTAAGGTCTTAACTCTTTCTCTGGCCTACTGGTTAAGGTCTTAACTCTTACTCTGGCCTAATAGCTAAGGTCTTAGACTCGTACTCCGGCCTACTGGTTAAGGTGTTAACTCTTACTCTGGCCTAATAGCTAAGGTCTTAACACTTACTCTGGCCTAAAAGCTAAGGTCTTAGACTCGTACTCTGGCCTAATGGATAAGGTCTTAACTCTTACTCTGGCCTAATAGCTAAGGTCTTAGACTCGTACTCTGGCCTAATGGATAAGGTCTTAACTCTTACTCTGGCCTAATAGCTAAGGTCTTAGACTCGTACTCTGGCCTAATGGTTAAGGTCTTAACTCTTACTCTGGAATATTAGCTAAGGTCTTAGACTCGTACTATCGCCTACAGGTTAAGCTCTTAACTCTTACTCTGGCCTAATAGCTAAGGTCTTAACTATTGCTCTGGCCTAATAGCTAAGGTCTTAGACTCGTACTCCGGCCTAATGGTTAAGGTCTTAACTCTTCCTCTGGCCTAATAGCTAAGGTCTTAACTCTTACTCTGGCCTAATAGCTAAGGTCTTAGACTCGTACTATGGCCTACAGGATATTGTCTTAACTCTTACTCTGGCCTAATAGCTAAGGTCTTAGACTCGTAATCTGGCCTACTGGTTAAGGTCTTAATTCGTACTCTGGCCTAATAGCTAAGGTCTTAACTCTTACTCTGGCCTAATAGCTAAGGTCTTAGACTCGTACTATCGCCTACAGGTTAAGCTCTTAACTCTTACTCTGGCCTAATAGCTAAGGTCTTAACTATTGCTCTGGCCTAATAGCTAAGGTCTTAGACTCGTACTCCGGCCTAATGGTTAAGGTCTTAACTCTTACTCTGGCCTAATAGCTAAGGTCTTAACTCTTACTCTGGCCTAATAGCTAAGGTCTTAGACTCGTACTATGGCCTACAGGATATTGTCTTAACTCTTACTCTGGCCTAATAGCTAAGGTCTTAGACTCGTAATCTGGCCTACTGGTTAAGGTCTTAATTCGTACTCTGGCCTAATAGCTAAGGTCTTAACTCTTACTCTGGCCTAATAGCTAAGGTCTTAGACTCGTACTATGGCCTACAGTTTAAGGTCTTAACTCTTACTCTGGCCTAATAGCTAAGGTCTTAGACTCGTACTCTGGCCTACTGGTTAAGGTCTTAACTCTTACTCTGGCCTAATAGCTAAGGTCTTAGATTCGTACTATGGCCTAATGGTTAAGGTCTTAACTCTTACTCTGGCCAAATAGATAAGGTCTTAACTCTTACTCTGGCCTAATAGCTAAGGTCTTAGACTCGTACTCTGGCCTAATGGTTAAGGTCTTAACTCTTACTCTGGCCTAATAGCTAAGGTCTTAGACTCCTGCTCTGGCCTAATGGTTAAGGTCTTAACTCTTACTCTGACCTAATAGCTAAGGTCTTAGACTCGTACTATGGCCTACAGGTTATTGTCTTAACTCTTACTCTGGCCTAATAGCTAAGGTCTTAGACTCGTACTCTGGCCTACTGGTTAAGGTCTTAACTCTTACTCTGGCCTAATAGCTAAGGTCTTAACTCTTACTCTGGCCTAATAGCTAAGGTCTTAGACTCGTACTATGGCCTACAGTTTAAGGTCTTAACTGTTACTCTGGCCTAATAGCTAAGGTCTTAGACTCGTACTCTGGCCTACTGGTTAAGGTCTTAACTCTTACTCTGGCCTAATAGCTAAGGTCTTAGATTCGTACTATGGCCTAATGGATAAGGTCTTAACTCTTACTCTGGCCTAATAGATAAGGTCTTAACTCTTACTCTGGCCTAATAGCTAAGGTCTTAGACTCGTACTCTGGCCTAATGGTTACGGTCTTAACTCTTACTCTGGCATAATAGCTAAGGTCTTAGACTCGTGCTCTGGCCTAATGGTTAAGGTCTTAACTCTTACTCTGGCCTACTGGTTAAGGTCTTAACTCTTACTCTGGCCTAATAGCTATGGTCTTAGACTCGTACTCTGGCCTACTGGTTAAGGTCTTAACTCTTACTCTGGCCTAATAGCTAAGGTCTTAACTCTTACTCTGGCCTAATAGCTAAGGTCTTAGACTCGTACTCTGGCCTAATGGTTAAGGTCTTAACTCTTACTCTGGCCTAATAGCTAAGGTCTTAACTCTTACTCTGGCCTAATAGCTAAGGTCTTAGACTCGTACTATGGCCTACAGGTTATTGTCTTAACTCTTACTCTGGCCTAATAGCTAAGGTCTTAGACTCGTACTCTGGCCTACTGGTTAAGGTCTTAACTCTTACTCTGGCCTAATAGCTAAGGTCTAAGACTCGTACTCTGGCCTACTGGGTAAGGTCTTAACTCTTACTCTGGCCTAATAGCTAAGGTCTTAGACTCGTACTCTGGCCTAATGGTTAAGGTCTTAACTCTTACTCTGGCCTAATAGCTAAGGTCTTAGACTCGTACTCCGGACTACTGGTTAAGGTCTTAACTCTTACTCTAGCCTAATAGCTAAGGTCTTAACTCTTACTCTGGCCTAATAGCTAAGGTCTTAGACTCGTACTATGGCCTAATGGTTAAGGTCTTAACTCTTACTCTGGCCTAATAGCTAAGGTCTTAGACTCGTACTATGGCCTAATGGTTAAGGTCTTAACTCTTACTCTGGCCTAATAGCTAAGGTCTTAACTTTTACTCTGGCCTAATAGCTAAGGTCTTAGACTCGTACTCTGGCCTAATGGTTAAGGTCTTAACTCTTACTCTGGCCTAATAGCTAAGGTCTTAGACTCATACTATGGCCAACATGTTAAGGTCTTAACTCTTACACTGGCCTAATAGCTAAGGTCTTAGACTAGTACTCTGGCCAAATAGCTAAGGTCTTAGACTCGTACTCTGGCCTAATAGCAAAGGTCTTAGACTCGTACTCTGGCCTTCTGGTTAAGGTCGTAACTCTTACTCTGGCCTAATGGCTAAGGTCTTAGACTTGTACTCTGGCCTAATAGCTAAGGTCTTAGACTTGTACTCTGGCCTAATGGTTAAGGACTTAACTCTTACTCTGGAATAATAGCTAAGGTCTTAGACTCGTACTCTGGCCTAATGGTTAAGGTCTTAACTCTTACTCTGGCCTAATAGCTAAGGTCTTAGACTCGTACTCTGGCCTACTGGTTAATATGTTAACTCTTATTCTGCCCTAATAGCTAAGGTCTTAGCTCTTACTCTGGCCTAATAGCTAAGGTCTTAGACTTGTACTATGGCTTAATGGTTAAGGTCTTAACTCTTACTCTGGCCTAATAGCTAAGGTCTTAACTTTTACTCTGGCCTAATAGCTAAGGTCTTAGACTCGTACTCTGGCCTAATGGTTAAGGTCTTAACTCTTACTCTGGCGTAATAGCTAAGGTCTTAGACTCATACTATGGCCTACATGTTAAGGTCTTAACTCTTAGTCTGGCCTAATGGTTAAGGTCTTAACTCTTACTCTGGCCTAATAGCTAAGGTCTTAGACTAGTACTCTGGCCAAATAGCTAAGGTCTTAGACTCGTACTCTGGCCTAATAGATAAGGTCTTAGACTCGTACTCTGGCCTACTGGTTAAGGTCGTAACTCTTACTCTGGCCTAATGGCTAAGGTATTAAACTCGTACTCTGGCCTAATAGCTAAGGTCTTAGACTCGTACTCTGGCCTAATGGTTAAGGACTTAACTCTTACTCTGGAATAATAGCTAAGGTCTTAGACTCGTACTATCGCCTACAGGTTAAGCTCTTAACTCTTACTCTGGCCTAATAGTTAAGGTTTTAACTATTACTCTGGCCTAATAGCTACGGTCTTAGACTCGTACTCTGGCCTAATGGTTAAGGTCTTAACTCCTACTCTGGCCTAATAGCTAAGGTCTTAACTCTTACTCTGGCCTAATAGCTAAGGTCTTAGACTCGTACTATGGCCTACAGTTTAAGGTCTTAACTCTTACTCTGGCCTAATAGCTAAGGTCTTAGACTCGCACTCTGGCCTACTGGTTAAGGTCTTAACTCTTACTCTGGCCTACAGGTTAAGGTCTTAACTCTTTCTCTGGCCTACTGGTTAAGGTCTTAACTCTTACTCTGGCCTAATAGCTAAGGTCTTAGACTCGTACTCCGGCCTACTGGTTAAGGTCTTAACTCTTACTCTGGCCTAATAGCTAAGGTCTTAACTCTTACTCTGGCCTAAAAGCTAAGGTCTTAGACTCGTACTCTGGCCTAATGGATAAGGTCTTAACTCTTACTCTGGAATATTAGCTAAGGTCTTAGACTCGCACTATCGCCTACAGGTTAAGCTCTTAACTCTTACTCTGGCCTAATAGCTAAGGTCTTAACTATTACTCTGGCCTAATAGCTACGGTCTTAGACTCATACTCTGGCCTAATGGTTAAGGTCTTAACTCTTACTCTGGCCTAATAGCTAAGGTCTTAGACTCGTACTATGGCCTACAGGTTATTGTCTTAACTCTTACTCTGGCCTAATAGCTAAGGTCTTAGACTCGTACTCTGGCCTACTGGTTAAGGTCTTAACTCTTACTCTGGCCTAATAGCTAAGGTCTTAACTCTTACTCTGGCCTAATAGCTAAGGTCTTAGACTCGTACTATGGCCTACAGTTTAAGGTCTTAACTCTTACTCTGGCCTAATAGCTAAGGTCTTAGACTCGTACTCCGGCCTACTGGTTAAGGTCTTAACTCTTTCTCTGGCCTAATAGCTAAGGTCTTAACTCTTACTCTGGAATATTAGCTAAGGTCTTAGACTCGTACTATCGCCTACAGGTTAAGCTCTTAACTCTTACTCTGGCCTAATAGCTAAGGTCTTAACTATTACTCTGGCCTAATAGCTAAGGTCTTAGACTCGTACTCTGGCCTAATGGTTAAGGTCTTAACTCTTACTCTGGCCTAATAGCTAAGGTCTTAACTCTTACTCTGGCCTAATAGCTAAGGTCTTAGACTCGTACTATGGCCTACAGTTTAAGGTCTTAACTCTTACTCTGGCCTAATAGCTAAGGTCTTAGACTCGTACTCTGGCCTACAGTTTAAGGTCTTAACTCTTACTCTGGCCAAATAGCTAAGGTCTTAGACTCGTACTCTGGCCTAATAGATAAGGTCTTAGACTCGTACTCTGGCCTACTGGTTAAGGTCGTAACTCTTACTCTGGCCTAATGGCTAAGGTCTTAGACTCGTACTCTGGCCTAATAGCTAAGGTCTTAGACTCGTACTCTGGCCTAATGGTTAAGGACTTAACTCTTACTCTGGAATAATAGCTAAGGTCTTAGACTCGTACTATCGCCTACAGGTTAAGCTCTTAACTCTTACTCTGGCCTAATAGTTAAGGTTTTAACTATTACTCTGGCCTAATAGCTACGGTCTTAGACTCGTACTCTGGCCTAATGGTTAAGGTCTTAACTCCTACTCTGGCCTAATAGCTAAGGTCTTAACTCTTACTCTGGCCTAATAGCTAAGGTCTTAGACTCGTACTATGGCCTACAGTTTAAGGTCTTAACTCTTACTCTGGCCTAATAGCTAAGGTCTTAGACTCGCACTCTGGCCTACTGGTTAAGGTCTTAACTCTTACTCTGGCCTACAGGTTAAGGTCTTAACTCTTTCTCTGGCCTACTGGTTAAGGTCTTAACTCTTACTCTGGCCTAATAGCTAAGGTCTTAGACTCGTACTCCGGCCTACTGGTTAAGGTCTTAACTCTTACTCTGGCCTAATAGCTAAGGTCTTAACTCTTACTCTGGCCTAAAAGCTAAGGTCTTAGACTCGTACTCTGGCCTAATGGATAAGGTCTTAACTCTTACTCTGGAATATTAGCTAAGGTCTTAGACTCGCACTATCGCCTACAGGTTAAGCTCTTAACTCTTACTCTGGCCTAATAGCTAAGGTCTTAACTATTACTCTGGCCTAATAGCTAAGGTCTTAGACTCGTACTATGGCCTACAGGTTATTGTCTTAACTCTTACTCTGGCCTAATAGCTAAGGTCTTAGACTCATACTCTGGCCTACTGGTTAAGGTCTTAACTCTTACTCTGGCCTAATAGCTAAGGTCTTAACTCTTACTCTGGCCTAATAGCTAAGGTCTTAGACTCGTACTATGGCCTACAGTTTAAGGTCTTAACTCTTACTCTGGCCTAATAGCTAAGGTCTTAGACTCGTACTCCGGCCTACTGGTTAAGGTCTTAACTCTTTCTCTGGCCTAATAGCTAAGGTCTTAACTCTTACTCTGGAATATTAGCTAAGGTCTTAGACTCGTACTATCGCCTACAGGTTAAGCTCTTAACTCTTACTCTGGCCTAATAGCTAAGGTCTTAACTATTACTCTGGCCTAATAGCTAAGGTCTTAGACTCGTACTCTGGCCTAATGGTTAAGGTCTTAACTCTTACTCTGGCCTAATAGCTAAGGTCTTAACTCTTACTCTGGCCTAATAGCTAAGGTCTTAGACTCGTACTATGGCCTACAGTTTAAGGTCTTAACTCTTACTCTGGCCTAATAGCTAAGGTCTTAGACTCGTACTCTGGCCTACTGGTTAAGGTCTAAACTCTTACTCTGGCCTAATAGCTAAGGTCTTAGACTTGTACTCCGGCCTACTGGTTAAGGTCTTAACTCTTACTCTGGCCTAATAGCTAAGGTCTTAACTCTTACTCTGGAATATTAGCTAAGGTCTTAGACTCGGACTATCGCCTACAGGTTAAGCTCTTAACTCTTACTCTGGCCTAATAGCTAAGGTCTTAACTATTACTCTGGCCTAATAGCTAAGGTCTAAGACTCGTACTCTGGCCTACTGGTTAAGGTCTTAACTCTTACTCTGGCCTAATAGCTAAGGTCTTAGACTCGTACTCTGGCCTAATGGTTAAGGTCTTAACTCTTACTCTGGCCTAATAGCTAAGGTCTTAGACTCGTACTCCGGACTACTGGTTAAGGTCTTAACTCCTACTCTGGCCTAATAGCTAAGGTCTTAACTCTTACTCTGGCCTAATAGCTAAGGTCTTAGACTCGTACTCTGGCCTAATGGTTAAGGTCTTAACTCTTACTCTGGCCTACAGGTTAAGGTCTTAACTCTTTCTCTGGCCTACTGGTTAAGGTCTTAACTCTTACTCTGGCCTAATAGCTAAGGTCTTAGACTCATACTCTGGCCTACTGGTTAAGGTCTTAACTCTTACTCTGGCCTACAGGTTAAGGTCTTAACTCTTTCTCTGGCCTACTGGTTAAGGTCTTAACTCTTACTCTGGCCTAATAGCTAAGGTCTTAACTCTTACTCTGGCCTAAAAGCTAAGGTCTTAGACTCGTACTCTGGCCTAATGGATAAGGTCTTAACTCTTACTCTGGAATATTAGCTAAGGTCTTAGACTCGCACTATCGCCTACAGGTTAAGCTCTTAACTCTTACTCTGGCCTAATAGCTAAGGTCTTAACTATTACTCTGGCCTAATAGCTACGGTCTTAGACTCATACTCTGGCCTAATGGTTAAGGTCTTAACTCTTACTCTGGCCTAATAGCTAAGGTCTTAGACTCGTACTATGGCCTACAGGTTATTGTCTTAACTCTTACTCTGGCCTAATAGCTAAGGTCTTAGACTCGTACTCTGGCCTACTGGTTAAGGTCTTAACTCTTACTCTGGCCTAATAGCTAAGGTCTTAGACTCGTACTATGGCCTACAGTTTAAGGTCTTAACTCTTACTCTGGCCTAATAGCTAAGGTCTTAGACTCGTACTCCGGCCTACTGGTTAAGGTCTTAACTCTTTCTCTGGCCTAATAGCTAAGGTCTTAACTCTTACTCTGGAATATTAGCTAAGGTCTTAGACTCGTACTATCGCCTACAGGTTAAGCTCTTAACTCTTACTCTGGCCTAATAGCTAAGGTCTTAACTATTACTCTGGCCTAATAGCTAAGGTCTTAGACTCGTACTCTGGCCTAATGGTTAAGGTCTTAACTCTTACTCTGGCCTAATAGCTAAGGTCTTAACTCTTACTCTGGCCTAATAGCTAAGGTCTTAGACTCATACTATGGCCTACAGGTTATTGTCTTAACTCTTACTCTGGCCTAATAGCTAAGATCTTAGACTCGTACTCTGGCCTACTGGTTAAGGTCTTAACTCTTACTCTGGCCTAATAGCTAAGGTCTAAGACTCGTACTCTGGCCTACTGGTTAAGGTCTTAACTCTTACTCTGGCCTAATAGCTAAGGTCTTAGACTCGTACTCTGGCCTAATGGTTAAGGTCTTAACTCTTACTCTGGCCTAATAGCTAAGGTCTTAGACTCGTACTCCGGACTACTGGTTAAGGTCTTAACTCTTACTCTGGCCTAATAGCTAAGGTCTTAACTCTTACTCTGGCCTAATAGCTAAGGTCTTAGACTCGTACTATGGCCTAATGGTTAAGGTCTTAACTCTTACTCTGGCCTAATAGCTAAGGTCTTAGACTCGTACTATGGCCTAATGGTTAAGGTCTTAACTCTTACTCTGGCCTAATAGCTAAGGTCTTAACTTTTACTCTGGCCTAATAGCTAAGGTCTTAGACGCGTACTCTGGCCTAATGGTTAAGGTCTTAACTCTTACTCTGGCCTAATAGCTAAGGTCTTAGACTCATACTATGGCCAACATGTTAAGGTCTTAACTCTTAGTCTGGCCTAATGGTTAAGGTCTTAACTCTTACACTGGCCTAATAGCTAAGGTCTTAGATTAGTACTCTGGCCAAATAGCTAAGGTCTTAGACTCGTACTCTGGCCTAATAGCTAAGGTCTTAGACTCGTACTCTGGCCTTCTGGTTAAGGTCGTAACTCTTACTCTGGCCTAATGGCTAAGGTCTTAGACTCGTACTCTGGCCTAATAGCTAAGGTCTTAGACTCGTACTCTGGCCTAATGGTTAAGGACTTAACTCTTACTCTGGAATAATAGCTAAGGTCTTAGACTCGTACTCTAACCTACTGGTTAAGGTCTTAACTCTTACTCTGGCCTAATAGCTAAGGTCTTAGACTCGTACTCTGGCCTAATGGTTAAGGTCTTAACTCTTACTCTGGCCTAAAAGCTAAGGTCTTAGACTCGTACTCTGGCCTAATGGTTAAGGTCTTAACTCTTACTCTGGCCTAATAGCTAAGGTCTTAGACTCGTACTCTGGCCTACTGGTTAATATGTTAACTCTTATTCTGCCCTAATAGCTAAGGTCTTAGCTCTTACTCTGGCCTAATAGCTAAGGTCTTAGACTTGTACTATGGCTTAATGGTTAAGGTCTTAACTCTTACTCTGGCCTAATAGCTAAGGTCTTAACTTTTACTCTGGCCTAATAGCTAAGGTCTTAGACTCGTACTCTGGCCTAATGGTTAAGGTCTTAACTCTTACTCTGGCCTAATAGCTAAGGTCTTAGACTAGTACTCTGGCCAAATAGCTAAGGTCTTAGACTCGTACTCTGGCCTAATAGATAAGGTCTTAGACTCGTACTCTGGCCTACTGGTTAAGGTCGTAACTCTTACTCTGGCCTAATAGCTAAGGTCTTAACTCTTACTCTGGAATATTAGCTAAGGTCTTAGACTCGTACTATCGCCTACAGGTTAAGCTCTTAACTCTTACTCTGGCCTAAAAGCTAAGGTCTTAACTATTACTCTGGCCTAATAGCTAAGGTCTTAGACTCGTACTCTGGCCTAATGGTTAAGGTCTTAACTCTTACTCTGGCCTAATAGCTAAGGTCTTAACTCTTACTCTGGCCTAATAGCTAAGGTCTTAGACTCGTACTATGGCCTACAGGTTATTGTCTTAACTCTTACTCTGGCCTAATAGCTAAGGTCTTAGACTCGTACTCTGGCCTACTGGTTAAGGTCTTAACTCCTACTCTGACCTAATAGCTAAGGTCTTAACTGTTACTCTGGCCTAATAGCTAAGGTCTTAGACTCGTACTATGGCCTACAGTTTAAGGTCTTAACTGTTACTCTGGCCTAATAGCTAAGGTCTTAGACTCGTACTCTGGCCTACTGGTTAAGGTCTTAACTCTTACTCTGGCCTAATAGCTAAGGTCTTAGATTCGTACTATGGCCTAATGGTTAAGGTCTTAACTCTTACTCTGGCCTAATAGATAAGGTCTTAACTCTTACTCTGGCCTAATAGCTAAGGTCTTAGACTCGTACTCTGGCCTAATGGTTACGGTCTTAACTCTTACTCTGGCCTAATAGCTAAGGTCTTAGGCTCGTGCTCTGGCCTAATGGTTAAGGTCTTAACTCTTACTCTGGCCTACTGGTTAAGGTCTTAACTCTTACTCTGGCTTAATAGCTAATGTCTTAGACTCGTACTCTGGCCTAATGGTTAAGGTCTTAACTCGTACTCTGGCCTAATAGCGAAGGTCTTAACTCTTACTCTGGCCTAATAGCTAAGGTCTTAGACTCGTACTATGGCCTACAGGTTAAGGTCTGAACTCTTACTCTGGCCTAATAGCTAAGGTCTATAATTCGTAATCTGGCCTACTGGTTAAGGTCCTAACTCTTACTCTGGCCTAATAGCTAAGGTCTTAACTCTTACTCTGGCCTAATAGCTAAGGTCTTAGACTCGTACTATGGCCTAATGGTTAAGGTCTTAACTCTTACTCTGGCCTAATAGCTAAGGTCTTAACTCTTACTCTGGCATAATAGCTAAGGTCTTAGACTCGTACTCTGGCCTAATAGCTAAGGTCTTAACTCTTACTCTGGCCTACTGGTTAAGGTCTTAACTCTTACTCTGGCCTAATAGCTAAGGTCTTAGACTCGTAATCTGGCCTAATAGCTAAGGTCTTAGACTCGTACTCTGGCCTAATAGCTAAGGTCTTAGACTTGTACTCTGGCCTACTGGTTAAGGTCTTAACTCTTATTCTGGCCTAATAGCTAAGGTCTTAGACTCGTACTCTGGCCTAATAGCTAAGGTCTTAGACTCGTACTCTGGCCTACTGGTTAAGGTCTTAACTCTTACACTGGCCTAATAGCATAGGTCTTAACTCTTACTCTGGCCTAATAGCTAAGGTCTTAGACTCGTACTATGGCCTACAGGTTATTGTCTTAACTCTTACTCTGGCCTAATAGCTAAGGTCTTAGACTCGTACTCTGGCCTACTGGTTAAGGTCTTAACTTTTACTCTGACCTAATAGCTAAGGTCTTAACTGTTACTCTGGCCTAATAGCTAAGGTCTTAGACTCGTACTCTGGCCTGATGGTTAAGGTCTTAACTCTTACTCTGGCCTAATAGCTAAGGTCTTAACTCTTACTCTGGCCTAATAGCTAAGGTCTTAGACTCGTACTATGGCCTACAGGTTATTGTCTTAACTCTTACTCTGGCCTAATAGCTAAGGTCTTAGACTTGTACTCTGGCCTACTGGTTAAGGTCTTAACTCTTACTCTGACCTAATAGCTAAGGTCTTAACTGTTACTCTGGCCTAATAGCTAAGGTCTTAGACTCGTACTATGGCCTACAGTTTAAGGTCTTAACTGTTACTCTGGCCTAATAGCTAAGGTCTTAGACTCGTACTGTGGCCTACTGGTTAAGGTCTTAACTCTTACTCTGGCCTAATAGCTAAGGTCTTAGACTCGTACTCTGGCCTAATGGTTAAGGTCTTAACTCTTACTCTGGCCTAATAGCTAAGGTCTTAGACTCATACTATGGCCTACATGTTAAGGTCTTAACTCTTAGTCTGGCCTAATGGTTAAGGTCTTAACTCTTACTCTGGCCTAATAGCTAAGGTCTTAGACTAGTACTCTGGCCAAATAGCTAAGGTCTTAGACTCGTACTCTGGCCTAATAGCTAAGGTCTTAGACTCGTACTCTGGCCTACTGGTTAAGGTCGTAACTCTTACTCTGGCCTAATGGCTAAGGTCTTAGACTCGCACTCTGGCCTAATAGCTAAGGTCTTAGACTCGTACTCTGGCCTAATGGTTAAGGACTTAACTCTTACTCTGGAATAATAGCTAAGGTCTTAGACTCGTACTATCGCCTACAGGTTAAGCTCTTAACTCTTACTCTGGCCTAATAGTTAAGGTTGTAACTATTACTCTGGCCTAATAGCTACGGTCTTAGACTCGTACTCTGGCCTAATGGTTAAGGTCTTAACTCTTACTCTGGCCTAATAGCTAAGGTCTTAACTCTTACTCTGGCCTAATAGCTAAGGTCTTAGACTCGTACTATGGCCTACAGTTTAAGGTCTTAACTCTTACTCTGGCCTAATAGCTAAGGTCTTAGACTCGTACTCTGGCCTACTGGTTAAGGTCTTAACTCTTACTCTGGCCTACAGGTTAAGGTCTTAACTCTTTCTCTGGCCTACTGGTTAAGGTCTTAACTCTTACTCTGGCCTAATAGCTAAGGTCTTAGACTCGTACTCCGGCCTACTGGTTAAGGTCTTAACTCTTACTCGGGCCTAATAGCTAAGGTCTTAACTCTTACTCTGGCCTAAAAGCTAAGGTCTTAGACTCGTACTCTGGCCTAATGGATAAGGTCTTAACTCTTACTCTGGAATATTAGCTAAGGTCTTAGACTCGTACTTTTGCCTACAGGTTAAGCTCTTAACTCTTACTCTGGCCTAATAGCTAAGGTCTTAACTATTACTCTGGCCTAATAGCTACGGTCTTAGACTCGTACTCTGGCCTAATGGTTAAGGTCTTAACTCTTACTCTGGCCTAATAGCTAAGGTCTTAGACTCGTACTATGGCCTACAGGTTATTGTCTTAACTCTTACTCTGGCCTAATAGCTAAGGTCTTAGACTCATACTCTGGCCTACTGGTTAAGGTCTTAACTCTTACTCTGGCCTAATAGCTAAGGTCTTAACTCTTACTCTGGCCTAATAGCTAAGGTCTTAGACTCGTACTATGGCCTACAGTTTAAGGTCTTAACTCTTACTCTGGCCTAATAGCTAAGGTCTTAGACTCGTACTCCGGCCTACTGGTTAAGGTCTTAACTCTTACTCTGGCCTAATAGCTAAGGTCTTAACTCTTACTCTGGAATATTAGCTAAGGTCTTAGACTCGTACTATCGCCTACAGGTTAAGCTCTTAACTCTTACTCTGGCCTAATAGCTAAGGTCTTAACTATTACTCTGGCCTAATAGCTAAGGTCTTAGACTCGTACTCTGGCCTAATGGTTAAGGTCTTAACTCTTACTCTGGCCTAATAGCTAAGGTCTTAACTCTTACTCTGGCCTAATAGCTAAGGTCTTAGACTCGTACTATGGCCTACAGGTTATTGTCTTAACTCTTACTCTGGCCTAATAGCTAAGGTCTTAGACTCGTACTCTGGCCTACTGGTTAAGGTCTTAACTCTTACTCTGACCTAATAGCTAAGGTCTTACCTGTTACTCTGGCCTAATAGCTAAGGTCTTAGACTCGTACTATGGCCTACAGTTTAAGGTCTTAACTGTTACTCTGGCCTAATAGCTAAGATCTAAGATTCGTACTATGGCCTAATGGTTAAGGTCTTAACTCTTACTCTGGCCTAATAGATAAGGTCTTAACTCTTACTCTGGCCTAATAGCTAAGGTCTTAGACTCGTACTCTGGCCCACTGGTTAAGGTCTTAACTCTTACTCTGGCCTAATAGCTAAGGTCTAAGATTCGTACTATGGCCTAATGGTTAAGGTCTTAACTCTTACTCTGGCCTAATAGCTAAGGTCTTAGACTCGTACTATGGCCTACAGGTTAAGGTCTGAACTCTTACTCTGGCCTAATAGCTAAGGTCTATGACTCGTAATCTGGCCTACTGGTTAAGGTCCTAACTCTTACTCTGGCCTAATAGCTAAGGTCTTAACTCTTACTCTGGCCTAATAGCTAAGGTCTTAGACTCGTACTATGGCCTAATGGTTAAGGTCTTAACTCTTACTCTGGCCTAATAGCTAAGGTCTTAACTCTAACTCTGGCATAATAGCTAAGGTCTTAGACTCGTACTCTGGCCTAATAGCTAAGGTCTTAACTCTTACTCTGGCCTACTGGTTAAGGTCTTAACTCTTACTCTGGCCTAATAGCTAAGGTCTTAGACTCGTAATCTGGCCTAATGGCTAAGGTCTTAGACTCGTACTCTGGCCTAATAGCTAAGGTCTTAGACTCGTACTCTGGCCTACTGGTTAAGGTCGTAACTCTTACTCTGGCCTAATGGCTAAGGTCTTAGACTCGCACTCTGGCCTAATAGCTAAGGTCTTAGACTCGTACTCTGGCCTAATGGTTAAGGACTTAACTCTTACTCTGGAATAATAGCTAAGGTCTTAGACTCGTACTATCGCCTACAGGTTAAGCTCTTAACTCTTACTCTGGCCTAATAGTTAAGGTTTTAACTATTACTCTGGCCTAATAGCTACGGTCTTAGACTCGTACTCTGGCCTAATGGTTAAGGTCTTAACTCCTACTCTGGCCTAATAGCTAAGGTCTTAACTCTTACTCTGGCCTAATAGCTAAGGTCTTAGACTCGTACTATGGCCTACTGGAAAGGCCTTAACTCTTACTCTGGCCTACAGGTTAAGGTCTTAACTCTTTCTCTGGCCTACTGGTTAAGGTCTTAACTCTTACTCTGGCCTAATAGATAAGGTCTTAGACTCGTACTCCGGCCTACTGGTTAAGGTCTTAACTCTTACTCTGGCCTAATAGCTAAGGTCTATGACTCGTAATCTGGCCTACTGGTTAAGGTCCTAACTCTTACTCTGGCCTAATAGCTAAGGTCTTAACTCTTACTCTGGCCTAATAGCTAAGGTCTTAGACTCGTACTATGGCCTAATGGTTAAGGTCTTAACTCTTACTCTGGCCTAATAGCTAAGGTCTTAACTCTTACTCTGGCATAATAGCTAAGGTCTTAGACTCGTACTCTGGCCTAATAGCTAAGGTCTTAACTCTTACTCTGGCCTACTGGTTAAGGTCTTAACTCTTACTCTGGCCTAATAGCTAAGGTCTTAGACTCGTAATCTGGCCTAATGGCTAAGGTCTTAGACTCGTACTCTGGCCTAATAGCTAAGGTCTTAGACTCGTACTCTGGCCTACTGGTTAAGGTCGTAACTCTTACTCTGGCCTAATGGCTAAGGTCTTAGACTCGCACTCTAGCCTAATAGCTAAGGTCTTAGACTCGTACTCTGGCCTAATGGTTAAGGACTTAACTCTTACTCTGGAATAATAGCTAAGGTCTTAGACTCGTACTATCGCCTACAGGTTAAGCTCTTAACTCTTACTCTGGCCTAATAGTTAAGGTTTTAACTATTACTCTGGCCTAATAGCTACGGTCTTAGACTCGTACTCTGGCCTAATGGTTAAGGTCTTAACTCCTACTCTGGCCTAATAGCTAAGGTCTTAACTCTTACTCTGGCCTAATAGCTAAGGTCTTAGACTCGTACTATGGCCTACTGGAAAGGCCTTAACTCTTACTCTGGCCTACAGGTTAAGGTCTTAACTCTTTCTCTGGCCTACTGGTTAAGGTCTTAACTCTTACTCTGGCCTAATAGATAAGGTCTTAGACTCGTACTCCGGCCTACTGGTTAAGGTCTTAACTCTTACTCTGGCCTAATAGCTAAGGTCTTAACTCTTACTCTGGCCTAAAAGCTAAGGTCTTAGACTCGTACTCTGGCCTAATGGATAAGGTCTTAACTCTTACTCTGGAATATTAGCTAAGGTCTTAGACTCGTACTATTGCCTACAGGTTAAGCTCTTAACTGTTACTCTGGCCTAATAGCTAAGGTCTTAACTATTACTCTGGCCTAATAGCTACGGTCTTAGACTCGTACTCTGGCCTAATGGTTAAGGTCTTAACTCTTACTCTGGCCTAATAGCTAAGGTCTTAGACTCGTACTATGGCCTACAGGTTATTGTCTTAACACTTACTCTGGCCTAATAGCTAAGGTCTTAGACTCATACTCTGGCCTACTGGTTAAGGTCTTAACTCTTACTCTGGCCTAATAGCTAAGGTCTTAACTCTTACTCTGGCCTAATAGCTAAGGTCTTAGACTCGTACTATGGCCTACAGTTTAAGGTCTTAACTCTTACTCTGGCCTAATAGCTAAGGTCTAAGACTCGTACTCCGGCCTACTGGTTAAGGTCTTAACTCTTACTCTGGCCTAATAGCTAAGGTCTTAACTCTTACTCTGGAATATTAGCTAAGGTCTTAGACTCGTACTATCGCCTACAGGTTAAGCTCTTAACTCTTACTCTGGCCTAATAGCTAAGGTCTTAACTATTACTCTGGCCTAATAGCTAAGGTCTTAGACTCGTACTCTGGCCTAATGGTTAAGGTCTTAACTCTTACTCTGGCCTAATAGCTAAGGTCTTAACTCTTACTCTGGCCTAATAGCTAAGGTCTTAGACTCGTACTATGGCCTACAGGTTATTGTCTTAACTCTTACTCTGGCCTAATAGCTAAGGTCTTAGACTCGTACTCTGGCCTACTGGTTAAGGTCTTAACTCTTACTCTGGCCTAATAGCTAAGGTCTAAGACTCGTACTCTGGCCTACTGGTTAAGGTCTTAACTCTTACTCTGGCCTAATAGCTAAGGTCTTAGACTCATACTCTGGCCTAATGGTTAAGGTCTTAACTCTTACTCTGGCCTAATAGCTAAGGTCTTAGACTCGTACTCCGGACTACTGGTTAAGGTCTTAACTCTTACTCTGGCCTAATAGCTAAGGTCTTAACTCTTACTCTGGCCTAATAGCTAAGGTCTTAGACTCGTACTATGGCCTAATGGTTAAGGTCTTAACTCTTACTCTGGCCTAATAGCTAAGGTCTTAGACTCGTACTATGGCCTAATGGTTAAGGTCTTAACTCTTACTCTGGCCTAATAGCTAAGGTCTTAACTTTTACTCTGGCCTAATAGCTAAGGTCTTAGACTCGTACTCTGGCCTAATGGTTAAGGTCTTAACTCTTACTCTGGCCTAATAGCTAAGGTCTTAGACTCATACTATGGCCAACATGTTAAGGTCTTAACTCTTAGTCTGGCCTAATGGTTAAGGTCTTAACTCTTACACTGGCCTAATAGCTAAGGTCTTAGACTAGTACTCTGGTCAAATAGCTAAGGTCTTAGACTCGTACTCTGGCCTAATAGCTAAGGTCTTAGACTCGTACTCTGGCCTAATAGCTAAGGTCTTAGACTCGTACTCTGGCCTAATGGTTAAGGACTTAACTCTTACTCTGGAATAATAGCTAAGGTCTTAGACTCGTACTCTGGCCTACTGGTTAAGGTCTTAACTCTTACTCTGGCCTAATAGCTAAGGTCTTAGACTCGTACTCTGGCCTAATGGTTAAGGTCTTAACTCTTACTCTGGCCTAATAGCTAAGGTCTTAGACTCGTACTCTGGCCTAATGGTTAAGGTCTTAACTCTTACTCTGGCCTAATAGCTAAGGTCTTAGACTCGTACTCTGGCCTACTGGTTAATATGTTAACTCTTATTCTGCCCTAATAGCTAAGGTCTTAGCTCTTACTCTGGCCTAATAGCTAAGGTCTTAGACTTGTACTATGGCTTAATGGTTAAGGTCTTAACTCTTACTCTGGCCTAATAGCTAAGGTCTTAACTTTTACTCTGGCCTAATAGCTAAGGTCTTAGACTCGTACTCTGGCCTAATGGTTAAGGTCTTAACTCTTACTCTGGCCTAATAGCTAAGGTCTTAGACTCATACTATGGCCTACATGTTAAGGTCTTAACTCTTAGTCTGGCCTAATGGTTAAGGTCTTAACTCTTACTCTGGCCTAATAGCTAAGGTCTTAGACTAGTACTCTGGCCAAATAGCTAAGGTCTTAGACTCGTACTCTGGCCTAATAGATAAGGTCTTAGACTCGTACTCTGGCCTACTGGTTAAGGTCGTAACTCTTACTCTGGCCTAATGGCTAAGGTCTTAGACTCGTACTCTGGCCTAATAGCTAAGGTCTTAGACTCGTACTCTGGCCTAATGGTTAAGGACTTAACTCTTACTCTGGAATAATAGCTAAGGTCTTAGACTCGTACTATCGCCTACAGGTTAAGCTCTTAACTCTTACTCTGGCCTAATAGTTAAGGTTTTAACTATTACTCTGGCCTAAGAGCTACGGTCTTAGACTCGTACTCTGGCCTAATGGTTAAGGTCTTAACTCCTACTCTGGCCTAATAGCTAAGGTCTTAACTCTTACTCTGGCCTAATAGCTAAGGTCTTAGACTCGTACTATGGCCTACAGTTTAAGGTCTTAACTCTTACTCTGGCCTAATAGCTAAGGTCTTAGACTCGCACTCTGGCCTACTTGTTAAGGTCTTTACTCTTACTCTGGCCTACAGGTTAAGGTCTTAACTCTTTCTCTGGCCTACTGGTTAAGGTCTTAACTCTTACTCTGGCCTAATAGCTAAGGTCTTAGACTCGTACTCCGGCCTACTGGTTAAGGTCTTAACTCTTACTCTGGCCTAATAGCTAAGGTCTTAACTCTTACTCTGGCCTAAAAGCTAAGGTCTTAGACTCGTACTCTGGCCTAATGGATAAGGTCTTAACTCTTACTCTAGAATATTAGCTAAGGTCTTAGACTCGCACTATCGCCTACAGGTTAAGCTCTTAACTCTTACTCTGGCCTAATAGCTAAGGTCTTAACTATTACTCTGGCCTAATAGCTACGGTCTTAGACTCATACTCTGGCCTAATGGTTAAGGTCTTAACTCTTACTCTGGCCTAATAGCTAAGGTCTTAGACTCGTACTATGGCCTACAGGTTATTGTCTTAACTCTTACTCTGGCCTAATAGCTAAGGTCTTAGACTCGTACTCTGGCCTACTGGTTAAGGTCTTAACTCTTACTCTGGCCTAATAGCTAAGGTCTTAACTCTTACTCTGGCCTAATAGCTAAGGTCTTAGACTCGTACTATGGCCTACAGTTTAAGGTCTTAACTCTTACTCTGGCCTAATAGCTAAGGTCTTAGACTCGTACTCCGGCCTACTGGTTAAGGTCTTAACTGTTTCTCTGGCCTAATAGCTAAGGTCTTAACTCTTACTCTGGAATATTAGCTAAGGTCTTAGACTCGTACTATCGCCTACAGGTTAAGCTCTTAACTCTTACTCTGGCCTAATAGCTAAGGTCTTAACTATTACTCTGGCCTAATAGCTAAGGTCTTAGACTCGTACTCTGGCCTAATGGTTAAGGTCTTAACTCTTACTCTGGCCTAATAGCTAAGGTCTTAACTCTTACTCTGGCCTAATAGCTAAGGTCTTAGACTCGTACTATGGCCTACAGTTTAAGGTCTTAACTCTTACTCTGGCCTAATAGCTAAGGTCTTAGACTCGTACTCTGGCCTGCTGGTTAAGGTCTAAACTCTTACTCTGGCCTAATAGCTAAGGTCTTAGACTTGTACTCCGGCCTACTGGTTAAGGTCTTAACTCTTACTCTGGCCTAATAGCTAAGGTCTTAACTCTTACTCTGGAATATTAGCTAAGGTCTTAGACTCGTACTATCGCCTACAGGTTAAGCTCTTAACTCTTACTCTGGCCTAATAGCTAAGGTCTTAACTATTACTCTGGCCTAATAGCTAAGGTCTAAGTCTCGTACTCTGGCCTACTGGTTAAGGTCTTAACTCTTGTTCTGGCCTAATAGCTAAGGTCTTAGACTCGTACTCTGGCCTAATGGTTAAGGTCTTAACTCTTACTCTAGCCTAATAGCTAAGGTCTTAGACTCGTACTCCGGACTACTGGTTAAGGTCTTAACTCCTACTCTGGCCTAATAGCTAAGGTCTTAACTCTTACTCTGGCCTAATAGCTAAGGTCTTAGACTCGTACTATGGCCTACAGTTTAAGGTCTTAACTCTTACTCTGGCCTAATAGCTAAGGTCTTAGACTCGTACTCTGGCCTACTGGTTAAGGTCTTAACTCTTACTCTGGCCTACAGGTTAAGGTCTTAACTCTTTCTCTGGCCTACTGGTTAAGGTCTTAACTCTTACTCTGGCCTAATAGCTAAGGTCTTAGACTCGTACTCCGGCCTACTGGTTAAGGTCTTAACTCTTACTCTGGCCTAATAGCTAAGGTCTTAACTCTTACTCTGGCCTAAAAGCTAAGGTCTTAGACTCGTACTCTGGCCTAATGGATAAGGTCTTAACTATTACTCTGGAATATTAGCTAAGGTCTTAGACTCGCACTATCGCCTACAGGTTAAGCTCTTAACTCTTACTCTGGCCTAATAGCTAAGGTCTTAACTATTACTCTGGCCTAATAGCTACGGTCTTAGACTCATACTCTGGCCTAATGGTTAAGGTCTTAACTCTTACTCTGGCCTAATAGCTAAGGTCTTAGACTCGTACTCTGGCCTACTGGTTAAGGTCTTAACTCTTACTCTGGCCTAATAGCTAAGGTCTTAACTCTTACTCTGGCCTAATAGCTAAGGTCTTAGACTCGTACTCTGGCCTACTGGTTAAGGTCTTAACTCTTACTCTGGCCTAATAGCTAAGGTCTTAACTCTTACTCTGGCCTAATAGCTAAGGTCTTAGACTCGTACTATGGCCTACAGTTTAAGGTCTTAACTCTTACTCTGGCCTAATAGCTAAGGTCTTAGACTCGTACTCCGGCCTACTGGTTAAGGTCTTAACTCTTTCTCTGGCCTAATAGCTAAGGTCTTAACTCTTACTCTGGAATATTAGCTAAGGTCTTAGACTCGTACCATCGCCTACAGGTTAAGCTCTTAACTCTTACTCTGGCCTAATAGCTAAGGTCTTAACTATTACTCTGGCCTAATAGCTAAGGTCTTAGACTCGTACTCTGGCCTAATGGTTATGGTCTTAACTCTTACTCTGGCCTAATAGCTAAGGTCTTAACTCTTACTCTGGCCTAATAGCTAAGGTCTTAGATTCATACTATGGCCTACAGGTTATTGTCTTAACTCTTACTCTGGCCTAATAGCTAAGGTCTTAGACTCGTACTCTGGCCTACTGGTTAAGGTCTTAACTCTTACTCTGGCCTAATAGCTAAGGTCTAAGACTCGTACTCTGGCCTACTGGTTAAGGTCTTAACTCTTACTCTGGCCTAATAGCTAAGGTCTTAGACTCGTACTCTGGCCTAATGGTTAAGGTCTTAACTCTTACTCTGGCCTAATAGCTAAGGTCTTAGACTCGTACTCCGGACTACTGGTTAAGGTCTTAACTCTTACTCTGGCCTAATAGCTAAGGTCTTAACTCTTACTCTGGCCTAATAGCTAAGGTCTTAGACTCGTACTATGGCCTAATGGTTAAGGTCTTAACTCTTACTCTGGCCTAATAGCTAAGGTCTTAGACTCGTACTATGGCCTAATGGTTAAGGTCTTAACTCTTACTCTGGCCTAATAGCTAAGGTCTTAACTTTTACTCTGGCCTAATATCTAAGGTCTTAGACTCGTACTCTGGCCTAATGGTTAAGGTCTTAACTCTTACTCTGGCCTAATAGCTAAGGTCTTAGACTCATACTATGGCCAACATGTTAAGGTCTTAACTCTTAGTCTGGCCTAATGGTTAAGGTCTTAACTCTTACACTGGCCTAATAGCTAAGGTCTTAGATTAGTACTCTGGCCAAATAGCTAAGATCTTAGACTCGTACTCTGGCCTAATAGCTAAGGTCTTAGACTCGTACTCTGGCCTTCTGGTTAAGGTCGTAACTCTTACTCTGGCCTAATGGCTAAGGTCTTAGACTCGTACTCTGGCCTAATAGCTAAGGTCTTAGACTCGTACTCTGGCCTAATGGTTAAGGACTTAACTCTTACTCTGGAATAATAGCTAAGGTCTTAGACTCGTACTCTAACCTACTGGTTAAGGTCTTAACTCTTACTCTGGCCTCATAGCTAAGGTCTTAGACTCGTACTCTGGCCTAATGGTTAAGGTCTTAACTCTTACTCTGGCCTAATAGCTAAGGTCTTAGACTCGTACTCTGGCCCAATGGTTAAGGTCTTAACTCTTACTCTGGCCTAATAGCTAAGGTCTTAGACTCGTACTCTGGCCTACTGGTTAATATGTTAACTCTTATTCTGCCCTAATAGCTAAGGTCTTAGCTCTTACTCTGGCCTAATAGCTAAGGTCTTAGACTTGTACTATGGCTTAATGGTTAAGGTCTTAACTCTTACTCTGGCCTAATAGCTAAGGTCTTAACTTTTACTCTGGCCTAATAGCTAAGGTCTTAGACTCGTACTCTGGCCTAATGGTTAAGGTCTTAACTCTTACTCTGGCCTAATAGCTAAGGTCTAAGACTCATACTATGGCCTACATGTTAAGGTCTTAACTCTTAGTCTGGCCTAATGGTTAAGGTCTTAACTCTTACTCTGGCCTAATAGCTAAGGTCTTAGACTAGTACTCTGGCCAAATAGCTAAGGTCTTAGACTCGTACTCTGGCCTAATAGATAAGGTCTTAGACTCGTACTCTGGCCTACTGGTTAAGGTCGTAACTCTTACTCTGGCCTAATGGCTAAGGTCTTAGACTCGTACTCTGGCCTAATAGCTAAGGTCTTAGACTCGTACTCTGGCCTAATAGATAAGGTCTTAGACTCGTACTCTGTCCTAATGGTTAAGGTCTTAACTCTTACTCTGGCCTAATAGCTAAGGTCTTAGACTCATACTATGGCCAACATGTTAAGGTCTTAACTCTTAGTCTGGCCTAATGGTTAAGGTCTTAACTCTTACACTGGCCTAATAGCTAAGGTCTTAGATTAGTACTCTGGCCAAATAGCTAAGATCTTAGACTCGTACTCTGGCCTAATAGCTAAGGTCTTAGACTCGTACTCTGGCCTTCTGGTTAAGGTCGTAACTCTTACTCTGGCCTAATGGCTAAGGTCTTAGACTCGTACTCTGGCCTAATAGCTAAGGTCTTAGACTCGTACTCTGGCCTAATGGTTAAGGACTTAACTCTTACTCTGGAATAATAGCTAAGGTCTTAGACTCGTACTCTAACCTACTGGTTAAGGTCTTAACTCTTACTCTGGCCTAATAGCTAAGGTCTTAGACTCGTACTCTGGCCTAATGGTTAAGGTCTTAACTCTTACTCTGGCCTAATAGCTAAGGTCTTAGACTCGTACTCTGGCCCAATGGTTAAGGTCTTAACTCTTACTCTGGCCTAATAGCTAAGGTCTTAGACTCGTACTCTGGCCTACTGGTTAATATGTTAACTCTTATTCTGCCCTAATAGCTAAGGTCTTAGCTCTTACTCTGGCCTAATAGCTAAGGTCTTAGACTTGTACTATGGCTTAATGGTTAAGGTCTTAACTCTTACTCTGGCCTAATAGCTAAGGTCTTAACTTTTACTCTGGCCTAATAGCTAAGGTCTTAGACTCGTACTCTGGCCTAATGGTTAAGGTCTTAACTCTTACTCTGGCCTAATAGCTAAGGTCTAAGACTCATACTATGGCCTACATGTTAAGGTCTTAACTCTTAGTCTGGCCTAATTGTTAAGGTCTTAACTCTTACTCTGGCCTAATAGCTAAGGTCTTAGACTAGTACTCTGGCCAAATAGCTAAGGTCTTAGACTCGTACTCTGGCCTAATAGATAAGGTCTTAGACTCGTACTCTGGCCTACTGGTTAAGGTCGTAACGCTTACTCTGGCCTAATGGCTAAGGTCTTAGACTCGTACTCTGGCCTAATAGCTAAGGTCTTAGACTCGTACTCTGGCCTAATGGTTAAGGACTTAACTCTTACTCTGGAATAATAGCTAAGGTCTAAGACTCGTACTATCGCCTACAGGTTAAGCTCTTAACTCTTACTCTGGCCTAATAGTTAAGGTTTTAACTATTACTCTGGCCTAATAGCTACGGTCTTAGACTCGTACTCTGGCCTAATGGTTAAGGTCTTAACTCCTACTCTGGCCTAATAGCTAAGGTCTTAACTCTTACTCTGGCCTAATAGCTAAGGTCTTAGACTCGTACTATGGCCTACAGTTTAAGGTCTTAACTCTTACTCTGGCCTAATAGCTAAGGTCTTAGACTCGTACTCTGGCCTACTGGTTAAGGTCTTAACTCTTACTCTGGCCTACAGGTTAAGGTCTTAACTCTTTCTCTGGCCTACTGGTTAAGGTCTTAACTCTTACTCTGGCCTAATAGCTAAGGTCTTAGACTCGTACTCCGGCCTACTGGTTAAGGTCTTAACTCTTACTCTGGCCTAATAGCTAAGGTCTTAACTCTTACTCTGGCCTAAAAGCTAAGGTCTTAGACTCGTACTCTGGCCTAATGGATAAGGTCTTAACTCTTACTCTGGCCTAATAGCTAAGGTCTTAACTATTACTCTGGCCTAATAGCTACGGTCTTAGACTCGTACTCTGGCCTAATGGTTAAGGTCTTAACTCTTACTCTGGCCTAATAGCTAAGGTCTTAGACTCGTACTATGGCCTACAGGTTATTGTCTTAACTCTTACTCTGGCCTAATAGCTAAGGTCTTAGACTCGTACTCTGGCCTACTGGTTAAGGTCTTAACTCTTACTCTGGCCTAATAGCTAAGGTCTTAACTCTTACTCTGGCCTAATAGCTAAGGTCTTAGACTCGTACTAGGGCCTACAGTTTAAGGTCTTAACTCTTACTCTGGCCTAATAGCTAAGGTCTTAGACTCGTACTCCGGCCTACTGGTTAAGGTCTTAACTCTTTCTCTGGCCTAATAGCTAAGGTCTTAACTCTTACTCTGGAATATTAGCTAAGGTCTTAGACTCATACTATCGCCTACAGGTTAAGCTCTTAACTCTTACTCTGGCCTAATAGCTAAGGTCTTAACTATTACTCTGGCCTAATAGCTAAGGTCTTAGACTCGTACTCTGGCCTAATGGTTAAGGTCTTAACTCTTACTCTGGCCTAATAGCTAAGGTCTTAACTCTTACTCTGGCCTAATAGCTAAGGTCTTAGACTCGTACTATGGCCTACAGGTTATTGTCTTAACTCTTACTCTGGCCTAATAGCTAAGGTCTTAGATTCGTACTCTGGCCTACTGGTTAAGGTCTTAACTCTTACTCTGACCTAATAGCTAAGGTCTTAACTGTTACTCTGGCCTAATAGCTAAGGTCTTAGACTCGTACTATGGCCTACAGTTTAAGGTCTTAACTGTTACTCTGGCCTAATAGCTAAGGTCTTAGACTCATACTCTGGCCTACTGGTTAAGGTCTTTACTCTTACTCTGGCCTAATAGCTAAGGTCTTAGATTCGTACTATGGCCTAATGGTTAAGGTCTTAACTCTTACTCTGGCCTAATAGATAAGGTCTTAACTCTTACTCTGGCCTAATAGCTAAGGTCTTAGACTCGTACTCTGGCCTAATGGTTACGGTCTTAACTCTTACTCTGGCCTAATAGCTAAGATCTTAGACTCGTGCTCTGGCCTAATGGTTAAGGTCTTAACTCTTACTCTGGCCTATTGGTTAAGGTCTTAACTCTTACTCTGGCCTAATAGCTAATGTCTTAGACTCGTACTCTGTCCTAATGGTTAAGGTCTTAACTCTTACTCTGGCCTAATAGCTAAGGTCTTAACTCTTACTCTGGCCTAATAGCTAAGGTCTTAGACTCGTACTATGGCCTACAGGTTAAGGTCTGAACTCTTACTCTGGCCTAATAGCTAAGGTCTATGACTCGTAATCTGGCCTACTGGTTAAGGTCCTAACTCTTACTCTGGCCTAATAGCTAAGGTCTTAACTCTTACTCTGGCCTAATAGCTAAGGACTTAGACTCGTACTATGGCCTAATGGTTAAGGTCTTAACTCTTACTCTGGCCTAATAGCTAAGGTCTTAACTCTTACTCTGGCATAATAGCTAAGGTCTTAGACTTGTACTCTGGCCTAATAGCTAAGGTCTTAACTCTTACTCTGGCCTACTGGTTAAGGTCTTAACTCTTACTCTGGCCTAATACCTAAGGTCTTAGACTCGTACTCTGGCCTACTGGTTAAGGTCTTAACTCTTACTCTGGCCTAATAGCTAAGGTCTTAGACTCGTACTCTGGCCTACTGGTTAAGGTCTTAACTCTTACTCTGGCCTAATAGCTAAGGTCTTAGACTCGTACTCTGGCCTAATGGTTAAGGTCTTAACTTTTACTCTGGCCTAATAGCCAAGGTCTTAGACTTGTACTCTGGCCTAATGGTTAAGGTCTTAACTCTTACTCTGGCCTAATAGCTAAGGTCTTAGACTTGTACTCCGGACTACTGGTTAAGGTCTTAACTCTTACTCTGGCCTAATAGCTAAGGTCTTAACTCTTACTCTGGCCTAATAGCTAAGGTCTTAGACTCGTACTCTGGCCTAATGGATAAGGTCTTAACTCTTACTCTGGCTTAATAGCTAAGGTCTTAGACTCGTACTCTGGCCTAATGGTTAAGGTCTTAACTCTTACTGTGGAATATTAGCTAAGGTCTTAGACTCGTACTATCGCCTACAGGTTAAGCTCTTAACTCTTACTCTGGCCTAATAGCTAAGGTCTTAACTATTACTCTGGCCTAATAGCTAAGGTCTTAGACTCGTACTCTGGCCTAATGGTTAAGGTCTTAACTCTTACTCTGGCCTAATAGCTAAGGTCTTAACTCTTACTCTGGACTAATAGCTAAGGTCTTAGACTCGTACTATGGCCTACAGGTTATTGTCTTAACTCTTACTCTGGCCTAATAGCTAAGGTCTTAGACTCGTACTCTGGCCTACTGGTTAAGGTCTTAACTCTTACTCTGGCCTAATAGCTAAGGTCTTAACTCTTACTCTGGCCTAATAGCTAAGGTCTTAGACTCGTACTATGGCCTACAGTTTAAGGTCTTAACTCTTACTCTGGCCTAATAGCTAAGGTCTTAGACTCATACTCTGGCCTACTGGTTAAGGTCTAAACTCTTACTCTGGCCTAATAGCTAAGGTCTTAGACTTGTACTCCGGCCTACTGGTTAAGGTCTTAACTCTTACTCTGGCCTAATAGCTAAGGTCTTAACTCTTACTCTGGAATATTAGCTAAGGTCTTAGACTCGTACTATCGCCTACAGGTTAAGCTCTTAACTCTTACTCTGGCCTAATAGCTAAGGTCTTAACTATTACTCTGGCCTAAAAGTTAAGGTCTTAGACTCATACTCTGGCCTAATGGTTAAGGTCTTAACTCTTACTCTGGCCTAATAGCTAAGGTCTTAACTCTTACTCTGGCCTAATAGCTAAGGTCTTAGACTCGTACTATGGCCTACAGGTTATTGTCTTAACTCTTACTCTGATGTAATAGCTAAGGTCTTAGACTCGTACTCTGTCCTACTGGTTAAGGTCTTAACTCTTACTCTGGCCTAATAGCTAAGGTCTTAACTCTTACTCTGGCCTAATAGCTAAGGTCTTAGACTCGTACTATGGCCTACAGTTTAAGGTCTTAACTGTTACTCTGGCCTAATAGCTAAGGTCTTAGACTCGTACTCTGGCCTACTGGTTAAGGTCTTAACTCTTACTCTGGCCTAATAGCTAAGGTCTTAGATTCATACTATGGCCTAATGGTTAAGGTCTTAACTCTTACTCTGGCCTAATAGATAAGGTCTTAACTCTTACTCTGGCCTAATAGCTAAGGTCTTAGACTCGTACTCTGGCCTAATGGTTACGGTCTTAACTCTTACTCTGGCCTAATAGCTAAGGTCTTAGACTTGTGCTCTGGCCTAATGGTTAATGTCTTAACTCTTACTCTGGCCTACTGGTTAAGGTCTTAACTCTTACTCTGGCCTAATAGCTAAGGTCTTAGACTCGTACTCTGGCCTAATGGTTAAGGTCTTAACTCTTACTCTGGCCTAATAGCTAAGGTCTTAACTCTTACTCTGGCCTAATAGCTAGGGTCTTAGACTCGTACTATGGCCTACAGGTTAAGGTCTGAACTCTTACTCTGGCCTAATAGCTAAGGTCTATGACTCGTAATCTGGCCTACTGGTTAAGGTCCTAACTCTTACTCTGGCCAAATAGCTAAGGTCTTAACTTTTACTCTGGCCTAATAGCTAAGGTCTTAGACTCGTACTATGGCCTAATGGTTAAGGTCTTAACTCTTACTCTGGCCTAATAGCTAAGGTCTTAACTCTTACTCTGGCATAATAGCTAAGGTCTTAGACTCGGTCTCTGGCCTAATAGCTAAGGTCTTAACTCTTACTCTGGCCTACTGGTTAAGGTCTTAACTCTTACTCTGGCCTAATAGCTAAGGTCTTAGACTCGTAATCTGGCCTAATAGCTAAGGTCTTAGACTCGTACTCTGGCCTAATAGCTAAGGTCTTAGACTTGTACTCTGGCCTACTGGTTAAGGTCTTAACACTTATTCTGGCCTAATAGCTAAGGTCTTAGACTCGTACTCTGGCCTAATAACTAAGGTCTTAGACTCGTACTCTTGCCTACTGGTTAAGGTCTTAACTCTTACTCTGGCCTAATAGCTAAGGTCTTAGACTCGTACTCTGGCCTAATGGTTAAGGTCTTAACTCTTACTCTGGCCTAATAGCTAAGGTATTAGACTCGTACTCTGGCCTAATGGTTAAGGTCTTAACTCTTACTCTGGCCTAATAGCTAAGGTCTTAGACTCGTACTCTGGCCTACTGGTTAAGGTCTTAACTCTTACTCTGGCCTAATAGCTAAGGTCTTAGACTCGTACTCTGGCCTAATGGTTAAGGTCTTAACTTTTACTCTGGCCGAATAGCTAAGGTCTTAGATTCGTACTCTGGCCTAATGGTTAAGGTCTTAACTCTTACTCTGGCCTAATAGCTAAGGTCTTAGACTCGTACTCTGGCCTACTGGTTAAGTTGTTAACTCTTATTCTGGCCTAATAGCTAAGGTCTTAGCTCTTACTCTGGCCTAATAGCTAAAGTCTTAGACTCGTACTCTGGCCTATTGGTTAAGGTCTTAACTCTTACTCTGGCCTAATAGCTAAGGTCTTAACTTTTACTCTGGCCTAATAGCTAATGTCTTAGACTCGTACTCTGGCCTAATGGTTAAGGTCTTAACTCTTACTCTGGCCTAATAGCTAAGGTCTTAGACACATACTTTGGCCTACATGTTAAGGTCTTAACTCTTAGTCTGGCCTAATGGTTAAGGTCTTAACTCTTACTCTGGCCTAATAGCTAAGGTCTTAGACTAGTACTCTGGCCAAATAGATAAGGTCTTAGACTCGTACTCTGGCCTAATAGCTAAGGTCTTAGACTCGTACTCTGGCCTACTGGTTAAGGTCGTAACTCTTACTCTGGCCTAATGGCTAAGGTCTTAGACTTGTACTCTGGCCTAATAGCTAAGGTCTTAGACTCGTACTATGGCCTAATGGTTAAGGTCTTAACTCTTACTCTGGAATAATAGCTAAGGTCTTAGACTCGTACTATCGCCTACAGGTTAAGCTCTTAACTCTTACTCTGGCCTAATAGTTAAGGTTTTAACTATTACTCTGGCCTAATAGCTACGGTCTTAGACTCGTACTCTGGCCTAATGGTTAAGGTCCTAACTCCTACTCTGGCCTAATAGCTAAGGTCTTAACTCTTACTCTGGCCTAATAGCTAAGGTCTTAGACTCGTACTATGGCCTACAGTTTAATGTCTTAACACTTACTCTGGCCTAATAGCTAAGGTCTTAGACTCATACTCTGGCCTACTGGTTAAGGTCTTAACTCTTACTCTGGCCTACAGGTTAAGGTCTTAACTCTTTCTCTGGCCTACAGGATATTGTCTTAACTCTTACTCTGGCCTAATAGCTAAGGTCTTAGACTCGTAATCTGGCCTAATGGTTAAGGTCTTAACTCTTACTCTGGCCAAATAGATAAGGTCTTAACTCTTACTCTGGCCTAATAGCTAAGATCTTAGACTCGTACTCTGGCCTAATGGATAAGGTCTTAACTCTTACTCTGGCCTAATAGCTAAGGTCTTAGACTCGTACTCTGGCCTAATGGTTAAGGTCTTAACTCTTACTCTGGAATATTAGCTAAGGTCTTAGACTCGTACTATCGCCTACAGGTTAAGCTCTTAACTCTTACTCTGGCCTAATAGCTAAGGTCTTAACTATTGCTCTGGCCTAATAGCTAAGGTCTTAGACTCGTACTCCGGCCTAATGGTTAAGGTCTTAACTCTTACTCTGGCCTAATAGCTAAGGTCTTAACTCTTACTCTGGCCTAATAGCTAAGGTCTTAGACTCGTACTATGGCCTACAGGATATTGTCTTAACTCTTACTCTGGCCTAATAGCTAAGGTCTTAGACTCGTAATCTGGCCTACTGGTTAAGGTCTTAATTCGTACTCTGGCCTAATAGCTAAGGTCTTAACTCTTACTCTGGCCTAATAGCTAAGGTCTTAGACTCGTACTATGGCCTACAGTTTAAGGTCTTAACTCTTACTCTGGCCTAATAGCTAAGGTCTTAGACTCGTACTCTGGCCTACTGGTTAAGGTCTTAACTCTTACTCTGGCCTAATAGCTAAGGTCTTAGATTCGTACTATGGCCTAATGGTTAAGGTCTTAACTCTTACTCTGGCCAAATAGATAAGGTCTTAACTCTTACTCTGGCCTAATAGCTAAGGTCTTAGACTCGTACTCTGGCCTAATGGTTAAGGTCTTAACTCTTACTCTGGCCTAATAGCTAAGGTCTTAGACTCGTGCTCTGGCCTAATGGTTAAGGTCTTAACTCTTACTCTGACCTAATAGCTAAGGTCTTAGACTCGTACTATGGCCTACAGGTTATTGTCTTAACTCTTACTCTGGCCTAATAGCTAAGGTCTTAGAATCGTACTCTGGCCTACTGGTTAAGGTCTTAACTCTTACTCTGGCCTAATAGCTAAGGTCTTAACTCTTACTCTGGCCTAATAGCTAAAGTCTTAGACTCGTACTATGGCCTACAGTTTAAGGTCTTAACTGTTACTCTGGAATATTAGCTAAGGTCTTAGACTCGTACTATCGCCTACAGGTTAAGCTCTTAACTCTTACTCTGGCCTAATAGCTAAGGTCTTAACTATTGCTCTGGCCTAATAGCTAAGGTCTTAGACTCGTGCTCTGGCCTAATGGTTAAGGTCTTAACTCTTACTCTGACCTAATAGCTAAGGTCTTAGACTCGTACTATGGCCTACAGGTTATTGTCTTAACTCTTACTCTGGCCTAATAGCTAAGGTCTTAGACTCGTACTCTGGCCTACTGGTTAAGGTCTTAACACTTACTCTGGCCTAATAGCTAAGGTCTTAACTCTTACTCTGGCCTAATAGCTAAGGTCTTAGACTCGTACTCTGGCCTAATGGTTAAGGTCTTAACTCTTACTCTGGAATATTAGCTAAGGTCTTAGACTCGTACTATCGCCTACAGGTTAAGCTCTTAACTCTTACTCTGGCCTAATAGCTAAGGTCTTAACTATTGCTCTGGCCTAATAGCTAAGGTCTTAGACTCGTACTCCGGCCTAATGGTTAAGGTCTTAACTCTTACTCTGGCCTAATAGCTAAGGTCTTAACTCTTACTCTGGCCTAATAGCTAAGGTCTTAGACTCGTACTATGGCCTACAGGATATTGTCTTAACTCTTACTCTGGCCTAATAGCTAAGGTCTTAGACTCGTAATCTGGCCTACTGGTTAAGGTCTTAATTCGTACTCTGGCCTAATAGCTAAGGTCTTAACTCTTACTCTGGCCTAATAGCTAAGGTCTTAGACTCGTACTATCGCCTACAGGTTAAGCTCTTAACTCTTACTCTGGCCTAATAGCTAAGGTCTTAACTATTGCTCTGGCCTAATAGCTAAGGTCTTAGACTCGTACTCCGGCCTAATGGTTAAGGTCTTAACTCTTACTCTGGCCTAATAGCTAAGGTCTTAACTCTTACTCTGGCCTAATAGCTAAGGTCTTAGACTCGTACTATGGCCTACAGGATATTGTCGTAACTCTTACTCTGGCCTAATAGCTAAGGTCTTAGACTCGTAATCTGGCCTACTGGTTAAGGTCTTAATTCGTACTCTGGCCTAATAGCTAAGGTCTTAACTCTTACTCTGGCCTAATAGCTAAGGTCTTAGACTCATACTATGGCCTACAGTTTAAGGTCTTAACTCTTACTCTGGCCTAATAGCTAAGGTCTTAGACTCGTACTCTGGCCTACTGGTTAAGGTCTTAACTCTTACTCTGGCCTAATAGCTAAGGTCTTAGATTCGTACTATGGCCTAATGGTTAAGGTCTTAACTCTTACTCTGGCCAAATAGATAAGGTCTTAACTCTTACTCTGGCCTAATAGCTAAGGTCTTAGACTCGTACTCTGGCCTAATGGTTAAGGTCTTAACTCTTACTCTGGCCTAATAGCTAAGGTCTTAGACTCGTGCTCTGGCCTAATGGTTAAGGTCTTAACTCTTACTCTGACCTAATAGCTAAGGTCTTAGACTCGTACTATGGCCTACAGGTTATTGTCTTAACTCTTACTCTGGCCTAATAGCTAAGGTCTTAGACTCGTACTCTGGCCTACTGGTTAAGGTCTTAACTCTTACTCTGGCCTAATAGCTAAGGTCTTAACTCTTACTCTGGCCTAATAGCTAAAGTCTTAGACTCGTACTATGGCCTACAGTTTAAGGTCTTAACTGTTACTCTGGCCTAATAGCTAAGGTCTTAGACTCGTACTCTGGCCTACTGGTTAAGGTCTTAACTCTTACTCTGGCCTAATAGCTAAGGTCTTAGATTCGTACTATGGCCTAATGGATAAGGTCTTAACTCTTACTCTGGCCTAATAGATAAGGTCTTAACTCTTACTCTGGCCTAATAGCTAAGGTCTTAGACTCGTACTCTGGCCTAATGGTTACGGTCTTAACTCTTACTCTGGCCTAATAGCTAAGGTCTTAGACTCGTGCTCTGGCCTAATGGTTAAGGTCTTAACTCTTACTCTGGCCTACTGGTTAAGGTCTTAACTCTTACTCTGGCCTAATAGCTAAGGTCTTAGACTCGTACTCTGGCCTACTGATTAAGGTCTTAACTCTTACTCTGGCCTAATAGCTAAGGTCTTAACTCTTACTCTGGCCTAATAGCTAAGGTCTTAGACTCGTACTATGGCCTACAGTTTAAGGTCTTAACTGTTACTCTGGCCTAATAGCTAAGGTCTTAGACTCGTACTCTGGCCTACTGGTTAAGGTCTTAACTCTTACTCTGGCCTAATAGCTAAGGTCTTAGATTCGTACTATGGCCTAATGGATAAGGTCTTAACTCTTACTCTGGCCTAATAGATAAGGTCTTAACTCTTACTCTGGCCTAATAGCTAAGGTCTTAGACTCGTACTCTGGCCTAATGGTTACGGTCTTAACTCTTACTCTGGCCTAATAGCTAAGGTCTTAGACTCGTGCTCTGGCCTAATGGTTAAGGTCTTAACTCTTACTCTGGCCTACTGGTTAAGGTCTTAACTCTTACTCTGGCCTAATAGCTAAGGTCTTAGACTCGTACTCTGGCCTAATGGTTAAGGTCTTAACTCTTACTCTGGCTTAATAGCTAAGGTCTTAACTCTTACTCTGGCCTAATAGCTAAGGTCTTAGACTCGTACTATGGCCTACAGGTTATTGTCTTAACTCTTACTCTGGCCTAATAGCTAAGGTCTTAGACTCGTACTCTGGTCTACTGGTTAAGGTCTTAACTCTTACTCTGGCCTAATAGCTAAGGTCTAAGACTCGTACTCTGGCCTACTGGTTAAGGTCTTAACTCTTACTCTGGCCTAATAGCTAAGGTCTTAGACTCGTACTCTGGCCTAATGGTTAAGGTCTTAACTCTTACTCTGGCCTAATAGCTAAGGTCTTAGACTCGTACTCCGGACTACTGGTTAAGGTCTTAACTCTTACTCTGGCCTAATAGCTAAGGTCTTAACTCTTACTCTGGCCTAATAGCTAAGGTCTTAGACTCGTACTATGGCCTAATGGTTAAGGTCTTAACTCTTACTCTGGCCTAATAGCTAAGGTCTTAGACTCGTACTATGGCCTAATGGTTAAGGTCTTAACTCTTACTCTGGCCTAATAGCTAAGGTCTTAACTTTTACTCTGGCCTAATAGCTAAGGTCTTAGACTCGTACTCTGGCCTAATGGTTAAGGTCTTAACTCTTACTCTGGCCTAATAGCTAAGGTCTTAGACTCATACTATGGCCAACATGTTAAGGTCTTAACTCTTAGTCTGGCCTAATGGTTAAGGTCTTAACTCTTACACTGGCCTAATAGCTAAGGTCTTAGACTAGTACTCTGGCCAAATAGCTAAGGTCTTAGACTCGTACTCTGGCCTAATAGCTAAGGTCTTAGACTCGTACTCTGGCCTTCTGGTTAAGGTCGTAACTCTTACTCTGGCCTAATGGCTAAGGTCTTAGACTCGTACTCTGGCCTAATAGCTAAGGTCTTAGACTCGTACTCTGGCCTAATGGTTAAGGACTTAACTCTTACTCTGGAATAATAGCTAAGGTCTTAGACTCGTACTCTGGCCTACTGGTTAAGGTCTTAACTCTTACACTGGCCTAATAGCTAAGGTCTTAGACTCGTACTCTGGCCTAATGGTTAAGGTCTTAACTCTTACTCTGGCCTAATAGCTAAGGTCTTAGACTCGTACTCTGGCCTAATGGCTAAGGTCTTAGACTCGTACTCTGGCCTAATAGCTAAGGTCTTAGACTCGTACTCTGGCCTAATGGTTAAGGTCTTAACTCTTACTCTGGAATATTAGCTAAGGTCTTAGACTCGTACTATCGCCTACAGGTTAAGCTCTTAACTCTTACTCTGGCCTAATAGCTAAGGTCTTAACTATTGCTCTGGCCTAATAGCTAAGGTCTTAGACTCGTACTCCGGCCTAATGGTTAAGGTCTTAACTCTTACTCTGGCCTAATAGCTAAGGTCTTAACTCTTACTCTGGCCTAATAGCTAAGGTCTTAGACTCGTACTATGGCCTACAGGATATTGTCTTAACTCTTACTCTGGCCTAATAGCTAAGGTCTTAGACTCGTAATCTGGCCTACTGGTTAAGGTCTTAATTCGTACTCTGGCCTAATAGCTAAGGTCTTAGACTCGTACTATCGCCTACAGGTTAAGCTCTTAACTCTTACTCTGGCCTAATAGCTAAGGTCTTAACTATTGCTCTGGCCTAATAGCTAAGGTCTTAGACTCGTACTCCGGCCTAATGGTTAAGGTCTTAACTCTTACTCTGGCCTAATAGCTAAGGTCTTAACTCTTACTCTGGCCTAATAGCTAAGGTCTTAGACTCGTACTATGGCCTACAGGATATTGTCTTAACTCTTACTCTGGCCTAATAGCTAAGGTCTTAGACTCGTAATCTGGCCTACTGGTTAAGGTCTTAATTCGTACTCTGGCCTAATAGCTAAGGTCTTAACTCTTACTCTGGCCTAATAGCTAAGGTCTTAGACTCGTACTATGGCCTACAGTTTAAGGTCTTAACTCTTACTCTGGCCTAATAGCTAAGGTCTTAGACTCGTACTCTGGCCTACTGGTTAAGGTCTTAACTCTTACTCTGGCCTAATAGCTAAGGTCTTAGATTCGTACTATGGCCTAATGGTTAAGGTCTTAACTCTTACTCTGGCCAAATAGATAAGGTCTTAACTCTTACTCTGGCCTAATAGCTAAGGTCTTAGACTCGTACTTTGGCCTAATGGTTAAGGTCTTAACTCTTACTCTGGCCTAATAGCTAAGGTCTTAGACTCGTGCTCTGGCCTAATGGTTAAGGTCTTAACTCTTACTCTGACCTAATAGCTAAGGTCTTAGACTCGTACTATGGCCTACAGGTTATTGTCTTAACTCTTACTCTGGCCTAATAGCTAAGGTCTTAGACTCGTACTCTGGCCTACTGGTTAAGGTCTTAACTCTTACTCTGGCCTAATAGCTAAGGTCTTAACTCTTACTCTGGCCTAATAGCTAAGGTCTTAGACTCGTACTATGGCCTACAGTTTAAGGTCTTAACTGTTACTCTGGCCTAATAGCTAAGGTCTTAGACTCGTACTCTGGCCTACTGGTTAAGGTCTTAACTCTTACTCTGGCCTAATAGCTAAGGTCTCAGATTCGTACTATGGCCTAATGGATAAGGTCTTAACTCTTACTCTGGCCTAATAGATAAGGTCTTAACTCTTACTCTGGCCTAATAGCTAAGGTCTTAGACTCGTACTCTGGCCTAATGGTTACGGTCTTAACTCTTACTCTGGCCTAATAGCTAAGGTCTTAGACTCGTGCTCTGGCCTAATGGTTAAGGTCTTAACTCTTACTCTGGCCTACTGGTTAAGGTCTTAACTCTTACTCTGGCCTAATAGCTAAGGTCTTAACTCTTACTCTGGCCTAATAGCTAAGGTCTTAGACTCGTACTATGGCCTACAGTTTAAGGTCTTAACTGTTACTCTGGCCTAATAGCTAAGGTCTTAGACTCGTACTCTGGCCTACTGGTTAAGGTCTTAACTCTTACTCTGGCCTAATAGCTAAGGTCTTAGATTCGTACTATGGTCTAATGGATAAGGTCTTAACTCTTACTCTGGCCTAATAGATAAGGTCTTAACTCTTACTCTGGCCTAATAGCTAAGGTCTTAGACTCGTACTCTGGCCTAATGGTTACGGTCTTAACTCTTACTCTGGCCTAATAGCTAAGGTCTTAGACTCGTGCTCTGGCCTAATGGTTAAGGTCTTAACTCTTACTCTGGCCTACTGGTTAAGGTCTTAACTCTTACTCTGGCCTAATAGCTAAGGTCTTAGACTCGTACTCTGGCCTAATGGTTAAGGTCTTAACTCTTACTCTGGCCTAATAGCTAAGGTCTTAACTCTTACTCTGGCCTAATAGCTAAGGTCTTAGACTCGTACTATGGCCTACAGGTTATTGTCTTAACTCTTACTCTGGCCTAATAGCTAAGGTCTTAGACTCGTACTCTGGCCTACTGGTTAAGGTCTTAACTCTTACTCTGGCCTAATAGCTAAGGTCTAAGACTCGTACTCTGGCCTACTGGTTAAGGTCTTAACTCTTACTCTGGCCTAATAGCTAAGGTCTTAGACTCGTACTCTGGCCTAATGGTTAAGGTCTTAACTCTTACTCTGGCCTAATAGCTAAGGTCTTAGACTCGTACTCCGGACTACTGGTTAAGGTCTTAACTCTTACTCTGGCCTAATAGCTAAGGTCTTAACTCTTACTCTGGCCTAATAGCTAAGGTCTTAGACTCGTACTATGGCCTAATGGTTAAGGTCTTAACTCTTACTCTGGCCTAATAGCTAAGGTCTTAGACTCGTACTATGGCCTAATGGTTAAGGTCTTAACTCTTACTCTGGCCTAATAGCTAAGGTCTTAACTTTTACTCTGGCCTAATAGCTAAGGTCTTAGACTCGTACTCTGGCCTAATGGTTAAGGTCTTAACTCTTACTCTGGCCTAATAGCTAAGGTCTTAGACTCATACTATGGCCAACATGTTAAGGTCTTAACTCTTAGTCTGGCCTAATGGTTAAGGTCTTAACTCTTACACTGGCCTAATAGCTAAGGTCTTAGACTAGTACTCTGGCCAAATAGCTAAGGTCTTAGACTCGTACTCTGGCCTAATAGCTAAGGTCTTAGACTCGTACTCTGGCCTTCTGGTTAAGGTCGTAACTCTTACTCTGGCCTAATGGCTAAGGTCTTAGACTCGTACTCTGGCCTAATAGCTAAGGTCTTAGACTCGTACTCTGGCCTAATGGTTAAGGACTTAACTCTTACTCTGGAATAATAGCTAAGGTCTTAGACTCGTACTCTGGCCTACTGGTTAAGGTCTTAACTCTTACACTGGCCTAATAGCTAAGGTCTTAGACTCGTACTCTGGCCTAATGGTTAAGGTCTTAACTCTTACTCTGGCCTAATAGCTAAGGTCTTAGACTCGTACTCTGGCCTAATGGTTAAGGTCTTAACTCTTACTCTGGCCTAATGGCTAAGGTCTTAGACTCGTACTCTGGCCTAATAGCTAAGGTCTTAGACTCGTACTCTGGCCTAATGGTTAAGGACTTAACTCTTACTCTGGAATAATAGCTAAGGTCTAAGACTCGTACTATCGCCTACAGGTTAAGCTCTTAACTCTTACTCTGGCATAATAGTTAAGGTTTTAACTATTACTCTGGCCTAACAGCTACGGTCTTAGACTCGTACTCTGGCCTAATGGTTAAGGTCTTAACTCCTACTCTGGCCTAATAGCTAAGGTCTTAACTCTTACTCTGGCCTAATAGCTAAGGTCTTAGACTCGTACTATGGCCTACAGTTTAAGGTCTTAACTCTTACTCTGGCCTAATAGCTAAGGTCTTAGACTCGTACTCTGGCCTACTGGTTAAGGTCTTAACTCTTACTCTGGCCTACAGGTTAAGGTCTTAACTCTTTCTCTGGCCTACTGGTTAAGGTCTTAACTCTTACTCTGGCCTAATAGCTAAGGTCTTAGACTCGTACTCCGGCCTACTGGTTAAGGTCTTAACTCTTACTCTGGCCTAATAGCTAAGGTCTTAACTCTTTCTCTGGCCTAATAGCTAAGGTCTTAGACTCGTACTATGGCCTAATGGCTAAGGTCTTAACTCTTACTCTGGCCTAATAGCTAAGGTCTTAGACTCGTACTCTGGCCTAATAGCTAAGGTCTTAACTCTTACTCTGGCCTACTGGTTAAGGTCTTAACTCTTACTCTGGCCTAATAGCTAAAGTCTTAGACTCGTACTCTGGCCTAATCGCTAAGGTCTTAGACTCGTACTCTGGCCTAATGGTTAAGGACTTAACTCTTACTCTGGAATAATAGCTAAGGTCTTAGACTCGTACTCTGGCCTAATGGATAAGGTCTTAACTCTTACTCTGGAATATTAGCTAAGGTCTTAACTCTTACTCTGGCCTAATAGCTAACGTCTTAGACTCGTACTATGGGCTACAGTTTAAGGTCTGGCCTAATAGCTACGGTCTTAGACTCATACTCTGGCCTAATGGTTAAGGTCTTAACTCTTACTCTGGCCTAATAGCTAAGGTCTTAGACTCGTACTATGGCCTACAGGTTATTGTCTTAACTCTTACTCTGGCCTAATAGCTAAGGTCTTAGACTCGTACTCTGGCCTACTGGTTAAGGACTTAACTCTTACTCTGGCCTAATAGCTAAGGTCTTAACTCTTACTCTGGCCTAATAGCTAACGTCTTAGACTCGTACTATGGGCTACAGTTTAAGGTCTTAACTCTTACTCTGGCCTAATAGCTAAGGTCTTAGACTCGTACTCCGGCCTACTGGTTAAGGTCTTAACTCTTTCTCTGGCCTAATAGCTAAGGTCTTAACTCTTACTCTGGAATATTAGCTAAGGTCTTAGACTCATACTATCGCCTACAGGTTAAGCTCTTAACTCTTACTCTGGCCTAATAGCTAAGGTCTTAACTATTACTCAGGCCTAATAGCTAAGGTCTTAGACTCGTACTCTGGCCTAATGGTTAAGGTCTTAACTCTTACTCTGGCCTAATAGCTAAGGTCTTAACTCTTACTCTGGCCTAATAGCTAAGGTCTTAGACTCGTAATATGGCCTACAGTTTAAGGTCTTAACTCTAACTCTGGCCTAATAGCTAAGGTCTTAGACTCGTACTCTGGCCTACTGGTTAAGGTCTAAACTCTTACTCTGGCCTAATAGCTAAGGTCTTAGACTTGTACTCCGGCCTACTGGTTAAGGTCTTAACTCTTACTCTGGCCTAATAGCTAAGGTCTTAACTCTTACTCTGGAATATTAGCTAAGGTCTTAGACTCGTACTATTGCCTACAGGTTAAGCTCTTAACTCTTACTCTGGCCTAATAGCTAAGGTCTTAACTATTACTCTGGCCTAATAGCTAAGGTCTTAGACTCGTACTCTGGCCTAATGGTTAAGGTCTTAACTCTTACTCTGGCCTAATAGCTAAGGTCTTAACTCTTACTCTGGCCTAATAGCTAAGGTCTTAGACTCATACTATGGCCTACAGGTTATTGTCTTAACTCTTACTCTGGCCTAATAGCTAAGGTCTTAGACTCGTACTCTGGCCTACTGGTTAAGGTCTTAACTCTTACTCTGGCCTAATAGCTAAGGTCTAAGACTCGTACTCTGGCCTACTGGTTAAGGTCTTAACACTTACTCTGGCCTAATAGCTAAGGTCTTAGACTCGTACTCTGGCCTAATGGTTAAGGTTTTAACTCTTACTCTGGCCTAATAGCTAAGGTCTTAGACTCGTACTCCGGACTACTGGTTAAGGTCTTAACTCTTACTCTGGCCTAATAGCTAAGGTCTTAACTCTTACTCTGGCCTAATAGCTAAGGTCTTAGACTCGTACTCTGGCCTACTGGTTAAGGTCTTAACTCTTACTCTGGCCTAATAGCTAAGGTCTTAGATTCGTACTATGGTCTAATGGATAAGGTCTTAACTCTTACTCTGGCCTAATAGATAAGGTCTTAACTCTTACTCTGGCCTAATAGCTAAGGTCTTAGACTCGTACTCTGGCCTAATGGTTACGGTCTTAACTCTTACTCTGGCCTAATAGCTAAGGTCTTAGACTCGTGCTCTGGCCTAATGGTTAAGGTCTTAACTCTTACTCTGGCCTACTGGTTAAGGTCTTAACTCTTACTCTGGCCTAATAGCTAAGGTCTTAGACTCGTACTCTGGCCTAATGGTTAAGGTCTTAACTCTAACTCTGGCCTAATAGCTAAGGTCTTAACTCTTACTCTGGCCTAATAGCTAAGGTCTTAGACTCGTACTATGGCCTACAGGTTATTGTCTTAACTCTTACTCTGGCCTAATAGCTAAGGTCTTAGACTCGTACTCTGGCCTACTGGTTAAGGTCTTAACTCTTACTCTGGCCTAATAGCTAAGGTCTAAGACTCGTACTCTGGCCTACTGGTTAAGGTCTTAACTCTTACTCTGGCCTAATAGCTAAGGTCTTAGACTCGTACTCTGGCCTAATGGTTAAGGTCTTAACTCTTACTCTGGCCTAATAGCTAAGGTCTTAGACTCGTACTCCGGACTACTGGTTAAGGTCTTAACTCTTACTCTGGCCTAATAGTTAAGGTCTTAACTCTTACTCTGGCCTAATAGATAAGGTCTTAGACTCGTACTATGGCCTAATGGTTAAGGTCTTAACTCTTACTCTGGCCTAATAGCTAAGGTCTTAGACTCGTACTATGGCCTAATGGTTAAGGTCTTAACTCTTACTCTGGCCTAATAGCTAAGGTCTTAACTTTTACTCTGGCCTAATAGCTAAGGTCTTAGACTCGTACTCTGGCCTAATGGTTAAGGTCTTAACTCTTACTCTGGCCTAATAGCTAAGGTCTTAGACTCATACTATGGCCAACATGTTAAGGTCTTAACTCTTAGTCTGGCCTAATGGTTAAGGTCTTAACTCTTACACTGGCCTAATAGCTAAGGTCTTAGACTAGTACTCTGGCCAAATAGCTAAGGTCTTAGACTCGTACTCTGGCCTAATAGCTAAGGTCTTAGACTCGTACTCTGGCCTTCTGGTTAAGGTCGTAACTCTTACTCTGGTCTAATGGCTAAGGTCTTAGACTCGTACTCTGGCCTAATAGCTAAGGTCTTAGACTCGTACTCTGGCCTAATGGTTAAGGACTTAACTCTTACTCTGGAATAATAGCTAAGGTCTTAGACTCGTACTCTGGCCTACTGGTTAAGGTCTTAACTCTTACACTGGCCTAATAGCTAAGGTCTTAGACTCGTACTCTGGCCTAATGGTTAAGGTCTTAACTCTTACTCTGGCCTAATAGCTAAGGTCTTAGACTCGTACTCTGGCCTAATGGTTAAGGTCTTAACTCTTACTCTGGCCTAATGGCTAAGGTCTTAGACTCGTACTCTGGCCTAATAGCTAAGGTCTTAGACTCGTACTCTGGCCTAATGGTTAAGGACTTAACTCTTACTCTGGAATAATAGCTAAGGTCTAAGACTCGTACTATCGCCTACAGGTTAAGCTCTTAACTCTTACTCTGGCATAATAGTTAAGGTTTTAACTATTACTCTGGCCTAACAGCTACGGTCTTAGACTCGTACTCTGGCCTAATGGTTAAGGTCTTAACTCCTACTCTGGCCTAATAGCTAAGGTCTTAACTCTTACTCTGGCCTAATAGCTAAGGTCTTAGACTCGTACTATGGCCTACAGTTTAAGGTCTTAACTCTTACTCTGGCCTAATAGCTAAGGTCTTAGACTCGTACTCTGGCCTACTGGTTAAGGTCTTAACTCTTACTCTGGCCTACAGGTTAAGGTCTTAACTCTTTCTCTGGCCTACTGGTTAAGGTCTTAACTCTTACTCTGGCCTAATAGCTAAGGTCTTAGACTCGTACTCCGGCCTACTGGTTAAGGTCTTAACTCTTACTCTGGCCTAATAGCTAAGGTCTTAACTCTTTCTCTGGCCTAATAGCTAAGGTCTTAGACTCGTACTATGGCCTAATGGCTAAGGTCTTAACTCTTACTCTGGCCTAATAGCTAAGGTCTTAGACTCGTACTCTGGCCTAATAGCTAAGGTCTTAACTCTTACTCTGGCCTACTGGTTAAGGTCTTAACTCTTACTCTGGCCTAATAGCTAAAGTCTTAGACTCGTACTCTGGCCTAATAGCTAAGGTCTTAGACTCGTACTTTGGCCTAATGGTTAAGGTCTTAACTCTTACTCTGGCCTAATAGCTAAGGTCTTAGACTCGTGCTCTGGCCTAATGGTTAAGGTCTTAACTCTTACTCTGACCTAATAGCTAAGGTCTTAGACTCGTACTATGGCCTACAGGTTATTGTCTTAACTCTTACTCTGGCCTAATAGCTAAGGTCTTAGACTCGTACTCTGGCCTACTGGTTAAGGTCTTAACTCTTACTCTGGCCTAATAGCTAAGGTCTTAACTCTTACTCTGGCCTAATAGCTAAGGTCTTAGACTCGTACTATGGCCTACAGTTTAAGGTCTTAACTGTTACTCTGGCCTAATAGCTAAGGTCTTAGACTCGTACTCTGGCCTACTGGTTAAGGTCTTAACTCTTACTCTGGCCTAATAGCTAAGGTCTCAGATTCGTACTATGGCCTAATGGATAAGGTCTTAACTCTTACTCTGGCCTAATAGATAAGGTCTTAACTCTTACTCTGGCCTAATAGCTAAGGTCTTAGACTCGTACTCTGGCCTAATGGTTACGGTCTTAACTCTTACTCTGGCCTAATAGCTAAGGTCTTAGACTCGTGCTCTGGCCTAATGGTTAAGGTCTTAACTCTTACTCTGGCCTACTGGTTAAGGTCTTAACTCTTACTCTGGCCTAATAGCTAAGGTCTTAACTCTTACTCTGGCCTAATAGCTAAGGTCTTAGACTCGTACTATGGCCTACAGTTTAAGGTCTTAACTGTTACTCTGGCCTAATAGCTAAGGTCTTAGACTCGTACTCTGGCCTACTGGTTAAGGTCTTAACTCTTACTCTGGCCTAATAGCTAAGGTCTTAGATTCGTACTATGGTCTAATGGATAAGGTCTTAACTCTTACTCTGGCCTAATAGATAAGGTCTTAACTCTTACTCTGGCCTAATAGCTAAGGTCTTAGACTCGTACTCTGGCCTAATGGTTACGGTCTTAACTCTTACTCTGGCCTAATAGCTAAGGTCTTAGACTCGTGCTCTGGCCTAATGGTTAAGGTCTTAACTCTTACTCTGGCCTACTGGTTAAGGTCTTAACTCTTACTCTGGCCTAATAGCTAAGGTCTTAGACTCGTACTCTGGCCTAATGGTTAAGGTCTTAACTCTTACTCTGGCCTAATAGCTAAGGTCTTAACTCTTACTCTGGCCTAATAGCTAAGGTCTTAGACTCGTACTATGGCCTACAGGTTATTGTCTTAACTCTTACTCTGGCCTAATAGCTAAGGTCTTAGACTCGTACTCTGGCCTACTGGTTAAGGTCTTAACTCTTACTCTGGCCTAATAGCTAAGGTCTAAGACTCGTACTCTGGCCTACTGGTTAAGGTCTTAACTCTTACTCTGGCCTAATAGCTAAGGTCTTAGACTCGTACTCTGGCCTAATGGTTAAGGTCTTAACTCTTACTCTGGCCTAATAGCTAAGGTCTTAGACTCGTACTCCGGACTACTGGTTAAGGTCTTAACTCTTACTCTGGCCTAATAGCTAAGGTCTTAACTCTTACTCTGGCCTAATAGCTAAGGTCTTAGACTCGTACTATGGCCTAATGGTTAAGGTCTTAACTCTTACTCTGGCCTAATAGCTAAGGTCTTAGACTCGTACTATGGCCTAATGGTTAAGGTCTTAACTCTTACTCTGGCCTAATAGCTAAGGTCTTAACTTTTACTCTGGCCTAATAGCTAAGGTCTTAGACTCGTACTCTGGCCTAATGGTTAAGGTCTTAACTCTTACTCTGGCCTAATAGCTAAGGTCTTAGACTCATACTATGGCCAACATGTTAAGGTCTTAACTCTTAGTCTGGCCTAATGGTTAAGGTCTTAACTCTTACACTGGCCTAATAGCTAAGGTCTTAGACTAGTACTCTGGCCAAATAGCTAAGGTCTTAGACTCGTACTCTGGCCTAATAGCTAAGGTCTTAGACTCGTACTCTGGCCTTCTGGTTAAGGTCGTAACTCTTACTCTGGCCTAATGGCTAAGGTCTTAGACTCGTACTCTGGCCTAATAGCTAAGGTCTTAGACTCGTACTCTGGCCTAATGGTTAAGGACTTAACTCTTACTCTGGAATAATAGCTAAGGTCTTAGACTCGTACTCTGGCCTACTGGTTAAGGTCTTAACTCTTACACTGGCCTAATAGCTAAGGTCTTAGACTCGTACTCTGGCCTAATGGTTAAGGTCTTAACTCTTACTCTGGCCTAATAGCTAAGGTCTTAGACTCGTACTCTGGCCTAATGGTTAAGGTCTTAACTCTTACTCTGGCCTAATGGCTAAGGTCTTAGACTCGTACTCTGGCCTAATAGCTAAGGTCTTAGACTCGTACTCTGGCCTAATGGTTAAGGACTTAACTCTTACTCTGGAATAATAGCTAAGGTCTAAGACTCGTACTATCGCCTACAGGTTAAGCTCTTAACTCTTACTCTGGCATAATAGTTAAGGTTTTAACTATTACTCTGGCCTAACAGCTACGGTCTTAGACTCGTACTCTGGCCTAATGGTTAAGGTCTTAACTCCTACTCTGGCCTAATAGCTAAGGTCTTAACTCTTACTCTGGCCTAATAGCTAAGGTCTTAGACTCGTACTATGGCCTACAGTTTAAGGTCTTAACTCTTACTCTGGCCTAATAGCTAAGGTCTTAGACTCGTACTCTGGCCTACTGGTTAAGGTCTTAACTCTTACTCTGGCCTACAGGTTAAGGTCTTAACTCTTTCTCTGGCCTACTGGTTAAGGTCTTAACTCTTACTCTGGCCTAATAGCTAAGGTCTTAGACTCGTACTCCGGCCTACTGGTTAAGGTCTTAACTCTTACTCTGGCCTAATAGCTAAGGTCTTAACTCTTTCTCTGGCCTAATAGCTAAGGTCTTAGACTCGTACTATGGCCTAATGGCTAAGGTCTTAACTCTTACTCTGGCCTAATAGCTAAGGTCTTAGACTCGTACTCTGGCCTAATAGCTAAGGTCTTAACTCTTACTCTGGCCTACTGGTTAAGGTCTTAACTCTTACTCTGGCCTAATAGCTAAAGTCTTAGACTCGTACTCTGGCCTAATAGCTAAGGTCTTAGACTCGTACTCTGGCCTAATGGTTAAGGACTTAACTCTTACTCTGGAATAATAGCTAAGGTCTTAGACTCGTACTCTGGCCTAATGGATAAGGTCTTAACTCTTACTCTGGAATATTAGCTAAGGTCTTAACTCTTACTCTGGCCTAATAGCTAACGTCTTAGACTCGTACTATGGGCTACAGTTTAAGGTCTGGCCTAATAGCTACGGTCTTAGACTCATACTCTGGCCTAATGGTTAAGGTCTTAACTCTTACTCTGGCCTAATAGCTAAGGTCTTAGACTCGTACTATGGCCTACAGGTTATTGTCTTAACTCTTACTCTGGCCTAATAGCTAAGGTCTTAGACTCGTACTCTGGCCTACTGGTTAAGGTCTTAACTCTTACTCTGGCCTAATAGCTAAGGTCTTAACTCTTACTCTGGCCTAATAGCTAACGTCTTAGACTCGTACTATGGGCTACAGTTTAAGGTCTTAACTCTTACTCTGGCCTAATAGCTAAGGTCTTAGACTCGTACTCCGGCCTACTGGTTAAGGTCTTAACTCTTTCTCTGGCCTAATAGCTAAGGTCTTAACTCTTACTCTGGAATATTAGCTAAGGTCTTAGACTCATACTATCGCCTACAGGTTAAGCTCTTAACTCTTACTCTGGCCTAATAGCTAAGGTCTTAACTATTACTCAGGCCTAATAGCTAAGGTCTTAGACTCGTACTCTGGCCTAATGGTTAAGGTCTTAACTCTTACTCTGGCCTAATAGCTAAGGTCTTAACTCTTACTCTGGCCTAATAGCTAAGGTCTTAGACTCGTAATATGGCCTACAGTTTAAGGTCTTAACTCTAACTCTGGCCTAATAGCTAAGGTCTTAGACTCGTACTCTGGCCTACTGGTTAAGGTCTAAACTCTTACTCTGGCCTAATAGCTAAGGTCTTAGACTTGTACTCCGGCCTACTGGTTAAGGTCTTAACTCTTACTCTGGCCTAATAGCTAAGGTCTTAACTCTTACTCTGGAATATTAGCTAAGGTCTTAGACTCGTACTATTGCCTACAGGTTAAGCTCTTAACTCTTACTCTGGCCTAATAGCTAAGGTCTTAACTATTACTCTGGCCTAATAGCTAAGGTCTTAGACTCGTACTCTGGCCTAATGGTTAAGGTCTTAACTCTTACTCTGGCCTAATAGCTAAGGTCTTAACTCTTACTCTGGCCTAATAGCTAAGGTCTTAGACTCATACTATGGCCTACAGGTTATTGTCTTAACTCTTACTCTGGCCTAATAGCTAAGGTCTTAGACTCGTACTCTGGCCTACTGGTTAAGGTCTTAACTCTTACTCTGGCCTAAGAGCTAAGGTCTAAGACTCGTACTCTGGCCTACTGGTTAAGGTCTTAACACTTACTCTGGCCTAATAGCTAAGGTCTTAGACTCGTACTCTGGCCTAATGGTTAAGGTTTTAACTCTTACTCTGGCCTAATAGCTAAGGTCTTAGACTCGTACTCCGGACTACTGGTTAAGGTCTTAACTCTTACTCTGGCCTAATAGCTAAGGTCTTAACTCTTACTCTGGCCTAATAGCTAAGGTCTTAGACTCGTACTCTGGCCTACTGGTTAAGGTCTTAACTCTTACTCTGGCCTAATAGCTAAGGTCTTAGATTCGTACTATGGTCTAATGGATAAGGTCTTAACTCTTACTCTGGCCTAATAGATAAGGTCTTAACTCTTACTCTGGCCTAATAGCTAAGGTCTTAGACTCGTACTCTGGCCTAATGGTTACGGTCTTAACTCTTACTCTGGCCTAATAGCTAAGGTCTTAGACTCGTGCTCTGGCCTAATGGTTAAGGTCTTAACTCTTACTCTGGCCTACTGGTTAAGGTCTTAACTCTTACTCTGGCCTAATAGCTAAGGTCTTAGACTCGTACTCTGGCCTAATGGTTAAGGTCTTAACTCTTACTCTGGCCTAATAGCTAAGGTCTTAACTCTTACTCTGGCCTAATAGCTAAGGTCTTAGACTCGTACTATGGCCTACAGGTTATTGTCTTAACTCTTACTCTGGCCTAATAGCTAAGGTCTTAGACTCGTACTCTGGCCTACTGGTTAAGGTCTTAACTCTTACTCTGGCCTAATAGCTAAGGTCTAAGACTCGTACTCTGGCCTACTGGTTAAGGTCTTAACTCTTACTCTGGCCTAATAGCTAAGGTCTTAGACTCGTACTCTGGCCTAATGGTTAAGGTCTTAACTCTTACTCTGGCCTAATAGCTAAGGTCTTAGACTCGTACTCCGGACTACTGGTTAAGGTCTTAACTCTTACTCTGGCCTAATAGTTAAGGTCTTAACTCTTACTCTGGCCTAATAGATAAGGTCTTAGACTCGTACTATGGCCTAATGGTTAAGGTCTTAACTCTTACTCTGGCCTAATAGCTAAGGTCTTAGACTCGTACTATGGCCTAATGGTTAAGGTCTTAACTCTTACTCTGGCCTAATAGCTAAGGTCTTAACTTTTACTCTGGCCTAATAGCTAAGGTCTTAGACTCGTACTCTGGCCTAATGGTTAAGGTCTTAACTCTTACTCTGGCCTAATAGCTAAGGTCTTAGACTCATACTATGGCCAACATGTTAAGGTCTTAACTCTTAGTCTGGCCTAATGGTTAAGGTCTTAACTCTTACACTGGCCTAATAGCTAAGGTCTTAGACTAGTACTCTGGCCAAATAGCTAAGGTCTTAGACTCGTACTCTGGCCTAATAGCTAAGGTCTTAGACTCGTACTCTGGCCTTCTGGTTAAGGTCGTAACTCTTACTCTGGCCTAATGGCTAAGGTCTTAGACTCGTACTCTGGCCTAATAGCTAAGGTCTTAGACTCGTACTCTGGCCTAATGGTTAAGGACTTAACTCTTACTCTGGAATAATAGCTAAGGTCTTAGACTCGTACTCTGGCCTACTGGTTAAGGTCTTAACTCTTACACTGGCCTAATAGCTAAGGTCTTAGACTCGTACTCTGGCCTAATGGTTAAGGTCTTAACTCTTACTCTGGCCTAATAGCTAAGGTCTTAGACTCGTACTCTGGCCTAATGGTTAAGGTCTTAACTCTTACTCTGGCCTAATGGCTAAGGTCTTAGACTCGTACTCTGGCCTAATAGCTAAGGTCTTAGACTCGTACTCTGGCCTAATGGTTAAGGACTTAACTCTTACTCTGGAATAATAGCTAAGGTCTAAGACTCGTACTATCGCCTACAGGTTAAGCTCTTAACTCTTACTCTGGCATAATAGTTAAGGTTTTAACTATTACTCTGGCCTAACAGCTACGGTCTTAGACTCGTACTCTGGCCTAATGGTTAAGGTCTTAACTCCTACTCTGGCCTAATAGCTAAGGTCTTAACTCTTACTCTGGCCTAATAGCTAAGGTCTTAGACTCGTACTATGGCCTACAGTTTAAGGTCTTAACTCTTACTCTGGCCTAATAGCTAAGGTCTTAGACTCGTACTCTGGCCTACTGGTTAAGGTCTTAACTCTTACTCTGGCCTACAGGTTAAGGTCTTAACTCTTTCTCTGGCCTACTGGTTAAGGTCTTAACTCTTACTCTGGCCTAATAGCTAAGGTCTTAGACTCGTACTCCGGCCTACTGGTTAAGGTCTTAACTCTTACTCTGGCCTAATAGCTAAGGTCTTAACTCTTTCTCTGGCCTAATAGCTAAGGTCTTAGACTCGTACTATGGCCTAATGGCTAAGGTCTTAACTCTTACTCTGGCCTAATAGCTAAGGTCTTAGACTCGTACTCTGGCCTAATAGCTAAGGTCTTAACTCTTACTCTGGCCTACTGGTTAAGGTCTTAACTCTTACTCTGGCCTAATAGCTAAAGTCTTAGACTCGTACTCTGGCCTAATAGCTAAGGTCTTAGACTCGTACTCTGGCCTAATGGTTAAGGACTTAACTCTTACTCTGGAATAATAGCTAAGGTCTTAGACTCGTACTCTGGCCTAATGGATAAGGTCTTAACTCTTACTCTGGAATATTAGCTAAGGTCTTAGACTCGCACTATCGCCTACAGGTTAAGCTCTTAACTCTTACTCTGGCCTAATAGCTAAGGTCTTAACTATTACTCTGGCCTAATAGCTACGGTCTTAGACTCATACTCTGGCCTAATGGTTAAGGTCTTAACTCTTACTCTGGCCTAATAGCTAAGGTCTTAGACTCGTACTATGGCCTACAGGTTATTGTCTTAACTCTTACTCTGGCCTAATAGCTAAGGTCTTAGACTCGTACTCTGGCCTACTGGTTAAGGTCTTAACTCTTACTCTGGCCTAATAGCTAAGGTCTTAACTCTTACTCTGGCCTAATAGCTAACGTCTTAGACTCGTACTATGGGCTACAGTTTAAGGTCTTAACTCTTACTCTGGCCTAATAGCTAAGGTCTTAGACTCGTACTCCGGCCTACTGGTTAAGGTCTTAACTCTTTCTCTGGCCTAATAGCTAAGGTCTTAACTCTTACTCTGGAATATTAGCTAAGGTCTTAGACTCATACTATCGCCTACAGGTTAAGCTCTTAACTCTTACTCTGGCCTAATAGCTAAGGTCTTAACTATTACTCAGGCCTAATAGCTAAGGTCTTAGACTCGTACTCTGGCCTAATGGTTAAGGTCTTAACTCTTACTCTGGCCTAATAGCTAAGGTCTTAACTCTTACTCTGGCCTAATAGCTAAGGTCTTAGACTCGTAATATGGCCTACAGTTTAAGGTCTTAACTCTTACTCTGGCCTAATAGCTAAGGTCTTAGACTCGTACTCTGGCCTACTGGTTAAGGTCTAAACTCTTACTCTGGCCTAATAGCTAAGGTCTTAGACTTGTACTCCGGCCTACTGGTTAAGGTCTTAACTCTTACTCTGGCCTAATAGCTAAGGTCTTAACTCTTACTCTGGAATATTAGCTAAGGTCTTAGACTCGTACTATTGCCTACAGGTTAAGCTCTTAACTCTTACTCTGGCCTAATAGCTAAGGTCTTAACTATTACTCTGGCCTAATAGCTAAGGTCTTAGACTCGTACTCTGGCCTAATGGTTAAGGTCTTAACTCTTACTCTGGCCTAATAGCTAAGGTCTTAACTCTTACTCTGGCCTAATAGCTAAGGTCTTAGACTCATACTATGGCCTACAGGTTATTGTCTTAACTCTTACTCTGGCCTAATAGCTAAGGTCTTAGACTCGTACTCTGGCCTACTGGTTAAGGTCTTAACTCTTACTCTGGCCTAATAGCTAAGGTCTAAGACTCGTACTCTGGCCTACTGGTTAAGGTCTTAACACTTACTCTGGCCTAATAGCTAAGGTCTTAGACTCGTACTCTGGCCTAATGGTTAAGGTCTTAACTCTTACTCTGGCCTAATAGCTAAGGTCTTAGACTCGTACTCCGGACTACTGGTTAAGGTCTTAACTCTTACTCTGGCCTAATAGCTAAGGTCTTAACTCTTACTCTGGCCTAATAGCTAAGGTCTTAGACTCATACTATGGCCAACATGTTAAGGTCTTAACTCTTAGTCTGGCCTAATGGTTAAGGTCTTAACTCTTACACTGGCCTAATAGCTAAGATCTTAGACTAGTACTCTTGCCAAATAGCTAAGGTCTTAGACTCGTACTCTGGCCTAATAGCTAAGGTCTTAGACTCGTACTCAGGCCTTCTGGTTAAGGTCGTAACTCTTACTCTGGCCTAATGGCTAAGGTCTTAGACTCGTACTCTGGCCTAATAGCTAAGGTCTTAGACTCGTACTCTGGCCTAATGGTTAAGGACTTAACTCTTACTCTGGAATAATAGCTAAGGTCTTAGACTCGTACTCTGGCCTACTGGTTAAGGTCTTAACTCTTACTCTGGCCTAATAGCTAAGGTCTTAGACTCGTACTCTGGCCTAATGGTTAAGGTCTTAACTCTTACTCTGGCCTAATAGCTAAGGTCTTAGACTCGTACTCTGGCCTAATGGTTAAGGTCTTAACTCTTACTCTGGCCTAATAGCTAAGGTCTTAGACTCGTACTCTGGCCTACTGGTTAATATGTTAACTCTTATTCTGCCCTAATAGCTAAGGTCTTAGCTCTTACTCTGGCCTAATAGCTAAGGTCTTAGACTCGTACTCTGGCCTAATAGTTAAGGTCTTAACTCCTACTCTGGCCTAATAGCTAAGGTCTTAACTCTTACTCTGGCCTAATAGCTAAGGTCTTAGACTCGTACTATGGCCTACAGTTTAAGGTCTTAACTCTTACTCTGGCCTAATAGCTAAGGTCTTAGACTCGTACTCTGGCCTACTGGTTAAGGTCTAAACTCTTACTCTGGCCTAATAGCTAAGGTCTTAGACTTGTACTCCGGCCTACTGGTTAAGGTCTTAACTCTTACTCTGGCCTAATAGCTAAGGTCTTAACTCTTACTCTGGAATATTACCTAAGGTCTTAGACTCGTACTATCGCCTACAGGTTAAGCTCTTAACTCTTACTCTGGCCTAATAGCTAAGGTCTTAACTATTACTCTGGCCTAATAGCTAAGGTCTTAGACTCGTACTCTGGCCTAATGGTTAAGGTCTTAACTCTTACTCTGGCCTAATAGCTAAGGTCTTAACTCTTACTCTGGCCTAATAGCTAAGGTCTTAGACTCATACTATGGCCTACAGGTTATTGTCTTAACTCTTACTCTGGCCTAATAGCTAAGGTCTTAGACTCGTACTCTGGCCTACTGGTTAAGGTCTTAACTCTTACTCTGGCCTAATAGCTAAGGTCTAAGACTCGTACTCTGGCCTACTGGTTAAGGTCTTAACTCTTACTCTGGCCTAATAGCTAAGGTCTTAGACTCGTACTCTGGCCTAATGGTTAAGGTCTTAACTCTTACTCTGGCCTAATAGCTAAGGTCTTAGACTCGTACTCCGGACTACTGGTTAAGGTCTTAACTCTTACTCTGGCCTAATAGCTAAGGTCTTAACTCTTACTCTGGCCTAATAGCTAAGGTCTTAGACTCATACTATGGCCAACATGTTAAGGTCTTAACTCTTAGTCTGGCCTAATGGTTAAGGTCTTAACTCTTACACTGGCCTAATAGCTAAGGTCTTAGACTAGTACTCTGGCCAAATAGCTAAGTTCTTAGACTCGTACTCTGGCCTAATAGCTAAGGTCTTAGACTCGTACTCTGGCCTTCTGGTTAAGGTCGTAACTCTTACTCTGGCCTAATGGCTAAGGTCTTAGACTCGTACTCTGGCCTAATAGCTAAGGTCTTAGATTCGTACTCTGGCCTAATGGTTAAGGACTTAACTCTTACTCTGGAATAATAGCTAAGGTCTTAGACTCGTACTCTGGCCTACTGGTTAAGGTCTTAACTCTTACTCTGGCCTAATAGCTAAGGTCTTAGACTCGTACTCTGGCCTAATGGTTAAGGTCTTAACTCTTACTCTGGCCTAATAGCTAAGGTCTTAGACTCGTACTCTGGCCTAATGGTTAAGGTCTTAACTCTTACTCTGGCCTAATAGCTAAGGTCTTAGACTCGTACTCTGGCCTACTGGTTAATATGTTAACTCTTATTCTGCCCTAATAGCTAAGGTCTTAGCTCTTACTCTGGCCTAATAGCTAAGGTCTTAGACTTGTACTATGGCTTAATGGTTAAGGTCTTAACTCTTACTCTGGCCTAATAGCTAAGGTCTTAACTTTTACTCTGGCCTAATAGCTAAGGTCTTAGACTCGTACTCTGGCCTAATGGTTAAGGTCTTAACTCTTACTCTGGCCTAATAGCTAAGGTCTTAGACTCATACTATGGCCTACATGTTAAGGTCTTAACTCTTAGTCTGGCCTAATGGTTAAGGTCTTAACTCTTACTCTGGCCTAATAGCTAAGGTCTTAGACTAGTACTCTGGCCAAATAGCTAAGGTCTTAGACTCGTACTCTGGCCTAATAGATAAGGTCTTAGACTCGTACTCTGGCCTACTGGTTAAGGTCGTAACTCTTACTCTGGCCTAATGGCTAAGGTCTTAGACTCGTACTCTGGCCTAATAGCTAAGGTCTCAGACTCGTACTCTGGCCTAATGGTTAAGGACTTAACTCTTACTCTGGAATAATAGCTAAGGTCTTAGACTCGTACTATCGCCTACAGGTTAAGCTCTTAACTCTTACTCTGGCCTAATAGTTAAGGTTTTAACTATTACTCTGGCCTAATAGCTACGGTCTTAGACTCGTACTCTGGCCTAATGGTTAAGGTCTTAACTCCTACTCTGGCCTAATAGCTAAGGTCTTAACTCTTACTCTGGCCTAATAGCTAAGGTCTTAGACTCGTACTATGGCCTACAGTTTAAGGTCTTAACTCTTACTCTGGCCTAATAGCTAAGGTCTTAGACTCGTACTCTGGCCTACTGGTTAAGGTCTTAACTCTTACTCTGGCCTACAGGTTAAGGTCTTAACTCTTTCTCTGGCCTACTGGTTAAGGTCTTAACTCTTACTCTGGCCTAATAGCTAAGGTCTTAGACTCGTACTCCGGCCTACTGGTTAAGGTCTTAACTCTTACTCTGGCCTAATAGCTAAGGTCTTAACTCTTACTCTGGCCTAAAAGCTAAGGTCTTAGACTCGTACTCTGGCCTAATGGATAAGGTCTTAACTCTTACTCTGGAATATTAGCTAAGGTCTTAGACTCGCACTATCGCCTACAGGTTAAGCTCTTAACTCTTACTCTGGCCTAATAGCTAAGGTCTTAACTATTACTCTGGCCTAATAGCTACGGTCTTAGACTCATACTCTGGCCTAATGGTTAAGGTCTTAACTCTTACTCTGGCCTAATAGCTAAGGTCTTAGACTCGTACTATGGCCTACAGGTTATTGTCTTAACTCTTACTCTGGCCTAATAGCTAAGGTCTTAGACTCGTACTCTGGCCTACTGGTTAAGGTCTTAACTCTTACTCTGGCCTAATAGCTAAGGTCTTAGACTTGTACTATGGCCTACAGTTTAAGGTCTTAACTCTTACTCTGGCCTAATAGCTAAGGTCTTAGACTCGTACTCCGGCCTACTGGTTAAGGTCTTAACTCTTTCTCTGGCCTAATAGCTAAGGTCTTAACTCTTACTCTGGAATATTAGCTAAGGTCTTAGACTCGTACTATCGCCTACAGGTTAAGCTCTTAACTCTTACTCTGGCCTAATAGCTAAGGTCTTAACTATTACTCTGGCCTAATAGCTAAGGTCTTAGACTCGTACTCTGGCCTAATGGTTAAGGTCTTAACTCTTACTCTGGCCTAATAGCTAAGGTCTTAACTCTTACTCTGGCCTAATAGCTAAGGTCTTAGACTCGTACTATGGCCTACAGTTTAAGGTCTTAACTCTTACTCTGGCCTAATAGCTAAGGTCTTAGACTCGTACTCTGGCCTACTGGTTAAGGTCTAAACTCTTACTCTGGCCTAATAGCTAAGGTCTTAGACTTGTACTCCGGCCTACTGGTTAAGGTCTTAACTCTTACTCTGGCCTAATAGCTAAGGTCTTAACTCTTACTCTGGAATATTAGCTAAGGTCTTAGACTCGTACTATCGCCTACAGGTTAAGCTCTTAACTCTTACTCTGGCCTAATAGCTAAGGTCTTAACTATTACTCTGGCCTAATAGCTAAGGTCTTAGACTCGTACTCTGGCCTAATGGTTAAGGTCTTAACTCTTACTCTGGCCTAATAGCTAAGGTCTTAACTCTTACTCTGGCCTAATAGCTAAGGTCTTAGACTCGTACTCTGGCCTACTGGTTAAGGTCTTAACTCTTACTCTGGCCTAATAGCTAAGGTCTAAGACTCGTACTCTGGCCTACTGGTTAAGGTCTTAACTCTTACTCTGGCCTAATAGCTAAGGTCTTAACTCTTACTCTGGCCTAATAGCTAAGGTCTTAGACTCGTACTATGGCCTAATGGTTAAGGTCTTAACTCTTACTCTGGCCTAATAGCTAAGGTCTTAGACTCGTACTATGGCCTAATGGTTAAGGTCTTAACTCTTACTCTGGCCTAATAGCTAAGGTCTTAACTTTTACTCTGGCCTAATAGCTAAGGTCTTAGACTCGTACTCTGGCCTAATGGTTAAGGTCTTAACTCTTACTCTGGCCTAATAGCTAAGGTCTTAGACTCATACTATGGCCAACATGTTAAGGTCTTAACTCTTAGTCTGGCCTAATGGTTAAGGTCTTAACTCTTACACTGGCCTAATAGCTAAGGTCTTAGATTAGTACTCTGGCCAAATAGCTAAGGTCTTAGACTCTTACTCTGGCCTAATAGCTAAGGTCTTAGACTTGTACTCTGGCCTGCTGGTTAAGGTCTTAACTCTTACTCTGGCCTAATAGCTAAGGTCTTAACTCTTACTCTGGAATATTAGCTAAGGTCTTAGACTCGTACTATCGCCTACAGGTTAAGCTCTTAACTCTTACTCTGGCCTAATATCTAAGGTCTTAACTATTACTCTGGCCTAATAGCTAAGGTCTTAGACTCGTACTCTGGCCTAATGGTTAAGGTCTTAACTCTTACTCTGGCCTAATAGCTAAGGTCTTAACTCTTACTCTGGCCTAATAGCTAAGGTCTTAGACTCGTACTCTGGCCTACTGGTTAAGGTCTTAACTCTTACTCTGGCCTAATAGCTAAGGTCTAAGACTCGTACTCTGGCCTACTGGTTAAGGTCTTAACTCTTACTCTGGCCTAATAGCTAAGGTCTTAGACTCGTACTCTGGCCTAATGGTTAAGGTCTTAACTCTTACTCTGGCCTAATAGCTAAGGTCTTAGACACGTACTCCGGACTACTGGTTAAGGTCTTAACTCTTACTCTGGCCTAATAGCTAAGGTCTTAACTCTTACTCTGGCCTAATAGCTAAGGTCTTAGACTCGTACTCTGGCCTAATGGATAAGGTCTTAACTCTTACTCTGGCTTAATAGCTAAGGTCTTAGACTCGTACTATGGCCTAATGGTTAAGGTCTTAACTCTTACTCTGGCCTAATAGCTAAGGTCTTAACTTTTACTCTGGCCTAATAGCTAAGGTCTTAGACTCGTACTCTGGCCTAATGGTTAAGGTCTTAACTCTTACTCTGGCCTAATAGCTAAGGTCTTAGACTCATACTATGGCCAACATGTTAAGGTCTTAACTCTTAGTCTGGCCTAATGGTTAAGGTCTTAACTCTTACACTGGCCTAATAGCTAAGGTCTTAGATTAGTACTCTGGCCAAATAGCTAAGGTCTTAGACTCGTACTCTGGCCTAATAGCTAAGGTCTTAGACTCGTACTCTGGCCTTCTGGTTAAGGTCGTAACTCTTACTCTGGCCTAATGGCTAAGGTCTTAGACTCGTACTCTGGCCTAATAGCTAAGGTCTTAGACTCGTACTCTGGCCTAATGGTTAAGGACTTAACTCTTACTCTGGAATAATAGCTAAGGTCTTAGACTCGTACTCTAACCTACTGGTTAAGGTCTTAACTCTTACTCTGGCCTAATAGCTAAGGTCTTAGACTCGTACTCTGGCCTAATGGTTAAGGTCTTAACTCTTACTCTGGCCTAATAGCTAAGGTCTTAGACTCGTACTCTGGCCTAATGGTTAAGGTCTTAACTCTTACTCTGGCCTAATAGCTAAGGTCTTAGACTCGTACTCTGGCCTAATGGTTAAGGTCTTAACTCTTACTCTGGCCTAATAGCTAAGGTCTAAGACTCATACTATGGCCTACATGTTAAGGTCTTAACTCTTAGTCTGGCCTAATGGTTAAGGTCTTAACTCTTACTCTGGCCTAATAGCTAAGGTCTTAGACTAGTACTCTGGCCAAATAGCTAAGGTCTTAGACTCGTACTCTGGCCTAATAGATAAGGTCTTATACTCGTAGTCTGGCCTACTGGTTAAGGTCGTAACTCTTACTCTGGCCTAATGGCTAAGGTCTTAGACTCGTACTCTGGCCTAATAGCTAAGGTCTTAGACTCGTACTCTGGCCTAATGGTTAAGGACTTAACTCTTACTCTGGAATAATAGCTAAGGTCTTAGACTCGTACTATCGCCTACAGGTTAAGCTCTTAACTCTTACTCTGGCCTAATAGTTAAGGTTTTAACTATTACTCTGGCCTAATAGCTACGGTCTTAGACTCGTACTCTGGCCTAATGGTTAAGGTCTTAACTCCTACTCTGGCCTAATAGCTAAGGTCTTAACTCTTACTCTGGCCTAATAGCTAAGGTCTTAGACTCGTACTATGGCCTACAGTTTAAGGTCTTAACTCTTACTCTGGCCTAATAGCTAAGGTCTTAGACTCGTACTCTGGCCTACTGGTTAAGGTCTTAACTCTTACTCTGGCCTACAGGTTAAGGTCTTAACTCTTTCTCTGGCCTACTGGTTAAGGTCTTAACTCTTACTCTGGCCTAATAGCTAAGGTCTTAGACTCGTACTCCGGCCTACTGGTTAAGGTCTTAACTCTTACTCTGGCCTAATAGCTAAGGTCTTAACTCTTACTCTGGCCTAAAAGCTAAGGTCTTAGACTCGTACTCTGGCCTAATGGATAAGGTCTTAACTCTTACTCTGGCCTAATAGCTAAGGTCTTAACTATTACTCTGGCCTAATAGCTACAGTCTTAGACTCGTACTCTGGCCTAATGGTTAAGGTCTTAACTCTTACTCTGGCCTAATAGCTAAGGTCTTAGACTCGTACTATGGCCTACAGGTTATTGTCTTAACTCTTACTCTGGCCTAATAGCTAAGGTCTTAGACTCGTACTCTGGCCTACTGGTTAAGGTCTTAACTCTTACTCTGGCCTAATAGCTAAGGACTTAACTCTTACTCTGGCCTAATAGCTAAGGTCTTAGACTCGTACTATGGCCTACAGTTTAAGGTCTTAACTCTTACTCTGGCCTAATAGCTAAGGTCTTAGACTCGTACTCCGGCCTACTGGTTAAGGTCTTAACTCTTTCTCTGGCCTAATAGCTAAGGTCTTAACTCTTACTCTGGAATATTAGCTAAGGTCTTAGACTCGTACTATCGCCTACAGGTTAAGCTCTTAACTCTTACTCTGGCCTAATAGCTAAGGTCTTAACTATTACTCTGGCCTAATAGCTAAGGTCTTAGACTCGTACTCTGGCCTAATGGTTAAGGTCTTAACTCTTACTCTGGCCTAATAGCTAAGGTCTTAACTCTTACTCTGGCCTAATAGCTAAGGTCTTAGACTCGTACTATGGCCTACAGGTTATTGTCTTAACTCTTACTCTGGCCTAATAGCTAAGGTCTTAGACTCATACTCTGGCCTACTGGTTAAGGTCTTAACTCTTACTTTGGCCTAATAGCTAAGGTCTTAGATTCGTACTATGGCCTAATGGTTAAGGTCTTAACTCTTACTCTGGCCTAATAGATAAGGTCTTAACTCTTACTCTGGCCTAATAGCTAAGGTCTTAGACTCGTACTCTGGCCTAATGGTTACGGTCTTAACTCTTACTCTGGCCTAATAGCTAAGATCTTAGACTCGTGCTCTGGCCTAATGGTTAAGGTCTTAACTCTTACTCTGGCCTACTGGTTAAGGTCTTAACTCTTACTCTGGCCGAATAGCTAATGTCTTAGACTCGTACTCTGTCCTAATGGTTAAGGTCTTAACTCTTACTCTGGCCTAATAGCTAAGGTCTTAACTCTTACTCTGGCCTAATAGCTAAGGTCTTAGACTCGTACTATGGCCTACAGGTTAAGGTCTGAACTCTTACTCTGGCCTAATAGCTAAGGTCTATGACTCGTAATCTGGCCTACTGGTTAAGGTCCTAACGCTTACTCTGGCCTAATAGCTAAGGTCTTAACTCTTACTCTGGCCTAATAGCTAAGGACTTAGACTTGTACTATGGCCTAATGGTTAAGGTCTTAACTCTTACTCTGGCCTAATAGCTAAGGTCTTAACTCTTACTCTGGCATAATAGCTAAGGTCTTAGACTCGTACTCTGGCCTAATAGCTGAGGTCTTAACTCTTACTCTGGCCTACTGGTTAAGGTCTTAACTCTTACTCTGGCCTAATAGCTAAGGTCGTAGACTCGTAATCTGGCCTAATAGCTAAGGTCTTAGACTCGTACTCTGGCCTAATAGCTAAGGTCTTAGACTTGTACTCTGGCCTACTGGTTAATGTCTTAACTCTTATTCTTGCCTAATAGCTAAGGTCTTAGACTCGTACTCTGGCCTAATAGCTAAGGTCTTAGACTCGTACTCTGGCCTACTAGTTAAGGTCTTAACTCTTACTCTGGCCTAATAGCATAGGTCTTAGACTCGTACTCTGGCCTAATGGTTAAGGTCTTAACTCTTACTCTGGCCTAATAGCTAAGGTATTAGACTCGTACTCTGGCCTAATGGTTAAGGTCTTAACTCTTACTCTGGCCTAATAGCTAAGGTCTTAGACTCGTACTCTGGCCTACTGGTTAAGGTCTTAACTCTTACTCTGGCCTAATAGCTAAGGTCTTAGACTCGTACTCTGGCCTACTGGTTAAGGTCTTAACTCTTACTCTGGCCTAATAGCTAAGGTCTTAGACTCGTACTCTGGCCTAATTGTTAAGGTCTTAACTCTTACTCTGGCCTAATAGCTAAGGTCTTAGACTCGTACTCTGGCCTAATGGTTAAGGTCTTATTTCTTACTCTAGCCTAATAGCTAAGGTCTTAGACTCGTACTCTGGCCTACTGGTTAAGGTCTTAACTCTTACTCTGGCCTAATAGCTAAGGTCTTAGACTCGTACTCTGGCCTACTGGTTAAGGTCTTAACTCTTACTCTGGCCTAATAGCTAAGGTCTTAGACTCGTACTCTGGCCTAATGGTTAAGGTCTTAACTTTTACTCTGGCCTAATAGCCAAGGTCTTAGACTTGTACTCTGGCCTAATGGTTAAGGTCTTAACTCTTACTCTGGCCTAATAGCTAAGGTCTTAGACTCGTACTCCGGACTACTGGTTAAGGTCTTAACTCTTACTCTGGCCTAATAGCTAAGGTCTTAACTCTTACTCTGGCCTAATAGCTAAGGTCTTAGACTCGTACTCTGGACTAATGGATAAGGTCTTAACTCTTACTCTGGCTTAATAGCTAAGGTCTTAGACTCGTACTCTGGCCTAATGGTTAAGGTCTTAACTCTTACTCTGGAATATTAGCTAAGGTCTTAGACTCGTACTATCGCCTACAGGTTAAGCTCTTAACTCTTACTCTGGCCTAATAGCTAAGGTCTTAACTATTACTCTGGCCTAATAGCTAAGGTCTTAGACTCGTACTCTGGCCTAATGGTTAAGGTCTTAACTCTTACTCTGGCCTAATAGCTAAGGTCTTAGACTCGTACTCTGGCCTACTGGTTAAGGTCTTAACTCTTACTCTGGCCTAATAGCTAAGGTCTTAGACTCGTACTCTGGCCTAATGGTTAAGGTCTTAACTTTTACTCTGGCCTAATAGCCAAGGTCTTAGACTTGTACTCTGGCCTAATGGTTAAGGTCTTAACTCTTACTCTGGCCTAATAGCTAAGGTCTTAGACTCATACTCTGGCCTACTGGTTAAGGTCTTAACTCTTACTTTGGCCTAATAGCTAAGGTCTTAGATTCGTACTATGGCCTAATGGTTAAGGTCTTAACTCTTACTCTGGCCTAATAGATAAGGTCTTAACTCTTACTCTGGCCTAATAGCTAAGGTCTTAGACTCGTACTCTGGCCTAATGGTTACGGTCTTAACTCTTACTCTGGCCTAATAGCTAAGATCTTAGACTCGTGCTCTGGCCTAATGGTTAAGGTCTTAACTCTTACTCTGGCCTACTGGTTAAGGTCTTAACTCTTACTCTGGCCGAATAGCTAATGTCTTAGACTCGTACTCTGTCCTAATGGTTAAGGTCTTAACTCTTACTCTGGCCTAATAGCTAAGGTCTTAACTCTTACTCTGGCCTAATAGCTAAGGTCTTAGACTCGTACTATGGCCTACAGGTTAAGGTCTGAACTCTTACTCTGGCCTAATAGCTAAGGTCTATGACTCGTAATCTGGCCTACTGGTTAAGGTCCTAACGCTTACTCTGGCCTAATAGCTAAGGTCTTAACTCTTACTCTGGCCTAATAGCTAAGGACTTAGACTTGTACTATGGCCTAATGGTTAAGGTCTTAACTCTTACTCTGGCCTAATAGCTAAGGTCTTAACTCTTACTCTGGCATAATAGCTAAGGTCTTAGACTCGTACTCTGGCCTAATAGCTGAGGTCTTAACTCTTACTCTGGCCTACTGGTTAAGGTCTTAACTCTTACTCTGGCCTAATAGCTAAGGTCTTAGACTCGTAATCTGGCCTAATAGCTAAGGTCTTAGACTCGTACTCTGGCCTAATAGCTAAGGTCTTAGACTTGTACTCTGGCCTACTGGTTAATGTCTTAACTCTTATTCTTGCCTAATAGCTAAGGTCTTAGACTCGTACTCTGGCCTAATAGCTAAGGTCTTAGACTCGTACTCTGGCCTACTAGTTAAGGTCTTAACTCTTACTCTGGCCTAATAGCATAGGTCTTAGACTCGTACTCTGGCCTAATGGTTAAGGTCTTAACTCTTACTCTGGCCTAATAGCTAAGGTATTAGACTCGTACTCTGGCCTAATGGTTAAGGTCTTAACTCTTACTCTGGCCTAATAGCTAAGGTCTTAGACTCGTACTCTGGCCTACTGATTAAGGTCTTAACTCTTACTCTGGCCTAATAGCTAAGGTCTTAGACTCGTACTCTGGCCTACTGGTTAAGGTCTTAACTCTTACTCTGGCCTAATAGCTAAGGTCTTAGACTCGTACTCTGGCCTAATTGTTAAGGTCTTAACTCTTACTCTGGCCTAATAGCTAAGGTCTTAGACTCGTACTCTGGCCTAATGGTTAAGGTCTTATTTCTTACTCTGGCCTAATAGCTAAGGTCTTAGACTCGTACTCTGGCCTAATGGTTAAGGTCTTAACTTTTACTCTGGCCTAATAGCCAAGGTCTTAGACTTGTACTCTGGCCTAATGGTTAAGGTCTTAACTCTTACTCTGGCCTAATAGCTAAGGTCTTAGACTCGTACTCCGGACTACTGGTTAAGGTCTTAACTCTTACTCTGGCCTAATAGCTAAGGTCTTAACTCTTACTCTGGCCTAATAGCTAAGGTCTTAGACTCGTACTCTGGACTAATGGATAAGGTCTTAACTCTTACTCTGGCTTAATAGCTAAGGTCTTAGACTCGTACTCTGGCCTAATGGTTAAGGTCTTAACTCTTACTCTGGAATATTAGCTAAGGTCTTAGACTCGTACTATCGCCTACAGGTTAAGCTCTTAACTCTTACTCTGGCCTAATAGCTAAGGTCTTAACTATTACTCTGGCCTAATAGCTAAGGTCTTAGACTCGTACTCTGGCCTAATGGTTAAGGTCTTAACTCTTACTCTGGCCTAATAGCTAAGGTCTTAACTCTTACTCTGGACTAATAGCTAAGGTCTTAGACTCGTACTATGGCCTACAGGTTCTTGTCTTAACTCTTACTCTGGCCTAATAGCTAAGGTCTTAGACTCGTACTCTGGCCTACTGGTTAAGGTCTTAACTCTTACTCTGGCCTAATAGCTAAGGTCTTAACTCTTACTCTGGCCTAATAGCTAAAGTCTTAGACTCGTACTATGGCCTACAGTTTAAGGTCTTAACTCTTACTCTGGCCTAATAGCTAAGGTCTTAGACTCGTACTCTGGCCTACTGGTTAAGGTCTAAACTCTTACTCTGGCCTAATAGCTAAGGTCTTAGACTTGTACTCCGGCCTACTGGTTAAGGTCTTAACTCTTACTCTGGCCTAATAGCTAAGGTCTTAACTCTTACTCTGGAATATTAGCTAAGGTCTTAGACTCGTACTATCGCCTACAGGTTAAGCTCTTAACTCTTACTCTGGCCTAATAGCTAAGGTCTTAACTATTACTCTGGCCTAATAGCTAAGGTCTTAGACTCGTACTCTGGCCTAATGGTTAAGGTCTTAACTCTTACTCTGGCCTAATAGCTAAGGTCTTAACTCTTACTCTGGCCTAATAGCTAAGGTCTTAGACTCGTACTATGGCCTACAGGTTATTGTCTTAACTCTTACTCTGGCCTAATAGCTAAGGTCTTAACTCTTACTCTGGCCTACTGGTTAAGGTCTTAACTCTTACTCTGGCCTAATAGCTAAGGTCTTAGACTCGTAATCTGGCCTAATAGCTAAGGTCTTAGACTCGTACTCTGGCCTAATAGCTAAGGTCTTAGACTTGTACTCTGGCCTACTGGTTAAGGTCTTAACTCTTATTCTGGCCTAATAGCTAAGGTCTTAGACTCGTACTCTGGCCTAATAGCTAAGGTTTTAGACTCGTACTCTGGCCTACTGGTTAAGGTCTTAACGCTTACTCTGGCCTAATAGCTAAGGTCTTAGACTCGTACTCTGGCCTAATGGTTAAGGTCTTAACTCTTACTCTGGCCTAATAGCTAAGGTATTAGACTCGTACTCTGGCCTAATGGTTAAGGTCTTAACTCTTACTCTGGCCTAATAGCTAAGGTCTTAGACTCGTACTCTGGCCTACTGGTTAAGGTCTTAACTCTTACTCTGGCCTAATAGCTAAGGTCTTAGACTCGTACTCTGGCCTAATGGTTAAGGTCTTAACTTTTACTCTGGCCGAATAGCTAAGGTCTTAGACTCGTACTCTGGCCTAATGGTTAAGGTCTTAACTCTTACTCTGGCCTAATAGCTAAGGTCTTAGACTCGTACTCTGGCCTACTGGTTAAGGTGTTAACTCTTGTTCTGGCCTAATAGCTAAGGTCTTAGCTCTTACTCTGGCCTAATAGCTAAAGTCTTAGACTCGTACTATGGCCTAATGGTTAAGGTCTTAACTCTTACTCTGGCCTAATAGCTAAGGTCTTAACTTTTACTCTGGCCTAATAGCTAATGTCTTAGACTCGTACTCTGGCCTAATGGTTAAGGTCTTAACTCTTACTCTGGCCTAATAGCTAAGGTCTTAGACTCATACTTTGGCCTACATGTTAAGGTCTTAACTCTTAGTCTGGCCTAATGGTTAAGGTCTTAACTCTAACTCTGGCCTAATAGCTAAGGTCTTAGACTAGTACTATGGCCAAATAGATAAGGTCTTAGACTCGTACTCTGGCCTAATAGCTAAGGTCTTAGACTCGTACTCTGGCCTACTGGTTAAGGTCGTAACTCTTACTCTGGCCTAATGGCTAAGGTCTTAGACTTGTACTCTGGCCTAATAGCTAAGGTCTTAGACTCGTACTATGGCCTAATGGTTAAGGTCTTAACTCTTACTCTGGAATAATAGCTAAGGTCTTAGACTCGCACTATCGCCTACAGGTTAAGCTCTTAACTCTTACTCTGGCCTAATAGTTAAGGTTTTAACTATTACTCTGGCCTAATAGCTACGGTCTTAGACTCGTACTCTGGCCTAATGGTTAAGGTCCTAACTCCTATTCTGGCCTAATAGCTAAGGTCTTAACTCTTACTCTGGCCTAATAGCTAAGGTCTTAGACTCGTACTATGGCCTACAGTTTAATGTCTTAACACTTACTCTGGCCTAATAGCTAAGGTCTTAGACTCATACTCTGGCCTACTGGTTAAGGTCTTAACTCTTACTCTGGCCTACAGGTTAAGGTCTTAACTCTTTCTCTGGCCTACTGGTTAAGGTCTTAACTCTTACTCTGGCCTAATAGCTAAGGTCTTAGACTCGTACTCCGGCCTACTGGTTAGGGTCATAACTCTTACTCTGGCCTAATAGCTAAGGTCTTAACTCTTACTCTGGCCTAATAGCTAAGGTCTTAGACTCGTACTCTGGCCTAATGGATAAGGTCTTAACTCTTGCTCTGGCCTAATAGCTAAGATCTTAGACTCGTAATCTGGCCTACTGGTTAAGGTCTTAATTCGTACTCTGGCCTAATAGCTAAGGTCTTAACTCTTACTCTGGCCTAATAGCTAAGGTCTTAGACTCGTACTATCGCCTACAGGTTAAGCTCTTAACTCTTACTCTGGCCTAATAGCTAAGGTCTTAACTATTGCTCTGGCCTAATAGCTAAGGTCTTAGACTCGTACTCCGGCCTAATGGTTAAGGTCTTAACTCTTACTCTGGCCTAATAGCTAAGGTCTTAACTCTTACTCTGGCCTAATAGCTAAGGTCTTAGACTCGTACTATGGCCTACAGGATATTGTCTTAACTCTTACTCTGGCCTAATAGCTAAGGTCTTAGACTCGTAATCTGGCCTACTGGTTAAGGTCTTAATTTGTACTCTGGCCTAATAGCTAAGGTCTTAGACTAGTACTCTGGCCAAATAGCTAAGGTCTTAAACTCGTACTCTGGCCTAATAGATAAGGTCTTAGACTCGTAGTCTGGCCTACTGGTTAAGGTCGTAACTCTTACTCTGGCCTAATGGCTAAGGTCTTAGACTCGTACTCTGGCCTAATAGCTAAGGTCTTAGACTCGTACTCTGGCCTAATGGTTAAGGACTTAACTCTTACTCTGGAATAATAGCTAAGGTCTTAGACTCGTACTATCGCCTACAGGTTAAGCTCTTAACTCTTACTCTGGCCTAATAGTTAAGGTTTTAACTATTACTCTGGCCTAATAGCTATGGTCTTAGACTCATACTCTGGCCTAATGGTTAAGGTCTTAACTCCTACTCTGGCCTAATAGATAAGGTCTTAACTCTTACTCTAGCCTAATAGTTAAGGTCTTAGACTCGTACTATGGCCTACAGTTTAAGGTCTTAACTCTTACTCTGGCCTAATAGCTAAGGTCTTAGACTCGTACTCTGGCCTACTGGTTAAGGTCTTAACTCTTACTCTGGCCTACAGGTTAAGGTCTTAACTCTTTCTCTGGCCTACTGGTTAAGGTCTTAACTCTTACTCTGGCCTAATAGCTAAGGTCTTAGACTCGTACTCCGGCCTACTGGTTAAGGTCTTAACTCTTACTCTGGCCTAATAGCTAAGGTCTTAACTCTTACTCTGGCCTAAAAGCTAAGGTCTTAGACTCGTACTCTGGCCTAATGGATAAGGTCTTAACTCTTACTCTGGCCTAATAGCTAAGGTCTTAACTATTACTCTGGCCTAATAGCTACGGTCTTAGACTCATACTCTGGCCTAATGGTTAAGGTCTTAACTCTTACTCTGGCCTAATAGCTAAGGTCTTAGACTCGTACTATGGCCTACAGGTTATTGTCTTAACTCTTACTCTGGCCTAATAGCTAAGGTCTTAGACTCGTACTCTGGCCTACTGTTCAAGGTCTTAACTCTTACTCTGGCCTAATAGCTAGGGTCTTAGACTCGTACTCTGGCCTAATAGCTAAGGTCTTAGACTCGTACTCTGGCCTACTGGTTAAGGTCTTAACTCTTACTCTGGCCTAATAGCTAAGGTCTTAGACTTGTACTCTGGCCTACTGGTTAAGGTCTTAACTCTTACTCTGGCCTAATGTAAATGTAAATGTAAATGTTGTAGACTTGTAAAGCGCACAGCTGCCCCAGCAACGGGGCGTCCCGGCGCTGTAGACCGCTGGGGAACCCGTCCTGGCTATCCCTGTGAGATGGTCCCTTTCTGGGTATCTCCAAGGTGAAACCAGGCATCCCCGGCGTCTGTGGGGGGCCGTTGTAGAGATGAGGCAAGCTTAATGCCCAGAGTTGCTGAGTGTGTTCCTGGTTAGAGTAGGTACCGAGGCGAGAATTATCGAGTCCGTTTTGACCCTGGTCCACGACCCTGCCGCGTCGGGAATTGAACCCTGGTCCCTGGCCGATTCTCTGCTTACGGGTCTGCCGCCTCTAACCAGTGAGCCACACCTCTCCACCTAATAACTAAGGTCTTAGACTCGTACTCTGGCCTAATGGTTAAGGTCTTAACTCTTACTCTGGCCTTATAGCTAAGGTCTTAGACTCGTACTCTGGCCTACTGGTTAAGGTCTTAACTCTTACTCTGGCCTAATAGCTAAGGTCTTAGACTCGTACTCTGGCCTACTGGTTAAGGTCTTAACTCTTACTCTGGCCTAATAGCTAAGGTCTTAGACTCGTACTCTGGCCTAATGGTTAAGGTCTAAACTCTTACTCTGGCCTAATAGCTAAGGTCTTAGACTCGTACTCCGGACTACTGGTTAAGGTCTTAACTCTTACTCTGGCCTAATAGCTAAGGTCTTAACTCTTACTCTGGCCTAATAGCTAAGGTCTTAGACTCATACTATGGCCAACATGTTAAGGTCTTAACTCTTAGTCTGGCCTAATGGTTAAGGTCTTAACTCTTACACTGGCCTAATAGCTAAGGTCGTAGACTAGTACTCTGGCCAAATGGTTAAGGTCTTAACTCTTACTCTGGCCTAATAGCTAAGGTCTTAGACTCGTACTCTGGCCTAATGGTTAAGGTCTTAACTCTTACTCTGGCCTAATGGCTAAGGTCTTAGACTCGTACTCTGGCCTAATAGCTAAGGTCTTAGACTCGTACTCTGGCCTACAGGTTAAGGTCTTAACTCTTACACTGGCCTAATAGCTAAGGTCTTAGACTCGTACTCTGGCCTAATGGTTAAGGTCTTAACTCTTACTCTGGCCTAATAGCTAAGGTCTTAGACTTGTACTCTGGCCTAATGGTTAAGGTCTTAACTCTTACTCTGGCCTAATGGCTAAGGTCTTAGACTCGTACTCTGGCCTAATAGCTAAGGTCTTAGACTCGTACTCTGGCCTAATGGTTAAGGACTTAACTCTTACTCTGGAATAATAGCTAAGGTCTTAGACTCGTACTATCGCCTACAGGTTAAGCTCTTAACTCTTACTCTGGCATAATAGTTAAGGTTTTAACTATTACTCTGGCCTAACAGCTACGGTCTTAGACTCGTACTCTGGCCTAATGGTTAAGGTCTTAACTCCTACTCTGGCCTAATAGCTAAGGTCTTAACTCTTACTCTGGCCTAATAGCTAAGGTCTTAGACTCGTACTCTGGCCTACTGGTTAAGGTCTTAACTCTTACTCTGGCCTAATAGCTAAGGTCTTAACTCTTACTCTGGCCTAATAGCTAAGGTCTTAGACTCGTACTATGGCCTACAGTTTAAGGTCTTAACTGTTACTCTGGCCTAATAGCTAAGGTCTTAGACTCGTACTCTGGCCTACTGGTTAAGGTCTTAACTCTTACTCTGGCCTAATAGCTAAGGTCTCAGATTCGTACTATGGCCTAATGGATAAGGTCTTAACTCTTACTCTGGCCTAATAGATAAGGTCTTAACTCTTACTCTGGCCTAATAGCTAAGGTCTTAGACTCGTACTCTGGCCTAATGGTTACGGTCTTAACTCTTACTCTGGCCTAATAGCTAAGGTCTTAGACTCGTGCTCTGGCCTAATGGTTAAGGTCTTAACTCTTACTCTGGCCTACTGGTTAAGGTCTTAACTCTTACTCTGGCCTAATAGCTAAGGTCTTAGACTCGTACTCTGGCCTACTGGTTAAGGTCTTAACTCTTACTCTGGCCTAATAGCTAAGGTCTTAACTCTTACTCTGGCCTAATAGCTAAGGTCTTAGACTCGTACTATGGCCTACAGTTTAAGGTCTTAACTGTTACTCTGGCCTAATAGCTAAGGTCTTAGACTCGTACTCTGGCCTACTGGTTAAGGTCTTAACTCTTACTCTGGCCTAATAGCTAAGGTCTTAGATTCGTACTATGGTCTAATGGATAAGGTCTTAACTCTTACTCTGGCCTAATAGATAAGGTCTTAACTCTTACTCTGGCCTAATAGCTAAGGTCTTAGACTCGTACTCTGGCCTAATGGTTACGGTCTTAACTCTTACTCTGGCCTAATAGCTAAGGTCTTAGACTCGTGCTCTGGCCTAATGGTTAAGGTCTTAACTCTTACTCTGGCCTACTGGTTAAGGTCTTAACTCTTACTCTGGCCTAATAGCTAAGGTCTTAGACTCGTACTCTGGCCTAATGGTTAAGGTCTTAACTCTTACTCTGGCCTAATAGCTAAGGTCTTAACTCTTACTCTGGCCTAATAGCTAAGGTCTTAGACTCGTACTATGGCCTACAGGTTATTGTCTTAACTCTTACTCTGGCCTAATAGCTAAGGTCTTAGACTCGTACTCTGGCCTACTGGTTAAGGTCTTAACTCTTACTCTGGCCTAATAGCTAAGGTCTAAGACTCGTACTCTGGCCTACTGGTTAAGGTCTTAACTCTTACTCTGGCCTAATAGCTAAGGTCTTAGACTCGTACTCTGGCCTAATGGTTAAGGTCTTAACTCTTACTCTGGCCTAATAGCTAAGGTCTTAGACTCGTACTCCGGACTACTGGTTAAGGTCTTAACTCTTACTCTGGCCTAATAGCTAAGGTCTTAACTCTTACTCTGGCCTAATAGCTAAGGTCTTAGACTCGTACTATGGCCTAATGGTTAAGGTCTTAACTCTTACTCTGGCCTAATAGCTAAGGTCTTAGACTCGTACTATGGCCTAATGGTTAAGGTCTTAACTCTTACTCTGGCCTAATAGCTAAGGTCTTAACTTTTACTCTGGCCTAATAGCTAAGGTCTTAGACTCGTACTCTGGCCTAATGGTTAAGGTCTTAACTCTTACTCTGGCCTAATAGCTAAGGTCTTAGACTCATACTATGGCCAACATGTTAAGGTCTTAACTCTTAGTCTGGCCTAATGGTTAAGGTCTTAACTCTTACACTGGCCTAATAGCTAAGGTCTTAGACTAGTACTCTGGCCAAATAGCTAAGGTCTTAGACTCGTACTCTGGCCTAATAGCTAAGGTCTTAGACTCGTACTCTGGCCTTCTGGTTAAGGTCGTAACTCTTACTCTGGCCTAATGGCTAAGGTCTTAGACTCGTACTCTGGCCTAATAGCTAAGGTCTTAGACTCGTACTCTGGCCTAATGGTTAAGGACTTAACTCTTACTCTGGAATAATAGCTAAGGTCTTAGACTCGTACTCTGGCCTACTGGTTAAGGTCTTAACTCTTACACTGGCCTAATAGCTAAGGTCTTAGACTCGTACTCTGGCCTAATGGTTAAGGTCTTAACTCTTACTCTGGCCTAATAGCTAAGGTCTTAGACTCGTACTCTGGCCTAATGGTTAAGGTCTTAACTCTTACTCTGGCCTAATGGCTAAGGTCTTAGACTCGTACTCTGGCCTAATAGCTAAGGTCTTAGACTCGTACTCTGGCCTAATGGTTAAGGACTTAACTCTTACTCTGGAATAATAGCTAAGGTCTAAGACTCGTACTATCGCCTACAGGTTAAGCTCTTAACTCTTACTCTGGCATAATAGTTAAGGTTTTAACTATTACTCTGGCCTAACAGCTACGGTCTTAGACTCGTACTCTGGCCTAATGGTTAAGGTCTTAACTCCTACTCTGGCCTAATAGCTAAGGTCTTAACTCTTACTCTGGCCTAATAGCTAAGGTCTTAGACTCGTACTATGGCCTACAGTTTAAGGTCTTAACTCTTACTCTGGCCTAATAGCTAAGGTCTTAGACTCGTACTCTGGCCTACTGGTTAAGGTCTTAACTCTTACTCTGGCCTACAGGTTAAGGTCTTAACTCTTTCTCTGGCCTACTGGTTAAGGTCTTAACTCTTACTCTGGCCTAATAGCTAAGGTCTTAGACTCGTACTCCGGCCTACTGGTTAAGGTCTTAACTCTTACTCTGGCCTAATAGCTAAGGTCTTAACTCTTTCTCTGGCCTAATAGCTAAGGTCTTAGACTCGTACTATGGCCTAATGGCTAAGGTCTTAACTCTTACTCTGGCCTAATAGCTAAGGTCTTAGACTCGTACTCTGGCCTAATAGCTAAGGTCTTAACTCTTACTCTGGCCTACTGGTTAAGGTCTTAACTCTTACTCTGGCCTAATAGCTAAAGTCTTAGACTCGTACTCTGGCCTAATAGCTAAGGTCTTAGACTCGTACTCTGGCCTAATGGTTAAGGACTTAACTCTTACTCTGGAATAATAGCTAAGGTCTTAGACTCGTACTCTGGCCTAATGGATAAGGTCTTAACTCTTACTCTGGAATATTAGCTAAGGTCTTAACTCTTACTCTGGCCTAATAGCTAACGTCTTAGACTCGTACTATGGGCTACAGTTTAAGGTCTGGCCTAATAGCTACGGTCTTAGACTCATACTCTGGCCTAATGGTTAAGGTCTTAACTCTTACTCTGGCCTAATAGCTAAGGTCTTAGACTCGTACTATGGCCTACAGGTTATTGTCTTAACTCTTACTCTGGCCTAATAGCTAAGGTCTTAGACTCGTACTCTGGCCTACTGGTTAAGGTCTTAACTCTTACTCTGGCCTAATAGCTAAGGTCTTAACTCTTACTCTGGCCTAATAGCTAACGTCTTAGACTCGTACTATGGGCTACAGTTTAAGGTCTTAACTCTTACTCTGGCCTAATAGCTAAGGTCTTAGACTCGTACTCCGGCCTACTGGTTAAGGTCTTAACTCTTTCTCTGGCCTAATAGCTAAGGTCTTAACTCTTACTCTGGAATATTAGCTAAGGTCTTAGACTCATACTATCGCCTACAGGTTAAGCTCTTAACTCTTACTCTGGCCTAATAGCTAAGGTCTTAACTATTACTCTGGCCTAATAGCTAAGGTCTTAGACTCGTACTCTGGCCTAATGGTTAAGGTCTTAACTCTTACTCTGGCCTAATAGCTAAGGTCTTAACTCTTACTCTGGCCTAATAGCTAAGGTCTTAGACTCGTACTATGGCCTACAGGTTATTGTCTTAACTCTTACTCTGGCCTAATAGCTAAGGTCTTAACTCTTACTCTGGCCTACTGGTTAAGGTCTTAACTCTTACTCTGGCCTAATAGCTAAGGTCTTAGACTCGTAATCTGGCCTAATAGCTAAGGTCTTAGACTCGTACTCTGGCCTAATAGCTAAGGTCTTAGACTTGTACTCTGGCCTACTGGTTAAGGTCTTAACTCTTATTCTGGCCTAATAGCTAAGGTCTTAGACTCGTACTCTGGCCTAATAGCTAAGGTTTTAGACTCGTACTCTGGCCTACTGGTTAAGGTCTTAACGCTTACTCTGGCCTAATAGCTAAGGTCTTAGACTCGTACTCTGGCCTAATGGTTAAGGTCTTAACTCTTACTCTGGCCTAATAGCTAAGGTATTAGACTCGTACTCTGGCCTAATGGTTAAGGTCTTAACTCTTACTCTGGCCTAATAGCTAAGGTCTTAGACTCGTACTCTGGCCTACTGGTTAAGGTCTTAACTCTTACTCTGGCCTAATAGCTAAGGTCTTAGACTCGTACTCTGGCCTAATGGTTAAGGTCTTAACTTTTACTCTGGCCGAATAGCTAAGGTCTTAGACTCGTACTCTGGCCTAATGGTTAAGGTCTTAACTCTTACTCTGGCCTAATAGCTAAGGTCTTAGACTCGTACTCTGGCCTACTGGTTAAGGTGTTAACTCTTGTTCTGGCCTAATAGCTAAGGTCTTAGCTCTTACTCTGGCCTAATAGCTAAAGTCTTAGACTCGTACTATGGCCTAATGGTTAAGGTCTTAACTCTTACTCTGGCCTAATAGCTAAGGTCTTAACTTTTACTCTGGCCTAATAGCTAATGTCTTAGACTCGTACTCTGGCCTAATGGTTAAGGTCTTAACTCTTACTCTGGCCTAATAGCTAAGGTCTTAGACTCATACTTTGGCCTACATGTTAAGGTCTTAACTCTTAGTCTGGCCTAATGGTTAAGGTCTTAACTCTAACTCTGGCCTAATAGCTAAGGTCTTAGACTAGTACTATGGCCAAATAGATAAGGTCTTAGACTCGTACTCTGGCCTAATAGCTAAGGTCTTAGACTCGTACTCTGGCCTACTGGTTAAGGTCGTAACTCTTACTCTGGCCTAATGGCTAAGGTCTTAGACTTGTACTCTGGCCTAATAGCTAAGGTCTTAGACTCGTACTATGGCCTAATGGTTAAGGTCTTAACTCTTACTCTGGAATAATAGCTAAGGTCTTAGACTCGCACTATCGCCTACAGGTTAAGCTCTTAACTCTTACTCTGGCCTAATAGTTAAGGTTTTAACTATTACTCTGGCCTAATAGCTACGGTCTTAGACTCGTACTCTGGCCTAATGGTTAAGGTCCTAACTCCTATTCTGGCCTAATAGCTAAGGTCTTAACTCTTACTCTGGCCTAATAGCTAAGGTCTTAGACTTGTACTATGGCCTACAGTTTAATGTCTTAACACTTACTCTGGCCTAATAGCTAAGGTCTTAGACTCATACTCTGGCCTACTGGTTAAGGTCTTAACTCTTACTCTGGCCTACAGGTTAAGGTCTTAACTCTTTCTCTGGCCTACTGGTTAAGGTCTTAACTCTTACTCTGGCCTAATAGCTAAGGTCTTAGACTCGTACTCCGGCCTACTGGTTAGGGTCATAACTCTTACTCTGGCCTAATAGCTAAGGTCTTAACTCTTACTCTGGCCTAATAGCTAAGGTCTTAGACTCGTACTCTGGCCTAATGGATAAGGTCTTAACTCTTGCTCTGGCCTAATAGCTAAGATCTTAGACTCGTAATCTGGCCTACTGGTTAAGGTCTTAATTCGTACTCTGGCCTAATAGCTAAGGTCTTAACTCTTACTCTGGCCTAATAGCTAAGGTCTTAGACTCGTACTATCGCCTACAGGTTAAGCTCTTAACTCTTACTCTGGCCTAATAGCTAAGGTCTTAACTATTGCTCTGGCCTAATAGCTAAGGTCTTAGACTCGTACTCCGGCCTAATGGTTAAGGTCTTAACTCTTACTCTGGCCTAATAGCTAAGGTCTTAACTCTTACTCTGGCCTAATAGCTAAGGTCTTAGACTCGTACTATGGCCTACAGGATATTGTCTTAACTCTTACTCTGGCCTAATAGCTAAGGTCTTAGACTCGTAATCTGGCCTACTGGTTAAGGTCTTAATTTGTACTCTGGCCTAATAGCTAAGGTCTTAGACTAGTACTCTGGCCAAATAGCTAAGGTCTTAAACTCGTACTCTGGCCTAATAGATAAGGTCTTAGACTCGTAGTCTGGCCTACTGGTTAAGGTCGTAACTCTTACTCTGGCCTAATGGCTAAGGTCTTAGACTCGTACTCTGGCCTAATAGCTAAGGTCTTAGACTCGTACTCTGGCCTAATGGTTAAGGACTTAACTCTTACTCTGGAATAATAGCTAAGGTCTTAGACTCGTACTATCGCCTACAGGTTAAGCTCTTAACTCTTACTCTGGCCTAATAGTTAAGGTTTTAACTATTACTCTGGCCTAATAGCTATGGTCTTAGACTCATACTCTGGCCTAATGGTTAAGGTCTTAACTCCTACTCTGGCCTAATAGATAAGGTCTTAACTCTTACTCTAGCCTAATAGTTAAGGTCTTAGACTCGTACTATGGCCTACAGTTTAAGGTCTTAACTCTTACTCTGGCCTAATAGCTAAGGTCTTAGACTCGTACTCTGGCCTACTGGTTAAGGTCTTAACTCTTACTCTGGCCTACAGGTTAAGGTCTTAACTCTTTCTCTGGCCTACTGGTTAAGGTCTTAACTCTTACTCTGGCCTAATAGCTAAGGTCTTAGACTCGTACTCCGGCCTACTGGTTAAGGTCTTAACTCTTACTCTGGCCTAATAGCTAAGGTCTTAACTCTTACTCTGGCCTAAAAGCTAAGGTCTTAGACTCGTACTCTGGCCTAATGGATAAGGTCTTAACTCTTACTCTGGCCTAATAGCTAAGGTCTTAACTATTACTCTGGCCTAATAGCTACGGTCTTAGACTCATACTCTGGCCTAATGGTTAAGGTCTTAACTCTTACTCTGGCCTAATAGCTAAGGTCTTAGACTCGTACTATGGCCTACAGGTTATTGTCTTAACTCTTACTCTGGCCTAATAGCTAAGGTCTTAGACTCGTACTCTGGCCTACTGTTCAAGGTCTTAACTCTTACTCTGGCCTAATAGCTAGGGTCTTAGACTCGTACTCTGGCCTAATAGCTAAGGTCTTAGACTCGTACTCTGGCCTACTGGTTAAGGTCTTAACTCTTACTCTGGCCTAATAGCTAAGGTCTTAGACTTGTACTCTGGCCTACTGGTTAAGGTCTTAACTCTTACTCTGGCCTAATGTAAATGTAAATGTAAATGTTGTAGACTTGTAAAGCGCACAGCTGCCCCAGCAACGGGGCGTCCCGGCGCTGTAGACCGCTGGGGAACCCGTCCTGGCTATCCCTGTGAGATGGTCCCTTTCTGGGTATCTCCAAGGTGAAACCAGGCATCCCCGGCGTCTGTGGGGGGCCGTTGTAGAGATGAGGCAAGCTTAATGCCCAGAGTTGCTGAGTGTGTTCCTGGTTAGAGTAGGTACCGAGGCGAGAATTATCGAGTCCGTTTTGACCCTGGTCCACGACCCTGCCGCGTCGGGAATTGAACCCTGGTCCCTGGCCGATTCTCTGCTTACGGGTCTGCCGCCTCTAACCAGTGAGCCACACCTCTCCACCTAATAACTAAGGTCTTAGACTCGTACTCTGGCCTAATGGTTAAGGTCTTAACTCTTACTCTGGCCTTATAGCTAAGGTCTTAGACTCGTACTCTGGCCTACTGGTTAAGGTCTTAACTCTTACTCTGGCCTAATAGCTAAGGTCTTAGACTCGTACTCTGGCCTACTGGTTAAGGTCTTAACTCTTACTCTGGCCTAATAGCTAAGGTCTTAGACTCGTACTCTGGCCTAATGGTTAAGGTCTAAACTCTTACTCTGGCCTAATAGCTAAGGTCTTAGACTCGTACTCCGGACTACTGGTTAAGGTCTTAACTCTTACTCTGGCCTAATAGCTAAGGTCTTAACTCTTACTCTGGCCTAATAGCTAAGGTCTTAGACTCATACTATGGCCAACATGTTAAGGTCTTAACTCTTAGTCTGGCCTAATGGTTAAGGTCTTAACTCTTACACTGGCCTAATAGCTAAGGTCTTAGACTAGTACTCTGGCCAAATGGTTAAGGTCTTAACTCTTACTCTGGCCTAATAGCTAAGGTCTTAGACTCGTACTCTGGCCTAATGGTTAAGGTCTTAACTCTTACTCTGGCCTAATGGCTAAGGTCTTAGACTCGTACTCTGGCCTAATAGCTAAGGTCTTAGACTCGTACTCTGGCCTACAGGTTAAGGTCTTAACTCTTACACTGGCCTAATAGCTAAGGTCTTAGACTCGTACTCTGGCCTAATGGTTAAGGTCTTAACTCTTACTCTGGCCTAATAGCTAAGGTCTTAGACTTGTACTCTGGCCTAATGGTTAAGGTCTTAACTCTTACTCTGGCCTAATGGCTAAGGTCTTAGACTCGTACTCTGGCCTAATAGCTAAGGTCTTAGACTCGTACTCTGGCCTAATGGTTAAGGACTTAACTCTTACTCTGGAATAATAGCTAAGGTCTTAGACTCGTACTATCGCCTACAGGTTAAGCTCTTAACTCTTACTCTGGCATAATAGTTAAGGTTTTAACTATTACTCTGGCCTAACAGCTACGGTCTTAGACTCGTACTCTGGCCTAATGGTTAAGGTCTTAACTCCTACTCTGGCCTAATAGCTAAGGTCTTAACTCTTACTCTGGCCTAATAGCTAAGGTCTTAGACTCGTACTCTGGCCTACTGGTTAAGGTCTTAACTCTTACTCTGGCCTAATAGCTAAGGTCTTAACTCTTACTCTGGCCTAATAGCTAAGGTCTTAGACTCGTACTATGGCCTACAGTTTAAGGTCTTAACTGTTACTCTGGCCTAATAGCTAAGGTCTTAGACTCGTACTCTGGCCTACTGGTTAAGGTCTTAACTCTTACTCTGGCCTAATAGCTAAGGTCTCAGATTCGTACTATGGCCTAATGGATAAGGTCTTAACTCTTACTCTGGCCTAATAGATAAGGTCTTAACTCTTACTCTGGCCTAATAGCTAAGGTCTTAGACTCGTACTCTGGCCTAATGGTTACGGTCTTAACTCTTACTCTGGCCTAATAGCTAAGGTCTTAGACTCGTGCTCTGGCCTAATGGTTAAGGTCTTAACTCTTACTCTGGCCTACTGGTTAAGGTCTTAACTCTTACTCTGGCCTAATAGCTAAGGTCTTAGACTCGTACTCTGGCCTACTGGTTAAGGTCTTAACTCTTACTCTGGCCTAATAGCTAAGGTCTTAACTCTTACTCTGGCCTAATAGCTAAGGTCTTAGACTCGTACTATGGCCTACAGTTTAAGGTCTTAACTGTTACTCTGGCCTAATAGCTAAGGTCTTAGACTCGTACTCTGGCCTACTGGTTAAGGTCTTAACTCTTACTCTGGCCTAATAGCTAAGGTCTTAGATTCGTACTATGGTCTAATGGATAAGGTCTTAACTCTTACTCTGGCCTAATAGATAAGGTCTTAACTCTTACTCTGGCCTAATAGCTAAGGTCTTAGACTCGTACTCTGGCCTAATGGTTACGGTCTTAACTCTTACTCTGGCCTAATAGCTAAGGTCTTAGACTCGTGCTCTGGCCTAATGGTTAAGGTCTTAACTCTTACTCTGGCCTACTGGTTAAGGTCTTAACTCTTACTCTGGCCTAATAGCTAAGGTCTTAGACTCGTACTCTGGCCTAATGGTTAAGGTCTTAACTCTTACTCTGGCCTAATAGCTAAGGTCTTAACACTTACTCTGGCCTAATAGCTAAGGTCTTAGACTCGTACTATGGCCTACAGGTTATTGTCTTAACTCTTACTCTGGCCTAATAGCTAAGGTCTTAGACTCGTACTCTGGCCTACTGGTTAAGGTCTTAACTCTTACTCTGGCCTAATAGCTAAGGTCTAAGACTCGTACTCTGGCCTACTGGTTAAGGTCTTAACTCTTACTCTGGCCTAATAGCTAAGGTCTTAGACTCGTACTCTGGCCTAATGGTTAAGGTCTTAACTCTTACTCTGGCCTAATAGCTAAGGTCTTAGACTCGTACTCCGGACTACTGGTTAAGGTCTTAACTCTTACTCTGGCCTAATAGCTAAGGTCTTAACTCTTACTCTGGCCTAATAGCTAAGGTCTTAGACTCGTACTATGGCCTAATGGTTAAGGTCTTAACTCTTACTCTGGCCTAATAGCTAAGGTCTTAGACTCGTACTATGGCCTAATGGTTAAGGTCTTAACTCTTACTCTGGCCTAATAGCTAAGGTCTTAACTTTTACTCTGGCCTAATAGCTAAGGTCTTAGACTCGTACTCTGGCCTAATGGTTAAGGTCTTAACTCTTACTCTGGCCTAATAGCTAAGGTCTTAGACTCATACTATGGCCAACATGTTAAGGTCTTAACTCTTAGTCTGGCCTAATGGTTAAGGTCTTAACTCTTACACTGGCCTAATAGCTAAGGTCTTAGACTAGTACTCTGGCCAAATAGCTAAGGTCTTAGACTCGTACTCTGGCCTAATAGCTAAGGTCTTAGACTCGTACTCTGGCCTTCTGGTTAAGGTCGTAACTCTTACTCTGGCCTAATGGCTAAGGTCTTAGACTCGTACTCTGGCCTAATAGCTAAGGTCTTAGACTCGTACTCTGGCCTAATGGTTAAGGACTTAACTCTTACTCTGGAATAATAGCTAAGGTCTTAGACTCGTACTCTGGCCTACTGGTTAAGGTCTTAACTCTTACACTGGCCTAATAGCTAAGGTCTTAGACTCGTACTCTGGCCTAATGGTTAAGGTCTTAACTCTTACTCTGGCCTAATAGCTAAGGTCTTAGACTCGTACTCTGGCCTAATGGTTAAGGTCTTAACTCTTACTCTGGCCTAATGGCTAAGGTCTTAGACTCGTACTCTGGCCTAATAGCTAAGGTCTTAGACTCGTACTCTGGCCTAATGGTTAAGGACTTAACTCTTACTCTGGAATAATAGCTAAGGTCTAAGACTCGTACTATCGCCTACAGGTTAAGCTCTTAACTCTTACTCTGGCATAATAGTTAAGGTTTTAACTATTACTCTGGCCTAACAGCTACGGTCTTAGACTCGTACTCTGGCCTAATGGTTAAGGTCTTAACTCCTACTCTGGCCTAATAGCTAAGGTCTTAACTCTTACTCTGGCCTAATAGCTAAGGTCTTAGACTCGTACTATGGCCTACAGTTTAAGGTCTTAACTCCTACTCTGGCCTAATAGCTAAGGTCTTAGACTCGTACTCTGGCCTACTGGTTAAGGTCTTAACTCTTACTCTGGCCTACAGGTTAAGGTCTTAACTCTTTCTCTGGCCTACTGGTTAAGGTCTTAACTCTTACTCTGGCCTAATAGCTAAGGTCTTAGACTCGTACTCCGGCCTACTGGTTAAGGTCTTAACTCTTACTCTGGCCTAATAGCTAAGGTCTTAACTCTTTCTCTGGCCTAATAGCTAAGGTCTTAGACTCGTACTATGGCCTAATGGCTAAGGTCTTAACTCTTACTCTGGCCTAATAGCTAAGGTCTTAGACTCGTACTCTGGCCTAATAGCTAAGGTCTTAACTCTTACTCTGGCCTACTGGTTAAGGTCTTAACTCTTACTCTGGCCTAATAGCTAAAGTCTTAGACTCGTACTCTGGCCTAATAGCTAAGGTCTTAGACTCGTACTCTGGCCTAATGGTTAAGGACTTAACTCTTACTCTGGAATAATAGCTAAGGTCTTAGACTCGTACTCTGGCCTAATGGATAAGGTCTTAACTCTTACTCTGGAATATTAGCTAAGGTCTTAACTCTTACTCTGGCCTAATAGCTAACGTCTTAGACTCGTACTATGGGCTACAGTTTAAGGTCTGGCCTAATAGCTACGGTCTTAGACTCATACTCTGGCCTAATGGTTAAGGTCTTAACTCTTACTCTGGCCTAATAGCTAAGGTCTTAGACTCGTACTATGGCCTACAGGTTATTGTCTTAACTCTTACTCTGGCCTAATAGCTAAGGTCTTAGACTCGTACTCTGGCCTACTGGTTAAGGTCTTAACTCTTACTCTGGCCTAATAGCTAAGGTCTTAACTCTTACTCTGGCCTAATAGCTAACGTCTTAGACTCGTACTATGGGCTACAGTTTAAGGTCTTAACTCTTACTCTGGCCTAATAGCTAAGGTCTTAGACTCGTACTCCGGCCTACTGGTTAAGGTCTTAACTCTTTCTCTGGCCTAATAGCTAAGGTCTTAACTCTTACTCTGGAATATTAGCTAAGGTCTTAGACTCATACTATCGCCTACAGGTTAAGCTCTTAACTCTTACTCTGGCCTAATAGCTAAGGTCTTAACTATTACTCAGGCCTAATAGCTAAGGTCTTAGACTCGTACTCTGGCCTAATGGTTAAGGTCTTAACTCTTACTCTGGCCTAATAGCTAAGGTCTTAACTCTTACTCTGGCCTAATAGCTAAGGTCTTAGACTCGTAATATGGCCTACAGTTTAAGGTCTTAACTCTTACTCTGGCCTAATAGCTAAGGTCTTAGACTCGTACTCTGGCCTACTGGTTAAGGTCTAAACTCTTACTCTGGCCTAATAGCTAAGGTCTTAGACTTGTACTCCGGCCTACTGGTTAAGGTCTTAACTCTTACTCTGGCCTAATAGCTAAGGTCTTAACTCTTACTCTGGAATATTAGCTAAGGTCTTAGACTCGTACTATTGCCTACAGGTTAAGCTCTTAACTCTTACTCTGGCCTAATAGCTAAGGTCTTAACTATTACTCTGGCCTAATAGCTAAGGTCTTAGACTCGTACTCTGGCCTAATGGTTAAGGTCTTAACTCTTACTCTGGCCTAATAGCTAAGGTCTTAACTCTTACTCTGGCCTAATAGCTAAGGTCTTAGACTCATACTATGGCCTACAGGTTATTGTCTTAACTCTTACTCTGGCCTAATAGCTAAGGTCTTAGACTCGTACTCTGGCCTACTGGTTAAGGTCTTAACTCTTACTCTGGCCTAATAGCTAAGGTCTAAGACTCGTACTCTGGCCTACTGGTTAAGGTCTTAACACTTACTCTGGCCTAATAGCTAAGGTCTTAGACTCGTACTCTGGCCTAATGGTTAAGGTTTTAACTCTTACTCTGGCCTAATAGCTAAGGTCTTAGACTCGTACTCCGGACTACTGGTTAAGGTCTTAACTCTTACTCTGGCCTAATAGCTAAGGTCTTAACTCTTACTCTGGCCTAATAGCTAAGGTCTTAGACTCGTACTCTGGCCTACTGGTTAAGGTCTTAACTCTTACTCTGGCCTAATAGCTAAGGTCTTAGATTCGTACTATGGTCTAATGGATAAGGTCTTAACTCTCACTCTGGCCTAATAGATAAGGTCTTAACTCTTACTCTGGCCTAATAGCTAAGGTCTTAGACTCGTACTCTGGCCTAATGGTTACGGTCTTAACTCTTACTCTGGCCTAATAGCTAAGGTCTTAGACTCGTGCTCTGGCCTAATGGTTAAGGTCTTAACTCTTACTCTGGCCTACTGGTTAAGGTCTTAACTCTTACTCTGGCCTAATAGCTAAGGTCTTAGACTCGTACTCTGGCCTAATGGTTAAGGTCTTAACTCTTACTCTGGCCTAATAGCTAAGGTCTTAACTCTTACTCTGGCCTAATAGCTAAGGTCTTAGACTCGTACTATGGCCTACAGGTTATTGTCTTAACTCTTACTCTGGCCTAATAGCTAAGGTCTTAGACTCGTACTCTGGCCTACTGGTTAAGGTCTTAACTCTTACTCTGGCCTAATAGCTAAGGTCTAAGACTCGTACTCTGGCCTACTGGTTAAGGTCTTAACTCTTACTCTGGCCTAATAGCTAAGGTCTTAGACTCGTACTCTGGCCTAATGGTTAAGGTCTTAACTCTTACTCTGGCCTAATAGCTAAGGTCTTAGACTCGTACTCCGGACTACTGGTTAAGGTCTTAACTCTTACTCTGGCCTAATAGCTAAGGTCTTAACTCTTACTCTGGCCTAATAGATAAGGTCTTAGACTCGTACTATGGCCTAATGGTTAAGGTCTTAACTCTTACTCTGGCCTAATAGCTAAGGTCTTAGACTCGTACTATGGCCTAATGGTTAAGGTCTTAACTCTTACTCTGGCCTAATAGCTAAGGTCTTAACTTTTACTCTGGCCTAATAGCTAAGGTCTTAGACTCGTACTCTGGCCTAATGGTTAAGGTCTTAACTCTTACTCTGGCCTAATAGCTAAGGTCTTAGACTCATACTATGGCCAACATGTTAAGGTCTTAACTCTTAGTCTGGCCTAATGGTTAAGGTCTTAACTCTTACACTGGCCTAATAGCTAAGGTCTTAGACTAGTACTCTGGCCAAATAGCTAAGGTCTTAGACTCGTACTCTGGCCTAATAGCTAAGGTCTTAGACTCGTACTCTGGCCTTCTGGTTAAGGTCGTAACTCTTACTCTGGCCTAATGGCTAAGGTCTTAGACTCGTACTCTGGCCTAATAGCTAAGGTCTTAGACTCGTACTCTGGCCTAATGGTTAAGGACTTAACTCTTACTCTGGAATAATAGCTAAGGTCTTAGACTCGTACTCTGGCCTACTGGTTAAGGTCTTAACTCTTACACTGGCCTAATAGCTAAGGTCTTAGACTCGTACTCTGGCCTAATGGTTAAGGTCTTAACTCTTACTCTGGCCTAATAGCTAAGGTCTTAGACTCGTACTCTGGCCTAATGGTTAAGGTCTTAACTCTTACTCTGGCCTAATGGCTAAGGTCTTAGACTCGTACTCTGGCCTAATAGCTAAGGTCTTAGACTCGTACTCTGGCCTAATGGTTAAGGACTTAACTCTTACTCTGGAATAATAGCTAAGGTCTAAGACTCGTACTATCGCCTACAGGTTAAGCTCTTAACTCTTACTCTGGCATAATAGTTAAGGTTTTAACTATTACTCTGGCCTAACAGCTACGGTCTTAGACTCGTACTCTGGCCTAATGGTTAAGGTCTTAACTCCTACTCTGGCCTAATAGCTAAGGTCTTAACTCTTACTCTGGCCTAATAGCTAAGGTCTTAGACTCGTACTATGGCCTACAGTTTAAGGTCTTAACTCTTACTCTGGCCTAATAGCTAAGGTCTTAGACTCGTACTCTGGCCTACTGGTTAAGGTCTTAACTCTTACTCTGGCCTACAGGTTAAGGTCTTAACTCTTTCTCTGGCCTACTGGTTAAGGTCTTAACTCTTACTCTGGCCTAATAGCTAAGGTCTTAGACTCGTACTCCGGCCTACTGGTTAAGGTCTTAACTCTTACTCTGGCCTAATAGCTAAGGTCTTAACTCTTTCTCTGGCCTAATAGCTAAGGTCTTAGACTCGTACTATGGCCTAATGGCTAAGGTCTTAACTCTTACTCTGGCCTAATAGCTAAGGTCTTAGACTCGTACTCTGGCCTAATAGCTAAGGTCTTAACTCTTACTCTGGCCTACTGGTTAAGGTCTTAACTCTTACTCTGGCCTAATAGCTAAAGTCTTAGACTCGTACTCTGGCCTAATAGCTAAGGTCTTAGACTCGTACTCTGGCCTAATGGTTAAGGACTTAACTCTTACTCTGGAATAATAGCTAAGGTCTTAGACTCGTACTCTGGCCTAATGGATAAGGTCTTAACTCTTACTCTGGAATATTAGCTAAGGTCTTAGACTCGCACTATCGCCTACAGGTTAAGCTCTTAACTCTTACTCTGGCCTAATAGCTAAGGTCTTAACTATTACTCTGGCCTAATAGCTACGGTCTTAGACTCATACTCTGGCCTAATGGTTAAGGTCTTAACTCTTACTCTGGCCTAATAGCTAAGGTCTTAGACTCGTACTATGGCCTACAGGTTATTGTCTTAACTCTTACTCTGGCCTAATAGCTAAGGTCTTAGACTCGTACTCTGGCCTACTGGTTAAGGTCTTAACTCTTACTCTGGCCTAATAGCTAAGGTCTTAACTCTTACTCTGGCCTAATAGCTAACGTCTTAGACTCGTACTATGGGCTACAGTTTAAGGTCTTAACTCTTACTCTGGCCTAATAGCTAAGGTCTTAGACTTGTACTCCGGCCTACTGGTTAAGGTCTTAACTCTTTCTCTGGCCTAATAGCTAAGGTCTTAACTCTTACTCTGGAATATTAGCTAAGGTCTTAGACTCATACTATCGCCTACAGGTTAAGCTCTTAACTCTTACTCTGGCCTAATAGCTAAGGTCTTAACTATTACTCAGGCCTAATAGCTAAGGTCTTAGACTCGTACTCTGGCCTAATGGTTAAGGTCTTAACTCTTACTCTGGCCTAATAGCTAAGGTCTTAACTCTTACTCTGGCCTAATAGCTAAGGTCTTAGACTCGTAATATGGCCTACAGTTTAAGGTCTTAACTCTTACTCTGGCCTAATAGCTAAGGTCTTAGACTCGTACTCTGGCCTACTGGTTAAGGTCTAAACTCTTACTCTGGCCTAATAGCTAAGGTCTTAGACTTGTACTCCGGCCTACTGGTTAAGGTCTTAACTCTTACTCTGGCCTAATAGCTAAGGTCTTAACTCTTACTCTGGAATATTAGCTAAGGTCTTAGACTCGTACTATTGCCTACAGGTTAAGCTCTTAACTCTTACTCTGGCCTAATAGCTAAGGTCTTAACTATTACTCTGGCCTAATAGCTAAGGTCTTAGACTCGTACTCTGGCCTAATGGTTAAGGTCTTAACTCTTACTCTGGCCTAATAGCTAAGGTCTTAACTCTTACTCTGGCCTAATAGCTAAGGTCTTAGACTCATACTATGGCCTACAGGTTATTGTCTTAACTCTTACTCTGGCCTAATAGCTAAGGTCTTAGACTCGTACTCTGGCCTACTGGTTAAGGTCTTAACTCTTACTCTGGCCTAATAGCTAAGGTCTAAGACTCGTACTCTGGCCTACTGGTTAAGGTCTTAACACTTACTCTGGCCTAATAGCTAAGGTCTTAGACTCGTACTCTGGCCTAATGGTTAAGGTCTTAACTCTTACTCTGGCCTAATAGCTAAGGTCTTAGACTCGTACTCCGGACTACTGGTTAAGGTCTTAACTCTTACTCTGGCCTAATAGCTAAGGTCTTAACTCTTACTCTGGCCTAATAGCTAAGGTCTTAGACTCATACTATGGCCAACATGTTAAGGTCTTAACTCTTAGTCTGGCCTAATGGTTAAGGTCTTAACTCTTACACTGGCCTAATAGCTAAGATCTTAGACTAGTACTCTTGCCAAATAGCTAAGGTCTTAGACTCGTACTCTGGCCTAATAGCTAAGGTCTTAGACTCGTACTCAGGCCTTCTGGTTAAGGTCGTAACTCTTACTCTGGCCTAATGGCTAAGGTCTTAGACTCGTACTCTGGCCTAATAGCTAAGGTCTTAGACTCGTACTCTGGCCTAATGGTTAAGGACTTAACTCTTACTCTGGAATAATAGCTAAGGTCTTAGACTCGTACTCTGGCCTACTGGTTAAGGTCTTAACTCTTACTCTGGCCTAATAGCTAAGGTCTTAGACTCGTACTCTGGCCTAATGGTTAAGGTCTTAACTCTTACTCTGGCCTAATAGCTAAGGTCTTAGACTCGTACTCTGGCCTAATGGTTAAGGTCTTAACTCTTACTCTGGCCTAATAGCTAAGGTCTTAGACTCGTACTCTGGCCTACTGGTTAATATGTTAACTCTTATTCTGCCCTAATAGCTAAGGTCTTAGCTCTTACTCTGGCCTAATAGCTAAGGTCTTAGACTCGTACTCTGGCCTAATAGTTAAGGTCTTAACTCCTACTCTGGCCTAATAGCTAAGGTCTTAACTCTTACTCTGGCCTAATAGCTAAGGTCTTAGACTCGTACTATGGCCTACAGTTTAAGGTCTTAACTCTTACTCTGGCCTAATAGCTAAGGTCTTAGACTCGTACTCTGGCCTACTGGTTAAGGTCTAAACTCTTACTCTGGCCTAATAGCTAAGGTCTTAGACTTGTACTCCGGCCTACTGGTTAAGGTCTTAACTCTTACTCTGGCCTAATAGCTAAGGTCTTAACTCTTACTCTGGAATATTACCTAAGGTCTTAGACTCGTACTATCGCCTACAGGTTAAGCTCTTAACTCTTACTCTGGCCTAATAGCTAAGGTCTTAACTATTACTCTGGCCTAATAGCTAAGGTCTTAGACTCGTACTCTGGCCTAATGGTTAAGGTCTTAACTCTTACTCTGGCCTAATAGCTAAGGTCTTAACTCTTACTCTGGCCTAATAGCTAAGGTCTTAGACTCATACTATGGCCTACAGGTTATTGTCTTAACTCTTACTCTGGCCTAATAGCTAAGGTCTTAGACTCGTACTCTGGCCTACTGGTTAAGGTCTTAACTCTTACTCTGGCCTAATAGCTAAGGTCTAAGACTCGTACTCTGGCCTACTGGTTAAGGTCTTAACTCTTACTCTGGCCTAATAGCTAAGGTCTTAGACTCGTACTCTGGCCTAATGGTTAAGGTCTTAACTCTTACTCTGGCCTAATAGCTAAGGTCTTAGACTCGTACTCTGGACTACTGGTTAAGGTCTTAACTCTTACTCTGGCCTAATAGCTAAGGTCTTAACTCTTACTCTGGCCTAATAGCTAAGGTCTTAGACTCATACTATGGCCAACATGTTAAGGTCTTAACTCTTAGTCTGGCCTAATGGTTAAGGTCTTAACTCTTACACTGGCCTAATAGCTAAGGTCTTAGACTAGTACTCTGGCCAAATAGCTAAGTTCTTAGACTCGTACTCTGGCCTAATAGCTAAGGTCTTAGACTCGTACTCTGGCCTTCTGGTTAAGGTCGTAACTCTTACTCTGGCCTAATGGCTAAGGTCTTAGACTCGTACTCTGGCCTAATAGCTAAGGTCTTAGATTCGTACTCTGGCCTAATGGTTAAGGACTTAACTCTTACTCTGGAATAATAGCTAAGGTCTTAGACTCGTACTCTGGCCTACTGGTTAAGGTCTTAACTCTTACTCTGGCCTAATAGCTAAGGTCTTAGACTCGTACTCTGGCCTAATGGTTAAGGTCTTAACTCTTACTCTGGCCTAATAGCTAAGGTCTTAGACTCGTACTCTGGCCTAATGGTTAAGGTCTTAACTCTTACTCTGGCCTAATAGCTAAGGTCTTAGACTCGTACTCTGGCCTACTGGTTAATATGTTAACTCTTATTCTGCCCTAATAGCTAAGGTCTTAGCTCTTACTCTGGCCTAATAGCTAAGGTCTTAGACTTGTACTATGGCTTAATGGTTAAGGTCTTAACTCTTACTCTGGCCTAATAGCTAAGGTCTTAACTTTTACTCTGGCCTAATAGCTAAGGTCTTAGACTCGTACTCTGGCCTAATGGTTAAGGTCTTAACTCTTACTCTGGCCTAATAGCTAAGGTCTTAGACTCATACTATGGCCTACATGTTAAGGTCTTAACTCTTAGTCTGGCCTAATGGTTAAGGTCTTAACTCTTACTCTGGCCTAATAGCTAAGGTCTTAGACTAGTACTCTGGCCAAATAGCTAAGGTCTTAGACTCGTACTCTGGCCTAATAGATAAGGTCTTAGACTCGTACTCTGGCCTACTGGTTAAGGTCGTAACTCTTACTCTGGCCTAATGGCTAAGGTCTTAGACTCGTACTCTGGCCTAATAGCTAAGGTCTCAGACTCGTACTCTGGCCTAATGGTTAAGGACTTAACTCTTACTCTGGAATAATAGCTAAGGTCTTAGACTCGTACTATCGCCTACAGGTTAAGCTCTTAACTCTTACTCTGGCCTAATAGTTAAGGTTTTAACTATTACTCTGGCCTAATAGCTACGGTCTTAGACTCGTACTCTGGCCTAATGGTTAAGGTCTTAACTCCTACTCTGGCCTAATAGCTAAGGTCTTAACTCTTACTCTGGCCTAATAGCTAAGGTCTTAGACTCGTACTATGGCCTACAGTTTAAGGTCTTAACTCTTACTCTGGCCTAATAGCTAAGGTCTTAGACTCGTACTCTGGCCTACTGGTTAAGGTCTTAACTCTTACTCTGGCCTACAGGTTAAGGTCTTAACTCTTTCTCTGGCCTACTGGTTAAGGTCTTAACTCTTACTCTGGCCTAATAGCTAAGGTCTTAGACTCGTACTCCGGCCTACTGGTTAAGGTCTTAACTCTTACTCTGGCCTAATAGCTAAGGTCTTAACTCTTACTCTGGCCTAAAAGCTAAGGTCTTAGACTCGTACTCTGGCCTAATGGATAAGGTCTTAACTCTTACTCTGGAATATTAGCTAAGGTCTTAGACTCGCACTATCGCCTACAGGTTAAGCTCTTAACTCTTACTCTGGCCTAATAGCTAAGGTCTTAACTATTACTCTGGCCTAATAGCTACGGTCTTAGACTCATACTCTGGCCTAATGGTTAAGGTCTTAACTCTTACTCTGGCCTAATAGCTAAGGTCTTAGACTCGTACTATGGCCTACAGGTTATTGTCTTAACTCTTACTCTGGCCTAATAGCTAAGGTCTTAGACTCGTACTCTGGCCTACTGGTTAAGGTCTTAACTCTTACTCTGGCCTAATAGCTAAGGTCTTAACTCTTACTCTGGCCTAATAGCTAAGGTCTTAGACTTGTACTATGGCCTACAGTTTAAGGTCTTAACTCTTACTCTGGCCTAATAGCTAAGGTCTTAGACTCGTACTCCGGCCTACTGGTTAAGGTCTTAACTCTTTCTCTGGCCTAATAGCTAAGGTCTTAACTCTTACTCTGGAATATTAGATAAGGTCTTAGACTCGTACTATCGCCTACAGGTTAAGCTCTTAACTCTTACTCTGGCCTAATAGCTAAGGTCTTAACTATTACTCTGGCCTAATAGCTAAGGTCTTAGACTCGTACTCTGGCCTAATGGTTAAGGTCTTAACTCTTACTCTGGCCTAATAGCTAAAGTCTTAACTCTTACTCTGGCCTAATAGCTAAGGTCTTAGACTCGTACTATGGCCTACAGTTTAAGGTCTTAACTCTTACTCTGGCCTAATAGCTAAGGTCTTAGACTCGTACTCTGGCCTACTGGTTAAGGTCTAAACTCTTACTCTGGCCTAATAGCTAAGGTCTTAGACTTGTACTCCGGCCTACTGGTTAAGGTCTTAACTCTTACTCTGGCCTAATAGCTAAGGTCTTAACTCTTACTCTGGAATATTAGCTAATGTCTTAGACTCGTACTATCGCCTACAGGTTAAGCTCTTAACTCTTACTCTGGCCTAATAGCTAAGGTCTTAACTATTACTCTGGCCTAATAGCTAAGGTCTTAGACTCGTACTCTGGCCTAATGGTTAAGGTCTTAACTCTTACTCTGGCCTAATAGCTAAGGTCTTAACTCTTACTCTGGCCTAATAGCTAAGGTCTTAGACTCGTACTCTGGCCTACTGGTTAAGGTCTTAACTCTTACTCTGGCCTAATAGCTAAGGTCTAAGACTCGTACTCTGGCCTACTGGTTAAGGTCTTAACTCTTACTCTGGCCTAATAGCTAAGGTCTTAACTCTTACTCTGGCCTAATAGCTAAGGTCTTAGACTCGTACTATGGCCTACAGTTTAAGGTCTTAACTGTTACTCTGGCCTAATAGCTAAGGTCTTAGACTCGTGCTCTGGCCTAATGGTTAAGGTCTTAACTCTTACTCTGGCCTACTGGTTAAGGTCTTAACTCTTACTCTGGCCTAATAGCTAAGGTCTTAGACTCGTACTCTGGCCTACTGGTTAAGGTCTTAACTCTTACTCTGGCCTAATAGCTAAGGTCTTAACTCTTACTCTGGCCTAATAGCTAAGGTCTTAGACTCGTACTATGGCCTACAGTTTAAGGTCTTAACTGTTACTCTGGCCTAATAGCTAAGGTCTTAGACTCGTACTCTGGCCTACTGGTTAAGGTCTTAACTCTTACTCTGGCCTAATAGCTAAGGTCTTAGATTCGTACTATGGTCTAATGGATAAGGTCTTAACTCTTACTCTGGCCTAATAGATAAGGTCTTAACTCTTACTCTGGCCTAATAGCTAAGGTCTTAGACTCGTACTCTGGCCTAATGGTTACGGTCTTAACTCTTACTCTGGCCTAATAGCTAAGGTCTTAGACTCGTGCTCTGGCCTAATGGTTAAGGTCTTAACTCTTACTCTGGCCTACTGGTTAAGGTCTTAACTCTTACTCTGGCCTAATAGCTAAGGTCTTAGACTCGTACTCTGGCCTAATGGTTAAGGTCTTAACTCTTACTCTGGCCTAATAGCTAAGGTCTTAACTCTTACTCTGGCCTAATAGCTAAGGTCTTAGACTCGTACTATGGCCTACAGGTTATTGTCTTAACTCTTACTCTGGCCTAATAGCTAAGGTCTTAGACTCGTACTCTGGCCTACTGGTTAAGGTCTTAACTCTTACTCTGGCCTAATAGCTAAGGTCTAAGACTCGTACTCTGGCCTACTGGTTAAGGTCTTAACTCTTACTCTGGCCTAATAGCTAAGGTCTTAGACTCGTACTCTGGCCTAATGGTTAAGGTCTTAACTCTTACTCTGGCCTAATAGCTAAGGTCTTAGACTCGTACTCCGGACTACTGGTTAAGGTCTTAACTCTTACTCTGGCCTAATAGCTAAGGTCTTAACTCTTACTCTGGCCTAATAGCTAAGGTCTTAGACTCGTACTATGGCCTAATGGTTAAGGTCTTAACTCTTACTCTGGCCTAATAGCTAAGGTCTTAGACTCGTACTATGGCCTAATGGTTAAGGTCTTAACTCTTACTCTGGCCTAATAGCTAAGGTCTTAACTTTTACTCTGGCCTAATAGCTAAGGTCTTAGACTCGTACTCTGGCCTAATGGTTAAGGTCTTAACTCTTACTCTGGCCTAATAGCTAAGGTCTTAGACTCATACTATGGCCAACATGTTAAGGTCTTAACTCTTAGTCTGGCCTAATGGTTAAGGTCTTAACTCTTACACTGGCCTAATAGCTAAGGTCTTAGACTAGTACTCTGGCCAAATAGCTAAGGTCTTAGACTCGTACTCTGGCCTAATAGCTAAGGTCTTAGACTCGTACTCTGGCCTTCTGGTTAAGGTCGTAACTCTTACTCTGGCCTAATGGCTAAGGTCTTAGACTCGTACTCTGGCCTAATAGCTAAGGTCTTAGACTCGTACTCTGGCCTAATGGTTAAGGACTTAACTCTTACTCTGGAATAATAGCTAAGGTCTTAGACTCGTACTCTGGCCTACTGGTTAAGGTCTTAACTCTTACACTGGCCTAATAGCTAAGGTCTTAGACTCGTACTCTGGCCTAATGGTTAAGGTCTTAACTCTTACTCTGGCCTAATAGCTAAGGTCTTAGACTCGTACTCTGGCCTAATGGTTAAGGTCTTAACTCTTACTCTGGCCTAATGGCTAAGGTCTTAGACTCGTACTCTGGCCTAATAGCTAAGGTCTTAGACTCGTACTCTGGCCTAATGGTTAAGGACTTAACTCTTACTCTGGAATAATAGCTAAGGTCTAAGACTCGTACTATCGCCTACAGGTTAAGCTCTTAACTCTTACTCTGGCATAATAGTTAAGGTTTTAACTATTACTCTGGCCTAACAGCTACGGTCTTAGACTCGTACTCTGGCCTAATGGTTAAGGTCTTAACTCCTACTCTGGCCTAATAGCTAAAGTCTTAACTCTTACTCTGGCCTAATAGCTAAGGTCTTAGACTCGTACTATGGCCTACAGTTTAAGGTCTTAACTCTTACTCTGGCCTAATAGCTAAGGTCTTAGACTCGTACTCTGGCCTACTGGTTAAGGTCTTAACTCTTACTCTGGCCTACAGGTTAAGGTCTTAACTCTTTCTCTGGCCTACTGGTTAAGGTCTTAACTCTTACTCTGGCCTAATAGCTAAGGTCTTAGACTCGTACTCCGGCCTACTGGTTAAGGTCTTAACTCTTACTCTGGCCTAATAGCTAAGGTCTTAACTCTTTCTCTGGCCTAATAGCTAAGGTCTTAGACTCGTACTATGGCCTAATGGCTAAGGTCTTAACTCTTACTCTGGCCTAATAGCTAAGGTCTTAGACTCGTACTCTGGCCTAATAGCTAAGGTCTTAACTCTTACTCTGGCCTACTGGTTAAGGTCTTAACTCTTACTCTGGCCTAATAGCTAAAGTCTTAGACTCGTACTCTGGCCTAATAGCTAAGGTCTTAGACTCGTACTCTGGCCTAATGGTTAAGGACTTAACTCTTACTCTGGAATAATAGCTAAGGTCTTAGACTCGTACTCTGGCCTAATGGATAAGGTCTTAACTCTTACTCTGGAATATTAGCTAAGGTCTTAACTCTTACTCTGGCCTAATAGCTAACGTCTTAGACTCGTACTATGGGCTACAGTTTAAGGTCTGGCCTAATAGCTACGGTCTTAGACTCATACTCTGGCCTAATGGTTAAGGTCTTAACTCTTACTCTGGCCTAATAGCTAAGGTCTTAGACTCGTACTATGGCCTACAGGTTATTGTCTTAACTCTTACTCTGGCCTAATAGCTAAGGTCTTAGACTCGTACTCTGGCCTACTGGTTAAGGTCTTAACTCTTACTCTGGCCTAATAGCTAAGGTCTTAACTCTTACTCTGGCCTAATAGCTAACGTCTTAGACTCGTACTATGGGCTACAGTTTAAGGTCTTAACTCTTACTCTGGCCTAATAGCTAAGGTCTTAGACTCGTACTCCGGCCTACTGGTTAAGGTCTTAACTCTTTCTCTGGCCTAATAGCTAAGGTCTTAACTCTTACTCTGGAATATTAGCTAAGGTCTTAGACTCATACTATCGCCTACAGGTTAAGCTCTTAACTCTTACTCTGGCCTAATAGCTAAGGTCTTAACTATTACTCAGGCCTAATAGCTAAGGTCTTAGACTCGTACTCTGGCCTAATGGTTAAGGTCTTAACTCTTACTCTGGCCTAATAGCTAAGGTCTTAACTCTTACTCTGGCCTAATAGCTAAGGTCTTAGACTCGTAATATGGCCTACAGTTTAAGGTCTTAACTCTTACTCTGGCCTAATAGCTAAGGTCTTAGACTCGTACTCTGGCCTACTGGTTAAGGTCTAAACTCTTACTCTGGCCTAATAGCTAAGGTCTTAGACTTGTACTCCGGCCTACTGGTTAAGGTCTTAACTCTTACTCTGGCCTAATAGCTAAGGTCTTAACTCTTACTCTGGAATATTAGCTAAGGTCTTAGACTCGTACTATTGCCTACAGGTTAAGCTCTTAACTCTTACTCTGGCCTAATAGCTAAGGTCTTAACTATTACTCTGGCCTAATAGCTAAGGTCTTAGACTCGTACTCTGGCCTAATGGTTAAGGTCTTAACTCTTACTCTGGCCTAATAGCTAAGGTCTTAACTCTTACTCTGGCCTAATAGCTAAGGTCTTAGACTCATACTATGGCCTACAGGTTATTGTCTTAACTCTTACTCTGGCCTAATAGCTAAGGTCTTAGACTCGTACTCTGGCCTACTGGTTAAGGTCTTAACTCTTACTCTGGCCTAATAGCTAAGGTCTAAGACTCGTACTCTGGCCTACTGGTTAAGGTCTTAACACTTACTCTGGCCTAATAGCTAAGGTCTTAGACTCGTACTCTGGCCTAATGGTTAAGGTTTTAACTCTTACTCTGGCCTAATAGCTAAGGTCTTAGACTCGTACTCCGGACTACTGGTTAAGGTCTTAACTCTTACTCTGGCCTAATAGCTAAGGTCTTAACTCTTACTCTGGCCTAATAGCTAAGGTCTTAGACTCGTACTCTGGCCTACTGGTTAAGGTCTTAACTCTTACTCTGGCCTAATAGCTAAGGTCTTAGATTCGTACTATGGTCTAATGGATAAGGTCTTAACTCTTACTCTGGCCTAATAGATAAGGTCTTAACTCTTACTCTGGCCTAATAGCTAAGGTCTTAGACTCGTACTCTGGCCTAATGGTTACGGTCTTAACTCTTACTCTGGCCTAATAGCTAAGGTCTTAGACTCGTGCTCTGGCCTAATGGTTAAGGTCTTAACTCTTACTCTGGCCTACTGGTTAAGGTCTTAACTCTTACTCTGGCCTAATAGCTAAGGTCTTAGACTCGTACTCTGGCCTAATGGTTAAGGTCTTAACTCTTACTCTGGCCTAATAGCTAAGGTCTTAACTCTTACTCTGGCCTAATAGCTAAGGTCTTAGACTCGTACTATGGCCTACAGTTTATTGTCTTAACTCTTACTCTGGCCTAATAGCTAAGGTCTTAGACTCGTACTCTGGCCTACTGGTTAAGGTCTTAACTCTTACTCTGGCCTAATAGCTAAGGTCTAAGACTCGTACTCTGGCCTACTGGTTAAGGTCTTAACTCTTACTCTGGCCTAATAGCTAAGGTCTTAGACTCGTACTCTGGCCTAATGGTTAAGGTCTTAACTCTTACTCTGGCCTAATAGCTAAGGTCTTAGACTCGTACTCCGGACTACTGGTTAAGGTCTTAACTCTTACTCTGGCCTAATAGCTAAGGTCTTAACTCTTACTCTGGCCTAATAGATAAGGTCTTAGACTCGTACTATGGCCTAATGGTTAAGGTCTTAACTCTTACTCTGGCCTAATAGCTAAGGTCTTAGACTCGTACTATGGCCTAATGGTTAAGGTCTTAACTCTTACTCTGGCCTAATAGCTAAGGTCTTAACTTTTACTCTGGCCTAATAGCTAAGGTCTTAGACTCGTACTCTGGCCTAATGGTTAAGGTCTTAACTCTTACTCTGGCCTAATAGCTAAGGTCTTAGACTCATACTATGGCCAACATGTTAAGGTCTTAACTCTTAGTCTGGCCTAATGGTTAAGGTCTTAACTCTTACACTGGCCTAATAGCTAAGGTCTTAGACTAGTACTCTGGCCAAATAGCTAAGGTCTTAGACTCGTACTCTGGCCTAATAGCTAAGGTCTTAGACTCGTACTCTGGCCTTCTGGTTAAGGTCGTAACTCTTACTCTGGCCTAATGGCTAAGGTCTTAGACTCGTACTCTGGCCTAATAGCTAAGGTCTTAGACTCGTACTCTGGCCTAATGGTTAAGGACTTAACTCTTACTCTGGAATAATAGCTAAGGTCTTAGACTCGTACTCTGGCCTACTGGTTAAGGTCTTAACTCTTACACTGGCCTAATAGCTAAGGTCTTAGACTCGTACTCTGGCCTAATGGTTAAGGTCTTAACTCTTACTCTGGCCTAATAGCTAAGGTCTTAGACTCGTACTCTGGCCTAATGGTTAAGGTCTTAACTCTTACTCTGGCCTAATGGCTAAGGTCTTAGACTCGTACTCTGGCCTAATAGCTAAGGTCTTAGACTCGTACTCTGGCCTAATGGTTAAGGACTTAACTCTTACTCTGGAATAATAGCTAAGGTCTAAGACTCGTACTATCGCCTACAGGTTAAGCTCTTAACTCTTACTCTGGCATAATAGTTAAGGTTTTAACTATTACTCTGGCCTAACAGCTACGGTCTTAGACTCGTACTCTGGCCTAATGGTTAAGGTCTTAACTCCTACTCTGGCCTAATAGCTAAGGTCTTAACTCTTACTCTGGCCTAATAGCTAAGGTCTTAGACTCGTACTATGGCCTACAGTTTAAGGTCTTAACTCTTACTCTGGCCTAATAGCTAAGGTCTTAGACTCGTACTCTGGCCTACTGGTTAAGGTCTTAACTCTTACTCTGGCCTACAGGTTAAGGTCTTAACTCTTTCTCTGGCCTACTGGTTAAGGTCTTAACTCTTACTCTGGCCTAATAGCTAAGGTCTTAGACTCGTACTCCGGCCTACTGGTTAAGGTCTTAACTCTTACTCTGGCCTAATAGCTAAGGTCTTAACTCTTTCTCTGGCCTAATAGCTAAGGTCTTAGACTCGTACTATGGCCTAATGGCTAAGGTCTTAACTCTTACTCTGGCCTAATAGCTAAGGTCTTAGACTCGTACTCTGGCCTAATAGCTAAGGTCTTAACTCTTACTCTGGCCTACTGGTTAAGGTCTTAACTCTTACTCTGGCCTAATAGCTAAAGTCTTAGACTCGTACTCTGGCCTAATAGCTAAGGTCTTAGACTCGTACTCTGGCCTAATGGTTAAGGACTTAACTCTTACTCTGGAATAATAGCTAAGGTCTTAGACTCGTACTCTGGCCTAATGGATAAGGTCTTAACTCTTACTCTGGAATATTAGCTAAGGTCTTAGACTCGCACTATCGCCTACAGGTTAAGCTCTTAACTCTTACTCTGGCCTAATAGCTAAGGTCTTAACTATTACTCTGGCCTAATAGCTACGGTCTTAGACTCATACTCTGGCCTAATGGTTAAGGTCTTAACTCTTACTCTGGCCTAATAGCTAAGGTCTTAGACTCGTACTATGGCCTACAGGTTATTGTCTTAACTCTTACTCTGGCCTAATAGCTAAGGTCTTAGACTCGTACTCTGGCCTACTGGTTAAGGTCTTAACTCTTACTCTGGCCTAATAGCTAAGGTCTTAACTCTTACTCTGGCCTAATAGCTAACGTCTTAGACTCGTACTATGGGCTACAGTTTAAGGTCTTAACTCTTACTCTGGCCTAATAGCTAAGGTCTTAGACTCGTACTCCGGCCTACTGGTTAAGGTCTTAACTCTTTCTCTGGCCTAATAGCTAAGGTCTTAACTCTTACTCTGGAATATTAGCTAAGGTCTTAGACTCATACTATCGCCTACAGGTTAAGCTCTTAACTCTTACTCTGGCCTAATAGCTAAGGTCTTAACTATTACTCAGGCCTAATAGCTAAGGTCTTAGACTCGTACTCTGGCCTAATGGTTAAGGTCTTAACTCTTACTCTGGCCTAATAGCTAAGGTCTTAACTCTTACTCTGGCCTAATAGCTAAGGTCTTAGACTCGTAATATGGCCTACAGTTTAAGGTCTTAACTCTTACTCTGGCCTAATAGCTAAGGTCTTAGACTCGTACTCTGGCCTACTGGTTAAGGTCTAAACTCTTACTCTGGCCTAATAGCTAAGGTCTTAGACTTGTACTCCGGCCTACTGGTTAAGGTCTTAACTCTTACTCTGGCCTAATAGCTAAGGTCTTAACTCTTACTCTGGAATATTAGCTAAGGTCTTAGACTCGTACTATTGCCTACAGGTTAAGCTCTTAACTCTTACTCTGGCCTAATAGCTAAGGTCTTAACTATTACTCTGGCCTAATAGCTAAGGTCTTAGACTCGTACTCTGGCCTAATGGTTAAGGTCTTAACTCTTACTCTGGCCTAATAGCTAAGGTCTTAACTCTTACTCTGGCCTAATAGCTAAGGTCTTAGACTCATACTATGGCCTACAGGTTATTGTCTTAACTCTTACTCTGGCCTAATAGCTAAGGTCTTAGACTCGTACTCTGGCCTACTGGTTAAGGTCTTAACTCTTACTCTGGCCTAATAGCTAAGGTCTAAGACTCGTACTCTGGCCTACTGGTTAAGGTCTTAACACTTACTCTGGCCTAATAGCTAAGGTCTTAGACTCGTACTCTGGCCTAATGGTTAAGGTCTTAACTCTTACTCTGGCCTAATAGCTAAGGTCTTAGACTCGTACTCCGGACTACTGGTTAAGGTCTTAACTCTTACTCTGGCCTAATAGCTAAGGTCTTAACTCTTACTCTGGCCTAATAGCTAAGGTCTTAGACTCATACTATGGCCAACATGTTAAGGTCTTAACTCTTAGTCTGGCCTAATGGTTAAGGTCTTAACTCTTACACTGGCCTAATAGCTAAGATCTTAGACTAGTACTCTTGCCAAATAGCTAAGGTCTTAGACTCGTACTCTGGCCTAATAGCTAAGGTCTTAGACTCGTACTCAGGCCTTCTGGTTAAGGTCGTAACTCTTACTCTGGCCTAATGGCTAAGGTCTTAGACTCGTACTCTGGCCTAATAGCTAAGGTCTTAGACTCGTACTCTGGCCTAATGGTTAAGGACTTAACTCTTACTCTGGAATAATAGCTAAGGTCTTAGACTCGTACTCTGGCCTACTGGTTAAGGTCTTAACTCTTACTCTGGCCTAATAGCTAAGGTCTTAGACTCGTACTCTGGCCTAATGGTTAAGGTCTTAACTCTTACTCTGGCCTAATAGCTAAGGTCTTAGACTCGTACTCTGGCCTAATGGTTAAGGTCTTAACTCTTACTCTGGCCTAATAGCTAAGGTCTTAGACTCGTACTCTGGCCTACTGGTTAATATGTTAACTCTTATTCTGCCCTAATAGCTAAGGTCTTAGCTCTTACTCTGGCCTAATAGCTAAGGTCTTAGACTCGTACTCTGGCCTAATAGTTAAGGTCTTAACTCCTACTCTGGCCTAATAGCTAAGGTCTTAACTCTTACTCTGGCCTAATAGCTAAGGTCTTAGACTCGTACTATGGCCTACAGTTTAAGGTCTTAACTCTTACTCTGGCCTAATAGCTAAGGTCTTAGACTCGTACTCTGGCCTACTGGTTAAGGTCTAAACTCTTACTCTGGCCTAATAGCTAAGGTCTTAGACTTGTACTCCGGCCTACTGGTTAAGGTCTTAACTCTTACTCTGGCCTAATAGCTAAGGTCTTAACTCTTACTCTGGAATATTACCTAAGGTCTTAGACTCGTACTATCGCCTACAGGTTAAGCTCTTAACTCTTACTCTGGCCTAATAGCTAAGGTCTTAACTATTACTCTGGCCTAATAGCTAAGGTCTTAGACTCGTACTCTGGCCTAATGGTTAAGGTCTTAACTCTTACTCTGGCCTAATAGCTAAGGTCTTAACTCTTACTCTGGCCTAATAGCTAAGGTCTTAGACTCATACTATGGCCTACAGGTTATTGTCTTAACTCTTACTCTGGCCTAATAGCTAAGGTCTTAGACTCGTACTCTGGCCTACTGGTTAAGGTCTTAACTCTTACTCTGGCCTAATAGCTAAGGTCTAAGACTCGTACTCTGGCCTACTGGTTAAGGTCTTAACTCTTACTCTGGCCTAATAGCTAAGGTCTTAGACTCGTACTCTGGCCTAATGGTTAAGGTCTTAACTCTTACTCTGGCCTAATAGCTAAGGTCTTAGACTCGTACTCCGGACTACTGGTTAAGGTCTTAACTCTTACTCTGGCCTAATAGCTAAGGTCTTAACTCTTACTCTGGCCTAATAGCTAAGGTCTTAGACTCATACTATGGCCAACATGTTAAGGTCTTAACTCTTAGTCTGGCCTAATGGTTAAGGTCTTAACTCTTACACTGGCCTAATAGCTAAGGTCTTAGACTAGTACTCTGGCCAAATAGCTAAGTTCTTAGACTCGTACTCTGGCCTAATAGCTAAGGTCTTAGACTCGTACTCTGGCCTTCTGGTTAAGGTCGTAACTCTTACTCTGGCCTAATGGCTAAGGTCTTAGACTCGTACTCTGGCCTAATAGCTAAGGTCTTAGATTCGTACTCTGGCCTAATGGTTAAGGACTTAACTCTTACTCTGGAATAATAGCTAAGGTCTTAGACTCGTACTCTGGCCTACTGGTTAAGGTCTTAACTCTTACTCTGGCCTAATAGCTAAGGTCTTAGACTCGTACTCTGGCCTAATGGTTAAGGTCTTAACTCTTACTCTGGCCTAATAGCTAAGGTCTTAGACTCGTACTCTGGCCTAATGGTTAAGGTCTTAACTCTTACTCTGGCCTAATAGCTAAGGTCTTAGACTCGTACTCTGGCCTACTGGTTAATATGTTAACTCTTATTCTGCCCTAATAGCTAAGGTCTTAGCTCTTACTCTGGCCTAATAGCTAAGGTCTTAGACTTGTACTATGGCTTAATGGTTAAGGTCTTAACTCTTACTCTGGCCTAATAGCTAAGGTCTTAACTTTTACTCTGGCCTAATAGCTAAGGTCTTAGACTCGTACTCTGGCCTAATGGTTAAGGTCTTAACTCTTACTCTGGCCTAATAGCTAAGGTCTTAGACTCATACTATGGCCTACATGTTAAGGTCTTAACTCTTAGTCTGGCCTAATGGTTAAGGTCTTAACTCTTACTCTGGCCTAATAGCTAAGGTCTTAGACTAGTACTCTGGCCAAATAGCTAAGGTCTTAGACTCGTACTCTGGCCTAATAGATAAGGTCTTAGACTCGTACTCTGGCCTACTGGTTAAGGTCGTAACTCTTACTCTGGCCTAATGGCTAAGGTCTTAGACTCGTACTCTGGCCTAATAGCTAAGGTCTCAGACTCGTACTCTGGCCTAATGGTTAAGGACTTAACTCTTACTCTGGAATAATAGCTAAGGTCTTAGACTCGTACTATCGCCTACAGGTTAAGCTCTTAACTCTTACTCTGGCCTAATAGTTAAGGTTTTAACTATTACTCTGGCCTAATAGCTACGGTCTTAGACTCGTACTCTGGCCTAATGGTTAAGGTCTTAACTCCTACTCTGGCCTAATAGCTAAGGTCTTAACTCTTACTCTGGCCTAATAGCTAAGGTCTTAGACTCGTACTATGGCCTACAGTTTAAGGTCTTAACTCTTACTCTGGCCTAATAGCTAAGGTCTTAGACTCGTACTCTGGCCTACTGGTTAAGGTCTTAACTCTTACTCTGGCCTACAGGTTAAGGTCTTAACTCTTTCTCTGGCCTACTGGTTAAGGTCTTAACTCTTACTCTGGCCTAATAGCTAAGGTCTTAGACTCGTACTCCGGCCTACTGGTTAAGGTCTTAACTCTTACTCTGGCCTAATAGCTAAGGTCTTAACTCTTACTCTGGCCTAAAAGCTAAGGTCTTAGACTCGTACTCTGGCCTAATGGATAAGGTCTTAACTCTTACTCTGGAATATTAGCTAAGGTCTTAGACTCGCACTATCGCCTACAGGTTAAGCTCTTAACTCTTACTCTGGCCTAATAGCTAAGGTCTTAACTATTACTCTGGCCTAATAGCTACGGTCTTAGACTCATACTCTGGCCTAATGGTTAAGGTCTTAACTCTTACTCTGGCCTAATAGCTAAGGTCTTAGACTCGTACTATGGCCTACAGGTTATTGTCTTAACTCTTACTCTGGCCTAATAGCTAAGGTCTTAGACTCGTACTCTGGCCTACTGGTTAAGGTCTTAACTCTTACTCTGGCCTAATAGCTAAGGTCTTAACTCTTACTCTGGCCTAATAGCTAAGGTCTTAGACTTGTACTATGGCCTACAGTTTAAGGTCTTAACTCTTACTCTGGCCTAATAGCTAAGGTCTTAGACTCGTACTCCGGCCTACTGGTTAAGGTCTTAACTCTTTCTCTGGCCTAATAGCTAAGGTCTTAACTCTTACTCTGGAATATTAGCTAAGGTCTTAGACTCGTACTATCGCCTACAGGTTAAGCTCTTAACTCTTACTCTGGCCTAATAGCTAAGGTCTTAACTATTACTCTGGCCTAATAGCTAAGGTCTTAGACTCGTACTCTGGCCTAATGGTTAAGGTCTTAACTCTTACTCTGGCCTAATAGCTAAAGTCTTAACTCTTACTCTGGCCTAATAGCTAAGGTCTTAGACTCGTACTATGGCCTACAGTTTAAGGTCTTAACTCTTACTCTGGCCTAATAGCTAAGGTCTTAGACTCGTACTCTGGCCTACTGGTTAAGGTCTAAACTCTTACTCTGGCCTAATAGCTAAGGTCTTAGACTTGTACTCCGGCCTACTGGTTAAGGTCTTAACTCTTACTCTGGCCTAATAGCTAAGGTCTTAACTCTTACTCTGGAATATTAGCTAATGTCTTAGACTCGTACTATCGCCTACAGGTTAAGCTCTTAACTCTTACTCTGGCCTAATAGCTAAGGTCTTAACTATTACTCTGGCCTAATAGCTAAGGTCTTAGACTCGTACTCTGGCCTAATGGTTAAGGTCTTAACTCTTACTCTGGCCTAATAGCTAAGGTCTTAACTCTTACTCTGGCCTAATAGCTAAGGTCTTAGACTCGTACTCTGGCCTACTGGTTAAGGTCTTAACTCTTACTCTGGCCTAATAGCTAAGGTCTAAGACTCGTACTCTGGCCTACTGGTTAAGGTCTTAACTCTTACTCTGGCCTAATAGCTAAGGTCTTAACTCTTACTCTGGCCTAATAGCTAAGGTCTTAGACTCGTACTATGGCCTAATGGTTAAGGTCTTAACTCTTACTCTGGCCTAATAGCTAAGGTCTTAGACTCGTACTATGGCCTAATGGTTAAGGTCTTAACTCTTACTCTGGCCTAATAGCTAAGGTCTTAACTTTTACTCTGGCCTAATAGCTAAGGTCTTAGACTCGTACTCTGGCCTAATGGTTAAGGTCTTAACTCTTACTCTGGCCTAATAGCTAAGGTCTTAGACTCATACTATGGCCAACATGTTAAGGTCTTAACTCTTAGTCTGGCCTAATGGTTAAGGTCTTAACTCTTACACTGGCCTAATAGCTAAGGTCTTAGATTAGTACTCTGGCCAAATAGCTAAGGTCTTAGACTCTTACTCTGGCCTAATAGCTAAGGTCTTAGACTTGTACTCTGGCCTGCTGGTTAAGGTCTTAACTCTTACTCTGGCCTAATAGCTAAGGTCTTAACTCTTACTCTGGAATATTAGCTAAGGTCTTAGACTCGTACTATCGCCTACAGGTTAAGCTCTTAACTCTTACTCTGGCCTAATATCTAAGGTCTTAACTATTACTCTGGCCTAATAGCTAAGGTCTTAGACTCGTACTCTGGCCTAATGGTTAAGGTCTTAACTCTTACTCTGGCCTAATAGCTAAGGTCTTAACTCTTACTCTGGCCTAATAGCTAAGGTCTTAGACTCGTACTCTGGCCTACTGGTTAAGGTCTTAACTCTTACTCTGGCCTAATAGCTAAGGTCTAAGACTCGTACTCTGGCCTACTGGTTAAGGTCTTAACTCTTACTCTGGCCTAATAGCTAAGGTCTTAGACTCGTACTCTGGCCTAATGGTTAAGGTCTTAACTCTTACTCTGGCCTAATAGCTAAGGTCTTAGACACGTACTCCGGACTACTGGTTAAGGTCTTAACTCTTACTCTGGCCTAATAGCTAAGGTCTTAACTCTTACTCTGGCCTAATAGCTAAGGTCTTAGACTCGTACTCTGGCCTAATGGATAAGGTCTTAACTCTTACTCTGGCTTAATAGCTAAGGTCTTAGACTCGTACTCTGGCCTAATGGTTAAGGTCTTAACTCTTACTCTGGCCTAATAGCTAAGGTCTTAGACACGTACTCCGGACTACTGGTTAAGGTCTTAACTCTTACTCTGGCCTAATAGCTAAGGTCTTAACTCTTACTCTGGCCTAATAGCTAAGGTCTTAGACTCGTACTCTGGCCTAATGGATAAGGTCTTAACTCTTACTCTGGCTTAATAGCTAAGGTCTTAGACTCATACTATGGCCAACATGTTAAGGTCTTAACTCTTAGTCTGGCCTAATGGTTAAGGTCTTAACTCTTACACTGGCCTAATAGCTAAGATCTTAGACTAGTACTCTTGCCAAATAGCTAAGGTCTTAGACTCGTACTCTGGCCTAATAGCTAAGGTCTTAGACTCGTACTCAGGCCTTCTGGTTAAGGTCGTAACTCTTACTCTGGCCTAATGGCTAAGGTCTTAGACTCGTACTCTGGCCTAATAGCTAAGGTCTTAGACTCGTACTCTGGCCTAATGGTTAAGGACTTAACTCTTACTCTGGAATAATAGCTAAGGTCTTAGACTCGTACTCTGGCCTACTGGTTAAGGTCTTAACTCTTACTCTGGCCTAATAGCTAAGGTCTTAGACTCGTACTCTGGCCTAATGGTTAAGGTCTTAACTCTTACTCTGGCCTAATAGCTAAGGTCTTAGACTCGTACTCTGGCCTAATGGTTAAGGTCTTAACTCTTACTCTGGCCTAATAGCTAAGGTCTTAGACTCGTACTCTGGCCTACTGGTTAATATGTTAACTCTTATTCTGCCCTAATAGCTAAGGTCTTAGCTCTTACTCTGGCCTAATAGCTAAGGTCTTAGACTCGTACTCTGGCCTAATAGTTAAGGTCTTAACTCCTACTCTGGCCTAATAGCTAAGGTCTTAACTCTTACTCTGGCCTAATAGCTAAGGTCTTAGACTCGTACTATGGCCTACAGTTTAAGGTCTTAACTCTTACTCTGGCCTAATAGCTAAGGTCTTAGACTCGTACTCTGGCCTACTGGTTAAGGTCTAAACTCTTACTCTGGCCTAATAGCTAAGGTCTTAGACTTGTACTCCGGCCTACTGGTTAAGGTCTTAACTCTTACTCTGGCCTAATAGCTAAGGTCTTAACTCTTACTCTGGAATATTACCTAAGGTCTTAGACTCGTACTATCGCCTACAGGTTAAGCTCTTAACTCTTACTCTGGCCTAATAGCTAAGGTCTTAACTATTACTCTGGCCTAATAGCTAAGGTCTTAGACTCGTACTCTGGCCTAATGGTTAAGGTCTTAACTCTTACTCTGGCCTAATAGCTAAGGTCTTAACTCTTACTCTGGCCTAATAGCTAAGGTCTTAGACTCATACTATGGCCTACAGGTTATTGTCTTAACTCTTACTCTGGCCTAATAGCTAAGGTCTTAGACTCGTACTCTGGCCTACTGGTTAAGGTCTTAACTCTTACTCTGGCCTAATAGCTAAGGTCTAAGACTCGTACTCTGGCCTACTGGTTAAGGTCTTAACTCTTACTCTGGCCTAATAGCTAAGGTCTTAGACTCGTACTCTGGCCTAATGGTTAAGGTCTTAACTCTTACTCTGGCCTAATAGCTAAGGTCTTAGACTCGTACTCCGGACTACTGGTTAAGGTCTTAACTCTTACTCTGGCCTAATAGCTAAGGTCTTAACTCTTACTCTGGCCTAATAGCTAAGGTCTTAGACTCATACTATGGCCAACATGTTAAGGTCTTAACTCTTAGTCTGGCCTAATGGTTAAGGTCTTAACTCTTACACTGGCCTAATAGCTAAGGTCTTAGACTAGTACTCTGGCCAAATAGCTAAGTTCTTAGACTCGTACTCTGGCCTAATAGCTAAGGTCTTAGACTCGTACTCTGGCCTTCTGGTTAAGGTCGTAACTCTTACTCTGGCCTAATGGCTAAGGTCTTAGACTCGTACTCTGGCCTAATAGCTAAGGTCTTAGATTCGTACTCTGGCCTAATGGTTAAGGACTTAACTCTTACTCTGGAATAATAGCTAAGGTCTTAGACTCGTACTCTGGCCTACTGGTTAAGGTCTTAACTCTTACTCTGGCCTAATAGCTAAGGTCTTAGACTCGTACTCTGGCCTAATGGTTAAGGTCTTAACTCTTACTCTGGCCTAATAGCTAAGGTCTTAGACTCGTACTCTGGCCTAATGGTTAAGGTCTTAACTCTTACTCTGGCCTAATAGCTAAGGTCTTAGACTCGTACTCTGGCCTACTGGTTAATATGTTAACTCTTATTCTGCCCTAATAGCTAAGGTCTTAGCTCTTACTCTGGCCTAATAGCTAAGGTCTTAGACTTGTACTATGGCTTAATGGTTAAGGTCTTAACTCTTACTCTGGCCTAATAGCTAAGGTCTTAACTTTTACTCTGGCCTAATAGCTAAGGTCTTAGACTCGTACTCTGGCCTAATGGTTAAGGTCTTAACTCTTACTCTGGCCTAATAGCTAAGGTCTTAGACTCATACTATGGCCTACATGTTAAGGTCTTAACTCTTAGTCTGGCCTAATGGTTAAGGTCTTAACTCTTACTCTGGCCTAATAGCTAAGGTCTTAGACTAGTACTCTGGCCAAATAGCTAAGGTCTTAGACTCGTACTCTGGCCTAATAGATAAGGTCTTAGACTCGTACTCTGGCCTACTGGTTAAGGTCGTAACTCTTACTCTGGCCTAATGGCTAAGGTCTTAGACTCGTACTCTGGCCTAATAGCTAAGGTCTCAGACTCGTACTCTGGCCTAATGGTTAAGGACTTAACTCTTACTCTGGAATAATAGCTAAGGTCTTAGACTCGTACTATCGCCTACAGGTTAAGCTCTTAACTCTTACTCTGGCCTAATAGTTAAGGTTTTAACTATTACTCTGGCCTAATAGCTACGGTCTTAGACTCGTACTCTGGCCTAATGGTTAAGGTCTTAACTCCTACTCTGGCCTAATAGCTAAGGTCTTAACTCTTACTCTGGCCTAATAGCTAAGGTCTTAGACTCGTACTATGGCCTACAGTTTAAGGTCTTAACTCTTACTCTGGCCTAATAGCTAAGGTCTTAGACTCGTACTCTGGCCTACTGGTTAAGGTCTTAACTCTTACTCTGGCCTACAGGTTAAGGTCTTAACTCTTTCTCTGGCCTACTGGTTAAGGTCTTAACTCTTACTCTGGCCTAATAGCTAAGGTCTTAGACTCGTACTCCGGCCTACTGGTTAAGGTCTTAACTCTTACTCTGGCCTAATAGCTAAGGTCTTAACTCTTACTCTGGCCTAAAAGCTAAGGTCTTAGACTCGTACTCTGGCCTAATGGATAAGGTCTTAACTCTTACTCTGGAATATTAGCTAAGGTCTTAGACTCGCACTATCGCCTACAGGTTAAGCTCTTAACTCTTACTCTGGCCTAATAGCTAAGGTCTTAACTATTACTCTGGCCTAATAGCTACGGTCTTAGACTCATACTCTGGCCTAATGGTTAAGGTCTTAACTCTTACTCTGGCCTAATAGCTAAGGTCTTAGACTCGTACTATGGCCTACAGGTTATTGTCTTAACTCTTACTCTGGCCTAATAGCTAAGGTCTTAGACTCGTACTCTGGCCTACTGGTTAAGGTCTTAACTCTTACTCTGGCCTAATAGCTAAGGTCTTAACTCTTACTCTGGCCTAATAGCTAAGGTCTTAGACTTGTACTATGGCCTACAGTTTAAGGTCTTAACTCTTACTCTGGCCTAATAGCTAAGGTCTTAGACTCGTACTCCGGCCTACTGGTTAAGGTCTTAACTCTTTCTCTGGCCTAATAGCTAAGGTCTTAACTCTTACTCTGGAATATTAGCTAAGGTCTTAGACTCGTACTATCGCCTACAGGTTAAGCTCTTAACTCTTACTCTGGCCTAATAGCTAAGGTCTTAACTATTACTCTGGCCTAATAGCTAAGGTCTTAGACTCGTACTCTGGCCTAATGGTTAAGGTCTTAACTCTTACTCTGGCCTAATAGCTAAAGTCTTAACTCTTACTCTGGCCTAATAGCTAAGGTCTTAGACTCGTACTATGGCCTACAGTTTAAGGTCTTAACTCTTACTCTGGCCTAATAGCTAAGGTCTTAGACTCGTACTCTGGCCTACTGGTTAAGGTCTAAACTCTTACTCTGGCCTAATAGCTAAGGTCTTAGACTTGTACTCCGGCCTACTGGTTAAGGTCTTAACTCTTACTCTGGCCTAATAGCTAAGGTCTTAACTCTTACTCTGGAATATTAGCTAAGGTCTTAGACTCGTACTATCGCCTACAGGTTAAGCTCTTAACTCTTACTCTGGCCTAATAGCTAAGGTCTTAACTATTACTCTGGCCTAATAGCTAAGGTCTTAGACTCGTACTCTGGCCTAATGGTTAAGGTCTTAACTCTTACTCTGGCCTAATAGCTAAGGTCTTAACTCTTACTCTGGCCTAATAGCTAAGGTCTTAGACTCGTACTCTGGCCTACTGGTTAAGGTCTTAACTCTTACTCTGGCCTAATAGCTAAGGTCTAAGACTCGTACTCTGGCCTACTGGTTAAGGTCTTAACTCTTACTCTGGCCTAATAGCTAAGGTCTTAACTCTTACTCTGGCCTAATAGCTAAGGTCTTAGACTCGTACTATGGCCTAATGGTTAAGGTCTTAACTCTTACTCTGGCCTAATAGCTAAGGTCTTAGACTCGTACTATGGCCTAATGGTTAAGGTCTTAACTCTTACTCTGGCCTAATAGCTAAGGTCTTAACTTTTACTCTGGCCTAATAGCTAAGGTCTTAGACTCGTACTCTGGCCTAATGGTTAAGGTCTTAACTCTTACTCTGGCCTAATAGCTAAGGTCTTAGACTCATACTATGGCCAACATGTTAAGGTCTTAACTCTTAGTCTGGCCTAATGGTTAAGGTCTTAACTCTTACACTGGCCTAATAGCTAAGGTCTTAGATTAGTACTCTGGCCAAATAGCTAAGGTCTTAGACTCTTACTCTGGCCTAATAGCTAAGGTCTTAGACTTGTACTCTGGCCTGCTGGTTAAGGTCTTAACTCTTACTCTGGCCTAATAGCTAAGGTCTTAACTCTTACTCTGGAATATTAGCTAAGGTCTTAGACTCGTACTATCGCCTACAGGTTAAGCTCTTAACTCTTACTCTGGCCTAATATCTAAGGTCTTAACTATTACTCTGGCCTAATAGCTAAGGTCTTAGACTCGTACTCTGGCCTAATGGTTAAGGTCTTAACTCTTACTCTGGCCTAATAGCTAAGGTCTTAACTCTTACTCTGGCCTAATAGCTAAGGTCTTAGACTCGTACTCTGGCCTACTGGTTAAGGTCTTAACTCTTACTCTGGCCTAATAGCTAAGGTCTAAGACTCGTACTCTGGCCTACTGGTTAAGGTCTTAACTCTTACTCTGGCCTAATAGCTAAGGTCTTAGACTCGTACTCTGGCCTAATGGTTAAGGTCTTAACTCTTACTCTGGCCTAATAGCTAAGGTCTTAGACACGTACTCCGGACTACTGGTTAAGGTCTTAACTCTTACTCTGGCCTAATAGCTAAGGTCTTAACTCTTACTCTGGCCTAATAGCTAAGGTCTTAGACTCGTACTCTGGCCTAATGGATAAGGTCTTAACTCTTACTCTGGCTTAATAGCTAAGGTCTTAGACTCGTACTATGGCCTAATGGTTAAGGTCTTAACTCTTACTCTGGCCTAATAGCTAAGGTCTTAACTTTTACTCTGGCCTAATAGCTAAGGTCTTAGACTCGTACTCTGGCCTAATGGTTAAGGTCTTAACTCTTACTCTGGCCTAATAGCTAAGGTCTTAGACTCATACTATGGCCAACATGTTAAGGTCTTAACTCTTAGTCTGGCCTAATGGTTAAGGTCTTAACTCTTACACTGGCCTAATAGCTAAGGTCTTAGATTAGTACTCTGGCCAAATAGCTAAGGTCTTAGACTCGTACTCTGGCCTAATAGCTAAGGTCTTAGACTCGTACTCTGGCCTTCTGGTTAAGGTCGTAACTCTTACTCTGGCCTAATGGCTAAGGTCTTAGACTCGTACTCTGGCCTAATAGCTAAGGTCTTAGACTCGTACTCTGGCCTAATGGTTAAGGACTTTACTCTTACTCTGGAATAATAGCTAAGGTCTTAGACTCGTACTCTAACCTACTGGTTAAGGTCTTAACTCTTACTCTGGCCTAATAGCTAAGGTCTTAGACTCGTACTCTGGCCTAATGGTTAAGGTCTTAACTCTTACTCTGGCCTAATAGCTAAGGTCTTAGACTCGTACTCTGGCCTAATGGTTAAGGTCTTAACTCTTACTCTGGCCTAATAGCTAAGGTCTTAGACTCGTACTCTGGCCTAATGGTTAAGGTCTTAACTCTTACTCTGGCCTAATAGCTAAGGTCTAAGACTCATACTATGGCCTACATGTTAAGGTCTTAACTCTTAGTCTGGCCTAATGGTTAAGGTCTTAACTCTTACTCTGGCCTAATAGCTAAGGTCTTAGACTAGTACTCTGGCCAAATAGCTACGGTCTTAGACTCGTACTCTGGCCTAATAGATAAGGTCTTATACTCGTAGTCTGGCCTACTGGTTAAGGTCGTAACTCTTACTCTGGCCTAATGGCTAAGGTCTTAGACTCGTACTCTGGCCTAATAGCTAAGGTCTTAGACTCGTACTCTGGCCTAATGGTTAAGGACTTAACTCTTACTCTGGAATAATAGCTAAGGTCTTAGACTCGTACTATCGCCTACAGGTTAAGCTCTTAACTCTTACTCTGGCCTAATAGTTAAGGTTTTAACTATTACTCTGGCCTAATAGCTACGGTCTTAGACTCGTACTCTGGCCTAATGGTTAAGGTCTTAACTCCTACTCTGGCCTAAAAGCTAAGGTCTTAACTCTTACTCTGGCCTAATAGCTAAGGTCTTAGACTCGTACTATGGCCTACAGTTTAAGGTCTTAACTCTTACTCTGGCCTAATAGCTAAGGTCTTAGACTCGTACTCTGGCCTACTGGTTAAGGTCTTAACTCTTACTCTGGCCTACAGGTTAAGGTCTTAACTCTTTCTCTGGCCTACTGGTTAAGGTCTTAACTCTTACTCTGGCCTAATAGCTAAGGTCTTAGACTCGTACTCCGGCCTACTGGTTAAGGTCTTAACTCTTACTCTGGCCTAATAGCTAAGGTCTTAACTCTTACTCTGGCCTAAAAGCTAAGGTCTTAGACTCGTACTCTGGCCTAATGGATAAGGTCTTAACTCTTACTCTGGCCTAATAGCTAAGGTCTTAACTATTACTCTGGCCTAATAGCTACGGTCTTAGACTCGTACTCTGGCCTAATGGTTAAGGTCTTAACTCTTACTCTGGCCTAATAGCTAAGGTCTTAGACTCGTACTATGGCCTACAGGTTATTGTCTTAACTCTTACTCTGGCCTAATAGCTAAGGTCTTAGACTCGTACTCTGGCCTACTGGTTAAGGTCTTAACTCTTACTCTGGCCTAATAGCTAAGGACTTAACTCTTACTCTGGCCTAATAGCTAAGGTCTTAGACTCGTACTATGGCCTACAGTTTAAGGTCTTAACTCTTACTCTGGCCTAATAGCTAAGGTCTTAGACTCGTACTCCGGCCTACTGGTTAAGGTCTTAACTCTTTCTCTGGCCTAATAGCTAAGGTCTTAACTCTTACTCTGGAATATTAGCTAAGGTCTTAGACTCGTACTATCGCCTACAGGTTAAGCTCTTAACTCTTACTCTGGCCTAATAGCTAAGGTCTTAACTATTACTCTGGCCTAATAGCTAAGGTCTTAGACTCGTACTCTGGCCTAATGGTTAAGGTCTTAACTCTTACTCTGGCCTAATAGCTAAGGTCTTAACTCTTACTCTGGCCTAATAGCTAAGGTCTTAGACTCGTACTATGGCCTACAGGTTATTGTCTTAACTCTTACTCTGGCCTAATAGCTAAGGTCTTAGACTCATACTCTGGCCTACTGGTTAAGGTCTTAACTCTTACTTTGGCCTAATAGCTAAGGTCTTAGATTCGTACTATGGCCTAATGGTTAAGGTCTTAACTCTTACTCTGGCCTAATAGATAAGGTCTTAACTCTTACTCTGGCCTAATAGCTAAGGTCTTAGACTCGTACTCTGGCCTAATGGTTACGGTCTTAACTCTTACTCTGGCCTAATAGCTAAGATCTTAGACTCGTGCTCTGGCCTAATGGTTAAGGTCTTAACTCTTACTCTGGCCTACTGGTTAAGGTCTTAACTCTTACTCTGGCCGAATAGCTAATGTCTTAGACTCGTACTCTGTCCTAATGGTTAAGGTCTTAACTCTTACTCTGGCCTAATAGCTAAGGTCTTAACTCTTACTCTGGCCTAATAGCTAAGGTCTTAGACTCGTACTATGGCCTACAGGTTAAGGTCTGAACTCTTACTCTGGCCTAATAGCTAAGGTCTATGACTCGTAATCTGGCCTACTGGTTAAGGTCCTAACGCTTACTCTGGCCTAATAGCTAAGGTCTTAACTCTTACTCTGGCCTAATAGCTAAGGACTTAGACTTGTACTATGGCCTAATGGTTAAGGTCTTAACTCTTACTCTGGCCTAATAGCTAAGGTCTTAACTCTTACTCTGGCATAATAGCTAAGGTCTTAGACTCGTACTCTGGCCTAATAGCTGAGGTCTTAACTCTTACTCTGGCCTACTGGTTAAGGTCTTAACTCTTACTCTGGCCTAATAGCTAAGGTCTTAGACTCGTAATCTGGCCTAATAGCTAAGGTCTTAGACTCGTACTCTGGCCTAATAGCTAAGGTCTTAGACTTGTACTCTGGCCTACTGGTTAATGTCTTAACTCTTATTCTTGCCTAATAGCTAAGGTCTTAGACTCGTACTCTGGCCTAATAGCTAAGGTCTTAGACTCGTACTCTGGCCTACTAGTTAAGGTCTTAACTCTTACTCTGGCCTAATAGCATAGGTCTTAGACTCGTACTCTGGCCTAATGGTTAAGGTCTTAACTCTTACTCTGGCCTAATAGCTAAGGTATTAGACTCGTACTCTGGCCTAATGGTTAAGGTCTTAACTCTTACTCTGGCCTAATAGCTAAGGTCTTAGACTCGTACTCTGGCCTACTGGTTAAGGTCTTAACTCTTACTCTGGCCTAATAGCTAAGGTCTTAGACTCGTACTCTGGCCTACTGGTTAAGGTCTTAACTCTTACTCTGGCCTACTAGCTAAGGTCTTAGACTCGTACTCTGGCCTAATTGTTAAGGTCTTAACTCTTACTCTGGCCTAATAGCTAAGGTCTTAGACTCGTACTCTGGCCTAATGGTTAAGGTCTTATTTCTTACTCTAGCCTAATAGCTAAGGTCTTAGACTCGTACTCTGGCCTACTGGTTAAGGTCTTAACTCTTACTCTGGCCTAATAGCTAAGGTCTTAGACTCGTACTCTGGCCTACTGGTTAAGGTCTTAACTCTTACTCTGGCCTAATAGCTAAGGTCTTAGACTCGTACTCTGGCCTAATGGTTAAGGTCTTAACTTTTACTCTGGCCTAATAGCCAAGGTCTTAGACTTGTACTCTGGCCTAATGGTTAAGGTCTTAACTCTTACTCTGGCCTAATAGCTAAGGTCTTAGACTCGTACTCCGGACTACTGGTTAAGGTCTTAACTCTTACTCTGGCCTAATAGCTAAGGTCTTAACTCTTACTCTGGCCTAATAGCTAAGGTCTTAGACTCGTACTCTGGACTAATGGATAAGGTCTTAACTCTTACTCTGGCTTAATAGCTAAGGTCTTAGACTCGTACTCTGGCCTAATGGTTAAGGTCTTAACTCTTACTCTGGAATATTAGCTAAGGTCTTAGACTCGTACTATCGCCTACAGGTTAAGCTCTTAACTCTTACTCTGGCCTAATAGCTAAGGTCTTAACTATTACTCTGGCCTAATAGCTAAGGTCTTAGACTCGTACTCTGGCCTAATGGTTAAGGTCTTAACTCTTACTCTGGCCTAATAGCTAAGGTCTTAGACTCGTACTCTGGCCTACTGGTTAAGGTCTTAACTCTTACTCTGGCCTAATAGCTAAGGTCTTAGACTCGTACTCTGGCCTAATGGTTAAGGTCTTAACTTTTACTCTGGCCTAATAGCCAAGGTCTTAGACTTGTACTCTGGCCTAATGGTTAAGGTCTTAACTCTTACTCTGGCCTAATAGCTAAGGTCTTAGACTCATACTCTGGCCTACTGGTTAAGGTCTTAACTCTTACTTTGGCCTAATAGCTAAGGTCTTAGATTCGTACTATGGCCTAATGGTTAAGGTCTTAACTCTTACTCTGGCCTAATAGATAAGGTCTTAACTCTTACTCTGGCCTAATAGCTAAGGTCTTAGACTCGTACTCTGGCCTAATGGTTACGGTCTTAACTCTTACTCTGGCCTAATAGCTAAGATCTTAGACTCGTGCTCTGGCCTAATGGTTAAGGTCTTAACTCTTACTCTGGCCTACTGGTTAAGGTCTTAACTCTTACTCTGGCCGAATAGCTAATGTCTTAGACTCGTACTCTGTCCTAATGGTTAAGGTCTTAACTCTTACTCTGGCCTAATAGCTAAGGTCTTAACTCTTACTCTGGCCTAATAGCTAAGGTCTTAGACTCGTACTATGGCCTACAGGTTAAGGTCTGAACTCTTACTCTGGCCTAATAGCTAAGGTCTATGACTCGTAATCTGGCCTACTGGTTAAGGTCCTAACGCTTACTCTGGCCTAATAGCTAAGGTCTTAACTCTTACTCTGGCCTAATAGCTAAGGACTTAGACTTGTACTATGGCCTAATGGTTAAGGTCTTAACTCTTACTCTGGCCTAATAGCTAAGGTCTTAACTCTTACTCTGGCATAATAGCTAAGGTCTTAGACTCGTACTCTGGCCTAATAGCTGAGGTCTTAACTCTTACTCTGGCCTACTGGTTAAGGTCTTAACTCTTACTCTGGCCTAATAGCTAAGGTCTTAGACTCGTAATCTGGCCTAATAGCTAAGGTCTTAGACTCGTACTCTGGCCTAATAGCTAAGGTCTTAGACTTGTACTCTGGCCTACTGGTTAATGTCTTAACTCTTATTCTTGCCTAATAGCTAAGGTCTTAGACTCGTACTCTGGCCTAATAGCTAAGGTCTTAGACTCGTACTCTGGCCTACTAGTTAAGGTCTTAACTCTTACTCTGGCCTAATAGCATAGGTCTTAGACTCGTACTCTGGCCTAATGGTTAAGGTCTTAACTCTTACTCTGGCCTAATAGCTAAGGTATTAGACTCGTACTCTGGCCTAATGGTTAAGGTCTTAACTCTTACTCTGGCCTAATAGCTAAGGTCTTAGACTCGTACTCTGGCCTACTGGTTAAGGTCTTAACTCTTACTCTGGCCTAATAGCTAAGGTCTTAGACTCGTACTCTGGCCTACTGGTTAAGGTCTTAACTCTTACTCTGGCCTACTAGCTAAGGTCTTAGACTCATACTCTGGCCTAATTGTTAAGGTCTTAACTCTTACTCTGGCCTAATAGCTAAGGTCTTAGACTCGTACTCTGGCCTAATGGTTAAGGTCTTATTTCTTACTCTAGCCTAATAGCTAAGGTCTTAGACTCGTACTCTGGCCTACTGGTTAAGGTCTTAACTCTTACTCTGGCCTAATAGCTAAGGTCTTAGACTCGTACTCTGGCCTACTGGTTAAGGTCTTAACTCTTACTCTGGCCTAATAGCTAAGGTCTTAGACTCGTACTCTGGCCTAATGGTTAAGGTCTTAACTTTTACTCTGGCCTAATAGCCAAGGTCTTAGACTTGTACTCTGGCCTAATGGTTAAGGTCTTAACTCTTACTCTGGCCTAATAGCTAAGGTCTTAGACTCGTACTCCGGACTACTGGTTAAGGTCTTAACTCTTACTCTGGCCTAATAGCTAAGGTCTTAACTCTTACTCTGGCCTAATAGCTAAGGTCTTAGACTCGTACTCTGGACTAATGGATAAGGTCTTAACTCTTACTCTGGCTTAATAGCTAAGGTCTTAGACTCGTACTCTGGCCTAATGGTTAAGGTCTTAACTCTTACTCTGGAATATTAGCTAAGGTCTTAGACTCGTACTATCGCCTACAGGTTAAGCTCTTAACTCTTACTCTGGCCTAATAGCTAAGGTCTTAACTATTACTCTGGCCTAATAGCTAAGGTCTTAGACTCGTACTCTGGCCTAATGGTTAAGGTCTTAACTCTTACTCTGGCCTAATAGCTAAGGTCTTAGACTCGTACTCTGGCCTACTGGTTAAGGTCTTAACTCTTACTCTGGCCTAATAGCTAAGGTCTTAGACTCGTACTCTGGCCTAATGGTTAAGGTCTTAACTTTTACTCTGGCCTAATAGCCAAGGTCTTAGACTTGTACTCTGGCCTAATGGTTAAGGTCTTAACTCTTACTCTGGCCTAATAGCTAAGGTCTTAGACTCATACTCTGGCCTACTGGTTAAGGTCTTAACTCTTACTTTGGCCTAATAGCTAAGGTCTTAGATTCGTACTATGGCCTAATGGTTAAGGTCTTAACTCTTACTCTGGCCTAATAGATAAGGTCTTAACTCTTACTCTGGCCTAATAGCTAAGGTCTTAGACTCGTACTCTGGCCTAATGGTTACGGTCTTAACTCTTACTCTGGCCTAATAGCTAAGATCTTAGACTCGTGCTCTGGCCTAATGGTTAAGGTCTTAACTCTTACTCTGGCCTACTGGTTAAGGTCTTAACTCTTACTCTGGCCGAATAGCTAATGTCTTAGACTCGTACTCTGTCCTAATGGTTAAGGTCTTAACTCTTACTCTGGCCTAATAGCTAAGGTCTTAACTCTTACTCTGGCCTAATAGCTAAGGTCTTAGACTCGTACTATGGCCTACAGGTTAAGGTCTGAACTCTTACTCTGGCCTAATAGCTAAGGTCTATGACTCGTAATCTGGCCTACTGGTTAAGGTCCTAACGCTTACTCTGGCCTAATAGCTAAGGTCTTAACTCTTACTCTGGCCTAATAGCTAAGGACTTAGACTTGTACTATGGCCTAATGGTTAAGGTCTTAACTCTTACTCTGGCCTAATAGCTAAGGTCTTAACTCTTACTCTGGCATAATAGCTAAGGTCTTAGACTCGTACTCTGGCCTAATAGCTGAGGTCTTAACTCTTACTCTGGCCTACTGGTTAAGGTCTTAACTCTTACTCTGGCCTAATAGCTAAGGTCTTAGACTCGTAATCTGGCCTAATAGCTAAGGTCTTAGACTCGTACTCTGGCCTAATAGCTAAGGTCTTAGACTTGTACTCTGGCCTACTGGTTAATGTCTTAACTCTTATTCTTGCCTAATAGCTAAGGTCTTAGACTCGTACTCTGGCCTAATAGCTAAGGTCTTAGACTCGTACTCTGGCCTACTAGTTAAGGTCTTAACTCTTACTCTGGCCTAATAGCATAGGTCTTAGACTCGTACTCTGGCCTAATGGTTAAGGTCTTAACTCTTACTCTGGCCTAATAGCTAAGGTATTAGACTCGTACTCTGGCCTAATGGTTAAGGTCTTAACTCTTACTCTGGCCTAATAGCTAAGGTCTTAGACTCGTACTCTGGCCTACTGGTTAAGGTCTTAACTCTTACTCTGGCCTAATAGCTAAGGTCTTAGACTCGTACTCTGGCCTACTGGTTAAGGTCTTAACTCTTACTCTGGCCTAATAGCTAAGGTCTTAGACTCGTACTCTGGCCTAATTGTTAAGGTCTTAACTCTTACTCTGGCCTAATAGCTAAGGTCTTAGACTCGTACTCTGGCCTAATGGTTAAGGTCTTATTTCTTACTCTAGCCTAATAGCTAAGGTCTTAGACTCGTACTCTGGCCTACTGGTTAAGGTCTTAACTCTTACTCTGGCCTAATAGCTAAGGTCTTAGACTCGTACTCTGGCCTACTGGTTAAGGTCTTAACTCTTACTCTGGCCTAATAGCTAAGGTCTTAGACTCGTACTCTGGCCTAATGGTTAAGGTCTTAACTTTTACTCTGGCCTAATAGCCAAGGTCTTAGACTTGTACTCTGGCCTAATGGTTAAGGTCTTAACTCTTACTCTGGCCTAATAGCTAAGGTCTTAGACTCGTACTCCGGACTACTGGTTAAGGTCTTAACTCTTACTCTGGCCTAATAGCTAAGGTCTTAACTCTTACTCTGGCCTAATAGCTAAGGTCTTAGACTCGTACTCTGGACTAATGGATAAGGTCTTAACTCTTACTCTGGCTTAATAGCTAAGGTCTTAGACTCGTACTCTGGCCTAATGGTTAAGGTCTTAACTCTTACTCTGGAATATTAGCTAAGGTCTTAGACTCGTACTATCGCCTACAGGTTAAGCTCTTAACTCTTACTCTGGCCTAATAGCTAAGGTCTTAACTATTACTCTGGCCTAATAGCTAAGGTCTTAGACTCGTACTCTGGCCTAATGGTTAAGGTCTTAACTCTTACTCTGGCCTAATAGCTAAGGTCTTAACTCTTACTCTGGACTAATAGCTAAGGTCTTAGACTCGTACTATGGCCTACAGGTTCTTGTCTTAACTCTTACTCTGGCCTAATAGCTAAGGTCTTTGACTCGTACTCTGGCCTACTGGTTAAGGTCTTAACTCTTACTCTGGCCTAATAGCTAAGGTCTTAACTCTTACTCTGGCCTAATAGCTAAAGTCTTAGACTCGTACTATGGCCTACAGTTTAAGGTCTTAACTCTTACTCTGGCCTAATAGCTAAGGTCTTAGACTCGTACTCTGGCCTACTGGTTAAGGTCTAAACTCTTACTCTGGCCTAATAGCTAAGGTCTTAGACTTGTACTCCGGCCTACTGGTTAAGGTCTTAACTCTTACTCTGGCCTAATAGCTAAGGTCTTAACTCTTACTCTGGAATATTAGCTAAGGTCTTAGACTCGTACTATCGCCTACAGGTTAAGCTCTTAACTCTTACTCTGGCCTAATAGCTAAGGTCTTAACTATTACTCTGGCCTAATAGCTAAGGTCTTAGACTCGTACTCTGGCCTAATGGTTAAGGTCTTAACTCTTACTCTGGCCTAATAGCTAAGGTCTTAACTCTTACTCTGGCCTAATAGCTAAGGTCTTAGACTCGTACTATGGCCTACAGGTTATTGTCTTAACTCTTACTCTGGCCTAATAGCTAAGGTCTTAACTCTTACTCTGGCCTACTGGTTAAGGTCTTAACTCTTACTCTGGCCTAATAGCTAAGGTCTTAGACTCGTAATCTGGCCTAATAGCTAAGGTCTTAGACTCGTACTCTGGCCTAATAGCTAAGGTCTTAGACTTGTACTCTGGCCTACTGGTTAAGGTCTTAACTCTTATTCTGGCCTAATAGCTAAGGTCTTAGACTCGTACTCTGGCCTAATAGCTAAGGTTTTAGACTTGTACTCTGGCCTACTGGTTAAGGTCTTAACGCTTACTCTGGCCTAATAGCTAAGGTCTTAGACTCGTACTCTGGCCTAATGGTTAAGGTCTTAACTCTTACTCTGGCCTAATAGCTAAGGTATTAGACTCGTACTCTGGCCTAATGGTTAAGGTCTTAACTCTTACTCTGGCCTAATAGCTAAGGTCTTAGACTCGTACTCTGGCCTACTGGTTAAGGTCTTAACTCTTACTCTGGCCTAATAGCTAAGGTCTTAGACTCGTACTCTGGCCTAATGGTTAAGGTCTTAACTTTTACTCTGGCCGAATAGCTAAGGTCTTAGACTCGTACTCTGGCCTAATGGTTAAGGTCTTAACTCTTACTCTGGCCTAATAGCTAAGGTCTTAGACTCGTACTCTGGCCTACTGGTTAAGGTGTTAACTCTTGTTCTGGCCTAATAGCTAAGGTCTTAGCTCTTACTCTGGCCTAATAGCTAAAGTCTTAGACTCGTACTATGGCCTAATGGTTAAGGTCTTAACTCTTACTCTGGCCTAATAGCTAAGGTCTTAACTTTTACTCTGGCCTAATAGCTAATGTCTTAGACTCGTACTCTGGCCTAATGGTTAAGGTCTTAACTCTTACTCTGGCCTAATAGCTAAGGTCTTAGACTCATACTTTGGCCTACATGTTAAGGTCTTAACTCTTAGTCTGGCCTAATGGTTAAGGTCTTAACTCTAACTCTGGCCTAATAGCTAAGGTCTTAGACTAGTACTATGGCCAAATAGATAAGGTCTTAGACTCGTACTCTGGCCTAATAGCTAAGGTCTTAGACTCGTACTCTGGCCTACTGGTTAAGGTCGTAACTCTTACTCTGGCCTAATGGCTAAGGTCTTAGACTTGTACTCTGGCCTAATAGCTAAGGTCTTAGACTCGTACTATGGCCTAATGGTTAAGGTCTTAACTCTTACTCTGGAATAATAGCTAAGGTCTTAGACTCGCACTATCGCCTACAGGTTAAGCTCTTAACTCTTACTCTGGCCTAATAGTTAAGGTTTTAACTATTACTCTGGCCTAATAGCTACGGTCTTAGACTCGTACTCTGGCCTAATGGTTAAGGTCCTAACTCCTATTCTGGCCTAATAGCTAAGGTCTTAACTCTTACTCTGGCCTAATAGCTAAGGTCTTAGACTCGTACTATGGCCTACAGTTTAATGTCTTAACACTTACTCTGGCCTAATAGCTAAGGTCTTAGACTCATACTCTGGCCTACTGGTTAAGGTCTTAACTCTTACTCTGGCCTACAGGTTAAGGTCTTAACTCTTTCTCTGACCTACTGGTTAAGGTCTTAACTCTTACTCTGGCCTAATAGCTAAGGTCTTAGACTCGTACTCCGGCCTACTGGTTAGGGTCATAACTCTTACTCTGGCCTAATAGCTAAGGTCTCAACTCTTACTCTGGCCTAATAGCTAAGGTCTTAGACTCGTACTCTGGCCTAATGGATAAGGTCTTAACTCTTGCTCTGGCCTAATAGCTAAGATCTTAGACTCGTAATCTGGCCTACTGGTTAAGGTCTTAATTTGTACTCTGGCCTAATAGCTAAGGTCTTAACTCTTACTCTGGCCTAATAGCTAAGGTCTTAGACTCGTACTATCGCCTACAGGTTAAGCTCTTAACTCTTACTCTGGCCTAATAGCTAAGGTCTTAACTATTGCTCTGGCCTAATAGCTAAGGTCTTAGACTCGTACTCCGGCCTAATGGTTAAGGTCTTAACTCTTACTCTGGCCTAATAGCTAAGGTCTTAACTCTTACTCTGGCCTAATAGCTAAGGTCTTAGACTCGTACTATGGCCTACAGGATATTGTCTTAACTCTTACTCTGGCCTAATAGCTAAGGTCTTAGACTCGTAATCTGGCCTACTGGTTAAGGTCTTAATTTGTACTCTGGCCTAATAGCTAAGGTCTTAGACTAGTACTCTGGCCAAATAGCTAAGGTCTTAAACTCGTACTCTGGCCTAATAGATAAGGTCTTAGACTCGTAGTCTGGCCTACTGGTTAAGGTCGTAACTCTTACTCTGGCCTAATGGCTAAGGTCTTAGACTCGTACTCTGGCCTAATAGCTAAGGTCTTAGACTCGTACTCTGGCCTAATGGTTAAGGACTTAACTCTTACTCTGGAATAATAGCTAAGGTCTTAGACTCGTACTATCGCCTACAGGTTAAGCTCTTAACTCTTACTCTGGCCTAATAGTTAAGGTTTTAACTATTACTCTGGCCTAATAGCTATGGTCTTAGACTCATACTCTGGCCTAATGGTTAAGGTCTTAACTCCTACTCTGGCCTAATAGATAAGGTCTTAACTCTTACTCTAGCCTAATAGTTAAGGTCTTAGACTCGTACTATGGCCTACAGTTTAAGGTCTTAACTCTTACTCTGGCCTAATAGCTAAGGTCTTAGACTCGTACTCTGGCCTACTGGTTAAGGTCTTAACTCTTACTCTGGCCTACAGGTTAAGGTCTTAACTCTTTCTCTGGCCTACTGGTTAAGGTCTTAACTCTTACTCTGGCCTAATAGCTAAGGTCTTAGACTCGTACTCCGGCCTACTGGTTAAGGTCTTAACTCTTACTCTGGCCTAATAGCTAAGGTCTTAACTCTTACTCTGGCCTAAAAGCTAAGGTCTTAGACTCGTACTCTGGCCTAATGGATAAGGTCTTAACTCTTACTCTGGCCTAATAGCTAAGGTCTTAACTATTACTCTGGCCTAATAGCTACGGTCTTAGACTCATACTCTGGCCTAATGGTTAAGGTCTTAACTCTTACTCTGGCCTAATAGCTAAGGTCTTAGACTCGTACTATGGCCTACAGGTTATTGTCTTAACTCTTACTCTGGCCTAATAGCTAAGGTCTTAGACTCGTACTCTGGCCTACTGTTCAAGGTCTTAACTCTTACTCTGGCCTAATAGCTAGGGTCTTAGACTCGTACTCTGGCCTAATAGCTAAGGTCTTAGACTCGTACTCTGGCCTACTGGTTAAGGTCTTAACTCTTACTCTGGCCTAATAGCTAAGGTCTTAGACTTGTACTCTGGCCTACTGGTTAAGGTCTTAACTCTTACTCTGGCCTAATGTAAATGTAAATGTAAATGTTGTAGACTTGTAAAGCGCACAGCTGCCCCAGCAACGGGGCGTCCCGGCGCTGTAGACCGCTGGGGAACCCGTCCTGGCTATCCCTGTGAGATGGTCCCTTTCTGGGTATCTCCAAGGTGAAACCAGGCATCCCCGGCGTCTGTGGGGGGCCGTTGTAGAGATGAGGCAAGCTCAATGCCCAGAGTTGCTGAGTGTGTTCCTGGTTAGAGTAGGTACCGAGGCGAGAATTATCGAGTCCGTTTTGACCCTGGTCCACGACCCTGCCGCGTCGGGAATTGAACCCTGGTCCCTGGCCGATTCTCTGCTTACGGGTCTGCCGCCTCTAACCAGTGAGCCACACCTCTCCACCTAATAACTAAGGTCTTAGACTCGTACTCTGGCCTAATGGTTAAGGTCTTAACTCTTACTCTGGCCTAATAGCTAAGGTCTTAGACTCGTACTCTGGCCTACTGGTTAAGGTCTTAACTCTTACTCTGGCCTAATAGCTAAGGTCTTAGACTCGTACTCTGGCCTACTGGTTAAGGTCTTAACTCTTACTCTGGCCTAATAGCTAAGGTCTTAGACTCGTACTCTGGCCTAATGGTTAAGGTCTAAACTCTTACTCTGGCCTAATAGCTAAGGTCTTAGACTCGTACTCCGGACTACTGGTTAAGGTCTTAACTCTTACTCTGGCCTAATAGCTAAGGTCTTAACTCTTACTCTGGCCTAATAGCTAAGGTCTTAGACTCATACTATGGCCAACATGTTAAGGTCTTAACTCTTAGTCTGGCCTAATGGTTAAGGTCTTAACTCTTACACTGGCCTAATAGCTAAGGTCTTAGACTAGTACTCTGGCCAAATGGTTAAGGTCTTAACTCTTACTCTGGCCTAATAGCTAAGGTCTTAGACTCGTACTCTGGCCTAATGGTTAAGGTCTTAACTCTTACTCTGGCCTAATGGCTAAGGTCTTAGACTCGTACTCTGGCCTAATAGCTAAGGTCTTAGACTCGTACTCTGGCCTACAGGTTAAGGTCTTAACTCTTACACTGGCCTAATAGCTAAGGTCTTAGACTCGTACTCTGGCCTAATGGTTAAGGTCTTAACTCTTACTCTGGCCTAATAGCTAAGGTCTTAGACTTGTACTCTGGCCTAATGGTTAAGGTCTTAACTCTTACTCTGGCCTAATGGCTAAGGTCTTAGACTCGTACTCTGGCCTAATAGCTAAGGTCTTAGACTCGTACTCTGGCCTAATGGTTAAGGACTTAACTCTTACTCTGGAATAATAGCTAAGGTCTTAGACTCGTACTATCGCCTACAGGTTAAGCTCTTAACTCTTACTCTGGCATAATAGTTAAGGTTTTAACTATTACTCTGGCCTAACAGCTACGGTCTTAGACTCGTACTCTGGCCTAATGGTTAAGGTCTTAACTCCTACTCTGGCCTAATAGCTAAGGTCTTAACTCTTACTCTGGCCTAATAGCTAAGGTCTTAGACTCGTACTATGGCCTACAGTTTAAGGTCTTAACTCTTACTCTGGCCTAATAGCTAAGGTCTTAGACTCGTACTCTGGCCTACTGGTTAAGGTCTTAACTCTTACTCTGGCCTACAGGTTAAGGTCTTAACTCTTTCTCTGGCCTACTGGTTAAGGTCTTAACTCTTACTCTGGCCTAATAGCTAAGGTCTTAGACTCGTACTCCGGCCTACTGGTTAAGGTCTTAACTCTTACTCTGGCCTAATAGCTAAGGTCTTAACTCTTTCTCTGGCCTAATAGCTAAGGTCTTAGACTCGTACTATGGCCTAATGGCTAAGGTCTTAACTCTTACTCTGGCCTAATAGCTAAGGTCTTAGACTCGTACTCTGGCCTAATAGCTAAGGTCTTAACTCTTACTCTGGCCTACTGGTTAAGGTCTTAACTCTTACTCTGGCCTAATAGCTAAAGTCTTAGACTCGTACTCTGGCCTAATAGCTAAGGTCTTAGACTCGTACTCTGGCCTAATGGTTAAGGACTTAACTCTTACTCTGGAATAATAGCTAAGGTCTTAGACTCGTACTCTGGCCTAATGGATAAGGTCTTAACTCTTACTCTGGAATATTAGCTAAGGTCTTAGACTCGCACTATCGCCTACAGGTTAAGCTCTTAACTCTTACTCTGGCCTAATAGCTAAGGTCTTAACTATTACTCTGGCCTAATAGCTACGGTCTTAGACTCATACTCTGGCCTAATGGTTAAGGTCTTAACTCTTACTCTGGCCTAATAGCTAAGGTCTTAGACTCGTACTATGGCCTACAGGTTATTGTCTTAACTCTTACTCTGGCCTAATAGCTAAGGTCTTAGACTCGTACTCTGGCCTACTGGTTAAGGTCTTAACTCTTACTCTGGCCTAATAGCTAAGGTCTTAACTCTTACTCTGGCCTAATAGCTAAGGTCTTAGACTCGTACTATGGGCTACAGTTTAAGGTCTTAACTCTTACTCTGGCCTAATAGCTAAGGTCTTAGACTCGTACTCCGGCCTACTGGTTAAGGTCTTAACTCTTTCTCTGGCCTAATAGCTAAGGTCTTAACTCTTACTCTGGAATATTAGCTAAGGTCTTAGACTCATACTATCGCCTACAGGTTAAGCTCTTAACTCTTACTCTGGCCTAATAGCTAAGGTCTTAACTATTACTCAGGCCTAATAGCTAAGGTCTTAGACTCGTACTCTGGCCTAATGGTTAAGGTCTTAACTCTTATTCTGGCCTAATAGCTAAGGTCTTAACTCTTACTCTGGCCTAATAGCTAAGGTCTTAGACTCGTACTATGGCCTACAGTTTAAGGTCTTAACTCTTACTCTGGCCTAATAGCTAAGGTCTTAGACTCGTACTCTGGCCTACTGGTTAAGGTCTAAACTCTTACTCTGGCCTAATAGCTAAGGTCTTAGACTTGTACTCCGGCCTACTGGTTAAGGTCTTAACTCTTACTCTGGCCTAATAGCTAAGGTCTTAACTCTTACTCTGGAATATTAGCTAAGGTCTTAGACTCGTACTATCGCCTACAGGTTAAGCTCTTAACTCTTACTCTGGCCTAATAGCTAAGGTCTTAACTATTACTCTGGCCTAATAGCTAAGGTCTTAGACTCGTACTCTGGCCTAATGGTTAAGGTCTTAACTCTTACTCTGGCCTAATAGCTAAGGTCTTAACTCTTACTCTGGCCTAATAGCTAAGGTCTTAGACTCATACTATGGCCTACAGGTTATTGTCTTAACTCTTACTCTGGCCTAATAGCTAAGGTCTTAGACTCGTACTCTGGCCTACTGGTTAAGGTCTTAACTCTTACTCTGGCCTAATAGCTAAGGTCTAAGACTCGTACTCTGGCCTACTGGTTAAGGTCTTAACACTTACTCTGGCCTAATAGCTAAGGTCTTAGACTCGTACTCTGGCCTAATGGTTAAGGTCTTAACTCTTACTCTGGCCTAATAGCTAAGGTCTTAGACTCGTACTCCGGACTACTGGTTAAGGTCTTAACTCTTACTCTGGCCTAATAGCTAAGGTCTTAACTCTTACTCTGGCCTAATAGTTAAGGTCTTAGACTCATACTATGGCCAACATGTTAAGGTCTTAACTCTTAGTCTGGCCTAATGGTTAAGGTCTTAACTCTTACACTGGCCTAATAGCTAAGGTCTTAGACTAGTACTCTGGCCAAATAGCTAAGGTCTTAGACTCGTACTCTGGCATAATAGCTAAGGTCTTAGACTCGTACTCTGGCCTTCTGGTTAAGGTCGTAACTCTTACTCTGGCCTAATGGCTAAGGTCTTAGACTCGTACTCTGGCCTAATAGCTAAGGTCTTAGACTCGTACTCTGGCCTAATGGTTAAGGACTTAACTCTTACTCTGGAATAATAGCTAAGGTCTTAGACTCGTACTCTGGCCTACTGGTTAAGGTCTTAACTCTTACTCTGGCCTAATAGCTAAGGTCTTAGACTCGTACTCTGGCCTAATGGTTAAGGTCTTAACTCTTACTCTGGCCTAATAGCTAAGGTCTTAGACTCGTACTCTGGCCTAATGGTTAAGGTCTTAACTCTTACTCTGGCCTAATAGCTAAGGTCTTAGACTCGTACTCTGGCCTACTGGTTAATATGTTAACTCTTATTCTGCCCTAATAGCTAAGGTCTTAGCTCTTACTCTGGCCTAATAGCTAAGGTCTTAGACTCGTACTCTGGCCTAATGGTTAAGGTCTTAACTCCTACTCTGGCCTAATAGCTAAGGTCTTAACTCTTACTCTGGCCTAATAGCTAAGGTCTTAGACTCGTACTATGGCCTACAGTTTAAGGTCTTAACTCTTACTCTGGCCTAATAGCTAAGGTCTTAGACTCGTACTCTGGCCTACTGGTTAAGGTCTAAACTCTTACTCTGGCCTAATAGCTAAGGTCTTAGACTTGTACTCCGGCCTACTGGTTAAGGTCTTAACTCTTACTCTGGCCTAATAGCTAAGGTCTTAACTCTTACTCTGGAATATTAGCTAAGGTCTTAGACTCGTACTATCGCCTACAGGTTAAGCTCTTAACTCTTACTCTGGCCTAATAGCTAAGGTCTTAACTATTACTCTGGCCTAATAGCTAAGGTCTTAGACTCGTACTCTGGCCTAATGGTTAAGGTCTTAACTCTTACTCTGGCCTAATAGCTAAGGTCTTAACTCTTACTCTAGCCTAATAGCTAAGGTCTTAGACTCATACTATGGCCTACAGGTTATTGTCTTAACTCTTACTCTGGCCTAATAGCTAAGGTCTTAGACTCGTACTCTGGCCTACTGGTTAAGGTCTTAACTCTTACTCTGGCCTAATAGCTAAGGTCTAAGACTCGTACTCTGGCCTACTGGTTAAGGTCTTAACTCTTACTCTGGCCTAATAGCTAAGGTCTTAGACTCGTACTCTGGCCTAATGGTTAAGGTCTTAACTCTTACTCTGGCCTAATAGCTAAGGTCTTAGACTCGTACTCCGGACTACTGGTTAAGGTCTTAACTCTTACTCTGGCCTAATAGCTAAGGTCTTAACTCTTACTCTGGCCTAATAGCTAAGGTCTTAGACTCATACTATGGCCAACATGTTAAGGTCTTAACTCTTAGTCTGGCCTAATGGTTAAGGTCTTAACTCTTACACTGGCCTAATAGCTAAGGTCTTAGACTAGTACTCTGGCCAAACAGCTAAGTTCTTAGACTCGTACTCTGGCCTAATAGCTAAGGTCTTAGACTCGTACTCTGGCCTTCTGGTTAAGGTCGTAACTCTTACTCTGGCCTAATGGCTAAGGTCTTAGACTCGTACTCTGGCCTAATAGCTAAGGTCTTAGACTCGTACTCTGGCCTAATGGTTAAGGACTTAACTCTTACTCTGGAATAATAGCTAAGGTCTTAGACTCGTACTCTGGCCTACTGGTTAAGGTCTTAACTCTTACTCTGGCCTAATAGCTAAGGTCTTAGACTCGTACTCTGGCCTAATGGTTAAGGTCTTAACTCTTACTCTGGCCTAATAGCTAAGGTCTTAGACTCGTACTCTGGCCTAATGGTTAAGGTCTTAACTCTTACTCTGGCCTAATAGCTAAGGTCTTAGACTCGTACTCTGGCCTACTGGTTAATATGTTAACTCTTATTCTGCCCTAATAGCTAAGGTCTTAGCTCTTACTCTGGCCTAATAGCTAAGGTCTTAGACTTGTACTATGGCTTAATGGTTAAGGTCTTAACTCTTACTCTGGCCTAATAGCTAAGGTCTTAACTTTTACTCTGGCCTAATAGCTAAGGTCTTAGACTCGTACTCTGGCCTAATGATTAAGGTCTTAACTCTTACTCTGGCCTAATAGCTAAGGTCTTAGACTCATACTATGGCCTACATGTTAAGGTCTTAACTCTTAGTCTGGCCTAATGGTTAAGGTCTTAACTCTTACTCTGGCCTAATAGCTAAGGTCTTAGACTAGTACTCTGGCCAAATAGCTAAGGTCTTAGACTCGTACTCTGGCCTAATAGATAAGGTCTTAGACTCGTACTCTGGCCTACTGGTTAAGGTCGTAACTCTTACTCTGGCCTAATGGCTAAGGTCTTAGACTCGTACTCTGGCCTAATAGCTAAGGTCTCAGACTCGTACTCTGGCCTAATGGTTAAGGACTTAACTCTTACTCTGGAATAATAGCTAAGGTCTTAGACTCGTACTATCGCCTACAGGTTAAGCTCTTAACTCTTACTCTGGCCTAATAGTTAAGGTTTTAACTATTACTCTGGCCTAATAGCTACGGTCTTAGACTCGTACTCTGGCCTAATGGTTAAGGTCTTAACTCCTACTCTGGCCTAATAGCTAAGGTCTTAACTCTTACTCTGGCCTAATAGCTAAGGTCTTAGACTCGTACTATGGCCTACAGTTTAAGGTCTTAACTCTTACTCTGGCCTAATAGCTAAGGTCTTAGACTCGTACTCTGGCCTACTGGTTAAGGTCTTAACTCTTACTCTGGCCTACAGGTTAAGGTCTTAACTCTTTCTCTGGCCTACTGGTTAAGGTCTTAACTCTTACTCTGGCCTAATAGCTAAGGTCTTAGACTCGTACTCCGGCCTACTGGTTAAGGTCTTAACTCTTACTCTGGCCTAATAGCTAAGGTCTTAACTCTTACTCTGGCCTAAAAGCTAAGGTCTTAGACTCGTACTCTGGCCTAATGGATAAGGTCTTAACTCTTACTCTGGAATATTAGCTAAGGTCTTAGACTCGCACTATCGCCTACAGGTTAAGCTCTTAACTCTTACTCTGGCCTAATAGCTAAGGTCTTAACTATTACTCTGGCCTAATAGCTACGGTCTTAGACTCATACTCTGGCCTAATGGTTAAGGTCTTAACTCTTACTCTGGCCTAATAGCTAAGGTCTTAGACTCGTACTATGGCCTACAGGTTATTGTCTTAACTCTTACTCTGGCGTAATAGCTAAGGTCTTAGACTCGTACTCTGGCCTACTGGTTAAGGTCTTAACTCTTACTCTGGCCTAATAGCTAAGGTCTTAACTCTTACTCTGGCCTAATAGCTAAGGTCTTAGACTTGTACTATGGCCTACAGTTTAAGGTCTTAACTCTTACTCTGGCCTAATAGCTAAGGTCTTAGACTCGTACTCCGGCCTACTGGTTAAGGTCTTAACTCTTTCTCTGGCCTAATAGCTAAGGTCTTAACTCTTACTCTGGAATATTAGCTAAGGTCTTAGACTCGTACTATCGCTTACAGGTTAAGCTCTTAACTCTTACTCTGGCCTAATAGCTAAGGTCTTAACTATTACTCTGGCCTAATAGCTAAGGTCTTAGACTCGTACTCTGGCCTAATGGTTAAGGTCTTAACTCTTACTCTGGCCTAATAGCTAAGGTCTTAACTCTTACTCTGGCCTAATAGCTAAGGTCTTAGACTCGTACTATGGCCTACAGTTTAAGGTCTTAACTCTTACTCTGGCCTAATAGCTAAGGTCTTAGACTCGTACTCTGGCCTACTGGTTAAGGTCTAAACTCTTACTCTGGCCTAATAGCTAAGGTCTTAGACTTGTACTCCGGCCTACTGGTTAAGGTCTTAACTCTTACTCTGGCCTAATAGCTAAGGTCTTAACTCTTACTCTGGAATATTAGCTAAGGTCTTAGACTCGTACTATCGCCTACAGGTTAAGCTCTTAACTCTTACTCTGGCCTAATAGCTAAGGTCTTAACTATTACTCTGGCCTAATAGCTAAGGTCTTAGACTCGTACTCTGGCCTAATGGTTAAGGTCTTAACTCTTACTCTGGCCTAATAGCTAAGGTCTTAACTCTTACTCTGGCCTAATAGCTAAGGTCTTAGACTCGTACTCTGGCCTACTGGTTAAGGTCTTAACTCTTACTCTGGCCTAATAGCTAAGGTCTAAGACTCGTACTCTGGCCTACTGGTTAAGGTCTTAACTCTTACTCTGGCCTAATAGCTAAGGTCTTAACTCTTACTCTGGCCTAATAGCTAAGGTCTTAGACTCGTACTATGGCCTAATGGTTAAGGTCTTAACTCTTACTCTGGCCTAATAGCTAAGGTCTTAGACTCGTACTATGGCCTAATGGTTAAGGTCTTAACTCTTACTCTGGCCTAATAGCTAAGGTCTTAACTTTTACTCTGGCCTAATAGCTAAGGTCTTAGACTCGTACTCTGGCCTAATGGTTAAGGTCTTAACTCTTACTCTGGCCTAATAGCTAAGGTCTTAGACTCATACTATGGCCAACATGTTAAGGTCTTAACTCTTAGTCTGGCCTAATGGTTAAGGTCTTAACTCTTACACTGGCCTAATAGCTAAGGTCTTAGATTAGTACTCTGGCCAAATAGCTAAGGTCTTAGACTCTTACTCTGGCCTAATAGCTAAGGTCTTAGACTTGTACTCTGGCCTACTGGTTAAGGTCTTAACTCTTACTCTGGCCTAATAGCTAAGGTCTTAACTCTTACTCTGGAATATTAGCTAAGGTCTTAGACTCGTACTATCGCCTACAGGTTAAGCTCTTAACTCTTACTCTGGCCTAATAGCTAAGGTCTTAACTATTACTCTGGCCTAATAGCTAAGGTCTTAGACTCGTACTCTGGCCTAATGGTTAAGGTCTTAACTCTTACTCTGGCCTAATAGCTAAGGTCTTAACTCTTACTCTGGCCTAATAGCTAAGGTCTTAGACTCGTACTCTGGCCTACTGGTTAAGGTCTTAACTCTTACTCTGGCCTAATAGCTAAGGTCTAAGACTCGTACTCTGGCCTACTGGTTAAGGTCTTAACTCTTACTCTGGCCTAATAGCTAAGGTCTTAGACTCGTACTCTGGCCTAATGGTTAAGGTCTTAACTCTTACTCTGGCCTAATAGCTAAGGTCTTAGACACGTACTCCGGACTACTGGTTAAGGTCTTAACTCTTACTCTGGCCTAATAGCTAAGGTCTTAACTCTTACTCTGGCCTAATAGCTAAGGTCTTAGACTCGTACTCTGGCCTAATGGATAAGGTCTTAACTCTTACTCTGGCTTAATAGCTAAGGTCTAAGACTCGTACTATGGCCTAATGGTTAAGGTCTTAACTCTTACTCTGGCCTAATAGCTAAGGTCTTAACTTTTACTCTGGCCTAATAGCTAAGGTCTTAGACTCGTACTCTGGCCTACTGGTTAAGGTCTTAACTCTTACTCTGGCCTAATAGCTAAGGTCTTAGACTCATACTATGGCCAACATGTTAAGGTCTTAACTCTTAGTCTGGCCTAATGGTTAAGGTCTTAACTCTTACACTGGCCTAATAGCTAAGGTCTTAGATTAGTACTCTGGCCAAATAGCTAAGGTCTTAGACTCGTACTCTGGCCTAATAGCTAAGGTCTTAGACTCGTACTCTGGCCTTCTGGTTAAGGTCGTAACTCTTACTCTGGCCTAATGGCTAAGGTCTTAGACTCGTACTCTGGCCTAATAGCTAAGGTCTTAGACTCGTACTCTGGCCTAATGGTTAAGGACTTAACTCTTACTCTGGAATAATAGCTAAGGTCTTAGACTCGTACTCTAACCTACTGGTTAAGGTCTTAACTCTTACTCTGGCCTAATAGCTAAGGTCTTAGACTCGTACTCTGGCCTAATGGTTAAGGTCTTAACTCTTACTCTGGCCTAATAGCTAAGGTCTTAGACTCGTACTCTGGCCTAATGGTTAAGGTCTTAACTCTTACTCTGGCCTAATAGCTAAGGTCTTAGACTCGTACTCTGGCCTAATGGTTAAGGTCTTAACTCTTACTCTGGCCTAATAGCTAAGGTCTAAGACTCATACTATGGCCTACATGTTAAGGTCTTAACTCTTCGTCTGGCCTAATGGTTAAGGTCTTAACTCTTACTCTGGCCTAATAGCTAAGGTCTTAGACTAGTACTCTGGCCAAATAGCTAAGGTCTTAGACTCGTACTCTGGCCTAATAGATAAGGTCTTATACTCGTAGTCTGGCCTACTGGTTAAGGTCGTAACTCTTACTCTGGCCTAATGGCTAAGGTCTTAGACTCGTACTCTGGCCTAATAGCTAAGGTCTTAGACTCGTACTCTGGCCTAATGGTTAAGGACTTAACTCTTACTCTGGAATAATAGCTAAGGTCTTAGACTCGTACTATCGCCTACAGGTTAAGCTCTTAACTCTTACTCTGGCCTAATAGTTAAGGTTTTAACTATTACTCTGGCCTAATAGCTACGGTCTTAGACTCGTACTCTGGCCTAATGGTTAAGGTCTTAACTCCTACTCTGGCCTAATAGCTAAGGTCTTAACTCTTACTCTGGCCTAATAGCTAAGGTCTTAGACTCGTACTATGGCCTACAGTTTAAGGTCTTAACTCTTACTCTGGCCTAAAAGCTAAGGTCTTAGACTCGTACTCTGGCCTACTGGTTAAGGTCTTAACTCTTACTCTGGCCTACAGGTTAAGGTCTTAACTCTTTCTCTGGCCTACTGGTTAAGGTCTTAACTCTTACTCTGGCCTAATAGCTAAGGTCTTAGACTCGTACTCCGGCCTACTGGTTAAGGTCTTAACTCTTACTCTGGCCTAATAGCTAAGGTCTTAACTCTTACTCTGTCCTAAAAGCTAAGGTCTTAGACTCGTACTCTGGCCTAATGGATAAGGTCTTAACGCTTACTCTGGCCTAATAGCTAAGGTCTTAACTATTACTCTGGCCTAATAGCTACGGTCTTAGACTCGTACTCTGGCCTAATGGTTAAGGTCTTAACTCTTACTCTGGCCTAATAGCTAAGGTCTTAGACTCGTACTATGGCCTACAGGTTATTGTCTTAACTCTTACTCTGGCCTAATAGCTAAGGTCTTAGACTCGTACTCTGGCCTACTGGTTAAGGTCTTAACTCTTACTCTGGCCTAATGGTTAAGGTCTTGGACTCTTACTCTGGCCTCATAGCTACTGTCTTAACTCTTACTCTGGCCTCGAAGCTACTGTCTTAACTCTTACTCTGGCCTAATGGTTAAGGTCTTGGACTCTTACTCTGGCCTAATAGCTATTGTCTTAACTCTTACTCTGGCCTCATAGCCACTGTCTTAACTCTTACTCTGGCCTAATGGTTAAGGTCTTGGACTCTTACTCTGGCCTCATAGCTACTGTCTTAACTCTTACTCTGGCCTAATAGCTACTGTCTTAACTCTTACTCTGGCCTCATAGCTACTGTCTTAACTCTTACTCTGGCCACATAGCTACTGTCTTAACTCTTACTCTGGCCTAATAGCTACTGTCTTAACTCTTACTCTGGCCTCATAGCTACTGTCTTAACTCTTACTCTGGCCTAATAGCTACTGTCTTAACTCTTACTCTGGCCTAATAGCTACTGTCTTAACTCATACTCTGGCCTCATAGCTACTGTCTTAACTCTTACTCTTGCCTAATGATTAAGGCTTTGGACTCTTACTCTGGCCTCATAGCTACTGTCTTAACTCTTACTCTGGCCTAATAGTTACTGTCTTAACTCTTACTCTGGCCTCATAGCTACTGTCTTAACTCTTACTCTGGCCTAATGGTTAAGGTCTTGGACTCTTACTCTGGCCTCATAGCTACTGTCTTAACTCTTACTCTGGCCTCATAGCTACTGTCTTAACTCTTACTCTGGCCTCATAGCTACTGTCTTAACTCTTACTCTGGCCTCATAGCTACTGTCTTAACTCTTACTCTGGCCTAATGGTTAAGGTCTTGGACTCTTACTCTGGCCTCATAGCTACTGTCTTAACTCTTACTCTGGCCTCAGAGCTACTGTCTTAACTCTTACTCTGGCCTAATGGTTAAGGTCTTGGACTCTTACTCTGGCCTAATAGCTATTGTCTTAACTCTTACTCTGGCCTCATAGCCACTGTCTTAACTCTTACTCTGGCCTAATGGTTAAGGTCTTGGACTCTTACTCTGGCCTCATAGCTACTGTCTTAACTCTTACTCTGGCCTAATAGCTACTGTCTTAACTCTTACTCTGGCCTCATAGCTACTGTCTTAACTCTTACTCTGGCCACATAGCTACTGTCTTAACTCTTACTCTGGCCTAATAGCTACTGTCTTAACTCTTACTCTGGCCTCATAGCTACTGTCTTAACTCTTACTCTGGCCTAATAGCTACTGTCTTAACTCTTACTCTGGCCTAATAGCTACTGTCTTAACTCATACTCTGGCCTCATAGCTACTGTCTTAACTCTTACTCTTGCCTAATGATTAAGGCTTTGGACTCTTACTCTGGCCTCATAGCTACTGTCTTCACTCTTACTCTGGCCTCATAGCTACTGTCTTAACTCTTACTCTGGCCTAACAGCTACTGTCATAACTCTTACTCTGGCCTAATGGTTAAGGTCTTGGACTCTTACTCTGGCCTAATGGTTAAGGTCTTGGACTCTTACTCTGGCCTCATAGCTACTGTCTTAACTCTTACTCTGGCCTCATAGCTACTGTCTTAACTCTTACTCTGGCCTCATAGCTACTGTATTAACTCTTACTCTGGCCTCATAGCTACTGTCTTAACTCTTACTCTGGCCTAATGGTTAAGGTCTTGGACTCTTACTCTGGCCTCATAGCTACTGTCTTAACTCTTACTCTGGCCTCATAGCTACTGTCTTAACTCTTACTCTGGCCTCAGAGCTACTGTCTTAACTCTTACTCTGGCCTCAAAGCTACTGTCTTAACTCCTACTCTGGCCTAATGGTTAAGGTCTTGGACTCTTACTCTGGCCTCATAGCTACTGTCTTAACTCTTACTTTGGCCTAATAGCTACTGTCTTAACTCTTACTCTGGCCTCATAGCTACTGTCTTAACTCTTACTCTGGCCTAATGGTTAAGGTCTTGGACTCTTACTCTGGCCTCATAGCTACTGTCTTAACTCTTACTCTGGCCTAATAGCTACTGTCTTAACTCTTACTCTGGCCTCATAGCTACTGTCTTAACTCTTACACTGGCCTTATAGCTACTGTCTTAACTCTTACTCTGACCTCATAGCTACTGTCTTAACTTTTACTCTGGCCTAATAGCTACTGTCTTAACTCTTACTCTGGCCTAATAGCTACTGTCTTAACTCTTACTCTGGCCTCATAGCTACTGTCTTAACTCTTACTCTGGCCTAATAGTTAAGGTCTTGGACTCTTACTCTGGCCTAATAGCTACTGTCTTAATCTTACTCTGGCCTAATAGCTACTGTCTTAACTCTTACTCTGGCCTAATAGCTACTGTCTTAACTCTTACTCTGGCCTCATAGCTACTGTCTTAACTCTTACTCTGGCCTAATGGTTAAGGTCTTGGACTCTTTCTCTGGCCTCATAGCTACTGTCTTAACTCTTACTCTGGCCTATTGGTTAAGGTCTTGGACTCTTACTCTGGCCTCATAGCTACTGTCTTAACTCTTACTCTGGCCTCATAGCTACTGTCTTAACTCTTACTCTGGCCTCATAGCTACTGTCTTAACTCTTACTCTGGCCTCATAGCTACTGTCTTAACTCTTACTCTGGCCTAATGGTTAAGGTCTTGGACTCTTACTCTGGCCTCATAGCTACTGTCTTAACTCTTACTCTGGCCTCATAGCTACTGTCTGAACTCTTACTCTGGCCTCAGAGCTACTGTCTTAACTCTTACTCTGGCCTAATGGTTAAGGTCTTGGACTCTTACTCTGGCCTAATAGCTACTGTCTTAACTCTTACTCTGGCCTCATAGCCACTGTCTTAACTCTTACTCTGGCCTAATGGTTAAGGTCTTGGACTCTTACTCTGGACTCATAGCTACTGTCTTAACTCTTACTCTGGCCTAATAGCTACTGTCTTAACTCTTACTCTGACCTCATAGCTACTGTCTTAACTCTTACTCTGGCCTCATAGCTACTGTCTTAACTCTTACTCTGGCCTAATAGCTACTGTCTTAACTCTTACTCTGGCCTAATAGCTACTGTCTTAACTCTTACTCTGGCCTCATAGCTACTGTCTTAACTCTTACTCTGGCCTCATAGCTACTGTCTTAACTCTTACTCTGGCCTAATGGTTAAGGTCTTGGACTCTTACTCTGGCCTCATAGCTACTGTCTTAACTCTTACTCTGGCCTAATAGCTACTGTTTTAACTCCTACTCTGGCCTCATAGCTACTATCTTAACTCTTACTCTGGCCTCATAGCTACTGTCTTAACTCTTACTCTGGCCTCATAGCTACTGTCTTAACTCTTACTCTGGCCTAATAGCTACTGTCTTAACTCTTACTCTGGCCTCATAGCTACTGTCTTAACTCTTACTCTGGCCTAATGGTTAAGGTCTTGGACTCTTACTCTGGCCTCATAGCTACTGTCTTAAGTCTTACTCTGGCCTAATAGCTACTGTCTTAACTCTTACTCTGGCCTCATAGCTACTGTCTTAACTCTTACACTTTCCTCATAGCTACTGTCTTAACTCTTACTCTGGCCTCATAGCTACTGTCTTAACTCTTACTCTGGCCTTATAGCTACTGTCTTAACTCTTACTCTGGCCTCATAGCTACTGTCTTAACTCTTACTCTGGCCTAATGGTTAAGGTCTTGGACTCTTTGTGAGAAGTTGGCCTGGCATATGCTGTTCCTAGTTATAGGGACACCTTGCACCAGTCCAATTCGACTCCTATTGATGGTAGGTTTAAGACAACCTCTAAAGAAAGCTATCCTAGTGGTAGCTGTGGAGAGCAGCCTTCAGGCTAAGTCTTGAAGGAGTGTTAAGCTTATTGTTTTACCATAATAACCTCTTGAATAACCAAATGAAAGAGTAGCCCACACAGGTATATATATAAAATATATGTATTTATTCTAGACAGAATCCCACAGTCACTTTATGTGGCTAGTGGCAAAGTTACAATTCAAACAAGCATTTCTAAACACAATAAATAGCACAGAAATCAATGGGCCCCAGGGGGGGACCAAACCATATACTAAAATAGTGGTATAAGAACCACGACAATTCTACAGGCAATGCCTAGGGCATTCAGGATCGCTGGCCCCCTAAGAATCCACCCACAGTTAAGAGGAAGGGGACCCACGGGAGGCGTGTGCAGTGCGAGAAGTTGCTGTCGGGATCGCAATGTTAGCCTATGGAGAATGTCGCGGTTGAATAATTTAAGGTTTAAGGACACTTCTAACAACAGTACAAAGTTAAGGCTTGAGACTTAAGGCTTTGGAGAGCCCACCACCATGGAAGTACCGAAGTACCACTGTTACCTGCCCCAGGGAAGCCGGGTGCATAGGTCGATTCTGGTGTCGGGTCGCGGGCTGATTTTCTATGGAAAAGGAGTCCAAACTGCTGCTAGCTGGAAGTGTCGCTGAAGTCGTGAAGATTGAAGTTGAAGAAAAGACAAAGATGAACCTGAAAGCAGAGGGGACAGAGTCTGGGTCACAGCACAGTGACCAGGGAGCTCACAGGAAGGAGCTCGTGGATGTCGGGTGCTTCAGGTGTGGAAGGTACAGCTGGGCTCTGCAGTCACGGGCTCCGGGAGGCTTCAAGGAAGGCCAGCTTCTGGAGGGCGACTGTCCCACGTCGGCTGAGGGTCGCTGCGGTGTTAGTGTCCCGATTGGATCCACTAAGCATTGGCAACCGCAACCCACGCAAGATGAACAAAGCAGCTGCTGGTGCAGACCCACGTGGTCTGAGGGTGCTCTCCTTTGCAGGGAGCGTAGAGCAGGCCTGGAGCAACCAGGGGAACTCTTAGAAAAGAAGATTGTCCTCCGTCAGGGCCCACAAGTGGAGAGACAAGGGACCGCGGAAGGCAGCAAAATGGAGTGCGTAAAAGGGCTCCCACGGGCCACCGGAGCGGGCCAGGGAGCTGAGGGTCGGCACAAATGCTGCTTGAAGGTTGGCTCAAGAATGGGCCAAAGCACAACTTCCCCACTGGTCGGGGTCGTGTGCTGGACAAGAGGTGGCCGGTGTCTCGGGGTATGCGGGGATCTCGACACCCACGTGGTCCAGGGTGCTCAGACTTGCTGGGCACACTCACAGGACGCTGGGATGCACTGGAGACCCACCTCGAGGTTGCTGGAAGGCGTCGAAGGTCGTGAGAGCAACGAAGTTCCAACCGGGTATCTTGTAGTCTTTTAGGTGCCTGCCAAGCAGGGGGATAACTCCTTTATCCCAAGGGAGATTTCTTCAGTCAGCTGGGCAGCAGCTCGTCGAAGGTCAGTTCTGTGAAGTCCTGTACGAATCTAAGGCTCTAGGGCAAAGTTATTCCCATATATCCCCAAGATTAGGGGATGGTCCAAAATAGAGCCTACCAATCAGAGTAGAGGCGGGAAAGGGTGGCTACACCCACTCCCCTTTGTGTGTTTCCCGCCTGGGCGAGGGGCAGGATGCCCCTGAACCGGTTCCAGGCGGTGTATGCAGAATTGGGGCTCTGCAGCTGCCTACGTGCAACTCTGAATGGACTTTTGGTGCACCCACCCTGTTCCAATCCACATCATCCTGTCTGGGGAGGTGCTGGCACCTCCCTGCCACAGGAGCCCTATTGTCCAGATGGCGAGGCTGGGGTTTTCCCCAGCAACAGCCAGCCAGAGTCGTGTAGGTGGCGAACAGTAGCCATTTTGTGGTACACGTGCACTTTTAAATTGGTGTCTAAAATATACCGCTTTTCCCATATCACCCTCCTAGCAAGGGGGAATCGTGCCCCCATGCCCATGGCTGGACTGGGGGTATGATTCCTTCATGTTTGACACCAAACACGATATGGTTCTGTGTAGCCAGTCCCAAGTTACAGCGATGACGCAATAACTTATAATGCGGTAGAGTATATGGTATGGCTACACTACAAACAACCCAGTAACGGTGTTACGAAGGTTGCAGAGAGGTCCTACTCATGTAGGGGTCCCCCCTCACACATACCTCAGCACCCAGCCCTGTAGGATTACCAGGGCCTGCCATAGGGGTGACCTATGAGAGTATATGTGTTGTAATGGTATGGGACATAGGGTACCTACGTCCCTGTAAGGGGTGCTAGCACCACCTTACCCAGGCTACAGTAGTGGCCTGGTGGTGTCAGTTTGGGTGGCTGTCCCAGGGTGGCACAATAAGTGCTGTAGCCCTGGTAGGCCTACTGGGGGACCCATGCCCTGGGTACCTAGGGTACCATCTACAAGGGACTGGAAGGGCATGCCCAGCATCCAATTATGTTTGTACCTAGAGTACTCACAACAGTTTTAGGGAGAAAGCAGATAGGCTGGGGTCCTGGATAGCAGGATCCCAGCCAGACTAGTCAAAAACCACTTAAATACCAGGCAAAAAGTTGGGGGCAACCATTAGTCAGATTCCACTCTCCTACATAACCCCCCCCAAACGAAAGGAGATAAGGCTAACCTTGTCCAGATAAGCCTTTATTTCCTGAGTGGCCATATAAGGAAGAACCTGTACTAACATGGTTGCTCCCTGTGTCATGGTCCACTTGGGAAATCCTACCCCAAGGGGTTCTAGAGTTTCTCCAAAGTCTAGGGAAATTACCTGTATTGGTTTTTGGGTCAGAGGTGGGCTGGTGGGGTGTCTGAGTCTGGAAGTGAGACCCTACTTGGGTTTGTCTCAACCTCCTCAGATCACTGGCCACTATGGAAGCCTTTCTGCCCATGACGGTGTCATATCTGGCCCTAAGGGTCAACCTCTGGCTGCCTACAGCTGGGGGTTGGATCCCTTTGGCTGGAATAGTGGAGGGCACTGGAAGGTTTGGGGCAGCTAGGCCCCAGGTTTCCCTGTGCTCAACAACATCCATTTGAGGGGTGCCTATACCTAGGGGTAAGGGGGATCCCTCAGTTTGTAGAGGAATATTCACCTGGCTGAAACTACTCTGCTGGGTGTCCCTAATCTCTTGATGAGGGGGTACCTCTGGACAGGGGCCCAGTAAGGGTCCACTGGCCTCCCTGACCTCTGCAGCCCTGGGCTGACTGAGGCAGGGTAGAGAGGGGCAGGATACCTGCTCCAGACTGGGTACCACCTTGGAAGGATCCCCTGCCATCAGAGAGGTGGGCAGGCCAAGCCTGTCCACTTCTGGGGCAGTTACTTCACAAGGGGCAGGGTCAGTTCCCTGAGAAACTTGCCCTTTACCTGTAGTCTGGTGGGGGGAAGACTGCTCTTCCTCCCCTATGCTCTCGGTTTGTGTAGAGTGATCCATAGTTTCAGGCTTCACTCTTTCTATTTCCTCCTGGGGTGGAGGTGAGGCCCTCAGGGTCTCATCCACTCTCTCAGGAATTCCTACCATTTTCAAATGGGCCTTGTGGTCAACCTCAGCCCAGGCTGAGATTTCTAGATCATTCCCCAGTAAACAATCTACAGGCAAGTTTGGGGACACTGCCACCCTCTTGGGGCCAGTGACTCCTCCCCAGCTGAGATTTATCACTGCCATGGGATGATCTTTCCTGACTCCATCAATGTTGGTCACCTGGTAGCTAAACCCAGGTAAAAGCTGATCTAGGGGCACTAGCCTCTTGGTCACCATGGTGACACTGGCCCCTGTGTCCTTATAGGCCACAGCCTTCTGACCATTGATTATTGGTTCTTGTCTGTACCTGCCCAGAATACTGGGGCTCATGGTAAAGTTGGCAAACCCCATGCCACCATCACAGACCATAGTTGCTAATGCAGGGGACCTGGCTAGGCCAGAGTCCACTGGTGTCCCCAAAGAGAACCCAACTAAGTTTTTGGGTGCACTCCCACCACCTGGGGGATTACTACTAGTAGTAACAGGAGGTGTTGGAGCTGGTTTTGGAGGAACATTTTCTTTATTGCCAATTTTAGGACAGCTGGAGTCAGTTTTCCAGTGGCCAGGTTTCTTACAGACATGGCAATAGGGTTTCTTGTTATTAGAGGAAGGATTTTGGGACCCACCCCCAGCACTGGTTTGTTGTGGCCCTTCAGATGACTTTTCTTGTTTATCATCCCCACCTTTCTCTTTGGGCTTAGTGGAATCCTTCTTCTGGTCACCAACTTGGTTCTTAGGCCTGATCCTGGTTCTGACCCATTTGTCTGCCTTCTTTCCCAATTCTTGGGGAGAGGTCAGATCAGAGTCCACCAGGTGCTGGTGTAAAAGTTGGTTCTGACAATTATTAAGAATCTGCTCCCTCATAATGAGATTATACAATCCTTGATAATCATTAACTTTACTGCCATTTAACCAACCTTCCAGTGCCTTGGTTGCACAATCCACAAAGTCTACCCAATCCTGATTTTGTGCTTTCTGGGTGTCTCTGAACTTAAGTCTGTATTGATCAGTGGTTAAGCCAAACCCATCTATTAAAGCATCTTTCAGGATATAATAATCATCAGCATCCTCTTCTCTTACAGAGAGGAGCTTGTCTCTCCCTTTATCTGAAAAGGAGAGCCACAGGATTGCTGCCCACTGCTCTACAGGGACCCTCTGTACTCTACAGGCCCTTTCAAGAGCAGATATCCATTTGTGAATATCATCCCCATTCTGATAGGGGGGCACAATCTTGTGGAGGTTCCTATTGTCAGGGACTCTCTCTCTAACTCTAGGGGTTTCATCACTGCCACCAGGGATCTCTAGACCCCACTTCTTTGAAGCTTTCTGAAGCTCCAGGGTTTCCCTGTCTAATGCTAACTGTTCTCTTTTAAGCTGAAGCTTAGCCTGCTCAAATTTGATCAGTCTGTATTTCCTCTCATGAGAGGATTCTCTTCTCTGAGAAGAGGCAGAGGACCCTTTGGATCCCTTAGAATGGTTGGATCCCACTGAGGGGGATCTGTTCCTTCTTGGACCCACCACTCTCCTTTTAAGGGTGGAAGGAGTGCCTCTTGGGCCATCACTTCCATGCTGTGAGTGGTTTGTGTCTTCCAGGTCAGGATTTTCATCCTCTTCCTGATCCTCTTCAGATTCCACTCTGGGAGTGTCCTCTTCTGAGGGGTGCCCACCCACTCTGTCCGTCCCTCTGGATCCTATGGACTCCATAAAGTCTGCTATGAGCAGGATCTCCTTGAGACGTTTTGTGTTGGCACCTCTTTCTGTCTTCAGTCCCCTAAGGGTGCACATTTCCCTGAGCTCTGCAAAGGTGAAATTATCATACTTATCTACTGGGACCCTCTGGGGTCCTTCCATAGCCTTAGTGCCACCTGAAGACATGTTTAGTGTAGTGATGTATCTACCTACACTAAGTGTGGCCTACTGAACCCTCTCTTGAGTTGTAGTCAAGGTGTGCTAAACCCTCTACACACAACTCCAAGTTCAGTCGAACTTATTGTATTCTAGCTTGAATTTATATGTACCTTTGGTACCTTGTGGCTTTCACTTTAGAAATTCAATTTGTTATCTGGTAAAACAATGGCAAGCTTGAATCCAACCGCTGCACACCAATGTGAGAAGTTGGCCTGGCATATGCTGTTCCTAGTTATAGGGACACCTTGCACCAGTCCAATTCGACTCCTATTGATGGTAGGTTTAAGACAACCTCTAAAGAAAGCTATCCTAGTGGTAGCTGTGGAGAGCAGCCTTCAGGCTAAGTCTTGAAGGAGTGTTAAGCTTATTGTTTTACCATAATAACCTCTTGAATAACCAAATGAAAGAGTAGCCCACACAGGTATATATATAAAATATATGTATTTATTCTAGACAGAATCCCACAGTCACTTTATGTGGCTAGTGGCAAAGTTACAATTCAAACAAGCATTTCTAAACACAATAAATAGCACAGAAATCAATGGGCCCCAGGGGGGGACCAAACCATATACTAAAATAGTGGTATAAGAACCACGACAATTCTACAGGCAATGCCTAGGGCATTCAGGATCGCTGGCCCCCTAAGAATCCACCCACAGTTAAGAGGAAGGGGACCCACGGGAGGCGTGTGCAGTGCGAGAAGTTGCTGTCGGGATCGCAATGTTAGCCTATGGAGAATGTCGCGGTTGAATAATTTAAGGTTTAAGGACACTTCTAACAACAGTACAAAGTTAAGGCTTGAGACTTAAGGCTTTGGAGAGCCCACCACCACGGAAGTACCGAAGTACCACTGTTACCTGCCCCAGGGAAGCCGGGTGCATAGGTCGATTCTGGTGTCGGGTCGCGGGCTGATTTTCTATGGAAAAGGAGTCCAAACTGCTGCTAGCTGGAAGTGTCGCTGAAGTCGTGAAGATTGAAGTTGAAGAAAAGACAAAGATGAACCTGAAAGCAGAGGGGACAGAGTCTGGGTCACAGCACAGTGACCAGGGAGCTCACAGGAAGGAGCTCGTGGATGTCGGGTGCTTCAGGTGTGGAAGGTACAGCTGGGCTCTGCAGTCACGGGCTCCGGGAGGCTTCAAGGAAGGCCAGCTTCTGGAGGGCGACTGTCCCACGTCGGCTGAGGGTCGCTGCGGTGTTAGTGTCCCGATTGGATCCACTAAGCATTGGCAACCGCAACCCACGCAAGATGAACAAAGCAGCTGCTGGTGCAGACCCACGTGGTCTGAGGGTGCTCTCCTTTGCAGGGAGCGTAGAGCAGGCCTGGAGCAACCAGGGGAACTCTTAGAAAAGAAGATTGTCCTCCGTCAGGGCCCACAAGTGGAGAGACAAGGGACCGCGGAAGGCAGCAAAATGGAGTGCGTAAAAGGGCTCCCACGGGCCACCGGAGCGGGCCAGGGAGCTGAGGGTCGGCACAAATGCTGCTTGAAGGTTGGCTCAAGAATGGGCCAAAGCACAACTTCCCCACTGGTCGGGGTCGTGTGCTGGACAAGAGGTGGCCGGTGTCTCGGGGTATGCGGGGATCTCGACACCCACGTGGTCCAGGGTGCTCAGACTTGCTGGGCACACTCACAGGACGCTGGGATGCACTGGAGACCCACCTCGAGGTTGCTGGAAGGCGTCGAAGGTCGTGAGAGCAACGAAGTTCCAACCGGGTATCTTGTAGTCTTTTAGGTGCCTGCCAAGCAGGGGGATAACTCCTTTATCCCAAGGGAGATTTCTTCAGTCAGCTGGGCAGCAGCTCGTCGAAGGTCAGTTCTGTGAAGTCCTGTACGAATCTAAGGCTCTAGGGCAAAGTTATTCCCATATATCCCCAAGATTAGGGGATGGTCCAAAATAGAGCCTACCAATCAGAGTAGAGGCGGGAAAGGGTGGCTACACCCACTCCCCTTTGTGTGTTTCCCGCCTGGGCGAGGGGCAGGATGCCCCTGAACCGGTTCCAGGCGGTGTATGCAGAATTGGGGCTCTGCAGCTGCCTACGTGCAACTCTGAATGGACTTTTGGTGCACCCACCCTGTTCCAATCCACATCATCCTGTCTGGGGAGGTGCTGGCACCTCCCTGCCACAGGAGCCCTATTGTCCAGATGGCGAGGCTGGGGTTTTCCCCAGCAACAGCCAGCCAGAGTCGTGTAGGTGGCGAACAGTAGCCATTTTGTGGTACACGTGCACTTTTAAATTGGTGTCTAAAATATACCGCTTTTCCCATATCACCCTCCTAGCAAGGGGGAATCGTGCCCCCATGCCCATGGCTGGACTGGGGGTATGATTCCTTCATGTTTGACACCAAACACGATATGGTTCTGTGTAGCCAGTCCCAAGTTACAGCGATGACGCAATAACTTATAATGCGGTAGAGTATATGGTATGGCTACACTACAAACAACCCAGTAACGGTGTTACGAAGGTTGCAGAGAGGTCCTACTCATGTAGGGGTCCCCCCTCACACATACCTCAGCACCCAGCCCTGTAGGATTACCAGGGCCTGCCATAGGGGTGACCTATGAGAGTATATGTGTTGTAATGGTATGGGACATAGGGTACCTACGTCCCTGTAAGGGGTGCTAGCACCACCTTACCCAGGCTACAGTAGTGGCCTGGTGGTGTCAGTTTGGGTGGCTGTCCCAGGGTGGCACAATAAGTGCTGTAGCCCTGGTAGGCCTACTGGGGGACCCATGCCCTGGGTACCTAGGGTACCATCTACAAGGGACTGGAAGGGCATGCCCAGCATCCAATTATGTTTGTACCTAGAGTACTCACAACAGTTTTAGGGAGAAAGCAGATAGGCTGGGGTCCTGGATAGCAGGATCCCAGCCAGACTAGTCAAAAACCACTTAAATACCAGGCAAAAAGTTGGGGGCAACCATTAGTCAGATTCCACTCTCCTACACTCTTACTCTGGCCTCATAGCTACTGTCTTAACTCTTACTCTGGCCTCATAGCTACTGTCTTAACTTTTACTCTGGCCTAATAGCTACTGTCTTAACTCTTACTCTGGCCTAATACCTACTGTCTTAACTCTTACTCTGGCCTCATAGCTACTGTCTTAACTCTTACTCTGGCCTAATGGTTAAGGTCTTGGACTCTTACTCTGGCCTAATAGCTACTGTCTTAACTCTTACTCTGGCCTAATAGCTACTGTCTTAACTCTTAATCTGGCCTAATGGTTAAGGTCTTGGACTCTTTCTCTGGCCTCATAGCTACTGTCTTAACTCTTACTCTGGCCTATTGGTTAAGGTCTTGGACTCTTACTCTGGCCTCATAGCTACTGTCTTAACTCTTACTCTGGCCTCATAGCTACTGTCTTAACTCTTACTCTGGCCTCATAGCTACTGTCTTAACTCTTACTCTGGCCTAATGGTTAAGGTCTAGGACTCTTACTCTGGCCTCATAGCTACTGTCTTAACTCTTACACTGGCCTCATAGCTACTGTCTTAACTCTTACTCTGGCCTCATAGCTACTGTCTTAACTCTTACTCTGGCCTCAGAGCTACTGTCTTAACTCTTATTCTGGCCTAATGGTTAAGGTCTTGGACTCTTACTCTGGCCTAATAGCTACTGTCTTAACTCTTACTCTGGCCTCATAGCCACTGTCTTAACTCTTACTCTGGCCTAATGGTTAAGGTATTGGACTCTTACTCTGGACTCATAGCTACTGTCTTAACTCTTACTCTGGCCTAATAGCTACTGTCTTAACTCTTACTCTGACCTCATAGCTACTGTCTTAACTCTTACTCTGGCCTCATAGCTACTGTCTTAACTCTTACTCTGGCCTCATAGCTACTGTCTTAACTCTTACTCTGGCCTCATAGCTACTGTCTTAACTCTTACTCTGGCCTAATGGTTAAGGTCTTGGACTCTTACTCTGGCCTAATGTTTAAGGTCTTGGACTCTTACTCTGGCCTCATAGCTACTGTCTTAACTCTTACTCTGGCCTCATAGCTACTGTCTTAACTCTTACTCTGGCCTCATAGCTACTGTCTTAACTCTTACTCTGGCCTAATGGTTAAGGTCTTGGACTCTTACTCTGGCCTCATAGCTACTGTGTTAACTCTTACTCTGGCCTCATAGCTACTGTCTTAACTCTTACTCTGGCCTCAGAGCTACTGTCTTAACTCTTACTCTGGCCTCAAAGCTACTGTCTTAACTCCTACTCTGGCCTAATGGTTAAGGTCTTGGACTCTTACTCTGGCCTCATAGCTACTGTCTTAACTCTTACTCTGGCCTCAGAGCTACTGTCTTAACTCTTACTCTGGCCTCAAAGCTACTGTCTTAACTCTTACTCTGGCCTAATGGTTAAGGTCTTGGACTCTTACTCTGGCCTCATAGCTACTGTCTTAACTCTTACTCTGGCCTAATAGCTACTGTCTTAACTCTTACTCTGGCCTCATAGCTACTGTCTTAACTCTTACACTGGCCTCATAGCTACTGTCTTAACTCTTACTCTGACCTCATAGCTACTGTCTTAACTTTTACTCTGGCCTAATAGCTACTGTCTTAACTCTTACTCTGGCCTAATAGCTACTGTCTTAACTCTTACTCTGGCCTCATAGCTACTGTCTTAACTCTTACTCTGGCCTAATGGTTAAGGTCTTGGACTCTTACTCTGGCCTAATAGCTACTGTCTTAACTCTTACTCTGGCCTAATAGCTACTGTCTTAACTCTTACTCTGGCCTAATAGCTACTGTCTTAACTCTTACTCTGGCCTCATAGCTACTGTCTTAACTCTTACTCTGGCCTAATGGTTAAGGTCTTGGACTCTTTCTCTGGCCTCATAGCTACTGTCTTAACTCTTACTCTGGCCTATTGGTTAAGGTCTTGGACTCTTACTCTGGCCTCATAGCTACTGTCTTAACTCTTACTCTGGCCTCATAGCTACTGTCTTAACTCTTACTCTGGCCTCATAGCTACTGTCTTAACTCTTACTCTGGCCTCATAGCTACTGTCTTAACTCTTACTCTGGCCTAATGGTTAAGGTCTTGGACTCTTACTCTGGCCTCATAGCTACTGTCTTAACTCTTACTCTGGCCTCATAGGTACTGTCTTAACTCTTACTCTGGCCTCAGAGCTACTGTCTTAACTCTTACTCTGGCCTAATGGTTAAGGTCTTGGACTCTTACTCTGGCCTAATAGCTACTGTCTTAACTCTTACTCTGGCCTCATAGCCACTGTCTTAACCCTTACTCTGGCCTAATGGTTAAGGTCTTGGACTCTTACTCTGGACTCATAGCTACTGTCTTAACTCTTACTCTGGCCTAATAGCTACTGTCTTAACTCTTACTCTGACCTCATAGCTACTGTCTTAACTCTTACTCTGGCCTAATAGCTACTGTCTTAACTCTTACTCTGGCCTAATAGCTACTGTCTTAACTCTTACTCTGGCCTCATAGCTACTGTCTTAACTCTTACTCTGGCCTAATGGTTAAGGTCTTGGACTCTTACTCTGGCCTCATAGCTACTGTCTTAACTCTTACTATGGCCTAATAGCTACTGTCTTAACTCTTACTCTGGCCTCATAGCTACTATCTTAACTCTTACTCTGGTCTCATAGCTACTGTCTTAACTCTTACTCTGGCCTCATAGCTACTGTCTTAACTCTTACTCTGGCCTAATAGCTACTGTCTTAACTCTTACTCTGGCATCATAGCTACTGTCTTAACTCTTACTCTGGCCTAATGGTTAAGGTCTTGGACTCTTACTCTGGCCTCATAGCTACTGTCTTAAGTCTTACTCTGGCCTAATAGCTACTGTCTTAACTCTTACTCTGGCCTCATAGCTACTGTCTTAACTCTTACACTTTCCTCATAGCTACTGTCTTAACTCTTACTCTGGCCTCATAGCTACTGTCTTAACTCTTACTCTGGCCTCATAGCTACTGTCTTAACTCTTACTCTGGCCTTATAGCTACTGTCTTAACTCTTACTCTGGCCTCATAGCTACTGTCTTAACTCTTACTCTGGCCTAATGGTTAAGGTCTTGGACTCTTACTCTGGCCTCATAGCAACTGTCTTAACTCTTACTCTGGCCTCATAGCTACTGTCTTAACTTTTACTCTGGCCTAATAGCTACTGTCTTAACTCTTACTCTGGCCTAATAGCTACTGTCTTAACTCTTACTCTGGCCTAATGGTTAAGGTCTTGGACTCTTACTCTGGCCTAATAGCTACTGTCTTAACTCTTACTCTGGCCTAATAGCTACTGTCTTAACTCTTAATCTGGCCTAATGGTTAAGGTCTTGGACTCTTTCTCTGGCCTCATAGCTACTGTCTTAACTCTTACTCTGGCCTATTGGTTAAGGTCTTGGACTCTTACTCTGGCCTCATAGCTACTGTCTTAACTCTTACTCTGGCCTCATAGCTACTGTCTTAACTCTTACTCTAACCTCATAGCTACTGTCTTAACTCTTACTCTGGCCTAATGGTTAAGGTCTAGGACTCTTACTCTGGCCTCATAGCTACTGTCTTAACTCTTACTCTGGCCTCATAGCTACTGTCTTAACTCTTACTCTGGCCTCAGAGCTACTGTCTTAACTCTTACTCTGGCCTAATGGTTAAGGTCTTGGACTCTTACTCTGGCCTAATAGCTACTGTCTTAACTCTTACTCTGGCCTCATAGCCACTGTCTTAACTCTTACTCTGGCCTAATGGTTAAGGTCTTGGACTCTTACTCTGGACTCATAGCTACTGTCTTAACTCTTACTCTGGCCTAATAGCTACTGTCTTAACTCTTACTCTGACCTCATAGCTACTGTCTTAACTCTTACTCTGGCCTCATAGCTACTGTCTTAACTCTTACTCTGGCCTAATAGCTACTGTCTTAACTCTTACTCTGGCCTCATAGCTACTGTCTTAACTCTTACTCTGGCCTAATAGCTACTGTCTTAACTCTTACTCTGGCCTCATAGCTACTGTCTTAACTCTTACTCTGGCCTAATGGTTAAGGTCTTGGACTCTTACTCTGGCCTCATAGCTACTGTCTTAACTCTTACTCTGGCCTAATAGTTACTGTCTTAACTCTTACTCTGGCCTCATAGCTACTGTCTTCACTCTTACTCTGGCCTCATAGCTACTGTCTTAACTCTTACTCTGGCCTAACAGCTACTGTCATAACTCTTACTCTGGCCTAATGGTTAAGGTCTTGGACTCTTACTCTGGCCTCATAGCTACTGTCTTAACTCTTACTCTGGTCTAATAGCTACTGTCTTAACTCTTACTCTGGCATCATAGCTACTGTCTTAACTCTTACTCTGGCATCATAGCTACTGTCTTAACTCTTACTCTGGCCTCATAGCTACTTTCTTAACTCTTACTCTGGCCTCATAGCTACTGTCTTAACTCTTACTCTGGCCTCATAGCTACTGTCTTAACTCTTACTCTGGCCTCATAGCTACTGTCTTAACTATTACTCTGGCCTAATGGTTAAGGTCTTGGACTCTTACTCTGGCCTCATAGCTACTGTCTTATTTCTTATGCTGGCCTCAGAGCTACTGTCTTAACTCTTACTCTGGCCTCATAGCTACTGTCTTAACTCTTACTCTGGCCTAATGGTTAAGGTCTTGGACTCTTACTCTGGCCTAATGGTTAAGGTCTTGAACTCTTACTCTGGCCTCATAGCTACTGTCTTAACTCTTACTCTGGCCTCATAGCTACTGTCTTAACTCTTACTCTGGCCTCATAGCTACTGTCTTAACTCTTACTCTAGCCTAATGGTTAAGGTCTTGGACTCTTACTCTGTCCTCATAGCTACTGTCTTAACTCTTACTCTGGCCTAATAGCTACTGTCTTAACTCTTACTCTGGCCTCATAGCTACTATCTTAACTCTTACTCTGGCCTCATAGCTACTGTCTTAACTCTTACTCTGGCCTCATAGCTACTGTCTTAACTCTTACTCTGGCCTAATAGCTACTGTCTTAACTCTTACTCTGGCCTCATAGCTACTGTCTTAACTCTTACTCTGGCCTAATGGTTAAGGTCTTGGACTCTTACTCTGGCCTCATAGCTACTGTCTTAACTCTTACTCTGGCCTAATATCTACTGTCTTAACTCTTACTCTGGCCTCATAGCTACTGTCTTAACTCTTACACTGGCCTCATAGCTACTGTCTTAACTCTTACTCTGGCCTCATAGCTACTGTCTTAACTCTTACTCTGGCCTCATAGCTACTGTCTTAAGTCTTACTCTGGCCTTATAGCTACTGTCTTAACTCTTACTCTGGCCTCATAGCTACTGTCTTAACTCTTACTCTGGCCTCATAGCTACTTTCTTAACTCTTACTCTGGCCTCATAGCTACTGTCTTAACTCTTACTCTGGCCTCATAGCTACTGTCTTAACTATTACTCTGGCCTAATGGTTAAGGTCTTGGACTCTTACTCTGGCCTCATAGCTACTGTCTTATTTCTTATGCTGGCCTCAGAGCTACTGTCTTAACTCTTACTCTGGCCTCATAGCTACTGTCTTAACTCTTACTCTGGCCTAATGGTTAAGGTCTTGGACTCTTACTCTGGCCTAATGGTTAAGGTCTTGGACTCTTACTCTGGACTCATAGCTACTGTCTTAACTCTTACTCTGGCCTAATAGCTACTGTCTTAACTCTTACTCTGACCTCATAGCTACTGTCTTAACTCTTACTCTGGCCTCATAGCTACTGTCTTAACTCTTACTCTGGCCTAATAGCTACTGTCTTAACTCTTACTCTGGCCTAATGGTTAAGGTCTTGGACTCTTACTCTGGACTCATAGCTACTGTCTTAACTCTTACTCTGGCCTAATAGCTACTGTCTTAACTCTTACTCTGACCTCATAGCTACTGTCTTAACTCTTACTCTGGCCTCATAGCTACTGTCTTAACTCTTACTCTGGCCTAATAGCTACTGTCTTAACTCTTACTCTGGCCTCATAGCTACTGTCTTAACTCTTACTCTGGCCTAATAGCTACTGTCTTAACTCTTACTCTGGCCTCATAGCTACTGTCTTAACTCTTACTCTGGCCTAATGGTTAAGGTCTTGGACTCTTACTCTGGCCTCATAGCTACTGTCTTAACTCTTACTCTGGCCTAATAGTTACTGTCTTAACTCTTACTCTGGCCTCATAGCTACTGTCTTCACTCTTACTCTGGCCTCATAGCTACTGTCTTAACTCTTACTCTGGCCTAACAGCTACTGTCATAACTCTTACTCTGGCCTAATGGTTAAGGTCTTGGACTCTTACTCTGGCCTCATAGCTACTGTCTTAACTCTTACTCTGGCCTAATAGCTACTGTCTTAACTCTTACTCTGGCATCATAGCTACTGTCTTAACTCTTACTCTGGCATCATAGCTACTGTCTTAACTCTTACTCTGGCCTCATAGCTACTTTCTTAACTCTTACTCTGGCCTCATAGCTACTGTTTTAACTCTTACTCTGGCCTCATAGCTACTGTCTTAACTCTTGCTCTGGCCTCATAGCTACTGTCTTAACTATTACTCTGGCCTAATGGTTAAGGTCTTGGACTCTTACTCTGGCCTCATAGCTACTGTCTTATTTCTTATGCTGGCCTCAGAGCTACTGTCTTAACTCTTACTCTGGCCTCATAGCTACTGTCTTAACTCTTACTCTGGCCTAATGGTTAAGGTCTTGGACTCTTACTCTGGCCTAATGGTTAAGGTCTTGGACTCTTACTCTGGCCTCATAGCTACTGTCTTAACTCTTACTCTGGCCTCATAGCTACTGTCTTAACTCTTACTCTGGCCTCATAGCTACTGTCTTAACTTTTACTCTAGCCTAATGGTTAAGGTCTTGGACTCTTACTCTGTCCTCATAGCTACTGTCTTAACTCTTACTCTGGCCTAATAGCTACTGTCTTAACTCTTACTCTGGCCTCATAGCTACTATCTTAACTCTTACTCTGGCCTCATAGCTACTGTCTTAACTCTTACTCTGGCCTCATAGCTACTGTCTTAACTCTTACTCTGGCCTAATAGCTACTGTCTTAACTCTTACTCTGGCCTCATAGCTACTGTCTTAACTCTTACTCTGGCCTAATGGTTAAGGTCTTGGACTCTTACTCTGGCCTCATAGCTACTGTCTTAACTCTTACTCTGGCCTAATATCTACTGTCTTAACTCTTACTCTGGCCTCATAGCTACTGTCTTAACTCTTACACTGGCCTCATAGCTACTGTCTTAACTCTTACTCTGGCCTCATAGCTACTGTCTTAAGTCTTACTCTGGCCTTATAGCTACTGTCTTAACTCTTACTCTGGCCTCATAGCTACTGTCTTAACTCTTACTCTGGCCTCATAGCTACTTTCTTAACTCTTACTCTGGCCTCATAGCTACTGTCTTAACTCTTACTCTGGCCTCATAGCTACTGTCTTAACTATTACTCTGGCCTAATGGTTAAGGTCTTGGACTCTTACTCTGGCCTCATAGCTACTGTCTTATTTCTTATGCTGGCCTCAGAGCTACTGTCTTAACTCTTACTCTGGCCTCATAGCTACTGTCTTAACTCTTACTCTGGCCTAATGGTTAAGGTCTTGGACTCTTACTCTGGCCTAATGGTTAAGGTCTTGGACTCTTACTCTGGCCTCATAGCTACTGTCTTAACTCTTAATCTGGCCTCATAGCTACTGTCTTAACTCTTACTCTGGCCTCATAGCTACTGTCTTAACTCTTACTCTGGCCTAATGGTTAAGGTCTTGGACTCTTACTCTGTCCTCATAGCTACTGTCTTAACTCTTACTCTGGCCTAATAGCTACTGTCTTAACTCTTACTCTAGCCTCATAGCTACTATCTTAACTCTTACTCTGGCCTCATAGCTACTGTCTTAACTCTTACACTGGCCTCATAGCTACTGTCTTAACTCTTACTCTGGCCTCATAGCTACTGTCTTAACTCTTACACTGGCCTCATAGCTACTGTCTTAACTCTTACTCTGGCCTCATAGCTACTGTCTTAACTCTTACTCTGGCCTCATAGCTACTGTCTTAAGTCTTACTCTGGCCTTATAGCTACTGTCTTAACTCTTACTCTGGCCTCATAGCTACTGTCTTAACTCTTACTCTAGCCTCATAGCTACTTTCTTAACTCTTACTCTGGCCTCATAGCTACTGTCTTAACTCTTACTCTGGCCTCATAGCTACTGTCTTAACTCTTACTCTGGCCTCATAGCTACTGTCTTAACTATTACTCTGGACTAATGGTTAAGGTCTTGGACTCTTACTCTGGCCTCATAGCTACTGTCTTATTTCTTATGCTGGCCTCAGAGCTACTGTCTTAACTCTTACTCTGGCCTCATAGCTACTGTCTTAACTCTTACTCTGGCCTAATGGTTAAGGTCTTGGACTCTTACTCTGGCCTAATGGTTAAGGTCTTGGACTCTTACTCTGGCCTCATAGCTACTGTCTTAACTCTTAATCTGGCCTCATAGCTACTGTCTTAACTCTTACTCTGGCCTCATAGCTACTGTCTTAACTCTTACTCTGGCCTAATGGTTAAGGTCTTGGACTCTTACTCTGTCCTCATAGCTACTGTCTTAACTCTTACTCTGGCCTAATAGCTACTGTCTTAACTCTTACTCTAGCCTCATAGCTACTATCTTAACTCTTACTCTGGCCTCATAGCTACTGTCTTAACTCTTACTCTGGCCTCATAGCTACTGTCTTAACTCTTACTCTGGCCTAATAGCTACTGTCTTAACTCTTACTCTGGCCTCATAGCTACTGTCTTAACTCTTACTCTGGCCTAATGGTTAAGGTCTTGGACTCTTACTCTGGCCTCATAGCTACTGTCTTAACTCTTACTCTGGCCTAATATCTACTGTCTTAACTCTTACTCTGGCCTCATAGCTACTGTCTTAACTCTTACACTGGCCTCATAGCTACTGTCTTAACTCTTACTCTGGCCTCATAGCTACTGTCTTAACTCTTACTCTGGCCTCATAGCTACTCGCTTAAGTCTTACTCTGGCCTTATAGCTACTGTCTTAACTCTTACTCTGGCCTCATAGCTACTGTCTTAACTCTTACTCTGGCCTAATGGTTAAGGTCTTGGACTCTTTCTCTGGCCTCTTAGCTACTGTCTTAACTCTTACTCTGGCCTTATAGCTACTGTCTTAACTCTTACTCTGGCCTCATAGCTACTGTCTTAACTCTTACTCTGGCCTAATGGTTAAGGTCTTGGACTCTTACTCTGGCCTCATAGCTACTGTCTTAACTCTTATGCTGGCCTCAGAGCTACTGTTTAACTCTTACTCTGGCCTCATAGCTACTGTCTTAACTCTTACTCTGGCCTAATGGTTAAGGTCTTGGACTCTTACTCTGGCCTAATGGTTAAGGTCTTGGACTGTTACTCTGGCCTCATAGCTACTGTCTTAACTCTTACTCTGGCCTCATAGCTACTGTCTTAACTCTTACTCTGGCCTCATAGCTACTGTCTTAACTCTTACTCTGGCCTAATGGTTAAGGTCTTGGACTCTTACTCTGTCCTCATAGCTACTGTCTTAACTCTTACTCTGGCCTAATAGCTACTGTCTTAACTCTTACTCTGGCCTCATAGCTACTATCTTAACTCTTACTCTGGCCTCATAGCTACTGTCTTAACTCTTACTCTGGCCTAATAGCTACTGTCTTAACTCTTACTCTGGCCTCATAGCTACTGTCTTAACTCTTACTCTGGCCTAATGGTTAAGGTCTTGGACTCTTACTCTGGCCTCATAGCTACTGTCTTAACTCTTACTCTGGCCTAATAGCTACTGTCTTAACTCTTACTCTGGCCTCATAGCTACTGTCTTAACTCTTACACTGGCCTCATAGCTACTGTCTTAACTCTTACTCTGGCCTCATAGCTACTGTCTTAACTCTTACTCTGGCCTCATAGCTACTGTCTTAAGTCTTACTCTGGCCTTATAGCTACTTTCTTAACTCTTACTCTGGCCTCATAGCTACTGTCTTAACTCTTACTCTGGCCTAATAGCTACTGTCTTAACTCTTACTCTGGCCTAATAGCTACCGTCTTAACTCTTAATCTGGCCTAATGGTTAAGGTCTTGGACTCTTACTCTGGCCTCTTAGCTGCTGTCTTAACTCTTACTCTGGCCGTATAGCTACTGTCTTAACTCTTACTCTGGCCTCATAGCTACTGTCTTAACTCTTACTCTGGCCTCATAGCTACTGTCTTAACTCTTACTCTGGCCTAATAGCTACCGTCTTAACTCTTAATCTGGCCTAATGGTTAAGGTCTTGGACTCTTACTCTGGCCTCTTAGCTGCTGTCTTAACTCTTACTCTGGCCTTATAGCTACTGTCTTAACTCTTACTCTGGCCTCATAGCTACTGTCTTAACTCTCACTCTGGCCTCATAGCTACTGTCTTAAGTCTTACTCTGGCCTTATAGCTACTGTCTTAACTCTTACTCTGGCCTCATAGCTACTGTCTTAACTCTTACTCTGGCCTAATAGCTACCGTCTTAACTCTTAATCTGGCCTAATGGTTAAGGTCTTGGACTCTTACTCTGGCCTCTTAGCTGCTGTCTTAACTCTTACTCTGGCCTTATAGCTACTGTCTTAACTCTTACTGTGGCCTCGTAGCTACTGTCTTAACACTTACTCTGGCCTAATGGTTAAGGTCTAGGACTCTTACTCTGGCCTCATAGCTACTGTCTTAACTCTTACTCTGGCCTCATAGCTACTGTCTTAACTCTTACTCTGGCCTCAGAGCTACTGTCTTAACTCTTACTCTGGCCTAATGGTTAAGGTCTTGGACTCTTACTCTGGCCTAATAGCTACTGTCTTAACTCTTACTCTGGCCTCATAGTCACTGTCTTAACTCTTACTCTGGCCTAATGGTTAAGGTCTTGGACTCTTACTCTGGACTCATAGCTACTGTCTTAACTCTTACTCTGGCCTAATAGCTACTGTCTTAACTCTTACTCTGACCTCATAGCTACTGTCTTAACTCTTACTCTGGCCTCATAGCTACTGTCTTAACTCTTACTCTGGCCTAATAGCTACTGTCTTAACTCTTACTCTGGCCTCATAGCTACTGTCTTAACTCTTACTCTGGCCTAATAGCTACTGTCTTAACTCTTACTCTGGCCTCATAGCTACTGTCTTAACTCTTACTCTGGCCTAATGGTTAAGGTCTTGGACTCTTACTCTGGCCTCATAGCTACTGTCTTAACTCTTACTCTGGCCTAATAGTTACTGTCTTAACTCTTACTCTGGCCTCATAGCTACTGTCTTCACTCTTACTCTGGCCTCATAGCTACTGTCTTAACTCTTACTCTGGCCTAACAGCTACTGTCATAACTCTTACTCTGGCCTAATGGTTAAGGTCTTGGACTCTTACTCTGGCCTCATAGCTACTGTCTTAACTCTTACTCTGGTCTAATAGCTACTGTCTTAACTCTTACTCTGGCATCATAGCTACTGTCTTAACTCTTACTCTGGCATCATAGCTACTGTCTTAACTCTTACTCTGGCCTCATAGCTACTTTCTTAACTCTTACTCTGGCCTCATAGCTACTGTCTTAACTCTTACTCTGGCCTCATAGCTACTGTCTTAACTCTTACTCTGGCCTCATAGCTACTGTCTTAACTATTACTCTGGCCTAATGGTTAAGGTCTTGGACTCTTACTCTGGCCTCATAGCTACTGTCTTATTTCTTATGCTGGCCTCAGAGCTACTGTCTTAACTCTTACTCTGGCCTCATAGCTACTGTCTTAACTCTTACTCTGGCCTAATGGTTAAGGTCTTGGACTCTTACTCTGGCCTAATGGTTAAGGTCTTGAACTCTTACTCTGGCCTCATAGCTACTGTCTTAACTCTTACTCTGGCCTCATAGCTACTGTCTTAACTCTTACTCTGGCCTCATAGCTACTGTCTTAACTCTTACTCTAGCCTAATGGTTAAGGTCTTGGACTCTTACTCTGTCCTCATAGCTACTGTCTTAACTCTTACTCTGGCCTAATAGCTACTGTCTTAACTCTTACTCTGGCCTCATAGCTACTATCTTAACTCTTACTCTGGCCTCATAGCTACTGTCTTAACTCTTACTCTGGCCTCATAGCTACTGTCTTAACTCTTACTCTGGCCTAATAGCTACTGTCTTAACTCTTACTCTGGCCTCATAGCTACTGTCTTAACTCTTACTCTGGCCTAATGGTTAAGGTCTTGGACTCTTACTCTGGCCTCATAGCTACTGTCTTAACTCTTACTCTGGCCTAATATCTACTGTCTTAACTCTTACTCTGGCCTCATAGCTACTGTCTTAACTCTTACACTGGCCTCATAGCTACTGTCTTAACTCTTACTCTGGCCTCATAGCTACTGTCTTAACTCTTACTCTGGCCTCATAGCTACTGTCTTAACTCTTACTCTGGCCTCATAGCTACTGTCTTAACTCTTACTCTGGCCTCATAGCTACTTTCTTAACTCTTACTCTGGCCTCATAGCTACTGTCTTAACTCTTACTCTGGCCTCATAGCTACTGTCTTAACTATTACTCTGGCCTAATGGTTAAGGTCTTGGACTCTTACTCTGGCCTCATAGCTACTGTCTTATTTCTTATGCTGGCCTCAGAGCTACTGTCTTAACTCTTACTCTGGCCTCATAGCTACTGTCTTAACTCTTACTCTGGCCTAATGGTTAAGGTCTTGGACTCTTACTCTGGCCTAATGGTTAAGGTCTTGGACTCTTACTCTGGACTCATAGCTACTGTCTTAACTCTTACTCTGGCCTAATAGCTACTGTCTTAACTCTTACTCTGACCTCATAGCTACTGTCTTAACTCTTACTCTGGCCTCATAGCTACTGTCTTAACTCTTACTCTGGCCTAATAGCTACTGTCTTAACTCTTACTCTGGCCTAATGGTTAAGGTCTTGGACTCTTACTCTGGACTCATAGCTACTGTCTTAACTCTTACTCTGGCCTAATAGCTACTGTCTTAACTCTTACTCTGACCTCATAGCTACTGTCTTAACTCTTACTCTGGCCTCATAGCTACTGTCTTAACTCTTACTCTGGCCTAATAGCTACTGTCTTAACTCTTACTCTGGCCTCATAGCTACTGTCTTAACTCTTACTCTGGCCTAATAGCTACTGTCTTAACTCTTACTCTGGCCTCATAGCTACTGTCTTAACTCTTACTCTGGCCTAATGGTTAAGGTCTTGGACTCTTACTCTGGCCTCATAGCTACTGTCTTAACTCTTACTCTGGCCTAATAGTTACTGTCTTAACTCTTACTCTGGCCTCATAGCTACTGTCTTCACTCTTACTCTGGCCTCATAGCTACTGTCTTAACTCTTACTCTGGCCTAACAGCTACTGTCATAACTCTTACTCTGGCCTAATGGTTAAGGTCTTGGACTCTTACTCTGGCCTCATAGCTACTGTCTTAACTCTTACTCTGGCCTAATAGCTACTGTCTTAACTCTTACTCTGGCATCATAGCTACTGTCTTAACTCTTACTCTGGCATCATAGCTACTGTCTTAACTCTTACTCTGGCCTCATAGCTACTTTCTTAACTCTTACTCTGGCCTCATAGCTACTGTTTTAACTCTTACTCTGGCCTCATAGCTACTGTCTTAACTCTTGCTCTGGCCTCATAGCTACTGTCTTAACTATTACTCTGGCCTAATGGTTAAGGTCTTGGACTCTTACTCTGGCCTCATAGCTACTGTCTTATTTCTTATGCTGGCCTCAGAGCTACTGTCTTAACTCTTACTCTGGCCTCATAGCTACTGTCTTAACTCTTACTCTGGCCTAATGGTTAAGGTCTTGGACTCTTACTCTGGCCTAATGGTTAAGGTCTTGGACTCTTACTCTGGCCTCATAGCTACTGTCTTAACTCTTACTCTGGCCTCATAGCTACTGTCTTAACTCTTACTCTGGCCTCATAGCTACTGTCTTAACTCTTACTCTAGCCTAATGGTTAAGGTCTTGGACTCTTACTCTGTCCTCATAGCTACTGTCTTAACTCTTACTCTGGCCTAATAGCTACTGTCTTAACTCTTACTCTGGCCTCATAGCTACTATCTTAACTCTTACTCTGGCCTCATAGCTACTGTCTTAACTCTTACTCTGGCCTCATAGCTACTGTCTTAACTCTTACTCTGGCCTAATAGCTACTGTCTTAACTCTTACTCTGGCCTCATAGCTACTGTCTTAACTCTTACTCTGGCCTAATGGTTAAGGTCTTGGACTCTTACTCTGGCCTCATAGCTACTGTCTTAACTCTTACTCTGGCCTAATATCTACTGTCTTACCTCTTACTCTGGCCTCATAGCTACTGTCTTAACTCTTACACTGGCCTCATAGCTACTGTCTTAACTCTTACTCTGGCCTCATAGCTACTGTCTTAACTCTTACTCTGGCCTCATAGCTACTGTCTTAAGTCTTACTCTGGCCTTATAGCTACTGTCTTAACTCTTACTCTGGCCTCATAGCTACTGTCTTAACTCTTACTCTGGCCTCATAGCTACTTTCTTAACTCTTACTCTGGCCTCATAGCTACTGTCTTAACTCTTACTCTGGCCTCATAGCTACTGTCTTAACTCTTACTCTGGCCTCATAGCTACTGTCTTAACTATTACTCTGGCCTAATGGTTAAGGTCTTGGACTCTTACTCTGGCCTCATAGCTACTGTCTTATTTCTTATGCTGGCCTCAGAGCTACTGTCTTAACTCTTACTCTGGCCTCATAGCTACTGTCTTAACTCTTACTCTGGCCTAATGGTTAAGGTCTTGGACTCTTACTCTGGCCTAATGGTTAAGGTCTTGGACTCTTACTCTGGCCTCATAGCTACTGTCTTAACTCTTAATCTGGCCTCATAGCTACTGTCTTAACTCTTACTCTGGCCTCATAGCTACTGTCTTAACTCTTACTCTGGCCTAATGGTTAAGGTCTTGGACTCTTACTCTGTCCTCATAGCTACTGTCTTAACTCTTACTCTGGCCTAATAGCTACTGTCTTAACTCTTACTCTAGCCTCATAGCTACTATCTTAACTCTTACTCTGGCCTCATAGCTACTGTCTTAACTCTTACACTGGCCTCATAGCTACTGTCTTAACTCTTACTCTGGCCTCATAGCTACTGTCTTAACTCTTACACTGGCCTCATAGCTACTGTCTTAACTCTTACTCTGGCCTCATAGCTACTGTCTTAACTCTTACTCTGGCCTCATAGCTACTGTCTTAAGTCTTACTCTGGCCTTATAGCTACTGTCTTAACTCTTACTCTGGCCTCATAGCTACTGTCTTAACTCTTACTCTAGCCTCATAGCTACTTTCTTAACTCTTACTCTGGCCTCATAGCTACTGTCTTAACTCTTACTCTGGCCTCATAGCTACTGTCTTAACTCTTACTCTGGCCTCATAGCTACTGTCTTAACTATTACTCTGGCCTAATGGTTAAGGTCTTGGACTCTTACTCTGGCCTCATAGCTACTGTCTTATTTCTTATGCTGGCCTCAGAGCTACTGTCTTAACTCTTACTCTGGCCTCATAGCTACTGTCTTAACTCTTACTCTGGCCTAATGGTTAAGGTCTTGGACTCTTACTCTGGCCTAATGGTTAAGGTCTTGGACTCTTACTCTGGCCTCATAGCTACTGTCTTAACTCTTAATCTGGCCTCATAGCTACTGTCTTAACTCTTACTCTGGCCTCATAGCTACTGTCTTAACTCTTACTCTGGCCTAATGGTTAAGGTCTTGGACTCTTACTCTGTCCTCATAGCTACTGTCTTAACTCTTACTCTGGCCTAATAGCTACTGTCTTAACTCTTACTCTAGCCTCATAGCTACTATCTTAACTCTTACTCTGGCCTCATAGCTACTGTCTTAACTCTTACTCTGGCCTAATAGCTACTGTCTTAACTCTTACTCTGGCCTCATAGCTACTGTCTTAACTCTTACTCTGGCCTAATGGTTAAGGTCTTGGACTCTTACTCTGGCCTCATAGCTACTGTCTTAACTCTTACTCTGGCCTAATATCTACTGTCTTAACTCTTACTCTGGCCTCATAGCTACTGTCTTAACTCTTACACTGGCCTCATAGCTACTGTCTTAACTCTTACTCTGGCCTCATAGCTACTGTCTTAACTCTTACTCTGGCCTCATAGCTACTCGCTTAAGTCTTACTCTGGCCTTATAGCTACTGTCTTAACTCTTACTCTGGCCTCATAGCTACTGTCTTAACTCTTACTCTGGCCTAATGGTTAAGGTCTTGGACTCTTTCTCTGGCCTCTTAGCTACTGTCTTAACTCTTACTCTGGCCTTATAGCTACTGTCTTAACTCTTACTCTGGCCTCATAGCTACTGTCTTAACTCTTACTCTGGCCTAATGGTTAAGGTCTTGGACTCTTACTCTGGCCTCATAGCTACTGTCTTAACTCTTATGCTGGCCTCAGAGCTACTGTTTAACTCTTACTCTGGCCTCATAGCTACTGTCTTAACTCTTACTCTGGCCTAATGGTTAAGGTCTTGGACTCTTACTCTGGCCTAATGGTTAAGGTCTTGGACTCTTACTCTGGCCTCATAGCTACTGTCTTAACTCTTACTCTGGCCTCATAGCTACTGTCTTAACTCTTACTCTGGCCTCATAGCTACTGTCTTAACTCTTACTCTGGCCTAATGGTTAAGGTCTTGGACTCTTACTCTGTCCTCATAGCTACTGTCTTAACTCTTACTCTGGCCTAATAGCTACTGTCTTAACTCTTACTCTGGCCTCATAGCTACTATCTTAACTCTTACTCTGGCCTCATAGCTACTGTCTTAACTCTTACTCTGGCCTAATAGCTACTGTCTTAACTCTTACTCTGGCCTCATAGCTACTGTCTTAACTCTTACTCTGGCCTAATGGTTAAGGTCTTGGACTCTTACTCTGGCCTCATAGCTACTGTCTTAACTCTTACTCTGGCCTAATAGCTACTGTCTTAACTCTTACTCTGGCCTCATATCTACTGTCTTAACTCTTACACTGGCCTCATAGCTACTGTCTTAACTCTTACTCTGGCCTCATAGCTACTGTCTTAACTCTTACTCTGGCCTCATAGCTACTGTCTTAAGTCTTACTCTGGCCTTATAGCTACTTTCTTAACTCTTACTCTGGCCTCATAGCTACTGTCTTAACTCTTACTCTGGCCTAATAGCTACTGTCTTAACTCTTACTCTGGCCTAATAGCTACCGTCTTAACTCTTAATCTGGCCTAATGGTTAAGGTCTTGGACTCTTACTCTGGCCTCATAGCTACTGTCTTAACTCTTACTCTGGCCTCATAGCTACTGTCTTAACTTTTACTCTGGCCTAATAGCTACTGTCTTAACTCTTACTCTGGCCTAATAGCTACTGTCTTAACTCTTACTCTGGCCTCATAGCTACTGTCTTAACTCTTACTCTGGCCTAATGGTTAAGGTCTTGGACTCTTACTCTGGCCTAATAGCTACTGTCTTAACTCTTACTCTGGCCTAATAGCTACTGTCTTAACACTTAATCTGGCCTAATGGTTAAGGTCTTGGACTCTTTCTCTGGCCTCATAGCTACTGTCTTAACTCTTACTCTGGCCTATTGGTTAAGGTATTGGACTCTTACTCTGGCCTCATAGCTACTGTATTAACTCTTGCTCTGGCCTCATAGCTACTGTCTTAACTCTTACTCTGGCCTCATAGCTACTGTCTTAACTCTTACTCTGGCCTAATGGTTAAGGTCTAGGACTCTTACTCTGGCCTCATAGCTACTGTCTTAACTCTTACTCTGGCCTCATAGCTACTGTCTTAACTCTTACTCTGACCTCATAGCTACTGTCTTAACTCTTACTCTGGCCTCAGAGCTACTGTCTTAACTCTTACTCTGGCCTAATGGTTAAGGTCTTGGACTCTTACTCTGGCCTAATAGCTACTGTCTTAACTCTTACTCTGGCCTCATAGCCACTGTCTTAACTCTTACTCTGGCCTAATGGTTAAGGTCTTGGACTCTTACTCTGGTCTCATAGCTACTGTCTTAACTCTTACTCTGGCCTAATAGCTACTGTCTTAACTCTTACTCTGACCTCATAGCTACTGTCTTAACTCTTACTCTGGCCTCATAGCTACTGTCTTAACTCTTACTCTGGCCTAATAGCTACTGTCTTAACTCTTACTCTGGCCTCATAGCTACTGTCTTAACTCTTACTCTGGCCTAATAGCTACTGTCTTAACTCTTACTCTGGCCTCATAGCTACTGTCTTAACTCTTACTCTGGCCTCATAGCTACTGTCTTAACTCTTACTCTGGCCTAATGGTTAAGGTCTTGGACTCTTACTCTGGCCTCATAGCTACTGTCTTAACTCTTACTCTGGCCTAATAGTTACTGTCTTAACTCTTACTCTGGCCTCATAGCTACTGTCTTCACTCTTACTCTGGCCTCATAGCTACTGTCTTAACTCTTACTCTGGCCTAACAGCTACTGTCATAACTCTTACTCTAGCCTAATGGTTAAGGTCTTGGACTCTTACTCTGGCCTCATAGCTACTGTCTTAACTCTTACTCTGGCCTAAAAGCTACTGTCTTAACTCTTACTCTGGCATCATAGCTACTGTCTTAACTCTTACTCTGGCATCATAGCTACTGTCTTAACTCTTACTCTGGCCTCATATCTACTGTCTTAACTCTTGCTCTGGCCTCATAGCTACTGTCTTAACTCTTACTCTGGCCTCATAGCTACTGTCTTAACTCTTACTCTGGCCTCATAGCTACTGTCTTAACTATTACTCTGGCCTAATGGTTAAGGTCTTGGACTCTTACTCTGGCCTCATAGCTACTGTCTTAACTCTTATGCTGGCCTCATAGCTACTGTCTTAACTCTTACTCTGGCCTCATAGCTACTGTCTTAACTCTTACTCTGGCCTAATGGTTAAGGTCTTGGACTCTTACTCTGGCCTAATGGTTAAGGTCTTGGACTCTTACTCTGGCCTCATAGCTACTGTCTTAACTCTTACTCTGGCCTCATAGCTACTGTCTTAACTCTTACTCTGGCCTCATAGCTACTGTCTTAACTCTTACTCTGGCCTAATGGTTAAGGTCTTGGACTCTTACTCTGTCCTCATAGCTACTGTCTTAACTCTCACTCTGGCCTAATAGCTACTGTCTTAACTCTTACTCTGGCCTCATAGCTACTATCTTAACTCTTACTCTGGCCTCATAGCTACTGTCTTAACTCTTACTCTGGCCTAATAGCTACTGTCTTAACTCTTACTCTGGCCTCATAGCTACTGTCTTAACTCTTACTCTGGCCTAATGGTTAAGGTCTTGGACTCTTACTCTGGCCTAATAGCTACTGTCTTAACTCTTACTCTGGCCTCATAGCCACTGTCTTAACTCTTACTCTGGCCTAATGGTTAAGGTCTTGGACTCTTACTCTGGACTCATAGCTACTGTCTTAACTCTTACTCTGGCCTAATAGCTACTGTCTTAACTCTTACTCTGACCTCATAGCTACTGTATTAACTCTTACTCTGGCCTCATAGCTACTGTCTTAACTCTTACTCTGGCCTAATAGCTACTGTCTTAACTCTTACTCTGGCCTAATAGCTACTGTCTTAACTCTTACTCTGGCCTCATAGCTACTGTCTTAACTCTTACTCTGGCCTCATAGCTACTGTCTTAACTCTTACTCTGGCCTAATGTTTAAGGTCTTGGACTCTTACTCTGGCCTCATAGCTACTGTCTTAACTCTTACTCTGGCCTAATAGCTACTGTCTTAACTCCTACTCTGGCCTCATAGCTACTATCTTAACTCTTACTCTGGCCTCATAGCTACTGTCTTAATTCTTACTCTGGCCTCATAGCTACTGTCTTAACTCTTACTCTGGCCTCAGAGCTACTGTCTTAACTCTTACTCTGGCCTCAAAACTACTGTCTTAACTCCTACTCTGGCCTAATGGTTAAGGTCTTGGACTCTTACTCTGGCCTCATAGCTACTGTCTTAACTCTTACTCTGGCCTAATAGCTACTGTCTTAACTCTTACTCTGGCCTCATAGCTACTGTCTTAACTCTTACTCTGGCCTAATGGTTAAGGTCTTGGACTCTTACTCTGGCCTCATAGCTACTGTCTTAACTCTTACTCTGGCCTAATAGCTACTGTCTTAACTCTTACTCTGGCCTCATAGCTACTGTCTTAACTCTTACACTGGCCTCATAGCTACTGTCTTAACTCTTACTCTGACCTCATAGCTACTGTCTTAACTTTTACTCTGGCCTAATAGCTACTGTCTTAACACTTACTCTGGCCTAATAGCTACTGTCTTACCTCTTACTCTGGCCTCATAGCTACTGTCTTAACTCTTACACTGGCCTAATGGTTAAGGTCTTGGACTCTTACTCTGGCCTAATAGCTACTGTCTTAACTCTTATTCTGGCCTAATAGCTACTGTCTTAACTCTTACTCTGGCCTAATAGCTACTGTCTTAACTCTTACTCTGGCCTCATAGCTACTGTCTTAACTCTTACTCTGGCCTAATGGTTAAGGTCTTGGACTCTTTCTCTGGCCTCATAGCTACTGTCCTAACTCTTACTCTGGCCTATTGGTTAAGGTCTTGGACTCTTACTCTGGCCTCATAGCTACTGTCTTAACTCTTACTCTGGCCTCATAGCTACTGTCTTAACTCTTACTCTGGCCTCATAGCTACTGTCTTAACTCTTACTCTGGCCTAATGGTTAAGGTCTTGGACTCTTACTCTGGCCTCATAGCTACTGTCTTAACTCTTACTCTGGCCTCATAGCTACTGTCTTAACTCTTACTCTGGCCTCAGAGCTACTGTCTTAACTCTTACTCTGGCCTAATGGTTAAGGTCTTGGACTCTTACTCTGGCCTAATAGCTACTGTCTTAACTCTTACTCTGGCCTCATAGCCACTGTCTTAACTCTTACTCTGGCCTAATGGTTAAGGTCTTGTACTCTTACTCTGGACTCATAGCTACTGTCTTAACTCTTACTCTGGCCTAATAGCTACTGTCTTAACTCTTACTCTGACCTCATAGCTACTGTCTTAACTCTTACTCTGGCCTCATAGCTACTGTCTTAACTCTTACTCTGGCCTAATAGCTAATGTCTTAACTCTTACTCTGGCCTCATAGCTACTGTCTGAACTCTTACTCTGGCCTCATAGCTACTGTCTTAACTCTTACTCTGGCCTAATGGTTAAGGTCTTGGACTCTTACTCTGGCCTCATAGCTACTGTCTTAACTCTTACACTGGCCTAATAGCTACTGTCTTAACTCCTACTCTGGCCTCATAGCTACTATCTTAACTCTTACTCTGGCCTCATAGCTACTGTCTTAACTCTTACTCTGGCCTCATAGCTACTGTCTTAACTCTTACTCTGGCCTAATAGCTACTGTCTTAACTCTTACTCTGGCCTCATAGCTACTGTCTTAACTCTTACTCTGGCCTAATGGTTAAGGTCTTGGACTCTTACTCTGGCCTCATAGCTACTGTCTTAAGTCTTACTCTGGCCTAATAGCTACTGTCTTAACTCTTACTCTGGCCTCATAGCTACTGTCTTAACTCTTACACTTTCCTCATAGCTACTGTCTTAACTCTTACTCTGGCCTCATAGCTACTGTCTTAACTCTTACTCTGGCCTCATAGCTACTGTCTTAACTCTTACTCTGGCCTTATAGCTACTGTCTTAACTCTTACTCTGGCCTCATAGCTACTGTCTTAACTCTTACTCTGGCCTAATGGTTAAGGTCTTGGACTCTTACTCTGGCCTCATAGCTACTGTCTTAACTCTTACTCTGGCCTCATAGCTACTGTCTTAACTTTTACTCTGGCCTAATAGCTACTGTCTTAACTCTTACTCTGGCCTAATAGCTACTGTCTTAACTCTTACTCTGGCCTCATAGCTACTGTCTTAACTCTTACTCTGGCCTAATGGTTAAGGTCTTGGACTCTTACTCTGGCCTAATAGCTACTGTCTTAACTCTTACTCTGGCCTAATAGCTACTGTCTTAACACTTAATCTGGCCTAATGGTTAAGGTCTTCGACTCTTTCTCTGGCCTCATAGCTACTGTCTTAACTCTTACTCTGGCCTATTGGTTAAGGTCTTGGACTCTTACTCTGGCCTCATAGCTACTGTATTAACTCTTGCTCTGGCCTCATAGCTACTGTCTTAACTCTTACTCTGGCCTCATAGCTACTGTCTTAACTCTTACTCTGGCCTAATGGTTAAGGTCTAGGACTCTTACTCTGGCCTCATAGCTAGTGTCTTAACTCTTACTCTGGCCTCATAGCTACTGTCTTAACTCTTACTCTGGCCTCATAGCTACTGTCTTAACTCTTACTCTGGCCTCAGAGCTACTGTCTTAACTCTTACTCTGGCCTAATGGTTAAGGTCTTGGACTCTTACTCTGGCCTAATAGCTACTGTCTTAACTCTTACTCTGGCCTCATAGCCACTGTCTTAACTCTTACTCTGGCCTAATGGTTAAGGTCTTGGACTCTTACTCTGGACTCATAGCTACTGTCTTAACTCTTACTCTGGCCTAATAGCTACTGTCTTAACTCTTACTCTGACCTCATAGCTACTGTCTTAACTCTTACTCTGGCCTCATAGCTACTGTCTTAACTCTTACTCTGGCCTAATAGCTACTGTCTTAACTCTTACTCTGGCCTCATAGCTACTGTCTTAACTCTTACTCTGGCCTAATAGCTACTGTCTTAACTCTTACTCTGGCCTCATAGCTACTGTCTTAACTCTTACTCTGGCCTAATGGTTAAGGTCTTGGACTCTTACTCTGGCCTCATAGCTACTGTCTTAACTCTTACTCTGGCCTAATAGTTACTGTCTTAACTCTTACTCTGGCCTCATAGCTACTGTCTTCACTCTTACTCTGGCCTCATAGCTACTGTCTTAACTCTTACTCTGGCCTAACAGCTACTGTCATAACTCTTACTCTAGCCTAATGGTTAAGGTCTTGGACTCTTACTCTGGCCTCATAGCTACTGTCTTAACTCTTACTCTGGCCTAAAAGCTACTGTCTTAACTCTTACTCTGGCATCATAGCTACTGTCTTAACTCTTACTCTGGCCTCATAGCTACTGTCTTAACTCTTACTCTGGCCTCATAGCTACTGTCTTAACTCTTACTCTGGCCTCATAGCTACTGTCTTAACTCTTACTCTGGCCTCATAGCTACTGTCTTAACTCTTACTCTGGCCTAATGGTTAAGGTCTTGGACTCTTACTCTGGCCTCATAGCTACTGTCTTAACTCTTACTCTGGCCTAATGGTTAAGGTCTTGGACTCTTACTCTGGCCTAATGGTTAAGGTCTTGGACTCTTACTCTGGCCTCATAGCTACTGTCTTAACTCTTACTCTGGCCTCATAGCTACTGTCTTAACTCTTACTCTGGCCTCATAGCTACTACTTAACTCTTACTCTGGCCTAATGGTTAAGGTCTTGGACTCTTACTCTGTCCTCATAGCTACTGTCTTAACTCTCACTCTGGCCTAATAGCTACTGTCTTAACTCTTACTCTGGCCTCATAGCTACTATCTTAACTCTTACTCTGGCCTCATAGCTACTGTCTTAACTCTTACTCTGGCCTCATAGCTACTGTCTTAACTCTTACTCTGGCCTAATAGCTACTGTCTTAACTCTTACTCTGGCCTCATAGCTACTGTCTTAACTCTTACTCTGGCCTAATGGTTAAGGTCTTGGACTCTTACTCTGGCCTCATAGCTACTGTCTTAACTCTTACTCTGGCCTAATAGCTACTGTCTTAACTCTTACTCTGGCCTCATAGCTACTGTCTTAACTCTTACTCTGGCCTCAGAGCTACTGTCTTAACTCTTACTCTGGCCTAATGGTTAAGGTCTTGGACTCTTACTCTGGCCTAATAGCTACTGTCTTAACTCTTACTCTGGCCTCATAGCCACTGTCTTAACTCTTACTCTGGCCTAATGGTTAAGGTCTTGGACTCTTACTCTGGACTCATAGCTACTGTCTTAACTCTTACTCTGGCCTAATAGCTACTGTCTTAACTCTTACTCTGACCTCATAGCTACTGTATTAACTCTTACTCTGGCCTCATAGCTACTGTCTTAACTCTTACTCTGGCCTAATAGCTACTGTCTTAACTCTTACTCTGGCCTAATAGCTACTGTCTTAACTCTTACTCTGGCCTCATAGCTACTGTCTTAACTCTTACTCTGGCCTCATAGCTACTGTCTTAACTCTTACTCTGGCCTAATGTTTAAGGTCTTGGACTCTTACTCTGGCCTCATAGCTACTGTCTTAACTCTTACTCTGGCCTAATAGCTACTGTCTTAACTCCTACTCTGGCCTCATAGCTACTATCTTAACTCTTACTCTGGCCTCATAGCTACTGTCTTAACTCTTACTCTGGCCTCATAGCTACTGTCTTAACTCTTACTCTGGCCTAATAGCTACTGTCTTAACTCTTACTCTGGCCTCATAGCTACTGTCTTAACTCTTACTCTGGCCTAATGGTTAAGGTCTTGGACTCTTACTCTGGCCTCATAGCTACTGTCTTAACTCTTACTCTGGCCTCATAGCTACTGTCTTAACTCTTACTCTGGCCTCAGAGCTACTGTCTTAACTCTTACTCTGGCCTAATGGTTAAGGTCTTGGACTCTTACTCTGGCCTAATAGCTACTGTCTTAACTCTTACTCTGGCCTCATAGCCACTGTCTTAACTCTTACTCTGGCCTAATGGTTAAGGTCTTGTACTCTTACTCTGGACTCATAGCTACTGTCTTAACTCTTACTCTGGCCTAATAGCTACTGTCTTAACTCTTACTCTGACCTCATAGCTACTGTCTTAACTCTTACTCTGGCCTCATAGCTACTGTCTTAACTCTTACTCTGGCCTAATAGCTACTGTCTTAACTCTTACTCTGGCCTAATAGCTACTGTCTTAACTCTTACTCTGGCCTCATAGCTACTGTCTTAACTCTTACTCTGGCCTCATAGCTACTGTCTTAACTCTTACTCTGGCCTAATGGTTAAGGTCTTGGACTCTTACTCTGGCCTCATAGCTACTGTCTTAACTCTTACTCTGGCCTAATAGCTACTGTCTTAACTCCTACTCTGGCCTCATAGCTACTATCTTAACTCTTACTCTGGCCTCATAGCTACTGTCTTAACTCTTACTCTGGCCTCATAGCTACTGTCTTAACTCTTACTCTGGCCTAATGGTTAAGGTCTTGGACTCTTACTCTGGCCTCATAGCTACTGTCGTAAGTCTTACTCTGGCCTAATAGCTACTGTCTTAACTCTTACTCTGGCCTCATAGCTACTGTCTTAACTCTTACACTTTCCTCATAGCTACTGTCTTAACTCTTACTCTGGCCTCATAGCTACTGTCTTAACTCTTACTCTGGCCTCATAGCTACTGTCTTAACTCTTACTCTGGCCTTATAGCTACTGTCTTAACTCTTACTCTGGCCTCATAGCTACTGTCTTAACTCTTACTCTGGCCTAATGGTTAAGGTCTTGGACTCTTACTCTGGCCTCATAGCTACTGTCTTAACTCTTACTCTGGCCTCATAGCTACTGTCTTAACTTTTACTCTGGCCTAATAGCTACTGTCTTAACTCTTACTCTGGCCTAATAGCTACTGTCTTAACTCTTACTCTAGCCTCATAGCTACTGTCTTAACTCTTACTCTGGCCTAATGGTTAAGGTCTTGGACTCTTACTCTGGCCTAATAGCTACTGTCTTAACTCTTACTCTGGCCTAATAGCTACTGTCTTAACTCTTAATCTGGCCTAATGGTTAAGGTCTTGGACTCTTTCTCTGGCCTCATAGCTACTGTCTTAACTCTTACTCTGGCCTATTGGTTAAGGTCTTGGACTCTTACTCTGGCCTCATAGCTACTGTCTTAACTCTTGCTCTGGCCTCATAGCTACTGTCTTAACTCTTACTCTGGCCTCATAGCTACTGTATTAACTCTTACTCTGGCCTAATGGTTAAGGTCTAGGACTCTTACTCTGGCCTCATAGCTACTGTCTTAACTCTTACTCTGGCCTCATAGCTACTGTCTTAACTCTTACTCTGGCCCCATAGCTACTGTCTTAACTCTTACTCTGGCCTCAGAGCTACTGTCTTAACTCTTACTCTGGCCTAATGGTTAAGGTCTTGGACTCTTACTCTGGCCTAATAGCTACTGTCTTAACTCTTACTCTGGCCTCATAGCCACTGTCTTAACTCTTACTCTGGCCTAATCGTTAAGGTCTTGGACTCTTACTCTGGACTCATAGCTACTGTCTTAACTCTTACTCTGACCTCATAGCTACTGTCTTAACTCTTACTCTGGCCTCATAGCTACTGTCTTAACTCTTACTCTGGCCTAATAGCTACTGTCTTAACTCTTACTCTGGCCTCATAGCTACTGTCTTAACTCTTACTCTGGCCTAATAGCTACTGTCTTAACTCTTACTCTGGCCTCATAGCTACTATCTTAACTCTTACTCTGGCCTCATAGCTACTGTCTTAACTCTTACTCTGGCCTCATAGCTACTGTCTTAACTCTTACTCTGGCCTAATAGCTACTGTCTTAACTCTTACTCTGGCCTCATAGCTACTCTGGCCTAATGGTTAAGGTCTTGGACTCTTACTCTGGCCTCATAGCTACTGTCTTAACTCTTACTCTGGCCTAATAGCTACTGTCTTAACTCTTACTCTGGCCTCATAGCTACTGTCTTAACTCTTACTCTGGCCTCAGAGCTACTGTCTTAACTCTTACTCTGGCCTAATGGTTAAGGTCTTGGACTCTTACTCTGGACTCATAGCTACTGTCTTAACTCTTACTCTGGCCTAATAGCTACTGTCTTAACTCTTACTCTGACCTCATAGCTACTGTCTTAACTCTTACTCTGGCCTCATAGCTACTGTCTTAACTCTTACTCTGGCCTAATAGCTACTGTCTTAACTCTTACTCTGGCCTAATAGCTACTGTCTTAACTCTTACTCTGGCCTCATAGCTACTGTCTTAACTGTTAACTCTTACTCTGGCCTCATAGCTACTGTCTTAACATTTACTCTGGCCTAATGGTTAAGGTCTTGGACTCTTACTCTGGCCTCATAGCTACTGTCTTAACTCTTACTCTGGCCTAATAGCTACTGTCTTAACTCCTACTCTGTCCTCATAGCTACTATCTTAACTCTTACTCTGGCCTCATAGCTACTGTCTTAACTCTTACTCTGGCCTCATAGCTACTGTCTTAACTCTTACTCTGGCCTAATAGCTACTGTCTTAACTCTTACTCTGTCCTCATAGCTACTGTCTTAACTCTTACTCTGGCCTAATGGTTAAGGTCTTGGTCTCTTACTCTGGCCTCATAGCTACTGTCTTAAGTCTTACTCTGGCCTAATAGCTACTGTCTTAACTCTTACTCTGGCCTCATAGCTACTGTCTTAGCTCTTACACTTTCCTCATAGCTACTGTCTTAACTCTTACTCTGGCCTCATAGCTACTGTCTTAACTCTCACTCTGGCCTCATAGCTACTGTCTTAACTCTTACTCTGGCCTTATAGCTACTGTCTTAACTCTTACTCTGGCCTCATAGCTACTGTCTTAACTCTTACTCTGGCCTAATGGTTAAGGTCTTGGACTCTTACTCTGGCCTCATAGCTACTGTCTTAACTCTTACTCTGGCCTCATAGCTACTGTCTTAACTTTTACTCTGGCCTAATAGCTACTGTCTTAACTCTTACTCTGGCCTAATAGCTACTGTCTTAACTCTTACTCTGGCCTCATAGCTACTGTCTTAACTCTTACTCTGGCATAATGGTTAAGGTCTTGGACTCTTACTCTGGCCTAATAGCTACTGTCTTAACTCTTACTCTGGCCTAATAGCTACTGTCTTAACTCTTAATCTGGCCTAATGGTTAAGGTCTTGGACTCTTTCTCTGGCCTCATAGCTACTGTCTTAACTCTTACTCTGGCCTATTGGTTAAGGTCTTGGACTCTTACTCTGGCCTCATAGCTACTGTCTTAACTCTTACTCTGGCCTCATAGCTACTGTCTTAACTCTTACTCTGGCCTCATAGCTACTGTCTTAACTCTTACTCTGGCCTAATGGTTAAGGTCTAGGACTCTTACTCTGGCCTCATAGCTACTGTCTTAATTCTTACTCTGGCCTCATAGCTACTGTCTTAACTCTTACTCTGGCCTCAGAGCTACTGTCTTAACTCTTACTCTGGCCTAATGGTTAAGGTCTTGGACTCTTACTCTGGCCTAATAGCTACTGTCTTAACTCTTACTCTGGCCTCATAGCCACTGTCTTAACTCTTACTCTGGCCTAATGGTTAAGGTCTTGGACTCTTACTCTGGACTCATAGCTACTGTCTTAACTCTTACTCTGGCCTAATAGCTACTGTCTTAACTCTTACTCTGGCCTCATAGCTACTGTCTTAACTCTTACTCTGGCCTCATAGCTACTGGCTTAACTCTTACTCTGGCCTCATAGCTACTGTCTAAACTCTTACTCTGGCCTAATGGTTAAGGTCTTGGACTCTTACTCTGGCCTCATAGCTACTGTCTTAACTCTTACTCTGGCCTAATAGTTACTGTCTTAACTCTTACTCTGGCCTCATATCTACTGTCTTCACTCTTACTCTGGCCTCATAGCTACTGTCTTAACTCTTACTCTGGCCTCATAGCTACTGGCTTAACTCTTACTCTGGCCTCATAGCTACTGTCTTAACTCTTACTCTGGCCTAATGGTTAAGGTCTTGGACTCTTACTCTGGCCTCATAGCTACTGTCTTAACTCTTACTCTGGCCTTATGGTTAAGGTCTTGGACTCTTACTCTGGCCTCATAGCTACTGTCTTAACTCTTACTCTGGCATCATAGCTACTGTCTTAACTCTTACTCTGGCATCATAGCTACTGTCTTAACTCTTACTCTGGCCTCATAGCTACTGTCTTAACTCTTACTCTGGCCTCATAGCTACTGTCTTAACTATTACTCTGGCCTAATGGTTAAGGTCTTGGACTCTTACTCTGGCCTCATAGCTACTGTCTTAACTCTTATGCTGGCCTCATAGCTACTGTCTTAACTCTTACTCTGGCCTCATAGCTACTGTCTTAACTCTTACTCTGGCCTAATGGTTAAGGTCTTGGACTCTTACTCTGGCCTAATGGTTAAGTTCTTGGACTCTTACTCTGGCCTCATAGCTACTGTCTTAACTCTTACTCTGGCCTCATAGCTACTGTCTTAACTCTTACTCTGGCCTCATAGCTACTGTCTTAATTCTTACTCTGGCCTAATGGTTAAGGTCTTGGACTCTTACTCTGGCCTCATAGCTACTGTCTTAACTCTTACTCTGGCCTCATAGCTACTGTCTTAACTCTTACTCTGGCCTAATAGCTACTGTCTTAACTCTTACTCTGGCCTCATAGCTACTGTCTTAACTCTTACTCTGGCCTAATGGTTAAGGTCTTGGACTCTTACTCTGGCCTCATAGCTACTGTCTTAACTCTTACTCTGGCCTAATAGCTACTGTCTGAACTCTTACTCTGGCCTCATAGCTACTGTCTTAACTCTTACACTGGCCTCATATCTACTGTCTTAACTCTTACTCTGGCCTCATAGCTACTGTCTTAACTCTTACTCTGGCCTCATAGCTACTGTCTTAACTCTTACTCTGGCCTTATAGCTACTGTCTTAACTCTTACTCTGGCCTCATAGCTACTGTCTTAACTCTTACTCTGGCCTAATGGTTAAGGTCTTGGACTCTTACTCTGGCCTCATAGCTACTGTCTTAACTCTTACTCTGGCCTTATAGCTACTGTCTTAACTCTTACTCTGGCCTCATAGCTACTGTCTTAACTCTTACTCTGGCCTAATGGTTAAGGTCTTGGACTCTTACTCTGGCCTAATAGCTACTGTCTTAACTCTTACTCTGGCCTAAAAGCTACTGTCTTAATTCTTACTCTGGCCTAATAGCTACAGTCTTAACTCTTAATCTGGCCTAATGGTTAAGGTCTTGGACTCTTACTCTGGCCTCATAGCTACTGTCTTAACTCTTACTCTGGCCTCATAGCTACTGTCTTAACTCTTACTCTGGCCTAATAGCTACTGTCTTAACTCTTACTCTGGCCTCATAGCTACTGTCTTAACTCTTACTCTGGCCTAATGGTTAAGGTCTTGGACTCTTACTCTGGCCTCATAGCTACTGTCTTAAGTCTTACTCTGGCCTAATAGCTACTGTCTTAACTCTTACTCTGGCCTCATAGCTACTGTCTTAGCTCTTACACTTTCCTCATAGCTACTGTCTTAACTCTTACTCTGGCCTCATAGCTACTGCCTTAACTCTTACTCTGGCCTCATAGCTACTGTCTTAACTCTTACTCTGGCCTTATAGCTACTGTCTTAACTCTTACTCTGGCCTCATAGCTACTGTCTTAACTCTTACTCTGGCCTAATGGTTAAGGTCTTGGACTCTTACTCTGGCCTCATAGCTACTGTCTTAACTCTTACTCTGGCCTCATAGCTGCTGTCTTAACTTTTACTCTGGCCTAATAGCTACTGTCTTAACTCTTACTCTGGCCTAATAGCTACTGTCTTAACTCTTACTCTGGCCTCATAGCTACTGTCTTAACTCTTACTCTGGCATAATAGTTAAGGTCTTGGACTCTTACTCTGGCCTAATAGCTACTGTCTTAACTCTTACTCTGGCCTAATAGCTACTGTCTTAACTCTTAATCTGGCCTAATGGTTAAGGTCTTGGACTCTTTCTCTGGCCTCATAGCTACAGTCTTAACTCTTACTCTGGCCTATTGGTTAAGGTCTTGGACTCTTACTCTGGCCTCATAGCTACTGTCTTAACTCTTACTCTGGCCTCATAGCTACTGTCTTAATTCTTACTCTGGCCTCATAGCTACTGTCTTAACTCTTACTCTGGCCTAATGGTTAAGATCTAGGACTCTTACTCTGGCCTCATAGCTACTGTCTTAACTCTTACTCTGGCCTCATAGCTACTGTCTTAACTCTTACTCTGGCCTCAGAGCTACTGTCTTAACTCTTACTCTGGCCTAATGGTTAAGGTCTTGGACTCTTACTCTGACCTAATAGCTACTGTCTTAACTCTTACTCTGGCCTCATAGCCACTGTCTTAACTCTTACTCTGGCCTAATGGTTAAGGTCTTGGACTCTTACTCTGGACTCATAGCTACTGTCTTAACTCTTACTCTGGCCTAATAGCTACTGTCTTAACTCTTACTCTGGCCTCATAGCTACTGTCTTAACTCTTACTCTGGCCTCATAGCTACTGTCTTAACTCTTACTCTGGCCTCATAGCTACTGTCTTAACTCTTACTCTGGCCTAATGGTTAAGGTCTTGGACTCTTACTCTGGCCTAATAGCTACTGTCTTAACTCTTACTCTGGCCTAAAAGCTACTGTCTTAACTCTTACTCTGGCCTAATAGCTACTGTCTTAATTCTTACTCTGGCCTAATAGCTACCGTCTTAACTCTTAATCTGGCCTAATGGTTAAGGTCTTGGACTCTTACTCTGGCCTCATAGCTACTGTCTTAACTCTTATCCTGGCCTAATGGTTAAGGTCTTGGATTCTTACTCTGGCCTCATAGCTACTGTCTTAACTCTTACTCTGGCCTCATAGCTACTGTCTTAACTCTTACTCTGGCCTCATAGCTACTGTCTTAACTCTTACTCTGGCCTAATGGTTAAGGTCTTGGACTCTTACTCTGGACTCATAGCTACTGTCTTAACTCTTACTCTGGCCTCATAGCTACTGTCTTAACTCTTACTCTGGCCTCATAGCTACTGTCTTAACTCTTACTCTGGCCTCAGAGCTACTGTATTAACTCTTACTCTGGCCTAATGGTTAAGGTCTTGGACTCTTACTCTGGCCTAATAGCTACTGTCTTAACTCTTACTCTGGCCTCATAGCCACTGTCTTAACTCTTACTCTGGCCTAATGGTTAAGGTCTTGGACTCTTACTCTGGCCTAATAGCTACTGTCTTAACTCTTACTCTGGCCTCATAGCTACTGTCTTAACTCTTACTCTGGCCTAATAGCTACTGTCTTAACTCTTACTCTGGCCTCATAGCTACTGTCTTAACTCTTACTCTGGCCACATAGCTACTGTCTTAACTCTTACTCTGGCCTAATAGCTACTGTCTTAACTCTTACTCTGGCCTCATAGCTACTGTCTTAACTCTTACTCTGGCCTAATAGCTACTGTCTTAACTCTTACTCTGGCCTAATAGCTACTGTCTTAACTCATACTCTGGCCTCATAGCTACTGTCTTAACTCTTACTCTGGCCTAATGGTTAAGGCTTTGGACTCTTACTCTGGCCTCATAGCTACTGTCTTAACTCTTACTCTGGCCTAATAGTTACTGTCTTAACTCTTACTCTGGCCTCATAGCTACTGTCTTCACTCTTACTCTGGCCTCATAGCTACTGTCTTAACTCTTACTCTGGCCTAACAGCTACTGTCATAACTCTTACTATGGCCTAATGGTTAAGGTCTTGGACTCTTACTCTGGACTCATATCTACTGTCTTAACTCTTACTCTGGCATCATAGCTACTGTCTTAACTCTTACTCTGGCCTCATAGCTACTGTCTTAACTCTTACTCTGGCCTCATAGCTACTGTCTTAACTCTTACTCTGGCCTCATAGCTACTGTCTTAACTCTTACTCTGGCCTTATAGCTACTGTCTTAACTCTTACTCTGGCCTCATAGCTACTGTCTTAACTCTTACTCTGGCCTAGTGGTTAAGGTCTTGGACTCTTACTCTGGCCTCATAGCTACTGTCTTAACTCTTACTCTGGCCTTATAGCTACTGTCTTAACTCTTACTCTGGCCTCATAGCTACTGTCTTAACTCTTACTCTGGCCTAATGGTTAAGGTCTTGGACTCTTACTCTGGCCTAATAGCTACTGTCTTAACTCTTACTCTGGCCTAAAAGCTACTGTCTTAACTCTTACTCTGGCCTAATAGCTACTGTCTTAATTCTTACTCTGGCCTAATGGTTAAGGTCTTGGACTCTTACTCTGGCCTCATAGCTACTGTCTTAACTCTTACTCTGGCCTAATAGTTACTGTCTTAACTCTTACTCTGGCCTAATAGTTACTGTCTTAACTCTTACTCTGGCCTCATAGCTACTGTCTTCACTCTTACTCTGGCCTCATAGCTACTGTCTTAACTCTTACTCTGGCCTAACAGCTACTGTCATAACTCTTACTATGGCCTAATGGTTAAGGTCTTGGACTCTTACTCTGGACTCATAGCTACTGTCTTAACTCTTACTCTGGCCTCATATCTACTGTCTTAACTCTTACTCTGGCATCATAGCTACTGTCTTAACTCTTACTCTGGCCTCATAGCTACTGTCTTAACTCTTACTCTGGCCTCATAGCTACTGTCTTAACTCTTACTCTGGCCTCATAGCTACTGTCTTAACTCTTACTCTGGCCTTATAGCTACTGTCTTAACTCTTACTCTGGCCTCATAGCTACTGTCTTAACTCTTACTCTGGCCTAGTGGTTAAGGTCTTGGACTCTTACTCTGGCCTCATAGCTACTGTCTTAACTCTTACTCTGGCCTAAAAGCTACTGTCTTAACTCTTACTCTGGCCTAATAGCTACTGTCTTAACTCTTAATCTGGCCTAATGGTTAAGGTCTTGGACTCTTACTCTGGACTCATAGCTACTGTTTTAACTCTTACTCTGGCCTCATAGCTACTGTCTTAACTCTTACTCTGGCCTAATGGTTAAGGTCTTGGACTCTTACTCTGGCCTCATAGCTACTGTCTTAACTCTTACTCTGGCCTCATAGCTACTGTCTTATCTCTTACTCTGGCCTCATAGCTACTGTATTAACTCTTACTCTGGCCTAATGGTTAAGGTCTTGGACTCTTACTCTGGCCTCATAGCTACTGTCTTAACTCTTACTCTGGCCTCATAGCTACTGTCTTAACTCTTACTCTGGCCTCAGAGCTACTGTCTTAACTCTTACTCTGGCCTAATGGTTAAGGTCTTGGACTCTTACTCTGGCCTAATAGCTACTGTCTTAACTCTTACTCTGGCCTCATAGCCACTGTCTTAACTCTTACTCTGGCCTAATGGTTAAGGTCTTGGACTCTTACTCTGGCCTCATAGCTACTGTCTTAACTCTTACTCTGGCCTAATAGCTACTGTCTTAACTCTTACTCTGGCCTCATAGCTACTGTCTTAACTCTTACTCTGGCCACATAGCTACTGTCTTAACTCTTACTCTGGCCTAATAGCTACTGTCTTAACTCTTACTCTGGCCTCATAGCTACTGTCTTAACTCTTACTCTGGCCTAATAGCTACTGTCTTAACTCTTACTCTGGCCTAATAGCTACTGTCTTAACTCATACTCTGGCCTCATAGCTACTGTCTTAACTCTTACTCTGGCCTAATGGTTAAGGCTTTGGACTCTTACTCTGGCCTCATAGCTACTGTCTTAACTCTTACTCTGGCCTAATAGTTACTGTCTTAACTCTTACTCTGGCCTCATAGATACTGTCTTCACTCTTACTCTGGCCTCATAGCTACTGTCTTAACTCTTACTCTGGCCTAACAGCTACTGTCATAACTCTTACTATGGCCTAATGGTTAAGGTCTTGGACTCTTACTCTGGCCTCATAGCTACTGTCTTAACTCTTACTCTGGCCTCATATCTACTGTCTTAACTCTTACTCTGGCCTCATAGCTACTGTCTTAACTCTTACTCTGGCCTAATGGTTAAGGTCTTGGACTCTTACTCTGGCCTAATAGCTACTGTCTTAACTCTTACTCTGGCCTAAAAGCTACTGTCTTAACTCTTACTCTGGCCTAATAGCTACTGTCTTAATTCTTACTCTGGCCTAATAGCTACCGTCTTAACTCTTAATCTGGCCTAATGGTTAAGGTCTTGGACTCTTACTCTGGCCTCATAGCTACTGTCTTAACTCTTACTCTGGCCTAATGGTTAAGGTCTTGGATTCTTACTCTGGCCTCATAGCTACTGTCTTAACTCTTACTCTGGCCTCATAGCTACTGTCTTAACTCTTACTCTGGCCTAATGGTTAAGGTCTTGGACTCTTACTCTGGCCTCATAGCTACTGTCTTAACTCTTACTCTGGCCTCATAGCTACTGTCTTAACTCTTACTCTGGCCTCATAGCTACTGTCTTAACTCTTACTCTGGCCTCAGAGCTACTGTCTTAACTCTTACTCTGGCCTAATGGTTAAGGTCTTGGACTCTTACTCTGGCCTAATAGCTACTGTCTTAACTCTTACTCTGGCCTCATAGCCACTGTCTTAACTCTTACTCTGGCCTAATGGTTAAGGTCTTGGACTCTTACTCTGGCCTAATAGCTACTGTCTTAACTCTTACTCTGGCCTTATAGCTACTGTCTTAACTCTTACTCTGGCCTAATAGCTACTGTCTTAACTCTTACTCTGGCCTCATAGCTACTGTCTTAACTCTTACTCTGGCCACATAGCTACTGTCTTAACTCTTACTCTGGCCTAATAGCTACTGTCTTAACTCTTACTCTGGCCTCATAGCTACTGTCTTAACTCTTACTCTGGCCTAATAGCTACTGTCTTAACTCTTACTCTGGCCTAATAGCTACTGTCTTAACTCATACTCTGGCCTCATAGCTACTGTCTTAACTCTTACTCTGGCCTAATGGTTAAGGCTTTGGACTCTTACTCTGGCCTCATAGCTACTGTCTTAACTCTTACTCTGGCCTAATAGTTACTGTCTTAACTCTTACTCTGGCCTCATAGCTACTGTCTTCACTCTTACTCTGGCCTCATAGCTACTGTCTTAACTCTTACTCTGGCCTAACAGCTACTGTCATAACTCTTACTATGGCCTAATGGTTAAGGTCTTGGACTCTTACTCTGGACTCATAGCTACTGTCTTAACTCTTACTCTGGCCTCATATCTACTGTCTTAACTCTTACTCTGGCATCATAGCTACTGTCTTAACTCTTACTCTGGCCTCATAGCTACTGTCTTAACTCTTACTCTGGCCTCATAGCTACTGTCTTAACTCTTACTCTGGCCTCATAGCTACTGTCTTAACTCTTACTCTGGCCTAATGGTTAAGGTCTTGGACTCTTACTCTGGCCTAATGGTTAAGGTCTTGGACTCTTACTCTGGCCTCATAGCTACTGTCTTAACTCTTACTCTGGCCTCATAGCTACTGTCTTAACTCTTACTCTGGCCTCATAGCTACTGTCTTAACTCTTACTCTGGCCTAATGGTTAAGGTCTTGGACTCTTACTCTGGCCTCATAGCTACTGTCTTAACTCTTACTCTGGCCTCATAGCTACTGTCTTAACTCTTACTCTGGCCTCAGAGCTACTGTCTTAACTCTTACTCTGGCCTCAAAGCTACTGTCTTAACTCCTACTCTGGCCTAATGGTTAAGGTCTTGGACTCTTACTCTGGCCTCATAGCTACTGTCTTAACTCTTACTCTGGCCTAATAGCTACTGTCTTAACTCTTACTCTGGCCTCATAGCTACTGTCTTCACTCTTACTCTGGCCTCATAGCTACTGTCTTAACTCTTACTCTGGCCTAATAGCCACTGTCTTAACTCTTAATCTGGCCTCATAGCTACTGTCTTAACTCTTACACTGGCCTCATAGCTACTGTCTTAACTCTTACTCTGGCCTCATAGCTACTGTCTTAACTATTACTCTGGCCTAATAGCTACTGTCTGAACTCTTACTCTGGCCTAATAGCTACTGTCTTAACTCTTACTCTGGCCTCATAGCTACTGTCTTAACTCTTACTCTGGCCTAATGGTTAAGGTCTTGGACTCTTACTCTGGCCTAATAGCTACTGTCTTAACTCTTACTCTGGCCTAATAGCTACTGTATTAACTCTTACTCTGGCCTAATAGCTACTGTATTAACTCTTACTCTGGCCTAATAGCTACTGTCTTAACTCTTACTCTGGCCTCAGAGCTACTGTCTTAACTCTTACTCTGGCCTAATGGTTAAGGACTTGGACTCTTACTCTGGCCTAATAGCTACTGTCTTAACTCTTACTCTGGCCTCATAGCCACTGTCTTAACTCTTACTCTGGCCTAATGGTTAAGGTCTTGGACTCTTACTCTGGACTCATAGCTACTGTCTTAACTCTTACTCTGGCCTAATAGCTACTGTCTTAACTCTTACTCTGACCTCATAGCTACTGTCTTAACTCATACTCTGGCCTAATGGTTAAGGTCTTGGACTCTTACTCTGGCCTCATAGCTACTGTCTTAACTCTTACTCTGGCCTCATAGCTACTGTCTTAACTCTTACTCTGGCCTCATAGCTACTGTTTTAACTCTTACTCTGGCCTCATAGCTACTGTCTTAACTCTTACTCTGGCCTAATGGTTAAGGTCTTGGACTCTTACTCTGGCCTAATGGTTAAGGTCTTGGACTCTTACTCTGGCCTCATAGCTACTGTCTTAACTCTTACTCTGGCCTCATAGCTACTGTCTTAACTCTTACTCTGGCCGCATAGCTACTGTCTTAACTCTTACTCTGGCCTCATAGCTACTGTCTTAACTCTTACTCTGGCCTAATGGTTAAGGTCTTGGACTCTTACTCTGGCCTCATAGCTACTGTCTTAACTCTTACTCTGGCCTCATAGCTACTGTCTTAACTCTTACTCTGGCCTCAGAGCTACTGTCTTAACTCTTACTCTGGCCTCAAAGCTACTGTCTTAACTCCTACTCTGGCCTAATGGTTAAGGTCTTGGACTCTTACTCTGGCCTCATAGCTACTGTCTTAACTCTTACTCTGGCCTAATAGCTACTGTCTTAACTCTTACTCTGGCCTCATAGCTACTGTCTTAACTCTTACTCTGGCCTCATAGCTACTGTCTTAACTCTTACTCTGGCCTAATGGTTAAGGCTTTGGACTCTTACTCTGGCCTCATAGCTACTGTCTTAACTCTTACTCTGGCCTAATAGTTACTGTCTTAACTCTTACTCTGGCCTCATAGCTACTGTCTTCACTCTTACTCTGGCCTCATAGCTACTGTCTTAACTCTTACTCTGGCCTAACAGCTACTGTCATAACTCTTACTATGGCCTAATGGTTAAGGTCTTGGACTCTTACTCTGGCCTCATAGCTACTGTCTTAACTGTTACTCTGGCCTCATAGCTACTGTCTTAACTCTTACTCTGGCCTCATAGCTACTGTCTTAACTCTTACTCTGGCCTCATAGCTACTGTCTTAACTCTTACTCTGGCCTAATGGTTAAGGTCTTGGACTCTTACTCTGGCCTAATGGTTAAGGTCTTGGACTCTTACTCTGGCCTCATAGCTACTGTCTTAACTCTTACTCTGGCCTAATGGTTAAGGTCTTGGACTCTTACTCTGGCCTCATAGCTACTGTCTTAACTCTTACTCTGGCCTCATAGCTACTGTCTTAACTCTTACTCTGGCCTAATGGTTAAGGTCTTGGACTCTTACTCTGGCCTCATAGCTACTGTCTTAACTCTTACTCTGGCCTCATAGCTACTGTCTTAACTCTTACTCTGGCCTCAGAGCTACTGTCTTAACTCTTACTCTGGCCTCAAAGCTACTGTCTTAACTCCTACTCTGGCCTAATGGTTAAGGTCTTGGACTCTTACTCTGGCCTCATAGCTACTGTATTAACTCTTACTCTGGCCTAATAGCTACTGTCTTAACTCTTACTCTGGCCTCATAGCTACTGTCTTAACTCTTACTCTGGCCTAATGGTTAAGGTCTTGGGCTCTTACTCTGGCCTCATAGCTACTGTCTTAACTCTTACTCTGGCCTAATAGCTACTGTCTTAACTGTTACTCTGGCCTCATAGCTACTGTCTTAACTCTTACTCTGGCCTCATAGCTACTGTCTTAACTCTTACTCTGGCCTAATAGTTAAGGTCTTGGACTCTTACTCTGGCCTCATAGCTACTGTCTTAACTCTTACTCTGGCCTCATAGCTACTGTCTTAACTCTTACTCTGGCCTCATAGCTACTGTCTTAACTCTTACTCTGGCCTCATAGCTACTGTCTTAACTCTTACTCTGGCCTAATAGTTAAGGTCTTGGACTCTTACTCTGGCCTCATAGCTACTGTCTTAACTCTTACTCTGGCCTCATAGCTACTGTCTTAACTCTTACTCTGGCCTCAGAGCTACTGTCTTAACTCTTACTCTGGCCTCAAAGCTACTGTCTTAACTCCTACTCTGGCCTAATGGTTAAGGTCTTGGACTCTTACTCTGGCCTCATAGCTACTGTCTTAACTCTTACTCTGGCCTAATAGCTACTGTCTTAACTCTTACTCTGGCCTCATAGCTACTGTCTTAACTCTTACTCTGGCCTAATGGTTAAGGTCTTGGACTCTTACTCTGGCCTCATAGCTACTGTCTTAACTCTTACTCTGGCCTAATAGCTACTGTCTTAACTCTTACTCTGGCCTCATAGCTACTGTCTTAACTCTTACACTGGCCTCATAGCTACTGTCTTAACTCTTACTCTGACCTCATAGCTACTGTCTTAACTTTTACTCTGGCCTAATAGCTACTGTCTTAACTCTTACTCTGGCCTAATAGCTACTGTCTTAACTCTTACTCTGGCCTCATAGCTACTGTCTTAACTCTTACTCTGGCCTAATGGTTAAGGTCTTGGACTCTTACTCTGGCCTAATAGCTACTGTCTTAACTCTTACTCTGGCCTAATAGCTACTGTCTTAACTCTTACTCTGGCCTAATAGCTACTGTCTTAACTCTTACTCTGGCCTCATAGCTACTGTCTTAACTCTTACTCTGGCCTAATGGTTAAGGTCTTGGACTCTTTCTCTGGCCTCATAGCTACTGTCTTAACTCTTACTCTGGCCTATTGGTTAAGGTCTTGGACTCTTACTCTGGCCTCATAGCTACTGTCTTAACTCTTACTCTGGCCTCATAGCTACTGTCTTAACTCGTACTCTGGCCTCATAGCTACTGTCTTAACTCTTACTCTGGCCTCATAGCTACTGTCTTAACTCTTACTCTGGCCTAATGGTTAAGGTCTTGGACTCTTACTCTGGCCTCATAGCTACTGTCTTAACTCTTACTCTGGCCTCATAGCTACTGTCTTAACTCTTACTCTGTCCTCAGAGCTACTGTCTTAACTCTTACTCTGGCCTAATGGTTAAGGTCTTGGACTCTTTCTCTGGCCTAATAGCTACTGTCTTAACTCTTACTCTGGCCTCATAGCCACTGTCTTAACTCTTACTCTGGCCTAATGGTTAAGGGCTTGGACTCTTACTCTGGACTCATAGCTACTGTCTTAACTCTTACTCTGGCCTAATAGCTACTGTCTTAACTCTTACTCTGACCTCTTAGCTACTGTCTTAACTCTTACTCTGGCCTCATAGCTACTGTCTTAACTCTTACTCTGGCCTAATAGCTACTGTCTTAACTCTTACTCTGGCCTAATAGCTACTGTCTTAACTCTTACTCTGGCCTCATAGCTACTGTCTTAACTCTTACTCTGGCCTCATAGCTACTGTCTTAACTCTTACTCTGGCCTAATGGTTAAGGTCTTGGACTCTTACTCTGGCCTCATAGCTACTGTCTTAACTCTTACTCTGGCCTAATAGTTACTGTCTTAACTCTTACTCTGGCCTCATAGCTACTGTCTTAACTCTTACTCTGGCCTTATAGCTACTGTCTTAACTCTTACTCTGGCCTCATAGCTACTGTCTTAACTCTTACTCTGGCCTCATAGCTACTGTCTTAACTCTTACTCTGGCCTAATGGTTAAGGTCTTGGACTCTTACTCTGGCCTCATAGCTACTGTCTTAACTCTTACTCTGGCCTTATAGCTACTGTCTTAACTCTTACTCTGGCCTCATAGCTACTGTCTTAACTCTTACTCTGGCCTAATGGTTAAGGTCTTGGACTCTTACTCTGGCCTAATAGCTACTGTCTTAACTCTTACTCTGGCCTAATAGCTACTGTCTTAACTCTTACTCTGGCCTAATAACTACTGTCTTAACTCTTACTCTGGCCTAATAGCTACCGTCTTAACTCTTAATCTGGCCTAATGGTTAAGGTCTTGGACTCTTACTCTGGCCTCATAGCTACTGTCTTAACTCTTACTCTGGCCTAATGGTTAAGGTCTTGGACTCTTACTCTGGCCTCATAGCTACTGTCTTAACTCTTACTCTGGCCTCATAGCTACTGTCTTAACTCTTACTCTGGCCTCATAGCTACTGTCTTAACTCTTACTCTGGCCTAATGGTTAAGGTCTTGGACTCTTACTCTGGCCTCATAGCTACTGTCTTAACTCTTACTCTGGCCTCATAGCTACTGTCTTAACTCTTACTCTGGCCTCAGAGCTACTGTCTTAACTCTTACTCTGGCCTAATGGTTAAGGTCTTGGACTCTTACTCTGGCCAAATAGCTACTGTCTTAACTCTTACTCTGGCCTCATAGCCACTGTCTTAACTCTTACTCTGGCCTAATGGTTAATGTCTTGGACTCTTACTCTGGCCTCATAGCTACTGTCTTAACTCTTACTCTGGCCTAATAGCTACTGTCTTAACTCTTACTCTGGCCTCATAGCTACTGTCTTAACTCTTACTCTGGCCACATAGCTACTGTCTTAACTCTTACCCTGGCCTCATAGCTACTGTCTTAACTCTTACTCTGGCCTAATAGCTACTGTCTTAAATCTTACTCTGGCCTCATAGCTACTGTCTTAACTCTTACTCTGGCCTAATAGCTACTGTCTTAACTCTTACTCTGGCCTAATAGCTACTGTCTTAACTCTTACTCTGGCCTCATAGCTACTATCTTAACTCTTACTCTGGCCTAATGGTTAAGGCTTTGGACTCTTACTCTGGCCTCATAGCTACTGTCTTAACTCTTACTCTGGCCTAATAGTTACTGTCTTAACTCTTACTCTGGCCTCATAGCTACTGTCTTCACTCTTACTCTGGCCTCATAGCTACTGTCTTAACTCTTACTCTGGCCTAACAGCTACTGTCATAACTCTTACTCTGGCCTAATGGTTAAGGTCTTGGACTCTTACTCTGGCCTCATAGCTACTGTCTTAACTCTTACTATGGCCTCATATCTACTGTCTTAACTCTTACTCTGACATCATAGCTAGTGTCTTAACTCTTACTCTGGCCTCATAGCTACTGTCTTAACTCTTACTCTGGCCTCATAGCTACTGTCTTAACTCTTACTCTGGCCTCATAGCTACTGTCTTAACTCTTACTCTGGCCTCATAGCTACTGTCTTAACTCTTACTCTGGCCTCATAGCTACTGTCTTAACTCTTACTCTGGCCTCATAGCTACTGTCTTAACTCTTACTCTGGCCTCATAGCTACTGTCTTAACTCTTACTCTGGCCTAATGGTTAAGGTATTGGACTCTTACTCTGGCCTAATAGCTACTGTCTTAACTCTTACTCTGGCCTCATAGCTACTGTCTTAACTCTTACTTTGGCCTCATAGCTACTGTCTTAACTCTTACTCTGGCCTAATGGTTAAGGTCTTGGACTCTTACTCTGGCCTCATAGCTACTGTCTTAACTCTTACTCTGGCCTAATGGTTAAGGTCTTGGACTCTTACTCTGGCCTCATAGCTACTGTCTTAACTCTTACTCTGGCCTCATAGCTACTGTCTTAACTCTTACTCTGGCCTCATAGCTACTGTCTTAACTCTTACTCTGGCCTAATGGTTAAGGTCTTGGACTCTTACTCTGGCCTCATAGCTACTGTCTTAACTCTTACTCTGGCCTCATAGCTACTGTCTTAACTCTTACTCTGGCCTCATAGCTACTGGCTTATCTCTTACTCTGGCCTCAGAGCTACTGTCTTAACTCTTACTCTGGCCTAATGGTTAAGGTCTTGGACTCTTACTCTGGCCTCATAGCTACTGTCTTAACTCTTACTCTGGCCTCATAGCTACTGTCTTAACTCTTACTCTGGCCTAATGGTTAAGGTCTTGGACTCTTACTCTGGCCTAATAGCTACTTTCTTTACTCTTACTCTGGCCTCATAGCTACTGTCTTAACACTTAATCTGGCCTAATGGTTAAGGTCTTGGACTCTTACTCTGGCCTCATAGCTACTGTCTTAACTCTTACTCTGGCCTAATGGTTAAGGTCTTGGACTCTTACTCTGGCCTCATAGCTACTGTCTTAACTCTTACTCTGGCCTCATAGCTACTGTCTTAACTCTTACTCTGGCCTCATAGCTACTGTCTTAACTCTTACTCTGGCCTAATGGTTAAGGTCTTGGACTCTTACTCTGGCCTCATAGCTACTGTCTTAACTCTTACTCTGGCCTCATAGCTACTGTCTTAACTCTTACTCTGGCCTCATAGCTACTGGCTTATCTCTTACTCTGGCCTCAGAGCTACTGTCTTAACTCTTACTCTGGCCTAATGGTTAAGGTCTTGGACTCTTACTCTGGCCTAACAGCTACTGTCTTAACTCTTACTCTGGCCTCATAGCCACTGTCTTAACTCTTACTCTGGCCTAATGGTTAAGGTCTTGGACTCTTACTCTGGCCTCATAGCTACTGTCTTAACTCTTACTCTGGCCTCATAGCTATTGTCTTAACTCTTACTCTGGCCTAATGGTTAAGGTCTTGGACTCTTACTCTGGCCTCATAGCTACTGTCTTAACTCTTACTCTGGCCTCAGAGCTACTGTCTTAACTCTTACTCTGGACTCATAGCTACTGTCTTAACTCTTACTCTGGCCTAATAGCTTCTGTCTTAACTCTTACTCTGGCCTCATAGCTACTGTCTTAACTCTTACCCTGGCCTAATGGTTAAGGTCTCGGACTCTTACTCTGGCCTCATAGCTACTGTCTTAACTCTTACTCTGGCCTAATAGCTACTGTCTTAACTCTTACTCTGGCCTAATAGCTACTGTCTTAACTCTTACTCTGGCCTCATAGCTACTGTCTTAACTCTTACTCTGGTACCATAGCTACTGTCTTAACTCTTACTCTGGCCTAATGTTTAAGGTCTTGGATTCTTACTCTGGCCTCATAGCTACTATCTTAACTCTTACTCTGGCCTCATAGCTACTGTCTTAACTCTCACTCTGGCCTAATAGCTACTGTCTTAACTCTTACTCTGGCCTCATAGCTACTGTCTTAACTCTTACTCTTGCCTAATGGTTAAGGTCTTGGACTCTTACTCTGGCCTAATCACTACTGTCTTAACTCTTACTCTGGACTAATAGCTACTGTCTTAACTCTTACTCTGGCCTCATAGCTACCGTCTTAACTCTTACTCTGGCCTAATAGCTACTGTCTTAACTCTTACTCTGGCCTAATAGCTACTGTCTCAACTCTTACTCTGGCCTAATGGTTAAGGTCTTGGACTCTTACTCTGGCCTCATAGCTACTGTCTTAACTCTTACTCTGGCCTCAGAGCTACTGTCTTAACTCTTACTCTGGACTCATAGCTACTGTCTTAACTCTTACTCTGGCCTAATAGCTTCTGTCTTAACTCTTACTCTGGCCTCATAGCTACTGTCTTAACTCTTACCCTGGCCTAATGGTTAAGGTCTTGGACTCTTACTCTGGCCTCATAGCTACTGTCTTAACTCTTACTCTGGCCTAATAGCTACTGTCTTAACTCTTACTCTGGCCTAATAGCTACTGTCTTAACTCTTACTCTGGCCTCATAGCTACTGTCTTAACTCTTACTCTGGCACCATAGCTACTGTCTTAACTCTTACTCTGGCCTAATGTTTAAGGTCTTGGATTCTTACTCTGGCCTCATAGCTACTATCTTAACTCTTACTATGGCCTCATAGCTACTGTCTTAACTCTCACTCTGGCCTAATAGCTACTGTCTTAACTCTTACTCTGGCCTCATAGCTACTGTCTTAACTCTTACTCTTGCCTAATGGTTAAGGTCTTGGACTCTTACTCTGGCCTAATCACTACTGTCTTAACTCTTACTCTGGACTAATAGCTACTGTCTTAACTCTTACTCTGGCCTAATAGCTACTGTCTTAACTCTTACTCTGGCCTAATGGTCAAGGTCTTGGACTCTTACTCTGGCCTCATAGCTACTGTCTTAACTCTTACTCTGGCCTAATGTTTAAGGTCTTGGACTCTTACTCTGGCCTCATAGCTACTGTCTTAACTCTTACTCTGGCCTCATAGCTACTGTCTTAACTCTTACTCTGGCCTCATAGCTACTGTCTTAGCTCTTACTCTGGCCTAATGGTTAAGGTCCTGGACTCTTACTCTGGCCTCATAGCTACTGTCTTAACTCTTACTCTGGCCTCTTAGCTACTGTCTTAACTCTTACTCTGGCCTCATAGCTACTGTCTTAACTCTTACTCTGGCCTCATAGCTACTGTCTTAACTCTTACTCTGGCCTAATGGTTAAGGTATTGGACTCTTACTCTGGCCTAATAGCTACTGTCTTAACTCTTACTCTGGCCTCATAGCTACTGTCTTAACTCTTACTATGGCCTAATGGTTAAGGTATTGGACTCTTACTCTGGCCTCATAGCTACTGTCTTAATTCTTACTCTGGCCTAATAGGTACTGTATTAACTCTTACTCTGGCCTCATAGCTACTGTCTTAACTCTTACTCTGGCCTCATAGCTACTGTCTTAACTCTTACTCTGGCCTCATAGCTACTGTCTTAACTCTTACTCTGGCCTAATAGCTACTGTCTTAACTCTTACTCTGGCCTCATAGCTACTGTTTTAACTCTTACTCTGGCCTAATAGCTACTGTCTTAACTCTTACTCTGGCCTAATAGCTACTGTCTTAACTCTTACTCTGGCCTAATAGCTACTGTCTTAACTCTTACTCTGGCCTAATGGTTAAGGTCTTGGACTCTTACTCTGGCCTAATGGTTAAGGTCTTGGACTCTTACTCTGGCCTCATAGCTACTGTCTTAACTCTTACTCTGGCCTCATAGCTACTGTCTTAACTCTTACTCTGGCCTCATAGCTACTGTCTTAACTCTTACTCTGGCCTAATGGTTAAGGTCTTGGACTCTTAGTCTGGCCTCATAGCTACTGTCTTAACTCTTACTCTGGCCTCATAGCTACTGTCTTAACTCTTACTCTGGCCTCAGAGCTACTGTCTTAACTCTTACTCTGGCCTCAAAGCTACTGTCTTAACTCCTACTCTGGCCTAATGGTTAAGGTCTTGGACTCTTACTCTGGCCTCATAGCTACTGTCGTAACTCTTACTCTGGCCTAATAGCTACTGTCTTAACTCTTACTCTGGCCTCATAGCTACTGTCTTAACTCTTACTCTGGCCTAATGGTTAAGGTCTTGGACTCTTACTCTGGCCTCATAGCTACTGTCTTAACTCTTACTCTGGCCTAATAGCTACTGTCTTAACTCTTACTCTGGCCTCATAGCTACTGTCTTAACTCTTACACTGGCCTCATAGCTACTGTCTTAACTCTTACTCTGGCCTCATAGCTACTGTCTTAACTCTTACACTGGCCTAAAAGCTACTGTCTTAACTCTTACTCTGGGATAATGGTTAAGGTCTTGGACTCTTACTCTGGCCTCATAGCTACTGTCTTAACTCTTACTCTGGCCTCATAGCTACTGTCTTAACTCTTACTCTGGCCTCATAGCTACTGTCTTAACTCTTACTCTGGCTTCATAGCTACTGTCTTAACTCTTACTCTGGCCTAATGGTTAAGGTCTTGGACTCTTACTCTGGCCTCATAGCTACTGTCTTAACTCTTACTCTGGCCTAATAGCTACTGTCTTAACTCTTACTCTGGCCTAATAGCTACTGTCTTAACTCTTACTCTGGCCTAATGGTTAAGGTCCTAACTCATACTCTGGCCTAATAGCTACTGTCTTAACTCTTACTCTGGCCTCATAGCTACTGTCTTAACTCTTACACTGGCCTAAAAGCTACTGTCTTAACTCTTACTCTGGGATAATGGTTAAGGTCTTGGATTCTTACTCTGGCCTCATAGCTACTATCTTAACTCTTACTATGGCCTCATAGCTACTGTCTTAACTCTCACTCTGGCCTAATAGCTACTGTCTTAACTCTTACTCTGGCCTCATAGCTACTGTCTTAACTCTTACTCTTGCCTAATGGTTAAGGTCTTGGACTCTTACTCTGGCCTAATCACTACTGTCTTAACTCTTACTCTGGACTAATAGCTACTGTCTTAACTCTTACTCTGGCCTAATAGCTACTGTCTTAACTCTTACTCTGGCCTAATGGTCAAGGTCTTGGACTCTTACTCTGGCCTCATAGCTACTGTCTTAACTCTTACTCTGGCCTAATGTTTAAGGTCTTGGACTCTTACTCTGGCCTCATAGCTACTGTCTTAACTCTTACTCTGGCCTCATAGCTACTGTCTTAACTCTTACTCTGGCCTCATAGCTACTGTCTTAGCTCTTACTCTGGCCTAATGGTTAAGGTCTTGGACTCTTACTCTGGCCTCATAGCTACTGTCTTAACTCTTACTCTTGCCTCTTAGCTACTGTCTTAACTCTTACTCTGGCCTCATAGCTACTGTCTTAACTCTTACTCTGGCCTCATAGCTACTGTCTTAACTCTTACTCTGGCCTAATGGTTAAGGTATTGGACTCTTACTCTGGCCTAATAGCTACTGTCTTAACTCTTACTCTGGCCTCATAGCTACTGTCTTAACTCTTACTATGGCCTAATGGTTAAGGTATTGGACTCTTACTCTGGCCTCATAGCTACTGTCTTAATTCTTACTCTGGCCTAATAGGTACTGTCTTAACTCTTACTCTGGCCTCATAGCTACTGTCTTAACTCTTACTCTGGCCTCATAGCTACTGTCTTAACTCTTACTCTGGCCTCATAGCTACTGTCTTAACTCTTACTCTGGCCTAATAGCTACTGTCTTAACTCTTACTCTGGCCTCATAGCTACTGTTTTAACTCTTACTCTGGCCTTATAGCTACTGTCTTAACTCTTACTCTGGCCTAATAGCTACTGTCTTAACTCTTACTCTGGCCTAATAGCTACTGTCTTAACTCTTACTCTGGCCTAATGGTTAAGGTCTTGGACTCTTACTCTGGCCTAATGGTTAAGGTCTTGGACTCTTACTCTGGCCTCATAGCTACTGTCTTAACTCTTACTCTGGCCTCATAGCTACTGTCTTAACTCTTACTCTGGCCTCATAGCTACTGTCTTAACTCTTACTCTGGCCTAATGGTTAAGGTCTTGGACTCTTAGTCTGGCCTCATAGCTACTGTCTTAACTCTTACTCTGGCCTCATAGCTACTGTCTTAACTCTTACTCTGGCCTCAGAGCTACTGTCTTAACTCTTACTCTGGCCTCAAAGCTACTGTCTTAACTCCTACTCTGGCCTAATGGTTAAGGTCTTGGACTCTTACTCTGGCCTCATAGCTACTGTCGTAACTCTTACTCTGGCCTAATAGCTACTGTCTTAACTCTTACTCTGGCCTCATAGCTACTGTCTTAACTCTTACTCTGGCCTAATGGTTAAGGTCTTGGACTCTTACTCTGGCCTCATAGCTACTGTCTTAACTCTTACTCTGGCCTAATAGCTACTGTCTTAACTCTTACTCTGGCCTCATAGCTACTGTCTTAACTCTTACACTGGCCTCATAGCTACTGTCTTAACTCTTACTCTGGCCTCATAGCTACTGTCTTAACTCTTACACTGGCCTAAAAGCTACTGTCTTAACTCTTACTCTGGGATAATGGTTAAGGTCTTGGACTCTTACTCTGGCCTCATAGCTACTGTCTTAACTCTTACTCTGGCCTCATAGCTACTGTCTTAACTCTTACTCTGGCCTCATAGCTACTGTCTTAACTCTTACTCTGGCTTCATAGCTACTGTCTTAACTCTTACTCTGGCCTAATGGTTAAGGTCTTGGACTCTTACTCTGGCCTCATAGCTACTGTCTTAACTCTTACTCTGGCCTAATAGCTACTGTCTTAACTCTTACTCTGGCCTAATAGCTACTGTCTTAACTCTTACTCTGGCCTAATGGTTAAGGTCCTAACTCATACTCTGGCCTAATAGCTACTGTCTTAACTCTTACTCTGGCCTAATGGTTAAGGTCTTGGACTCTTACTCTGGCCTCATAGCTACTGTCTTAACTCTTACTCTGGCCTCATAGCTACTGTCTTAACTCTTACTCTGGCCTCATAGCTACTGTCTTAACTCTTGCTCTGGCCTCATAGCTACTGTCTTAACTCTTACTCTGGTCTCAGAGCTACTGTCTTAACTCTTACTCTGGCCTAATGGTTAAGGTCTTGGACTCTTACTCTGGCCTAATAGCTACTTTCTTAACTCTTACTCTGGCCTCATAGCTACTGTCTTAACACTTAATCTGGCCTAATGGTTAAGGTCTTGGACTCTTACTCTGGCCTCATAGCTACTGTCTTAACTCTTACTCTGGCCTAATGGTTAAGGTCTTGGACTCTTACTCTGGCCTCATAGCTACTGTCTTAACTCTTACTCTGGCCTCATAGCTACTGTCTTAACTCTTACTCTGGCCTCATAGCTACTGTCTTAACTCTTACTCTGGCCTAATGGTTAAGGTCTTGGACTCTTACTCTGGCCTCATAGCTACTGTCTTAACTCTTACTCTGGCCTCATAGCTACTGTCTTAACTCTTACTCTGGCCTCATAGCTACTGGCTTATCTCTTACTCTGGCCTCAGAGCTACTGTCTTAACTCTTACTCTGGCCTAATGGTTAAGGTCTTGGACTCTTACTCTGGCCTAACAGCTACTGTCTTAACTCTTACTCTGGCCTCATAGCCACTGTCTTAACTCTTACTCTGGCCTAATGGTTAAGGTCTTGGACTCTTACTCTGGCCTCATAGCTACTGTCTTAACTCTTACTCTGGCCTCATAGCTATTGTCTTAACTCTTACTCTGGCCTAATGGTTAAGGTCTTGGACTCTTACTCTGGCCTCATAGCTACTGTCTTAACTCTTACTCTGGCCTCAGAGCTACTGTCTTAACTCTTACTCTGGACTCATAGCTACTGTCTTAACTCTTACTCTGGCCTAATAGCTTCTGTCTTAACTCTTACTCTGGCCTCATAGCTACTGTCTTAACTCTTACCCTGGCCTAATGGTTAAGGTCTCGGACTCTTACTCTGGCCTCATAGCTACTGTCTTAACTCTTACTCTGGCCTAATAGCTACTGTCTTAACTCTTACTCTGGCCTCATAGCTACTGTCTTAACTCTTACTCTGGCACCATAGCTACTGTCTTAACTCTTACTCTGGCCTAATGTTTAAGGTCTTGGATTCTTACTCTGGCCTCATAGCTACTATCTTAACTCTTACTCTGGCCTCATAGCTACTGTCTTAACTCTCACTCTGGCCTAATAGCTACTGTCTTAACTCTTACTCTGGCCTCATAGCTACTGTCTTAACTCTTACTCTTGCCTAATGGTTAAGGTCTTGGACTCTTACTCTGGCCTAATCACTACTGTCTTAACTCTTACTCTGGACTAATAGCTACTGTCTTAACTCTTACTCTGGCCTCATAGCTACCGTCTTAACTCTTACTCTGGCCTAATAGCTACTGTCTTAACTCTTACTCTGGCCTAATAGCTACTGTCTCAACTCTTACTCTGGCCTAATGGTTAAGGTCTTGGACTCTTACTCTGGCCTCATAGCTACTGTCTTAACTCTTACTCTGGCCTCAGAGCTACTGTCTTAACTCTTACTCTGGACTCATAGCTACTGTCTTAACTCTTACTCTGGCCTAATAGCTTCTGTCTTAACTCTTACTCTGGCCTCATAGCTACTGTCTTAACTCTTACCCTGGCCTAATGGTTAAGGTCTTGGACTCTTACTCTGGCCTCATAGCTACTGTCTTAACTCTTACTCTGGCCTAATAGCTACTGTCTTAACTCTTACTCTGGCCTAATAGCTACTGTCTTAACTCTTACTCTGGCCTCATAGCTACTGTCTTAACTCTTACTCTGGCACCATAGCTACTGTCTTAACTCTTACTCTGGCCTAATGTTTAAGGTCTTGGATTCTTACTCTGGCCTCATAGCTACTATCTTAACTCTTACTATGGCCTCATAGCTACTGTCTTAACTCTCACTCTGGCCTAATAGCTACTGTCTTAACTCTTACTCTGGCCTCATAGCTACTGTCTTAACTCTTACTCTTGCCTAATGGTTAAGGTCTTGGACTCTTACTCTGGCCTAATCACTACTGTCTTAACTCTTACTCTGGACTAATAGCTACTGTCTTAACTCTTACTCTGGCCTAATAGCTACTGTCTTAACTCTTACTCTGGCCTAATGGTCAAGGTCTTGGACTCTTACTCTGGCCTCATAGCTACTGTCTTAACTCTTACTCTGGCCTAATGTTTAAGGTCTTGGACTCTTACTCTGGCCTCATAGCTACTGTCTTAACTCTTACTCTGGCCTCATAGCTACTGTCTTAACTCTTACTCTGGCCTCATAGCTACTGTCTTAGCTCTTACTCTGGCCTAATGGTTAAGGTCTTGGACTCTTACTCTGGCCTCATAGCTACTGTCTTAACTCTTACTCTGGCCTCTTAGCTACTGTCTTAACTCTTACTCTGGCCTCATAGCTACTGTCTTAACTCTTACTCTGGCCTCATAGCTACTGTCTTAACTCTTACTCTGGCCTAATGGTTAAGGTATTGGACTCTTACTCTGGCCTAATAGCTACTGTCTTAACTCTTACTCTGGCCTCATAGCTACTGTCTTAACTCTTACTATGGCCTAATGGTTAAGGTATTGGACTCTTACTCTGGCCTCATAGCTACTGTCTTAATTCTTACTCTGGCCTAATAGGTACTGTCTTAACTCTTACTCTGGCCTCATAGCTACTGTCTTAACTCTTACTCTGGCCTCATAGCTACTGTCTTAACTCTTACTCTGGCCTAATGGTTAAGGTCTTGGACTCTTACTCTGGCCTCATAGCTACTGTCTTAACTCTTACTCTGGCCTCATAGCTACTGTCTTAACTCTTACTCTGGCCTCATAGCTACTGTCTTAACTCTTGCTCTGGCCTCATAGCTACTGTCTTAACTCTTACTCTGGTCTCAGAGCTACTGTCTTAACTCTTACTCTGGCCTAATGGTTAAGGTCTTGGACTCTTACTCTGGCCTAATAGCTACTTTCTTAACTCTTACTCTGGCCTCATAGCTACTGTCTTAACACTTAATCTGGCCTAATGGTTAAGGTCTTGGACTCTTACTCTGGCCTCATAGCTACTGTCTTAACTCTTACTCTGGCCTAATGGTTAAGGTCTTGGACTCTTACTCTGGCCTCATAGCTACTGTCTTAACTCTTACTCTGGCCTCATAGCTACTGTCTTAACTCTTACTCTGGCCTCATAGCTACTGTCTTAACTCTTACTCTGGCCTAATGGTTAAGGTCTTGGACTCTTACTCTGGCCTCATAGCTACTGTCTTAACTCTTACTCTGGCCTCATAGCTACTGTCTTAACTCTTACTCTGGCCTCATAGCTACTGGCTTATCTCTTACTCTGGCCTCAGAGCTACTGTCTTAACTCTTACTCTGGCCTAATGGTTAAGGTCTTGGACTCTTACTCTGGCCTAACAGCTACTGTCTTAACTCTTACTCTGGCCTCATAGCCACTGTCTTAACTCTTACTCTGGCCTAATGGTTAAGGTCTTGGACTCTTACTCTGGCCTCATAGCTACTGTCTTAACTCTTACTCTGGCCTCATAGCTATTGTCTTAACTCTTACTCTGGCCTAATGGTTAAGGTCTTGGACTCTTACTCTGGCCTCATAGCTACTGTCTTAACTCTTACTCTGGCCTCAGAGCTACTGTCTTAACTCTTACTCTGGACTCATAGCTACTGTCTTAACTCTTACTCTGGCCTAATAGCTTCTGTCTTAACTCTTACTCTGGCCTCATAGCTACTGTCTTAACTCTTACCCTGGCCTAATGGTTAAGGTCTCGGACTCTTACTCTGGCCTCATAGCTACTGTCTTAACTCTTACTCTGGCCTAATAGCTACTGTCTTAACTCTTACTCTGGCCTCATAGCTACTGTCTTAACTCTTACTCTGGCACCATAGCTACTGTCTTAACTCTTACTCTGGCCTAATGTTTAAGGTCTTGGATTCTTACTCTGGCCTCATAGCTACTATCTTAACTCTTACTCTGGCCTCATAGCTACTGTCTTAACTCTCACTCTGGCCTAATAGCTACTGTCTTAACTCTTACTCTGGCCTCATAGCTACTGTCTTAACTCTTACTCTTGCCTAATGGTTAAGGTCTTGGACTCTTACTCTGGCCTAATCACTACTGTCTTAACTCTTACTCTGGACTAATAGCTACTGTCTTAACTCTTACTCTGGCCTCATAGCTACCGTCTTAACTCTTACTCTGGCCTAATAGCTACTGTCTTAACTCTTACTCTGGCCTAATAGCTACTGTCTCAACTCTTACTCTGGCCTAATGGTTAAGGTCTTGGACTCTTACTCTGGCCTCATAGCTACTGTCTTAACTCTTACTCTGGCCTCAGAGCTACTGTCTTAACTCTTACTCTGGACTCATAGCTACTGTCTTAACTCTTACTCTGGCCTAATAGCTTCTGTCTTAACTCTTACTCTGGCCTCATAGCTACTGTCTTAACTCTTACCCTGGCCTAATGGTTAAGGTCTTGGACTCTTACTCTGGCCTCATAGCTACTGTCTTAACTCTTACTCTGGCCTAATAGCTACTGTCTTAACTCTTACTCTGGCCTAATAGCTACTGTCTTAACTCTTACTCTGGCCTCATAGCTACTGTCTTAACTCTTACTCTGGCACCATAGCTACTGTCTTAACTCTTACTCTGGCCTAATGTTTAAGGTCTTGGATTCTTACTCTGGCCTCATAGCTACTATCTTAACTCTTACTATGGCCTCATAGCTACTGTCTTAACTCTCACTCTGGCCTAATAGCTACTGTCTTAACTCTTACTCTGGCCTCATAGCTACTGTCTTAACTCTTACTCTTGCCTAATGGTTAAGGTCTTGGACTCTTACTCTGGCCTAATCACTACTGTCTTAACTCTTACTCTGGACTAATAGCTACTGTCTTAACTCTTACTCTGGCCTAATAGCTACTGTCTTAACTCTTACTCTGGCCTAATGGTCAAGGTCTTGGACTCTTACTCTGGCCTCATAGCTACTGTCTTAACTCTTACTCTGGCCTAATGTTTAAGGTCTTGGACTCTTACTCTGGCCTCATAGCTACTGTCTTAACTCTTACTCTGGCCTCATAGCTACTGTCTTAACTCTTACTCTGGCCTCATAGCTACTGTCTTAGCTCTTACTCTGGCCTAATGGTTAAGGTCTTGGACTCTTACTCTGGCCTCATAGCTACTGTCTTAACTCTTACTCTGGCCTCTTAGCTACTGTCTTAACTCTTACTCTGGCCTCATAGCTACTGTCTTAACTCTTACTCTGGCCTCATAGCTACTGTCTTAACTCTTACTCTGGCCTAATGGTTAAGGTATTGGACTCTTACTCTGGCCTAATAGCTACTGTCTTAACTCTTACTCTGGCCTCATAGCTACTGTCTTAACTCTTACTATGGCCTAATGGTTAAGGTATTGGACTCTTACTCTGGCCTCATAGCTACTGTCTTAATTCTTACTCTGGCCTAATAGGTACTGTCTTAACTCTTACTCTGGCCTCATAGCTACTGTCTTAACTCTTACTCTGGCCTCATAGCTACTGTCTTAACTCTTACTCTGGCCTCATAGCTACTGTCTTAACTCTTACTCTGGCCTAATAGCTACTGTCTTAACTCTTACTCTGGCCTCATAGCTACTGTTTTAACTCTTACTCTGGCCTAATAGCTACTGTCTTAACTCTTACTCTGGCCTAATAGCTACTGTCTTAACTCTTACTCTGGCCTAATAGCTACTGTCTTAACTCTTACTCTGGCCTAATGGTTAAGGTCTTGGACTCTTACTCTGGCCTAATGGTTAAGGTCTTGGACTCTTACTCTGGCCTCATAGCTACTGTCTTAACTCTTACTCTGGCCTCATAGCTACTGTCTTAACTCTTACTCTGGCCTCATAGCTACTGTCTTAACTCTTACTCTGGCCTAATGGTTAAGGTCTTGGACTCTTAGTCTGGCCTCATAGCTACTGTCTTAACTCTTACTCTGGCCTCATAGCTACTGTCTTAACTCTTACTCTGGCCTCAGAGCTACTGTCTTAACTCTTACTCTGGCCTCAAAGCTACTGTCTTAACTCCTACTCTGGCCTTATGGTTAAGGTCTTGGACTCTTACTCTGGCCTCATAGCTACTGTCGTAACTCTTACTCTGGCCTAATAGCTACTGTCTTAACTCTTACTCTGGCCTCATAGCTACTGTCTTAACTCTTACTCTGGCCTAATGGTTAAGGTCTTGGACTCTTACTCTGGCCTCATAGCTACTGTCTTAACTCTTACTCTGGCCTAATAGCTACTGTCTTAACTCTTACTCTGGCCTCATAGCTACTGTCTTAACTCTTACACTGGCCTCATAGCTACTGTCTTAACTCTTACTCTGGCCTCATAGCTACTGTCTTAACTCTTACACTGGCCTAAAAGCTACTGTCTTAACTCTTACTCTGGGATAATGGTTAAGGTCTTGGACTCTTACTCTGGCCTCATAGCTACTGTCTTAACTCTTACTCTGGCCTCATAGCTACTGTCTTAACTCTTACTCTGGCCTCATAGCTACTGTCTTAACTCTTACTCTGGCTTCATAGCTACTGTCTTAACTCTTACTCTGGCCTAATGGTTAAGGTCTTGGACTCTTACTCTGGCCTCATAGCTACTGTCTTAACTCTTACTCTGGCCTAATAGCTACTGTCTTAACTCTTACTCTGGCCTAATAGCTACTGTCTTAACTCTTACTCTGGCCTAATGGTTAAGGTCCTAACTCATACTCTGGCCTAATAGCTACTGTCTTAACTCTTACTCTGGCCTAATGGTTAAGGTCTTGGACTCTTACTCTGGCCTCATAGCTACTGTCTTAACTCTTACTCTGGCCTCATAGCTACTGTCTTAACTCTTGCTCTGGCCTCATAGCTACTGTCTTAACTCTTACTCTGGCCTCAGAGCTACTGTCTTAACTCTTACTCTGGCCTAATGGTTAAGGTCTTGGACTCTTACTCTGGCCTAATAGCTACTTTCTTAACTCTTACTCTGGCCTCATAGCTACTGTCTTAACACTTAATCTGGCCTAATGGTTAAGGTCTTGGACTCTTACTCTGGCCTCATAGCTACTGTCTTAACTCTTACTCTGGCCTAATGGTTAAGGTCTTGGACTCTTACTCTGGCCTCATAGCTACTGTCTTAACTCTTACTCTGGCCTCATAGCTACTGTCTTAACTCTTACTCTGGCCTCATAGCTACTGTCTTAACTCTTACTCTGGCCTAATGGTTAAGGTCTTGGACTCTTACTCTGGCCTCATAGCTACTGTCTTAACTCTTACTCTGGCCTCATAGCTACTGTCTTAACTCTTACTCTGGCCTCATAGCTACTGGCTTATCTCTTACTCTGGCCTCAGAGCTACTGTCTTAACTCTTACTCTGGCCTAATGGTTAAGGTCTTGGACTCTTACTCTGGCCTAACAGCTACTGTCTTAACTCTTACTCTGGCCTCATAGCCACTGTCTTAACTCTTACTCTGGCCTAATGGTTAAGGTCTTGGACTCTTACTCTGGCCTCATAGCTACTGTCTTAACTCTTACTCTGGCCTCATAGCTATTGTCTTAACTCTTACTCTGGCCTAATGGTTAAGGTCTTGGACTCTTACTCTGGCCTCATAGCTACTGTCTTAACTCTTACTCTGGCCTCAGAGCTACTGTCTTAACTCTTACTCTGGACTCATAGCTACTGTCTTAACTCTTACTCTGGCCTAATAGCTTCTGTCTTAACTCTTACTCTGGCCTCATAGCTACTGTCTTAACTCTTACCCTGGCCTAATGGTTAAGGTCTCGGACTCTTACTCTGGCCTCATAGCTACTGTCTTAACTCTTACTCTGGCCTAATAGCTACTGTCTTAACTCTTACTCTGGCCTAATAGCTACTGTCTTAACTCTTACTCTGGCCTCATAGCTACTGTCTTAACTCTTACTCTGGCACCATAGCTACTGTCTTAACTCTTACTCTGGCCTAATGTTTAAGGTCTTGGATTCTTACTCTGGCCTCATAGCTACTATCTTAACTCTTACTCTGGCCTCATAGCTACTGTCTTAACTCTCACTCTGGCCTAATAGCTACTGTCTTAACTCTTACTCTGGCCTCATAGCTACTGTCTTAACTCTTACTCTTGCCTAATGGTTAAGGTCTTGGACTCTTACTCTGGCCTAATCACTACTGTCTTAACTCTTACTCTGGACTAATAGCTACTGTCTTAACTCTTACTCTGGCCTCATAGCTACCGTCTTAACTCTTACTCTGGCCTAATAGCTACTGTCTTAACTCTTACTCTGGCCTAATAGCTACTGTCTTAACTCTTACTCTGGCCTAATGGTTAAGGTATTGGACTCTTACTCTGGCCTCATAGCTACTGTCTTAACTCTTACTCTGGCCTAATGTTTAAGGTCTTGGACTCTTACTCTGGCCTCATAGCTACTGTCTTAACTCTTACTCTGGCCTCATAGCTACTGTCTTAACTCTTACTCTGGCCTCATAGCTACTGTCTTAGCTCTTACTCTGGCCTAATGGTTAAGGTCTTGGACTCTTACTCTGGCCTCATAGCTACTGTCTTAACTCTTACTCTGGCCTCTTAGCTACTGTCTTAACTCTTACTCTGGCCTCATAGCTACTGTCTTAACTCTTACTCTGGCCTCATAGCTACTGTCTTAACTCTTACTCTGGCCTAATGGTTAAGGTCTTGGACTCTTACTCTGGCCTAATAGCTACTGGCTTAACTCTTACTCTGGCCTCATAGCTACTGTCTTAACTCTTACTATGGCCTAATGGTTAAGGTATTGGACTCTTACTCTGGCCTCATAGCTACTGTCTTAATTCTTACTCTGGCCTAATAGGTACTGTCTTAACTCTTACTCTGGCCTCATAGCTACTATCTTAACTCTTACTCTGGCCTCATAGCTACTGTCTTAACTCTTACTCTGGCCTCATAGCTACTGTCTTAACTCTTACTCTGACCTAATAGCTACTGTCTTAACTCTTACTCTGGCCTCATAGCTACTGTTTTAACTCTTACTCTGGCCTAATAGCTACTGTCTTAACTCTTACTCTGGCCTAATAGCTACTGTCTTAACTCTTACTCTGGCCTAATAGCTACTGTCTTAACTCTTACTCTGGCCTAATGGTTAAGGTCTTGGACTCTTACTCTGGCCTAATGGTTAAGGTCTTGGACTCTTACTCTGCCCTCATAGCTACTGTCTTAACTCTTACTCTGGCCTCATAGCTACTGTCTTAACTCTTACTCTGGCCTCATAGCTACTGTCTTAACTCTTACTCTGGCCTAATGGTTAAGGTCTTGGACTCTTACTCTGGCCTCATAGCTACTGTCTTAACTCTTACTCTGGCCTCAAAGCTACTGTCTTAACTCCTACTCTGGCCTAATGGTTAAGGTCTTGGACTCTTACTCTGGCCTCATAGCTACTGTCTTAACTCTTACTCTGGCCTAATAGCTACTGTCTTAACTCTTACTCTGGCCTCATAGCTACTGTCTTAACTCTTACTCTGGCCTAATGGTTAAGGTCTTGGACTCTTACTCTGGCCTCATAGCTACTGTCTTAACTCTTACACTGGCCTAATAGCTACTGTCTTAACTCTTACTCTGGCCTCATAGCTACTGTCTTAACTCTTACACTGGCCTCATAGCTACTGTCTTAACTCTTACTCTGGCCTCATAGCTACTGTCTTAACTCTTACACTGGCCTAAAAGCTACTGTCTTAACTCTTACTCTGGAATAATGGTTAAGGTCTTGGACTCTTAATCTGGCCTCATAGCTACTGTCTTAACTCTTACTCTGGCCTCATAGCTACTGTCTTAACTCTTACTCTGGCCTCATAGCTACTGTCTTAACTCTTACTCTGGCTTCATAGCTACTGTCTTAACTCTTACTCTGGCCTAATGGTTAAGGTCTTGGACTCTTACTCTGGCCTCATAGCTACTGTCTTAACTCTTACTCTGGCCTCATAGCTACTGTCTTAACTCTTACTCTGGCCTAATGTTTAAGGTCTTGGACTCTTACTCTGGCCTCATAGCTACTGTCTTAACTCTTACTCTGGCCTCATAGCTACTGTCTTAACTCTTACTCTGGCCTCATAGCTACTGTCTTAGCTCTTACTCTGGCCTCATAGCTACTGTCTTAACTCTTACTCTGGCCTCTTAGCTACTGTCTTAACTCTTACTCTGGCCTCATAGCTACTGTCTTAACTCTTACTCTGGCCTCATAGCTACTGTCTTAACTCTTACTCTGGCCTAATGGTTAAGGTCTTGGACTCTTACTCTGGCCTCATAGCTACTGTCTTAACTCTTACTCTGGCCTAATAGCTACTGTCTTAACTCTTACCCTGGCCTCATAGCTACTGTCTTAACTCTTACTCTGGCCTAATGGTTAAGGTCTTGGACTCTTACTCTGGCCTCATAGCTACTGTCTTAACTCTTACTCTGGCCTAATAGCTACTGTCTTAACTCTTACACTGGCCTCATAGCTACTGTCTTAACTCTTACTCTGGCCTCATAGCTACTGTCTTATTTCTTACACTGGCCTAAAAGCTACTGTCTTAACTCTTACTCTGGAATAATGGTTAAGGTCTTGGACTCTTAATCTGGCCTCATAGCTACGGTCTTAACTCTTACTCTGGCCTCATAGCTACTGTCTTAACTCTTACTCTGGCCTCATAGCTACTGTCTTAACTCTTACTCTGGCCTAATGGTTAAGGTCTTGGACTCTTACTCTGGCCTCATAGCTACTGTCTTAACTCTTACTCTGGCCTCATAGCTACTGTCTTAACTCTTACTCTGGCCTAATAGCTACTGTCTTAACTCTTACTCTGGCCTAATAGCTACTGTCTTAACTCTTACTCTGGCCTAATGGTTAAGGTCCTAACTCATACTCTGGCCTAATAGCTACTGTCTTAACTCTTACTCTGGCCTAATGGTTAAGGTCTTGGACTCTTACTCTGGCCTCATAGCTACTGTCTTAACTCTTACTCTGGCCTCATAGTTACTGTCTTAACTCTTACTCTGGCCTCATAGCTACTGTCTTAACTCTTACTCTGGCCTCATAGCTACTGTCTTAACTCTTACTCTGGCCTAATGGTTAAGTTCTTGGACTCTTATTCTGGCCTCATAGCTAATGTCTTAACTCTTACTCTGGCCTCATAGCTACTGTCTTAACTCTTACTCTGGCCTCATTGCTACTGTCTTAACACTTACTCTGGCCTTATAGCTACTGTCTTAACTCTTACTCTGGCCTAATGGTTAAGGTCTTGGACTCTTACTCTGGCCTCATAGCTACTGTCTTAACTCTTACTCTGGCCTAATGGTTAAGGTCTTGGACTCTTACTCTGGCCTAATAGCTACTGTCTTAACTCTTACTCTGGCCTAATGGTTAAGGTTTGGACTGTTACTCTGGCCTCCTAGCTACTGTCTTAACTCTTACTCTGGCCTCATAGTTACTGTCTTAACTCTTACTCTGGCCTCATAGCTACTGTCTTAACTCTTACTCTGGCCTCATAGCTACTGTCTTAACTCTTACTCTGGCCTAATGGTTAAGGTCTTGGACTCTTACTCTGGCCTCATAGCTACTGTCTTAACTCTTACTCTGGCCTCATAGCTACTGTCTTAACTCTTACTCTGGCCTCATAGCTACTGTCTTAACTCTTACTCTGGCCTCATAGCTACTGTCTTAACTCTTACTCTGGCCTCAGAGCTACTGTCTTAACTCTTACTCTGGCCTAATGGTTAAGGTCTTGGACTCTTACTCTGGCCTAATAGCTACTGTCTTAACTCTTACTCTGGCCTCATAGCTACTGTCTTAACTCTTACTCTGGCCTAATAGCTACTGTCTTAACTCTTACTTTGGCCTCATAGCTACTGTCTTAACTCTTACTCTGGCCTAATGGTTAAGGTCTTGGACTCTTACTCTGGCCTAATAGCTACTGTCTTAACTCTTACTCTGGCCTAATAGCTACTGTCTTAACTCTTACTCTGGCCTAATGGTTAAGGTCTTGGACTCTTACTCTGGCCTAATAGCTACTGTCTTAACTCTTACTCTGGCCTAATGGTTAAGGTTTGGACTGTTACTCTGGCCTCATAGCTACTGTCTTAACTCTTACTCTGGCCTCATAGTTACTGTCTTAACTCTTACTCTGGCCTCATAGCTAGTGTCTTAACTCTTACTCTGGCCTCATAGCTACTGTCTTAACTCTTACTCTGGCCTAATGGTTAAGGTCTTGGACTCTTACTCTGGCCTCATAGCTACTGTCTTAACTCTTACTCTGGCCTCATAGCTACTGTCTTAACTCTTACTCTGGCCTCATAGCTACTGTCTTAACTCTTACTCTGGCCTAATGGTTAAGGTCTTGGACTCTTACTCTGGCCTTATAGCTACTGTCTTAACTCTTATTCTGGCCTCATAGCTACTGTCTTAACTCTTACTCTGGCCTCAGAGCTACTGTCTTAACTCTTACTCTGGCCTAATGGTTAAGGTCTTGGACTCTTACTCTGGCCTAATAGCTACTGTCTTAACTCTTACTCTGGCCTCATAGCTACTGTCTTAACTCTTACTCTGGCCTAATGGTTAAGGTCTTGGACTCTTACTCTGGCCTAATAGCTACTGTCTTAACTCTTACTTTGGCCTCATAGCTACTGTCTTAACTCTTACTCTGGCCTAATGGTTAAGGTCTTGGACTCTTACTCTGGCCTAATAGCTACTGTCTTAACTCTTACTCTGGCCTAATAGCTACTGTCTTAACTCTTACTCTGGCCTCATAGCTACTGTCTTAACTCTTACTCTGGCCTCATAGCTACTGTCTTAACTCTTACTCTGGCCTAATGGTTAAGGTCTTGGACTCTTACTCTGGCCTCATAGCTACTGTCTTAACTCTTACTCTGGCCTCATAGTTACTGTCTTAACTCTTACTCTGGCCTCATAGCTACTGTCTTAACTCTTACTCTGGCCTCATAGCTACTGTCTTAACTCTTACTCTGGCCTAATGGTTAAGGTCTTGGACTCTTACTCTGGCCTCATAACTACTGTCTTAACTCTTACTCTGGCCTCATAGCTACTGTCTTAACTCTTACTCTGGCCTCATAGCTACTGTCTTAACTCTTACTCTGGCCTCATAGCTACTGTCTTAACTCTTACTCTGGCCTCATAGCTACTGTCTTAACTCTTACTCTGGCCTAATGGTTAAGGTCTTGGACTCTTACTCTGGCCTCATAGCTACTGTCTTAACTCTTACTCTGGCCTCATAGCTACTGTCTTAACTCTTACTCTGGCCTAATAGCTACTGTCTTAACTCTTACTTTGGCCTCATAGCTACTGTCTTAACTCTTACTCTGGCCTAATGGTTAAGGTCTTGGACTCTTACTCTGGCCTAATAGCTACTGTCTTAACTCTTACTCTGGCCTAATAGCTACTGTCTTAACTCTTACTCTGGCCTAATGGTTAAGGTCTTGGACTCTTACTCTGGCCTAATAGCTACTGTCTTAACTCTTACTCTGGCCTAATGGTTAAGGTTTGGACTGTTACTCTGGCCTCATAGCTACTGTCTTAACTCTTACTCTGGCCTCATAGTTACTGTCTTAACTCTTACTCTGGCCTCATAGCTACTGTCTTAACTCTTACTCTGGCCTCATAGCTACTGTCTTAACTCTTACTCTGGCCTAATGGTTAAGGTCTTGGACTCTTACTCTGGCCTCATAGCTACTGTCTTAACTCTTACTCTGGCCTCATAGCTACTGTCTTAACTCTTACTCTGGCCTCATAGCTACTGTCTTAACTCTTACTCTGGCCTAATGGTTAAGGTCTTGGACTCTTACTCTGGCCTTATAGCTACTGTCTTAACTCTTATTCTGGCCTCATAGCTACTGTCTTAACTCTTACTCTGGCCTCAGAGCTACTGTCTTAACTCTTACTCTGGCCTAATGGTTAAGGTCTTGGACTCTTACTCTGGCCTAATAGCTACTGTCTTAACTCTTACTCTGGCCTCATAGCTACTGTCTTAACTCTTACTCTGGCCTAATGGTTAAGGTCTTGGACTCTTACTCTGGCCTAATAGCTACTGTCTTAACTCTTACTTTGGCCTCATAGCTACTGTCTTAACTCTTACTCTGGCCTAATGGTTAAGGTCTTGGACTCTTACTCTGGCCTAATAGCTACTGTCTTAACTCTTACTCTGGCCTAATAGCTACTGTCTTAACTCTTACTCTGGCCTCATAGCTACTGTCTTAACTCTTACTCTGGCCTCATAGCTACTGTCTTAACTCTTACTCTGGCCTAATGGTTAAGGTCTTGGACTCTTACTCTGGCCTCATAGCTACTGTCTTAACTCTTACTCTGGCCTCATAGTTACTGTCTTAACTCTTACTCTGGCCTCATAGCTACTGTCTTAACTCTTACTCTGGCCTCATAGCTACTGTCTTAACTCTTACTCTGGCCTAATGGTTAAGGTCTTGGACTCTTACTCTGGCCTCATAACTACTGTCTTAACTCTTACTCTGGCCTCATAGCTACTGTCTTAACTCTTACTCTGGCCTCATAGCTACTGTCTTAACTCTTACTCTGGCCTCATAGCTACTGTCTTAACTCTTACTCTGGCCTCATAGCTACTGTCTTAACTCTTACTCTGGCCTAATGGTTAAGGTCTTGGACTCTTACTCTGGCCTCATAGCTACTGTCTTAACTCTTACTCTGGCCTCATAGCTACTGTCTTAACTCTTATTCTGGCCTCATAGCTATTGTCTTAACTCTTACTCTGGCCTCATAGCTACTGTCTTAACTCTTACTCTGGCCTCATAGCTACTGTCTTAACTCTTACTCTGGCCTCGGAGCTACTGTCTTAACTCTTACTCTGGCCTAATGGTTAAGGTCTTGGACTCTTACTCTGGCCTAATAGCTACTGTCTTACCTCCTACTCTGGCCTCATAGCTACTGTCTTAACTCTTACTCTGGCCTAATAGCTACTGTCTTAACTCTTACTTTGGCCTCATAGCTACTGTCTTAACTCTTACTCTGGCCTAATGTTTAAGGTCTTGGACTCTTACTCTGGCCTCATAGCTACTGTCTTAATTCTTAGTCTGGCCTCATAGCTACTGTCTTAACTCTTACTCTGGCCTAATGGTTAAAGTCTTGGACTCTTCTTCTGGCCTAATAGCTACTGTCTTAACTCTTACTCTGGCCTCATAGCTACTGTCTTAACTCTTACTCTGGCCTCATAGCTACTGTCTTAACTATTACTCTGGCCTAATGGTTAAGGTATTGGACTCTTACTCTGGCCTCATAGCTACTGTCTTAACTCTTACTCTGGCCTGATGGTTAAGGTCTTGGACTCTTACTCTGGCCTCATAGCTACTGTCTTAACTCTTACTCTTGCCTCATAGCTACTGTCTTAACTCTTACTCTGGCCTAATAGCTACTGTCTTAACTCTTACTCTGGCCTCATAGCTACTGTCTTAACTCTTACTCTGGCCTCATAGCTACTGTCCTAACTCTTAATATGGCCTAATGGTTAAGGTTTTGGACTCTTACTCTGGCCTCATAGCTACTGTCTTAACTCTTACTCTGGCCTAATAGCTACTGTCTTAACTCTTATTCTGGCCTCATAGCTACTGTCTTAACTCTTACTCTGGCCTCATAGCTACTGTCTTAACTCTTACTCTGGCCTCATATCTACTGTCTTAACTCTTACTCTGGCCTCAGAGCTACTGTCTTAACTCTTACTCTGGCCTAATGGTTAAGGTCTTGGACTCTTACTCTGGCCTAATAGCTACTGTCTTAACTCTTACTCTGGCCTCATAGCTACTGTCTTAACTCTTACTCTGGCCTAATAGCTACTGTCTTAACTCTTACTTTGGCCTCATAGCTACTGTCTTAACTCTTACTCTGGCCTAATGGTTAAGGTCTTGGACTCTTACTCTGGCCTAATAGCTACTGTCTTAACTCTTACTCTGGCCTAATAGCTACTGTCTTAACTCTTACTCTGGCCTCATAGCTACTGTCTTAACTCTTACTCTGGCCTCATAGCTACTGTCTTAACTCTTACTCTGGCCTAATGGTTAAGGTCTTGGACTCTTACTCTGGCCTCATAGCTACTGTCTTAACTCTTACTCTGGCATACTAGCTACTGTCTTAACTCTTACTCTGGCCTAATAGCTACTGTCTTAACTCTTACTCTGGCCTAATGGTTAAGGTCTTGGACTCTTACTCTGGCCTCATAGCTACTGTCTTAACTCTTACTCTGGCCTAATGGTTAAGGTCTTGGACTCTTACTCTGGCCTCATAGCTACTGTCTTAACTCTTACTCTGGCCTCATAGCTACTGTCTTAATCTTACTCTGGCCTCATAGCTACTGTCTTAACTCTTACTCTGGCCTAATGGTTAAGGTCTTGGACTCTTACTCTGGCCTTATAGCTGCTGTCTTAACTCTTACTCTGGCCTCATAGCTACTGACTTAACTCTTACTCTGGCCTCATAGCTACTATCTTAACTCTTACTCTGGCCTAATGGTTAAGGTCTTGGACTCTTACTCTGGCCTCATAGCTACTGTCTTAACTCTTACTCTGGCCTCATAGCTACTGTCTTAACTCTTACTCTGGCCTAATAGCTACTGCCTTAACTCTTACTCTGGCCTCATAGCTACTGTCTTAACTCTTACTCTGGCCTAATAGCTACTGTCTTAACTTTTACTCTGGCCTCATAGCTACTGTCTTAACTCTTACTCTGGCCGAATAGCGACTGTCTTAACTCTTACTCTGGCCTAATAGCTACTGTCTTAACTCTTACTCTGGCCTAATAGCTACTGTCTTAACTCTTACTCTGGCCTCGTAGCTACTGTCTTAACTCTTACTCTGGCCTAATGGTTAAGGTCTTGGACTCTTACTCTGGCCTAATAGCTACTGTCTTAACTCTTACTCTGGCCTAATGGTTAAGGTCTTAACTCTTACTCTGGCCTAATAGCTACTGTCTTAACTCTTACTCTGGCCTAATGGTTAAGGTCTTGGACTCTTACTATGGCCTCATAGCTACTGTCTTAACTCTTACTCTGGCCTCATAGCTACTGTCTTAACTCTTACTCTGACCTCATAGCTACTGTCTTAACTCTTACTCTGGCCTTATAGCTACTGTCTTAACTCTTACTCTGGCCTCATAGCTACTGTCTTAACTCTTACTCTGGCCTAATGGTTAGGTCTTGGACTCTTACTATGGCCTCATAGCTACTGTCTTAACTCTTACTCTGGCCTCATAGCTACTGTCTTAACTCTTACTCTGGCCTAATAGCTACTGTCTTAACTCTTACTCTGGCCTCATAGCTACTGTCTTAACTCCTACTTTGGCTTAATAGTTAAGGTCTTGGACTCTTACTCTGGCCTAATAGCTACTGTCTTAACTCTTACTCTGGCCTAATAGCTACTGTCTTAACTCTTACTCTGGCCTCAGAGCTACTGTCTTAACTCTTAGTCTGGCCTAATGGTTAAGGTCTTGGACTCTTACTCTGGCCTAATGGCTACTATCTTAACTCTTACTCTGGCCTCATAGCCACTGTCTTAACTCTTAATCTGGCCTAATGGTTAAGGTCTTGGACTCTTACTCTGGCCTCATAGCTACTGTCTTAACTCTTACTCTGGCCTCATAGCTACTGTCTTAACTCTTACTCTGGCCTCATATCTACTGTCTTAACTCTTACTCTGGCCTCATAGCTACTGTCTTAACTCTTACTCTGGCCTAATAGCTACTGTCTTAACTCTTACTCTGGCCTAATAGCTACTGTCTTAACTCTTACTCTGGCCTCATAGCTACTGTCTTAACTCTTACTCTGGCCTAATGGTTAAGGTCTTGAACTATTACTCTGGCCTCATATCTACTGTCTTAACTCTTACTCTGGCCTCATAGCTACTGTCTTAACTCTTACTCTGGCCTCATAGCTACTGTCTTCACTCTTAGTCTGGCATAATGGTTAAGGTCTTGGACTCTTACTCTGGCCTCATAGCTACTGTCTTAACTCTTACTCTGGCCTCATAACTACTGTCTTAACTCTTACTCTGGCCTCATAGCTACTGTCTTAACTCTTACTCTGGCCTAATAGCTACTGTCTTAACTCTTACACTGGCCTCAGAGCTACTGTCTTAACTCTTAGTCTGGCCTAATGGTTAAGGTCTTGGACTCTTACTCTGGCCTAATAGCTACTGTATTAACTCGTACTCTGGCCTCATAGCCACTGTCTTAACTCTTACTCTGGCCTAATGGTTAAGGTCTTGGACTCTTACTCTGGCCTCATATATACTGTCTTAACTCTTACTCTGGCCTCATAGCTACTGTCTTAACTCTTACTCTGGCCTCATAGCTACTGTCTTAACTCTTACTCTGGCATAATGGTTAAGGTCTTGGACTCTTACTCTGGCCTCATAGCTACTGTCTTAACTCTTACTCTGGCCTCATAACTACTGTTTTAACTCTTACTCTGGCCTCATAGCTACTGTCTTAACTCTCACTCTGGCCTAATAGCTACTGTCTTAACTCTTACACTGGCCTCATAGCTACTGTCTTAACTCTTACTCTGGCCTCATAGCTACTGTCTTAACTCTTACTCTGGCCTAATAGCTACTGTCTTAACTCTTACTCTGGCCTCATAGCTACTGTCTTAACTCTTACTCTGGCACCATAGCTACTGTCTTAACTCTTACTCTGGCCTAATGTTTAAGGTCTTGGATTCTTACTCTGGCCTCATAGCTACTATCTTAACTCTTACTCTGGCCTCATAGCTACTGTCTTAACTCTCACTCTGGCCTAATAGCTACTGTCTTAACTCTTACTCTGGCCTCATAGCTACTGTCTTAACTCTTACTCTTGCCTAATGGTTAAGGTCTTGGACTCTTACTCTGGCCTAATCACTACTGTCTTAACTCTTACTCTGGACTAATAGCTACTGTCTTAACTCTTACTCTGGCCTCATAGCTACCGTCTTAACTCTTACTCTGGCCTAATAGCTACTGTCTTAACTCTTACTCTGGCCTAATAGCTACTGTCTTAACTCTTACTCTGGCCTAATGGTTAAGGTATTGGACTCTTACTCTGGCCTCATAGCTACTGTCTTAACTCTTACTCTGGCCTAATGTTTAAGGTCTTGGACTCTTACTCTGGCCTCATAGCTACTGTCTTAACTCTTACTCTGGCCTCATAGCTACTGTCTTAACTCTTACTCTGGCCTCATAGCTACTGTCTTAGCTCTTACTCTGGCCTAATGGTTAAGGTCTTGGACTCTTACTCTGGCCTCATAGCTACTGTCTTAACTCTTACTCTGGCCTCTTAGCTACTGTCTTAACTCTTACTCTGGCCTCATAGCTACTGTCTTAACTCTTACTCTGGCCTCATAGCTACTGTCTTAACTCTTACTCTGGCCTAATGGTTAAGGTCTTGGACTCTTACTCTGGCCTAATAGCTACTGGCTTAACTCTTACTCTGGCCTCATAGCTACTGTCTTAACTCTTACTATGGCCTAATGGTTAAGGTATTGGACTCTTACTCTGGCCTCATAGCTACTGTCTTAATTCTTACTCTGGCCTAATAGGTACTGTCTTAACTCTTACTCTGGCCTCATAGCTACTATCTTAACTCTTACTCTGGCCTCATAGCTACTGTCTTAACTCTTACTCTGGCCTCATAGCTACTGTCTTAACTCTTACTCTGACCTAATAGCTACTGTCTTAACTCTTACTCTGGCCTCATAGCTACTGTTTTAACTCTTACTCTGGCCTAATAGCTACTGTCTTAACTCTTACTCTGGCCTAATAGCTACTGTCTTAACTCTTACTCTGGCCTAATAGCTACTGTCTTAACTCTTACTCTGGCCTAATGGTTAAGGTCTTGGACTCTTACTCTGGCCTAATGGTTAAGGTCTTGGACTCTTACTCTGCCCTCATAGCTACTGTCTTAACTCTTACTCTGGCCTCATAGCTACTGTCTTAACTCTTACTCTGGCCTCATAGCTACTGTCTTAACTCTTACTCTGGCCTAATGGTTAAGGTCTTGGACTCTTACTCTGGCCTCATAGCTACTGTCTTAACTCTTACTCTGGCCTCAAAGCTACTGTCTTAACTCCTACTCTGGCCTAATGGTTAAGGTCTTGGACTCTTACTCTGGCCTCATAGCTACTGTCTTAACTCTTACTCTGGCCTAATAGCTACTGTCTTAACTCTTACTCTGGCCTCATAGCTACTGTCTTAACTCTTACTCTGGCCTAATGGTTAAGGTCTTGGACTCTTACTCTGGCCTCATAGCTACTGTCTTAACTCTTACACTGGCCTAATAGCTACTGTCTTAACTCTTACTCTGGCCTCATAGCTACTGTCTTAACTCTTACACTGGCCTCATAGCTACTGTCTTAACTCTTACTCTGGCCTCATAGCTACTGTCTTAACTCTTACACTGGCCTAAAAGCTACTGTCTTAACTCTTACTCTGGAATAATGGTTAAGGTCTTGGACTCTTAATCTGGCCTCATAGCTACTGTCTTAACTCTTACTCTGGCCTCATAGCTACTGTCTTAACTCTTACTCTGGCCTCATAGCTACTGTCTTAACTCTTACTCTGGCTTCATAGCTACTGTCTTAACTCTTACTCTGGCCTAATGGTTAAGGTCTTGGACTCTTACTCTGGCCTCATAGCTACTGTCTTAACTCTTACTCTGGCCTCATAGCTACTGTCTTAACTCTTACTCTGGCCTAATGTTTAAGGTCTTGGACTCTTACTCTGGCCTCATAGCTACTGTCTTAACTCTTACTCTGGCCTCATAGCTACTGTCTTAACTCTTACTCTGGCCTCATAGCTACTGTCTTAGCTCTTACTCTGGCCTCATAGCTACTGTCTTAACTCTTACTCTGGCCTCTTAGCTACTGTCTTAACTCTTACTCTGGCCTCATAGCTACTGTCTTAACTCTTACTCTGGCCTCATAGCTACTGTCTTAACTCTTACTCTGGCCTAATGGTTAAGGTCTTGGACTCTTACTCTGGCCTCATAGCTACTGTCTTAACTCTTACTCTGGCCTAATAGCTACTGTCTTAACTCTTACCCTGGCCTCATAGCTACTGTCTTAACTCTTACTCTGGCCTAATGGTTAAGGTCTTGGACTCTTACTCTGGCCTCATAGCTACTGTCTTAACTCTTACTCTGGCCTAATAGCTACTGTCTTAACTCTTACACTGGCCTCATAGCTACTGTCTTAACTCTTACTCTGGCCTCATAGCTACTGTCTTATTTCTTACACTGGCCTAAAAGCTACTGTCTTAACTCTTACTCTGGAATAATGGTTAAGGTCTTGGACTCTTAATCTGGCCTCATAGCTACGGTCTTAACTCTTACTCTGGCCTCATAGCTACTGTCTTAACTCTTACTCTGGCCTCATAGCTACTGTCTTAACTCTTACTCTGGCCTAATGGTTAAGGTCTTGGACTCTTACTCTGGCCTCATAGCTACTGTCTTAACTCTTACTCTGGCCTCATAGCTACTGTCTTAACTCTTACTCTGGCCTAATAGCTACTGTCTTAACTCTTACTCTGGCCTAATAGCTACTGTCTTAACTCTTACTCTGGCCTAATGGTTAAGGTCCTAACTCATACTCTGGCCTAATAGCTACTGTCTTAACTCTTACTCTGGCCTAATGGTTAAGGTCTTGGACTCTTACTCTGGCCTCATAGCTACTGTCTTAACTCTTACTCTGGCCTCATAGTTACTGTCTTAACTCTTACTCTGGCCTCATAGCTACTGTCTTAACTCTTACTCTGGCCTCATAGCTACTGTCTTAACTCTTACTCTGGCCTAATGGTTAAGTTCTTGGACTCTTATTCTGGCCTCATAGCTAATGTCTTAACTCTTACTCTGGCCTCATAGCTACTGTCTTAACTCTTACTCTGGCCTCATTGCTACTGTCTTAACACTTACTCTGGCCTTATAGCTACTGTCTTAACTCTTACTCTGGCCTAATGGTTAAGGTCTTGGACTCTTACTCTGGCCTCATAGCTACTGTCTTAACTCTTACTCTGGCCTAATGGTTAAGGTCTTGGACTCTTACTCTGGCCTAATAGCTACTGTCTTAACTCTTACTCTGGCCTAATGGTTAAGGTTTGGACTGTTACTCTGGCCTCCTAGCTACTGTCTTAACTCTTACTCTGGCCTCATAGTTACTGTCTTAACTCTTACTCTGGCCTCATAGCTACTGTCTTAACTCTTACTCTGGCCTCATAGCTACTGTCTTAACTCTTACTCTGGCCTAATGGTTAAGGTCTTGGACTCTTACTCTGGCCTCATAGCTACTGTCTTAACTCTTACTCTGGCCTCATAGCTACTGTCTTAACTCTTACTCTGGCCTCATAGCTACTGTCTTAACTCTTACTCTGGCCTCATAGCTACTGTCTTAACTCTTACTCTGGCCTCAGAGCTACTGTCTTAACTCTTACTCTGGCCTAATGGTTAAGGTCTTGGACTCTTACTCTGGCCTAATAGCTACTGTCTTAACTCTTACTCTGGCCTCATAGCTACTGTCTTAACTCTTACTCTGGCATAATAGCTACTGTCTTAACTCTTACTTTGGCCTCATAGCTACTGTCTTAACTCTTACTCTGGCCTAATGGTTAAGGTCTTGGACTCTTACTCTGGCCTAATAGCTACTGTCTTAACTCTTACTCTGGCCTAATAGCTACTGTCTTAACTCTTACTCTGGCCTAATGGTTAAGGTCTTGGACTCTTACTCTGGCCTAATAGCTACTGTCTTAACTCTTACTCTGGCCTAATGGTTAAGGTTTGGACTGTTACTCTGGCCTCATAGCTACTGTCTTAACTCTTACTCTGGCCTCATAGTTACTGTCTTAACTCTTACTCTGGCCTCATAGCTAGTGTCTTAACTCTTACTCTGGCCTCATAGCTACTGTCTTAACTCTTACTCTGGCCTAATGGTTAAGGTCTTGGACTCTTACTCTGGCCTCATAGCTACTGTCTTAACTCTTACTCTGGCCTCATAGCTACTGTCTTAACTCTTACTCTGGCCTCATAGCTACTGTCTTAACTCTTACTCTGGCCTAATGGTTAAGGTCTTGGACTCTTACTCTGGCCTTATAGCTACTGTCTTAACTCTTATTCTGGCCTCATAGCTACTGTCTTAACTCTTACTCTGGCCTCAGAGCTACTGTCTTAACTCTTACTCTGGCCTAATGGTTAAGGTCTTGGACTCTTACTCTGGCCTAATAGCTACTGTCTTAACTCTTACTCTGGCCTCATAGCTACTGTCTTAACTCTTACTCTGGCCTAATGGTTAAGGTCTTGGACTCTTACTCTGGCCTAATAGCTACTGTCTTAACTCTTACTTTGGCCTCATAGCTACTGTCTTAACTCTTACTCTGGCCTAATGGTTAAGGTCTTGGACTCTTACTCTGGCCTAATAGCTACTGTCTTAACTCTTACTCTGGCCTAATAGCTACTGTCTTAACTCTTACTCTGGCCTCATAGCTACTGTCTTAACTCTTACTCTGGCCTCATAGCTACTGTCTTAACTCTTACTCTGGCCTAATGGTTAAGGTCTTGGACTCTTACTCTGGCCTCATAGCTACTGTCTTAACTCTTACTCTGGCCTCATAGTTACTGTCTTAACTCTTACTCTGGCCTCATAGCTACTGTCTTAACTCTTACTCTGGCCTCATAGCTACTGTCTTAACTCTTACTCTGGCCTAATGGTTAAGGTCTTGGACTCTTACTCTGGCCTCATAACTACTGTCTTAACTCTTACTCTGGCCTCATAGCTACTGTCTTAACTCTTACTCTGGCCTCATAGCTACTGTCTTAACTCTTACTCTGGCCTCATAGCTACTGTCTTAACTCTTACTCTGGCCTCATAGCTACTGTCTTAACTCTTACTCTGGCCTAATGGTTAAGGTCTTGGACTCTTACTCTGGCCTCATAGCTACTGTCTTAACTCTTACTCTGGCCTCATAGCTACTGTCTTAACTCTTACTCTGGCCTAATAGCTACTGTCTTAACTCTTACTTTGGCCTCATAGCTACTGTCTTAACTCTTACTCTGGCCTAATGGTTAAGGTCTTGGACTCTTACTCTGGCCTAATAGCTACTGTCTTAACTCTTACTCTGGCCTAATAGCTACTGTCTTAACTCTTACTCTGGCCTAATGGTTAAGGTCTTGGACTCTTACTCTGGCCTAATAGCTACTGTCTTAACTCTTACTCTGGCCTAATGGTTAAGGTTTGGACTGTTACTCTGGCCTCATAGCTACTGTCTTAACTCTTACTCTGGCCTCATAGTTACTGTCTTAACTCTTACTCTGGCCTCATAGCTACTGTCTTAACTCTTACTCTGGCCTCATAGCTACTGTCTTAACTCTTACTCTGGCCTAATGGTTAAGGTCTTGGACTCTTACTCTGGCCTCATAGCTACTGTCTTAACTCTTACTCTGGCCTCATAGCTACTGTCTTAACTCTTACTCTGGCCTCATAGCTACTGTCTTAACTCTTACTCTGGCCTAATGGTTAAGGTCTTGGACTCTTACTCTGGCCTTATAGCTACTGTCTTAACTCTTATTCTGGCCTCATAGCTACTGTCTTAACTCTTACTCTGGCCTCAGAGCTACTGTCTTAACTCTTACTCTGGCCTAATGGTTAAGGTCTTGGACTCTTACTCTGGCCTAATAGCTACTGTCTTAACTCTTACTCTGGCCTCATAGCTACTGTCTTAACTCTTACTCTGGCCTAATGGTTAAGGTCTTGGACTCTTACTCTGGCCTAATAGCTACTGTCTTAACTCTTACTTTGGCCTCATAGCTACTGTCTTAACTCTTACTCTGGCCTAATGGTTAAGGTCTTGGACTCTTACTCTGGCCTAATAGCTACTGTCTTAACTCTTACTCTGGCCTAATAGCTACTGTCTTAACTCTTACTCTGGCCTCATAGCTACTGTCTTAACTCTTACTCTGGCCTCATAGCTACTGTCTTAACTCTTACTCTGGCCTAATGGTTAAGGTCTTGGACTCTTACTCTGGCCTCATAGCTACTGTCTTAACTCTTACTCTGGCCTCATAGTTACTGTCTTAACTCTTACTCTGGCCTCATAGCTACTGTCTTAACTCTTACTCTGGCCTCATAGCTACTGTCTTAACTCTTACTCTGGCCTAATGGTTAAGGTCTTGGACTCTTACTCTGGCCTCATAACTACTGTCTTAACTCTTACTCTGGCCTCATAGCTACTGTCTTAACTCTTACTCTGGCCTCATAGCTACTGTCTTAACTCTTACTCTGGCCTCATAGCTACTGTCTTAACTCTTACTCTGGCCTCATAGCTACTGTCTTAACTCTTACTCTGGCCTAATGGTTAAGGTCTTGGACTCTTACTCTGGCCTCATAGCTACTGTCTTAACTCTTACTCTGGCCTCATAGCTACTGTCTTAACTCTTATTCTGGCCTCATAGCTATTGTCTTAACTCTTACTCTGGCCTCATAGCTACTGTCTTAACTCTTACTCTGGCCTCATAGCTACTGTCTTAACTCTTACTCTGGCCTCGGAGCTACTGTCTTAACTCTTACTCTGGCCTAATGGTTAAGGTCTTGGACTCTTACTCTGGCCTAATAGCTACTGTCTTACCTCCTACTCTGGCCTCATAGCTACTGTCTTAACTCTTACTCTGGCCTAATAGCTACTGTCTTAACTCTTACTTTGGCCTCATAGCTACTGTCTTAACTCTTACTCTGGCCTAATGTTTAAGGTCTTGGACTCTTACTCTGGCCTCATAGCTACTGTCTTAATTCTTAGTCTGGCCTCATAGCTACTGTCTTAACTCTTACTCTGGCCTAATGGTTAAAGTCTTGGACTCTTCTTCTGGCCTAATAGCTACTGTCTTAACTCTTACTCTGGCCTCATAGCTACTGTCTTAACTCTTACTCTGGCCTCATAGCTACTGTCTTAACTATTACTCTGGCCTAATGGTTAAGGTATTGGACTCTTACTCTGGCCTCATAGCTACTGTCTTAACTCTTACTCTGGCCTGATGGTTAAGGTCTTGGACTCTTACTCTGGCCTCATAGCTACTGTCTTAACTCTTACTCTTGCCTCATAGCTACTGTCTTAACTCTTACTCTGGCCTAATAGCTACTGTCTTAACTCTTACTCTGGCCTCATAGCTACTGTCTTAACTCTTACTCTGGCCTCATAGCTACTGTCCTAACTCTTAATATGGCCTAATGGTTAAGGTTTTGGACTCTTACTCTGGCCTCATAGCTACTGTCTTAACTCTTACTCTGGCCTAATAGCTACTGTCTTAACTCTTATTCTGGCCTCATAGCTACTGTCTTAACTCTTACTCTGGCCTCATAGCTACTGTCTTAACTCTTACTCTGGCCTCATATCTACTGTCTTAACTCTTACTCTGGCCTCAGAGCTACTGTCTTAACTCTTACTCTGGCCTAATGGTTAAGGTCTTGGACTCTTACTCTGGCCTAATAGCTACTGTCTTAACTCTTACTCTGGCCTCATAGCTACTGTCTTAACTCTTACTCTGGCCTAATAGCTACTGTCTTAACTCTTACTTTGGCCTCATAGCTACTGTCTTAACTCTTACTCTGGCCTAATGGTTAAGGTCTTGGACTCTTACTCTGGCCTAATAGCTACTGTCTTAACTCTTACTCTGGCCTAATAGCTACTGTCTTAACTCTTACTCTGGCCTCATAGCTACTGTCTTAACTCTTACTCTGGCCTAATGGTTAAGGTCTTGGACTCTTACTCTGGCCTCATAGCTACTGTCTTAACTCTTACTCTGGCATACTAGCTACTGTCTTAACTCTTACTCTGGCCTAATAGCTACTGTCTTAACTCTTACTCTGGCCTAATGGTTAAGGTCTTGGACTCTTACTCTGGCCTCATAGCTACTGTCTTAACTCTTACTCTGGCCTAATGGTTAAGGTCTTGGACTCTTACTCTGGCCTCATAGCTACTGTCTTAACTCTTACTCTGGCCTCATAGCTACTGTCTTAATCTTACTCTGGCCTCATAGCTACTGTCTTAACTCTTACTCTGGCCTAATGGTTAAGGTCTTGGACTCTTACTCTGGCCTTATAGCTGCTGTCTTAACTCTTACTCTGGCCTCATAGCTACTGACTTAACTCTTACTCTGGCCTCATAGCTACTATCTTAACTCTTACTCTGGCCTAATGGTTAAGGTCTTGGACTCTTACTCTGGCCTCATAGCTACTGTCTTAACTCTTACTCTGGCCTCATAGCTACTGTCTTAACTCTTACTCTGGCCTAATAGCTACTGCCTTAACTCTTACTCTGGCCTCATAGCTACTGTCTTAACTCTTACTCTGGCCTAATAGCTACTGTCTTAACTTTTACTCTGGCCTCATAGCTACTGTCTTAACTCTTACTCTGGCCGAATAGCGACTGTCTTAACTCTTACTCTGGCCTAATAGCTACTGTCTTAACTCTTACTCTGGCCTAATAGCTACTGTCTTAACTCTTACTCTGGCCTCGTAGCTACTGTCTTAACTCTTACTCTGGCCTAATGGTTAAGGTCTTGGACTCTTACTCTGGCCTAATAGCTACTGTCTTAACTCTTACTCTGGCCTAATGGTTAAGGTCTTAACTCTTACTCTGGCCTAATAGCTACTGTCTTAACTCTTACTCTGGCCTAATGGTTAAGGTCTTGGACTCTTACTATGGCCTCATAGCTACTGTCTTAACTCTTACTCTGGCCTCATAGCTACTGTCTTAACTCTTACTCTGACCTCATAGCTACTGTCTTAACTCTTACTCTGGCCTTATAGCTACTGTCTTAACTCTTACTCTGGCCTCATAGCTACTGTCTTAACTCTTACTCTGGCCTAATGGTTAGGTCTTGGACTCTTACTATGGCCTCATAGCTACTGTCTTAACTCTTACTCTGGCCTCATAGCTACTGTCTTAACTCTTACTCTGGCCTAATAGCTACTGTCTTAACTCTTACTCTGGCCTCATAGCTACTGTCTTAACTCCTACTTTGGCTTAATAGTTAAGGTCTTGGACTCTTACTCTGGCCTAATAGCTACTGTCTTAACTCTTACTCTGGCCTAATAGCTACTGTCTTAACTCTTACTCTGGCCTCAGAGCTACTGTCTTAACTCTTAGTCTGGCCTAATGGTTAAGGTCTTGGACTCTTACTCTGGCCTAATGGCTACTATCTTAACTCTTACTCTGGCCTCATAGCCACTGTCTTAACTCTTAATCTGGCCTAATGGTTAAGGTCTTGGACTCTTACTCTGGCCTCATAGCTACTGTCTTAACTCTTACTCTGGCCTCATAGCTACTGTCTTAACTCTTACTCTGGCCTCATATCTACTGTCTTAACTCTTACTCTGGCCTCATAGCTACTGTCTTAACTCTTACTCTGGCCTAATAGCTACTGTCTTAACTCTTACTCTGGCCTAATAGCTACTGTCTTAACTCTTACTCTGGCCTCATAGCTACTGTCTTAACTCTTACTCTGGCCTAATGGTTAAGGTCTTGAACTATTACTCTGGCCTCATATCTACTGTCTTAACTCTTACTCTGGCCTCATAGCTACTGTCTTAACTCTTACTCTGGCCTCATAGCTACTGTCTTCACTCTTAGTCTGGCATAATGGTTAAGGTCTTGGACTCTTACTCTGGCCTCATAGCTACTGTCTTAACTCTTACTCTGGCCTCATAACTACTGTCTTAACTCTTACTCTGGCCTCATAGCTACTGTCTTAACTCTTACTCTGGCCTAATAGCTACTGTCTTAACTCTTACACTGGCCTCAGAGCTACTGTCTTAACTCTTAGTCTGGCCTAATGGTTAAGGTCTTGGACTCTTACTCTGGCCTAATAGCTACTGTATTAACTCGTACTCTGGCCTCATAGCCACTGTCTTAACTCTTACTCTGGCCTAATGGTTAAGGTCTTGGACTCTTACTCTGGCCTCATATATACTGTCTTAACTCTTACTCTGGCCTCATAGCTACTGTCTTAACTCTTACTCTGGCCTCATAGCTACTGTCTTAACTCTTACTCTGGCATAATGGTTAAGGTCTTGGACTCTTACTCTGGCCTCATAGCTACTGTCTTAACTCTTACTCTGGCCTCATAACTACTGTTTTAACTCTTACTCTGGCCTCATAGCTACTGTCTTAACTCTCACTCTGGCCTAATAGCTACTGTCTTAACTCTTACACTGGCCTCATAGCTACTGTCTTAACTCTTACTCTGGCCTCATAGCTACTGTCTTAACTCTTACTCTGGCCTAATGGTTAAGGTCTTGGACTCTTACTCTGGTCTCATAGCTACTGTCTTAACTCTTACTCTGGCCTCATAGCTACTGTCTTAACTCTTACTCTGGCCTAATAGCTACTGTCTTAACTATTACACTGGCCTAATAGCTAATATCTTAACTCTTACTCTGGCCTCATAGCTACTGTCTTAACTCTTACTCTGGCCTCATAGCAACTGTCTTAACTCTTACTCTGGCCTAATGGTTAAGGTCTTGGACTCTTACTCTGGCCTCATCGCTACTGTCTTAACTCTTACTCTGGCCTCATAGCTACTGTCTTAACTCTTACTCTGGCCTCATAGCTACTGTCTTAACTCTTACTCTGGCCTAATAGCTACTGTCTTAACTCTTACTCTGGCCTCATAGCTACTGTCTTAACTCTTACTCTGGCTTTATAGCTACTGTCTTAACTCTTACTCTGGCCTAATGGTTAAGGTCTTGGACTCTTACTCTGGCCTCATAGCTACTGTCTTAACTCTTACTCTGGCCTCATTGCTACTGTCTTAACTCCTACTCTGGCCTAATGGTTAAGGTCTTAGACTCTTACACTGGCCTAATAGCTACTGTCTTAACTCTTACTCTGGCCTCATAGCTACTGTCTTAACTCTTACTCTGGCCTCATAACTACTGTCTTAACTCTTACTCTGGCCTAATGGTTAAGGTCTTGGACTCTTACTCTGGCCTCATAGCTACTGTCTTAACTCTTAATCTGGCCTAATAACTACTGTCTTAACTCTTACTCTGGCCTCATAGCTACTGTCTTAACTCTTACTCTGGCCTCATAGCTACTGTCTTAACTCTTACTCTGGCCTAATGGTTAAGGTCTTGGACTCTTACTCTGGCCTCATAGCTACTGTCTTAACTCTTACTCTGGCATACTAGCTACTGTCTTAACTCTTACTCTGGCCTAATAGCTACTGTCTTAACTCTTACTCTGGCCTAATGGTTAAGGTCTTGGACTCTTACTCTGGCCTCATAGCTACTGTCTTAACTCTTACTCTGGCCTCATAGCTACTGTCTTAACTCTTACTCTGGCCTCATAGCTACTGTCTTAACTCTTACTCTGGCCTAATGGTTAAGGTCTTGGACTCTTACTCTGGCCTCATAGCTGCTGTCTTAACTCTTACTCTGGCCTCATAGCTACTGACTTAACTCTTACTCTGGCCTCATAGCTACTATCGTAACTCTTACTCTGGCCTAATGGTTAAGGTCTTGGACTCTTACTCTGGCCTCATAGCTACTGTCTTAACTCTTACTCTGGCCTAATAGCTACTGTCTTAACTCTTACTCTGGCCTCATAGCTACTGTCTTAACTCTTACTCTGGCCTCATAGCTACTGTCTTAACACTTACTCTGGCCTCATAGCTACTGTCTTAACTCTTACTCTGGCCTAATGAGTAAGGTCTTGGACTCTTACTCTGGCATCATAGCTACTGTCTTAACTCTTACTCTGGCCTCATAGCTACTGTCTTAACTCTTACTCTGGCCGAATAGCGACTGTCTTAACTCTTACTCTGGCCTAATAGCTACTGTCTTAACTCTTACTCTGGCCTAATAGCTACTGTCTTAACTCTTACTCTGGCCTCGTAGCTACTGTCTTAACTCTTACTCTGGCCTAATGGTTAAGGTCTTGGACTCTTACTCTGGCCTAATAGCTACTGTCTTAACTCTTACTCTGGCCTAATGGTTAAGGTCTTAACTCTTACTCTGGCCTAATAGCTACTGTCTTAACTCTTACTCTGGCCTAATGGTTAAGGTCTTGGACTCTTACTATGGCCTCATAGCTACTGTCTTAACTCTTACTCTGGCCTCATAGCTACTGTCTTAACTCTTACTCTGACCTCATATCTACTGTCTTAACTCTTACTCTGGCCTTATAGCTACTGTCTTAACTCTTACTCTGGTCTCATAGCTACTGTCTTAACTCTTACTCTGGCCTCATAGCTACTGTCTTAACTCTTACTCTGGCCTAATAGCTACTGTCTTAACTATTACACTGGCCTAATAGCTAATATCTTAACTCTTACTCTGGCCTCATAGCTACTGTCTTAACTCTTACTCTGGCCTCATAGCTACTGTCTTAACTCTTACTCTGGCCTAATGGTTAAGGTCTTGGACTCTTACTCTGGCCTCATAGCTACTGTCTTAACTCTTACTCTGGCATACTAGCTACTGTCTTAACTCTTACTCTGGCCTAATAGCTACTGTCTTAACTCTTACTCTGGCCTAATGGTTAAGGTCTTGGACTCTTACTCTGGCCTCATAGCTACTGTCTTAACTCTTACTCTGGCCTCATAGCTACTGTCTTAACTCTTACTCTGGCCTCATAGCTACTGTCTTAACTCTTACTCTGGCCTAATGGTTAAGGTCTTGGACTCTTACTCTGGCCTCATAGCTGCTGTCTTAACTCTTACTCTGGCCTCATAGCTACTGACTTAACTCTTACTCTGGCCTCATAGCTACTATCGTAACTCTTACTCTGGCCTAATGGTTAAGGTCTTGGACTCTTACTCTGGCCTCATAGCTACTGTCTTAACTCTTACTCTGGCCTAATAGCTACTGTCTTAACTCTTACTCTGGCCTCATAGCTACTGTCTTAACTCTTACTCTGGCCTCATAGCTACTGTCTTAACACTTACTCTGGCCTCATAGCTACTGTCTTAACTCTTACTCTGGCCTAATGAGTAAGGTCTTGGACTCTTACTCTGGCATCATAGCTACTGTCTTAACTCTTACTCTGGCCTCATAGCTACTGTCTTAACTCTTACTCTGGCCGAATAGCGACTGTCTTAACTCTTACTCTGGCCTAATAGCTACTGTCTTAACTCTTACTCTGGCCTAATAGCTACTGTCTTAACTCTTACTCTGGCCTCGTAGCTACTGTCTTAACTCTTACTCTGGCCTAATGGTTAAGGTCTTGGACTCTTACTCTGGCCTAATAGCTACTGTCTTAACTCTTACTCTGGCCTAATGGTTAAGGTCTTAACTCTTACTCTGGCCTAATAGCTACTGTCTTAACTCTTACTCTGGCCTAATGGTTAAGGTCTTGGACTCTTACTATGGCCTCATAGCTACTGTCTTAACTCTTACTCTGGCCTCATAGCTACTGTCTTAACTCTTACTCTGACCTCATATCTACTGTCTTAACTCTTACTCTGGCCTTATAGCTACTGTCTTAACTCTTACTCTGGTCTCATAGCTACTGTCTTAACTCTTACTCTGGCCTCATAGCTACTGTCTTAACTCTTACTCTGGCCTAATAGCTACTGTCTTAACTATTACACTGGCCTAATAGCTAATATCTTAACTCTTACTCTGGCCTCATAGCTACTGTCTTAACTCTTACTCTGGCCTCATAGCTACTGTCTTAACTCTTACTCTGGCCTCATAGCAACTGTCTTAACTCTTACTCTGGCCTAATGGTTAAGGTCTTGGACTCTTACTCTGGCCTCATCGCTACTGTCTTAACTCTTACTCTGGCCTCATAGCTACTGTCTTAACTCTTACTCTGGCCTCATAGCTACTGTCTTAACTCTTACTCTGGCCTAATAGCTACTGTCTTAACTCTTACTCTGGCCTCATAGCTACTGTCTTAACTCTTACTCTGGCTTTATAGCTACTGTCTTAACTCTTACTCTGGCCTAATGGTTAAGGTCTTGGACTCTTACTCTGGCCTCATAGCTACTGTCTTAACTCTTACTCTGGCCTCATTGCTACTGTCTTAACTCCTACTCTGGCCTAATGGTTAAGGTCTTAGACTCTTACACTGGCCTAATAGCTACTGTCTTAACTCTTACTCTGGCCTCATAGCTACTGTCTTAACTCTTACTCTGGCCTCATAACTACTGTCTTAACTCTTACTCTGGCCTAATGGTTAAGGTCTTGGACTCTTACTCTGGCCTCATAGCTACTGTCTTAACTCTTAATCTGGCCTAATAACTACTGTCTTAACTCTTACTCTGGCCTCATAGCTACTGTCTTAACTCTTACTCTGGCCTCATAGCTACTGTCTTAACTCTTACTCTGGCCTAATGGTTAAGGTCTTGGACTCTTACTCTGGCCTCATAGCTACTGTCTTAACTCTTACTCTGGCATACTAGCTACTGTCTTAACTCTTACTCTGGCCTAATAGCTACTGTCTTAACTCTTACTCTGGCCTAATGGTTAAGGTCTTGGACTCTTACTCTGGCCTCATAGCTACTGTCTTAACTCTTACTCTGGCCTCATAGCTACTGTCTTAACTCTTACTCTGGCCTCATAGCTACTGTCTTAACTCTTACTCTGGCCTAATGGTTAAGGTCTTGGACTCTTACTCTGGCCTCATAGCTGCTGTCTTAACTCTTACTCTGGCCTCATAGCTACTGACTTAACTCTTACTCTGGCCTCATAGCTACTATCGTAACTCTTACTCTGGCCTAATGGTTAAGGTCTTGGACTCTTACTCTGGCCTCATAGCTACTGTCTTAACTCTTACTCTGGCCTAATAGCTACTGTCTTAACTCTTACTCTGGCCTCATAGCTACTGTCTTAACTCTTACTCTGGCCTCATAGCTACTGTCTTAACACTTACTCTGGCCTCATAGCTACTGTCTTAACTCTTACTCTGGCCTAATGAGTAAGGTCTTGGACTCTTACTCTGGCATCATAGCTACTGTCTTAACTCTTACTCTGGCCTCATAGCTACTGTCTTAACTCTTACTCTGGCCGAATAGCGACTGTCTTAACTCTTACTCTGGCCTAATAGCTACTGTCTTAACTCTTACTCTGGCCTAATAGCTACTGTCTTAACTCTTACTCTGGCCTCGTAGCTACTGTCTTAACTCTTACTCTGGCCTAATGGTTAAGGTCTTGGACTCTTACTCTGGCCTAATAGCTACTGTCTTAACTCTTACTCTGGCCTAATGGTTAAGGTCTTAACTCTTACTCTGGCCTAATAGCTACTGTCTTAACTCTTACTCTGGCCTAATGGTTAAGGTCTTGGACTCTTACTATGGCCTCATAGCTACTGTCTTAACTCTTACTCTGGCCTCATAGCTACTGTCTTAACTCTTACTCTGACCTCATATCTACTGTCTTAACTCTTACTCTGGCCTTATAGCTACTGTCTTAACTCTTACTCTGGCCTCATAGCTACTGTCTTAACTCTTACTCTGGCCTAATGGTTAAGGTCTTGGACTCTTACTCTGGCCTCATAGCTACTGTCTTAACTCTTACTCTGGCCTCATAGCTTCTGTCTTAACTCTTACTCTGGCCTCATAGCTACTGTCTTAACTCTTACTCTGGCCTAATGGTTAAGGTCTTGGACTCTTACTCTGGCCTCATAGCTGCTGTCTTAACTCTTACTCTGGCCTCATAGCTACTGACTTAACTCTTACTCTGGCCTCATAGCTACTATCTTAACTCTTACTCTGGCCTAATGGTTAAGGTCTTGGACTCTTACTCTGGCCTCATAGCTACTGTCTTAACTCTTACTCTGGCCTAATAGCTACTGTCTTAACTCTTACTCTGGCCTCATAGCTACTGTCTTAACTCTTACTCTGGCCTCATAGCTACTGTCTTAACACTTACTCTGGCCTCATAGCTACTGTCTTAACTCTTACTCTGGCCTAATGAGTAAGGTCTTGGACTCTTACTCTGGCATCATAGCTACTGTCTTAACTCTTACTCTGGCCTCATAGCTACTGTCTTAACTCTTACTCTGGCCAAATAGCGCTGTCTTAACTCTAACTCTGGCCTAATAGCTACTGTCTTAACTCTTACTCTGGCCTAATAGCTACTGTCTTAACTCTTACTCTGGCCTCGTAGCTACTGTATTAACTCTTACTCTGGCCTAATGGTTAAGGTCTTGGACTCTTACTCTGGCCTAATAGCTACTGTCTTAACTCTTACTCTGGCCTAATGGTTAAGGTCTTAACTCTTACTCTGGCCTAATAGCTACTGTCTTAACTCTTACTCCGGCCTAATGGTTAAGGTCTTGGACTCTTACTATGGCCTCATAGCTACTGTCTTAACTCTTACTCTGGCCTCATAGCTACTGTCTTAACTCTTACTCTGACCTCATATCTACTGTCTTAACTCTTACTCTGGCCTTATAGCTACTGTCTTAACTCTTACTCTGGCCTCATAGCTACTGTCTTAACTCTTACTCTGGCCTAATGGTTAAGGTCTTGGACTCTTACTCTGGCCTCATAGCTACTGTCTTAACTCTTACTCTGGCCTAATAGCTACTGTCTTAACTCTTACTCTGGCCTCATAGCTACTGTCTTAAATCCTACTCTGGCCTAATAGTTAAGGTCTTGGACTCTTACTCTGGCCTAATAGCTACTGTCTTAACTCTTACTCTGGCCTAATAGCTACTGTCTTAACTCTTACTCTGGCCTCATAGCTACTGTCTTAACTCTTACTCTGGCCTAATGGTTAAGGTCTTGAACTATTACTCTGGCCTCATATCTACTGTCTTAACTCTTACTCTGGCCTCATAGCTACTGTCTTAACTCTTACTCTGGCCTCATAACTACTGTCTTCACTCTTACTCTGGCATAATGGTTAAGGTCTTGGACTCTTACTCTGGCCTCATAGCTGCTGTCTTAACTCTTACTCTGGCCTCATAGCTACTGACTTAACTCTTACTCTGGCCTCATAGCTACTATCGTAACTCTTACTCTGGCCTAATGGTTAAGGTCTTGGACTCTTACTCTGGCCTCATAGCTACTGTCTTAACACTTACTCTGGCCTCATAGCTACTGTCTTAACTCTTACTCTGGCCTAATGAGTAAGGTCTTGGACTCTTACTCTGGCATCATAGCTACTGTCTTAACTCTTACTCTGGCCTCATAGCTACTGTCTTAACTCTTACTCTGGCCGAATAGCGACTGTCTTAACTCTTACTCTGGCCTAATAGCTACTGTCTTAACTCTTACTCTGGCCTAATAGCTACTGTCTTAACTCTTACTCTGGCCTCGTAGCTACTGTCTTAACTCTTACTCTGGCCTAATGGTTAAGGTCTTGGACTCTTACTCTGGCCTAATAGCTACTGTCTTAACTCTTACTCTGGCCTAATGGTTAAGGTCTTAACTCTTACTCTGGCCTAATAGCTACTGTCTTAACTCTTACTCTGGCCTAATGGTTAAGGTCTTGGACTCTTACTATGGCCTCATAGCTACTGTCTTAACTCTTACTCTGGCCTCATAGCTACTGTCTTAACTCTTACTCTGACCTCATATCTACTGTCTTAACTCTTACTCTGGCCTTATAGCTACTGTCTTAACTCTTACTCTGGCCTCATAGCTACTGTCTTAACTCTTACTCTGGCCTAATGGTTAAGGTCTTGGACTCTTACTCTGGCCTCATAGCTACTGTCTTAACTCTTACTCTGGCCTCATAGCTACTGTCTTAACTCTTACTCTGGCCTCATAGCTACTGTCTTAACTCTTACTCTGGCCTAATGGTTAAGGTCTTGGACTCTTACTCTGGCCTCATAGCTACTGTCTTAACTCTTACTCTGGCTTAATAGCTACTGTCTTAACTCTTACTCTGGCCTCATAGCTACTGTCTTAACTCTTACTCTGGCCTCATAGCTACTGTCTTAACACTTACTCTGGCCTCATAGCTACTGTCTTAACTCTTACTCTGGCCTAATGAGTAAGGTCTTGGACTCTTACTCTGGCATCATAGCTACTGTCTTAACTCTTACTCTGGCCTCATAGCTACTGTCTTAACTCTTACTCTGGCTGAATAGCGACTGTCTTAACTCTAACTCTGGCCTAATAGCTACTGTCTTAACTCTTACTCTGGCCTAATAGCTACTGTCTTAACTCTTACTCTGGCCTCGTAGCTACTGTCTTAACTCTTACTCTGGCCTAATGGTTAAGGTCTTGGACTCTTACTCTGGCCTAATAGCTACTGTCTTAACTCTTACTCTGGCCTAATGGTTAAGGTCTTAACTCTTACTCTGGCCTAATAGCTACTGTCTTAACTCTTACTCTGGCCTAATGGTTAAGGTCTTGGACTCTTACTATGGCCTCATAGCTACTGTCTTAACTCTTACTCTGGCCTCATAGCTACTGTCTTAACTCTTACTCTGACCTCATATCTACTGTCTTAACTCTTACTCTGGCCTTATAGCTACTGTCTTAACTCTTACTCTGGCCTCATAGCTACTGTCTTAACTCTTACTCTGGCCTAATGGTTAAGGTCTTGGACTCTTACTCTGGCCTCATAGCTACTGTCTTAACTCTTACTCTGGCCTCATAGCTACTGTCTTAACTCTTACTCTGGCCTAATAGCTACTGTCTTAACTCTTACTCTGGCCTCATAGCTACTGTCTTAACTCCTACTCTGGCCTAATAGTTAAGGTCTTGGACTCTTACTCTGGCCTAATAGCTACTGTCTTAACTCTTACTCTGGCCTAATAGCTACTGTCTTAACTCTTACTCTGGCCTCATAGCTACTGTCTTAACTCTTACTCTGGCCTAATGGTTAAGGTCTTGAACTATTACTCTGGCCTCATATCTACTGTCTTAACTCTTACTCTGGCCTCATAGCTACTGTCTTAACTCTTACTCTGGCCTCATAACTACTGTCTTCACTCTTACTCTGGCATAATGGTTAAGGTCTTGGACTCTTACTCTGGCCTCATAGCTACTGTCTTAACTCTTACTCTGGCCTCATAACTACTGTCTTAACTCTTACTCTGGCCTCATAGCTACTGTCTTAACTCTTACTCTGGCCTAATAGCTACTGTCTTAACTCTTACACTGGCCTCAGAGCTACTGTCTTAACTCTTAGTCTGGCCTAATGGTTAAGGTCTTGGACTCTTACTCTGGCCTAATAGCTACTGTATTAACTCGTACTCTGGCCTCATAGCCACTGTCTTAACTCTTACTCTGGCCTAATGGTTAAGGTCTTGGACTCTTACTCTGGCCTCATATATACTGTCTTAACTCTTACTCTGGCCTCATAGCTACTGTCTTAACTCTTACTCTGGCCTCATAGCTACTGTCTTAACTCTTACTCTGGCATAATGGTTAAGGTCTTGGACTCTTACTCTGGCCTCATAGCTACTGTCTTAACTCTTACTCTGGCATACTAGCTACTGTCTTAACTCTTACTCTGGCCTAATAGCTACTGTCTTAACTCTTACTCTGGCCTAATGGTTAAGGTCTTGGACTCTTACTCTGGCCTCATAGCTACTGTCTTAACTCTTACTCTGGCCTCATAGCTACTGTCTTAACTCTTACTCTGGCCTCATAGCTACTGTCTTAACTCTTACTCTGGCCTAATGGTTAAGGTCTTGGACTCTTACTCTGGCCTCATAGCTGCTGTCTTAACTCTTACTCTGGCCTCATAGCTACTGACTTAACTCTTACTCTGGCCTCATAGCTACTATCGTAACTCTTACTCTGGCCTAATGGTTAAGGTCTTGGACTCTTACTCTGGCCTCATAGCTACTGTCTTAACTCTTACTCTGGCCTAATAGCTACTGTCTTAACTCTTACTCTGGCCTCATAGCTACTGTCTTAACTCTTACTCTGGCCTCATAGATACTGTCTTAACACTTACTCTGGCCTCATAGCTACTGTCTTAACTCTTACTCTGGCCTAATGAGTAAGGTCTTGGACTCTTACTCTGGCATCATAGCTACTGTCTTAACTCTTACTCTGGCCTCATAGCTAATGTCTTAACTCTTACTCTGGCCGAATTGCGACTGTCTTAACTCTTACTCTGGCCTAATAGCTACTGTCTTAACTCTTACTCTGGCCTAATAGCTACTGTCTTAACTCTTACTCTGGCCTCGTAGCTACTGTCTTAACTCTTACTCTGGCCTAATGAGTAAGGTCTTGGACTCTTACTCTGGCATCATAGCTACTGTCTTAACTCTTACTCTGGCCTCATAGCTACTGTCTTAACTCTTACTCTGGCCGAATAGCGACTGTCTTAACTCTTACTCTGGCCTAATAGCTACTGTCTTAACTCTTACTCTGGCCTAATAGCTACTGTCTTAACTCCTACTCTGGCCTCGTAGCTACTGTCTTAACTCTTACTCTGGCCTAATGGTTAAGGTCTTGGACTCTTACTCTGGCCTAATAGCTACTGTCTTAACTCTTACTCTGGCCTAATGGTTAAGGTCTTAACTCTTACTCTGGCCTAATAGCTACTGTCTTAACTCTTACTCTGGCCTAATGGTTAAGGTCTTGGACTCTTACTATGGCCTCATAGCTACTGTCTTAACTCTTACTCTGGCCTCATAGCTACTGTCTTAACTCTTACTCTGACCTCATATCTACTGTCTTAACTCTTACTCTGGCCTTATAGCTACTGTCTTAACTCTTACTCTGGTCTCATAGCTACTGTCTTAACTCTTACTCTGGCCTCATAGCTACTGTCTTAACTCTTACTCTGGCCTAATAGCTACTGTCTTAACTATTACACTGGCCTAATAGCTAATATCTTAACTCTTACTCTGGCCTCATAGCTACTGTCTTAACTCTTACTCTGGCCTCATAGCTACTGTCTTAACTCTTACTCTGGCCTCATAGCAACTGTCTTAACTCTTACTCTGGCCTAATGGTTAAGGTCTTGGACTCTTACTCTGGCCTCATCGCTACTGTCTTAACTCTTACTCTGGCCTCATAGCTACTGTCTTAACTCTTACTCTGGCCTCATAGCTACTGTCTTAACTCTTACTCTGGCCTAATAGCTACTGTCTTAACTCTTACTCTGGCCTCATAGCTACTGTCTTAACTCTTACTCTGGCTTTATAGCTACTGTCTTAACTCTTACTCTGGCCTAATGGTTAAGGTCTTGGACTCTTACTCTGGCCTCATAGCTACTGTCTTAACTCTTACTCTGGCCTCATTGCTACTGTCTTAACTCCTACTCTGGCCTAATGGTTAAGGTCTTAGACTCTTACACTGGCCTAATAGCTACTGTCTTAACTCTTACTCTGGCCTCATAGCTACTGTCTTAACTCTTACTCTGGCCTCATAACTACTGTCTTAACTCTTACTCTGGCCTAATGGTTAAGGTCTTGGACTCTTACTCTGGCCTCATAGCTACTGTCTTAACTCTTAATCTGGCCTAATAACTACTGTCTTAACTCTTACTCTGGCCTCATAGCTACTGTCTTAACTCTTACTCTGGCCTCATAGCTACTGTCTTAACTCTTACTCTGGCCTAATGGTTAAGGTCTTGGACTCTTACTCTGGCCTCATAGCTACTGTCTTAACTCTTACTCTGGCATACTAGCTACTGTCTTAACTCTTACTCTGGCCTAATAGCTACTGTCTTAACTCTTACTCTGGCCTAATGGTTAAGGTCTTGGACTCTTACTCTGGCCTCATAGCTACTGTCTTAACTCTTACTCTGGCCTCATAGCTACTGTCTTAACTCTTACTCTGGCCTCATAGCTACTGTCTTAACTCTTACTCTGGCCTAATGGTTAAGGTCTTGGACTCTTACTCTGGCCTCATAGCTGCTGTCTTAACTCTTACTCTGGCCTCATAGCTACTGACTTAACTCTTACTCTGGCCTCATAGCTACTATCGTAACTCTTACTCTGGCCTAATGGTTAAGGTCTTGGACTCTTACTCTGGCCTCATAGCTACTGTCTTAACTCTTACTCTGGCCTAATAGCTACTGTCTTAACTCTTACTCTGGCCTCATAGCTACTGTCTTAACTCTTACTCTGGCCTCATAGCTACTGTCTTAACACTTACTCTGGCCTCATAGCTACTGTCTTAACTCTTACTCTGGCCTAATGAGTAAGGTCTTGGACTCTTACTCTGGCATCATAGCTACTGTCTTAACTCTTACTCTGGCCTCATAGCTACTGTCTTAACTCTTACTCTGGCCGAATAGCGACTGTCTTAACTCTTACTCTGGCCTAATAGCTACTGTCTTAACTCTTACTCTGGCCTAATAGCTACTGTCTTAACTCTTACTCTGGCCTCGTAGCTACTGTCTTAACTCTTACTCTGGCCTAATGGTTAAGGTCTTGGACTCTTACTCTGGCCTAATAGCTACTGTCTTAACTCTTACTCTGGCCTAATGGTTAAGGTCTTAACTCTTACTCTGGCCTAATAGCTACTGTCTTAACTCTTACTCTGGCCTAATGGTTAAGGTCTTGGACTCTTACTATGGCCTCATAGCTACTGTCTTAACTCTTACTCTGGCCTCATAGCTACTGTCTTAACTCTTACTCTGACCTCATATCTACTGTCTTAACTCTTACTCTGGCCTTATAGCTACTGTCTTAACTCTTACTCTGGCCTCATAGCTACTGTCTTAACTCTTACTCTGGCCTAATGGTTAAGGTCTTGGACTCTTACTCTGGCCTCATAGCTACTGTCTTAACTCTTACTCTGGCCTCATAGCTTCTGTCTTAACTCTTACTCTGGCCTCATAGCTACTGTCTTAACTCTTACTCTGGCCTAATGGTTAAGGTCTTGGACTCTTACTCTGGCCTCATAGCTGCTGTCTTAACTCTTACTCTGGCCTCATAGCTACTGACTTAACTCTTACTCTGGCCTCATAGCTACTATCTTAACTCTTACTCTGGCCTAATGGTTAAGGTCTTGGACTCTTACTCTGGCCTCATAGCTACTGTCTTAACTCTTACTCTGGCCTAATAGCTACTGTCTTAACTCTTACTCTGGCCTCATAGCTACTGTCTTAACTCTTACTCTGGCCTCATAGCTACTGTCTTAACACTTACTCTGGCCTCATAGCTACTGTCTTAACTCTTACTCTGGCCTAATGAGTAAGGTCTTGGACTCTTACTCTGGCATCATAGCTACTGTCTTAACTCTTACTCTGGCCTCATAGCTACTGTCTTAACTCTTACTCTGGCCGAATAGCGACTGTCTTAACTCTAACTCTGGCCTAATAGCTACTGTCTTAACTCTTACTCTGGCCTAATAGCTACTGTCTTAACTCTTACTCTGGCCTCGTAGCTACTGTATTAACTCTTACTCTGGCCTAATGGTTAAGGTCTTGGACTCTTACTCTGGCCTAATAGCTACTGTCTTAACTCTTACTCTGGCCTAATGGTTAAGGTCTTAACTCTTACTCTGGCCTAATAGCTACTGTCTTAACTCTTACTCCGGCCTAATGGTTAAGGTCTTGGACTCTTACTATGGCCTCATAGCTACTGTCTTAACTCTTACTCTGGCCTCATAGCTACTGTCTTAACTCTTACTCTGACCTCATATCTACTGTCTTAACTCTTACTCTGGCCTTATAGCTACTGTCTTAACTCTTACTCTGGCCTCATAGCTACTGTCTTAACTCTTACTCTGGCCTAATGGTTAAGGTCTTGGACTCTTACTCTGGCCTCATAGCTACTGTCTTAACTCTTACTCTGGCCTCATAGCTACTGTCTTAACTCTTACTCTGGCCTAATAGCTACTGTCTTAACTCTTACTCTGGCCTCATAGCTACTGTCTTAAATCCTACTCTTGCCTAATAGTTAAGGTCTTGGACTCTTACTCTGGCCTAATAGCTACTGTCTTAACTCTTACTCTGGCCTAATAGCTACTGTCTTAACTCTTACTCTGGCCTCATAGCTACTGTCTTAACTCTTACTCTGGCCTAATGGTTAAGGTCTTGAACTATTACTCTGGCCTCATATCTACTGTCTTAACTCTTACTCTGGCCTCATAGCTACTGTCTTAACTCTTACTCTGGCCTCATAACTACTGTCTTCACTCTTACTCTGGCATAATGGTTAAGGTCTTGGACTCTTACTCTGGCCTCATAGCTGCTGTCTTAACTCTTACTCTGGCCTCATAGCTACTGACTTAACTCTTACTCTGGCCTCATAGCTACTATCGTAACTCTTACTCTGGCCTAATGGTTAAGGTCTTGGACTCTTACTCTGGCCTCATAGCTACTGTCTTAACACTTACTCTGGCCTCATAGCTACTGTCTTAACTCTTACTCTGGCCTAATGAGTAAGGTCTTGGACTCTTACTCTGGCATCATAGCTACTGTCTTAACTCTTACTCTGGCCTCATAGCTACTGTCTTAACTCTTACTCTGGCCGAATAGCGACTGTCTTAACTCTTACTCTGGCCTAATAGCTACTGTCTTAACTCTTACTCTGGCCTAATAGCTACTGTCTTAACTCTTACTCTGGCCTCGTAGCTACTGTCTTAACTCTTACTCTGGCCTAATGGTTAAGGTCTTGGACTCTTACTCTGGCCTAATAGCTACTGTCTTAACTCTTACTCTGGCCTAATGGTTAAGGTCTTAACTCTTACTCTGGCCTAATAGCTACTGTCTTAACTCTTACTCTGGCCTAATGGTTAAGGTCTTGGACTCTTACTATGGCCTCATAGCTACTGTCTTAACTCTTACTCTGGCCTCATAGCTACTGTCTTAACTCTTACTCTGACCTCATATCTACTGTCTTAACTCTTACTCTGGCCTTATAGCTACTGTCTTAACTCTTACTCTGGCCTCATAGCTACTGTCTTAACTCTTACTCTGGCCTAATGGTTAAGGTCTTGGACTCTTACTCTGGCCTCATAGCTACTGTCTTAACTCTTACTCTGGCCTCATAGCTACTGTCTTAACTCTTACTCTGGCCTCATAGCTACTGTCTTAACTCTTACTCTGGCCTAATGGTTAAGGTCTTGGACTCTTACTCTGGCCTCATAGCTACTGTCTTAACTCTTACTCTGGCTTAATAGCTACTGTCTTAACTCTTACTCTGGCCTCATAGCTACTGTCTTAACTCTTACTCTGGCCTCATAGCTACTGTCTTAACACTTACTCTGGCCTCATAGCTACTGTCTTAACTCTTACTCTGGCCTAATGAGTAAGGTCTTGGACTCTTACTCTGGCATCATAGCTACTGTCTTAACTCTTACTCTGGCCTCATAGCTACTGTCTTAACTCTTACTCTGGCCGAATAGCGACTGTCTTAACTCTAACTCTGGCCTAATAGCTACTGTCTTAACTCTTACTCTGGCCTAATAGCTACTGTCTTAACTCTTACTCTGGCCTCGTAGCTACTGTCTTAACTCTTACTCTGGCCTAATGGTTAAGGTCTTGGACTCTTACTCTGGCCTAATAGCTACTGTCTTAACTCTTACTCTGGCCTAATGGTTAAGGTCTTAACTCTTACTCTGGCCTAATAGCTACTGTCTTAACTCTTACTCTGGCCTAATGGTTAAGGTCTTGGACTCTTACTATGGCCTCATAGCTACTGTCTTAACTCTTACTCTGGCCTCATAGCTACTGTCTTAACTCTTACTCTGACCTCATATCTACTGTCTTAACTCTTACTCTGGCCTTATAGCTACTGTCTTAACTCTTACTCTGGCCTCATAGCTACTGTCTTAACTCTTACTCTGGCCTAATGGTTAAGGTCTTGGACTCTTACTCTGGCCTCATAGCTACTGTCTTAACTCTTACTCTGGCCTCATAGCTACTGTCTTAACTCTTACTCTGGCCTAATAGCTACTGTCTTAACTCTTACTCTGGCCTCATAGCTACTGTCTTAACTCCTACTCTGGCCTAATAGTTAAGGTCTTGGACTCTTACTCTGGCCTAATAGCTACTGTCTTAACTCTTACTCTGGCCTAATAGCTACTGTCTTAACTCTTACTCTGGCCTCATAGCTACTGTCTTAACTCTTACTCTGGCCTAATGGTTAAGGTCTTGAACTATTACTCTGGCCTCATATCTACTGTCTTAACTCTTACTCTGGCCTCATAGCTACTGTCTTAACTCTTACTCTGGCCTCATAACTACTGTCTTCACTCTTACTCTGGCATAATGGTTAAGGTCTTGGACTCTTACTCTGGCCTCATAGCTACTGTCTTAACTCTTACTCTGGCCTCATAACTACTGTCTTAACTCTTACTCTGGCCTCATAGCTACTGTCTTAACTCTTACTCTGGCCTAATAGCTACTGTCTTAACTCTTACACTGGCCTCAGAGCTACTGTCTTAACTCTTAGTCTGGCCTAATGGTTAAGGTCTTGGACTCTTACTCTGGCCTAATAGCTACTGTATTAACTCGTACTCTGGCCTCATAGCCACTGTCTTAACTCTTACTCTGGCCTAATGGTTAAGGTCTTGGACTCTTACTCTGGCCTCATATATACTGTCTTAACTCTTACTCTGGCCTCATAGCTACTGTCTTAACTCTTACTCTGGCCTCATAGCTACTGTCTTAACTCTTACTCTGGCATAATGGTTAAGGTCTTGGACTCTTACTCTGGCCTCATAGCTACTGTCTTAACTCTTACTCTGGCCTCATAACTACTGTCTTAACTCTTACTCTGGCCTCATAGCTACTGTCTTAACTCTCACTCTGGCCTAATAGCTACTGTCTTAACTCTTACACTGGCCTCATAGCTACTGTCTTAACTCTTACTCTGGCCTCATAGCTACTGTCTTAACTCTTACTCTGGCCTAATGGTTAAGGTCTTGGACTCTTACTCTGGTCTCATAGCTACTGTCTTAACTCTTACTCTGGCCTCATAGCTACTGTCTTAACTCTTACTCTGGCCTAATAGCTACTGTCTTAACTATTACACTGGCCTAATAGCTAATATCTTAACTCTTACTCTGGCCTCATAGCTACTGTCTTAACTCTTACTCTGGCCTCATAGCAACTGTCTTAACTCTTACTCTGGCCTAATGGTTAAGGTCTTGGACTCTTACTCTGGCCTCATAGCTACTGTCTTAACTCTTACTCTGGCCTCATAGCTACTGTCTTAACTCTTACTCTGGCCTCATAGCTACTGTCTTAACTCTTACTCTGGCCTAATAGCTACTGTCTTAACTCTTACTCTGGCCTCATAGCTACTGTCTTAACTCTTACTCTGGCCTCATAGCTACTGTCTTAACTCTTACTCTGGCCTAATGGTTAAGGTCTTGGACTCTTACTCTGGCCTCATAGCTACTGTCTTAACTCTTACTCTGGCCTCATAGCTACTGTCTTAACTCTTACTCTGGCCTAATGGTTAAGGTCTTAGACTCTTACAATGGCCTAATAGCTACTGTCTTAACTCTTACTCTGGCCTCATAGCTACTGTCTTAACTCTTACTCTGGCCTCATAACTACTGTCTTAACTCTTACTCTGGCCTAATGGTTAAGGTCTTGGACTCTTACTCTGGCCTCATAGCTACTGTCTTAACTCTTAATCTGGCCTAATAACTACTGTCTTAACTCTTACTCTGGCCTCATAGCTACTGTCTTAACTCTTACTCTGGCCTCATAGCTACTGTCTTAACTCTTACTCTGGCCTAATGGTTAAGGTCTTGGACTCTTACTCTGGCCTCATAGCTACTGTCTTAACTCTTACTCTGGTATACTAGCTACTGTCTTAACTCTTACTCTGGCCTAATAGCTACTGTCTTAACTCTTACTCTGGCCTAATGGTTAAGGTCTTGGACTCTTACTCTGGCCTCATAGCTACTGTCTTAACTCTTACTCTGGCCTCATAGCTACTGTCTTAACTCTTACTCTGGCCTCATAGCTACTGTCTTAACTCTTACTCTGGCCTAATGGTTAAGGTCTTGGACTCTTACTCTGGCCTCATAGCTGCTGTCTTAACTCTTACTCTGGCCTCATAGCTACTGACTTAACTCTTACTCTGGCCTCATAGCTACTATCTTAACTCTTACTCTGGCCTAATGGTTAAGGTCTTGGACTCTTACTCTGGCCTCGTAGCTACTGTCTTAACTCTTACTCTGGCCTCATAGCTACTGTCTTAACTCTTACTCTGGCCTAATAGCTACTGTCTTAACTCTTACTCTGGACTCATAGCTACTGTCTTAACTCTTACTCTGGCCTCATAGCTACTGTCTTAACACTTACTCTGGCCTCATAGCTACTGTCTTAACTCTTACTCTGGCCTAATGAGTAAGGTCTTGGACTCTTACTCTGGCATCATAGCTACTGTCTTAACTCTTACTCTGGCCTCATAGCTACTGTCTTAACTCTTACTCTGGCATAATGTTAAGGTCTTGGACTCTTACTCTGGCCTCATAACTACTGTCTTAACTCTTACTCTGGCCTAATAGCTACTGTCTTAACTCTTACTCTGGCCTAATAGCTACTGTCTTAACTCTTACTCTGGCCTAATAGCTACTGTCTTAACTCTTACTCTGGCCTCGTAGCTACTGTCTTAACTCTTACTCTGGCCTAATGGTTAAGGTCTTGGACTCTTACTCTGGCCTAATAGCTACTGTCTTAACTCTTACTCTGGCCTAATGGTTAAGGTCTTAACTCTTACTCTGGCCTAATAGCTACTGTCTTAACTCTTACTCTGGCCTAATGGTTAAGGTCTTGGACTCTTACTATGGCCTCATAGCTACTGTCTTAACTCTTACTCTGGCCTCATAGCTACTGTCTTAACTCTTACTCTGACCTCATATCTACTGTCTTAACTCTTACTCTGGCCTTATAGCTACTGTCTTAACTCTTACTCTGGCCTCATAGCTACTGTCTTAACTCTTACTCTGGCCTAATGGTTAAGGTCTTGGACTCTTACTCTGGCCTCATAGCTACTGTCTTAACTCTTACTCTGGCCTCATAGCTACTGTCTTAACTCTTACTCTGGCCTCATAGCTACTGTCTTAACTCTTACTCTGGCCTAATGGTTAAGGTCTTGGACTCTTACTCTGGCCTCATAGCTGCTGTCTTAACTCTTACTCTGGCCTCATAGCTACTGACTTAACTCTTACTCTGGCCTCATAGCTACTATCTTAACTCTTACTCTGGCCTAATGGTTAAGGTCTTGGACTCTTACTCTGGCCTCATAGCTACTGTCTTAACTCTTACTCTGGCCTAATAGCTACTGTCTTAACTCTTACTCTGGCCTCATAGCTACTGTCTTAACTCTTACTCTGGCCTCATAGCTACTGTCTTAACACTTACTCTGGCCTCATAGCTACTGTCTTAACTCTTACTCTGGCCTAATGAGTAAGGTCTTGGACTCTTACTCTGGCATCATAGCTACTGTCTTAACTCTTACTCTGGCCTCATAGCTACTGTCTTAACTCTTACTCTGGCCGAATAGCGACTGTCTTAACTCTAACTCTGGCCTAATAGCTACTGTCTTAACTCTTACTCTGGCCTAATAGCTACTGTCTTAACTCTTACTCTGGCCTCGTAGCTACTGTCTTTACTCTTACTCTGGCCTAATGGTTAAGGTCTTGGACTCTTACTCTGGCCTAATAGCTACTGTCTTAACTCTTACTCTGGCCTAATGGTTAAGGTCTTAACTCTTACTCTGGCCTAATAGCTACTGTCTTAACTCTTACTCTGGCCTAATGGTTAAGGTCTTGGACTCTTACTATGGCCTCATAGCTACTGTCTTAACTCTTACTCTGGCCTCATAGCTACTGTCTTAACTCTTACTCTGACCTCATATCTACTGTCTTAACTCTTACTCTGGCCTTATAGCTACTGTCTTAACTCTTACTCTGGCCTCATAGCTACTGTCTTAACTCTTACTCTGGCCTAATGGTTAAGGTCTTGGACTCTTACTCTGGCCTCATAGCTACTGTCTTAACTCTTACTCTGGCCTCATAGCTACTGTCTTAACTCTTACTCTGGCCTAATAGCTACTGTCTTAACTCTTACTCTGGCCTCATAGCTACTGTCTTAACTCCTACTCTGGCCTAATAGTTAAGGTCTTGGACTCTTACTCTGGCCTAATAGCTACTGTCTTAACTCTTACTCTGGCCTAATAGCTACTGTCTTAACTCTTACTCTGGCCTCATAGCTACTGTCTTAACTCTTACTCTGGCCTAATGGTTAAGGTCTTGAACTATTACTCTGGCCTCATATCTACTGTCTTAACTCTTACTCTGGCCTCATAGCTACTGTCTTAACTCTTACTCTGGCCTCATAACTACTGTCTTCACTCTTACTCTGGCATAATGGTTAAGGTCTTGGACTCTTACTCTGGCCTCATAGCTACTGTCTTAACTCTTACTCTGGCCTCATAACTACTGTCTTAACTCTTACTCTGGCCTCATAGCTACTGTCTTAACTCTTACTCTGGCCTAATAGCTACTGTCTTAACTCTTACACTGGCCTCAGAGCTACTGTCTTAACTCTTAGTCTGGCCTAATGGTTAAGGTCTTGGACTCTTACTCTGGCCTAATAGCTACTGTATTAACTCGTACTCTGGCCTCATAGCCACTGTCTTAACTCTTACTCTGGCCTAATTGTTAAGGTCTTGGACTCTTACTCTGGCCTCATATATACTGTCTTAACTCTTACTCTGGCCTCATAGCTACTGTCTTAACTCTTACTCTGGCCTCATAGCTACTGTCTTAACTCTTACTCTGGCATAATGGTTAAGGTCTTGGACTCTTACTCTGGCCTCATAGCTACTGTCTTAACTCTTACTCTGGCCTCATAACTACTGTCTTAACTCTTACTCTGGCCTCATAGCTACTGTCTTAACTCTCACTCTGGCCTAATAGCTACTGTCTTAACTCTTACACTGGCCTCATAGCTACTGTCTTAACTCTTACTCTGGCCTCATAGCTACTGTCTTAACTCTTACTCTGGCCTAATGGTTAAGGTCTTGGACTCTTACTCTGGTCTCATAGCTACTGCCTTAACTCTTACTCTGGCCTCATAGCTACTGTCTTAACTCTTACTCTGGCCTAATAGCTACTGTCTTAACTATTACACTGGCCTAATAGCTAATATCTTAACTCTTACTCTGGCCTCATAGCTACTGTCTTAACTCTTACTCTGGCCTCATAGCTACTGTCTTAACTCTTACTCTTTCCTCATAGCAACTGTCTTAACTCTTACTCTGGCCTAATGGTTAAGATCTTGGACTCTTACTCTGGCCTCATAGCTACTGTCTTAACTCTTACTCTGGCCTCATAGCTACTGTCTTAACTCTTACTCTGGCCTCATAGCTACTGTCTTAACTCTTACTCTGGCCTAATAGCTACTGTCTTAACTCTTACTCTGGCCTCATAGCTACTGTCTTAACTCTTACTCTGGCCTCATAGCTACTGTCTTAACTCTTACTCTGGCCTAATGGTTAAGGTCTTGGACTCTTACTCTGGCCTCATAGCTACTGTCTTAACTCTTACTCTGGCCTCATAGCTACTGTCTTAACTCTTACTCTGGCCTAATGGTTAAGGTCTTAGACTCTTACAATGGCCTAATAGCTACTGTCTTAACTCTTACTCTGGCCTCATAGCTACTGTCTTAACTCTTACTCTGGCCTCATAACTACTGTCTTAACTCTTACTCTGGCCTAATGGTTAAGGTCTTGGACTCTTACTCTGGCCTCATAGCTACTGTCTTAACTCTTAATCTGGCCTAATAACTACTGTGTTAACTCTTACTCTGGCCTCATAGCTACTGTCTTAACTCTTACTCTGGCCTCATAGCTACTGTCTTAACTCTTACTCTGGCCTAATGGTTAAGGTCTTGGACTCTTACTCTGGCCTCATAGCTACTGTCTTAACTCTTACTCTGGTATACTAGCTACTGTCTTAACTCTTACTCTGGCCTAATAGCTACTGTCTTAACTCTTACTCTGGCCTAATGGTTAAGGTCTTGGACTCTTACTCTGGCCTCATAGCTACTGTCTTAACTCTTACTCTGGCCTCATAGCTACTGTCTTAACTCTTACTCTGGCCTCATAGCTGCTATCTTAACTCTTACTCTGGCCTAATGGTTAAGGTCTTGGACTCTTACTCTGGCCTCATAGCTACTGTCTTAACACTTACTCTGGCCTCATAGCTACTGTCTTAACTCTTACTCTGGCCTCATAGCTACTGTCTTAACTCTTACTCTGGCCTCATAGCTACTGTCTTAACTCTTACTCTGGCCTCATAGCTACTGTCTTAACTCTTACTCTGGCCTCATAGCTACTGTCTTAACACTTACTCTGGCCTCATAGCTACTGTCTTAACTCTTACTCTGGCCTAATGAGTAAGGTCTTGGACTCTTACTCTGGCATCATAGCTACTGTCTTAACTCTTACTCTGGCCTCATAGCTACTGTCTTAACTCTTACTCTGGCCGAATAGCGACTGTCTTAACTCTTACTCTGGCCTAATAGCTACTGTCTTAACTCTTACTCTGGCCTAATAGCTACTGTCTTAACTCTTACTCTGGCCTCGTAGCTACTGTCTTAACTCTTACTCTGGCCTAATGGTTAAGGTCTGGGACTCTTACTCTGGCCTAATAGCTACTGTCTTAACTCTTACTCTGGCCTAATGGTTAAGGTCTTAACTCTTACTCTGGCCTAATAGCTACTGTCTTAACTCTTAACCTGGCCTAATGGTTAAGGTCTTAACTCTTACTATGGCCTCATAGCTACTGTCTTAACTCTTACTCTGGCCTCATAGCTACTGTCTTAACTCTTACTCTGACCTCATGTCTACTGTCTTAACTCTTACTCTGGCCTCATAGCTACTGTCTTAACTCTTATTCTGGCCTCATAGCTACTGTCTTAACTCTTACTCTGGCCTCATAGCTACTGTCTTAACTCTTACTCTGGCCTCATAGCTACTGTCTTAACTCTTACTCTGGCCTCGGAGATACTGTCTTAACTCTTACTCTGGCCTAATGGTTAAGGTCTTGGACTCTTACTCTGGCCTAATAGCTACTGTCTTAACTCCTACTCTGGCCTCATAGCTACTGTCTTAACTCTTACTCTGGCCTAATAGCTACTGTCTTAACTCTTACTTTGGCCTCATAGCTACTGTCTTAACTCTTACTCTGGCCTAATGGTTAAGGTCTTGGACTCTTACTTTGGCCTCATAGCTACTGTCTTAATTCTTAGTCTGGCCTCATAGCTACTGTCTTAACTCTTACTCTGGCCTAATGGTTAAGGTCTTGGCCTCTTACTCTGGCCTCATAGCTACTGTCTTAACTCTTACTCTGGCCTCATAGCTACTGTCTTAACTCTTACTCTGGCCTCATAGCTACTGTCTTAACACTTACTCTGGCCTAATGGTTAAGGTCTTGGACTCTTACTCTGGCCTCATAGCTTCTGTCTTAACTGTTACTCTGGCCTCATAGCTACTGTCATAACTCTTACTCTGGCCTAATAGCAACTGTCTTAACTCGTACTCTGGCCTAATAGCTACTGTCTTAACTCTTACTCTGGCCTCATAGCTACTGTCTTAACTCTTACTCTGGCCTAATGGTTAAGGTCTTGGACTATTACTCTGGCCTAATAGCTACTGTCTTAACTCTTACTCTGGCCTAATAGCTACTGTCTTAACTCTTACTCTGGCCTAATAGCTACTGTCTTAACTCTTACTCTGGCCTAATGGTTAAGGTCTTGGACTCTTACTCTGGCCTTATAGCTACTGTCTTAACTCTTACTCTGGCCTAATGGTTAAGGTCTTGGACTCTTACACTGGCCTCATAGCTACTGTCTTAACTCTTACTCTGGCCTCATAGCTACTGTCTTAACTCTTACTCTGGCCTCATAGCTACTGTCTTAACTCTTACTCTGGCCTAATGGTTAAGGTCTTGGACTCTTACTCTGGCCTCATAGCTACTGTCTTAACTCTTACTCTGGCCTCATAGCTACTGTCTTAACTCTTACTCTGTCCTCATAGCTACTGTCTTAACTCTTACTCTGGCCTCATAGCTACTGTCTTAACTCTTACTCTGGCCTCATAGCAACTGTCTTAACTCTTACTCTGGCCTAATGGTTAAGGTCTTGGACTCTTACTCTGGCCTCATAGCTACTCTCTTAACTCTTACTCTGGCCTCATAGCTACTGTCTTAACTCTTACTCTGGCCTCATAGCTACTGTCTTAACTCTTACTCTGGCCTAATAGCTACTGTCTTAACTCTTACTCTGGCCTCATAGCTACTGTCTTAACTCTTACTCTGGCCTCATAGCTACTGTCTTAACTCTTACTCTGGCCTAATGGTTAAGGTCTTGGACTCTTACTCTGGCCTCATAGCTACTGTCTTAACTCTTACTCTGGCCTCATAGCTACTGTCTTAACTCTTACTCTGGCCTAATGGTTAAGGTCTTAGACTCTTACAATGGCCTAATAGCTACTGTCTTAACTCTTACTCTGGCCTCATAGCTACTGTCTTAACTCTTACTCTGGCCTCATAACTACTGTCTTAACTCTTACTCTGGCCTAATGGTTAAGGTCTTGGACTCTTACTCTGGCCTCATAGCTACTGTCTTAACTCTTAATCTGGCCTAATAACTACTGTCTTAACTCTTACTCTGGCCTCATAGCTACTGTCTTAACTCTTACTCTGGCCTCATAGCTACTGTCTTAACTCTTACTCTGGCCTAATGGTTAAGGTCTTGGACTCTTACTCTGGCCTCATAGCTACTGTCTTAACTCTTACTCTGGCATACTAGCTACTGTCTTAACTCTTACTCTGGCCTAATAGCTACTGTCTTAACTCTTACTCTGGCCTAATGGTTAAGGTCTTGGACTCTTACTCTGGCCTCATAGCTACTGTCTTAACTCTTACTCTGGCCTCATAGCTACTGTCTTAACTCTTACTCTGGCCTAATGGTTAAGGTCTTGGACTCTTACTCTGGCCTCATAGCTGCTGTCTTAACTCTTACTCTGGCCTCATAGCTACTGACTTAACTCTTACTCTGGCCTCATAGCTACTATCTTAACTCTTACTCTGGCCTAATGGTTAAGGTCTTGGACTCTTACTCTGGCCTCATAGCTACTGTCTTAACTCTTACTCTGGCCTCATAGCTACTGTCTTAACTCTTACTCTGGCCTAATAGCTACTGTCTTAACTCTTACTCTGGCCTCATAGCTACTGTCTTAACTCTTACTCTGGCCTCATAGCTACTGTCTTAACACTTACTCTGGCCTCATAGCTACTGTCTTAACTCTTACTCTGGCCTAATGAGTAAGGTCTTGGACTCTTACTCTGGCATCATAGCTACTGTCTTAACTCTTACTCTGGCCTCATAGCTACTGTCTTAACTCTTACTCTGGCCGAATAGCGACTGTCTTAACTCTTACTCTGGCCTAATAGCTACTGTCTTAACTCTTACTCTGGCCTAATAGCTACTGTCTTAACTCTTACTCTGGCCTCGTAGCTACTGTCTTAACTCTTACTCTGGCCTAATGGTTAAGGTCTGGGACTCTTACTCTGGCCTAATAGCTACTGTCTTAACTCTTACTCTGGCCTAATGGTTAAGGTCTTAACTCTTACTCTGGCCTAATAGCTACTGTCTTAACTCTTACTCTGGCCTAAAGGTTAAGGTCTTGGACTCTTACTATGGCCTCATAGCTACTGTCTTAACTCTTACTCTGGCCTCATAGCTACTGTCTTAACTCTTACTCTGACCTCATGTCTACTGTCTTAACTCTTACTCTGGCCTTATAGCTACTGTCTTAACTCTTACTCTGGCCTCATAGCTACTGTCTTAACTCTTACTCTGGCCTAATGGTTAAGGTCTTGGACTCTTACTATGGCCTCATAGCTACTGTCTTAACTCTTACTCTGGCCTCATAGCTACTGTCTTAACTCTTACTCTGGCCTAATAGCTACTGTCTTAACTCTTACTCTGGCCTCATAGCTACTGTCTTAACTCCTACTCTGGCCTAATAGTTAAGGTCTTGGACTCTTACACTGGCCTAATAGCTACTGTCTTAACTCTTACTCTGGCCTAATAGCTACTGTCTTAACTCTTACTCTGGCCTCAGAGCTACTGTCTTAACTCTTAGTCTGGCCTAATGGTTAAGGTCTTGGACTCTTACTCTGGCCTAATGGCTACTATCTTAACTCTTACTCTGGCCTCATAGCCACTGTCTTAATTCTTAATCTGGCCTAATGGTTAAGGTCTTGGACTCTTACTCTGGCCTCATAGCTACTGTCTTAACTCTTACTCTGGCCTCATAGCTACTGTCTTAACTCTTACTCTGGCCTCATAGCTACTGTCTTAACTCTTACTCTGGCCTAATAGCTACTGTCTTAACTCTTACTCTGGCCTCATAGCTACTGTCTTAACTCTTACTCTGGCCTAATAGCTACTGTCTTAACTCTTACTCTGGCCTCATAGCTACTGTCTTAACTCTTACTCTGGCCTAATGGTTAAGGTCTTGAACTATTACTCTGGCCTCATATCTACTGTCTTAACTCTTACTCTGGGCTCATAGCTACTGTCTTAACTCTTACTCTGGCCTCATAGCTACTGTCTTCACTCTTACTCTGGCATAATGGTTAAGGTCTTGGACTCTTACTCTGGCCTCATAGCTACTGTCTTAACTTTTACTCTGGCCTCATAACTACTGTCTTAACTCTTACTCTGGCCTCATAGCTACTGTCTTAACTCTTACTCTGGCCTAATAGCTACTGTCTTAACTCTTACACTGGCCTCAGAGCTACTGTCTTAACTCTTAGTCTGGCCTAATGGTTAAGGTCTTGGACTCTTACTCTGGCCTAATAGCTACTGTATTAACTCGTACTCTGGCCTCATAACCACTGTCTTAACTCTTACTCTGGCCTAATGGTTAAGGTCTTGGACTCTTACTCTGGCCTAATAGCTACTGTCTTAACTCTTACTCTGGCCTAATAGCTACTGTCTTAACTCTTACTCTGGCCTCATAGCTACTGTCTTAACTCTTACTCTGGCCTAATGGTTAAGGTCTTGGACTCTTACTCTGGCCTCATAGCTACTATCTTAACTCTTACTCTGGCCTCATAGTTACTGTCTTAACTCTTACTCTGGCCTCATAGCTACTGTCTTAACTCTTACTCTGGCCTCATAGCTACTGTCTTAACTCTTACTCTGGCCTCATAGCTACTGTCTTAACTCTTACTCTGGCCTAATGGTTAAGGTCTTGGACTCTTACTCTGGCCTCATAGCTACTGTCTTAACTCTTATTCTGGCCTCATAGCTACTGTCTTAACTCTTACTCTGGCCTCATAGCTACTGTCTTAACTCTTACTCTGGCCTCATAGCTACTGTCTTAACTCTTACTGTGGCCTCTGAGCTACTGTCTTAACTCTTACTCTGGCCTAATGGTTAAGGTCTTGGACTCTTACTCTGGCCTCATAGCTACTGTCTTAACTCTTACTCTGGCATACTAGCTACTGTCTTAACTCTTACTCTGGCCTAATAGCTACTGTCTTAACTCTTACTCTGGCCCAATGGTTAAGGTCTTGGACTCTTACTCTGGCCTCATAGCTACTGTCTTAACTCTTACTCTGGCCTCATAGCTACTGTCTTAACTCTTACTCTGGCCTCATAGCTACTGTCTTAACTCTTACTCTGGCCTAATGGTTAAGGTCTTGGACTCTTACTCTGGCCTCATAGCTGCTGTCTTAACTCTTACTCTGGCCTCATAGCTACTGACTTAACTCTTACTCTGGCCTCATAGCTACTATCTTAACTCTTACTCTGGCCTAATGGTTAAGGTCTTGGACTCTTACTCTGGCCTCATAGCTACTGTCTTAACTCTTACTCTGGCCTCATAGCTACTGTCTTAACTCTTATTCTGGCCTCATAGCTACTGTCTTAACTCTTACTCTGGCCTCATAGCTACTGTCTTAACTCTTACTCTGGCCTCATAGCTACTGTCTTAACTCTTACTCTGGCGTCGGAGCTACTGTCTTAACTCTTACTCTGGCCTAATGGTTAAGGTCTTGGACTCTTACTCTGGCCTAATAGCTACTGTCTTAACTCCTACTCTGGCCTCATAGCTACTGTCTTAACTCTTACTCTGGCCTAATAGCTACTGTCTTAACTCTTACTTTGGCCTCATAGCTACTGTCTTAACTCTTACTCTGGCCTAATGGTTAAGGTCTTGGACTCTTACTCTGGCCTCATAGCTACTGTCTTAACTCTTACTCTGGCCTCATAGCTACTGTCTTAACTCTTACTCTGGCCTCATAGCTACTGTCTTAACACTTACTCTGGCCTAATGGTTAAGGTCTTGGACTCTTACTCTGGCCTCATAGCTTCTGTCTTAACTGTTACTCTGGCCTCCTAGCTACTGTCATAACTCTTACTCTGGCCTAATAGCTACTGTCTTAACTCGTACTCTGGCCTAATAGCTACTGTCTTAACTCTTACTCTGGCCTAATGGTTAAGGTCTTGGACTATTACTCTGGCCTAATAGCTACTGTCTTAACTCTTACTCTGGCCTAATAGCTACTGTCTTAACTCTTACTCTGACCTCATAGCTACTGTCTTAACTCTTACTCTGGCCTAATAGCTACTGTCTTAACTCTTACTCTGGCCTAATGGTTAAGGTCTTGGACTCTTACTCTGGCCTTATAGCTACTGTCTTAACTCTTACTCTGGCCTAATGGTTAAGGTCTTGGACTCTTACACTGGCCTCATAGCTACTGTCTTAACTCTTACTCTGGCCTCATAGCTACTGTCTTAACTCTTACTCTGGCCTCATAGCTACTGTCTTAACTCTTACTCTGGCCTAATGGTTAAGGTCTTGGACTCTTACTCTGGCCTCATAGCTACTGTCTTAACTCTTACTCTGGCCTCATAGCTACTGTCTTAACTCTTACTCTGGCCTCATAGCTACTGTCTTAACTCTTACTCTGGCCTCATAGCTACTGTCTTAACTCTTACTCTGGCCTCATAGCAACTGTCTTAACTCTTACTCTGGCCTAATGGTTAAGGTCTTGGACTCTTACTCTGGCCTCATAGCTACTGTCTTAACTCTTACTCTGGCCTCATAGCTACTGTCTTAACTCTTACTCTGGCCTCATAGCTACTGTCTTAACTCTTACTCTGGCCTAATAGCTACTGTCTTAACTCTTACTCTGGCCTCATAGCTACTGTCTTAACTCTTACTCTGGCCTAATGGTTAAGGTCTTAGACTCTTACACTGGCCTAATAAGTACTGTCTTAACTCTTACTCTGGCCTCATAGCTACTGTCTTAACTCTTACTCTGGCCTCATAACTACTGTCTTAACTCTTACTCTGGCCTAATGGTTAAGGTCTTGGACTCTTACTCTGGCCTCATAGCTACTGTCTTAACTCTTAATCTGGCCTAATAAATACTGTCCTAACTCTTACTCTGGCCTCATAGCTACTGTCTTAACTCTTACTCTGGCCTCATAGCTACTGTCTTAACTCTTACTCTGGCCTAATGGTTAAGGTCTTGGACTCTTACTCTGGCCTCATAGCTACTGTCTTAACTCTTACTCTGGCATACTAGCTACTGTCTTAACTCTTACTCTGGCCTAATAGCTACTGTCTTAACTCTTACTCTGGCCTAATGGTTAAGGTCTTGGACTCTTACTCTGGCCTCATAGCTACTGTCTTAACTCTTACTCTGGCCTCATAGCTACTGTCTTAACTCTTACTCTGGCCTCATAGCTACTGTCTTAACTCTTACTCTGGCCTAATGGTTAAGGTCTTGGACTCTTACTCTGGCCTCATAGCTGCTGTCTTAACTCTTACTCTGGCCTCATAGCTACTGACTTAACTCTTACTCTGGCCTCATAGATACTATCTTAACTCTTACTCTGGCCTAATGGTTAAGGTCTTGGACTCTTACTCTGGCCTCATAGCTACTGTCTTAACTCTTACTCTGGCCTAATAGCTACTGTCTTAACTCTTACTCTGGCCTCATAGCTACTGTCTTAACTCTTACTCTGGCCTCATAGCTACTGTCTTAACACTTACTCTGGCCTCATAGCTACTGTCTTAACTCTTACTCTGGCCTAATGAGTAAGGTCTTGGACTCTTACTCTGGCATCATAGCTACTGTCTTAACTCTTACTCTGGCCTCATAGCTACTGTCTTAACTCTTACTCTGGCCGAATAGCGACTGTCTTAACTCTTACTCTGGCCTAATAGCTACTGTCTTAACTCTTACTCTGGCCTAATAGCTACTGTCTTAACTCTTACTCTGGCCTCGTAGCTACTGTCTTAACTCTTACTCTGGCCTAATGGTTAAGGTCTTGGACTCTTACTCTGGCCTAATAGCTACTGTCTTAACTCTTACTCTGGCCTAATGGTTAAGGTCTTAACTCTTACTCCGGCCTAATAGCTACTGTCTTAACTCTTACTCTGGCCTAATGGTTAAGGTCTTGGACTCTTTCTATGGCCTCATAGCTACTGTCTTAACTCTTACTCTGGCCTCATAGCTACTGTCTTAACTCTTACTCTGACCTCATATCTACTGTCTTAACTCTTACTCTCGCCTTATAGCTACTGTCTTAACTCTTACTCTGGCCTCATAGCTACTGTCTTAACTCTTACTCTGGCCTAATGGTTAAGGTCTTGGACTCTTACTCTGGCCTCATAGCTACTGTCTTAACTCTTACTCTGGCCTCATAGCTACTGTCTTAACTCTTACTCTGGCCTCATAGCTACTGTATTAACTCTTACTCTGGCCTAATGGTTAAGGTCTTGGACTCTTACTCTGGCCTCATAGCTGCTGTCTTAACTCTTACTCTGGCCTCATAGCTACTGACTTAACTCTTACTCTGGCCTCATAGCTACTATCTTAACTCTTACTCTGGCCTAATGGTTAAGGTCTTGGACTCTTACTCTGGCCTCATAGCTACTGTCTTAACTCTTACTCTGGCCTAATAGCTACTGTCTTAACTCTTACTCTGGCCTCATAGCTACTGTCTTAACTCTTACTCTGGCCTCATAGCTACTGTCTTAACACTTACTCTGGCCTCATAGCTACTGTCTTAACTCTTACTCTGGCCTAATGAGTAAGGTCTTGGACTCTTACTCTGGCATCATAGCTACTGTCTTAACTCTTACTCTGGCCTCATAGCTACTGTCTTAACTCTTACTCTGGCCGAATAGCGACTGTCTTAACTCTTACTCTGGCCTAATAGCTACTGTCTTAACTCTTACTCTGGCCTAATAGCTACTGTCTTAACTCTTACTCTGGCCTCGTAGCTACTGTCTTAACTCTTACTCTGGCCTAATGGTTAAGGTCTTGAACTCTTACTCTGGCCTAATAGCTACTGTCTTAACTCTTACTCTGGCCTAATGGTTAAGGTCCTAACTCTTACTCTGGCCTAATGGTTAAGGTCTTGGACGCTTACTATGGCCTCATAGCTACTGTCTTAACTCTTACTCTGGCCTCATAGCTACTGTCTTAACTCTTACTCTGGCCTAATGGTTAAGGTCTTGGACTCTTACTCTGGCCTCATAGCTACTGTCTTAACTCTTAATCTGGCCTAATAACTACTGTCCTAACTCTTACTCTGGCCTCATAGCTACTGTCTTAACTCTTACTCTGGCCTCATAGCTACTGTCTTAACTCTTACTCTGGCCTAATGGTTAAGGTCTTGGACTCTTACTCTGGCCTCATAGCTACTGTCTTAACTCTTACTCTGGCATACTAGCTACTGTCTTAACTCTTACTCTGGCCTAATAGCTACTGTCTTAACTCTTACTCTGGCCTAATGGTTAAGGTCTTGGACTCTTACTCTGGCCTCATAGCTACTGTCTTAACTCTTACTCTGGCCTCATAGCTACTGTCTTAACTCTTACTCTGGCCTCATAGCTACTGTCTTAACTCTTACTCTGGCCTAATGGTTAAGGTCTTGGACTCTTACTCTGGCCTCATAGCTGCTGTCTTAACTCTTACTCTGGCCTCATAGCTACTGACTTAACTCTTACTCTGGCCTCATAGCTACTATCTTAACTCTTACTCTGGCCTAATGGTTAAGGTCTTGGACTCTTACTCTGGCCTCATAGCTACTGTCTTAACTCTTACTCTGGCCTAATAGCTACTGTCTTAACTCTTACTCTGGCCTCATAGCTACTGTCTTAACTCTTACTCTGGCCTCATAGCTACTGTCTTAACACTTACTCTGGCCTCATAGCTACTGTCTTAACTCTTACTCTGGCCTAATGAGTAAGGTCTTGGACTCTTACTCTGGCATCATAGCTACTGTCTTAACTCTTACTCTGGCCTCATAGCTACTGTCTTAACTCTTACTCTGGCCGAATAGCGACTGTCTTAACTCTTACTCTGGCCTAATAGCTACTGTCTTAACTCTTACTCTGGCCTAATAGCTACTGTCTTAACTCTTACTCTGGCCTCGTAGCTACTGTCTTAACTCTTACTCTGGCCTAATGGTTAAGGTCTTGGACTCTTACTCTGGCCTAATAGCTACTGTCTTAACTCTTACTCTGGCCTAATGGTTAAGGTCTTAACTCTTACTCTGGCCTAATAGCTACTGTCTTAACTCTTACTCTGGCCTAATGGTTAAGGTCTTGGACTCTTTCTATGGCCTCATAGCTACTGTCTTAACTCTTACTCTGGCCTCATAGCTACTGTCTTAACTCTTACTCTGACCTCATATCTACTGTCTTAACTCTTACTCTCGCCTTATAGCTACTGTCTTAACTCTTACTCTGGCCTCATAGCTACTGTCTTAACTCTTACTCTGGCCTAATGGTTAAGGTCTTGGACTCTTACTCTGGCCTCATAGCTACTGTCTTAACTCTTACTCTGGCCTCATAGCTACTGTCTTAACTCTTACTCTGGCCTCATAGCTACTGTATTAACTCTTACTCTGGCCTAATGGTTAAGGTCTTGGACTCTTACTCTGGCCTCATAGCTGCTGTCTTAACTCTTACTCTGGCCTCATAGCTACTGACTTAACTCTTACTCTGGCCTCATAGCTACTATCTTAACTCTTACTCTGGCCTAATGGTTAAGGTCTTGGACTCTTACTCTGGCCTCATAGCTACTGTCTTAACTCTTACTCTGGCCTAATAGCTACTGTCTTAACTCTTACTCTGGCCTCATAGCTACTGTCTTAACTCTTACTCTGGCCTCATAGCTACTGTCTTAACACTTACTCTGGCCTCATAGCTACTGTCTTAACTCTTACTCTGGCCTAATGAGTAAGGTCTTGGACTCTTACTCTGGCATCATAGCTACTGTCTTAACTCTTACTCTGGCCTCATAGCTACTGTCTTAACTCTTACTCTGGCTGAATAGCGACTGTCTTAACTCTTACTCTGGCCTAATAGCTACTGTCTTAACTCTTACTCTGGCCTAATAGCTACTGTCTTAACTCTTACTCTGGCCTCGTAGCTACTGTCTTAACTCTTACTCTGGCCTAATGGTTAAGGTCTTGAACTCTTACTCTGGCCTAATAGCTACTGTCTTAACTCTTACTCTGGCCTAATGGTTAAGGTCCTAACTCTTACTCTGGCCTAATGGTTAAGGTCTTGGACTCTTACTATGGCCTCATAGCTACTGTCTTAACTCTTACTCTGGCCTCATAGCTACTGTCTTAACTATTACTCTGACCTCATATCTACTGTCTTAACTCTTACTCTGGCCTTATAGCTACTGTCTTAACTCTTACTCTGGCCTCATAGCTACTGTCTTAACTCTTACTCTGGCCTAATGGTTAAGGTCTTGGACTCTTACTCTGGCCTCATAGCTACTGTCTTAACTCTTACTCTGGCCTCATAGCTACTGTCTTAACTCTTACTCTGGCCTAATAGCTACTGTCTTAACTCTTACTCTGGCCTCATAGCTACTGTATTATCTCCTACTCTGGCCTAATAGTTAAGGTCTTGGACTCTTACTCTGGCCTAATAGCTACTGTCTTCACTCTTACTCTGGCCTAATAGCTACTGTCTTAACTCTTACTCTGGCCTCATAGCTACTGTCTTAACTCTTACTCTGGCCTAATGTTTAAGGTCTTGAACTATTACTCTGGCCTCATATCTACTGTCTTAACTCTTACTCTGGCCTCATAGCTACTGTCTTAACTCTTACTCTGGCCTCATAACTACTGTCTTCACTCTTACTCTGCATAATGGTTAATGTCTTGGACTCTTACTCTGGCCTCATAGCTACTGTCTTCACTCTTACTCTGGCCTCATAACTACTGTCTTAATTCTTACTCTGGCCTCATAGCTACTGTCTTAACTCTTACTCTGGCCTCATAACTACTGTCTTAACTCTTACTCTGGCCTAATGGTTAAGGTCTTGGACTCTTACTCTGGCCTCATAGCTACTGTCTTAACTCTTAATCTGGCCTAATAACTACTGTCATAACTCTTACTCTGGCCTCATAGCTACTGTCTTAACTCTTACTCTGGCCTCATAGCTACTGTCTTAACTCTTACTCTGGCCTAATGGTTAAGGTCTTGGACTCTTACTCTGGCCTCATAGCTACTGTCTTAACTCTTGCTCTGGCATACTAGCTACTGTCTTAACTCTTACTCTGGCCTAATAGCTACTGTCTTAACTCTTACTCTGGCCTAATGGTTAAGGTCTTGGACTCTTACTCTGGCCTCATAGCTACTGTCTTAACTCTTACTCTGGCCTCATAGCTACTGTCTTAACTCTTACTCTGGCCTCATAGCTACTGTCTTAACTCTTACTCTGGCCTAATGGTTAAGGTCTTGGACTCTTACTCTGGCCTCATAGCTGCTGTCTTAACTCTTACTCTGGCCTCATAGCTACTGACTTAACTCTTACTCTGGCTTCATAGCTACTATCTTAACTCTTACTCTGGCCTAATGGTTAAGGTCTTGGACTCTTACTCTGGCCTCATAGCTACTGTCTTAACTCTTACTCTGGCCTAATAGCTACTGTCTTAACTCTTACTCTGGCCTCATAGCTACTGTCTTAACTCTTACTCTGGCCTCATAGCTACTGTCTTAACACTTACTCTGGCCTCATAGCTACTGTCTTAACTCTTACTCTGGCCTAATGAGTAAGGTCTTGGACTCTTACTCTGGCATCATAGCTACTGTCTTAACTCTTACTCTGGCCTCATAGCTACTGTCTTAACTCTTACTCTGGCCGAATAGCGACTGTCTTAACTCTTACTCTGGCCTAATAGCTACTGTCTTAACTCTTACACTGGCCTCAGAGCTACTGTCTTAACTCTTAGTCTGGCCTAATGGTTAAGGTCTTGGACTCTTACTCTGGCCTAATAGCTACTGTATTAACTCGTACTCTGGCCTCATAGCCACTGTCTTAACTCTTACACTGGCCTAATGGTTAAGGTCTTGGACTCTTACTCTGGCCTCATATATACTGTCTTAACTCTTACTCTGGCCTCATAGCTACTGTCTTAACTCTTACTCTGGCCTCATAGCTACTGTCTTAACTCTTACTCTGGCATAATGGTTAAGGTCTTGGACTCTTACTCTGGCCTCATAGCTACTGTCTTAACTCTTACTCTGGCCTCATAACTACTGTCTTAACTCTTACTCTGGCCTCATAGCTACTGTCTTAACTCTCACTCTGGCCTAATAGCTACTGTCTTAACTCTTACACTGGCCTCATAGCTACTGTCTTACCTCTTACTCTGGCCTCATAGCTACTGTCTTAACTCTTACTCTGGCCTAATGGTTAAGGTCTTGGACTCTTACTCTGGTCTCATAGCTACTGTCTTAACTCTTACTCTGGCCTCATAGCTACTGTCTTAACTCTTACTCTGGCCTAATAGCTACTGTCTTAACTATTACACTGGCCTAATAGCTAATATCTTAACTCTTACTCTGGCCTCATAGCTACTGTCTTAACTCTTACTCTGGCCTCATAGCTACTGTCTTAACTCTTACTCTGGCCTCATAGCAACTGTCTTAACTCTTACTCTGGCCTAATGGTTAAGGTCTTGGACTCTTACTCTGGCCTCATAGCTACTGTCTTAACTCTTACTCTGGCCTCATAGCTACTGTCTTAACAATTACTCTGGCCTCAAAGCTGCTGTCTTAACTCTTACTCTGGCCTAATAGCTACTGTCTTAACTCTTACTCTGGCCTCATAGCTACTGTCTTAACTCTTACTCTGGCCTCATAGCTACTGTCTTAACTCTTACTCTGGCCTAATGGTTAAGGTCTTGGACTCTTACTCTGGCCTCATAGCTACTGTCTTAACTCTTACTCTGGCCTCATAGCTACTGTCTTAACTCTTACTCTGGCCTAATGGTTAAGGTCTTAGACTCTTACAATGGCCTAATAGCTACTGTCTTAACTCTTACTCTGGCCTCATAGCTACTGTCTTAACTCTTACTCTGGCCTCATAACTACTGTCTTAACTCTTACTCTGGCCTAATGGTTAAGGTCTTGGACTCTTACTCTGGCCTAATAGCTACTGTCTTAACTCTTACTCTGGCCTAATGGTTAAGGTCCTAACTCTTACTCTGGCCTAATGGTTAAGGTCTTGGACTCTTACTATGGCCTCATAGCTACTGTCTTAACTCTTACTCTGGCCTCATAGCTACTGTCTTAACTATTACTCTGACCTCATATCTACTGTCTTAACTCTTACTCTGGCCTTATAGCTACTGTCTTAACTCTTACTCTGGCCTCATAGCTACTGTCTTAACTCTTACTCTGGCCTAATGGTTAAGGTCTTGGACTCTTACTCTGGCCTCATAGCTACTGTCTTAACTCTTACTCTGGCCTCATAGCTACTGTCTTAACTCTTACTCTGGCCTAATAGCTACTGTCTTAACTCTTACTCTGGCCTCATAGCTACTGTATTATCTCCTACTCTGGCCTAATAGTTAAGGTCTTGGACTCTTACTCTGGCCTAATAGCTACTGTCTTAACTCTTACTCTGGCCTAATAGCTACTGTCTTAACTCTTACTCTGGCCTCATAGCTACTGTCTTAACTCTTACTCTGGCCTAATGTTTAAGGTCTTGAACTATTACTCTGGCCTCATATCTACTGTCTTAACTCTTACTCTGGCCTCATAGCTACTGTCTTAACTCTTACTCTGGCCTCATAACTACTGTCTTCACTCTTACTCTGCATAATGGTTAATGTCTTGGACTCTTACTCTGGCCTCATAGCTACTGTCTTCACTCTTACTCTGGCCTCATAACTACTGTCTTAATTCTTACTCTGGCCTCATAGCTACTGTCTTAACTCTTACTCTGGCCTAATAGCTACTGTCTTAACTCTTACACTGGCCTCAGAGCTACTGTCTTAACTCTTAGTCTGGCCTAATGGTTAAGGTCTTGGACTCTTACTCTGGCCTAATAGCTACTGTATTAACTCGTACTCTGGCCTCATAGCCACTGTCTTAACTCTTACACTGGCCTAATGGTTAAGGTCTTGGACTCTTACTCTGGCCTCATATATACTGTCTTAACTCTTACTCTGGCCTCATAGCTACTGTCTTAACTCTTACTCTGGCCTCATAGCTACTGTCTTAACTCTTACTCTGGCATAATGGTTAAGGTCTTGGACTCTTACTCTGGCCTCATAGCTACTGTCTTAACTCTTACTCTGGCCTCATAACTACTGTCTTAACTCTTACTCTGGCCTCATAGCTACTGTCTTAACTCTCACTCTGGCCTAATAGCTACTGTCTTAACTCTTACACTGGCCTCATAGCTACTGTCTTAACTCTTACTCTGGCCTCATAGCTACTGTCTTAACTCTTACTCTGGCCTAATGGTTAAGGTCTTGGACTCTTACTCTGGTCTCATAGCTACTGTCTTAACTCTTACTCTGGCCTCATAGCTACTGTCTTAACTCTTACTCTGGCCTAATAGCTACTGTCTTAACTATTACACTGGCCTAATAGCTAATATCTTAACTCTTACTCTGGCCTCATAGCTACTGTCTTAACTCTTACTCTGGCCTCATAGCTACTGTCTTAACTCTTACTCTGGCCTCATAGCAACTGTCTTAACTCTTACTCTGGCCTAATGGTTAAGGTCTTGGACTCTTACTCTGGCCTCATAGCTACTGTCTTAACTCTTACTCTGGCCTCATAGCTACTGTCTTAACTCTTACTCTGGCCGAATAGCGACTGTCTTAACTCTTACTCTGGCCTAATAGCTACTGTCTTAACTCTTACTCTGGCCTAATAGCTACTGTCTTAACTCTTACTCTGGCCTCGTAGCTACTGTCTTAACTCTTACTCTGGCCTAATGGTTAAGGTCTTGGACTCTTACTCTGGCCTAATAGCTACTGTCTTAACTCTTACTCTGGCCTAATGGTTAAGGTCTTAACTCTTACTCTGGCCTAATAGCTACTGTCTTAACTCTTACTCTGGCCTAATGGTTAAGGTCTTGGACTCTTTCTATGGCCTCATAGCTACTGTCTTAACTCTTACTCTGGCCTCATAGCTACTGTCTTAACTCTTACTCTGACCTCATATCTACTGTCTTAACTCTTACTCTCGCCTTATAGCTACTGTCTTAACTCTTACTCTGGCCTCATAGCTACTGTCTTAACTCTTACTCTGGCCTAATGGTTAAGGTCTTGGACTCTTACTCTGGCCTCATAGCTACTGTCTTAACTCTTACTCTGGCCTCATAGCTACTGTCTTAACTCTTACTCTGGCCTCATAGCTACTGTATTAACTCTTACTCTGGCCTAATGGTTAAGGTCTTGGACTCTTACTCTGGCCTCATAGCTGCTGTCTTAACTCTTACTCTGGCCTCATAGCTACTGACTTAACTCTTACTCTGGCCTCATAGCTACTATCTTAACTCTTACTCTGGCCTAATGGTTAAGGTCTTGGACTCTTACTCTGGCCTCATAGCTACTGTCTTAACTCTTACTCTGGCCTAATAGCTACTGTCTTAACTCTTACTCTGGCCTCATAGCTACTGTCTTAACTCTTACTCTGGCCTCATAGCTACTGTCTTAACACTTACTCTGGCCTCATAGCTACTGTCTTAACTCTTACTCTGGCCTAATGAGTAAGGTCTTGGACTCTTACTCTGGCATCATAGCTACTGTCTTAACTCTTACTCTGGCCTCATAGCTACTGTCTTAACTCTTACTCTGGCCGAATAGCGACTGTCTTAACTCTTACTCTGGCCTAATAGCTACTGTCTTAACTCTTACTCTGGCCTAATAGCTACTGTCTTAACTCTTACTCTGGCCTCGTAGCTACTGTCTTAACTCTTACTCTGGCCTAATGGTTAAGGTCTTGGACTCTTACTCTGGCCTAATAGCTACTGTCTTAACTCTTACTCTGGCCTAATGGTTAAGGTCCTAACTCTTACTCTGGCCTAATGGTTAAGGTCTTGGACTATTACTCTGGCCTCATATCTACTGTCTTAACTCTTACTCTGGCCTCATAGCTACTGTCTTAACTCTTACTCTGGCCTCATAACTACTGTCTTCACTCTTACTCTGCATAATGGTTAATGTCTTGGACTCTTACTCTGGCCTCATAGCTACTGTCTTCACTCTTACTCTGGCCTCATAACTACTGTCTTAATTCTTACTCTGGCCTCATAGCTACTGTCTTAACTCTTACTTTGGCCTAATAGCTACTGTCTTAACTCTTACACTGGCCTCAGAGCTACTGTCTTAACTCTTAGTCTGGCCTAATGGTTAAGGTCTTGGACTCTTACTCTGGCCTAATAGCTACTGTATTAACTCGTACTCTGGCCTCATAGCCACTGTCTTAACTCTTACACTGGCCTAATGGTTAAGGTCTTGGACTCTTACTCTGGCCTCATATATACTGTCTTAACTCTTACTCTGGCCTCATAGCTACTGTCTTAACTCTTACTCTGGCCTCATAGCTACTGTCTTAACTCTTACTCTGGCCTCATAGCTACTGTCTTAACTCTTACTCTGGCCTCATAGCTACTGTCTTAACTCTTACTCTGGAATAATGGTTAAGGTCTTGGACTCTTACTCTGGCCTCATAGCTACTGTCTTAACTCTTACTCTGGCCTCATAACTACTGTCTTAACTCTTACTCTGGCCTCATAGCTACTGTCTTAACTCTCACTCTGGCCTAATAGCTACTGTCTTAACTCTTACACTGGCCTCATAGCTACTGTCTTAACTCTTACTCTGGCCTCATAGCTACTGTCTTAACTCTTACTCTGGCCTAATGGTTAAGGTCTTGGACTCTTACTCTGGTCTCATAGCTACTGTCTTAACTCTTACTCTGGCCTCATAGCTACTGTCTTAACTCTTACTCTGGCCTAATAGCTACTGTCTTAACTATTACACTGGCCTAATAGCTAATATCTTAACTCTTACTCTGGCCTCATAGCTACTGTCTTAACTCTTACTCTGGCCTCATAGCTACTGTCTTAACTCTTACTCTGGCCTCATAGCAACTGTCTTAACTCTTACTCTGGCCTAATGGTTAAGGTCTTGGACTCTTACTCTGGCCTCATAGCTACTGTCTTAACTCTTACTCTGGCCTCATAGCTACTGTCTTAACTCTTACTCTGGCCTCAAAGCTGCTGTCTTAACTCTTACTCTGGCCTAATAGCTACTGTCTTAACTCTTACTCTGGCCTCATAGCTACTGTCTTAACTCTTACTCTGGCCTCATAGCTACTGTCTTAACTCTTACTCTGGCCTAATGGTTAAGGTCTTGGACTCTTACTCTGGCCTCATAGCTACTGTCTTAACTCTTACTCTGGCCTCATAGCTACTGTCTTAACTCTTACTCTGGCCTAATGGTTAAGGTCTTAGACTCTTACAATGGCCTAATAGCTACTGTCTTAACTCTTACTCTGGCCTCATAGCTACTGTCTTAACTCTTACTCTGGCCTCATAACTACTGTCTTAACTCTTACTCTGGCCTAATGGTTAAGGTCTTGGACTCTTACTCTGGCCTAATAGCTACTGTCTTAACTCTTACTCTGGCCTAATGGTTAAGGTCCTAACTCTTACTCTGGCCTAATGGTTAAGGTCTTGGACTCTTACTATGGCCTCATAGCTACTGTCTTAACTCTTACTCTGGCCTCATAGCTACTGTCTTAACTATTACTCTGACCTTATATCTACTGTCTTAACTCTTACTCTGGCCTTATAGCTACTGTCTTAACTCTTACTCTGGCCTCATAGCTACTGTCTTAACTCTTACTCTGGCCTAATGGTTAAGGTCTTGGACTCTTACTCTGGCCTCATAGCTACTGTCTTAACTCTTACTCTGGCCTCATAGCTACTGTCTTAACTCTTACTCTGGCCTAATAGCTACTGTCTAAACTCTTACTCTGGCCTCATAGCTACTGTATTATCTCCTACTCTGGCCTAATAGTTAAGGTCTTGGACTCTTACTCTGGCCTAATAGCTACTGTCTTAACTCTTACTCTGGCCTAATAGCTACTGTCTTAACTCTTACTCTGGCCTCATAGCTACTGTCTTAACTCTTACTCTGGCCTAATGTTTAAGGTCTTGAACTATTACTCTGGCCTCATATCTACTGTCTTAACTCTTACTCTGGCCTCATAGCTACTGTCTTAACTCTTACTCTGGCCTCATAACTACTGTCTTCACTCTTACTCTGCATAATGGTTAATGTCTTGGACTCTTACTCTGGCCTCATAGCTACTGTCTTCACTCTTACTCTGGCCTCATAACTACTGTCTTAATTCTTACTCTGGCCTCATAGCTACTGTCTTAACTCTTACTCTGGCCTAATAGCTACTGTCTTAACTCTTACACTGGCCTCAGAGCTACTGTCTTAACTCTTAGTCTGGCCTAATGGTTAAGGTCTTGGACTCTTACTCTGGCCTAATAGCTACTGTATTAACTCGTACTCTGGCCTCATAGCCACTGTCTTAACTCTTACACTGGCCTAATGGTTAAGGTCTTGGACTCTTACTCTGGCCTCATATATACTGTCTTAACTCTTACTCTGGCCTCATAGCTACTGTCTTAACTCTTACTCTGGCCTCATAGCTACTGTCTTAACTCTTACTCTGGCATAATGGTTAAGGTCTTGGACTCTTACTCTGGCCTCATAGCTACTGTCTTAACTCTTACTCTGGCCTCATAACTACTGTCTTAACTCTTACTCTGGCCTCATAGCTACTGTCTTAACTCTCACTCTGGCCTAATAGCTACTGTCTTAACTCTTACACTGGCCTCATAGCTACTGTCTTAACTCTTACTCTGGCCTCATAGCTACTGTCTTAACTCTTACTCTGGCCTAATGGTTAAGGTCTTGGACTCTTACTCTGGTTTCATAGCTACTGTCTTAACTCTTACTCTGGCCTCATAGCTACTGTCTTAACTCTTACTCTGGCCTAATAGCTACTGTCTTAACTATTACACTGGCCTAATAGCTAATATCTTAACTCTTACTCTGGCCTCATAGCTACTGTCTTAACTCTTACTCTGGCCTCATAGCTACTGTCTTAACTCTTACTCTGGCCTCATAGCAACTGTCTTAACTCTTACTCTGGCCTAATGGTTAAGGTCTTGGACTCTTACTCTGGCCTCATAGCTACTGTCTTAACTCTTACTCTGGCCTCATAGCTACTGTCTTAACTCTTACTCTGGCCTCAAAGCTGCTGTCTTAACTCTTACTCTGGCCTAATAGCTACTGTCTTAACTCTTACTCTGGCCTCATAGCTACTGTCTTAACTCTTACTCTGGCCTCATAGCTACTGTCTTAACTCTTACTCTGGCCTAATGGTTAAGGTCTTGGACTCTTACTCTGGCCTCATAGCTACTGTCTTAACTCTTACTCTGGCCTCATAGCTACTGTCTTAACTCTTACTCTGGCCTAATAGCTACTGTCTTAACTCTTACACTGGCCTCAGAGCTACTGTCTTAACTCTTAGTCTGGCCTAATGGTTAAGGTCTTGGACTCTTACTCTGGCCTAATAGCTACTGTATTAACTCGTACTCTGGCCTCATAGCCACTGTCTTAACTCTTACACTGGCCTAATGGTTAAGGTCTTGGACTCTTACTCTGGCCTCATATATACTGTCTTAACTCTTACTCTGGCCTCATAGCTACTGTCTTAACTCTTACTCTGGCCTCATAGCTACTGTCTTAACTCTTACTCTGGCATAATGGTTAAGGTCTTGGACTCTTACTCTGGTCTCATAGCTACTGTCTTAACTCTTACTCTGGCCTCATAACTACTGTCTTAACTCTTACTCTGGCCTCATAGCTACTGTCTTAACTCTCACTCTGGCCTAATAGCTACTGTCTTAACTCTTACACTGGCCTCATAGCTACTGTCTTAACTCTTACTCTGGCCTCATAGCTACTGTCTTAACTCTTACTCTGGCCTAATGGTTAAGGTCTTGGACTCTTACTCTGGTCTCATAGCTACTGTCTTAACTCTTACTCTGGCCTCATAGCTACTGTCTTAACTCTTACTCTGGCCTAATAGCTACTGTCTTAACTATTACACTGGCCTAATAGCTAATATCTTAACTCTTACTCTGGCCTCATAGCTACTGTCTTAACTCTTACTCTGGCCTCATAGCTACTGTCTTAACTCTTACTCTGGCCTCATAGCTACTGTCTTAACTCTTACTCTGGCCTAATAGCTACTGTCTTAACTCTTACTCTGGCCTCATAGCTACTGTCTTAACCCTTACTCTGGCTTTATAGCTACTGTCTTAACTCTTACTCTGGCCTAATGGTTAAGGTCTTGGACTCTTACTCTGGCCTCATAGCTACTGTCTTAACTCTTACTCTGGCCTCATAGCTACTGTCTTAACTCTTACTCTGGCCTAATGGTTAAGGTCTTAGACTCTTACACTGGCCTAATAAGTACTGTCTTAACTCTTACTCTGGCCTCATAGCTACTGTCTTAACTCTTACTCTGGCCTCATAACTACTGTCTTAACTCTTACTCTGGCCTAATGGTTAAGGTCTTGGACTCTTACTCTGGCCTCATAGCTACTGTCTTAACTCTTAATCTGGCCTAATAACTACTGTCATAACTCTTACTCTGGCCTCATAGCTACTGTCTTAACTCTTACTCTGGCCTCATAGCTACTGTCTTAACTCTTACTCTGGCCTAATGGTTAAGGTCTTGGACTCTTACTCTGGCCTCATAGCTACTGTCTTAACTCTTGCTCTGGCATACTAGCTACTGTCTTAACTCTTACTCTGGCCTAATAGCTACTGTCTTAACTCTTACTCTGGCCTAATGGTTAAGGTCTTGGACTCTTACTCTGGCCTCATAGCTACTGTCTTAACTCTTACTCTGGCCTCATAGCTACTGTCTTAACTCTTACTCTGGCCTCATAGCTACTGTCTTAACTCTTACTCTGGCCTAATGGTTAAGGTCTTGGACTCTTACTCTGGCCTCATAGCTGCTGTCTTAACTCTTACTCTGGCCTCATAGCTACTGACTTAACTCTTACTCTGGCTTCATAGCTACTATCTTAACTCTTACTCTGGCCTAATGGTTAAGGTCTTGGACTCTTACTCTGGCCTCATAGCTACTGTCTTAACTCTTACTCTGGCCTAATAGCTACTGTCTTAACTCTTACTCTGGCCTCATAGCTACTGTCTTAACTCTTACTCTGGCCTCATAGCTACTGTCTTAACACTTACTCTGGCCTCATAGCTACTGTCTTAACTCTTACTCTGGCCTAATGAGTAAGGTCTTGGACTCTTACTCTGGCATCATAGCTACTGTCTTAACTCTTACTCTGGCCTCATAGCTACTGTCTTAACTCTTACTCTGGCCGAATAGCGACTGTCTTAACTCTTACTCTGGCCTAATAGCTACTGTCTTAACTCTTACTCTGGCCTAATAGCTACTGTCTTAACTCTTACTCTGGCCTCGTAGCTACTGTCTTAACTCTTACTCTGGCCTAATGGTTAAGGTCTTGGACTCTTACTCTGGCCTAATAGCTACTGTCTTAACTCTTACTCTGGCCTAATGGTTAAGGTCCTAACTCTTACTCTGGCCTAATGGTTAAGGTCTTGGACTCTTACTATGGCCTCATAGCTACTGTCTTAACTCTTACTCTGGCCTCATAGCTACTGTCTTAACTATTACTCTGGCCTAATAGCTACTGTCTTAACTCTTACTCTGGCCTCATAGCTACTGTATTATCTCCTACTCTGGCCTAATAGTTAAGGTCTTGGACTCTTACTCTGGCCTTATAGCTACTGTCTTAACTCTTACTCTGGCCTCATAGCTACTGTCTTAACTCTTACTCTGGCCTAATGGTTAAGGTCTTGGACTCTTACTCTGGCCTCATAGCTACTGTCTTAACTCTTACTCTGGCCTCATAGCTACTGTCTTAACTCTTACTCTGGCCTAATAGCTACTGTCTTAACTCTTACTCTGGCCTCATAGCTACTGTATTATCTCCTACTCTGGCCTAATAGTTAAGGTCTTGGACTCTTACTCTGGCCTAATAGCTACTGTCTTAACTCTTACTCTGGCCTAATAGCTACTGTCTTAACTCTTACTCTGGCCTCATAGCTACCGTCTTAACTCTTACTCTGGCCTAATGTTTAAGGTCTTGAACTATTACTCTGGCCTCATATCTACTGTCTTAACTCTTACTCTGGCCTCATAGCTACTGTCTTAACTCTTACTCTGGCCTCATAACTACTGTCTTCACTCTTACTCTGCATAATGGTTAATGTCTTGGACTCTTACTCTGGCCTCATAGCTACTGTCTTCACTCTTACTCTGGCCTCATAACTACTGTCTTAATTCTTACTCTGGCCTCATAGCTACTGTCTTAACTCTTACTCTGGCCTAATAGCTACTGTCTTAACTCTTACACTGGCCTCAGAGCTACTGTCTTAACTCTTAGTCTGGCCTAATGGTTAAGGTCTTGGACTCTTACTCTGGCCTAATAGCTACTGTATTAACTCGTACTCTGGCCTCATAGCCACTGTCTTAACTCTTACACTGGCCTAATGGTTAAGGTCTTGGACTCTTACTCTGGCCTCATATATACTGTCTTAACTCTTACTCTGGCCTCATAGCTACTGTCTTAACTCTTACTCTGGCCTCATAGCTACTGTCTTAACTCTTACTCTGGCATAATGGTTAAGGTCTTGGACTCTTACTCTGGCCTCATAGCTACTGTCTTAACTCTTACTCTGGCCTCATAACTACTGTCTTAACTCTTACTCTGGCCTCATAGCTACTGTCTTAACTCTCACTCTGGCCTAATAGCTACTGTCTTAACTCTTACACTGGCCTCATAGCTACTGTCTTAACTCTTACTCTGGCCTCATAGCTACTGTCTTAACTCTTACTCTGGCCTAATGGTTAAGGTCTTGGACTCTTACTCTGGTCTCATAGCTACTGTCTTAACTCTTACTCTGGCCTCATAGCTACTGTCTTAACTCTTACTCTGGCCTAATAGCTACTGTCTTAACTATTACACTGGCCTAATAGCTAATATCTTAACTCTTACTCTGGCCTCATAGCTACTGTCTTAACTCTTACTCTGGCCTCATAGCTACTGTCTTAACTCTTACTCTGGCCTCATAGCAACTGTCTTAACTCTTACTCTGGCCTAATGGTTAAGGTCTTGGACTCTTACTCTGGCCTCATAGCTACTGTCTTAACTCTTACTCTGGCCTCATAGCTACTGTCTTAACTCTTACTCTGGCCTCAAAGCTGCTGTCTTAACTCTTACTCTGGCCTAATAGCTACTGTCTTAACTCTTACTCTGGCCTCATAGCTACTGTCTTAACTCTTACTCTGGCCTCATTGCTACTGTCTTAACTCTTACTCTGGCCTAATGGTTAAGGTCTTGGACTCTTACTCTGGCCTTATAGCTACTGTCTTAACTCTTACTCTGGCCTCATAGCTACTGTCTTAACTCTTACTCTGGCCTAATGGTTAAGGTCTTAGACTCTTACAATGGCCTAATAGCTACTGTCTTAACTCTTACTCTGGCCTCATAGCTACTGTCTTAACTCTTACTCTGGCCTCATAACTACTGTCTTAACTCTTACTCTGGCCTAATGGTTAAGGTCTTGGACTCTTACTCTGGCCTAATAGCTACTGTCTTAACTCTTACTCTGGCCTAATGGTTAAGGTCCTAACTCTTACTCTGGCCTAATGGTTAAGGTCTTGGACTCTTACTATGGCCTCATAGCTACTGTCTTAACTCTTACTCTGGCCTCATAGCTACTGTCTTAACTATTACTCTGACCTCATATCTACTGTCTTAACTCTTACTCTGGCCTTATAGCTACTGTCTTAACTCTTACTCTGGCCTCATAGCTACTGTCTTAACTCTTACTCTGGCCTAATGGTTAAGGTCTTGGACTCTTACTCTGGCCTCATAGCTACTGTCTTAACTCTTACTCTGGCCTCATAGCTACTGTCTTAACTCTTACTCTGGCCTAATAGCTACTGTCTTAACTCTTACTCTGGCCTCATAGCTACTGTATTATCTCCTACTCTGGCCTAATAGTTAAGGTCTTGGACTCTTACTCTGGCCTAATAGCTACTGTCTTAACTCTTACTCTGGCCTAATAGCTACTGTCTTAACTCTTACTCTGGCCTCATAGCTACTGTCTTAACTCTTACTCTGGCCTAATGTTTAAGGTCTTGAACTATTACTCTGGCCTCATATCTACTGTCTTAACTCTTACTCTGGCCTCATAGCTACTGTCTTAACTCTTACTCTGGCCTCATAACTACTGTCTTCACTCTTACTCTGCATAATGGTTAATGTCTTGGACTCTTACTCTGGCCTCATAGCTACTGTCTTCACTCTTACTCTGGCCTCATAACTACTGTCTTAATTCTTACTCTGGCCTCATAGCTACTGTCTTAACTCTTACTCTGGCCTAATAGCTACTGTCTTAACTCTTACACTGGCCTCAGAGCTACTGTCTTAACTCTTAGTCTGGCCTAATGGTTAAGGTCTTGGACTCTTACTCTGGCCTAATAGCTACTGTATTAACTCGTACTCTGGCCTCATAGCCACTGTCTTAACTCTTACACTGGCCTAATGGTTAAGGTCTTGGACTCTTACTCTGGCCTCATATATACTGTCTTAACTCTTACTCTGGCCTCATAGCTACTGTCTTAACTCTTACTCTGGCCTCATAGCTACTGTCTTAACTCTTACTCTGGCATAATGGTTAAGGTCTTGGACTCTTACTCTGGCCTCATAGCTACTGTCTTAACTCTTACTCTGGCCTCATAACTACTGTCTTAACTCTTACTCTGGCCTCATAGCTACTGTCTTAACTCTCACTCTGGCCTAATAGCTACTGTCTTAACTCTTACACTGGCCTCATAGCTACTGTCTTAACTCTTACTCTGGCCTCATAGCTACTGTCTTAACTCTTACTCTGGCCTAATGGTTAAGGTCTTGGACTCTTACTCTGGTCTCATAGCTACTGTCTTAACTCTTACTCTGGCCTCATAGCTACTGTCTTAACTCTTACTCTGGCCTAATAGCTACTGTCTTAACTATTACACTGGCCTAATAGCTAATATCTTAACTCTTACTCTGGCCTCATAGCTACTGTCTTAACTCTTACTCTGGCCTCATAGCTACTGTCTTAACTCTTACTCTGGCCTCATAGCAACTGTCTTAACTCTTACTCTGGCCTAATGGTTAAGGTCTTGGACTCTTACTCTGGCCTCATAGCTACTGTCTTAACTCTTACTCTGGCCTCATAGCTACTGTCTTAACTCTTACTCTGGCCTCAAAGCTGCTGTCTTAACTCTTACTCTGGCCTAATAGCTACTGTCTTAACTCTTACTCTGGCCTCATAGCTACTGTCTTAACTCTTACTCTGGCCTCATAGCTACTGTCTTAACTCTTACTCTGGCCTAATGGTTAAGGTCTTGGACTCTTACTCTGGCCTCATAGCTACTGTCTTAACTCTTACTCTGGCCTCATAGCTACTGTCTTAACTCTTACTCTGGCCTAATGGTTAAGGTCTTAGACTCTTACAATGGCCTAATAGCTACTGTCTTAACTCTTACTCTGGCCTCATAGCTACTGTCTTAACTCTTACTCTGGCCTCATAACTACTGTCTTAACTCTTACTCTGGCCTAATGGTTAAGGTCTTGGACTCTTACTCTGGCCTCATAGCTACTGTCTTAACTCTTACTCTGGCCTCATAACTACTGTCTTAACTCTTACTCAGGCCTAATGGTTAAGGTCTTGGACTCTTACTCTGGCCTCATAGCTACTGTCTTAACTCTTACTCTGGCCTCATAGCTACTGTCTTAACTCTTACTCTGGCCTCATAGCTACTGTCTTAACTCTTACTCTGGCCTAATGGTTAAGGTCTTGGACTCTTACTCTGGCCTCATAGCTACTGTCTTAACTCTTACTCTGGCATACTAGCTTCTGTCTTAACTCTTACTCTGGCCTAATAGCTACTGTCTTAACTCTTACTCTGGCCTAATGGTTAAGGTCTTGGACTCTTACTCTGGCCTCATAGCTACTGTCTTAACTCTTACTCTGGCCTCATAGCTACTGTCTTAACTCTTACTCTGGCCTCATAGCTACTGTCTTAACTCTTACTCTGGCCTAATGGTTAAGGTCTTGGACTCTTACTCTGGCCTCATAGCTACTGTCTTAACTCTTACTCTGGCCTCATAGCTACTGTCTTAACTCTTACTCTGGCCTAATGGTTAAGGTCTTAGACTCTTACAATGGCCTAATAGCTACTGTCTTAACTCTTACTCTGGCCTCATAGCTACTGTCTTAACTCTTACTCTGGCCTCATAACTTCTGTCTTAACTCTTACTCTGGCCTAATGGTTAAGGTCTTGGACTCTTACTCTGGCCTCATAGCTACTGTCTTAACTCTTACTCTGGCCTCATAGCTACTGTCTTAACTCTTACTCTGGCCTCATAGCTACTGTCTTAACTCTTACTCTGGCCTAATGGTTAAGGTCTTGGACTCTTACTCTGGCCTCATAGCTACTGTCTTAACTCTTACTCTGGCATACTAGCTACTGTCTTAACTCTTACTCTGGCCTAATAGCTACTGTCTTAACTCTTACTCTGGCCTAATGGTTAAGGTCTTGGACTCTTACTCTGGCCTCATAGCTACTGTCTTAACTCTTACTCTGGCCTCATAGCTACTGTCTTAACTCTTACTCTGGCCTCATAGCTACTGTCTTAACTCTTACTCTGGCCTAATGGTTAAGGTCTTGGACTCTTACTCTGGCCTCATAGCTACTGTCTTAACTCTTACTCTGGCCTCATAGCTACTGTCTTAACTCTTACTCTGGCCTAATGGTTAAGGTCTTAGACTCTTACAATGGCCTAATAGCTACTGTCTTAACTCTTACTCTGGCCTCATAGCTACTGTCTTAACTCTTACTCTGGCCTCATAACTACTGTCTTAACTCTTACTCTGGCCTAATGGTTAAGGTCTTGGACTCTTACTCTGGCCTCATAGCTACTGTCTTAACTCTTACTCTGGCCTCATAGCTACTGTCTTAACTCTTACTCTGGCCTCATAGCTACTGTCTTAACTCTTACTCTGGCCTAATGGTTAAGGTCTTGGACTCTTACTCTGGCCTCATAGCTACTGTCTTAACTCTTACTCTGGCCTCATAGCTACTGTCTTAACTCTTACTCTGGCCTCATAGCTACTGTCTTAACTCTTACTCTGGCCTAATGGTTAAGGTCTTGGACTCTTACTCTGGCCTCATAGCTGCTGTCTTAACTCTTACTCTGGCCTCATAGCTACTGACTTAACTCTTACTCTGGCCTCATAGCTACTATCTTAACTCTTACTCTGGCCTAATGGTTAAGGTCTTGGACTCTTACTCTGGCCTCATAGTTACTGTCTTAACTCTTACTCTGGCCTCATAGCTACTGTCTTAACTCTTACTCTGGCCTAATAGCTACTGTCTTAACTCTTACTCTGGCCTCATAGCTACTGTCTTAACTCTTACTCTGGCCTCATAGCTACTGTCTTAACACTTACTCTGGCCTCATAGCTACTGTCTTAACTCTTACTCTGGCCTAATGAGTAAGGTCTTGGACTCTTACTCTGGCATCATAGCTACTGTCTTAACTCTTACTCTGGCCTCATAGCTACTGTCTTAACTCTTACTCTGGCTGAATAGCGACTGTCTTAACTCTTACTCTGGCCTAATGGTTAAGGTCTTGGACTCTTACTCTGGCCTAATAGCTACTGTCTTAACTCTTACTCTGGCCTAATAGCTACTGTCTTAACTCTTATTCTGGCCTCGTAGCTACTGTCTTAACTCTTACTCTGGCCTAATGGTTAAGGTCTTGGACTCTTACTCTGGCCTAATAGCTACTGTCTTAACTCTTACTCTGGCCTAATGGTTAAGGTCTTAACTCTTACTCTGGCCTAATAGCTACTGTCTTAACTCTTACTCTGGCCTAATGGTTAAGGTCTTGGACTCTTACTATGGCCTCATAGCTACTGTCTTAACTCTTACTCTGGCCTCATAGCTACTGTCTTAACTCTTACTCTGACCTCATGTCTACTGTCTTAACTCTTCCTCTGGCCTCATAGCTACTGTCTTAACTCTTACTCTGGCCTAATGGTTAAGGTCTTGGACTCTTACTATGGCCTCATAGCTACTGTCTTAACTCTTACTCTGGCCTGATAGCTACTGTCTTAACTCTTACTCTGGCCTAATAGCTACTGTCTTAACTCTTACTCTGGCCTCATAGCTACTGTCTTAACTCCTACTCTGGCCTAATAGTTAAGGTCTTGGACTCTTACACTGGCCTAATAGCTACTGTCTTAACTCTTACTCTGGCCTAATAGCTACTGTCTTAACTCTTACTCTGGCCTCAGAGCTACTGTCTTAACTCTTAGTCTGGCCTAATGGTTAAGGTCTTGGACTCTTACTCTGGCCTAATGGCTACTATCTTAACTCTTACTCTGGCCTCATAGCCACTGTCTTAATTATTAATCTGGCCTAATGGTTAAGGTCTTGGACTCTTACTCTGGCCTCATAGCTACTGTCTTAACTCTTACTCTGGCCTCATAGCTACTGTCTTAACTCTTACTCTGGCCTCATAGCTACTGTCTTAACTCTTACTCTGGCCTCATAGCTACTGTCTTAACTCTTACTCTGGCCTAATAGCTACTGTCTTAACTCTTACTCTGGCCTCATAGCTACTGTCTTAACTCTTACTCTGGCCTAATAGCTACTGTCTTAACTCTTACTCTGGCCTCATAGCTACTGTCTTAACTCTTACTCTGGCCTAATGGTTAAGGTCTTGAACTATTACTCTGGCCTCATATCTACTGTCTTAACTCTTACTCTGGGCTCATAGCTACTGTCTTAACTCTTACTCTGGCCTCATAGCTACTGTCTTCACTCTTACTCTGGCATAATGGTTAAGGTCTTGGACTCTTACTCTGGCCTCATAGCTACTGTCTTAACTTTTACTCAGGCCTCATAACTACTGTCTTAACTCTTACTCTGGCCTCATAGCTACTGTCTTAACTCTTACTCTGGCCTAATAGCTACTGTCTTAACTCTTACACTGACCTCAGAGCTACTGTCTTAACTCTTAGTCTGGCCTAATGGTTAAGGTCTTGGACTCTTACTCTGGCCTAATAGCTACTGTATTAACTCGTACTCTGGCCTCATAACCACTGTCTTAACTCTTACTCTGGCCTAATGGTTAAGGTATTGGACTCTTACTCTGGCCTAATAGCTACTGTCTTAACTCTTACTCTGGCCTAATAGCTACTGTCTTAACTCTTACTCTGGCCTCATAGCTACTGTCTTAACTCTTACTCTGGCCTCATAGCTACTGTCTTAACTCTTACTCTGGCCTAATGGTTAAGGTCTTGGACTCTTACTCTGGCCTCATAGCTACTGTCTTAACTCTTACTCTGGCCTCATAGTTACTGTCTTAACTCTTACTCTGGCCTCATAGCTACTGTCTTAACTCTTACTCTGGCCTCATAGCTACTGTCTTAACTCTTACTCTGGCCTAATGGTTAAGGTCTTGGACTCTTACTCTGGCCTCATAGCTACTGTCTTAACTCTTACTCTGGCCTCATAGCTACTGTCTTAACTCTTATTCTGGCCTCATAGCTACTGTCTTAACTCTTACTCTGGCCTCATAGCTACTATCTTAACTCTTACTCTGGCCTCATAGCTACTGTCTTAACTCTTACTCTGGCCTCGGAGCTACTGTCTTAACTCTTACTCTGGCCTAATGTTTAAGGTCTTGGACTCTTACTCTGGCCTAATAGCTACTGTCTTAACTCCTACTCTGGCCTCATAGCTACTGTCTTAACTCTTACTCTGGCCTAATAGCTACTGTCTTAACTCTTACTTTGGCCTCATAGCTACTGTCTTAACTCTTACTCTGGCCTAATGGTTAAGGTCTTGGACTCTTACTCTGGCCTCATAGCTACTGTCTTAATTCTTAGTCTGGCCTCATGGCTACTGTCTTAATTCTTACTCTGGCCTAATGGTTAAGGTCTTGGACTCTTACTCTGGCCTCATAGCTACTGTTTTAACTCTTACTCTGGCCTCATAGCTACTGTCTTAACTCTTACTCTGGCCTCATAGCTACTGTCTTAACACTTACTCTGGCCTAATGGTTAAGGTCTTGGACTCTTACTCTGGCCTCATAGCTTCTGTCTTAACTGTTACTCTGGCCTCATAGCTACTGTCATAACTCTTACTCTGGCCTAATAGCTACTGTCTTAACTCGTACTCTGGCCTAATAGCTACTGTCTTAACTCTTACTCTGGCCTCATAGCTACTGTCTTAACTCTTACTCTGGCCTAATGGTTAAGGTCTTGGACTATTACTCTGGTCTACTAGCTACTGTCTTAACTCTTACTCTGGCCTAATAGCTACTGTCTTAACTCTTACTCTGGCCTCATAGCTACTGTCTTAACTCTTACTCTGGCCTAATAGCTACTGTCTTAACTCTTACTCTGGCCTAATGGTTAAGGTCTTGGACTCTTACTCTGGCCTTATAGCTACTGTCTTAACTCTTACTCTGGCCTAATGGTTAAGGTCTTGGACTCTTACACTGGCCTCATAGCTACTGTCTTAACTCTTACTCTGGCCTCATAGCTACTGTCTTAACTCTTACTCTGGCCTCATAGCTACTGTCTTAACTCTTACTCTGGCCTAATGGTTAAGGTCTTGGACTCTTACTCTGCCCTCATAGCTACTGTCTTAACTCTTACTCTGGCCTCATAGCTACTGTCTTAACTCTTACTCTGTCCTCATAGCTACTGTCTTAACTCTTACTCTGGCCTCATAGCTACTGTCTTAACTCTTACTCTGGCCTCAGAGCTACTGTCTTAACTCTTACTCTGGCCTAATGGTTAAGGTCTTGGACTCTTACTCTGGCCTAATAGCTACTGTCTTAACTCTTACTCTGGCCTCATAGCTACTGTCTTAACTCTTACTCTGGCCTAATGGTTAAGGTCTTGGACTCTTACTCTGGCCTCATAGCTACTGTCTTAACTCTTACTCTGGCCTGATGGTTAAGGTCTTGGACTCTTACTCTGGCCTCATAGCTACTGTCTTAACTCTTACTCTGGCCTCATAGCTACTGTCTTAACTCTTACTCTGGCCTCATAGCTACTGTCTTAACTCTTACTCTGGCCTAATGGTTAAGGTCTTGGACTCTTACTCTGGCCTCATAGCTACTGTCTTAACTCTTACTCTGGCCTCATAGCTACTGTCTTAACTCTTATTCTGGCCTCATAGCTACTGTCTTAACTCTTACTCTGGCCTCATAGCTACTGTCTTAACTCTTACTCTGGCCTCATAGCTACTGTCTTAACTCTTACTCTGGCCTAATAGCTACTGTCTTAACTCTTACTCTGGCCTCATAGCTACTGTCTTAACTCTTACTCTGGCCGAATAGCGACTGTCTTAACTCTTACTCTGGCCTAATAGCTACTGTCTTAACTCTTACTCTGGCCTAATAGCTACTGTCTTAACTCTTACTCTGGCCTCGTAGCTACTGTCTTAACTCTTACTCTGGCCTAATGGTTAAGGTCTTGGACTCTTACTCTGGCCTAATAGCTACTGTCTTAACTCTTACTCTGGCCTAATGGTTAAGGTCTTAACTCTTACTCTGGCCTAATAGCTACTGTCTTAACTCTTACTCTGGCCTAATGGTTAAGGTCTTGGACTCTTTCTATGGCCTCATAGCTACTGTCTTAACTCTTACTCTGGCCTCATAGCTACTGTCTTAACTCTTACTCTGACCTCATATCTACTGTCTTAACTCTTACTCTCGCCTTATAGCTACTGTCTTAACTCTTACTCTGGCCTCATAGCTACTGTCTTAACTCTTACTCTGGCCTAATGGTTAAGGTCTTGGACTCTTACTCTGGCCTCATAGCTACTGTCTTAACTCTTACTCTGGCCTCATAGCTACTGTCTTAACTCTTACTCTGGCCTCATAGCTACTGTATTAACTCCTACTCTGGCCTAATGGTTAAGGTCTTGGACTCTTACTCTGGCCTCATAGCTGCTGTCTTAACTCTTACTCTGGCCTCATAGCTACTGACTTAACTCTTACTCTGGCCTCATAGCTACTATCTTAACTCTTACTCTGGCCTAATGGTTAAGGTCTTGGACTCTTACTCTGGCCTCATAGCTACTGTCTTAACTCTTACTCTGGCCTAATAGCTACTGTCTTAACTCTTACTCTGGCCTCATAGCTACTGTCTTAACTCTTACTCTGGCCTCATAGCTACTGTCTTAACACTTACTCTGGCCTCATAGCTACTGTCTTAACTCTTACTCTGGCCTAATGAGTAAGGTCTTGGACTCTTACTCTGGCATCATAGCTACTGTCTTAACTCTTACTCTGGCCTCATAGCTACTGTCTTAACTCTTACTCTGGCCGAATAGCGACTGTCTTAACTCTTACTCTGGCCTAATAGCTACTGTCTTAACTCTTACTCTGGCCTAATAGCTACTGTCTTAACTCTTACTCTGGCCTCGTAGCTACTGTCTTAACTCTTACTCTGGCCTAATGGTTAAGGTCTTGGACTCTTACTCTGGCCTAATAGCTACTGTCTTAACTCTTACTCTGGCCTAATGGTTAAGGTCCTAACTCTTACTCTGGCCTAATGGTTAAGGTCTTGGACTCTTACTATGGCCTCATAGCTACTGTCTTAACTCTTACTCTGGCCTCATAGCTACTGTCTTAACTATTACTCTGACCTCATATCTACTGTCTTAACTCTTACTCTGGCCCTATAGCTACTGTCTTAACTCTTACTCTGGCCTCATAGCTACTGTCTTAACTCTTACTCTGGCCTAATGGTTAAGGTCTTGGACTCTTACTCTGGCCTCATAGCTACTGTCTTAACTCTTACTCTGGCCTAATAGCTACTGTCTTAACTCTTACTCTGGCCTCATAGCTACTGTCTTATCTCCTACTCTGGCCTAATAGTTAAGGTCTTGGACTCTTACTCTGGCCTAATAGCTACTGTCTTAACTCTTACTCTGGCCTAATAGCTACTGTCTTAACTCTTACTCTGGCCTCATAGCTACTGTCTTAACTCTTACTCTGGCCTAATGTTTAAGGTCTTGAACTATTACTCTGGCCTCATATCTACTGTCTTAACTCTTACTCTGGCCTCATAGCTACTGTCTTAACTCTTACTCTGGCCTCATAACTACTGTCTTCACTCTTACTCTGCATAATGGTTAATGTCTTGGACTCTTACTCTGGCCTCATAGCTACTGTCTTAACTCTTACTCTGGCCTCATAACTACTGTCTTAACTCTTACTCTGGCCTCATAGCTACTGTCTTAACTCTTACTCTGGCCTAATAGCTACTGTCTTAACTCTTACACTGGCCTCAGAGCTACTGTCTTAACTCTTAGTCTGGCCTAATGGTTAAGGTCTTGGACTCTTACTCTGGCCTAATAGCTACTGTATTAACTCGTACTCTGGCCTCATAGCCACTGTCTTAACTCTTACACTGGCCTAATGGTTAAGGTCTTGGACTCTTACTCTGGCCTCATATATACTGGCTTAACTCTTACTCTGGCCTCATAGCTACTGTCTTAACTCTTACTCTGGCCTCATAGCTACTGTCTTAACTCTTACTCTGGCATAATGGTTAAGGTCTTGGACTCTTACTCTGGCCTCATAGCTACTGTCTTAACTCTTACTCTGGCCTCATAACTACTGTCTTAACTCTTACTCTGGCCTCATAGCTACTGTCTTAACTCTCACTCTGGCCTAATAGCTACTGTCTTAACTCTTACACTGGCCTCATAGCTACTGTCTTAACTCTTACTCTGGCCTCATAGCTACTGTCTTAACTCTTACTCTGGCCTAATGGTTAAGGTCTTGGACTCTTACTCTGGTCTCATAGCTACTGTCTTAACTCTTACTCTGGCCTCATAGCTACTGTCTTAACTCTTACTCTGGCCTAATAGCTACTGTCGTAACTATTACACTGGCCTAATAGCTAATATCTTAACTCTTACTCTGGCCTCATAGCTACTGTCTTAACTCTTACTCTGGCCTCATAGCAACTGTCTTAACTCTTACTCTGGCCTAATGGTTAAGGTCTTGGACTCTTACTCTGGCCTCATAGCTACTGTCTTAACTCTTACTCTGGCCTCATAGCTACTGTCTTAACTCTTACTCTGGCCTCAAAGCTGCTGTCTTAACTCTTACTCTGGCCTAATAGCTACTGTCTTAACTCTTACTCTGGCCTCATAGCTACTGTCTTAACTCTTACTCTGGCCTCATAGCTACTGTCTTAACTCTTACTCTGGCCTAATGGTTAAGGTCTTGGACTCTTACTCTGGCCTCATAGCTACTGTCTTAACTCTTACTCTGGCCTCATAGCTACTGTCTTAACTCTTACTCTGGCCTAATGGTTAAGGTCTTAGACTCTTACAATGGCCTAATAGCTACTGTCTTAACTCTTACTCTGGCCTCATAGCTACTGTCTTAACTCTTACTCTGGCCTCATAACTACTGTCTTAACTCTTACTCTGGCCTAATGGTTAAGGTCTTGGACTCTTACTCTGGCCTCATAGCTACTGTCTTAACTCTTACTCTGGCCTCATAACTACTGTCTTAACTCTTACTCTGGCCTAATGGTTAAGGTCTTGGACTCTTACTCTGGCCTCATAGCTACTGTCTTAACTCTTACTCTGGCCTCATAGCTACTGTCTTAACTCTTACTCTGGCCTCATAGCTACTGTCTTAACTCTTAATCTGGCCTAATGGTTAAGGTCTTGGACTCTTACTCTGGCCTCATAGCTACTGTCTTAACTCTTACTCTGGCATACTAGCTACTGTCTTAACTCTTACTCTGGCCTAATAGCTACTGTCTTAACTCTTACTCTGGCCTAATGGTTAAGGTCTTGGACTCTTACTCTGGCCTCATAGCTACTGTCTTAACTCTTACTCTGGCCTCATAGCTACTGTCTTAACTCTTACTCTGGCCTCATAGCTACTGTCTTAACTCTTACTCTGGCCTAATGGTTAAGGTCTTGGACTCTTACTCTGGCCTCATAGCTACTGTCTTAACTCTTACTCTGGCCTCATAGCTACTGTCTTAACTCTTACTCTGGCCTAATGGTTAAGGTCTTAGACTCTTACAATGGCCTAATAGCTACTGTCTTAACTCTTACTCTGGCCTCATAGCTACTGTCTTAACTCTTACTCTGGACTCATAACTTCTGTCTTAACTCTTACTCTGGCCTAATGGTTAAGGTCTTGGACTCTTACTCTGGCCTCATAGCTACTGTCTTAACTCTTACTCTGGCCTCATAGCTACTGTCTTAACTCTTACTCTGGCCTCATAGCTACTGTCTTAACTCTTACTCTGGCCTAATGGTTAAGGTCTTGGACTCTTACTCTGGCCTCATAGCTACTGTCTTAACTCTTACTCTGGCATACTAGCTACTGTCTTAACTCTTACTCTGGCCTAATAGCTACTGTCTTAACTCTTACTCTGGCCTAATGGTTAAGGTCTTGGACTCTTACTCTGGCCTCATAGCTACTGTCTTAACTCTTACTCTGGCCTCATAGCTACTGTCTTAACTCTTACTCTGGCCTCATAGCTACTGTCTTAACTCTTACTCTGGCCTAATGGTTAAGGTCTTGGACTCTTACTCTGGCCTCATAGCTACTGTCTTAACTCTTACTCTGGCCTCATAGCTACTGTCTTAACTCTTACTCTGGCCTAATGGTTAAGGTCTTAGACTCTTACAATGGCCTAATAGCTACTGTCTTAACTCTTACTCTGGCCTCATAGCTACTGTCTTAACTCTTACTCTGGCCTCATAACTACTGTCTTAACTCTTACTCTGGCCTAATGGTTAAGGTCTTGGACTCTTACTCTGGCCTCATAGCTACTGTCTTAACTCTTACTCTGGCCTCATAGCTACTGTCTTAACTCTTACTCTGGCCTCATAGCTACTGTCTTAACTCTTACTCTGGCCTAATGGTTAAGGTCTTGGACTCTTACTCTGGCCTCATAGCTACTGTCTTAACTCTTACTCTGGCATACTAGCTACTGTCTTAACTCTTACTCTGGCCTAATAGCTACTGTCTTAACTCTTACTCTGGCCTAATGGTTAAGGTCTTGGACTCTTACTCTGGCCTCATAGCTACTGTCTTAACTCTTACTCTGGCCTCATAGCTACTGTCTTAACTCTTACTCTGGCCTCATAGCTACTGTCTTAACTCTTACTCTGGCCTAATGGTTAAGGTCTTGGACTCTTACTCTGGCCTCATAGCTGCTGTCTTAACTCTTACTCTGGCCTCATAGCTACTGACTTAACTCTTACTCTGGCCTCATAGCTACTATCTTAACTCTTACTCTGGCCTAATGGTTAAGGTCTTGGACTCTTACTCTGGCCTCATAGTTACTGTCTTAACTCTTACTCTGGCCTCATAGCTACTGTCTTAACTCTTACTCTGGCCTAATAGCTACTGTCTTAACTCTTACTCTGGCCTCATAGCTACTGTCTTAACTCTTACTCTGGCCTCATAGCTACTGTCTTAACACTTACTCTGGCCTCATAGCTACTGTCTTAACTCTTACTCTGGCCTAATGAGTAAGGTCTTGGACTCTTACTCTGGCATCATAGCTACTGTCTTAACTCTTACTCTGGCCTCATAGCTACTGTCTTAACTCTTACTCTGGCCTAATGGTTAAAGTCTTGGACTCTTACTCTGGCCTAATAGCTACTGTCTTAACTCTTACTCTGGCCTCATAGCCACTGTCTTAACTCTTACTCTGGCCTAATGGTTAAGGTCTTGGACTCTTACTCTGGCCTCATAGCTACTGTCTTAACTCTTACTCTGGCCTAATAGCTACTGTCTTAACTCTTACTCTGGCCTCATAGCTACTGTCTTAACTCTTGCTCTGGCCTCATAGCTACTGTCTTAACTCTTACTCTGGCCTCATAGCTACTGTCTTAACTCTTACTCTGGCCTTATAGCTACTGTCTTAACTCTTACTCTGGCCTCATAGCTACTGTCTTAACTCTTACTCTGGCCTAATGGTTAAGGTCTTGGACTCTTACTCTGGCCTCATAGCTACTGTCTTAACTCTTACTCTGGCCTCATAGCTACTGTCTTAACTCTTACTCTGGCCTAATAGCTACTGTCTTAACTCTTACTCTGGCCTAATAGCTACTGTCTTAACTCTTACTCTGGCCTCATATCTACTGTCTTAACTCTTACTCTGGCCTAATGGTTAAGGTCTTGGACGCTTACTCTGGCCTAATAGCTACTGTCTTAACTCCTACTCTGGCCTAATAGCTACTGTCTTAACTCTTACTCTGGCCTCAAAGCCACTGTCTTAACTCTTACTCTGGCCTAATGGTTAAGGTCTTGGACTCTTACTCTGGCCTCATAGCTACTGTCTTAACTCTTACTCTGGCCTAATAGCTACTGTCTTAACTCTTACTCTGGCCTCATAGCTACTGTCTTAACTCTTACTCTGGCCTAATAGCTACTGTCTTAACTCTTACTCTTGCCTCATAGCTACTGTCTTAACTCTTACTCTGGCCTCATAGCTACTGTCTTAACTCTTACTCTGGCCTCATAGCTACTGTCTTAACTCTTACTCTGGCCTAATAGCTACTGTCTTAAATCTTACTCTGGCCTAATAGCTACTGTCTTAACTCTTATTCTGGCCTAATAGCTACTGTCTTAACTCTTACTCATGACTCATAGCTACTGTCTTAACTCTTACTCTGGCCTAATGGTTAAGGTCTTGGACTCTTACTCTGGCCTCATAGCTACTGTCTTAACTCTTACTCTGGCCTAATAGCTACTGTCTTAACTCTTACTCTGGCCTCATAGCTACTGTCTTAACTCTTGCTCTGGCCTCATAGCTACTGTCTTAACTCTTACTCTGGCCTCATAGCTACTGTCTTAACTCTTACTCTGGCCTCATAGCTACTGTCTTAACTCTTACTCTGGCCTAATAGCTACTGTCTTAACTCTTACTCTGGCCTCATAGCTACTGTCTTAACTCTTACTCTGGCCTAATAGCTACTGTCTTAACTCTTACTCTGGCCTCATAGCTACTGTCTTAACTCTTACTCTGGCCTAATGGTTAAGGTCTTGAACTATTACTCTGGCCTCATATCTACTGTCTTAACTCTTACTCTGGGCTCATAGCTACTGTCTTAACTCTTACTCTGGCCTCATAGCTACTGTCTTCACTCTTACTCTGGCATAATGGTTAAGGTCTTGGACTCTTACTCTGGCCTCATAGCTACAGTCTTAACTTTTACTCTGGCCTCATAACTACTGTCTTAACTCTTACTCTGGCCTCATAGCTACTGTCTTAACTCTTACTCTGGCCTAATAGCTACTGTCTTAACTCTTACACTGGCCTCAGAGCTACTGTCTTAACTCTTAGTCTGGCCTAATGGTTAAGGTCTTGGACTCTTACTCTGGCCTAATAGCTACTGTATTAACTCGTACTCTGGCCTCATAACCACTGTCTTAACTCTTACTCTGGCCTAATGGTTAAGGTATTGGACTCTTACTCTGGCCTAATAGCTACTGTCTTAACTCTTACTCTGGCCTAATAGATACTGTCTTAACTCTTACTCTGGCCTCATAGCTACTGTCTTAACTCTTACTCTGGCCTCATAGCTACTGTCTTAACTCTTACTCTGGCCTAATGGTTAAGGTCTTGGACTCTTACTCTGGCCTCATAGCTACTGTCTTAACTCTTACTCTGGCCTCATAGTTACTGTCTTAACTCTTACTCTGGCCTCATAGCTACTGTCTTAACTCTTACTCTGGCCTCATAGCTACTGTCTTAACTCTTACTCTGGCCTAATGGTTAAGGTCTTGGACTCTTACTCTGGCCTCATAGCTACTGTCTTAACTCTTACTCTGGCCTCATAGCTACTGTCTTAACTCTTATTCTGGCCTCATAGCTACTGTCTTAACTCTTACTCTGGCCTCATAGCTACTGTCTTAACTCTTACTCTGGCCTCATAGCTACTGTCTTAACTCTTACTCTGGCCTCGGAGCTACTGTCTTAACTCTTACTCTGGCCTAATGTTTAAGGTCTTGGACTCTTACTCTGGCCTAATAGCTACTGTCTTAACTCCTACTCTGGCCTCATAGCTACTGTCTTAACTCTTACTCTGGCCTAATAGCTACTGTCTTAACTCTTACTTTGGCCTCATAGCTACTGTCTTAACTCTTACTCTGGCCTAATGGTTAAGGTCTTGGACTCTTACTCTGGCCTCATAGCTACTGTCTTAATTCTTAGTCTGGCCTCATGGCTACTGTCTTAACTCTTACTCTGGCCTAATGGTTAAGGTCTTGGACTCTTACTCTGGCCTCATAGCTACTGTTTTAACTCTTACTCTGGCCTCATAGCTACTGTCTTAACTCTTACTCTGGCCTCATAGCTACTGTCTTAACACTTACTCTGGCCTAATGGTTAAGGTCTTGGACTCTTACTCTGGCCTCATAGCTTCTGTCTTAACTGTTACTCTGGCCTCATAGCTACTGTCATAACTCTTACTCTGGCCTAATAGCTACTGTCTTAACTCGTACTCTGGCCTAATAGCTACTGTCTTAACTCCTACTCTGGCCTCATAGCTACTGTCTTAACTCTTACTCTGGCCTAATGGTTAAGGTCTTGGACTATTACTCTGGCCTACTAGCTACTGTCTTAACTCTTACTCTGGCCTAATAGCTACTGTCTTAACTCTTACTCTGGCCTCATAGCTACTGTCTTAACTCTTACTCTGGCCTAATAGCTACTGTCTTAACTCTTACTCTGGCCTAATGGTTAAGGTCTTGGACTCTTACTCTGGCCTTATAGCTACTGTCTTAACTCTTACTCTGGCCTAATGGTTAAGGTCTTGGACTCTTACTCTGGCCTCATAGCTACTGTCTTAACTCTTACTCTGGCCTCATAGCTACTGTCTTAACTCTTATTCTGGCCTCATAGCTACTGTCTTAACTCTTACTCTGGCCTCATAGCTACTGTCTTAACTCTTACTCTGGCCTCGGAGCTACTGTCTTAACTCTTACTCTGGCCTAATGTTTAAGGTCTTGGACTCTTACTCTGGCCTAATAGCTACTGTCTTAACTCCTACTCTGGCCTCATAGCTACTGTCTTAACTCTTACTCTGGCCTAATAGCTACTGTCTTAACTCTTACTTTGGCCTCATAGCTACTGTCTTAACTCTTACTCTGGCCTAATGGTTAAGGTCTTGGACTCTTACTCTGGCCTCATAGCTACTGTCTTAATTCTTAGTCTGGCCTCATGGCTACTGTCTTAACTCTTACTCTGGCCTAATGGTTCAGGTCTTGGACTCTTACTCTGGCCTCATAGCTACTGTTTTAACTCTTACTCTGGCCTCATAGCTACTGTCTTAACTCTTACTCTGGCCTCATAGCTACTGTCTTAACACTTACTCTGGCCTAATGGTTAAGGTCTTGGACTCTTACTCTGGCCTCATAGCTTCTGTCTTAACTGTTACTCTGGCCTCATAGCTACTGTCATAACTCTTACTCTGGCCTAATAGCTACTTTCTTAACTCGTACTCTGGCCTAATAGCTACTGTCTTAACTCTTACTCTGGCCTCATAGCTACTGTCTTAACTCTTACTCTGGCCTAATGGTTAAGGTCTTGGACTATTACTCTGGCCTACTAGCTACTGTCTTAACTCTTACTCTGGCCTAATAGCTACTGTCTTAACTCTTACTCTGGCCTCATAGCTACTGTCTTAACTCTTACTCTGGCCTAATAGCTACTGTCTTAACTCTTACTCTGGCCTAATGGTTAAGGTCTTGGACTCTTACTCTGGCCTTATAGCTACTGTCTTAACTCTTACTCTGGCCTAATGGTTAAGGTCTTGGACTCTTACACTGGCCTCATAGCTACTGTCTTAACTCTTACTCTGGCCTCATAGCTACTGTCTTAACTCTTACTCTGGCCTCATAGCTACTGTCTTAACTCTTACTCTGGCCTAATGGTTAAGGTCTTGGACTCTTACTCTGCCCTCATAGCTACTGTCTTAACTCTTACTCTGGCCTCATAGCTACTGTCTTAACTCTTACTCTGTCCTCATAGCTACTGTCTTAACTCTTACTCTGGCCTCATAGCTACTGTCTTAACTCTTACTCTGGCCTCAGAGCTACTGTCTTAACTCTTACTCTGGCCTAATGGTTAAGGTCTTGGACTCTTACTCTGGCCTAATAGCTACTGTCTTAACTCTTACTCTGGCCTCATAGCTACTGTCTTAACTCTTACTCTGGCCTAATGGTTAAGGTCTTGGACTCTTACTCTGGCCTCATAGCTACTGTCTTAACTCTTACTCTGGCCTGATGGTTAAGGTCTTGGACTCTTACTCTGGCCTCATAGCTACTGTCTTAACTCTTACTCTGGCCTCATAGCTTCTGTCTTAACTCTTACTCTGGCCTCATAGCTACTGTCTTAACTCTTACTCTGGCCTAATGGTTAAGGTCTTGGACTCTTACTCTGGCCTCATAGCTACTGTCTTAACTCTTACTCTGGCCTCATAGCTACTGTCTTAACTCTTATTCTGGCCTCATAGCTACTGTCTTAACTCTTACTCTGGCCTCATAGCTACTGTCTTAACTCTTACTCTGGCCTCATAGCTACTGTCTTAACTCTTAATCTGGCCTAATAGCTACTGTCTTAACTCTTACTCTGGCCTCATAGCTACTGTCTTAACTCTTACTCTGGCCGAATAGCGACTGTCTTAACTCTTACTCTGGCCTAATAGCTACTGTCTTAACTCTTACTCTGGCCTAATAGCTACTGTCTTAACTCTTACTCTGGCCTCGTAGCTACTGTCTTAACTCTTACTCTGGCCTAATGGTTAAGGTCTTGGACTCTTACTCTGGCCTAATAGCTACTGTCTTAACTCTTACTCTGGCCTAATGGTTAAGGTCTTAACTCTTACTCTGGCCTAATAGCTACTGTCTTAACTCTTACTCTGGCCTAATGGTTAAGGTCTTGGACTCTTTCTATGGCCTCATAGCTACTGTCTTAACTCTTACTCTGGCCTCATAGCTACTGTCTTAACTCTTACTCTGACCTCATATCTACTGTCTTAACTCTTACTCTCGCCTTATAGCTACTGTCTTAACTCTTACTCTGGCCTCATAGCTACTGTCTTAACTCTTACTCTGGCCTAATGGTTAAGGTCTTGGACTCTTCCTCTGGCCTCATAGCTACTGTCTTAACTCTTACTCTGGCCTCATAGCTACTGTCTTAACTCTTACTCTGGCCTCATAGCTACTGTATTAATTCTTACTCTGGCCTAATGGTTAAGGTCTTGGACTCTTACTCTGGCCTCATAGCTGCTGTCTTAACTCTTACTCTGGCCTCATAGCTACTGACTTAACTCTTACTCTGGCCTCATAGCTACTATCTTAACTCTTACTCTGGCCTAATGGTTAAGGTCTTGGACTCTTACTCTGGCCTCATAGCTACTGTCTTAACTCTTACTCTGGCCTAATAGCTACTGTCTTAACTCTTACTCTGGCCTCATAGCTACTGTCTTAACTCTTACTCTGGCCTCATAGCTACTGTCTTAACACTTACTCTGGCCTCATAGCTACTGTCTTAACTCTTACTCTGGCCTAATGAGTAAGGTCTTGGACTCTTACTCTGGCATCATAGCTACTGTCTTAACTCTTACTCTGGCCTCATAGCTACTGTCTTAACTCTTACTCTGGACGAATAGCGACTGTCTTAACTCTTACTCTGGCCTAATAGCTACTGTTTTAACTCTTACTCTGGCCTCGTAGCTACTGTCTTAACTCTTACTCTGGCCTAATGGTTAAGGTCTTGGACTCTTACTCTGGCCTAATAGCTACTGTCTTAACTCTTACTCTGGCCTAATGGTTAAGGTCCTAACTCTTACTCTGGCCTAATGGTTAAGGTCTTGGACTCTTACTATGGCCTCATAGCTACTGTCTTAACTCTTACTCTGGCCTCATAGCTACTGTCTTAACTATTACTCTGACCTCATATCTACTGTCTTAACTCTTACTCTGGCCTTATAGCTACTGTCTTAACTCTTACTCTGGCCTCATAGCTACTGTCTTAACTCTTACTCTGGCCTAATGGTTAAGGTCTTGGACTCTTACTCTGGCCTCATAGCTACTGTCTTAACTCTTACTCTGGCCTCATAGCTACTGTCTTAACTCTTACTCTGGCCTAATAGCTACTGTCTTAACTCTTACTCTGGCCTCATAGCTACTGTCTTATCTCCTACTCTGGCCTAATAGTTAAGGTCTTGGACTCTTACTCTGGCCTAATAGCTACTGTCTTAACTCTTACTCTGGCCTAATAGCTACTGTCTTAACTCTTACTCTGGCCTCATAGCTACTGTCTTAACTCTTACTCTGGCCTAATGTTTAAGGTCTTGAACTATTACTCTGGCCTCATATCTACTGTCTTAACTCTTACTCTGGCCTCATAGCTACTGTCTTAACTCTTACTCTGGCCTCATAACTACTGTCTTCACTCTTACTCTGCATAATGGTTAATGTCTTGGACTCTTACTCTGGCCTCATAGCTACTGTCTTAACTCTTACTCTGGCCTCATAACTACTGTCTTAACTCTTACTCTGGCCTCATAGCTACTGTCTTAACTCTTACTCTGGCCTAATAGCTACTGTCTTAACTCTTACACTGGCCTCAGAGCTACTGTCTTAACTCTTAGTCTGGCCTAATGGTTAAGGTCTTGGACTCTTACTCTGGCCTAATAGCTACTGTATTAACTCGTACTCTGGCCTCATAGCCACTGTCTTAACTCTTACACTGGCCTAATGGTTAAGGTCTTGGACTCTTACTCTGGCCTCATATATACTGTCTTAACTCTTACTCTGGCCTCATAGCTACTGTCTTAACTCTTACTCTGGCCTCATAGCTACTGTCTTAACTCTTACTCTGGCATAATGGTTAAGGTCTTGTACTCTTACTCTGGCCTCATAGCTACTGTCTTAACTCTTACTCTGGCCTCATAACTACTGTCTTAACTCTTACTCTGGCCTCATAGCTACTGTCTTAACTCTCACTCTGGCCTAATAGCTACTGTCTTAACTCTTACACTGGCCTCATAGCTACTGTCTTAACTCTTACTCTGGCCTCATAGCTACTGTCTTAACTCTTACTCTGGCCTAATGGTTAAGGTCTTGGACTCTTACTCTGGTCTCATAGCTACTGTCTTAACTCTTACTCTGGCCTCATAGCTACTGTCTTAACTCTTACTCTGGCCTAATAGCTACTGTCTTAACTATTACACTGGCCTAATAGCTAATATCTTAACTCTTACTCTGGCCTCATAGCTACTGTCTTAACTCTTACTCTGGCCTCATAGCAACTGTCTTAACTCTTACTCTGGCCTAATGGTTAAGGTCTTGGACTCTTACTCTGGCCTCATAGCTACTGTCTTAACTCTTACTCTGGCCTCATAGCTACTGTCTTAACTCTTACTCTGGCCTCAAAGCTGCTGTCTTAACTCTTACTCTAGCCTAATAGCTACTGTCTTAACTCTTACTCTGGCCTCATAGCTACTGTCTTAACTCTTACTCTGGCCTCATAGCTACTGTCTTAACTCTTACTCTGGCCTAATGGTTAAGGTCTTGGACTCTTACTCTGCCCTCATAGCTACTGTCTTAACTCTTACTCTGGCCTCATAGCTACTGTCTTAACTCTTACTCTGTCCTCATAGCTACTGTCTTAACTCTTACTCTGGCCTCATAGCTACTGTCTTAACTCTTACTCTGGCCTCAGAGCTACTGTCTTAACTCTTACTCTGGCCTAATGGTTAAGGTCTTGGACTCTTACTCTGGCCTAATAGCTACTGTCTTAACTCTTACTCTGGCCTCATAGCTACTGTCTTAACTCTTACTCTGGCCTAATGGTTAAGGTCTTGGACTCTTACTCTGGCCTCATAGCTACTGTCTTAACTCTTACTCTGGCCTGATGGTTAAGGTCTTGGACTCTTACTCTGGCCTCATAGCTACTGTCTTAACTCTTACTCTGGCCTCATTGCTTCTGTCTTAACTCTTACTCTGGCCTCATAGCTACTGTCTTAACTCTTACTCTGGCCTAATGGTTAAGGTCTTGGACTCTTACTCTGGCCTCATAGCTACTGTCTTAACTCTTACTCTGGCCTCATAGCTACTGTCTTAACTCTTATTCTGGCCTCATAGCTACTGTCTTAACTCTTACTCTGGCCTCATAGCTACTGTCTTAACTCTTACTCTGGCCTCATAGCTACTGTCTTAACTCTTAATCTGGCCTAATAGCTACTGTCTTAACTCTTACTCTGGCCTCATAGCTACTGTCTTAACTCTTACTCTGGCCGAATAGCGACTGTCTTAACTCTTACTCTGGCCTAATAGCTACTGTCTTAACTCTTACTCTGGCCTCGTAGTTACTGTCTTAACTCTTACTCTGGCCTAATGGTTAAGGTCTTGGACTCTTACTCTGGCCTAATAGCTACTGTCTTAACTCTTACTCTGGCCTAATGGTTAAGGTCTTAACTCTTACTCTGGCCTAATAGCTACTGTCTTAACTCTTACTCTGGCCTAATGGTTAAGGTCTTGGACTCTTTCTATGGCCTCATAGCTACTGTCTTAACTCTTACTCTGGCCTCATAGCTACTGTCTTAACTCTTACTCTGACCTCATATCTACTGTCTTAACTCTTACTCTCGCCTTATAGCTACTGTCTTAACTCTTACTCTGGCCTCATAGCTACTGTCTTAACTCTTACTCTGGCCTAATGGTTAAGGTCTTGGACTCTTACTCTGGCCTCATAGCTACTGTCTTAACTCTTACTCTGGCCTCATAGCTACTGTCTTAACTCTTACTCTGGCCTCATAGCTACTGTATTAACTCTTACTCTGGCCTAATGGTTAAGGTCTTGGACTCTTGCTCTGGCCTCATAGCTGCTGTCTTAACTCTTACTCTGGCCTCATAGCTACTGACTTAACTCTTACTCTGGCCTCATAGCTACTATCTTAACTCTTACTCTGGCCTAATGGTTAAGGTCTTGGACTCTTACTCTGGCCTCATAGCTACTGTCTTAACTCTTACTCTGGCCTAATAGCTACTGTCTTAACTCTTACTCTGGCCTCATAGCTACTGTCTTAACTCTTACTCTGGCCTCATAGCTACTGTCTTAACACTTACTCTGGCCTCATAGCTACTGTCTTAACTCTTACTCTGGCCTAATGAGTAAGGTCTTGGACTCTTACTCTGGCATCATAGCTACTGTCTTAACTCTTACTCTGGCCTCATAGCTACTGTCTTAACTCTTACTCTGGCCGAATAGCGACTGTCTTAACTCTTACTCTGGCCTAATAGCTACTGTCTTAACTCTTACTCTGGCCTAATAGCTACTGTTTTAACTCTTACTCTGGCCTCGTAGCTACTGTCTTAACTCTTACTCTGGCCTAATGGTTAAGGTCTTGGACTCTTACTCTGGCCTAATAGCTACTGTCTTAACTCTTACTCTGGCCTAATGGTTAAGGTCCTAACTCTTACTCTGGCCTAATGGTTAAGGTCTTGGACTCTTACTATGGCCTCATAGCTACTGTCTTAACTCTTACTCTGGCCTCATAGCTACTGTCTTAACTATTACTCTGACCTCATATCTACTGTCTTAACTCTTACTCTGGCCTTATAGCTACTGTCTTAACTCTTACTCTGGCCTCATAGCTACTGTCTTAACTCTTACTCTGGCCTAATGGTTAAGGTCTTGGACTCTTACTCTGGCCTCATAGCTACTGTCTTAACTCTTACTCTGGCCTCATAGCTACTGTCTTAACTCTTACTCTGGCCTAATAGCTACTGTCTTAACTCTTACTCTGGCCTCATAGCTACTGTCTTATCTCCTACTCTGGCCTAATAGTTAAGGTCTTGGACTCTTACTCTGGCCTAATAGCTACTGTCTTAACTCTTACTCTGGCCTAATAGCTACTGTCTTAACTCTTACTCTGGCCTCATAGCTACTGTCTTAACTCTTACTCTGGCCTAATGTTTAAGGTCTTGAACTATTACTCTGGCCTCATATCTACTGTCTTAACTCTTACTCTGGCCTCATAGCTACTGTCTTAACTCTTACTCTGGCCTCATAACTACTGTCTTCACTCTTACTCTGCATAATGGTTAATGTCTTGGACTCTTACTCTGGCCTCATAGCTACTGTCTTAACTCTTACTCTGGCCTCATAACTACTGTCTTAACTCTTACTCTGGCCTCATAGCTACTGTCTTAACTCTTACTCTGGCCTAATAGCTACTGTCTTAACTCTTACACTGGCCTCAGAGCTACTGTCTTAACTCTTAGTCTGGCCTAATGGTTAAGGTCTTGGACTCTTACTCTGGCCTAATAGCTACTGTATTAACTCGTACTCTGGCCTCATAGCCACTGTCTTAACTCTTACACTGGCCTAATGGTTAAGGTATTGGACTCTTACTCTGGCCTCATATATACTGTCTTAACTCTTACTCTGACCTCATAGCTACTGTCTTAACTCTTACTCTGGCCTCATAGCTACTGTCTTAACTCTTACTCTGGCATAATGGTTAAGGTCTTGTACTCTTACTCTGGCCTCATAGCTACTGTCTTAACTCTTACTCTGGCCTCATAACTACTGTCTTAACTCTTACTCTGGCCTCATAGCTACTGTCTTAACTCTCACTCTGGCCTAATAGCTACTGTCTTAACTCTTACACTGGCCTCATAGCTACTGTCTTAACTCTTACTCTGGCCTCATAGCTACTGTCTTAACTCTTACTCTGGCCTAATGGTTAAGGTCTTGGACTCTTACTCTGGTCTCATAGCTACTGTCTTAACTCTTACTCTGGCCTCATAGCTACTGTCTTAACTCTTACTCTGGCCTAATAGCTACTGTCTTAACTATTACACTGGCCTAATAGCTAATATCTTAACTCTTACTCTGGCCTCATAGCTACTGTCTTAACTCTTACTCTGGCCTCATAGCAACTGTCTTAACTCTTACTCTGGCCTAATGGTTAAGGTCTTGGACTCTTACTCTGGCCTCATAGCTACTGTCTTAACTCTTACTCTGGCCTCATAGCTACTGTCTTAACTCTTACTCTGGCCTCAAAGCTGCTGTCTTAACTCTTACTCTGGCCTAATAGCTACTGTCTTAACTCTTACTCTGGCCTCATAGCTACTGTCTTAACTCTTACTCTGGCCTCATAGCTACTGTCTTAACTCTTACTCTGGCCTAATGGTTAAGGTCTTGGACTCTTACTCTGGCCTCATAGCTACTGTCTTAACTCTCACTCTGGCCTCATAGCTACTGTCTTAACTCTTACTCTGTACTAATGGTTAAGGTCTTAGACTCTTACAATGGCCTAATAGCTACTGTCTTAACTCTTACTCTGGCCTCATAGCTACTGTCTTAACTCTTACTCTGGCCTCATAACTACTGTCTTAACTCTTACTCTGGCCTAATGGTTAAGGTCTTGGACTCTTACTCTGGCCTCATAGCTACTGTCTTAACTCTTACTCTGGCCTCATAACTACTGTCTTAACTCTTACTCTGGCCTAATGGTTAAGGTCTTGGACTCTTACTCTGGCCTCATAGCTACTGTCTTAACTCTTACTCTGGCCTCATAGCTACTGTCTTAACTCTTACTCTGGCCTCATAGCTACTGTCTTAACTCTTACTCTGGCCTAATGGTTAAGGTCTTGGACTCTTACTCTGGCCTCATAGCTACTGTCTTAACTCTTACTCTGGCATACTAGCTACTGTCTTAACTCTTACTCTGGCCTAATAGCTACTGTCTTAACTCTTACTCTGGCCTAATGGTTAAGGTCTTGGACTCTTACTCTGGCCTCATAGCTACTGTCTTAACTCTTACTCTGGCCTCATAGCTACTGTCTTAACTCTTACTCTGGCCTCATAGCTACTGTCTTAACTCTTACTCTGGCCTAATGGTTAAGGTCTTGGACTCTTACTCTGGCCTCATAGCTACTGTCTTAACTCTTACTCTGGCCTCATAGCTACTGTCTTAACTCTTACTCTGGCCTAATGGTTAAGGTCTTAGACTCTTACAATGGCCTAATAGCTACTGTCTTAACTCTTACTCTGGCCTCATAGCTACTGTCTTAACTCTTACTCTGGCCTCATAACTTCTGTCTTAACTCTTACTCTGGCCTAATGGTTAAGGTCTTGGACTCTTACTCTGGCCTCATAGCTACTGTCTTAACTCTTACTCTGGCCTCATAGCTACTGTCTTAACTCTTACTCTGGCCTCATAGCTACTGTCTTAACTCTTACTCTGGCCTAATGGTTAAGGTCTTGGACTCTTACTCTGGCCTCATAGCTACTGTCTTAACTCTTACTCTGGCATACTAGCTACTGTCTTAACTCTTACTCTGGCCTAATAGCTACTGTCTTAACTCTTACTCTGGCCTAATGGTTAAGGTCTTGGACTCTTACTCTGGCCTCATAGCTACTGTCTTAACTCTTACTCTGGCCTCATAGCTACTGTCTTAACTCTTACTCTGGCCTCATAGCTACTGTCTTAACTCTTACTCTGGCCTAATGGTTAAGGTCTTGGACTCTTACTCTGGCCTCATAGCTACTGTCTTAACTCTTACTCTGGCCTCATAGCTACTGTCTTAACTCTTACTCTGGCCTAATGGTTAAGGTCTTAGACTCTTACAATGGCCTAATAGCTACTGTCTTAACTCTTACTCTGGCCTCATAGCTACTGTCTTAACTCTTACTCTGGCCTCATAACTACTGTCTTAACTCTTACTCTGGCCTAATGGTTAAGGTCTTGGACTCTTACTCTGGCCTCATAGCTACTGTCTTAACTCTTACTCTGGCCTCATAGCTACTGTCTTAACTCTTACTCTGGCCTCATAGCTACTGTCTTAACTCTTACTCTGGCCTAATGGTTAAGGTCTTGGACTCTTACTCTGGCCTCATAGCTACTGTCTTAACTCTTACTCTGGCATACTAGCTACTGTCTTAACTCTTACTATGGCCTAATAGCTACTGTCTTAACTCTTACTCTGGCCTAATGGTTAAGGTCTTGGACTCTTACTCTGGCCTCATAGCTACTGTCTTAACTCTTACTCTGGCCTCATAGCTACTGTCTTAACTCTTACTCTGGCCTAATGGTTAAGGTCTTGGACTCTTACTCTGGCCTCATAGCTGCTGTCTTAACTCTTACTCTGGCCTCATAGCTACTGACTTAACTCTTACTCTGGCCTCATAGCTACTATCTTAACTCTTACTCTGGCCTAATGGTTAAGGTCTTGGACTCTTACTCTGGCCTCATAGTTACTGTCTTAACTCTTACTCTGGCCTCATAGCTACTGTCTTAACTCTTACTCTGGCCTAATAGCTACTGTCTTAACTCTTACTCTGGCCTCATAGCTACTGTCTTAACTCTTACTCTGGCCTCATAGCTACTGTCTTAACACTTACTCTGGCCTCATAGCTACTGTCTTAACTCTTACTCTGGCCTAATGAGTAAGGTCTTGGACTCTTACTCTGGCATCATAGCTACTGTCTTAACTCTTACTCTGGCCTCATAGCTACTGTCTTAACTCTTACTCTGGCTGAATAGCGACTGTCTTAACTCTTACTCTGGCCTAATAGCTACTGTCTTAACTCTTACTCTGGCCTAATAGCTACTGTCTTAACTCTTACTCTGGCCTCGTAGCTACTGTCTTAACTCTTACTCTGGCCTAATGGTTAAGGTCTTGGACTCTTACTCTGGCCTAATAGCTACTGTCTTAACTCTTACTCTGGCCTAATGGTTAAGGTCTTAACTCTTACTCTGGCCTAATAGCTACTGTCTTAACTCTTACTCTGGCCTAATGGTTAAGGTCTTGGACTCTTACTATGGCCTCATAGCTACTGTCTTAACTCTTACTCTGGCCTCAAAGCTACTGTCTTAACTCTTACTCTGACCTCATGTCTACTGTCTTAACTCTTACTCTGGCCTCATAGCTACTGTCTTAACTCTTACTCTGGCCTAATGGTTAAGGTCTTGGACTCTTACTATGGCCTCATAGCTACTGTCTTAACTCTTACTCTGGCCTGATAGCTACTGTCTTAACTCTTACTCTGGCCTAATAGCTACTGTCTTAACTCTTACTCTGGCCTCATAGCTACTGTCTTAACTCCTACTCTGGCCTAATAGTTAAGGTCTTGGACTCTTACACTGGCCTAATAGCTACTGTCTTAACTCTTACTCTGGCCTAATAGCTACTGTCTTAACTCTTACTCTGGCCTCAGAGCTACTGTCTTAACTCTTAGTCTGGCCTAATGGTTAAGGTCTTGGACTCTTACTCTGGCCTAATGGCTACTATCTTAACTCTTACTCTGGCCTCATAGCCACTGTCTTAATTCTTAATCTGGCCTAATGGTTAAGGTCTTGGACTCTTACTCTGGCCTCATAGCTACTGTCTTAACTCTTACTCTGGCCTCATAGCTACTGTCTTAACTCTTACTCTGGCCTCATAGCTACTGTCTTAACTCTTACTCTGGCCTCATAGCTACTGTCTTAACTCTTACTCTGGCCTAATAGCTACTGTCTTAACTCTTACTCTGGCCTCATAGCTACTGTCTTAACTCTTACTCTGGCCTAATAGCTACTGTCTTAACTCTTACTCTGGCCTCATAGCTACTGTCTTAACTCTTACTCTGGCCTAATGGTTAAGGTCTTGAACTATTACTCTGGCCTCATATCTACTGTCTTAACTCTTACTCTGGGCTCATAGCTACTGTCTTAACTCTTACTCTGGCCTCATAGCTACTGTCTTCACTCTTACTCTGGCATAATGGTTAAGGTCTTGGACTCTTACTCTGGCCTCATAGCTACTGTCTTAACTTTTACTCTGGCCTCATAACTACTGTCTTAACTCTTATTCTGGCCTCATAGCTACTGTCTTAACTCTTACTCTGGCCTAATAGCTACTGTCTTAACTCTTACACTGGCCTCAGAGCTACTGTCTTAACTCTTAGTCTGGCCTAATGGTTAAGGTCTTGGACTCTTACTCTGGCCTAATAGCTACTGTATTAACTCGTACTCTGGCCTCATAACCACTGTCTTAACTCTTACTCTGGCCTAATGGTTAAGGTATTGGACTCTTACTCTGGCCTAATAGCTACTGTCTTAACTCTTACTCTGGCCTAATAGCTACTGTCTTAACTCTTACTCTGGCCTCATAGCTACTGTCTTAACTCTTACTCTGGCCTCATAGCTACTGTCTTAACTCTTACTCTGGCCTAATGGTTAAGGTCTTGGACTCTTACTCTGGCCTCATAGCTACTGTCTTAACTCTTACTCTGGCCTCATAGTTACTGTCTTAACTCTTACTCTGGCCTCATAGCTACTGTCTTAACTCTTACTCTGGCCTCATAGCTACTGTCTTAACTCTTACTCTGGCCTAATGGTTAAGGTCTTGGACTCTTACTCTGGCCTCATAGCTACTGTCTTAACTCTTACTCTGGCCTCATAGCTACTGTCTTAACTCTTATTCTGGCCTCATAGCTACTGTCTTAACTCTTACTCTGGCCTCATAGCTACTGTCTTAACTCTTACTCTGGCCTCGGAGCTACTGTCTTAACTCTTACTCTGGCCTAATGTTTAAGGTCTTGGACTCTTACTCTGGCCTAATAGCTACTGTCTTAACTCCTACTCTGGCCTCATAGCTACTGTCTTAACTCTTACTCTGGCCTAATAGCTACTGTCTTAACTCTTACTTTGGCCTCATAGCTACTGTCTTAACTCTTACTCTGGCCTAATGGTTAAGGTCTTGGACTCTTACTCTGGCCTCATAGCTACTGTCTTAATTCTTAGTCTGGCCTCATGGCTACTGTCTTAACTCTTACTCTGGCCTAATGGTTAAGGTCTTGGACTCTTACTCTGGCCTCATAGCTACTGTCTTAACTCTTACTCTGGCCTCATAGCTACTGTCTTAACTCTTACTCTGGCCTCATAGCTACTGTCTTAACACTTACTCTGGCCTAATGGTTAAGGTCTTGGACTCTTACTCTGGCCTCATAGCTTCTGTCTTAACTGTTACTCTGGCCTCATAGCTACTGTCATAACTCTTACTCTGGCCTAATAGCTACTGTCTTAACTCGTACTCTGGCCTAATAGCTACTGTCTTAACTCTTACTCTGGCCTCATAGCTACTGTCTTAACTCTTACTCTGGCCTAATGGTTAAGGTCTTGGACTATTACTCTGGCCTACTAGCTACTGTCTTAACTCTTACTCTGGCCTAATAGCTACTGTCTTAACTCTTACTCTGGCCTCATAGCTACTGTCTTAACTCTTACTCTGGCCTAATAGCTACTGTCTTAACTCTTACTCTGGCCTAATGGTTAAGGTCTTGGACTCTTACTCTGGCCTTATAGCTACTGTCTTAACTCTTACTCTGGCCTAATGGTTAAGGTCTTGGACTCTTACACTGGCCTCATAGCTACTGTCTTAACTCTTACTCTGGCCTCATAGCTACTGTCTTAACTCTTACTCTGGCCTCATAGCTACTGTCTTAACTCTTACTCTGGCCTAATGGTTAAGGTCTTGGACTCTTACTCTGCCCTCATAGCTACTGTCTTAACTCTTACTCTGGCCTCATAGCTACTGTCTTAACTCTTACTCTGTCCTCATAGCTACTGTCTTAACTCTTACTCTGGCCTCATAGCTACTGTCTTAACTCTTACTCTGGCCTCAGAGCTACTGTCTTAACTCTTACTCTGGCCTAATGGTTAAGGTCTTGGACTCTTACTCTGGCCTAATAGCTACTGTCTTAACTCTTACTCTGGCCTCATAGCTACTGTCTTAACTCTTACTCTGGCCTAATGGTTAAGGTCTTGGACTCTTACTCTGGCCTCATAGCTACTGTCTTAACTCTTACTCTGGCCTGATGGTTAAGGTCTTGGACTCTTACTCTGGCCTCATAGCTACTGTCTTAACTCTTACTCTGGCCTCATAGCTACTGTCTTAACTCTTACTCTGGCCTAATGGTTAAGGTATTGGACTCTTACTCTGGCCTCATAGCTACTGTCTTAACTCTTACTCTGGCCTCATAGCTACTGTCTTAACTCTTATTCTGGCCTCATAACTACTGTCTTAACTCTTACTCTGGCCTCATAGCTACTGTCTTAACTCTTACTCTGGCCTCAGAGCTACTGTCTTAGCTCTTACTCTGGCCTAATGGTTAAGGTCTTGGACTCTTACTCTGGCCTAATAGCTACTGTCTTAACTCTTACTCTGGCCTCATAGCTACTGTCTTAACTCTTACTCTGGCCTAACAGCTACTGTCTTAACTCTTACTTTGGCCTCATAGCTACTGTCTTAACTCTTACTCTGGCCTAATGGTTAAGGTCTTGGACTCTTACTCTGGCCTAATAGCTACTGTCTTAACTCTTACTCTGGCCTAATAGCTACTGTCTTAACTCTTACTCTGGCCTCATAGCTACTGTCTTAACTCTTAATCTGGCCTCATAGCTACTGTCTTAACTCTTACTCTGGCCTAATGGTTAAGGTCTTGGACTCTTACTCTGGCCTCATAGCTAATGTCTTAACTCTTACTCTGGCCTCATAGTTACTGTCTTAACTCTTACTCTGGCCTCATAGCTACTGTCTTAACTCTTACTCTGGCCTCATAGCTACTGTCTTAACTCTTACTCTGGCCTAATGGTTAAGGTCTTGGACTCTTACTCTGGCCTCATAGCTACTGTCTTAACTCTTACTCTGGCCTCATAGCTACTGTCTTAACTCTTACTCTGGCCTCATAGCTACTGTCTTAACTCTTACTCTGGCCTAATGGTTAAGGTCTTGGACTCTTACTCTGGCCTCATAGCTACTGTCTTAACTCTCATTCTGGCCTCATAGCTACTGTCTTAACTCTTACTCTGGCCTCATAGCTACTGTCTTAACTCTTACTCTGGCCTCAGAGCTACTGTCTTAACTCTTACTCTGGCCTAATGGTTAAGGTCTTGGACTCTTACTCTGGCCTCATAGCTACTGTCTTAACTCTTACTCTGGCCTGATGGTTAAGGTCTTGGACTCTTACTCTGGCCTCATAGCTACTGTCTTAACTCTTACTCTGGCCTCATAGCTACTGTCTTAACTCTTACTCTGGCCTCATAGCTACTGTCTTAACTCTTACTCTGGCCTAATGGTTAAGGTATTGGACTCTTACTCTGGCCTCATAGCTACTGTCTTAACTCTTACTCTGGCCTCATAGCTACTGTCTTAACTCTTATTCTGGCCTCATAACTACTGTCTTAACTCTTACTCTGGCCTCATAGCTACTGTCTTAACTCTTACTCTGGCCTCAGAGCTACTGTCTTAGCTCTTACTCTGGCCTAATGGTTAAGGTCTTGGACTCTTACTCTGGCCTAATAGCTACTGTCTTAACTCTTACTCTGGCCTCATAGCTACTGTCTTAACTCTTACTCTGGCCTAACAGCTACTGTCTTAACTCTTACTTTGGCCTCATAGCTACTGTCTTAACTCTTACTCTGGCCTAATGGTTAAGGTCTTGGACTCTTACTCTGGCCTAATAGCTACTGTCTTAACTCTTACTCTGGCCTAATAGCTACTGTCTTAACTCTTACTCTGGCCTCATAGCTACTGTCTTAACTCTTAATCTGGCCTCATAGCTACTGTCTTAACTCTTACTCTGGCCTAATGGTTAAGGTCTTGGACTCTTACTCTGGCCTCATAGCTAATGTCTTAACTCTTACTCTGGCCTCATAGTTACTGTCTTAACTCTTACTCTGGCCTCATAGCTACTGTCTTAACTCTTACTCTGGCCTCATAGCTACTGTCTTAACTCTTACTCTGGCCTAATGGTTAAGGTCTTGGACTCTTACTCTGGCCTCATAGCTACTGTCTTAACTCTTACTCTGGCCTCATAGCTACTGTCTTAACTCTTACTCTGGCCTCATAGCTACTGTCTTAACTCTTACTCTGGCCTAATGGTTAAGGTCTTGGACTCTTACTCTGGCCTCATAGCTACTGTCTTAACTCTCATTCTGGCCTCATAGCTACTGTCTTAACTCTTACTCTGGCCTCATAGCTACTGTCTTAACTCTTACTCTGGCCTCAGAGCTACTGTCTTAACTCTTACTCTGGCCTAATGGTTAAGGTCTTGGACTCTTACTCTGGCCTAATAGCTACTGTCTTAACTCTTACTCTGGCCTCATAGCTACTGTCTTAACTCTTACTCTGGCCTAATAGCTACTGTCTTAACTCTTACTTTGGCCTCATAGCTACTGTCTTAACTCTTACTCTGGCCTAATGGTTAAGGTCTTGGACTCTTACTCTGGCCTAATAGCTACTGTCTTAACTCTTACTCTGGCCTAATAGCTACTGTCTTAACTCTTACTCTGGCCTCATAGCTACTGTCTTAACTCTTACTCTGGCCTCATAGCTACTGTCTTAACTCTTACTCTGGCCTAATGGTTAAGATCTTGGACTCTTACTCTGGCCTCATAGCTACTGTCTTAACTCTTACTCTGGCCTCATAGTAGCTGTCTTAACTCTTACTCTGGCCTCATAGCTACTGTCTTAACTCTTACTCTGGCCTCATAGCTACTGTCTTAACTCTTACTCTGGCCTAATGGTTAAGGTCTTGGACTCTTACTCTGGCCTCATAGCTACTGTCTTAACTCTTACTCTGGCCTCATAGCTACTGTCTTAACTCTTACTCTGGCCTCATAGCTACTGTCTTAACTCTTACTCTGGCCTCATAGCTACTGTCTTAACTCTTACTCTGGCCTAATGGTTAAGGTCTTGGACTCTTACTCTGGCCTCATAGCTACTGTCTTAACTCTTACTCTGGCCTCATAGCTACTGTCTTAACTCTTATTCTGGCCTCATAGCTACTGTCTTAACTCTTACTCTGGCCTCATAGCTACTGTCTTAACTCTTACTCTGGCCTCATAGCTACTGTCTTAACTCTTACTCTGGCCTCGGAGCCACTGTCTTAACTCTTACTCTGGCCTAATGGTTAAGGTCTTGGACTCTTACTCTGGCTTAATAGCTACTGTCTTAACTCCTACTCTGGCCTCATAGCTACTGTCTTAACTCTTACTCTGGCCTAATAGCTACTGTCTTAACTCTTACTCTGGCCTAATGGTTAAGGTCTTGGACTCTTACTCTGGCCTCATAGCTACTGTCCTAATTCTTAGTCTGGCCTCATAGCTACTGTCTTAACTCTTACTCTGGCCTAATGGTTAAGGTCTTGGACTCTTCTTCTGGCCTAATAGCTACTGTCTTAACTCTTACTCTGGCCTCATAGCTACTGTCTAAACTCTTACTCTGGCCTAATAGCTACTGTCTTAACTCTTACTCCGGCCTCATAGCTACTGTCTTAACTATTACTCTGGCCTAATGGTTAAGGTCTTGGACTCTTACTCTGGCTTCATAGCTACTGTCTTAACTCTTACTCTGGCCTGATGGTTAAGGTCTTGGACTCTTACTCTGGCCTCATAGCTACTGTCTTAACTCTTACTCTGGCCTCATAGCTACTGTCTTAACTCTTACTCTGGCCTAATAGCTACTGTCTTAACTCTTACTCTGGCCTCATAGCTACTGTCTTAACTCTTACTCTGGCCTCATAGCTACTGTCCTAACTCTTAATATGGCCTAATGGTTAAGGTCTTGGACTCTTACTCTGGCCTCATAGCTACTGTCTTAACTCTTACTCTGGCCTCATAGCTACTGTCTTAACTCTTATTCTGGCCTCATAGCTACTGTCTTAACTCTTACTCTGGCCTCATAGCTACTGTCTTAACTCTTACTCTGGCCTCAGAGCTACTGTCTTAACTCTTACTCTGGCCTAATGGTTAAGGTCTTGGACTCTTACTCTGGCCTAATAGCTACTGTCTTAACTCTTACTCTGGCCTCATAGCTACTGTCTTAACTCTTACTCTGGCCTAATAGCTACTGTCTTAACTCTTACTTTGGCCTCATAGCTACTGTCTTAACTCTTACTCTGGCCTAATGGTTAAGGTCTTGGACTCTTACTCTGGCCTAATAGCTACTGTCTTAACTCTTACTCTGGCCTAATAGCTACTGTCCTAACTCTTACTCTGGCCTCATAGCTACTGTCTTAACTCTTACTCTGGCCTCATAGCTACTGTCTTAACTCTTACTCTGGCCTCATGGTTAAGGTCTTGGACTCTTACTCTGGCCTCATAGCTACTGTCTTAACTCTTACTCTGGCCTCATAGCTACTGTCTTAACTCTTATTCTGGCCTCATAGCTACTGTCTTAACTCTTACTCTGGCCTCATAGCTACTGTCTTAACTCTTACTCTGGCCTCATAGCTACTGTCTTAACTCTTACTCTGGCCTCGGAGCTACTGTCTTAACTCTTACTCTGGCCTAATGGTTAAGGTCTTGGACTCTTACTCTGGCCTAATAGCTACTGTCTTAACTCTTACTCTGGCCTCATAGCTACTGTCTTAACTCTTACTCTGGCCTAATAGCTACTGTCTTAACTCTTACTTTGGCCTCATAGCTACTGTCTTAACTCTTACTCTGGCCTAATGGTTAAGGTCTTGGACTCTTACTCTGGCCTCATAGCTACTGTCTTAATTATTACTCTGGCCTCATAGCTACTGTCTTAACTCTTACTCTGGCCTAATGGTTAAGGTCTTGGACTCTTCTTCTGGCCTAATAGCTACTGTCTTAACTCTTACTCTGGCCTCATAGCTACTGTCTTAACTCTTACTCTGGCCTAATAGCTACTGTCTTAACTCTTACTCTGGCCTCATAGCTACTGTCTTAACTCTTACTCTGGCCTAATGGTTAAGGTCTTGGACTCTTACTCTGGCCTCATAGCTACTGTCGTAACTCTTACTCTGGCCTCATAGCTACTATCTTAACTCGTACACTGGCCTCATAGCTACTGTCTTAACTCTTACTCTGGCCTCATAGCTACTGTCTTAACTCTTACTCTGGCCTCATTGCTACTGTCTTAACTCTTACTCTGGCCTCATAGCTACTGTCTTAACTCTTACTCTGGCCTAATGGTTAAGGTCTTGGACTCTTACTCTGGCCTCATAGCTACTGTCTTAACTCTTACTCTGGCCTAATAGCTACTGTCTTAACTCTTACTATGGACTCATAGCTACTGTCTTAACTCTTACACTGGCCTCATAGCTACTGTCTTAACTCTTACTCTGGCCTCATAGCTACTGTCTTAACTCTTACTCTGACCTCATAGCTACTGTCTTAACTCTTACTCTGGCCCTATAGCTACTGTCTTAACTCTTACTCTGGCCTCATAGTTACTGTCTTAACTCTTACTCTGGCCTAATGGTTAAGGTCTTGGACTCTTACTATGGCCTCATAGCTACTGTCTTAACTCTTACTCTGGCCTTATAGCTACTGTCTTAACTCTTACTCTAGTCTAATAGCTACTGTCTTAACTCTTACTCTGGCCTCATAGCTACTGTCTTAACTCCTACTCTGGCCTAATAGTTAAGGTCTTGGACTCTTACTCTGGCCTAATAGCTACTGTCTTAACTCTTACTCTGGCCTAATAGCTACTGTCTTAACTCTTACTCTGGCCTCAGAGCTACTGTCTTAACTCTTAGTCTGGCCTAATGGTTAAGGTCTTGGACTCTTACTCTGGCCTAATGGCTACTATCTTAACTCTTACTCTGGCCTCATAGCCACAGTCTTAACTCTTAATCTGGCCTAATGGTTAAGGTCTTGGACTCTTACTCTGGCCTCATAGCTACTGTCTTAGCTCTTACTCTGGCCTCATAGCTACTGTCTTAACTCTTACTCTGGCCTCATAGCTACTGTCTTAACTATTACTCTGGCCTAATAGCTACTGTCTTAACTCTTACTCTGGCCTCATAGCTACTGTCTTAACTCTTACTCTGGCCTAATAGCTACTGTCTTAACTCTTACTCTTGCCTAATAGCTACTGTCGTAACTCTTACTCTGGCCTCATAGCTACTGTCTTAACTCTTACTCTGGCCTAATGGTTAAGGTCTTGAACTCTTACTCTGGCCTCATATCTACTGTCTTAACTCTTACTCTGGCCTCATAGCTACTGTCTTAACTCTTACTCTGGCCTCATAGCTACTGTCTTCACTCTTACTCTGGCATAATGGTTAAGGTCTTGGACTCTTACTCTGGCCTCATAACTACTGTCTTAACTCTTACTCTGGCCTCATAGCTACTGTCTTAACTCTTACTCTGGCCTAATAGCTACTGTCTTAACTCTTACACTGGCCTCAGAGCTACTGTCTTCACTCTTAGTCTGGCCTAATGGTTAAGTTCTTGGACTCTTACTCTGGCCTAATAGATACTGTATTAACTCTTACTCTGGCCTCATAGCTACTGTCTTAACTCTTACTCTGGCCTCATAGCTACTGTCTTAACTCTTACTCTGGCCTCATAGCTACTGTCTTAACTCTTACTCTGGCCTAATAGCTACTGTCTTAACTCTAACTCTGGCCTCATAGCTACTGTCTTAACTCTTACTCTGGCCTAATGGTTAAAGTCTTGGACTCTTACTCTGGCCTCATATCTACTGTCTTAACTCTTACTCTGGCCTCATAGCTACTGTCTTAACTCTTACTCTGGCCTCATAGCTACTGTCTTAACTCTTACTCTGGCATAATGGTTAAGGTCTTGGACTCTTACTCTGGCCTCATAGCTACTGTCTTAACTCTTACTCTGGCCTCATAACTACTGTCTTAACTCTTACTCTGGCCTCATAGCTACTGTCTTAACTCTCACTCTGGCCTAATAGTTACTGTCTTAACTCTTACACTGGCCTCATAGCTACTGTCTTAACTCTTACTCTGGCCTCATAGCTACTGTCTTAACTCTTACTCTGGCCTAATAGCTACTGTCTTAACTCTTACTTTGGCCTCATAGCTACTGTCTTAACTCTTACTCTGGCCTAATGGTTAAGGTCTTGGACTCTTACTCTGGCCTATTAGCTACTGTCTTAACTCTTACTCTGGCCTAATAGCTACTGTCTTAACTCTTACTCTGGCCTCATAGCTACTGTCTTAACTCTTACTCTGGCCTCATAGCTACTGTCTTAACTCTTACTCTGGCCTAATGGTTAAGATCTTGGACTCTTACTCTGGCCTCATAGCTACTGTCTTAACTCTTACTCTGGCCTCATAGTAGCTGTCTTAACTCTTACTCTGGCCTCATAGCTACTGTCTTAACTCTTACTCTGGCCTCATAGCTACTGTCTTAACTCTTACTCTGGCCTAATGGTTAAGGTCTTGGACTCTTACTCTGGCCTCATAGCTACTGTCTTAACTCTTACTCTGGCCTCATAGCTACTGTCTTAACTCTTACTCTGGCCTCATAGCTACTGTCTTAACTCTTACTCTGGCCTCATAGCTACTGTCTTAACTCTTACTCTGGCCTAATGGTTAAGGTCTTGGACTCTTACTCTGGCCTCATAGCTACTGTCTTAACTCTTACTCTGGCCTCATAGCTACTGTCTTAACTCTTATTCTGGCCTCATAGCTACTGTCTTAACTCTTACTCTGGCCTCATAGCTACTGTCTTAACTCTTACTCTGGCCTCATAGCTACTGTCTTAACTCTTACTCTGGCCTCGGAGCCACTGTCTTAACTCTTACTCTGGCCTAATGGTTAAGGTCTTGGACTCTTACTCTGGCTTAATAGCTACTGTCTTAACTCCTACTCTGGCCTCATAGCTACTGTCTTAACTCTTACTCTGGCCTAATAGCTACTGTCTTAACTCTTACTCTGGCCTAATGGTTAAGGTCTTGGACTCTTACTCTGGCCTCATAGCTACTGTCCTAATTCTTAGTCTGGCCTCATAGCTACTGTCTTAACTCTTACTCTGGCCTAATGGTTAAGGTCTTGGACTCTTCTTCTGGCCTAATAGCTACTGTCTTAACTCTTACTCTGGCCTCATAGCTACTGTCTAAACTCTTACTCTGGCCTAATAGCTACTGTCTTAACTCTTACTCCGGCCTCATAGCTACTGTCTTAACTATTACTCTGGCCTAATGGTTAAGGTCTTGGACTCTTACTCTGGCTTCATAGCTACTGTCTTAACTCTTACTCTGGCCTGATGGTTAAGGTCTTGGACTCTTACTCTGGCCTCATAGCTACTGTCTTAACTCTTACTCTGGCCTCATAGCTACTGTCTTAACTCTTACTCTGGCCTAATAGCTACTGTCTTAACTCTTACTCTGGCCTCATAGCTACTGTCTTAACTCTTACTCTGGCCTCATAGCTACTGTCCTAACTCTTAATATGGCCTAATGGTTAAGGTCTTGGACTCTTACTCTGGCCTCATAGCTACTGTCTTAACTCTTACTCTGGCCTCATAGCTACTGTCTTAACTCTTATTCTGGCCTCATAGCTACTGTCTTAACTCTTACTCTGGCCTCATAGCTACTGTCTTAACTCTTACTCTGGCCTCAGAGCTACTGTCTTAACTCTTACTCTGGCCTAATGGTTAAGGTCTTGGACTCTTACTCTGGCCTAATAGCTACTGTCTTAACTCTTACTCTGGCCTCATAGCTACTGTCTTAACTCTTACTCTGGCCTAATAGCTACTGTCTTAACTCTTACTTTGGCCTCATAGCTACTGTCTTAACTCTTACTCTGGCCTAATGGTTAAGGTCTTGGACTCTTACTCTGGCCTAATAGCTACTGTCTTAACTCTTACTCTGGCCTAATAGCTACTGTCCTAACTCTTACTCTGGCCTCATAGCTACTGTCTTAACTCTTACTCTGGCCTCATAGCTACTGTCTTAACTCTTACTCTGGCCTCATGGTTAAGGTCTTGGACTCTTACTCTGGCCTCATAGCTACTGTCTTAACTCTTACTCTGGCCTCATAGCTACTGTCTTAACTCTTATTCTGGCCTCATAGCTACTGTCTTAACTCTTACTCTGGCCTCATAGCTACTGTCTTAACTCTTACTCTGGCCTCATAGCTACTGTCTTAACTCTTACTCTGGCCTCGGAGCTACTGTCTTAACTCTTACTCTGGCCTAATGGTTAAGGTCTTGGACTCTTACTCTGGCCTAATAGCTACTGTCTTAACTCTTACTCTGGCCTCATAGCTACTGTCTTAACTCTTACTCTGGCCTAATAGCTACTGTCTTAACTCTTACTTTGGCCTCATAGCTACTGTCTTAACTCTTACTCTGGCCTAATGGTTAAGGTCTTGGACTCTTACTCTGGCCTCATAGCTACTGTCTTAATTATTACTCTGGCCTCATAGCTACTGTCTTAACTCTTACTCTGGCCTAATGGTTAAGGTCTTGGACTCTTCTTCTGGCCTAATAGCTACTGTCTTAACTCTTACTCTGGCCTCATAGCTACTGTCTTAACTCTTACTCTGGCCTAATAGCTACTGTCTTAACTCTTACTCTGGCCTCATAGCTACTGTCTTAACTCTTACTCTGGCCTAATGGTTAAGGTCTTGGACTCTTACTCTGGCCTCATAGCTACTGTCGTAACTCTTACTCTGGCCTCATAGCTACTATCTTAACTCGTACACTGGCCTCATAGCTACTGTCTTAACTCTTACTCTGGCCTCATAGCTACTGTCTTAACTCTTACTCTGGCCTCATTGCTACTGTCTTAACTCTTACTCTGGCCTCATAGCTACTGTCTTAACTCTTACTCTGGCCTAATGGTTAAGGTCTTGGACTCTTACTCTGGCCTCATAGCTACTGTCTTAACTCTTACTCTGGCCTAATAGCTACTGTCTTAACTCTTACTATGGACTCATAGCTACTGTCTTAACTCTTACACTGGCCTCATAGCTACTGTCTTAACTCTTACTCTGGCCTCATAGCTACTGTCTTAACTCTTACTCTGACCTCATAGCTACTGTCTTAACTCTTACTCTGGCCCTATAGCTACTGTCTTAACTCTTACTCTGGCCTCATAGTTACTGTCTTAACTCTTACTCTGGCCTAATGGTTAAGGTCTTGGACTCTTACTATGGCCTCATAGCTACTGTCTTAACTCTTACTCTGGCCTTATAGCTACTGTCTTAACTCTTACTCTAGTCTAATAGCTACTGTCTTAACTCTTACTCTGGCCTCATAGCTACTGTCTTAACTCCTACTCTGGCCTAATAGTTAAGGTCTTGGACTCTTACTCTGGCCTAATAGCTACTGTCTTAACTCTTACTCTGGCCTAATAGCTACTGTCTTAACTCTTACTCTGGCCTCAGAGCTACTGTCTTAACTCTTAGTCTGGCCTAATGGTTAAGGTCTTGGACTCTTACTCTGGCCTAATGGCTACTATCTTAACTCTTACTCTGGCCTCATAGCCACAGTCTTAACTCTTAATCTGGCCTAATGGTTAAGGTCTTGGACTCTTACTCTGGCCTCATAGCTACTGTCTTAGCTCTTACTCTGGCCTCATAGCTACTGTCTTAACTCTTACTCTGGCCTCATAGCTACTGTCTTAACTATTACTCTGGCCTAATAGCTACTGTCTTAACTCTTACTCTGGCCTCATAGCTACTGTCTTAACTCTTACTCTGGCCTAATAGCTACTGTCTTAACTCTTACTCTTGCCTAATAGCTACTGTCGTAACTCTTACTCTGGCCTCATAGCTACTGTCTTAACTCTTACTCTGGCCTAATGGTTAAGGTCTTGAACTCTTACTCTGGCCTCATATCTACTGTCTTAACTCTTACTCTGGCCTCATAGCTACTGTCTTAACTCTTACTCTGGCCTCATAGCTACTGTCTTCACTCTTACTCTGGCATAATGGTTAAGGTCTTGGACTCTTACTCTGGCCTCATAACTACTGTCTTAACTCTTACTCTGGCCTCATAGCTACTGTCTTAACTCTTACTCTGGCCTAATAGCTACTGTCTTAACTCTTACACTGGCCTCAGAGCTACTGTCTTCACTCTTAGTCTGGCCTAATGGTTAAGTTCTTGGACTCTTACTCTGGCCTAATAGATACTGTATTAACTCTTACTCTGGCCTCATAGCTACTGTCTTAACTCTTACTCTGGCCTCATAGCTACTGTCTTAACTCTTACTCTGGCCTCATAGCTACTGTCTTAACTCTTACTCTGGCCTAATAGCTACTGTCTTAACTCTAACTCTGGCCTCATAGCTACTGTCTTAACTCTTACTCTGGCCTAATGGTTAAAGTCTTGGACTCTTACTCTGGCCTCATATCTACTGTCTTAACTCTTACTCTGGCCTCATAGCTACTGTCTTAACTCTTACTCTGGCCTCATAGCTACTGTCTTAACTCTTACTCTGGCATAATGGTTAAGGTCTTGGACTCTTACTCTGGCCTCATAGCTACTGTCTTAACTCTTACTCTGGCCTCATAACTACTGTCTTAACTCTTACTCTGGCCTCATAGCTACTGTCTTAACTCTCACTCTGGCCTAATAGTTACTGTCTTAACTCTTACACTGGCCTCATAGCTACTGTCTTAACTCTTACTCTGGCCTCATAGCTACTGTCTTAACTCTTACTCTGGCCTAATAGCTACTGTCTTAACTCTTACTTTGGCCTCATAGCTACTGTCTTAACTCTTACTCTGGCCTAATGGTTAAGGTCTTGGACTCTTACTCTGGCCTATTAGCTACTGTCTTAACTCTTACTCTGGCCTAATAGCTACTGTCTTAACTCTTACTCTGGCCTCATAGCTACTGTCTTAACTCTTACTCTGGCCTCATAGCTACTGTCTTAACTCTTACTCTGGCCTAATGGTTAAGATCTTGGACTCTTACTCTGGCCTCATAGCTACTGTCTTAACTCTTACTCTGGCCTCATAGTAGCTGTCTTAACTCTTACTCTGGCCTCATAGCTACTGTCTTAACTCTTACTCTGGCCTCATAGCTACTGTCTTAACTCTTACTCTGGCCTAATGGTTAAGGTCTTGGACTCTTACTCTGGCCTCATAGCTACTGTCTTAACTCTTACTCTGGCCTCATAGCTACTGTCTTAACTCTTACTCTGGCCTCATAGCTACTGTCTTAACTCTTACTCTGGCCTCATAGCTACTGTCTTAACTCTTACTCTGGCCTAATGGTTAAGGTCTTGGACTCTTACTCTGGCCTCATAGCTACTGTCTTAACTCTTACTCTGGCCTCATAGCTACTGTCTTAACTCTTATTCTGGCCTCATAGCTACTGTCTTAACTCTTACTCTGGCCTCATAGCTACTGTCTTAACTCTTACTCTGGCCTCATAGCTACTGTCTTAACTCTTACTCTGGCCTCGGAGCCACTGTCTTAACTCTTACTCTGGCCTAATGGTTAAGGTCTTGGACTCTTACTCTGGCTTAATAGCTACTGTCTTAACTCCTACTCTGGCCTCATAGCTACTGTCTTAACTCTTACTCTGGCCTAATAGCTACTGTCTTAACTCTTACTCTGGCCTAATGGTTAAGGTCTTGGACTCTTACTCTGGCCTCATAGCTACTGTCCTAATTCTTAGTCTGGCCTCATAGCTACTGTCTTAACTCTTACTCTGGCCTAATGGTTAAGGTCTTGGACTCTTCTTCTGGCCTAATAGCTACTGTCTTAACTCTTACTCTGGCCTCATAGCTACTGTCTAAACTCTTACTCTGGCCTAATAGCTACTGTCTTAACTCTTACTCCGGCCTCATAGCTACTGTCTTAACTATTACTCTGGCCTAATGGTTAAGGTCTTGGACTCTTACTCTGGCTTCATAGCTACTGTCTTAACTCTTACTCTGGCCTGATGGTTAAGGTCTTGGACTCTTACTCTGGCCTCATAGCTACTGTCTTAACTCTTACTCTGGCCTCATAGCTACTGTCTTAACTCTTACTCTGGCCTAATAGCTACTGTCTTAACTCTTACTCTGGCCTCATAGCTACTGTCTTAACTCTTACTCTGGCCTCATAGCTACTGTCCTAACTCTTAATATGGCCTAATGGTTAAGGTCTTGGACTCTTACTCTGGCCTCATAGCTACTGTCTTAACTCTTACTCTGGCCTCATAGCTACTGTCTTAACTCTTATTCTGGCCTCATAGCTACTGTCTTAACTCTTACTCTGGCCTCATAGCTACTGTCTTAACTCTTACTCTGGCCTCAGAGCTACTGTCTTAACTCTTACTCTGGCCTAATGGTTAAGGTCTTGGACTCTTACTCTGGCCTAATAGCTACTGTCTTAACTCTTACTCTGGCCTCATAGCTACTGTCTTAACTCTTACTCTGGCCTAATAGCTACTGTCTTAACTCTTACTTTGGCCTCATAGCTACTGTCTTAACTCTTACTCTGGCCTAATGGTTAAGGTCTTGGACTCTTACTCTGGCCTAATAGCTACTGTCTTAACTCTTACTCTGGCCTAATAGCTACTGTCCTAACTCTTACTCTGGCCTCATAGCTACTGTCTTAACTCTTACTCTGGCCTCATAGCTACTGTCTTAACTCTTACTCTGGCCTCATGGTTAAGGTCTTGGACTCTTACTCTGGCCTCATAGCTACTGTCTTAACTCTTACTCTGGCCTCATAGCTACTGTCTTAACTCTTATTCTGGCCTCATAGCTACTGTCTTAACTCTTACTCTGGCCTCATAGCTACTGTCTTAACTCTTACTCTGGCCTCATAGCTACTGTCTTAACTCTTACTCTGGCCTCGGAGCTACTGTCTTAACTCTTACTCTGGCCTAATGGTTAAGGTCTTGGACTCTTACTCTGGCCTAATAGCTACTGTCTTAACTCTTACTCTGGCCTCATAGCTACTGTCTTAACTCTTACTCTGGCCTAATAGCTACTGTCTTAACTCTTACTTTGGCCTCATAGCTACTGTCTTAACTCTTACTCTGGCCTAATGGTTAAGGTCTTGGACTCTTACTCTGGCCTCATAGCTACTGTCTTAATTATTACTCTGGCCTCATAGCTACTGTCTTAACTCTTACTCTGGCCTAATGGTTAAGGTCTTGGACTCTTCTTCTGGCCTAATAGCTACTGTCTTAACTCTTACTCTGGCCTCATAGCTACTGTCTTAACTCTTACTCTGGCCTAATAGCTACTGTCTTAACTCTTACTCTGGCCTCATAGCTACTGTCTTAACTCTTACTCTGGCCTAATGGTTAAGGTCTTGGACTCTTACTCTGGCCTCATAGCTACTGTCGTAACTCTTACTCTGGCCTCATAGCTACTATCTTAACTCGTACTCTGGCCTCATAGCTACTGTCTTAACTCTTACTCTGGCCTCATAGCTACTGTCTTAACTCTTACTCTGGCCTCATTGCTACTGTCTTAACTCTTACTCTGGCCTCATAGCTACTGTCTTAACTCTTACTCTGGCCTAATGGTTAAGGTCTTGGACTCTTACTCTGGCCTCATAGCTACTGTCTTAACTCTTACTCTGGCCTAATAGCTACTGTCTTAACTCTTACTATGGACTCATAGCTACTGTCTTAACTCTTACACTGGCCTCATAGCTACTGTCTTAACTCTTACTCTGGCCTCATAGCTACTGTCTTAACTCTTACTCTGACCTCATAGCTACTGTCTTAACTCTTACTCTGGCCCTATAGCTACTGTCTTAACTCTTACTCTGGCCTCATAGTTACTGTCTTAACTCTTACTCTGGCCTAATGGTTAAGGTCTTGGACTCTTACTATGGCCTCATAGCTACTGTCTTAACTCTTACTCTGGCCTTATAGCTACTGTCTTAACTCTTACTCTAGTCTAATAGCTACTGTCTTAACTCTTACTCTGGCCTCATAGCTACTGTCTTAACTCCTACTCTGGCCTAATAGTTAAGGTCTTGGACTCTTACTCTGGCCTAATAGCTACTGTCTTAACTCTTACTCTGGCCTAATAGCTACTGTCTTAACTCTTACTCTGGCCTCAAAGCTACTGTCTTAACTCTTAGTCTGGCCTAATGGTTAAGGTCTTGGACTCTTACTCTGGCCTAATGGCTACTATCTTAACTCTTACTCTGGCCTCATAGCCACAGTCTTAACTCTTAATCTGGCCTAATGGTTAAGGTCTTGGACTCTTACTCTGGCCTCATAGCTACTGTCTTAGCTCTTACTCTGGCCTCATAGCTACTGTCTTAACTCTTACTCTGGCCTCATAGCTACTGTCTTAACTATTACTCTGGCCTAATAGCTACTGTCTTAACTCTTACTCTGGCCTCATAGCTACTGTCTTAACTCTTACTCTGGCCTAATAGCTACTGTCTTAACTCTTACTCTTGCCTAATAGCTACTGTCGTAACTCTTACTCTGGCCTCATAGCTACTGTCTTAACTCTTACTCTGGCCTAATGGTTAAGGTCTTGAACTCTTACTCTGGCCTCATATCTACTGTCTTAACTCTTACTCTGGCCTCATAGCTACTGTCTTAACTCTTACTCTGGCCTCATAGCTACTGTCTTCACTCTTACTCTGGCATAATGGTTAAGGTCTTGGACTCTTACTCTGGCCTCATAACTACTGTCTTAACTCTTACTCTGGCCTCATAGCTACTGTCTTAACTCTTACTCTGGCCTAATAGCTACTGTCTTAACTCTTACACTGGCCTCAGAGCTACTGTCTTCACTCTTAGTCTGGCCTAATGGTTAAGTTCTTGGACTCTTACTCTGGCCTAATAGATACTGTATTAACTCTTACTCTGGCCTCATAGCTACTGTCTTAACTCTTACTCTGGCCTCATAGCTACTGTCTTAACTCTTACTCTGGCCTCATAGCTACTGTCTTAACTCTTACTCTGGCCTAATAGCTACTGTCTTAACTCTAACTCTGGCCTCATAGCTACTGTCTTAACTCTTACTCTGGCCTAATGGTTAAAGTCTTGGACTCTTACTCTGGCCTCATATCTACTGTCTTAACTCTTACTCTGGCCTCATAGCTACTGTCTTAACTCTTACTCTGGCCTCATAGCTACTGTCTTAACTCTTACTCTGGCATAATGGTTAAGGTCTTGGACTCTTACTCTGGCCTCATAGCTACTGTCTTAACTCTTACTCTGGCCTCATAACTACTGTCTTAACTCTTACTCTGGCCTCATAGCTACTGTCTTAACTCTCACTCTGGCCTAATAGTTACTGTCTTAACTCTTACACTGGCCTCATAGCTACTGTCTTAACTCTTACTCTGGCCTCATAGCTACTGTCTTAACTCTTACTCTGGCCTAATGGTTAAGGTCTTGGACTCTTACTCTGGTCTCATAGCTACTGTCTTAACTCTTACTCTGGCCTCATAGCTACTGTCTTAACTCTTACTCTGGCCTAATAGCTAGGGGTGGGCGGAATTTGCGGAATTAACCTTCGCAAATTATCGCGAGAATGTTTAAAATTATCGCAAACAAGCAGAAATATCGCGAAGATGCGGAAGTTTTTTTCCGGCATGTTCGCGCGATTTTCTGCATGGTTGCGGGTCGCCAACTTACCCATGTGGCTGCTTGCGGGCGCGGCCATCTTGTTTTGAGTTGTTCTCGCGGTGCATGATCGCGAGAAGAAAGACGTGATCGCGCGACGCATGACGTCACTGCGGGCGCGAACTGTCGCGAGACAGCGCAAATGGCTAAAAACAATACAACATCTCATGGAGAACGCGACCGGATCAAGAAAACTTGTCGGCGAACGCAGGGATTCAGGTAAGGCGATCGCGCGCGCGCGAGAATGTATCATTTTACAGCGCGAGCAAGAAACAAATTATCGCCAAGCTGCGGAAACCGGAATTTTTGACATTTTCGCGCTCTCCGCGGAACGCAAAAATGTCAAATTATCGCAATTTCCGCGAACGGAACGAAATTTTTGCCCAGGCCTACTAATAGCTACTGTCTTAACTATTACACTGGCCTAATAGCTAATGTCTTAACTCTTACTCTGGCCTCATAGCTACTGTCTTAACTCTTACTTTGGCCTCATAGCTACTGTCTTAACTCTTACTCTGGCCTCATAGCAACTGTCTTAACTCTTACTCTGGCCTAATGGTTAAGGTCTTGGACTTTTACTCTGGCCTCATAGCTACTGTCTTAACTCTTACTCTGGCCTCATAGCTACTGTCTTAACTCTTACTCTGGCCTCATAGCTACTGTCTTAACTCTTACTCTGGCCTCATAGCTACTGTCTTAACTCTTACTCTGGCCTAATGGTTAAGGTCTTGGACTCTTACTCTGGCCTCATAGCTACTGTCTTAACTCTTACTCTGGCCTCATAGCTACTGTCTTAACTCTTACTCTGGCCTAATGGTTAAGGTCTTAGACTCTTACACTGGCCTAATAGCTACTGTCTTAACTCTTACTCTGGCCTCAGAGCTACTGTCTTAACTCTTACTCTGGCCTCATAACTACTGTCTTAACTCTTACTCTGGCCTAATGGTTAAGGTCTTGGACTCTTACTCTGGCCTCATAGCTACTGTCTTAACTCTTAATCTGGCCTAATAACTACTGTCTTAACTCTTACTCTGGCCTCATAGCTATTGTCTTAACTCTTACTCTGGCCTCATAGCTACTGTCTTAACTCTTACTCTGGCCTAATGGTTAAGGTCTTGGACTCTTACTCTGGCCTCATAGCTACTGTCTTAACTCTTACTCTGGCATACTAGCTACTGTCTTAACTCTTACTCTGGCCTAATAGCTACTGTCTTAACTCTTACTCTGGCCTAATGGTTAAGGTCTTGGAATCTTACTCTGACCTCATAGCTACTGTCTTAACTCTTACTCTGGCCTAAAGGTTAAGGTCTTGGACTCTTACTCTGGCCTCATAGCTACTGTCTTAACTCTTACTCTGGCCTCATAGCTACTGTCTTAACTCTTACTCTGGCCTAATGGTTAAGGTCTTGGACTCTTACTCTGGCTTCATAGCTGCTGTCTTAAATCTTACTCTGGCCGCATAGGTACAGACTTAACTCTTACTCTGGCCTCATAGCTACTATCTTAACTCTTACTCTGGCCTAATGGTTAAGGTCTTGGACTCTTACTCTGGCCTCATAGCTACTGTCTTAACTCTTACTCTGGCCTCATAGCTACTGTCTTAACTCTTACTCTGGCCTAATAGCTACTGTCTTAACTCTTACTCTGGCCTCATAGCTACTGTCTTAACTCTTACTCTGGCCTAATAGCTACTGTCTTAACTCTTACTCTGGCCTAATAGCTACTGTCGTAACTCTTACTCTGGCCTCATAGCTACTGTCTTAACTCTTACTCTGGCCTAATGGTTAAGGTCTTGAACTCTTACTCTGGCCTCATATCTACTGTCTTAACTCTTACTCTGGCATAATGGTTAAGGTCTTGGACTCTTACTCTGGCCTCATATCTACTGTCTTAACTCTTACTCTGGCCTCATAGCTACTGTCTTAACTCTTACTCTGGCCTAATGGTTAAGGTCTTGGACTCTTACTCTGGCCTCATAGCTACTGTCTTAACTCTTACTCTGGCCTCATAGCTACTGTCTTAACTCTTACTCTGGCCTAATGGTTAAGGTCTTAGACTCTTACACTGGCCTAATGGCTACTGTCTTAACTCTTACTCTGGCCTCAGAGCTACTGTCTTAACTCTTACTCTGGCCTCATAACTACTGTCTTAACTCTTACTCTGGCCTAATGGTTAAGGTCTTGGACTCTTACTCTGGCCTCATAGCTACTGTCTTAACTCTTAATCTGGCCTAATAACTACTGTCTTAACTCTTACTCTGGCCTCATAGCTATTGTCTTAACTCTTACTCTGGCCTCATAGCTACTGTCTTAACTCTTACTCTGGCCTAATGGTTAAGGTCTTGGACTCTTACTCTGGCCTCATAGCTACTGTCTTAACTCTTACTCTGGCATACTAGCTACTGTCTTAACTCTTACTCTGGCCTAATAGCTACTGTCTTAACTCTTACTCTGGCCTAATGGTTAAGGTCTTGGACTCTTACTCTGGCCTCATAGCAGCTACTGTCTTAACTCTTACTCTGGCCTAATGGTTAAGGTCTTGGACTCTTACTCTGGCCTCATAGCTACTGTCTTAACTCTTACTCTGGCCTCATAGCTACTGTCTTAACTCTTACTCTGGCCTCATAGCTACTGTCTTAACTCTTACTCTGGCCTAATGGTTAAGGTCTTGGACTCTTACTCTGGCCTCATAGCTGCTGTCTTAACTCTTACTCTGGCCTCATAGCTACTGACTTAACTCTTACTCTGGCCTCATAGCTACTATCTTAACTCTTACTCTGGCCTAATGGTTAAGGTCTTGGACTCTTACTCTGGCCTCATAGCTACTGTCTTAACTCTTACTCTGGCCTCATAGCTACTGTCTTAACTCTTACTCTGGCCTCATAGCTACTGTCTTAACTCTTACTCTGGCCTCATAGCTACTGTCTTAACACTTACTCTGGCCTCATAGCTACTGTCTTAACTCTTACTCTGGCCTAATGGGTAAGGTCTTGGACTCTTACTCTGGCATCATAGCTACTGTCTTAACTCTTACTCTGGCCTAATAGCTACTGTCTTAACTCTTACTATGGACTCATAGCTACTGTCTTAACTCTTACACTGGCCTCATAGCTACTGTCTTAACTCTTACTCTGGCCTCATAGCTACTGTCTTAACTCTTACTCTGACCTCATAGCTACTGTCTTAACTCTTACTCTGGCCCTATAGCTACTGTCTTAACTCTTACTCTGGCCTCATAGTTACTGTCTTAACTCTTACTCTGGCCTAATGGTTAAGGTCTTGGACTCTTACTATGGCCTCATAGCTACTGTCTTAACTCTTACTCTGGCCTCATAGCTACTGTCTTAACTCTTACTCTAGTCTAATAGCTACTGTCTTAACTCTTACTCTGGCCTCATAGCTACTGTCTTAACTCCTACTCTGGCCTAATAGTTAAGGTCTTGGACTCTTACTCTGGCCTAATAGCTACTGTCTTAACTCTTACTCTGGCCTAATAGCTACTGTCTTAACTCTTACTCTGGCCTCAGAGCTACTGTCTTAACTCTTAGTCTGGCCTAATGGTTAAGGTCTTGGACTCTTACTCTGGCCTAATGGCTACTATCTTAACTCTTACTCTGGCCTCATAGCCACAGTCTTAACTCTTAATCTGGCCTAATGGTTAAGGTCTTGGACTCTTACTCTGGCCTCATAGCTACTGTCTTAACTCTTACTCTGGCCTCATAGCTACTGTCTTAACTCTTACTCTGGCCTCATAGCTACTGTCTTAACTCTTACTCTGGCCTCATAGCTACTGTCTTAACTCTTACTCTGGCCTAATAGCTACTGTCTTAACTCTTACTCTGGCCTCATAGCTACTGTCTTAACTCTTACTCTGGCCTAATAGCTACTGTCTTAACTCTTACTCTGGCCTAATAGCTACTGTCGTAACTCTTACTCTGGCCTCATAGCTACTGTCTTAACTCTTACTCTGGCCTAATGGTTAAGGTCTTGAACTCTTACTCTGGCCTCATATCTACTGTCTTAACTCTTACTCTGGCCTCATAGCTACTGTCTTAACTCTTACTCTGGCCTCATAGCTACTGTCTTCACTCTTACTCTGGCATAATGGTTAAGGTCTTGGACTCTTACTCTGGCCTCATAACTACTGTTTTAACTCTTACTCTGGCCTCATAGCTACTGTCTTATCTCTTACTCTGGCCTAATAGCTACTGTCTTAACTCTTACACTGGCCTCAGAGCTACTGTCTTAACTCTTAGTCTGGCCTAATGGTTAAGTTCTTGGACTCTTACTCTGGCCTAATAGATACTGTATTAACTCTTACTATGGCCTCATAGCTACTGTCTTAACTCTTACTCTGGCCTCATAGCTACTGTCTTAACTCTTACTCTGGCCTCATAGCTACTGTCTTAACTCTTACTCTGGCCTAATAGCTACTGTCTTAACTCTAACTCTGGCCTCATAGCTACTGTCTTAACTCTTACTCTGGCCTAATGGTTAAAGTCTTGGACTCTTACTCTGGCCTCATATCTACTGTCTTAACTCTTACTCTGGCCTCATAGCTACTGTCTTAACTCTTACTCTGGCCTCATAGCTACTGTCTTAACTCTTACTCTGGCATAATGGTTAAGGTCTTGGACTCTTACTCTGGCCTCATAGCTACTGTCTTAACTCTTACTCTGGCCTCATAACTACTGTCTTAACTCTTACTCTGGCCTCATAGCTACTGTCTTAACTCTCACTCTGGCCTAATAGCTACTGTCTTAACTCTTACACTGGCCTCATAGCTACTGTCTTAACTCTTACTCTGGCCTCATAGCTACTGTCTTAACTCTTACTCTGGCCTAATGGTTAAGGTCTTGGACTCTTACTCTGGTCTCATAGCTACTGTCTTAACTCTTACTCTGGCCTCATAGCTACTGTCTTAACTCTTACTCTGGCCTAATAGCTACTGTCTTAACTATTACACTGGCCTAATAGCTAATGTCTTAACTCTTACTCTGGCCTCATAGCTACTGTCTTAACTCTTACTTTGGCCTCATAGCTACTGTCTTAACTCTTACTCTGGCCTCATAGCAACTGTCTTAACTCTTACTCTGGCCTAATGGTTAAGGTCTTGGACTTTTACTCTGGCCTCATAGCTACTGTCTTAACTCTTACTCTGGCCTCATAGCTACTGTCTTAACTCTTACTCTGGCCTCATAGCTACTGTCTTAACTCTTACTCTGGCCTCATAGCTACTGTCTTAACTCTTACTCTGGCCTAATGGTTAAGGTCTTGGACTCTTACTCTGGCCTCATAGCTACTGTCTTAACTCTTACTCTGGCCTCATAGCTACTGTCTTAAATCTTACTCTGGCCTAATGGTTAAGGTCTTAGACTCTTACACTGGCCTAATAGCTACTGTCTTAACTCTTACTCTGGCCTCAGAGCTACTGTCTTAACTCTTACTCTGGCCTCATAACTACTGTCTTAACTCTTACTCTGGCCTAATGGTTAAGGTCTTGGACTCTTACTCTGGCCTCATAGCTACTGTCTTAACTCTTAATCTGGCCTAATAACTACTGTCTTAACTCTTACTCTGGCCTCATAGCTATTGTCTTAACTCTTACTCTGGCCTCATATCTACTGTCTTAACTCTTACTCTGGCCTAATGGTTAAGGTCTTGGACTCTTACTCTGGCCTCATAGCTACTGTCTTAACTCTTACTCTGGCATACTAGCTACTGTCTTAACTCTTACTCTGGCCTAATAGCTACTGTCTTAACTCTTACTCTGGCCTAATGGTTAAGGTCTTGGACTCTTACTCTGGCCTCATAGCTACTGTCTTAACTCTTACTCTGGCCTAATGGTTAAGGTCTTGGACTCTTACTCTGGCCTCATAGCTACTGTCTTAACTCTTACTCTGGCCTCATAGCTACTGTCTTAACTCTTACTCTGGCCTCATAGCTACTGTCTTAACTCTTACTCTGGCCTAATGGTTAAGGTCTTGGACTCTTACTCTGGCCTCATAGCTGCTGTCTTAACTCTTACTCTGGCCTCATAGCTACTGACTTAACTCTTACTCTGGCCTCATAGCTACTATCTTAACTCTTACTCTGGCCTAATGGTTAAGGTCTTGGACTCTTACTCTGGCCTCATAGCTACTGTCTTAACTCTTACTCTGGCCTCATAGCTACTGTCTTAACTCTTACTCTGGCCTAATAGCTACTGTCTTAACTCTTACTCTGGCCTCATAGCTACTGTCTTAACTCTTACTCTGGCCTCATAGCTACTGTCTTAACACTTACTCTGGCCTCATAGCTACTGTCTTAACTCTTACTCTGGCCTAATGGGTAAGGTCTTGGACTCTTACTCTGGCATCATAGCTACTGTCTTAACTCTTACTCTGGCCTCATAGCTACTGTCTTAACTTTTACTCTGGCCGAATAGCGACTGTCTTAACTCTTACTCTGGCCTAATAGCTACTGTCTTAACTCTTACTCTGGCCTAATAGCTACTGTCTTAACTCTTACTCTGGCCTCGTAGCTACTGTCCTAACTCTTACTCTGGCCTAATGGTTAAGGTCTTGGACTCTTACTCTGGCCTAATAGCTACTGTCTTAACTCTTACTCTGGCCTAATGGTTAAGGTCTTAACTCTTACTCTGGCCTAATAGCTACTGTCTTAACTCTTACTCTGGCCTAATGGTTAAGGTCTTGGACTCTTACTATGGCCTCATAGCTACTGTCTTAACTCTTACTCTGGCCTCATAGCTACTGTCTTAACTCTCACTCTGACCTCATAGCTGCTGTCTTAACTCTTACTCTGGCCTTATAGCTACTGTCTTAACTCTTACTCTGGCCTCATAGCTACTGTCTTAACTCTTACTCTGGCCTAATGGTTAAGGTCTTGGACTCTTACTATGGCCTCATAGCTACTGTCTTAACTCTTACTCTGGCCTCATAGCTACTGTCTTAACTCTTACTCTGGCCTAATAGCTACTGTCTTAACTCTTACTCTGGCCTCATAGCTACTGTCTTAACTCCTACTATGGCCTAAAAGTTAAGGTCTTGGACTCTTACTCTGGCCTAATAGCTACTGTCTTAACTCTTACTCTGGCCTAATAGCTACTGTCTTAACTCTTACTCTGGCCTCAGAGCTACTGTCTTAACTCTTAGTCTGGCCTAATGGTTAAGGTCTTGGACTCTTACTCTGGCCTAATGGCTACTATCCTAACTCTTACTCTGGCCTCATAGCCACTGTCTTAACTCTTAATCTGGCCTAATGGTTAAGGTCTTGGACTCTTACTCTGGCCTCATAGCTACTGTCTTAACTCTTACTCTGGCCTCATAGCTACTGTCTTAACTCTTACTCTGGCCTCATAGCTACTGTCTTAACTCTTACTCTGGCCTCATAGCTACTGTCTTAACTCTTACTCTGGCCTAATAGCTACTGTCTTAACTCTAACTCTGGCCTCATAGCTACTGTCTTAACTCTTACTCTGGCCTAATAGCTACTGTCTTAACTCTTACTCTGGCCTAAGAGCTACTGTCTTAACTCTTACTCTGGCCTCATAGCTACTGTCTTAACTCTTACTCTGGCCTAATGGTTAAGGTCTTGAACTATTACTCTGGCCTCATATCTACTGTCTTAACTCTTACTCTGGCCTCATAGCTACGGTCTTAACTCTTCTCTGGCCTCATAGCTACTGTCTTCACTCTTACTCTGGCATAATGGTTAAGGTCTTGGGCTCTTACTCTGGCCTCATAGCTACTGTCTTAACTCTTACTCTGGCCTCATAACTACTGTCTTAACTCTTACTCTGGCCTCATAGCTACTGTCTTAACTCTTACTCTGGCCTAATAGCTACTGTCTTAACTCTTACACTGGCCTCAGAGCTACTGTCTTAAATCTTAGTCTGGCCTAATGGTTAAGGTCTTGGACTCTTACTCTGGCCTAATAGCTACTGTATTAACTCGTACTCTGGCCTCATAGCCACTGTCTTAACTCTTACTCTGGCCTAATGGTTAAGGTCTTGGACTCTTACTCTGGCCTAATAGCTTCTCTCTTAACTCTTACTCTGGCCTCATAGCTACTGTCTTAACTCTTACTCTGGCCTCATAGCTACTGTCTTAACTCTTACTCTGGCCTAATGGTTAAGGTCTTGGACTCTTACTCTGGCCTCATAGCTACTGTCTTAACTCTTACTCTGGCCTCATAGTTACTGTCTTAACTCTTACTCTGGCCTCATAGCTACTGTCTTAACTCTTACTCCGGCCTCATAGCTACTGTCTTAACTCTTACTCTGGCCTAATGGTTAAGGTCTTGGACTCTTACTCTGGCCTCATAGCTACTGTCTTAACTCTTACTCTGGCCTCATAGCTACTGTCTTAACTCTTACTCTGGCCTCATAGCTACTGTCTTAACTCTTACTCTGGCCTCATAGCTACTGTCTTAACTCTTATTCTGGCCTCATAGCTACTGTCTTAACTCTTACTCTGGCCTCATAGCTACTGTCTTAACTCTTACTCTGGCCTCATAGCTACTGTCTTAACTCTTACTCTGGCCTCGGAGCTACTGTCTTAACTCTTACTCTGGCCTAATGGTTAAGGTCTTGGACTCTTACTCTGGCCTAATAGCCACTGTCTTAACTCCTACTCTGGCCTCATAGCTACTGTCTTAACTCTTACTCTGGCCTAATAGCTACTGTCTTAACTCTTACTTTGGCCTCATAGCTACTGTCTTAACTCTTACTCTGGCCTAATGGTTAAGGTCTTGGACTCTTACTCTGGCCTCATAGCTACTGTCTTAATTCTTAGTCTTGCCTCATAGCTACTGTCTTAACTCTTACTCTGGCCTAATGGTTAAGGTCTTGGACTCTTACTCTGGCCTCATAGCTACTGTCTTAACTCTTACTCTGGCCTCATAGCTACTGTCTTAACTCTTACTCTGGCCTCATAGCTACTGTCTTAACACTTACTCTGGCCTAATGGTTAAGGTCTTGGACTCTTACTCTGGCCTCATAGCTTCTATCTTAACTGTTACTCTGGCCTCATAGCTACTGTCATAACTCTTACTCTGGCCTAATAGCTACTGTCTTAACTCGTACTCTGGCCTAATAGCTACTGTCTTAACTCTTACTCTGGCCTCATAGCTACTGTCTTAACTCTTACTCTGGCCTAATGGTTAAGGTCTTGGACTATTACTCTGGCCTAATAGCTACTGTCTTAACTCTTACTCTGGCCTAATAGCTACTGTCTTAACTCTTACTCTAGCCTCATAGTTACTGTCTTAACTCTTACTCTGGCCTAATAGCTACTGTCTTAACTCTTACTCTGGCCTAATGGTTAAGGTCTTGGACTCTTACTCTGGCCTCATAGCTGCTGTCTTAACTCTTACTCTGGCCTCATAGCTACTGACTTAACTCTTACTCTGGCCTCATAGCTACTATCTTAACTCTTACTCTGGCCTAATGGTTAAGGTCTTGGACTCTTACTCTGGCCTCATAGCTACTGTCTTAACTCTTACTCTGGCCTCATAGCTACTGTCTTAACTCTTACTCTGGCCTCATAGCTACTGTCTTAACTCTTACTCTGGCCTCATAGCTACTGTCTTAACACTTACTCTGGCCTCATAGCTACTGTCTTAACTCTTACTCTGGCCTAATGGGTAAGGTCTTGGACTCTTACTCTGGCATCATAGCTACTGTCTTAACTCTTACTCTGGCCTAATAGCTACTGTCTTAACTCTTACTATGGACTCATAGCTACTGTCTTAACTCTTACACTGGCCTCATAGCTACTGTCTTAACTCTAACTCTGGCCTCATAGCTACTGTCTTAACTCTTACTCTGACCTCATAGCTACTGTCTTAACTCTTACTCTGGCCCTATAGCTACTGTCTTAACTCTTACTCTGGCCTCATAGTTACTGTCTTAACTCTTACTCTGGCCTAATGGTTAAGGTCTTGGACTCTTACTATGGCCTCATAGCTACTGTCTTAACTCTTACTCTGGCCTCATAGCTACTGTCTTAACTCTTACTCTAGTCTAATAGCTACTGTCTTAACTCTTACTCTGGCCTCATAGCTACTGTCTTAACTCCTACTCTGGCCTAATAGTTAAGGTCTTGGACTCTTACTCTGGCCTAATAGCTACTGTCTTAACTCTTACTCTGGCCTAATAGCTACTGTCTTAACTCTTACTCTGGCCTCAGAGCTACTGTCTTAACTCTTAGTCTGGCCTAATGGTTAAGGTCTTGGACTCTTACTCTGGCCTAATGGCTACTATCTTAACTCTTACTCTGGCCTCATAGCCACAGTCTTAACTCTTAATCTGGCCTAATGGTTAAGGTCTTGGACTCTTACTCTGGCCTCATAGCTACTGTCTTAACTCTTACTCTGGCCTCATAGCTACTGTCTTAACTCTTACTCTGGCCTCATAGCTACTGTCTTAACTCTTACTCTGGCCTCATAGCTACTGTCTTAACTCTTACTCTGGCCTAATAGCTACTGTCTTAACTCTTACTCTGGCCTCATAGCTACTGTCTTAACTCTTACTCTGGCCTAATAGCTACTGTCTTAACTCTTACTCTGGCCTAATAGCTACTGTCGTAACTCTTACTCTGGCCTCATAGCTACTGTCTTAACTCTTACTCTGGCCTAATGGTTAAGGTCTCGAACTCTTACTCTGGCCTCATATCTACTGTCTTAACTCTTACTCTGGCCTCATAGCTACTGTCTTAACTCTTACTCTGGCCTCATAGCTACTGTCTTCACTCTTACTCTGGCATAATGGTTAAGGTCTTGGACTCTTACTCTGGCCTCATAACCACTGTCTTAACTCTTACTCTGGCCTCATAGCTACTGTCTTAACTCTTACTCTGGCCTAATAGCTACTGTCTTAACTCTTACACTGGCCTCAGAGCTACTGTCTTAACTCTTAGTCTGGCCTAATGGTTAAGTTCTTGGACTCTTACTCTGGCCTAATAGATACTGTATTAACTCTTACTATGGCCTCATAGCTACTGTCTTAACTCTTACTCTGGCCTCATAGCTACTGTCTTAACTCTTACTCTGGCCTCATAGCTACTGTCTTAACTCTTACTCTGGCCTAATAGCTACTGTCTTAACTCTAACTCTGGCCTCATAGCTACTGTCTTAACTCTTACTCTGGCCTAATGGTTAAGGTCTTGGACTCTTACTCTGGCCTCATAGCTACTGTCTTAACTCTTACTCTGGCCTCATAGCTACTGACTTAACTCTTACTCTGGCCTCATAGCTACTATCTTAACTCTTACTCTGGCCTAATGGTTAAGGTCTTGGACTCTTACTCTGGCCTCATAGCTACTGTCTTAACTCTTACTCTGGCCTCATAGCTACTGTCTTAACTCTTACTCTGGCCTCATAGCTACTGTCTTAACTCTTACTCTGGCCTCATAGCTACTGTCTTAACACTTACTCTGGCCTCATAGCTACTGTCTTAACTCTTACTCTGGCCTAATGGGTAAGGTCTTGGACTCTTACTCTGGCATCATAGCTACTGTCTTAACTCTTACTCTGGCCTAATAGCTACTGTCTTAACTCTTACTATGGACTCATAGCTACTGTCTTAACTCTTACACTGGCCTCATAGCTACTGTCTTAACTCTTACTCTGGCCTCATAGCTACTGTCTTAACTCTTACTCTGACCTCATAGCTACTGTCTTAACTCTTACTCTGGCCCTATAGCTACTGTCTTAACTCTTACTCTGGCCTCATAGTTACTGTCTTAACTCTTACTCTGGCCTAATGGTTAAGGTCTTGGACTCTTACTATGGCCTCATAGCTACTGTCTTAACTCTTACTCTGGCCTCATAGCTACTGTCTTAACTCTTACTCTAGTCTAATAGCTACTGTCTTAACTCTTACTCTGGCCTCATAGCTACTGTCTTAACTCCTACTCTGGCCTAATAGTTAAGGTCTTGGACTCTTACTCTGGCCTAATAGCTACTGTCTTAACTCTTACTCTGGCCTAATAGCTACTGTCTTAACTCTTACTCTGGCCTCAGAGCTACTGTCTTAACTCTTAGTCTGGCCTAATGGTTAAGGTCTTGGACTCTTACTCTGGCCTAATGGCTACTATCTTAACTCTTACTCTGGCCTCATAGCCACAGTCTTAACTCTTAATCTGGCCTAATGGTTAAGGTCTTGGACTCTTACTCTGGCCTCATAGCTACTGTCTTAACTCTTACTCTGGCCTCATAGCTACTGTCTTAACTCTTACTCTGGCCTCATAGCTACTGTCTTAACTCTTACTCTGGCCTCATAGCTACTGTCTTAACTCTTACTCTGGCCTAATAGCTACTGTCTTAACTCTTACTCTGGCCTCATAGCTACTGTCTTAACTCTTACTCTGGCCTAATAGCTACTGTCTTAACTCTTACTCTGGCCTAATAGCTACTGTCGTAACTCTTACTCTGGCCTCATAGCTACTGTCTTAACTCTTACTCTGGCCTAATGGTTAAGGTCTTGAACTCTTACTCTGGCCTCATATCTACTGTCTTAACTCTTACTCTGGCCTCATAGCTACTGTCTTAACTCTTACTCTGGCCTCATAGCTACTGTCTTCACTCTTACTCTGGCATAATGGTTAAGGTCTTGGACTCTTACTCTGGCCTCATAACTACTGTTTTAACTCTTACTCTGGCCTCATAGCTACTGTCTTATCTCTTACTCTGGCCTAATAGCTACTGTCTTAACTCTTACACTGGCCTCAGAGCTACTGTCTTAACTCTTAGTCTGGCCTAATGGTTAAGTTCTTGGACTCTTACTCTGGCCTAATAGATACTGTATTAACTCTTACTATGGCCTCATAGCTACTGTCTTAACTCTTACTCTGGCCTCATAGCTACTGTCTTAACTCTTACTCTGGCCTCATAGCTACTGTCTTAACTCTTACTCTGGCCTAATAGCTACTGTCTTAACTCTAACTCTGGCCTCATAGCTACTGTCTTAACTCTTACTCTGGCCTAATGGTTAAAGTCTTGGACTCTTACTCTGGCCTCATATCTACTGTCTTAACTCTTACTCTGGCCTCATAGCTACTGTCTTAACTCTTACTCTGGCCTCATAGCTACTGTCTTAACTCTTACTCTGGCATAATGGTTAAGGTCTTGGACTCTTACTCTGGCCTCATAGCTACTGTCTTAACTCTTACTCTGGCCTCATAACTACTGTCTTAACTCTTACTCTGGCCTCATAGCTACTGTCTTAACTCTCACTCTGGCCTAATAGCTACTGTCTTAACTCTTACACTGGCCTCATAGCTACTGTCTTAACTCTTACTCTGGCCTCATAGCTACTGTCTTAACTCTTACTCTGGCCTAATGGTTAAGGTCTTGGACTCTTACTCTGGTCTCATAGCTACTGTCTTAACTCTTACTCTGGCCTCATAGCTACTGTCTTAACTCTTACTCTGGCCTAATAGCTACTGTCTTAACTATTACACTGGCCTAATAGCTAATGTCTTAACTCTTACTCTGGCCTCATAGCTACTGTCTTAACTCTTACTTTGGCCTCATAGCTACTGTCTTAACTCTTACTCTGGCCTCATAGCAACTGTCTTAACTCTTACTCTGGCCTAATGGTTAAGGTCTTGGACTTTTACTCTGGCCTCATAGCTACTGTCTTAACTCTTACTCTGGCCTCATAGCTACTGTCTTAACTCTTACTCTGGCCTCATAGCTACTGTCTTAACTCTTACTCTGGCCTCATAGCTACTGTCTTAACTCTTACTCTGGCCTAATGGTTAAGGTCTTGGACTCTTACTCTGGCCTCATAGCTACTGTCTTAACTCTTACTCTGGCCTCATAGCTACTGTCTTAAATCTTACTCTGGCCTAATGGTTAAGGTCTTAGACTCTTACACTGGCCTAATAGCTACTGTCTTAACTCTTACTCTGGCCTCAGAGCTACTGTCTTAACTCTTACTCTGGCCTCATAACTACTGTCTTAACTCTTACTCTGGCCTAATGGTTAAGGTCTTGGACTCTTACTCTGGCCTCATAGCTACTGTCTTAACTCTTAATCTGGCCTAATAACTACTGTCTTAACTCTTACTCTGGCCTCATAGCTATTGTCTTAACTCTTACTCTGGCCTCATATCTACTGTCTTAACTCTTACTCTGGCCTAATGGTTAAGGTCTTGGACTCTTACTCTGGCCTCATAGCTACTGTCTTAACTCTTACTCTGGCATACTAGCTACTGTCTTAACTCTTACTCTGGCCTAATAGCTACTGTCTTAACTCTTACTCTGGCCTAATGGTTAAGGTCTTGGACTCTTACTCTGGCCTCATAGCTACTGTCTTAACTCTTACTCTGGCCTAATGGTTAAGGTCTTGGACTCTTACTCTGGCCTCATAGCTACTGTCTTAACTCTTACTCTGGCCTCATAGCTACTGTCTTAACTCTTACTCTGGCCTCATAGCTACTGTCTTAACTCTTACTCTGGCCTAATGGTTAAGGTCTTGGACTCTTACTCTGGCCTCATAGCTGCTGTCTTAACTCTTACTCTGGCCTCATAGCTACTGACTTAACTCTTACTCTGGCCTCATAGCTACTATCTTAACTCTTACTCTGGCCTAATGGTTAAGGTCTTGGACTCTTACTCTGGCCTCATAGCTACTGTCTTAACTCTTACTCTGGCCTCATAGCTACTGTCTTAACTCTTACTCTGGCCTAATAGCTACTGTCTTAACTCTTACTCTGGCCTCATAGCTACTGTCTTAACTCTTACTCTGGCCTCATAGCTACTGTCTTAACACTTACTCTGGCCTCATAGCTACTGTCTTAACTCTTACTCTGGCCTAATGGGTAAGGTCTTGGACTCTTACTCTGGCATCATAGCTACTGTCTTAACTCTTACTCTGGCCTCATAGCTACTGTCTTAACTTTTACTCTGGCCGAATAGCGACTGTCTTAACTCTTACTCTGGCCTAATAGCTACTGTCTTAACTCTTACTCTGGCCTAATAGCTACTGTCTTAACTCTTACTCTGGCCTCGTAGCTACTGTCCTAACTCTTACTCTGGCCTAATGGTTAAGGTCTTGGACTCTTACTCTGGCCTAATAGCTACTGTCTTAACTCTTACTCTGGCCTAATGGTTAAGGTCTTAACTCTTACTCTGGCCTAATAGCTACTGTCTTAACTCTTACTCTGGCCTAATGGTTAAGGTCTTGGACTCTTACTATGGCCTCATAGCTACTGTCTTAACTCTTACTCTGGCCTCATAGCTACTGTCTTAACTCTCACTCTGACCTCATAGCTGCTGTCTTAACTCTTACTCTGGCCTTATAGCTACTGTCTTAACTCTTACTCTGGCCTCATAGCTACTGTCTTAACTCTTACTCTGGCCTAATGGTTAAGGTCTTGGACTCTTACTATGGCCTCATAGCTACTGTCTTAACTCTTACTCTGGCCTCATAGCTACTGTCTTAACTCTTACTCTGGCCTAATAGCTACTGTCTTAACTCTTACTCTGGCCTCATAGCTACTGTCTTAACTCCTACTATGGCCTAAAAGTTAAGGTCTTGGACTCTTACTCTGGCCTAATAGCTACTGTCTTAACTCTTACTCTGGCCTAATAGCTACTGTCTTAACTCTTACTCTGGCCTCAGAGCTACTGTCTTAACTCTTAGTCTGGCCTAATGGTTAAGGTCTTGGACTCTTACTCTGGCCTAATGGCTACTATCCTAACTCTTACTCTGGCCTCATAGCCACTGTCTTAACTCTTAATCTGGCCTAATGGTTAAGGTCTTGGACTCTTACTCTGGCCTCATAGCTACTGTCTTAACTCTTACTCTGGCCTCATAGCTACTGTCTTAACTCTTACTCTGGCCTCATAGCTACTGTCTTAACTCTTACTCTGGCCTCATAGCTACTGTCTTAACTCTTACTCTGGCCTAATAGCTACTGTCTTAACTCTAACTCTGGCCTCATAGCTACTGTCTTAACTCTTACTCTGGCCTAATAGCTACTGTCTTAACTCTTACTCTGGCCTAAGAGCTACTGTCTTAACTCTTACTCTGGCCTCATAGCTACTGTCTTAACTCTTACTCTGGCCTAATGGTTAAGGTCTTGAACTATTACTCTGGCCTCATATCTACTGTCTTAACTCTTACTCTGGCCTCATAGCTACGGTCTTAACTCTTCTCTGGCCTCATAGCTACTGTCTTCACTCTTACTCTGGCATAATGGTTAAGGTCTTGGGCTCTTACTCTGGCCTCATAGCTACTGTCTTAACTCTTACTCTGGCCTCATAACTACTGTCTTAACTCTTACTCTGGCCTCATAGCTACTGTCTTAACTCTTACTCTGGCCTAATAGCTACTGTCTTAACTCTTACACTGGCCTCAGAGCTACTGTCTTAAATCTTAGTCTGGCCTAATGGTTAAGGTCTTGGACTCTTACTCTGGCCTAATAGCTACTGTATTAACTCGTACTCTGGCCTCATAGCCACTGTCTTAACTCTTACTCTGGCCTAATGGTTAAGGTCTTGGACTCTTACTCTGGCCTAATAGCTTCTCTCTTAACTCTTACTCTGGCCTCATAGCTACTGTCTTAACTCTTACTCTGGCCTCATAGCTACTGTCTTAACTCTTACTCTGGCCTAATGGTTAAGGTCTTGGACTCTTACTCTGGCCTCATAGCTACTGTCTTAACTCTTACTCTGGCCTCATAGTTACTGTCTTAACTCTTACTCTGGCCTCATAGCTACTGTCTTAACTCTTACTCCGGCCTCATAGCTACTGTCTTAACTCTTACTCTGGCCTAATGGTTAAGGTCTTGGACTCTTACTCTGGCCTCATAGCTACTGTCTTAACTCTTACTCTGGCCTCATAGCTACTGTCTTAACTCTTACTCTGGCCTCATAGCTACTGTCTTAACTCTTACTCTGGCCTCATAGCTACTGTCTTAACTCTTATTCTGGCCTCATAGCTACTGTCTTAACTCTTACTCTGGCCTCATAGCTACTGTCTTAACTCTTACTCTGGCCTCATAGCTACTGTCTTAACTCTTACTCTGGCCTCGGAGCTACTGTCTTAACTCTTACTCTGGCCTAATGGTTAAGGTCTTGGACTCTTACTCTGGCCTAATAGCCACTGTCTTAACTCCTACTCTGGCCTCATAGCTACTGTCTTAACTCTTACTCTGGCCTAATAGCTACTGTCTTAACTCTTACTTTGGCCTCATAGCTACTGTCTTAACTCTTACTCTGGCCTAATGGTTAAGGTCTTGGACTCTTACTCTGGCCTCATAGCTACTGTCTTAATTCTTAGTCTTGCCTCATAGCTACTGTCTTAACTCTTACTCTGGCCTAATGGTTAAGGTCTTGGACTCTTACTCTGGCCTCATAGCTACTGTCTTAACTCTTACTCTGGCCTCATAGCTACTGTCTTAACTCTTACTCTGGCCTCATAGCTACTGTCTTAACACTTACTCTGGCCTAATGGTTAAGGTCTTGGACTCTTACTCTGGCCTCATAGCTTCTATCTTAACTGTTACTCTGGCCTCATAGCTACTGTCATAACTCTTACTCTGGCCTAATAGCTACTGTCTTAACTCGTACTCTGGCCTAATAGCTACTGTCTTAACTCTTACTCTGGCCTCATAGCTACTGTCTTAACTCTTACTCTGGCCTAATGGTTAAGGTCTTGGACTATTACTCTGGCCTAATAGCTACTGTCTTAACTCTTACTCTGGCCTAATAGCTACTGTCTTAACTCTTACTCTAGCCTCATAGTTACTGTCTTAACTCTTACTCTGGCCTAATAGCTACTGTCTTAACTCTTACTCTGGCCTAATGGTTAAGGTCTTGGACTCTTACTCTGGCCTCATAGCTGCTGTCTTAACTCTTACTCTGGCCTCATAGCTACTGACTTAACTCTTACTCTGGCCTCATAGCTACTATCTTAACTCTTACTCTGGCCTAATGGTTAAGGTCTTGGACTCTTACTCTGGCCTCATAGCTACTGTCTTAACTCTTACTCTGGCCTCATAGCTACTGTCTTAACTCTTACTCTGGCCTCATAGCTACTGTCTTAACTCTTACTCTGGCCTCATAGCTACTGTCTTAACACTTACTCTGGCCTCATAGCTACTGTCTTAACTCTTACTCTGGCCTAATGGGTAAGGTCTTGGACTCTTACTCTGGCATCATAGCTACTGTCTTAACTCTTACTCTGGCCTAATAGCTACTGTCTTAACTCTTACTATGGACTCATAGCTACTGTCTTAACTCTTACACTGGCCTCATAGCTACTGTCTTAACTCTAACTCTGGCCTCATAGCTACTGTCTTAACTCTTACTCTGACCTCATAGCTACTGTCTTAACTCTTACTCTGGCCCTATAGCTACTGTCTTAACTCTTACTCTGGCCTCATAGTTACTGTCTTAACTCTTACTCTGGCCTAATGGTTAAGGTCTTGGACTCTTACTATGGCCTCATAGCTACTGTCTTAACTCTTACTCTGGCCTCATAGCTACTGTCTTAACTCTTACTCTAGTCTAATAGCTACTGTCTTAACTCTTACTCTGGCCTCATAGCTACTGTCTTAACTCCTACTCTGGCCTAATAGTTAAGGTCTTGGACTCTTACTCTGGCCTAATAGCTACTGTCTTAACTCTTACTCTGGCCTAATAGCTACTGTCTTAACTCTTACTCTGGCCTCAGAGCTACTGTCTTAACTCTTAGTCTGGCCTAATGGTTAAGGTCTTGGACTCTTACTCTGGCCTAATGGCTACTATCTTAACTCTTACTCTGGCCTCATAGCCACAGTCTTAACTCTTAATCTGGCCTAATGGTTAAGGTCTTGGACTCTTACTCTGGCCTCATAGCTACTGTCTTAACTCTTACTCTGGCCTCATAGCTACTGTCTTAACTCTTACTCTGGCCTCATAGCTACTGTCTTAACTCTTACTCTGGCCTCATAGCTACTGTCTTAACTCTTACTCTGGCCTAATAGCTACTGTCTTAACTCTTACTCTGGCCTCATAGCTACTGTCTTAACTCTTACTCTGGCCTAATAGCTACTGTCTTAACTCTTACTCTGGCCTAATAGCTACTGTCGTAACTCTTACTCTGGCCTCATAGCTACTGTCTTAACTCTTACTCTGGCCTAATGGTTAAGGTCTCGAACTCTTACTCTGGCCTCATATCTACTGTCTTAACTCTTACTCTGGCCTCATAGCTACTGTCTTAACTCTTACTCTGGCCTCATAGCTACTGTCTTCACTCTTACTCTGGCATAATGGTTAAGGTCTTGGACTCTTACTCTGGCCTCATAACCACTGTCTTAACTCTTACTCTGGCCTCATAGCTACTGTCTTAACTCTTACTCTGGCCTAATAGCTACTGTCTTAACTCTTACACTGGCCTCAGAGCTACTGTCTTAACTCTTAGTCTGGCCTAATGGTTAAGTTCTTGGACTCTTACTCTGGCCTAATAGATACTGTATTAACTCTTACTATGGCCTCATAGCTACTGTCTTAACTCTTACTCTGGCCTCATAGCTACTGTCTTAACTCTTACTCTGGCCTCATAGCTACTGTCTTAACTCTTACTCTGGCCTAATAGCTACTGTCTTAACTCTAACTCTGGCCTCATAGCTACTGTCTTAACTCTTACTCTGGCCTAATGGTTAAAGTCTTGGACTCTTACTCTGGCCTCATATCTACTGTCTTAACTCTTACTCTGGCCTCATAGCTACTGTCTTAACTCTTACTCTGGCATAATGGTTAAGGTCTTGGACTCTTACTCTGGCCTCATAGCTACTGTCTTAACTCTTACTCTGGCCTCATAACTACTGTCTTAACTCTTACTCTGGCCTCATAGCTACTGTCTTAACTCTCACTCTGGCCTAATAGCTACTGTCTTAACTCTTACACTGGCCTCATAGCTACTGTCTTAACTCTTACTCTGGCCTCATAGCTACTGTCTTAACTCTTACTCTGGCCTAATGGTTAAGGTCTTGGACTCTTACTCTGGTCTCATAGCTACTGTCTTAACTCTTACTCTGGCCTCATAGCTACTGTCTTAACTCTTACTCTGGCCTAAAAGCTACTGTCTTAACTATTACACTGGCCTAATAGCTAATGTCTTAACTCTTACTCTGGCCTCATAGCTACTGTCTTAACTCTTACTTTGGCCTCATAGCTACTGTCTTAACTCTTACTCTGGCCTGATAGCAACTGTCTTAACTCTTACTCTGGCCTAATGGTTAAGGTCTTGGACTTTTACTCTGGCCTCATAGCTACTGTCTTAACTCTTACTCTGGCCTCATAGCTACTGTCTTAACTCTTACTCTGGCCTCATAGCTACTGTCTTAACTCTTACTCTGGCCTCATAGCTACTGTCTTAACTCTTACTCTGGCCTAATAGCTACTGTCTTAACTCTTACTCTGGCCTCATAGCTACTGTCTTAACTCTTACTCTGGCCTAATAGCTACTGTCTTAACTCTTACTCTGGCCTAATAGCTACTGTCGTAACTCTTACTCTGGCCTCATAGCTACTGTCTTAACTCTTACTCTGGCCTAATGGTTAAGGTCTCGAACTCTTACTCTGGCCTCATATCTACTGTCTTAACTCTTACTCTGGCCTCATAGCTACTGTCTTAACTCTTACTCTGGCCTCATAGCTACTGTCTTCACTCTTACTCTGGCATAATGGTTAAGGTCTTGGACTCTTACTCTGGCCTCATAACCACTGTCTTAACTCTTACTCTGGCCTCATAGCTACTGTCTTAACTCTTACTCTGGCCTAATAGCTACTGTCTTAACTCTTACACTGGCCTCAGAGCTACTGTCTTAACTCTTAGTCTGGCCTAATGGTTAAGTTCTTGGACTCTTACTCTGGCCTAATAGATACTGTATTAACTCTTACTATGGCCTCATAGCTACTGTCTTAACTCTTACTCTGGCCTCATAGCTACTGTCTTAACTCTTACTCTGGCCTCATAGCTACTGTCTTAACTCTTACTCTGGCCTAATAGCTACTGTCTTAACTCTAACTCTGGCCTCATAGCTACTGTCTTAACTCTTACTCTGGCCTAATGGTTAAAGTCTTGGACTCTTACTCTGGCCTCATATCTACTGTCTTAACTCTTACTCTGGCCTCATAGCTACTGTCTTAACTCTTACTCTGGCATAATGGTTAAGGTCTTGGACTCTTACTCTGGCCTCATAGCTACTGTCTTAACTCTTACTCTGGCCTCATAACTACTGTCTTAACTCTTACTCTGGCCTCATAGCTACTGTCTTAACTCTCACTCTGGCCTAATAGCTACTGTCTTAACTCTTACACTGGCCTCATAGCTACTGTCTTAACTCTTACTCTGGCCTCATAGCTACTGTCTTAACTCTTACTCTGGCCTAATGGTTAAGGTCTTGGACTCTTACTCTGGTCTCATAGCTACTGTCTTAACTCTTACTCTGGCCTCATAGCTACTGTCTTAACTCTTACTCTGGCCTAAAAGCTACTGTCTTAACTATTACACTGGCCTAATAGCTAATGTCTTAACTCTTACTCTGGCCTCATAGCTACTGTCTTAACTCTTACTTTGGCCTCATAGCTACTGTCTTAACTCTTACTCTGGCCTGATAGCAACTGTCTTAACTCTTACTCTGGCCTAATGGTTAAGGTCTTGGACTTTTACTCTGGCCTCATAGCTACTGTCTTAACTCTTACTCTGGCCTCATAGCTACTGTCTTAACTCTTACTCTGGCCTCATAGCTACTGTCTTAACTCTTACTCTGGCCTCATAGCTACTGTCTTAACTCTTACTCTGGCCTAATGGTTAAGGTCTTGGACTCTTACTCTGGCCTCATAGCTACTGTCTTAACTCTTACTCTGGCCTCATAGCTACTGTCTTAACTCTTACTCTGGCCTAATGGTTAAGGTCTTGGACTCTTACTCTGGCCTAATAGCTACTGTCTTAACTCTTACTCTGGCCTAATAGCTACTGTCTTAACTCTTACTCTGGCCTCATAGCTACTGTCTTAACTCTTACTCTGGCCTAATGGTTAAGGTCTTGGACTCTTACTCTGGCCTCATAGCTACTGTCTTAACTCTTAATCTGGCCTAATAACTACTGTCTTAACTCTTACTCTGGCCTCATAGCTATTGTCTTAACTCTTACTCTGGCCTCATAGCTACTGTCTTAACTCTTACTCTGGCCTAATGGTTAAGGTCTTGGACTCTTACTCTGGCCTCATAGCTACTGTCCTAACTCTTACTCTGGCCTCATAGCCTACTGTCTTAACTCTTACTCTGGCCTCATAGCTATTGTCTTAACTCTTACTCTGGCCTCATAGCTACTGTCTTAACTCTTACACTGGCCTCAGAGCTACTGTCTTAACTCTTACTCTGGCCTAATGGTTAAGGTCTTCGACTCTTACTCTGGCCTAATAGCTACTGTCTTAACTCTTACTCTGGCCTCATAGCTACTGTCTTAACTCTTACTTTGGCCTCATAGCTACTGTCTTAACTCTTACTCTGGCCTAATGGTTAAGGTCTTGGACTCTTACTCTGGCCTAATAGCTACTGTCTTAACTCTTACTCTGGCCTCATAGCTACTGTCTTAACTCTTACTCTGGCCTCATAGCTATTGTCTTAACTCTTACTCTGGCCTCATAGCTACTGTCTTAACTCTTACACTGGCCTCAGAGCTACTGTCTTAACTCTTACTCTGGCCTAATGGTTAAGGTCTTGGACTCTTACTCTGGCCTAATAGCTACTGTCTTAACTCTTACTCTGGCCTCATAGCTACTGTCTTAACTCTTACTCTGGCCTCATAGCTACTGTCTTAACTCTTACTCTGGCCTAATGGTTAAGGTCTTGGACTCTTACTCTGGCCTCATAGCTACTGTCTTAACTCTTACTCTGGCCTCATAGCTACTGTCTTAAATCTTACTCTGGCCTAATGGTTAAGGTCTTAGACTCTTACACTGGCCTAATAGCTACTGTCTTAACTCTTACTCTGGCCTCAGAGCTACTGTCTTAACTCTTACTCTGGCCTCATAACTACTGTCTTAACTCTTACTCTGGCCTAATGGTTAAGGTCTTGGACTCTTACTCTGGCCTCATAGCTACTGTCTTAACTCTTAATCTGGCCTAATAACTACTGTCTTAACTCTTACTCTGGCCTCATAGCTATTGTCTTAACTCTTACTCTGGCCTCATATCTACTGTCTTAACTCTTACTCTGGCCTAATGGTTAAGGTCTTGGACTCTTACTCTGGCCTCATAGCTACTGTCTTAACTCTTACTCTGGCATACTAGCTACTGTCTTAACTCTTACTCTGGCCTAATAGCTACTGTCTTAACTCTTACTCTGGCCTAATGGTTAAGGTCTTGGACTCTTACTCTGGCCTCATAGCTACTGTCTTAACTCTTACTCTGGCCTAATGGTTAAGGTCTTGGACTCTTACTCTGGCCTCATAGCTACTGTCTTAACTCTTACTCTGGCCTCATAGCTACTGTCTTAACTCTTACTCTGGCCTCATAGCTACTGTCTTAACTCTTACTCTGGCCTAATGGTTAAGGTCTTGGACTCTTACTCTGGCCTCATAGCTGCTGTCTTAACTCTTACTCTGGCCTCATAGCTACTGACTTAACTCTTACTCTGGCCTCATAGCTACTATCTTAACTCTTACTCTGGCCTAATGGTTAAGGTCTTGGACTCTTACTCTGGCCTCATAGCTACTGTCTTAACTCTTACTCTGGCCTCATAGCTACTGTCTTAACTCTTACTCTGGCCTAATAGCTACTGTCTTAACTCTTACTCTGGCCTCATAGCTACTGTCTTAACTCTTACTCTGGCCTCATAGCTACTGTCTTAACACTTACTCTGGCCTCATAGCTACTGTCTTAACTCTTACTCTGGCCTAATGGGTAAGGTCTTGGACTCTTACTCTGGCATCATAGCTACTGTCTTAACTCTTACTCTGGCCTCATAGCTACTGTCTTAACTTTTACTCTGGCCGAATAGCGACTGTCTTAACTCTTACTCTGGCCTAATAGCTACTGTCTTAACTCTTACTCTGGCCTAATAGCTACTGTCTTAACTCTTACTCTGGCCTCGTAGCTACTGTCCTAACTCTTACTCTGGCCTAATGGTTAAGGTCTTGGACTCTTACTCTGGCCTAATAGCTACTGTCTTAACTCTTACTCTGGCCTAATGGTTAAGGTCTTAACTCTTACTCTGGCCTAATAGCTACTGTCTTAACTCTTACTCTGGCCTAATGGTTAAGGTCTTGGACTCTTACTATGGCCTCATAGCTACTGTCTTAACTCTTACTCTGGCCTCATAGCTACTGTCTTAACTCTCACTCTGACCTCATAGCTACTGTCTTAACTCTTACTCTGGCCTTATAGCTACTGTCTTAACTCTTACTCTGGCCTCATAGCTACTGTCTTAACTCTTACTCTGGCCTAATGGTTAAGGTCTTGGACTCTTACTATGGCCTCATAGCTACTGTCTTAACTCTTACTCTGGCCTCATAGCTACTGTCTTAACTCTTACTCTGGCCTAATAGCTACTGTCTTAACTCTTACTCTGGCCTCATAGCTACTGTCTTAACTCCTACTATGGCCTAAAAGTTAAGGTCTTGGACTCTTACTCTGGCCTAATAGCTACTGTCTTAACTCTTACTCTGGCCTAATAGCTACTGTCTTAACTCTTACTCTGGCCTCAGAGCTACTGTCTTAACTCTTAGTCTGGCCTAATGGTTAAGGTCTTGGACTCTTACTCTGGCCTAATGGCTACTATCCTAACTCTTACTCTGGCCTCATAGCCACTGTCTTAACTCTTAATCTGGCCTAATGGTTAAGGTCTTGGACTCTTACTCTGGCCTCATAGCTACTGTCTTAACTCTTACTCTGGCCTCATAGCTACTGTCTTAACTCTTACTCTGGCCTCATAGCTACTGTCTTAACTCTTACTCTGGCCTAATAGCTACTGTCTTAACTCTAACTCTGGCCTCATAGCTACTGTCTTAACTCTTACTCTGGCCTAATAGCTACTGTCTTAACTCTTACTCTGGCCTAAGAGCTACTGTCTTAACTCTTACTCTGGCCTCATAGCTACTGTCTTAACTCTTACTCTGGCCTAATGGTTAAGGTCTTGAACTATTACTCTGGCCTCATATCTACTGTCTTAACTCTTACTCTGGCCTCATAGCTACGGTCTTAACTCTTCTCTGGCCTCATAGCTACTGTCTTCACTCTTACTCTGGCATAATGGTTAAGGTCTTGGGCTCTTACTCTGGCCTCATAGCTACTGTCTTAACTCTTACTCTGGCCTCATAACTACTGTCTTAACTCTTACTCTGGCCTCATAGCTACTGTCTTAACTCTTACTCTGGCCTAATAGCTACTGTCTTAACTCTTACACTGGCCTCAGAGCTACTGTCTTAAATCTTAGTCTGGCCTAATGGTTAAGGTCTTGGACTCTTACTCTGGCCTAATAGCTACTGTATTAACTCGTACTCTGGCCTCATAGCCACTGTCTTAACTCTTACTCTGGCCTAATGGTTAAGGTCTTGGACTCTTACTCTGGCCTAATAGCTACTGTCTTAACTCTTACTCTGGCCTCATAGCTACTGTCTTAACTCTTACTCTGGCCTAATGGTTAAGGTCTTGGACTCTTACTCTGGCCTCATAGCTACTGTCTTAACTCTTACTCTGGCCTCATATTTACTGTCTTAACTGTTACTCTGGCCTCATAGCTACTGTCTTAACTCTTACTCCGGCCTCATAGCTACTGTCTTAACTCTTACTCTGGCCTAATGGTTAAGGTCTTGGACTCTTACTCTGGCCTCATAGCTACTGTCTTAACTCTTACTCTGGCCTCATAGCTACTGTCTTAACTCTTACTCTGGCCTCATAGCTACTGTCTTACCTCTTACTCTGACCTAATGGTTAAGGTCTTGGACTCTTACTCTGGCCTCATAGCTACTGTCTTAACTCTTACTCTGGCCTCATAGCTACTGTCTTAACTCTTATTCTGGCCTCATAGCTACTGTCTTAACTCTTACTCTGGCCTCATAGCTACTGTCTTAACTCTTACTCTGGCCTCATAGCTACTGTCTTAACTCTTACTCTGGCCTCGGAGCTACTGTCTTAACTCTTACTCTGGCCTAATGGTTAAGGTCTTGGACTCTTACTCTGGCCTAATAGCCACTGTCTTAACTCCTACTCTGGCCTCATAGCTACTGTCTTAACTCTTACTCTGGCCTAATAGCTACTGTCTTAACTCTTACTTTGGCCTCATAGCTACTGTCTTAACTCTTACTCTGGCCTAATGGTTAAGGTCTTGGACTCTTACTCTGGCCTCATAGCTACTGTCTTAATTCTTAGTCTTGCCTCATAGCTACTGTCTTAACTCTTACTCTGGCCTAATGGTTAAGGTCTTGGACTCTTACTCTGGCCTCATAGCTACTGTCTTAACTCTTACTCTGGCCTCATAGCTACTGTCTTAACTCTTACTCTGGCCTCATAGCTACTGTCTTAACACTTACTCTGGCCTAATGGTTAAGGTCTTGGACTCTTACTCTGGCCTCATAGCTTCTATCTTAACTGTTACTCTGGCCTCATAGCTACTGTCATAACTCTTACTCTGGCCTAATAGCTACTGTCTTAACTCGTACTCTGGCCTAATAGCTACTGTCTTAACTCTTACTCTGGCCTCATAGCTACTGTCTTAACTCTTACTCTGGCCTAATGGTTAAGGTCTTGGACTATTACTCTGGCCTAATAGCTACTGTCTTAACTCTTACTCTGGCCTAATAGCTACTGTCTTAACTCTTACTCTAGCCTCATAGTTACTGTCTTAACTCTTACTCTGGCCTAATAGCTACTGTCTTAACTCTTACTCTGGCCTAATGGTTAAGGTCTTGGACTCTTACTCTGGCCTCATAGCTGCTGTCTTAACTCTTACTCTGGCCTCATAGCTACTGACTTAACTCTTACTCTGGCCTCATAGCTACTATCTTAACTCTTACTCTGGCCTAATGGTTAAGGTCTTGGACTCTTACTCTGGCCTCATAGCTACTGTCTTAACTCTTACTCTGGCCTCATAGCTACTGTCTTAACTCTTACTCTGGCCTCATAGCTACTGTCTTAACACTTACTCTGGCCTCATAGCTACTGTCTTAACTCTTACTCTGGCCTAATGGGTAAGGTCTTGGACTCTTACTCTGGCATCATAGCTACTGTCTTAACTCTTACTCTGGCCTAATAGCTACTGTCTTAACTCTTACTATGGACTCATAGCTACTGTCTTAACTCTTACACTGGCCTCATAGCTACTGTCTTAACTCTTACTCTGGCCTCATAGCTACTGTCTTAACTCTTACTCTGACCTCATAGCTACTGTCTTAACTCTTACTCTGGCCCTATAGCTACTGTCTTAACTCTTACTCTGGCCTCATAGTTACTGTCTTAACTCTTACTCTGGCCTAATGGTTAAGGTCTTGGACTCTTACTATGGCCTCATAGCTACTGTCTTAACTCTTACTCTGGCCTCATAGCTACTGTCTTAACTCTTACTCTAGTCTAATAGCTACTGTCTTAACTCTTACTCTGGCCTCATAGCTACTGTCTTAACTCCTACTCTGGCCTAATAGTTAAGGTCTTGGACTCTTACTCTGGCCTAATAGCTACTGTCTTAACTCTTACTCTGGCCTAATAGCTACTGTCTTAACTCTTACTCTGGCCTCAGAGCTACTGTCTTAACTCTTAGTCTGGCCTAATGGTTAAGGTCTTGGACTCTTACTCTGGCCTAATGGCTACTATCTTAACTCTTACTCTGGCCTCATAGCCACAGTCTTAACTCTTAATCTGGCCTAATGGTTAAGGTCTTGGACTCTTACTCTGGCCTCATAGCTACTGTCTTAACTCTTACGCTGGCCTCATAGCTACTGTCTTAACTCTTACTCTGGCCATAGCTACTGTCTTAACTCTTACTCTGGCCTCATAGCTACTGTCTTAACTCTTACTCTGGCCTCATAGCTACTGTCTTAACTCTTACTCTGGCCTAATAGCTACTGTCTTAACTCTTACTCTGGCCTCATAGCTACTGTCTTAACTCTTACTCTGGCCTAATAGCTACTGTCTTAACTCTTACTCTGGCCTAATAGCTACTGTCGTAACTCTTACTCTGGCCTCATAGCTACTGTCTTAACTCTTACTCTGGCCTAATGGTTAAGGTCTCGAACTCTTACTCTGGCCTCATATCTACTGTCTTAACTCTTACTCTGGCCTCATAGCTACTGTCTTAACTCTTACTCTGGCCTCATAGCTACTGTCTTCACTCTTACTCTGGCATAATGGTTAAGGTCTTGGACTCTTACTCTGGCCTCATAACCACTGTCTTAACTCTTACTCTGGCCTCATAGCTACTGTCTTAACTCTTACTCTGGCCTAATAGCTACTGTCTTAACTCTTACACTGGCCTCAGAGCTACTGTCTTAACTCTTAGTCTGGCCTAATGGTTAAGTTCTTGGACTCTTACTCTGGCCTAATAGATACTGTATTAACTCTTACTATGGCCTCATAGCTACTGTCTTAACTCTTACTCTGGCCTCATAGCTACTGTCTTAACTCTTACTCTGGCCTCATAGCTACTGTCTTAACTCTTACTCTGGCCTAATAGCTACTGTCTTAACTCTAACTCTGGCCTCATAGCTACTGTCTTAACTCTTACTCTGGCCTAATGGTTAAAGTCTTGGACTCTTACTCTGGCCTCATATCTACTGTCTTAACTCTTACTCTGGCCTCATAGCTACTGTCTTAACTCTTACTCTGGCATAATGGTTAAGGTCTTGGACTCTTACTCTGGTCTCATAGCTACTGTCTTAACTCTTACTCTGGCCTCATAGCTACTGTCTTAACTCTTACTCTGGCCTAATAGCTACTGTCTTAACTATTACACTGGCCTAATAGCTAATGTCTTAACTCTTACTCTGGCCTCATAGCTACTGTCTTAACTCTTACTTTGGCCTCATAGCTACTGTCTTAACTCTTACTCTGGCCTGATAGCAACTGTCTTAACTCTTACTCTGGCCTAATGGTTAAGGTCTTGGACTTTTACTCTGGCCTCATAGCTACTGTCTTAACTCTTACTCTGGCCTCATAGCTACTGTCTTAACTCTTACTCTGGCCTCATAGCTACTGTCTTAACTCTTACTCTGGCCTCATAGCTACTGTCTTAACTCTTACTCTGGCCTAATGGTTAAGGTCTTGGACTCTTACTCTGGCCTCATAGCTACTGTCTTAACTCTTACTCTGGCCTCATAGCTACTGTCTTAACTCTTACTCTGGCCTAATGGTTAAGGTCTTAGACTCTTACACTGGCCTAATAGCTACTGTCTTAACTCTTACTCTGGCCTCAGAGCTACTGTCTTAACTCTTACTCTGGCCTCATAACTACTGTCTTAACTCTTACTCTGGCCTAATGGTTAAGGTCTTGGACTCTTACTCTGGCCTCATAGCTACTGTCTTAACTCTTAATCTGGCCTAATAACTACTGTCTTAACTCTTACTCTGGCCTCATAGCTATTGTCTTAACTCTTACTCCGGCCTCATAGCTACTGTCTTAACTCTTACTCTGGCCTAATGGTTAAGGTCTTGGACTCTTACTCTGGCCTCATAGCTACTGTCTTAACTCTTACTCTGGCATACTAGCTACTGTCTTAACTCTTACTCTGGCCTAATAGCTACTGTCTTAACTCTTACTCTGGCCTAATGGTTAAGGTCTTGGACTCTTACTCTGGCCTCATAGCTACTGTCTTAACTCTTACTCTGGCCTAATGGTTAAGGTCTTGGACTCTTACTCTGGCCTCATAGCTACTGTCTTAACTCTTACTCTGGCCTCATAGCTACTGTCTTAACTCTTACTCTAGCCTCATAGCTACTGTCTTAACTCTTACTCTGGCCTAATGGTTAAGGTCTTGGACTCTTACTCTGGCCTCATAGCTGCTGTCTTAACTCTTACTCTGGCCTCATAGCTACTGACTTAACTCTTACTCTGGCCTTATAGCTACTATCTTAACTCTTACTCTGGCCTAATGGTTAAGGTCTTGGACTCTTACTCTGGCCTCATAGCTACTGTCTTAACTCTTACTCTGGCCTCATAGCTACTGTCTTAACTCTTACTCTGGCCGAATAGCTACTGTCTTAACTCTTACTCTGGCCTCATAGCTATTGTCTTAACTCTTACTCTGGCCTCATAGCTACTGTCTTAACACTTACTCTGGCCTCATAGCTACTGTCTTAACTCTTACTCTGGCCTAATGGGTAAGGTCTTGGACTCTTACTCTGGCATCATAGCTACTGTCTTAACTCTTACTCTGGCCTCATAGCTACTGTCTTAACTTTTACTCTGGCCGAATAGCGACTGTCTTAACTCTTACTCTGGCCTAATAGCTACTGTCTTAACTCTTACTCTGGCCTAATAGCTACTGTCTTAACTCTTACTCTGGCCTCGTAGCTACTGTCCTAACTCTTACTCTGGCCTAATGGTTAAGGTCTTGGACTCTTACTCTGGCCTAATAGCTACTGTCTTAACTCTTACTCTGGCCTAATGGTTAAGGTCTTAACTCTTACTCTGGCCTAATAGCTACTGTCTTAACTCTTACTCTGGCCTAATGGTTAAGGTCTTGGACTCTTACTATGGCCTCATAGCTACTGTCTTAACTCTTACTCTGGCCTCATAGCTACTGTCTTAACTCTCACTCTGACCTCATAGCTACTGTCTTAACTCTTACTCTGGCCTTATAGCTACTGTCTTAACTCTTACTCTGGCCTCATAGCTACTGTCTTAACTCTTACTCTGGCCTAATGGTTAAGGTCTTGGACTCTTACTATGGCCTCATAGCTACTGTCTTAACTCTTACTCTGGCCTCATAGCTACTGTCTTAACTCTTACTCTGGCCTAATAGCTACTGTCTTAACTCCTACTCTGGCCTCATAGCTACTGTCTTAACTCCTACTATGGCCTAAAAGTTAAGGTCTTGGACTCTTACTCTGGCCTAATAGCTACTGTCTTAACTCTTACTCTGGCCTAATAGCTACTGTCTTAACTCTTACTCTGGCCTCAGAGCTACTGTCTTAACTCTTAGTCTGGCCTAATGGTTAAGGTCTTGGACTCTTACTCTGGCCTAATGGCTACTATCCTAACTCTTACTCTGGCCTCATAGCCACTGTCTTAACTCTTAATCTGGCCTAATGGTTAAGGTCTTGGACTCTTACTCTGGCCTCATAGCTACTGTCTTAACTCTTACTCTGGCCTCATAGCTACTGACTTAACTCTTACTCTGACCTCATAGCTACTATCTTAACTCTTACTCTGGCCTAATGGTTAAGGTCTTGGACTCTTACTCTGGCCTCATAGCTACTGTCTTAACTCTTACTCTGGCCTCATAGCTACTGTCTTAACTCTTACTCTGGCCGAATAGCTACTGTCTTAACTCTTACTCTGGCCTCATAGCTACTGTCTTAACTCTTACTCTGGCCTCATAGCTACTGTCTTAACACTTACTCTGGCCTCATAGCTACTGTCTTAACTCTTACTCTGGCCTAATGGGTAAGGTCTTGGACTCTTACTCTGGCATCATAGCTACTGTCTTAACTCTTACTCTGGCCTCATAGCTACTGTCTTAACTTTTACTCTGGCCGAATAGCGACTGTCTTAACTCTTACTCTGGCCTAATAGCTACTGTCTTAACTCTTACTCTGGCCTAATAGCTACTGTCTTAACTCTTACTCTGGCCTAATGGTTAAGGTCTTGGACTCTTACTCTGGCCTCATAGCTACTGTCTTAACTCTTACTCTGGCCTCATAGCTACTGTCTTAACTCTTACTCTGGCCTAATGGTTAAGGTCTTAGACTCTTACACTGGCCTAATAGCTACTGTCTTAACTCTTACTCTGGCCTCAGAGCTACTGTCTTAACTCTTACTCTGGCCTCATAACTACTGTCTTAACTCTTACTCTGGCCTAATGGTTAAGGTCTTGGACTCTTACTCTGGCCTCATAGCTACTGTCTTAACTCTTAATCTGGCCTAATAACTACTGTCTTAACTCTTACTCTGGCCTCATAGCTATTGTCTTAACTCTTACTCTGGCCTCATAGCTACTGTCTTAACTCTTACTCTGGCCTAATGGTTAAGGTCTTGGACTCTTACTCTGGCCTCATAGCTACTGTCTTAACTCTTACTCTGGCATACTAGCTACTGTCTTAACTCTTACTCTGGCCTAATAGCTACTGTCTTAACTCTTACTCTGGCCTAATGGTTAAGGTCTTGGACTCTTACTCTGGCCTCATAGCTACTGTCTTAACTCTTACTCTGGCCTAATGGTTACGGTCTTGGACTCTTACTCTGGCCTCATAGCTACTGTCTTAACTCTTACTCTGGCCTCATAGCTACTGTCTTAACTCTTACTCTAGCCTCATAGCTACTGTCTTAACTCTTACTCTGGCCTAATGGTTAAGGTCTTGGACCCTTACTCTGGCCTCATAGCTGCTGTCTTAACTCTTACTCTGGCCTCATAGCTACTGACTTAACTCTTACTCTGGCCTTATAGCTACTATCTTAACTCTTACTCTGGCCTAATGGTTAAGGTCTTGGACTCTTACTCTGGCCTCATAGCTACTGTCTTAACTCTTACTCTGGCCTCATAGCTACTGTCTTAACTCTTACTCTGGCCGAATAGCTACTGTCTTAACTCTTACTCTGGCCTCATAGCTACTGTCTTAACTCTTACTCTGGCCTCATAGCTACTGTCTTAACACTTACTCTGGCCTCATAGCTACTGTCTTAACTCTTACTCTGGCCTAATGGGTAAGGTCTTGGACTCTTACTCTGGCATCATAGCTACTGTCTTAACTCTTACTCTGGCCTCATAGCTACTGTCTTAACTTTTACTCTGGCCGAATAGCGACTGTCTTAACTCTTACTCTGGCCTAATAGCTACTGTCTTAACTCTTACTCTGGCCTAATAGCTACTGTCTTAACTCTTACTCTGGCCTCGTAGCTACTGTCCTAACTCTTACTCTGGCCTAATGGTTAAGGTCTTGGACTCTTACTCTGGCCTAATAGCTACTGTCTTAACTCTTACTCTGGCCTAATGGTTAAGGTCTTAACTCTTACTCTGGCCTAATAGCTACTGTCTTAACTCTTACTCTGGCCTAATGGTTAAGGTCTTGGACTCTTACTATGGCCTCATAGCTACTGTCTTAACTATTACTCTGGCCTCATAGCTACTGTCTTAACTCTCACTCTGACCTCATAGCTACTGTCTTAACTCTTACTCTGGCCTTATAGCTACTGTCTTAACTCTTACTCTGGCCTCATAGCTACTGTCTTAACTCTTACTCTGGCCTAATGGTTAAGGTATTGGACTCTTACTATGGCCTCATAGCTACTGTCTTAACTCTTACTCTGGCCTCATAGCTACTGTCTTAACTCTTACTCTGGCCTAATAGCTACTGTCTTAACTCCTACTCTGGCCTCATAGCTACTGTCTTAACTCCTACTATGGCCTAAAAGTTAAGGTCTTGGACTCTTACTCTGGCCTAATAGCTACTGTCTTAACTCTTACTCTGGCCTAATAGCTACTGTCTTAACTCTTACTCTGGCCTCAGAGCTACTGTCTTAACTCTTAGTCTGGCCTAATGGTTAAGGTCTTGGACTCTTACTCTGGCCTAATGGCTACTATCCTAACTCTTACTCTGGCCTCATAGCCACTGTCTTAACTCTTAATCTGGCCTAATGGTTAAGGTCTTGGACTCTTACTCTGGCCTAATGGCTACTATCCTAACTCTTACTCTGGCCTCATAGCCACTGTCTTAACTCTTAATCTGGCCTAATGGTTAAGGTCTTGGACTCTTACTCTGGCCTCATAGCTACTGTCTTAACTCTTACTCTGGCCTCATAGCTACTGACTTAACTCTTACTCTGGCCTCATAGCTACTATCTTAACTCTTACTCTGGCCTAATGGTTAAGGTCTTGGACTCTTACTCTGGCCTCATAGCTACTGTCTTAACTCTTACTCTGGCCTCATAGCTACTGTCTTAACTCTTACTCTGGCCGAATAGCTACTGTCTTAACTCTTACTCTGGCCTCATAGCTACTGTCTTAACTCTTACTCTGGCCTCATAGCTACTGTCTTAACACTTACTCTGGCCTCATAGCTACTGTCTTAACTCTTACTCTGGCCTAATGGGTAAGGTCTTGGACTCTTACTCTGGCATCATAGCTACTGTCTTAACTCTTACTCTGGCCTCATAGCTACTGTCTTAACTTTTACTCTGGCCGAATAGCGACTGTCTTAACTCTTACTCTGGCCTAATAGCTACTGTCTTAACTCTTACTCTGGCCTAATAGCTACTGTCTTAACTCTTACTCTGGCCTCGTAGCTACTGTCCTAACTCTTACTCTGGCCTAATGGTTAAGATCTTAACTCTTACTCTGGCCTAATAGCTACTGTCTTAACTCTTACTCTGGCCTAATGGTTAAGGTCTTGGACTCTTACTATGGCCTCATAGCTACTGTCTTAACTCTTACTCTGGCCTCATAGCTACTGTCTTAACTCTCACTCTGACCTCATAGCTACTGTCTTAACTCTTACTCTGGCCTTATAGCTACTGTCTTAACTCTTACTCTGGCCTCATAGCTACTGTCTTAACTCTTACTCTGGCCTAATGGTTAAGGTCTTGGACTCTTACTATGGCCTCATAGCTACTGTCTTAACTCTTACTCTGGCCTCATAGCTACTGTCTTAACTCTTACTCTGGCCTAATAGCTACTGTCTTAACTCTTACTCTGGCCTCATAGCTACTGTCTTAACTCCTACTATGGCCTAAAAGTTAAGGTCTTGGACTCTTACTCTGGCCTAATAGCTACTGTCTTAACTCTTACTCTGGCCTAATAGCTACTGTCTTAACTCTTACTCTGGCCTCAGAGCTACTGTCTTAACTCTTAGTCTGGCCTAATGGTTAAGGTCTTGGACTCTTACTCTGGCCTAATGGCTACTATCCTAACTCTTACTCTGGCCTCATAGCCACTGTCTTAACTCTTAATCTGGCCTAATGGTTAAGGTCTTGGACTCTTACTCTGGCCTCATAGCTACTGTCTTAACTCTTACTCTGGCCTCATAGCTACTGTCTTAACTCTTACTCTGGCCTCATAGCTACTGTCTTAACTCTTACTCTGGCCTAATAGCTACTGTCTTAACTCTAACTCTGGCCTCATAGCTACTGTCTTAACTCTTACTCTGGCCTAATAGCTACTGTCTTAACTCTTACTCTGGCCTAAGAGCTACTGTCTTAACTCTTACTCTGGCCTCATAGCTACTGTCTTAACTCTTACTCTGGCCTAATGGTTAAGGTCTTGAACTATTACTCTGGCCTCATATCTACTGTCTTAACTCTTACTCTGGCCTCATAGCTACGGTCTTAACTCTTCTCTGGCCTCATAGCTACTGTCTTCACTCTTACTCTGGCATAATGGTTAAGGTCTTGGGCTCTTACTCTGGCCTCATAGCTACTGTCTTAACTCTTACTCTGGCCTCATAACTACTGTCTTAACTCTTACTCTGGCCTCATAGCTACTGTCTTAACTCTTACTCTGGCCTAATAGCTACTGTCTTAACTCTTACACTGGCCTCAGAGCTACTGTCTTAAATCTTAGTCTGGCCTAATGGTTAAGGTCTTGGACTCTTACTCTGGCCTAATAGCTACTGTATTAACTCGTACTCTGGCCTCATAGCCACTGTCTTAACTCTTACTCTGGCCTAATGGTTAAGGTCTTGGACTCTTACTCTGGCCTAATAGCTACTGTCTTAACTCTTACTCTGGCCTAATAGCTACTGTCTTAACTCTTACTCTGGCCTAATGGTTAAGGTCTTGGACTCTTACTCTGGCCTCATAGCTGCTGTCTTAACTCTTACTCTGGCCTCATAGCTACTGACTTAACTCTTACTCTGGCCTCATAGCTACTATCTTAACTCTTACTCTGGCCTAATGGTTAAGGTCTTGGACTCTTACTCTGGCCTCATAGCTACTGTCTTAACTCTTACTCTGGCCTCATAGCTACTGTCTTAACTCTTACTCTGGCCTAATAGCTACTGTCTTAACTCTTACTCTGGCCTCATAGCTACTGTCTTAACTCTTACTCTGGCCTCATAGCTACTGTCTTAACACTTACTCTGGCCTCATAGCTACTGTCTTAACTCTTACTCTGGCCTAATGGGTAAGGTCTTGGACTCTTACTCTGGCATCATAGCTACTGTCTTAACTCTTACTCTGGCCTCATAGCTACTGTCTTAACTTTTACTCTGGCCGAATAGCGACTGTCTTAACTCTTACTCTGGCCTAATAGCTACTGTCTTAACTCTTACTCTGGCCTAATAGCTACTGTCTTAACTCTTACTCTGGCCTCGTAGCTACTGTCCTAACTCTTACTCTGGCCTAATGGTTAAGGTCTTGGACTCTTACTCTGGCCTAATAGCTACTGTCTTAACTCTTACTCTGGCCTAATGGTTAAGGTCCTAACTCTTACTCTGGCCTAATAGCTACTGTCTTAACTCTTACTCTGGCCTAATGGTTAAGGTCTTGGACTCTTACTATGGCCTCATAGCTACTGTCTTAACTCTTACTCTGGCCTCATAGCTACTGTCTTAACTCTCACTCTGACCTCATAGCTACTGTCTTAACTCTTACTCTGGCCTTATAGCTACTGTCTTAACTCTTACTCTGGCCTCATAGCTACTGTCTTAACTCTTACTCTGGCCTAATGGTTAAGGTCTTGGACTCTTACTATGGCCTCATAGCTACTGTCTTAACTCTTACTCTGGCCTCATAGCTACTGTCTTAACTCTTACTCTGGCCTAATAGCTACTGTCTTAACTCTTACTCTGGCCTCATAGCTACTGTCTTAACTCCTACTATGGCCTAAAAGTTAAGGTCTTGGACTCTTACTCTGGCCTAATAGCTACTGTCTTAACTCTTACTCTGGCCTAATAGCTACTGTCTTAACTCTTACTCTGGCCTCAGAGCTACTGTCTTAACTCTTAGTCTGGCCTAATGGTTAAGGTCTTGGACTCTTACTCTGGCCTAATGGCTACTATCCTAACTCTTACTCTGGCCTCATAGCCACTGTCTTAACTCTTAATCTGGCCTAATGGTTAAGGTCTTGGACTCTTACTCTGGCCTCATAGCTACTGTCTTAACTCTTACTCTGGCCTCATAGCTACTGTCTTAACTCTTACTCTGGCCTCATAGCTACTGTCTTAACTCTTACTCTGGCCTAATAGCTACTGTCTTAACTCTAACTCTGGCCTCATAGCTACTGTCTTAACTCTTACTCTGGCCTAATAGCTACTGTCTTAACTCTTACTCTGGCCTAAGAGCTACTGTCTTAACTCTTACTCTGGCCTCATAGCTACTGTCTTAACTCTTACTCTGGCCTAATGGTTAAGGTCTTGACCTATTACTCTGGCCTCATATCTACTGTCTTAACTCTTACTCTGGCCTCATAGCTACGGTCTTAACTCTTCTCTGGCCTCATAGCTACTGTCTTCACTCTTACTCTGGCATAATGGTTAAGGTCTTGGGCTCTTACTCTGGCCTCATAGCTACTGTCTTAACTCTTACTCTGGCCTCATAACTACTGTCTTAACTCTTACTCTGGCCTCATAGCTACTGTCTTAACTCTTACTCTGGCCTAATAGCTACTGTCTTAACTCTTACACTGGCCTCAGAGCTACTGTCTTAAATCTTAGTCTGGCCTAATGGTTAAGGTCTTGGACTCTTACTCTGGCCTAATAGCTACTGTATTAACTCGTACTCTGGCCTCATAGCCACTGTCTTAACTCTTACTCTGGCCTAATGGTTAAGGTCTTGGACTCTTACTCTGGCCTAATAGCTACTGTCTTAACTCTTACTCTGGCCTAATAGCTACTGTCTTAACTCTTACTCTGGCCTCATAGCTACTGTCTTAACTCTTACTCTGGCCTAATGGTTAAGGTCTTGGACTCTTACTCTGGCCTCATAGCTACTGTCTTAACTCTTACTCTGGCCTCATAGTTACTGTCTTAACTGTTACTCTGGCCTCATAGCTACTGTCTTAACTCTTACTCCGGCCTCATAGCTACTGTCTTAACTCTTACTCTGGCCTAATGGTTAAGGTCTTGGACTCTTACTCTGGCCTCATAGCTACTGTCTTAACTCTTACTCTGGCCTCATAGCTACTGTCTTAACTCTTACTCTGGCCTCATAGCTACTGTCTTACCTCTTACTCTGACCTAATGGTTAAGGTCTTGGACTCTTACTCTGGCCTCATAGCTACTGTCTTAACTCTTACTCTGGCCTCATAGCTACTGTCTTAACTCTTATTCTGGCCTCATAGCTACTGTCTTAACTCTTACTCTGGCCTCATAGCTACTGTCTTAACTCTTACTCTGGCCTCATAGCTACTGTCTTAACTCTTACTCTGGCCTCGGAGCTACTGTCTTAACTCTTACTCTGGCCTAATGGTTAAGGTCTTGGACTCTTACTCTGGCCTAATAGCCACTGTCTTAACTCCTACTCTGGCCTCATAGCTACTGTCTTAACTCTTACTCTGGCCTAATAGCTACTGTCTTAACTCTTACTTTGGCCTCATAGCTACTGTCTTAACTCTTACTCTGGCCTAATGGTTAAGGTCTTGGACTCTTACTCTGGCCTCATAGCTACTGTCTTAATTCTTAGTCTTGCCTCATAGCTACTGTCTTAACTCTTACTCTGGCCTAATGGTTAAGGTCTTGGACTCTTACTCTGGCCTCATAGCTACTGTCTTAACTCTTACTCTGGCCTCATAGCTACTGTCTTAACTCTTACTCTGGCCTCATAGCTACTGTCTTAACACTTACTCTGGCCTAATGGTTAAGGTCTTGGACTCTTACTCTGGCCTCATAGCTTCTATCTTAACTGTTACTCTGGCCTCATAGCTACTGTCATAACTCTTACTCTGGCCTAATAGCTACTGTCTTAACTCGTACTCTGGCCTAATAGCTACTGTCTTAACTCTTACTCTGGCCTCATAGCTACTGTCTTAACTCTTACTCTGGCCTAATGGTTAAGGTCTTGGACTATTACTCTGGCCTAATAGCTACTGTCTTAACTCTTACTCTGGCCTAATAGCTACTGTCTTAACTCTTACTCTAGCCTCATAGTTACTGTCTTAACTCTTACTCTGGCCTAATAGCTACTGTCTTAACTCTTACTCTGGCCTAATGGTTAAGGTCTTGGACTCTTACTCTGGCCTCATAGCTGCTGTCTTAACTCTTACTCTGGCCTCATAGCTACTGACTTAACTCTTACTCTGGCCTCATAGCTACTATCTTAACTCTTACTCTGGCCTAATGGTTAAGGTCTTGGACTCTTACTCTGGCCTCATAGCTACTGTCTTAACTCTTACTCTGGCCTCATAGCTACTGTCTTAACTCTTACTCTGGCCTCATAGCTACTGTCTTAACACTTACTCTGGCCTCATAGCTACTGTCTTAACTCTTACTCTGGCCTAATGGGTAAGGTCTTGGACTCTTACTCTGGCATCATAGCTACTGTCTTAACTCTTACTCTGGCCTAATAGCTACTGTCTTAACTCTTACTATGGACTCATAGCTACTGTCTTAACTCTTACACTGGCCTCATAGCTACTGTCTTAACTCTTACTCTGGCCTCATAGCTACTGTCTTAACTCTTACTCTGACCTCATAGCTACTGTCTTAACTCTTACTCTGGCCCTATAGCTACTGTCTTAACTCTTACTCTGGCCTCATAGTTACTGTCTTAACTCTTACTCTGGCCTAATGGTTAAGGTCTTGGACTCTTACTATGGCCTCATAGCTACTGTCTTAACTCTTACTCTGGCCTCATAGCTACTGTCTTAACTCTTACTCTAGTCTAATAGCTACTGTCTTAACTCTTACTCTGGCCTCATAGCTACTGTCTTAACTCCTACTCTGGCCTAATAGTTAAGGTCTTGGACTCTTACTCTGGCCTAATAGCTACTGTCTTAACTCTTACTCTGGCCTAATAGCTACTGTCTTAACTCTTACTCTGGCCTCAGAGCTACTGTCTTAACTCTTAGTCTGGCCTAATGGTTAAGGTCTTGGACTCTTACTCTGGCCTAATGGCTACTATCTTAACTCTTACTCTGGCCTCATAGCCACAGTCTTAACTCTTAATCTGGCCTAATGGTTAAGGTCTTGGACTCTTACTCTGGCCTCATAGCTACTGTCTTAACTCTTACTCTGGCCTCATAGCTACTGTCTTAACTCTTACTCTGGCCATAGCTACTGTCTTAACTCTTACTCTGGCCTCATAGCTACTGTCTTAACTCTTACTCTGGCCTCATAGCTACTGTCTTAACTCTTACTCTGGCCTCATAGCTACTGTCTTAACTCTTACTCTGGCCTAATAGCTACTGTCTTAACTCTTACTCTGGCCTCATAGCTACTGTCTTAACTCTTACTCTGGCCTAATAGCTACTGTCGTAACTCTTACTCTGGCCTCATAGCTACTGTCTTAACTCTTACTCTGGCCTAATGGTTAAGGTCTCGAACTCTTACTCTGGCCTCATATCTACTGTCTTAACTCTTACTCTGGCCTCATAGCTACTGTCTTAACTCTTACTCTGGCCTCATAGCTACTGTCTTCACTCTTACTCTGGCATAATGGTTAAGGTCTTGGACTCTTACTCTGGCCTCATAACCACTGTCTTAACTCTTACTCTGGCCTCATAGCTACTGTCTTAACTCTTACTCTGGCCTAATAGCTACTGTCTTAACTCTTACACTGGCCTCAGAGCTACTGTCTTAACTCTTAGTCTGGCCTAATGGTTAAGTTCTTGGACTCTTACTCTGGCCTAATAGATACTGTATTAACTCTTACTATGGCCTCATAGCTACTGTCTTAACTCTTACTCTGGCCTCATAGCTACTGTCTTAACTCTTACTCTGGCCTCATAGCTACTGTCTTAACTCTTACTCTGGCCTAATAGCTACTGTCTTAACTCTAACTCTGGCCTCATAGCTACTGTCTTAACTCTTACTCTGGCCTAATGGTTAAAGTCTTGGACTCTTACTCTGGCCTCATATCTACTGTCTTAACTCTTACTCTGGCCTCATAGCTACTGTCTTAACTCTTACTCTGGCATAATGGTTAAGGTCTTGGACTCTTACTCTGGCCTCATAGCTACTGTCTTAACTCTTACTCTGGCCTCATAACTACTGTCTTAACTCTTACTCTGGCCTCATAGCTACTGTCTTAACTCTCACTCTGGCCTAATAGCTACTGTCTTAACTCTTACACTGGCCTCATAGCTACTGTCTTAACTCTTACTCTGGCCTCATAGCTACTGTCTTAACTCTTACTCTGGCCTAATGGTTAAGGTCTTGGACTCTTACTCTGGTCTCATAGCTACTGTCTTAACTCTTACTCTGGCCTCATAGCTACTGTCTTAACTCTTACTCTGGCCTAATAGCTACTGTCTTAACTATTACACTGGCCTAATAGCTAATGTCTTAACTCTTACTCTGGCCTCATAGCTACTGTCTTAACTCTTACTTTGGCCTCATAGCTACTGTCTTAACTCTTACTCTGGCCTGATAGCAACTGTCTTAACTCTTACTCTGGCCTAATGGTTAAGGTCTTGGACTTTTACTCTGGCCTCATAGCTACTGTCTTAACTCTTACTCTGGCCTCATAGCTACTGTCTTAACTCTTACTCTGGCCTCATAGCTACTGTCTTAACTCTTACTCTGGCCTCATAGCTACTGTCTTAACTCTTACTCTGGCCTAATGGTTAAGGTCTTGGACTCTTACTCTGGCCTCATAGCTACTGTCTTAACTCTTACTCTGGCCTCTAAGCTACTGTCTTAACTCTTACTCTGGCCTAATGGTTAAGGTCTTAGACTCTTACACTGGCCTAATAGCTACTGTCTTAACTCTTACTCTGGCCTCAGAGCTACTGTCTTAACTCTTACTCTGGCCTCATAACTACTGTCTTAACTCTTACTCTGGCCTAATGGTTAAGGTCTTGGACTCTTACTCTGGCCTCATAGCTACTGTCTTAACTCTTAATCTGGCCTAATAACTACTGTCTTAACTCTTACTCTGGCCTCATAGCTATTGTCTTAACTCTTACTCTGGCCTCATAGCTACTGTCTTAACTCTTACTCTGGCCTAATGGTTAAGGTCTTGGACTCTTACTCTGGCCTCATAGCTACTGTCTTAACTCTTACTCTGGCATACTAGCTACTGTCTTAACTCTTACTCTGGCCTAATAGCTACTGTCTTAACTCTTACTCTGGCCTAATGGTTAAGGTCTTGGACTCTTACTCTGGCCTCATAGCTACTGTCTTAACTCTTACTCTGGCCTAATGGTTAAGGTCTTGGACTCTTACTCTGGCCTCATAGCTACTGTCTTAACTCTTACTCTGGCCTCATAGCTACTGTCTTAACTCTTACTCTAGCCTCATAGCTACTGTCTTAACTCTTACTCTGGCCTAATGGTTAAGGTCTTGGACTCTTACTCTGGCCTCATAGCTGCTGTCTTAACTCTTACTCTGGCCTCATAGCTACTGACTTAACTCTTACTCTGGCCTTATAGCTACTATCTTAACTCTTACTCTGGCCTAATGGTTAAGGTCTTGGACTCTTACTCTGGCCTCATAGCTACTGTCTTAACTCTTACTCTGGCCTCATAGCTACTGTCTTAACTCTTACTCTGGCCGAATAGCTACTGTCTTAACTCTTACTCTGGCCTCATAGCTACTGTCTTAACTCTTACTCTGGCCTCATAGCTACTGTCTTAACACTTACTCTGGCCTCATAGCTACTGTCTTAACTCTTACTCTGGCCTAATGGGTAAGGTCTTGGACTCTTACTCTGGCATCATAGCTACTGTCTTAACTCTTACTCTGGCCTCATAGCTACTGTCTTAACTTTTACTCTGGCCGAATAGCGACTGTCTTAACTCTTACTCTGGCCTAATAGCTACTGTCTTAACTCTTACTCTGGCCTAATAGCTACTGTCTTAACTCTTACTCTGGCCTCGTAGCTACTGTCCTAACTCTTACTCTGGCCTAATGGTTAAGGTCTTGGACTCTTACTCTGGCCTAATAGCTACTGTCTTAACTCTTACTCTGGCCTAATGGTTAAGGTCTTAACTCTTACTCTGGCCTAATAGCTACTGTCTTAACTCTTACTCTGGCCTAATGGTTAAGGTCTTGGACTCTTACTATGGCCTCATAGCTACTGTCTTAACTCTTACTCTGGCCTCATAGCTACTGTCTTAACTCTCACTCTGACCTCATAGCTACTGTCTTAACTCTTACTCTGGCCTTATAGCTACTGTCTTAACTCTTACTCTGGCCTCATAGCTACTGTCTTAACTCTTACTCTGGCCTAATGGTTAAGGTCTTGGACTCTTACTATGGCCTCATAGCTACTGTCTTAACTCTTACTCTGGCCTCATAGCTACTGTCTTAACTCTTACTCTGGCCTAATAGCTACTGTCTTAACTCCTACTCTGGCCTCATAGCTACTGTCTTAACTCCTACTATGGCCTAAAAGTTAAGGTCTTGGACTCTTACTCTGGCCTAATAGCTACTGTCTTAACTCTTACTCTGGCCTAATAGCTACTGTCTTAACTCTTACTCTGGCCTCAGAGCTACTGTCTTAACTCTTAGTCTGGCCTAATGGTTAAGGTCTTGGACTCTTACTCTGGCCTAATGGCTACTATCCTAACTCTTACTCTGGCCTCATAGCCACTGTCTTAACTCTTAATCTGGCCTAATGGTTAAGGTCTTGGACTCTTACTCTGGCCTCATAGCTACTGTCTTAACTCTTACTCTGGCCTCATAGCTACTGACTTAACTCTTACTCTGGCCTCATAGCTACTATCTTAACTCTTACTCTGGCCTAATGGTTAAGGTCTTGGACTCTTACTCTGGCCTCATAGCTACTGTCTTAACTCTTACTCTGGCCTCATAGCTACTGTCTTAACTCTTACTCTGGCCGAATAGCTACTGTCTTAACTCTTACTCTGGCCTCATAGCTACTGTCTTAACTCTTACTCTGGCCTCATAGCTACTGTCTTAACACTTACTCTGGCCTCATAGCTACTGTCTTAACTCTTACTCTGGCCTAATGGGTAAGGTCTTGGACTCTTACTCTGGCATCATAGCTACTGTCTTAACTCTTACTCTGGCCTCATAGCTACTGTCTTAACTTTTACTCTGGCCGAATAGCGACTGTCTTAACTCTTACTCTGGCCTAATAGCTACTGTCTTAACTCTTACTCTGGCCTAATAGCTACTGTCTTAACTCTTACTCTGGCCTCGTAGCTACTGTCCTAACTCTTACTCTGGCCTAATGGTTAAGGTCTTGGACTCTTACTCTGGCCTAATAGCTACTGTCTTAACTCTTACTCTGGCCTAATGGTTAAGGTCTTAACTATTACTCTGGCCTAATAGCTACTGTCTTAACTCTTACTCTGGCCTAATGGTTAAGGTCTTGGACTCTTACTATGGCCTCATAGCTACTGTCTTAACTCTTACTCTGGCCTCATAGCTACTGTCTTAACTCTCACTCTGACCTCATAGCTACTGTCTTAACTCTTACTCTGGCCTTATAGCTACTGTCTTAACTCTTACTCTGGCCTCATAGCTACTGTCTTAACTCTTACTCTGGCCTAATGTTTAAGGTCTTGGACTCTTACTATGGCCTCATAGCTACTGTCTTAACTCTTACTCTGGCCTCATAGCTACTGTCTTAACTCTTACTCTGGCCTAATAGCTACTGTCTTAACTCCTACTCTGGCCTCATAGCTACTGTCTTAACTCCTACTATGGCCTAAAAGTTAAGGTCTTGGACTCTTACTCTGGCCTAATAGCTACTGTCTTAACTCTTACTCTGGCCTAATAGCTACTGTCTTAACTCTTACTCTGGCCTCAGAGCTACTGTCTTAACTCTTAGTCTGGCCTAATGGTTAAGGTCTTGGACTCTTACTCTGGCCTAATGGCTACTATCCTAACTCTTACTCTGGCCTCATAGCCACTGTCTTAACTCTTAATCTGGCCTAATGGTTAAGGTCTTGGACTCTTACTCTGGCCTCATAGCTACTGTCTTAACTCTTACTCTGGCCTCATAGCTACTGACTTAACTCTTACTCTGGCCTCATAGCTACTATCTTAACTCTTACTCTGGCCTAATGGTTAAGGTCTTGGACTCTTACTCTGGCCTCATAGCTACTGTCTTAACTCTTACTCTGGCCTCATAGCTACTGTCTTAACTCTTACTCTGGCCGAATAGCTACTGTCTTAACTCTTACTCTGGCCTCATAGCTACTGTCTTAACTCTTACTCTGGCCTCATAGCTACTGTCTTAACACTTACTCTGGCCTCATAGCTACTGTCTTAACTCTTACTCTGGCCTAATGGGTAAGGTCTTGGACTCTTACTCTGGCATCATAGCTACTGTCTTAACTCTTACTCTGGCCTCATAGCTACTGTCTTAACTTTTACTCTGGCCGAATAGAGACTGTCTTAACTCTTACTCTGGCCTAATAGCTACTGTCTTAACTCTTACTCTGGCCTAATAGCTACTGTCTTAACTCTTACTCTGGCCTAATGGTTAAGGTCTTGGACTCTTACTCTGGCCTCATAGCTACTGTCTTAACTCTTACTCTGGCCTCATAGCTACTGTCTTAACTCTTACTCTGGCCTAATGGTTAAGGTCTTAGACTCTTACACTGGCCTAATAGCTACTGTCTTAACTCTTACTCTGGCCTCAGAGCTACTGTCTTAACTCTTACTCTGGCCTCATAACTACTGTCTTAACTCTTACTCTGGCCTAATGGTTAAGGTCTTGGACTCTTACTCTGGCCTCATAGCTACTGTCTTAACTCTTAATCTGGCCTAATAACTACTGTCTTAACTCTTACTCTGGCCTCATAGCTATTGTCTTAACTCTTACTCTGGCCTCATAGCTACTGTCTTAACTCTTACTCTGGCCTAATGGTTAAGGTCTTGGACTCTTACTCTGGCCTCATAGCTACTGTCTTAACTCTTACTCTGGCATACTAGCTACTGTCTTAACTCTTACTCTGGCCTAATAGCTACTGTCTTAACTCTTACTCTGGCCTAATGGTTAAGGTCTTGGACTCTTACTCTGGCCTCATAGCTACTGTCTTAACTCTTACTCTGGCCTAATGGTTAAGGTCTTGGACTCTTACTCTGGCCTCATAGCTACTGTCTTAACTCTTACTCTGGCCTCATAGCTACTGTCTTAACTCTTACTCTAGCCTCATAGCTACTGTCTTAACTCTTACTCTGGCCTAATGGTTAAGGTCTTGGACTCTTACTCTGGCCTCATAGCTGCTGTCTTAACTCTTACTCTGGCCTCATAGCTACTGACTTAACTCTTACTCTGGCCTTATAGCTACTATCTTAACTCTTACTCTGGCCTAATGGTTAAGGTCTTGGACTCTTACTCTGGCCTCATAGCTACTGTCTTAACTCTTACTCTGGCCTCATAGCTACTGTCTTAACTCTTACTCTGGCCGAATAGCTACTGTCTTAACTCTTACTCTGGCCTCATAGCTACTGTCTTAACTCTTACTCTGGCCTCATAGCTACTGTCTTAACACTTACTCTGGCCTCATAGCTACTGTCTTAACTCTTACTCTGGCCTAATGGGTAAGGTCTTGGACTCTTACTCTGGCATCATAGCTACTGTCTTAACTCTTACTCTGGCCTCATAGCTACTGTCTTAACTTTTACTCTGGCCGAATAGCGACTGTCTTAACTCTTACTCTGGCCTAATAGCTACTGTCTTAACTCTTACTCTGGCCTAATAGCTACTGTCTTAACTCTTACTCTGGCCTCGTAGCTACTGTCCTAACTCTTACTCTGGCCTAATGGTTAAGGTCTTGGACTCTTACTCTGGCCTAATAGCTACTGTCTTAACTCTTACTCTGGCCTAATGGTTAAGGTCTTAACTCTTACTCTGGCCTAATAGCTACTGTCTTAACTCTTACTCTGGCCTAATGGTTAAGGTCTTGGACTCTTACTATGGCCTCATAGCTACTGTCTTAACTCTTACTCTGGCCTCATAGCTACTGTCTTAACTCTCACTCTGACCTCATAGCTACTGTCTTAACTCTTACTCTGGCCTTATAGCTACTGTCTTAACTCTTACTCTGGCCTCATAGCTACTGTCTTAACTCTTACTCTGGCCTAATGGTTAAGGTATTGGACTCTTACTATGGCCTCATAGCTACTGTCTTAACTCTTACTCTGGCCTCATAGCTACTGTCTTAACTCTTACTCTGGCCTAATAGCTACTGTCTTAACTCCTACTCTGGCCTCATAGCTACTGTCTTAACTCCTACTATGGCCTAAAAGTTAAGGTCTTGGACTCTTACTCTGGCCTAATAGCTACTGTCTTAACTCTTACTCTGGCCTAATAGCTACTGTCTTAACTCTTACTCTGGCCTCAGAGCTACTGTCTTAACTCTTAGTCTGGCCTAATGGTTAAGGTCTTGGACTCTTACTCTGGCCTAATGGCTACTATCCTAACTCTTACTCTGGCCTCATAGCCACTGTCTTAACTCTTAATCTGGCCTAATGGTTAAGGTCTTGGACTCTTACTCTGGCCTCATAGCTACTGTCTTAACTCTTACTCTGGCCTCATAGCTACTGACTTAACTCTTACTCTGGCCTCATAGCTACTATCTTAACTCTTACTCTGGCCTAATGGTTAAGGTCTTGGACTCTTACTCTGGCCTCATAGCTACTGTCTTAACTCTTACTCTGGCCTCATAGCTACTGTCTTAACTCTTACTCTGGCCGAATAGCTACTGTCTTAACTCTTACTCTGGCCTCATAGCTACTGTCTTAACTCTTACTCTGGCCTCATAGCTACTGTCTTAACACTTACTCTGGCCTCATAGCTACTGTCTTAACTCTTACTCTGGCCTAATGGGTAAGGTCTTGGACTCTTACTCTGGCATCATAGCTACTGTCTTAACTCTTACTCTGGCCTCATAGCTACTGTCTTAACTTTTACTCTGGCCGAATAGCGACTGTCTTAACTCTTACTCTGGCCTAATAGCTACTGTCTTAACTCTTACTCTGGCCTAATAGCTACTGTCTTAACTCTTACTCTGGCCTCGTAGCTACTGTCCTAACTCTTACTCTGGCCTAATGGTTAAGGTCTTGGACTCTTACTCTGGCCTAATAGCTACTGTCTTAACTCTTACTCTGGCCTAATGGTTAAGGTCTTAACTCTTACTCTGGCCTAATAGCTACTGTCTTAACTCTTACTCTGGCCTAATGGTTAAGGTCTTGGACTCTTACTATGGCCTCATAGCTACTGTCTTAACTCTTACTCTGGCCTCATAGCTACTGTCTTAACTCTCCCTCTGACCTCATAGCTACTGTCTTAACTCTTACTCTGGCCTTATAGCTACTGTCTTAACTCTTACTCTGGTCTCATAGCTAATGTCTTAACTCTTACTCTGGCCTAATGGTTAAGGTCTTGGACTCTTACTATGGCCTCATAGCTACTGTCTTAACTCTTACTCTGGCCTCATAGCTACTGTCTTAACTCTTACTCTGGCCTAATAGCTACTGTCTTAACTCCTACTCTGGCCTCATAGCTACTGTCTTAACTCCTACTATGGCCTAAAAGTTAAGGTCTTGGACTCTTACTCTGGCCTAATAGCTACTGTCTTAACTCTTACTCTGGCCTAATAGCTACTGTCTTAACTCTTACTCTGGCCTCAGAGCTACTGTCTTAACTCTTAGTCTGGCCTAATGGTTAAGGTCTTGGACTCTTACTCTGGCCTAATGGCTACTATCCTAACTCTTACTCTGGCCTCATAGCCACTGTCTTAACTCTTAATCTGGCCTAATGGTTAAGGTCTTGGACTCTTACTCTGGCCTCATAGCTACTGTCTTAACTCTTACTCTGGCCTCATAGCTACTGTCTTAACTCTTACTCTGGCCTCATAGCTACTGTCTTAACTCTTACTCTGGCCTAATAGCTACTGTCTTAACTCTTACTCTGGCCTCATAGCTACTGTCTTAACTCTTACTCTGGCCTAATAGCTACTGTCTTAACTCTTACTCTGGCCTAAGAGCTACTGTCTTAACTCTTACTCTGGCCTCATAGCTACTGTCTTAACTCTTACTCTGGCCTAATGGTTAAGGTCTTGAACTATTACTCTGGCCTTATATCTACTGTCTTAACTCTTACTCTGGCCTCATAGCTACGGTCTTAACTCTTACTCTGGCCTCATAGCTACTGTCTTCACTCTTACTCTGGCATAATGGTTAAGGTCTTGGGCTCTTACTCTGGCCTCATAGCTACTGTCTTAACTCTTACTCTGGCCTCATAACTACTGTCTTAACTCTTACTCTGGCCTCATAGCTACTGTCTTAACTCTTACTCTGGCCTAATAGCTACTGTCTTAACTCTTACACTGGCCTCAGAGCTACTGTCTTAAATCTTAGTCTGGCCTAATGGTTAAGGTCTTGGACTCTTACTCTGGCCTAATAGCTACTGTATTAACTCGTACTCTGGCCTCATAGCCACTGTCTTAACTCTTACTCTGGCCTAATGGTTAAGGTCTTGGACTCTTACTCTGGCCTAATAGCTACTGTCTTAACTCTTACTCTGGCCTAATAGCTACAGTCTTAACTCTTACTCTGGCCTCATAGCTATTGTCTTAACTCTTACTCTGGCCTCAGAGCTACTGTCTTAACTCTTACTCTGGCTTAATGGTTAAGGTCTTGGACTCTTACTCTGGCCTAATAGCTACTGTCTTAACTCTTACTCTGGCCTCATAGCTACTGTCTTAACTCTTACTCTGGCCTAATAGCTACTGTCTTAACTCTTACTTTGGCCTCATAGCTACTGTCTTAACTCTTACTCTGGCCTAATGGTTAAGGTCTTGGACTCTTACTCTGGCCTAATAGCTACTGTCTTAACTCTTACTCTGGCCTCATAGCTACTGTCTTAACTCTTACTCTGGCCTCATAGCTACTGTCTTAACTCTTACTCTGGCCTAATGGTTAAGGTCTTGGACTCTTACTCTGGCCTCATAGCTACTGTCTTAACTCTTACTCTGGCCTCATAGTTACTGTCTTAACTCTTACTCTGGCCTCATAGCTACTGTCTTAACTCTTACTCTGGCCTCATAGCTACTGTCTTAACTCTTACTCTGGCCTAATGGTTAAGGTCTTGGACTCTTACTCTGGCCTCATAGCTACTGTCTTAACTCTTACTCTGGCCTCATAGCTACTGTCTTAACTCTTACTCTGGCCTCATAGCTCCTGTCTTAACTCTTACTCTGGCCTCATAGCTACTGTCTTAACTCTTATTCTGGCCTCATAGCTACTGTCTTAACTCTTACTCTGGCCTCATAGCTACTGTCTTAACTCTTACTCTGGCCTCATAGCTACTGTCTTAACTCTTACTCTGGCCTCGGAGCTACTGTCTTAACTCTTACTCTGGCCTAATGGTTAAGGTCTTGGACTCTTACTCTGGCCTAATAGCCACTGTCTTAACTCCTACTCTGGCCTCATAGCTACTGTCTTAACTCTTACTCTGGCCTAATAGCTACTGTCTTAACTCTTACTTTGGCCTCATAGCTACTGTCTTAACTCTTACTCTGGCCTAATGTTTAAGGTCTTGGACTCTTACTCTGGCCTCATAGCTACTGTCTTAATTCTTAGTCTTGCCTCATAGCTACTGTCTTAACTCTTACTCTGGCCTAATGGTTAAGGTCTTGGACTCTTACTCTGGCCTCATAGCTACTGTCTTAACTCTTACTCTGGCCTCATAGCTACTGTCTTAACTCTTACTCTGGCCTCATAGCTACTGTCTTAACACTTACTCTGGCCTAATGGTTAAGGTCTTGGACTCTTACTCTGGCCTCATAGCTTCTATCTTAACTGTTACTCTGGCCTCATAGCTACTGTCATAACTCTTACTCTGGCCTAATAGCTACTGTCTTAACTCGTACTCTGGCCTAATAGCTACTGTCTTAACTCTTACTCTGGCCTCATAGCTACTGTCTTAACTCTTACTCTGGCCTAATGGTTAAGGTCTTGGACTATTACTCTGGCCTAATAGCTACTGTCTTAACTCTTACTCTGGCCTAATAGCTACTGTCTTAACTCTTACTCTGGCCTCATAGTTACTGTCTTAACTCTTACTCTGGCCTAATAGCTACTGTCTTAACTCTTACTCTGGCCTAATAGCTACTGTCTTAACTCTTACTCTGGCCTAATGGTTAAGGTCTTGGACTCTTACTCTGGCCTTATAGCTACTGTCTTAACTCTTACTCTGGCCTAATGGTTAAGGTCTTGGACTCTTACACTGGCCTCATAGCTACTGTCTTAACTCTTACTCTGGCCTCATAGCTACTGTCTTAACTCTTACTCTGGCCTCATAGCAACTGCCTTAACTCTTACTCTGGCCTAATGGTTAAGGTCTTGGACTCTTACTCTGGCCTCATAGCTACTGTCTTAACTCTTACTCTGGCCTCATAGCTACTGTCTTAACTCTTACTCTGTCCTCATAGCTACTGTCTTAACTCTTACTCTGGCCTCATAGCTACTGTCTTAACTCTTACTCTGGCCTCAGAGCTACTGTCTTAACTCTTACTCTGGCCTCAGAGCTACTGTCTTAACTCTTACTCTGGCCTAATGGTTAAGGTCTTGGACTCTTACTCTGGCCTAATAGCTACTGTCTTAACTCTTACTCTGGCCTCATAGCTACTGTCTTAACTCTTACTCTGGCCTAATGGTTAAGGTCTTGGACTCTTACTCTGGCCTCATAGCTACTGTCTTAACTCTTACTCTGGCCTGATGGTTAAGGTCTTGGACTCTTACTCTGGCCTCATAGCTACTGTCTTAACTCTTACTCTGGCCTCATAGCTACTGTCTTAACTCTTACTCTGGCCTCATAGCTACTGTCTTAACTCTTACTCTGGCCTAATGGTTAAGGTCTTGGACTCTTACTCTGGCCTCATAGCTACTGTCTTAACTCTTACTCTGGCCTCATAGCTACTGTCTTAACTCTTATTCTGGCCTCATAGCTACTGTCTTAACTCTTACTCTGGCCTCATAGCTACTGTCTTAACACTTACTCTGGCCTAATGGTTAAGGTCTTGGACTCTTACTCTGGCCTCATAGCTTCTATCTTAACTGTTACTCTGGCCTCATAGCTACTGTCATAACTCTTACTCTGGCCTAATAGCTACTGTCTTAACTCGTACTCTGGCCTAATAGCTACTGTCTTAACTCTTACTCTGGCCTCATAGCTACTGTCTTAACTCTTACTCTGGCCTAATGGTTAAGGTCTTGGACTATTACTCTGGCCTACTAGCTACTGTCTTAACTCTTACTCTGGCCTAATAGCTACTGTCTTAACTCTTACTCTGGCCTCATAGTTACTGTCTTAACTCTTACTCTGGCCTAATAGCTACTGTCTTAACTCTTACTCTGGCCTAATAGCTACTGTCTTAACTCTTACTCTGGCCTAATGGTTAAGGTCTTGGACTCTTACTCTGGCCTTATAGCTACTGTCTTAACTCTTACTCTGGCCTAATGGTTAAGGTCTTGGACTCTTACACTGGCCTCATAGCTACTGTCTTAACTCTTACTCTGGCCTCATAGCTACTGTCTTAACTCTTACTCTGGCCTCATAGCTACTGTCTTAACTCTTACTCTGGCCTAATGGTTAAGGTCTTGGACTCTTACTCTGGCCTCATAGCTACTGTCTTAACTCTTACTCTGGCCTCATAGCTACTGTCTTAACTCTTACTCTGTCCTCATAGCTACTGTCTTAACTCTTACTCTGGCCTCATAGCTACTGTCTTAACTCTTACTCTGGCCTCAAAGCTACTGTCTTAACTCTTACTCTGGCCTAATGGTTAAGGTCTTGGACTCTTACTCTGGCCTAATAGCTACTGTCTTAACTCTTACTCTGGCCTCATAGCTACTGTCTTAACTCTTACTCTGGCCTAATGGTTAAGGTCTTGGACTCTTACTCTGGCCTCATAGCTACTGTCTTAACTCTTACTCTGGCCTGATGGTTAAGGTCTTGGACTCTTACTCTGGCCTCATAGCTACTGTCTTAACTCTTACTCTGGCCTCATAGCTACTGTCTTAACTCCTACTCTGGCCTAATGGTTAAGGTCTTGGACTCTTACTCTGGCCTCATAGCTACTGTCTTAACTCTTACTCTGGCCTCATAGCTACTGTCTTAACTCTTATTCTGGCCTCATAGCTACTGTCTTAACTCTTACTCTGGCCTCATAGCTACTGTCTTAACTCTTACTCTGGCCTCAGAGCTACTGTCTTAACTCTTACTCTGGCTTAATGGTTAAGGTCTTGGACTCTTACTCTGGCCTAATAGCTACTGTCTTAACTCTTACTCTGGCCTCATAGCTACTGTCTTAACTCTTACTCTGGCCTAATAGCTACTGTCTTAACTCTTACTTTGGCCTCATAGCTACTGTCTTAACTCTTACTCTGGCCTAATGGTTAAGGTCTTGGACTCTTACTCTGGCCTAATAGCTACTGTCTTAACTCTTACTCTGGCCTCATAGCTACTGTCTTAACTCTTACTCTGGCCTCATAGCTACTGTCTTAACTCTTACTCTGGCCTAATGGTTAAGGTCTTGGACTCTTACTCTGGCCTCATAGCTACTGTCTTAACTCTTACTCTGGCCTCATAGTTACTGTCTTAACTCTTACTCTGGCCTCATAGCTACTGTCTTAACTCTTACTCTGGCCTCATAGCTACTGTCTTAACTCTTACTCTGGCCTAATGGTTAAGGTCTTGGACTCTTACTCTGGCCTCATAGCTACTGTCTTAACTCTTACTCTGGCCTCATAGCTACTGTCTTAACTCTTACTCTGGCCTCATAGCTACTGTCTTAACTCTTATTCTGGCCTCATAGCTACTGTCTTAACTCTTACTCTGGCCTCATAGCTACTGTCTTAACGCTTACTCTGGCCTCAGAGCTACTGTCTTAACTCTTACTCTGGCCTAATGGTTAAGGTCTTGGACTCTTACTCCGGCCTAATAGCTACTGTCTTAACTCTTACTCTGGCCTCATAGCTACTGTCTTAACTCTTACTCTGGCCTAATAGCTACTGTCTTAACTCTTACTTTGGCCTCATAGCTACTGTCTTAACTCTTACTCTGGCCTAATGGTTAAGGTCTTGGACTCTTACTCTGGCCTAATAGCTACTGTCTTAACTCTTACTCTGGCCTAATAGCTACTGTCTTAACTCTTACTCTGGCCTCAGAGCTACTGTCTTAACTCTTAGTCTGGCCTAATGGTTAAGGTCTTGGACTCTTACTCTGGCCTAATGGCTACTATCTTAACTCTTACTCTGGCCTCATAGCCACTGTCTTAACTCTTAATCTGGCCTAATGGTTAAGGTCTTGGACTCTTACTCTGGCCTCATAGCTACTGTCTTAACTCTTACTCTGGACTCCTTGCTACTGTCTTAACTCTTACTCTGGCCTCATAGCTACTGTCTTAACTCTTACTCTGGCCTAATAGCTACTGTCTTAACTCTTACTCTGGCCTCATAGCTACTGTCTTAACTCTTACTCTGGCCTAATGGTTAAGGTCTTGGACTCTTACTCTGGCCTCATAGCTACTGTCTTAACTCTTACTCTGGCCTGATGGTTAAGGTCTTGGACTCTTACTCTGGCCTCATAGCTACTGTCTTAACTCTTACTCTGGCCTCATAGCTACTGTCTTAACTCTTACTCTGGCCTCATAGCTACTGTCTTAACTCCTACTCTGGCCTAATGGTTAAGGTCTTGGACTCTTACTCTGGCCTCATAGCTACTGTCTTAACTCTTACTCTGGCCTCATAGCTACTGTCTTAACTCTTATTCTGGCCTCATAGCTACTGTCTTAACTCTTACTCTGGCCTCATAGCTACTGTCTTAACTCTTACTCTGGCCTCAGAGCTACTGTCTTAACTCTTACTCTGGCTTAATGGTTAAGGTCTTGGACTCTTACTCTGGCCTAATAGCTACTGTCTTAACTCTTACTCTGGCCTCATAGCTACTGTCTTAACTCTTACTCTGGCCTAATAGCTACTGTCTTAACTCTTACTTTGGCCTCATAGCTACTGTCTTAACTCTTACTCTGGCCTAATGGTTAAGGTCTTGGACTCTTACTCTGGCCTAATAGCTACTGTCTTAACTCTTATTCTGGCCTAATAGCTACTGTCTTAACTCTTACTCTGGCCTCATAGCTACTGTCTTAACTCTTACTCTGGCCTCATAGCTACTGTCTTAACTCTTACTCTGGCCTAATGGTTAAGGTCTTGGACTCTTACTCTGGCCTCATAGCTACTGTCTTAACTCTTACTCTGGCCTCATAGTTACTGTCTTAACTCTTACTCTGGCCTCATAGCTACTGTCTTAACTCTTACTCTGGCCTCATAGCTACTGTCTTAACTCTTACTCTGGCCTAATGGTTAAGGTCTTGGACTCTTACTCTGGCCTCATAGCTACTGTCTTAACTCTTACTCTGGCCTCATAGCTACTGTCTTAACTCTTACTCTGGCCTCATAGCTACTGTCTTAACTCTTATTCTGGCCTCATAGCTACTGTCTTAACTCTTACTCTGGCCTCATAGCTACTGTCTTAACGCTTACTCTGGCCTCAGAGCTACTGTCTTAACTCTTACTCTGGCCTAATGGTTAAGGTCTTGGACTCTTACTCTGGCCTAATAGCTACTGTCTTAACTCTTACTCTGGCCTCATAGCTACTGTCTTAACTCTTACTCTGGCCTAATAGCTACTGTCTTAACTCTTACTTTGGCCTCATAGCTACTGTCTTAACTCTTACTCTGGCCTAATGGTTAAGGTCTTGGACTCTTACTCTGGCCTAATAGCTACTGTCTTAACTCTTACTCTGGCCTAATAGCTACTGTCTTAACTCTTACTCTGGCCTCATAGCTACTGTCTTAACTCTTACTCTGGCCTCATAGCTACTGTCTTAACTCTTACTCTGGCCTAATGGTTAAGGTCTTGGACTCTTACTCTGGCCTCATAGCTACTGTCTTAACTCTTACTCTGGCCTCATAGTTACTGTCTTAACTCTTACTCTGGCCTCATAGCTACTGTCTTAACTCTTACTCTGGCCTCATAGCTACTGTCTTAACTCTTACTCTGTCCTAATGGTTAAGGTCTTGGACTCTTACTCTGGCCTCATAGCTACTGTCTTAACTCTTACTCTGGCCTCATAGCTACTGTCTTAACTCTTACTCTGGCCTCATAGCTACTGTCTTAACTCTTACTCTGGCCTAATGGTTAAGGTCTTGGACTCTTACTCTGGCCTCATAGCTACTGTCTTAACTCTGACTCTGGCCTCATAGCTACTGTCTTAACTCTTACTCTGGCCTAATAGCTACTGTCTTAACTCTTACTCTGGCCTCATAGCTACTGTCTTATCTCTTACTCTGGCCTCATAGCTACTGTCTTAACACTTACTCTGGCCTCATAGCTACTGTCTTAACTCTTACTCTGGCCTAATGGGTAAGGTCTTGGACTCTTACTCTGGCCTCATAGCTACTGTCTTAACTCTTACTCTGGCCTAATGGTTAAGGTCTTGGACTCATACTCTGGCCTCATAGCTACTGTCTTAACTCTTACTCTGGCCTCATAGCTACTGTCTTAACTCTTACTCTGGCCTAATAGCGACTGTCTTAACTCTTACTCTGGCCTAATAGCTACTGTCTTAACTCTTACTCTGGCCTCATAGCTACTGTCTTAACTCTTACTCTGGCCTAATGGGTAAGGTCTTGGACTCTTACTCTGGCCTCATAGCTACTGTCTTAACTCTTACTCTGGCCTAATGGGTAAGGTCTTGGACTCTTACTCTGGCCTCATAGCTACTGTCTTAACTCTTACTCTGGCCTCATAGCTACTGTCTTAACTCTTACTCTGGCCTAATAGCGACTGTCTTAACTCTTACTCTGGCCTAATAGCTACTGTCTTAACTCTTACTCTGGCCTAATAGCTACTGTCTTAACTCTTACTGTGGCCTCGTAGCTACTGTCTTAACACTTACTCTGGCCTAATGGTTAAGGTCTTGGACTCTTACTCTGGCCTAATAGCTACTGTCTTAACTCTTACTCTGGCCTAATAGCTACTGTCTTAACTCTTACTCTGGCCTCATAGCTACTGTCTTAACTCTTACTCTGGCCTCATAGCTACTGTCTTAACTCTTACTCTGGCCTAATGGTTAAGGTCTTGGATTCTTACTGTGGCCTCATAGCTACTGTCTTGACTCTTACTCTGGCCTCATAGCTACTGTCTTAACTCTTACTCTGGCCTAATAGCTACTGTCTTAACTCTTACTCTGGCCTCATAGCTACTGTCTTAACTCTTACTCTGGCCTTATAGCTACTGTCTTAACTCTTACTCTGGCCTCATAGCTACTGTCTTAACTCTTACTCTGGCCTCATAGCTACTGTCTTAAATCTTACACTGGCCTCAGAGCTACTGTCTTAACTCTTACTCTGGCCTAATGGTTAAGGTCTTGGACTCTTACTCTGGCCTAATAGCTACTGTCTTAACTCTTACTCTGGCCTCATAGCTACTGTCTTAACTCTTACTCTGGCCTCATAGCTATTGTCTTAACTCTTACTCTGGCCTCATAGCTACTGTCTTAACTCTTACACTGGCCTCAGAGCTACTGTCTTAACTCTTACTCTGGCCTAATGGTTAAGGTCTTGGACTCTTACTCTGGCCTAATAGCTACTGTCTTAACTCTTACTCTGGCCTCATAGCTACTGTCTTAACTCTTACTTTGGCCTCATACCTACTGTCTTAACTCTTACTCTGGCCTAATGGTTAAGGTCTTGGACTCATACTCTGGCCTAATAGCTACTGTCTTAACTCTTACTCTGGCCTAATAGCTACTGTCTTAACTCTTACTCTGGCCTCATAGCTACTGTCTTAACTCTTACTCTGGCCTAATGGTTAAGGTCTTGGACTCTTCCTCTGGCCTCATAGCTACTGTCTTAACTCTTACTCTGGCCTAATGGTTAAGGTCTTGGACTCTTCTTCTGACCTAATAGCTACTGTCTTAACTCTTACTCTGGCCTAATGGTTAAGGTCTTGGACTCTTCTTCTGGCCTAATAGCTACTGTCTTAACTCTTACTCTGGCCTCATAGCTACTGTCTTAACTCTTACTCTGGCCTAATGGTTAAGGTCTTGGACTCTTACTCTGGTCTCATAGCTACTGTCTTAACTCTTACTCTGGCCTCATAGCTACTGTCTTAACTCTTACTCTGGCCTAATAGCTACTGTCTTAACTCTTACACTGGCCTAATAGCTACTGTCTTAACTCTTACTCTGGCCTCATAGCTACTGTCTTAACTCCTACTCTGGCCTCATAGCTACTGTCTTAACTCTTACTCTGGCCTCATAGCAACTGTTTAACTCTTACTCTGGCCTAGTGGTTAAGGTCTTGGACTCTTACTCTGGCCTCATAGCTACTGTCTTAACTCTTACTCTGTCCTCATAGTTACTGTCTTAACTCTTACTCTGGCCTCATAGCTACTGTCTTAACTCTTACTCTGGCCTAATAGCTACTGTCTTAACTCTTACTCTGGCCTCATAGCTACTGTCTTAACTCTTACTCCGGCCTCATAGCTACTGTCTTAACTTTTACTCTGGCCTAATGGTTAAGGTCTTGGACTCTTACTCTGGCCTCATAGCTACTGTCTTAACTCTTACTCTGGCCTCATAGCTACTGTCTTAACTCTTACTCTGGCCTAATGGTTAAGGTCTTAGACTCTTACACTGGCCTAATAGCTACTGTCTTAACTCTTACTCTGGCCTCATAGCTACTGTCTGAACTCTTACTCTGGCCTCATAGCTACTGTCTTAACTCTTACTCTGGCCTAATGGTTAAGGTCTTGGACTCTTACTCTGGCCTCATAGCTACTGTCTTAACTCTTAATCTGGCCTAATAACTACTGTCTTAACTCTTACTCTGGCCTCATAGCTACTGTCTTAACTCTTACTCTGGCCTCATAGCTACTGTCTTAACTCTTACTCTGGCCTAATGGTTAAGGTCTTGGACTCTTACTCTGACCTCATAGGTACTGTCTTAACTCTTACTCTGGCATAATAGCTACTGTCTTAACTCTTACTCTGGCCTAATAGCTACTGTCTTAACTCTTACTCTGGCCTAATGGTTAAGGTCTTAGACTCTTACTCTGGCCTCATAGCTACTGTCTTAACTCTTACTCTGGCCTAATGGTTAAGGTCTTGGACTCTTACTCTGGCCTCATAGCTACTGTCTTAACTCTTACTCTGGCCTCATAGCTACTGTCTTAACTCTTACTCTGGCCTCATAGCTACTGTCTTAAATCTTACTCTGGCCTAATGGTTAAGGTCTTGGACTCTTACTCTGGCCTCATAGCTACTGTCTTAACTCTTACTCTGGCCTCATAGCTACTGTCTTAACTCTTACTCTGGCCTCATAGCTACTGTCTTAACTCTTACTCTGGCCTAATGGTTAAGGTCTTGGACTCTTACTCTGGCCTCATAGCTACTGTCTTAACTCTTACTCTGGCCTCATAGCTACTGTCTTAACTCTTACTCTGGCCTAATAGCTACTGTCTTAACTCTTACTCTGGCCTCATAGCTACTGTCTTAACTCTTACTCTGGCCTCATAGCTACTGTCTTAACTTTTACTCTGGCCTAATGGTTAAGGTCTTGGACTCTTACTCTGGCCTCATAGCTACTGTCTTAACTCTTACTCTGGCCTCATAGCTACTGTCTTAACTCTTACTCTGGCCTAATGGTTAAGGTCTTGGACTCTTACTCTGGCCTCATAGCTACTGTCTTAACTCTGACTCTGGCCTCATAGCTACTGTCTTAACTCTTACTCTGGCCTAATAGCTACTGTCTTAACTCTTACTCTGGCCTCATAGCTACTGTCTTATCTCTTACTCTGGCCTCATAGCTACTGTCTTAACACTTACTCTGGCCTCATAGCTACTGTCTTAACTCTTACTCTGGCCTAATGGGTAAGGTCTTGGACTCTTACTCTGGCCTCATAGCTACTGTCTTAACTCTTACTCTGGCCTAATGGCTAAGGTCTTGGACTCTTACTCTGGCCTCATAGCTACTGTCTTAACTCTTACTCTGGCCTCATAGCTACTGTCTTAACTCTTACTCTGGCCTCATAGCTACTGTCTTAAATCTTACTCTGGCCTAATGGTTAAGGTCTTGGACTCTTACTCTGGCCTCATAGCTACTGTCTTAACTCTGACTCTGGCCTCATAGCTACTGTCTTAACTCTTACTCTGGCCTAATAGCTACTGTCTTAACTCTTACTCTGGCCTCATAGCTACTGTCTTATCTCTTACTCTGGCCTCATAGCTACTGTCTTAACACTTACTCTGGCCTCATAGCTACTGTCTTAACTCTTACTCTGGCCTAATGGGTAAGGTCTTGGACTCTTACTCTGGCCTCATAGCTACTGTCTTAACTCTTACTCTGGCCTCATAGCTACTGTCTTAAATCTTACACTGGCCTCAGAGCTACTGTCTTAACTCTTACTCTGGCCTAATGGTTAAGGTCTTGGACTCTTACTCTGGCCTAATAGCTACTGTCTTAACTCTTACTCTGGCCTCGTAGCTACTGTCTTAACTCTTACTCTGGCCTAATGGTTAAGGTCTTGGACTCTTACTCTGGCCTAATAGCTACTGTCTTAACTCTTACTCTGGCCTAATAGCTACTGTCTTAACTCTTACTCTGGCCTCATAGCTACTGTCTTAACTCTTACTCTGGCCTCATAGCTACTGTCTTAACTCTTACTCTGGCCTCATAGCTACTGTCTTAACTCTTACTCTGGCCTAATGGTTAAGGTCTTGGACTCTTACTCTGGCCTCATAGCTACTGTCTTAACTCTTACTCTGGCCTCATAGCTACTGTCTTAACTCTTACTCTGGCCTCATAGCTACTGTCTTAACTCTTACTCTGGCCTCATAGCTACTGTCTTAACTCTTACTCTGGCCTCATAGCTACTGTCTTAACTCTTACTCTGGCCTAATGGTTAAGGTCTTGGACTCTTACTCTGGCCTCATAGCTACTGTCTTAACTCTTAATCTGGCCTAATAACTACTGTCTTAACTCTTACTCTGGCCTCATAGCTACTGTCTTAACTCTTACTCTGGCCTCATAGCTACTGTCTTAACTCTTACTCTGGCCTCATAGCTACTGTCTTAACTCTTACTCTGGCCTAATGGTTAAGGTCTTGGACTCTTACTCTGGCCTCATAGCTACTGTCTTGACTCTTACTCTGGCCTCATAGCTACTGTCTTAACTCTTACTCTGGCCTAATAGCTACTGTCTTAACTCTTACTCTGGCCTCATAGCTACTGTCTTAACTCTTACTCTGGCATCATAGCTACTGTCTTAACTCTTACTCTGGCCTCATAGCTACTGTCTTAACTCTTACTCTGGCCTAATGGTTAAGGTCTTGGACTCTTACTCTGGCCTCATAGCTACTGTCTTAACTCTTACTCTGGCCTCATAGATACTGTCTTAACTCTTACTCTGGCCTCATAGCTATTGTCTTAACTCTTACTCTGGCCTAATGGGTAAGGTCTTGGACTCTTACTCTGGCCTAATAGCTACTGTCTTAACTCTTACTCTGGCCTAATAGCTACTGTCTTAACTCTTACTCTGGCCTCATAGCTACTGTCTTAACTCTTACTCTGGCCTCATAGCTACTGTCTTAACTCTTACTCTGGCCTAATGGTTAAGGTCTTGGACTCTTACTCTGGCCTCATAGCTACTGTCTTGACTCTTACTCTGGCCTCATAGCTACTGTCTTAACTCTTACTCTGGCCTAATAGCTACTGTCTTAACTCTTACTCTGGCCTCATAGCTACTGTCTTAACTCTTACTCTGGCATCATAGCTACTGTCTTAACTCTTACTCTGGCCTCATAGCTACTGTCTTAACTCTTACTCTGGCCTAATGGTTAAGGTCTTGGACTCTTACTCTGGCCTCATAGCTACTGTCTGAACTCTTACTCTGGCCTCATAGCTACTGTCTTAACTCTTACTCTGGCCTAATGGTTAAGGTCTTGGACTCTTACTCTGGCCTCATAGCTACTGTCTTAACTCTTAATCTGGCCTAATAACTACTGTCTTAACTCTTACTCTGGCCTCATAGCTACTGTCTTAACTCTTACTCTGGCCTCATAGCTACTGTCTTAACTCTTACTCTGGCCTAATGGTTAAGGTCTTGGACTCTTACTCTGACCTCATAGCTACTGTCTTAACTCTTACTCTGGCCTAATGGTTAAGGTCTTGGACTCTTACTCTGGCCTCATAGCTACTGTCTTAACTCTTACTCTGGCCTCATAGCTACTGTCTTAACTCTTACTCTGGCCTCATAGCTACTGTCTTAACTCTTACTCTGGCCTAATGGTTAAGGTCTTGGACTCTTACTCTGGCCTCATAGCTACTGTCTTAACTCTTACTCTGGCGTCATAGCTACTGTCTTAACTCTTACTCTGGCCTCATAGCTACTGTCTTAACTCTTACTCTGGCCTCATAGCTACTGTCTTAACTCTTACTCTAGCCTAATGGTTAAGGTATTGGACTCTTACTCTGGCCTCATAGCTACTGTCTTAACTCTTACTCTGGCCTCATAGCTACTGTCTTAACTCTTACTCTGGCCTAATAGCTACTGTCTTAACTCTTACTCTGGCCTCATAGCTACTGTCTTAACTCTTACTCTGGCCTCATAGCTACTGTCTTAACACTTACTCTGGCCTCATAGCTACTGTCTTAACTCTTACTCTGGCCTAATGGGTAAGGTCTTGGACTCTTACTCTGGCCTCATAGCTACTGTCTTAACTCTTACTCTGGCCTAATGGTTAAGGTCTTGGACTCTTACTCTGGCCTCATAGCTACTGTCTTAACTCTTACTCTGGCCTCATAACTACTGTCTTAACTCTTACTCTGGCCTAATAGCGACTGTCTTAACTCTTACTCTGGCCTAATAGCTACTGTCTTAACTTTTACTCTGGCCTCATAGCTACTGTCTTAACTCTTACTCTGGCCTAATGGGTAATGTCTTGGACTCTTACTCTGGCCTCATAGCTACTGTCTTAACTCTTACTCTGGCCTAATGGGTAAGGTCTTGGACTCTTATTCTGGCCTCATAGCTACTGTCTTAACTCTTACTCTGGCCTCATAGCTACTGTCTTAACTCTTACTCTGGCCTAATAGCGACTGTCTTAACTCTTACTCTGGCCTAATAGCTACTGTCTTAACTCTTACTCTGGCCTAATAGCTACTGTCTTAACTCTTACTCTGGCCTCGTAGCTACTGTCTTAACTCTTACTCTGGCCTAATGGTTAAGGTCTTGGACTCTTACTCTGGCCTAATAGCTACTGTCTTAACTCTTACTCTGGCCTAATAGCTACTGTCTTAACTCTTACTCTGGCCTCATAGCTACTGTCTTAACTCTTACTCTGGCCTAATGGTTAAGGTCTTGGACTCTTACTCTGGCCTCATAGCTACTGTCTTGACTCTTACTCTGGCCTCATAGCTACTGTCTTAACTCTTACTCTGGCCTAATAGCTACTGTCTTAACTCTTACTCTGGCCTCATAGCTACTGTCTTAACTCTTACTCTGGCATCATAGCTACTGTCTTAACTCTTACTCTGGCCTCATAGCTACTGTCTTAACTCTTACTCTGGCCTAATGGTTAAGGTCTTGGACTCTTACTCTGGCCTCATAGCTACTGTCTTAACTCTTACTCTGGCCTCATAGCTACTGTCTTAACTCTTACTCTGGCCTCATAGCTACTGTCTTAACTCTTACTCTGGCCTAATGGTTAAGGTCTTGGACTCTTACTCTGGCCTAATAGCTACTGTCTTAACTCTTACTCTGGCCTCATAGCTACTGTCTTAACTCTTACTTTGGCCTCATAGCTACTGTCTTAACTCTTACTCTGGCCTAATGGTTAAGGTCTTTGACTCTTACTCTGGCCTAATAGCTACTGTCTTAACTCTTACTCTGGCCTAATAGCTACTGTCTTAACTCTTACTCTGGCCTCATAGCTACTGTCTTAACTCTTACTCTGGCCTAATGGTTAAGGTCTTGGACTCTTCCTCTGGCCTCATAGCTACTGTCTTAACTCTTACTCTGGCCTCATAGCTACTGTCTTAACTCTTACTCTGGCCTAATGGTTAAGGTCTTGGACTCTTCTTCTGACCTAATAGCTACTGTGTTAACTCTTACTCTGGCCTAATGGTTAAGGTCTTGGACTCTTCTTCTGGCCTAATAGCTACTGTCTTAACTCTTACTCTGGCCTCATAACTACTGTCTTAACTCTTACTCTGGCCTAATAGCGACTGTCTTAACTCTTACTCTGGCTTAATAGCTACTGTCTTAACTTTTACTCTGGCCTCATAGCTACTGTCTTAACTCTTACTCTGGCCTAATGGGTAATGTCTTGGACTCTTACTCTGGCCTCATAGCTACTGTCTTAACTCTTACTCTGGCCTAATGAGTAAGGTCTTGGACTCTTATTCTGGCCTCATAGCTACTGTCTTAACTCTTACTCTGGCCTCATAGCTACTGTCTTAACTCTTACTCTGGCCTAATAGCGACTGTCTTAACTCTTACTCTGGCCTAATAGCTACTGTCTTAACTCTTACTCTGGCCTAATAGCTACTGTCTTAACTCTTACTCTGGCCTCGTAGCTACTGTCTTAACTCTTACTCTGGCCTAATGGTTAAGGTCTTGGACTCTTACTCTGGCCTAATAGCTACTGTCTTAACTCTTACTCTGGCCTAATAGCTACTGTCTTAACTCTTACTCTGGCCTCATAGCTACTGTCTTAACTCTTACGCTGGCCTCATAGCTACTGTCTTAACTCTTACTCTGGCCTAATGGTTAAGGTCTTGGACTCTTACTCTGGCCTCATAGCTACTGTCTTGACTCTTACTCTGGCCTCATAGCTACTGTCTTAACTCTTACTCTGGCCTAATAGCTACTGTCTTAACTCTTACTCTGGCCTCATAGCTACTGTCTTAACTCTTACTCTGGCATCATAGCTACTGTCTTAACTCTTACTCTGGCCTCATAGCTACTGTCTTAACTCTTACTCTGGCCTAATGGTTAAGGTCTTGGACTCTTACTCTGGCCTCATAGCTACTGTCTTAACTCTTACTCTGGCCTCATAGCTACTGTCTTAACTCTTACTCTGGCCTCATAGCTATTGTCTTAACTCTTACTCTGGCCTCATAGCTACTGTCTTAACTCTTACACTGGCCTCAGAGCTACTGTCTTAACTCTTACTCTGGCCTAATGGTTAAGGTCTTGGACTCTTACTCTGGCCTAATAGCTACTGTCTTAACTCTTACTCTGGCCTCATAGCTACTGTCTTAACTCTTACTTTGGCCTCATAGCTACTGTCTTAACTCTTACTCTGGCCTAATGGTTAAGGTCTTTGACTCTTACTCTGGCCTAATAGCTACTGTCTTAACTCTTACTCTGGCCTCATAGCTACTGTCTTAACTCTTACTCTGGCCTAATGGTTAAGGTCTTGGACTCTTCCTCTGGCCTCATAGCTACTGTCTTAACTCTTACTCTGGCCTCATAGCTACTGTCTTAACTCTTACTCTGGCCTAATGGTTAAGGTCTTGGACTCTTCTTCTGACCTAATAGCTACTGTGTTAACTCTTACTCTGGCCTAATGGTTAAGGTCTTGGACTCTTCTTCTGGCCTAATAGCTACTGTCTTAACTCTTACTCTGGCCTCATAGCTACTGTCTTAACTCTTACTCTGGTCTAATGGTTAAGGTCTTGGACTCTTACTCTGGCCTCATAGCTACTGTCTTAACTCTTACTCTGGCCTGATAGCTACTGTCTTAACACTTACTCTGGCCTAATAGCTACTGTCTTAACTCTTACTCTGGCCTCATAGCTACTGTCTTAACTCTTACTCTGGCCTCATAGCTACTGTCTTAACTCTTACTCTGTCCTAATGGTTAAGGTCTTGGGCTCTTACTCTGGCCTCATAGCTACTGTCTTGAATCTTACTCTGGCCTCATAGCTACTGTCTTAACTCTTACTCTGGCCTAATAGCTACTGTCTTAACTCTTACTCTGGCCTCATAGCTACTGTCTTAACTCTTACTCTGGCCTCATAGCTACTGTCTTAACTCTTACTCTGGCATCATAGCTACTGTCTTAACTCTTACTCTGGCCTAATGGTTAAGGTCTTGGACTCTTACTCTCGCCTTATAGCTACTGTCTTAACTCTTACTCTGGCCTCATAGCTACTGTCTTAACTCTTACGCTGGCCTCATAGCTATTGTCTTAACTCTTACTCTGGCCTCATAGCTACTGTCTTAACTCTTACACTGGCCTCAGAGCTACTGTCTTAACTCTTACTCTGGCCTAATGGTTAAGGTCTTGGACTCTAACTCTGGCCTAATAGCTACTGTCTTAACTCTTACTCTGGCCACATAGCTACTATCTTAACTCTTACTTTGGCCTCATAGCTACTGTCTTAACTCTTACTCTGGCCTAATGGTTAAGGTCTTGGACTCTTACTCTGGCCTAATAGCTACTGTCTTAACTCTTACTCTGGCCTAATAGCTACTGTCTTAACTCTTACTCTGGCCTCATAGCTACTGTCTTAACTCTTACTCTGGCCTAATGGTTAAGGTCTTGGACTCTTCCTCTGGCCTCATAGCTACTGTCTTAACTCTTACTCTGGCCTCATAGCTACTGTCTTGACTCTTACTCTGGCCTAATGGTTAAGGTCTTGGACTCTTCTTCTGACCTATTAGCTACTGTCTTAACTCTTACTCTGGCCTAATGGTTAAGGTCTTGGACTCTTCTTCTGGCCTAATAGCTACTGTCTTAACTCTTACTCTGGCCTCATAGCTACTGTCTTAACTCTGACTCTGGCCTAATGGTTAAGGTCTTGGACTCTTACTCTGGTCTCATAGCTACTGTCTTAACTCTTACTCTGGCCTCATAGCTACTGTCTTAACTCTTACTCTGGCCTCATAGCTACTGTCTTAACTCTTACTCTGGCCTCATAGCTACTGTCTTAACTCTTACTCTGGCCTAATGGTTAAGGTCTTGGACTCTTACTCTGGCCTCATAGCTACTGTCTTGACTCTTACTCTGGCCTCATAGCTACTGTCTTAACTCTTACTCTGGCCTAATAGCTACTGTCTTAACTCTTACTCTGGCCTCATAGCTACTGTCTTAACTCTTACTCTGGCATCATAGCTACTGTCTTAACTCTTACTCTGGCCTCATAGCTACTGTCTTAACTCTTACTCTGGCCTAATGGTTAAGGTCTTGGACTCTTACTCTGGCCTCATAGCTACTGTCTGAACTCTTACTCTGGCCTCATAGCTACTGTCTTAACTCTTACTCTGGCCTAATGGTTAAGGTCTTGGACTCTTACTCTGGCCTCATAGCTACTGTCTTAACTCTTAATCTGGCCTAATAACTACTGTCTTAACTCTTACTCTGGCCTCATAGCTACTGTCTTAACTCTTACTCTGGCCTCATAGCTACTGTCTTAACTCTTACTCTGGCCTAATGGTTAAGGTCTTGGACTCTTACTCTGACCTCATAGCTACTGTCTTAACTCTTACTCTGGCCTAATGGTTAAGGTCTTGGACTCTTACTCTGGCCTCATAGCTACTGTCTTAACTCTTACTCTGGCCTCATAGCTACTGTCTTAACTCTTACTCTGGCCTCATAGCTACTGTCTTAACTCTTACTCTGGCCTAATGGTTAAGGTCTTGGACTCTTACTCTGGCCTCATAGCTACTGTCTTAACTCTTACTCTGGCGTCATAGCTACTGTCTTAACTCTTACTCTGGCCTCATAGCTACTGTCTTAACTCTTACTCTGGCCTCATAGCTACTGTCTTAACTCTTACTCTAGCCTAATGGTTAAGGTATTGGACTCTTACTCTGGCCTCATAGCTACTGTCTTAACTCTTACTCTGGCCTCATAGCTACTGTCTTAACTCTTACTCTGGCCTAATAGCTACTGTCTTAACTCTTACTCTGGCCTCATAGCTACTGTCTTAACTCTTACTCTGGCCTCATAGCTACTGTCTTAACACTTACTCTGGCCTCATAGCTACTGTCTTAACTCTTACTCTGGCCTAATGGGTAAGGTCTTGGACTCTTACTCTGGCCTCATAGCTACTGTCTTAACTCTTACTCTGGCCTAATGGTTAAGGTCTTGGACTCTTACTCTGGCCTCATAGCTACTGTCTTAACTCTTACTCTGGCCTCATAACTACTGTCTTAACTCTTACTCTGGCCTAATAGCGACTGTCTTAACTCTTACTCTGGCCTAATAGCTACTGTCTTAACTTTTACTCTGGCCTCATAGCTACTGTCTTAACTCTTACTCTGGCCTAATGGGTAATGTCTTGGACTCTTACTCTGGCCTCATAGCTACTGTCTTAACTCTTACTCTGGCCTAATGGGTAAGGTCTTGGACTCTTATTCTGGCCTCATAGCTACTGTCTTAACTCTTACTCTGGCCTCATAGCTACTGTCTTAACTCTTACTCTGGCCTAATAGCGACTGTCTTAACTCTTACTCTGGCCTAATAGCTACTGTCTTAACTCTTACTCTGGCCTAATAGCTACTGTCTTAACTCTTACTCTGGCCTCGTAGCTACTGTCTTAACTCTTACTCTGGCCTAATGGTTAAGGTCTTGGACTCTTACTCTGGCCTAATAGCTACTGTCTTAACTCTTACTCTGGCCTAATAGCTACTGTCTTAACTCTTACTCTGGCCTCATAGCTACTGTCTTAACTCTTACTCTGGCCTCATAGCTACTGTCTTAACTCTTACTCTGGCCTAATGGTTAAGGTCTTGGACTCTTACTCTGGCCTCATAGCTACTGTCTTGACTCTTACTCTGGCCTCATAGCTACTGTCTTAACTCTTACTCTGGCCTAATAGCTACTGTCTTAACTCTTACTCTGGCCTCATAGCTACTGTCTTAACTCTTACTCTGGCATCATAGCTACTGTCTTAACTCTTACTCTGGCCTCATAGCTACTGTCTTAACTCTTACTCTGGCCTAATGGTTAAGGTCTTGGACTCTTACTCTGGCCTCATAGCTACTGTCTTAACTCTTACTCTGGCCTCATAGCTACTGTCTTAACTCTTACTCTGGCCTCATAGCTATTGTCTTAACTCTTACTCTGGCCTCATAGCTACTGTCTTAACTCTTACACTGGCCTCAGAGCTACTGTCTTAACTCTTACTCTGGCCTAATGGTTAAGGTCTTGGACTCTTACTCTGGCCTAATAGCTACTGTCTTAACTCTTACTCTGGCCTCATAGCTACTGTCTTAACTCTTACTTTGGCCTCATAGCTACTGTCTTAACTCTTACTCTGGCCTAATGGTTAAGGTCTTTGACTCTTACTCTGGCCTAATAGCTACTGTCTTAACTCTTACTCTGGCCTAATAGCTACTGTCTTAACTCTTACTCTGGCCTCATAGCTACTGTCTTAACTCTTACTCTGGCCTAATGGTTAAGGTCTTGGACTCTTCCTCTGGCCTCATAGCTACTGTCTTAACTCTTACTCTGGCCTCATAGCTACTGTCTTAACTCTTACTCTGGCCTAATGGTTAAGGTCTTGGACTCTTCTTCTGACCTAATAGCTACTGTGTTAACTCTTACTCTGGCCTAATGGTTAAGGTCTTGGACTCTTCTTCTGGCCTAATAGCTACTGTCTTAACTCTTACTCTGGCCTCATAACTACTGTCTTAACTCTTACTCTGGCCTAATAGCGACTGTCTTAACTCTTACTCTGGCTTAATAGCTACTGTCTTAACTTTTACTCTGGCCTCATAGCTACTGTCTTAACTCTTACTCTGGCCTAATGGGTAATGTCTTGGACTCTTACTCTGGCCTCATAGCTACTGTCTTAACTCTTACTCTGGCCTAATGAGTAAGGTCTTGGACTCTTATTCTGGCCTCATAGCTACTGTCTTAACTCTTACTCTGGCCTCATAGCTACTGTCTTAACTCTTACTCTGGCCTAATAGCGACTGTCTTAACTCTTACTCTGGCCTAATAGCTACTGTCTTAACTCTTACTCTGGCCTAATAGCTACTGTCTTAACTCTTACTCTGGCCTCGTAGCTACTGTCTTAACTCTTACTCTGGCCTAATGGTTAAGGTCTTGGACTCTTACTCTGGCCTAATAGCTACTGTCTTAACTCTTACTCTGGCCTAATAGCTACTGTCTTAACTCTTACTCTGGCCTCATAGCTACTGTCTTAACTCTTACTCTGGCCTCATAGCTACTGTCTTAACTCTTACTCTGGCCTAATGGTTAAGGTCTTGGACTCTTACTCTGGCCTCATAGCTACTGTCTTGACTCTTACTCTGGCCTCATAGCTACTGTCTTAACTCTTACTCTGGCCTAATAGCTACTGTCTTAACTCTTACTCTGGCCTCATAGCTACTGTCTTAACTCTTACTCTGGCATCATAGCTACTGTCTTAACTCTTACTCTGGCCTCATAGCTACTGTCTTAACTCTTACTCTGGCCTAATGGTTAAGGTCTTGGACTCTTACTCTGGCCTCATAGCTACTGTCTTAACTCTTACTCTGGCCTCATAGCTACTGTCTTAACTCTTACTCTGGCCTCATAGCTATTGTCTTAACTCTTACTCTGGCCTCATAGCTACTGTCTTAACTCTTACACTGGCCTCAGAGCTACTGTCTTAACTCTTACTCTGGCCTAATGGTTAAGGTCTTGGACTCTTACTCTGGCCTAATAGCTACTGTCTTAACTCTTACTCTGGCCTCATAGCTACTGTCTTAACTCTTACTTTGGCCTCATAGCTACTGTCTTAACTCTTACTCTGGCCTAATGGTTAAGGTCTTTGACTCTTACTCTGGCCTAATAGCTACTGTCTTAACTCTTACTCTGGCCTAATAGCTACTGTCTTAACTCTTACTCTGGCCTCATAGCTACTGTCTTAACTCTTACTCTGGCCTAATGGTTAAGGTCTTGGACTCTTCCTCTGGCCTCATAGCTACTGTCTTAACTCTTCCTCTGGCCTCATAGCTACTGTCTTAACTCTTACTCTGGCCTAATGGTTAAGGTCTTGGACTCTTCTTCTGACCTAATAGCTACTGTGTTAACTCTTACTCTGGCCTAATGGTTAAGGTCTTGGACTCTTCTTCTGGCCTAATAGCTACTGTCTTAACTCTTACTCTGGCCTCATAGCTACTGTCTTAACTCTTACTCTGGTCTAATGGTTAAGGTCTTGGACTCTTACTCTGGCCTCATAGCTACTGTCTTAACTCTTACTCTGGCCTGATAGCTACTGTCTTAACTCTTACTCTGGCCTAATAGCTACTGTCTTAACTCTTACTCTGGCCTCATAGCTACTGTCTTAACTCTTACTCTGGCCTCATAGCTACTGTCTTAACTCTTACTCTGTCCTAATGGTTAAGGTCTTGGGCTCTTACTCTGGCCTCATAGCTACTGTCTTGACTCTTACTCTGGCCTCATAGCTACTGTCTTAACTCTTACTCTGGCCTAATAGCTACTGTCTTAACTCTTACTCTGGCCTCATAGCTACTGTCTTAACTCTTACTCTGGCCTCATAGCTACTGTCTTAACTCTTACTCTGGCATCATAGCTACTGTCTTAACTCTTACTCTGGCCTAATGGTTAAGGTCTTGGACTCTTACTCTCGCCTTATAGCTACTGTCTTAACTCTTACTCTGGCCTCATAGCTACTGTCTTAACTCTTACGCTGGCCTCATAGCTATTGTCTTAACTCTTACTCTGGCCTCATAGCTACTGTCTTAACTCTTACACTGGCCTCAGAGCTACTGTCTTAACTCTTACTCTGGCCTAATGGTTAAGGTCTTGGACTCTAACTCTGGCCTCATAGCTACTGTCTTAACTCTTACTCTGGCCTCATAGCTACTGTCTTGACTCTTACTCTGGCCTAATGGTTAAGGTCTTGGACTCTTCTTCTGACCTATTAGCTACTGTCTTAACTCTTACTCTGGCCTAATGGTTAAGGTCTTGGACTCTTCTTCTGGCCTAATAGCTACTGTCTTAACTCTTACTCTGGCCTCATAGCTACTGTCTTAACTCTGACTCTGGCCTAATGGTTAAGGTCTTGGACTCTTACTCTGGTCTCATAGCTACTGTCTTAACTCTTACTCTGGCCTCATAGCTACTGTCTTAACTCTTACTCTGGCCTAATAGCTACTGTCTTAACTCTTACACTGGCCTAATAGCTACTGTCTTAACTCTTACTCTGGCCTCATAGCTACTGTCTTAACTCCTACTCTGGCCTCATAGCTACTGTCTTAACTCTTACTCTGGCCTCATAGCAACTGTCTTAACTCTTACTCTGGCCTAATGGTTAAGGTCTTGGACTCTTACTATGGCCTCATAGCTACTGTCTTAACTCTTACTCTGGCCTCATAGCTACTGTCTTAACTCTTACTCTGGCCTCATAACTACTGTCTTAACTCTTACTCTGGCCTAATAGCTACTGTCTTAACTCTTACTCTGGCCTCATAGCTACTGTCTTAACTCTTACTCTGGCCTCATAGCTACTGTCTTAACTCTTACTCTGGCCTAATGTTTAAGGTCTTGGACTCTTACTCTGGCCTCATAGCTACTGTCTTAACTCTTACTCTGGCCTCATAGCTACTGTCTTAACTCTTACTCTGGCCTAATGGTTAAGGTCTTAGACTCTTACACTGGCCTAATAGCTACTGTCTTAACTCTTACTCTGGCCTCATAGCTACTGTCTGAACTCTTACTCTGGCCTCATAGCTACTGTCTTAACTCTTACTCTGGCCTAATGGTTAAGGTCTTGGACTCTTACTCTGGCCTCATAGCTACTGTCTTAACTCTTAATCTGGCCTAATAACTACTGTCTTAACTCTTACTCTGGCCTCATAGCTACTGTCTTAACTCTTACTCTGGCCTCATAGCTACTGTCTTAACTCTTACTCTGGCCTAATGGTTAAGGTCTTGGACTCTTACTCTGACCTCATAGGTACTGTCTTAACTCTTACTCTGGCATAATAGCTACTGTCTTAACTCTTACTCTGGCCTAATAGCTGCTGTCTTAACTCTTACTCTGGCCTAATGGTTAAGGTCTTGGACTCTTACTCTGGCCTCATAGCTACTGTCTTAACTCTTACTCTGGCCTAATGGTTAAGGTCTTGGACTCTTACTCTGGCCTCATAGCTACTGTCTTAACTCTTACTCTGGCCTCATAGCTACTGTCTTAACTCTTACTCTGGCCTCATAGCTACTGTCTTAACTCTTACTCTGGCCTAATGGTTAAGGTCTTGGACTCTTACTCTGGCCTCATAGCTACTGTCTTAACTCTTACTCTGGCGTCATAGCTACTGTCTTAACTCTTACTCTGGCCTCATAGCTACTGTCTTAACTCTTACTCTGGCCTAATGGTTAAGGTCTTGGACTCTTACTCTGGCCTCATAGCTACTGTCTTAACTCTTACTCTGGCCTCATAGCTACTGTCTTAACTCTTACTCCGGGCTAATAGCTACTTTCTTAACTCTTACTCTGGCCTCATAGCTACTGTCTTAACTCTTACTCTGGCCTCATAGCTACTGTCTTAACACTTACTCTGGCCTCATAGCTACTGTCTTAACTCTTACTCTGGCCTAATGGGTAAGGTCTTGGACTCTTACTCTGGCCTCATAGCTACTGTCTTAACTCTTACTCTGGCCTAATGGTTAAGGTCTTGGACTCTTACTCTGGCCTCATAGCTACTGTCTTAACTCTTACTCTGGCCTCATATCTACTGTCTTAACTCTTACTCTGGCCTAATAGCGACTGTCTTAACTCTTACTCTGGCCTAATAGCTACTGTCTTAACTTTTACTCTGGCCTCATAGCTACTGGCTTAACTCTTACTCTGGCCTAATGGGTAATGTCTTGGACTCTTACTCTGGCCTCATAGCTACTGTCTTAACTCTTACTCTGGCCTAATGGGTAAGGTCTTGGACTCTTATTCTGGCCTCATAGCTACTGTCTTAACTCTTACTCTGGCCTCATAGCTACTGTCTTAACTCTTACTCTGGCCTAATAGCGACTGTCTTAACTCTTACTCTGGCCTAATAGCTACTGTCTTAACTCTTACTCTGGCCTAATAGCTACTGTCTTAACTCTTACTCTGGCCTCGTAGCTACTGTCTTAACTCTTACTCTGGCCTAATGGTTAAGGTCTTGGACTCTTACTCTGGCCTAATAGCTACTGTCTTAACTCTTACTCTGGCCTAATAGCTACTGTCTTAACTCTTACTCTGGCCTCATAGCTACTGTCTTAACTCTTACTCTGGCCTAATGGTTAAGGTCTTGGACTCTTACTCTGGCCTCATAGCTACTGTCTTAACTCTTACTCTGGCCTCATAGCTACTGTCTTAACTCTTACTCTGGCCTCATAGCTATTGTCTTAACTCTTACTCTGGCCTCATAGCTACTGTCTTAACTCTTACACTGGCCTCAGAGCTACTGTCTTAACTCTTACTCTGGCCTAATGGTTAAGGTCTTGGACTCTTACTCTGGCCTAATAGCTACTGTCTTAACTCTTACTCTGGCCTCATAGCTACTGTCTTAACTCTTACTTTGGCCTCATAGCTACTGTCTTAACTCTTACTCTGGCCTAATGGTTAAGGTCTTTGACTCTTACTCTGGCCTAATAGCTACTGTCTTAACTCTTACTCTGGCCTAATAGCTACTGTCTTAACTCTTACTCTGGCCTCATAGCTACTGTCTTAACTCTTACTCTGGCCTAATGGTTAAGGTCTTGGACTCTTCCTCTGGCCTCATAGCTACTGTCTTAACACTTACTCTGGCCTCATAGCTACTGTCTTAACTCTTACTCTGGCCTAATGGTTAAGGTCTTGGACTCTTCTTCTGACCTAATAGCTACTGTGTTAACTCTTACTCTGGCCTAATGGTTAAGGTCTTGGACTCTTCTTCTGGCCTAATAGCTACTGTCTTAACTCTTACTCTGGCCTCATAGCTACTGTCTTAACTCTGACTCTGGCCTAATGGTTAAGGTCTTGGACTCTTACTCTGGTCTCATAGCTACTGTCTTAACTCTTACTCTGGCCTCATAGCTACTGTCTTAACTCTTACTCTGGCCTAATAGCTACTGTCTTAACTCTTACACTGGCCTAATAGCTACTGTCTTAACTCTTACTCTGGCCTCAGCTACTGTCTTAACTCCTACTCTGGCCTCATAGCTACTGTCTTAACTCTTACTCTGGCCTCATAGCAACTGTCTTAACTCTTAATCTGGCCTAATGGTTAAGGTCTTGGACTCTTAGTCTGGCCTCATAGCTACTGTCTTAACTCTTACTCTGGCCTCATAGCTACTGTCTTAACTCTTACTCTGGCCTCATAGCTACTGTCTTAACTCTTACTCTGGCCTAATAGCTACTGTCTTAACTCTTACTCTGGCCTCATAGCTACTGTCTTAACTCTTACTCTGGCCTCATAGCTACTGTCTTAACTCTTACTCTGGCCTAATGGTTACGGTCTTGGACTCTTACTCTATCCTCATAGCTACTGTCTTAACTCTTACTCTGGCCTCATAGCTACTGTCTTAACTCTTACTCTGGCCTAATGGTTAAGGTCTTAGACTCTTACACTGGCCTAATAACTACTGTCTTAACTCTTACTCTGGCCTCATAGCTACATTCTGAACTCTCACTCTGGCCTAATGGTTAAGGTCTTGGACTCTTACTCTGACCTCATAGGTACTGTCTTAACTCTTACTCTGGCATAATAGCTACTGTCTTAACTCTTACTCTGGCCTAATAGCTACTGTCTTAACTCTTACTCTGGCCTAATGGTTAAGGTCTTGGACTCTTACTCTGGCCTCATAGCTACTGTCTTAACTCTTACTCTGGCCTAATGGTTAAGGTCTTGGACTCTTACTCTGGCCTCATAGCTACTGTCTTAACTCTTACTCTGGCCTCATAGCTACTGTCTTAACTCGTACTCTGGCCTCATAGCTACTGTCTTAACTCTTACTCTGGCCTAATGGTTAAGGTCTTGGACTCTTACTCTGGCCTCATAGCTACTGTCTTAACTCTTACTCTGGCCTCATAGCTACTGTCTTAACTCTTACTCTGGACTCATAGCTACTGTCTTAACTCTTACTCTGGCCTAATGGTTAAGGTCTTGGACTCTTACTCTGGCCTCATAGCTACTGTCTTAACTCTTACTCTGGCCTCATAGCTACTGTCTTAACTCTTACTCTGGCCTAATAGCTACTGTCTTAACTCTTACTCAGGCCTCATAGCTACTGTCTTAACTCTTACTCTGGCCTCATAGCTACTGTCTTAACTCTTACTCTGGCCTAATAGCTACTGTCTTAACTCTTACTCTGGCCTAATGGTTAAGGTCTTGGACTCTTACTCTGGCCTCATAGCTACTGTCTTAATTCTTAGTCTGGCCTCATAGCTACTGTCTTAACTCTTACTCTGGCCTAATGGTTAAGGTCTTGGACTCTTCTTCTGGCCTAATAGCTACTGTCTTAACTCGTACTCTGGCCTCATAGCTACTGTCTAAACTCTTACTCTGGCCTAATAGCTACTGTCTTAACTCTTACTCTGGCCTCATAGCTACTGTCTTAACTATTACTCTGGCCTAATGGTTAAGGTCTTGGACTCTTACTCTGGCCTCATAGCTACTGTCTTAACTCTTACTCTGGCCTGATGGTTAAGGTCTTAGACTCTTACTCTGGCCTCATAGCTATTGTCTTAACTCTTACTCTGGCCTCATAGCTACTGTCTTAACTCTTACTCTGGCCAAATAGCTACTGTCTTAACTCTTACTCTGGCCTCATAGCTACTGTCTTAACTCTTACTCTGGCCTCATAGCTACTGTCCTAACTCTTAATATGGCCTAATGGTTAAGGTCTTGGACTCTTACTCTGGCCTCATAGCTACTGTCTTAACTCTTACTCTGGCCTCATAGCTACTGTCTTAACTCTTATTCTGGCCTCATAGCTACTGTCTTAACTCTTATACTGGCCTCATAGCTACTGTCTTAACTCTTACTCTGGCCTCATAGCTACTGTCTTAACTCTTACTCTGGCCTCAGAGCTACTGTCTTAACTCTTACTCTGGCCTAATGGTTAAGGTCTTGGACTCTTACTCCGGCCTAATAGCTACTGTCTTAACTCTTACTCTGGCCTCATAGCTACTGTCTTAACTCTGACTCTGGCCTAATGGTTAAGGTCTTGGACTCTTACTCTGGTCTCATAGCTACTGTCTTAACTCTTACTCTGGCCTCATAGCTACTGTCTTAACTCTTACTCTGGCCTAATAGCTACTGTCTTAACTCTTACACTGGCCTAATAGCTACTGTCTTAACTCTTACTCTGGCCTCATAGCTACTGTCTTAACTCCTACTCTGGCCTCATAGCTACTGTCTTAACTCTTACTCTGGCCTCATAGCAACTGTCTTAACTCTTACTCTGGCCTAATGGTTAAGGTCTTGGACTCTTACTATGGCCTCATAGCTACTGTCTTAACTCTTACTCTGGCCTCATAGCTACTGTCTTAACTCTTACTCTGGCCTAATAGCTACTGTCTTAACTCTTACTCTGGCCTCATAGCTACTGTCTTAACTCTTACTCTGGCCTCATAGCTACTGTCTTAACTCTTACTCTGGCCTAATGGTTAAGGTCTTAGACTCTTACACTGGCCTAATAGCTACTGTCTTAACTCTTACTCTGGCCTCATAGCTACTGTCTGAACTCTTACTCTGGCCTCATAGCTACTGTCTTAACTCTTACTCTGGCCTAATGGTTAAGGTCTTGGACTCTTACTCTGGCCTCATAGCTACTGTCTTAACTCTTAATCTGGCCTAATACCTACTGTCTTAACTCTTACTCTGGCCTCATAGCTACTGTCTTAACTCTTACTCTGGCCTCATAGCTACTGTTTTAACTCTTACTCTGGCCTAATGGTTAAGGTCTTGGACTCTTACTCTGACCTCATAGGTACTGTCTTAACTCTTACTCTGGCATAATAGCTACTGTCTTAACTCTTACTCTGGCCTAATAGCTACTGTCTTAACTCTTACTCTGGCCTAATGGTTAAGGTCTTGGACTCTTACTCTGGCCTCATAGCTACTGTCTTAACTCTTACTCTGGCCTAATGGTTAAGGTCTTGGACTCTTACTCTGGCCTCATAGCTACTGTCTTAACTCTTACTCTGGCCTCATAGCTACTGTCTTAACTCTTACTCTGGCCTCATAGCTACTGTCTTAACTCTTACTCTGGCCTAATGGTTAAGGTCTTGGACTCTTACTCTGGCCTCATAGCTACTGTCTTAACTCTTACTCTGGCCTCATAGCTACTGTCTTAACTCTTACTCTGGCCTCATAGCTACTGTCTTAACTCTTACTCTGGCCTCATAGCTACTGTCTTAACTCTTACTCTGGCCTAATGGTTAAGGTCTTGGACTCTTACTCTGGCCTCATAGCTACTGTCTTAACTCTTACTCTGGCCTCATAGCTACTGTCTTAACTCTTACTCTGGCCTGATAGCTACTGTCTTAACTCTTACTCTGGCATCATAGCTACTGTCTTAACTCTTACTCTGGCCTCATAGCTACTGTCTTAACACTTACTCTGGCCTCATAGCTACTGTCTTAACTCTTACTCTGGCCTAATGGGTAAGGTCTTGGACTCTTACTCTGGCCTCATAGCTACTGTCTTAACTCTTACTCTGGCCTAATGGTTAAGGTCTTGGACTCTTACTCTGGCCTAATAGCTACTGTCTTAACTCTTACTCTGGCCTAATAGCTACTGTCTTAACTCTTACTCTGGCCTCATAGCTACTGTCTTAACTCTTACTCTGGCCTAATGGTTAAGGTCTTGGACTCTTCCTCTGGCCTCATAGCTACTGTCTTAACTCTTACTCTGGCCTCATAGCTACTGTCTTAACTCTTACTCTGGCCTAATGGTTAAGGTCTTGGACTCTTCTTCTGACCTAATAGCTACTGTGTTAACTCTTACTCTGGCCTAATGGTTAAGGTCTTGGACTCCTCTTCTGGCCTAATAGCTACTGTCTTAACTCTTACTCTGGCCTCATAGCTACTGTCTTAACTCTTACTCTGGCCTAATGGTTAAGGTCTTGGACTCTTACTCTGGTCTCATAGCTACTGTCTTAACTCTTACTCTGGCCTCATAGCTACTGTCTTAACTCTTACTCTGGCCTAATAGCTACTGTCTTAACTCTTACACTGGCCTAATAGCTACTGTCTTAACTCTTACTCTGGCCTCATAGCTACTGTCTTAACTCCTACTCTGGCCTCATAGCTACTGTCTTAACTCTTACTCTGGCCTAATAGCTACTGTCTTAACTCTTACTCTGGCCTAATAGCTACTGTCTTAACTCTTACTCTGGCCTAATGGTTAAGGTCTTGGACTCTTACTCTGGCCCCATAGCTACTGTCTTAACTCTTACTCTGGCCTAATGGTTAAGGTCTTGGACTCTTACTCTGGCCTCATAGCTACTGTCTTAACTCTTACTCTGGCCTCATAGCTACTGTCTTAACTCTTACTCTGGCCTCATAGCTACTGTCTTAACTCTTACTCTGGCCTAATGGTTAAGGTCTTGGACTCTTACTCTGGCCTCATAGCTACTGTCTTAACTCTTACTCTGGCCTCATAGCTACTGTCTTAACTCTTACTCTGGCCTCATAGCTACTGTCTTAACTCTTACTCTGGCCTAATGGTTAAGGTTTTGGACTCTTACTCTGGCCTCATAGCTACTGTCTTAACTCTTACTCTGGCCTCATAGCTACTGTCTTAACTCTTACTCTGGCCTGATAGCTACTGTCTTAACTCTTACTCTGGCCTCATAGCTACTGTCTTAACTCTTACTCTGGCCTCATAGCTACTGTCTTAACACTTACTCTGGCCTCATAGCTACTGTCTTAACTCTTACTCTGGCCTAATGGGTAAGGTCTTGGACTCTTACTCTGGCCTCATAGCTACTGTCTTAACTCTTACTCTGGCCTAATGGTTAAGGTCTTGGACTCTTACTCTGGCCTAATAGCTACTGTCTTAACTCTTACTCTGGCCTAATAGCTACTGTCTTAACTCTTACTCTGGCCTCATAGCTACTGTCTTAACTCTTACTCTGGCCTAATGGTTAAGGTCTTGGACTCTTCCTCTGGCCTCATAGCTACTGTCTTAACTCTTACTCTGGCCTCATAGCTACTGTCTTAACTCTTACTCTGGCCTAATGGTTAAGGTCTTGGACTCTTCTTCTGACCTAATAGCTACTGTGTTAACTCTTACTCTGGCCTAATGGTTAAGGTCTTGGACTCCTCTTCTGGCCTAATAGCTACTGTCTTAACTCTTACTCTGGCCTCATAGCTACTGTCTTACCTCTTACTCTGGCCTAATGGTTAAGGTCTTGGACTCTTACTCTGGTCTCATAGCTACTGTCTTAACTCTTACTCTGGCCTCATAGCTACTGTCTTAACTCTTACTCTGGCCTAATAGCTACTGTCTTAACTCTTACACTGGCCTAATAGCTACTGTCTTAACTCTTACTCTGGCCTCATAGCTACTGTCTTAACTCCTACTCTGGCCTCATAGCTACTGTCTTAACTCTTACTCTGGCCTAATAGCTACTGTCTTAACTCTTACTCTGGCCTAATAGCTACTGTCTTAACTCTTACTCTGGCCTCATAGCAACTGTCTTAACTCTTAATCTGGCCTAATGGTTAAGGTCTTGGACTCTTAGTCTGGCCTCATAGCTACTGTCTTAACTCTTACTCTGGCCTCATAGCTACTGTCTTAACTCTTACTCTGGCCTCATAGCTACTGTCTTAACTCTTACTCTGGCCTAATAGCTACTGTCTTAACTCTTACTCTGGCCTCATAGCTACTGTCTTAACTCTTACTCTGGCCTCATAGCTACTGTCTTAACTCTTACTCTGGCCTAATGGTTACGGTCTTGGACTCTTACTCTATCCTCATAGCTACTGTCTTAACTCTTACTCTGGCCTCATAGCTACTGTCTTAACTCTTACTCTGACCTAATGGTTAAGGTCTTAGACTCTTACACTGGCCTAATAACTACTGTCTTAACTCTTACTCTGGCCTCATAGCTACTGTCTTAACTCTTACTCTGGCCTAATAGCTACTGTCTTAACTCTTACTCTGGCCTCATAGCTACTGTCTTAACTCTTACTCTGGCCTAATGGTTAAGGTCTTGGACTCTTCTTCTGACCTAATAGCTACTGTGTTAACTCTTACTCTGGCCTAATGGTTAAGGTCTTGGACTCCTCTTCTGGCCTAATAGCTACTGTCTTAACTCTTACTCTGGCCTCATAGCTACTGTCTTAACTCTTACTCTGGCCTAATGGTTAAGGTCTTGGACTCTTACTCTGGTCTCATAGCTACTGTCTTAACTCTTACTCTGGCCTCATAGCTACTGTCTTAACTCTTACTCTGGCCTAATAGCTACTGTCTTAACTCTTACACTGGCCTAATAGCTACTGTCTTAACTCTTACTCTGGCCTCATAGCTACTGTCTTAACTCCTACTCTGGCCTCATAGCTACTGTCTTAACTCTTACTCTGGCCTAATAGCTACTGTCTTAACTCTTACTCTGGCCTAATAGCTACTGTCTTAACTCTTACTCTGGTCTAATGGTTAAGGTCTTGGACTCTTACTCTGGCCTCATAGCTACTGTCTTAACTCTTACTCTGGCCTAATGGTTAAGGTCTTGGACTCTTACTCTGGCCTCATAGCTACTGTCTTAACTCTTACTCTGGCCTCATAGCTACTGTCTTAACTCTTACTCTGGCCTCATAGCTACTGTCTTAACTCTTACTCTGGCCTAATGGTTAAGGTCTTGGACTCTTACTCTGGCCTCATAGCTACTGTCTTAACTCTTACTCTGGCCTCATAGCTACTGTCTTAACTCTTACTCTGGCCTCATAGCTACTGTCTTAACTCTTACTCTGGCCTCATAGCTACTGTCTTAACTCTTACTCTGGCCTAATGGTTAAGGTCTTGGACTCTTACTCTGGCCTCATAGCTACTGTCTTAACTCTTACTCTGGCCTCATAGCTACTGTCTTAACTCTTACTCTGGCCTGATAGCTACTGTCTTAACTCTTACTCTGGCCTCATAGCTACTGTCTTAACTCTTACTCTGGCCTCATAGCTACTGTCTTAACACTTACTCTGGCCTCATAGCTACTGTCTTAACTCTTACTCTGGCCTAATGGGTAAGGTCTTGGACTCTTACTCTGGCCTCATAGCTACTGTCTTAACTCTTACTCTGGCCTAATGGTTAAGGTCTTGGACTCTTACTCTGGCCTAATAGCTACTGTCTTAACTCTTACTCTGGCCTAATAGCTACTGTCTTAACTCTTACTCTGGCCTCATAGCTACTGTCTTAACTCTTACTCTGGCCTAATGGTTAAGGTCTTGGACTCTTCCTCTGGCCTCATAGCTACTGTCTTAACTCTTACTCTGGCCTCATAGCTACTGTCTTAACTCTTACTCTGGCCTAATGGTTAAGGTCTTGGACTCTTCTTCTGACCTAATAGCTACTGTGTTAACTCTTACTCTGGCCTAATGGTTAAGGTCTTGGACTCCTCTTCTGGCCTAATAGCTACTGTCTTAACTCTTACTCTGGCCTCATAGCTACTGTCTTACCTCTTACTCTGGCCTAATGGTTAAGGTCTTGGACTCTTACTCTGGTCTCATAGCTACTGTCTTAACTCTTACTCTGGCCTCATAGCTACTGTCTTAACTCTTACTCTGGCCTAATAGCTACTGTCTTAACTCTTACACTGGCCTAATAGCTACTGTCTTAACTCTTACTCTGGCCTCATAGCTACTGTCTTAACTCCTACTCTGGCCTCATAGCTACTGTCTTAACTCTTACTCTGGCCTAATAGCTACTGTCTTAACTCTTACTCTGGCCTAATAGCTACTGTCTTAACTCTTACTCTGGCCTCATAGCAACTGTCTTAACTCTTAATCTGGCCTAATGGTTAAGGTCTTGGACTCTTAGTCTGGCCTCATAGCTACTGTCTTAACTCTTACTCTGGCCTCATAGCTACTGTCTTAACTCTTACTCTGGCCTCATAGCTACTGTCTTAACTCTTACTCTGGCCTAATAGCTACTGTCTTAACTCTTACTCTGGCCTCATAGCTACTGTCTTAACTCTTACTCTGGCCTCATAGCTACTGTCTTAACTCTTACTCTGGCCTAATGGTTACGGTCTTGGACTCTTACTCTATCCTCATAGCTACTGTCTTAACTCTTACTCTGGCCTCATAGCTACTGTCTTAACTCTTACTCTGGCCTAATGGTTAAGGTCTTAGACTCTTACACTGGCCTAATAACTACTGTCTTAACTCTTACTCTGGCCTCATAGCTACATTCTGAACTCTTACTCTGTCCTAATGGTTAAGGTCTTGGACTCTTACTCTGACCTCATAGGTACTGTCTTAACTCTTACTCTGGCATAATAGCTACTGTCTTAACTCTTACTCTGGCCTAATAGCTACTGTCTTAACTCTTACTCTGGCCTAATGGTTAAGGTCTTGGACTCTTACTCTGGCCTCATAGCTACTGTCTTAACTCTTACTCTGGCCTAATGGTTAAGGTCTTGGACTCTTACTCTGGCCTCATAGCTACTGTCTTAACTCTTACTCTGGCCTCATAGCTACTGTCTTAACTCGTACTCTGGCCTCATAGCTACTGTCTTAACTCTTACTCTGGCCTAATGGTTAAGGTCTTGGACTCTTACTCTGGCCTCATAGCTACTGTCTTAACTCTTACTCTGGCCTCATAGCTACTGTCTTAACTCTTACTCTGGACTCATAGCTACTGTCTTAACTCTTACTCTGGCCTAATGGTTAAGGTCTTGGACTCTTACTCTGGCCTCATAGCTACTGTCTTAACTCTTACTCTGGCCTCATAGCTACTGTCTTAACTCTTACTCTGGCCTAATAGCTACTGTCTTAACTCTTACTCTGGCCTCATAGCTACTGTCTTAACTCTTACTCTGGCCTCATAGCTACTGTCTTAACTCTTACTCTGGCCTAATAGCTACTGTCTTAACTCTTACTCTGGCCTAATGGTTAAGGTCTTGGACTCTTACTCTGGCCTCATAGCTACTGTCTTAATACTTAGTCTGGCCTCATAGCTACTGTCTTAACTCTTACTCTGGCCTAATGGTTAAGGTCTTGGACTCTTCTTCTGGCCTAATAGCTACTGTCTTAACTCGTACTCTGGCCTCATAGCTACTGTCTAAACTCTTACTCTGGCCTAATAGCTACTGTCTTAACTCTTACTCTGGCCTCATAGCTACTGTCTTAACTCTTACTCTGGCCTAATGGTTAAGGTCTTGGACTCTTACTCTGGCCTCATAGCTACTGTCTTAACTCTTACTCTGGCCTCATAGCTACTGTCTTAACTCTTACTCTGGCCTCATAGCTACTGTCTTAACTCTTACTCTGGCCTCATAGCTACTGTCTTAACTCTTACTCTGGCCTAATGGTTAAGGTCTTGGACTCTTACTCTGGCCTCATAGCTACTGTCTTAACTCTTACTCTGGCCTCATAGCTACTGTCTTAACTCTTACTCTGGCCTGATAGCTACTGTCTTAACTCTTACTCTGGCATCATAGCTACTGTCTTAACTCTTACTCTGGCCTCATAGCTACTGTCTTAACACTTACTCTGGCCTCATAGCTACTGTCTTAACTCTTACTCTGGCCTAATGGGTAAGGTCTTGGACTCTTACTCTGGCCTCATAGCTACTGTCTTAACTCTTACTCTGGCCTAATGGTTAAGGTCTTGGACTCTTACTCTGGCCTAATAGCTACTGTCTTAACTCTTACTCTGGCCTAATAGCTACTGTCTTAACTCTTACTCTGGCCTCATAGCTACTGTCTTAACTCTTACTCTGGCCTAATGGTTAAGGTCTTGGACTCTTCCTCTGGCCTCATAGCTACTGTCTTAACTCTTACTCTGGCCTCATAGCTACTGTCTTAACTCTTACTCTGGCCTAATGGTTAAGGTCTTGGACTCTTCTTCTGACCTAATAGCTACTGTGTTAACTCTTACTCTGGCCTAATGGTTAAGGTCTTGGACTCCTCTTCTGGCCTAATAGCTACTGTCTTAACTCTTACTCTGGCCTCATAGCTACTGTCTTAACTCTTACTCTGGCCTAATGGTTAAGGTCTTGGACTCTTACTCTGGTCTCATAGCTACTGTCTTAACTCTTACTCTGGCCTCATAGCTACTGTCTTAACTCTTACTCTGGCCTAATAGCTACTGTCTTAACTCTTACACTGGCCTAATAGCTACTGTCTTAACTCTTACTCTGGCCTCATAGCTACTGTCTTAACTCCTACTCTGGCCTCATAGCTACTGTCTTAACTCTTACTCTGGCCTAATAGCTACTGTCTTAACTCTTACTCTGGCCTAATAGCTACTGTCTTAACTCTTACTCTGGCCTAATGGTTAAGGTCTTGGACTCTTACTCTGGCCCCATAGCTACTGTCTTAACTCTTACTCTGGCCTAATGGTTAAGGTCTTGGACTCTTACTCTGGCCTCATAGCTACTGTCTTAACTCTTACTCTGGCCTCATAGCTACTGTCTTAACTCTTACTCTGGCCTAATGGTTAAGGTCTTGGACTCTTACTCTGGCCTCATAGCTACTGTCTTAACTCTTACTCTGGCCTCATAGCTACTGTCTTAACTCTTACTCTGGCCTCATAGCTACTGTCTTAACTCTTACTCTGGCCTCATAGCTACTGTCTTAACTCTTACTCTGGCCTAATGGTTAAGGTCTTGGACTCTTACTCTGGCCTCATAGCTACTGTCTTAACTCTTACTCTGGCCTCATAGCTACTGTCTTAACTCTTACTCTGGCCTGATAGCTACTGTCTTAACTCTTACTCTGGCCTCATAGCTACTGTCTTAACTCTTACTCTGGCCTCATAGCTACTGTCTTAACACTTACTCTGGCCTCATAGCTACTGTCTTAACTCTTACTCTGGCCTAATGGGTAAGGTCTTGGACTCTTACTCTGGCCTCATAGCTACTGTCTTAACTCTTACTCTGGCCTAATGGTTAAGGTCTTGGACTCTTACTCTGGCCTAATAGCTACTGTCTTAACTCTTACTCTGGCCTAATAGCTACTGTCTTAACTCTTACTCTGGCCTCATAGCTACTGTCTTAACTCTTACTCTGGCCTAATGGTTAAGGTCTTGGACTCTTCCTCTGGCCTCATAGCTACTGTCTTAACTCTTACTCTGGCCTCATAGCTACTGTCTTAACTCTTACTCTGGCCTAATGGTTAAGGTCTTGGACTCTTCTTCTGACCTAATAGCTACTGTGTTAACTCTTACTCTGGCCTAATGGTTAAGGTCTTGGACTCCTCTTCTGGCCTAATAGCTACTGTCTTAACTCTTACTCTGGCCTCATAGCTACTGTCTTACCTCTTACTCTGGCCTAATGGTTAAGGTCTTGGACTCTTACTCTGGTCTCATAGCTACTGTCTTAACTCTTACTCTGGCCTCATAGCTACTGTCTTAACTCTTACTCTGGCCTAATAGCTACTGTCTTAACTCTTACACTGGCCTAATAGCTACTGTCTTAACTCTTACTCTGGCCTCATAGCTACTGTCTTAACTCCTACTCTGGCCTCATAGCTACTGTCTTAACTCTTACTCTGGCCTAATAGCTACTGTCTTAACTCTTACTCTGGCCTAATAGCTACTGTCTTAACTCTTACTCTGGCCTCATAGCAACTGTCTTAACTCTTAATCTGGCCTAATGGTTAAGGTCTTGGACTCTTAGTCTGGCCTCATAGCTACTGTCTTAACTCTTACTCTGGCCTCATAGCTACTGTCTTAACTCTTACTCTGGCCTCATAGCTACTGTCTTAACTCTTACTCTGGCCTAATGGTTACGGTCTTGGACTCTTACTCTATCCTCATAGCTACTGTCTTAACTCTTACTCTGGCCTCATAGCTACTGTCTTAACTCTTACTCTGACCTAATGGTTAAGGTCTTAGACTCTTACACTGGCCTAATAACTACTGTCTTAACTCTTACTCTGGCCTCATAGCTACTGTCTTAACTCTTACTCTGGCCTAATAGCTACTGTCTTAACTCTTACTCTGGCCTCATAGCTACTGTCTTAACTCTTACTCTGGCCTAATGGTTAAGGTCTTGGACTCTTCTTCTGACCTAATAGCTACTGTGTTAACTCTTACTCTGGCCTAATGGTTAAGGTCTTGGACTCCTCTTCTGGCCTAATAGCTACTGTCTTAACTCTTACTCTGGCCTCATAGCTACTGTCTTAACTCTTACTCTGGCCTAATGGTTAAGGTCTTGGACTCTTACTCTGGTCTCATAGCTACTGTCTTAACTCTTACTCTGGCCTCATAGCTACTGTCTTAACTCTTACTCTGGCCTAATAGCTACTGTCTTAACTCTTACACTGGCCTAATAGCTACTGTCTTAACTCTTACTCTGGCCTCATAGCTACTGTCTTAACTCCTACTCTGGCCTCATAGCTACTGTCTTAACTCTTACTCTGGCCTAATAGCTACTGTCTTAACTCTTACTCTGGCCTAATAGCTACTGTCTTAACTCTTACTCTGGTCTAATGGTTAAGGTCTTGGACTCTTACTCTGGCCTCATAGCTACTGTCTTAACTCTTACTCTGGCCTAATGGTTAAGGTCTTGGACTCTTACTCTGGCCTCATAGCTACTGTCTTAACTCTTACTCTGGCCTCATAGCTACTGTCTTAACTCTTACTCTGGCCTCATAGCTACTGTCTTAACTCTTACTCTGGCCTAATGGTTAAGGTCTTGGACTCTTACTCTGGCCTCATAGCTACTGTCTTAACTCTTACTCTGGCCTCATAGCTACTGTCTTAACTCTTACTCTGGCCTCATAGCTACTGTCTTAACTCTTACTCTGGCCTCATAGCTACTGTCTTAACTCTTACTCTGGCCTAATGGTTAAGGTCTTGGACTCTTACTCTGGCCTCATAGCTACTGTCTTAACTCTTACTCTGGCCTCATAGCTACTGTCTTAACTCTTACTCTGGCCTGATAGCTACTGTCTTAACTCTTACTCTGGCCTCATAGCTACTGTCTTAACTCTTACTCTGGCCTCATAGCTACTGTCTTAACACTTACTCTGGCCTCATAGCTACTGTCTTAACTCTTACTCTGGCCTAATGGGTAAGGTCTTGGACTCTTACTCTGGCCTCATAGCTACTGTCTTAACTCTTACTCTGGCCTAATGGTTAAGGTCTTGGACTCTTACTCTGGCCTAATAGCTACTGTCTTAACTCTTACTCTGGCCTAATAGCTACTGTCTTAACTCTTACTCTGGCCTCAAAGCTACTGTCTTAACTCTTACTCTGGCCTAATGGTTAAGGTCTTGGACTCTTCCTCTGGCCTCATAGCTACTGTCTTAACTCTTACTCTGGCCTCATAGCTACTGTCTTAACTCTTACTCTGGCCTAATGGTTAAGGTCTTGGACTCTTCTTCTGACCTAATAGCTACTGTGTTAACTCTTACTCTGGCCTAATGGTTAAGGTCTTGGACTCCTCTTCTGGCCTAATAGCTACTGTCTTAACTCTTACTCTGGCCTCATAGCTACTGTCTTACCTCTTACTCTGGCCTAATGGTTAAGGTCTTGGACTCTTACTCTGGTCTCATAGCTACTGTCTTAACTCTTACTCTGGCCTCATAGCTACTGTCTTAACTCTTACTCTGGCCTAATAGCTACTGTCTTAACTCTTACACTGGCCTAATAGCTACTGTCTTAACTCTTACTCTGGCCTCATAGCTACTGTCTTAACTCCTACTCTGGCCTCATAGCTACTGTCTTAACTCTTACTCTGGCCTAATAGCTACTGTCTTAACTCTTACTCTGGCCTCATAGCAACTGTCTTAACTCTTAATCTGGCCTAATGGTTAAGGTCTTGGACTCTTAGTCTGGCCTCATAGCTACTGTCTTAACTCTTACTCTGGCCTCATAGCTACTGTCTTAACTCTTACTCTGGCCTCATAGCTACTGTCTTAACTCTTACTCTGGCCTAATAGCTACTGTCTTAACTCTTACTCTGGCCTCATAGCTACTGTCTTAACTCTTACTCTGGCCTCATAGCTACTGTCTTAACTCTTACTCTGGCCTAATGGTTACGGTCTTGGACTCTTACTCTATCCTCATAGCTACTGTCTTAACTCTTACTCTGGCCTCATAGCTACTGTCTTAACTCTTACTCTGGCCTAATGGTTAAGGTCTTAGACTCTTACACTGGCCTAATAACTACTGTCTTAACTCTTACTCTGGCCTCATAGCTACATTCTGAACTCTTACTCTGTCCTAATGGTTAAGGTCTTGGACTCTTACTCTGACCTCATAGGTACTGTCTTAACTCTTACTCTGGCATAATAGCTACTGTCTTAACTCTTACTCTGGCCTAATAGCTACTGTCTTAACTCTTACTCTGGCCTAATGGTTAAGGTCTTGGACTCTTACTCTGGCCTCATAGCTACTGTCTTAACTCTTACTCTGGCCTAATGGTTAAGGTCTTGGACTCTTACTCTGGCCTCATAGCTACTGTCTTAACTCTTACTCTGGCCTCATAGCTACTGTCTTAACTCGTACTCTGGCCTCATAGCTACTGTCTTAACTCTTACTCTGGCCTAATGGTTAAGGTCTTGGACTCTTACTCTGGCCTCATAGCTACTGTCTTAACTCTTACTCTGGCCTCATAGCTACTGTCTTAACTCTTACTCTGGACTCATAGCTACTGTCTTAACTCTTACTCTGGCCTAATGGTTAAGGTCTTGGACTCTTACTCTGGCCTCATAGCTACTGTCTTAACTCTTACTCTGGCCTCATAGCTACTGTCTTAACTCTTACTCTGGCCTAATAGCTACTGTCTTAACTCTTACTCTGGCCTCATAGCTACTGTCTTAACTCTTACTCTGGCCTCATAGCTACTGTCTTAACTCTTACTCTGGCCTAATAGCTACTGTCTTAACTCTTACTCTGGCCTAATGGTTAAGGTCTTGGACTCTTACTCTGGCCTCATAGCTACTGTCTTAATACTTAGTCTGGCCTCATAGCTACTGTCTTAACTCTTACTCTGGCCTAATGGTTAAGGTCTTGGACTCTTCTTCTGGCCTAATAGCTACTGTCTTAACTCGTACTCTGGCCTCATAGCTACTGTCTAAACTCTTACTCTGGCCTAATAGCTACTGTCTTAACTCTTACTCTGGCCTCATAGCTACTGTCTTAACTATTACTCTGGCCTAATGGTTAAGGTCTTGGACTCTTACTCTGGCCTCATAGCTACTGTCTTAACTCTTACTCTGGCCTGATGGTTAAGGTCTTGGACTCTTACTCTGGCCTCATAGCTATTGTCTTAACTCTTACTCTGGCCTCATAGCTACTGTCTTAACTCTTACTCTGGCCAAATAGCTACTGTCTTAACTCTTACTCTGGCCTCATAGCTACTGTCTTAACTCTTACTCTGGCCTCATAGCTACTGTCCTAACTCTTAATATGGCCTAATGGTTAAGGTCTTGGACTCTTACTCTGGCCTCATAGCTACTGTCTTAACTCTTACTCTGGCCTCATAGCTACTGTCTTAACTCTTACTCTGGCCTAATGGTTACGGTCTTGGACTCTTACTCTATCCTCATAGCTACTGTCTTAACTCTTACTCTGGCCTCATAGCTACTGTCTTAACTCTTACTCTGGCCTAATGGTTAAGGTCTTAGACTCTTACACTGGCCTAATAACTACTGTCTTAACTCTTACTCTGGCCTCATAGCTACTGTCTTAACTCTTACTCTGGCCTAATAGCTACTGTCTTAACTCTTACTCTGGCCTCATAGCTACTGTCTTAACTCTTACTCTGGCCTAATGGTTAAGGTCTTGGACTCTTCTTCTGACCTAATAGCTACTGTGTTAACTCTTACTCTGGCCTAATGGTTAAGGTCTTGGACTCCTCTTCTGGCCTAATAGCTACTGTCTTAACTCTTACTCTGGCCTCATAGCTACTGTCTTAACTCTTACTCTGGCCTAATGGTTAAGGTCTTGGACTCTTACTCTGGTCTCATAGCTACTGTCTTAACTCTTACTCTGGCCTCATAGCTACTGTCTTAACTCTTACTCTGGCCTAATAGCTACTGTCTTAACTCTTACACTGGCCTAATAGCTACTGTCTTAACTCTTACTCTGGCCTCATAGCTACTGTCTTAACTCCTACTCTGGCCTCATAGCTACTGTCTTAACTCTTACTCTGGCCTAATAGCTACTGTCTTAACTCTTACTCTGGCCTAATAGCTACTGTCTTAACTCTTACTCTGGCCTAATGGTTAAGGTCTTGGACTCTTACTCTGGCCTCATAGCTACTGTCTTAACTCTTACTCTGGCCTAATGGTTAAGGTCTTGGACTCTTACTCTGGCCTCATAGCTACTGTCTTAACTCTTACTCTGGCCTCATAGCTACTGTCTTAACTCTTACTCTGGCCTCATAGCTACTGTCTTAACTCTTACTCTGGCCTAATGGTTAAGGTCTTGGACTCTTACTCTGGCCTCATAGCTACTGTCTTAACTCTTACTCTGGCCTCATAGCTACTGTCTTAACTCTTACTCTGGCCTCATAGCTACTGTCTTAACTCTTACTCTGGCCTCATAGCTACTGTCTTAACTCTTACTCTGGCCTAATGGTTAAGGTCTTGGACTCTTACTCTGGCCTCATAGCTACTGTCTTAACTCTTACTCTGGCCTCATAGCTACTGTCTTAACTCTTACTCTGGCCTGATAGCTACTGTCTTAACTCTTACTCTGGCCTCATAGCTACTGTCTTAACTCTTACTCTGGCCTCATAGCTACTGTCTTAACACTTACTCTGGCCTCATAGCTACTGTCTTAACTCTTACTCTGGCCTAATGGGTAAGGTCTTGGACTCTTACTCTGGCCTCATAGCTACTGTCTTAACTCTTACTCTGGCCTAATGGTTAAGGTCTTGGACTCTTACTCTGGCCTAATAGCTACTGTCTTAACTCTTACTCTGGCCTAATAGCTACTGTCTTAACTCTTACTCTGGCCTCATAGCTACTGTCTTAACTCTTACTCTGGCCTAATGGTTAAGGTCTTGGACTCTTCCTCTGGCCTCATAGCTACTGTCTTAACTCTTACTCTGGCCTCATAGCTACTGTCTTAACTCTTACTCTGGCCTAATGGTTAAGGTCTTGGACTCTTCTTCTGACCTAATAGCTACTGTCTTAACTCTTACTCTGGCCTCATAGCTACTGTCTTACCTCTTACTCTGGCCTAATGGTTAAGGTCTTGGACTCTTACTCTGGTCTCATAGCTACTGTCTTAACTCTTACTCTGGCCTCATAGCTACTGTCTTAACTCTTACTCTGGCCTAATAGCTACTGTCTTAACTCTTACACTGGCCTAATAGCTACTGTCTTAACTCTTACTCTGGCCTCATAGCTACTGTCTTAACTCCTACTCTGGCCTCATAGCTACTGTCTTAACTCTTACTCTGGCCTAATAGCTACTGTCTTAACTCTTACTCTGGCCTAATAGCTACTGTCTTAACTCTTATTCTGGCCTCATAGCAACTGTCTTAACTCTTAATCTGGCCTAATGGTTAAGGTCTTGGACTCTTAGTCTGGCCTCATAGCTACTGTCTTAACTCTTACTCTGGCCTCATAGCTACTGTCTTAACTCTTACTCTGGCCTCATAGCTACTGTCTTAACTCTTACTCTGGCCTAATAGCTACTGTCTTAACTCTTACTCTGGCCTCATAGCTACTGTCTTAACTCTTACTCTGGCCTCATAGCTACTGTCTTAACTCTTACTCTGGCCTAATGGTTACGGTCTTGGACTCTTACTCTATCCTCATAGCTACTGTCTTAACTCTTACTCTGGCCTCATAGCTACTGTCTTAACTCTTACTCTGGCCTAATGGTTAAGGTCTTAGACTCTTACACTGGCCTAATAACTACTGTCTTAACTCTTACTCTGGCCTCATAGCTACATTCTGAACTCTTACTCTGGCCTAATGGTTAAGGTCTTGGACTCTTACTCTGACCTCATAGGTACTGTCTTAACTCTTACTCTGGCATAATAGCTACTGTATTAACTCTTACTCTGGCCTAATAGCTACTGTCTTAACTCTTACTCTGGCTTAATGGTTAAGGTCTTGGACTCTTACTCTGGCCTCATAGCTACTGTCTTAACTCTTACTCTGGCCTCATAGCTACTGTCTTAACTCGTACTCTGGCCTCATAGCTACTGTCTTAACTCTTACTCTGGCCTAATGGTTAAGGTCTTGGACTCTTACTCTGGCCTCATAGCTACTGTCTTAACTCTTACTCTGGCCTCATAGCTACTGTCTTAACTCTTACTCTGGACTCATAGCTACTGTCTTAACTCTTACTCTGGCCTAATGGTTAAGGTCTTGGACTCTTACTCTGGCCTCATAGCTACTGTCTTAACTCTTACTCTGGCCTCATAGCTACTGTCTTAACTCTTACTCTGGCCTAATAGCTACTGTCTTAACTCTTACTCTGGCCTCATAGCTACTGTCTTAACTCTTACTCTGGCCTCATAGCTACTGTCTTAACTCTTACTCTGGCCTAATAGCTACTGTCTTAACTCTTACTCTGGCCTAATGGTTAAGGTCTTGGACTCTTACTCTGGCCTCATAGCTACTGTCTTAACTCTTACTCTGGCCTCATAGCTACTGTCTTAACTCGTACTCTGGCCTCATAGCTACTGTCTTAACTCTTACTCTGGCCTAATGGTTAAGGTCTTGGACTCTTACTCTGGCCTCATAGCTACTGTCTTAACTCTTACTCTGGCCTCATAGCTACTGTCTTAACTCTTACTCTGGACTCATAGCTACTGTCTTAACTCTTACTCTGGCCTAATGGTTAAGGTCTTGGACTCTTACTCTGGCCTCATAGCTACTGTCTTAACTCTTACTCTGGCCTCATAGCTACTGTCTTAACTCTTACTCTGGCCTAATAGCTACTGTCTTAACTCTTACTCTGGCCTGATAGCTACTGTCTTAACTCTTACTCTGGCCTCATAGCTACTGTCTTAACTCTTACTCTGGCCTCATAGCTACTGTCTTAACACTTACTCTGGCCTCATAGCTACTGTCTTAACTCTTACTCTGGCCTAATGGGTAAGGTCTTGGACTCTTACTCTGGCCTCATAGCTACTGTCTTAACTCTTACTCTGGCCTAATGGTTAAGGTCTTGGACTCTTACTCTGGCCTAATAGCTACTGTCTTAACTCTTACTCTGGCCTAATAGCTACTGTCTTAACTCTTACTCTGGCCTCATAGCTACTGTCTTAACTCTTACTCTGGCCTAATGGTTAAGGTCTTGGACTCTTCCTCTGGCCTCATAGCTACTGTCTTAACTCTTACTCTGGCCTCATAGCTACTGTCTTAACTCTTACTCTGGCCTAATGGTTAAGGTCTTGGACTCTTCTTCTGACCTAATAGCTACTGTCTTAACTCTTACTCTGGCCTCATAGCTACTGTCTTACCTCTTACTCTGGCCTAATGGTTAAGGTCTTGGACTCTTACTCTGGTCTCATAGCTACTGTCTTAACTCTTACTCTGGCCTCATAGCTACTGTCTTAACTCTTACTCTGGCCTAATAGCTACTGTCTTAACTCTTACACTGGCCTAATAGCTACTGTCTTAACTCTTACTCTGGCCTCATAGCTACTGTCTTAACTCCTACTCTGGCCTCATAGCTACTGTCTTAACTCTTACTCTGGCCTAATAGCTACTGTCTTAACTCTTACTCTGGCCTAATAGCTACTGTCTTAACTCTTATTCTGGCCTCATAGCAACTGTCTTAACTCTTAATCTGGCCTAATGGTTAAGGTCTTGGACTCTTAGTCTGGCCTCATAGCTACTGTCTTAACTCTTACTCTGGCCTCATAGCTACTGTCTTAACTCTTACTCTGGCCTCATAGCTACTGTCTTAACTCTTACTCTGGCCTAATAGCTACTGTCTTAACTCTTACTCTGGCCTCATAGCTACTGTCTTAACTCTTACTCTGGCCTCATAGCTACTGTCTTAACTCTTACTCTGGCCTAATGGTTACGGTCTTGGACTCTTACTCTATCCTCATAGCTACTGTCTTAACTCTTACTCTGGCCTCATAGCTACTGTCTTAACTCTTACTCTGGCCTAATGGTTAAGGTCTTAGACTCTTACACTGGCCTAATAACTACTGTCTTAACTCTTACTCTGGCCTCATAGCTACATTCTGAACTCTTACTCTGGCCTAATGGTTAAGGTCTTGGACTCTTACTCTGACCTCATAGGTACTGTCTTAACTCTTACTCTGGCATAATAGCTACTGTATTAACTCTTACTCTGGCCTAATAGCTACTGTCTTAACTCTTACTCTGGCTTAATGGTTAAGGTCTTGGACTCTTACTCTGGCCTCATAGCTACTGTCTTAACTCTTACTCTGGCCTCATAGCTACTGTCTTAACTCGTACTCTGGCCTCATAGCTACTGTCTTAACTCTTACTCTGGCCTAATGGTTAAGGTCTTGGACTCTTACTCTGGCCTCATAGCTACTGTCTTAACTCTTACTCTGGCCTCATAGCTACTGTCTTAACTCTTACTCTGGACTCATAGCTACTGTCTTAACTCTTACTCTGGCCTAATGGTTAAGGTCTTGGACTCTTACTCTGGCCTCATAGCTACTGTCTTAACTCTTACTCTGGCCTCATAGCTACTGTCTTAACTCTTACTCTGGCCTAATAGCTACTGTCTTAACTCTTACTCTGGCCTCATAGCTACTGTCTTAACTCTTACTCTGGCCTCATAGCTACTGTCTTAACTCTTACTCTGGCCTAATAGCTACTGTCTTAACTCTTACTCTGGCCTAATGGTTAAGGTCTTGGACTCTTACTCTGGCCTCATAGCTACTGTCTTAACTCTTACTCTGGCCTCATAGCTACTGTCTTAACTCGTACTCTGGCCTCATAGCTACTGTCTTAACTCTTACTCTGGCCTAATGGTTAAGGTCTTGGACTCTTACTCTGGCCTCATAGCTACTGTCTTAACTCTTACTCTGGCCTCATAGCTACTGTCTTAACTCTTACTCTGGACTCATAGCTACTGTCTTAACTCTTACTCTGGCCTAATGGTTAAGGTCTTGGACTCTTACTCTGGCCTCATAGCTACTGTCTTAACTCTTACTCTGGCCTCATAGCTACTGTCTTAACTCTTACTCTGGCCTAATAGCTACTGTCTTAACTCTTACTCTGGCCTGATAGCTACTGTCTTAACTCTTACTCTGGCCTCATAGCTACTGTCTTAACTCTTACTCTGGCCTCATAGCTACTGTCTTAACACTTACTCTGGCCTCATAGCTACTGTCTTAACTCTTACTCTGGCCTAATGGGTAAGGTCTTGGACTCTTACTCTGGCCTCATAGCTACTGTCTTAACTCTTACTCTGGCCTAATGGTTAAGGTCTTGGACTCTTACTCTGGCCTAATAGCTACTGTCTTAACTCTTACTCTGGCCTAATAGCTACTGTCTTAACTCTTACTCTGGCCTCATAGCTACTGTCTTAACTCTTACTCTGGCCTAATGGTTAAGGTCTTGGACTCTTCCTCTGGCCTCATAGCTACTGTCTTAACTCTTACTCTGGCCTCATAGCTACTGTCTTAACTCTTACTCTGGCCTAATGGTTAAGGTCTTGGACTCTTCTTCTGACCTAATAGCTACTGTCTTAACTCTTACTCTGGCCTCATAGCTACTGTCTTACCTCTTACTCTGGCCTAATGGTTAAGGTCTTGGACTCTTACTCTGGTCTCATAGCTACTGTCTTAACTCTTACTCTGGCCTCATAGCTACTGTCTTAACTCTTACTCTGGCCTAATACCTACTGTCTTAACTCTTACACTGGCCTAATAGCTACTGTCTTAACTCTTACTCTGGCCTCATAGCTACTGTCTTAACTCCTACTCTGGCCTCATAGCTACTGTCTTAACTCTTACTCTGGCCTAATAGCTACTGTCTTAACTCTTACTCTGGCCTAATAGCTACTGTCTTAACTCTTATTCTGGCCTCATAGCAACTGTCTTAACTCTTAATCTGGCCTAATGGTTAAGGTCTTGGACTCTTAGTCTGGCCTCATAGCTACTGTCTTAACTCTTACTCTGGCCTCATAGCTACTGTCTTAACTCTTACTCTGGCCTCATAGCTACTGTCTTAACTCTTACTCTGGCCTAATAGCTACTGTTTCATAGCTACTGTCTTAACTCTTACTCTGGCCTCATAGCTACTGTCTTAACTCTTACTCTGGCCTAATGGTTACGGTCTTGGACTCTTACTCTATCCTCATAGCTACTGTCTTAACTCTTACTCTGGCCTCATAGCTACTGTCTTAACTCTTACTCTGGCCTAATGGTTAAGGTCTTAGACTCTTACACTGGCCTAATAACTACTGTCTTAACTCTTACTCTGGCCTCATAGCTACATTCTGAACTCTTACTCTGGCCTAATGGTTAAGGTCTTGGACTCTTACTCTGACCTCATAGGTACTGTCTTAACTCTTACTCTGGCATAATAGCTACTGTATTAACTCTTACTCTGGCCTAATAGCTACTGTCTTAACTCTTACTCTGGCCTAATGGTTAAGGTCTTGGACTCTTACTCTGGCCTCATAGCTACTGTCTTAACTCTTACTCTGGCCTCATAGCTACTGTCTTAACTCGTACTCTGGCCTCATAGCTACTGTCTTAACTCTTACTCTGGCCTAATGGTTAAGGTCTTGGACTCTTACTCTGGCCTCATAGCTACTGTCTTAACTCTTACTCTGGCCTCATAGCTACTGTCTTAACTCTTACTCTGGACTCATAGCTACTGTCTTAACTCTTACTCTGGCCTAATGGTTAAGGTCTTGGACTCTTACTCTGGCCTCATAGCTACTGTCTTATCTCTTACTCTGGCCTCATAGCTACTGTCTTAACTCTTACTCTGGCCTAATAGCTACTGTCTTAACTCTTACTCTGGCCTCATAGCTACTGTCTTAACTCTTACTCTGGCCTCATAGCTACTGTCTTAACTCTTACTCTGGCCTAATAGCTACTGTCTTAACTCTTACTCTGGCCTAATGGTTAAGGTCTTGGACTCTTACTCTGGCCTCATAGCTACTGTCTTAATTCTTAGTCTGGCCTCATAGCTACTGTCTTAACTCTTACTCTGGCCTAATGGTTAAGGTCTTGGACTCTTCTTCTGGCCTAATAGCTACTGTCTTAACTCGTACTCTGGCCTCATAGCTACTGTCTAAACTCTTACTCTGGCCTAATAGCTACTGTCTTAACTCTTACTCTGGCCTCATAGCTACTGTCTTAACTATTACTCTGGCCTAATGGTTAAGGTCTTGGACTCTTACTCTGGCCTCATAGCTACTGTCTTAACTCTTACTCTGGCCAAATAGCTACTGTCTTAACTCTTACTCTGGCCTAATAGCTACTGTCTTAACTCTTACTCTGGCCTCATAGCTACTGTCTTAACTCTTACTCTGGCCTCATAGCAACTGTCTTAACTCTTAATCTGGCCTAATGGTTAAGGTCTTGGACTCTTAGTCTGGCCTCATAGCTACTGTCTTAACTCTTACTCTGGCCTCATAGCTACTGTCTTAATTCTTACTCTGGCCTCATAGCTACTGTCTTAACTCTTACTCTGGCCTAATAGCTACTGTCTTAACTCTTACTCTGGCCTCATAACTACTGGCTTAACTCTTACTCTGGCCTCATAGCTACTGTCTTAACTCTTACTCTGGCCTAATGGTTAAGGTCTTGGACTCTTACTCTATCCTCATAGCTACTGTCTTAACTCTTACTCTGGCCTCATAGCTACTGTCTTAACTCTTACTCTGGCCTAATGGTTAAGGTCTTAGACTCTTACACTGGCCTAATAACTACTGTCTTAACTCTTACTCTGGCCTCATAGCTACATTCTGAACTCTTACTCTGGCCTCATAGCTACTGTCTTAACTCTTACTCTGGCCTAATGGTTAAGGTCTTGTACTCTTACTCTGGCCTCATAGCTCCTGTCTTAACTCTTAATCTGGCCTAATAACTACTGTCTTAACTCTTACTCTGGCCTCATAGCTACTGTCTTAACTCTTACTCTGGCCTCATAGCTACTGTCTTAACTCTTACTCTGGCCTAATGGTTAAGGTCTTGGACTCTTACTCTGACCTCATAGGTACTGTCTTAACTCTTACTCTGGCATAATAGCTACTGTCTTAACTCTTACTCTGGCCTAATAGCTACTGTCTTAACTCTTACTCTGGCCTAATGGTTAAGGTCTTGGACTCTTACTCTGGCCTCATAGCTACTGTCTTAACTCTTACTCTGGCCTAATGGTTAAGGTCTTGGACTCTTACTCTGGCCTCATAGCTACTGTCTTAACTCTTACTCTGGCCTCATAGCTACTGTCTTAACTCGTACTCTGGCCTCATAGCTACTGTCTTAACTCTTACTCTGGCCTAATGGTTAAGGTCTTGGACTCTTACTCTGGCCTCATAGCTACTGTCTTAACTCTTACTCTGGCCTCATAGCTACTGTCTTAACTCTTACTCTGGACTCATAGCTACTGTCTTAACTCTTACTCTGGCCTAATGGTTAAGGTCTTGGACTCTTACTCTGGCCTCATAGCTACTGTCTTAACTCTTACTCTGGCCTCATAGCTACTGTCTTAACTCTTACTCTGGCCTAATAGCTACTGTCTTAACTCTTACTCTGGCCTCATAGCTACTGTCTTAACTCTTACTCTGGCCTCATAGCTACTGTCTTAACTCTTACTCTGGCCTAATAGCTACTGTCTTAACTCTTACTCTGGCCTAATGGTTAAGGTCTTGGACTCTTACTCTGGCCTCATAGCTACTGTCTTAATTCTTAGTCTGGCCTCATAGCTACTGTCTTAACTCTTACTCTGGCCTAATGGTTAAGGTCTTGGACTCTTCTTCTGGCCTAATAGCTACTGTCTTAACTCTTACTCTGGCCTCATAGCTACTGTCTAAACTCTTACTCTGGCCTAATAGCTACTGTCTTAACTCTTACTCTGGCCTCATAGCTACTGTCTTAACTATTACTCTGGCCTAATGGTTAAGGTCTTGGACTCTTACTCTGGCCTCATAGCTACTGTCTTAACTCTTACTCTGGCCTGATGGTTAAGGTCTTGGACTCTTACTCTGGCCTCATAGCTATTGTCTTAACTCTTACTCTGGCCTCATAGCTACTGTCTTAACTCTTACTCTGGCCAAATAGCTACTGTCTTAACTCTTACTCTGGCCTCATAGCTACTGTCTTAACTCTTACTCCGGCCTCATAGCTACTGTCCTAACTCTTAATATGGCCTAATGGTTAAGGTCTTGGACTCTTACTCTGGCCTCATAGCTACTGTCTTAACTCTTACTCTGGCCTCATAGCTACTGTCTTAACTCTTATTCTGGCCTCATAGCTACTGTCTTAACTCTTACTCTGGCCTCATAGCTACTGTCTTAACTCTTACTCTGGCCTCATAGCTACTGTCTTAACTCTTACTCTGGCCTCAGAGCTACTGTCTTAACTCTTACTCTGGCCTAATGGTTAAGGTCTTGGACTCTTACTCCGGCCTAATAGCTACTGTCTTAACTCTTACTCTGGCCTCATAGCTACTGTCTTAACTCTTACTCTGGCCTAATAGCTACTGTCTTAACTCTTACTTTGGCCTCATAGCTACTGTCTTAACTCTTACTCTGGCCTAATGGTTAAGGTTTTGGACTCTTACTCTGGCCTAATAGCTACTGTCTTAACTCTTACTCTGGCCTAATAGCTACTGTCTTAACTCTTACTCTGGCCTCATAGCTACTGTCTTAACTCTTACTCTGGCCTCATAGCTACTGTCTTAACTCTTACTCTGGCCTAATGGTTAAGGTCTTGGACTCTTACTCCGGCCTCATAGCTACTGTCTTAACTCTTACTCTGGCCTCATAGTTAATGTCTTAACTCTTATTCTGGCCTCATAGCTACTGTGTTAACTCTTACTCTGGCCTCATAGCTACTGTCTTAACTCTTACTCTGGCCTCAGAGCTACTGCATTAACTCTTACTCTGGCCTAATGGTTAAGGTCTTGGACTCTTACTCTGGCCTAATAGCTACTGTCTTAACTCTTACTCTGGCCTCATAGCTACTGTCTTAACTCTTACTCTGGCCTAATAGCTACTGTCTTAACTCTTACTTTGGCCTCATAGCTACTGTCTTAACTCTTACTCTGGCCTAATGGTTAAGGTCTTGGACTCTTACTCTGGCCTCATAGCTACTGTCTTAATTATTACTCTGGCCTCATAGCTACTGTCTTAACTCTTACTCTGGCCTCATAGCTACTGTCTTAACTCTTACTCTGGCCTCATAGCTACTGTCTTAACTCTTACTCTGGCCTCAGAGCTACTGTCTTAACTCTTACTCTGGCCTAATGGTTAAGGTCTTGGACTCTTACTCCGGCCTAATAGCTACTGTCTTAACTCTTACTCTGGCCTCATAGCTACTGTCTTAACTCTTACTCTGGCCTAATAGCTACTGTCTTAACTCTTACTTTGGCCTCATAGCTACTGTCTTAACTCTTACTCTGGCCTAATGGTTAAGGTCTTGGACTCTTACTCTGGCCTAATAGCTACTGTCTTAACTCTTACTCTGGCCTAATAGCTACTGTCTTAACTCTTACTCTGGCCTCATAGCTACTGTCTTAACTCTTACTCTGGCCTCATAGCTACTGTCTTAACTCTTACTCTGGCCTAATGGTTAAGGTCTTGGACTCTTACTCTGGCCTCATAGCTACTGTCTTAACTCTTACTCTGGCCTCATAGTTACTGTCTTAACTCTTACTCTGGCCTAATAGCTACTGTCTTAACTCTTACACTGGCCTAATAGCTACTGTCTTAACTCTTACTCTGGCCTCATAGCTACTGTCTTAACTCCTACTCTGGCCTCATAGCTACTGTCTTAACTCTTACTCTGGCCTCATAGTTACTGTCTTAACTCTTACTCTGGCCTAATAGCTACTGTCTTAACTCTTACACTGGCCTAATAGCTACTGTCTTAACTCTTACTCTGGCCTCATAGCTACTGTCTTAACTCCTACTCTGGCCTCATAGCTACTGTCATAACTCTTACTCTGGCCTAATAGCTACTGTCTTAACTCTTACTCTGGCCTAATAGCTACTGTCTTAACTCTTACACTGGGCTAATAGCTACTGTCTTAACTCTTACTCTGGCCTCATAGCTACTGTCTTAACTCCTACTCTGGCCTCATAGCTACTGTCTTAACTCTTACTCTGGCCTCATAGCAACTGTCTTAACTCTTACTCTGGCCTAATGGTTAAGGTCTTGGACTCTTACTATGGCCTCATAGCTACTGTCTTAACTCTTACTCTGGCCTCATAGCTACTGTCTTAACTCTTACTCTGGCCTAATAGCTACTGTCTTAACTCTTACTCTGGCCTCATAGCTACTGTCTTAACTCTTACTCTGGCCTCATAGCTACTGTCTTAACTCTTACTCTGGCCTAATGGTTAAGGTCTTGGACTCTTACTCTGGCCTCATAGCTACTGTCTTAACTCTTACTCTGGCCTCATAGCTACTGTCTTAACTCTTACTCTGGCCTCATAGCTACTGTCTTAACTCTTACTCTGGCCAAATGGTTAAGGTCTTGGACTCTTACTCTGGCCTCATAGCTACTGTCTTAACTCTTACTCTGGCTTAATGGTTAAGGTCTTGGACTCTTACTCTGGCCTCATAGCTACTGTCTTAACTCTTACTCTGGCCTCATAGCTACTGTCTTAACTCTTACTCTGGCCTCATAGCTACTGTCTTAACTCTTACTCTGGTCTAATGGTTAAGGTCTTGGACTCTTACTCTGGCCTCATAGCTACTGTCTTAACTCTTACTCTGGCCTCATAGCTACTGTCTTAACTCTTACTCTGGCCTCATAGCTACTGTCTTAACTCTTACTCTGGCCTCATAGCTACTGTCTTAACTCTTACTCTGGCCTAATGGTTAAGGTCTTGGACTCTTACTCTGGCCTCATAGCTACTGTCTTAACTCTTACTCTGGCCTCATAGCTACTGTCTTAACTCTTACTCTGGCCTAATAGCTACTGTCTTAACTCTTACTCTGGCCTCATAGCTACTGTCTTAACTCTTACTCTGGCCTCATAGCTACTGTCTTAACACTTACTCTGGCCTCATAGCTACTGTCTTAACTCTTACTCTGGCCTAATGGGTAAGGTCTTGGACTCTTACTCTGGCCTCATAGCTACTGTCTTAACTCTTACTCTGGCCTAATGGTTAAGGTCTTGGACTCTTACTCTGGCCTCATAGCTACTGTCTTAACTCTTACTCTGGCCTCATAACTACTGTCTTAACTCTTACTCTGGCCTAATAGCGACTGTCTTAACTCTTACTCTGGCCTAATAGCTACTGTCTTAACTTTTACTCTGGCCTCATAGCTACTGTCTTAACTCTTACTCTGGCCTAATGGGTAATGTCTTGGACTCTTACTCTGGCCTCATAGCTACTGTCTTAACTCTTACTCTGGCCTAATGGGTAAGGTCTTGGACTCTTATTCTGGCCTCATAGCTACTGTCTTAACTCTTACTCTGGCCTCATAGCTACTGTCTTAACTCTTACTCTGGCCTAATAGCGACTGTCTTAACTCTTACTCTGGCCTAATAGCTACTGTCTTAACTCTTACTCTGGCCTAATAGCTACTGTCTTAACTCTTACTCTGGCCTCGTAGCTACTGTCTTAACTCTTACTCTGGCCTAATGGTTAAGGTCTTGGACTCTTACTCTGGCCTAATAGCTACTGTCTTAACTCTTACTCTGGCCTAATAGCTACTGTCTTAACTCTTACTCTGGCCTCATAGCTACTGTCTTAACTCTTACTCTGGCCTCATAGCTACTGTCTTAACCCTTACTCTGGCCTAATGGTTAAGGTCTTGGACTCTTACTCTGGCCTCATAGCTACTGTCTTGACTCTTACTCTGGCCTCATAGCTACTGTCTTAACTCTTACTCTGGCCTCATAGCTACTGTCTTAACTCTTACTCTGGCCTAATGGTTAAGGTCTTGGACTCTTACTCTGGCCTCATAGCTACTGTCTTAACTCTTACTCTGGCCTCATAGCTACTGTCTTAACTCTTACTCTGGCCTCATAGCTATTGGCTTAACTCTTACTCTGGCCTCATAGCTACTGTCTTAACTCTTACACTGGACTCAGAGCTACTGTCTTAACTCTTACTCTGGCCTAATGGTTAAGGTCTTGGACTCTTACTCTGGCCTAATAGCTACTGTCTTAACTCTTACTCTAGCCTCATAGCTACTGTCTTAACTCTTACTTTGGCCTCATAGCTACTGTCTTAACTCTTACTCTGGCCTAATGGTTAAGGTCTTTGACTCTTACTCTGGCCTAATAGCTACTGTCTTAACTCTTTCTCTGGCCTAATAGCTACTGTCTTAACTCTTACTCTGGCCTCATAGCTACTGTCTTAACTCTTACTCTGGCCTAATGGTTAAGGTCTTGGACTCTTCCTCTGGCCTCATAGCTACTGTCTTAACTCTTACTCTGGCCTCATAGCTACTGTCTTAACTCTTACTCTGGCCTAATGGTTAAGGTCTTGGACTCTTCTTCTGACCTAATAGCTACTGTGTTAACTCTTACTCTGGCCTAATGGTTAAGGTCTTGGACTCTTCTTCTGGCCTAATAGCTACTGTCTTAACTCTTACTCTGGCCTCATAGCTACTGTCTTAACTCTTACTCTGGCCTAATGGTTAAGGTCTTGGACTCTTACTCTGGTCTCATAGCTACTGTCTTAACTCTTACTCTGGCCTCATAGCTACTGTCTTAACTCTTACTCTGGCCTAATAGGTACTGTCTTAACTCTTACACTGGCCTAATAGCTACTGTCTTAACTCTTACTCTGGCCTCATAGCTACTGTCTTAACTCCTACTCTGGCCTCATAGCTACTGTCTTAACTCTTACTCTGGCCTCATAGCAACTGTCTTAACTCTTAATCTGGCCTAATGGTTAAGGTCTTGGACTCTTAGTCTGGCCTCATAGCTACTGTCTTAACTCTTACTCTGGCCTCATAGCTACTGTCTTAACTCTTACTCTGGCCTCATAGCTACTGTCTTAACTCTTACTCTGGCCTAATAGCTACTGTCTTAACTCTTACTCTGGCCTCATAGCTACTGTCTTAACTCTTACTCTGGCCTCATAGCTACTGTCTTAACTCTTACTCTGGCCTAATGGTTAAGGTCTTGGACTCTTACTCTATCCTCATAGCTACTGTCTTAACTCTTACTCTGGCCTCATAGCTACTGTCTTAACTCTTACTCTGGCCTAATGGTTAAGGTCTTAGACTCTTACACTGGCCTAATAACTACTGTCTTAACTCTTACTCTGGCCTCATAGCTACATTCTGAACTCTTACTCTGGCCTCATAGCTACTGTCTTAACTCTTACTCTGGCCTAATGGTTAAGGTCTTGGACTCTTACTCTGGCCTCATAGCTAGCGTCTTAACTCTTAATCTGGCCTAATAACTACTGTCTTAACTCTTACTCTGGCCTCATAGCTACTGTCTTAACTCTTACTCTGGCCTCATAGCTACTGTCTTAACTCTTACTCTGGCCTAATGGTTAAGGTCTTGGACTCTTACTCTGACCTCATAGGTACTGTCTTAACTCTTACTCTGGCATAATAGCTACTGTCTTAACTCTTACTCTGGCCTAATAGCTACTGTCTTAACTCTTACTCTGGCCTAATGGTTAAGGTCTTGGACTCTTACTCTGGCCTCATAACTACTGTCTTAACTCTTACTCTGGCCAAATGGTTAAGGTCTTGGACTCTTACTCTGGCCTCATAGCTACTGTCTTAACTCTTACTCTGGCCTCATAGCTACTGTGTTAACTCGTACTCTGGCCTCATAGCTACTGTCTTAACTCTTACTCTGGCCTCATAGCTACTGTCCTAACTCTTAATATGGCCTAATGGTTAAGGTCTTGGACTCTTACTCTGGCCTCATAGCTACTGTCTTAACTCTTACTCTGGCCTCATAGCTACTGTCGTAACTCTTATTCTGGCCTCATAGCTACTGTCTTAACTCTTACTCTGGCCTCATAGCTACTGTCTTAACTCTTACTCTGGCCTCATAGCTACTGTCTTAACTCTTACTCTGGCCTCAGAGCTACTGTCTTAACTCTTACTCTGGCCTAATGGTTAAGGTCTTGGACTCTTACTCCGGCCTAATAGCTACTGTCTTAACTCTTACTCTGGCCTCATAGCTACTGTCTTAACTCTTACTCTGGCCTAATAGCTACTGTCTTAACTCTTACTTTGGCCTCATAGCTACTGTCTTAACTCTTACTCTGGCCTAATGGTTAAGGTCTTGGACTCTTACTCTGGCCTAATAGCTACTGTCTTAACTCTTACTCTGGCCTAATAGCTACTGTCTTAACTCTTACTCTGGCCTCATAGCTACTGTCTTAACTCTTACTCTGGCCTCATAGCTACTGTCTTAACTCTTACTCTGGCCTAATGGTTAAGGTCTTGGACTCTTACTCTGGCCTCATAGCTACTGTCTTAACTCTTACTCTGGCCTCATAGTTACTGTCTTAACTCTTATTCTGGCCTCATAGCTACTGTGTTAACTCTTACTCTGGCCTCATAGCTACTGTCTTAACTCTTACTCTGGCCTCAGAGCTACTGCATTAACTCTTACTCTGGCCTAATGGTTAAGGTCTTGGACTCTTACTCTGGCCTAATAGCTACTGTCTTAACTCTTACTCTGGCCTCATAGCTACTGTCTTAACTCTTACTCTGGCCTAATAGCTACTGTCTTAACTCTTACTTTGGCCTCATAGCTACTGTCTTAACTCTTACTCTGGCCTAATGGTTAAGGTCTTGGACTCTTACTCTGGCCTCATAGCTACTGTCTTAATTATTACTCTGGCCTCATAGCTACTGTCTTAACTCTTACTCTGGCCTCATAGCTACTGTCTTAACTCTTACTCTGGCCTCATAGCTACTGTCTTAACTCTTACTCTGGCCTCAGAGCTACTGTCTTAACTCTTACTCTGGCCTAATGGTTAAGGTCTTGGACTCTTACTCCGGCCTAATAGCTACTGTCTTAACTCTTACTCTGGCCTCATAGCTACTGTCTTAACTCTTACTCTGGCCTAATAGCTACTGTCTTAACTCTTACTTTGGCCTCATAGCTACTGTCTTAACTCTTACTCTGGCCTAATGGTTAAGGTCTTGGACTCTTACTCTGGCCTAATAGCTACTGTCTTAACTCTTACTCTGGCCTAATAGCTACTGTCTTAACTCTTACTCTGGCCTCATAGCTACTGTCTTAACTCTTACTCTGGCCTCATAGCTACTGTCTTAACTCTTACTCTGGCCTAATGGATAAGGTCTTGGACTCTTACTCTGGCCTCATAGCTACTGTCTTAACTCTTACTCTGGCCTCATAGTTACTGTCTTAACTCTTATTCTGGCCTCATAGCTACTGTGTTAACTCTTACTCTGGCCTCATAGCTACTGTCTTAACTCTTACTCTGGCCTCAGAGCTACTGCATTAACTCCTACTCTGGCCTAATGGTTAAGGTCTTGGACTCTTACTCTGGCCTAATAGCTACTGTCTTAACTCTTACTCTGGCCTCATAGCTACTGTCTTAACTCTTACTCTGGCCTAATAGCTACTGTCTTAACTCTTACTTTGGCCTCATAGCTACTGTCTTAACTCTTACTCTGGCCTAATGGTTAAGGTCTTGGACTCTTACTCTGGCCTCATAGCTACTGTCTTAATTATTACTCTGGCCTCATAGCTACTGTCTTAACTCTTACTCTGGCCTAATGGTTAAGGTCTTGGACTCTTCTTCTGGCCTAATAGCTACTGTCTTAACTCTTACTCTGGCCTCATAGCTACTGTCTTAACTCTTACTCTGGCCTAATAGCTACTGTCTTAACTCTTACTCTGGCCACATAGCTACTGTCTTACCTCTTACTCTGGCCTAATGGTTAAGGTCTTGGACTCTTACTCTGGCCTCGTAGCTACTGTCTTAACTCTTACTCTGGCCTAATAGCTACTGTCTTAACTCTTACTCTGGCCTCATAGCTACTATCTTAACTCGTACTCTGGCCTCATAGCTACTGTCTTAACTCTTACTCTGGCCTCATAGCTACTGTCTTAACTCTTACTCTGGCCTAATAGCTACTGTCTTAACTCTTACTCTGGCCTCATAGCTACTGTCTTACCTCTTACTCTGGCCTAATGGTTAAGGTCGTGGACTCTTACTCTGGCCTCATAGCTACTGTCTTAACTCTTACTCTGGCCTAATAGCTACTGTCTTAACTCTTACTATGGCCTCATAGCTACTGTCTTAACTCTTACACTGGCCTCATAGCTACTGTCTTAACTCTTACTCTGGCCTCATAGCTACTGTCTTAACTCTTACTCTGACCTCATAGATACTGCCTTAACTCTTACTCTGGCCTTATAGCTACAGTCTTAAATCTTACTCTGGCCTCATAGCTACTGTCTTAACTCTTACTCTGGCCTAATGGTTAAGGTCTTGGACTCTTACTATGGCCTCATAGCTACTGTCTTAACTCTTACTCTGGCCTCATAGCTACTGTCTTAACTCTTACTCTGGCCTAATAGCTACTGTCTTAACTCTTACTCTGGCCTCATAGCTACTGTCTTAACTCCTACTCTGGCCTAATAGTTAAGGTCTTGGACTCTTACTCTGGCCTAATAGCTACTGTCTTAACTCTTACTCTGGCCTAATAGCTACTTTCTTAACTCTTACTCTGGCCTCAGAGCTACTGTCTTAACTCTTAGTCTGGCCTAATGGTTAAGGTCTTGGACTCTTACTCTGGCCTAATGGCTACTATCTTAACTCTTACTCTGGCCTCATAGCCACTGTCTTAACTCTTAATCTGGCCTAATGGTTAAGGTCTTGGACTCTTACTCTGGCCTCATAGCTACTGTCTTAACTCTTACTCTGGACTCATAGCTACTGTCTTAACTCTTACTCTGGCCTCATAGCTACTGTCTTAACTCTTACTCTGGCCTAATAGCTACTGTCTTAACTCTTACTCTGGCCTCATAGCTACTGTCTTAACTCTTACTCTGGCCTAATAGCTACTGTCTTAACTCTTACTCTGGCCTCATAGCTACTGTCTTAACTCTTACTCTGGCCTCATAGCTACTGTCTTAACTCTTACTCTGGCCTAATGGTTAAGGTCTTGAACTCTTACTCTGGCCTCATATCTACTGCCTTAACTCTTACTCTGGCCTCATAGCTACTGTCTTAACTCTTACTCTGGCCTCATAGCTACTGTCTTCACTCTTACTCTGGAATAATGGTTAAGGTCTTGGACTCTTACTCTGGCCTCATAGCTACTGTCTTAACTCTTACTCTGGCCTCATAACTACTGTCTTAACTCTTACTCTGGCCTCATAGCTACTGTCTTAACTCTTACTCTGGCCTAATAGCTACTGTATTAACTCTTACACTGGCCTCAGAGCTACTGTCTTAACTCTTAGTCTGGCCTAATGGTTAAGGTCTTGGACTCTTACTCTGGCCTAATAGCTACTGTATTAACTCGCACTCTGGCCTCATAGCCACTGTCTTAACTCTTACTCTGGCCTAATGGTTAAGGTCTTGGACTCTTAATCTGGCATCATAGCTACTGTCTTAACTCTTACTCTGGCCTAATGGTTAAGGTCTTGGACTCTTACTCTGGCCTCATAGCTACTGTCTTAACTCTTACTCTGGCCTCATAGCTACTGTCTTAACTCTTATTCTGGCCTCATAGCTACTGTCTTAACTCTTACTCTGGCCTCGGAGCTACTGTCTTAACTCTTACTCTGGCCTAATGGTGAAGGTCTTGGACTCTTACTCTGGCCTAATAGCTACTGTCTTAACTCTTACTCTGGCCTCATAGCTACTGTCATAACTCTTACTCTGGCCTAATAGCTACTGTCTTAACTCTTACTTTGGCCTCATAGCTACTGTCTTAACTCTTACTCTGGCCTAATGGTTAAGGTCTTGGACTCTTACTCTGGCCTCAAAGCTACTGTCATAATTATTACTCTGGCCTCATAGCTACTGTCTTAACTCTTACTCTGGCCTAATGGTTAAGGTCTTGGACTCTTCTTCTGGCCTAATAGCTACTGTCTTAACTCTTACTCTGGCCTCATAGCTACTGTCTTAACTCTTACTCTGGCCTAATAGCTACTGTCTTAACTCTTACTCTGGCCTCATAGCTACTGTCTTAACTCTTACTCTGGCCTAATGGTTAAGGTCTTGGACTCTTACTCTGGCCTCATAGCTACTGTCTTAACTCTTACTCTGGCCTAATAGCTACTGTCTTAACTCTTACTCTGGCCTCATAGCTACTATCTTAACTTGTACTCTGGCCTCATAGCTACTGTCTTAACTCTTACTCTGGCCTCATAGCTACTGTCTTAACTCTTACTCTGGCCTAATAGCTACTGTCTTAACTCTTACTCTGGCCTCATAGCTACTGTCTTAACTCTTACTCTGGCCTAATGGTTAAGGTCTTGGACTCTTACTCTGGCCTCATAGCTACTGTCTTAACTCTTACTCTGGCCTAATAGCTACTGTCTTAACTCTTACTATGGCCTCATAGCTACTGTCTTAACTCTTACACTGGCCTCATAGCTACTGTCTTAACTCTTACTTTGGCCTCATAGCTACTGTCTTAACTCTTACTCTAACCTCATAGCTACTGTCTTAACTCTTACTCTGGCCTTATAGCTACAGTCTTAAATCTTACTCTGGCCTCATAGCTACTGTCTTAACTCTTACTCTGGCCTAATGGTTAAGGTCTTGGACTCTTACTATGGCCTCATAGCTACTGTCTTAACTCTTACTCTGGCCTCATAGCTACTGTCTTAACTCTTACTCTGGCCTAATAGCTACTGTCTTAACTCTTACTCTGGCCTCATAGCTACTGTCTTAACTCCTACTCTGGCCTAATAGTTAAGGTCTTGGACTCTTACTCTGGCCTAATAGCTACTGTCTTAACTCTTACTCTGGCCTAATAGCTACTTTCTTAACTCTTACTCTGGCCTCAGAGCTACTGTCTTAACTCTTAGTCTGGCCTAATGGTTAAGGTCTTGGACTCTTACTCTGGCCTAATGGCTACTATCTTAACTCTTACTCTGGCCTCATAGCCACTGTCTTAACTCTTAATCTGGCCTAATGGTTAAGGTCTTGGACTCTTACTCTGGCCTCATAGCTACTGTCTTAACTCTTACTCTGGACTCATAGCTACTGTCTTAACTCTTACTCTGGCCTCATAGCTACTGTCTTAACTCTTACTCTGGCCTAATAGCTACTGTCTTAACTCTTACTCTGGCCTCATAGCTACTGTCTTAACTCTTACTCTGGCCTAATAGCTACTGTCTTAACTCTTACTCTGGCCTCATAGCTACTGTCTTAACTCTTACTCTGGCCTCATAGCTACTGTCTTAACTCTTACTCTGGCCTAATGGTTAAGGTCTTGAACTCTTACTCTGGCCTCATATCTACTGCCTTAACTCTTACTCTGGCCTCATAGCTACTGTCTTAACTCTTACTCTGGCCTCATAGCTACTGTCTTCACTCTTACTCTGGAATAATGGTTAAGGTCTTGGACTCTTACTCTGGCCTCATAGCTACTGTCTTAACTCTTACTCTGGCCTCATAACTACTGTCTTAACTCTTACTCTGGCCTCATAGCTACTGTCTTAACTCTTACTCTGGCCTAATAGCTACTGTATTAACTCTTACACTGGCCTCAGAGCTACTGTCTTAACTCTTAGTCTGGCCTAATGGTTAAGGTCTTGGACTCTTACTCTGGCCTAATAGCTACTGTATTAACTCGCACTCTGGCCTCATAGCCACTGTCTTAACTCTTACTCTGGCCTAATGGTTAAGGTCTTGGACTCTTAATCTGGCATCATAGCTACTGTCTTAACTCTTACTCTGGCCTAATGGTTAAGGTCTTGGACTCTTACTCTGGCCTCATAGCTACTGTCTTAACTCTTACTCTGGCCTCATAGCTACTGTCTTAACTCTTATTCTGGCCTCATAGCTACTGTCTTAACTCTTACTCTGGCCTCGGAGCTACTGTCTTAACTCTTACTCTGGCCTAATGGTGAAGGTCTTGGACTCTTACTCTGGCCTAATAGCTACTGTCTTAACTCTTACTCTGGCCTCATAGCTACTGTCATAACTCTTACTCTGGCCTAATAGCTACTGTCTTAACTCTTACTTTGGCCTCATAGCTACTGTCTTAACTCTTACTCTGGCCTAATGGTTAAGGTCTTGGACTCTTACTCTGGCCTCAAAGCTACTGTCATAATTATTACTCTGGCCTCATAGCTACTGTCTTAACTCTTACTCTGGCCTAATGGTTAAGGTCTTGGACTCTTCTTCTGGCCTAATAGCTACTGTCTTAACTCTTACTCTGGCCTCATAGCTACTGTCTTAACTCTTACTCTGGCCTAATAGCTACTGTCTTAACTCTTACTCTGGCCTCATAGCTACTGTCTTAACTCTTACTCTGGCCTAATGGTTAAGGTCTTGGACTCTTACTCTGGCCTCATAGCTACTGTCTTAACTCTTACTCTGGCCTAATAGCTACTGTCTTAACTCTTACTCTGGCCTCATAGCTACTATCTTAACTCGTACTCTGGCCTCATAGCTACTGTCTTAACTCTTACTCTGGCCTCATAGCTACTGTCTTAACTCTTACTCTGGCCTAATAGCTACTGTCTTAACTCTTACTCTGGCCTCATAGCTACTGTCTTAACTCTTACTCTGGCCTAATGGTTAAGGTCTTGGACTCTTACTCTGGCCTCATAGCTACTGTCTTAACTCTTACTCTGGCCTAATAGCTACTGTCTTAACTCTTACTATGGCCTCATAGCTACTGTCTTAACTCTTACACTGGCCTCATAGCTACTGTCTTAACTCTTACTTTGGCCTCATAGCTACTGTCTTAACTCTTACTCTAACCTCATAGCTACTGTCTTAACTCTTACTCTGGCCTTATAGCTACAGTCTTAAATCTTACTCTGGCCTCATAGCTACTGTCTTAACTCTTACTCTGGCCTAATGGTTAAGGTCTTGGACTCTTACTATGGCCTCATAGCTACTGTCTTAACTCTTACTCTCGCCTCATAGCTACTGTCTTAACTCTTACTCTGGCCTAATAGCTACTGTCTTAACTCTTACTCTGGCCTCATAGCTACTGTCTTAACTCCTACTCTGGCCTAATAGTTAAGGTCTTGGACTCTTACTCTGGCCTAATAGCTACTGTCGTAACTCTTACTCTGGCCTAATAGCTACTTTCTTAACTCTTACTCTGGCCTCAGAGCTACTGTCTTAACTCTTAGTCTGGCCTAATGGTTAAGGTCTTGGACTCTTACTCTGGCCTAATGGCTACTATCTTAACTCTTACTCTGGCCTCATAGCCACTGTCTTAACTCTTAATCTGGCCTAATGGTTAAGGTCTTGGACTCTTACTCTGGCCTCATAGCTACTGTCTTAACCCTTACTCTGGCCTCATAGCTACTGTCTTAACTCTTACTCTGGCCTCATAGCTACTGTCTTAACTCTTACTCTGGCCTAATAGCTACTGTCTTAACTCTTACTCTGGCCTCATAGCTACTGTCATAACTCTTACTCTGGCCTAATAGCTACTGTGTTAACTCTTACTCTGGCCTCATAGCTACTGTCTTAACTCTTACTCTGGCCTAATGGTTAAGGTCTTGGACTCTTACTCTGGCCTCATAGCTACTGTCTTAACTCTTACTCTGGCCTAATAGCTACTGTCTTAACTCTTACTATGGCCTCATAGCTACTGTCTTAACTCTTACACTGGCCTCATAGCTACTGTCTTAACTCTTACTCTGGCCTCATAGCTACTGTCTTCACTCTTACTCTGGCATAATGGTTAAGGTCTTGGACTCTTACTCTGGCCTAATAGCTACTGTCTTAACTCTTACTCTGGCCTAATAGCTACTGTGTTAACTCTTACTCTGGCCTCATAGCTACTGTCTTAACTCTTACTCTGGCCTCATAGCTACTGTCTTAACTCTTACTCTGGCCTAATGGTTTAGGTCTTGAACTCTTACTCTGGCCTCATATCTACTGTCTTAACTCTTACTCTGGCCTCATAGCTACTGTCTTAACTCTTACTCTGGCCTCATAGCTACTGTCTTCACTCTTACTCTGGCATAATGGTTAAGGTCTTGGACTCTTACTCTGGCCTAATAGCTACTGTCTTAACTCTTACTCTGGCCTAATAGCTACTTTCTTAACTCTTACTCTGGCCTCAGAGCTACTGTCTTAACTCTTAGTCTGGCCTAATGGTTAAGGTCTTGGACTCTTACTCTGGCCTAATGGCTACTATCTTAACTCTTACTCTGGCCTCATAGCCACTGTCTTAACTCTTAATCTGGCCTAATGGTTAAGGTCTTGGACTCTTACTCTGGCCTCATAGCTACTGTCTTAACTCTTACTCTGGACTCATAGCTACTGTCTTAACTCTTACTCTGGCCTCATAGCTACTGTCTTAACTCTTACTCTGGCCTAATAGCTACTGTCTTAACTCTTACTCTGGCCTCATAGCTACTGTCTTAACTCTTACTCTGGCCTAATAGCTACTGTCTTAACTCTTACTCTGGCCTCATAGCTACTGTCTTAACTCTTACTCTGGCCTCATAGCTACTGTCTTAACTCTTACTCTGGCCTAATGGTTAAGGTCTTGAACTCTTACTCTGGCCTCATATCTACTGCCTTAACTCTTACTCTGGCCTCATAGCTACTGTCTTAACTCTTACTCTGGCCTCATAGCTACTGTCTTCACTCTTACTCTGGCATAATGGTTAAGGTCTTGGACTCTTACTCTGGCCTCATAGCTACTGTCTTAACTCTTACTCTGGCCTCATAACTACTGTCTTAACTCTTACTCTGGCCTCATAGCTACTGTCTTAACTCTTACTCTGGCCTAATAGCTACTGTATTAACTCTTACACTGGCCTCAGAGCTACTGTCTTAACTCTTAGTCTGGCCTAATGGTTAAGGTCTTGGACTCTTACTCTGGCCTGATAGCTACTGTATTAACTCGCACTCTGGCCTCATAGCCACTGTCTTAACTCTTACTCTGGCCTAATGGTTAAGGTCTTGGACTCTTAATCTGGCATCATAGCTACTGTCTTAACTCTTACTCTGGCCTAATGGTTAAGGTCTTGGACTCTTACTCTGGCCTCATAGCTACTGTCTTAACTCTTACTCTGGCCTCATAGCTACTGTCTTAACTCTTATTCTGGCCTCATAGCTACTGTCTTAACTCTTACTCTGGCCTCGGAGCTACTGTCTTAACTCTTACTCTGGCCTAATGGTGAAGGTCTTGGACTCTTACTCTGGCCTAATAGCTACTGTCTTAACTCTTACTCTGGCCTCATAGCTACTGTCTTAACTCTTACTCTGGCCTAATAGCTACTGTCTTAACTCTTACTTTGGCCTCATAGCTACTGTCTTAACTCTTACTCTGGCCTAATGGTTAAGGTCTTGGACTCTTACTCTGGCCTCAAAGCTACTGTCATAATTATTACTCTGGCCTCATAGCTACTGTCTTAACTCTTACTCTGGCCTAATGGTTAAGGTCTTGGACTCTTCTTCTGGCCTAATAGCTACTGTCTTAACTCTTACTCTGGCCTCATAGCTACTGTCTTAACTCTTACTCTGGCCTAATAGCTACTGTCTTAACTCTTACTCTGGCCTCATAGCTACTGTCTTAACTCTTACTCTGGCCTAATGGTTAAGGTCTTGGACTCTTACTCTGGCCTCATAGCTACTGTCTTAACTCTTACTCTGGCCTAATAGCTACTGTCTTAACTCTTACTCTGGCCTCATAGCTACTATCTTAACTCGTACTCTGGCCTCATAGCTACTGTCTTAACTCTTACTCTGGCCTCATAGCTACTGTCTTAACGCTTACTCTGGCCTAATAGCTACTGTCTTAACTCTTACTCTGGCCTCATAGCTACTGTCTTAACTCTTACTCTGGCCTAATGGTTAAGGTCTTGGACTCTTACTCTGGCCTCATAGCTACTGTCTTAACTCTTACTCTGGCCTAATAGCTACTGTCTTAACTCTTACTATGGCCTCATAGCTACTGTCTTAACTCTTACACTGGCCTCATAGCTACTGCCTTAACTCTTACTTTGGCCTCATAGCTACTGTCTTAACTCTTACTCTAACCTCATAGCTACTGTCTTAACTCTTACTCTGGCCTTATAGCTACAGTCTTAAATCTTACTCTGGCCTCATAGCTACTGTCTTAACTCTTACTCTGGCCTAATGGTTAAGGTCTTGGACTCTTATTATGGCCTCATAGCTACTGTCTTAACTCTTACTCTGGCCTCATAGCTACTGTCTTAACTCTTACTCTGGCCTCATAGCTACTGTCTTAACTCTTACTCTGGCCTCATAGCTACTGTCTTAACTCCTACTCTGGCCTAATAGTTAAGGTCTTGGACTCTTACTCTGGCCTAATAGCTACTGTCTTAACTCGTACTCTGGCCTAATAGCTACTTTCTTAACTCTTACTCTGGCCTCAGAGCTACTGTCTTAACTCTTAGTCTGGCCTAATGGTTAAGGTCTTGGACTCTTACTCTGGCCTAATGGCTACTATCTTAACTCTTACTCTGGCCTCATAGCCACTGTCTTAACTCTTAATCTGGCCTAATGGTTAAGGTCTTGGACTCTTACTCTGGCCTCATAGCTACTGTCTTAACTCTTACTCTGGCCTCATAGCTACTGTCTTAACTATTACTCTGGCCTAATAGCTACTGTCTTAACTCTTACTCTGGCCTCATAGCTACTGTCTTAACTCCTACTCTGGCCTAATAGTTAAGGTCTTGGACTCTTACTCTGGCCTAATAGCTACTGTCTTAACTCTTACTCTGGCCTAATAGCTACTTTCTTAACTCTTACTCTGGCCTCAGAGCTACTGTCTTAACTCTTAGTCTGGCCTAATGGTTAAGGTCTTGGACTCTTACTCTGGCCTAATGGCTACTATCTTAACTATTACTCTGGCCTCATAGCCACTGTCGTAACTCTTAATCTGGCCTAATGGTTAAGGTCTTGGACTCTTACTCTGGCCTCATAGCTACTGTCTTAACTCTTACTCTGGCCTCATAGCTACTGTCTTAACTCTTACTCTGGACTCATAGCTACTGTCTTAACTCTTACTCTGGCCTCATAGCTACTGTCTTAACTCTTACTCTGGCCTAATAGCTACTGTCTTAACTCTTACTCTGGCCTCATAGCTACTGTCTTAACTCTTACTCTGGCCTAATAGCTACTGTCTTAACTCTTACTCTAGCCTCATAGCTACTGTCTTAACTCTTACTCTGGCCTCATAGCTACTGTCTTAACTCTTACTCTGGCCTAATGGTTAAGGTCTTGAACTCTTACTCTGGCCTCATATCTACTGTCTTAACTCTTACTCTGGCCTCATAGCTACTGTCTTAACTCTTACTCTGGCCTCATAGCTACTGTCTTCACTCTTACTCTGGCATAATGGTTAAGGTCTTCGACTCTTACTCTGGCCTCATAGCTACTGTCTTAACTCTTACTCTGGCCTCATAACTACTGTCTTAACTCTTACTATGGCCTCATAGCTACTGTCTTAACTCTTACTCTGGCCTCATAGCTACTGTCTTAACTCTTACTCTGGCCTCATAGCTACTGTCTTAACTCTTACTCTGGCCTCATAGCTACTGTCTTAACTCTTACTCTGGCCTAATAGCTGCTGTCTTAACTCTAACTCTGGCCTCATAGCTACAGTCTTAACTCTTACTCTGGCCTAATGGTTAAAGTCTTGGACTCTTACTCTGACCTCATAACTACTGTCTTAACTCTTACTCTGGCCTTATAGCTACAGTCTTAAATCTTACTCTGGCCTCATAGCTACTGTCTTAACTCTTACTCTGGCCTAATGGTTAAGGTCTTGGACTCTTACTATGGCCTCATAGCTACTGTCTTAACTCTTACTCTGGCCTCATAGCTACAGTCTTAACTCTTACTCTGGCCTAATAGCTACTGTCTTAACTCTTACTCTGGCCTCATAGCTACTGTCTTAACTCCTACTCTGGCCTAATAGTTAAGGTCTTGGACTCTTACTCTGGCCTAATAGCTACTGTCTTAACTCTTACTCTGGCCTAATAGCTACTTTCTTAACTCTTACTCTGGCCTCAGAGCTACTGTCTTAACTCTTAGTCTGGCCTAATGGTTAAGGTCTTGGACTCTTACTCTGGCCGAATGGCTACTATCTTAACTCTTACTCTGGCCTCATAGCCACTGTCTTAACTCTTAATCTGGCCTAATGGTTAAGGTCTTGGACTCTTACTCTGGCATCATAGCTACTGTCTTAACTCTTACTCTGGACTCCTTGCTACTGTCTTAACTCTTACTCTGGCCTCATAGCTACTGTCTTAACTCTTACTCTGGCCTAATAGCTACTGTCTTAACTCTTACTCTGGCCTCATAGCTACTGTCTTATCTCTTACTCTGGCCTAATAGCTACTGTCTTAACTCTTACTCTGGCCTCATAGCTACTGTCTTAACTCTTACTCTGGCCTAATAGCTACTGTCTTAACTCTTACTCTGGCCTCATAGCTACTGTCTTAACTCTTACTCTGGCCTCATAGCTACTGTCTTAACTCGTACTCTGGCCTAATGGTTAAGGTCTTGAACTCTTACACTGGCCTCATATCTACTGTCTTAACTCTTACTCTGGCCTCATAGTTACTGTCTTAACTCTTACACTGGCCTCATAGCTACTGTGTTAACTCTTACTCTGGCCTCATAGCTACTGTCTTAACTCTTACTTTGGCCTAATGGTTAAGGTCTTGGACTCTTACTCCGGCCTAATAGCTACTGTCTTAACTCTTACTCTGGCCTCATAGCTACTGTCTTAACTCTTACTCTGGCCTAATAGCTACTGTCTTAACTCTTACTTTGGCCTCATAGCTACTGTCTTAACTCTTACTCTGGCCTAATGGTTAAGGTCTTGGACTCTTACTCTGGCCTAATAGCTACTGTCTTAACTCTTACTCTGGCCTAATAGCTACTGTCTTAACTCTTACTCTGGCCTCATAGCTACTGTCTTAACTCTTACTCTGGCCTCATAGCTACTGTCTTAACTCTTACTCTGGCCTAATGGTTAAGGTCTTGGACTCTTACTCTGGCCTCATAGCTACTGTCTTAACTCTTACTCTGGCCTCATAGTTACTGTCTTAACTCTTATTCTGGCCTCATAGCTACTGTGTTAACTCTTACTCTGGCCTCATAGCTACTGTCTTAACTCTTACTCTGGCCTCAGAGCTACTGCATTAACTCTTACTCTGGCCTAATGGTTAAGGTCTTGGACTCTTACTCTGGCCTAATAGCTACTGTCTTAACTCTTACTCTGGCCTCATAGCTACTGTCTTAACTCTTACTCTGGCCTAATAGCTACTGTCTTAACTCTTACTTTGGCCTCATAGCTACTGTCTTAACTCTTACTCTGGCCTAATGGTTAAGGTCTTGGACTCTTACTCTGGCCTCATAGCTACTGTCTTAATTATTACTCTGGCCTCATAGCTACTGTCTTAACTCTTATCTGGCCTCATAGCTACTGTCTTAACTCTTACTCTGGCCTCATAGCTACTGTCTTAACTCTTACTCTGGCCTCAGAGCTACTGTCTTAACTCTTACTCTGGCCTAATGGTTAAGGTCTTGGACTCTTACTCCGGCCTAATAGCTACTGTCTTAACTCTTAATCTGGCCTCATAGCTACTGTCTTAACTCTTACTCTGGCCTAATAGCTACTGTCTTAACTCTTACTTTGGCCTCATAGCTACTGTCTTAACTCTTACTCTGGCCTAATGGTTAAGGTCTTGGACTCTTACTCTGGCCTAATAGCTACTGTCTTAACTCTTACTCTGGCCTAATAGCTACTGTCTTAACTCTTACTCTGGCCTCATAGCTACTGTCTTAACTCTTACTCTGGCCTAATGGTTAAGGTCTTGGACTCTTACTCTGGCCTCATAGCTACTGTCTTAACTCTTACTCTGGCCTCATAGCTACTGTCTTAACTCTTACTCTGGCCTAATGGTTAAGGTCTTGGACTCTTACTCCGGCCTAATAGCTACTGTCTTAACTCTTACTCTGGCCTCATAGCTACTGTCTTAACTCTTACTCTGGCCTAATAGCTACTGTCTTAACTCTTACTTTGGCCTCATAGCTACTGTCTTAACTCTTACTCTGGCCTAATGGTTAAGGTCTTGGACTCTTACTCTGGCCTAATAGCTACTGTCTTAACTCTTACTCTGGCCTAATAGCTACCGTCTTAACTCTTACTCTGGCCTCATAGCTACTGTCTTAACTCTTACTCTGGCCTAATGGTTAAGGTCTTGGACTCTTACTCTGGCCTCATAGCTACTGTCTTAACTCTTACTCTGGCCTCATAGCTACTGTCTTAACTCTCACACTGGCCTCATAGCTACTGTCTTAACTCTTACTCTGGCCTCATAGCTACTGTCTTAACTCTTACTCTGACCTCATAGCTACTGCCTTAACTCTTACTCTGGCCTTATAGCTACAGTCTTAAATCTTACTCTGGCCTCATAGCTACTGTCTTAACTCTTACTCTGGCCTAATGGTTAAGGTCTTGGACTCTTACTATGGCCTCATAGCTACTGTCTTAACTCTTACTCTGGCCTCATAGCTACTGTCTTAACTCTTACTCTGGCCTAATAGCTACTGTCTTAACTCTTACTCTGGCCTCATAGCTACTGTCTTAACTCCTACTCTGGCCTAATAGTTAAGGTCTTGGACTCTTACTCTGGCCTAATAGCTACTGTCTTAACTCTTACTCTGGCCTAATAGCTACTTTCTTAACTCTTACTCTGGCCTCAGAGCTACTGTCTTAACTCTTAGTCTGGCCTAATGGTTAAGGTCTTGGACTCTTACTCTGGCCTAATGGCTACTATCTTAACTCTTACTCTGGCCTCATAGCCACTGTCTTAACTCTTAATCTGGCCTAATGGTTAAGGTCTTGGACTCTTACTCTGGCCTCATAGCTACTGTCTTAACTCTTACTCTGGACTCATAGCTACTGTCTTAACTCTTACTCTGGCCTCATAGCTACTGTCTTAACTCTTACTCTGGCCTAATAGCTACTGTCTTAACTCTTACTCTGGCCTCATAGCTACTGTCTTAACTCTTACTCTGGCCTAATAGCTACTGTCTTAACTCTTACTCTGGCCTCATAGCTACTGTCTTAACTCTTACTCTGGCCTCATAGCTACTGTCTTAACTCTTACTCTGGCCTAATGGTTAAGGTTTTGAACTCTTACTCTGGCCTCATAGCTACTGTCTTAACTCTTACTCTGGCCTAATAGCTACTGTCTTAACTCTTACTCTGGCCTCATAGCTACTATCTTAACTCGTACTCTGGCCTCATAGCTACTGTCTTAACTCTTACTCTGGCCTCATAGCTACTGTCTTAACTCTTACTCTGGCCTAATAGCTACTGTCTTAACTCTTACTCTGGCCTCATAGCTACTGTCTTAACTCTTACTCTGGCCTAATGGTTAAGGTCTTGGACTCTTACTCTGGCCTCATAACTACTGTCTTAACTCTTACTCTGGCCTAATAGCTACTGTCTTAACTCTTACTATGGCCTCATAGCTACTGTCTTAACTCTTACACTGGCCTCATAGCTACTGTCTTAACTCTTACTTTGGCCTCATAGCTACTGTCTTAACTCTTACTCTAACCTCATAGCTACTGTCTTAACTCTTACTCTGGCCTTATAGCTACAGTCTTAAATCTTACTCTGGCCTCATAGCTACTGTCCTAACTTTTACTCTGGCCTAATGGTTAAGGTCTTGGACTCTTATTATGGCCTCATAGCTACTGTCTTAACTCTTACTCTGGCCTCATAGCTACTGTCTTAACTCTTACTCTGGCCTCATAGCTACTGTCTTAACTCCTACTCTGGCCTAATAGTTAAGGTCTTGGACTCTTACTCTGGCCTAATAGCTACTGTCTTAACTCGTACTCTGGCCTCAGAGCTACTGTCTTAACTCTTAGTCTGGCCTAATGGTTAAGGTCTTGGACTCTTACTCTGGCCTAATGGCTACTATCTTAACTCTTACTCTGGCCTCATAGCCACTGTCTTAACTCTTAATCTGGCCTAATGGTTAAGGTCTTGGACTCTTACTCTGGCCTCATAGCTACTGTCTTAACTCTTACTCTGGCCTCATAGCTACTGTCTTAACTCTTACTCTGGCCTCATAGCTACTGTCTTAACTCCTACTCTGGCCTAATAGTTAAGGTCTTGGACTCTTACTCTGGCCTAATAGCTACTGTCTTAACTCTTACTCTGGCCTAATAGCTACTGTCTTAACTCTTACTCTGGCCTAATGGTTAAGGTCTTGGACTCTTACTCCGGCCTAATAGCTACTGTCTTAACTCTTACTCTGGCCTCATAGCTACTGTCTTAACTCTTACTCTGGCCTAATAGCTACTGTCTTAACTCTTACTTTGGCCTCATAGCTACTGTCTTAACTCTTACTCTGGCCTAATGGTTAAGGTCTTGGACTCTTACTCTGGCCTAATAGCTACTGTCTTAACTCTTACTCTGGCCTAATAGCTACTGTCTTAACTCTTACTCTGGCCTCATAGCTACTGTCTTAACTCTTACTCTGGCCTAATGGTTAAGGTCTTGGACTCTTACTCTGGCCTCATAGCTACTGTCTTAACTCTTACTCTGGCCTCATAGCTACTGTCTTAACTCTCACACTGGCCTCATAGCTACTGTCTTAACTCTTACTCTGGCCTCATAGCTACTGTCTTAACTCTTACTCTGACCTCATAGCTACTGCCTTAACTCTTACTCTGGCCTTATAGCTACAGTCTTAAATCTTACTCTGGCCTCATAGCTACTGTCTTAACTCTTACTCTGGCCTAATGGTTAAGGTCTTGGACTCTTACTATGGCCTCATAGCTACTGTCTTAACTCTTACTCTGGCCTCATAGCTACTGTCTTAACTCTTACTCTGGCCTAATAGCTACTGTCTTAACTCTTACTCTGGCCTCATAGCTACTGTCTTAACTCCTACTCTGGCCTAATAGTTAAGGTCTTGGACTCTTACTCTGGCCTAATAGCTACTGTCTTAACTCTTACTCTGGCCTAATAGCTACTTTCTTAACTCTTACTCTGGCCTCAGAGCTACTGTCTTAACTCTTAGTCTGGCCTAATGGTTAAGGTCTTGGACTCTTACTCTGGCCTAATGGCTACTATCTTAACTCTTACTCTGGCCTCATAGCCACTGTCTTAACTCTTAATCTGGCCTAATGGTTAAGGTCTTGGACTCTTACTCTGGCCTCATAGCTACTGTCTTAACTCTTACTCTGGACTCATAGCTACTGTCTTAACTCTTACTCTGGCCTCATAGCTACTGTCTTAACTCTTACTCTGGCCTAATAGCTACTGTCTTAACTCTTACTCTGGCCTCATAGCTACTGTCTTAACTCTTACTCTGGCCTAATAGCTACTGTCTTAACTCTTACTCTGGCCTCATAGCTACTGTCTTAACTCTTACTCTGGCCTCATAGCTACTGTCTTAACTCTTACTCTGGCCTAATGGTTAAGGTTTTGAACTCTTACTCTGGCCTCATATCTACTGCCTTAACTCTTACTCTGGCCTCATAGCTACTGTCTTAACTCTTACTCTGGCCTCATAGCTACTGTCTTCACTCTTACTCTGGAATAATGGTTAAGGTCTTGGACTCTTACTCTGGCCTCATAGCTACTGTCTTAACTCTTACTCTGGCCTCATAACTACTGTCTTAACTCTTACTCTGGCCTCATAGCTACTGTCTTAACTCTTACTCTGGCCTAATAGCTACTGTATTAACTCTTACACTGGCCTCAGAGCTACTGTCTTAACTCTTAGTCTGGCCTAATGGTTAAGGTCTTGGACTCTTACTCTGGCCTAATAGCTACTGTATTAACTCGCACTCTGGCCTCATAGCCACTGTCTTATCTCTTACTCTGGCCTAATGGTTAAGGTCTTGGACTCTTAATCTGGCATCATAGCTACTGTCTTAACTCTTACTCTGGCCTAATGGTTAAGGTCTTGGACTCTTACTCTGGCCTCATAGCTACTGTCTTAACTCTTACTCTGGCCTCATAGCTACTGTCTTAACTCTTATTCTGGCCTCATAGCTACTGTCTTAACTCTTACTCTGGCCTCGGAGCTACTGTCTTAACTCTTACTGTGGCCTAATGGTGAAGGTCTTGGACTCTTACTCTGGCCTAATAGCTACTGTCTTAACTCTTACTCTGGCCTCATAGCTACTGTCTTAACTCTTACTCTGGCCTAATAGCTACTGTCTTAACTCTTACTTTGGCCTCATAGCTACTGTCTTAACTCTTACTCTGGCCTAATGGTTAAGGTCTTGGACTCTTACTCTGGCCTCAAAGCTACTGTCATAATTATTACTCTGGCCTCATAGCTACTGTCTTAACTCTTACTCTGGCCTAATGGTTAAGGTCTTGGACTCTTCTTCTGGCCTAATAGCTACTGTCTTAACTCTTACTCTGGCCTCATAGCTACTGTCTTAACTCTTACTCTGGCCTAATAGCTACTGTCTTAACTCTTAGTCTGGCCTAATGGTTAAGGTCTTGGACTCTTACTCTGGCCTAATGGCTACTATCTTAACTCTTACTCTGGCCTCATAGCCACTGTCTTAACTCTTAATCTGGCCTAATGGTTAAGGTCTTGGACTCTTACTCTGGCCTCATAGCTACTGTCTTAACTCTTACTCTGGACTCATAGCTACTGTCTTAACTCTTACTCTGGCCTCATAGCTACTGTCTTAACTCTTACTCTGGCCTAATGGTTAAGGTCTTGGACTCTTCTTCTGGCCTAATAGCTACTGTCTTAACTCTTACTCTGGCCTCATAGCTACTGTCTTAACTCTTACTCTGGCCTAATAGCTACTGTCTTAACTCTTAGTCTGGCCTAATGGTTAAGGTCTTGGACTCTTACTCTGGCCTAATGGCTACTATCTTAACTCTTACTCTGGCCTCATAGCCACTGTCTTAACTCTTAATCTGGCCTAATGGTTAAGGTCTTGGACTCTTACTCTGGCCTCATAGCTACTGTCTTAACTCTTACTCTGGACTCATAGCTACTGTCTTAACTCTTACTCTGGCCTCATAGCTACTGTCTTAACTCTTACTCTGGCCTAATAGCTACTGTCTTAACTCTTACTCTGGCCTCATAGCTACTGTCTTAACTCTTACTCTGGCCTAATAGCTACTGTCTTAACTCTTACTCTGGCCTCATAGCTACTGTCTTAACTCTTACTCTGGCCTCATAGCTACTGTCTTAACTCTTACTCTGGCCTAATGGTTAAGGTTTTGAACTCTTACTCTGGCCTCATATCTACTGCCTTAACTCTTACTCTGGCCTCATAGCTACTGTCTTAACTCTTACTCTGGCCTCATAGCTACTGTCTTCACTCTTACTCTGGAATAATGGTTAAGGTCTTGGACTCTTACTCTGGCCTCATAGCTACTGTCTTAACTCTTACTCTGGCCCCATAACTACTGTCTTAACTCTTACTCTGGCCTCATAGCTACTGTCTTAACTCTTACTCTGGCCTAATAGCTACTGTATTAACTCTTACACTGGCCTCAGAGCTACTGTCTTAACTCTTAGTCTGGCCTAATGGTTAAGGTCTTGGACTCTTACTCTGGCCTAATAGCTACTGTATTAACTCGCACTCTGGCCTCATAGCCACTGTCTTAACTCTTACTCTGGCCTAATGGTTAAGGTCTTGGACTCTTAATCTGGCATCATAGCTACTGTCTTAACTCTTACTCTGGCCTAATGGTTAAGGTCTTGGACTCTTACTCTGGCCTCATAGCTATTGTCTTAACTCTTACTCTGGCCTCATAGCTACTGTCTTAACTCTTATTCTGGCCTCATAGCTACTGTCTTAACTCTTACTCTGGCCTCGGAGCTACTGTCTTAACTCTTACTCTGGCCTAATGGTGAAGGTCTTGGACTCTTACTCTGGCCTAATAGCTACTGTCTTAACTCTTACTCTGGCCTCATAGCTACTGTCTTAACTCTTACTCTGGCCTAATAGCTACTGTCTTAACTCTTACTTTGGCCTCATAGCTACTGTCTTAACTCTTACTCTGGCCTAATGGTTAAGGTCTTGGACTCTTACTCTGGCCTCAAAGCTACTGTCATAATTATTACTCTGGCCTCATAGCTACTGTCTTAACTCTTACTCTGGCCTAATGGTTAAGGTCTTGGACTCTTCTTCTGGCCTAATAGCTACTGTCTTAACTCTTACTCTGGCCTCATAGCTACTGTCTTAACTCTTACTCTGGCCTAATAGCTACTGTCTTAACTCTTACTCTGGCCTCATAGCTACTGTCTTAACTCTTACTCTGGCCTAATGGTTAAGGTCTTGGACTCTTACTCTGGCCTCATAGCTACTGTCTTAACTCTTACTCTGGCCTAATAGCTACTGTCTTAACTCTTACTCTGGCCTCATAGCTACTATCTTAACTCGTACTCTGGCCTCATAGCTACTGTCTTAACTCTTACTCTGGCCTCATAGCTACTGGCTTAACTCTTACTCTGGCCTAATGGTTAAGGTCTTGGACTCTTACTCTGGCCTCATAGCTACTGTCTTAACTCTTACTCTGGCCTAATAGCTACTGTCTTAACTCGTACTATGGCCTCATAGCTACTGTCTTAACTCTTACACTGGCCTCATAGCTACTGTCTTAACTCTTACTTTGGCCTCATAGCTACTGTCTTAACTCTTACTCTAACCTCATAGCTACTGTCTTAACTCTTACTCTGGCCTTATAGCTACAGTCTTAAATCTTACTCTGGCCTCATAGCTACTGTCTTAACTCTTACTCTGGCCTAATGGTTAAGGTCTTGGACTCTTACTATGGCCTCATAGCTACTGTCTTAACTCTTACTCTGGCCTCATAGCTACTGTCTTAACTCTTACTCTGGCCTAATAGCTACTGTCTTAACTCTTACTCTGGCCTCATAGCTACTGTCTTAACTCCTACTCTGGCCTAATAGTTAAGGTCTTGGACTCTTACTCTGGCCTAATAGCTACTGTCTTAACTCTTACTTTGGCCTAATAGCTACTTTCTTAACTCTTACTCTGGCCTCAGAGCTACTGTCTTAACTCTTAGTCTGGCCTAATGGTTAAGGTCTTGGACTCTTACTCTGGCCTAATGGCTACTATCTTAACTCTTACTCTGGCCTCATAGCCACTGTCTTAACTCTTAATCTGGCCTAATGGTTAAGGTCTTGGACTCTTACTCTGGCCTCATAGCTACTGTCTTAACTCTTACTCTGGCCTCATAGCTACTGTCTTAACTCTTACTCTGGCCTCATAGCTACTGTCTTAACTCTTACTCTGGCCTAATAGCTACTGTCTTAACTCTTACTCTGGCCTCATAGCTACTGTCATAACTCTTACTCTGGCCTAATAGCTACTGTGTTAACTCTTACTCTGGCCTCATAGCTACTGTCTTAACTCTTACTCTGGCCTCATAGCTACTGTCTTAACTCTTACTCTGGCCTAATGGTTAAGGTCTTGAACTCTTACTCTGGCCTCATATCTACTGTCTTAACTCTTACTCTGGCCTCATAGCTACTGTCTTAACTCTTACTCTGGCCTCATAGCTACTGTCTTCACTCTTACTCTGGCATAATGGTTAAGGTCTTGGACTCTTACTCTGGCCTAATAGCTACTGTCTTAACTCTTACTCTGGCCTAATAGCTACTTTCTTAACTCTTACTCTGGCCTCAGAGCTACTGTCTTAACTCTTAGTCTGGCCTAATGGTTAAGGTCTTGGACTCTAACTCTGGCCTCATAGCTACTGTCTTAACTCTTACTCTGGCCTAATAGCTACTGTCTTAACTCTTACTCTGGCCTCATAGCTACTGTCTTAACTCTTACTCTGGCCTAATGGTTAAGGTCTTGGACTCTTACTCTGGCCTCATAGCTACTGTCTTAACTCTTACTCTGGCCTAATAGCTACTGTCTTAACTCTTACTCTGGCCTCATAGCTACTATCTTAACTCGTACTCTGGCCTCATAGCTACTGTCTTAACTCTTACTCTGGCCTCATAGCTACTGTCTTAACTCTTACTCTGGCCTAATAGCTACTGTCTTAACTCTTACTCTGGCCTCATAGCTACTGTCTTAACTCTTACTCTGGCCTAATGGTTAAGGTCTTGGACTCTTACTCTGGCCTCATAGCTACTGTCTTAACTCTTACTCTGGCCTAATAGCTACTGTCTTAACTCTTACTATGGCCTCATAGCTACTGTCTTAACTCTTACACTGGCCTCATAGCTACTGTCTTAACTCTTACTTTGGCCTCATAGCTACTGTCTTAACTCTTACTCTAACCTCATAGCTACTGTCTTAACTCTTACTCTGGCCTTATAGCTACAGTCTTACATCTTACTCTGGCCTCATAGCTACTGTCTTAACTCTTACTCTGGCCTAATGGTTAAGGTATTGGACTCTTACTATGGCCTCATAGCTACTGTCTTAACTCTTACTCTGGCCTCATAGCTACTGTCTTAACTCTTACTCTGGCCTAATAGCTACTGTCTTAACTCTTACTCTGGCCTCATAGCTACTGTCTTAACTCCTACTCTGGCCTAATAGTTAAGGTCTTGGACTCTTACTCTGGCCTAATAGCTACTGTCTTAACTCTTACTCTGGCCTAATAGCTACTTTCTTAACTCTTACTCTGGCCTCAGAGCTACTGTCTTAACTCTTAGTCTGGCCTAATGGTTAAGGTCTTGGACTCTTACTCTGGCCTAATGGCTACTATCTTAACTCTTACTCTGGCCTCATAGCCACTGTCTTAACTCTTAATCTGGCCTAATGGTTAAGGTCTTGGACTCTTACTCTGGCCTCATAGCTACTGTCTTAACTCTTACTCTGGCCTCATAGCTACTGTCTTAACTCTTACTCTGGCCTCATAGCTACTGTCTTAACTCTTACTCTGGCCTAATAGCTACTGTCTTAACTCTTACTCTGGCCTCATAGCTACTGTCATAACTCTTACTCTGGCCTAATAGCTACTGTGTTAACTCTTACTCTGGCCTCATAGCTACTGTCTTAACTCTTACTCTGGCCTCATAGCTACTGTCTTAACTCTTACTCTGGCCTAATGGTTAAGGTCTTGAACTCTTACTCTGGCCTCATATCTACTGTCTTAACTCTTACCCTGGCCTCATAGCTACTGTCTTAACTCTTACTCTGGCCTCATAGGTACTGTCTTCACTCTTACTCTGGCATAATGGTTAAGGTCTTGGACTCTTACTCTGGCCTAATAGCTACTGTCTTAACTCTTACTCTGGCCTAATAGCTACTTTCTTAACTCTTACTCTGGCCTCAGAGTTACTGTCTTAACTCTTACTCTGGCCTAATAGCTACTGTCTTAACTCTTACTCTGGCCTCATAGCTACTGTCTTAACTCTTACTCTGGCCTAATGGTTAAGGTCTTGGACTCTTACTCTGGCCTCATAGCTACTGTCTTAACTCTTACTCTGGCCTAATAGCTATTGTCTTAACTCTTACTCTGGCCTCATAGCTACTATCTTAACTCGTACTCTGGCCTCATAGCTACTGTCTTAACTCTTACTCTGGCCTCATAGCTACTGTCTTAACTCTTACTCTGGCCTAATAGCTACTGTCTTAACTCTTACTCTGGCCTCATAGCTACTGTCTTAACTCTTACTCTGGCCTAATGGTTAAGGTCTTGGACTCTTACTCTGGCCTCATAGCTACTGTCTTAACTCTTACTCTGGCCTAATAGCTATTGTCTTAACTCTTACTCTGGCCTCATAGCTACTATCTTAACTCGTACTCTGGCCTCATAGCTACTGTCTTAACTCTTACTCTGGCCTCATAGCTACTGTCTTAACTCTTACTCTGGCCTAATAGCTACTGTCTTAACTCTTACTCTGGCCTCATAGCTACTGTCTTAACTCTTACTCTGGCCTAATGGTTAAGGTCTTGGACTCTTACTCTGGCCTCATAGCTACTGTCTTAACTCTTACTCTGGCCTAATAGCTACTGTCTTAACTCTTACTATGGCCTCATAGCTACTGTCTTAACTCTTACACTGGCCTCATAGCTACTGTCTTAACTCTTACTTTGGCCTCATAGCTACTGTCTTAACTCTTACTCTAACCTCATAGCTACTGTCTTAACTCTTACTCTGGCCTTATAGCTACAGTCTTACATCTTACTCTGGCCTCATAGCTACTGTCTTAACTCTTACTCTGGCCTAATGGTTAAGGTATTGGACTCTTACTATGGCCTCATAGCTACTGTCTTAACTCTTACTCTGGCCTCATAGCTACTGTCTTAACTCTTACTCTGGCCTAATAGCTACTGTCTTAACTCTTACTCTGGCCTCATAGCTACTGTCTTAACTCCTACTCTGGCCTAATAGTTAAGGTCTTGGACTCTTACTCTGGCCTAATAGCTACTGTCTTAACTCTTACTCTGGCCTAATAGCTACTTTCTTAACTCTTACTCTGGCCTCAGAGCTACTGTCTTAACTCTTAGTCTGGCCTAATGGTTAAGGTCTTGGACTCTTACTCTGGCCTAATGGCTACTATCTTAACTCTTACTCTGGCCTCATAGCCACTGTCTTAACTCTTAATCTGGCCTAATGGTTAAGGTCTTGGACTCTTACTCTGGCCTCATAGCTACTGTCTTAACTCTTACTCTGGCCTCATAGCTACTGTCTTAACTCTTACTCTGGCCTCATAGCTACTGTCTTAACTCTTACTCTGGCCTAATAGCTACTGTCTTAACTCTTACTCTGGCCTCATAGCTACTGTCATAACTCTTACTCTGGCCTAATAGCTACTGTGTTAACTCTTACTCTGGCCTCATAGCTACTGTCTTAACTCTTACTCTGGCCTCATAGCTACTGTCTTAACTCTTACTCTGGCCTAATGGTTAAGGTCTTGAACTCTTACTCTGGCCTCATATCTACTGTCTTAACTCTTACCCTGGCCTCATAGCTACTGTCTTAACTCTTACTCTGGCCTCATAGCTACTGTCTTCACTCTTACTCTGGCATAATGGTTAAGGTCTTGGACTCTTACTCTGGCCTAATAGCTACTGTCTTAACTCTTACTCTGGCCTAATAGCTACTTTCTTAACTCTTACTCTGGCCTCAGAGCTACTGTCTTAACTCTTAGTCTGGCCTAATGGTTAAGGTCTTGGACTCTTACTCTGGCCTAATGGCTACTATCTTAACTCTTACTCTGGCCTCATAGCCACTGTCTTAACTCTTAATCTGGCCTAATGGTTAAGGTCTTGGACTCTTACTCTGGCCTCATAGCTACTGTCTTAACTCTTACTCTGGACTCATAGCTACTGTCTTAACTCTTACTCTGGCCTCATAGCTACTGTCTTAACTCTTACTCTGGCCTAATAGCTACTGTCTTAACTCTTACTCTGGCCTCATAGCTACTGTCTTAACTCTTACTCTGGCCTCATAGCTACTGTCTTAACTCTTACTCTGGCCTAATGGTTAAGGTCTTGAACTCTTACTCTGGCCTCATATCTACTGTCTTAACTCTTACTCTGGCCTAATGGTTAAGGTCTTGGACTCTTACTCTGGCCTCATAGCTACTGTCTTAACTCTTACTCTGGCCTCATAGCTACTGTCTTAACTCTTACTCTGGCCTAATGGTTAAGGTCTTGGACTCTTACTCTGGCCTCATAGCTACTGTCTTAACTCTTACTCTGGCCTAATAGCTACTGTCTTAACTCTTACTCTGGCCTCATAGCTACTATCTTAACTCGTACTCTGGCCTCATAGCTACTGTCTTAACTCTTACTCTGGCCTCATAGCTACTGTCTTAACTCTTACTCTGGCCTAATAGCTACTGTCTTAACTCTTACTCTGGCCTCATAGCTACTGTCTTAACTCTTACTCTGGCCTAATGGTTAAGGTCTTGGACTCTTACTCTGGCCTCATAACTACTGTCTTAACTCTTACTCTGGCCTAATAGCTACTGTCTTAACTCTTACTATGGCCTCATAGCTACTGTCTTAACTCTTACACTGGCCTCATAGCTACTGTCTTAACTCTTACTTTGGCCTCATAGCTACTGTCTTAACTCTTACTCTAACCTCATAGCTACTGTCTTAACTCTTACTCTGGCCTTATAGCTACAGTCTTAAATCTTACTCTGGCCTCATAGCTACTGTCCTAACTTTTACTCTGGCCTAATGGTTAAGGTCTTGGACTCTTATTATGGCCTCATAGCTACTGTCTTAACTCTTACTCTGGCCTCATAGCTACTGTCTTAACTCTTACTCTGGCCTCATAGCTACTGTCTTAACTCCTACTCTGGCCTAATAGTTAAGGTCTTGGACTCTTACTCTGGCCTAATAGCTACTGTCTTAACTCGTACTCTGGCCTAATAGCTACTTTCTTAACTCTTACTCTGGCCTCAGAGCTACTGTCTTAACTCTTAGTCTGGCCTAATGGTTAAGGTCTTGGACTCTTACTCTGGCCTAATGGCTACTATCTTAACTCTTACTCTGGCCTCATAGCCACTGTCTTAACTCTTAATCTGGCCTAATGGTTAAGGTCTTGGACTCTTACTCTGGCCTCATAGCTACTGTCTTAACTCTTACTCTGGCCTCATAGCTACTGTCTTAACTCTTACTCTGGCCTCATAGCTACTGTCTTAACTCCTACTCTGGCCTAATAGTTAAGGTCTTGGACTCTTACTCTGGCCTAATAGCTACTGTCTTAACTCTTACTCTGGCCTAATAGCTACTTTCTTAACTCTTACTCTGGCCTCAGAGCTACTGTCTTAACTCTTAGTCTGGCCTAATGGTTAAGGTCTTGGACTCTTACTCTGGCCTAATGGCTACTATCTTAACTCTTACTCTGGCCTCATAGCCACTGTCTTAACTCTTAATCTGGCCTAATGGTTAAGGTCTTGGACTCTTACTCTGGCCTCATAGCTACTGTCTTAACTCTTACTCTGGCCTCATAGCTACTGTCTTAACTCTTACTCTGGACTCATAGCTACTGTCTTAACTCTTACTCTGGCCTCATAGCTACTGTCTTAACTCTTACTCTGGCCTAATAGCTACTGTCTTAACTCTTACTCTGGCCTCATAGCTACTGTCTTAACTCTTACTCTGGCCTAATAGCTACTGTCTTAACTCTTACTCTAGCCTTATAGCTACTGTCTTAACTCTTACTCTGGCCTAATAGCTACTGTCTTAACTCTTACTCTGGCCTCATAGCTACTGTCTTAACTCTTACTCTGGCCTCATAGCTACTGTCTTAACTCTTACTCTGGCCTAATGGTTAAGGTCTTGAACTCTTACTCTGGCCTCATATCTACTGTCTTAACTCTTACTCTGGCCTCATAGCTACTGTCTTAACTCTTACTCTGGCCTCATAGCTACTGTCTTCACTCTTACTCTGGCATAATGGTTAAGGTCTTGGACTCTTACTCTGGCCTCATAGCTACTGTCTTAACTCTTACTCTGGCCTCATAACTACTGTCTTAACTCTTACTCTGGCCTCATAGCTACTGTCTTAACTCTTACTCTGGCCTAATAGCTACTGTCTTAACTCTTACACTGGCCTCAGAGCTACTGTCTTAACTCTTAGTCTGGCCTAATGGTTAAGGTCTTGGACTCTTACTCTGGCCTAATAGCTACTGTATTAACTCGCACTCTGGCCTCATAGCCACTGTCTTAACTCTTACTCTGGCCTAATGGTTAAGGTCTTGGACTCTTAATCTGGCCTCATAGCTACTGTCTTAACTCTTACTCTGGCCGAATAGCTACTGTCTTAACTCTTACTCTGGCCTCATAACTACTGTCTTAACTCTTACTCTGGCCTCATAGCTACTGTCTTAACTCTTACTCTGGCCTCATAGCTACTGTCTTAACTCTTACTCTGGCCTCATAGCTACTGTCTTAACTCTTACTCTGGCCTCATAGCTACTGTCTTAACTCTAACTCTGGCCTCATAGCTACAGTCTTAACTCTTACTCTGGCCTAATGGTTAAAGTCTTGGACTCTTACTCTGACCTCATAGCTACTGTCTTAACTCTTACTCTGGCCTTATAGCTACAGTCTTAAATCTTACTCTGGCCTCATAGCTACTGTCTTAACTCTTACTCTGGCCTAATGGTTAAGGTCTTGGACTCTTACTATGGCCTCATAGCTACTGTCTTAACTCTTACTCTGGCCTCATAGCTACTGTCTTAACTCTTACTCTGGCCTAATAGCTACTGTCTTAACTCTTACTCTGGCCTCATAGCTACTGTCTTAACTCCTACTCTGGCCTAATAGTTAAGGTCTTGGACTCTTACTCTGGCCTAATAGCTACTGTCTTAACTCTTACTCTGGCCTAATAGCTACTTTCTTAACTCTTACTCTGGCCTCAGAGCTACTGTCTTAACTCTTAGTCTGGCCTAATGGTTAAGGTCTTGGACTCTTACTCTGGCCTAATGGCTACTATCTTAACTCTTACTCTGGCCTCATAGCCACTGTCTTAACTCTTAATCTGGCCTAATGGTTAAGGTCTTGGACTCTTACTCTGGCCTCATAGCTACTGTCTTAACTCTTACTCTGGACTCCTTGCTACTGTCTTAACTCTTACTCTGGCCTCATAGCTACTGTCTTAACTCTTACTCTGGCCTAATAGCTACTGTCTTAACTCTTACTCTGGCCTCATAGCTACTGTCTTATCTCTTACTCTGGCCTAATAGCTACTGTCTTAACTCTTACTCTGGCCTCATAGCTACTGTCTTAACTCTTACTCTGGCCTAATAGCTACTGTCTTAACTCTTACTCTGGCCTCATAGCTACTGTCTTAACTCTTACTCTGGCCTCATAGCTACTGTCTTAACTCGCACTCTGGCCTAATGGTTAAGGTCTTGAACTCTTACTCTGGCCTCATATCTACTGTCTTAACTCTTACTCTGGCCTCATAGCTACTGTCTTCACTCTTACTCTGGCATAATGGTTAAGGTCTTGGACTCTTACTCTGGCCTCATAGCTACTGTCTTAACTCTTACTTTGGCCTCATAACTACTGTCTTAACTCTTACTCTGGCCTCATAGCTACTGTCTTAACTCTTACTCTGGCCTAATAGCTACTGTCTTAACTCTTACACTGGCCTCAGGGCTACTGTCTTAACTCTTAGTCTGGCCTAATGGTTAAGGTCTTGGACTCTTACTCTGGCCTAATAGCTACTGTATTAACTCGCACTCTGGCCTCATAGCCTCTGTCTTAACTCTTACTCTGGCCTAATGGTTAAGGTCTTGGACTCTTACTCTGGCCTCATAGCTACTGTCTTAACTCTTACTCTGGCCTCATAGCTACTGTCTTAACTCTTATTCTGGCCTCATAGCTACTGTCTTAACTCTTACTCTGGCCTCGGAGCTACTGTCTTAACTCTTACTCTGGCCTAATGGTTAAGGTCTTGGACTCTTACTCTGGCCTAATAGCTACTGTCTTAACTCTTACTCTGGCCTCATAGCTACTGTCTTAACTCTTACTCTGGCCTAATAGCTACTGTCTTAACTCTTACTTTGGCCTCATAGCTACTGTCTTAACTCTTACTCTGGCCTAATGGTTAAGGTCTTGGACTCTTACTCTGGCCTCATAGCTACTGTCTTAATTATTACTCTGGCCTCATAGCTACTGTCTTAACTCTTACTCTGGCCTAATGGTTAAGGTCTTGGACTCTTCTTCTGGCCTAATAGCTACTGTCTCAACTCTTACTCTGGCCTCATAGCTACTGTCTTAACTCTTACTCTGGCCTAATAGCTACTGTCTTAACTCTTACTTTGGCCTCATAGCTACTGTCTTAACTCTTACTCTGGCCTAATGGTTAAGGTTTTGGACTCTTACTCTGGCCTAATAGCTACTGTCTTAACTCTTACTCTGGCCTAATAGCTACTGTCTTAACTCTTACTCTGGCCTCATAGCTACTGTCTTAACTCTTACTCTGGCCTCATAGCTACTGTCTTAACTCTTACTCTGGCCTCATAGCTACTGTCTTAAGTCTTACTCTGGCCTAATGGTTAAGGTCTTGGACTCTTACTCTGGCCTCATAGTTACTGTATTAACTCTTACTCTGGCCTAATAGCTACTGTCTTAACTCTTACTCTGGCCTCATAGCTACTATCTTAACTCGTACTCTGGCCTCATAGCTACTGTCTTAACTCTTACTCTGGCCTCATAGCTACTGTCTTAACTCTTACTCTGGCCTAATAGCTACTGTCTTAACTCTTACTCTGGCCTCATAGCTACTGTCTTAACTCTTACTCTGGCCTAATGGTTAAGGTCTTGGACTCTTACTCTGGCCTCATAGCTACTGTCTTAACTCTTACTCTGGCCTAATAGCTACTGTCTTAACTCTTACTATGGCCTCATAGCTACTGTCTTAACTCTTACACTGGCCTCATAGCTACTGTCTTAACTCTTACTCTGGCCTCATAGCTACTGTCTTAACTCTTACTCTGACCTCATAGCTACTGTCTTAACTCTTACTCTGGCCTTATAGCTACAGTCTTAAATCTTACTCTGGCCTCATAGCTACTGTCTTAACTCTTACTCTGGCCTAATGGTTAAGGTCTTGGACTCTTACTCTGGCCTAATAGCTACTGTCTTAACTCTTACTCTGGCCTAATAGCTACTGTCTTAACTCTTACTCTGGCCTAATGGTTAAGGTCTTGGACTCTTACTCTGGCCTCATAGCTACTGTCTTAACTCTTACTCTGGCCTAATAGCTACTGTCTTAACTCTTACTCTGGCCTCATAGCTACTATCTTAACTCGTACTCTGGCCTCATAGCTACTGTCTTAACTCTTACTCTGGCCTCATAGCTACTGTCTTAACTCTTACTCTGGCCTAATAGCTACTGTCTTAACTCTTACTCTGGCCTCATAGCTACTGTCTTAACTCTTACTCTGGCCTAATGGTTAAGGTCTTGGACTCTTACTCTGGCCTCATAGCTACTGTCTTAACTCTTACTCTGGCCTAATAGCTACTGTCTTAACTCTTACTATGGCCTCATAGCTACTGTCTTAACTCTTACACTGGCCTCATAGCTACTGTCTTAACTCTTACTCTGGCCAAATAGCTACTGTCTTAACTCTTACTCTGGCCTCATAGCTACTGTCTTAACTCTTACTCTGGCCTCATAGCTACTGTCCTAACTCTTAATATGGCCTAATGGTTAAGGTCTTGGACTCTTACTCTGGCCTAATAGCTACTGTCTTAACTCTTACTCTGGCCTCATAGCTACTGTCTTAACTCTTACTCTGGCCTAATAGCTACTGTCTTAACTCTTACTTTGGCCTCATAGCTACTGTCTTAACTCTTACTCTGGCCTAATGGTTAAGGTCTTGGACTCTTACTATGGCCTCATAGCTACTGTCTTAACTCTTACTCTGGCCTCATAGCTACTGTCTTAACTCTTACTCTGGCCTAATAGCTACTGTCTTAACTCTTACTCTGGCCTCATAGCTACTGTCTTAACTCCTACTCTGGCCTAATAGTTAAGGTCTTGGACTCTTACTCTGGCCTAATAGCTACTGTCTTAACTCTTACTCTGGCCTAATAGCTACTTTCTTAACTCTTACTCTGGCCTCAGAGCTACTGTCTTAACTCTTAGTCTGGCCTAATGGTTAAGGTCTTGGACTCTTACTCTGGCCTAATGGCTACTATCTTAACTCTTACTCTGGCCTCATAGCCACTGTCTTAACTCTTAATCTGGCCTAATGGTTAAGGTCTTGGACTCTTACTCTGGCCTCATAGCTACTGTCTTAACTCTTACTCTGGCCTCATAGCTACTGTCTTAACTCCTACTCTGGCCTCATAGCTACTGTCTTAACTCTTACTCTGGCCTCATAGCTACTGTCTTAACTCTTACTCTGGCCTAATAGCTACTGTCTTAACTCTTACTCTGGCCTCATAGCTACTGTCTTAACTCTTACTCTGGCCTAATAGCTACTGTCTTAACTCTTACTCTGGCCTCATAGCTACTGTCTTAACTCTTACTCTGGCCTCATAGCTACTGTCTTAACTCTTACTCTGGCCTAATGGTTAAGGTCTTGAACTCTTACTCTGGCCTCATATCTACTGTCTTAACTCTTACTCTGGCCTCATAGCTACTGTCTTAACTCTTACTCTGGCCTCATAGCTACTGTCTTCACTCTTACTCTGGCATAATGGTTAAGGTCTTGGACTCTTACTCTGGCCTCATAGCTACTGTCTTAACTCTTACTCTGGCCTCATAACTACTGTCTTAACTCTTACTCTGGCCTCATAGCTACTGTCTTAACTCTTACTCTGGCCTAATAGCTACTGTCTTAACTCTTACACTGGCCTCAGAGCTACTGTCTTAACTCTTAGTCTGGCCTAATGGTTAAGGTCTTGGACTCTTACTCTGGCCTAATAGCTACTGTATTAACTCGCACTCTGGCCTCATAGCCACTGTCTTAACTCTTACTCTGGCCTAATGGTTAAGGTCTTGGACTCTTAATCTGGCCTCATAGCTACTGTCTTAACTCTTACTCTGGCCTAATGGTTAAGGTCTTGGACTCTTACTCTGGCCTCATAGCTACTGTCTTAACTCTTACTCTGGCCTCATAGCTACTGTCTTAACTCTTATTCTGGCCTCATAGCTACTATCTTAACTCTTACTCTGGCCTCGGAGCTACTGTCTTAACTCTTACTCTGGCCTAATGGTTAAGGTCTTGGACTCTTACTCTGGCCTAATAGCTACTGTCTTAACTCTTACTCTGGCCTCATAGCTACTGTCTTAACTCTTACTCTGGCCTAATAGCTACTGTCTTAACTCTTACTTTGGCCTCATAGCTACTGTCTTAACTCTTACTCTGGCCTAATGGTTAAGGTCTTGGACTCTTACTCTGGCCTCATAGCTACTGTCTTAATTATTACTCTGGCCTCATAGCTACTGTCTTAACTCTTACTCTGGCCTAATGGTTAAGGTCTTGGACTCTTCTTCTGGCCTAATAGCTACTGTCTTAACTTTTACTCTGGCCTCATAGCTACTGTCTTAACTCTTACTCTGGCCTAATAGCTACTGTCTTAACTCTTACTCTGGCCTCATAGCTACTGTCTTAAGTCTTACTCTGGCCTAATGGTTAAGGTCTTGGACTCTTACTCTGACCTCATAGCTACTGTCTTAACTCTTACTCTGGCCTAATAGCTACTGTCTTAACTCTTACTATGGCCTCATAGCTACTGTCTTAACTCTTACACTGGCCTCATAGCTACTGTCTTAACTCTTACTCTGGCCTCATAGCTACTGTCTTAACTCTTACTCTGACCTCATAGCTACTGTCTTAACTCTTACTCTGGCCTTATAGCTACAGTCTTAAATCTTACTCTGGCCTCATAGCTACTGTCTTAACTCTTACTCTGGCCTAATGGTTAAGGTCTTGGACTCTTACTATGGCCTTATAGCTACTGTCTTAACTCTTACTCAGGCCTCATAGCTACTGTCTTAACTCTTACTCTGGCCTAATAGCTACTGTCTTAACTCTTACTCTGGCCTCATAGCTACTGTCTTAACTCCTACTCTGGCCTAATAGTTAAGGTCTTGGACTCTTACTCTGGCCTAATAGCTACTGTCTTAACTCTTACTCTGGCCTCATAGCTACTGTCTTAACTCTTACTCTGGCCTAATAGCTACTGTCTTAACTCTTACACTGGCCTCAGAGCTACTGTCTTAACTCTTAGTCTGGCCTAATGGTTAAGGTCTTGGACTCTTACTCTGGCCTAATAGCTACTGTATTAACTCGCACTCTGGCCTCATAGCCACTGTCTTAACTCTTACTCTGGCCTAATGGTTAAGGTCTTGGACTCTTAATCTGGCCTCATAGTACTGTCTTAACTCTTACTCTGGCCTAATGGTTAAGGTCTTGGACTCTTACTCTGGCCTCATAGCTACTGTCTTAACTCTTACTCTGGCCTCATAGCTACTGTCTTAACTCTTATTCTGGCCTCATAGCTACTGTATTAACTCGCACTCTGGCCTCATAGCCACTGTCTTAACTCTTACTCTGGCCTAATGGTTAAGGTCTTGGACTCTTAATCTGGCCTCATAGCTACTGTCTTAACTCTTACTCTGGCCTAATGGTTAAGGTCTTGGACTCTTACTCTGGCCTCATAGCTACTGTCTTAACTCTTACTCTGGCCTCATAGCTACTGTCTTAACTCTTACTCTGGCCTCATAGCTACTGTCTTAACTCTTACTCTGGCCTAATAGCTACTGTCTTAACTCTTACTTTGGCCTCATAGCTACTGTCTTAACTCTTACTCTGGCCTAATGGTTAAGGTCTTGGACTCTTACTCTGGCCTCATAGCTACTGTCTTAATTATTACTCTGGCCTCATAGCTACTGTCTTAACTCTTACTCTGGCCTAATGGTTAAGGTCTTGGACTCTTCTTCTGGCCTAATAGCTACTGTCTTAACTCTTACTCTGGCCTGATAGCTACTGTCTTAACTCTTACTCTGGCCTAATAGCTACTGTCTTAACTCTTACTCTGGCCTCATAGCTACTGTCTTAAGTCTTGCTCTGGCCTAATGGTTAAGGTCTTGGACTCTTACTCTGACCTCATAGCTACTGTCTTAACTCTTACTCTGGCCTAATAGCTACTGTCTTAACTCTTACTATGGCCTCATAGCTACTGTCTTAACTCTTACACTGGCCTCATAGCTACTGTCTTAACTCTTACTCTGGCCTCATAGCTACTGTCTTAACTCTTACTCTGACCTCATAGCTACTGTCTTAACTCTTACTCTGGCCTTATAGCTACAGTCTTAAATCTTACTCTGGCCTAATGGTTAAGGTCTTGGACTCTTACTCTGGCCTAATAGCTACTGTCTTAACTCTTACTCTGGCCTCATAGCTACTGTCTTAACTCTTACTCTGGCCTCATAGCTACTGTCTTAACTCTTACTCTGGCCTCATAGCTACTGTCTTAACTCTTACTCTGGCCTAATAGCTACTGTCCTAACTCTTACTCTGGCCTCATAGCTACTGTCTTAACTCTTACTCTGGCCTCATAGCTACTGTCTTAACTCTTACTCTGGCCTAATGGTTAAGGTCTTGAACTCTTAATCTGGCCTCATAGCTACTGTCTTAACTCTTACTCTGGCCTCATAGCTACTGTCTTAACTCTTACTCTGGCCTCATAGCTACTGTCTTAACTCTTACTCTGGCCTCATAGCTACTGTCTTAACTCTTATTCTGGCCTCATAGCTACTGTATTAACTCGCACTCTGGCCTCATAGCCACTGTCTTAACTCTTACTCTGGCCTAATGGTTAAGGTCTTAACTCTTACTATGGCCTAATAGCTACTGTCTTAACTCTTACTCTGGCCTCATAGCTACTGTCTTAACTCTTACTCTGGCCTAATAGCTACTGTCTTAACTCTTACTCTGGCCTCATAGCTACTGTCGTAACTCTTACTCTGGCCTCATAGCTACTGTCTTAACTCTTACTCTGGCCTAATGGTTAAGGTCTCGAACTCTTACTCTGGCCTCATATCTACTGTCTTAACTCTTACTCTGGCCTCATAGCTACTGTCTTAACTCTTACTCTGGCCTCATAGCTACTGTCTTCACTCTTACTCTGGCATAATGGTTAAGGTCTTGGACTCTTACTCTGGCCTCATAACCACTGTCTTAACTCTTACTCTGGCCTCATAGCTACTGTCTTAACTCTTACTCTGGCCTAATAGCTACTGTCTTAACTCTTACACTGGCCTCAGAGCTACTGTCTTAACTCTTAGTCTGGCCTAATGGTTAAGTTCTTGGACTCTTACTCTGGCCTAATAGATACTGTATTAACTCTTACTATGGCCTCATAGCTACTGTCTTAACTCTTACTCTGGCCTCATAGCTACTGTCTTAACTCTTACTCTGGCCTCATAGCTACTGTCTTAACTCTTACTCTGGCCTAATAGCTACTGTCTTAACTCTAACTCTGGCCTCATAGCTACTGTCTTAACTCTTACTCTGGCCTAATGGTTAAAGTCTTGGACTCTTACTCTGGCCTCATATCTACTGTCTTAACTCTTACTCTGGCCTCATAGCTACTGTCTTAACTCTTACTCTGGCATAATGGTTAAGGTCTTGGACTCTTACTCTGGCCTCATAGCTACTGTCTTAACTCTTACTCTGGCCTCATAACTACTGTCTTAACTCTTACTCTGGCCTCATAGCTACTGTCTTAACTCTCACTCTGGCCTAATAGCTACTGTCTTAACTCTTACACTGGCCTCATAGCTACTGTCTTAACTCTTACTCTGGCCTCATAGCAACTGTCTTAACTCTTAATCTGGCCTAATGGTTAAGGTCTTGGACTCTTAGTCTGGCCTCATAGCTACTGTCTTAACTCTTACTCTGGCCTCATAGCTACTGTCTTAACTCTTACTCTGGCCTCATAGCTACTGTCTTAACTCTTACTCTGGCCTCATAGCTACTGTCTTAACTCTTACTCTGGCCTAATGGTTAAGGTCTTGGACTCTTACTCTATCCTCATAGCTACTGTCTTAACTCTTACTCTGGCCTCATAGCTACTGTCTTAACTCTTACTCTGGCCTAATGGTTAAGGTCTTAGACTCTTACACTGGCCTAATAACTACTGTCTTAACTCTTACTCTGGCCTCATAGCTACATTTTGAACTCTTACTCTGGCCTCATAGCTACTGTCTTAACTCTTACTCTGGCCTAATGGTTAAGGTCTTGGACTCTTACTCTGGCCTCATAGCTAGCGTCTTAACTCTTAATCTGGCCTAATAACTACTGTCTTAACTCTTACTCTGGCCTCATAGCTACTGTCTTAACTCTTACTCTGGCCTCATAGCTACTGTCTTAACTCTTACTCTGGCCTAATGGTTAAGGTCTTGGACTCTTACTCTGACCTCATAGGTACTGTCTTAACTCTTACTCTGGCATAATAGCTACTGTCTTAACTCTTACTCTGGCCTAATAGCTACTGTCTTAACTCTTACTCTGGCCTAATGGTTAAGGTCTTGGACTCTTACTCTGGCCTCATAACTACTGTCTTAACTCTTACTCTGGCCTAATGGTTAAGGTCTTGGACTCTTACTCTGGCCTCATAGCTACTGTCTTAACTCTTACTCTGGCCTCATAGCTACTGTGTTAACTCGTACTCTGGCCTCATAGCTACTGTCTTAACTCTTACTCTGGCCTAATGGTTAAGGTCTTGGACTCTTACTCTGGCCTCATAGCTACTGTCTTAACTCTTACTCTGGCCTCATAGCTACTGTCTTAACTCTTACTCTGGACTCATAGCTACTGTCTTAACTCTTACTCTGGCCTAATGGTTAAGGTCTTGGACTCTTACTCTGGCCTCATAGCTACTGTCTTAACTCTTACTCTGGCCTCATAGCTACTGTCTTAACTCTTACTCTGGCCTAATAGCTACTGTCTTAACTCTTACTCTGGCCTCATAGCTACTGTCTTAACTCTTACTCTGGCCTCATAGCTACTGTCTTAACTCTTACTCTGGCCTAATAGCTACTGTCTTAACTCTTACTCTGGCCTAATGGTTAAGGTCTTGGACTCTTACTCTGGCCTCATAACTACTGTCTTAATTCTTAGTCTGGCCTCATAGCTACTGTCTTAACTCTTACTCTGGCCTAATGGTTAAGGTCTTGGACTCTTCTTCTGGCCTAATAGCTACTGTCTTAACTCTTACTCTGGCCTCATAGCTACTGTCTAAACTCTTACTCTGGCCTAATAGCTACTGTCTTAACTCTTACTCTGGCCTCACAGCTACTGTCTTAACTATTACTCTGGCCTAATGGTTAAGGTCTTGGACTCTTACTCTGGCCTCATAGCTACTGTCTTAACTCTTACTCTGGCCTGATGGTTAAGGTCTTGGACTCTTACTCTGGCCTCATAGCTATTGTCTTAACTCTTACTCTGGCCTCATAGCTACTGTCTTAACTCTTACTCTGGCCAAATAGCTACTGTCTTAACTCTTACTCTGGCCTCATAGCTACTGTCTTAACTCTTACTCTGGCCTCATAGCTACTGTCCTAACTCTTAATATGGCCTAATGGTTAAGGTCTTGGACTCTTACTCTGGCCTCATAGCTACTGTCTTAACTCTTACTCTGGCCTCATAGCTACTGTCTTAACTCTTATTCTGGCCTCATAGCTACTGTCTTAACTCTTACTCTGGCCTCATAGCTACTGTCTTAACTCTTACTCTGGCCTCATAGCTACTGTCTTAACTCTTACTCTGGCCTCAGAGCTACTGTCTTAACTCTTACTCTGGCCTAATGGTTAAGGTCTTGGACTCTTACTCCGGCCTAATAGCTACTGTCTTAACTCTTACTCTGGCCTCATAGCTACTGTCTTAACTCTTACTCTGGCCTAATAGCTACTGTCTTAACTCTTACTTTGGCCTCATTGCTACTGTCTTAACTCTTACTCTGGCCTAATGGTTAAGGTCTTGGACTCTTACTCTGGCCTAATAGCTACTGTCTTAACTCTTACTCTGGCCTAATAGCTACTGTCTTAACTCTTACTCTGGCCTCATAGCTACTGTCTTAACTCTTACTCTGGCCTCATAGCTACTGTCTTAACTCTTACTCTGGCCTAATGGTTAAGGTCTTGGACTCTTACTCTGGCCTCATAGCTACTGTCTTAACTCTTACTCTGGCCTCATAGTTACTGTCTTAACTCTTATTCTGGCCTCATAGCTACTGTGTTAACTCTAACTCTGGCCTCATAGCTACTGTCTTAACTCTTACTCTGGCCTCAGAGCTACTGCATTAACTCTTACTCTGGCCTAATGGTTAAGGTCTTGGACTCTTACTCTGGCCTAATAGCTACTGTCTTAACTCTTACTCTGGCCTCATAGCTACTGTCTTAACTCTTACTCTGGCCTAATAGCTACTGTCTTAACTCTTACTTTGGCCTCATAGCTACTGTCTTAACTCTTACTCTGGCCTAATGGTTAAGGTCTTGGACTCTTACTCTGGCCTCATAGCTACTGTCTTAATTATTACTCTGGCCTCATAGCTACTGTCTTAACTCTTACTCTGGCCTCATAGCTACTGTCTTAACTCTTACTCTGGCCTCATAGCTACTGTCTTGACTCTTACTCTGGCCTCAGAGCTACTGTCTTAACTCTTACTCTGGCCTAATGGTTAAGGTCTTGGACTCTTACTCCGGCCTAATAGCTACTGTCTTAACTCTTACTCTGGCCTCATAGCTACTGTCTTAACTCTTACTCTGGCCTAATAGCTACTGTCTTAACTCTTACTTTGGCCTCATAGCTACTGTCTTAACTCTTACTCTGGCCTAATGGTTAAGGTCTTGGACTCTTACTCTGGCCTAATAGCTACTGTCTTAACTCTTACTCTGGCCTAATAGCTACTGTCTTAACTCTTACTCTGGCCTCATAGCTACTGTCTTAACTCTTACTCTGGCCTAATGGTTAAGGTCTTGGACTCTTACTCTGGCCTCATAGCTACTGTCTTAACTCTTACTCTGGCCTCATAGTTACTGTCTTAACTCTTATTCTGGCCTCATAGCTACTGTGTTAACTCTTACTCTGGCCTCATAGCTACTGTCTTAACTCTTACTCTGGCCTCAGAGCTACTGCATTAACTCTTACTCTGGCCTAATGGTTAAGGTCTTGGACTCTTACTCTGGCCTAATAGCTACTGTCTTAACTCTTACTCTGGCCTCATAGCTACTGTCTTAACTCTTACTCTGGCCTAATAGCTACTGTCTTAACTCTTACTTTGGCCTCATAGCTACTGTCTTAACTCTTACTCTGGCCTAATGGTTAAGGTCTTGGACTCTTACTCTGGCCTCATAGCTACTGTCTTAATTATTACTCTGGCCTCATAGCTACTGTCTTAACTCTTACTCTGGCCTAATGGTTAAGGTCTTGGACTCTTCTTCTGGCCTAATAGCTACTGTCTTAACTCTTACTCTGGCCTCATAGCTACTGTCTTAACTCTTACTCTGGCCTAATAGCTACTGTCTTAACTCTTACTCTGGCCACATAGCTACTGTCTTAACTCTTACTCTGGCCTAATGGTTAAGGTCTTGGACTCTTACTCTGGCCTCGTAGCTACTGTCTTAACTCTTACTCTGGCCTAATAGCTACTGTCTTAACTCTTACTCTGGCCTCATAGCTACTATCTTAACTCGTACTCTGGCCTCATAGCTACTGTCTTAACTCTTACTCTGGCCTCATAGCTACTGTCTTAACTCTTACTCTGACCTCATAGCTACTGCCTTAACTCTTACTCTGGCCTTATAGCTACAGTCTTAAATCTTACTCTGGCCTCATAGCTACTGTCTTAACTCTTACTCTGGCCTAATGGTTAAGGTCTTGGACTCTTACTATGGCCTCATAGCTACTGTCTTAACTCTTACTCTGGCCTCATAGCTACTGTCTTAACTCTTACTCTGGCCTAATAGCTACTGTCTTAACTCTTACTCTGGCCTCATAGCTACTGTCTTAACTCCTACTCTGGCCTAATAGTTAAGGTCTTGGACTCTTACTCTGGCCTAATAGCTACTGTCTTAACTCTTACTCTGGCCTAATAGCTACTTTCTTAACTCTTACTCTGGCCTCAGAGCTACTGTCTTAACTCTTAGTCTGGCCTAATGGTTAAGGTCTTGGACTCTTACTCTGGCCTAATGGCTACTATCTTAACTCTTACTCTGGCCTCATAGCCACTGTCTTAACTCTTAATCTGGCCTAATGGTTAAGGTCTTGGACTCTTACTCTGGCCTCATAGCTACTGTCTTAACTCTTACTCTGGACTCATAGCTACTGTCTTAACTCTTACTCTGGCCTCATAGCTACTGTCTTAACTCTTACTCTGGCCTAATAGCTACTGTCTTAACTCTTACTCTGGCCTCATAGCTACTGTCTTAACTCTTACTCTGGCCTAATAGCTACTGTCTTAACTCTTACTCTGGCCTCATAGCTACTGTCTTAACTCTTACTCTGGCCTCATAGCTACTGTCTTAACTCTTACTCTGGCCTAATGGTTAAGGTCTTGAACTATTACTCTGGCCTCATATCTACTGCCTTAACTCTTACTCTGGCCTCATAGCTACTGTCTTAACTCTTACTCTGGCCTAATAGCTACTGTATTAACTCTTACACTGGCCTCAGAGCTACTGTCTTAACTCTTAGTCTGGCCTAATGGTTAAGGTCTTGGACTCTTACTCTGGCCTAATAGCTACTGTATTAACTCGCACTCTGGCCTCATAGCCACTGTCTTAACTCTTACTCTGGCCTAATGGTTAAGGTCTTGGACTCTTAATCTGGCATCATAGCTACTGTCTTAACTCTTACTCTGGCCTAATGGTTAAGGTCTTGGACTCTTACTCTGGCCTCATAGCTACTGTCTTAACTCTTACTCTGGCCTCATAGCTACTGTCTTAACTCTTATTCTGGCCTCATAGCTACTGTCTTAACTCTTACTCTGGCCTCGGAGCTACTGTCTTAACTCTTACTCTGGCCTAATGGTGAAGGTCTTGGACTCTTACTCTGGCCTAATAGCTACTGTCTTAACTCTTACTCTGGCCTCATAGCTACTGTCATAACTCTTACTCTGGCCTAATAGCTACTGTCTTAACTCTTACTTTGGCCTCATAGCTACTGTCTTAACTCTTACTCTGGCCTAATGGTTAAGGTCTTGGACTCTTACTCTGGCCTCAAAGCTACTGTCATAATTATTACTCTGGCCTCATAGCTACTGTCTTAACTCTTACTCTGCCCTAATGGTTAAGGTCTTGGACTCTTCTTCTGGCCTAATAGCTACTGTCTTAACTCTTACTCTGGCCTCATAGCTACTGTCTTAACTCTTACTCTGGCCTAATAGCTACTGTCTTAACTCTTACTCTGGCCTCATAGCTACTGTCTTAACTCTTACTCTGGCCTAATGGTTAAGGTCTTGGACTCTTACTCTGGCCTCATAGCTACTGTCTTAACTCTTACTCTGGCCTAATAGCTACTGTCTTAACTCTTACTCTGGCCTCATAGCTACTATCTTAACTCGTACTCTGGCCTCATAGCTACTGTCTTAACTCTTACTCTGGCCTCATAGCTACTGTCTTAACTCTTACTCTGGCCTAATAGCTACTGTCTTAACTCTTACTCTGGCCTCATAGCTACTGTCTTAACTCTTACTCTGGCCTAATGGTTAAGGTCTTGGACTCTTACTCTGGCCTCATAGCTACTGTCTTAACTCTTACTCTGGCCTAATAGCTACTGTCTTAACTCTTACTATGGCCTCATAGCTACTGTCTTAACTCTTACACTGGCCTCATAGCTACTGTCTTAACTCTTACTTTGGCCTCATAGCTACTGTCTTAACTCTTACTCTAACCTCATAGCTACTGTCTTAACTCTTACTCTGGCCTTATAGCTACAGTCTTAAATCTTACTCTGGCCTCATAGCTACTGTCTTAACTCTTACTCTGGCCTAATGGTTAAGGTCTTGGACTCTTACTATGGCCTCATAGCTACTGTCTTAACTCTTACTCTCGCCTCATAGCTACTGTCTTAACTCTTACTCTGGCCTAATAGCTACTGTCTTAACTCTTACTCTGGCCTCATAGCTACTGTCTTAACTCCTACTCTGGCCTAATAGTTAAGGTCTTGGACTCTTACTCTGGCCTAATAGCTACTGTCTTAACTCTTACTCTGGCCTAATAGCTACTTTCTGAACTCTTACTCTGGCCTCAGAGCTACTGTCTTAACTCTTAGTCTGGCCTAATGGTTAAGGTCTTGGACTCTTACTCTGGCCTAATGGCTACTATCTTAACTCTTACTCTGGCCTCATAGCCACTGTCTTAACTCTTAATCTGGCCTAATGGTTAAGGTCTTGGACTCTTACTCTGGCCTCATAGCTACTGTCTTAACTCTTACTCTGGCCTCATAGCTACTGTCTTAACTCTTACTCTGGCCTCATAGCTACTGTCTTAACTCTTACTCTGGCCTAATAGCTACTGTCTTAACTCTTACTCTGGCCTCATAGCTACTGTCATAACTCTTACTCTGGCCTAATAGCTACTGTGTTAACTCTTACTCTGGCCTCATAGCTACTGTCTTAACTCTTACTCTGGCCTCATAGCTACTGTCTTAACTCTTACTCTGGCCTAATGGTTAAGGTCTTGAACTCTTACTCTGGCCTCATATCTACTGTCTTAACTCTTACTCTGGCCTCATAGCTACTGTCTTAACTCTTACTCTGGCCTCATAGCTACTGTCTTCACTCTTACTCTGGCATAATGGTTAAGGTCTTGGACTCTTACTCTGGCCTAATAGCTACTGTCTTAACTCTTACTCTGGCCTAATAGCTACTTTCTTAACTCTTACTCTGGCCTCAGAGCTACTGTCTTAACTCTTAGTCTGGCCTAATGGTTAAGGTCTTGGACTCTTACTCTGGCCTAATGGCTACTATCTTAACTCTTACTCTGGCCTCATAGCCACTGTCTTAACTCTTAATCTGGCCTAATGGTTAAGGTCTTGGACTCTTACTCTGGCCTCATAGCTACTGTCTTAACTCTTACTCTGGACTCATAGCTACTGTCTTAACTCTTACTCTGGCCTCATAGCTACTGTCTTAACTCTTACTCTGGCCTAATAGCTACTGTCTTAACTCTTACTCTGGCCTCATAGCTACTGTCTTAACTCTTACTCTGGCCTAATAGCTACTGTCTTAACTCTTACTCTGGCCTCATAGCTACTGTCTTAACTCTTACTCTGGCCTCATAGCTACTGTCTTAACTCTTACTCTGGCCTAATGGTTAAGGTCTTGAACTCTTACTCTGGCCTCATATCTACTGCCTTAACTCTTACTCTGGCCTCATAGCTACTGTCTTAACTCTTACTCTGGCCCCATAGCTACTGTCTTAACTCTTACTCTGGCCTAATAGCTACTGTATTAACTCTTACACTGGCCTCAGAGCTACTGTCTTAACTCTTAGTCTGGCCTAATGGTTAAGGTCTTGGACTCTTACTCTGGCCTGATAGCTACTGTATTAACTCGCACTCTGGCCTCATAGCCACTGTCTTAACTCTTACTCTGGCCTAATGGTTAAGGTCTTGGACTCTTAATCTGGCATCATAGCTACTGTCTTAACTCTTACTCTGGCCTAATGGTTAAGGTCTTGGACTCTTACTCTGGCCTCATAGCTACTGTCTTAACTCTTACTCTGGCCTAATAGCTACTGTCTTAACTCTTACTTTGGCCTCATAGCTACTGTCTTAACTCTTACTCTGGCCTAATGGTTAAGGTCTTGGACTCTTACTCTGGCCTCAAAGCTACTGTCTTAACTCTTACTCTGGCCTCATAGCTACTGTCTTAACTCTTACTCTGGCCTAATAGCTACTGTCTTAACTCTTACTTTGGCCTCATAGCTACTGTCTTAACTCTTACTCTGGCCTAATGGTTAAGGTCTTGGACTCTTACTCTGGCCTCAAAGCTACTGTCATAATTATTACTCTGGCCTCATAGCTACTGTCTTAACTCTTACTCTGGCCTAATGGTTAAGGTCTTGGACTCTTCTTCTGGCCTAATAGCTACTGTCTTAACTCTTACTCTGGCCTCATAGCTACTGTCTTAACTCTTACTCTGGCCTAATAGCTACTGTCTTAACTCTTACTCTGGCCTCATAGCTACTGTCTTAACTCTTACTCTGGCCTAATGGTTAAGGTCTTGGACTCTTACTCTGGCCTCATAGCTACTGTCTTAACTCTTACTCTGGCCTAATAGCTACTGTCTTAACTCTTACTCTGGCCTCATAGCTACTATCTTAACTCGTACTCTGGCCTCATAGCTACTGTCTTAACTCTTACCCTGGCTAGGCCTGGGCGGCAAATTCCGTTCCGTTCGCGGAATTTGCGGAATTTGGGTAATTTCGCGTTCCGCGGAGAACGCGAAATTGCCCAAAAATCTGCGTTCCGCGACTTCGCGTAATTTTTGCTTGTTCGCGGTCTCAATATGCGTGTTCGCGAGATATTTCACCCCGAGCACGCAAACTGCGATCGCGAACAGGAAAAAAGTATCGCGAACAAGCAATTCCGCGTGTTCGCGGAATTTCTGCGTGTTCGCGGAGATTTTTTACCGTTTCGCGGAGATTTGCGTAACGCGATTACACAAATTCCGCCCACCCCTAACTCTGGCCTCATAGCTACTGTCTTAACGCTTACTCTGGCCTAATAGCTACTGTCTTAACTCTTACTCTGGCCTCATAGCTACTGTCTTAACTCTTACTCTGGCCTAATGGTTAAGGTCTTGGACTCCTACTCTGGCCTCATAGCTACTGTCTTAACTCTTACTCTGGCCTAATAGCTACTGTCTTAACTCTTACTATGGCCTCATAGCTACTGTCTTAACTCTTACACTGGCCTCATAGCTACTGTCTTAACTCTTACTTTGGCCTCATAGCTACTGTCTTAACTCTTACTCTGGCCTCATAGCTACTGTCTTAACTCTTACTCTGGCCTCATAGCTACTGTCTTAACTCTTACTCTGGCCTCATAGCTACTGTCTTAACTCTTACTCTGGCCTCATAGCTACTGTCTTAACTCTTACTCTGGCCTCATAGCTACTGTCTTAACTCCTACTCTGGCCTAATAGTTAAGGTCTTGGACTCTTACTCTGGCCTAATAGCTACTGTCTTAACTCGTACTCTGGCCTAATAGCTACTTTCTTAACTCTTACTCTGGCCTCAGAGCTACTGTCTTAACTCTTAGTCTGGCATAATGGTTAAGGTCTTGGACTCTTACTCTGGCCTAATGGCTACTATCTTAACTCTTACTCTGGCCTCATAGCCACTGTCTTAACTCTTAATCTGGCCTAGTGGTTAAGGTCTTGGACTCTTACTCTGGCCTCATAGCTACTGTCTTAACTCTTACTCTGGCCTCATAGCTACTGTCTTAACTCTTACTCTGGCCTAATAGCTACTGTCTTAACTCTTACTCTGGCCTCATAGCTACTGTCTTAACTCCTACTCTGGCCTAATAGTTAAGGTCTTGGACTCTTACTCTGGCCTAATAGCTACTGTCTTAACTCTTACTCTGGCCTAATAGCTACTTTCTTAACTCTTACTCTGGCCTCAGAGCTACTGTCTTAACTCTTAGTCTGGCCTAATGGTTAAGGTCTTGGACTCTTACTCTGGCCTAATGGCTACTATCTTAACTATTACTCTGGCCTCATAGCCACTGTCGTAACTCTTAATCTGGCCTAATGGTTAAGGTCTTGGACTCTTACTCTGGCCTCATAGCTACTGTCTTAACTCTTACTCTGGCCTCATAGCTACTGTCTTAACTCTTACTCTGGACTCATAGCTACTGTCTTAACTCTTACTCTGGCCTCATAGCTACTGTCTTAACTCTTACTCTGGCCTAATAGCTACTGTCTTAACTCTTACTCTGGCCTCATAGCTACTGTCTTAACTCTTACTCTGGCCTAATAGCTACTGTCTTAACTCTTACTCTAGCCTCATAGCTACTGTCTTAACTCTTACTCTGGCCTCATAGCTACTGTCTTAACTCTTACTCTGGCCTAATAGCTACTGTCTTAACTCTTACTCTGGCCTCATAGCTACTGTCTTAACTCTTACTCTGGCCTAATGGTTAAGGTCTTGGACTCTTACTCTGGCCTCATAGCTACTGTCTTAACTCTTACTCTGGCCTAATAGCTACTGTCTTAACTCTTACTCTGGCCTCATAGCTACTATCTTAACTCGTACTCTGGCCTCATAGCTACTGTCTTAACTCTTACTCTGGCCTCATAGCTACTGTCTTAACGCTTACTCTGGCCTAATAGCTACTGTCTTAACTCTTACTCTGGCCTCATAGCTACTGTCTTAACTCTTACTCTGGCCTAATGGTTAAGGTCTTGGACTCCTACTCTGGCCTCATAGCTACTGTCTTAACTCTTACTCTGGCCTAATAGCTACTGTCTTAACTCTTACTATGGCCTCATAGCTACTGTCTTAACTCTTACACTGGCCTCATAGCTACTGTCTTAACTCTTACTTTGGCCTCATAGCTACTGTCTTAACTCTTACTCTGGCCTCATAGCTACTGTCTTAACTCTTACTCTGGCCTCATAGCTACTGTCTTAACTCTTACTCTGGCCTCATAGCTACTGTCTTAACTCTTACTCTGGCCTCATAGCTACTGTCTTAACTCTTACTCTGGCCTCATAGCTACTGTCTTAACTCCTACTCTGGCCTAATAGTTAAGGTCTTGGACTCTTACTCTGGCCTAATAGCTACTGTCTTAACTCGTACTCTGGCCTAATAGCTACTTTCTTAACTCTTACTCTGGCCTCAGAGCTACTGTCTTAACTCTTAGTCTGGCATAATGGTTAAGGTCTTGGACTCTTACTCTGGCCTAATGGCTACTATCTTAACTCTTACTCTGGCCTCATAGCCACTGTCTTAACTCTTAATCTGGCCTAATGGTAAAGGTCTTGGACTCTTACTCTGGCCTCATAGCTACTGTCTTAACTCTTACTCTGGCCTCATAGCTGCTGTCTTAACTCTTACTCTGGCCTAATAGCTACTGTCTTAACTCTTACTCTGGCCTCATAGCTACTGTCTTAACTCCTACTCTGGCCTAATAGTTAAGGTCTTGGACTCTTACTCTGGCCTAATAGCTACTGTCTTAACTCTTACTCTGGCCTAATAGCTACTTTCTTAACTCTTACTCTGGCCTCAGAGCTACTGTCTTAACTCTTAGTCTGGCCTAATGGTTAAGGTCTTGGACTCTTACTCTGGCCTAATGGCTACTATCTTAACTATTACTCTGGCCTCATAGCCACTGTCGTAACTCTTAATCTGGCCTAATGGTTAAGGTCTTGGACTCTTACTCTGGCCTCATAGCTACTGTCTTAACTCTTACTCTGGCCTCATAGCTACTGTCTTAACTCTTACTCTGGACTCATAGCTACTGTCTTAACTCTTACTCTGGCCTAATAGCTACTGTCTTAACTCTTACTCTGGCCTCATAGCTACTGTCTTAACTCTTACTCTGGCCTAATAGCTACTGTCTTAACTCTTACTCTAGCCTCATAGCTACTGTCTTAACTCTTACTCTGGCCTCATAGCTACTGTCTTAACTCTTACTCTGGCCTAATGGTTAAGGTCTTGAACTCTTACTCTGGCCTCATATCTACTGTCTTAACTCTTACTCTGGCCTCATAGCTACTGTCTTAACTCTTACTCTGGCCTCATAGCTACTGTCTTCACTCTTACTCTGGCATAATGGTTAAGGTCTTGGACTCTTACTCTGGCCTCATAGCTACTGTCTTAACTCTTACTCTGGCCTCATAACTACTGTCTTAACTCTTACTATGGCCTCATAGCTACTGTCTTAACTCTTACTCTGGCCTCATAGCTACTGTCTTAACTCTTACTCTGGCCTCATAGCTACTGTCTTAACTCTTACTCTGGCCTCATAGCTACTGTCTTAACTCTTACTCTGGCCTAATAGCTACTGTCTTAACTCTTACTCTGGCCTCATAGCTACTGTCTTAACTCCTACTCTGGCCTAATAGTTAAGGTCTTGGACTCTTACTCTGGCCTAATAGCTACTGTCTTAACTCTTACTCTGGCCTAATAGCTACTTTCTTAACTCTTACTCTGGCCTCAGAGCTACTGTCTTAACTCTTAGTCTGGCCTAATGGTTAAGGTCTTGGACTCTTACTCTGGCCTAATGGCTACTATCTTAACTCTTACTCTGGCCTCATAGCCACTGTCTTAACTCTTAATCTGGCCTAATGGTTAAGGTCTTGGACTCTTACTCTGGCCTCATAGCTACTGTCTTAACTCTTACTCTGGACTCCTTGCTACTGTCTTAACTCTTACTCTGGCCTCATAGCTACTGTCTTAACTCTTACTCTGGCCTAATAGCTACTGTCTTAACTCTTACTCTGGCCTCATAGCTACTGTCTTATCTCTTACTCTGGCCTAATAGCTACTGTCTTAACTCTTACTCTGGCCTCATAGCTACTGTCTTAACTCTTACTCTGGCCTAATAGCTACTGTCTTAACTCTTACTCTGGCCTCATAGCTACTGTCTTAACTCTTACTCTGGCCTCATAGCTACTGTCTTAACTCGTACTCTGGCCTAATGGTTAAGGTCTTGAACTCTTACACTGGCCTCATATCTACTGTCTTAACTCTTACTCTGGCCTCATAGTTACTGTCTTAACTCTTACACTGGCCTCATAGCTACTGTGTTAACTCTTACTCTGGCCTCATAGCTACTGTCTTAACTCTTACTTTGGCCTAATGGTTAAGGTCTTGGACTCTTACTCCGGCCTAATAGCTACTGTCTTAACTCTTACTCTGGCCTCATAGCTACTGTCTTAACTCTTACTCTGGCCTAATAGCTACTGTCTTAACTCTTACTTTGGCCTCATAGCTACTGTCTTAACTCTTACTCTGGCCTAATGGTTAAGGTCTTGGACTCTTACTCTGGCCTAATAGCTACTGTCTTAACTCTTACTCTGGCCTAATAGCTACTGTCTTAACTCTTACTCTGGCCTCATAGCTACTGTCTTAACTCTTACTCTGGCCTCATAGCTACTGTCTTAACTCTTACTCTGGCCTAATGGTTAAGGTCTTGGACTCTTACTCTGGCCTCATAGCTACTGTCTTAACTCTTACTCTGGCCTCATAGTTACTGTCTTAACTCTTATTCTGGCCTCATAGCTACTGTGTTAACTCTTACTCTGGCCTCATAGCTACTGTCTTAACTCTTACTCTGGCCTCAGAGCTACTGCATTAACTCTTACTCTGGCCTAATGGTTAAGGTCTTGGACTCTTACTCTGGCCTAATAGCTACTGTCTTAACTCTTACTCTGGCCTCATAGCTACTGTCTTAACTCTTACTCTGGCCTAATAGCTACTGTCTTAACTCTTACTTTGGCCTCATAGCTACTGTCTTAACTCTTACTCTGGCCTAATGGTTAAGGTCTTGGACTCTTACTCTGGCCTCATAGCTACTGTCTTAATTATTACTCTGGCCTCATAGCTACTGTCTTAACTCTTATCTGGCCTCATAGCTACTGTCTTAACTCTTACTCTGGCCTCATAGCTACTGTCTTAACTCTTACTCTGGCCTCAGAGCTACTGTCTTAACTCTTACTCTGGCCTAATGGTTAAGGTCTTGGACTCTTACTCCGGCCTAATAGCTACTGTCTTAACTCTTACTCTGGCCTCATAGCTACTGTCTTAACTCTTACTCTGGCCTAATAGCTACTGTCTTAACTCTTACTTTGGCCTCATAGCTACTGTCTTAACTCTTACTCTGGCCTAATGGTTAAGGTCTTGGACTCTTACTCTGGCCTAATAGCTACTGTCTTAACTCTTACTCTGGCCTAATAGCTACTGTCTTAACTCTTACTCTGGCCTCATAGCTACTGTCTTAACTCTTACTCTGGCCTAATGGTTAAGGTCTTGGACTCTTACTCTGGCCTCATAGCTACTGTCTTAACTCTTACTCTGGCCTCATAGCTACTGTCTTAACTCTTACTCTGGCCTAATGGTTAAGGTCTTGGACTCTTACTCCGGCCTAATAGCTACTGTCTTAACTCTTACTCTGGCCTCATAGCTACTGTCTTAACTCTTACTCTGGCCTAATAGCTACTGTCTTAACTCTTACTTTGGCCTCATAGCTACTGTCTTAACTCTTACTCTGGCCTAATGGTTAAGGTCTTGGACTCTTACTCTGGCCTAATAGCTACTGTCTTAACTCTTACTCTGGCCTAATAGCTACTGTCTTAACTCTTACTCTGGCCTCATAGCTACTGTTTTAACTCTTACTCTGGCCTAATGGTTAAGGTCTTGGACTCTTACTCTGGCCTCATAGCTACTGTCTTAACTCTTACTCTGGCCTCATAGCTACTGTCTTAACTCTCACACTGGCCTCATAGCTACTGTCTTAACTCTTACTCTGGCCTCATAGCTACTGTCTTAACTCTTACTCTGACCTCATAGCTACTGCCTTAACTCTTACTCTGGCCTTATAGCTACAGTCTTAAATCTTACTCTGGCCTCATAGCTACTGTCTTAACTCTTACTCTGGCCTAATGGTTAAGGTCTTGGACTCTTACTATGGCCTCATAGCTACTGTCTTAACTCTTACTCTGGCCTCATAGCTACTGTCTTAACTCTTACTCTGGCCTAATAGCTACTGTCTTAACTCTTACTCTGGCCTCATAGCTACTGTCTTAACTCCTACTCTGGCCTAATAGTTAAGGTCTTGGACTCTTACTCTGGCCTAATAGCTACTGTCTTAACTCTTACTCTGGCCTAATAGCTACTTTCTTAACTCTTACTCTGGCCTCAGAGCTACTGTCTTAACTCTTAGTCTGGCCTAATGGTTAAGGTCTTGGACTCTTACTCTGGCCTAATGGCTACTATCTTAACTCTTACTCTGGCCTCATAGCCACTGTCTTAACTCTTAATCTGGCCTAATGGTTAAGGTCTTGGACTCTTACTCTGGCCTCATAGCTACTGTCTTAACTCTTACTCTGGACTCATAGCTACTGTCTTAACTCTTACTCTGGCCTCATAGCTACTGTCTTAACTCTTACTCTGGCCTAATAGCTACTGTCTTAACTCTTACTCTGGCCTCATAGCTACTGTCTTAACTCTTACTCTGGCCTAATAGCTACTGTCTTAACTCTTACTCTGGCCTCATAGCTACTGTCTTAACTCTTACTCTGGCCTCATAGCTACTGTCTTAACTCTTACTCTGGCCTAATGGTTAAGGTTTTGAACTCTTACTCTGGCCTCATATCTACTGCCTTAACTCTTACTCTGGCCTCATAGCTACAGTCTTAACTCTTACTCTGGCCTCATAGCTACTGTCTTCACTCTTACTCTGGAATAATGGTTAAGGTCTTGGACTCTTACTCTGGCCTCATAGCTACTGTCTTAACTCTTACTCTGGCCTCATAACTACTGTCTTAACTCTTACTCTGGCCTCATAGCTACTGTCTTAACTCTTACTCTGGCCTAATAGCTACTGTATTAACTCTTACACTGGCCTCAGAGCTACTGTCTTAACTCTTAGTCTGGCCTAATGGTTAAGGTCTTGGACTCTTACTCTGGCCTAATAGCTACTGTATTAACTCGCACTCTGGCCTCATAGCCACTGTCTTAACTCTTACTCTGGCCTAATGGTTAAGGTCTTGGACTCTTAATCTGGCATCATAGCTACTGTCTTAACTCTTACTCTGGCCTCATAGCTACTGTCTTAACTCTTATTCTGGCCTCATAGCTACTGTCTTAACTCTTACTCTGGCCTCGGAGCTACTGTCTTAACTCTTACTCTGGCCTAATGGTGAAGGTCTTGGACTCTTACTCTGGCCTAATAGCTACTGTCTTAACTCTTACTCTGGCCTCATAGCTACTGTCTTAACTCTTACTCTGGCCTAATAGCTACTGTCTTAACTCTTACTTTGGCCTCATAGCTACTGTCTTAACTCTTACTCTGGCCTAATGGTTAAGGTCTTGGACTCTTACTCTGGCCTCAAAGCTACTGTCATAATTATTACTCTGGCCTCATAGCTACTGTCTTAACTCTTACTCTGGCCTAATGGTTAAGGTCTTGGACTCTTCTTCTGGCCTAATAGCTACTGTCTTAACTCTTACTCTGGCCTCATAGCTACTGTCTTAACTCTTACTCTGGCCTAATAGCTACTGTCTTAACTCTTAGTCTGGCCTAATGGTTAAGGTCTTGGACTCTTACTCTGGCCTAATGGCTACTATCTTAACTCTTACTCTGGCCTCATAGCCACTGTCTTAACTCTTAATCTGGCCTAATGGTTAAGGTCTTGGACTCTTACTCTGGCCTCATAGCTACTGTCTTAACTCTTACTCTGGACTCATAGCTACTGTCTTAACTCTTACTCTGGCCTCATAGCTACTGTCTTAACTCTTACTCTGGCCTAATGGTTAAGGTCTTGGACTCTTCTTCTGGCCTAATAGCTACTGTCTTAACTCTTACTCTGGCCTCATAGCTACTGTCTTAACTCTTACTCTGCCCTAATAGCTACTGTCTTAACTCTTAGTCTGGCCTAATGGTTAAGGTCTTGGACTCTTACTCTGGCCTAATGGCTACTATCTTAACTCTTACTCTGGCCTCATAGCCACTGTCTTAACTCTTAATCTGGCCTAATGGTTAAGGTCTTGGACTCTTACTCTGGCCTCATAGCTACTGTCTTAACTCTTACTCTGGACTCATAGCTACTGTTTTAACTCTTACTCTGGCCTCATAGCTACTGTCTTAACTCTTACTCTGGCCTAATAGCTACTGTCTTAACTCTTACTCTGGCCTCATAGCTACTGTCTTAACTCTTACTCTGGCCTAATAGCTACTGTCTTAACTCTTACTCTGGCCTCATAGCTACTGTCTTAACTCTTACTCTGGCCTCATAGCTACTGTCTTAACTCTTACTCTGGCCTAATGGTTAAGGTTTTGAACTCTTACTCTGGCCTCATATCTACTGCCTTAACTCTTACTCTGGCCTCATAGCTACTGTCTTAACTCTTACTCTGGCCTCATAGCTACTGTCTTCACTCTTACTCTGGAATAATGGTTAAGGTCTTGGACTCTTACTCTGGCCTCATAGCTACTGTCTTAACTCTTACTCTGGCCTCATAACTACTGTCTTAACTCTTACTCTGGCCTCATAGCTACTGTCTTAACTCTTACTCTGGCCTAATAGCTACTGTATTAACTCTTACACTGGCCTCAGAGCTACTGTCTTAACTCTTAGTCTGGCCTAATGGTTAAGGTCTTGGACTCTTACTCTGGCCTAATAGCTACTGTATTAACTCGCACTCTGGCCTCATAGCCACTGTCTTAACTCTTACTCTGGCCTAATGGTTAAGGTCTTGGACTCTTAATCTGGCATCATAGCTACTGTCTTAACTCTTACTCTGGCCTAATGGTTAAGGTCTTGGACTCTTACTCTGGCCTCATAGCTACTGTCTTAACTCTTACTCTGGCCTCATAGCTACTGTCTTAACTCTTATTCTGGCCTCATAGCTACTGTCTTAACTCTTACTCTGGCCTCGGAGCTACTGTCTTAACTCTTACTCTGGCCTAATGGTGAAGGTCTTGGACTCTTACTCTGGCCTAATAGCTACTGTCTTAACTCTTACTCTGGCCTCATAGCTACTGTCTTAACTCTTACTCTGGCCTAATAGCTACTGTCTTAACTCTTACTTTGGCCTCATAGCTACTGTCTTAACTCTTACTCTGGCCTAATGGTTAAGGTCTTGGACTCTTACTCTGGCCTCAAAGCTACTGTCATAATTATTACTCTGGCCTCATAGCTACTGTCTTAACTCTTACTCTGGCCTAATGGTTAAGGTCTTGGACTCTTCTTCTGGCCTAATAGCTACTGTCTTAACTCTTACTCTGGCCTCATAGCTACTGTCTTAACTCTTACTCTGGCCTAATAGCTACTGTCTTAACTCTTACTCTGGCCTCATAGCTACTGTCTTAACTCTTACTCTGGCCTAATGGTTAAGGTCTTGGACTCTTACTCTGGCCTCATAGCTACTGTCTTAACTCTTACTCTGGCCTAATAGCTACTGTCTTAACTCTTACTCTGGCCTCATAGCTACTATCTTAACTCGTACTCTGGCCTCATAGCTACTGTCTTAACTCTTACTCTGGCCTCATAGCTACTGTCTTAACTCTTACTCTGGCCTAATGGTTAAGGTCTTGGACTCTTACTCTGGCCTCATAGCTACTGTCTTAACTCTTACTCTGGCCTAATAGCTACTGTCTTAACTCTTACTATGGCCTCATAGCTACTGTCTTAACTCTTACACTGGCCTCATAGCTACTGTCTTAACTCTTACTTTGGCCTCATAGCTACTGTCTTAACTCTTACTCTAACCTCATAGCTACTGTCTTAACTCTTACTCTGGCCTTATAGCTACAGTCTTAAATCTTACTCTGGCCTCATAGCTACTGTCTTAACTCTTACTCTGGCCTAATGGTTAAGGTCTTGGACTCTTACTATGGCCTCATAGCTACTGTCTTAACTCTTACTCTGGCCTCATAGCTACTGTCTTAACTCTTACTCTGGCCTAATAGCTACTGTCTTAACTCTTACTCTGGCCTCATAGCTACTGTCTTAACTCCTACTCTGGCCTAATAGTTAAGGTCTTGGACTCTTACTCTGGCCTAATAGCTACTGTCTTAACTCTTACTCTGGCCTAATAGCTACTTTCTTAACTCTTACTCTGGCCTCAGAGCTACTGTCTTAACTCTTAGTCTGGCCTAATGGTTAAGGTCTTGGACTCTTACTCTGGCCTAATGGCTACTATCTTAACTCTTACTCTGGCCTCATAGCCACTGTCTTAACTCTTAATCTGGCCTAATGGTTAAGGTCTTGGACTCTTACTCTGGCCTCATAGCTACTGTCTTAACTCTTACTCTGGCCTCATAGCTACTGTCTTAACTCTTACTCTGGCCTCATAGCTACTGTCTTAACTCTTACTCTGGCCTAATAGCTACTGTCTTAACTCTTACTCTGGCCTCATAGCTACTGTCATAACTCTTACTCTGGCCTAATAGCTACTGTGTTAACTCTTACTCTGGCCTCATAGCTACTGTCTTAACTCTTACTCTGGCCTCATAGCTACTGTCTTAACTCTTACTCTGGCCTAATGGTTAAGGTCTTGAACTCTTACTCTGGCCTCATATCTACTGTCTTAACTCTTACTCTGGCCTCATAGCTACTGTCTTAACTCTTACTCTGGCCTCATAGCTACTGTCTTCACTCTTACTCTGGCATAATGGTTAAGGTCTTGGACTCTTACTCTGGCCTAATAGCTACTGTCTTAACTCTTACTCTGGCCTAATAGCTACTTTCTTAACTCTTACTCTGGCCTCAGAGCTACTGTCTTAACTCTTAGTCTGGCCTAATGGTTAAGGTCTTGGACTCTAACTCTGGCCTCATAGCTACTGTCTTAACTCTTACTCTGGCCTAATAGCTACTGTCTTAACTCTTACTCTGGCCTCATAGCTACTGTCTTAACTCTTACTCTGGCCTAATGGTTAAGGTCTTGGACTCTTACTCTGGCCTCATAGCTACTGTCTTAACTCTTACTCTGGCCTAATAGCTACTGTCTTAACTCTTACTCTGGCCTAATAGCTACTGTCTTAACTCTTACTCTGGCCTCATAGCTACTATCTTAACTCGTACTCTGGCCTCATAGCTACTGTCTTAACTCTTACTCTGGCCTCATAGCTACTGTCTTAACTCTTACTCTGGCCTAATAGCTACTGTCTTAACTCTTACTCTGGCCTCATAGCTACTGTCTTAACTCTTACTCTGGCCTAATGGTTAAGGTCTTGAACTCTTACTCTGGCCTCATAGCTACTGTCTTAACTCTTACTCTGGCCTAATAGCTACTGTCTTAACTCTTACTATGGCCTCATAGCTACTGTCTTAACTCTTACACTGGCCTCATAGCTACTGTCTTAACTCTTACTTTGGCCTCATAGCTACTGTCTTAACTCTTACTCTAACCTCATAGCTACTGTCTTAACTCTTACTCTGGCCTTATAGCTACAGTCTTACATCTTACTCTGGCCTCATAGCTACTGTCTTAACTCTTACTCTGGCCTAATGGTTAAGGTATTGGACTCTTACTATGGCCTCATAGCTACTGTCTTAACTCTTACTCTGGCCTCATAGCTACTGTCTTATCTCTTACTCTGGCCTAATAGCTACTGTCTTAACTCTTACTCTGGCCTCATAGCTATTGTCTTAACTCCTACTCTGGCCTAATAGTTAAGGTCTTGGACTCTTACTCTGGCCTAATAGCTACTGTCTTAACTCTTACTCTGGCCTAATAGCTACTTTCTTAACTCTTACTCTGGCCTCAGAGCTACTGTCTTAACTCTTAGTCTGGCCTAATGGTTAAGGTCTTGGACTCTTACTCTGGCCTAATGGCTACTATCTTAACTCTTACTCTGGCCTCATAGCCACTGTCTTAACTCTTAATCTGGCCTAATGGTTAAAGTCTTGGACTCTTACTCTGGCCTCATAGCTACTGTCTTAACTCTTACTCTGGCCTCATAGCTACTGTCTTAACTATTACTCTGGCCTCATAGCTACTGTCTTAACTCTTACTCTGGCCTAATAGCTACTGTCTTAACTCTTACTCTGGCCTCATAGCTACTGTCATAACTCTTACTCTGGCCTAATAGCTACTGTGTTAACTCTTACTCTGGCCTCATAGCTACTGTCTTAACTCTTACTCTGGCCTCATAGCTACTGTCTTAACTCTTACTCTGGCCTAATGGTTAAGGTCTTGAACTCTTACTCTGGCCTCATATCTACTGTCTTAACTCTTACCCTGGCCTCATAGCTACTGTCTTAACTCTTACTCTGGCCTCATAGCTACTGTCTTCACTCTTACTCTGGCATAATGGTTAAGGTCTTGGACTCTTACTCTGGCCTAATAGCTACTGTCTTAACTCTTACTCTGGCCTAATAGCTACTTTCTTAACTCTTACTCTGGCCTCAGAGCTACTGTCTTAACTCTTAGTCTGGCCTAATGGTTAAGGTCTTGGACTCTTACTCTGGCCTAATGGCTACTATCTTAACTCTTACTCTGGCCTCATAGCCACTGTCTTAACTCTTAATCTGGCCTAATGGTTAAGGTCTTGGACTCTTACTCTGGCCTCATAGCTACTGTCTTAACTCTTACTCTGGACTCATAGCTACTGTCTTAACTCTTACTCTGGCCTCATAGCTACTGTCTTAACTCTTACTCTGGCCTAATAGCTACTGTCTTAACTCTTACTCTGGCCTCATAGCTACTGTCTTAACTCTTACTCTGGCCTAATAGCTACTGTCTTAACTCTTACTCTGGCCTCATAGCTACTGTCTTAACTCTTACTCTGGCCTCATAGCTACTGTCTTAACTCTTACTCTGGCCTAATGGTTAAGGTCTTGAACTCTTACTCTGGCCTCATATCTACTGTCTTAACTCTTACTCTGGCCTAATGGTTAAGGTCTTGGACTCTTACTCTGGCCTCATAGCTACTGTCTTAACTCTTACTCTGGCCTCATAGCTACTGTCTTAACTCTTACTCTGGCCTAATGGTTAAGGTCTTGGACTCTTACTCTGGCCTCATAGCTACTGTCTTAACTCTTACTCTGGCCTAATAGCTACTGTCTTAACTCTTACTCTGGCCTCATAGCTACTATCTTAACTCGTACTCTGGCCTCATAGCTACTGTCTTAACTCTTACTCTGGCCTCATAGCTACTCTCTTAACTCTTACTCTGGCCTAATAGCTACTGTCTTAACTCTTACTCTGGCCTCATAGCTACTGTCTTAACTCTTACTCTGGCCTAATGGTTAAGGTCTTGGACTCTTACTCTGGCCTCATAACTACTGTCTTAACTCTTACTCTGGCCTAATAGCTACTGTCTTAACTCTTACTATGGCCTCATAGCTACTGTCTTAACTCTTACACTGGCCTCATAGCTACTGTCTTAACTCTTACTTTGGCCTCATAGCTACTGTCTTAACTCTTACTCTAACCTCATAGCTACTGTCTTAACTCTTACTCTGGCCTTATAGCTACAGTCTTAAATCTTACTCTGGCCTCATAGCTACTGTCCTAACTCTTACTCTGGCCTAATGGTTAAGGTCTTGGACTCTTATTATGGCCTCATAGCTACTGTCTTAACTCTTACTCTGGCCTCATAGCTACTGTCTTAACTCTTACTCTGGCCTCATAGCTACTGTCTTAACTCTTACTCTGGCCTCATAGCTACTGTCTTAACTCCTACTCTGGCCTAATAGTTAAGGTCTTGGACTCTTACTCTGGCCTAATAGCTACTGTCTTAACTCGTACTCTGGCCTAATAGCTACTTTCTTAACTCTTACTCTGGCCTCAGAGCTACTGTCTTAACTCTTAGTCTGGCCTAATGGTTAAGGTCTTGGACTCTTACTCTGGCCTAATGGCTACTATCTTAACTCTTACTCTGGCCTCATAGCCACTGTCTTAACTCTTAATCTGGCCTAATGGTTAAGGTCTTGGACTCTTACTCTGGCCTCATAGCTACTGTCTTAACTCTTACTCTGGCCTCATAGCTACTGTCTTAACTCTTACTCTGGACTCATAGCTACTGTCTTAACTCTTACTCTGGCCTCATAGCTACTGTCTTAACTCTTACTCTGGCCTAATAGCTACTGTCTTAACTCTTACTCTGGCCTCATAGCTACTGTCTTAACTCTTACTCTGGCCTAATAGCTACTGTCTTAACTCTTACTCTAGCCTTATAGCTACTGTCTTAACTCTTACTCTGGCCTAATAGCTACTGTCTTAACTCTTACTCTGGCCTCATAGCTACTGTCTTAACTCTTACTCTGGCCTAATGGTTAAGGTCTTGAACTCTTACTCTGGCCTCATATCTACTGTCTTAACTCTTACTCTGGCCTCATAGCTACTGTCTTAACTCTTACTCTGGCCTCATAGCTACTGTCTTCACTCTTACTCTGGCATAATGGTTAAGGTCTTGGACTCTTACTCTGGCCTCATAGCTACTGTCTTAACTCTTACTCTGGCCTCATAACTACTGTCTTAACTCTTACTCTGGCCTCATAGCTACTGTCTTAACTCTTACTCTGGCCTAATAGCTACTGTCTTAACTCTTACACTGGCCTCAGAGCTACTGTCTTAACTCTTAGTCTGGCCTAATGGTTAAGGTCTTGGACTCTTACTCTGGCCTAATAGCTACTGTATTAACTCGCACTCTGGCCTCATAGCCACTGTCTTAACTCTTACTCTGGCCTAATGGTTAAGGTCTTGGACTCTTAATCTGGCCTCATAGCTACTGTCTTAACTCTTACTCTGGCCGAATAGCTACTGTCTTAACTCTTACTCTGGCCTCATAACTACTGTCTTAACTCTTACTCTGGCCTCATAGCTACTGTCTTAACTCTTACTCGGGCCTCATAGCTACTGTCTTAACTCTTACTCTGGCCTCATAGCTACTGTCTTAACTCTGGCCTCATAGCTACTGTCTTAACTCTTACTCTGGCCTCATAGCTACTGTCTTAACTCTTACTCTGGCCTAATAGCTACTGTCTTAACTCTAACTCTGGCCTCATAGCTACAGTCTTAACTCTTACTCTGGCCTAATGGTTAAAGTCTTGGACTCTTACTCTGACCTCATAGCTACTGTCTTAACTCTTACTCTGGCCTTATAGCTACAGTCTTAAATCTTACTCTGGCCTCATAGCTACTGTCTTAACTCTTACTCTGGCCTAATGGTTAAGGTCTTGGACTCTTACTATGGCCTCATAGCTACTGTCTTAACTCTTACTCTGGCCTCATAGCTACTGTCTTAACTCTTACTCTGGCCTAATAGCTACTGTCTTAACTCTTACTCTGGCCTCATAGCTACTGTCTTAACTCTTACTCTGGCCTAATAGCTACTGTCTTAACTCTTACTTTGGCCTCATAGCTACTGTCTTAACTCTTACTCTGGCCTAATGGTTAAGGTCTTGGACTCTTACTCTGGCCTCATAGCTACTGTCTTAATTATTACTCTGGCCTCATAGCTACTGTCTTAACTCTTACTCTGGCCTAATGGTTAAGGTCTTGGACTCTTCTTCTGGCCTAATAGCTACTGTCTCAACTCTTACTCTGGCCTCATAGCTACTGTCTTAACTCTTACTCTGGCCTAATAGCTACTGTCTTAACTCTTACTCTGGCCTCATAGCTACTGTCTTAAGTCTTACTCTGGCCTAATGGTTAAGGTCTTGGACTCTTACTCTGGCCTCATAGCTACTGTATTAACTCTTACTCTGGCCTAATAGCTACTGTCTTAACTCTTACTCTGGCCTCATAGCTACTATCTTAACTCGTACTCTGGCCTCATAGCTACTGTCTTAACTCTTACTCTGGCCTCATAGCTACTGTCTTAACTCTTACTCTGGCCTAATAGCTACTGTCTTAACTCTTACTCTGGCCTCAAAGCTACTGTCTTAACTCTTACTCTGGCCTAATGGTTAAGGTCTTGGACTCTTACTCTGGCCTCATAGCTACTGTCTTAACTCTTACTCTGGCCTAATAGCTACTGTCTTAACTCTTACTATGGCCTCATAGCTACTGTCTTAACTCTTACACTGGCCTCATAGCTACTGTCTTAACTCTTACTCTGGCCTCATAGCTACTGTCTTAACTCTTACTCTGACCTCATAGCTACTGTCTTAACTCTTACTCTGGCCTTATAGCTACAGTCTTAAATCTTACTCTGGCCTCATAGCTACTGTCTTAACTCTTACTCTGGCCTAATGGTTAAGGTCTTGGACTCTTACTCTGGCCTAATAGCTACTGTCTTAACTCTTACTCTGGCCTAATAGCTACTGTCTTAACTCTTACTCTGGCCTAATGGTTAAGGTCTTGGACTCTTACTCTGGCCTCATAGCTACTGTCTTAACTCTTACTCTGGCCTAATAGCTACTGTCTTAACTCTTACTCTGGCCTCATAGCTACTATCTTAACTCGTACTCTGGCCTCATAGCTACTGTCTTAACTCTTACTCTGGCCTCATAGCTACTGTCTTAACTCTTACTCTGGCCTAATAGCTACTGTCTTAACTCTTACTCTGGCCTCATAGCTACTGTCTTAACTCTTACTCTGGCCTAATGGTTAAGGTCTTGGACTCTTACTCTGGCCTCATAGCTACTGTCTTAACTCTTACTCTGGCCTAATAGCTACTGTCTTAACTCTTACTATGGCCTCATAGCTACTGTCTTAACTCTTACACTGGCCTCATAGCTACTGTCTTAACTCTTACTTTGGCCTCATAGCTACTGTCTTAACTCTTACTCTAACATCATAGCTACTGTCTTAACTCTTACTCTGGCCTTATAGCTACAGTCTTAAATCTTACTCTGGCCTCATAGCTACTGTCTTAACTCTTACTCTGGCCTAATGGTTAAGGTCTTGGACTCTTACTATGGCCTCATAGCTACTGTCTTAACTCTTACTCTGGCCTCATAGCTACTGTCTTAACTCTTACTCTGGCCTAATAGCTACTGTCTTAACTCTTACTCTGGCCTCATAGCTACTGTCTTAACTCCTACTCTGGCCTAATAGTTAAGGTCTTGGACTCTTACTCTGGCCTAATAGCTACTGTCTTAACTCTTACTCTGGCCTAATAGCTACTTTCTTAACTCTTACTCTGGCCGCAGAGCTACTGTCTTAACTCTTAGTCTGGCCTAATGGTTAAGGTCTTGGACTCTTACTCTGGCCTAATGGCTACTATCTTAACTCTTACTCTGGCCTCATAGCCACTGTCTTAACTCTTAATCTGGCCTAATGGTTAAGGTCTTGGACTCTTACTCTGGCCTCATAGCTACTGTCTTAACTCTTACTCTGGCCTCATAGCTACTGTCTTAACTCTTACTCTGGCCTAATAGCTACTGTCTTAACTCTTACTCTGGCCTCATAGCTACTGTCTTAACTCTTACTCTGGCCTAATAGCTACTGTATTAACTCTTACTCTGGCCTCATAGCTACTGTCTTAACTCTTACTCTGGCCTCATAGCTACTGTCTTAACTCTTACTCTGGCCTAATGGTTAAGGTCTTGAACTCTTACTCTGGCCTCATATCTACTGTCTTAACTCTTACTCTGGCCTCATAGCTACTGTCTTAACTCTTACTCTGGCCTCATAGCTACTGTCTTCACTCTTACTCTGGCATAATGGTTAAGGTCTTGGACTCTTACTCTGGCCTCATAGCTACTGTCTTAACTCTTACTCTGGCCTAATGGTTAAGGTCTTGAACTCTTAATCTGGCCTCATAGCTACTGTCTTAACTCTTACTCTGGCCTCATAGCTACTGTCTTAACTCTTACTCTGGCCTCATAGCTACTGTCTTAACTCTTATTCTGGCCTCATAGCTACTGTATTAACTCACACTCTGGCCTCATAGCCACTGTCTTAACTCTTACTCTGGCCTAATGGTTAAGGTCTTAACTCTTACTCTGGCCTAATAGCTACTGTCTTAACTCTTACTCTGGCCTCATAGCTACTGTCTTAACTCTTACTCTGGCCTAATAGCTACTGTCTTAACTCTTACTCTGGCCTCATAGCTACTGTCTTAACTCTTACTCTGGCCTCATAGCTACTGTCTTAACTCTTACTCTGGCCTAATGGTTAAGGTCTTGAACTCTTACTCTGGCCTCATATCTACTGTCTTAACTCTTACTCTGGCCTCATAGCTACTGTCTTAACTCTTACTCTGGCCTCATAGCTACTGTCTTCACTCTTACTCTGGCATAATGGTTAAGGTCTTGGACTCTTACTCTGGCCTCATAGCTACTGTCTTAACTCTTACTCTGGCCTCGTAACTACTGTCTTAACTCTTACTCTGGCCTCATAGCTACTGTCTTAACTCTTACTCTGGCCTAATAGCTACTGTCTTAACTCTTACACTGGCCTCAGAGCTACTGTCTTAACTCTTAGTCTGGCCTAATGGTTAAGGTCTTGGACTCTTACTCTGGCCTAATAGCTACTGTATTAACTCGCACTCTGGCCTCATAGCCACTGTCTTAACTCTTACTCTGGCCTAATGGTTAAGGTCTTGGACTCTTAATCTGGCCTCATAGCTACTGTCTTAACTCTTACTCTGGCCTAATGGTTAAGGTCTTGGACTCTTACTCTGGCCTCATAGCTACTGTCTTAACTCTTACTCTGGCCTCATAGCTACTGTCTTAACTCTTATTCTGGCCTCATAGCTACTGTCTTAACTCTTACTCTGGCCTCGGAGCTACTGTCTTAACTCTTACTCTGGCCTAATGGTTAAGGTCTTGGACTCTTACTCTGGCCTAATAGCTACTGTCTTAACTCTTACTCTGGCCTCATAGCTACTGTCTTAACTCTTACTCTGGCCTAATAGCTACTGTCTTAACTCTTACTTTGGCCTCATAGCTACTGTCTTAACTCTTACTCTGGCCTAATGGTTAAGGTCTTGGACTCTTACTCTGGCCTCATAGCTACTGTCTTAATTATTACTCTGGCCTCATAGCTACTGTCTTAACTCTTACTCTGGCCTAATGGTTAAGGTCTTGGACTCTTCTTCTGGCCTAATAGCTACTGTCTTAACTCTTACTCTGGCCTCATAGCTACTGTCTTAACTCTTACTCTGGCCTAATAGCTACTGTCTTAACTCTTACTCTGGCCTCATAGCTACTGTCTTAAGTCTTACTCTGGCCTAATGGTTAAGGTCTTGGACTCTTACTCTGACCTCATAGCTACTGTCTTAACTCTTACTCTGGCCTAATAGCTACTGTCTTAACTCTTACTATGGCCTCATAGCTACTGTCTTAACTCTTACACTGGCCTCATAGCTACTGTCTTAACTCTTACTCTGGCCTCATAGCTACTGTCTTAACTCTTACTCTGACCTCATAGCTACTGTCTTAACTCTTACTCTGGCCTTATAGCTACAGTCTTAAATCTTACTCTGGCCTCATAGCTACTGTCTTAACTCTTACTCTGGCCTAATGGTTAATGTCTTGGACTCTTACTATGGCCTCATAGCTACTGTCTTAACTCTTACTCAGGCCTCATAGCTACTGTCTTAACTCTTACTCTGGCCTAATAGCTACTGTCTTAACTCTTACTCTGGCCTCATAGCTACTGTCTTAACTCCTACTCTGGCCTAATAGTTAAGGTCTTGGACTCTTACTCTGGCCTAATAGCTACTGTCTTAACTCTTACTCTGGCCTCATAGCTACTGTCTTAACTCTTACTCTGGCCTAATAGCTACTGTCTTAACTCTTACACTGGCCTCAGAGCTACTGTCTTAACTCTTAGTCTGGCCTAATGGTTAAGGTCTTGGACTCTTACTCTGGCCTAATAGCTACTGTATTAACTCGCACTCTGGCCTCATAGCCACTGTCTTAACTCTTACTCTGGCCTAATGGTTAAGGTCTTGGACTCTTAATCTGGCCTCATAGCTACTGTCTTAACTCTTACTCTGGCCTAATGGTTAAGGTCTTGGACTCTTACTCTGGCCTCATAGCTACTGTCTTAACTCTTACTCTGGCCTCATAGCTACTGTCTTAACTCTTATTCTGGCCTCATAGCTACTGTATTAACTCGCACTCTGGCCTCATAGCCACTGTCTTAACTCTTACTCTGGCCTAATGGTTAAGGTCTTGGACTCTTACTCTGGCCTCATAGCTACTGTCTTAACTCTTACTCTGGCCTCATAGCTACTGTCTTAACTCTTACTCTGGCCTCATAGCTACTGTCTTAACTCTTACTCTGGCCTAATAGCTACTGTCTTAACTCTTACTTTGGCCTCATAGCTACTGTCTTAACTCTTACTCTGGCCTAATGGTTAAGGTCTTGGACTCTTACTCTGGCCTCATAGCTACTGTCTTAATTATTACTCTGGCCTCATAGCTACTGTCTTAACTCTTACTCTGGCCTAATGGTTAAGGTCTTGGACTCTTCTTCTGGCCTAATAGCTACTGTCTTAACTCTTACTCTGGCCTCATAGCTACTGTCTTAACTCTTACTCTGGCCTAATAGCTACTGTCTTAACTCTTACTCTGGCCTCATAGCTACTGTCTTAAGTCTTGCTCTGGCCTAATGGTTAAGGTCTTGGACTCTTACTCTGACCTCATAGCTACTGTCTTAACTCTTACTCTGGCCTAATAGCTACTGTCTTAACTCTTACTATGGCCTCATAGCTACTGTCTTAACTCTTACACTGGCCTCATAGCTACTGTCTTAACTCTTACTCTGGCCTCATAGCTACTGTCTTAACTCTTACTCTGACCTCATAGCTACTGTCTTAACTCTTACTCTGGCCTTATAGCTACAGTCTTAAATCTTACTCTGGCCTCATAGCTACTGTCTTAACTCTTACTCTGGCCTAATGGTTAAGGTCTTGGTCTCTTACTATGGCCTCATAGCTACTGTCTTAACTCTTACTCAGGCCTCATAGCTACTGTCTTAACTCTTACTCTGGCCTAATAGCTACTGTCTTAACTCTTACTCTGGCCTCATAGCTACTGTCTTAACTCCTACTCTGGCCTAATAGTTAAGGTCTTGGACTCTTACTCTGGCCTAATAGCTACTGTCTTAACTCTTACTCTGGCCTAATAGCTACTTTCTTAACTCTTACTCTTGCCTCAGAGCTACTGTCTTAACTCTTAGTCTGGCCTAATGGTTAAGGTCTTGGACTCTTACTCTGGCCTAATGGCTACTATCTTAACTCTTACTCTGGCCTCATAGCCACTGTCTTAACTCTTAATCTGGCCTAATGGTTAAGGTCTTGGACTCTTACTCTGGCCTCATAGCTACTGTCTTAACTCTTACTCTGTCCTCATAGCTACTGTCTTAACTCTTACTCTGGCCTCATAGCTACTGTCTTAACTCTTTCTCTGGCCTCATAGCTACTGTCTTAACTCTGACTCTGGCCTAATAGCTACTGTCTTAACTCTTACTCTGGCCTCATAGCTACTGTCTTAACTCTTACTCTGGCCTAATAGCTACTGTCTTAACTCTTACTCTGGCCTCATAGCTACTGTCTTAACTCTTACTCTGGCCTCATAGCTACTGTCTTAACTCTTACTCTGGCCTAATGGTTAAGGTCTTGAACTCTTACTCTGGCCTCATATCTACTGTCTTAACTCTTACTCTGGTCTCATAGCTACTGTATTAACTCTTACTCTGGCCTCATAGCTACTGTCTTCACTCTTACTCTGGCATAATGGTTAAGGTCTTGGACTCTTACTCTGGCCTCATAGCTACTGTCTTAACTCTTACTCTGGCCTCATAACTACTGTCTTACCTCTTACTCTGGCCTCATAGCTACTGTCTTAACTCTTACTCTGGCCTCATAGCTACTGTCTTAACTCTTACTCTGGCCTCATAGCTACTGTCTTAACTCTTACTCTGGCCTAATAGCTACTGTCTTAACTCTTACTCTGGCCTCATAGCTACTGTCTTAACTCTTACTCTGGCCTAATAGCTACTGTCGTAACTCTTACTCTGGCCTCATAGCTACTGTCTTAACTCTTACTCTGGCCTCATAGCTACTGTCTTAACTCTTACTCTGGCCTCATAGCTACTGTCTTAACTCTTACTCTGGCCTAATAGCTACTGTCTTAACTCTTACTCTGGCCTAATAGCTACTGTCTTAACTCTTACTCTGGCCTAATAGCTACTGTCGTAACTCTTACTCTGGCCTCATAGCTACTGTCTTAACTCTTACTCTGGCCTAATGGTTAAGGTCTTGAACTCTTACTCTGGCCTCATATCTACTGTCTTAACTCTTACTCTGGCCTCATAGCTACTGTCTTAACTCTTACTCTGGCCTCATAGCTACTGTCTTCACTCTTACTCTGGCATAATGGTTAAGGTCTTGGACTCTTACTCTGGCCTCATAACTACTGTCTTAACTCTTACTCTGGCCTCATAGCTACTGTCTTAACTCCTACTCTGGCCTAATAGCTACTGTCTTAACTCTTACACTGGCCTCAGAACTACTGTCTTAACTCTTACTCTGGCCTAATGGTTAAGGTCTTGGACTCTTACTCTGGCCTAATAGCTACTGTATTAACTCGCACTCTGGCCTCATAGCCACTGTCTTAACTCTTACTCTGGCCTAATGGTTAAGGTCTTGGACTCTTAATCTGGCCTCATAGCTACTGTCTTAACTCTTACTCTGGCCGAATAGCTACTGTCTTAACTCTTACTCTGGCCTCATAGCTACTGTCTTAACTCTTACTCTGGCCTAATGGTTAATGTCTTGGACTCTTACTCTGGCCTCATAGCTACTGTCTTAACTCTTACTCTGGCCTAATAGCTACTGTCTTAACTCTTACTCCGGCCTCATAGCTACTGTCTTAACTCTTACTCTGGCCTAATAGCTACTGTCTTAACTCTTACTTTGGCCTCATAGCTACTGTCTTAACTCTTACTATGGCCTAATGGTTAAGGTCTTGGACTCTTACTCTGGCCTCATAGCTACTGTCTTAATTATTACTCTGGCCTCATAGCTACTGTCTTAACTCTTACTCTGGCCTAATGGTTAAGGTCTTGGACTCTTCTTCTGGCATAATAGCTACTGTCTTAACTCTTACTCTGGCCTCATAGCTACTGTCTTAACTCTTACTCTGGCCTAATAGCTACTGTCTTAACTCTTACTCTGGCCTCATAGCTACTGTCTTAACTCTTACTCTGGCCTAATGGTTAAGGTCTTGGACTCTTACTCTGGCCTCATAGCTACTGTCTTAACTCTTACTCTGGCCTAATAGCTACTGTCTTAACTCTTACTCTGGCCTCATAGCTACTATCTTAACTCGTACTCTGGCCTCATAGCTACTGTCTTAACTCTTACTCTGGCCTCATAGCTACTGTCTTAACTCTTACTCTGGCCTCATAGCTACTATCTTAACTCGTACTCTGGCCTCATAGCTACTGTCTTAACTCTTACTCTGGCCTCATAGCTACTGTCTTAACTCTTACTCTGGCCTAATAGCTACTGTCTTAACTCTTACTCTGGCCTCATAGCTACTGTCTTAACTCTTACTCTGGCCTAATGGTTAAGGTCTTGGACTCTTACTCTGGCCTCATAGCTACTGTCTTAACTCTTACTCTGGCCTAATAGCTACTGTCTTAACTCTTACTATGGCCTCATAGCTACTGTCTTAACTCTTACACTGGCCTCATAGCTACTGTCTTAACTCTTACTCTGGCCTCATAGCTACTGTCTTAACTCTTACTCTGACCTCATAGCTACTGTCTTAACTCTTACTCTGGCCTTATAGCTACAGTCTTAAATCTTACTCTGGCCTCATAGCTACTGTCTTAACTCTTACTCTGGCCTAATGGTTAAGGTCTTGGACTCTTACTCTGGCCTAATAGCTACTGTCTTAACTCTTACTCTGGCCTAATAGCTACTGTCTTAACTCTTACTCTGGCCTAATGGTTAAGGTCTTGGACTCTTACTCTGGCCTCATAGCTACTGTCTTAACTCTTACTCTGGCCTAATAGCTACTGTCTTAACTCTTACTCTGGCCTCATAGCTACTATCTTAACTCGTACTCTGGCCTCATAGCTACTGTCTTAACTCTTACTCTGGCCTCATAGCTACTGTCTTAACTCTTACTCTGGCCTAATAGCTACTGTCTTAACTCTTACTCTGGCCTCATAGCTACTGTCTTAACTCTTACTCTGGCCTAATGGTTAAGGTCTTGGACTCTTACTCTGGCCTCATAGCTACTGTCTTAACTCTTACTCTGGCCTAATAGCTACTTTCTTAACTCTTACTATGGCCTCATAGCTACTGTCTTAACTCTTACACTGGCCTCATAGCTACTGTCTTAACTCTTACTTTGGCCTCATAGCTACTGTCTTAACTCTTACTCTAACCTCATAGCTACTGTCTTAACTCTTACTCTGGCCTTATAGCTACAGTCTTAAATCTTACTCTGGCCTCATAGCTACTGTCTTAACTCTTACTCTGGCCTAATGGTTAAGGTCTTGGACTCTTACTATGGCCTCATAGCTACTGTCTTAACTCTTACTCTGGCCTCATAGCTACTGTCTTAACTCTTACTCTGGCCTAATAGCTACTGTCTTAACTCTTACTCTGGCCTCATAGCTACTGTCTTAACTCCTACTCTGGCCTAATAGTTAAGGTCTTGGACTCTTACTCTGGCCTAATAGCTACTGTCTTAACTCTTACTCTGGCCTAATAGCTACTTTCTTAACTCTTACTCTGGCCTCAGAGCTACTGTCTTAACTCTTAGTCTGGCCTAATGGTTAAGGTCTTGGACTCTTACTCTGGCCTAATGGCTACTATCTTAACTCTTACTCTGGCCTCATAGCCACTGTCTTAACTCTTAATCTGGCCTAATGGTTAAGGTCTTGGACTCTTACTCTGGCCTCATAGCTACTGTCTTAACTCTTACTCTGGCCTCATAGCTACTGTCTTAACTCTTACTCTGGCCTCATAGCTACTGTCTTAACTCTTACTCTGGCCTAATAGCTACTGTCTTAACTGTTACTCTGGCCTCATAGCTACTGTCTTAACTCTTACTCTGGCCTCATAGCTACTGTCTTAACTCTTACTCTGGCCTCATAGCTACTGTCTTAACTCTTACTCTGGCCTAATGGTTAAGGTCTTGAACTCTTACTCTGGCCTCATATCTACTGTCTTAACTCTTACTCTGGCCTCATAGCTACTGTCTTAACTCTTACTCTGGCCTCATAGCTACTGTCTTCACTCTTACTCTGGCATAATGGTTAAGGTCTTGGACTCTTACTCTGGCCTCATAGCTACTGTCTTAACTCTTACTCTGGCCTCATAACTACTGTCTTAACTCTTACTCTGGCCTCATAGCTACTGTCTTAACTCTTACTCTGGCCTAATAGCTACTGTCTTAACTCTTACACTGGCCTCAGAGCTACTGTCTTAACTCTTAGTCTGGCCTAATGGTTAAGGTCTTGGACTCTTACTCTGGCCTAATAGCTACTGTATTAACTCGCACTCTGGCCTCATAGCCACTGTCTTAACTCTTACTCTGGCCTAATGGTTAAGGTCTTGGACTCTTAATCTGGCCTCATAGCTACTGTCTTAACTCTTACTCTGGCCGAATAGCTACTGTCTTAACTCTTACTCTGGACTAATAGCTACTGTCTTAACTCTTACTCTGGCCTAATGGTTAAGGTCTTGGACTCTTACTCTGGCCTCATAGCTACTGTCTTAACTCTTACTCTGGCCTAATAGCTACTGTCTTAACTCTTACTCTGGCCTCATAGCTACTATCTTAACTCGTACTCTGGCCTCATAGCTACTGTCTTAACTCTTACTCTGGCCTCATAGCTACTGTCTTAACTCTTACTCTGGCCTTATAGCTACAGTCTTAAATCTTACTCTGGCCTCATAGCTACTGTCTTAACTCTTACTCTGGCCTAATGGTTAAGGTCTTGGACTCTTACTCTGGCCTAATAGCTACTGTCTTAACTCTTACTCTGGCCTAATAGCTACTGTCTTAACTCTTACTCTGGCCTAATGGTTAAGGTCTTGGACTCTTACTCTGGCCTCATAGCTACTGTCTTAACTCTTACTCTGGCCTAATAGCTACTGTCTTAACTCTTACTCTGGCCTCATAGCTACTATCTTAACTCGTACTCTGGCCTCATAGCTACTGTCTTAACTCTTACTCTGGCCTCATAGCTACTGTCTTAACTCTTACTCTGGCCTAATAGCTACTGTCTTAACTCTTACTCTGGCCTCATAGCTACTGTCTTAACTCTTACTCTGGCCTAATAGCTACTGTCTTAACTCTTACTCTGGCCTCATAGCTACTGTCTTAACTCTTACTCTGGCCTAATGGTTAAGGTCTTGGACTCTTACTCTGGCCTCATAGCTACTGTCTTAACTCTTACTCTGGCCTAATAGCTACTTTCTTAACTCTTACTATGGCCTCATAGCTACTGTCTTAACTCTTACACTGGCCTCATAGCTACTGTCTTAACTCTTACTTTGGCCTCATAGCTACTGTCTTAACTCTTACTCTAACCTCATAGCTACTGTCTTAACTCTTACTCTGGCCTTATAGCTACAGTCTTAAATCTTACTCTGGCCTCATAGCTACTGTCTTAACTCTTACTCTGGCCTAATGGTTAAGGTCTTGGACTCTTACTATGGCCTCATAGCTACTGTCTTAACTCTTACTCTGGCCTAATAGCTACTGTCTTAACTCTTACTCTGGCCTCATAGCTACTGTCTTAACTCTTACTCTGGCCTAATGGTTAAGGTCTTGGACTCTTACTCTGGCCTCATAGCTACTGTCTTAACTCTTACACTGGCCTCATAGCTACTGTCTTAACTCTTACTTTGGCCTCATAGCTACTGTCTTAACTCTTACTCTAACCTCATAGCTACTGTCTTAACTCTTACTCTGGCCTTATAGCTACAGTCTTAAATCTTACTCTGGCCTCATAGCTACTGTCTTAACTCTTACTCTGGCCTAATGGTTAAGGTCTTGGACTCTTACTATGGCCTCATAGCTACTGTCTTAACTCTTACTCTGGCCTCATAGCTACTGTCTTAACTCTTACTCTGGCCTAATAGCTACTGTCTTAACTCTTACTCTGGCCTCATAGCTACTGTCTTAACTCCTACTCTGGCCTAATAGTTAAGGTCTTGGACTCTTACTCTGGCCTAATAGCTACTGTCTTAACTCTTACTCTGGCCTAATAGCTACTTTCTTAACTCTTACTCTGGCCTCAGAGCTACTGTCTTAACTCTTAGTCTGGCCTAATGGTTAAGGTCTTGGACTCTTACTCTGGCCTAATGGCTACTATCTTAACTCTTACTCTGGCCTCATAGCCACTGTCTTAACTCTTAATCTGGCCTAATGGTTAAGGTCTTGGACTCTTACTCTGGCCTCATAGCTACTGTCTTAACTCTTACTCTGGCCTCATAGCTACTGTCTTAACTCTTACTCTGGCCTCATAGCTACTGTCTTAACTCTTACTCTGGCCTAATAGCTACTGTCTTAACTGTTACTCTGGCCTCATAGCTACTGTCTTAACTCTTACTCTGGCCTCATAGCTACTGTCTTAACTCTTACTCTGGCCTCATAGCTACTGTCTTAACTCTTACTCTGGCCTAATGGTTAAGGTCTTGAACTCTTACTCTGGCCTCATATCTACTGTCTTAACTCTTACTCTGGCCTCATAGCTACTGTCTTAACTCTTACTCTGGCCTCATAGCTACTGTCTTCACTCTTACTCTGGCATAATGGTTAAGGTCTTGGACTCTTACTCTGGCCTCATAACTACTGTCTTAACTCTTACTCTGGCCTCATAGCTACTGTCTTAACTCTTACTCTGGCCTAATAGCTACTGTCTTAACTCTTACACTGGCCTCAGAGCTACTGTCTTAACTCTTAGTCTGGCCTAATGGTTAAGGTCTTGGACTCTTACTCTGGCCTAATAGCTACTGTATTAACTCGCACTCTGGCCTCATAGCCACTGTCTTAACTCTTACTCTGGCCTAATGGTTAAGGTCTTGGACTCTTAATCTGGCCTCATAGCTACTGTCTTAACTCTTACTCTGGCCGAATAGCTACTGTCTTAACTCTTACTCTGGCCTAATAGCTACTGTCTTAACTCTTACTCTGGCCTAATGGTTAAGGTCTTGGACTCTTACTCTGGCCTCATAGCTACTGTCTTAACTCTTACTCTGGCCTAATAGCTACTGTCTTAACTCTTACTCTGGCCTCATAGCTACTATCTTAACTCGTACTCTGGCCTCATAGCTACTGTCTTAACTCTTACTCTGGCCTCATAGCTACTGTCTTAACTCTTACTCTGGCCTAATAGCTACTGTCTTAACTCTTACTCTGGCCTCATAGCTACTGTCTTAACTCTTACTCTGGCCTAATGGTTAAGGTCTTGGACTCTTACTCTGGCCTCATAGCTACTGTCTTAACTCTTACTCTGGCCTAATAGCTACTTTCTTAACTCTTACTATGGCCTCATAGCTACTGTCTTAACTCTTACACTGGCCTCATAGCTACTGTCTTAACTCTTACTTTGGCCTCATAGCTACTGTCTTAACTCTTACTCTAACCTCATAGCTACTGTCTTAACTCTTACTCTGGCCTTATAGCTACAGTCTTAAATCTTACTCTGGCCTCATAGCTACTGTCTTAACTCTTACTCTGGCCTAATGGTTAAGGTCTTGGACTCTTACTATGGCCTCATAGCTACTGTCTTAACTCTTACTCTGGCCTCATAGCTACTGTCTTAACTCTTACTCTGGCCTAATAGCTACTGTCTTAACTCTTACTCTGGCCTCATAGCTACTGTCTTAACTCCTACTCTGGCCTAATAGTTAAGGTCTTGGACTCTTACTCTGGCCTAATAGCTACTGTCTTAACTCTTACTCTGGCCTAATAGCTACTTTCTTAACTCTTACTCTGGCCTCAGAGCTACTGTCTTAACTCTTAGTCTGGCATAATGGTTAAGGTCTTGGACTCTTACTCTGGCCTAATGGCTACTATCTTAACTCTTACTCTGGCCTCATAGCCACTGTCTTAACTCTTAATCTGGCCTAATGGTTAAGGTCTTGGACTCTTACTCTGGCCTCATAGCTACTGTCTTAACTCTTACTCTGGCCTCATAGCTACTGTCTTAACTCTTACTCTGGCCTCATAGCTACTGTCTTAACTCTTACTCTGGCCTCATAGCTACTGTCTTAACTCTTACTCTGGCCTAATAGCTACTGTCTTAACTGTTACTCTGGCCTCATAGCTACTGTCTTAACTCTTACTCTGGCCTAATAGCTACTGTCTTAACTCTTACTCTGGCCTCATAGCTACTGTCTTAACTCTTACTCTGGCCTCATAGCTACTGTCTTAACTCTTACTCTGGCCTAATGGTTAAGGTCTTGAACTCTTACTCTGGCCTCATATCTACTGTCTTAACTCTTACTCTGGCCTCATAGCTACTGTCTTAACTCTTACTCTGGCCTCATAGCTACTGTCTTCACTCTTACTCTGGCATAATGGTTAAGGTCTTGGACTCTTACTCTGGCCTCATAGCTACTGTCTTAACTCTTACTCTGGCCTCATAGCTACTGTCTTAACTCTTACTCTGGCCTAATAGCTACTGTCTTAAATCTTACACTGGCCTCAGAGCTACTGTCTTAACTCTTAGTCTGGCCTCATAGCTACTGTCTTAACTCTTACTCTGGCCTCATAGCTACTGTCTTCACTCTTACTCTGGCATAATGGTTAAGGTCTTGGACTCTTACTCTGGCCTCATAGCTACTGTCTTAACTCTTACTCTGGCCTCATAACTACTGTCTTAACTCTTACTCTGGCCTCATAGCTACTGTCTTAACTCTTACTCTGGCCTAATAGCTACTGTCTTAACTCTTACACTGGCCTCAGAGCTACTGTCTTAACTCTTAGTCTGGCCTAATGGTTAAGGTCTTGGACTCTTACTCTGGCCTAATAGCTACTGTATTAACTCGCACTCTGGCCTCATAGCCACTGTCTTAACTCTTACTCTGGCCTAATGGTTAAGGTCTTGGACTCTTAATCTGGCCTCATAGCTACTGTCTTAACTCTTACTCTGGCCGAATAGCTACTGTCTTAACTCTTACTCTGGCCTAATAGCTACTGTCTTAACTCTTACTCTGGCCTAATGGTTAAGGTCTTGGACTCTTACTCTGGCCTCATAGCTACTGTCTTAACTCTTACTCTGGCCTAATAGCTACTGTCTTAACTCTTACTCTGGCCTCATAGCTACTATCTTAACTCGTACTCTGGCCTCATAGCTACTGTCTTAACTCTTACTCTGGCCTCATAGCTACTGTCTTAACTCTTACTCTGGCCTAATAGCTACTGTCTTAACTCTTACTCTGGCCTCATAGCTACTGTCTTAACTCTTACTCTGGCCTAATGGTTAAGGTCTTGGACTCTTACTCTGGCCTCATAGCTACTGTCTTAACTCTTACTCTGGCCTAATAGCTACTTTCTTAACTCTTACTATGGCCTCATAGCTACTGTCTTAACTCTTACACTGGCCTCATAGCTACTGTCTTAACTCTTACTTTGGCCTCATAGCTACTGTCTTAACTCTTACTCTAACCTCATAGCTACTGTCTTAACTCTTACTCTGGCCTTATAGCTACAGTCTTAAATCTTACTCTGGCCTCATAGCTACTGTCTTAACTCTTACTCTGGCCTAATGGTTAAGGTCTTGGACTCTTACTATGGCCTCATAGCTACTGTCTTAACTCTTACTCTGGCCTCATAGCTACTGTCTTAACTCTTACTCTGGCCTAATAGCTACTGTCTTAACTCTTACTCTGGCCTCATAGCTACTGTCTTAACTCCTACTCTGGCCTAATAGTTAAGGTCTTGGACTCTTACTCTGGCCTAATAGCTACTGTCTTAACTCTTACTCTGGCCTAATAGCTACTTTCTTAACTCTTACTCTGGCCTCAGAGCTACTGTCTTAACTCTTAGTCTGGCCTAATGGTTAAGGTCTTGGACTCTTACTCTGGCCTAATGGCTACTATCTTAACTCTTACTCTGGCCTCATAGCCACTGTCTTAACTCTTAATCTGGCCTAATGGTTAAGGTCTTGGACTCTTACTCTGGCCTCATAGCTACTGTCTTAACTCTTACTCTGGCCTCATAGCTACTGTCTTAACTCTTACTCTGGCCTCATAGCTACTGTCTTAACTCTTACTCTGGCCTCATAGCTACTGTCTTAACTCTTACTCTGGCCTAATAGCTACTGTCTTAACTGTTACTCTGGCCTCATAGCTACTGTCTTAACTCTTACTCTGGCCTAATAGCTACTGTCTTAACTCTTACTCTGGCCTCATAGCTACTGTCTTCACTCTTACTCTGGCATAATGGTTAAGGTCTTGGACTCTTACTCTGGCCTCATATCTACTGTCTTAACTCTTACTCTGGCCTCATAGCTACTGTCTTAACTCTTACTCTGGCCTCATAGCTACTGTCTTCACTCTTACTCTGGCATAATGGTTAAGGTCTTGGACTCTTACTCTGGCCTCATAGCTACTGTCTTAACTCTTACTCTGGCCTCATAACTACTGTCTTAACTCTTACTCTGGCCTCATAGCTACTGTCTTAACTAGGGGTGGGCGGAATTTGCGGAATTAACCTTCGCAAATTATCGCGAGAATGTTTAAAATTATCGCAAACAAGCAGAAATATCGCGAAGATGCGGAAGTTTTTTTCCGGCATGTTCGCGAGATTTTCTGCATGGTTGCGGGTCGCCAACTTACCCATGTGGTTGCTTGCGGGCGCGGCCATCTTGTTTTGAGTTGTTCTCGCGGTGCATGATCGCGAGAAGAAAGACGTGATCGCGCGACGCATGACGTCACTGCGGGCGCGAACTGTCGCGAGACAGCGCAAATGGCTAAAAACAATACAACATCTCATGGAGAACGCGACCGGATCAAGAAAACTTGTCGGCGAACGCAGGGATTCAGGTAAGGCGATCGCGCGCGCGCGAGAATGTATTATTTTACAGCGCGAGCAAGAAACAAATTATCGCCAAGCTGCGGAAACCGGAATTTTTGACATTTTCGCGCTCTCCGCGGAACGCAAAAATGTCAAATTATCGCAATTTCCGCGAACGGAACGAAATTTTTGCCCAGGCCTAGTCTTAACTCTTACTCTGGCCTAATAGCTACTGTCTTAACTCTTACACTGGCCTCAGAGCTACTGTCTTAACTCTTAGTCTGGCCTAATGGTTAAGGTCTTGGACTCTTACTCTGGCCTAATAGCTACTGTATTAACTCGCACTCTGGCCTCATAGCCACTGTCTTAACTCTTACTCTGGCCTAATGGTTAAGGTCTTGGACTCTTAATCTGGCCTCATAGCTACTGTCTTAACTCTTACTCTGGCCGAATAGCTACTGTCTTAACTCTTACTCTGGCCTCATAGCTACTGTCTTAACTCTTACTCTGGCCTAATGGTTAATGTCTTTGACTCTTACGCTGGCCTTATAGCTACTGTCTTAACTCTTACTCTGGCCTAATAGCTACTGTCTTAACTCTTACTCTCGCCTCATAGCTACTTTCTTAACTCTTACTCTGGCCTCATAGCTACTGTCTTAACTCTTACTCTGGCCTCATAGCTACTGTCTTAACTCTTACTCTGGCCTCATAGCTACTGTCTTAACTCTTACTCTGGCCTAATAGCTACTGTCTTAAATCTAACTCTGGCCTCATAGCTACTGTCTTAACTCTTACTCTGGCCTAATGGTTAAAGTCTTGGACTCTTACTCTGGCCTCATATCTACTGTCTTAACTCTTACTCTGGCCTCACATCTACTGTCTTAACTCTTACTCTGGCCTCATAGCTACTATCTTAACTCTTACTCTGGCATAATGGTTAAGGTCTTGGACTCTTACTCTGGCCTCATAGCTACTGTCTTAACTCTTACTCTGGCCTCATAACTACTGTCTTAACTCTTACTCTGGCCTCATAGCTACTGTCTTAACTCTCACTCTGGCCTAATAGCTACTGTCTTAACTCTTACACTGGCCTCATAGCTACTGTCTTAATTATTACTCTGGCCTCATAGCTACTGTCTTAACTCTTACTCTGGCCTAATGGTTAAGGTCTTGGACTCTTCTTCTGGCCTAATAGCTACTGTCTTAACTCTTACTCTGGCCTCATAGCTACTGTCTTAACTCTTACTCTGGCCTAATAGCTACTGTCTTAACTCTTACTCTGGCCTCATAGCTACTGTCTTAACTCTTACTCTGGCCTAATGGTAAAGGTCTTGGACTCTTATGCTGGCCTCATAGCTACTGTCTTAACTCTTACTCTGGCCTAATAGCTACTGTCTTAACTCTTACTCTGGCCTCATAGCTACTATCTTAACTCGTACTCTGGCCTCATAGCTACTGTCTTAACTCTTACTCTGGCCTCATAGCTACTGTCTTAACTCTTACTCTGGCCTAATAGCTACTGTCTTAACTCTTACTCTGGCCTCATAGCTACTGTCTTAACTCTTACTCTGGCCTAATGGTTAAGGTCTTGGACTCTTACTCTGGCCTAATAGCTACTGTCTTAACTCTTACTGTGGCCTCATGGCTACTGTCTTAACTCTTACACTGGCCTCATAGCTACTGTCTTAACTCTTACTCTGGCCTCATAGCTACTGTCTTAACTCTTACTCTGACCTCATAGCTACTGTCTTAACTCTTACTCTGGCCTTATAGCTACAGTCTTAAATCTTACTCTGGTCTCATAGCTACTGTCTTAACTCTTACTCTGGCCTAATGGTTAAGGTCTTGGACTCTTACTATGGCCTCATAGCTACTGTCTTAACTCTTACTCTGGCCTCATAGCTACTGTCTTAACTCTTACTCTGGCCTAATAGCTACTGTCTTAACTCTTACTCTGGCCTCATAGCTACTGTCTTAACTCCTACTCTGGCCTAATAGTTAAGGTCTTGGACTCTTACTCTGGCCTAATAGCTACTGTCTTAACTCTGACACTGGCCTAATAGCTACTTTCTTAACTCTTACTCTGGCCTCAGAGCTACTGTCTTAACTCTTAGTCTGGCCTAATGGTTAAGGTCTTGGACTCTTACTCTGGCCTAATGGCTACTATCTTAACTCTTACTCTGGCCTCATAGCCACTGTCTTAACTCTTAATCTGGCCTAATGGTTAAGGTCTTGGACTCTTACTCTGGCCTCATAGCTACTGTCTTAACTCTTACTCTGGCCTCATAGCTACTGTCTTAACTCTTACTCTGGACTCATAGCTACTGTCTTAACTCTTACTCTGGCCTCATAGCTACTGTCTTAACTCTTACTCTGGCCTAATAGCTACTGTCTTAACTCTTACTCTGGCCTCATAGCTACTGTCTTAACTCTTACTCTGGCCTCATAGCTACTGTCTTAACTCTTACTCTGGCCTCATAGCTACTGTCTTAACTCTTACTCTGGCCTAATGGTTAAGGTCTTGAACTCTTACTCTGGCCTCATATCTACTGTCTTAACTCTTACTCTGGCCTCATAGCTACTGTCTTAACTCTTACTCTGGCCTCATAGCTACTGTCTTCACTCTTACTCTGGCATAATGGTTAAGGTCTTGGACTCTTACTCTGGCCTCATAGCTACTGTCTTAACTCTTACTCTGGCCTCATAACTACTGTCTTAACTCTTACTCTGGCCTCATAGCTACTGTCTTAACTCTTACTCTGGCCTCATAGCTACTGTCTTAACTCTCACTCTGGCCTAATAGCTACTGTCTTAACTCTTACACTGGCCTCATAGCTACTGTCTTAATTATTACTCTGGCCTCATAGCTACTGTCTTAACTCTTACTCTGGCCTAATGGTTAAGGTCTTGGACTCTTCTTCGGGCCTAATAGCTACTGTCTTAACTCTTACTCTGGCCTCATAGCTACTGTCTTAACTCTTACTCTGGCCTAATAGCTACTGTCTTAACTCTTACTCTGGCCTCATAGCTACTGTCTTAACTCTTACGCTGGCCTAATGGTAAAGGTCTTGGACTCTTACTCTGGCCTCATAGCTACTGTCTTAACTCTTACTCTGGCCTAATAGCTACTGTCTTAACTCTTACTCTGGCCTCATAGCTACTATCTTAACTCGTACTCTGGCCTCATAGCTACTGTCTTAACTCTTACTCTGGCCTCATAGCTACTGTCTTAACTCTTACTCTGGCCTAATAGCTACTGTCTTAACTCTTACTCTGGCCTCATAGCTACTGTCTTAACTCTTACTCTGGCCTAATGTTTAAGGTCTTGGACTCTTACTCTGGCCTAATAGCTACTGTCTTAACTCTTACTATGGCCTCATGGCTACTGTCTTAACTCTTACACTGGCCTCATAGCTACTGTCTTAACTCTTACTCTGGCCTCATAGCTACTGTCTTAACTCTTACTCTGACCTCATAGCTACTGTCTTAACTCTTACTCTGGCCTTATAGCTACAGTCTTAAATCTTACTCTGGCCTCATAGCTACTGTCTTAACTCTTACTCTGGCCTAATGGTTAAGGTCTTGGACTCTTACTATGGCCTCATAGCTACTGTCTTAACTCTTACTCTGGCCTCATAGCTACTGTCTTAACTCTTACTCTGGCCTAATAGCTACTGTCTTAACTCTTACTCTGGCCTCATAGCTACTGTCTTAACTCCTACTCTGGCCTAATAGTTAAGGTCTTGGACTCTTACTCTGGCCTAATAGCTACTGTCTTAACTCTTACTCTGGCCTAATAGCTACTTTCTTAACTCTTACTCTGGCCTCAGAGCTACTGTCTTAACTCTTAGTCTGGCCTAATGGTTAAGGTCTTGGACTCTTACTCTGGCCTAATGGCTACTATCTTAACTCTTTCTCTGGCCTCATAGCCACTGTCTTAACTCTTAATCTGGCCTAATGGTTAAGGTCTTGGACTCTTACTCTGGCCTCATAGCTACTGTCTTAACTCTTACTCTGGCCTCATAGCTACTGTGTTAACTCTTACTCTGGCCTAATAGCTACTGTCTTAACTCTTACTCTGGCCTCATAGCTACTGTCTTAACTCTTACTCTGGCCTAATAGCTACTGTCTTAACTCTTACTCTGGCCTCATAGCTACTGTCTTAACTCTTACTCTGGCCTCATAGCTACTGTCTTAACTCTTACTCTGGCCTAATGGTTAAGGTCTTGAACTCTTACTCTGGCCTCATATCTACTGTCTTAACTCTTACTCTGGCCTCATAGCTACTGTCTTAACTCTTACTCTGGCCTCATAGCTACTGTCTTCACTCTTACTCTGGCATAATGGTTAAGGTCTTGGACTCTTACTCTGGCCTCATAGCTACTGTCTTAACTCTTACTCTGGCCTCATAACTACTGTCTTAACTCTTACTCTGGCCTCATAGCTACTGTCTTAACTCTTACTCTGGCCTAATAGCTACTGTCTTAACTCTTACACTGGCCTCAGAGCTACTGTCTTAACTCTTAGTCTGGCCTAATGGTTAAGGTCTTGGACTCTTACTCTGGCCTAATACCTACTGTATTAACTCGCACTCTGGCCTCATAGCCACTGTCTTAACTCTTACTCTGGCCTAATGGTTAAGGTCTTGGACTCTTAATCTGGCCTCATAGCTACTGTCTTAACTCTTACTCTGGCCGAATAGCTACTGTCTTAACTCTTACTCTGGCCTCATAGCTACTGTCTTAACTCTTACTCTGGCCTAATGGTTAATGTCTTTGACTCTTACGCTGGCCTTATAGCTACTGTCTTAACTCTTACTCTGGCCTAATAGCTACTGTCTTAACTCTTACTCTGGCCTCATAGCTACTGTCTTAACTCTTACTCTGGCCTCATAGCTACTGTCTTAACTCTTACTCTGGCCTCATAGCTACTGTCTTAACTCTTACTCTGGCCTCATAGCTACTGTCTTAACTCTTACTCTGGCCTAATAGCTACTGTCTTAAATCTAACTCTGGCCCCATAGCTACTGTCTTAACTCTTACTCTGGCCTAATGGTTAAAGTCTTGGACTCTTACTCTGGCCTCATATCTACTGCCTTAACTCTTACTCTGGCCTCACATCTACTGTCTTAACTCTTACTCTGGCCTCATAGCTACTATCTTAACTCTTACTCTGGCATAATGGTTAAGGTCTTGGACTCTTACTCTGGCCTCATAGCTACTGTCTTAACTCTTACTCTGGCCTCATAACTACTGTCTTAACTCTTACTCTGGCCTCATAGCTACTGTCTTAACTCTCACTCTGGCCTAATAGCTACTGTCTTAACTCTTACACTGGCCTCATAGCTACTGTCTTAAATATTACTCTGGCCTCATAGCTACTGTCTTAACTCTTACTCTGGCCTAATGGTTAAGGTCTTGGACTCTTCTTCTGGCCTAATAGCTACTGTCTTAACTCTTACTCTGGCCTCATAGCTACTGTCTTAACTCTTACTCTGGCCTAATAGCTACTGTCTTAACTCTTACTCTGGCCTCATAGCTACTGTCTTAACTCTTACTCTGGTCTAATGGTAAAGGTCTTGGACTCTTACTCTGGCCTCATAGCTACTGTCTTAACTCTTACTCTGGCCTAATAGCTACTGTCTTAACTCTTACTCTGGCCTAATGGTAAAGGTCTTGGACTCTTACTCTGGCCTCATAGCTACTGTCTTAACTCATACTCTGGCCTAATAGCTACTGTCTTAACTCTTACTATGGCCTCATGGCTACTGTCTTAACTCTTACACTGGCCTCATAGCTACTGTCTTAACTCTTACTCTGGCCTCATAGCTACTGTCTTAACTCTTACTCTGACCTCATAGCTACTGTCTTAACTCTTACTCTGGCCTTATAGCTACAGTCTTAAATATTACTCTGGCCTCATAGCTACTGTCTTAACTCTTACTCTGGCCTAATGGTTAAGGTCTTGGACTCTTACTATGGCCTCATAGCTACTGTCTTAACTCTTACTCTGGCCTCATAGCTACTGTCTTAACTCTTACTCTGGCCTAATAGCTACTGTCTTAACTCTTACTCTGGCCTCATAGCTACTGTCTTAACTCCTACTCTGGCCTAATAATTAAGGTCTTGGACTCTTACTCTGGCCTAATAGCTACTGTCTTAACTCTTACTCTGGCCTAATAGCTACTTTCTTAACTCTTACTCTGGCCTCAGAGCTACTGTCTTAACTCTTAGTCTGGCCTAATGGTTAAGGTCTTGGACTCTTACTCTGGCCTAATGGCTACTATCTTAACTCTTACTCTGGCCTCATAGCCACTGTCTTAACTCTTAATCTGGCCTAATGGTTAAGGTCTTGGACTCTTACTCTGGCCTCATAGCTACTGTCTTAACTCTTACTCTGGCCTCATAGCTACTGTCTTAACTCTTACTCTGGACTCATAGCTACTGTCTTAACTCTTACTCTGGCCTCATAGCTACTGTCTTAACTCTTACTCTGGCCTAATAGCTACTGTCTTAACTCTTACTCTGGCCTCATAGCTACTGTCTTAACTCTTACTCTGGCCTAATAGCTACTGTCTTAACTCTTACTCTGGCCTCATAGCTACTGTCTTAACTCTTACTCTGGCCTCATAGCTACTGTCTTAACTCTTACTCTGGCCTAATGGTTAAGGTCTTGAACTCTTACTCTGGCCTCATATCTACTGTCTTAACTCTTACTCTGGCCTCATAGCTACTGTCTTAACTCTTACTCTGGCCTCATAGCTACTGTCTTCACTCTTACTCTGGCATAATGGTTAAGGTCTTGGACTCTTACTCTGGCCTCATAGCTACTGTCTTAACTCTTACTCTGGCCTCATAACTACTGTCTTAACTCTTACTCTGGCCTCATAGCTACTGTCTTAACTCTTACTCTGGCCTCATAGCTACTGTCTTAACTCTCACTCTGGCCTAATAGCTACTGTCTTAACTCTTACACTGGCCTCATAGCTACTGTCTTAATTATTACTCTGGCCTCATAGCTACTGTCTTAACTCTTACTCTGGCCTAATGGTTAAGGTCTTGGACTCTTCTTCTGGCCTAATAGCTACTGTCTTAACTCTTACTCTGGCCTCATAGCTACTGTCTTAACTCTTACTCTGGCCTAATAGCTACTGTCTTAACTCTTACTCTGGCCTCATAGCTACTGTCTTAACTCTTACTCTGGCCTAATGGTAAAGGTCTTGGACTCTTACTCTGGCCTCATAGCTACTGTCTTAACTCTTACTCTGGCCTACTTGCTACTGTCTTAACTCTTACTCTGGCCTCATAGCTACTATCTTAACTCGTACTCTGGCCTCATAGCTACTGTCTTAACTCTTACTCTGGCCTCATAGCTACTGTCTTAACTCTTACTCTGGCCTAATAGCTACTGTCTTAACTCTTACTCTGGCCTCATAGCTACTGTCTTAACTCTTACTCTGGCCTAATGGTTAAGGTCTTGGACTCTTACTCTGGCCTAATAGCTACTGTCTTAACTCTTACTATGGCCTCATGGCTACTGTCTTAACTCTTACACTGGCCTCATAGCTACTGTCTTAACTCTTACTCTGGCCTCATAGCTACTGTCTTAACTCTTACTCTGACCTCATAGCTACTGTCTTAACTCTTACTCTGGCCTTATAGCTACAGTCTTAAATCTTACTCTGGCCTCATAGCTACTGTCTTAACTCTTACTCTGGCCTAATGGTTAAGGTCTTGGACTCTTACTATGGCCTCATAGCTACTGTCTTAACTCTTACTCTGGCCTCATAGCTACTGTCTTAACTCTTACTCTGGCCTAATAGCTACTGTCTTAACTCTTACTCTGGCCTCATAGCTACTGTCTTAACTCCTACTCTGGCCTAATAGTTAAGGTCTTGGACTCTTACTCTGGCCTAATAGCTACTGTCTTAACTCTTACTCTGGCCTAATAGCTACTTTCTTAACTCTTACTCTGGCCTCAGAGCTACTGTCTTAACTCTTAGTCTGGCCTAATGGTTAAGGTCTTGGACTCTTACTCTGGCCTAATGGCTACTATCTTAACTCTTACTCTGGCCTCATAGCCACTGTCTTAACTCTTAATCTGGCCTAATGGTTAAGGTCTTGGACTCTTACTCTGGCCTCATAGCTACTGTCTTAACTCTTACTCTGGCCTCATAGCTACTGTCTTAACTCTTACTCTGGACTCATAGCTACTGTCTTAACTCTTACTCTGGCCTCATAGCTACTGTCTTAACTCTTACTCTGGCCTAATAGCTACTGTATAACCTCTTACTCTGGCCTCATAGCTACTGTCTTAACTCTTACTCTGGCCTAATAGCTACTGTCTTAACTCTTACTCTGGCCTCATAGCTACTGTCTTAACTCTTACTCTGGCCTCATAGCTACTGTCTTAACTCTTACTCTGGCCTAATGGTTAAGGTCTTGAACTCTTACTCTGGCCTCATATCTACTGTCTTAACTCTTACTCTGGCCTCATAGCTACTGTCTTAACTCTTACTCTGGCCTCATAGCTACTGTCTTCACTCTTACTCTGGCATAATGGTTAAGGTCTTGGACTCTTACTCTGGCCTCATAGCTACTGTCTTAACTCTTACTCTGGCCTCATAACTACTGTCTTAACTCTTACTCTGGCCTCATAGCTACTGTCTTAACTCTTACTCTGGCCTCATAGCTACTGTCTTAACTCTTACTCTGGCCTCATAGCTACTGTCTTAACTCTTACTCTGGCCTAATAGTTACTGTCTTAACTCTAACTCTGGCCTCATAGCTACAGTCTTAACTCTTACTCTGGCCTAATGGTTAAAGTCTTGGACTCTTACTCTGGCCTCATAGCTACTGTCTTATCTCTTACTCTGGCCTAATAGCTACTGTCTTAACTCTTACTATGGCCTCATAGCTACTGTCTTAACTCTTACACTGGCCTCATAGCTACTGTCTTAACTCTTACTCTGGCCTCATAGCTACTGTCTTAACTCTTACTCTGACCTCATAGCTACTGTCTTAACTCTTACTCTGGCCTTATAGCTACAGTCTTAAATCTTACTCTGGCCTCATAGCTACTGTCTTAACTCTTACTCTGGCCTAATAGCTACTGTCTTAACTCTTACTCTGGCCTCATAGCTACTGTCTTAACTCTTACTCTGGCCTAATGGTTAAGGTCTTGGACTCTTACTCTGGCCTCATAGCTACTGTCTTAACTCTTACTCTGGCCTAATAGCTACTGTCTTAACTCTTACTCTGGCCTCATAGCTACTATCTTAACTCGTACTCTGGCCTAATGGTTAAGGTCTTGGACTCTTACTCTGGCCTAATAGCTACTGTCTTAACTCTTACTCTGGCCTCATAGCTACTGTCTTAACTCTTACTCTGGCCTAATAGCTACTGTCTTAACTCTTACTTTGGCCTCATAGCTACTGTCTTAACTCTTACTCTGGCCTAATGGTTAAGGTCTTGGACTCTTACTCTGGCCTCATAGCTACTGTCTTAATTATTACTCTGGCCTCATAGCTACTGTCTTAACTCTTACTCTGGCCTAATGGTTAAGGTCTTGGACTCTTCTTCTGGCCTAATAGCTACTGTCTTAACTCTTACTCTGGCCTCATAGCTACTGTCTTAACTCTTACTCTGGCCTAATAGCTACTGTCTTAACTCTTACTCTGGCCTCATAGCTACTGTCTTAAGTCTTACTCTGGCCTAATGGTTAAGGTCTTGGACTCTTACTCTGACCTCATAGCTACTGTCTTAACTCTTACTCTGGCCTAATAGCTACTGTCTTAACTCTTACTCTGGCCTCATAGCTACTGTCTTAACTCTTACTCTGGCCTAATAGCTACTGTCTTAACTCTTACTCTGGCCTCATAGCTACTATCTTAACTCGTACTCTGGCCTCATAGCTACTGTCTTAACTCTTACTCTGGCCTCATAGCTACTGTCTTAACTCTTACTCTGGCCTAATAGCTACTGTCTTAACTCTTACTCTGGCCTCATAGCTACTGTCTTAACTCTTACTCTGGCCTAATGGTTAAGGTCTTGGACTCTTACTCTGGCCTAATAGCTACTGTCTTAACTCTTACTATGGCCTCATGGCTACTGTCTTAACTCTTACAGTGGCCTCATAGCTACTGTCTTAACTCTTACTCTGGCCTCATAGCTACTGTCTTAACTCTTACTCTGACCTCATAGCTACTGTCTTAACTCTTACTCTGGCCTTATAGCTACAGTCTTAAATCTTACTCTGGCCTCATAGCTACTGTCTTAACTCTTACTCTGGCCTAATGGTTAAGGTCTTGGACTCTTACTATGGCCTCATAGCTACAGTCTTAAATCTTACTCTGGCCTCATAGCTACTGTCTTAACTCTTACTCTGGCCTAATGGTTAAGGTCTTGGACTCTTACTATGGCCTCATAGCTACTGTCTTAACTCTTACTCTGGCCTCATAGCTACTGTCTTAACTCTTACTCTGGCCTAATAGCTACTGTCTTAACTCTTACTCTGGCCTCATAGCTACTGTCTTAACTCCTACTCTGGCCTAATAGCTACTTTCTTAACTCTTACTCTGGCCTCAGAGCTACTGTCTTAACTCTTAGTCTGGCCTAATGGTTAAGGTCTTGGACTCTTACTCTGGCCTAATGGCTACTATCTTAACTCTTACTCTGGCCTCATAGCCACTGTCTTAACTCTTAATCTGGCCTAATGGTTAAGGTCTTGGACTCTTACTCTGGCCTCATAGCTACTGTCTTAACTCTTACTCTGGCCTCATAGCTACTGTCTTAACTCTTACTTTGGCCTCATAGCTACTGTCTTAACTCTTACTCTGGCCTAATGGTTAAGGTCTTGGACTCTTACTCTGGCCTCATAGCTACTGTCTTAACTCTTACTCTGGCCTAATAGCTACTGTCTTAACTCTTACTATGGCCTCATAGCTACTGTCTTAACTCTTACACTGGCCTCATAGCTACTGTCTTAACTCTTACTTTGGCCTCATAGCTACTGTCTTAACTCTTACTCTAACCTCATAGCTACTGTCTTAACTCTTACTCTGGCCTTATAGCTACAGTCTTAAATCTTACTCTGGCCTCATAGCTACTGTCTTAACTCTTACTCTGGCCTAATGGTTAAGGTCTTGGACTCTTACTCTGGCCTCATAGCTACTGTCTTAACTCTTACTCTGGCCTCATAGCTACTGTCTTAACTCTTACTCTGGCCTAATATCTACTGTCTTAACTCTTACTCTGGCCTCATAGCTACTGTCTTAACTCCTACTCTGGCCTAATAGTTAAGGTATTGGACTCTTACTCTGGCCTAATAGCTACTGTCTTAACTCTTACTCTGGCCTAATAGCTACTTTCTTAACTCTTACTCTGGCCTCAGAGCTACTGTCTTAACTCTTAGTCTGGCCTAATGGTTAAGGTCTTGGACTCTTACTCTGGCCTAATGGCTACTATCTTAACTCTTACTCTGGCCTCATAGCCACTGTCTTAACTCTTAATCTGGCCTAATGGTTAAGGCCTTGGACTCTTACTCTGGCCTCATAGCTACTGTCTTAACTCTTACTCTGGCCTCATAGCTACTGTCTTAACTCTTACTCTGGCCTAATAGCTACTGTCTTAACTCTTACTCTGGCCTCATAGCTACTGTCTTAACTCTTACTCTGGCCTAATAGCTACTGTCTTAACTCTTACTCTGGCCTCATAGCTACTGTCTTAACTCTTACTTTGGCCTCATAGCTACTGTCTTAACTCTTACTCTGGCCTAATGGTTAAGGTCTTGAACTCTTACTCTGGCCTCATATCTACTGTCCTAACTCTTACTCTGGCCTCATAGCTACTGTCTTAACTCTTACTCTGGCCTCATAGCTACTGTCTTCACTCTTACTCTGGCATAATGGTTAAGGTCTTGGACTCTTACTCTGGCCTCATAACTACTGTCTTAACTCTTACTCTGGCCTCATAACTACTGTCTTAACTCTTACTCTGGCCTCATAGCTACTGTCTTAACTCTTACTCTGGCCTAATAGCTACTGTCTTAACTCTTACACTGGCCTCAGAGCTACTGTCTTAACTCTTAGTCTGGCCTAATGGTTAAGGTCTTGGACTCTTACTCTGGCCTAATAGCTACTGTATTAACTCGCACTCTGGCCTCATAGCCACTGTCTTAACTCTTACTCTGGCCTAATGGTTAAGGTCTTGGACTCTTAATCTGGCCTCATAGCTACTGTCTTAACTCTTACTCTGGCCTAATGGTTAAGGTCTTGGACTCTTACTCTGGCCTCATAGCTACTGTCTTAACTCTTACTCTGGCCTCATAGCTACTGTCTTAACTCTTATTCTGGCCTCATAGCTACTGTCTTAACTCTTACTCTGGCCTCGGAGCTACTGTCTTAACTCTCACTCTGGCCTAATGGTTAAGGTCTTGGACTCTTACTCTGGCCTAATAGCTACTGTCTTAACTCTTACTCTGGCCTCATAGCTACTGTCTTAACTCTTACTCTGGCCTAATAGCTACTGTCTTAACTCTTACTTTGGCCTCATAGCTACTGTCTTAACTCTTACTCTGGCCTAATGGTTAAGATCTTGGACTCTTACTCTGGCCTCATAGCTACTGTCTTAATTATTACTCTGGCCTCATAGCTACTGTCTTAACTCTTACTCTGGCCTAATGGTTAAGGTCTTGGACTCTTCTTCTGGCCTAATAGCTACTGTCTTAACTCTTACTCTGGCCTCATAGCTACTGTCTTAACTCTTACTCTGGCCTAATGGTTAAGGTCTTGGACTCTTCTTCTGGCCTAATAGCTACTGTCTTAACTCTTACTCTGGCCTCATAGCTACTGTCTTAACTCTTACTCTGGCCTAATAGCTACTGTCTTAACTCTTACTCTGGCCTCATAGCTACTGTCTTAAGTCTTACTCTGGCCTAATGGTTAAGGTCTTGGACTCTTACTCTGACCTCATAGCTACTGTCTTAACTCTTACTCTGGCCTAATAGCTACTGTCTTAACTCTTACTATGGCCTCATAGCTACAGTCTTAACTCTTACTCTGGCCTAATGGTTAAAGTCTTGGACTCTTACTCTGGCCTCATAGCTACTGTCTTAACTCTTACTCTGGCCTAATAGCTACTGTCTTAACTCTTACTATGGCCTCATAGCTACTGTCTTAACTCTTACACTGGCCTCATAGCTACTGTCTTAACTCTTACTCTGGCCTCATAGCTACTGTCTTAACTCTTACTCTGACCTCATAGCTACTGTCTTAACTCTTACTCTGGCCTTATAGCTACAGTCTTAAATCTTACTCTGGCCTCATAGCTACTGTCTTAACTCTTACTCTGGCCTAATAGCTACTGTCTTAACTCTTACTCTGGCCTCATAGCTACTGTCTTAACTCTTACTCTGGCCTAATGGTTAAGGTCTTGGACTCTTACTCTGGCCTCATAGCTACTGTCTTAACTCTTACTCTGGCCTAATAGCTACTGTCTTAACTCTTACTCTGGCCTCATAGCTACTATCTTAACTCGTACTCTGGCCTCATAGCTACTGTCTTAACTCTTACTCTGGCCTCATAGCTACTGTCTTAACTCTTACTCTGGCCTAATAGCTACTGTCTTAACTCTTACTCTGGCCTCATAGCTACTGTCTTAACTCTTACTCTGGCCTAATGGTTAAGGTCTTGGACTCTTACTCTGGCCTCATAGCTACTGTCTTAACTCTTACTCTGGCCTAATAGCTACTGTCTTAACTCTTACTATGGCCTCATAGCTACTGTCTTAACTCTTACACTGGCCTCATAGCTACTGTCTTAACTCTTACTTTGGCCTCATAGCTACTGTCTTAACTCTTACTCTAACCTCATAGCTACTGTCTTAACTCTTACTCTGGCCTTATAGCTACAGTCTTAAATCTTACTCTGGCCTCATAGCTACTGTCTTAACTCTTACTCTGGCCTAATGGTTAAGGTCTTGGACTCTTACTCTGGCCTCATAGCTACTGTCTTAACTCTTACTCTGGCCTCATAGCTACTGTATTAACTCTTACTCTGGCCTAATATCTACTGTCTTAACTCTTACTCTGGCCTCATAGCTACTGTCTTAACTCCTACTCTGGCCTAATAGTTAAGGTATTGGACTTTTACTCTGGCCTAATAGCTACTGTCTTAACTCTTACTCTGGCCTAATAGCTACTTTCTTAACTCTTACTCTGGCCTCAGAGCTACTGTCTTAACTCTTAGTCTGGCCTAATGGTTAAGGTCTTGGACTCTTACTCTGGCCTAATGGCTACTATCTTAACTCTTACTCTGGCCTCATAGCCACTGTCTTAACTCTTAATCTGGCCTAATGGTTAAGGCCTTGGACTCTTACTCTGGCCTCATAGCTACTGTCTTAACTCTTACTCTGGCCTCATAGCTACTGTCTTAACTCTTACTCTGGCCTAATAGCTACTGTCTTAACTCTTACTCTGGCCTCATAGCTACTGTCTTAACTCTTACTCTGGCCTAATAGCTACTGTCTTAACTCTTACTCTGGCCTCATAGCTACTGTCTTAACTCTTACTTTGGCCTCATAGCTACTGTCTTAACTCTTACTCTAGCCTAATGGTTAAGGTCTTGAACTCTTACTCTGGCCTCATATCTACTGTCTTAACTCTTACTCTGGCCTCATAGCTACTGTCTTAACTCTTACTCTGGCCTCATAGCTACTGTCTTCACTCTTACTCTGGCATAATGGTTAAGGTCTTGGACTCTTACTCTGGCCTCATAACTACTGTCTTAACTCTTACTCTGGCCTCATAACTACTGTCTTAACTCTTACTCTGGCCTCATAGCTACTGTCTTAACTCTTACTCTGGCCTAATAGCTACTGTCTTAACTCTTACACTGGCCTCAGAGCTACTGTCTTAACTCTTAGTCTGGCCTAATGGTTAAGGTCTTGGACTCTTACTCTGGCCTAATAGCTACTGTATTAACTCGCACTCTGGCCTCATAGCCACTGTCTTAACTCTTACTCTGGCCTAATGGTTAAGGTCTTGGACTCTTAATCTGGCCTCATAGCTACTGTCTTAACTCTTACTCTGGCCTAATGGTTAAGGTCTTGGACTCTTACTCTGGCCTCATAGCTACTGTCTTAACTCTTACTCTGGCCTCATAGCTACTGTCTTAACTCTTATTCTGGCCTCATAGCTACTGTCTTAACTCTTACTCTGGCCTCGGAGCTACTGTCTTAACTCTCACTCTGGCCTAATGGTTAAGGTCTTGGACTCTTACTCTGGCCTAATAGCTACTGTCTTAACTCTTACTCTGGCCTCATAGCTACTGTCTTAACTCTTACTCTGGCCTAATAGCTACTGTCTTAACTCTTACTTTGGCCTCATAGCTACTGTCTTAACTCTTACTCTGGCCTAATGGTTAAGATCTTGGACTCTTACTCTGGCCTCATAGCTACTGTCTTAATTATTACTCTGGCCTCATAGCTACTGTCTTAACTCTTACTCTGGCCTAATGGTTAAGGTCTTGGACTCTTCTTCTGGCCTAATAGCTACTGTCTTAACTCTTACTCTGGCCTCATAGCTACTGTCTTAACTCTTACTCTGGCCTAATGGTTAAGGTCTTGGACTCTTCTTCTGGCCTAATAGCTACTGTCTTAACTCTTACTCTGGCCTCATAGCTACTGTCTTAACTCTTACTCTGACCTCATAGCTACTGTCTTAACTCTTACTCTGGCCTAATAGCTACTGTCTTAACTCTTACTATGGCCTCATAGCTACTGTCTTAACTCTTACACTGGCCCCATAGCTACTGTCTTAACTCTTACTCTGGCCTCATAGCTACTGTCTTAACTCTTACTCTGACCTCATAGCTACTGTCTTAACTCTTACTCTGGCCTTATAGCTACAGTCTTAAATCTTACTCTGGCCTCATAGCTACTGTCTTAACTCTTACTCTGGCCTAATGGTTAAGGTCTTGGACTCTTACTATGGCCTCATAGCTACTGTCTTAACTCTTACTCAGGCCTCATAGCTACTGTCTTAACTCTTACTCTGGCCTAATAGCTACTGTCTTAACTCTTACTCTGGCCTCATAGCTACTGTCTTAACTCCTACTCTGGCCTAATAGTTAAGGTCTTGGACTCTTACTCTGGCCTAATAGCTACTGTCTTAACTCTTACTCTGGCCTAATAGCTACTTTCTTAACTCTTACTCTGGCCTCAGAGCTACTGTCTTAACTCTTACTCTGGCCTCATAGCTACTGTCTTAACTCTTACTCTGGCCTCATAGCTACTGTCTTAACTCTTACTCTGGCCTAATAGCTACTGTCTTAACTCTTACTCTGGCCTAATGGTTAAGGTCTTGGACTCTTACTCTGGCCTCATAGCTACTGTCTTAACTCTTACTCTGGCCTAATGGTTAAAGTCTTGGACTCTTACTCTGGCCTCATATCTACTGTCTTAACTCTTACTCTGGCCTCATAGCTACTGTCTTAACTCTTACTCTGGCCTCATAGCTACTATCTTAACTCTTACTCTGGCATAATGGTTAAGGTCTTGGACTCTTACTCTGGCCTCATAGCTACTGTCTTAACTCTTACTCTGGCCTCATAACTACTGTCTTAACTCTTACTCTGGCCGTATAGCTACTGTCTTAACTCTTACTCTGGCCTCATAGCTACTGTCTTAACTCTTACTCTGGCCTCATAGCTACTGTCTTCACTCTTACTCTGGCCTAATGGTTAAGGTCTTGGACTCTTACTCTGGCCTCATAGCTACTGTCTTAACTCTCACTCTGGCCTAATAGCTACTGTCTTAACTCTTACACTGGCCTCATAGCTACTGTCTTAACTCTTACTCTGGCCTCATAGCTACTGTCTTAACTCTTACTCTGGCCTAATGGTTAAGGTCTTGGACTCTTACTCTGGTCTCATAGCTACTGTCTTAACTCTTACTCTGGCCTCATAGCTACTGTCTTAACTCTTACTCTGGCCTAATAGCTATTGTCTTAACTCTTACTCTGGCCTCATAGCTACTGTCTTAACTCATACTCTGGCCTAATAGCTACTGTCTTAACTCTTACTCTGGCCTCATAGCTACTGTCTTAACTCTTACTCTGGCCTAATAGCTACTGTCTTAACACTTACTCTGGCCTCATAGCTACTGTCTTAACACTTACTCTGGCCTAATGGTTAAGGTCTTGAACTCTTACTCTGGCCTCATATCTACTGTCTTAACTCTTACTCTGGCCTCATAGCTACTGTCTTAACTCTTACTCTGGCCTCATAGCTACTGTCTTCGCTCTTACTCTGGCATAATGGTTAAGGTCTTGGACTCTTACTCTGGCCTCATAGCTACTGTTCTAACTCTTACTCTGGCCTCATAACTACTGTATTAACTCTTACTCTGGCCTCATAGCTACTGTCTTAACTCTTACTCTGGCCTAATAGCTACTGTCTTAACTCTTACACTGGCCTCAGAGCTACTGTCTTAACTCTTAGTCTGGCCTAATGGTTAAGGTCTTGGACTCTTACTCTGGCCTAATAGCTACTGTATTAACTCGCACTCTGGCCTCATAGCCACTGTCTTAACTCTTACTCTGGCCTAATGGTTAATGTCTTGGACTCTTACTCTGGCCTAATAGCTACTGTCTTAACTCTTACTCTGGCCTCATAGCTACTTTCTTAACTCTTACTCTGGCCTCATAGCTACTGTCTTAACTCTTACTCTGGCCTCATAGCTACTGTCTTAACTCTTACTCTGGCCTCATAGCTACTGTCTTAACTCTTACTCTGGCCTAATAGCTACTGTCTTAACTCTAACTCTGGCCTCATAGCTACTGTCTTAACTCTTACTCTGGCCTAATGGTTAAAGTCTTGGACTCTTACTCTGGCCTCATATCTACTGTCTTAACTCTTACTCTGGCCTCATAGCTACTGTCTTAACTCTTACTCTGGCCTCATAGCTACTATCTTAACTCTTACTCTGGCATAATGGTTAAGGTCTTGGACTCTTACTCTGGCCTCATAGCTACTGTCTTAACTCTTACTCTGGCCTCATAACTACTGTCTTAACTCTTACTCTGGCCTCATAGCTACTGTCTTAACTCTCACTCTGGCCTAATAGCTACTGTCTTAACTCTTACACTGGCCTCATAGCTACTGTCTTAATTATTACTCTGGCCTCATAGCTACTGTCTTAACTCTTACTCTGGCCTAATGGTTAAGGTCTTGGACTCTTCTTCTGGCCTAATAGCTACTGTCTTAACTCTTACTCTGGCCTCATAGCTACTGTCTTAACTCTTACTCTGGCCTAATAGCTACTGTCTTAACTCTTACTCTGGCCTCATAGCTACTGTCTTAACTCTTACTCTGGCCTAATGGTAAAGGTCTTGGACTCTTACTCTGGCCTCATAGCTACTGTCTTAACTCTTACTCTGGCCTAATAGCTACTGTCTTAACTCTTACTCTGGCATCATAGCTACTATCTTAACTCGTACGCTGGCCTCATAGCTACTGTCTTAACTCTTACTCTGGCCTCATAGCTACTGTCTTAACTCTTACTCTGGCCTAATAGCTACTGTCTTAACTCTTACTCTGGCCTCATAGCTACTGTCTTAACTCTTACTCTGGCCTAATGGTTAAGGTCTTGGACTCTTACTCTGGCCTAATAGCTACTGTCTTAACTCTTACTATGGCCTCATGGCTACTGTCTTAACTCTTACACTGGCATCATAGCTACTGTCTTAACTCTTACTCTGGCCTCATAGCTACTGTCTTAACTCTTACTCTGACCTCATAGCTACTGTCTTAACTCTTACTCTGGCCTTATAGCTACCGTCTTAAATCTTACTCTGGCCTCATAGCTACTGTCTTAACTCTTACTCTGGCCTAATAGTTAAGGTCTTGGACTCTTACTATGGCCTCATAGCTACTGTCTTAACTCTTACTCTGGCCTCATAGCTACTGTCTTAACTCTTACTCTGGCCTAATAGCTACTGTCTTAACTCTTACTCTGGCCTCATAGCTACTGTCTTAACTCCTACTCTGGCCTAATAGTTAAGGTCTTGGACTCTTACTCTGGCCTAATAGCTACTGTCTTAACTCTTACTCTGGCCTAATAGCTACTTTCTTAACTCTTACTCTGGCCTCAGAGCTACTGTCTTAACTCTTAGTCTGGCCTAATGGTTAAGGTCTTGGACTCTTACTCTGGCCTAATGGCTACTATCTTAACTCTTACTCTGGCCTCATAGCCACTGTCTTAACGCTTAATCTGCCCTAATGGTTAAGGTCTTGGACTCTTACTCTGGCCTCATAGCTACTGTCTTAACTCTTACTCTGGCCTCATAGCTACTGTCTTAACTCTTACTCTGGACTCATAGCTACTGTCTTAACTCTTACTCTGGCCTGATAGCTACTGTCTTAACTCTTACTCTGGCCTAATAGCTACTGTCTTAACTCTTACTCTGGCCTCATAGCTACTGTCTTAACTCTTACTCTGGCCTAATAGCTACTGTCTTAACTCTTACTCTAGCCTCATAGCTACTGTCTTAACTCTTACTCTGGCCTCATAGCTACTGTCTTAACTCTTACTCTGGCCTAATGGTTAAGGTCTTGAACTCTTACTCTGGCCTCATATCTACTGTCTTAACTCTTACTCTGGCCTCATAGCTACTGTCTTAACTCTTACTCTGGCCTCATAGCTACTGTCTTCACTCTTACTCTGGCATAATGGTTAAGGTCTTGGACTCTTACTCTGGCCTCATAGCTACTGTCTTAACTCTTACTCTGGCCTCATAACTACTGTCTTAACTCTTACTCTGGCCTCATAGCTACTGTCTTAACTCTTACTCTGGCCTCATAGCTACTGTCTTAACTCTTACTCTGGCCTCATAGCTACTGTCTTAACTCTTACTCTGTCCTAATAGCTACTGTCTTAACTCTAACTCTGGCCTCATAGCTACAGTCTTAACTCTTACTCTGGCCTAATGGTTAAAGTTTTGGACTCTTACTCTGGCCTCATATCTACTGTCTTAACTCTTACTCTGGCCTCATAGCTACTGTCTTAACTCTTACTCTGGCCTCATAGCTACTATCTTAACTCTTACTCTGGCATAATGGTTAAGGTCTTGGACTCTTACTCTGGCCTCATAGCTACTGTCTTAACTCTTACTCTGGCCTCATAACTACTGTCTTAACTCTTACTCTGGCCTCATAGCTACTGTCTTAACTCTCACTCTGGCCTAATAGCTACTGTCTTAACTCTTACACTGGCCTCATAGCTATTGTCTTAATTATTACTCTGGCCTCATAGCTACTGTCTTAACTCTTACTCTGGCCTAATGGTTAACGTCTTGGACTCTTCTTCTGGCCTAATAGTTACTGTCTTAACTCTTACTCTGGCCTCATAGCTACTGTCTTAACTCTTACTCTGGCCTAATAGCTACTGTCTTAACTCTTACTCTGGCCTCATAGCTACTGTCTTAACTCTTACTCTGGCCTAATGGTTAAGGTCTTGGACTCTTACTCTGGCCTCATAGCTACTGTCTTAACTCTTACTCTGGCCTCATAGCTACTGTCTTAACTCTTACTCTGGCCTCATAGCTACTATCTTAACTCGTACTCTGGCCTCATAGCTACTGTCTTAACTCTTACTCTGGCCTCATAGCTACTGTCTTAACTCTTACTCTGGCCTAATAGCTACTGTCTTAACTCGTACTCTGGCCTCATAGCTACTGTCTTAACTCTTACTCTGGCCTCATAGCTACTGTCTTAACTCTTACTCTGGCCTAATAGCTACTGTCTTAACTCTTACTATGGCCTCATAGCTACTGTCTTAACTCTTACTTTGGCCTCATAACTACTGTCTTAACTCTTACTCTGGCCTCATAGCTACTGTCTTAACTCTTACTCTGGCCTAATAGCTACTGTCTTAACTCTTACACTGGCCTCAGGGCTACTGTCTTAACTCTTAGTCTGGCCTAATGGTTAAGGTCTTGGACTCTTACTCTGGCCTAATAGCTACTGTATTAACTCGCACTCTGGCCTCATAGCCACTGTCTTAACTCTTACTCTGGCCTAATGGTTAAGGTCTTGGACTCTTAATCTGGCCTCATAGCTACTGTCTTAACTCTTACTCTGGCCTCATAGCTACTGTCTTAACTCCTACTCTGGCCTAATAGTTAAGGTCTTGGACTCTTACTCTGGCCTAATAGCTACTGTCTTAACTCTTACTCTGGCCTAATAGCTACTTTCTTAACTCTTACTCTGGCCTCAGAGCTACTGTCTTAACTCTTAGTCTGGCCTAATGGTTAAGGTCTTGGACTCTTACTCTGGCCTAATGGCTACTATCTTAACTCTTACTCTGGCCTCATAGCCACTGTCTTAACTCTTAATCTGGCCTAATGGTTAAGGTCTTGGACTCTTACTCTGGCCTCATAGCTACTGTCTTAACTCTTACTCTGGACTCCTAGCTACTGTCTTAACTCTTACTCTGGCCTCATAGCTACTGTCTTAACTCTTACTCTGGCCTAATAGCTACTGTCTTAACTCTTACTCTGGCCTCATAGCTACTGTCTTATCTCTTACTCTGGCCTAATAGCTACTGTCTTAACTCTTACTCTGGCCTCATAGCTACTGTCTTAACTCTTACTCTGGCCTAATGGTTAAGGTCTTGGACTCTTACACTGGCCTAATAGATACTGTCTTAACTCTTACTCTGGCCTCATAGCTACTGTCTTAACTCTTACTCTGGCCTAATGGGTAAGGTCTTGAACTCTTACTCTGGCCTCATATCTACTGTCTTAACTCTTACTCTGGCCTCATAGCTACTGTCTTAACTCTTACTCTGGCCTCATAGCTACTGTCTTCACTCTTACTCTGGCATAATGGTTAAGGTCTTGGACTCTTACTCTGGCCTCATAGCTACTGTCTTAACTCTTACTTTGGCCTCATAACTACTGTCTTAACTCTTACTCTGGCCTCATAGCTACTGTCTTAACTCTTACTCTGGCCTAATAGCTACTGTCTTAACTCTTACACTGGCCTCAGGGCTACTGTCTTAACTCTTAGTCTGGCCTAATGGTTAAGGTCTTGGACTCTTACTCTGGCCTAATAGCTACTGTATTAACTCGCACTCTGGCCTCATAGCCACTGTCTTAACTCTTACTCTGGCCTAATGGTTAAGGTCTTGGACTCTTAATCTGGCCTCATAGCTACTGTCTTAACTCTTACTCTGGCCTAATGGTTAAGGTCTTGGACTCTTACTCTGGCCTCATAGCTACTGTCTTAACTCTTACTCTGGCCTCATAGCTACTGTCTTAACTCTTATTCTGGCCTCATAGCTACTGTCTTAACTCTTACTCTGGCCTCGGAGCTACTGTCTTAACTCTCACTCTGGCCTAATGGTTAAGGTCTTGGACTCTTACTCTGGCCTAATAGCTACTGTCTTAACTCTTACTCTGGCCTCATAGCTACTGTCTTAACTCTTACTCTGGCCTAATAGCTACTGTCTTAACTCTTACTTTGGCCTCATAGCTACTGTCTTAACTCTTACTCTGGCCTAATGGTTAAGGTCTTGGACTCTTACTCTGGCCTCATAGCTACTGTCTTAATTATTACTCTGGCCTTAATTGCTACTGTCTTAACTCTTACTCTGGCCTAATGGTTAAGGTCTTGGACTCTTCTTCTGGCCTAATAGCTACTGTCTTAACTCTTACTCTGGCCTCATAGCTACTGTCTTAACTCTTACTCTGGCCTAATAGCTACTGTCTTAACTCTTACTCTGGCCTCATAGCTACTGTCTTAAGTCTTACTCTGGCCTAATGGTTAAGGTCTTGGACTCTTACTCTGACCTCATAGCTACTGTCTTAACTCTTACTCTGGCCTAATAGCTACTGTCTTAACTCTTACTATGGCCTCATAGCTACTGTCTTAACTCTTACACTGGCCCCATAGCTACTGTCTTAACTCTTACTCTGGCCTCATAGCTACTGTCTTAACTCTTACTCTGACCTCATAGCTACTGTCTTAACTCTTACTCTGGCCATATAGCTACAGTCTTAAATCTTACTCTGGCCTCATAGCTACTGTCTTAACTCTTACTCTGGCCTAATGGTTAAGGTCTTGGACTCTTACTATGGCCTCATAGCTACTGTCTTAACTCTTACTCAGGCCTCATAGCTACTGTCTTAACTCTTACTCTGGCCTAATAGCTACTGTCTTAACTCTTACTCTGGCCTCATAGCTACTGTCTTAACTCCTACTCTGGCCTAATAGTTAAGGTCTTGGACTCTTACTCTGGCCTAATAGCTACTGTCTTAACTCTTACTCTGGCCTAATAGCTACTTTCTTAACTCTTACTCTGGCCTCAGAGCTACTGTCTTAACTCTTACTCTGGCCTCATAGCTACTGTCTTAACTCTTACTCTGGCCTCATAGCTACTGTCTTAACTCTTACTCTGGCCTAATAGCTACTGTCTTAACTCTAACTCTGGCCTCATAGCTACTGTCTTAACTCTTACTCTGGCCTAATGGTTAAAGTCTTGGACTCTTACTCTGGCCTCATATCTACTGTCTTAACTCTTACTCTGGCCTCATAGCTACTGTCTTAACTCTTACTCTGGCCTCATAGCTACTATCTTAACTCTTACTCTGGCATAATGGTTAAGGTCTTGGACTCTTACTCTGGCCTCATAGCTACTGTCTTAACTCTTACTCTGGCCTCATAACTACTGTCTTAACTCTTACTCTGGCCGTATAGCTACTGTCTTAACTCTTACTCTGGCCTCATAGCTACTGTCTTAACTCTTACTCTGGCCTCATAGCTACTGTCTTCACTCTTACTCTGGCCTAATGGTTAAGGTCTTGGACTCTTACTCTGGCCTCATAGCTACTGTCTTAACTCTCACTCTGGCCTAATAGCTACTGTCTTAACTCTTACACTGGCCTCATAGCTACTGTCTTAACTCTTACTCTGGCCTCATAGCTACTGTCTTAACTCTTACTCTGGCCTAATGGTTAAGGTCTTGGACTCTTACTCTGGTCTCATAGCTACTGTCTTAACTCTTACTCTGGCCTCATAGCTACTGTCTTAACTCTTACTCTGGCCTAATAGCTATTGTCTTAACTATTACACTGGCCTAATAGCTACTGTCTTAACTCTTACTCTGGCCTCATAGCTACTGTCTTAACTCTTACTCTGGCCTCATAGCTACTGTCTTAACTCCTACTCTGGCCTAATAGTTAAGGTCTTGGACTCTTACTCTGGCCTAATAGCTACTGTCTTAACTCTTACTCTGGCCTAATAGCTACTTTCTTAACATTAACTCTGGCCTCAGAGCTACTGTCTTAACTCTTAGTCTGGCCTAATGGTTAAGGTCTTGGACTCTTACTCTGGCCTAATGGCTAATATCTTAACTCTTACTCTGGCCTCATAGCCACTGTCTTAACTCTTAATCTGGCCTAATGGTTAAGGTCTTGGACTCTTACTCTGGCCTCATAGCTACTGTCTTAACTCTTACTCTGGCCTCATAGCTACTGTCTTAACTCTTACTCTGGACTTATAGCTACTGTCTTAACTCTTACTCTGGCCTCATAGCTACTGTCTTAACTCTTACTCTGGCCTAATAGCTACTGTCTTAACTCTTACTCTGGCCTCATAGCTACTGTCTTAACTCTTACTCTGGCCTCATAGCTACTGTCTTAACTCTTACTCTGGCCTCATAGCTACTGTCTTAACTCTTACTCTGGCCTAATAGCTACTGTCTTAACTCTTACTCTGGCCTCATAGCTACTGTCTTAACTCTTACTCTGGCCTCATAGCTACTGTCTTAACTCTTACTCTGGCCTAATGGTTAAGGTCTTGAACTCTTACTCTGGCCTCATATCTACTGTCTTAACTCTTACTCTGGCCTCATAGCTACTGTATTAACTCTTACTCTGGCCTCATAGCTACTGTCTTCACTCTTACTCTGGCATAATGGTTAAGGTCTTGGACTCTTACTCTGGCCTCATAGCTACTGTCTTAACTCTTACTTTGGCCTCATAACTACTGTCTTAACTCTTACTCTGGCCTCATAGCTACTGTCTTAACTCTTACTCTGGCCTAATAGCTACTGTCTTAACTCTTACACTGACCTCAGAGCTACTGTCTTAACTCTTAGTCTGGCCTAATGGTTAAGGTCTTGGACTCTTACTCTGGCCTAATAGCTACTGTATTAACTCACACTCTGGCCTCATAGCCCCTGTCTTAACTCTTACTCTGGCCTAATGGTTAAGGTCTTGGACTCTTAATCTGGCCTCATAGCTACTGTCTTAACTCTTACTCTGGCCTAATGGTTAAGGTCTAGGACTCTTACTCTGGCCTCATAGCTACTGTCTTAACTCTTACTCTGGCCTCATAGCTACTGTCTTAACTCTTATTCTGGCCTCATAGCTACTGTCTTAACTCTTACTCTGGCCTCGGAGCTACTGTCTTAACTCTTACTCTGGCCTAATGGTTAAGGTCTTGGACTCTTACTCTGGCCTAATAGCTACTGTCTTAACTCTTACTCTGGCCTCATAGCTACTGTCTTAACTCTTACTCTGGCCTAATAGCTACTGTCTTAACTCTTACTTTGGCCTCATAGCTACTGTCTTAACTCTTACTCTGGCCTAATGGTTAAGGTCTTGGACTCTTACTCTGGCCTCATAGCTACTGTCTTAATTATTACTCTGGCCTCATAGCTACTGTCTTAACTCTTACTCTGGCCTAATTGTTAAGGTCTTGGACTCTTCTTCTGGCCTAATAGCTACTGTCTTAACTCTTACTCTGGCCTCATAGCTACTGTCTTAACTCTTACTCTGGCCTAATAGCTACTGTCTTAACTCTTACTCTGGCCTCATAGCTACTGTCTTAACTCTTACTCTGGCCTAATGGTTAAGGTCTTGGACTCTTACTCTGGCCTCATAGCTACTGTCTTAACTCTTACTCTGGCCTAATAGCTACTGTCTTAACTCTTACTCTGGCCTCATAGCTACTATCTTAACTCGTACTCTGGCCTCATAGCTACTGTCTTAACTCTTACTCTGGCCACATAGCTACTGTCTTAACTCTTACTCTGGCCTAATAGCTACTGTCTTAACTCTTACTCTGGCCTCATAGCTACTGTCTTAACTCTTACTCTGGCCTAATGGTTAAGGTCTTGGACTCTTACTCTGGCCTCATAGCTACTGTCTTAACTCTTACTCTGGCCTAATAGCTACTGTCTTAACTCTTAATATGGCCTCATAGCTACTGTCTTAACTCTTACACTGGCCTCATAGCTACTGTCTTAACTCTTACTCTGGCCTCATAGCTACTGTCTTAACTCTTACTCTGACCTCATAGCTACTGTCTTAACTCTTACTCTGGCCTTATAGCTACAGTCTTAAATCTTACTCTGGCCTCATAGCTACTGTCTTAACTCTTACTCTGGCCTAATGGTTAAGGTCTTGGACTCTTACAATGGCCTCATAGCTACTGTCTTAACTCTTACTCTGGCCTCATAGCTACTGTCTTAACTCTTACTCTGGCCTAATAGCTACTGTCTTAACACTTACTCTGGCCTCATAGCTACTGTCTTAACTCCTACTCTGGCCTAATAGTTAAGGTCTTGGACTCTTACTCTGGCCTAATAGCTACTGTCTTAACTCTTACTCTGGCCTAATAGCTACTTTCTTAACTCTTACTCTGGCCTCAGAGCTACTGTCTTAACTCTTAGTCTGGCCTATTGGTTAAGGTCTTGGACTCTTACTCTGGCCTAATGGCTACTATCTTAACTCTTACTCTGGCCTCATAGCCACTGTCTTAACTCTTAATCTGGCCTAATGGTTAAGGTCTTGGACTCTTACTCTGGCCTCATAGCTACTGTCTTAACTCTTACTCTGGCCTCATAGCTACTGTCTTAACTCTTACTCAGGCCTAATAGCTACTGTCTTAACTCTTACTCTGGCCTCATAGCTACTGTCTTAACTCTTACTCTGGCCTAATAGCTACTGTCTTAACTCTTACTCTGGCCTCATAGCTACTGTCTTAACTCTTACTCTGGCCTCATAGCTACTGTCTTAACTCTTACTCTGGCCTAATGGTTAAGGTCTTGAACTCTTACTCTGGCCTCATATCTACTGTCTTAACTCTTACTCTGGCCTCATAGCTACTGTCTTAACTCTTACTCTGGCCTCATAGCTACTGTCTTCACTCTTACTCTGGCATAATGGTTAAGGTCTTGGACTCTTACTCTGGCCTCATAGCTACTGTCTTAACTCTTACTCTGGCCTCATAACTACTGTCTTAACTCTTACTCTGGCCTCATAGCTACTGTCTTAACTCTTACTCTGGCCTAATAGCTACTGTCTTAACTCTTACACTGGCCTCAGAGCTACTGTCTTAACTCTTAGTCTGGCCTAATGGTTAACGTCTTGGACTCTTACTCTGGCCTAATAGCTACTGTATTAACTCGCACTCTGGCCTCATAGCCACTGTTTTAACTCTTACTCTGGCCTAATGGTTAAGGTCTTGGACTCTTAATCTGGCCTCATAGCTACTGTCTTAACTCTTACTCTGGCCGAATAGCTACTGTCTTAACTCTTACTCTGGCCTCATAGCTACTGTCTTAACTCTTACTCTGGCCTAATGGTTAATGTCTTGGACTCTTACTCTGGCCTCATAGCTACTGTCTTAACTCTTACTCTGGCCTCATAGCTACTGTCTTAACTCTTACTCCGGCCTCATAGCTACTGTCTTAACTCTTACTCTGGCCTCATAGCTACTGTCTTAACTCTTACTCTGGCCTCATAGCTACTGTCTTAACTCTTACTCTGGCCTCATAGCTACTGTCTTAACTCTTACTCTGGCCTAATAGCTACTGTCTTAACTCTAACTCTGGCCTCATAGCTACTGTCTTAACTCTTACTCTGGCCTCATATCTACTGTCTTAACTCTTACTCTGGCCTCATAGCTACTGTCTTAACTCTTACTCTGGCCTCATAGCTACTATCTTAACTCTAACTCTGGCATAATGGTTAAGGTCTTGGACTCTTACTCTGGCCTCATAGCTACTGTCTTAACTCTTACTCTGGCCTCATAACTACTGTCTTAACTCTTACTCTGGCCTCATAGCTACTGTCTTAACTCTTACTCTGGCCTAATAGCTACTGTCTTAACTCTTACACTGGCCTCATAGCTACTGTCTTAACTCTTACTCTGGCCTCATAGCTACTGTCTTAACTCTTACTCTGGCCTAATGGTTAAGGTCTTGGACTCTTACTCTGGTCTCATAGCTACTGTCTTAACTCTTACTCTGGCCTCATAGCTGCTGTCTTAACTCTTACTCTGGCCTAATGGTTAAGGTCTTAGACTCTTACACTGGCCTAATGGCTACTGTCTTAACTCCTACTCTGGCCTCATAGCTACTGTCTTAACTCTTACTCTGGCCTAATGGTTAAGGTCTTGGACTCTTACTCTGGCCTCATAGCTACTGTCTTAACTCTTAATCTGGCCTAATAACTACTGTCTTAACTCTTACTCTGGCCTCATAGCTACTGTCTTAACTCTTACTCTGGCCTCATAGCTACTGTCTTAACTCTTACTCTGGCCTAATGGTTAAGGTCTTGGACTCTTACTCTGGCCTCATAGCTACTGTCTTAACTCTTACTCTGGCATAATAGCTACTGTCTTAACTCTTACTCTGGCCTAATAGCTACTGTCTTAACTCTTACTCTGGCCTAATGGTTAAGGTCTTGGACTCTTACTCTGGCCTCATAGCTACTGTCTTAACTCTTACTCTGGCCTAATGGTTAAGGTCTTGGACTCTTACTCTGGCCTTATAGCTACTGTCTTAACTCTTACTCTGGCCTCATAGCTACTGTCTTAACTCTTACTCTGGCCTCATAGCTACTGTCTTAACTCTTACTCTGGCCTAATGGTTAAGGTCTTGGACTCTTACTCTGGCCTCATAGCTGCTGTCTTAACTCTTACTCTGGCCTCATAGCTACTGACTTAACTCTTACTCTGGCCTCATAGCTACTATCTTAACTCTTACTCTGGCCTAATGGTTAAGGTCTTGGACTCTTACTCTGGCCTCATAGCTACTGTCTTAACTCTTACTCTGGCCTCATAGCTACTGTCTTAACTCTTACTCTGGCCTCATAGCTACTGTCTTAACTCTTACTCTGGCCTCATAGCTACTGTCTTAACACTTACTCTGGCCTCATAGCTACTGTCTTAACTCTTACTCTGGCCTAATAGGTAAGGTATTGGACTCTTACTCTGGCCTCATAGCTACTGTCTTAACTCTTACTCTGGCCTCATAGCTACTGTCTTAACTCTTACTCTGGCCTAATAGCGACTGTCTTAACTCTTACTCTGGCCTAATAGCTACTGTCTTAACTCTTACTCTGGCCTAATAGCTACTGTCTTAACTCTTACTCTGGCCTCGTAGCTACTGTCTTAACTCTTACTCTGGCCTAATGGTTAAGGTCTTGGACTCTTACTCTGGCCTAATAGCTACTGTCTTAACTCTTACTCTGGCCTAATGGTTAAGGTCTTAACTCTTACTCTGGCCTGATAGCTACTGTCTTAACTCTTACTCTGGGCTAATGGTTAAGGTCTTGGACTCTTACTCTGGCCTCATAGCTACTGTCTTAACTCTTACTCTGGCCTCATAGCTACTGTCTTAACTCTTACTCTGGCCTTATAGCTACTGTATTAACTCTTACTCTGGCCTCATAGCTACTGTCTTAACTCTTACTCTGGCCTAATGGTTAAGGTCTTGGACTCTTACTCTGGCCTCATAGCTACTGTCTTAACTCTTACTCTGGCCTCATAGCTACTGTCTTAACTCTTACTCTGGCCTAATGGTTAAGGTCTTGGACTCTTACTCTGGCCTCATAGCTACTGTCTTAACTCTTACTCTGGCCTCATAGCTACTGTCTTAACTATTACTCTGGCCTAATGGTTAAGGTCTTGGACTCTTACTCTGGCCTAATAGCTACTGTCATAACTCTTACTCTGGCCTCATAGCTACTGTCTTAACTCTTACTCTGGCCTCATAGCTACTGTCTTAACTCTTACTCTGGCCTAATAGCTACTGTCTTAACTCTAACTCTGGCCTCATAGCTACTGTCTTAACTCTTACTCTGGCCTAATGGTTAAAGTCTTGGACTCTTACTCTGGCCTCATTTCTACTGTCTTAACTCTTACTCTGGCCTCATAGCTACTGTCTTAACTCTTACTCTGGCCTCACAGCTACTGTCTTAACTCTTACTCTGGCATAATGGTTAAGGTCTTGGACTCTTACTCTGGCCTCATAGTGATGAATACAGGCCCCAGCTAGGCCCGCAGGACACAAGGGTTCGCTCTCCTGTAATGGAATCTATAAGGAAGTTAGCACGGAAACTGCAAATTACAAAGACAAGGTTTATTAACCCTTAAGGGTGGTCCTACAATCCATACAACACTCTTCAGTATTGCATAGAGTAGCACAAAGAACTTACGTACATGGTCCCCTTTTATACACAATAGAGGGGCTCATAAGTGGGTGGATACAACATGAGGACGAAGAACATTACCTTTTATGGTCATTTTCGATACTGAATCAATATGTGGGCGGAGCTAACACACTCCTTGAGCCCGCGAAAACATGGTCAAGCAAGGCTAACTGATAACAGATGTGGTCAAGTCTGGGCATGCGCCAGATGGACAAAGGAGCTATTTATAGACTGTCACTAGGCAGGTTACAAGAGCAACTGACACAGAGGTTGGACTCTCCTCGTGTTGAGCACGTGGAGACATGACAGTACAAAATGGAGCCCGAACTTTAGTCAACATAACAGAAGAAGCATACTCTAAAGTAAGAGAATTCATGTCTTTAGTAAATGCTTAATCACACCGTTGTTTCAATTTACAACAGACGACCCTTTCAGCATTTACTGAAGACATCCGGTGTGTTAGGGTAATCATCATATATGTCAATTATCATCATTTCTTCGACTTCTTTAGCTAATCGTTTCTGATGTGCGACATCGGCAATAGCCTGCTTATCGGGGATACAGAATGATACACATAAGGAACAGAGCAAGGGACCACATTGAACACAGATACAACAAGAAAACAGAACTGCTACAATAATACAGAGACCAGTTAAGACCTTCCACCCCCAGGCAGTGATCAAGGCCCAAAACCATCCAGAAAAGGACCATGTGCCGTTTTCTGTATGGATTTCAGCTGCAATTTTATGTAATTTATTAATGGCATTATAAACTGATGGCGTATGATCAGGAATGAACACACAGCAACTACTTCCAATAATTTTACATGCTCCTCCTCTGTCAGCTAACATAACATCTAATACCATACGATTCTGCAATGCAACAATTCTAGTAATTTGCAATTCTTCCGTAAGATTCCCAAGAGCAGCAGCAGTTTGGTTTGTCACAGCCTCTACTACTCTTGTTAATCTTCGGATCTTCCTACTGTTCAGGGAAGCTCCAACAAAGAAAAACAACCCTAAATTAAAATCAATATACTGTTGCAGACTGGTATCAGTCTGATCTACATCATCAATTGATAGAGTACGTTTATACCTATTTACAGTCACATTATTCAATAATTTCAGATCTTTATGGTAAGATGCTGGTGCTAGGAATACAGGAGGTAATAGGAATGATACATAGCATACCCCAGACCACCCAGCCGGCAAACGGTAATAACCTTTATTTCCACACACAAAGTATGTATTATGGGACGCTAAAAAGGTACTATTGTTCAACCCATCAATGTTCAGAACGGTGATACAATCACTGACGCCGACAGGAATAAAACCCACACTCTGGACACACAGGTCCGCTTGAGCTTGTGCCACTTGAATCACAAATTTGTCCTTTCCCACGGTGTCTCTAGTGTTCGTGAAGATATAGGGAATGGATTCGTTGTCTGGTCGGTACTCTTCCCATTCCCAGATCGTCCCATTCGCTTGCGGGTACCCATTTTTATCCTGGTGGCATTCTTTATTGAGTCTGAAGAGTAATCGTCCCACTGTCGGTTTCCTGGTAGCAAAAAGCAAAGTGTACCATGCTCTACAAGAGCCATTATGAGAGAAAGGAAGTGGTATGAATGGCGTTCCTCCTTTCTTCTGATGGGCTGGCATCATCCCACATATCCAACAGTTTGTAGCGTTCGTAGCAACGTGGGTATGATGCAGCATCTGGATGAAAGTGTTATTCAAGTAAGACTGTCGATGCTTAAACTCTTGATACGGTAATGTATAAAAGTAGTGCTCCTCAGGCACCGGAGTTGTCAACACAAGTAGTTTTCGAGCGGGAGTCACATCCTCCACAAACCATGTGGTTATCCCAACAATAGCTACTGTCAGCATGAACCCTGATGCACAAAGAATCTTTTTCCTCTCCATGATAGAATGAAAGAAAACCCAATATCTTCCTGAAACTAAAAATTTGTCAGAACTCTTCTCCTTGGTCAGCGGTCGATTTCTTCACCAACGGGCCAAGACGGGTGTCGCTACACTAATGCAGGGCTGATCCCCCCCCCCTTGCCTCATTGGCTCTCCGTTTCACTAACCCAAGGGCCGTTCTGACAATATGTCCCGGTACTGAAGAACTCACTTCCTTGGTCGAAGATGATATCGCCTTCCTCCAGGAGTCGCGTGGTCCGGAAAGAGCTCCTCAGTGGCGTTGGGCTCCGCAGCACGGCCTGTCTCTGCAGCCAGGATTTCTCGTTGATCGGTCAGCACGGCTGGTTCCACCAATCCGGGCGGCACCTTCCGACAGTGCAAGGAATGGATCCAATTATTTCTGTTGGAGACTCGCACAGCCGTCCTCGTTGCGAGGAGGACCTGCTCAGGACCCACCCATCTCGGTTCCAAGCTGTTTGTCCTGTCGAAGATTTTCACCATCACATGGTCGCCAGGTCGGAGACCATGTCCTTCACCGGTAGACCGATCAGGGAGTGCCTCTCGGACCTGTTGATGAATAGAAACTAAGTTATCCGTTAACTGTGCCAGATAATCGTTCATCATTACACAAGGTACATCATACACGGCCTTAGGTTTTGGTGGACCCCAAATATTCATTGGGCGACCAAAGACAATCTCGTATGGTGTAAGACCGGTTCGAGAGTGTGGTACCGACCTAATTGATAATAACGCCAGCGGCAGAGCATCTGGCCAAGTCAGGGACGTTGAAGCTTGAATTTTAGCGATCTTGAGCTTCAGTGTACCATTATACTTCTCGACTAGTCCCGCAGACTGAGGGTGAAACACGGCGTGGAACTTCTGGGTGATGCCTAGGCCCTTCAAAACATACTTTATAACATCCGCTACAAAGTGGGGTCCATTGTCACTCCACAGAAGCCTACAAACGCCATATCGAGGGAAGAACTCCTTCAATAGCAGCTTCGCAGTAGTCATTGCAGTATTGTCTTTCGTAGGGTACGCTTCAACCCATTTACTGAAGGCGCAAACCACTACTAGAACATACTTCAAATTGTTACAGCGCTCAAGCTGGATGTAATCCATCTGCAAAACCTCGAAGGGTGCAGTAGGTGTCACAAATCCTCCTGCTGGAGTTCGGGTACCCTTTCCTGGGTTGTACCTCAGGCAGATCATACAGGTCTGCACCACCCTCTTTGCCGTGCTAGCAATCTCTGGATGCTCCCAAACTTGAGTAAGCGATTTCACAATTGCGGAAGCTCCAACATGTGCTAGCCCATGTGCCATCTGAACCATAGGTTGTACGAAAGCCGTGGGTAATTTCCATCTATCCATCTGCTTATTTCTCCAGCAGCCCTCATCATCCAGTTCTCCCTCGCTAGCCCATTGTTCCCGCTCTTTATCAGAAGCGGTCCTTTGCATTTCTCGCACTTCTTCCTTCGCATCATGCCATCTTTCTACCTGTGACTTCACCACATACATGGCAGTAGCACCGGGCTGCATCGCAGTCACCCGTGCCACTCGGTCTGCTAACGCATTCCCTTCTCCAACTTTATCAACTACTTTCCTATGGGCGCTACATTTAACGATTGCAATTTTCTTCGGATATGTCAATGCAGTTAAAAGGTTGTGGACTAACTCTCCATGCATTATCTGTACTCCATGTGACGTTAAAAACCCTCTCTCCTTCCAGAGCAGGCCAAAGTCATGCGCTACTCCGAAGGCATAGCGGCTATCTGTATAAACATTCACACACAATCCTGTACTGAGCTCACATGCTCGTGTTAATGCTATCAGTTCCGCTGCTTGAGCTGATTTCTGTGGTATGCGTGCTGTCTCCACTATTGTTTGTAACGTGGTAATTGCATACGCTGCTGAAGTCGTACCATCTGGTAGCTTCAGGCATGATCCGTCCACCCACAGTTCTCCATCTACATCTGGAAAGGGCGTATCCTGGAGATCAATACGACCCTTTGTTTGTTCCTCAGTCACAAGAATACAATCATGTGCTTTCCGTGCCTCAGACTGGGTCTCGGGGTATGGCAACAATGTGGCCGGATTTAACGTTACGCACCTCTTTAACGTAATATGAGGAGCCAAAAGCGTCAGCTCATATCCCGTTAAACGGGCACTGGTCAAATGCTGCGTCTTTGTTTGATTAAGCAGGGCATCAACAGCATGGGGAACTAATACCAACAGCTTATGAGATAACACAATTCCCTCGCTTTGGCGTATTGACACAGCTGTCGCCGCAACCGAGCGAAAACACCCTGGTAATGCTCGGGCGACAGGATCAAGTACAGCTGAAAAATATGCACAAGGGCGCTGCTTATCGCCGTGCATCTGCACTAAAACTGATAATGCACATCCATCTTTCTCATGCACATACAACGAAAAGGGTTTTGCATAATCAGGGGTCCCTAACACTGGTGCTGAACAGAGGGCCTGTCGTAATTGCTGAAAAGCAGCATCACACTCATCTGACCAAGGGATCGGGATAGGCGTGTCTTTTGTCAAAAGGGCTAACAATGGCTTAGCTATATGTGAAAACCCCAATATCCACTGTCTACAAAAAGAAACAAGACCCAAAAATGCACGCACATCCTTCTGCGTGGACGGTCTCGGTGTGTCCAAGATTACTTGGATACGATCCGGTGTGAGTGCACGCCCCTCCTTAGACAAAAGGTGACCCAAATAAGTCACCTTTGGTCTACAGAACTGCAATTTCTTCCTAGATACCTTATGATTGTGGGATGCCAAAAAGGAAAGTAAGGATAACGTACTCTTTTCACACAACTCCAGGGTGTCAGCCGCCAGCAAGATGTCATCGACATATTGAATGAGGGCGACCCCCTCGAGCAGATCAAAGGAATCCAATTGTCTTTTCAAAGCCTGACTGTAAATGCTAGGGCTTTCTGTGTAGCCCTGAGGGATCCTACAAAAACGGTAAGATCTATTATTCAAAGAAAACCCAAAAAGGTATCGACTATCAGGATGAATGGGAATGGAAAAGAAAGCATTTTTCAAATCAATAACTGAGAACATGGTCGCCGTAGGCGGGACCAAAGTAAGCAACGTCGTGATATCAGAGACCACTGGGTACTGAGGTATCACGATCTTGTTCACTTCTCTCAAATCAATTATAAACCGATAAACTTTGGCATCCGTATCCTTTTTCAAAATGGGGAGAATGGGACTGTTACAGATGTTGTAGGGAACTTCTTCTACTACTCCCACTTTGATCAAATCCTGCACAATCTGTATGAGAGCCTCCTCCCCCTCCTGGGAAATACGATACTGTGGGAGGCGCGGTAACACCGCCCCCTCCTGGACACTAATGTGGACCGGCGGGATCACCATGTGCCCCACATCAGTATCCGAAGTGGCCCACAAAGCACGAGGGAGGGTAGCTAACAGCGCATCCTCTGAAATCGCACACATCCGTTCAGACCGGGGGTAATTGTCATTCAGTATTACCCGTACACCAGCAGGAGAGCAGCGGATCGTAGCCCTAAAATGCTTTAACATATCAAGACCCATAATGTTGTCCGGTGTGTACGGGGCAAGCAGAAACGGACAAGGTGCAGAAAAAGAATCAACCTGAAATGTGAGGGGCTGCGAAAGAGGGCTTCGGGAGAGTGTACCGTCAAACCCTACCGATGTAACCATTAAGCCAGATGGGGGAGCCCTCGGAACCAATTGCTTAGACAGCGCACTACGTGTCGCTCCTGTATCCACTAGGAACTGATCAGTAGAGCCCAAAACCTCAGCCGATACATAAGGACCCTTCTGATCAACCGGCACCTCAACTGATTCTAACCCCCATCCAACGCTTTCCTATGCATGCTGAGAATCATGGTACCCCGAACGGTCAATCCCCGACACTTGATACTGATGCTGGCGATCGAAAACATTTGATCTATCCCGTTGCTGCCCAGCAGGGTCAAAACGAGCGTGATCGTTAGAATTCCCTCTAAAATTCGAGAAACCCCCTCTACCTCTCGGGCCACCCTGACTATGCCCCTGACGCGAAGCGTGCAACGCCGGGCAATCTCTAGCCCAATGCCCCGATTGCTTACAATACGCACATTGATTCCTATTCAAATCAGATCGGCCCGAGGGAGGACCATAAAATCCACCCCTACCTCTATTAACACCCCGTCGGGGCGGGCCATATACTTGTGCCAACATCACCTTTGTTTTTAGATCTTTCGATTTCTTTTCCTCCTGGCCCTTTGCTTCTTGCTCCTGACGCTCATAATACTGAGCGATAGTCAGGAGGGCCGTCGGGGTTGCGGAGGACCAAGAACTCTCACTCGCTTTTAAACGGGCCGCAACTGCCGGCAGCAGATTAGCCACATATTTATCCGCAAAAAGGTGGCGACCCGTATCATCAGTAAGCGACTGGCCACTAAAGTCATGAAACGTCTCCTCAAAGCGCGTAAAGAAGTCTGCAACTGACTCGTCAGCTTTCTGCTTACATGAAGCTAACATATTCCAGTCAATCTTTTTAGGGGGGATAATTGTCTTCAACTTAGTCAGAATAGCAGCGGGGAGATCTAAGATAATCTGTGGTGGTTTCTGCGCGGGCTTCCGTTCCTTATCCTCGTCTTCAAGCTCAGACCACCGAGCCTTAAAAACAGCTATATCATCTACCTTTCGGACAGTTCGCCACATATCCGGCGGTAGAATAAGACCAAAGAACAGGTCTATATCCGCTAAGGTCATAACGCAAGAATTCAAGGCCCCCTCGACTTCTTCGTAAAAGGCCGCTGGATTCTTGCGGGGATCAGGCAGTGCATTCTTCAATGCCATAACATCAGCTCTATGCCAAGGAGTATAAACCCAATTATACACAAAATATCCCTTAGCATCAGGGGAGGTGATGTCCGAGCTAGTCCCCGCTCCTTTAGGAGGAACATACAAAGGCGCCGCCTCTCGCATTGGTTTAGCATGCACTGTGTCATTCTTATCTGACTGGGAGGTGGATGAGTGGCCCTCTGCTGTACACGAATCCGACTGCTTCTCCTCCTCCGCTCGCTGGCGCGCTTTTTCTTTAAGATGCAGCATCGCGTCCCGCAATGCGAACAGCCGCCGTGCCGTATCAGGCGCCTTAGAGGAAGAGAAAACACCGTTACGCAATGCTTTAGCATCCGATACCACATCGTCAGGCTCAAAGATACTGGAATATTTCCGGAAAGCAGCAATCACTTCATCAGCAAAGTGACCCAAAAAATACAATTTTTCTCTATCCTGCCACGGCCCCCAAGTATGGAACAATTCATCCAGGGACACCTTGCCCTTGAGTGCACGGAAAGAAACGTGCCGAAGCTCAGCCATTCGCTCAGCCGGTAACATGGACCGCGTATCTACCTTACCCGGAGCCGGGTCAGAATCTTGTGGCCTCGGGGCAGACGCGCCAACATAAGGGGGCGGAGAGCGATCTAGTAAATAAAAATCATCATCAAGATTATTAAGGACAGGATAAAGTGGCTGCCGAACAGCATATTGACCCGAGACTTGCAGCCTACGCTCTTTCTCCTGTCTCTCCGTCTGCTCTCTGTCCTCCCGACGCCTCGCTTCCTGTGCTCGCACATGATCATTCTTCCGTTGTTCTTTATCAAACAGCGCTTTCTCACGCTTCTCTTGCTCACGCACTTCCTTCACCCACAACCGCACACACTCAAACATATCCTGACGAGCACGCCGTTTACACATACACTGTTCCACATACTCAATCTTACGTATATCAAACGATCCATACAAAGGCCATCGTAACTCAGGATCCTTCTTAGTATATTTCCTCCACACTGTGCTGTACATTATGGAGGAAAGACCATGCTTCACATACATATCCCTATTAGGAGTCCCCTCTGGGGGAGCCGGAGCAGATTCCTCGAGGTTCAACCGGTTTCCAAAGCAGCAACACCACTTACGGAGTGCGCTAAAAGCAGGCATGCTCAGAAATAATGCAAAATATGCAATATTATAAAGAAAATGGCACTTAATCGTTGCGCCGTTCAAAGTTACACAGCTCCGGAGAAATCTCTCCACATTACCTGCCTATATGTGTTGCAACGCATATATTTTCACAATAACCAATACAAAATATGACCAGTCATCACAAATCAAAACTCAAATAGCCAGACCAGGCTTCAAAAACTCGGAGCAAGTACCGTACAACGGTTCTTACCAATCAAGAGTCCAGATTCCAACTGCCAAGCTCCAAAATCGCCCAAACGGCTTTCACGGCAGGACCGACAGAAGAGGTCTCAGTCGAGGACCGGCGCCACCCAGACGGTCAGCTCGGAAGGGAAGGAAGAAAAACCTCAGGATGCCAGGGCTTAAAACGCCGCTGGCAGTGATCACATCCCCGGCCAGATTCCTCACCTTCGTCGCGACCAGTCCTTCGAGCATCCGAGTCGCCGATGAGCCCCACGTGACGGGCGCCAATTGATGAATACAGGCCCCAGCTAGGCCCGCAGGACACAAGGGTTCGCTCTCCTGTAATGGAATCTATAAGGAAGTTGGCACGGAAACTGCAAAGTACAGAGACAAGGTTTATTAACCCTTAAGGGTGGTCCTACAATCCATACAACACTCTTCAGTATTGCATAGAGTAGCACAAAGAACTTACGTACATGGTCCCCTTTTATACACAATAGAGGGGCTCATAAGTGGGTGGATACAACATGAGGATGAAGAACATTACCTTTTATGGTCATTTTCGATACTGAATCAATATGTGGGCGGAGCTAACACACTCCTTGAGCCCGCGAAAACATGGTCAAGCAAGGCTAACTGATAACAGATGTGGTCAAGTCTGGGCATGCGCCAGATGGACAAAGGAGCTATTTATAGACTGTCACTAGGCAGGTTACAAGAGCAACTGACACAGAGGTTGGACTCTCCTCGTGTTGAGCACGTGGAGACATGACAGTACAAAATGGAGCCCGAACTTTAGTCAACATAACAGAAGAAGCATACTCTAAAGTAAGAGAATTCATGTCTTTAGTAAATGCTTAATCACACCGTTGTTTCAATTTACAACAATAGCTACTGTCTTAACTCTTACTCTGGCCTCATAACTACTGTCTTAATTCTTACTCTGGCCTCATAGCTACTGTCTTACCTCTCACTCTGGCCTAATAGCTTCTGTCTTAACTCTTACACTGGCCTCATAGCTACTGTCTTAACTCTTACTCTGGCCTCATAGCTACTGTCTTAACTCTTACTCTGGCCTAATAGTTAAGGTCTTGGACTCTTACTCTGGTCTCATAGCTACTGGCTTAACTCTTACTCTGGCCTCATAGCTACTGTCTTAACTCTTACTCTGGCCTAATAGCTACTGTCTTAACTATTACACTGGCCTAATAGCTACTGTCTTAACTCTTACTCTGGCCTCATAGCTACTGTCTTAACTCTTACTCTGGCCTCATAGCTACTGTCTTAACTCTTACTCTGGCCTCATAGGAACTGTCTTAACTCTTACTCTGGCCTAATGGTTAAGGTCTTGGACTCTTACTCTGGCCTCATAGCTACTGTCTTAACTCTTACTCTGGCCTCATAGCTACTGTCTTAACTCTTACTCTGGCCTCATAGCTACTGTCTTAACTCTTACTCTGGCCTAATAGCTACTGTCTTAACTCTTACTCTGGCCTCATAGCTACTGTCTTAACTCTTACTCTGGCCTCATAGCTACTGTCTTAACTCTTACTCTGGCCTAATGGTTAAGGTCTTGGACTCTTACTCTGGCCTCATAACTACTGTCTTAACTCTTACTCTGGCCTCATAGCTACTGTCTTAACTCTTACTCTGGCCTAATGGTTAAGGTCTTAGACTCTTACACTGGCCTAATAGCTACTGTCTTAACTCTTACTCTGTCCTCATAGCTACTGTCTTAACTCTTACTCTGGCCTCATAACTACTGTCTTAACTCTTACTCTGGCCTAATGGTTAAGGTCTTGGACTCTTACTCTGGCCTCATAGCTGCTGTCTTAACTCTTAATCTGGCCTAATTACTACTGTCTTAACTCTTACTCTGGCCTCATAGCTACTGTCTTAACTCTTACTCTGGCCTCATAGCTACTGTCTTAACTCTTACTCTGGCCTAATGGTTAAGGTCTTGGACTCTTACTCTGGCCTCATAGCTACTGTCTTAACTCTTACTCTGGCATAATAGCTACTGTCTTAACTCTTACTCTGGCCTAATAGCTACTGTCTTAACTCTTACTCTGGCCTAATGGTTAAGGTCTTGGACTCTTACTCTGGCCTCATAGCTACTGTCTTAACTCTTACTCTGGCCTAATGGTTAAGGTCTTGGACTCTTACTCTGGCCTCATAGCTACTGTCTTAACTCTTACTCTGGCCTCATAGCTACTGTCTTAACTCTTACTCTGGCCTCATAGCTACTGTCTTAACTCTTACTCTGGCCTAATGGTTAAGGTCTTGGACTCTTACTCTGGCCTCATAGCTGCTGTCTTAACTCTTACTCTGGCCTCATAGCTACTGACTGAACTCTTACTCTGGCCTCATAGCTACTATCTTAACTCTTACACTGGCCTAATGGTTAAGGTCTTGGACTCTTACACTGGCCTAATAGCTACTGTCTTAACTCTTACTCTGTCCTCATAGCTACTGTCTTAACTCTTACTCTGGCCTCATAACTTCTGTCTTAACTCTTACTCTGGCCTAATGGTTAAGGTCTTGGACTCTTACTCTGGCCTCATAGCTGCTGTCTTAACTCTTAATCTGGCCTAATTACTACTGTCTTAACTCTTACTCTGGCCTCATAGCTACTGTCTTAACTCTTACTCTGGCCTCATAGCTACTGTCTTAACTCTTACTCTGGCCTAATGGTTAAGGTCTTGGACTCTTACTCTGGCCTCATAGCTACTGTCTTAACTCTTACTCTGGCATAATAGCTACTGTCTTAACTCTTACTCTGGCCTAATAGCTACTGTCTTAACTCTTACTCTGGCCTAATGGTTAAGGTCTTGGACTCTTACTCTGGCCTCATAGCTACTGTCTTAACTCTTACTCTGGCCTCATAGCTACTGTCTTAACTCTTACTCTGGCCTCATAGCTACTGTCTTAACTCTTACTCTGGCCTAATGGTTAAGGTCTTGGACTCTTACTCTGGCCTCATAGCTGCTGTCTTAACTCTTACTCTGGCCTCATAGCTACTGACTGAACTCTTACTCTGGCCTCATAGCTACTATCTTAACTCTTACTCTGGCCTAATGGTTAAGGTCTTGGACTCTTACTCTGGCCTCATAGCTACTGTCTTAACTCTTACTCTGGCCTCATAGCTACTGTCTTAACTCTTACTCTGGCCTAATAGCTACTGTCTTAACTCTTACTCTGGATTCGTGGCTACTGTCTTAACTCTTACTCTGGCCTAATGGTTAAGGTCTTGGACTCTTACTCTGGCCTAATAGCTACTGTCTTAACTCTTACTCTGGCCTAATGGTTAAGGTCTTAACTCTTACTCTGGCCTAATAGCTACTGTCTTAACTCTTACTCTGGCCTAATGGTTAAGGTCTTGGACTCTTACTCTGGCCTCATAGCTACTGTCTTAACTCTTACTCTGGCCTCATAGCTACTGTCTTAACTCTTACTCTGGCCTCATGGCTACTGTCTTAACTCTTACTCTGGCCTAATGGTTAAGGTCTTGGACTCTTACTCTGGCCTCATAGCTACTGTCTTAACTCTTACTCTGGCCTCATAGCTACTGTCTTAACTCTTACTCTGGCCTAATGGTTAAGGTCTTCGACTCTTACTCTGGCCTCATAGCTACTGTCTTAACTCTTACTCTGGCCTCATAGCTACTGTCTTAACTATTACTCTGGCCTAATGGTTAAGGTCTTGGACTCTTACTCTGGCCTAATAGCTACTGTCATAACTCTTACTCTGGCCTCATAGCTACTGTCTTAACTCTCACTCTGGCCTCATAGCTACTGTCTTAACTCTTACTCTGGCCTCATAGCTACTGTCTTAACTCTTACTCTGGCCTAATAGCTACTGTCTTAACTCTAACTCTGGCCTCATAGCTACTGTCTTAACTCTTACTCTGGCCTAATGGTTAAAGTCTTGGACTCTTACTCTGGCCTCATATCTACTGTCTTAACTCTTACTCTGGCCTCATAGCTACTGTCTTAACTCTTACTCTGGCCTCATAGCTACTGTCTTAACTCTTACTCTGGCATAATGGTTAAGGTATTGGACTCTTACTCTGGCCTCATAGCTACTGTCTTAACTCTTACTCTGGCCTCATAACTACTGTCTTAACTCTTACTCTGGCCTCATAGCTACTGTCTTAACTCTCACTCTGGCCTAATAGCTACTGTCTTAACTCTTACACTGGCCTCATAGCTACTGTCTTAACTCTTACTCTGGCCTCATAGCTACTGTCTTAACTCTCACTCTGGCCTAATAGCTACTGTCTTAACTCTTACACTGGCCTCATAGCTACTGTCTTAACTCTTACTCTGGCCTCATAGCTACTGTCTTAACTCTTACTCTGGCCTCATAGCTACTGTCTTAACTCTTACTCTGGCCTAATGGTTACGGTCTTGGACTCTTACTCTGGCCTCATATCTACTGTCTTAACTCTTACTCTGGCCTCATAGCTACTGTCTTAACTCTTACTCTGGCCTCATAGCTACTGTCTTAACTCTTACTCTGGCCTAATGGTTAAGGTCTTGGACTCTTACTCTGGTCTCATAGCTACTGGCTTAACTCTTACTCTGGCCTCATAGCTACTGTCTTAACTCTTACTCTGGCCTAATAGCTACTGTCTTAACTATTACACTGGCCTAATAGCTACTGTCTTAACTCTTACTCTGGCCTCATAGCTTCTGTCTTAACTCTTACTCTGGCCTCATAGCTACTGTCTTAACTCTTACTCTGGCCTCATAGCAACTGTCTTAACTCTTACTCTGGCCTAATGGTTAAGGTCTTGGACTCTTACTCTGGCCTCATAGCTACTGTCGTCTTAACTCTTACTCTGGCCTCATAGCTACTGTCTTAACTCTTACTCTGGCCTCATAGCTACTGTCTTAACTCTTACTCTGGCCTCATAGCTACTGTCTTAACTCTTACTCTGGCCTAATGGTTAAGGTCTTGGACTCTTACTCTGGCCTCATAACTACTGTCTTAACTCTTACTCTGGCCTCATAGCTACTGTCTTAACTCTTACTCTGGCCTAATGGTTAAGGTCTTAGACTCTTACACTGGCCTAATAGCTACTGTCTTAACTCTTACTCTGTCCTCATAGCTACTGTCTTAACTCTTACTCTGGCCTCATAACTACTGTCTTAACTCTTACTCTGGCCTAATGGTTAAGGTCTTGGACTCTTACTCTGGCCTCATAGCTACTGTCTTAACTCTTAATCTGGCCTAATAACTACTGTCTTAACTCTTACTCTGGCCTCATAGCTACTGTCTTAACTCTTACTCTGGCCTCATAGCTACTGTCTTAACTCTTAGTCTGGCCTAATGGTTAAGGTCTTGGACTCTTACTCTGGCCTCATAGCTACTGTCTTAACTCTTACTCTGGCATAATAGCTACTGTCTTAACTCTTACTCTGGCCTAATAGCTACTGTCTTAACTCTTACTCTGGCCTAATGGTTAAGGTCTTGGACTCTTACTCTGGCCTCATAGCTACTGTCTTAACTCTTACTCTGGCCTAATGGTTAAGGTCTTGGACTCTTACTCTGGCCTCATAGCTACTGTCTTAACTCTTACTCTGGCCTCATAGCTACTGTCTTAACTCTTACTCTGGCCTCATAGCTACTGTCTTAACTCTTACTCTGGCCTAATGGTTAAGGGCTTGGACTCTTACTCTGGCCTCATAGCTGCTGTCTTAACTCTTACTCTGGCCTCATAGCTACTGACTGAACTCTTACTCTGGCCTCATAGCTACTATCTTAACTCTTACTCTGGCCTAATGGTTAAGGTCTTGGACTCTTACTCTGGCCTCATAGCTACTGTCTTAACTCTTACTCTGGCCTCATAGCTACTGTCTTAACTATTACTCTGGCCTAATGGTTAAGGTCTTGGACTCTTACTCTGGCCTAATAGCTACTGTCATAACTCTTACTCTGGCCTCATAGCTACTGTCTGAACTCTTACTCTGGCCTCATAGCTACTGTCTTAACTCTTACTCTGTGTCAAGAATTCCTGTCATGCGAGGGGAGGAAAACGGTAACCAGCGAAAACGGACTACATCTCCCAGGATGCTTAGCGGTTGAGAGGTTATGTAAACAGGAGAGCTGTTACATAACACAAGGAAAACACGCCCTTATGTAAACAGGAGAGCTGTTACATAACTCAAGGAAAACACGCCCTTATGTAAACAGGAGAGCTGTTACATAACTCAAGGAAAACACGCCCTATAAAGGGAGGAACCGGGAGGTACAAGGCTGTCGGATATTGTGTTTACACCGACGTACCTGCTTCGTGAAGAGCAGTGTTCCGGAGTGGTGCTCCAGTAAGGCAAGAACGGAGGTAGGTCGAGTCGTTACTCCCTGGGCCGTGTCTTGTCCCATCGTCACCTGTGAAGGACCCGGAAGCTCTACCTGTCTACCATTGAGCTTCGCTTTTTTGACTCGGCTGAGTCAAAGCGCAGTGGCGCTTTTGCTGGTTGGAGTCGTAACTCCCAGCCCGACCAGAGATACAGGGACTGCCAGCTGTAACGCACACCAGGAGGTGTTTGCCGCGTTACAGACTCGGAAGTCCACAGGATCGATCGAGCGGCTGCTCTCGGTTCAGTCTTCTTGCTGTAGATTGGGGTATCGGTGACGCATCACCAGGAGGTGACTCCGCGTCCCGGTGGAGTCTGAGGAAGAGGTTGAGCGGCTGCTCCCTTCAGGTAGAGGCCCCGGCTGGGTGTTTCCCTGACTCCTCGATTCTCCCCAACACTCTTCGTGCCCCTCACAGCCTACCGATTGGCATTGTCGGCCATTTCATTTCTGCCCTCTGTTGGCATACGCCGGGATCGGCGTGTATGCAGAGGACGGTTAGGACCATCCGTGCTGTGGGCTGGTAATGTACTTAGCCTGGAGGATTCCAGTGGCTATAACTTTTGTTTATTCTTTGTCTTATTTTTGCCTTCATTAAAATAACTAACCCTTCACAAGTGGTTGCGTCCTCATTATCGTGTCCGTTAAACGATCCTGAGACGTTCAGGGCGTTACAAAATATTCGACCGTAATAACACTAACTGTCTCCCGGTCGATAACAGACATGGCAACACTGGAGGATGTGCTGGCTGCTTTAGCGACCGTGCAAATTGAAGTGGCTGCCTCTAGGCAAGAAACAGCCGATGTAAAAGCCAGACTGGATGCTATCCAATTGGACCCGCTCACGCCCAGCGCCTCCCTCACGAACCAGACCCCTGCGGTAGTAGTGGAAATGCCGGTAGCTATCCCCTTGGCAACACCAGAGAGGTACAGTGGGGATCCTAACACAGTGCAGGTATTCCTCACACAAGTGGCGCTACATTTATCGTGCAAACCAAAGGCGTTCCCCACGAGTCAGGCTCGTGTGGCTTTCCTTATTTCCTATTTGGCTGGAAACGCGGCACAATGGGCCGTACCTCTGGTGAGCAGGGACGACCCCATCTTATGTGATTGGGGTGCTTTTCGCGAGGAATTCCTGAAGGTATTCGACAGAAGGGCGGACTCGTACACGGCGGACCGTGAAATGCTTGAGTTGAGACAGGGATCCAACGACCTGGTGCAGTATCTCAACGCGTTCCGAAGGCTGGTTGCGGAAACCAAGTGGCCTGTTGCTAAACAGACGGCGCTCTTCCATCAAGGGCTGTGCGATGAGCTCAAGGACGCTGTGGCTTATATTGACCCTCAACCCCAGACATGTGAGGGCCTTATCAACCTGGTATTACGGCTGGAACATAGGCTAAGTGAAAGAAAGGGGGATCATGGGAGAAAAGGAAAATCCCTTCCATCCTATGTGAAGGTGGGAAGTCCTGAAACTTCCCCCGCATCCAAGGGAGAACCCATGGACATCGGCGCGATACGAGCGAGCCTCACAGCCACGGAGAAAGAGTCACGCCGTAAACAAGGATTGTGCCTATATTGTGGCAAAAAAGGCCACTACGTACATGAATGCCCTGCCGTACCGAAGACGTCACGTTATCGGGCCAACCGGTCGGTAACAGCCGTGGTGGACATACCGGCGGAAAACTAGAGGACTCCCAGACCAAAGAAGGGGCATCTCGGAGTCACTCATCCATCCCTTCACTTTCCAACTCGGTCACTAAGGGACAACGACACCTGTTTATCACGGTGCACGTGGGAGTGCATGACCAGTGGATACCCGTTGTGGCCATGGTGGATTCAGGGGCCACTGGCATGTTTATGGACCACAACGAGGCATGCAGGCTAGGGCTAGTGCTTCTTCCCAAAGCTGTACCCGAAGACGTCTATGCTGTAGACGGAAGGCGATTGGTGACGGGGCCCATCGGGCAGCACACGGGGGTCCTTCCGATGAGATATGGGAGGAACCATTTGGAACAAATCGATTTTAACATCATCTGAGCGCCCAAATATGGCGTCATATTGGGATTGCCGTGGCTACAGAAACACAACCCCTCTGTGGATTGGCCAACACATCACATCGAAATGACGTCAACGTATTGCATCCTGCATTGTGGAATGAGAACGGAATCCCTTGACGCAGATGAGAGCGGGAGTCAGACGGTGGCTACAGCGGCAGAAAAAGAGGTGGCTCTCCCCCAGGCTTATCACAGCTTCGAGGATGTATTTGATGAGGTGAAGGCGGAAGTGCTACCACCACATAGACAGTTTGACTGCCAGATCGACCTGGTGCCAGGGGCCAGCGTTCCCAGCGGCAGGCTGTATGCCCTGACGGAGCCTGAAAACGTGCATCTCCGGGGGTACCTGGATAAACTCCTCAAGCTAGGATTCATCCGCCCGTCCAAGTCTCCGGCCGCCTCGCCACTCTTCTTCATCCCGAAGGCTAATGGGGAGCTGAGAGCCTGTGTGGACTTTAGGGCATTGAATGCGATAACCATAAAGAATCGGTACCCCTTGCCTCTCATCAGTGTACTTCTGGAACAGGTCAAGAAAGCTTGTATCTACACCAAGTTGGATTTGAAAGGGGCATACCATCTGGTGCGCATGAGGGACGGAGATGAGTGGAAGACCGCCTTTAAGACCAGGTTCGGCCTTTTTGAGTACCTCGTCATGCCGTTCGGTCTGTGCAACGCCCCGGCAGCCTTTCAGTACTTTTTGAATGAGGTATTCAGAGAGGAGTTGGATATCTACGTGGTCGTATATATCGACGACATCCTCATCTATTCGTCCAGTGTGGAGGAGCACGTTCACCACGTCAAAGCTGTGCTCCAAAAGCTGAGGGAAAACATGCTGTTTTGTAAACTCAGCAAGTGTGACTTCCACGTCACATCCGTGGAATTCCTCGGAGTGATGCTGAGTCCAGAGGGACAGGAGATGGCAGAACGAAAGATCAAGGCGGTGAAAGAATAGCCGGTGCCCCAAAGCGTGAAGGACGTCCAAAGTTTCATTGGCTTCGCCAACTTTTACAGGCGGTTTATAGATGGATTTTCAGGATTGGTGGCCCCAATCACACAGCTACTGAGGAAGTCCAAGGAGTTTGTCTGGTCCCCTGAAGCGAACAAAGCCTTTGAGGCCCTGAAAAGCGCCTTTGGTAAGGCGCCGGTGTTGGCTCACCCCGATCCAGATCTTCCCTACGTGGTGGAAGCAGACGCATCGGATGTGGCGCTGGGGGCTATCTTGTCCCAACGCAACCACGACACAGGGGTGCTTCATCCCGTTGCGTACATGTCCCGCAAACTCAACGACGCCGAACGCAACTACCATATTGCGGAGAAGGAGCTTCTCGCAATCAAGGACGCCTTCACCGAATGGAGGCATTGGTTGATGTGGGCAAGACATGTGGTATCTGTGTACACGGACCATCGGAACCTACAGTTCATGACGGCCACAAGACACCTTTCTCCCAGGCAGCTGCGGTGGATGATCTTCTTTGCGGGGTTCAACTTCCGCATCACGTATCGGCCGGGGACGGAAAACCGGAAGGCGGACGCCCTGTCCCGTCAATCTGCAGTGAAGGAACCATTACCTGCGACCGAGCATTCCATCATTTCCCCGAGGATGGTATTGGGGGTTATCCAACCGGATACTTTCCTGAGGGGGATAAAGAGAGGGATCAGGTCATTCGCATGGCGGAGGTGGCTCCGCAGTCACAGAGAATGGCAGCTGAAGGACGGGATACCCCTGAAGGGCAGGTGCCTTTTGATACCCACGCCTAGGCTAAGGAAACAAGCTTTCATCTGGTGCCATGACTCTCCATGCGCAGGTCATTTGGGCGTTGAAAAAACGGTGGCTAGCATGGGACGGCATTTCTGGTGGCCAACCATGAGAGTGGATGTCAGGAGGTGGGGACAGGAGTGTCCTACGTGTGCTACCATGAAGACCGACCATGGCCGAACCCAAGGGCTCTTACATCCACTTCCGACCCCGGATAGACCATGGGATAGCATATCACTGGACTTCGTGGTGGGCCTACCGGTAGACCAGGGGATGACGGCAATACTGGTGGTGGTGGATTACTTGACGAAAATGGGGCACTTCATCCCCTGCAAGAGAGTCCCTACGGCCGGGGAATTGGCGTCACTACTCCTAAAGAATGTGGTACGACTGCATGGATTACCTGGGGTGATCGTGTCGGACCGGGGGTCGCAGTTTACTGCGCAATTCTGGAAGACTTGGTGCACTGCGCTGCATGTTAAGACCGCCCTGTCCACCAGCTACCACCCTCAAACGGACGGCCAAACCGAGCGCCTGAACCAAACGCTCAAACAGTATCTGCGATGTTTTGTGGACCAGGGCAGGGAAGAATGGGTCGACTTGCTATGGGTTGCAGAGATAGCCTATAACAACGCCACTCACAGCTCCACACAGTCATCTCCGTTCTATTGCAACTATGGCCAACATCCCAGGTTCTTGCCATTTTTACATCCGTTCAGAGAGGACAGGATTCCCGCCACAGCGGACAGGGTGGCACACATTAAAGACACGTTGGTGCGCTCAAGGGCTGTCCTAATAGAGGCCAAGAGAAGATACAAGGCTGCGGCAGACAGGAAGAGAAGGCCCGGGCCACTGTACCGCACTGGAGACTACGTCTGGATATCCACAAGAAACATGAGGTTTCGAAAGAACAGTGTGTTCTATCCCAAGTACATGGGCCCCTATCGAATTACCAAGTGTATGGGTCCCGTGAACGTGAAGGTGTGCTTGCCCCAGTCATTACGGATACACCCTGTCTTTCATGTATCATTGCTCAAACCAGCACCCTCCAAGCCGTCTGGGACACCTAGGCCGGTATGCGTGGAATCGGAGGTGGAGTATGAAGTGTCGGGCATACGGGCGTCCAAATGGCGCAGGGGGAAGCTGTGGTACCTGGTTGCGTGGAAAGGCTATGGCCCGGAGGAGCAATCATGGGAACCGGCTGAAGGGGTTCATGCCCCGCGCTTGGTCTCCTTGTTCCATCAACGTTTTCCTGCCAGCGCTGGACCCGTGGGGAGCCGCTGAGAGGGAGGATGTACTGTCAAGAATTCCTGTCATGCGAGGGGAGGAAAACGGTAACCAGCGAAAACGGACTACATCTCCCAGGATGCTTAGCGGTTGAGAGGTTATGTAAACAGGAGAGCTGTTACATAACACAAGGAAAACACACCCTTATGTAAACAGGAGAGCTGTTACATAACTCAAGGAAAACACGCCCTTATGTAAACAGGAGAGCTGTTACATAACTCAAGGAAAACACGCCCTATAAAGGGAGGAACCGGGAGGTACAAGGCTGTCGGATATTGTGTTTACACCGACGTACCTGCTTCGTGAAGAGCAGTGTTCCGGAGTGGTGCTCCAGTAAGGCAAGAACGGAGGTAGGTCGAGTCATTACTCCCTGGGCCGTGTCTTGTCCCATCGTCACCTGTGAAGGACCCGGAAGCTCTACCGGTTTACCATTGAGCTTCGCTTGTTTGACTCGGCTGAGTCAAAGCGCAGTGGCGCTTTTGCTGGTTGGAGTCGTAACTCCCAGCCCGACCAGAGATACAGGGACTGCCAGCTGTAACGCACACCAGGAGGTGTTTGCCGCGTTACAGACTCGGAAGTCCACAGGATCGATCGAGCGGCTGCTCTCGGTTCAGTCTTCTTGCTGTAGATTGGGGTATCGGTGACGCATCACCAGGAGGTGACTCCGCGTCCCGGTGGAGTCTGAGGAAGAGGTTGAGCGGCTGCTCCCTTCAGGTAGAGGCCCCGGCTGGGTGTTTCCCTGACTCCTCAATTCTCCCCAACACTCTTCGTGCCCCTCACAGCCTACCGATTGGCATTGTCGGCCATTTCATTTGGCCGACAATGTTGGCATACGCCGGGATCGGCGTGTATGCAGAGGACGGTTAGGACCATCCGTGCTGTGGGCTGGTAATGTACTTAGCCTGGAGGATTCCAGTGGCTATAACTTTTGTTTATTCTTTGTCTTATTTTTGCCTTCATTAAAATAACTAACCCTTCACAAGTGGTTGCGTCCTCATTATCGTGTCTGTTAAACGATCCTGAGACGTTCAGGGCGTTACACTCTGGCCTCATAGCTACTGTCTTAACTCTTACTCTGGCCTAATAGCTACTGTCTTAACTCTAACTCTGGCCTCATAGCTACTGTCTTAACTCTTACTCTGGCCTAATGGTTAAAGTCTTGGACTCTTACTCTGGCCTCATTTCTACTGTCTTAACTCTTACTCTGGCCTCATAGCTACTGTCTTAACTCTTACTCTGGCCTCATAGCTACTGTCTTAACTATTACTCTGGCATAATGGTTAAGGTCTTGGACTCTTACTCTGGCCTCATAGCTACTGTCTTAACTCTTACTCTGGCCTCATAACTACTGTCTTAACTCTTACTCTGGCCTCATAGCTACTGTCTTACCTCTCACTCTGGCCTAATAGCTACTGTCTTAACTCTTACACTGGCCTCATAGCTACTGTCTTAACTCTTACTCTGGCCTCATAGCTACTGTCTTAACTCTTACTCTGGCCTAATGGTTAAGGTCTTGGACTCTTACTCTGGTCTCATAGCTACTGGCTTAACTCTTACTCTGGCCTCATAGCTACTGTCTTAACTCTTACTCTGGCCTAATAGCTACTGTCTTAACTATTACACTGGCCTAATAGCTACTGTCTTAACTCTTACTCTGGCCTCATAGCTACTGTCTTAACTCTTACTCTGGCCTCATAGGAACTGTCTTAACTCTTACTCTGGCCTCATAGCTACTGTCTTAACTCTTACTCTGGCCTAATGGTTAAGGTCTTGGACTCTTACTCTGGCCTAATAGCTACTGTCATAACTCTTACTCTGGCCTCATAGCTACTGTCTTAACTCTTACTCTGGCCTCATAGCTACTGTCTTAACTCTTACTCTGGCCTCATAGCTACTGTCTTAACTCTTACTCTGGCCTAATAGCTACTGTCTTAACTCTAACTCTGGCCTCATAGCTACTGTCTTAACTCTTACTCTGGCCTCATAGCTACTGTCTTAACTCTTACTCTGGCCTCATAGCTACTGTCTTAACTCTTACTCTGGCCTAATGGTTAAGGTCTTGGACTCTTACTCTGGCCTCATAACTACTGTCTTAACTCTTACTCTGGCCTCATAGCTACTGTCTTAACTCTTACTCTGGCCTAATGGTTAAGGTCTTAGACTCTTACACTGGCCTAATAGCTACTGTCTTAACTCTTACTCTGTCCTCATAGCTACTGTCTTAACTCTTACTCTGGCCTCATAACTACTGTCTTAACTCTTACTCTGGCCTAATGGTTAAGGTCTTGGACTCTTACTCTGGCCTCATAGCTGCTGTCTTAACTCTTAATCTGGCCTAATTACTACTGTCTTAACTCTTACTCTGGCCTCATAGCTACTGTCTTAACTCTTACTCTGGCCTCATAGCTACTGTCTTAACTCTTACTCTGGCCTAATGGTTAAGGTCTTGGACTCTTACTCTGGCCTCATAGCTACTGTCTTAACTCTTACTCTGGCATAATAGCTACAGTCTTAACTCTTACTCTGGCCTAATAGCTACTGTCTTAACTCTTACTCTGGCCTAATGGTTAAGGTCTTGGACTCTTACTCTGGCCTCATAGCTACTGTCTTAACTCTTACTCTGGCCTCATAGCTACTGTCTTAACTCTTACTCTGGCCTCATAGCTACTGTCTTAACTCTTACTCTGGCCTAATGGTTAAGGTCTTGGACTCTTACTCTGGCCTCATAGCTGCTGTCTTAACTCTTACTCTGGCCTCATAGCTACTGACTGAAGTCTTACTCTGGCCTCATAGCTACTATCTTAACTCTTACTCTGGCCTAATGGTTAAGGTCTTGGACTCTTACTCTGGCCTCATAGCTACTTTCTTAACTCTTACTCTGGCCTCATAGCTACTGTCTTAACTCTTACTCTGGCCTAATAGCTACTGTCTTAACTCTTACTCTGGCCTCGTAGCTACTGTCTTAACTCTTACTCTGGCCTAATGGTTAAGGTCTTGGACTCTTACTCTGGCCTAATAGCTACTGTATTAACTCTTACTCTGGCCTAATGGTTAAGGTCTTAACTCTTACTCTGGCCTCATAGCTACTGTCTTAACTCTTACTCTGGCCTCATAGCTACTGTCTTAACTCTTACTCTGGCCTAATGGTTAAGGTCTTGGACTCTTACTCTGGCCTCATAGCTACTGTCTTAACTCTTACTCTGGCCTCATAGCTACTGTCTTAACTCTTACTCTGGCCTAATGGTTAAGGTCTTGGACTCTTACTCTGGCCTCATAGCTACTGTCTTAACTCTTACTCTGGCCTCATAGCTACTGTCTTAACTATTACTCTGGCCTAATGGTTAAGGTCTTGGACTCTTACTCTGGCCTAATAGCTACTGTCATAACTCTTACTCTGGCCTCATAGCTACTGTCTTAACTCTTACTCTGGCCTCATAGCTACTGTCTTAACTCTTACTCTGGCCTCATAGCTACTGTCTTAACTCTTACTCTGGCCTAATAGCTACTGTCTTAACTCTAACTCTGGCCTCATAGCTACTGTCTTACCTCTTACTCTGGCCTAATGGTTAAAGTCTTGGACTCTTACTCTGGCCTCATATCTACTGTCTTAACTCTTACTCTGGCATCATAGCTACTGTCTTAACTCTTACTCTGGCCTCATAGCTACTGTCTTAACTCTTACTCTGGCATAATGGTTAAGGTCTTGGACTCTTACTCTGGCCTCATAGCTACTGTCTTAACTCTTACTCTGGCCTCATAACTACTGTCTTAACTCTTACTCTGGCCTCATAGCTACTGTCTTAACTCTCACTCTGGCCTAATTCCTACTGTCTTAACTCTTACACTGGCCTCATAGCTACTGTCTTAACTCTTACTCTGGCCTCATAGCTACTGTCTTAACTCTTACTCTGGCCTAATGGTTAAGGTCTTGGACTCTTACTCTGGTCTCATAGCTACTGGCTTAACTCTTACTCTGGCCTCATAGCTACTGTCTTAACTCTTACTCTGGCCTAATAGCTACTGTCTTAACTATTACACTGGCCTAATAGCTACTGTCTTAACTCTTACTCTGGCCTCATAGCTACTGTCTTAACTCTTACTCTGGCCTCATAGCAACTGTTTTGACTCTTACTCTGGCCTCATAGCAACTGTCTTAACTCTTACTCTGGCCTCATAGCTACTGTCTTAACTCTTACTCTGGCCTCATAGCTACTGTCTTAACTCTTACTCTGGCCTAATAGCTACTGTCTTAACTCTTACTCTGGCCTCATAGCTACTGTCTTAACTCTTACTCTGGCCTCATAGCTACTGTCTTAACTCTTACTCTGGCCTAATGGTTAAGGTCTTGGACTCTTACTCTGGCCTCATAACTACTGTCTTAACTCTTACTCTGGCCTCATAGCTACTGTCTTAACTCTTACTCTGGCCTAATGGTTAAGGTCTTAGACTCTTACACTGGCCTAATAGCTACTGTCTTAACTCTTACTCTGTCCTCATAGCTACTGTCTTAACTCTTACTCTGGCCTCATAACTACTGTCTTAACTCTTACTCTGGCCTAATGGTTAAGGTCTTGGACTCTTACTCTGGCCTCATAGCTACTGTCTTAACTCTTAATCTGGCCTAATAACTACTGTCTTAACTCTTACTCTGGCCTCATAGCTACTGTCTTAACTCTTACTCTGGCCTCATAGCTACTGTCTTAACTCTTACTCTGGTCTAATGGTTAAGGTCTTGGACTCTTACTCTGGCCTCATAGCTACTGTCTTAACTCTTACTCTGGCATAATAGCTACTGTCTTAACTCTTACTCTGGCCTAATAGCTACTGTCTTAACTCTTACTCTGGCCTAATGGTTAAGGTCTTGGAATCTTACTCTGGCCTCATAGCTACTGTCTTAACTCTTACTCTGGCCTCATAGCTACTGTCTTAACTCTTACTCTGGCCTAATGGTTAAGGTCTTGGACTCTTACTCTGGTCTCATAGCTACTGGCTTAACTCTTACTCTGGCCTCATAGCTACTGTCTTAACTCTTACTCTGGCCTAATAGCTACTGTCTTAACTATTACACTGGCCTAATAGCTACTGTCTTAACTCTTACTCTGGCCTCATAGCTACTGTCTTAACTCTTACTCTGGCCTCATAGCTACTGTCTTAACTCTTACTCTGGCCTCATAGCAATTGTCTTAACTCTTACTCTGGCCTAATGGTTAAGGTCTTGGACTCTTACTCTGGCCTCATAGCTACTGTCTTAACTCTTACTCTGGCCTCATAGCTACTGTCTTAACTCTTACTCTGGCCTCATAGCTACTGTCTTAACTCTTACTCTGGCCTAATAGCTACTGTCTTAACTCTTACTCTGGCCTCATAGTTACTGTCTTAACTCTTACTCTGGCCTCATAGCTACTGTCTTAACTCTTACTCTGGCCTAATGGTTAAGGTCTTGGACTCTTACTCTGGCCTCATAACTACTGTCTTAACTCTTACTCTGGCCTCATAGCTACTGTCTTAACTCTTACTCTGGCCTAATGGTTAGGTCTTAGACTCTTACACTGGCCTAATAGCTACTGTCTTAACTCTTACTCTGTCCTCATAGCTACTGTCTTAACTCTTACTCTGGCCTCATAACTACTGTCTTAACTCTTACTCTGGCCTAATGGTTAAGGTCTTGGACTCTTACTCTGGCCTCATAGCTACTGTCTTAACTCTTAATCTGGCCTAATAACTACTGTCTTAACTCTTACTCTGGCCTCATAGCTACTGTCTTAACTCTTACTCTGGCCTCATAGCTACTGTCTTAACTCTTACTCTGGCCTAATGGTTAAGGTCTTGGACTCTTACTCTGGCCTCATAGCTACTGTCTTAACTCTTACTCTGGCATAATAGCTACTGTCTTAACTCTTACTCTGGCCTAATAGCTACTGTCTTAACTCTTACTCTGGCCTAATGGTTAAGGTCTTGGACTCTTACTCTGGCCTCATAGCTACTGTCTTAACTCTTACTCTGGCCTCATAGCTACTGTCTTAACTCTTACTCTGGGCTAATAGCTACTGTCTTAACTCTTACTCTGGCCTAATAGCTACTGTCTTAACTCTTACTCTGGCCTCATAGCTACTGTCTTAACTCTTACTCTGGCCTCATAGCTACTGTCTTAACTCTTACTCTGGCCTTATGGTTAAGGTCTTGGACTCTTACTCTGGCCTCATAACTACTGTCTTAACTCTTACTCTGGCCTCATAGCTACTGTCTTAACTCTTACTCTGGCCTAATGGTTAAGGTCTTAGACTCTTACACTGGCCTAATAGCTACTGTCTTAACTCTTACTCTGTCCTCATAGATACTGTCTTAACTCTTACTCTGGCCTCATAACTACTGTCTTAACTCTTACTCTGGCCTAATGGTTAAGGTCTTGGACTCTTACTCTGGCCTCATAGCTGCTGTCTTAACTCTTAATCTGGCCTAATTACTACTGTCTTAACTCTTACTCTGGCCTCATAGCTACTGTCTTAACTCTTACTCTGGCCTCATAGCTACTGTCTTAACTCTTACTCTGGCCTAATGGTTAAGGTCTTGGACTCTTACTCTGGCCTCATAGCTACTGTCTTAACTCTTACTCTGGCATAATAGCTACTGTCTTAACTCTTACTCTGGCCTAATAGCTACTGTCTTAACTCTTACTCTGGCCTAATGGTTAAGGTCTTGGACTCTTACTCTGGCCTCATAGCTACTGTCTTAACTCTTACTCTGGCCTAATGGTTAAGGTCTTGGACTCTTACTCTGGCCTCATAGCTGCTATCTTAACTCTTACTCTGGCCTCATAGCTACTGTCTTAACTCTTACTCTGGCCTCATAGCTACTGTCTTAACTCTTACTCTGGCCTAATGGTTAAGGTCTTGGACTCTTACTCTGGCCTCATAACTACTGTCTTAACTCTTACTCTGGCCTCATAGCTACTGTCTTAACTCTTACTCTGGCCTAATGGTTAAGGTCTTAGACTCTTACACTGGCCTAATAGCTACTGTCTTAACTCTTACTCTGTCCTCATAGATACTGTCTTAACTCTTACTCTGGCCTCATAACTACTGTCTTAACTCTTACTCTGGCCTAATGGTTAAGGTCTTGGACTCTTACTCTGGCCTCATAGCTGCTGTCTTAACTCTTAATCTGGCCTAATTACTACTGTCTTAACTCTTACTCTGGCCTCATAGCTACTGTCTTAACTCTTACTCTGGCCTCATAGCTACTGTCTTAACTCTTACTCTGGCCTAATGGTTAAGGTCTTGGACTCTTACTCTGGCCTCATAGCTACTGTCTTAACTCTTACTCTGGCATAATAGCTACTGTCTTAACTCTTACTCTGGCCTAATAGCTACTGTCTTAACTCTTACTCTGGCCTAATGGTTAAGGTCTTGGACTCTTACTCTGGCCTCATAGCTACTGTCTTAACTCTTACTCTGGCCTAATGGTTAAGGTCTTGGACTCTTACTCTGGCCTCATAGCTGCTGTCTTAACTCTTACTCTGGCCTCATAGCTACTGTCTTAACTCTTACTCTGGCCTCATAGCTACTGTCTTAACTCTTACTCTGGCCTAATGGTTAAGGTCTTGGACTCTTACTCTGGCCTCATAGCTGCTGTCTTAACTCTTACTCTGGCCTCATAGCTACTGACTGAACTCTTACTCTGGCCTCATAGCTACTATCTTAACTCTTACTCTGGCCTAATGGTTAAGGTCTTGGACTCTTACTCTGGCCTCATAGCTACTGTCTTAACTCTTACTCTGGCCTCATAGCTACTGTCTTAACTCTTACTCTGGCCTAATAGCTACTGTCTTAACTCTTACTCTGGCCTCGTAGCTACTGTCTTAACTCTTACTCTGGCCTAATGGTTAAGGTCTTGGACTCTTACTCTGGCCTAATAGCTACTGTCTTAACTCTTACTCTGGCCTAATGGTTAAGGTCTTAACTCTTACTCTGGCCTAATAGCTACTGTCTTAACTCTTACTCTGGCCTAATGGTTAAGGTCTTGGACTCTTACTCTGGCCTCATAGATACTGTCTTAACTCTTACTCTGGCCTCATAGCTACTGTCTTAACTCTTACTCTGGCCTCATAGCTACTGTCTTAACTCTTACTCTGGCCTAATGGTTAAGGTCTTGGACTCTTACTCTGGCCTCATAGCTACTGTCTTAACTCTTACTCTGGCCTCATAGCTACTGTCTTAACTCTTACTCTGGCCTAATGGTTAAGGTCTTGGACTCTTACTCTGGCCTCATAGCTACTGTCTTAACTCTTATTCTGGCCTCATAGCTACTGTCTTAACTATTACTCTGGCCTAATGGTTAAGGTCTTGGACTCTTACTCTGGCCTAATAGCTACTGTCATAACTCTTACTCTGGCCTCATAGCTACTGTCTTAACTCTTACTCTGGCCTCATAGCTACTGTCTTAACTCTTACTCTGGCCTCATAGCTACTGTCTTAACTCTTACTCTGGCCTAATAGCTACTGTCTTAACTCTAACTCTGGCCTCATAGCTACTGTCTTAACTCTTACTCTGGCCTAATGGTTAAAGTCTTGGACTCTTACTCTGGCCTCATATCTACTGTCTTAACTCTTACTCTGGCATCATAGCTACTGTCTTAACTCTTACTCTGGCCTCATAGCTACTGTCTTAACTCTTACTCTGGCATAATGGTTAAGGTCTTGGACTCTTACTCTGGCCTCATAGCTACTGTCTTAACTCTTACTCTGGCCTCATAACTACTGTCTTAACTCTTACTCTGGCCTCATAGCTACTGTCTTAACTCTCACTCTGGCCTAATAGCTACTGTCTTAACTCTTACACTGGCCTCATAGCTACTGTCTTAACTCTTACTCTGGCATCATAGCTACTGTCTTAACTCTTACTCTGGCCTAATGGTTAAGGTCTTGGACTCTTACTCTGGTCTCATAGCTACTGGCTTAACTCTTACTCTGGCCTCATAGCTACTGTCTTAACTCTTACTCTGGCCTAATAGCTACTGTCTTAACTATTACACTGGCCTAATAGCTACTGTCTTAACTCTTACTCTGACCTCATAGCTACTGTCTTAACTCTTACTCTGGCCTCATAGCTACTGTCTTAACTCTTACTCTGGCCTCATAGCAACTGTCTTAACTCTTACTCTGGCCTAATGGTTAAGGTCTTGGACTCTTACTCTGGCCTCATAGCTACTGTCTTAACTCTTACTCTGGCCTCATAACTACTGTCTTAACTCTTACTCTGGCCTCATAGCTACTGTCTCAACTCTTACTCTGGCCTAATAGCTACTGTCTTAACTCTTACTCTGGCCTCATAGCTACTGTCTTAACTCTTACTCTGGCCTCATAGCTACTGTCTTAACTCTTACTCTGGCCTAATGGTTAAGGTCTTGGACTCTTACTCTGGCCTCATAACTACTGTCTTAACTCTTACTCTGGCCTCATAGCTACTGTCTTAACTCTTACTCTGGCCTAATGGTTAAGGTCTTAGACTCTTACACTGGCCTAATAGCTACTGTCTTAACTCTTACTCTGTCCTCATAGCTACTGTCTTAACTCTTACTCTGGCCTCATAACTACTGTCTTAACTCTTACTCTGGCCTAATGGTTAAGGTCTTGGACTCTTACTCTGGCCTCATAGCTACTGTCTTAACTCTTAATCTGGCCTAATAACTACTGTCTTAACTCTTACTCTGGCCTCATAGCTACTGTCTTAACTCTTACTCTGGCCTCATAGCTACTGTCTTAACTCTTACTCTGGCCTAATGGTTAAGGTCTTGGACTCTTACTCTGGCCTCATAGCTACTGTCTTAACTGTTACTCTGGCATAATAGCTACTGTCTTAACTCTTACTCTGGCCTAATAGCTACTGTCTTAACTCTTACTCTGGCCTAATGGTTAAGGTCTTGGACTCTTACTCTGGCCTCATAGCTACTGTCTTAACTCTTACTCTGGCCTAATGGTTAAGGTCTTGGACTCTTACTCTGGCCTCATAGCTACTGTCTTAACTCTTACTCTGGCCTCATAGCTACTGTCTTAACTCTTACTCTGGCCTCATAGCTACTGTCTTAACTCTTACTCTGGCCTAATGGTTAAGGGCTTGGACTCTTACTCTGGCCTCATAGCTGCTGTCTTAACTCTTACTCTGGCCTCATAGCTACTGACTGAACTCTTACTCTGGCCTCATAGCTACTATCTTAACTCTTACTCTGGCCTAATGGTTAAGGTCTTGGACTCTTACTCTGGCCTCATAGCTACTGTCTTAACTCTTACTCTGGCCTCATAGCTACTGTCTTAACTCTTACTCTGGCCTAATGGTTAAGGTCTTGGACTCTTACTCTGGCCTCATAGTTACTGTCTTAACTCTTACTCTGGCATCATAGCTACTGGCTTAACTCTTACTCTGGCCTCATAGCTACTGTCTTAACTCTTACTCTGGCCTAATAGCTACTGTCTTAACTATTACACTGGCCTAATAGCTACTGTCTTAACTCTTACTCTGGCCTCATAGCTACTGTCTTAACTCTTACTCTGGCCTCATAGCTACTGTCTTAACTCTTACTCTGGCCTCATAGCAATTGTCTTAACTCTTACTCTGGCCTAATGGTTAAGGTCTTGGACTCTTACTCTGGCCTCATAGCTACTGTCTTAACTCTTACTCTGGCCTCATAGCTACTGTCTTAACTCTTACTCTGGCCTCATAGCTACTGTCTTAACTCTTACTCTGGCCTAATAGCTACTGTCTTAACTCTTACTCTGGCCTCATAGCTACTGTCTTAACTCTTACTCTGGCCTCATAGCTACTGTCTTAACTCTTACTCTGGCCTAATGGTTAAGGTCTTGGACTCTTACTCTGGCCTCATAACTACTGTCTTAACTCTTACTCTGGCCTCATAGCTACTGTCTTAACTCTTACTCTGGCCTAATGGTTAGGTCTTAGACTCTTACACTGGCCTAATAGCTACTGTCTTAACTCTTACTCTGTCCTCATAGCTACTGTCTTAACTCTTACTCTGGCCTAATGGTTAAGGTCTTGGACTCTTACTCTGGCCTCATAGCTACTGTCTTAACTCTTACTCTGGCCTCATAGCTACTGTCTTAACTCTTACTCTGGCCTAATAGCTACTGTCTTAACTCTTACTCTGGCCTCGTAGCTACTGTCTTAACTCTTACTCTGGCCTAATGGTTAAGGTCTTGGACTCTTACTCTGGCCTAATAGCTACTGTCTTAACTCTTACTCTGGCCTAATGGTTAAGGTCTTAAATCTTACTCTGGCCTAATAGCTACTGTCTTAACTCTTACTCTGGCCTAATGGTTAAGGTCTTGGACTCTTACTCTGGCCTCATAGCTACTGTCTTAACTCTTACTCTGGCCTCATAGCTACTGTCTTAACTCTTTCTCTGGCCTCATAGCTACTGTCTTAACTCTTACTCTGGCCTAATGGTTAAGGTCTTGGACTCTTACTCTGGCCTCATAGCTACTGTCTTAACTCTTACTCTGGCCTCATAGCTACTGTCTTAACTCTTACTCTGGCCTAATGGTTAAGGTCTTGGACTCTTACTCTGGCCTCATAGCTACTGTCTTAACTCTTATTCTGGCCTCATAGCTACTGTCTTAACTATTACTCTGGCCTAATGGTTAAGGTCTTGGACTCTTATTCTGGCCTAATAGCTACTGTCATAACTCTTACTCTGGCCTCATAGCTACTGTCTTAACTCTTACTCTGGCCTCATAGCTACTGTCTTAACTCTTACTCTGGCCTCATAGCTACTGTCTTAACTCTTACTCTGGCCTAATAGCTACTGTCTTAACTCTAACTCTGGCCTCATAGCTACTGTCTTAACTCTTACTCTGGCCTAATGGTTAAAGTCTTGGACTCTTACTCTGTCCTCATATCTACTGTCTTAACTCTTACTCTGGCATCATAGCTACTGTCTTAACTCTTACTCTGGCCTCATAGCTACTGTCTTAACTCTTACTCTGGCATAATGGTTAAGGTCTTGGACTCTTACTCTGGCCTCATAGCTACTGTCTTAACTCTTACTCTGGCCTCATAACTACTGTCTTAACTCTTACTCTGGCCTCATAGCTACTGTCTTAACTCTCACTCTGGCCTAATAGCTACTGTCTTAACTCTTACACTGGCCTCATAGCTACTGTCTTAACTCTTACTCTGGCATCATAGCTACTGTCTTAACTCTTACTCTGGCCTAATGGTTAAGGTCTTGGACTCTTACTCTGGTCTCATAGCTACTGGCTTAACTCTTACTCTGGCCTCATAGCTACTGTCTTAACTCTTACTCTGGCCTAATAGCTACTGTCTTAACTATTACACTGGCCTAATAGCTACTGTCTTAACTCTTACTCTGACCTCATAGCTACTGTCTTAACTCTTACTCTGGCCTCATAGCTACTGTCTTAACTCTTACTCTGGCCTCATAGCAACTGTCTTAACTCTTACTCTGGCCTAATGGTTAAGGTCTTGGACTCTTACTCTGGCCTCATAGCTACTGTCTTAACTCTTACTCTGGCCTCATAACTACTGTCTTAACTCTTACTCTGGCCTCATAGCTACTGTCTCAACTCTTACTCTGGCCTAATAGCTACTGTCTTAACTCTTACTCTGGCCTCATAGCTACTGTCTTAACTCTTACTCTGGCCTCATAGCTACTGTCTTAACTCTTACTCTGGCCTAATGGTTAAGGTCTTGGACTCTTACTCTGGCCTCATAACTACTGTCTTAACTCTTACTCTGGCCTCATAGCTACTGTCTTAACTCTTACTCTGGCCTAATGGTTAAGGTCTTAGACTCTTACACTGGCCTAATAGCTACTGTCTTAACTCTTACTCTGTCCTCATAGCTACTGTCTTAACTCTTACTCTGGCCTCATAACTACTGTCTTAACTCTTACTCTGGCCTAATGGTTAAGGTCTTGGACTCTTACTCTGGCCTCATAGCTACTGTCTTAACTCTTAATCTGGCCTAATAACTACTGTCTTAACTCTTACTCTGGCCTCATAGCTACTGTCTTAACTCTTACTCTGGCCTCATAGCTACTGTCTTAACTCTTACTCTGGCCTAATGGTTAAGGTCTTGGACTCTTACTCTGGCCTCATAGCTACTGTCTTAACTGTTACTCTGGCATAATAGCTACTGTCTTAACTCTTACTCTGGCCTAATAGCTACTGTCTTAACTCTTACTCTGGCCTAATGGTTAAGGTCTTGGACTCTTACTCTGGCCTCATAGCTACTGTCTTAACTCTTACTCTGGCCTAATGGTTAAGGTCTTGGACTCTTACTCTGGCCTCATAGCTACTGTCTTAACTCTTACTCTGGCCTCATAGCTACTGTCTTAACTCTTACTCTGGCCTCATAGCTACTGTCTTAACTCTTACTCTGGCCTAATGGTTAAGGGCTTGGACTCTTACTCTGGCCTCATAGCTGCTGTCTTAACTCTTACTCTGGCCTCATAGCTACTGACTGAACTCTTACTCTGGCCTCATAGCTACTATCTTAACTCTTACTCTGGCCTAATGGTTAAGGTCTTGGACTCTTACTCTGGCCTCATAGCTACTGTCTTAACTCTTACTCTGGCCTAATGGTTAAGGTCTTGGACTCTTACTCTGGCCTCATAGTTACTGTCTTAACTCTTACTCTGGCATCATAGCTACTGGCTTAACTCTTACTCTGGCCTCATAGCTACTGTCTTAACTCTTACTCTGGCCTAATAGCTACTGTCTTAACTATTACACTGGCCTAATAGCTACTGTCTTAACTCTTACTCTGGCCTCTTAGCTACTGTCTTAACTCTTACTCTGGCCTCATAGCTACTGTCTTAACTCTTACTCTGGCCTCATAGCAATTGTCTTAACTCTTACTCTGGCCTAATGGTTAAGGTCTTGGACTCTTACTCTGGCCTCATAGCTACTGTCTTAACTCTTACTCTGGCCTCATAGCTACTGTCTTAACTCTTACTCTGGCCTCATAGCTACTGTCTTAACTCTTACTCTGGCCTAATAGCTACTGTCTTAACTCTTACTCTGGCCTCATAGCTACTGTCTTAACTCTTACTCTGGCCTCATAGCTACTGTCTTAACTCTTACTCTGGCCTAATGGTTAAGGTCTTGGACTCTTACTCTGGCCTCATAACTACTGTCTTAACTCTTACTCTGGCCTCATAGCTACTGTCTTAACTCTTACTCTGGCCTAATGGTTAGGTCTTAGACTCTTACACTGGCCTAATAGCTACTGTCTTAACTCTTACTCTGTCCTCATAGCTACTGTCTTAACTCTTACTCTGGCCTCATAACTACTGTCTTAACTCTTACTCTGGCCTAATGGTTAAGGTCTTGGACTCTTACTCTGGCCTCATAGCTACTGTCTTAACTCTTAATCTGGCCTAATAACTACTGTCTTAACTCTTACTCTGGCCTCATAGCTACTGTCTTAACTCTTACTCTGGCCTCATAGCTACTGTCTTAACTCTTACTCTGGCCTAATGGTTAAGGTCTTGGACTCTTACTCTGGCCTCATAGCTACTGTCTTAACTCTTACTCTGGCATAATAGCTACTGTCTTAACTCTTACTCTGGCCTAATAGCTACTGTCTTAACTCTTACTCTGGCCTAATGGTTAAGGTCTTGGACTCTTACTCTGGCCTCATAGCTACTGTCTTAACTCTTACTCTGGCCTCATAGCTACTGTCTTAACTCTTACTCTGGGCTAATAGCTACTGTCTTAACTCTTACTCTGGCCTAATAGCTACTGTCTTAACTCTTACTCTGGCCTCATAGCTACTGTCTTAACTCTTACTCTGGCCTCATAGCTACTGTCTTAACTCTTACTCTGGCCTTATGGTTAAGGGCTTGGACTCTTACTCTGGCCTCATAACTACTGTCTTAACTCTTACTCTGGCCTCATAGCTACTGTCTTAACTCTTACTCTGGCCTAATGGTTAAGGTCTTAGACTCTTACACTGGCCTAATAGCTACTGTCTTAACTCTTACTCTGTCCTCATAGATACTGTCTTAACTCTTACTCTGGCCTCATAACTACTGTCTTAACTCTTACTCTGGCCTAATGGTTAAGGTCTTGGACTCTTACTCTGGCCTCATAGCTGCTGTCTTAACTCTTAATCTGGCCTAATTACTACTGTCTTAACTCTTACTCTGGCCTCATAGCTACTGTCTTAACTCTTACTCTGGCCTCATAGCTACTGTCTTAACTCTTACTCTGGCCTAATGGTTAAGGTCTTGGACTCTTACTCTGGCCTCATAGCTACTGTCTTAACTCTTACTCTGGCATAATAGCTACTGTCTTAACTCTTACTCTGGCCTAATAGCTACTGTCTTAACTCTTACTCTGGCCTAATGGTTAAGGTCTTGGACTCTTACTCTGGCCTCATAGCTACTGTCTTAACTCTTACTCTGGCCTAATGGTTAAGGTCTTGGACTCTTACTCTGGCCTCATAGCTGCTGTCTTAACTCTTACTCTGGCCTCATAGCTACTGTCTTAACTCTTACTCTGGCCTCATAGCTACTGTCTTAACTCTTACTCTGGCCTAATGGTTAAGGTCTTGGACTCTTACTCTGGCCTCATAGCTGCTGTCTTAACTCTTACTCTGGCCTCATAGCTACTGACTGAACTCTTACTCTGGCCTCATAGCTACTATCTTAACTCTTACTCTGGCCTAATGGTTAAGGTCTTGGACTCTTACTCTGGCCTCATAGCTACTGTCTTAACTCTTACTCTGGCCTCATAGCTACTGTCTTAACTCTTACTCTGGCCTAATAGCTACTGTCTTAACTCTTACTCTGGCCTCGTAGCTACTGTCTTAACTCTTACTCTGGCCTAATGGTTAAGGTCTTGGACTCTTACTCTGGCCTAATAGCTACTGTCTTAACTCTTACTCTGGCCTAATGGTTAAGGTCTTAACTCTTACTCTGGCCTAATAGCTACTGTCTTAACTCTTACTCTGGCCTAATGGTTAAGGTCTTGGACTCTTACTCTGGCCTCATAGCTACTGTCTTAACTCTTACTCTGGCCTCATAGCTACTGTCTTAACTCTTACTCTGGCCTCATAGCTACTGTCTTAACTCTTACTCTGGCCTAATGGTTAAGGTCTTGGACTCTTACTCTGGCCTCATAGCTACTGTCTTAACTCTTACTCTGGCCTCATAGCTACTGTCTTAACTCTTACTCTGGCCTAATGGTTAAAGTCTTGGACTCTTACTCTGGCCTCATATCTACTGTCTTAACTCTTACTCTGGCATCATAGCTACTGTCTTAACTCTTACTCTGGCCTCATAGCTACTGTCTTAACTCTTACTCTGGCATAATGGTTAAGGTCTTGGACTCTTACTCTGGCCTCATAGCTACTGTCTTAACTCTTACTCTGGCCTCATAACTACTGTCTTAACTCTTACTCTGGCCTCATAGCTACTGTCTTAACTCTCACTCTGGCCTAATAGCTACTGTCTTAACTCTTACACTGGCCTCATAGCTACTGTCTTAACTCTTACTCTGGCATCATAGCTACTGTCTTAACTCTTACTCTGGCCTAATGGTTAAGGTCTTGGACTCTTACTCTGGTCTCATAGCTACAGGCTTAACTCTTACTCTGGCCTCATAGCTACTGTCTTAACTCTTACTCTGGCCTAATAGCTACTGTCTTAACTATTACACTGGCCTAATAGCTACTGTCTTAACTCTTACTCTGACCTCATAGCTACTGTCTTAACTCTTACTCTGGCCTCATAGCTACTGTCTTAACTCTTACTCTGGCCTAATGGTTAAGGTCTTGGACTCTTACTCTGGCCTCATAGCTACTGTCTTAACTCTTACTCTGGCCTCATAACTACTGTCTTAACTCTTACTCTGGCCTCATAGCTACTGTCTCAACTCTTACTCTGGCCTAATAGCTACTGTCTTAACTCTTACTCTGGCCTCATAGCTACTGTCTTAACTCTTACTCTGGCCTCATAGCTACTGTCTTAACTCTTACTCTGGCCTAATGGTTAAGGTCTTGGACTCTTACTCTGGCCTCATAACTACTGTCTTAACTCTTACTCTGGCCTCATAGCTACTGTCTTAACTCTTACTCTGGCCTAATGGTTAAGGTCTTAGACTCTTACACTGGCCTAATAGCTACTGTCTTAACTCTTACTCTGTCCTCATAGCTACTGTCTTAACTCTTACTCTGGCCTCATAACTACTGTCTTAACTCTTACTCTGGCCTAATGGTTAAGGTCTTGGACTCTTACTCTGGCCTCATAGCTACTGTCTTAACTCTTAATCTGGCCTAATAACTACTGTCTTAACTCTTACTCTGGCCTCATAGCTACTGTCTTAACTCTTACTCTGGCCTCATAGCTACTGTCTTAACTCTTACTCTGGCCTAATGGTTAAGGTCTTGGACTCTTACTCTGGCCTCATAGCTACTGTCTTAACTGTTACTCTGGCATAATAGCTACTGTCTTAACTCTTACTCTGGCCTAATAGCTACTGTCTTAACTCTTACTCTGGCCTAATGGTTAAGGTCTTGGACTCTTACTCTGGCCTCATAGCTACTGTCTTAACTCTTACTCTGGCCTAATGGTTAAGGTCTTGGACTCTTACTCTGGCCTCATAGCTACTGTCTTAACTCTTACTCTGGCCTCATAGCTACTGTCTTAACTCTTACTCTGGCCTCATAGCTACTGTCTTAACTCTTACTCTGGCCTAATGGTTAAGGGCTTGGACTCTTACTCTGGCCTCATAGCTGCTGTCTTAACTCTTACTCTGGCCTCATAGCTACTGACTGAACTCTTACTCTGGCCTCATAGCTACTATCTTAACTCTTACTCTGGCCTAATGGTTAAGGTCTTGGACTCTTACTCTGGCCTCATAGCTACTGTCTTAACTCTTACTCTGGCCTCATAGCTACTGTCTTAACTATTACTCTGGCCTAATGGTTAAGGTCTTGGACTCTTACTCTGGCCTAATAGCTACTGTCATAACTCTTACTCTGGCCTCATAGCTACTGTCTTAACTCTTACTCTGGCCTCATAGCTACTGTCTTAACTCTTACTCTGGCTTCATAGCTACTGTCTTAACTCTTACTCTGGCCTAATAGCTACTGTCTTAACTATAACTCTGGCCTCATAGCTACTGTCTTAACTATTACTCTGGCCTAATGGTTAAAGTCTTGGACTCTTACTCTGGCCTCATATCTACTGTCTTAACTCTTACTCTGGCATCATAGCTACTGTCTTAACTCTTACTCTGGCCTCATAGCTACTGTCTTAACTCTTACTCTAGCATAATGGTTAAGGTCTTGGACTCTTACTCTGGCCTCATAGCTACTGTCTTAACTCTTACTCTGGCCTCATAACTACTGTCTTAACTCTTACTCTGGCCTCATAGCTACTGTCTTAACTCTCACTCTGGCCCAATAGCTACTGTCTTAACTCTTACACTGGCCTCATAGCTACTGTCTTAACTCTTACTCTGGCCTCATAGCTACTGTCTTAACTCTTACTCTGGCCTAATGGTTAAGGTCTTGGACTCTTACTCTGGTCTCATAGCTACTGGCTTCACTCTTACTCTGGCCTCATAGCTACTGTCTTAACTCTTACTCTGGCCTAATAGCTACTGTCTTAACTATTACACTGGACTAATAGCTACTGTCTTAACTCTTACTCTGGCCTCATAGCTACTGTCTTAACTCTTACTCTGGCCTCATAGCTACTGTATTAACTCTTACTCTGGCCTCATAGCAACTGTCTTAACTCTTACTCTGGCCTAATGGTTAAGGTCTTGGACTCTTACTCTGGCCTCATAGCTACTGTCTTAACTCTTACTCTGGCCTCATAGCTACTGTCTTAACTCTTACTCTGGCCTCATAGCTACTGTCTTAACTCTTACTCTGGCCTAATAGCTACTGTCTTAACTCTTACTCTGGCCTCATAGCTACTGTCTTAACTCTTACTCTGGCCTCATAGCTACTGTCTTAACTCTTACTCTGGCCTAATGGTTAAGGTCTTGGACTCTTACTCTGGCCTCATAACTACTGTCTTAACTCTTACTCTGTCCTCATAGCTACTGTCTTAACTCTTACTCTGGCCTCATAACTACTGTCTTAACTCTTACTCTGGCCTAATGGTTAAGGTCTTGGACTCTTACTCTGGCCTCATAGCTACTGTCTTAACTCTTAATCTGGCCTAATAACTACTGTCTTAACTCTTACTCTGGCCTCATAGCTACTGTCTTAACTCTTACTCTGGCCTCATAGCTACTGTCTTAACTCTTACTCTGGCCTAATGGTTAAGGTCTTGGACTCTTACTCTGGCCTCATAGCTACTGTCTTAACTGTTACTCTGGCATAATAGCTACTGTCTTAACTCTTACTCTGGCCTAATAGCTACTGTCTTAACTCTTACTCTGGCCTAATGGTTAAGGTCTTGGACTCTTACTCTGGCCTCATAGCTACTGTCTTAACTCTTACTCTTGCCTAATGGTTAAGGTCTTGGACTCTTACTCTGGCCTCATAGCTACTGTCTTAACTCTTACTCTGGCCTCATAGCTACTGTCTTAACTCTTACTCTGGCCTCATAGCTACTGTCTTAACTCTTACTCTGGCCTCATAGCTACTGTCTTAACTCTTACTCTGGCCTAATAGCTACTGTCTTAACTATAACTCTGGCCTCATAGCTACTGTCTTAACTATTACTCTGGCCTAATGGTTAAAGTCTTGGACTCTTACTCTGGCCTCATATCTACTGTCTTAACTCTTACTCTGGCATCATAGCTACTGTCTTAACTCTTACTCTGGCCTCATAGCTAATGTCTTAACTCTTACTCTAGCATAATGGTTAAGGTCTTGGACTCTTACTCTGGCCTCATAGCTACTGTCTTAACTCTTACTCTGGCCTCATAACTACTGTCTTAACTCTTACTCTGGCCTCATAGCTACTGTCTTAACTCTCACTCTGGCCTAATAGCTACTGTCTTAACTCTTACACTGGCCTCATAGCTACTGTCTTAACTCTTACTCTGGCCTCATAGCTACTGTCTTAACTCTTACTCTGGCCTAATGGTTAAGGTCTTGGACTCTTACTCTGGTCTCATAGCTACTGGCTTCACTCTTACTCTGGCCTCATAGCTACTGTCTTAACTCTTACTCTGGCCTAATAGCTACTGTCTTAACTATTACACTGGACTAATAGCTACTGTCTTAACTCTTACTCTGGCCTCATAGCTACTGTCTTAACTCTTACTCTGGCCTCATAGCTACTGTCTAAACTCTTACTCTGGCCTCATAGCAACTGTCTTAACTCTTACTCTGGCCTAATGGTTAAGGTCTTGGACTCTTACTCTGGCCTCATAGCTACTGTCTTAACTCTTACTCTGGCCTCATAGCTACTGTCTTAACTCTTACTCTGGCCTCATAGCTACTGTCTTAACTCTTACTCTGGCCTAATAGCTACTGTCTTAACTCTTACTCTGGCCTCATAGCTACTGTCTTAACTCTTACTCTGGCCTCATAGCTACTGTCTTAACTCTTACTCTGGCCTAATGGTTAAGGTCTTGGACTCTTACTCTGGCCTCATAACTACTGTCTTAACTCTTACTCTGGCCTCATAGCTACTGTCTTAACTCTTACTCTGGCCTAATGGTTAAGGTCTTAGACTCTTACACTGGCCTAATAGCTACTGTCTTAACTCTTACTCTGTCCTCATAGCTACTGTCTTAACTCTTACTCTGGCCTCATAACTACTGTCTTAACTCTTACTCTGGCATAATAGCTACTGTCTTAACTCTTACTCTGGCCTAATAGCTACTGTCTTAACTCTTACTCTGGCCTAATGGTTAAGGTCTTGGACTCTTACTCTGGCCTCATAGCTACTGTCTTAACTCTTACTCTGGCCTAATGGTTAAGGTACTGGACTCTTACTCTGGCCTCATAGCTACTGTCTTAACTCTTACTCTGGCCTCATAGCTACTGTCTTAACTCTTACTCTGGCCTCATAGCTACTGTCTTAACTCTTACTCTGGCCTAATGGTTAAGGGCTTGGACTCTTACTCTGGCCTCATAGCTGCTTTCTTAACTCTTACTCTGGCCTCATAGCTACTGACTGAACTCTTACTCTGGCCTCATAGCTACTATCTTAACTCTTACTCTGGCCTAATGGTTAAGGTCTTGGACTCTTACTCTGGCCTCATAGCTACTGTCTTAACTCTTACTCTGGCCTAATAGCTATTGTCTTAACTCTTACTCTGGCCTCATAGCTACTGTCTTAACTCTTACTCTGGCCTCATAGCTACTGTCTTAACACTTACTCTGGCCTCATAGCTACTGTCTTAACTCTTACTCTGGCCTAATGGGTAAGGTCTTGGACTCTTACTCTGGCCTCATAGCTACTGCCTTAACTCTTACTCTGGCCTCATAGCTACTGTCTTAACTCTTACTCTGGCCTAATAGCGACTGTCTTAACTCTTACTCTGGCCTAATAGCTACTGTCTTAACTCTTACTCTGGCCTAATAGCTACTGTCTTAACTCTTACTCTGGCCTCGTAGCTACTGTCTTAACTCTTACTCTGGCCTAATGGTTAAGGTCTTGGACTCTTACTCTGGCCTCATAGCTACTGTCTTAACTCTTACTCTGGCCTCATAGCTACTGTCTTAACTCTTACTCTGGCCTCATAGCTACTGTCTTAACTCTTACTCTGGCCTAATGGTTAAGGTCTTGGACTCTTACTCTGGCCTCATAGCTACTGTCTTAACTCTTACTCTGGCCTCATAGCTACTGTCTTAACTCTTACTCTGGCCTAATGGTTAAGGTCTTGGAGTCTTACTCTGGCCTCATAGCTACTGTCTTAACTCTTACTCTGGCCTCATAGCTACTGTCTTAACTCTTACTCTGGCCTAATGGTTAAGGTCTTGGACTCCTACTCTGGCCTAATAGCTACTGTCATAACTCTTACTCTGGCCTCATAGCTACTGTCTTAACTCTTACTCTGGCCTAATAGCTACTGTCTTAACTCTTACTCTGGCCTAATGGTTAAGGTCTTGGACTCTTACTCTGGCCTCATAGCGACTGTCTTAACTCTTACTCTGGTCTCATAGCTACTGTCTTAACTCTTACTCTGGCCTAATGGTTAAGGGCTTGGACTCTTACTCTGGCCTCATAGCTACTGTCTTAACTCTTACTCTGGCCTCATAGCTACTGTCTTAACTCTTACTCTGGCCTCAGAGCTACTGTCTTAACTCTTACTCTGGCCTAATGGTTAAGGTCTTGGACTCTTACTCTGGCCTAATAGCTACTGTCTTAACTCTTACTCGGGCCTCATAGCTACTGTCTTAACGCTTACTCTGGCCTAATGGTTAAGGTCTTGGACACTTACTCTGGCCTCATAACTACTGTCTTAACTCTTACTCTGGCCTCATAGATACGGTCTTATCTCTTACTCTGGCCTCATAGCTACTGTCTTAACTCTTACTCTGGCCTAATGGTTAAGGTCTTGGACTCTTACTCTGGCCTAATAGCTACTGTCTTAACTCTTACTCTGGCCTCATAGCTACTGTCTTAACTCTTACTCTGGCCTCATAGCTACTGTCTTAACTCTTACTCTGGCCTCATAGCTACTGTCTTAACTCTTACTCTGGCCTAATAGCTACTGTCTTAACTCTTACTCTGGCCTCATAGCTACTGTCTTAACTCTTACTCTGGCCTCATAGCTACTGTCTTAACTCTTACTCTGGCCTCATAGCTACTGTCTTAACTCTTACTCTGGCCTAATGGTTAAGGTCTTGGACTCTTACTCTGGCCTCATAGCTACTGTCTTAACTCTTACTCTGGCCTCATAGCTACTGTCTTAACTCTTACTCTGGCCTCATAGCTATTGTCTTAACTCTTACTCTGGCCTCATAGCTACTGTCTTAACTCTCACACTGGCCTCAGAGCTACTGTCTTACCTCTTACTCTGGCCTAATGGTTAAGGTCTTGGACTCTTACTCTGGCCTAATAGCTACTGTCTTAACTCTTACTCTGGCCTCATAGCTACTGTCTTAACTCTTACTTTGGCCTCATAGCTACTGTCTTAACTCTTACTCTGGCCTAATGGTTAAGGTCTTGGACTCTTACTCTGGCCTAATAGCTACTGTCTTAACTCTTACTCTGGCCTAATAGCTACTGTCTTAACTCTTACTCTGGCCTCATAGCTACTGTCTTAACTCTTACTCTGGCCTAATGGTTAAGGTCTTAGACTCTTCCTCTGGCCTCATAGCTACTGTCTTAACTCTTACTCTGGCCTCATAGCTACTGTCTTAACTCTTACTCTGGCCTAACGGTTAAGGTCTTGGACTCTTCTTCTGACCTAATAGCTACTGTCTTAACTCTTACTCTGGCCTAATGTTTAAGGTCTTGGACTCTTCTTCTGGCCTAATAGCTACTGTCTTAACTCTCACTCTGGCCTCATAGCTACTGTCTTAACTCTTACTCTGGCCTAATGGTTAAGGTATTGGACTCTTACTCTGGTCTCATAGCTACTGTCTTAACTCTTACTCTGGCCTCATAGCTACTGTCTTAACTCTTACTCTGGCCTAATAGCTACTGTCTTAACTCTTACACTGGCCTAATAGCTACTGTCTTAACTCTTACTCTGGCCTCATAGCTACTGTCTTAACTCTTACTCTGGCCTCATAGCTACTGTCTTAACTCTTACTCTGGCCTCATAGCAACTGTCTTAACTCTTACTCTGGCCTAATGGTTAAGGTCTTGGACTCTTACTCTGGCCTCATAGCTACTGTCTTAACTCTTACTCTGGCCTCATAGCTACTGTCTTAACTCTTACTCTGGCCTCATAGCTACTGTCTTAACTCTTACTCTTGCCTAATAGCTACTGTCTTAACTCTTACTCTGGCCTCATAGCTACTGTCTTAACTCTTACTCTGGCCTCATAGCTACTGTCTTAACTCTTACTCTGGCCTAATGGTTAAGGTCTTGGACTCTTACTCTGGCCTCATAGCTACTGTCTTAACTCTTACTCTGGCCTCATAGCTACTGTCTTAACTCTTACTCTGGCCTAATGGTTAAGGTCTTAGACTCTTACACTGGCCTAATAGCTACTGTCTTAACTCTTACTCTGGCCTCATAGCTACTGTCTTAACTATTACTCTGGCCTAATGGTTAAGGTCTTGGACTCTTACTCTGGCCTAATAGCTACTGTCATAACTCTTACTCTGGCCTCATAGCTACTGTCTTAACTCTTACTCTGGCCTCATAGCTACTGTCTTAACTCTTACTCTGGCCTCATAGCTACTGTCTTAACTCTTACTCTGGCCTAATAGCTACTGTCTTAACTATAACTCTGGCCTCATAGCTACTGTCTTAACTATTACTCTGGCCTAATGGTTAAAGTCTTGGACTCTTACTCTGGCCTCATATCTACTGTCTTAACTCTTACTCTGGCATCATAGCTACTGTCTTAACTCTTACTCTGGCCTCATAGCTACTGTCTTAACTCTTACTCTAGCATAATGGTTAAGGTCTTGGACTCTTACTCTGGCCTCATAGCTACTGTCTTAACTCTTACTCTGGCCTCATAACTACTGTCTTAACTCTTACTCTGGCCTCATAGCTACTGTCTTAACTCTCACTCTGGCCTAATAGCTACTGTCTTAACTCTTACACTGGCCTCATAGCTACTGTCTTAACTCTTACTCTGGCCTCATAGCTACTGTCTTAACTCTTACTCTGGCCTAATGGTTAAGGTCTTGGACTCTTACTCTGGTCTCATAGCTACTGGCTTCACTCTTACTCTGGCCTCATAGCTACTGTCTTAACTCTTACTCTGGCCTAATAGCTACTGTCTTAACTATTACACTGGACTAATAGCTACTGTCTTAACTCTTACTCTGGCCTCATAGCTACTGTCTTAACTCTTACTCTGGCCTCATAGCTACTGTCTTAACTCTTACTCTGGCCTCATAGCAACTGTCTTAACTCTTACTCTGGCCTAATGGTTAAGGTCTTGGACTCTTACTCTGGCCTCATAGCTACTGTCTTAACTCTTACTCTGGCCTAATGGTTAAGGTCTTGGACTCTTACTCTGGCCTCATAGCTACTGTCTTAACTCTTACTCTGGCCTCATAGCTACTGTCTTAACTCTTACTCTGGCCTAATGGTTAAGGTCTTAGACTCTTACACTGGCCTAATAGCTACTGTCTTAACTCTTACTCTGGCCTCATAGCTACTGTCTTAACTATTACTCTGGCCTAATGGTTAAGGTCTTGGACTCTTACTCTGGCCTAATAGCTACTGTCATAACTCTTACTCTGGCCTCATAGCTACTGTCTTAACTCTTACTCTGGCCTCATAGCTACTGTCTTAACTCTTACTCTGGCCTCATAGCTACTGTCTTAACTCTTACTCTGGCCTCATAGCTACTGTCTTAACTCTTACTCTGGCCTAATGGTTAAGGTCTTAGACTCTTACACTGGCCTAATAGCTACTGTCTTAACTCTTACTCTGGCCTCATAGCTACTGTCTTAACTATTACTCTGGCCTAATGGTTAAGGTCTTGGACTCTTACTCTGGCCTAATAGCTACTGTCATAACTCTTACTCTGGCCTCATAGCTACTGTCTTAACTCTTACTCTGGCCTCATAGCTACTGTCTTAACTCTTACTCTGGCCTCATAGCTACTGTCTTAACTCTTACTCTGGCCTAATAGCTACTGTCTTAACTATAACTCTGGCCTCATAGCTACTGTCTTAACTATTACTCTGGCCTAATGGTTAAAGTCTTGGACTCTTACTCTGGCCTCATATCTACTGTCTTAACTCTTACTCTGGCATCATAGCTACTGTCTTAACTCTTACTCTGGCCTCATAGCTACTGTCTTAACTCTTACTCTAGCATAATGGTTAAGGTCTTGGACTCTTACTCTGGCCTCATAGCTACTGTCTTAACTCTTACTCTGGCCTCATAACTACTGTCTTAACTCTTACTCTGGCCTCATAGCTACTGTCTTAACTCTCACTCTGGCCTAATAGCTACTGTCTTAACTCTTACACTGGCCTCATAGCTACTGTCTTAACTCTTACTCTGGCCTCATAGCTACTGTCTTAACTCTTACTCTGGCCTAATGGTTAAGGTCTTGGACTCTTACTCTGGTCTCATAGCTACTGGCTTCACTCTTACTCTGGCCTCATAGCTACTGTCTTAACTCTTACTCTGGCCTAATAGCTACTGTCTTAACTATTACACTGGACTAATAGCTACTGTCTTAACTTTTACTCTGGCCTCATAGCTACTGTCTTAACTCTTACTCTGGCCTCATAGCTACTGTCTTAACTCTTACTCTGGCCTCATAGCAACTGTCTTAACTCTTACTCTGGCCTAATGGTTAAGGTCTTGGACTCTTACTCTGGCCTCATAGCTACTGTCTTAACTCTTACTCTGGCCTCATAGCTACTGTCTTAACTCTTACTCTGGCCTCATAGCTACTGTCCTAACTCTTACTCTGGCCTAATAGCTACTGTCTTAACTCTTACTCTGGCCTCATAGCTACTGTCTTAACTCTTACTCTGGCCTCATAGCTACTGTCTTAACTCTTACTCTGGCCTAATGGTTAAGGTCTTGGACTCTTACTCTGGCCTCATAACTACTGTCTTAACTAGGCCTGGGCGGTAAATTTCGTTCCGTTCGCGGAATTTGCGGAATTTGGGTAATTTCGCGTTCCGCGGAGAACGCGAAATTGCCCAAAAATCTGCGTTCCGCGACTTCGCGAAATTTTTTGCTTGTTCGCGTTCTCAATATGCGTGTTCGCGAGATATTTCACCCCGAACACGCAAACAGCGATCGCGAACAGGCAAAAAGTATCGCGAACAAGCAATTCCGCGTGTTCGCGGAATTTCTGCGTGTTCGCGGAGATTTTTTACCGTTTCGCGGAGATTTGCGTAACGCGATTACGCAAATTCCGCCCACCCCTAGTCTTAACTCTTACTCTGGCCTCATAGCTACTGTCTTAACTCTTACTCTGGCCTAATGGTTAAGGTCTTAGACTCTTACACTGGCCTAATAGCTACTGTCTTAACTCTTACTCTGTCCTCATAGCTACTGTCTTAACTCTTACTCTGGCCTCATAACTACTGTCTTAACTCTTACTCTGGCATAATAGCTACTGTCTTAACTCGTACTCTGGCCTAATAGCTACTGTCTTAACTCTTACTCTGGCCTAATGGTTAAGGTCTTGGTCTCTTACTCTGGCCTCATAGCTACTGTCTTAACTCTTACTCTGGCCTAATGGTTAAGGTACTGGACTCTTACTCTGGCCTCATAGCTACTGTCTTAACTCTTACTCTGGCCTCATAGCTACTGTCTTAACTCTTACTCTGGCCTCATAGCTACTGTCTTAACTCTTACTCTGGCCTAATGGTTAAGGGCTTGGACTCTTACTCTGGCCTCATAGCTGCTTTCTTAACTCTTACTCTGGCCTCATAGCTACTGACTGAACTCTTACTCTGGCCTCATAGCTACTATCTTAACTCTTACTCTGGCCTAATGGTTAAGGTCTTGGACTCTTACTCTGGCCTCATAGCTACTGTCTTAACTCTTACTCTGGCCTCATAGCTACTGTCTTAACTCTTACTCTGGCCTAATAGCTATTGTCTTAACTCTTACTCTGGCCTCATAGCTACTGTCTTAACTCTTACTCTGGCCTCATAGCTACTGTCTTAACACTTACTCTGGCCTCATAGCTACTGTCTTAACTCTTACTCTGGCCTAATGGGTAAGGTCTTGGACTCTTACTCTGGCCTCATAGCTACTGCCTTAACTCTTACTCTGGCCTCATAGCTACTGTCTTAACTCTTACTCTGGCCTAATAGCGACTGTCTTAACTCTTACTCTGGCCTAATAGCTACTGTCTTAACTCTTACTCTGGCCTAATAGCTACTGTCTTAACTCTTACTCTGGCCTCGTAGCTACTGTCTTAACTCTTACTCTGGCCTAATGGTTAAGGTCTTGGACTCTTACTCTGGCCTCATAGCTACTGTCTTAACTCTTACTCTGGCCTCATAGCTACTGTCTTAACTCTTACTCTGGCCTCATAGCTACTGTCTTAACTCTTACTCTGGCCTAATGGTTAAGGTCTTGGACTCTTACTCTGGCCTCATAGCTACTGTCTTAACTCTTACTCTGGCCTCATAGCTACTGTCTTAACTCTTACTCTGGCCTAATGGTTAAGGTCTTGGAGTCTTACTCTGGCCTCATAGCTACTGTCTTAACTCTTACTCTGGCCTCATAGCTACTGTCTTAACTCTTACTCTGGCCTAATGGTTAAGGTCTTGGACTCCTACTCTGGCCTAATAGCTACTGTCATAACTCTTACTCTGGCCTCATAGCTACTGTCTTAACTCTTACTCTGGCCTAATAGCTACTGTCTTAACTCTTACTCTGGCCTAATGGATAAGGTCTTGGACTCTTACTCTGGCCTCATAGCGACTGTCTTAACTCTTACTCTGGTCTCATAGCTACTGTCTTAACTCTTACTCTGGCCTAATGGTTAAGGGCTTGGACTCTTACTCTGGCCTCATAGCTACTGTCTTAACTCTTACTCTGGCCTCATAGCTACTGTCTTAACTCTTACTCTGGCCTCAGAGCTACTGTCTTAACTCTTACTCTGGCCTAATGGTTAAGGTCTTGGACACTTACTCTGGCCTCATAACTACTGTCTTAACTCTTACTCTGGCCTCATAGATACTGTCTTATCTCTTACTCTGGCCTCATAGCTACTGTCTTAACTCTTACTCTGGCCTAATGGTTAAGGTCTTGGACTCTTACTCTGGCCTCATAGCTACTGTCTTAACTCTTACTCTGGCCTCATAGCTACTGTCTTAACTCTTACTCTGGCCTCATAGCTACTGTCTTAACTCTTACTCTGGCCTCATAGCTACTGTCTTAACTCTTACTCTGGCCTAATAGCTACTGTCTTAACTCTTACTCTGGCCTCATAGCTACTGTCTTAACTCTTACTCTGGCCTCATAGCTACTGTCTTAACTCTTACTCTGGCCTCATAGCTACTGTCTTAACTCTTACTCTGGCCTAATGGTTAAGGTCTTGGACTCTTACTCTGGCCTCATAGCTACTGTCTTAACTCTTACTCTGGCCTCATAGCTACTGTCTTAACTCTTACTCTGGCCTCATAGCTATTGTCTTAACTCTTACTCTGGCCTCATAGCTACTGTCTTAACTCTCACACTGGCCTCAGAGCTACTGTCTTAACTCTTACTCTGGCCTAATGGTTAAGGTCTTGGACTCTTACTCTGGCCTAATAGCTACTGTCTTAACTCTTACTCTGGCCTCATAGCTACTGTCTTAACTCTTACTTTGGCCTCATAGCTACTGTCTTAACTCTTACTCTGGCCTAATGGTTAAGGTCTTGGACTCTTACTCTGGCCTAATAGCTACTGTCTTAACTCTTACTCTGGCCTAATAGCTACTGTCTTAACTCTTACTCTGGCCTCATAGCTACTGTCTTAACTCTTACTCTGGCCTAATGGTTAAGGTCTTAGACTCTTCCTCTGGCCTCATAGCTACTGTCTTAACTCTTACTCTGGCCTCATAGCTACTGTCTTAACTCTTACTCTGGCCTAACGGTTAAGGTCTTGGACTCTTCTTCTGACCTAATAGCTACTGTCTTAACTCTTACTCTGGCCTAATGTTTAAGGTCTTGGACTCTTCTTCTGGCCTAATAGCTACTGTCTTAACCCTCACTCTGGCCTCATAGCTACTGTCTTAACTCTTACTCTGGCCTAATGGTTAAGGTATTGGACTCTTACTCTGGTCTCATAGCTACTGTCTTAACTCTTACTCTGGCCTCATAGCTACTGTCTTAACTCTTACTCTGGCCTAATAGCTACTGTCTTAACTCTTACACTGGCCTAATAGCTACTGTCTTAACTCTTACTCTGGCCTCATAGCTACTGTCTTAACTCTTACTCTGGCCTCATAGCTACTGTCTTAACTCTTACTCTGGCCTCATAGCAACTGTCTTAACTCTTACTCTGGCCTAATGGTTAAGGTCTTGGACTCTTACTCTGGCCTCATAGCTACTGTCTTAACTCTTACTCTGGCCTCATAGCTACTGTCTTAACTCTTACTCTGGCCTCATAGCTACTGTCTTAACTCTTACTCTTGCCTAATAGCTACTGTCTTAACTCTTACTCTGGCCTCATAGCTACTGTCTTAACTCTTACTCTGGCCTCATAGCTACTGTCTTAACTCTTACTCTGGCCTAATGGTTAAGGTCTTGGACTCTTACTCTGGCCTCATAGCTACTGTCTTAACTCTTACTCTGGCCTAATGGTTAAGGTCTTGGACTCTTACTCTGGCCTCATAGCTACTGTCTTAACTCTTACTCTGGCCTCATAGCTACTGTCTTAACTCTTACTCTGGCCTAATGGTTAAGGTCTTAGACTCTTACACTGGCCTAATAGCTACTGTCTTAACTCTTACTCTGGCCTCATAGCTACTGTCTTAACTATTACTCTGGCCTAATGGTTAAGGTCTTGGACTCTTACTCTGGCCTAATAGCTACTGTCATAACTCTTACTCTGGCCTCATAGCTACTGTCTTAACTCTTACTCTGGCCTCATAGCTACTGTCTTAACTCTTACTCTGGCCTCATAGCTACTGTCTTAACTCTTACTCTGGCCTAATAGCTACTGTCTTAACTATAACTCTGGCCTCATAGCTACTGTCTTAACTATTACTCTGGCCTAATGGTTAAAGTCTTGGACTCTTACTCTGGCCTCATATCTACTGTCTTAACTCTTACTCTGGCATCATAGCTACTGTCTTAACTCTTACTCTGGCCTCATAGCTACTGTCTTAACTCTTACTCTAGCATAATGGTTAAGGTCTTGGACTCTTACTCTGGCCTCATAGCTGCTTTCTTAACTCTTACTCTGGCCTCATAGCTACTGACTGAACTCTTACTCTGGCCTCATAGCTACTATCTTAACTCTTACTCTGGCCTAATGGTTAAGGTCTTGGACTCTTACTCTGGCCTCATAGCTACTGTCTTAACTCTTACTCTGGCCTCATAGCTACTGTCTTAACTCTTACTCTGGCCTAATAGCTATTGTCTTAACTCTTACTCTGGCCTCATAGCTACTGTCTTAACTCTTACTCTGGCCTCATAGCTACTGTCTTAACACTTACTCTGGCCTCATAGCTACTGTCTTAACTCTTACTCTGGCCTAATGGGTAAGGTCTTGGACTCTTACTCTGGCCTCATAGCTACTGCCTTAACTCTTACTCTGGCCTCATAGCTACTGTCTTAACTCTTACTCTGGCCTAATAGCGACTGTCTTAACTCTTACTCTGGCCTAATAGCTACTGTCTTAACTCTTACTCTGGCCTAATAGCTACTGTCTTAACTCTTACTCTGGCCTCGTAGCTACTGTCTTAACTCTTACTCTGGCCTAATGGTTAAGGTCTTGGACTCTTACTCTGGCCTCATAGCTACTGTCTTAACTCTTACTCTGGCCTCATAGCTACTGTCTTAACTCTTACTCTGGCCTCATAGCTACTGTCTTAACTCTTACTCTGGCCTAATGGTTAAGGTCTTGGACTCTTACTCTGGCCTCATAGCTACTGTCTTAACTCTTACTCTGGCCTCATAGCTACTGTCTTAACTCTTACTCTGGCCTAATGGTTAAGGTCTTGGAGTCTTACTCTGGCCTCATAGCTACTGTCTTAACTCTTACTCTGGCCTCATAGCTACTGTCTTAACTCTTACTCTGGCCTAATGGTTAAGGTCTTGGACTCCTACTCTGGCCTAATAGCTACTGTCATAACTCTTACTCTGGCCTCATAGCTACTGTCTTAACTCTTACTCTGGCCTAATTGCTACTGTCTTAACTCTTACTCTGGCCTAATGGATAAGGTCTTGGACTCTTACTCTGGCCTCATAGCGACTGTCTTAACTCTTACTCTGGTCTCATAGCTACTGTCTTAACTCTTACTCTGGCCTAATGGTTAAGGGCTTGGACTCTTACTCTGGCCTCATAGCTACTGTCTTAACTCTTACTCTGGCCTCATAGCTACTGTCTTAACTCTTACTCTGGCCTCAGAGCTACTGTCTTAACTCTTACTCTGGCCTAATGGTTAAGGTCTTGGACACTTACTCTGGCCTCATAACTACTGTCTTAACTCTTACTCTGGCCTCATAGATACTGTCTTATCTCTTACTCTGGCCTCATAGCTACTGTCTTAACTCTTACTCTGGCCTAATGGTTAAGGTCTTGGACTCTTACTCTGGCCTCATAGCTACTGTCTTAACTCTTACTCTGGCCTCATAGCTACTGTCTTAACTCTTACTCTGGCCTCATAGCTACTGTCTTAACTCTTACTCTGGCCTCATAGCTACTGTCTTAACTCTTACTCTGGCCTCATAGCTACTGTCTTAACTCTTACTCTGGCCTAATAGCTACTGTCTTAACTCTTACTCTGGCCTCATAGCTACTGTCTTAACTCTTACTCTGGCCTCATAGCTACTGTCTTAACTCTTACTCTGGCCTCATAGCTACTGTCTTAACTCTTACTCTGGCCTAATGGTTAAGGTCTTGGACTCTTACTCTGGCCTCATAGCTACTGTCTTAACTCTTACTCTGGCCTCATAGCTACTGTCTTAACTCTTACTCTGGCCTCATAGCTATTGTCTTAACTCTTACTCTGGCCTCATAGCTACTGTCTTAACTCTCACACTGGCCTCAGAGCTACTGTCTTAACTCTTACTCTGGCCTAATGGTTAAGGTCTTGGACTCTTACTCTGGCCTAATAGCTACTGTCTTAACTCTTACTCTGGCCTCATAGCTACTGTCTTAACTCTTACTTTGGCCTCATAGCTACTGTCTTAACTCTTACTCTGGCCTAATGGTTAAGGTCTTGGACTCTTACTCTGGCCTAATAGCTACTGTCTTAACTCTTACTCTGGCCTAATAGCTACTGTCTTAACTCTTACTCTGGCCTCATAGCTACTGTCTTAACTCTTACTCTGGCCTAATGGTTAAGGTCTTAGACTCTTCCTCTGGCCTCATAGCTACTGTCTTAACTCTTACTCTGGCCTCATAGCTACTGTCTTAACTCTTACTCTGGCCTAACGGTTAAGGTCTTGGACTCTTCTTCTGACCTAATAGCTACTGTCTTAACTCTTACTCTGGCCTAATGTTTAAGGTCTTGGACTCTTCTTCTGGCCTAATAGCTACTGTCTTAACCCTCACTCTGGCCTCATAGCTACTGTCTTAACTCTTACTCTGGCCTAATGGTTAAGGTATTGGACTCTTACTCTGGTCTCATAGCTACTGTCTTAACTCTTACTCTGGCCTCATAGCTACTGTCTTAACTCTTACTCTGGCCTAATAGCTACTGTCTTAACTCTTACACTGGCCTAATAGCTACTGTCTTAACTCTTACTCTGGCCTCATAGCTACTGTCTTAACTCTTACTCTGGCCTCATAGCTACTGTCTTAACTCTTACTCTGGCCTCATAGCAACTGTCTTAACTCTTACTCTGGCCTAATGGTTAAGGTCTTGGACTCTTACTCTGGCCTCATAGCTACTGTCTTAACTCTTACTCTGGCCTCATAGCTACTGTCTTAACTCTTACTCTGGCCTCATAGCTACTGTCTTAACTCTTACTCTTGCCTAATAGCTACTGTCTTAACTCTTACTCTGGCCTCATAGCTACTGTCTTAACTCTTACTCTGGCCTCATAGCTACTGTCTTAACTCTTACTCTGGCCTAATGGTTAAGGTCTTGGACTCTTACTCTGGCCTCATAGCTACTGTCTTAACTCTTACTCTGGCCTAATGGTTAAGGTCTTGGACTCTTACTCTGGCCTCATAGCTACTGTCTTAACTCTTACTCTGGCCTCATAGCTACTGTCTTAACTCTTACTCTGGCCTAATGGTTAAGGTCTTAGACTCTTACACTGGCCTAATAGCTACTGTCTTAACTCTTACTCTGGCCTCATAGCTACTGTCTTAACTATTACTCTGGCCTAATGGTTAAGGTCTTGGACTCTTACTCTGGCCTAATAGCTACTGTCATAACTCTTACTCTGGCCTCATAGCTACTGTCTTAACTCTTACTCTGGCCTCATAGCTACTGTCTTAACTCTTACTCTGGCCTCATAGCTACTGTCTTAACTCTTACTCTGGCCTAATAGCTACTGTCTTAACTATAACTCTGGCCTCATAGCTACTGTCTTAACTATTACTCTGGCCTAATGGTTAAAGTCTTGGACTCTTACTCTGGCCTCATATCTACTGTCTTAACTCTTACTCTGGCATCATAGCTACTGTCTTAACTCTTACTCTGGCCTCATAGCTACTGTCTTAACTCTTACTCTAGCATAATGGTTAAGGTCTTGGACTCTTACTCTGGCCTCATAGCTACTGTCTTAACTCTTACTCTGGCCTCATAACTACTGTCTTAACTCTTACTCTGGCCTCATAGCTACTGTCTTAACTCTCACTCTGGCCTAATAGCTACTGTCTTAACTCTTACACTGGCCTCATAGCTACTGTCTTAACTCTTACTCTGGCCTCATAGCTACTGTCTTAACTCTTACTCTGGCCTAATGGTTAAGGTCTTGGACTCTTACTCTGGTCTCATAGCTACTGGCTTCACTCTTACTCTGGCCTCATAGCTACTGTCTTAACTCTTACTCTGGCCTAATAGCTACTGTCTTAACTATTACACTGGACTAATAGCTACTGTCTTAACTCTTACTCTGGCCTCATAGCTACTGTCTTAACTCTTACTCTGGCCTCATAGCTACTGTCTTAACTCTTACTCTGGCCTCATAGCTACTGTCTTAACTCTTACTCTGGCCTAATGGTTAAGGTCTTGGACTCTTACTCTGGCCTCATAACTACTGTCTTAACTCTTACTCTGGCCTCATAGCTACTGTCTTAACTCTTACTCTGGCCTAATGGTTAAGGTCTTAGACTCTTACACTGGCCTAATAGCTACTGTCTTAACTCTTACTCTGTCCTCATAGCTACTGTCTTAACTCTTACTCTGGCCTCATAACTACTGTCTTAACTCTTACTCTGGCATAATAGCTACTGTCTTAACTCGTACTCTGGCCTAATAGCTACTGTCTTAACTCTTACTCTGGCCTAATGGTTAAGGTCTTGGTCTCTTACTCTGGCCTCATAGCTACTGTCTTAACTCTTACTCTGGCCTAATGGTTAAGGTACTGGACTCTTACTCTGGCCTCATAGCTACTGTCTTAACTCTTACTCTGGCCTCATAGCTACTGTCTTAACTCTTACTCTGGCCTCATAGCTACTGTCTTAACTCTTACTCTGGCCTAATGGTTAAGGGCTTGGACTCTTACTCTGGCCTCATAGCTGCTTTCTTAACTCTTACTCTGGCCTCATAGCTACTGACTGAACTCTTACTCTGGCCTCATAGCTACTATCTTAACTCTTACTCTGGCCTAATGGTTAAGGTCTTGGACTCTTACTCTGGCCTCATAGCTACTGTCTTAACTCTTACTCTGGCCTCATAGCTACTGTCTTAACTCTTACTCTGGCCTAATAGCTATTGTCTTAACTCTTACTCTGGCCTCATAGCTACTGTCTTAACTCTTACTCTGGCCTCATAGCTACTGTCTTAACACTTACTCTGGCCTCATAGCTACTGTCTTAACTCTTACTCTGGCCTAATGGGTAAGGTCTTGGACTCTTACTCTGGCCTCATAGCTACTGCCTTAACTTTTACTCTGGCCTCATAGCTACTGTCTTAACTCTTACTCTGGCCTAATAGCGACTGTCTTAACTCTTACTCTGGCCTAATAGCTACTGTCTTAACTCTTACTCTGGCCTAATAGCTACTGTCTTAACTCTTACTCTGGCCTCGTAGCTACTGTCTTAACTCTTACTCTGGCCTAATGGTTAAGGTCTTGGACTCTTACTCTGGCCTCATAGCTACTGTCTTAACTCTTACTCTGGCCTCATAGCTACTGTCTTAACTCTTACTCTGGCCTCATAGCTACTGTCTTAACTCTTACTCTGGCCTAATGGTTAAGGTCTTGGACTCTTACTCTGGCCTCATAGCTACTGTATTAACTCTTACTCTGGCCTCATAGCTACTGTCTTAACTCTTACTCTGGCCTAATGGTTAAGGTCTTGGAGTCTTACTCTCGCCTCATAGCTACTGTCTTAACTCTTACTCTGGCCTCATAGCTACTGTCTTAACTCTTACTCTGGCCTAATGGTTAAGGTCTTGGACTCCTACTCTGGCCTAATAGCTACTGTCATAACTCTTACTCTGGCCTCATAGCTACTGTCTTAACTCTTACTCTGGCCTAATAGCTACTGTCTTAACTCTTACTCTGGCCTAATGGTTAAGGTCTTGGACTCTTACTCTGGCCTCATAGCGACTGTCTTAACTCTTACTCTGGTCTCATAGCTACTGTCTTAACTCTTACTCTGGCCTAATGGTTAAGGGCTTGGACTCTTACTCTGGCCTCATAGCTACTGTCTTAACTCTTACTCTGGCCTCATAGCTACTGTCTTAACTCTTACTCTGGCCTCAGAGCTACTGTCTTAACTCTTACTCTGGCCTAATGGTTAAGGTCTTGGACTCTTACTCTGGCCTAATAGCTACTGTCTTAACTCTTACTCGGGCCTCATAGCTACTGTCTTAACGCTTACTCTGGCCTAATGGTTAAGGTCTTGGACACTTACTCTGGCCTCATAACTACTGTCTTAACTCTTACTCTGGCCTCATAGATACTGTCTTATCTCTTACTCTGGCCTCATAGCTACTGTCTTAACTCTTACTCTGGCCTAATGGTTAAGGTCTTGGACTCTTACTCTGGCCTCATAGCTACTGTCTTAACTCTTACTCTGGCCTAATAGCTACTGTCTTAACTCTTACTCTGGCCTCATAGTTACTGTCTTAACTCTTACTCTGGCCTAATAGCTACTGTCTTAACTCTTACTCTGGCCTCATAGCTACTGTCTTAACTCTTACTCTGGCCTCATAGCTACTGTCTTAACTCTTACTCTGGCCTCATAGCTACTGTCTTAACTCTTACTCTGGCCTCATAGCTAATGTCTTAACTCTTACTCTGGCCTAATGGTTAAGGTCTTGGACTCTTACTCTGGCCTCATAGCTACTGTCTTAACTCTTACTCTGGCCTCATAGCTACTGTCTTAACTCTTACTCTGGCCTCATAGCTATTGTCTTAACTCTTACTCTGGCCTCATAGCTACTGTCTTAACTCTCACACTGGCCTCAGAGCTACTGTCTTAACTCTTACTCTGGCCTAATGGTTAAGGTCTTGGACTCTTACTCTGGCCTAATAGCTACTGTCTTAACTCTTACTCTGGCCTCATAGCTACTGTCTTAACTCTTACTTTGGCCTCATAGCTACTGTCTTAACTCTTACTCTGGCCTAATGGTTAAGGTCTTGGACTCTTACTCTGGCCTAATAGCTACTGTCTTAACTCTTACTCTGGCCTAATAGCTACTGTCTTAACTCTTACTCTGGCCTCATAGCTACTGTCTTAACTCTTACTCTGGCCTAATGGTTAAGGTCTTAGACTCTTCCTCTGGCCTCATAGCTACTGTCTTAACTCTTACTCTGGCCTCATAGCTACTGTCTTAACTCTTACTCTGGCCTAACGGTTAAGGTCTTGGACTCTTCTTCTGACCTAATAGCTACTGTCTTAACTCTTACTCTGGCCTAATGTTTAAGGTCTTGGACTCTTCTTCTGGCCTAATAGCTACTGTCTTAACTCTCACTCTGGCCTCATAGCTACTGTCTTAACTCTTACTCTGGCCTAATGGTTAAGGAATTGGACTCTTACTCTGGTCTCATAGCTACTGTCTTAACTCTTACTCTGGCCTCATAGCTACTGTCTTAACTCTTACTCTGGCCTAATAGCTACTGTCTTAACTCTTACACTGGCCTAATAGCTACTGTCTTAACTCTTAGTCTGGCCTCATAGCTACTGTCTTAACTCTTACTCTGGCCTCATAGCTACTGTCTTAACTCTTACTCTGGCCTCATAGCAACTGTCTTAACTCTTACTCTGGCCTAATGGTTAAGGTCTTGGACTCTTACTCTGGCCTCATAGCTACTGTCTTAACTCTTACTCTGGCCTCATAGCTACTGTCTTAACTCTTACTCTTGCCTAATAGCTACTGTCTTAACTCTTACTCTGGCCTCATAGCTACTGTCTTAACTCTTACTCTGGCCTCATAGCTACTGTCTTAACTCTTACTCTGGCCTAATGGTTAAGGTCTTGGACTCTTACTCTGGCCTCATAGCTACTGTCTTAACTCTTACTCTGGCCTCATAGCTACTGTCTTAACTCTTACTCTGGCCTAATGGTTAAGGTCTTAGACTCTTACACTGGCCTAATAGCTACTGTCTTAACTCTTACTCTGGCCTCATAGCTACTGTCTTAACTCTTACTCTGGCCTAATGGTTAAGGTCTTGGACTCTTACTCTGGCCTCATAGCTACTGTCTTAACTCTTAATCTGGCCTAATAACTACTGTCTTAACTCTTACTCTGGCCTCATAGCTACTGTCTTAACTCTTACTCTGACCTCATAGCTACTGTCTTAACTCTTACTCTGGCCTAATGGTTAAGGTCTTGGACTCTTACTCTGACCTCATAGCTACTGTGTTAACTCTTACTCTGGCATAATAGGTACTGTCTTAACTCTTACTCTGGCCTAATAGCTACTGTCTTAACTCTTACTCTGGCCTAATGGTTAAGGTCTTGGACTCTTACTCTGGCCTCATAGCTACTGTCTTAACTCATACTCTGGCCTAATGGTTAAGGTCTTGGACTCTTACTCTGGCCTCATAGCTACTGTCTTAACTCTTACTCTGGCCTCATAGCTACTGTCTTAACTCTTACTCTGGCCTCATAGCTACTGTCTTAACTCTTACTCTGGCCTAATGGTTAAGGTCTTGGACTCTTACTCTGGCCTCATAGCTACTGTCTTAACTCTTACTCTGGCCTCATAGCTACTGTCTTAACTCTTACTCTGGCCTAATAGCTACTGCCTTAACTCTTACTCGGGCCTCATAGCTACTGTCTTAACGCTTACTCTGGCCTAATGGTTAAGGTCTTGGACACTTACTCTGGCCTCATAGCTACTGTCTTAACTCTTACTCTGGCCTCATAGCTACTGTCTTATCTCTTACTCTGGCCTCATAGCTACTGTCTTAACTCTTACTCTGGCCTAATGGTTAAGGTCTTGGACTCTTACTCTGGCCTCATAGCTACTGCCTTAACTCTTACTCTGGCCTCATATCTACTGTCTTAACTCTTACTCCGGCCTCATAGCTACTGTCTTAACTCTTACTCTGGCCTCATAGCTACTGTCTTAACTCTTACTCTGGCCTAATGGTTAAGGTCTTGGACTCTTACTCTGGCCTCATAGCTACTGTCTTGACTCTTACTCTGGCCTCATAGCTACTGTCTTAACTCTTACTCTGGCCTAATAGCTACTGTCTTAACTCTTACTCTGGCCTCATAGCTACTGTCTTAACTCTTACTCTGGCCTCATAGCTACTGTCTTAACTCTTACTCTGGCCTCATAGCTACTGTCTTAACTCTTACTCTGGCCTAATGGTTAAGGTCTTGGACTCTTACTCTGGCCTCATAGCTACTGTCTTAACTCTTACTCTGGCCTCATAGCTACTGTCTTAACTCTTACTCTGGCCTCATAGCTGCTGTCTTAACTCTTACTTTGGCCTCATAGCTACTGTCTTAACTCTTACTCTGGCCTAATGGTTAAGGTCTTGGACTCTTACTCTGGCCTAATAGCTACTATCTTAACTCTTACTCTGGCCTAATAGCTACTGTCTTAACTCTTACTCTGGCCTCATAGCTACTGTCTTAACTCTTACTCTGGCCTAATGGTTAAGGTCTTGGACTCTTCCTCTGGCCTCATAGCTACTGTCTTAACTCTTACTCTGGCCTCATAGCTACTGTCTTAACTCTTACTCTGGCCTAATGTTTAAGGTGCCTCCCATGAGCTCGTCAGCTCAGTGGCTCAAGGAAGCCTTTTTGAAATTCATCTGGGGTTTGCTGAGAAAGCTGCCACAATCCTCTCAGGTCTCTGTACCTCTCCCTGGCTCACAGGTGCCTCCCATGAGCTCGTCAGCTCAGTGGCTCAAGGGAGCCTTTTTGAAACAGAAGGGGGGGTGGGAGCACACTGCTACCTCCCAGCACAGTTCGCCCCTTTGCATCCTGGTACATGCAGTTCAATTTAAAATGCTTACTTGAAATTTTGCAGAGTGTCTCACCAAAGTTGGTGCAGGTTAGTGCTGTTAATCTCCAGACACATGTGCTTCTGGATTTAATCCTTCTTCAGTAGAGATAAAACGAAATTCATCTGGGGTTTGCTGAGAAAGCTGCCACAATCCTCTCAGGTCTCTGTACCTCTCCCTGGCTCACAGGTGCCTCCCATGAGCTCGTCAGCTCAGTGGCTCAAGGGAGCCTTTTTGAAACAGAAGGGGGGGTGGGAGCACACTGCTACCTCCCAGCACAGTTCGCCCCTTTGCATCCTGGTACATGCAGTTCAATTTTAAATGCTTACTTGAAATTTTGGAGAGTGTCTCACCAAAGTTGGTGCAGGTTAGTGCTGTTAATCTCTAGACACATGTGTTTCTGGATTTAATCCTTCTTCAGTAGAGATAAAACGAAATTCATCTGGGGTTTGCTGAGAAAGCTGCCACAATCCTCTCAGGTCTCTGTACCTCTCCCTGGCTCACAGGTGCCTCCCATGAGCTCGTCAGCTCAGTGGCTCAAGGGAGCCTTTTTGAAACAGAAGGGGGGGTGGGAGCACACTGCTACCTCCCAGCACAGTTCGCCCCTTTGCATCCTGGTACATGCAGTTCAATTTTAAATGCTTACTTGAAATTTTGCAGAGTGTCTCACCAAAGTTTGTGCAGGTTAGTGCTGTTAATCTCTAGACACATGTGTTTCTGGATTTAATCCTTCTTCAGTAGAGATAAAACGAAATTCATCTGGGGTTTGCTGAGAAAGCTGCCACAATCCTCTCAGGTCTCTGTACCTCTCCCTGGCTCACAGGTGCCTCCCATGAGCTCGTCAGCTCAGTGGCTCAAGGGAGCCTTTTTGAAACAGAAGGGGGGGTGGGAGCACACTGCTACCTCCCAGCACGGTTCACCCCTTTGCATCCTGGTACATGCAGTTCAATTTTAAATGCTTACTTGAAATTTTGCAGAGTGTCTCACCAAAGTGTGTGCAGGTTAGTGCTGTTAATCTCTAGACACATGTGTTTCTGGATTTAATCCTTCTTCAGTAGAGATAAAACGAAATTCATCTGGGGTTTGCTGAGAAAGATGCCACAATCCTCTCAGGTCTCTGTACCTCTCCCTGGCTCACAGGTGCCTCCCCTGAGCTCGTCAGCTCAGTGGCTCAAGGGAGCTTTTTTGAAACAGAAGGGGGGGTGGGAGCACACTGCTACCTCCCAGCACAGTTCGCCCCTTTGCATCCTGGTACATGCAGTTCAATTTTAAATGCTTACTTGAAATTTTGCAGAGTGTCTCACCAAAGTTGGTGCAGGTTAGTGCTGTTAATCTCTAGACACATGTGTTTCTGGATTTAATCCTTCTTCAACGAAATTCATCTGGGGTTTGCTGAGAAAGCTGCCACAATCCTTTCAGGTCTCTGTACCTCTCCCTGGCTCACAGGTGCCTCCCATGAGCTCGTCAGCTCAGTGGCTCAAGGGAGCCTTTTTGAAACAGAAGGGGGGGTGGGAGCACACTGCTACCTCCCAGCACAGTTCGCCCCTTTGCATCCTGGTACATGCAGTTCAATTTTAAATGCTTACTTGAAATTTTGCAGAGTGTCTCACCAAAGTTGGTGCATGTTAGTGCTGTTAATCTCTAGACACATGTGTTTCTGGATTTAATCCTTCTTCAGTAGAGATAAAACGAAATTCATCTGGGGTTTGCTGAGAAAGCTGCCACAATCCTCTCAGGTCTCTGTACCTCTCCCTGGCTCACAGGTGCCTCCCATGAGCTCGTCAGCTCAGTGGCTCAAGGGAGCTTTTTTGAAACAGAAGGGGGGGGTGGGAGCACACTGCTACCTCCCAGCACAGTTCGCCCCTTTGCATCCTGGTACATGCAGTTCAATTTTAAATGCTTACTTGAAATTTTGCAGAGTGTCTCACCAAAGTTGGTGCAGGTTAGTGCTGTTAATCTCTAGACACATGTGTTTCTGGATTTAATGCTTCTTCAGTAGAGATAAAACGAAATTTATCTGGGGTTTGCTGAGAAAGCTGCCACAATCCTCTCAGGTCTCTGTACCTCTCCCTGGCTCACAGGTGCCTCCCATGAGCTCGTCAGCTCAGTGGCTCAAGGGAGCCTTTTTGAAACAGAAGGGGGGGTGGGAGCACACTGCTACCTCCCAGCACAGTTCGCCCCTTTGCATCCTGGTACATGCAGTTCAATTTTAAATGCTTACTTGAAATTTTGCAGAGTGTCTCACCAAAGTTGGTGCATGTTAGTGCTGTTAATCTCTAGACACATGTGTTTCTGGATTTAATCCTTCTTCAGTAGAGATAAAACAAAATTCATCTGGGGTTTGCTGAGAAAGCTGCCACAATCCTCTCAGGTCTCTGTACCTCTCCCTGGCTCACAGGTGCCTCCCATGAGCTCGTCAGCTCAGTGGCTCAAGGGAGCCTTTTTGAAACAGAAGGGGGGGGTGGGAGCACACTGCTACCTCCCAGCACAGTTCGCCCCTTTGCATCCTGGTACATGCAGTTCAATTTTAAATGCTTACTTGAAATTTTGCAGAGTGTCTCACCAAAGTTGGTGCAGGTTAGTGCTGTTAATCTCTAGACACATGTGTTTCTGGATTTAATCCTTCTTCAGTAGAGATAAAACGAAATTCATCTGGGGTTTGCTGAGAAAGCTGCCACAATCCTCTCAGGTCTCTGTACCTCTCCCTGGCTCACAGGTGCCTCCCATTGGTGAGACACTCTGCAAAATTTCAAGTAAGCATTTAAATTGAACTGCATGTACCAGGATGCAAAGGGGCGAACTGTGCTGGGAGGTAGCAGTGTGCTCCCATCCCCCTTCTGTTTCAAAAAGGCTCCCTTGAGCCACTGGGATGACGAGCTCATGGGAGGCACCTGTGCGCCAGGGAGAGGTACAGAGACCTGAGAGGATTGTGGCAGCTTTCTCAGCAAACCCCAGAAGAATTTCGTTTTATCTCTACTGAAGAAGGATGAAATCCAGAAACACATGTGTCTAGAGATTAACAGCACTAACCTGCACCAACTTTGGTGAGACACTCTGCAAAATTTCAAGTAAGCATTTAAATTGAACTGCATGTACCAGGATGCAAAGGGGCGAACTGTGCTGGGAGGTAGCAGTGTGCTCCCATCCCCCTTCTGTTTCAAAAAGGCTCCCTTGAGCCACTGGGCTGACGAGCTCATGGGAGGCACCTGTGCGCCAGGGAGAGGTACAGAGACCTGAGAGGATTGTGGCAGCTTTCTCAGCAAACCCCAGAAGAATTTTGTTTTATCTCTACTGAAGAAGGATGAAATCCAGAAACACATGTGTCTAGAGATTAACAGCACTAACCTGCATCAACTTTGGTGAGACACTCTGCAAAATTTCAAGTAAGCATTGAAATTGAACTGCATGTATCAGGATGCAAAGGGGCGAACTGTGCTGGGAGGTAGCAGTGTGCTCCCATCCCCCTTCTGTTTCAAAAAGGCTCCCTTGAGCCACTGGGCTGACGAGCTCATGGGAGGCACCTGTGCGCCAGGGAGAGGTACAGAGACCTGAGAGGATTGAGGCAGCTTTCTCAGCAAACCCCAGAAGAATTTTGTTTTATCTCTACTTAAGAAGGATGAAATCCAGAAACACATGTGTCTAGAGATTAACAGCACTAACCTGCATCAACTTTGGTGAGACACTCTGCAAAATTTCAAGTAAGCATTTAAATTGAACTGCATGTACCAGGATGCAAAGGGGTGAACTGTGCTGTGAGGTAGCAGTGTGCTCCCATCCCCCTTCTGTTTCAAAAAGGCTCCCTTGAGCCACTGGGCTGACGAGCTCATGGGAGGCACTTGTGCACCAGGGAGAGGTACAGAGACCTGAGAGGATTGTGGCAGCTTTCTCAGCAAACCCCAGAAGAATTTCGTTTTATCTCTACTGAAGAAGGATGAAATCCAGAAACACATGTGTCTAGAGATTAACAGCACTAACCTGCACCAACTTTGGTGAGACACTCTGCAAAATTTCAAGTAAGCATTTAAATTGAACTGCATGTACCAGGATGCAAAGGGGCGAACTGTGCTGGGAGGTAGCAGTGTGCTCCCATCCCCCTTCTGTTTCAAAAAGGCTCCCTTGAGCCACTGGGCTGACGAGCTCATGGGAGGCACCTGTGCGCCAGGGAGAGGTACAGAGACCTGAGAGGATTGTGGCAGCTTTCTCAGCAAACCCCAGACGAATTTTGTTTTATCTCTACTGAAGAAGGATGAAATCCAGAAACACATGTGTCTAGAGATTAACAGCACTAACCTGCACCAACTTTGGTGAGACACTCTGCAAAATTTCAAGTAAGCATTTACATTGAACTGCATGTACCAGGATGCAAAGGGGCGAACTGTGCTGGGAGGTAGCAGTGTGCTCCCATCCCCCTTCTGTTTCAAAAAGGCTCCCTTGAGCCACTGGGCTGACGAGCTCATGGGAAGGCACCTGTGCGCCAGGGAGAGGTACAGAGACCTGAGAGGATTGTGGCAGCTTTCTCAGCAAACCCCAGAAGAATTTTGTTTTATCTCTACTGAAGAAGGATGAAATCCAGAAACACATGTGTCTAGAGATTAACAGCACTAACCTGCACCAACTTTGGTGAGACACTCTGCAAAATTTCAAGTAAGCATTTAAATTGAACTGCATGTACCAGGATGCAAAGGGGCGAACTGTGCTGGGAGGTAGCAGTGTGCTCCCATCCCCCTTCTGTTTCAAAAAGGCTCCCTTGAGCCACTGGGCTGACGAGCTCATGGGAGGCACCTGTGCGCCAGGGAGAGGTACAGAGACCTGAGAGGATTGTGGCAGCTTTCTCAGCAAACCCCAGAAGAATTTCGTTTTATCTCTACTGAAGAAGGATGAAATCCAGAAACACATGTGTCTAGAGATTAACAGCACTAACCTGCACCAACTTTGGTGAGACACTCTGCAAAATTTCAAGTAAGCATTTAAATTGAACTGCATGTACCAGGATGCAAAGGGGCGAACTGTGCTGGGAGGTAGCAGTGTGCTCCCATCCCCCTTATGTTTCAAAAAGGCTCCCTTGAGCCACTGGGCTGACGAGCTCATGGGAGGCACCTGTGCGCCAGGGAGAGGTACAGAGACCTGAGAGGATTGTGGCAGCTTTCTCAGCAAACCCCAGAAGAATTTCGTTTTATCTCTACTGAAGAAGGATGAAATCCAGAAACACATGTGTCTAGAGATTAACAGCACTAACCTGCACCAACTTTGGTGAGACACTCTGCAAAATTTCAAGTAAGCATTTAAATTGAACTGCATGTACCAGGATGCAAAGGGGCGAACTGTGCTGGGAGGTAGCAGTGTGCTCCCATCCCCCTTCTGTTTCAAAAAGGCTCCCTTGAGCCACTGGGCTGACGAGCTCATGGGAGGCACCTGTGCGCCAGGGAGAGGTACAGAGACCTGAGAGGATTGTGGCAGCTTTCTCAGCAAACCCCAGAAGAATTTTGTTTTATCTCTACTGAAGAAGGATGAAATCCAGAAACACATGTGTCTAGAGATTAACAGCACTAACCTGCATCAACTTTGGTGAGACACTCTGCAAAATTTCAAGTAAGCATTGAAATTGAACTGCATGTATCAGGATGCAAAGGGGCGAACTGTGCTGGGAGGTAGCAGTGTGCTCCCATCCCCCTTCTGTTTCAAAAAGGCTCCCTTGAGCCACTGGGCTGACGAGCTCATGGGAGGCACCTGTGCGCCAGGGAGAGGTACAGAGACCTGAGAGGATTGAGGCAGCTTTCTCAGCAAACCCCAGAAGAATTTTGTTTTATCTCTACTTAAGAAGGATGAAATCCAGAAACACATGTGTCTAGAGATTAACAGCACTAACCTGCATCAACTTTGGTGAGACACTCTGCAAAATTTCAAGTAAGCATTTAAATTGAACTGCATGTACCAGGATGCAAAGGGGTGAACTGTGCTGTGAGGTAGCAGTGTGCTCCCATCCCCCTTCTGTTTCAAAAAGGCTCCCTTGAGCCACTGGGCTGACGAGCTCATGGGAGGCACTTGTGCACCAGGGAGAGGTACAGAGACCTGAGAGGATTGTGGCAGCTTTCTCAGCAAACCCCAGAAGAATTTCGTTTTATCTCTACTGAAGAAGGATGAAATCCAGAAACTCATGTGTCTAGAGATTAACAGCACTAACCTGCACCAACTTTGGTGAGACACTCTGCAAAATTTCAAGTAAGCATTTAAATTGAACTGCATGTACCAGGATGCAAAGGGGCGAACTGTGCTGGGAGGTAGCAGTGTGCTCCCATCCCCCTTCTGTTTCAAAAAGGCTCCCTTGAGCCACTGGGCTGACGAGCTCATGGGAGGCACCTGTGCGCCAGGGAGAGGTACAGAGACCTGAGAGGATTGTGGCAGCTTTCTCAGCAAACCCCAGACGAATTTTGTTTTATCTCTACTGAAGAAGGATGAAATCCAGAAACACATGTGTCTAGAGATTAACAGCACTAACCTGCACCAACTTTGGTGAGACACTCTGCAAAATTTCAAGTAAGCATTTACATTGAACTGCATGTACCAGGATGCAAAGGGGCGAACTGTGCTGGGAGGTAGCAGTGTGCTCCCATCCCCCTTCTGTTTCAAAAAGGCTCCCTTGAGCCACTGGGCTGACGAGCTCATGGGAAGGCACCTGTGCGCCAGGGAGAGGTACAGAGACCTGAGAGGATTGTGGCAGCTTTCTCAGCAAACCCCAGAAGAATTTTGTTTTATCTCTACTGAAGAAGGATGAAATCCAGAAACACATGTGTCTAGAGATTAACAGCACTAACCTGCACCAACTTTGGTGAGACACTCTGCAAAATTTCAAGTAAGCATTTAAATTGAACTGCATGTACCAGGATGCAAAGGGGCGAACTGTGCTGGGAGGTAGCAGTGTGCTCCCATCCCCCTTCTGTTTCAAAAAGGCTCCCTTGAGCCACTGGGCTGACGAGCTCATGGGAGGCACCTGTGCGCCAGGGAGAGGTACAGAGACCTGAGAGGATTGTGGCAGCTTTCTCAGCAAACCCCAGAAGAATTTCGTTTTATCTCTACTGAAGAAGGATGAAATCCAGAAACACATGTGTCTAGAGATTAACAGCACTAACCTGCACCAACTTTGGTGAGACACTCTGCAAAATTTCAAGTAAGCATTTAAATTGAACTGCATGTACCAGGATGCAAAGGGGCGAACTGTGCTGGGAGGTAGCAGTGTGCTCCCATCCCCCTTATGTTTCAAAAAGGCTCCCTTGAGCCACTGGGCTGACGAGCTCATGGGAGGCACCTGTGCGCCAGGGAGAGGTACAGAGACCTGAGAGGATTGTGGCAGCTTTCTCAGCAAACCCCAGAAGAATTTCGTTTTATCTCTACTGAAGAAGTATGAAATCCAGAAACACATGTGTCTAGAGATTAACAGCACTAACCTGCACCAACTTTGGTGAGACACTCTGCAAAATTTCAAGTAAGCGTTTAAATTGAACTGCATGTACCAGGATGCAAAGGGGCGAACTGTGCTGGGAGGTAGCAGTGTGCTCCCATCCCCCTTCTGTTTCAAAAAGGCTCCCTTGAGCCACTGGGCTGACGAGCTCATGGGAGGCACCTGTGCGCCAGGGAGAGGTACAGAGACCTGAGACGATTGTTTCAGCTTTCTCAGCAAACCCCAGAAGAATTTCGTTTTATCTCTACTGAAGAAGGACGAAATCCAGAAACACATGTGTCTAGAGATTAACAGCACTAACCTGCACCAACTTTGGTGAGACACTCTGCAAAATTTCAAGTAAGCATTTAAATTGAACTGCATGTACCAGGATGCAAAGGGGCGAACTGTGCTGGGAGGTAGCAGTGTGCTCCCATCCCCCTTCTGTTTCAAAAAGGCTCCCTTGAGCCACTGGGCGGACGAGCTCATGGGAGGCACCTGTGCACCAGGGAGAGGTACAGAGACCTGAGAGGATTGTGGCAGCTTTCTCAGCAAACCCCAGAAGAATTTCGTTTTATCTCTACTGAAGAAGGATGAAATCCAGAAACACATGTGTCTAGAGATTAACAGCACTAACCTGCACCAACTTTGGTGAGACACTCTGCAAAATTTCAAGTAAGCATTTAAATTGAACTGCATGTACCAGGATGCAAAGGGGCGAACTGTGCTGGGAGGTAGCAGTGGGCTCCCATCCCCCTTCTGTTTCAAAAAGGCTCCCTTGAGCCACTGGGCTGACGAGCTCATGGGAGGCACCTGTGCGCCAGGGAGAGGTACAGAGACCTGAGAGGATTGTGGCAGCTTTCTCAGCAAACCCCAGAATAATTTTGTTTTATCTCTACTGAAGAAGGATGAAATCCAGAAACACATGTGTCTAGAGATTAACAGCACTAACCTGCACCAACTTTGGTGAGACACTCTGCAAAATTTCAAGTAAGCATTTAAATTGAACTGCATGTACCAGGATGCAAAGGGGCGAACTGTGCTGGGAGGTAGCAGTGTGCTCCCATCCCCCTTCTGTTTCAAAAAGGCTCCCTTGAGCCACTGGGCTGACGAGCTCATGGGAGGCACCTGTGCGCCAGGGAGAGGTACAGAGACCTGAGAGGATTGTTTCAGCTTTCTCAGCAAACCCCAGAAGAATTTCGTTTTATCTCTACTGAAGAAGGATGAAATCCAGAAACACATGTGTCTAGAGATTAACAGCACTAACCTGCACCAACTTTGGTGAGACACTCTGCAAGATTTCAAGTAAGCATTTAAATTGAACTGCATGTACCAGGATGCAAAGGGGCGAACTGTGCTGGGAGGTAGCAGTGTGCTCCCATCCCCCTTCTGTTTCAAAAAGGCTCCCTTGAGCCACTGGGCTGACGAGCTCATGGGAGGCACCTGTGCGCCAGGGAGAGGTACAGAGACCTGAGAGGATTGTGGCAGCTTTCTCAGCAAACCCCAGAAGAATTTTGTTTTATCTCTACTGAAGAAGGATGAAATCCAGAAACACATGTGTCTAGAGATTAACAGCACTAACCTGAACCGACTTTGGTGAAACACTCTGCAAAATTTCAAGTAAGCATTTAAATTGAACTGCATGTACCAGGATGCAAAGGGGCGAACTGTGCTGGGAGGTAGCAGTGTGCTCCCATCCCCCTTATGTTTCAAAAAGGCTCCCTTGAGCCACTGGGCTGACGAGCTCATGGGAGGCACCTGTGCGCCAGGGAGAGGTACAGAAACCTGAGAGGATTGTGGCAGCTTTCTCAGCAAACCCCAGAAGAATTTCGTTTTATCTCTACTGAAGAAGGATGAAATCCAGAAACACATGTGTCTAGAGATTAACAGCACTAACCTGCACCAACTTTGGTGAGACACTCTGCAAAATTTCAAGTAAGCATTTAAATTGAACTGCATGTACCAGGATGCAAAGGGGCGAACTGTGCTGGGAGGTAGCAGTGTGCTCCCATCCCCCTTCTGTTTCAAAAAGGCTCCCTTGAGCCACTGGGCTGACGAGCTCATGGGAGGCACCTGTGCGCCAGGGAGAGGTACAGAGACCTGAGAGGATTGTTTCAGCTTTCTCAGCAAACCCCAGAAGAATTTCGTTTTATCTCTACTGAAGAAGGATGAAATCCAGAAACACATGTGTCTAGAGATTAACAGCACTAACCTGCACCAACTTTGGTGAGACACTCTGCAAAATTTCAAGTAAGCATTTAAATTGAACTGCATGTACCAGGATGCAAAGGGGCGAACTGTGCTGGGAGGTAGCAGTGTGCTCCCATCCCCCTTCTGTTTCAAAAAGGCTCCCTTGAGCCACTGGGCTGACGAGCTCATGGGAGGCACCTGTGCGCCAGGGAGAGGTACAGAGACCTGAGAGGATTGTGGCAGCTTTCTCAGCAAACCCCAGAAGAATTTCGTTTTATCTCTACTGAAGAAGGATGAAATCCAGAAACACATGTGTCTAGAGATTAACAGCACTAACCTGAACCAACTTTGGTGAGACACTCTGCAAAATTTCAAGTAAGCATTTAAATTGAACTGCATGTACCAGGTTGCAAAGGGGCGAACTGTGCTGGGAGGTAGCAGTGTGCTCCCATCCCCCTTATGTTTCAAAAAGGCTCCCTTGAGCCACTGGGCTGACGAGCTCATGGGAGGCACCTGTGCGCCAGGGAGAGGTACAGAGACCTGAGAGGATTGTGGCAGCTTTCTCAGCAAACCCCAGAAGAATTTCGTTTTATCTCTACTGAAGAAGGATGAAATCCAGAAACACATGTGTCTAGAGATTAACAGCACTAACCTGCACCAACTTTGGTGAGACACTCTGCAAAATTTCAAGTAAGCATTTAAATTGAACTGCATGTACCAGGATGCAAAGGGGCGAACTGTGCTGGGAGGTAGCAGTGTGCTCCCATCCCCCTTCTGTTTCAAAAAGGCTCCCTTGAGCCACTGGGCTGACGAGCTCATGGGAGGCACCTGTGCGCCAGGGAGAGGTACAGAGACCTGAGAGGATTGTTTCAGCTTTCTCAGCAAACCCCAGAAGAATTTCGTTTTATCTCTACTGAAGAAGGATGAAATCCAGAAACACATGTCTAGAGATTAACAGCACTAACCTGCACCAACTTTGGTGAGACACTCTGCAAAATTTCAAGTAAGCATTTAAATTGAACTGCATGTACCAGGATGCAAAGGGGCGAACTGTGCTGGGAGGTAGCAGTGTGCTCCCATCCCCCTTCTGTTTCAAAAAGGCTCCCTTGAGCCACTGGGCTGACGAGCTCATGGGAGGCACCTGTGCGCCAGGGAGAGGTACAGAGACCTGAGAGGATTGTGGCAGCTTTCTCAGCAAACCCCAGAAGAATTTCGTTTTATCTCTACTGAAGAAGGATGAAATCCAGAAACACATGTGTCTACAGATTAACAGCACTAACCTGCACCAACTTTGGTGAGACACTCTGCAAAATTTCAAGTAAGCATTTAAATTGAACTGCATGTACCAGGATGCAAAGGGGCGAACTGTGCTGGGAGGTAGCAGTGTGCTCCCATCCCCCTTCTGTTTCAAAAAGGCTCCCTTGAGCCACTGGGCTGACGAGCTCATGGGAGGCACCTGTGCGCCAGGGAGAGGTACAGAGACCTGAGAGGATTGTGGCAGCTTTCTCAGCAAACCCCAGAATAATTTTGTTTTATCTCTACTGAAGAAGGATGAAATCCAGAAACACATGTGTCTAGAGATTAACAGCACTAACCTGCACCAACTTTGGTGAGACACTCTGCAAAATTTCAAGTAAGCATTTAAATTGAACTGCATGTACCAGGATGCAAAGGGGCGAACTGTGCTGGGAGGTAGCAGTGTGCTCCCATCCCCCTTCTGTTTCAAAAAGGCTCCCTTGAGCCACTGGGCTGACGAGCTCATGGGAGGCACCTGTGCGCCAGGGAGAGGTACAGAGACCTGAGAGGATTGTTTCAGCTTTCTCAGCAAACCCCAGAAGAATTTTGTTTTATCTCTACTGAAGAAGGATGAAATCCAGAAACACATGTGTCTAGAGATTAACAGCACTAACCTGCACCAACTTTGGTGAGACACTCTGCAAAATTTCAAGTAAGCATTTAAATTGAACTGCATGTACCAGGATGCAAAGGGGCGAACTGTGCTGGGAGGTAGCAGTGTGCTCCCATCCCCCTTCTGTCTTAACTCTTACTCTGGCCTAATGGTTAAGGTCTTGGACTCTTACTCTGGCCTCATAGCTACTGTCTTAACTCTTACTCTGGCCTCATAGCTACTGTCTTAACTCTTACTCTGGCCTAATGGTTAAGGTCTTGGACTCTTACTCTGGCCTCATAGCTACTGTCTTAACTCTTACTCTGGCCTCATAGCTACTGTCTTAACTCTTACTCTGGCCTAATAGCTACTGTCTTAACTCTTACTCTGGCCTCATAGCTACTGTCTTAACTCTTACTCTGGCCTCATATCTACTGTCTTAACACTTACTCTGGCCTCATAGCTACTGTCTTAACTCTTACTCTGGCCTAATGGGTAAGGTCTTGGACTCTTACTCTGGCCTCATAGCTACTGTCTTAACTCTTACTCTGGCCTCATAGCTACTGTCTTAACTCATACTCTGGCCTAATAGCGACTGTCTTAACTCTTACTCTGGCCTAATAGCTACTGTCTTAACTCTTACTCTGGCCTAATAGCTACTGTCTTAACTCTTACTCTGGCCTCATAGCTACTGTCTTAACTCTTACTCTGGCCTAATGGTTAAGGGCTTGGACTCTTACTCTGGCCTAATAGCTACTGTCTTAACTCTTACTCTGGCCTAATGGTTAAGGTCTTAACTCTTACTCTGGCCTAATAGCTACTGTCTTAACTCTTACTCTGGCCTAATAGCTACTGTCTTAACTCTTACTCTGGCCTCATAGCTACTGTCTTAACTCTTACTCTGGCCTAATGGTTAAGGGCTTGGACTCTTACTCTGGCCTAATAGCTACTGTCTTAACTCTTACTCTGGCCTAATAGCTACTGTCTTAACTCTTACTCTGGCCTCATAGCTACTGTCTTAACTCTTACTCTGGCCTCATAGCTACTGTCTTAACTCTTACTCTGGCCTAATGGTTAAGGTCTTGGACTCTTACTCTGGCCTCATAGCTACTGTCTTAACTCTTACTCTGGCCTCATAGCTACTGTCTTAACTCTTACTCTGGCCTCATAGCTACTGTCTTAACTCTTACTCTGGCCTAATGGTTAAGGTCTTGGACTCTTACTCTGGCCTCATAGCTACTGTCTTAACTCTTACTCTGGCCTCATAGCTACTGTCTTAACTCTTACTCTGGCCTAATGGTTAAGGTCTTGGACTCTTACTCTGGCCTCATAGCTACTGTCTTAACTCTTACTCTAGCCTCATAGCTACTGTCTTAACTCTTACTCTGGCCTAATGGTTAAGGTCTTGGACTCTTACTCTGGCCTAATAGCTACTGTCTTAACTCTTACTCTGGCCTCATAGCTACTGTCTTAACTCTTACTCTGGCCTAATAGCTACTGTCTTAACTCTTACTCTGGCCTAATGGTTAAGGTCTTGGACTCTTACTCTGGCCTCATAGCTACTGTCTTAACTCTTACTCTGGCCTAATGGTTAAGGTCTTGGACTCTTACACTGGCCTCATAGCTACTGTCTTAACTCTTACTCTGGCCTCATAGCTACTGTCTTAACTCTTTCTCTGGCCTCATAGCTACTGTCTTAACTCTTACTCTGGCCTAATGGTTAAGGTCTTGGACTCTTACTCTGGCCTCATAGCTACTGTCTTAACTCTTACTCTGGCCTCATAGCTACTGTCTTAACTCTTACTCTGGCCTCATAGCTACTGTCTTAACTCTTACACTGGCCTCATAGCTACTGTCTTAACTCTAACTCTGGCCTCATCGCTACTGTCTTAACTCTTACTCTGGCCTAAAGGTTAAGGTCTTGGACTCTTACTCTGGCCTAATAGCTACTGTCTTATCTCTTACTTGGGCCTCATAGCTACTGTCTTAACTCTTACTCTGGCCTAATGGTTAAGGTCTTGGACACTTACTCTGGCCTCATAGCTACTGTCTTAACTCTTACTCTGGCCTCATAGCTACTGTCTTATCTCTTACTCTGGCCTCATAGCTACTGTCTTAACTCTTACTCTGGCCTAATGGTTAAGGTCTTGGACTCTTACTCTGGCCTCATAGCTACTGTCTTAACTCTTACTCTGGTCTCATAGCTACTGTCTTAACTCTTACTCTGGCCTAATGGTTAAGGTCTTGGCCTCTTACTCTGGCCTCATAGCTACTGTCTTAACTCTTACTCTGGCCTCATAGCTACTGTCTTAACTCTTACTCTGGCCTCAGAGCTACTGTCTTAACTCTTACTCTGGCCTAATGGTTAAGGTCTTGGACTCTTACTCTGGCCTAATAGCTACTGTCTTAACTCTTACTCGGGCCTCATAGCTACTGTCTTAACGCTTACTCTGGCCTAATGGTTAAGGTCTTGGACACTTACTCTGGCCTCATAACTACTGTCTTAACTCTTACTCTGGCCTCATAGCTACTGTCTTATCTCTTACTCTGGCCTCATAGCTACTGTCTTAACTCTTACTCTGGCCTAATGGTTAAGGTCTTGGACTCTTACTCTGGCCTCATAGCTACTGTCTTAACTCTTACTCTGGCCTCATAGCTACTGTCTTAACTCTTACTCTGGCCTCATAGCTACTGTCTTAACTCTTACTCTGGCCTCATAACTACTGTCTTAACTCTTACTCTGGCCTAATGGTTAAGGTCTTGGACTCTTACTCTGGCCTCATAGCTACTGTCTTGACTCTTACTCTGGCCTCATAGCTACTGTCTTAACTCTTACTCTGGCCTAATAGCTACTGTCTTAACTCTTAATCTGGCCTCATAGCTACTGTCTTAACTCTTACTCTGGCCTCATAGCTACTGTCTTAACTCTTACTCTGGCCTCATAGCTACTGTCTTAACTCTTACTCTGGCCTAATGGTTAAGGTCTTGGACTCTTACTCTGGCCTCATAGCTACTGTCTTAACTCTTACTCTGGCCTCATAGCTACTGTCTTAACTCTTACTCTGGCCTCATAGCTATTGTCTTAACTCTTACTCTGGCCTCATAGCTACTGTCTTAACTCTTACACTGGCCTCAGAGCTACTGTCTTAACTCTTACTCTGGCCTAATGGTTAAGGTCTTGAACTCTTACTCTGGCCTAATAGCTACTGTCTTAACTCTTACTCTGGCCTCATAGCTACTGTCTTAACTCTTACTTTGGCCTCATAGCTACTGTCTTAACTCTTACTCTGGCCTAATGGTTAAGGTCTTGGACTCTTACTCTGGCCTCATAGCTACTGTCTTAACTCTTACTCTGGCCTAATAGCTACTGTCTTAACTCTTACTCTGGCCTCATAGCTACTGTCTTAACTCTTACTCTGGCCTAATGGTTAAGGTCTTGGACTCTTCCTCTGGCCTCATAGCTACTGTCTTAACTCTTACTCTGGCCTCATAGCTACTGTCTTAACTCTTACACTGGCCGAATAGCTACTGTCTTAACTCTTACTCTGGCCTAATGGTTAAGGTCTTGGACTCTTACTCTGGTCTCATAGCTACTGTCTTAACTCTTACTCTGGCCTCATAGCTACTGTCTTAACTCTTACACTGGCCGAATAGCTACTGTCTTAACTCTTACTCTGGCCTCATAGCTACTGTCTTAACTCTTACTCTGGCCTCATAGCTACTGTCTTAACTCTTACTCTGGCCTCATAGCTACTGTCTTAACTCTTACTCTGGCCTCATAGCTACTGTCTTAACTCTTACTCTGGCCTCATAGCTACTGTCTTAACTCTTACTCTGGCCTAATAGCTACTGTCTTAACTCTTACTCTGGCCTCATAGCTACTATCTTAACTCTTACTCTGGCCTCATAGCTACTGTCTTAACTCTTACTCTGGCCTAATGGTTAAGGTCTTGGACTCTTACTCTGGCCTCATAGCTACTGTCTTAACTCTTTCTCTGGCCTCATAGCTACTGTCTTAACTCTAACTCTGGCCTAATGGTTAAGGTCTTAGACTCTTACACTGGCCTAATAGCTACTGTCTTAACTCTTACTCTGGCCTCATAGCTACTGTCTTAACTCTTACTCTGGCCTCATAGCTACTGTCTTAACTCTTATGAGGCAAAGAATATTACCTTTTATGGTCATTTTCGATACAGAATCAATATATGGGCGGAGCCAACACACTCCTTGAGCCCGCGAAAACATGGTCAAGCAAGGACTAACTGATAACAGATGTGGTCAAGTCTGGGCATGTGCCAGACGGACAAAGGAACTATTTATAGACTGTTACTAGGCAGATTACAAGAGCAACTAACACGAAGGTAGGACTCTTCTCGTGCTGCGCACGTGGAAGCATGACAATACAAAATGGAGTCCTGGCTTTAGTCAACATAGAGGAAGAAACGCGGTCCTTAACGTGAATTCATGTCTTCAGTGAATGCTTACTCACATCGTTATTCCAATTTTCAACAGACGACCCTTTCAGCATTTACTGAAGACATCCGGTTTATTAGGATAATCATCATATATATCGATTTTCATCATTTCTTCTATTTCTTTGGTCAAATGTTTCTGGTAAGTGACATTGGCAATAGCTTTCTTATAAGGAATACAGAGTGACACACATAGGGAACAGAGTAGGGGGCCACATTGAATGCAAATGCAACAAGAAAACAAAATCGCTACAATAATACAGAGACCAGTTAACACCTTCCACCCCCATGTGGTAATCAATGCCCAAAACCATCCAGAAAAGGTCCAAGTGGCGTTTTCTGTATGGATTTCGGCTGCAATTTTATACAGTTTATTAATGGCATTATAAACTGATGGCGTGTGATCAGGAATAAACACACAACAACTACTTCCGATAATTTTACAAGCTCCACCTCGGTCAGCTAACATAACATCTAGCACCATACGATTCTGCAATGCAACAATTCTAGTAATTTGCAATTCTTCCGTAAGATTGCCAAGAGCAGCAGCGGTTTGATTTGTCACAGCCTCTACAACTCTTGTTAACCTCCGGACTTTCCTGCTATTTAGAGCAGCTCCAACAAAGAAGAACAATCCTAAATTAAAATCAATATACTGCTGCAGACTAGTGTCAGTCTGATCCACGTCATCAATTGATAGAGTACGTTTATACCTATTTACAGTCACATTATTCAACAACTTCAAATCTTTATGATAAGATGCAGGTGCCAGAAATACAGGAGGTAATAGGAATGCTACATAACATACTCCAGACCAACCGGCTGGCAAGCGGTAATAACCTTTATTTCCACATACGAAGTATGTATTATGGGATGCTAAGAAGGTACTGTTATTCAACCCATCGATATTTAAAATGGTAATGCAATCACTAACACCAACAGGAATATAACCCACACTCTGGACACACAGGTCCGCTTGAGCTTGTGCCACTTGAATCACAAATCGGTCTTTCCCCACAGTGTCTCTGGTGTTCGTGAAAATATAGGGAATCGATTCATTGTCCGGTCGATACTCTTCCCATTTCCAAATTGTCCCATTCGCTTGCGGATATCCATCTTTATCTTGATGACATTCCCTATTAAGTCTGAAAAGTAGCCGTCCCACTGTAGGTTTCCGGGTAGCAAAAAGCAAGGTGTACCATGCTCTACAAGAGCCATTATGGGAGAAAGGAAGAGGTATGAACGGGGTTCCTCCTTTCTTTTGGTGAGCTGGCATCATGCCACATATCCAACAGTTCGTAGCATTGGTGGCAACATGCGTATGATGCAACATCTGGATAAAAGTGTTATTCAAATAAGACTGGCGATGCTTCAACTCTTGATACGGTAATGTATAAAAATAGTGCTCCTCGGGCACTGGAGTAGTCAAAACAAGCAACTCTCGAGCAGGAGTCACATCCTCCACAAACCATGTGGTTATCCCAACAATAGCTACTGTAAACATAAAACCTGTTGCACAAAGGATTTTCTTTTTCTCCATGTCAGAATGAAAAATCAATATCTTCCTGAGACTAAAAGGTTGTCAGAACTCTTCCCCTTGGGCAGCGGTTGATTTCTTCACCAGCGGGCCAAGACGGGTGTCGCTACACTAATGCAGGGCTGATCCCCCCCCCTTGCCTCATTGGCTCTCCGTTTCACTAACCCAAGGGCCGTTCTGACAACGTGTTCTACTACTGAAGAATTCACTTCCTTGGTCTGAGATGATATCGCCTTCCTCCAGGAATCACGTGGTCCGGAAAGAGCTCCTCAGTGTCGTTCGGTTCCACAGCACGGCCTTTCTCCGCAGTCAGAACTTCTCGATGGTCGGTCAATACAGCAGGCTCCACCAATCCGGGCGGTACTTTACGACAGTGCAGGGAATGGATCCAATTCTTTCTGTTGGAAACCCGCACAGCCGTCCTCGTTGCAAGTAGGACTTGTTCAGGACCAACCCATCTCGGCTCCAAGCTGTTCGTCCTTTCAAAGATTTTCACCATCACATAGTCTCCAGGTCGGAGACAGTGACCTTCGCCTGTGGACCGATCAGGGAGCGCCTCTCGGACCTGTTGATGAATAGAAACCAAGTTATCCGTTAGCTGTGCCAGATAATCATTCATCATTACACAAGGTACATCATACACAGCCTTAGGTCGTGGCGGACCCCAAATATTCATTGGGCGTCCAAAAACAATTTCGTATGGTGTAAGACCGGTTCGAGAGTGCGGTATCGATCTAATTGACAATAATGCCAGGGGCAAAGCATCGGGCCAAGTCAAAGAAGTCGAAGCTTGGATCTTCGCGATCTTGAGCTTCAGCGTACCATTATACTTCTCGACCAGTCCTGCAGACTGAGGGTGAAACACTGCGTGGAACTTCTGGGTGATGCCCAGACCCTTCAGGACATACTTTATAACATCCGCTATAAAGTGGGGTCCGTTATCGCTCCACAGCAGCCTACAGACGCCATACCGAGGGAAGAACTCTTTCAATAGCATCTTAGCTGTAGTCATTGCAGTATTATCTTTCGTAGGGTATGCCTCAACCCATTTGCTGAAGGCACAAACCACTACTAGAACATACTTCAAATTATTACAGCGCTCGAGCTGGATGTAATCCATCTGCAAAACCTCAAAGGGTGCAGTAGGCGTCGCAAATCCTCCTGCTGGAGTTCGAGTACCCTTTCCTGGGTTGTACCTCAGGCAAATCATGCAGGTCTGCACCACCCTCTTTGCGGTGCTAGCAATCTCTGGATGCTCCCAGACTTGCGTAAGCAATTTTACAATTGCGGAAGATCCAACATGTGCTAGCCCATGTGCCATCTGAACCATAGGTTGTACAAACGCTGTGGGTAACTTCCATCTATCCATCTGCTTATTTCTCCAACAACCCTCATCATCCAATTCTCCATCATTGGACCTTTGCTCCCGTTCTTTGTCAGAAGCGGTCCTCTGTATTTCCAGCACTTTTCTCTTTGCATCGTGCCATCTTTCTACCTGGGACTTCACTACGTACATGGCAGTAGCACCAGGCTGCATTGCAGTCTCCCGTGCCACCCGGTCTGCCAAAGCATTCCCTTCTCCAACTTGGTCAATCAATTCTTATGGGCACTACATTTAACTATAGCAACCTTCTTCGGATATGTTAATGCAGTCAAAAGGTTGTGAACTAACTCTCCATGCATTATCTGTACTCCATGCGACGTTAGAAACCCCCTCTCCTTCCAGAGTAGGCCGAAATCGTGCGCTACTCCGAAGGCATAGCGGCTATCTGTATAAACATTCACACACAATCCTGTACTAAGCTCACATGCTCGTGTTAATGCTATCAGTTCCGCTGCTTGAGCTGATTTCTGTGGTATGCGTGCTGTCTCCACTATTGTTTGCAGTGTGGTAATTGCATACGCTGCTGAAGTCGTACCATCTGGTAGCTTCAGGCATGATGCGTCCACCCACAATTCTCCATCTACATCGGGAAAGGGCGTATCCTGGAGATCAATACAACCCTTTGTCTGTTCCTCAGTCACAAGAATACAATCATGTGCTTTTCGTGCTTCTGCTTGAGTTTCCGGGAACGGTAACAATGTGGCCGGATTTAACGTTACGCACCTCTTTAACGTAATATGAGGAGCCAAAAGCCTCAACTCATATCCCGTTAAACGGGCACTGGTCAAATGCTGCGTCTTTGTTTGATTAAGCAGGGCATCAACGGCATGGGGGACTAATACCAACAGCTTATGGGATAACACAATTCCCTCACTTTGGCGTATTGACACAGCTGTCGCCGCAACCGAGCGAAAACAACCAGGCAATGCTCGGGCAACAGGATCAAGTACAGCCGAAAAGTATGCACAAGGGCGCTGCTTGTCGCCGTGCATCTGCACTAAAACTGATAATGCACATCCATCTCTCTCATGCACATACAACGAAAAGGGTTTTGTATAGTCAGGGGTCCCTAACACTCGTGCTGAACAGAGGGCTTGTCGCAATTTCTGAAAGGCAATGTCACACTCACTTGACCAGGGAAGAGGAATAGGTGTGTCTTTTGTCAACAGGGCTAATAATGGCTTAGCTATGTGTGAAAACCCTAATATCCATTGCCTACAAAAAGAAACAAGACCCAAAAATGCACGCACGTCCTTCTGCGTGGAAGGCACTGGCGTGTCCAGAATACCTTGAATACGATCTGGTGTGAGTGCACGCCCCTCCTTAGACAAAAGGTGACCCAAATAAGTCACCTTTGGTCTACAGAATTGCAATTTTTTCCTCGACACTTTGTGATTATGAGATGCCAGAAAGGAAAGCAAGGATAACGTACTTTTCTCACACAGGTCAGGAGTGTCAGCCGCCAACAAGATGTCATCGACATATTGTATGAGGGTGACACCCTCGGGCAAAACAAAGGAGTCCAATTGCCTTTTCAGGGCCTGACTATAAATGCTAGGGCTTTCTGTGTAGCCTTGAGGAACTCTACAAAATCGATAAGACCTATTATTCAGTGTGAAACCAAAAAGGTATCGACTATCAGGATGAATAGGAATCGAAAAGAAGGCATTTTTCAAATCAATAACTGAAAACGCGGTTGCCGTTGGCGGGACCAAAGTAAGCAACGTCGTTATATCAGAAACCACTGGATACTGAGGTATCACGATCTTGTTTACTTCCCTCAAATCAATTATAAACCGATAAACTTTGGCATCCGTGTCTTTTTTCAAGATGGGAAGAATTGGACTGTTACAGACGTTGTAGGGAACTTCCTCCACTACTCCCACCTTAATCAAATCCTGCACAATCTGTATAAGAGCCTCCTCCCCCTCCTGGGAAATACAATACTGCGGGAGGCGTGGCAATACCGCCCCCTCCTGGACACTAATGTGAACAGGCGGAATTACCATCTGTCCCACATCGGTATCTGAAATGGCCCACAAGGTACGAGGGAGAGTCGCTAACACAGCATCCTCTGCAACCACACACATCCGTTCAGACAGAGGGTGATTATCATTTAATATCACACGCACTCCAGCAGGGGAAAGGCGGATCGTAGCTCTGAAGTGCTTAAGCATATCAAGACCCATAATGTTGTCAGGAGTGTTCGGGGCAAGCAAAAACGGACAGGGTGCAGAAAAGGAATCAACCTGAAATGTAAGGGGTCGAGAAAGAGGGCTTCGGGAGAGTGTACCGTCAAACCCTACCGATGTAACCATTAAGCCAGATGGGGGAGCCCTCGGAACCAATTGTTTGGACAGCGCGCTACGAGTCGCTCCTGTATCCACTAGGAACTGATCAGTAGAACCCAAAACCTTCGCTGATACATAAGGACCCTTCTGATCAACCGGCACCTCAACTGATTCCAACCCCATCCAACGCATTCCTATGCATGCTGTGAATCATGGTACCCAGAGCGGTCAGTCCCTGACACTTGATACTGGTGCTGCCGATCAAAGACATTAGGTCTATCTCGTTGCTGCCCGTGAGGTTCAAAACGATCATGATCATTAGAATTCCCTCTAAAATTCGACGGGCCCCCTCTACCTCTTAGTCCACCCGGATTATGCCCCTGACGCGATGCATACAACGCCGGGCAATCTCTGGCCCAGTGTCCCAATTGTTTACAATACGCACATTGATTCCTATTTAAATCTGATCGACCCGAAGGAGGACCATAGACTCCGCCTCTGCCTCTATTAACACCCCGACGGGGTGGACCGTACACTTGCGCTAACATCACCTTCGTTTTTAAATCTTTTGACTTCTTCTCCTCCTGCCCCTTCGCTTCTTGTTCCTGACGCTCATAATACTGAGCTATAGTCAGGAGGGCTGTCGGGGACGCGGTGGACCAAGAACTTTCACTCGCTTTTAGACGAGCTGCTATTGCCGGTAATAAATTCGCCACATATTTATCGGCAAAGAGGTGTCGACCCATATCATCCGTAAGTGACTGACCGCTAAAATCATGAAACGTCTCCTCGAAACGCGTAAAGAAATCTGCAACTGACTCATCAACTTTCTGTTTACACGAGGCTAACATGTTCCAGTCAATCTTTTTAGGGGGAATGATGGTTTTTAACTTGGCCAAAATAGCAGCGGGGAGATCTAAGATAATCTGAGGCGGTTTCTGCGCGGGCTTTCTCTCCCTATCCGCATCTTCAAGCTCAGACCACCGGGCCTTAAAAGCGGCGTGATCATCCACCTTCCATACAGATCGCCACATATCCGGTGGTAAGATAAGCCCAAAGAACAGATCTATATCTGCTAAGGTCATAGAACAAGAATTCAAGGCCCCTTCGACTTCTTCGTAAAAGGCCGCTGGATTCTTGCGGGGATCAGGTAATGCATTCTTCAACGCCATAACATCAGCCCTATGCCAGGGAGTATAAACCCAATTGTACACAAAATATCCCTTAGCATCAGCGGAGGTAATATCTGAACTAGTTCCCGCTCCTTTAGGAGGAACATACAAAGGTGCCGCCTCTCGCATGGGTTTAGCATGCACTAGCTCGCTCTTATCTGACTGGGAGGAAGATGGCTGCTGGTTGTCCGCCTGCAAGGTCGAGCTCTCCTTCTCCTTGGACCGACGCGCCATGTCTCGCAGTCGAAGCATTTCGTCCCGTAGCGCAAACAGACGTCGGACCGCATCAGGCACCTGAGAGGGAGAGAAAGTACCATTACGTAGTGCTCTAGACTCCGACGCTATCTCTTGTGGTTCAAAAGCATCAGAATGTTTGCGAAAGGCAGCAATCACTTCATCAGCAAAAACGGCAGCAAAATACAACTTCTCCCTATCCTGCCACCCTTCTAGATCCGGTAACAGTTCTGCAAGAGACAGCTTATTTGAAACTGCACGATAAGAAATTTTCCGAAGCTCACCCGAACGCTCAAGAGATAACATGGAGCGCGTGTCTATCTTATCTTTACCCGATCCCAAATCCTGAACCGTCGGGGCAGACGCACCTACATAAGGTGGCGGGGAACGATCTAAGAGGAAAAAATCATCATCAAGATTAGTAAGGACAGGATAAAGAGGCTGCCGAACAGCATATTGACCCGACACTTGCAGCCTACGCTCTTTCTCCTGTCTCTCCGCCTGTTCTTTGTCCTCCCGACGCTTCGCGTCCTGCGCCCGCACATGATCATTCTTCCGCTGTTCCTTATCAAACAGCGCTTTCTCACTTTTCTCTCGCTCACGCACTTCCTTCACCCATAACCGCACACACTCAAACATATCTTGAGGAGCACGCCGTTTGCACATACACTGTTCCACATACTCAATCTTACGCATATCAAACGATCAATACAAAGGCCATCGTAACTCAGGATCCTTCTTGGTGTATTTCCTCCATATTGTGCTGTACATTATGGAAGAAAGACCATGCTTCACATACATATCCCTATTGGGAGTCCCCTCTGGGGGAGCTGGAGCAGATTCCTTTGAGGTTTAGCCGGTTTCCAAAGCAGCAGCATCACTTACGGAGTGCGCTAAAAGCAAGCATGCTCAAAAAATAATGCAAAATATGCAGTATTATCAAAAAAATGGCACTTAAACGTTGCGCCGTTCAACTTTACACAGCTCCGGAGAAATATCTCCACATTACCTGCCTATATGTGTTGCAACGCATATATTCCCACAATAATCAATACAAGATATGACCGGTCATCACAAATCAAACTCAAATAGCCAAACCAGGCTTCAAAACTCGGAGCAAGTGCCGTACAACGGTTCTTACCAATCAAGAGTGTCCAGATTCCAACTGCCAAGCTCCAAAATTCGCCCAAACGGCTGTCACGGCAGGACCGACAAAAGAGGTCTCAGTCGAAGACCGGCGCCACCCAGATGGTCAGCTCGGAAGGGAAGGAAGAAAACCTCGGGATGCCAGGACTAAAGTGCCTCTGGCAGTGATCACATCCCCGGCCAAATTCCTCACCTTCGTCATGACCAGTCCTTCGAGAATCCGAGTCGCCGATGAGCCCCACGTGACGAGCGCCAATTGATGAATACAGGCCCCAGCTAGGCCCGCAGGACATAAGGGTTCGCTCTCCTGCAAATGGAATCTACAAGGAAGTTGGCACGGAAACTGTAAAGTACAAAGACAACGTTTATTAACCCTTAAGGGTGGTCCTACAATCCATACAACACTCTCCGTATTGCATAGAGTAGCACACAGAACTTGCATACACGGTCCCCTTTTATACACAACAGAGGGGTTCATAAGTGGGTGGATACAACATGAGGCAAAGAATATTACCTTTTATGGTCATTTTCGATAGAGAATCAATATATGGGCGGAGCCAACACACTCCTTGAGCCCACGAAAACATGGTCAAGCAAGGACTAACTGATAACAGATGTGGTCAAGTCTGGGCATGCGCCAGACGGACAAAGGAACTATTTATAGACTGTTACTAGGCAGATTACAAGAGCAACTAACATGAAGGTAGGACTCTTCTCGTGCTGCGCACGTGGAAGCATGACAATACAAAATGGAGTCCTGGCTTTAGTCAACATAGAGGAAGAAACGCGGTCCTTAACGTGAATTCATGTCTTCAGTGAATGCTTACTCACATCGTTATTCCAATTTTCAACATGGCCTAATGGTTAAGGTCTTGGACTCTTACTCTGGCCTCATAGCTACTGTCTTAACTCTTAATCTGGCCTAATAACTACTGTCTTAACTCTTACTCTGGCCTCATAGCTACTGTCTTAACTCTTACTCTGGCCTCATAGCTACTGTCTTAACTCTTACTCTGGCCTAATGGTTAAGGTCTTGGACTCTTACTCTGACCTCATAGCTACTGTCTTAACTCTTACTCTGGCATAATAGCTACTGTCTTAACTCTTACTCTGGCCTAATAGCTACTGTCTTAACTCTTACTCTGGCCTAATGGTTAAGGTCTTGGAATCTTACTCTGGCCTCATAGCTACTGTCTTAACTCTTACTCTGGCCTAATGGTTAAGGTCTTGGACTCTTACTCTGGCCTCATATCTACTGTCTTAACTCTTACTCTGGCCTCATAGCTACTGTCTTAACTCTTACTCTGGCCTCATAGCTACTGTCTTAACTCTTACTCTGGCCTAATGGTTAAGGTCTTGGACTCTTACTCTGACCTCATAGCTACTGTCTTAACTCTTACTCTGGCATAATAGCTACTGTCTTAACTCTTACTCTGGCCTAATAGCTACTGTCTTAACTCTTACTCTGGCCTAATGGTTAAGGTCTTGGACTCTTACTCTGGCCTCATAGCTACTGTCTTAACTCTTACTCTGGCCTAATGGTTAAGGTCTTGGACTCTTACTCTGGCCTCATATCTACTGTCTTAACTCTTACTCTGGCCTCATAGCTACTGTCTTAACTCTTACTCTGGCCTAATAGCTACTGTCTTAACTCTTACTCTGGCCTAATAGCTACTGTCTTAACTCTTACTCTGGCCTCATAGCTACTGTCTTAACTCGTACTCTGGCCTAATGGTTAAGGTCTTGGACTCTTACTCTGGCCTAATAGCTACTGTCTTAACTCTTACTCTGGCCTAATAGCTACTGTCTTAACTCTTACTCTGGCCTCATAGCTACTGTCTTAACTCTTACTCTGGCCTAATGGTTAAGGTCTTGGACTCTTACTCTGGCCTCATAGCTACTGTCTTAACTCTTACTCTGGCCTCATAGCTACTGTCTTAACTCTTACTCTGGCCTCATAGCTACTGTCTTAACTCTTACTCTGGCCTAATGGTTAAGGTCTTGGACTCTTACTCTGGCCTCATAGCTACTGTCTTAACTCTTACTCTGGCCTCATAGGTACTGTCTTAACTCTTACTCTGGCCTAATGGTTAAGGTCTTGGGCTCTTACTCTGGCCTCATAGCTACTGTCTTAACTCTTACTCTGGCCTCATAGCTACTGTCTTAACTCTTACTCTGGCCTAATGGTTAAGGTCTTGGACTCTTACTCTGGCCTAATAGCTACTGTCTTAACTCTTACTCTGGCCTCATAGCTACTGTCTTAACTCTTACTCTGGCCTAATAGCTACTGTCTTAACTCTTACTCTGGCCTAATGGTTAAGGTCTTGGACTCTTACTCTGGCCTCATAGCTACTGTCTTAACTCTTACTCTGGCCTAATGGTTAAGGTCTTGGACTCTTACTCTGGCCTCATAGCTACTGTCTTAACTCTTACTCTGGCCTCATAGCTACTGTCTTAACTCATACTCTGGCCTAATAGCGACTGTCTTAACTCTTACTCTGGCCTAATAGCTACTGTCTTAACTCTTACTCTGGCCTAATAGCTACTGTCTTAACTCTTACTCTGGCCTCATAGCTACTGTCTTAACTCTTACTCTGGCCTAATGGTTAAGGTCTTGGACTCTTACTCTGGCCTAATAGCTACTGTCTTAACTCTTACTCTGGCCTAATGGTTAAGGTCTTAACTCTTAGTCTGGCCTAATAGCTACTGTCTTAACTCTTACTCTGGCCTAATAGCTACTGTCTTAACTCTTACTCTGGCCTCATAGCTACTGTCTTAACTCTTACTCTGGCCTAATGGTTAAGGTCTTGGACTCTTACTCTGGCCTCATAGCTACTGTCTTAACTCTTACTCTGGCCTCATAGCTACTGTCTTAACTCTTACTCTGGCCTAATGGTTAAGGTCTTGGACTCTTACTCTGGCCTCATAGCTACTGTCTTAACTCTTACTCTGGCCTAATAGCTACTGTCTTAACTCTTACTCTGGCCTAATGGTTAAGGTCTTGGACTCTTACTCTGGCCTCATAGCTACTGTCTTAACTCTTACTCTGGCCTAATGGTTAAGGTCTTGGACTCTTACACTGGCCTCATAGCTACTGTCTTAACTCTTACTCTGGCCTCATAGCTACTGTGGCCTCATAGCTACTGTCTTAACTCTTACTCTGGCCTAATGGTTAAGGTCTTGGACTCTTACTCTGGCCTCATAGCTACTGTCTTAACTCTTACTCTGGCCTCATAGCTACTGTCTTAACTCTTACTCTGGCCTCATAGCTACTGTCTTAACTCTTACACTGGCCTCATAGCTACTGTCTTAACTCTTACTCTGGCCTCATAGCTACTGTCTTAACTCTTACTCTGGCCTAATGGTTAAGGTCTTGGACTCTTACTCTGGCCTAATAGCTACTGTCTTAACTCTTACTCGGGCCTCATAGCTACTGTCTTAACTCTTACTCTGGCCTAATGGTTAAGGTCTTGGACACTTACTCTGGCCTCATAGCTACTGTCTTATCTCTTACTCTGGCCTCATAGCTACTGTCTTAACTCTTACTCTGGCCTAATGGTTAAGGTCTTGGACTCTTACTCTGGCCTCATAGCTACTGTCTTAACTCTTACTCTGGTCTCATAGCTACTGTCTTAACTCTTACTCTGGCCTAATGGTTAAGGTCTTGGACTCTTACTCTGGCCTCATAGCTACTGTCTTAACTCTTACTCTGGCCTCATAGCTACTGTCTTAACTCTTACTCTGGCCTCAGAGCTACTGTCTTAACTCTTACTCTGGCCTAATGGTTAAGGTCTTGGACTCTTACTCTGGCCTAATAGCTACTGTCTTAACTCTTACTCGGGCCTCATAGCTACTGTCTTAACGCTAACTCTGGCCTAATGGTTAAGGTCTTGGACACTTACTCTGGCCTCATAGCTACTGTCTTAACTCTTACTCTGGCCTCATAGCTACTGTCTTATCTCTTACTCTGGCCTCATGTCTACTGTCTTAACTCTTACTCTGGCCTAATGGTTAAGGTCTTGGACTCTTACTCTGGCATCATAGCTACTGTCTTAACTCTTACTCTGGCCTCATAGCTACTGTCTTAACTCTTACTCTGGCCGAATAGCGACTGTCTTAACTCTTACTCTGGCCTAATAGCTACTGTCTTAACTCTTACACTGGCCTCAGAGCTACTGTCTTAACTCTTAGTCTGGCCTAATGGTTAAGGTCTTGGACTCTTACTCTGGCCTAATAGCTACTGTATTAACTCGTACTCTGGCCTCATAGCCACTGTCTTAACTCTTACACTGGCCTAATGGTTAAGGTCTTGGACTCTTACTCTGGCCTCATATATACTGTCTTAACTCTTACTCTGGCCTCATAGCTACTGTCTTAACTCTTACTCTGGCCTCATAGCTACTGTCTTAACTCTTACTCTGGCCTCATAGCTACTGTCTTAACTCTTACTCTGGCCTCATAGCTACTGTCTTAACTCTTACTCTGGCCTAATGGTTAAGGTCTTGGACTCTTACTCTGGCCTCATAGCTACTGTCTTGACTCTTACTCTGGCCTCATAGCTACTGTCTTAACTCTTACTCTGGCCTAATAGCTACTGTCTTAACTCTTACTCTTGCCTCATAGCTACTGTCTTAACTCTTACTCTGGCCTCATAGCTACTGTCTTAACTCTTACTCTGGCCTCATAGCTACTGTCTTAACTCTTACTCTGGCCTAATGGTTAAGGTCTTGGACTCTTACTCTGGCCTCATAGCTACTGTCCTAACTCTTACTCTGGCCTCATAGCTACTGTCTTAACTCTTACTCTGGCCTCATAGCTATTGTCTTAACTCTTACTCTGGCCTCATAGCTACTGTCTTAACTCTTACACTGGCCTCAGAGCTACTGTCTTAACTCTTACTCTGGCCTAATGGTTAAGGTCTTCGACTCTTACTCTGGCCTAATAGCTACTGTCTTAACTCTTACTCTGGCCTCTTAGCTACTGTCTTAACTCTTACTTTGGCCTCATAGCTACTGTCTTAACTCTTACTCTGCCCTAATGGTTAAGGTCTTGGACTCTTACTCTGGCCTAATAGCTACTGTCTTAACTCTTACTCTGGCCTCATAGCTACTGTCTTAACTCTTACTCTGGCCTCATAGCTATTGTCTTAACTCTTACTCTGGCCTCATAGCTACTGTCTTAACTCTTACACTGGCCTCAGAGCTACTGCCTTAACTCTTACTCTGGCCTAATGGTTAAGGTCTTGGACTCTTACTCTGGCCTAATAGCTACTGTCTTAACTCTTACTCTGGCCTCATAGCTACTGTCTTAACTCTTACTCTGGCCTCATAGCTACTGTCTTAACTCTTACTTTGGCCTCATAGCTACTGTCTTAACTCTTACTCTGGCCTAATGGTTAAGGTCTTGGACTCTTACTCTGGCCTAATAGCTACTGTCTTAACTCTTACTCTGGCCTAATAGCTACTGTCTTAACTCTTACTCGGGCCTCATAGCTACTGTCTTAACTCTTACTCTGGCCTAATGGTTAAGGTCTTGGACTCTTCCTCTGGCCTCATAGCTACTGTCTTAACTCTTACTCTGGCCTCATAGCTACTGTCTTAACTCTTACTCTGGCCTAATGGTTAAGGTCTTGGACTCTTCTTCTGACCTAATAGCTACTGTCTTAACTCTTACTCTGGCCTCATAGCTACTGTCTTAACTCTTACTCTGGCCTAATAGCTACTGTCTTAACTCTTACTCTGGCCTTATAGCTACTGTCTTAACTATCACTCTGGCCTAATGGTTAAGGTCTTGGACTCTTACTCTGGTCTCATAGCTACTGTCTTAACTCTTACTCTGGCCTCATAGCTACTGTCTTAACTCTTACTCTGGCCTAATGGCTACTGTCTTAACTCTTACTCTGGCCTAATAGCTACTGTCTTAACTCTTACTCTGGCCTCATGGCTACTGTCTTAACTCTTACTCTGGCCTCATAGCTACTGTCTTAACTCTTACTCTGGCCTAATGGTTAAGGTCTTGGACTCTTACTCTGGCCTCATAGCTACTGTCTTGACTCTTACTCTGGCCTAATAGCTACTGTCTTAACTCTTACTCTTGCCTCATAGCTACTGTCTTAACTCTTACTCTGGCCTCATAGCTACTGTCTTAACTCTTACTCTGGCCTCATAGCTACTGTCTTAACTCTTACTCTGGCCTAATGGTTAAGGTCTTGGACTCTTACTCTGGCCTCATAGCTACTGTCATAACTCTTACTCTGGCCTCATAGCTACTGTCTTAACTCTTACTCTGGCCTCATAGCTATTGTCTTAACTCTTACTCTGGCCTCATAGCTACTGTCTTAACTCTTACACTGGCCTCAGAGCTACTGTCTTAACTCTTACTCTGGCCTAATGGTTAAGGTCTTCGACTCTTACTCTGGCCTAATAGCTACTGTCTTAACTCTTACTCTGGCCTCATAGCTACTGTCTTAACTCTTACTTTGGCCTCATAGCTACTGTCTTAACTCTTACTCTGGCCTAATGGTTAAGGTCTTGGACTCTTACTCTGGCCTAATAGCTACTGTCTTAACTCTTACTCTGGCCTCATAGCTACTGTCTTAACTCTTACTCTGGCCTCATAGCTATTGTCTTAACTCTTACTCTGGCCTCATAGCTACTGTCTTAACTCTTACACTGGCCTCAGAGCTACTGTCTTAACTCTTACTCTGGCCTAATGGTTAAGGTCTTGGACTCTTACTCTGGCCTAATAGCTACTGTCTTAACTCTTACTCTGGCCTCATAGCTACTGTCTTAACTCTTACTCTGGCCTCATAGCTACTGTCTTAACTCTTACTTTGGCCTCATAGCTACTGTCTTAACTCTTACTCTGGCCTAATGGTTAAGGTCTTGGACTCTTACTCTGGCCTAATAGCTACTGTCTTAACTCTTACTCTGGCCTAATAGCTACTGTCTTAACTCTTACTCTGGCCTCATAGCTACTGTCTTAACTCTTACTCTGGCCTAATGGTTAAGGTCTTGGACTCTTCCTCTGGCCTCATAGCTACTGTCTTAACTCTTACTCTGGCCTCATAGCTACTGTCTTAACTCTTACTCTGGCCTAATGGTTAAGGTCTTGGACTCTTCTTCTGACCTAATAGCTACTGTCTTAACTCTTACTCTGGCCTCATAGCTACTGTCTTAACTCTTACTCTGGCCTAATAACTACTGTCTTAACTCTTACTCTGGCCTTATAGCTACTGTCTTATCTCTTACTCTGGCCTAATGGTTAAGGTCTTGGACTCTTACTCTGGTCTCATAGCTACTGTCTTAACTCTTACTCTGGCCTCATAGCTACTGTCTTAACTCTTACTCTGGCCTAATGGCTACTGTCTTAACTCTTACTCTGGCCTAATAGCTACTGTCTTAACTCTTACTCTGGCCTCATAGCTACTGTCTTAACTCTTACTCTGGCCTCATAGCTACTGTCTTAACTCTTACGCTGGCCTCATAGCAACTGTCTTAACTCTTACTCTGGCCTAATGGTTAAGGTATTGGACTCTTACTCTGGCCTCATAGCTACTGTCTTAACTCTTACTCTGGCCTCATAGCTACTGTCTTAATTCTATCTCTGGCCTCATAGCTACTGTCTTAACTCTTACTCTGGCCTCATAGCTACTATCTTAACTCTTACTCTGGCCTCATAGCTACTGTCTTAACTCTTACTCTGGCCTAATGGTTAAGGTCTTGGACTCTTACTCTGGCCTCATAGCTACTGTCTTAACTCTTACTCTGGCCTCATAGCTACTGTCTTAACTCTTACTCTGGCCTAATGGTTAATGTCTTAGACTCTTACACTGGCCTAATAGCTACTGTCTTAACTCTTACTCTGGCCTCATAGCTACTGTCTTAACTCTTACTCTGGCCTCATAGCTACTGTCTTAACTCTTACTCTGGCCTAATGGTTAAGGTCTTGGACTCTTACTCTTGCCTTAATAGCTACTGTCTTAACTCTTAATCTGGCCTAATAACTACTGTCTTAACTCTTACTCTGGCCTCATAGCTACTGTCTTAACTCTTACTCTGGCCTCATAGCTACTGTCTTAACTCGTACTCTGGCCTAATGGTTAAGGTCTTGGACTCTTACTCTGACCTCATAGCTACTGTCTTAACTCTTACTCTGGCATAATAGCTACTGTCTTAACTCTTACTATGGCCTAATAGCTACTGTCTTAACTCTTACTCTGGCCTAATGGTTAAGGTCTTGGACTCTTACTCTGGCCTCATAGCTACTGTCTTAACTCTTACTCTGGCCTAATGGTTAAGGTCTTGGACTCTTACTCTGGCCTCATATCTACTGTCTTAACTCTTACTCTGGCCTCATAGCTACTGTCTTAACTCTTACTCTGGCCTCATAGCTACTGTCTTAACTCTTACTCTGGACTAATGGTTAAGGTCTTGGACTCTTACTCTGGCCTAATAGCTACTGTCTTAACTCTTACTCTGGCCTTATAGCTACTGTCTTAACTCTTACTCTGGCCTCATAGCTACTGTCTTAACTCTTACTCTGGCCTAATGGTTAAGGTCTTGGACTCTGGCCTCATAGCTACTGTCTTAACTCTTACTCTGACCTCATAGCTACTGTCTTAACTCTTACTCTGACCTAATGGTTAAGGTCTTGGACTCTTCTTCTGACCTAATAGCTACTGTCTTAACTCTTACTCTGGCCTAATGGTTAAGGTCTTGGACTCTTCTTCTGGCCTAATAGCTACTGTCTTAACTCTTACTCTGGCCTCATAGCTACTGTCTTAACTCTTACTCTGGCCTAATAGCTACTGTCTTAACTCTTACTCTGGCCTCATAGCTACTGTCTTAACACTTACTCTGGCCTAATGGTTAAGGTCTTGGACTCTTACTCTGGCCTCATAGCTACTGTCTTAACTCTTACTCTGGCCTAATAGCTACTGTCTTAACTCTTACTCTGGCCTCATAGCTACTATCTTACCTCTTACTCCGGCCTCATAGCTACTGTCTTAACTCTTACTCTGGCCTCATAGCTACTGTCTTAACTCTTACTCTGGCCTAATAGCTACTGTCTTAACTCTTACTCTGGCCTCATAGCTACTGTCTTAACTCTTACTCTGGCCTAATGGTTAAGGTCTTGGACTCTTACTCTGGCCTCATAGCTACTGTCTTAACTCTTACTCTGGCCTCATAGCTACTGTCTTAACACTTACTCTGGCCTCATAGCTACTGTCTTAACTCTTACTCTGGCCTAATGGTTAAGGTCTTGGACTCTTACTCTGGCCTCATAGTTACTGTCTTAACTCTTACTCTGGCCTCATAGCTACTGTCTTAACTCTTACTCTGGCCTAATGGTTAAGGTCTTGGACTCTTACTCTGGCCTCATAGCTACTGTCTTAACTCTTACTCTGGCCTAATAGCTACTGTCTTAACTCTTACTCTGGCCTCATAGCTACTGTCTTAACACTTACTCTGGCCTCATAGCTACTGTCTTAACTCTTACTCTGACCTCATAGCTACTGTCTTAACTCTTACTCTGGCCTAATAGCTACTGTCTTAACTCTTACTCTGGCCTCATAGCTACTGTCTTAACTCTTACTCTGGCCTCATAGCTACTGTCTTAACTCTTACTCTGGCCTCATCGCAACTGTCTTAACTCTTACTCTGGCCTAATGGTTAAGGTCTTGGACTCTTACTCTGGCCTCATAGCTACTGTCTTAACTCTTATTTTGGCCTCATAGCTACTGTGTTAATTCTTACTCTGGCCTCATAGCTACTGTCTTAACTCTTACTCTGGCCTCATAGCTACTGTCTTAACTCTTACTCTGGCCTAATAGCTACTGTCTTAACTCTTACTCTGGCCTAATGGTTAAGGTCTTGGACTCTTACTCTGGCCTCATAGCTACTGTCTTAACTCTTACTCTGGCCTCATAGCTACTGTCTTAACTCCTACTCTGGCCTCATAGCTACTGTCTTAACTCTTACTCTGGCCTAATGGTTAAGGTCTTGGACTCTTACTCTGGCCTAATAGTTACTGTCTTAACTCTTACTCTGGCCTCATAGCTACTGTCTTAACTCTTACTCTGGCCTAATGGTTAAGGTCTTGGACTCTTACTCTGGCCGCATAGCTACTGTCTTAACTCTTACTCTGGCCTCATAGCTACTGTCTTAACTCTTACTCTGGCCTAATAGCTACTGTCTTAACTCTTACTCTGGCCTCATAGATACTGTCTTAACTCTTACTCTGGCCTCATAACTACTGTCTTAACACTTTCTCTGGCCTCATAGCTACTGTCTTAACTCTTACTCTGACCTCATAGCTACTGTCTTAACTCTTACTCTGGCCTAATAGCTACTGTCTTAACTCTTACTCTGGACTCATAGCTACTGTCTTAACTCTTACTCTGGACTCATAGCTACTGTCTTAACTCTTACTCTGGCCTCATCGCAACTGTCTTAACTCTTACTCTGGCCTAATGGTTAAGGTCTTGGACTCTTACTCTGGCCTCATAGCTACTGTCTTAACTCTTATTTTGGCCTCATAGCTACTGTGTTAACTCTTACTCTGGCCTCATAGCTACTGTCTTAACTCTTACTCTGGCTTCATAGCTACTGTATTAACTCTTACTCTGGCCTAATAGCTACTGTCTTAACTCTTACTCTGGCCTCATAGCTACTGTCTTATCTCTTACTCTGGTCTCATAGCTACTGTCTTAACTCTTACTCTGGCCTAATGGTTAAGGTCTTGGACTCTTACTCTGGCCTCATAGCTACTGTCTTAACTCTTGCTCTGGCCTCATAGCTACTGTCTTAACTCGTACTCTGGCCTAATGGTTAAGGTCTTAGACTCTTACACTTGCCTAATAGCTACTGTCTTAACTCTTACTCTGGCCTCATAGCTACTGTCTTAACTCTTACTCTGGCCTCATAGCTACTGTCTTAACTCTTACTCTGGCCTAATGGTTAAGGTCTTGGACTCCTACTTTGGCCTCATAGCTACTGTCTTAACTCTTACTCTGGCCTAATAGCTACTGTCTTAACTCTTACTCTGGTCTCATAGCTACTGTCTTAACTCTTACTCTGGCCTCATAGCTACTGTCTTAACTCTTACTCTGGCCTAATGGTTAAGGTATTGGACTCTTACTCTGGCCTCATAGCTACTGTCTTAACTCTTACTCTGGCCTAATAGCTACTGTCTTAACTCTTACTCTGGCCTCATAGCTACTGTATTAACTCTTATTTTGGCCTCATAGCTACTGTGTTAACTCTTACTCTGGCCTCATAGCTACTGTCTTAACTCTTACTCTGGCCTCATAGCTACTGTCTTAACTCTTACTCTGGCCTAATAGCTACTGTCTTAACTCTTACTCTGGCCTAATAGCTACTGTCTTAACTCTTACTCTGGCCTCATAGCTACTGTCTTAACTCTTACTCTGGCCTCATAGGTACTGTCTTAACTCTCACTCTTGCCTAATGGTTAAAGTCTTGGACTCTTACTCTGGCCTAATAGCTACTGTCTTAACTCTTACTCTGGCCTAATAGCTACTGTTGTAACTCTTACTCTGGCCTCATAGCTACTGTCTTAACTCTTATTTTGGCCTCATAGCTACTGTGTTAACTCTTACTCTGGCCTCATAGCTACTGTCTTAACTCTTACTCTGGCTTCATAGCTACTGTATTAACTCTTACTCTGGCCTAATAGCTACTGTCTTAACTCTTACTCTGGCCTCATAGCTACTGTCTTATCTCTTACTCTGGCCTTATAGCTACTGTCTTAACTCTTACTCTGGCCTCATAGCTTCTGTCTTAACTCTTACTCTGGCCTAATGGTTAAGGTCTTGGACTCTTACTCTGGCCTCATAGCTACTGTCTTAACTCTTACTCTGGCCTAATGGTTAAGGTATTGGACTCTTACTCTGGCCTCATAGCTACTGTCTTAACTCTTACTCTGGCCTCATAGTTACTGTCTGAACTCTTACTCTGGCCTCATAGCTACTGTCTTAACTCTTACTCTGGCCTCATAGCTACTGTCTTAACTCTTACTCTGGCCTCATAGCTACTGTCTTAACTCTTACTCTGGCCTAATGGTTAAGGTCTTGGACTCTTACTCTGGCCTCATAGCTACTGTCTTAACTCTTACTCTGGCCTAATAGCTACTGTCTTAACTCTTACTCTGGCCTCATAGCTACTGTATTAACTCTTATTTTGGCCTCATAGCTACTGTGTTAACTCTTACTCTGGCCTCATAGCTACTGTCTTAACTCTTACTCTGGCCTCATAGCTACTGTCTTAACTCTTACTCTGGCCTAATAGCTACTGTCTTAACTCTTACTCTGGCCTAATAGCTACTGTCTTAACTCTTACTCTGGCCTCATAGCTACTGTCTTAACTCTTACTCTGGCCTCATAGGTACTGTCTTAACTCTCACTCTTGCCTAATGGTTAAAGTCTTGGACTCTTACTCTGGCCTAATAGCTACTGTCTTAACTCTTACTCTGGCCTAATAGCTACTGTTGTAACTCTTACTCTGGCCTCATAGCTACTGTCTTAACTCTTATTTTGGCCTCATAGCTACTGTGTTAACTCTTACTCTGGCCTCATAGCTACTGTCTTAACTCTTACTCTGGCTTCATAGCTACTGTATTAACTCTTACTCTGGCCTAATAGCTACTGTCTTAACTCTTACTCTGGCCTCATAGCTACTGTCTTATCTCTTACTCTGGCCTTATAGCTACTGTCTTAACTCTTACTCTGGCCTCATAGCTTCTGTCTTAACTCTTACTCTGGCCTAATGGTTAAGGTCTTGGACTCTTACTCTGGCCTCATAGCTACTGTCTTAACTCTTACTCTGGCCTAATGGTTAAGGTCTTGGACTCTTACTCTGGCCTCATAGCTACTGTCTTAACTCTTACTCTGGCCTCATAGCTACTGTCTTAACTCTTACTCTGGCCTCATAGCTACTGTCTTAACTCTTACTCTGGCCTCATAGCTTCTGTCTTAACTCTTACTCTGGCCTAATGGTTAAGGTATTGGACTCTTACTCTGGCCTCATAGTTACTGTCTGAACTCTTACTCTGGCCTCATAGCTACTGTCTTAACTCTTACTCTGGCCTCATAGCTACTGTCTTAACTCTTACTCTGGCCTCAGAGCTACTGTCTTAACTCTTACTCTGGCCTAATGGTTAAGGTCTTGGACTCTTACTCTGGCCTAATAGCTACTGTCTTAACTCTTATTCTGGCCTCATAGCCACTGTCTTAACTCTTACTCCGGCCTAATGGTTAAGGTCTTGGACTCTTACTCTGGCCTCATAGCTACTGTCTTAACTCTTACTCTGGCCTAATAGCTACTGTCTTAACTCTTACTCTGGCCTCATAGCTACTGTCTTAACTCTTACTCTGGCCTAATAGCTACTGTCTTAACTCTTACTCTGGCCTCATAGCTACTGTCTTAACTCTTACTCTGGCCTAATAGCTACTGTCTTAACTCTTACTCTGGCCTCATAGCTACTGTCTTAACTCTTACTCTGGCCTAATGGTTAAGGTCTTGGGCTCTTACTCTGGCCTCATATCTACTGTCTTAACTCTTACTCTGGCCTCATAGCTACTGTCTTAACTCTTACTCTGGCCTCATAGCTACTGTCTTAACTCTTACTCTGGCATAATGGTTAAGGTCTTGGACTCTTACTCTGGCCTCATAGCTACTGTCTTAACTCTTACTCTGGTCTAATAGCTACTGTCTTAACTCTTACACTGGCCTAATAGCTACTGTCTTAACTCTTACTCTGGCCTCATAGCTACTGTCTTAACTCTTACTCTGGCCTAATAGTTAAGGTCTTGGACTCTTACTCTGGCCTCATAGCTACTGTCTTAACTCTTACTCTGGCCTAATGGTTAAGGTCTTGGACTCTTACTCTGGCCTCATAGCTACTGTCCTAACTCTTACTCTGGCCTCATAGCTACTGTCTTAACTCCTACTCTGGCCTCATAGCTACTGTCTTAACTCTTACTCTGGCCTAATGGTTAAGGTCTTGGTCTCTTACTCTGGCCTCATAGTTACTGTCTTAACTCTTACTCTGGCCTCATAGCTACTGTCTTAACTCTTACTCTGGCCTAATGGTTAAGGTCTTGGACACTTACTCTGGCCTCATAGCTACTGTCTTAACTCTTACTCTGGCCTCATAGCTACTGTCTTATATCTTACTCTGGCCTCATAGCTACTGTCTTAACTCTTACTCTGGCCTAATGGTTAAGGTCTTGGACTCTTACTCTGGCCTCATAGCTACTGTCTTAACTCTTACTCTGGCCTCATAGCTACTGTCTTAACTCTTACTCTGGCCTCATAGCTACTGTCTTAACTCTTACTCTGGCCTCATAGCTACTGTCTTAACTCTTACTCTGGCCTAATGGTTAAGGTATTGGACTCTTACTCTGGCCTCATAGCTACTGTCTTAACTCTTACTCTGGCCTCATAGCTACTGTCTTACCTCCTACTCTGGCCTAATAGCTACTGTCTTAACTCTTACTCTGGCCTCATAGCTACTGTCTTAACTCTTACTCTGGCCTCATAGCTACTGTCTTAACTCTTACTCTGGCCTAATGGTTAAGGTCTTGGACTCTTACTCTGGCCTCATAGCTACTGTCTTAACTCTTACTCTGGCCTCATAGCTACTGTCTTAACTCTTACTCTGACCTCATAGCTATTGTCTTAACTCTTACTCTGGCCTCATAGCTACTGTCTTAACTCGTACTCTGGCCTCAGAGCTACTGTCTTAACTCTTACTCTGGCCTAATGGTTAAGGTCTTGGACTCTTACTCTGGCCTAATAGCTACTGTCTTAACTCTTACTCTGGCCTCATAGCTACTGTCTTAACTCTTACTCTGGCCTAATAGCTACTGTCTTAACTCTTACTTTGGCCTAATAGCTACTGTCTTAACTCTTACTCTGGCCTAATGGTTAAGGTCTTGGACTCTTACTCTGGCCTAATAGCTACTGTCTTAACTCTTACTCTGGCCTTATAGCTACTGTCTTAACTCTTACTCTGGCCTCATAGCTACTGTCTTAACTCTTACTCTGGCCTCATAGCTACTGTCTTAACTCTTACTCTGGCCTAATGGTTAAGGTCTTGGACTCTTACTCTGGCCTAATAGCTACTGTCTTAACTCTTACTCTGGCCTCATAGCTACTGTCTTAACTCTTACTCTGGCCTAATGGTTAAGGTCTTGGACTCTTACTCTGGCCTAATAGCTACTGTCTTAACTCTTACTCGGGCCTCATAGCTACTGTCTTAACTCTTACTCTGGCCTAATGGTTAAGGTCTTGGACTCTTACACTGGCCTCATAGCTACTGTGTTAACTCTTACTCTGGCCTCATAGCTACTGTCTTAACTCTTACTCTGGCCTCATAGCTACTGTCTTAACTCTTACTCTGGCCTAATAGCTACTGTCTTAACTCTTACTCTGGCCTAATAGCTACTGTCTTAACTCTTACTCTGGCCTCATAGATACTGTCTTAACTCTTACTCTGGCCTCATAGGTACTGTCTTAACTCTCACTCTTGCCTAATGGTTAAAGTCTTGGACTCTTACTCTGGCCTAATAGCTACTGTCTTAACTCTTACTCTGGCCTAATAGCTACTGTTGTAACTCTTACTCTGGCCTCATAGCTACTGTCTTAACTCTTACTCTGGCCTAATGGTTTAGGTCTTGGACTCTTACTCTGGCCTAATAGCTACTGTCTTAACTCTTACTCTGGCCTTATAGCTACTGTCTTAACTCTTACTCTGGCCTCATAGCTACTGTCTTAACTCTTACTCTGGCCTAATGGTTAAGGTCTTGGACTCCTACTCTGGCCTCATAGCTACTGTCTTAACTCTTACTCTGGCCTAATAGCTACTGTCTTAACTCTTACTCTGGCCTCATAGTTACTGTCTTAACTCTTACTCTGGCCTCATAGCTTCTGTCTTAACTCTTACTCTGGCCTAATGGTTAAGGTCTTGGACTCTTACTCTGGCCTCATAGCTACTGTCTTAACTCTTACTCTGGCCTAATGGTTAAGGTATTGGACTCTTACTCTGGCCTCATAGCTACTGTCTTAACTCTTACTCTGGCCTCATAGTTACTGTCTGAACTCTTACTCTGGCCTCATAGCTACTGTCTTAACTCTTACTCTGGCCTCAGAGCTACTGTCTTAACTCTTACTCTGGCCTCAGAGCTACTGTCTTAACTCTTACTCTGGCCTAATGGTTAAGGTCTTGGACTCTTACTCTGGCCTAATAGCTACTGTCTTAACTCTTATTCTGGCCTCATAGCCACTGTCTTAACTCTTACTCCGGCCTAATGGTTAAGGTCTTGGACTCTTACTCTGGCCTCATAGCTACTGTCTTAACTCTTACTCTGGCCTAATAGCTACTGTCTTAACTCTTACTCTGGCCTCATAGCTACTGTCTTAACTCTTACTCTGGCCTAATAGCTACTGTCTTAACTCTTACTCTGGCCTCATAGCTACTGTCTTAACTCTTACTCTGGCCTAATAGCTACTGTCTTAACTCTTACTCTGGCCTCATAGCTACTGTCTTAACTCTTACTCTGGCCTAATGGTTAAGGTCTTGGACTCTTACTCTGGCCTCATATCTACTGTCTTAACTCTTACTCTGGCCTCATAGCTACTGTCTTAACTCTTACTCTGGCCTCATAGCTACTGTCTTAACTCTTACTCTGGCATAATGGTTAAGGTCTTGGACTCTTACTCTGGCCTCATAGCTACTGTCTTAACTCTTACTCTGGTCTAATAGCTACTGTCTTAACTCTTACACTGGCCTAATAGCTACTGTCTTAACTCTTACTCTGGCCTCATAGCTACTGTCTTAACTCTTACTCTGGCCTAATAGTTAAGGTCTTGGACTCTTACTCTGGCCTCATAGCTACTGTCTTAACTCTTACTCTGGCCTAATGGTTAAGGTCTTGGACTCTTACTCTGGCCTCATAGCTACTGTCCTAACTCTTACTCTGGCCTCATAGCTACTGTCTTAACTCCTACTCTGGCCTCATAGCTACTGTCTTAACTCTTACTCTGGCCTAATGGTTAAGGTCTTGGTCTCTTACTCTGGCCTCATAGTTACTGTCTTAACTCTTACTCTGGCCTCATAGCTACTGTCTTAACTCTTACTCTGGCCTAATGGTTAAGGTCTTGGACACTTACTCTGGCCTCATAGCTACTGTCTTAACTCTTACTCTGGCCTCATAGCTACTGTCTTATCTCTTACTCTGGCCTCATAGCTACTGTCTTAACTCTTACTCTGGCCTAATGGTTAAGGTCTTGGACTCTTACTCTGGCCTCATAGCTACTGTCTTAACTCTTACTCTGGCCTCATAGCTACTGTCTTAACTCTTACTCTGGCCTAATAGTTAAGGTCTTGGACTCTTACTCTGGCCTCATAGCTACTGTCTTAACTCTTACTCTGGCCTAATGGTTAAGGTATTGGACTCTTACTCTGGCCTCATAGCTACTGTCTTAACTCTTACTCTGGCCTCATAGCTACTGTCTTACCTCCTACTCTGGCCTAATAGCTACCGTCTTAACTCTTACTCTGGCCTCATAGCTACTGTCTTAACTCTTACTCTGGCCTCATAGCTACTGTCTTAACTCTTACTCTGGCCTAATGGTTAAGGTCTTGGACTCTTACTCTGGCCTCATAGCTACTGTCTTAACTCTTACTCTGGCCTCATAGCTACTGTCTTAACTCTTACTCTGACCTCATAGCTATTGTCTTAACTCTTACTCTGGCCTCATAGCTACTGTCTTAACTCGTACTCTGGCCTCAGAGCTACTGTCTTAACTCTTACTCTGGCCTAATGGTTAAGGTCTTGGACTCTTACTCTGGCCTAATAGCTACTGTCTTAACTCTTACTCTGGCCTCATAGCTACTGTCTTAACTCTTACTCTGGCCTAATAGCTACTGTCTTAACTCTTACTTTGGCCTAATAGCACTGTCTTAACTCTTACTCTGGCCTAATGGTTAAGGTCTTGGACTCTTACTCTGGCCTAATAGCTACTGTCTTAACTCTTACTCTGGCCTTATAGCTACTGTCTTAACTCTTACTCTGGCCTCATAGCTACTGTCTTAACTCTTACTCTGGCCTAATGGTTAAGGTCTTGGACTCTTACTCTGGCCTCATAGCTACTGTCTTACCTCCTACTCTTGCCTAATAGCTACTGTCTTAACTCTTACTCTGGCCTAATAGCTACTGTCTTAACTCTTACTCTGGCCTCATAGCTACTGTCTTAACTCTTACTCTGGCCTCATAGCTACTGTCTTAACTCTTACTCTGGCCTAATGGTTAAGGTCTTGGACTCTTACTCTGGCCTCATAGCTACTGTCTTAACTCTTACTCTGGCCTCATAGCTACTGTCTTAACACCTACTCTGGCCTCATAGCTACTGTCTTAACTCTTACTCTGGCCTAATGGTTAAGGTCTTGGACTCTTACTCTGGCCTCATAGTTACTGTCTTAACTCTTACTCTGGCCTCATAGCTACTGTCTTAACTCTTACTCTGGCCTAATGGTTAAGGTCTTGGACTCTTACTCTGGCCTCATAGCTACTGTCTTAACTCTTACTCTGGCCTAATAGCTACTGTCTTAACTCTTACTCTGGCCTCATAGCTACTGTCTTAACACTTACTCTGGCCTCATAGCTACTGTCTTAACTCTTACTCTGACCTCATAGCTACTGTCTTAACTCTTACTCTGGCCTAATAGCTACTGTCTTAACTCTTACTCTGGCCTCATAGCTACTGTCTTAACTCTTACTCTGGCCTCATAGCTACTGTCTTAACTCTTACTCTGGCCTCATCGCAACTGTCTTAACTCTTACTCTGGCCTAATGGTTAAGGTCTTGGACTCTTATTCTGGCCTCATAGCTACTGTCTTAACTCTTATTTTGGCCTCATAGCTACTGTGTTAATTCTTACTCTGGTCTCATAGCTACTGTCTTAACTCTTACTCTGGCCTCATAGCTACTGTCTTAACTCTTACTCTGGCCTAATAGCTACTGTCTTAACTCTTACTCTGGCCTAATGGTTAAGGTCTTGGACTCTTACTCTGGCCTCATAGCTACTGTCTTAACTCTTACTCTGGCCTCATAGCTACTGTCTTAACTCCTACTCTGGCCTCATAGCTACTGTCTTAACTCTTACTCTGGCCTAATGGTTAAGGTCTTGGACTCTTACTCTGGCCTAATAGTTACTGTCTTAACTCTTACTCTGGCCTCATAGCTACTGTCTTAACTCTTACTCTGGCCTAATGGTTAAGGTCTTGGACTCTTACTCTGGCCGCATAGCTACTGTCTTAACTCTTACTCTGGCCTCATAGCTACTGTCTTAACTCTTACTCTGGCCTAATAGCTACTGTCTTAACTCTTACTCTGGCCTCATAGATACTGTCTTAACTCTTACTCTGGCCTCATAACTACTGTCTTAACACTTTCTCTGGCCTCATAGCTACTGTCTTAACTCTTACTCTGACCTCATAGCTACTGTCTTAACTCTTACTCTGGCCTAATAGCTACTGTCTTAACTCTTACTCTGGCCTCATAGCTACTGTCTTAACTCTTACTCTGGACTCATAGCTACTGTCTTAACTCTTACTCTGGCCTCATCGCAACTGTCTTAACTCCTACTCTGGCCTAATGGTTAAGGTCTTGGACTCTTACTCTGGCCTAATAGCTACTGTCTTAACTCTTATTTTGGCCTCATAGCTACTGTGTTAACTCTTACTCTGGCCTCATAGCTACTGTCTTAACTCTTACTCTGGCTTCATAGCTACTGTATTAACTCTTACTCTGGCCTAATAGCTACTGTCTTAACTCTTACTCTGGCCTCATAGCTACTGTCTTATCTCTTACTCTGGTCTCATAGCTACTGTCTTAACTCTTACTCTGGCCTAATGGTTAAGGTCTTGGACTCTTACTCTGGCCTCATAGCTACTGTCTTAACTCTTACTCTGGCCTCATAGCTACTGTCTTAACTCGTACTCTGGCCTAATGGTTAAGGTCTTAGACTCTTACACTTGCCTAATAGCTACTGTCTTAACTCTTACTCTGGCCTCATAGCTACTGTCTTAACTCTTACTCTGGCCTCATAGCTACTGTCTTAACTCTTACTCTGGCCTAATGGTTAAGGTCTTGGACTCCTACTTTGGCCTCATAGCTACTGTCTTAACTCTTACTCTGGCCTAATAGCTACTGTCTTAACTCTTACTCTGGTCTCATAGCTACTGTCTTAACTCTTACTCTGGCCTCATAGCTACTGTCTTAACTCTTACTCTGGCCTAATGGTTAAGGTCTTGGACTCTTACTCTGGCCTCATAGCTACTGTCTTAACTCTTACTCTGGCCTCATAGCTACGGTCTTAACTCTTACTCTGGCCTAATAGCTACTGTCTTAACTCTTACTCTGGCCTAATAGCTACTGTCTTAACTCTTACTCTGGCCTCATAGCTACTGTCTTAACTCGTACTCTGGCCTAATGGTTAAGGTCTTAGACTCTTACACTTGCCTAATAGCTACTGTCTTAACTCTTACTCTGGCCTCATAGCTACTGTCTTAACTCTTACTCTGGCCTCATAGCTACTGTCTTAACTCTTACTCTGGCCTAATGGTTAAGGTCTTGGACTCCTACTTTGGCCTCATAGCTACTGTCTTAACTCTTACTCTGGCCTAATAGCTACTGTCTTAGCTCTTACTCTGGTCTCATAGCTACTGTCTTAACTCTTACTCTGGCCTCATAGCTACTGTCTTAACTCTCACTCTGGCCTAATGGTTAAGGTCTTGGACTCTTACTCTGGCCTCATAGCTACTGTCTTAACTCTTACTCTGGCCTAATAGCTACTGTCTTAACTCTTACTCTGGCCTCATAGCTACTGTCTTAACTCTTATTTTGGCCTCATAGCTACTGTGTTAACTCTTACTCTGGCCTCATAGCTACTGTCTTAACTCTTACTCTGGCCTCATAGCTACTGTCTTAACTCTTACTCTGGCCTAATAGCTACTGTCTTAACTCTTACTCTGGCCTAATAGCTACTGTCTTAACTCTTACTCTGGCCTCATAGATACTGTCTTAACTCTTACTCTGGCCTCATAGGTACTGTCTTAACTCTCACTCTTGCCTAATGGTTAAAGTCTTGGACTCTTACTCTGGCCTAATAGCTACTGTCTTAACTCTTACTCTGGCCTAATAGCTACTGTTGTAACTCTTACTCTGGCCTCATAGCTACTGTCTTAACTCTTACTCTGGCCTAATGGTTTAGGTCTTGGACTCTTACTCTGGCCTAATAGCTACTGTCTTAACTCTTACTCTGGCCTTATAGCTACTGTCTTAACTCTTACTCTGGCCTCATAGCTACTGTCTTAACTCTTACTCTGGCCTAATGGTTAAGGTCTTGGACTCCTACTCTGGCCTCATAGCTACTGTCTTAACTCTTACTCTGGCCTAATAGCTACTGTCTTAACTCTTACTCTGGCCTCATAGTTACTGTCTTAACTCTTACTCTGGCCTCATAGCTTCTGTCTTAACTCTTACTCTGGCCTAATGGTTAAGGTCTTGGACTCTTACTCTGGCCTCATAGCTACTGTCTTAACTCTTACTCTGGCCTAATGGTTAAGGTATTGGACTCTTACTCTGGCCTCATAGCTACTGTCTTAACTCTTACTCTGGCCTCATAGTTACTGTCTGAACTCTTACTCTGGCCTCATAGCTACTGTCTTAACTCTTACTCTGGCCTCATAGCTACTGTCTTAACTCTTACTCTGGCCTCAGAGCTACTGCCTTAACTCTTACTCTGGCCTAATGGTTAAGGTCTTGGACTCTTACTCTGGCCTAATAGCTACTGTCTTAACTCTTATTCTGGCCTCATAGCCACTGTCTTAACTCTTACTCCGGCCTAATGGTTAAGGTCTTGGACTCTTACTCTGGCCTCATAGCTACTGTCTTAACTCTTACTCTGGCCTAATAGCTACTGTCTTAACTCTTACTCTGGCCTCATAGCTACTGTCTTAACTCTTACTCTGGCCTAATAGCTACTGTCTTAACTCTTACTCTGGCCTCATAGCTACTGTCTTAACTCTTACTCTGGCCTAATAGCTACTGTCTTAACTCTTACTCTGGCCTCATAGCTACTGTCTTAACTCTTACTCTGGCCTAATGGTTAAGGTCTTGGACTCTTACTCTGGCCTCATATCTACTGTCTTAACTCTTACTCTGGCCTCATAGCTACTGTCTTAACTCTTACTCTGGCCTCATAGCTACTGTCTTAACTCTTACTCTGGCATAATGGTTAAGGTCTTGGACTCTTACTCTGGCCTCATAGCTACTGTCTTAACTCTTACTCTGGTCTAATAGCTACTGTCTTAACTCTTACACTGGCCTAATAGCTACTGTCTTAACTCTTACTCTGGCCTCATAGCTACTGTCTTAACTCTTACTCTGGCCTAATAGTTAAGGTCTTGGACTCTTACTCTGGCCTCATAGCTACTGTCTTAACTCTTACTCTGGCCTAATGGTTAAGGTCTTGGACTCTTACTCTGGCCTCATAGCTACTGTCCTAACTCTTACTCTGGCCTCATAGCTACTGTCTTAACTCCTACTCTGGCCTCATAGCTACTGTCTTAACTCTTACTCTGGCCTAATGGTTAAGGCCTTGGTCTCTTACTCTGGCCTCATAGTTACTGTCTTAACTCTTACTCTGGCCTCATAGCTACTGTCTTAACTCTTACTCTGGCCTAATGGTTAAGGTCTTGGACACTTACTCTGGCCTCATAGCTACTGTCTTAACTCTTACTCTGGCCTCATAGCTACTGTCTTATCTCTTACTCTGGCCTCATAGCTACTGTCTTAACTCTTACTCTGGCCTAATGGTTAAGGTCTTGGACTCTTACTCTGGCCTCATAGCTACTGTCTTAACTCTTACTCTGGCCTCATAGCTACTGGCTTAACTCTTACTCTGGCCTCATAGCTACTGTCTTAACTCTTACTCTGGCCTCATAGCTACTGTCTTAACTCTTACTCTGGCCTAATGGTTAAGGTATTGGACTCTTACTCTGGCCTCATAGCTACTGTCTTAACTCTTACTCTGGCCTCATAGCTACTGTCTTACCTCCTACTCTGGCCTAATAGCTACTGTCTTAACTCTTACTCTGGCCTCATAGCTACTGTCTTAACTCTTACTCTGGCCTAATGGTTAAGGTCTTGGACTCTTACTCTGGCCTCATAGCTACTGTCTTAACTCTTACTCTGGCCTCATAGCTACTGTCTTAACTCTTACTCTGACCTCATAGCTATTGTCTTAACTCTTACTCTGGCCTCATAGCTACTGTCTTAACTCGTACTCTGGCCTCAGAGTTACTGTCTTAACTCTTACTCTGGCCTAATGGTTAAGGTCTTGGACTCTTACTCTGGCCTAATAGCTACTGTCTTAACTCTTACTCTGGCCTCATAGCTACTGTCTTAACTCTTACTCTGGCCTAATAGCTACTGTCTTAACTCTTACTTTGGCCTAATAGCTACTGTCTTAACTCTTACTCTGGCCTAATGGTTAAGGTCTTGGACTCTTACTCTGGCCTAATAGCTACTGTCTTAACTCTTACTCTGGCCTTATAGCTACTGTCTTAACTCTTACTCTGGCCTCATAGCTACTGTCTTAACTCTTACTCTGGCCTAATGGTTAAGGTCTTGGACTCTTACTCTGGTCTCATAGCTACTGTCTTAACTCTTACTTTGGCCTCATAGCTACTGTCTTAACTCTTACTCTGGCCTAATAGCTACTGTCTTAACTCTTACTCTGGCCTCATAGCTACTGTCTTAACTCTTACTCTGGACTCATAGCTACTGTCTTAACTCTTACTCTGGCCTCATCGCAACTGTCTTAACTCTTACTCTGGCCTAATGGTTAAGGTCTTGGACTCTTACTCTGGCCTCATAGCTACTGTCTTAACTCTTATTTTGGCCTCATAGCTACTGTGTTAACTCTTACTCTGGCCTCATAGCTACTGTCTTAACTCTTACTCTGGCTTCATAGCTACTGTATTAACTCTTACTCTGGCCTAATAGCTACTGACTTAACTCTTACTCTGGCCTCATAGCTACTGTCTTATCTCTTACTCTGGTCTCATAGCTACTGTCTTAACTCTTACTCTGGCCTAATGGTTAAGGTCTTGGACTCTTACTCTGGCCTCATAGCTACTGTCTTAACTCTTACTCTGGCCTCATAGCTACTGTCCTAACTCGTACTCTGGCCTAATGGTTAAGGTCTTAGACTCTTACACTTGCCTAATAGCTACTGTCTTAACTCTTACTCTGGCCTCATAGCTACTGTCTTAACTCTTACTCTGGCCTCATAGCTACTGTCTTAACTCTTACTCTGGCCTAATGGTTAAGGTCTTGGACTCCTACTTTGGCCTCATAGCTACTGTCTTAACTCTTACTCTGGCCTAATAGCTACTGTCTTAACTCTTACTCTGGTCTCATAGCTACTGTCTTAACTCTTACTCTGGCCTCATAGCTACTGTCTTAACTCTTACTCTGGCCTAATGGTTAAGGTCTTGGACTCTTACTCTGGCCTCATAGCTACTGTCTTAACTCTTACTCTGGCCTAATAGCTACTGTCTTAACTCTTACTCTGGCCTCATAGCTACTGTATTAACTCTTATTTTGGCCTCATAGCTACTGTGTTAACTCTTACTCTGGCCTCATAGCTACTGTCTTAACTCTTACTCTGGCCTCATAGCTACTGTCTTAACTCTTACTCTGGCCTAATAGCTACTGTCTTAACTCTTACTCTGGCCTAATAGCTACTGTCTTAACTCTTACTCTGGCCTCATAGCTACTGTCTTAACTCGTACTCTGGCCTAATGGTTAAGGTCTTAGACTCTTACACTTGCCTAATAGCTACTGTCTTAACTCTTACTCTGGCCTCATAGCTACTGTCTTAACTCTTACTCTGGCCTCATAGCTACTGTCTTAACTCTTACTCTGGCCTAATGGTTAAGGTCTTGGACTCCTACTTTGGCCTCATAGCTACTGTCTTAACTCTTACTCTGGCCTAATAGCTACTGTCTTAACTCTTACTCTGGTCTCATAGCTACTGTCTTAACTCTTACTCTGGCCTCATAGCTACTGTCTTAACTCTTACTCTGGTCTCATAGCTACTGTCTTAACTCTCACTCTTGCCTAATGGTTAAAGTCTTGGACTCTTACTCTGGCCTAATAGCTACTGTCTTAACTCTTACTCTGGCCTAATAGCTACTGTTGTAACTCTTACTCTGGCCTCATAGCTACTGTCTTAACTCTTACTCTGGCCTAATGGTTTAGGTCTTGGACTCTTACTCTGGCCTAATAGCTACTGTCTTAATTATTACTCTGGCCTCATAGCTACTGTCTTAACTCTTACTCTGGCCTCATAGCTTCTGTCTTAACTCTTACTCTGGCCTAATGGTTAAGGTCTTGGACTCTTACTCTGGCCTCATAGCTACTGTCTTAACTCTTACTCTGGCCTAATGGTTAAGGTCTTGGACTCTTACTCTGGCCTCATAGCTACTGTCTTAACTCTTACTCTGGCCTCATAGCTACTGTCTTAACTCTTACTCTGGCCTCATAGCTACTGTCTTAACTCTTACTCTGGCCTCATAGCTACTGTCTTAACTCTTACTCTGGCCTAATGGTTAAGGTATTGGACTCTTACTCTGGCCTCATAGCTACTGTCTTAACTCTTACTCTGGCCTCATAGCTACTGTCTTACCTCCTACTCTGGCCTAATAGCTACTGTCTTAACTCTTACTCTGGCCTCATAGCTACTGTCTTAACTCTTACTCTGGCCTAATGGTTAAGGTCTTGGACTCTTACTCTGGCCTCATAGCTACTGTCTTAACTCTTACTCTGGCCTCATAGCTACTGTCTTAACTCTTACTCTGACCTCATAGCTATTGTCTTAACTCTTACTCTGGCCTCATAGCTACTGTCTTAACTCGTACTCTGGCCTCAGAGTTACTGTCTTAACTCTTACTCTGGCCTAATGGTTAAGGTCTTGGACTCTTACTCTGGCCTAATAGCTACTGTCTTAACTCTTACTCTGGCCTCATAGCTACTGTCTTAACTCTTACTCTGGCCTAATAGCTACTGTCTTAACTCTTACTTTGGCCTAATAGCTACTGTCTTAACTCTTACTCTGGCCTAATGGTTAAGGTCTTGGACTCTTACTCTGGCCTAATAGCTACTGTCTTAACTCTTACTCTGGCCTTATAGCTACTGTCTTAACTCTTACTCTGGCCTCATAGCTACTGTCTTAACTCTTACTCTGGCCTAATGGTTAAGGTCTTGGACTCTTACTCTGGTCTCATAGCTACTGTCTTAACTCTTACTTTGGCCTCATAGCTACTGTCTTAACTCTTACTCTGGCCTAATAGCTACTGTCTTAACTCTTACTCTGGCCTCATAGCTACTGTCTTAACTCTTACTCTGGACTCATAGCTACTGTCTTAACTCTTACTCTGGCCTCATCGCAACTGTCTTAACTCTTACTCTGGCCTAATGGTTAAGGTCTTGGACTCTTACTCTGGCCTCATAGCTACTGTCTTAACTCTTATTTTGGCCTCATAGCTACTGTGTTAACTCTTACTCTGGCCTCATAGCTACTGTCTTAACTCTTACTCTGGCTTCATAGCTACTGTATTAACTCTTACTCTGGCCTAATAGCTACTGACTTAACTCTTACTCTGGCCTCATAGCTACTGTCTTATCTCTTACTCTGGTCTCATAGCTACTGTCTTAACTCTTACTCTGGCCTAATGGTTAAGGTCTTGGACTCTTACTCTGGCCTCATAGCTACTGTCTTAACTCTTACTCTGGCCTCATAGCTACTGTCCTAACTCGTACTCTGGCCTAATGGTTAAGGTCTTAGACTCTTACACTTGCCTAATAGCTACTGTCTTAACTCTTACTCTGGCCTCATAGCTACTGTCTTAACTCTTACTCTGGCCTCATAGCTACTGTCTTAACTCTTACTCTGGCCTAATGGTTAAGGTCTTGGACTCCTACTTTGGCCTCATAGCTACTGTCTTAACTCTTACTCTGGCCTAATAGCTACTGTCTTAACTCTTACTCTGGTCTCATAGCTACTGTCTTAACTCTTACTCTGGCCTCATAGCTACTGTCTTAACTCTTACTCTGGCCTAATGGTTAAGGTCTTGGACTCTTACTCTGGCCTCATAGCTACTGTCTTAACTCTTACTCTGGCCTAATAGCTACTGTCTTAACTCTTACTCTGGCCTCATAGCTACTGTATTAACTCTTATTTTGGCCTCATAGCTACTGTGTTAACTCTTACTCTGGCCTCATAGCTACTGTCTTAACTCTTACTCTGGCCTCATAGCTACTGTCTTAACTCTTACTCTGGCCTAATAGCTACTGTCTTAACTCTTACTCTGGCCTAATAGCTACTGTCTTAACTCTTACTCTGGCCTCATAGCTACTGTCTTAACTCGTACTCTGGCCTAATGGTTAAGGTCTTAGACTCTTACACTTGCCTAATAGCTACTGTCTTAACTCTTACTCTGGCCTCATAGCTACTGTCTTAACTCTTACTCTGGCCTCATAGCTACTGTCTTAACTCTTACTCTGGCCTAATGGTTAAGGTCTTGGACTCCTACTTTGGCCTCATAGCTACTGTCTTAACTCTTACTCTGGCCTAATAGCTACTGTCTTAACTCTTACTCTGGTCTCATAGCTACTGTCTTAACTCTTACTCTGGCCTCATAGCTACTGTCTTAACTCTCACTCTGGCCTAATGGTTAAGGTCTTGGACTCTTACTCTGGCCTCATAGCTACTGTCTTAACTCTTACTCTGGCCTAATAGCTACTGTCTTAACTCTTACTCTGGCCTCATAGCTACTGTCTTAACTCTTATTTTGGCCTCATAGCTACTGTGTTAACTCTTACTCTGGCCTCATAGCTACTGTCTTAACTCTTACTCTGGCCTCATAGCTACTGTCTTAACTCTTACTCTGGCCTAATAGCTACTGTCTTAACTCTTACTCTGGCCTAATAGCTACTGTCTTAACTCTTACTCTGGCCTCATAGATACTGTCTTAACTCTTACTCTGGCCTCATAGGTACTGTCTTAACTCTCACTCTTGCCTAATGGTTAAAGTCTTGGACTCTTACTCTGGCCTAATAGCTACTGTCTTAACTCTTACTCTGGCCTAATAGCTACTGTTGTAACTCTTACTCTGGCCTCATAGCTACTGTCTTAACTCTTACTCTGGCCTAATGGTTTAGGTCTTGGACTCTTACTCTGGCCTAATAGCTACTGTCTTAACTCTTACTCTGGCCTTATAGCTACTGTCTTAACTCTTACTCTGGCCTCATAGCTACTGTCTTAACTCTTACTCTGGCCTAATGGTTAAGGTCTTGGACTCCTACTCTGGCCTCATAGCTACTGTCTTAACTCTTACTCTGGCCTAATAGCTACTGTCTTAACTCTTACTCTGGCCTCATAGTTACTGTCTTAACTCTTACTCTGGCCTCATAGCTTCTGTCTTAACTCTTACTCTGGCCTAATGGTTAAGGTCTTGGACTCTTACTCTGGCCTCATAGCTACTGTCTTAACTCTTACTCTGGCCTAATGGTTAAGGTATTGGACTCTTACTCTGGCCTCATAGCTACTGTCTTAACTCTTACTCTGGCCTCATAGTTACTGTCTGAACTCTTACTCTGGCCTCATAGCTACTGTCTTAACTCTTACTCTGGCCTCATAGCTACTGTCTTAACTCTTACTCTGGCCTCAGAGCTACTGTCTTAACTCTTACTCTGGCCTAATGGTTAAGGTCTTGGACTCTTACTCTGGCCTAATAGCTACTGTCTTAACTCTTATTCTGGCCTCATAGCCACTGTCTTAACTCTTACTCCGGCCTAATGGTTAAGGTCTTGGACTCTTACTCTGGCCTCATAGCTACTGTCTTAACTCTTACTCTGGCCTAATAGCTACTGTCTTAACTCTTACTCTGGCCTCATAGCTACTGTCTTAACTCTTACTCTGGCCTCATAGCTACTGTCTTAACTCTTACTCTGGCCTCATAGCTACTGTCTTAACTCTTACTCTGGCCTAATAGCTACTGTCTTAACTCTTACTCTGGCCTAATAGCTACTGTCTTAACTCTTACTCTGGCCTCATAGCTACTGTCTTAACTCTTACTCTGGCCTAATGGTTAAGGTCTTGGACTCTTACTCTGGCCTCATATCTACTGTCTTAACTCTTACTCTGGCCTCATAGCTACTGTCTTAACTCTTACTCTGGCCTCATAGCTACTGTCTTAACTCTTACTCTGGCATAATGGTTAAGGTCTTGGACTCTTACTCTGGCCTCATAGCTACTGTCTTAACTCTTACACTGGCCTAATAGCTACTGTCTTAACTCTTACTCTGGCCTCATAGCTACTGTCTTAACTCTTACTCTGGCCTAATAGTTAAGGTCTTGGACTCTTACTCTGGCCTCATAGCTACTGTCTTAACTCTTATTCTGGCCTAATGGTTAAGGTCTTGGACTCTTACTCTGGCCTCATAGCTACTGTCCTAACTCTTACTCTGGCCTCATAGCTACTGTCTTAACTCCTACTCTGGCCTCATAGCTACTGTCTTAACTCTTACTCTGGCCTAATGGTTAAGGTCTTGGTCTCTTACTCTGGCCTCATAGTTACTGTCTTAACTCTTACTCTGGCCTCATAGCTACTGTCTTAACTCTTACTCTGGCCTAATGGTTAAGGTCTTGGACACTTACTCTGGCCTCATAGCTACTGTCTTAACTCTTACTCTGGCCTCATAGCTACTGTCTTATCTCTTACTCTGGCCTCATAGCTACTGTCTTAACTCTTACTCTGGCCTAATGGTTAAGGTCTTGGACTCTTACTCTGGCCTCATAGCTACTGTCTTAACTCTTACTCTGGCCTCATAGCTACTGTCTTAACTCTTACTCTGGCCTCATAGCTACTGTCTTAACTCTTACTCTGGCCTCATAGCTACTGTCTTAACTCTTACTCTGGCCTAATGGTTAAGGTATTGGACTCTTACTCTGGCCTCATAGCTACTGTCTTAACTCTTACTCTGGCCTCATAGCTACTGTCTTACCTCCTACTCTGGCCTAATAGCTACTGTCTTAACTCTTACTCTGGCCTAATGGTTAAGGTCTTGGACTCTTACTCTGGCCTCATAGCTACTGTCTTAACTCTTACTCTGGCCTCATAGCTACTGTCTTAACTCTTACTCTGACCTCATAGCTATTGTCTTAACTCTTACTCTGGCCTCATAGCTACTGTATTAACTCGTACTCTGGCCTCAGAGCTACTGTCTTAACTCTTACTCTGGCCTAATGGTTAAGGTCTTGGACTCTTACTCTGGCCTAATAGCTACTGTCTTAACTCTTACTCTGGCCTCATAGCTACTGTCTTAACTCTTACTCTGGCCTAATAGCTACTGTCTTAACTCTTACTTTGGCCTAATAGCTACTGTCTTAACTCTTACTCTGGCCTAATGGTTAAGGTCTTGGACTCTTACTCTGGCCTAATAGCTACTGTCTTAACTCTTACTCTGGCCTTATAGCTACTGTCTTAACTCTTACTCTGGCCTCATAGCTACTGTCTTAACTCTTACTCTGGCCTAATGGTTAAGGTCTTGGACTCTTACTCTGGTCTCATAGCTACTGTCTTAACTCTTACTCTGGCCTAATAGCTACTGTCTTAACTCTTACTCTGGCCTCATAGCTACTGTCTTAACTCTTACTCTGGCCTCATAGCTACTGTCTTAACTCTTATTCTGGCATCATAGCTACTGTCTTAACTCTTACTCTGGCCTAATGGTTAAGGTCTTGAACTCTTACTCTAGCCTCATAGCTACTGTCTTAACTCTTACTCTGGCATAATAGCTACTGTCTTAACTCTTACTCTGGCCTAATAGCTACTGTCTTAACTCTTACTCTGGCCTAATAGCTACTGTCTTAACTCTTACTCAGGCCTAATGGTTAAGGTCTTGGACTCTTACTCTGGCCTCATAGCTACTGTCTTAACTCTTACTCTGGCCTAATGGTTAAGGTCTTGGACTCTTACTCTGGCCTCATAGCTACTGTCCTAACTCTTACTCTGGCCTCATAGCTACTGTCTTAACTCCTACTCTGGCCTCATAGCTACTGTCTTAACTCTTACTCTGGCCTAATGGTTAAGGTCTTGGACTCTTACTCTGGCCTCATAGTTACTGTCTTAACTCTTACTCTGTACTCATAGCTACTGTCTTAACTCTTACTCTGGCCTAATGGTTAAGGTCTTGGACACTTACTCTGGCCTCATAGCTACTGTCTTAATTCTTACTCTGGCCTCATAGCTACTGTCTTATCTCTTACTCTGGCCTCATAGCGACTGTCTTAACTCTTACTCTGGCCTAATGGTTAAGGTCTTGGACTCTTACTCTGGCCTCATAGCTACTGTCTTAACTCTTACTCTGGCCTCATAGCTACTGTCTTAACTCTTACTCTGGCCTCATAGCTACTGTCTTAACTCTTACTCTGGACTCATAGCTACTGTCTTAACTCTCACTCTGGCCTAATGGTTAAGGTCTTGGACTCTTACTCTGGCCTCATAGCTACTGTCTTAACTCTTACTCTGGCCTCATAGCTACTGTCTTTCCTCCTACTCTGGCATAATAGCTACTGTCTTAACTCTTACTCTGGCCTCATAGCTACTGTCTTAACTCTTACTCTGGCCTCATAGCTACTGTCTTAACTCTTACTCTGGCCTCATAGCTACTGTCTTAACTCTTACTCTGGCCTAATGGTTAAGGTCTTGGACTCTTACTCTGGCCTCATAGCTACTGTCTTAACTCTTACTCTGGCCTCATAGCTACTGTCTTAACTCTTACTCTGACCTCATAGCTATTGTCTTAACTCTTACTCTGGCCTCATAGCTACTGTCTTAACTCTTACTCTGGCCTCAGAGCTACTGTCTTAACTCTTACTCTGGCCTAATGGTCAAGGTCTTGGACTCTTACTCTGGCCTAATAGCTACTGTCTTAACTCTTACTCTGGCCTCATAGCTACTGTCTTAACTCTTACTCTGGCCTAATAGCTACTGTCTTAACTCTTACTCTGGCCTCATAGATACTGTCTTAACTCTTACTCTGGCCTCATAGGTACTGTCTTAACTCTCACTCTTGCCTAATGGTTAAAGTCTTGGACTCTTACTCTGGCCTAATAGCTACTGTCTTAACTCTTACTCTGGCCTAATAGCTACTGTTGTAACTCTTACTCTGGCCTCATAGCTACTGTCTTAACTCTTACTCTGGCCTAATGGTTTAGGTCTTGGACTCTTACTCTGGCCTAATAGCTACTGTCTTAATTATTACTCTGGCCTCATAGCTACTGTCTTAACTCTTACTCTGGCCTCATAGCTTCTGTCTTAACTCTTACTCTGGCCTAATGGTTAAGGTCTTGGACTCTTACTCTGGCCTCATAGCTACTGTCTTAACTCTTACTCTGGCCTAATGGTTAAGGTATTGGACTCTTACTCTGGCCTCATAGCTACTGTCTTAACTCTTACTCTGGCCTCATAGTTACTGTCTGAACTCTTACTCTGGCCTCATAGCTACTGTCTTAACTCTTACTCTGGCCTCATAGCTACTGTCTTAACTCTTACTCTGGCCTCAGAGCTACTGTCTTAACTCTTACTCTGGCCTAATGGTTAAGGTCTTGGACTCTTACTCTGGCCTAATAGCTACTGTCTTAACTCTTATTCTGGCCTCAGAGCCACTGTCTTAACTCTTACTCCGGCCTAATGGTTAAGGTCTTGGACTCTTACTCTGGCCTCATAGCTACTGTCTTAACTCTTACTCTGGCCTAAAAGCTACTGTCTTAACTCTTACTCTGGCCTCATAGCTACTGTCTTAACTCTTACTCTGGCCTAATAGCTACTGTCTTAACTCTTACTCTGGCCTCATAGCTACTGTCTTAACTCTTACTCTGGCCTAATAGCTACTGTCTTAACTCTTACTCTGGCCTCATAGCTACTGTCTTAACTCTTACTCTGGCCTAATGGTTAAGGTCTTGGACTCTTACTCTGGCCTCATATCTACTGTCTTAACTCTTACTCTGGCCTCATAGCTACTGTCTTAACTCCTACTCTGGCCTCATAGCTACTGTCTTAACTCTTACTCTGGCCTAATGGTTAAGGTCTTGGACTCTTACTCTGGCCTCATAGTTACTGTCTTAACTCTTACTCTGTACTCATAGCTACTGTCTTAACTCTTACTCTGGCATAATGGTTAAGGTCTTGGACTCTTACTCTGGCCTCATAGCTACTGTCTTAACTCTTACTCTGGTCTAATAGCTACTGTCTTAACTCTTACACTGGCCTAATAGCTACTGTCTTAACTCTTACTCTGGCCTCATAGCTACTGTCTTAACTCTTACTCTGGCCTAATAGTTAAGGTCTTGGACTCTTACTCTGGCCTCATAGCTACTGTCTTAACTCTTACTCTGGCCTAATGGTTAAGGTCTTGGACTCTTACTCTGGCCTCATAGCTACTGTCCTAACTCTTACTCTGGCCTCATAGCTACTGTCTTAACTCCTACTCTGGCCTCATAGCTACTGTCTTAACTCTTACTCTGGCCTAATGGTTAAGGTCTTGGTCTCTTACTCTGGCCTCATAGTTACTGTCTTAACTCTTACTCTGGCCTCATAGCTACTGTCTTAACTCTTACTCTGGCCTAATGGTTAAGGTCTTGGACACTTACTCTGGCCTCATAGCTACTGTCTTAACTCTTACTCTGGCCTCATAGCTACTGTCTTATCTCTTACTCTGGCCTCATAGCTACTGTCTTAACTCTTACTCTGGCCTAATGGTTAAGGTCTTGGACTCTTACTCTGGCCTCATAGCTACTGTCTTAACTCTTACTCTGGCCTCATAGCTACTGTCTTAACTCTTACTCTGGCCTCATAGCTACTGTCTTAACTCTTACTCTGGCCTAATGGTTAAGGTATTGGACTCTTACTCTGGCCTCATAGCTACTGTCTTAACTCTTACTCTGGCCTCATAGCTACTGTCTTACCTCCTACTCTGGCCTAATAGCTACTGTCTTAACTCTTACTCTGGCCTCATAGCTACTGTCTTAACTCTTACTCTGGCCTCATAGCTACTGTTGTAACTCTTACTCTGGCCTCATAGCTACTGTCTTAACTCTTACTCTGGCCTAATGGTTTAGGTCTTGGACTCTTACTCTGGCCTAATAGCTACTGTCTTAACTCTTACTCTGGCCTAATGGTTAAGGTATTGGACTCTTACTCTGGCCTCATAGCTACTGTCTTAACTCTTACTCTGGCCTCATAGTTACTGTCTGAACTCTTACTCTGGCCTCATAGCTACTGTCTTAACTCTTACTCTGGCCTCATAGCTACTGTCTTAACTCTTACTCTGGCCTCAGAGCTACTGTCTTAACTCTTACTCTGGCCTAATGGTTAAGGTCTTGGACTCTTACTCTGGCCTAATAGCTACTGTCTTAACTCTTATTCTGGCCTCATAGCCACTGTCTTAACTCTTACTCCGGCCTAATGGTTAAGGTCTTGGACTCTTACTCTGGCCTCATAGCTACTGTCTTAACTCTTACTCTGGCCTAATAGCTACTGTCTTAACTCTTACTCTGGCCTCATAGCTACTGTCTTAACTCTTACTCTGGCCTAATAGCTACTGTCTTAACTCTTACTCTGGCCTCATAGCTACTGTCTTAACTCTTACTCTGGCCTAATAGCTACTGTCTTAACTCTTACTCTGGCCTCATAGCTACTGTCTTAACTCTTACTCTGGCCTAATGGTTAAGGTCTTGGACTCTTACTCTGGCCTCATAGCTACTGTCTTAACTCTTACTCTGGCCTCATAGCTACTGTCTTAACTCTTACTCTGGCCTCATAGCTACTGTCTTAACTCTTACTCTGGACTCATAGCTACTGTCTTAACTCTCACTCTGGCCTAATGGTTAAGGTCTTGGACTCTTACTCTGGCCTCATAGCTACTGTCTTAACTCTTACTCTGGCCTCATAGCTACTGTCTTTCCTCCTACTCTGGCATAATAGCTACTGTCTTAACTCTTACTCTGGCCTCATAGCTACTGTCTTAACTCTTACTCTGGCCTCATAGCTACTGTCTTAACTCTTACTCTGGCCTCATAGCTACTGTCTTAACTCTTACTCTGGCCTAATGGTTAAGGTCTTGGACTCTTACTCTGGCTTCATAGCTACTGTCTTAACTCTTACTCAGGCCTCATAGCTACTGTCTTAACTCTTACTCTGACCTCATAGCTATTGTCTTAACTCTTACTCTGGCCTCATAGCTACTGTCTTAACTCTTACTCTGGCCTCAGAGCTACTGTCTTAACTCTTACTCTGGCCTAATGGTCAAGGTCTTGGACTCTTACTCTGGCCTAATAGCTACTGTCTTAACTCTTACTCTGGCCTCATAGCTACTGTCTTAACTCTTACTCTGGCCTAATAGCTACTGTCTTAACTCTTACTTTGGCCTAATAGCTACTGTCTTAACTCTTACTCTGGACTAATGGTTAAGGTCTTGGACTCTTACTCTGGCCTAATAGCTACTGTCTTAACTCTTACTCTGGCCTTATAGCTACTGTCTTAACTCTTACTCTGGCCTCATAGCTACTGTCTTAACTCTTACTCTGGCCTAATGGTTAAGGTCTTGGACTCTGGCCTCATAGCTACTGTCTTAACTCTTACTCTGACCTCATAGCTACTGTCTTAACTCTTACTCTGGCCTAATGGTTAAGGTCTTGGACTCTTCTTCTGACCTAATAGCTACTGTCTTAACTCTTACTCTGGCCTAATGGTTAAGGTCTTGGACTCTTCTTCTGGCCTAATAGCTACTGTCTTAACTCTTACTCTGGCCTCATAGCTACTGTCTTAACTCTTACTCTGGCCTAATAGCTACTGTCTTAACTCTTACTCTGGCCTCATAGCTACTGTCTTAACACTTACTCTGGCCTAATGGTTAAGGTCTTGGACTCTTACTCTGGCCTCATAGCTACTGTCTTAACTCTTACTCTGGCCTAATAGCTACTGTCTTAACTCTTACTCTGGCCTCATAGCTACTATCTTACCTCTTACTCCGGCCTCATAGCTACTGTCTTAACTCTTACTCTGGCCTCATAGCTACTGTCTTAACTCTTACTCTGGCCTAATAGCTACTGTCTTAACTCTTACTCTGGCCTCATAGCTACTGTCTTAACTCTTACTCTGGCCTCATAGCTACTGTCTTAACTCTTACTCTGGCCTAATGGTTAAGGTCTTGGACTCTTACTCTGGCCTCATAGCTACTGTCTTAACTCTTACTCTGGCCTCATAGCTACTGTCTTAACACCTACTCTGGCCTCATAGCTACTGTCTTAACTCTTACTCTGGCCTAATGGTTAAGGTCTTGGACTCTTACTCTGGCCTCATAGTTACTGTCTTAACTCTTACTCTGGCCTCATAGCTACTGTCTTAACTCTTACTCTGGCCTAATGGTTAAGGTCTTGGACTCTTACTCTGGCCTCATAGCTACTGTCTTAACTCTTACTCTGGCCTAATAGCTACTGTCTTAACTCTTACTCTGGCCTCATAGCTACTGTCTTAACACTTACTCTGGCCTCATAGCTACTGTCTTAACTCTTACTCTGACCTCATAGCTACTGTCTTAACTCTTACTCTGGCCTAATAGCTACTGTTGTAACTCTTACTCTGGCCTCATAGCTACTGTCTTAACTCTTACTCTGGCCTAATGGTTTAGGTCTTGGACTCTTACTCTGGCCTAATAGCTACTGTCTTAACTCTTACTCTGGCCTTATAGCTACTGTCTTAACTCTTACTCTGGCCTCATAGCTACTGTCTTAACTCTTACTCTGGCCTAATGGTTAAGGTCTTGGACTCCTACTCTGGCCTCATAGCTACTGTCTTAACTCTAACTCTGGCCTAATAGCTACTGTCTTAACTCTTACTCTGGCCTCATAGTTACTGTCTTAACTCTTACTCTGGCCTCATAGCTTCTGTCTTAACTCTTACTCTGGCCTAATGGTTAAGGTCTTGGACTCTTACTCTGGCCTCATAGCTACTGTCTTAACTCTTACTCTGGCCTAATGGTTAAGGTATTGGACTCTTACTCTGGCCTCATAGCTACTGTCTTAACTCTTACTCTGGCCTCATAGTTACTGTCTGAACTCTTACTCTGGCCTCATAGCTACTGTCTTAACTCTTACTCTGGCCTCATAGCTACTGTCTTAACTCTTACTCTGGCCTCAGAGCTACTGTCTTAACTCTTACTCTGGCCTAATGGTTAAGGTCTTGGACTCTTACTCTGGCCTAATAGCTACTGTCTTAACTCTTATTCTGGCCTCATAGCCACTGTCTTAACTCTTACACCGGCCTAATGGTTAAGGTCTTGGACTCTTACTCTGGCCTCATAGCTACTGTCTTAACTCTTACTCTGGCCTAATAGCTACTGTCTTAACTCTTACTCTGGCCTCATAGCTACTGTCTTAACTCTTACTCTGGCCTAATAGCTACTGTCTTAACTCTTACTCTGGCCTCATAGCTACTGTCTTAACTCTTACTCTGGCCTAATAGCTACTGTCTTAACTCTTACTCTGGCCTCATAGCTACTGTCTTAACTCTTACTCTGGCCTAATGGTTAAGGTCTTGGACTCTTACTCTGGCCTCATATCTACTGTCTTAACTCTTACTCTGGCCTCATAGCTACTGTCTTAACTCTTACTCTGGCCTCATAGCTACTGTCTTAACTCTTACTCTGGCATAATGGTTAAGGTCTTGGACTCTTACTCTGGCCTCATAGCTACTGTCTTAACTCTTACTCTGGTCTAATAGCTACTGTCTTAACTCTTACACTGGCCTAATAGCTACTGTCTAAAATCTTACTCTGGCCTCATAGCTACTGTCTTAACTCTTACTCTGGCCTAATAGTTAAGGTCTTGGACTCTTACTCTGGCCTCATAGCTACTGTCTTAACTCTTACTCTGGCCTAATGGTTAAGGTCTTGGACTCTTACTCTGGCCTCATAGCTACTGTCCTAACTCTTACTCTGGCCTCATAGCTACTGTCTTAACTCCTACTCTGGCCTCATAGCTACTGTCTTAACTCTTACTCTGGCCTAATGGTTAAGGTCTTGGTCTCTTACTCTGGCCTCATAGTTACTGTCTTAACTCTTACTCTGGCCTCATAGCTACTGTCTTAACTCTTACTCTGGCCTAATGGTTAAGGTCTTGGACTCTTACTCTGGCCTCATAGCTACTGTCTTAACTCTTACTCTGGCCTCATAGCTACTGTCTTAACTCTTACTCTGGCCTCATAGCTACTGTCTTAACTCTTACTCTGGCCTCATAGCTACTGTCTTAACTCTTACTCTGGCCTAATGGTTAATGTATTGGACTCTTACTCTGGCCTCATAGCTACTGTCTTAACTCTTACTCTGGCCTCATAGCTACTGTCTTACCTCCTACTCTGGCCTAATAGCTACTGTCTTAACTCTTACTCTGGCCTAATGGTTAAGGTCTTGGACTCTTACTCTGGCCTCATAGCTACTGTCTTAACTCTTACTCTGGCCTCATAGCTACTGTCTTAACTCTTACTCTGACCTCATAGCTATTGTCTTAACTCTTACTCTGGCCTCATAGCTACTGTCTTAACTCGTACTCTGGCCTCAGAGCTACTGTCTTAACTCTTACTCTGGCCTAATGGTTAAGGTCTTGGACTCTTACTCTGGCCTAATAGCTACTGTCTTAACTCTTACTCTGGCCTCATAGCTACTGTCTTAACTCTTACTCTGGCCTAATAGCTACTGTCTTAACTCTTACTTTGGCCTAATAGCTACTGTCTTAACTCTTACTCTGGCCTAATGGTTAAGGTCTTGGACTCTTACTCTGGCCTAATAGCTACTGTCTTAACTCTTACTCTGGCCTTATAGCTACTGTCTTAACTCTTACTCTGGCCTCATAGCTACTGTCTTAACTCTTACTCTGGCCTAATGGTTAAGGTCTTGGACTCTTACTCTGGTCTCATAGCTACTGTCTTAACTCTTACTCTGGCCTAATAGCTACTGTCTTAACTCTTACTCTGGCCTCATAGCTACTGTCTTAACTCTTACTCTGGCCTCATAGCTACTGTCTTAACTCTTATTCTGGCATCATAGCTACTGTCTTAACTCTTACTCTGGCCTAATGGTTAAGGTCTTGAACTCTTACTCTAGCCTCATAGCTACTGTCTTAACTCTTACTCTGGCATAATAGCTACTGTCTTAACTCTTACTCTGGCCTAATAGCTACTGTCTTAACTCTTACTCTGGCCTAATAGCTACTGTCTTAACTCTTACTCAGGCCTAATGGTTAAGGTCTTGGACTCTTACTCTGGCCTCATAGCTACTGTCTTAACTCTTACTCTGGCCTAATGGTTAAGGTCTTGGACTCTTACTCTGGCCTCATAGCTACTGTCCTAACTCTTACTCTGGCCTCATAGCTACTGTCTTAACTCCTACTCTGGCCTCATAGCTACTGTCTTAACTCTTACTCTGGCCTAATGGTTAAGGTCTTGGACTCTTACTCTGGCCTCATAGTTACTGTCTTAACTCTTACTCTGTACTCATAGCTACTGTCTTAACTCTTACTCTGGCCTAATGGTTAAGGTCTTGGACACTTACTCTGGCCTCATAGCTACTGTCTTAATTCTTACTCTGGCCTCATAGCTACTGTCTTATCTCTTACTCTGGCCTCATAGCGACTGTCTTAACTCTTACTCTGGCCTAATGGTTAAGGTCTTGGACTCTTACTCTGGCCTCATAGCTACTGTCTTAACTCTTACTCTGGCCTCATAGCTACTGTCTTAACTCTTACTCTGGCTTCATAGCTACTGTCTTAACTCTTACTCTGGACTCATAGCTACTGTCTTAACTCTCACTCTGGCCTAATGGTTAAGGTCTTGGACTCTTACTCTGGCCTCATAGCTACTGTCTTAACTCTTACTCTGGCCTCATAGCTACTGTCTTTCCTCCTACTCTGGCATAATAGCTACTGTCTTAACTCTTACTCTGGCCTCATAGCTACTGTCTTAACTCTTACTCTGGCCTCATAGCTACTGTCTTAACTCTTACTCTGGCCTCATAGCTACTGTCTTAACTCTTACTCTGGCCTAATGGTTAAGGTCTTGGACTCTTACTCTGGCCTCATAGCTACTGTCTTAACTCTTACTCTGGCCTCATAGCTACTGTCTTAACTCTTACTCTGACCTCATAGCTATTGTCTTAACTCTTACTCTGGCCTCATAGCTACTGTCTTAACTCTTACTCTGGCCTCAGAGCTACTGTCTTAACTCTTACTCTGGCCTAATGGTCAAGGTCTTGGACTCTTACTCTGGCCTAATAGCTACTGTCTTAACTCTTACTCTGGCCTCATAGCTACTGTCTTAACTCTTACTCTGGCCTAATAGCTACTGTCTTAACTCTTACTCTGGCCTCATAGATACTGTCTTAACTCTTACTCTGGCCTCATAGGTACTGTCTTAACTCTCACTCTTGCCTAATGGTTAAAGTCTTGGACTCTTACTCTGGCCTAATAGCTACTGTCTTAACTCTTACTCTGGCCTAATAGCTACTGTTGTAACTCTTACTCTGGCCTCATAGCTACTGTCTTAACTCTTACTCTGGCCTAATGGTTTAGGTCTTGGACTCTTACTCTGGCCTAATAGCTACTGTCTTAACTCTTACTCTGGCCTTATAGCTACTGTCTTAACTCTTACTCTGGCCTCATAGCTACTGTCTTAACTCTTACTCTGGCCTAATGGTTAAGGTCTTGGACTCCTACTCTGGCCTCATAGCTACTGTCTTAACTCTTACTCTGGCCTAATAGCTACTGTCTTAACTCTTACTCTGGCCTCATAGTTACTGTCTTAACTCTTACTCTGGCCTCATAGCTTCTGTCTTAACTCTTACTCTGGCCTAATGGTTAAGGTCTTGGACTCTTACTCTGGCCTCATAGCTACTGTCTTAACTCTTACTCTGGCCTAATGGTTAAGGTATTGGACTCTTACTCTGGCCTCATAGCTACTGTCTTAACTCTTACTCTGGCCTCATAGTTACTGTCTGAACTCTTTCTCTGGCCTCATAGCTACTGTCTTAACTCTTACTCTGGCCTCATAGCTACTGTCTTAACTCTTACTCTGGCCTCAGAGCTACTGTCTTAACTCTTACTCTGGCCTAATGGTTAAGGTCTTGGACTCTTACTCTGGCCTAATAGCTACTGTCTTAACTCTTATTCTGGCCTCATAGCCACTGTCTTAACTCTTACTCCGGCCTAATGGTTAAGGTCTTGGACTCTTACTCTGGCCTCATAGCTACTGTCTTAACTCTTACTCTGGCCTAATAGCTACTGTCTTAACTCTTACTCTGGCCTCATAGCTACTGTCTTAACTCTTACTCTGGCCTAATAGCTACTGTCTTAACTCTTACTCTGGCCTCATAGCTACTGTCTTAACTCTTACTCTGGCCTAATAGCTACTGTCTTAACTCTTACTCTGGCCTCATAGCTACTGTCTTAACTCTTACTCTGGCCTAATGGTTAAGGTCTTGGACTCTTACTCTGGCCTCATATCTACTGTCTTAACTCTTACTCTGGCCTCATAGCTACTGTCTTAACTCTTACTCTGGCCTCATAGCTACTGTCTTAACTCTTACTCTGGCATAATGGTTAAGGTCTTGGACTCTTACTCTGGCCTCATAGCTACTGTCTTAACTCTTACTCTGGTCTAATAGCTACTGTCTTAACTCTTACACTGGCCTAATAGCTACTGTCTTAACTCTTACTCTGGCCTCATAGCTACTGTCTTAACTCTTACTCTGGCCTAATAGTTAAGGTCTTGGACTCTTACTCTGGCCTCATAGCTACTGTCTTAACTCTTACTCTGGCCTAATGGTTAAGGTCTTGGACTCTTACTCTGGCCTCATAGCTACTGTCCTAACTCTTACTCTGGCCTCATAGCTACTGTCTTAACTCCTACTCTGGCCTCATAGCTACTGTCTTAACTCTTACTCTGGCCTAATGGTTAAGGTCTTGGTCTCTTACTCTGGCCTCATAGTTACTGTCTTAACTCTTACTCTGGCCTCATAGCTACTGTCTTAACTCTTACTCTGGCCTAATGGTTAAGGTCTTGGACACTTACTCTGGCCTCATAGCTACTGTCTTAACTCTTACTCTGGCCTCATAGCTACTGTCTTATCTCTTACTCTGGCCTCATAGCTACTGTCTTAACTCTTACTCTGGCCTAATGGTTAAGGTCTTGGACTCTTACTCTGGCCTCATAGCTACTGTCTTAACTCTTACTCTGGCCTCATAGCTACTGTCTTAACTCTTACTCTGGCCTCATAGCTACTGTCTTAACTCTTACTCTGGCCTCATAGCTACTGTCTTAACTCTTACTCTGGCCTAATGGTTAAGGTATTGGACTCTTACTCTGGCCTCATAGCTACTGTCTTAACTCTTACTCTGGCCTCATAGCTACTGTCTTACCTCCTACTCTGGCCTAATAGCTACTGTCTTAACTCTTACTCTGGCCTCATAGCTACTGTCTTAACTCTTACTCTGGCCTCATAGCTACTGTTGTAACTCTTACTCTGGCCTCATAGCTACTGTCTTAACTCTTACTCTGGCCTAATGGTTTAGGTCTTGGACTCTTACTCTGGCCTAATAGCTACTGTCTTAACTCTTACTCTGGCCTAATGGTTAAGGTATTGGACTCTTACTCTGGCCTCATAGCTACTGTCTTAACTCTTACTCTGGCCTCATAGTTACTGTCTGAACTCTTACTCTGGCCTCATAGCTACTGTCTTAACTCTTACTCTGGCCTCATAGCTACTGTCTTAACTCTTACTCTGGCCTCATAGCTACTGTCTTAACTCTTACTCTGGCCTAATGGTTAAGGTCTTGGACTCCTACTCTGGCCTCATAGCTACTGTCTTAACTCTTACTCTGGCCTAATAGCTACTGTCTTAACTCTTACTCTGGCCTCATAGTTACTGTCTTAACTCTTACTCTGGCCTCATAGCTTCTGTCTTAACTCTTACTCTGGCCTAATGGTTAAGGTCTTGGACTCTTACTCTGGCCTCATAGCTACTGTCTTAACTCTTACTCTGGCCTAATGGTTAAGGTATTGGACTCTTACTCTGGCCTCATAGCTACTGTCTTAACTCTTACTCTGGCCTCATAGTTACTGTCTGAACTCTTTCTCTGGCCTCATAGCTACTGTCTTAACTCTTACTCTGGCCTCATAGCTACTGTCTTAACTCTTACTCTGGCCTCAGAGCTACTGTCTTAACTCTTACTCTGGCCTAATGGTTAAGGTCTTGGACTCTTACTCTGGCCTAATAGCTACTGTCTTAACTCTTATTCTGGCCTCATAGCCACTGTCTTAACTCTTACTCCGGCCTAATGGTTAAGGTCTTGGACTCTTACTCTGGCCTCATAGCTACTGTCTTAACTCTTACTCTGGCCTAATAGCTACTGTCTTAACTCTTACTCTGGCCTCATAGCTACTGTCTTAACTCTTACTCTGGCCTAATAGCTACTGTCTTAACTCTTACTCTGGCCTCATAGCTACTGTCTTAACTCTTACTCTGGCCTAATAGCTACTGTCTTAACTCTTACTCTGGCCTCATAGCTACTGTCTTAACTCTTACTCTGGCCTAATGGTTAAGGTCTTGGACTCTTACTCTGGCCTCATATCTACTGTCTTAACTCTTACTCTGGCCTCATAGCTACTGTCTTAACTCTTACTCTGGCCTCATAGCTACTGTCTTAACTCTTACTCTGGCATAATGGTTAAGGTCTTGGACTCTTACTCTGGCCTCATAGCTACTGTCTTAACTCTTACTCTGGTCTAATAGCTACTGTCTTAACTCTTACACTGGCCTAATAGCTACTGTCTTAACTCTTACTCTGGCCTCATAGCTACTGTCTTAACTCTTACTCTGGCCTAATAGTTAAGGTCTTGGACTCTTACTCTGGCCTCATAGCTACTGTCTTAACTCTTACTCTGGCCTAATGGTTAAGGTCTTGGACTCTTACTCTGGCCTCATAGCTACTGTCCTAACTCTTACTCTGGCCTCATAGCTACTGTCTTAACTCCTACTCTGGCCTCATAGCTACTGTCTTAACTCTTACTCTGGCCTAATGGTTAAGGTCTTGGTCTCTTACTCTGGCCTCATAGTTACTGTCTTAACTCTTACTCTGGCCTCATAGCTACTGTCTTAACTCTTACTCTGGCCTAATGGTTAAGGTCTTGGACACTTACTCTGGCCTCATAGCTACTGTCTTAACTCTTACTCTGGCCTCATAGCTACTGTCTTATCTCTTACTCTGGCCTCATAGCTACTGTCTTAACTCTTACTCTGGCCTAATGGTTAAGGTCTTGGACTCTTACTCTGGCCTCATAGCTACTGTCTTAACTCTTACTCTGGCCTCATAGCTACTGTCTTAACTCTTACTCTGGCCTCATAGCTACTGTCTTAACTCTTACTCTGGCCTCATAGCTACTGTCTTAACTCTTACTCTGGCCTAATGGTTAAGGTATTGGACTCTTACTCTGGCCTCATAGCTACTGTCTTAACTCTTACTCTGGCCTCATAGCTACTGTCTTACCTCCTACTCTGGCCTAATAGCTACTGTCTTAACTCTTACTCTGGCCTCATAGCTACTGTCTTAACTCTTACTCTGGCCTCATAGCTACTGTTGTAACTCTTACTCTGGCCTCATAGCTACTGTCTTAACTCTTACTCTGGCCTAATGGTTTAGGTCTTGGACTCTTACTCTGGCCTAATAGCTACTGTCTTAACTCTTACTCTGGCCTAATGGTTAAGGTATTGGACTCTTACTCTGGCCTCATAGCTACTGTCTTAACTCTTACTCTGGCCTCATAGTTACTGTCTGAACTCTTACTCTGGCCTCATAGCTACTGTCTTAACTCTTACTCTGGCCTCATAGCTACTGTCTTAACTCTTACTCTGGCCTCAGAGCTACTGTCTTAACTCTTACTCTGGCCTAATGGTTAAGGTCTTGGACTCTTACTCTGGCCTAATAGCTACTGTCTTAACTCTTATTCTGGCCTCATAGCCACTGTCTTAACTCTTACTCCGGCCTAATGGTTAAGGTCTTGGACTCTTACTCTGGCCTCATAGCTACTGTCTTAACTCTTACTCTGGCCTAATAGCTACTGTCTTAACTCTTACTCTGGCCTCATAGCTACTGTCTTAACTCTTACTCTGGCCTAATAGCTACTGTCTTAACTCTTACTCTGGCCTCATAGCTACTGTCTTAACTCTTACTCTGGCCTAATAGCTACTGTCTTAACTCTTACTCTGGCCTCATAGCTACTGTCTTAACTCTTACTCTGGCCTAATGGTTAAGGTCTTGGACTCTTACTCTGGCCTCATAGCTACTGTCTTAACTCTTACTCTGGCCTCATAGCTACTGTCTTAACTCTTACTCTGGCCTCATAGCTACTGTCTTAACTCTTACTCTGGACTCATAGCTACTGTCTTAACTCTCACTCTGGCCTAATGGTTAAGGTCTTGGACTCTTACTCTGGCCTCATAGCTACTGTCTTAACTCTTACTCTGGCCTCATAGCTACTGTCTTTCCTCCTACTCTGGCATAATAGCTACTGTCTTAACTCTTACTCTGGCCTCATAGCTACTGTCTTAACTCTTACTCTGGCCTCATAGCTACTGTCTTAACTCTTACTCTGGCCTAATGGTTAAGGTCTTGGACTCTTACTCTGGCTTCATAGCTACTGTCTTAACTCTTACTCAGGCCTCATAGCTACTGTCTTAACTCTTACTCTGACCTCATAGCTATTGTCTTAACTCTTACTCTGGCCTCATAGCTACTGTCTTAACTCTTACTCTGGCCTCAGAGCTACTGTCTTAACTCTTACTCTGGCCTAATGGTCAAGGTCTTGGACTCTTACTCTGGCCTAATAGCTACTGTCTTAACTCTTACTCTGGCCTCATAGCTACTGTCTTAACTCTTACTCTGGCCTAATAGCTACTGTCTTAACTCTTACTTTGGCCTAATAGCTACTGTCTTAACTCTTACTCTGGACTAATGGTTAAGGTCTTGGACTCTTACTCTGGCCTAATAGCTACTGTCTTAACTCTTACTCTGGCCTTATAGCTACTGTCTTAACTCTTACTCTGGCCTCATAGCTACTGTCTTAACTCTTACTCTGGCCTAATGGTTAAGGTCTTGGACTCAGGCCTCATAGCTACTGTCTTAACTCTTACTCTGACCTCATAGCTACTGTCTTAACTCTTACTCTGGCCTAATGGTTAAGGTCTTGGACTCTTCTTCTGACCTAATAGCTACTGTCTTAACTCTTACTCTGGCCTAATGGTTAAGGTCTTGGACTCTTCTTCTGGCCTAATAGCTACTGTCTTAACTCTTACTCTGGCCTCATAGCTACTGTCTTAACTCTTACTCTGGCCTAATAGCTACTGTCTTAACTCTTACTCTGGCCTCATAGCTACTGTCTTAACACTTACTCTGGCCTAATGGTTAAGGTCTTGGACTCTTACTCTGGCCTCATAGCTACTGTCTTAACTCTTACTCTGGCCTAATAGCTACTGTCTTAACTCTTACTCTGGCCTCATAGCTACTATCTTACCTCTTACTCCGGCCTCATAGCTACTGTCTTAACTCTTACTCTGGCCTCATAGCTACTGTCTTAACTCTTACTCTGGCCTAATAGCTACTGTCTTAACTCTTACTCTGGCCTCATAGCTACTGTCTTAACTCTTACTCTGGCCTCATAGCTACTGTCTTAACTCTTACTCTGGCCTAATGGTTAAGGTCTTGGACTCTTACTCTGGCCTCATAGCTACTGTCTTAACTCTTACTCTGGCCTCATAGCTACTGTCTTAACACCTACTCTGGCCTCATAGCTACTGTCTTAACTCTTACTCTGGCCTAATGGTTAAGGTCTTGGACTCTTACTCTGGCCTCATAGTTACTGTCTTAACTCTTACTCTGGCCTCATAGCTACTGTCTTAACTCTTACTCTGGCCTAATGGTTAAGGTCTTGGACTCTTACTCTGGCCTCATAGCTACTGTCTTAACTCTTACTCTGGCCTAATAGCTACTGTCTTAACTCTTACTCTGGCCTCATAGCTACTGTCTTAACACTTACTCTGGCCTCATAGCTACTGTCTTAACTCTTACTCTGACCTCATAGCTACTGTCTTAACTCTTACTCTGGCCTAATAGCTACTGTCTTAACTCTTACTCTGGCCTCATAGCTACTGTCTTAACTCTTACTCTGGCCTCATAGCTACTGTCTTAACTCTTACTCTGGCCTCATCGCAACTGTCTTAACTCTTACTCTGGCCTAATGGTTAAGGTCTTGGACTCTTACTCTGGCCTCATAGCTACTGTCTTAACTCTTATTTTGGCCTCATAGCTACTGTGTTAATTCTTACTCTGGCCTCATAGCTACTGTCTTAACTCTTACTCTGGCCTCATAGCTACTGTCTTAACTCTTACTCTGGCCTAATAGCTACTGTCTTAACTCTTACTCTGGCCTAATGGTTAAGGTCTTGGACTCTTACTCTGGCCTCATAGCTACTGTCTTAACTCTTACTCTGGCCTCATAGCTACTGTCTTAACTCCTACTCTGGCCTCATAGCTACTGTCTTAACTCTTACTCTGGCCTAATGGTTAAGGTCTTGGACTCTTACTCTGGCCTAATAGTTACTGTCTTAACTCTTACTCTGGCCTCATAGCTACTGTCTTAACTCTTACTCTGGCCTAATGGTTAAGGTCTTGGACTCTTACTCTGGCCACATAGCTACTGTCTTAACTCTTACTCTGGCCTCATAGCTACTGTCTTAACTCTTACTCTGGCCTAATAGCTACTGTCTTAACTCTTACTCTGGCCTCATAGATACTGTCTTAACTCTTACTCTGGCCTCATAACTACTGTCTTAACACTTTCTCTGGCCTCATAGCTACTGTCTTAACTCTTACTCTGACCTCATAGCTACTGTCTTAACTCTTACTCTGGCCTAATAGCTACTGTCTTAACTCTTACTCTGGCCTCATAGCTACTGTCTTAACTCTTACTCTGGACTCATAGCTACTGTCTTAACTCTTACTCTGGCCTCATCGCAACTGTCTTAACTCTTACTCTGGCCTAATGGTTAAGGTCTTGGACTCTTACTCTGGCCTCATAGCTACTGTCTTAACTCTTATTTTGGCCTCATAGCTACTGTGTTAACTCTTACTCTGGCCTCATAGCTACTGTCTTAACTCTTACTCTGGCTTCATAGCTACTGTATTAACTCTTACGCTGGCCTAATAGCTACTGTCTTAACTCTTACTCTGGCCTCATAGCTACTGTCTTATCTCTTACTCTGGTCTCATAGCTACTGTCTTAACTCTTACTCTGGCCTAATGGTTAAGGTCTTGGACTCTTACTCTGGCCTCATAGCTACTGTCTTAACTCTTACTCTGGCCTCATAGCTACTGTCTTAACTCGTACTCTGGCCTAATGGTTAAGGTCTTAGACTCTTACACTTGCCTAATAGCTACTGTCTTAACTCTTACTCTGGCCTCATAGCTACTGTCTTAACTCTTACTCTGGCCTCATAGCTACTGTCTTAACTCTTACTCTGGCCTAATGGTTAAGGTCTTGGACTCCTACTTTGGCCTCATAGCTACTGTCTTAACTCTTACTCTGGCCTAATAGCTACTGTCTTAACTCTTACTCTGGTCTCATAGCTACTGTCTTAACTCTTACTCTGGCCTCATAGCTACTGTCTTAACTCTTACTCTGGCCTAATGGTTAAGGTCTTGGACTCTTACTCTGGCCTCATAGCTACTGTCTTAACTCTTACTCTGGCCTAATAGCTACTGTCTTAACTCTTACTCTGGCCTCATAGCTACTGTATTAACTCTTATTTTGGCCTCATAGCTACTGTGTTAACTCTTACTCTGGCCTCATAGCTACTGTCTTAACTCTTACTCTGGCCTCATAGCTTCTGTCTTAACTCTTACTCTGGCCTAATGGTTAAGGTCTTGGACTCTTACTCTGGCCTCATAGCTACTGTCTTAACTCTTACTCTGGCCTAATGGTTAAGGTATTGGACTCTTACTCTGGCCTCATAGCTACTGTCTTAACTCTTACTCTGGCCTCATAGTTACTGTCTGAACTCTTACTCTGGCCTCATAGCTACTGTCTTAACTCTTACTCTGGCCTCATAGCTACTGTCTTAACTCTTACTCTGGCCTCAGAGCTACTGTCTTAACTCTTACTCTGGCCTAATGGTTAAGGTCTTGGACTCTTACTCTGGCCTAATAGCTACTGTCTTAACTCTTATTCTGGCCTCATAGCCACTGTCTTAACTCTTACTCCGGCCTAATGGTTAAGGTCTTGGACTCTTACTCTGGCCTCATAGCTACTGTCTTAACTCTTACTCTGGCCTAATAGCTACTGTCTTAACTCTTACTCTGGCCTCATAGCTACTGTCTTAACTCTTACTCTGGCCTAATAGCTACTGTCTTAACTCTTACTCTGGCCTCATAGCTACTGTCTTAACTCTTACTCTGGCCTAATAGCTACTGTGTTAACTCTTACTCTGGCCTCATAGCTACTGTCTTAACTCTTACTCTGGCCTAATGGTTAAGGTCTTGGACTCTTACTCTGGCCTCATATCTACTGTCTTAACTCTTACTCTGGCCTCATAGCTACTGTCTTAACTCTTACTCTGGCCTCATAGCTACTGTCTTAACTCTTACTCTGGCATAATGGTTAAGGTCTTGGACTCTTACTCTGGCCTCATAGCTACTGTCTTAACTCTTACTCTGGTCTAATAGCTACTGTCTTAACTCTTACACTGGCCTAATAGCTACTGTCTTAACTCTTACTCTGGCCTCATAGCTACTGTCTTAACTCTTACTCTGGCCTAATAGTTAAGGTCTTGGACTCTTACTCTGGCCTCATAGCTACTGTCTTAACTCTTACTCTGGCCTAATGGTTAAGGTCTTGGACTCTTACTCTGGCCTCATAGCTACTGTCCTAACTCTTACTCTGGCCTCATAGCTACTGTCTTAACTCCTACTCTGGCCTCATAGCTACTGTCTTAACTCTTACTCTGGCCTAATGGTTAAGGTCTTGGTCTCTTACTCTGGCCTCATAGTTACTGTCTTAACTCTTACTCTGGCCTCATAGCTACTGTCTTAACTCTTACTCTGGCCTAATGGTTAAGGTCTTGGACACTTACTCTGGCCTCATAGCTACTGTCTTAACTCTTACTCTGGCCTCATAGCTACTGTCTTATCTCTTACTCTGGCCTCATAGCTACTGTCTTAACTCTTACTCTGGCCTAATGGTTAAGGTCTTGGACACTTACTCTGGCCTCATAGCTACTGTCTTAACTCTTACTCTGGCCTCATAGCTACTGTCTTAACTCTTACTCTGGCCTCATAGCTACTGTCTTAACTCTTACTCTGGCCTCATAGCTACTGTCTTAACTCTTACTCTGGCCTCATAGCTACTGTCTTAACTCTTACTCTGGCCTAATGGTTAAGGTATTGGACTCTTACTCTGGCCTCATAGCTACTGTCTTAACTCTTACTCTGGCCTCATAGCTACTGTCTTACCTCCTACTCTGGCCTAATAGCTACTGTCTTAACTCTTACTCTGGCCTCATAGCTACTGTCTTAACTCTTACTCTGGCCTCATAGCTACTGTCTTAACTCTTACTCTGGCCTAATGGTTAAGGTCTTGGACTCTTACTCTGGCCTCATAGCTACTGTCTTAACTCTTACTCTGGACTCATAGCTACTGTCTTAACTCTTACTCTGGCCTCATCGCAACTGTCTTAACTCTTACTCTGGCCTAATGGTTAAGGTCTTGGACTCTTACTCTGGCCTCATAGCTACTGTCTTAACTCTTACTCTGGCCTCATAGATACTGTCTTAACTCTTACTCTGGCCTCATAACTACTGTCTTAACACTTTCTCTGGCCTCATAGCTACTGTCTTAACTCTTACTCTGACCTCATAGCTACTGTCTTAACTCTTACTCTGGCCTAATAGCTACTGTCTTAACTCTTACTCTGGCCTCATAGCTACTGTCTTAACTCTTACTCTGGACTCATAGCTACTGTCTTAACTCTTACTCTGGCCTCATCGCAACTGTCTTAACTCTTACTCTGGCCTAATGGTTAAGGTCTTGGACTCTTACTCTGGCCTCATAGCTACTGTCTTAACTCTTATTTTGGCCTCATAGCTACTGTGTTAACTCTTACTCTGGCCTCATAGCTACTGTCTTAACTCTTACTCTGGCTTCATAGCTACTGTATTAACTCTTACGCTGGCCTAATAGCTACTGTCTTAACTCTTACTCTGGCCTCATAGCTACTGTCTTATCTCTTACTCTGGTCTCATAGCTACTGTCTTAACACTTACTCTGGCCTAATGGTTAAGGTCTTGGACTCTTACTCTGGCCTCATAGCTACTGTCTTAACTCTTACTCTGGCCTCATAGCTACTGTCTTAACTCGTACTCTGGCCTAATGGTTAAGGTCTTAGACTCTTACACTTGCCTAATAGCTACTGTCTTAACTCTTACTCTGGCCTCATAGCTACTGTCTTAACTCTTACTCTGGCCTCATAGCTACTGTCTTAACTCTTACTCTGGCCTAATGGTTAAGGTCTTGGACTCCTACTTTGGCCTCATAGCTACTGTCTTAACTCTTACTCTGGCCTAATAGCTACTGTCTTAACTCTTACTCTGGTCTCATAGCTACTGTCTTAACTCTTACTCTGGCCTCATAGCTACTGTCTTAACTCTTACTCTGGCCTAATGGTTAAGGTCTTGGACTCTTACTCTGGCCTCATAGCTACTGTCTTAACTCTTACTCTGGCCTAATAGCTACTGTCTTAACTCTTACTCTGGCCTCATAGCTACTGTATTAACTCTTATTTTGGCCTCATAGCTACTGTGTTAACTCTTACTCTGGCCTCATAGCTACTGTCTTAACTCTTACTCTGGCCTCATAGCTACTGTCTTAACTCTTACTCTGGCCTCATAGCTACTGTCTTAACTCTTACTCTGGCCTAATAGCTACTGTCTTAACTCTTACTCTGGCCTCATAGCTACTGTCTTAACTCTTACTCTGGCCTCATAGCTACTGTCTTAACTCTTACTCTGGCCTAATGGTTAAGGTCTTGGACTCTTACTCTGGCCTCATAGCTACTGTCTTAACTCTTACTCTGGCCTCATAGCTACTGTCTTAACACCTACTCTGGCCTCATAGCTACTGTCTTAACTCTTACTCTGGCCTAATGGTTAAGGTCTTGGACTCTTACTCTGGCCTCATAGTTACTGTCTTAACTCTTACTCTGGCCTCATAGCTACTGTCTTAACTCTTACTCTGGCCTAATGGTTAAGGTCTTGGACTCTTACTCTGGCCTCATAGCTACTGTCTTAACTCTTACTCTGGCCTAATAGCTACTGTCTTAACTCTTACTCTGGCCTCATAGCTACTGTCTTAACACTTACTCTGGCCTCATAGCTACTGTCTTAACTCTTACTCTGACCTCATAGCTACTGTCTTAACTCTTACTCTGGCCTAATAGCTACTGTCTTAACTCTTACTCTGGCCTCATAGCTACTGTCTTAACTCTTACTCTGGCCTCATAGCTACTGTCTTAACTCTTACTCTGGCCTCATCGCAACTGTCTTAACTCTTACTCTGGCCTAATGGTTAAGGTCTTGGACTCTTACTCTGGCCTCATAGCTACTGTCTTAACTCTTATTTTGGCCTCATAGCTACTGTGTTAATTCTTACTCTGGCCTCATAGCTACTGTCTTAACTCTTACTCTGGCCTCATAGCTACTGTCTTAACTCTTACTCTGGCCTAATAGCTACTGTCTTAACTCTTACTCTGGCCTAATGGTTAAGGTCTTGGACTCTTACTCTGGCCTCATAGCTACTGTCTTAACTCTTACTCTGGCCTCATAGCTACTGTCTTAACTCCTACTCTGGCCTCATAGCTACTGTCTTAACTCTTACTCTGGCCTAATGGTTAAGGTCTTGGACTCTTACTCTGGCCTAATAGTTACTGTCTTAACTCTTACTCTGGCCTCATAGCTACTGTCTTAACTCTTACTCTGGCCTAATGGTTAAGGTCTTGGACTCTTACTCTGGCCACATAGCTACTGTCTTAACTCTTACTCTGGCCTCATAGCTACTGTCTTAACTCTTACTCTGGCCTAATAGCTACTGTCTTAACTCTTACTCCGGCCTCATAGATACTGTCTTAACTCTTACTCTGGCCTCATAACTACTGTCTTAACACTTTCTCTGGCCTCATAGCTACTGTCTTAACTCTTACTCTGACCTCATAGCTACTGTCTTAACTCTTACTCTGGCCTAATAGCTACTGTCTTAACTCTTACTCTGGCCTCATAGCTACTGTCTTAACTCTTACTCTGGACTCATAGCTACTGTCTTAACTCTTACTCTGGCCTCATCGCAACTGTCTTAACTCTTACTCTGGCCTAATGGTTAAGGTCTTGGACTCTTACTCTGGCCTCATAGCTACTGTCTTAACTCTTATTTTGGCCTCATAGCTACTGTGTTAACTCTTACTCTGGCCTCATAGCTACTGTCTTAACTCTTACTCTGGCTTCATAGCTACTGTATTAACTCTTACGCTGGCCTAATAGCTACTGTCTTAACTCTTACTCTGGCCTCATAGCTACTGTCTTATCTCTTACTCTGGTCTCATAGCTACTGTCTTAACTCTTACTCTGGCCTAATGGTTAAGGTCTTGGACTCTTACTCTGGCCTCATAGCTACTGTCTTAACTCTTACTCTGGCCTCATAGCTACTGTCTTAACTCGTACTCTGGCCTAATGGTTAAGGTCTTAGACTCTTACACTTGCCTAATAGCTACTGTCTTAACTCTTACTCTGGCCTCATAGCTACTGTCTTAACTCTTACTCTGGCCTCATAGCTACTGTCTTAACTCTTACTCTGGCCTAATGGTTAAGGTCTTGGACTCCTACTTTGGCCTCATAGCTACTGTCTTAACTCTTACTCTGGCCTAATAGCTACTGTCTTAACTCTTACTCTGGTCTCATAGCTACTGTCTTAACTCTTACTCTGGCCTCATAGCTACTGTCTTAACTCTTACTCTGGCCTAATGGTTAAGGTCTTGGACTCTTACTCTGGCCTCATAGCTACTGTCTTAACTCTTACTCTGGCCTAATAGCTACTGTCTTAACTCTTACTCTGGCCTCATAGCTACTGTATTAACTCTTATTTTGGCCTCATAGCTACTGTGTTAACTCTTACTCTGGCCTCATAGCTACTGTCTTAACTCTTACTCTGGCCTCATAGCTTCTGTCTTAACTCTTACTCTGGCCTAATGGTTAAGGTCTTGGACTCTTACTCTGGCCTCATAGCTACTGTCTTAACTCTTACTCTGGCCTAATGGTTAAGGTATTGGACTCTTACTCTGGCCTCATAGCTACTGTCTTAACTCTTACTCTGGCCTCATAGTTACTGTCTGAACTCTTACTCTGGCCTCATAGCTACTGTCTTAACTCTTACTCTGGCCTCAGAGCTACTGTCTTAACTCTTACTCTGGCCTAATGGTTAAGGTCTTGGACTCTTACTCTGGCCTAATAGCTACTGTCTTAACTCTTATTCTGGCCTCATAGCCACTGTCTTAACTCTTACTCCGGCCTAATGGTTAAGGTCTTGGACTCTTACTCTGGCCTCATAGCTACTGTCTTAACTCTTACTCTGGCCTAATAGCTACTGTCTTAACTCTTACTCTGGCCTCATAGCTACTGTCTTAACTCTTACTCTGGCCTAATAGCTACTGTCTTAACTCTTACTCTGGCCTCATAGCTACTGTCTTAACTCTTACTCTGGCCTAATAGCTACTGTCTTAACTCTTACTCTGGCCTCATAGCTACTGTCTTAACTCTTACTCTGGCCTAATGGTTAAGGTCTTGGACTCTTACTCTGGCCTCATATCTACTGTCTTAACTCTTACTCTGGCCTCATAGCTACTGTCTTAACTCTTACTCTGGCCTCATAGCTACTGTCTTAACTCTTACTCTGGCATAATGGTTAAGGTCTTGGACTCTTACTCTGGCCTCATAGCTACTGTCTTAACTCTTACTCTGGTCTAATAGCTACTGTCTTAACTCTTACACTGGCCTAATAGCTACTGTCTTAACTCTTACTCTGGCCTCATAGCTACTGTCTTAACTCTTACTCTGGCCTAATAGTTAAGGTCTTGGACTCTTACTCTGGCCTCATAGCTACTGTCTTAACTCTTACTCTGGCCTAATGGTTAAGGTCTTGGACTCTTACTCTGGCCTCATAGCTACTGTCCTAACTCTTACTCTGGCCTCATAGCTACTGTCTTAACTCCTACTCTGGCCTCATAGCTACTGTCTTAACTCTTACTCTGGCCTAATGGTTAAGGTCTTGGTCTCTTACTCTGGCCTCATAGTTACTGTCTTAACTCTTACTCTGGCCTCATAGCTACTGTCTTAACTCTTACTCTGGCCTCATAGCTACTGTCTTAACTCTTACTCTGGCCTCATCGCAACTGTCTTAACTCTTACTCTGGCCTAATGGTTAAGGTCTTGGACTCTTACTCTGGCCTCATAGCTACTGTCTTAACTCTTATTTTGGCCTCATAGCTACTGTGTTAATTCTTACTCTGGCCTCATAGCTACTGTCTTAACTCTTACTCTGGCCTCATAGCTACTGTCTTAACTCTTACTCTGGCCTAATAGCTACTGTCTTAACTCTTACTCTGGCCTAATGGTTAAGGTCTTGGACTCTTACTCTGGCCTCATAGCTACTGTCTTAACTCTTACTCTGGCCTCATAGCTACTGTCTTAACTCCTACTCTGGCCTCATAGCTACTGTCTTAACTCTTACTCTGGCCTAATGGTTAAGGTCTTGGACTCTTACTCTGGCCTAATAGTTACTGTCTTAACTCTTACTCTGGCCTCATAGCTACTGTCTTAACTCTTACTCTGGCCTAATGGTTAAGGTCTTGGACTCTTACTCTGGCCACATAGCTACTGTCTTAACTCTTACTCTGGCCTCATAGCTACTGTCTTAACTCTTACTCTGGCCTAATAGCTACTGTCTTAACTCTTACTCTGGCCTCATAGATACTGTCTTAACTCTTACTCTGGCCTCATAACTACTGTCTTAACACTTTCTCTGGCCTCATAGCTACTGTCTTAACTCTTACTCTGACCTCATAGCTACTGTCTTAACTCTTACTCTGGCCTAATAGCTACTGTCTTAACTCTTACTCTGGCCTCATAGCTACTGTCTTAACTCTTACTCTGGACTCATAGCTACTGTCTTAACTCTTACTCTGGCCTCATCGCAACTGTCTTAACTCTTACTCTGGCCTAATGGTTAAGGTCTTGGACTCTTACTCTGGCCTCATAGCTACTGTCTTAACTCTTATTTTGGCCTCATAGCTACTGTGTTAACTCTTACTCTGGCCTCATAGCTACTGTCTTAACTCTTACTCTGGCTTCATAGCTACTGTATTAACTCTTACGCTGGCCTAATAGCTACTGTCTTAACTCTTACTCTGGCCTCATAGCTACTGTCTTATCTCTTACTCTGGTCTCATAGCTACTGTCTTAACTCTTACTCTGGCCTAATGGTTAAGGTCTTGGACTCTTACTCTGGCCTCATAGCTACTGTCTTAACTCTTACTCTGGCCTCATAGCTACTGTCTTAACTCGTACTCTGGCCTAATGGTTAAGGTCTTAGACTCTTACACTTGCCTAATAGCTACTGTCTTAACTCTTACTCTGGCCTCATAGCTACTGTCTTAACTCTTACTCTGGCCTCATAGCTACTGTCTTAACTCTTACTCTGGCCTAATGGTTAAGGTCTTGGACTCCTACTTTGGCCTCATAGCTACTGTCTTAACTCTTACTCTGGCCTAATAGCTACTGTCTTAACTCTTACTCTGGTCTCATAGCTACTGTCTTAACTCTTACTCTGGCCTCATAGCTACTGTCTTAACTCTTACTCTGGCCTAATGGTTAAGGTCTTGGACTCTTACTCTGGCCTCATAGCTACTGTCTTAACTCTTACTCTGGCCTAATAGCTACTGTCTTAACTCTTACTCTGGCCTCATAGCTACTGTATTAACTCTTATTTTGGCCTCATAGCTACTGTGTTAACTCTTACTCTGGCCTCATAGCTACTGTCTTAACTCTTACTCTGGCCTCATAGCTTCTGTCTTAACTCTTACTCTGGCCTAATGGTTAAGGTCTTGGACTCTTACTCTGGCCTCATAGCTACTGTCTTAACTCTTACTCTGGCCTAATGGTTAAGGTATTGGACTCTTACTCTGGCCTCATAGCTACTGTCTTAACTCTTACTCTGGCCTCATAGTTACTGTCTGAACTCTTACTCTGGCCTCATAGCTACTGTCTTAACTCTTACTCTGGCCTCATAGCTACTGTCTTAACTCTTACTCTGGCCTCAGAGCTACTGTCTTAACTCTTACTCTGGCCTAATGGTTAAGGTCTTGGACTCTTACTCTGGCCTAATAGCTACTGTCTTAACTCTTATTCTGGCCTCATAGCCACTGTCTTAACTCTTACTCCGGCCTAATGGTTAAGGTCTTGGACTCTTACTCTGGCCTCATAGCTACTGTCTTAACTCTTACTCTGGCCTAATAGCTACTGTCTTAACTCTTACTCTGGCCTCATAGCTACTGTCTTAACTCTTACTCTGGCCTAATAGCTACTGTCTTAACTCTTACTCTGGCCTCATAGCTACTGTCTTAACTCTTACTCTGGCCTAATAGCTACTGTCTTAACTCTTACTCTGGCCTCATAGCTACTGTCTTAACTCTTACTCTGGCCTAATGGTTAAGGTCTTGGACTCTTACTCTGGCCTCATATCTACTGTCTTAACTCTTACTCTGGCCTCATAGCTACTGTCTTAACTCTTACTCTGGCCTCATAGCTACTGTCTTAACTCTTACTCTGGCATAATGGTTAAGGTCTTGGACTCTTACTCTGGCCTCATAGCTACTGTCTTAACTCTTACTCTGGTCTAATAGCTACTGTCTTAACTCTTACACTGGCCTAATAGCTACTGTCTTAACTCTTACTCTGGCCTCATAGCTACTGTCTTAACTCTTACTCTGGCCTAATAGTTAAGGTCTTGGACTCTTACTCTGGCCTCATAGCTACTGTCTTAACTCTTACTCTGGCCTAATGGTTAAGGTCTTGGACTCTTACTCTGGCCTCATAGCTACTGTCCTAACTCTTACTCTGGCCTCATAGCTACTGTCTTAACTCCTACTCTGGCCTCATAGCTACTGTCTTAACTCTTACTCTGGCCTAATGGTTAAGGTCTTGGTCTCTTACTCTGGCCTCATAGTTACTGTCTTAACTCTTACTCTGGCCTCATAGCTACTGTCTTAACTCTTACTCTGGCCTAATGGTTAAGGTCTTGGACACTTACTCTGGCCTCATAGCTACTGTCTTAACTCTTACTCTGGCCTCATAGCTACTGTCTTATCTCTTACTCTGGCCTCATAGCTACTGTCTTAACTCTTACTCTGGCCTAATGGTTAAGGTCTTGGACTCTTACTCTGGCCTCATAGCTACTGTCTTAACTCTTACTCTGGCCTCATAGCTACTGTCTTAACTCTTACTCTGGCCTCATAGCTACTGTCTTAACTCTTACTCTGGCCTAATGGTTAAGGTATTGGACTCTTACTCTGGCCTCATAGCTACTGTCTTAACTCTTACTCTGGCCTCATAGCTACTGTCTTACCTCCTACTCTGGCCTAATAGCTACTGTCTTAACTCTTACTCTGGCCTCATAGCTACTGTCTTAACTCTTACTCTGGCCTCATAGCTACTGTCTTAACTCTTACTCTGGCCTAATGGTTAAGGTCTTGGACTCTTACTCTGGCCTCATAGCTACTGTCTTAACTCTTACTCTGGACTCATAGCTACTGTCTTAACTCTTACTCTGGCCTCATCGCAACTGTCTTAACTCTTACTCTGGCCTAATGGTTAAGGTCTTGGACTCTTACTCTGGCCTCATAGCTACTGTCTTAACTCTTACTCTGGCCTCATAGATAATGTCTTAACTCTTACTCTGGCCTCATAACTACTGTCTTAACACTTTCTCTGGCCTCATAGCTACTGTCTTAACTCTTACTCTGACCTCATAGCTACTGTCTTAACTCTTACTCTGGCCTAATAGCTACTGTCTTAACTCTTACTCTGGCCTCATAGCTACTGTCTTAACTCTTACTCTGGACTCATAGCTACTGTCTTAACTCTTACTCTGGCCTCATCGCAACTGTCTTAACTCTTACTCTGGCCTAATGGTTAAGGTCTTGGACTCTTACTCTGGCCTCATAGCTACTGTCTTAACTCTTATTTTGGCCTCATAGCTACTGTGTTAACTCTTACTCTGGCCTCATAGCTACTGTCTTAACTCTTACTCTGGCTTCATAGCTACTGTATTAACTCTTACGCTGGCCTAATAGCTACTGTCTTAACTCTTACTCTGGCCTCATAGCTACTGTCTTATCTCTTACTCTGGTCTCATAGCTACTGTCTTAACTCTTACTCTGGCCTAATGGTTAAGGTCTTGGACTCTTACTCTGGCCTCATAGCTACTGTCTTAACTCTTACTCTGGCCTCATAGCTACTGTCTTAACTCGTACTCTGGCCTAATGGTTAAGGTCTTAGACTCTTACACTTGCCTAATAGCTACTGTCTTAACTCTTACTCTGGCCTCATAGCTACTGTCTTAACTCTTACTCTGGCCTCATAGCTACTGTCTTAACTCTTACTCTGGCCTAATGGTTAAGGTCTTGGACTCCTACTTTGGCCTCATAGCTACTGTCTTAACTCTTACTCTGGCCTAATAGCTACTGTCTTAACTCTTACTCTGGTCTCATAGCTACTGTCTTAACTCTTACTCTGGCCTCATAGCTACTGTCTTAACTCTTACTCTGGCCTAATGGTTAAGGTCTTGGACTCTTACTCTGGCCTCATAGCTACTGTCTTAACTCTTACTCTGGCCTAATAGCTACTGTCTTAACTCTTACTCTGGCCTCATAGCTACTGTATTAACTCTTATTTTGGCCTCATAGCTACTGTGTTAACTCTTACTCTGGCCTCATAGCTACTGTCTTAACTCTTACTCTGGCCTGATAGCTACTGTCTTAACTCTTACTCTGGCCTCATAGCTACTGTCTTAACTCTTACTCTGGCCTAATAGCTACTGTCTTAACTCTTACTCTGGCCTCATAGCTACTGTCTTAACTCTTACTCTGGCCTCATAGCTACTGTCTTAACTCTTACTCTGGCCTAATGGTTAAGGTCTTGGACTCTTACTCTGGCCTCATAGCTACTGTCTTAACTCTTACTCTGGCCTCATAGCTACTGTCTTAACACCTACTCTGGCCTCATAGCTACTGTCTTAACTCTTACTCTGGCCTAATGGTTAAGGTCTTGGACTCTTACTCTGGCCTCATAGTTACTGTCTTAACTCTTACTCTGGCCTCATAGCTACTGTCTTAACTCTTACTCTGGCCTAATGGTTAAGGTCTTGGACTCTTACTCTGGCCTCATAGCTACTGTCTTAACTCTTACTCTGGCCTAATAGCTACTGTCTTAACTCTTACTCTGGCCTCATAGCTACTGTCTTAACACTTACTCTGGCCTCATAGCTACTGTCTTAACTCTTACTCTGACCTCATAGCTACTGTCTTAACTCTTACTCTGGCCTAATAGCTACTGTCTTAACTCTTACTCTGGCCTCATAGCTACTGTCTTAACTCTTACTCTGGCCTCATAGCTACTGTCTTAACTCTTACTCTGGCCTCATCGCAACTGTCTTAACTCTTACTCTGGCCTAATGGTTAAGGTCTTGGACTCTTACTCTGGCCTCATAGCTACTGTCTTAACTCTTATTTTGGCCTCATAGCTACTGTGTTAATTCTTACTCTGGCCTCATAGCTACTGTCTTAACTCTTACTCTGGCCTCATAGCTACTGTCTTAACTCTTACTCTGGCCTAATAGCTACTGTCTTAACTCTTACTCTGGCCTAATGGTTAAGGTCTTGGACTCTTACTCTGGCCTCATAGCTACTGTCTTAACTCTTACTCTGGCCTCATAGCTACTGTCTTAACTCCTACTCTGGCCTCATAGCTACTGTCTTAACTCTTACTCTGGCCTAATGGTTAAGGTCTTGGACTCTTACTCTGGCCTAATAGTTACTGTCTTAACTCTTACTCTGGCCTCATAGCTACTGTCTTAACTCTTACTCTGGCCTAATGGTTAAGGTCTTGGACTCTTACTCTGGCCACATAGCTACTGTCTTAACTCTTACTCTGGCCTCATAGCTACTGTCTTAACTCTTACTCTGGCCTAATAGCTACTGTCTTAACTCTTACTCTGGCCTCATAGATACTGTCTTAACTCTTACTCTGGCCTCATAACTACTGTCTTAACACTTTCTCTGGCCTCATAGCTACTGTCTTAACTCTTACTCTGACCTCATAGCTACTGTCTTAACTCTTACTCTGGCCTAATAGCTACTGTCTTAACTCTTACTCTGGCCTCATAGCTACTGTCTTAACTCTTACTCTGGACTCATAGCTACTGTCTTAACTCTTACTCTGGCCTCATCGCAACTGTCTTAACTCTTACTCTGGCCTAATGGTTAAGGTCTTGGACTCTTACTCTGGCCTCATAGCTACTGTCTTAACTCTTATTTTGGCCTCATAGCTACTGTGTTAACTCTTACTCTGGCCTCATAGCTACTGTCTTAACTCTTACTCTGGCTTCATAGCTACTGTATTAACTCTTACGCTGGCCTAATAGCTACTGTCTTAACTCTTACTCTGGCCTCATAGCTACTGTCTTATCTCTTACTCTGGTCTCATAGCTACTGTCTTAACTCTTACTCTGGCCTAATGGTTAAGGTCTTGGACTCTTACTCTGGCCTCATAGCTACTGTCTTAACTCTTACTCTGGCCTCATAGCTACTGTCTTAACTCGTACTCTGGCCTAATGGTTAAGGTCTTAGACTCTTACACTTGCCTAATAGCTACTGTCTTAACTCTTACTCTGGCCTCATAGCTACTGTCTTAACTCTTACTCTGGCCTCATAGCTACTGTCTTAACTCTTACTCTGGCCTAATGGTTAAGGTCTTGGACTCCTACTTTGGCCTCATAGCTACTGTCTTAACTCTTACTCTGGCCTAATAGCTACTGTCTTAACTCTTACTCTGGTCTCATAGCTACTGTCTTAACTCTTACTCTGGCCTCATAGCTACTGTCTTAACTCTTACTCTGGCCTAATGGTTAAGGTCTTGGACTCTTACTCTGGCCTCATAGCTACTGTCTTAACTCTTACTCTGGCCTAATAGCTACTGTCTTAACTCTTACTCTGGCCTCATAGCTACTGTATTAACTCTTATTTTGGCCTCATAGCTACTGTGTTAACTCTTACTCTGGCCTCATAGCTACTGTCTTAACTCTTACTCTGGCCTCATAGCTTCTGTCTTAACTCTTACTCTGGCCTAATGGTTAAGGTCTTGGACTCTTACTCTGGCCTCATAGCTACTGTCTTAACTCTTACTCTGGCCTAATGGTTAAGGTATTGGACTCTTACTCTGGCCTCATAGCTACTGTCTTAACTCTTACTCTGGCCTCATAGTTACTGTCTGAACTCTTACTCTGGCCTCATAGCTACTGTCTTAACTCTTACTCTGGCCTCATAGCTACTGTCTTAACTCTTACTCTGGCCTCAGAGCTACTGTCTTAACTCTTACTCTGGCCTAATGGTTAAGGTCTTGGACTCTTACTCTGGCCTAATAGCTACTGTCTTAACTCTTATTCTGGCCTCATAGCCACTGTCTTAACTCTTACTCCGGCCTAATGGTTAAGGTCTTGGACTCTTACTCTGGCCTAATAGCTACTGTCTTAACTCTTACTCTGGCCTAATAGCTACTGTCTTAACTCTTACTCTGGCCTCATAGCTACTGTCTTAACTCTTACTCTGGCCTAATAGCTACTGTCTTAACTCTTACTCTGGCCTCATAGCTACTGTCTTAACTCTTACTCTGGCCTAATAGCTACTGTCTTAACTCTTACTCTGGCCTCATAGCTACTGTCTTAACTCTTACTCTGGCCTAATGGTTAAGGTCTTGGACTCTTACTCTGGCCTCATATCTACTGTCTTAACTCTTACTCTGGCCTCATAGCTACTGTCTTAACTCTTACTCTGGCCTCATAGCTACTGTCTTAACTCTTACTCTGGCATAATGGTTAAGGTCTTGGACTCTTACTCTGGCCTCATAGCTACTGTCTTAACTCTTACTCTGGTCTAATAGCTACTGTCTTAACTCTTACACTGGCCTAATAGCTACTGTCTTAACTCTTACTCTGGCCTCATAGCTACTGTCTTAACTCTTACTCTGGCCTAATAGTTAAGGTCTTGGACTCTTACTCTGGCCTCATAGCTACTGTCTTAACTCTTACTCTGGCCTAATGGTTAAGGTCTTGGACTCTTACTCTGGCCTCATAGCTACTGTCCTAACTCTTACTCTGGCCTCATAGCTACTGTCTTAACTCCTACTCTGGCCTCATAGCTACTGTCTTAACTCTTACTCTGGCCTAATGGTTAAGGTCTTGGTCTCTTACTCTGGCCTCATAGTTACTGTCTTAACTCTTACTCTGGCCTCATAGCTACTGTCTTAACTCTTACTCTGGCCTAATGGTTAAGGTCTTGGACACTTACTCTGGCCTCATAGCTACTGTCTTAACTCTTACTCTGGCCTCATAGCTACTGTCTTATCTCTTACTCTGGCCTCATAGCTACTGTCTTAACTCTTACTCTGGCCTAATGGTTAAGGTCTTGGACTCTTACTCTGGCCTCATAGCTACTGTCTTAACTCTTACTCTGGCCTCATAGCTACTGTCTTAACTCTTACTCTGGCCTCATAGCTACTGTCTTAACTCTTACTCTGGCCTCATAGCTACTGTCTTAACTCTTACTCTGGCCTAATGGTTAAGGTATTGGACTCTTACTCTGGCCTCATAGCTACTGTCTTAACTCTTACTCTGGCCTCATAGCTACTGTCTTACCTCCTACTCTGGCCTAATAGCTACTGTCTTAACTCTTACTCTGGCCTCATAGCTACTGTCTTAACTCTTACTCTGGCCTCATAGCTACTGTCTTAACTCTTACTCTGGCCTAATGGTTAAGGTCTTGGACTCTTACTCTGGCCTCATAGCTACTGTCTTAACTCTTACTCTGGACTCATAGCTACTGTCTTAACTCTTACTCTGGCCTCATCGCAACTGTCTTAACTCTTACTCTGGCCTAATGGTTAAGGTCTTGGACTCTTACTCTGGCCTCATAGCTACTGTCTTAACTCTTACTCTGGCCTCATAGATACTGTCTTAACTCTTACTCTGGCCTCATAACTACTGTCTTAACACTTTCTCTGGCCTCATAGCTACTGTCTTAACTCTTACTCTGACCTCATAGCTACTGTCTTAACTCTTACTCTGGCCTAATAGCTACTGTCTTAACTCTTACTCTGGCCTCATAGCTACTGTCTTAACTCTTACTCTGGACTCATAGCTACTGTCTTAACTCTTACTCTGGCCTCATCGCAACTGTCTTAACTCTTACTCTGGCCTAATGGTTAAGGTCTTGGACTCTTACTCTGGCCTCATAGCTACTGTCTTAACTCTTATTTTGGCCTCATAGCTACTGTGTTAACTCTTACTCTGGCCTCATAGCTACTGTCTTAACTCTTACTCTGGCTTCATAGCTACTGTATTAACTCTTACGCTGGCCTAATAGCTACTGTCTTAACTCTTACTCTGGCCTCATAGCTACTGTCTTATCTCTTACTCTGGTCTCATAGCTACTGTCTTAACTCTTACTCTGGCCTAATGGTTAAGGTCTTGGACTCTTACTCTGGCCTCATAGCTACTGTCTTAACTCTTACTCTGGCCTCATAGCTACTGTCTTAACTCGTACTCTGGCCTAATGGTTAAGGTCTTAGACTCTTACACTTGCCTAATAGCTACTGTCTTAACTCTTACTCTGGCCTCATAGCTACTGTCTTAACTCTTACTCTGGCCTCATAGCTACTGTCTTAACTCTTACTCTGGCCTAATGGTTAAGGTCTTGGACTCCTACTTTGGCCTCATAGCTACTGTCTTAACTCTTACTCTGGCCTAATAGCTACTGTCTTAACTCTTACTCTGGTCTCATAGCTACTGTCTTAACTCTTACTCTGGCCTCATAGCTACTGTCTTAACTCTTACTCTGGCCTAATGGTTAAGGTCTTGGACTCTTACTCTGGCCTCATAGCTACTGTCTTAACTCTTACTCTGGCCTAATAGTTACTGTCTTAACTCTTACTCTGGCCTCATAGCTACTGTATTAACTCTTATTTTGGCCTCATAGCTACTGTGTTAACTCTTACTCTGGCCTCATAGCTACTGTCTTAACTCTTACTCTGGCCTCATAGCTTCTGTCTTAACTCTTACTCTGGCCTAATGGTTAAGGTCTTGGACTCTTACTCTGGCCTCATAGCTACTGTCTTAACTCTTACTCTGGCCTAATGGTTAAGGTATTGGACTCTTACTCTGGCCTCATAGCTACTGTCTTAACTCTTACTCTGGCCTCATAGTTACTGTCTGAACTCTTACTCTGGCCTCATAGCTACTGTCTTAACTCTTACTCTGGCCTCATAGCTACTGTCTTAACTCTTACTCTGGCCTCAGAGCTACTGTCTTAACTCTTACTCTGGCCTAATGGTTAAGGTCTTGGACTCTTACTCTGGCCTAATAGCTACTGTCTTAACTCTTATTCTGGCCTCATAGCCACTGTCTTAACTCTTACTCCGGCCTAATGGTTAAGGTCTTGGACTCTTACTCTGGCCTCATAGCTACTGTCTTAACTCTTACTCTGGCCTAATAGCTACTGTCTTAACTCTTATTCTGGCCTCATAGCTACTGTCTTAACTCTTACTCTGGCCTAATAGCTACTGTCTTAACTCTTACTCTGGCCTCATAGCTACTGTCTTAACTCTTACTCTGGCCTAATAGCTACTGTCTTAACTCTTACTCTGGCCTCATAGCTACTGTCTTAACTCTTACTCTGGCCTAATGGTTAAGGTCTTGGACTCTTACTCTGGCCTCATATCTACTGTCTTAACTCTTACTCTGGCCTCATAGCTACTGTCTTAACTCTTACTCTGGCCTCATAGCTACTGTCTTAACTCTTACTCTGGCATAATGGTTAAGGTCTTGGACTCTTACTCTGGCCTCATAGCTACTGTCTTAACTCTTACTCTGGTCTAATAGCTACTGTCTTAACTCTTACACTGGCCTAATAGCTACTGTCTTAACTCTTACTCTGGCCTCATAGCTACTGTCTTAACTCTTACTCTGGCCTAATAGTTAAGGTCTTGGACTCTTACTCTGGCCTCATAGCTACTGTCTTAACTCTTACTCTGGCCTAATGGTTAAGGTCTTGGACTCTTACTCTGGCCTCATAGCTACTGTCCTAACTCTTACTCTGGCCTCATAGCTACTGTCTTAACTCCTACTCTGGCCTCATAGCTACTGTCTTAACTCTTACTCTGGCCTAATGGTTAAGGTCTTGGTCTCTTACTCTGGCCTCATAGTTACTGTCTTAACTCTTACTCTGGCCTCATAGCTACTGTCTTAACTCTTACTCTGGCCTAATAGTTAAGGTCTTGGACACTTACTCTGGCCTCATAGCTACTGTCTTAACTCTTACTCTGGCCTCATAGCTACTGTCTTATCTCTTACTCTGGCCTCATAGCTACTGTCTTAACTCTTACTCTGGCCTAATGGTTAAGGTCTTGGACTCTTACTCTGGCCTCATAGCTACTGTCTTAACTCTTACTCTGGCCTCATAGCTACTGTCTTAACTCTTACTCTGGCCTCATAGCTACTGTCTTAACTCTTACTCTGGCCTCATAGCTACTGTCTTAACTCTTACTCTGGCCTAATGGTTAAGGTATTGGACTCTTACTCTGGCCTCATAGCTACTGTCTTAACTCTTACTCTGGCCTCATAGCTACTGTCTTACCTCCTACTCTGGCCTAATAGCTACTGTCTTAACTCTTACTCTGGCCTCATAGCTACTGTCTTAACTCTTACTCTGGCCTCATAGCTACTGTCTTAACTCTTACTCTGGCCTAATGGTTAAGGTCTTGGACTCTTACTCTGGCCTCATAGCTACTGTCTTAACTCTTACTCTGGCCTCATAGCTACTGTCTTAACTCTTACTCTGACCTCATAGCTATTGTCTTAACTCTTACTCTGGCCTCATAGCTACTGTCTTAACTCGTACTCTGGCCTCAGAGCTACTGTCTTAACTCTTACTCTGGCCTAATGGTTAAGGTCTTGGACTCTTACTCTGGCCTAATAGCTACTGTCTTAACTCTTACTCTGGCCTCATAGCTACTGTCTTAACTCTTACTCTGGCCTAATAGCTACTGTCTTAACTCTTACTTTGGCCTAATAGCTACTGTCTTAACTCTTACTCTGGCCTAATGGTTAAGGTCTTGGACTCTTACTCTGGCCTAATAGCTACTGTCTTAACTCTTACTCTGGCCTTATAGCTACTGTCTTAACTCTTACTCTGGCCTCATAGCTACTGTCTTAACTCTTACTCTGGCCTAATGGTTAAGGTCTTGGACTCTTACTCTGGTCTCATAGCTACTGTCTTAACTCTTACTCTGGCCTAATAGCTACTGTCTTAACTCTTACTCTGGCCTCATAGCTACTGTCTTAACTCTTACTCTGGCCTCATAGCTACTGTCTTAACTCTTATTCTGGCATCATAGCTACTGTCTTAACTCTTACTCTGGCCTAATGGTTAAGGTCTTGAACTCTTACTCTAGCCTCATAGCTACTGTCTTAACTCTTACTCTGGCATAATAGCTACTGTCTTAACTCTTACTCTGGCCTAATAGCTACTGTCTTAACTCTTACTCTGGCCTAATGGTTAAGGTCTTGGACTCTTACTCTGGCCTCATAGCTACTGTCTTAACTCTTACTCTGGCCTAATGGTTAAGGTCTTGGACTCTTACTCTGGCCTCATAGCTACTGTCCTAACTCTTACTCTGGCCTCATAGCTACTGTCTTAACTCCTACTCTGGCCTCATAGCTACTGTCTTAACTCTTACTCTGGCCTAATGGTTAAGGTCTTGGACTCTTACTCTGGCCTCATAGTTACTGTCTTAACTCTTACTCTGTACTCATAGCTACTGTCTTAACTCTTACTCTGGCCTAATGGTTAAGGTCTTGGACACTTACTCTGGCCTCATAGCTACTGTCTTAATTCTTACTCTGGCCTCATAGCTACTGTCTTATCTCTTACTCTGGCCTCATAGTGACTGTCTTAACTCTTACTCTGGCCTAATGGTTAAGGTCTTGGACTCTTACTCTGGCCTCATAGCTACTGTCTTAACTCTTACTCTGGCCTCATAGCTACTGTCTTAACTCTTACTCTGGCCTCATAGCTACTGTCTTAACTCTTACTCTGGACTCATAGCTACTGTCTTAACTCTCACTCTGGCCTAATGGTTAAGGTCTTGGACTCTTACTCTGGCCTCATAGCTACTGTCTTAACTCTTACTCTGGCCTCATAGCTACTGTCTTTCCTCCTACTCTGGCATAATAGCTACTGTCTTAACTCTTACTCTGGCCTCATAGCTACTGTCTTAACTCTTACTCTGGCCTCATAGCTACTGTCTTAACTCTTACTCTGGCCTCATAGCTACTGTCTTAACTCTTACTCTGGCCTAATGGTTAAGGTCTTGGACTCTTACTCTGGCCTCATAGCTACTGTCTTAACTCTTACTCTGGCCTCATAGCTACTGTCTTAACTCTTACTCTGACCTCATAGCTATTGTCTTAACTCTTACTCTGGCCTCATAGCTACTGTCTTAACTCTTACTCTGGCCTCAGAGCTACTGTCTTAACTCTTACTCTGGCCTAATGGTCAAGGTCTTGGACTCTTACTCTGGCCTAATAGCTACTGTCTTAACTCTTACTCTGGCCTCATAGCTACTGTCTTAACTCTTACTCTGGCCTAATAGCTACTGTCTTAACTCTTACTTTGGCCTAATAGCTACTGTCTTAACTCTTACTCTGGACTAATGGTTAAGGTCTTGGACTCTTACTCTGGCCTAATAGCTACTGTCTTAACTCTTACTCTGGCCTTATAGCTACTGTCTTAACTCTTACTCTGGCCTCATAGCTACTGTCTTAACTCTTACTCTGGCCTAATGGTTAAGGTCTTGGACTCTGGCCTCATAGCTACTGTCTTAACTCTTACTCTGGCCTAATAGCTACTGTCTTAACTCTTACTCTGGCCTAATGGTTAAGGTCTTGGACTCTTACTCTGGCCTCATAGCTACTGTCTTAACTCTTACTCTGGCCTAATGGTTAAGGTCTTGGACTCTTACTCTGGCCTCATAGCTACTGTCCTAACTCTTACTCTGGCCTCATAGCTACTGTCTTAACTCCTACTCTGGCCTCATAGCTACTGTCTTAACTCTTACTCTGGCCTAATGGTTAAGGTCTTGGACTCTTACTCTGGCCTCATAGTTACTGTCTTAACTCTTACTCTGTACTCATAGCTACTGTCTTAACTCTTACTCTGGCCTAATGGTTAAGGTCTTGGACACTTACTCTGGCCTCATAGCTACTGTCTTAATTCTTACTCTGGCCTCATAGCTACTGTCTTATCTCTTACTCTGGCCTCATAGCGACTGTCTTAACTCTTACTCTGGCCTAATGGTTAAGGTCTTGGACTCTTACTCTGGCCTCATAGCTACTGTCTTAACTCTTACTCTGGCCTCATAGCTACTGTCTTAACTCGTACTCTGGCCTCATAGCTACTGTCTTAACTCTTACTCTGGACTCATAGCTACTGTCTTAACTCTCACTCTGGCCTAATGGTTAAGGTCTTGGACTCTTACTCTGGCCTCATAGCTACTGTCTTAACTCTTACTCTGGCCTCATAGCTACTGTCTTTCCTCCTACTCTGGCATAATAGCTACTGTCTTAACTCTTACTCTGGCCTCATAGCTACTGTCTTAACTCTTACTCTGGCCTCATAGCTACTGTCTTAACTCTTACTCTGGCCTCATAGCTACTGTCTTAACTCTTACTCTGGCCTAATGGTTAAGGTCTTGGACTCTTACTCTGGCCTCATAGCTACTGTCTTAACTCTTACTCTGGCCTCATAGCTACTGTCTTAACTCTTACTCTGACCTCATAGCTATTGTCTTAACTCTTACTCTGGCCTCATAGCTACTGTCTTAACTCTTACTCTGGCCTCAGAGCTACTGTCTTAACTCTTACTCTGGCCTAATGGTCAAGGTCTTGGACTCTTACTCTGGCCTAATAGCTACTGTCTTAACTCTTACTCTGGCCTCATAGCTACTGTCTTAACTCTTACTCTGGCCTAATAGCTACTGTCTTAACTCTTACTTTGGCCTAATAGCTACTGTCTTAACTCTTACTCTGGACTAATGGTTAAGGTCTTGGACTCTTACTCTGGCCTAATAGCTACTGTCTTAACTCTTACTCTGGCCTTATAGCTACTGTCTTAACTCTTACTCTGGCCTCATAGCTACTGTCTTAACTCTTACTCTGGCCTAATGGTTAAGGTCTTGGACTCTGGCCTCATAGCTACTGTCTTAACTCTTACTCTGACCTCATAGCTACTGTCTTAACTCTTACTCTGGCCTAATGGTTAAGGTCTTGGACTCTTCTTCTGACCTAATAGCTACTGTCTTAACTCTTACTCTGGCCTAATGGTTAAGGTCTTGGACTCTTCTTCTGGCCTAATAGCTACTGTCTTAACTCTTACTCTGGCCTCATAGCTACTGTCTTAACTCTTACTCTGGCCTAATAGCTACTGTCTTAACTCTTACTCTGGCCTCATAGCTACTGTCTTAACACTTACTCTGGCCTAATGGTTAAGGTCTTGGACTCTTACTCTGGCCTCATAGCTACTGTCTTAACTCTTACTCTGGCCTAATAGCTACTGTCTTAACTCTTACTCTGGCCTCATAGCTACTATCTTACCTCTTACTCCGGCCTCATAGCTACTGTCTTAACTCTTACTCTGGCCTCATAGCTACTGTCTTAACTCTTACTCTGGCCTAATAGCTACTGTCTTAACTCTTACTCTGGCCTCATAGCTACTGTCTTAACTCTTACTCTGGCCTCATAGCTACTGTCTTAACTCTTACTCTGGCCTAATGGTTAAGGTCTTGGACTCTTACTCTGGCCTCATAGCTACTGTCTTAACTCTTACTCTGGCCTCATAGCTACTGTCTTAACACCTACTCTGGCCTCATAGCTACTGTCTTAACTCTTACTCTGGCCTAATGGTTAAGGTCTTGGACTCTTACTCTGGCCTCATAGTTACTGTCTTAACTCTTACTCTGGCCTCATAGCTACTGTCTTAACTCTTACTCTAGCCTAATGGTTAAGGTCTTGGACTCTTACTCTGGCCTCATAGCTACTGTCTTAACTCTTACTCTGGCCTAATAGCTACTGTCTTAACTCTTACTCTGGCCTCATAGCTACTGTCTTAACACTTACTCTGGCCTCATAGCTACTGTCTTAACTCTTACTCTGACCTCATAGCTACTGTCTTAACTCTTACTCTGGCCTAATAGCTACTGTCTTAACTCTTACTCTGGCCTCATAGCTACTGTCTTAACTCTTACTCTGGCCTCATAGCTACTGTCTTAACTCTTACTCTGGCCTCATCGCAACTGTCTTAACTCTTACTCTGGCCTAATGGTTAAGGTCTTGGACTCTTACTCTGGCCTCATAGCTACTGTCTTAACTCTTATTTTGGCCTCATAGCTACTGTGTTAATTCTTACTCTGGCCTCATAGCTACTGTCTTAACTCTTACTCTGGCCTCATAGCTACTGTCTTAACTCTTACTCTGGCCTAATAGCTACTGTCTTAACTCTTACTCTGGCCTAATGGTTAAGGTCTTGGACTCTTACTCTGGCCTCATAGCTACTGTCTTAACTCTTACTCTGGCCTCATAGCTACTGTCTTAACTCCTACTCTGGCCTCATAGCTACTGTCTTAACTCTTACTCTGGCCTAATGGTTAAGGTCTTGGACTCTTACTCTGGCCTAATAGTTACTGTCTTAACTCTTACTCTGGCCTCATAGCTACTGTCTTAACTCTTACTCTGGCCTAATGGTTAAGGTCTTGGACTCTTACTCTGGCCGCATAGCTACTGTCTTAACTCTTACTCTGGCCTCATAGCTACTGTCTTAACTCTTACTCTGGCCTAATAGCTACTGTCTTAACTCTTACTCTGGACTCATAGATACTGTCTTAACTCTTACTCTGGCCTTATAACTACTGTCTTAACACTTTCTCTGGCCTCATAGCTACTGTCTTAACTCTTACTCTGACCTCATAGCTACTGTCTTAACTCTTACTCTGGCCTAATAGCTACTGTCTTAACTCTTACTCTGGCCTCATAGCTACTGTCTTAACTCTTACTCTGGACTCATAGCTACTGTCTTAACTCTTACTCTGGCCTCATCGCAACTGTCTTAACTCGTACTCTGGCCTAATGGTTAAGGTCTTAGACTCTTACACTTGCCTAATAGCTACTGTCTTAACTCTTACTCTGGCCTCATAGCTACTGTCTTAACTCTTACTCTGGCCTCATAGCTACTGTCTTAACTCTTACTCTGGCCTAATGGTTAAGGTCTTGGACTCCTACTGTGGCCTCATAGCTACTGTCTTAACTCTTACTCTGGCCTAATAGCTACTGTCTTAACTCTTACTCTGGTCTCATAGCTACTGTCTTAACTCTTACTCTGGCCTCATAGCTACTGTCTTAACTCTTACTCTGGCCTAATGGTTAAGGTCTTGGACTCTTACTCTGGCCTCATAGCTACTGTCTTAACTCTTACTCTGGCCTAATAGCTACTGTCTTAACTCTTACTCTGGCCTCATAGCTACTGTATTAACTCTTATTTTGGCCTCATAGCTACTGTGTTAACTCTTACTCTGGCCTCATAGCTACTGTCTTAACTCTTACTCTGGCCTCATAGCTACTGTCTTAACTCTTACTCTGGCCTAATAGCTACTGTCTTAACTCTTACTCTGGCCTAATAGCTACTGTCTTAACTCTTACTCTGGCCTCATAGCTACTGTCTTAACTCTTACTCTGGCCTCATAGGTACTGTCTTAACTCTCACTCTTGCCTAATGGTTAAAGTCTTGGACTCTTACTCTGGCCTAATAGCTACTGTCTTAACTCTTACTCTGGCCTAATAGCTACTGTTGTAACTCTTACTCTGGCCTCATAGCTACTGTCTTAACTCTTACTCTGGCCTAATGGTTTAGGTCTTGGACTCTTACTCTGGCCTAATAGCTACTGTCTTAACTCTTACTCTGGCCTTATAGCTACTGTCTTAACTCTTACTCTGGCCTCATAGCTACTGTCTTAACTCTTACTCTGGCCTAATGGTTAAGGTCTTGGACTCCTACTCTGGCCTCATAGCTACTGTCTTAACTCTTACTCTGGCCTAATAGCTACTGTCTTAACTCTTATTCTGGCCTCATAGTTACTGTCTTAACTCTTACTCTGGCCTCATAGCTTCTGTCTTAACTCTTACTCTGGCCTAATGGTTAAGGTCTTGGACTCTTACTCTGGCCTCATAGCTACTGTCTTAACTCTTACTCTGGCCTAATGGTTAAGGTATTGGACTCTTACTCTGGCCTCATAGCTACTGTCTTAACTCTTACTCTGGCCTCATAGTTACTGTCTGAACTCTTACTCTGGCCTCATAGCTACTGTCTTAACTCTTACTCTGGCCTCATAGCTACTGTCTTAACTCTTACTCTGGCCTCATAGCTACTGTCTTAACTCTTACTCTGACCTCATAGCTACTGTCTTAACTCTTACTCTGGCCTAATAGCTACTGTCTTAACTCTTACTCTGGCCTCATAGCTACTGTCTTAACTCTTACTCTGGCCTCATAGCTACTGTCTTAACTCTTACTCTGGACTCATCGCAACTGTCTTAACTCTTACTCTGGCCTAATGGTTAAGGTCTTGGACTCTTACTCTGGCCTCATAGCTACTGTCTTAACTCTTATTTTGGCCTCATAGCTACTGTGTTAATTCTTACTCTGGCCTCATAGCTACTGTCTTAACTCTTACTCTGGCCTCATAGCTACTGTCTTAACTCTTACTCTGGCCTAATAGCTACTGTCTTAACTCTTACTCTGGCCTAATGGTTAAGGTCTTGGACTCTTACTCTGGCCTCATAGCTACTGTCTTAACTCTTACTCTGGCCTCATAGCTACTGTCTTAACTCCTACTCTGGCCTCATAGCTACTGTCTTAACTCTTACTCTGGCCTAATGGTTAAGGTCTTGGACTCTTACTCTGGCCTAATAGTTACTGTCTTAACTCTTACTCTGGCCTCATAGCTACTGTATTAACTCTTACTCTGGCCTAATGGTTAAGGTCTTGGACTCTTACTCTGGCCGCATAGCTACTGTCTTAACTCTTACTCTGGCCTCATAGCTACTGTCTTAACTCTTACTCTGGCCTAATAGCTACTGTCTTAACTCTTACTCTGGCCTCATAGATACTGTCTTAACTCTTACTCTGGCCTTATAACTACTGTCTTAACACTTTCTCTGGCCTCATAGCTACTGTCTTAACTCTTACTCTGACCTCATAGCTACTGTCTTAACTCTTACTCTGGCCTAATAGCTACTGTCTTAACTCTTACTCTGGCCTCATAGCTACTGTCTTAACTCTTACTCTGGACTCATAGCTACTGTCTTAACTCTTACTCTGGCCTCATCGCAACTGTCTTAACTCGTACTCTGGCCTAATGGTTAAGGTCTTAGACTCTTACACTTGCCTAATAGCTACTGTCTTAACTCTTACTCTGGCCTCATAGCTACTGTCTTAACTCTTACTCTGGCCTCATAGCTACTGTCTTAACTCTTACTCTGGCCTAATGGTTAAGGTCTTGGACTCCTACTGTGGCCTCATAGCTACTGTCTTAACTCTTACTCTGGCCTAATAGCTACTGTCTTAACTCTTACTCTGGTCTCATAGCTACTGTCTTAACTCTTACTCTGGCCTCATAGCTACTGTCTTAACTCTTACTCTGGCCTAATGGTTAAGGTCTTGGACTCTTACTCTGGCCTCATAGCTACTGTCTTAACTCTTACTCTGGCCTAATAGCTACTGTCTTAACTCTTACTCTGGCCTCATAGCTACTGTATTAACTCTTATTTTGGCCTCATAGCTACTGTGTTAACTCTTACTCTGGCCTCATAGCTACTGTCTTAACTCTTACTCTGGCCTCATAGCTACTGTCTTAACTCTTACTCTGGCCTAATAGCTACTGTCTTAACTCTTACTCTGGCCTAATAGCTACTGTCTTAACTCTTACTCTGGCCTCATAGCTACTGTCTTAACTCTTACTCTGGCCTCATAGGTACTGTCTTAACTCTCACTCTTGCCTAATGGTTAAAGTCTTGGACTCTTACTCTGGCCTAATAGCTACTGTCTTAACTCTTACTCTGGCCTAATAGCTACTGTTGTAACTCTTACTCTGGCCTCATAGCTACTGTCTTAACTCTTACTCTGGCCTAATGGTTTAGGTCTTGGACTCTTACTCTGGCCTAATAGCTACTGTCTTAACTCTTACTCTGGCCTTATAGCTACTGTCTTAACTCTTACTCTGGCCTCATAGCTACTGTCTTAACTCTTACTCTGGCCTAATGGTTAAGGTCTTGGACTCCTACTCTGGCCTCATAGCTACTGTCTTAACTCTTACTCTGGCCTAATAGCTACTGTCTTAACTCTTATTCTGGCCTCATAGTTACTGTCTTAACTCTTACTCTGGCCTCATAGCTTCTGTCTTAACTCTTACTCTGGCCTAATGGTTAAGGTCTTGGACTCTTACTCTGGCCTCATAGCTACTGTCTTAACTCTTACTCTGGCCTAATGGTTAAGGTATTGGACTCTTACTCTGGCCTCATAGCTACTGTCTTAACTCTTACTCTGGCCTCATAGTTACTGTCTGAACTCTTACTCTGGCCTCATAGCTACTGTCTTAAGTCTTACTCTGGCCTCATAGCTACTGTCTTAACTCTTACTCTGGCCTCATAGCTACTGTCTTAACACTTACTCTGGCCTCATAGCTACTGTCTTAACTCTTACTCTGACCTCATAGCTACTGTCTTAACTCTTACTCTGGCCTAATAGCTACTGTCTTAACTCTTACTCTGGCCTCATAGCTACTGTCTTAACTCTTACTCTGGCCTCATAGCTACTGTCTTAACTCTTACTCTGGCCTCATCGCAACTGTCTTAACTCTTACTCTGGCCTAATGGTTAAGGTCTTGGACTCTTACTCTGGCCTCATAGCTACTGTCTTAACTCTTATTTTGGCCTCATAGCTACTGTGTTAATTCTTACTCTGGCCTCATAGCTACTGTCTTAACTCTTACTCTGGCCTCATAGCTACTGTCTTAACTCTTACTCTGGCCTAATAGCTACTGTCTTAACTCTTACTCTGGCCTAATGGTTAAGGTCTTGGACTCTTACTCTGGCCTCATAGCTACTGTCTTAACTCTTACTCTGGCCTCATAGCTACTGTCTTAACTCCTACTCTGGCCTCATAGCTACTGTCTTAACTCTTACTCTGGCCTAATGGTTAAGGTCTTGGACTCTTACTCTGGCCTAATAGTTACTGTCTTAACTCTTACTCTGGCCTCATAGCTACTGTATTAACTCTTACTCTGGCCTAATGGTTAAGGTCTTGGACTCTTACTCTGGCCGCATAGCTACTGTCTTAACTCTTACTCTGGCCTCATAGCTACTGTCTTAACTCTTACTCTGGCCTAATAGCTACTGTCTTAACTCTTACTCTGGCCTCATAGCTACTGTCTTAACTCTTGCTCTGGCCTCATAGCTACTGGCTTAACTCTTACTCTGGCCTCATCGCAACTGTCTTAACTCTTACTCTGGCCTAATGGTTAAGGTCTTGGACTCTTACTCTGGTCTCATAGCTACTGTCCTAACTCTTACTCTGGCCTCATAGCTACTGTCTTAACTCTTACTCTGGCCTAATAGCTACTGTCTTAACTCTTATTCTGGCCTCATAGCTACTGTCTTAACTCTTACTCTGGCCTCATAGCTACTGGCTTAACTCTTACTCTGGCCTCATAGCTACTGTCTTAACTCTTACTCTGGCCTCATAGCTACTGTCTTAACTCTTACTCTGGCCTAATAGCTACTGTCTTAACTCTTACTCTGGCCTAATAACTGCTGTCTTAACTCTTACTCTGGCCTCATAGCTACTGTCTTAACTCTTACTCTGGCCTCATAGCTACTGTCGTAACTCTTACTCTGGCCTAATGGTTAAAGTCTTGGACTCTTACTCTGGCCTCATAGCTACTGTCTTAACTCTTACTCTGGCCTCATAGCTACTGTCTTTCCTCCTACTCTGGCATAATAGCTACTGTCTTAACTCTTACTCTGGCCTCATAGCTACTGTCTTAACTCTTACTCTGGCCTCATAGCTACTGTCTTAACTCTTACTCTGGCCTCATAGCTACTGTCTTAACTCTTACTCTGGCCTAATGGTTAAGGTCTTGGACTCTTACTCTGGCCTCATAGCTACTGTCTTAACTCTTACTCTGGCCTCATAGCTACTGTCTTAACTCTTACTCTGACCTCATAGCTATTGTCTTAACTCTTACTCTGGCCTCATAGCTACTGTCTTAACTCTTACTCTGGCCTCAGAGCTACTGTCTTAACTCTTACTCTGGCCTAATGGTCAAGGTCTTGGACTCTTACTCTGGCCTAATAGCTACTGTCTTAACTCTTACTCTGGCCTCATAGCTACTGTCTTAACTCTTACTCTGGCCTAATAGCTACTGTCTTAACTCTTACTTTGGCCTAATAGCTACTGTCTTAACTCTTACTCTGGACTAATGGTTAAGGTCTTGGACTCTTACTCTGGCCTAATAGCTACTGTCTTAACTCTTACTCTGGCCTTATAGCTACTGTCTTAACTCTTACTCTGGCCTCATAGCTACTGTCTTAACTCTTACTCTGGCCTAATGGTTAAGGTCTTGGACTCTGGCCTCATAGCTACTGTCTTAACTCTTACTCTGACCTCATAGCTACTGTCTTAACTCTTACTCTGGCCTAATGGTTAAGGTCTTGGACTCTTCTTCTGACCTAATAGCTACTGTCTTAACTCTTACTCTGGCCTAATGGTTAAGGTCTTGGACTCTTCTTCTGGCCTAATAGCTACTGTCTTAACTCTTACTCTGGCCTCATAGCTACTGTCTTAACTCTTACTCTGGCCTAATAGCTACTGTCTTAACTCTTACTCTGGCCTCATAGCTACTGTCTTAACACTTACTCTGGCCTAATGGTTAAGGTCTTGGACTCTTACTCTGGCCTCATAGCTACTGTCTTAACTCTTACTCTGGCCTAATAGCTACTGTCTTAACTCTTACTCTGGCCTCATAGCTACTATCTTACCTCTTACTCCGGCCTCATAGCTACTGTCTTAACTCTTACTCTGGCCTCATAGCTACTGTCTTAACTCTTACTCTGGCCTAATAGCTACTGTCTTAACTCTTACTCTGGCCTCATAGCTACTGGCTTAACTCTTACTCTGGCCTCATCGCAACTGTCTTAACTCTTACTCTGGCCTAATGGTTAAGGTCTTGGACTCTTACTCTGGCCGCATAGCTACTGTCTTAACTCTTACTCTGGCCTCATAGCTACTGTCTTAACTCTTACTCTGGCCTAATAGCTACTGTCTTAACTCTTACTCTGGCCTCATAGATACTGTCTTAACTCTTACTCTGGCCTTATAACTACTGTCTTAACACTTTCTCTGGCCTCATAGCTACTGTCTTAACTCTTACTCTGACCTCATAGCTACTGTCTTAACTCTTACTCTGGCCTAATAGCTACTGTCTTAACTCTTACTCTGGCCTCATAGCTACTGTCTTAACTCTTACTCTGGACTCATAGCTACTGTCTTAACTCTTACTCTGGCCTCATCGCAACTGTCTTAACTCGTACTCTGGCCTAATGGTTAAGGTCTTAGACTCTTACACTTGCCTAATAGCTACTGTCTTAACTCTTACTCTGGCCTCATAGCTACTGTCTTAACTCTTACTCTGGCCTCATAGCTACTGTCTTAACTCTTACTCTGGCCTAATGGTTAAGGTCTTGGACTCCTACTGTGGCCTCATAGCTACTGTCTTAACTCTTACTCTGGCCTAATAGCTACTGTCTTAACTCTTACTCTGGTCTCATAGCTACTGTCTTAACTCTTACTCTGGCCTCATAGCTACTGTCTTAACTCTTACTCTGGCCTAATGGTTAAGGTCTTGGACTCTTACTCTGGCCTCATAGCTACTGTCTTAACTCTTACTCTGGCCTAATAGCTACTGTCTTAACTCTTACTCTGGCCTCATAGCTACTGTATTAACTCTTATTTTGGCCTCATAGCTACTGTGTTAACTCTTACTCTGGCCTCATAGCTACTGTCTTAACTCTTACTCTGGCCTCATAGCTACTGTCTTAACTCTTACTCTGGCCTAATAGCTACTGTCTTAACTCTTACTCTGGCCTAATAGCTACTGTCTTAACTCTTACTCTGGCCTCATAGCTACTGTCTTAACTCTTACTCTGGCCTCATAGGTACTGTCTTAACTCTCACTCTTGCCTAATGGTTAAAGTCTTGGACTCTTACTCTGGCCTAATAGCTACTGTCTTAACTCTTACTCTGGCCTAATAGCTACTGTTGTAACTCTTACTCTGGCCTCATAGCTACTGTCTTAACTCTTACTCTGGCCTAATGGTTTAGGTCTTGGACTCTTACTCTGGCCTAATAGCTACTGTCTTAACTCTTACTCTGGCCTTATAGCTACTGTCTTAACTCTTACTCTGGCCTCATAGCTACTGTCTTAACTCTTACTCTGGCCTAATGGTTAAGGTCTTGGACTCCTACTCTGGCCTCATAGCTACTGTCTTAACTCTTACTCTGGCCTAATAGCTACTGTCTTAACTCTTATTCTGGCCTCATAGTTACTGTCTTAACTCTTACTCTGGCCTCATAGCTTCTGTCTTAACTCTTACTCTGGCCTAATGGTTAAGGTCTTGGACTCTTACTCTGGCCTCATAGCTACTGTCTTAACTCTTACTCTGGCCTAATGGTTAAGGTATTGGACTCTTACTCTGGCCTCATAGCTACTGTCTTAACTCTTACTCTGGCCTCATAGTTACTGTCTGAACTCTTACTCTGGCCTCATAGCTACTGTCTTAAGTCTTACTCTGGCCTCATAGCTACTGTCTTAACTCTTACTCTGGCCTCATAGCTACTGTCTTAACACTTACTCTGGCCTCATAGCTACTGTCTTAACTCTTACTCTGACCTCATAGCTACTGTCTTAACTCTTACTCTGGCCTAATAGCTACTGTCTTAACTCTTACTCTGGCCTCATAGCTACTGTCTTAACTCTTACTCTGGCCTCATAGCTACTGTCTTAACTCTTACTCTGGCCTCATCGCAACTGTCTTAACTCTTACTCTGGCCTAATGGTTAAGGTCTTGGACTCTTACTCTGGCCTCATAGCTACTGTCTTAACTCTTATTTTGGCCTCATAGCTACTGTGTTAATTCTTACTCTGGCCTCATAGCTACTGTCTTAACTCTTACTCTGGCCTCATAGCTACTGTCTTAACTCTTACTCTGGCCTAATAGCTACTGTCTTAACTCTTACTCTGGCCTAATGGTTAAGGTCTTGGACTCTTACTCTGGCCTCATAGCTACTGTCTTAACTCTTACTCTGGCCTCATAGCTACTGTCTTAACTCCTACTCTGGCCTCATAGCTACTGTCTTAACTCTTACTCTGGCCTAATGGTTAAGGTCTTGGACTCTTACTCTGGCCTAATAGTTACTGTCTTAACTCTTACTCTGGCCTCATAGCTACTGTATTAACTCTTACTCTGGCCTAATGGTTAAGGTCTTGGACTCTTACTCTGGCCGCATAGCTACTGTCTTAACTCTTACTCTGGCCTCATAGCTACTGTCTTAACTCTTACTCTGGCCTAATAGCTACTGTCTTAACTCTTACTCTGGCCTCATAGCTACTGTCTTAACTCTTGCTCTGGCCTCATAGCTACTGGCTTAACTCTTACTCTGGCCTCATCGCAACTGTCTTAACTCTTACTCTGGCCTAATGGTTAAGGTCTTGGACTCTTACTCTGGTCTCATAGCTACTGTCCTAACTCTTACTCTGGCCTCATAGCTACTGTCTTAACTCTTACTCTGGCCTAATAGCTACTGTCTTAACTCTTATTCTGGCCTCATAGCTACTGTCTTAACTCTTACTCTGGCCTCATAGCTACTGGCTTAACTCTTACTCTGGCCTCATAGCTACTGTCTTAACTCTTACTCTGGCCTCATAGCTACTGTCTTAACTCTTACTCTGGCCTAATAGCTACTGTCTTAACTCTTACTCTGGCCTAATAACTGCTGTCTTAACTCTTACTCTGGCCTCATAGCTACTGTCTTAACTCTTACTCTGGCCTCATAGCTACTGTCGTAACTCTTACTCTGGCCTAATGGTTAAAGTCTTGGACTCTTACTCTGGCCTCATAGCTACTGTCTTAACTCTTACTCTGGCCTCATAGCTACTGTCTTTCCTCCTACTCTGGCATAATAGCTACTGTCTTAACTCTTACTCTGGCCTCATAGCTACTGTCTTAACTCTTACTCTGGCCTCATAGCTACTGTCTTAACTCTTACTCTGGCCTCATAGCTACTGTCTTAACTCTTACTCTGGCCTAATGGTTAAGGTCTTGGACTCTTACTCTGGCCTCATAGCTACTGTCTTAACTCTTACTCTGGCCTCATAGCTACTGTCTTAACTCTTACTCTGACCTCATAGCTATTGTCTTAACTCTTACTCTGGCCTCATAGCTACTGTCTTAACTCTTACTCTGGCCTCAGAGCTACTGTCTTAACTCTTACTCTGGCCTAATGGTCAAGGTCTTGGACTCTTACTCTGGCCTAATAGCTACTGTCTTAACTCTTACTCTGGCCTCATAGCTACTGTCTTAACTCTTACTCTGGCCTAATAGCTACTGTCTTAACTCTTACTTTGGCCTAATAGCTACTGTCTTAACTCTTACTCTGGACTAATGGTTAAGGTCTTGGACTCTTACTCTGGCCTAATAGCTACTGTCTTAACTCTTACTCTGGCCTTATAGCTACTGTCTTAACTCTTACTCTGGCCTCATAGCTACTGTCTTAACTCTTACTCTGGCCTAATGGTTAAGGTCTTGGACTCTGGCCTCATAGCTACTGTCTTAACTCTTACTCTGACCTCATAGCTACTGTCTTAACTCTTACTCTGGCCTAATGGTTAAGGTCTTGGACTCTTCTTCTGACCTAATAGCTACTGTCTTAACTCTTACTCTGGCCTAATGGTTAAGGTCTTGGACTCTTCTTCTGGCCTAATAGCTACTGTCTTAACTCTTACTCTGGCCTCATAGCTACTGTCTTAACTCTTACTCTGGCCTAATAGCTACTGTCTTAACTCTTACTCTGGCCTCATAGCTACTGTCTTAACACTTACTCTGGCCTAATGGTTAAGGTCTTGGACTCTTACTCTGGCCTCATAGCTACTGTCTTAACTCTTACTCTGGCCTAATAGCTACTGTCTTAACTCTTACTCTGGCCTCATAGCTACTATCTTACCTCTTACTCCGGCCTCATAGCTACTGTCTTAACTCTTACTCTGGCCTCATAGCTACTGTCTTAACTCTTACTCTGGCCTAATAGCTACTGTCTTAACTCTTACTCTGGCCTCATAGCTACTGTCTTAACTCTTACTCTGGCCTCATAGCTACTGTCTTAACTCTTACTCTGGCCTAATGGTTAAGGTCTTGGACTCTTACTCTGGCCTCATAGCTACTGTCTTAACTCTTACTCTGGCCTCATAGCTACTGTCTTAACACCTACTCTGGCCTCATAGCTACTGTCTTAACTCTTACTCTGGCCTAATGGTTAAGGTCTTGGACTCTTACTCTGGCCTCATAGTTACTGTCTTAACTCTTACTCTGGCCTCATAGCTACTGTCTTAACTCTTACTCTGGCCTAATGGTTAAGGTCTTGGACTCTTACTCTGGCCTCATAGCTACTGTCTTAACTCTTACTCTGGCCTAATAGCTACTGTCTTAACTCTTACTCTGGCCTCATAGCTACTGTCTTAACACTTACTCTGGCCTCATAGCTACTGTCTTAACTCTTACTCTGACCTCATAGCTACTGTCTTAACTCTTACTCTGGCCTAATAGCTACTGTCTTAACTCTTACTCTGGCCTCATAGCTACTGTCTTAACTCTTACTCTGGCCTCATAGCTACTGTCTTAACTCTTACTCTGGCCTCATCGCAACTGTCTTAACTCTTACTCTGGCCTAATGGTTAAGGTCTTGGACTCTTACTCTGGCCTCATAGCTACTGTCTTAACTCTTATTTTGGCCTCATAGCTACTGTGTTAATTCTTACTCTGGCCTCATAGCTACTGTCTTAACTCTTACTCTGGCCTCATAGCTACTGTCTTAACTCTTACTCTGGCCTAATAGCTACTGTCTTAACTCTTACTCTGGCCTAATGGTTAAGGTCTTGGACTCTTACTCTGGCCTCATAGCTACTGTCTTAACTCTTACTCTGGCCTCATAGCTACTGTCTTAACTCCTACTCTGGCCTCATAGCTACTGTCTTAACTCTTACTCTGGCCTAATGGTTAAGATCTTGGACTCTTACTCTGGCCTAATAGTTACTGTCTTAACTCTTACTCTGGCCTCATAGCTACTGTCTTAACTCTTACTCTGGCCTAATGGTTAAGGTCTTGGACTCTTACTCTGGCCGCATAGCTACTGTCTTAACTCTTACTCTGGCCTCATAGCTACTGTCTTAACTCTTACTCTGGCCTAATAGCTACTGTCTTAACTCTTACTCTGGCCTCATAGATACTGTCTTAACTCTTACTCTGGCCTTATAACTACTGTCTTAACACTTTCTCTGGCCTCATAGCTACTGTCTTAACTCTTACTCTGACCTCATAGCTACTGTCTTAACTCTTACTCTGGCCTAATAGCTACTGTCTTAACTCTTACTCTGGCCTCATAGCTACTGTCTTAACTCTTACTCTGGACTCATAGCTACTGTCTTAACTCTTACTCTGGCCTCATCGCAACTGTCTTAACTCGTACTCTGGCCTAATGGTTAAGGTCTTAGACTCTTACACTTGCCTAATAGCTACTGTCTTAACTCTTACTCTGGCCTCATAGCTACTGTCTTAACTCTTACTCTGGCCTCATAGCTACTGTCTTAACTCTTACTCTGGCCTAATGGTTAAGGTCTTGGACTCCTACTGTGGCCTCATAGCTACTGTCTTAACTCTTACTCTGGCCTAATAGCTACTGTCTTAACTCTTACTCTGGTCTCATAGCTACTGTCTTAACTCTTACTCTGGCCTCATAGCTACTGTCTTAACTCTTACTCTGGCCTAATGGTTAAGGTCTTGGACTCTTACTCTGGCCTCATAGCTACTGTCTTAACTCTTACTCTGGCCTAATAGCTACTGTCTTAACTCTTACTCTGGCCTCATAGCTACTGTATTAACTCTTATTTTGGCCTCATAGCTACTGTGTTAACTCTTACTCTGGCCTCATAGCTACTGTCTTAACTCTTACTCTGGCCTCATAGCTACTGTCTTAACTCTTACTCTGGCCTAATAGCTACTGTCTTAACTCTTACTCTGGCCTAATAGCTACTGTCTTAACTCTTACTCTGGCCTCATAGCTACTGTCTTAACTCTTACTCTGGCCTCATAGGTACTGTCTTAACTCTCACTCTTGCCTAATGGTTAAAGTCTTGGACTCTTACTCTGGCCTAATAGCTACTGTCTTAACTCTTACTCTGGCCTAATAGCTACTGTTGTAACTCTTACTCTGGCCTCATAGCTACTGTCTTAACTCTTACTCTGGCCTAATGGTTTAGGTCTTGGACTCTTACTCTGGCCTAATAGCTACTGTCTTAACTCTTACTCTGGCCTTATAGCTACTGTCTTAACTCTTACTCTGGCCTCATAGCTACTGTCTTAACTCTTACTCTGGCCTAATGGTTAAGGTCTTGGACTCCTACTCTGGCCTCATAGCTACTGTCTTAACTCTTACTCTGGCCTAATAGCTACTGTCTTAACTCTTATTCTGGCCTCATAGTTACTGTCTTAACTCTTACTCTGGCCTCATAGCTTCTGTCTTAACTCTTACTCTGGCCTAATGGTTAAGGTCTTGGACTCTTACTCTGGCCTCATAGCTACTGTCTTAACTCTTACTCTGGCCTAATGGTTAAGGTATTGGACTCTTACTCTGGCCTCATAGCTACTGTCTTAACTCTTACTCTGGCCTCATAGTTACTGTCTGAACTCTTACTCTGGCCTCATAGCTACTGTCTTAACTCTTACTCTGGCCTCATAGCTACTGTCTTAACTCTTACTCTGGCCTCATAGCTACTGTCTTAACACTTACTCTGGCCTCATAGCTACTGTCTTAACTCTTACTCTGACCTCATAGCTACTGTCTTAACTCTTACTCTGGCCTAATAGCTACTGTCTTAACTCTTACTCTGGCCTCATAGCTACTGTCTTAACTCTTACTCTGGCCTCATAGCTACTGTCTTAACTCTTACTCTGGACTCATCGCAACTGTCTTAACTCTTACTCTGGCCTAATGGTTAAGGTCTTGGACTCTTACTCTGGCCTCATAGCTACTGTCTTAACTCTTATTTTGGCCTCATAGCTACTGTGTTAATTCTTACTCTGGCCTCATAGCTACTGTCTTAACTCTTACTCTGGCCTCATAGCTACTGTCTTAACTCTTACTCTGGCCTAATAGCTACTGTCTTAACTCTTACTCTGGCCTAATGGTTAAGGTCTTGGACTCTTACTCTGGCCTCATAGCTACTGTCTTAACTCTTACTCTGGCCTCATAGCTACTGTCTTAACTCCTACTCTGGCCTCATAGCTACTGTCTTAACTCTTACTCTGGCCTAATGGTTAAGGTCTTGGACTCTTACTCTGGCCTAATAGTTACTGTCTTAACTCTTACTCTGGCCTCATAGCTACTGTATTAACTCTTACTCTGGCCTAATGGTTAAGGTCTTGGACTCTTACTCTGGCCGCATAGCTACTGTCTTAACTCTTACTCTGGCCTCATAGCTACTGTCTTAACTCTTACTCTGGCCTAATAGCTACTGTCTTAACTCTTACTCTGGCCTCATAGATACTGTCTTAACTCTTACTCTGGCCTTATAACTACTGTCTTAACACTTTCTCTGGCCTCATAGCTACTGTCTTAACTCTTACTCTGACCTCATAGCTACTGTCTTAACTCTTACTCTGGCCTAATAGCTAATGTCTTAACTCTTACTCTGGCCTCATAGCTACTGTCTTAACTCTTACTCTGGACTCATAGCTACTGTCTTAACTCTTACTCTGGCCTCATCGCAACTGTCTTAACTCGTACTCTGGCCTAATGGTTAAGGTCTTAGACTCTTACACTTGCCTAATAGCTACTGTCTTAACTCTTACTCTGGCCTCATAGCTACTGTCTTAACTCTTACTCTGGCCTCATAGCTACTGTCTTAACTCTTACTCTGGCCTAATGGTTAAGGTCTTGGACTCCTACTGTGGCCTCATAGCTACTGTCTTAACTCTTACTCTGGCCTAATAGCTACTGTCTTAACTCTTACTCTGGTCTCATAGCTACTGTCTTAACTCTTACTCTGGCCTCATAGCTACTGTCTTAACTCTTACTCTGGCCTAATGGTTAAGGTCTTGGACTCTTACTCTGGCCTCATAGCTACTGTCTTAACTCTTACTCTGGCCTAATAGCTACTGTCTTAACTCTTACTCTGGCCTCATAGCTACTGTATTAACTCTTATTTTGGCCTCATAGCTACTGTGTTAACTCTTACTCTGGCCTCATAGCTACTGTCTTAACTCTTACTCTGGCCTCATAGCTACTGTCTTAACTCTTACTCTGGCCTAATAGCTACTGTCTTAACTCTTACTCTGGCCTAATAGCTACTGTCTTAACTCTTACTCTGGCCTCATAGCTACTGTCTTAACTCTTACTCTGGCCTCATAGGTACTGTCTTAACTCTCACTCTTGCCTAATGGTTAAAGTCTTGGACTCTTACTCTGGCCTAATAGCTACTGTCTTAACTCTTACTCTGGCCTAATAGCTACTGTTGTAACTCTTACTCTGGCCTCATAGCTACTGTCTTAACTCTTACTCTGGCCTAATGGTTTAGGTCTTGGACTCTTACTCTGGCCTAATAGCTACTGTCTTAACTCTTACTCTGGCCTTATAGCTACTGTCTTAACTCTTACTCTGGCCTCATAGCTACTGTCTTAACTCTTACTCTGGCCTAATGGTTAAGGTCTTGGACTCCTACTCTGGCCTCATAGCTACTGTCTTAACTCTTACTCTGGCCTAATAGCTACTGTCTTAACTCTTATTCTGGCCTCATAGTTACTGTCTTAACTCTTACTCTGGCCTCATAGCTTCTGTCTTAACTCTTACTCTGGCCTAATGGTTAAGGTCTTGGACTCTTACTCTGGCCTCATAGCTACTGTCTTAACTCTTACTCTGGCCTAATGGTTAAGGTATTGGACTCTTACTCTGGCCTCATAGCTACTGTCTTAACTCTTACTCTGGCCTCATAGTTACTGTCTGAACTCTTACTCTGGCCTCATAGCTACTGTCTTAACTCTTACTCTGGCCTCATAGCTACTGTCTTAACTCTTACTCTGGCCTCATAGCTACTGTCTTAACACTTACTCTGGCCTCATAGCTACTGTCTTAACTCTTACTCTGACCTCATAGCTACTGTCTTAACTCTTACTCTGGCCTAATAGCTACTGTCTTAACTCTTACTCTGGCCTCATAGCTACTGTCTTAACTCTTACTCTGGCCTCATAGCTACTGTCTTAACTCTTACTCTGGCCTCATCGCAACTGTCTTAACTCTTACTCTGGCCTAATGGTTAAGGTCTTGGACTCTTACTCTGGCCTCATAGCTACTGTCTTAACTCTTATTTTGGCCTCATAGCTACTGTGTTAATTCTTACTCTGGCCTCATAGCTACTGTCTTAACTCTTACTCTGGCCTCATAGCTACTGTCTTAACTCTTACTCTGGCCTAATAGCTACTGTCTTAACTCTTACTCTGGCCTAATGGTTAAGGTCTTGGACTCTTACTCTGGCCTCATAGCTACTGTCTTAACTCTTACTCTGGCCTCATAGCTACTGTCTTAACTCCTACTCTGGCCTCATAGCTACTGTCTTAACTCTTACTCTGGCCTAATGGTTAAGGTCTTGGACTCTTACTCTGGCCTAATAGTTACTGTCTTAACTCTTACTCTGGCCTCATAGCTACTGTATTAACTCTTACTCTGGCCTAATGGTTAAGGTCTTGGACTCTTACTCTGGCCGCATAGCTACTGTCTTAACTCTTACTCTGGCCTCATAGCTACTGTCTTAACTCTTACTCTGGCCTAATAGCTACTGTCTTAACTCTTACTCTGGCCTCATAGCTACTGTCTTAACTCTTACTCTGGCCTCATAGCTACTGGCTTAACTCTTACTCTGGCCTCATCGCAACTGTCTTAACTCTTACTCTGGCCTAATGGTTAAGGTCTTGGACTCTTACTCTGGTCTCATAGCTACTGTCCTAACTCTTACTCTGGCCTCATAGCTACTGTCTTAACTCTTACTCTGGCCTAATAGCTACTGTCTTAACTCTTATTCTGGCCTCATAGCTACTGTCTTAACTCTTACTCTGGCCTCATAGCTACTGGCTTAACTCTTACTCTGGCCTCATAGCTACTGTCTTAACTCTTACTCTGGCCTCATAGCTGCTGTCTTAACTCTTACTCTGGCCTAATAGCTACTGTCTTAACTCTTACTCTGGCCTAATAACTGCTGTCTTAACTCTTACTCTGGCCTCATAGCTACTGTCTTAACTCTTACTCTGGCCTCATAGCTACTGTCGTAACTCTTACTCTGGCCTAATGGTTAAAGTCTTGGACTCTTACTCTGGCCTAATAGCTACTGTCTTAACTCTTACTCTGGCCTAATAGCTACTGTCGTAACTCTTACTCTGGCCTCATAGCTACTGTCTTAACTCTTACTCTGGCCTAATGGTTAAGGTCTTGGAATCTTACTCTGGCCTCATAGCTGCTGTCTTAACTCTTACTCTGGCCTCATAGCTACTGTCTTAACTCTTACTCTGGCCTAATGGTTAAGGTCTTAGACTCTTACACTGGCCTAATAGCTACTGTCTTAACTATTACTCTGGCCTCATAGCTACTGTCTTAACTCTTACTCTGGCCTCATAGCTACTGTCTTAACTCTTACTCTGGCCTAATGGTTAAGGTCTTGGACTCTTACTCTGGTCTCATAGCTACTGTCTTAACTCTTACTCTGGCCTAATAGCTACTGTCTTAACTCTTACTCTGGCCTCATAGCTACTGTCTTAACTCTTACTCTGGCCTCATAGCTACTGTCTTAACTCTTACTCTGGCCTAATGGTTAAGGTCTTGGACTCTTACTCTAGCCTCATAGCTACTGTCTTAACTCTTACTCTGGCATAATAGCTACTGTCTTAACTCTTACTCTGGCCTAATAGCTACTGTCTTAACTCTTACTCTGGCCTAATAGCTACTGTCTTAACTCTTACTCTGGCCTAATGGTTAAGGTCTTGGACTCTTACTCTGGCCTCATAGCTACTGTCTTAACTCTTACTCTGGCCTAATGGTTAAGGTCTTGGACTCTTACTCTGGCCTCATAGCTACTGTCTTAACTCCTACTCTGGCCTCATAGCTACTGTCTTAACTCTTACTCTGGCCTAATGGTTAACGTCTTGGACTCTTACTCTGGCCTCATAGTTACTGTCTTAACTCTTACTCTGGCCTCATAGCTACTGTCTTAACTCTTACTCTGGCCTAATGGTTAAGGTCTTGGACACTTACTCTGGCCTCATAGCTACTGTCTTAACTCTTACTCTGGCCTCATAGCTACTGTCTTATCTCTTACTCTGGCCTCATAGCTACTGTCTTAACTCTTACTCTGGCCTAATGGTTAAGGTCTTGGACTCTTACTCTGGCCTCATAGCTACTGTTTTAACTCTTACTCTGGCCTCATAGCTACTGTCTTAACTCTTACTCTGGCCTCATAGCTACTGTCTTAACTCTTACTCTGGCCTCATAGCTACTGTCTTAACTCTTACTCTGGCCTAATGGTTAAGGTCTTGGACTCTTACTCTGGCCTCATAGCTACTGTCTTAACTCTTACTCTGGCCTCATAGCTACTGTCTTACCTCCTACTCTGGCCTAATAGCTACTGTCTTAACTCTTACTCTGGCCTCATAGCTACTGTCTTAACTCTTACTCTGGCCTCATAGCTACTGTCTTAACTCTTACTCTGGCCTCATAGCCACTGTCTTAACTCTTACTCTGGCCTAATGGTTAAGGTCTTGGACTCTTACTCTGGCCTCATAGCTACTGTCTTAACTCTTACTCTGGCCTCATAGCTACTGTCTTAACTCTTACTCTGACCTCATAACTATTGTCTTAACTCTTACTCTGGCCTCATAGCTACTGTCTTAACTCGTACTCTGGCCTCAGAGCTACTGTCTTAACTCTTACTCTGGCCTAATGGTTAAGGTCTTGGACTCTTACTCTGGCCTAATAGCTACTGTCTTAACTCTTACTCTGGCCTCATAGCTACTGTCTTAACTCCTACTCTGGCCTAATAGCTACTGTCTTAACTCTTACTTTGGCCTAATAGCTACTGTCTTAACTCTTACTCTGGCCTAATGGTTAAGGTCTTGGACTCTTACTCTGGCCTAATAGCTACTGTCTTAACTCTTACTCTGGCCTTATAGCTACTGTCTTAACTCTTACTCTGGCCTCATAGCTACTGTCTTAACTCTTACTCTGGCCTAATGGTTAAGGTCTTGGACTCTTACTCTGGTCTCATAGCTACTGTCTTAACTCTTACCCTGGCCTAATAGCTACTGTCTTAACTCTTACTCTGGCATAATAGCTACTGTCCTAACTCTTACTCTGGCCTCATAGCTACTGTCTTAACTCCTACTCTGGCCTAATGGTTAAGGTCTTGGACTCTTACTCTGGCCTCATAGCTACTGTCCTAACTCTTACTCTGGCCTCATAGCTACTGTCTTATCTCTTACTCTGGCCTCATAGCTACTGTCTTAACTCTTACTCTGGCCTAATGGTTAAGGTCTTGGACTCTTACTCTGGCCTCATAGCTACTGTTTTAACTCTTACTCTGGCCTCATAGCTACTGTCTTAACTCTTACTCTGGCCTCATAGCTACTGTCTTAACTCTTACTCTGGCCTCATAGCTACTGTCTTAACTCTTACTCTGGCCTAATGGTTAAGGTCTTGGACTCTTACTCTGGCCTCATAGCTACTGTCTTAACTCTTACTCTGGCCTCATAGCTACTGTCTTACCTCCTACTCTGGCCTAATAGCTACTGTCTTAACTCTTACTCTGGCCTCATAGCTACTGTCTTAACTCTTACTCTGGCCTCATAGCTACTGTCTTAACTCTTACTCTGGCCTCATAGCCACTGTCTTAACTCTTACTCTGGCCTAATGGTTAAGGTCTTGGACTCTTACTCTGGCCTCATAGCTACTGTCTTAACTCTTACTCTGGCCTCATAGCTACTGTCTTAACTCTTACTCTGACCTCATAACTATTGTCTTAACTCTTACTCTGGCCTCATAGCTACTGTCTTAACTCCTACTCTGGCCTCATAGCTACTGTCTTAACTCTTACTCTGGCCTAATGGTTAAGGTCTTGGACTCTTACTCTGGCCTCATAGCTACTGTCTTAACTCTTACTCTGGCCTAATGGTTAAGGTCTTGGACTCTTACTCTGGCCTCATAGCTACTGTCCTAACTCTTACTCTGGCCTCATAGCTACTGTCTTAACTCCTACTCTGGCCTCATAGCTACTGTCTTAACTCTTACTCTGGCCTAATGGTTAAGGTCTTGGACTCTTACTCTGGCCTCATAGTTACTGTCTTAACTCTTACTCTGGCCTCATAGCTACTGTCTTAACTCTTACTCTGGCCTAATGGTTAAGGTCTTGGACACTTACTCTGGCCTCATAGCTACTGTCTTAACTCTTACTCTGGCCTCATAGCTACTGTCTTATCTCTTACTCTGGCCTCATAGCTACTGTCTTAACTCTTACTCTGGCCTCATAGCTACTGTCTTAACTCTTACTCTGGCCTCATAGCTACTGTCTTAACTCTTACTCTGGCCTCATAGCTACTGTCTTAACTCTTACTCTGGCCTCATAGCTACTGTCTTAACTCTTACTCTGGCCTAATGGTTAAGGTCTTGGACTCTTACTCTGGCCTCATAGCTACTGTCTTAACTCTTACTCTGGCCTCATAGCTACTGTCTTACCTCCTACTCTGGCCTAATAGCTACTGTCTTAACTCTTACTCTGGCCTCATAGCTACTGTCTTAACTCTTACTCTGGTCTCATAGCTACTGTCTTAACTCTTACTCTGGCCTAATGGTTAAGGTCTTGGACTCTTACTCTGGCCTCATAGCTACTGTCTTAACTCTTACTCTGGCCTCATAGCTACTGTCTTAACTCCTACTCTGACCTCATAGCTATTGTCTTAACTCTTACTCTGGCCTCATAGCTAGCTACTGTCTTAACTATTACTCTGGCCTCAGAGCTACTGTCTTAACTCTTACTCTGGCCTAATGGTTAAGGTCTTGGACTCTTACTCTGGCCTAATAGCTACTGTCTTAACTCTTACTTTGGCCTCATAGCTACTGTCTTAACTCTTACTCTGGCCTAATAGCTACTGTCTTAACTCTTACTTTGGCCTAATAGCTACTGTCTTAACTCTTACTTTGGCCTCATAGCTACTGTCTTAACTCTTACTCTGGCCTCATAGCTACTGTCTTAACTCTTACTCTGGCCTAATGGTTAAGGTCTTGGACTCTTACTCTGGCCTCATAGCTACTGTCCAAACTCTTACTCTGGCCTAATAGCTACTGTCTTAACTCTTACTTTGGCCTCATAGCTACTGTCTTAACTCTTACTCTGGCCTAATAGCTACTGTCTTAACTCTTACTTTGGCCTAATAGCTACTGTCTTAACTCTTACTCTGGCCTAATGGTTACGGTCTTGGACTCTTATTCTGGCCTAATAGCTACTGTCTTAACTCTTACTCTAGCCTTATAGCTACTGTCTTAACTCTTACTCTGGCCTCATAGCTACTGTCTTAACTCTTACTCTGGCCTCATAGCTACTGTCTTAACTCTTACTCTGGCCTCATAGCTACTGTCTTAACTCTTACTCTGGCCTAATAGCTACTGTCTTAACTCTTACTCTGGCCTCATAGATACTGTCTTAGAGTAAGAGTTAAAACAGTAGCTATGAGGCCAGAGTAAGAGTCCAAGACCTTAACCATTAGCCCAGAGTAAGAGTTAAGACAGTAGCTATTAGGCCAGAGTAAGAGTTAAGACAGTAGCTATGAGGCCAGAGTAAGAGTTAAGACAGTAGCTATGAGGCCACAATAAGAGTTACGACAGTAGCTATGAGGCCAGAGTAAGAGTCCAAGACCTTAACCATTAGGCCAGAGTAAGAGTTAAGACAGTTGTGATGAGGTCAGAGTAAGAGTTAAGACAGTAGCTATGAGGCCAGAGTGAGAGTTAAGACAGTAGCTATGAGGCCAGAGTAAGAGTTAAGACAGTAGCTATTAGGCCAGAGTAAGAGTTAAGACAGTAGCTATTAGGCCAGAGTAAGAGTTAAGACAGTAGCTATGAGGCCAGAGTAAGAGTTAAGACACTAGCTATGAGGCCAGAGTAAGTGTTAAGACAGTAGATATGAGGCCAGAGTAAGAGTTAAGACAGTAGCTATGAGGCCAGAGTAAGAGTTAAGACAGTAGCTATTATAACAGAGTAAGAGTTAAGACAGTAGCTATGAGGCCAGAGTAAGAGTTAAGACAGTAGCTATGCGGCCAGAGTAAGAGTCCAAGACCTTAACCATTAGGCCAGAGTAAGAGTTAAGACAGTAGCTATGAGGCCAGAGTAAGAGTTAAGACAGTAACTATGAGGCCAGAGTAAGAGTCCAAGACCTTAACCATTAGGCCAGAGTAAGAGTTAAGACAGTAGCTATGAGGACAGAGTAAGAGTTAAGACAGTAACTATGAGGCCAGAGTAAGAGTCCAAGACCTTAACCATTAGGCCAGAGTACGAGTTAAGACAGTAGCTATGAGGCCATAGTAGGAGTTAAGACAGTAGCTATGAGGCCAGAGTAAGAGTTAAGACAGTAGCTATGAGGCCATAGTAAGAGTCCAAGACCTTAACCATTAGGCCAGAGTAAGAGTTAAGACAGTAGCTATGAGGCCAGAGTAAGAGTTAAGACAGTAGCTATGAGGCCAGAGTAAGAGTTAAGACAGTAGCTATTAGGCCAGAGTAAGAGTTAAGACAGTAGCTATGAGGTCAGAGTAAGAGTTAAGACAGTAGCTATGAGGCCAGAGTAAGAGTTAAGACAGTAGCTATGAGGCCAGTGTAAGAGTTAAGACAGTAGCTATGAGGCCAGAGTAAGAGTTAAGACAGTAGCTATTAGGCCAGAGTAAGAGTTAAGACAGTAGCTATGAGGCCAGAGTAAGAGTCCAAGACCTTAACCATTAGGCCAGAGTAAGAGTTAAGACAGTAGCTATGAGGCCAGAGTAAGAGTTAAGACAGTAGCTATTAGGCCAGAGTAAGAGTTAAGACAGTAGCTATGAGGTCAGAGTAAGAGTTAAGACAGTAGCTATGAGGCCAGAGTAAGAGTTAAGATAGTAGCTATGAGGCCAGAGTAAGAGTTAAGACAGTAGCTATTAGGCCAGAGTAAGAGTTAAGACAGTAGCTATGAGGCCAGAGTAAGAGTCCAAGACCTTAACCATTAGGCCAGAGTAAGTGTTAAGACAGTAGCTATGAGGCCAGAGTAAGAGTTAAGACAGTAGCTATTAGGCCAGAGTAAGAGTTAAGACAGTAGCTATGAGGTCAGAGTAAGAGTTAAGACAGTAGCTATGAGGCCAGAGTAAGAGTTAAGACAGTAGCTATGAGGCCAGTGTAAGAGTTAAGACAGTAGCTATGAGGCCAGAGTAAGAGTTAAGACAGTAGCTATTAGGCCAGAGTAAGAGTTAAGACAGTAGCTATGAGGCCAGAGTAAGAGTCCAAGACCTTAACCATTAGGCCAGAGTAAGAGTTAAGACAGTAGCTATGAGGCCAGAGTAAGAGTTAAGACAGTAGCTATTAGGCCAGAGTAAGAGTTAAGACAGTAGCTATGAGGTCAGAGTAAGAGTTAAGACAGTAGCTATGAGGCCAGAGTAAGAGTTAAGATAGTAGCTATGAGGCCAGAGTAAGAGTTAAGACAGTAGCTATTAGGCCAGAGTAAGAGTTAAGACAGTAGCTATGAGGCCAGAGTAAGAGTCCAAGACCTTAACCATTAGGCCAGAGTAAGTGTTAAGACAGTAGCTATGAGGCCAGAGTAAGAGTTAAGACAGTAGCTATTAGGCCAGAGTAAGAGTTAAGACAGTAGCTATGAGGCCAGAGTAAGAGTTAAGACAGTAGCTATTAGGCCAGAAGAAGAGTCCAAGACCTTAACCATTAGGCCAGAGTAAGAGTTAAGACAGTAGCTATTAGGTCAGAAGAAGAGTCCAAGACCTTAACCATTAGGCCAGAGTAAGAGTTAAGACAATAGCTATGAGGCCAGAGTAAGAGTTAAGACAGTAGCTATGAGGCCAGAGTCCAAGACCTTAACACTTAGGCCAGAGTAAGCGTTAAGACAGTAGCTATGAGGCCAGAGTAAGAGTTAAGACAGTAGCTATAAGGCTAGAGTAAGAGTTAAGACAGTAGCTATTAGGCCAGAATAAGAGTCCAAGACCTTAACCATTAGGCCAGAGTAAGAGTTAAGACAGTAGCTATTAGGCCAAAGTAAGAGTTAAGACAGTAGCTATTAGGCCAGAGTAAGAGTTAAAACAGTAGCTATGAGGCCAAAGTAAGAGTTAAGACAGTAGCTATTATGCCAGAGTAAGAGTCCAAGACCTTAACCATTAGGCCAGAGTAAGAGTTAAGACAGTAGCTCTGAGGCCAGAGTAAGAGTTAAGACAGTAGCTATGAGGCCAGAGTAAGAGTTAAGACAATAGCTATGAGGTCAGAGTAAGAGTTAAGACAGTAGCTATGAGGCCAGAGTAAGAGTTAAGACAGTAGCTATGAGGCCAGAGTAAGAGTCCAAGACCTTAACCATTAGGCCAGAGTAAGAGTTAAGACAGTAGCTATGAGTTAAGGTCTTGGACTCTTACTCTGGCCTCATAGTTACTGTCTTAACTCTTACTCTGGCCTCATAGCTACTGTCTTATATCTTACTCTGGCCTCATAGCTACTGTCTTAACTCTTACTCTGGCCTAATGGTTAAGGTCTTGGACTCTTACTCTGGCCTCATAGCTACTGTCTTTACTCTTACTCTGGCCTCATAGCTACTGTCTTAACTCTTACTCTGGCCTAATGGTTAAGGTCTTGGACTCTTACTATGGCCTCATAGCTACTGTCTTAACTCTTACTCTGGCCTCATAGCTACTGTCTTAACTCTTACTCTGGCCTCATAGCTACTGTCTTAACTCTTACTCTGGCCTCATAGCTACTGTCTTAACTCTTACTCTGGCCTCATCACAACTGTCTTAACTCTTACTCTGGCCTAATGGTTAAGGTCTTGGACTCTTACTCTGGCCTCATAGCTACTGTCTGAACTCTTATTTTGGCCTCATAGCTACTGTGTTAACTCTTACTCTGGCCTCATAGCTACTGTCTTAACTCTTACTCTGGCCTCATAGCTACTGTCTTAACTCCTACTCTGGCCTCATAGCTACTGTCTTAACTCTTACTCTGGCCTAATGGTTAAGGTCTTGGACTCTTACTCTGGCCTCATAGTTACTGTCTTAACTCTTACTCTGGCCTCATAGCTACTGTCTTAACTCTTACTCTGGCCTAATGGTTAAGGTCTTGGACTCTTACTCTGGCCGCATAGCTACTGTCTTAACTCTTACTCTGGCCTCATAGCTACTGTCTTAACTCTTACTCTGTTATAATAGCTACTGTCTTAACTCTTACTCTGGCCTCATAGCTACTGTCTTAACTCTTACTCTGGCCTCATATCTACTGTCTTAACACTTACTCTGGCCTCATAGCTACTGTATTAACTCTTACTCTGACCTCATAGCTACAGTCTTAACTCTTACTCTGGCCTAATAGCTACTGTCTTAACTCTTACTCTGGCCTCATAGCTACTGTCTTAACTCTTACTCTGGCCTCATAGCTACTGTCTTAACTCTTACTCTGGCCTCATAGCTACTGTCTTAACTCTTACTCTGGCCTAATGGTTAAGGTCTTGGACTCTTCTTCTGACCTAATAGCTACTGTCTTAACTCTTACTCTGGCCTAATGGTTAAGGTCTTGGACTCTTCTTCTGGCCTAATAGCTACTGTCTTAACTCTTACTCTGGCCTCATAGCTACTGTCTTAACTCTTACTCTGGCCTAATAGCTACTGTCTTAACTCTTACTCTGGCCTCATAGCTACTGTCTTAACACTTACTCTGGCCTAATGTTTAAGGTCTTGGACTCTTACTCTAGCCTCATAGCTACTGTCTTATCTCTTACTCTGGCATAATAGCTACTGTCTTAACTCTTACTCTGGCCTAATAGCTACTGTCTTAACTCTTACTCTGGCCTAATAGCTACTGTCTTAACTCTTACTCTGGCCTAATGGTTAAGGTCTTGGACTCTTACTCTGGCCTCATAGCTACTGTCTTAACTCTTACTCTGGCCTAATGGTTAAGGTCTTGGACTCTTACTCTGGCCTCATAGCTACTGTCCTAACTCTTACTCTGGCCTCATAGCTACTGTCTTAACTCCTACTCTGGCCTCATAGCTACTGTCTTAACTCTTACTCTGGCCTAATGGTTAAGGTCTTGGACTCTTACTCTGGCCTCATAGTTACTGTCTTAACTCTTACTCTGGCCTCATAGCTACTGTCTTAACTCTTACTCTGGCCTAATGGTTAAGGTCTTGGACACTTACTCTGGCCTCATAGCTACTGTCTTAACTCTTACTCTGGCCTCATAGCTACTGTCTTATATCTTACTCTGGCCTCATAGCTACTGTCTTAACTCTTACTCTGGCCTAATGGTTAAGGTCTTGGACTCTTACTCTGGCCTCATAGCTACTGTCTTTACTCTTACTCTGGCCTCATAGCTACTGTCTTAACTCTTACTCTGGCCTCATAGCTACTGTCTTAACTCTTACTCTGGCCTCATAGCTACTGTCTTACTGTCTTAACTCTTACTCTGGCCTCATAGCTACTGTCTTAACTCTTACTCTGGCCTCATAGCTACTGTCTCAACTCTTACTCTGGCCTAATGGTTAAGGTCTTGGACTCTTACTCTGGCCTCATAGCTACTGTCTTAACTCTTACTCTGGCCTCATAGCTACTGTCTTACCTCCTACTCTGGCCTAATAGCTACTGTCTTAACTCTTACTCTGGCCTCATAGCTACTGTCTTAACTCTTACTCTGGCCTCATAGCTACTGTCTTAACTCTTACTCTGGCCTCATAGCTACTATCTTAACTCTTACTCTGGCCTAATGGTTAAGGTCTTGGACTCTTACTCTGGCCTCATAGCTACTGTCTTAACTCTTACTCTGGCCTAATAGCTACTGTCTTAACTCTTACTCTGGCCTCATAGCTACTGTCTTAACTCTTACTCTGGCCTAATGGTTAAGGTCTTGGACTCTGGCCTTATAGCTACTGTCTTAACTCTTACTCTGGCCTCATAGCTACTGTCTTAACTCTTACTCTGGCCTAATGGTTAAGGTCTTGGACTCTTCTTCTGACCTAATAGCTACTGTCTTAACTCTTACTCTGGCCTAATGGTTAAGGTCTTGGACTCTTCTTCTGGCCTAATAGCTACGGTCTTAACTCTTACTCTGGCCTCATAGCTACTGTCTTAACTCTTACTCTGGCCTAATAGCTACTGTCTTAACTCTTACTCTGGCCTCATAGCTACTGTCTTAACACTTACTCTGGCCTAATGGTTAAGGTCTTGGACTCTTACTCTGGCCTCATAGCTACTGTCTTAACTCTTACTCTGGCCTAATAGCTACTGTCTTAACTCTTACTCTGGCCTCATAGCTACTATCTTAACTCTTACTCTGGCCTCATAGCTACTGTCTTAACTCTTACTCTGGCCTCATAGCTACTGTCTTAAGTCTTACTCTGGCCTAATAGCTACTGTCTTAAATCTTACTCTGGCCTCATAGCTACTGTCTTAACTCTTACTCTGGCCTAATGGTTAAGGTCTTGGACTCTTACTCTGGCCTCATAGCTACTGTCTTAACTCTTACTCTGGCCTAATAGCTACTGTCTTAACTCTTACTCTGGCCTCATAGCTACTGTCTTAACTCTTACACTGGCCTCATAGCTACTGTCTTAACTCTTACTCTGGCCTCATAGCTACTGTCTTAACTCTTACTCTGACCTCATAGCTACTGTCTTAACTCTTACTCTGGCCTAATAGCTACTGTCTTAACTCTTACTCTGGCCTCATAGCTACTGTCTTAACTCTTACTCTGGCCTCATAGCTACTGTCTTAACTCTTACTCTGGCCTAATGGTTAAGGTCTTGGACTCTTACTCTGGCCTCATAGCTACTGTCTTAACTCTTACTCTGGCCTCATAGCTACTGTCTTAACTCCTACTCTGGCCTCATAGCTACTGTCTTAACTCGTACTCTGGCCTAATGGTTAAGGTCTTGGACTCTTACTCTGGCCTCATAGTTACTGTCTTAACTCTTACTCTGGCCTCATAGCTACTGTCTTAACTCTTACTCTGGCCTAATGGTTAAGGTCTTGGACTCTTACTCTGGCCTCATAGCTACTGTCTTAACTCTTACTCTGGCCTCATAGCTACTGTATTAACTCTTACTCTGGCCTAATAGCTACTGTCTTAACTCTTACTCTGGCCTCATAGCTACTGTCTTAACACTTACTCTGGCCTCATAGCTACTGTCTTAACTCTTACTCTGACCTCATAGCTACTGTCTTAACTCTTACTCTGGCCTAATAGCTACTGTCTTAACTCTTACTCTGGCCTCATAGCTACTGTCTTAACTCTTACTCTGGCCTCATAGCTACTGTCTTAACTCTTACTCTGGCCTCATCACAACTGTCTTAACTCTTACTCTGGCCTAATGGTTAAGGTCTTGGACTCTTACTCTGGCCTCATAGCTACTGTCTTAACTCTTACTCTGGCCTCATAGCTACTGTCTTAACTCCTACTCTGGCCTCATAGCTACTGTCTTAACTCGTACTCTGGCCTAATGGTTAAGGTCTTGGACTCTTACTCTGGCCTCATAGTTACTGTCTTAACTCTTACTCTGGCCTCATAGCTACTGTCTTAACTCTTACTCTGGCCTAATGGTTAAGGTCTTGGACTCTTACTCTGGCCTCATAGCTACTGTCTTAACTCTTACTCTGGCCTCATAGCTACTGTATTAACTCTTACTCTGGCCTAATAGCTACTGTCTTAACTCTTACTCTGGCCTCATAGCTACTGTCTTAACACTTACTCTGGCCTCATAGCTACTGTCTTAACTCTTACTCTGACCTCATAGCTACTGTCTTAACTCTTACTCTGGCCTAATTGCTACTGTCTTAACTCTTACTCTGGCCTCATAGCTACTGTCTTAACTCTTACTCTGGCCTCATAGCTACTGTCTTAACTCTTACTCTGGCCTCATCACAACTGTCTTAACTCTTACTCTGGCCTAATGGTTAAGGTCTTGGACTCTTACTCTGGCCTCATAGCTACTGTCTTAACTCTTATTTTGGCCTCATAGCTACTGTGTTAACTCTTACTCTGGCCTCATAGCTACTGTCTTAACTCTTACTCTGGACTCATAGCTACTGTCTTAACTCTTACTCTGGCCTAATAGCTACTGTCTTAACTCTTACTCTGGCCTAATGGTTAAGGTCTTGGACTCTTACTCTGGCCTCATAGCTACTGTCTTAACTCCTACTCTGGCCTCATAGCTACTGGCTTAACTCTTACTCTGGCCTGATGGTTAAGGTCTTGGACTCTTACTCTGCCTCATAGTTACTGTCTTAACTCTTACTCTGGCCTCATAGCTACTGTCTTAACTCTTACTCTGGCCTAATGGTTAAGGTCTTGGACTCTTACTCTGGCCGCATAGCTACTGTCTTAACTCTTACTCTGGCCTCATAGCTACTGTCTTAACTCTTACTCTGTTATAATAGCTACTGTCTTAACTCTTACTCTGGCCTCATAGCTACTGTCTTAACTCTTACTCTGGCCTCATAGCTACTGTCTTAACACTTACTCTGGCCTCATAGCTACTGTCTTAACTCTTACTCTGACCTCATAGCTACTGTCTTAACTCTTACTCTGGCCCAATAGCTACTGTCTTAACTCTTACTCTGGCCTCATAGCTACTGTCTTAACTCTTACTCTGGCCTCATAGCTACTGTCTTAACTCTTACTCTGGCCTCATAGCTACTGTCTTAACTCTTACTCTGGCCTAATGGTTAAGGTCTTGGACTCTTCTTCTGACCTAATAGCTTCTGTCTTAACTCTTTCTCTGGCCTAATGGTTAAGGTCTTGGACTCTTCTTCTGGCCTAATAGCTACCTTCTTAACTCTTACTCTGGCCTCATAGCTACTGTCTTAACTCTTACTCTGGCCTAATAGCTACTATCTTAACTCTTACTCTGGCCTCATAGCTACTGTCTTAACACTTACTCTGGCCTAATGGTTAAGGTCTTGGACTCTTACTCTGGCCTCATAGCTACTGTCTTAACTCTTACTCTGGCCTCATAGCTACTGTCTTAACTCCTACTCTGGCCTCATAGCTACTGTCTTAACTCGTACTCTGGCCTAATGGTTAAGGTCTTGGACTCTTACTCTGGCCTCATAGTTACTGTCTTAACTCTTACTCTGTCCTCATAGCTACTGTCTTAACTCTTACTCTGGCCTAATGGTTAAGGTCTTGGACTCTTACTTTGGCCTCATAGCTACTGTCTTAACTCTTACTCTGGCCTCATAGCTACTGTCTTAACTCTTACTCTGGCCTAATAGCTACTGTCTTAACTCTTACTCTGGCCTCATAGCTACTGTCTTAACTCTTACTCTGGCCTCATAGCTACTGTCTTAACACTTACTCTGGCCTCATAGCTACTGTCTTAACTCTTACTCTGACCTCATAGCTACTGTCTTAACTCTTACTCTGGCCTAATAGCTACTGTCTTAACTCTTACTCTGGCCTCATAGCTACTGTCTTAACTCTTACTCTGGCCTCATAGCTACTGTCTTAACTCTTACTCTGGCCTCATCACAACTGTCTTAACTCTTACTCTGGCCTAATGGTTAAGGTCTTGGACTCTTACTCTGGCCTCATAGCTACTGTCTGAACTCTTATTTTGGCCTCATAGCTACTGTGTTAACTCTTACTCTGGCCTCATAGCTACTGTCTTAACTCTTACTCTGGCCTCATAGCTACTGTCTTAACTCCTACTCTGGCCTCATAGCTACTGTCTTAACTCTTACTCTGGCCTAATGGTTAAGGTCTTGGACTCTTACTCTGGCCTCATAGTTACTGTCTTAACTCTTACTCTGGCCTCATAGCTACTGTCTTAACTCTTACTCTGGCCTAATGGTTAAGGTCTTGGACTCTTACTCTGGCCGCATAGCTACTGTCTTAACTCTTACTCTGGCCTCATAGCTACTGTCTTAACTCTTACTCTGTTATAATAGCTACTGTCTTAACTCTTACTCTGGCCTCATAGCTACTGTCTTAACTCTTACTCTGGCCTCATATCTACTGTCTTAACACTTACTCTGGCCTCATAGCTACTGTATTAACTCTTACTCTGACCTCATAGCTACAGTCTTAACTCTTACTCTGGCCTAATAGCTACTGTCTTAACTCTTACTCTGGCCTCATAGCTACTGTCTTAACTCTTACTCTGGCCTCATAGCTACTGTCTTAACTCTTACTCTGGCCTCATAGCTACTGTCTTAACTCTTACTCTGGCCTAATGGTTAAGGTCTTGGACTCTTCTTCTGACCTAATAGCTACTGTCTTAACTCTTACTCTGGCCTAATGGTTAAGGTCTTGGACTCTTCTTCTGGCCTAATAGCTACTGTCTTAACTCTTACTCTGGCCTCATAGCTACTGTCTTAACTCTTACTCTGGCCTAATAGCTACTGTCTTAACTCTTACTCTGGCCTCATAGCTACTGTCTTAACACTTACTCTGGCCTAATGTTTAAGGTCTTGGACTCTTACTCTAGCCTCATAGCTACTGTCTTAACTCTTACTCTGGCATAATAGCTACTGTCTTAACTCTTACTCTGGCCTAATAGCTACTGTCTTAACTCTTACTCTGGCCTAATAGCTACTGTCTTAATTCTTACTCTGGCCTAATGGTTAAGGTCTTGGACTCTTACTCTGGCCTCATAGCTACTGTCTTAACTCTTACTCTGGCCTAATTGTTAAGGTCTTGGACTCTTACTCTGGCCTCATAGCTACTGTCCTAACTCTTACTCTGGCCTCATAGCTACTGTCTTAACTCCTACTCTGGCCTCATAGCTACTGTCTTAACTCTTACTCTGGCCTAATGGTTAAGGTCTTGGACTCTTACTCTGGCCTCATAGTTACTGTCTTAACTCTTACTCTGGCCTCATAGCTACTGTCTTAACTCTTACTCTGGCCTAATGGTTAAGGTCTTGGACACTTACTCTGGCCTCATAGCTACTGTCTTAACTCTTACTCTGGCCTCATAGCTACTGTCTTATCTCTTACTCTGGCCTCATAGCTACTGTCTTAACTCTTACTCTGGCCTAATGGTTAAGGTCTTGGACTCTTACTCTGGCCTCATAGCTACTGTCTTTACTCTTACTCTGGCCTCATAGCTACTGTCTTAACTCTTACTCTGGCCTCATAGCTACTGTCTTAACTCTTACTCTTGCCTCATAGCTACTGTCTTACTGTCTTAACTCTTACTCTGGCCTCATAGCTACTGTCTTAACTCTTACTCTGGCCTCATAGCTACTGTCTTAACTCTTACTCTGGCCTAATGGTTAAGGTCTTGGACTCTTACTCTGGCCTCATAGCTACTGTGTTAACTCTTACTCTGGCCTCATAGCTACTGTCTTACCTCCTACTCTGGCCTAATAGCTACTGTCTTAACTCTTACTCTGGCCTCATAGCTACTGTCTTAACTCTTACTCTGGCCTCATAGCTACTGTCTTAACTCTTACTCTGGCCTCATAGCTACTGTCTTAACTCTTACTCTGGCCTAATGGTTAAGGTCTTGGACTCTTACTCTGGCCTCATAGCTACTGTCTTAACTCTTACTCTGGCCTCATAGCTACTGTCTTAACTCTTACTCTGATCTCATAGCTATTGTCTTAACTCTTACTCTGGACTCAGAGCTACTGTCTTAACTCTTACTCTGGCCTAATGGTTAAGGTCTTGGACTCTTACTCTGGCCTAATAGCCACTGTCTTAACTCTTACTGTGGCCTCATAGCTACTGTCTTAACTCTTACTCTGGCCTAATAGCTACTGTCTTAACTCTTACTTTGGCCTAATAGCTACTGTCTTAACTCTTACTCTGGCCTAATGGTTAAGGTCTTGGACTCTTACTCTGGCCTCATAGCTACTGTCTTAACTCCTACTCTGGCCTCATAGCTACTGTCTTAACTCGTACTCTGGCCTAATGGTTAAGGTCTTGGACTCTTACTCTGGCCTCATAGTTACTGTCTTAACTCTTACTCTGTCCTCATAGCTACTGTCTTAACTCTTACTCTGGCCTAATGGTTAAGGTCTTGGACTCTTACTCTGGCCTCATAGCTACTGTCTTAACTCTTACTCTGGCCTCATAGCTACTGTCTTAACTCTTACTCTGGCCTAATAGCTACTGTCTTAACTCTTACTCTGGCCTCATAGCTACTGTCTTAACTCTTAATCTGGCCTCATAGCTACTGTCTTAACACTTACTCTGGCCTCATAGCTACTGTCTTAACTCTTACTCTGACCTCATAGCTACTGTCTTAACTCTTACTCTGGCCTAATAGCTACTGTCTTAACTCTTACTCTGGCCTCGTAGCTACTGTCTTAACTCTCACTCTGGCCTCCTAGCTACTGTCTTAACTCTTACTCTGGCCTCATCACAACTGTCTTAACTCTTACTCTGGCCTAATGGTTAAGGTCTTGGACTCTTACTCTGGCCTCATAGCTACTGTCTTAACTCTTATTTTGGCCTCATAGCTACTGTGTTAACTCTTACTCTGGCCTCATAGCTACTGTCTTAACTCTTACTCTGGCCTCATAGCTACTGTCTTAACTCTTACTCTGGCCTAATAGCTACTGTCTTAACTCTTACTCTGGCCTAATGGTTAAGGTCTTGGACTCTTACTCTGGCCTCATAGCTTCTGTCTTAACTCTTACTCTGGCCTCATAGCTACTGTCTTAACTCCTACTCTGGCCTCATAGCTACTGTCTTAACTCTTACTCTGGCCTAATGGTTAAGGTCTTGGACTCTTACTCTGGCCTCATAGTTACTGTCTTAACTCTTACTCTGGCCTCATAGCTACTGTCTTAACTCTTACTCTGGCCTAATGGTTAAGGTCTTGGACTCTTACTCTGGCCGCATAGCTACTGTCTTAACTCTTACTCTGGCCTCATATCTACTGTCTTAACACTTACTCTGGCCTCATAGCTACTGTATTAACTCTTACTCTGACCTCATAGCTACAGTCTTAACTCTTACTCTGGCCTAATAGCTACTGTCTTAACTCTTACTCTGGCCTCATAGCTACTGTCTTAACTCTTACTCTGGCCTCATAGCTACTGTCTTAACTCTTACTCTGGCCTCATAGCTACTGTCTTAACTCTTACTCTGGCCTAATGGTTAAGGTCTTGGACTCTTCTTCTGACCTAATAGCTACTGTCTTAACTCTTACTCTGGCCTAATGGTTAAGGTCTTGGACTCTTCTTCTGGCCTAATAGCTACTGTCTTAACTCTTACTCTGGCCTCATAGCTACTGTCTTAACTCTTACTCTGGCCTAATAGCTACTGTCTTAACTCTTACTCTGGCCTCATAGCTACTGTCTTAACACTTACTCTGGCCTAATGTTTAAGGTCTTGGACTCTTACTCTAGCCTCATAGCTACTGTCTTAACTCTTACTCTGGCATAATAGCTACTGTCTTAACTCTTACTCTGGCCTAATAGCTACTGTCTTAACTCTTACTCTGGCCTAATAGCTACTGTCTTAACTCTTACTCTGGCCTAATGGTTAAGGTCTTGGACTCTTACTCTGGCCTCATAGCTACTGTCTTAACTCTTACTCTGGCCTAATTGTTAAGGTCTTGGACTCTTACTCTGGCCTCATAGCTACTGTCCTAACTCTTACTCTGGCCTCATAGCTACTGTCTTAACTCCTACTCTGGCCTCATAGCTACTGTCTTAACTCTTACTCTGGCCTAATGGTTAAGGTCTTGGACTCTTACTCTGGCCTCATAGTTACTGTCTTAACTCTTACTCTGGCCTCATAGCTACTGTCTTAACTCTTACTCTGGCCTAATGGTTAAGGTCTTGGACACTTACTCTGGCCTCATAGCTACTGTCTTAACTCTTACTCTGGCCTCATAGCTACTGTCTTATCTCTTACTCTGGCCTCATAGCTACTGTCTTAACTCTTACTCTGGCCTAATGGTTAAGGTCTTGGACTCTTACTCTGGCCTCATAGCTACTGTCTTTACTCTTACTCTGGCCTCATAGCTACTGTCTTAACTCTTACTCTGGCCTCATAGCTACTGTCTTAACTCTTACTCTGGCCTCATAGCTACTGTCTTACTGTCTTAACTCTTACTCTGGCCTCATAGCTACTGTCTTAACTCTTACTCTGGCCTCATAGCTACTGTCTTAACTCTTACTCTGGCCTAATGGTTAAGGTCTTGGACTCTTACTCTGGCCTCATAGCTACTGTGTTAACTCTTACTCTGGCCTCATAGCTACTGTCTTACCTCCTACTCTGGCCTAATAGCTACTGTCTTAACTCTTACTCTGGCCTCATAGCTACTGTCTTAACTCTTACTCTGGCCTCATAGCTACTGTCTTAACTCTTACTCTGGCCTCATAGCTACTGTCTTAACTCTTACTCTGGCCTAATGGTTAAGGTCTTGGACTCTTACTCTGGCCTCATAGCTACTGTCTTAACTCTTACTCTGGCCTCATAGCTACTGTCTTAACTCTTACTCTGATCTCATAGCTATTGTCTTAACTCTTACTCTGGCCTCAGAGCTACTGTCTTAACTCTTACTCTGGCCTAATGGTTAAGGTCTTGGACTCTTACTCTGGCCTAATAGCCACTGTCTTAACTCTTACTGTGGCCTCATAGCTACTGTCTTAACTCTTACTCTGGCCTAATAGCTACTGTCTTAACTCTTACTTTGGCCTAATAGCTACTGTCTTAACTCTTACTCTGGCCTAATGGTTAAGGTCTTGGACTCTTACTCTGGCCTCATAGCTACTGTCTTAACTCCTACTCTGGCCTCATAGCTACTGTCTTAACTCGTACTCTGGCCTAATGGTTAAGGTCTTGGACTCTTACTCTGGCCTCATAGCTACTGTCTTAACTCTTACTCTGGCCTCATAGCTACTGTCTTAACTCTTACTCTGGCCTAATAGCTACTGTCTTAACTCTTACTCTGGCCTCATAGCTACTGTCTTAACTCTTAATCTGGCCTCATAGCTACTGTCTTAACACTTACTCTGGCCTCATAGCTACTGTCTTAACTCTTACTCTGACCTCATAGCTACTGTCTTAACTCTTACTCTTGCCTAATAGCTACTGTCTTAACTCTTACTCTGGCCTCGTAGCTACTGTCTTAACTCTCACTCTGGCCTCCTAGCTACTGTCTTAACTCTTACTCTGGCCTCATCACAACTGTCTTAACTCTTACTCTGGCCTAATGGTTAAGGTCTTGGACTCTTACTCTGGCCTCATAGCTACTGTCTTAACTCTTATTTTGGCCTCATAGCTACTGTGTTAACTCTTACTCTGGCCTCATAGCTACTGTCTTAACTCTTACTCTGGCCTCATAGCTACTGTCTTAACTCTTACTCTGGCCTAATAGCTACTGTCTTAACTCTTACTCTGGCCTAATGGTTAAGGTCTTGGACTCTTACTCTGGCCTCATAGCTTCTGTCTTAACTCTTACTCTGGCCTCATAGCTACTGTCTTAACTCCTACTCTGGCCTCATAGCTACTGTCTTAACTCTTACTCTGGCCTAATGGTTAAGGTCTTGGACTCTTACTCTGGCCTCATAGTTACTGTCTTAACTCTTACTCTGGCCTCATAGCTACTGTCTTAACTCTTACTCTGGCCTAATGGTTAAGGTCTTGGACTCTTACTCTGGCCGCATAGCTACTGTCTTAACTCTTACTCTGGCCTCATAGCTACCGTCTTAACTCTTACTCTGTTATAATAGCTACTGTCTTAACTCTTACTCTGGCCTCATAGCTACTGTCTTAACTCTTACTCTGGCCTCATATCTACTGTCTTAACACTTACTCTGGCCTCATAGCTACTGTCTTAACTCTTACTCTGACCTCATAGCTACTGTCTTAACTCTTACTCTGGCCTAATAGCTACTGTCTTAACTCTTACTCTGGCCTCATAGCTACTGTCTTAACTCTTACTCTGGCCTCATAGCTACTGTCTTAACTCTTACTCTGGCCTCATAGCTACTGTCTTAACTCTTACTCTGGCCTAATGGTTAAGGTCTTGGACTCTTCTTCTGACCTAATAGCTACTGTCTTAACTCTTACTCTGGCCTAATGGTTAAGGTCTTGGACTCTTACTCTGGCCTCATAGCTTCTGTCTTAACTCTTACTCTGGCCTCATAGCTACTGTCTTAACTCCTACTCTGGCCTCATAGCTACTGTCTTAACTCTTACTCTGGCCTAATGGTTAAGGTCTTGGACTCTTACTCTGGCCTCATAGTTACTGTCTTAACTCTTACTCTGGCCTAATAGCTACTGTCTTAACTCTTACTCTGGCCTAATGGTTAAGGTCTTGGACTCTTACTCTGGCCTCATAGCTTCTGTCTTAACTCTTACTCTGGCCTCATAGCTACTGTCTTAACTCCTACTCTGGCCTCATAGCTACTGTCTTAACTCTTACTCTGGCCTAATGGTTAAGGTCTTGGACTCTTACTCTGGCCTCATAGTTACTGTCTTAACTCTTACTCTGGCCTCATAGCTACTGTCTTAACTCTTACTCTGGCCTAATGGTTAAGGTCTTGGACTCTTACTCTGGCCGCATAGCTACTGTCTTAACTCTTACTCTGGCCTCATATCTACTGTCTTAACACTTACTCTGGCCTCATAGCTACTGTATTAACTCTTACTCTGACCTCATAGCTACAGTCTTAACTCTTACTCTGGCCTAATAGCTACTGTCTTAACTCTTACTCTGGCCTCATAGCTACTGTCTTAACTCTTACTCTGGCCTCATAGCTACTGTCTTAACTCTTACTCTGGCCTCATAGCTACTGTCTTAACTCTTACTCTGGCCTAATGGTTAAGGTCTTGGACTCTTCTTCTGACCTAATAGCTACTGTCTTAACTCTTACTCTGGCCTAATGGTTAAGGTCTTGGACTCTTCTTCTGGCCTAATAGCTACTGTCTTAACTCTTACTCTGGCCTCATAGCTACTGTCTTAACTCTTACTCTGGCCTAATAGCTACTGTCTTAACTCTTACTCTGGCCTCATAGCTACTGTCTTAACACTTACTCTGGCCTAATGTTTAAGGTCTTGGACTCTTACTCTAGCCTCATAGCTACTGTCTTAACTCTTACTCTGGCATAATAGCTACTGTCTTAACTCTTACTCTGGCCTAATAGCTACTGTCTTAACTCTTACTCTGGCCTAATAGCTACTGTCTTAACTCTTACTCTGGCCTAATGGTTAAGGTCTTGGACTCTTACTCTGGCCTCATAGCTACTGTCTTAACTCTTACTCTGGCCTAATTGTTAAGGTCTTGGACTCTTACTCTGGCCTCATAGCTACTGTCCTAACTCTTACTCTGGCCTCATAGCTACTGTCTTAACTCCTACTCTGGCCTCATAGCTACTGTCTTAACTCTTACTCTGGCCTAATGGTTAAGGTCTTGGACTCTTACTCTGGCCTCATAGTTACTGTCTTAACTCTTACTCTGGCCTCATAGCTACTGTCTTAACTCTTACTCTGGCCTAATGGTTAAGGTCTTGGACACTTACTCTGGCCTCATAGCTACTGTCTTAACTCTTACTCTGGCCTCATAGCTACTGTCTTATCTCTTACTCTGGCCTCATAGCTACTGTCTTAACTCTTACTCTGGCCTAATGGTTAAGGTCTTGGACTCTTACTCTGGCCTCATAGCTACTGTCTTTACTCTTACTCTGGCCTCATAGCTACTGTCTTAACTCTTACTCTGGCCTCATAGCTACTGTCTTAACTCTTACTCTGGCCTCATAGCTACTGTCTTACTGTCTTAACTCTTACTCTGGCCTCATAGCTACTGTCTTAACTCTTACTCTGGCCTCATAGCTACTGTCTTAACTCTTACTCTGGCCTAATGGTTAAGGTCTTGGACTCTTACTCTGGCCTCATAGCTACTGTGTTAACTCTTACTCTGGCCTCATAGCTACTGTCTTACCTCCTACTCTGGCCTAATAGCTACTGTCTTAACTCTTACTCTGGCCTCATAGCTACTGTCTTAACTCTTACTCTGGCCTCATAGCTACTGTCTTAACTCTTACTCTGGCCTCATAGCTACTGTCTTAACTCTTACTCTGGCCTAATGGTTAAGGTCTTGGACTCTTACTCTGGCCTCATAGCTACTGTCTTAACTCTTACTCTGGCCTCATAGCTACTGTCTTAACTCTTACTCTGATCTCATAGCTATTGTCTTAACTCTTACTCTGGCCTCAGAGCTACTGTCTTAACTCTTACTCTGGCCTAATGGTTAAGGTCTTGGACTCTTACTCTGGCCTAATAGCCACTGTCTTAACTCTTACTGTGGCCTCATAGCTACTGTCTTAACTCTTACTCTGGCCTAATAGCTACTGTCTTAACTCTTACTTTGGCCTAATAGCTACTGTCTTAACTCTTACTCTGGCCTAATGGTTAAGGTCTTGGACTCTTACTCTGGCCTCATAGCTACTGTCTTAACTCCTACTCTGGCCTCATAGCTACTGTCTTAACTCGTACTCTGGCCTAATGGTTAAGGTCTTGGACTCTTACTCTGGCCTCATAGTTACTGTCTTAACTCTTACTCTGTCCTCATAGCTACTGTCTTAACTCTTACTCTGGCCTAATGGTTAAGGTCTTGGACTCTTACTCTGGCCTCATAGCTACTGTCTTAACTCTTACTCTGGCCTCATAGCTACTGTCTTAACTCTTACTCTGGCCTAATAGCTACTGTCTTAACTCTTACTCTGGCCTCATAGCTACTGTCTTAACTCTTAATCTGGCCTCATAACTACTGTCTTAACACTTACTCTGGCCTCATAGCTACTGTCTTAACTCTTACTCTGACCTCATAGCTACTGTCTTAACTCTTACTCTGGCCTAATAGCTACTGTCTTAACTCTTACTCTGGCCTCGTAGCTACTGTCTTAACTCTCACTCTGGCCTCCTAGCTACTGTCTTAACTCTTACTCTGGCCTCATCACAACTGTCTTAACTCTTACTCTGGCCTAATGGTTAAGGTCTTGGACTCTTACTCTGGCCTCATAGCTACTGTCTTAACTCTTATTTTGGCCTCATAGCTACTGTGTTAACTCTTACTCTGGCCTCATAGCTACTGTCTTAACTCTTACTCTGGCCTCATAGCTACTGTCTTAACTCTTACTCTGGCCTAATAGCTACTGTCTTAACTCTTACTCTGGCCTAATGGTTAAGGTCTTGGACTCTTACTCTGGCCTCATAGCTTCTGTCTTAACTCTTACTCTGGCCTCATAGCTACTGTCTTAACTCCTACTCTGGCCTCATAGCTACTGTCTTAACTCTTACTCTGGCCTAATGGTTAAGGTCTTGGACTCTTACTCTGGCCTCATAGTTACTGTCTTAACTCTTACTCTGGCCTCATAGCTACTGTCTTAACTCTTACTCTGGCCTAATGGTTAAGGTCTTGGACTCTTACTCTGGCCGCATAGCTACTGTCTTAACTCTTACTCTGGCCTCATAGCTACCATCTTAACTCTTACTCTGTTATAATAGCTACTGTCTTAACTCTTACTCTGGCCTCATAGCTACTGTCTTAACTCTTACTCTGGCCTCATATCTACTGTCTTAACACTTACTCTGGCCTCATAGCTACTGTCTTAACTCTTACTCTGACCTCATAGCTACTGTCTTAACTCTTACTCTGGCCTAATAGCTACTGTCTTAACTCTTACTCTGGCCTCATAGCTACTGTCTTAACTCTTACTCTGGCCTCATAGCTACTGTCTTAACTCTTACTCTGGCCTCATAGCTACTGTCTTAACTCTTACTCTGGCCTAATGGTTAAGGTCTTGGACTCTTCTTCTGACCTAATAGCTACTGTCTTAACTCTTACTCTGGCCTAATGGTTAAGGTCTTGGACTCTTCTTCTGGCCTAATAGCTACTGTCTTAACTCTTACTCTGGCCTCATAGCTACTGTCTTAACTCTTACTCTGGCCTAATAGCTACTGTCTTAACTCTTACTCTGGCCTCATAGCTACTGTCTTAACACTTACTCTGGCCTAATGTTTAAGGTCTTGGACTCTTACTCTAGCCTCATAGCTACTGTCTTAACTCTTACTCTGGCATAATAGCTACTGTCTTAACTCTTACTCTGGCCTAATAGCTACTGTCTTAACTCTTACTCTGGCCTAATAGCTACTGTCTTAACTCTTACTCTGGCCTAATGGTTAAGGTCTTGGACTCTTACTCTGGCCTCATAGCTACTGTCTTAACTCTTACTCTGGCCTAATGGTTAAGGTCTTGGACTCTTACTCTGGCCTCATAGCTACTGTCCTAACTCTTACTCTGGCCTCATAGCTACTGTCTTAACTCCTACTCTGGCCTCATAGCTACTGTCTTAACTCTTACTCTGGCCTAATGGTTAAGGTCTTGGACTCTTACTCTGGCCTCATAGTTACTGTCTTAACTCTTACTCTGGCCTCATAGCTACTGTCTTAACTCTTACTCTGGCCTAATGGTTAAGGTCTTGGACACTTACTCTGGCCTCATAGCTACTGTCTTAACTCTTACTCTGGCCTCATAGCTACTGTCTTATCTCTTACTCTGGCCTCATAGCTACTGTCTTAACTCTTACTCTGGCCTAATGGTTAAGGTCTTGGACTCTTACTCTGGCCTCATAGCTACTGTCTTTACTCTTACTCTGGCCTCATAGCTACTGTCTTAACCCTTACTCTGGCCTCATAGCTACTGTCTTAACTCGTACTCTGGCCTCATAGCTACTGTCATAACTCTTACTCTGGCCTCATAGCTACTGTCTTAACTCTTGCTCTGGCCTAATGGTTAAGGTCTTGGACTCTTACTCTGGCCTCATAGCTACTGTCTTAACTCTTACTCTGGCCAAATGGTTAAGGTCTTGGACTCTTACTCTGGCCTCATAGCTACTGTCTTAACTCTTACTCTGGCCTCATAGCTACTGTCTTAACTCTTACTCTGGCCTCATAGCTACTGTCTTAACTCTTACTCTGGCCTCATAGCTACTGTCTTAACTCTTACTCTGGCCTCATAGCTACTGTCTTAACTCTTACTCTGGCCTAATGGTTAAGGTCTTGGACTCTTACTCTGGCCTCATAGCTACTGTCTTAACTCTTACTCTGGCCTCATAGCTACTGTCTTACCTCCTACTCTGGCCTAATAGCTACTGTCTTAACTCTTACTCTGGCCTCATAGCTACTGTCTTAACTCTTACTCTGGCCTCATAGCTACTGTCTTAACTCTTACTCTGGCCTAATGGTTAAGGTCTTGGACTCTTACTCTGGCCTCATAGCTACTGTCTTAACTCTTACTCTGGCCTCATAGCTACTGTCTTAACTCTTACTCTGACCTCATAGCTATTGTCTTAACTCTTACTCTGGCCTCATAGCTACTGTCTTAACTCTTACTGTGGCCTCAGAGCTACTGTCTTAACTCTTACTCTGGCCTAATGGTTAAGGTCTTGGACTCTTACTCTGGCCTAATAGCTACTGTCTTAACTCTTACTTTGGCCTCATAGCTACTGTCTTAACTCTTACTCTGGCCTAATAGCTACTGTCTTAACTCTTACTTTGGCCTAATAGCTACTGTCTTAACTCTTACTCTGGCCTAATGGTTAAGGTCTTGGACTCTTATTCTGGCCTAATAGCTACTGTCTTAACTCTTACTCTAGCCTTATAGCTACTGTCTTAACTCTTACTCTGGCCTCATAGCTACTGTCTTAACTCTTACTCTGGCCTAAGTGTTAAGGTCTTGGACTCTGGCCTCATAGCTACTGTCTTAACTCTTACTCTGGCCTCATAGCTACTGTCTTAACTCTTACTCTGGCCTAATGGTTAAGGTCTTGGACTCTTCTTCTGGCCTAATAGCTACTGTCTTAACTCTTACTCTGGCCTCATAGCTACTGTCTTAACTCTTACTCTGGCCTAATAGCTACTGTCTTAACTCTTACTCTGGCCTCATAGCTACTGTCTTAACACTTACTCTGGCCTAATGGTTAAGGTCTTGGACTCTTACTCTGGCCTCATAGCTACTGTCTTAACTCTTACTCTGACCTAATAGCTACTGTCTTAACTCTTACTCTGGCCTCATAGCTACTATCTTAACTCTTACTCTGGCCTCATAGCTACTGTCTTAACTCTTACTCTGACCTCATAGCTACTGTCTTAACTCTTACTCTGGCCTCATAGTTACTGTCTTAACTCTTACTCTGGCCTCATAGCTACTGTCTTAACTCTTACTCTGGCCTAATGGTTAAGGTCTTGGACACTTACTCTGGCCTCATAGCTACTGTCTTAACTCTTACTCTGGCCTCATAGCTACTGTCTTATCTCTTACTCTGGCCTCATAGCTACTGTCTTAACTCTTACTCTGGCCTAATGGTTAAGGTCTTGGACTCTTACTCTGGCCTCATAGCTACTGTCTTTACTCTTACTCTGGCCTCATAGCTACTGTCTTAACTCTTACTCTGGCCTCATAGCTACTGTCTTAACTCTTACTCTGGCCTCATAGCTACTGTCTTACTGTCTTAACTCTTACTCTGGCCTCATAGCTACTGTCTTAACTCTTACTCTGGCCTCATAGCTACTGTCTTAACTCTTACTCTGGCCTAATGGTTAAGGTCTTGGACTCTTACTCTGGCCTCATAGCTACTGTGTTAACTCTTACTCTGGCCTCATAGCTACTGTCTTACCTCCTACTCTGGCCTAATAGCTACTGTCTTAACTCTTACTCTGGCCTCATAGCTACTGTCTTAACTCTTACTCTGGCCTCATAGCTACTGTCTTAACTCTTACTCTGGCCTCATAGCTACTGTCTTAACTCTTACTCTGGCCTAATGGTTAAGGTCTTGGACTCTTACTCTGGCCTCATAGCTACTGTCTTAACTCTTACTCTGGCCTCATAGCTACTGTCTTAACTCTTACTCTGATCTCATAGCTATTGTCTTAACTCTTACTCTGGCCTCAGAGCTACTGTCTTAACTCTTACTCTGGCCTAATGGTTAAGGTCTTGGACTCTTACTCTGGCCTAATAGCTACTTTCTTAACTCTTACTGTGGCCTCATAGCTACTGTCTTAACTCTTACTCTGGCCTAATAGCTACTGTCTTAACTCTTACTTTGGCCTAATAGCTACTGTCTTAACTCTTACTCTGGCCTAATGGTTAAGGTCTTGGACTCTTACTCTGGCCTCATAGCTACTGTCTTAACTCCTACTCTGGCCTCATAGCTACTGTCTTAACTCGTACTCTGGCCTAATGGTTAAGGTCTTGGACTCTTACTCTGGCCTCATAGTTACTATCTTAACTCTTACTCTGTCCTCATAGCTACTGTCTTAACTCTTACTCTGGCCTAATGGTTAAGGTCTTGGACTCTTACTCTGGCCTCATAGCTACTGTCTTAACTCTTACTCTGGCCTCATAGCTACTGTCTTAACTCTTACTCTGGCCTAATAGCTACTGTCTTAACTCTTACTCTGGCCTCATAGCTACTGTCTTAACTCTTAATCTGGCCTCATAGCTACTGTCTTAACACTTACTCTGGCCTCATAGCTACTGTCTTAACTCTTACTCTGACCTCATAGCTACTGTCTTAACTCTTACTCTGGCCTAATAGCTACTGTCTTAACTCTTACTCTGGCCTCGTAGCTACTGTCTTAACTAGGCCTGGGCGAAGCACTACGCTACGCTCGCGTAGTTTGCGAAGTTCGCGCTACTTCGCACTACGCGAACTGCACGTAGCACAGTGCGAACACGCGTAGCGTAGTGTTGCGTAGTGCTGCGGTCATTTTTTGCTTGCTCGCGGTCCTCAACGTCAAGTTGGCGACCGCGAGCAAGCAAAATGACATCCTGGCGAGACTTTTTCCTTGTTCGCGATCGCGAGCATGGAAAATAAACCTCCCGGCGAGATTCCCAACGCGAGAAGGTCAGGTTTCTCATTGCGAGGGGTCACGTATGCTCGCGACCGTTCGCGATGAGAAACTACCAGTTCGCGTTGAGAAAGCTGCAGCTCGAGGAAAAATCTACTCGAGCAGCAGAAAACTACAGCTCGCACTGTGCAAGATGCCATTTTCAATGATTGCACAGTGCCGGTTGCTTGTCTGCACTGTGCAAACATTGAAAACAACATCTTGCACAGTGCGAACATGTTACTTCGCAGTTCGCGAAGTGCTACGCGTAGCTCGCGTAGTGCAAACTTCACTTTGCGTAGCTTCGCGAAGTGCTACTTCGCGAACTACGCCCACCCTTAGTCTTAACTCTCACTCTGGCCTCATAGCTACTGTCTTAACTCTTACTCTGGCCTCATCACAACTGTCTTAACTCTTACTCTGGCCTAATGGTTAAGGTCTTGGACTCTTACTCTGGCCTCATAGCTACTGTCTTAACTCTTATTTTGGCCTCATAGCTACTGTGTTAACTCTTACTCTGGCCTCATAGCTACTGTCTTAACTCTTACTCTGGCCTCATAGCTACTGTCTTAACTCTTACTCTGGCCTAATAGCTACTGTCTTAACTCTTACTCTGGCCTAATGGTTAAGGTCTTGGACTCTTACTCTTGCCTCATAGCTACTGTCTTAACTCTTACTCTGGCCTCATAGCTACTGTCTTAACTCCTACTCTGGCCTCATAGCTACTGTCTTAACTCTTACTCTGGCCTAATGGTTAAGGTCTTGGACTCTTACTCTGGCCTCATAGTTACTGTCTTAACTCTTACTCTGGCCTCATAGCTACTGTCTTAACTCTTACTCTGGCCTAATGGTTAAGGTCTTGGACTCTTACTCTGGCCGCATAGCTACTGTCTTAACTCTTATTTTGGCCTCATAGCTACTGTGTTAACTCTTACTCTGGCCTCATAGCTACTGTCTTAACACTTACTCTGGCCTCATAGCTACTGTCTTAACTCTTACTCTGACCTCATAGCTACTGTCTTAACTCTTACTCTGGCCTAATAGCTACTGTCTTAACTCTTACTCTGGCCTCGTAGCTACTGTCTTAACTCTCACTCTGGCCTCATAGCTACTGTCTTAACTCTTACTCTGGCCTCATCACAACTGTCTTAACTCTTACTCTGGCCTAATGGTTAAGGTCTTGGACTCTTACTCTGGCCTCATAGCTACTGTCTTAACTCTTATTTTGGCCTCATAGCTACTGTGTTAACTCTTACTCTGGCCTCATAGCTACTGTCTTAACTCTTACTCTGGCCTCATAGCTACTGTCTTAACTCTTACTCTGGCCTAATAGCTACTGTCTTAACTCTTACTCTGGCCTAATGGTTAAGGTCTTGGACTCTTACTCTTGCCTCATAGCTACTGTCTTAACTCTTACTCTGGCCTCATAGCTACTGTCTTAACTCCTACTCTGGCCTCATAGCTACTGTCTTAACTCTTACTCTGGCCTAATGGTTAAGGTCTTGGACTCTTACTCTGGCCTCATAGTTACTGTCTTAACTCTTACTCTGGCCTCATAGCTACTGTCTTAACTCTTACTCTGGCCTAATGGTTAAGGTCTTGGACTCTTACTCTGGCCGCATAGCTACTGTCTTAACTCTTACTCTGGCCTCATAGCTACTGTCTTAACTCTTACTCTGTTATAATAGCTACTGTCTTAACTCTTACTCTGGCCTCATAGCTACTGTCTTAACTCTTACTCTGGCCTCATATCTACTGTCTTAACACTTACTCTGGCCTCATAGCTACTGTCTTAACTCTTACTCTGACCTCATAGCTACTGTCTTAACTCTTACTCTGGCCTAATAGCTACTGTCTTAACTCTTACTCTGGCCTCATAGCTACTGTCTTAACTCTTACTCTGGCCTCATAGCTACTGTCTTAACTCTTACTCTGGCCTCATAGCAACTGTCTTAACTCTTACTCTGGCCTAATGGTTAAGGTCTTGGACTCTTCTTCTGACCTAATAGCTACTGTCTTAACTCTTACTCTGGCCTAATGGTTAAGGTCTTGGACTCTTCTTCTAGCCTAATAGCTACTGTCTTAACTCTTACTCTGGCCTCATAGCTACTGTCTTAACTCTTACTCTGGCCTAATAGCTACTGTCTTAACTCTTACTCTGGCCTCATAGCTACTGTCTTAACACTTACTCTGGCCTAATGTTTAAGGTCTTGGACTCTTACTCTAGCCTCATAGCTACTGTCTTAACTCTTACTTTGGCATAATAGCTACTGTCTTAACTCTTACTCTGGCCTAATAGCTACTGTCTTAACTCTTACTCTGGCCTAATAGCTACTGTCTTAACTCTTACTCTGGCCTAATGGTTAAGGTCTTGGACTCTTACTCTGGCCTCATAGCTACTGTCTTAACTCTTACTCTGGCCTAATGGTTAAGGTCTTGGACTCTTACTCTGGCCTCATAGCTACTGTCCTAACTCTTACTCTGGCCTCATAGCTACTGTCTTAACTCCTACTCTGGCCTCATAGCTACTGTCTTAACTCTTACTCTGGCCTAATGGTTAAGGTCTTGGACTCTTACTCTGGCCTCATAGTTACTGTCTTAACTCTTACTCTGGCCTCATAGCTACTGTCTTAACTCTTACTCTGGCCTAATGGTTAAGGTCTTGGACACTTACTCTGGCCTCATAGCTACTGTCTTAACTCTTACTCTGGCCTCATAGCTACTGTCTTATCTCTTACTCTGGCCTCATAGCTACTGTCTTAACTCTTACTCTGGCCTAATGGTTAAGGTCTTGGACTCTTACTCTGGCCTCATAGCTACTGTCTTTACTCTTACTCTGGCCTCATAGCTACTGTCTTAACTCTTACTCTGGCCTCATAGCTACTGTCTTAACTCTTACTCTGGCCTCATAGCTACTGTCATAACTCTTACTCTGGCCTCATAGCTACTGTCTTAACTCTTGCTCTGGCCTAATGGTTAAGGTCTTGGACTCTTACTCTGGCCTCATAGCTACTGTCTTAACTCTTACTCTGGCCAAATGGTTAAGGTCTTGGACTCTTACTCTGGCCTCATAGCTACTGTCTTAACTCTTACTCTGGCCTCATAGCTACTGTCTTAACTCTTACTCTGGCCTCATAGCTACTGTCTTAACTCTTACTCTGGCCTCATAGCTACTGTCTTAACTCTTACTCTGGCCTCATAGCTACTGTCTTAACTCTTACTCTGGCCTAATGGTTAAGGTCTTGGACTCTTACTCTGGCCTCATAGCTACTGTCTTAACTCTTACTCTGGCCTCATAGCTACTGTCTTACCTCCTACTCTGGCCTAATAGCTACTGTCTTAACTCTTACTCTGGCCTCATAGCTACTGTCTTAACTCTTACTATGGCCTCATAGCTACTGTCTTAACTCTTACTCTGGCCTAATGGTTAAGGTCTTGGACTCTTACTCTGGCCTCATAGCTACTGTCTTAACTCTTACTCTGGCCTCATAGCTACTGTCTTAACTCTTACTCTGACCTCATAGCTATTGTCTTAACTCTTACTCTGGCCTCATAGCTACTGTCTTAACTCTTACTCTGGCCTCAGAGCTACTGTCTTAACTCTTACTCTGGCCTAATGGTTAAGGTCTTGGACTCTTACTCTGGCCTAATAGCTACTGTCTTAACTCTTACTTTGGCCTCATAGCTACTGTCTTAACTCTTACTCTGGCCTAATAGCTACTGTCTTAACTCTTACTTTGGCCTAATAGCTACTGTCTTAACTCTTACTCTGGCCTAATGGTTAAGGTCTTGGACTCTTATTCTGGCCTAATAGCTACTGTCTTAACTCTTACTCTAGCCTTATAGCTACTGTCTTAACTCTTACTCTGGCCTCATAGCTACTGTCTTAACTCTTACTCTGGCCTAAGTGTTAAGGTCTTGGACTCTGGCCTCATAGCTACTGTCTTAACTCTTACTCTGGCCTCATAGCTACTGTCTTAACTCTTACTCTGGCCTAATGGTTAAGGTCTTGGACTCTTCTTCTGACCTAATAGCTACTGTCTTAACTCTTACTCTGGCCTAATGGTTAAGGTCTTGGACTCTTCTTCTGGCCTAATAGCTACTGTCTTAACTCTTACTCTGGCCTCATAGCTACTATCTTAACTCTTACTCTGGCCTCATAGCTACTGTCTTAACTCTCACTCTGACCTCATAGCTACTGTCTTAACTCTTACTCTGGCCTAATAGCTACTGTCTTAACTCTTACTCTGGCCTCATAGCTACTGTCTTAACTCTTACTCTGGCCTAATGGTTAAGGTCTTGGACTCTTACTCTGGCCTCATAGCTACTGTCTTAACTCTTACTCTGGCCTAATAGCTACTGTCTTAACTCTTACTCTGGCCTCATAGCTACTGTCTTAACTCTTACACTGGCCTCATAGCTACTGTCTTAACTCTTACTCTGGCCTCATAGCTACTGTCTTAACTCTTACTCTGACCTCATAGCTACTGTCTTAACTCTTACTCTGGCCTAATAGCTACTGTCTTAACTCTTACTCTGGCCTCATAGCTACTGTCTTAACTCTTACTCTGGCCTCATAGCTACTGTCTTAACTCTTACTCTGGCCTAATGGTTAAGGTCTTGGACTCTTACTCTGGCCTCATAGCTACTGTCTTAACTCTTACTCTGGCCTCATAGCTACTGTCTTAACTCCTACTCTGGCCTCATAGCTACTGTCTTAACTCGTACTCTGGCCTAATGGTTAAGGTCTTGGACTCTTACTCTGGCCTCATAGTTACTGTCTTAACTCTTACTCTGTCCTCATAGCTACTGTCTTAACTCTTACTCTGGCCTAATGGTTAAGGTCTTGGACTCTTACTCTGGCCTCATAGCTACTGTCTTAACTCTTACTCTGGCCTCATAGCTACTGTCTTAACTCTTACTCTGGCCTAATAGCTACTGTCTTAACTCTTACTCTGGCCTCATAGCTACTGTCTTAACTCTTACTCTGGCCTCATAGCTACTGTCTTAACACTTACTCTGGCCTCATAGCTACTGTCTTAACTCTTACTCTGACCTCATAGCTACTGTCTTAACTCTTACTCTGGCCTAATAGCTACTGTCTTAACTCTTACTCTGGCCTCATAGCTACTGTCTTAACTCTCACTCTGGCCTCATAGCTACTGTCTTAACTCTTACTCTGGCCTCATCACAACTGTCTTAACTCTTACTCTGGCCTAATGGTTAAGGTCTTGGACTCTTACTCTGGCCTCATAGCTACTGTCTTAACTCTTATTTTGGCCTCATAGCTACTGTGTTAACTCTTACTCTGGCCTCATAGCTACTGTCTTAACTCTTACTCTGGCCTCATAGCTACTGTCTTAACTCTTACTCTGGCCTAATAGCTACTGTCTTAACTCTTACTCTGGCCTAATGGTTAAGGTCTTGGACTCTTACTCTGGCCTCATAGCTACTGTCTTAACTCTTACTCTGGCCTCATAGCTACTGTCTTAACTCCTACTCTGGCCTCATAGCTACTGTCTTAACTCTTACTCTGGCCTAATGGTTAAGGTCTTGGACTCTTACTCTGGCCTCATAGTTACTGTCTTAACTCTTACTCTGGCCTCATAGCTACTGTCTTAACTCTTACTCTGGCCTAATGGATAAGGTCTTGGACTCTTACTCTGGCCACATAGCTACTGTCTTAACTCTTACTCTGGCCTCATAGCTACTGTCTTAACTCTTACTCTGTTATAATAGCTACTGTCTTAACTCTTACTCTGGCCTCATAGCTACTGTCTTAACTCTTACTCTGGCCTCATATCTACTGTCTTAACACTTACTCTGGCCTCATAGCTACTGTCTTAACTCTTACTCTGACCTCATAGCTACTGTCTTAACACTTACTCTGGCCACATAGCTACTGTCTTAACTCTTACTCTGACCTCATAGCTACTGTCTTAACTCTTACTCTGGCCTAATAGCTACTGTCTTAACTCTTACTCTGGCCTCATAGCTACTGTCTTAACTCTCACTCTGGCCTCATAGCTACTGTCTTAACTCTTACTCTGGCCTCATCACAACTGTCTTAACTCTTACTCTGGCCTAATGGTTAAGGTCTTGGACTCTTACTCTGGCCTCATAGCTACTGTCTTAACTCTTATTTTGGCCTCATAGCTACTGTGTTAACTCTTACTCTGGCCTCATAGCTACTGTCTTAACTCTTACTCTGGCCTCATAGCTACTGTCTTAACTCTTACTCTGGCCTAATAGCTACTGTCTTAACTCTTACTCTGGCCTAATGGTTAAGGTCTTGGACTCTTACTCTGGCCTCATAGCTACTGTCTTAACTCTTACTCTGGCCTCATAGCTACTGTCTTAACTCCTACTCTGGCCTCATAGCTACTGTCTTAACTCTTACTCTGGCCTAATGGTTAAGGTCTTGGACTCTTACTCTGGCCTCATAGTTACTGTCTTAACTCTTACTCTGGCCTCATAGCTACTGTCTTAACTCTTACTCTGGCCTAATGGATAAGGTCTTGGACTCTTACTCTGGCCACATAGCTACTGTCTTAACTCTTACTCTGGCCTCATAGCTACTGTCTTAACTCTTACTCTGTTATAATAGCTACTGTCTTAACTCTTACTCTGGCCTCATAGCTACTGTCTTAACTCTTACTCTGGCCTCATATCTACTGTCTTAATACTTACTCTGGCCTCATAGCTACTGTCTTAACTCTTACTCTGACCTCATAGCTACTGTCTTAACTCTTACTCTGGCCTAATAGCTACTGTCTTAACTCTTACTCTGGCCTCATAGCTACTGTCTTAACTCTTACTCTGGCCTCATAGCTACTGTCTTAACTCTTACTCTGGCCTCATAGCTACTGTCTTAACTCTTACTCTGGCCTAATGGTTAAGGTCTTGGACTCTTCTTCTGACCTAATAGCTACTGTCTTAACTCTTACTCTGGCCTAATGGTTAAGGTCTTGGACTCTTCTTCTGGCCTAATAGCTACTGTCTTAACTCTTACTCTGGCCTCATAGCTACTGTCTTAACTCTTACTCTGGCCTAATAGCTACTGTCTTAACTCTTACTCTGGCCTCATAGCTACTGTCTTAACACTTACTCTGGCCTAATGTTTAAGGTCTTGGACTCTTACTCTAGCCTAATAGCTACTGTCTTAACTCTTACTCTGGCATAATAGCTACTGTCTTAACTCTTACTCTGGCCTAATAGCTACTGTCTTAACTCTTACTCTGGCCTAATAGCTACTGTCTTAACTCTTACTCTGGCCTAATGGTTAAGGTCTTGGACTCTTACTCTGGCCTCATAGCTACTGTCTTAACTCTTACTCTGACCTAATGGTTAAGGTCTTGGACTCTTACTCTGGCCTCATAGCTACTGTCCTAACTCTTACTCTGGCCTCATAGCTACTGTCTTAACTCCTACTCTGGCCTCATAGCTACTGTCTTACCTCTTACTCTGGCCTAATGGTTAAGGTCTTGGACTCTTACTCTGGCCTCATAGTTACTGTCTTAACTCTTACTCTGGCCTCATAGCTACTGTCTTAACTCTTACTCTGGCCTAATGGTTAAGGTCTTGGACTCTTACTCTGGCTGCATAGCTACTGTCTTAACTCTTACTCTGGCCTCATAGCTACTGTCTTAACTCTTACTCTGTTATAATAGCTACTGTCTTAACTCTTACTCTGGCCTCATAGCTACTGTCTTAACTCTTACTCTGGCCTCATAGCTACTGTCTTAACACTTACTCTGGCCTCATAGCTACTGTCTTAACTCTTACTCTGACCTCATAGCTACTGTCTTAACTCTTACTCTGGCCCAATAGCTACTGTCTTAACTCTTACTCTGGCCTCATAGCTACTGTCTTAACCCTTACTCTGGCCTCATAGCTACTGTCTTAACTCTTACTCTGGCCTCATAGCTTCTGTCTTAACTCTTACTCTGGCCTAATGGTTAAGGTCTTGGACTCTTCTTCTGACCTAATAGCTACTGTCTTAACTCTTACTCTGGCCTAATGGTTAAGGTCTTGGACTCTTCTTCTGGCCTAATAGCTACCTTCTTAACTCTTACTCTGGCCTCATAGCTACTGTCTTAACTCTTACTCTGGCCTAATAGCTACTGTCTTAACTCTTACTCTGGCCTCATAGCTACTGTCTTAACACTTACTCTGGCCTAATGGTTAAGGTCTTGGATTCTTACTCTGGCCTCATAGCTACTGTCTTAACTCTTACTCTGGCCTAATAGCTACTGTCTTAACTCTTACTCTGGCCCCATAGCTACTATCTTAACTCTTACTCTGGCCTCATAGCTACTGTCTTAACTCTTACTCTGGCCTCATAGCAACTGTCTTAACTCTTACTCTGGCCTAATAGCTACTGTCTTAACTCTTACTCTGGCCTTATAGCTACTGTCTTAACTCTTACTCTGGCCTAATGGTTAAGGTCTTGGACTCTTACTCTGGCCTCATAGCTACTGTCTCAACTCTTACTCTGGCCTAATAGCTACTGTCTTAACTCTTACTCTGGCCTCATAGCTACTGTCTTAACTCTTACACTGGCCTCATAGCTACTGTCTTAACTCTTACTCTGGCCTCATAGCTACTGTCTTAACTCTTACTCTGACCTCATAGCTACTGTCTTAACTCTTACTCTGGCCTCATAGCTACTGTCTTAACTCTTACACTGGCCTCATAGCTACTGTCTTAACTCTTACTCTGGCCTCATAGCTACTGTGTTAACTCTTACTCTGGCCTCATAGCTACTGTCTTAACTCTTACTCTGGCCTCATAGCTACTGCCTTAACTCTTACTCTGGCCTAATGGTTAAGGTCTTGGACTCTTACTCTGGCCTCATAGCTACTGTCTTAACTCTTACTCTGGCCTCATAGCTACTGTCTTAACTCCTACTCTGGCCTCATAGCTACTGTCTTAACTCGTACTCTGGCCTAATGGTTAAAGTCTTGGACTCTTACTCTGACCTCATAGCTACTGTCTTAACTCTTACTCTGGCCTAATAGCTACTGTCTTAACTCTTACTCTGGCCTCATAGCTACTGGCTTAACTCTTACACTGACCTCATAGCTACTGTCTTAACTCTTACTCTGGCCTCATAGCTACTGTCTTAACTCTTACTCTGGCCTCATAGCTACTGTCTTAACTCTTACTCTGGCCTCATAGCTACTGTCTTAACTCTTACTCTGGCCTAATGGTTAAGGTCTTGGACTCTTACTCTGGCCTCATAGCTACTGTCTTAACTCTTACTCTGGCCTCATAGCTACTGTCTTAACTCCTACTCTGGCCTCATAGCTACTGTCTTAACTCGTACTCTGGCCTAATGGTTAAGGTCTTGGACTCTTACTCTGGCCTCATAGTTACTGTCTTAACTCTTACTCTGTCCTCATAGCTACTGTCTTAACTCTTACTCTGGCCTAATGGTTAAGGTCTTGGACTCTTACTCTGGCCTCATAGCTACTGTCTTAACTCTTACTCTGGCCTCATAGCTACTGTCTTAACTCTTACTCTGGCCTAATAGCTACTGTCTTAACTCTTACTCTGGCCTCATAGCTACTGTCTTAACTCTTACTCTGGCCTCATAGCTACTGTCTTAACACTTACTCTGGCCTCATAGCTACTGTCTTAACTCTTACTCTGACCTCATAGCTACTGTCTTAACTCTTACTCTGGCCTAATAGCTACTGTCTTAACTCTTACTCTGGCCTCATAGCTACTGTCTTAACTCTTACTCTGGCCTCATAGCTACTGTCTTAACTCTTACTCTGGCCTCATCACAACTGTCTTAACTCTTACTCTGGCCTAATGGTTAAGGTCTTGGACTCTTACTCTGGCCTCATAGCTACTGTCTTAACTCTTATTTTGGCCTCATAGCTACTGTGTTAACTCTTACTCTGGCCTCATAGCTACTGTCTTAACTCTTACTCTGGCCTCATAGCTACTGTCTTAACTCTTACTCTGGCCTAATAGCTACTGTCTTAACTCTTACTCTGGCCTAATGGTTAAGGTCTTGGACTCTTACTCTGGCCTCATAGCTACTGTCTTAACTCTTACTCAGGCCTCATAGCTACTGTCTTAACTCCTACTCTGGCCTCATAGCTACTGTCTTAACTCTTACTCTGGCCTAATGGTTAAGGTCTTGGACTCTTACTCTGGCCTCATAGTTACTGTCTTAACTCTTACTCTGGCCTCATAGCTACTGTCCTAACTCTTACTCTGGCCTAATGGTTAAGGTCTTGGACTCTTACACTGGCCGCATAGCTATTGTCTTAACTCTTACTCTGGCCTCATAGCTACTGTCTTAACTCTTACTCTGTTATAATAGCTACTGTCTTAACTCTTACTCTGGCCTCATAGCTACTGTCTTAACTCTTACTCTGGCCTCATATCTACTGTCTTAACACTTACTCTGGCCTCATAGCTACTGTCTTAACTCTTACTCTGACCTCATAGCTACTGTCTTAACTCTTACTCTGGCCTAATAGCTACTGTCTTAACTCTTACTCTGGCCTCATAGCTACTGTCTTAACTCTTACTCTGGCCTCATAGCTACTGTCTTAACTCTTACTCTGGCCTAATGGTTAAGGTCTTGGACTCTTCTTCTGACCTAATAGCTACTGTCTTAACTCTTACTCTGGCCTAATGGTTAAGGTCTTGGACTCTTCTTCTGGCCTAATAGCTACTGTCTTAACTCTTACTCTGGCCTCATAGCTACTGTCTTAACTCTTACTCTGGCCTAATAGCTACTGTCTTAACTCTTACTCTGGCCTCATAGCTACTGTCTTAACACTTACTCTGGCCTAATGTTTAAGGTCTTGGACTCTTACTCTAGCCTCATAGCTACTGTCTTAACTCTTACTCTGGCATAATAGCTACTGTCTTAACTCTTACTCTGGCCTAATAGCTACTGTCTTAACTCTTACTCTGGCCTAATAGCTACTGTCTTAACTCTTACTCTGGCCTAATGGTTAAGGTCTTGGACTCTTACTCTGGCCTCATAGCTACTGTCTTAACTCTTACTCTGGCCTAATGGTTAAGGTCTTGGACTCTTACTCTGGCCTCATAGCTACTGTCCTAACTCTTACTCTGGCCTCATAGCTACTGTCTTAACTCCTACTCTGGCCTCATAGCTACTGTCTTAACTCTTACTCTGGCCTAATGGTTAAGGTCTTGGACTCTTACTCTGGCCTCATAGTTACTGTCTTAACTCTTACTCTGGCCTCATAGCTACTGTCTTAACTCTTACTCTGGCCTAATGGTTAATGTCTTGGACACTTACTCTGGCCTCATAGCTACTGTCTTAACTCTTACTCTGGCCTCATAGCTACTGTCTTATCTCTTACTCTGGCCTCATAGCTACTGTCTTAACTCTTACTCTGGCCTAATGGTTAAGGTCTTGGACTCTTACTCTGGCCTCATAGCTACTGTCTTTACTCTTACTCTGGCCTCATAGCTACTGTCTTAACTCTTACTCTGGCCTCATAGCTACTGTCTTACTGTCTTAACTCTTACTCTGGCCTCATAGCTACTGTCTTAACTCTTACTCTGGCCTCATAGCTACTGTCTTAACTCTTACTCTGGCCTAATGGTTAAGGTCTTGGACTCTTACTCTGGCCTCATAGCTACTGTCTTAACTCTTACTCTGGCCTCATAGCTACTGTCTTACCTCCTACTCTGGCCTCATAGCTACTGTCTTAACTCTTACTCTGGCCTCATAGCTACTGTCTTAACTCTTACTCTGGCCTAATGGTTAAGGTCTTGGACTCTTACTCTGGCCTCATAGCTACTGTCTTAACTCTTACTCTGGCCTCATAGCTACTGTCTTAACTCTTACTCTGATCTCATAGCTATTGTCTTAACTCTTACTCTGGCCTCAGAGCTACTGTCTTAACTCTTACTCTGGCCTAATGGTTAAGGTCTTGGACTCTTACTCTGGCCTAATAGCTACTGTCTAACTCTTACTGTGGCCTCATAGCTACTGTCTTAACTCTTACTCTGGCCTAATAGCTACTGTCTTAACTCTTACTTTGGCCTAATAGCTACTGTCTTAACTCTTACTCTGACCTAATGGTTAAGGTCTTGGACTCTTACTCTGGCCTAATAGCTACTGTCTTAACTCTTACTCTTGCCTCATAGCTACTGTCTTAACTCTTACTCTGGCCTAATGGTTAAGGTCTTGGACTCTGGCCTTATAGCTACTGTCTTAACTCTTACTCTGGCCTCATAGCTACTGTCTTAACTCTTACTCTGGCCTAATGGTTAAGGTCTTGGACTCTTCTTCTGACCTAATAGCTACTGTCTTAACTCTTACTCTGGCCTAATGGTTAAGGTCTTGGACTCTTCTTCTGGCCTTGTAGCTACTGTCTTAACTCTTACTCTGGCCTCATAGCTACTGTCTTAACTCTTACTCTGGCCTAATAGCTACTGTCTTAACTCTTACTCTGGCCTCATAGCTACTGTCTTAACACTTACTCTGGCCTAATGGTTAAGGTCTTGGACTCTTACTCTGGCCTCATAGCTACTGTCTTAACTCTTACTCTGGCCTAATAGCTACTGTCTTAACTCTTACTCTGGCCTCATAGCTACTATCTTAACTCTTACTCTGGCCTCATAGCTACTGTCTTAACTCTTACTCTGGCCTCATAGCTACTGTCTTAAGTCTTACTCTGGCCTCATAGCTACTGTCTTAACTCTTACTCTGGCATAATAGCTACTGTCTTAACTCTTACTCTGGCCTCATAGCTACTGTCTTAACTTTTACTCTGGCCTAATGGTTAAGGTCTTGGACTCTTACTCTGGCCTCATAGCTACTGTCTTAACTCTTACTCTGGCCTAATAGCTACTGTCTTAACTCTTACTCTGGCCTCATAGCTACTGTCTTAACTCTTACACTGGCCTCATAGCTACTGTCTTAACTCTTACTCTGGCCTCATAGCTACTGTCTTAACTCTTACTCTGACCTCATAGCTACTGTCTTAACTTTTACTCTGGCCTAATAGCTACTGTCTTAACTTTTACTCTGGCCTCATAGCTACTGTCTTAACTCTTACTCTGGCCTCATAGCTACTGTCTTAACTCTTACTCTGGCCTAATGGTTAAGGTCTTGGACTCTTACTCTGGCCTCATAGCTACTGTCTTAACTCTTACTCTGGCCTCATAGCTACTGTCTTAACTCCTACTCTGGCCTCATAGCTACTGTCTTAACTCGTACTCTGGCCTAATGGTTAAGGTCTTGGACTCTTACTCTGGCTTCATAGTTACTGTCCTAACTCTTACTCTGGCCTCATAGCTACTGTCTTAACTCTTACTCTGGCCTAATGGTTAAGGTCTTGGACTCTTACTCTGGCCTCATAGCTACTGTCTTAACTCTTACTCTGGCCTCATAGCTACTGTATTAACTCTTACTCTGGCCTAATAGCTACTGTCTTAACTCTTACTCTGGCCTCATAGCTACTGTCTTAACTCTTACTCTGGCCTCATAGCTACTGTCTTAACTCTTACTCTGACCTCATAGCTACTGTCTTAACTCTTACTCTGGCCTAATAGCTACTGTCTTAACTCTTACTCTGGCCTCATAGCTACTGTCTTAACTCTTACTCTGGCCTCATAGCTACTGTCTTAACTCTTACTCTGGCCTCATCACAACTGTCTTAACTCTTACTCTGGCCTAATGGTTAAGGTCTTGGACTCTTACTCTGGCCTCATAGCTACTGTCTTAACTCTTATTTTGGCCTCATAGCTACTGTGTTAACTCTTACTCTGGCCTCATAGCTACTGTCTTATCTCTTACTCTGGACTCATAGCTACTGTCTTAACTCTTACTCTGGCCTAATAGCTACTGTCTTAACTCTTACTCTGGCCTAATGGTTAAGGTCTTGGACTCTTACTCTGGCCTCATAGCTACTGTCTTAACTCTTACTCTGGCCTCATAGCTACTGTCTTAACTCCTACTCTGGCCTCATAGCTACTGTCTTAACTCTTACTCTGGCCTAATGGTTAAGGTCTTGGACTCTTACTCTGGCCTCATAGCTACTGTCTTAAGTCTTACTCTGGCCTCATAGCTACTGTCTTAACTCTTACTCTGGCATAATAGCTACTGTCTTAACTCTTACTCTGGCCTCATAGCTACTGTCTTAACTTTTACTCTGGCCTAATGGTTAAGGTCTTGGACTCTTACTCTGGCCTCATAGCTACTGTCTTAACTCTTACTCTGGCCTAATAGCTACTGTCTTAACTCTTACTCTGGCCTCATAGCTACTGTCTTAACTCTTACACTGGCCTCATAGCTACTGTCTTAACTCTTACTCTGGCCTCATAGCTACTGTCTTAACTCTTACTCTGACCTCATAGCTACTGTCTTAACTTTTACTCTGGCCTAATAGCTACTGTCTTAACTTTTACTCTGGCCTCATAGCTACTGTCTTAACTCTTACTCTGGCCTCATAGCTACTGTCTTAACTCTTACTCTGGCCTAATGGTTAAGGTCTTGGACTCTTAATCTGGCCTCATAGCTACTGTCTTAACTCTTACTCTGGCCTCATAGCTACTGTCTTAACTCCTACTCTGGCCTCATAGCTACTGTCTTAACTCGTACTCTGGCCTAATGGTTAAGGTATTGGACTCTTACTCTGGCCTCATAGTTACTGTCCTAACTCTTACTCTGGCCTCATAGCTACTGTCTTAACTCTTACTCTGGCCTAATGGTTAAGGTCTTGGACTCTTACTCTGGCCTCATAGCTACTGTCTTAACTCTTACTCTGGCCTCATAGCTACTGTATTAACTCTTACACTGGCCTAATAGCTACTGTCTTAACTCTTACTCTGGCCTCATAGCTACTGTCTTAACTCTTACTCTGGCCTCATAGCTACTGTCTTAACACTTACTCTGGCCTCATAGCTACTGTCTTAACTCTTACTCTGACCTCATAGCTACTGTCTTAACTCTTACTCTGGCCTAATAGCTACTGTCTTAACTCTTACTCTGGCCTCATAGCTACTGTCTTAACTCTTACTCTGGCCTCATAGCTACTGTCTTAACTCTTACTCTGGCCTCATCACAACTGTCTTAACTCTTACTCTGGCCTAATGGTTAAGGTCTTGGACTCTTACTCTGGCCTCATAGCTACTGTCTTAACTCTTATTTTGGCCTCATAGCTACTGTGTTAACTCTTACTCTGGCCTCATAGCTACTGTCTTAACTCTTACTCTGGACTCATAGCTACTGTCTTAACTCTTACTCTGGCCTAATAGCTACTGTCTTAACTCTTACTCTGGCCTAATGGTTAAGGTCTTGGACTCTTACTCTGGCCTCATAGCTACTGTCTTAACTCTTACTCTGGCCTCATAGCTACTGTCTTAACTCCTACTCTGGCCTCATAGCTACTGTCTTAACTCTTACTCTGGCCTAATGGTTAAGGTCTTGGACTCTTACTCTGGCCTCATAGTTACTGTCTTAACTCTTACTCTGGCCTCATAGCTACTGTCTTAACTCTTACTCTGGCCTAATGGTTAAGGTCTTGGACTCTTACTCTGGCCGCATAGCTACTGTCTTAACTCTTACTCTGGCCTCATAGCTACTGTCTTAACTCTTACTCTGTTATAATAGCTACTGTCTTAACTCTTACTCTGGCCTCATAGCTACTGTCTTAACTCTTACTCCGGCCTCATAGCTACTGTCTTAACACTTACTCTGGCCTCATAGCTACTGTCTTAACTCTTACTCTGACCTCATAGCTACTGTCTTAACTCTTACTCTGGCCCAATAGCTACTGTCTTAACTCTTACTCTGGCCTCATAGCTACTGTCTTAACTCTTACTCTGGCCTCATAGCTACTGTCTTAACTCTTACTCTGGCCTCATAGCTACTGTCTTAACTCTTACTCTGGCCTAATGGTTAAGGTCTTGGACTCTTCTTCTGACCTAATAGCTACTGTCTTAACTCTTACTCTGGCCTAATGGTTAAGGTCTTGGACTCTTCTTTTTGCCTAATAGCTACCTTCTTAACTCTTACTCTGGCCTCATAGCTACTGTCTTAACTCTTACTCTGGCCTAATAGCTACTGTCTTAACTCTTACTCTGGCCTCATAGCTACTGTCTTAACACTTACTCTGGCCTAATGGTTAAGGTCTTGGACTCTTACTCTGGCCTCATAGCTACTGTCTTAACTCTTACTCTGGCCTAATAGCTACTGTCTTAACTCTTACTCTGGCCCCATAGCTACTATCTTAACTCTTACTCTGGCCTCATAGCTACTGTCTTAACTCTTACTCTGGCCTCATAGCAACTGTCTTAACTCTTACTCTGGCCTAATAGCTACTGTCTTAACTCTTACTCTGGCCTCATAGCTACTGGCTTAACTCTTACTCTGGCCTAATGGTTAAGGTCTTGGACTCTTACTCTGGCCTCATAGCTACTGTCTTAACTCTTACTCTGGCCTAATAGCTACTGTCTTAACTCTTACTCTGGCCTCATAGCTACTGTCTTAACTCTTACACTGGCCTCATAGCTACTGTCTTAACTCTTACTCTGGCCTCATAGCTACTGTCTTAACTCTTACTCTGACCTCATAGCTACTGTCTTAACTCTTACGCTGGCCTAATAGCTACTGTCTTAACTCTTACTCTGGCCTCATAGCTACTGTCTTAACTCTTACTCTGGCCTCATAGCTACTGTCTTAACTCTTACTCTGGCCTAATGGTTAAGGTCTTGGACTCTTACTCTGGCCTCATAGCTACTGTCTTAACTCTTACTCTGGCCTCATAGCTACTGTCTTAACTCCTACTCTGGCCTCATAGCTACTGTCTTAACTCGTACTCTGGCCTAATGGTTAAGGTCTTGGACTCTTACTCTGGCCTCATAGTTACTGTCTTAACTCTTACTCTGGCCTCATAGCTACTGTCTTAACTCTTACTCTGGCCTAATGGTTAAGGTCTTGGACTCTTACTCTGGCCTCATAGCTACTGTCTTAACTCTTACTCTGGCCTAATAGCTACTGTCTTAACTCTTACTCTGGCCTCATAGCTACTGTCTTAACTCTTACTCTGGCCTCATAGCTACTATCTTAACACTTACTCTGGCCTCATAGCTACTGTCTTAACTCTTACTCTGACCTCATAGCTACTGTCTTAACACTTACTCTGGCCTAATAGCTACTGTCTTAACTTTTACTCTGGCCTCATAGCTACTGTCTTAACTCTTACTCTGGCCTCATAGCTACTATCTTAACTCTTACTCTGGCCTCATCACAACTGTCTTAACTCTTACTCTGGCCTAATGGTTAAGGTCTTGGACTCTTACTCTGGCCTCATAGCTACTGTCTTAACTCTTATTTTGGCCTCATAGCTACTGTGTTAACTCTTACTCTGGCCTCATAGCTACTGTCTTAACTCTTACTCTGGCCTCATAGCTACTGTCTTAACTCTTACTCTGGCCTAATAGCTACTGTATTAACTCTTACTCTGGCCTAATGGTTAAGGTCTTGGACTCTTACTCTGGCCTCATAGCTACTGTCTTAACTCTTACTCTGGCCTCATAGCTACTGTCTTAACTCCTACTCTGGCCTCACAGCTACTGTCTTAACTCTTACTCTGGCCTAATGGTTAAGGTCTTGGACTCTTACTCTGGCCTCATAGTTACTGTCTTAACTCTTACTCTGGCCTCATAGCTACTGTCTTAACTCTTACTCTGGCCTAATGGTTAAGGTCTTGGAATCTTACTCTGGCCGCATAGCTACTGTCTTAACTCTTACTCTGGCCTCATAGCTACTGTCTTAACTCTTACTCTGTTATAATAGCTACTGTCTTAACTCTTACTCTGGCCTCATAGCTACTGTCTTAACACTTACTCTGGCCTCATAGCTACTGTCTTAACTCTTACTCTGACCTCATAGCTACTGTCTTAACTCTTACTCTGGCCTAATAGCTACTGTCTTAACTCTTACTCTGGCCTCATAGCTACTGTCTTAACTCCTACTCTGGCCTCATAGCTACTGTCTTAACTCTTACTCTGGCCTCATCGCAACTGTCTTAACTCTTACTCTGGCCTAATGGTTAAGGTCTTGGACTCTTACTCTGGCCTCATAGCTACTGTCTTAACTCTTATTTTGGCCTCATAGCTACTGTGTTAACTCTTACTCTTGCCTCATAGCTACTGTCTTAACTCTTACTCTGGCCTCATAGCTACTGTCTTAACTCTTACTCTGGCCTAATAGCTACTGTCTTAACTCTTACTCTGGCCTAATAGCTACTGTCTTAACTCTTACTCTGGCCTCATAGCTACTGTCTTAACTCTTACTCTGGCCTAATGGTTAAAGTCTTGGACTCTTACTCTGGCCTAATAGCTACTGTCTTAACTCTTACTCTGGCCTAATAGCTACTGTTGTAACTCTTACTCTGGCCTCATAGCTACTGTCTTAACTCTTACTCTGGCCTAATGGTTAAGGTCTTGGACTCTTACTCTGGCCTCATAGCTACTGTCTTAACTCTTACTCTGGCCTCATAGCTACTGTCTTAACTCGTACTCTGGCCTAATGGTTAAGGTCTTAGACTCTTACACTTGCCTAATAGCTACTGTCTTAACTCTTACTCTGGCCTCATAGCTACTGTCTTAACTCTTACTCTGGCCTCATAGCTACTGTCTTAACTCTTACTCTGGCCTAATGGTTAAGGTCTTGGACTCCTACTCTGGCCTCATAGCTACTGTCTTAACTCTTACTCTGGCCTAATAGCTACTGTCTTAACTCTTACTCTGGCCTCATAGCTACTGTCTTAACTCTTACTCTGGCCTCATAGCTACTGTCTTAACTCTTACTCTGGCCTAATGGTTAAGGTCTTGGACTCTTACTCTGGCCTCATAGCTACTGTCTTAACTCTTACTCTGGCCTAATAGCTACTGTCTTAACTCTTACTCTGGCCTCATAGCTACTGTCTTAACTCTTAATTTGGCCTCATAGCTACTGTGTTAACTCTTACTCTGGCCTCATAGCTACTGTCTTAACTCTTACTCTGGCCTCATAGCTACTGTCTTAACTCTTACTCTGGCCTAATAGCTACTGTCTTAACTCTTACTCTGGCCTAATAGCTACTGTCTTAACTCTTACTCTGGCCTCATAGCTACTGTCTTAACTCTTACTCTGGCCTCATAGCTACTGTCTTAACTCTTACTCTGGCCTAATGGTTAAAGTCTTGGACTCTTACTCTGGCCTAATAGCTACTGTCTTAACTCTTACTCTGGCCTAATAGCTACTGTTGTAACTCTTACTCTGGCCTCATAGTTACTGTCTTAACTCTTACTCTGGCCTCATAGCTACTGTCTTAACTCTTACTCTCGCCTCATAGCTACTGTCTTAACTCTTACTCTGGCCTCATAGCTACTGTCTTAACTCTTACTCTGGCCTAATGGTTAAGGTCTTGGACTCTTACTCTGGCCTCATAGCTACTGTCTTAACTCTTACTCTGGCCTCATAGCTACTGTCTTACCTCCTACTCTGGCCTAATAGCTACTGTCTTAACTCTTACTCTGGCCTCATAGCTACTGTCTTAACTCTTACTCTGGCCTCATAGCTACTGTCTTAACACTTACTCTGGCCTCATAGCTACTGTCTTAACTCTTACTCTGACCTCATAGCTACTGTCTTAACTCTTACTCTGGCCTAATAGCTACTGTCTTAACTCTTACTCTGGCCTCATAGCTACTGTCTTAACTCCTACTCTGGCCTCATAGCTACTGTCTTAACTCTTACTCTGGCCTCATCGCAACTGTCTTAACTCTTACTCTGGCCTAATGGTTAAGGTCTTGGACTCTTACTCTGGCCTCATAGCTACTGTCTTAACTCTTATTTTGGCCTCATAGCTACTGTGTTAACTCTTACTCTTGCCTCATAGCTACTGTCTTAACTCTTACTCTGGCCTCATAGCTACTGTCTTAACTCTTACTCTGGCCTAATAGCTACTGTCTTAACTCTTACTCTGGCCTAATAGCTACTGTCTTAACTCTTACTCTGGCCTCATAGCTACTGTCTTAACTCTTACTCTGGCCTAATGGTTAAAGTCTTGGACTCTTACTCTGGCCTAATAGCTACTGTCTTAACTCTTACTCTGGCCTAATAGCTACTGTTGTAACTCTTACTCTGGCCTCATAGCTACTGTCTTAACTCTTACTCTGGCCTAATGGTTAAGGTCTTGGACTCTTACTCTGGCCTCATAGCTACTGTCTTAACTCTTACTCTGGCCTCATAGCTACTGTCTTAACTCGTACTCTGGCCTAATGGTTAAGGTCTTAGACTCTTACACTTGCCTAATAGCTACTGTCTTAACTCTTACTCTGGCCTCATAGCTACTGTCTTAACTCTTACTCTGGCCTCATAGCTACTGTCTTAACTCTTACTCTGGCCTAATGGTTAAGGTCTTGGACTCCTACTCTGGCCTCATAGCTACTGTCTTAACTCTTACTCTGGCCTAATAGCTACTGTTTTAACTCTTACTCTGGCCTCATAGCTACTGTCTTAACTCTTACTCTGGCCTCATAGCTACTGTCTTAACTCTTACTCTGGCCTAATGGTTAAGGTCTTGGACTCTTACTCTGGCCTCATAGCTACTGTCTTAACTCTTACTCTGGCCTAATAGCTACTGTCTTAACTCTTACTCTGGCCTCATAGCTACTGTCTTAACTCTTAATTTGGCCTCATAGCTACTGTGTTAACTCTTACTCTGGCCTCATAGCTACTGTCTTAACTCTTACTCTGGCCTCATAGCTACTGTCTTAACTCTTACTCTGGCCTAATAGCTACTGTCTTAACTCTTACTCTGGCCTAATAGCTACTGTCTTAACTCTTACTCTGGCCTCATAGCTACTGTCTTAACTCTTACTCTGGCCTCATAGCTACTGTCTTAACTCTTACTCTGGCCTAATGGTTAAAGTCTTGGACTCTTACTCTGGCCTAATAGCTACTGTCTTAACTCTTACTCTGGCCTAATAGCTACTGTTGTAACTCTTACTCTGGCCTCATAGTTACTGTCTTAACTCTTACTCTGGCCTCATAGCTACTGTCTTAACTCTTACTCTCGCCTCATAGCTACTGTCTTAACTCTTACTCTGGCCTCATAGCTACTGTCTTAACTCTTACTCTGGCCTAATGGTTAAGGTCTTGGACTCTTACTCTGGCCTCATAGCTACTGTCTTAACTCTTACTCTGGCCTCATAGCTACTGTCTTACCTCCTACTCTGGCCTAATAGCTACTGTCTTAACTCTTACTCTGGCCTCATAGCTACTGTCTTAACTCTTACTCTGGCCTCATAGCTACTGTCTTAACTCTTACTCTGGCCTCATAGCTACTGTCTTAACTCTTACTCTGGCCTAATGTTTAAGGTCTTGGACTCTTACTCTGGCCTCATAGCTACTGTCTTAACTCTTACTCCGGCCTCATAGCTAGTGTTTTAACTCTTACTCTGACCTCATAGCTATTGTCTTAACTCTTACTCTGGCCTCATAGCTACTGTCTTAACTCGTACTCTGGCCTAATGGTTAAGGTCTTGGACTCTTACTCTGGCCTCATAGCTACTGTCTTAACTCTTACTCTGGCCTAATAGCTACTGTCTTAACTCTTACTCTGGCCCCATAGCTACTATCTTAACTCTTACTCTGGCCTCATAGCTACTGTCTTAACTCTTACTCTGGCCTCATAGCAACTGTCTTAACTCTTACTCTGGCCTAATAGCTACTGTCTTAACTCTTACTCTGGCCTCATAGCTACTGTCTTAACTCTTACTCTGGCCTCATAGCTACTGTCTTAACTCTTACTCTGGCCTCATAGCTACTGTCTTAACTCTTACTCTGGCCTAATGTTTAAGGTCTTGGACTCTTACTCTGGCCTCATAGCTACTGTCTTAACTCTTACTCCGGCCTCATAGCTAGTGTCTTAACTCTTACTCTGACCTCATAGCTATTGTCTTAACTCTTACTCTGGCCTCATAGCTACTGTCTTAACTCGTACTCTGGCCTCAGAGCTACTGTCTTAACTCTTACTCTGGCCTAATGGTTAAGGTCTTGGACTCTTACTCTGGCCTAATAGCTACTGTCTTAACTCTTACTCTGGCCTCATAGCTACTGTCTTAACTCTTACTCTGGCCTAATAGCTACTGTCTTAACTCTTACTTTGGCCTAATAGCTACTGTCTTAACTCTTACTCTGGCCTAATGGTTAAGGTCTTGGACTCTTACTCTGGCCTAATAGCTACTGTCTTAACTCTTACTCTGGCCTTATAGCTACTGTCTTAACTCTTACTCTGGCCTCATAGCTACTGTCTTAACTCTTACTCTGGCCTAATGGTTATGGTCTTGGACTCTTACTCTGGTCTCATAGCTACTGTCTTAACTCTTACTCTGGCCTAATAGCTACTGTCTTAACTCTTACTCTGGCCTCATAGCTACTGTCTTAACTCTTACTCTGGCCTCATAGCTACTGTCTTAACTCTTACTCTGGCCTAATGGTTAAGGTCTTGGACTCTTACTCTAGCCTCATAGCTACTGTCTTAACTCTTACTCTGGCATAATAGCTACTGTCTTAACTCTTACTCTGGCCTAATAGCTACTGTCTTAACTCTTACTCGGGCCTAATAGCTACTGTCTTAACTCTTACTCTGGCCTAATGGTTAAGGTCTTGGACTCTTACTCTGGCCTCATAGCTACTGTCTTAACTCTTACTCTGGCCTAATGGTTAATGTCTTGGACTCTTACTCTGGCCTCATAGCTACTGTCCTAACTCTTACTCTGGCCTCATAGCTACTGTCTTAACTCCTACTCTGGCCTCATAGCTACTGTCTTAACTCTTACTCTGGCCTAATGGTTAAGGTCTTGGACTCTTACTCTGGCCTCATAGTTACTGTCTTAACTCTTACTCTGGCCTCATAGCTACTGTCTTAACTCTTACTCTGGCCTAATGGTTAAGGTCTTGGACACTTACTCTGGCCTCATAGCTACTGTCTTAACTCTTACTCTGGCCTCATAGCTACTGTCTTATCTCTTACTCTGGCCTCATAGCTACTGTCTTAACTCTTACTCTGGCCTAATGGTTAAGATCTTGGACTCTTACTCTGGCCTCATAGCTACTGTCTTAACTCTTACTCTGTCCTCATAGCTACTGTCTTAACTCTTACTCTGGCCTCATAGCTACTGTCTTAACTCTTACTCTGGCCTCATAGCTACTGTCTTAACTCTTACTCTGGCCTCATAGCTACTGTCTTAACTCTTACTCTGGCCTAATGGTTAAGGTCTTGGACTCTTACTCTGGCCTCATAGCTACTGTCTTAACTCTTACTCTGGCCTCATAGCTACTGTCTTACCTCCTACTCTGGCCTAATAGCTACTGTCTTAACTCTTACTCTGGCCTCATAGCTACTGTCTTAACTCTTACTCTGGCCTCATAGCTACTGTCTTAACTCTTACTCTGGCCTCATAGCTACTGTCTTAACTCTTACTCTGGCCTAATGGTTAAGGTCTTGGACTCTTACTCTGGCCTCATAGCTACTGTCTTAACTCTTACTCTGGCCTCATAGCTACTGTCTTAACTCTTACTCTGACCTCATAGCTATTGTCTTAACTCTTACTCTGGCCTCATAGCTACTGTCTTAACTCTTACTCTGGCCTCAGAGCTACTGTCTTAACTCTTACTCTGGCCTAATGGTTAAGGTCTTGGACTCTCACTCTGGCCTAATAGCTACTGTCTTAACTCTTACTCTGGCCTCATAGCTACTGTCTTAACTCCTACTCTGGCCTCATAGCTACTGTCTTAACTCTTACTCTGGCCTAATGTTTAAGGTCTTGGACTCTTACTCTGGCCTCATAGTTACTGTCTTAACTCTTACTCTGGCCTCATAGCTACTGTCTTAACTCTTACTCTGGCCTAATGGTTAAGGTCTTGGACACTTACTCTGGCCTCATAGCTACTGTCTTAACTCTTACTCTGGCCTCATAGCTACTGTCTTATCTCTTACTCTGGCCTCATAGCTACTGTCTTAACTCTTACTCTGGCCTAATGGTTAAGGTCTTGGACTCTTACTCTGGCCTGATAGCTACTGTCTTAACTCTTACTCTGGCCTCATAGCTACTGTCTTAACTCTTACTCTGGCCTCATAGCTACTGTCTTAACTCTTACTCTGGCCTCATAGCTACTGTCTTAACTCTTACTCTGGCCTCATAGCTACTGCCTTAACTCTTACTCTGGCCTAATGGTTAAGGTCTTGGACTCTTACTCTGGCCTCATAGCTACTGTCTTAACTCTTACTCTGGCCTCATAGCTACTGTCTTACCTCCTACTCTGGCCTAATAGCTACTGTCTTAACTCTTACTCTGGCCTCATAGCTACTGTCTTAACTCTTACTCTGGCCTAATGGTTAAGGTATTGGACTCTTACTCTAGCCTCATAGCTACTGTCTTAACTCTTACTCTGGCATAATAGCTACTGTCTTAACTCTTACTCTGGCCTAATAGCTACTGTCTTAACTCTTACTCTGGCCTAATAGCTACTGTCTTAACTCTTACTCTGGCCTAATGGTTAAGGTATTGGACTCTTACTCTGGCCTCATAGCTACTGTCTTAACTCTTACTCTGGCCTAATGGTTAAGGTCTTGGACTCTTACTCTGGCCTCATAGCTACTGTCCTAACTCTTACTCTGGCCTCATAGCTACTGTCTTAACTCTTACTCTGGCCTAATGGTTAAGGTCTTGGACTCTTACTCTGGCCTCATAGCTACTGTCTTAACTCTTACTCTGGCCTCATAGCTACTGTCTTAACTCTTACTCTGACCTCATAGCTATTGTCTTAACTCTTACTCTGGCCTCATAGCTACTGTCTTAACTCTTACTCTGGCCTCAGAGCTACTGTCTTAACTCTTACTCTGGCCTAATGGTTAAGGTCTTGGACTCTCACTCTGGCCTAATAGGTCTTAGACTCGTACTCTGGCCTAATGGTTAAGGTCTTAACTCTTACTCTGGCATACAGGTTAAGGTCTTAACTCTTACTCTGGCCTAATAGCTAAGGTCTTAGACTCGTACTCTGGCCAAATGGTTAAGGTCTTAACTCTTACTCTGGTCTACTGGTTAGGGTCTTAACTCTTACTCTGGCCTAATAGCTAAGGTCTTAACTCTTACTCTGGCCTAATAGCTAAGGTCTTAGACTCGTACTCTGGCCTAATGGTTACGGTCTTAACTCTTAGTCTGGCCTAATAGCTAAAGTCTTAACTCTTACTCTGGCCTAATAGCTAAGGTCTTAGACTCGTACTCTGGCCTACTGGTTAAGGTCTGAACTCTTACTCTGGCCTATTGGTTAAGTTCTTAACTCTTACTCTGGCCTAATAGCTAAGGTCTTAGACTCGTTCTCTGGCCTACTGGTTAAGGTCTTAACTCTTACTCTGACCTAATAGCTAAGGTCTTAACTCTTACTCTGGCCTAATAGCTAAGGTCTTAGACTCATACTCTGGCCTAATAGCTAAGGTCTTAACTCTTACTCTGCCCTAATAGCTAAGGTCTTAATTCTTACTCTGGCCTAATAGCTAAGGTCTTAGACTCGTACTCTGGCCTAATGGTTAAGGTCTTAACTCTTACTATGGCCTACTGGTTAAGGTCTTAACTCTTACTCTGGCCTAATAGCTAAGGTCTTAGACTCGTACTCTGGCCAAATGGTTAAGGTCTTAACTCTTACTCTGGTCTACTGGTTAGGGTCATAACTCTTACTCTGGCCTAATAGCTAAGGTCTTAACTCTTACTCTGGCCTAATAGCTAAGGTCTTAGACTCGTACTCAGGCCTAATGGTTACAGTCTTAACTCTTACTCTGGCCTAATAGCTAAAGTCTTAACTCTTACTCTGGCCTAATAGCTAAGGTCTTAGACTCGTACTCTGGCCTACTGGTTAAGGTCTTAACTCTTACTCTGGCCTAGTGGTTAAGTTCTTAACTCTTACTCTGGCCTAATAGCTAAGGTCTTAGACTCGTACTCTGGCCTAATGGTTACGGTCTTAACTCTTACTCTGGCCTAATAGCTAAGGTCTTAACTCTTACTCTGGCCTAATAGCTAAGGTCTTAGACTCATACTCTGGCCTAATGGTTAAGCTCTTAACTCTTACTCTGGCCTACTGGTTAAGGTCTTAAATCTTAGTCTGGCCTAATAGTTAAGATCTTAGACTCGTACTCTGGCCTAATGGTTAAGGTCTTAACTTTTACTCTGGCCTACTGGTTGAGGTCTTAACTCTTACTCTGGCCTAATAGCTAAGGTCTTAGACTCGTACTCTGGCCTAATGGTTAAGGTCTTAGACTCGTACTCTGGCCTAATGTTTAAGGTCTTAACTCTTACTCTGGCCTAATGGTTAAGGTCTTAACTCTTACTCTGGCCTAATAGCTAAGGTCTTAGACTTGTACTCTGGCCTAATGGTTAAGGTCTTAACTCTTAATCTGGCCTACTTGTTAAGGTCTTAACTCTTACTCTGGCCTAATAGCTAAGGTCTTAGACTCGTACTCTGGCCTAATGGTTAAGGTCTTAACTCTTACTCTGGCCTAATAGCTAAGGTGTTAACTCTTACTCTGGCCTAATAGCTAAGGTCTTAGACTCATACTCTGGCCTACTGGTTAAGGTCTTAACTCTTACTCTGGCCTACTAGCTAAGGTCTTAGACTCGTACTCTGGCCTAATGGTTAAGGTCTTAACTCTTACTCTGGCCTTCTGGTTAAGGTCTTAACTCTTACTCTGGTCTTATAGCTAAGGTCTTAACTCTTACTCTGGCCTAATAGCTAAGGTCTTAGACTCATACTCTGGCCTAATAGCTAAGGTCTTAACTATTACTCTGGCCTAATAGCTAAGGTCTTAGACACGTACTGTGGCCTAATGGTTAAGGTCTTAACTCTTACTCTGGCCTAATAGCTAAGGTCTTAACTCTTTCTCTGGCCTAATAGCTAAGGTCTTAGACTCGTACTCTGGCCTACTGGTTAAGGTCTTAACTCTTACTCTGGCCTACTGGTTAAGGTCTTAAGTCTTACTCCGGCCTAATAGCTAAGGTCTTAGACTCGTACTCTGGCCTAATGTTTAAGGTCTTAACTCTTACTCTGGCCTACTGGTTAAGGTCTTAACTCTTACTCTGGCCTAATAGCTAAGGTCTTAGACTCGTACTCTGGCTCAATGGTTAAGGTCTTAACTCTTACTCTGGCCTTCTGGTTAAGGTCTTAACTCTTACTCTGGCCTAATAGCTAAGGTCTTAACTCTTACTCTGGCCTAATAGCTAAGGTCTTAACTCTTATTCTGGCCTAATAGCTAAGGACTTAGACTCGTACTATGGCCTACAGGTTAAGGTCTTAACTCTTACTCTGGCCTACTGGTTAAGTTCATAACACTTACTCTGGCCTAATAGCTAAGGTCTTAGACTCGTACTCTGGCCTAATGGTTAAGGTCTTAACTCTTACTCTGGCCTAATAGTTAAGGTCTTAAATCTTACTCTGGCCAATAGCTAAGGTCTTAGACTCGTACTCTGGCCTAATGGTTAAGGTCTTAACTCTTACTCTGGCCTACTGGTTAAGGTCTTAACTCTTACTCTGGCCTAATAGCTTAGGTCTTAGACTCGTACTCTGGCCTAATGGTTAAGGTCTTAACTCTTATTCTGGCCTACAGGTTAAGGTCTTAACTCTTACTCTGGCCTAATAGCTAAGGTCTTAACTCTTACTCTGGCCTAATAGCTAAGGTCTGAGACTCGTACTCTGGCCCAATGGTTAAGGTCTAAACTCTTACTCTGGCCTAATAGCTAAGGTCGTAGACTTGTACTCTGGCCTAATGGTTAAGGTCTTAACTCTTACTCTGGCCTACTGGTTAAGGTCTTAACACTTACTCTGGCCTAATAGCTAAGGTCTTAGACTCGTTCTCTGGCCTACTGGTTAAGGTCTTAACTCTTGCTCTGACCTAATTGCTAAGGTCTTAGACTCATACTCTGGCCTAATAGATAAGGTCTTAGACTCATACTGTGGCCTAATGGTTAAGGTCTTAACTCTTACTCTGGCCTAATAGCTAAGTTCTTTGACTCGTACTCTGGCCTAATAGCTAAGGTCTTAGACTCGTACTCTGGCCTAATGGTTAAGGTCTTAACTCTTACTCTGGCCAAATAGCTAAGGTCTTAACTCTTACTCTGGCCTAATAGCTAAGGTCTTAATTCTTACTCTGGCCTAATAGCTAAGGTCTTAGACTCATGCTCTGGCCTAATGGCTAAGGTCTTAACTCTTACTCTGGCCTAATAGCTAAGGTCTTAGACTCGTACTCTGGCCTAATGGTTAAGGTCTTAACTCTTACTCTGGCCTACTGGTTAAAGTCTTAACTCTTACTCTGGCCTAATGATTAAGGTCTTAACACTTACTCTGGCCTAATAGCTAATGTCTTAGACTCGTACTCTGGCCTAATGGTTAAGGTCTTAACTTTTAGTCTGGCCTACTTGTTAAGGTCTTAACTCTTACTCTGGCCTAATAGCTAAGGTCTTAGACTCGTACTCTGGCCTAATGGTTAAGGTCTTAACTCTTACTCTGGCCTAATAGCTAAGGTCTTAACTCTTACGCTGGCCTAATAGCTAAGGTCTTAGACTCGTACTCTGGCCTACTGGTTAAGGTCTTAACTCTTACTCTGGCCTACTGGTTAAGGTCTTAACTCTTACTCTGGCCTAATAGCTAAGGTCTTAGACTTGTACTCTGGCCTAATGGTTAAGGTGTTATCTCTTACTCTGGCCTTCTGGTTAAGGTCTTAACTCTTACTCTGGCATAATAGCTTAGGTCTTAACTCTTACTCTGGCCTAATAGCTAAGGTATTAACTCTTACTCTGGCCTAATAGCTAAGGTCTTAGACTCGTACTTTGGCCTACAGGTTAAGGTCTTAACTCTTACTCTGGCCTACTGGTTAAGTTCTTAACTCTTACTCTGGCCTAATAGCTAAGGTCTTAGACTCGTATTCTGGCCTAATGGTTAAGGTCTTAACTCTTACTCTGGCCTAATAGCTAAGGTCTTAAATCTTACTCTGGCCCAATAGCTAAGGTCTTAGACTCGTACTCTGGCCTACTGGGTAAGGTCTTAACTCTTACTCTGGCCTAATAGCTAAGGTCTTAGACTCGTACTCTGGCCTAATGGTTAAGGTCTTAACTCATATTATGGCCTACAGGTGAAGGTCTTAACTCTTACTCTGGCCTAATAGCAAAGGTCTTAACTCTTACTCTGGCATAATAACTAAGGTCTTAGACTCGTAATATGGCCTACAGGTTAAAGTCTTAACTCTTACTCTGGCCAACTGGTTAAGGTCTTAACTCTTACTCTTGCCTAATGGTTAAGGTCTTAGACTCGTACTCTGGCCTAATGGTTAACGTCTTAACTCTTACTCTGGCCTAATAGCTAAGGTCTTAACTCTTACTCTGGCCTAATAGCTAAGGTCTTAGACTCGTACTGTGGCCTACTGGTTAAGGTCTTAACTCTTACTCTGACCTACTGGTTAAGGTCTTAACTCTTACTCTGGCCTAATAGCTAAGGTCTTAGACTCGTACTCTGGCCTAATAGCTAAGGTCTTAGACTCGTACTCTTGCCTAGTGGTTAAGGTGTTAACTCTTACTCTGGCCTACTGGTTAAGGTCTTAGACTCGTACTCTGGCCTAATGGTTAAGGTCTTAACTCTTACTCTGGCATACAGGTTAAGGTCTTAACTCTTACTCTGGCCTACTGGTTAAGGTCTTAACTCTTACTCTGGCCTAATAGCTAAGGTCTTAGACTCGTACTCTGGCCTAATGGTTAAGGTCTTAACTCTTACTCTGTCCTACTGGTTAAGGTCTTAACTCTTACTCTGGCCTAATAGCTAAGGTCTTAGACTCGTACTCTGGCCAAATGGTTAAGGTCTTAACTCTTACTCTGGTCTACTGGTTAGGGTCTTAACTCTTACTCTGGCCTAATAGCTAAGGTCTTAACTCTTACTCTGGCCTAATAGCTAAGGTCTTAGACTCGTACTCTGGCCTAATGGTTACGGTCTTAACTCTTAGTCTGGCCTAATAGCTAAAGTCTTAACTCTTACTCTGGCCTAATAGCTAAGGTCTTAGACTCGTACTCTGGCCTACTGGTTAAGGTCTGAACTCTTACTCTGGCCTATTGGTTAAGTTCTTAACTCTTACTCTGGCCTAATAGCTAAGGTCTTAGACTCGTACTCTGGCCTAATGGTTACGGTCTTAACTCTTACTCTGGCCTAATAGCTAAGGTCTTAACTCTTACTCTGGCCTAATAGCTAAGGTCTTAGACTCATACTCTGGCCTAATGGTTAAGGTCTTAACTCTTACTCTGGCCTACTGGTTAAGGTCTTAAATCTTACTCTGGCCTAATAGCTGAGGTCTTAGACTCGTACTCTGGCCTAATGGTTAAGGTCTTAACTTTTATTCTGGCCTACTGGTTAAGGTCTTAACTCTTACTCTGGCCTAACAGCTAAGGTCTTAACTCTTACTCTGGCCTAATAGCTAAGGTCTTAGACTTGTACTCTGGCCTAATGGTTAAGGTCTTAACTTTTACTCTGGCCTACTTGTTAAGGTCTTAACTCTTACTCTGGCCTAATAGCTAAGGTCTTAAACTCGTACTCTGGCCTAATGGTTAAGGTCTTAACTCTTACTCTGGCCTAATAGCTAAGGTCTTAACTCTTACTCTGGCCTACTGGTTAAGGTCTTAACTCTTACTCTGGCCTAATAGCTAAGGTCTTAGACTCGTACTCTGGCCTAATGGTTAAGGTCTTATCTCTTACTCTGGCCTTCTGGTTAAGGTCTTAACTCTTACTCTGGCCTAATAGCTAAGGTCTTAACTCTTACTCTGGCCTAATAGCTAAGGTCTTAACTCTTACTCTGGCCTAATAGCTAAGGTCTTAGACTCGTACTATGGCCTACAGGTTAAGGTCTTAACTCTTACTCTGGCCTACTGGTTAAGTTCTTAACTCTTACTCTGGCCTAATAGCTAAGGTCTTAGACTCGTATTCTGGCCTAATGGTTAAGGTCTTAACTCTTACTCTGGCCTAATAGCTAAGGTCTTAAATCTTACTCTGGCCCAATAGCTAAGGTCTTAGACTCGTACTCTGGCCTACTGGGTAAGGTCTTAACTCTTACTCTGGCCTAATAGCTAAGGTCTTAGACTCGTACTCTGGCCTAATGGTTAAGGTCTTAACTCATATTCTGGCCTACAGGTGAGGGTCTTAACTCTTACTCTGGCCTAATAGCAAAGGTCTTAACTCTTACTCTGGCCTAATAGCTAAGGTCTGAGACTCGTACTCTGGCCCATTGGTTAAGGTCTAAACTCTTACTCTGGCCTAATAGCTAAGGTCTTAACTCTTACTCTGGCCTAATAGCTAAGGTCTTAGACTCGTAATATGGCCTACAGGATAAAGTCTTAACTCTTACTCTGGCCAACTGGTTAAGGTCTTAACTCTTACTCTTGCCTAATGGTTAAGGTCTTAGACTCGTACTCTGGCCTAATGGTTAAGGTCTTAACTCTTACTCTGGCCTAATAGCTAAGGTCTTAGACTCGTACTCTGGCCTAATGGTTAACGTCTTAACTCTTACTCTGGCCTAATAGCTAAGGTCTTAACTCTTACTCTGGCCTAATAGCTAAGGTCTTAGACTCGTACTGTGGCCTACTGGTTATGGTCTTAACTCTTACTCTGACCTACTTGTTAAGGTCTTAACTCTTACTCTGGCCTAATAGCTAAGGTCTTAGACTCGTACTCTGGCCTAATGGTTAAGGTCTTAACTCTTACTCTGGCCTAATAGCTAAGGTCTTAGACTCGTACTCTTGCCTAATGGTTAAGGTGTTAACTCTTACTCTGGCCTACTGGTTAAGGTCTTAAATCTTACTCTGGCCTAATAGCTAAGGTCTTAGACTCGTACTCTGGCCTAATGGTTAAGGTCTTAACTCTTACTCTGTCCTACTGGTTAAGGTCTTAACTCTTACTCTGGCCTAATAGCTAAGGTCTTAGACTCGTACTCTGGCCAAATGGTTAAGGTCTTAACTCTTACTCTGGTCTACTGGTTAGGGTCTTAACTCTTACTCTGGCCTAATAGCTAAGGTCTTAACTCTTACTCTGGCCTAATAGCTAAGGTCTTAGACTCGTACTCTGGCCTAATGGTTACGGTCTTAACTCTTAGTCTGGCCTAATAGCTAAAGTCTTAACTCTTACTCTGGCCTAATAGCTAAGGTCTTAGACTCATACTCTGGCCTACTGGTTAAGGTCTGAACTCTTACTCTGGCCTAGTGGTTAAGTTCTTAACTCTTACTCTGGCCTAATAGCTAAGGTCTTAGACTCGTACTCTGGCCTAATGGTTACGGTCTTAACTCTTACTCTGGCCTAATAGCTAAGGTCTTAACTCTTACTCTGGCCTAATAGCTAAGGTCTTAGACTCATACTCTGGCCTAATGGTTAAGGTCTTAACTCTTACTCTGGCCTACTGGTTAAGGTCTTAAATCTTACTCTGGCCTAATAGCTAAGGTCTTAGACTCGTACTCTGGCCTAATGGTTAAGGTCTTAACTTTTATTCTGGCCTACTGGTTAAGGTCTTAACTCTTACTCTGGCCTAACAGCTAAGGTCTTAACTCTTACTCTGGCCTAATAGCTAAGGTCTTAGACTTGTACTCTGGCCTAATGGTTAAGGGCTTAACTCTTACTCTGGCCTAATGTTTAAGGTCTTAGACTCATACTCTGGCCTAATGGTTAAGGTCTTAACTCTTTCTCTGGCCTACAGGTTAAGGTCTTAACTCTTACTCTGGCCTACTGCTTAAGGTCTTAACTCTTACTCTGGCCTAATAGCTAAGGTCTTAGACTCGTACTCTGGCATAATGGTTAGGGTCTTAACTCTTACTGTGGCCTACTGGTTAAGGTCTTAACTCTTACTCTGGCCTACTGGGTAAGGTCTTAACTCTTACTCTGGCCTAATAGCTAAGGTCTTAGAATCGTACTCTGGCCTAAGGGTAAGGTCTTAACTCTTACTCTGTCCTAATAGCTAAGGGCTTAGACTCGTACTATGGCCTACTGGTTAAGGTCTTAACTCTTACTCTGGCCTACTGGTTAAGGTCTTAACTCTTACTCTGGCCTAATAGCTAAGGTCTTAGAATCGTACTCTGGCCTAATGGTTAAGGTCTGAACTCTTACTCATGCCTAATAGCTAAGGTCTTAACTCTTACTCTGGCCTAATAGCTAAGGTCTTAACTCTTACTCTGGCCTAATAGCTAAGGTCTTAGACTCGTACTCTGGCCTAATGGATAAGGTCTTAACTCTTACTCTGGCCTAATAGCTAAGGTCTTAGACTCGTACTCTGGCCTATTGGTTAAGGTCTTAACTCTGACTCTGGCCTACTGGTTAAGGTCTTAACTCTTACTCTGGCCCAATGGTTACGGTCTTAACTCTTACTCTGGCCTAATAGCTAAGGTCTTAGACTTGTACTCTGGCCTAATGGTTAAGGTCTTATCTCTTACTCTGGCCTACTTGTTAAGGTCTTAACTCTTACTCTGGCCTAATAGCTAAGGTCTTAACTCTTACTCTGGCCTAATAGCTAAGGTCTTAGACTCGTACTGTGGCCTACTGGTTAAGGTCTTAACTCTTACTCTGACCTACTGGTTAAGGTCTTAACTCTTACTCTGGCCTAATAGCTAAGGTCTTAGACTCGTACTCTGGCCTAATGGTTAAGGTCTTAACTCTTACTCTGGCCTAATAGCTAAGGTCTTAGACTCGTACTCTGGCCTAATGGTTAAGGTCTTAACTCTTACTCTGGCCTAATAGCTAAGGTCTTAACTCTTACTCTGGCCTAATAGCTAAGGTCTTAACTCTTACTCTGGCCTAATAGCTAAGGTCTTAGACTCATACTATGGCCTACAGGTTAAGGTCTTAACTCTTACTCTGGCCTACTGGTTAAGTTCTTAACTCTTACTCTGGCCTAATAGCTAAGGGGTTAGACTCGTACTCTGGCCTAATGGTTAAGGTCTTAACTCTTACTCTGGCCTAATAGCTAAGGTCTTAAATCTTACTCTGGCCCAATAGTTAAAGTCTTAGACTCGTACTCTGGCCTAATGGTTAAGGTCTTAACTCTTACTCTGGCCTACAGGTTAAGGTCTTAACTCTTACTCTGGCCTAATAGCTAAGGTCTTAACTCTTACTCTGGCCTAATAGCTAAGGTCTGAGACTCGTACTCTGGCCCAATGGTTAAGGTCTAAACTCTTACTCTGGCCTAATAGCGAAGGTCTTAACTCTTACTCTGGCCTAATAGCTAAGGTCTTAGACTCGTACTATGGCCTACAGGTTAAGGTCTTAACTCTTACTCTGGCCTACTGGTTAAGGTCTTAACTCTTACTCTGGCCTAATGGTTAAGGTCTTAGACTCGTACTATGGCCTAATGGTTAAGGTGTTAACTCTTACTCTGGCCTACTGGTTAAGGTCTTAACTCTTACTCTGGCCTAATAGCTAAGGTCTAAGACTCGTATTCTGGCCTAATGGTTAAGGTCTTAACTCTTACTCTGGCCTACTGGTTAAGGTCTTAACACTTACTCTGGCCTAATAGCTAAGGTCTTAGACTCGTACTCTGGCCTAATGGTTAAGGTCTTAACTCTTACTCTGGTCTACTGGTTAGGGTCTTAACTCTTTCTGGCCTAATAGCTAAGGTCTTAACTCTTACTCTGGCCAAATAGCTAAGGTCTTAGACTCGTACTCTGGCCTACTGGTTAAGGTCTTAGACTCGTACTCTGGCCTACTGGTTAAGGTCTTAACTCTTACTCTGGCCTAGTGGTTAAGTTCTTAACTCTTACTCTGGCCTAATAGCTAAGGTCTTAGACTTGTACTCTGGCCTAATAGCTAAGGTCTTAGACTCGTACTCTGGCCTACTGGTTAAGGTCTTAACTCTTACTCTGGCCTAGTGGTTAAGTTCTTGACTCTTACTCTGGCCTAATAGCTAAGGTCTTATACTCGTACTCTGGACTAATGGTTACGGTCTGAACTCTTACTCTGGCATAAAAGCTAAGGTCTTAACTCTTACTCTGGCCTAATAGCTAAGGTCTTAGACTCATACTCTGGCCTAATGGTTAAGGTCTTAACTCTTACTCTGGCCTACTGGTTAAGGTCCTAAATCTTACTCTGGCCTAATAGCTAAGGTCTTAGACTCGTACTCTGGCCTAATGGTTAAGGTCTTAACTTTTATTCTGGCCTACTGGTTAAGGTCTTAACTCTTACTCTGGCCTAACAGCTAAGGTCTTAACTCTTACTCTGGCCTAATAGCTAAGGTCTTAGACTCGTACTCTGGCCTAATGGTTAAGGTCTTAACTCTTACTCTGGCCTAATAGCTAAGGTCTTAACTCTTACTCTGGCCTAATAGCTAAGGTCTTAGACTCGTACTCTGGCCTACTGGTTAAGGTCTTAACTCTTACTCTGGCCTACTGGTTAAGGTCTTAACTCTTACTCTGGCCTAATAGCTAAGGTCTTAGACTCGTACTCTGGCCTAATGGTTAAGGTCTTATCTCTTACTCTGGCCTTCTGGTTAAGGTCTTAACTCTTACTCTGGCCTAATAGCTAAGGTCTTAATTCTTACTCTGGCCTAATAGCTAAGGTCTTAGACTCGTACTGTGGCCTACTGGTTAAGGTCTTAACTCTTACTCTGACCTACTGGTTAAGGTCTTAACTCTTACTCTGGCCTAATAGCTAAGGTCTTAGACTCGTACTCTGGCCTAATGGTTAAGGTCTTAACTCTTACTCTGGCCTAATAGCTAAGGTCTTAGACTCGTACTCTTGCCTAGTGGTTAAGGTGTTAACTCTTACTCTGGCCTACTGGTTAAGGTCTTAACTCTTACTCTGGCCTAATAGCTAAGGTCTTAGACTCGTACTCTGGCCTAATGGTTAAGGTCTTAACTCTTACTCTGTCCTACTGGTTAAGGTCTTAACTCTTACTCTGGCCTAATAGCTAAGGTCTTAGACTCGTACTCTGGCCAAATGGTTAAGGTCTTAACTCTTACTCTGGTCTACTGGTTAGGGTCTTAACTCTTACTCTGGCCTAATAGCTAAGGTCTTAACTCTTACTCTGGCCTAATAGCTAAGGTCTTAGACTCGTACTCTGGCCTAATGGTTACGGTCTTAACTCTTAGTCTGGCCTAATAGCTAAAGTCTTAACTCTTACTCTGGCCTAATAGCTAAGGTCTTAGACTCGTACTCTGGCCTACTGGTTAAGGTCTGAACTCTTACTCTGGCCTAGTGGTTAAGTTCTTAACTCTTACTCTGGCCTAATAGCTAAGGTCTTAGACTCGTACTCTGGCCTAATGGTTACGGTCTTAACTCTTACTCTGGCCTAATAGCTAAGGTCTTAACTCTTACTCTGGCCTAATAGCTAAGGTCTTAGACTCATACTCTGGCCTAATGGTTAAGGTCTTAACTCTTACTCTGGCCTACTGGTTAAGGTCTTAAATCTTACTCTGGCCTAATAGCTGAGGTCTTAGACTCGTACTCTGGCCTAATGGTTAAGGTCTTAACTTTTATTCTGGCCTACTGGTTAAGGTCTTAACTCTTACTCTGGCCTAACAGCTAAGGTCTTAACTCTTACTCTGGCCTAATAGCTAAGGTCTTAGACGTGTACTCTGGCCTAATGGTTAAGGTCTTAACTCTTACTCTGGCCTAATAGCTAAGGTCTTAACTCTTACTCTGGCCTAATAGCTAAGGTCTTAGTCTCGTACTCTGGCCTAATGGTTAAGGTCTTATCTCTTACTCTGGCCTTCTGGTTAAGGTCTTAACTCTTACTCTGGCCTAATAGCTAAGGTCTTAACTCTTACTCTGGCCTAATAGCTAAGGTCTTAAACTCGTACTCTGGCCTAATGGTTGAGGTCTTAACTCTTACTCTGGCCTAATAGCTAAGGTCTTAGACTCGTACTCTGGCCTACTGGTTAAGGTCTTAACTCTTACTCTGGCCTAATAGCTAAGGTCTTAGACTCGTACTCTGGCCTAATGGTTAAGGTCTTATCTCTTACTCTGGCCTTCTGGTTAAGGTCTTAACTCTTACTCTGGCCTAATAGCTAAGGTCTTAACTCTTACTCTGGCCTAATAGCTAAGGTCTTAGTCTCGTACTCTGGCCTAATGGTTAAGGTCTTATCTCTTACTCTGGCCTTCTGGTTAAGGTCTTAACTCTTACTCTGGCCTAATAGCTAAGGTCTTAACTCTTACTCTGGCCTAATAGCTAAGGTCTTAAACTCGTACTCTGGCCTAATGGTTGAGGTCTTAACTCTTACTCTGGCCTAATAGCTAAGGTCTTAGACTCGTACTCTGGCCTACTGGTTAAGGTCTTAACTCTTACTCTGGCCTAATAGCTAAGGTCTTAGACTCGTACTCTGGCCTAATGGTTAAGGTCTTATCTCTTACTCTGGCCTTCTGGTTAAGGTCTTAACTCTTACTCTGGCCTAATAGCTAAGGTCTTAACTCTTACTCTGGCCTAATAGCTAACGTCTTAACTCTTACTCTGGCCTAATAGCTAAGGTCTTAGACTCGTACTATGGCCTACAGGTTAAGGTCTTAACTCTTACTCTGGCCTACTGGTTAAGTTCTTAACTCTTACTCTGGCCTAATAGCTAAGGTCTTAGACTCGTATTCTGGCCTAATGGTTAAGGTCTTAACTCTTACTCTGGCCTAATAGCTAAGGTCTTAAATCTTACTCTGGCCCAATAGCTAAGGTCTTAGACTCGTACTCTGGCCTACTGGGTAAGGTCTTAACTCTTACTCTGGCCTAATAGCTAAGGTCTTAGACTCGTACTCTGGCCTAATGGTTAAGGTCTTAACTCATATTCTGGCCTACAGGTGAAGGTCTTAACTCTTAATCTGGCCTAATAGCAAAGGTCTTAACTCTTACTCTGGCCTAATAGCTAAGGTCTGAGACTCGTACTCTGGCCCATTGGTTAAGGTCTAAACTCTTACTCTGGCCTAATAGCTAAGGTCTTAACTCGTACTCTGCCCTAATAGCTAAGGTCTTAGACTCGTAATATGGCCTACAGGTTAAAGTCTTAACTCTTACTCTGGCCAACTGGTTAAGGTCTTAACTCTTACTCTTGCCTAATGGTTAAGGTCTTAGACTCGTACTCTGGCCTAATGGTTAAGGTCTTAACTCTTACTCTGGCCTAATAGCTAAGGTCTTAGACTCGTACTCTGGCCTAATGGTTAACGTCTTAACTCTTACTCTGGCCTAATAGCTAAGGTCTTAACTCTTACTCTGGCCTAATAGCTAAGGTCTTAGACTCGTACTGTGGCCTACTGGTTATGGTCTTAACTCTTACTCTGACCTACTGGTTAAGGTCTTAACTCTTACTCTGGCCTAATAGCTAAGGTCTTAGACTCGTACTCTGGCCTAATGGTTAAGGTCTTAACTCTTACTCTGGCCTAATAGCTAAGGTCTTAGACTCGTACTCTTGCCTAATGGTTAAGGTGTTAACTCTTACTCTGGCCTACTGGTTAAGGTCTTAAATCTTACTCTAGCCTAATAGCTAAGGTCTTAGACTCGTACTCTGGCCTAATGGTTAAGGTCTTAACTCTTACTCTGTCCTACTGGTTAAGGTCTTAACTCTTACTCTGGCCTAATAGCTAAGGTCTTAGACTCGTACTCTGGCCAAATGGTTAAGGTCTTAACTCTTACTCTGGTCTACTGGTTAGAGTCTTAACTCTTACTCTGGCCTAATAGCTAAGGTCTTAACTCTTACTCTGGCCTAATAGCTAAGGTCTTAGACTCGTACTCTGGCCTAATGGTTACGGTCTTAAATCTTAGTCTGGCCTAATAGCTAAAGTCTTAACTCTTACTCTGGCCTAATAGCTAAGGTCTTAGACTCGTACTCTGGCCTACTGGTTAAGGTCTGAACTCTTACTCTGGCCTAGTGGTTAAGTTCTTAACTCTTACTCTGGCCTAATAGCTAAGGTCTTAGACTCGTACTCTGGCCTAATGGTTACGGTCTTAACTCTTACTCTGGCCTAATAGCTAAGGTCTTAACTCTTACTCTGGCCTAATAGCTAAGGTCTTAGACTCATACTCTGGCCTAATGGTTAAGGTCTTAACTCTTACTCTGGCCTACTGGTTAAGGTCTTAAATCTTACTCTGGCCTAATAGCTAAGGTCTTAGACTCGTACTCTGGCCTAATGGTTAAGGTCTTAACTTTTATTCTGGCCTTCTGGTTAAGGTCTTAACTCTTACTCTGGCCTAACAGCTAAGGTCTTAACTCTTACTCTGGCCTAATAGCTAAGGTCTTAGACTTGTACTCTGGCCTAATGGTTAAGGGCTTAACTCTTACTCTGGCCTAATGTTTAAGGTCTTAGACTCATACTCTGGCCTAATGGTTAAGGTCTTAACTCTTTCTCTGGCCTACAGGTTAAGGTCTTAACTCTTACTCTGGCCTACTGCTTAAGGTCTTAACTCTTACTCTGGCCTAATAGCTAAGGTCTTAGACTCGTACTCTGGCATAATGGTTAGGGTCTTAACTCTTACTGTGGCCTACTGGTTAAGGTCTTAACTCTTACTCTGGCCTACTGGGTAAGGTCTTAACTCTTACTCTGGCCTAATAGCTAAGGTCTTAGAATCGTACTCTGGCCTAAGGGTAAGGTCTTAACTCTTACTCTGTCCTAATAGCTAAGGTCTTAGACTCGTACTATGGCCTACTGGTTAAGGTCTTAACTCTTACTCTGGCCTACTGGTTAAGGTCTTAACTCTTACTCTGGCCTAATAGCTAAGGTCTTAGAATCGTACTCTGGCCTAATGGTTAAGGTCTGAACTCTTACTCATGCCTAATAGCTAAGGTCTTAACTCTTACTCTGGCCTAATAGCTAAGGTCTTAACTCTTACTCTGGCCTAATAGCTAAGGTCTTAGACTCGTACTCTGGCCTAATGGTTAAGGTCTTAACTCTTACTCTGGCCTAATAGCTAAGGTCTTAGACTCGTACTCTGGCCTATTGGTTAAGGTCTTAACTCTGACTCTGGCCTACTGGTTAAGGTCTTAACTCTTACTCTGGCCCAATGGTTACGGTCTTAACTCTTACTCTGGCCTAATAGCTAAGGTCTTAGACTTGTACTCTGGCCTAATGGTTAAGGTCTTAACTCTTACTCTGGCCTACTTGTTAAGGTCTTAACTCTTACTCTGGCCTAATAGCTAAGGTCTTAACTCTTACTCTGGCCTAATAGCTAAGGTCTTAGACTCGTACTGTGGCCTACTGGTTAAGGTCTTAACTCTTACTCTGACCTACTGGTTAAGGTCTTAACTCTTACTCTGGCCTAATAGCTAAGGTCTTAGACTCGTACTCTGGCCTAATGGTTAAGGTCTTAACTCTTACTCTGGCCTAATAGCTAAGGTCTTAGACTCGTACTCTGGCCTAATGGTTAAGGTCTTAACTCTTACTCTGGCCTAATAGCTAAGGTCTTAACTCTTACTCTGGCCTAATAGCTAAGGTCTTAACTCTTACTCTGGCCTAATAGCTAAGGTCTTAGACTCATACTATGGCCTACAGGTTAAGGTCTTAACTCTTACTCTGGCCTACTGGTTAAGTTCTTAACTCTTACTCTGGCCTAATAGCTAAGGGGTTAGACTCGTACTCTGGCCTAATGGTTAAGGTCTTAACTCTTACTCTGGCCTAATAGCTAAGGTCTTAAATCTTACTCTGGCCCAATAGTTAAAGTCTTAGACTCGTACTCTGGCCTAATGGTTAAGGTCTTAACTCTTACTCTGGCCTACAGGTTAAGGTCTTAACTCTTACTCTGGCCTAATAGCTAAGGTCTTAACTCTTACTCTGGCCTAATAGCTAAGGTCTGAGACTCGTACTCTGGCCCAATGGTTAAGGTCTAAACTCTTACTCTGGCCTAATAGCGAAGGTCTTAACTCTTACTCTGGCCTAATAGCTAAGGTCTTAGACTCGTACTATGGCCTACAGGTTAAGGTCTTAACTCTTACTCTGGCCTACTGGTTAAGGTCTTAACTCTTACTCTGGCCTAATGGTTAAGGTCTTAGACTCGTACTATGGCCTAATGGTTAAGGTGTTAACTCTTACTCTGGCCTACTGGTTAAGGTCTTAACTCTTACTCTGGCCTAATAGCTAAGGTCTTAGACTCGTACTCTGGCCTAATGGTTAAGGTCTTAACTCTTACTCTGGCCTACTGGTTAAGGTCTTAACACTTACTCTGGCCTAATAGCTAAGGTCTTAGACTCGTACTCTGGCCTACTGGTTAAGGTCTTAACTCTTACTCTGGTCTACTGGTTAGGGTCTTAACTCTTTCTGGCCTAATAGCTAAGGTCTTAACTCTTACTCTGGCCAAATAGCTAAGGTCTTAGACTCGTACTCTGGCCTACTGGTTAAGGTCTTAACTCTTACTCTGGCCTAGTGGTTAAGTTCTTAACTCTTACTCTGGCCTAATAGCTAAGGTCTTAGACTCGTACTCTGGCCTAATAGCTAAGGTCTTAGACTCGTACTCTGGCCTACTGGTTAAGGTCTTAACTCTTACTCTGGCCTAGTGGTTAAGTTCTTAACTCTTACTCTGGCCTAATAGCTAAGGTCTTATACTCGTACTCTGGACTAATGGTTACGGTCTGAACTCTTACTCTGGCATAAAAGCTAAGGTCTTAACTCTTACTCTGGCCTAATAGCTAAGGTCTTAGACTCATACTCTGGCCTAATGGTTAAGGTCTTAACACTTACTCTGGCCTACTGGTTAAGGTCCTAAATCTTACTCTGGCCTAATAGCTAAGGTCTTAGACTCGTACTCTGGCCTAATGGTTAAGGTCTTAACTTTTATTCTGGCCTACTGGTTAAGGTCTTAACTCTTACTCTGGCCTAACAGCTAAGGTCTTAACTCTTACTCTGGCCTAATAGCTAAGGTCTTAGACTCGTACTCTGGCCTAATGGTTAAGGTCTTAACTCTTACTCTGGCCTAATGGTTAAGGTCTTAGACGCATACTCTGGCCTAATGGTTAAGGTCTTAACTCTTTCTCTGGCCTACAGGTTAAGGTCTTAACTCTTACTCTGGCCTTCTGCTTAAGGTCTTAACTCTTACTCTGGCCTAATAGCTAAGGTCTTACACTCGTACTCTGGCCTAATGGTTAAGGTGTTAACTCTTACTCTGGCCTACTGGTTAAGGTCTTAACTCTTACTCTGGCCTAATAGCTAAGGTCTTAGACTCGTACTCTGGCATAATGGTTAGGGTCTTAACTCTTACTCTGGCCTAATAGCTAAGGTCTTAGACTCGTACTCTGGCCTAATGGTTAAGGTCTTAACTCTTACTCTGGCCTAATAGCTAAGGTCTTAGACTCGTACTCTGGCATAATGGTTAGGGTCTTAACTCTTACTCTGGCCTAATAGCTAAGGTCTTAGACTCGTACTATGGCCTACTGGTTAAGGTCTTAACTCTTACTCTGGCCTACTGGTTAATGTCTTAACTCTTACTCTGGCCTAATAGCTAAGGTCTTAACTCTTACTCTGGCCTAATAGCTAAGGTCTTAACTCTTACTCTGGCCTAATAGCTAAGGTCTTAGACTCGTACTGTGGCCTTTTAGTTAAGGTCTTAACTCTTACTCTGACCTACTGGTTAAGGTCTTAACTCTTACTCTGGCCTAATAGCTAAGGTCTTAGACTCGCACTCTGGCCTAATGGTTAAGGTCTTAACTCTTACACTGGCCTAATAGCTAAGGTCTTAGACTCGTACTCTGGCCTAATAGCTAAGGTCTTAGACTCGTACTCTGGTCTAATGGTTAAGGTCTTAACTCTTACTCTGGCCTTCTGGTTAAGGTCTTAACTCTTACTCAGGCCTAATAGCTAAGGTCTTAACTCTTACTCTGGCCTAATAGCTAAGGTCTTAGACTCGTACTATGGCCTACAGGTTAAGGTCTTAACTCTTACTCTGGCCTACTGGTTAAGTTCTTAACTCTTACTCTGGCCTAATAGCTAAGGGGTTAGACTCGTACTCTGGCCTAATGGTTAAGGTCTTACCTCTTACTCTGGCCTAATAGCTAAGGTCTTAAATCTTACTCTGGCCCAATAGTTAAAGACTTAGACTCATACTCTGGCCTAATGGTTAAGGCCTTAACTCTTACTCTGGCATACTGGTTAAGGTCTTAACTCTTTCTCTGGCCTACAGGTTAAGGTCTTAACTCTTACTCTGGCCTAATAGCTAAGGTCTTAGACTCGTACTCTGGCCTAAAAGCTAAGGTCTTAACTCTTACTATGGCCTACTGGTTAAGGTCTTAGCTCTTACTCTGGCCTAATGGTTAAGGTCTTAACTCTTACTCTGGCCTAATAGCTAAGGTCTTAACTCTTACTCTGGCCTAATAGCTAAGGTCTTAGACTCATACTCTGGCCTAATTGTCAAGGTCTTAACTCTTACTCTGGCCTACTGGTTAAGGTCTTAACTCTTACTCTGGCCTAATAGCTAAGGTCTTAACTCTTACTCTGGCCTAACAGCTAAGGTCTTAGACTCGTACCATGGCCTACAGGTTAAGGTCTTAACTCTTACTCTGGCCTACTTGTTAAGGTCTTAACTCTTACTCTGGCCTACTGGTTAAAGTCTTAACTCTTATTCTGGCCTAATGGTTAAGGTCTTAACTCTTACTCTGGCCTAATAGCTAATGTCTTAGACTCGTACTCTGGCCTAATGGTTAAGGTCTTAACTCTTACTCTGGCCTACTTGTTAAGGTCTTAACTCTTACTCTGGCCTAATAGCTAAGGTCTTAGACTCATACTCTGGCCTAATGGTTAAGGTCTTAACTCTTACTCTGGCCTAATAGCTAAGGTCTTAACTCTTACTCTGGCCTAATAGCTAAGGTCTTAGACTCGTACTCTGGCCTACTGGTTAAGGTCTTAACTCTTTCTCTGGCCTACTGGTTAAGGTCTTAAGTCTTACTCTGGCCTAATAGCTAAGGTCTTAGACTCGTACTCTGGCCTAATGTTTAAGGTCTTAACTCTTACTCTGGCCTACTGGTTAGGGTCTTAACTCTTAGTCAGGCCTAATAGCTAAGGTCTTAACTCTTACTCCGGCCTAGTAGCTAAGGTCTTAGACTCGTACTCTGGCCTAATGGTTAAGGTCTTAACTCTTACTCTGGCCTAATAGCTAAGGTCTTAACTCTTTCTCTGGCCTAATAGCTAAGGTCTTAACTCTTACTCTGGCCTAATAGCTAAGGTCTTAACTCTTACTCTGGCCTAATAGCTAAGGTCTTAGACTCGTCCTCTGGCCTAATGGTTAAGGTCTTAACTCTTACTCTGGCCTAATAGCTAAGGTCTTAACTCTTACTCTGGCCTAATAGCTAAGGTCTTAGACTCGTACTCTGGCCTAAGGGTAAGGTCTTAACTCTTACTCTGGCCTAATAGCTAAGGTCTTAGACTCGTACTATGGCCTACTGGTTGAGGTCTTAACTCTTACTCTGGCCTACTGGTTAAGGTCTTAACTCTTACTCTGGCCTACTGGTTGAGGTCTTAACTCTTACTCTGGCCTAATAGCTAAGGTCTTAGAATCGTACTCTGGCCTAATGGTTAAGGTCTGAACTCTTACTCATGCCTAATAGCTAAGGTCTTAACTCTTACTCTGGCCTAATAGCTAATGTCTTAACTCTTACTCTGGCCTAATAGCTAAGGTTTAGACTCGTACTCTGGCCTAATGGTTAAGGTCTTAACTCTTACTCTGGCCTAATAGCTAAGGTCTTAGACTCGTACTCTGGCCTATTGGTTAAGGTCTTAACTCTGACTCTGGCCTACTGGTTAAGGTCTTAACTCTTACTCTGGCCTAATGGTTACGGTCTTAACTCTTACTCTGGCCTAATAGCTAAGGTCTTAGACTTGTACTCTGGCCTAATGGTTAAGGTCTTAACTCTTACTCTGGCCTACTTGTTAAGGTCTTAACTCTTACTCTGGCCTAATAGCTAAGGTCTTAGACTCGTACTCTGGCCTAATAGCTAAGGTCTTAACTCTTACTCTGGCCTAATAGCTAAGGTCTTAGTTCTTTCTCTGGCCTAATAGCTAAGGTCTTAGAATCATACTCTGGCCTAATGGTTAAGGTCTTAACTCTTACTCTGGCCTAATAGCTAAGGTCGTAGACTCGTACTCTGGCCTAATGGTTAAGGTCCTAACTCTTACTCTGGCCTACTGGTTAAGGTCTTAACTCTTACTCTGGCCTAATGATTAAGGTCTTAACTCTTACTCTGGCCTAATAGCTAAGGTCTTAGACTTGTACTCTGGCCTAATGGTTAAGGTCTTAACTCTTACTCTGGCCTACTTGTTAAGGTCTTAACTCTTACTCTAGCCTAATAGCTAAGGTCTTAGACTCGTACTCTGGCCTAATGGTTAAGGTCTTAACTCTTACTCTGGCCTTCTGGTTAAGGTCTTAACTCTTACTCTGGTCTTATAGCTAAGGTCTTAACTCTTACTCTGGCCTAATAGCTAAGGTCTTAGACTCGTACTCTGGCCTAATAGCTAAGGTCTTAACTATTACTCTGGCCTAATAGCTAAGTTCTTTGACTCGTACTCTGGCCTAATAGATAAGGTCTTAGACTCGTACTCTGGCCTAATGGTTAAGGTCTTAACTCTTACTCTGGCCAAATAGCTAAGGTCTTAACTCTTACTCTGGCCTAATAGCTAATGTCTTAATTCTTACTCTGGCCTAATAGCTAAGGTCTTAGACTCATGCTCTGGCCTAATGGCTAAGGTCTTAACTCTTACTCTGGCCTAATAGCTAAGGTCTTAGACTCGTACTCTGGCCTAATGATTAAGGTCTTAACTCTTACTCTGGCCTACTGGTTAAAGTCTTAACTCTTACTCTGGCCTAATGATTAAGGTCTTAACTCTTACTCTGGCCTAATAGCTAATGTCTTAGACTCGTACTCTGGCCTAATGGTTAAGGTCTTAACTTTTACTCTGGCCTACTTGTTAAGGTCTTAACTCTTTCTCTGGCCTAATAGCTAAGGTCTTAGACTCGTACTCTGGCCTAATGGTTAAGGTCTTAACTCTTACTCTGGCCTAATAGCTAAGGTCTTAACTCTTACTCTGGCCTAATAGCTAAGGTCTTAGACTCGTACTCTGGCCTACTGGTTAGGGTCTTAACTCTTACTCTGGCCTACTGGTTAAGGTCTTAACTCTTACTCTGGCCTAATAGCTAAGGTCTTAGACTCGTACTCTGGCCTAATGGTTAAGGTCTTATCTCTTACTCTGGCCTTCTGGTTAAGGTCTTAACTCTTACTCTGGCCTAATAGCTAAGGTCTTAACTCTTACTCTGGCCTAATAGCTAAGGTCTTAACTCTTACTCTGGCCTAATAGCTAAGGTCTTAGACTCGTACTATGGCCTACAGGTTAAGGTCTTAACTCTTACTCTGGCCTACTGGTTAAGTTCTTAACTCTTACTCTGGCCTAATAGCTAAGGTCTTAGACTCGTATTCTGGCCTAATGGTTAAGGTCTTAACTCTTACTCTGGCCTAATAGCTAAGGTCTTAAATCTTACTCTGGCCCAATAGCTAAGGTCTTAGACTCGTACTCTGGCCTACTGGGTAAGGTCTTAACTCTTACTCTGGCCTAATAGCTAAGGTCTTAGACTCGTACTCTGGCCTAATGGTTAAGGTCTTAACTCATATTCTGGCCTACAGGTGAAGGTCTTAACTCTTACTCTGGCCTAATAGCAAAGGTCTTAACTCTTACTCTGGCCTAATAGCTAAGGTCTGAGAATTGTACTCTGGCCCATTGGTTAAGGTCTAAACTCTTACTCTGGCCTAATAGCTAAGGTCTTAACTCTTACTCTGGCCTAATAGCTAAGGTCTTAGACTCGTAATATGGCCTACAGGTTAAAGTCTTAACTCTTACTCTGGCCAACTGGTTAAGGTCTTAACTCTTACTCTTGCCTAATGTTTAAGGTCTTAGACTCGTACTCTGGCCTAATGGTTAAGGTCTTAACTCTTACTCTGGCCTACAGGTTAAGGCCTTAACTTTTACTCTGGCCTACTGGTTAAGGTCTTAACTCTTACTCTGGCCTAATAGCTAAGGTCTTAGACTCGTACTCTTGCCTAATGGTTAAGGTGTTAACTCTTACTCTGGCCTACTGGTTAAGGTCTTAACTCTTACTCCGGCCTAATAGCTAAGGTCTTAGACTCGTACTCTGGCCTAATGGTTAAGGTCTTAACTCTTAGTCTGGCCTACTGGTTAAGGTCTTAACTCTTACTCTGGCCTAATAGCTAAGGTCTTAGACTCGTACTCTGGCCAAATGGTTAAGGTCTTAACTCTTACTCTGGTCTACTGGTTAGGGTCTTAACTCTTACTCTGGCCTAATAGCTAAGGTCTTAACTCTTACTCTGGCCTAATAGCTAAGGTCTTAGACTCGTACTCTGGCCTAATGGTTACGGTCTTAACTCTTACTCTGGCCTAATAGCTAAAGTCTTAACTCTTACTCTGGCCTAATAGCTAAGGTCATAGACTCGTACTCCGGCCTACTGGTTAAGGTCTTAACTCTTACTCTGGCCTAGTGGTTAAGTTCTTAACTCTTACTCTGGCCTAATAGCTAAGGTCTTAGACTCGTACTCTGGCCTAATGGTTACGGTCTTAACTCTTACTCTGGCCTAATAGCTAAGGTCTTAACTTTTACTCTGGCCTAATAGCTAAGGTCTTAGACTCATACTCTGGCCTAATGGTTAAGGTCTTAACTCTTACTCTGGCCTACTGGTTAAGGTCTTAAATCTTACTCTGGCCTAATAGCTAAGGTCTTAGACTCGTACTCTGGCCTAATGGTTAAGGTCTTAACTTTTATTCTGGCCTACTGGTTAAGGTTTTAACTCTTACTCTGGCCTAACAGCTAAGGTCTTAACTCTTACTCTGGCCTAATAGCTAAGGTCTTAGACTTGTACTCTGGCCCAATGGTTAAGGGCTTAACTCTTACTCTGGCCTAATGTTTAAGGTCTTAGACTCATACTCTGGCCTAATGGTTAAGGTCTTAACTCTTTCTCTGGCCTACAGGTTAAGGTCTTAACTCTTACTCTGGCCTACTGCTTAAGGTCTTAACTCTTACTCTGGCCTAATAGCTAAGGTCTTAGACTCGTACTCTGGCATAATGGTTAGGGTCTTAACTCTTACTGTGGCCTACTGGTTAAGGTCTTAACTCTTACTCTGCCCTACTGGTTAAGGTCTTAACTCTTACTCTGGCCTAATAGCTAAGGTCTTAGAATCGTACTCTGGCCTAAGGGTAAGGTCTTAACTCTTACTCTGGCCTAATAACTAAGGTCTTAGACTCGTACTATGGCCTACTGGTTAAGGTCTTAACTCTTACTCTGGCCTACTGGTTAAGGTCTTAACTCTTACTCTGGCCTAATAGCTAAGGTCTTAGAATCGTACTCTGGCCTAATGGTTAAGGTCTGAACTCTTACTCATGCCTAATAGCTAAGGTCTTAACTCTTACTCTGGCCTAATAGCTAAGGTCTTAACTCTTACTCTGGCCTAATAGCTAAGGTCTTAGACTCGTACTCTGGCCTAATGGTTAAGGTCTTAACTCTTACTCTGGCCTAATAGCTAAGGTCTTAGACTCGTACTCTGGCCTATTGGTTAAGGTCTTAACTCTGACTCTGGCCTACTGGTTAAGGTCTTAACTCTTACTCTGGCCTAATGGTTACGGTCTTAACTCTTACTCTGGCCTAATAGCTAAGGTCTTAGACTTGTACTCTGGCCTAATGGTTAAGGTCTTAACTCTTACTCTGGGCTACTTGTTAAGGTCTTAACTCTTACTCTGGCCTAATAGCTAAGGTCTTAGACTCGTACTGTGGCCTACTGGTTAAGGTCTTAACTCTTACTCTGACCTACTGGTTAAGGTCTTAACTCTTACTCTGGCCTAATAGCTAAGGTCTTAGACTCCTACTCAGGCCTAATGGTTAAGGTCTTAACTCTTACTCTGGCCTAATAGCTAAGGTCTTAGACTCGTACTCTGGCCTAATGGTTAAGGTCTTAACTCTTACTCTGGCCTAATAGCTAAGGTCTTAGACTCATACTATGGCCTACAGGTTAAGGTTTTAACTCTTACTCTGGCCTACTGGTTAAGTTCTTAACTCTTACTCTGGCCTAATAGCTAAGGGGTTAGACTCGTACTCTGGCCTAATGGTTAAGGTCTTAACTCTTACTCTGGCCTAATAGCTAAGGTCTTAAATCTTACTCTGGCCCAATAGTTAAAGTCTTAGACTCGTACTCTGGCCTAATGGTTAAGGTCTTAACTCTTACTCTGGCCTACAGGTTAAGGTCTTAACTCTTACTCTGGCCTAATAGCTAAGGTCTTAACTCTTACTCTGGCCTAATAGCTAAGGTCTGAGACTCGTACTCTGGCCCAATGGTTAAGGTCTAAACTCTTACTCTGGCCTAATAGCTAAGGTCTTAACTCTTACTCTGGCCTAATAGCTAAGGTCTTAGACTCGTACTATGGCCTACAGGTTAAGGTCTTAATTCTTACTCTGGCCTACTGGTTAAGGTCTTAACTCTTACTCTGGCCTAATGGTTAAGGTCTTAGACTCGTACTATGGCCTAATGGTTAAGGTGTTAACTCTTACTCTGGCCTACTGGTTAAGGTCTTAACTCTTACTCTGGCCTAATAGCTAAGGTCTTAGACTTGTACTCTGGCCTAATGGTTAAGGTCTTAACTCTTACTCTGGCCTACTGGTTAAGGTCTTAACTCTTACTCTGGCCTAATAGCTAAGGTCTTAGACTCGTACTCTGGCCTAATGGTTAAGGTCTTAACTCTTACTCTGGTCTACTGGTTAGGGTCTTAACTCTTACTCTGGCCTAATAGCTAAGGTCTTAACTCTTACTCTGGCCAAATAGCTAAGGTCTTAGACTCGTACTCTGGCCCACTGGTTAAGGTCTTAACTCTTACTCTGGCCTAGTGGTTAAGTTCTTAACTCTTACTCTGGCCTAATAGCTAAGGTCTTAGACTCGTACTCTGGCCTAATAGCTAAGGTCTTAGACTCGTACTCTGGCCTACTGGTTAAGGTCTTAACTCTTACTCTGGCCTAGTGGTTAAGTTCTTAACTCTTACTCTGGCCTAATAGCTAAGGTCTTATACTCGTACTCTGGACTAATGGTTACGGTCTTAACTCTTACTCTGGCCTAAAAGCTAAGGTCTTAACTCTTACTCTGGCCTAATAGCTAAGGTCTTAGACTCATACTCTGGCCTAATGGTTAAGGTATTAACTCTTACTCTGGCCTACTGGTTAAGGTCCTAAATCTTACTCTGGCCTAATAGCTAAGGTCTTAGACCCGTACTCTGGCCTAATGGTTAAGGTCTTAACTTTTATTCTGGCCTACTGGTTAAGGTCTTAACTCTTACTCTGGCCTAACAGCTAAGGTCTTAACTCTTACTCTGGCCTAATAGCTAAGGTCTTAGACTCGTACTCTGGCCTAATGGTTAAGGTCTTAACTCTTACTCTGGCCTAATGGTTAAGGTCTTAGACGCATACTCTGGCCTAATGGTTAAGGTCTTAACTCTTTCTCTGGCTTACAGGTTAAGGTCTTAACTCTTACTCTGGCCTACTGCTTAAGGTCTTAACTCTTACTCTGGCCTAATAGCTAAGGTCTTACACTCGTACTCTGGCCTAATGGTTAAGGTGTTAACTCTTACTCTGGCCTACTGGTTAAGGTCTTAACTCTTACTCTGGCCTAATAGCTAAGGTCTTAGACTCGTACTCTGGCATAATGGTTAGGGTCTTAACTCTTACTCTGGCCTAATAGCTAAGGTCTTAGACTCATACTCTGGCCTAATGGTTAAGGTCTTAACTCTTACTCTGGCCTAATAGCTAAGGTCTTAGACTCGTACTCTGGCATAATGGTTAGGGTCTTAACTCTTACTCTGGCCTAATAGCTAAGGTCTTAGACTCGTACTATGGCCTACTGGTTAAGGTCTTAACTCTTACTCTGGCCTACTGGTTAATGTCTTAACTCTTACTCTGGCCTAATAGCTAAGGTCTTAACTCTTACTCTGGCCTAAAAGCTAAGGTCTTAACTCTTACTCTGGCCTAATAGCTAAGGTCTTAGACTCATACTGTGGCCTTTTGGTTAAGGTCTTAACTCTTACTCTGACCTACTGGTTAAGGTCTTAACTCTTACTCTGGCCTAATAGCTAAGGTCTTAGACTTGCACTCTGGCCTAATGGTTAAGGTCTTAACTCTTACACTGGCCTAATAGCTAAGGCCTTAGACTCGTACTCTGGCCTAATAGCTAAGGTCTTAGACTCGTACTCTGGCCTAATGGTTAATGTCTTAACTCTTACTCTGGCCTTCTGGTTAAGGTCTTAACTCTTACTCTGGCCTAATAGCTAAGGTCTTAACTCTTACTCTGGCCTAATAGCTAAGGTCTTAACTCTTACTCTGGCATAATAGCTAAGGTCTTAACTCTTACTCTGGCCAAATAGCTAAGGTCTTAGACTCGTACTCTGGCCTACTGGTTAAGGTCTTAACTCTTACTCTGGCCTAGTGGTTAAGTTCTTAACTCTTACTCTGGCCTAATAGCTAAGGTCTTAGACTCGTACTCTGGCCTAATAGCTAAGGTCTTAGACTCATACTCTGGCCTACTGGTTAAGGTCTTAACTCTTACTCTGGCCTAGTGGTTAAGTTCTTAACTCTTACTCTGGCCTAATAGCTATGGTCTTATACTCGTACTCTGGACTAATGGTTACGGTCTTAACTCTTACTCTGGCCTAAAAGCTAAGGTCTTAACTCTTACTCTGGCCTAATAGCTAAGGTCTTAGACTCATACTCTGGCCTAATGGTTAAGGTCTTAACTCTTACTCTGGCCTACTGGTTAAGGTCCTAAATCTTACTCTGGCCTAATAGCTAAGGTCTTAGACTCGTACTCTGGCCTAATGGTTAAGGTCTTAACTTTTATTCTGGCCTACTGGTTAAGGTCTTAACTCTTACTCTGGCCTAACAGCTAAGGTCTTAACTCTTACTCTGGCCTAATAGCTAAGGTATTAGACTCGTACTCTGGCGTAATGGTTAAGGTCTTAACTCTTACTCTGGCCTAATGGTTAAGGTCTTAACTCTTTCTCTGGCCTACAGGTTAAGGTCTTAACTCTTACTCTGGCCTACTGCTTAAGGTCTTAACTCTTACTCTGGCCTAATAGCTAAGGTCTTACACTCGTACTCTGGCCTAATGGTTAAGGTGTTAACTCTTACTCTGGCCTACTGGTTAAGGTCTTATCTCTTACTCTGGCCTAATAGCTAAGGTCTTAGACTCGTACTCTGGCATAATGGTTAGGGTCTTAACTCTTACTCTGGCCTAATAGCTAAGGTCTTAGACTCGTACTCTGGCCTAATGGTTAAGGTCTTAACTCTTACTCTGGCCTAATAGCTAAGGTCTTAGACTCGTACTCTGGCATAATGGTTAGGGTCTTAACTCTTACTCTGGCCTAATAGCTAAGGTCTTAGACTCGTACTATGGCCTACTGGTTAAGGTCTTAACTCTTACTCTGGCCTACTGGTTAATGTCTTAACTCTTACTCTGGCCTAATAGCTAAGGTCTTAACTCTTACTCTGGCCTAATAGCTAAGGTCTTAGACTCGTACTGTGGCCTTTTGGTTAAGGTCTTAACTCTTACTCTGACCTACTGGTTAAGGTCTTAACTCTTACTCTGGCCTAATAGCTAAGGTCTTAGACTCGCACTCTGGCCTAATGGTTAAGGTCTTAACTCTTACACTGGCCTAATAGCTAAGGTCTTAGACTCGTACTCTGGCCTAATAGCTAAGGTCTTAGACTCGTACTCTGGCCTAATGGTTAAGGTCTTAACTCTTACTCTGGCCTTCTGGTTAAGGTCTTAACTCTTACTCTGGCCTAATAGCTAAGGTCTTAACTCTTACTCTGGCCTAATAGCTAAGGTCTTAGACTCGTACTATGGCCTACAGGTTAAGGTCTTAACTCTTACTCTGGCCTACTGGTTAAGTTCTTAACTCTTACTCTGGCCTAATAGCTAAGGGGTTAGACTCGTACTCTGGCCTAATGGTTAAGGTCTTAAATCTTACTCTGGCCTAATAGCTAAGGTCTTAAATCTTACTCTGGCCCAATAGTTAAAGTCTAAGACTCGTACTCTGGCCTAATGGTTAAGGCCTTAACTCTTACTCTGGCCTACTGGTTAAGGTCTTAACTCTTTCTCTGGCCTACAGGTTAAGGTCTTAACTCTTACTCTGGCCTAATAGCTAAGGTCTTAGACTCGTACTCTGGCCTAATAGCTAAGGTCTTAACTCTAACTATGGCCTACTGGTTAAGGTCTTAGCTCTTACTCTGGCCTAATGGTTAAGGTCTTAACTCTTACTCTGGCCTAATAGCTAAGGTCTTAACTCTTACTCTGGCCTAATAGCTAAGGTCTTAGACTCATACTCTGGCCTAATGGTCAAGGTCTTAACTCTTACTCTGGCCTACTGGTTAAGGTCTTAACTCTTACTCTGGCCTAATAGCTAAGGTCTTAACTCTTACTCTGGCCTAACAGCTAAGGTCTTAGACTCGTACCATGGCCTACAGGTTAAGGTCTTAACTCTTACTCTGGCCTACTGGTTAAGGTCTTAACTCTTACTCTGGCCTACTGGTTAAAGTCTTAACTCTTACTCTGGCCTAATGGTTAAAATCTTAACTCTTACTCTGGCCTAATAGCTAATGTCTTAGACTCGTACTCTGGCCTAATGGTTAAGGTCTTAACTCTTACTCTGGCCTACTTGTTAAGGTCTTAACTCTTAATCTGGCCTAATAGCTAAGGTCTTAGACTCGTACTCTGGCCTAATGGTTAAGGTCTTAACTCTTACTCTGGCCTAATAGCTAAGGTCTTAACTCTTACTCTGGCCTAATAGCTAAGGTCTTAGACTCGTACTCTGGCCTACTGGTTAAGGTCTTAACTCTTTCTCTGGCCTACTGGTTAAGGTCTTAAGTCTTATTCTGGCCTAATAGCTAAGGTCTTAGACTCGTACTCTGGCCTAATGTTTAAGGTCTTAACTCTTACTCTGGCCTCCTGGTTAGGGTCTTAACTCTTAGTCTGGCCTAATAGCTAAGGTCTTAACTCTTACTCCGGCCTAGTAGCTAAGGTCTTAGACTCGTACTCTGGCCTAATGGTTAAGGTCTTAACTCTTACTCTGGCCTAATAGCTAAAGTCTTAACTCTTACTCTGGCCTAATAGCTAAGGTCTTAGACCCGTACTATAGCCTACTGGTTAAGGTCTTAACTCTTACTCTGGCCTACTGGTTAAGTTCTTAACTCTTACTCTGGCCTAATAGCTATGGTCTTAGACTAGTACTCTGGCCTAATGGTTAAGGTCTTAAATCTTACTCTGGCCTAATAGCTAAGGTCTTAACTCTTACTCTGGCCTAATAGCTAAGGTATTAACTCTTACTCTGGCCTAATAGCTAAGGTCTTAACTCTTACTCTGGCCTAATAGCTAAGGTCTTAGACTCGTACTCTGGCCTAATGGTTAAGGTCTTAACTCTTACTCTGGCCTCATAGCTAAGGTCTTAACTCTTACTCTGGCCTAATAGCTAAGGTCTTAGACTCGTACTCTGGCCTAATGGTTGAGGTCTTAACTCTTACTCTGGCCTACTGGTTAGTTTCTTAACTCTTACTCTGGCCTAATAGCTAAGGTCTTAACTCTTACTCTGGCCTAATAGCTAAGGTCTTAGACTCGTACTCTGGCCTAATGGTTAAGGTCTTAACTCTTACTCTGGCCTAATAGCTAAGGTCTTAACTCTTACTCTGGCCTAATAGCTAAGGTCTTAGACTCGTACTCTGGCCTAATGGTTAAGGTCTTAACTCTTACTCTGGCCTACTGGTTAGTTTCTTAACTCTTACTCTGGCCTAATAGCTAAGGTCTTAACTCTTACTCTGGCCTAATAGCTAAGGTCTTAGACTCATACTCTGGCCTAATGGTTAAGGTCTTAACTCTTACTCTGGCCTAATAGCTAAGGTCTTAGACTCGTACTCTGGCCTAATGGTTAAGGTCTTAACTCTTACTCTGGCCTTCTGGTTAAGGTCTTAACTCTTACTCTGGCCTAATAGCTAAGGTCTTAACTCTTACTCTGGCCTAATAGCTAAGGTCCTAGACTCATACTATGGCCTACAGGTTAAGGTCTTAACTCTTACTCTGGCCTACTGGTTAAGTTCTTAACTCTTACTCTGGCCTAATAGCTAAGGGGTTAGACTCGTACTCTGGCCTAATGGTTAAGGTCTTAACTCTTACTCTGGCCTAATAGCTAAGGTCTTAAATCTTACTCTGGCCCAATAGATACAGTCTTAGACTCGTACTCTGGCCTAATGGTTAAGGTCTTATCTCTTACTCTGGCCTACAGGTCAAGGTCTTAACTCTTACTCTGGCCTAATAGCTAAGGTCTTAACTCTTACTCTGGCCTAATAGCTAAGGTCTGAGACTCGTACTCTGGCCCAATGGTTAAGGTCTAAATTCTTACTCTGGCCTAATAGCTAAGGTCTTAACTCTTACTCTGGCCTAATAGCTAAGGTCTTAGACTCGTACTATGGCCTACAGGTTAAGGTCTTAACTCTTACTCTGGCCTACTGGTTAAGGTCTTAACTCTTACTCTGGCCTAATGGTTAAGGTCTTAGACTCGTACTATGGCCTAATGGTTAAGGTGTTAACTCTTACTCTGGCCTACTGGTTAAGGTCTTAACTCTTACTCTGGCCTAATAGCTAAGGTCTTAGACTCGTACTCTGGCCTAATGGTTAAGGTCTTAACTCTTACTCTGGCCTACTGGTTAAGGTCTTAACTCTTACTCTGGCCTAATAGCTAAGGTCTTAGACTCGTACTCTGGCCTAATGGTTAAGGTCTTAACTCCTACTCTGGTCTACTGGTTAGGGTCTTAACTCTTACTCTGGCCTAATAGCTAAGGTCTTAACTCTTACTCTGGCCAAATAGCTAAGGTCTTAGACTCGTACTCTGGCCTACTGGTTAAGGTCTTAACTCTTACTCTGGCCTAGTGGTTAAGTTCTTAACTCTTACTCTGGCCTAATAGCTAAGGTCTTAGACTCGTACTCTGGCCTAATAGCTAAGGTCTTAGACTCGTACTCTGGCCTACTGGTTAAGGTCTTAACTCTTACTCTGGCCTAGTGGTTAAGTTCTTAACTCTTACTCTGGCCTAATAGCTAAGGTATTAGACTCGTACTCTGGACTAATGGTTACGGTCTTAACTCTTACTCTGGCCTAATAGCTAAGGTCTTAAATCTTACTCTGGCCTAATAGCTAAGGTCTTAGACTCATACTCTGGCCTAATGGTTAAGGTCTTAACTCTTACTCTGGCCTACCGGTTAAGGTCCTAAATCTTACTCTGGTGAGGTATTCAAGTCACTATGGTATGATTAGCGCAGTATATCTAATGACAGTATGATTAGTTATGGTGTATTAAAAGGTTAAAAATCCCCAATTATGTTTAGCACGACAAAAGGGCCGAGAACCGAACCGCCTCCATCTTGGATTGCGGCTCTTTCGCTTGGGAATCACGTGGTCTCTTCTGCACACCCTCTGCTTTCCCCTTTCCTTGCATTTATTAGGAGACAGGCTGAGTTGCTGAGTAGCAAGGTCACATCTGCTAAAAGGGAGTATCAAGCAAATTCCTCTAGACCTGGGACGAGAAGGGAGTCACCCTTTCGACCTTCTCTGTAAAGATAGTAACCCTTTGTATGTGTAACCGAAACTAGAAATAGGCATGAGCTCATTAGGGGCGCCAGGACTAACTGGTACTTTTCCACATATAAGGTTTTGTATGCTGTACAGATAATGTATAAAAGTGTGTTACTGTCAAGGAGCCAGCAGTCTTCCTCGGCGCACCTGATGGGTGAGGATCGACGAGGCTCCTCTATATAGAGATCTGTGGTAGCTAATAAACGTTTGAATCTTCCACATTGCCAACTGCTCCTTATTCTACTTAATATTGCGGGCCAGTGGTAAGTGTGGCCCTTGGAATAATTATTTTGGACGCAACAGTTGGCGACCACGAAGGGACCCCGTGAAAGGGTCTTCCCCCCCCCGTACTCGGGTGGTGGGATTGGGGGCGTCCTGACCGGTTGGCGGGAGAGGAGCCTGAGGATTTCTCCCACCCTGCGCGACTTTTCGGTACGTCCCCTGCTGCTAGTCACCCTTCACCGGGGTCCTACGGGCTTAACCCAGAAAATGGACTGATTTGGTCGGGAGAAGTTGGCAGCGGAGAATGAACATTCGTATCTGGGTGCACCCGGTGAGTATTGATTTGATTTGACGCACGCGTTGTAAACGGTGCATTATTGGTTGAAGCACGCGTTGAAGACGGTGTGCTATTTGATTGATTTAAGAGCATTCGTTGAGAACGATGCATTTTTGATTTTGAACACTGATTGCATTTGTTTGAAGCTCGCGCTGGACAGCGGTGCATTAATTTGAAGGCACGCACCGGAGAGTGGTGTCTTGCTTGATCGGGTTAGCATTACAGTGGTTTGACTCGAAGTACGTACAGATTGTATTTGATTTGATTAGACACAGCGCGCCGGAGGAATATAGACGGATTGCACGTGGAAGGACCTGCGACCTAGACTGGGTAGCCACAAGGCATACTCCTGACGGGGCAAGTCCTCGTTGGGGGCTGGTCTTAGTGGTGAGCCAGGAGGGTGGCCGGAATCCCGCGTGCAGTTTGGCGTCTGGACTGTGAACCAGAGTCGACGGGCTTGGTTATCTGATACCGATTGTATGTTGTGTGTGATTCGTGTTGATTGTTGTTCTGTGTACACATGTCTGAAAACTAACCAAAATGTCCTGTTTTAGTAAACTGAATTGTTTTGGCTGCTGCTGCCGAACAAGTGACTCCAGATTAGCTGAGAGCCAACCCGCCCCGCCGGCGGGCAGTCCTAGCCATTTTATGTATGTCAAACATGGGATCTCTCCGTTATTGTTCTGCACTCTGTGGCATAAGTATACCAAAGGAAATGAGGAGTTACGATGGCCCAAGACGGGTTCGTTTGATGAGAAGAAAATTGCGTTCCTACAAGAACAACTGTTTTCTAGGCGAAGTAGGCAGGCCATGTTCGATGCTTAAATTGCATGGCAGAAGGAGGCCAAACAACGGCGAATAAGGGAAGAGAAAGTAGCTAGAGCCAAGGCAGGACAGAACGTTACTCAGAAAGCTATGGCCTATGACCGAGAAAGGGTAGAAAAGGGATTGGATTGCATGAATCACGAATTTAGATTGAAGGTTGATAAGAGCTATGTGACCCGCCCGAATGCGGAAGATGAAATAGAGGAGTTATTGGACACCAGGCCACCACCCCCTTATATACCGCAGAGGATATATCCGGAGGTGTCAGGGGCCTCGGCCCTGGCCCCAAATATGTCCCTGGGGGCCTCGGCTTCGGCTCCCCCGGCCACTACTACCCCTCCCTCCCTGCCGAACCTCTCCCCCGTTGCCGACATCTGTGTCTGAAGTTATGGCCATGCTGCCTAATTTATTGACGGCAGCTGCAGCCGGGACCCCTCAGCTGTTGCCGGGGTCAATGTCTTCCCCTTCTGTTCTGCCCTCCTCCTCCGCCAGTACAACGCCGGTAACAGCTGTGACTACTCCGATACATCCGGCCAGTCTAACGGAGGGTAGGAGGTTGTTCACTCGTTCTGCCTTGGGAACGGAAGAGAGGGAAACTATTGCCACACAAGCGTCCCAGTGGATGCGACACCCTATTTATACTCTTGCTGATATTTGGAGTACCATGAGAGACTACGAACCGGTGATGCAACAGCACGCCCTGGAGCATATGGCCAACCGTCTTATTTCTGTATGGGAACAGGTACACCAGGGAGGGAGAGCTCCGGCTATATTATATGATATTCTTGATCAGGTTCACAAATCTCAGTTGACGCCGGAAGAGGTGTATGGGAAGGTGCAGACTTTGGTTTCTTATAGAACTCGTTTGCAGTCTGCCATTCCCGCCGGATTCTCCCAGTTCCCTATGCGAGAAGTGCACCCTATCTTCCATCCGGAAGTTGCTGAGGTGGTGGATGCCCACGGTGTCGTTACCCGCCCGGGAATAGACGCCCGGTTCCAGGAACAATGGGTCTACACCCCCTGGAAGCGGAGTGAGGTATTATCCCTAAAAAGCCAGTTGCCAGATCCTAGAAAAAACCCCACTGCATATTACAAGGAACTGACCGAGGCCGCCTCGTCAGCAGTAATGACGTTGGCAGATATTGAATTATTCTTTGCCTTATTAGTACCGGTGGATATTTTGCGCCAGGTACATGACCAGGACCATGTTACGGAATTTGGTGGGACATGGGACCAACTGAGAAACTGGGATAGAGATCGTAAACCGGGGAACAAGCCCCGACCTGAGATACTGACCTTGCCTGAAAAAATAATAACCTATATGCATTCATTGATCCCACCCAGGAAAGTAGATTGGGACAAGCTGACGGCCTGTAAGCAAAAGAAGGATGAGAGTGTATCCGATTTTTTCACGAGGTTTGAGGGAGTATTCATTGATTTCAGCGGACAGGACTTGGCCACGGACGGGGGTGTGCGTTTATTTGTTAATAGATTCGTAACCAATTTGCTACCTGAGGTGTCGGCCCGGTTAGAGGCAGCTGAGAGTACCTGGACGACCACCACGCCTTCCACAATACTAAGCATGGCTCAGTATTATGAGCATCGGGAAAATGAGAGCAAGGATAAGACAGAAAGAAAGTCGAAAGATTTGAAAACTAGAGTGTTACTGCAGCAAGTGGAGAGGGGTAGAGGAAGAGGACGAGGGTTGCAGAATTTCGTTCCAAGAGGGGCGGGACCGACGCAAACGGCTGGGCGAACGGATCTAGGCATAAATCAATGTGCTTTTTGTAAAGAGGAGGGGCATTGGAGAGCCCGTTGTTGTATGAGCAGAATACTGCTTCAAGGGGTCGTGGCCGGGGAAGGATGAGTGGGCACCGAGGTGGATACACGAGACAAGAACAGGCAGCCCGAGGTGAGAACAGTCAGAATTATTTCGACCAAAGTCAAGGTAAACAGTACTACCATGACGGACGTGTAACGGACGAAGGCACCGGATATACCCAAGCATAGGACAGCCAAGGGCAGAGTAAGGGGCATGTGTCAATCCCGATAGATCAAGCTGGACCTTATGTCCATGCACAACTACTGGATGCATCAGGTAAGTTTTTGGTTGACACAGGGGCTATGAACAGTTCTGTTTCACGTGCCCTGGTCCCGGGGGCCGCTCTGTCTGGCCAGACTAATGTGTCCGTGGGGTTCTCTGGAACTCCGGTGGTGAGCCCCATTTCTAAGCCACTTTCCCTTACTCTGGGGCCAGTAACAATAGAATCGCCTTTCCTCCTCACCTCCCAGTGTGGGGAAAATCTCCTGGGTATGGATATATTAAAAAGACTGCATGCCCGCATCTTTTGCTCCCCCGATGGAGTTTACCTGACCATCAGGAATACCTCTATCCCCTCCATTCAATGTTTTTCAAAAACGGACTCCTTACCCCCTGAGCTTGCAAAACTCCCGAGGGATCTTTGGGCCCTGGGGGACACTGACGTAGGGTTCCTACAAATCCCCCCAGTGTCCATCACTTTGAAACAGAATGCCAAATTGCCGAGGATCCCACAGTACAAAATAGCCCCCGAGGGGGAACGCGCTTTACTGGCCATTATTTCTGATCTGATTAAAACAGGGGTGGTGGAGGAAACGACTTCCAACATCTGCAACAGCCCTATTCTTCCGATTCTTAAACGAGCCCCTGTACCCCAGTCCCCTGATTATGCTGATACCTATCGATTTGTGATTGACCTGCGAGAGGTTAATAAGATTGTGGTACCCCAATATCCTGTGGTACCAGACATTAATTCCATTTTGACCATGATTCCTCCCACTACAACATTTTTCTCGGTGGTTGATTTGAAGAATGCTTTCTTTAGTATTCCCATACATCCAGATAGTAGACATTTGTTTGGTTTCTCATTGGGGGGCCGCAGCTTTAGATTCTGTCGCGCCCCCCAGGGGTATACCGAAAGTCCTAGTATCTACAGCCAAGCCCTAAAGAGAGTATTGAATTCTTTACAATTGCCACCAGGTAATGTCCTATTGCAGTATGTCGACGACCTCCTTGTGGCCTCCGATACAGAACATGGTTGCCGCGATGCCACGGTTACCCTGCTACAGCATTTGGCAACGCATGGTAACAAGGTGTCGCTCTCTAAATTTCAATATTGTCGACCGGAGGTGACCTATCTCGGTCATCTCCTGTCGAAGGAGGGAAGACGGTTGACTGCTGAGCGTATCGCAACAATAACTAACATGCCTGTTCCTCGCACGCAACGTGATGTCCGCGCTTTGCTTGGCATAACCTCCTACTGTCGCCAATGGATTGCTAACTATTCTCTCTTGACTAAACCTTTTCTGTATCTAACTACGAAGGATGTGCATGAACCTTTACCTTGGACTGATGAATGCCAGACTGCCTTTTCCGCTCTGAAAACTGCTCTTTGCTCTGCTCCTGTGCTTGGCACCCCTGACTACCGGAAACCTTTTGTGCTCTACGTGCATGAGGTGGACGGTTGTTCTCTTTCAGTGTTGACACAGGACTTTGGTGGTAAGCAAAGGCCTTGTGCATATTTCTCGGCGGTTTTGGACAATGTCGCCAGAGCACTTCCCAGTTGTCTGAGGGCTGCAGCGGCAGTGGCCATAGCAATCAGACAATCGGAAGGGCTAGTCCTGAATACGGATCTGACAGTGATGGTGCCTCATGCTGTGGACGTATTATTAAACAGGACACAGACGCAGCATTTAACTAGTGCGCGTCTTACAGGGTACGAATTGACCCTGTTTGCACCTCATATAACGATCAAAAGATGTGTTAATTTGAACCCTGCCACGTTGTTACCCCTCCCTTCGGGAGACGGTGGACAAGACATACATGATTGTATCTTTCGAACTGAAGAAGAAACCAAGGGCCGGATAGATCTAAGTGACACCCCACTATCTGATGCCCAAGGGGAATTGTATGTTGATGGGTCATGCTTCAGATTACCGGATGGTACGACAGCTGCGGCTTATGTGATCACTACCCTGCAAACGGTAGTTGAGGCAGCAAAGATACCATACCGGTCGGCCCAGGCGGCCGAATTGGTTGCATTATTCAGGGCCTGCGAGTTGGGGAAAGGCTTAAGGCTAAATGTCTACACCGACAGCCAATATGCGTTCGGTGTAGCACATAGCTTCGGGAGGTTATGGGCGGAAAGAGGATTCTTGACATCCCATGGCGAGAAAATAAAGAATGGACCATTAGTTGAGCGATTACTAGCCGCATTAACATTGCCCAAGACCCTGGCCATAGTCAAATGTAGTGCACACAAAGTTATAATTGATGATGTGGGTAAAGGAAATTTCTTTGCGGATCGAATCGCTAAGGAAACGGCCCAGTCTGACACCACTTCTATGTTTGTAGTAACAAGAATGATAAAAGCAGGGGTTTTTAACAACACCATAGATAGTGTGAAAGAGCTACAAAAGGAGGTGACCCCGGAAGAGCTGACATGCTGGCAAGAACAGGTCGGAAGGCTTGATGAGAATGGATGTTGGACTGACTTGTCAGAGAAGTGTAGATGGTTACTGCCAAACGCATTTGTAAATGCGGTAGTAACCATGGCACATGGACCTTCGCATGTAGGAGTTCACGGCATCTGTGCCACATTGGATCCTGTCTGGTATAATGTTAATATCCATAAGACAGCTAGGAACTTGGTCCAGCATTGCATGATTTGTCTCCAGCAAAATCCTGGGGTTAGTATTCCCGTCCTGGCGGGTAATTTTGCGCCACCCACTCTGCCCTTTGAAGTACTCCAAATGGATTACATACAGCTAGAACGAGTTAACAATCTGAAATACGTACTAGTGGTGATTTGTACTTTTAGTAAATGGGTGGAGGCGTATCCCACAAAGGAAAATACTGCCCTGGCAACTGCGAAAGCTCTGGTAAAAGAGTTCTTTCCTCGATATGGGTTGCCACGGGTGATTCGGAGTGACAACGGGACACATTTTAATGCTAACTTAGTTAAGTATGTATGGAAGGGTCTGTCCATCCGGCAGAAGTTTCACGCAGCTCGACATCCTCAGTCAGCGGGTCTGGTTGAGAAATATAATGGGATTTTGAAGTTGAAACTGGCTAAACTTCAGGACACGACAGGATTAAAATGGCCTGATCTCCTGCCCCTGGCCCTGTTGTCCGTGAGAACTACTCCCCATTCCCGGAGCGGTATCTCCCCTTATGAAGTAATTTTTGGCAGACCTGCCAATGTGTGGGGAGTACCCCGGCCCAAATCCTTCAGGGACATTGACCATCCTATGCTGATTGACTATTTGTATGTTTTGACTAAAGATCTCCATTCCATTCATCAACAGATATCTGCCGTACTGCAGCCCCTGCCGGAGGGTCCTGGACACAGCGTAGAACCTGGGCAGTGGGTCTTGGTTCGAAACTACCAACGAAAGTCGAGTTTGGATCCAAGCTGGTCCCGGCCGTACCAGGTGCTCCTGGCCACGCGAACGGCGGTGAAAGTCGAGGGGAAGCAGCACTGGATCCATATCTCCCATCTTAAGCGAGTTCTCCTCCCGTTGCCCAGGGAGCAGCTTGACCAGGAGGAAGGCCTGCCAACTCAGGGCGAAACCAGCACTAGAGAACCACTTTCCCTGGACACCCGCAGAGAGGTTGACGGGCGAGGGGAGAGTGCTGTGAGCTTGGAAACCCCTTTTTGTGGCCACCCAATTGCTCAAAGCGAGGCATCTGGTCGGGAGCCCAGCTCCTCGTCTGACCCCACTGTGCCCGTTTTGTTTGTGAATCCTGAAACCCCTGGTCGGGATCGATATCACCTGCGGCCCCGGAAATAGAGAATCCCAGGTCTAGCCTTGGCGAGTGGAGTCGAAGGCCTCGGCAAAGACCTGAGGGTTGGTAGAACACTGGACTGAACTCGTTGAGAGCATGGAACTTTCAGTAAAGCTCTGTTCAGAACGAAGATAGAGACATTGATCGGTTGGTGGGGGCCCAGGTGGAGTTTCTTTTCAACAAGGGTTGCGTCAAGTGCGACCCCAACGCGAGAAGCTTTTTATCCTTTTACCTTTTTGATTTCTCTGAACGATAGGAGTCTGCCTGTGAGGCTCTATACGGACACAGGAAAGAAGCACCCTCCGGCAGGTCGGACTGCTTGTAGCCCCCTTTCTCCCGAGATTATATTGGACTTTTAGTAAGAAAATGTACCCTTTTGCTCGTTTCGTCCCTGAAGAAGGGCGCCCCATAGTACCCCGCACCATTCCCTCGCATTTGCCAATGTTCTCCTCATGGAGTTTGCGTGTTAAAATTGTTTTTATTTCTATACTGATTGTATCATTTGTACTATGCTTAGGTTTGTTTATATATCTAGAGTTCCGCCATCCTGTACACACCTTGATAGTGTCTACCCCTGCTCCTAAGGAACATCATTTCCAGACCTTTGCCCCTCATAAGGAAAAACACCGACAGACATATGTACATAATGCCTTCATTGAGATGCTGCACCAGACTCATAGTTCCACAAATGTTACTGATTGTTGGGTCTGTGGTCTTCTCCCGTCAGTGATGCATAAGCAAGATTTGTTTATATCAATGCCCTTATCTTATCTAGGTAGTTGCGAAGCCTGGTTCAAAATGTTATCCATGCTATATGAACACTATACTATAGATGAACGTCGATTCTCAGAGAAGGATTATGCCTTGATTCTAGCCTATATAGAGAAACACCAAGGTTTTACTCCTAATGCTGACGGAACGGATGGTACCCTTGATCCTACCGCCTGCATGAACCTGTACACTGCTCATGAAAATGATACTTGGTTGAGGGATGAAGTATTGGATGTCATGACTTTTAACTTTACTGAGTATTTCAAGTATTTCCAGGAGCGAAATGTCTCAGATGAGAAAATCATTCCGGTCCCGGTACTGAATACATCCTCCTCCTTCTGCGTGCAGGGTACTGGACATTTATTTGTAGGTTAAAGTAGATGTAATTACACTTATAGACTGCAGACGTTCAGTAGTCCCCCAACACTCACCCCTCCCGATGTTTATTTTGTGTGCGGTGAAAACGCATACACTTGGCTACCCAGAGGATGGGCAGGTAGATGTTACTTATCTTTCCTTTACCCACCGGTCTACATAGCTCCTTCTGATTATCATAAGTCTCATTCCTTAAATTGGCGGAGCCTGAAAGCTGAAGCCGCCAGTAATGATGCCACTGACCAGACTGACACTCCAGCCCAACACTTCGTTGATATCATCAAAGGGTTGTTGCCCATATGGGGACCCATCCTCAATAGTAAAGAAGTTAGGAGGCTATCTAGAGTGGTGGAAGGGGTGGTTAATACTACTGCAGGAATATTAACTAATATCACAGTGGAGCTCCAGGCGACCCGGCTTATGACCCTTCAAAATCGTCTTGTTTTAGATGTTATCCTAGCTGATTGTGGAGGAGCTTGTAGAGTCATCGGCAGTTCCTGTTGTGTATATATACCTGACTCCGCCCCTTCTGTCCATTTAGCCATCCAGAAACTGCATCGGCTAGCCTCTGAAATTCACACCGAGACTGGTACTTGGTCTTTGTCCGGGTGGTTTTGGGATTTGGTGACCACCTGGGGATGGAAGTCATTTATGATTCTTTTGGGAGTAGTAGGGTTCATTTTCACCTGCTGCCTTTGTCTACAGTGCGGGCCTGCTTGCTGTGCATATTGCGCTACTCAGGTTCGCCGATCCATCCCTAGGCCCAAGCCCATCCAAACCAGAATAGATACCCAGCGGGCTCAGAAGGAGATGCATGACTTAATGCAAATCGATGAGGGTATTTTTGAAGACTGACCCCGTTATTAGCTATGCTGCGCTAAAAGGGCCGTTCTGAGGTATTCAAGTCACTATGGTATGATTAGCGCAGTATATCTAATGACAGTATGATTAGTTATGGTGTATTAAAAGGTTCAAAATCCCCAATTATGTTTAGCACGACAAAAGGACCGAGAACCGAACCGCCTCCATCTTGGATTGCGGCTCTTTCGCTTGGGAATCACGTGGTCTCTTCCGCACACCCTCTGCTTTCCCCTTTCCTTGCATTTATTAGGAGACAGGCTGAGTTGCTGAGAAGCAAGGTCACATCTGCTAAAAGGGAGTATCAAGCAAATTCCTCTAGACCTGGGACGAGAAGGGAGTCACCCTTTCGACCTTCTCTGTAAAGATAGTAACCCTTTGTATGTGTAACCGAAACTAGAAATAGGCATGAGCTCATTAGGGGCGCCAGGACTAACTGGTACTTTTCCATATATAAGGTTTTGTATGCTGTACTGATAATGTATAAAAGTGTGTTACTGTCAAGGAGCCAGCAGTCTTTCTCGGCGCACCTGATGGGTGAGGATCGACGAGGCTCCTCTATATAGAGATCTGTGGTAGCTAATAAACGTTTGAATCTTCCACGTTGCCAACTGCTCCTTATTCTACTTAATATTGCGGGCCAGTGGTAAGTGTGGCCCTTGGAATAATTATTTTGGACGCAACACTGGCCTAATAGCTAAGGTCTTAGACTCGTACTCTGGCCTAATGGTTAAGGTCTTAACTTTTATTCTGGCCTACTGGTTAAGGTCTTAACTCTTACTCTGGCCTAACAGCTAAGGTCTTAACTCTTACTCTGGCCTAATAGCTAAGGTCTTAGACTCGTACTCTGGCCTAATGGTTAAGGTCTTAACTCTTACTCTGGCCTAATGGTTAAGGTCTTAGACGCATACTCTGGCCTAATGGTTAAGGTCTTAACTCTTTCTCTGGTCTACAGGTTAAGGTCTTAACTCTTACTCTGGCCTACTGCTTTAGGTCTTAACTCTTACTCTGGCCTAATAGCTAAGGTCTTAGACTCGTACTCTGGCCTAATGGTTAAGGTGTTAACTCTTACTCTGGCCTACTGGTTAAGGTCTTAACTCTTACTCTGGCCTAATAGCTAAGGTCTTAGACTCGTACTCTGGCATAATGGTTAGGGTCTTAACTCTTACTCTGGCCTAATAGCTAAGTTCTTAGACTCGTACTCTGGCCTAATGGTTAAGGTCTTAACTCTTACTCTGGCCTAATAGCTAAGGTCTTAGACTCGTATTACGGCCTACTGGTTAAGGTCTTAACTCTTACTCTGGCCTACTGGTTAATGTCTTAACTCTTACTCTGGCCTAATAGCTAAGGTCTTAACTCTTACTCTGGCCTAATAGCTAAGGTCTTAACTCTTACTCTGGCCTAATAGCTAAGGTCTTAGACTCGTACTGTGGCCTTTTGGTTAAGGTCTTAACTCTTACTCTGACCTACTGGTTAAGGTCTTAACTCTTACTCTGGCCTAATAGCTAAGGTCTTAGACTCGTACTCTGGCCTAATGGTTAAGGTCTTAACTCTTACACTGGCCTAATAGCTAAGGTCTTAGACTCGTACTCTGGCCTAATAGCTAAGGTCTTAGACTTGTACTCTGGCCTAATGGTTAAGGTCTTAACTCTTACTCTGGCCTTCTGGTTAAGGTCTTAACTCTTACTCTGGCCTAATAGTTAAGGTCTTAACTCTTACTCTGGCCTAATAGCTAAGGTCTTAACTCTTACTCTGGCCTAATAGCTAAGGTCTTGGACTCGTACTATGGCCTACAAGTTAAGGTCTTAACTCTTACTCTGGCCTACTGGTTAAGTTCTTAACTCTTACTCTGGCCTAATAGCTAAGGGGTTAGACTCGTACTCTGGCCTAATGGTTAAGGTCTTACCTCTTACTCTGGCCTAATAGCTAAGGTCTTAAATCTTACTCTGGCCCAATAGTTAAAGTCTTAGACTCGTACTCTGGCCTAATGGTTAAGGCCTTAACTCTTACTCTGGCCTACTGGTTAAGGTCTTAACTCTTTCTCTGGCCTACAGGTTAAGGTCTTAACTCTTACTCTGGCCTAATAGCTAAGGTCTTAGACTCGTACTCTGGCCTAATAGCTAAGGTCTTAACTCTTACTATGGCCTACTGGTTAAGGTCTTAGCTCTTACTCTGGCCTAATGGTTAAGGTCTTAACTCTTACTCTGGCCTAATAGCTAAGGTCTTAACTCTTACTCTGGCCTAATAGCTAAGGTCTTAGACTCATACTCTGGCCTAATGGTCAAGGTCTTAACTCTTACTCTGGCCTACTGGTTATGGTCTTAACTCTTACTCTGGCCTAATAGCTAAGGTCTTAACTCTTACTCTGGCCTAACAGCTAAGGTCTTAGACTCGTACCATGGCCTACAGGTTAAGGTCTTAACTCTTACTCTGGCCTACTGGTTAAGGTCTTAACTCTTACTCTGGCCTACTGGTTAAAGTCTTAACTCTTACTCTGGCCTAATAGCTAATGTCTTAGACTCGTACTCTGGCCTAATGGTTAAGGTCTTAACTCTTACTCTGGCCTACTTGTTAAGGTCTTAACTCTTACTCTGGCCTAATAGCTAAGGTCTTAGACTCGTACTCTGGCCTAATGGTTAAGGTCTTAACTCTTACTCTGGCCTAATAGCTAAGGTCTTAACTCTTACTCTGGCCTAATAGCTAAGGTCTTAGACTCGTACTCTGGCCTACTGGTTAAGGTCTTAACTCTTTCTCTGGCCTACTGGTTAAGGTCTTAAGTCTTACTCTGGCGTAATAGCTAAGGTCTTAGACTCGTACTCTGGCCTAATGTTTAAGGTCTTAACTCTTACTCTGGCCTACTGGTTAGGGTCTTAACTCTTAGTCTGGCCTAATAGCTAAGGTCTTAACTCTTACACTGGCCTAGTAGCTAAGGTCTTAGACTCGTACTCTGGCCTAATGGTTAAGGTCTTAACTCTTACTCTGGCCTAATTGCTAAAGTCTTAACTCTTACTCTGGCCTAATAGCTAAGGTCTTAGACTCGTACTATGGCCTACTGGTTAAGGTCTTAACTCTTACTCTGGCCTACTGGTTAAGTTCTTAACTCTTACTCTGGCCTAATAGCTATGGTCTTAGACTAGTACTCTGGCCTAATGGTTAAGGTCTTAACTCTTACTCTTGCCTAATAGCTAAGGTCTTAACTCTTACTCTGGCCTAATAGCTAAGGTCTTAGACTCGTACTCTGGCCTAATGGTGAAGGTCTTAACTCTTACTCTGGCCTACTGGTTAGTGTCTTAACTCTTACTCTGGCCTATTAGCTAAGGTCTTAACTCTTACTCTGGCCTAATAGCTAAGGTCTTAACTCTTACTCTGGCCTAATAGCTAAGGTCTTAGACTCGTAATCTGGCCTAATGTTTAAGGTCTTAACTCTTACTCTGGCCTAATAGCTAAGGTCTTAACTCTTACTCTGGCCTAATAGCTAAGGTCTTAGACTCGTACTCTGGCCTAATGGTTAAGGTCTTAACTCTTACTCTGGCCTACTGGTTAGTTTCTTAACTCTTACTCTGGCCTAATAGCTAAATTCTTAGACTCGTACTCTGGCCTAATGGATAAGGTCTTAACTCTTACTCTGGCCTAATAGCTAAGGTCTTAACTCTTACTCTGGCCTAATAGCTAAGGTCTTAGACTCGTACTGTGGCCTTTTGGTTAAGGTCTTAACTCTTACTCTGACCTACTGGTTAAGGTCTTAACTCTTACTCTGGCCTACTAGCTAAGGTCTTAGACTTGTACTCTGGCCTAATGGTTAAGGTCTTAACTCTTACACTGGCCTAATAGCTAAGGTCTTAGACTCGTACTCTGGCCTAATAGCTAAGGTCTTAGACTCGTACTCTGGCCTAATGGTTAAGGTCTTAACTCTTACTCTGGCCTTCTGGTTAAGGTCTTAACTCTTACTCTGGCCTAATAGCTAAGGTCTTAACTCTTACTCTGGCCTAATAGCTAAGGTCTTAACTCTTACTCTGGCCTAATAGCTAAGGTCTTAGACTCGTACTATGGCCTACAAGTTAAGGTCTTAACTCTTACTCTGGCCTACTGGTTAAGTTCTTAACTCTTACTCTGGCCTAATAGCTAAGGGGTTAGACTCGTACTCTGGCCTAATGGTTAAGGTCTTACCTCTTACTCTGTCCTAATAGCTAAGGTCTTAGACTCGTACTATGGCCTACTGGTTAATGTCTTACCTCTTACTCTGGCCTAATAGCTAAGGTCTTAAATATTACTCTGGCCCAATAGTTAAAGTCTTAGACTCGTACTCTGGCCTAATGGTTTAGGCCTTAACTCTTACTCTGGCCTACTGGTTAAGGTCTTAACTCTTACTCTGGTCTACTGGTTAAGGTCTTAACTCTTACTCTGGCCTACTGGTTAAAGTCTTAACTCTTACTCTGGCCTAATGGTTAAGGTCTTAACTCTTACTCTGGCCTAATAGCTAATGTCTTAGACTCGTACTCTGGCCTAATGGTTAAGGTCTTAACTCTTACTCTGGCCTACTTGTTAAGGTCTTAACTCTTACTCTGGCCTAATAGCTAAGGTCTTAGACTCATACTCTGGCCTAATGGTTAAGGTCTTAACTCTTACTCTGGCCTAATAGTTAAGGTCTTAACTCTTACTCTGGCCTAATAGCTAAGGTCTTAGACTCGTACTCTGGCCTACTGGTTAAGGTCTTAACTCTTTCTCTGGCCTACTGGTTAAGGTCTTAAGTCTTACTCTGGCGTAATAGCTAAGGTCTTAGACTCGTACTCTGGCATAATGTTTAAGGTCTTAACTCTTACTCTGGCCTACTGGTTAGGGTCTTAACTCTTAGTCTGGCCTAATAGCTAAGGTCTTAACTCTTACTCTGGCCTAGTAGCTAAGGTCTTAGACTCGTACTCTGGCCTAATGGTTAAGGTCTTAACACTTACTCTGGCCTAATAGCTAAAGTCTTAACTCTTACTCTGTCCTAATAGCTAAGGTCTTAGACTCGTACTCTGGCCTAATGGTGAAGGTCTTAACTCTTACTCTGGCCTACTGGTTAGTGTCTTAACTCTTACTCTGGCCTATTAGCTAAGGTCTTAACTCTTACTCTGGCCTAATAGCTAAGGTCTTAACTCTTACTCTGGCCTAATAGCTAAGGTCTTAGACTCGTACTCTGGCCTAATGGTTAAGGTCTTAACTCTTACTCTGGCCTAATAGCTAAGGTCTTAACTCTTACTCTAGCCTAATAGCTAAGGTCTTAGACTCGTACTCTGGCCTAATGGTTAAGGTCTTAACTCTTACTCTGGCCTACTGGTTAGTTTCTTAACTCTTACTCTGGCCTAATAGCTAAGGTCTTAACTCTTACTCTGGCCTAATAGCTAAATTCTTAGACTCGTACTCTGGCCTAATGGATAAGGTCTTAACTCTTACTCTGGCCTAATAGCTAAAGTCTTAACTCTTACTCTGGCCTAATAGCTAAGGTCTTAGACTCGTACTATGGCCTACTGGTTAAGGTCTTAACTCTTACTCTGGCCTACTGTTTAAGTTCTTAACTCTTACTCTGGCATAATAGCTAAGATCTTAGACTCGTACTCTGGCCTAATGGTTAAGGTCTTAACTCTTACTCTGGCCTAATAGCTAAGGTCTTAGACTCGTACTATGGCCTACTGGTTAAAGTCTTAACTCTTACTCTGGCCTACTGGTTAATGTCTTAACTCTTACTCTGGCCTAATAGCTAAGGTCTTAACTCTTACTCTGGCCTAATAGCTAAGGTCTTAACTCTTACTCTGGCCTAATAGCTAAGGTCTTAACTCTTACTCTGGCCTAATAGCTAAGGTCTTAGACTCGTACTGTGGCCTTTTGGTTAAGTTCTTAGCTCTTACTCTGACCTACTGGTTAAGGTCTTAACTCTTACTCTGGCCTAATAGCTAAGGTCTTAGACTCGTACTCTGGCCTAATAGCTAAGGTCTTAACTCTTACTCTGGCCTAATAGCTAAGGTCTTAGACTCGTACTGTGGCCTTTTGGTTAAGTTCTTAGCTCTTACTCTGGCCTAATGGTTAGGGTCTTAACTCTTACACTGGCCTAATAGCTACGGTCTTAGACTCGTACTCTGGCCTAATGGTTAAGGTCTTAACTCTTACTCTGGCCTTCTGGTTAAGGTCTTAACTCTTACTCTGGCCTAATAGCTAAGGTCTTAACTCTTACTCTGGCCTAATAGCTAAGGTCTTAACTCTTACTCTGGCCTAATAGCTAAGGTCTTAGACTCGTACTATGGCCTACAAGTTAAGGTCTTAACTCTTACTCTGGCCTACTGGTTAAGTTCTTAACTCTTACTCTGGCCTAATAGCTAAGGGGTTAGACTCGTACTCTGGCCTAATGGTTAAGGTCTTACCTCTTACTCTGGCCTAATAGCTAAGGTCTTAAATCTTACTCTGGACCAATAGTTAAAGTCTTAGACTCGTACTCTGGCATAATGGTTAAGGCCTTAACTCTTACTCTGGCCTACTGGTTAAGGTCTTAACTCTTTCTCTGGCCTACAGGTTAAGGTCTTAACTCTTACTCTGGCCTAATAGCTAAGGTCTTAGACTCGTACTCTGGCCTAATAGCTAAGGTCTTAACTCTTACTATGGCCTACTGGTTAAGGTCTTAGCTCTTACTCTGGCCTAATGGTTAAGGTCTTAACTCTTACTCTGGCCTAATAGCTAAGGTCTTAACTCTTACTCTGGCCTAATAGCTAAGGTCTTAGACTCATACTCTGGCCTAATGGTCAAGGTCTTAACTCTTACTCTGGCCTACTGGTTATGGTCTAAACTCTTACTCTGGCCTAATAGCTAAGGTCTTAACTCTTACTCTGGCCTAACAGCTAAGGTCTTAGACTCGTACCATGGCCTACAGGTTAAGGTCTTGACTCTTACTCTGGCCTACTGGTTAAGGTCTTAACTCTTACTCTGGCCTACTGGTTAAAGTCTTAACTCTTACTCTGGCCTAGTGGTTAAGGTCTTAACTCTTACTCTGGCCTACTTGTTAAGGTCTTAACTCTTACTCTGGCCTAATAGCTAAGGTCTTAGACTCGTACTCTGGCCTAATGGTTAAGGTCCTAACTCTTACTCTGGCCTAATAGCTAAGGTCTTAACTCTTACTCTGGCCTAATAGCTAAGGTCTTAGACTCGTACTCTGGCCTACTGGTTAAGGTCTTAACTCTTTCTCTGGCCTACTGGTTAAGGTCTTAAGTCTTACTCTGGCGTAATAGCTAAGGTCTTAGACTCGTACTCTGGCCTAATGTTTAAGGTCTTAACTCTTACTCTGGCCTACTGGTTAGGGTCTTAACTCTTAGTCTGGCCTAATAGCTAAGGTCTTAACTCTTACACTGGCCTAGTAGCTAAGGTCTTAGACTCGTACTCTGGCCTAATGGTTAAGGTCTTAACTCTTACTCTGGCCTAATTGCTAAAGTCTTAACTCTTACTCTGGCCTAATAGCTAAGGTCTTAGACTTGTACTATGGCCTACTGGTTAAGGTCTTAACTCTTACTCTGGCCTACTGGTTAAGTTCTTAACTCTTACTCTGGCCTAATAGCTATGGTCTTAGACTAGTACTCTGGCCTAATGGTTAAGGTCTTAACTCTTACTCTTGCCTAATAGCTAAGGTCTTAACTCTTACTCTGGCCTAATAGCTAAGGTCTTAGACTCGTACTCTGGCCTAATGGTGAAGGTCTTAACTCTTACTCTGGCCTACTGGTTAGTGTCTTAACTCTTACTCTGGCCTATTAGCTAAGGTCTTAACTCTTACTCTGGCCTAATAGCTAAGGTCTTAACTCTTACTCTGGCCTAATAGCTAAGGTCTTAGACTCGTAATCTGGCCTAATGTTTAAGGTCTTAACTCTTACTCTGGCCTAATAGCTAAGGTCTTAACTCTTACTCTGGCGTAATAGCTAAGGTCTTAGACTCGTACTCTGGCCTAATGGTTAAGGTCTTAACTCTTACTCTGGCCTACTGGTTAGTTTCTTAACTCTTACTCTGGCCTAATAGCTAAATTCTTAGACTCGTACTCTGGCCTAATGGATAAGGTCTTAACTCTTACTCTGGCCTAATAGCTAAGGTCTTAACTCTTACTCTGGCCTAATAGCTAAGGTCTTAGACTCGTACTGTGGCCTTTTGGTTAAGGTCTTAACTCTTACTCTGACCTACTGGTTAAGGTCTTAACTCTTACTCTGGCCTAATAGCTAAGGTCTTAGACTTGTACTCTGGCCTAATGGTTAAGGTCTTAACTCTTACACTGGCCTAATAGCTAAGGTCTTAGACTCGTACTCTGGCCTAATAGCTAAGGTCTTAGACTCGTACTCTGGCCTAATGGTTAAGGTCTTAACTCTTACTCTGGCCTTCTGGTTAAGGTCTTAACTCTTACTCTGGCCTAATAGCTAAGGTCTTAACTCTTACTCTGGCCTAATAGCTAAGGTCTTAACTCTTACTCTGGCCTAATAGCTAAGGTCTTAGACTCGTACTATGGCCTACAAGTTAAGGTCTTAACTCTTACTCTGGCCTACTGGTTAAGTTCTTAACTCTTACTCTGGCCTAATAGCTAAGGGGTTAGACTCGTACTCTGGCCTAATGGTTAAGGTCTTACCTCTTACTCTGTCCTAATAGCTAAGGTCTTAGACTCGTACTATGGCCTACTGGTTAATGTCTTACCTCTTACTCTGGCCTAATAGCTAAGGTCTTAAATCTTACTCTGGCCCAATAGTTAAAGTCTTAGACTCGTACTCTGGCCTAATGGTTTAGGCCTTAACTCTTACTCTGGCCTACTGGTTAAGGTCTTAACTCTTACTCTGGTCTACTGGTTAAGGTCTTAACTCTTACTCTGGCCTACTGGTTAAAGTCTTAACTCTTACTCTGGCCTAATGGTTAAGGTCTTAACTCTTACTCTGGCCTAATAGCTAATGTCTTAGACTCGTACTCTGGCCTAATGGTTAAGGTCTTAACTCTTACTCTGGCCTACTTGTTAAGGTCTTAACTCTTACTCTGGCCTAATAGCTAAGGTCTTAGACTCATACTCTGGCCTAATGGTTAAGGTCTTAACTCTTACTCTGGCCTAATAGTTAAGGTCTTAACTCTTACTCTGGCCTAATAGCTAAGGTCTTAGACTCGTTGTGAGAAGTTGGCCTGGCATATGCTGTTCCTAGTTATAGGGACACCTTGCACCAGTCCAATTCGACTCCTATTGATGGTAGGTTTAAGACAACCTTTAAAGAAAGCTATCCTAGTGGTAGCTGTGGAGAGCAGCCTTCAGGCTAAGTCTTGAAGGAGTGTTAAGCTTATTGTTTTACCATAATAACCTCTTGAATAACCAAATGAAAGAGTAGCCCACACAGGTATATATATAAAATATATGTATTTATTCTAGACAGAATCCCACAGTCACTTTATGTGGCTAGTGGCAAAGTTACAATTCAAACAAGCATTTCTAAACACAATAAATAGCACAGAAATCAATGGGCCCCAGGGGGGGACCAAACCATATACTAAAATAGTGGTATAAGAACCACGACAATTCTACAGGCAATGCCTAGGGCATTCAGGATCGCTGGCCCCTTAAGAATCCACCCACAGTTAAGAGGAAGGGGACCCACGGGAGGCGTGTGCAGTGCGAGAAGCTGCTGTCGGGATCGCAATGTTAGCCTATGGAGAATGTCGCGGTTGAATAATTAAGGTTTAAGGACACTTCTAACAACAGTACAAAGTTAAGGCTTGAGACTTAAGGCTTTGGAGAGCCCACCACCACGGAAGTACCGAAGTACCACTGTTACCTGCCCCAGGGAAGCCGGGTGCATAGGTCGATTCTGGTGTCGGGTCGCGGCTGATTTTCTATGGAAAAGGAGTCCAAACTGCTGCTAGCTGGAAGTGTCGCTGAAGTCGTGAAGATTGAAGTTGAAGAAAAGACAAAGATGAACCTGAAAGCAGAGGGGACAGAGTCTGGGTCACAGCACAGTGACCAGGGAGCTCACAGGAAGGAGCTCGTGGATGTCGGGTGCTTCAGGTGTGGAAGGTACAGCTGGGCTCTGCAGTCACGGGCTCCGGGAGGCTTCAAGGAAGGCCAGCTTCTGGAGGGCGACTGTCCCACGTCGGCTGAAGGTCGCTGCGGTGTTAGTGTCCCGATTGGATCCACTAAGCATTGGCAACCGCAACCCACACAAGATGAACAAAGCAGCTGCTGGTGCAGACCCACGTGGTCTGAGGGTGCTCTCCTTTGCAGGGAGCGTAGAGCAGGCCTGGAGCAACCAGGGGAACTCTTAGAAAAGAAGATTGTCCTCCGTCAGGGCCCACAAGTCGAGAGACAAGGGACCGCGGAAGGCAGCAAAATGGAGTGCGTAAAAGGGCTCCCACGGGCCACCGGAGCGGGCCAGGGAGCTGAGGGTCGACACAAATGCTGCTTGAAGGTTGGCTCAAGGATGGGCCAAAGCACAACTTCCCCACTGGTCGGGGTCGTGTGCTGGACAAGAGGTGGCCGGTGTCTCGGGGTATGCGGGGATCTCGACACCCACGTGGTCCAGGGTGCTCAGACTTGCTGGGCACACTCACAGGACGCTGGGATGCACTGGAGACCCACCTCGAGGTCGCTGGAAGGCGTCGAAGGTCGTGAGAGCAACGAAGTTCCAACCGGGTATCTTGTAGTCTTTTAGGTGCCTGCCAAGCAGGGGGATAACTCCTTTATCCCAAGGGAGATTTCTTCAGTCAGCTGGGCAGCAGCTCGTCGAAGGTCAGTTCTGTGAAGTCCTGTACGAATCTAAGGCTCTAGGGCAAAGTTATTCCCATATATCCCCAAGATTAGGGGATGGTCCAAAATAGAGCCTACCAATCAGAGTAGAGGCGGGAAAGGGTGGCTACACCCACTCCCCTTTGTGTGTTTCCCGCCTGGGCGAGGGGCAGGATGCCCCTGAACCGGTTCCAGGCGGTGTATGCAGAATTGGGGCTCTGCAGCTGCCTACGTGCAACTCTGAATGGACTTTTGGTGCACCCACCCTGTTCCAATCCACATATCCTGTCTGGGGAGGTGCTGGCACCTCCCTGCCACAGGAGCCCTATTGTCCAGATGGCGAGGCTGGGGTTTTCCCCAGCAACAGCCAGCCAGAGTCGTGTAGGTGGCGAACAGTAGCCATTTTGTGGTACATGTGCACTTTTAAATTGGTTTCCCAAATATACCGCTTTTCCCATATCACCCTCCTAGCAAGGGGGAATCGTGCCCCCATGCCCATGGCTGGACTGGGGGTATGATTCCTTCATGTTTGACACCAAACACGATATGGTTCTGTGTAGCCAGTCCCAAGTTACAGCGATGACGCAATAACTTATAATGCGGTAAGAGTATATGGTATGGCTACACTACAAACAACCCAGTAACGGTTTTACGAAGGTTGCAGGGAGGTCCTACTCATGTAGGGGTCCCCCCTCACACATACCTCAGCACCCAGCCCTGTAGGATTACCAGGGCCTGCCATAGGGGTGACCTATGAGAGTATATGTGTTGTAATTGTATGGGACATAGGGTACCTACATCCCTGTAAGGGGTGCCAGCACCACCTTACCCAGGCTACAGTAGTGGCCTGGTGGTGTCAGTTTGGGTGGCTGTCCCAGGGTGGCACAATAAGTGCTGCAGCCCTGGTAGGCCTACTGGGGGACCCATGCCCTGGGTACCTAGGGTACCATCTACAAGGGACTGGATGGGCAGGCCCAGCATCCAATTATGTTTGTACCTAGAGTACTCACAACAGTTTTAGGGAGAAAGCAGATAGGCTGGGGTCCTGGATAGCAGGATCCCAGCCAGACTAGTCAAAAACCACTTAAATACCAGGCAAAAAGTTGGGGGCAACCATTAGTCAGATTCCACTCTCCTACATAACCCCCCCCCCAAACGAAAGGAGATAAGGCTAACCTTGTCCAGATAAGCCTTTATTTCCTGAGTGGCCATATAAGGAAGAACCTGTACTAACATGGTTGCTCCCTGTGTCATGGTCCACTTGGGAAATCCTACCCCAAGGGGTTCTAGAGTTTCTCCAAAGTCTAGGGAAATTACCTGTATTGGTTTTTGGGTCAGAGGTGGGCTGGTGGGGTGTCTGAGTCTGGAAGTGAGACCCTACTTGGGTTGGTCTCAACCTCCTCAGATCACTGGCCACTATGGAAGCCTTTCTGCCCAGGACGGTGTCATATCTGGCCCTAAGGGTCAACCTCTGGCTGCCTACAGCTGGGGGTTGGATCCCTTTGGCTGGAATAGTGGAGGGCACTGGAAGGTTTGGGGCAGCTAGGCCCCAGGTTTCCCTTTGCTCAACAACATCCATTTGAGGGGTGCCTATACCTAGGGGTAAGGGGGATCCCTCAGTTTGTAGAGGAATATTCACCTGGCTGAAACTACTCTGCTGGGTGTCCCTAATCTGCTGATGAGGGGGTTCCTCTGGGCAGGGGCCCAATAAGGGTCCACTGACCTCCCTGACCTCTGCAGCCCTGGGCTGACTGAGGCAGGGTAGAGAGGGGCAGGATACCTGCTCCAGACTGGGTACCACCTTGGAAGGATCCCCTGCCATCAGAGAGGTGGGCAGGCCAAGCCTGTCCACTTCTGGGGCAGTTACTTCACAAGGGGCAGGGTCAGTTCCCTGAGAAACTGGACCTTTACCTGTAGTCTGGGGGGGGGAAGACTGCTCTTCCTCCCCTATGCTCTCTGTTTGTGTAGAGTGATCCATAGTTTCAGGCTTCACTCTTTCTATTTTCTCCTGGGGTGGAGGTGAGGCCCTCAGGGTCTCATCCACTCTCTCAGGAATTCCTACCATTTTCAAATGGGCCTTGTGGTCAACCTCAGCCCAGGCTGAGATTTCTAGATCATTCCCCAGTAGACAATCTACAGGCAAGTTTGGGGACACTGCCACTCTCTTGGGGCCAGTGACTCCTCCCCAGCTGAGATTTATCACTGCCATGGGATGATCTGTCCTGATTCCATCAATATTGGTCACCTGATAGCTAAACCCAGGTAAAAGCTGATCTAGGGGCACTAGCCTCTTGGTCACCATGGTGACACTGGCCCCTGTGTCCTTATAGGCCACAGCCTTCTGACCATTGATCATTGGTTCTTGTCTGTACCTGCCCAGAATACTGGGGCTCATGGTAAAGTTGGCAAACCCCATGCCACCATCACAGACCATAGTTGCTAATGCAGGGGACCTGGCTAGGCCAGAGTCCACTGGTGTCCCCAAAGAGAACCCAACTAAGTTTTTGGGTGCACTCCCACCACCTGGGGGATTACTACTAGTAGTAACAGGAGGTGTTGGAGCTGGTTTTGGAGGAACACTTTCTTTATTGCCATTCTTAGGACAGCTGGAGTCAGTTTTCCAGTGGCCAGGTTTCTTACACACATGGCAATATGGTTTCTTGGCATTAGAGGAAGGATTTTGGGACCCACCCCCAGCACTGGTTTGTTGGGGCCCTTCAGAGGACTTTTCTTGTTTATCATCCCCACCTTTCTCTTTGGGCTTAGTGGAATCCTTCTTCTGGTCACCAACTTGGTTCTTAGGCCTAATCCTGGTTCTGACCCATTTGTCTGCCTTCTTTCCCAATTCTTGGGGAGAGGTCAGATCAGAGTCCACCAGGTGCTGGTGTAAAAGTTGGTTCTGACAATTATTAAGAATCTGCTCCCTCATAATGAGATTATACAATCCTTGATAATCATTAACTTTACTGCCATTTAACCAACCTTCCAGTGCCTTGGTTGCACAATCCACAAAGTCTACCCAATCTTGATTCTGTGCTTTCTGGGTGTCTCTGAACTTAAGTCTGTATTGATCAGTGGTTAAGCCAAACCCATCTATTAAAGCAGCTTTCAAGATATAATAATCATCAGCATCCTCTTCTCTTACAGAGAGGAGCTTGTCTCTCCCTTTATCTGAAAAGGAGAGCCACAGGATTGCTGCCCACTGCTCTACTGGGACCCTCTGTACTCTACAGGCCCTTTCAAGAGCAGATATCCATTTGTGGATATCATCCCCATTCTGATAGGGGGGCACAATCTTGTGGAGGTTCCTATTGTCAGGGACTTTCTCTCTAACTCTAGGGGTTTCATTACTGCCACCAGGGATCTCTAGACCCCACTTTCTTGAAGCTTTCTGAAGCTCCAGGGTTTCCCTGTCTAATGCTAACTGTTCTCTTTTAAGCTCAAGCTTAGCCTGCTCAAATTTGATCAGTCTGCATTTCCTCTCATGAGAGGTTTCTCTTCTCTGAGAAGAGGCAGAGGACCCTTTGGATCCCTTAGAATGGTTGGATCCCACTGAGGGGGATCTGTTCCTTCTTGGACCCACCACTCCCCTTTTAAGGGTGGAGGGAGTGCCTCTTGGGCCATCACCTCCATGCTGTGAGTGGTTTGTTTCTTCCAGGTCAGGATTTTCATCCTCTTCCTGTTCCTCTTCAGATTCCACTCTGGGAGTGTCCTCTTCTGAGGGGTGCCCACCCACTCTGTCCGTCCCTCTGGATCCTATGGACTCCATAAAGTCTGCTATGAGCAGGATCTCCTTGAGACGTTTTGTGTTGGCACCTCTTTCTGTCTTCAGTCCCCTAAGGGTGCACATTTCCCTGAGCTCTGCAAAGGTGAAATTATCATACTTATCTACTGGGACCCTCTGGGGTCCTTCCATAGCCTTAGTGCCACCTGAAGACATGTTTAGTGTAGTGATGTATCTACCTACACTAAGTGTGGCCTACTGAACCCTCTCTTGAGTTGTAGTCAAGGTGTGCTAAACCCTCTACACACAACTCCAAGTTCAGTAGAACTTATTGTATTCTAGCTTGAATTTATATGTACCTTTGGTACCTTGTGGCTTTCACTTTAGAAATTCAATTTGTTATCTGGTAAAACAATGGCAAGCTTGAATCCAACCGCTGCACACCAATGTGAGAAGTTGGCCTGGCATATGCTGTTCCTAGTTATAGGGACACCTTGCACCAGTCCAATTCGACTCCTATTGATGGTAGGTTTAAGACAACCTTTAAAGAAAGCTATCCTAGTGGTAGCTGTGGAGAGCAGCCTTCAGGCTAAGTCTTGAAGGAGTGTTAAGCTTATTGTTTTACCATAATAACCTCTTGAATAACCAAATGAAAGAGTAGCCCACACAGGTATATATATAAAATATATGTATTTATTCTAGACAGAATCCCACAGTCACTTTATGTGGCTAGTGGCAAAGTTACAATTCAAACAAGCATTTCTAAACACAATAAATAGCACAGAAATCAATGGGCCCCAGGGGGGGACCAAACCATATACTAAAATAGTGGTATAAGAACCACGACAATTCTACAGGCAATGCCTAGGGCATTCAGGATCGCTGGCCCCTTAAGAATCCACCCACAGTTAAGAGGAAGGGGACCCACGGGAGGCGTGTGCAGTGCGAGAAGCTGCTGTCGGGATCGCAATGTTAGCCTATGGAGAATGTCGCGGTTGAATAATTAAGGTTTAAGGACACTTCTAACAACAGTACAAAGTTAAGGCTTGAGACTTAAGGCTTTGGAGAGCCCACCACCACGGAAGTACCGAAGTACCACTGTTACCTGCCCCAGGGAAGCCGGGTGCATAGGTCGATTCTGGTGTCGGGTCGCGGGCTGATTTTCTATGGAAAAGGAGTCCAAACTGCTGCTAGCTGGAAGTGTCGCTGAAGTCGTGAAGATTGAAGTTGAAGAAAAGACAAAGATGAACCTGAAAGCAGAGGGGACAGAGTCTGGGTCACAGCACAGTGACCAGGGAGCTCACAGGAAGGAGCTCGTGGATGTCGGGTGCTTCAGGTGTGGAAGGTACAGCTGGGCTCTGCAGTCACGGGCTCCGGGAGGCTTCAAGGAAGGCCAGCTTCTGGAGGGCGACTGTCCCACGTCGGCTGAAGGTCGCTGCGGTGTTAGTGTCCCGATTGGATCCACTAAGCATTGGCAACCGCAACCCACACAAGATGAACAAAGCAGCTGCTGGTGCAGACCCACGTGGTCTGAGGGTGCTCTCCTTTGCAGGGAGCGTAGAGCAGGCCTGGAGCAACCAGGGGAACTCTTAGAAAAGAAGATTGTCCTCCGTCAGGGCCCACAAGTCGAGAGACAAGGGACCGCGGAAGGCAGCAAAATGGAGTGCGTAAAAGGGCTCCCACGGGCCACCGGAGCGGGCCAGGGAGCTGAGGGTCGGCACAAATGCTGCTTGAAGGTTGGCTCAAGGATGGGCCAAAGCACAACTTCCCCACTGGTCGGGGTCGTGTGCTGGACAAGAGGTGGCCGGTGTCTCGGGGTATGCGGGGATCTCGACACCCACGTGGTCCAGGGTGCTCAGACTTGCTGGGCACACTCACAGGACACTGGGATGCACTGGAGACCCACCTCGAGGTCGCTGGAAGGCGTCGAAGGTCATGAGAGCAACGAAGTTCCAACCGGGTATCTTGTAGTCTTTTAGGTGCCTGCCAAGCAGGGGGATAACTCCTTTATCCCAAGGGAGATTTCTTCAGTCAGCTGGGCAGCAGCTCGTCGAAGGTCAGTTCTGTGAAGTCCTGTACGAATCTAAGGCTGTAGGGCAAAGTTATTCCCATATATCCCCAAGATTAGGGGATGGTCCAAAATAGAGCCTACCAATCAGAGTAGAGGCGGGAAAGGGTGGCTACACCCACTCCCCTTTGTGTGTTTCCCGCCTGGGCGAGGGGCAGGATGCCCCTGAACCGGTTCCAGGCGGTGTATGCAGAATTGGGGCTCTGCAGCTGCCTACGTGCAACTCTGAATGGACTTTTGGTGCACCCACCCTGTTCCAATCCACATATCCTGTCTGGGGAGGTGCTGGCACCTACCTGCCACAGGAGCCCTATTGTCCAGATGGCGAGGCTGGGGTTTTCCCCAGCAACAGCCAGCCAGAGTCGTGTAGGTGGCGAACAGTAGCCATTTTGTGGTACATGTGCACTTTTAAATTGGTTTCCCAAATATACCGCTTTTCCCATATCACCCTCCTAGCAAGGGGGAATCGTGCCCCCATGCCCATGGCTGGACTGGGGGTATGATTCCTTCATGTTTGACACCAAACACGATATGGTTCTGTGTAGCCAGTCCCAAGTTACAGCGATGACGCAATAACTTATAATGCGGTAAGAGTATATGGTATGGCTACACTACAAACAACCCAGTAACGGTTTTACGAAGGTTGCAGGGAGGTCCTACTCATGTAGGGGTCCCCCCTCACACATACCTCAGCACCCAGCCCTGTAGGATTACCAGGGCCTGCCATAGGGGTGACCTATGAGAGTATATGTGTTGTAATTGTATGGGACATAGGGTACCTACATCCCTGTAAGGGGTGCCAGCACCACCTTACCCAGGCTACAGTAGTGGCCTGGTGGTGTCAGTTTGGGTGGCTGTCCCAGGGTGGCACAATAAGTGCTGCAGCCCTGGTAGGCCTACTGGGGGACCCATGCCCTGGGTACCTAGGGTACCATCTACAAGGGACTGGATGGGCAGGCCCAGCATCCAATTATGTTTGTACCTAGAGTACTCAAAACAGTTTTAGGGAGAAAGCAGATAGGCTGGGGTCCTGGATAGCAGGATCCCAGCCAGACTAGTCAAAAACCACTTAAATACCAGGCAAAAAGTTGGGGGCAACCATTAGTCAGATTCCACTCTCCTACACTCGTACTCTGGCCTACTGGTTAAGGTCTTAACTCTTTCTCTGGCCTACTGGTTAAGGTCTTAAGTCTTACTCTGGCGTAATAGCTAAGGTCTTAGTCTCATACTCTGGCATAATGTTTAAGGTCTTAACTCTTACTCTGGCCTACTGGTTAGGGTCTTAACTCTTAGTCTGGCCTAATAGCTAAGGTCTTAACTCTTACTCTGGCCTAGTAGCTAAGGTCTTAGACTCGTACTCTGGCCTAATGGTTAAGGTCTTAACACTTACTCTGGCCTAATAGCTAAAGTCTTAACTCTTACTCTGTCCTAATAGCTAAGGTCTTAGACTCGTACTCTGGCCTAATGGTGAAGGTCTTAACTCTTACTCTGGCCTACTGGTTAGTGTCTTAACTCTTACTCTGGCCTAATAGTTAAGGTCTTAACTCTTACTCTGGCCTAATAGCTAAGGTCTTAGACTCGTACTCTGGCCTACTGGTTAAGGTCTTAACTCTTTCTCTGGCCTACTGGTTAAGGTCTTAAGTCTTACTCTGGCGTAATAGCTAAGGTCTTAGACTCGTACTCTGGCATAATGTTTAAGGTCTTAACTCTTACTCTGGCCTACTGGTTAGGGTCTTAACTCTTAGTCTGACCTAATAGCTAAGGTCTTAACTCTTACTCTGGCCTAGTAGCTAAGGTCTTAGACTCGTACTCTGGCCTAATGGTTAAGGTCTTAACACTTACTCTGGCCTAATAGCTAAAGTCTTAACTCTTACTCTGTCCTAATAGCTAAGGTCTTAGACTCGTACTCTGGCCTAATGGTGAAGGTCTTAACTCTTACTCTGGCCTACTGGTTAGTGTCTTAACTCTTACTCTGGCCTATTAGCTAAGGTCTTAACTCTTACTCTGGCCTAATAGCTAAGGTCTTAACTCTTACTCTGGCCTAATAGCTAAGGTCTTAGACTCGTACTCTGGCCTAATGGTTAAGGTCTTAACTCTTACTCTGGCCTAATAGCTAAGGTCTTAACTCTTACTCTAGCCTAATAGCTAAGGTCTTAGACTCGTACTCTGGCCTAATGGTTAAGGTCTTAACTCTTACTCTGGCCTACTGGTTAGTTTCTTAACTCTTACTCTGGCCTAATAGCTAAGGTCTTAACTCTTACTCTGGCCTAATAGCTAAATTCTTAGACTCGTACTCTGGCCTAATGGATAAGGTCTTAACTCTTACTCTGGCCTAATAGCTAAAGTCTTAACTCTTACTCTGGCCTAATAGCTAAGGTCTTAGACTCGTACTATGGCCTACTGGTTAAGGTCTTAACTCTTACTCTGGCCTACTGTTTAAGTTCTTAACTCTTACTCTGGCATAATAGCTAAGATCTTAGACTCGTACTCTGGCCTAATGGTTAAGGTCTTAACTCTTACTCTGGCCTAATAGCTAAGGTCTTAGACTCGTACTATGGCCTACTGGTTAAAGTCTTAACTCTTACTCTGGCCTACTGGTTAATGTCTTAACTCTTACTCTGGCCTAATAGCTAAGGTCTTAACTCTTACTCTGGCCTAATAGCTAAGGTCTTAACTCTTACTCTGGCCTAATAGCTAAGGTCTTAACTCTTACTCTGGCCTAATAGCTAAGGTCTTAGACTCGTACTGTGGCCTTTTGGTTAAGGTCTTAGCTCTTACTCTGACCTACTGGTTAAGGTCTTAACTCTTACTCTGGCCTAATAGCTAAGGTCTTAGACTCGTACTCTGGCCTAATGGTTAAGGTCTTAACTCTTACACTGGCCTAATAGCTAAGGTCTTAGACTCGTACTCTGGCCTAATGGTTAAGGTCTTAACTCTTACTCTGGCCTTCTGGTTAAGGTCTTAACTCTTACTCTGGCCTAATAGCTAAGGTCTTAACTCTTACTCTGGCCTAATAGCTAAGGTCTTAACTCTTACTCTGGCCTAATAGCTAAGGTCTTAGACTCGTAATATGGCCTACAAGTTAAGGTCTTAACTCTTACTCTGGCCTACTGGTTAAGTTCTTAACTCTTACTCTGGCCTAATAGCTAAGGGGTTAGACTCGTACTCTGGCCTAATGGTTAAGGTCTTACCTCTTACTCTGGCCTAATAGCTAAGGTCTTAAATCTTACTCTGGACCAATAGTTAAAGTCTTAGACTCGTACTCTGGCCTAATGGTTAAGGCCTTAACTCTTACTCTGGCCTACTGGTTAAGGTCTTAACTCTTTCTCTGGCCTACAGGTTAAGGTCTTAACTCTTACTCTGGCCTAATAGCTAAGGTCTTAGACTCGTACTCTGGCCTAATAGCTAAGGTCTTAACTCTTACTATGGCCTACTGGTTAAGGTCTTAGCTCTTACTCTGGCCTAATGGTTAAGGTCTTAACTCTTACTCTGGCCTAATAGCTAAGGTCTTAACTCTTACTCTGGCCTAATAGCTAAGGTCTTAGACTCATACTCTGGCCTAATGGTCAAGGTCTTAACTCTTACTCTGGCCTACTGGTTATGGTCTAAACTCTTACTCTGGCCTAATAGCTAAGGTCTTAACTCTTACTCTGGCCTAACAGCTAAGGTCTTAGACTCGTACCATGGCCTACAGGTTAAGGTCTTGACTCTTACTCTGGCCTACTGGTTAAGGTCTTAACTCTTACTCTGGCCTACTGGTTAAAGTCTTAACTCTTACTCTGGCCTAGTGGTTAAGGTCTTAACTCTTACTCTGGCCTACTTGTTAAGGTCTTAACTCTTACTCTGGCCTCATAGCTAAGGTCTTAGACTCGTACTCTGGCCTAATGGTTAAGGTCTTAACTCTTACTCTGGCCTAATAGCTAAGGTCTTAACTCTTACTCTGGCCTAATAGCTAAGGTCTTAGACTCGTACTCTGGCCTACTGGTTAAGGTCTTAACTCTTTCTCTGGCCTACTGGTTAAGGTCTTAAGTCTTACTCTGGCGTAATAGCTAAGGTCTTAGACTCGTACTCTGGCCTAATGTTTAAGGTCTTAACTCTTACTCTGGCCTACTGGTTAGGGTCTTAACTCTTAGTCTGGCCTAATAGCTAAGGTCTTAACTCTTACACTGGCCTAGTAGCTAAGGTCTTAGACTCGTACTCTGGCCTAATGGTTAAGGTCTTAACTCTTACTCTGGCCTAATTGCTAAAGTCTTAACTCTTACTCTGGCCTAATAGCTAAGGTCTTAGACTCGTACTATGGCCTACTGGTTAAGGTCTTAACTCTTACTCTGGCCTACTGGTTAAGTTCTTAACTCTTACTCTGGCCTAATAGCTATGGTCTTAGACTAGTACTCTGGCCTAATGGTTAAGGTCTTAACTCTTACTCTTGCCTAATAGCTAAGGTCTTAACTCTTACTCTGGCCTAATAGCTAAGGTCTTAGACTCGTACTCTGGCCTAATGGTGAAGGTCTTAACTCTTACTCTGGCCTACTGGTTAGTGTCTTAACTCTTACTCTGGCCTATTAGCTAAGGTCTTAACTCTTACTCTGGCCTAATAGCTAAGGTCTTAACTCTTACTCTGGCCTAATAGCTAAGGTCTTAGACTCGTAATCTGGCCTAATGTTTAAGGTCTTAACTCTTACTCTGGCCTAATAGCTAAGGTCTTAACTCTTACTCTGGCGTAATAGCTAAGGTCTTAGACTCGTACTCTGGCCTAATGGTTAAGGTCTTAACTCTTACTCTGGCCTACTGGTTAGTTTCTTAACTCTTACTCTGGCCTAATAGCTAAATTCTTAGACTCGTACTCTGGCCTAATGGATAAGGTCTTAACTCTTACTCTGGCCTAATAGCTAAGGTCTTAACTCTTACTCTGGCCTAATAGCTAAGGTCTTAGACTCGTACTGTGGCCTTTTGGTTAAGGTCTTAACTCTTACTCTGACCTACTGGTTAAGGTCTTAACTCTTACTCTGGCCTAATAGCTAAGGTCTTAGACTTGTACTCTGGCCTAATGGTTAAGGTCTTAACTCTTACACTGGCCTAATAGCTAAGGTCTTATACTCGTACTCTGGCCTAATAGCTAAGGTCTTAGACTCGTACTCTGGCCTAATGGTTAAGGTCTTAACTCTTACTCTGGCCTTCTGGTTAAGGTCTTAACTCTTACTCTGGCCTAATAGCTAAGGTCTTAACTCTTACTCTGGCCTAATAGCTAAGGTCTTAACTCTTACTCTGGCCTAATAGCTAAGGTCTTAGACTCGTACTATGGCCTACAAGTTAAGGTCTTAACTCTTACTCTGGCCTACTGGTTAAGTTCTTAACTCTTACTCTGGCCTAATAGCTAAGGGGTTAGACTCGTACTCTGGCCTAATGGTTAAGGTCTTACCTCTTACTCTGTCCTAATAGCTAAGGTCTTAGACTCGTACTATGGCCTACTGGTTAATGTCTTACCTCTTACTCTGGCCTAATAGCTAAGGTCTTAAATCTTACTCTGGCCCAATAGTTAAAGTCTTAGACTCGTACTCTGGCCTAATGGTTTAGGCCTTAACTCTTACTCTGGCCTACTGGTTAAGGTCTTAACTCTTACTCTGGTCTACTGGTTAAGGTCTTAACTCTTACTCTGGCCTACTGGTTAAAGTCTTAACTCTTACTCTGGCCTAATGGTTAAGGTCTTAACTCTTACTCTGGCCTAATAGCTAATGTCTTAGACTCGTACTCTGGCCTAATGGTTAAGGTCTTAACTCTTACTCTGGCCTACTTGTTAAGGTCTTAACTCTTACTCTGGCCTAATAGCTAAGGTCTTAGACTCATACTCTGGCCTAATGGTTAAGGTCTTAACTCTTACTCTGGCCTAATAGTTAAGGTCTTAACTCTTACTCTGGCCTAATAGCTAAGGTCTTAGACTCGTACTCTGGCCTACTGGTTAAGGTCTTAACTCTTTCTCTGGCCTACTGGTTAAGGTCTTAAGTCTTACTCTGGCGTAATAGCTAAGGTCTTAGACTCGTACTCTGGCATAATGTTTAAGGTCTTAACTCTTACTCCGGCCTACTGGTTAGGGTCTTAACTCTTAGTCTGGCCTAATAGCTAAGGTCTTAACTCTTACTCTGGCCTAGTAGCTAAGGTCTTAGACTCGTACTCTGGCCTAATGGTTAAGGTCTTAACACTTACTCTGGCCTAATAGCTAAAGTCTTAACTCTTACTCTGTCCTAATAGCTAAGGTCTTAGACTCGTACTCTGGCCTAATGGTGAAGGTCTTAACTCTTACTCTGGCCTACTGGTTAGTGTCTTAACTCTTACTCTGGCCTATTATCTAAGGTCTTAACTCTTACTCTGGCCTAATAGCTAAGGTCTTAACTCTTACTCTGGCCTAATAGCTAAGGTCTTAGACTCGTACTCTGGCCTAATGGTTAAGGTCTTAACTCTTACTCTGGCCTAATAGCTAAGGTCTTAACTCTTACTCTAGCCTAATAGCTAAGGTCTTAGACTCGTACTCTGGCCTAATGGTTAAGGTCTTAACTCTTACTCTGGCCTACTGGTTAGTTTCTTAACTCTTACTCTGGCCTAATAGCTAAGGTCTTAACTCTTACTCTGGCCTAATAGCTAAATTCTTAGACTCGTACTCTGGCCTAATGGATAAGGTCTTAACTCTTACTCTGGCCTAATAGCTAAAGTCTTAACTCTTACTCTGGCCTAATAGCTAAGGTCTTAGACTCGTACTATGGCCTACTGGTTAAGGTCTTAACTCTTACTCTGGCCTACTGTTTAAGTTCTTAACTCTTACTCTGGCATAATAGCTAAGATCTTAGACTCGTACTCTGGCCTAATGGTTAAGGTCTTAACTCTTACTCTGGCCTAATAGCTAAGGTCTTAGACTCGTACTATGGCCTACTGGTTAAAGTCTTAACTCTTACTCTGGCCTACTGGTTAATGTCTTAACTCTTACTCTGGCCTAATAGCTAAGGTCTTAACTCTTACTCTGGCCTAATAGCTAAGGTCTTAACTCTTACTCTGGCCTAATAGCTAAGGTCTTAACTCTTACTCTGGCCTAATAGCTAAGGTCTTAGACTCGTACTGTGGCCTTTTGGTTAAGGTCTTAGCTCTTACTCTGACCTACTGGTTAAGGTCTTAACTCTTACTCTGGCCTAATAGCTAAGGTCTTAGACTCGTACTCTGGCCTAATGGTTAAGGTCTTAACTCTTACACTGGCCTAATAGCTAAGGTCTTAGACTCGTACTCTGGCCTAATGGTTAAGGTCTTAACTCTTACTCTGGCCTTCTGGTTAAGGTCTTAACTCTTACTCTGGCCTAATAGCTAAGGTCTTAACTCTTACTCTGGCCTAATAGCTAAGGTCTTAACTCTTACTCTGGCCTAATAGCTAAGGTCTTAGACTCGTACTATGGCCTACAAGTTAAGGTCTTAACTCTTACTCTGGCCTACTGGTTAAGTTCTTAACTCTTACTCTGGCCTAATAGCTAAGGGGTTAGACTCGTACTCTGGCCTAATGGTTAAGGTCTTACCTCTTAATCTGGCCTAATAGCTAAGGTCTTAAATCTTACTCTGGACCAATAGTTAAAGTCTTAGACTCGTACTCTGGCCTAATGGTTAAGGCCTTAACTCTTACTCTGGCCTACTGGTTAAGGTCTTAACTCTTTCTCTGGCCTACAGGTTAAGGTCTTAACTCTTACTCTGGCCTAATAGCTAAGGTCTTAGACTCGTACTCTGGCCTAATAGCTAAGGTCTTAACTCTTACTATGGCCTACTGGTTAAGGTCTTAGCTCTTACTCTGGCCTAATGGTTAAGGTCTTAACTCTTACTCTGGCCTAATAGCTAAGGTCTTAACTCTTACTCTGGCCTAATAGCTAAGGTCTTAGACTCATACTCTGGCCTAATGGTCAAGGTCTTAACTCTTACTCTGGCCTACTGGTTATGGTCTTAACTCTTACTCTGGCCTAATAGCTAAGGTCTTAACTCTTACTCTGGCCTAACAGCTAAGGTCTTAGACTCGTACCATGGCCTACAGGTTAAGGTCTTGACTCTTACTCTGGCCTACTGGTTAAGGTCTTAACTCTTACTCTGGCCTACTGGTTAAAGTCTTAACTCTTACTCTGGCCTAGTGGTTAAGGACTTAACTCTTACGCTGGCCTACTTGTTAAGGTCTTAACTCTTACTCTGGCCTAATAGCTAAGGTCTTAACTTTTACTCTGGCCTAATAGCTAAGGTCTTAGACTGGTACTCTGGCCTACTGGTTAAGGTCTTAACTCTTTCTCTGGCCTACTGGTTAAGGTCTTAAGTCTTACTCTGGCGTAATAGCTAAGGTCTTAGACTCGTACTCTGGCCTAATGTTTAAGGTCTTAACTCTTACTCTGGCCTACTGGTTAGGGTCTTAACTCTTAGTCTGGCCTAATAGCTAAGGTCTTAACTCTTACTCTGGCCTAGTAGCTAAGGTCTTAGACTCGTACTCTGGCCTAATGGTTAAGGTCTTAACTCTTACTCTTGCCTAATAGCTAAGGTCTTAACTCTTACTCTGGCCTAATAGCTAAGGTCTTAGACTCGTACTCTGGCCTAATGGTGAAGGTCTTAACTCTTACTCTGGCCTACTGGTTAGTGTCTTAACTCTTACTCTGGCCTATTAGCTAAGGTCTTAACTCTTACTCTGGCCTAATAGCTAAGGTCTTAACTCTTACTCTGGCCTAATAGCTAAGGTCTTAACTCTTACTCTGGCCTAATAGCTAAGGTCTTAGACTCGTACTCTGGCCTAATGGTTAAGGTCTTAACTCTTACTCTGGCCTACTGGTTAGTTTCTTAACTCTTACTCTGGCCTAATAGCTAAATTCTTAGACTCGTACTCTGGCCTAATGGATAAGGTCTTAACTCTTACTCTGGCCTAATAGCTAAGGTCTTAACTCTTACTCTGGCCTAATAGCTAAGGTCTTAACTCTTACTCTGGCCTAATAGCTAAGGTCTTAGACTCGTACTGTGGCCTTTTGGTTAAGGTCTTAACTCTTACTCTGACCTTCTGGTTAAGGTCTTAACTCTTACTCTGGCCTAATAGCTAAGGTCTTAGACTTGTACTCTGGCCTAATGGTTAAGGTCTTAACTCTTACACTGGCCTAATAGCTAAGGTCTTAGACTTGTACTCTGGCCGAATAGCTAAGGTCTTAGACTCGTACTCTGGCCTAATGGTTAAGGTCTTAACTCTTACTCTGGCCTAATAGCTAAGGTCTTAACTCTTACTCTGGCCTAATAGCTAAGGTCTTAACTCTTACTCTGGCCTAATAGCTAAGGTCTTAGACTCGTACTATGGCCTACAAGTTAAGGTCTTAACTCTTACTCTGGCCTACTGGTTAAGTTCTTAACTCTTACTCTGGCCTAATAGCTAAGGGGTTAGACTCGTACTCTGGCCTAATGGTTAAGGTCTTACCTCTTACTCTGTCCTAATAGCTAAGGTCTTAGACTCGTACTATGGCCTACTGGTTAAGGTCTTACCTCTTACTCTGGCCTAATAGCTAAGGTCTTAGACTCGTACTATGGCCTACTGGTTAAGGTCTTAACTCTTACTCTGGCCTACTGTTTAAGTTCTTAACTCTTACTCTGGCATAATAGCTAAGATCTTAGACTCGTACTCTGGCCTAATGGTTAAGGTCTTAACTCTTACTCTGGCCTAATAGCTAAGGTCTTAGACTCGTACTATGGCCTACTGGTTAAGGTCTTAACTCTTACTCTGGCCTACTGGTTAATGTCTTAACTCTTACTCTGGCCTAATAGCTAAGGTCTTAACTCTTACTCTGGCCTAATAGCTAAGGTCTTAACTCTTACTCTGGCCTAATAGCTAAGGTCTTAGACTCGTACTGTGGCCTTTTGGTTAAGGTCTTAGCTCTTACTCTGACCTACTGGTTAAGGTCTTAACTCTTACTCTGGCCTAATAGCTAAGGTCTTAGACTCGTACTCTGGCCTAATGGTTAAGGTCTTAACTCTTACACTGGCCTAATAGCTAAGGTCTTAACTCTTACTCTGGCCTAATAGCTAAGGTCTTAGACTCGTACTATGGCCTACAAGTTAAGGTCTTAACTCTTACTCTGGCCTACTGGTTAAGTTCTTAACTCTTACTCTGGCCTAATAGCTAAGGGGTTAGACTCTTACTCTGGCCTAATGGTTAAGGTCTTACCTCTTACTCTGGCCTAATAGCTAAGGTCTTAAATCTTACTCTGGACCAATAGTTAAAGTCTTAGACTCGTACTCTGGCCTAATGGTTAAGGCCTTAACTCTTACTCTGGCCTACTGGTTAAGGTCTTAACTCTTTCTCTGGCCTACAGGTTAAGGTCTTAACTCTTACTCTGGCCTAATAGCTAAGGTCTTAGACTCGTACTCTGGCCTAATAGCTAAGGTCTTAACTCTTACTATGGCCTACTGGTTAAGGTCTTAGCTCTTACTCTGGCCTAATGGTTAAGGTCTTAACTCTTACTCTGGCCTAATAGCTAAGGTCTTAACTCTTACTCTGGCCTAATAGCTAAGGTCTTAGACTCATACTCTGGCCTAATGGTCAAGGTCTTAACTCTTACTCTGGCCTACTGGTTATGGTCTAAACTCTTACTCTGGCCTAATAGCTAAGGTCTTAACTCTTACTCTGGCCTAACAGCTAAGGTCTTAGACTCGTACCATGGCCTACAGGTTAAGGTCTTGACTCTTACTCTGGCCTACTGGTTAAGGTCTTAACTCTTACTCTGGCCTACTGGTTAAAGTCTTAACTCTTACTCTGGCCTAGTGGTTAAGGTCTTAACTCTTACTCTGGCCTACTTGTTAAGGTCTTAACTCTTACTCTGGCCTAATAGCTAAGGTCTTAGACTCGTACTCTGGCCTAATGGTTAAGGTCTTAACTCTTACTCTGGCCTAATAGCTAAGGTCTTAACTCTTACTCTGGCCTAATAGCTAAGGTCTTAGACTCGTACTCTGGCCTACTGGTTAAGGTCTTAACTCTTTCTCTGGCCTACTGGTTAAGGTCTTAAGTCTTACTCTGGCGTAATAGCTAAGGTCTTAGACCCGTACTCTGGCCTAATGTTTAAGGTCTTAACTCTTACTCTGGCCTACTGGTTAGGGTCTTAACTCTTAGTCTGGCCTAATAGCTAAGGTCTTAACTCTTACACTGGCCTAGTAGCTAAGGTCTTAGACTCGTACTCTGGCCTAATGGTTAAGGTCTTAACTCTTACTCTGGCCTAATTGCTAAAGTCTTAACTCTTACTCTGGCCTAATAGCTAAGGTCTTAGACTCGTACTATGGCCTACTGGTTAAGGTCTTAACTCTTACTCTGGCCTACTGGTTAAGTTCTTAACTCTTACTCTGGCCTAATAGCTATGGTCTTAGACTAGTACTCTGGCCTAATGGTTAAGGTCTTAACTCTTACTCTTGCCTAATAGCTAAGGTCTTAACTCTTACTCTGGCCTAATAGCTAAGGTCTTAGACTCGTACTCTGGCCTAATGGTGAAGGTCTTAACTCTTACTCTGGCCTACTGGTTAGTGTCTTAACTCTTACTCTGGCCTATTAGCTAAGGTCTTAACTCTTACTCTGGCCTAATAGCTAAGGTCTTAACTCTTACTCTGGCCTAATAGCTAAGGTCTTAGACTCGTAATCTGGCCTAATGTTTAAGGTCTTAACTCTTACTCTGGCCTAATAGCTAAGGTCTTAACTCTTACTCTGGCCTAATAGCTAAGGTCTTAGACTCGTACTCTGGCCTAATGGTTAAGGTCTTAACTCTTACTCTGGCCTACTGGTTAGTTTCTTAACTCTTACTCTGGCCTAATAGCTAAATTCTTAGACTCGTACTCTGGCCTAATGGATAAGGTCTTAACTCGTACTCTGGCCTAATAGCTAAGGTCTTAACTCTTACTCTGGCCTAATAGCTAAGGTCTTAGACTCGTACTGTGGCCTTTTGGTTAAGGTCTTAACTCTTACTCTGACCTACTGGTTAAGGTCTTAACTCTTACTCTGGCCTACTAGCTAAGGTCTTAGACTTGTACTCTGGCCTAATGGTTAAGGTCTTAACTCTTACACTGGCCTAATAGCTAAGGTCTTAGACTCGTACTCTGGCCTAATAGCTAAGGTCTTAGACTCGTACTCTGGCCTAATGGTTAAGGTCTTAACTCTTACTCTGGCCTTCTGGTTAAGGTCTTAACTCTTACTCTGGCCTAATAGCTAAGGTCTTAACTCTTACTCTGGCCTAATAGCTAAGGTCTTAACTCTTACTCTGGCCTAATAGCTAAGGTCTTAGACTCGTACTATGGCCTACAAGTTAAGGTCTTAACTCTTACTCTGGCCTACTGGTTAAGTTCTTAACTCTTACTCTGGCCTAATAGCTAAGGGGTTAGACTCGTACTCTGGCCTAATGGTTAAGGTCTTACCTCTTACTCTGTCCTAATAGCTAAGGTCTTAGACTCGTACTATGGCCTACTGGTTAATGTCTTACCTCTTACTCTGGCCTAATAGCTAAGGTCTTAAATCTTACTCTGGCCCAATAGTTAAAGTCTTAGACTCGTACTCTGGCCTAATGGTTTAGGCCTTAACTCTTACTCTGGCCTACTGGTTAAGGTCTTAACTCTTACTCTGGTCTACTGGTTAAGGTCTTAACTCTTACTCTGGCCTACTGGTTAAAGTCTTAACGCTTACTCTGGCCTAATGGTTAAGGTCTTAACTCTTACTCTGGCCTAATAGCTAATGTCTTAGACTCGTACTCTGGCCTAATGGTTAAGGTCTTAACTCTTACATTGGCCTACTTGTTAAGGTCTTAACTCTTACTCTGGCCTAATAGCTAAGGTCTTAGACTCATACTCTGGCCTAATGGTTAAGGTCTTAACTCTTACTCTGGCCTAATAGTTAAGGTCTTAACTCTTACTCTGGCCTAATAGCTAAGGTCTTAGACTCGTACTCTGGCCTACTGGTTAAGGTCTTAACTCTTTCTCTGGCCTACTGGTTAAGGTCTTAAGTCTTACTCTGGCGTAATAGCTAAGGTCTTAGACTCGTACTCTGGCATAATGTTTAAGGTCTTAACTCTTACTCTGGCCTACTGGTTAGGGTCTTAACTCTTAGTCTGGCCTAATAGCTAAGGTCTTAACTCTTACTCTGGCCTAGTAGCTAAGGTCTTAGACTCGTACTCTGGCCTAATGGTTAAGGTCTTAACACTTACTCTGGCCTAATAGCTAAAGTCTTAACTCTTACTCTGTCCTAATAGCTAAGGTCTTAGACTCGTACTCTGGCCTAATGGTGAAGGTCTTAACTCTTACTCTGGCCTACTGGTTAGTGTCTTAACTCTTACTCTGGCCTATTAGCTAAGGTCTTAACTCTTACTCTGGCCTAATAGCTAAGGTCTTAACTCTTACTCTGGCCTAATAGCTAAGGTCTTAGACTCGTACTCTGGCCTAATGGTTAAGGTCTTAACTCTTACTCTGGCCTAATAGCTAAGGTCTTAACTCTTACTCTAGCCTAATAGCTAAGGTCTTAGACTCGTACTCTGGCCTAATGGTTAAGGTCTTAACTCTTACTCTGGCCTACTGGTTAGTTTCTTAACTCTTACTCTGGCCTAATAGCTAAGGTCTTAACTCTTACTCTGGCCTAATAGCTAAATTCTTAGACTCGTACTCTGGCCTAATGGATAAGGTCTTAACTCTTACTCTGGCCTAATAGCTAAAGTCTTAACTCTTACTCTGGCCTAATAGCTAAGGTCTTAGACTCGTACTATGGCCTACTGGTTAAGGTCTTAACTCTTACTCTGGCCTACTGTTTAAGTTCTTAACTCTTACTCTGGCATAATAGCTAAGATCTTAGACTCGTACTCTGGCCTAATGGTTAAGGTCTTAACTCTTACTCTGGCCTAATAGCTAAGGTCTTAGACTCGTACTATGGCCTACTGGTTAAAGTCTTAACTCTTACTCTGGCCTACTGGTTAATGTCTTAACTCTTACTCTGGCCTAATAGCTAAGGTCTTAACTCTTACTCTGGCCTAATAGCTAAGGTCTTAACTCTTACTCTGGCCTAATAGCTAAGGTCTTAACTCTTACTCTGGCCTAATAGCTAAGGTCTTAGACTCGTACTGTGGCCTTTTGGTTAAGGTCTTAGCTCTTACTCTGACCTACTGGTTAAGGTCTTAACTCTTACTCTGGCCTAATAGCTAAGGTCTTAGACTCGTACTCTGGCCTAATGGTTAAGGTCTTAACTCTTACACTGGCCTAATAGCTAAGGTCTTAGACTTGTACTCTGGCCTAATGGTTAAGGTCTTAACTCTTACTCTGGCCTTCTGGTTAAGGTCTTAACTCTTACTCTGGCCTAATAGCTAAGGTCTTAACTCTTACTCTGGCCTAATAGCTAAGGTCTTAACTCTTACTCTGGCCTAATAGCTAAGGTCTTAGACTCGTACTATGGCCTACAAGTTAAGGTCTTAACTCTTACTCTGGCCTACTGGTTAAGTTCTTAACTCTTACTCTGGCCTAATAGCTAAGGGGTTAGACTCATACTCTGGCCTAATGGTTAAGGTCTTACCTCTTACTCTGGCCTAATAGCTAAGGTCTTAAATCTTACTCTGGACCAATAGTTAAAGTCTTAGACTCGTACTCTGGCCTAATGGTTAAGGCCTTAACTCTTACTCTGGCCTACTGGTTAAGGTCTTAACTCTTTCTCTGGCCTACAGGTTAAGGTCTTAACTCTTACTCTGGCCTAATAGCTAAGGTCTTAGACTCGTACTCTGGCCTAATAGCTAAGGTCTTAACTCTTACTATGGCCTACTGGTTAAGGTCTTAGCTCTTACTCTGGCCTAATGGTTAAGGTCTTAACTCTTACTCTGGCCTAATAGCTAAGGTCTTAACTCTTACTCTGGCCTAATAGCTAAGGTCTTAGACTCATACTCTGGCCTAATGGTCAAGGTCTTAACTATTACTCTGGCCTACTGGTTATGGTCTAAACTCTTACTCTGGCCTAATAGCTAAGGTCTTAACTCTTACTCTGGCCTAACAGCTAAGGTCTTAGACTCGTACCATGGCCTACAGGTTAAGGTCTTGACTCTTACTCTGGCCTACTGGTTAAGGTCTTAACTCTTACTCTGGCCTACTGGTTAAAGTCTTAACTCTTACTCTGGCCTAGTGGTTAAGGTCTTATCTCTTACTCTGGCCTACTTGTTAAGGTCTTAACTCTTACTCTGGCCTAATAGCTAAGGTCTTAGACTCGTACTCTGGTCTAATGGTTAAGGTCTTAACTCTTACTCTGGCCTAATAGCTAAGGTCTTAACTCTTACTCTGGCCTAATAGCTAAGGTCTTAGACTCGTACTCTGGCCTACTGGTTAAGGTCTTAACTCTTTCTCTGGCCTACTGGTTAAGGTCTTAAGTCTTACTCTGGCGTAATAGCTAAGGTCTTAGACTCGTACTCTGGCCTAATGTTTAAGGTCTTAACTCTTACTCTGGCCTACTGGTTAGGGTCTTAACTCTTAGTCTGGCCTAATAGCTAAGGTCTTAACTCTTACACTGGCCTAGTAGCTAAGGTCTTAGACTCGTACTCTGGCCTAATGGTTAAGGTCTTAACTCTTACTCTGGCCTAATTGCTAAAGTCTTAACTCTTACTCTGGCCTAATAGCTAAGGTCTTAGACTCGTACTATGGCCTACTGGTTAAGGTCTTAACTCTTACTCTGGCCTACTGGTTAAGTTCTTAACTCTTACTCTGGCCTAATAGCTATGGTCTTAGACTAGTACTCTGGCCTAATGGTTAAGGTCTTAACTCTTACTCTTGCCTAATAGCTAAGGTCTTAACTCTTACTCTGGCCTAATAGCTAAGGTCTTAGACTCGTACTCTGGCCTAATGGTGAAGGTCTTAACTCTTACTCTGGCCTACTGGTTAGTGTCTTAACTCTTACTCTGGCCTATTAGCTAAGGTCTTAACTCTTACTCTGGCCTAATAGCTAAGGTCTTAACTCTTACTCTGGCCTAATAGCTAAGGTCTTAGACTCGTAATCTGGCCTAATGTTTAAGGTCTTAACTCTTACTCTGGCCTAATAGCTAAGGTCTTAACTCTTACTCTGGCGTAATAGCTAAGGTCTTAGACTCGTACTCTGGCCTAATGGTTAAGGTCTTAACTCTTACTCTGGCCTACTGGTTAGTTTCTTAACTCTTACTCTGGCCTAATAGCTAAATTCTTAGACTCGTACTCTGGCCTAATGGATAAGGTCTTAACTCTTACTCTGGCCTAATAGCTAAGGTCTTAACTCTTACTCTGGCCTAATAGCTAAGGTCTTAGACTCGTACTGTGGCCTTTTGGTTAAGGTCTTAACTCTTACTCTGACCTACTGGTTAAGGTCTTAACTCTTACTCTGGCCTAATAGCTAAGGTCTTAGACTTGTACTCTGGCCTAATGGTTAAGGTCTTAACTCTTACACTGGCCTAATAGCTAAGGTCTTAGACTCGTACTCTGGCCTAATAGCTAAGGTCTTAGACTCGTACTCTGGCCTAATGGTTAAGGTCTTAACTCTTACTCTGGCCTTCTGGTTAAGGTCTTAACTCTTACTCTGGCCTAATAGCTAAGGTCTTAACTCTTACTCTGGCCTAATAGCTAAGGTCTTAACTCTTACTCTGGCCTAATAGCTAAGGTCTTAGACTCGTACTATGGCCTACAAGTTAAGGTCTTAACTCTTACTCTGGCCTACTGGTTAAGTTCTTAACTCTTACTCTGGCCTAATAGCTAAGGGGTTAGACTCGTACTCTGGCCTAATGGTTAAGGTCTTACCTCTTACTCTGTCCTAATAGCTAAGGTCTTAGACTCGTACTATGGCCTACTGGTTAATGTCTTACCTCTTACTCTGGCCTAATAGCTAAGGTCTTAAATCTTACTCTGGCCCAATAGTTAAAGTCTTAGACTCGTACTCTGGCCTAATGGTTTAGACCTTAACTCTTACTCTGGCCTACTGGTTAAGGTCTTAACTCTTACTCTGGTCTACTGGTTAAGGTCTTAACTCTTACTCTGGCCTACTGGTTAAAGTCTTAACTCTTACTCTGGCCTAATGGTTAAGGTCTTAACTCTTACTCTGGCCTAATAGCTAATGTCTTAGACTCGTACTCTGGCCTAATGGTTAAGGTCTTAACTCTTACTCTGGCCTACTTGTTAAGGTCTTAACTCTTACTCTGGCCTAATAGCTAAGGTCTTAGACTCATACTCTGGCCTAATGGTTAAGGTCTTAACTCTTACTCTGGCCTAATAGTTAAGGTCTTAACTCTTACTCTGGCCTAATAGCTAAGGTCTTAGACTCGTACTCTGGCCTACTGGTTAAGGTCTTAACTCTTTCTCTGGCCTACTGGTTAAGGTCTTAAGTCTTACTCTGGCGTAATAGCTAAGGTCTTAGACTCGTACTCTGGCATAATGTTTAAGGTCTTAACTCTTACTCTGGCCTACTGGTTAGGGTCTTAACTCTTAGTCTGGCCTAATAGCTAAGGTCTTAACTCTTACTCTGGCCTAGTAGCTAAGGTCTTAGACTCGTACTCTGGCCTAATGGTTAAGGTCTTAACACTTACTCTGGCCTAATAGCTAAAGTCTTAACTCTTACTCTGTCCTAATAGCTAAGGTCTTAGACTCGTACTCTGGCCTAATGGTGAAGGTCTTAACTCTTACTCTGGCCTACTGGTTAGTGTCTTAACTCTTACTCTGGCCTATTAGCTAAGGTCTTAACTCTTACTCTGGCCTAATAGCTAAGGTCTTAACTCTTACTCTGGCCTAATAGCTAAGGTCTTAGACTCGTACTCTGGCCTAATGGTTAAGGTCTTAACTCCTACTCTGGTCTACTGGTTAGGGTCTTAACTCTTACTCTGGCCTAATAGCTAAGGTCTTAACTCTTACTCTGGCCTAGTAGCTAAGGTCTTAGACTCGTACTCTGGCCTAATGGTTAAGGTCTTAACACTTACTCTGGCCTAATAGCTAAGGTCTTAACTCTTACTCTGGCCTAATAGCTAAATTCTTAGACTCGTACTCTGGCCTAATGGATAAGGTCTTAACTCTTACTCTGGCCTAATAGCTAAAGTCTTAACTCTTACTCTGGCCTAATAGCTAAGGTCTTAGACTCGTACTATGGCCTACTGGTTAAGGTCTTAACTCTTACTCTGGCCTACTGTTTAAGTTCTTAACTCTTACTCTGGCATAATAGCTAAGATCTTAGACTCGTACTCTGGCCTAATGGTTAAGGTCTTAACTCTTACTCTGGCCTAATAGCTAAATTCTTAGACTCGTACTCTGGCCTAATGGATAAGGTCTTAACTCTTACTCTGGCCTAATAGCTAAGGTCTTAACTCTTACTCTGGCCTAATAGCTAAGGTCTTAGACTCGTACTCTGGCCTTTTGGTTAAGGTCTTAGCTCTTACTCTGACCTACTGGTTAAGGTCTTAACTCTTACTCTGGCCTAATAGCTAAGGTCTTAGACTCGTACTCTGGCCTAATGGTTAAGGTCTTAACTCTTACACTGGCCTAATAGCTAAGGTCTTAGACTCGTACTCTGGCCTAATGGTTAAGGTCTTAACTCTTACTCTGGCCTTCTGGTTAAGGTCTTAACTCTTACTCTGGCCTAATAGCTAAGGTCTTAACTTTTACTCTGGCCTAATAGCTAAGGTCTTAACTCTTACTCTGGCCTAATAGCTAAGGTCTTAGACTCGTACTATGGCCTACAAGTTAAGGTCTTAACTCTTACTCTGGCCTACTGGTTAAGTTCTTAACTCTTACTCTGGCCTAATAGCTAAGGGGTTAGACTCGTACTCTGGCCTAATGGTTAAGGTCTTACCTCTTACTCTGGCCTAATAGCTAAGGTCTTAAATCTTACTCTGGACCAATAGTTAAAGTCTTAGACTCGTACTCTGGCCTAATGGTTAAGGCCTTAACTCTTACTCTGGCCTACTGGTTAAGGTCTTAACTCTTTCTCTGGCCTACAGGTTAAGGTCTTAACTCTTACTCTGGCCTAATAGCTAAGGTCTTAGACTCGTACTCTGGCCTAATAGCTAAGGTCTTAACTCTTACTATGGCCTACTGGTTAAGGTCTTAGCTCTTACTCTGGCCTAATGGTTAATGTCTTAACTCTTACTCTGGCCTAACAGCTAAGGTCTTAACTCTTACTCTGGCCTAATAGCTAAGGTCTTAGACTCATACTCTGGCATAATGGTCAAGGTCTTAACTCTTACTCTGGCCTACTGGTTATGGTCTTAACTCTTACTCTGGCCTAATAGCTAAGGTCTTAACTCTTACTCTGGCCTAACAGCTAAGGTCTTAGACTCGTACCATGGCCTACAGGTTAAGGTCTTGACTCTTACTCTGGCCTACTGGTTAAGGTCTTAACTCTTACTCTGGCCTACTGGTTAAAGTCTTAACTCTTACTCTGGCCTAGTGGTTAAGGACTTAACTCTTACTCTGGCCTACTTGTTAAGGTCTTAACTCTTACTCTGGCCTAATAGCTAAGGTCTTAGACTCGTACTCTGGCCTAATGGTTAAGGTCTTAACTCTTACTCTGGCCTAATAGCTAAGGTCTTAACTCTTACTCTGGCCTAATAGCTAAGGTCTTAGACTGGTACTCTGGCCTACTGGTTAAGGTCTTAACTCTTTCTCTGGCCTACTGGTTAAGGTCTTAAGTCTTACTCTGGCGTAATAGCTAAGGTCTTAGACTCGTACTCTGGCCTAATGTTTAAGGTCTTAACTCTTACTCTGGCCTACTGGTTAGGGTCTTAACTCTTAGTCTGGCCTAATAGCTAAGGTCTTAACTCTTACTCTGGCCTAGTAGCTAAGGTCTTAGACTCGTACTCTGGCCTAATGGTTAAGGTCTTAACTCTTACTCTGGCCTAATAGCTAAAGTCTTAACTCTTACTCTGGCCTAATAGCTAAGGTCTTAGACTCGTACTATGGCCTACTGGTTAAGGTCTTAACTCTTACTCTGGCCTACTGGTTAAGTTCTTAACTCTTACTCTGGCCTAATAGCTATGGTCTTAGACTAGTACTCTGGCCTAATGGTTAAGGTCTTAACTCTTACTCTTGCCTAATAGCTAAGGTCTTAACTCTTACTCTGGCCTAATAGCTAAGGTCTTAGACTCGTACTCTGGCCTAATGGTGAAGGTCTTAACTCTTACTCTGGCCTACTGGTTAGTGTCTTAACTCTTACTCTGGCCTATTAGCTAAGGTCTTAACTCTTACTCTGGCCTAATAGCTAAGGTCTTAACTCTTACTCTGGCCTAATAGCTAAGGTCTTAGACTCGTACTCTGGCCTAATGGTTAAGGTCTTAACTCTTACTCTGGCCTAATAGCTAAGGTCTTAACTCTTACTCTGGCCTAATAGCTAAGGTCTTAGACTCGTACTCTGGCCTAATGGTTAAGGTCTTAACTCTTACTCTGGCCTACTGGTTAGTTTCTTAACTCTTACTCTGGCCTAATAGCTAAATTCTTAGACTCGTACTCTGGCCTAATGGATAAGGTCTTAACTCTTACTCTGGCCTAATAGCTAAGGTCTTAACTCTTACTCTGGCCTAATAGCTAAGGTCTTAGACTCGTACTGTGGCCTTTTGGTTAAGGTCTTAACTCTTACTCTGACCTTCTGGTTAAGGTCTTAACTCTTACTCTGGCCTAATAGCTAAGGTCTTAGACTTGTACTCTGGCCTAATGGTTAAGGTCTTAACTCTTACACTGGCCTAATAGCTAAGGTCTTAGACTCGTACTCTGGCCGAATAGCTAAGGTCTTAGACTCGTACTCTGGCCTAATGGTTAAGGTCTTAACTCTTACTCTGGCCTTCTGGTTAAGGTCTTAACTCTTACTCTGGCCTAATAGCTAAGGTCTTAACTCTTACTCTGGCCTAATAGCTAAGGTCTTAACTCTTACTCTGGCCTAATAGCTAAGGTCTTAGACTCGTACTATGGCCTACAAGTTAAGGTCTTAACTCTTACTCTGGCCTACTGGTTAAGTTCTTAACTCTTACTCTGGCCTAATAGCTAAGGGGTTAGACTCGTACTCTGGCCTAATGGTTAAGGTCTTACCTCTTACTCTGTCCTAATAGCTAAGGTCTTAGACTCGTACTATGGCCTACTGGTTAAGGTCTTACCTCTTACTCTGGCCTAATAGCTAAGGTCTTAAATCTTACTCTGGCCCAATAGTTAAAGTCTTAGACTCGTACTCTTGCCTAATGGTTAAGGCCTTAACTCTTACTCTGGCTTACTGGTTAAGGTCTTAACTCTTTCTCTGGCCTACAGGTTAAGGTCTTAACTCTTACTCTGGCCTAATAGCTAAGGTCTTAGACTCGTACTCTGGCCTAATAGCTAAGGTCTTAACTCTTACTATGGCCTACTGGTTAAGGTCTTAGCTCTTACTCTGGCCTAATGGTCAAGGTCTTAACTCTTACTCTGGCCTAATAGCTAAGGTCTTAACTCTTACTCTGGCCTAATAGCTAAGGTCTTAGACTCATACTCTGGCCTAATGGTCAAGGTCTTAACTCTTACTCTGGCCTACTGGTTATGGTCTTAACTCTTACTCTGGCCTAATAGCTAAGGTCTTAACTCTTACTCTGGCCTAACAGCTAAGGTCTTAGACTCGTACCATGGCCTACAGGTTAAGGTCTTAACTCTTACTCTGGCCTACTGGTTAAGGTCTTAACTCTTACTCTGGCCTACTGGTTAAAGTCTTAACTCTTACTCTGGCCTAATGGTTAAGGTCTTAACTCTTACTCTGGCCTAATAGCTAATGTCTTAGACTCGTACTCTGGCCTAATGGTTAAGGTCTTAACTCTTACTCTGGCCTACTTGTTAAGGTCTTAACTCTTACTCTGGCCTAATAGCTAAGGTCTTAGACTCATACTCTGGCCTAATGGTTAAGGTCTTAACTCTTACTCTGGCCTAATAGTTAAGGTCTTAACTCTTACTCTGGCCTAATAGCTAAGGTCTTAGACTCGTACTCTGGCCTACTGGTTAAGGTCTTAACTCTTTCTCTGGCCTACTGGTTAAGGTCTTAAGTCTTACTCTGGCGTAATAGCTAAGGTCTTAGACTCGTACTCTGGCATAATGTTTAAGGTCTTAACTCTTACTCTGGCCTACTGGTTAGGGTCTTAACTCTTAGTCTGGCCTAATAGCTAAGGTCTTAACTCTTACTCTGGCCTAGTAGCTAAGGTCTTAGACTCGTACTCTGGCCTAATGGTTAAGGTCTTCCCACTTACTCTGGCCTAATAGCTAAGGTCTTAACTTTTACTCTGGCCTAATAGCTAAGGTCTTAGACTCGTACTATGGCCTACTGGTTAAGGTCTTAACTCTTACTCTGGCCTACTGGTTAAGTTCTTAACTCTTACTCTGGCCTAATAGCTATGGTCTTAGACTAGTACTCTGGCCTAATGGTTAAGGTCTTAACTCTTACTCTGGCCTAATAGCTAAGGTCTTAACTCTTACTCTGGCCTAATAGCTAAGGTCTTAGACTCGTACTCTGGCCTAATGGTGAAGGTCTTAACTCTTACTCTGGCCTACTGGTTAGTGTCTTAACTCTTACTCTGGCCTATTAGCTAAGGTCTTAACTCTTACTCTGGCCTAATAGCTAAGGTCTTAACTCTTACTCTGGCCTAATAGCTAAGGTCTTAGACTCGTACTCTGGCCTAATGGTTAAGGTCTTAACTCTTACTCTGGCCTAATAGCTAAGGTCTTAACTCTTACTCTAGCCTAATAGCTAAGGTCTTAGACTCATACTCTGGCCTAATGGTTAAGGTCTTAACTCTTACTCTGGCCTACTGGTTAGTTTCTTAACTCTTACTCTGGCCTAATAGCTAAGGTCTTAACTCTTACTCTGGCCTAATAGCTAAATTCTTAGACTCGTACTCTGGCCTAATGGATAAGGTCTTAACTCTTACTCTGGCCTAATAGCTAAAGTCTGAACTCTTACTCTGGCCTAATAGCTAAGGTCTTAGACTCGTACTATGGCCTACTGGTTAAGGTCTTAACTCTTACTCTGGCCTACTGTTTAAGTTCTTAACTCTTACTCTGGCATAATAGCTAAGATCTTAGACTCGTACTCTGGCCTAATGGTTAAGGTCTTAACTCTTACACTGGCCTAGTAGCTAAGGTCTTAGACTCGTACTCTGGCCTAATGGTTAAGGTCTTAACTCTTACTCTGGCCTAATAGCTAAAGTCTTAACTCTTACTCTGGCCTAATAGCTAAGGTCTTAGACTCGTACTATGGCCTACTGGTTAAGGTCTTAACTCTTACTCTGGCCTACTGGTTAAGTTCTTAACTCTTACTCTGGCCTAATAGCTATGGTCTTAGACTAGTACTCTGGCCTAATGGTTAAGGTCTTAACTCTTACTCTTGCCTAATAGCTAAGGTCTTAACTCTTACTCTGGCCTAATAGCTAAGGTCTTAGACTCGTACTCTGGCCTAATGGTGAAGGTCTTAACTCTTACTCTGGCCTACTGGTTAGTGTCTTAACTCTTACTCTGGCCTATTAGCTAAGGTCTTAACTCTTACTCTGGCCTAATAGCTAAGGTCTTAACTCTTACTCTGGCCTAATAGCTAAGGTCTTAGACTCGTAATCTGGCCTAATGGTTAAGGTCTTAACTCTTACTCTGGCCTAATAGCTAAGGTCTTAACTCTTACTCTGGCCTAATAGCTAAGGTCTTAGACTCGTACTCTGGCCTAATGGTTAAGGTCTTAACTCTTACTCTGGCCTACTGGTTAGTTTCTTAACTCTTACTCTGGCCTAATAGCTAAATTCTTAGACTCGTACTCTGGCCTAATGGATAAGGTCTTAACTCTTACTCTGGCCTAATAGCTAAGGTCTTAACTCTTACTCTGGCCTAATAGCTAAGGTCTTAACTCTTACTCTGGCCTAATAGCTAAGGTCTTAGACTCGTACTGTGGCCTTTTGGTTAAGGTCTTAACTCTTACTCTGACCTACTGGTTAAGGTCTTAACTCTTACTCTGGCCTAATAGCTAAGGTCTTAGACTTGTACTCTGGCCTAATGGTTAAGGTCTTAACTCTTACACTGGCCTAATAGCTAAGGTCTTAGACTCGTACTCTGGCCTAATAGCTAAGGTCTTAGACTCGTACTCTGGCCTAATGGTTAAGGTCTTAACTCTTACTCTGGCCTTCTGGTTAAGGTCTTAACTCTTACTCTGGCCTAATAGCTAAGGTCTTAACTCTTACTCTGGCCTAATAGCTAAGGTCTTAACTCTTACTCTGGCCTAATAGCTAAGGTCTTAGACTCGTACTATGGCCTACAAGTTAAGGTCTTAACTCTTACTCTGGCCTACTGGTTAAGTTCTTAACTCTTACTCTGGCCTAATAGCTAAGGGGTTAGACTCGTACTCTGGCCTAATGGTTAAGGTCTTACCTCTTACTCTGTCCTAATAGCTAAGGTCTTAGACTCGTACTATGGCCTACTGGTTAAGGTCTTACCTCTTACTCTGGCCTAATAGCTAAGGTCTTAAATCTTACTCTGGCCCAATAGTTAAAGTCTTAGACTCGTACTCTGGCCTAATGGTTAAGGCCTTAACTCTTACTCTGGCCTACTGGTTAAGGTCTTAACTCTTACTCTGGTCTACTGGTTAAGGTCTTAACTCTTACTCTGGCCTACTGGTTAAAGTCTTAACTCTTACTCTGGCCTGATGGTTAAGGTCTTAACTCTTACTCTGGCCTAATAGCTAATGTCTTAGACTCGTACTCTGGCCTAATGGTTAAGGTCTTAACTCTTACTCTGGCCTACTTGTTAAGGTCTTAACTCTTACTCTGGCCTAATAGCTAAGGTCTTAGACTCATACTCTGGCCTAATGGTTAAGGTCTTAACTCTTACTCTGGCCTAATAGTTAAGGTCTTAACTCTTACTCTGGCCTAATAGCTAAGGTCTTAGACTCGTACTCTGGCCTACTGGTTAAGGTCTTAACTCTTTCTCTGGCCTACTGGTTAAGGTCTTAAGTCTTACTCTGGCGTAATAGCTAAGGTCTTAGACTTGTACTCTGGCATAATGTTTAAGGTCTTAACTCTTACTCTGGCCTACTGGTTAGGGTCTTAACTCTTAGTCTGGCCTAATAGCTAAGGTCTTAACTCTTACTCTGGCCTAGTAGCTAAGGTCTTAGACTCGTACTCTGGCCTAATGGTTAAGGTCTTAACACTTACTCTGGCCTAATAGCTAAAGTCTTAACTCTTACTCTGTCCTAATAGCTAAGGTCTTAGACTCGTACTATGGCCTACTGGTTAAGGTCTTAACTCTTACTCTGGCCTACTGGTTAAGTTCTTAACTCTTACTCTGGCCTAATAGTTATGGTCTTAGACTAGTACTCTGGCCTAATGGTTAAGGTCTTAACTCTTACTCTGGCCTAATAGCTAAGGTCTTAACTCTTACTCTGGCCTAATAGCTAAGGTCTTAGACTCGTACTCTGGCCTAATGGTGAAGGTCTTAACTCTTACTCTGGCCTACTGGTTAGTGTCTTAACTCTTACTCTGGCCTATTAGCTAAGGTCTTAACTCTTACTCTGGCCTAATAGCTAAGGTCTTAACTCTTACTCTGGCCTAATAGCTAAGGTCTTAGACTCGTACTCTGGCCTAATGGTTAAGGTCTTAACTCTTACTCTGGCCTAATAGCTAAGGTCTTAACTCTTACTCTAGCCTAATAGCTAAGGTCTTAGACTCGCACTCTGGCCTAATGGTTAAGGTCTTAACTCTTACTCTGGCCTACTGGTTAGTTTCTTAACTCTTACTCTGGCCTAATAGCTAAGGTCTTAAGTCTTACTCTGGCCTAATAGCTAAATTCTTAGACTCGTACTCTGGCCTAATGGATAAGGTCTTAACTCTTACTCTGGCCTAATAGCTAAAGTCTTAACTCTTACTCTGGCCTAATAGCTAAGGTCTTAGACTCGTACTATGGCCTACTGGTTAAGGTCTTAACTCTTACTCTGGCCTACTGTTTAAGTTCTTAACTCTTACTCTGGCATAATAGCTAAGATCTTAGACTCGTACTCTGGCCTAATGGTTAAGGTCTTAACTCTTACTCTGGCCTAATAGCTAAGGTCTTAGACTCGTACTATGGCCTACTGGTTAAGGTCTTAACTCTTACTCTGGCCTACTGGTTAATGTCTTAACTCTTACTCTGGCCTAATAGCTAAGGTCTTAACTCTTACTCTGGCCTAATAGCTAAGGTCTTAACTCTTACTCTGGCCTAATAGCTAAGGTCTTAACTCTTACTCTGGCCTAATAGCTAAGGTCTTAGACTCGTACTGTGGCCTTTTGGTTAAGGTCTTAGCTCTTACTCTGACCTACTGGTTAAGGTCTTAACTCTTACTCTGGCCTAATAGCTAAGGTCTTAGACTCATACTCTGGCCTAATGGTCAAGGTCTTAACTCTTACTCTGGCCTACTGGTTATGGTCTTAACTCTTACTCTGGCCTAATAGCTAAGGTCTTAACTCTTACTCTGGCCTAACAGCTAAGGTCTTAGACTCGTACCATGGCCTACAGGTTAAGGTCTTGACTCTTACTCTGGCCTACTGGTTAAGGTCTTAACTCTTACTCTGGCCTACTGGTTAAAGTCTTAACTCTTACTCTGGCCTAGTGGTTAAGGTCTTAACTCTTACTCTGGCCTAATAGCTAATGTCTTAGACTCGTACTCTGGCCTAATGGTTAAGGTCTTAACTCTTACTCTGGCCTACTTGTTAAGGTCTTAACTCTTACTCTGGCCTAATAGCTAAGGTCTTAGACTCGTACTCTGGCCTAATGGTTAAGGTCTTAACTCTTACTCTGGCCTAATAGCTAAGGTCTTAACTTTTACTCTGGCCTAATAGCTAAGGTCTTAGACTCGTACTCTGGCCTACTGGTTAAGGTCTTAACTCTTTCTCTGGCCTACTGGTTAAGGTCTTAAGTCTTACTCTGGCGTAATAGCTAAGGTCTTAGACTCGTACTCTGGCCTAATGTTTAAGGTCTTAACTCTTAATCTGGCCTACTGGTTAGGGTCTTAACTCTTAGTCTGGCCTAATAGCTAAGGTCTTAACTCTTACTCTGGCCTAGTAGCTAAGGTCTTAGACTCGTACTCTGGCCTAATGGTTAAGGTCTTAACTCTTACTCTGGCCTAATAGCTAAAGTCTTAACTCTTACTCTGGCCTAATAGCTAAGGTCTTAGACTCGTACTATGGCCTACTGGTTAAGGTCTTAACTCTTACTCTGGCCTACTGGTTAAGTTCTTAACTCTTACTCTGGCCTAATAGCTATGGTCTTAGACTAGTACTCTGGCCTAATGGTTAAGGTCTTAACTCTTACTCTTGCCTAATAGCTAAGGTCTTAACTCTTACTCTGGCCTAATAGCTAAGGTCTTAGACTCGTACTCTGGCCTAATGGTGAAGGTCTTAACTCTTACTCTGGCCTACTGGTTAGTGTCTTAACTCTTACTCTGGCCTATTAGCTAAGGTCTTAACTCTTACTCTGGCCTAATAGCTAAGGTCTTAACTCTTACTCTGGCCTAATAGCTAAGGTCTTAGACTCGTACTCTGGCCTAATGGTTAAGGTCTTAACTCTTACTCTGGCCTAATAGCTAAGGTCTTAACTCTTACTCTGGCCTAATAGCTAAGGTCTTAGACTCGTACTCTGGCCTAATGGTTAAGGTCTTAACTCTTACTCTGGCCTACTGGTTAGTTTCTTAACTCTTACTCTGGCCTAATAGCTAAATTCTTAGACTCGTACTCTGTCCTAATGGATAAGGTCTTAACTCTTACTCTGGCCTAATAGCTAAGGTCTTAACTCTTACTCTGGCCTAATAGCTAAGGTCTTAACTCTTACTCTGGCCTAATAGCTAAGGTCTTAGACTCGTACTGTGGCCTTTTGGTTAAGGTCTTAACTCTTACTCTGACCTACTGGTTAAGGTCTTAACTCTTACTCTGGCCTAATAGCTAAGGTCTTAGACTTGTACTCTGGCCTAATGGTTAAGGTCTTAACTCTTACACTGGCCTAATAGCTAAGGTCTTAGACTCGTACTCTGGCCTAATAGCTAAGGTCTTAGACTCGTACTCTGGCCTAATGGTTAAGGTCTTAACTCTTACTCTGGCCTTCTGGTTAAGGTCTTAACTCTTACTCTGGCCTAATAGCTAAGGTCTTAACTCTTACTCTGGCCTAATAGCTAAGGTCTTAACTCTTACTCTGGCCTAATAGCTAAGGTCTTAGACTCATACTATGGCCTACAAGTTAAGGTCTTAACTCTTACTCTGGCCTACTGGCTAAGTTCTTAACTCTTACTCTGGCCTAATAGCTAAGGGGTTAGACTCGTACTCTGGCCTAATGGTTAAGGTCTTACCTCTTACTCTGGCCTAATAGCTAAGGTCTTAAATCTTACTCTGGCCCAATAGTTAAAGTCTTAGACTCGTACTCTGGCCTAATGGTTAAGGCCTTAACTCTTACTCTGGCCTACTGGTTAAGGTCTTAACTCTTTCTCTGGCCTACAGGTTAAGGCCTTAACTCTTCCTCTGGCCTAATAGCTAAGGTCTTAGACTCGTACTCTGGCCTAATAGCTAAGGTCTTAACTCTTACTATGGCCTACTGGTTAAGGTCTTAGCTCTTACTCTGGCCTAATGGTTAAGGTCTTAACTCTTACTCTGGCCTAATAGCTAAGGTCTTAACTCTTACTCTGGCCTAATAGCTAAGGTCTTAGACTCATACTCTGGCCTAATGGTCAAGGTCTTAACTCTTACTCTGGCCTACTGGTTATGGTCTTAACTCTTACTCTGGCCTAATAGCTAAGGTCTTAACTCTTACTCTGGCCTAACAGCTAAGGTCTTAGACTCGTACCATGGCCTACAGGTTAAGGTCTTAACTCTTACTCTGGCCTACTGGTTAAGGTCTTAACTCTTACTCTGGCCTACTGGTTAAAGTCTTAACTCTTACTCTGGCCTAATGGTTAAGGTCTTAACTCTTACTCTGGCCTAATAGCTAATGTCTTAGACGCGTACTCTGGCCTAATGGTTAAGGTCTTAACTCTTACTCTGGCCTACTTGTTAAGGTCTTAACTCTTACTCGGCCTAATAGCTAAGGTCTTAGACTCGTATTCTGTCCTAATGGTTAAGGTCTTAACTCTTACTCTGGCCTAATAGCTAAGGTCTTAACTCTTACTCTGGCCTAATAGCTAAGGTCTTAGACTCGTACTCTGGCCTACTGGTTAAGGTCTTAACTCTTTCTCTGGCCTACTGGTTAAGGTCTTAAGTCTTACTCTGGCGTAATAGCTAAGGTCTTAGACTCGTACTCTGGCCTAATGTTTAAGGTCCTAACTCTTACTCTGGCCTACTGGTTAGGGTCTTAACTCTTAGTCTGGCCTAATAGCTAAGGTCTTAACTCTTACTCTGGCCTAGTAGCTAATGTCTTAGACTCGTACTCTGGCCTAATGGTTAAGGTCTTAATTCTTACTCTGGCCTAATAGCTAAAGTCTTAACTCTTACTCTGGCCTAATAGCTAAGGTCTTAGACTCGTACTATGGCCTACTGGTTAAGGTCTTAACTCTTACTCTGGCCTACTGGTTAATGTCTTAACTCTTACTCTGGCCTAATAGCTAAGGTCTTAACTCTTACTCTGGCCTAATAGCTAAGGTCTTAACTCTTACTCTGGCCTAATAGCTAAGGTCTTAGACTCGTACTGTGGCCTTTTGGTTAAGGTCTTAGCTCTTACTCTGACCTACTGGTTAAGGTCTTAACTCTTACTCTGGCCTAATAGCTAAGGTCTTAGACTCATACTCTGGCCTAATGGTCAAGGTCGTAACTCTTACTCTGGCCTACTGGTTATGGTCTTAACTCTTACTCTGGCCTAATAGCTAAGGTCTTAACTCTTACTCTGGCCTAACAGCTAAGGTCTTAGACTCGTACCATGGCCTACAGGTTAAGGTCTTGACTCTTACTCTGGCCTACTGGTTAAGGTCTTAACTCTTACTCTGGCCTACTGGTTAAAGTCTTAACTCTTACTCTGGCCTAGTGGTTAAGGTCTTAACTCTTACTCTGGCCTAATAGCTAATGTCTTAGACTCGTACTCTGGCCTAATGGTTAAGGTCTTAACTCTTACTCTGGCCTACTTGTTAAGGTCTTAACTCTTACTCTGGCCTAATAGCTAAGGTCTTAGACTCGTACTCTGGCCTAATGGTTAAGGTCTTAACTCTTACTCTGGCCTAATAGCTAAGGTCTTAACTTTTACTCTGGCCTAATAGCTAAGGTCTTAGACTCGTACTCTGGCCTACTGGTTAAGGTCTTAACTCTTTCTCTGGCCTACTGGTTAAGGTCTTAAGTCTTACTCTGGCGTAATAGCTAAGGTCTTAGACTCGTACTCTGGCCTAATGTTTAAGGTCTTAACTCTTACTCTGGCCTACTGGTTAGGGTCTTAACTCTTAGTCTGGCCTAATAGCTAAGGTCTTAACTCTTACTCTGGCCTAGTAGCTAAGGTCTTAGACTCGTACTCTGGCCTAATGGTTAAGGTCTTAACTCTTACTCTGGCCTAATAGCTAATGTCTTAGACGCGTACTCTGGCCTAATAGCTAAGGGGTTAGACTCGTACTCTGGCCTAATGGTTAAGGTCTTACCTCTTACTCTGGCCTAATAGCTAAGGTCTTAAATCTTACTCTGGCCCAATAGTTAAAGTCTTAGACTCGTACTCTGGCCTAATGGTTAAGGCCTTAACTCTTACTCTGGCCTACTGGTTAAGGTCTTAACTCTTTCTCTGGCCTACAGGTTAAGGCCTTAACTCTTACTCTGGCCTAATAGCTAAGGTCTTAGACTCGTACTCTGGCCTAATAGCTAAGGTCTTAACTCTTACTATGGCCTACTGGTTAAGGTCTTAGCTCTTACTCTGGCCTAATGGTTAAGGTCTTAACTCTTACTCTGGCCTAATAGCTAAGGTCTTAACTCTTACTCTGGCCTAATAGCTAAGGTCTTAGACTCATACTCTGGCCTAATGGTCAAGGTCTTAACTCTTACTCTGGCCTACTGGTTATGGTCTTAACTCTTACTCTGGCCTAATAGCTAAGGTCTTAACTCTTACTCTGGCCTAACAGCTAAGGTCTTAGACTCGTACCATGGCCTACAGGTTAAGGTCTTAACTCTTACTCTGGCCTACTGGTAAGGTCTTAACTCTTACTCTGGCCTACTGGTTAAAGTCTTAACTCTTACTCTGGCCTAATGGTTAAGGTCTTAACTCTTACTCTGGCCTAATAGCTAATGTCTTAGACGCGTACTCTGGCCTAATGGTTAAGGTCTTAACTCTTACTCTGGCCTACTTGTTAAGGTCTTAACTCTTACTCTGGCCTAATAGCTAAGGTCTTAGACTCGTACTCTGTCCTAATGGTTAAGGTCTTAACTCTTACTCTGGCCTAATAGCTAAGGTCTTAACTCTTACTCTGGCCTAATAGCTAAGGTCTTAGACTCGTACTTTGGCCTACTGGTTAAGGTCTTAACTCTTTCTCTGGCCTACTGGTTAAGGTCTTAAGTCTTACTCTGGTGTAATAGCTAAGGTCTTAGACTCGTACTCTGGCCTAATGTTTAAGGTCCTAACTCTTACTCTGGCCTACTGGTTAGGGTCTTAACTCTTAGTCTGGCCTAATAGCTAAGGTCTTAACTCTTACTCTGGCCTAGTAGCTAATGTCTTAGACTCGTACTCTGGCCTAATGGTTAAGGTCTTAATTCTTACTCTGGCCTAATAGCTAAAGTCTTAACTCTTACTCTGGCCTAATAGCTAAGGTCTTAGACTCGTACTATGGCCTACTGGTTAAGGTCTTAACTCTTACTCTGGCCTACTGGTTAAGTTCTTAACTCTTACTCTGGCCTAATAGCTATGGTCTTAGACTAGTACTCTGTCCTAATGGTTAAGGTCTTAACTCTTACTCTGGCCTAATAGCTAAGGTCTTAACTCTTACTCTGGCCTAATAGCTAAGGTCTTAGACTCGTACTCTGGCCTAATGGTGAAGGTCTTAACTCTTACTCTGGCCTACTGGTTAGTGTCTTAACTCTTACTCTGGCCTATTAGCTAAGGTCTTAACTCTTACTCTGGCCTAATAGCTAAGGTCTTAACTCTTACTCTGGCCTAATAGCTAAGGTCTTAGACTCGTACTCCGGCCTAATGGTTAAGGTCTTAACTCTTACTCTGGCCTAATAGCTAAGGTCTTAACTCTTACTCTGGCCTAATAGCTAAGGTCTTAGACTCGTATTCTGGCCTAATGGTTAAGGTCTTAACTCTTACTCTGGCCTACTGGTTAGTTTCTTAACTCTTACTCTGGCCTAATAGCTAAATTCTTAGACTCGTACTCTGGCCTAATGGATAAGGTCTTAACTCTTACTCTGGCCTAATAGCTAAAGTCTTAACTCTTACTCTGGCCTAATAGCTAAGGTCTTAACTCTTACTCTGGCCTAATAGCTAAGGTCTTAGACTCGTACTCTGGCCTAATGGTTAAGGTCTTAACTCTTATTCTGGCCTAATAGCTAAGGTCTTAACTCTTACTCTGGCCTAATAGCTAAATTCTTAGACTCGTACTCTGGCCTAATGGATAAGGTCTTAACTCTTACTCTGGCCTAATAGCTAAAGTCTTAACTCTTACTCTGGCCTAATAGCTAAGGTCTTAGACTCGTACTATGGCCTACTGGTTAAGGTCTTAACTCTTACTCTGGCCTACTGGTTAAGTTCTTAACTATTACTCTGGCATAATAGCTAAGATCTTAGACTCGTACTCTGGCATAATGGTTAGGGTCTTAACTCTTACTCTGGCCTAATAGCTAAGTTCTTAGACTCGTACTCTGGCCTAATGGTTAAGGTCTTAACTCTTACTCTGGCCTAATAGCTAAGGTCTTAGACTCGTACTATGGCCTACTGGTTAAGGTCTTAACTCTTACTCTGGCCTACTGGTTAATGTCTTAACTCTTACTTTGGCCTAATAGCTATGGTCTTAACTCTTACTCTGGCCTAATAGCTAAGGTCTTAACTCTTACTCTGGCCTAATAGCTAAGGTCTTAACTCTTACTCTGGCCTAATAGCTAAGGTCTTAGACTCGTACTGTGGCCTTTTGGTTAAGGTCCTAACTCTTACTCTGACCTACTGGTTAAGGTCTTAACTCTTACTCTGGCCTAATAGCTAAGGTCTTAGACTCGTACTCTGGCCTAATAGCTAAGGTCTTAGACTCGTACTCTGGCCTAATAGTTAAGGTCTTAACTCTTACTCTGGCCTTCTGGTTAAGGTCTTAACTCTTACTCTGGCCTAATAGCTAAGGTCTTAACTCTTACTCTGGCCTAATAGCTAAGGTCTTAGACTCGTACTATGGCCTACAAGTTAAGGTCTTAACTCTTACTCTGGCCTACTGGTTAGTGTCTTAACTCTTACTCTGGCCTATTAGCTAAGGTCTTAACTCTTACTCTGGCCTAATAGCTAAGGTCTTAGACTCGTACTCTGGCCTAATGGTTAAGGTCTTAACTCTTACTCTGGCCTAATAGCTAAGGTCTTAACTCTTACTCTGGCCTAATAGCTAAGGTCTTAGACTCGTACTCTGGCCTAATGGTTAAGGTCTTAACTCTTACTCTGGCCTACTGGTTAGTTTCTTAACTCTTACTCTGGCCTAATAGCTAAATTCTTAGACTCGTACTCTGGCCTAATGGATAAGGTCTTAACTCTTACTCTGGCCTAATAGCTAAAGTCTTAACTCTTACTCTGGCCTAATAGCTAAGGTCTTAACTCTTACTCTGGCCTAATAGCTAAGGTCTTAGACTCGTACTCTGGCCTAATGGTTAAGGTCTTAACTCTTATTCTGGCCTAATAGCTAAGGTCTTAACTCTTACTCTGGCCTCATAGCTAAATTCTTAGACTCGTACTCTGGCCTAATGGATAAGGTCTTAACTCTTACTCTGGCCTAATAGCTAAAGTCTTAACTCTTACTCTGGCCTAATAGCTAAGGTCTTAGACTCGTACTATGGCCTACTGGTTAAGGTCTTAACTCTTACTCTGGCCTACTGGTTAAGTTCTTAACTCTTACTCTGGCATAATAGCTAAGATCTTAGACTCGTACTCTGGCATAATGGTTAGGGTCTTAACTCTTACTCTGGCCTAATAGCTAAGTTCTTAGACTCGTACTCTGGCCTAATGGTTAAGGTCTTAACTCTCACTCTGGCCTAATAGCTAAGGTCTTAGACTCGTACTATGGCCTACTGGTTAAGGTCTTAACTCTTACTCTGGCCTACTGGTTAATGTCTTAACTCTTACTTTAGCCTAATAGCTATGGTCTTAACTCTTACTCTGGCCTAATAGCTAAGGTCTTAACTCTTACTCTGGCCTAATAGCTAAGGTCTTAACTCTTACTCTGGCCTAATAGCTAAGGTCTTAGACTCGTACTGTGGCCTTTTGGTTAAGGTCCTAACTCTTACTCTGACCTACTGGTTAAGGTCTTAACTCTTACTCTGGCCTAATAGCTAAGGTCTTAGACTCGTACTCTGGCCTAATAGCTAAGGTCTTAGACTCATACTCTGGCCTAATAGTTAAGGTCTTAACTCTTACTCTGGCCTTCTGGTTAAGGTCTTAACTCTTACTCTGGCCTAATAGCTAAGGTCTTAACTCTTACTCTGGCCTAATAGCTAAGGTCTTAGACTCGTACTATGGCCTACAAGTTAAGGTCTTAACTCTTACTCTGGCCTACTGGTTAAGTTCTTAACTCTTAACCTGGCCTAATAGCTAAGGGGTTAGATTCGTACTCTGGCCTAATGGTTAAGGCCTTAACTCTTACTCTGGCCTACTGGTTAAGGTCTTAACTCTTTCTCTGGCATACAGGTTAAGGTCTTAACTCTTACTCTGGCCTAATAGCTAAGGTCTTAGACTCGTACTCTGGCCTAATAGCTAAGGTCTTAACTCTTACTATCGCCTACTGGTTAAGGTCTTAGCTCTTACTCTGGCCTAATGGTTAAGGTCTTAACTCTTACTCTGGCCTAATAGCTAAGGTCTTAACTCTTACTCTGGCCTAATAGCTAAGGTCTTAGACTCATACTCTGGCCTAATGGTCAAGGTCTTAACTCTTACTCTGGCCTACTGGTTATGGTCTTAACTCCTACTCTGGCCTAATAGCTAAGGTCTTAACTCTTATTCTGGCCTAACAGCTAAGGTCTTAGACTCGTACCATGGCCTACAGGTTAAGGTCTTAACTCTTACTCTGGCCTACTGGTTAAGGTCTTAACTCTTACTCTGGCCTACTGGTTAAAGTCTTAACTCTTACTCTGGCCTAATGGTTAAGGTCTTAACTCTTACTCTGGCCTAATAGCTAATGTCTTAGACTCGTACTCTGGCCTAATGGTTATGGTCTTAACTCTTACTCTGGCCTAATAGCTAAGGTCTTAACTCTTACTCTGGCCTAAGAGCTAAGGTCTTAGACTCGTACTCTGGCCTACTGGTTAAGGTCTTAACTCTTTCTCTGGCCTACTGGTTAAGGTCTTAAGTCTTACTCTGGCGTAATAGCTAAGGTCTTAGACTCGTACTCTGGCCTAATGTTTAAGGTCTTAACTCTTACTCTGGCCTACTGGTTAGGGTCTTAACTCTTAGTCTGGCCTAATGGCTAAGGTCTTAACTCTTACTCTGGCCTAGTAGCTAAGGTCTTAGACTCGTACTCTGGCCTAATGGTTAAGGTCTTAACTCTTACTCTGGCCTAATAGCTAAAGTCTCAACTCTTACTCTGGCCTAATAGCTAAGGTCTTAGACTCGTACTATGGCCTACTGGTTAAGGTCTTAACTCTTACTCTGGCCTACTGGTTAAGTTCTTAACTCTTACTCTGGCCTAATAGCTATGGTCTTAGACTAGTACTCTGGCCTAATGGTTAAGGTCTTAACTCTTACTCTGGCCTAATAGCTAAGGTCTTAACTCTTACTCTGGCCTAATAGCTAAGGTTTTAGACTCGTACTCTGGCCTAATGGTGAAGGTCTTAACTCTTACTCTGGCCTACTGGTTAGTGTCTTAACTCTTACTCTGGCCTAATAGCTAAGGTCTTAACTCTTACTCTTGCCTAATAGCTAAGGTCTTAGACTCCTTACTCTGGCCTAATGGTTAAGGTCTTAACTCTTACTCTGGCCTACTGGTTAGTTTCTTAACTCTTACTCTGGCCTAATAGCTAAGGTCTTAACTCTTACTCTGGCCTAATAGCTAAATTCTTAACTCTTACTCTGGCCTAATAGCTAAGGTCTTAGACTCGTACTATGGCCTACTGGTTAAGGTCTTAACTCTTACTCTGGCCTACTGGTTAAGTTCTTAACTCTTACTCTGGCATAATAGCTAAGATCTTAGACTCGTACTCTGGCCTAATGGTTAAGGTCTTAACTCTTACTCTGGCCTAATAGCTAAGGTCTTAACTCTTACTCTGGCCTAATAGCTAAGGTCTTAGACTCATACTCTGGCCTAATGGTTAATGTCTTAACTCTTACTCTGGCCTACTGGTTAAGGTCTTAACTCTTACTCTGGCCTAATAGCTAAGGTCTTAGACTCATACTCTGGCCTAATGGTTAATGTCTTAACTCTTATTCTGGCCTACTGGTTAAGGTCTTAACTCTTAGTCTTGCCTAACAGCTAAGGTCTTAACTCTTACTTTGGCCTAATAGATAAGGTCTTAGACTCGTACTCTGGCCTAATGGTTAAGGTCTTAACTCTTACTCTGGCCTAATGGTTAAGGTCTTAACTCTTACTCTGGCCTAATAGCTAAGGTCTTAGACTCGTACTATGGCCTACAGGTTAAAGTCTTAACTCTTACTCTGGCCTAATAGCTGAGGTCTTTGACTCGTACTCTGGCCTAATGGTTAAGGTTTTATCTCTTACTCTGGCCTACTGGTTGGGGTCTTAACTCTTACTCTGGCCTAATGGTTAAGGTCTTAACTTTTACTCTGGCCTAATGGTTAAGGTCTTAGACTCGTACGCTGGCCTAATGGTTAAGGTCTTAACTCTTACTCTGGCCTACAGGTTAAGGTCTTAACTCTTACTCTGGCCTACTGGTTAAGGTCTTAACTCTTCCTCTGGCCTGATAGCTAAGGTCTTAGACTCGTACTATGGCCTACAGGTTAAGGTCTTAACTCTTACTCTGGCCTAAGGTCTTAGACTCGAACTCTGGCCTAATGGTTAAGGTCTTAACTATTACTCTGGCCTAATAGTTAAGGTCTTAACTCTTACTCTGGCCTAATAGCTAAGGTCTTAGACTGGTACTCTGGCCTAATGGTTAAGGTCTTAATTCTTACTCTGGCCTAATAGCTAAAGTCTTAACTCTTACTCTGGCCTAATAGCTAAGGTCTTAGACTCCTACTATGGCCTACTGGTTAAGGTCTTAACTCTTACTCTGGCCTACTGGTTAAGTTCTTAACTCTTACTCTGGCCTAATAGCTAAGGTCTTAGACTCGTACTCTGGCCTAATGGTTAAGGTCTTAAATCTTACTCTGGCCTAATAGCTAAGGTCTTAACTCTTACTCTGGCCTAATAGCTAAGGTCTTAGACTCGTACTCTGGCCTAATGGTTAAGTTCTTAACTCTTACTCTGGCCTAATAGCTAAGGTCTTAGACTCGTACTATGGCCTGCTGGTTAAGGTCTTAACTCTTACTCTGGCCTACTGGTTAAGTTCTTAACTCTTACTCTGGCATAATAGCTAAGGTCTTAGACTCGTACTCTGGCCTAATGGTTAAGATCTTAACTCTTACTCTGGCCTAATAGCTAAGGTCTTAATTTTTACTCTGGCCTAATAGCTAAGGTCTTAGACTCGTACCCTGGCCTAATGGTTAAGGTCTTAACTCTTACTCTGGCCTACTGGTTAAGGTGTTAACTCTTACTCTGGCCTAATAGCTAAGGTCTTAGACTCGTACTCTGGCCTAATGGTTAAGGTCTTAACTCTTATTCTGGCCTACTGGTTAAGGTCTTAACTCTTACTCTGGCCTAACAGCTAAGGTCTTAACTCTTACTTTGGCCTAAAAGCTAAGGTCTTAGACTCGTACTCTGGCTTAATGGTTAAGGTCTTAACGCTTACTCTGGCCTAATGGTTAAGGTCTTCGACTCGTACTCTGGCCTAATGGTTAAGGTCTTAACTCTTACTCTGGCCTACTGGTTAAGGTCTTAACTCTTACTCTGGCCTAATAGCTAAGGTCTTAGACTCGAACTATGACCTACAGGTTAAGGTCTTAACTCTTACTCTGGCCTAATAGCTAAGGTCTTAGACTCGAACTCTGGCCTAATGGTTAAGGTCTTAACTCTTACTCTGGCCTAATAGCTAAGGTCTTACCTCTTACTCTGGCCTAATAGCTAAAGTCTTAGACTCGTACTATGGCCTACTGGTTAAGGTCTTAACTCTTACTCTGGCCTACTGGTTAAGTTCTTAACTCTTACTCTGGCATAATAGCTAAGATCTTAGACTCGTACTCTGGCCTAATGGTTAAGGTCTTAACTCTTACTCTGGCCTAATAGCTAAGGTCTTAACTCTTACTCTGGCCTAATAGCTAAGGTCTTAGACTCGTACCCTGGCCTAATGGTTAAGGTCTTAACTCTTACTCTGGCCTACTGGTTAAGGTCTTAACTCTTACTCTGGCCTAATAGCTAAGGTCTTAGACTCATACTCTGGCCTAATGGTTAATGTCTTAACTCTTATTCTGGCCTACTGGTTATGGTCTTAACTCTTAGTCTTGCCTAACAGCTAAGGTCTTAACTCTTACTTTGGCCTAATAGCTAAGGTCTTAGACTCGTACTCTGGCCTAATGGTTAAGGTCTTAACTCTTACTCCGGCCTAATGGTTAAGGTCTTAACTCTTACTCTGGCCTAATAGCTAAGGTCTTAGATTCGTACTATGGCCTACAGGTTAAAGTCTTAACTCTTACTCTGGCCTAATAGCTAAGGTCTTAGACTCAAACTCTGGCCTAATGGTTAAGGTCTTAACTCTTACTCTGGCCTAATAGCTAAGGTCTTTGACTCGTACTCTGGCCTAATGGTTAAGGTCTTATCTCTTACTCTGGCCTACTGGTTAGGGTCTTAACTCTTACTCTGGCCTAATAGCTAAGGTCTTAGACTCGTACTCTGGCCTAAGGGTTAAGGTCTTAACTTTTACTCTGGCCTAATGGTTAAGGTCTTAGACTCGTACGCTGTCCTAATGGTTAAGGTCTTAACTCTTACTCTGGCCTACAGGTTAAGGTCTTAACTCTTACTCTTGCCTACTGGTTAAGGTCTTAACTCTTCCTCTGGCCTAATAGCTAAGGTCTTAGACTCGTACTATGGCCTAATGTTTAAGGTCTTAACTCTTACTCTGGCCTACTGGTTAGGGTCTTAACTCTTAGTCTGGCCTAATAGCTAAGGTCTTAACTCTTACTCTGGCCTAGTAGCTAAGGTCTTAGACTCGTACTCTGGCCTAATGGTTAAGGTCTTAACTCTTACTCTGGCCTAATAGCTAAAGTCTTAACTCTTACTCTGGCCTAATAGCTAAGGTCTTAGACTCGTACTATGGCCTACTGGTTAAGGTCTTAACTCTTACTCTGGCCTAATAGCTATGGTCTTAGACTAGTACTCTGGCCTAATGGTTAAGGTCTTAACTCTTACTCTGGCCTAATAGCTAAGGTCTTAACTCTTACTCTGGCCTATTAGCTAAGGTCTTAGACTCGTACTCTGGCCTACTGGTTAAGGTCTTAACTCTTTCTCTGGCCTACTGGTTAAGGTCTTAAGTCTTACTCTGGCGTAATAGCTAAGGTCTTAGACTCGTACTCTGGCCTAATGTTTAAGGTCCTAACTCTTACTCTGGCCTACTGGTTAGGGTCTTAACTCTTAGTCTGGCCTAATAGCTAAGGTCTTAACTCTTACTCTGGCCTAGTAGCTAAGGTCTTAGACTCGTACTCTGGCCTAATGGTTAAGGTCTTAATTCTTACTCTGGCCTAATAGCTAAAGTCTTAACTCTTACTCTGGCCTAATAGCTAAGGTCTTAGACTCGTACTATGGCCTACTGGTTAAGGTCTTAACTCTTACTCTGGCCTACTGGTTAAGTTCTTAACTCTTACTCTGGCCTAATAGCTATGGTCTTAGACTAGTACTCTGTCCTAATGGTTAAGGTCTTAACTCTTACTCTGGCCTAATAGCTAAGGTCTTAACTCTTACTCTGGCCTAATAGCTAAGGTCTTAGACTCGTACTCTGGCCTAATGGTGAAGGTCTTAACTCTTACTCTGGCCTACTGGTTAAGTTCTTAACTCTTACTCTGGCCTAATAGCTATGGTCTTAGACTAGTACTCTGTCCTAATGGTTAAGGTCTTAACTCTTACTCTGGCCTAATAGCTAAGGTCTTAACTCTTACTCTGGCCTAATAGCTAAGGTCTTAGACTCGTACTCTGGCCTAATGGTGAAGGTCTTAACTCTTACTCTGGCCTACTGGTTAGTGTCTTAACTCTTACTCTGGCCTATTAGCTAAGGTCTTAACTCTTACTCTGGCCTAATAGCTAAGGTCTTAACTCTTACTCTGGCCTAATAGCTAAGGTCTTAGACTCGTACTCTGGCCTAATGGTTAAGGTCTTAACTCTTACTCTGGCCTAATAGCTAAGGTCTTAGACTCGTACTCTGGCCTAATGGTTAAGGTCTTAACTCTTACTCTGGCCTACTGGTTAGTTTCTTAACTCTTACTCTGGCCTAATAGCTAAATTCTTAGACTCGTACTCTGGCCTAATGGATAAGGTCTTAACTCTTACTCTGGCCTAATAGCTAAAGTCTTAACTCTTACTCTGGCCTAATAGCTAAGGTCTTAACTCTTACTCTGGCCTAATAGCTAAGGTCTTAACTCTTACTCTGGCCTAATAGCTAAGGTCTTAGACTCGTACTCTGGCCTAATGGTCAAGGTCTTAACTCTTACTCTGGCCTACTGGTTAAGGTGTTAACTGTTACTCTGGCCTAATAGCTAAGGTCTTAGACTCTTACTCTGGCCTAATGGTTAAGGTCTTAACTCTTACTCTGGCCTACTGGTTATGGTCTTAACTCCTACTCTGGCCTAATAGCTAAGGTCTTAACTCTTATTCTGGCCTAACAGCTAAGGTCTTAGACTCGTACCATGGCCTACAGGTTAAGGTCTTAACTCTTACTCTGGCCTAATAGCTAAATTCTTAGACTCGTACTCTGGCCTAATGGATAAGGTCTTAACTCTTACTCTGGCCTAATAGCTAAAGTCTTAACTCTTACTCTGGCCTAATAGCTAAGGTCTTAGACTCATACTCTGGCCTAATGGTCAAGGTCTTAACTCTTACTCTGGCCTACTGGTTATGGTCTTAACTCCTACTCTGGCCTAATAGCTACGGTCTTAACTCTTATTCTGGCCTAACAGCTAAGGTCTTAGACTCGTACCATGGCCTACAGGTTAAGGTCTTAACTCTTACTCTGGCCTACTGGTTAAGGTCTTAACTCTTACTCTGGCCTACTGGTTAAAGTCTTAACTCTTACTCTGGCCTAATGGTTAAGGTCTTAACTCTTACTCTGGCCTAATAGCTAATGTCTTAGACTCGTACTCTGGCCTAATGGTTATGGTCTTAACTCTTACTCTGGCCTAATAGCTAAGGTCTTAACTCTTACTCTGGCCTAAGAGCTAAGGTCTTAGACTCGTACTCTGGCCTACTGGTTAAGGTCTTAACTCTTTCTCTGGCCTACTGGTTAAGGTCTTAAGTCTTACTCTGGCGTAATAGCTAAGGTCTTAGACTCGTACTCTGGCCTAATGTTTAAGGTCTTAACTCTTACTCTGGCCTACTGGTTAGGGTCTTAACTCTTAGTCTGGCCTAATGGCTAAGGTCTTAACTCTTACTCTGGCCTAGTAGCTAAGGTCTTAGACTCGTACTCTGGCCTAATGGTTAAGGTCTTAACTCTTACTCTGGCCTAATAGCTAAAGTCTCAACTCTTACTCTGGCCTAATAGCTAAGGTCTTAGACTCGTACTATGGCCTACTGGTTAAGGTCTTAACTCTTACTCTGGCCTACTGGTTAAGTTCTTAACTCTTACTCTGGCCTAATAGCTATGGTCTTAGACTAGTACTCTGGCCTAATGGTTAAGGTCTTAACTCTTACTCTGGCCTAATAGCTAAGGTCTTAACTCTTACTCTGGCCTAATAGCTAAGGTTTTAGACTCGTACTCTGGCCTAATGGTGAAGGTCTTAACTCTTACTCTGGCCTACTGGTTAGTGTCTTAACTCTTACTCTGGCCTAATAGCTAAGGTCTTAACTCTTACTCTTGCCTAATAGCTAAGGTCTTAGACTCCTTACTCTGGCCTAATGGTTAAGGTCTTAACTCTTACTCTGGCCTACTGGTTAGTTTCTTAACTCTTACTCTGGCCTAATAGCTAAGGTCTTAACTCTTACTCTGGCCTAATAGCTAAATTCTTAGACTCGTACTCTGGCCTAATGGATAAGGTCTGAACTCTTACTCTGGCCTAATAGCTAAAGTCTTAACTCTTACTCTGGCCTAATAGCTAAGGTCTTAGACTCGTACTATGGCCTACTGGTTAAGGTCTTAACTCTTACTCTGGCCTACTGGTTAAGTTCTTAACTCTTACTCTGGCATAATAGCTAAGATCTTAGACTCGTACTCTGGCCTAATGGTTAAGGTCTTAACTCTTACTCTGGCCTAATAGCTAAGGTCTTAACTCTTACTCTGGCCTAATAGCTAAGGTCTTAGACTCGTACCCTGGCCTAATGGTTAAGGTCTTAACTCTTACTCTGGCCTACTGGTTAAGGTCTTAACTCTTACTCTGGCCTAATAGCTAAGGTCTTAGACTCATACTCTGGCCTAATGGTTAATGTCTTAACTCTTATTCTGGCCTACTGGTTAAGGTCTTAACTCTTAGTCTTGCCTAACAGCTAAGGTCTTAACTCTTACTTTGGCCTAATAGATAAGGTCTTAGACTCGTACTCTGGCCTAATGGTTAAGGTCTTAACTCTTACTCTGGCCTAATGGTTAAGGTCTTAACTCTTACTCTGGCCTAATAGCTAAGGTCTTAGACTCGTACTATGGCCTACAGGTTAAAGTCTTAACTCTTACTCTGGCCTAATAGCTGAGGTCTTTGACTCGTACTCTGGCCTAATGGTTAAGGTTTTATCTCTTACTCTGGCCTACTGGTTGGGGTCTTAACTCTTACTCTGGCCTAATAGCTAAGGTCTTAGACTCGTACTCTGGCCTAATGGTTAAGGTCTTAACTTTTACTCTGGCCTAATGGTTAAGGTCTTAGACTCGTACGCTGGCCTAATGGTTAAGGTCTTAACTCTTACTCTGGCCTACAGGTTAAGGTCTTAACTCTTACTCTGGCCTACTGGTTAAGGTCTTAACTCTTCCTCTGGCCTGATAGCTAAGGTCTTAGACTCGTACTATGGCCTACAGGTTAAGGTCTTAACTCTTACTCTGGCCTAAGGTCTTAGACTCGAACTCTGGCCTAATGGTTAAGGTCTTAACTATTACTCTGGCCTAATAGTTAAGGTCTTAACTCTTACTCTGGCCTAATAGCTAAGGTCTTAGACTGGTACTCTGGCCTAATGGTTAAGGTCTTAATTCTTACTCTGGCCTAATAGCTAAAGTCTTAACTCTTACTCTGGCCTAATAGCTAAGGTCTTAGACTCCTACTATGGCCTACTGGTTAAGGTCTTAACTCTTACTCTGGCCTACTGGTTAAGTTCTTAACTCTTACTCTGGCCTAATAGCTAAGGTCTTAGACTCGTACTCTGGCCTAATGGTTAAGGTCTTAAATCTTACTCTGGCCTAATAGCTAAGGTCTTAACTCTTACTCTGGCCTAATAGCTAAGGTCTTAGACTCGTACTCTGGCCTAATGGTTAAGTTCTTAACTCTTACTCTGGCCTAATAGCTAAGGTCTTAGACTCGTACTATGGCCTGCTGGTTAAGGTCTTAACTCTTACTCTGGCCTACTGGTTAAGTTCTTAACTCTTACTCTGGCATAATAGCTAAGGTCTTAGACTCGTACTCTGGCCTAATGGTTAAGATCTTAACTCTTACTCTGGCCTAATAGCTAAGGTCTTAATTTTTACTCTGGCCTAATAGCTAAGGTCTTAGACTCGTACCCTGGCCTAATGGTTAAGGTCTTAACTCTTACTCTGGCCTACTGGTTAAGGTGTTAACTCTTACTCTGGCCTAATAGCTAAGGTCTTAGACTCGTACTCTGGCCTAATGGTTAAGGTCTTAACTCTTATTCTGGCCTACTGGTTAAGGTCTTAACTCTTACTCTGGCCTAACAGCTAAGGTCTTAACTCTTACTTTGGCCTAATAGCTAAGGTCTTAGACTCGTACTCTGGCTTAATGGTTAAGGTCTTAACGCTTACTCTGGCCTAATGGTTAAGGTCTTCGACTCGTACTCTGGCCTAATGGTTAAGGTCTTAACTCTTACTCTGGCCTACTGGTTAAGGTCTTAACTCTTACTCTGGCCTAATAGCTAAGGTCTTAGACTCGAACTATGACCTACAGGTTAAGGTCTTAACTCTTACTCTGGCCTAATAGCTAAGGTCTTAGACTCGAACTCTGGCCTAATGGTTAAGGTCTTAACTCTTACTCTGGCCTAATATCTAAGGTCTTACCTCTTACTCTGGCCTAATAGCTAAAGTCTTAGACTCGTACTATGGCCTACTGGTTAAGGTCTTAACTCTTACTCTGGCCTACTGGTTAAGTTCTTAACTCTTACTCTGGCATAATAGCTAAGATCTTAGACTCGTACTCTGGCCTAATGGTTAAGGTCTTAACTCTTACTCTGGCCTAATAGCTAAGGTCTTAACTCTTACTCTGGCCTAATAGCTAAGGTCTTAGACTCGTACCCTGGCCTAATGGTTAAGGTCTTAACTCTTACTCTGGCCTACTGGTTAAGGTCTTAACTCTTACTCTGGCCTAATAGCTAAGGTCTTAGACTCATACTCTGGCCTAATGGTTAATGTCTTAACTCTTATTCTGGCCTACTGGTTAAGGTCTTAACTCTTAGTCTTGACTAACAGCTAAGGTCTTAACTCTTACTTTGGCCTAATAGCTAAGGTCTTAGACTCGTACTCTGGCCTAATGGTTAAGGTCTTAACTCTTACTCTGGCCTAATGGTTAAGGTCTTAACTCTTACTCTGGCCTAATAGCTAAGGTCTTAGATTCGTACTATGGCCTACAGGTTAAAGTCTTAACTCTTACTCTGGCCTAATAGCTAAGGTCTTAGACTCAAACTCTGGCCTAATGGTTAAGGTCTTAACTCTTACTCTGGCCTAATAGCTAAGGTCTTTGACTCGTACTCTGGCCTAATGGTTAAGGTCTTATCTCTTACACTGGCCATCTGGTTAGGGTCTTAACTCTTACTCTGGCCTAATAGCTAAGGTCTTAGACTCGTACTCTGGCCTAATGGTTAAGGTCTTAACTTTTACTCTGGCCTAATGGTTAAGGTCTTAGACTCGTACGCTGGCCTAATGGTTAAGGTCTTAACTCTTACTCTGGCCTACAGGTTAAGGTCTTAACTCTTACTCTGGCCTACTGGTTAAGGTCTTAACTCTTCCTCTCGCCTAATAGCTAAGGTCTTAGACTCGTACTATGGCCTAATGTTTAAGGTCTTAACTCTTACTCTGGCCTACTGGTTAGGGTCTTAACTCTTAGTCTGGCCTAATAGCTAAGGTCTTAACTCTTACTCTGGCCTAGTAGCTAAGGTCTTAGACTCGTACTCTGGCCTAATGGTTAAGGTCTTAACTCTTACTCTGGCCTAATAGCTAAAGTCTTAACTCTTACTCTGGCCTAATAGCTAAGGTCTTAGACTCGTACTATGGCCTACTGGTTAAGGTCTTAACTCTTACTCTGGCCTACTGGTTAAGTTCTTAACTCTTACTCTGGCCTAATAGCTATGGTCTTAGACTAGTACTCTGGCCTAATGGTTAAGGTCTTAACTCTTACTCTGGCCTAATAGCTAAGGTCTTAACTCTTACTCTGGCCTATTAGCTAAGGTCTTAGACTCGTACTCTGGCCTACTGGTTAAGGTCTTAACTCTTTCTCTGGCCTACTGGTTAAGGTCTTAAGTCTTACTCTGGCGTAATAGCTAAGGTCTTAGACTCGTACTCTGGCCTAATGTTTAAGGTCCTAACTCTTACTCTGGCCTACTGGTTAGGGTCTTAACTCTTAGTCTGGCCTAATAGCTAAGGTCTTAACTCTTACTCTGGCCTAGTAGCTAAGGTCTTAGACTCGTACTCTGGCCTAATGGTTAAGGTCTTAATTCTTACTCTGGCCTAATAGCTAAAGTCTTAACTCTTACTCTGGCCTAATAGCTAAGGTCTTAGACTCGTACTATGGCCTACTGGTTAAGGTCTTAACTCTTACTCTGGCCTACTGGTTAAGTTCTTAACTCTTACTCTGGCCTAATAGCTATGGTCTTAGACTAGTACTCTGTCCTAATGGTTAAGGTCTTAACTCTTACTCTGGCCTAATAGCTAAGGTCTTAACTCTTACTCTGGCCTAATAGCTAAGGTCTTAGACTCGTACTCTGGCCTAATGGTGAAGGTCTTAACTCTTACTCTGGCCTACTGGTTAAGTTCTTAACTCTTACTCTGGCCTAATAGCTATGGTCTTAGACTAGTACTCTGTCCTAATGGTTAAGGTCTTAACTCTTACTCTGGCCTAATAGCTAAGGTCTTAACTCTTACTCTGGCCTAATAGCTAAGGTCTTAGACTCGTACTCTGGCCTAATGGTGAAGGTCTTAACTCTTACTCTGGCCTACTGGTTAGTGTCTTAACTCTTACTCTGGCCTATTAGCTAAGGTCTTAACTCTTACTCTGGCCTAATAGCTAAGGTCTTAACTCTTACTCTGGCCTAATAGCTAAGGTCTTAGACTCGTACTCTGGCCTAATGGTTAAGGTCTTAACTCTTACTCTGGCCTAATAGCTAAGGTCTTAGACTCGCACTCTGGCCTAATGGTTAAGGTCTTAACTCTTACTCTGGCCTACTGGTTAGTTTCTTAACTCTTACTCTGGCCTAATAGCTAAATTCTTAGACTCGTACTCTGGCCTAATGGATAAGGTCTTAACTCTTACTCTGGCCTAATAGCTAAAGTCTTAACTCTTACTCTGGCCTAATAGCTACGGTCTTAACTCTTACTCTGGCCTAATAGCTAAGGTCTTAACTCTTACTCTGGCCTAATAGCTAAGGTCTTAGACTCGTACTCTGGCCTAATGGTTAAGGTCTTAACTCTTATTCTGGCCTAATAGCTAAGGTCTTAACTCTTACTCTGGCCTAATAGCTAAATTCTTAGACTCGTACTCTGGCCTAATGGATAAGGTCTTAACTCTTACTCTGGCCTAATAGCTAAAGTCTTAACTCTTACTCTGGCCTAATAGCTAAGGTCTTAGACTCGTACTATGGCCTACTGGTTAAGGTCTTAACTCTTACTCTGGCCTACTGGTTAAGTTCTTAACTCTTACTCTGGCATAATAGCTAAGATCTTAGACTCGTACTCTGGCATAATGGTTATGGTTTTAACTCTTACTCTGGCCTAATAGCTAAGTTCTTAGACTCGTACTCTGGCCTAATGGTTAAGGTCTTAACTCTTACTCTGGCCTAATAGCTAAGGTCTTAGACTTGTACTATGGCCTACTGGTTAAGGTCTTAACTCTTACTCTGGCCTACTGGTTAATGTCTTAACTCTTACTTTGGCCTAATAGCTAAGGTCTTAACTCTTACTCTGGCCTAATAGCTAAGGTCTTAACTCTTACTCTGGCCTAATAGCTAAGGTCTTAACTCTTACTCTGGCCTAATAGCTAAGGTCTTAGACTCGTACTGTGGCCTTTTGGTTAAGGTCCTAACTCTTACTCTGACCTACTGGTTAAGGTCTTAACTCTTACTCTGGCCTAATAGCTAAGGTCTTAGACTCGTACTCTGGCCTAATAGCTAAGGTCTTAGACTCGTACTCTGGCCTAATGGTTAAGGTCTTAACTCTTACTCTGGCCTTCTGGTTAAGGTCTTAACTCTTACTCTGGCCTAATAGCTAAGGTCTTAACTCTTACTCTGGCCTAATAGCTAAGGTCTTAGACTCGTACTATGGCCTACAAGTTAAGGTTTTAACTCTTACTCTGGCCTACTGGTTAAGTTCTTAACTCTTAACCTGGCCTAATAGCTAAGGGGTTAGACTCGTACTCTGGCCTAATGGTTAAGGTCTTACCTCTTACTCTGGCCTAATAGCTAAGGTCTTAAATCTTACTCTGGCCCAATAGTTAAAGTCTTAGACTCGTACTCTGGCCTAATGGTTAAGGCCTTAACTCTTACTCTGGCCTACTGGTTAAGGTCTTAACTCTTTCTCTGGCATACAGGTTAAGGTCTTAACTCTTACTCTGGCCTAATAGCTAAGGTCTTAGACTCGTACTCTGGCCTAATAGCTAAGGTCTTAACTCTTACTATCGCCTACTGGTTAAGGTCTTAGCTCTTACTCTGGCCTAATGGTTAAGGTCTTAACTCTTACTCTGGCCTAATAGCTAAGGTCTTAACTCTTACTCTGGCCTAACAGCTAAGGTCTTAGACTCATACTCTGGCCTAATGGTCAAGGTCTTAACTCTTACTCTGGCCTACTGGTTATGGTCTTAACTCCTACTCTGGCCTAATAGCTAAGGTCTTAACTCTTATTCTGGCCTAACAGCTAAGGTCTTAGACTCGTACCATGGCCTACAGGTTAAGGTCTTAACTCTTACTCTGGCCTACTGGTTAAGGTCTTAACTCTTACTCTGGCCTACTGGTTAAAGTCTTAACTCTTACTCTGGCCTAATGGTTAAGGTCTTAACTCTTACTCTGGCCTAATAGCTAATGTCTTAGACTCGTACTCTGGCCTAATGGTTATGGTCTTAACTCTTACTCTGGCCTAATAGCTAAGGTCTTAACTCTTACTCTGGCCTAAGAGCTAAGGTCTTAGACTCGTACTCTGGCCTACTGGTTAAGGTCTTAACTCTTTCTCTGGCCTACTGGTTAAGGTCTTAAGTCTTACACTGGCGTAATAGCTAAGGTCTTAGACTCGTACTCTGGCCTAATGTTTAAGGTCTTAACTCTTACTCTGGCCTACTGGTTAGGGTCTTAACTCTTAGTCTGGCCTAATAGCTAAGGTCTTAACTCTTACTCTGGCCTAGTAGCTAAGGTCTTAGACTCGTACTCTGGCCTAATGGTTAAGGTCTTAACTCTTACTCTGGCCTAATAGCTAAAGTCTCAACTCTTACTCTGGCCTAATAGCTAAGGTCTTAGACTCGTACTATGGCCTACTGGTTAAGGTCTTAACTCTTACTCTGGCCTACTGGTTAAGTTCTTAACTTTTACTCTGGCCTAATAGCTATGGTCTTAGACTAGTACTCTGGCCTAATGGTTAAGGTCTTAACTCTTACTCTGGCCTAATAGCTAAGGTCTTAACTCTTACTCTGGCCTAATAGCTAAGGTTTTAGACTCGTACTCTGGCCTAATGGTGAAGGTCTTAACTCTTACTCTGGCCTACTGGTTAGTGTCTTAACTCTTACTCTGGCCTAATAGCTAAGGTCTTAACTCTTACTCTTGCCTAATAGCTAAGGTCTTAGACTCGTACTCTGGCCTAATGGTTAAGGTCTTAACTCTTACTCTGGCCTACTGGTTAGTTTCTTAACTCTTACTCTGGCCTAATAGCTAAGGTCTTAACTCTTACTCTGGCCTAATAGCTAAATTCTTAGACTCGTACTCTGGCCTAATGGATAAGGTCTTAACTCTTACTCTGGCCTAATAGCTAAAGTCTTAACTCTTACTCTGGCCTAATAGCTAAGGTCTTAGACTCGTACTATGGCCTACTGGTTAAGGTCTTAACTCTTACTCTGGCCTACTGGTTAAGTTCTTAACTCTTACTCTGGCATAATAGCTAAGATCTTAGACTCGCACTCTGGCCTAATGGTTAAGGTCTTAACTCTTACTCTGGCCTAATAGCTAAGGTCTTAACTCTTACTCTGGCCTAATAGCTAAGGTCTTAGACTTGTACCCTGGCCTAATGGTTAAGGTCTTAACTCTTACTCTGGCCTACTGGTTAAGGTCTTAACTCTTACTCTGGCCTAATAGCTAAGGTCTTAGACTCATACTCTGGCCTAATGGTTAATGTCTTAACTCTTATTCTGGCCTACTGGTTAAGGTCTTAAGTCTTAGTCTTGCCTAACAGCTAAGGTCTTAACTCTTACTTTGGCCTAATAGATAAGGTCTTAGACTCGTACTCTGGCCTAATGGTTAAGGTCTTAACTCTTACTCTGGCCTAATGGTTAAGGTCTTAACTCTTACTCTGGCCTAATAGCTAAGGTCTTAGACTCGTACTATGGCCTACAGGTTAAAGTCTTAACTCTTACTCTGGCCTAATAGCTAAGGTCTTAGACTCAAACTCTGGCCTAATGGTTAAGGTCTTAACTCTTACTCTGGCCTAATAGCTAAGGTCTTTGACTCGTACTCTGGCCTAATGGTTAAGGTTTTATCTCTTACTCTGGCCTACTGGTTAGGGTCTTAACTCTTACTCTGGCCTAATAGCTAAGGTCTTAGACTCGTACTCTGGCCTAATGGTTAAGGTCTTAACTTTTACTCTGGCTTAATGGTTAAGGTCTTAGACTCGTACGCTGGCCTAATGGTTAAGGTCTTAACTCTTACTCTGGCCTACAGGTTAAGGTCTTAACTCTTACTCTGGCCTACTGGTTAAGGTCTTAACTCTTCCTCTGGCCTAATAGCTAAGGTCTTAGACTCGTACTATGGCCTACAGGTTAAGGTCTTAACTCTTACTCTGGCCTAAGGTCTTAGACTCGAACTCTGGCCTAATGGTTAAGGTCTTAACTCTTACTCTGGCCTAATAGTTAAGGTCTTAACTCTTACTCTGGCCTAATAGCTAAGGTCTTAGACTGGTACTCTGGCCTAATGGTTAAGGTCTTAATTCTTACTCTGGCCTAATAGCTAAAGTCTTAACTCTTACTCTGGCCTAATAGCTAAGGTCTTAGACTCCTACTATGGCCTACTGGTTAAGGTCTTAACTCTTACTCTGGCCTACTGGTTAAGTTCTTAACTCTTACTCTGGCCTAATAGCTAAGGTCTTAGACTCGTACTCTGGCCTAATGGTTAAGGTCTTAAATCTTACTCTGGCCTAATAGCTAAGGTCTTAACTCTTACTCTGGCCTAATAGCTAAGGTCTTAGACTCGTACTCTGACCTAATGGTTAAGTTCTTAACTCTTACTCTGGCCTAATAGCTAAGGTCTTAGACTCGTACTATGGCCTGCTGGTTAAGGTCTTAACTCTTACTCTGGCCTACTGGTTAAGTTCTTAACTCTTACTCTGGCATAATAGCTAAGGTCTTAGACTCGTACTCTGGCCTAATGGTTAAGATCTTAACTCTTACTCTGGCCTAATAGCTAAGGTCTTAATTTTTACTCTGGCCTAATAGCTAAGGTCTTAGACTCGTACCCTGGCCTAATGGTTAAGGTCTTAACTCTTACTCTGGCCTACTGGTTAAGGTGTTAACTCTTACTCTGGCCTAATAGCTAAGGTCTTAGACTCTTACTCTGGCCTAATGGTTAAGGTCTTAACTCTTATTCTGGCCTACTGGTTAAGGTCTTAACTCTTACTCTGGCCTAACAGCTAAGGTCTTAACTCTTACTTTGGCCTAATAGCTAAGGTCTTAGACTCGTACTCTGGCTTAATGGTTAAGGTCTTAACGCTTACTCTGGCCTAATGGTTAAGGTCTTCGACTCGTACTCTGGCCTAATGGTTAAGGTCTTAACTCTTACTCTGGCCTACTGGTTAAGGTCTTAACTCTTACTCTGGCCTAATAGCTAAGGTCTTTGACTCGAACTATGACCTACAGGTTAAGGTCTTAACTCTTACTCTGGCCTAATAGCTAAGGTCTTAGACTGGTACTCTGGCCTATTGGTTAAGGTCTTAATTCTTACTCTGGCCTAATAGCTAAAGTCTTAACTCTTACTCTGGCCTAATAGCTAAGGTCTTAGACTCCTACTATGGCCTACTGGTTAAGGTCTTAACTCTTACTCTGGCCTACTGGTTAAGTTCTTAACTCTTACTCTGGCCTAATAGCTAAGGTCTTAGACTCGTACTCTGGCCTAATGGTTAAGGTCTTAAATCTTACTCTGGCCTAATAGCTAAGGTCTTAACTCTTACTCTGGCCTAATAGCTAAGGTCTTAGACTCGTACTCTGACCTAATGGTTAAGTTCTTAACTCTTACTCTGGCCTAATAGCTAAGGTCTTAGACTCGTACTATGGCCTGCTGGTTAAGGTCTTAACTCTTACTCTGGCCTACTGGTTAAGTTCTTAACTCTTACTCTGGCATAATAGCTAAGGTCTTAGACTCGTACTCTGGCCTAATGGTTAAGATCTTAACTCTTACTCTGGCCTAATAGCTAAGGTCTTAATTTTTACTCTGGCCTAATAGCTAAGGTCTTAGACTCGTACCCTGGCCTAATGGTTAAGGTCTTAACTCTTACTCTGGCCTACTGGTTAAGGTGTTAACTCTTACTCTGGCCTAATAGCTAAGGTCTTAGACTCTTACTCTGGCCTAATGGTTAAGGTCTTAACTCTTATTCTGGCCTACTGGTTAAGGTCTTAGCTCTTACTCTGGCCTAACAGCTAAGGTCTTAACTCTTACTTTGGCCTAATAGCTAAGGTCTTAGACTCGTACTCTGGCTTAATGGTTAAGGTCTTAACGCTTACTCTGGCCTAATGGTTAAGGTCTTCGACTCGTACTCTGGCCTAATGGTTAAGGTCTTAACTCTTACTCTGGCCTACTGGTTAAGGTCTTAACTCTTACTCTGGCCTAATAGCTAAGGTCTTAGACTCGAACTATGACCTACAGGTTAAGGTCTTAACTCTTACTCTGGCCTAATAGCTAAGGTCTTAGACTCGAACTCTGGCCTAATGGTTAAGGTCTTAACTCTTACTCTGGCCTAATAGCTAAGGTCTTACCTCTTACTCTGGCCTAATAGCTAAAGTCTTAGACTCGTACTATGGCCTACTGGTTAAGGTCTTAACTCTTACTCTAGCCTACTGGTTAAGTACTTAACTCTTACTCTGGCATAATAGCTAAGATCTTAGACTCGTACTCTGGCCTAATGGTTAAGGTCTTAACTCTTACTCTGGCCTAATAGCTAAGGTCTTAACTCTTACTCTGGCCTAATAGCTAAGGTCTTAGACTCGTACCCTGGCCTAATGGTTAAGGTCTTAACTCTTACTCTGGCCTACTGGTTAAGGTCTTAACTCTTACTCTGGCCTAATAGCTAAGGTCTTAGACTCATACTCTGGCCTAATGGTTAATGTCTTAACTCTTATTCTGGCCTACTGGTTAAGGTCTTAACTCTTAGTCTTGCCTAACAGCTAAGGTCTTAACTCTTACTTTGGCCTAATAGCTAAAGTCTTAGACTCGTACTCTGGCCTAATGGTTAAGGTCTTAACTCTTACTCTGGCCTAATAGCTAAGGTCTTAGACTCGTACTATGGCCTACAGGTTAAAGTCTTAACTCTTACTCTGGCCTAATAGCTAAGGTCTTAGACTCAAACTCTGGCCTAATGGTTAAGGTCTTAACTCTTACTCTGGCCTAATAGCTAAGGTCTTTGACTCGTACTCTGGCCTAATGGTTAAGGTCTTATCTCTTACTCTGGCCTACTGGTTAGGGTCTTAACTCTTACTCTGGCCTAATAGCTAAGGTCTTAGACTCGTACTCTGGCCTAATGGTTAAGGTCTTAACTTTTACTCTGGCCTAATGGTTAAGGTCTTAGACTCGTACGCTGGCCTAATGGTTAAGGTCTTAACTCTTACTCTGGCCTACAAGTTAAGGTCTTAACTCTTACTCTGGCCTACTGGTTAAGGTCTTAACTCTTCCTCTGGCTTAATAGCTAAGGTCTTAGACTCGTACTATGGCCTACAGGTTAAGGTCTTAACTCTTACTCTGGCCTAAGGTCTTAGACTCGAACTCTGGCCTAATGGTTAAGGTCTTAACTCTTACTCTGGCCTAATAGTTAAGGTCTTAACTCTTACTCTGGCCTAATAGCTAAGGTCTTAGACTCGTATTCTGGCCTAATGGTTAAGGTCTTAACTCTGACTCTGGCCTACTGGTTAAGGTCTTAACTCTTACTCTGGCCTAGTAGCTAAGGTCTTAGACTGGTACTCTGGCCTAATGGTTAAGGTCTTAATTCTTACTCTGGCCTAATAGCTAAAGTCTTAACTCTTACTCTGGCCTAATAGCTAAGGTCTTAGACTCCTACTATGGCCTACTGGTTAAGGTCTTAACTCTTACTCTGGCCTACTGGTTAAGTTCTTAACTCTTACTCTGGCCTAATAGCTAAGGTCTTAGACTCGTACTCTGGCCTAATGGTTAAGGTCTTAACTCTTACTCTGGCCTAATAGCTAAGGTCTTAACTCTTACTCTGGCCTAATAGCTAAGGTCTTAGACTCGTACTCTGGCCTAATGGTTAAGTTCATAACTCTTACTCTGGCCTAATAGCTAAGGTCTTAGACTCGTACTATGGCCTGCTGGTTAAGGTCTTAACTCTTACTCTGGCCTACTGGTTAAGTTCTTAACTCTTACTCTGGCATAATAGCTAAGGTCTTAGACTCGTACTCTGGCCTAATGGTTAAGATCTTAACTCTTACTCTGGCCTAATAGCTAAGGTCTTAATTTTTACTCTGGCCTAATAGCTAAGGTCTTAGACTCGTACCCTGGCCTAATGGTTAAGGTCTTAACTCTTACTCTGGCCTACTGGTTAAGGTCTTAACTCTTACTCTGGCCTAATAGCTAAGGTCTTAGACTCGTACTCTGGCCTAATGGTTAAGGTCTTAACTCTTATTCTGGCCTACTGGTTAAGGTCTTAACTCTTACTCTGGCCTAACAGCTAAGGTCTTAACTCTTACTTTGGCCTAATAGCTAAGGTCTTAGACTCGTACTCTGGCTTAATGGTTAAAGTCTTAACTCTTACTCTGGCCTAATGGTTAAGGTCTTCGACTCGTACTCTGGCCTAATGGTTAAGGTCTTAACTCTTACTCTGGCCTACTGGTTAAGGTCTTAACTCTTACTCTGGCCTAATAGTTAAGGTCTTAGACTCGAACTATGACCTACAGGTTAAGGTCTTAACTCTTACTCTGGCCTAATAGCTAAGGTCTTAGACTCGAACTCTGGCCTAATGGTTAAGGTCTTAACTCTTACTCTGGCCTAATAGCTAAGGTCTTACCTCTTACTCTGGCCTAATAGCTAAGGTCTTAGACTCGTACTCTGGCCTAATGGTTAAGGTCTTAACTCTTACTCTGGCCTACTGGTTAAGGTATTAACTCTTACTCTGGCCTAATAGCTAAGGTCTTAGACTCGTACTCTGTCCTAATGGTTAAGGTCTTATCTATTTCTCTGGCCTACTGGTTAGGGCGTTAACTCTTACTCTGGCCGAATAGCTAAGGTCTTAACTCTTACTCTGGCCTAGTAGCTAAGGTCTTAGACGGTCTTAACTCTTACTCTGGCCTAATAGCTAAGGTCTTAGACTCGTACTATGGCCTACTGGTTAAGGTCTTAACTCTTACTCTTGAATACAGGTTAAGGTCTTAACTCTTACTCTGGCCTAATAGCTAAGGTCTTAGACTCTTACTCTGGCCTAATGGTTAAGGTCTTAACTCTTACTCTGGCTGACTGGTTAAGGTCTTAACTCTTACTCTGGCCTAATGGTTAAGGTCTTAACTCTTACTCTGGCCTAATAGCTAAGGTCTTAACTCTTACTCTGGCCTAATAGCTAAATTCTTAGACTCGTACTCTGGCCTAATAGCTAAGGTCTTAGACTCTTACTCTGGCCTAATGGTTAAGGTCTTAACTCTTACTCTGGCTGACTGGTTAAGGTCTTAACTCTTACTCTGGCCTAATGGTTAAGGTCTTAACTCTTACTCTGGCCTAATAGCTAAAGTCTTAACTCTTACTCTGGCCTAATAGCTAAGGTCTTAGACTTGTACTATGGCCTACTGGTTAAGGTCTTAACTCTTACTCTGGCCTACTGGTTAAGTTCTTAACTCTTACTCTGGCATAATAGCTAAGATCTTAGACTCGTACTCTGGCCTACTGGTTAAGGTCTTAACTCTTACTCTGGCCTAATAGCTAAGGTCTTAACTCTTACTCTGGCCTAATAGCTAAGGTCTTAGACTCATACTCTGGCCTATGGTTAATGTCTTAACTCTTATTCTGGCCTACTGGTTAAGGTCTTAACTCTTACTCTGGCCTAACAGCTAAGGTCTTAACTCTTACTTTGGCCTAATAGCTAAGGTCTTAGACTCGTACTCTGGCTTAATGGTTAAGGTCTTAACTCTTACTCTGGCCTAATAGCTAATGTCTTAGACTCGTACTCTGGCCTAATGGTTAAGGTCTTAACTCTTACTCTGACCTACTTGTTAAGGTCTTAACTCTTACTCTGGCCTAATAGCTAAGGTCTTAGACTCGTACTCTGGCCTACTGCTTAAGGTCTTAACTCTTTCTCTGGCCTACTGGTTAAGGTCTTAAGTCTTACTCTGGCGTAATAGCTAAGGTCTTAGACTCATACTCTGGCCTAATGTTTAAGGTCTTAACTCTTACTCTGGCCTACTGGTTAGGGTCTTAACTCTTAATCTGGCCTAATAGCTAAGGTCTTAACTCTTACTCTGGCCTAGTAGCTAAGGTCTTAGACTCGTACTCTGGCCTAATGGTTAAGGTCTTAACTCTTACTCTGGCCTAATAGCTAAAGTCTTAACTCTTACTCTGGCCTAATAGCTAAGGTCTTAGACTCGTACTATGGCCTACTGGTTAAGGTCTTAACTCTTACTCTGGCCTACTGGTTAAGTTCTTAACTCTTACTCTGGCCTAATAGCTATGGTCTTAGACTAGTACTCTGGCCTAATGGTTAAGGTCTTAACTCTTACTCTGGCCTAATAGCTAAGGTCTTAACTCTTACTCTGGCCTAATAGCTAAGGTCTTAGACTCGTACTCTGGCCTAATAGCTAAGGTCTTAACTCTTACTCTGGCCTAATAGCTAAGGTCTTAGACTCGTACTCTGGCCTAATGGTTAAGGTCTTAACTCTTACTCTGGCCTACTGGTTAAGGTCTTAACTCTTACTCTGGCCTAATAGCTAAGGTCTTAGACTCGTACTCTGGCCTACAGGTTAAGGTCTTAACTCTTTCTCTGGCCTACTGGTTAAGGTCTTAAGTCTTACTCTGGCGTAATAGCTAAGGTGTTAGACTCGTACTCTGGCCTAATGTTTAAGGTCTTAACTCTTACTCTGGCCTAATAGCTAAGGTCTTAACTCTTACTCTGGCCTAATAGCTAAGGTCTTAGACTCATACTCTGGCCTAATGGTTAATGTCTTAACTCTTACTCTGGCCTACTGGTTAAGTTCTTAACTCTTACTCTGGCCTAATAGCTATGGTCTTAGACTAGTACTCTGGCCTAATGGTTAAGGTCTTAACTCTTACTCTGGCCTAATAGCTAAGGTCTTAACTCTTACTCTGGCCTAATAGCTAAGGTCTTAGACTCGTACTCTGGCCTAATGGTGAAGGTCTTAACTCTTACTCTGGCCTAGTAGCTAAGGTCTTAACTCTTACTCTGACCTAATAGCTAAGGTCTTAACTCTTACTCTGGCCTAATAGCTAAGGTCTTAGACTCGTACTCTGGCCTAATGGTTAAGGTCTTAACTCTTACTCTGGCCTAATAGCTAAGGTCTTAACTCTTACTCTGGCCTAATAGCTAAGGTCTTAGACTCGTACTCTGGCCTAATGGTTAAGGTCTTAACTCTTACTCTGGCCTACTGGTTAGTTTCTTAACTCTTACTCTGGCCTACTGGTTAGTTTCTTAACTCTTACTCTGGCCTAATAGCTAAGGTCTTAACTCTTACTCTGGCCTAATAGCTAAATTCTTAGGCTCGTACTCTGGCCTAATGGATAAGGTCTTAACTCTTACTCTGGCCTAATAGCTAAAGTCTTAACTCTTACTCTGGCCTAATAGCTAAGGTCTTAGACTCATACTATGGCCTACTGGTTAAGGTCTTAACTCTTACTCTGGCCTACTGGTTAAGTTCTTAACTCTTACTCTGGCATAATAGCTAAGATCTTAGACTCGTACTCTGGCCTAATGGTTAAGGTCTTAACTCTTACTCTGGCATACTGGTTAAGGTCTTAACTCTTACTCTGGCCTAATAGCTAAGGTCTTAGACTCGTACCCTGGCCTAATGGTTAATGTCTTAACTCTTACTCTGGCCTACTGGTTAAGGTCTTAACTCTTACTCTGGCATAATAGCTAAGGTCTTAGACTCATACTCTGGCCTAATGGTAAATGTCTTAACTCTTATTCTGGCCTACTGGTTAAGGTCTTAACTCTTAGTCTTGCCTAACAGCTAAGGTCTTAACTCTTACTTTGGCCTAATAGCTAAGGTCTTAGACTCGTACTCTGGCCTAATGGTTAAGGTCTTAACTCTTACTCTGGCCTAATGGTTAAGGTCTTAACTCTTACTCTGGCCTAATAGCTAAGGTCTTAGACTCGTACTATGGCCTACAGGTTAAAGTCTTAACTCTTACTCTGGCCTAATAGCTAAGGTCTTAGACTCAAACTCTGGCCTAATGGTTAAGGTCTTAACTCTTAATCTGGGCTAATAGCTAAGGTCTTTGACTCGTACTCTGGCCTAATGGTTAAGGTCTTATCTCTTACTCTGGCCTACTGGTTAGGGTCTTAACTCTTACTCTGGCCTAATAGCTAAGGTCTTAGACTCGTACGCTGGCCTAATGGTTAAGGTCTTAACTCTTACTCTGGCCTACAGGTTAAGGTCTTAACTCTTACTCTGGCCTACTGGTTAAGGTCTTAACTCTTCCTCTGGCCTATCAGCTAAGGTCTTAGACTCGTACTATGGCCTACAGGTTAAGGTCTTAACTCTTACTCTGGCCTAAGGTCTTAGACTCGAACTCTGGCCTAATGGTTAAGGTCTTAACTCTTACTCTGGCCTAATAGTTAAGGTCTTAACTCTTACTCTGGCCTAATAGCTAAGGTCTTAGACTCGTACTCTGGCCTAATGGTTAAGGTCTTAACTCTGACTCTGGCCTACTGGTTAAGGTCTTAACTCTTACTCTGGCCTAGTAGCTAAGGTCTTAGACTGGTACTCTGGCCTAATGGTTAAGGTCTTAACTCTTACTCTGGCCTAATAGCTAAAATCTTAACTCTTACTCTGGCCTAATAGCTAAGGTCTTAGACTCCTACTATGGCCTACTGGTTAAGGTCTTAACTCTTACTCTGGCCGACTGGTTAAGTTCTTAACTCTTACTCTGGCCTAATAGCTAAGGTCTTAGACTCGTACTCTGGCCTAATGGTTAAGGTCTTAACTCTTACTCTGGCCTAATAGCCAAGGTCTTAACTCTTACTCTGGCCTAATAGCTAAGGTCTTAGACTCGTACTCTGGCCTAATGGTTAAGTTCTTAACTCTTACTCTGACCTAATAGCTAAGGTCTTAGACTCGTACTATGGCCTGCTGGTTAAGGTCTTAACTCTTACTCTGGCCTACTGGTTAAGTTCTTAACTCTTACTCTGGCATAATAGCTAAGGTCTTAGACTCGTACTCTGGCCTAATGGTTAAGATCTTAACTCTTACTCTGGCCTAATAGCTAAGGTCTTAATTTTTACTCTGGCCTAATAGCTAAGGTCTTAGACTCGTACCCTGGCCTAATGGTTAAGGTCTTAACTCTTACTCTGGCCTACTGGTTAAGGTCTTAACTCTTACTCTGGCCTAATAGCTAAGGTCTTAGACTCGTACTCTGGCCTAATGGTTAAGGTCTTAACTCTTATTCTGGCCTACTGGTTAAGGTCTTAACTCTTACTCTGGCCTAACAGCTAAGGTCTTAACTCTTACTTTGGCCTAATAGCTAAGGTCTTAGACTCGTACTCTGGCTTAATGGTTAAGGTCTTAACTCTTACTCTGGCCTAATGGTTAAGGTCTTCGACTCGTACTCTGGCCTAATGGTTAAGGTCTTAACTCTTACTCTGGCCTACTGGTTAAGGTCTTAACTTTTACTCTGGCCTAATAGCTAAGGTCTTAGACTCGTACTATGACCTACAGGTTAAGGTCTTAACTCTTACTCTGGCCTAATAGCTAAGGTCTTAGACTCGAACTCTGGCCTAATGGTTAAGGTCTTAACTCTTACTCTGGCCTAAGAGCTAAGGTCTTACCTCTTACTCTGGCCTAATAGCTAAGGTCTTAGACTCGTACTCTGGCCTAATGGTTAAGGTCTTAACTCTTACTCTGGCCTACTGGTTAAGGTATTAACTCTTACTCTGGCCTAATAGCTAAGGTCTTAGACTCGTACTCTGTCCTAATGGTTAAGGTCTTATCTATTTCTCTGGCCTACTGGTTAGGGCCTTAACTCTTACTCTGGCCTAATAGCTAAGGTCTTAACTCTTACTCTGGCCTAGTAGCTAAGGTCTTAGACGGTCTTAACTCTTACTCTGGCCTAATAGCTAAGGTCTTAGACTCGTACTATGGCCTACTGGTTAAGGTCTTAACTCTTACTCTTGAATACAGGTTAAGGTCTTAACTCTTACTCTGGCCTAATAGCTAAGGTCTTAGACTCTTACTCTGGCCTAATGGTTAAGGTCTTAACTCTTACTCTGGCTGACTGGTTAAGGTCTTAACTCTTACTCTGGCCTAATGGTTAAGGTCTTAACTCTTACTCTGGCCTAATAGCTAAGGTCTTAACTCTTACTCTGGCCTAATAGCTAAATTCTTAGACTCGTACTCTGGCCTAATTGATAAGGTCTTAACTCTTACTCTGGCCTAATAGCTAAAGTCTTAACTCTTACTCTGGCCTAATAGCTAAGGTCTTAGACTTGTACTATGGCCTACTGGTTAAGGTCTTAACTCTTACTCTGGCCTACTGGTTAAGTTCTTAACTCTTACTCTGGCATAATAGCTAAGATCTTAGACTCGTACTCTGGCCTAATGGTTAAGGTCTTAACTCTTACTCTGGCCTAATAGCTAAGGTCTTAACTCTTACTCTGGCCTAATAGCTAAGGTCTTAGACTCATACTCTGGCCTAATGGTTAATGTCTTAACTCTTATTCTGGCCTACTGGTTAAGGTCTTAACTCTCACTCTGGCCTAACAGCTAAGGTCTTAACTCTTACTTTGGCCTAATAGCTAAGGTCTTAGACTCGTACTCTGGCCTAATGGTTAAGGTCTTAACTCTTACTCTGGCCTAATAGCTAATGTCTTAGACTCGTACTCTGGCCTAATGGTTAAGGTCTTAACTCTTACTCTGGCCTATTTGTTAAGGTCTTAACTCTTACTCTGGCCTAATAGCTAAGGTCTTAGACTCGTACTCTGGCCTACTGCTTAAGGTCTTAACTCTTTCTCTGGCCTACTGGTTAAGGTCTTAAGTCTTACTCTGGCGTAATAGCTAAGGTCTTAGACTCGTACTCTGGCCTAATGTTTAAGGTCTTAACTCTTACTCTGGCCTACTGGTTAGGGTCTTAACTCTTAGTCTGGCCTAATAGCTAAGGTCTTAACTCTTACTCTGGCCTAGTAGCTAAGGTCTTAGACTCGTACTCTGGCCTAATGGTTAAGGTCTTAACTCTTACTCTGGCCTAATAGCTAAAGTCTTAACTCTTACTCTGGCCTAATAGCTAAGGTCTTAGACTCGTACTATGGCCTACTGGTTAAGGTCTTAACTCTTACTCTGGCCTACTGGTTAAGTTCTTAACTCTTACTCTGGCCTAATAGCTATGGTCTTAGACTAGTACTCTGGCCTAATGGTTAAGGTCTTAACTCTTACTCTGGCCTAATAGCTAAGGTCTTAACTCTTACTCTGGCCTAATAGCTAAGGTCTTAGACTCGTACTCTGGCCTAATGGTGAAGGTCTTAACTCTTACTCTGGCCTATTAGCTAAGGTCTTAACTCTTACTCTGGCCTAATAGCTAAGGTCTTAGACTCGTACTCTGGCCTAATGGTTAAGGTCTTAACTCTTACTCTGGCCTAATAGCTAAGGTCTTAACTCTTACTCTGGCCTAATAGCTAAGGTCTTAGACTCGTACTCTGGCCTAATGGTTAAGGTCTTAACTCTTACTCTGGCCTACTGGTTAGTTTCTTAACTCTTACTCTGGCCTAATAGCTAAGGTCTTAACTCTTACTCTGGCCTAATAGCTAAATTCTTAGGCTCGTACTCTGGCCTAATGGATAAGGTCTTAACTCTTACTCTGGCCTAATAGCTAAAGTCTTAACTCTTACTCTGGCCTAATAGCTAAGGTCTTAGACTCATACTATGGCCTACTGGTTAAGGTCTTAACTCTTACTCTGGCCTACTGGTTAAGTTCTTAACTCTTACTCTGGCATAATAGCTAAGATCTTAGACTCGTACTCTGGCCTTATGGTTAAGGTCTTAACTCTTACTCTGGCATACTGGTTAAGGTCTTAACTCTTACTCTGGCCTAATAGCTAAGGTCTTAGACTCGTACCCTGGCCTAATGGTTAAGGTCTTAACTCTTACTCTGGCCTACTGGTTAAGGTCTTAACTCTTACTCTGGCCTAATAGCTAAGGTCTTAGACTCGTACTCTGGCCTACTGGTTAAGGTCTTAACTCTTTCTCTGGCCTACTGGTTAAGGTCTTAAGTCTTACTCTGGCGTAATAGCTAAGGTCTTAGACTCGTACTCTGGCCTAATGTTTAAGGTCTTAACTCTTACTCTGGCCTAATAGCTAAGGTCTTAACTCTTACTCTGGCCTAATAGCTAAGGTCTTAGACTCATACTCTGGCCTAATGGTTAATGTCTTAACTCTTACTCTGGCCTACTGGTTAAGTTCTTAACTCTTACTCTGGCCTAATAGCTATGGTCTTAGACTAGTACTCTGGCCTAATGGTTAAGGTCTTAACTCTTACTCTGGCCTAATAGCTAAGGTCTTAACTCTTACTCTGGCCTAATAGCTAAGGTCTTAGACTCGTACTCTGGCCTAATGGTGAAGTCTTAACTCTTACTCTGGCCTAGTAGCTAAGGTCTTAACTCTTACTCTGGCCTAATAGCTAAGGTCTTAACTCTTACTCTGGCCTAATAGCTAAGGTCTTAGACTCGTACTCTGGCCTAATGGTTAAGGTCTTAACTCTTACTCTGGCCTAATAGCTAAGGTCTTAACTCTTACTCTGGCCTAATAGCTAAGGTCTTAGACTCGTACTCTGGCCTAATGGTTAAGGTCTTAACTCTTACTCTGGCCTACTGGTTAGTTTCTTAACTCTTACTCTGGCCTACTGGTTAGTTTCTTAACTCTTACTCTGGCCTAATAGCTAAGGTCTTAACTCTTACTCTGGCCTAATAGCTAAATTCTTAGGCTCGTACTCTGGCCTAATGGATAAGGTCTTAACCTGGCCTAATAGCTAAAGTCTTAACTCTTACTCTGGCCTAATAGCTAAGGTCTTAGACTCATACTATGGCCTACTGGTTAAGGTCTTAACTCTTACTCTGGCCTACTGGTTAAGTTCTTAACTCTTACTCTGGCATAATAGCTAAGATCTTAGACTCGTACTCTGGCCTAATGGTTAAGGTCTTAACTCTTACTCTGGCATACTGGTTAAGGTCTTAACTCTTACTCTGGCCTAATAGCTAAGGTCTTAGACTCGTACCCTGGCCTAATGGTTAAGGTCTTAACTCTTACTCTGGCCTACTGGTTAAGGTCTTAACTCTTACTCTGGCCTAATAGCTAAGGTCTTAGACTCATAATCTGGCCTAATGGTAAATGTCTTAACTCTTATTCTGGCCTACTGGTTAAGGTCTTAACTCTTAGTCTTGCCTAACAGCTAAGGTCTTAACTCTTACTTTGGCCTAATAGCTAAGGTCTTAGACTCGTACTCCGGCCTAATGGTTAAGGTCTTAACTCTTACTCTGGCCTAATGGTTAAGGTCTTAACTCTTACTCTGGCCTAATAGCTAAGGTCTTAGACTCGTACTATGGCCTACAGGTTAAAGTCTTAACTCTTACTCTGGCCTAATAGCTAAGGTCTTAGACTCAAACTCTGGCCTAATGGTTAAGGTCTTAACTCTTAATCTGGGCTAATAGCTAAGGTCTTTGACTCGTACTCTGGCCTAATGGTTAAGGTCTTATCTCTTACTCTGGCCTACTGGTTAGGGTCTTAACTCTTACTCTGGCCTAATAGCTAAGGTCTTAGACTCGTACGCTGGCCTAATGGTTAAGGTCTTAACTCTTACTCTGGCCTACAGGTTAAGGTCTTAACTCTTACTCTGGCCTACTGGTTAAGGTCTTAACTCTTCCTCTGGCCTATCAGCTAAGGTCTTAGACTCGTACTATGGCCTACAGGTTAAGGTCTTAACTCTTACTCTGGCCTAAGGTCTTAGACTCGAACTCTGGCCTAATGGTTAAGGTCTTAACTCTTACTCTGGCCTAATAGTTAAGGTCTTAACTCTTACTCTGGCCTAATAGCTAAGGTCTTAGACTCGTACTCTGGCCTAATGGTTAAGGTCTTAACTCTGACTCTGGCCTACTGGTTAAGGTCTTAACTCTTACTCTGGCCTAGTAGCTAAGGTCTTAGACTGGTACTCTGGCCTAATGGTTAAGGTCTTAACTCTTACTCTGGCCTAATAGCTAAGGTCTTAACTCTTACTCTGGCCTAATAGCTAAGGTCTTAGACTCGTACTCTGGCCTAATGGTTAAGTTCTTAACTCTTACTCTGGCCTAATAGCTAAGGTCTTAGACTCGTACTATGGCCTGCTGGTTAAGGTCTTAACTCTTACTCTGGCCTACTGGTTAAGTTCTTAACTCTTACTCTGGCATAATAGCTAAGGTCTTAGACTCGTACTCTGGCCTAATGGTTAAGATCTTAACTCTTACTCTGGCCTAATAGCTAAGGTCTTAATTTTTACTCTGGCCTAATAGCTAAGGTCTTAGACTCGTACCCTGGCCTAATGGTTAAGGTCTTAACTCTTACTCTGGCCTACTGGTTAAGGTATTAACTCTTACTCTGGCCTAATAGCTAAGGTCTAAGACTCGTACTCTGGCCTAATGGTTAAGGTCTTAACTCTTATTCTGGCCTACTGGTTAAGGTCTTAACTCTTACTCTGGCCTAACAGCTAAGGTCTTAACTCTTACTTTGGCCTAATAGCTAAGGTCTTAGACTCGTACTCTGGCTTAATGGTTAAGGTCTTAACTCTTACTCTGGCCTAATGGTTAAGGTCTTCGACTCGTACTCTGGCCTAATGGTTCAGGTCTTAACTCTTACTCTGGCCTACTGGTTAAGGTCTTAACTCTTACTCTGGCCTAATAGCTAAGGTCTTAGACTCGTACTATGACCTACAGGTTAAGGTCTTAACTCTTACTCTGGCCTAATAGCTAAGGTCTTAGACTCGAACTCTGGCCTAATGGTTAAGGTCTTAACTCTTACTCTGGCCTAAGAGCTAAGGTCTTACCTCTTACTCTGGCCTAAGAGCTAAGGTCTTAGACTCGTACTCTGGCCTAATGGTTAAGGTCTTAACTCTTACTCTGGCCTACTGGTTAAGGTATTAACTCTTACTCTGGCCTAATAGCTAAGGTCTTAGACTCGTACTCTGTCCTAATGGTTAAGGTCTTATCTCTTTCTCTGGCCTACTGGTTAGGGCCTTAACTCTTACTCTGGCCTAATAGCTAAGGTCTTAACTCTTACTCTGGCCTAGTAGCTAAGGTCTTAGACGGTCTTAACTCTTACTCTGGCCTAATAGCTAAGGTCTTAGACTCGTACTATGGCCTACTGGTTAAGGTCTTAACTCTTACTCTTGAATACAGTTTAAGGTCTTAACTCTTACTCTGGCCTAATAGCTAAGGTCTTAGACTCGTACTATGGCCTGCTGGTTAAGGTCTTAACTCTTACTCTGGCCTACTGGTTAAGTTCTTAACTCTTACTCTGGCATAATAGCTAAGGTCTTAGACTCGTACTCTGGCCTAATGGTTAAGATCTTAACTCTTACTCTGGCCTAATAGCTAAGGTCTTAGACTCGTACTCTGGCCTAATGGTTAAGGTCTTAACTCTTACTCTGGCCTAATAGCTAAGATCTTAACTCTTACTCTGGCCTAATAGCTAAGGTCTTAGACTCGTACTCTGGCCTAATGGTTAAGTTCTTAACTCTTACTCTGGCCTAATAGCTAAGGTCTTAGACTCGTACTATGGCCTGCTGGTTAAGGTCTTAACTCTTACTCTGGCCTACTGGCTAAGTTCTTAACTCTTACTCTGGCATAATAGCTAAGGTCTTAGACTCGTACTCTGGCCTAATGGTTAAGATCTTAACTCTTACTCTGGCCTAATAGCTAAGGTCTTAATTTTTACTCTGGCCTAATAGCTAAGGTCTTAGACTCGTACCCTGGCCTAATGGTTAAGGTCTTAACTCTTACTCTGGCCTACTGGTTAAGGTCTTAACTCTTACTCTGGCCTAATAGCTAAGGTCTTAGACTCGTACTCTGGCCTAATGGTTAAGGTCTTAACTCTTATTCTGGCCTACTGGTTAAGGTCTTAACTCTTACTCTGGCCTAACAGCTAAGGTCTTAACTCTTACTTTGGCCTAACAGCTAAGGTCTTAGACTCGTACTCTGGCTTAATGGTTAAGGTCTTAACTCTTACTCTGGCCTAATGGTTAAGGTCTTCGACTCGTACTCTGGCCTAATGGTTAAGGTCTTAACTCTTACTCTGGCCTACTGGTTAAGGTCTTAACTCTTACTCTGGCCTAATAGCTAAGGTCTTAGACTCGTACTATGACCTACAGGTTAAGGTCTTAACTCTTACTCTGGCCTAATAGCTAAGGTCTTAGACTCGAACTCTGGCCTAATGGTTAAGGTCTTAACTCTTACTCTGGCCTAAGAGCTAAGGTCTTACCTCTTACTCTGGCCTAATAGCTAAGGTCTTAGACTCGTACTCTGGCCTAATGGTTAAGGTCATAACTCTTACTCTGGCCTACTGGTTAAGGTATTAACTCTTACTCTGGCCTAATAGCTAAGGTCTTAGACTCGTACTCTGTCCTAATGGTTAAGGTCTTATCTCTTTCTCTGGCCTACTGGTTAGGGCCTTAACTCTTACTCTGGCCTAATAGCTAAGGTCTTAACTCTTACTCTGGCCTAGTAGCTAAGGTCTTAGACGGTCTTAACTCTTACTCTGGCCTAATAGCTAAGGTCTTAGACTCGTACTATGGCCTACTGGTTAAGGTCTTAACTCTTACTCTTGAATACAGTTTAAGGTCTTAACTCTTACTCTGGCCTAATAGCTAAGGTCTTAGACTCTTACTCTGGCCTAATGGTTAAGGTCTTAACTCTTACTCTGGCTGACTGGTTAAGGTCTTAACTCTTACTCTGGCCTAATGGTTAAGGTCTTAACTCTTACTCTGGCCTAATAGCTAAAGTCTTAACTCTTACTCTGGCCTAATAGCTAAGGTCTTAGACTCGTACTATGGCCTACTGGTTAAGGTCTTAACTCTTACTCTGGCCTACTAGTTAAGTTCTTAACCCTTACTCTGGCCTAATAGCTAAGGTCTTAGACTAGTACTCTGGCCTAATGGTTAAGGTCTTAACTCTTACTCTGGCCTAATAGCTAAGGTCTTAACTCTTACTCTGGCCTAATAGCTAAGGTCTTAGACTCGTACTCTGACCTAATGGTTAAGGTCTTAACTCTTACTCTGGCCTACTGGTTAGTGTCTTAACTCTTACTCTGGCCTAATAGCTAAGGTCTTAACTCATACTCTGGCCTAATAGCTAAATTCTTAGACTCGTACTCTGGCCTAATTGATAAAGTCTTAACTCTTACTCTGGCCTAATAGCTAAAGTCTTAACTCTTACTCTGGCCTAATAGCTAAGGTCTTAGACTTGTACTATGGCCTACTGGTTAAGGTCTTAACTCTTACTCTGGCCTACTGGTTAAGTTCTTAACTCTTACTCTGGCCTAATAGCTAAGGTCTTAGACTCGTACTCTGACCTAATGGTTAAGGTCTTAACTCTTACTCTGGCCTACTGGTTAGTGTCTTAACTCTTACTCTGGCCTAATAGCTAAGGTCTTAACTCATACTCTGGCCTAATAGCTAAATTCTTAGACTCGTACTCTGGCCTAATTGATAAGGTCTTAACTCTTACTCTGGCCTAATAGCTAAAGTCTTAACTCTTACTCTGGCCTAATAGCTAAGGTCTTAGTCTCGTACCCTGGCCTAATGGTTAAGGTCTTAACTCTTACTCTGGCCTACTGGTTAAGGTCTTAACTCTTACTCTGGCCTAATGCTAAGGTCTTAGACTCGTACTCTGGCCTAATGGTTAAGGTCTTAACTCTTATTCTGGCCTACTGGTTAAGGTCTTAACTCTTACTCTGGCCTAACAGCTAAGGTCTTAACTCTTATGTGGCCTAATAGCTAAGGTCTTAGACTCGTACTCTGGCTTAATGGTTAAGGTCTTAACTCTTACTCTGGCCTAATGGTTAAGGTCTTCGACTCGTACTCTGGCCTAATGGTTAAGGTCTTAACTCTTACTCTGGCCTACTGGTTAAGGTCTTAACTCTTACTCTGGCCTAATAGCTAAGGTCTTAGACTCGTACTATGACCTACAGGTTAAGGTCTTAACTCTTACTCTGGCCTAATAGCTAAGGTCTTAGACTCGAACTCTGGCCTAATGGTTAAGGTCTTAACTCTTACTCTGGCCTAATAGCTAAGGTCTTACCTCTTACTCTGGCCTAATAGCTAAGGTCTTAGACTCGTACTCTGGCCTAATGGTTAAGGTCTTAACTCTTACTCTGGCCTACTGGTTAAGGTATTAACTCTTACTCTGGCCTAATAGCTAAGGTCTTAGACTCGTACTCTGTCCTAATGGTTAAGGTCTTATCTCTTTCTCTGGCCTACTGGTTAGGGCCTTAACTCTTACTCTGGCCTAATAGCTAAGGTCTTAACTCTTACTCTGGCCTAGTAGCTAAGGTCTTAGACGGTCTTAACTCTTACTCTGGCCTAATAGATAAGGTCTTAGACTCGTACTATGGCCTACTGGTTAAGGTCTTAACTCTTACTCTTGAATACAGGTTAAGGTCTTAACTCTTACTCTGGCCTAATAGCTAAGGTCTTAGACTCTTACTCTGGCCTAATGGTTAAGGTCTTAACTCTTACACTGGCTGAGTGGTTAAGGTCTTAACTCTTACTCTGGCCTAATGGTTAAGGTCTTAACTCTTACTCTGGCCTAATAGCTAAAGTCTTAACTCTTACTCTGGCCTAATAGCTAAGGTCTTAACTCTTACTCTGGCCTAATAGCTAAGGTCTTAGACGCGTACTCTGGCCTAATGGTTAAGGTCTTAACTCTTACTCTGGCCTAATGGTTAAGGTCTTAGACTCGTACTCTGGCCTAATGGTTGAGGTGTTAACTCTTACTCTGGCCTACAGGTTAAGGTCTTAACTCTTACTCTGGCCTACTGGTTAAGGTCTTAACTCTTACTCTGGCCTAATAGCTAAGGTCTTAGACTTGTACTATGGCCTACAGGTTAAAGTCTTAACTCTTACTCTGGCCTAATAGCTAATGTCTTAGACTCAAACTCTGGCCTAATGGTTAAGGTCTTAACTCTTACTCTGGCCTAATAGCTAAGGTCTTAACTTTTACTCTGGCCTAATAGCAAAGGTCTTAGACTTGTACTCTGGCCTAATGGTTAAGGTCTTAACTCTTACTCTGGCCTACTGGTTAATGTCTTATCTCTTACTCTGGCCTAATAGCTAAGGTCTTAGAATCGTACTCTGGCCTAATGGTTAAGGTCTTATCTCTTACTCTGGCCAACTGGTTAGGGTCTTAACTCTTACTCTGGCCTAATAGCTAAGGTCTTAACTCTTACTCTGGCCTAGTAGCTAAGGTCTTAGACTCGTACTCTGGCCTAATGGTTAAGGTCTTAACTCTTACTCTGGCCTAATAGCTAAAGTCTTAACTCTTACTCTGGCCTAATAGCTAAGGTCTTAGACTCGTACTATGGCTTACTGGTTAAGGTCTTAACTCTTACTCTGGCCTACTGGTTAAGTTCTTAACTCTTACTCTGGCCTAATAGCTAAGGTCTTAGACTCGTACTCTGGCCTAATGGTTACGGTCTTAACTCTTACTCTGGCCTAATAGCTAAGGTCTTAACTCTTACTCTGGCCTAATTGTTAAGGTCTTAGACTCGTACTCTGGCCTAATGGTTAAGTTCTTAACTCTTACTCTGGCCTAATAGCTAAGGTCTTAACTCGTACTCTGGCCTAATAGATAAGGTCTTAGACTCGTACCCTGGCCTAATGGTTAAGGTCTTAACTCTTACTCTGGCCTACTGGTTAAGGTCTTAACTCTTACTCTGGACTAACAGCTAAGGTCTTAACTCTTACTTTGGCCTAATAGCTAAGGTCTTAGACTCGTACTCTGGCCTAATGGTTAAGGTCTTAACTGTTACTCTGGCCTAATGGTTAATGTCTTAGACTCGTACTCTGGCCTAATGGTTAAGGTCTTAACTCTTACTCTGGCCTACAGGTTAAGGTCTTAAATCTTACTCTGGCATACTGGTTAAGGTCTTAACACTTACTCTGGCCTAATAGCTAAGGTCTTAGACTTGTACTATGGCCTACAGGTTAAGGTCTTAACTCTTACTCTGGCCTACTGGTTAGGGTCTTAACTCTTAGTCTGGCCTAATAGCTAAGGTCTTAACACTTACTCTGGCCTAATAGCTAAGGTCTTAACTCTTACTCTGGCCTAATAGCTAAGGTCTTAGACGCGTACTCTGGCCTAATGGTTAAGGTCTTATCTCTTACTCTGGCCTACTGGTTAGGGTCTTAACTCTTACTCTGGCCTAATAGCTAAGGTCTTAACTCTTACTCTGGCCTTTTAGCTAAGGTCTTAGACTCGTACTCTGGTATAATGGTTAAGGTCTTAACTCTTACTCTGGCCTAATGGTTAAGGTCTTAACTCCTATTCTGGCCTACTGGTTAAGGTTTTAACTCTTTCTCTGGCCTACAGGTTAAGGTCTTAACTCTTAATCTGGCCTAATAGCTAAGGTCTTATTCTTACTCTGGCCTAATAGCGTTAAGACCTTATCCTGTAGGTCAGAGTAAGAGTTAAGACCTTAACCAGTAGGCTAGAGTAAGAGTTAGGACCTTAACCAGTAGGCCAGAGTAAGAGTTAAGACCTTAACCAGTAGACCAGAGTAAGAGTTAAGACCTTAACATGTAGGCCAGAGTACGAGTCTAAGACCTTAGCTATTAGGTCAGAGAAAGAATTAAGACCTTAGCTATTAGGCCAGAGTAAGAGTTAAGACCTTAACCATTAGGCCAGAGTACGAGTCTAAGACCTTAGCTATTAGGCCAGAGTAAGAGTTAAGACCATAACCTGTAGGCCATAGTACAAGTCTAAGACCTTAGCTATTAGGCCAGAGTACGAATCTAAGACCTTAGCTATTAGGCCAGAGTAAGAGTTAAGACCTTAACCAGTAGGCCAGAGTAAGAGTTAAGACCTTAACCAGTAGGCCAGAGTAAGAGTTAAGACCTTAACCAGTAGGTCAGAGTAAGAGTTAAGACCTTAACCATTAGGCCAGAGTGCGAGTCTAAGACCTTAGCTATTAGGCCAGAGTACGAGTTAAGACCTTAGCTATTAGGCCAGAGTAAGAGTTAAGACCTTAACCATTAGGCCAGAGTACGATTCTAAGACCTTAGCTATTAGGCCAGAGTACGAGTCTAAGACCTTAGCTATTAGGCCAGAGTAAGAGTTAAGAACTTAACCATTAGGCCAGAGTACGAGTCTAAGACATTAGCTATTAGGCCAGAGTAAGAGTTAAGACCTTAACCAGTAGGCCAGAGTAAGTGTTAAGACCTTAACCTGTAGGCCATAGTATGAGTCTAAGACCTTGGCTTGTTAGGCCAGAATAAGAGTTAAGACCTTAGCTATTAGGCCAGAGTAAGAGTTAAGACCTTAACCTGTAGGCCAGAGTAAGAGTTAAGACCTTAACCATTAGGCCAGAGTATGAGTCTAAGACGTTAGCTATTAGGCCAGAGTAAGAGTTAAGACCTTAGCTATTGGGCCAGAGTAAGAGTTAAGACCTTAACCATTAGGCCAGAGTAAGAGTTAAGACCTTAACCAGTAGGCCAGAGTAAGAGTTAAGACCTTAGCTATTAGGCTAGAGTATATGTTTAAGACCTTAGCTATTAGGCCAGAGTAAGAGTTAAGACCTTAACCATTAGGCCAGAGTAAGAGTTAAGACCTTAACCAGTAGGCCAGAGTAAGAGTTAAGACCTTAGCTATTAGGCTAGAGTATATGTTTAAGACCTTAGCTATTAGGCCAGAATAAGAGTTAAGACCTTAACCATTAGGCCAGAGTACGAGTCTAAGACCTTAGCTATTAGGCCAGAGTAAGAGTTAAGAACTTACCCAGTAGGCCAGAGTAAGAGTTAAGACGTTAACCTGTAGGCCATAGTACGAGTCTAAGACCTTAGCTATTAGGCCAAAGTAAGAGTTAAGACCTTAGCTATTAGTCCAGAGTAAGAGTTTAGACCTTAACCATTAGGCCAGAGTACGAGTCTAAGACCTTAGCTATTAGGCCAGAGTAGGAGTTAAGACCTTAGCTATTAGGCCAGAGTAAGAGTTAAGACCTTAACCTGTAGGCCATAGTACAAGTCTAAGACCTTAGCTATTAGGCCAGAGTAAGAGTTAAGACCTTAACCAGTAGGCCAGAGTACGTGTCTAATACCATAGCTATTAGGCCATAGTACAAGTCTAAGACCTTAGCTATTAGGCCAGAGTAAGAGTTAAGACCTTAACCAGTAGGCCAGAGTAAGAGTTAACACCTTAACCATTAGGCCAGAGTACAAGTCTAAGACCTTAACCATTAGGCCAGAGTACGAGTCTAAGACCTTAGCTATTAGGCCAGAGTACGAGTCTAAGACCTTAGCTATTAGGCCAGAGTAAGAGTTAATACCTTAACCAGTAGGCCAGAGTACGAGTCTAAAGACCTTAGCTAATAGGCCAGAGTAAGAGTTAAGACCTTAACCAGTAGGCCAGAGTAAGAGTTAAGACCTTAACCATTAGGCCAGATTACGAGTCTAAGACCTTAGCTATTAGGCCAGAGTACGAGTCTAAGACCTTAGCTATTAGGCCAGAGTAAGAGTTAAGACCTTAACCATTAGGCCAGAGTACGAGTCTAAGACCTTAGCTATTAGGTCAGAGTACGAGTCTAAGACCTTAGCTATTAGGCCAGAGTAAGAGTTAAGACCTTAACCAGTAGGCCAGAGTACGAGTCTAAGATCTTAGCTTTTAGGCCAGAGTAAGAGTTAAGACCTTAACCAGTAGGCCAGAGTAAGAGTTAAGACGTTAACCATTAGGCCAGAGTAAGAGTTAAGACCTTAACCATTAGGCCAGAGTATGGGTCTAAGACCTAAGCTATTAGGCCACAGTAAGAGTTAAGACCTTAGCTATTAGGCCAGAGTAAGAGTTAAGACCTTAACCATTAGGCCATAGTACGAGTCTAAGACCTTAGCTATTAGGCCAGAGTAAGAGTTAAGACCTTAACCAGTAGGCCAGAGTAAGAGTTAAGACCTTAACCTTTAGGCCAGAGTAAGAGTTAAGACCTTAACCTGTAGGCCAGAGTACGAGTTAAGACCTTAACCTGTAGGCCATAGTAGGAGTCTAAGACCTTAGCTTTTAGGCCAGAGTAAGAGTTAAGACCTTAACCAGTAGGTCAGAGTACGAGTCTAAGACCTTAGGTATTAGGCCAGAGTAAGAGTTAAGACATTAACCAGTGGGCCAGAGTAAGAGTTAAGACCTTAACCATTAGGCCAGAGTACGAGTCTAAGACCTTAGCGATTAGGCCAGAGTAAGTGTTAAGACCTTAAAAAAGTAGGCCAGAGTAATAGTTAAGACCTTAACCTGTAGGCCATAGTACGAGTCTAAGACCTTGGCTGTTAGGCCAGAGTAAGAGTTAAGACCTTAGTTATTGTGCCGACCTTAGTTATTGTGCCAGAGTAAGAGTTAAGACCTTAACCATTAGGCCAGAGTAAGAGTTAAGACCTTAACCAGTAGGCCAGAGTAAGAGTTAAGACCTTAGCTATTAGGCCAGAGTACGAGTCTAAGACCTTAGCTATTAGGCCAGAGTAAGAGTTAAGACCTTAACCTGCAGGCCATAGAAAGAGTTAAGACCTTAACCAGTAGACCAGAATAAGAGTTAAGACCTTAACCATTAGGCCAGAGTACGAGTCTAAGACCTTAGCTATTAGGCCAGAGTAAGAGTTAAGACCTTAGCTATTAGGCCAGAGTAAGAGTTAAGACCTTAACCATTAGGCCAGAGTACAAGTCTAAGACCTTAGCTATTAGGCCAGAGTAAGAGTTAAGACCTTAACCTGTAGGCCATAGTACGAGTCTAAGACCTTAGCTATTAGGCCAGAGTAAGAGTTAAGACCTTAGCTATTAGGCCAGAGTAAGAGCTTAGATATTAACCATTAGGCCAGAGTACGAGTCTAAGAACTTAGCTATTAGGCCAGAGTAGGAGTTAAGACCTTAGCTATTAGGCCAGAGTAAGAGTTAAGACCTTAACCATTAGGCCAGAGTATGATTCTAAGACCTTAGCTATTAGGCCAGAGTAAGAGTTAAGACCTTAACCTGTAGGCCATAGTACAAGTCTAAGACCTTAGCTATTAGGCCAGAGTAAGAGTTAAGACCTTAACCTGTAGGCCAGAGTACGTGTCTAATACCATAGCTATTAGGCCATAGTACAAGTCTAAGACCTTAGCTATTAGGCCAGAGTAAGAGTTAAGACCTTAACCTGTAGGCCAGAGTACGTGTCTAATACCATAGCTATTAGGCCAGAGTACGAGTCTAAGACCTTAGCTATTAGGCCAGAGTAAGAGTTAAGAACTTAACCATTAGGCCAGAGTACGAGTCTAAGACATTAGCTATTAGGCCAGAGTAAGAGTTAAGACCTTAACCAGTAGGCCAGAGTAAGTGTTAAGACCTTAACCTGTAGGCCATAGTATGAGTCTAAGACCTTGGCTTGTTAGGCCAGAATAAGAGTTAAGACCTTAGCTATTAGGCCAGAGTAAGAGTTAAGACCTTAACCTGTAGGCCAGAGTAAGAGTTAAGACCTTAACCATTAGGCCAGAGTATGAGTCTAAGACGTTAGCTATTAGGCCAGAGTAAGAGTTAAGACCTTAGCTATTGGGCCAGAGTAAGAGTTAAGACCTTAACCATTAGGCCAGAGTAAGAGTTAAGACCTTAACCAGTAGGCCAGAGTAAGAGTTAAGACCTTAGCTATTAGGCTAGAGTATATGTTTAAGACCTTAGCTATTAGGCAGAATAAGAGTTAAGACCTTAACCATTAGGCCAGAGTACGAGTCTAAGACCTTAGCTATTAGGCCAGAGTAAGAGTTAAGAACTTACCCAGTAGGCCAGAGTAAGAGTTAAGACGTTAACCTGTAGGCCATAGTACGAGTCTAAGACCTTAGCTATTAGGCCAAAGTAAGAGTTAAGACCTTAGCTATTAGGCCAGAGTAAGAGTTTAGACCTTAACCATTAGGCCAGAGTACGAGTCTAAGACCTTAGCTATTAGGCCAGAGTAGGAGTTAAGACCTTAGCTATTAGGCCAGAGTAAGAGTTAAGACCTTAACCTGTAGGCCATAGTACAAGTCTAAGACCTTAGCTATTAGGCCAGAGTAAGAGTTAAGACCTTATCCAGTAGGCCAGAGTACGTGTCTAATACCATAGCTATTAGGCCATAGTACAAGTCTAAGACCTTAGCTATTAGGCCAGAGTAAGAGTTAAGACCTTAACCAGTAGGCCAGAGTAAGAGTTAACACCTTAACCATTAGGCCAGAGTACAAGTCTAAGACCTTAGCTATTAGGCCAGAGAAAGAGTTAAGACCTTAGCTATTAGGCCAGAGTAAGAGTTAAGACCTTAACCATTAGGCCAGAGTACAAGTCTAAGACCTTAGCTATTAGGCCAGAGTACGTGTCTACGACCTTAGCTATTAGGCCAGAGTGAGAGTTAAGACCTTAGCTATTAGGCCAGAGTAAGAGTTAAGACCTTAACCATTAGGCCAGAGTACGAGTCTAAGACCTTAGCTATTAGGCCAGAGTACGAGTCTAAGACCTTAGCTATTAGGCCAGAGTAAGAGTTAATACCTTAACCAGTAGGCCAGAGTACGAGTCTAAAGACCTTAGCTAATAGGCCAGAGTAAGAGTTAAGACCTTAACCAGTAGGCCAGAGTAAGAGTTAAGACCTTAACCATTAGGCCAGATTACGAGTCTAAGACCTTAGCTATTAGGCCAGAGTACGAGTCTAAGACCTTAGCTATTAGGCCAGAGTAAGAGTTAAGACCTTAACCATTAGGCCAGAGTACGAGTCTAAGACCTTAGCTATTAGGTCAGAGTACGAGTCTAAGACCTTAGCTATTAGGCCAGAGTAAGAGTTAAGACCTTAACCAGTAGGCCAGAGTACGAGTCTAAGATCTTAGCTTTTAGGCCAGAGTAAGAGTTAAGACCTTAACCAGTAGGCCAGAGTAAGAGTTAAGACGTTAACCATTAGGCCAGAGTAAGAGTTAAGACCTTAACCATTAGGCCAGAGTATGGGTCTAAGACCTAAGCTATTAGGCCACAGTAAGAGTTAAGACCTTAGCTATTAGGCCAGAGTAAGAGTTAAGACCTTAACCATTAGGCCATAGTACGAGTCTAAGACCTTAGCTATTAGGCCAGAGTAAGAGTTAAGACCTTAACCAGTAGGCCAGAGTAAGAGTTAAGACCTTAACCTTTAGGCCAGAGTAAGAGTTAAGACCTTAACCTGTATGCCAGAGTTCGAGTTAAGACCTTAACCTGTAGGCCATAGTAGGAGTCTAAGACCTTAGCTTTTAGGCCAGAGTAAGAGTTAAGACCTTAACCAGTAGGTCAGAGTACGAGTCTAAGACCTTAGGTATTAGGCCAGAGTAAGAGTTAAGACATTAACCAGTGGGCCAGAGTAAGAGTTAAGACCTTAACCATTAGGCCAGAGTACGAGTCTAAGACCTTAGCGATTAGGCCAGAGTAAGTGTTAAGACCTTAAAAAAGTAGGCCAGAGTAATAGTTAAGACCTTAACCTGTAGGCCATAGTACGAGTCTAAGACCTTGGCTGTTAGGCCAGAGTAAGAGTTAAGACCTTAGTTATTGTGCCGACCTTAGTTATTGTGCCAGAGTAAGAGTTAAGACCTTAACCATTAGGCCAGAGTAAGAGTTAAGACCTTAACCAGTAGGCCAGAGTAAGAGTTAAGACGTTAGCTATTAGGCCAGAGTACGAGTCTAAGACCTTAGCTATTAGGCCAGAGTAAGAGTTAAGACCTTAACCTGTAGGCCATAGAAAGAGTTAAGACCTTAACCACTAGACCAGAATAAGAGTTAAGACCTTAACCATTAGGCCAGAGTACGAGTCTAAGACCTTAGCTATTAGGCCAGAGTAAGAGTTAAGACCTTAGCTATTAGGCCAGAGTAAGAGTTAAGACCTTAACCATTAGGCCAGAGTGCAAGTCTAAGACCTTAGCTATTAGGCCAGAGTAAGAGTTAAGACCTTAACCTGTAGGCCATAGTACGAGTCTAAGACCTTAGCTATTAGGCCAGAGTAAGAGTTAAGACCTTAGCTATTAGGCCAGAGTAAGAGCTTAGATATTAACCATTAGGCCAGAGTACGAGTCTAAGACCTTAGCTATTAGGCCAGAGTAGGAGTTAAGACCTTAGCTATTAGGCCAGAGTAAGAGTTAAGACCTTAACCATTAGGCCAGAGTATGAGTCTAAGACTTTAGCTATTAGGCCAGAGTAAGAGTTAAGACCTTAACCTGTAGGCCATAGTACAAGTCTAAGACCTTAGCTATTAGGCCAGAGTAAGAGTTAAGACCTTAACCTGTAGGCCAGAGTACGTGTCTAATACCATAGCTATTAGGCCATAGTACAAGTCTAAGACCTTAGCTATTAGGCCAGAGTAAGAGTTAAGACCTTAACCAGTAGGCCAGAGTAACAGTTAAGATCTTAACCATTAGGCCAGAGTACGAGTCTAAGACCTTAGCTATTAGGCCAGAGTAAGAGTTAAGACCATAACCAGTAGGCCAGAGTAAAAGTTAAGACCTTGCCTATTAGGCCACAGTAAGAGTTAAGACCTTATCCAGTAGGCCAGAGTAAGAGTTAAGACCTTAACCAGTAGGCCAGAGTACGAGTCTAAGACCTTAGCTATTAGGCCAGAGTAAGAGTTAAGACCTTAGCTATTAGTCCAGTGTATGAGTCTAAGACCTTAGCTATTAGGCCAGAGTAAGAATTAAGACCTTAACCAGTAGCCCAGTGTAAGAGTTAAGACCTTAACCATTAGGCCAGAGTACGAGTCTAAGACTGTAGCTATTAGCCCAGAGTAAGAGTTAAGACCTTAACCATTAGGCTAGAGTAAGAGTTAAGAACTTAACCAGTAGGCCAGAGTAAGAGTTAAGACCTTAACCTGTAGGCCATAGTATGAGTCCAAGACCTTAGATATTAGGCCAGAGTAAGAGTTAAGACCTTAGCTATTAGGCCAGAGTAAGAGTTAAGACCTTAACCATTATGCCAGTGTATGAGTCTAAGATCTTAGCTATTAGGCCAGAGTAAGAGTTAAGACCTTAACCATTAGGCCAGAGTATGAGTCTAAGACCTTAGCTATTAGGCCAGAGTAAGAGTTAAGACCTTAGCTATTAGGCCAGAGTAAGAGTTAAGACCTTAACCATTAGGCCAGAGTACGAGTCTAATACCTTAGCTATTAGGCCAGAGTAAGAATTAAGACCTTAACCAGTAGGCCAGTGTAAGAGTTAAGACCTTAACCATTAGGCTAAAGTACGAGTCTAAGACCTTACCTATTAGCCCAGAGTAAAAGTTAAGACCTTAACCATTAGGCTAGAGTAAGAGTTAAGATCTTAACCTGTAGGCCATAGTACGAGTCTAATACCTTAGATATTAGGCCAGAGTAAGAGTTAAGACCTTAGCTATTAGGCCAGAGTAAGAGTTTAGACCTTAACCTTTAGGCCAGAGTCTGAGTCTAAGACCTTAGCTATTAGGCCAGAGTAAGAGTTAAGACCTTAGCTATTAGGCCAGAGTAAGAGATAAGACCTTAACCATTATGCCAGTGTATGAGTATAAGATCTTAGCTATTAGGCCAGAGTAAGAGTTAAGACCTTAACCATTAGGCCAGAGTATGAGTCTAAGACCTTAGCTATTAGGCCAGAGTAAGAGTTAAGACCTTAGCTATTAGGCCAGAGAAAGAGTTAAGACCTTAACCATTAGGCCAGAGTACGAGTCTAATACCTTAGCTATTAGGCCAGAGTAAGAGTTAAGACCTTAACCAGTAGCCAAGAGTAAGAGTTAAGACCTTAGCTATTAGGCCAGAGTAAGAGTTAAGACCTTAACCTGTAGGCCAGAGAAAGAGATAAGACCTTAAAATGTAGGCCAGAGTACGAGTCTAAGACCTTAGCTATTAGGCCAGAGTCTGAGTCTAAGACCTTAGCTATTAGGCCAGAGTAAGAGTTAAGACCTTAGCTATTAGGCCAGAGTAAGAGTTAAGACCTTAACCATTAGGCCAGAGTACGAGTCTAATACCTTAGCTATTAGGCCAGAGTAAGAGTTAAGACCTTAACCAGTAGGCCAGAGTAAGAGTTAAGACCTTAGCTATTAGGCCAGTGTACGAGTCTAAGACCTTAGCTATTAGGCCAGAGTAAGAATTAAGACCTTAACCAGTAGCCCAATGTAAGAGTTAAGACCTTAACCATTAGGCTAGAGTACGAGTCTAAGACCTTAAATATGAGCCCAGAGTAAGAGTTAAGACCTTAACCATTAGGCTAGAGTAAGAGTTAAGACCTTAACCTGTAGGCCAGAGTAAGAGTTAAGACCTTAACCATTAGGCCAGAGTACGAGTCTAAGACCTTAGCTATTTGGCCAGAGTAAGAGTTAAGACCTTAACCATTAGGCCAGAGTATGAGTCTAAGACCTTAGCTATTAGGCCAGAGTAAGAGTTAAGACCTTAACCATTAGGCCAGAGTATGAGTCTAAGACCTTAGCTATTAGGCCAGAGTAAGAGTTAAGACCTTAGCTATTAGGCCAGAGTAAGAGTTAAGACCTTAACCATTAGGCCAGAGTACGAGTCTAATACCTTAGCTATTAGGCCAGAGTAAGAGTTAAGACCTTAACCAGTAGCCCAGAGTAAGAGTTAAGACCTTAGCTATTAGGCCAGAGTAAGAGTTAAGACCTTAACCTGTAGGCCAGAGAAAGAGATAAGACCTTAACCTGTAGGCCAGAGTACGAGTCTAAGACCTTAGCTATTAGTCTAGAGTAAGAGTTAAGACCTTAGCTATTAGGCCAGAGTAAGATTTAAGACCTTAACCAGTAGGTCAGAGTAAGAGTTAAGACCTTAACCAGTAGGCCAGAGTAAGAGTTAAGACCTTAACCATTAGGCCAGATTACAAGTCTAAGACCTTAGCTATTAGGCCACAGAAAGAGTTAAGACCTTAGCTATTAGGCCAGAGTAAGAGTTAAGACCTTAACCATTAGGCCAGAGTACGAGTCTAAGACCTTAGCTATTAGGCCAGAGTACGAGTCTAAGACCTTAGCTATTAGGCCAGAGTAAGAGTTAAGACCTTAGCTATTAGGCCAGAGTAAGAGTTAAGACCTTAACCATTAGGCCAGAGTACGAGTCTAAGACCTTAGCTATTAGGCCAGAGTACGAGTCTAAGACCTTAGCTATTAGGCCAGAGTAAGAGTTAAGACCATAACCAGTAGGCCAGAGTAAAAGTTAAGACCTTGCCTATTAGGCCACAGTAAGAGTTAAGACCTTATCCAGTAGGCCAGAGTAAGAGTTAAGACCTTAACCAGTAGGCCAGAGTACGAGTCTAAGACCTTAGCTATTAGGCCAGAGTAAGAGTTAAGACCTTAGCTATTAGTCCAGTGTATGAGTCTAAGACCTTAGCTATTAGGCCAGAGTAAGAATTAAGACCTTAACCAGTAGCCCAGTGTAAGAGTTAAGACCTTAACCATTAGGCCAGAGTACGAGTCTAAGACTGTAGCTATTAGCCCAGAGTAAGAGTTAAGACCTTAACCATTAGGCTAGAGTAAGAGTTAAGAACTTAACCAGTAGGCCAGAGTAAGAGTTAAGACCTTAACCTGTAGGCCATAGTATGAGTCCAAGACCTTAGATATTAGGCCAGAGTAAGAGTTAAGACCTTAGCTATTAGGCCAGAGTAAGAGTTAAGACCTTAACCATTATGCCAGTGTATGAGTCTAAGATCTTAGCTATTAGGCCAGAGTAAGAGTTAAGACCTTAACCATTAGGCCAGAGTATGAGTCTAAGACCTTAGCTATTAGGCCAGAGTAAGAGTTAAGACCTTAGCTATTAGGCCAGAGTAAGAGTTAAGACCTTAACCATTAGGCCAGAGTACGAGTCTAATACCTTAGCTATTAGGCCAGAGTAAGAATTAAGACCTTAACCAGTAGGCCAGTGTAAGAGTTAAGACCTTAACCATTAGGCTAAAGTACGAGTCTAAGACCTTACCTATTAGCCCAGAGTAAAAGTTAAGACCTTAACCATTAGGCTAGAGTAAGAGTTAAGATCTTAACCTGTAGGCCATAGTACGAGTCTAATACCTTAGATATTAGGCCAGAGTAAGAGTTAAGACCTTAGCTATTAGGCCAGAGTAAGAGTTTAGACCTTAACCTTTAGGCCAGAGTCTGAGTCTAAGACCTTAGCTATTAGGCCAGAGTAAGAGTTAAGACCTTAGCTATTAGGCCAGAGTAAGAGATAAGACCTTAACCATTATGCCAGTGTATGAGTATAAGATCTTAGCTATTAGGCCAGAGTAAGAGTTAAGACCTTAACCATTAGGCCAGAGTATGAGTCTAAGACCTTAGCTATTAGGCCAGAGTAAGAGTTAAGACCTTAGCTATTAGGCCAGAGTAAGAGTTAAGACCTTAACCATTAGGCCAGAGTACGAGTCTAATACCTTAGCTATTAGGCCAGAGTAAGAGTTAAGACCTTAACCAGTAGCCAAGAGTAAGAGTTAAGACCTTAGCTATTAGGCCAGAGTAAGAGTTAAGACCTTAACCTGTAGGCCAGAGAAAGAGATAAGACCTTAAAATGTAGGCCAGAGTACGAGTCTAAGACCTTAGCTATTAGGCCAGAGTCTGAGTCTAAGACCTTAGCTATTAGGCCAGAGTAAGAGTTAAGACCTTAGCTATTAGGCCAGAGTAAGAGTTAAGACCTTAACCATTAGGCCAGAGTACGAGTCTAATACCTTAGCTATTAGGCCAGAGTAAGAGTTAAGACCTTAACCAGTAGGCCAGAGTAAGAGTTAAGACCTTAGCTATTAGGCCAGTGTACGAGTCTAAGACCTTAGCTATTAGGCCAGAGTAAGAATTAAGACCTTAACCAGTAGCCCAATGTAAGAGTTAAGACCTTAACCATTAGGCTAGAGTACGAGTCTAAGACCTTAAATATGAGCCCAGAGTAAGAGTTAAGACCTTAACCATTAGGCTAGAGTAAGAGTTAAGACCTTAACCTGTAGGCCAGAGTAAGAGTTAAGACCTTAACCATTAGGCCAGAGTACGAGTCTAAGACCTTAGCTATTTGGCCAGAGTAAGAGTTAAGACCTTAACCATTAGGCCAGAGTATGAGTCTAAGACCTTAGCTATTAGGCCAGAGTAAGAGTTAAGACCTTAACCATTAGGCCAGAGTATGAGTCTAAGACCTTAGCTATTAGGCCAGAGTAAGAGTTAAGACCTTAGCTATTAGGCCAGAGTAAGAGTTAAGACCTTAACCATTAGGCCAGAGTACGAGTCTAATACCTTAGCTATTAGGCCAGAGTAAGAGTTAAGACCTTAACCAGTAGCCCAGAGTAAGAGTTAAGACCTTAGCTATTAGGCCAGAGTTAGAGTTAAGACCTTAACCTGTAGGCCAGAGAAAGAGATAAGACCTTAACCTGTAGGCCAGAGTACGAGTCTAAGACCTTAGCTATTAGTCTAGAGTAAGAGTTAAGACCTTAGCTATTAGGCCAGAGTAAGAGTTAAGACCTTAACCAGTAGGTCAGAGTAAGAGTTAAGACCTTAACCAGTAGGCCAGAGTAAGAGTTAAGACCTTAACCATTAGGCCAGAGTACAAGTCTAAGACCTTAGCTATTAGGCCACAGAAAGAGTTAAGACCTTAGCTATTAGGCCAGAGTAAGAGTTAAGACCTTAACCATTAGGCCAGAGTACGAGTCTAAGACCTTAGCTATTAGGCCAGAGTACGAGTCTAAGACCTTAGCTATTAGGCCAGAGTAAGAGTTAAGACCTTAGCTATTAGGCCAGAGTAAGAGTTAAGACCTTAACCATTAGGCCAGAGTACGAGTCTAAGACCTTAGCTATTAGGCCAGAGTACGAGTCTAAGACCTTAGCTATTAGGCCAGAGTAAGAGTTAATACCTTAACCAGTAGGCCAGAGTACGAGTCTAAAGACCTTAGCTAATAGGCCAGAGTAAGAGTTAAGACCTTAACCAGTAGGCCAGAGTAAGAGTTAAGACCTTAACCATTAGGCCAGATTACAAGTCTAAGACCTTAGCTATTAGGCTAGAGTACGAGTCTAAGACCTTAGCTATTAGGCCAGAGTAAGAGTTAAGACCTTAACCATTAGGCCAGAGTACGAGTCTAAGACCTTAGCTATTAGGTCAGCGTACGAGTCTAAGACCTTAGCTATTAGGCCAGAGTAAGAGTTAAGACCTTAACCAGTAGGCCAGAGTACGAGTCTAAGATCTTAGCTTTTAGGCCAGAGTAAGAGTTAAGACCTTAACCAGTAGGCCAGAGTAAGAGTTAAGACGTTAACCATTAGGCCAGAGTAAGAGTTAAGACCTTAACCATTAGGCCAGAGTATGAGTCTAAGACCTAAGCTATTAGGCCAGAGTAAGAGTTAAGACCTTAGCTATTAGGCCAGAGTAAGAGTTAAGACCTTAACCATTAGGCCATAGTACGAGTCTAAGACCTTAGCTATTAGGCCAGAGTAAGAGTTAAGACCTTAACCAGTAGGCCAGAGTAAGAGTTAAGACCTTAACCTTTAGGCCAGAGTAAGAGTTAAGACCTTAACCTGTAGGCCAGAGTACGAGTTAAGACCTTAACCTGTAGGCCATAGTAGGAGTCTAAGACCTTAGCTTTTAGGCCAGAGTAAGAGTTAAGACCTTAACCATTAGGCCAGAGTAAGAGTTAAGACCTTAACCTGTAGGCCATAGTACGAGTCTAAGACCTTGGCTGTTAGGCCAGAGTAAGAGTTAAGACCTTAGTTATTGTGCCAGAGTAAGAGTTAAGACCTTAACCATTAGGCCAGAGTAAGAGTTAAGACCTTAACCAGTAGGCCAGAGTAAGAGTTAAGACCTTAGCTATTAGGCCAGAGTACTAGTCTAAGACCTTAGCTATTAGGCCAGAGTAAGAGTTAAGACCTTAACCTGTAGGCCAGAGAAAGAGTTAAGACCTTAACCAGTAGACCAGAATATGAGTTAAGACCTTAACCATTAGGCCAGAGTACGAGTCTAAGACCTTAGCTATTAGGCCAGAGTAAGAGTTAAGACCTTAGCTATTAGGCCAGAGTAAGAGTTAAGACCTTAACCATTAGGCCAGAGTACAAGTCTAAGACCTTAGCTATTAGGCCAGAGTAAGAGTTAAGACCTTAACCTGTAGGCCATAGTACGAGTCTAAGACCTTAGCTATTAGGCCAGAGTAAGAGTTAAGACCTTAGCTCTTAGGCCAGAGTAAGAGCTTAGATATTAACCATTAGACCAGAGTACGAGTCTAAGACCTTAGCTATTAGGCCAGAGTAGGAGTTAAGACCTTAGCTATTAGGCCAGAGTAAGAGTTAAGACCTTAACCATTAGGCCAGAGTATGAGTCTAAGACCTTAGCTATTAGGCCAGAGTAAGAGTTAAGACCTTAACCTGTAGGCCATAGTACAAGTCTAAGACCTTAGCTATTAGGCCAGAGTAAGAGTTAAGACCTTAACCTGTAGGCCAGAGTACGTGTCTAATACCATAGCTATTAGGCCATAGTACAAGTCTAAGACCTTAGCTATTAGGCCAGAGTAAGAGTTAAGACCTTAACCAGTAGTCCAGAGTAACAGTTAAGATCTTAACCATTAGGCCAGAGTACGAGTCTAAGACCTTAGCTTTTAGGCCAGAGTAAGAGTTAAGACCATAACCAATAGGCCAGAGTAAAAGTTAAGACCTTGGCTATTAGGCCACAGTAAGAGTTAAGACCTTATCCAGTAGGCCAGAGTAAGAGTTAAGACCTTAACCAGTAGGCCAGAGTACGAGTCTAAGACCTTAGCTATTAGGCCAGAGTAAGAGTTAAGACCTTAGCTATTAGTCCAGTGTACGAGTCTAAGACCTTAGCTATTAGGCCAGAGTCTGAGTCTAAGACCTTAGCTATTAGGCCAGAGTAAGAGTTAAGACCTTAGCTATTAGGCCAGAGTAAGAGTTAAGACTTTAACCATTAGGCCAGAGTACGAGTCTAATACCTTAGCTATTAGGCCAGAGTAAGAGTTAAGACCTTAACCAGTAGGCCAGAGTAAGAGTTAAGACCTTAGCTATAAGGCCAGTGTACGAGTCTAAGACCTTAGCTATTAGGCCAGAGTAAGAATTAAGACCTTAACCAGTAGCCCAGTGTAAGAGTTAAGACCTTAACCATTAGGCTAGAGTAAGAGTTAAGACCTTAACCTGTAGGCCATAGTACGAGTCTAAGACCTTAGATATTAGGCCAGATTAAGAGTTAAGACCTTAGCTATTAGGCCAGAGTAAGAGTTTAGACCTTAACCATTAGGCCAGAGTCATAGTCTAAGACCTTAGCTATTAGGCCAGAGTAAGAGTTAAGACCTTAACCAGTAGACCAGAATATGAGTTAAGACCTTAACCATTAGGCCAGAGTACGAGTCTAAGACCTTAGCTATTAGGCCAGAGTAAGAGTTAAGACCTTAGCTATTAGGCCAGAGTAAGAGTTAAGACCTTAACCATTAGGCCAGAGTACAAGTCTAAGACCTTAGCTATTAGGCCAGAGTAAGAGTTAAGACCTTAACCTGTAGGCCATAGTGCTAGTCTAAGACCTTAGCTATTAGGCCAGAGTAAGAGTTAAGACCTTAGCTATTAGGCCAGAATAAGAGCTTAGATATTAACCATTAGGCCAGAGTACGAGTCTAAGACCTTAGCTATTAGGCCAGAGTAGGAGTTAAGACCTTAGCTATTAGGCCAGAGTAAGAGTTAAGACCTTAACCATTAGGCCAGAGTATGAGTCTAAGACCTTAGCTATTAGGCCAGAGTAAGAGTTAAGACCTTAACCTGTAGGCCATAGTACAAGTCTAAGACCTTAGCTATTAGGCCAGAGTAAGAGTTAAGACCTTAACCTGTAGGCCAGAGTACGTGTCTAATACCATAGCTATTAGGCCATAGTACAAGTCTAAGACCTTAGCTATTAGGCCAGAGTAAGAGTTAAGACCTTAACCAGTAGGCCAGAGTAACAGTTAAGATCTTAACCATTAGGCCAGAGTACGAGTCTAAGACCTTAGCTATTAGGCCAGAGTAAGAGTTAAGACCATAACCAGTAGGCCAGAGTAAAAGTTAAGACCTTGGCTATTAGGCCACAGTAAGAGTTAAGACCTTATCCAGTAGGCCAGAGTAAGAGTTAAGACCTTAACCAGTAGGCCAGAGTACGAGTCTAAGACCTTAGCTATTAGGCCAGAGTAAGAGTTAAGACCTTAGCTATAAGTCCAGTGTACGAGTCTAAGACCTTAGCTATTAGGCCAGAGTCTGAGTCTAAGACCTTAGCTATTAGGCCAGAGTAAGAGTTAAGACCTTAGCTATTAGGCCAGAGTAAGAGTTAAGACCTTAACCATTAGGCCAGAGTACGAGTCTAATACCTTAGCTATTAGGCCAGAGTAAGAGTTAAGACCTTAACCAGTAGGCCAGAGTAAGAGTTAAGACCTTAGCTATTAGGCCAGTGTACGAGTCTAAGACCTTAGCTATTAGGCCAGAGTAAGAATTAAGACCTTAACCAGTAGCCCAGTGTAAGAGTTAAGACCTTAACCATTAGGCTAGAGTAAGAGTTAAGACCTTAACCTGTAGGCCATAGTACGAGTCTAAGACCTTAGATATTAGGCCAGATTAAGAGTTAAGACCTTAGCTATTAGGCCAGAGTAAGAGTTTAGACCTTAACCATTAGGCCAGAGTCTGAGTCTAAGACCTTAGCTATTAGGCCAGAGTAAGAGTTAAGACCTTAGCTATTAGGCCAGAGTAAGAGTTAAGACCTTAACCATTATGCCAGTGTATGAGTCTAAGACCTTACCTATTAGGCCAGAGTAAGAGTTAAGACCTTAACCATTAGGCCAGCGTATGAGTCTAAGACCTTAGCTATTAGGCCAGCGTAAGAGTTAAGACCTTAGCTATTAGGCCAGAGTAATAGTTAAGACCTTAACCATTAGGCCAGAGTACGAGTCTAATACCTTAGCTATTAGGCCAGAGTAAGAGTTAAGACCTTAACCAGTAGCCCAGAGTAAGAGTTAAGACCTTAGCTATTAGGCCAGAGTAAGAGTTAAGACCTTAACCTGTAGGCCAGAGAAAGAGATAAGACCTTAACCTGTAGGCCAGAGTACGAGTCTAAGACCTTAGCTATTAGTCTAGAGTAAGAGTTAAGACCTTAGCTATTAGGCCAGAGTAAGAGTTAAGACCTTAACCAGTAGTTCAGAGTAAGAGTTAAGACCTTAACCAGTAGGCCAGAGTAAGAGTTAAGACCTTAACCAGTAGGCCAGAGTAAGCGTTAAAACCTTAACCAGGAGGCCAGAGTACGAGTCTAAGACCTTAGCTATTAGGCCAGAGTAAGAGTTAAGAACTTAGCTATTAGGCCAGAGTAAGAGTTAAGACCTTAACCAGTAGGCCAAAGTAAGAGTTAAGACCTTAACCTGTAGGCCATAGTACGAGTCTTAGACCTTATCTATTAGGCTAGAGTAAGCGTTAAGACCTTAACCAGTAGGCCACAGTACGAGTCTAAGACCTTAGCTATTATGCCAGAGTAAGAGTTAAGACCTTAGCTATTAGGCCAGAGTAAGAGTTAAGACCTTAACCAGTAGGCCAGAGTAAGAGTTAAGACCTTAACCTGTAGGCCAGAGTACGAGTCTATGACCTTAGCTATTAGGCCAGAGTAAGAGTTAAGACCTTAATCAGTAGCCAAGAGTAAGAGTTAAGACCTTAACCAGTAGGCCAGAGTAAGAGTTAAGACCTTAACCACTAGGCCAGAGTAAGAGTTAAGACCTTAACCTGTAGGCCAGAGTACGAGTCTAAGACCTTAGCTATTAGGTCAGAGAAAGAATTAAGACCTTAGCTATTAGGCCAGAGTAAGAGTTAAGACCTTAACCATTAGGCCAGAGTACGACTCTAAAACCTTAGCTATTATGCCAGAGTAAGAGTTAAGACCTTAGCTATTAGGCCAGAGTAAGAGTTAAGACCTTAATCAGTAGGCCAGAGTACGAGTCTAATACCTTAGCTATTAGGCCAGAGTAAGAGTTAAGACCTTAACCTGTAGGCAAGAGTAAGAGTTAAGACCTTAACCAGTAGGCCATAGTACGAGTCTAAGACCTTAAGTATTAGGCCAGAGTAAGATTTAAGACCTTAACCAGTAGGCCAGAGTAAGAGTTAAGACCTTAACCAGTAGGCCAGAGTACGAGTCTTAGATCTTAGCTATTAGGCCAGAGTAAGAGTTAAGACCTTAACCAGTAGGCCAGAGTAAGAGTTAAGACCTTAACCAGTAGTCCAGAGTAAGAGTTAAGACCTTAACCAGTAGGCCAGAGAACGAGTCTAAGACCTTAACCTGTAGGCCAGAGTAAGAGTTAAGACCTTTGCTATTAGGCCAGAGTAAGAGTTAAGACCTTAATCAGTAGGCCAGAGTACGAGTCTAATACCTTAGCTATTAGGCCAGAGTAAGAGTTAAGACCTTAGCTATTAGGCCAGAGTAAGAGTTAAGACCTTAATCAGTAGGCCAGAGTACGAGGTTAATACCTTAGCTATTAGGCCAGAGTAAGAGTTAAGACCTTAGCTATTAGGCCAGAGTAAGAGTTAAGACCTTAGCTATTAGGCCAGAGTACGAGTCTAAGACCTTAGCTATTAGGCTAGAGTAAGAGTTAAGACCTTAACCAGTAGGCCAGAGTATGAGTCTAAGACCATAGCTAATAGGCCAGAGTAAGAGTTAAGACCTTAACCTCTAGGCCATAGTACGAGTCTAAGACCTTAGCTATTAGGCCAGAGTAAGAGTTAAGTCCTTAACCAGTAGGCCAGAGTATGTGTCTAATACCTTAGCTATTAGGCCATAGTACGAGTCTAAGACCTTAGCTATTAGGCCAGAGTAAGAGTTAAGACCTTAACCAGTAGGCCAGAGAAAGAGTTAAGACCTTAACCAGAAGGCCAGAGTAAGTGTTAAGACCTTAACCAGTAGGCCAGAGTAAGAGTTAAGACCTTAGCTATTAGGCCAGAGTAAGAGTTAAGAACTTAACCAGTAGGCCAGAGTACGAGTCTAGTACCTTAGCTATTAGGCCAGAGTAAGAGTTAAGACCTCAGCTATTAGGCCAGAGTAAGAGTTAAGATCTTAGCTATTAAGCCAGAGTAAGAGTTAAGACATTAACCATTAGGCCAGAGTACGACTCTAAGACCTTAGCTATAAGGCCAGAGTAAGAGTTGAGACCTTAAACTGTAGGCCATAGTACAAGTCTACGACCTTAGCTATTAGGCCAGAGTAAGAGTTAAGACCTTAACCATTAGGCCAGAGTACGAGTCTAAGAACTTAGCTATTAGGCCAGAGTACGAGTCTAAGACCTTAGCTCTTAGGCCAGAGTAAGAGTTAAGACCTTAACCAGTAGGCCATAGTATGAGTCTAATACCTTAGCTATTAGGCCAGAGTAAGAGTTAAGACCTTAACCAGTTGGCCAGAGTAAGAGTTAAGACCTTAACCAGTAGGCCAGAGTGTGAGTCTAAGACCTTAGCTATTAGTCCAGAGTACGAGTCTAAGACCTTAGCTATTAGGCCAGAGTAAGAGTTAAGACCTCAGCTATTAGGCCAGAGTACGAGTCTAAGACCTTTTGCTATTAGGCCAGAGTAAGAGTTAAGACCTTAACCAGTAGGCCAGAGTAAGAGTTAAGACTTTAACCAGTAGGCCAGAGTAAGAGTTAAGACCTTAACCTGTAGGCCAGAGTACGAGTCTAAGACCTTAGCTATTAGGCCAGAGTAAGAGTTAATACCTTAACCATTAGGCGAGAGTACGAGTCTAAGACCTTAGCTATTGGGCCAGAGTAAGAGTTAAGACCTTAACTATTAGGCCAGAGTAAGAGTTAAGACCTTAGCTATTAGGCCAGAGTAAGAGTTAAGACCTTAACCTGTAGGCCAGAGTAAGAGTTAAGACCATAACCTGTAGGCCATAGTACGAGTCTAAGACCTTAGGTATTAGGCCAGAGTAAGCATTAAGACCTTAACCAGTAGGCCAGAGTACGAGTCTAAGACCTTAGCTATTAGGCCAGAGTAAGAGTGCAGACCTTAGCTATTAGGCCAGAGTAAGAGTTAAGACCTTAACCAGAAGGCCAGAGTAAGAGTTAAGACCTTAACCAGTAGGCCAGAGTAAGAGTTAAGACCATAACCTGTAGGCCATAGTACGAGTCTAAGACCTTAGGTATTAGGCCAGAGTAAGCATTAAGACCTTAACCAGTAGGCCAGAGTACGAGTCTAAGACCTTAGCTATTAGGCCAGAGTAAGAGTGCAGACCTTAGCTATTAGGCCAGAGTAAGAGTTAAGACCTTAACCAGTAGGCCAGAGTAAGATTTAAGACCTTAACCAGTAGGCCAGAGTAAGATTTAAGACATTAACGTGTAGGCCAGAGTACAAGTTAAGACCTTAACCAGTAGGCCAGAGTAAGAGTTAAGACCTTAACCTGTAGGCCAGTGTATAAGTCTAATACCTTAGCTATTAGGCCAGAGTAAGAGTTACGACCTTAACCAGTAGGCCAGAGTAAGATTTAAGACCTTAACCAGTAGGCCAGAGTAAGATTTAAGACATTAACCTGTAGGCCAGAGTACAAGTTAAGACCTTAACCATTAGGCCAGAGTACGAGTCTAAGACCTTAGCTATTAGGCCAGAGTAAGAGTTAAGACCTTAACCAGTTGGCCAGAGTAAGAGTTAAGACCTTAACCATTAGGGGAGAGTACGAGTCTAAGACCTTAGCTATTAGGCCAGAGTAAGAGTTAAGACCTTAACCTGTAGGCAAGAGTAAGAGTTAAGACCTTAACCAGTAGGCCATAGTACGAGTCTAAGACCTTAGGTATTAGGCCAGAGTAAGAGTTAAGACCTTAACCAGTAGGCCAGAGTAAGAGTTAAGACCTTAACCAGTAGGCCAAAGTACGAGTCTAAGACCTTAACCTGTAGGCCATAGTACGAGTCTAAGACCTTAGCTATTAGGCCAGAGTAAGAGTTAAGACCTTAGCTATTAGGCCAGAGTAAGAGTTAAGACCTTAACATGTAAGCCAGAGTAAGAGTTAAGACTTTAACCTGTAGGCCATAGTACGAGTCTAAGACCTTAGCTATTAGGCCAGAGTAAGAGTTAAGACCTTAGCTATTAGGCCAGAGTAAGAGTTAATACCTTAACCTGTAGGCCATTATATAAGTCTAAGACCTTAGCTATTAGGCCAGAGTAAGAGTTAAGACCTTAACCAGTAGGCCAGAGTATGTGTCTAATACCTTAGCTATTAGGCCATAGTACGAGTCTAAGACATTAACTATTAGGCCAGAGTAAGAGTTAAGACCTTAACCAGTAGGCCAGAGTAAGAGTTACGACCTTAACCATTAGGCCAGAGTACGAGTCTAAGACCTTAGCTATTAGGCCAGAGAAAGAGTTAAGACCTTAAGCTGTAGGCCATAGTACGAGTCTAAGACCTTAGCTATTAGGCCAGAGTAAGAGTTAAGACATTAACCTGTAGGCCATAGTACGAGTCTAAGACCTTAGCTATTAGGCCAGAGTAAGCGTTAAGACCTTAACCAGTAGGCCAGAGAAAGAGATAAGACCTTAACCAGTATGCCAGAGTAAGAGTTAAGACCTTAACCATTAGGCCAGAGTACGAGTCTAAGACCTTAGCTATTAGGCCAGAGAAAGAGTTAAGACCTTAACCAGTAGGCCAGAGTAAGAATTAAGACCTTAGCTATTAGGCCAGAGTAAGAGTTAAGACCATAAGAAGTAGGCCAGAGAAAGAGTTAAGACCTTAACCATTAGGCCAGAGTACGAGTCTAAGACCTTAGCTATTAGGCCAGAGTAAGAGTTAAGACCTTAGCTATTAGGCCAGAGTAAGCATTAAGACCTTAACCAGTAGGCCAGAGTATGTGTCTAATACCTTAGCTATTAGGCCAGAGTATGAGTTAAGACCTTAGCTATTAGGCCAGAGTAAGAGTTAAGACCTTAACCATTAGGCCAGAGTACGAGTCTAAGACCTTAGCTATTAGGCCAGAGTAACAGTGAAGACCTTAACCTGTAGGCCAGAGTAAGAGTTAAGACCTTAACCTGTAGGCCATAGTATGAGTCTTAGACCTTAGCTATTAGGCTAGAGTAAGAGTTAAGACCTTAGCTATTAGGCCAGAGTAAGAGTTAAGACCTTAACCATTAGGCCAGAGTACGAGTCTAAGACCTTAGCTATTAGGCCAGAGTAAGAGTTAAGACCTTAACCAGTCGGCCAGAATAAAAATTAAGACCTTATCTATTAGGCCAGAGTAAGAGTTAAGACCTTAAGAAGTAGGCCCGAGTAAGAGTTAAGACCTTAACCAGTAGGCCAGAGTAAGAGTTAAGACCTTAACCAGTAGGCCAGAGTAAGAGTCCAAGACCTTAGCTATTAGGCCAGAGTAAGAGTTAAGACCTTAACCAGTAGGCCAGAGTAAGAGTTAGGACCTTAACCATTAGGCCAGAGTATGAGTCTAAGACCATAGCTATTAGGCCAGAGTAAGAGTTAAGACCGTAGCTATTAGGCCAGAGTAAGAGTTAAGACCTTAACCATTAGGCCAGACTGCGAGTCTAAGACCTCAGCTATTAGGCCAGAGTAAGAGTTAAGACCTTAACCAGTAGGCCAGAGTAAGAGTTAAGACCTTAGCTATTAGGCCAGAGTAGGAGTTAAGACCTTAGCTATTAGGCCAGAGTAAGAGTTAAGACCTTAACCAGAAGGCCAGAGTAAGACTTAAGACCTTAACCAGTAGGCCAGAGAAAGAGTTAAGACCTTAACCTGTAGGCCATAGTACGAGTCTAAGACCTTAGCTATTAGGCCAGAGTAAGCGTTAAGACCTTAACCAGTAGGCCAGAGTAAGAGTTAAGACCTTAACCATTAGGCCAGAGTACGAGTCTAAGACCTTAGCTATTAGGCCAGAGTAAGAGTTAAGACCTTAAGCAGTAGGCCAGAGTAAGAGTTAAGACCTTAACCAGTAGGCCAGAGTAAGAGTTAAGACCTTAACCATAAGGCCAGAGTACGAGTCTAAGACCTTAGCTATTAGGCCAGAGTAAGAGTTAAGACCTTAACCTGTAGGCAAGAGTAAGAGTTAAGACCTTAACCAGTAGGCCAGAGTACGAGTCTAAGACCTTAGCTATTAGGCCAGAGTAAGAGTTAAGACCTTAACCAGTCGGCCAGAGTAAAAATTAAGACCTTATCTATTAGGCCAGAGTAAGAGTTAAGACCTTAAGAAGTAGGCCCGAGTAAGAGTTAAGACCTTAACCAGTAGGCCAGAGTAAGAGTTAAGACCTTAACCATTAGGCCAGAGTACGATTCTAAGACCTTAGCTATTAGGCCAGAGTAAGAGTTAAGACCTTAAGCAGTAGGCCAGAGTAAGAGTTAAGACCTTAACCAGTAGGCCAGAGTAAGAGTTAAGACCTTAACCATAAGGCCAGAGTACGAGTCTAAGACCTTAACCAGTAGGCCAGAGTAAGAGTTAAGACCTTAACCAGTAGGCCAGAGTACGAGTCTTAGATCTTAGCTATTAGGCCAGAGTAAGAGTTAAGACCTTAACCAGTAGGCCAGAGTAAGAGTTAAGACCTTAACCAGTAGGCCAGAGTAAGAGTTAAGACCTTAACCAGTAGGCCAGAGAACGAGTCTAAGACCTTAACCTGTAGGCCAGAGTGAGAGTTAAGACCTTTGCTATTAGGCCAGAGTAATAGTTAAGACCTTAATCAGTAGGCCAGAGTACGAGTCTAATACCTTAGCTATTAGGCCAGAGTAAGAGTTAAGACTTTAGCTATTAGGCCATAGTAAGAGTTAAGACCTTAATCAGTAGGCCAGAGTACGAGGTTAATACCTTAGCTATTAGGCCAGAGTAAGAGTTAAGACCTTAGCTATTAGGCCAGAGTAAGAGTTAAGACCTTAGCTATTAGGCCAGAGTACGAGTCTAAGACCTTAGCTATTAGGCCAGAGTAAGAGTTAAGACCTTAACCAGTAGGCCAGAGTACGAGTCTAAGACCTTAGCTAATAGGCCAGAGTAAGAGTTAAGACCTTAACCTCTAGGCCATAGTATGAGTCTAAGACCTTAGCTATTAGGCCAGAGTAAGAGTTAAGTCCTTAACCAGTAGGCCAGAGTATGTGTCTAATACCTTAGCTATTAGGCCATAGTACGAGTCTAAGACCTTAGCTATTAGGCCAGAGTAAGAGTTAAGACCTTAACCAGTAGGCCAGAGTAAGAGTTAAGACCTTAGCTATTAGGCCAGAGTACGAGTCTAAGACCTTAGCTATTAGGCCAGAGTAAGAGTTAAGACCTTAACCAGTAGGCCAGAGTATGAGTCTAAGACCTTAGCTAATAGGCCAGAGTAAGAGTTAAGACCTAAACCTCTAGGCCATAGTACGAGTCTAAGACCTTAGCTATTAGGCCAGAGTAAGAGTTAAGTCCTTAACCAGTAGGCCGGAGTATGTGTCTAATACCTTAGCTATTAGGCCATAGTACGAGTCTAAGACCTTAGCTATTAGGCCAGAGTAAGAGTTAAGACCTTAACCAGTAGGCCAGAGTAAGAGTTAAGACCTTAACCAGTAGGCCAGAGTAAGTGTTAAGACCTTAACCAGTAGGCCAGAGTAAGAGTTAAGACCTTAGCTATTAGGCCTGAGTAAGAGTTAAGACCTTAACCAGTAGGCCAGAGTACGAGTCTAGTACCTTAGCTATTAGGCCAGAGTAAGAGTTAAGACCTTAGCTATTAGGCCAGAGTAAGAGTTAAGATCTTAGCTATTAAGCCAGAGTAAGAGTTAAGACATTAACCATTAGGCCAGAGTACGACTCTAAGACCTTAGCTATAAGGCCAGAGTAAGAGTTGAGACCTTAAACTGTAGGCCTTAGTACAAGTCTACGACCTTAGCTATTAGGCCAGAGTAAGAGTTAAGACCTTAACCATTAGGCCAGAGTACGAGTCTAAGACCTTAGCTATTAGGCCAGAGTACGAGTCTAAGACCTTAGCTCTTAGGCCAGAGTAAGAGTTAAGACCTTAACCAGTAGGCCAGAGTATGAGTCTAATACCTTAGCTATTAGGCCAGAGTAAGAGTTAAGACCTTAACCAGTTGGCCAGAGTAAGAGTTAAGACCTTAACCAGTAGGCCAGAGTGTGAGTCTAAGACCTTAGCTATTAGTCCAGAGTACGAGTCTAAGACCTTAGCTATTAGGCCAGAGTAAGAGTTAAGACCTCAGCTATTAGGCCAGAGTACGAGTCTAAGACCTTTTGCTATTTGGCCAGAGTAAGAGTTAAGACCTTAACCAGTAGGCCAGAGTAAGAGTTAAGACTTTAACCAGTAGGCCAGAGTAAGAGTTAAGACCTTAACCTGTAGGCCAGAGTACGAGTCTAAGACCTTAGCTATTAGGCCAGAGTAAGAGTTAATACCTTAACCATTAGTCGAGAGTACGAGTCTAAGACCTTAGCTATTGGGCCAGAGTAAGAGTTAAGACCTTAACTATTAGGCCAGAGTAAGAGTTAAGACCTTAACCAGTAGGCCAGAGTATGTGTCTAATACCTTAGCTATTAGGCCATAGTACGAGTCTAAGACATTAACTATTAGGCCAGAGTAAGAGTTAAGACCTTAACCAGTAGGCCAGAGTAAGAGTTACGACCTTAACCATTAGGCCAGAGTACGAGTCTAAGACCTTAGCTATTAGGCCAGAGTAAGAGTTAAGACCTTAAGCTGTAGGCCATAGTACGAGTCTAAGACCTTAGCTATTAGGCCAGAGTAAGAGTTAAGACATTAACCTGTAGGCCATAGTACGAGTCTAAGACCTTAGCTATTAGGCCAGAGTAAGCGTTAAGACCTTAACCAGTAGGCCAGAGAAAGAGATAAGACCTTAACCAGTATGCCAGAGTAAGAGTTAAGACCTTAACCATTAGGCCAGAGTACGAGTCTAAGACCTTAGCTATTAGGCCAGAGAAAGAGTTAAGACCTTAACCAGTAGGCCAGAGTAAGAATTAAGACCTTAGCTATTAGGCCAGAGTAAGAGTTAAGACCATAAGAAGTAGGCCAGAGAAAGAGTTAAGACCTTAACCATTAGGCCAGAGTACGAGTCTAAGACCTTAGCTATTAGGCCAGAGTAAGAGTTAAGACCTTAGCTATTAGGCCAGAGTAAGCATTAAGACCTTAACCAGTAGGCCAGAGTATGTGTCTAATACCTTAGCTTAGCTATTAGGCCAGAGTATGAGTTAAGACCTTAGCTATTAGGCCAGAGTAAGAGTTAAGACCTTAACCATTAGGCCAGAGTACGAGTCTAAGACCTTAGCTATTAGGCCAGAGTAACAGTGAAGACCTTAACCTGTAGGCCAGAGTAAGAGTTAAGACCTTAACCTGTAGGCCATAGTATGAGTCTAAGACCTTAGCTATTAGGCCAGAGTAAGAGTTAAGACCTTAGCTATTAGGCCAGAGTAAGAGTTAAGACCTTAACCATTAGGCCAGAGTACGAGTCTAAGACCTTAGCTATTAGGCCAGAGTAAGAGTTAAGACCTTAACCAGTCGGCCAGAATAAAAATTAAGACCTTATCTATTAGGCCAGAGTAAGAGTTAAGACCTTAAGAAGTAGGCCCGAGTAAGAGTTAAGACCTTAACCAGTAGGCCAGAGTAAGAGTTAAGACCTTAACCAGTAGGCCAGAGTAAGAGTCCAAGACCTTAGCTATTAGGCCAGAGTAAGAGTTAAGACCTTAACCAGTAGGCCAGAGTAAGAGTTAGGACCTTAACCATTAGGCCAGAGTATGAGTCTAAGACCGTAGCTATTAGGCCAGAGTAAGAGTTAAGACCTTAACCATTAGGCCAGACTGCGAGTCTAAGACCTCAGCTATTAGGCCAGATTAAGAGTTAAGACCTTAACCAGTAGGCCAGAGTAAGAGTTAAGACCTTAGCTATTAGGCCAGAGTAGGAGTTAAGACCTTAGCTATTAGGCCAGAGTAAGAGTTAAGACCTTAACCAGAAGGCCAGAGTAAGACTTAAGACCTTAACCAGTAGGCCAGAGAAAGAGTTAAGACCTTAACCTGTAGGCCATAGTACGAGTCTAAGACCTTAGCTATTAGGCCAGAGTAAGCGTTAAGACCTTAACCAGTAGGCCAGAGTAAGAGTTAAGACCTTAACCATTAGGCCAGAGTACGAGTCTAAGACCTTAGCTATTAGGCCAGAGTAAGAGTTAAGACCTTAAGCAGTAGGCCAGAGTAAGAGTTAAGACCTTAACCAGTAGGCCAGAGTAAGAGTTAAGACCTTAACCATAAGGCCAGAGTACGAGTCTAAGACCTTAGCTATTAGGCCAGAGTAAGAGTTAAGACCTTAACCTGTAGGCAAGAGTAAGAGTTAAGACCTTAACCAGTAGGCCAGAGTACGAGTCTAAGACCTTAGCTATTAGGCCAGAGTAAGAGTTAAGACATTAACCTGTAGGCCATAGTACGAGTCTAAGACCTTAGCTATTAGGCCAGAGTAAGCGTTAAGACCTTAACCAGTAGGCCAGAGAAAGAGATAAGACCTTAACCAGTATGCCAGAGTAAGAGTTAAGACCTTAACCATTAGGCCAGAGTACGAGTCTAAGACCTTAGCTATTAGGCCAGAGAAAGAGTTAAGACCTTAACCAGTAGGCCAGAGTAAGAATTAAGACCTTAGCTATTAGGCCAGAGTAAGAGTTAAGACCATAAGAAGTAGGCCAGAGAAAGAGTTAAGACCTTAACCATTAGGCCAGAGTACGAGTCTAAGACCTTAGCTATTAGGCCAGAGTAAGAGTTAAGACCTTAGCTATTAGGCCAGAGTAAGCATTAAGACCTTAACCAGTAGGCCAGAGTATGTGTCTAATACCTTAGCTATTAGGCCAGAGTATGAGTTAAGACCTTAGCTATTAGGCCAGAGTAAGAGTTAAGACCTTAACCATTAGGCCAGAGTACGAGTCTAAGACCTTAGCTATTAGGCCAGAGTAACAGTGAAGACCTTAACCTGTAGGCCAGAGTAAGAGTTAAGACCTTAACCTGTAGGCCATAGTATGAGTCTAAGACCTTAGCTATTAGGCCAGAGTAAGAGTTAAGACCTTAGCTATTAGGCCAGAGTAAGAGTTAAGACCTTAACCATTAGGCCAGAGTACGAGTCTAAGACCTTAGCTATTAGGCCAGAGTAAGAGTTAAGACCTTAACCAGTCGGCCAGAATAAAAATTAAGACCTTATCTATTAGGCCAGAGTAAGAGTTAAGACCTTAAGAAGTAGGCCCGAGTAAGAGTTAAGACCTTAACCAGTAGGCCAGAGTAAGAGTTAAGACCTTAACCAGTAGGCCAGAGTAAGAGTCCAAGACCTTAGCTATTAGGCCAGAGTAAGAGTTAAGACCTTAACCAGTAGGCCAGAGTAAGAGTTAGGACCTTAACCATTAGGCCAGAGTATGAGTCTAAGACCATAGCTATTAGGCCAGAGTAAGAGTTAAGACCGTAGCTATTAGGCCAGAGTAAGAGTTAAGACCTTAACCATTAGGCCAGACTGCGAGTCTAAGACCTCAGCTATTAGGCCAGAGTAAGAGTTAAGACCTTAACCAGTAGGCCAGAGTAAGAGTTAAGACCTTAGCTATTAGGCCAGAGTAGGAGTTAAGACCTTAGCTATTAGGCCAGAGTAAGAGTTAAGACCTTAACCAGAAGGCCAGAGTAAGACTTAAGACCTTAACCAGTAGGCCAGAGAAAGAGTTAAGACCTTAACCTGTAGGCCATAGTACGAGTCTAAGACCTTAGCTATTAGGCCAGAGTAAGCGTTAAGACCTTAACCAGTAGGCCAGAGTAAGAGTTAAGACCTGAACCATTAGGCCAGAGTACGAGTCTAAGACCTTAGCTATTAGGCCAGAGTAAGAGTTAAGACCTTAAGCAGTAGGCCAGAGTAAGAGTTAAGACCTTAACCAGTAGGCCAGAGTAAGAGTTAAGACCTTAACCATAAGGCCAGAGTACGAGTCTAAGACCTTAGCTATTAGGCCAGAGTAAGAGTTAAGACCTTAACCTGTAGGCAAGAGTAAGAGTTAAGACCTTAACCAGTAGGCCAGAGTACGAGTCTAAGACCTTAGCTATTAGGCCAGAGTAAGAGTTAAGACCTTAACCAGTCGGCCAGAGTAAAAATTAAGACCTTATCTATTAGGCCAGAGTAAGAGTTAAGACCTTAAGAAGTAGGCCCGAGTAAGAGTTAAGACCTTAACCAGTAGGCCAGAGTAAGAGTTAAGACCTTAACCATAAGGCCAGAGTACGAGTCTAAGACCTTAACCAGTAGGCCAGAGTAAGAGTTAAGACCTTAACCAGTAGGCCAGAGTACGAGTCTTAGATCTTAGCTATTAGGCCAGAGTAAGAGTTAAGACCTTAACCAGTAGGCCAGAGTAAGAGTTAAGACCTTAACCAGTAGGCCAGAGTAAGAGTTAAGACCTTAACCAGTAGGCCAGAGAACGAGTCTAAGACCTTAACCTGTAGGCCAGAGTAAGAGTTAAGACCTTTGCTATTAGGCCAGAGTAATAGTTAAGACCTTAATCAGTAGGCCAGAGTACGAGTCTAATACCTTAGCTATTAGGCCAGAGTAAGAGTTAAGACCTTAGCTATTAGGCCATAGTAAGAGTTAAGACCTTAATCAGTAGGCCAGAGTACGAGGTTAATACCTTAGCTATTAGGCCAGAGTAAGAGTTAAGACCTTAGCTATTAGGCCAGAGTAAGAGTTAAGACCTTAGCTATTAGGCCAGAGTACGAGTCTAAGACCTTAGCTATTAGGCCAGAGTAAGAGTTAAGACCTTAACCAGTAGGCCAGAGTACGAGTCTAAGACCTTAGCTAATAGGCCAGAGTAAGAGTTAAGACCTTAACCTCTAGGCCATAGTATGAGTCTAAGACCTTAGCTATTAGGCCAGAGTAAGAGTTAAGTCCTTAACCAGTAGGCCAGAGTATGTGTCTAATACCTTAGCTATTAGGCCATAGTACGAGTCTAAGACCTTTGCTATTAGGCCAGAGTAAGAGTTAAGACCTTAACCAGTAGGCCAGAGTAAGAGTTAAGACCTTAGCTATTAGGCCAGAGTACGAGTCTAAGACCTTAGCTATTAGGCCAGAGTAAGAGTTAAGACCTTAACCAGTAGGCCAGAGTACGAGTCTAAGACCTTAGCTAATAGGCCAGATTAAGAGTTAAGACCTTAACCTCTAGGCCATAGTACGAGTCTAAGACCTTAGCTATTAGGCCAGAGTAAGAGTTAAGTCCTTAACCAGTAGGCCGGAGTATGTGTCTAATACCTTAGCTATTAGGCCATAGTACGAGTCTAAGACCTTAGCTATTAGGCCAGAGTAAGAGTTAAGACCTTAACCAGTAGGCCAGAGTAAGAGTTAAGACCTTAACCAGTAGGCCAGAGTAAGAGTTAAGACCTTAGCTATTAGGCCTGAGTAAGAGTTAAGACCTTAACCAGTAGGCCAGAGTACGAGTCTAGTACCTTAGCTATTAGGCCAGAGTAAGAGTTAAGACCTTAGCTATTAGGCCAGAGTAAGAGTTAAGATCTTAGCTATTAAGCCAGAGTAAGAGTTAAGACATTAACCATTAGGCCAGAGTACGACTCTAAGACCTTAGCTATAAGGCCAGAGTAAGAGTTGAGACCTTAAACTGTAGGCCTTAGTACAAGTCTACGACCTTAGCTATTAGGCCAGAGTAAGAGTTAAGACCTTAACCATTAGGCCAGAGTACGAGTCTAAGACCTTAGCTATTAGGCCAGAGTACGAGTCTAAGACCTTAGCTCTTAGGCCAGAGTAAGAGTTAAGACCTTAACCAGTAGGCCAGAGTATGAGTCTAATACCTTAGCTATTAGGCCAGAGTAAGAGTTAAGACCTTAACCAGTTGGCCAGAGTAAGAGTTAAGACCTTAACCAGTAGGCCAGAGTGTGAGTCTAAGACCTTAGCTATTAGTCCAGAGTACGAGTCTAAGACCTTAGCTATTAGGCCAGAGTAAGAGTTAAGACCTCAGCTATTAGGCCAGAGTACGAGTCTAAGACCTTTTGCTATTTGGCCAGAGTAAGAGTTAAGACCTTAACCAGTAGGCCAGAGTAAGAGTTAAGACTTTAACCAGTAGGCCAGAGTAAGAGTTAAGACCTTAACCTGTAGGCCAGAGTACGAGTCTAAGACCTTAGCTATTAGGCCAGAGTAAGAGTTAATACCTTAACCATTAGTCGAGAGTACGAGTCTAAGACCTTAGCTATTGGGCCAGAGTAAGAGTTAAGACCTTAACTATTAGGCCAGAGTAAGAGTTAAGACCTTAGCTATTAGGCCAGAGTAAGAGTTAAGACCTTAACCTGTAGGCCGGAGTACGAGTCTAAGACCTAAGCTATTAGGCCAGAGTACGAGTCTAAGACCTGAGCTATTAGGCCATAGTAAGAGTTAAGACCTTAACCAGTAGGCCAGAGTACGAGTCTAAGACCTTAGCTATTAGGCCAGAGTAAGAGTTAAGACCTTAACCAGTAGGCCAGAGTAAGAGTTAAGACCTTAATCAGTAGGCCAGAGTACGAGTCTAAGACCTTAGCTATTAGGCCAGAGTAAGAGTTAAGACCTTAACCAGTAAGCCAGAGTAAGAGTTAAGATCTTAACCAGTAGGCCAGAGTACGAGTCTAAGACCTTAGCTATTAGGCCAGAGTAAGAGTTAAGACCTTAACCAGTAGGCCAAAGTAAGAGTTAAGACCTTAACCATTAGGCCAGAGTACGAGTCTAAGACATTAGCTATTGGGCCAGAGTAAGAGTTAAGACCATAACCACTAGGCCAGAGTAAGAGTTAAGACCTTAACCTGTAAGCCAGAGTAAGAGTTAAGACCTTAACCTGTAGGCCATAGTATGAGTCTAAGACCTTAGCTATTAGGCCAGAGTAAGAGTTAAGACCTTAGCTATTAGGCCAGAGTAAGAGTTAAGACCTTACCAGTAGGCAAGAGTAAGAATTAAGACCTTAGCTATTAGGCCAGAGTAAGAGTTAAGACCTTAAGAAGTAGGCCAGAGTAAGAGTTAAGACCTTAACCATTAGGCCAGAGTACGAGTCTAAGACCTTAGCTATTAGGCCAGAGTAAGAGTTAAGACCTTAGCTATTAGGCCAGAGGAAGCGTTAAGACCTTAACCAGTAGGCCAGAGTACGAGTCTAAGACCTTAGCTATTAGGCCAGAGTAAGAGTTCAGACCTTAGCTATTAGGCCAGAGTAAGAATTAAGACCTTAACCAGTAGGCCAGAGTAAGAGTTAAGACCTTAACCTGTAGGCCAGCGTATGAGTCTAAGACCTTAGCTATTAGGCCAGAGTAAGAGTTAAGACCTTAACCAGTAGGCCAGAGTAAGTGTTAATACCTTAACCAGTAGGCCAGAGTACGAGTCTAAGACCTTAGCTATTAGGCCAGAGTAAGAGTTAAGACCTTAACCAATAGGCCAGATTAAGAGTTAAGACCTTAACCTGTAGGCCAGAGTACGAGTTAAGACCTTAACCAGTAGGCCAGAGTACGAGTCTAAGACCTTAGCTAATAGGCCAGAGTAAGACTTAAGACATTAACCTCTAGGCCATAGTACGAGTCTAAGACCTTAGCTATTAGGCCAGAGTAAGAGTTAAGTCCTTAACCAGTAGGCCAGAGTATGTGTCTAATACCTTAGCTATTAGGCCATAGTACGAGTCTAAGACCTTAGCTATTAGGCCAGAGTAAGAGTTAAGACCTTAACCAGTAGGCCAGAGTAAGAGTTAAGACCTTAACCAGTAGGCCAGAGTAAGTGTTAAGACCTTAACCAGTAGGCCAGAGTAAGAGTTAAGACCTTAGCTATTAGGCCAGAGTAAGAGTTAAGACCTTAACCAGTAGACCAGAGTACGAGTCTAGTACCTTAGCTATTAGGCCAGAGTAAGAGTTAAGACCTTAGCTATTAGGCCAGAGTAAGAGTTAAGATCTTAGCTATTAAGCCAGAGTAAGAGTTAAGACATTAACCATTAGGCCAGAGTACGACTCTAAGACCTTAGCTATAAGGCCAGAGTAAGAGTTGAGACCTTAAACTGTAGGCCTTAGTACAAGTCTACGACCTTAGCTATTACGCCAGAGTAAGAGTTAAGACCTTAACCATTAGGCCAGAGTACGAGTCTAAGACCTTAGCTATTAGGCCAGAGTACGAGTCTAAGACCTTAGCTCTTAGGCCAGAGTAAGAGTTAAGACCTTAACCAGTAGGCCAGAGTATGAGTCTAATACCTTAGCTATTAGGCCAGAGTAAGAGTTAAGACCTTAACCAGTTGGCCAGAGTAAGAGTTAAGACCTTAACCAGTAGGCCAAAGTGTGAGTCTAAGACCTTAGCTATTAGTCCAGAGTATGAGTCTAAGACCTTAGCTATTAGGCCAGAGTAAGAGTTAAGACCTCAGCTATTAGGCCAGAGTACGAGTCTAAGACCTTTTGCTATTAGGCCAGAGTAAGAGTTAAGACCTTAACCAGTAGACCAGAGTAAGAGTTAAGACTTTAACCAGTAGGCCAGAGTAAGAGTTAAGACCTTAACCTGTAGGCCAGAGTACGAGTCTAAGACCTTAGCTATTAGGCCAGAGTAAGAGTTAATACCTTAACCATTAGGCGAGAGTACGAGTCTAAGACCTTAGCTATTGGGCCAGAGTAAGAGTTAAGACCTTAACTATTAGGCCAGAGTAAGAGTTAAGACCTTAGCTATTAGGCCAGAGTAAGAGTTAAGACCTTAACCTGTAGGCCAGAGTACGAGTCTAAGACCTAAGCTATTAGGCCAGAGTACGAGTCTAAGACCTGAGCTATTAGGCCATAGTAAGAGTTAAGACCTTAACCAGTAGGCCAGAGTACGAGTCTAAGACCTTAGCTATTAGGCCAGAGTAAGAGTTAAGACCTTAACCAGTAGGCCAGAGTAAGAGTTAAGACCTTAATCAGTAGGCCAGAGTACGAGTCTAAGACCTTAGCTATTAGGCCAGAGTAAGAGTTAAGACCTTAACCAGTAAGCCAGAGTAAGAGTTAAGATCTTAACCAGTAGGCCAGAGTACGAGTCTAAGACCTTAGCTATTAGGCCAGAGTAAGAGTTAAGACCTTAACCAGTAGGCCAAAGTAAGAGTTAAGACCTTAACCATTAGGCCAGAGTACGAGTCTAAGACATTAGCTATTGGGCCAGAGTAAGAGTTAAGACCATAACCACTAGGCCAGAGTAAGAGTTAAGACCTTAACCTGTAAGCCAGAGTAAGAGTTAAGACCTTAACCTGTAGGCCATAGTATGAGTCTAAGACCTTAGCTATTAGGCCAGAGTAAGAGTTAAGACCTTAGCTATTAGGCCAGAGTAAGAGTTAAGACCTTTACCAGTAGGCAAGAGTAAGAATTAAGACATTAGCTATTAGGCCAGAGTAAGAGTTAAGACCTTAAGAAGTATGCCAGAGTAAGAGTTAAGACCTTAACCATTAGGCCAGAGTACGAGTCTAAGACCTTAGCTATTAGGCCAGAGTAAGAGTTAAGACCTTAGCTATTAGGCCAGAGGAAGCGTTAAGACCTTAACCAGTAGGCAAGAGTACGAGTCTAAGACCTTAGCTATTAGGCCAGAGTAAGAGTTCAGACCTTAGCTATTAGGCCACAGTAAGAGTTAAGACCTTAACCTGTAGGCCAGCGTATGAGTCTAAGACCTTAGCTATTAGGCCAGAGTAAGAGTTAAGACCTTAACCAGTAGGCCAGATTAAGTGTTAATACCTTAACCAGTAGGCCAGAGTACGAGTCTAAGACCTTAGCTATTAGGCCAGAGTAAGAGTTAAGACCTTAACCAATAGGCCAGATTAAGAGTTAAGACCTTAACCTGTAGGCCAGAGTTCGAGTTAAGACCTTAACCATTAGGCCAGAGTACGTGTCTAAGACCTTAGCTATTATGCCAGAGTAAGAATTCAGACCTTAGCTATTAGGCCAGAGTAAGAGTTAAGACCTTAACCTGTAAGCCAGAGTAAGAGTTAAGACTTTAACCTGTAGGCCATAGTACGAGTCTAAGACCTTAGCTATTAGGCCAGAGTAAGAGTTAAGACCTTAGCTATTAGGCTAGAGTAAGAGTTAATACCTTAATTTGTAGGCCATAGTATAAGTCTAAGACCTTAGCTATTAGGCCAGAGTAAGAGTTAAGACCTTAACCAGTAGGCCAGAGTACGTGTCTAATACCTTAGCTATTAGGCCATAGTACGAGTCTAAGACCTTAGCTATTAGGCCAGAGTAAGAGTTAAGACCTTAACCAGTAGGCCAGAGTAAGAGTTAAGACCTTAACCATTAGGCCAGAGTACGAGTCTCAGACCTTAGCTATTAGGCCAGAGTAAGAGTTAAGACCTTAAGCTGTAGGCCATAGCACGAGTCTAAGACCTTAGCTATTAGGCCAGAGTAAGAGTTAAGACATTAACCTGTAGGCCATAGTACGAGTCTAAGCCCTTAGCTATTAGGCCAGAGTAAGCGTTAAGACCTTAACCAGTAGGCCAGAGAAAGAGATAAGACCTTAACCAGTAGGCCAGAGTAAGAGTTAAGACCTTAACCATTAGGTCAGAGTAAGAATTAAGACCTTAGCTATTAGGCCAGAGTAAGAGTTAAGACCATAAGAAGTAGGCCAGAGTAAGAGTAAAGACCTTAACCATTAGGCCAGGGTACGAGTCTAAGACCTTAGCTATTAGGCCAGAGTAAGAGTTGAGACCTTAGCTATTAGGCCAGAGTAAGCGATAAGACCTTAACCAGTAGGCCAGAGTATGTGTCTAATACCTTAGCTATTAGGCCAGAGTATGAGTTAAGACCTTAGCTATTAGGCCAGAGTAAGAGTTAAGACCTTAACCATTAGGCCAGAGTACGAGTCTAAGACCAAAGCTATTAGGCCAGAGTAAGAGTTAAGACCTTAACTATTAGGCCAGAGTAAGAGTTAAGACCTTAGCTATTAGGCCAGAGTAAGAGTTAAGACCTTAACCTGTAGGAAGGAGTACGAGTCTAAGACCTGAGCTATTAGGCCAGAGTAAGAGTTAAGACCTTAACCAGTAGGCCAGAGTAAGAGTTAAGACCTTAATCAGTAGGCCAGAGTACGAGTCTAAGAACTTAGCTATTAGGCCAGAGTAAGAGTTAAGACCTTAACCAGTAAGCCAGAGTAAGAGTTAAGATCTTAACCAGTAGGCCAGAGTACGAGTCTAAGACCTTAGCTATTAGGCCAGAGTAAGAGTTAAGACCTTAACCAGTAGGCCAAAGTAAGAGTTAAGACCTTAACCATTAGGCCAGAGTACGAGTCTAAGACATTAGCTATTGGGCCAGAGTAAGAGTTAAGACCATAACCACTAGGCCAGAGTAAGAGTTAAGACCTTAACCTGTAAGCCAGAGTAAGAGTTAAGACCTTAACCTGTAGGCCATAGTATGAGTCTAAGACCTTAGCTATTAGGCCAGAGTAAGAGTTAAGACCTTAGCTATTAGGCCAGAGTAAGAGTTAAGACCTTAACCAGTAGGCAAGAGTAAGAATTAAGACCTTAGCTATTAGGCCAGAGTAAGAGTTAAGACCTTAAGAAGTAGGCCAGAGTAAGAGTTAAGACCTTAACCATTAGGCCAGAGTACGAGTCTAAGACCTTAGCTATTAGGCCAGAGTAAGAGTTAAGACCTTAGCTATTAGGCCAGAGGAAGCGTTAAGACCTTAACCAGTAGGCCAGAGTACGAGTCTAAGACCTTAGCTATTAGGCCAGAGTAAGAGTTCAGACCTTAGCTATTAGGCCAGAGTAAGAATTAAGACCTTAACCAGTAGGCCAGAATAAGAGTTAAGACCTTAACCTGTAGGCCAGCGTATGAGTCTAAGACCTTAGCTATTAGGCCAGAGTAAGAGTTAAGACCTTAACCAGTAGGCCAGAGTAAGTGTTAATACCTTAACCAGTAGGCCAGAGTACGAGTCTAAGACCTTAGCTATTAGGCCAGAGTAAGAGTTAAGACCTTAACCAATAGGCCAGATTAAGAGTTAAGACCTTAACCTGTAGGCCAGAGTATGAGTTAAGACCTTAACCAGTAGGCCAGAGTACGAGTCTAAGACCTTAGCTAATAGGCCAGAGTAAGAGTTAAGACCTTAACCTCTAGGCCATAGTACGAGTCTAAGACCTTAGCTATTAGGCCAGAGTAAGAGTTAAGTCCTTAACCAGTAGGCCAGAGTATGTGTCTAATACCTTAGCTATTAGGCCATAGTACGAGTCTAAGACCTTAGCTATTAGGCCAGAGTAAGAGTTAAGACCTTAACCAGTAGGCCAGAGTAAGAGTTAAGACATTAACCAGTAGGCCAGAGTAAGTGTTAAGACCTTAACCAGTAGGCCAGAGTAAGAGTTAAGACCTTAGCTATTAGGCCAGAGTAAGAGTTAAAACCTTAACCAGTAGGCCAGAGTACGAGTTCAGTACCTTAGCTATTAGGCCAGAGTAAGAGTTAAGACCTTAGCTATTAGGCCAGAGTAAGAGTTAAGATCTTAGCTATTAAGCCAGAGTAAGAGTTAAGACATTAACCATTAGGCCAGAGTACAACTCTAAGACCTTAGCTATAAGACCAGAGTAAGAGTTGAGACCTTAAACTGTAGGCCTTAGTACAAGTCTACGACCTTAGCTATTAGGCCAGAGTAAGAGTTAAGACCTTAACCATTAGGCCAGAGTACGAGTCTAAGACCTTAGCTATTAGGCCAGAGTACGAGTCTAAGACCTTAGCTCTTAGGCCAGAGTAAGAGTTAAGACCTTAACCAGTAGGCCAGAGTATGAGTCTAATACCTTAGCTATTAGGCCAGAGTAAGAGTTAAGACCTTAACCAGTTGGCCAGAGTAAGAGTTAAGACCTTGACCAGTAGGCCAGAGTGTGAGTCTAAGACCTTAGCTATTAGTCCAGAGTACGAGTCTAAGACCTTAGCTATTAGGCCAGAGTAAGAGTTAAGACCTCAGCTATTAGGCCAGAGTACGAGTCTAAGACCTTTTGCTATTAGGCCAGAGTAAGAGTTAAGACCTTAACCAGTAGGCCACAGTAAGAGTTAAGACTTTAACCAGTAGGCCAGAGTAAGAGTTAAGACCTTAACCTGTAGGCCAGAGTACGAGTCTAAGACCTTAGCTATTAGGCCAGAGTAAGAGTTAATACCTTAACCATTAGGCGAGAGTACGAGTCTAAGACCTTAGCTATTGGGCCAGAGTAAGAGTTAAGACCTTAACTATTAGGCCAGAGTAAGAGTTAAGACCTTAGCTATTAGGCCAGAGTAAGAGTTAAGACCTGAACCAGTAGGCCAGAGTAAGAGTTAAGACCTTAATCAGTAGGCCAGAGTACGAGTCTAAGACCTTAGCTATTAGGCCAGAGTAAGAGTTAAGACCTTAACCAGTAAGCCAGAGTAAGAGTTAAGATCTTAACCAGTAGGCCAGAGTACAAGTCTAAGACCTTAGCTATTAGGCCAGAGTAAGAGTTAAGACCTTAACCAGTAGGCCAAAGTAAGAGTTAAGACCTTAACCATTAGGCCAGAGTACGAGTCTAAGACATTAGCTATTGGGCCAGAGTAAGAGTTAAGACCATAACCACTAGGCCAGAGTAAGAGTTAAGACCTTAACCTGTAAGCCAGAGTAAGAGTTAAGACCTTAACCTGTAGGCCATAGTATGAGTCTAAGACCTTAGCTATTAGGCCAGAGTAAGAGTTAAGACCTTAGCTATTAGGCCAGAGTAAGAGTTAAGACCTTAACCAGTAGGCAAGAGTAAGAATTAAGACCTTAGCTATTAGGCCAGAGTAAGAGTTAAGACCTTAAGAAGTATGCCAGAGTAAGAGTTAAGACCTTAACCATTAGGCCAGAGTACGAGTCTAAGACCTTAGCTATTAGGCCAGAGTAAGAGTTAAGACCTTAGCTATTAGGCCAGAGGAAGCGTTAAGACCTTAACCAGTAGGCCAGAGTACGAGTCTAAGACCTTAGCTATTAGGCCAGAGTAAGAGTTCAGACCTTAGCTATTAGGCCAGAGAAAGAATTAAGACCTTAACCAGTAGGCCAGAGTAAGAGTTAAGACCTTAACCTGTAGGCCAGCGTATGAGTCTAAGACCTTAGCTATTAGGCCAGAGTAAGAGTTAAGACCTTAACCAGTAGGTCAGATTAAGTGTTAATACCTTAACCAGTAGGCCAGAGTACGAGTCTAAGACCTTAGCTATTAGGCCAGAGTAAGAGTTAAGACCTTAACCAATAGGCCAGATTAAGAGTTAAGACCTTAACCTGCAGGCCAGAGTACGAGTTAAGACCTTAACCATTAGGCCAGAGTACGTGTCTAAGACCTTAGCTATTATGCCAGAGTAAGAATTCAGACCTTAGCTATTAGGCCAGAGTAAGAGTTAAGACCTTAACCTGTAAGCCAGAGTAAGAGTTAAGACTTTAACCTGTAGGCCATAGTACGAGTCTAAGACCTTAGCTATTAGGCCAGAGTAAGAGTTAAGACCTTAGCTATTAGGCTAGAGTAAGAGTTAATACCTTAATCTGTAGGCCATAGTATAAGTCTAAGACCTTAGCTATTAGGCCAGAGTAAGAGTTAAGACCTTAACCAGTAGGCCAGAGTAAGAGTTAAGACCTTAACCATTAGGCCAGAGTACGAGTCTCAGACCTTAGCTATTAGGCCAGAGTAAGAGTTAAGACCTTAAGCTGTAGGCCATAGCACGAGTCTAAGACCTTAGCTATTAGGCCAGAGTAAGAGTTAAGACATTAACCTGTAGGCCATAGTACGAGTCTAAGACCTTAGCTATTAGGCCAGAGTAAGCGTTAAGACCTTAACCAGTAGGCCAGAGAAAGAGATAAGACCTTAACCAGTAGGCCAGAGTAAGAGTTAAGACCTTAACCATTAGGCCAGAGTACAAGTCTAAGACCTTAGCTATTAGGCCAGGGTAAGAGTTAAGACCTTAACCAGTAGGCCAGAGTAAGAATTAAGACCTTAGCTATTAGGCCAGAGTAAGAGTTAAGACCATAAGAAGTAGGCCAGAGTAAGAGTAAAGACCTTAACCATTAGGCCAGGGTACGAGTCTAAGACCTTAGCTATTAGGCCAGAGTAAGAGTTAAGACCTTAAGCTGTAGGCCATAGTACGAGTCTAAGACCTTACCTATTAGGCCAGAGTAAGAGTTAAGACATTAACCTGTAGGCCATAGTACGAGTCTAAGACCTTAGCTATTAGGCCAGAGTAAGCATTAAGACCTTAACCAGTAGGCCAGAGAAAGAGATAAGACCTTAACCAGTAGGCCAAAGTAAGAGTTAAGACCTTAACCATTAGGCCAGAGTACGAGTCTAAGACCTTAGCTATTAGGCCAGAGTAAGAGTTAAGACCTTAACCAGTAGGCCAGCGTAAGAATTAAGACCTTAGCTATTAGGCCAGAGTAACAGTTAAGACCATAAGAAGTAGGCCAGAGTAAGAGTTAAGACCTTAACCATTAGGCCAGAGTACGAGTCTAAGACCTTAGCTATTAGGCCAGAGTAAGAGTTAAGACCTTAGCTATTAGGCCAGAGTAAGCGTTAAGACCTTAACCAGTAGGCCAGAGTATGTGTCTAATACCTTAGCTATTAGGCCAGAGTATGAGTTAAGACCTTAGCTATTAGGCCAGAGTAAGAGTTAAGACCTTAACCTGTAGGCCAGAGTAAGAGTTAAGACCTTAACCTGTAGGCCATAGTATGAGTCCAGAGTAAGAGTTAAGACCTTAACCTGTAGGCCATAGTATGAGTCTAAGACCTTAGCTATTAGGCCAGAGTAAGAGTTACGACCTTAGCTATTAGGCCAGAGTATGAGTTAAGACCTTAACCATTAGGCCAGAGTATGAGTCTAAGACCTTAGCTATTAGGCCAGAGTAAGAGTTAACATCGTAACCAGTAGGCCAGAGTAAGAATTAAGACCTTAGCTATTAGGCCAGAGTAAGAGTTAAGACCTTAAGAAGTAGGCCCGAGTAAGAGTTAAGACCTTAACCAGTAGGCCAGAGTAAGAGTTAAGACCTTAACCAGTAGGCCAGAGTAAGAGTCTAAGACCTTAGCTATTAGGCCAGAGTAAGTGTTAAGACCTTAACCAGTAGGCCAGAGTAAGAGTTAGGACCTTAACCATTAGGCCAGAGTATGAGTCTAAGACCTTAGCTATTAGGCCAGAGTAAGAGATAAAACCGTAGCTATTAGGCCAGAGTAAGAGTTAAGACCTTAACCATTAGGCCAGACTACGAGTCTAAGACCTCAGCTATTAGGCCAGAGTAAGAGTTAAGACCTTAACCAGTAGGCCAGAGTAAGAGTTAAGACCTTAGCTATTAGGCCAGAGTAGGAGTTAAGACCTTACCTATTAGGCCAGAGTAAGAGTTAAGACCTTAACCAGAAGGCCAGAGTAAGACTTAAGACCTTAACCAGTAGGCCAGAGAAAGAGTTAAGACCTTAACCTGTAGGCCATAGTACGAGTCTAAGACCTTAGCTATTAGGCCAGAGTAAGCGTTAAGACCTTAACCAGTAGGCCAGAGTAAGAGTTAAGACCTTAACCATTAGGCCAGAGTACGAGTCTAAGACCTTAGCTATTAGGCCAGAGTAAGAGTTAAGACCTTAAGCAGTAGGCCAGAGTAAGAGTTAAGACCTTAACCAGTAGGCCAGAGTAAGAGTTAAGACCTTAGCCATAAGGCCAGCGTACGAGTCTAAGACCTTAGCTATTAGGCCAGAGTAAGAGTTAAGACCTTAGCTATTAGGCCAGAGTACGAGTCTAAGACCTTAGCTCTTAGGCCAGAGTAAGAGTTAAGACCTTAACCAGTAGGCCAGAGTAAGAGTTAAGACCTTAACCAGTAGGCCAGAGTAAGAGTCTAAGACATTAGCTATTAGGCCAGAGTAAGTGTTAAGACCTTAACCAGTAGGCCAGAGTAAGAGTTAGGACCTTAACCATTAGGCCAGAGTATGAGTCTAAGACCTTAGCTATTAGGCCAGAGTAAGAGATAAAACCGTAGCTATTAGGCCAGAGTAAGAGTTAAGACCTTAACCATTAGGCCAGACTACGAGTCTAAGACCTCAGCTATTAGGCCAGAGTAAGAGTTAAGACCTTAACCAGTAGGCCAGAGTAAGAGTTAAGACCTTAGCTATTAGGCCAGAGTAGGAGTTAAGACCTTACCTATTAGGCCAGAGTAAGAGTTAAGACCTTAACCAGAAGGCCAGAGTAAGACTTAAGACCTTAACCAGTAGGCCAGAGAAAGAGTTAAGACCTTAACCTGTAGGCCATAGTACGAGTCTAAGACCTTAGCTATTAGGCCAGAGTAAGCGTTAAGACCTTAACCAGTAGGCCAGAGTAAGAGTTAAGACCTTAACCATTAGGCCAGAGTACGAATCTAAGACCTTAGCTATTAGGCCAGAGTAAGAGTTAAGACCTTAAGCAGTAGGCCAGAGTAAGAGTTAAGACCTTAACCAGTAGGCCAGAGTAAGAGTTAAGACCTTAGCCATAAGGCCAGCGTACGAGTCTAAGACCTTAGCTATTAGGCCAGAGTAAGAGTTAAGACCTTAACCAGTAGGCCAGAGTAAGAGTCTAAGACATTAGCTATTAGGCCAGAGTAAGTGTTAAGACCTTAACCAGTAGGCCAGAGTAAGAGTTAGGACCTTAACCATTAGGCCAGAGTATGAGTCTAAGACCTTAGCTATTAGGCCAGAGTAAGAGATAAAACCGTAGCTATTAGGCCAGAGTAAGAGTTAAGACCTTAACCATTAGGCCAGACTACGAGTCTAAGACCTCAGCTATTAGGCCAGAGTAAGAGTTAAGACCTTAACCAGTAGGCCAGAGTAAGAGTTAAGACCTTAGCTATTAGGCCAGAGTAGGAGTTAAGACCTTACCTATTAGGCCAGAGTAAGAGTTAAGACCTTAACCAGAAGGCCAGAGTAAGACTTAAGACCTTAACCAGTAGGCCAGAGAAAGAGTTAAGACCTTAACCTGTAGGCCATAGTACGAGTCTAAGACCTTAGCTATTAGGCCAGAGTAAGCGTTAAGACCTTAACCAGTAGGCCAGAGTAAGAGTTAAGACCTTAACCATTAGGCCAGAGTACGAATCTAAGACCTTAGCTATTAGGCCAGAGTAAGAGTTAAGACCTTAAGCAGTAGGCCAGAGTAAGAGTTAAGACCTTAACCAGTAGGCCAGAGTAAGAGTTAAGACCTTAGCCATAAGGCCAGCGTACGAGTCTAAGACCTTAGCTATTAGGCCAGAGTAAGAGTTAAGACCTTAGCTATTAGGCCAGAGTACGAGTCTAAGACCTTAGCTCTTAGGCCAGAGTAAGAGTTAAGACCTTAACCAGTAGGCCAGAGTAAGAGTTAAGACCTTAACCAGTAGGCCAGAGTAAGAGTCTAAGACATTAGCTATTAGGCCAGAGTAAGTGTTAAGACCTTAACCAGTAGGCCAGAGTAAGAGTTAGGACCTTAACCATTAGGCCAGAGTATGAGTCTAAGACCTTAGCTATTAGGCCAGAGTAAGAGATAAAACCGTAGCTATTAGGCCAGAGTAAGAGTTAAGACCTTAACCATTAGGCCAGACTACGAGTCTAAGACCTCAGCTATTAGGCCAGAGTAAGAGTTAAGACCTTAACCAGTAGGCCAGAGTAAGAGTTAAGACCTTAGCTATTAGGCCAGAGTAGGAGTTAAGACCTTACCTATTAGGACAGAGTAAGAGTTAAGACCTTAACCAGAAGGCCAGAGTAAGACTTAAGACCTTAACCAGTAGGCCAGAGAAAGAGTTAAGACCTTAACCTGTAGGCCATAGTACGAGTCTAAGACCTTAGCTATTAGGCCAGAGTAAGCGTTAGGACCTTAACCAGTAGGCCAGAGTAAGAGTTAAGACCTTAACCATTAGGCCAGAGTACGAGTCTAAGACCTTAGCTATTAGGCCAGAGTAAGAGTTAAGACCTTAAGCAGTAGGCCAGAGTAAGAGTTAAGACCTTAACCAGTAGGCCAGAGTAAGAGTTAAGACCTTAGCCATAAGGCCAGCGTACGAGTCTAAGACCTTAGCTATTAGGCCAGAGTAAGAGTTAAGACCTTAACCTGTAGGCAAGAGTAAGAGTTAAGACCTTAACCAGTAGGCCATAGTACAAGTCTAAGACCTTAGGTATTAGGCCAGAGTAAGAGTTAAGACCTTAACCAGTAGGCCAGAGTAAGAGTTAAGACCTTAACCAGTAGGCCAGAGTACGAGTCTTAGACCTTAGCTATTAGGCCAGAGTAAGAGTTAAGACCTTAACCAGTAGGCCAGAGTAAGAGTTAAGACATTAACCAGTAGGCCAGAGTATGTGTCTAATACCTTAGCTATTAGGCCATAGTATGAGTTAAGACCTTAGCTATTAGTCCAGAGTAAGAGTTAAGACCTTAACCATTAGGCCAGAGTAAGACTTAAGACCTTAACCAGTAGGCCAGAGAAAGGGTTAAGACCTTAACCTGTTGGCCATAGTACGAGTCTAAGACCTTAGCTATTAGGCCAGAGTAAGCGATAAGACCTTAACCAGTAGGCCAGAGTAAGAGTTAAGACCTTAACCATTATGCCAGAGTACGAGTCTAAGACCTTAGCTATTAGGCCAGAGTAAGAGTTAAGACCTTAAGCAGTAGGCCAGAGTAAGAGTTAAGACCTTAACCAGTAGGCCAGAGTAAGAGTTAAGACCTTAACCATAAGGCCAGAGTACGAGTCTAAGACCTTAGCTATTAGGCCAGAGTAGGAGTTAAGACCTTAACCTGTAGGCAAGAGTAAGAGTTAAGACCTTAACCAGTAGGCCATAGTACGAGTCTAAGACCTTAGGTATTAGGCCAGAGTAAGAGTTAAGACCTTAAACAGTAGGCCAGAGTAAGAGTTAAGACCTTAACCAGTAGGCCAGAGTACGAGTCTAAGACCTTAGCTATTAGCACAGAGTAAGAGTTAAGACCTTAACCAGTAGGCCAGAGAACGAGTCTAAGACCTTAACCTGTAGGCCAGAGTAAGAGTTTAGACCTTTGCTATTAGGCCAGAGTAAGAGTTAAGAACGTAACCAGTAGGCCAGAGTATGAGTCTAATACCTTAGCTATTAGGCCAGATAAAGAGTTAAGACCTTAGCTATTAGGCCAGAGTAAGAGTTAAGACCTTAGCTATTAGGCCAGAGTAAGAGTCTAAGACCTTAGCTCTTAGGCCAGAGTAAGAGTTAAGACCTTAACCAGTAGGCCAGAGTATGAGTCTAAGACCTTAGCTATTAGGCCAGAGTAAGAGTTAAGACCTTAAACTGTAGGCCATAGTACAAGTCTACGACCTTAGCTATTAGGCCAGAGTAAGAGTTAAGACCTTAGCTATTAGGCCAGAGTACGAGTCTAAGACATTAGCTATTAGGCCAGAGTAAGAGGTAAGACCTTAACCACTAGGCCAGAGTAAGAGTTAAGACCTTAACCTGTAAGCCATAGTACGAGTCTAAGACCTTATCTATTAGGCCAGAGTAAGAGTTAAGACCTTAGCTATTAGGCCAGAGTAAGAGTTACGACCTTAACCATTAGGCCAGAGTACGAGTCTAAGACCTTAGCTATTAGGCCAGAGTAAGAGTTAAGACCTTAACCAGTAGGCCAGAGTAAGAATTAAGACCTTAGCTATTAGACCAGAGTAAGAGTTAAGACCTTAAGAAGTAGGCCAGAGTAAGAGTTAAGACCTTAACCATTAGGCCAGAGTACAAGTCTAAGACCTTAGCTATTAGGCCAGAGTAAGAGTTAAGACCTTAGCTATTAGGCCAGAGTAAGCATTAAGACCTTAACCAGTAGGCCGGAGTACGAGTCTAAGACCTTAGCTATTAGGCCAGAGTAAGAGTTCAGACCTTAGCTATTAGGCCAGAGTAAGAATTAAGACCTTAACCGGTAGGCCAGAGTAAGAGTTAAGACCTTAACCTGTAGGCCAGCGTATGAGTCTAAGACCTTAGCTATTAGGCCAGAGTAAGAGTTAAGACCTTAACCAGTAGGCCAGAGTAAGAGTTAAGACCTTAACCAGTAGGCCAGAGTAAGAGTTAAGACCTTAACCAGTAGGCCAGATTAAGAGTTAAGACCTTAACCTGTAGGCCAGAGTACGAGTTAAGACCTTAACCATTAGGCCAGAGTACGAGTCTAAGACCTTAACCTGTAGGCTATAGTACGAGTCTAAGACCTTAACCTGTAGGCCAGAGTAAGAGTTAAGACCTTTGCTATTAGGCCAGAGTAAGAGTTAAGACCTTAACCAGTAGGCCAGAGTAAGAGTCTAATACCTTAGCTATTAGGCCAGAGTAAGAGTTAAGACCTTAGCTATTAGGCCAGAGTAAGAGTTAAGACCTTAGCTATTAGGCCAGAGTACGAGTAAAGGACCTTAGCTATTAGGCCAGAGTAAGAGTTAAGACCTTAACCAGTAGGCCAGAGTACGAGTCTAATACCTTAGCTATTAGGCCATAGTATGAGTTAAGACCTTAACTATTAGGCCAGAGTAAGAGTTAAGACCTTAACCATTAGGCCAGAGTACGAGTCTAAGACCTTAACCTGTAGGCCAGAGTAAGAGTTAAGACCTTTGCTATTAGGCCAGAGTAAGAGTTAAGACCTTAACCAGTAGGCCAGAGTACGTGTCTAATACCTTAGCTTTTAGGCCATAGTATGAGTTAAGACCTTAGCTATTAGGCCAGAGTAAGAGTTAAGACCTTAACCATTAGGCCAGAGTACGAGTCTAAGACCTTAGCTAATAGGCCAGAGTAAGAGTTAAGACCTTAACCTGTAGGCCATAGTACGAGTCTAAGACCTTAGCTATTAGGCCAGAGTAAGAGTTAAGTCCTTAACCAGTAGGCCAGAGTAAGAGTTAAGACCTTAACCATTAGGCCAGAGTACGAGTCTAAGACCTTAGCTATTAGGCCAGAGCACGAGTCTAAGACCTTAGCTCTTAGGGCAGAGTAAGAGTTAAGACCTTAACCAGTAGGCCAAAGTAAGAGTTAAGACCTTAACCATTAGGCCAGTGTACGAGTCTAAGACATTAGCTATTAGGCCAGAGTAAGAGTTAAGACCTTAACCACTAGGCCAGAGTAAGAGTTAAGACCTTAACCTGTAAGCCAGAGTAAGAGTTAAGACCTTAACCTGTAGGCCATAGTACGAGTCTAAGACCTTAGCTATTAGGCCAGAGTAAGAGTTAAGACCTTAGCTATTAGGCCAGAGTAAGAGTTAAGACCTTAACCATTAGGCCAGAGTACGAGTCTAAGACCTTAGCTATTAGGCCAGAGTAAGAGTTAAGACCTTAAGCAGTAGGCCGGAGTAAGAGTTAAGACCTTAACCAGTAGGCCAGAGTAAGAGTTAAGACCTTAACCATAAGACCAGAGTACGAGTCTAAGACCTTAGCTATTAGGCCAGAGTAAGAGTTAAGACCTTAAACTGTAGGCAAGAGTAAGAGTTAAGACCTTAACCAGTAGGCCAGAGTAAGAGTTAAGACCTTAACCAGTAGGCCAGAGTACGAGTCTTAGACCTTAGCTATTAGGCCAGAGTAAGAGTTAAGACCTTAACCAGTAGGCCAGAGTAAGAGTTAAGACATTAACCAGTAGGCCAGAGTACGTGTCTAATACCTTAGCTATTAGGCCATAGTATGAGTTAAGACCTTAGCTATTAGTCCAGAGTAAGAGTTAAGACCTTAACCATTAGGCCAGAGTAAGACTTAAGACCTTAACCAGTAGGCCAGAGAAAGGGTTAAGACCTTAACCTGTAGGCCATAGTACGAGTCTAAGACCTTAGCTATTAGGCCAGAGTAAGCGTTAAGACCTTAACCAGTAGGCCAAAGTAAGAGTTAAGACCTTAACCATTATGCCAGAGTACGAGTCTAAGACCTTAGGTATTAGGCCAGAGTAAGAGTTAAGACCTTAAGCAGTAGGCCAGAGTAAGAGTTAAGACCTTAACCAGTAGGCCAGAGTAAGAGTTAAGACCTTAACCATAAGGCCAGAGTACGAGTCTAAGACCTTAGCTATTAGGCCAGAGTAGGAGTTAAGACCTTAACCTGTAGGCAAGAGTAAGAGTTAAGACCTTAACCAGTAGGCCACAGTACGAGTCTAAGACCTTAGGTATTAGGCCAGAGTAAGAGTTAAGACCTTAACCAGTAGGCCAGAGTAAGAGTTAAGACCTTAACCAGTAGGCCAGAGTACGAGTCTAAGACCTTAGCTATTAGGCCAGAGTAAGAGTTAAGACCTTAACCAGTAGGCCAGAGAATGAGTCTAAGACCTTAACCTGTAGGCCAGAGTAAGAGTTAAGACCTTTGATATTAGGTCAGAGTAAGAGTTAAGAACTTAACCAGTAGGCCAGAGTATGAGTCTAATACCTTAGCTATTAGGCCAGAGAAAGAGTTAAGACCTTAGCTATTGGGCCAGAGTAAGAGTTAAGACCTTAGCTATTAGGCCAGAGTAAGAGTCTAAGACCTTAGCTCTTAGGCCAGAGTAAGAATTAAGACCTTAACCAGTAGGCCAGAGTATGAGTCTAAGACCTTAGCTATTAGGCCAGAGTAAGAGTTAAGACCTTAGCTATTAGGCCAGAGTAAGAGTTTAGACCTTAACCATTGGGCCAGAGTATGAGTCTCAGACCTTAGCTATTAGGCCAGAGTAAGAGTTAAGACCTTAGCTATTAGGCCAGAGTAAGAGTTAAGACCTTAACCTGTAGGCCAAAATATGAGTTAAGACCTTAACCATTAGGCCAGAGTACAAGTCTAAGACCTTAGCTATTAGGCCAGAGTAAGAGTTAAGACCTTAACCAGTAGGCCAGAGTAAGAATTAAGACCTTAGCTATTAGGCCAGAGTAAGAGTTAAGACCTTAGCTATTAGGCCAGAGTAAGAGTTACGACCTTAACCATTAGGCCAGAGTACGAGTCTAAGACCTTAGCTATTAGGCCAGAGTAAGAGTTAAGACCTTAACCAGTAGGCCAGAGTAAGAATTAAGACCGTAGCTATTAGACCAGAGTAAGAGTTAAGACCTTAAGAAGTAGGCCAGAGTAAGAGTTAAGACCTTAACCATTAGGCCAGAGTACAAGTCTAAGACCTTAGCTATTAGGCCAGAGTAAGAGTTAAGACCTTAGCTATTAGGCCAGAGTAAGCATTAAGACCTTAACCAGTAGGCCGGAGTACGAGTCTAAGACCTTAGCTATTAGGCCAGAGTAAGAGTTCAGACCTTAGCTATTAGGCCAGAGTAAGAATTAAGACCTTAACCAGTAGGCCAGAGTAAGAGTTAAGACCTTAACCTGTAGGCCAGCGTATGAGTCTAAGACCTTAGCTATTAGGCCAGAGTAAGAGTTAAGACCTTAACCAGTAGGCCAGAGTAAGAGTTAAGACCTTAACCAGTAGGCCCGAGTAAGAGTTAAGACCTTAACCAGTAGGCCAGATTAAGAGTTAAGACCTTAACCTGTAGGCCAGAGTACGAGTTAAGACCTTAACCATTAGGCCAGAGTACGAGTCTAAGACCTTAACCTGTAGGCTATAGTACGAGTCTAAGACCTTAACCTGTAGGCCAGAGTAAGAGTTAAGACCTTTGCTATTAGGCCAGAGTAAGAGTTAAGACCTTAACCAGTAGGCCAGAGTAAGAGTCTAATACCTTAGCTATTAGGCCAGAGTAAGAGTTAAGACCTTAGCTATTAGGCCAGAGTAAGAGTTAAGACCTTAGCTATTAGGCCAGAGTACGAGTAAAGGACCTTAGCTATTAGGCCAGAGTAAGAGTTAAGACCTTAACCAGTAGGCCAGAGTACGAGTCTAATACCTTAGCTATTAGGCCATAGTATGAGTTAAGACCTTAGCTATTAGGCCAGAGTAAGAGTTAAGACCTTAACCATTAGGCCAGAGTACGAGTCTAAGACCTTAACCTGTAGGCCAGAGTAAGAGTTAAGACCTTTGCTATTAGGCCAGAGTAAGAGTTAAGACCTTAACCAGTAGGCCAGAGTACGTGTCTAATACCTTAGCTTTTAGGCCATAGTATGAGTTAAGACCTTAGCTATTAGGCCAGAGTAAGAGTTAAGACCTTAACCATTAGGCCAGAGTACGAGTCTAAGACCTTAGCTAATAGGCCAGAGTAAGAGTTAAGACCTTAACCTGTAGGCCATAGTACGAATCTAAGACCTTAGCTATTAGGCCAGAGTAAGAGTTAAGTCCTTAACCAGTAGGCCAGAGTAAGAGTTAAGACCTTAACCATTAGGCCAGAGTACGAGTCTAAGACCTTAGCTATTAGGCCAGAGCACGAGTCTAAGACCTTAGCTCATAGGCCAGAGTAAGAGTTAAGACCTTAACCAGTAGGCCAAAGTAAGAGTTAAGACCTTAACCATTAGGCCAGTGTACGAGTCTAAGACATTAGCTATTAGGCCAGAGTAAGAGTTAAGACCTTAACCACTAGGCCAGAGTAAGAGTTAAGACCTTAACCTGTAAGCCAGAGTAAGAGTTAAGACCTTAACCTGTAGGCCATAGTACGAGTCTAAGACCTTAGCTATTAGGCCAGAGTAAGAGTTAAGACCTTAGCTATTAGGCCAGAGTAAGAGTTAAGACCTTAACCATTAGGCCAGAGTACGAGTCTAAGACCTTAGCTATTAGGCCAGAGTAAGAGTTAAGACCTTAAGCAGTAGGCCAGAGTAAGAGTTAAGACCTTAACCAGTAGGCCAGAGTAAGAGTTAAGACCTTAACCATAAGGCCAGAGTACGAGTCTAAGACCTTAGCTATTAGGCCAGAGTAAGAGTTAAGACCTTAAACTGTAGGCAAGAGTAAGAGTTAAGACCTTAACCAGTAGGCCAGAGTAAGAGTTAAGACCTTAACCAGTAGGCCAGAGTACGAGTCTTAGACCTTAGCTATTAGGCCAGAGTAAGAGTTAAGACCTTAACCAGTAGGCCAGAGTAAGAGTTAAGACATTAACCAGTAGGCCAGAGTACGTGTCTAATACCTTAGCTATTAGGCCATAGTATGAGTTAAGACCTTAGCTATTAGTCCAGAGTAAGAGTTAAGACCTTAACCATTAGGCCAGAGTAAGAGTTAAGACCTTAACCATAAGGCCAGAGTACGAGTCTAAGACCTTAGCTATTAGGCCAGAGTAGGAGTTAAGACCTTAACCTGTAGGCAAGAGTAAGAGTTAAGACCTTAACCAGTAGGCCACAGTACGAGTCTAAGACCTTAGGTATTAGGCCAGAGTAAGAGTTAAGACCTTAACCAGTAGGCCAGAGTAAGAGTTAAGACCTTAACCAGTAGGCCAGAGTACGAGTCTAAGACCTTAGCTATTAGGCCAGAGTAAGAGTTAAGACCTTAACCAGTAGGCCAGAGAATGAGTCTAAGACCTTAACCTGTAGGCCAGAGTAAGAGTTAAGACCTTTGATATTAGGTCAGAGTAAGAGTTAAGAACTTAACCAGTAGGCCAGAGTATGAGTCTAATACCTTAGCTATTAGGCCAGAGAAAGAGTTAAGACCTTAGCTATTGGGCCAGAGTAAGAGTTAAGACCTTAGCTATTAGGCCAGAGTAAGAGTCTAAGACCTTAGCTCTTAGGCCAGAGTAAGAATTAAGACCTTAACCAGTAGGCCAGAGTATGAGTCTAAGACCTTAGCTATTAGGCCAGAGTAAGAGTTAAGACCTTAGCTATTAGGCCAGAGTAAGAGTTTAGACCTTAACCATTGGGCCAGAGTATGAGTCTCAGACCTTAGCTATTAGGCCAGAGTAAGAGTTAAGACCTTAGCTATTAGGCCAGAGTAAGAGTTAAGACCTTAACCTGTAGGCCAAAATATGAGTTAAGACCTTAACCATTAGGCCAGAGTACAAGTCTAAGACCTTAGCTATTAGGCCAGAGTAAGAGTTAAGACCTTAACCAGTAGGCCAGAGTAAGAATTAAGACCTTAGCTATTAGGCCAGAGTAAGAGTTAAGACCTTAGCTATTAGGCCAGAGTAAGAGTTACGACCTTAACCATTAGGCCAGAGTACGAGTCTAAGACCTTAGCTATTAGGCCAGAGTAAGAGTTAAGACCTTAACCAGTAGGCCAGAGTAAGAATTAAGACCGTAGCTATTAGACCAGAGTAAGAGTTAAGACCTTAAGAAGTAGGCCAGAGTAAGAGTTAAGACCTTAACCATTAGGCCAGAGTACAAGTCTAAGACCTTAGCTATTAGGCCAGAGTAAGAGTTAAGACCTTAGCTATTAGGCCAGAGTAAGCATTAAGACCTTAACCAGTAGGCCGGAGTACGAGTCTAAGACCTTAGCTATTAGGCCAGAGTAAGAGTTCAGACCTTAGCTATTAGGCCAGAGTAAGAATTAAGACCTTAACCAGTAGGCCAGAGTAAGAGTTAAGACCTTAACCTGTAGGCCAGCGTATGAGTCTAAGACCTTAGCTATTAGGCCAGAGTAAGAGTTAAGACCTTAACCAGTAGGCCAGAGTAAGAGTTAAGACCTTAACCAGTAGGCCCGAGTAAGAGTTAAGACCTTAACCAGTAGGCCAGATTAAGAGTTAAGACCTTAACCTGTAGGCCAGAGTACGAGTTAAGACCTTAACCATTAGGCCAGAGTACGAGTCTAAGACCTTAACCTGTAGGCTATAGTACGAGTCTAAGACCTTAACCTGTAGGCCAGAGTAAGAGTTAAGACCTTTGCTATTAGGCCAGAGTAAGAGTTAAGACCTTAACCAGTAGGCCAGAGTAAGAGTCTAATACCTTAGCTATTAGGCCAGAGTAAGAGTTAAGACCTTAGCTATTAGGCCAGAGTAAGAGTTAAGACCTTAGCTATTAGGCCAGAGTACGAGTAAAGGACCTTAGCTATTAGGCCAGAGTAAGAGTTAAGACCTTAACCAGTAGGCCAGAGTACGAGTCTAATACCTTAGCTATTAGGCCATAGTATGAGTTAAGACCTTAGCTATTAGGCCAGAGTAAGAGTTAAGACCTTAACCATTAGGCCAGAGTACGAGTCTAAGACCTTAACCTGTAGGCCAGAGTAAGAGTTAAGACCTTTGCTATTAGGCCAGAGTAAGAGTTAAGACCTTAACCAGTAGGCCAGAGTACGTGTCTAATACCTTAGCTTTTAGGCCATAGTATGAGTTAAGACCTTAGCTATTAGGCCAGAGTAAGAGTTAAGACCTTAACCATTAGGCCAGAGTACGAGTCTAAGACCTTAGCTAATAGGCCAGAGTAAGAGTTAAGACCTTAACCTGTAGGCCATAGTACGAGTCTAAGACCTTAGCTATTAGGCCAGAGTAAGAGTTAAGTCCTTAACCAGTAGGCCAGAGTAAGAGTTAAGACCTTAACCATTAGGCCAGAGTACGAGTCTAAGACCTTAGCTATTAGGCCAGAGCACGAGTCTAAGACCTTAGCTCATAGGCCAGAGTAAGAGTTAAGACCTTAACCAGTAGGCCAAAGTAAGAGTTAAGACCTTAACCATTAGGCCAGTGTACGAGTCTAAGACATTAGCTATTAGGCCAGAGTAAGAGTTAAGACCTTAACCACTAGGCCAGAGTAAGAGTTAAGACCTTAACCTGTAAGCCAGAGTAAGAGTTAAGACCTTAACCTGTAGGCCATAGTACGAGTCTAAGACCTTAGCTATTAGGCCAGAGTAAGAGTTAAGACCTTAGCTATTAGGCCAGAGTAAGAGTTAAGACCTTAACCATTAGGCCAGAGTACGAGTCTAAGACCTTAGCTATTAGGCCAGAGTAAGAGTTAAGACCTTAAGCAGTAGGCCAGAGTAAGAGTTAAGACCTTAACCAGTAGGCCAGAGTAAGAGTTAAGACCTTAACCATAAGGCCAGAGTACGAGTCTAAGACCTTAGCTATTAGGCCAGAGTAAGAGTTAAGACCTTAAACTGTAGGCAAGAGTAAGAGTTAAGACCTTAACCAGTAGGCCAGAGTAAGAGTTAAGACCTTAACCAGTAGGCCAGAGTACGAGTCTTAGACCTTAGCTATTAGGCCAGAGTAAGAGTTAAGACCTTAACCAGTAGGCCAGAGTAAGAGTTAAGACATTAACCAGTAGGCCAGAGTACGTGTCTAATACCTTAGCTATTAGGCCATAGTATGAGTTAAGACCTTAGCTATTAGTCCAGAGTAAGAGTTAAGACCTTAACCATTAGGCCAGAGTAAGACTTAAGACCTTAACCAGTAGGCCAGAGAAAGGGTTAAGACCTTAACCTGTAGGCCATAGTACGAGTCTAAGACCTTAGCTATTAGGCCAGAGTAAGCGTTAAGACCTTAACCAGTAGGCCAAAGTAAGAGTTAAGACCTTAACCATTATGCCAGAATACGAGTCTAAGACCTTAGCTATTAGGCCAGAGTAAGAGTTAAGACCTTAAGCAGTAGGCCAGAGTAAGAGTTAAGACCTTAACCAGTAGGCCAGAGTAAGAGTTAAGACCTTAACCATAAGGCCAGAGTACGAGTCTAAGACCTTAACTATTAGGCCAGAGTAGGAGTTAAGACCTTAACCTGTAGGCAAGAGTAAGAGTTAAGACCTTAACCAGTAGGCCACAGTACGAGTCTAAGACCTTAGGTATTAGGCCAGAGTAAGAGTTAAGACCTTAACCAGTAGGCCAGAGTAAGAGTTAAGACCTTAACCAGTAGGCCAGAGTACGAGTCTAAGACCTTAGCTATTAGGCCAGAGTAAGAGTTAAGACCTTAACCAGTAGGCCAGAGAACGAGTCTAAGACCTTAACCTGTAGGCCAGAGTAAGAGTTAAGACCTTTGATATTAGGTCAGAGTAAGAGTTAAGAACTTAACCAGTAGGCCAGAGTATGAGTCTAATACCTTAGCTATTAGGCCAGAGAAAGAGTTAAGACCTTAGCTATTGGGCCAGAGTAAGAGTTAAGACCTTAGCTATTAGGCCAGAGTAAGAGTCTAAGACCTTAGCTCTTAGGCCAGAGTAAGAGTTAAGACCTTAACCAGTAGGCCAGAGTATGAGTCTAAGACCTTAGCTATTAGGCCAGAGTAAGAGTTAATACCTTAGCTATTAGGCCAGAGTAAGAGTTTAGACCTTAACCATTGGGCCAGAGTATGAGTCTCAGACCTTAGCTATTAGGCCAGAGTAAGAGTTAAGACCTTAGCTATTAGGCCAGATTAAGAGTTAAGACCTTAACCTGTAGGCCAAAATATGAGTTAAGACCTTAACCATTAGGCCAGAGTACGAGTCTAAGACCTTAGCTATTAGGCCAGAGTAAGAGTTAAGACCTTAACCAGTAGGCCAGAGTAAGAATTAAGACCTTAGCTATTAGGCCAGAGTAAGAGTTAAGACCTTAAGAAGTAGGCCAGAGTAAGAGTTAAGACCTTAACCATTAGGCCAGAGTACAAGTCTAAGACCTTAGCTATTAGGCCAGAGTAAGAGTTAAGACCTTAGCTATTAGGCCAGAGTAAGCATTAAGACCTTAACCAGTAGGCCAGAGTACGAGTCTAAGACCTTAGCTATTAGGCCAGAGTAAGAGTTCAGACCTTAGCTATTAGGCCAGAGTAAGAATTAAGACCTTAACCAGTAGGCCAGAGTAAGAGTTAAGACCTTAACCTGTAGGCCAGCGTATGAGTCTAAGACCTTAGCTATTAGGCCAGAGTAAGAGTTAAGACCTTAACCAGTAGGCCAGAGTAAGAGTTAAGACCTTAACCAGTAGGCCAGAGTAAGAGTTAAGACCTTAACCAGTAGGCCAGATTAAGAGTTAAGACCTTAACCTGTAGGCCAGAGTACGAGTTAAGACCTTAACCATTAGGCCAGAGTACGAGTCTAAGACCTTAACCTGTAGGCTATAGTACGAGTCTAAGACCTTAACCTGTAGGCCAGAGTAAGAGTTAAGACCTTTGCTATTAGGCCAGAGTAAGAGTTAAGATCTTAACCAGTAGGCCAGAGTACGAGTCTAATACCTTAGCTATTAGGCCAGAGTAAGAGTTAAGACCTTAGCTATTAGGCCAGAGTAAGAGTTAAGACCATAGCTATTAGGCCAGAGTACGAGTCTAAGACCTTAGCTATTAGGCCAGAGTAAGAGTTAAGACCTTAACCAGTAGGCCAGAGTACGAGTCTAATACCTTAGCTATTAGGCTATAGTATGAGTTAAGACCTTAGCTATTAGGCCAGAGTAAGAGTTAAGACCTTAGCTATTAGGCCAGAGTAAGCATTAAGACCTTAACCAGTAGGCCAGAGTACGAGTCTAAGACCTTAGCTATTAGGCCAGAGTAAGAGTTCAGACCTTAGCTATTAGGCCAGAGTAAGAATTAAGACCTTAACCAGTAGGCCAGATTAAGAGTTAAGACCTTAACCAGTAGGCCAGAGTAAGAGTTAAGACCTTAACCAGTAGGCCAGATTAAGAGTTAAGACCTTTGCTATTAGGCCAGAGTAAGAGTTAAGACCTTAGCTATTAGGCCAGAGTAAGCATTAAGACCTTAACCAGTAGGCCAGAGTACGAGTCTAATACCTTAGCTATTAGGCCAGAGTAAGAGTTAAGACCTTAGCTATTAGGCCAGAGTAAGAGTTAAGACCTTAGCTATAAGGCCAGAGTACGAGTCTAAGACCTTAGCTATTAGGCCAGAGTAAGAGTTAAGACCTTAAGCAGTAGGCCAGAGTACGAGTCTAATACCTTAGCTATTAGGCCATAGTATGAGTTAATATCTTAACCATTAGGCCAGAGTACGAGTCTAAGACCTTAACCTGTAGGCCAGAGTAAGAGTTAAGACCTTTGCTATTAGGCCAGAGTAAGAGTTAAGACCTTAACCAGTAGGCCAGAGTACGTGTCTAATACCTTAGCTATTAGGCCATAGTATGAGTTAAGACCTTAGCTATTAGGCCAGAGTAAGAGTTAAGACCTTAACCATTAGGCCAGAGTACGAGTCTAAGACCTTAGCTAATAGGCCAGAGTAAGAGTTAAGACCTTAACCTGTAGGCCATAGTACGAGTCTAAGACCTTAGCTATTAGGCCAGAGTAAGAGTTAAGACCTTAACCATTAGGCCAGAGTACGAGTCTAAGACCTTAGCTATTAGGCCAGAGTAAGAGTTAAGACCTTAACCAGTAGGCCAGAGTACATGTCTAATACCTTAGCTATTAGGCCATTGTATGAGTTAAGACCTTAGCTATTAGGCCAGAGTAAGAGTTAGGACCTTAACCAGTAGGCCAGAGTACGAGTCTAAGACCTTAGCTATTAGGCCAGAGTAAGAGTTAAGACCTTAACCAGTAGGCCAGAGTAAGAGTTAAGACCTTAATCAGTAGGCCAGAGTACGAGTCTAAGACCTTAGCTATTAGGCCAGAGTAAGAGTTAAGACCTTAACCAGTAGGCCAGAGTAAGAGTTAAGATCTTAACCAGTAGGCCAGAGTACGAGTCTAAGACCTTAGCTATTAGGCCAGAGTAAGAGTTAAGACCTTAACCAGTAGGCCAAAGTAAGAGTTAAGACCTTAACCATTAGGCCAGAGTACGAGTCTAAGACATTAGCTATTAGGCCAGAGTAAGAGTTAAGACCTTAACCACTAGGCCAGAGTAAGAGTTAAGACCTTAACCTGTAAGCCAGAGTAAGAGTTAAGACCTTAACCTGTAGGCCATAGTACGAGTCTAAGACCTTAGCTATTAGGCCAGAGTAAGAGTTAAGACCTTAGCTATTAGGCCAGAGTAAGAGTTAAGACCTTAACCATTAGGCCAGAGTACGAGTCTAAGACCTTAGCTATTAGGCCAGAGTAAGAGTTAAGACCTTAACCAGTAGGCCAGATTAAGAATTAAGACCTTAGCTATTAGGCCAGAGTAAGAGTTAAGACCTTAAGAAGTAGGCCAGAGTAAGAGTTAAGACCTTAACCATTAGGCCAGAGTACAAGTCTAAGACCTTAGCTATTAGGCCAGAGTAAGAGTTAAGACCTTAGCTATTAGGCCAGAGTAAGCATTAAGACCTTAACCAGTAGGCCAGAGTACGAGTCTAAGACCTTAGCTATTAGGCCAGAGTAAGAGTTCAGACCTTAGCTATTAGGCCAGAGTAAGAATTAAGACCTTAACCAGTAGGCCAGAGTAAGAGTTAAGACCTTAACCTGTAGGCCAGCGTATGAGTCTAAGACCTTAGCTATTAGGCCAGAGTAAGAGTTAAGACCTTAACCAGTAGGCCAGAGTAAGAGTTAAGACCTTAACCAGTAGGCCAGAGTAAGAGTTAAGACCTTAACCAGTAGACCAGATTAAGAGTTAAGACCTTAACCTGTAGGCCAGAGTACGAGTTAAGACCTTAACCATTAGGCCAGAGTACGAGTCTAAGACCTTAACCTGTAGGCTATAGTACGAGTCTAAGACCTTAACCTGTAGGCCAGAGTAAGAGTTAAGACCTTTGCTATTAGGCCAGAGTAAGAGTTAAGACCTTAACCAGTAGGCCAGAGTACGAGTCTAATACCTTAGCTATTAGGCCAGAGTAAGAGTTAAGACCTTAGCTATTAGGCCAGAGTAAGAGTTAAGACCTTAGCTATTAGGCCAGAGTACGAGTCTAAGACCTTAGCTATTAGGCCAGAGTAAGAGTTAAGACCTTAACCAGTAGGCCAGAGTACGAGTCTAATACCTTAGCTATTAGGCCATAGTATGAGTTAAGACCTTAGCTATTAGGCCAGAGTAAGAGTTAAGACCTTAACCATTAGGCCAGAATACGAGTCTAAGACCTTAACCTGTAGGCCAGAGTAAGAGTTAAGACCTTTGCTATTAGGCCAGAGTAAGAGTTAAGACCTTAACCAGTAGGCCAGAGTACATGTCTAATACCTTAGCTATTAGGCCATAGTATGAGTTAAGACCTTAGCTATTAGGCCAGAGTAAGAGTTAAGACCTTAACCAGTAGGCCAGAGTAAGAGTTAAGACCTTAACCAGTAGGCCAGAGTACGAGTCTAAGACCTTAGCTATTAGGCCAGAGTAAGAGTTAAGACCTTAACCAGTAGGCCAGAGAACGAGTCTAAGACCTTAACCTGTAGGCCAGAGTAAGAGTTAAGACCTTTGCTATTAGGTCAGAGTAAGAGTTAAGAACTTAACCAGTAGGCCAGAGTATGAGTCTAATACCTTAGCTATTAGGCCTGTGAAAGAGTTAAGACCTTAGCTATTAGGCCAGAGTAAGAGTTAAGACCTTAGCTATTAGGCCAGAGTAAGAGTCTAAGACCTTAGCTCTTAGGCCAGAGTAAGAGTTAAGACCTTAACCACTAGGCCAGAGTATGAGTCTAAGACCTTAGCTATTAGGCCAGAGTAAGAGTTAAGACCTTAGCTATTAGGCCAGAGTAAGAGTTTAGACCTTTACCATTGGGCCAGAGTACGAGTCTCAGACCTTAGCTATTAGGCCAGAGTAAGAGTTAAGACCTTAGCTATTAGGCCAGAGTAAAAGTTAAGACCTTAACCTGTAGGCCAAAATATGAGTTAAGACCTTAACCATTAGGCCAGAGTACGAGTCTAAGACCTTAGCTCTTAGGCCAGAGTAAGAATTAAGACCTTAACCAGTAGGCCAGAGTATGAGTCTAAGACCTTAGCTATTAGGCCAGAGTAAGAGTTAAGACCTTAGCTATTAGGCCAGAGTAAGAGTTTAGACCTTAACCATTGGGCCAGAGTATGAGTCTCAGACCTTAGCTATTAGGCCAGAGTAAGAGTTAAGACCTTAGCTATTAGGCCAGAGTAAGAGTTAAGACCTTAACCTGTAGGCCAAAATATGAGTTAAGACCTTAACCATTAGGCCAGAGTACGAGTCTAAGACCTTAGCTATTAGGCCAGAGTAAGAGTTAAGACCTTAACCAGTAGGCCAGAGTAAGAATTAAGACCTTAGCTATTAGGCCAGAGTAAGAGTTAAGACCTTAGCTATTAGGCCAGAGTAAGAGTTACGACCTTAACCATTAGGCCAGAGTACGAGTCTAAGACCTTAGCTATTAGGCCAGAGTAAGAGTTAAGACCTTAACCAGTAGGCCAGAGTAAGAATTAAGACCTTAGCTATTAGACCAGAGTAAGAGTTAAGACCTTAAGAAGTAGGCCAGAGTAAGAGTTAAGACCTTAACCATTAGGCCAGAGTACAAGTCTAAGACCTTAGCTATTAGGCCAGAGTAAGAGTTAAGACCTTAGCTATTAGGCCAGAGTAAGCATTAAGACCTTAACCAGTAGGCCGGAGTACGAGTCTAAGACCTTAGCTATTAGGCCAGAGTAAGAGTTCAGACCTTAGCTATTAGGCCAGAGTAAGAATTAAGACCTTAACCAGTAGGCCAGAGTAAGAGTTAAGACCTTAACCTGTAGGCCAGCGTATGAGTCTAAGACCTTAGCTATTAGGCCAGAGTAAGAGTTAAGACCTTAACCAGTAGGCCAGAGTAAGAGTTAAGACCTTAACCAGTAGGCCAGAGTAAGAGTTAAGACCTTAACCAGTAGGCCAGATTAAGAGTTAAGACCTTAACCTGTAGGCCAGAGTACGAGTTAAGACCTTAACCATTAGGCCAGAGTACGAGTCTAAGACCTTAACCTGTAGGCTATAGTACGAGTCTAAGACCTTAACCTGTAGGCCAGAGTAAGAGTTAAGACCTTTGCTATTAGGCCAGAGTAAGAGTTAAGACCTTAACCAGTAGGCCAGAGTAAGAGTCTAATACCTTAGCTATTAGGCCAGAGTAAGAGTTAAGACCTTAGCTATTAGGCCAGAGTAAGAGTTAAGACCTTAGCTATTAGGCCAGAGTACGAGTAAAGGACCTTAGCTATTAGGCCAGAGTAAGAGTTAAGACCTTAACCAGTAGGCCAGAGTACGAGTCTAATACCTTAGCTATTAGGCCATAGTATGAGTTAAGACCTTAGCTATTAGGCCAGAGTAAGAGTTAAGACCTTAACCATTAGGCCAGAGTACGAGTCTAAGACCTTAACCTGTAGGCCAGAGTAAGAGTTAAGACCTTTGCTATTAGGCCAGAGTAAGAGTTAAGACCTTAACCAGTAGGCCAGAGTACGTGTCTAATACCTTAGCTTTTAGGCCATAGTATGAGTTAAGACCTTAGCTATTAGGCCAGAGTAAGAGTTAAGACCTTAACCATTAGGCCAGAGTACGAGTCTAAGACCTTAGCTAATAGGCCAGAGTAAGATTTAAGACCTTAACCTGTAGGCCATAGTACGAGTCTAAGACCTTAGCTATTAGGCCAGAGTAAGAGTTAAGTCCTTAACCAGTAGGCCAGAGTAAGAGTTAAGACCTTAACCATTAGGCCAGAGTACGAGTCTAAGACCTTAGCTATTAGGCCAGAGCACGAGTCTAAGACCTTAGCTCATAGGCCAGAGTAAGAGTTAAGACCTTAACCAGTAGGCCAAAGTAAGAGTTAAGACCTTAACCATTAGGCCAGTGTACGAGTCTAAGACATTAGCTATTAGGCCAGAGTAAGAGTTAAGACCTTAACCACTAGGCCAGAGTAAGAGTTAAGACCTTAACCTGTAAGCCAGAGTAAGAGTTAAGACCTTAACCTGTAGGCCATAGTACGAGTCTAAGACCTTAGCTATTAGGCCAGAGTAAGAGTTAAGACCTTAGCTATTAGGCCAGAGTAAGAGTTAAGACCTTAACCATTAGGCCAGAGTACGAGTCTAAGACCTTAGCTATTAGGCCAGAGTAAGAGTTAAGACCTTAAGCAGTAGGCCAGAGTAAGAGTTAAGACCTTAACCAGTAGGCCAGAGTAAGAGTTAAGACCTTAACCATAAGGCCAGAGTACGAGTCTAAGACCTTAGCTATTAGGCCAGAGTAAGAGTTAAGACCTTAAACTGTAGGCAAGAGTAAGAGTTAAGACCTTAACCAGTAGGCCAGAGTAAGAGTTAAGACCTTAACCAGTAGGCCAGAGTACGAATCTTAGACCTTAGCTATTAGGCCAGAGTAAGAGTTAAGACCTTAACCAGTAGGCCAGAGTAAGAGTTAAGACATTAACCAGTAGGCCAGAGTACGTGTCTAATACCTTAGCTATTAGGCCATAGTATGAGTTAAGACCTTAGCTATTAGTCCAGAGTAAGAGTTAAGACCTTAACCATTAGGCCAGAGTAAGACTTAAGACCTTAACCAGTAGGCCAGAGAAAGGGTTAAGACCTTAACCTGTAGGCCATAGTACGAGTCTAAGACCTTAGCTATTAGGCCAGAGTAAGCGTTAAGACCTTAACCAGTAGGCCAAAGTAAGAGTTAAGACCTTAACCATTATGCCAGAGTACGAGTCTAAGACCTTTGCTATTAGGCCAGAGTAAGAGTTAAGACCTTAAGCAGTAGGCCAGAGTAAGAGTTAAGACCTTAACCAGTAGGCCAGAGTAAGAGTTAAGACCTTAACCATAAGGCCAGAGTACGAGTCTAAGACCTTAACTATTAGGCCAGAGTAGGAGTTAAGACCTTAACCTGTAGGCAAGAGTAAGAGTTAAGACCTTAACCAGTAGGCCACAGTACGAGTCTAAGACCTTAGGTATTAGGCCAGAGTAAGAGTTAAGACCTTAACCAGTAGGCCAGAGTAAGAGTTAAGACCTTAACCAGTAGGCCAGAGTACGAGTCTAAGACCTTAGCTATTAGGCCAGAGTAAGAGTTAAGACCTTAACCAGTAGGCCAGAGAACGAGTCTAAGACCTTAACCTGTAGGCCAGAGTAAGAGTTAAGACCTTTGATATTAGGTCAGAGTAAGAGTTAAGAACTTAACCAGTAGGCCAGAGTATGAGTCTAATACCTTAGCTATTAGGCCAGAGAAAGAGTTAAGACCTTAGCTATTGGGCCAGAGTAAGAGTTAAGACCTTAGCTATTAGGCCAGAGTAAGAGTCTAAGACCTTAGCTCTTAGGCCAGAGTAAGAGTTAAGACCTTAACCAGTAGGCCAGAGTATGAGTCTAAGACCTTAGCTATTAGGCCAGAGTAAGAGTTAATACCTTAGCTATTAGGCCAGAGTAAGAGTTTAGACCTTAACCATTGGGCCAGAGTATGAGTCTCAGACCTTAGCTATTAGGCCAGAGTAAGAGTTAAGACCTTAGCTATTAGGCCAGAGTAAGAGTTAAGACCTTAACCTGTAGGCCAAAATATGAGTTAAGACCTTAACCATTAGGCCAGAGTACGAGTCTAAGACCTTAGCTATTAGGCCAGAGTAAGAGTTAAGACCTTAACCAGTAGGCCAGAGTAAGAATTAAGACCTTAGCTATTAGGCCAGAGTACAAGTCTAAGACCTTAGCTATTAGGCCAGAGTAAGAGTTAAGACCTTAGCTATTAGGCCAGAGTAAGCATTAAGACCTTAACCAGTAGGCCAGAGTACGAGTCTAAGACCTTAGCTATTAGGCCAGAGTAAGAGTTCAGACCTTAGCTATTAGGCCAGAGTAAGAATTAAGACTTTAACCAGTAGGCCAGAGTAAGAGTTAAGACCTTAACCTGTAGGCCAGCGTATGAGTCTAAGACCTTAGCTATTAGGCCAGAGTAAGAGTTAAGACCTTAACCAGTAGGCCAGAGTAAGAGTTATGACCTTAACCAGTAGGCCAGAGTAAGAGTTAAGACCTTAACCAGTAGGCCAGATTAAGAGTTAAGACCTTAACCTGTAGGCCAGAGTACGAGTTAAGACCTTAACCATTAGGCCAGAGTACGAGTCTAAGACCTTAACCTGTAGGCTATAGTACGAGTCTAAGACCTTAACCTGTAGGCCAGAGTAAGAGTTAAGACCTTTGCTATTAGGCCAGAGTAAGAGTTAAGATCTTAACCAGTAGGCCAGAGTACGAGTCTAATACCTTAGCTATTAGGCCAGAGTAAGAGTTAAGACCTTAGCTATTAGGCCAGAGTAAGAGTTAAGACCTTAGCTATTAGGCCAGAGTACGAGTCTAAGACCTTAGCTATTAGGCCAGAGTAAGAGTTAAGACCTTAACCAGTAGGCCAGAGTACGAGTCTAATACCTTAGCTATTAGGCTATAGTATGAGTTAAGACCTTAGCTATTAGGCCAGAGTAAGAGTTAAGACCTTAGCTATTAGGCCAGAGTAAGCATTAAGACCTTAACCAGTAGGCCAGAGTACGAGTCTAAGACCTTAGCTATTAGGCCAGAGTAAGAGTTCAGACCTTAGCTATTAGGCCAGAGTAAGAATTAAGACCTTAACCAGTAGGCCAGAGTAAGAGTTAAGACCTTAACCTGTAGGCCAGCGTATGAGTCTAAGACCTTAGCTATTAGGCCAGAGTAAGAGTTAAGACCTTAACCAGTAGGCCAGATTAAGAGTTAAGACCTTAACCAGTAGGCCAGAGTAAGAGTTAAGACCTTAACCAGTAGGCCAGATTAAGAGTTAAGACCTTTGCTATTAGGCCAGAGTAAGAGTTAAGACTTTAACCAGTAGGCCAGAGTACGAGTCTAATACCTTAGCTATTAGGCCAGAGTAAGAGTTAAGACCTTAGCTATTAGGCCAGAGTAAGAGTTAAGACCTTAGCTATAAGGCCAGAGTACGAGTCTAAGACCTTAGCTATTAGGCCAGAGTAAGAGTTAAGACCTTAAGCAGTAGGCCAGAGTACGAGTCTAATACCTTAGCTATTAGGCCATAGTATGAGTTAAGACCTTAGCTATTAGGCCAGAGTAAGAGTTAATACCTTAACCATTAGGCCAGAGTACGAGTCTAAGACCTTAACCTGTAGGCCAGAGTAAGAGTTAAGACCTTTGCTATTAGGCCAGAGTAAGAGTTAAGACCTTAACCAGTAGGCCAGAGTACGTGTCTAATACCTTAGCTATTAGGCCATAGTATGAGTTAAGACCTTAGCTATTAGGCCAGAGTAAGAGTTAAGACCTTAACCATTAGGCCAGAGTACGAGTCTAAGACCTTAGCTAATAGGCCAGAGTAAGAGTTAAGACCTTAACCTGTAGGCCATAGTACGAGTCTAAGACCTTAGCTATTAGGCCAGAGTAAGAGTTAAGACCTTAACCATTAGGCCAGAGTACGAGTCTAAGACCTTAGCTATTAGGCCAGAGTAAGAGTTAAGACCTTAACCAGTAGGCCAGAGTACATGTCTAATACCTTAGCTATTAGGCCATTGTATGAGTTAAGACCTTAGCTATTAGGCCAGAGTAAGAGTTAGGACCTTAACCAGTAGGCCAGAGTACGAGTCTAAGACCTTAGCTATTAGGCCAGAGTAAGAGTTAAGACCTTAACCAGTAGGCCAGAGTAAGAGTTAAGACCTTAATCAGTAGGCCAGAGTACGAGTCTAAGACCTTAGCTATTAGGCCAGAGTAAGAGTTAAGACCTTAACCAGTAGGCCAGAGTAAGAGTTAAGATCTTAACCAGTAGGCCAGAGTACGAGTCTAAGACCTTAGCTATTAGGCCAGAGTAAGAGTTAAGACCTTAACCAGTAGGCCAAAGTAAGAGTTAAGACCTTAACCATTAGGCCAGAGTACGAGTCTAAGACATTAGCTATTAGGCCAGAGTAAGAGTTAAGACCTTAACCACTAGGCCAGAGTAAGAGTTAAGACCTTAACCTGTAAGCCAGAGTAAGAGTTAAGACCTTAACCTGTAGGCCATAGTACGAGTCTAAGACCTTAGCTATTAGGCCAGAGTAAGAGTTAAGACCTTAGTTATTAGGCCAGAGTAAGAGTTAAGACCTTAACCATTAGGCCAGAGTACGAGTCTAAGACCTTAGCTATTAGGCCAGAGTAAGAGTTAAGACCTTAACCAGTAGGCCAGATTAAGAATTAAGACCTTAGCTATTAGGCCAGAGTAAGAGTTAAGACCTTAAGAAGTAGGCCAGAGTAAGAGTTAAGACCTTAATCATTAGGCCAGAGTACAAGTCTAAGACCTTAGCTATTAGGCCAGAGTAAGAGTTAAGACCTTAGCTATTAGGCCAGAGTAAGCATTAAGACCTTAACCAGTAGGCCAGAGTACGAGTCTAAGACCTTAGCTATTAGGCCAGAGTAAGAGTTCAGACCTTAGCTATTAGGCCAGAGTAAGAATTAAGACCTTAACCAGTAGGCCAGAGTAAGAGTTAAGACCTTAACCTGTAGGCCAGCGTATGAGTCTAAGACCTTAGCTATTAGGCCAGAGTAAGAGTTAAGACCTTAACCAGTAGGCCAGAGTAAGAGTTAAGACCTTAACCAGTAGACCAGATTAAGAGTTAAGACCTTAACCTGTAGGCCAGAGTACGAGTTAAGACCTTAACCATTAGGCCAGAGTACGAGTTTAAGACCTTAACCTGTAGGCTATAGTACGAGTCTAAGACCTTAACCTGTAGGCCAGAGTAAGAGTTAAGACCTTTGCTATTAGGCCAGAGTAAGAGTTAAGACCTTAACCAGTAGGCCAGAGTACGAGTCTAATACCTTAGCTATTAGGCCAGAGTAAGAGTTAAGACCTTAGCTATTAGGCCAGAGTACGAGTCTAAGACCTTAGCTATTAGGCCAGAGTAAGAGTTAAGACCTTAACCAGTAGGCCAGAGTACGAGTCTAATACCTTAGCTATTAGGCCATAGTATGAGTTAAGACCTTAGCTATTAGGCCAGAGTAAGAGTTAAGACCTTAACCATTAGGCCAGAATACGAGTCTAAGACCTTAACCTGTAGGCCAGAGTAAAAGTTAAGACCTTTGCTATTAGGCCAGAGTAAGAGTTAAGACCTTAACCAGTAGGCCAGAGTACATGTCTAATACCTTAGCTATTAGGCCATAGTATGAGTTAAGACCTTAGCTATTAGGCCAGAGTAAGAGTTAAGACCTTAACCTGTAGGCAAGAGTAAGAGTTAAGACCTTAACCAGTAGGCCACAGTACGAGTCTAAGACCTTAGGTATTAGGCCAGAGTAAGAGTTAAGACCTTAACCAGTAGGCCAGAGTAAGAGTTAAGACCTTAACCAGTAGGCCAGAGTACGAGTCTAAGACCTTAGCTATTAGGCCAGAGTAAGAGTTAAGACCTTAACCAGTAGGCCAGAGAACGAGTCTAAGACCTTAACCTGTAGGCCAGAGTAAGAGTTAAGACCTTTGCTATTAGGTCAGAGTAAGAGTTAAGAACTTAACCAGTAGGCCAGAGTATGAGTCTAATACCTTAGCTATTAGGCCTGTGAAAGAGTTAAGACCTTAGCTATTAGGCCAGAGTAAGAGTTAAGACCTTAGCTATTAGGCCAGAGTAAGAGTCTAAGACCTTAGCTCTTAGGCCAGAGTAAGAGTTAAGACCTTAACCAGTAGGCCAGAGTATGAGTCTAAGACCTTAGCTATTAGGCCAGAGTAAGAGTTAAGACCTTAGCTATTAGGCCAGAGTAAGAGTTTAGACCTTTACCATTGGGCCAGAGTACGAGTCTCAGACCTTAGCTATTAGGCCAGAGTAAGAGTTAAGACCTTAGCTATTAGGCCAGAGTAAAAGTTAAGACCTTAACCTGTAGGCCAAAATATGAGTTAAGACCTTAACCATTAGGCCAGAGTACGAGTCTAAGACCTTAGCTCTTAAGCCAGAGTAAGAATTAAGACCTAAACAGTAGGCCAGAGTATGAGTCTAAGACCTTAGCTATTAGGCCAGAGTAAGAGTTAAGACCTTAGCTATTAGGCCAGAGTAAGAGTTTAGACCTTAACCATTGGGCCAGAGTATGAGTCTCAGACCTTAGCTATTAGGCCAGAGTAAGAGTTAAGACCTTAGCTATTAGGCCAGAGTAAGAGTTAAGACCTTAACCTGTAGGCCAAAATATGAGTTAAGACCTTAACCATTAGGCCAGAGTACGAGTCTAAGACCTTAGCTATTAGGCCAGAGTAAGAGTTAAGACCTTAACCAGTAGGCCAGAGTAAGAATTAAGACCTTAGCTATTAGGCCAGAGTAAGAGTTAAGACCTTAGCTATTAGGCCAGAGTAAGAGTTACGACCTTAACCATTAGGCCAGAGTACGAGTCTAAGACCTTAGCTATTAGGCCAGAGTAAGAGTTAAGACCTTAACCAGTAGGCCAGAGTAAGAATTAAGACCTTAGCTATTAGACCAGAGTAAGAGTTAAGACCTTAAGAAGTAGGCCAGAGTAAGAGTTAAGACCTTAACCATTAGGCCAGAGTACAAGTCTAAGACCTTAGCTATTAGGCCAGAGTAAGAGTTAAGACCTTAGCTATTAGGCCAGAGTAAGCATTAAGACCTTAACCAATAGGCCGGAGTACGAGTCTAAGACCTTAGCTATTAGGCCAGAGTAAGAGTTCAGACCTTAGCTATTAGGCCAGAGTAAGAATTAAGACCTTAACCAGTAGGCCAGAGTAAGAGTTAAGACCTTAACCTGTAGGCCAGCGTATGAGTCTAAGACCTTAGCTATTAGGCCAGAGTAAGAGTTAAGACCTTAACCAGTAGGCCAGAGTAAGAGTTAAGACCTTAACCAGTAGGCAAGAGTAAGAGTTAAGACCTTAACCAGTAGGCCAGATTAAGAGTTAAGACCTTAACCTGTAGGCCAGAGTACGAGTTAAGACCTTAACCATTAGGCCAGAGTACGAGTCTAAGACCTTAACCTGTAGGCTATAGTACGAGTCTAAGACCTTACCCTGTAGGCCAGAGTAAGAGTTAAGACCTTTGCTATTAGGCCAGAGTAAGAGTTAAGACCTTAACCAGTAGGCCAGAGTAAGAGTCTAATACCTTAGCTATTAGGCCAGAGTAAGAGTTAAGACCTTAGCTATTAGGCCAGAGTAAGAGTTAAGACCTTAGCTATTAGGCCAGAGTACGAGTAAAGGACCTTAGCTATTAGGCCAGAGTAAGAGTTAAGACCTTAACCAGTAGGCCAGAGTACGAGTCTAATACCTTAGCTATTAGGCCATAGTATGAGTTAAGACCTTAGCTATTAGGCCAGAGTAAGAGTTAAGACCTTAACCATTAGGCCAGAGTACGAGTCTAAGACCTTAACCTGTAGGCCAGAGTAAGAGTTAAGACCTTTGCTATTAGGCCAGAGTAAGAGTTAAGACCTTAACCAGTAGGCCAGAGTACGTGTCTAATACCTTAGCTTTTAGGCCATAGTATGAGTTAAGACCTTAGCTATTAGGCCAGAGTAAGAGTTAAGACCTTAACCATTAGGCCAGAGTACGAGTCTAAGACCTTAGCTAATAGGCCAGAGTAAGAGTTAAGACCTTAACCTGTAGGCCATAGTACGAGTCTAAGACCTTAGCTATTAGGCCAGAGTAAGAGTTAAGTCCTTAACCAGTAGGCCAGAGTAAGAGTTAAGACCTTAACCATTAGGCCAGAGTACGAGTCTAAGACCTTAGCTATTAGGCCAGAGCACGAGTCTAAGACCTTAGCTCATAGGCCAGAGTAAGAGTTAAGACCTTAACCAGTAGGCCAAAGTAAGAGTTAAGACCTTAACCATTAGGCCAGTGTACGAGTCTAAGACATTAGCTATTAGGCCAGAGTAAGAGTTAAGACCTTAACCACTAGGCCAGAGTAAGAGTTAAGACCTTAACCTGTAAGCCAGAGTAAGAGTTAAGACCTTAACCTGTAGGCCATAGTACGAGTCTAAGACCTTAGCTATTAGGCCAGAGTAAGAGTTAAGACCTTAGCTATTAGGCCAGAGTAAGAGTTAAGACCTTAACCATTAGGCCAGAGTACGAGTCTAAGACCTTAGCTATTAGGCCAGAGTAAGAGTTAAGACCTTAAGCAGTAGGCCAGAGTAAGAGTTAAGACCTTAACCAGTAGGCCAGAGTAAGAGTTAAGACCTTAACCATAAGGCCAGAGTACGAGTCTAAAACCTTAGCTATTAGGCCAGAGTAAGAGTTAAGACCTTAAACTGTAGGCAAGAGTAAGAGTTAAGACCTTAACCAGTAGGCCAGAGTAAGAGTTAAGACCTTAACCAGTAGGCCAGAGTACGAGTCTTAGACCTTAGCTATTAGGCCAGAGTAAGAGTTAAGACCTTAACCAGTAGGCCAGAGTAAGAGTTAAGACATTAACCAGTAGGCCAGAGTACGTGTCTAATACCTTAGCTATTAGGCCATAGTATGAGTTAAGACCTTAGCTATTAGTCCAGAGTAAGAGTTAAGACCTTAACCATTAGGCCAGAGTAAGACTTAAGACCTTAACCAGTAGGCCAGAGAAAGGGTTAAGACCTTAACCTGTAGGCCATAGTACGAGTCTAAGACCTTAGCTATTAGGCCAGAGTAAGCGTTAAGACCTTAACCAGTAGGCCAAAGTAAGAGTTAAGACCTTAACCATTATGCCAGAGTACGAGTCTAAGACCTTAGCTATTAGGCCAGAGTAAGAGTTAAGACCTTAAGCAGTAGGCCAGAGTAAGAGTTAAGACCTTAACCAGTAGGCCAGAGTAAGAGTTAAGACCTTAACCATAAGGCCAGAGTACGAGTCTAAGACCTTAACTATTAGGCCAGAGTAGGAGTTAAGACCTTAACCTGTAGGCAAGAGTAAGAGTTAAGACCTTAACCAGTAGGCCACAGTACGAGTCTAAGACCTTAGGTATTAGGCCAGAGTAAGAGTTAAGACCTTAACCAGTAGGCCAGAGTAAGAGTTAAGACCTTAACCAGTAGGCCAGAGTACGAGTCTAAGACCTTAGCTATTAGGCCAGAGTAAGAGTTAAGACCTTAACCAGTAGGCGAGAGAACGAGTCTAAGACATTAACCTGTAGGCCAGAGTAAGAGTTAAGACCTTTGATATTAGGTCAGAGTAAGAGTTAAGAACTTAACCAGTAGGCCAGAGTATGAGTCTAATACCTTAGCTATTAGGCCAGAGAAAGAGTTAAGACCTTAGCTATTGGGCCAGAGTAAGAGTTAAGACCTTAGCTATTAGGCCAGAGTAAGAGTCTAAGACCATAGCTCTTAGGCCAGAGTAAGAGTTAAGACCTTAACCAGTAGGCCAGAGTATGAGTCTAAGACCTTAGCTATTAGGCCAGAGTAAGAGTTAATACCTTAGCTATTAGGCCAGAGTAAGAGTTTAGACCTTAACCATTGGGCCAGAGTATGAGTCTCAGACCTTAGCTATTAGGCCAGAGTAAGAGTTAAGACCTTAGCTATTAGGCCAGAGTAAGAGTTAAGACCTTAACCTGTAGGCCAAAATATGAGTTAAGACCTTAACCAGTAGGCCAGAGTAAGAGTTAAGACCTTAACCATAAGGCCAGAGTACGAGTCTAAGACCTTAACTATTAGGCCAGAGTAGGAGTTAAGACCTTAACCTGTAGGCAAGAGTAAGAGTTAAGACCTTAACCAGTAGGCCACAGTACGAGTCTAAGACCTTAGGTATTAGGCCAGAGTAAGAGTTAAGACCTTAACCAGTAGGCCAGAGTAAGAGTTAAGACCTTAACCAGTAGGCCAGAGTACGAGTCTAAGACCTTAGCTATTAGGCCAGAGTAAGAGTTAAGACCTTAACCAGTAGGCGAGAGAACGAGTCTAAGACATTAACCTGTAGGCCAGAGTAAGAGTTAAGACCTTTGATATTAGGTCAGAGTAAGAGTTAAGAACTTAACCAGTAGGCCAGAGTATGAGTCTAATACCTTAGCTATTAGGCCAGAGAAAGAGTTAAGACCTTAGCTATTGGGCCAGAGTAAGAGTTAAGACCTTAGCTATTAGGCCAGAGTAAGAGTCTAAGACCATAGCTCTTAGGCCAGAGTAAGAGTTAAGACCTTAACCAGTAGGCCAGAGTATGAGTCTAAGACCTTAGCTATTAGGCCAGAGTAAGAGTTAATACCTTAGCTATTAGGCCAGAGTAAGAGTTTAGACCTTAACCATTGGGCCAGAGTATGAGTCTCAGACCTTAGCTATTAGGCCAGAGTAAGAGTTAAGACCTTAGCTATTAGGCCAGAGTAAGAGTTAAGACCTTAACCTGTAGGCCAAAATATGAGTTAAGACCTTAACCATTAGGCCAGAGTACGAGTCTAAGACCTTAGCTATTAGGCCAGAGTAAGAGTTAAGACCTTAACCAGTAGGCCAGAGTAAGAATTAAGACCTTAGCTATTAGGCCAGAGTAAGAGTTAAGACCTTAAGAAGTAGGCCAGAGTAAGAGTTAAGACCTTAACCATTAGGCCAGAGTACAAGTCTAAGACCTTAGCTATTAGGCCATTGTATGAGTTAAGACCTTAGCTATTAGGCCAGAGTAAGAGTTAGGACCTTAACCAGTAGGCCAGAGTACGAGTCTAAGACCTTAGCTATTAGGCCAGAGTAAGAGTTAAGACCTTAACCAGTAGGCCAGAGTAAGAGTTAAGACCTTAATCAGTAGGCCAGAGTACGAGTCTAAGACCTTAGCTATTAGGCCAGAGTAAGAGTTAAGACCTTAACCAGTAGGCCAGAGTAAGAGTTAAGATCTTAACCAGTAGGCCAGAGTACGAGTCTAAGACCTTAGCTATTAGGCCAGAGTAAGAGTTAAGACCTTAACCAGTAGGCCAAAGTAAGAGTTAAGACCTTAACCATTAGGCCAGAGTACGAGTCTAAGACATTAGCTATTAGGCCAGAGTAAGAGTTAAGACCTTAACCACTAGGCCAGAGTAAGAGTTAAGACCTTAACCTGTAAGCCAGAGTAAGAGTTAAGACCTTAACCTGTAGGCCATAGTACGAGTCTAAGACCTTAGCTATTAGGCCAGAGTAAGAGTTAAGACCTTAGCTATTAGGCCAGAGTAAGAGTTAAGACCTTAACCATTAGGCCAGAGTACGAGTCTAAGACCTTAGCTATTAGGCCAGAGTAAGAGTTAAGACCTTAACCAGTAGGCCAGATTAAGAATTAAGACCTTAGCTATTAGGCCAGAGTAAGAGTTAAGACCTTAAGAAGTAGGCCAGAGTAAGAGTTAAGACCTTAACCATTAGGCCAGAGTACAAGTCTAAGACCTTAGCTATTAGGCCAGAGTAAGAGTTAAGACCTTAGCTATTAGGCCAGAGTAAGCATTAAGACCTTAACCAGTAGGCCAGAGTACGAGTCTAAGACCTTAGCTATTAGGCCAGAGTAAGAGTTCAGACCTTAGCTATTAGGCAAGAGTAAGAATTAAGACCTTAACCAGTAGGCCAGAGTAAGAGTTAAGACCTTAACCTGTAGGCCAGCGTATGAGTCTAAGACCTTAGCTATTAGGCCAGAGTAAGAGTTAAGACCTTAACCAGTAGGCCAGAGTAAGAGTTAAGACCTTAACCAGTAGACCAGATTAAGAGTTAAGACCTTAACCTGTAGGCCAGAGTACGAGTTAAGACCTTAACCATTAGGCCAGAGTACGAGTTTAAGACCTTAACCTGTAGGCTATAGTACGAGTCTAAGACCTTAACCTGTAGGCCAGAGTAAGAGTTAAGACCTTTGCTATTAGGCCAGAGTAAGAGTTAAGACCTTAACCAGTAGGCCAGAGTACGAGTCTAATACCTTAGCTATTAGGCCAGAGTAAGAGTTAAGACCTTAGCTATTAGGCCAGAGTACGAGTCTAAGACCTTAGCTATTAGGCCAGAGTAAGAGTTAAGACCTTAACCAGTAGGCCAGAGTACGAGTCTAATACCTTAGCTATTAGGCCATAGTATGAGTTAAGACCTTAGCTATTAGGCCAGAGTAAGAGTTAAGACCTTAACCATTAGGCCAGAATACGAGTCTAAGACCTTAACCTGTAGGCCAGAGTAAGAGTTAAGACCTTTGCTATTAGGCCAGAGTAAGAGTTAAGACCTTAACCAGTAGGCCAGAGTACATGTCTAATACCTTAGCTATTAGGCCATAGTATGAGTTAAGACCTTAGCTATTAGGCCAGAGTAAGAGTTAAGACCTTAACCTGTAGGCAAGAGTAAGAGTTAAGACCTTAACCAGTAGGCCACAGTACGAGTCTAAGACCTTAGGTATTAGGCCAGAGTAAGAGTTAAGACCTTAACCAGTAGGCCAGAGTAAGAGTTAAGACCTTAACCAGTAGGCCAGAGTACGAGTCTAAGACCTTAGCTATTAGGCCAGAGTAAGAGTTAAGACCTTAACCAGTAGGCCAGAGAACGAGTCTAAGACCTTAACCTGTAGGCCAGAGTAAGAGTTAAGACCTTTGCTATTAGGTCAGAGTAAGAGTTAAGAACTTAACCAGTAGGCCAGAGTATGAGTCTAATACCTTAGCTATTAGGCCTGTGAAAGAGTTAAGACCTTAGCTATTAGGCCAGAGTAAGAGTTAAGACCTTAGCTATTAGGCCAGAGTAAGAGTCTAAGACCTTAGCTCTTAGGCCAGAGTAAGAGTTAAGACCTTAACCAGTAGGCCAGAGTATGAGTCTAAGACCTTAGCTATTAGGCCAGAGTAAGAGTTAAGACCTTAGCTATTAGGCCAGAGTAAGAGTTTAGACCTTTACCATTGGGCCAGAGTACGAGTCTCAGACCTTAGCTATTAGGCCAGAGTAAGAGTTAAGACCTTAGCTATTAGGCCAGAGTAAAAGTTAAGACCTTAACCTGTAGGCCAAAATATGAGTTAAGACCTTAACCATTAGGCCAGAGTACGAGTCTAAGACCTTAGCTCTTAGGCCAGAGTAAGAATTAAGACCTAAACAGTAGGCCAGAGGATGAGTCTAAGACCTTAGCTATTAGGCCAGAGTAAGAGTTAAGACCTTAGCTATTAGGCCAGAGTAAGAGTTTAGACCTTAACCATTGGGCCAGAGTATGAGTCTCAGACCTTAGCTATTAGGCCAGAGTAAGAGTTAAGACCTTAGCTATTAGGCCAGAGTAAGAGTTAAGACCTTAACCTGTAGGCCAAAATATGAGTTAAGACCTTAACCATTAGGCCAGAGTACGAGTCTAAGACCTTAGCTATTAGGCCAGAGTAAGAGTTAAGACCTTAACCAGTAGGCCAGAGTAAGAATTAAGACCTTAGCTATTAGGCCAGAGTAAGAGTTAAGACCTTAGCTATTAGGCCAGAGTAAGAGTTACGACCTTAACCATTAGGCCAGAGTACGAGTCTAAGACCTTAGCTATTAGGCCAGAGTAAGAGTTAAGACCTTAACCAGTAGGCCAGAGTAAGAATTAAGACCTTAGCTATTAGACCAGAGTAAGAGTTAAGACCTTAAGAAGTAGGCCAGAGTAAGAGTTAAGACCTTAACCATTAGGCCAGAGTACAAGTCTAAGACCTTAGCTATTAGGCCAGAGTAAGAGTTAAGACCTTAGCTATTAGGCCAGAGTAAGCATTAAGACCTTAACCAATAGGCCGGAGTACGAGTCTAAGACCTTAGCTATTAGGCCAGAGTAAGAGTTCAGACCTTAGCTATTAGGCCAGAGTAAGAATTAAGACCTTAACCAGTAGGCCAGAGTAAGAGTTAAGACCTTAACCTGTAGGCCAGCGTATGAGTCTAAGACCTTAGCTATTAGGCCAGAGTAAGAGTTAAGACCTTAACCAGTAGGCCAGAGTAAGAGTTAAGACCTTAACCAGTAGGCCAGAGTAAGAGTTAAGACCTTAACCAGTAGGCCAGATTAAGAGTTAAGACCTTAACCTGTAGGCCAGAGTACGAGTTAAGACCTTAACCATTAGGCCAGAGTACGAGTCTAAGACCTTAACCTGTAGGCTATAGTACGAGTCTAAGACCTTACCCTGTAGGCCAGAGTAAGAGTTAAGACCTTTGCTATTAGGCCAGAGTAAGAGTTAAGACCTTAACCAGTAGGCCAGAGTAAGAGTCTAATACCTTAGCTATTAGGCCAGAGTAAGAGTTAAGACCTTAGCTATTAGGCCAGAGTAAGAGTTAAGACCTTAGCTATTAGGCCAGAGTACGAGTAAAGGACCTTAGCTATTAGGCCAGAGTAAGAGTTAAGACCTTAACCAGTAGGCCAGAGTACGAGTCTAATACCTTAGCTATTAGGCCATAGTATGAGTTAAGACCTTAGCTATTAGGCCAGAGTAAGAGTTAAGACCTTAACCATTAGGCCAGAGTACGAGTCTAAGACCTTAACCTGTAGGCCAGAGTAAGAGTTAAGACCTTTGCTATTAGGCCAGAGTAAGAGTTAAGACCTTAACCAGTAGGCCAGAGTACGTGTCTAATACCTTAGCTTTTAGGCCATAGTATGAGTTAAGACCTTAGCTATTAGGCCAGAGTAAGAGTTAAGACCTTAACCATTAGGCCAGAGTACGAGTCTAAGACCTTAGCTAATAGGCCAGAGTAAGAGTTAAGACCTTAACCTGTAGGCCATAGTACGAGTCTAAGACCTTAGCTATTAGGCCAGAGTAAGAGTTAAGTCCTTAACCAGTAGGCCAGAGTAAGAGTTAAGACCTTAACCATTAGGCCAGAGTACGAGTCTAAGACCTTAGCTATTAGGCCAGAGCACGAGTCTAAGACCTTAGCTCATAGGCCAGAGTAAGAGTTAAGACCTTAACCAGTAGGCCAAAGTAAGAGTTAAGACCTTAACCATTAGGCCAGTGTACGAGTCTAAGACATTAGCTATTAGGCCAGAGTAAGAGTTAAGACCTTAACCACTAGGCCAGAGTAAGAGTTAAGACCTTAACCTGTAAGCCAGAGTAAGAGTTAAGACCTTAACCTGTAGGCCATAGTACGAGTCTAAGACCTTAGCTATTAGGCCAGAGTAAGAGTTAAGACCTTAGCTATTAGGCCAGAGTAAGAGTTAAGACCTTAACCATTAGGCCAGAGTACGAGTCTAAGACCTTAGCTATTAGGCCAGAGTAAGAGTTAAGACCTTAAGCAGTAGGCCAGAGTAAGAGTTAAGACCTTAACCAGTAGGCCAGAGTAAGAGTTAAGACCTTAACCATAAGGCCAGAGTACGAGTCTAAAACCTTAGCTATTAGGCCAGAGTAAGAGTTAAGACCTTAAACTGTAGGCAAGAGTAAGAGTTAAGACCTTAACCAGTAGGCCAGAGTAAGAGTTAAGACCTTAACCAGTAGGCCAGAGTACGAGTCTTAGACCTTAGCTATTAGGCCAGAGTAAGAGTTAAGACCTTAACCAGTAGGCCAGAGTAAGAGTTAAGACATTAACCAGTAGGCCAGAGTACGTGTCTAATACCTTAGCTATTAGGCCATAGTATGAGTTAAGACCTTAGCTATTAGTCCAGAGTAAGAGTTAAGACCTTAACCATTAGGCCAGAGTAAGACTTAAGACCTTAACCAGTAGGCCAGAGAAAGGGTTAAGACCTTAACCTGTAGGCCATAGTACGAGTCTAAGACCTTAGCTATTAGGCCAGAGTAAGCGTTAAGACCTTAACCAGTAGGCCAAAGTAAGAGTTAAGACCTTAACCATTATGCCAGAGTACGAGTCTAAGACCTTAGCTATTAGGCCAGAGTAAGAGTTAAGACCTTAAGCAGTAGGCCAGAGTAAGAGTTAAGACCTTAACCAGTAGGCCAGAGTAAGAGTTAAGACCTTAACCATAAGGCCAGAGTACGAGTCTAAGACCTTAACTATTAGGCCAGAGTAGGAGTTAAGACCTTAACCTGTAGGCAAGAGTAAGAGTTAAGACCTTAACCAGTAGGCCACAGTACGAGTCTAAGACCTTAGGTATTAGGCCAGAGTAAGAGTTAAGACCTTAACCAGTAGGCCAGAGTAAGAGTTAAGACCTTAACCAGTAGGCCAGAGTACGAGTCTAAGACCTTAGCTATTAGGCCAGAGTAAGAGTTAAGACCTTAACCAGTAGGCGAGAGAACGAGTCTAAGACATTAACCTGTAGGCCAGAGTAAGAGTTAAGACCTTTGATATTAGGTCAGAGTAAGAGTTAAGAACTTAACCAGTAGGCCAGAGTATGAGTCTAATACCTTAGCTATTAGGCCAGAGAAAGAGTTAAGACCTTAGCTATTGGGCCAGAGTAAGAGTTAAGACCTTAGCTATTAGGCCAGAGTAAGAGTCTAAGACCTTAGCTCTTAGGCCAGAGTAAGAGTTAAGACCTTAACCAGTAGGCCAGAGTATGAGTCTAAGACCTTAGCTATTAGGCCAGAGTAAGAGTTAATACCTTAGCTATTAGGCCAGAGTAAGAGTTTAGACCTTAACCATTGGGCCAGAGTATGAGTCTCAGACCTTAGCTATTAGGCCAGAGTAAGAGTTAAGACCTTAGCTATTAGGCCAGAGTAAGAGTTAAGACCTTAACCTGTAGGCCAAAATATGAGTTAAGACCTTAACCATTAGGCCAGAGTACGAGTCTAAGACCTTAGCTATTAGGCCAGAGTAAGAGTTAAGACCTTAACCAGTAGGCCAGAGTAAGAATTAAGACCTTAGCTATTAGGCCAGAGTAAGAGTTAAGACCTTAAGAAGTAGGCCAGAGTAAGAGTTAAGACCTTAACCATTAGGCCAGAGTACAAGTCTAAGACCTTAGCTATTAGGCCATTGTATGAGTTAAGACCTTAGCTATTAGGCCAGAGTAAGAGTTAGGACCTTAACCAGTAGGCCAGAGTATGAGTCTAAGACCTTAGCTATTAGGCCAGAGTAAGAGTTAAGACCTTAACCAGTAGGCCAGAGTAAGAGTTAAGACCTTAATCAGTAGGCCAGAGTACGAGTCTAAGACCTTAGCTATTAGGCCAGAGTAAGAGTTAAGACCTTAACCAGTAGGCCAGAGTAAGAGTTAAGATCTTAACCAGTAGGCCAGAGTACGAGTCTAAGACCTTAGCTATTAGGCCAGAGTAAGAGTTAAGACCTTAACCAGTAGGCCAAAGTAAGAGTTAAGACCTTAACCATTAGGCCAGAGTACGAGTCTAAGACATTAGCTATTAGGCCAGAGTAAGAGTTAAGACCTTAACCACTAGGCCAGAGTAAGAGTTAAGACCTTAACCTGTAAGCCAGAGTAAGAGTTAAGACCTTAACCTGTAGGCCATAGTACGAGTCTAAGACCTTAGCTATTAGGCCAGAGTAAGAGTTAAGACCTTAGCTATTAGGCCAGAGTAAGAGTTAAGACCTTAACCATTAGGCCAGAGTACGAGTCTAAGACCTTAGCTATTAGGCCAGAGTAAGAGTTAAGACCTTAACCAGTAGGCCAGATTAAGAATTAAGACCTTAGCTATTAGGCCAGAGTAAGAGTTAAGACCTTAAGAAGTAGGCCAGAGTAAGAGTTAAGACCTTAACCATTAGGCCAGAGTACAAGTCTAAGACCTTAGCTATTAGGCCAGAGTAAGAGTTAAGACCTTAGCTATTAGGCCAGAGTAAGCATTAAGACCTTAACCAGTAGGCCAGAGTACGAGTCTAAGACCTTAGCTATTAGGCCAGAGTAAGAGTTCAGACCTTAGCTATTAGGCCAGAGTAAGAATTAAGACCTTAACCAGTAGGCCAGAGTAAGAGTTAAGACCTTAACCTGTAGGCCAGCGTATGAGTCTAAGACCTTAGCTATTAGGCCAGAGTAAGAGTTAAGACCTTAACCAGTAGGCCAGAGTAAGAGTTAAGACCTTAACCAGTAGACCAGATTAAGAGTTAAGACCTTAACCTGTAGGCCAGAGTACGAGTTAAGACCTTAACCATTAGGCCAGAGTACGAGTTTAAGACCTTAACCTGTAGGCTATAGTACGAGTCTAAGACCTTAACCTGTAGGCCAGAGTAAGAGTTAAGACCTTTGCTATTAGGCCAGAGTAAGAGTTAAGACCTTAACCAGTAGGCCAGAGTACGAGTCTAATACCTTAGCTATTAGGCCAGAGTAAGAGTTAAGACCTTAGCTATTAGGCCAGAGTACGAGTCTAAGACCTTAGCTATTAGGCCAGAGTAAGAGTTAAGACCTTAACCAGTAGGCCAGAGTACGAGTCTAATACCTTAGCTATTAGGCCATAGTATGAGTTAAGACCTTAGCTATTAGGCCAGAGTAAGAGTTAAGACCTTAACCATTAGGCCAGAATACGAGTCTAAGACCTTAACCTGTAGGCCAGAGTAAGAGTTAAGACCTTTGCTATTAGGCCAGAGTAAGAGTTAAGACCTTAACCAGTAGGCCAGAGTACATGTCTAATACCTTAGCTATTAGGCCATAGTATGAGTTAAGACCTTAGCTATTAGGCCAGAGTAAGAGTTAAGACCTTAACCTGTAGGCAAGAGTAAGAGTTAAGACCTTAACCAGTAGGCCACAGTACGAGTCTAAGACCTTAGGTATTAGGCCAGAGTAAGAGTTAAGACCTTAACCAGTAGGCCAGAGTAAGAGTTAAGACCTTAACCAGTAGGCCAGAGTACGAGTCTAAGACCTTAGCTATTAGGCCAGAGTAAGAGTTAAGACCTTAACCAGTAGGCCAGAGAACGAGTCTAAGACCTTAACCTGTAGGCCAGAGTAAGAGTAAAGACCTTTGAATTAGGTCAGAGTAAGAGTTAAGAACTTAACCAGTAGGCCAGAGTATGAGTCTAATACCTTAGCTATTAGGCCTGTGAAAGAGTTAAGACCTTAGCTATTAGGCCAGAGTAAGAGTTAAGACCTTAGCTATTAGGCCAGAGTAAGAGTCTAAGACCTTAGCTCTTAGGCCAGAGTAAGAGTTAAGACCTTAACCAGTAGGCCAGAGTATGAGTCTAAGACCTTAGCTATTAGGCCAGAGTAAGAGTTAAGACCTTAGCTATTAGGCCAGAGTAAGAGTTTAGACCTTTACCATTGGGCCAGAGTACGAGTCTCAGACCTTAGCTATTAGGCCAGAGTAAGAGTTAAGACCTTAGCTATTAGGCCAGAGTAAAAGTTAAGACCTTAACCTGTAGGCCAAAATATGAGTTAAGACCTTAACCATTAGGCCAGAGTACGAGTCTAAGACCTTAGCTCTTAGGCCAGAGTAAGAATTAAGACCTAAACAGTAGGCCAGAGTATGAGTCTAAGACCTTAGCTATTAGGCCAGAGTAAGAGTTAAGACCTTAGCTATTAGGCCAGAGTAAGAGTTTAGACCTTAACCATTGGGCCAGAGTATGAGTCTCAGACCTTAGCTATTAGGCCAGAGTAAGAGTTAAGACCTTAGCTATTAGGCCAGAGTAAGAGTTAAGACCTTAACCTGTAGGCCAAAATATGAGTTAAGACCTTAACCATTAGGCCAGAGTACGAGTCTAAGACCTTAGCTATTAGGCCAGAGTAAGAGTTAAGACCTTAACCAGTAGGCCAGAGTAAGAATTAAGACCTTAGCTATTAGGCCAGAGTAAGAGTTAAGACCTTAGCTATTAGGCCAGAGTAAGAGTTACGACCTTAACCATTAGGCCAGAGTACGAGTCTAAGACCTTAGCTATTAGGCCAGATTAAGAGTTAAGACCTTAACCAGTAGGCCAGAGTAAGAATTAAGACCTTAGCTATTAGACCAGAGTAAGAGTTAAGACCTTAAGAAGTAGGCCAGAGTAAGAGTTAAGACCTTAACCATTAGGCCAGAGTACAAGTCTAAGACCTTAGCTATTAGGCCAGAGTAAGAGTTAAGACCTTAGCTATTAGGCCAGAGTAAGCATTAAGACCTTAACCAATAGGCCGGAGTACGAGTCTAAGACCTTAGCTATTAGGCCAGAGTAAGAGTTCAGACCTTAGCTATTAGGCCAGAGTAAGAATTAAGACCTTAACCAGTAGGCCAGAGTAAGAGTTAAGACCTTAACCTGTAGGCCAGCGTATGAGTCTAAGACCTTAGCTATTAGGCCAGAGTAAGAGTTAAGACCTTAACCAGTAGGCCAGAGTAAGAGTTAAGACCTTAACCAGTAGGCCAGAGTAAGAGTTAAGACCTTAACCAGTAGGCCAGATTAAGAGTTAAGACCTTAACCTGTAGGCCAGAGTACGAGTTAAGACCTTAACCATTAGGCCAGAGTACGAGTCTAAGACCTTAACCTGTAGGCTATAGTACGAGTCTAAGACCTTACCCTGTAGGCCAGAGTAAGAGTTAAGACCTTTGCTATTAGGCCAGAGTAAGAGTTAAGACCTTAACCAGTAGGCCAGAGTAAGAGTCTAATACCTTAGCTATTAGGCCAGAGTAAGAGTTAAGACCTTAGCTATTAGGCCAGAGTAAGAGTTAAGACCTTAGCTATTAGGCCAGAGTACGAGTAAAGGACCTTAGCTATTAGGCCAGAGTAAGAGTTAAGACCTTAACCAGTAGGCCAGAGTAAGAGTTAAGACCTTAACCAGTAGGCCAGAGTACGAGTCTAAGACCTTAGCTATTAGGCCAGAGTAAGAGTTAAGACCTTAACCAGTAGGCCAGAGAACGAGTCTAAGACCTTAACCTGTAGGCCAGAGTAAGAGTAAAGACCTTTGAATTAGGTCAGAGTAAGAGTTAAGAACTTAACCAGTAGGCCAGAGTATGAGTCTAATACCTTAGCTATTAGGCCTGTGAAAGAGTTAAGACCTTAGCTATTAGGCCAGAGTAAGAGTTAAGACCTTAGCTATTAGGCCAGAGTAAGAGTCTAAGACCTTAGCTCTTAGGCCAGAGTAAGAGTTAAGACCTTAACCAGTAGGCCAGAGTATGAGTCTAAGACCTTAGCTATTAGGCCAGAGTAAGAGTTAAGACCTTAGCTATTAGGCCAGAGTAAGAGTTTAGACCTTTACCATTGGGCCAGAGTACGAGTCTCAGACCTTAGCTATTAGGCCAGAGTAAGAGTTAAGACCTTAGCTATTAGGCCAGAGTAAAAGTTAAGACCTTAACCTGTAGGCCAAAATATGAGTTAAGACCTTAACCATTAGGCCAGAGTACGAGTCTAAGACCTTAGCTCTTAGGCCAGAGTAAGAATTAAGACCTAAACAGTAGGCCAGAGTATGAGTCTAAGACCTTAGCTATTAGGCCAGAGTAAGAGTTAAGACCTTAGCTATTAGGCCAGAGTAAGAGTTTAGACCTTAACCATTGGGCCAGAGTATGAGTCTCAGACCTTAGCTATTAGGCCAGAGTAAGAGTTAAGACCTTAGCTATTAGGCCAGAGTAAGAGTTAAGACCTTAACCTGTAGGCCAAAATATGAGTTAAGACCTTAACCATTAGGCCAGAGTACGAGTCTAAGACCTTAGCTATTAGGCCAGAGTAAGAGTTAAGACCTTAACCAGTAGGCCAGAGTAAGAATTAAGACCTTAGCTATTAGGCCAGAGTAAGAGTTAAGACCTTAGCTATTAGGCCAGAGTAAGAGTTACGACCTTAACCATTAGGCCAGAGTACGAGTCTAAGACCTTAGCTATTAGGCCAGATTAAGAGTTAAGACCTTAACCAGTAGGCCAGAGTAAGAATTAAGACCTTAGCTATTAGACCAGAGTAAGAGTTAAGACCTTAAGAAGTAGGCCAGAGTAAGAGTTAAGACCTTAACCATTAGGCCAGAGTACAAGTCTAAGACCTTAGCTATTAGGCCAGAGTAAGAGTTAAGACCTTAGCTATTAGGCCAGAGTAAGCATTAAGACCTTAACCAATAGGCCGGAGTACGAGTCTAAGACCTTAGCTATTAGGCCAGAGTAAGAGTTCAGACCTTAGCTATTAGGCCAGAGTAAGAATTAAGACCTTAACCAGTAGGCCAGAGTAAGAGTTAAGACCTTAACCTGTAGGCCAGCGTATGAGTCTAAGACCTTAGCTATTAGGCCAGAGTAAGAGTTAAGACCTTAACCAGTAGGCCAGAGTAAGAGTTAAGACCTTAACCAGTAGGCCAGAGTAAGAGTTAAGACCTTAACCAGTAGGCCAGATTAAGAGTTAAGACCTTAACCTGTAGGCCAGAGTACGAGTTAAGACCTTAACCATTAGGCCAGAGTACGAGTCTAAGACCTTAACCTGTAGGCTATAGTACGAGTCTAAGACCTTACCCTGTAGGCCAGAGTAAGAGTTAAGACCTTTGCTATTAGGCCAGAGTAAGAGTTAAGACCTTAACCAGTAGGCCAGAGTAAGAGTCTAATACCTTAGCTATTAGGCCAGAGTAAGAGTTAAGACCTTAGCTATTAGGCCAGAGTAAGAGTTAAGACCTTAGCTATTAGGCCAGAGTACGAGTAAAGGACCTTAGCTATTAGGCCAGAGTAAGAGTTAAGACCTTAACCAGTAGGCCAGAGTACGAGTCTAATACCTTAGCTATTAGGCCATAGTATGAGTTAAGACCTTAGCTATTAGGCCAGAGTAAGAGTTAAGACCTTAACCATTAGGCCAGAGTACGAGTCTAAGACCTTAACCTGTAGGCCAGAGTAAGAGTTAAGACCTTTGCTATTAGGCCAGAGTAAGAGTTAAGACCTTAACCAGTAGGCCAGAGTACGTGTCTAATACCTTAGCTTTTAGGCCATAGTATGAGTTAAGACCTTAGCTATTAGGCCAGAGTAAGAGTTAAGACCTTAACCATTAGGCCAGAGTACGAGTCTAAGACCTTAGCTAATAGGCCAGAGTAAGAGTTAAGACCTTAACCTGTAGGCCATAGTACGAGTCTAAGACCTTAGCTATTAGGCCAGAGTAAGAGTTAAGTCCTTAACCAGTAGGCCAGAGTAAGAGTTAAGACCTTAACCATTAGGCCAGAGTACGAGTCTAAGACCTTAGCTATTAGGCCAGAGCACGAGTCTAAGACCTTAGCTCATAGGCCAGAGTAAGAGTTAAGACCTTAACCAGTAGGCCAAAGTAAGAGTTAAGACCTTAACCATTAGGCCAGTGTACGAGTCTAAGACATTAGCTATTAGGCCAGAGTAAGAGTTAAGACCTTAACCACTAGGCCAGAGTAAGAGTTAAGACCTTAACCTGTAAGCCAGAGTAAGAGTTAAGACCTTAACCTGTAGGCCATAGTACGAGTCTAAGACCTTAGCTATTAGGCCAGAGTAAGAGTTAAGACCTTAGCTATTAGGCCAGAGTAAGAGTTAAGACCTTAACCATTAGGCCAGAGTACGAGTCTAAGACCTTAGCTATTAGGCCAGAGTAAGAGTTAAGACCTTAAGCAGTAGGCCAGAGTAAGAGTTAAGACCTTAACCAGTAGGCCAGAGTAAGAGTTAAGACCTTAACCATAAGGCCATAGTACGAGTCTAAAACCTTAGCTATTAGGCCAGAGTAAGAGTTAAGACCTTAAACTGTAGGCAAGAGTAAGAGTTAAGACCTTAACCAGTAGGCCAGAGTAAGAGTTAAGACCTTAACCAGTAGGCCAGAGTACGAGTCTTAGACCTTAGCTATTAGGCCAGAGTAAGAGTTAAGACCTTAACCAGTAGGCCAGAGTAAGAGTTAAGACATTAACCAGTAGGCCAGAGTACGTGTCTAATACCTTAGCTATTAGGCCATAGTATGAGTTAAGACCTTAGCTATTAGTCCAGAGTAAGAGTTAAGACCTTAACCATTAGGCCAGAGTAAGACTTAAGACCTTAACCAGTAGGCCAGAGAAAGGGTTAAGACCTTAACCTGTAGGCCATAGTACGAGTCTAAGACCTTAGCTATTAGGCCAGAGTAAGCGTTAAGACCTTAACCAGTAGGCCAAAGTAAGAGTTAAGACCTTAACCATTATGCCAGAGTACGAGTCTAAGACCTTAGCTATTAGGCCAGAGTAAGAGTTAAGACCTTAAGCAGTAGGCCAGAGTAAGAGTTAAGACCTTAACCAGTAGGCCAGAGTAAGAGTTAAGACCTTAACCATAAGGCCAGAGTACGAGTCTAAGACCTTAACTATTAGGCCAGAGTAGGAGTTAAGACCTTAACCTGTAGGCAAGAGTAAGAGTTAAGACCTTAACCAGTAGGCCAGAGTACGAGTCTAAGACCTTAGCTATTAGGCCAGAGTAAGAGTTAAGACCTTAACCAGTAGGCGAGAGAACGAGTCTAAGACATTAACCTGTAGGCCAGAGTAAGAGTTAAGACCTTTGATATTAGGTCAGAGTAAGAGTTAAGAACTTAACCAGTAGGCCAGAGTATGAGTCTAATACCTTAGCTATTAGGCCAGAGAAAGAGTTAAGACCTTAGCTATTGGGCCAGAGTAAGAGTTAAGACCTTAGCTATTAGGCCAGAGTAAGAGTCTAAGACCTTAGCTCTTAGGCCAGAGTAAGAGTTAAGACCTTAACCAGTAGGCCAGAGTATGAGTCTAAGACCTTAGCTATTAGGCCAGAGTAAGAGTTAATACCTTAGCTATTAGGCCAGAGTAAGAGTTTAGACCTTAACCATTGGGCCAGAGTATGAGTCTCAGACCTTAGCTATTAGGCCAGAGTAAGAGTTAAGACCTTAGCTATTAGGCCAGAGTAAGAGTTAAGACCTTAACCTGTAGGCCAAAATATGAGTTAAGACCTTAACCATTAGGCCAGAGTACGAGTCTAAGACCTTAGCTATTAGGCCAGAGTAAGAGTTAAGACCTTAACCAGTAGGCCAGAGTAAGAATTAAGACCTTAGCTATTAGGCCAGAGTAAGAGTTAAGACCTTAAGAAGTAGGCCAGAGTAAGAGTTAAGACCTTAACCATTAGGCCAGAGTACAAGTCTAAGACCTTAGCTATTAGGCCAGAGTAAGAGTTAAGACCTTAGCTATTAGGCCAGAGTAAGCATTAAGACCTTAACCAGTAGGCCAGAGTACGAGTCTAAGACCTTAGCTATTAGGCCAGAGTAAGAGTTCAGACCTTAGCTATTAGGCCAGAGTAAGAATTAAGACCTTAACCAGTAGGCCAGAGTAAGAGTTAAGACCTTAACCTGTAGGCCAGCGTATGAGTCTAAGACCTTAGCTATTAGGCCAGAGTAAGAGTTAAGACCTTAACCAGTAGGCCAGAGTAAGAGTTAAGACCTTAACCAGTAGGCCAGAGTAAGAGTTAAGACCTTAACCTGTAGGCCAGAGTACGAGTTAAGACCTTAACCATTAGGCCAGAGTACGAGTCTAAGACCTTAACCTGTAGGCTATAGTACGAGTCTAAGACCTTAACCTGTAGGCCAGAGTAAGAGTTAAGACCTTTGCTATTAGGCCAGAGTAAGAGTTAAGATCTTAACCAGTAGGCCAGAGTACGAGTCTAATACCTTAGCTATTAGGCCAGAGTAAGAGTTAAGACCTTAGCTATTAGGCCAGAGTAAGAGTTAAGACCTTAGCTATTAGGCCAGAGTACGAGTCTAAGACCTTAGCTATTAGGCCAGAGTAAGAGTTAAGACCTTAACCAGTAGGCCAGAGTACGAGTCTAATACCTTAGCTATTAGGCTATAGTATGAGTTAAGACCTTAGCTATTAGGCCAGAGTAAGAGTTAAGACCTTAGCTATTAGGCCAGAGTAAGCATTAAGACCTTAACCAGTAGGCCAGAGTACGAGTCTAAGACCTTAGCTATTAGGCCAGAGTAAGAGTTCAGACCTTAGCTATTAGGCCAGAGTAAGAATTAAGACCTTAACCAGTAGGCCAGAGTAAGAGTTAAGACCTTAACCTGTAGGCCAGCGTATGAGTCTAAGACCTTAGCTATTAGGCCAGAGTAAGAGTTAAGACCTTAACCAGTAGGCCAGATTAAGAGTTAAGACCTTAACCAGTAGGCCAGAGTAAGAGTTAAGACCTTAACCAGTAGGCCAGATTAAGAGTTAAGACCTTTGCTATTAGGCCAGAGTAAGAGTTAAGACTTTAACCAGTAGGCCAGAGTACGAGTCTAATACCTTAGCTATTAGGCCAGAGTAAGAGTTAAGACCTTAGCTATTAGGCCAGAGTAAGAGTTAAGACCTTAGCTATAAGGCCAGAGTACGAGTCTAAGACCTTAGCTATTAGGCCAGAGTAAGAGTTAAGACCTTAAGCAGTAGGCCAGAGTACGAGTCTAATACCTTAGCTATTAGGCCATAGTATGAGTTAAGACCTTAGCTATTAGGCCAGAGTAAGAGTTAATACCTTAACCATTAGGCCAGAGTACGAGTCTAAGACCTTAACCTGTAGGCCAGAGTAAGAGTTAAGACCTTTGCTATTAGTCCAGAGTAAGAGTTAAGACCTTAACCAGTAGGCCAGAGTACGTGTCTAATACCTTAGCTATTAGGCCATAGTATGAGTTAAGACCTTAGCTATTAGGCCAGAGTAAGAGTTAAGACCTTAACCATTAGGCCAGAGTACGAGTCTAAGACCTTAGCTAATAGGCCAGAGTAAGAGTTAAGACCTTAACCTGTAGGCCATAGTACGAGTCTAAGACCTTAGCTATTAGGCCAGAGTAAGAGTTAAGACCTTAACCATTAGGCCAGAGTACGAGTCTAAGACCTTAGCTATTAGGCCAGAGTAAGAGTTAAGACCTTAACCAGTAGGCCAGAGTACATGTCTAATACCTTAGCTATTAGGCCATTGTATGAGTTAAGACCTTAGCTATTAGGCCAGAGTAAGAGTTAGGACCTTAACCAGTAGGCCAGAGTACGAGTCTAAGACCTTAGCTATTAGGCCAGAGTAAGAGTTAAGACCTTAACCAGTAGGCCAGAGTAAGAGTTAAGACCTTAATCAGTAGGCCAGAGTACGAGTCTAAGACCTTAGCTATTAGGCCAGAGTAAGAGTTAAGACCTTAACCAGTAGGCCAGAGTAAGAGTTAAGATTTTAACCAGTAGGCCAGAGTACGAGTCTAAGACCTTAGCTATTAGGCCAGAGTAAGAGTTAAGACCTTAACCAGTAGGCCAAAGTAAGAGTTAAGACCTTAACCATTAGGCCAGAGTACGAGTCTAAGACATTAGCTATTAGGCCAGAGTAAGAGTTAAGACCTTAACCACTAGGCCAGAGTAAGAGTTAAGACCTTAACCTGTAAGCCAGAGTAAGAGTTAAGACCTTAACCTGTAGGCCATAGTACGAGTCTAAGACCTTAGCTATTAGGCCAGAGTAAGAGTTAAGACCTTAGCTATTAGGCCAGAGTAAGAGTTAAGACCTTAACCATTAGGCCAGAGTACGAGTCTAAGACCTTAGCTATTAGGCCAGAGTAAGAGTTAAGACCTTAACCAGTAGGCCAGATTAAGAATTAAGACCTTAGCTATTAGGCCAGAGTAAGAGTTAAGACCTTAAGAAGTAGGCCAGAGTAAGAGTTAAGACCTTAACCATTAGGCCAGAGTACAAGTCTAAGACCTTAGCTATTAGGCCAGAGTAAGAGTTAAGACCTTAGCTAATAGGCCAGAGTAAGCATTAAGACCTTAACCAGTAGGCCAGAGTACGAGTCTAAGACCTTAGCTATTAGGCCAGAGTAAGAGTTCAGACCTTAGCTATTAGGCCAGAGTAAGAATTAAGACCTTAACCAGTAGGCCAGAGTAAGAGTTAAGACCTTAGCTATTAGGCCAGAGTAAGAGTTTAGACCTTAACCATTGGGCCAGAGTATGAGTCTCAGACCTTAGCTATTAGGCCAGAGTAAGAGTTAAGACCTTAGCTATTAGGCCAGAGTAAGAGTTAAGACCTTAACCTGTAGGCCAAAATATGAGTTAAGACCTTAACCATTAGGCCAGAGTACGAGTCTAAGACCTTAGCTATTAGGCCAGAGTAAGAGTTAAGACCTTAACCAGTAGGCCAGAGTAAGAATTAAGACCTTAGCTATTAGGCCAGAGTAAGAGTTAAGACCTTAGCTATTAGGCCAGAGTAAGAGTTACGACCTTAACCATTAGGCCAGAGTACGAGTCTAAGACCTTAGCTATTAGGCCAGAGTAAGAGTTAAGACCTTAACCAGTAGGCCAGAGTAAGAATTAAGACCTTAGCTATTAGACCAGAGTAAGAGTTAAGACCTTAAGAAGTAGGCCAGAGTAAGAGTTAAGACCTTAACCATTAGGCCAGAGTACAAGTCTAAGACCTTAGCTATTAGGCCAGAGTAAGAGTTAAGACCTTAGCTATTAGGCCAGAGTAAGCATTAAGACCTTAACCAGTAGGCCGGAGTACGAGTCTAAGACCTTAGCTATTAGGCCAGAGTAAGAGTTCAGACCTTAGCTATTAGGCCAGAGTAAGAATTAAGACCTTAACCAGTAGGCCAGAGTAAGAGTTAAGACCTTAACCTGTAGGCCAGCGTATGAGTCTAAGACCTTAGCTATTAGGCCAGAGTAAGAGTTAAGACCTTAACCAGTAGGCCAGAGTAAGAGTTAAGACCTTAACCAGTAGGCCAGAGTAAGAGTTAAGACCTTAACCAGTAGGCCAGATTAAGAGTTAAGACCTTAACCTGTAGGCCAGAGTACGAGTTAAGACCTTAACCATTAGGCCAGAGTACGAGTCTAAGACCTTAACCTGTAGGCTATAGTACGAGTCTAAGACCTTACCCTGTAGGCCAGAGTAAGAGTTAAGACCTTTGCTATTAGGCCAGAGTAAGAGTTAAGACCTTAACCAGTAGGCCAGAGTAAGAGTCTAATACCTTAGCTATTAGGCCAGAGTAAGAGTTAAGACCTTAGCTATTAGGCCAGAGTAAGAGTTAAGACCTTAGCTATTAGGCCAGAGTACGAGTAAAGGACCTTAGCTATTAGGCCAGAGTAAGAGTTAAGACCTTAACCAGTAGGCCAGAGTACGAGTCTAATACCTTAGCTATTAGGCCATAGTATGAGTTAAGACCTTAGCTATTAGGCCAGAGTAAGAGTTAAGACCTTAACCATTAGTCCAGAGTACGAGTCTAAGACCTTAACCTGTAGGCCAGAGTAAGAGTTAAGACCTTTGCTATTAGGCCAGAGTAAGAGTTAAGACCTTAACCAGTAGGCCAGAGTACGTGTCTAATACCTTAGCTTTTAGGCCATAGTATGAGTTAAGACCTTAGCTATTAGGCCAGAGTAAGAGTTAAGACCTTAACCATTAGGCCAGAGTACGAGTCTAAGACCTTAGCTAATAGGCCAGAGTAAGAGTTAAGACCTTAACCTGTAGGCCATAGTACGAGTCTAAGACCTTAGCTATTAGGCCAGAGTAAGAGTTAAGTCCTTAACCAGTAGGCCAGAGTAAGAGTTAAGACCTTAACCATTAGGCCAGAGTACGAGTCTAAGACCTTAGCTATTAGGCCAGAGCACGAGTCTAAGACCTTAGCTCATAGGCCAGAGTAAGAGTTAAGACCTTAACCAGTAGGCCAAAGTAAGAGTTAAGACCTTAACCATTAGGCCAGTGTACGAGTCTAAGACATTAGCTATTAGGCCAGAGTAAGAGTTAAGACCTTAACCACTAGGCCAGAGTAAGAGTTAAGACCTTAACCTGTAAGCCAGAGTAAGAGTTAAGACCTTAACCTGTAGGCCATAGTACGAGTCTAAGACCTTAGCTATTAGGCCAGAGTAAGAGTTAAGACCTTAGCTATTAGGCCAGAGTAAGAGTTAAGACCTTAACCATTAGGCCAGAGTACGAGTCTAAGACCTTAGCTATTAGGCCAGAGTAAGAGTTAAGACCTTAAGCAGTAGGCCAGAGTAAGAGTTAAGACCTTAACCAGTAGGCCAGAGTAAGAGTTAAGACCTTAACCATAAGGCCAGAGTACGAGTCTAAGACCTTAGCTATTAGGCCAGAGTAAGAGTTAAGACCTTAAACTGTAGGCAAGAGTAAGAGTTAAGACCTTAACCAGTAGGCCAGAGTAAGAGTTAAGACCTTAACCAGTAGGCCAGAGTACGAGTCTTAGACCTTAGCTATTAGGCCAGAGTAAGAGTTAAGACCTTAACCAGTAGGCCAGAGTAAGAGTTAAGACATTAACCAGTAGGCCAGAGTACGTGTCTAATACCTTAGCTATTAGGCCATAGTATGAGTTAAGACCTTAGCTATTAGTCCAGAGTAAGAGTTAAGACCTTAACCATTAGGCCAGAGTAAGACTTAAGACCTTAACCAGTAGGCCAGAGAAAGGGTTAAGACCTTAACCTGTAGGCCATAGTACGAGTCTAAGACCTTAGCTATTAGGCCAGAGTAAGCGTTAAGACCTTAACCAGTAGGCCAAAGTAAGAGTTAAGACCTTAACCATTATGCCAGAGTACGAGTCTAAGACCTTAGCTATTAGGCCAGAGTAAGAGTTAAGACCTTAAGCAGTAGGCCAGAGTAAGAGTTAAGACCTTAACCAGTAGGCCAGAGTAAGAGTTAAGACCTTAACCATAAGGCCAGAGTACGAGTCTAAGACCTTAACTATTAGGCCAGAGTAGGAGTTAAGACCTTAACCTGTAGGCAAGAGTAAGAGTTAAGACCTTAACCAGTAGGCCACAGTACGAGTCTAAGACCTTAGGTATTAGGCCAGAGTAAGAGTTAAGACCTTAACCAGTAGGCCAGAGTAAGAGTTAAGACCTTAACCAGTAGGCCAGAGTACGAGTCTAAGACCTTAGCTATTAGGCCAGAGTAAGAGTTAAGACCTTAACCAGTAGGCCAGAGAACGAGTCTAAGACATTAACCTGTAGGCCAGAGTAAGAGTTAAGACCTTTGATATTAGGTCAGAGTAAGAGTTAAGAACTTAACCAGTAGGCCAGAGTATGAGTCTAATACCTTAGCTATTAGGCCAGAGAAAGAGTTAAGACCTTAGCTATTGGGCCAGAGTAAGAGTTAAGACCTTAGCTATTAGGCCAGAGTAAGAGTCTAAGACCTTAGCTCTTAGGCCAGAGTAAGAGTTAAGACCTTAACCAGTAGGCCAGAGTATGAGTCTAAGACCTTAGCTATTAGGCCAGAGTAAGAGTTAATACCTTAGCTATTAGGCCAGAGTAAGAGTTTAGACCTTAACCATTGGGCCAGAGTATGAGTCTCAGACCTTAGCTATTAGGCCAGAGTAAGAGTTAAGACCTTAGCTATTAGGCCAGAGTAAGAGTTAAGACCTTAACCTGTAGGCCAAAATATGAGTTAAGACCTTAACCATTAGGCCAGAGTACGAGTCTAAGACCTTAGCTATTAGGCCAGAGTAAGAGTTAAGACCTTAACCAGTAGGCCAGAGTAAGAATTAAGACCTTAGCTATTAGGCCAGAGTAAGAGTTAAGACCTTAAGAAGTAGGCCAGAGTAAGAGTTAAGACCTTAACCATTAGGCCAGAGTACAAGTCTAAGACCTTAGCTATTAGGCCAGAGTAAGAGTTAAGACCTTAGCTATTAGGCCAGAGTAAGCATTAAGACCTTAACCAGTAGGCCAGAGTACGAGTCTAAGACCTTAGCTATTAGGCCAGAGTAAGAGTTCAGACCTTAGCTATTAGGCCAGAGTAAGAATTAAGACCTTAACCAGTAGGCCAGAGTAAGAGTTAAGACCTTAACCTGTAGGCCAGCGTATGAGTCTAAGACCTTAGCTATTAGGCCAGAGTAAGAGTTAAGACCTTAACCAGTAGGCCAGAGTAAGAGTTAAGACCTTAACCAGTAGGCCAGAGTAAGAGTTAAGACCTTAACCAGTAGGCCAGATTAAGAGTTAAGACCTTAACCTGTAGGCCAGAGTACGAGTTAAGACCTTAACCATTAGGCCAGAGTACGAGTCTAAGACCTTAACCTGTAGGCTATAGTACGAGTCTAAGACCTTAACCTGTAGGCCAGAGTAAGAGTTAAGACCTTTGCTATTAGGCCAGAGTAAGAGTTAAGATCTTAACCAGTAGGCCAGAGTACGAGTCTAATACCTTAGCTATTAGGTCAGAGTAAGAGTTAAGACCTTAGCTATTAGGCCAGAGTAAGAGTTAAGACCTTAGCTATTAGGCCAGAGTACGAGTCTAAGACCTTAGCTATTAGGCCAGAGTAAGAGTTAAGACCTTAACCAGTAGGCCAGAGTACGAGTCTAATACCTTAGCTATTAGGCTATAGTATGAGTTAAGACCTTAGCTATTAGGCCAGAGTAAGAGTTAAGACCTTAGCTATTAGGCCAGAGTAAGCATTAAGACCTTAACCAGTAGGCCAGAGTACGAGTCTAAGACCTTAGCTATTAGGCCAGAGTAAGAGTTCAGACCTTAGCTATTAGGCCAGAGTAAGAATTAAGACCTTAACCAGTAGGCCAGAGTAAGAGTTAAGACCTTAACCTGTAGGCCAGCGTATGAGTCTAAGACCTTAGCTATTAGGCCAGAGTAAGAGTTAAGACCTTAACCAGTAGGCCAGATTAAGAGTTAAGACCTTAACCAGTAGGCCAGAGTAAGAGTTAAGACCTTAACCAGTAGGCCAGATTAAGAGTTAAGACCTTTGCTATTAGGCCAGAGTAAGAGTTAAGACTTTAACCAGTAGGCCAGAGTACGAGTCTAATACCTTAGCTATTAGGCCAGAGTAAGAGTTAAGACCTTAGCTATTAGGCCAGAGTAAGAGTTAAGACCTTAGCTATAAGGCCAGAGTACGAGTCTAAGACCTTAGCTATTAGGCCAGAGTAAGAGTTAAGACCTTAAGCAGTAGGCCAGAGTACGAGTCTAATACCTTAGCTATTAGGCCATAGTATGAGTTAAGACCTTAGCTATTAGGCCAGAGTAAGAGTTAATACCTTAACCATTAGGCCAGAGTACGAGTCTAAGACCTTAACCTGTAGGCCAGAGTAAGAGTTAAGACCTTTGCTATTAGGCCAGAGTAAGAGTTAAGACCTTAACCAGTAGGCCAGAGTACGTGTCTAATACCTTAGCTATTAGGCCATAGTATGAGTTAAGACCTTAGCTATTAGGCCAGAGTAAGAGTTAAGACCTTAACCATTAGGCCAGAGTACGAGTCTAAGACTTTAGCTAATAGGCCAGAGTAAGAGTTAAGACCTTAACCTGTAGGCCATAGTACGAGTCTAAGACCTTAGCTATTAGGCCAGAGTAAGAGTTAAGACCTTAACCATTAGGCCAGAGTACGAGTCTAAGACCTTAGCTATTAGGCCAGAGTAAGAGTTAAGACCTTAACCAGTAGGCCAGAGTACATGTCTAATACCTTAGCTATTAGGCCATTGTATGAGTTAAGACCTTAGCTATTAGGCCAGAGTAAGAGTTAGGACCTTAACCAGTAGGCCAGAGTACGAGTCTAAGACCTTAGCTATTAGGCCAGAGTAAGAGTTAAGACCTTAACCAGTAGGCCAGAGTAAGAGTTAAGACCTTAATCAGTAGGCCAGAGTACGAGTCTAAGACCTTAGCTATTAGGCCAGAGTAAGAGTTAAGACCTTAACCAGTAGGCCAGAGTAAGAGTTAAGATTTTAACCAGTAGGCCAGAGTACGAGTCTAAGACCTTAGCTATTAGGCCAGAGTAAGAGTTAAGACCTTAACCAGTAGGCCAAAGTAAGAGTTAAGACCTTAACCATTAGGCCAGAGTACGAGTCTAAGACATTAGCTATTAGGCCAGAGTAAGAGTTAAGACCTTAACCACTAGGCCAGAGTAAGAGTTAAGACCTTAACCTGTAAGCCAGAGTAAGAGTTAAGACCTTAACCTGTAGGCCATAGTACGAGTCTAAGACCTTAGCTATTAGGCCAGAGTAAGAGTTAAGACCTTAGCTATTAGGCCAGAGTAAGAGTTAAGACCTTAACCATTAGGCCAGAGTACGAGTCTAAGACCTTAGCTATTAGGCCAGAGTAAGAGTTAAGACCTTAACCAGTAGGCCAGATTAAGAATTAAGACCTTAGCTATTAGGCCAGAGTAAGAGTTAAGACCTTAAGAAGTAGGCCAGAGTAAGAGTTAAGACCTTAACCATTAGGCCAGAGTACAAGTCTAAGACCTTAGCTATTAGGCCAGAGTAAGAGTTAAGACCTTAGCTAATAGGCCAGAGTAAGCATTAAGACCTTAACCAGTAGGCCAGAGTACGAGTCTAAGACCTTAGCTATTAGGCCAGAGTAAGAGTTCAGACCTTAGCTATTAGGCCAGAGTAAGAATTAAGACCTTAACCAGTAGGCCAGAGTAAGAGTTAAGACCTTAACCTGTAGGCCAGCGTATGAGTCTAAGACCTTAGCTATTAGGCCAGAGTAAGAGTTAAGACCTTAACCAGTAGGCCAGAGTAAGAGTTAAGACCTTAACCAGTAGGCCAGAGTAAGAGTTAAGACCTTAACCAGTAGACCAGATTAAGAGTTAAGACCTTAACCTGTAGGCCAGAGTACGAGTTAAGACCTTAACCATTAGGCCAGAGTACGAGTCTAAGACCTTAACCTGTAGGCTATAGTACGAGTCTAAGACCTTAACCTGTAGGCCAGAGTAAGAGTTAAGACCTTTGCTATTAGGCCAGAGTAAGAGTTAAGACCTTAACCAGTAGGCCAGAGAACGAGTCTAATACCTTAGCTATTAGGCCAGAGTAAGAGTTAAGACCTTAGCTATTAGGCCAGAGTAAGAGTTAAGACCTTAGCTATTAGGCCAGAGTACGAGTCTAAGACCTTAGCTATTAGGCCAGAGTAAGAGTTAAGACCTTAACCAGTAGGCCAGAGTACGAGTCTAATACCTTAGCTATTAGGCCATAGTATGAGTTAAGACCTTAGCTATTAGGCCAGAGTAAGAGTTAAGACCTTAGCTATTAGGCCAGAGTAAGAGTTAAGACCTTAACCATTAGGCCAGAGTACGAGTCTAAGACCTTAGCTATTAGGCCAGAGTAAGAGTTAAGACCTTAACCAGTAGGCCAGAGTAAGAATTAAGACCTTAGCTATTAGGCCAGAGTAAGAGTTAAGACCTTAAGAAGTAGGCCAGAGTAAGAGTTAAGACCTTAACCATTAGGCCAGAGTACACGTCTAAGACCTTAGCTATTAGGCCAGAGTAAGAGTTAAGACCTTAGCTATTAGGCCAGAGTAAGCATTAAGACCTTAACCAGTAGGCCAGAGTACGAGTCTAAGACCTTAGCTATTAGGCCAGAGTAAGAGTTCAGACCTTAGCTATTAGGCCAGAGTAAGAATTAAGACCTTAACCAGTAGGCCAGAGTAAGAGTTAAGACCTTAACCTGTAGGCCAGCGTATGAGTCTAAGACCTTAGCTATTAGGCCAGAGTAAGCATTAAGACCTTAACCAGTAGGCCGGAGTACGAGTCTAAGACCTTAGCTATTAGGCCAGAGTAAGAGTTCAGACCTTAGCTATTAGGCCAGAGTAAGAATTAAGACCTTAACCAGTAGGCCAGAGTAAGAGTTAAGACCTTAACCTGTAGGCCAGCGTATGAGTCTAAGACCTTAGCTATTAGGCCAGAGTAAGAGTTAAGACCTTAACCAGTAGGCCAGAGTAAGAGTTAAGACCTTAACCAGTAGGCCAGAGTAAGAGTTAAGACCTTAACCAGTAGGCCAGATTAAGAGTTAAGACCTTAACCTGTAGGCCAGAGTACGAGTTAAGACCTTAACCATTAGGCCAGAGTACGAGTCTAAGACCTTAACCTGTAGGCTATAGTACGAGTCTAAGACCTTACCCTGTAGGCCAGAGTAAGAGTTAAGACCTTTGCTATTAGGCCAGAGTAAGAGTTAAGACCTTAACCAGTAGGCCAGAGTAAGAGTCTAATACCTTAGCTATTAGGCCAGAGTAAGAGTTAAGACCTTAGCTATTAGGCCAGAGTAAGAGTTAAGACCTTAGCTATTAGGCCAGAGTACGAGTAAAGGACCTTAGCTATTAGGCCAGAGTAAGAGTTAAGACCTTAACCAGTAGGCCAGAGTACGAGTCTAATACCTTAGCTATTAGGCCATAGTATGAGTTAAGACCTTAGCTATTAGGCCAGAGTAAGAGTTAAGACCTTAACCATTAGGCCAGAGTACGAGTCTAAGACCTTAACCTGTAGGCCAGAGTAAGAGTTAAGACCTTTGCTATTAGGCCAGAGTAAGAGTTAAGACCTTAACCAGTAGGCCAGAGTACGTGTCTAATACCTTAGCTTTTAGGCCATAGTATGAGTTAAGACCTTAGCTATTAGGCCAGAGTAAGAGTTAAGACCTTAACCATTAGGCCAGAGTACGAGTCTAAGACCTTAGCTAATAGGCCAGAGTAAGAGTTAAGACCTTAACCTGTAGGCCATAGTACGAGTCTAAGACCTTAGCTATTAGGCCAGAGTAAGAGTTAAGTCCTTAACCAGTAGGCCAGAGTAAGAGTTAAGACCTTAACCATTAGGCCAGAGTACGAGTCTAAGACCTTAGCTATTAGGCCAGAGCACGAGTCTAAGACCTTAGCTCATAGGCCAGAGTAAGAGTTAAGACCTTAACCAGTAGGCCAAAGTAAGAGTTAAGACCTTAACCATTAGGCCAGTGTACGAGTCTAAGACATTAGCTATTAGGCCAGAGTAAGAGTTAAGACCTTAACCACTAGGCCAGAGTAAGAGTTAAGACCTTAACCTGTAAGCCAGAGTAAGAGTTAAGACCTTAACCTGTAGGCCATAGTACGAGTCTAAGACCTTAGCTATTAGGCCAGAGTAAGAGTTAAGACCTTAGCTATTAGGCCAGAGTAAGAGTTAAGACCTTAACCATTAGGCCAGAGTACGAGTCTAAGACCTTAGCTATTAGGCCAGAGTAAGAGTTAAGACCTTAAGCAGTAGGCCAGAGTAAGAGTTAAGACCTTAACCAGTAGGCCAGAGTAAGAGTTAAGACCTTAACCATAAGGCCAGAGTACGAGTCTAAGACCTTAGCTATTAGGCCAGAGTAAGAGTTAAGACCTTAAACTGTAGGCAAGAGTAAGAGTTAAGACCTTAACCAGTAGGCCAGAGTAAGAGTTAAGACCTTAACCAGTAGGCCAGAGTACGAGTCTTAGACCTTAGCTATTAGGCCAGAGTAAGAGTTAAGACCTTAACCAGTAGGCCAGAGTAAGAGTTAAGACATTAACCAGTAGGCCAGAGTACGTGTCTAATACCTTAGCTATTAGGCCATAGTATGAGTTAAGACCTTAGCTATTAGTCCAGAGTAAGAGTTAAGACCTTAACCATTAGGCCAGAGTAAGACTTAAGACCTTAACCAGTAGGCCAGAGAAAGGGTTAAGACCTTAACCTGTAGGCCATAGTACGAGTCTAAGACCTTAGCTATTAGGCCAGAGTAAGCGTTAAGACCTTAACCAGTAGGCCAAAGTAATAGTTAAGACCTTAACCATTATGCCAGAGTACGAGTCTAAGACCTTAGCTATTAGGCCAGAGTAAGAGTTAAGACCTTAAGCAGTAGGCCAGAGTAAGAGTTAAGACCTTAACCAGTAGGCCAGAGTAAGAGTTAAGACCTTAACCATAAGGCCAGAGTACGAGTCTAAGACCTTAACTATTAGGCCAGAGTAGGAGTTAAGACCTTAACCTGTAGGCAAGAGTAAGAGTTAAGACCTTAACCAGTAGGCCACAGTACGAGTCTAAGACCTTAGGTATTAGGCCAGAGTAAGAGTTAAGACCTTAACCAGTAGGCCAGAGTAAGAGTTAAGACCTTAACCAGTAGGCCAGAGTACGAGTCTAAGACCTTAGCTATTAGGCCAGAGTAAGAGTTAAGACCTTAACCAGTAGGCCAGAGAACGAGTCTAAGACATTAACCTGTAGGCCAGAGTAAGAGTTAAGACCTTTGATATTAGGTCAGAGTAAGAGTTAAGAACTTAACCAGTAGGCCAGAGTATGAGTCTAATACCTTAGCTATTAGGCCAGAGAAAGAGTTAAGACCTTAGCTATTGGGCCAGAGTAAGAGTTAAGACCTTAGCTATTAGGCCAGAGTAAGAGTCTAAGACCTTAGCTCTTAGGCCAGAGTAAGAGTTAAGACCTTAACCAGTAGGCCAGAGTATGAGTCTAAGACCTTAGCTATTAGGCCAGAGTAAGAGTTAATACCTTAGCTATTAGGCCAGAGTAAGAGTTTAGACCTTAACCATTGGGCCAGAGTATGAGTCTCAGACCTTAGCTATTAGGCCAGAGTAAGAGTTAAGACCTTAGCTATTAGGCCAGAGTAAGAGTTAAGACCTTAACCTGTAGGCCAAAATATGAGTTAAGACCTTAACCATTAGGCCAGAGTACGAGTCTAAGACCTTAGCTATTAGGCCAGAGTAAGAGTTAAGACCTTAACCAGTAGGCCAGAGTAAGAATTAAGACCTTAGCTATTAGGCCAGAGTAAGAGTTAAGACCTTAAGAAGTAGGCCAGAGTAAGAGTTAAGACCTTAACCATTAGGCCAGAGTACAAGTCTAAGACCTTAGCTATTAGGCCAGAGTAAGAGTTAAGACCTTAGCTATTAGGCCAGAGTAAGCATTAAGACCTTAACCAGTAGGCCAGAGAACGAGTCTAAGACCTTAGCTATTAGGCCAGAGTAAGAGTTCAGACCTTAGCTATTAGGCCAGAGTAAGAATTAAGACCTTAACCAGTAGGCCAGAGTAAGAGTTAAGACCTTAACCTGTAGGCCAGCGTATGAGTCTAAGACCTTAGCTATTAGGCCAGAGTAAGAGTTAAGACCTTAACCAGTAGGCCAGAGTAAGAGTTAAGACCTTAACCAGTAGGCCAGATTAAGAGTTAAGACCTTAACCTGTAGGCCAGAGTACGAGTTAAGACCTTAACCATTAGGCCAGAGTACGAGTCTAAGACCTTAACCTGTAGGCTATAGTACGAGTCTAAGACCTTAACCTGTAGGCCAGAGTAAGAGTTAAGACCTTTGCTATTAGGCCAGAGTAAGAGTTAAGATCTTAACCAGTAGGCCAGAGTACGAGTCTAATACCTTAGCTATTAGGCCAGAGTAAGAGTTAAGACCTTAGCTATTAGGCCAGAGTAAGAGTTAAGACCTTAGCTATTAGGCCAGAGTACGAGTCTAAGACCTTAGCTATTAGGCCAGAGTAAGAGTTAAGACCTTAACCAGTAGGCCAGAGTACGAGTCTAATACCTTAGCTATTAGGCTATAGTATGAGTTAAGACCTTAGCTATTAGGCCAGAGTAAGAGTTAAGACCTTAGCTATTAGGCCAGAGTAAGCATTAAGACCTTAACCAGTAGGCCAGAGTACGAGTCTAAGACCTTAGCTATTAGGCCAGAGTAAGAGTTCAGACCTTAGCTATTAGGCCAGAGTAAGAATTAAGACCTTAACCAGTAGGCCAGAGTAAGAGTTAAGACCTTAACCTGTAGGCCAGCGTATGAGTCTAAGACCTTAGCTATTAGGCCAGAGTAAGTGTTAAGACCTTAACCAGTAGGCCAGATTAAGAGTTAAGACCTTAACCAGTAGGCCAGAGTAAGAGTTAAGACCTTAACCAGTAGGCCAGATTAAGAGTTAAGACCTTTGCTATTAGGCCAGAGTAAGAGTTAAGACTTTAACCAGTAGGCCAGAGTACGAGTCTAATACCTTAGCTATTAGGCCAGAGTAAGAGTTAAGACCTTAGCTATTAGGCCAGAGTAAGAGTTAAGACCTTAGCTATAAGGCCAGAGTACGAGTCTAAGACCTTAGCTATTAGGCCAGAGTAAGAGTTAAGACCTTAAGCAGTAGGCCAGAGTACGAGTCTAATACCTTAGCTATTAGGCCATAGTATGAGTCAAGACCTTAGCTATTAGGCCAGAGTAAGAGTTAATACCTTAACCATTAGGCCAGAGTACGAGTCTAAGACCTTAACCTGTAGGCCAGAGTAAGAGTTAAGACCTTTGCTATTAGGCCAGAGTAAGAGTTAAGACCTTAACCAGTAGGCCAGAGTACGTGTCTAATACCTTAGCTATTAGGCCATAGTATGAGTTAAGACCTTAGCTATTAGGCCAGAGTAAGAGTTAAGACCTTAACCATTAGGCCAGAGTACGAGTCTAAGACTTTAGCTAATAGGCCAGAGTAAGAGTTAAGACCTTAACCTGTAGGCCATAGTACGAGTCTAAGACCTTAGCTATTAGGCCAGAGTAAGAGTTAAGACCTTAACCATTAGGCCAGAGTACGAGTCTAAGACCTTAGCTATTAGGCCAGAGTAAGAGTTAAGACCTTAACCAGTAGGCCAGAGTACATGTCTAATACCTTAGCTATTAGGCCATTGTATGAGTTAAGACCTTAGCTATTAGGCCAGAGTAAGAGTTAGGACCTTAACCAGTAGGCCAGAGTACGAGTCTAAGACCTTAGCTATTAGGCCAGAGTAAGAGTTAAGACCTTAACCAGTAGGCCAGAGTAAGAGTTAAGACCTTAATCAGTAGGCCAGAGTACGAGTCTAAGACCTTAGCTATTAGGCCAGAGTAAGAGTTAAGACCTTAACCAGTAGGCCAGAGTAAGAGTTAAGATTTTAACCAGTAGGCCAGAGTACGAGTCTAAGACCTTAGCTATTAGGCCAGAGTAAGAGTTAAGACCTTAACCAGTAGGCCAAAGTAAGAGTTAAGACCTTAACCATTAGGCCAGAGTACGAGTCTAAGACATTAGCTATTAGGCCAGAGTAAGAGTTAAGACCTTAACCACTAGGCCAGAGTAAGAGTTAAGACCTTAACCTGTAAGCCAGAGTAAGAGTTAAGACCTTAACCTGTAGGCCATAGTACGAGTCTAAGACCTTAGCTATTAGGCCAGAGTAAGAGTTAAGACCTTAGCTATTAGGCCAGAGTAAGAGTTAAGACCTTAACCATTAGGCCAGAGTACGAGTCTAAGACCTTAGCTATTAGGCCAGAGTAAGAGTTAAGACCTTAACCAGTAGGCCAGATTAAGAATTAAGACCTTAGCTATTAGGCCAGAGTAAGAGTTAAGACCTTAAGAAGTAGGCCAGAGTAAGAGTTAAGACCTTAACCATTAGGCCAGAGTACAAGTCTAAGACCTTAGCTATTAGGCCAGAGTAAGAGTTAAGACCTTAGCTAATAGGCCAGAGTAAGCATTAAGACCTTAACCAGTAGGCCAGAGTACGAGTCTAAGACCTTAGCTATTAGGCCAGAGTAAGAGTTCAGACCTTAGCTATTAGGCCAGAGTAAGAATTAAGACCTTAACCAGTAGGCCAGAGTAAGAGTTAAGACCTTAACCTGTAGGCCAGCGTATGAGTCTAAGACCTTAGCTATTAGGCCAGAGTAAGAGTTAAGACCTTAACCAGTAGGCCAGAGTAAGAGTTAAGACCTTAACCAGTAGGCCAGAGTAAGAGTTAAGACCTTAACCAGTAGACCAGATTAAGAGTTAAGACCTTAACCTGTAGGCCAGAGTACGAGTTAAGACCTTAACCATTAGGCCAGAGTACGAGTCTAAGACCTTAGCTATTAGGCCAGAGTAAGAGTTAAGACCTTAGCTAATAGGCCAGAGTAAGCATTAAGACCTTAACCAGTAGGCCAGAGTACGAGTCTAAGACCTTAGCTATTAGGCCAGAGTAAGAGTTCAGACCTTAGCTATTAGGCCAGAGTAAGAATTAAGACCTTAACCAGTAGGCCAGAGTAAGAGTTAAGACCTTAACCTGTAGGCCAGCGTATGAGTCTAAGACCTTAGCTATTAGGCCAGAGTAAGAGTTAAGACCTTAACCAGTAGGCCAGAGTAAGAGTTAAGACCTTAACCAGTAGGCCAGATTAAGAGTTAAGACCTTAACCTGTAGGCCAGAGTACGAGTTAAGACCTTAACCATTAGGCCAGAGTACGAGTCTAAGACCTTAACCTGTAGGCTATAGTACGAGTCTAAGACCTTAACCTGTAGGCCAGAGTAAGAGTTAAGACCTTTGCTATTAGGCCAGAGTAAGAGTTAAGATCTTAACCAGTAGGCCAGAGTACGAGTCTAATACCTTAGCTATTAGGCCAGAGTAAGAGTTAAGACCTTAGCTATTAGGCCAGAGTAAGAGTTAAGACCTTAGCTATTAGGCCAGAGTACGAGTCTAAGACCTTAGCTATTAGGCCAGAGTAAGAGTTAAGACCTTAACCAGTAGGCCAGAGTACGAGTCTAATACCTTAGCTATTAGGCTATAGTATGAGTTAAGACCTTAGCTATTAGGCCAGAGTAAGAGTTAAGACCTTAGCTATTAGGCCAGAGTAAGCATTAAGACCTTAACCAGTAGGCCAGAGTACGAGTCTAAGACCTTAGCTATTAGGCCAGAGTAAGAGTTCAGACCTTAGCTATTAGGCCAGAGTAAGAATTAAGACCTTAACCAGTAGGCCAGAGTAAGAGTTAAGACCTTAACCTGTAGGCCAGCGTATGAGTCTAAGACCTTAGCTATTAGGCCAGAGTAAGTGTTAAGACCTTAACCAGTAGGCCAGATTAAGAGTTAAGACCTTAACCAGTAGGCCAGAGTAAGAGTTAAGACCTTAACCAGTAGGCCAGATTAAGAGTTAAGACCTTTGCTATTAGGCCAGAGTAAGAGTTAAGACTTTAACCAGTAGGCCAGAGTACGAGTCTAATACCTTAGCTATTAGGCCAGAGTAAGAGTTAAGACCTTAGCTATTAGGCCAGAGTAAGAGTTAAGACCTTAGCTATAAGGCCAGAGTACGAGTCTAAGACCTTAGCTATTAGGCCAGAGTAAGAGTTAAGACCTTAAGCAGTAGGCCAGAGTACGAGTCTAATACCTTAGCTATTAGGCCATAGTATGAGTTAAGACCTTAGCTATTAGGCCAGAGTAAGAGTTAATACCTTAACCATTAGGCCAGAGTACGAGTCTAAGACCTTAACCTGTAGGCCAGAGTAAGAGTTAAGACCTTTGCTATTAGGCCAGAGTAAGAGTTAAGACCTTAACCAGTAGGCCAGAGTACGTGTCTAATACCTTAGCTATTAGGCCATAGTATGAGTTAAGACCTTAGCTATTAGGCCAGAGTAAGAGTTAAGACCTTAACCATTAGGCCAGAGTACGAGTCTAAGACTTTAGCTAATAGGCCAGAGTAAGAGTTAAGACCTTAACCTGTAGGCCATAGTACGAGTCTAAGACCTTAGCTATTAGGCCAGAGTAAGAGTTAAGACCTTAACCATTAGGCCAGAGTACGAGTCTAAGACCTTAGCTATTAGGCCAGAGTAAGAGTTAAGACCTTAACCAGTAGGCCAGAGTACATGTCTAATACCTTAGCTATTAGGCCATTGTATGAGTTAAGACCTTAGCTATTAGGCCAGAGTAAGAGTTAGGACCTTAACCAGTAGGCCAGAGTACGAGTCTAAGACCTTAGCTATTAGGCCAGAGTAAGAGTTAAGACCTTAACCAGTAGGCCAGAGTAAGAGTTAAGACCTTAATCAGTAGGCCAGAGTACGAGTCTAAGACCTTAGCTATTAGGCCAGAGTAAGAGTTAAGACCTTAACCAGTAGGCCAGAGTAAGAGTTAAGATTTTAACCAGTAGGCCAGAGTACGAGTCTAAGACCTTAGCTATTAGGCCAGAGTAAGAGTTAAGACCTTAACCAGTAGGCCAAAGTAAGAGTTAAGACCTTAACCATTAGGCCAGAGTACGAGTCTAAGACATTAGCTATTAGGCCAGAGTAAGAGTTAAGACCTTAACCACTAGGCCAGAGTAAGAGTTAAGACCTTAACCTGTAAGCCAGAGTAAGAGTTAAGACCTTAACCTGTAGGCCATAGTACGAGTCTAAGACCTTAGCTATTAGGCCAGAGTAAGAGTTAAGACCTTAGCTATTAGGCCAGAGTAAGAGTTAAGACCTTAACCATTAGGCCAGAGTACGAGTCTAAGACCTTAGCTATTAGGCCAGAGTAAGAGTTAAGACCTTAACCAGTAGGCCAGATTAAGAATTAAGACCTTAGCTATTAGGCCAGAGTAAGAGTTAAGACCTTAAGAAGTAGGCCAGAGTAAGAGTTAAGACCTTAACCATTAGGCCAGAGTACAAGTCTAAGACCTTAGCTATTAGGCCAGAGTAAGAGTTAAGACCTTAGCTAATAGGCCAGAGTAAGCATTAAGACCTTAACCAGTAGGCCAGAGTACGAGTCTAAGACCTTAGCTATTAGGCCAGAGTAAGAGTTCAGACCTTAGCTATTAGGCCAGAGTAAGAATTAAGACCTTAACCAGTAGGCCAGAGTAAGAGTTAAGACCTTAACCTGTAGGCCAGCGTATGAGTCTAAGACCTTAGCTATTAGGCCAGAGTAAGAGTTAAGACCTTAACCAGTAGGCCAGAGTAAGAGTTAAGACCTTAACCAGTAGGCCAGAGTAAGAGTTAAGACCTTAACCAGTAGACCAGATTAAGAGTTAAGACCTTAACCTGTAGGCCAGAGTACGAGTTAAGACCTTAACCATTAGGCCAGAGTACGAGTCTAAGACCTTAACCTGTAGGCTATAGTACGAGTCTAAGACCTTAACCTGTAGGCCAGAGTAAGAGTTAAGACCTTTGCTATTAGGCCAGAGTAAGAGTTAAGACCTTAACCAGTAGGCCAGAGAACGAGTCTAATACCTTAGCTATTAGGCCAGAGTAAGAGTTAAGACCTTAGCTATTAGGCCAGAGTAAGAGTTAAGACCTTAGCTATTAGGCCAGAGTACGAGTCTAAGACCTTAGCTATTAGGCCAGAGTAAGAGTTAAGACCTTAACCAGTAGGCCAGAGTACGAGTCTAATACCTTAGCTATTAGGCCATAGTATGAGTTAAGACCTTAGCTATTAGGCCAGAGTAAGAGTTAAGACCTTAGCTATTAGGCCAGAGTAAGAGTTAAGACCTTAACCATTAGGCCAGAGTACGAGTCTAAGACCTTAGCTATTAGGCCAGAGTAAGAGTTAAGACCTTAACCAGTAGGCCAGAGTAAGAATTAAGACCTTAGCTATTAGGCCAGAGTAAGAGTTAAGACCTTAAGAAGTAGGCCAGAGTAAGAGTTAAGACCTTAACCATTAGGCCAGAGTACACGTCTAAGACCTTAGCTATTAGGCCAGAGTAAGAGTTAAGACCTTAGCTATTAGGCCAGAGTAAGCATTAAGACCTTAACCAGTAGGCCAGAGTACGAGTCTAAGACCTTAGCTATTAGGCCAGAGTAAGAGTTCAGACCTTAGCTATTAGGCCAGAGTAAGAATTAAGACCTTAACCAGTAGGCCAGAGTAAGAGTTAAGACCTTAACCTGTAGGCCAGCGTATGAGTCTAAGACCTTAGCTATTAGGCCAGAGTAAGAGTTAAGACCTTAACCAGTAGGCCTGAGTAAGAGTTAAGACCTTAACCAGTAGGCCAGAGTAAAAGTTAAGACCTTAACCAGTAGGCTAGATTAAGAGTTAAGACCTTAACCTGTAGGCCAGAGTACGAGTTAAGACCTTAACCATTAGGCCAGAGTACGTGTCTAAGACCTTAACCTGTAGGCTATAGTACGAGTCTAAGACCTTAACCTGTAGGCCAGAGTAAGAGTTAAGACCTTTGCTATTAGGCCAGAGTAAGAGTTAAGAACTTAACCAGTAGGCCAGAGTATGAGTCTAATACCTTAGCTATTAGGCCTGTGAAAGAGTTAAGACCTTAGCTATTAGGCCAGAGTAAGAGTTAAGACCTTAGCTATTAGGCCAGAGTAAGAGTCTAAGACCTTAGCTCTTAGGCCAGAGTAAGAGTTAAGACCTTAACCAGTAGGCCAGAGTATGAGTCTAAGACCTTAGCTATTAGGCCAGAGTAAGAGTTAAGACCTTAGCTATTAGGCCAGAGTAAGAGTTTAGACCTTAACCATTGGGCCAGAGTACGAGTCTCAGACCTTAGCTATTAGGCCAGAGTAAGAGTTAAGACCTTAGCTATTAGGCCAGAGTAAGAGTTAAGACCTTAACCTGTAGGCCAAAATATGAGTTAAGACCTTAACCTTTAGGCCAGAGTACGAGTCTAAGACCTTAGCTATTAGGCCAGAGTAAGAGTTAAGACCTTAACCAGTAGGCCAGAGTAAGAATTAAGACCTTAGCTATTAGGCCAGTGTAAGAGTTAAGACCTTAAGAAGTAGGCCAGAGTAAGAGTTACGACCTTAACCATTAGGCCAGAGTACAAGTCTAAGACCTTAGCTATTAGGCCAGAGTAAGAGTTAAGACCTTAGCTATTAGGCCAGAGTAAGCATTAAGACCTTAACCGGTAGGCCAGAGTATGAGTCTAAGACCTTAGCTATTAGGCCAGAGTAAGAGTTCAGACCTTAGCTATTAGGCCAGAGTAAGAATTAAGACCTTAACCAGTAGGCCAGAGTAAGAGTTAAGACCTTAACCTGTAGGCCAGCGTATGAGTCTAAGACCTTAGCTATTAGGCCAGAGTAAGAGTTAAGACCTTAACCAGTAGGCCAGAGTAAGAGTTAAGACCTTAACCAGTAGGCCAGAGTAAGAGTTAAGACCTTAACCAGTAGGCCAGATTAAGAGTTAAGACCTTAACCATTAGGCCAGAGTACGAGTCTAAGAACTTAACCTGTAGGCTATAGTACGAGTCTAAGACCTTAACCTGTAGGCCAGAGTAAGAGTTAAGACCTTTGCTATTAGGCCAGAGTAAGAGTTAAGACCTTAACCAGTAGGCCAGAGTACGAGTCTAATACCTTAGCTATTAGGCCAGAGTAAGAGTTAAGACCTTAGCTATTAGGCCAGAGTAAGAGTTAAGACCTTAGCTATTAGGCCAGAGTACGAGTCTAAGACCTTAGCTATTAGGCCAGAGTAAGAGTTATGACCTTAACCAGTAGGCCAGAGTACGAGTCTAATACCTTAGCTATTAGGCCATAGTATGAGTTAAGACCTTAGCTATTAGGCCAGAGTAAGAGTTAAGACCTTAGCTATTAGGCCAGAGTAAGCATTAAGACCTTAACCAGTAGGCCAGAGTACGAGTCTAAGACCTTAGCTATTAGGCCAGAGTAAGAGTTCAGACCTTAGCTATTAGGCCAGAGTAAGAATTAAGACCTTAACCAGTAGGCCAGAGTAAGAGTTAAGACCTTAACCTGTAGGCCAGCGTATGAGTCTAAGACCTTAGCTATTAGGCCAGAGTAAGAGTTAAGACCTTAACCAGTAGGCCAGATTAAGAGTTAAGACCTTAACCAGTAGGCCAGAGTAAGAGTTAAGACCTTAACCAGTAGGCCAGATTAAGAGTTAAGACCTTAACCTGTAGGCCAGAGTACGAGTTAAGACCTTAACCATTAGGCCAGAGTACGAGTCTAAGACCTTAACCTGTAGGCTATAGTACGAGTCTAAGACCTTAACCTGTAGGCCAGAGTAAGAGTTAAGACCTTTGCTATTAGGCCAGAGTAAGAGTTAAGACCTTAACCAGTAGGCCAGAGTACAAGTCTAATACCTTAGCTATTAGGCCAGAGTAAGAGTTAAGACCTTAGCTATTAGGCCAGAGTAAGAGTTAAGACCTTAGCTATTAGGCCAGAGTACGAGTCTAAGACCTTAGCTATTAGGCCAGAGTAAGAGTTAAGACCTTAACCAGTAGGCCAGAGTACGAGTCTAATACCTTAGCTATTAGGCCATAGTATGAGTTAAGACCTTAGCTATTAGGCCAGAGTAAGAGTTAAGACCTTAACCATTAGGCCAGAGTACGAGTCTAAGACCTTAACCTTTAGGCCAGAGTAAGAGTTAAGACCTTTGCTATTAGGCCAGAGTAAGAGTTAAGACCTTAACCAGTAGGCCAGAGTACATGTCTAATACCTTAGCTATTAGGCCATAGTATGAGTTAAGACCTTAGCTATTAGGCCAGAGTAAGAGTTAAGACCTTAACCATTAGGCCAGAGTACGAGTCTAAGACCATAGCTAATAGGCCAGAGTAAGAGTTAAGACCTTAACCTGTAGGCCATAGTATGAGTCTAAGACCTTAGCTATTAGGCCAGAGTAAGAGTTAAGACCTTAACCATTAGGCCAGAGTACGAGTCTAAGACCTTAGCTATTAGGCCAGAGTAAGAGTTAAGACCTTAACCAGTAGGCCAGAGTACATGTCTAATACCTTAGCTATTAGGCCATTGTATGAGTTAAGACCTTAGCTATTAGGCCAGAGTAAGAGTTAGGACCTTAACCAGTAGGCCAGAGTACGAGTCTAAGACCTTAGCTATTAGGCCAGAGTAAGAGTTAAGACCTTAACCAGTAGGCCAGAGTAAGAGTTAAGACCTTAATCAGTAGGCCAGAGTACGAGTCTAAGACCTTAGCTATTAGGCCAGAGTAAGAGTTAAGACCTTAACCAGTAGGCCAGAGTAAGAGTTAAGATCTTAACCAGTAGGCCAGAGTACGAGTCTAAGACCTTAGCTATTAGGCCAGAGTAAGAGTTAAGACCTTAACCAGTAGGCCAAAGTAAGAGTTAAGACCTTAACCATTAGGCCAGAGTACGAGTCTAAGACATTAGCTATTAGGCCAGAGTAAGAGTTAAGACCTTAACCACTAGGCCAGAGTAAGAGTTAAGACCTTAACCTGTAAGCCAGAGTAAGAGTTAAGACCTTAACCTGTAGGCCATAGTACGAGTCTAAGACCTTAGCTATTAGGCCAGAGTAAGAGTTAAGACCTTAGCTATTAGGCCAGAGTAAGAGTTAAGACCTTAACCATTAGGCCAGAGTACGAGTCTAAGACCTTAGCTATTAGGCCAGAGTAAGAGTTAAGACCTTAACCAGTAGGCCAGAGTAAGAATTAAGACCTTAGCTATTAGGCCAGAGTAAGAGTTAAGACCTTAAGAAGTAGGCCAGAGTAAGAGTTAAGACCTTAACCATTAGGCCAGAGTACAAGTCTAAGACCTTAGCTATTAGGCAAGAGTAAGAGTTAAGACCTTAGCTATTAGGCCAGAGTAAGCATTAAGACCTTAACCAGTAGGCCAGAGTACGAGTCTAAGACCTTAGCTATTAGGCCAGAGTAAGAGTTCAGACCTTAGCTATTAGGCCAGAGTAAGAATTAGGACCTTAACCAGTAGGCCAGAGTAAGAGTTAAGACCTTAACCTGTAGGCCAGCGTATGAGTCTAAGACCTTAGCTATTAGGCCAGAGTAAGAGTTAAGACCTGAACCAGTAGGCCAGAGTAAGAGTTAAGACCTTAACCAGTAGGCCAGAGTAAGAGTTAAGACCTTAACCAGTAGGCCAGATTAAGAGTTAAGACCTTAACCTGTAGGCCAGAGTACGAGATAAGACCTTAACCATTAGGCCAGAGTACGTGTCTAAGACCTTAACCTGTAGGCTATAGTACGAGTCTAAGACCTTAACCTGTAGGCCAGAGTAAGAGTTAAGACCTTTGCTATTAGGCCAGAGTAAGAGTTAAGACCTTAACCAGTAGGCCAGAGTACGAGTCTAATACCTTAGCTATTAGGCCAGAGTAAGAGTTAAGACCTTAGCTATTAGGCCAGAGTAAGAATTAAGACCTTAGCTATTAGGCCAGAGTACGAGTCTAAGACGTTAGCTATTAGGCCAGAGTAAGAGTTAAGACCTTAACCAGTAGGCCAGAGTACGAGTCTAATACCTTAGAAATTAGGCCATAGTATGAGTTAAGACCTTAGCTATTAGGCCAGAGTAAGAGTTAAGACCTTAACCATTAGGCCAGAGTACGAGTCTAAGACCTTAACCTGTAGGCCAGAGTAAGAGTTAAGACCTTTGCTATTAGGCCAGAGTAAGAGTTAAGACCTTAACCAGTAGGCCAGAGTACGTGTCTAATACCTTAGCTATTAGGCCATAGTATGAGTTAAGACCTTAGCTATTAGGCCAGAGTAAGAGTTAAGACCTTAACCATTAGGCCATAGTACGAGTCTAAGACCTTAGCTAATAGGCCAGAGTAAGAGTTAAGACCTTAACCTGTAGGCCATAGTACGAGTCTAAGACCTTAGCTATTAGGCCAGAGCAAGAGTTAAGTCCTTAACCAGTAGGCCAGAGTAAGAGTTAAGACCTTAACCATTAGGCCACAGTACGAGAGTAAGACCTTAGCTATTAGGCCAGAGTAAGAGTTCAGACCTTAACCAGTAGGCCAGAGTACGTGTCTAATACCTTAGCTATTAGGCCATTGTATGAGTTAAGACCTTAGCTATTAGGCCAGAGTAAGAGTTAAGACCTTAACCATTAGGCCAGAGTATGAGTCTAAGACCTTTGCTTTTAGGCCAGAGTAAGAGTTAAGAACTTAACCAGTAGGCCAGAGTACGAGTCTAATACCTTAGCTATTAGGCCAGAGAAAGAGTTAAGACCTTAGCTATTAGGCCAGAGTAAGAGTTAAGACCTTAGCTATTAGGCCAGAGTACGAGTCTAAGACCTTAGCTATTAGGCCAGAGTAAGAGTTAAGACCTTAACCAGTAGGCCAGAGTACGAGTCTGAGACCTTAACCTGTAGGCCATAGTACGAGTCTAAGACCTTAGCTATTAGGCCAGAGTAAGAGTTAAGACCTTAACCAGTAGGCCAGAGTATGTGTCTAATACCTTAGCTATTAGGCCATAGTATGAGTTAAGACCTTAGCTATTAGGCCAGAGTAAGAGTTAAGACCTTAACCATTAGGCCAGAGTACGAGTCTAAGACCTTAGCTAATAGGCCAGAGTAAGAGTTAAGACCTTAACCTGTAGGCCATAGTACGAGTCTAAGACCTTAGCTATTAGGCCAGAGTAAGAGTTAAGTCCTTAACCAGTAGGCCAGAGTATGTGTCTAATACCTTAGCTATTAGGCCATAGTACGAGTCTAAGACCTTAGCTATTAGGCCAGAGTAAGAGTTAAGACCTTAACCAGTAGGCCAGAGTAAGAGTTAAGACCTTAACCAGTAGGCCAGAGTAAGAGTTAAGACCTTAACCAGTAGGCCAGAGAACGAGTCTAAGACCTTAACCTGTAGGCCAGAGTAAGAGTTAAGACCTTAGCTATTAGGCCAGAGTAAGAGTTAAGACCTTAACCAGTAGGCCAGAGTACGAGTCTAGTACCTTAGCTATTAGGCCAGAGTAAGAGTTATGACCTTAGCTATAAGGCCAGAGTAAGAGTTAAGATCTTAGCTATTAAGCCAGAGTAAGAGTTTAGACATTAACCAATAGGCCAGAGTACGACTCTAAGACCTTAGCTATAAGGCCAGAGTAAGAGTTAAGACCTTAAACTGTAGGCCATAGTACAAGTCTACGACCTTAGCTATTAGGCCAGAGTAAGAGTTAAGACCTTAGCTATTAGGCCAGAGTACGAGTCTAAGACCTTAGCTCTTAGGCCAGAGTAAGAGTTAAGACCTTAACCAGTAGGCCAGAGTATGAGTCTAAGACCTTAGCTATTAGGCCAGAGTAAGAGTTAAGACCTTAAACTGTAGGCCATAGTACAAGTCTACGACCTTAGCTATTAGGCCAGAGTAAGAGTTAAGACCTTAGCTATTAGGCCAGAGTACGAGTCTAAGACCTTAGCTCTTAGGCCAGAGTAAGAGTTAAGACCTTAACCAGTAGGCCAGAGTAAGAGTTAAGACTTTAACCAGTAGGCCAGAGTAAGAGTTAAGACCTTAACCTGTAGGCCAGAGTACGAGTCTAAGACCTTAGCTATTAGGCCAGAGTAAGAGTTAAGACCTTAACCAGTAGGCCAGAGTAAGAGTTAAGACCTCAGCTATTAGGCCAGAGTACGAGTCTAAGACCTTTTGCTATTAGGCCAGAGTAAGAGTTAAGACCTTAACCAGTAGGCCAGAGTAAGAGTTAAGACTTTAACAAGTAGGCCAGAGTAAGAGTCTAAGACCTTAACCTGTAGGCCAGAGTACGAGTCTAAGACCTTAGCTATTAGGCCAGAGTAAGAGTTAAGACCTTAACCATTAGGCCAGAGTACGAGTCTAAGACCTTAGCTATTGGGCCAGAGTAAGAGTTAAGACCTTAGCTATTAGGCCAGAGTAAGAGTTAAGACCTTAACCTGTAGGCCAGAGTACGAGTCTAAGACCTAAGCTATTAGGCCAGAGTACGAGTCTAAGACCTGAGCTATTAGGCCATAGTAAGAGTTAAGACCTTAACGAGTAGGCCAGAGTACGAGTCTAAGACCTTAGCTATTAGGCCAGAGTAAGAGTTAAGACCTTAACCAGTAGGCCAGAGTACGAGTCTAATACCTTAGCTATTAGGCCAGAGTAAGAGTTAAGACCTTAGCTATTAGGCCAGAGTAAGAGTTAAGACCTTAGCTATTAGGCCAGAGTACGAGTCTAAGACGTTAGCTATTAGGCCAGAGTAAGAGTTAAGACCTTAACCAGTAGGCCAGAGTACGAGTCTAATACCTTAGAAATTAGGCCATAGTATGAGTTAAGACCTTAGCTATTAGGCCAGAGTAAGAGTAAAGACCTTAACCATTAGGCCAGAGTACGAGTCTAAGACCTTAACCTGTAGGCCAGAGTAAGAGTTAAGACCTTTGCTATTAGGCCAGAGTAAGAGTTAAGACCTTAACCAGTAGGCCAGAGTACGTGTCTAATACCTTAGCTATTAGGCCATAGTATGAGTTAAGACCTTAGCTATTAGGCCAGAGTAAGAGTTAAGACCTTAACCATTAGGCCATAGTACGAGTCTAAGACCTTAGCTAATAGGCCAGAGTAAGAGTTAAGACCTTAACCAGTAGGCCAGATTAAGAATTAAGACCTTAGCTATTAGGCCAGAGCAAGAGTTAAGTCCTTAACCAGTAGGCCAGAGTAAGAGTTAAGACCTTAACCATTAGGCCAGAGTACGAGTCTAAGACCTTAGCTATTAGGCCAGAGTAAGAGTTAAGACCTTAACCAGTAGGCCAGAGTACGTGTCTAATACCTTAGCTATTAGGCCATTGTATGAGTTAAGACCTTAGCTATTAGGCCAGAGTAAGAGTTAAGACCTTAACCATTAGGCCAGAGTATGAGTCTAAGACCTTTGCTTTTAGGCCAGAGTAAGAGTTAAGAACTTAACCAGTAGGCCAGAGTACGAGTCTAATACCTTAGCTATTAGGCCAGAGAAAGAGTTAAGACCTTAGCTATTAGGCCAGAGTAAGAGTTAAGACCTTAGCTATTAGGCCAGAGTACGAGTCTAAGACCTTAGCTATTAGGCCAGAGTAAGAGTTAAGACCTTAACCAGTAGGCCAGAGTACGAGTCTGAGACCTTAACCTGTAGGCCATAGTACGAGTCTAAGACCTTAGCTATTAGGCCAGAGTAAGAGTTAAGACCTTAACCAGTAGGCCAGAGTATGTGTCTAATACCTTAGCTATTAGGCCATAGTATGAGTTAAGACCTTAGATATTAGGCCAGAGTAAGAGTTAAGACCTTAACCATTAGGCCAGAGTACGAGTCTAAGACCTTAGCTAATAGGCCAGAGTAAGAGTTAAGACCTTAACCTGTAGGCCATAGTACGAGTCTAAGACCTTAGCTATTAGGCCAGAGTAAGAGTTAAGTCCTTAACCAGTAGGCCAGAGTATGTGTCTAATACCTCAGCTATTAGGCCATAGTACGAGTCTAAGACCTTAGCTATTAGGCCAGAGTAAGAGTTAAGACCTTAACCAGTAGGCCAGAGTAAGAGTTAAGACCTTAACCAGTAGGCCAGAGTAAGAGTTAAGACCTTAACCAGTAGGCCAGAGAACGAGTCTAAGACCTTAACCTGTAGGCCAGAGTAAGAGTTAAGACCTTAGCTATTAGGCCAGAGTAAGAGTTAAGACCTTAACCAGTAGGCCAGAGTACGAGTCTAGTACCTTAGCTATTAGGCCAGAGTAAGAGTTATGACCTTAGCTATAAGGCCAGAGTAAGAGTTAAGATCTTAGCTATTAAGCCAGAGTAAGAGTTTAGACATTAACCAATAGGCCAGAGTATGACTCTAAGACCTTAGCTATAAGGCCAGAGTAAGAGTTAAGACCTTAAACTGTAGGCCATAGTACAAGTCTACGACCTTAGCTATTAGGCCAGAGTAAGAGTTAAGACCTTAGCTATTAGGCCAGAGTACGAGTCTAAGACCTTAGCTCTTAGGCCAGAGTAAGATTTAAGACCTTAACCAGTAGGCCAGAGTATGAGTCTAAGACCTTAGCTATTAGGCCAGAGTAAGAGTTAAGACCTTAAACTGTAGGCCATAGTACAAGTCTACGACCTTAGCTATTAGGCCAGAGTAAGAGTTAAGACCTTAGCTATTAGGCCAGAGTACGAGTCTAAGACCTTAGCTCTTAGGCCAGAGTAAGTGTTAAGACCTTAACCAGTAGGCCAGAGTAAGAGTTAAGACTTTAACCAGTAGGCCAGAGTAAGAGTTAAGACCTTAACCTGTAGGCCAGAGTACGAGTCTAAGACCTTAGCTATTAGGCCAGAGTAAGAGTTAAGACCTTAACCAGTAGGCCAGAGTAAGAGTTAAGACCTCAGCTATTAGGCCAGAGTACGAGTCTAAGACCTTTTGCTATTAGGCCAGAGTAAGAGTTAAGACCTTAACCAGTAGGCCAGAGTAAGAGTTAAGACTTTAACAAGTAGGCCAGAGTAAGAGTCTAAGACCTTAACCTGTAGGCCAGAGTACGAGTCTAAGACCTTAGCTATTAGGCCAGAGTAAGAGTTAAGACCTTAACCATTAGGCCAGAGTACGAGTCTAAGACCTTAGCTATTGGGCCAGAGTAAGAGTTAAGACCTTAGCTATTAGGCCAGAGTAAGAGTTAAGACCTTAACCTGTAGGCCAGAGTATGAGTCTAAGACCTAAGCTATTAGGAAAGAGTACGAGTCTAAGACCTGAGCTATTAGGCCATAGTAAGAGTTAAGACCTTAACGAGTAGGCCAGAGTACGAGTCTAAGACCTTAGCTATTAGGCCAGAGTAAGAGTTAAGACCTTAACCAGTAGGCCAGAGTACGAGTCTAAGACCTTAGCTATTAGGCCAGAGTAAGAGTTAAGACCTTAACCAGTAGGCCAGAGTAAGAGTTAAGATATTAACCAGTAGGCCAGAGTACGAGTCTAAGACCTTAGCTATTAGGCCAGAGTAAGAGTTAAGACCTTAACCAGTAGGCCAAAGTAAGAGTTAAGACCTTAACCATTAGGCCAGAGTAAGAGTCTAGGACATTAGCTATTAGGCCAGAGTAAGAGTTAAGACCTTAACCACTAGGCCAGAGTAAGAGTTAAGACCTTAACCTGTAAGCCAGAGTAAGAGTTAAGACCTTAACCTGTAGGCCATAGTACGAGTCTAAGACCTTAACCATTAGGCCAGATTACGAGTCTAAGACCTTAGCTATTAGGCCAGAGTGAGAGTTAAGACCTTAACCAGTAGGCCAGAGTAAGAATTAAGACCTTAGCTATTAGGCCAGAGTAAGAGTTAAGACCTTAAGAAGTAGGCCAGAGTAAGAGTTAAGACCTTAACCATTAGGCCAGAGTACGAGTCTAAGACCTTAGCTATTAGGCCAGAGTAAGAGTTAAGACCTTAGCTATTAGGCCAGAGTAAGCGTTAAGACCTTAACCAGTAGGCTAGAGTACGAGTCTAAGACCTTAGCTATTAGGCCAGAGTAAGAGTTCAGACCTTAGCTATTAGGCCAGAGTAAGAATTAAGACCTTAACCAGTAGGTCAGAGTAACAGTTAAGACCTTAACCTGTAGGCCAGCGTATGAGTCTAAGACCTTAGCTATTAGGCCAGATTAAGAGTTAAGACCTTTACCTGTAGGCCAGAGTAAGAGTTAAGACCTTAACCAGTAGGCCAGAGTAAGAATTAAGACCTTAGCTATTAGGCCAGAGTAAGAGTTAAGACCTTAAGAAGTAGGCCCGAGTAAGAATTAAGACCTTAAGAAGTAGGCCCAAGTAAGAGTTAAGACCTTAACCAGTAGGCCAGAGTAAGAGTTAAGACCTTATCCAGTAGGCCAGAGTACGTGTCTGATACCTTAGCTATTAGGCCATAGTATGAACTAAGACCTTAGCTATTAGTCCAGAGTAAGAGTTAAGACCTTAACCATTAGGCCAGAGTACGAGTTAAGACCTTAAGCAGTAGGCCAGAGTAAGAGTTAAGACCTTAACCTGTAGGCCATAGTATGAGTCTAAGACCTTAGCTATTAGGCCAGAGTAAGAGTTGAGACCTTAGCTATTAGGCCAGAGTAAGAGTTAAGACCTTAACCATTAGGCCAGAGTACGAGTCTAAGACATTAGCTATTAGGCCATAGTAAGAGTGAAGACCTTAACCAGTAGGCCAGAGTAAGAAATAAGACCTTAGCTATTAGGCCAGAGTAAGAGTTAAGACCTTAAGAAGTAGGCCTTAGTAAGAGTTAAGACCTTAACCATTAGGCCAGAGTACGAGTCTAAGACCTTAGTTATTAGGCCAGAGTAAGAGTTAAGACCTTAACCAGTAGGCCAGAGTAAGAGTTAAGATCTTAACCAGTAGGCCAGAGTACGAGTCTAAGACCTTAGCTATTAGGCCAGAGTAAGAGATAAGACCTTAACCAGTAGGCCAAAGTAAGAGTTAAGACCTTAACCATTAGGCCAGTGTACGAGTCTAAGACATTAGCTATTAGGCCAGAGTAAGAGTTTAGACCTTAACCACTAGGCCAGAGTAAGAGTTAAGACCTTAACCTGTAAGCCAGAGTAAGAGTTAAGACCTTAACCTGTAGGCCATAGTACGAGTCTAAGACCTTAGCTATTAGGCCAGAGTAAGAGTTAAGACCTTAGCTATTAGGCCAGAGTAAGAGTTAAGACCTTAACCATTAGGCCAGAGTACGAGTATAAGACCTTAGCTATTAGGCCAGAGTAAGAGTTAAGACCTTAACCAGTAGGCCAGAGTAAGAATTAAGACCTTAGCTATTAGGCCAGAGTAAGAGTTAAGACCTTAAGAAGTAGGCCAGAGTAAGAGTTAAGACCTTAACCATTAGGCCAGAGTACAAGTCTAAGACCTTAGCTATTAGGCCAGAGTAAGAGTTAAGACCTCAGCTATTAGGCCAGAGTAAGTGTTAAGACCTTAAACAGTAGGCCAGAGTACAAGTCTAAGACCTTAGCTATTAGGCCAGAGTAAGAGTTCAGACCTTAGCTATTAGGCCAGAGTAAGAATTAAGACCTTAACCAGTAGGCCAGAGTAAGAGTTAAGACCTTAACCTGTAGGCCAGCGTATGAGTCTAAGACCTTAGCTATTAGGCCAGAGTAAGAGTTAAGACCTTAACCAGTAGGCCAGAGTAAGAGTTAAGACCTTAACCAGTAGGCCAGAGTAAGAGTTAGGACCTTAACCAGTAGGCCAGATTAAGAGTTAAGACCTTAACCTGTAGGCCAGAGTACGAGTTAAGACCTTAACCATTAGGCCAGAGTACGAGTCTAAGACCTTAAACTGTAGGCTATAGTACGAGTCTAAGACCTTAGCTATTAGGCCAGAGTAAGAGTTAAGACCTTAACCAGTAGGCCAGAGTACGTGTCTAATACCTTAGCTATTAGGCCATAGTATGAGTTAAGACCTTAGCTATTAGTCCAGAGTAAGAGTTAAGACCTTAACCATTAGGCCAGTGTAAGACTTAAGACCTTAACCAGTAGGCCAGAGAAAGGGTTAAGACCTTAACCTGTAGGCCATAGTATGAGTCTAAGACCTTAGCTATTAGGCCAGAGTAAGTGTTAAGACCTTAACCAGTAGGCCAGAGTAAGAGTTAAGACCTTAACCATTAGGCCAGAGTACGAGTCTAAGACCTTAGCTATTAGGCCAGAGTAAGAGTTAAGACCTTAAGCAGTAGGCCAGAGTAAGAGTTAAGACCTTAACCAGTAGGCCAGAGTAAGAGTTAAGAGCTCAACCATAAGGCCAGAGTGTGAGTCTAAGACCTTAGCTATTAGGCCAGAGTAAGAGTTAAGACCTTAGCTATTAGGCAAGAGTACGAGTCTAAGACCTTAGCTATTAGGCCAGAGTAAGAGTTAAGACCTTAACCAGTAGGCCAGAGTACAAGTCTAAGACCTTAGCTATTAGGCCAGAGTACGAGTCTAAGACCTTGGCTATTAGGCCAGTTTAAGAGTTAAGACCTTAACCATTAGGCCAGAGTAAGAGTTAAGACTTTAACCAGTAGGCCGGAGTAAGAGTTAAGACCTTAACCTGAAGGCCAGAGTACGAGTCTAAGACCTTAGCTATTAGGCCAGAGTAAGAGTTAAGACCTTAACCATTAGGCCAGAGTACGAGTCTAAGACCTTAGCTATGGGCCAGAGTAGGAGTTAAGACCTTAGCTATTAAGCCAGAGTAAGAGTTAAGACCTTAGCTATTAGGCCAGAGTAAGAGTTAAGACTTTAACCTGTAGGCCAGAGTACGAGTCTAAGACCTAAGCTATTAGGCCAGAGTACGAGTCTAAGACCTGAGCTATTAGGCCATAGTAAGAGTTAAGACCTTAACGAGTAGGCCAGAGTACGAGTCTAAGACCTTAGCTATTAGGCCAGAGTAAGAGTTAAGACCTTAACCAGTAGGCCAGAGTAAGAGTTAAGACCTTAATCAGTAGGCCAGAGTACGAGTCTAAGACCTTAGCTATTAGACCAGAGTAAGAGTTAAGACCTTAGCTATTAGGCCAGAGTAAGAGTTAAGACCTTAACCAGTAGGCCAAAGTAAGAGTTAAGACCTTAACCATTAGGCCAGAGTACGAGTCTAGGACATTAGCTATTAGGCCAGAGTAAGAGTTAAGACCTTAACCACTAGGCCAGAGTAAGAGTTAAGACCTTAACCTGTAAGCCGGAGTAAGAGTTAAGACCTTAACCTGTAGGCCATAGTACAAGTCTAAGACCTTAACCATTAGGCCAGATTACGAGTCTAAGACCTTAGCTATTAGGCCAGAGTAAGAGTTAAGACCTTAACCAGTAGGCCAGATTAAGAATTAAGACCTTAGCTATTAGGCCAGAGTAAGAGTTAAGACCTTAAGAAGTAGGCCAGAGTAAGAGTTAAGACCTTAACCATTAGGCCAGAGTACGAGTCTAAGACCTTAGCTATTAGGCCAGAGTAAGAGTTAAGACCTTAGCTATTAGGCCAGAGTAAGTGTTAAGACCTTAACCAGTAGGCCAGAGTACGAGTCTAAGACCTTAGCTATTAGGCCAGAGTAAGAGTTCAGACCTTAGCTATTAGGCCAGAGTAAGAATTAAGACCTTAACCAGTAGGTCAGAGTAAGAGTTAATACCTTAACCTGTAGGCCAGCGTATGAGTCTAAGACCTTTGCTATTAGGCCAGAGTAAGAGTGCAGACCTTAGCTATTAGGCCAGAGTAAGAGTTAAGACCTTAACCAGTAGGCCAGAGTAAGATTTAAGACCTTAACCAGTAGGCCAGAGTAAGATTTAAGACATTAACCTGTAGGCCAGAGTACAAGTTAAGACCTTAACCAGTAGGCCAGAGTAAGAGTTAAAACCTTAACCAGTAGGCCAGAGTAAGAGTTAAGACCTTAACCAGTAGGCCAGAGTAAGAGTTAAGACCTTAACCAGAGGCCAGATTAAGAGTTAAGACCTTAACCTGTAGGCCAGAGTAAGAGTTAAGACCTTAACCAGTAGGCCAGAGTAAGAATTAAGACCTTAGCTTTTAGGCCAGAGTAAGAGTTAAGACCTTAAGAAGTAGGCCCGAGTAAGAGTTAAGACCTTAACCAGTAGGCCAGAGTAAGAGTTAAGACCTTAACCAGTAGGCCAGAGTATGTGTCTGATACCTTAGCTATTAGGCCATAGTATGAGTTAAGACCTTAGCTATTAGTCCAGAGTAATAGTTAAGACCTTAACCATTAGGCCAGAGTACGAGTTAAGACCTTAACCAGTAGGCCAGAGTAAGAGTTAAGACCTTAACCTGTAGGCCATAGTATGAGTCTAAGACCTTAGCTATTAGGCCAGAGTAAGAGTTAAGACCTTAGCTATTAGGCCAGAGTAAGAGTTAAGACCTTAACCATTAGGCCAGAGTACGAGTCTAAGACATTAGCTATTAGGCCAGAGTAAGAGTTAAGACCTTAACCAGTAGGCCAGAGTAAGAAATAAGACCTTAGCTATTAGGCCAGAGTAAGAGTTAAGACCTTAAGAAGTAGGCCTGAGTAAGAGTTAAGACCTTAACCATTAGGCCAGAGTACGAGTCTAAGACCTTAGTTATTAAGCCAGAGTAAGAGTTAAGACCTTAACCAGTAGGCCAGAGTAAGAGTTAAGACCTTAACCAGTAGGCAAGAGTAAGAGTCTAAGACCTTAGCTATTAGGCCAGAGTAAGAGTTAAGACCGTAGCTATTTGGCCAGTGTAAGAGTTAAGACCTTAACCAGTAGGCCAGAGTAAGAGTTAAGACCTTAGCTATTAGGCCAGAGTAGGAGTTAAGACCTTAGCTATTAGGCCAGAGTAAGAGTTAAGACCTTAACCAGAATGCCAGAGTAAGACTTTAACCAGTAGGCCAGAGTAAGAGTTCGGACCTTAACCTGTAGGCCATAGTACGAGTCTAAGACCTTAGCTATTAGGCCAGAGTAAGCGTTAAGACCTTAACCAGTAGGCCAGAGAAAGAGATAAAACCTTAACCTGTAGGCCAGAGTACGAGTCTAAGACCTTAGCTATTAGGCCAGAGTAAGAGTTAAGACCTTAACCATTAGGCCAGAGTACGAGTCTAAGACCTTAGCCATTGGGCCAGAGTAAGAGTTAAGACCTCAGCTATTAGGCCAGAGTACGAGTCTAATACCTTTTGCTATTAGGCCAGAGTAAGAGTTAAGACCTTAACCAGTAGGCCAGAGTAAGAGTTAAGACTTTAACCAGTTGGCCAGAGTAAGAGTCTAAGACCTTAACCTGTAGGCCAGAGTACGAGTCTAAGACCTTAGCTATTAGGCCAGAGTAAGAGTTAAGACCTTAACCATTAGGCTAGAGTACGAGTCTAAGACCTTAGTTATTGGGCCAGAGTAAGAGTTAAGACCTTAGCTATTAGGCCAGACTAAGAGTTAAGACCTTAGCTATTAGGCCAGAGTAAGAGTTAAGACCTTAACCTGTAGGCCAGAGTACGAGTCTAAGACCTTAGTTATTGGGCCAGAGTAAGAGTTAAGACCTTAGCTATTAGGCCAGAGTAAGAGTTAAGACCTTAACCAGTAGGCCAGAGTAAGAGTTAAGACCTTAACCAGTAGGCCAGAGTAAGAGTTAGGACCTTAACCAGTAGGCCAGATTAAGAGTTAAGACCTTAACCTGTAGGCCAGAGTACGAGTTAAGACCTTAACCATTAGGCCAGAGTACGAGTCTAAGACCTTAAACTGTAGGCTATAGTACGAGTCTAAGACCTTAGCTATTAGGCCAGAGTAAGAGTTAAGACCTTAACCAGTAGGCCAGAGTACGTGTCTAATACCTTAGCTATTAGGCCATAGTATGAGTTAAGACCTTAGCTATTAGTCCAGAGTAAGAGTTAAGACCTTAACCATTAGGCCAGTGTAAGACTTAAGACCTTAACCAGTAGGCCAGAGAAAGGGTTAAGACCTTAACCTGTAGGCCATAGTATGAGTCTAAGACCTTAGCTATTAGGCCAGAGTAAGTGTTAAGACCTTAACCAGTAGGCCAGAGTAAGAGTTAAGACCTTAACCATTAGGCCAGAGTACGAGTCTAAGACCTTAGCTATTAGGCCAGAGTAAGAGTTAAGACCTTAAGCAGTAGGCCAGAGTAAGAGTTAAGACCTTAACCAGTAGGCCAGAGTAAGAGTTAAGACCTCAACCATAAGGCCAGAGTGTGAGTCTAAGACCTTAGCTATTAGGCCAGAGTAAGAGTTAAGACCTTAGCTATTAGGCAAGAGTACGAGTCTAAGACCTTAGCTATTAGGCCAGAGTAAGAGTTAAGACCTTAACCAGTAGGCCAGAGTACAAGTCTAAGACCTTAGCTATTAGGCCAGAGTACGAGTCTAAGACCTTGGCTATTAGGCCAGTTTAAGAGTTAAGACCTTAACCATTAGGCCAGAGTAAGAGTTAAGACTTTAACCAGTAGGCCGGAGTAAGAGTTAAGACCTTAACCTGAAGGCCAGAGTACGAGTCTAAGACCTTAGCTATTAGGCCAGAGTAAGAGTTAAGACCTTAACCATTAGGCCAGAGTACGAGTCTAAGACCTTAGCTATTGGGCCAGAGTAGGAGTTAAGACCTTAGCTATTAAGCCAGAGTAAGAGTTAAGACCTTAGCTATTAGGCCAGAGTAAGAGTTAAGACTTTAACCTGTAGGCCAGAGTACGAGTCTAAGACCTAAGCTATTAGGCCAGAGTACGAGTCTAAGACCTGAGCTATTAGGCCATAGTAAGAGTTAAGACCTTAACGAGTAGGCCAGAGTACGAGTCTAAGACCTTAGCTATTAGGCCAGAGTAAGAGTTAAGACCTTAACCAGTAGGCCAGAGTAAGAGTTAAGACCTTAATCAGTAGGCCAGAGTACGAGTCTAAGACCTTAGCTATTAGACCAGAGTAAGAGTTAAGACCTTAGCTATTAGGCCAGAGTAAGAGTTAAGACCTTAACCAGTAGGCCAAAGTAAGAGTTAAGACCTTAACCATTAGGCCAGAGTACGAGTCTAGGACATTAGCTATTAGGCCAGAGTAAGAGTTAAGACCTTAACCACTAGGCCAGAGTAAGAGTTAAGACCTTAACCTGTAAGCCGGAGTAAGAGTTAAGACCTTAACCTGTAGGCCATAGTACAAGTCTAAGACCTTAACCATTAGGCCAGATTACGAGTCTAAGACCTTAGCTATTAGGCCAGAGTAAGAGTTAAGACCTTAACCAGTAGGCCAGATTAAGAATTAAGACCTTAGCTATTAGGCCAGAGTAAGAGTTAAGACCTTAAGAAGTAGGCCAGAGTAAGAGTTAAGACCTTAACCATTAGGCCAGAGTACGAGTCTAAGACCTTAGATATTAGGCCAGAGTAAGAGTTAAGACCTTAGCTATTAGGCCAGAGTAAGTGTTAAGACCTTAACCAGTAGGCCAGAGTACGAGTCTAAGACCTTAGCTATTAGGCCAGAGTAAGAGTTCAGACCTTAGCTATTAGGCCAGAGTAAGAATTAAGACCTTAACCAGTAGGTCAGAGTAAGAGTTAATACCTTAACCTGTAGGCCAGCGTATGAGTCTAAGACCTTTGCTATTAGGCCAGAGTAAGAGTGCAGACCTTAGCTATTAGGCCAGAGTAAGAGTTAAGACCTTAACCAGTAGGCCAGAGTAAGATTTAAGACCTTAACCAGTAGGCCAGAGTAAGATTTAAGACATTAACCTGTAGGCCAGAGTACAAGTTAAGACCTTAACCAGTAGGCCAGAGTAAGAGTTAAAACCTTAACCAGTAGGCCAGAGTAAGAGTTAAGACCTTAACCAGTAGGCCAGAGTAAGAGTTAAGACCTTAACCAGAGGCCAGATTAAGAGTTAAGACCTTAACCTGTAGGCCAGAGTAAGAGTTAAGACCTTAACCAGTAGGCCAGAGTAAGAATTAAGACCTTAGCTTTTAGGCCAGAGTAAGAGTTAAGACCTTAAGAAGTAGGCCCGAGTAAGAGTTAAGACCTTAACCAGTAGGCCAGAGTAAGAGTTAAGACCTTAACCAGTAGGCCAGAGTATGTGTCTGATACCTTAGCTATTAGGCCATAGTATGAGTTAAGACCTTAGCTATTAGTCCAGAGTAATAGTTAAGACCTTAACCATTAGGCCAGAGTACGAGTTAAGACCTTAACCAGTAGGCCAGAGTAAGAGTTAAGACCTTAACCTGTAGGCCATAGTATGAGTCTAAGACCTTAGCTATTAGGCCAGAGTAAGAGTTAAGACCTTAGCTATTAGGCCAGAGTAAGAGTTAAGACCTTAACCATTAGGCCAGAGTACGAGTCTAAGACATTAGCTATTAGGCCAGAGTAAGAGTTAAGACCTTAACCAGTAGGCCAGAGTAAGAAATAAGACCTTAGCTATTAGGCCAGAGTAAGAGTTAAGACCTTAAGAAGTAGGCCTGAGTAAGAGTTAAGACCTTAACCATTAGGCCAGAGTACGAGTCTAAGACCTTAGTTATTAAGCCAGAGTAAGAGTTAAGACCTTAACCAGTAGGCCAGAGTAAGAGTTAAGACCTTAACCAGTAGGCAAGAGTAAGAGTCTAAGACCTTAGCTATTAGGCCAGAGAAAGAGTTAAGACCGTAGCTATTTGGCCAGTGTAAGAGTTAAGACCTTAACCAGTAGGCCAGAGTAAGAGTTAAGACCTTAGCTATTAGGCCAGAGTAGGAGTTAAGACCTTAGCTATTAGGCCAGAGTAAGAGTTAAGACCTTAACCAGAATGCCAGAGTAAGACTTTAACCAGTAGGCCAGAGTAAGAGTTCAGACCTTAACCTGTAGGCCATAGTACGAGTCTAAGACCTTAGCTATTAGGCCAGAGTAAGCGTTAAGACCTTAACCAGTAGGCCAGAGAAAGAGATAAAACCTTAACCTGTAGGCCAGAGTACGAGTCTAAGACCTTAGCTATTAGGCCAGAGTAAGAGTTAAGACCTTAACCATTAGGCCAGAGTACGAGTCTAAGACCTTAGCCATTGGGCCAGAGTAAGAGTTAAGACCTCATCTATTAGGCCAGAGTACGAGTCTAATACCTTTTGCTATTAGGCCAGAGTAAGAGTTAAGACCTTAACCAGTAGGCCAGAGTAAGAGTTAAGACTTTAACCAGTTGGCCAGAGTAAGAGTCTAAGACCTTAACCTGTAGGCCAGAGTACGAGTCTAAGACCTTAGCTATTAGGCCAGAGTAAGAGTTAAGACCTTAACCATTAGGCTAGAGTACGAGTCTAAGACCTTAGTTATTGGGCCAGAGTAAGAGTTAAGACCTTAGCTATTAGGCCAGACTAAGAGTTAAGACCTTAGCTATTAGGCCAGAGTAAGAGTTAAGACCTTAACCTGTAGGCCAGAGTACGAGTCTAAGACCTTAGTTATTGGGCCAGAGTAAGAGTTAAGACCTTAGCTATTAGGCCAGAGTATGAGTTAAGACCTTAGCTATTAGTCCAGAGTAAGAGTTAAGACCTTAACCATTAGGCCAGAGTACGAGTTAAGACCTTAACCACTAGGCCAGAGTAAGAGTTAAGACCTTAACCTGTAGGCCAGCGTATGAGTCTAAGACCTTTGCTATTAGGCCAGAGTAAGAGTGCAGACCTTAGCTATTAGGCCAGAGTAAGAGTTAAGACCTTAACCAGTAGGCCAGAGTAAGATTTAAGACATTAACCTGTAGGCCAGAGTACAAGTTAAGACCTTAACCAGTAGGCCAGAGTAAGAGTTAAAACCTTAACCAGTAGGCCAGAGTAAGAGTTAAGACCTTAACCAGTAGGCCAGAGTAAGAGTTAAGACCTTAACCAGAGGCCAGATTAAGAGTTAAGACCTTAACCTGTAGGCCAGAGTAAGAGTTAAGACCTTAACCAGTAGGCCAGAGTAAGAATTAAGACCTTAGCTTTTAGGCCAGAGTAAGAGTTAAGACCTTAAGAAGTAGGCCCGAGTAAGAGTTAAGACCTTAACCAGTAGGCCAGAGTAAGAGTTAAGACCTTAACCAGTAGGCCAGAGTATGTGTCTGATACCTTAGCTATTAGGCCATAGTATGAGTTAAGACCTTAGCTATTAGTCCAGAGTAAGAGTTAAGACCTTAACCATTAGGCCAGAGTACGAGTTAAGACCTTAACCAGTAGGCCAGAGTAAGAGTTAAGACCTTAACCTGTAGGCCATAGTATGAGTCTAAGACCTTAGCTATTAGGCCAGAGTAAGAGTTAAGACCTTAGCTATTAGGCCAGAGTAAGAGTTAAGACCTTAACCATTAGGCCAGAGTACGAGTCTAAGACATTAGCTATTAGGCCAGAGTAAGAGTTAAGACCTTAACCAGTAGGCCAGAGTAAGAAATAAGACCTTAGCTATTAGGCCAGAGTAAGAGTTAAGACCTTAAGAAGTAGGCCTGAGTAAGAGTTAAGACCTTAACCATTAGGCCAGAGTACGAGTCTAAGACCTTAGTTATTAGGCCAGAGTAAGAGTTAAGACCTTAACCAGTAGGCCAGAGTAAGAGTTAAGACCTTAACCAGTAGGCAAGAGTAAGAGTCTAAGACCTTAGCTATTAGGCCAGAGTAAGAGTTAAGACCGTAGCTATTTGGCCAGAGTAAGAGTTAAGACCTTAACCAGTAGGCCAGAGTAAGAGTTAAGACCTTAGCTATTAGGCCAGAGTAGGAGTTAAGACCTTAGCTATTAGGCCAGAGTAAGAGTTAAGACCTTAACCAGAATGCCAGAGTAAGACTTAAGACTTTAACCAGTAGGCCAGAGTAAGAGTTCAGACCTTAACCTGTAGGCCATAGTACGAGTCTAAGACCTTAGCTATTAGGCCAGAGTAAGCGTTAAGACCTTAACCAGTAGGCCAGAGAAAGAGATAAGACCTTAACCTGTAGGCCAGAGTACGAGTCTAAGACCTTAGCTATTAGGCCAGAGTAAGAGTTAAGACCTTAACCATTAGGCCAGAGTACGAGTCTAAGACCTTAGCCATTGGGCCAGAGTAAGAGTTAAGACCTCAGCTATTAGGCCAGAGTACGAGTCTAATACCTTTTGCTATTAGGCCAGAGTAAGAGTTAAGACCTTAACCAGTAGGCCAGAGTAAGAGTTAAGACTTTAACCAGTAGGCCAGAGTAAGAGTCTAAGACCTTAACCTGTAGGCCAGAGTACGAGTCTAAGACCTTAGCTATTAGGCCAGAGTAAGAGTTAAGACCTTAACCATTAGGCCAGAGTACGAGTCTAAGACCTTAGTTATTGGGCCAGAGTAAGAGTTAAGACCTTTGCTATTAGGCCAGAGTAAGAGTGCAGACCTTAGCTATTAGGCCAGAGTAAGAGTTAAGACCTTAACCAGTAGGCCAGAGTAAGATTTAAGACCTTAACCAGTAGGCCAGAGTAAGATTTAAGACATTAACCTGTAGGCCAGAGTACAAGTTAAGACCTTAACCAGTAGGCCAGAGTAAGAGTTAAAACCTTAACCAGTAGGCCAGAGTAAGAGTTAAGACCTTAACCAGTAGGCCAGAGTAAGAGTTAAGACCTTAACCAGAGGCCAGATTAAGAGTTAAGACCTTAACCTGTAGGCCAGAGTAAGAGTTAAGACCTTAACCAGTAGGCCAGAGTAAGAATTAAGACCTTAGCTTTTAGGCCAGAGTAAGAGTTAAGACCTTAAGAAGTAGGCCCGAGTAAGAGTTAAGACCTTAACCAGTAGGCCAGAGTAAGAGTTAAGACCTTAACCAGTAGGCCAGAGTATGTGTCTGATACCTTAGCTATTAGGCCATTGTATGAGTTAAGACCTTAGCTATTAGTCCAGAGTAAGAGTTAAGACCTTAACCATTAGGCCAGAGTACGAGTTAAGACCTTAACCAGTAGGCCAGAGTAAGAGTTAAGACCTTAACCTGTAGGCCATAGTATGAGTCTAAGACCTTAGCTATTAGGCCAGAGTAAGAGTTAAGACCTTAGCTATTAGGCCAGAGTAAGAGTTAAGACCTTAACCATTAGGCCAGAGTACGAGTCTAAGACATTAGCTATTAGGCCAGAGTAAGAGTTAAGACCTTAACCAGTAGGCCAGAGTAAGAAATAAGACCTTAGCTATTAGGCCAGAGTAAGAGTTAAGACCTTAAGAAGTAGGCCTGAGTAAGAGTTAAGACCTTAACCATTAGGCCAGAGTACGAGTCTAAGACCTTAGTTATTAGGCCAGAGTAAGAGTTAAGACCTTAACCAGTAGGCCAGAGTAAGAGTTAAGACCTTAACCAGTAGGCAAGAGTAAGAGTCTAAGACCTTAGCTATTAGGCCAGAGTAAGAGTTAAGACCGTAGCTATTTGGCCAGAGTAAGAGTTAAGACCTTAACCAGTAGGCCAGAGTAAGAGTTAAGACCTTAGCTATTAGGCCAGAGTAGGAGTTAAGACCTTAGCTATTAGGCCAGAGTAAGAGTTAAGACCTTAACCAGAATGCCAGAGTAAGACTTAAGACTTTAACCAGTAGGCCAGAGTAAGAGTTCAGACCTTAACCTGTAGGCCATAGTACGAGTCTAAGACCTTAGCTATTAGGCCAGAGTAAGCGTTAAGACCTTAACCAGTAGGCCAGAGAAAGAGATAAGACCTTAACCTGTAGGCCAGAGTACGAGTCTAAGACCTTAGCTATTAGGCCAGAGTAAGAGTTAAGACCTTAACCATTAGGCCAGAGTACGAGTCTAAGACCTTAGCCATTGGGCCAGAGTAAGAGTTAAGACCTCAGCTATTAGGCCAGAGTACGAGTCTAATACCTTTTGCTATTAGGCCAGAGTAAGAGTTAAGACCTTAACCAGTAGGCCAGAGTAAGAGTTAAGACTTTAACCAGTAGGCCAGAGTAAGAGTCTAAGACCTTAACCTGTAGGCCAGAGTACGAGTCTAAGACCTTAGCTATTAGGCCAGAGTAAGAGTTCAGACCTTAACCATTAGGCCAGAGTACGAGTCTAAGACCTTAGTTATTGGGCCAGAGTAAGAGTTAAGACCTTAGCTATTAGGCCAGACTAAGAGTTAAGACCTTAGCTATTAGGCCAGAGTAAGAGTTAAGACCTTAACCTGTAGGCCAGAGTACGAGTCTAAGACCTTAGTTATTGGGCCAGAGTAAGAGTTAAGACCTTAGCTATTAGGCCAGAGTATGAGTTAAGACCTTAGCTATTAGTCCAGAGTAAGAGTTAAGACCTTAACCATTAGGCCAGAGTACGAGCTAAGACCTTAACCACTAGGCCAGAGTAAGAGTTAAGACCTTAACCTGTAGGCCAGCGTATGAGTCTAAGACCTTTGCTATTAGGCCAGAGTAAGAGTGCAGACCTTAGCTATTAGGCCAGAGTAAGAGTTAAGACCTTAACCAGTAGGCCAGAGTAAGATTTAAGACCTTAACCAGTAGGCCACAGTAAGATTTAAGACATTAACCTGTAGGCCAGAGTACAAGTTAAGACCTTAACCAGTAGGCCAGAGTAAGAGTTAAAACCTTAACCAGTAGGCCAGAGTAAGAGTTAAGACCTTAACCAGTAGGCCAGAGTAAGAGTTAAGACCTTAACCAGAGGCCAGATTAAGAGTTAAGACCTTAACCTGTAGGCCAGAGTAAGAGTTAAGACCTTAACCAGTAGGCCAGAGTAAGAATTAAGACCTTAGCTTTTAGGCCAGAGTAAGAGTTAAGACCTTAAGAAGTAGGCCCGAGTAAGAGTTAAGACCTTAACCAGTAGGCCAGAGTAAGAGTTCAGACCTTAACCAGTAGGCCAGAGTATGTGTCTGATACCTTAGCTATTAGGCCATAGTATGAGTTAAGACCTTAGCTATTAGTCCAGAGTAAGAGTTAAGACCTTAACCATTAGGCCAGAGTACGAGTTAAGACATTAACCAGTAGGCCAGAGTAAGAGTTAAGACCTTAACCTGTACACCATAGTATGAGTCTAAGACCTTAGCTATTAGGCCAGAGTAAGAGTTAAGACCTTAGCTATTAGGCCAGAGTAAGAGTTAAGACTTTAACCATTAGGCCAGAGTACGAGTCTAAGACATTAGCTATTAGGCCAGAGTAAGAGTTAAGACCTTAACCAGTAGGCCAGAGTAAGAAATAAGACCTTAGCTATTAGGCCAGAGTAAGAGTTAAGACCTTAAGAAGTAGGCCTGAGTAAGAGTTAAGACCTTAACCATTAGGCCAGAGTACGAGTCTAAGACCTTAGTTATTAGGCCAGAGTAAGAGTTAAGACCTTAACCAGTAGGCCAGAGTAAGAGTTAATACCTTAACCAGTAGGCAAGAGTAAGAGTCTAAGACCTTAGCTATTAGGCCAGAGTAAGAGTTAAGAACGTAGCTATTTGGCCAGAGTAAGAGTTAAGACCTTAACCAGTAGGCCAGAGTAAGAGTTAAGACCTTAGCTATTAGGCCAGAGTAGGAGTTAAGACCTTAGCTATTAGGCCAGAGTAAGAGTTAAGACGTTAACCAGAATGCCAGAGTAAGACTTAAGACTTTAACCAGTAGGCCAGAGTAAGAGTTCAGACCTTAACCTGTAGGCCATAGTACGAGTCTAAGACCTTAGCTATTAGGCCAGAGTAAGCGTTAAGACCTTAACCAGTAGGCCAGAGAAAGAGATAAGACCTTAACCTGTAGGCCAGAGTACGAGTCTAAGACCTTAGCTATTAGGCCAGAGTAAGAGTTAAGACCTTAACCATTAGGCCAGAGTACGAGTCTAAGACCTTAGCCATTGGGCCAGAGTAAGAGTTAAGACCTCAGCTATTAGGCCAGAGTACGAGTCTAATACCTTTTGCTATTAGGCCAGAGTAAGAGTTAAGACCTTAACCAGTAGGCCAGAGTAAGAGTTAAGACTTTAACCAGTAGGCCAGAGTAAGAGTCTAAGACCTTAACCTGTAGGCCAGAGTACGAGTCTAAGACCTTAGCTATTATGCCAGAGTAAGAGTTAAGACCTTAACCATTAGGCCAGAGTACGAGTCTAAGACCTTAGTTATTGGGCCAGAGTAAGAGTTAAGACCTTAGCTATTAGGCCAGACTAAGAGTTAAGACCTTAGCTATTAGGCCAGAGTAAGAGTTAAGACCTGAACCTGTAGGCCAGAGTACGAGTCTAAGACCTTAGTTATTGGGCCAGAGTAAGAGTTAAGACCTTAGCTATTAGGCCAGAGTATGAGTTAAGACCTTAGCTATTAGTCCAGAGTAAGAGTTAAGACCTTAACCATTAGGCCAGAGTACGAGCTAAGACCTTAACCACTAGGCCAGAGTAAGAGTTAAGAACTTAACCTGTAGGCCATAGTATGAGTCTAAGACCTTAGCTATTAGGCCAGAGTAAGAGTTGAGACCTTAGCTATTAGGCCAGAGTAAGAGTTAAGACCTTAACCATTAGGCCAGAGTATGAGTCTAATACATTAGCTATTAGGCAATAGTAAGAGTTAAGACCTTAACCAGTAGGCCAGAGTAAGAAATAAGACCTTAGCTATTAGGCCAGAGTAAGAGTTAAGACCTTAAGAAGTAGGCCTGAGTAAGAGTTAAGACCTTAACCATTAGGCCAGAGTACGAGTCTAAGACCTTAGTTATTAGGCCAGAGTAAGAGTTAAGACCTTAACCAGTAGGCCAGAGTAAGAGTTAAGACCTTAACCAGTAGGCCAGAGTAAGAGTCTAAGACCTAAGCTATTAGGCCAGATTACGAGTCTAAGACCTGAGCTATTAGGCCATAGTAAGAGTTAAGACCTTAACCAGTAGGCCAGAGTACGAGTCTAAGACCTTAGCTATTAGGCCAGAGTAAGAGTTAAGACCTTAACTAGTAGGCCAGAGTAAGAGTTAAGATCTTAACTAGTAGGCCAGAGTACGAGTCTAAGACCTTAGCTATTAGGCCAGAGTAAGAGATAAGACCTTAACCAGTAGGCCAAAGTAAGAGTTAAGACCTTAACCATTAGGCCAGAGTACGAGTCTAAGACATTAGCTATTAGGCCAGAGTTAGAGTTAAGACCTTAACCACTAGGCCAGAGTAAGAGTTAAGACCTTAACCTGTAAGCCAGAGTAAGAGTTAAGACCTTAACCTGTAGGCCATAGTACGAGTCTAAGACCTTAGCTATTAGGCCAGAGTAAGAGTTAAGACCTTAGCTATTAGGCCAGAGTAAGAGTTAAGACCTTAACCATTAGGCCAGAGTACGAGTCTAAGACCTTAGCTATTAGGCCAGAGTAAGAGTTAAGACCTTAACCAGTAGGCCAGAGTAAGAATTAAGATCTTAGCTATTAGGCCAGAGTAAGAGTTAAGACCTTAAGAAGTAGGCCAGAGTAAGAGTTAAGACCTTAACCATTAGGACAGAGTACAAGTCTAAGACCTTAGCTATTAGGCCAGAGTAAGAGTTAAGACCTCAGCTATTAGGCCAGAGTAAGCGTTAAGACCTTTGTGGTAAATAATTTAATTACCGGTACTATTTTTGATGCGGAAAATTAATAAGAATAACTCAGTAAAATAAGAGGCAGAATCCGTGGTATTAGAGGTTCGGAAAGGGCTTTATTCCTTATACAATTCGAATTGTAGGCATCAGATTCCATCACCACGGAGGTTCAGGAAGTGAAGGGCAATACATTATTCACAAGTAATCATTTTTATAGAAAAGGCATTACAGTGAAACAGATGCAGGAGGCGTAACAGCTGATAAAATAGATAAAGATATGCATACGTAACTAAAATAGGCGTAACTAGGCGTAACTAGAAAACGTCAGCTTACATGATGTCACAAATGGGTGGATCCATGAAAGAATTTCGCAATGTCAGCAGAAATACTTGGCAGAGATGCGCGCGCAGCAGCATGACGTATGATTGATGTGCAACTAGGGGGTGAAGGGGACTTGACATTCCGCTCTACATGTGGAGACAAAAGTCTAGGGGGTCAAGTCATCCCAATCCCAAATCATATCTAACATCCTATGTTTAAAGAACTATGTTATCCAAAAGGAAGGATCTCTCGGACAAAATCTAGTCTATACTGACTGTGAGTGCGTGTACAAGCGCCTAAGTGTCTACATGAGATGCGAGGGCAGAAATCTTCCATAGTAGCAGGGCTATGAATTACTTGCATAAAGACAGAGAAGCCGGGCCCCTTGCTCGGTAGCTGGAAGGATGTTTACCTAAACTACTAGACAGGAATGCATTGGATGAGGAGCGGAGCAGATAATCTTGAAGGTGAAATACAGTTTTTGGCAGGCAGACAGGCCGAGTCAGGCACCGTTAGCCGCGCAGGGAGTAGGACAAAGTTCATGGATACATATGCGAGCTCAGACTGGAGCTGTCAGAGGTAGAAGGCAGGAAAAGGCTTGATGGCAGAATTCAGGGCCTACTCGCCTGAACTGTAAAATGGAGTAAGTGAGCCATATAAAGTCGGTGGCCTTTCATACTTAGGAATGGAATATCCGGCCCATTCATGGCGGATCTGAAAGAGGACATGTTGACGGTGGACGCCCATGTGTTTGCGTCTTCATAACTGGAACTGGAGGGAACATACATGTACTTGTAACATATACATGGAGCCGTTGGGGTCTAAGATAGGGGACATAACTGGTCACAAAAATCCATATTTCCTCATTCCCTCCTTGTCCCCTACTGACCCTTAGGAGATATCAATCTTCATCAATCCATCGATCTGTTCATATAGCATCATTTGTTCTTCTTTCTTCTTCCGGGATCTTGAATGAAAACTTGGTGGTGGAATACACGATGTGGCGCACAGACCACAAATCGCTGGTCCACATTGAAGGCATAAGCAGCAACTGAATAGTATGAGAAGGCCAATACCCAGGAAGGATAGGACCCTCCATCCCCAGGCTGACAATACACTCCAAAACCAACCGGACCAAGTCCAGGTGCCTGGATTCTGGTGTATCTGGCTTACAATCTTATGAAGGCGAGTTATGGCTTTATATACAGATGGTGAATTTTCTGGGATGAATACGCAGCAACTTGATCCGATGACCCTACAAGCTCCGCCCCTATCGGCCAGGATGACGTCAAGGACAAGACGATTTTGAAGAACAACAATCCGCATCGCAGACTGCTCCTCTGTTAAGTTGCCTAAGGCAGAAATAGTTTCATTTACTACGGCTTCAAGGGTCCTAGTTAATCTACGTATCAGCTTACTATTGGTGACTGTACCTATATAGGGAAAGAGACCTTTATTAAAATCTGTATATTTTTCCCATGCCGTCTCAGTGTAATCGACAATTGGGAGATCTCTCCGTTCTCTATTGTGTACTAAATGAGTATTTCTGTGATAATCAGGAGGAGCTAGGAAAACAGGTGGCAAAAGGAATGCGATGTAACAGGTACCATCCCAATCTAAAGGCAGACGTATATATGCAGTCTGACCACATACGAAGTAGGAATGGCGAGAAGCTCTAAATGTAGATTTGCCTTGATCATTGAATTCTATTACAGTGGTGCATTTACTATGGCCCATATGTACGGAACCATTCTTTCTTACACACAATTCACCTTTAACTGGAAACACTGACATAGCGGGCAAAATTGGTGCAGCTTCGGATTCAACATTCAGGATCATGAGATTAAGCGTAAAATTACCTAATCCATATACTTCATTTTCTAGATCAGTTCCTGTTCTTTTGGGAAGTCCCTCCTTGTTAGGGTAGCAGACTTTGAGTAAAACTAGGTTCAGGTTTCCCCATACCCAATTGTCTTGATAAACTACTGAGTTTGAATCTAAGGAATTAATTAAACTAAACCATGCTCCACAGGAGCCATTGTGTGTGAACGGATATGGAAAGAGGGGCAGAATTCCCTTATAGTTCTGATAGGGAGGGAGTCGGCCGCATATCCAACAATTGGTAGCATTGCTTGTCTGATGGGAATGATGTAACATACTAATAAAAGTGTTATTGCGCAGCGCAAATCTATAGGACAACTCATGCGGGGGTAATTCACTAAAAGAATGTTCAGCAGTAACATTGTAAACATGTTTAGAAATAGGATAATATATGTGCAACAGTACACTTGCAGCAATGATCAGAAGACTTAAGAAAAACAAAATTAATAATGTCACTGTGCAATGACTACGCAGTGATTTACAGTACGTATGCTTTTTCAACTGCATCTTTCGATTTCTTTCTCTATTCAGGTCTAGGGGATACATGTCAGAGACAAATTCAACCGATTCACCTTGGAGAGGACTTAAACAATCAAATTGTCTGACTTGCTAGACCTTAATTTTAGTTTGTACAGTTCTTTATCCGACGGTTCAACCAAAGGGAGCTTTGAATCAATCGGAGAAGAAACGCAAGGTGTAACGTTCACGTCAGATGGTAGTCCATGAAATTTCTTGATATGGCTCGAATGTAACCATCCTTTCCGACCTTCGATCTTCACGGCTGTCCTTGTGGTGAGCAGTACAAGTTGAGGCGATTTCCACCTAGGATCCAGCTGAGTCTTTCGGTCAAAATTTCGTACCAACACCAGTTCCCCGGGAACTACGTCATGGGGTTTCACCTCGGTGTTATTGGGAAAGGCTGCAGCTACCTGTGAACGACAAGATTGTAGTGCAGACATCAAGGAAGCCAGGTAATCTGTCAACATATTACAGTCAACATCAGTTATTTTACGAGGTATAGGCGTCCCCCACATATTTGGTGGTCTACCGAAGATCACCTCATACGGAGATAGCCCTGTTCGAGAGTGTGCTACCATTCTCATGTAAAAGAGTGCAACTGGTAAGGCTACTACCCAATCAACACCTTTCTCTCTAAATATTTTTGACAATCTAATTTTCAGAGTTTGATTATGTCGTTCCACGAGACCTGCTGCCTCGGGGTGTCGGACACAGTGAAATTTCCATTGATAGCCTAACAAAAGTGAAACGTGTTTCATCAGTTCGGATGAGAACGGCTGGCCGTTATCTGAGTAGACAACACGTGGTAAACCATACCGTGGGAAGAATTCTCGAACTAACTGTTTGGCAGTAGTCGGGGCAGTGTAATCTGAAACCGGGTAGGCTTCGGTCCAACGGGAAAGAGCACAGACAACTACGAGAACATATTTGAATCCTCGACATCGTTCCATCTGGATATAATCCATCTGGAGGACTTCAAAAGGGTGATCAGGAGGCTGAAATCCACCCTGTTCTACGGGAATGCTTTTACCTGGGTTGAACTGACAACATATCATACAGGTACGGACTTTTTGTTTAGCTGCTGCTCGTAAATGTTTGTTGAACCAGATGTGTTGAATGCTGTCTAGCATAGCTTTCTCTCCTAGGTGCGCTGGACTATGTATTGTATTAATGATAACTTGGACCATAGAGTCAGGAAGAAACCATACAGATTTTTCCTTCGTCATCCATCCTTGATCCGTTTGGATCCCTCCTAATTCAGTCCATTTCTTTATTTCATCTGGTGTAGCATGTGTCTGTATGTCAATTACGTCAAGAGCGGGATCCTTAACTGTCATGCAATGTGTTGGTGCCAGAACTATTGTCTTTGTCATGTCAGTTGTGTGAGTTTGAGCAGTCTGTTTAGCTGTTCTGTCAGCTAGATCATTGCCTTGAGAAATGATATCAGTAACTTTCGTATGGGCTTTGCATTTCATAATCGATATTGCAGTGGGTAGATGTATTGCATCTAATAAGGCATGAATGAGGGGTCCGTGCTGAATGTGGGCACCGTGAGAAGTTAAATAACCTCTCTCGCGCCATAGCACGCCGAAGTCATGTACAACTCCGAATGCATAACGTGAATCTGTGTATATATTGACTTTTTTATTTGTAGCTTGAATACAGGCTTGTGTCAGAGCGATGAGCTCTGCTGCTTGAGCTGACAAGGTATTTATGCAATTTGTTTCGATGACTTCAGTGTCTGTTGTGACTGCATACGCGGCCACTAACTCTCCTGTACTTGTTCTCATGCATGAACCATCTACATACAATGTCAGGTCTGGATCTGATAATGGGACATCTGTCAAGTCTTGTCTGGGTTTCGTCGTGATAGTAATAACTTCACTACAATCATGTGCTAGTGGGTCTGTTCCACTTAATGGCAAAAGTGTGGCAGGATTCAATGTACTACAACGTCTGATTTCTATGTGTGGCTGAAACAATGTTAATTCATAACCGGTAAGTCTTGCTATAGTCAAGTGTTGTGTTTGCGTTCGGTTCAAAAGAACCTCTACTGCATGTGGTACTTGTACTGTCAATGGATGTCCTAACACTATGGCATCGCTCTGTCTGATTGCTAAAGCTGTTGCTGCCACTGATTTCAGGCACGCAGGCAGAGCCTGAGCTACGGGATCTAATGTACTAGAAAAATAAGCACATGGTTTGTGTGATCCTGCTTGTTCCTGTGTGAGTACTGACAAGGCAGTACCTTCACGTTCTGTAACAAAGAGTGTAAAATGTTTACTGTAACATGGTGTTGCTAACACAGGTGCTTGACATAAAGCTTTCTTTAAGCTTTCAAAGGCTTGTGTATGTTCCTGAGTCCAAGGGAGGACAGTCGATGTGGCCGCCTCCTGTGTTGTCAACTGAATGAGTGGTTTTGCTAGAAATGCATATTGAGGGATCCACTGCCTACAGTATGAAGTGAGGCCTATAAAAGCCCGCACCTCCTTTTGTGTCTTGGGTATCGGCATGTTAACAATTAACTGGATGCGGTCAGGTGTAAGCTGTCTTCCCTCCTTGGACAGCGAGTGCCCAAGATAAACAACTTGCTGGACACAGAATTGCAGCTTAGAAGGGGACACCTTGTGCCCCTTTTCGGCCAGAAATTGTAAAACCGTCAGTGATGCTTTCTCACATTCAGGTTCGCTTCGGGCGGTGATCAGCAGATCATCGACATATTGAAGCAGTGCAGTGTTGACTGGCATGTGTATACTGTCAAGTTCTCGTTTCAGTGCTTGGCTATAGATGCTGGGGCTTTCTGCGAATCCTTGAGGTGCGCGTGTGAATTTAAAGCTTCGTCCATTTAAACTAAATCCGAACAAGTATTGGCTTTCCGGATCTATTGGGACGCTGAAAAAGGCATTCTTGAGATCAATTACAGTAAAGAATGTTGCTTCGGAGTCAATAGCTGTCAGTAATGAAGAAATGTCTGGGACTACGGGGTATTGTGGTACAATGCACTTATTTAATTCCCGCAGATCAATAACTAATCGATATACTGGCGGGGCCTTTGGATCAGTTCGCTTAAGAATCGGAATTATCGGGGAATTACATACATTGGAGTCGGTTTCCACAACCACTCCTTGGGCAATAAGCTCGTCAATGATTTGCAGTAAAGCCACTACAGCATCTGGAGGTAACTTGTATTGTCGCATTCGTGGTAGTACCACTCCTGTCTTTAATGTGACTCGATATGGTGTAATGTTCATGCAACCAACATCAGTGGGGCCTTGTGCCCATAAATGTGTAGGTAAATTCTGCAGTCGGTGATCCATGTCTCTGGACACATAGTGCCCTTTGAAATCACGTAAAAATAGTCTTACTCCTTCCGGAGAACAACATATTATAGCTCCTAAAGCTTTCAATGTTTTTATACCTAACAAGTTTTCTGGACATGATTTAGTAAGTAATAAATCTGTAGTTCGTGTTAAGGGACCAATCGTAAGTGGAAGAGGCTGTGATACTTCATTAATGATAGGTTTTCCTGAAAAGCCAAGGGAAATATTCTGTGAGCCTGAGAGGGGTGCCCCTGGAACTTCACTACGTTTTATTGTTGTTCTGCTTGCCCCTGTATCAAGTAAACATTTTCTATCTTGGCCTAATAGTTCACTGTGTACATAAGGTCCCTCTTGATCTACAGGGACCTCGATAAGGGGTAAGCCAACTTCCCTCTCTAGGCTGTTTCATGAGTATCGTTGATAATCAGGATAGTCATATTGTGTGGTCTGGTACATCTGTCGTGTCGTTGTTTGTGTGGCAGCGATAGGCTGCGGTGGTGGAGCTGGCATGGACGGTTGTGGAGCTGGCATGGACTGTGCATGCTGCGGGGCTCCGTGTTCGTTCTGATCCTGTCTAAGTGGCCGTGGTCTTTCTTTTGTTATACCTGTGGCGATATTATGTTTTAAGACTGGACAATCGTGTATGTAATGACCTGGCTGTTTACAATAGTTGCATGTCCCTTTCACAGGACCTGCTGACTCACTGGACTGTGTCATACCCTTTTTATGACCGTCAGCTGGAACTGTCTGGGCAACAAGCATTTTCATTTTCGTGTCTTTCATGCGTCTTTGTTCATGTTCTTGTTCCTCTCTAATTCTGTTGTGGTGATATTGTAACATTTGTAACATTTGTGACGGGGTGTTACCTTGCCAGGTACTCTCGAATTTTAATACTCTATTCTTAACTTGGGGCAGGGAATTTTCAACTAATTTTGTCACAAACAGATGTGGATATGATTCGCTGCTTGCTTTTATGCCACTATTTATACCAAAACATTTTTCGAATCGGGCATAGAAATCACTAGTGTCTTCATCTTGCTTTTGTTTACAGGCTGAGATTGCACCCCAGTCTTCCTTTTTCGTAGTTAATAAACGTGGCAGTACCTGCACTAGTAAACCTGGTAGCATTTTAGTCTTGTCCCCAAGCCCTGAACCTGGACCTCGAGCTGTTTCTTCTGCTTCTAATGCTGTCCAATCTATCTTTTGGTCTCCCACCTCCCAATCTTTTTCTTTGAGTTTTTCGTAAATGCCCGCAGGCATTAATACCTTTAATATTTTCATAATGTCGGGATAGGTATACTCTCCCATGAGCAACATGTCTTTAATTTCACGGTGAAAACCCGCTGGGTCTTTGTCATGACTGGGTACCACTTTCTTCATTTCTAATAGTTCCATTTTAGATATGGGTGTGTATACAAATACACGTTTAAACGGTGAACAACCTTTACAACGCAACTTTTACACCGCACTACCATTACAACGAAACTATTACAACGCGAAATCTGTTACAACGCATGCCATTACAACGCATGCCATTACAACGAAATGCACTAGATGGCGTGCTAACATTAGAAATAGTGTAGTTTTACTATCCAAACACCTTCCCTACTGCAACGTGGACTGGAGTTAGAATAGTAAATTATACATTTCTAATGTCAGCACTCCATCTAGTGTACGTCGTCGTAAAAGCATGCGTTGTAAAGGCTGGCGTTGTAACAGATCTTGCGGTGTAAAAAATGCGTTGTAACGGCATGCGGTGTAAAAGCATGCGTTGTAACGTCATACATCCCGTTTAAACTCATTGTCATCACCTTTGATTGGGTGCACTTCGCGTAAGGGATTCTGTCTGTCCATATAATACGTCGTTCTTTCCTTGATGGGCAGTGAGACATGTTCTGGGCATACAAAAAGAATGTACTGTTTTCTGGATTCTAGTATTTCTCTAATTAAATCAGTACCTGAACCTCTCCATTTATTCGTGAGTAATTCAGTCAATATATCAGGTAAGGGACCAGGATCGGAGTGTTGGCCTTTATATAAAATAAGGAGTTGTTGAATCATGTAGATACCAGCTAAACGCTGTTCATCTGGGGTAAGGTTCAAAAACGTGTGTGCTAGTGTATCATCACTATATTTTCCGGGACTGTCAACCCAGTGAACGGCTGACCTGGCTAATTCTTGTTCGTCCATAGAATCGAGTATATGATACCCCCTTCGTTCTCGGAGTAATTTGTCAGCGGCTTGGAACGAATGTTCGGGAGATCTTATATTGATGATAGGGGTTTGGAAATTTCTGTTATTATCTGGACGTGTCGGACGTATCGGATCATTAAAGCATCTAGTATTATTACACGATCTTCCTCTACCTACATAAGCCATTGTTTCTAACTGTCCTGTGGGCAGTTCTGATTCTTCCCCCTCCTCTCTGTCTTGTTCAGGCTCGTCTACCGCTAATCTTTCTTCGTGTATTCGTTCTACTTCTTTGCGGATCTTTCGGCACATAGCTACTATACTTAATAGCCTATCATGTCTCCCCTCTGATATATTCCGACTCCATGTGGTAAGTATTTGCATTTCTTCCGGATTTACCCCAGGTCGGTCTTGATTTCTGATCACACAGTTTATGAGGAAACGTAACAGTTGCCCCTGCACCTCCGCTTTCTGGTACTCTATGGCTCTGCTAATACTTTCAGGACCTCGTCCTGACTGGACAAAGTGATATATATTTTCTAAATGTGTAGTCATTCCTGGTAGCCTCGCTAAATATATTGCAGCTCGTCGGATACGTAATGATGCCAGCAGCATTTCGTCGTCTTTGCCAGGCACAGGATCATATCTACAATCCATTAGAAGTTCTTTAAGCATGTCAGGGGTTGGTAGTTTGGGCGTACGTTGGTGTGCTAATTCTGTGCTAATTCTGTTTATGAGGAAACGTAACAGTTGCCCCTGCACCTCCGCTTTCTGGTACTCTATGGCTCTGCTAATACTTTCAGGACCTCGTCCTGACTGGACAAAGTGATATATATTTTCTAAATGTGTAGTCATTCCTGGTAGCCTCGCTAAATATATTGCAGCTCGTCGGATACGTAATGATGCCAGCAGCATTTTGTCGTCTTTGCCAGGCACAGGATCATATCTACAATCCATTAGAAGTTCTTTAAGCATGTCAGGGGTTGGTAGTTTGGGCGTACGTTGGTGTGCTAATTCTGTAAAGGAAAATTTATTTACTCTGGGTGGCGTGGAAAAAATACCTGTCATACCTCCTGTAGCACCGTCTGGGGTGCTGGACGTGAAAGGATTTGTTGAACGTGAGACAGCAACCGTGGTTGCGGGAAAAACTGTAGAAACAGATGTGCTTGTCGGAACTTGTGTCGGGGTTTGTTGTTGTGGAGGTGCAGACGGAGGATCTTGGCGTTGAGCACCATCGGCAAGCGGTCTATGTGGTGCGGTGTTAACATACTCGGGAGCTGCGTCATCTTGATAGGGGGAGAGGAAAACATCTTCTGCGGTTCTGGGATGCCCTTTGGGGTGTGTTTTTATCGGAAACAATGGAGGTGGCAAGTCTTTTGGTATCTCCGGAGTAGCCTTAGGTAACCCTTCGGCCAGAAGAGGATACATACCATTCATAAGGGCATTTCTTTGTCTATCTACTTGTTCTGATTTTACTCGGGTACCTTCTTCAATTAATAGATTTTCTCGGACTTTAGTTGAATTCTCCTTACTTTTCTCTTCCTGTCTGAGCGCTTTTTCTGTACGTCTATATGATTCTTTACGCCATAATTCAATGGCATCTTTCTGTGACTGTCTAGCTTTCTTTTTCCATAATTCTTCTTCTACTTTCATGATGCAATCTGCATCCCAGGTCCCAGCTGCGGGCCACCTCTGACTTTCTGGTAATTCCTTGGTGTAGTCTACCCATAAATCAAGAAATAATACGGCGTCTAGGCCATGTTTATGATACATGAAGTACCCTGGAGTGTCCCTAGGAGGAATGGGAACAGCTTCTTCGAGTACCCCTTTTCTGGTTTTGATCTGTCTTAATTTCGAAAAGAGCGGCATGTTGAGAACTGGTCTGATACCTAATCTTGAACACACTTAATACAATAAACACAATAATGAACAGTCATTCACACCACAATATGCAGAACGTATTTAAAACATTTAACATTTAACTTTTAACGAACAACAATGATGGCCATTTAGGGAACTAGTCACTTAGCATAATACTCGGCACTAACTAGGTGATTCTGAATTATATACTAGACATACTAGATATACTGCTAAACAGTACAGATACACTGCTGAAACAGTGCAGACCGGATTTGTGTACCCAAACCCGTCTTGACCGGCACAACCTATGTGCACGTCAGAACGCCTCCCCGGCAATGGTACTCACCGGGTAGCTCGGAACGGAAGGCCTCGGAACTGAAATGAACTGGACTGGACCGGACTCGACTCGACTCGGAACTTCGGAACTTCGGAACCTGGTGGGCCTCTGTATACCTCGGATCTTGCTCTCTCAGCTAGGCTCTGGTCGGGATACTTCGCACTTCTCACCGCCTCGTCTGGGTGTTGATCGCAGCCTCAGTCGCCCCCGCTTGGCCGGAGGGAGATACAGGAAATCCTGCTGGTACGCGTTTGTTGTCCGTCCAGCTGTGGCAGGAGACCGGGCCTGCAACGCACCTCCGGCGCGTGAGATGAGAAAGTGTCCCTGTTCGGGCGCCAATTTATGTGCTAAATAATTTAATTACCGGTACTATTTTTGATGCGGAAAATTAATAAGAATAACTCAGTAAAATAAGAGGCAGAATCCGTGGTATTAGAGGTTCGGAAAGGGCTTTATTCCTTATACAATTCGAATTGTAGGCATCAGATTCCATCACCACGGAGGTTCAGGAAGTGAAGGGCAATACATTATTGACAAGTAATCATTTTTATAGAAAAGGCATTACAGTGAAACAGATGCAGGAGGCGTAACAGCTGATAAAATAGATAAAGATATGCATACGTAACTAAAATAGGCGTAACTAGGCGTAACTAGAAAACGTCAGCTTACATGATGTCACAAATGGGTGGATCCATGAAAGAAATCGCAATGTCAGCAGAAATACTTGGCAGAGATGCGCGCGCAGCAGCATGACGTATGATTGATGTGCAACTAGGGGGTGAAGGGGACTTGACATTCTGCTCTACATGTGGAGACAAAAGTCTAGGGGGTCAAGTCAACCCAATCCCAAATCATATCTAACATCCTATGTTTAAAGAAATATGTTATCCAAAAGGAAGGATCTCTCGGACAAAATCTAGTCTATACTGACTGTGAGTGCGTGTACAAGCGCCTAAGTGTCTACATGAGATGCGAGGGCAGAAATCTTCCATAGTAGCAGGGCTATGAATTACTTGCATAAAGACAGAGAAGCCGGGCCCCTTGCTCGGTAGCTGGAAGGATGTTTACCTAAACTACTAGACAGGAATGCATTGGATGAGGAGCGGAGCAGATAATCTTGAAGGTGAAATACAGTTTTTGGCAGGCAGACAGGCCGAGTCAGGCCCCGTTAGCCGCGCAGGGAGTAGGACAAAGTTCATGGATACAGATGCGAGCTCAGACTGGAGCTGTCAGAGGTAGAAGGCAGGAAAAGGCTTGATGGCAGAATTCAGGGCCTACTCGCCTGAACTGTAAAATGGAGTAAGTGAGCCATATAAAGTCGGTGGCCTTTCATACTTAGGAATGGAATATCCGGCCCATTCATGGCGGATCTGAAAGAGGACATGTTGACGGTGGACGCCCATGTGTTTGCGTCTTCATAACTGGAACTGGAGGGAACATGCATGTACTTGTAACATATACATGGAGCCGTTGGGGTCTAAGATAGGGGACATAACTGGTCACAAAAATCCATATTTCCTCACCTTAAACAGTAGGCCAGAGTACAAGTCTAAGACCTTAGCTATTAGGCCAGAGTAAGAGTTCAGACCTTAGCTATTAGGCCAGAGTAAGAATTAAGACCTTAACCAGTAGGCCAGAGTAAGAGTTAAGACCTTAACCTGTAGGCCAGCGTATGAGTCTAAGACCTTAGCTATTAGGCCAGAGTAAGAGTTAAGACCTTAACCAGTAGGCCAGAGTAAGAGTTAAGACCTTAACCAGTAGGCCAGAGTAAGAGTTAGGACCTTAACCAGTAGGCCAGATTAAGAGTTAAGACCTTAACCTGTAGGCCAGAGTACGAGTTAAGACCTTAACCATTAGGCCAGAGTACGAGTCTAAGACCTTAACCTGTAGGCTATAGTACGAGTCTAAGACCATAGCTATTAGGCCAGAGTAAGAGTTAAGACCTTAACCAGTAGGCCAGAGTACGTGTCTAATACCTTAGCTATTAGGCCATAGTATGAGTTAAGACCTTAGCTATTAGTCCAGAGTAAGAGTTAAGACCTAAACCATTAGGCCAGAGTAAGACTTAAGACCTTAACCAGTAGGCCAGAGAAAGGGTTAAGACCTTAACCTGTAGGCCATAGTACGAGTCTAAGACCTTAGCTATTAGGCCAGAGTAAGCGTTAAGACCTTAACCAGTAGGCCAGAGTAAGAGTTAAGACCTTAACCATTAGGCCAGAGTACGAGTCTAAGACTTTAGCTATTAGGCCAGAGTAAGAGTTAAGACCTTAAGCAGTATGCCAGAGTAAGAGTTAAGACCTCAACCATAAGGCCAGAGTACGAGTCTAAGACCTTAGCTATTAGGCCAGAGTAGGAGTTAAGACCTTAACCTGTAGGCAAGAGTAAGAGTTAAGACCTTAACCAGTAGGCCATAGTACGAGTCTAAGACATTAGCTATTAGGCCAGAGTTAGAGTTAAGACCTTAACCACTAGGCCAGAGTAAGAGTTAAGACCTTAACCTGTAAGCCAGAGTAAGAGTTAAGACCTTAACCTGTAGGCCATAGTACGAGTCTAAGACCTTAGCTATTAGGCCAGAGTAAGAGTTAAGACCTTAGCTATTAGGCCAGAGTAAGAGTTAAGACCTTAACCATTAGGCCAGAGTACGAGTCTAAGACCTTAGCTATTAGGCCAGAGTAAGAGTTAAGACCTTAACCAGTAGGCCAGAGTAAGAATTAAGATCTTAGCTATTAGGCCAGAGTAAGAGTTAAGACCTTAAGAAGTAGGCCAGAGTAAGAGTTAAGACCTTAACCATTAGGACAGAGTACAAGTCTAAGACCTTAGCTATTAGGCCAGAGTAAGAGTTAAGACCTCAGCTATTAGACCAGAGTAAGCGTTAAGACCTTAAACAGTAGGCCAGAGTACAAGTCTAAGACCTTAGCTATTAGGCCAGAGTAAGAGTTCAGACCTTAGCTATTAGGCCAGAGTAAGAATTAAGACCTTAACCAGTAGGCCAGAGTAAGAGTTAAGACCTTAACCTGTAGGCCAGCATATGAGTCTAAGACCTTAGCTATTAGGCCAGAGTAAGAGTTAAGACCTTAACCAGTAGGCCAGAGTAAGAGTTAAGACCTTAACCAGTAGGCCAGAGTAAGAGTTAGGACCTTAACCAGTAGGCCAGATTAAGAGTTAAGACCTTAACCTGTAGGCCAGAGTACGAGTTAAGACCTTAACCATTAGGCCAGAGTACGAGTCTAAGACCTTAACCTGTAGGCTATAGTACGAGTCTAAGACCATAGCTATTAGGCCAGAGTAAGAGTTAAGACCTTAACCAGTAGGCCAGAGTACGTGTCTAATACCTTAGCTATTAGGCCATAGTATGAGTTAAGACCTTAGCTATTAGTCCAGAGTAAGAGATAAGACCTAAACCATTAGGCCAGAGTAAGACTTAAGACCTTAACCAGTAGGCCAGAGAAAGGGTTAAGACCTTAACCTGTAGGCCATAGTACGAGTCTAAGACCTTAGCTATTAGGCCAGAGTAAGCGTTAAGACCTTAACCAGTAGGCCAGAGTAAGAGTTAAGACCTAAACCATAAGGCCAGAGTACGAGTCTAAGACCTTAGCTATTAGGCCAGAGTAGGAGTTAAGACCTTAACCTGTAGGCAAGAGTAAGAGTTAAGACCTTAACCAGTAGGCCATAGTACGAGTCTAAGACCTTAGGTATTAGGCCAGAGTAAGAGTTACGACCTTAACCAGTAGGCCAGAGTAAGAGTTAAGACCTTAACCAGTAGGCCAGAGTATGAGTCTAAGACCTTAGCTATTAGGCCAGAGTAAGAGTTAAGACCTTAACCAGTAGGCCAGAGAACGAGTCTAAGACCTTAACCTGTAGGCCAGAGTAAGAGTTAAGACCTTTGCTTTTAGGCCAGAGTAAGAGTTAAGAACTTAACCAGTAGGCCAGAGTAAGAGTTAAGACTTTAACCAGTAGGCCAGAGTAAGAGTCTAATACCTTAGCTATTAGGCCAGAGTAAGAGTTAAGACCTTAACCAGTAGGCCAGAGTAAGAGTTAAGACTTTAACCAGTAGGCCAGAGTAAGAGTCTAAGACCTTAACCTGTAGGCCAGAGTACGAGTCTAAGACCTTAGCTATTAGGCCAGAGTAAGAGTTAAGACCTTAACCATTAGGCCAGAGTACGAGTCTAAGACCTTAGTTATTGGGCCAGAGTAAGAGTTAAGACCTTAGCTATTAGGCCAGACTAAGAGTTAAGACCTTAGCTATTAGGCCAGAGTAAGAGTTAAGACCTTAACCTGTAGGCCAGAGTACGAGTCTAAGACCTTAGTTATTGGGCCAGAGTAAGAGTTAAGACCTTAGCTATTAGGCCAGAGTATGAGTTAAGACCTTAGCTATTAGTCCAGAGTAAGAGTTAAGACCTTAACCATTAGGCCAGAGTACGAGCTAAGACCTTAACCAGTAGGCCAGAGTAAGAGTTAAGACCTTAACCTGTAGGCCATAGTATGAGTCTAAGACCTTAGCTATTAGGCCAGAGTAAGAGTTGAGACCTTAGCTATTAGGCCAGAGTAAGAGTTAAGACCTTAACCATTAGGCCAGAGTATGAGTCTAATACATTAGCTATTAGGCAATAGTAAGAGTTAAGACCTTAAACAGTAGGCCAGAGTAAGAAATAAGACCTTAGCTATTAGGCCAGAGTAAGAGTTAAGACCTTAAGAAGTAGGCCTGAGTAAGAGTTAAGACCTTAACCATTAGGCCAGAGTACGAGTCTAAGACCTTAGTTATTAGGCCAGAGTAAGAGTTAAGACCTTAACCAGTAGGCCAGAGTAAGAGTTAAGACCTTAACCAGTAGGCCAGAGTAAGAGTCTAAGACCTAAGCTATTAGGCCAGAGTACGAGTCTAAGACCTGAGCTATTAGGCCATAGTAAGAGTTAAGACCTTAACCAGTAGGCCAGAGTACGAGTCTAAGACCTTAGCTATTAGGCCAGAGGAAGAGTTAAGACCTTAACCAGTAGGCCAGAGTAAGAGTTAAGACCTTAATCAGTAGGCCAGAGTACGAGTCTAAGACCTTAACTATTAGGCCAGAGTAAGAGTTAAGACCTTAACCAGTAGGCCTGAGTAAGAGTTAAGATCTTAACCAGTAGGCCAGAGTACGAGTCTAAGACCTTAGCTATTAGGCCAGAGTAAGAGATAAGACCTTAACCAGTAGGCAAAAGTAAGAGTTAAGACCTTAACCATTAGGCCAGAGTACGAGTCTAAGACATTAGCTATTAGGCCAGAGTTAGAGTTAAGACCTTAACCACTAGGCCAGAGTAAGATTTAAGACATTAACCTGTAGGCCAGAGTACAAGTTAAGACCTTAACCAGTAGGCCAGAGTAAGAGTTAAAACCTTAACCAGTAGGCCAGAGTAAGAGTTAAGACCTTAACCAGTAGGCCAGAGTAAGAGTTAAGACCTTAACCAGAGGCCAGATTAAGAGTTAAGACCTTAACCTGTAGGCCAGAGTAAGAGTTAAGACCTTAACCAGTAGGCCAGAGTAAGAATTAAGACCTTAGCTTTTAGGCCAGAGTAAGAGTTAAGACCTTAAGAAGTAGGCCCGAGTAAGAGTTAAGACCTTAACCAGTAGGCCAGAGTAAGAGTTAAGACCTTAACCAGTAGGCCAGAGTATGTGTCTGATACCTTAGCTATTAGGCCATAGTATGAGTTAAGACCTTAGCTATTAGTCCAGAGTAAGAGTTAAGACCTTAACCATTAGGCCAGAGTACGAGTTAAGCCCTTAACCAGTAGGCCAGAGTAAGAGTTAAGACCTTAACCTGTAGGCCATAGTATGAGTCTAAGACCTTAGCTATTAGGCCAGAGTAAGAGTTAAGACCTTAGCTATTAGGCCAGAGTAAGAGTTAAGACCTTAACCATTAGGCCAGAGTACGAGTCTAAGACATTAGCTATTAGGCCACAGTAAGAGTTAAGACCTTAACCAGTAGGCCAGAGTAAGAAATAAGACCTTATCTATTAGGCCAGAGTAAGAGTTAAGACCTTAAGAAGTAGGCCTGAGTAAGAGTTAAGACCTTAACCATTAGGCCAGAGTACGAGTCTAAGACCTTAGTTATTAGGCCAGAGTAAGAGTTAAGACCTTAACCACTAGGCCAGAGTAAGATTTAAGACATTAACCTGTAGGCCCGAGTACAAGTTAAGACCTTAACCAGTAGGCCAGAGTAAGAGTTAAAACCTTAACCAGTAGGCCAGAGTAAGAGTTAAGACCTTAACCAGTAGGCCAGAGTAAGAGTTAAGACCTTAACCAGAGGCCAGATTACGAGTTAAGACCTTAACCTGTAGGCCAGAGTAAGAGTTAAGACCTTAACCAGTAGGCCAGAGTAAGAATTAAGACCTTAGCTTTTAGGCCAGAGTAAGAGTTAAGACCTTAAGAAGTAGGCCCGAGTAAGAGTTAAGACCTTAACCAGTAGGCCAGAGTAAGAGTTAAGACCTTAACCAGTAGGCCAGAGTATGTGTCTGATACCTTAGCTATTAGGCCATAGTATGAGTTAAGACCTTAGCTATTAGTCCAGAGTAAGAGTTAAGACCTTAACCATTAGGCCAGAGTACGAGTTAAGCCCTTAACCAGTAGGCCAGAGTAAGAGTTAAGACCTTAACCTGTAGGCCATAGTATGAGTCTAAGACCTTAGCTATTAGGCCAGAGTAAGAGTTAAGACCTTAGCTATTAGGCCAGAGTAAGAGTTAAGACCTTAACCATTAGGCCAGAGTACGAGTCTAAGACATTAGCTATTAGGCCAGAGTAAGAGTTAAGACCTTAACCAGTAGGCCAGAGTAAGAAATAAGACCTTATCTATTAGGCCAGAGTAAGAGTTAAGACCTTAAGAAGTAGGCCTGAGTAAGAGTTAAGACCTTAACCATTAGGCCAGAGTACGAGTCTAAGACCTTAGTTATTAGGCCAGAGTAAGAGTTAAGACCTTAACCAGTAGGCCAGAGTAAGAGTTAAGACCTTAACCAGTAGGCAAGAGTAAGAGTCTAAGACCTTAGCTATTAGGCCAGAGTAAGAGTTAAGACCGTAGCTATTTGGCCAGAGTAAGAGTTAAGACCTTAACCAGTAGGCCAGAGTAAGAGTTAAGACCTTAGCTATTAGGCCAGAGTAGGAGTTAAGACCTTAGCTATTAGGCCAGAGTAAGAGTTAAGACCTTAACCAGAATGCCAGAGTAAGACTTAAGACTTTAACCAGTAGGCCAGAGTAAGAGTTCAGACCTTAACCTGTAGGCCATAGTACGAGTCTAAGACCTTAGCTATTAGGCCAGAGTAAGCGTTAAGACCTTAACCAGTAGGCCAGAGAAAGAGATAAGACCTTAACCTGTAGGCCAGAGTACGAGTCTAAGACCTTAGCTATTAGGCCAGAGTAAGAGTTAAGACCTTAACCATTAGGCCAGAGTACGAGTCTAAGACCTTAGCCATTGGGCCAGAGTAAGAGTTAAGACCTCAGCTATTAGGCCAGAGTACGAGTCTAATACCTTTTGCTATTAGGCCAGAGTAAGAGTTAAGACCTTAACCAGTAGGCCAGAGTAAGAGTTAAGACTTTAACCAGTAGGCCAGAGTAAGAGTCTAAGACCTTAACCTGTAGGCCAGAGTACGAGTCTAAGACCTTAGCTATTATGCCAGAGTAAGAGTTAAGACCTTAACCATTAGGCCAGAGTACGAGTCTAAGACCTTAGTTATTGGGCCAGAGTAAGAGTTAAGACCTTAGCTATTAGGCCAGAGTAAGAGTTAAGACCTTAGCTATTAGGCCAGAGTATGAGTCTAAGACCTTAGTTATTGGGCCAGAGTAAGAGTTAAGACCTTAACCTGTAGGCCAGAGTACGAGTCTAAGACCTTAGTTATTGGGCCAGAGTAAGAGTTAAGACCTTAGCTATTAGGCCAGAGTATGAGTTAAGACCTTAGCTATTAGTCCAGAGTAAGAGTTAAGACCTTAACCATTAGGCCAGAGTACGAGCTAAGACCTTAACCACTAGGCCAGAGTAAGAGTTAAGACCTTAACCTGTAGGCCATAGTATGAGTCTAAGACCTTAGCTATTAGGCCAGAGTAAGAGTTGAGACCTTAGCTATTAGGCCAGAGTAAGAGTTAAGACCTTAACCATTAGGCCAGAGTATGAGTCTAATACATTAGCTATTAGGCAATAGTAAGAGTTAAGACCTTAACCAGTAGGCCAGAGTAAGAAATAAGACCTTAGCTATTAGGCCAGAGTAAGAGTTAAGACCTTAAGAAGTAGGCCTGAGTAAGAGTTAAGACCTTAACCATTAGGCCAGAGTACGAGTCTAAGACCTTAGTTATTAGGCCAGAGTAAGAGTTAAGACCTTAACCAGTAGGCCAGAGTAAGAGTTAAGACCTTAACCAGTAGGCCAGAGTAAGAGTTAAGACCTTAACCAGTAGGCCAGAGTAAGAGTCTAAGACCTAAGCTATTAGGCCAGAGTACGAGTCTAAGACCTGAGCTATTAGGCCATAGTAAGAGTTAAGACCTTAACCAGTAGGCCAGAGTACGAGTCTAAGACCTTAGCTATTAGGCCAGAGTAAGAGTTAAGACCTTAACTAGTAGGCCAGAGTAAGAGTTAAGATCTTAACCAGTAGGCCAGAGTACGAGTCTAAGACCTTAGCTATTAGGCCAGAGTAAGAGATAAGACCTTAACCAGTAGGCCAAAGTAAGAGTTAAGACCTTAACCATTAGGCCAGAGTACGAGTCTAAGACATTAGCTATTAGGCCAGAGTTAGAGTTAAGACCTTAACCACTAGGCCAGAGTAAGAGTTAAGACCTTAACCTGTAAGCCAGAGTAAGAGTTAAGAACTTAACCTGTAGGCCATAGTACGAGTCTAAGACCTTAGCTATTAGGCCAGAGTAAGAGTTAAGACCTTAGCTATTAGGCCAGAGTAAGAGTTAAGACCTTAACCATTAGGCCAGAGTACGAGTCTAAGACCTTAGCTATTAGGCCAGAGTAAGAGTTAAGACCTTAACCAGTAGGCCAGAGTAAGAATTAAGATCTTAGCTATTAGGCCAGAGTAAGAGTTAAGACCTTAAGAAGTAGGCCAGAGTAAGAGTTAAGACCTTAACCATTAGGACAGAGTACAAGTCTAAGACCTTAGCTATTAGGCCAGAGTAAGAGTTAAGACCTTAGCTATTAGGCCAGAGTAAGCGTTAAGACCTTAAACAGTAGGCCAGAGTACAAGTCTAAGACCTTAGCTATTAGGCCAGAGTAAGAGTTCAGACCTTAGCTATTAGGCCAGAGTAAGAATTAAGACCTTAACCAGTAGGCCAGAGTAAGAGTTAAGACCTTAACCTGTAGGCCAGCGTATGAGTCTAAGACCTTAGCTATTAGGCCAGAGTAAGAGTTAAGACCTTAACCAGTAGGCCAGAGTAAGAGTTAAGACCTTAACCAGTAGGCCAGAGTAAGAGTTAGGACCTTAACCAGTAGGCCAGATTAAGAGTTAAGACCTTAACCTGTAGGCCAGAGTACGAGTTAAGACCTTAACCATTAGGCTATAGTACGAGTCTAAGACCATAGCTATTAGGCCAGAGTAAGAGTTAAGACCTTAACCAGTAGGCCAGAGTACGTGTCTAATACCTTAGCTATTAGGCCATAGTATGAGTTAAGACCTTAGCTATTAGTCCAGAGTAAGAGTTAAGACCTAAACCATTAGGCCAGAGTAAGACTTAAGAACTTAACCAGTAGGCAAGAGAAAGGGTTAAGACCTTAACCTGTAGGCCATAGTACGAGTCTAAGACCTTAGCTATTAGGCCAGAGTAAGCGTTAAGACCTTAACCAGTAGGCCAGAGTAAGAGTTAAGACCTTAACCATTAGGCCAGAGTACGAGTCTAAGACCTTAGCTATTAGGCCAGAGTAAGGGTTAAGACCTTAAGCAGTATGCCAGAGTAAGAGTTAAGACCTCAACCATAAGGCCAGAGTACGAGTCTAAGACCTTAGCTATTAGGCCAGAGTAGGAGTTAAGACCTTAACCTGTAGGCAAGAGTAAGAGTTAAGACCTTAACCAGTAGGCCATAGTACGAGTCTAAGACCTTAGGTATTAGGCCAGAGTAAGAGTTACGACCTTAACCAGTAGGCCAGAGTAAGAGTTAAGACCTTAACCAGTAGGCCAGAGTATGAGTCTAAGACCTTAGCTATTAGGCCAGAGTAAGAGTTAAGACCTTAACCAGTAGGCCAGAGAACGAGTCTAAGACCTTAACCTGTAGGCCAGAGTAAGAGTTAAGACCTTTGCTTTTAGGCCAGAGTAAGAGTTAAGAACTTAACCAGTAGGCCAGAGTACGAGTCTAATACCTTAGCTATTAGGCCAGAGTAAGAGTTAAGACCTTAACCAGTAGGCCAGAGTAAGAGTTAAGACTTTAACCAGTAGGCCAGAGTAAGAGTCTAAGACCTTAACCTGTAGGCCAGAGTACGAGTCTAAGACCTTAGCTATTAGGCCAGAGTAAGAGTTAAGACCTTAACCATTAGGCCAGAGTACGAGTCTAAGACCTTAGTTATTGGGCCAGAGTAAGAGTTAAGACCTTAGCTATTAGGCCAGACTAAGAGTTAAGACCTTAGCTATTAGGCCAGAGTAAGAGTTAAGACCTTAACCTGTAGGCCAGAGTACGAGTCTAAGACCTTAGTTATTGGGCCAGAGTAAGAGTTAAGACCTTAGCTATTAGGCCAGAGTATGAGTTAAGACCTTAGCTATTAGTCCAGAGTAAGAGTTAAGACCTTAACCATTAGGCCAGAGTACGAGCTAAGACCTTAACCAGTAGGCCAGAGTAAGAGTTAAGACCTTAACCTGTAGGCCATAGTATGAGTCTAAGACCTTAGCTATTAGGCCAGAGTAAGAGTTGAGACCTTAGCTATTAGGCCAGAGTAAGAGTTAAGACCTTAACCATTAGGCCAGAGTATGAGTCTAATACATTAGCTATTAGGCAATAGTAAGAGTTAAGACCTTAACCAGTAGGCCAGAGTAAGAAATAAGACCTTAGCTATTAGGCCAGAGTAAGAGTTAAGACCTTAAGAAGTAGGCCTGAGTAAGAGTTAAGACCTTAACCATTAGGCCAGAGTACGAGTCTAAGACCTTAGTTATTAGGCCAGAGTAAGAGTTAAGACCTTAACCAGTAGGCCAGAGTAAGAGTTAAGACCTTAACCAGTAGGCCAGAGTAAGAGTCTAAGACCTAAGCTATTAGGCCAGAGTACGAGTCTAAGACCTGAGCTATTAGGCCATAGTAAGAGTTAAGACCTTAACCAGTAGGCCAGAGTACGAGTCTAAGACCTTAGCTATTAGGCCAGAGTAAGAGTTAAGACCTTAACCAGTAGGCCAGAGTAAGAGTTAAGACCTTAATCAGTAGGCCAGAGTACGAGTCTAAGACCTTAACTATTAGGCCAGAGTAAGAGTTAAGACCTTAACCAGTAGGCCTGAGTAAGAGTTAAGATCTTAACCAGTAGGCCAGAGTACGAGTCTAAGACCTTAGCTATTAGGCCAGAGTAAGAGATAAGACCTTAACCAGTAGGCAAAAGTAAGAGTTAAGACCTTAACCATTAGGCCAGAGTACGAGTCTAAGACATTAGCTATTAGGCCAGAGTTAGAGTTAAGACCTTAACCACTAGGCCAGAGTAAGAGTTAAGACCTTAACCTGTAAGCCAGAGTAAGAGTTAAGACCTTAACCTGTAGGCCATAGTACGAGTCTAAGACCTTAGCTATTAGGCCAGAGTAAGAGTTAAGACCTTAGCTATTAGGCCAGAGTAAGAGTTAAGACCTTAACCATTAGGCCAGAGTACGAGTCTAAGACCTTAGCTATTAGGCCAGAGTAAGAGTTAAGACCTTAACCAGTAGGCCAGAGTAAGAATTAAGATCTTAGCTATTAGGCCAGAGTAAGAGTTAAGACCTTAAGAAGTAGGCCAGAGTAAGAGTTAAGACCTTAACCATTAGGACAGAGTACAAGTCTAAGACCTAATCTATTAGGCCAGAGTAAGAGTTAAGACCTCAGCTATTAGGCCAGAGTAAGCGTTAAGACCTTAAACAGTAGGCCAGAGTACAAGTCTAAGACCTTAGCTATTAGGCCAGAGTAAGAGTTCAGACCTTAGCTATTGGCCAGAGTAAGAATTAAGACCTTAACCAGTAAGCCAGAGTAAGAGTTAAGACCTTAACCTGTAGGCCAGCGTATGAGTCTAAGACCTTAGCTATTAGGCCAGAGTAAGAGTTAAGACCTTAACCAGTAGGCCAGAGTAAGAGTTAAGACCTTAACCAGTAGGCCAGAGTAAGAGTTAGGACCTTAACCAGTAGGCCAGATTAAGAGTTAAGACCTTAACCTGTAGGCCAGAGTACGAGTTAAGACCTTAACCATTAGGCCAGAGTACGAGTCTAAGACCTTAACCTGGAGGCTATAGTACGAGTCTAAGACCATAGCTATTAGGCCAGAGTAAGAGTTAAGACCTTAGCTATTAGGCCAGAGTAAGAGTTACGACCTTAACCATTAGGCCAGAGTACGAGTCTAAGACCTTAGCTATTAGGCCAGAGTAAGAGTTAAGACCTTAACCTGTAGGCCAGAGTAAGAGTTAAGACCTTAACCTGTAGGCCATAGTATGAGTCTAAGACCTTAGCTATTAGGCCAGAGTAAGAGTTAAGACCTTAGCTATTAGGCCAGAGTAAGAGTTAAGACCTTAACCAGTAGGCCAGAGTAAGAATTAAGACCTTAGCTATTAGGCCAGAGTAAGAGTTAAGACCTTAAGAAGTAGGCCAGAGTAAGAGTTAAGACCTTAACCATTAGGCCAGAGTACGAGTCTAAGACCTTAGCTATTAGGCCAGAGTAAGACTTAAGACCTTAGCTATTAGGCCAGAGTAAGCGTTAAGACCTTAACCAGTAGGCCAGAGTACAAGTCTAAGACATTAGCTATTAGGCCAGAGTAAGAGTTAAGACCTTAACCTGTAGGCCATAGTACAAGTCTAAGACATTAGCTATTAGGCCAGAGTAAGAGTTAAGACCTTAACCAGTAGGCCAGAGTACGTGTCTAATACCTTAGCTATTAGGCCAGAGTAAGAATTAAGACCTTAACCAGTAGGTCAGAGTAAGAGTTAAGACCTTAACCTGTAGGCCAGCGTATGAGTCTAAGACCTTAGCTATTAGGCCAGAGTAAGAGTGCAGACCTTAGCTATTAGGCCAGAGTAAGAGTTAAGACCTTAACCAGTAGGCCAGAGTAAGATTTAAGACCTTAACCAGTAGGCCAGAGTAAGATTTAAGACATTAACCTGTAGGCCAGAGTACAAGTTAAGACCTTAACCAGTAGGCCAGAGTAAGAGTTAAGACCTTAACCAGTAGGCCAGAGTAAGAGTTAAGACCTTAACCAGTAGGCCAGATTAAGAGTTAAGACCTTAACCTGTAGGCCAGAGTAAGAGTTAAGACCTTAACCAGTAGGCCAGGGTAAGAATTAAGACCTTAGCTATTAGGCCAGAGTAAGAGTTAAGACCTTAAGAAGTAGGCCCGAGTAAGAGTTAAGACCTTAACCAGTAGGCCAGAGTAAGAGTTAAGACCTTAACCAGTAGGCCAGAGTACGTGTCTGATACCTTAGCTATTAGGCCATAGTATGAGTTAAGACCTTAGCTATTAGTCCAGAGTAAGAGTTAAGACCTTAACCATTAGGCCAGAGTAAGAGTTAAGACCTTAACCTGTATGCCATAGTATGAGTCTAAGACCTTAGCTATTAGGCCAGAGTAAGAGTTGAGACCTTAGCTATTAGGCCAGAGTAAGAGTTAAGACCTTAACCATTCGGCCAGAGTACGAGTCTAAGACATTAGCTATTAGGCCAGAGTAAGAGTTAAGACCTTAACCAGTAGGCCAGTGTAAGAAAAAAGACATTAGCTATTAGGCCAGAGTAAGAGTTAAGACCTTAAGAAGTAGGCCTGAGTAAGAAATAAGACCTTAACCATTAGGCCAGAGTACGAGTCTAAGACCTTAGTTATTAGGCCAGAGTAAGAGTTAAGACCTTAACCAGTAGGCCAGAGTAAGAGTTAAGACCTTAACCAGTAGGCCAGAGTAAGAGTCTAAGACCTTAGCTATTAGGCCAGAGTAAGAGTTAAGACCGTAGCTATTTGGTCAGAGTAAGAGTTAAGACCTTAACCAGTAGGCCAGAGTAAGAGTTAAGACTTTAACCAGTAGGCCAGAGTAAGAGTTAAGACCTTAACCTGTAGGCCAGAGTACGAGTCTAAGACCTTAGCTATTAGGCCAGAGTAAGAGTTAAGACCTTAACCAGTAGGCCAGAGTAAGAGTTAAGACCTTAACCAGTAGGCCAGAGTGTGAGTCTAAGACCTTAGCTATTAGGCCAGAGTACTAGTCTAAGACCTTAGCTATTAGGCCAGAGTAAGAGTTAAGACCTCAGCTATTAGGCCAGAGTACGAGTCTAAGACCTTTTGCTATTAGGCCAGAGTAAGAGTTAAGACCTTAACCAGTAGGCCAGAGTAAGAGTTAAGACTTTAACAAGTAGGCCAGAGTAAGAGTCTAAGACCTTAACCTGTAGGCCAGAGTATGAGTTTAAGACCTTAGCTATTAGGCCAGAGTAAGAGTTAAGACCTTAACCATTAGGCCAGAGTACGAGTCTAAGACCTTAGCTATTGGGCCAGAGTAAGAGTTAAGACCTTAGCTATTAGGCCAGAGTAAGAGTTAAGACCTTAACCTGTAGGCCAGAGTACGAGTCTAAGACCTAAGCTATTAGGCTAGTGTACGAGTCTAAGACCTGAGCTATTAGGCTATAGTAAGAGTTAAGACCTTAACGAGTAGGCCAGAGTACGAGTCTAAGACCTTAGCTATTAGGCCAGAGTAAGAGTTAAGACCTTAACCAGTAGGCCAGAGTAAGAGTTAAGACCTTAATCAGTAGGCCAGAGTACGAGTCTAAGACCTTAGCTATTAGGCCAGAGTAAGAGTTAAGACCTTAACCAGTAGGCCAGAGTAAGAGTTAAGATATTAACCTGTAGGCCAGAGTACGAGTCTAAGACCTTAGGTATTAGGCCAGAGTAAGCATTAAGACCTTAACCAGTAGGCCAGAGTATGAGTCTAAGACCTTAGCTATTAGGCCAGAGTAAGAGTGCAGACCTTAGCTATTAGGCCAGAGTAAGAGTTAAAACCTTAACCAGTAGGCCAGAGTAAGATTTAAGACCTTAACCAGTAGGCCAGAGTAAGATTTAAGACATTAACCTGTAGGCCAGAGTACAAGTTAAGACCTTAACCAGTAGGACAGAGTAAGAGTTAAGACCTTAACCTGTAGGCCAGTGTATGAGTCTAAGACCTTAGCTATTAGGCCAGAGTAAGAGTTAAGACCTTAACCAGTAGGCCAGAGTAAGAGTTAAGACCTTAACCAGTAGGCCAGAGTAAGATTTAAGACCTTAACCAGTAGGCCAGAGTAAGATTTAAGACATTAGCCTGTAGGCCAGAGTACAAGTTAAGACCTTAACCATTAGGCCAGAGTACGAGTCTAAGACCTTAGCTATTAGGCCAGAGTAAGAGTTAAGACCTTAACCAGTAGGCCAGAGTAAGAGTTAAGACCTTAACCATTAGGGGAGAGTACGAGTCTAAGACCTTAGCTATTAGGCCAGAGTAAGAGTTAAGACCTTAACCTGTAGGCAAGAGTAAGAGTTAAGACCTTAACCAGTAGGCCATAGTACGAGTCTAAGACCTTAGGTATTAGGCCAGAGTAAGAGTTAAGACCTTAACCAGTAGGCCAGAGTATGAGTTAAGACCTTAACCAGTAGGCTAGAGTACGAGTCTAAGACCTTAACCTGTAGGCCATAGTACGAGTCTAAGACCTTAGCTATTAGGCCAGAGTAAGAGTTAAGACCTTAGCTATTAGGCCAGAGTAAGAGTTAAGACCCTAAACTGTAAGCCAGAGTAAGAGTTAAGACTTTAACCTGTAGGCCATAGTACGAGTCTAAGACCTTAGCTATTAGGCCAGAGTAAGAGTTAAGACCTTAGCTATTAGGCCAGAGTAAGAGTTAATACCTTAACCTGTAGGCCATAGTATAAGTCTAAGACCTTAGCTATTAGGCCAGAGTAAGAGTTAAGACCTTAACCAGTAGGCCAGAGTATGTGTCTAATACCTTAGCTATTAGCCATAGTACGAGTCTAAGACCTTAGCTAATAGGCCAGAGTAAGAGTTAAGACCTTAACCAGTAGGCCAGAGTAAGAGTTAAGACCTTAACCATTAGGCCAGAGTACGAGTCTAAGACCTTAGCTATTAGGCCAGAGTAAGAGTTAAGACCTAAAGCTGTAGGCCATAGTACGAGTCTAAGACCTTAGCTATTAGGCCAGAGTAAGAGTTAAGACATTAACCTGTAGGCCATAGTACGAGTCTAAGACCTTAGCTATTAGGCCAGAGTAAGCGTTAAGACCTTAACCAGTAGGCCAGAGAAAGAGATAAGACCTTAACCAGTAGGCCAGAGTAAGAGTTAAGACCTTAACCATTAGGCCAGAGTACGAGTCTAAGACCTTAGCTATTAGGCCAGAGTAAGAGTTAAGACCTTAACCAGTAGGCCAGAGTAAGAATTAAGACCTTAGCTATTAGGCCAGAGTAAGAGTTAAGACCATAAGAAGTAGGCCAGAGTAAGAGTTAAGACCTTAACCATTAGGCCAGAGTACAAGTCTAAGACCTTAGCTATTGGGCCAGAGTAAGAGCTAAGACCTTAGCTATTAGGCCAGAGTAAGCGTTAAGACCTTAACCAGTAGGCCAGAGCATGTGTCTAATACCTTAGCTATTAGGCCAGAGTATGAGTTAAGACCTTAGCTATTAGGCCAGAGTAAGAGTTAAGACCTTAACCATTAGGCCAGAGTACGAGTCTAAGACCTTAGCTAATAGGCCAGAGTAAGAGTTAAGACCTTAACCTGTAGGCCAGAGTAAGAGTTAAGACCTTAACCTGTAGGCCATAGTATAAGTCTAAGACCTTAGCTATTAGGCCAGAGTAAGAGTTAAGACCTTAGCTAGTAGGCCAGAGTAAGAGTTAAGACCTTAACCAGTCGGCCAGAGTAAGAATTAAGACCTTAGCTATTAGGCCAGAGTAAGAGTTAAGACCTTAAGAAGTAGGCCCGAGTAAGAGTTAAGACCTTAACCAGTAGGCCAGAGTAAGAGTTAAGACCTTAACCAGTAGGCCAGAGTAAGAGTTAAGACCTTAGCTATTAGGCCACATTAGGAGTTAAGACCTTAGCTATTAGGCCAGAGTAAGAGTTAAGACCTTAACCAGAAGGCCAGAGTAAGACTTAAGACCTTAACCAGTAGGCCAGAGAAAGAGTTAAGACCTTAACCTGTAGGCCATAGTACGAGTCTAAGACCTTAGCTATTAGGCCAGAGTAAGCGTTAAGACCTTAACCAGTAGGCCAGAGTAAGAGTTAAGACCTTAACCATTAGGCCAGAGTACGAGTCTAAGACCTTAGCTATTAGGCCAGAGTAAGTGTTAAGACCTTAAGCAGTAGGCCAGAGTAAGAGTTAAGACCTTAACCAGTAGGCCAGAGTAAGAGTTAAGACCTTAACCATAAGGCCAGAGTACGAGTCTAAGACCTTAGCTATTAGGCCAGAGTAAGAGTTAAGACCTTAACCTGTAGGCAAGAGTAAAAGTTAAGACCTTAACCAGTAGGCCATAGTACGAGTCTAAGACCTTAGGTATTAGGCCAGAGTAAGAGTTAAGACCTTAACCAGTAGGCCAGAGTAAGAGTTAAGACCTTAACCAGTAGGCCAGAGTACGAGTCTAAGACCTTAACCTGTAGGCCATAGTACGAGTCTAAGACCTTAGCTATTAGGCCAGAGTAAGAGTTAAGACCTTAGCTATTAGGCCAGAGTAAGAGTTAAGACCTTAACCTGTAAGCCAGAGTAAGAGTTAAGACTTTAACCTGTAGGCCATAGTACGAGTCTAAGACCTTAGCTATTAGGCCAGAGTAAGAGTTAAGACCTTAGCTATTAGGCCAGAGTAAGAGTTAATACCTTAATCTGTAGGCCATAGTATAAGTCTAAGACCTTAGCTATTAGGCCAGAGTAAGAGTTAAGACCTTAACCAGTAGGCCAGAGAACGTGTCTAATACCTTAGCTATTAGGCCATAGTACGAGTCTAAGACCTTAGCTATTAGGCCAGAGTAAGAGTTAAGACCTTAACCAGTAGGCCAGAGTAAGAGTTCAGACCTTAACCATTAGGCCAGAGTACGAGTCTAAGACCTTAGCTATTAGGCCAGAGTAAGAGTTAAGACCTTCAGCTGTAGGCCGTAGTACGAGTCTAAGACCTTAGCTATTAGGCCAGAGTAAGAGTTAAGACATTAACCTGTAGGCCATAGTACGAGTCTAAGACCTTAGCTATTAGGCCAGAGTAAGCGTTAAGACCTTAACCAGTAGGCCAGAGTAAGAATTAAGACCTTAGCTATTAGGCCAGAGTAAGAGTTAAGACCATAAGGAGTAGGCCAGAGTAAGAGTTAAGACCTTAACCATTAGGTCAGAGTACGAGTCTAAGATCTTAGCTATTAGGCCAGGGTAAGAGTTAAGACCTTAGCTATTAGGCCAGAGTAAGCGTTAAGACCTTAACCAGTAGGCCAGAGTATGTGTCTAATACCTTAGCTATTAGGCCAGAGTATGAGTTAAGACCTTAGCTATTAGGCTAGAGTTAATGTTAAGACCTTAACCATTGGGCCAGAGTACGAGTCTAAGACCTTAGCTATTAGGCCAGAGTAAGAGTTAAGACCTTAACCTGTAGGCCAGAGTAAGAGTTAAGACCTTAACCTGTAGGCCATAGTATGAGTCTAAGACCTTAGCTATTAGGCCAGAGTAAGAGTTAAGACCTTAACCATTAGGCCAGAGTACGAGTCTAACACCTTAGCTATTAGGCCAGAGTAAGAGTTAAGACCTTAACCAGTAGGCCAGAGTAAGAATAAAGACCTTAGCTGTTAGGCCAGAGTAAGAGTTAAGACCTTAAGAAGTAGGCCCGAGTAAGAGTTAAGACCTTAACCAGTAGGCCAGAGTAAGAGTTAAGACCTTAACCAGTAGGCCAGAGTAAGAGTCTAAGACCTTAGCTATTAGGCCAGAGTAAGAGTTAAGACCTTAACCAGTAGGCCAGAGTAAGAGTTAGGACCTTAACCATTAGGCCAGAGTATGAGTCTAAGACCTTAGCTATTAGGCCAGAGTAAGAGTTAAGACCGTAGCTATTAGGCCAGAGTAAGAGTTAAGACCTTAACCATTAGGCCAGACTACGAGTCTAAGACCTCAGATATTAGGCCAGAGTAAGAGTTAAGACCTTAACCAGTAGGCCAGAGTAAGAGTTAAAACCTTAACCAGGAGGCCAGAGTACGAGTCTAAGACCTTAGCTATTAGGCCAGAGTAAGAGTTAAGACCTTAGCTATTAGGCCAGAGTAAGAGTTAAGACCTTAACCAGACGGCCAGAGTAAGAGTTAAGACCTTAACCAGTAGGCCAGAGTAAGAGTTAAGACCATAACCTGTAGGCCATAGTACGAGTCTAAGACCTTAGGTATTAGGCCAGAGTAAGCATTAAGACCTTAACCAGTAGGCCAGAGTACGAGTCTAAGACCTTAGCTATTAGGCCAGAGTAAGAGTGCAGACCTTAGCTATTAGGCCAGAGTAAGAGTTAAGACCTTAACCAGCAGGCCAGAGTAAGATTTAAGACCTTAACCAGTAGGCCAGAGTAAGATATAAGACATTAACCTGTAGGCCAGAGTACAAGTTAAGACCTTAACCAGTAAGCCAGAGAAAGAGATAAGACCTTACCCTTAAGGCCAGAGTACGAGTCTAAGACCTTAGCTATTAGGCCAGAGTAAGAGTTAAGACCTTAACCATTAGGCCAGAGTACGAGTCTAAGAACTTAGCTAATGGGCCAGAGTAAGAGTTAAGACCTCAGCTATTATGCCAGAGTACGAGTCTAAGACCTTTTGCTATTAGGCCAGAGTAAGAGTTAAGACCTTAACCAGTAGGCCAGAGTAAGAGTTAAGACTTTAACCAGTAGGCCAGAGTAAGAGTCTAAGACCTTAACCTGTAGGCCAGAGTACGAGTCTAAGACCTTAGCTATTAGGCCAGAGTAAGAGTTAAGACCTTAACCATTAGGCCAGAGTACGAGTCTAAGACCTTAGTTATTGGGCCAGAGTAAGAGTTAAGACCTTAGCTATTAGGCCAGAGTAAGAGTTAAGACCTTAGCTATTAGGCCAGAGTAAGAGTTAAGACCTTAACCTGTAGGCCAGAGTACGAGTCTAAGACCTTAGTTATTGGGCCAGAGTAAGAGTTAAGACCTTACCTATTAGGCCAGAGTATGAGTTAAGACCTTAGCTATTAGTCCAGAGTAAGAGTTAAGACCTTAACCATTAGGCCAGAGTACGAGTTAAGACCTTAACCAGTAGGCCAGAGTAAGAGTTAAGACCTTAACCTGTAGGCCATAGTATGAGTCTAAGACCTTAGCTATTAGGCCAGAGTAAGAGTTGAGACCTTAGCTATTAGGACAGAGTAAGAGTTAAGACCTTAATCATTAGGCCAGAGTACGAGTCTAAGACATTAGCTATTAGGCCATAGTAAGAGTTAAGACCTTAACCAGTAGGCCAGAGTAAGAAATAAGACCTTAGCTATTAGGCCAGAGTAAGAGTTAAGACCTTAAGAAGTAGGCCTGAGTAAGAGTTAAGACCTTAACCATTAGGCCAGAGTACGAGTCTAAGACCTTAGTTATTAGGCCAGAGTAAGAGTTAAGACCTTAACCAGTAGGCCAGAGTAAGAGTTAAGACCTTAACCAGTAGGCCACGGTAAGAGTCTAAGACCTAAGCTATTAGGCCAGAGTACGAGTCTAAGACCTGAGCTATTAGGCCAGAGTAAGAGATAAGACCTTAACCAGTAGGCCAAAGTAAGAGTTAAGACCTTAACCATTAGGCCTGAGTACGAGTCTAAGACATTAGCTATTAGGCCAGAGTAAGAGTTAAGACCTTAACCACTAGGCCAGAGTAAGAGTTAAGACCTTAACCTGTAAGCCAGAGTAAGAGTTAAGACCTTAACCTGTAGGCCATAGTACGAGTCTAAGACCTTAGCTATTAGGCCAGAGTAAGAGTTAAGACCTTAGCTATTAGGCCAGAGTAAGTGTTAAGACCTTAACCATTAGGCCAGAGTACGAGTCTAAGACCTTAGCTATTAGTCCAGAGTAAGAGTTAAGACCTTAACCAGTAGGCCAGAGTAAGAATTAAGACCTTAGCTATTAGGCCAGAGTAAGAGTTAAGACCTTAAGAAGTAGGCCAGAGTAAGAGTTAAGACCTTAACCATTAGGCCAGAGTACAAGTCTAAGACATTAGCTATTAGGCCAGAGTAAGAGTTAAGACCTCAGCTATTAGGCCAGAGTAAGCGTTAAGACCTTAAACAGTAGGCCAGAGTAAGAGTTAAGACCTTAACCTGTAGGCCAGCGTATGAGTCTAAGACCTTAGCTATTAGGCCAGAGTAAGAGTTAAGACCTTAACCAGTAGGCCAGAGTAAGAGTTAAGACCTTAACCAGTAGGCCAGAGTAAGAGTTAGGACCTTAACCAGTAGGCCAGAGTAAGAGTTAAGACCTTAACCAGTAGGCCAGAGTACGAGTCTAAGACCTTAACCTGTAGGCTATAGTACGAGTCTAAGACCTTAGCTATTAGGCCAGAGTAAGAGTTAAGACCTTAACCAGTAGGCCAGAGTACGTGTCTAATACCTTAGCTATTAGGCCATAGTATGAGTTAAGACCTTAGCTATTAGTCCAGAGTAAGAGTTAAGACCTTAACCATTAGGCCAGAGTAAGACTTAAGACCTTAACCAGTAGGCCAGAGAAAGGGTTAAGACCTGAACCTGTAGGCCATAGTACGAGTCTAAGACCTTAGCTATTAGGCCAGAGTAAGCGTTAAGACCTTAACCAGTAGGCCAGAGTAAGAGTTAAGACCTTAACCATTAGGCCAGAGTACGAGTCTTTGACCTTAGCTATTAGGCCAGAGTAAGAGTTAAGACCTTAAGCAGTAGGCCAGAGTAAGAGTTAAGACCTTAACCAGTAGGCCAGAGTAAGAGTTAAGACCTCAACCATGAGGCCAGAGTACGAGTCTAAGACCTTAGCTATTAGGCCAGAGTAGGAGTTAAGACCTTAACCTGTAGGCAAGAGTAAGAGTTAAGACCTTAACCAGTAGGCCATAGTACGAGTCTAAGACCTTAGGTATTAGGCCAGAGTAAGAGTTAAGACCTTAACCAGTAGGCCAGAGTAAGAGTTAAGACCTTAACCAGTAGGCCAGAGTATGAGTCTAAGACCTTAGCTATTAGGCCAGAGTAAGAGTTAAGACCTTAACCAGTAGGCCAGAGAACGAGTCTAAGACCTTAACCTGTACGCCAGAGTAAGAGTTAAGACCTTTGCTTTTAGGCCAGAGTAAGAGTTAAGAACTTAACCAGTAGGCCAGAGTACGAGTCTAATACCTTAGCTATTAGGCCAGAGAAAGAGTTAAGACCTTAGCTATTAGGCCAGAGTAAGAGTTAAGACCTTAGCTATTAGGCCAGAGTAAGAGTTAAGACCTTAACCAGTAGGCCAGAGTACGAGTCTGAGACCTTAACCTGTAGGCCATAGAACGAGTCTAAGACCTTAGCTATTAGGCCAGAGTAAGAGTTAAGACCTTAACCAGTAGGCCAGAGTACGTGTCTAATACCTTAGCTATTAGGCCATAGTATGAGTTAAGACCTTAGCTATTAGGCCAGAGTAAGAGTTAAGACCTTAACCATTAGGCCAGAGTACGAGTCTAAGACCTTAGCTAATAGGCCAGAGTAAGAGTTAAGACCTTAACTTGTAGGCCATAGTACGAGTCTAAGACCTTAGGTATTAGGCCAGAGTAAGAGTTAAGTCCTTAGCCAGTAGGCCAGAGTATGTGTCTAATACCTTAGCTATTAGGCCATAGTACGAGTCTAAGACCTTAGCTATTAGGCCAGAGTAAGAGTTAAGACCTTAACCAGTAGGCCAAAGTAAGAGTTAAGACCTTAACCAGTAGGCCAGAGTAAGAGTTAAGATCTTAACCAGTAGGCCAGAGAACGAGTCTAAGACCTTAACCTGTAGGCCAGAGTAAGAGTTAAGACCTTAGCTATTAGGCCAGAGTAAGAGTTATGACCTTAACCAGTAGGCCAGAGTACGAGTCTAGTACCTTAGCTATTAGGCCAGAGTAAGAGTTATGACCTTAGCTATAAGGCCAGAGTAAGAGTTAAGATCTTAGCTATTAAGCCAGAGTAAGAGTAAAGACATTAACCATTAGGCCAGAGTACGACTCTAAGACCTTAGCTATAAGGCCAGAGTAAGAGTTAAGACCTTAAACTGTAGGCCATAGTACAAGTCTACGACCTTAGCTATTAGGCCAGAGTAAGAGTTAAGACCTTAGCTATTAGGCCAGAGTACGAGTCTAAGACCTTAGCTCTTAGGCCAGAGTAAGAGTTAAGACCTTAACCAGTAGGCCAGAGTATGAGTCTAAGACCTTAGCTATTAGGCAAGAGTAAGAGTTAAGACCTTAAACTGTAGGCCATAGTACAAGTCTACGACCTTAGCTATTAGGCCAGAGTGAGAGTCTAAGACCTTAGCTCTTAGGCCAGAGTAAGAGTTAAGACCTTAACCAGTAGGCTAGAGTAAGAGTTAAGATTTTAACCAGTAGGCCAGAGTAAGAGTTAAGACCTTAACCTGTAGGCCAGAGTACGAGTCTAAGACCTTAGCTATTAGGCCAGTGTAAGAGTTAAGACCTTAACCAGTAGGCCAGAGTAAGTGTTAAGACCTTAACCAGTAGGCCAGAGTGTGAGTCTAAGACCTTAGCTATTAGGCCAGAGTACGAGTCTAAGACCTTAGCTATTAGGCCAGAGTAAGAGTTAAGACCTCAGCTATTAGGCCAGAGTACGAGTCTAAGACCTTTTGCTATTAGGCCAGAGTAAGAGTTAAGACTTTAACAAGTAGGCCAGAGTAAGAGTCTAAGACCTTAACCTGTAGGCCAGAGTACGAGTCTAAGACCTTAGCTATTAGGCCAGAGTAAGAGTTAAGACCTTAACCTGTAGGCAAGAGTAAGAGTTAAGACCTTAACCAGTAGGCCATAGTACGAGTCTAAGACCTTAGGTATTAGGCCAGAGTAAGAGTTAAGACCTTAACCAGTAGGCCAGAGTATGAGTCTAAGACCTTAGCTATTAGGCCAGAGTAAGAGTTAAGACCTTAACCAGTAGGCCAGAGAACGAGTCTAAGACCTTAACCTGTACGCCAGAGTAAGAGTTAAGACCTTTGCTTTTAGGCCAGAGTAAGAGTTAAGAACTTAACCAGTAGGCCAGAGTACGAGTCTAATACCTTAGCTATTAGGCCAGAGAAAGAGTTAAGACCTTAGCTATTAGGCCAGAGTAAGAGTTAAGACCTTAGCTATTAGGCCAGAGTAAGAGTTAAGACCTTAACCAGTAGGCCAGAGTACGAGTCTGAGACCTTAACCTGTAGGCCATAGTACGAGTCTAAGACCTTAGCTATTAGGCCAGAGTAAGAGTTAAGACCTTAACCAGTAGGCCAGAGTACGTGTCTAATACCTTAGCAATTAGGCCATAGTATGAGTTAAGACCTTAGCTATTAGGCCAGAGTAAGAGTTAAGACCTTAACCATTAGGCCAGAGTACGAGTCTAAGACCTTAGCTAATAGGCCAGAGTAAGAGTTAAGACCTTAAGCAGTAGGCCAGAGTAAGAGTTAAGACCTTAACCAGTAGGCCAGAGTAAGAGTTAAGACCTCAACCATAAGGCCAGAGTACGAGTCTAAGACCTTAGCTATTAGGCCAGAGTAAGAGTTAAGACCTTAACCATTAGGCCAGAGTACGAGTCTAAGACCTTAGTTATTGGGCCAGAGTAAGAGTTAAGACCTTAGCTATTATGCCAGAGTACGAGTCTAAGACCTTTTGCTATTAGGCCAGAGTAAGAGTTAAGACCTTAACCAGTAGGCCAGAGTAAGAGTTAAGACTTTAACCAGTAGGCCAGAGTAAGAGTCTAAGACCTTAACCTGTAGGCCAGAGTACGAGTCTAAGACCTTAGTTTTTGGGCCAGAGTAAGAGTTAAGACCTTAGCTATTAGGCCAGAGTAAGAGTTAAGACCTTAGCTATTAGGCCAGAGTAAGAGTTAAGACCTTAACCTGTAGGCCAGAGTACGAGTCTAAGACCTTAGTTATTGGGCCAGAGTAAGAGTTAAGACCTTAGCTATTAGGCCAGAGTATGAGTTAAGACCTTAGCTATTAGTCCAGAGTAAGAGTTAAGACATTAACCATTAGGCCAGAGTACGAGTTAAGACCTTAACCAGTAGGCCAGAGTAAGAGTTAAGACCTTAACCTGTAGGCCATAGTATGAGTCTAAGACCTTAGCTTTTAGGCCAGAGTAAGAGTTGAGACCTTAGCTATTAGGCCAGAGTAAGAGTTAAGACCTTAATCATTAGGCCAGAGTACGAGTCTAAGACATTAGCTATTAGGCCATAGTAAGAGTTAAGACCTTAACCAGTAGGCCAGAGTAAGAAATAAGACCTTAGCTATTAGGCCAGAGTAAGAGTTAAGACCTTAAGAAGTAGGCCTGAGTAAGAGTTAAGACCTTAACCATTAGGCCAGAGTACGAGTCTAAGACCTTAGTTATTAGGCCAGAGTAAGAGTTAAGACCTTAACCAGTAGGCCAGAGTAAGAGTTAAGACCTTAACCAGTAGGCCACAGTAAGAGTCTAAGACCTAAGCTATTAGGCCAGAGTACGAGTCTAAGACCTGAGCTATTAGGCCATAGTAAGAGTTAAGACCTTAACCAGTAGGCCAGAGTACGAGTCTAAGACCTTAGCTATTAGGCCAGAGTAAGAGTTAAGACCTTAACCAGTAGGCCAGAGTAAGAGTTAAGACCTTAATCAGTAGGCCAGAGTACGAGTCTAAGACCTTAGCTATTAGGCCAGAGTAAGAGTTAAGACCTTAACCAGTAGGCCAGAGTAAGAGTTAAGATCTTAACCAGTAGGCCAGAGTACGAGTCTAAGACCTTAGCTATTAGGCCAGAGTAAGAGATAAGACCTTAACCAGTAGGCCAAAGTAAGAGTTAAGACCTTAACCATTAGGCCAGAGTACGAGTCTAAGACATTAGCTATTAGGCCAGAGTAAGAGTTAAGACCTTAACCACTAGGCCAGAGTAAGAGTTAAGACCTTAACCTGTAAGCCAGAGTAAGAGTTAAGACCTTAACCTGTAGGTCATAGTATGAGTCTAAGACCTTAGCTATTAGGCCAGAGTAAGAGTTAAGACCTTAGCTATTAGGCCAGAGTAAGAGTTAAGACCTTAACCATTAGGCCAGAGTACGAGTCTAAGACCTTAGCTATTAGGCCAGAGTAAGAGTTAAGACCTTAACCAGTAGGCCAGAGTAAGAATTAAGACCTTAGCTATTAGGCCAGAGTAAGAGTTAAGACCTTAAGAAGTAGGCCAGAGTAAGAGTTAAGACCTTAACCATTAGGCCAGAGTACAAGTCTAAGACATTAGCTATTAGGCCAGAGTAAGAGTTAAGACCTCAGCTATTAGGCCAGAGTAAGCGTTAAGACCTTAAACAGTAGGCCAGAGTACAAGTCTAAGACCTTAGCTATTAGGCCAGAGTAAGAGTTCAGACCTTAGCTATTAGGCCAGAGTAAGAATTAAGACCTTAACCAGTAGGCCAGAGTAAGAGTTAAGACCTTAACCTGTAGGCCAGCGTATGAGTCTAAGACCTTAGCTATTAGGCCAGAGTAAGAGTTAAGACCTTAACCAGTAGGCCAGAGTAAGAGTTAAGACCTTAACCAGTAGGCCAGAGTAAGAGTTAGGACCTTAACCAGTAGGCCAGAGAAAGGGTTAAGACCTTAACCTGTAGGCCATAGTACGAGTCTAAGACCTTAGCTATTAGGCCAGAGTAAGCGTTAAGACTTTAACCAGTAGGCCAGAGTAAGAGTTAAGACCTTAACCATTAGGCCAGAGTACGAGTCTAAGACCTTAGCTATTAGGCCAGAGTAAGAGTTAAGACCTTAAGCAGTAGGCCAGAGTAAGAGTTAAGACCTTAACCAGTAGGCTAGAGTAAGAGTTAAGACCTCAACCATAAGGCCAGAGTACGAGTCTAAGACCTTAAATATTAGGCCAGAGTAGGAGTTAAGACCTTAACCTGTAGGCAAGAGTAAGAGTTAAGACCTTAACCAGTAGGCCATAGTACGAGTCTAAGACCTTAGGTATTAGGCCAGAGTAAGAGTTAAGACCTTAACCAGTAGGCCAGATTAAGAGTTAAGACCTTAACCAGTAGGCCAGAGTATGAGTCTAAGACCTTAGCTATTAGGCCAGAGTAAGAGTTAAGACCTTAACCAGTAGGCCAGAGAACGAGTCTAAGACCTTAACCTGTACGCCAGAGTAAGAGTTAAGACCTTTGCTTTTAGGCCAGAGTAAGAGTTAAGAACTTAACCAGTAGGCCAGAGTACGAGTCTAATACCTTAGCTATTAGGCCAGAGAAAGAGTTAAGACCTTAGCTATTAGGCCAGAGTAAGAGTTAAGACCTTAGCTATTAGGCCAGAGTAAGAGTTAAGACCTTAACCAGTAGGCCAGAGTACGAGTCTGAGACCTTAACCTGTAGGCCATAGTACGAGTCTAAGACCTTAGCAATTAGGCCAGAGTAAGAGTTAAGACCTTAACCAGTAGGCCAGAGTACGTGTCTAATACCTTAGCTATTAGGCCATAGTATGAGTTAAGACCTTAGCTATTAGGCCAGAGTAAGAGTTAAGACCTTAACCATTAGGCCAGAGTACGAGTCTAAGACCTTAGCTAATAGGCCAGAGTAAGAGTTAAGACCTTAACTTGTAGGCCATAGTACGAGTCTAAGACCTTAGCTATTAGGCCAGAGTAAGAGTTAAGTCCTTAGCCAGTAGGCCAGAGTATGTGTCTAATACCTTAGCTATTAGGCCATAGTACGAGTCTAAGACCTTAGCTATTAGGCCAGAGTAAGAGTTAAGACCTTAACCAGTAGGCCAAAGTAAGAGTTAAGACCTTAACCAGTAGGCCAGAGTAAGAGTTAAGATCTTAACCAGTAGGCCAGAGAACGAGTCTAAGACCTTAACCTGTAGGCCAGAGTAAGAGTTAAGACCTTAGCTATTAGGCCAGAGTAAGAGTTAAGACCTTAACCAGTAGGCCAGAGTACGAGTCTAGTACCTTAGCTATTAGGCCAGAGTAAGAGTTATGACCTTAGCTATAAGGCCAGAGTAAGAGTTAAGATCTTAGCTATTAAGCCAGAGTAAGAGTAAAGACATTCACCATTAGGCCAGAGTACGACTCTAAGACCTTAGCTATAAGGCCAGAATAAGAGTTAAGACCTTAAACTGTAGGCCATAGTACAAGTCTATGACCTTAGCTATTAGGCCAGAGTACGAGTCTAAGACCTTAGCTCTTAGGCCAGAGTAAGAGTTAAGACCTTAACCAGTAGGCCAGAGTATGAGTCTAAGACCTTAGCTATTAGGCAAGAGTAAGAGTTAAGACCTTAAACTGTAGGCCATAGTACAAGTCTACGACCTTAGCTATTAGGCCAGAGTTAGAGTTAAGACCTTAGCTATTAGGCCAGAGTGCGAGTCTAAGACCTTAGCTCTTAGGCCAGAGTAAGAGTTAAGACCTTAACCAGTAGGCTAGAGTAAGAGTTAAGACTTTAACCAGTAGGCCAGAGTAAGAGTTAAGACCTTAACCTGTAGGCAAGAGTACGAGTCTAAGACCTTAGCTATTAGGCCAGAGTAAGAGTTAAGACCTTAACCAGTAGGCCAGAGTGTGAGTCTAAGACCTTAGCTATTAGGCCAGAGTACGAGTCTAAGACCTTAGCTATTAGGCCAGAGTAAGAGTTAAGACCTCAGCTATTAGGCCAGAGTACGAGTCTAAGACCTTTTGCTATTAGGCCAGAGTAAGAGTTAAGACTTTAACAAGTAGGCCAGAGTAAGAGTCTAAGACCTTAACCTGTAGGCCAGAGTACGAGTCTAAGACCTTAGCTATTAGGCCAGAGTAAGAGTTAAGACCTTAACCATTAGGCCAGAGTACGAGTCTAAGACCTTAGCTATTGGGCCAGAGTAAGAGTTAAGACCTTAGCTATTAGGCCAGAGTAAGAGTTAAGACCTTAACCTCTAGGCCAGAGTACGAGTCTAAGACCTAAGCTATTAGGCCATAGTAAGAGTTAAGACCTTAACCAGTAGGCCAGAGTACGAGTCTAAGACCTTAGCTATTAGGCCAGAGTAAGAGTTAAGACCTTAACCAGTAGGCCAGAGTAAGAGTTAAGACCTTAATCAGTAGGCCAGAGTACGAGTCTAAGACCTTAGCTATTAGGCCAGAGTAAGAGTTAAGACCTTAACCAGTAGGCCAGAGTAAGAGTTAAGATCTTAACCAGTAGGCCAGAGTACGAGACTAAGACCTTAGCTATTAGGCCAGAGTAAGAGTTAAGACCTTAACCAGTAGGCCAATGTAAGAGTTAAGACCTTAACCATTAGGCCAGAGTACGAGTCTAGGACATTAGCTATTAGGCCAGAGTAAGAGTTAAGACCTTAACCAGTAGGCCAGGTTAAGAGTTAAGACCTTAACCATTAGGCCAGAGTACAAGTCTAAGACCTTAGCTATGAGGCCAGAGTAAGAGTTAAGACCTCAGCTATTAGGCCAGAGTAAGCGTTAAGACCTTAAACAGTAGGCCAGAGTACAAGTCTAAGACCTTAGCTATTAGGCCAGAGTAAGAGTTCAGACCTTAGCTATTAGGCCAGAGTAAGAATTAAGACCTTAACCAGTAGGCCAGAGTAAGAGTTAAGACCTTAACCTGTAGGCCAGCGTATGAGTCTAAGACCTTAGCTATTAGGCCAGAGTAAGAGTTAAGACCTTAACCAGTAGGCCAGAGTACGAGTTAAGACCTTAACCAGTAGGCCAGAGTAAGAGTTAGGACCTTAACCAGTAGGCCAGATTAAGAGTTAAGACCTTAACCTGTAGGCCAGAGTACGAGTTAAGACCTTAACCATTAGGCCAGAGTACGAGTCTAAGACCTTAACCTGTAGGCTATAGTACGAGTCTAAGACATTAGCTATTAGGCCAGAGTAAGAGTTAAGACCTTAACCAGTAGGCCAGAGTACGTGTCTAATACATTAGCTATTAGGCCATAGTATGAGTTAAGACCTTAGCTATTAGTCCAGAGTAAGAGTTAAGACCTTAACCATTAGGCCAGAGTAAGACTTAAGACCTTAACCAGTAGGCCAGAGAAAGGGTTAAGACCTTAACCTGTAGGCCATAGTACGAGTCTAAGACCTTAGCTATTAGGCCAGAGTAAGCGTTAAGACCTTAACCAGTAGGCCAGAGTAAGAGTTAAGACCTTAACCATTAGGCCAGAGTACGAGTCTAAGACCTTAGCTATTAGGCCAGAGTAAGAGTTAAGACCTTAAGCAGTAGGCCAGAGTAAGAGTTAAGACCTTAACCAGTAGGCCAGAGTAAGAGTTAAGACCTCAACCATAAGGCCAGAGTACGAGTCTAAGACCTTAGCTATTAGGCCAGAGTAGGAGTTAAGACCTTAACCTGTAGGCAAGAGTAAGAGTTAAGACCTTAACCAGTAGGCCATAGTACGAGTCTAAGACCTTAGGTATTAGGCCAGAGTAAGAGTTAAGACCTTAACCAGTAGGCCAGAGTAAGAGTTAAGACCTTAACCAGTAGGCCAGAGTATGAGTCTAAGACCTTAGCTATTAGGCCAGAGTAAGAGTTAAGACCTTAACCAGTAGGCCAGAGAACGAGTCTAAGACCTTAACCTGTACGCCAGAGTAAGAGTTAAGACCTTTGCTTTTAGGCCAGAGTAAGAGTTAAGAACTTAACCAGTAGGCCAGAGTACGAGTCTAATACCTTAGCTATTAGGCCAGAGAAAGAGTTAAGACCTTAGCTATTAGGCCAGAGTAAGAGTTAAGACCTTAGCTATTAGGCCAGAGTAAGAGTTAAGACCTTAACCAGTAGGCCAGAGTACGAGTCTGAGACCTTAACCTGTAGGCCATAGTACGAGTCTAAGACCTTAGCTATTAGGCCAGAGTAAGAGTTAAGACCTTAACCAGTAGGCCAGAGTACGTGTCTAATACCTTAGCTATTAGGCCATAGTAGGAGTTAAGACCTTAGCTATTAGGCCAGAGTAAGAGTTAAGACCTTAACCATTAGGCCAGAGTACGAGTCTAAGACCTTAGCTAATAGGCCAGAGTAAGAGTTAAGACCTTAACTTGTAGGCCATAGTACGAGTCTAAGACCTTAGCTATTAGGCCAGAGTAAGAGTTAAGTCCTTAACCAGTAGGCCAGAGTATGTGTCTAATACCTTAGCTATTAGGCCATAGTACGAGTCTAAGACCTTAGCTATTAGGCCAGAGTAAAAGTTAAGACCTTAACCAGTAGGCCAAGGTAAGAGTTAAGACCTTAACCAGTAGGCCAGAGTATGAGTTAAGACCTTAACCAGTAGGCCAGAGAATGAGTCTAAGACCTTAACCTGTAGGCCAGAGTAAGAGTTAAGACCTTAGCTATTAGGCCAGAGTAAGAGTTAAGACCTTAACCAGTAGGCCAGAGTACGAGTCTAGTACCTTAGCTATTAGGCCAGAGTAAGAGTTATGACCTTAGCTATAAGGCCAGAGTAAGAGTTAAGATCTTAGCTATTAAGCCAGAGTAAGAGTAAAGACATTAACCATTAGGCCAGAGTACGACTCTAAGACCTTAGCTATAAGGCCAGAGTAAGAGTTAAGACCTTAAACTGTAGGCCATAGTACAAGTCTACGACCTTAGCTATTAGGCCAGAGTAAGAGTTAAGACCTTAGCTATTAGGCCAGAGTACGAGTCTAAGACCTTAGCTCTTAGGCCAGAGTAAGAGTTAAGACCTTAGCTATTAGGCCAGAGTACGAGTCTAAGACCTTAGCTCTTAGGCCAGAGTAAGAGTTAAGACCTTAACCAGTAGGCCAGAGTATGAGTCTAAGACCTTAGCTATTAGGCAAGAGTAAGAGTTAAGACCTTAAACTGTAGGCCATAGTACAAGTCTACAACCTTAGCTATTAGGCCAGAGTTAGAGTTAAGACCTTAGCTATTAGGCCAGAGTGCGAGTCTAAGACCTTAGCTCTTAGGCCAGAGTAAGAGTTAAGACCTTAACCAGTAGGCTAGAGTAAGAGTTAAGACTTTAACCAGTAGGCCAGAGTAAGAGTTAAGACCTTAACCTGTAGGCCAGAGTACGAGTCTAAGACCTTAGCTATTAGGCCAGAGTAAGAGTTAAGACCTTAACCAGTAGGCCAGAGTAAGAGTTAAGACCTTAGCTATTAGGCCAGAGTAAGAGTTAAGACCTTAACCAGTAGGCCAGAGTACGAGTCTGAGACCTTAACCTGTAGGCCATAGTACGAGTCTAAGACCTTAGCTATTAGGCCAGAGTAAGAGTTAAGACCTTAACCAGTAGGCCAGAGTACGTGTCTAATACCTTAGCTATTAGGCCATAGTATGAGTTAAGACCTTAGCTATTAGGCCAGAGTAAGAGTTAAGACCTTAACCATTAGGCCAGAGTACGAGTCTAAGACCTTAGCTAATAGGCCAGAGTAAGAGTTAAGACCTTAACCAGTAGGCCAAAGTAAGAGTTAAGACCTTAACCATTAGGCCAGAGTACGAGTCTAGGACATTAGCTATTAGGCCAGAGTAAGAGTTAAGACCTTAACCACTAGGCCAGAGTAAGAGTTAAGACCTTAACCTGTAAGCCAGAGTAAAAGTTAAGACCTTAACCTGTAGGCCATAGTACGATAAGACCTTAACCATTAGGCCAGATTACGAGTCTAAGACCTTAGCTATTAGGCCAGAGTAAGAGTTAAGACCTTAACCAGTAGGCCAGAGTAAGAATTAAGACCTTAGCTATTAGGCCAGAGTAAGAGTTAAGACCTTAAGAAGTAGGCCAGAGTAAGAGTTAAGACCTTAACCATTAGGCCAGAGTACGAGTCTAAGACCTTAGCTATTAGGCCAGAGTAAGAGTTAAGACCTTAGCTATTAGGCCAGAGTAAGCCTTAAGACCTTAACCAGTAGGCCAGAGTACGAGTCTAAGACCTTAGCTATTAGGCCAGAGTAAGAGTTCAGACCTTAGCTATTAGGCCAGAGTAAGAATTAAGACCTTAACCAGTAGGTCAGAGTAAGAGTTAAGACCTTAACCTGTAGGCCAGCGTATGAGTCTAAGACCTTAGCTATTAGGCCAGAGTAAGAGTGCAGACCTTAGCTATTAGGCCAGAGTTAGAGTTAAGACCTTAACCAGTAGGCCAGAGTAAGATTTAATACCTTAACCAGTAGGCCAGAGTAAGATTTAAGACATTAACCTGTAGGCCAGAGTACAAGTTAAGACCTTAACCAGTAGGCCAGAGTAAGAGTTAAGACCTTAACCAGTAGGCCAGAGTAAGAGTTAAGACCTTAACCAGTAGGACAGAGTAAGCGTTAAGACCTTAACCAGTAGGCCAGATTAAGAGTTAAGACCTTAACCTGTAGGCCAGAGTAAGAGTTAAGACCTTAACCAGTAGGCCAGAGTAAGAATTAAGACCTTAGCTATTAGGCCAGAGTAAGAGTTAGGACCTTAAGAAGTAGGCCCGAGTAAGAGTTAAGACCTTAACCAGTAGGCCAGAGTAAGAGTTAAGACCTTAACCAGTAGGCCAGAGTATGTGTCTGATACCTTAGCTATTAGGCCATAGTATGAGTTAAGACCTTAGCTATTAGTCCAGAGTAAGAGTTAAGACCTTAACCATTAGGCCAGAGTACGAGTTAAGACATTAACCAGTAGGCCAGAGTAAGAGTTAAGACCTTAACCTGTAGGCCATAGTATGAGTCTAAGACCTTAGCTATTAGGCCAGAGTAAGAGTTGAGACCTTAGCTATTAGGCCAGAGTAAGAGTTAAGACCTTAACCAGTAGGCCAGAGTACGTGTCTGATACCTTAGCTATTAGGCCATAGTATGAGTTAAGACCTTAGCTATTAGTCCAGAGTAAGAGTTAAGACCTTAACCATTAGGCCAGAGTAGGAGTTAAGACCTTAACCAGTAGGCCAGAGTAAGAGTTAAGACCTTAACCTGTAGGCCATAGTATGAGTCTAAGACCTTAGCTATTAGGCCAGAGTAAGAGTTGAGACCTTAGCTATTAGGCCAGAGTAAGAGTTAAAACCTTAACCATTATGCCAGAGTACGAGTCTAAGACATTAGCTATTAGGCAAGAGTAAGAGTTAAGACCTTAACCAGTAGGCCAGAGTAAGAAATTAGACCTTAGCTATTAGGCCAGAGTAAGAGTTAAGACCTTAAGAAGTAGGCCTGAGTAAGAGTTAAGACCTTAACCATTAGGCCAGAGTATGAGTCTAAGACCTTAGCTATTAGGCCAGAGTAAGAGTTAAGACCTTAACCAGTAGGCCAGAGTAAGAGTTAAGACCTTAACCAGTAGGCCAGAGTAAGAGTTAAGACCTTAGCTATTAGGCCAGAGTAGGAGTTAAGACCTTAGCTATTAGGCCAGAGTAAGAGTTAAGACCTTAACCAGAAGGCCAGAGTAAGACTTAAGACTTTAACCAGTAGGCCAGAGTAAGAGTTAAGACCTTAACCTGTAGGCCATAGTACGAGTCTAAGACCTTAGCTATTAGGCCAGAGTAAGAGTTAAGACCTTAGCTATTAGGCCAGAGTAAGAGTTAAGACCTTAACCAGAAGGCCAGAGTAAGAGTTAAGACCTTAACCAGTAGGCCAGAGTAAGCGTTAAGACCTTAACCAGTAGGCCAGAGAAAGAGATAAGACCTTAACCTGTAGGCCAGAGTACGAGTCTAAGACCTTAGCTATTAGGCCAGAGTAAGAGTTAAGACCTTAGCTATTAGGCCAGAGTAAGAGTTAAGACCTTAACCATTAGGTCAGAGTAAGAGTTAAGACCTTAACCAGTAGGCCAGAGTAAGAGTTAAGACCTTAACCAGTAGGCCAGAGTAAGAATTAAAACCTTAACCAGGAGGCCAGAGTACGAGTCTAAGACCTTAGCTATTAGGCCAGAGTAAGAGTTAAGACCTTAGCTATTAGGCCAGAGTAAGAGTTAAGACCTTAACCAGAAGGCCAGAGTAAGAGTTAAGACCTTAACCAGTAGGCCAGAGTAAGAGTTAAGACCTCAACCTGTAGACCATAGTACGAGTCTAAGACCTTAGGTATTAGGCCAGCGTAAGCATTAAGACCTTAACCAGTAGGCCAGAGTACGAGTCTAAGACCTTAGCTATTAGGCCAGAGTAAGAGTGCAGACCTTAGCTATTAGGCCAGAGTAAGAGTTAAGACCTTAACCAGTAGGCCAGAGTAAGAGTTAAGACCTTAACCAGTAGGCCAGAGTAAGAGTTAAGACCTTAACCAGTAGGCCAGAGTAAGATTTAAGACCTTAATCAGTAGGCCAGAGTAAGATTTAAGACATTAACCTGTAGGCCAGAGTACAAGTTAAGACCCTAACCATTAGGCCAGAGTACGAGTCTAAGATTTTAGCTATTAGGCCAGAGTAAGAGTTAAGACCTTAACCAGTAGGCCAGAGTAAGAGTTAAGACCTTAACCATTAGGGGAGAGTACGAGTCTAAGACCTTAGCTATTAGGCCAGAGTAAGAGTTAAGACCTTAACCTGTAGGCCATAGTATGAGTCTAAGACCTTAGCTATTAGGCCAGAGTAAGAGTTGAGACCTTAGCTATTAGGCCAGAGTAAGAGTTAAGACCTTAACCAGTAGGCCAGAGTACGTGTCTGATACCTTAGCTATTAGGCCATAGTATGAGTTAAGACCTTAGCTATTAGTCCAGAGTAAGAGTTAAGACCTTAACCATTAGGCCAGAGTAGGAGTTAAGACCTTAACCAGTAGGCAAGAGTAAGAGTTAAGACCTTAACCTGTAGGCCATAGTATGAGTCTAAGACCTTAGCTATTAGGCCAGAGTAAGAGTTGAGACCTTAGCTATTAGGCCAGAGTAAGAGTTAAAACCTTAACCATTATGCCAGAGTATGAGTCTAAGACATTAGCTATTAGGCAAGAGTAAGAGTTAAGACCTTAACCAGTAGGCCAGAGTAAGAAATTAGACCTTAGCTATTAGGCCAGAGTAAGAGTTAAGACCTTAAGAAGTAGGCCTGAGTAAGAGTTAAGACCTTAACCATTAGGTCAGAGTATGAGTCTAAGACCTTAGCTATTAGGCCAGAGTAAGAGTTAAGACCTTAACCAGTAGGCCAGAGTAAGAGTTAAGACCTTAACCAGTAGGCCAGAGTAAGAGTTAAGACCTTAGCTATTAGGCCAGAGTAGGAGTTAAGACCTTAGCTATTAGGCCAGAGTAAGAGTTAAGACCTTAACCAGAAGGCCAGAGTAAGACTTAAGACTTTAACCAGTAGGCCAGAGTAAGAGTTAAGACCTTAACCTGTAGGCCATAGTACGAGTCTAAGACCTTAGCTATTAGGCCAGAGTAAGAGTTAAGACCTTAGCTATTAGGCCAGAGTAAGAGTTAAGACCTTAACCAGAAGGCCAGAGTAAGAGTTAAGACCTTAACCAGTAGGCCAGAGTAAGCGTTAAGACCTTAACCAGTAGGCCAGAGAAAGAGATAAGACCTTAACCTGTAGGCCAGAGTACGAGTCTAAGACCTTAGCTATTAGGCCAGAGTAAGAGTTAAGACCTTAGCTATTAGGCCAGAGTAAGAGTTAAGACCTTAACCAGTAGGCCAGAGTAAGAGTTAAGACCTTAACCAGTAGGCCAGAGTAAGAGTTAAAACCTTAACCAGGAGGCCAGAGTACGAGTCTAAGACCTTAGCTATTAGGCCAGAGTAAGAGTTAAGACCTTAGCTATTAGGCCAGAGTAAGAGTTAAGACCTTAACCAGAAGGCCAGAGTAAGAGTTAAGACCTTAACCAGTAGGCCAGAGTAAGAGTTAAGACCTCAACCTGTAGGCCATAGTACGAGTCTAAGACCTTAGGTATTAGGCCAGCGTAAGCATTAAGACCTTAACCAGTAGGCCAGAGTACGAGTCTAAGACCTTAGCTATTAGGCCAGAGTAAGAGTGCAGACCTTAGCTATTAGGCCAGAGTAAGAGTTAAGACCTTAACCAGTAGGCCAGAGTAAGAGTTAAGACCTTAACCAGTAGGCCAGAGTAAGAGTTAAGACCTTAACCAGTAGGCCAGAGTAAGATTTAAGACCTTAATCAGTAGGCCAGAGTAAGATTTAAGACATTAACCTGTAGGCCAGAGTACAAGTTAAGACCCTAACCATTAGGCCAGAGTACGAGTCTAAGATCTTAGCTATTAGGCCAGAGTAAGAGTTAAGACCTTAACCAGTAGGCCAGAGTAAGAGTTAAGACCTTAACCATTAGGGGAGAGTACGAGTCTAAGACCTTAGCTATTAGGCCAGAGTAAGAGTTAAGACCTTAACCTGTAGGCAAGAGTTAGAGTTAAGACCTTAACCAGTAGGCCATAGTACGAGTCTAAGACCTTAGGTATTAGGCCAGAGTAAGAGTTAAGACCTTAACCAGTAGGCCAGAGTAAGAGTTAAGACCTTAACCAGTAGGCCAGAGTACGAGTCTAAGACCTTAACCTGTAGGCCATAGTACGAGTCTAAGACCTTAGCTATTAGGCCAGAGTAAGAGTTAAGACCTTAACCTGTAAGCCAGAGTAAGAGTTAAGACTTTAACCTGTAGGCCATAGTACGAGTCTAAGACCTTAGCTATTAGGCCAGAGTAAGAGTCTAGACCTTAGCTATTAGGCCAGAGTAAGAGTTAATACCTTAACCTGTAGGCCATAGTATAAGTCTACGACCTTAACTATTAGGCCAGAGTAAGAGTTAAGACCTTAACCAGTAGGCCAGAGTATGTGTCTAATACCTTAGCTATTAGGCCATAGTACGAGTCTAAGACCTTAGCTATTAGGCCAGAGTAAGAGTTAAGACCTTAACCAGTAGGCCAGAGTAAGAGTTAAGACCTTAACCATTAGGCCAGAGTAAGAGTCTAAGACCTTAGCTATTAGGCCAGAGTAAGAGTTAAGACCTTAAGCTGTAGGCCATAGTACGAGTCTAAGACCTTAGCTATTAGGCCCGAGTAAGAGTTAAGACATTAACCTGTAGGCCATAGTATGAGTCTAAGACCTTAGCTGTTAGGCCAGAGTAAGCGTTAAGACCTTAACCAGTAGGCCAGAGAAAGAGATAAGACCTTAACCAGTAGGCCAGAGTAAGAGTTAAGACCATAACCTATAGGCCATAGTACGAGTCTAAGACCTTAGGTATTAGGCCAGAGTAAGCATTAAGACCTTAACCAGTAGGCCAGAGTATGAGTCTGAGACCTTAGCTATTAGGCCAGAGTAAGAGTGCAGACCTTAGCTATTAGGCCAGAGTAAGAGTTAAAACCTTAACCAGTAGGCCAGAGTACGATTTAAGACATTAACCTGTAGGCCAGAGTACAAGTTAAGACCTTAACCAGTAGGCCAGAGTAAGAGTTAAGACCTTAACCTGTAGGCCAGTGTATGAGTCTAAGACCTTAGCTATTAGGCCAGAGTAAGAGTTAAGACCTTAACCAGTAGGCCAGAGTAAGAGTTAAGACCTTAACCAGTAGGCCAGAGTAAGATTTAAGACCTTATCCAGTAGGCCAGAGTAAAATTTAAGACATTAACCTGTAGGCCAGAGTACAAGTTAAGACCTTAACCATTAGGCCAGAGTACGAGTCTAAGACCTTAGCTATTAGGCCAGAGTAAGAGTTAAGACCTTAACCAGTAGGCCAGAGTAAGAGTTAAGACCTTAACCATTAGGGGAGAGTACGAGTCTAAGACCTTAGCTATTCGGCCAGAGTAAGAGTTAAGACCTTAACCTGTAGGCAAGAGTAAGAGTTAAGACCTTAACCAGTAGGCCATAGTACGAGTCTAAGACCTTAGGTATTAGGCCAGAGTAAGAGTTAAGACCTTAACCAGTAGGCCAGAGTATGAGTTAAGACCTTAACCAGTAGGCCAGAGTACGAGTCTAAGACCTTAACCTGTAGGCCATAGTACGAGTCTAAGACCTTAGCTATTAGGCCAGAGTAAGAGTTAAGACCTTAGCTATTAGGCCAGAGTAAGAGTTAAGACCTTAACCTGTAAGCCAGAGTAAGAGTTAAAACTTTAACCTGTAGGCCATAGTACGAGTCTAAGACCTTAGCTATTAGGCCAGAGTAAGAGTTAAGACCTTAGCTATTAGGCCAGAGTAAGAGTTAAGACCTTAACCAGTAGGCCAGAGTATGTGTCTAATACCTTAGCTATTAGGCCATAGTACGAGTCTAAGACCTTAGCTATTAGGCCAGAGTAAGAGTTAAGACCTTAACCAGTAGGCCAGAGTAAGAGTTAAGACCTTAACCATTAGGCCAGAGTACGAGTCTAAGACCTTAGCTATTAGGCCAGAGTAAGAGTTAGGACCTTAAGCTGTAGGCCATAGTACGAGTCTAAGACCTTAGCTATTAGGCCAGAGTAAGCGTTAAGACCTTAACCAGTAGGCCAGAGAAAGAGATAAGACCTTAACCAGTAGGCCAGAGTAAGAGTTAAGACCTTAAACATTAGGCCAGAGTACGAGTCTAAGACCTTAGCTATTAGGCCAGAGTAAGCGTTAAGACCTTAACCAGTAGGCCAGAGAAAGAGATAAGACCTTAACCAGTAGGCCAGAGTAAGAGTTAAGACCTTAAACTTTAGGCCAGAGTACGAGTCTAAGACCTTAGCTATTGGGCCAGAGTAAGAGTTAAGACCTTAACCAGTAGGCCAGAGTAAGAATTAAGACCTTAGCTATTAGGCCAGAGTAAGAGTTAAGACCATAAGAAGTAGGCCAGAGTAAGAGTTAAGACCTTAACCATTAGGCCAGAGTACGAGTCTAAGACCTTAGCTATTAGACCAGAGTAAGAGTTAAGACCTTAGCTATTAGGCCAGAGTAAGCGTTAAGACCTTAACCAGTAGGCCAGAGTATGTGTCTAATACCTTAGCTATTAGGCCAGAGTATGAGTTAAGACCTTAGCTATTAGGCCAGAGTAAGAGTTAAGACCTTAACCATTAGGCCAGAGTACGAGTCTAAGACCTTAGCTATTAGGCCAGAGTAAGAGTTAAGACCTTAACCTGTAGGCCAGAGTAAGAGTTAAGACCTTAACCAGTAGGCCAGAGTAAGATTTAAGACATTAACCTGTAGGCCAGAGTACAAGTTAAGACCTTAACCAGTAGGCCAGAGTAAGAGTTAAGACCTTAACCTGTAGGCCAGTGTATGAGTCTAAGACCTTAGCTATTAGGCCAGAGTAAGAGTTAAGACCTTAACCAGTAGGCCAGAGTAAGAGTTAAGACCTTAACCAGTAGGCCAGAGTAAGATTTAAGACCTTATCCAGTAGGCCAGAGTAAAATTTAAGACATTAACCTGTAGGCCAGAGTACAAGTTAAGACCTTAACCATTAGGCCAGAGTACGAGTCTAAGACCTTAGCTATTAGGCCAGAGTAAGAGTTAAGACCTTAACCAGTAGGCCAGAGTAAGAGTTAAGACCTTAACCATTAGGGGAGAGTACGAGTCTAAGACCTTAGCTATTCGGCCAGAGTAAGAGTTAAGACCTTAACCTGTAGGCAAGAGTAAGAGTTAAGACCTTAACCAGTAGGCCATAGTACGAGTCTAAGACCTTAGGTATTAGGCCAGAGTAAGAGTTAAGACCTTAACCAGTAGGCCAGAGTATGAGTTAAGACCTTAACCAGTAGGCCAGAGTACGAGTCTAAGACCTTAACCTGTAGGCCATAGTACGAGTCTAAGACCTTAGCTATTAGGCCAGAGTAAGAGTTAAGACCTTAGCTATTAGGCCAGAGTAAGAGTTAAGACCTTAACCTGTAAGCCAGAGTAAGAGTTAAAACTTTAACCTGTAGGCCATAGTACGAGTCTAAGACCTTAGCTATTAGGCCAGAGTAAGAGTTAAGACCTTAGCTATTAGGCCAGAGTAAGAGTTAAGACCTTAACCAGTAGGCCAGAGTATGTGTCTAATACCTTAGCTATTAGGCCATAGTACGAGTCTAAGACCTTAGCTATTAGGCCAGAGTAAGAGTTAAGACCTTAACCAGTAGGCCAGAGTAAGAGTTAAGACCTTAACCATTAGGCCAGAGTACGAGTCTAAGACCTTAGCTATTAGGCCAGAGTAAGAGTTAGGACCTTAAGCTGTAGGCCATAGTACGAGTCTAAGACCTTAGCTATTAGGCCAGAGTAAGCGTTAAGACCTTAACCAGTAGGCCAGAGAAAGAGATAAGACCTTAACCAGTAGGCCAGAGTAAGAGTTAAGACCTTAAACATTAGGCCAGAGTACGAGTCTAAGACCTTAGCTATTAGGCCAGAGTAAGCGTTAAGACCTTAACCAGTAGGCCAGAGAAAGAGATAAGACCTTAACCAGTAGGCCAGAGTAAGAGTTAAGACCTTAAACATTAGGCCAGAGTACGAGTCTAAGACCTTAGCTATTAGGCCAGAGTAAGAGTTAAGACCTTAACCAGTAGGCCAGAGTAAGAATTAAGACCTTAGCTATTAGGCCAGAGTAAGAGTTAAGACCATAAGAAGTAGGCCAGAGTAAGAGTTAAGACCTTAACCATTAGGCCAGAGTACGAGTCTAAGACCTTAGCTATTAGACCAGAGTAAGAGTTAAGACCTTAGCTATTAGGCCAGAGTAAGCGTTAAGACCTTAACCAGTAGGCCAGAGTATGTGTCTAATACCTTAGCTATTAGGCCAGAGTATGAGTTAAGACCTTAGCTATTAGGCCAGAGTAAGAGTTAAGACCTTAACCATTAGGCCAGAGTACGAGTCTAAGACCTTAGCTATTAGGCCAGAGTAAGAGTTAAGACCTTAACCTGTAGGCCAGAGTAAGAGTTAAGACCTTAACCAGTAGGCCAGAGTAAGATTTAAGACATTAACCTGTAGGCCAGAGTACAAGTTAAGACCTTAACCAGTAGGCCAGAGTAAGAGTTAAGACCTTAACCTGTAGGCCAGTGTATGAGTCTAAGACCTTAGCTATTAGGCCAGAGTAAGAGTTAAGACCTTAACCAGTAGGCCAGAGTAAGAGTTAAGACCTTAACCAGTAGGCCAGAGTAAGATTTAAGACCTTATCCAGTAGGCCAGAGTAAAATTTAAGACATTAACCTGTAGGCCAGAGTACAAGTTAAGACCTTAACCATTAGGCCAGAGTACGAGTCTAAGACCTTAGCTATTAGGCCAGAGTAAGAGTTAAGACCTTAACCAGTAGGCCAGAGTAAGAGTTAAGACCTTAACCATTAGGGGAGAGTACGAGTCTAAGACCTTAGCTATTCGGCCAGAGTAAGAGTTAAGACCTTAACCTGTAGGCAAGAGTAAGAGTTAAGACCTTAACCAGTAGGCCATAGTACAAGTCTAAGACCTTAGGTATTAGGCCAGAGTAAGAGTTAAGACCTTAACCAGTAGGCCAGAGTATGAGTTAAGACCTTAACCAGTAGGCCAGAGTACGAGTCTAAGACCTTAACCTGTAGGCCATAGTACGAGTCTAAGACCTTAGCTATTAGGCCAGAGTAAGAGTTAAGACCTTAGCTATTAGGCCAGAGTAAGAGTTAAGACCTTAACCTGTAAGCCAGAGTAAGAGTTAAAACTTTAACCTGTAGGCCATAGTACGAGTCTAAGACCTTAGCTATTAGGCCAGAGTAAGAGTTAAGACCTTAGCTATTAGGCCAGAGTAAGAGTTAAGACCTTAACCAGTAGGCCAGAGTATGTGTCTAATACCTTAGCTATTAGGCCATAGTACGAGTCTAAGACCTTAGCTATTAGGCCAGAGTAAGAGTTAAGACCTTAACCAGTAGGCCAGAGTAAGAGTTAAGACCTTAACCATTAGGCCAGAGTACGAGTCTAAGACCTTAGCTATTAGGCCAGAGTAAGAGTTAGGACCTTAAGCTGTAGGCCATAGTACGAGTCTAAGACCTTAGCTATTAGGCCAGAGTAAGCGTTAAGACCTTAACCAGTAGGCCAGAGAAAGAGATAAGACCTTAACCAGTAGGCCAGAGTAAGAGTTAAGACCTTAAACATTAGGCCAGAGTACGAGTCTAAGACCTTAGCTATTAGGCCAGAGTAAGCGTTAAGACCTTAACCAGTAGGCCAGAGAAAGAGATAAGACCTTAACCAGTAGGCCAGAGTAAGAGTTAAGACCTTAAACATTAGGCCAGAGTACGAGTCTAAGACCTTAGCTATTAGGCCAGAGTAAGAATTAAGACCTTATCTATTAGGCCAGAGTAAGAGTTAAGACCATAAGAAGTAGGCCAGAGTAAGAGTTAAGACCTTAACCATTAGGCCAGAGTACGAGTCTAAGACCTTAGCTATTAGACCAGAGTAAGAGTTAAGACCTTAGCTATTAGGCCAGAGTAAGCGTTAAGACCTTAACCAGTAGGCCAGAGTATGTGTCTAATACCTTAGCTATTAGGCCAGAGTATGAGTTAAGACCTTAGCTATTAGGCCAGAGTAAGAGTTAAGACCTTAACCATTAGGCCAGAGTACGAGTCTAAGACCTTAGCTATTAGGCCAGAGTAAGAGTTAAGACCTTAACCTGTAGGCCAGAGTAAGAGTTAAGACCTTAACCAGTAGGCCAGAGTAAGATTTAAGACATTAACCTGTAGGCCAGAGTACAAGTTAAGACCTTAACCAGTAGGCCAGAGTAAGAGTTAAGACCTTAACCTGTAGGCCAGTGTATGAGTCTAAGACCTTAGCTATTAGACCAGAGTAAGAGTTAAGACCTTAACCAGTAGGCCAGAGTAAGAGTTAAGACCTTAACCAGTAGGCCAGAGTAAGATTTAAGACCTTATCCAGTAGGCCAGAGTAAAATTTAAGACATTAACCTGTAGGCCAGAGTACAAGTTAAGACCTTAACCATTAGGCCAGAGTACGAGTCTAAGACCTTAGCTATTAGGCCAGAGTAAGAGTTAAGACCTTAACCAGTAGGCCAGAGTAAGAGTTAAGACCTTAACCATTAGGGGAGAGTACGAGTCTAAGACCTTAGCTATTCGGCCAGAGTAAGAGTTAAGACCTTAACCTGTAGGCAAGAGTAAGAGTTAAGACCTTAACCAGTAGGCCATAGTACGAGTCTAAGACCTTAGGTATTAGGCCAGAGTAAGAGTTAAGACCTTAACCAGTAGGCCAGAGTATGAGTTAAGACCTTAACCAGTAGGCCAGAGTACGAGTCTAAGACCTTAACCTGTAGGCCATAGTACGAGTCTAAGACCTTAGCTATTAGGCCAGAGTAAGAGTTAAGACCTTAGCTATTAGGCCAGAGTAAGAGTTAAGACCTTAACCTGTAAGCCAGAGTAAGAGTTAAAACTTTAACCTGTAGGCCATAGTACGAGTCTAAGACCTTAGCTATTAGGCCAGAGTAAGAGTTAAGACCTTAGCTATTAGGCCAGAGTAAGAGTTAAGACCTTAACCAGTAGGCCAGAGTATGTGTCTAATACCTTAGCTATTAGGCCATAGTACGAGTCTAAGACCTTAGCTATTAGGCCAGAGTAAGAGTTAAGACCTTAACCAGTAGGCCAGAGTAAGAGTTAAGACCTTAACCATTAGGCCAGAGTACGAGTCTAAGACCTTAGCTATTAGGCCAGAGTAAGAGTTAGGACCTTAAGCTGTAGGCCATAGTACGAGTCTAAGACCTTAGCTATTAGGCCAGAGTAAGCGTTAAGACCTTAACCAGTAGGCCAGAGAAAGAGATAAGACCTTAACCAGTAGGCCAGAGTAAGAGTTAAGACCTTAAACATTAGGCCAGAGTACGAGTCTAAGACCTTAGCTATTAGGCCAGAGTAAGCGTTAAGACCTTAACCAGTAGGCCAGAGAAAGAGATAAGACCTTAACCAGTAGGCCAGAGTAAGAGTTAAGACCTTAAACATTAGGCCAGAGTACGAGTCTAAGACCTTAGCTATTAGGCCAGAGTAAGAGTTAAGACCTTAACCAGTAGGCCAGAGTAAGAATTAAGACCTTAGCTATTAGGCCAGAGTAAGAGTTAAGACCATAAGAAGTAGGCCAGAGTAAGAGTTAAGACCTTAACCATTAGGCCAGAGTACGAGTCTAAGACCTTAGCTATTAGACCAGAGTAAGAGTTAAGACCTTAGCTATTAGGCCAGAGTAAGCGTTAAGACCTTAACCAGTAGGCCAGAGTATGTGTCTAATACCTTAGCTATTAGGCCAGAGTATGAGTTAAGACCTTAGCTATTAGGCCAGAGTAAGAGTTAAGACCTTAACCATTAGGCCAGAGTACGAGTCTAAGACCTTAGCTATTAGGCCAGAGTAAGAGTTAAGACCTTAACCTGTAGGCCAGAGTAAGAGTTAAGACCTTAACCAGTAGGCCAGAGTAAGATTTAAGACATTAACCTGTAGGCCAGAGTACAAGTTAAGACCTTAACCAGTAGGCCAGAGTAAGAGTTAAGACCTTAACCTGTAGGCCAGTGTATGAGTCTAAGACCTTAGCTATTAGGCCAGAGTAAGAGTTAAGACCTTAACCAGTAGGCCAGAGTAAGAGTTAAGACCTTAACCAGTAGGCCAGAGTAAGATTTAAGACCTTATCCAGTAGGCCAGAGTAAAATTTAAGACATTAACCTGTAGGCCAGAGTACAAGTTAAGACCTTAACCATTAGGCCAGAGTACGAGTCTAAGACCTTAGCTATTAGGCCAGAGTAAGAGTTAAGACCTTAACCAGTAGGCCAGAGTAAGAGTTAAGACCTTAACCATTAGGGGAGAGTACGAGTCTAAGACCTTAGCTATTCGGCCAGAGTAAGAGTTAAGACCTTAACCTGTAGGCAAGAGTAAGAGTTAAGACCTTAACCAGTAGGCCATAGTACAAGTCTAAGACCTTAGGTATTAGGCCAGAGTAAGAGTTAAGACCTTAACCAGTAGGCCAGAGTATGAGTTAAGACCTTAACCAGTAGGCCAGAGTACGAGTCTAAGACCTTAACCTGTAGGCCATAGTACGAGTCTAAGACCTTAGCTATTAGGCCAGAGTAAGAGTTAAGACCTTAGCTATTAGGCCAGAGTAAGAGTTAAGACCTTAACCTGTAAGCCAGAGTAAGAGTTAAAACTTTAACCTGTAGGCCATAGTACGAGTCTAAGACCTTAGCTATTAGGCCAGAGTAAGAGTTAAGACCTTAGCTATTAGGCCAGAGTAAGAGTTAAGACCTTAACCAGTAGGCCAGAGTATGTGTCTAATACCTTAGCTATTAGGCCATAGTACGAGTCTAAGACCTTAGCTATTAGGCCAGAGTAAGAGTTAAGACCTTAACCAGTAGGCCAGAGTAAGAGTTAAGACCTTAACCATTAGGCCAGAGTACGAGTCTAAGACCTTAGCTATTAGGCCAGAGTAAGAGTTAGGACCTTAAGCTGTAGGCCATAGTACGAGTCTAAGACCTTAGCTATTAGGCCAGAGTAAGCGTTAAGACCTTAACCAGTAGGCCAGAGAAAGAGATAAGACCTTAACCAGTAGGCCAGAGTAAGAGTTAAGACCTTAAACATTAGGCCAGAGTACGAGTCTAAGACCTTAGCTATTAGGCCAGAGTAAGCGTTAAGACCTTAACCAGTAGGCCAGAGAAAGAGATAAGACCTTAACCAGTAGGCCAGAGTAAGAGTTAAGACCTTAAACATTAGGCCAGAGTACGAGTCTAAGACCTTAGCTATTAGGCCAGAGTAAGAATTAAGACCTTATCTATTAGGCCAGAGTAAGAGTTAAGACCATAAGAAGTAGGCCAGAGTAAGAGTTAAGACCTTAACCATTAGGCCAGAGTACGAGTCTAAGACCTTAGCTATTAGACCAGAGTAAGAGTTAAGACCTTAGCTATTAGGCCAGAGTAAGCGTTAAGACCTTAACCAGTAGGCCAGAGTATGTGTCTAATACCTTAGCTATTAGGCCAGAGTATGAGTTAAGACCTTAGCTATTAGGCCAGAGTAAGAGTTAAGACCTTAACCATTAGGCCAGAGTACGAGTCTAAGACCTTAGCTATTAGGCCAGAGTAAGAGTTAAGACCTTAACCTGTAGGCCAGAGTAAGAGTTAAGACCTTAACCAGTAGGCCAGAGTAAGATTTAAGACATTAACCTGTAGGCCAGAGTACAAGTTAAGACCTTAACCAGTAGGCCAGAGTAAGAGTTAAGACCTTAACCTGTAGGCCAGTGTATGAGTCTAAGACCTTAGCTATTAGACCAGAGTAAGAGTTAAGACCTTAACCAGTAGGCCAGAGTAAGAGTTAAGACCTTAACCAGTAGGCCAGAGTAAGATTTAAGACCTTATCCAGTAGGCCAGAGTAAAATTTAAGACATTAACCTGTAGGCCAGAGTACAAGTTAAGACCTTAACCATTAGGCCAGAGTACGAGTCTAAGACCTTAGCTATTAGGCCAGAGTAAGAGTTAAGACCTTAACCAGTAGGCCAGAGTAAGAGTTAAGACCTTAACCATTAGGGGAGAGTACGAGTCTAAGACCTTAGCTATTCGGCCAGAGTAAGAGTTAAGACCTTAACCTGTAGGCAAGAGTAAGAGTTAAGACCTTAACCAGTAGGCCATAGTACGAGTCTAAGACCTTAGGTATTAGGCCAGAGTAAGAGTTAAGACCTTAACCAGTAGGCCAGAGTATGAGTTAAGACCTTAACCAGTAGGCCAGAGTACGAGTCTAAGACCTTAACCTGTAGGCCATAGTACGAGTCTAAGACCTTAGCTATTAGGCCAGAGTAAGAGTTAAGACCTTAGCTATTAGGCCAGAGTAAGAGTTAAGACCTTAACCTGTAAGCCAGAGTAAGAGTTAAAACTTTAACCTGTAGGCCATAGTACGAGTCTAAGACCTTAGCTATTAGGCCAGAGTAAGAGTTAAGACCTTAGCTATTAGGCCAGAGTAAGAGTTAAGACCTTAACCAGTAGGCCAGAGTATGTGTCTAATACCTTAGCTATTAGGCCATAGTACGAGTCTAAGACCTTAGCTATTAGGCCAGAGTAAGAGTTAAGACCTTAACCAGTAGGCCAGAGTAAGAGTTAAGACCTTAACCATTAGGCCAGAGTACGAGTCTAAGACCTTAGCTATTAGGCCAGAGTAAGAGTTAGGACCTTAAGCTGTAGGCCATAGTACGAGTCTAAGACCTTAGCTATTAGGCCAGAGTAAGCGTTAAGACCTTAACCAGTAGGCCAGAGAAAGAGATAAGACCTTAACCAGTAGGCCAGAGTAAGAGTTAAGACCTTAAACATTAGGCCAGAGTACGAGTCTAAGACCTTAGCTATTAGGCCAGAGTAAGCGTTAAGACCTTAACCAGTAGGCCAGAGAAAGAGATAAGACCTTAACCAGTAGGCCAGAGTAAGAGTTAAGACCTTAAACATTAGGCCAGAGTACGAGTCTAAGACCTGAGCTATTAGGCCAGAGTAAGAGTTAAGACCTTAACCAGTAGGCCAGAGTAAGAATTAAGACCTTAGCTATTAGGCCAGAGTAAGAGTTAAGACCATAAGAAGTAGGCCAGAGTAAGAGTTAAGACCTTAACCATTAGGCCAGAGTACGAGTCTAAGACCTTAGCTATTAGACCAGAGTAAGAGTTAAGACCTTAGCTATTAGGCCAGAGTAAGCGTTAAGACCTTAACCAGTAGGCCAGAGTATGTGTCTAATACCTTAGCTATTAGGCCAGAGTATGAGTTAAGACCTTAGCTATTAGGCCAGAGTAAGAGTTAAGACCTTAACCATTAGGCCAGAGTACGAGTCTAAGACCTTAGCTATTAGGCCAGAGTAAGAGTTAAGACCTTAACCTGTAGGCCAGAGTAAGAGTTAAGACCTTAACCTGTAGGCCATAGTATGAGTCTAAGACCTTAGCTATTAGGCCAGAGTAAGAGTTAAGACCTTAGCTATTAGGCCAGAGTAAGAGTTAAGACCTTAACCATTAGGCCAGAGTACGAGTCTAAGACCTTAGCTATTAGGCCAGAGTAAGAGATAAGACCTTAACCAGTCGGCCAGAGTAAGAATTAGGACCTTAGCTATTAGGCCAGAGTAAGAGTTAAGACCTTAAGAAGTAGGCCCGAGTAAGAGTTAAGACCTTAACCAGTAGGCCAGAGTAAGAGTTAAGACCTTAATCAGTAGGCCAGAGTAAGAGTCTAAGACCTTAGCTATTAGGCCAGAGTATGAGTCTAAGACCTTAGCTATTAGGCCAGAGTAAGAGTTAAGACCGTAGCTATTAGGCCAGAGTAAGAGTTAAGACCTTAACCATTAGGCCAGACTACGAGTCTAAGACCTCAGCTATTAGGCCAGAGTAAGAGTTAAGACCTTAACCAGTAGGCCAGAGTAAGCGTTAAGACCTTAGCTATTAGGCCACAGTAGGAGTTAAGACCTTAGCTATTAGGCCAGAGTAAGAGTTAAGACCTTAACCAGAAGGCCAGAGTAAGACTTAAGACATTAACCAGTAGGCCAGAGAAAGAGTTAAGACCTTAACATGTAGGCCATAGTACGAGTCTAAGACCTTGGCTATTAGGCCAGAGTAAGCGTTAAGACCTTAACCAGTAGGCCAGAGTAAGAGTTAAGATCTTAACCATTAGGCCAGAGTACGAGTCTAAGACCTTAGCTATTAGGCCAGAGTAAGAGTTAAGACCTTAAGCAGTAGGCCAGAGTAAGAGTTAAGACCTTAACCAGTAGGCCAGAGTAAGAGTTAAGACCTTAACCATAAGGCCAGAGTACGAGTCTAAGACCTTAGATATTAGGCCAGAGTAAGAGTTAAGACCTTAACCTGTAGGCAAGAGTAAGAGTTAAGACCTTAACCAGTAGGCCATAGTACGAGTCTAAGACCTTAGGTATTAGGCCAGAGTAAGAGTTAAGACCTTAACCAGTAGGCCAGAGTACGAGTCTAAGACCTTAACCTGTAGGCCATAGTACGAATCTAAGACCTTAGCTATTAGGCCATAGTAAGAGTTAAGACCTTAACCAGTAGGCCAGAGTAAGAGTTAAGACCTTAATCAGTAGGCCAAAGTACGAGTCTAAGACCTTAGCTATTAGGCCAGAGTAAGAGTTAAGACCTTAACCAGTAGGCCAGAGTAAGAGTTAAGATCTTAACCAGTAGGCCAGAGTACGAGTCTAAGACCTTAGCTATTAGGCCAGAGTAAGAGATAAGACCTTAACCAGTAGGCCAAAGTAAGAGTTAAGACCTTAACCATTAGGCCATAGTACGAGTCTATGACCTTAGCTATTAGGCCCGAGTAAGAGTTAAGACATTAACCTGTAGGCCATAGTACGAGTCTAAGACCTTAGCTATTAGGCCAGAGTAAGAGTTAAGACCTTAACCAGTAGGCCAGAGTACGTGTCTAATACCTTAGCTATTAGGCCATAGTATGAGTTAAGACCTTAGCTATTAGGCCAGAGTAAGAGTTAAGACCTTAACCATTAGGCCAGAGTACGAGTCTAAGACCTTAGCTAATAGGCCAGAGTAAGAGTTAAGACCTTAACTTGTAGGCCATAGTACGAGTCTTGGACCTTAGCTATTAGGCCAGAGTAAGAGTTAAGTCCTTAACCAGTAGGCCAGAGTATGTGTCTAATACCTTAGCTATTAGGCCATAGTACGAGTCTAAGACCTTAGCTATTAGGCCAGAGTAAGAGTTAAGACCTTAACCAGTAGGCCAAAGTAAGAGTTAAGACCTTAACCAGTAGGCCAGAGTAAGAGTTAAGACCTTAACCAGTAGGCCAGAGAATGAGTCTAAGACCTTAACCTGTAGGCCAGAGTAAGAGTTAAGACCTTAGCTATTAGGCCAGAGTAAGAGTTAAGACCTTAACCAGTAGGCCAGAGTACGAGTCTAGTACCTTAGCTATTAAGCCAGAGTAAGAGTTATGACCTTAGCTATAAGGCCAGAGTAAGAGTTAAGATCTTAGCTATTAAGCCAGAGTAAGAGTAAAGACATTAACCATTAGGCCAGAGTACGACTCTAAGACCTTAGCTATAAGGCCAGAGTAAGAGTTAAGACCTTAAACTGTAGGCCATAGTACAAGTCTACGACCTTAGCTATTAGGCCAGAGTAAGAGTTAAGACCTTAGCTATTAGGCCAGAGTACGAGTCTAAGACCTTAGCTCTTAGGCCAGAGTAAGAGTTAAGACCTTAGCTATTAGGCCAGAGTACGAGTCTAAGACCTTAGCTCTTAGGCCAGAGTAAGAGTTAAGACCTTAACCAGTAGGCCAAAGTATGAGTCTAAGACCTTAGCTATTAGGCAAGAGTAAGAGTTAAGACCTTAAACTGTAGGCCATAGTACAAGTCTACGACCTTAGCTATTAGGCCAGAGTTAGAGTTAAGACCTTAGCTATTAGGCCAGAGTGCGAGTCTAAGACCTTAGCTCTTAGGCCAGAGTAAGAGTTAAGACCTTAACCAGTAGGCTAGAGTAAGAGTTAAGACTTTAACCAGTAGGCCAGAGTAAGAGTTAAGACCTTAACCTGTAGGCCAGAGTACGAGTCTAAGACCTTAGCTATTAGGCCAGAGTAAGAGTTAAGACCTTAACCAGTAGGCCAGAGTAAGAGTTAAGACCTTAGCTATTAGGCCAGAGTAAGAGTTAAGACCTTAACCAGTAGGCCAGAGTACGAGTCTGAGACCTTAACCTGTAGGCCATAGTACGAGTCTAAGACCTTAGCTATTAGGCCAGAGTAAGAGTTAAGACCTTAACCAGTAGGCCAGAGTACGTGTCTAATACCTTAGCTATTAGGCCATAGTTTGAGTTAAGACCTTAGCTATTAGGCCAGAGTAAGAGTTAAGACCTTAACAATTAGGCCAGAGTACGAGTCTAAGACCTTAGCTAATAGGCCAGAGTAAGAGTTAAGACCTTAACTTGTAGGCCATAGTACGAGTCTAAGACCTTAGCTATTAGGCCAGAGTAAGAGTTAAGTCCTTAACCAGTAGGCCAGAGTATGTGTCTAATACCTTAGCTATTAGGCCATAGTACGAGTCTAAGACCTTAGCTATTAGGCCAGAGTAAGAGTTAAGACCTTAACCAGTAGGCCAAAGTAAGAGTTAAGACCTTAACCAGTAGGCCAGAGTAAGAGTTAAGACCTTAACCAGTAGGCCAGAGAATGAGTCTAAGACCTTAACCTGTAGGCCAGAGTAAGAGTTAAGACCTTAACCAGTAGGCCAGAGTACGAGTCTAGTACCTTAGCTATTAGGCCAGAGTAAGAGTTATGACCTTAGCTATAAGGCCAGAGTAAGAGTTAAGATCTTAGCTATTAAGCCAGAGTAAGAGTAAAGACATTAACCATTAGGCCAGAGTACGACTCTAAGACCTTAGCTATAAGGCCAGAGTAAGAGTTAAGACCTTAAACTGTAGGCCATAGTACAAGTCTACGACCTTAGCTATTAGGCCAGAGTAAGAGTTAAGACCTTAGCTATTAGGCCAGAGTACGAGTCTAAGACCTTAGCTCTTAGGCCAGAGTAAGAGTTAAGACCTTAGCTATTAGGCCAGAGTACGAGTCTAAGACCTTAGCTCTTAGGCCAGAATAAGAGTTAAGACCTTAACCAGTAGGCCAGAGTATGAGTCTAAGACCTTAGCTATTAGGCAAGAGTAAGAGTTAAGACCTTAAACTGTAGGCCATAGTACAAGTCTACGACCTTAGCTATTAGGCCAGAGTTAGAGTTAAGACCTTAGCTATTAGGCCAGAGTGCGAGTCTAAGACCTTAGCTCTTAGGCCAGAGTAAGAGTTAAGACCTTAACCAGTAGGCTAGAGTAAGAGTTAAGACTTTAACCAGTAGGCCAGAGTAAGAGTTAATACCTTAACCTGTAGGCCAGAGTGTGAGTCTAAGACCTTAGCTATTAGGCCAGAGTACGAGTCTAAGACCTTAGCTATTAGGCCAGAGTAAGAGTTAAGACCTCAGCTATTAGGCCAGAGTACGAGTCTAAGACCTTTTGCTATTAGGCCAGAGTAAGAGTTAAGACTTTAACAAGTAGGCCAGAGTAAGAGTCTAAGACCTTAACCTGTAGGCCAGAGTACGAGTCTAAGACCTTAGCTATTAGGCCAGAGTAAGAGTTAAGACCTTAACCATTAGGCCAGAGTACGAGTCTAAGACCTTAGCTATTGGGCCAGAGTAAGAGTTAAGACCTTAGCTATTAGGCCAGAGTAAGAGTTAAGACCTTAACCTGTAGGCCAGAGTACGAGTCTAAGACCTAAGCTATTAGGCCAGAGTATGAGTCTAAGACCTGAGCTATTAGGCCATAGTAAGAGTTAAGACCTTAACGAGTAGGCCAGAGTACGAGTCTAAGACCTTAGCTATTAGGCCAGAGTAAGAGTTAAGACCTTAACCAGTAGGCCAGAGTAAGAGTTAAGACCTTAATCAGTAGGCCAGAGTACGAGTCTAAGACCTTAGCTATTAGGCCAGAGTAAGAGTTAAGACCTTAACCAGTAGGCCAGAGTAAGAGTTAAGATATTAACCAGTTGGCCAGAGTACGAGTCTAAGACCTTAGCTATTAGTCCAGAGTAAGAGTTAAGACCTTAACCAGTAGGCCAAAGTAAGAGTTAAGACCTTAACCATTAGGCCAGAGTACGAGTCTAGGACATTAGCTATTAGGCCAGAGTAAGAGTTAAGACCTTAACCACTAGGCCAGAGTAAGAGTTAAGACCTTAACCTGTAAGCCAGAGTAAAAGTTAAGACCTTAACCTGTAGGCCATAGTACGATAAGACCTTAACCATTAGGCCAGATTACGAGTCTAAGACCTTAGCTATTAGGCCAGAGTAAGAGTTAAGACCTTAACCAGTAGGCCAGAGTAAGAATTAAGACCTTAGCTATTAGGCCAGAGTAAGAGTTAAGACCTTAAGAAGTAGGCCAGAGTAAGAGTTAAGACCTTAACCATTAGGCCAGAGTACGAGTCTAAGACCTTAGCTATTAGGCCAGAGTAAGAGTTAAGACCTTAGCTATTAGGCCAGAGTAAGCGTTAAGACCTTAACCAGTAGGCCAGAGTACGAGTCTAAGACCTTAGCTATTAGGCCAGAGTAAGAGTTCAGACCTTAGCTATTAGGCCAGAGTAAGAATTAAGACCTTAACCAGTAGGTCAGAGTAAGAGTTAAGACCTTAACCTGTAGGCCAGCGTATGAGTCTAAGACCTTAGCTATTAGGCCAGAGTAAGAGTGCAGACCTTAGCTATTAGGCCAGAGTTAGAGTTAAGACCTTAACCAGTAGGCCAGAGTAAGATTTAAGACCTTAACCAGTAGGCCAGAGTAAGATTTAAGACATTAACCTGTAGGCCAGAGTACAAGTTAAGACCTTAACCAGTAGGCCAGAGTAAGAGTTAACACCTTAACCAGTAGGCCAGAGTAAGAGTTACGACCTTAACCAGTAGGCCAGAGTAAGAGTTAAGACCTTAACCAGTAGGCCAGATTAAGAGTTAAGACCTTAACCTGTAGGCCAGAGTAAGAGTTAAGACCTTAACCAGTAGGCCAGAGTAAGAATTCAGACCTTAGCTATTAGGCCAGAGTAAGAGTTAGGACCTTAAGAAGTAGGCCCGAGTAAGAGTTAAGACCTTAACCAGTAGGCCAGAGTAAGAGTTAAGACCTTAACCAGTAGGCCAGAGTACGTGTCTGATACCTTAGCTATTAGGCCATAGTATGAGTTAAGACCTTAGCTATTAGTCCAGAGTAAGAGTTAAGACCTTAACCATTAGGCCAGAGTACAAGTTAAGACCTTAACCAGTAGGCCAGAGTAAGAGTTAAGACCTTAACCTGTAGGCCATAGTATGAGTCTAAGACCTTAGCTATTAGGCCAGAGTAAGAGTTGAGACCTTAGCTATTAGGCCAGAGTAAGAGTTAAGACCTTAACCAGTAGGCCAGAGTACGTGTCTGATACCTTAGCTATTAGGCCATAGTATGAGTTAAGACCTTAGCTATTAGTCCAGAGTAAGAGTTAAGACCTTAACCATTAGGCCAGAGTACGAGTTAAGACCTTAACCAGTAGGCCAGAGTAAGAGTTAAGACCTTAACCTGTGAAGCCATAGTATGAGTCTAAGACCTTAGCTATTAGGCCAGAGTAAGAGTTGAGACCTTAGCTATTAGGCCAGAGTAAGAGTTAAAACCTTAACCATTATGCCAGAGTACGAGTCTAAGACATTAGCTATTAGGCCAGAGTAAGAGTTAAGACCTTAACCAGTAGGCCAGAGTAAGAAATTAGACCTTAGCTATTAGGCCAGAGTAAGAGTTAAGACCTTAAGAAGTAGGCCTGAGTAAGAGTTAAGACCTTAACCATTAGGCCAGAGTATGAGTCTAAGACCTTAGCTATTAGGCCAGAGTAAGAGTTAAGACCTTAACCAGTAGGCCAGAGTAAGAGTTAAGACCTTAACCAGTAGGCCAGAGTAAGAGTTAAGACCTTAGCTATTAGGCCAGAGTAGGAGTTAAGACCTTAGCTATTAGGCCAGAGTAAGAGTTAAGACCTTAACCAGAAGGCCAGAGTAAGACTTAAGACTTTAACCAGTAGGCCAGAGTAAGAGTTAAGACCTTAACCTGTAGGCCATAGTACGAGTCTAAGACCTTAGCTATTAGGCCAGAGTAAGCGTTAAGACCTTAACCAGTATGCCAGAGAAAGAGATAAGACCTTAACCTGTAGGCCAGAGTACGAGTCTAAGACCTTAGATATTAGGCCAGAGTAAGAGTTAAGACCTTAGCTATTAGGCCAGAGTAAGAGTTAAGACCTTAACCATTAGGTCAGAGTAAGAGTTAAGACCTTAACCAGTAGGCCAGAGTAAGAGTTAAGACCTTAACCAGTAGGCCAGAGTAAGAGTTAAAACCTTAACCAGGAAGCCAGAGTACGAGTCTAAGACCTTAGCTATTAGGCCAGAGTAAGAGTTAAGACCTTAGCTATTAGGCCAGAGTAAGAGTTAAGACCTTAACCAGAAGGCCAGAGTAAGAGTTAAGACCTTAACCAGTAGGCCAGAGTAAGAGTTAAGACCTCAACCTGTAGGCCATAGTACGAGTCTAAGACCTTAGGTATTAGGCCAGAGTAAGCATTAAGACCTTAACCAGTAGGCCAGAGTACGAGTCTAAGACCTTAGCTATTAGGCCAGAGTAAGAGTGCAGACCTTAGCTATTAGGCCAGAGTAAGAGTTAAGACCTTAACCAGTAGGCCAGAGTAAGAGTTAAGACCTTAACCAGTAGGCCAGAGTAAGAGTTAAGACCTTAACCAGTAGGCCAGAGTAAGATTTAAGACCTTAACCAGTAGGCCAGAGTAAGATTTAAGACATTAACCTGTAGGCCAGAGTACAAGTTAAGACCCTAACCATTAGGCCAGAGTACGAGTCTAAGACCTTAGCTATTAGGCCAGAGTAAGAGTTAAGACCTTAACCAGTAGGCCAGAGTAAGAGTTAAGACCTTAACCATTAGGGGAGAGTACGAGTCTAAGACCTTAGCTATTAGGCCAGAGTAAGAGTTAAGACCTTAACCTGTAGGCAAGAGTTAGAGTTAAGACCTTAACCAGTAGGCCATAGTACGAGTCTAAGACCTTAGGTATTAGGCCAGAGTAAGAGTTAAGACCTTAACCAGTAGGCCAGAGTAAGAGTTAAGACCTTAACCAGTAGGCCAGAGTACGAGTCTAAGACCTTAACCTGTAGGCCATAGTACGAGTCTAAGACCTTAGCTATTAGGCCAGAGTAAGAGTTAAGACCTTAGCTATTAGGCCAGAGTAAGAGTTCAGACCTTAACCTGTAAGCCAGAGTAAGAGTTAAGACTTTAACCTGTAGGCCATAGTACGAGTCTAAGACCTTAGCTATTAGGCCAGAGTAAGAGTTAAGACCTCAGCTATTAGGCCAGAGTACGAGTCTAAGACCTTTTGCTATTAGGCCAGAGTAAGAGTTAAGACTTTAACAAGTAGGCCAGAGTAAGAGTCTAAGACCTAAGCTATTAGGCCAGAGTATGAGTCTAAGACCTGAGCTATTAGGCCATAGTAAGAGTTAAGACCTTAACGAGTAGGCCAGAGTACGAGTCTAAGACCTTAGCTATTAGGCCAGAGTAAGAGTTAAGACCTTAACCAGTAGGCCAGAGTAAGAGTTAAGACCTTAATCAGTAGGCCAGAGTACGAGTCTAAGACCTTAGCTATTAGGCCAGAGTAAGAGTTAAGACCTTAACCAGTAGGCCAGAGTAAGAGTTAAGATATTAACCAGTTGGCCAGAGTACGAGTCTAAGACCTTAGCTATTAGGCCAGAGTAAGAGTTAAGACCTTAACCAGTAGGCCAAAGTAAGAGTTAAGACCTTAACCATTAGGCCAGAGTACGAGTCTAGGACATTAGCTATTAGGCCAGAGTAAGAGTTAAGACCTTAACCACTAGGCCAGAGTAAGAGTTAAGACCTTAACCTGTAAGCCAGAGTAAAAGTTAAGACATTAACCTGTAGGCCATAGTACGATAAGACCTTAACCATTAGGCCAGATTACGAGTCTAAGACCTTAGCTATTAGGCCAGAGTAAGAGTTAAGACCTTAACCAGTAGGCCAGAGTAAGAATTAAGACCTTAGCTATTAGGCCAGAGTAAGAGTTAAGACCTTAAGAAGTAGGCCAGAGTAAGAGTTAAGACCTTAACCATTAGGCCAGAGTACGAGTCTAAGACCTTAGCTATTAGGCCAGAGTAAGAGTTAAGACCTTAGCTATTAGGCCAGAGTAACCGTTAAGACCTTAACCAGTAGGCCAGAGTACGAGTCTAAGACCTTAGCTATTAGGCCAGAGTAAGAGTTCAGACCTTAGCTATTAGGCCAGAGTAAGAATTAAGATCTTAACCAGTAGGTCAGAGTAAGAGTTAAGACCTTAACCTGTAGGCCAGCGTATGAGTCTAAGACCTTAGCTATTAGGCCAGAGTAAGAGTGCAGACCTTAGCTATTAGGCCAGAGTTAAAGTTAAGACCTTAACCAGTAGGCCAGAGTAAGATTTAAGACCTTAACCAGTAGGCCAGAGTAAGATTTAAGACATTAACCTGTAGGCCAGAGTACCAGTTAAGACCTTAACCAGTAGGCCAGAGTAAGAGTTAAGACCTTAACCAGTAGGCCAGAGTAAGAGTTAAGACCTTAACCAGTAGGCCAGATTAAGAGTTAAGACCTTAACCTGTAGGCCAGAGTAAGAGTTAAACCCTTAACCAGTAGGCCAGAGTAAGAATTAAGACCTTAGCTATTAGGCCAGAGTAAGAGTTAGGACCTTAAGAAGTAGGCCCGAGTAAGAGTTAAGACCTTAACCAGTAGGCCAGAGTAAGAGTTAAGACCTTAACCAGTAGGCCAGAGTACGTGTCTGATACCTTAGCTATTAGGCCATAGTATGAGTTAAGACCTTAGCTATTAGTCCAGAGTAAGAGTTAAGACCTTAACCAGTAGGCCAGAGTAAGAGTTAAGACCTTAACCTGTAGGCCATAGTATGAGTCTAAGACCTTAGCTATTAGGCCAGAGTAAGAGTTGAGACCTTAGCTATTAGGCCAGAGTAAGAGTTAAGACCTTAACCAGTAGGCCAGAGTACGTGTCTGATACCTTAGCTATTAGGCCATAGTATGAGTTAAGACCTTAGCTATTAGTCCAGAGTAAGAGTTAAGACCTTAACCATTAGGCCAGAGTACGAGTTAAGACCTTAACCAGTAGGCCAGAGTAAGAGTTAAGACCTTAACCTGTAGGCCATAGTATGATTCTAAGACCTTAGCTATTAGGCCAGAGTAAGAGTTGAGACCTTAGCTATTAGGCCAGAGTAAGAGTTAAAACCTTAACCATTATGCCAGAGTACGAGTCTAAGACATTAGCTATTAGGCCAGAGTAAGAGTTAAGACCTTAACCAGTAGGCCAGAGTAAGAAATTAGACCTTAGCTATTAGGCCAGAGTAAGAGTTAAGACCTTAAGAAGTAGGCCTGAGTAAGAGTTAAGACCTTAACCATTAGGCCAGAGTATGAGTCTAAGACCTTAGCTATTAGGCCAGAGTAAGAGTTAAGACCTTAACCAGTAGGCCAGAGTAAGAGGTAAGACCTTAACCAGTAGGCCAGAGTAAGAGTTAAGACCTTAGCTATTAGGCCAGAGTAGGAGTTAAGACCTTAGCTATTAGGCCAGAGTAAGAGTTAAGACCTTAACCAGAAGGCCAGAGTAAGACTTAAGACTTTAACCAGTAGGCCAGAGTAAGAGTTAAGACCTTAACCTGTAGGCCATAGTACGAGTCTAAGACCTTAGCTATTAGGCCAGAGTAAGTGTTAAGACCTTAACCAGTAGGCCAGAGAAAGAGATAAGACCTTAACCTGTAGGCCAGAGTACGAGTCTAAGACCTTAGCTATTAGGCCAGGGTAAGAGTTAAGACCTTAGCTATTAGGCTAGAGTACGAGTCTAGTACCTTAGCTATTAGGCCAGAGTAAGAGTTATGACCTTAGCTATAAGGCCAGAGTAAGAGTTAAGATCTTAGCTATTAAGCCAGAGTAAGAGTAAAGACATTAACCATTAGGCCAGAGTACGACTCTAAGACCTTAGCTATAAGGCCAGAGTAAGAGTTAAGACCTTAAACTGTAGGCCATAGTACAAGTCTACGACCTTAGCTATTAGGCCAGAGTAAGAGTTAAGACCTTAGCTATTAGGCCAGAGTACGAGTCTAAGACCTTAGCTCTTAGGCCAGAGTAAGAGTTAAGACCTTAGCTATTAGGCCAGAGTACGAGTCTAAGACCTTAGCTCTTAGGCCAGAGTAAGAGTTAAGACCTTAACCAGTAGGCCAGAGTATGAGTCTAAGACCTTAGCTATTAGGCAAGAGTAAGAGTTAAGACCTTAAACTGTAGGCCATAGTACAAGTCTACGACCTTAGCTATTAGGCCAGAGTTAGAGTTAAGACCTTAGCTATTAGGCCAGAGTGCGAGTCTAAGACCTTAGCTCTTAGGCCAGAGTAAGAGTTAAGACCTTAACCAGTAGGCTAGAGTAAGAGTTAAGACTTTAACCAGTAGGCCAGAGTAAGAGTTAAGACCTTAACCTGTAGGCCAGAGTACGAGTCTAAGACCTTAGCTATTAGGCCAGAGTAAGAGTTAAGACCTTAACCAGTAGGCCAGAGTAAGAGTTAAGACCTTAACCAGTAGGCCAGAGTGTGAGTCTAAGACCTTAGCTATTAGGCCAGAGTACGAGTCTAAGACCTTAGCTATTAGGCCAGAGTAAGAGTTAAGACCTCAGCTATTAGGCCAGAGTACGAGTCTAAGACCTTTTGCTATTAGGCCAGAGTAAGAGTTAAGACTTTAACAAGTAGGCCAGAGTAAGCGTCTAAGACCTTAACCTGTAGGCCAGAATACGAGTCTAAGACCTTAGCTATTAGGCCAGAGTAAGAGTTAAGACCTTAACCATTAGGCCAGAGTACGAGTCTAAGACCTTAGCTATTGGGCCAGAGTAAGAGTTAAGACCTTAGCTATTAGGCCAGAGTAAGAGTTAAGACCTTAACCTGTAGGCCAGAGTACGAGTCTAAGACCTAAGCTATTAGGCCAGAGTATGAGTCTAAGACCTGAGCTATTAGGCCATAGTAAGAGTTAAGACCTTAACGAGTAGGCCAGAGTACGAGTCTAAGACCTTAGCTATTAGGCCAGAGTAAGAGTTAAGACCTTAACCAGTAGGCCAGAGTAAGAGTTAAGACCTTAATCAGTAGGCCAGAGTACGAGTCTAAGACCTTAGCTATTAGGCCAGAGTAAGAGTTAAGACCTTAACCAGTAGGCCAGAGTAAGAGTTAAGATATTAACCAGTTGGCCAGAGTACGAGTCTAAGACCTTAGCTATTAGGCCAGAGTAAGAGTTAAGACCTTAACCAGTAGGCCAAAGTAAGAGTTAAGACCTTAACCATTAGGCCAGAGTACGAGTCTAGGACATTAGCTATTAGGCCAGAGTAAGAGTTAAGACCTTAACCACTAGGCCAGAGTAAGAGTTAAGACCTTAACCTGTAAGCCAGAGTAAAAGTTAAGACCTTAACCTGTAGGCCATAGTACGATAAGACCTTAACCATTAGGCCAGATTACGAGTCTAAGACCTTAGCTATTAGGCCAGAGTAAGAGTTAAGACCTTAACCAGTAGGCCAGAGTAAGAATTAAGACCTTAGCTATTAGGCCAGAGTAAGAGTTAAGACCTTAAGAAGTAGGCCAGAGTAAGAGTTAAGACCTTAACCATTAGGCCAGAGTACGAGTCTAAGACCTTAGCTATTAGGCCAGAGTAAGAGTTAAGACCTTAGCTATTAGGCCAGAGTAAGCGTTAAGACCTTAACCAGTAGGCCAGAGTACGAGGCTAAGACCTTAGCTATTAGGCCAGAGTAAGAGTTCAGACCTTAGCTATTAGGCCAGAGTAAGAATTAAGACCTTAACCAGTAGGTCAGAGTAAGAGTTAAGACCTTAACCTGTAGGCCAGCGTATGAGTCTAAGACCTTAGCTATTAGGCCAGAGTAAGAGTGCAGACCTTAGCTATTAGGCCAGAGTTAGAGTTAAGACCTTAACCAGTAGGCCAGAGTAAGATTTAAGACCTTAACCAGTAGGCCAGAGTAAGATTTAAGACATTAACCTGTAGGCCAGAGTATAAGTTAAGACCTTAACCAGTAGGCCAGAGTAAGAGTTAAGACCTTAACCAGTAGGCCAGAGTAAGAGTTAAGACCTTAACCAGTAGGCCAGAGTAAGAGTTAAGACCTTAACCAGTAGGCCAGATTAAGAGTTAAGACCTTAACCTGTAGGCCAGAGTAAGAGTTAAGACCTTAACCAGTAGGCCAGAGTAAGAATTAAGACCTTAGCTATTAGGCCAGAGTAAGAGTTAGGACCTTAAGAAGTAGGCCCGAGTAAGAGTTAAGACCTTAACCAGTAGGCCAGAGTAAGAGTTAAGACCTTAACCAGTAGGCCAGAGTACGTGTCTGATACCTTAGCTATTAGGCCATAGTATGAGTTAAGACCTTAGCTATTAGTCCAGAGTAAGAGTTAAGACCTTAACCATTAGGCCAGAGTACGAGTTAAGACCTTAACCAGTAGGCCAGAGTAAGAGTTAAGACCTTAACCTGTAGGCCATAGTATGAGTCTAAGACCTTAGCTATTAGGCCAGAGTAAGAGTTGAGACCTTAGCTATTAGGCCAGAGTAAGAGTTAAGACCTTAACCAGTAGGCCAGAGTACGTGTCTGATACCTTAGCTATTAGGCCATAGTATGAGTTAAGACCTTAGCTATTAGTCCAGAGTAAGAGTTAAGACCTTAACCATTAGGCCAGAGTACGAGTTAAGACCTTAACCAGTAGGCCAGAGTAAGAGTTAAGACCTTAACCTGTAGGCCATAGTATGAGTCTAAGACCTTAGCTATTAGGCCAGAGTAAGAGTTGAGACCTTAGCTATTAGGCCAGAGTAAGAGTTAAAACCTTAACCATTATGCCAGAGTACGAGTCTAAGACATTAGCTATTAGGCCAGAGTAAGAGTTAAGACCTTAACCAGTAGGCCAGAGTAAGAAATTAGACCTTAGCTATTAGGCCAGAGTAAGAGTTAAGACCTTAAGAAGTAGGCCTGAGTAAGAGTTAAGACCTTAACCATTAGGCCAGAGTATGAGTCTAAGACCTTAGCTATTAGGCCAGAGTAAGAGTTAAGACCTTAACCAGTAGGCCAGAGTAAGAGTTAAGACCTTAACCAGTAGGCCAGAGTAAGAGTTAAGACCTTAGCTATTAGGCCAGAGTAGGAGTTAAGACCTTAGCTATTAGGCCAGAGTAAGAGTTAAGACCTTAACCAGAAGGCCAGAGTAAGACTTAAGACTTTAACCAGTAGGCCAGAGTAAGAGTTAAGACCTTAACCTGTAGGCCATAGTACGAGTCTAAGACCTTAGCTATTAGGCCAGAGTAAGCGTTAAGACCTTAACCAGTAGGCCAGAGAAAGAGATAAGACCTTAACCTGTAGGCCAGAGTACGAGTCTAAGACCTTAGCTATTAGGCCAGAGTAAGAGTTAAGACCTTAGCTATTAGGCCAGAGTAAGAGTTAAGACCTTAACCATTAGGTCAGAGTAAGAGTTAAGACCTTAACCAGTAGGCCAGAGTAAGAGTTAAGACCTTAACCAGTAGGCCAGAGTAAGAGTTAAAACCTTAACCAGGAGGCCAGAGTACGAGTCTAAGACCTTAGCTATTAGGCCAGAGTAACAGCTAAGACCTTAGCTATTAGGCCAGAGTAAGAGTTAAGACCTTAACCAGAAGGCCAGAGTAAGAGTTAAGACCTTAACCAGTAGGCCAGAGTAAGAGTTAAGACCTCAACCTGTAGGCCATAGTACGAGTCTAAGACCTTAGGTATTAGGCCAGAGTAAGCATTAAGACCTTAACCAGTAGGCCAGAGTACGAGTCTAAGACCTTAGCTATTAGGCCAGAGTAAGAGTGCAGACCTTAGCTATTAGGCCAGAGTAAGAGTTAAGACCTTAACCAGTAGGCCAGAGTAAGAGTTAAGACCTTAACCAGTAGGCCAGAGTAAGAGTTAAGACCTTAACCAGTAGGCCAGAGTAAGATTTAAGACCTTAACCAGTAGGCCAGAGTAAGATTTAAGACATTAACCTGTAGGCCAGAGTACAAGTTAAGACCCTAACCATTAGGCCAGAGTACGAGTCTAAGACCTTAGCTATTAGGCCAGAGTAAGAGTTAAGACCTTAACCAGTAGGCCAGAGTAAGAGTTAAGACCTTAACCATTAGGGGAGAGTACGAGTCTAAGACCTTAGCTATTAGGCCAGAGTAAGAGTTAAGACCTTAACCTGTAGGCAAGAGTTAGAGTTAAGACCTTAACCAGTAGGCCATAGTACGAGTCTAAGACCTTAGGTATTAGGCCAGAGTAAGAGTTAAGACCTTAACCAGTAGGCCAGAGTAAGAGTTAAGACCTTAACCAGTAGGCCAGAGTACGAGTCTAAGACCTTAACCTGTAGGCCATAGTACGAGTCTAAGACCTTAGCTATTAGGCCAGAGTAAGAGTTGAGACCTTAGCTATTAGGCCAGAGTAAGAGTTAAAACCTTAACCATTATGCCAGAGTACGAGTCTAAGACATTAGCTATTAGGCCAGAGTAAGAGTTAAGACCTTAACCAGTAGGCCAGAGTAAGAAATTAGACCTTAGCTATTAGGCCAGAGTAAGAGTTAAGACCTTAAGAAGTAGGCCTGAGTAAGAGTTAAGACCTTAACCATTAGGCCAGAGTATGAGTCTAAGACCTTAGCTATTAGGCCAGAGTAAGAGTTAAGACCTTAACCAGTAGGCCAGAGTAAGAGTTAAGACCTTAACCAGTAGGCCAGAGTAAGAGTTAAGACCTTAGCTATTAGGCCAGAGTAGGAGTTAAGACCTTAGCTATTAGGCCAGAGTAAGAGTTAAGACCTTAACCAGAAGGCCAGAGTAAGACTTAAGACTTTAACCAGTAGGCCAGAGTAAGAGTTAAGACCTTAACCTGTAGGCCATAGTACGAGTCTAAGACCTTAGCTATTAGGCCAGAGTAAGCGTTAAGACCTTAACCAGTAGGCCAGAGAAAGAGATAAGACCTTAACCTGTAGGCCAGAGTACGAGTCTAAGACCTTAGCTATTAGGCCAGAGTAAGAGTTAAGACCTTAGCTATTAGGCCAGAGTAAGAGTTAAGACCTTAACCATTAGGTCAGAGTAAGAGTTAAGACCTTAACCAGTAGGCCAGAGTAAGAGTTAAGACCTTAACCAGTAGGCCAGAGTAAGAGTTAAAACCTTAACCAGGAGGCCAGAGTACGAGTCTAAGACCTTAGCTATTAGGCCAGAGTAACAGCTAAGACCTTAGCTATTAGGCCAGAGTAAGAGTTAAGACCTTAACCAGAAGGCCAGAGTAAGAGTTAAGACCTTAACCAGTAGGCCAGAGTAAGAGTTAAGACCTCAACCTGTAGGCCATAGTACGAGTCTAAGACCTTAGGTATTAGGCCAGAGTAAGCATTAAGACCTTAACCAGTAGGCCAGAGTACGAGTCTAAGACCTTAGCTATTAGGCCAGAGTAAGAGTGCAGACCTTAGCTATTAGGCCAGAGTAAGAGTTAAGACCTTAACCAGTAGGCCAGAGTAAGAGTTAAGACCTTAACCAGTAGGCCAGAGTAAGAGTTAAGACCTTAACCAGTAGGCCAGAGTAAGATTTAAGACCTTAACCAGTAGGCCAGAGTAAGATTTAAGACATTAACCTGTAGGCCAGAGTACAAGTTAAGACCCTAACCATTAGGCCAGAGTACGAGTCTAAGACCTTAGCTATTAGGCCAGAGTAAGAGTTAAGACCTTAACCAGTAGGCCAGAGTAAGAGTTAAGACCTTAACCATTAGGGGAGAGTACGAGTCTAAGACCTTAGCTATTAGGCCAGAGTAAGAGTTAAGACCTTAACCTGTAGGCAAGAGTTAGAGTTAAGACCTTAACCAGTAGGCCATAGAACGAGTCTAAGACCTTAGGTATTAGGCCAGAGTAAGAGTTAAGACCTTAACCAGTAGGCCAGAGTAAGAGTTAAGACCTTAACCAGTAGGCCAGAGTACGAGTCTAAGACCTTAACCTGTAGGCCATAGTACGAGTCTAAGACCTTAGCTATTAGGCCAGAGTAAGAGTTAAGACCTTAGCTATTAGGCCAGAGTAAGAGTTAAGACCTTAACCTGTAAGCCAGAGTAAGAGTTAAGACTTTAACCTGTAGGCCATAGTACGAGTCTAAGACCTTAGCTATTAGGCCAGAGTAAGAGTTAAGACCTCAGCTATTAGGCCAGAGTACGAGTCTAAGACCTTTTGCTATTAGGCCAGAGTAAGAGTTAAGACTTTAACAAGTAGGCCAGAGTAAGAGTCTAAGACCTTAACCTGTAGGCCAGAGTACGAGTCTAAGACCTTAGCTATTAGGCCAGAGTAAGAGTTAAGACCTTAACCATTAGGCCAGAGTACGAGTCTAAGACCTTAGCTATTGGGCCAGAGTAAGAGTTAAGACCTTAGCTATTAGGCCAGAGTAAGAGTTAAGACCTTAATCAGTAGGCCAGAGTACGAGTCTAAGACCTTAGCTATTAGGCCAGAGTAAGAGTTAAGACCTTAACCAGTAGGCCAGAGTAAGAGTTAAGATATTAACCAGTTGGCCAGAGTACGAGTCTAAGACCTTAGCTATTAGGCCAGAGTAAGAGTTAAGACCTTAACCAGTAGGCCAAAGTAAGAGTTAAGACCTTAACCATTAGGCCAGAGTACGAGTCTAGGACATTAGCTATTAGGCCAGAGTAAGAGTTAAGACCTTAACCACTAGGCCAGAGTAAGAGTTAAGACCTTAACCTGTAAGCCAGAGTAAAAGTTAAGACCTTAACCTGTAGGCCATAGTACGATAAGACCTTAACCATTAGGCCAGATTACGAGTTTAAGACCTTAGCTATTAGGCCAGAGTAAGAGTTAAGACCTTAACCAGTAGGCCAGAGTAAGAATTAAGACCTTAGCTATTAGGCCAGAGTAAGAGTTAAGACCTTAAGAAGTAGGCCAGAGTAAGAGTTAAGACCTTAACCATTAGGCCAGAGTACGAGTCTAAGACCTTAGCTATTAGGCCAGAGTAAGAGTTAAGACCTTAGCTATTAGGCCAGAGTAACCGTTAAGACCTTAACCAGTAGGCCAGTGTACGAGTCTAAGACCTTAGCTATTAGGCCAGAGTAAGAGTTCAGACCTTAGCTATTAGGCCAGAGTAAGAATTAAGACCTTAACCAGTAGGTCAGAGTAAGAGTTAAGACCTTAACCTGTAGGCCAGCGTATGAGTCTAAGACCTTAGCTATTAGGCCAGAGTAAGAGTGCAGACCTTAGCTATTAGGCCAGAGTTAAAGTTAAGACCTTAACCAGTAGGCCAGAGTAAGATTTAAGACCTTAACCAGTAGGCCAGAGTAAGATTTAAGACATTAACCTGTAGGCCAGAGTACCAGTTAAGACCTTAACCAGTAGGCCAGAGTAAGAGTTAAGACCTTAACCAGTAGGCCAGAGTAAGAGTTAAGACCTTAACCAGTAGGCCAGAGTAAGAGTTAAGACCTTAACCAGTAGGCCAGATTAAGAGTTAAGACCTTAACCTGTAGGCCAGAGTAAGAGTTAAACCCTTAACCAGTAGGCCAGAGTAAGAATTAAGACCTTAGCTATTAGGCCAGAGTAAGAGTGAGGACCTTAAGAAGTAGGCCCGAGTAAGAGTTAAGACCTTAACCAGTAGGCCAGAGTAAGAGTTAAGACCTTAACCAGTAGGCCAGAGTACGTGTCTGATACCTTAGCTATTAGGCCATAGTATGAGTTAAGACCTTAGCTATTAGTCCAGAGTAAGAGTTAAGACCTTAACCATTAGGCCAGAGTACGAGTTAAGACCTTAACCAGTAGGCCAGAGTAAGAGTTAAGACCTTAACCTGTAGGCCATAGTATGAGTCTAAGACCTTAGCTATTAGGCCAGAGTAAGAGTTGAGACCTTAGCTATTAGGCCAGAGTAAGAGTTAAGACCTTAACCAGTAGGCCAGAGTACGAGTCTAAGACCTTAGCTATTAGGCCAGAGTAAGAGTGCAGACCTTAGCTATTAGGCCAGAGTTAAAGTTAAGACCTTAACCAGTAGGCCAGAGTAAGATTTAAGACCTTAACCAGTAGGCCAGAGTAAGATTTAAGACATTAACCTGTAGGCCAGAGTACCAGTTAAGACCTTAACCAGTAGGCCAGAGTAAGAGTTAAGACCTTAACCAGTAGGCCAGAGTAAGAGTTAAGACCTTAACCAGTAGGCCAGAGTAAGAGTTAAGACCTTAACCAGTAGGCCAGATTAAGAGTTAAGACCTTAACCTGTAGGCCAGAGTAAGAGTTAAACCCTTAACCAGTAGGCCAGAGTAAGAATTAAGACCTTAGCTATTAGGCCAGAGTAAGAGTGAGGACCTTAAGAAGTAGGCCCGAGTAAGAGTTAAGACCTTAACCAGTAGGCCAGAGTAAGAGTTAAGACCTTAACCAGTAGGCCAGAGTATGTGTCTGATACCTTAGCTATTAGGCCATAGTATGAGTTAAGACCTTAGCTATTAGTCCAGGGTAAGAGTTAAGACCTTAACCATTAGGCCAGAGTACGAGTTAAGACCTTAACCAGTAGGCCAGAGTAAGAGTTAAGACCTTAACCTGTAGGCCATAGTATGAGTCTAAGACCTTAGCTATTAGGCCAGAGTAAGAGTTGAGACCTTAGCTATTAGGCCAGAGTAAGAGTTAAAACCTTAACCATTATGCCAGAGTACGAGTCTAAGACCTTAGCTATTAGGCCAGAGTAAGAGTTGAGACCTTAGCTATTAGGCCAGAGTAAGAGTTAAGACCTTAACCAGTAGGCCAGAGTACGAGTCTAAGACCTTAGCTATTAGGCCAGAGTAAGAGTGCAGACCTTAGCTATTAGGCCAGAGTAAGAGTTAAGACCTTAACCAGTAGGCCAGAGTAAGAGTTAAGACCTTAACCAGTAGGCCAGAGTAAGAGTTAAGACCTTAACCAGTAGGCCAGAGTAAGATTTAAGACCTTAACCAGTAGGCCAGAGTAAGATTTAAGACATTAACCTGTAGGCCAGAGTACAAGTTAAGACCCTAACCATTAGGCCAGAGTACGAGTCTAAGACCTTAGCTATTAGGCCAGAGTAAGAGTTAAGACCTTAACCAGTAGGCCAGAGTAAGAGTTAAGACCTTAACCATTAGGGGAGAGTACGAGTCTAAGACCTTAGCTATTAGGCCAGAGTAAGAGTTAAGACCTTAACCTGTAGGCAAGAGTTAGAGTTAAGACCTTAACCAGTAGGCCATAGTACGAGTCTAAGACCTTAGGTATTAGGCCAGAGTAAGAGTTAAGACCTTAACCAGTAGGCCAGAGTAAGAGTTAAGACCTTAACCAGTAGGCCAGAGTACGAGTCTAAGACCTTAACCTGTAGGCCATAGTACGAGTCTAAGACCTTAGCTATTAGGCCAGAGTAAGAGTTGAGACCTTAGCTATTAGGCCAGAGTAAGAGTTAAAACCTTAACCATTATGCCAGAGTACGAGTCTAAGACATTAGCTATTAGGCCAGAGTAAGAGTTAAGACCTTAACCAGTAGGCCAGAGTAAGAAATTAGACCTTAGCTATTAGGCCAGAGTAAGAGTTAAGACCTTAAGAAGTAGGCCTGAGTAAGAGTTAAGACCTTAACCATTAGGCCAGAGTATGAGTCTAAGACCTTAGCTATTAGGCCAGAGTAAGAGTTAAGACCTTAACCAGTAGGCCAGAGTAAGAGTTAAGACCTTAACCAGTAGGCCAGAGTAAGAGTTAAGACCTTAGCTATTAGGCCAGAGTAGGAGTTAAGACCTTAGCTATTAGGCCAGAGTAAGAGTTAAGACCTTAACCAGAAGGCCAGAGTAAGACTTAAGACTTTAACCAGTAGGCCAGAGTAAGAGTTAAGACCTTAACCTGTAGGCCATAGTACGAGTCTAAGACCTTAGCTATTAGGCCAGAGTAAGCGTTAAGACCTTAACCAGTAGGCCAGAGAAAGAGATAAGACCTTAACCTGTAGGCCAGAGTACGAGTCTAAGACCTTAGCTATTAGGCCAGAGTAAGAGTTAAGACCTTAGCTATTAGGCCAGAGTAAGAGTTAAGACCTTAACCATTAGGTCAGAGTAAGAGTTAAGACCTTAACCAGTAGGCCAGAGTAAGAGTTAAGACCTTAACCAGTAGGCCAGAGTAAGAGTTAAAACCTTAACCAGGAGGCCAGAGTACGAGTCTAAGACCTTAGCTATTAGGCCAGAGTAACAGCTAAGACCTTAGCTATTAGGCCAGAGTAAGAGTTAAGACCTTAACCAGAAGGCCAGAGTAAGAGTTAAGACCTTAACCAGTAGGCCAGAGTAAGAGTTAAGACCTCAACCTGTAGGCCATAGTACGAGTCTAAGACCTTAGGTATTAGGCCAGAGTAAGCATTAAGACCTTAACCAGTAGGCCAGAGTACGAGTCTAAGACCTTAGCTATTAGGCCAGAGTAAGAGTGCAGACCTTAGCTATTAGGCCAGAGTAAGAGTTAAGACCTTAACCAGTAGGCCAGAGTAAGAGTTAAGACCTTAACCAGTAGGCCAGAGTAAGAGTTAAGACCTTAACCAGTAGGCCAGAGTAAGATTTAAGACCTTAACCAGTAGGCCAGAGTAAGATTTAAGACATTAACCTGTAGGCCAGAGTACAAGTTAAGACCCTAACCATTAGGCCAGAGTACGAGTCTAAGACCTTAGCTATTAGGCCAGAGTAAGAGTTAAGACCTTAACCAGTAGGCCAGAGTAAGAGTTAAGACCTTAACCATTAGGGGAGAGTACGAGTCTAAGACCTTAGCTATTAGGCCAGAGTAAGAGTTAAGACCTTAACCTGTAGGCAAGAGTTAGAGTTAAGACCTTAACCAGTAGGCCATAGTACGAGTCTAAGACCTTAGGTATTAGGCCAGAGTAAGAGTTAAGACCTTAACCAGTAGGCCAGAGTAAGAGTTAAGACCTTAACCAGTAGGCCAGAGTACGAGTCTAAGACCTTAACCTGTAGGTAATAGTACGAGTCTAAGACCTTAGCTATTAGGCCAGAGTAAGAGTTAAGACCTTAGCTATTAGGCCAGAGTAAGAGTTAAGACCTTAACCTGTAAGCCAGAGTAAGAGTTAAGACTTTAACCTGTAGGCCATAGTACGAGTCTAAGACCTTAGCTATTAGGCCAGAGTAAGAGTTAAGACCTCAGCTATTAGGCCAGAGTACGAGTCTAAGACCTTTTGCTATTAGGCCAGAGTAAGAGTTAAGACTTTAACAAGTAGGCCAGAGTAAGAGTCTAAGACCTTAACCTGTAGGCCAGAGTACGAGTCTAAGACCTTAGCTATTAGGCCAGAGTAAGAGTTAAGACCTTAACCATTAGGCCAGAGTACGAGTCTAAGACCTTAGCTATTGGGCCAGAGTAAGAGTTAAGACCTTAGCTATTAGGCCAGAGTAAGAGTTAAGACCTTAACCTGTAGGCCAGAGTACGAGTCTAAGACCTAAGCTATTAGGCCAGAGTATGAGTCTAAGACCTGAGCTATTAGGCCATAGTAAGAGTTAAGACCTTAACGAGTAGGCCAGAGTACGAGTCTAAGACCTTAGCTATTAGGCCAGAGTAAGAGTTAAGACCTTAACCAGTAGGCCAGAGTAAGAGTTAAGACCTTAATCAGTAGGCCAGACTACGAGTCTAAGACCTTAGCTATTAGGCCAGAGTAAGAGTTAAGACCTTAACCAGTAGGCCAGAGTAAGAGTTAAGATATTAACCAGTTGGCCAGAGTACGAGTCTAAGACCTTAGCTATTAGGCCAGAGTAAGAGTTAAGACCTTAACCAGTAGGCCAAAGTAAGAGTTAAGACCTTAACCATTAGGCCAGAGTACGAGTCTAGGACATTAGCTATTAGGCCAGAGTAAGAGTTAAGACCTTAACCACTAGGCCAGAGTAAGAGTTAAGACCTTAGCTATTAGGCCAGAGTAAGAGTTAAGACCTTAAGAAGTAGGCCAGAGTAAGAGTTAAGACCTTAACCATTAGGCCAGAGTACGAGTCTAAGACCTTAGCTATTAGGCCAGAGTAAGAGTTAAGACCTTAGCTATTAGGCCAGAGTAACCGTTAAGACCTTAACCAGTAGGCCAGTGTACGAGTCTAAGACCTTAGCTATTAGGCCAGAGTAAGAGTTCAGACCTTAGCTATTAGGCCAGAGTAAGAATTAAGACCTTAACCAGTAGGTCAGAGTAAGAGTTAAGACCTTAACCTGTAGGCCAGCGTATGAGTCTAAGACCTTAGCTATTAGGCCAGAGTAAGAGTGCAGACCTTAGCTATTAGGCCAGAGTTAAAGTTAAGACCTTAACCAGTAGGCCAGAGTAAGATTTAAGACCTTAACCAGTAGGCCAGAGTAAGATTTAAGACATTAACCTGTAGGCCAGAGTACCAGTTAAGACCTTAACCAGTAGGCCAGAGTAAGAGTTAAGACCTTAACCAGTAGGCCAGAGTAAGAGTTAAGACCTTAACCAGTAGGCCAGATTAAGAGTTAAGACCTTAACCTGTAGGCCAGAGTAAGAGTTAAACCCTTAACCAGTAGGCCAGAGTAAGAATTAAGACCTTAGCTATTAGGCCAGAGTAAGAGTGAGGACCTTAAGAAGTAGGCCCGAGTAAGAGTTAAGACCTTAACCAGTAGGCCAGAGTAAGAGTTAAGACCTTAACCAGTAGGCCAGAGTACGTGTCTGATACCTTAGCTATTAGGCCATAGTATGAGTTAAGACCTTAGCTATTAGTCCAGAGTAAGAGTTAAGACCTTAACCATTAGGCCAGAGTACGAGTTAAGACCTTAACCAGTAGGCCAGAGTAAGAGTTAAGACCTTAACCTGTAGGCCATAGTATGAGTCTAAGACCTTACCTATTAGGCCAGAGTAAGAGTTGAGACCTTAGCTATTAGGCCAGAGTAAGAGTTAAGACCTTAACCAGTAGGCCAGAGTACGTGTCTGATACCTTAGCTATTAGGCCATAGTATGAGTTAAGACCTTAGCTATTAGTCCAGAGTAAGAGTTAAGACCTTAACCATTAGGCCAGAGTACGAGTTAAGACCTTAACCAGTAGGCCAGAGTAAGAGTTAAGACCTTAACCTGTAGGCCATAGTATGAGTCTAAGACCTTAGCTATTAGGCCAGAGTAAGAGTTTAGACCTTAGCTATTAGGCCAGAGTAAGAGTTAAAACCTTAACCATTATGCCAGAGTACGAGTCTAAGACATTAGCTATTAGGCCAGAGTAAGAGTTAAGACCTTAACCAGTAGGCCAGAGTAAGAAATTAGACCTTAGCTATTAGGCCAGAGTAAGAGTTAAGACCTTAAGAAGTAGGCCTGAGTAAGAGTTAAGACCTTAACCATTAGGCCAGAGTATGAGTCTAAGACCTTAGCTATTAGGCCAGAGTAAGAGTTAAGACCTTAACCAGTAGGCCAGAGTAAGAGGTAAGACCTTAACCAGTAGGCCAGAGTAAGATTTAAGACCTTAGCTATTAGGCCAGAGTAGGAGTTAAGACCTTAGCTATTAGGCCAGAGTAAGAGTTAAGACCTTAACCAGAAGGCCAGAGTAAGACTTAAGACTTTAACCAGTAGGCCAGAGTAAGAGTTAAGACCTTAACCTGTAGGCCATAGTACGAGTCTAAGACCTTAGCTATTAGGCCAGAGTAAGCCTTAAGATCTTAACCAGTAGGCCAGAGAAAGAGATAAGACCTTAACCTATAGGCCAGAGTACGAGTCTAAGACCTTAGCTATTAGGCCAGAGTAAGAGTTAAGACCTTAGCTATTAGGCCAGAGTACGAGTCTAGTACCTTAGCTATTAGGCCAGAGTAAGAGTTATGACCTTAGCTATAAGGCCAGAGTAAGAGTTAAGATCTTAGCTATTAAGCCAGAGTAAGAGTAAAGACATTAACCATTAGGCCAGAGTACGACTCTAAGACCTTAGCTATAAGGCCAGAGTAAGAGTTAAGACCTTAAACTGTAGGCCATAGTACAAGTCTACGACCTTAGCTATTAGGCCAGAGTAAGAGTTAAGACCTTAGCTATTAGGCCAGAGTACGAGTCTAAGACCTTAGCTCTTAGGCCAGAGTAAGAGTTAAGACCTTAGCTATTAGGCCAGAGTACGAGTCTAAGACCTTAGCTCTTAGGCCAGAGTAAGAGTTAAGACCTTAACCAGTAGGCCAGAGTATGAGTCTAAGACCTTAGCTATTAGGCAAGAGTAAGAGTTAAGACCTTAAACTGTAGGCCAAAGTACAAGTCTACGACCTTAGCTATTAGGCCAGAGTTAGAGTTAAGACCTTAGCTATTAGGCCAGAGTGCGAGTCTAAGACCTTAGCTCTTAGGCCAGAGTAAGAGTTAAGACCTTAACCAGTAGGCTAGAGTAAGAGTTAAGACTTTAACCAGTAGGCCAGAGTAAGAGTTAAGACCTTAACCAGTAGGCCAGAGTGTGAGTCTAAGACCTTAGCTATTAGGCCAGAGTACGAGTCTAAGACCTTAGCTATTAGGCCAGAGTAAGAGTTAAGACCTCAGCTATTAGGCCAGAGTACGAGTCTAAGACCTTTTGCTATTAGGCCAGAGTAAGAGTTAAGACTTTAACAAGTAGGCCAGAGTAAGAGTCTAAGACCTTAACCTGTAGGCCAGAGTACGAGTCTAAGACCTTAGCTATTAGGCCAGAGTAAGAGTTAAGACCTTAACCATTAGGCCAGAGTACGAGTCTAAGACCTTAGCTATTGGGCCAGAGTAAGAGTTAAGACCTTAGCTATTAGGCCAGAGTAAGAGTTAAGACCTTAACCTGTAGGCCAGAGTACGAGTCTAAGACCTAAGCTATTAGGCCAGAGTATGAGTCTAAGACCTGAGCTATTAGGCCATGTAAGAGTTAAGACCTTAACGAGTAGGCCAGAGTACGAGTCTAAGACCTTAGCTATTAGGCCAGAGTAAGAGTTAAGACCTTAACCAGTAGGCCAGAGTAAGAGTTAAGACCTTAATCAGTAGGCCAGAGTACGAGTCTAAGACCTTAGCTATTAGGCCAGAGTAAGAGTTAAGACCTTAACCAGTAGGCCAGAGTAAGAGTTAAGATATTAACCAGTTGGCCAGAGTACGAGTCTAAGACCTTAGCTATTAGGCCAGAGTAAGACTTAAGACCTTAACCAGTAGGCCAAAGTAAGAGTTAAGACCTTAACCATTAGGCCAGAGTACGAGTCTAGGACATTAGCTATTAGGCCAGAGTAAGAGTTAAGACCTTAACCACTAGGCCAGAGTAAGAGTTAAGACCTTAACCTGTAAGCCAGAGTAAAAGTTAAGACCTTAACCTGTAGGCCATAGTACGATAGGACCTTAACCATTAGGCCAGATTACGAGTCTAAGACCTTAGCTATTAGGCCAGAGTAAGAGTTAAGACCTTAACCAGTAGGCCACAGTAAGAATTAAGACCTTAGCTATTAGGCCAGAGTAAGAGTTAAGACCTTAAGAAGTAGGCCAGAGTAAGAGTTAAGACCTTAACCATTAGGCCAGAGTACGAGTCTAAGACCTTAGCTATTAGGCCAGAGTAAGAGTTCAGACCTTAGCTATTAGGCCAGAGTAAGAATTAAGACCTTAACCAGTAGGTCAGAGTAAGAGTTAAGACCTTAACCTGTAGGCCAGCGTATGAGTCTAAGACCTTAGCTATTAGGCCAGAGTAAGAGTGCAGACCTTAGCTATTAGGCCAGAGTTAGAGTTAAGACCTTAACCAGTAGGCCAGAGTAAGATTTAAGACCTTAACCAGTAGGCCAGAGTAAGATTTAAGACATTAACCTGTAGGCCAGAGTACAAGTTAAGACCTTAACCAGTAGGCCAGAGTAAGAGTTAAGACCTTAACCAGTAGGCCAGAGTAAGAGTTAAGACTTTAACCAGTAGGCCAGAGTAAGAGTTAAGACCTTAACCAGTAGGCCAGATTAAGAGTTAAGACCTTAACCTGTAGGCCAGAGTAAGAGTTAAGACCTTAACCAGTAGGCCAGAGTAAGAATTAAGACCTTAGCTATTAGGCCAGAGTAAGAGTTAGGACCTTAAGAAGTAGGCCCGAGTAAGAGTTAAGACCTTAACCAGTAGGCCAGAGTAAGAGTTAAGACCTTAACCAGTAGGCCAGAGTACGTGTCTGATACCTTAGCTATTAGGCCATAGTATGAGTTAAGACCTTAGCTATTAGTCCAGAGTAAGAGTTAAGACCTTAACCATTAGGCCAGAGTACGAGTTAAGACCTTAACCAGTAGGCCAGAGTAAGAGTTAAGACCTTAACCTGTAGGCCATAGTATGAGTCTAAGACCTTAGCTATTAGGCCAGAGTAAGAGTTGAGACCTTGGCTATTAGGCCAGAGTAAGAGTTAAGACCTTAACCAGTAGGCCAGAGTACGTGTCTGATACCTTAGCTATTAGGCCATAGTATGAGTTAAGACCTTAGCTATTAGTCCAGAGTAAGAGTTAAGACCTTAACCATTAGGCCAGAGTACGAGTTAAGACCTTAACCAGTAGGCCAGAATAAGAGTTAAGACCTTAACCTGTAGGCCATAGTATGAGTCTAAGACCTTAGCTATTAGGCCAGAGTAAGAGTTGAGACCTTAGCTATTAGGCCAGAGTAAGAGTTAAAACCTTAACCATTATGCCAGAGTACGAGTCTAAGACATTAGCTATTAGGCCAGAGTAAGAGTTAAGACCTTAACCAGTAGGCCAGAGTAAGAAATTAGACCTTAGCTATTAGGCCAGAGTAAGAGTTAAGACCTTAAGAAGTAAGCCTGAGTAAGAGTTAAGACCTTAACCATTAGGCCAGAGTATGAGTCTAAGACCTTAGCTATTAGGCCAGAGTAAGAGTTAAGACCTTAACCAGTAGGCCAGAGTAAGAGTTAAGACCTTAACCAGTAGGCCAGAGTAAGAGTTAAGACCTTAGCTATTAGGCCAGAGTAGGAGTTAAGACCTTAGCTATTAGGCCAGAGTAAGAGTTAAGACCTTAACCAGAAGGCCAGAGTAAGACTTAAGACCTTAACCAGTAGGCCAGAGTAAGAGTTAAGACCTTAACCAGTAGGCCAGAGTAAGAGTTAAGACCTTAGCTATTAGGCCAGAGTAGGAGTTAAGACCTTAGCTATTAGGCCAGAGTAAGAGTTCAGACCTTAACCTGTAAGCCAGAGTAAGAGTTAAGACTTTAACCTGTAGGCCATAGTACGAGTCTAAGACCTTAGCTATTAGGCCAGAGTAAGAGTTAAGACCTCAGCTATTAGGCCAGAGTACGAGTCTAAGACCTTTTGCTATTAGGCCAGAGTAAGAGTTAAGACTTTAACAAGTAGGCCAGAGTAAGAGTCTAAGACCTAAGCTATTAGGCCAGAGTATGAGTCTAAGACCTGAGCTATTAGGCCATAGTAAGAGTTAAGACCTTGACGAGTAGGCCAGAGTACGAGTCTAAGACCTTAGCTATTAGGCCAGAGTAAGAGTTAAGACCTTAACCAGTAGGCCAGAGTAAGAGTTAAGACCTTAATCAGTAGGCCAGAGTACCAGTTAAGACCTTAACCAGTAGGCCAGAGTAAGAGTTAAGACCTTAACCAGTAGGCCAGAGTAAGAGTTAAGACCTTAACCAGTAGGCCAGAGTAAGAGTTAAGACCTTAACCAGTAGGCCAGATTAAGAGTTAAGACCTTAGCTCTTAGGCCAGAGTAAGAGTTAAGACCTTAGCTATTAGGCCAGAGTACGAGTCTAAGACCTTAGCTCTTAGGCCAGAGTAAGAGTTAAGACCTTAACCAGTAGGCCAGAGTATGAGTCTAAGACCTTAGCTATTAGGCAAGAGTAAGAGTTAAGACCTTAAACTGTAGGCCATAGTACAAGTCTACGACCTTAGCTATTAGGCCAGAGTTAGAGTTAAGACCTTAGCTATTAGGCCAGAGTGCGAGTCTAAGACCTTAGCTCTTAGGCCAGAGTAAGAGTTAAGACCTTAACCAGTAGGCTAGAGTAAGAGTTAAGACTTTAACCAGTAGGCCAGAGTAAGAGTTAAGACCTTAACCTGTAGGCCAGAGTACGAGTGTAAGACCTTAGCTATTAGGCCAGAGTAAGAGTTAAGACCTTAACCAGTAGGCCAGAGTAAGAGTTAAGACCTTAACCAGTAGGCCAGAGTGTGAGTCTAAGACCTTAGCTATTAGGCCAGAGTACGAGTCTAAGACCTTAGCTATTAGGCCAGAGTAAGAGTTAAGACCTCAGCTATTAGGCCAGAGTACGAGTCTAAGACCTTTTGCTATTAGGCCAGAGTAAGAGTTAAGACTTTAACAAGTAGGCCAGAGTAAGAGTCTAAGACCTTAACCTGTAGGCCAGAGTACGAGTCTAAGACCTTAGCTATTAGGCCAGAGTAAGAGTTAAGACCTTAACCATTAGGCCAGAGTACGAGTCTAAGACCTTAGCTATTAGGCCAGAGTAAGAGTTAAGACCTTAACCTGTAGGCCAGAGTACGAGTCTAAGACCTATGCTATTAGGCCAGAGTATGAGTCTAAGACCTGAGCTATTAGGCCATAGTAAGAGTTAAGACCTTAACGAGTAGGCCAGAGTACGAGTCTAAGACCTTAGCTATTAGGCCAGAGTAAGAGTTAAGACCTTAACCAGTAGGCCAGAGTAAGAGTTAAGACCTTAATCAGTAGGCCAGAGTACGAGTCTAAGACCTTAGCTATTAGGCCAGAGTAAGAGTTAAGACCTTAACCAGTAGGCCAGAGTAAGAGTTAAGATATTAACCAGTTGGCCAGAGTACGAGTCTAAGACCTTAGCTATTAGGCCAGAGTAAGACTTAAGACCTTAACCAGTAGGCCAAAGTAAGAGTTAAGACCTTAACCATTAGGCCAGAGTACGAGTCTAGGACATTAGCTATTAGGCCAGAGTAAGAGTTAAGACCTTAACCACTAGGCCAGAGTAAGAGTTAAGACCTTAACCTGTAAGCCAGAGTAAAAGTTAAGACCTTAACCTGTAGGCCATAGTACGATAGGACCTTAACCATTAGGCCAGATTACGAGTCTAAGACCTTAGCTATTAGGCCAGAGTAAGAGTTAAGACCTTAACCAGTAGGCCAGAGTAAGAATTAAGACCTTAGCTATTAGGCCAGAGTAAGAGTTAAGACCTTAAGAAGTAGGCCAGAGTAAGAGTTAAGACCTTAACCATTAGGCCAGAGTACGAGTCTAAGACCTTAGCTATTAGGCCAGAGTAAGAGTTAAGACCTTAGCTATTAGGCCAGAGTAAGCGTTAAGACCTTAACCAGTAGGCCAGAGTACGAGTCTAAGACCTTAGCTATTAGGCCAGAGTAAGAGTTCAGACCTTAGCTATTAGGCCAGAGTAAGAATTAAGACCTTAACCAGTAGATCAGAGTAAGAGTTAAGACCTTAACCTGTAGGCCAGCGTATGAGTCTAAGACCTTAGCTATTAGGCCAGAGTAAGAGTGCAGACCTTAGCTATTAGGCCAGAGTTAGAGTTAAGACCTTAACCAGTAGGCCAGAGTAAGATTTAAGACCTTAACCAGTAGGCCAGAGTAAGATTTAAGACATTAACCTGTAGGCCAGAGTACAAGTTAAGACCTTAACCAGTAGGCCAGAGTAAGAGTTAAGACCTTAACCAGTAGGCCAGAGTAAGAGTTAAGACTTTAACCAGTAGGCCAGAGTAAGAGTTAAGACCTTAACCAGTAGGCCAGATTAAGAGTTAAGACCTTAACCTGTAGGCCAGAGTAAGAGTTAAGACCTTAACCAGTAGGCCAGAGTAAGAATTAAGACCTTAGCTATTAGGCCAGAGTAAGAGTTAGGACCTTAAGAAGTAGGCCCGAGTAAGAGTTAAGACCTTAACCAGTAGGCCAGAGTAAGAGTTAAGACCTTAACCAGTAGGCCAGAGTACGTGTCTGATACCTTAGCTATTAGGCCATAATATGAGTTAAGACCTTAGCTATTAGTCCAGAGTAAGAGTTAAGACCTTAACCATTAGGCCAGAGTACGAGTTAAGACCTTAACCAGTAGGCCAGAGTAAGAGTTAAGACCTTAACCTGTAGGCCATAGTATGAGTCTAAGACCTTAGCTATTAGGCCAGAGTAAGAGTTGAGACCTTGGCTATTAGGCCAGAGTAAGAGTTAAGACCTTAACCAGTAGGCCAGAGTACGTGTCTGATACCTTAGCTATTAGGCCATAGTATGAGTTAAGACCTTAGCTATTAGTCCAGAGTAAGAGTTAAGACCTTAACCATTAGGCCAGAGTACGAGTTAAGACCTTAACCAGTAGGCCAGAATAAGAGTTAAGACCTTAACCTGTAGGCCATAGTATGAGTCTAAGACCTTAGCTATTAGGCCAGAGTAAGAGTTGAGACCTTAGCTATTAGGCCAGAGTAAGAGTTAAAACCTTAACCATTATGCCAGAGTACGAGTCTAAGACATTAGCTATTAGGCCAGAGTAAGAGTTAAGACCTTAACCAGTAGGCCAGAGTAAGAAATTAGACCTTAGCTATTAGGCCAGAGTAAGAGTTAAGACCTTAAGAAGTAAGCCTGAGTAAGAGTTAAGACCTTAACCAGTAGGCCAGAGTAAGAGTTAAGACCTTAACCAGTAGGCCAGAGTAAGAGTTAAGACCTTAGCTATTAGGCCAGAGTAGGAGTTAAGACCTTAGCTATTAGGCCAGAGTAAGAGTTAAGACCTTAACCAGAAGGCCAGAGTAAGACTTAAGACCTTAACCAGTAGGCCAGAGTAAGAGTTAAGACCTTAACCAGTAGGCCAGAGTAAGAGTTAAGACCTTAGCTATTAGGCCAGAGTAGGAGTTAAGACCTTAGCTATTAGGCCAGAGTAAGAGTTCAGACCTTAACCTGTAAGCCAGAGTAAGAGTTAAGACTTTAACCTGTAGGCCATAGTACGAGTCTAAGACCTTAGCTATTAGGCCAGAGTAAGAGTTAAGACCTCAGCTATTAGGCCAGAGTACGAGTCTAAGACCTTTTGCTATTAGGCCAGAGTAAGAGTTAAGACTTTAACAAGTAGGCCAGAGTAAGAGTCTAAGACCTAAGCTATTAGGCCAGAGTATGAGTCTAAGACCTGAGCTATTAGGCCATAGTAAGAGTTAAGACCTTAACGAGTAGGCCAGAGTACGAGTCTAAGACCTTAGCTATTAGGCCAGAGTAAGAGTTAAGACCTTAACCAGTAGGCCAGAGTAAGAGTTAAGACCTTAATCAGTAGGCCAGAGTACGAGTCTAAGACCTTAGCTATTAGGCCAGAGTAAGAGTTAAGACCTTAACCAGTAGGCCAGAGTAAGAGTTAAGATATTAACCAGTTGGCCAGAGTACAAGTCTAAGACCTTAGCTATTAGGCCAGAGTAAGAGTTAAGACCTTAACCAGTAGGCCAAAGTAAGAGTTAAGACCTTAACCATTAGGCCAGAGTACGAGTCTAGGACATTAGCTATTAGGCCAGAGTAAGAGTTAAGACCTTAACCAGTAGGCCAGAGTAAGAGTTAAGACCTTAACCTGTAGGCCATAGTACGAGTCTAAGACCTTAGCTATTAGGCCAGAGTAAGCCTTAAGATCTTAACCAGTAGGCCAGAGAAAGAGATAAGACCTTAACCTATAGGCCAGAGTACGAGTCTAAGACCTTAGCTATTAGGCCAGAGTAAGAGTTAAGACCTTAGCTATTAGGCCAGAGTACGAGTCTAGTACCTTAGCTATTAGGCCAGAGTAAGAGTTATGACCTTAGCTATAAGGCCAGAGTAAGAGTTAAGATCTTAGCTATTAAGCCAGAGTAAGAGTAAAGACATTAACCATTAGGCCAGAGTACGACTCTAAGACCTTAGCTATAAGGCCAGAGTAAGAGTTAAGACCTTAAACTGTAGGCCATAGTACAAGTCTACGACCTTAGCTATTAGGCCAGAGTAAGAGTTAAGACCTTAGCTATTAGGCCAGAGTACGAGTCTAAGACCTTAGCTCTTAGGCCAGAGTAAGAGTTAAGACCTTAGCTATTAGGCCAGAGTACGAGTCTAAGACCTTAGCTCTTAGGCCAGAGTAAGAGTTAAGACCTTAACCAGTAGGCCAGAGTATGAGTCTAAGACCTTAGCTATTAGGCAAGAGTAAGAGTTAAGACCTTAAACTGTAGGCCAAAGTACAAGTCTACGACCTTAGCTATTAGGCCAGAGTTAGAGTTAAGACCTTAGCTATTAGGCCAGAGTGCGAGTCTAAGACCTTAGCTCTTAGGCCAGAGTAAGAGTTAAGACCTTAACCAGTAGGCTAGAGTAAGAGTTAAGACTTTAACCAGTAGGCCAGAGTAAGAGTTAAGACCTTAACCAGTAGGCCAGAGTGTGAGTCTAAGACCTTAGCTATTAGGCCAGAGTACGAGTCTAAGACCTTAGCTATTAGGCCAGAGTAAGAGTTAAGACCTCAGCTATTAGGCCAGAGTACGAGTCTAAGACCTTTTGCTATTAGGCCAGAGTAAGAGTTAAGACTTTAACAAGTAGGCCAGAGTAAGAGTCTAAGACCTTAACCTGTAGGCCAGAGTACGAGTCTAAGACCTTAGCTATTAGGCCAGAGTAAGAGTTAAGACCTTAACCATTAGGCCAGAGTACGAGTCTAAGACCTTAGCTATTGGGCCAGAGTAAGAGTTAAGACCTTAGCTATTAGGCCAGAGTAAGAGTTAAGACCTTAACCTGTAGGCCAGAGTACGAGTCTAAGACCTAAGCTATTAGGCCAGAGTATGAGTCTAAGACCTGAGCTATTAGGCCATGTAAGAGTTAAGACCTTAACGAGTAGGCCAGAGTACGAGTCTAAGACCTTAGCTATTAGGCCAGAGTAAGAGTTAAGACCTTAACCAGTAGGCCAGAGTAAGAGTTAAGACCTTAATCAGTAGGCCAGAGTACGAGTCTAAGACCTTAGCTATTAGGCCAGAGTAAGAGTTAAGACCTTAACCAGTAGGCCAGAGTAAGAGTTAAGATATTAACCAGTTGGCCAGAGTACGAGTCTAAGACCTTAGCTATTAGGCCAGAGTAAGACTTAAGACCTTAACCAGTAGGCCAAAGTAAGAGTTAAGACCTTAACCATTAGGCCAGAGTACGAGTCTAGGACATTAGCTATTAGGCCAGAGTAAGAGTTAAGACCTTAACCACTAGGCCAGAGTAAGAGTTAAGACCTTAACCTGTAAGCCAGAGTAAAAGTTAAGACCTTAACCTGTAGGCCATAGTACGATAGGACCTTAACCATTAGGCCAGATTACGAGTCTAAGACCTTAGCTATTAGGCCAGAGTAAGAGTTAAGACCTTAACCAGTAGGCCACAGTAAGAATTAAGACCTTAGCTATTAGGCCAGAGTAAGAGTTAAGACCTTAAGAAGTAGGCCAGAGTAAGAGTTAAGACCTTAACCATTAGGCCAGAGTACGAGTCTAAGACCTTAGCTATTAGGCCAGAGTAAGAGTTCAGACCTTAGCTATTAGGCCAGAGTAAGAATTAAGACCTTAACCAGTAGGTCAGAGTAAGAGTTAAGACCTTAACCTGTAGGCCAGCGTATGAGTCTAAGACCTTAGCTATTAGGCCAGAGTAAGAGTGCAGACCTTAGCTATTAGGCCAGAGTTAGAGTTAAGACCTTAACCAGTAGGCCAGAGTAAGATTTAAGACCTTAACCAGTAGGCCAGAGTAAGATTTAAGACATTAACCTGTAGGCCAGAGTACAAGTTAAGACCTTAACCAGTAGGCCAGAGTAAGAGTTAAGACCTTAACCAGTAGGCCAGAGTAAGAGTTAAGACTTTAACCAGTAGGCCAGAGTAAGAGTTAAGACCTTAACCAGTAGGCCAGATTAAGAGTTAAGACCTTAACCTGTAGGCCAGAGTAAGAGTTAAGACCTTAACCAGTAGGCCAGAGTAAGAATTAAGACCTTAGCTATTAGGCCAGAGTAAGAGTTAGGACCTTAAGAAGTAGGCCCGAGTAAGAGTTAAGACCTTAACCAGTAGGCCAGAGTAAGAGTTAAGACCTTAACCAGTAGGCCAGAGTACGTGTCTGATACCTTAGCTATTAGGCCATAGTATGAGTTAAGACCTTAGCTATTAGTCCAGAGTAAGAGTTAAGACCTTAACCATTAGGCCAGAGTACGAGTTAAGACCTTAACCAGTAGGCCAGAGTAAGAGTTAAGACCTTAACCTGTAGGCCATAGTATGAGTCTAAGACCTTAGCTATTAGGCCAGAGTAAGAGTTGAGACCTTGGCTATTAGGCCAGAGTAAGAGTTAAGACCTTAACCAGTAGGCCAGAGTACGTGTCTGATACCTTAGCTATTAGGCCATAGTATGAGTTAAGACCTTAGCTATTAGTCCAGAGTAAGAGTTAAGACCTTAACCATTAGGCCAGAGTACGAGTTAAGACCTTAACCAGTAGGCCAGAATAAGAGTTAAGACCTTAACCTGTAGGCCATAGTATGAGTCTAAGACCTTAGCTATTAGGCCAGAGTAAGAGTTGAGACCTTAGCTATTAGGCCAGAGTAAGAGTTAAAACCTTAACCATTATGCCAGAGTACGAGTCTAAGACATTAGCTATTAGGCCAGAGTAAGAGTTAAGACCTTAACCAGTAGGCCAGAGTAAGAAATTAGACCTTAGCTATTAGGCCAGAGTAAGAGTTAAGACCTTAAGAAGTAAGCCTGAGTAAGAGTTAAGACCTTAACCATTAGGCCAGAGTATGAGTCTAAGACCTTAGCTATTAGGCCAGAGTAAGAGTTAAGACCTTAACCAGTAGGCCAGAGTAAGAGTTAAGACCTTAACCAGTAGGCCAGAGTAAGAGTTAAGACCTTAGCTATTAGGCCAGAGTAGGAGTTAAGACCTTAGCTATTAGGCCAGAGTAAGAGTTAAGACCTTAACCAGAAGGCCAGAGTAAGACTTAAGACCTTAACCAGTAGGCCAGAGTAAGAGTTAAGACCTTAACCAGTAGGCCAGAGTAAGAGTTAAGACCTTAGCTATTAGGCCAGAGTAGGAGTTAAGACCTTAGCTATTAGGCCAGAGTAAGAGTTCAGACCTTAACCTGTAAGCCAGAGTAAGAGTTAAGACTTTAACCTGTAGGCCATAGTACGAGTCTAAGACCTTAGCTATTAGGCCAGAGTAAGAGTTAAGACCTCAGCTATTAGGCCAGAGTACGAGTCTAAGACCTTTTGCTATTAGGCCAGAGTAAGAGTTAAGACTTTAACAAGTAGGCCAGAGTAAGAGTCTAAGACCTAAGCTATTAGGCCAGAGTATGAGTCTAAGACCTGAGCTATTAGGCCATAGTAAGAGTTAAGACCTTGACGAGTAGGCCAGAGTACGAGTCTAAGACCTTAGCTATTAGGCCAGAGTAAGAGTTAAGACCTTAACCAGTAGGCCAGAGTAAGAGTTAAGACCTTAATCAGTAGGCCAGAGTACCAGTTAAGACCTTAACCAGTAGGCCAGAGTAAGAGTTAAGACCTTAACCAGTAGGCCAGAGTAAGAGTTAAGACCTTAACCAGTAGGCCAGAGTAAGAGTTAAGACCTTAACCAGTAGGCCAGATTAAGAGTTAAGACCTTAGCTCTTAGGCCAGAGTAAGAGTTAAGACCTTAGCTATTAGGCCAGAGTACGAGTCTAAGACCTTAGCTCTTAGGCCAGAGTAAGAGTTAAGACCTTAACCAGTAGGCCAGAGTATGAGTCTAAGACCTTAGCTATTAGGCAAGAGTAAGAGTTAAGACCTTAAACTGTAGGCCATAGTACAAGTCTACGACCTTAGCTATTAGGCCAGAGTTAGAGTTAAGACCTTAGCTATTAGGCCAGAGTGCGAGTCTAAGACCTTAGCTCTTAGGCCAGAGTAAGAGTTAAGACCTTAACCAGTAGGCTAGAGTAAGAGTTAAGACTTTAACCAGTAGGCCAGAGTAAGAGTTAAGACCTTAACCTGTAGGCCAGAGTACGAGTGTAAGACCTTAGCTATTAGGCCAGAGTAAGAGTTAAGACCTTAACCAGTAGGCCAGAGTAAGAGTTAAGACCTTAACCAGTAGGCCAGAGTGTGAGTCTAAGACCTTAGCTATTAGGCCAGAGTACGAGTCTAAGACCTTAGCTATTAGGCCAGAGTAAGAGTTAAGACCTCAGCTATTAGGCCAGAGTACGAGTCTAAGACCTTTTGCTATTAGGCCAGAGTAAGAGTTAAGACTTTAACAAGTAGGCCAGAGTAAGAGTCTAAGACCTTAACCTGTAGGCCAGAGTACGAGTCTAAGACCTTAGCTATTAGGCCAGAGTAAGAGTTAAGACCTTAACCTGTAGGCCAGAGTACGAGTCTAAGACCTATGCTATTAGGCCAGAGTATGAGTCTAAGACCTGAGCTATTAGGCCATAGTAAGAGTTAAGACCTTAACGAGTAGGCCAGAGTACGAGTCTAAGACCTTAGCTATTAGGCCAGAGTAAGAGTTAAGACCTTAACCAGTAGGCCAGAGTAAGAGTTAAGACCTTAATCAGTAGGCCAGAGTACGAGTCTAAGACCTTAGCTATTAGGCCAGAGTAAGAGTTAAGACCTTAACCAGTAGGCCAGAGTAAGAGTTAAGATATTAACCAGTTGGCCAGAGTACGAGTCTAAGACCTTAGCTATTAGGCCAGAGTAAGACTTAAGACCTTAACCAGTAGGCCAAAGTAAGAGTTAAGACCTTAACCATTAGGCCAGAGTACGAGTCTAGGACATTAGCTATTAGGCCAGAGTAAGAGTTAAGACCTTAACCACTAGGCCAGAGTAAGAGTTAAGACCTTAACCTGTAAGCCAGAGTAAAAGTTAAGACCTTAACCTGTAGGCCATAGTACGATAGGACCTTAACCATTAGGCCAGATTACGAGTCTAAGACCTTAGCTATTAGGCCAGAGTAAGAGTTAAGACCTTAACCAGTAGGCCAGAGTAAGAATTAAGACCTTAGCTATTAGGCCAGAGTAAGAGTTAAGACCTTAAGAAGTAGGCCAGAGTAAGAGTTAAGACCTTAACCATTAGGCCAGAGTACGAGTCTAAGACCTTAGCTATTAGGCCAGAGTAAGAGTTAAGACCTTAGCTATTAGGCCAGAGTAAGCGTTAAGACCTTAACCAGTAGGCCAGAGTACGAGTCTAAGACCTTAGCTATTAGGCCAGAGTAAGAGTTCAGACCTTAGCTATTAGGCCAGAGTAAGAATTAAGACCTTAACCAGTAGGTCAGAGTAAGAGTTAAGACCTTAACCTGTAGGCCAGCGTATGAGTCTAAGACCTTAGCTATTAGGCCAGAGTAAGAGTGCAGACCTTAGCTATTAGGCCAGAGTTAGAGTTAAGACCTTAACCAGTAGGCCAGAGTAAGATTTAAGACCTTAACCAGTAGGCCAGAGTAAGATTTAAGACATTAACCTGTAGGCCAGAGTACAAGTTAAGACCTTAACCAGTAGGCCAGAGTAAGAGTTAAGACCTTAACCAGTAGGCCAGAGTAAGAGTTAAGACTTTAACCAGTAGGCCAGAGTAAGAGTTAAGACCTTAACCAGTAGGCCAGATTAAGAGTTAAGACCTTAACCTGTAGGCCAGAGTAAGAGTTAAGACCTTAACCAGTAGGCCAGAGTAAGAATTAAGACCTTAGCTATTAGGCCAGAGTAAGAGTTAGGACCTTAAGAAGTAGGCCCGAGTAAGAGTTAAGACCTTAACCAGTAGGCCAGAGTAAGAGTTAAGACCTTAACCAGTAGGCCAGAGTACGTGTCTGATACCTTAGCTATTAGGCCATAATATGAGTTAAGACCTTAGCTATTAGTCCAGAGTAAGAGTTAAGACCTTAACCATTAGGCCAGAGTACGAGTTAAGACCTTAACCAGTAGGCCAGAGTAAGAGTTAAGACCTTAACCTGTAGGCCATAGTATGAGTCTAAGACCTTAGCTATTAGGCCAGAGTAAGAGTTGAGACCTTGGCTATTAGGCCAGAGTAAGAGTTAAGACCTTAACCAGTAGGCCAGAGTACGTGTCTGATACCTTAGCTATTAGGCCATAGTATGAGTTAAGACCTTAGCTATTAGTCCAGAGTAAGAGTTAAGACCTTAACCATTAGGCCAGAGTACGAGTTAAGACCTTAACCAGTAGGCCAGAATAAGAGTTAAGACCTTAACCTGTAGGCCATAGTATGAGTCTAAGACCTTAGCTATTAGGCCAGAGTAAGAGTTGAGACCTTAGCTATTAGGCCAGAGTAAGAGTTAAAACCTTAACCATTATGCCAGAGAACGAGTCTAAGACATTAGCTATTAGGCCAGAGTAAGAGTTAAGACCTTAACCAGTAGGCCAGAGTAAGAAATTAGACCTTAGCTATTAGGCCAGAGTAAGAGTTAAGACCTTAAGAAGTAAGCCTGAGTAAGAGTTAAGACCTTAACCAGTAGGCCAGAGTAAGAGTTAAGACCTTAACCAGTAGGCCAGAGTAAGAGTTAAGACCTTAGCTATTAGGCCAGAGTAGGAGTTAAGACCTTAGCTATTAGGCCAGAGTAAGAGTTAAGACCTTAACCAGAAGGCCAGAGTAAGACTTAAGACCTTAACCAGTAGGCCAGAGTAAGAGTTAAGACCTTAACCAGTAGGCCAGAGTAAGAGTTAAGACCTTAGCTATTAGGCCAGAGTAGGAGTTAAGACCTTAGCTATTAGGCCAGAGTAAGAGTTCAGACCTTAACCTGTAAGCCAGAGTAAGAGTTAAGACTTTAACCTGTAGGCCATAGTACGAGTCTAAGACCTTAGCTATTAGGCCAGAGTAAGAGTTAAGACCTCAGCTATTAGGCCAGAGTACGAGTCTAAGACCTTTTGCTATTAGGCCAGAGTAAGAGTTAAGACTTTAACAAGTAGGCCAGAGTAAGAGTCTAAGACCTAAGCTATTAGGCCAGAGTATGAGTCTAAGACCTGAGCTATTAGGCCATAGTAAGAGTTAAGACCTTAACGAGTAGGCCAGAGTACGAGTCTAAGACCTTAGCTATTAGGCCAGAGTAAGAGTTAAGACCTTAACCAGTAGGCCAGAGTAAGAGTTAAGACCTTAATCAGTAGGCCAGAGTACGAGTCTAAGACCTTAGCTATTAGGCCAGAGTAAGAGTTAAGACCTTAACCAGTAGGCCAGAGTAAGAGTTAAGATATTAACCAGTTGGCCAGAGTACAAGTCTAAGACCTTAGCTATTAGGCCAGAGTAAGAGTTAAGACCTTAACCAGTAGGCCAAAGTAAGAGTTAAGACCTTAACCATTAGGCCAGAGTACGAGTCTAGGACATTAGCTATTAGGCCAGAGTAAGAGTTAAGACCTTAACCACTAGGCCAGAGTAAGAGTTAAGACCTTAACCTGTAAGCCAGAGTAAAAGTTAAGACCTTAACCTGTAGGCCATAGTACGATAAGACCTTAACCATTAGGCCAGATTACGAGTCTAAGACCTTAGCTATTAGGCCAGAGTAAGAGTTAAGACCTTAACCAGTAGGCCAGAGTAAGAATTAAGACCTTAGCTATTAGGCCAGAGTAAGAGTTAAGACCTTAAGAAGTAGGCCAGAGTAAGAGTTAAGACCTTAACCATTAGGCCAGAGTACGAGTCTAAGACCTTAGCTATTAGGCCAGAGTAAGAGTTAAGACCTTAGCTATTAGGCCAGAGTAACCGTTAAGACCTTAACCAGTAGGCCAGAGTACGAGTCTAAGACCTTAGCTATTAGGCCAGAGTAAGAGTTCAGACCTTAGCTATTAGGCCAGAGTAAGAATTAAGATCTTAACCAGTAGGTCAGAGTAAGAGTTAAGACCTTAACCTGTAGGCCAGCGTATGAGTCTAAGACCTTAGCTATTAGGCCAGAGTAAGAGTGCAGACCTTAGCTATTAGGCCAGAGTTAAAGTTAAGACCTTAACCAGTAGGCCAGAGTAAGATTTAAGACCTTAACCAGTAGGCCAGAGTAAGATTTAAGACATTAACCTGTAGGCCAGAGTACCAGTTAAGACCTTAACCAGTAGGCCAGAGTAAGAGTTAAGACCTTAACCAGTAGGCCAGAGTAAGAGTTAAGACCTTAACCAGTAGGCCAGAGTAAGAGTTAAGACCTTAACCAGTAGGCCAGATTAAGAGTTAAGACCTTAACCTGTAGGCCAGAGTAAGAGTTAAACCCTTAACCAGTAGGCCAGAGTAAGAATTAAGACCTTAGCTATTAGGCCAGAGTAAGAGTTAGGACCTTAAGAAGTAGGCCCGAGTAAGAGTTAAGACCTTAACCAGTAGGCCAGAGTAAGAGTTAAGACCTTAACCAGTAGGCCAGAGTACGTGTCTGATACCTTAGCTATTAGGCCATAGTATGAGTTAAGACCTTAGCTATTAGTCCAGAGTAAGAGTTAAGACCTTAACCAGTAGGCCAGAGTAAGAGTTAAGACCTTAACCTGTAGGCCATAGTATGAGTCTAAGATCTTAGCTATTAGACCAGAGTAAGAGTTGAGACCTTAGCTATTAGGCCAGAGTAAGAGTTAAGACCTTAACCAGTAGGCCAGAGTACGTGTCTGATACCTTAGCTATTAGGCCATAGTATGAGTTAAGACCTTAGCTATTAGTCCAGAGTAAGAGTTAAGACCTTAACCATTAGGCCAGAGTACGAGTTAAGACCTTAACCAGTAGGCCAGAGTAAGAGTTAAGACCTTAACCTGTAGGCCATAGTATGAGTCTAAGACCTTAGCTATTAGGCCAGAGTAAGAGTTGAGACCTTAGCTATTAGGCCAGAGTAAGAGTTAAAACCTTAACCATTATGCCAGAGTACGAGTCTAAGACATTAGCTATTAGGCCAGAGTAAGAGTTAAGACCTTAACCAGTAGGCCAGAGTAAGAAATTAGACCTTAGCTATTAGGCCAGAGTAAGAGTTAAGACCTTAAGAAGTAGGCCTGAGTAAGAGTTAAGACCTTAACCATTAGGCCAGAGTATGAGTCTAAGACCTTAGCTATTAGGCCAGAGTAAGAGTTAAGACCTTAACCAGTAGGCCAGAGTAAGAGGTAAGACCTTAACCAGTAGGCCAGAGTAAGAGTTAAGACCTTAGCTATTAGGCCAGAGTAGGAGTTAAGACCTTAGCTATTAGGCCAGAGTAAGAGTTAAGACCTTAACCAGAAGGCCAGAGTAAGACTTAAGACTTTAACCAGTAGGCCAGAGTAAGAGTTAAGACCTTAACCTGTAGGCCATAGTACGAGTCTAAGACCTTAGCTATTAGGCCAGAGTAAGTGTTAAGACCTTAACCAGTAGGCCAGAGAAAGAGATAAGACCTTAACCTGTAGGCCAGAGTACGAGTCTAAGACCTTAGCTATTAGGCCAGAGTAAGAGTTAAGACCTTAGCTATTAGGCCAGAGTACGAGTCTAGTACCTTAGCTATTAGGCCAGAGTAAGAGTTATGACCTTAGCTATAAGGCCAGAGTAAGAGTTAAGATCTTAGCTATTAAGCCAGAGTAAGAGTAAAGGCATTAACCATTAGGCCAGAGTACGACTCTAAGACCTTAGCTATAAGGCCAGAGTAAGAGTTAAGACCTTAAACTGTAGGCCATAGTACAAGTCTACGACCTTAGCTATTAGGCCAGAGTAAGAGTTAAGACCTTAGCTATTAGGCCAGAGTACGAGTCTAAGACCTTAGCTCTTAGGCCAGAGTAAGAGTTAAGACCTTAACCAGTAGGCCAGAGTATGAGTCTAAGACCTTAGCTATTAGGCAAGAGTAAGAGTTAAGACCTTAAACTGTAGGCCATAGTACAAGTCTACGACCTTAGCTATTAGGCCAGAGTTAGAGTTAAGACCTTAGCTATTAGGCCAGAGTGCGAATCTAAGACCTTAGCTCTTAGGCCAGAGTAAGAGTTAAGACCTTAACCAGTAGGCTAGAGTAAGAGTTAAGACTTTAACCAGTAGGCCAGAGTAAGAGTTAAGACCTTAACCTGTAGGCCAGAGTACAAGTCTAAGACCTTAGCTATTAGGCCAGAGTAAGAGTTAAGACCTTAACCAGTAGGCCAGAGTAAGAGTTAAGACCTTAACCAGTAGGCCAGAGTGTGAGTCTAAGACCTTAGCTATTAGGCCAGAGTACGAGTCTAAGACCTTAGCTATTAGGCCAGAGTAAGAGTTAAGACCTCAGCTATTAGGCCAGAGTACGAGTCTAAGACCTTTTGCTATTAGGCCAGAGTAAGAGTTAAGACTTTAACAAGTAGGCCAGAGTAAGAGTCTAAGACCTTAACCTGTAGGCCAGAGTACGAGTCTAAGACCTTAGCTATTAGGCCAGAGTAAGAGTTAAGACCTTAACCATTAGGCCAGAGTACGAGTCTAAGACCTTAGCTATTGGGCCAGAGTAAGAGTTAAGACCTTAGCTATTAGGCCAGAGTAAGAGTTAAGACCTTAACCTGTAGGCCAGAGTACGAGTCTAAGACCTAAGCTATTAGGCCAGAGTATGAGTCTAAGACCTGAGCTATTAGGCCATAGTAAGAGTTAAGACCTTAACGAGTAGGCCAGAGTACGAGTCTAGGACATTAGCTATTAGGCCAGAGTAAGAGTTAAGACCTTAACCACTAGGCCAGAGTAAGAGTTAAGACCTTAACCTGTAAGCCAGAGTAAAAGTTAAGACCTTAACCTGTAGGCCATAGTACGATAAGACCTTAACCATTAGGCCAGATTACGAGTCTAAGACCTTAGCTATTAGGCCAGAGTAAGAGTTAAGACCTTAACCAGTAGGCCAGAGTAAGAATTAAGACCTTAGCTATTAGGCCAGAGTAAGAGTTAAGACCTTAAGAAGTAGGCCAGAGTAAGAGTTAAGACCTTAACCATTAGGCCAGAGTACGAGTCTAAGACCTTAGCTATTAGGCCAGAGTAAGAGTTAAGACCTTAACCACTAGGCCAGAGTAAGAGTTAAGACCTTAACCTGTAAGCCAGAGTAAAAGTTAAGACCTTAACCTGTAGGCCATAGTACGATAGGACCTTAACCATTAGGCCAGATTACGAGTCTAAGACCTTAGCTATTAGGCCAGAGTAAGAGTTAAGACCTTAACCAGTAGGCCACAGTAAGAATTAAGACCTTAGCTATTAGGCCAGAGTAAGAGTTAAGACCTTAAGAAGTAGGCCAGAGTAAGAGTTAAGACCTTAACCATTAGGCCAGAGTACGAGTCTAAGACCTTAGCTATTAGGCCAGAGTAAGAGTTCAGACCTTAGCTATTAGGCCAGAGTAAGAATTAAGACCTTAACCAGTAGGTCAGAGTAAGAGTTAAGACCTTAACCTGTAGGCCAGCGTATGAGTCTAAGACCTTAGCTATTAGGCCAGAGTAAGAGTGCAGACCTTAGCTATTAGGCCAGAGTTAGAGTTAAGACCTTAACCAGTAGGCCAGAGTAAGATTTAAGACCTTAACCAGTAGGCCAGAGTAAGATTTAAGACATTAACCTGTAGGCCAGAGTACAAGTTAAGACCTTAACCAGTAGGCCAGAGTAAGAGTTAAGACCTTAACCAGTAGGCCAGAGTAAGAGTTAAGACTTTAACCAGTAGGCCAGAGTAAGAGTTAAGACCTTAACCAGTAGGCCAGATTAAGAGTTAAGACCTTAACCTGTAGGCCAGAGTAAGAGTTAAGACCTTAACCAGTAGGCCAGAGTAAGAATTAAGACCTTAGCTATTAGGCCAGAGTAAGAGTTAGGACCTTAAGAAGTAGGCCCGAGTAAGAGTTAAGACCTTAACCAGTAGGCCAGAGTAAGAGTTAAGACCTTAACCAGTAGGCCAGAGTACGTGTCTGATACCTTAGCTATTAGGCCATAGTATGAGTTAAGACCTTAGCTATTAGTCCAGAGTAAGAGTTAAGACCTTAACCATTAGGCCAGAGTACGAGTTAAGACCTTAACCAGTAGGCCAGAGTAAGAGTTAAGACCTTAACCTGTAGGCCATAGTATGAGTCTAAGACCTTAGCTATTAGGCCAGAGTAAGAGTTGAGACCTTGGCTATTAGGCCAGAGTAAGAGTTAAGACCTTAACCAGTAGGCCAGAGTACGTGTCTGATACCTTAGCTATTAGGCCATAGTATGAGTTAAGACCTTAGCTATTAGTCCAGAGTAAGAGTTAAGACCTTAACCATTAGGCCAGAGTACGAGTTAAGACCTTAACCAGTAGGCCAGAATAAGAGTTAAGACCTTAACCTGTAGGCCATAGTATGAGTCTAAGACCTTAGCTATTAGGCCAGAGTAAGAGTTGAGACCTTAGCTATTAGGCCAGAGTAAGAGTTAAAACCTTAACCATTATGCCAGAGTACGAGTCTAAGACATTAGCTATTAGGCCAGAGTAAGAGTTAAGACCTTAACCAGTAGGCCAGAGTAAGAAATTAGACCTTAGCTATTAGGCCAGAGTAAGAGTTAAGACCTTAAGAAGTAAGCCTGAGTAAGAGTTAAGACCTTAACCATTAGGCCAGAGTATGAGTCTAAGACCTTAGCTATTAGGCCAGAGTAAGAGTTAAGACCTTAACCAGTAGGCCAGAGTAAGAGTTAAGACCTTAACCAGTAGGCCAGAGTAAGAGTTAAGACCTTAGCTATTAGGCCAGAGTAGGAGTTAAGACCTTAGCTATTAGGCCAGAGTAAGAGTTAAGACCTTAACCAGAAGGCCAGAGTAAGACTTAAGACCTTAACCAGTAGGCCAGAGTAAGAGTTAAGACCTTAACCAGTAGGCCAGAGTAAGAGTTAAGACCTTAGCTATTAGGCCAGAGTAGGAGTTAAGACCTTAGCTATTAGGCCAGAGTAAGAGTTCAGACCTTAACCTGTAAGCCAGAGTAAGAGTTAAGACTTTAACCTGTAGGCCATAGTACGAGTCTAAGACCTTAGCTATTAGGCCAGAGTAAGAGTTAAGACCTCAGCTATTAGGCCAGAGTACGAGTCTAAGACCTTTTGCTATTAGGCCAGAGTAAGAGTTAAGACTTTAACAAGTAGGCCAGAGTAAGAGTCTAAGACCTAAGCTATTAGGCCAGAGTATGAGTCTAAGACCTGAGCTATTAGGCCATAGTAAGAGTTAAGACCTTGACGAGTAGGCCAGAGTACGAGTCTAAGACCTTAGCTATTAGGCCAGAGTAAGAGTTAAGACCTTAACCAGTAGGCCAGAGTAAGAGTTAAGACCTTAATCAGTAGGCCAGAGTACCAGTTAAGACCTTAACCAGTAGGCCAGAGTAAGAGTTAAGACCTTAACCAGTAGGCCAGAGTAAGAGTTAAGACCTTAACCAGTAGGCCAGAGTAAGAGTTAAGACCTTAACCAGTAGGCCAGATTAAGAGTTAAGACCTTAGCTCTTAGGCCAGAGTAAGAGTTAAGACCTTAGCTATTAGGCCAGAGTACGAGTCTAAGACCTTAGCTCTTAGGCCAGAGTAAGAGTTAAGACCTTAACCAGTAGGCCAGAGTATGAGTCTAAGACCTTAGCTATTAGGCAAGAGTAAGAGTTAAGACCTTAAACTGTAGGCCATAGTACAAGTCTACGACCTTAGCTATTAGGCCAGAGTTAGAGTTAAGACCTTAGCTATTAGGCCAGAGTGCGAGTCTAAGACCTTAGCTCTTAGGCCAGAGTAAGAGTTAAGACCTTAACCAGTAGGCTAGAGTAAGAGTTAAGACTTTAACCAGTAGGCCAGAGTAAGAGTTAAGACCTTAACCTGTAGGCCAGAGTACGAGTGTAAGACCTTAGCTATTAGGCCAGAGTAAGAGTTAAGACCTTAACCAGTAGGCCAGAGTAAGAGTTAAGACCTTAACCAGTAGGCCAGAGTGTGAGTCTAAGACCTTAGCTATTAGGCCAGAGTACGAGTCTAAGACCTTAGCTATTAGGCCAGAGTAAGAGTTAAGACCTCAGCTATTAGGCCAGAGTACGAGTCTAAGACCTTTTGCTATTAGGCCAGAGTAAGAGTTAAGACTTTAACAAGTAGGCCAGAGTAAGAGTCTAAGACCTTAACCTGTAGGCCAGAGTACGAGTCTAAGACCTTAGCTATTAGGCCAGAGTAAGAGTTAAGACCTTAACCTGTAGGCCAGAGTACGAGTCTAAGACCTATGCTATTAGGCCAGAGTATGAGTCTAAGACCTGAGCTATTAGGCCATAGTAAGAGTTAAGACCTTAACGAGTAGGCCAGAGTACGAGTCTAAGACCTTAGCTATTAGGCCAGAGTAAGAGTTAAGACCTTAACCAGTAGGCCAGAGTAAGAGTTAAGACCTTAATCAGTAGGCCAGAGTACGAGTCTAAGACCTTAGCTATTAGGCCAGAGTAAGAGTTAAGACCTTAACCAGTAGGCCAGAGTAAGAGTTAAGATATTAACCAGTTGGCCAGAGTACGAGTCTAAGACCTTAGCTATTAGGCCAGAGTAAGACTTAAGACCTTAACCAGTAGGCCAAAGTAAGAGTTAAGACCTTAACCATTAGGCCAGAGTACGAGTCTAGGACATTAGCTATTAGGCCAGAGTAAGAGTTAAGACCTTAACCACTAGGCCAGAGTAAGAGTTAAGACCTTAACCTGTAAGCCAGAGTAAAAGTTAAGACCTTAACCTGTAGGCCATAGTACGATAGGACCTTAACCATTAGGCCAGATTACGAGTCTAAGACCTTAGCTATTAGGCCAGAGTAAGAGTTAAGACCTTAACCAGTAGGCCAGAGTAAGAATTAAGACCTTAGCTATTAGGCGAGAGTAAGAGTTAAGACCTTAAGAAGTAGGCCAGAGTAAGAGTTAAGACCTTAACCATTAGGCCAGAGTACGAGTCTAAGACCTTAGCTATTAGGCCAGAGTAAGAGTTAAGACCTTAGCTATTAGGCCAGAGTAAGCGTTAAGACCTTAACCAGTAGGCCAGAGTACGAGTCTAAGACCTTAGCTATTAGGCCAGAGTAAGAGTTCAGACCTTAGCTATTAGGCCAGAGTAAGAATTAAGACCTTAACCAGTAGGTCAGAGTAAGAGTTAAGACCTTAACCTGTAGGCCAGCGTATGAGTCTAAGACCTTAGCTATTAGGCCAGAGTAAGAGTGCAGACCTTAGCTATTAGGCCAGAGTTAGAGTTAAGACCTTAACCAGTAGGCCAGAGTAAGATTTAAGACCTTAACCAGTAGGCCAGAGTAAGATTTAAGACATTAACCTGTAGGCCAGAGTACAAGTTAAGACCTTAACCAGTAGGCCAGAGTAAGAGTTAAGACCTTAACCAGTAGGCCAGAGTAAGAGTTAAGACTTTAACCAGTAGGCCAGAGTAAGAGTTAAGACCTTAACCAGTAGGCCAGATTAAGAGTTAAGACCTTAACCTGTAGGCCAGAGTAAGAGTTAAGACCTTAACCAGTAGGCCAGAGTAAGAATTAAGACCTTAGCTATTAGGCCAGAGTAAGAGTTAGGACCTTAAGAAGTAGGCCCGAGTAAGAGTTAAGACCTTAACCAGTAGGCCAGAGTAAGAGTTAAGACCTTAACCAGTAGGCCAGAGTACGTGTCTGATACCTTAGCTATTAGGCCATAATATGAGTTAAGACCTTAGCTATTAGTCCAGAGTAAGAGTTAAGACCTTAACCATTAGGCCAGAGTACGAGTTAAGACCTTAACCAGTAGGCCAGAGTAAGAGTTAAGACCTTAACCTGTAGGCCATAGTATGAGTCTAAGACCTTAGCTATTAGGCCAGAGTAAGAGTTGAGACCTTGGCTATTAGGCCAGAGTAAGAGTTAAGACCTTAACCAGTAGGCCAGAGTACGTGTCTGATACCTTAGCTATTAGGCCATAGTATGAGTTAAGACCTTAGCTATTAGTCCAGAGTAAGAGTTAAGACCTTAACCATTAGGCCAGAGTACGAGTTAAGACCTTAACCAGTAGGCCAGAATAAGAGTTAAGACCTTAACCTGTAGGCCATAGTATGAGTCTAAGACCTTAGCTATTAGGCCAGAGTAAGAGTTGAGACCTTAGCTATTAGGCCAGAGTAAGAGTTAAAACCTTAACCATTATGCCAGAGTACGAGTCTAAGACATTAGCTATTAGGCCAGAGTAAGAGTTAAGACCTTAACCAGTAGGCCAGAGTAAGAAATTAGACCTTAGCTATTAGGCCAGAGTAAGAGTTAAGACCTTAAGAAGTAAGCCTGAGTAAGAGTTAAGACCTTAACCAGTAGGCCAGAGTAAGAGTTAAGACCTTAACCAGTAGGCCAGAGTAAGAGTTAAGACCTTAGCTATTAGGCCAGAGTAGGAGTTAAGACCTTAGCTATTAGGCCAGAGTAAGAGTTAAGACCTTAACCAGAAGGCCAGAGTAAGACTTAAGACCTTAACCAGTAGGCCAGAGTAAGAGTTAAGACCTTAGCTATTAGGCCAGAGTAGGAGTTAAGACCTTAGCTATTAGGCCAGAGTAAGAGTTCAGACCTTAACCTGTAAGCCAGAGTAAGAGTTAAGACTTTAACCTGTAGGCCATAGTACGAGTCTAAGACCTTAGCTATTAGGCCAGAGTAAGAGTTAAGACCTCAGCTATTAGGCCAGAGTACGAGTCTAAGACCTTTTGCTATTAGGCCAGAGTAAGAGTTAAGACTTTAACAAGTAGGCCAGAGTAAGAGTCTAAGACCTAAGCTATTAGGCCAGAGTATGAGTCTAAGACCTGAGCTATTAGGCCATAGTAAGAGTTAAGACCTTAACGAGTAGGCCAGAGTACGAGTCTAAGACCTTAGCTATTAGGCCAGAGTAAGAGTTAAGACCTTAACCAGTAGGCCAGAGTAAGAGTTAAGACCTTAATCAGTAGGCCAGAGTACGAGTCTAAGACCTTAGCTATTAGGCCAGAGTAAGAGTTAAGACCTTAACCAGTAGGCCAGAGTAAGAGTTAAGATATTAACCAGTTGGCCAGAGTACAAGTCTAAGACCTTAGCTATTAGGCCAGAGTAAGAGTTAAGACCTTAACCAGTAGGCCAAAGTAAGAGTTAAGACCTTAACCATTAGGCCAGAGTACGAGTCTAGGACATTAGCTATTAGGCCAGAGTAAGAGTTAAGACCTTAACCACTAGGCCAGAGTAAGAGTTAAGACCTTAACCTGTAAGCCAGAGTAAAAGTTAAGACCTTAACCTGTAGGCCATAGTACGATAAGACCTTAACCATTAGGCCAGATTACGAGTCTAAGACCTTAGCTATTAGGCCAGAGTAAGAGTTAAGACCTTAACCAGAAGGCCAGAGTAAGAATTAAGACCTTAGCTATTAGGCCAGAGTAAGAGTTAAGACCTTAAGAAGTAGGCCAGAGTAAGAGTTAAGACCTTAACCATTAGGCCAGAGTACGAGTCTAAGACCTTAGCTATTAGGCCAGAGTAAGAGTTAAGACCTTAGCTATTAGGCCAGAGTAACCGTTAAGACCTTAACCAGTAGGCCAGAGTACGAGTCTAAGACCTTAGCTATTAGGCCAGAGTAAGAGTTCAGACCTTAGCTATTAGGCCAGAGTAAGAATTAAGATCTTAACCAGTAGGTCAGAGTAAGAGTTAAGACCTTAACCTGTAGGCCAGCGTATGAGTCTAAGACCTTAGCTATTAGGCCAGAGTAAGAGTGCAGACCTTAGCTATTAGGCCAGAGTTAAAGTTAAGACCTTAACCAGTAGGCCAGAGTAAGATTTAAGACCTTAACCAGTAGGCCAGAGTAAGATTTAAGACATTAACCTGTAGGCCAGAGTATCAGTTAAGACCTTAACCAGTAGGCCAGAGTAAGAGTTAAGACCTTAACCAGTAGGCCAGAGTAAGAGTTAAGACCTTAACCAGTAGGCCAGAGTAAGAGTTAAGACCTTAACCAGTAGGCCAGATTAAGAGTTAAGACCTTAACCTGTAGGCCAGAGTAAGAGTTAAACCCTTAACCAGTAGGCCAGAGTAAGAATTAAGACCTTAGCTATTAGGCCAGAGTAAGAGTTAGGACCTTAAGAAGTAGGCCCGAGTAAGAGTTAAGACCTTAACCAGTAGGCCAGAGTAAGAGTTAAGACCTTAACCAGTAGGCCAGAGTACGTGTCTGATACCTTAGCTATTAGGCCATAGTATGAGTTAAGACCTTAGCTATTAGTCCAGAGTAAGAGTTAAGACCTTAACCAGTAGGCCAGAGTAAGAGTTAAGACCTTAACCTGTAGGCCATAGTATGAGTCTAAGATCTTAGCTATTAGACCAGAGTAAGAGTTGAGACCTTAGCTATTAGGCCAGAGTAAGAGTTAAGACCTTAACCAGTAGGCCAGAGTACGTGTCTGATACCTTAGCTATTAGGCCATAGTATGAGTTAAGACCTTAGCTATTAGTCCAGAGTAAGAGTTAAGACCTTAACCATTAGGCCAGAGTACGAGTTAAGACCTTAACCAGTAGGCCAGAGTAAGAGTTAAGACCTTAACCTGTAGGCCATAGTATGAGTCTAAGACCTTAGCTATTAGGCCAGAGTAAGAGTTGAGACCTTAGCTATTAGGCCAGAGTAAGAGTTAAAACCTTAACCATTATGCCAGAGTACGAGTCTAAGACATTAGCTATTAGGCCAGAGTAAGAGTTAAGACCTTAACCAGTAGGCCAGAGTAAGAAATTAGACCTTAGCTATTAGGCCAGAGTAAGAGTTAAGACCTTAAGAAGTAGGCCTGAGTAAGAGTTAAGACCTTAACCATTAGGCCAGAGTATGAGTCTAAGACCTTAGCTATTAGGCCAGAGTAAGAGTTAAGACCTTAACCAGTAGGCCAGAGTAAGAGGTAAGACCTTAACCAGTAGGCCAGAGTAAGAGTTAAGACCTTAGCTATTAGGCCAGAGTAGGAGTTAAGACCTTAGATATTAGGCCAGAGTAAGAGTTAAGACCTTAACCAGAAGGCCAGAGTAAGACTTAAGACTTTAACCAGTAGGCCAGAGTAAGAGTTAAGACCTTAACCTGTAGGCCATAGTACGAGTCTAAGACCTTAGCTATTAGGCCAGAGTAAGTGTTAAGACCTTAACCAGTAGGCCAGAGAAAGAGATAAGACCTTAACCTGTAGGCCAGAGTACGAGTCTAAGACCTTAGCTATTAGGCCAGAGTAAGAGTTAAGACCTTAGCTATTAGGCCAGAGTACGAGTCTAGTACCTTAGCTATTAGGCCAGAGTAAGAGTTATGACCTTAGCTATAAGGCCAGAGTAAGAGTTAAGATCTTAGCTATTAAGCCAGAGTAAGAGTAAAGGCATTAACCATTAGGCCAGAGTACGACTCTAAGACCTTAGCTATAAGGCCAGAGTAAGAGTTAAGACCTTAAACTGTAGGCCATAGTACAAGTCTACGACCTTAGCTATTAGGCCAGAGTAAGAGTTAAGACCTTAGCTATTAGGCCAGAGTACGAGTCTAAGACCTTAGCTCTTAGGCCAGAGTAAGAGTTAAGACCTTAACCAGTAGGCCAGAGTATGAGTCTAAGACCTTAGCTATTAGGCAAGAGTAAGAGTTAAGACCTTAAACTGTAGGCCATAGTACAAGTCTACGACCTTAGCTATTAGGCCAGAGTTAGAGTTAAGACCTTAGCTATTAGGCCAGAGTGCGAATCTAAGACCTTAGCTCTTAGGCCAGAGTAAGAGTTAAGACCTTAACCAGTAGGCTAGAGTAAGAGTTAAGACTTTAACCAGTAGGCCAGAGTAAGAGTTAAGACCTTAACCTGTAGGCCAGAGTACAAGTCTAAGACCTTAGCTATTAGGCCAGAGTAAGAGTTAAGACCTTAACCAGTAGGCCAGAGTAAGAGTTAAGACCTTAACCAGTAGGCCAGAGTGTGAGTCTAAGACCTTAGCTATTAGGCCAGAGTACGAGTCTAAGACCTTAGCTATTAGGCCAGAGTAAGAGTTAAGACCTCAGCTATTAGGCCAGAGTACGAGTCTAAGACCTTTTGCTATTAGGCCAGAGTAAGAGTTAAGACTTTAACAAGTAGGCCAGAGTAAGAGTCTAAGACCTTAACCTGTAGGCCAGAGTACGAGTCTAAGACCTTAGCTATTAGGCCAGAGTAAGAGTTAAGACCTTAACCATTAGGCCAGAGTACGAGTCTAAGACCTTAGCTATTGGGCCAGAGTAAGAGTTAAGACCTTAGCTATTAGGCCAGAGTAAGAGTTAAGACCTTAACCTGTAGGCCAGAGTACGAGTCTAAGACCTAAGCTATTAGGCCAGAGTATGAGTCTAAGACCTGAGCTATTAGGCCATAGTAAGAGTTAAGACCTTAACGAGTAGGCCAGAGTACGAGTCTAAAACCTTAGCTATTAGGCCAGAGTAAGAGTTAAGACCTTAACCATTAGGCCAGAGTACGAGTCTAGGACATTAGCTATTAGGCCAGAGTAAGAGTTAAGACCTTAACCACTAGGCCAGAGTAAGAGTTAAGACCTTAACCTGTAAGCCAGAGTAAAAGTTAAGACCTTAACCTGTAGGCCATAGTACGATAAGACCTTAACCATTAGGCCAGATTACGAGTCTAAGACCTTAGCTATTAGGCCAGAGTAAGAGTTAAGACCTTAACCAGTAGGCCAGAGTAAGAATTAAGACCTTAGCTATTAGGCCAGAGTAAGAGTTAAGACCTTAAGAAGTAGGCCAGAGTAAGAGTTAAGACCTTAACCATTAGGCCAGAGTACGAGTCTAAGACCTTAGCTATTAGGCCAGAGTAAGAGTTAAGACCTTAGCTATTAGGCCAGAGTAAGCGTTAAGACCTTAACCAGTAGGCCAGAATACGAGTCTAAGACCTTAGCTATTAGGCCAGAGTAAGAGTTCAGACCTTAGCTATTAGGCCAGAGTAAGAATTAAGACCTTAACCAGTAGGTCAGAGTAAGAGTTAAGACCTTAACCTGTAGGCCAGCGTATGAGTCTAAGACCTTAGCTATTAGGCCAGAGTAAGAGTGCAGACCTTAGCTATTAGGCCAGAGTTAGAGTTAAGACCTTAACCAAGTAGGCCAGAGTAAGATTTAAGACCTTAACCAGTAGGCCAGAGTAAGATTTAAGACATTAACCTGTAGGCCAGAGTACAAGTTAAGACCTTAACCAGTAGGCCAGAGTAAGAGTTAAGACCTTAACCAGTATGCCAGAGTAAGAGTTAAGACCTTAACCAGTAGGCCAGATTAAGAGTTAAGACCTTAACCTGTAGGCCAGAGTAAGAGTTAAGACCTTAACCAGTAGGCCAGAGTAAGAATTAAGACCTTAGCTATTAGGCCAGAGTAAGAGTTAGGACCTTAAGAAGTAGGCCCGAGTAAGAGTTAAGACCTTAACCAGTAGGCCAGAGTAAGAGTTAAGACCTTAACCAGTAGGCCAGAGTACGTGTCTGATACCTTAGCTATTAGGCCATAGTATGAGTTAAGACCTTAGCTATTAGTCCAGAGTAAGAGTTAAGACCTTAACCATTAGGCCAGAGTACGAGTTAAGACCTTAACCAGTAGGCCAGAGTAAGAGTTAAGACCTTAACCTGTAGGCCATAGTATGAGTCTAAGACCTTAGCTATTAGGCCAGAGTAAGAGTTGAGACCTTAGCTATTAGGCCAGAGTAAGAGTTAAGACCTTAACCAGTAGGCCAGAGTACGTGTCTGATACCTTAGCTATTAGGCCATAGTATGAGTTAAGACCTTAGCTATTAGTCCAGAGTAAGAGTTAAGACCTTAACCATTAGGCCAGAGTACGAGTTAAGACCTTAACCAGTAGGCCAGAGTAAGAGTTAAGACCTTAACCTGTAGGCCATAGTATGAGTCTAAGACCTTAGCTATTAGGCCAGAGTAAGAGTTGAGACCTTAGCTATTAGGCCAGAGTAAGAGTTAAAACCTTAACCATTATGCCAGAGTACGAGTCTAAGACATTAGCTATTAGGCCAGAGTAAGAGTTAAGACCTTAACCAGTAGGCCAGAGTAAGAAATTAGACCTTAGCTATTAGGCCAGAGTAAGAGTTAAGACCTTAAGAAGTAGGCCTGAGTAAGAGTTAAGACCTTAACCATTAGGCCAGAGTATGAGTCTAAGACCTTAGCTATTAGGCCAGAGTAAGAGTTAAGACCTTAACCAGTAGGCCAGAGTAAGAGTTAAGACCTTAACCAGTAGGCCAGAGTAAGAGTTAAGACCTTAGCTATTAGGCCAGAGTAGGAGTTAAGACCTTAGCTATTAGGCCAGAGTAAGAGTTAAGACCTTAACCAGAAGGCCAGAGTAAGACTTAAGACTTTAACCAGTAGGCCAGAGTAAGAGTTAAGACCTTAACCTGTAGGCCATAGTACGAGTCTAAGACCTTAGCTATTAGGCCAGAGTAAGCGTTAAGACCTTAACCAGTAGGCCAGAGAAAGAGATAAGACCTTAACCTGTAGGCCAGAGTACGAGTCTAAGACCTTAGCTATTAGGCCAGAGTAAGAGTTAAGACCTTAGCTATTAGGCCAGAGTAAGAGTTAAGACCTTAACCATTAGGTCAGAGTAAGAGTTAAGACCTTAACCAGTAGGCCAGAGTAAGAGTTAAGACCTTAACCAGTAGGCCAGAGTAAGAGTTAAAACCTTAACCAGGAGGCCAGAGTACGAGTCTAAGACCTTAGCTATTAGGCCAGAGTAACAGCTAAGACCTTAGCTATTAGGCCAGAGTAAGAGTTAAGACCTTAACCAGAAGGCCAGAGTAAGAGTTAAGACCTTAACCAGTAGGCCAGAGTAAGAGTTAAGACCTCAACCTGTAGGCCATAGTACGAGTCTAAGACCTTAGGTATTAGGCCAGAGTAAGCATTAAGACCTTAACCAGTAGGCCAGAGTACGAGTCTAAGACCTTAGCTATTAGGCCAGAGTAAGAGTGCAGACCTTAGCTATTAGGCCAGAGTAAGAGTTAAGACCTTAACCAGTAGGCCAGAGTAAGAGTTAAGACCTTAACCAGTAGGCCAGAGTAAGAGTTAAGACCTTAGCCAGTAGGCCAGAGTAAGATTTAAGACCTTAACCAGTAGGCCAGAGTAAGATTTAAGACATTAACCTGTAGGCCAGAGTACAAGTTAAGACCCTAACCATTAGGCCAGAGTACGAGTCTAAGACCTTAGCTATTAGGCCAGAGTAAGAGTTAAGACCTTAACCAGTAGGCCAGAGTAAGAGTTAAGACCTTAACCATTAGGGGAGAGTACGAGTCTAAGACCTTAGCTATTAGGCCAGAGTAAGAGTTAAGACCTTAACCTGTAGGCAAGAGTTAGAGTTAAGACCTTAACCAGTAGGCCATAGTACGAGTCTAAGACCTTAGGTATTAGGCCAGAGTAAGAGTTAAGACCTTAACCAGTAGGCCAGAGTAAGAGTTAAGACCTTAACCAGTAGGCCAGAGTACGAGTCTAAGACCTTAACCTGTAGGCCATAGTACGAGTCTAAGACCTTAGCTATTAGGCCAGAGTAAGAGTTAAGACCTTAGCTATTAGGCCAGAGTAAGAGTTAAGACCTTAACCTGTAAGCCAGAGTAAGAGTTAAGACTTTAACCTGTAGGCCATAGTACGAGTCTAAGACCTTAGCTATTAGGCCAGAGTAAGAGTTAAGACCTCAGCTATTAGGCCAGAGTACGAGTCTAAGACCTTTTGCTATTAGGCCAGAGTAAGAGTTAAGACTTTAACAAGTAGGCCAGAGTAAGAGTCTAAGACCTTAACCTGTAGGCCAGAGTACGAGTCTAAGACCTTAGCTATTAGGCCAGAGTAAGAGTTAAGACCTTAACCATTAGGCCAGAGTACGAGTCTAAGACCTTAGCTATTGGGCCAGAGTAAGAGTTAAGACCTTAGCTATTAGGCCAGAGTAAGAGTTAAGACCTTAACCTGTAGGCCAGAGTACGAGTCTAAGACCTAAGCTATTAGGCCAGAGTATGAGTCTAAGACCTGAGCTATTAGGCCATAGTAAGAGTTAAGACCTTAACGAGTAGGCCAGAGTACGAGTCTAAGACCTTAGCTATTAGGCCAGAGTAAGAGTTAAGACCTTAACCAGTAGGCCAGAGTAAGAGTTAAGACCTTAATCAGTAGGCCAGAGTACGAGTCTAAGACCTTAGCTATTAGGCCAGAGTAAGAGTTAAGACCTTAACCAGTAGGCCAGAGTAAGAGTTAAGATATTAACCAGTTGGCCAGAGTACGAGTCTAAGACCTTAGCTATTAGGCCAGAGTAAGAGTTAAGACCTTAACCAGTAGGCCAAAGTAAGAGTTAAGACCTTAACCATTAGGCCAGAGTACGAGTCTAGGACATTAGCTATTAGGCCAGAGTAAGAGTTAAGACCTTAACCACTAGGCCAGAGTAAGAGTTAAGACCTTAACCTGTAAGCCAGAGTAAAAGTTAAGACCTTAACCTGTAGGCCATAGTACGATAAGACCTTAACCATTAGGCCAGATTACGAGTCTAAGACCTTAGCTATTAGGCCAGAGTAAGAGTTAAGACCTTAACCAGTAGGCCAGAGTAAGAATTAAGACCTTAGCTATTAGGCCAGAGTAAGAGTTAAGACCTTAAGAAGTAGGCCAGAGTAAGAGTTAAGACCTTAACCATTAGGCCAGAGTACGAGTCTAAGACCTTAGCTATTAGGCCAGAGTAAGAGTTAAGACCTTAGCTATTAGGCCAGAGTAACCGTTAAGACCTTAACCAGTAGGCCAGTGTACGAGTCTAAGACCTTAGCTATTAGGCCAGAGTAAGAGTTCAGACCTTAGCTATTAGGCCAGAGTAAGAATTAAGACCTTAACCAGTAGGTCAGAGTAAGAGTTAAGACCTTAACCTGTAGGCCAGCGTATGAGTCTAAGACCTTAGCTATTAGGCCAGAGTAAGAGTGCAGACCTTAGCTATTAGGCCAGAGTTAAAGTTAAGACCTTAACCAGTAGGCCAGAGTAAGATTTAAGACCTTAACCAGTAGGCCAGAGTAAGATTTAAGACATTAACCTGTAGGCCAGAGTACCAGTTAAGACCTTAACCAGTAGGCCAGAGTAAGAGTTAAGACCTTAACCAGTAGGCCAGAGTAAGAGTTAAGACCTTAACCAGTAGGCCAGAGTAAGAGTTAAGACCTTAACCAGTAGGCCAGATTAAGAGTTAAGACCTTAACCTGTAGGCCAGAGTAAGAGTTAAACCCTTAACCAGTAGGCCAGAGTAAGAATTAAGACCTTAGCTATTAGGCCAGAGTAAGAGTGAGGACCTTAAGAAGTAGGCCCGAGTAAGAGTTAAGACCTTAACCAGTAGGCCAGAGTAAGAGTTAAGACCTTAACCAGTAGGCCAGAGTACGTGTCTGATACCTTAGCTATTAGGCCATAGTATGAGTTAAGACCTTAGCTATTAGTCCAGAGTAAGAGTTAAGACCTTAACCATTAGGCCAGAGTACGAGTTAAGACCTTAACCAGTAGGCCAGAGTAAGAGTTAAGACCTTAACCTATAGGCCATAGTATGAGTCTAAGACCTTAGCTATTAGGCCAGAGTAAGAGTTGAGACCTTAGCTATTAGGCCAGAGTAAGAGTTAAGACCTTAACCAGTAGGCCAGAGTACGTGTCTGATACCTTAGCTATTAGGCCATAGTATGAGTTAAGACCTTAGCTATTAGTCCAGAGTAAGAGTTAAGACCTTAACCATTAGGCCAGAGTACGAGTTAAGACCTTAACCAGTAGGCCAGAGTAAGAGTTAAGACCTTAACCTGTAGGCCATAGTATGAGTCTAAGACCTTAGCTATTAGGCCAGAGTAAGAGTTTAGACCTTAGCTATTAGGCCAGAGTAAGAGTTAAAACCTTAACCATTATGCCAGAGTACGAGTCCAAGACATTAGCTATTAGGCCAGAGTAAGAGTTAAGACCTTAACCAGTAGGCCAGAGTAAGAAATTAGACCTTAGCTATTAGGCCAGAGTAAGAGTTAAGACCTTAAGAAGTAGGCCTGAGTAAGAGTTAAGACCTTAACCATTAGGCCAGAGTATGAGTCTAAGACCTTAGCTATTAGGCCAGAGTAAGAGTTAAGACCTTAACCAGTAGGCCAGAGTAAGAGGTAAGACCTTAACCAGTAGGCCAGAGTAAGATTTAAGACCTTAGCTATTAGGCCAGAGTAGGAGTTAAGACCTTAGCTATTAGGCCAGAGTAAGAGTTAAGACCTTAACCAGAAGGCCAGAGTAAGACTTAAGACTTTAACCAGTAGGCCAGAGTAAGAGTTAAGACCTTAACCTGTAGGCCATAGTACGAGTCTAAGACCTTAGCTATTAGGCCAGAGTAAGCCTTAAGATCTTAACCAGTAGGCCAGAGAAAGAGATAAGACCTTAACCTATAGGCCAGAGTACGAGTCTAAGACCTTAGCTATTAGGCCAGAGTAAGAGTTAAGACCTTAGCTATTAGGCCAGAGTACGAGTCTAGTACCTTAGCTATTAGGCCAGAGTAAGAGTTATGACCTTAGCTATAAGGCCAGAGTAAGAGTTAAGATCTTAGCTATTAAGCCAGAGTAAGAGTAAAGACATTAACCATTAGGCCAGAGTACGACTCTAAGACCTTAGCTATAAGGCCAGAGTAAGAGTTAAGACCTTAAACTGTAGGCCATAGTACAAGTCTACGACCTTAGCTATTAGGCCAGAGTAAGAGTTAAGACCTTAGCTATTAGGCCAGAGTACGAGTCTAAGACCTTAGCTCTTAGGCCAGAGTAAGAGTTAAGACCTTAGCTATTAGGCCAGAGTACGAGTCTAAGACCTTAGCTCTTAGGCCAGAGTAAGAGTTAAGACCTTAACCAGTAGGCCAGAGTATGAGTCTAAGACCTTAGCTATTAGGCAAGAGTAAGAGTTAAGACCTTAAACTGTAGGCCATAGTACAAGTCTACGACCTTAGCTATTAGGCCAGAGTTAGAGTTAAGACCTTAGCTATTAGGCCAGAGTGCGAGTCTAAGACCTTAGCTCTTAGGCCAGAGTAAGAGTTAAGACCTTAACCAGTAGGCTAGAGTAAGAGTTAAGACTTTAACCAGTAGGCCAGAGTAAGAGTTAAGACCTTAACCTGTAGGCCAGAGTACGAGTGTAAGACCTTAGCTATTAGGCCAGAGTAAGAGTTAAGACCTTAACCAGTAGGCCAGAGTAAGAGTTAAGACCTTAACCAGTAGGCCAGAGTGTGAGTCTAAGACCTTAGCTATTAGGCCAGAGTACGAGTCTAAGACCTTAGCTATTAGGCCAGAGTAAGAGTTAAGACCTCAGCTATTAGGCCAGAGTACGAGTCTAAGACCTTTTGCTATTAGGCCAGAGTAAGAGTTAAGACTTTAACAAGTAGGCCAGAGTAAGAGTCTAAGACCTTAACCTGTAGGCCAGAGTACGAGTCTAAGACCTTAGCTATTAGGCCAGAGTAAGAGTTAAGACCTTAACCATTAGGCCAGAGTACGAGTCTAAGACCTTAGCTATTGGGCCAGAGTAAGAGTTAAGACCTTAGCTATTAGGCCAGAGTAAGAGTTAAGACCTTAACCTGTAGGCCAGAGTACGAGTCTAAGACCTAAGCTATTAGGCCAGAGTATGAGTCTAAGACCTGAGCTATTAGGCCATAGTAAGAGTTAAGACCTTAACGAGTAGGCCAGAGTACGAGTCTAAGACCTTAGCTATTAGGCCAGAGTAAGAGTTAAGACCTTAACCAGTAGGCCAGAGTAAGAGTTAAGACCTTAATCAGTAGGCCAGAGTACGAGTCTAAGACCTTAGCTATTAGGCCAGAGTAAGAGTTAAGACCTTAACCAGTAGGCCAGAGTAAGAGTTAAGATATTAACCAGTTGGCCAGAGTACGAGTCTAAGACCTTAGCTATTAGGCCAGAGTAAGACTTAAGACCTTAACCAGTAGGCCAAAGTAAGAGTTAAGACCTTAACCATTAGGCCAGAGTACGAGTCTAGGACATTAGCTATTAGGCCAGAGTAAGAGTTAAGACCTTAACCACTAGGCCAGAGTAAGAGTTAAGACCTTAACCTGTAAGCCAGAGTAAAAGTTAAGACCTTAACCTGTAGGCCATAGTACGATAAGACCTTAACCATTAGGCCAGATTACGAGTCTAAGACCTTAGCTATTAGGCCAGAGTAAGAGTTAAGACCTTAACCAGTAGGCCAGAGTAAGAATTAAGACCTTAGCTATTAGGCCAGAGTAAGAGTTAAGACCTTAAGAAGTAGGCCAGAGTAAGAGTTAAGACCTTAACCATTAGGCCAGAGTACGAGTCTAAGACCTTAGCTATTAGGCCAGAGTAAGAGTTAAGACCTTAGCTATTAGGCCAGAGTAAGCGTTAAGACCTTAACCAGTAGGCCAGAGTACGAGTCTAAGACCTTAGCTATTAGGCCAGAGTAAGAGTTCAGACCTTAGCTATTAGGCCAGAGTAAGAATTAAGACCTTAACCAGTAGGTCAGAGTAAGAGTTAAGACCTTAACCTGTAGGCCAGCGTATGAGTCTAAGACCTTAGCTATTAGGCCAGAGTAAGAGTGCAGACCTTAGCTATTAGGCCAGAGTTAGAGTTAAGACCTTAACCAGTAGGCCAGAGTAAGATTTAAGACCTTAACCAGTAGGCCAGAGTAAGATTTAAGACATTAACCTGTAGGCCAGAGTACAAGTTAAGACCTTAACCAGTAGGCCAGAGTAAGAGTTAAGACCTTAACCAGTAGGCCAGAGTAAGAGTTAAGACTTTAACCAGTAGGCCAGAGTAAGAGTTAAGACCTTAACCAGTAGGCCAGATTAAGAGTTAAGACCTTAACCTGTAGGCCAGAGTAAGAGTTAAGACCTTAACCAGTAGGCCAGAGTAAGAATTAAGACCTTAGCTATTAGGCCAGAGTAAGATTTAGGACCTTAAGAAGTAAGCCCGAGTAAGAGTTAAGACCTTAACCAGTAGGCCAGAGTAAGAGTTAAGACCTTAACCAGTAGGCCAGAGTACGTGTCTGATACCTTAGCTATTAGGCCATAGTATGAGTTAAGACCTTAGCTATTAGTCCAGAGTAAGAGTTAAGACCTTAACCATTAGGCCAGAGTACGAGTTAAGACCTTAACCAGTAGGCCAGAGTAAGAGTTAAGACCTTAACCTGTAGGCCATAGTATGAGTCTAAGACCTTAGCTATTAGGCCAGAGTAAGAGTTGAGACCTTAGCTATTAGGCCAGAGTAAGAGTTAAGACCTTAACCAGTAGGCCAGAGTACGTGTCTGATACCTTAGCTATTAGGCCATAGTATGAGTTAAGACCTTAGCTATTAGTCCAGAGTAAGAGTTAAGACCTTAACCATTAGGCCAGAGTACGAGTTAAGACCTTAACCAGTAGGCCAGAGTAAGAGTTAAGACCTTAACCTGTAGGCCATAGTATGAGTCTAAGACCTTAGCTATTAGGCCAGAATAAGAGTTGAGACCTTAGCTATTAGGCCTGAGTAAGAGTTAAAACCTTAACCATTATGCCAGAGTACGAGTCTAAGACATTAGCTATTAGGCCAGAGTAAGAGTTAAGACCTTAACCAGTAGGCCAGAGTAAGAAATTAGACCTTAGCTATTAGGCCAGAGTAAGAGTTAAGACCTTAAGAAGTAAGCCTGAGTAAGAGTTAAGACCTTAACCATTAGGCCAGAGTATGAGTCTAAGACCTTAGCTATTAGGCCAGAGTAAGAGTTAAGACCTTAACCAGTAGGCCAGAGTAAGAGTTAAGACCTTAACCAGTAGGCCAGAGTAAGAGTTAAGACCTTAGCTATTAGGCCAGAGTAGGAGTTAAGACCTTAGCTATTAGGCCAGAGTAAGAGTTAAGACCTTAACCAGAAGGCCAGAGTAAGACTTAAGACTTTAACCAGTAGGCCAGAGTAAGAGTTAAGACCTTAACCTGTAGGCCATAGTACGAGTCTAATACCTTAGCTATTAGGCCAGAGTAAGAGTTAAGACCCTAACCAGTAGGCCAGAGTAAGAAATTGGACCTTAGCTATTAGGCCAGAGTAAGAGTTAAGACCTTAAGAAGTAAGCCTGAGTAAGAGTTAAGACCTTAACCATTAGGCCAGAGTATGAGTCTAAGACCTTAGCTATTAGGCCAGAGTAAGAGTTAAGACCTTAACCAGTAGGCCAGAGTAAGAGTTAAGACCTTAACCAGTAGGCCAGAGTAAGAGTTAAGACCTTAGCTATTAGGCCAGAGTAGGAGTTAAGACCTTAGCTATTAGGCCAGAGTAAGAGTTAAGACCTTAACCAGAAGGCCAGAGTAAGACTTAAGACTTTAACCAGTAGGCCAGAGTAAGAGTTAAGACCTTAACCTGTAGGCCATAGTACGAGTCTAAGACCTTAGCTATTAGGCCAGAGTAAGCGTTAATACCTTAACCAGTAGGCCAGAGAAAGAGATAAGACCTTAACCTGTAGGCCAGAGTACGAGTCTAAGACCTTAGCTATTAGGCCAGAGTAAGAGTTAAGACCTTAGCTATTAAGCCAGAGTAAGAGTTAAGACCTTAACCATTAGGTCAGAGTAAGAGTTAAGACCTTAACCAGTAGGCCAGAGTAAGAGTTAAGACCTTAACCAGTAGGCCAGAGTAAGAGTTAAAACCTTAACCAGGAGGCCAGAGTACGAGTCTAAGACCTTAGCTATTAGGCCAGAGTAAGAGTTAAGACCTTAGCTATTAGGCCAGAGTAAGAGTTAAGACCTTAACCAGAAGGCCAGAGTAAGAGTTAAGACCTTAACCAGTAGGCCAGAGTAAGAGTTAAGACCTCAACCTGTAGGCCATAGTACGAGTCTAAGACCTTAGGTATTAGGCCAGAGTAAGCATTAAGACCTTAACCAGTAGGCCAGAGTACGAGTCTAAGACCTTAGCTATTAGGCCAGAGTAAGAGTGCAGACCTTAGCTATTAGGCCAGAGTAAGAGTTAAGACCTTAACCAGTAGGCCAGAGTAAGAGTTAAGACCTTAACCAGTAGGCCAGAGTAAGAGTTAAGACCTTAACCAGTAGGCCAGAGTAAGATTTAAGACCTTAACCAGTAGGCCAGAGTAAGATTTAAGACATTAACCTGTAGGCCAGAGTACAAGTTAAGACCCTAACCATTAGGCCAGAGTACGAGTCTAAGACCTTAGCTATTAGGCCAGAGTAAGAGTTAAGACCTTAACCAGTAGGCCAGAGTAAGAGTTAAGACCTTAACCATTAGGGGAGAGTACGAGTCTAAGACCTTAGCTATTAGGCCAGAGTAAGAGTTAAGACCTTAACCTGTAGGCAAGAGTTAGAGTTAAGACCTTAACCAGTAGGCCATAGTACGAGTCTAAGACCTTAGGTATTAGGCCAGAGTAAGAGTTAAGACCTTAACCAGTAGGCCAGAGTAAGAGTTAAGACCTTAACCAGTAGGCCAGAGTACGAGTCTAAGACCTTAACCTGTAGGCCATAGTACGAGTCTAAGACCTTAGCCATTAGGCCAGAGTAAGAGTTAAGACCTTAGCTATTAGGCCAGAGTAAGAGTTAAGACCTTAACCTGTAAGCCAGAGTAAGAGTTAAGACTTTAACCTGTAGGCCATAGTACGAGTCTAAGACCTTAGCTATTAGGCCAGAGTAAGAGTTAAGACCTAAGCTATTAGGCCAGAGTACGAGTCTAAGACCTTTTGCTATTAGGCCAGAGTAAGAGTTAAGACTTTAACAAGTAGGCCAGAGTAAGAGTCTAAGACCTTAACCTATAGGCCAGAGTACGAGTCTAAGACCTTAGCTATTAGGCCAGAGTAAGAGTTAAGACCTTAACCATTAGGCCAGAGTACGAGTCTAAGACCTTAGCTATTGGGCCAGAGTAAGAGTTAAGACCTTAGCTATTAGGCCAGAGTAAGAGTTAAGACCTTAACCTGTAGGCCAGAGTACGAGTCTAAGACCTAAGCTATTAGGCCAGAGTATGAGTCTAAGACCTGAGCTATTAGGCCATAGTAAGAGTTAAGACCTTAACGAGTAGGCCAGAGTACGAGTCTAAGACCTTAGCTATTAGGCCAGAGTAAGAGTTAAGACCTTAACCAGTAGGCCAGAGTAAGAGTTAAGACCTTAATCAGTAGGCCAGAGTACGAGTCTAAGACCTTAGCTATTAGGCCAGAGTAAGAGTTAAGACCTTAACCAGTAGGCCAGAGTAAGAGTTAAGATATTAACCAGTTGGCCAGAGTACGAGTCTAAGACCTTAGCTATTAGGCCAGAGTAAGAGTTAAGACCTTAACCAGTAGGCCAAAGTAAGAGTTAAGACCTTAACCCTTAGGCCAGAGTACGAGTCTAGGACATTAGCTATTAGGCCAGAGTAAGAGTTAAGACCTTAACCACTAGGCCAGAGTAAGAGTTAAGACCTTAACCTGTAAGCCAGAGTAAAAGTTAAGACCTTAACCTGTAGGCCATAGTACGATAAGACCTTAACCATTAGGCCAGATTACGAGTCTAAGACCTTAGCTATTAGGCCAGAGTAAGAGTTAAGACCTTAACCAGTAGGCCAGAGTAAGAATTAAGACCTTAGCTATTAGGCCAGAGTAAGAGTTAAGACCTTAAGAAGTAGGCCAGAGTAAGAGTTAAGACCTTAACCATTAGGCCAGAGTACGAGTCTAAGACCTTAGCTATTAGGCCAGACTAAGAGTTAAGACCTTAGCTATTAGGCCAGAGTAACCGTTAAGACCTTAACCAGTAGGCCAGAGTACGAGTCTAAGACCTTAGCTATTAGGCCAGAGTAAGAGTTCAGACCTTAGCTATTAGGCCAGAGTAAGAATTAAGACCTTAACCAGTAGGTCAGAGTAAGAGTTAAGACCTTAACCTGTAGGCCAGCGTATGAGTCTAAGACCTTAGCTATTAGGCCAGAGTAAGAGTTAAGACCTTAACCATTAGGCCAGAGTAAGAGTTAAGACCTTAACCAGTAGGCCAGAGTAAGAGTTAAGACCTTAACCAGTAGGCCAGATTAAGAGTTAAGACCTTAACCTGTAGGCCAGAGTAAGAGTTAAACCCTTAACCAGTAGGCCAGAGTAAGAATTAAGACCTTAGCTATTAGGCCAGAGTAAGAGTTAGGACCTTAAGAAGTAGGCCCGAGTAAGAGTTAAGACCTTAACCAGTAGGCCAGAGTAAGAGTTAAGACCTTAACCAGTAGGCCAGAGTACGTGTCTGATACCTTAGCTATTAGGCCATAGTATGAGTTAAGACCTTAGCTATTAGTCCAGAGTAAGAGTTAAGACCTTAAGCATTAGGCCAGAGTACGAGTTAAGACCTTAACCAGTAGGCCAGAGTAAGAGTTAAGACCTTAACCTGTAGGCCATAGTATGAGTCTAAGACCTTAGCTATTAGGCCAGAGTAAGAGTTGAGACCTTAGCTATTAGGCCAGAGTAAGAGTTAAGACCTTAACCAGTAGGCCAGAGTACGTGTCTGATACCTTAGCTATTAGGCCATAGTATGAGTTAAGACCTTAGCTATTAGTCCAGAGTAAGAGTTAAGACCTTAACCATTAGGCCAGAGTACGAGTTAAGACCTTAACCAGTAGGCCAGAGTAAGAGTTAAGACCTTAACCTATAGGCCATAGTATGAGTCTAAGACCTTAGCTATTAGGCCAGAGTAAGAGTTGAGACCTTAGCTATTAGGCCAGAGTAAGAGTTAAAACCTTAACCATTATGCCAGAGTACGAGTCTAAGACATTAGCTATTAGGCCAGAGTAAGAGTTAAGACCTTAACCAGTAGGCCAGAGTAAGAAATTAGACCTTAGCTATTAGGCCAGAGTAAGAGTTAAGACCTTAAGAAGTAGGCCAGAGTAAGAGTTAAGACCTTAACCATTAGGCCAGAGTATGAGTCTAAGACCTTAGCTATTAGGCCAGAGTAAGAGTTAAGACCTTGGCCAGTAGGCCAGAGTAAGAGGTAAGACCTTAACCAGTAGGCCAGAGTAAGAGTTAAGACCTTAGCTATTAGGCCAGAGTAGGAGTTAAGACCTTAGCTATTAGGCCAGAGTAAGAGTTAAGACCTTAACCAGAAGGCCAGAGTAAGACTTAAGACTTTAACCAGTAGGCCAGAGTAAGAGTTAAGACCTTAACCTGTAGGCCATAGTACGAGTCTAAGACCTTAGCTATTAGGCCAGAGTAAGCGTTAAGACCTTAACCAGTAGGCCAGAGAAAGAGATAAGACCTTAACCTGTAGGCCAGAGTACGAGTCTAAGACCTTAGCTATTAGGCCAGAGTAAGAGTTAAGACCTTAGCTATTAGGCCAGAGTAAGAGTTAAGACCTTAACCATTAGGTCAGAGTAAGAGTTAAGACCTTAACCAGTAGGCCAGAGTAAGAGTTAAGACCTTAACCAGTAGGCCAGAGTAAGAGTTAAAACCTTAACCAGGAGGCCAGAGTACGAGTCTAAGACCTTAGCTATTAGGCCAGAGTAAGAGTTAAGACCTTAGCTATTAGGCCAGAGTAAGAGTTAGGACCTTAACCAGAAGGCCAGAGTAAGAGTTAAGACCTTAACCAGTAGGCCAGAGTAAGAGTTAAGACCTCAACCTGTAGGCCATAGTACGAGTCTAAGACCTTAGGTATTAGGCCAGAGTAAGCATTAAGACCTTAACCAGTAGGCCAGAGTACGAGTCTAAGACCTTAGCTATTAGGCCAGAGTAAGAGTGCAGACCTTAGCTATTAGGCCAGAGTAAGAGTTAAGACCTTAACCAGTAGGCCAGAGTAAGAGTTAAGACCTTAACCAGTAGGCCAGAGTAAGAGTTAAGATCTTAACCAGTAGGCCAGAATAAGATTTAAGACCTTAACCAGTAGGCCAGAGTAAGATTTAAGACATTAACCTGTAGGCCAGAGTACAAGTTATGACCCTAACCATTAGGCCAGAGTACGAGTCTAAGACCTTAGCTATTAGGCCAGAGTAAGAGTTAAGACCTTAACCAGTAGGCCAGAGTAAGAGTTAAGACCTTAACCATTAGGGGAGAGTACCAGTCTAAGACCTTAGCTATTAGGCCAGAGTAAGAGTTAAGACCTTAACCTGTAGGCAAGAGTTAGAGTTAAGACCTTAACCAGTAGGCCATAGTATGAGTCTAAGACCTTAGGTATTAGGCCAGAGTAAGAGTTAAGACCTTAACCAGTAGGCCAGAGTAAGAGTTAAGACCTTAACCAGTAGGCCAGAGTACGAGTCTAAAACCTTAACCTGTAGGCCATAGTACGAGTCTAAGACCTTAGCTATTAGGCCAGAGTAAGAGTTAAGACCTTAGCTATTAGGCCAGAGTAAGAGTTAAGACCTTAACCTGTAAGCCAGAGTAAGAGTTAAGACTTTAACCTGTAGGCCATAGTACGAGTCTAAGACCTTAGCTATTAGGCCAGAGTAAGAGTTAAGACCTCAGCTATTAGTCCAGAGTACTAGTCTAAGACCTTTTGCTATTAGGCCAGAGTAAGAGTTAAAACTTTAACAAGTAGGCCAGAGTAAGAGTCTAAGACCTTAACCTGTAGGCCAGAGTACGAGTCTAAGACCTTAGCTATTAGGCCAGAGTAAGAGTTAAGACCTTAACCATTAGGCCAGAGTACGAGTCTAAGACCTTAGCTATTGGGCCAGAGTAAGAGTTAAGACCTTAGCTATTAGGCCAGAGTAAGAGTTAAGACCTTAACCTGTAGGCCAGAGTACGAGTCTAAGACCTAAGCTATTAGGCCAGAGTATGAGTCTAAGACCTGAGCTATTAGGCCATAGTAAGAGTTAAGACCTTAACGAGTAGGCCAGAGTACGAGTCTAAGACCTTAGCTATTAGGCCAGAGTAAGAGTTAAGACCTTAACCAGTAGGCCAGAGTAAGAGTTAAGACCTTAATCAGTAGGCCAGAGTACGAGTCTAAGACCTTAGCTATTAGGCCAGAGTAAGAGTTAAGACCTTAACCAGTAGGCCAGAGTAAGAATTAAGACCTTAGCTATTAGGCCAGAGTAAGAGTTAAGACCTTAAGAAGTAGGCCAGAGTAAGAGTTAAGACCTTAACCATTAGGCCAGAGTACGAGTCTAAGACCTTAGCTATTAGGCCAGAGTAAGAGTTAAGACCTTAGCTATTAGGCCAGAGTAACCGTTAAGACCTTAACCAGTAGGCCAGAGTACGAGTCTAAGACCTTAGCTATTAGGCCAGAGTAAGAGTTCAGACCTTAGCTATTAGGCCAGAGTAAGAATTAAGACCTTAACCAGTAGGTCAGAGTAAGAGTTAAGACCTTAACCTGTAGGCCAGCGTATGAGTCTAAGACCTTAGCTATTAGGCCAGAGTAAGAGTGCAGACCTTAGCTATTAGGCCAGAGTTAAAGTTAAGACCTTAACCAGTAGGCCAGAGTAAGATTTAAGACCTTAACCAGTAGGCCAGAGTAAGATTTAAGACATTAACCTGTAGGCCAGAGTACAAGTTAAGACCTTAACCAGTAGGCCAGAGTAAGAGTTAAGACCTTAACCAGTAGACCAGAGTAAGAGTTAAGACCTTAACTAGTAGGCCAGATTAAGAGTTAAGACCTTAACATGTAGGCCAGAGTAAGAGTTAAGACCTTAACCAGTAGGCCAGAGTAAGAATTAAGACCTTAGCTATTAGGCCAGAGTAAGAGTTAGGACCTTAAGAAGTAGGCCCGAGTAAGAGTTAAGACCTTAATCAGTAGGCCAGAGTAAGAGTTAAGACCTTAACCAGTAGGCCAGAGTACGTGTCTGATACCTTAGCTATTAGGCCATAGTATGAGTTAAGACCTTAGCTATTAGTCCAGAGTAAGAGTTAAGACCTTAACCATTAGGCCAGAGTACGAGTTAAGACCTTAACCAGTAGGCCAGAGTAAGAGTTAAGACCTTAACCTGTAGGCCATAGTATGAGTCTTAGACCTTAGCTATTAGGCCAGAGTCAGAGTTGAGACCTTAGCTATTAGGCCAGAGTAAGAGTTAAGACCTTAACCAGTAGGCCAGAGTACGTGTCTGATACCTTAGCTATTAGGCCATAGTATGAGTTAAGACCTTAGCTATTAGTCCAGAGTAAGAGTTAAGACCTTAACCATTAGGCCAGAGTACGAGTTAAGACCTTAACCAGTAGGCCAGAGTAAGAGTTAAGACCTTAACCTGTAGGCCATAGTATGAGTCTAAGACCTTAGCTATTAGGCCAGAGTAAGAGTTGAGACCTTAGCTATTAGGCCAGAGTAAGAGTTAAAACCTTAACCATTATGCCAGAGTACGAGTCTAAGGCATTAGCTATTAGGCCAGATTAAGAGTTAAGACCTTAACCAGTAGGCCAGAGTAAGAAATTAGACCTTAGCTATTAGGCCAGAGTAAGAGTTAAGACCTTAAGAAGTAGGCCTGAGTAAGAGTTAAGACCTTAACCATTAGGCCAGAGTATGAGTCTAAGACCTTAGCTATTAGGCCAGAGTAAGAGTTAAGACCTTAACCAGTAGGCCAGAGTAAGAGGTAAGACCTTAACCAGTAGGCCAGAGTAAGAGTTAAGACCTTAGCTATTAGGCCAGAGTAGGAGTTAAGACCTTAGCTATTAGGCCAGAGTAAGAGTTAAGACCTTAACCAGAAGGCCAGAGTAAGACTTAAGACTTTAACCAGTAGGCCAGAGTAAGAGTTAAGACCTTAACCTGTAGGCCATAGTACGAGTCTAAGACCTTAGCTATTAGGCCAGAGTAAGCGTTAAGACCTTAACCAGTAGTCCAGAGAAAGAGATAAGACCTTAACCTGTAGGCCAGAGTACGAGTCTAAGACCTTAGCTATTAGGCCAGAGTAAGAGTTAAGACCTTAGCTATTAGGCCAGAGTACGAGTCTAAGACCTTAGCTCTTAGGCCAGAGTAAGAGTTAAGACCTTAGCTATTAGGCCAGAGTACGAGTCTAAGACCTTAGCTCTTAGGCCAGAGTAAGAGTTAAGACCTTAACCAGTAGGCCAGAGTATGAGTCTAAGACCTTAGCTATTAGGCAAGAGTAAGAGTTAAGACCTTAAACTGTAGGCCATAGTACAAGTCTACGACCTTAGCTATTAGGCCAGAGTTAGAGTTAAGACCTTAGCTATTAGGCCAGAGTGCGAGTCTAAGACCTTAGCTCTTAGGCCAGAGTAAGAGTTAAGACCTTAACCAGTAGGCTAGAGTAAGAGTTAAGACTTTAACCAGTAGGCCAGAGTAAGAGTTAAGACCTTAACCTGTAGGCCAGAGTACGAGTCTAAGACCTTAGCTATTAGGCCAGAGTAAGAGTTAAGACCTTAACCAGTAGGCCAGAGTAAGAGTTAAGACCTTAACCAGTAGGCCAGAGTGTGAGTCTAAGACCTTAGCTATTAGGCCAGAGTACGAGTCTAAGACCTTAGCTATTAGGCCAGAGTAAGAGTTAAGACCTCAGCTATTAGGCCAGAGTACGAGTCTAAGACCTTTTGCTATTAGGCCAGAGTAAGAGTTAAGACTTTAACAAGTAGGCCAGAGTAAGAGTCTAAGACCTTAACCTGTAGGCCAGAGTACGAGTCTAAGACCTTAGCTATTAGGCCAGAGTAAGAGTTAAGACCTTAACCATTAGGCCAGAGTACGAGTCTAAGACTTTAGCTATTGGGCCAGAGTAAGAGTTAAGACCTTAGCTATTAGGCCAGAGTAAGAGTTAAGACCTTAACCTGTAGGCCAGAGTACGAGTCTAAGACCTAAGCTATTAGGCCAGAGTATGAGTCTAAGACCTGAGCTATTAGGCCATAGTAAGAGTTAAGACCTTAACGAGTAGGCCAGAGTACGAGTCTAAGACCTTAGCTATTAGGCCAGAGTAAGAGTTAAGACCTTAACCAGTAGGCCAGAGTAAGAGTTAAGACCTTAATCAGTAGGCCAGAGTACGAGTCTAAGACCTTAGCTATTAGGCCAGAGTAAGAGTTAAGACCTTAACCAGTAGGCCAGAGTAAGAGTTAAGATATTAACCAGTTGGCCAGAGTACGAGTCTAAGACCTTAGCTATTAGGCCAGAGTAAGAGTTAAGACCTTAACCAGTAGGCCAAAGTAAGAGTTAAGACCTTAACCATTAGGCCAGAGTACGAGTCTAGGACATTAACTATTAGGCCAGAGTAAGAGTTAAGACCTTAACCACTAGGCCAGAGTAAGAGTTAAGACCTTAACCTGTAAGCCAGAGTAAAAGTTAAGACCTTAACCTGTAGGCCATAGTACGATAAGACCTTAACCATTAGGCCAGATTACGAGTCTAAGACCTTAGCTATTAGGCCAGAGTAAGAGTTAAGACCTTAACCAGTAGGCCAGAGTAAGAATTAAGACCTTAGCTATTAGGCCAGAGTAAGAGTTAAGACCTTAAGAAGTAGGCCAGAGTAAGAGTTAAGACCTTAACCATTAGGCCAGAGTACGAGTCTAAGACCTTAGCTATTAGGCCAGAGTAAGAGTTAAGACCTTAGCTATTATGCCAGAGTAAGCGTTAAGACCTTAACCAGTAGGCCAGAGTACGAGTCTAAGACCTTAGCTATTAGGCCAGAGTAAGAGTTCAGACCTTAGCTATTAGGCCAGAGTAAGAATTAAGACCTTAACCAGTAGGTCAGAGTAAGAGTTAAGACCTTAACCTGTAGGCCAGCGTATGAGTCTAAGACCTTAGCTATTAGGCCAGAGTAAGAGTGCAGACCTTAGCTATTAGGCCAGAGTTAGAGTTAAGACCTTAACCAGTAGGCCAGAGTAAGATTTAAGACCTTAACCAGTAGGCCAGAGTAAGATTTAAGACATTAACCTGTAGGCCAGAGTACAAGTTAAGACCTTAACCAGTAGGCCAGAGTAAGAGTTAAGACCTTAACCAGTAGGCCAGAGTAAGAGTTAAGACCTTAACCAGTAGGCCAGATTAAGAGTTAAGACCTTAACCTGTAGGCCAGAGTAAGAGTTAAGACCTTAACCAGTAGGCCAGAGTAAGAATTAAGACCTTAGCTATTAGGCCAGAGTAAGAGTTAGGACCTTAAGAAGTAGGCCCGAGTAAGAGTTAAGACCTTAACCAGTAGGCCAGAGTAAGAGTTAAGACCTTAACCAGTAGGCCAGAGTACGTGTCTGATACCTTAGCTATTAGGCCATAGTATGAGTTAAGACCTTAGCTATTAGTCCAGAGTAAGAGTTAAGACCTTAACCATTAGGCCAGAGTACGAGTTAAGACCTTAACCAGTAGGCCAGAGTAAGAGTTAAGACCTTAACCTGTAGGCCATAGTATGAGTCTAAGACCTTAGCTATTAGGCCAGAGTAAGAGTTGAGACCTTAGCTATTAGGCCAGAGTAAGAGTTAAGACCTTAACCAGTAGGCCAGAGTACGTGTCTGATACCTTAGCTATTAGGCCATAGTATGAGTTAAGACCTTAGCTATTAGTCCAGAGTAAGAGTTAAGACCTTAACCATTAGGCCAGAGTACGAGTTAAGACCTTAACCAGTAGGCCAGAGTAAGAGTTAAGACCTTAACCTGTAGGCCATAGTATGAGTCTAAGACCTTAGCTATTAGGCCAGAGTAAGAGTTGAGACCTTAGCTATTAGGCCAGAGTAAGAGTTAAAACCTTAACCATTATGCCAGAGTACGAGTCTAAGACATTAGCTATTAGGCCAGAGTAAGAGTTAATACCTTAACCAGTAGGCCAGAGTAAGAAATTAGACCTTAGCTATTAGGCCAGAGTAAGAGTTAAGACCTTAAGAAGTAGGCCTGAGTAAGAGTTAAGACCTTAACCATTAGGCCAGAGTATGAGTCTAAGACCTTAGCTATTAGGCCAGAGTAAGAGTTAAGACCTTAACCAGTAGGCCAGAGTAAGAGTTAAGACCTTAACCAGTAGGCCAGAGTAAGAGTTAAGACCTTAGCTATTAGGCCAGAGTAGGAGTTAAGACCTTAGCTATTAGGCCAGAGTAAGAGTTAAGACCTTAACCAGAAGGCCAGAGTAAGACTTAAGACTTTAACCAGTAGGCCAGAGTAAGAGTTAAGACCTTAACCTGTAGGCCATAGTACGAGTCTAAGACCTTAGCTATTAGGCCAGAGTAAGCGTTAAGACCTTAACCAGTAGGCCAGAGAAAGAGATAAGACCTTAACCTGTAGGCCAGAGTACGAGTCTAAGACCTTAGCTATTAGGCCAGAGTAAGAGTTAAGACCTTAGCTATTAGGCCAGAGTAAGAGTTAAGACCTTAACCATTAGGTCAGAGTAAGAGTTAAGACCTTAACCAGTAGGCCAGAGTAAGAGTTAAGACCTTAACCAGTAGGCCAGAGTAAGAGTTAAAACCTTAACCAGGAGGCCAGAGTATGAGTCTAAGACCTTAGCTATTAGGCCAGAGTAACAGTTAAGACCTTAGCTATTAGGCCAGAGCAAGAGTTAAGACCTTAACCAGAAGGCCAGAGTAAGAGTTAAGACCTTAACCAGTAGGCCAGAGTAAGAGTTAAGACCTCAACCTGTAGGCCATAGTACGAGTCTAAGACCTTAGGTATTAGGCCAGAGTAAGCATTAAGACCTTAACCAGTAGGCCAGAGTACGAGTCTAAGACCTTAGCTATTAGGCCAGAGTAAGAGTGCAGACCTTAGCTATTAGGCCAGAGTAAGAGTTAAGACCTTAACCAGTAGGCCAGAGTAAGAGTTAAGACCTTAACCAGTAGGCCAGAGTAAGAGTTAAGACCTTAACCAGTAGGCCAGAGTAAGATTTAAGACCTTAACCAGTAGGCCAGAGTAAGATTTAAGACATTAACCTGTAGGCCAGAGTACAAGTTAAGACCCTAACCATTAGGCCAGAGTACGAGTCTAAGACCTTAGCTATTAGGCCAGAGTAAGAGTTAAGACCTTAACCAGTAGGCCAGAGTAAGAGTTAAGACCTTAACCATTAGGGGAGAGTACGAGTCTAAGACCTTAGCTATTAGGCCAGAGTAAGAGTTAAGACCTTAACCTGTAGGCAAGAGTTAGAGTTAAGACCTTAACCAGTAGGCCATAGTACGAGTCTAAGACCTTAGGTATTAGGCCAGAGTAAGAGTTAAGACCTTAACCAGTAGGCCAGAGTAAGAGTTAAGACCTTAACCAGTAGGCCAGAGTACGAGTCTAAGACCTTAACCTGTAGGCCATAGTACGAGTCTAAGACCTTAGCTATTAGGCCAGAGTAAGAGTTAAGACCTTAGCTATTAGGCCAGAGTAAGAGTTAAGACCTTAACCTGTAAGCCAGAGTAAGAGTTAAGACTTTAACCTGTAGGCCATAGTACGAGTCTAAGACCTTAGCTATTAGGCCAGAGTAAGAGTTAAGACCTCAGCTATTAGGCCAAAGTACGAGTCTAAGACCTTTTGCTATTAGGCCAGAGTAAGAGTTAAGACTTTAACAAGTAGGCCAGAGTAAGAGTCTAAGACCTTAACCTGTAGGCCAGAGTACGAGTCTAAGACCTTAGCTATTAGGCCAGAGTAAGAGTTAAGACCTTAACCATTAGGCCAGAGTACGAGTCTAAGACCTTAGCTATTGGGCCAGAGTAAGAGTTAAGACCTTAGCTATTAGGCCAGAGTAAGAGTTAAGACCTTAACCTGTAGGCCAGAGTACGAGTCTAAGACCTAAGCTATTAGGCCAGAGTATGAGTCTAAGACCTGAGCTATTAGGCCATAGTAAGAGTTAAGACCTTAACGAGTAGGCCAGAGTACGAGTCTAAGACCTTAGCTATTAGGCCAGAGTAAGAGTTAAGACCTTAACCAGTAGGCCAGAGTAAGAGTTAAGACCTTAATCAGTAGGCCAGAGTACGAGTCTAAGACCTTAGCTATTAGGCCAGAGTAAGAGTTAAGACCTTAACCAGTAGGCCAGAGTAAGAGTTAAGATATTAACCAGTTGGCCAGAGTACGAGTCTAAGACCTTAGCTATTAGGCCAGAGTAAGAGTTAAGACCTTAACCAGTAGGCCAAAGTAAGAGTTAAGACCTTAACCATTAGGCCAGAGTACGAGTCTAGGACATTAGCTATTAGGCCAGAGTAAGAGTTAAGACCTTAACCACTAGGCCAGAGTAAGAGTTAAGACCTTAACCTGTAAGCCAGAGTAAAAGTTAAGACCTTAACCTGTAGGCCATAGTACGATAAGACCTTAACCATTAGGCCAGATTACGAGTCTAAGACCTTCGCTATTAGGCCAGAGTAAGAGTTAAGACCTTAACCAGTAGGCCAGAGTAAGAATTAAGACCTTAGCTATTAGGCCAGAGTAAGAGTTAAGACCTTAAGAAGTAGGCCAGAGTAAGAGTTAAGACCTTAACCATTAGGCCAGAGTACGAGTCTAAGACCTTAGCTATTAGGCCAGAGTAAGAGTTAAGACCTTAGCTATTAGGCCAGAGTAACCGTTAAGACCTTAACCAGTAGGCCAGTGTACGAGTCTAAGACCTTAGCTATTAGGCCAGAGTAAGAGTTCAGACCTTAGCTATTAGGCCAGAGTAAGAATTAAGACCTTAACCAGTAGGTCAGAGTAAGAGTTAAGACCTTAACCTGTAGGCCAGCGTATGAGTCTAAGACCTTAGCTATTAGGCCAGAGTAAGAGTGCAGACCTTAGCTATTAGGCCAGAGTTAAAGTTAAGACCTTAACCAGTAGGCCAGAGTAAGATTTAAGACCTTAACCAGTAGGCCAGAGTAAGATTTAAGACATTAACCTGTAGGCCAGAGTACCAGTTAAGACCTTAACCAGTAGGCCAGAGTAAGAGTTAAGACCTTAACCAGTAGGCCAGAGTAAGAGTTAAGACCTTAACCAGTAGGCCAGATTAAGAGTTAAGACCTTAACCTGTAGGCCAGAGTAAGAGTTAAACCCTTAACCAGTAGGCCAGAGTAAGAATTAAGACCTTAGCTATTAGGCCAGAGTAAGAGTGAGGACCTTAAGAAGTAGGCCCGAGTAAGAGTTAAGACCTTAACCAGTAGGCCAGAGTAAGAGTTAAGACCTTAACCAGTAGGCCAGAGTACGTGTCTGATACCTTAGCTATTAGGCCATAGTATGAGTTAAGACCTTAGCTATTAGTCCAGAGTAAGAGTTAAGACCTTAACCATTAGGCCAGAGTACGAGTTAAGACCTTAACCAGTAGGCCAGAGTAAGAGTTAAGACCTTAACCTGTAGGCCATAGTATGAGTCTAAGACCTTAGCTATTAGGCCAGAGTAAGAGTTGAGACCTTAGCTATTAGGCCAGAGTAAGAGTTAAGACCTTAACCAGTAGGCCAGAGTACGTGTCTGATACCTTAGCTATTAGGCCATAGTATGAGTTAAGACCTTAGCTATTAGTCCAGAGTAAGAGTTAAGACCTTAACCATTAGGCCAGAGTACGAGTTAAGACCTTAACCAGTAGGCCAGAGTAAGAGTTAAGACCTTAACCTGTAGGCCATAGTATGAGTCTAAGACCTTAGCTATTAGGCCAGAGTAAGAGTTTAGACCTTAGCTATTAGGCCAGAGTAAGAGTTAAAACCTTAACCATTATGCCAGAGTACGAGTCTAAGACATTAGCTATTAGGCCAGAGTAAGAGTTAAGACCTTAACCAGTAGGCCAGAGTAAGAAATTAGACCTTAGCTATTAGGCCAGAGTAAGAGTTAAGACCTTAAGAAGTAGGCCTGAGTAAGAGTTAAGACCTTAACCATTAGGCCAGAGTATGAGTCTAAGACCTTAGCTATTAGGCCAGAGTAAGAGTTAAGACCTTAACCAGTAGGCCAGAGTAAGAGGTAAGACCTTAACCAGTAGGCCAGAGTAAGAGTTAAGACCTTAGCTATTAGGCCAGAGTAGGAGTTAAGACCTTAGCTATTAGGCCAGAGTAAGAGTTAAGACCTTAACCAGAAGGCCAGAGTAAGACTTAAGACTTTAACCAGTAGGCCAGAGTAAGAGTTAAGACCTTAACCTGTAGGCCATAGTACGAGTCTAAGACCTTAGCTATTAGGCCAGAGTAAGCCTTAAGACCTTAACCAGTAGGCCAGAGAAAGAGATAAGACCTTAACCTGTAGGCCAGAGTACGAGTCTAAGACCTTAGCTATTAGGCCAAAGTAAGAGTTAAGACCTTAGCTATTAGGCCAGAGTACGAGTCTAGTACCTTAGCTATTAGGCCAGAGTTAGAGTTATGACCTTAGCTATAAGGCCAGAGTAAGAGTTAAGATCTTAGCTATTAAGCCAGAGTAAGAGTAAAGACATTAACCATTAGGCCAGAGTACGACTCTAAGACCTTAGCTATAAGGCCAGAGTAAGAGTTAAGACCTTAAACTGTAGGCCATAGTACAAGTCTACGACCTTAGCTATTAGGCCAGAGTAAGAGTTAAGACCTTAGCTATTAGGCCAGAGTACGAGTCTAAGACCTTAGCTCTTAGGCCAGATTAAGAGTTAAGACCTTAGCTTTTAGGCCAGAGTACGAGTCTAAGACCTTAGCTATTAGGCAAGAGTAAGAGTTAAGACCTTAAACTGTAGGCCATAGTACAAGTCTACGACCTTAGCTATTAGGCCAGAGTTAGAGTTAAGACCTTAGCTATTAGGCCAGAGTGCGAGTCTAAGACCTTAGCTCTTAGGCCAGAGTAAGAGTTAAGACCTTAACCAGTAGGCTAGAGTAAGAGTTAAGACTTTAACCAGTAGGCCAGAGTAAGAGTTAAGACCTTAACCTGTAGGCCAGAGTACGAGTGTAAGACCTTAGCTATTAGGCCAGAGTAAGAGTTAAGACCTTAACCAGTAGGCCAGAGTAAGAGTTAAGACCTTAACCAGTAGGCCAGAGTGTGAGTCTAAGACCTTAGCTATTAGGCCAGAGTACGAGTCTAAGACTTTAGCTATTAGGCCAGAGTAAGAGTTAAGACCTCAGCTATTAGGCCAGAGTACGAGTCTAAGACCTTTTGCTATTAGGCCAGAGTAAGAGTTAAGACTTTAACAAGTAGGCCAGAGTAAGAGTCTAAGACCTTAACCTGTAGGCCAGAGTACGAGTCTAAGACCTTAGCTATTAGGCCAGAGTAAGAGTTAAGACCTTAACCATTAGGCCAGAGTACGAGTCTAAGACCTTAGCTATTGGGCCAGAGTAAGAGTTAAGACCTTAGCTATTAGGCCAGAGTAAGAGTTAAGACCTTAACCTGTAGGCCAGAGTACGAGTCTAAGACCTAAGCTATTAGGCCAGAGTATGAGTCTAAGACCTGAGCTATTAGGCCATAGTAAGAGTTAAGACCTTAACGAGTAGGCCAGAGTACGAGTCTAAGACCTTAGCTATTAGGCCAGAGTAAGAGTTAAGACCTTAACCAGTAGGCCAGAGTAAGAGTTAAGACCTTAATCAGTAGGCCAGAGTACGAGTCTAAGACCTTAGCTATTAGGCCAGAGTAAGAGTTAAGACCTTAACCAGTAGGCCAGAGTAAGAGTTAAGATATTAACCAGTTGGCCAGAGTACGAGTCTAAGACCTTAGCTATTAGGCCAGAGTAAGAGTTAAGACCTTAACCAGTAGGCCAAAGTAAGAGTTAAGACCTTAACCATTAGGCCAGAGTACGAGTCTAGGACATTAACTATTAGGCCAGAGTAAGAGTTAAGACCTTAACCACTAGGCCAGAGTAAGAGTTAAGACCTTAACCTGTAAGCCAGAGTAAAAGTTAAGACCTTAACCTGTAGGCCATAGTACGATAAGACCTTAACCATTAGGCCAGATTACGAGTCTAAGACCTTAGCTATTAGGCCAGAGTAAGAGTTAAGACCTTAACCAGTAGGCCAGAGTAAGAATTAAGACCTTAGCTATTAGGCCAGAGTAAGAGTTAAGACCTTAAGAAGTAGGCCAGAGTAAGAGTTAAGACCTTAACCATTAGGCCAGAGTACGAGTCTAAGACCTTAGCTATTAGGCCAGAGTAAGAGTTAAGACCTTAGCTATTATGCCAGAGTAAGCGTTAAGACCTTAACCAGTAGGCCAGAGTACGAGTCTAAGACCTTAGCTATTAGGCCAGAGTAAGAGTTCAGACCTTAGCTATTAGGCCAGAGTAAGAATTAAGACCTTAACCAGTAGGTCAGAGTAAGAGTTAAGACCTTAACCTGTAGGCCAGCGTATGAGTCTAAGACCTTAGCTATTAGGCCAGAGTAAGAGTGCAGACCTTAGCTATTAGGCCAGAGTTAGAGTTAAGACCTTAACCAGTAGGCCAGAGTAAGATTTAAGACCTTAACCAGTAGGCCAGAGTAAGATTTAAGACATTAACCTGTAGGCCAGAGTACAAGTTAAGACCTTAACCAGTAGGCCAGAGTAAGAGTTAAGACCTTAACCAGTAGGCCAGAGTAAGAGTTAAGACCTTAACCAGTAGGCCAGAGTAAGAGTTAAGACCTTAACCAGTAGGCCAGATTAAGAGTTAAGACCTTAACCTGTAGGCCAGAGTAAGAGTTAAGACCTTAACCAGTAGGCCAGAGTAAGAATTAAGACCTTAGCTATTAGGCCAGAGTAAGAGTTAGGACCTTAAGAAGTAGGCCCGAGTAAGAGTTAAGACCTTAACCAGTAGGCCAGAGTAAGAGTTAAGACCTTAACCAGTAGGCCAGAGTACGTGTCTGATACCTTAGCTATTAGGCCATAGTATGAGTTAAGACCTTAGCTATTAGTCCAGAGTAAGAGTTAAGACCTTAACCATTAGGCCAGAGTACGAGTTAAGACCTTAACCAGTAGGCCAGAGTAAGAGTTAAGACCTTAACCTGTAGGCCATAGTATGAGTCTAAGACCTTAGCTATTAGGCCAGAGTAAGAGTTGAGACCTTAGCTATTAGGCCAGAGTAAGAGTTAAGACCTTAACCAGTAGGCCAGAGTACGTGTCTGATACCTTAGCTATTAGGCCATAGTATGAGTTAAGACCTTAGCTATTAGTCCAGAGTAAGAGTTAAGACCTTAACCATTAGGCCAGAGTACGAGTTAAGACCTTAACCAGTAGGCCAGAGTAAGAGTTAAGACCTTAACCTGTAGGCCATAGTATGAGTCTAAGACCTTAGCTATTAGGCCAGAGTAAGAGTTGAGACCTTAGCTATTAGGCCAGAGTAAGAGTTAAAACCTTAACCATTATGCCAGAGTACGAGTCTAAGACATTAGCTATTAGGCCAGAGTAAGAGTTAATACCTTAACCAGTAGGCCAGAGTAAGAAATTAGACCTTAGCTATTAGGCCAGAGTAAGAGTTAAGACCTTAAGAAGTAGGCCTGAGTAAGAGTTAAGACCTTAACCATTAGGCCAGAGTATGAGTCTAAGACCTTAGCTATTAGGCCAGAGTAAGAGTTAAGACCTTAACCAGTAGGCCAGAGTAAGAGTTAAGACCTTAACCAGTAGGCCAGAGTAAGAGTTAAGACCTTAGCTATTAGGCCAGAGTAGGAGTTAAGACCTTAGCTATTAGGCCAGAGTAAGAGTTAAGACCTTAACCAGAAGGCCAGAGTAAGACTTAAGACTTTAACCAGTAGGCCAGAGTAAGAGTTAAGACCTTAACCTGTAGGCCATAGTACGAGTCTAAGACCTTAGCTATTAGGCCAGAGTAAGCGTTAAGACCTTAACCAGTAGGCCAGAGAAAGAGATAAGACCTTAACCTGTAGGCCAGAGTACGAGTCTAAGACCTTAGCTATTAGGCCAGAGTAAGAGTTAAGACCTTAGCTATTAGGCCAGAGTAAGAGTTAAGACCTTAACCATTAGGTCAGAGTAAGAGTTAAGACCTTAACCAGTAGGCCAGAGTAAGAGTTAAGACCTTAACCAGTAGGCCAGAGTAAGAGTTAAAACCTTAACCAGGAGGCCAGAGTATGAGTCTAAGACCTTAGCTATTAGGCCAGAGTAACAGTTAAGACCTTAGCTATTAGGCCAGAGCAAGAGTTAAGACCTTAACCAGAAGGCCAGAGTAAGAGTTAAGACCTTAACCAGTAGGCCAGAGTAAGAGTTAAGACCTCAACCTGTAGGCCATAGTACGAGTCTAAGACCTTAGGTATTAGGCCAGAGTAAGCATTAAGACCTTAACCAGTAGGCCAGAGTACGAGTCTAAGACCTTAGCTATTAGGCCAGAGTAAGAGTGCAGACCTTAGCTATTAGGCCAGAGTAAGAGTTAAGACCTTAACCAGTAGGCCAGAGTAAGAGTTAAGACCTTAACCAGTAGGCCAGAGTAAGAGTTAAGACCTTAACCAGTAGGCCAGAGTAAGATTTAAGACCTTAACCAGTAGGCCAGAGTAAGATTTAAGACATTAACCTGTAGGCCAGAGTACAAGTTAAGACCCTAACCATTAGGCCAGAGTACGAGTCTAAGACCTTAGCTATTAGGCCAGAGTAAGAGTTAAGACCTTAACCAGTAGGCCAGAGTAAGAGTTAAGACCTTAACCATTAGGGGAGAGTACGAGTCTAAGACCTTAGCTATTAGGCCAGAGTAAGAGTTAAGACCTTAACCTGTAGGCAAGAGTTAGAGTTAAGACCTTAACCAGTAGGCCATAGTACGAGTCTAAGACCTTAGGTATTAGGCCAGAGTAAGAGTTAAGACCTTAACCAGTAGGCCAGAGTAAGAGTTAAGACCTTAACCAGTAGGCCAGAGTACGAGTCTAAGACCTTAACCTGTAGGCCATAGTACGAGTCTAAGACCTTAGCTATTAGGCCAGAGTAAGAGTTAAGACCTTAGCTATTAGGCCAGAGTAAGAGTTAAGACCTTAACCTGTAAGCCAGAGTAAGAGTTAAGACTTTAACCTGTAGGCCATAGTACGAGTCTAAGACCTTAGCTATTAGGCCAGAGTAAGAGTTAAGACCTCAGCTATTAGGCCAAAGTACGAGTCTAAGACCTTTTGCTATTAGGCCAGAGTAAGAGTTAAGACTTTAACAAGTAGGCCAGAGTAAGAGTCTAAGACCTTAACCTGTAGGCCAGAGTACGAGTCTAAGACCTTAGCTATTAGGCCAGAGTAAGAGTTAAGACCTTAACCATTAGGCCAGAGTACGAGTCTAAGACCTTAGCTATTGGGCCAGAGTAAGAGTTAAGACCTTAGCTATTAGGCCAGAGTAAGAGTTAAGACCTTAACCTGTAGGCCAGAGTACGAGTCTAAGACCTAAGCTATTAGGCCAGAGTATGAGTCTAAGACCTGAGCTATTAGGCCATAGTAAGAGTTAAGACCTTAACGAGTAGGCCAGAGTACGAGTCTAAGACCTTAGCTATTAGGCCAGAGTAAGAGTTAAGACCTTAACCAGTAGGCCAGAGTAAGAGTTAAGACCTTAATCAGTAGGCCAGAGTACGAGTCTAAGACCTTAGCTATTAGGCCAGAGTAAGAGTTAAGACCTTAACCAGTAGGCCAGAGTAAGAGTTAAGATATTAACCAGTTGGCCAGAGTACGAGTCTAAGACCTTAGCTATTAGGCCAGAGTAAGAGTTAAGACCTTAACCAGTAGGCCAAAGTAAGAGTTAAGACCTTAACCATTAGGCCAGAGTACGAGTCTAGGACATTAGCTATTAGGCCAGAGTAAGAGTTAAGACCTTAACCACTAGGCCAGAGTAAGAGTTAAGACCTTAACCTGTAAGCCAGAGTAAAAGTTAAGACCTTAACCTGTAGGCCATAGTACGATAAGACCTTAACCATTAGGCCAGATTACGAGTCTAAGACCTTCGCTATTAGGCCAGAGTAAGAGTTAAGACCTTAACCAGTAGGCCAGAGTAAGAATTAAGACCTTAGCTATTAGGCCAGAGTAAGAGTTAAGACCTTAAGAAGTAGGCCAGAGTAAGAGTTAAGACCTTAACCATTAGGCCAGAGTACGAGTCTAAGACCTTAGCTATTAGGCCAGAGTAAGAGTTAAGACCTTAGCTATTAGGCCAGAGTAACCGTTAAGACCTTAACCAGTAGGCCAGTGTACGAGTCTAAGACCTTAGCTATTAGGCCAGAGTAAGAGTTCAGACCTTAGCTATTAGGCCAGAGTAAGAGTTAATACCTTAACCAGTAGGCCAGAGTAAGAAATTAGACCTTAGCTATTAGGCCAGAGTAAGAGTTAAGACCTTAAGAAGTAGGCCTGAGTAAGAGTTAAGACCTTAACCATTAGGCCAGAGTATGAGTCTAAGACCTTAGCTATTAGGCCAGAGTAAGAGTTAAGACCTTAACCAGTAGGCCAGAGTAAGAGTTAAGACCTTAACCAGTAGGCCAGAGTAAGAGTTAAGACCTTAGCTATTAGGCCAGAGTAGGAGTTAAGACCTTAGCTATTAGGCCAGAGTAAGAGTTAAGACCTTAACCAGAAGGCCAGAGTAAGACTTAAGACTTTAACCAGTAGGCCAGAGTAAGAGTTAAGACCTTAACCTGTAGGCCATAGTACGAGTCTAAGACCTTAGCTATTAGGCCAGAGTAAGCGTTAAGACCTTAACCAGTAGGCCAGAGAAAGAGATAAGACCTTAACCTGTAGGCCAGAGTACGAGTCTAAGACCTTAGCTATTAGGCCAGAGTAAGAGTTAAGACCTTAGCTATTAGGCCAGAGTAAGAGTTAAGACCTTAACCATTAGGTCAGAGTAAGAGTTAAGACCTTAACCAGTAGGCCAGAGTAAGAGTTAAGACCTTAACCAGTAGGCCAGAGTAAGAGTTAAAACCTTAACCAGGAGGCCAGAGTATGAGTCTAAGACCTTAGCTATTAGGCCAGAGTAACAGTTAAGACCTTAGCTATTAGGCCAGAGCAAGAGTTAAGACCTTAACCAGAAGGCCAGAGTAAGAGTTAAGACCTTAACCAGTAGGCCAGAGTAAGAGTTAAGACCTCAACCTGTAGGCCATAGTACGAGTCTAAGACCTTAGGTATTAGGCCAGAGTAAGCATTAAGACCTTAACCAGTAGGCCAGAGTACGAGTCTAAGACCTTAGCTATTAGGCCAGAGTAAGAGTGCAGACCTTAGCTATTAGGCCAGAGTAAGAGTTAAGACCTTAACCAGTAGGCCAGAGTAAGAGTTAAGACCTTAACCAGTAGGCCAGAGTAAGAGTTAAGACCTTAACCAGTAGGCCAGAGTAAGATTTAAGACCTTAACCAGTAGGCCAGAGTAAGATTTAAGACATTAACCTGTAGGCCAGAGTACAAGTTAAGACCCTAACCATTAGGCCAGAGTACGAGTCTAAGACCTTAGCTATTAGGCCAGAGTAAGAGTTAAGACCTTAACCAGTAGGCCAGAGTAAGAGTTAAGACCTTAACCATTAGGGGAGAGTACGAGTCTAAGACCTTAGCTATTAGGCCAGAGTAAGAGTTAAGACCTTAACCTGTAGGCAAGAGTTAGAGTTAAGACCTTAACCAGTAGGCCATAGTACGAGTCTAAGACCTTAGGTATTAGGCCAGAGTAAGAGTTAAGACCTTAACCAGTAGGCCAGAGTAAGAGTTAAGACCTTAACCAGTAGGCCAGAGTACGAGTCTAAGACCTTAACCTGTAGGCCATAGTACGAGTCTAAGACCTTAGCTATTAGGCCAGAGTAAGAGTTAAGACCTTAGCTATTAGGCCAGAGTAAGAGTTAAGACCTTAACCTGTAAGCCAGAGTAAGAGTTAAGACTTTAACCTGTAGGCCATAGTACGAGTCTAAGACCTTAGCTATTAGGCCAGAGTAAGAGTTAAGACCTCAGCTATTAGGCCAAAGTACGAGTCTAAGACCTTTTGCTATTAGGCCAGAGTAAGAGTTAAGACTTTAACAAGTAGGCCAGAGTAAGAGTCTAAGACCTTAACCTGTAGGCCAGAGTACGAGTCTAAGACCTTAGCTATTAGGCCAGAGTAAGAGTTAAGACCTTAACCATTAGGCCAGAGTACGAGTCTAAGACCTTAGCTATTGGGCCAGAGTAAGAGTTAAGACCTTAGCTATTAGGCCAGAGTAAGAGTTAAGACCTTAACCTGTAGGCCAGAGTACGAGTCTAAGACCTAAGCTATTAGGCCAGAGTATGAGTCTAAGACCTGAGCTATTAGGCCATAGTAAGAGTTAAGACCTTAACGAGTAGGCCAGAGTACGAGTCTAAGACCTTAGCTATTAGGCCAGAGTAAGAGTTAAGACCTTAACCAGTAGGCCAGAGTAAGAGTTAAGACCTTAATCAGTAGGCCAGAGTACGAGTCTAAGACCTTAGCTATTAGGCCAGAGTAAGAGTTAAGACCTTAACCAGTAGGCCAGAGTAAGAGTTAAGATATTAACCAGTTGGCCAGAGTACGAGTCTAAGACCTTAGCTATTAGGCCAGAGTAAGAGTTAAGACCTTAACCAGTAGGCCAAAGTAAGAGTTAAGACCTTAACCATTAGGCCAGAGTACGAGTCTAGGACATTAGCTATTAGGCCAGAGTAAGAGTTAAGACCTTAACCACTAGGCCAGAGTAAGAGTTAAGACCTTAACCTGTAAGCCAGAGTAAAAGTTAAGACCTTAACCTGTAGGCCATAGTACGATAAGACCTTAACCATTAGGCCAGATTACGAGTCTAAGACCTTCGCTATTAGGCCAGAGTAAGAGTTAAGACCTTAACCAGTAGGCCAGAGTAAGAATTAAGACCTTAGCTATTAGGCCAGAGTAAGAGTTAAGACCTTAAGAAGTAGGCCAGAGTAAGAGTTAAGACCTTAACCATTAGGCCAGAGTACGAGTCTAAGACCTTAGCTATTAGGCCAGAGTAAGAGTTAAGACCTTAGCTATTAGGCCAGAGTAACCGTTAAGACCTTAACCAGTAGGCCAGTGTACGAGTCTAAGACCTTAGCTATTAGGCCAGAGTAAGAGTTCAGACCTTAGCTATTAGGCCAGAGTAAGAATTAAGACCTTAACCAGTAGGTCAGAGTAAGAGTTAAGACCTTAACCTGTAGGCCAGCGTATGAGTCTAAGACCTTAGCTATTAGGCCAGAGTAAGAGTGCAGACCTTAGCTATTAGGCCAGAGTTAAAGTTAAGACCTTAACCAGTAGGCCAGAGTAAGATTTAAGACCTTAACCAGTAGGCCGGAGTAAGATTTAAGACATTAACCTGTAGGCCAGAGTACCAGTTAAGACCTTAACCAGTAGGCCAGAGTAAGAGTTAAGACCTTAACCAGTAGGCCAGAGTAAGAGTTAAGACCTTAACCAGTAGGCCAGATTAAGAGTTAAGACCTTAACCTGTAGGCCAGAGTAAGAGTTAAACCCTTAACCAGTAGGCCAGAGTAAGAATTAAGACCTTAGCTATTAGGCCAGAGTAAGAGTGAGGACCTTAAGAAGTAGGCCCGAGTAAGAGTTAAGACCTTAACCAGTAGGCCAGAGTAAGAGTTAAGACCTTAACCAGTAGGCCAGAGTACGTGTCTGATACCTTAGCTATTAGGCCATAGTATGAGTTAAGACCTTAGCTATTAGTCCAGAGTAAGAGTTAAGACCTTAACCATTAGGCCAGAGTACGAGTTAAGACCTTAACCAGTAGGCCAGAGTAAGAGTTAAGACCTTAACCTGTAGGCCATAGTATGAGTCTAAGACCTTAGCTATTAGGCCAGAGTAAGAGTTGAGACCTTAGCTATTAGGCCAGAGTAAGAGTTAAGACCTTAACCAGTAGGCCAGAGTACGTGTCTGATACCTTAGCTATTAGGCCATAGTATGAGTTAAGACCTTAGCTATTAGTCCAGAGTAAGAGTTAAGACCTTAACCATTAGGCCAGAGTACGAGTTAAGACCTTAACCAGTAGGCCAGAGTAAGAGTTAAGACCTTAACCTGTAGGCCATAGTATGAGTCTAAGACCTTAGCTATTAGGCCAGAGTAAGAGTTTAGACCTTAGCTATTAGGCCAGAGTAAGAGTTAAAACCTTAACCATTATGCCAGAGTACGAGTCTAAGACATTAGCTATTAGGCCAGAGTAAGAGTTAAGACCTTAACCAGTAGGCCAGAGTAAGAAATTAGACCTTAGCTATTAGGCCAGAGTAAGAGTTAAGACCTTAAGAAGTAGGCCTGAGTAAGAGTTAAGACCTTAACCATTAGGCCAGAGTATGAGTCTAAGACCTTAGCTATTAGGCCAGAGTAAGAGTTAAGACCTTAACCAGTAGGCCAGAGTAAGAGGTAAGACCTTAACCAGTAGGCCAGAGTAAGAGTTAAGACCTTAGCTATTAGGCCAGAGTAAGAGTTAAGACCTTAACCAGAAGGCCAGAGTAAGACTTAAGACTTTAACCAGTAGGCCAGAGTAAGAGTTAAGACCTTAACCTGTAGGCCATAGTACGAGTCTAAGACCTTAGCTATTAGGCCAGAGTAAGCCTTAAGACCTTAACCAGTAGGCCAGAGAAAGAGATAAGACCTTAACCTGTAGGCCAGAGTACGAGTCTAAGACCTTAGCTATTAGGCCAGAGTAAGAGTTAAGACCTTAGCTATTAGGCCAGAGTACGAGTCTAGTACCTTAGCTATTAGGCCAGAGTTAGAGTTATGACCTTAGCTATAAGGCCAGAGTAAGAGTTAAGATCTTAGCTATTAAGCCAGAGTAAGAGTAAAGACATTAACCATTAGGCCAGAGTACGACTCTAAGACCTTAGCTATAAGGCCAGAGTAAGAGTTAAGACCTTAAACTGTAGGCCATAGTACAAGTCTACGACCTTAGCTATTAGGCCAGAGTAAGAGTTAAGACCTTAGCTATTAGGCCAGAGTACGAGTCTAAGACCTTAGCTCTTAGGCCAGATTAAGAGTTAAGACCTTAGCTTTTAGGCCAGAGTACGAGTCTAAGACCTTAGCTATTAGGCAAGAGTAAGAGTTAAGACCTTAAACTGTAGGCCATAGTACAAGTCTACGACCTTAGCTATTAGGCCAGAGTTAGAGTTAAGACCTTAGCTATTAGGCCAGAGTGCGAGTCTAAGACCTTAGCTCTTAGGCCAGAGTAAGAGTTAAGACCTTAACCAGTAGGCTAGAGTAAGAGTTAAGACTTTAACCAGTAGGCCAGAGTAAGAGTTAAGACCTTAACCTGTAGGCCAGAGTACGAGTGTAAGACCTTAGCTATTAGGCCAGAGTAAGAGTTAAGACCTTAACCAGTAGGCCAGAGTAAGAGTTAAGACCTTAACCAGTAGGCCAGAGTGTGAGTCTAAGACCTTAGCTATTAGGCCAGAGTAGGAGTCTAAGACCTTAGCTATTAGGCCAGAGTAAGAGTTAAGACCTCAGCTATTAGGCCAGAGTACGAGTCTAAGACCTTTTGCTATTAGGCCAGAGTAAGAGTTAAGACTTTAACAAGTAGGCCAGAGTAAGAGTCTAAGACCTTAACCTGTAGGCCAGAGTACGAGTCTAAGACCTTAGCTATTAGGCCAGAGTAAGAGTTAAGACCTTAACCATTAGGCCAGAGTACGAGTCTAAGACCTTAGCTATTGGGCCAGAGTAAGAGTTAAGACCTTAGCTATTAGGCCAGAGTAACAGTTAAGACCTTAACCTGTAGGCCAGAGTACGAGTCTAAGACCTAAGCTATTAGGCCAGAGTATGAGTCTAAGACCTGAGCTATTAGGCCATAGTAAGAGTTAAGACCTTAACGAGTAGGCCAGAGTACGAGTCTAAGACCTTAGCTATTAGGCCAGAGTAAGAGTTAAGACCTTAACCAGTATGCCAGAGTAAGAGTTAAGACCTTAATCAGTAGGCCAGAGTACGAGTCTAAGACCTTAGCTATTAGGCCAGAGTAAGAGTTAAGACCTTAACCAGTAGGCCAGAGTAAGAGTTAAGATATTAACCAGTTGGCCAGAGTACGAGTCTAAGACCTTAGCTATTAGGCCAGAGTAAGACTTAAGACCTTAACCAGTAGGCCAAAGTAAGAGTTAAGACCTTAACCATTAGGCCAGAGTACGAGTCTAGGACATTAGCTATTAGGCCAGAGTAAGAGTTAAGACCTTAACCACTAGGCCAGAGTAAGAGTTAAGACCTTAACCTGTAAGCCAGAGTAAAAGTTAAGACCTTAACCTGTAGGCCATAGTACGATAAGACCTTAACCATTAGGCCAGATTACGAGTCTAAGACCTTAGCTATTAGGCCAGAGTAAGAGTTAAGACCTTAACCAGTAGGCCAGAGTAAGAATTAAGACCTTAGCTATTAGGCCAGAGTAAGAGTTAAGACCTTAAGAAGTAGGCCAGAGTAAGAGTTAAGACCTTAACCATTAGGCCAGAGTACGAGTCTAAGACCTTAGCTATTAGGCCAGAGTAAGAGTTAAGACCTTAGCTATTAGGCCAGAGTAAGCGTTAAGACCTTAACCAGTAGGCCAGAGTACGAGTCTAAGACCTTAGCTATTAGGCCAGAGTAAGAGTTCAGACCTTAGCTATTAGGCCAGAGTAAGAATTAAGACCTTAACCAGTAGGTCAGAGTAAGAGTTAAGACCTTAACCTGTAGGCCAGCGTATGAGTCTAAGACCTTAGCTATTAGGCCAGAGTAAGAGTGCAGACCTTAGCTATTAGGCCAGAGTTAGAGTTAAGACCTTAACCAGTAGGCCAGAGTAAGATTTAAGACCTTAACCAGTAGGCCAGAGTAAGATTTAAGACATTAACATGTAGGCCAGAGTACAAGTTAAGACCTTAACCAGTAGGCCAGAGTAAGAGTTAAGACCTTAACCAGTAGGCCAGAGTAAGAGTTAAGACCTTAACCAGTAGGCCAGAGTAAGAGTTAAGACCTTAACCAGTAGGCCAGATTAAGAGTTAAGACCTTAACCTGTAGGCCAGAGTAAGAGTTAAGACCTTAACCAGTAGGCCAGAGTAAGAATTAAGACCTTAGCTATTAGGCCAGAGTAAGAGTTAGGACCTTAAGAAGTAGGCCCGAGTAAGAGTTAAGACCTTAACCAGTAGGCCAGAGTAAGAGTTAAGACCTTAACCAGTAGGCCAGAGTACGTGTCTGATACCTTAGCTATTAGGCCATAGTATGAGTTAAGACCTTAGCTATTAGTCCAGAGTAAGAGTTAAGACCTTAACCATTAGGCCAGAGTACGAGTTAAGACCTTAACCAGTAGGCCAGAGTAAGAGTTAAGACCTTAACCTGTAGGCCATAGTATGAGTCTAAGACCTTAGCTATTAGGCCAGAGTAAGAGTTGAGACCTTAGCTATTAGGCCAGAGTAAGAGTTAAGACCTTAACCAGTAGGCCAGAGTACGTGTCTGATACCTTAGCTATTAGGCCATAGTATGAGTTAAGACCTTAGCTATTAGTCCAGAGTAAGAGTTAAGACCTTAACCATTAGGCCAGAGTACGAGTTAAGACCTTAACCAGTAGGCCAGAGTAAGAGTTAAGACCTTAACCTGTAGGCCATAGTATGAGTCTAAGACCTTAGCTATTAGGCCAGAGTAAGAGTTGAGACCTTAGCTATTAGGCCAGAGTAAGAGTTAAAACCTTAACCATTATGCCAGAGTACGAGTCTAAGACATTAGCTATTAGGCCAGAGTAAGAGTTAAGACCTTAACCAGTAGGCCAGAGTAAGAAATTAGACCTTAGCTATTAGGCCAGAGTAAGAGTTAAGACCTTAAGAAGTAAGCCTGAGTAAGAGTTAAGACCTTAACCATTAGGCCAGAGTATGAGTCTAAGACCTTAGCTATTAGGCCAGAGTAAGAGTTAAGACCTTAACCAGTAGGCCAGAGTAAGAGTTAAGACCTTAACCAGTAGGCCAGAGTAAGAGTTAAGACCTTAGCTATTAGGCCAGAGTAGGAGTTAAGACCTTAGCTATTAGGCCAGAGTAAGAGTTAAGACCTTAACCAGAAGGCCAGAGTAAGACTTAAGACTTTAACCAGTAGGCCAGAGTAAGAGTTAAGACCTTAACCTGTAGGCCATAGTACGAGTCTAAGACCTTAGCTATTAGGCCAGAGTAAGAGTTAAGACCTTAACCATTAGGCCAGAGTACGAGTTAAGACCTTAACCAGTAGGCCAGAGTAAGAGTTAAGACCTTAACCTGTAGGCCATAGTATGAGTCTAAGACCTTAGCTATTAGGCCAGAGTAAGAGTTGAGACCTTAGCTATTAGGCCAGAGTAAGAGTTAAAACCTTAACCATTATGCCAGAGTACGAGTCTAAGACATTAGCTATTAGGCCAGAGTAAGAGTTAATACCTTAACCAGTAGGCCAGAGTAAGAAATTAGACCTTAGCTATTAGGCCAGAGTAAGAGTTAAGACCTTAAGAAGTAGGCCTGAGTAAGAGTTAAGACCTTAACCATTAGGCCAGAGTATGAGTCTAAGACCTTAGCTATTAGGCCAGAGTAAGAGTTAAGACCTTAACCAGTAGGCCAGAGTAAGAGTTAAGACCTTAACCAGTAGGCCAGAGTAAGAGTTAAGACCTTAGCTATTAGGCCAGAGTAGGAGTTAAGACCTTAGCTATTAGGCCAGATTAAGAGTTAAGACCTTAACCAGAAGGCCAGAGTAAGACTTAAGACTTTAACCAGTAGGCCAGAGTAAGAGTTAAGACCTTAACCTGTAGGCCATAGTACGAGTCTAAGACCTTAGCTATTAGGCCAGAGTAAGCGTTAAGACCTTAACCAGTAGGCCAGAGAAAGAGATAAGACCTTAACCTGTAGGCCAGAGTACGAGTCTAAGACCTTAGCTATTAGGCCAGAGTAAGAGTTAAGACCTTAGCTATTAGGCCAGAGTAAGAGTTAAGACCTTAACCATTAGGTCAGAGTAAGAGTTAAGACCTTAACCAGTAGGCCAGAGTAAGAGTTAAGACCTTAACCAGTAGGCCAGAGTAAGAGTTAAAACCTTAACCAGGAGGCCAGAGTATGAGTCTAAGACCTTAGCTATTAGGCCAGAGTAACAGTTAAGACCTTAGCTATTAGGCCAGAGCAAGAGTTAAGACCTTAACCAGAAGGCCAGAGTAAGAGTTAAGACCTTAACCAGTAGGCCAGAGTAAGAGTTAAGACCTCAACCTGTAGGCCATAGTACGAGTCTAAGACCTTAGGTATTAGGCCAGAGTAAGCATTAAGACCTTAACCAGTAGGCCAGAGTACGAGTCTAAGACCTTAGCTATTAGGCCAGAGTAAGAGTGCAGACCTTAGCTATTAGGCCAGAGTAAGAGTTAAGACCTTAACCAGTAGGCCAGAGTAAGAGTTAAGACCTTAACCAGTAGGCCAGAGTAAGAGTTAAGACCTTAACCAGTAGGCCAGAGTAAGATTTAAGACCTTAACCAGTAGGCCAGAGTAAGATTTAAGACATTAACCTGTAGGCCAGAGTACAAGTTAAGACCCTAACCATTAGGCCAGAGTACGAGTCTAAGACCTTAGCTATTAGGCCAGAGTAAGAGTTAAGACCTTAACCAGTAGGCCAGAGTAAGAGTTAAGACCTTAACCATTAGGGGAGAGTACGAGTCTAAGACCTTAGCTATTAGGCCAGAGTAAGAGTTAAGACCTTAACCTGTAGGCAAGAGTTAGAGTTAAGACCTTAACCAGTAGGCCATAGTACGAGTCTAAGACCTTAGGTATTAGGCCAGAGTAAGAGTTAAGACCTTAACCAGTAGGCCAGAGTAAGAGTTAAGACCTTAACCAGTAGGCCAGAGTACGAGTCTAAGACCTTAACCTGTAGGCCATAGTACGAGTCTAAGACCTTAGCTATTAGGCCAGAGTAAGAGTTAAGACCTTAGCTATTAGGCCAGAGTAAGAGTTAAGACCTTAACCTGTAAGCCAGAGTAAGAGTTAAGACTTTAACCTGTAGGCCATAGTACGAGTCTAAGACCTTAGCTATTAGGCCAGAGTAAGAGTTAAGACCTCAGCTATTAGGCCAAAGTACGAGTCTAAGACCTTTTGCTATTAGGCCAGAGTAAGAGTTAAGACTTTAACAAGTAGGCCAGAGTAAGAGTCTAAGACCTTAACCTGTAGGCCAGAGTACGAGTCTAAGACCTTAGCTATTAGGCCAGAGTAAGAGTTAAGACCTTAACCATTAGGCCAGAGTACGAGTCTAAGACCTTAGCTATTGGGCCAGAGTAAGAGTTAAGACCTTAGCTATTAGGCCAGAGTAAGAGTTAAGACCTTAACCTGTAGGCCAGAGTACGAGTCTAAGACCTAAGCTATTAGGCCAGAGTATGAGTCTAAGACCTGAGCTATTAGGCCATAGTAAGAGTTAAGACCTTAACGAGTAGGCCAGAGTACGAGTCTAAGACCTTAGCTATTAGGCCAGAGTAAGAGTTAAGACCTTAACCAGTAGGCCAGAGTAAGAGTTAAGACCTTAATCAGTAGGCCAGAGTACGAGTCTAAGACCTTAGCTATTAGGCCAGAGTAAGAGTTAAGACCTTAACCAGTAGGCCAGAGTAAGAGTTAAGATATTAACCAGTTGGCCAGAGTACGAGTCTAAGACCTTAGCTATTAGGCCAGAGTAAGAGTTAAGACCTTAACCAGTAGGCCAAAGTAAGAGTTAAGACCTTAACCATTAGGCCAGAGTACGAGTCTAGGACATTAGCTATTAGGCCAGAGTAAGAGTTAAGACCTTAACCACTAGGCCAGAGTAAGAGTTAAGAATTTAACCTGTAAGCCAGAGTAAAAGTTAAGACCTTAACCTGTAGGCCATAGTACGATAAGACCTTAACCATTAGGCCAGATTACGAGTCTAAGACCTTCGCTATTAGGCCAGAGTAAGAGTTAAGACCTTAACCAGTAGGCCAGAGTAAGAATTAAGACCTTAGCTATTAGGCCAGAGTAAGAGTTAAGACCTTAAGAAGTAGGCCAGAGTAAGAGTTAAGACCTTAACCATTAGGCCAGAGTACGAGTCTAAGACCTTAGCTATTAGGCCAGAGTAAGAGTTAAGACCTTAGCTATTAGGCCAGAGTAACCGTTAAGACCTTAACCAGTAGGCCAGTGTACGAGTCTAAGACCTTAGCTATTAGGCCAGAGTAAGAGTTCAGACCTTAGCTATTAGGCCAGAGTAAGAATTAAGACCTTAACCAGTAGGTCAGAGAAGAGTTAAGACCTTAACCTGTAGGCCAGCGTATGAGTCTAAGACCTTAGCTATTAGGCCAGAGTAAGAGTGCAGACCTTAGCTATTAGGCCAGAGTTAAAGTTAAGACCTTAACCAGTAGGCCAGAGTAAGATTTAAGACCTTAACCAGTAGGCCGGAGTAAGATTTAAGACATTAACCTGTAGGCCAGAGTACCAGTTAAGACCTTAACCAGTAGGCCAGAGTAAGAGTTAAGACCTTAACCAGTAGGCCAGAGTAAGAGTTAAGACCTTAACCAGTAGGCCAGATTAAGAGTTAAGACCTTAACCTGTAGGCCAGAGTAAGAGTTAAACCCTTAACCAGTAGGCCAGAGTAAGAATTAAGACCTTAGCTATTAGGCCAGAGTAAGAGTGAGGACCTTAAGAAGTAGGCCCGAGTAAGAGTTAAGACCTTAACCAGTAGGCCAGAGTAAGAGTTAAGACCTTAACCAGTAGGCCAGAGTACGTGTCTGATACCTTAGCTATTAGGCCATAGTATGAGTTAAGACCTTAGCTATTAGTCCAGAGTAAGAGTTAAGACCTTAACCATTAGGCCAGAGTACGAGTTAAGACCTTAACCAGTAGGCCAGAGTAAGAGTTAAGACCTTAACCTGTAGGCCATAGTATGAGTCTAAGACCTTAGCTATTAGGCCAGAGTAAGAGTTGAGACCTTAGCTATTAGGCCAGAGTAAGAGTTAAGACCTTAACCAGTAGGCCAGAGTACGTGTCTGATACCTTAGCTATTAGGCCATAGTATGAGTTAAGACCTTAGCTATTAGTCCAGAGTAAGAGTTAAGACCTTAACCATTAGGCCAGAGTACGAGTTAAGACCTTAACCAGTAGGCCAGAGTAAGAGTTAAGACCTTAACCTGTAGGCCATAGTATGAGTCTAAGACCTTAGCTATTAGGCCAGAGTAAGAGTTTAGACCTTAGCTATTAGGCCAGAGTAAGAGTTAAAACCTTAACCATTATGCCAGAGTACGAGTCTAAGGCATTAGCTATTAGGCCAGAGTAAGAGTTAAGACCTTAACCAGTAGGCCAGAGTAAGAAATTAGACCTTAGCTATTAGGCCAGAGTAAGAGTTAAGACCTTAAGAAGTAGGCCTGAGTAAGAGTTAAGACCTTAACCATTAGGCCAGAGTATGAGTCTAAGACCTTAGCTATTAGGCCAGAGTAAGAGTTAAGACCTTAACCAGTAGGCCAGAGTAAGAGGTAAGACCTTAACCAGTAGGCCAGAGTAAGAGTTAAGACCTTAGCTATTAGGCCAGAGTAAGAGTTAAGACCTTAACCAGAAGGCCAGAGTAAGACTTAAGACTTTAACCAGTAGGCCAGAGTAAGAGTTAAGACCTTAACCTGTAGGCCATAGTACGAGTCTAAGACCTTAGCTATTAGGCCAGAGTAAGCCTTAAGACCTTAACCAGTAGGCCAGAGAAAGAGATAAGACCTTAACCTGTAGGCCAGAGTACGAGTCTAAGACCTTAGCTATTAGGCCAGAGTAAGAGTTAAGACCTTAGCTATTAGGCCAGAGTACGAGTCTAGTACCTTAGCTATTAGGCCAGAGTTAGAGTTATGACCTTAGCTATAAGGCCAGAGTAAGAGTTAAGATCTTAGCTATTAAGCCAGAGTAAGAGTAAAGACATTAACCATTAGGCCAGAGTACGACTCTAAGACCTTAGCTATAAGGCCAGAGTAAGAGTTAAGACCTTAAACTGTAGGCCATAGTACAAGTCTACGACCTTAGCTATTAGGCCAGAGTAAGAGTTAAGACCTTAGCTATTAGGCCAGAGTACGAGTCTAAGACCTTAGCTCTTAGGCCAGATTAAGAGTTAAGACCTTAGCTTTTAGGCCAGAGTACGAGTCTAAGACCTTAGCTATTAGGCAAGAGTAAGAGTTAAGACCTTAAACTGTAGGCCATAGTACAAGTCTACGACCTTAGCTATTAGGCCAGAGTTAGAGTTAAGACCTTAGCTATTAGGCCAGAGTGCGAGTCTAAGACCTTAGCTCTTAGGCCAGAGTAAGAGTTAAGACCTTAACCAGTAGGCTAGAGTAAGAGTTAAGACTTTAACCAGTAGGCCAGAGTAAGAGTTAAGACCTTAACCTGTAGGCCAGAGTACGAGTGTAAGACCTTAGCTATTAGGCCAGAGTAAGAGTTAAGACCTTAACCAGTAGGCCAGAGTAAGAGTTAAGACCTTAACCAGTAGGCCAGAGTGTGAGTCTAAGACCTTAGCTATTAGGCCAGAGTACGAGTCTAAGACCTTAGCTATTAGGCCAGAGTAAGAGTTAAGACCTCAGCTATTAGGCCAGAGTACGAGTCTAAGACCTTTTGCTATTAGGCCAGAGTAAGAGTTAAGACTTTAACAAGTAGGCCAGAGTAAGAGTCTAAGACCTTAACCTGTAGGCCAGAGTACGAGTCTAAGACCTTAGCTATTAGGCCAGAGTAAGAGTTAAGACCTTAACCATTAGGCCAGAGTACGAGTCTAAGACCTTAGCTATTGGGCCAGAGTAAGAGTTAAGACCTTAGCTATTAGGCCAGAGTAACAGTTAAGACCTTAACCTGTAGGCCAGAGTACGAGTCTAAGACCTAAGCTATTAGGCCAGAGTATGAGTCTAAGACCTGAGCTATTAGGCCATAGTAAGAGTTAAGACCTTAACGAGTAGGCCAGAGTACGAGTCTAAGACCTTAGCTATTAGGCCAGAGTAAGAGTTAAGACCTTAACCAGTATGCCAGAGTAAGAGTTAAGACCTTAATCAGTAGGCCAGAGTACGAGTCTAAGACCTTAGCTATTAGGCCAGAGTAAGAGTTAAGACCTTAACCAGTAGGCCAGAGTAAGAGTTAAGATATTAACCAGTTGGCCAGAGTACGAGTCTAAGACCTTAGCTATTAGGCCAGAGTAAGACTTAAGACCTTAACCAGTAGGCCAAAGTAAGAGTTAAGACCTTAACCATTAGGCCAGAGTACGAGTCTAGGACATTAGCTATTAGGCCAGAGTAAGAGTTAAGACCTTAACCACTAGGCCAGAGTAAGAGTTAAGACCTTAACCTGTAAGCCAGAGTAAAAGTTAAGACCTTAACCTGTAGGCCATAGTACGATAAGACCTTAACCATTAGGCCAGATTACGAGTCTAAGACCTTAGCTATTAGGCCAGAGTAAGAGTTAAGACCTTAACCAGTAGGCCAGAGTAAGAATTAAGACCTTAGCTATTAGGCCAGAGTAAGAGTTAAGACCTTAAGAAGTAGGCCAGAGTAAGAGTTAAGACCTTAACCATTAGGCCAGAGTACGAGTCTAAGACCTTAGCTATTAGGCCAGAGTAAGAGTTAAGACCTTAGCTATTAGGCCAGAGTAAGCGTTAAGACCTTAACCAGTAGGCCAGAGTACGAGTCTAAGACCTTAGCTATTAGGCCAGAGTAAGAGTTCAGACCTTAGCTATTAGGCCAGAGTAAGAATTAAGACCTTAACCAGTAGGTCAGAGTAAGAGTTAAGACCTTAACCTGTAGGCCAGCGTATGAGTCTAAGACCTTAGCTATTAGGCCAGAGTAAGAGTGCAGACCTTAGCTATTAGGCCAGAGTTAGAGTTAAGACCTTAACCAGTAGGCCAGAGTAAGATTTAAGACCTTAACCAGTAGGCCAGAGTAAGATTTAAGACATTAACATGTAGGCCAGAGTACAAGTTAAGACCTTAACCAGTAGGCCAGAGTAAGAGTTAAGACCTTAACCAGTAGGCCAGAGTAAGAGTTAAGACCTTAACCAGTAGGCCAGAGTAAGAGTTAAGACCTTAACCAGTAGGCCAGATTAAGAGTTAAGACCTTAACCTGTAGGCCAGAGTAAGAGTTAAGACCTTAACCAGTAGGCCAGAGTAAGAATTAAGACCTTAGCTATTAGGCCAGAGTAAGAGTTAGGACCTTAAGAAGTAGGCCCGAGTAAGAGTTAAGACCTTAACCAGTAGGCCAGAGTAAGAGTTAAGACCTTAACCAGTAGGCCAGAGTACGTGTCTGATACCTTAGCTATTAGGCCATAGTATGAGTTAAGACCTTAGCTATTAGTCCAGAGTAAGAGTTAAGACCTTAACCATTAGGCCAGAGTACGAGTTAAGACCTTAACCAGTAGGCCAGAGTAAGAGTTAAGACCTTAACCTGTAGGCCATAGTATGAGTCTAAGACCTTAGCTATTAGGCCAGAGTAAGAGTTGAGACCTTAGCTATTAGGCCAGAGTAAGAGTTAAGACCTTAACCAGTAGGCCAGAGTACGTGTCTGATACCTTAGCTATTAGGCCATAGTATGAGTTAAGACCTTAGCTATTAGTCCAGAGTAAGAGTTAAGACCTTAACCATTAGGCCAGAGTACGAGTTAAGACCTTAACCAGTAGGCCAGAGTAAGAGTTAAGACCTTAACCTGTAGGCCATAGTATGAGTCTAAGACCTTAGCTATTAGGCCAGAGTAAGAGTTGAGACCTTAGCTATTAGGCCAGAGTAAGAGTTAAAACCTTAACCATTATGCCAGAGTACGAGTCTAAGACATTAGCTATTAGGCCAGAGTAAGAGTTAAGACCTTAACCAGTAGGCCAGAGTAAGAAATTAGACCTTAGCTATTAGGCCAGAGTAAGAGTTAAGACCTTAAGAAGTAAGCCTGAGTAAGAGTTAAGACCTTAACCATTAGGCCAGAGTATGAGTCTAAGACCTTAGCTATTAGGCCAGAGTAAGAGTTAAGACCTTAACCAGTAGGCCAGAGTAAGAGTTAAGACCTTAACCAGTAGGCCAGAGTAAGAGTTAAGACCTTAGCTATTAGGCCAGAGTAGGAGTTAAGACCTTAGCTATTAGGCCAGAGTAAGAGTTAAGACCTTAACCAGAAGGCCAGAGTAAGACTTAAGACTTTAACCAGTAGGCCAGAGTAAGAGTTAAGACCTTAACCTGTAGGCCATAGTACGAGTCTAAGACCTTAGCTATTAGGCCAGAGTAAGCGTTAAGACCTTAACCAGTAGGCCAGAGAAAGAGATAAGACCTTAACCTGTAGGCCAGAGTACGAGTCTAAGACCTTAGCTATTAGGCCAGAGTAAGAGTTAAGACCTTAGCTATTAGGCCAGAGTAAGAGTTAAGACCTTAACCATTAGGTCAGAGTAAGAGTTAAGACCTTAACCAGTAGGCCAGAGTAAGAGTTAAGACCTTAACCAGTAGGCCAGAGTAAGAGTTAAAACCTTAACCAGGAGGCCAGAGTACGAGTCTAAGACCTTAGCTATTAGGCCAGAGTAAGAGTTAAGACCTTAGCTATTAGGCCAGAGTAAGAGTTAAGACCTTAACCAGAAGGCCAGAGTAAGAGTTAAGACCTTAACCAGTAGGCCAGAGTAAGAGTTAAGACCTCAACCTGTAGGCCATAGTACGAGTCTAAGACCTTAGGTATTAGGCCAGAGTAAGCATTAAGACCTTAACCAGTAGGCCAGAGTACGAGTCTAAGACCTTAGCTATTAGGCCAGAGTAAGAGTGCAGACCTTAGCTATTAGGCCAGAGTAAGAGTTAAGACCTTAACCAGTAGGCCAGAGTAAGAGTTAAGACCTTAACCAGTAGGCCAGAGTAAGAGTTAAGACCTTAACCAGTAGGCCAGAGTAAGATTTAAGACCTTAACCAGTAGGCCAGAGTAAGATTTAAGACATTAACCTGTAGGCCAGAGTACAAGTTAAGACCCTAACCATTAGGCCAGAGTACGAGTCTAAGACCTTAGCTATTAGGCCAGAGTAAGAGTTAAGACCTTAACCAGTAGGCCAGAGTAAGAGTTAAGACCTTAACCATTAGGGGAGAGTACGAGTCTAAGACCTTAGCTATTAGGCCAGAGTAAGAGTTAAGACCTTAACCTGTAGGCAAGAGTTAGAGTTAAGACCTTAACCAGTAGGCCATAGTACGAGTCTAAGACCTTAGGTATTAGGCCAGAGTAAGAGTTATGACCTTAACCAGTAGGCCAGAGTAAGAGTTAAGACCTTAACCAGTAGGCCAGAGTACGAGTCTAAGACCTTAACCTGTAGGCCATAGTACGAGTCTAAGACCTTAGCTATTAGGCCAGAGTAAGAGTTAAGACCTCAGCTATTAGGCCAGAGTAAGAGTTAAGACCTTAACCTGTAAGCCAGAGTAAGAGTTAAGACTTTAACCTGTAGGCCATAGTACGAGTCTAAGACCTTAGCTATTAGGCCAGAGTAAGAGTTAAGACCTCAGCTATTAGGCCAGAGTACGAGTCTAAGACCTTTTGCTATTAGGCCAGAGTAAGAGTTAAGACTTTAACAAGTAGGCCAGAGTAAGAGTCTAAGACCTTAACCTGTAGGCCAGAGTACGAGTCTAAGACCTTAGCTATTAGGCCAGAGTAAGAGTTAAGACCTTAACCATTAGGCCAGAGTACGAGTCTAAGACCTTAGCTATTGGGCCAGAGTAAGAGTTAAGACCTTAGCTATTAGGCCAGAGTAAGAGTTAAGACCTTAACCTGTAGGCCAGAGTACGAGTCTAAGACCTAAGCTATTAGGCCAGAGTATGAGTCTAAGACCTGAGCTATTAGGCCATAGTAAGAGTTAAGACCTTAACGAGTAGGCCAGAGTACGAGTCTAAGACCTTAGCTATTAGGCCAGAGTAAGAGTTAAGACCTTAACCAGTAGGCCAGAGTAAGAGTTAAGACCTTAATCAGTAGGCCAGAGTACGAGTCTAAGACCTTAGCTATTAGGCCAGAGTAAGAGTTAAGACCTTAACCAGTAGGCCAGAGTAAGAGTTAAAATATTAACCAGTTGGCCAGAGTACGAGTCTAAGACCTTAGCTATTAGGCCAGAGTAAGAGTTAAGACCTTAACCAGTAGGCCAAAGTAAGAGTTAAGACCTTAACCATTAGGCCAGAGTACGAGTCTAGGACATTAGCTATTAGGCCAGAGTAAGAGTTAAGACCTTAACCACTAGGCCAGAGTAAGAGTTAAGACCTTAACCTGTAAGCCAGAGTAAAAGTTAAGACCTTAACCTGTAGGCCATAGTACGATAAGACCTTAACCATTAGGCCAGATTACGAGTCTAAGACCTTAGCTATTAGGCCAGAGTAAGAGTTAAGACCTTAACCAGTAGGCCAGAGTAAGAATTAAGACCTTAGCTGTTAGGCCAGAGTAAGAGTTAAGACCTTAAGAAGTAGGCCAGAGTAAGAGTTAAGACCTTAACCATTAGGCCAGAGTACGAGTCTAAGACCTTAGCTATTAGGCCAGACTAAGAGTTAAGACCTTAGCTATTAGGCCAGAGTAACCGTTAAGACCTTAACCAGTAGGCCAGAGTACGAGTCTAAGACCTTAGCTATTAGGCCAGAGTAAGAGTTCAGACCTTAGCTATTAGGCCAGAGTAAGAATTAAGACCTTAACCAGTAGGTCAGAGTAAGAGTTAAGACCTTAACCTGTAGGCCAGCGTATGAGTCTAAGACCTTAGCTATTAGGCCAGAGTAAGAGTTAAGACCTTAACCATTAGGCCAGAGTAAGAGTTAAGACCTTAACCAGTAGGCCAGAGTAAGAGTTAAGACCTTAACCAGTAGGCCAGATTAAGAGTTAAGACCTTAACCTGTAGGCCAGAGTAAGAGTTAAACCCTTAACCAGTAGGCCAGAGTAAGAATTAAGACCTTAGCTATTAGGCCAGAGTAAGAGTTAGGACCTTAAGAAGTAGGCCCGAGTAAGAGTTAAGACCTTAACCAGTAGGCCAGAGTAAGAGTTAAGACCTTAACCAGTAGGCCAGAGTACGTGTCTGATACCTTAGCTATTAGGCCATAGTATGAGTTAAGACCTTAGCTATTAGTCCAGAGTAAGAGTTAAGACCTTAAGCATTAGGCCAGAGTACGAGTTAAGACCTTAACCTGTAGGCCATAGTATGAGTCTAAGACCTTAGCTATTAGGCCAGAGTAAGAGTTGAGACCTTAGCTATTAGGCCAGAGTAAGAGTTAAGACCTTAACCAGTAGGCCAGAGTACGTGTCTGATACCTTAGCTATTAGGCCATAGTATGAGTTAAGACCTTAGCTATTAGTCCAGAGTAAGAGTTAAGACCTTAACCATTAGGCCAGAGTACGAGTTAAGACCTTAACCAGTAGGCCAGAGTAAGACTTAAGACCTTAACCTGTAGGCCATAGTATGAGTCTAAGACCTTAGCTATTAGGCCAGAGTAAGAGTTGAGACCTTAGCTATTAGGCCAGAGTAAGAGTTAAAACCTTAACCATTATGCCAGAGTACGAGTCTAAGACATTAGCTATTAGGCCAGAGTAAGAGTTAAGACCTTAACCAGTAGGCCAGAGTAAGAAATTAGACCTTAGCTATTAGGCCAGAGTAAGAGTTAAGACCTTAAGAAGTAGGCCAGAGTAAGAGTTAAGACCTTAACCATTAGGCCAGAGTATTTGTCTAAGACCTTAGCTATTAGGCCAGAGTAAGAGTTAAGACCTTAACCAGTAGGCCAGAGTAAGAGGTAAGACCTTAACCAGTAGGCCAGAGTAAGAGTTAAGACCTTAGCTATTAGGCCAGAGTAGGAGTTAAGACCTTAGCTATTAGGCCAGAGTAAGAGTTAAGACCTTAACCAGAAGGCCAGAGTAAGACTTAAGACTTTAACCAGTAGGCCAGAGTAAGAGTTAAGACCTTAACCTGTAGGCCATAGTACGAGTCTAAGACCTTAGCTATTAGGCCAGAGTAAGCGTTAAGACCTTAACCAGTAGGCCAGAGAAAGAGATAAGACCTTAACCTGTAGGCCAGAGTACGAGTCTAAGACCTTAGCTATTAGGCCAGAGTAAGAGTTAAGACCTTAGCTATTAGGCCAGAGTAAGAGTTAAGACCTTAACCATTAGGTCAGAGTAAGAGTTAAGACCTTAACCAGTAGGCCAGAGTAAGAGTTAAGACCTTAACCAGTAGGCCAGAGTAAGAGTTAAAACCTTAACCAGGAGGCCAGAGTACGAGTCTAAGACCTTAGCTATTAGGCCAGAGTAAGAGTTAAGACCTTAGCTATTAGGCCAGAGTAAGAGTTAAGACCTTAACCAGAAGGCCAGAGTAAGAGTTAAGACCTTAACCAGTAGGCCAGAGTAAGAGTTAAGACCTCAACCTGTAGGCCATAGTACGAGTCTAAGACCTTAGGTATTAGGCCAGAGTAAGCATTAAGACCTTAACCAGTAGGCCAGAGTACGAGTCTAAGACCTTAGCTATTAGGCCAGAGTAAGAGTGCAGACCTTAGCTATTAGGCCAGAGTAAGAGTTAAGACCTTAACCAGTAGGCCAGAGTAAGAGTTAAGACCTTAACCAGTAGGCCAGAGTAAGAGTTAAGACCTTAACCAGTAGGCCAGAGTAAGATTTAAGACCTTAACCAGTAGGCCAGAGTAAGATTTAAGACATTAACCTGTAGGCCAGAGTACAAGTTATGACCCTAACCATTAGGCCAGAGTACGAGTCTAAGACCTTAGCTATTAGGCCAGAGTAAGAGTTAAGACCTTAACCAGTAGGCCAGATTAAGAGTTAAGACCTTAACCATTAGGGGAGAGTACCAGTCTAAGACCTTAGCTATTAGGCCAGAGTAAGAGTTAAGACCTTAACCTGTAGGCAAGAGTTAGAGTTAAGACCTTAACCAGTAGGCCATAGTACGAGTCTAAGACCTTAGGTATTAGGCCAGAGTAAGAGTTAAGACCTTAACCAGTAGGCCAGAGTAAGAGTTAAGACCTTAACCAGTAGGCCAGAGTACGAGTCTAAGACCTTAACCTGTAGGCCATAGTACGAGTCTAAGACCTTAGCTATTAGGCCAGAGTAAGAGTTAAGACCTTAGCTATTAGGCCAGAGTAAGAGTTAAGACCTTAACCTGTAAGCCAGAGTAAGAGTTAAGACTTTAACCTGTAGGCCATAGTACGAGTCTAAGACCTTAGCTATTAGGCCAGAGTAAGAGTTAAGACCTCAGCTATTAGGCCAGAGTATGAGTCTAAGACCTTTTGCTATTAGGCCAGAGTAAGAGTTAAGACTTTAACAAGTAGGCCAGAGTAAGAGTCTAAGACCTTAACCTGTAGGCCAGAGTACGAGTCTAAGACCTTAGCTATTAGGCCAGAGTAAGAGTTAAGACCTTAACCATTAGGCCAGAGTACGAGTCTAAGACCTTAGCTATTGGGCCAGAGTAAGAGTTAAGACCTTAGCTATTAGGCCAGAGTAAGAGTTAAGACCTTAACCTGTAGGCCAGAGTACGAGTCTAAGACCTAAGCTATTAGGCCAGAGTATGAGTCTAAGACCTGAGCTATTAGGCCATAGTAAGAGTTAAGACCTTAACGAGTAGGCCAGAGTACGAGTCTAAGACCTTAGCTATTAGGCCAGAGTAAGAGTTAAGACCTTAACCAGTAGGCCAGAGTAAGAGTTAAGACCTTAATCAGTAGGCCAGAGTACGAGTCTAAGACCTTAGCTATTAGGCCAGAGTAAGAGTTAAGACCTTAACCAGTAGGCCAGAGTAAGAGTTAAGATATTAACCAGTTGGCCAGAGTACGAGTCTAAGACCTTAGCTATTAGGCCAGAGTAAGAGTTAAGACCTTAACCAGTAGGCCAAAGTAAGAGTTAAGACCTTAACCATTAGGCCAGAGTACGAGTCTAGGACATTAGCTATTAGGCCAGAGTAAGAGTTAAGACCTTAACCACTAGGCCAGAGTAAGAGTTAAGACCTTAACCTGTAAGCCAGAGTAAAAGTTAAGACCTTAACCTGTAGGCCATAGTACGATAAGACCTTAACCATTAGGCCAGATTACGAGTCTAAGACCTTAGCTATTAGGCCAGAGTAAGAGTTAAGACCTTAACCAGTAGGCCAGAGTAAGAATTAAGACCTTAGCTATTAGGCCAGAGTAAGAGTTAAGACCTTAAGAAGTAGGCCAGAGTAAGAGTTAAGACCTTAACCATTAGGCCAGAGTACGAGTCTAAGACCTTAGCTATTAGGCCAGACTAAGAGTTAAGACCTTAGCTATTAGGCCAGAGTAACCGTTAAGACCTTAACCAGTAGGCCAGAGTACGAGTCTAAGACCTTAGCTATTAGGCCAGAGTAAGAGTTCAGACCTTAGCTATTAGGCCAGAGTAAGAATTAAGACCTTAACCAGTAGGTCAGAGTAAGAGTTAAGACCTTAACCTGTAGGCCAGCGTATGAGTCTAACACCTTAGCTATTAGGCCAGAGTAAGAGTTAAGACCTTAACCATTAGGCCAGAGTAAGAGTTAAGACCTTAACCAGTAGGCCAGAGTAAGAGTTAAGACCTTAACCAGTAGGCCAGATTAAGAGTTAAGACCTTAACCTGTAGGCCAGAGTAAGAGTTAAACCCTTAACCAGTAGGCCAGAGTAAGAATTAAGACCTTAGCTATTAGGCCAGAGTAAGAGTTAGGACCTTAAGAAGTAGGCCCGAGTAAGAGTTAAGACCTTAACCAGTAGGCCAGAGTAAGAGTTAAGACCTTAACCAGTAGGCCAGAGTACGTGTCTGATACCTTAGCTATTAGGCCATAGTATGAGTTAAGACCTTAGCTATTAGTCCAGAGTAAGAGTTAAGACCTTAAGCATTAGGCCAGAGTACGAGTTAAGACCTTAACCTGTAGGCCATAGTATGAGTCTAAGACCTTAGCTATTAGGCCAGAGTAAGAGTTGAGACCTTAGCTATTAGGCCAGAGTAAGAGTTAAGACCTTAACCAGTAGGCCAGAGTACGTGTCTGATACCTTAGCTATTAGGCCATAGTATGAGTTAAGACCTTAGCTATTAGTCCAGAGTAAGAGTTAAGACCTTAACCATTAGGCCAGAGTACGAGTTAAGACCTTAACCAGTAGGCCAGAGTAAGAGTTAAGACCTTAACCTGTAGGCCATAGTATGAGTCTAAGACCTTAGCTATTAGGCCAGAGTAAGAGTTGAGACCTTAGCTATTAGGCCAGAGTAAGAGTTAAAACCTTAACCATTATGCCAGAGTACGAGTCTAAGACATTAGCTATTAGGCCAGAGTAAGAGTTAAGACCTTAACCAGTAGGCCAGAGTAAGAAATTAGACCTTAGCTATTAGGCCAGAGTAAGAGTTAAGACCTTAAGAAGTAGGCCAGAGTAAGAGTTAAGACCTTAACCATTAGGCCAGAGTATTTGTCTAAGACCTTAGCTATTAGGCCAGAGTAAGAGTTAAGACCTTAACCAGTAGGCCAGAGTAAGAGGTAAGACCTTAACCAGTAGGCCAGAGTAAGAGTTAAGACCTTAGCTATTAGGCCAGAGTAGGAGTTAAGACCTTAGCTATTAGGCCAGAGTAAGAGTTAAGACCTTAACCAGAAGGCCAGAGTAAGACTTAAGACTTTAACCAGTAGGCCAGAGTAAGAGTTAAGACCTTAACCTGTAGGCCATAGTACGAGTCTAAGACCTTAGCTATTAGGCCAGAGTAAGCGTTAAGACCTTAACCAGTAGGCCAGAGAAAGAGATAAGACCTTAACCTGTAGGCCAGAGTACGAGTCTAAGACCTTAACTATTAGGCCAGAGTAAGAGTTAAGACCTTAGCTATTAGGCCAGAGTAAGAGTTAAGACCTTAACCAGAAGGCCAGAGTAAGAGTTAAGACCTTAACCAGTAGGCCAGAGTAAGAGTTAAGACCTCAACCTGTAGGCCATAGTACGAGTCTAAGACCTTAGGTATTAGGCCAGAGTAAGCATTAAGACCTTAACCAGTAGGCCAGAGTACGAGTCTAAGACCTTAGCTATTAGGCCAGAGTAAGAGTGCAGACCTTAGCTATTAGGCCAGAGTAAGAGTTAAGACCTTAACCAGAAGGCCAGAGTAAGAGTTAAGACCTTAACCAGTAGGCCAGAGTAAGAGTTAAGACCTCAACCTGTAGGCCATAGTACGAGTCTAAGACCTTAGGTATTAGGCCAGAGTAAGCATTAAGACCTTAACCAGTAGGCCAGAGTACGAGTCTAAGACCTTAGCTATTAGGCCAGAGTAAGAGTGCAGACCTTAGCTATTAGGCCAGAGTAAGAGTTAAGACCTTAACCAGTAGGCCAGAGTAAGAGTTAAGACCTTAACCAGTAGGCCAGAGTAAGAGTTAAGACCTTAACCAGTAGGCCAGAGTAAGATTTAAGACCTTAACCAGTAGGCCAGAGTAAGATTTAAGACATTAACCTGTAGGCCAGAGTACAAGTTATGACCCTAACCATTAGGGCAGAGTACGAGTCTAAGACCTTAGCTATTAGGCCAGAGTAAGAGTTAAGACCTTAACCAGTAGGCCAGAGTAAGAGTTAAGACCTTAACCATTAGGGGAGAGTACCAGTCTAAGACCTTAGCTATTAGGCCAGAGTAAGAGTTAAGACCTTAACCTGTAGGCAAGAGTTAGAGTTAAGACCTTAACCAGTAGGCCATAGTACGAGTCTAAGACCTTAGGTATTAGGCCAGAGTAAGAGTTAAGACCTTAACCAGTAGGCCAGAGTAAGAGTTAAGACCTTAACCAGTAGGCCAGAGTACGAGTCTAAGACCTTAACCTGTAGGCCATAGTACGAGTCTAAGACCTTAGCTATTAGGCCAGAGTAAGAGTTAAGACCTTAGCTATTAGGCCAGAGTAAGAGTTAAGACCTTAACCTGTAAGCCAGAGTAAGAGTTAAGACTTTAACCTGTAGGCCATAGTACGAGTCTAAGACCTTAGCTATTAGGCCAGAGTAAGAGTTAAGACCTCAGCTATTAGGCCAGAGTATGAGTCTAAGACCTTTTGCTATTAGGCCAGAGTAAGAGTTAAGACTTTAACAAGTAGGCCAGAGTAAGAGTCTAAGACCTTAACCTGTAGGCCAGAGTACGAGTCTAAGACCTTAGCTATTAGGCCAGAGTAAGAGTTAAGACCTTAACCATTAGGCCAGAGTACGAGTCTAAGACCTTAGCTATTGGGCCAGAGTAAGAGTTAAGACCTTAGCTATTAGGCCAGAGTAAGAGTTAAGACCTTAACCTGTAGGCCAGAGTACGAGTCTAAGACCTAAGCTATTAGGCCAGAGTATGAGTCTAAGACCTGAGCTATTAGGCCATAGTAAGAGTTAAGACCTTAACGAGTAGGCCAGAGTACGAGTCTAAGACCTTAGCTATTAGGCCAGAGTAAGAGTTAAGACCTTAACCAGTAGGCCAGAGTAAGAGTTAAGACCTTAATCAGTAGGCCAGAGTACGAGTCTAAGACCTTAGCTATTAGGTCAGAGTAAGAGTTAAGACCTTAACCAGTAGGCCAGAGTAAGAGTTAAGATATTAACCAGTTGGCCAGAGTACGAGTCTAAGACCTTAGCTATTAGGCCAGAGTAAGAGTTAAGACCTTAACCAGTAGGCCAAAGTAAGAGTTAAGACCTTAACCATTAGGCCAGAGTACGAGTCTAGGACATTAGCTATTAGGCCAGAGTAAGAGTTAAGACCTTAACCACTAGGCCAGAGTAAGAGTTAAGACCTTAACCTGTAAGCCAGAGTAAAAGTTAAGACCTTAACCTGTAGGCCATAGTACGATAAGACCTTAACCATTAGGCCAGATTACGAGTCTAAGACCTTAGCTATTAGGCCAGAGTAAGAGTTAAGACCTTAACCAGTAGGCCAGAGTAAGAATTAAGACCTTAGCTATTAGGCCAGAGTAAGAGTTAAGACCTTAAGAAGTAGGCCAGAGTAAGAGTTAAGACCTTAACCATTAGGCCAGAGTACGAGTCTAAGACCTTAGCTATTAGGCCAGACTAAGAGTTAAGACCTTAGCTATTAGGCCAGAGTAACCGTTAAGACCTTAACCAGTAGGCCAGAGTACGAGTCTAAGACCTTAGCTATTAGGCCAGAGTAAGAGTTCAGACCTTAGCTATTAGGCCAGAGTAAGAATTAAGACCTTAACCAGTAGGTCAGAGTAAGAGTTAAGACCTTAACCTGTAGGCCAGCGTATGAGTCTAACACCTTAGCTATTAGGCCAGAGTAAGAGTTAAGACCTTAACCATTAGGCCAGAGTAAGAGTTAAGACCTTAACCAGTAGGCCAGAGTAAGAGTTAAGACCTTAACCAGTAGGCCAGATTAAGAGTTAAGACCTTAACCTGTAGGCCAGAGTAAGAGTTAAACCCTTAACCAGTAGGCCAGAGTAAGAATTAAGACCTTAGCTATTAGGCCAGAGTAAGAGTTAGGACCTTAAGAAGTAGGCCCGAGTAAGAGTTAAGACCTTAACCAGTAGGCCAGAGTAAGAGTTAAGACCTTAACCAGTAGGCCAGAGTACGTGTCTGATACCTTAGCTATTAGGCCATAGTATGAGTTAAGACCTTAGCTATTAGTCCAGAGTAAGAGTTAAGACCTTAAGCATTAGGCCAGAGTACGAGTTAAGACCTTAACCTGTAGGCCATAGTATGAGTCTAAGACCTTAGCTATTAGGCCAGAGTAAGAGTTGAGACCTTAGCTATTAGGCCAGAGTAAGAGTTAAGACCTTAACCAGTAGGCCAGAGTACGTGTCTGATACCTTAGCTATTAGGCCATAGTATGAGTTAAGACCTTAGCTATTAGTCCAGAGTAAGAGTTAAGACCTTAACCATTAGGCCAGAGTACGAGTTAAGACCTTAACCAGTAGGCCAGAGTAAGAGTTAAGACCTTAACCTGTAGGCCATAGTATGAGTCTAAGACCTTAGCTATTAGGCCAGAGTAAGAGTTGAGACCTTAGCTATTAGGCCAGAGTAAGAGTTAAAACCTTAACCATTATGCCAGAGTACGAGTCTAAGACATTAGCTATTAGGCCAGAGTAAGAGTTAAGACCTTAACCAGTAGGCCAGAGTAAGAAATTAGACCTTAGCTATTAGGCCAGAGTAAGAGTTAAGACCTTAAGAAGTAGGCCAGAGTAAGAGTTAAGACCTTAACCATTAGGCCAGAGTATTTGTCTAAGACCTTAGCTATTAGGCCAGAGTAAGAGTTAAGACCTTAACCAGTAGGCCAGAGTAAGACCTTAACCAGTAGGCCAGAGTAAGAGTTAAGACCTTAGCTATTAGGCCAGAGTAGGAGTTAAGACCTTAGCTATTAGGCCAGAGTAAGAGTTAAGACCTTAACCAGAAGGCCAGAGTAAGACTTAAGACTTTAACCAGTAGGCCAGAGTAAGAGTTAAGACCTTAACCTGTAGGCCATAGTACGAGTCTAAGACCTTAGCTATTAGGCCAGAGTAAGCGTTAAGACCTTAACCAGTAGGCCAGAGAAAGAGATAAGACCTTAACCTGTAGGCCAGAGTACGAGTCTAAGACCTTAACTATTAGGCCAGAGTAAGAGTTAAGACCTTAGCTATTAGGCCAGAGTAAGAGTTAAGACCTTAACCAGAAGGCCAGAGTAAGAGTTAAGACCTTAACCAGTAGGCCAGAGTAAGAGTTAAGACCTCAACCTGTAGGCCATAGTACGAGTCTAAGACCTTAGGTATTAGGCCAGAGTAAGCATTAAGACCTTAACCAGTAGGCCAGAGTACGAGTCTAAGACCTTAGCTATTAGGCCAGAGTAAGAGTGCAGACCTTAGCTATTAGGCCAGAGTAAGAGTTAAGACCTTAACCAGAAGGCCAGAGTAAGAGTTAAGACCTTAACCAGTAGGCCAGAGTAAGAGTTAAGACCTCAACCTGTAGGCCATAGTACGAGTCTAAGACCTTAGGTATTAGGCCAGAGTAAGCATTAAGACCTTAACCAGTAGGCCAGAGTACGAGTCTAAGACCTTAGCTATTAGGCCAGAGTAAGAGTGCAGACCTTAGCTATTAGGCCAGAGTAAGAGTTAAGACCTTAACCAGTAGGCCAGAGTAAGAGTTAAGACCTTAACCAGTAGGCCAGAGTAAGAGTTAAGACCTTAACCAGTAGGCCAGAGTAAGATTTAAGACCTTAACCAGTAGGCCAGAGTAAGATTTAAGACATTAACCTGTAGGCCAGAGTACAAGTTATGACCCTAACCATTAGGGCAGAGTACGAGTCTAAGACCTTAGCTATTAGGCCAGAGTAAGAGTTAAGACCTTAACCAGTAGGCCAGAGTAAGAGTTAAGACCTTAACCATTAGGGGAGAGTACCAGTCTAAGACCTTAGCTATTAGGCCAGAGTAAGAGTTAAGACCTTAACCTGTAGGCAAGAGTTAGAGTTAAGACCTTAACCAGTAGGCCATAGTACGAGTCTAAGACCTTAGGTATTAGGCCAGAGTAAGAGTTAAGACCTTAACCAGTAGGCCAGAGTAAGAGTTAAGACCTTAACCAGTAGGCCAGAGTACGAGTCTAAGACCTTAACCTGTAGGCCATAGTACGAGTCTAAGACCTTAGCTATTAGGCCAGAGTAAGAGTTAAGACCTTAGCTATTAGGCCAGAGTAAGAGTTAAGACCTTAACCTGTAAGCCAGAGTAAGAGTTAAGACTTTAACCTGTAGGCCATAGTACGAGTCTAAGACCTTAGCTATTAGGCCAGAGTAAGAGTTAAGACCTCAGCTATTAGGCCAGAGTACGAGTCTAAGACCTTTTGCTATTAGGCCAGAGTAAGAGTTAAGACTTTAACAAGTAGGCCAGAGTAAGAGTCTAAGACCTTAACCTGTAGGCCAGAGTACGAGTCTAAGACCTTAGCTATTAGGCCAGAGTAAGAGTTAAGACCTTAACCATTAGGCCAGAGTACGAGTCTAAGACCTTAGCTATTGGGCCAGAGTAAGAGTTAAGACCTTAGCTATTAGGCCAGAGTAAGAGTTAAGACCTTAACCTGTAGGCCAGAGTACGAGTCTAAGACCTAAGCTATTAGGCCAGAGTATGAGTCTAAGACCTGAGCTATTAGGCCATAGTAAGAGTTAAGACCTTAACGAGTAGGCCAGAGTACGAGTCTAAGACCTTAGCTATTAGGCCAGAGTAAGAGTTAAGACCTTAACCAGTAGGCCAGAGTAAGAGTTAAGACCTTAATCAGTAGGCCAGAGTACGAGTCTAAGACCTTAGCTATTAGGCCAGAGTAAGAGTTAAGACCTTAACCAGTAGGCCAGAGTAAGAGTTAAGATATTAACCAGTTGGCCAGAGTACGAGTCTAAGACCTTAGCTATTAGGCCAGAGTAAGAGTTAAGACCTTAACCAGTAGGCCAAAGTAAGAGTTAAGACCTTAACCATTAGGCCAGAGTACGAGTCTAGGACATTAGCTATTAGGCCAGAGTAAGAGTTAAGACCTTAACCACTAGGCCAGAGTAAGAGTTAAGACCTTAACCTGTAAGCCAGAGTAAAAGTTAAGACCTTAACCTGTAGGCCATAGTACGATAAGACCTTAACCATTAGGCCAGATTACGAGTCTAAGACCTTAGCTATTAGGCCAGAGTAAGAGTTAAGACCTTAACCAGTAGGCCAGAGTAAGAATTAAGACCTTAGCTATTAGGCCAGAGTAAGAGTTAAGACCTTAAGAAGTAGGCCAGAGTAAGAGTTAAGACCTTAACCATTAGGCCAGAGTACGAGTCTAAGACCTTAGCTATTAGGCCAGAGTAAGAGTTAAGACCTTAGCTATTAGGCCAGAGTAACCGTTAAGACCTTAACCAGTAGGCCAGAGTACGAGTCTAAGACCTTAGCTATTAGGCCAGAGTAAGAGTTAAGACCTTAGCTATTAGGCCAGAATAAGAGTTAAGACCTTAACCAGAAGGCCAGAGTAAGAGTTAAGACCTTAACCAGTAGGCCAGAGTAAGAGTTAAGACCTCAACCTGTAGGCCATAGTACGAGTCTAAGACCTTAGGTATTAGGCCAGAGTAAGCATTAAGACCTTAACCAGGAGGCCAGAGTACGAGTCTAAGACCTTAGCTATTAGGCCAGAGTAAGAGTGCAGACCTTAGCTATTAGGCCAGAGTAAGAGTTAAGACCTTAACCAGTAGGCCAGAGTAAGAGTTAAGACCTTAACCAGTAGGCCAGAGTAAGAGTTAAGACCTTAACCAGTAGGCCAGAGTAAGATTTAAGACCTTAACCAGTAGGCCAGAGTAAGATTTAAGACATTAACCTGTAGGCCAGAGTACAAGTTAAGACCCTAACCATTAGGCCAGAGTACGAGTCTAAGACCTTAGCTATTAGGCCAGAGTAAGAGTTAAGACCTTAACCAGTAGGCCAGAGTAAGAGTTAAGACCTTAACCATTAGGGGAGAGTACGAGTCTAAGACCTTAGCTATTAGGCCAGAGTAAGAGTTAAGACCTTAACCTGTAGGCAAGAGTTAGAGTTAAGACCTTAACCAGTAGGCCATAGTACGAGTCTAAGACCTTAGGTATTAGGCCAGAGTAAGAGTTAAGACCTTAACCAGTAGGCCAGAGTAAGAGTTAAGACCTTAACCAGTAGGCCAGAGTACGAGTCTAAGACCTTAACCTGTAGGCCATAGTACGAGTCTAAGACCTTAGCTATTAGGCCAGAGTAAGAGTTAAGACCTTAGCTATTAGGCCAGAGTAAGAGTTAAGACCTTAACCTGTAAGCCAGAGTAAGAGTTAAGACTTTAACCTGTAGGCCATAGTACGAGTCTAAGACCTTAGCTATTAGGCCAGAGTAAGAGTTAAGACCTCAGCTATTAGGCCAGAGTACGAGTCTAAGACCTTTTGCTATTAGGCCAGAGTAAGAGTTAAGACTTTAACAAGTAGGCCAGAGTAAGAGTCTAAGACCTTAACCTGTAGGCCAGAGTACGAGTCTAAGACCTTAGCTATTAGGCCAGAGTAAGAGTTAAGACCTTAACCATTAGGCCAGAGTACGAGTCTAAGACCTTAGCTATTGGGCCAGAGTAAGAGTTAAGACCTTAGCTATTAGGCCAGAGTAAGAGTTAAGACCTTAACCTGTAGGCCAGAGTACGAGTCTAAGACCTAAGCTATTAGGCCAGAGTATGAGTCTAAGACCTGAGCTATTAGGCCATAGTAAGAGTTAAGACCTTAACGAGTAGGCCAGAGTACGAGTCTAAGACCTTAGCTATTAGGCCAGAGTAAGAGTTAAGACCTTAACCAGTAGGCCAGAGTAAGAGTTAAGACCTTAATCAGTAGGCCAGAGTACGAGTCTAAGACCTTAGCTATTAGGCCAGAGTAAGAGTTAAGACCTTAACCAGTAGGCCAGAGTAAGAGTTAAGATATTAACCAGTTGGCCAGAGTACGAGTCTAAGACCTTAGCTATTAGGCCAGAGTAAGAGTTAAGACCTTAACCAGTAGGCCAAAGTAAGAGTTAAGACCTTAACCATTAGGCCAGAGTACGAGTCTAGGACATTAGCTATTAGGCCAGAGTAAGAGTTAAGACCTTAACCACTAGGCCAGAGTAAGAGTTAAGACCTTAACCTGTAAGCCAGAGTAAAAGTTAAGACCTTAACCTGTAGGCCATAGTACGATAAGACCTTAACCATTAGGCCAGATTACGAGTATAAGACCTTAGCTATTAGGCCAGAGTAAGAGTTAAGACCTTAACCAGTAGGCCAGAGTAAGAATTAAGACCTTAGCTATTAGGCCGGAGTAAGAGTTAAGACCTTAAGAAGTAGGCCAGAGTAAGAGTTAAGACCTTAACCATTAGGCCAGAGTACGAGTCTAAGACCTTAGCTATTAGGCCAGACTAAGAGTTAAGACCGTAGCTATTAGGCCAGAGTAACCGTTAAGACCTTAACCAGTAGGCCAGAGTACGAGTCTAAGACCTTAGCTATTAGGCCAGACTAAGAGTTCAGACCTTAGCTATTAGGCCAGAGTAAGAATTAAGACCTTAACCAGTAGGTCAGAGTAAGAGTTAAGACCTTAACCTGTAGGCCAGCGTATGAGTCTAAGACCTTAGCTATTAGGCCAGAGTAAGAGTTAAGACCTTAACCATTAGGCCAGAGTAAGAGATAAGACCTTAACCAGTAGGCCAGAGTAAGAGTTAAGACCTTAACCAGTAGGCCAGATTAAGAGTTAAGACCTTAACCTGTAGGCCAGAGTAAGAGTTAAACCCTTAACCAGTAGGCCAGAGTAAGAATTAAGACCTTAGCTATTAGGCCAGAGTAAGAGTTAGGACCTTAAGAAGTAGGCCCGAGTAAGAGTTAAGACCTTAACCAGTAGGCCAGAGTAAGAGTTAAGACATTAACCAGTAGGCCAGAGTACGAGTCTAAGACCTTAGCTATTAGGCCAGACTAAGAGTTAAGACCGTAGCTATTAGGCCAGAGTAACCGTTAAGACCTTAACCAGTAGGCCAGAGTACGAGTCTAAGACCTTAGCTATTAGGCCAGAGTAAGAGTTCAGACCTTAGCTATTAGGCCAGAGTAAGAATTAAGACCTTAACCAGTAGGTCAGAGTAAGAGTTAAGACCTTAACCTGTAGGCCAGCGTATGAGTCTAAGACCTTAGCTATTAGGCCAGAGTAAGAGTTAAGACCTTAACCATTAGGCCAGAGTAAGAGATAAGACCTTAACCAGTAGGCCAGAGTAAGAGTTAAGACCTTAACCAGTAGGCCAGATTAAGAGTTAAGACCTTAACCTGTAGGCCAGAGTAAGAGTTAAACCCTTAACCAGTAGGCCAGAGTAAGAATTAAGACCTTAGCTATTAGGCCAGAGTAAGAGTTAGGACCTTAAGAAGTAGGCCCGAGTAAGAGTTAAGACCTTAACCAGTAGGCCAGAGTAAGAGTTAAGACATTAACCAGTAGGCCAGAGTACGTGTCTGATACCTTAGCTATTAGGCCATAGTATGAGTTAAGACCTTAGCTATTAGTCCAGAGTAAGAGTTAAGACCTTAAGCATTAGGCCAGAGTACGAGTTAAGACCTTAACCTGTAGGCCATAGTATGAGTCTAAGACCTTAGCTATTAGGCCAGAGTAAGAGTTGAGACCTTAGCTATTAGGCCAGAGTAAGAGTTAAGACCTTAACCAGTAGGCCAGAGTACGTGTCTGATACCTTAGCTATTAGGCCATAGTATGAGTTAAGACCTTAGCTATTAGTCCAGGGTAAGAGTTAAGACCTTAACCATTAGGCCAGAGTACGAGTTAAGACCTTAACCAGTAGGCCAGAGTAAGAGTTAAGACCTTAACCTGTAGGCCATAGTATGAGTCTAAGACCTTAGCTATTAGGCCAGAGTAAGAGTTGAGACCTTAGCTATTAGGCCAGAGTAAGAGTTAAAACCTTAACCATTATGCCAGAGTACGAGTCTAAGACATTAGCTATTAGGCCAGAGTAAGAGTTAAGACCTTAACCAGTAGGCCAGAGTAAGAAATTAGACCTTAGCTATTAGGCCAGAGTAAGAGTTAAGACCTTAAGAAGTAGGCCAGAGTAAGAGTTAAGACCTTAACCATTAGGCCAGAGTATGAGTCTAAGACCTTAGCTATTAGGCCAGAGTAAGAGTTAAGACCTTAACCAGTAGGCCAGAGTAAGAGGTAAGACCTTAACCAGTAGGCCAGAGTAAGAGTTAAGACCTTAGCTATTAGGCCAGAGTAGGAGTTAAGACCTTAGCTATTAGGCCAGAGTAAGAGTTAAGACCTTAACCAGAAGGCCAGAGTAAGACTTAAGACTTTAACCAGTAGGCCAGAGTAAGAGTTAAGACCTTAACCTGTAGGCCATAGTACGAGTCTAAGACCTTAGCTATTAGGCCAGAGTAAGCGTTAAGACCTTAACCAGTAGGCCAGAGAAAGAGATAAGACCTTAACCTGTAGGCCAGAGTACGAGTCTAAGACCTTAGCTATTAGGCCAGAGTAAGAGTTAAGACCTTAGCTATTAGGCCAGAGTAAGAGTTAAGACCTTAACCATTAGGTCAGAGTAAGAGTTAAGACCTTAACCAGTAGGCCAGAGTAAGAGTTAAGACCTTAACCAGTAGGCCAGAGTAAGAGTTAAAACCTTAACCAGGAGGCCAGAGTACGAGTCTAAGACCTTAGCTATTAGGCCAGAGAAAGAGTTAAGACCTTAGCTATTAGGCCAGAGTAAGAGTTAAGACCTTAACCAGAAGGCCAGAGTAAGAGTTAAGACCTTAACCAGTAGGCCAGAGTAAGAGTTAAGACCTCAACCTGTAGGCCATAGTACGAGTCTAAGACCTTAGGTATTAGGCCAGAGTAAGCATTAAGACCTTAACCAGTAGGCCAGAGTACGAGTCTAAGACCTTAGCTATTAGGCCAGAGTAAGAGTGCAGACCTTAGCTATTAGGCCAGAGTAAGAGTTAAGACCTTAACCAGTAGGCCAGAGTAAGAGTTAAGACCTTAACCAGTAGGCCAGAGTAAGAGTTAAGACCTTAACCAGTAGGCCAGAGTAAGATTTAAGACCTTAACCAGTAGGCCAGAGTAAGATTTAAGACATTAACCTGTAGGCCAGAGTACAAGTTATGACCCTAACCATTAGGCCAGAGTACGAGTCTAAGACCTTAGCTATTAGGCCAGAGTAAGAGTTAAGACCTTAACCAGTAGGCCAGAGTAAGAGTTAAGACCTTAACCATTAGGGGAGAGTACCAGTCTAAGACCTTAGCTATTAGGCCAGAGTAAGAGTTAAGACCTTAACCTGTAGGCAAGAGTTAGAGTTAAGACCTTAACCAGTAGGCCATAGTACGAGTCTAAGACCTTAGGTATTAGGCCAGAGTAAGAGTTAAGACCTTAACCAGTAGGCCAGAGTAAGAGTTAAGACCTTAACCAGTAGGCCAGAGTACGAGTCTAAGACCTTAACCTGTAGGTCATAGTACGAGTCTAAGACCTTAGCTATTAGGCCAGAGTAAGAGTTAAGACCTTAGCTATTAGGCCAGAGTAAGAGTTAAGACCTTAACCTGTAAGCCAGAGTAAGAGTTAAGACTTTAACCTGTAGGCCATAGTACGAGTCTAAGACCTTAGCTATTAGGCCAGAGTAAGAGTTAAGACCTCAGCTATTAGGCCAGAGTACGAGTCTAAGACCTTTTGCTATTAGGCCAGAGTAAGAGTTAAGACCTTAACCAGTAGGCCAGAGTAAGAGTTAAGACCTTAACCAGTAGGCCAGAGTACGAGTCTAAGACCTTAACCTGTAGGCCATAGTACGAGTCTAAGACCTTAGCTATTAGGCCAGAGTAAGAGTTAAGACCTTAGCTATTAGGCCAGAGTAAGAGTTAAGACCTTAACCTGTAAGCCAGAGTAAGAGTTAAGACTTTAACCTGTAGGCCATAGTACGAGTCTAAGACCTTAGCTATTAGGCCAGAGTAAGAGTTAAGACCTCAGCTATTAGGCCAGAGTACGAGTCTAAGACCTTTTGCTATTAGGCCAGAGTAAGAGTTAAGACTTTAACAAGTAGGCCAGAGTAAGAGTCTAAGACCTTAACCTGTAGGCCAGAGTACGAGTCTAAGACCTTAGCTATTAGGCCAGAGTAAGAGTTAAGACCTTAACCATTAGGCCAGAGTACGAGTCTAAGACCTTAGCTATTGGGCCAGAGTAAGAGTTAAGACCTTAGCTATTAGGCCAGAGTAAGAGTTAAGACCTTAACCTGTAGGCCAGAGTACGAGTCTAAGACCTAAGCTATTAGGCCAGAGTATGAGTCTAAGACCTGAGCTATTAGGCCATAGTAAGAGTTAAGACCTTAACGAGTAGGCCAGAGTACGAGTCTAAGACCTTAGCTATTAGGCCAGAGTAAGAGTTAAGACCTTAACCAGTAGGCCAGAGTAAGAGTTAAGACCTTAATCAGTATGCCAGAGTACGAGTCTAAGACCTTAGCTATTAGGCCAGAGTAAGAGTTAAGACCTTAAGCAGTAGGCCAGAGTAAGAGTTAAGACCTTAATCAGTATGCCAGAGTACGAGTCTAAGACCTTAGCTATTAGGCCAGAGTAAGAGTTAAGACCTTAAGCAGTAGGCCAGAGTAAGAGTTAAGATATTAACCAGTTGGCCAGAGTACGAGTCTAAGACCTTAGCTATTAGGCCAGAGTAAGAGTTAAGACCTTAACCAGTAGGCCAAAGTAAGAGTTAAGACCTTAACCATTAGGCCAGAGTACGAGTCTAGGACATTAGCTATTAGGCCAGAGTAAGAGTTAAGACCTTAACCACTAGGCCAGAGTAAGAGTTAAGACCTTAACCTGTAAGCCAGAGTAAAAGTTAAGACCTTAACCTGTAGGCCATAGTACGATAAGACCTTAACCATTAGGCCAGATTACGAGTCTAAGACCTTAGCTATTAGGCCAGAGTAAGAGTTAAGACCTTAACCAGTAGGCCAGAGTAAGAATTAAGACCTTAGCTATTAGGCCAGAGTAAGAGTTAAGACCTTAAGAAGTAGGCCAGAGTAAGAGTTAAGACCTTAACCATTAGGCCAGAGTACGAGTCTAAGACCTTAGCTATTAGGCCAGAGTAAGAGTTAAGACCTTAGCTATTAGGCCAGAGTAACCGTTAAGACCTTAACCAGTAGGCCAGAGTACGAGTCTAAGACCTTAGCTATTAGGCCAGAGTAAGAGTTCAGACCTTAGCTATTAGGCCAGAGTAAGAATTAAGACCTTATCCAGTAGGTCAGAGTAAGAGTTAAGACCTTAACCTGTAGGCCAGCGTATGAGTCTAAGACCTTAGCTATTAGGCCAGAGTAAGAGTGCAGACCTTAGCTATTAGGCCAGAGTACAAGTTAAGACCTTAACCAGTAGGCCAGAGTCAGAGTTAAGACCTTAACCAGTAGGCCAGAGTAAGAGTTAAGACCTTAACCAGTAGGCCAGATTAAGAGTTAAGACCTTAACCTGTAGGCCAGAGTAAGAGTTAAGACCTTAACCAGTAGGCCAGAGTAAGAATTAAGACCTTAGCTATTAGGCCAGAGTAAGAGTTAGGACCTTAAGAAGTAGGCCCGAGTAAGAGTTAAGACCTTAACCAGTAGGCCAGAGTAAGAGTTAAGACCTTAACCAGTAGGCCAGAGTACGTGTCTGATACCTTAGCTATTAGGCCATAGTATGAGTTAAGACCTTAGCTATTAGTCCAGAGTAAGAGTTAAGACCTTAACCATTAGGCCAGAGTACGAGTTAAGACCTTAACCAGTAGGCCAGAGTAAGAGTTAAGACCTTAACCTGTAGGCCATAGTATGAGTCTTAGACCTTAGCTATTAGGCCAGAGTCAGAGTTGAGACCTTAGCTATTAGGCCAGAGTAAGAGTTAAGACCTTAACCAGTAGGCCAGAGTACGTGTCTGATACCTTAGCTATTAGGCCATAGTATGAGTTAAGACCTTAGCTATTAGTCCAGAGTAAGAGTTAAGACCTTAACCATTAGGCCAGAGTACGAGTTAAGACCTTAACCAGTAGGCCAGAGTAAGAGTTAAGACCTTAACCTGTAGGCCATAGTATGAGTCTAAGACCTTAGCTATTAGGCCAGAGTAAGAGTTGAGACCTTAGCTATTAGGCCAGAGTAAGCGTTAAAACCTTAACCATTATGCCAGAGTACGAGTCTAAGGCATTAGCTATTAGGCCAGATTAAGAGTTAAGACCTTAACCAGTAGGCCAGAGTAAGAAATTAGACCTTAGCTATTAGGCCAGAGTAAGAGTTAAGACCTTAAGAAGTAGGCCTGAGTAAGAGTTAAGACCTTAACCATTAGGCCAGAGTATGAGTCTAAGACCTTAGCTATTAGGCCAGAGTAAGAGTTAAGACCTTAACCAGTAGGCCAGAGTAAGAGGTAAGACCTTAACCAGTAGGCCAGAGTAAGAGTTAAGACCTTAGCTATTAGGCCAGAGTAGGAGTTAAGACCTTAGCTATTAGGCCAGAGTAAGAGTTAAGACCTTAACCAGAAGGCCAGAGTAAGACTTAAGACTTTAACCAGTAGGCCAGAGTAAGAGTTAAGACCTTAACCTGTAGGCCATAGTACGAGTCTAAGACCTTAGCTATTAGGCCAGAGTAAGCGTTAAGACCTTAACCAGTAGGCCAGAGAAAGAGATAAGACCTTAACCTGTAGGCCAGAGTACGAGTCTAAGACCTTAGCTATTAGGCCAGAGTAAGAGTTAAGACCTTAGCTATTAGGCCAGAGTAAGAGTTAAGACCTTAACCATTAGGTCAGAGTAAGAGTTAAGACCTTAACCAGTAGGCCAGAGTAAGAGTTAAGACCTTAACCAGTAGGCCAGAGTAAGAGTTAAAACCTTAACCAGGAGGCCAGAGTACGAGTCTAAGACCTTAGCTATTAGGCCAGAGTAAGAGTTAAGACCTTAGCTATTAGGCCAGAGTAAGAGTTAAGACCTTAACCAGAAGGCCAGAGTAAGAGTTAAGACCTTAACCAGTAGGCCAGAGTAAGAGTTAAGACCTCAACCTGTAGGCCATAGTACAAGTCTAAGACCTTAGGTATTAGGCCAGAGTAAGCATTAAGACCTTAACCAGTAGGCCAGAGTACGAGTCTAAGACCTTAGCTATTAGGCCAGAGTAAGAGTGCAGACCTTAGCTATTAGGCCAGAGTAAGAGTTAAGACCTTAACCAGTAGGCCAGAGTAAGAGTTAAGACCTTAACCAGTAGGCCAGAGTAAGAGTTAAGACCTTAACCAGTAGGCCAGAGTAAGATTTAAGACCTTAACCAGTAGACCAGAGTAAGATTTAAGACATTAACCTGTAGGCCAGAGTACAAGTTAAGACCCTAACCATTAGGCCAGAGTACGAGTCTAAGACCTTAGCTATTAGGCCAGAGTAAGAGTTAAGACCTTAACCAGTAGGCCAGAGTAAGAGTTAAGACCTTAACCATTAGGGGAGAGTACGAGTCTAAGACCTTAGCTATTAGGCCAGAGTAAGAGTTAAGACCTTAACCTGTAGGCAAGAGTTAGAGTTAAGACCTTAACCAGTAGGCCATAGTACGAGTCTAAGACCTTAGGTATTAGGCCAGAGTAAGAGTTAAGACCTTAACCAGTAGGCCAGAGTAAGAGTTAAGACCTTAACCAGTAGGCCAGAGTACGAGTCTAAGACCTTAACCTGTAGGCCATAGTACGAGTCTAAGACCTTAGCTATTAGGCCAGAGTAAGAGTTAAGACCTTAGCTATTAGGCCAGAGTAAGAGTTAAGACCTTAACCTGTAAGCCAGAGTAAGAGTTAAGACTTTAACCTGTAGGCCATAGTACGAGTCTAAGACCTTAGCTATTAGGCCAGAGTAAGAGTTAAGACCTTAGCTATTAGGCCAGAGTAAGAGTTAATACCTTAACCTGTAGGCCATAGTATAAGTCTACGACCTTAACTATTAGGCCAGAGTAAGAGTTAAGACCTTAACCAGTAGGCCAGAGTATGTGTCTAATACCTTAGCTATTAGGCCATAGTACGAGTCTAAGACCTTAGCTATTAGGCCAGAGTAAGAGTTAAGACCTTAACCAGTAGGCCAGAGTAAGAGTTAAGACCTTAACCATTAGGCCAGAGTAAGAGTCTAAGACCTTAGCTATTAGGCCAGAGTAAGAGTTAAGACCTTAAGCTGTAGGCCATAGTACGAGTCTAAGACCTTAGCTATTAGGCCCGAGTAAGAGTTAAGACATTAACCTGTAGGCCATAGTATGAGTCTAAGACCTTAGCTGTTAGGCCAGAGTAAGCGTTAAGACCTTAACCAGTAGGCCAGAGAAAGAGATAAGACCTTAACCAGTAGGCCAGAGTAAGAGTTAAGACCATAACCTGTAGGCCATAGTACGAGTCTAAGACCTTAGGTATTAGGCCAGAGTAAGCATTAAGACCTTAACCAGTAGGCCAGAGTATGAGTCTAAGACCTTAGCTATTAGGCCAGAGTAAGAGTGCAGACCTTAGCTATTAGGCCAGAGTAAGAGTTAAAACCTTAACCAGTAGGCCAGAGTACGATTTAAGACCTTAACCAGTAGGCCAGAGTAAGATTTAAGACATTAACCTGTAGGCCAGAGTACAAGTTAAGACCTTAACCAGTAGGCCAGAGTAAGAGTTAAGACCTTAACCTGTAGGCCAGTGTATGAGTCTAAGACCTTAGCTATTAGGCCAGAGTAAGAGTTAAGACCTTAACCAGTAGGCCAGAGTAAGAGTTAAGACCTTAACCAGTAGGCCAGAGTAAGATTTAAGACCTTATCCAGTAGGCCAGAGTAAAATTTAAGACATTAACCTGTAGGCCAGAGTACAAGTTAAGACCTTAACCATTAGGCCAGAGTACGAGTCTAAGACCTTAGCTATTAGGCCAGAGTAAGAGTTAAGACCTTAACCAGTAGGCCAGAGTAAGAGTTAAGACCTTAACCATTAGGGGAGAGTACGAGTCTAAGACCTTAGCTATTCGGCCAGAGTAAGAGTTAAGACCTTAACCTGTAGGCAGGAGTAAGAGTTAAGACCTTAACCAGTAGGCCATAGTACGAGTCTAAGACCTTAGGTATTAGGCCAGAGTAAGAGTTAAGACCTTAACCAGTAGGCCAGAGTATGAGTTAAGACCTTAACCAGTAGGCCAGAGTACGAGTCTAAGACCTTAACCTGTAGGCCATAGTACGAGTCTAAGACCTTAGCTATTAGGCCAGAGTAAGAGTTAAGACCTTAGCTATTAGGCCAGAGTAAGAGTTAAGACCTTAGCTATTAGGCCAGAGTAAGAGTTAAGACCTTAACCAGAAGGCCAGAGTAAGAGTTAAGACCTTAACCAGTAGGCCAGAGTAAGAGTTAAGACCTCAACCTGTAGGCCATAGTACGAGTCTAAGACCTTAGGTATTAGGCCAGAGTAAGCATTAAGACCTTAACCAGTAGGCCAGAGTACGAGTCTAAGACCTTAGCTATTAGGCCAGAGTAAGAGTGCAGACCTTAGCTATTAGGCCAGAGTAAGAGTTAAGACCTTAACCAGTAGGCCAGAGTAAGAGTTAAGACCTTAACCAGTAGGCCAGAGTAAGAGTTAAGACCTTAACCAGTAGGCCAGAGTAAGATTTAAGACCTTAACCAGTAGGCCAGAGTAAGATTTAAGACATTAACCTGTAGGCCAGAGTACAAGTTATGACCCTAACCATTAGGCCAGAGTACGAGTCTAAGACCTTAGCTATTAGGCCAGAGTAAGAGTTAAGACCTTAACCAGTAGGCCAGAGTAAGAGTTAAGACCTTAACCATTAGGGGAGAGTACCAGTCTAAGACCTTAGCTATTAGGCCAGAGTAAGAGTTAAGACCTTAGCTATTAGGCCAGAGTAAGAGTTAATACCTTAACCTGTAGGCCATAGTATAAGTCTAAGACCTTAGCTATTAGGCCAGAGTAAGAGTTAAGACCTTAACCAGTAGGCCAGAGTATGTGTCTAATACCTTAGCTATTAGGCCATAGTACGAGTCTAAGACCATAGCTATTAGGCCAGAGTAAGAGTTAAGACCTTAACCAGTAGGCCAGAGTAAGAGTTAAGACCTTAACCATTAGGCCAGAGTACGAGTCTAAGACCTTAGCTATTAGGCCAGAGTAAGAGTTAGGACCTTAAGCTGTAGGCCATAGTACGAGTCTAAGACCTTAGCTATTAGGCCAGAGTAAGAGTTAAGACATTAACCTGTAGGCCATAGTACGAGTCTAAGACCTTAGCTGTTAGGCCAGAGTAAGCGTTAAGACCTTAACCAGTAGGCCAGAGAAAGAGATAAGACCTTAACCAGTAGGCCAGAGTAAGAGTTAAGACCTTAACCATTAGGCCAGAGTACGAGTCTAAGACCTTAGCTATTAGGCCAGAGTAAGAGTTAAGACCTTAACCAGTAGGCCAGAGTAAGAATTAAGACCTTAGCTATTAGGCCAGAGTAAGAGTTAAGACCATAAGAAGTAGGCCAGAGTAAGAGTTAAGACCTTAACCATTAGGCCAGAGTACGAGTCTAAGACCTTAGCTATTAGGCCAGAGTAAGAGTTAAGACCTTAGCTATTAGGCCAGAGTAAGCGTTAAGACCTTAACCAGTAGGCCAGAGTATGTGTCTAATACCTTAGCTATTAGGCCAGAGTATGAGTTAAGACCTTAGCTATTAGGCCAGAGTAAGAGTTAAGACCTTAACCATTAGGCCAGAGTACGAGTCTAAGACCTTAGCTATTAGGCCAGAGTAAGAGTTACGACCTTAACCTGTAGGCCAGAGTAAGAGTTAAGACCTTAACCAGTAGGCCATAGTATGAGTCTAAGACCTTAGCTATTAGGCCAGAGTAAGAGTTAAGACCTTAGCTATTAGGCCAGAGTAAGAGTTAAGACCTTAACCATTAGGCCAGAGTACGAGTCTAAGACCTTAGCTATTAGGCCAGAGTAAGAGTTAAGACCTTAACCAGTCGGCCAGAGTAAGAATTAAGACCTTAGCTATTAGGCCAGAGTAAGAGTTAAGACCTTAAGAAGTAGGCCCGAGTAAGAGTTAAGACCTTAACCAGTAGGCCAGAGTAAGAGTTAAGACCTTAACCAGTAGGCCAGAGTAAGAGTCTAAGACCTTAGCTATTAGGCCAGAGTATGAGTCTAAGACCTTAGCTATTAGGCCAGAGTAAGAGTTAAGACCGTAGCTATTAGGCCAGAGTAAGAGTTAAGACCTTAACCATTAGGCCAGACTACGAGTCTAAGACCTCAGCTATTAGGCCAGAGTAAGAGTTAAGACCTTAACCGGTAGGCTAGAGTAAGAGTTAAGACCTTAGCTATTAGGCCACAGTAGGAGTTAAGACCTTAGCTATTAGGCCAGAGTAAGAGTTAAGACCTTAACCAGAAGGCCAGAGTAAGACTTAAGACCTTAACCAGTAGGCCAGAGAAAGAGTTAAGACCTTAACATGTAGGCCATAGTACGAGTCTAAGACCTTGGCTATTAGGCCAGAGTAAGCGTTAAGACCTTAACCAGTAGGCCAGAGTAAGAGTTAAGATCTTAACCATTAGGCCAGAGTACGAGTCTAAGACCTTAGCTATTAGGCCAGAGTAAGAGTTAAGACCTTAAGCAGTAGGCCAGAGTAAGAGTTAAGACCTTAACCAGTAGGCCAGAGTAAGAGTTAAGACCTTAACCATAAGGCCAGAGTACGAGTCTGAGACCTTAGATATTAGGCCAGAGTAAGAGTTAAGTCCTTAACCTGTAGGCAAGAGTAAGAGTTAAGACCTTAACCAGTAGGCCATAGTACGAGTCTAAGACCTTAGGTATTAGGCCAGAGTAAGAGTTAAGACCTTAACCAGTAGGCCAGAGTACGAGTCTAAGACCTTAACCTGTAGGCCATAGTACGAGTCTAAGACGTTAGCTATTAGGCCATAGTAAGAGTTAAGACCTTAACCAGTAGGCCAGAGTAAGAGTTAAGACCTTAATCAGTAGGCCAGAGTACGAGTCTAAGACCTTAGCTATTAGGCCAGAGTAAGAGTTAAGACCTTAACCATTAGGCCAGAGTACGAGTCTAAGACCTTAGCTATTAGGCCAGAGTATTAGTTAAGACCTTAACAATTAGGCCAGAGTACGAGTCTAAGACCTTAGCTATTAGGCCAGAGTAAGAGTTAAGACCTTAACCAGTAGGCCAGAGTACAAGTCTAGGACCTTAGCTATTAGGCCAGAGTACGAGTTTAAGACCTTAGCTATTAGGCCAGAGTAAGAGTTACGACCTTAACCAGTAGGCCAGAGTACGAGTTTAAGACCTTAGCTATTAGGCCAGAGTACGAGTCTAAGACCTTAGCTTTTAGGCCAGAGTAAGAGTTAAGACCTTAACCATTAGGCCAGACTAAGAGTTAAGACCTTAACCTGTAGGCCATAGTACGAGTCTAAGACCTTAGCTATTAGGTGAGAGTAAGAGTTAAGACCTTAACCATTAGGCCAGAGTATGAGTCTAGGACCTTAGCTATTAGGCCAGACTAAAAGTTAAGACCTTAGCTATTAGGCCAGAGTAAGAGTTAAGACCTTAACCATTAGGCCATAGTACGAGTCTAAGACCTTAGCTATTAGGCCAGAGTAAGAGTTAAGACTTAAACCAGTAGGCCAGAGTAAGAGTTAAGACCTTAACCTGTAGGCCATAGTACGAGTCTAAGACCTTAGCTATTAGGCCAGAGTAAGAGTTAAGACCTTAGCTATTAGGCCAGAGTAACAGTTAAGACCTTAACCATTAGGCCAGAGTATGAGTCTAAGACCTTAGCTATTAGGCCAGAGTAATAGTTAAGACCTTAGCTATTAGGCCAGAGTAAGAGTAAAGAGGTTAACCTGTAGGCGATAGTACGAGTCTAAGACCTTAGCTATTAGGCCAGAGTAAGAGTTAAGACCTTAACCATTAGGCCAGAGTACGAGTCTAAGACCTTAGCTATTAGGCCAGAGTATTAGTTAAGACCATAACCATTAGGCCAGAGTATGAGTCTAAGACCTTAGCCATTAGGCCAGAGTAAGAGTTAAGACTTAAACCAGTAGGCCAGAGTAAGAGTTAAGACCTTAACCTGTAGGCCAGTGTACGAGTCTAAGACCTTAGCTATTAGGCCAGAGTAAGAGTTAAGACCTTAGCTATTAGGCCAGAGTAAGAGTTAAGACCTTAACCATTAGGCCAGAGTACGAGTCTAAGACCTTAGCTATTAGGCCAGAGTAATAGTTAAGACCTTAGCTATTAGGCCAGAGTAAGAGATAAGACCTTAACCATTAGGCCATAGTACGAGTCTAAGACCTTAGCTATTAGGCCAGAGTAAGAGTTAAGACTTTAACCAGTAGGCCAGAGTAAGAGTTAAGACCTTAACCTGTAGGCCATAGTACTAGTCTCAGACCTTAGCTATTAGGCCAGAGTAAGATTTAAGACCTTAACCAGCAGAACAGAGTAAGAGTTAAGACCTTAACCAGTAGGCCAGAGTAAGAGTTAAGACCTTAATCATCAGCCAGAGTACGAGTCTAAGACCTTAGCTATTAGGCCAGAGTAAGAGTTAAGACCTTAACCATTAGGCCAGAGTACGAGTCTAAGACCCTAGCTATTAGGCCAGAGTAAGAGTTAAGACCTTAACCAGTAGGCCAGAGTAAGAGTTAAGACCTTAACCATTAGGCCATAGTACGAGTCTAAGACCTTAGCTATTAGGCCAGAGTAAGAGTTAAGACCTTAGTTATTAGGCCAGAGTAAGAATTAAGACCTTAACCAGTAGGCCAGAGTACGAGTCTAAGACCTTACTATTAGGCCAGAGTATGAGTCTAAGACCTTAGCTATTAGGCCAGAGTAAGAGTTAAGACCTTAACCATTAGGCCAGAGTACGAGTCTAAGACCTTAGCTATTAGGCCAGAGTAAGAGTTAAGACCTTAGCTCTTAGGCCAGAGTAAGAGTTAAGACCTTAGCTCTTAGGCCAGAGTAAGTGTTAAGACCTTAGCTCTTAGGCCAGAGTAAGAGTTAAGACCTTAACCTTTAGGCCAGAGTACGATTCTAAGACCTTAGCTATTAGGCCAGAGTAAGAGTTAAGACCTTATTCATTAGGCAAGAGTACGAGTCTAAGACCTTAGCTATTAGGCCAGAGTAAGAGTTAAGACCTTAACCATTAGGCCAGAGTACGAGTCTAAGACCTTAGCTATTAGGCCAGAGTAATAGTTAAGACCTTAGCTATTAGGCCAGAGTAAGAGTTAAGAGATTAACCTGTAGGCGATATTACGAGTCTAAGACCTTAGCTATTAGGCAAGAGTAAGAGTTAAGACCTTAACCATTAGGCCAGAGTATGAGTCTAAGACCTTAGCTATTAGGCCAGAGTATTAGTTAAGACCTTAACCATTAGGCCAGAGTACGAGTCTAAGACCTTAGCTATTAGGCCAGAGTAAGAGTTAAGACCTTAACCAGTAGGTCAGAGTACAAGTCTTAGACCTTAGCTATTAGGCCAGAGTACGAGTTTAAGACCTTAGCTATTAGGCCAGAGTAAGTGTTACGACCTTAACCAGTAGGCCAGAGTACGAGTCTAAGACCTTAGCTATTAGGCCAGAGTACGAGTCTAAGACCTTAGCTATTAGGCCAGAGTAAGAGTTAAGACCTGAACCATTAGGCCAGACTAAGAGTTAAGACCTTAACCTGTAGGCCATAGTACGAGTCTAAGACCTTAGCTATCAGGCGAGAGTAAGAGTTAAGACCTTAACCATTAGGCCAGAGTATGAGTCTAGGACCTTAGCTATTAGGCCAGACTAAAAGTTAAGACCTTAGCTATTAGGCCAGAGTAAGAGTTAAGACCTTAACCATTAGGCCATAGTACGAGTCTAAGACCTTAGCTATTAGGCCAGAGTAAGAGTTAAAACTTAAACCAGTAGGCCAGAGTAAGAGTTAAGACCTTAACCTGTAGGCCATAGTACGAGTCTAAGACCTTAGCTATTAGGCCAGAGTAAGAGTTAAGACCTTAGCTATTAGGCCAGAGTAAGAGTTAAGACCTTAACCATTAGGCCAGGGTACGAGTCTAAGACCTTAGCTATTAGGCCAGAGTAATAGTTAAGACCTTAGCTATTAGGCCAGAGTAAGAGTAAAGAGATTAACCTGTAGGCGATAGTACGAGTCTAAGACCTTAGCTATTAGACCAGAGTAAGAGTTAAGAGCTTAACCATTAGGCCAGAGTACGAGTCTAAGACCTTAGCTATTAGGCCAGAGTATTAGTTAAGACCATAACCATTAGGCCAGAGTATGAGTCTAAGACCTTAGCCATTAGGCCAGAGTAAGAGTTAAGACTTAAACCAGTAGGCCAGAGTAAGAGTTAAGACCTTAACCTGTAGGCCATAGTACGAGTCTAAGACCTTAGCTATTAGGCCAGAGTAAGAGTTAAGACCTTAGCTATTAGGCCAGAGTAAGAGTAAAGAGATTAACCTGTAGGCGATAGTACGAGTCTAAGACCTTAGCTATTAGGCCGCTATTAGGCCAGAGTAAGAGTTAAGACCTTAACCATTAGGCCAGAGTACGAGTCTAAGACCTTAGCTATTAGGTCAGAGTAAGAGTTAAGACCGTAGCTATTAGGCCAGAGTACGAGTCTAAGACCTTAGCTATTAGGCCAGAGTATTAGTTAAGACCTTAACCGTTAGGCCAGAGTACGAGTCTAGGACCTTAGCTATTAGGACAGAGTAAGAGTTAAGACTTTAACCATTAGGCCAGAGTACGAGTCTAAGACCTTAGCTATTAGGCCAGAGTAAGAGTTAAGACCTTTGCTATTAGGCCAGAGTAAGAGTTAAGACCTTAACCATTAGGCCAGAGTACGAGTCTAAGACCTTAGCTATTAGGCCCGAGTAAGAGTTAAGACCTTAGCTATTAGGTCAGAGTAAGAGTTAAGACCTTAACCATTAGGCCAGAGTACAAGTCTAAGACCTTAGCTATTAGGCACGAGTATTAGTTAAGACCATAACCATTAGGCCAGAGTATGAGTCTAAGACCTTAGCTATTAAGCCAGAGTAAGAGTTAAGACCTTAACCATTAGGCCAGAGTACAAGTCTAAGACCTTAGCTATTAGGCCAGAGTAAGAGTTAAGACCTTAACCATTAGGCAAGAGTACGCATCAAAGACCTTAGCTATTAGGCCAGAGTAAGTGTTAAGACCTTAGCTATTAGGCCAGAGTAAGAGTTAAGACCTTAACCATTAGGCCAGAGTACAAGTCTAAGACCTTAGCTATTAGGCCAGAGTAAGAGTTAAGACCTTAGCTATTAGGCCAGAGTAAGAGTTAAGACCTTAACCTTTAGGCCAGAGTACGAGTCTAAGACCTTAGCTATTAGGCCAGAGTATTAGTTAAGACCTTAATCATTAGGCCAGAGTACGAGTCTAAGACCTTAGCTATTAGGCCAGAGTAAGAGTTAAGACCTTAACCAGTAGGGCAGAGTAAGAGTTAAGACCTTAACCATTAGGCCAGAGCACGAGACTAAGACCTTAGCTATTAGGCCAGAGTAAGAGTTAAGACCTTAACCATTAGGCCAGAGTATGAGTCTAAGACCTTAGCTATTAGGCCAGAGTAAGAGTTAAGACCTTAACCATTAGGCCAGAGTACGAGTCTAAGACCTTAGCTATTAGGCCAGAGTAATAGTTAAGACCTTAGCTATTAGGCGAGAGTAAGAGTTAAGACCTTAACCATTAGGCCAGAGTATGAGTCTAGGACCTTAGCTATTAGGCCAGACTAAAAGTTAAGACCTTAGCTATTAGGCCAGAGTAAGAGTTAAGACCTTAACCATTAGGCCATAGTACGAGTCTAAGACCTTAGCTATTAGGCCAGAGTAAGAGTTAAGACTTAAACCAGTAGGCCAGAGTAAGAGTTAAGACCTTAACCTGTAGGCCATAGTACGAGTCTAAGACCTTAGCTATTAGGCCAGAGTAAGAGTTAAGACCTTAGCTATTAGGCCAGAGTAAGAGTTAAGACCTTAACCATTAGGCCAGAGTACGAGTCTAAGACCTTAGCTATTAGGCCAGAGTAATAGTTAAGACCTTAGCTATTAGGCCAGAGTAAGAGTAAAGAGATTAACCTGTAGGCGATAGTACGAGTCTAAGACCTTAGCTATTAGACCAGAGTAAGAGTTAAGACCTTAACCATTAGGCCAGAGTACAAGTCTAAGACCTTAGCTATTAGGCCAGAGTATTAGTTAAGACCATAACCATTAGGCCAGAGTATGAGTCTAAGACCTTAGCCATTAGGCCAGAGTAAGAGTTAAGACTTAAACCAGTAGGTCAGAGTAAGAGTTAAGACCTTAACCTGTAGGCCATAGTACGAGTCTAAGACCTTAGCTATTAGGCCAGAGTAAGAGTTAAGACCTTAGCTATTAGGCCAGAGTAAGAGTTAAGACCTTAACCATTAGGCCAGAGTACGAGTCTAAGACCTTAGCTATTAGGCCAAAGTAATAGTTAAGACCTTAGCTATTAGGCCAGAGTACGAGTCTAAGACCTTAGCTATTAGGCCAGAGTAAGAGTTAAGACCTTAACCATTAGGCCAGAGTACGAGTCTAAGACCTTAGCTATTAGGCCAGAGTAATAGTTAAGACCTTAGCTATTAGGCCAGAGTACAAGTCTAAGACCTTAGCTATTAGGCCAGAGAAAAAGTTAAGACCTTAGCTATTAGGCCAGATTAAGAGATAAGACCTTAACCATTAGGCCATAGTACGAGTCTAAGACCTTAGCTATTAGGCCATAGTAAGAGTTAAGACCTTAGCTATTGGACCAGAGTAAGAGTTAAGACCTTAACCAGTAGGCCGGAGTACGAGTCTAAGACCTTAGCTATTAGGCCATAGAAAGAGTTAAGACCTTAACCAGTAGGCCAGAGTAAGAGTTAGGACCTTAACCTGTAGGCCAGAGTAAGAGTTAAGACCTTAACCATTAGGCCAGAGTACGAGTCTAAGACCTTAGCTATTAGGCCAGAGTACAAGTCTAAGACCTTAGCTATTAGGCCAGAGTAAGAGTTAAGACCTTAACCTTTAGGCCAGAGTACGATTCTAAGACCTTAGCTATTAGGCCAGAGTAAGAGTTAAGACCTTAACCATTAGGCCAGAGTACGAGTCTAAGACCTTAGCTTTTAGGCCAGAGTAAGAGTTAAGACCTTAACCAGTAGGGCAGAGTAAGAGTTAAGACCTTAACCATTAGGCCAGAGCACGAGTCTAAGACCTTAGCTATTAGGCCAGAGTAAGAGTTAAGACCTTAACCATTAGGCCAGAGTATGAGTCTAAGACCTTAGCTATTAGGCCAGAGTAAGAGTTAAGACCTTAGCTATTAGGCCAGAGTAAGAGTTAAGACCTTAGCCATTAGGCCATAGTACGAGTCTAAGACCTTAGCTATTAGGCCAGAGTAAAAGTTAAGACCTTAGCTATTAGGCTAGAGTAAGAGTTAAGACCTTAACTTGTAGGCCATAGGACGAGTCTAAGACCTTAGCTATTAGGCCAGAGTAAGAGTTAAGACCTTAGCTATTAGGCCAGAGTAAGAGTTAAGACCTTAACCATTAGGCCAGAGTACGAGTCTAAGACCTTAGCTATTAGGCCAGAGTAATAGTTAAGACCTTAGCTATTAGGCCAGAGTAAGAGTTAAGAGATTAACCTGTAGGCGATATTACGAGTCTAAGACCTTACCTATTAGGCCAGAGTAAGAGTTAAGACCTTAACCATTAGGCCAGAGTACGAGTCTAAGACCTTAGCTATTAGGCCAGAGTATTAGTTAAGACTTTAACCATTAGGCCAGAGTACGAGTCTAAGACCTTAGCTATTAGGCCAGAGTAAGAGTTAAGACCTTAACCAGTAGGCCAGAGTACAAGTTTAAGACCTTAGCTATTAGGCCAGAGTACGAGTTTAAGACCTTAGCTATTAGGCCAGAGTAAGAGTTACAACCTTAACCAGTAGGCCAGAGTACGTGTCTAAGACCTTAGCTATTAGGCCAGAGTACGAGTCTAAGACCTTAACTATTAGGCCAGAGTAAGAGTTAAGACCTTAACCATTAGGCAAGACTAAGAGTTAAGACCTTAACCTGTAGGCCATAGTACGAGTCTAAGACCTTAGCTATTAGGCGAGAGTAAGAGTTAAGACCTTAACCATTAGGCCAGAGTATGAGTCTAGGACCTTAGCTATTAGGCCAGACTAAAAGTTAAGACCTTAGTTATTAGGCCAGAGTAAGAGTTAAGACCTTAACCATTAGGCCATAGTACGAGTCTAAGACCTTAGCTATTAGGCCAGAGTAAGAGTTAAGACTTAAACCAGTAGGCCAGAGTAAGAGTTAAGACCTTAACCTGTAGGCCATAGTACGAGTCTAAGACCTTAGCTATTAGGCCAGAGTAAGAGTTAAGACCTTAGCTATTAGGCCAGAGTAAGAGTTAAGACCTTAACCATTAGGCCAGAGTACGAGTCTAAGACCTTAGCTATTAGGCCAGAGTAATAGTTAAGACCTTAGCTATTAGGCCAGAGTAAGAGTAAAGCGATTAACCTGTAGGCGATAGTACGAGTCTAAGACCTTAGCTATTAGGCCAGAGTAAGAGTTAAGACCTTAACCATTAGGCCAGAGTACGAGTCTAAGACCTTAGCTATTAGGCCAGAGTAAGAGTTAAGACCTTAACCATTAGGCCAGAGTACGAGTCTAAGACCTTAGCTATTAGGCCAGAGTAAGAGTTAAGACCTTAGCTATTAGGCCAGAGTACAAGTCTAAGACCTTAGCTATTAGGCCAGAGTATTAGTTAAGACCTTAACAATTAGGCCAGAGTACGAGTCTAAGACCTTAGCTATTAGGCCAGAGTAAGAGTTAAGACCTTAACCATTAGGCCAGAGTACGAGTCTAAGACCTTAACCATTAGGCCATAGTACGAGTCTAAGACCTTAGCTATTAGGCCAGAGTAAGAGTTAGACTTTAACCAGTAGGCCAGAGTAAGAGTTAAGACCTTAACCTGTAGGCCATAGTACTAGTCTCAGACCTTAGCTATTAGGCCAGAGTAAGATTTAAGACCTTAACCAGCAGGGCAGAGTAAGAGTTAAGACCTTAACCAGTAGGCCAGTGTAAGAGTTAAGACCTTAATCATCAGCCAGAGTACGAGTCTAAGACCTTAGCTATTAGGTCAGAGTAAGAGTTAAGACCTTAACCAGTAGGCCAGAGTAAGAGTTAGGACCTTAACCAGTATGCAAGAGTAAGAGTTAAGACCTTAACCATTAGGCCAGAGTACGAGTCTAAGACCCTAGCTATTAGGCCAGAGTAAGAGTTAAGACCTTAACCAGTAGGCCAGAGTAAGAGTTAAGACCTTAACCATTAGGCCATAGTACGAGTCTAAGACCTTAGCTATTAGGCCAGAGTAAGAGTTAAGACCTTAGCTATTAGGCCAGAGTAAGAGTTAAGACCTTAACCAGTAGGCCAGAGTACGAGTCTAATACCTTACTATTAGGCCAGAGTATGAGTCTAAGACCTTAGCTATTAGGCCAGAGTAAGAGTTAAGACCTTAACCATTAGGCCAGAGTACGAGTCTAAGACCTTAGCTATTAGGCCAGAGTAAGAGTTAAGACCTTAGCTCTTAGGCCAGAGTAAGAGTTAAGACCTTAGCTCTTAGGCCAGAGTAAGTGTTAAGACCTTAACCATTAGGCCAGAGCACGAGTCTAAGACCTTAGCTATTAGGCCAGAGTAAGAGTTAAGACCTTAACCATTAGGCCAGAGTACGAGTCTAAGACCTTAGCTATTAGGCCAGAGTAAACGTTAAGACCTTAGCTATTAGGCCAGAGTAAGAGATAAAACCTTAACCATTAGGCCATAGTACGAGTCTAAGACCTTAGCTATTAGGCCATAGTAAGAGTTAAGACCTTAGCTATTAGACCAGAGTAAGAGTTAAGACCTTAACCAGTAGACCAGAGTACGAGTCTAAGACCTTAGCTATTAGGCCAGAGAAAGAGTTAAGACCTTAACCAGTAGGCCAGAGTAAGAGTTAGGACCTTAACCTGTAGGCCAGAGTAAAATTTAAGACCTTAACCATTAGGCCAGAGTACGAGTCTAAGACCCTAGCTATTAGGCCAGAGTAAGAGTTAAGACCTTAACCAGTAGGCCAGATTAAGAGTTAAGACCTTAACCATTAGGCCATAGTACGAGTCTAAGACCTTAGCTATTAGGCCAGAGTAAGAGTTAAGACCTTAACCATTAGGCCAGAGTATGAGTCTAAGACCTTAGCTATTAGGCCAGAGTAAGAGTTAAGACCTTAACCTGTAGGCCATAGTACGAGTCTAAGACCTTAGGTATTAGGCCAGAGTAAGAGTTAAGACCTTAACCAGTAGGCCAGAGTAAGAGTTAAGACCTTAACCAGTAGGCCAGAGTACGAGTCTAAGACCTTAACCTGTAGGCCATAGTACGAGTCTAAGACCTTAGCTATTAGGCCAGAGTAAGAGTTAAGACCTTAGCTATTAGGCCAGAGTAAGAGTTAAGACCTTAACCTGTAAGCCAGAGTAAGAGTTAAGACTTTAACCTGTAGGCCATAGTACGAGTCTAAGACCTTAGCTATTAGGCCAGAGTAAGAGTTAAGACCTTAGCTATTAGGCCAGAGTAAGAGTTAATACCTTAACCTGTAGGCCATAGTATAAGTCTACGACCTTAACTATTAGGCCAGAGTAAGAGTTAAGACCTTAACCAGTAGGCCAGAGTATGTGTCTAATACCTTAGCTATTAGGCCATAGTACGAGTCTAAGACCTTAGCTATTAGGCCAGAGTAAGAGTTAAGACCTTAACCAGTAGGCCAGAGTAAGAGTTAAGACCTTAACCATTAGGCCAGAGTAAGAGTCTAAGACCTTAGCTATTAGGCCAGAGTAAGAGTTAAGACCTTAAGCTGTAGGCCATAGTACGAGTCTAAGACCTTAGCTATTAGGCCCGAGTAAGAGTTAAGACATTAACCTGTAGGCCATAGTATGAGTCTAAGACCTTAGCTGTTAGGCCAGAGTAAGCGTTAAGACCTTAACCAGTAGGCCAGAGAAAGAGATAAGACCTTAACCAGTAGGCCAGAGTAAGAGTTAAGACCATAACCTGTAGGCCATAGTACGAGTCTAAGACCTTAGGTATTAGGCCAGAGTAAGCATTAAGACCTTAACCAGTAGGCCAGAGTATGAGTCTAAGACCTTAGCTATTAGGCCAGAGTAAGAGTGCAGACCTTAGCTATTAGGCCAGAGTAAGAGTTAAAACCTTAACCAGTAGGCCAGAGTACGATTTAAGACCTTAACCAGTAGGCCAGAGTAAGATTTAAGACATTAACCTGTAGGCCAGAGTACAAGTTAAGACCTTAACCAGTAGGCCAGAGTAAGAGTTAAGACCTTAACCTGTAGGCCAGTGTATGAGTCTAAGACCTTAGCTATTAGGCCAGAGTAAGAGTTAAGACCTTAACCAGTAGGCCAGAGTAAGAGTTAAGACCTTAACCAGTAGGCCAGAGTAAGATTTAAGACCTTATCCAGTAGGCCAGAGTAAAATTTAAGACATTAACCTGTAGGCCAGAGTACAAGTTAAGACCTTAACCATTAGGCCAGAGTACGAGTCTAAGACCTTAGCTATTAGGCCAGAGTAAGAGTTAAGACCTTAACCAGTAGGCCAGAGTAAGAGTTAAGACCTTAACCATTAGGGGAGAGTACGAGTCTAAGACCTTAGCTATTCGGCCAGAGTAAGAGTTAAGACCTTAACCTGTAGGCAGGAGTAAGAGTTAAGACCTTAACCAGTAGGCCATAGTACGAGTCTAAGACCTTAGGTATTAGGCCAGAGTAAGAGTTAAGACCTTAACCAGTAGGCCAGAGTATGAGTTAAGACCTTAACCAGTAGGCCAGAGTACGAGTCTAAGACCTTAACCTGTAGGCCATAGTACGAGTCTAAGACCTTAGCTATTAGGCCAGAGTAAGAGTTAAGACCTTAGCTATTAGGCCAGAGTAAGAGTTAAGACCTTAGCTATTAGGCCAGAGTAAGAGTTAAGACCTTAACCAGAAGGCCAGAGTAAGAGTTAAGACCTTAACCAGTAGGCCAGAGTAAGAGTTAAGACCTCAACCTGTAGGCCATAGTACGAGTCTAAGACCTTAGGTATTAGGCCAGAGTAAGCATTAAGACCTTAACCAGTAGGCCAGAGTACGAGTCTAAGACCTTAGCTATTAGGCCAGAGTAAGAGTGCAGACCTTAGCTATTAGGCCAGAGTAAGAGTTAAGACCTTAACCAGTAGGCCAGAGTAAGAGTTAAGACCTTAACCAGTAGGCCAGAGTAAGAGTTAAGACCTTAACCAGTAGGCCAGAGTAAGATTTAAGACCTTAACCAGTAGGCCAGAGTAAGATTTAAGACATTAACCTGTAGGCCAGAGTACAAGTTATGACCCTAACCATTAGGCCAGAGTACGAGTCTAAGACCTTAGCTATTAGGCCAGAGTAAGAGTTAAGACCTTAACCAGTAGGCCAGAGTAAGAGTTAAGACCTTAACCATTAGGGGAGAGTACCAGTCTAAGACCTTAGCTATTAGGCCAGAGTAAGAGTTAAGACCTTAGCTATTAGGCCAGAGTAAGAGTTAATACCTTAACCTGTAGGCCATAGTATAAGTCTAAGACCTTAGCTATTAGGCCAGAGTAAGAGTTAAGACCTTAACCAGTAGGCCAGAGTATGTGTCTAATACCTTAGCTATTAGGCCATAGTACGAGTCTAAGACCATAGCTATTAGGCCAGAGTAAGAGTTAAGACCTTAACCAGTAGGCCAGAGTAAGAGTTAAGACCTTAACCATTAGGCCAGAGTACGAGTCTAAGACCTTAGCTATTAGGCCAGAGTAAGAGTTAGGACCTTAAGCTGTAGGCCATAGTACGAGTCTAAGACCTTAGCTATTAGGCCAGAGTAAGAGTTAAGACATTAACCTGTAGGCCATAGTACGAGTCTAAGACCTTAGCTGTTAGGCCAGAGTAAGCGTTAAGACCTTAACCAGTAGGCCAGAGAAAGAGATAAGACCTTAACCAGTAGGCCAGAGTAAGAGTTAAGACCTTAACCATTAGGCCAGAGTACGAGTCTAAGACCTTAGCTATTAGGCCAGAGTAAGAGTTAAGACCTTAACCAGTAGGCCAGAGTAAGAATTAAGACCTTAGCTATTAGGCCAGAGTAAGAGTTAAGACCATAAGAAGTAGGCCAGAGTAAGAGTTAAGACCTTAACCATTAGGCCAGAGTACGAGTCTAAGACCTTAGCTATTAGGCCAGAGTAAGAGTTAAGACCTTAGCTATTAGGCCAGAGTAAGCGTTAAGACCTTAACCAGTAGGCCAGAGTATGTGTCTAATACCTTAGCTATTAGGCCAGAGTATGAGTTAAGACCTTAGCTATTAGGCCAGAGTAAGAGTTAAGACCTTAACCATTAGGCCAGAGTACGAGTCTAAGACCTTAGCTATTAGGCCAGAGTAAGAGTTACGACCTTAACCTGTAGGCCAGAGTAAGAGTTAAGACCTTAACCAGTAGGCCATAGTATGAGTCTAAGACCTTAGCTATTAGGCCAGAGTAAGAGTTAAGACCTTAGCTATTAGGCCAGAGTAAGAGTTAAGACCTTAACCATTAGGCCAGAGTACGAGTCTAAGACCTTAGCTATTAGGCCAGAGTAAGAGTTAAGACCTTAACCAGTCGGCCAGAGTAAGAATTAAGACCTTAGCTATTAGGCCAGAGTAAGAGTTAAGACCTTAAGAAGTAGGCCCGAGTAAGAGTTAAGACCTTAACCAGTAGGCCAGAGTAAGAGTTAAGACCTTAACCAGTAGGCCAGAGTAAGAGTCTAAGACCTTAGCTATTAGGCCAGAGTATGAGTCTAAGACCTTAGCTATTAGGCCAGAGTAAGAGTTAAGACCGTAGCTATTAGGCCAGAGTAAGAGTTAAGACCTTAACCATTAGGCCAGACTACGAGTCTAAGACCTCAGCTATTAGGCCAGAGTAAGAGTTAAGACCTTAACCGGTAGGCTAGAGTAAGAGTTAAGACCTTAGCTATTAGGCCACAGTAGGAGTTAAGACCTTAGCTATTAGGCCAGAGTAAGAGTTAAGACCTTAACCAGAAGGCCAGAGTAAGACTTAAGACCTTAACCAGTAGGCCAGAGAAAGAGTTAAGACCTTAACATGTAGGCCATAGTACGAGTCTAAGACCTTGGCTATTAGGCCAGAGTAAGCGTTAAGACCTTAACCAGTAGGCCAGAGTAAGAGTTAAGATCTTAACCATTAGGCCAGAGTACGAGTCTAAGACCTTAGCTATTAGGCCAGAGTAAGAGTTAAGACCTTAAGCAGTAGGCCAGAGTAAGAGTTAAGACCTTAACCAGTAGGCCAGAGTAAGAGTTAAGACCTTAACCATAAGGCCAGAGTACGAGTCTGAGACCTTAGATATTAGGCCAGAGTAAGAGTTAAGTCCTTAACCTGTAGGCAAGAGTAAGAGTTAAGACCTTAACCAGTAGGCCATAGTACGAGTCTAAGACCTTAGGTATTAGGCCAGAGTAAGAGTTAAGACCTTAACCAGTAGGCCAGAGTACGAGTCTAAGACCTTAACCTGTAGGCCATAGTACGAGTCTAAGACGTTAGCTATTAGGCCATAGTAAGAGTTAAGACCTTAACCAGTAGGCCAGAGTAAGAGTTAAGACCTTAATCAGTAGGCCAGAGTACGAGTCTAAGACCTTAGCTATTAGGCCAGAGTAAGAGTTAAGACCTTAACCAGTAGGCCAGAGTAAGAGTTAAGATCTTAACCAGTAGGCCAGAGTACGAGTCTAAGACCTTAGCTATTAGGCCAGAGTAAGAGATAAGACCTTAACCAGTAGGCCAAAGTAAGAGTTAAGACCTTAACCATTAGGCCAGAGTACGAGTCTAAGACATTAGCTATTAGGCCAGAGTAAGAGTTAAGACCTTAACCACTAGGCCAGAGTAAGAGTTAAGACCTTAACCTGTAAGCCAGAGTAAGAGTTAAGACCTTAACCTGTAGGCCATAGTACGAGTCTAAGACCTTAGCTATTAGGCCAGAGTAAGAGTTAAGACCTTAGCTATTAGGCCAGAGTAAGAGTTAAGACCTTAACCATTAGGCCAGAGTACGAGTCTAAGACCTTAGCTATTAGGCCAGAGTAAGAGTTAAGACCTTAACCAGTAGGCCAGAGTAAGAATTAAGACCTTAGCTATTAGGCCAGAGTAAGAGTTAAGACCTTAAGAAGTAGGCCAGAGTAAGAGTTAAGACCTTAACCATTAGGCCAGGGTACAAGTCTAAGACATTAGCTATTAGGCCAGAGTAAGAGTTAAGACCTCAGCTATTAGGCCAGAGTAAGCGTTAAGACCTTAAACAGTAGGCCAGAGTACAAGTCTAAGACCTTAGCTATTAGGCCAGAGTAAGAGTTCAGACCTTAGCTATTAGGCCAGAGTAAGAATTAAGACCTTAACCAGTAGGCCAGAGTAAGAGTTAAGACCTTAACCTGTAGGCCAGCGTATGAGTCTAAGACCTTAGCTATTAGGCCAGAGTAAGAGTTAAGACCTTAACCAGTAGGCCAGAGTAAGAGTTAAGACCTTAACCAGTAGGCCAGAGTAAGAGTTAGGACCTTAACCAGTAGGCCAGATTAAGAGTTAAGACCTTAACCTGTAGGCCAGAGTACGAGTTAAGACCTTAACCATTAGGCCAGAGTACGTGTCTAATACCTTAGCTATTAGGCCATAGTATGAGTTAAGACCTTAGCTATTAGTCCAGAGTAAGAGTTAAGACCTTAACCATTAGGCCAGAGAACGAGTCTAAGACCTTAACCTGTAGGCCATAGTATGAGTCTAAGACCTTAGCTATTAGGCCAGAGTAAGAGTTAAGACCTTAGCTATTAGGCCAGAGTAAGCGTTAAGACCTTAACCATTAGGCCAGAGTACGAGTCTAAGACCTTAGCTATTAGGCCAGAGTAAGAGTTAAGACCTTAACCAGTCGGCCAGAGTAAGAATTAAGACCTTAGCTATTAGGCCAGAGTAAGAGTTAAGACCTTAAGAAGTAGGCCCGAGTAAGAGTTAAGACCTTAACCAGTAGGCCAGAGTAAGAGTTAAGACCTTAACCAGTAGGCCAGAGTAAGAGTCTAAGACCTTAGCTATTAGGCCAGAGTATGAGTCTAAGACCTTAGCTATTAGGCCAGAGTAAGAGTTAAGACCGTAGCTATTAGGCCAGAGTAAGAGTTAAGACCTTAACCATTAGGCCAGACTACGAGTCTAAGACCTCAGCTATTAGGCCACAGTAGGAGTTAAGACCTTAGCTATTAGGCCAGAGTAAGAGTTAAGACCTTAACCAGAAGGCCAGAGTAAGACTTAAGACCTTAACCAGTACGCCAGAGAAAGAGTTAAGACCTTAACATGTAGGCCATAGTACGAGTCTAAGACCTTGGCTATTAGGCCAGAGTAAGCGTTAAGACCTTAACCAGTAGGCCAGAGTAAGAGTTAAGATCTTAACCATTAGGCCAGAGTACGAGTCTAAGACCTTAGCTATTAGGCCAGAGTAAGAGTTAAGACCTTAAGCAGCAGGCCAGAGTAAGAGTTAAGACCTTAACCAGTAGGCCAGAGTAAGAGTTAAGACCTTAACCATAAGGCCAGAGTACGAGTCTGAGACCTTAGATATTAGGCCAGAGTAAGAGTTAAGTCCTTAACCTGTAGGCAAGAGTAAGAGTTAAGACCTTAACCAGTAGGCCATAGTACGAGTCTAAGACCTTAGGTATTAGGCCAGAGTAAGAGTTAAGACCTTAACCAGTAGGCCAGAGTACGAGTCTAAGACCTTAACCTGTAGGCCATAGTACGAGTCTAAGACCTTAGCTATTAGGCCATAGTAAGAGTTAAGACCTTAACCAGTAGGCCAGAGTAAGAGTTAAGACCTTAATCAGTAGGCCAGAGTACGAGTCTAAGACCTTAGCTATTAGGCCAGAGTAAGAGTTAAGACCTTAACCAGTAGGCCAGAGTAAGAGTTAAGATCTTAACCAGTAGGCCAGAGTACGAGTCTAAGACCTTAGCTATTAGGCCAGAGTAAGAGATAAGACCTTAACCAGTAGGCCAAAGTAAGAGTTAAGACCTTAACCATTAGGCCAGAGTACGAGTCTAAGACATTAGCTATTAGGCCAGAGTAAGAGTTAAGACCTTAACCACTAGGCCAGAGTAAGAGTTAAGACCTTAACCTGTAAGCCAGAGTAAGAGTTAAGACCTTAACCTGTAGGCCATAGTACGAGTCTAAGACCTTAGCTATTAGGCCAGAGTAAGAGTTAAGACCTTAGCTATTAGGCCAGAGTAAGAGTTAAGACCTTAACCATTAGGCCAGAGTACGAGTCTAAGACCTTAGCTATTAGGCCAGAGTAAGAGTTAAGACCTTAACCAGTAGGCCAGAGTAAGAATTAAGACCTTAGCTATTAGGCCAGAGTAAGAGTTAAGACCTTAAGAAGTAGGCCAGAGTAAGAGTTAAGACCTTAACCATTAGGCCAGGGTACAAGTCTAAGACATTAGCTATTAGGCCAGAGTAAGAGTTAAGACCTCAGCTATTAGGCCAGAGTAAGCGTTAAGACCTTAAACAGTAGGCCAGAGTACAAGTCTAAGACCTTAGCTATTAGGCCAGAGTAAGAGTTCAGACCTTAGCTATTAGGCCAGAGTAAGAATTAAGACCTTAACCAGTAGGCCAGAGTAAGAGTTAAGACCTTAACCTGTAGGCCAGCGTATGAGTCTAAGACCTTAGCTATTAGGCCAGAGTAAGAGTTAAGACCTTAACCAGTAGGCCAGAGTAAGAGTTAAGACCTTAACCAGTAGGCCAGAGTAAGAGTTAGGACCTTAACCAGTAGGCCAGATTAAGAGTTAAGACCTTAACCTGTAGGCCAGAGTACGAGTTAAGACCTTAACCATTAGGCCAGAGTACGTGTCTAATACCTTAGCTATTAGGCCATAGTATGAGTTAAGACCTTAGCTATTAGTCCAGAGTAAGAGTTAAGACCTTAACCATTAGGCCAGAGAACGAGTCTAAGACCTTAACCTGTAGGCCAGAGTAAGAGTTAAGACCTTAGCTATTAGGCCAGAGTAAGAGTTAAGACCTTAACCAGTAGGCCAGAGTACGAGTCTAGTACCTTAGCTATTAGGCCAGAGTAAGAGTTATGACCTTAGCTATAAGGCCAGAGTAAGAGTTAAGATCTTAGCTATTAAGCCAGAGTAAGAGTAAATACATTAACCATTAGGCCAGAGTACGACTCTAAGACCTTAGCTATAAGGCCAGAGTAAGAGTTAAGACCTTAAACTGTAGGCCATAGTACAAGTCTACGACCTTAGCTATTAGGCCAGAGTAAGAGTTAAGACCTTAGCTATTAGGCCAGAGTACGAGTCTAAGACCTTAGCTCTTAGGCCAGAGTAAGAGTTAAGACCTTAACCAGTAGGCCAGAGTATGAGTCTAAGACCTTAGCTATTAGGCAAGAGTAAGAGTTAAGACCTTAAACTGTAGGCCATAGTACGAGTCTAAGACCTCAGCTATTAGGCCAAAGTAAGAGTTAAGACCTTAAACTGTAGGCCATAGTACAAGTCTACGACCTTAGCTATTAGGCCAGAGTAAGAGTTAAGACCTTAGCTATTAGGCCAGAGTACGAGTCTAAGACCTTAGCTCTTAGGCCAGAGTAAGAGTTAAGACCTTAACCAGTAGGCCAGAGTATGAGTCTAAGACCTTAGCTATTAGGCAAGAGTAAGAGTTAAGACCTTAACCAGTAGGCCAGAGTAAGAGTCTAAGACCTTAGCTATTAGGCCAGAGTAAGAGTTAAGACCTCAGCTATTAGGCCAGAGTACGAGTCTAAGACCTTTTGCTATTAGGCCAGAGTAAGAGTTAAGACTTTAACAAGTAGGCCAGAGTAAGAGTCTAAGACCTTAACCTGTAGGCCAGAGTACGAGTCTAAGACCTTAGCTATTAGGCCAGAGTAAGAGTTAAGACCTTAACCATTAGGCCAGAGTACGAGTCTAAGACCTTAGCTATTGGGCCAGAGTAAGAGTTAAGACCTTAGCTATTAGGCCAGAGTAAGAGTTAAGACCTTAACCTGTAGGCCAGAGTACGAGTCTAAGACCTAAGCTATTAGGCCAGAGTATGAGTCTAAGACCTGAGCTATTAGGCCATAGTAAGAGTTAAGACCTTAACGAGTAGGCCAGAGTACGAGTCTAAGACCTTAGATATTAGGCCAGAGTAAGAGTTAAGACCTTAACCAGTAGGCCAGAGTAAGAGTTAAGACCTTAATCAGTAGGCCAGAGTACGAGTCTAAGACCTTAGCTATTAGGCCAGAGTAAGAGTTAAGACCTTAACCAGTAGACCAGAGTAAGAGTTAAGATATTAACCAGTTGGCCAGAGTACGAGTCTAAGACCTTAGCTATTAGGCCAGAGTAAGAGTTCAGACCTTAGCTATTAGGCCAGAGTAAGAGTTAAGACCTTAGCTATTAGGCCAGAGTAAGCGTTAAGACCTTAACCAGTAGGCCAGAGTACGAGTCTAAGACCTTAGCTATTAGGCCAGAGTAAGAGTTCAGACCTTAGCTATTAGGCCAGAGTAAGAATTAAGACCTTAACCAGTAGGTCAGAGTAAGAGTTAAGATCTTAACTTGTAGGCCAGCGTATGAGTCTAAGACCTTAGCTATTAGGCCAGAGTAAGAGTGCAGACCTTAGCTATTAGGCCAGAGTTAGAGTTAAGACCTTAACCAGTAGGCCAGAGTAAGATTTAAGACCTTAACCAGTAGGCCAGAGTAAGATTTAAGACATTAACCTGTAGGCCAGAGTACAAGTTAAGACCTTAACCAGTAGGCCAGAGTAAGAGTTAAGACCTTAACCAGTAGGCCAGAGTAAGAGTTAAGACCTTAACCAGTAGGCCAGAGTAAGAGTTAAGACCTTAACCAGTAGGCCAGATTAAGAGTTAAGACCTTAACCTGTAAGCCAGAGTGAGAGTTAAGACCTTAACCAGTAGGCCAGAGTAAGAATTAAGACCTTAGCTATTAGGCCAGAGTAAGAGTTAAGACCTTAAGAAGTAGGCCCAAATAAGAGTTAAGACCTTAACCAGTACGCCAGAGTAAGAGTTAAGACCTTAACCAGTAGGCCAGAGTACGTGTCTGATACATTAGCTATTAGGCCATAGTATGAGTTAAGACCTTAGCTATTAGTCCAGAGTAAGAGTTAAGACCTTAACCATTAGGCCAGAGTACGAGTTAAGACCTTAACCAGTAGGCCAGAGTAAGAGTTAAGACCTTAACCAGTAGGCCAGAGTAAGAGTTAAGACCTTAACCAGTAGGCCAGAGTAAGAGTTAAGACCTTAACCAGTAGGCCAGATTAAGAGTTAAGACCTTAACCTGTAAGCCAGAGTGAGAGTTAAGACCTTAACCAGTAGGCCAGAGTAAGAATTAAGACCTTAGCTATTAGGCCAGAGTAAGAGTTAAGACCTTAAGAAGTAGGCCCAAATAAGAGTTAAGACCTTAACCAGTACGCCAGAGTAAGAGTTAAGACCTTAACCAGTAGGCCAGAGTACGTGTCTGATACATTAGCTATTAGGCCATAGTATGAGTTAAGACCTTAGCTATTAGTCCAGAGTAAGAGTTAAGACCTTAACCATTAGGCCAGAGTACGAGTTAAGACCTTAACCAGTAGGCCAGAGTAAGAGTTAAGACCTTAACCTGTAGGCCATAGTATGAGTCTAAGACCTTAGCTATTAGGCCAGAGTAAGAGTTGAGACCTTAGCTATTAGGCCAGAGTAAGAGTTAAGACCTTAACCATTAGGCCAGAGTACGAGTCTAAGACTTTAGCTATTAGGCCAGAGTAAGAGTTAAGACCTTAACCAGTAGGCCAGAGTAAGAAATAAGACCTTAGCTATTAGGCCAGAGTAAGAGTTAAGACCTTAAGATGTAGGCCTGAGTAAGAGTTAAGACCTTAACCATTAGGCCAGAGTACGAGTCTAAGACCTTAGTTATTAGGCCAGAGTAAGAGTTAAGACCTTAACCAGTAGGCCAGAGTAAGAGTCTAAGACCTTAGCTATTAGGCCAGAGTAAGAGTTAAGACCGTAGCTATTTGGCCAGAGTAAGAGTTAAGACCTTAACCAGTAGGCCAGAGTACGTGTCTGATACATTAGCTATTAGGCCATAGTATGAGTTAAGACCTTAGCTATTAGTCCAGAGTAAGAGTTAAGACCTTAACCATTAGGCCAGAGTACGAGTTAAGACCTTAACCAGTAGGCCAGAGTAAGAGTTAAGACCTTAACCTGTAGGCCATAGTATGAGTCTAAGACCTTAGCTATTAGGCCAGAGTAAGAGTTGAGACCTTAGCTATTAGGCCAGAGTAAGAGTTAAGACCTTAACCATTAGGCCAGAGTACGAGTCTAAGACTTTAGCTATTAGGCCAGAGTAAGAGTTAAGACCTTAACCAGTAGGCCAGAGTAAGAAATAAGACCTTAGCTATTAGGCCAGAGTAAGAGTTAAGACCTTAAGATGTAGGCCTGAGTAAGAGTTAAGACCTTAACCATTAGGCCAGAGTACGAGTCTAAGACCTTAGTTATTAGGCCAGAGTAAGAGTTAAGACCTTAACCAGTAGGCCAGAGTAAGAGTCTAAGACCTTAGCTATTAGGCCAGAGTAAGAGTTAAGACCGTAGCTATTTGGCCAGAGTAAGAGTTAAGACCTTAACCAGTAGGCCAGAGTAAGAGTTAAGACCTTAGCTATTAGGCCAGAGTAGGAGTTAAGACCTTAGCTATTAGGCCAGAGTAAGAGTTAAGACCTTAACCAGAAGGCCAGAGTAAGACTTAAGACCTTAACCTGTAGGCCAGAGTACGAGTCTAAGACCTTAGCTATTAGGCCAGAGTAAGAGTTAAGACCTTAACCAGTAGGCCAGAGTAAGAGTTAAGACCTTAACGAGTAGGCCAGAGTACGAGTCTAAGCCCTTAGCTATTAGGCCAGAGTAAGAGTTAAGACCTTAACCAGTAGGCCAGAGTAAGAGTTAAGACCTTAACCAGTAGGCCAGAGTGTGAGTCTAAGACCTTAGCTATTAGGCCAGAGTACGAGTCTAAGACCTTAGCTATTAGGCCAGAGTAAGAGTTAAGACCTCAGCTATTAGGCCAGAGTACGAGTCTAAGACCTTTTGCTATTAGGCCAGAGTAAGAGTTAAGACTTTAACAAGTAGGCCAGAGTAAGAGTCTAAGACCTTAACCTGTAGGCTAGAGTACGAGTCTAAGACCTTAGCTACTAGGCCAGAGTAAGAGTTAAGACCTTAACCATTAGGCCAGAGTACGAGTCTAAGACCTTAGCTATTGGGCCAGAGTAAGAGTTAAGACCTTAGCTATTAGGCCAGAGTAAGAGTTAAGACCTTAACCTGTAGGCCAGAGTACGAGTCTAAGACCTAAGCTATTAGGCCAGAGTATGAGTCTAAGACCTGAGCTATTAGGCCATAGTAAGAGTTAAGACCTTAACGAGTAGGCCAGAGTACGAGTCTAAGCACTTAGCTATTAGGCCAGAGTAAGAGTTAAGACCTTAACCAGTAGGCCATAGTAAGAGTAAAGACCTTAATCAGTAGGCCAGAGTACGAGTCTAAGACCTTAGCTATTAGGCCAGAGTAAGAGTTAAGACCGTAGCTATTTGGCCAGAGTAAGAGTTAAGACCTTAACCAGTAGGCCAGAGTAAGAGTTAAGACCTTAGCTATTAGGCCAGAGTAGGAGTTAAGACCTTAGCTATTAGGCCAGAGTAAGAGTTAAGACCTTAACCAGAAGGCCAGAGTAAGACTTAAGACTTTAACCAGTAGGCCAGAGTAAGAGTTAAGACCTTAACCTGTAGGCCATAGTACGAGTCTAAGACCTTAGCTATTAGGCCAGAGTAAGCGTTAAGACCTTAACCAGTAGGCCAGAGAAAGAGATAAGACCTTAACCATTAGGCCAGAGTACGAGTCTAAGACCTTAGCTATTGGGCCAGAGTAAGAGTTAAGACCTCAGCTATTAGGCCAGAGTACGAGTCTAAGACCTTTTGCTATTAGGCCAGAGTAAGAGTTAAGACCTTAACCAGTAGGCCAGAGTAAGAGTTAAGACTTTAACCAGTAGGCCAGAGTAAGAGTCTAAGACCTTAACCTGTAGGCCAGGGTACGAGTCTAAGACCTTAGCTATTAGGCCAGAGTAAGAGTTAAGACCTTAACCATTAGGCCAGAGTACGAGTCTAAGACCTTAGTTATTGGGCCAGAGTAAGAGTTAAGACCTTAGCTATTAGGCCAGAGTAAGAGTTAAGACCTTAGCTATTAGGCCAGAGTAAGAGTTAAGACCTTAACCTCTAGGCCAGAGTACGAGTCTAAGACCTAAGCTATTAGGCCAGAGTACGAGTCTAAGACCTGAGCTATTAGGCCATAGTAAGAGTTAAGACCTTAACCAGTAGGCCAGAGTACGAGTCTAAGACCTTAGCTATTAGGCCAGAGTAAGAGTTAAGACCTTAACCAGTAGGCCAGAGTAAGAGTTAAGACCTTAATCAGTAGGCCAGAGTACGAGTCTAAGACCTTAGCTATTAGGCCAGAGTAAGAGTTAAGACCTTAACCAGTAGGCCAGAGTAAGAGTTAAGATCTTAACCAGTAGGCCAGAGTACGAGTCTAAGACCTTAGCTATTAGGCCAGAGTAAGAGTTAAGACCTTAACCAGTAGGCCAATGTAAGAGTTAAGACCTTAACCATTAGGCCAGAGTACGAGTCTAGGACATTAGCTATTAGGCCATGGTAAGAGTTAAGACCTTAACCAGTAGGCCAGAGTAAGAGTTAAGACCTTAACCATTAGGCCAGAGTACAAGTCTAAGACCTTAGCTATTAGGCCAGAGTAAGAGTTAAGACCTCAGCTATTAGGCCAGAGTAAGCGTTAAGACCTTAAACAGTAGGCCAGAGTACAAGTCTAAGACCTTAGCTATTAGGCCAGAGTAAGAGTTCAGACCTTAGCTATTAGGCCAGAGTAAGAATTAAGACCTTAACCAGTAGGCCAGAGTAAGAGTTAAGACCTTAACCTGTAGGCCAGCGTTTGAGTCTAAGACCTTAGCTATTAGGCCAGAGTAAGAGTTAAGACCTTAACCAGTAGGCCAGAGTAAGAGTTAAGACCTTAACCAGTAGGCCAGAGTAAGAGTTAGGACCTTAACCAGTAGGCCAGATTAAGAGTTAAGACCTTAACCTGTAGGCCAGAGTACGAGTTAAGACCTTAACCATTAGGCCAGAGTACGAGTCTAAGACCTTAACCTGTAGGCTATAGTACGAGTCTAAGACCATAGCTATTAGGCCAGAGTAAGAGTTAAGACCTTAACCAGTAGGCCAGAGTACGTGTCTAATACCTTAGCTATTAGGCCATAGTATGAGTTAAGACCTTAGCTATTAGTCCAGAGTAAGAGTCAAGACCTTAACCATTAGGCCAGAGTAAGACTTAAGACCTTAACCAGTAGGCCAGAGAAAGGGTTAAGACCTTAACCTGTAGGCCATAGTACGAGTCTAAGACCTTAGCTATTAGGCCAGAGTAAGCGTTAAGACTTTAACCAGTAGGCCAGAGTAAGAGTTAAGACCTTAACCATTAGGCCAGAGTACGAGTCTAAGACCTTAGCTATTAGGCCAGAGTAAGAGTTAAGACCTTAAGCAGTAGGCCAGAGTAAGAGTTAAGACCTTAACCAGTAGGCCAGAGTAAGAGTTAAGACCTCAACCATAAGGCCAGAGTACGAGTCTAAGACCTTAGCTATTAGGCCAGAGTAGGAGTTAAGACCTTAACCTGTAGGGAAGAGTAAGAGTTAAGACCTTAACCAGTAGGCCATAGTACGAGTCTAAGACCTTAGGTATTAGGCCAGAGTAAGAGTTAAGACCTTAACCAGTAGGCCAGAGTAAGAGTTAAGGCCTTAACCAGTAGGCCAGAGTATGAGTCTAAGACCTTAGCTATTAGGCCAGAGTAAGAGTTAAAACCTTAACCAGTAGGCCAGAGAACGAGTCTAAGACCTTAACCTGTACGCCAGAGTAAGAGTTAAGACCTTTGCTTTTAGGCCAGAGTAAGAGTTAAGAACTTAACCAGTAGGCCAGAGTACAAGTCTAATACCTTAGCTATTAGGCCAGAGAAAGAGTTAAGACCTTAGCTATTAGGCCAGAGTAAGAGTTAAGACCTTAGCTATTAGGCCAGAGTAAGAGTTAAGACCTTAACCAGTAGGCCAGAGTACGTGTCTAATACCTTAGCTATTAGGCCATAGTATGAGTTAAGACCTTAGCTATTAGGCCAGAGTAAGAGTTAAGACCTTAACCATTAGGCCAGAGTACGAGTTTAAGACCTTAGCTAATAGGCCAGAGTAAGAGTTAAGACCTTAACTTGTAGGCCATAGTACGAGTCTAAGACCTTAGCTATTAGGCCAGAGTAAGAGTTAAGTCCTTAACCAGTAGGCCAGAGTATGTGTCTAATACCTTAGCTATTAGGCCATAGTACGAGTCTAAGACCTTAGCTATTAGGCCAGAGTAGGAGTTAAGACCTTAACCAGTAGGCCAAAGTAAGAGTTAAGACCTTAACCAGTAGGCCAGAGTAAGAGTTAAGACCTTAACCAGTAGACCAGAGAATAAGTCTAAGACCTTAACCTGTAGGCCAGAGTAAGAGTTAAGACCTTAGCTATTAGGCCAGAGTAAGAGTTAAGACCTTAACCAGTAGGCCAGAGTACGAGTCTAGTACCTTAGCTATTAGGCCAGAGTAAGTGTTATGACCTTAGCTATAAGGCCAGAGTAAGAGTTAAGATCTTAGCTATTAAGCCAGAGTAAGAGTAAAGACATTAACCATTAGGCCAGAGTACGACTCTAAGACCTTAGTTATAAGGCCAGAGTAAGAGTTAAGACCTTAAACTGTAGGCCATAGTACAAGTCTACGACCTTAGCTATTAGGCCAGAGTAAGATTTAAGACCTTAGCTATTAGGCCAGAGTACGAGTCTAAGACCTTAGCTCTTCGGCCAGAGTAAGAGTTAAGACCTTAACCAGTAGGCCAGAGTATGAGTCTAAGACCTTAGCTATTAGGCAAGAGTAAGAGTTAAGACCTTAAACTGTAGGCCATAGTACAAGTCTACGACCTTAGCTATTAGGCCAGAGTTAGAGTTAAGACCTTAGCTATTAGGCCAGAGTGCGAGTCTAAGACCTTAGCTCTTAGGCCAGAGTAAGAGTTAAGACCTTAACCAGTAGGCTAGAGTAAGAGTTAAGACTTTAACCAGTAGGCCAGAGTAAGAGTTAAGACCTTAACCTGTAGGCCAGAGTACGAGTCTAAGACCTTAGCTATTAGGCCAGAGTAAGAGTTAAGACCTTAACCTGTAGGCCAGAGTAAGAGTTAAGACCTTAACCAGTAGGCCAGAGTGTGAGTCTAAGACCTTAGCTATTAGGCCAGAGTACGAGTCTAAGACCTTAGCTATTAGGCCAGAGTAAGAGTTAAGACCTCAGCTATTAGGCCAGAGTACGAGTCTAAGACCTTTTGCTATTAGGCCAGAGTAAGAGTTAAGACTTTAACAAGTAGGCCAGAGTAAGAGTCTAAGACCTTAACCTGTAGGCTAGAGTACGAGTCTAAGACCTTAGCTATTAGGCCAGAGTAAGAGTTAAGACCTTAACCATTAGGCCAGAGTACGAGTCTAAGACCTTAGCTATTGGGCCAGAGTAAGAGTTAAGACCTTAGCTATTAGGCCAGAGTAAGAGTTAAGACCTTAACCTGTAGGCCAGAGTACGAGTCTAAGACCTAAGCTATTAGGCCAGAGTATGAGTCTAAGACCTGAGCTATTAGGCCATAGTAAGAGTTAAGACCTTAACGAGTAGGCCAGAGTACGAGTCTAAGCCCTTAGCTATTAGGCCAGAGTAAGAGTTAAGACCTTAACCAGTAGGCCAGAGTAAGAGTTAAGACCTTAATCAGTAGGCCAGAGTATGAGTCTAAGACCTTAGCTATTAGGCCAGAGTAAGAGATAAGACCTTAACCAGTAGGCCAGAGTAAGAGTTAAGATATTAACCAGTTGGCCAGAGTACGAGTCTAAGACCTTAGCTATTAGGCCAGAGTAAGAGTTAAGACCTTAACCAGTAGGCCAAAGTAAGAGTTAAGACCTTAACCATTAGGCCAGAGTACGAGTCTAGGACATTAGCTATTTGGCCAGAGTAAGAGTTAAGACCTTAACCACTAGGCCAGAGTAAGAGTTAAGACCTTAACCTGTAAGCCAGAGTAAAAGTTAAGACCTTAACCTGTAGGCCATAGTACGATAAGACCTTAACCATTAGGCCGGATTACGAGTCTAAGACCTTAGCTATTAGGCCAGACTAAGAGTTAAGACCTTAACCAGTAGGCCAGAGTAAGAATTAAGACCTTAAGAAGTAGGCCAGAGTAAGAGTTAAGACCTTAACCATTAGGCCAGAGTACGAGTCTAAGACCTTAGCTATTAGGCCAGAGTAAGAGTTAAGACCTTAGCTATTAGGCCAGAGTAAGCGTTAAGACCTTAACCAGTAGGCCAGAGTACGAGTCTAAGACCTTAGCTATTAGGCCAGAGTAAGTGTTCAGACCTTAGCTATTAGGCCAGAGTAAGAATTAAGACCTTAACCAGTAGGTCAGAGTAAGAGTTAAGACCTTAACCTGTAGGCCAGCGTATGAGTCTAAGACCTTAGCTATTAGGCCAGAGTAAGAGTGCAGACCTTAGCTATTAGGCCAGAGTGAGAATTAAGACCTTAACCAGTAGGCCAGAGTAAGATTTAAGACCTTAACCAGTAGGCCAGACTAAGATTTAAGACATTAACCTGTAGGCCAGAGTACAAGTTAAGACCTTAACCAGTAGGCCAGAGTAAGAGTTAAGACCTTAACCAGTAGGCCAGAGTAAGAGTTAAGACCTTAACCAGTAGGCCAGAGTAAGAGTTAAGACCTTAACCAGTAGGCCAGAGTAAGAGTTAAGACCTTAACCAGTAGGCCAGATTAAGAGTTAAGACCTTAACCTGTGGGCCAGAGTAAGAGTTAAAACCTTAACCAGTAGGCCAGGGTAAGAATTAAGACCTTAGCTATTAGGCCAGAGTAAGAGTTAGGACCTTAAGAAGTAGGCCCGAGTAAGAGTTAAGACCTTAACCAGTAGGCCAGAGTAAGAGTTAAGACCTTAACCAGTAGGCCAGAGTACGTGTCTGATACCTTAGCTATTAGGCCATAGTATGAGTTAAGACCTTAGCTATTAGTCCAGAGTAAGAGTTAAGACCTTAACCATTAGGCCAGAGTATGAGTTAAGACCTTAACCAGTAGGCCAGAGTAAGAGTTAAGACCTTAACCTGTAGGCCATAGTATGAGTCTAAGACCTTAGCTATTAGGCCAGAGTAAGAGTTGACACCTTAGCTATTAGGCCAGAGTAAGAGTTAAGACCTTAACCATTAGGCCAGAGTACGAGTCTAAGACATTAGCTATTAGGCCAGAGTAAGAGTTAAGACCTTAACCAGTAGGCCAGAGTAAGAAATAAGACCTTAGCTATTAGGCCAGAGTAAGAGTTAAGACCTTAAGATGTAGGCCTGAGTAAGAGTTAAGACCTTAACCATTAGGCCAGAGTACGAGTCTAAGACCTTAGTTATTAGGCCAGAGTAAGAGTTAAGACCTTAACCAGTAGGCCAGAGTAAGAGTTAAGACCTTAACCAGTAGGCCAGAGTAAGAGTCTAAGACCTTAGCTATTAGGCCAGAGTAAGAGTTAAGACCATAGCTATTTGGCCAGAGTAAGAGTTAAGACCTTAACCAGTAGGCCAGAGTAAGAGTTAAGACCTTAGCTATTAGGCCAGAGTAGGAGTTAAGACCTTAGCTATTAGGCCAGAGTAAGAGTTAAGACCTTAACCAGAAGGCCAGAGTAAGACTTAAGACTTTTACCAGTAGGCCAGAGTAAGAGTTAAGACCTTAACCTGTAGGCCATAGTACGAGTCTAAGACCTTAGCTATTAGGCCAGAGTAAGCGTTAAGACCTTAACCAGTAGGCCAGAGAAAGAGATAAGACCTTAACCATTAGGCCAGAGTACGAGTCTAAGACCTTAGCTATTGGGCCAGAGTAAGAGTTAAGACCTCAGCTATTAGGCCAGAGTACGAGTCTAAGACCTTTTGCTATTAGGTCAGAGTAAGAGTTAAGACCTTAACCAGTAGGCCATAGTAAGAGTTAAGACTTTAACCATTAGGCCAGAGTAAGAGTCTAGGACCTTAACCTGTAGGCCAGAGTACGAGTCTAAGACCTTAGCTATTAGGCCAGAGTAAGAGTTAAGACCTTAACCATTAGGCCAGAGTACGAGTCTAAGACCTTAGTTATTGGGCCAGAGTAAGAGTTAAGACCTTAGCTATTAGGCCAGAGTAAGAGTTAAGACCTTAGCTATTAGGCCAGAGTAAGAGTTAAGACCTTAACCTCTAGGCCAGAGTACGAGTCTAAGACCTAAGCTATTAGGCCAGAGTACGAGTCTAAGACCTGAGTTATTAGGCCATAGTAAGAGTTAAGACCTTAACCAGTAGGCCAGAGTACGAGTCTAAGACCTCAGCTATTAGGCCAGAGTAAGAGTTAAGACCTTAACCAGTAGGCCAGAGTAAGAGTTAAGACCTTAATCAGTAGGCCAGAGTACGAGTCTAAGACCTTAGCTATTAGGCCAGAGTAAGAGTTAAGACCTTAACCAGTAGGCCAGAGTAAGAGTTAAGATCTTAACCAATAGGCCAGAGTACGAGTCTAAGACCTTAGCTATTAGGCCAGAGTAAGAGTTAAGACCTTAACCAGTAGGCCAATGTAAGAGTTAAGACCTTAACCATTAGGCCAGAGTACGAGTCTAGGACATTAGCTATTAGGCCAGAGTAAGAGTTAAGACCTTAACCACTAGGCCAGAGTAAGAGTTAAGACCTTAACCTGTAAGACAGAGTAAGAGTTAAGACCTTAACCTGTAGGCTATAGTACGAGTATAAGTCCTTAACCATTAGGCCAGATTACGATTCTAAGGCCTTAGCTATTAGGCCAGAGTAAGAGTTAAGACCTTAACCAGTAGGCCAGAGTAAGAATTAAGACCTTAGCTCTTAGGCCAGAGTAAGAGTTAAGACCTTAAGAAGTAGGCCAGAGTAAGAGTTAAGACCTTAACCATTAGGCCAGAGTACGAGTTAAGACCTTAACCTGTAGGCCAGCATATGAGTCTAAGACCTTAGCTATTAGGCCAGAGTAAGAGTTAAGACCTTAACCAGTAGGCCAGAGTAAGAGTTAAGACCTTAACCAGTAGGCCAGAGTAAGAGTTAAGACCTTAACCAGTAGGCCAGATTAAGAGTTAAGACCTTAACCTGTAGGCCAGAGTAAGAGTTAAGACCTTAACCAGTAGGCCAGAGTAAGAATTAAGACCTTAGCTATTAAGCCAGAGTAAGAGTTAAGACCTTAAGAAGTAGGCCCGAGTAAGAGTTAAGACCTTAACCAGTAGGCCAGAGTAAGAGTTAAGACCTTAACCAGTAGGCCAGAGTACGTGTCTGATACCTTAGCTATTAGGCCAGAGTACGAGTCTAAGATCTTAGCTATTAGGCCAGAGTAAGAGTTAAGACCTTAGCTATTAGGCCAGAGTAAGAGTTAAGACCTTAACCAGTAGGCCAGAGTAAGAGTTAAGACCTTAACCAGCAGGCCACAGTAAGAGTTAAGACCTTAACCAGTAGGCCAGAGTAAGAGTTAAAACCTTAACCAGGAGGCCAGAGTACGAGTCTAAGACCTTAGCTATTAGGCCAGAGTAAGAGTTAAGACCTTAGCTATTAGGCCAGAGTAAGAGTTAAGACCTTAACCAGAAGGCCAGAGTAAGAGTTAAGACCTTAACCAGTAGGCCAGAGTAAGAGTTAAGACCTCAACCTGTAGGCCATAGTACGAGTCTAAGACCTTATGTATTAGGCCAGAGTAAGCATTAAGACCTTAACCAGTAGGCCAGAGTACGAGTCTAAGACCTTAGCTATTAGGCCAGAGTAAGAGTGCAGACCTTAGCTATTAGGCCAGAGTAAGAGTTAAGACCTTAATCAGTAGGCCAGAGTAAGAGTTAAGACCTTAACCAGTAGGCCAGAGTAAGAGTTAAGACCTTAACCAGTAGGCCAGAGTAAGATTTAAGACCTTAACCAGTAGGCCAGAGTAAGATTTAAGACATTAACCTGTAGGCCAGAGTACAAGTTAAGACCCTAACCATTAGGCCAGAGTACGAGTCTAAGACCTTAGCTATTAGGCCAGAGTAAAAGTTAAGACCTTAACCAGTAGGCCAGAGTAAGAGTTAAGACCTTAACCATTAGGGGAGAGTACGAGTCTAAGACCTTAGCTATTAGGCCAGAGTAAGAGTTAAGACCTTAACCTGTAGGCAAGAGTTAGAGTTAAGACCTTAACCAGTAGGCCATAGTACGAGTCTAAGACCTTAGGTATTAGACCAGAGTAAGAGTTAAGACCTTAACCAGTAGGCCAGAGTAAGAGTTAAGACCTTAACCAGTAGGCCAGAGTACGAGTCTAAGACCTTAACCTGTAGGCCATAGTACGAGTCTAAGACCTTAGCTATTAGGCCAGAGTAAGAGTTAAGACCTTAGCTATTAGGCCAGAGTAAGACTTAAGACCTTAACCTGTAAGCCAGAGTAAGAGTTAAGACTTTAACCTGTAGGCCATGGTACGAGTCTAAGACCTTAGCTATTAGGCCAGAGTAAGAGTTAAGACCTTAGCTATTAGGCAAGAGTAAGAGTTAATACCTTAACCTGTAGGCCATAGTATAAGTCTACGACCTTAACTATTAGGCCAGAGTAAGAGTTAAGACCTTAACCAGTAGGCCAGAGTATGTGTCTAATACCTTAGCTATTAGGCCATAGTACGAGTCTAAGACCTTAGCTATTAGGCCAGAGTAAGAGTTAAGACCTTAACCAGTAGGCCAGAGTAAGAGTTAAGACCTTAACCATTAGGCCAGAGTAAGAGTCTAAGACCTTAGCTATTAGGCCAGAGTAAGAGTTAAGACCTTAAGCTGTAGGCCATAGTACGAGTCTAAGACCTTAGCTATTAGGCCCGAGTAAGAGTTAAGACATTAACCTGTAGGCCATAGTATGAGTCTAAGACCTTAGCTGTTAGGCCAGAGTAAGCGTTAAGACCTTAACCAGTAGGCCAGAGAAAGAGATAAGACCTTAACCAGTAGGCCAGAGTAAGAGTTAAGACCATAACCTGTAGGCAATAGTACGAGTCTAAGACCTTAGGTATTAGGCCAGAGTAAGCATTAAGACCTTAACCAGTAGGCCAGAGTATGAGTCTAAGACCTTAGCTATTAGGCCAGAGTAAGAGTGCAGACCTTAGCTATTAGGCCAGAGTAAGAGTTAAAACCTTAACCAGTAGGCCAGAGTACGATTTAAGACCTTAACCAGTAGGCCAGAGTAAGATTTAAGACATTAACCTGTAGGCCAGAGTACAAGTTAAGACCTTAACCAGTAGGCCAGAGTAAGAGTTAAGACCTTAACCTGTAGGCCAGTGTATGAGTCTAAGACCTTAGCTATTAGGCCAGAGTAAGAGTTAAGACCTTAACCAGTAGGCCAGAGTAAGAGTTAAGACCTTAACCAGTAGGCCAGTGTAAGATTTAAGACCTTATCCAGTAGGCCAGAGTACAATTTAAGACATTAACCTGTAGGCCAGAGTACAAGTTAAGACCTTAACCATTAGGCAAGAGTACGAGTCTAAGACCTTAGCTATTAGGCCAGAGTAAGAGTTAAGACCTTAACCAGTAGGCCAGAGTAAGAGTTAAGACCTTAACCATTAGGAGAGAGTACGAGTCTAAGACCTTAGCTATTAGGCCAGAGTAAGAGTTAAGACCTTAACCTGTAGGCAAGAGTAAGAGTTAAGACCTTAACCAGTAGGCCATAGTACGAGTCTAAGACCTTAGGTATTAGGCCAGAGTAAGAGTTAAGACCTTAACCAGTAGGCCAGAGTATGAGTTAAGACCTTAACCAGTAGGCCAGAGTACGAGTCTAAGACCTTAACCTGAAGGCCATTATACGAGTCTAAGACCTTAGCTATTAGGCCAGAGTAAGAGTTAAGACCTTAGCTATTAGGCCAGAGTAAGAGTTAAGACCTTAACCTGTAAGCCAGAGTAAGAGTTAAAACTTTAACCTGTAGGCCATAGTACGAGTCTAAGACCTTAGCTATTAGGCCAGAGTAAGAGTTACGACCTTAGCTATTAGGCCAGAGTAAGAGTTAATACCTTAACCTGTAGGACATAGTATAAGTCTAAGACCTTAGCTATTAGGCCAGAGTAAGAGTTAAGACCTTAACCAGTAGGCCAGAGTATGTGTCTAATATCTTAGCTATTAGGCCATAGTACGAGTCTAAGACCTTAGCTATTAGGCCAGGGTAAGAGTTAAGACCTTAACCAGTAGGCCAGAGTAAGAGTTAAGACCTTAACCATTAGGCCAGAGTACGAGTCTAAGACCTTAGCTATTAGGCCAGAGTAAGAGTTAGGACCTTAAGCTGTAGGCCATAGTACGAGTCTAAGACCTTAGCTATTAGGCCAGAGTAAGAGTTAAGACATTAACCTGTAGGCCATAGTACAAGTCTAAGACCTTAGCTATTAGACCAGAGTAAGCATTAAGACCTTAACCAGTAGGCCAGAGAAAGAGACAAGACCTTAACCAGTAGGCCAGAGTAAGAGTTAAGACCTTAACCATTAGGCCAGAGTACGAGTCTAAGACCTTAGCTATTAGGCCAGAGTAAGAGTTAAGACCTTAACCAGTAGGCCAGAGTAAGAATTAAGACCTTAGCTATTAGGCCAGAGTAAGAGTTAAGACCATAAGAAGTAGGCCAGAGTAAGAGTTAAGACCTTAACCATTAGGCCAGAGTACGAGTCTAAGACCTTAGCTATTAGGCCAGAGTAAGAGTTAAGACCTTAGCTATTAGGCCAGAGTAAGCGTTAAGACCTTAACCAGTAGGCCAGAGTATGTGTCTAATACCTTAGCTATTAGGCCAGAGTATGAGTTAATACCTTAGCTATTAGGCCAGAGTAAGAGTTAAGACCTTAACCATTAGGCCAGAGTACGAGTCTAAGACCTTAGCTATTAGGCCAGAGTAAGAGTTAAGACCTTAACCTGTAGGCCAGAGTAAGAGTTAAGACCTTAACCTGTAGGCCATAGTATGAGTCTAAGACCTTAGCTATTAGGCCAGAGTAAGAGTTAAGACCTTAACCAGTCGGCCAGAGTAAGAATTAAGACCTTAGCTATTAGGCCAGAGTAAGAGTTAAGACCTTAAGAAGTAGGCCCGAGTAAGAGTTAAGACCTTAACCAGTAGGCCAGAGTAAGAGTTAAGACCTTAACCAGTAGGCCAGAGTAAGAGTCTAAGACCTTAGCTATTAGGCCAGAGTATGAGTCTAAGACCTTAGCTATTAGGCCAGAGTAAGAGTTAAGACCTTAGCTATTAGGCCAGAGTAAGAGTTAAGACCTTAACCAGTAGGCCAGACTACGAGTCTAATACCTTAGCTATTAGGCCATAGTATGAGTTAAGACCTTAGCTATTAGGCCAGAGTAAGAGTTAAGACCTTAACCATTAGGCCAGAGTACGAGTTTAAGACCTTAGCTATTAGGCCAGAGTAAGAGTTAAAACCTTAACCAGTAGGCCAGAGAACGAGTCTAAGACCTTAACCTGTACGCCAGAGTAAGAGTTAAGACCTTTGCTTTTAGGCCAGAGTAAGAGTTAAGAACTTAACCAGTAGGCCAGAGTACAAGTCTAATACCTTAGCTATTAGGCCAGAGAAAGAGTTAAGACCTTAGCTATTAGGCCAGAGTAAGAGTTAAGACCTTAGCTATTAGGCCAGAGTAAGAGTTAAGACCTTAACCAGTAGGCCAGAGTACGTGTCTAATACCTTAGCTATTAGGCCATAGTATGAGTTAAGACCTTAGCTATTAGGCCAGAGTAAGAGTTAAGACCTTAACCATTAGGCCAGAGTACGAGTTTAAGACCTTAGCTAATAGGCCAGAGTAAGAGTTAAGACCTTAACTTGTAGGCCATAGTACGAGTCTAAGACCTTAGCTATTAGGCCAGAGTAAGAGTTAAGTCCTTAACCAGTAGGCCAGAGTATGTGTCTAATACCTTAGCTATTAGGCCATAGTACGAGTCTAAGACCTTAGCTATTAGGCCAGAGTAGGAGTTAAGACCTTAACCAGTAGGCCAAAGTAAGAGTTAAGACCTTAACCAGTAGGCCAGAGTAAGAGTTAAGACCTTAACCAGTAGACCAGAGAATAAGTCTAAGACCTTAACCTGTAGGCCAGAGTAAGAGTTAAGACCTTAGCTATTAGGCCAGAGTAAGAGTTAAGACCTTAACCAGTAGGCCAGAGTACGAGTCTAGTACCTTAGCTATTAGGCCAGAGTAAGTGTTATGACCTTAGCTATAAGGCCAGAGTAAGAGTTAAGATCTTAGCTATTAAGCCAGAGTAAGAGTAAAGACATTAACCATTAGGCCAGAGTACGACTCTAAGACCTTAGTTATAAGGCCAGAGTAAGAGTTAAGACCTTAAACTGTAGGCCATAGTACAAGTCTACGACCTTAGCTATTAGGCCAGAGTAAGATTTAAGACCTTAGCTATTAGGCCAGAGTACGAGTCTAAGACCTTAGCTCTTCGGCCAGAGTAAGAGTTAAGACCTTAACCAGTAGGCCAGAGTATGAGTCTAAGACCTTAGCTATTAGGCAAGAGTAAGAGTTAAGACCTTAAACTGTAGGCCATAGTACAAGTCTACGACCTTAGCTATTAGGCCAGAGTTAGAGTTAAGACCTTAGCTATTAGGCCAGAGTGCGAGTCTAAGACCTTAGCTCTTAGGCCAGAGTAAGAGTTAAGACCTTAACCAGTAGGCTAGAGTAAGAGTTAAGACTTTAACCAGTAGGCCAGAGTAAGAGTTAAGACCTTAACCTGTAGGCCAGAGTACGAGTCTAAGACCTTAGCTATTAGGCCAGAGTAAGAGTTAAGACCTTAACCAGTAGGCCAGAGTAAGAGTTAAGACCTTAACCAGTAGGCCAGAGTGTGAGTCTAAGACCTTAGCTATTAGGCCAGAGTACGAGTCTAAGACCTTAGCTATTAGGCCAGAGTAAGAGTTAAGACCTCAGCTATTAGGCCAGAGTACGAGTCTAAGACCTTTTGCTATTAGGCCAGAGTAAGAGTTAAGACTTTAACAAGTAGGCCAGAGTAAGAGTCTAAGACCTTAACCTGTAGGCTAGAGTACGAGTCTAAGACCTTAGCTATTAGGCCAGAGTAAGAGTTAAGACCTTAACCATTAGGCCAGAGTACGAGTCTAAGACCTTAGCTATTGGGCCAGAGTAAGAGTTAAGACCTTAGCTATTAGGCCAGAGTAAGAGTTAAGACCTTAACCTGTAGGCCAGAGTACGAGTCTAAGACCTAAGCTATTAGGCCAGAGTATGAGTCTAAGACCTGAGCTATTAGGCCATAGTAAGAGTTAAGACCTTAACGAGTAGGCCAGAGTACGAGTCTAAGCCCTTAGCTATTAGGCCAGAGTAAGAGTTAAGACCTTAACCAGTAGGCCAGAGTAAGAGTTAAGACCTTAATCAGTAGGCCAGAGTATGAGTCTAAGACCTTAGCTATTAGGCCAGAGTAAGAGATAAGACCTTAACCAGTAGGCCAGAGTAAGAGTTAAGATATTAACCAGTTGGCCAGAGTACGAGTCTAAGACCTTAGCTATTAGGCCAGAGTAAGAGTTAAGACCTTAACCAGTAGGCCAAAGTAAGAGTTAAGACCTTAACCATTAGGCCAGAGTACGAGTCTAGGACATTAGCTATTTGGCCAGAGTAAGAGTTAAGACCTTAACCACTAGGCCAGAGTAAGAGTTAAGACCTTAACCTGTAAGCCAGAGTAAAAGTTAAGACCTTAACCTGTAGGCCATAGTACGATAAGACCTTAACCATTAGGCCGGATTACGAGTCTAAGACCTTAGCTATTAGGCCAGAGTAAGAGTTAAGACCTTAACCAGTAGGCCAGAGTAAGAATTAAGACCTTAAGAAGTAGGCCAGAGTAAGAGTTAAGACCTTAACCATTAGGCCAGAGTACGAGTCTAAGACCTTAGCTATTAGGCCAGAGTAAGAGTTAAGACCTTAGCTATTAGGCCAGAGTAAGCGTTAAGACCTTAACCAGTAGGCCAGAGTACGAGTCTAAGACCTTAGCTATTAGGCCAGAGTAAGTGTTCGGACCTTAGCTATTAGGCCAGAGTAAGAATTAAGACCTTAACCAGTAGGTCAGAGTAAGAGTTAAGACCTTAACCTGTAGGCCAGCGTATGAGTCTAAGACCTTAGCTATTAGGCCAGAGTAAGAGTGCAGACCTTAGCTATTAGGCCAGAGTGAGAATTAAGACCTTAACCAGTAGGCCAGAGTAAGATTTAAGACCTTAACCAGTAGGCCAGACTAAGATTTAAGACATTAACCTGTAGGCCAGAGTACAAGTTAAGACCTTAACCAGTAGGCCAGAGTAAGAGTTAAGACCTTAACCAGTAGGCCAGAGTAAGAGTTAAGACCTTAACCAGTAGGCCAGAGTAAGAGTTAAGACCTTAACCAGTAGGCCAGAGTAAGAGTTAAGACCTTAACCAGTAGGCCAGATTAAGAGTTAAGACCTTAACCTGTGGGCCAGAGTAAGAGTTAAAACCTTAACCAGTAGGCCAGGGTAAGAATTAAGACCTTAGCTATTAGGCCAGAGTAAGAGTTAGGACCTTAAGAAGTAGGCCCGAGTAAGAGTTAAGACCTTAACCAGTAGGCCAGAGTAAGAGTTAAGACCTTAACCAGTAGGCCAGAGTACGTGTCTGATACCTTAGCTATTAGGCCATAGTATGAGTTAAGACCTTAGCTATTAGTCCAGAGTAAGAGTTAAGACCTTAACCATTAGGCCAGAGTATGAGTTAAGACCTTAACCAGTAGGCCAGAGTAAGAGTTAAGACCTTAACCTGTAGGCCATAGTATGAGTCTAAGACCTTAGCTATTAGGCCAGAGTAAGAGTTGACACCTTAGCTATTAGGCCAGAGTAAGAGTTAAGACCTTAACCATTAGGCCAGAGTACGAGTCTAAGACATTAGCTATTAGGCCAGAGTAAGAGTTAAGACCTTAACCAGTAGGCCAGAGTAAGAAATAAGACCTTAGCTATTAGGCCAGAGTAAGAGTTAAGACCTTAAGATGTAGGCCTGAGTAAGAGTTAAGACCTTAACCATTAGGCCAGAGTACGAGTCTAAGACCTTAGTTATTAGGCCAGAGTAAGAGTTAAGACCTTAACCAGTAGGCCAGAGTAAGAGTTAAGACCTTAACCAGTAGGCCAGAGTAAGAGTCTAAGACCTTAGCTATTAGGCCAGAGTAAGAGTTAAGACCATAGCTATTTGGCCAGAGTAAGAGTTAAGACCTTAACCAGTAGGCCAGAGTAAGAGTTAAGACCTTAGCTATTAGGCCAGAGTAGGAGTTAAGACCTTAGCTATTAGGCCAGAGTAAGAGTTAAGACCTTAACCAGAAGGCCAGAGTAAGACTTAAGACTTTTACCAGTAGGCCAGAGTAAGAGTTAAGACCTTAACCTGTAGGCCATAGTACGAGTCTAAGACCTTAGCTATTAGGCCAGAGTAAGCGTTAAGACCTTAACCAGTAGGCCAGAGAAAGAGATAAGACCTTAACCATTAGGCCAGAGTACGAGTCTAAGACCTTAGCTATTGGGCCAGAGTAAGAGTTAAGACCTCAGCTATTAGGCCAGAGTACGAGTCTAAGACCTTTTGCTATTAGGTCAGAGTAAGAGTTAAGACCTTAACCAGTAGGCCATAGTAAGAGTTAAGACTTTAACCATTAGGCCAGAGTAAGAGTCTAGGACCTTAACCTGTAGGCCAGAGTACGAGTCTAAGACCTTAGCTATTAGGCCAGAGTAAGAGTTAAGACCTTAACCATTAGGCCAGAGTACGAGTCTAAGACCTTAGTTATTGGGCCAGAGTAAGAGTTAAGACCTTAGCTATTAGGCCAGAGTAAGAGTTAAGACCTTAGCTATTAGGCCAGAGTAAGAGTTAAGACCTTAACCTCTAGGCCAGAGTACGAGTCTAAGACCTAAGCTATTAGGCCAGAGTACGAGTCTAAGACCTGAGTTATTAGGCCATAGTAAGAGTTAAGACCTTAACCAGTAGGCCAGAGTACGAGTCTAAGACCTCAGCTATTAGGCCAGAGTAAGAGTTAAGACCTTAACCAGTAGGCCAGAGTAAGAGTTAAGACCTTAATCAGTAGGCCAGAGTACGAGTCTAAGACCTTAGCTATTAGGCCAGAGTAAGAGTTAAGACCTTAACCAGTAGGCCAGAGTAAGAGTTAAGATCTTAACCAATAGGCCAGAGTACGAGTCTAAGACCTTAGCTATTAGGCCAGAGTAAGAGTTAAGACCTTAACCAGTAGGCCAATGTAAGAGTTAAGACCTTAACCATTAGGCCAGAGTACGAGTCTAGGACATTAGCTATTAGGCCAGAGTAAGAGTTAAGACCTTAACCACTAGGCCAGAGTAAGAGTTAAGACCTTAACCTGTAAGACAGAGTAAGAGTTAAGACCTTAACCTGTAGGCTATAGTACGAGTATAAGTCCTTAACCATTAGGCCAGATTACGATTCTAAGGCCTTAGCTATTAGGCCAGAGTAAGAGTTAAGACCTTAACCAGTAGGCCAGAGTAAGAATTAAGACCTTAGCTCTTAGGCCAGAGTAAGAGTTAAGACCTTAAGAAGTAGGCCAGAGTAAGAGTTAAGACCTTAACCATTAGGCCAGAGTACGAGTTAAGACCTTAACCTGTAGGCCAGCATATGAGTCTAAGACCTTAGCTATTAGGCCAGAGTAAGAGTTAAGACCTTAACCAGTAGGCCAGAGTAAGAGTTAAGACCTTAACCAGTAGGCCAGAGTAAGAGTTAAGACCTTAACCAGTAGGCCAGATTAAGAGTTAAGACCTTAACCTGTAGGCCAGAGTAAGAGTTAAGACCTTAACCAGTAGGCCAGAGTAAGAATTAAGACCTTAGCTATTAAGCCAGAGTAAGAGTTAAGACCTTAAGAAGTAGGCCCGAGTAAGAGTTAAGACCTTAACCAGTAGGCCAGAGTAAGAGTTAAGACCTTAACCAGTAGGCCAGAGTACGTGTCTGATACCTTAGCTATTAGGCCAGAGTACGAGTCTAAGATCTTAGCTATTAGGCCAGAGTAAGAGTTAAGACCTTAGCTATTAGGCCAGAGTAAGAGTTAAGACCTTAACCAGTAGGCCAGAGTAAGAGTTAAGACCTTAACCAGCAGGCCACAGTAAGAGTTAAGACCTTAACCAGTAGGCCAGAGTAAGAGTTAAAACCTTAACCAGGAGGCCAGAGTACGAGTCTAAGACCTTAGCTATTAGGCCAGAGTAAGAGTTAAGACCTTAGCTATTAGGCCAGAGTAAGAGTTAAGACCTTAACCAGAAGGCCAGAGTAAGAGTTAAGACCTTAACCAGTAGGCCAGAGTAAGAGTTAAGACCTCAACCTGTAGGCCATAGTACGAGTCTAAGACCTTATGTATTAGGCCAGAGTAAGCATTAAGACCTTAACCAGTAGGCCAGAGTACGAGTCTAAGACCTTAGCTATTAGGCCAGAGTAAGAGTGCAGACCTTAGCTATTAGGCCAGAGTAAGAGTTAAGACCTTAATCAGTAGGCCAGAGTAAGAGTTAAGACCTTAACCAGTAGGCCAGAGTAAGAGTTAAGACCTTAACCAGTAGGCCAGAGTAAGATTTAAGACCTTAACCAGTAGGCCAGAGTAAGATTTAAGACATTAACCTGTAGGCCAGAGTACAAGTTAAGACCCTAACCATTAGGCCAGAGTACGAGTCTAAGACCTTAGCTATTAGGCCAGAGTAAAAGTTAAGACCTTAACCAGTAGGCCAGAGTAAGAGTTAAGACCTTAACCATTAGGGGAGAGTACGAGTCTAAGACCTTAGCTATTAGGCCAGAGTAAGAGTTAAGACCTTAACCTGTAGGCAAGAGTTAGAGTTAAGACCTTAACCAGTAGGCCATAGTACGAGTCTAAGACCTTAGGTATTAGACCAGAGTAAGAGTTAAGACCTTAACCAGTAGGCCAGAGTAAGAGTTAAGACCTTAACCAGTAGGCCAGAGTACGAGTCTAAGACCTTAACCTGTAGGCCATAGTACGAGTCTAAGACCTTAGCTATTAGGCCAGAGTAAGAGTTAAGACCTTAGCTATTAGGCCAGAGTAAGACTTAAGACCTTAACCTGTAAGCCAGAGTAAGAGTTAAGACTTTAACCTGTAGGCCATGGTACGAGTCTAAGACCTTAGCTATTAGGCCAGAGTAAGAGTTAAGACCTTAGCTATTAGGCAAGAGTAAGAGTTAATACCTTAACCTGTAGGCCATAGTATAAGTCTACGACCTTAACTATTAGGCCAGAGTAAGAGTTAAGACCTTAACCAGTAGGCCAGAGTATGTGTCTAATACCTTAGCTATTAGGCCATAGTACGAGTCTAAGACCTTAGCTATTAGGCCAGAGTAAGAGTTAAGACCTTAACCAGTAGGCCAGAGTAAGAGTTAAGACCTTAACCATTAGGCCAGAGTAAGAGTCTAAGACCTTAGCTATTAGGCCAGAGTAAGAGTTAAGACCTTAAGCTGTAGGCCATAGTACGAGTCTAAGACCTTAGCTATTAGGCCCGAGTAAGAGTTAAGACATTAACCTGTAGGCCATAGTATGAGTCTAAGACCTTAGCTGTTAGGCCAGAGTAAGCGTTAAGACCTTAACCAGTAGGCCAGAGAAAGAGATAAGACCTTAACCAGTAGGCCAGAGTAAGAGTTAAGACCATAACCTGTAGGCAATAGTACGAGTCTAAGACCTTAGGTATTAGGCCAGAGTAAGCATTAAGACCTTAACCAGTAGGCCAGAGTATGAGTCTAAGACCTTAGCTATTAGGCCAGAGTAAGAGTGCAGACCTTAGCTATTAGGCCAGAGTAAGAGTTAAAACCTTAACCAGTAGGCCAGAGTACGATTTAAGACCTTAACCAGTAGGCCAGAGTAAGATTTAAGACATTAACCTGTAGGCCAGAGTACAAGTTAAGACCTTAACCAGTAGGCCAGAGTAAGAGTTAAGACCTTAACCTGTAGGCCAGTGTATGAGTCTAAGACCTTAGCTATTAGGCCAGAGTAAGAGTTAAGACCTTAACCAGTAGGCCAGAGTAAGAGTTAAGACCTTAACCAGTAGGCCAGTGTAAGATTTAAGACCTTATCCAGTAGGCCAGAGTAAAATTTAAGACATTAACCTGTAGGCCAGAGTACAAGTTAAGACCTTAACCATTAGGCAAGAGTACGAGTCTAAGACCTTAGCTATTAGGCCAGAGTAAGAGTTAAGACCTTAACCAGTAGGCCAGAGTAAGAGTTAAGACCTTAACCATTAGGAGAGAGTACGAGTCTAAGACCTTAGCTATTAGGCCAGAGTAAGAGTTAAGACCTTAACCTGTAGGCAAGAGTAAGAGTTAAGACCTTAACCAGTAGGCCATAGTACGAGTCTAAGACCTTAGGTATTAGGCCAGAGTAAGAGTTAAGACCTTAACCAGTAGGCCAGAGTATGAGTTAAGACCTTAACCAGTAGGCCAGAGTACGAGTCTAAGACCTTAACCTGAAGGCCATTATACGAGTCTAAGACCTTAGCTATTAGGCCAGAGTAAGAGTTAAGACCTTAGCTATTAGGCCAGAGTAAGAGTTAAGACCTTAACCTGTAAGCCAGAGTAAGAGTTAAAACTTTAACCTGTAGGCCATAGTACGAGTCTAAGACCTTAGCTATTAGGCCAGAGTAAGAGTTACGACCTTAGCTATTAGGCCAGAGTAAGAGTTAATACCTTAACCTGTAGGACATAGTATAAGTCTAAGACCTTAGCTATTAGGCCAGAGTAAGAGTTAAGACCTTAACCAGTAGGCCAGAGTATGTGTCTAATATCTTAGCTATTAGGCCATAGTACGAGTCTAAGACCTTAGCTATTAGGCCAGGGTAAGAGTTAAGACCTTAACCAGTAGGCCAGAGTAAGAGTTAAGACCTTAACCATTAGGCCAGAGTACGAGTCTAAGACCTTAGCTATTAGGCCAGAGTAAGAGTTAGGACCTTAAGCTGTAGGCCATAGTACGAGTCTAAGACCTTAGCTATTAGGCCAGAGTAAGAGTTAAGACATTAACCTGTAGGCCATAGTACAAGTCTAAGACCTTAGCTATTAGACCAGAGTAAGCATTAAGACCTTAACCAGTAGGCCAGAGAAAGAGACAAGACCTTAACCAGTAGGCCAGAGTAAGAGTTAAGACCTTAACCATTAGGCCAGAGTACGAGTCTAAGACCTTAGCTATTAGGCCAGAGTAAGAGTTAAGACCTTAACCAGTAGGCCAGAGTAAGAATTAAGACCTTAGCTATTAGGCCAGAGTAAGAGTTAAGACCATAAGAAGTAGGCCAGAGTAAGAGTTAAGACCTTAACCATTAGGCCAGAGTACGAGTCTAAGACCTTAGCTATTAGGCCAGAGTAAGAGTTAAGACCTTAGCTATTAGGCCAGAGTAAGCGTTAAGACCTTAACCAGTAGGCCAGAGTATGTGTCTAATACCTTAGCTATTAGGCCAGAGTATGAGTTAAGACCTTAGCTATTAGGCCAGAGTAAGAGTTAAGACCTTAACCAGTAGGCCAGAGTAAGAGTTAAGACCTTAACCAGTAGGCCAGTGTAAGATTTAAGACCTTATCCAGTAGGCCAGAGTACAATTTAAGACATTAACCTGTAGGCCAGAGTACAAGTTAAGACCTTAACCATTAGGCAAGAGTACGAGTCTAAGACCTTAGCTATTAGGCCAGAGTAAGAGTTAAGACCTTAACCAGTAGGCCAGAGTAAGAGTTAAGACCTTAACCATTAGGAGAGAGTACGAGTCTAAGACCTTAGCTATTAGGCCAGAGTAAGAGTTAAGACCTTAACCTGTAGGCAAGAGTAAGAGTTAAGACCTTAACCAGTAGGCCATAGTACGAGTCTAAGACCTTAGGTATTAGGCCAGAGTAAGAGTTAAGACCTTAACCAGTAGGCCAGAGTATGAGTTAAGACCTTAACCAGTAGGCCAGAGTACGAGTCTAAGACCTTAACCTGAAGGCCATTATACGAGTCTAAGACCTTAGCTATTAGGCCAGAGTAAGAGTTAAGACCTTAGCTATTAGGCCAGAGTAAGAGTTAAGACCTTAACCTGTAAGCCAGAGTAAGAGTTAAAACTTTAACCTGTAGGCCATAGTACGAGTCTAAGACCTTAGCTATTAGGCCAGAGTAAGAGTTACGACCTTAGCTATTAGGCCAGAGTAAGAGTTAATACCTTAACCTGTAGGACATAGTATAAGTCTAAGACCTTAGCTATTAGGCCAGAGTAAGAGTTAAGACCTTAACCAGTAGGCCAGAGTATGTGTCTAATATCTTAGCTATTAGGCCATAGTACGAGTCTAAGACCTTAGCTATTAGGCCAGGGTAAGAGTTAAGACCTTAACCAGTAGGCCAGAGTAAGAGTTAAGACCTTAACCATTAGGCCAGAGTACGAGTCTAAGACCTTAGCTATTAGGCCAGAGTAAGAGTTAGGACCTTAAGCTGTAGGCCATAGTACGAGTCTAAGACCTTAGCTATTAGGCCAGAGTAAGAGTTAAGACATTAACCTGTAGGCCATAGTACAAGTCTAAGACCTTAGCTATTAGACCAGAGTAAGCATTAAGACCTTAACCAGTAGGCCAGAGTAAGAGTTAAGACCTTAACCAGTAGGCCAGAGTAAGAGTTAAGACCTTAACCATTAGGCCAGAGTACGAGTCTAAGACCTTAGCTATTAGGCCAGAGTAAGAGTTAAGACCTTAACCAGTAGGCCAGAGTAAGAATTAAGACCTTAGCTATTAGGCCAGAGTAAGAGTTAAGACCATAAGAAGTAGGCCAGAGTAAGAGTTAAGACCTTAACCATTAGGCCAGAGTACGAGTCTAAGACCTTAGCTATTGGGCCAGAGTAAGAGTTAAGACCTCAGCTATTAGGCCAGAGTACGAGTCTAAGACCTTTTGCTATTAGGCCAGAGTAAGAGTTAAGACCTTAACCAGTAGGCCAGAGTAAGAGTTAAGACTTTAACCAGTAGGCCAGAGTAAGAGTCTAAGACCTTAACCTGTAGGCCAGGGTACGAGTCTAAGACCTTAGCTATTAGGCCAGAGTAAGAGTTAAGACCTTAACCATTAGGCCAGAGTACGAGTCTAAGACCTTAGTTATTGGGCCAGAGTAAGAGTTAAGACCTTAGCTATTAGGCCAGAGTAAGAGTTAAGACCTTAGCTATTAGGCCAGAGTAAGAGTTAAGACCTTAACCTCTAGGCCAGAGTACGAGTCTAAGACCTAAGCTATTAGGCCAGAGTACGAGTCTAAGACCTGAGCTATTAGGCCATAGTAAGAGTTAAGACCTTAACCAGTAGGCCAGAGTACGAGTCTAAGACCTTAGCTATTAGGCCAGAGTAAGAGTTAAGACCTTAACCAGTAGGCCAGAGTAAGAGTTAAGACCTTAATCAGTAGGCCAGAGTACGAGTCTAAGACCTTAGCTATTAGGCCAGAGTAAGAGTTAAGACCTTAACCAGTAGGCCAGAGTAAGAGTTAAGATCTTAACCAGTAGGCCAGAGTACGAGTCTAAGACCTTAGCTATTAGGCCAGAGTAAGAGTTAAGACCTTAACCAGTAGGCCAATGTAAGAGTTAAGACCTTAACCATTAGGCCAGAGTACGAGTCTAGGACATTAGCTATTAGGCCATGGTAAGAGTTAAGACCTTAACCAGTAGGCCAGAGTAAGAGTTAAGACCTTAACCATTAGGCCAGAGTACAAGTCTAAGACCTTAGCTATTAGGCCAGAGTAAGAGTTAAGACCTCAGCTATTAGGCCAGAGTAAGCGTTAAGACCTTAAACAGTAGGCCAGAGTACAAGTCTAAGACCTTAGCTATTAGGCCAGAGTAAGAGTTCAGACCTTAGCTATTAGGCCAGAGTAAGAATTAAGACCTTAACCAGTAGGCCAGAGTAAGAGTTAAGACCTTAACCTGTAGGCCAGCGTTTGAGTCTAAGACCTTAGCTATTAGGCCAGAGTAAGAGTTAAGACCTTAACCAGTAGGCCAGAGTAAGAGTTAAGACCTTAACCAGTAGGCCAGAGTAAGAGTTAGGACCTTAACCAGTAGGCCAGATTAAGAGTTAAGACCTTAACCTGTAGGCCAGAGTACGAGTTAAGACCTTAACCATTAGGCCAGAGTACGAGTCTAAGACCTTAACCTGTAGGCTATAGTACGAGTCTAAGACCATAGCTATTAGGCCAGAGTAAGAGTTAAGACCTTAACCAGTAGGCCAGAGTACGTGTCTAATACCTTAGCTATTAGGCCATAGTATGAGTTAAGACCTTAGCTATTAGTCCAGAGTAAGAGTCAAGACCTTAACCATTAGGCCAGAGTAAGACTTAAGACCTTAACCAGTAGGCCAGAGAAAGGGTTAAGACCTTAACCTGTAGGCCATAGTACGAGTCTAAGACCTTAGCTATTAGGCCAGAGTAAGCGTTAAGACTTTAACCAGTAGGCCAGAGTAAGAGTTAAGACCTTAACCATTAGGCCAGAGTACGAGTCTAAGACCTTAGCTATTAGGCCAGAGTAAGAGTTAAGACCTTAAGCAGTAGGCCAGAGTAAGAGTTAAGACCTTAACCAGTAGGCCAGAGTAAGAGTTAAGACCTCAACCATAAGGCCAGAGTACGAGTCTAAGACCTTAGCTATTAGGCCAGAGTAGGAGTTAAGACCTTAACCTGTAGGGAAGAGTAAGAGTTAAGACCTTAACCAGTAGGCCATAGTACGAGTCTAAGACCTTAGGTATTAGGCCAGAGTAAGAGTTAAGACCTTAACCAGTAGGCCAGAGTAAGAGTTAAGGCCTTAACCAGTAGGCCAGAGTATGAGTCTAAGACCTTAGCTATTAGGCCAGAGTAAGAGTTAAAACCTTAACCAGTAGGCCAGAGAACGAGTCTAAGACCTTAACCTGTACGCCAGAGTAAGAGTTAAGACCTTTGCTTTTAGGCCAGAGTAAGAGTTAAGAACTTAACCAGTAGGCCAGAGTACAAGTCTAATACCTTAGCTATTAGGCCAGAGAAAGAGTTAAGACCTTAGCTATTAGGCCAGAGTAAGAGTTAAGACCTTAGCTATTAGGCCAGAGTAAGAGTTAAGACCTTAACCAGTAGGCCAGAGTACGTGTCTAATACCTTAGCTATTAGGCCATAGTATGAGTTAAGACCTTAGCTATTAGGCCAGAGTAAGAGTTAAGACCTTAACCATTAGGCCAGAGTACGAGTTTAAGACCTTAGCTAATAGGCCAGAGTAAGAGTTAAGACCTTAACTTGTAGGCCATAGTACGAGTCTAAGACCTTAGCTATTAGGCCAGAGTAAGAGTTAAGTCCTTAACCAGTAGGCCAGAGTATGTGTCTAATACCTTAGCTATTAGGCCATAGTACGAGTCTAAGACCTTAGCTATTAGGCCAGAGTAGGAGTTAAGACCTTAACCAGTAGGCCAAAGTAAGAGTTAAGACCTTAACCAGTAGGCCAGAGTAAGAGTTAAGACCTTAACCAGTAGACCAGAGAATAAGTCTAAGACCTTAACCTGTAGGCCAGAGTAAGAGTTAAGACCTTAGCTATTAGGCCAGAGTAAGAGTTAAGACCTTAACCAGTAGGCCAGAGTACGAGTCTAGTACCTTAGCTATTAGGCCAGAGTAAGTGTTATGACCTTAGCTATAAGGCCAGAGTAAGAGTTAAGATCTTAGCTATTAAGCCAGAGTAAGAGTAAAGACATTAACCATTAGGCCAGAGTACGACTCTAAGACCTTAGTTATAAGGCCAGAGTAAGAGTTAAGACCTTAAACTGTAGGCCATAGTACAAGTCTACGACCTTAGCTATTAGGCCAGAGTAAGATTTAAGACCTTAGCTATTAGGCCAGAGTACGAGTCTAAGACCTTAGCTCTTCGGCCAGAGTAAGAGTTAAGACCTTAACCAGTAGGCCAGAGTATGAGTCTAAGACCTTAGCTATTAGGCAAGAGTAAGAGTTAAGACCTTAAACTGTAGGCCATAGTACAAGTCTACGACCTTAGCTATTAGGCCAGAGTTAGAGTTAAGACCTTAGCTATTAGGCCAGAGTGCGAGTCTAAGACCTTAGCTCTTAGGCCAGAGTAAGAGTTAAGACCTTAACCAGTAGGCTAGAGTAAGAGTTAAGACTTTAACCAGTAGGCCAGAGTAAGAGTTAAGACCTTAACCTGTAGGCCAGAGTACGAGTCTAAGACCTTAGCTATTAGGCCAGAGTAAGAGTTAAGACCTTAACCTGTAGGCCAGAGTAAGAGTTAAGACCTTAACCAGTAGGCCAGAGTGTGAGTCTAAGACCTTAGCTATTAGGCCAGAGTACGAGTCTAAGACCTTAGCTATTAGGCCAGAGTAAGAGTTAAGACCTCAGCTATTAGGCCAGAGTACGAGTCTAAGACCTTTTGCTATTAGGCCAGAGTAAGAGTTAAGACTTTAACAAGTAGGCCAGAGTAAGAGTCTAAGACCTTAACCTGTAGGCTAGAGTACGAGTCTAAGACCTTAGCTATTAGGCCAGAGTAAGAGTTAAGACCTTAACCATTAGGCCAGAGTACGAGTCTAAGACCTTAGCTATTGGGCCAGAGTAAGAGTTAAGACCTTAGCTATTAGGCCAGAGTAAGAGTTAAGACCTTAACCTGTAGGCCAGAGTACGAGTCTAAGACCTAAGCTATTAGGCCAGAGTATGAGTCTAAGACCTGAGCTATTAGGCCATAGTAAGAGTTAAGACCTTAACGAGTAGGCCAGAGTACGAGTCTAAGCCCTTAGCTATTAGGCCAGAGTAAGAGTTAAGACCTTAACCAGTAGGCCAGAGTAAGAGTTAAGACCTTAATCAGTAGGCCAGAGTATGAGTCTAAGACCTTAGCTATTAGGCCAGAGTAAGAGATAAGACCTTAACCAGTAGGCCAGAGTAAGAGTTAAGATATTAACCAGTTGGCCAGAGTACGAGTCTAAGACCTTAGCTATTAGGCCAGAGTAAGAGTTAAGACCTTAACCAGTAGGCCAAAGTAAGAGTTAAGACCTTAACCATTAGGCCAGAGTACGAGTCTAGGACATTAGCTATTTGGCCAGAGTAAGAGTTAAGACCTTAACCACTAGGCCAGAGTAAGAGTTAAGACCTTAACCTGTAAGCCAGAGTAAAAGTTAAGACCTTAACCTGTAGGCCATAGTACGATAAGACCTTAACCATTAGGCCGGATTACGAGTCTAAGACCTTAGCTATTAGGCCAGACTAAGAGTTAAGACCTTAACCAGTAGGCCAGAGTAAGAATTAAGACCTTAAGAAGTAGGCCAGAGTAAGAGTTAAGACCTTAACCATTAGGCCAGAGTACGAGTCTAAGACCTTAGCTATTAGGCCAGAGTAAGAGTTAAGACCTTAGCTATTAGGCCAGAGTAAGCGTTAAGACCTTAACCAGTAGGCCAGAGTACGAGTCTAAGACCTTAGCTATTAGGCCAGAGTAAGTGTTCAGACCTTAGCTATTAGGCCAGAGTAAGAATTAAGACCTTAACCAGTAGGTCAGAGTAAGAGTTAAGACCTTAACCTGTAGGCCAGCGTATGAGTCTAAGACCTTAGCTATTAGGCCAGAGTAAGAGTGCAGACCTTAGCTATTAGGCCAGAGTGAGAATTAAGACCTTAACCAGTAGGCCAGAGTAAGATTTAAGACCTTAACCAGTAGGCCAGACTAAGATTTAAGACATTAACCTGTAGGCCAGAGTACAAGTTAAGACCTTAACCAGTAGGCCAGAGTAAGAGTTAAGACCTTAACCAGTAGGCCAGAGTAAGAGTTAAGACCTTAACCAGTAGGCCAGAGTAAGAGTTAAGACCTTAACCAGTAGGCCAGAGTAAGAGTTAAGACCTTAACCAGTAGGCCAGATTAAGAGTTAAGACCTTAACCTGTGGGCCAGAGTAAGAGTTAAAACCTTAACCAGTAGGCCAGGGTAAGAATTAAGACCTTAGCTATTAGGCCAGAGTAAGAGTTAGGACCTTAAGAAGTAGGCCCGAGTAAGAGTTAAGACCTTAACCAGTAGGCCAGAGTAAGAGTTAAGACCTTAACCAGTAGGCCAGAGTACGTGTCTGATACCTTAGCTATTAGGCCATAGTATGAGTTAAGACCTTAGCTATTAGTCCAGAGTAAGAGTTAAGACCTTAACCATTAGGCCAGAGTATGAGTTAAGACCTTAACCAGTAGGCCAGAGTAAGAGTTAAGACCTTAACCTGTAGGCCATAGTATGAGTCTAAGACCTTAGCTATTAGGCCAGAGTAAGAGTTGACACCTTAGCTATTAGGCCAGAGTAAGAGTTAAGACCTTAACCATTAGGCCAGAGTACGAGTCTAAGACATTAGCTATTAGGCCAGAGTAAGAGTTAAGACCTTAACCAGTAGGCCAGAGTAAGAAATAAGACCTTAGCTATTAGGCCAGAGTAAGAGTTAAGACCTTAAGATGTAGGCCTGAGTAAGAGTTAAGACCTTAACCATTAGGCCAGAGTACGAGTCTAAGACCTTAGTTATTAGGCCAGAGTAAGAGTTAAGACCTTAACCAGTAGGCCAGAGTAAGAGTTAAGACCTTAACCAGTAGGCCAGAGTAAGAGTCTAAGACCTTAGCTATTAGGCCAGAGTAAGAGTTAAGACCATAGCTATTTGGCCAGAGTAAGAGTTAAGACCTTAACCAGTAGGCCAGAGTAAGAGTTAAGACCTTAGCTATTAGGCCAGAGTAGGAGTTAAGACCTTAGCTATTAGGCCAGAGTAAGAGTTAAGACCTTAACCAGAAGGCCAGAGTAAGACTTAAGACTTTTACCAGTAGGCCAGAGTAAGAGTTAAGACCTTAACCTGTAGGCCATAGTACGAGTCTAAGACCTTAGCTATTAGGCCAGAGTAAGCGTTAAGACCTTAACCAGTAGGCCAGAGAAAGAGATAAGACCTTAACCATTAGGCCAGAGTACGAGTCTAAGACCTTAGCTATTGGGCCAGAGTAAGAGTTAAGACCTCAGCTATTAGGCCAGAGTACGAGTCTAAGACCTTTTGCTATTAGGTCAGAGTAAGAGTTAAGACCTTAACCAGTAGGCCATAGTAAGAGTTAAGACTTTAACCATTAGGCCAGAGTAAGAGTCTAGGACCTTAACCTGTAGGCCAGAGTACGAGTCTAAGACCTTAGCTATTAGGCCAGAGTAAGAGTTAAGACCTTAACCATTAGGCCAGAGTACGAGTCTAAGACCTTAGTTATTGGGCCAGAGTAAGAGTTAAGACCTTAGCTATTAGGCCAGAGTAAGAGTTAAGACCTTAGCTATTAGGCCAGAGTAAGAGTTAAGACCTTAACCTCTAGGCCAGAGTACGAGTCTAAGACCTAAGCTATTAGGCCAGAGTACGAGTCTAAGACCTGAGTTATTAGGCCATAGTAAGAGTTAAGACCTTAACCAGTAGGCCAGAGTACGAGTCTAAGACCTCAGCTATTAGGCCAGAGTAAGAGTTAAGACCTTAACCAGTAGGCCAGAGTAAGAGTTAAGACCTTAATCAGTAGGCCAGAGTACGAGTCTAAGACCTTAGCTATTAGGCCAGAGTAAGAGTTAAGACCTTAACCAGTAGGCCAGAGTAAGAGTTAAGATCTTAACCAATAGGCCAGAGTACGAGTCTAAGACCTTAGCTATTAGGCCAGAGTAAGAGTTAAGACCTTAACCAGTAGGCCAATGTAAGAGTTAAGACCTTAACCATTAGGCCAGAGTACGAGTCTAGGACATTAGCTATTAGGCCAGAGTAAGAGTTAAGACCTTAACCACTAGGCCAGAGTAAGAGTTAAGACCTTAACCTGTAAGACAGAGTAAGAGTTAAGACCTTAACCTGTAGGCTATAGTACGAGTATAAGTCCTTAACCATTAGGCCAGATTACGATTCTAAGGCCTTAGCTATTAGGCCAGAGTAAGAGTTAAGACCTTAACCAGTAGGCCAGAGTAAGAATTAAGACCTTAGCTCTTAGGCCAGAGTAAGAGTTAAGACCTTAAGAAGTAGGCCAGAGTAAGAGTTAAGACCTTAACCATTAGGCCAGAGTACGAGTTAAGACCTTAACCTGTAGGCCAGCATATGAGTCTAAGACCTTAGCTATTAGGCCAGAGTAAGAGTTAAGACCTTAACCAGTAGGCCAGAGTAAGAGTTAAGACCTTAACCAGTAGGCCAGAGTAAGAGTTAAGACCTTAACCAGTAGGCCAGATTAAGAGTTAAGACCTTAACCTGTAGGCCAGAGTAAGAGTTAAGACCTTAACCAGTAGGCCAGAGTAAGAATTAAGACCTTAGCTATTAAGCCAGAGTAAGAGTTAAGACCTTAAGAAGTAGGCCCGAGTAAGAGTTAAGACCTTAACCAGTAGGCCAGAGTAAGAGTTAAGACCTTAACCAGTAGGCCAGAGTACGTGTCTGATACCTTAGCTATTAGGCCAGAGTACGAGTCTAAGATCTTAGCTATTAGGCCAGAGTAAGAGTTAAGACCTTAGCTATTAGGCCAGAGTAAGAGTTAAGACCTTAACCAGTAGGCCAGAGTAAGAGTTAAGACCTTAACCAGCAGGCCACAGTAAGAGTTAAGACCTTAACCAGTAGGCCAGAGTAAGAGTTAAAACCTTAACCAGGAGGCCAGAGTACGAGTCTAAGACCTTAGCTATTAGGCCAGAGTAAGAGTTAAGACCTTAGCTATTAGGCCAGAGTAAGAGTTAAGACCTTAACCAGAAGGCCAGAGTAAGAGTTAAGACCTTAACCAGTAGGCCAGAGTAAGAGTTAAGACCTCAACCTGTAGGCCATAGTACGAGTCTAAGACCTTATGTATTAGGCCAGAGTAAGCATTAAGACCTTAACCAGTAGGCCAGAGTACGAGTCTAAGACCTTAGCTATTAGGCCAGAGTAAGAGTGCAGACCTTAGCTATTAGGCCAGAGTAAGAGTTAAGACCTTAATCAGTAGGCCAGAGTAAGAGTTAAGACCTTAACCAGTAGGCCAGAGTAAGAGTTAAGACCTTAACCAGTAGGCCAGAGTAAGATTTAAGACCTTAACCAGTAGGCCAGAGTAAGATTTAAGACATTAACCTGTAGGCCAGAGTACAAGTTAAGACCCTAACCATTAGGCCAGAGTACGAGTCTAAGACCTTAGCTATTAGGCCAGAGTAAAAGTTAAGACCTTAACCAGTAGGCCAGAGTAAGAGTTAAGACCTTAACCATTAGGGGAGAGTACGAGTCTAAGACCTTAGCTATTAGGCCAGAGTAAGAGTTAAGACCTTAACCTGTAGGCAAGAGTTAGAGTTAAGACCTTAACCAGTAGGCCATAGTACGAGTCTAAGACCTTAGGTATTAGACCAGAGTAAGAGTTAAGACCTTAACCAGTAGGCCAGAGTAAGAGTTAAGACCTTAACCAGTAGGCCAGAGTACGAGTCTAAGACCTTAACCTGTAGGCCATAGTACGAGTCTAAGACCTTAGCTATTAGGCCAGAGTAAGAGTTAAGACCTTAGCTATTAGGCCAGAGTAAGACTTAAGACCTTAACCTGTAAGCCAGAGTAAGAGTTAAGACTTTAACCTGTAGGCCATGGTACGAGTCTAAGACCTTAGCTATTAGGCCAGAGTAAGAGTTAAGACCTTAGCTATTAGGCAAGAGTAAGAGTTAATACCTTAACCTGTAGGCCATAGTATAAGTCTACGACCTTAACTATTAGGCCAGAGTAAGAGTTAAGACCTTAACCAGTAGGCCAGAGTATGTGTCTAATACCTTAGCTATTAGGCCATAGTACGAGTCTAAGACCTTAGCTATTAGGCCAGAGTAAGAGTTAAGACCTTAACCAGTAGGCCAGAGTAAGAGTTAAGACCTTAACCATTAGGCCAGAGTAAGAGTCTAAGACCTTAGCTATTAGGCCAGAGTAAGAGTTAAGACCTTAAGCTGTAGGCCATAGTACGAGTCTAAGACCTTAGCTATTAGGCCCGAGTAAGAGTTAAGACATTAACCTGTAGGCCATAGTATGAGTCTAAGACCTTAGCTGTTAGGCCAGAGTAAGCGTTAAGACCTTAACCAGTAGGCCAGAGAAAGAGATAAGACCTTAACCAGTAGGCCAGAGTAAGAGTTAAGACCATAACCTGTAGGCAATAGTACGAGTCTAAGACCTTAGGTATTAGGCCAGAGTAAGCATTAAGACCTTAACCAGTAGGCCAGAGTATGAGTCTAAGACCTTAGCTATTAGGCCAGAGTAAGAGTGCAGACCTTAGCTATTAGGCCAGAGTAAGAGTTAAAACCTTAACCAGTAGGCCAGAGTACGATTTAAGACCTTAACCAGTAGGCCAGAGTAAGATTTAAGACATTAACCTGTAGGCCAGAGTACAAGTTAAGACCTTAACCAGTAGGCCAGAGTAAGAGTTAAGACCTTAACCTGTAGGCCAGTGTATGAGTCTAAGACCTTAGCTATTAGGCCAGAGTAAGAGTTAAGACCTTAACCAGTAGGCCAGAGTAAGAGTTAAGACCTTAACCAGTAGGCCAGTGTAAGATTTAAGACCTTATCCAGTAGGCCAGAGTACAATTTAAGACATTAACCTGTAGGCCAGAGTACAAGTTAAGACCTTAACCATTAGGCAAGAGTACGAGTCTAAGACCTTAGCTATTAGGCCAGAGTAAGAGTTAAGACCTTAACCAGTAGGCCAGAGTAAGAGTTAAGACCTTAACCATTAGGAGAGAGTACGAGTCTAAGACCTTAGCTATTAGGCCAGAGTAAGAGTTAAGACCTTAACCTGTAGGCAAGAGTAAGAGTTAAGACCTTAACCAGTAGGCCATAGTACGAGTCTAAGACCTTAGGTATTAGGCCAGAGTAAGAGTTAAGACCTTAACCAGTAGGCCAGAGTATGAGTTAAGACCTTAACCAGTAGGCCAGAGTACGAGTCTAAGACCTTAACCTGAAGGCCATTATACGAGTCTAAGACCTTAGCTATTAGGCCAGAGTAAGAGTTAAGACCTTAGCTATTAGGCCAGAGTAAGAGTTAAGACCTTAACCTGTAAGCCAGAGTAAGAGTTAAAACTTTAACCTGTAGGCCATAGTACGAGTCTAAGACCTTAGCTATTAGGCCAGAGTAAGAGTTACGACCTTAGCTATTAGGCCAGAGTAAGAGTTAATACCTTAACCTGTAGGACATAGTATAAGTCTAAGACCTTAGCTATTAGGCCAGAGTAAGAGTTAAGACCTTAACCAGTAGGCCAGAGTATGTGTCTAATATCTTAGCTATTAGGCCATAGTACGAGTCTAAGACCTTAGCTATTAGGCCAGGGTAAGAGTTAAGACCTTAACCAGTAGGCCAGAGTAAGAGTTAAGACCTTAACCATTAGGCCAGAGTACGAGTCTAAGACCTTAGCTATTAGGCCAGAGTAAGAGTTAGGACCTTAAGCTGTAGGCCATAGTACGAGTCTAAGACCTTAGCTATTAGGCCAGAGTAAGAGTTAAGACATTAACCTGTAGGCCATAGTACAAGTCTAAGACCTTAGCTATTAGACCAGAGTAAGCATTAAGACCTTAACCAGTAGGCCAGAGAAAGAGACAAGACCTTAACCAGTAGGCCAGAGTAAGAGTTAAGACCTTAACCATTAGGCCAGAGTACGAGTCTAAGACCTTAGCTATTAGGCCAGAGTAAGAGTTAAGACCTTAACCAGTAGGCCAGAGTAAGAATTAAGACCTTAGCTATTAGGCCAGAGTAAGAGTTAAGACCATAAGAAGTAGGCCAGAGTAAGAGTTAAGACCTTAACCATTAGGCCAGAGTACGAGTCTAAGACCTTAGCTATTAGGCCAGAGTAAGAGTTAAGACCTTAGCTATTAGGCCAGAGTAAGCGTTAAGACCTTAACCAGTAGGCCAGAGTATGTGTCTAATACCTTAGCTATTAGGCCAGAGTATGAGTTAATACCTTAGCTATTAGGCCAGAGTAAGAGTTAAGACCTTAACCATTAGGCCAGAGTACGAGTCTAAGACCTTAGCTATTAGGCCAGAGTAAGAGTTAAGACCTTAACCTGTAGGCCAGAGTAAGAGTTAAGACCTTAACCTGTAGGCCATAGTATGAGTCTAAGACCTTAGCTATTAGGCCAGAGTAAGAGTTAAGACCTTAACCAGTCGGCCAGAGTAAGAATTAAGACCTTAGCTATTAGGCCAGAGTAAGAGTTAAGACCTTAAGAAGTAGGCCCGAGTAAGAGTTAAGACCTTAACCAGTAGGCCAGAGTAAGAGTTAAGACCTTAACCAGTAGGCCAGAGTAAGAGTCTAAGACCTTAGCTATTAGGCCAGAGTATGAGTCTAAGACCTTAGCTATTAGGCCAGAGTAAGAGTTAAGACCTTAGCTATTAGGCCAGAGTAAGAGTTAAGACCTTAACCAGTAGGCCAGACTACGAGTCTAATACCTTAGCTATTAGGCCATAGTATGAGTTAAGACCTTAGCTATTAGGCCAGAGTAAGAGTTAAGACCTTAACCATTAGGCCAGAGTACGAGTTTAAGACCTTAGCTATTAGGCCAGAGTAAGAGTTAAAACCTTAACCAGTAGGCCAGAGAACGAGTCTAAGACCTTAACCTGTACGCCAGAGTAAGAGTTAAGACCTTTGCTTTTAGGCCAGAGTAAGAGTTAAGAACTTAACCAGTAGGCCAGAGTACAAGTCTAATACCTTAGCTATTAGGCCAGAGAAAGAGTTAAGACCTTAGCTATTAGGCCAGAGTAAGAGTTAAGACCTTAGCTATTAGGCCAGAGTAAGAGTTAAGACCTTAACCAGTAGGCCAGAGTACGTGTCTAATACCTTAGCTATTAGGCCATAGTATGAGTTAAGACCTTAGCTATTAGGCCAGAGTAAGAGTTAAGACCTTAACCATTAGGCCAGAGTACGAGTTTAAGACCTTAGCTAATAGGCCAGAGTAAGAGTTAAGACCTTAACTTGTAGGCCATAGTACGAGTCTAAGACCTTAGCTATTAGGCCAGAGTAAGAGTTAAGTCCTTAACCAGTAGGCCAGAGTATGTGTCTAATACCTTAGCTATTAGGCCATAGTACGAGTCTAAGACCTTAGCTATTAGGCCAGAGTAGGAGTTAAGACCTTAACCAGTAGGCCAAAGTAAGAGTTAAGACCTTAACCAGTAGGCCAGAGTAAGAGTTAAGACCTTAACCAGTAGACCAGAGAATAAGTCTAAGACCTTAACCTGTAGGCCAGAGTAAGAGTTAAGACCTTAGCTATTAGGCCAGAGTAAGAGTTAAGACCTTAACCAGTAGGCCAGAGTACGAGTCTAGTACCTTAGCTATTAGGCCAGAGTAAGTGTTATGACCTTAGCTATAAGGCCAGAGTAAGAGTTAAGATCTTAGCTATTAAGCCAGAGTAAGAGTAAAGACATTAACCATTAGGCCAGAGTACGACTCTAAGACCTTAGTTATAAGGCCAGAGTAAGAGTTAAGACCTTAAACTGTAGGCCATAGTACAAGTCTACGACCTTAGCTATTAGGCCAGAGTAAGATTTAAGACCTTAGCTATTAGGCCAGAGTACGAGTCTAAGACCTTAGCTCTTCGGCCAGAGTAAGAGTTAAGACCTTAACCAGTAGGCCAGAGTATGAGTCTAAGACCTTAGCTATTAGGCAAGAGTAAGAGTTAAGACCTTAAACTGTAGGCCATAGTACAAGTCTACGACCTTAGCTATTAGGCCAGAGTTAGAGTTAAGACCTTAGCTATTAGGCCAGAGTGCGAGTCTAAGACCTTAGCTCTTAGGCCAGAGTAAGAGTTAAGACCTTAACCAGTAGGCTAGAGTAAGAGTTAAGACTTTAACCAGTAGGCCAGAGTAAGAGTTAAGACCTTAACCTGTAGGCCAGAGTACGAGTCTAAGACCTTAGCTATTAGGCCAGAGTAAGAGTTAAGACCTTAACCAGTAGGCCAGAGTAAGAGTTAAGACCTTAACCAGTAGGCCAGAGTGTGAGTCTAAGACCTTAGCTATTAGGCCAGAGTACGAGTCTAAGACCTTAGCTATTAGGCCAGAGTAAGAGTTAAGACCTCAGCTATTAGGCCAGAGTACGAGTCTAAGACCTTTTGCTATTAGGCCAGAGTAAGAGTTAAGACTTTAACAAGTAGGCCAGAGTAAGAGTCTAAGACCTTAACCTGTAGGCTAGAGTACGAGTCTAAGACCTTAGCTATTAGGCCAGAGTAAGAGTTAAGACCTTAACCATTAGGCCAGAGTACGAGTCTAAGACCTTAGCTATTGGGCCAGAGTAAGAGTTAAGACCTTAGCTATTAGGCCAGAGTAAGAGTTAAGACCTTAACCTGTAGGCCAGAGTACGAGTCTAAGACCTAAGCTATTAGGCCAGAGTATGAGTCTAAGACCTGAGCTATTAGGCCATAGTAAGAGTTAAGACCTTAACGAGTAGGCCAGAGTACGAGTCTAAGCCCTTAGCTATTAGGCCAGAGTAAGAGTTAAGACCTTAACCAGTAGGCCAGAGTAAGAGTTAAGACCTTAATCAGTAGGCCAGAGTATGAGTCTAAGACCTTAGCTATTAGGCCAGAGTAAGAGATAAGACCTTAACCAGTAGGCCAGAGTAAGAGTTAAGATATTAACCAGTTGGCCAGAGTACGAGTCTAAGACCTTAGCTATTAGGCCAGAGTAAGAGTTAAGACCTTAACCAGTAGGCCAAAGTAAGAGTTAAGACCTTAACCATTAGGCCAGAGTACGAGTCTAGGACATTAGCTATTTGGCCAGAGTAAGAGTTAAGACCTTAACCACTAGGCCAGAGTAAGAGTTAAGACCTTAACCTGTAAGCCAGAGTAAAAGTTAAGACCTTAACCTGTAGGCCATAGTACGATAAGACCTTAACCATTAGGCCGGATTACGAGTCTAAGACCTTAGCTATTAGGCCAGAGTAAGAGTTAAGACCTTAACCAGTAGGCCAGAGTAAGAATTAAGACCTTAAGAAGTAGGCCAGAGTAAGAGTTAAGACCTTAACCATTAGGCCAGAGTACGAGTCTAAGACCTTAGCTATTAGGCCAGAGTAAGAGTTAAGACCTTAGCTATTAGGCCAGAGTAAGCGTTAAGACCTTAACCAGTAGGCCAGAGTACGAGTCTAAGACCTTAGCTATTAGGCCAGAGTAAGTGTTCGGACCTTAGCTATTAGGCCAGAGTAAGAATTAAGACCTTAACCAGTAGGTCAGAGTAAGAGTTAAGACCTTAACCTGTAGGCCAGCGTATGAGTCTAAGACCTTAGCTATTAGGCCAGAGTAAGAGTGCAGACCTTAGCTATTAGGCCAGAGTGAGAATTAAGACCTTAACCAGTAGGCCAGAGTAAGATTTAAGACCTTAACCAGTAGGCCAGACTAAGATTTAAGACATTAACCTGTAGGCCAGAGTACAAGTTAAGACCTTAACCAGTAGGCCAGAGTAAGAGTTAAGACCTTAACCAGTAGGCCAGAGTAAGAGTTAAGACCTTAACCAGTAGGCCAGAGTAAGAGTTAAGACCTTAACCAGTAGGCCAGAGTAAGAGTTAAGACCTTAACCAGTAGGCCAGATTAAGAGTTAAGACCTTAACCTGTGGGCCAGAGTAAGAGTTAAAACCTTAACCAGTAGGCCAGGGTAAGAATTAAGACCTTAGCTATTAGGCCAGAGTAAGAGTTAGGACCTTAAGAAGTAGGCCCGAGTAAGAGTTAAGACCTTAACCAGTAGGCCAGAGTAAGAGTTAAGACCTTAACCAGTAGGCCAGAGTACGTGTCTGATACCTTAGCTATTAGGCCATAGTATGAGTTAAGACCTTAGCTATTAGTCCAGAGTAAGAGTTAAGACCTTAACCATTAGGCCAGAGTATGAGTTAAGACCTTAACCAGTAGGCCAGAGTAAGAGTTAAGACCTTAACCTGTAGGCCATAGTATGAGTCTAAGACCTTAGCTATTAGGCCAGAGTAAGAGTTGACACCTTAGCTATTAGGCCAGAGTAAGAGTTAAGACCTTAACCATTAGGCCAGAGTACGAGTCTAAGACATTAGCTATTAGGCCAGAGTAAGAGTTAAGACCTTAACCAGTAGGCCAGAGTAAGAAATAAGACCTTAGCTATTAGGCCAGAGTAAGAGTTAAGACCTTAAGATGTAGGCCTGAGTAAGAGTTAAGACCTTAACCATTAGGCCAGAGTACGAGTCTAAGACCTTAGTTATTAGGCCAGAGTAAGAGTTAAGACCTTAACCAGTAGGCCAGAGTAAGAGTTAAGACCTTAACCAGTAGGCCAGAGTAAGAGTCTAAGACCTTAGCTATTAGGCCAGAGTAAGAGTTAAGACCATAGCTATTTGGCCAGAGTAAGAGTTAAGACCTTAACCAGTAGGCCAGAGTAAGAGTTAAGACCTTAGCTATTAGGCCAGAGTAGGAGTTAAGACCTTAGCTATTAGGCCAGAGTAAGAGTTAAGACCTTAACCAGAAGGCCAGAGTAAGACTTAAGACTTTTACCAGTAGGCCAGAGTAAGAGTTAAGACCTTAACCTGTAGGCCATAGTACGAGTCTAAGACCTTAGCTATTAGGCCAGAGTAAGCGTTAAGACCTTAACCAGTAGGCCAGAGAAAGAGATAAGACCTTAACCATTAGGCCAGAGTACGAGTCTAAGACCTTAGCTATTGGGCCAGAGTAAGAGTTAAGACCTCAGCTATTAGGCCAGAGTACGAGTCTAAGACCTTTTGCTATTAGGTCAGAGTAAGAGTTAAGACCTTAACCAGTAGGCCATAGTAAGAGTTAAGACTTTAACCATTAGGCCAGAGTAAGAGTCTAGGACCTTAACCTGTAGGCCAGAGTACGAGTCTAAGACCTTAGCTATTAGGCCAGAGTAAGAGTTAAGACCTTAACCATTAGGCCAGAGTACGAGTCTAAGACCTTAGTTATTGGGCCAGAGTAAGAGTTAAGACCTTAGCTATTAGGCCAGAGTAAGAGTTAAGACCTTAGCTATTAGGCCAGAGTAAGAGTTAAGACCTTAACCTCTAGGCCAGAGTACGAGTCTAAGACCTAAGCTATTAGGCCAGAGTACGAGTCTAAGACCTGAGTTATTAGGCCATAGTAAGAGTTAAGACCTTAACCAGTAGGCCAGAGTACGAGTCTAAGACCTCAGCTATTAGGCCAGAGTAAGAGTTAAGACCTTAACCAGTAGGCCAGAGTAAGAGTTAAGACCTTAATCAGTAGGCCAGAGTACGAGTCTAAGACCTTAGCTATTAGGCCAGAGTAAGAGTTAAGACCTTAACCAGTAGGCCAGAGTAAGAGTTAAGATCTTAACCAATAGGCCAGAGTACGAGTCTAAGACCTTAGCTATTAGGCCAGAGTAAGAGTTAAGACCTTAACCAGTAGGCCAATGTAAGAGTTAAGACCTTAACCATTAGGCCAGAGTACGAGTCTAGGACATTAGCTATTAGGCCAGAGTAAGAGTTAAGACCTTAACCACTAGGCCAGAGTAAGAGTTAAGACCTTAACCTGTAAGACAGAGTAAGAGTTAAGACCTTAACCTGTAGGCTATAGTACGAGTATAAGTCCTTAACCATTAGGCCAGATTACGATTCTAAGGCCTTAGCTATTAGGCCAGAGTAAGAGTTAAGACCTTAACCAGTAGGCCAGAGTAAGAATTAAGACCTTAGCTCTTAGGCCAGAGTAAGAGTTAAGACCTTAAGAAGTAGGCCAGAGTAAGAGTTAAGACCTTAACCATTAGGCCAGAGTACGAGTTAAGACCTTAACCTGTAGGCCAGCATATGAGTCTAAGACCTTAGCTATTAGGCCAGAGTAAGAGTTAAGACCTTAACCAGTAGGCCAGAGTAAGAGTTAAGACCTTAACCAGTAGGCCAGAGTAAGAGTTAAGACCTTAACCAGTAGGCCAGATTAAGAGTTAAGACCTTAACCTGTAGGCCAGAGTAAGAGTTAAGACCTTAACCAGTAGGCCAGAGTAAGAATTAAGACCTTAGCTATTAAGCCAGAGTAAGAGTTAAGACCTTAAGAAGTAGGCCCGAGTAAGAGTTAAGACCTTAACCAGTAGGCCAGAGTAAGAGTTAAGACCTTAACCAGTAGGCCAGAGTACGTGTCTGATACCTTAGCTATTAGGCCAGAGTACGAGTCTAAGATCTTAGCTATTAGGCCAGAGTAAGAGTTAAGACCTTAGCTATTAGGCCAGAGTAAGAGTTAAGACCTTAACCAGTAGGCCAGAGTAAGAGTTAAGACCTTAACCAGCAGGCCACAGTAAGAGTTAAGACCTTAACCAGTAGGCCAGAGTAAGAGTTAAAACCTTAACCAGGAGGCCAGAGTACGAGTCTAAGACCTTAGCTATTAGGCCAGAGTAAGAGTTAAGACCTTAGCTATTAGGCCAGAGTAAGAGTTAAGACCTTAACCAGAAGGCCAGAGTAAGAGTTAAGACCTTAACCAGTAGGCCAGAGTAAGAGTTAAGACCTCAACCTGTAGGCCATAGTACGAGTCTAAGACCTTATGTATTAGGCCAGAGTAAGCATTAAGACCTTAACCAGTAGGCCAGAGTACGAGTCTAAGACCTTAGCTATTAGGCCAGAGTAAGAGTGCAGACCTTAGCTATTAGGCCAGAGTAAGAGTTAAGACCTTAATCAGTAGGCCAGAGTAAGAGTTAAGACCTTAACCAGTAGGCCAGAGTAAGAGTTAAGACCTTAACCAGTAGGCCAGAGTAAGATTTAAGACCTTAACCAGTAGGCCAGAGTAAGATTTAAGACATTAACCTGTAGGCCAGAGTACAAGTTAAGACCCTAACCATTAGGCCAGAGTACGAGTCTAAGACCTTAGCTATTAGGCCAGAGTAAAAGTTAAGACCTTAACCAGTAGGCCAGAGTAAGAGTTAAGACCTTAACCATTAGGGGAGAGTACGAGTCTAAGACCTTAGCTATTAGGCCAGAGTAAGAGTTAAGACCTTAACCTGTAGGCAAGAGTTAGAGTTAAGACCTTAACCAGTAGGCCATAGTACGAGTCTAAGACCTTAGGTATTAGACCAGAGTAAGAGTTAAGACCTTAACCAGTAGGCCAGAGTAAGAGTTAAGACCTTAACCAGTAGGCCAGAGTACGAGTCTAAGACCTTAACCTGTAGGCCATAGTACGAGTCTAAGACCTTAGCTATTAGGCCAGAGTAAGAGTTAAGACCTTAGCTATTAGGCCAGAGTAAGACTTAAGACCTTAACCTGTAAGCCAGAGTAAGAGTTAAGACTTTAACCTGTAGGCCATGGTACGAGTCTAAGACCTTAGCTATTAGGCCAGAGTAAGAGTTAAGACCTTAGCTATTAGGCAAGAGTAAGAGTTAATACCTTAACCTGTAGGCCATAGTATAAGTCTACGACCTTAACTATTAGGCCAGAGTAAGAGTTAAGACCTTAACCAGTAGGCCAGAGTATGTGTCTAATACCTTAGCTATTAGGCCATAGTACGAGTCTAAGACCTTAGCTATTAGGCCAGAGTAAGAGTTAAGACCTTAACCAGTAGGCCAGAGTAAGAGTTAAGACCTTAACCATTAGGCCAGAGTAAGAGTCTAAGACCTTAGCTATTAGGCCAGAGTAAGAGTTAAGACCTTAAGCTGTAGGCCATAGTACGAGTCTAAGACCTTAGCTATTAGGCCCGAGTAAGAGTTAAGACATTAACCTGTAGGCCATAGTATGAGTCTAAGACCTTAGCTGTTAGGCCAGAGTAAGCGTTAAGACCTTAACCAGTAGGCCAGAGAAAGAGATAAGACCTTAACCAGTAGGCCAGAGTAAGAGTTAAGACCATAACCTGTAGGCAATAGTACGAGTCTAAGACCTTAGGTATTAGGCCAGAGTAAGCATTAAGACCTTAACCAGTAGGCCAGAGTATGAGTCTAAGACCTTAGCTATTAGGCCAGAGTAAGAGTGCAGACCTTAGCTATTAGGCCAGAGTAAGAGTTAAAACCTTAACCAGTAGGCCAGAGTACGATTTAAGACCTTAACCAGTAGGCCAGAGTAAGATTTAAGACATTAACCTGTAGGCCAGAGTACAAGTTAAGACCTTAACCAGTAGGCCAGAGTAAGAGTTAAGACCTTAACCTGTAGGCCAGTGTATGAGTCTAAGACCTTAGCTATTAGGCCAGAGTAAGAGTTAAGACCTTAACCAGTAGGCCAGAGTAAGAGTTAAGACCTTAACCAGTAGGCCAGTGTAAGATTTAAGACCTTATCCAGTAGGCCAGAGTAAAATTTAAGACATTAACCTGTAGGCCAGAGTACAAGTTAAGACCTTAACCATTAGGCAAGAGTACGAGTCTAAGACCTTAGCTATTAGGCCAGAGTAAGAGTTAAGACCTTAACCAGTAGGCCAGAGTAAGAGTTAAGACCTTAACCATTAGGAGAGAGTACGAGTCTAAGACCTTAGCTATTAGGCCAGAGTAAGAGTTAAGACCTTAACCTGTAGGCAAGAGTAAGAGTTAAGACCTTAACCAGTAGGCCATAGTACGAGTCTAAGACCTTAGGTATTAGGCCAGAGTAAGAGTTAAGACCTTAACCAGTAGGCCAGAGTATGAGTTAAGACCTTAACCAGTAGGCCAGAGTACGAGTCTAAGACCTTAACCTGAAGGCCATTATACGAGTCTAAGACCTTAGCTATTAGGCCAGAGTAAGAGTTAAGACCTTAGCTATTAGGCCAGAGTAAGAGTTAAGACCTTAACCTGTAAGCCAGAGTAAGAGTTAAAACTTTAACCTGTAGGCCATAGTACGAGTCTAAGACCTTAGCTATTAGGCCAGAGTAAGAGTTACGACCTTAGCTATTAGGCCAGAGTAAGAGTTAATACCTTAACCTGTAGGACATAGTATAAGTCTAAGACCTTAGCTATTAGGCCAGAGTAAGAGTTAAGACCTTAACCAGTAGGCCAGAGTATGTGTCTAATATCTTAGCTATTAGGCCATAGTACGAGTCTAAGACCTTAGCTATTAGGCCAGGGTAAGAGTTAAGACCTTAACCAGTAGGCCAGAGTAAGAGTTAAGACCTTAACCATTAGGCCAGAGTACGAGTCTAAGACCTTAGCTATTAGGCCAGAGTAAGAGTTAGGACCTTAAGCTGTAGGCCATAGTACGAGTCTAAGACCTTAGCTATTAGGCCAGAGTAAGAGTTAAGACATTAACCTGTAGGCCATAGTACAAGTCTAAGACCTTAGCTATTAGACCAGAGTAAGCATTAAGACCTTAACCAGTAGGCCAGAGAAAGAGACAAGACCTTAACCAGTAGGCCAGAGTAAGAGTTAAGACCTTAACCATTAGGCCAGAGTACGAGTCTAAGACCTTAGCTATTAGGCCAGAGTAAGAGTTAAGACCTTAACCAGTAGGCCAGAGTAAGAATTAAGACCTTAGCTATTAGGCCAGAGTAAGAGTTAAGACCATAAGAAGTAGGCCAGAGTAAGAGTTAAGACCTTAACCATTAGGCCAGAGTACGAGTCTAAGACCTTAGCTATTAGGCCAGAGTAAGAGTTAAGACCTTAGCTATTAGGCCAGAGTAAGCGTTAAGACCTTAACCAGTAGGCCAGAGTATGTGTCTAATACCTTAGCTATTAGGCCAGAGTATGAGTTAATACCTTAGCTATTAGGCCAGAGTAAGAGTTAAGACCTTAACCATTAGGCCAGAGTACGAGTCTAAGACCTTAGCTATTAGGCCAGAGTAAGAGTTAAGACCTTAACCTGTAGGCCAGAGTAAGAGTTAAGACCTTAACCTGTAGGCCATAGTATGAGTCTAAGACCTTAGCTATTAGGCCAGAGTAAGAGTTAAGACCTTAACCAGTCGGCCAGAGTAAGAATTAAGACCTTAGCTATTAGGCCAGAGTAAGAGTTAAGACCTTAAGAAGTAGGCCCGAGTAAGAGTTAAGACCTTAACCAGTAGGCCAGAGTAAGAGTTAAGACCTTAACCAGTAGGCCAGAGTAAGAGTCTAAGACCTTAGCTATTAGGCCAGAGTATGAGTCTAAGACCTTAGCTATTAGGCCAGAGTAAGAGTTAAGACCGTAGCTATTAGGCCAGAGTAAGAGTTAAGACCTTAACCATTAGGCCAGACTACGAGTCTAAGACCTCAGCTATAAGGCCAGAGTAAGAGTTAAGACCTTAACCAGTAGGCCAGAGTAAGATTTAAGACCTTATCCAGTAGGCCAGAGTAAAATTTAAGACATTAACCTGTAGGCCAGAGTACAAGTTAAGACCTTAACCATTAGGCAAGAGTACGAGTCTAAGACCTTAGCTATTAGGCCAGAGTAAGAGTTAAGACCTTAACCAGTAGGCCAGAGTAAGAGTTAAGACCTTAACCATTAGGAGAGAGTACGAGTCTAAGACCTTAGCTATTAGGCCAGAGTAAGAGTTAAGACCTTAACCTGTAGGCAAGAGTAAGAGTTAAGACCTTAACCAGTAGGCCATAGTACGAGTCTAAGACCTTAGGTATTAGGCCAGAGTAAGAGTTAAGACCTTAACCAGTAGGCCAGAGTATGAGTTAAGACCTTAACCAGTAGGCCAGAGTACGAGTCTAAGACCTTAACCTGTAGGCCATTATACGAGTCTAAGACCTTAGCTATTAGGCCAGAGTAAGAGTTAAGACCTTAGCTATTAGGCCAGAGTAAGAGTTAAGACCTTAACCTGTAAGCCAGAGTAAGAGTTAAAACTTTAACCTGTAGGCCATAGTACGAGTCTAAGACCTTAGCTATTAGGCCAGAGTAAGAGTTAAGACCTTAGCTATTAGGCCAGAGTAAGAGTTAATACCTTAACCTGTAGGACATAGTATAAGTCTAAGACCTTAGCTATTAGGCCAGAGTAAGAGTTAAGACCTTAACCAGTAGGCCAGAGTATGTGTCTAATATCTTAGCTATTAGGCCATAGTACGAGTCTAAGACCTTAGCTATTAGGCCAGGGTAAGAGTTAAGACCTTAACCAGTAGGCCAGAGTAAGAGTTAAGACCTTAACCATTAGGCCAGAGTACGAGTCTAAGACCTTAGCTATTAGGCCAGAGTAAGAGTTAGGACCTTAAGCTGTAGGCCATAGTACGAGTCTAAGACCTTAGCTATTAGGCCAGAGTAAGAGTTAAGACATTAACCTGTAGGCCATAGTACAAGTCTAAGACCTTAGCTATTAGACCAGAGTAAGCATTAAGACCTTAACCAGTAGGCCAGAGAAAGAGACAAGACCTTAACCAGTAGGCCAGAGTAAGAGTTAAGACCTTAACCATTAGGCCAGAGTACGAGTCTAAGACCTTAGCTATTAGGCCAGAGTAAGAGTTAAGACCTTAACCAGTAGGCCAGAGTAAGATTTAAGACCTTAGCTATTAGGCCAGAGTAAGAGTTAAGACCATAAGAAGTAGGCCAGAGTAAGAGTTAAGACCTTAACCATTAGGCCAGAGTACGAGTCTAAGACCTTAGCTATTAGGCCAGAGTAAGAGTTAAGACCTTAGCTATTAGGCCAGAGTAAGCGTTAAGACCTTAACCAGTAGGCCAGAGTATGTGTCTAATACCTTAGCTATTAGGCCAGAGTATGAGTTAATACCTTAGCTATTAGGCCAGAGTAAGAGTTAAGACCTTAACCATTAGGCCAGAGTACGAGTCTAAGACCTTAGCTATTAGGCCAGAGTAAGAGTTAAGACCTTAACCTGTAGGCCAGAGTAAGAGTTAAGACCTTAACCTGTAGGCCATAGTATGAGTCTAAGACCTTAGCTATTAGGCCAGAGTAAGAGTTAAGACCTTAACCAGTCGGCCAGAGTAAGAATTAAGACCTTAGCTATTAGGCCAGAGTAAGAGTTAAGACCTTAAGAAGTAGGCCCGAGTAAGAGTTAAGACCTTAACCAGTAGGCCAGAGTAAGAGTTAAGACCTTAACCAGTAGGCCAGAGTAAGAGTCTAAGACCTTAGCTATTAGGCCAGAGTATGAGTCTAAGACCTTAGCTATTAGGCCAGAGTAAGAGTTAAGACCGTAGCTATTAGGCCAGAGTAAGAGTTAAGACCTTAACCATTAGGCCAGACTACGAGTCTAAGACCTCAGCTATAAGGCCAGAGTAAGAGTTAAGACCTTAACCAGTAGGCCAGAGTAAGAGTTAAGAACTTAGCTATTAGGCCACAGTAGGAGTTAAGACCTTAGCTATTAGGCCAGAGTAAGAGTTAAGACCTTAACCAGAAGGCCAGAGTAAGACTTAAGACCTTAACCAGTAGGCCAGAGTAAGAGTTAAGACCTTAACCTGTAGGCCATAGTACGAGTCTAAGACCTTGGCTATTAGGCCAGAGTAAGCGTTAAGGCCTTAACCAGTAGGCCAGAGTAAGAGTTAAGATCTTAACCATTAGGCCAGAGTACGAGTCTAAGACCTTAGCTATTAGGCCAGAGTAAGAGTTAAGACCTTAGCTATTAGGCCAGAGTAAGAGTTAAGACCTTAACCTGTAAGCCAGAGTAAGAGTTAAGACTTTAACCTGTAGGCCATAGTACGAGTCTGAGACCTTAGCTATTAGGCGAGAGTAAGAGTTAAGACCTTGGCTATTAGGCCACAGTAAGAGTTAAGACCTTAACCAGTAGGCCAGAGTAAGAGTTAAGACCTTAGCTATTAGGCCAGAGTAAGAGTTAAGACCTTAACCTGTAAGCCAGAGTAAGAGTTAAGACTTTAACCTGTAGGCCATAGTACGAGTCTAAGACCTTAGCTATTAGGCCAGAGTAAGAGTTAAGACCTTAGCTATTAGGCCAGAGTAAGAGTTAATACCTTAATCTGTAGGCCATAGTATAAGTCTAAGACCTTAGCTATTAGGCCAGAGTAAGAGTTAAGACCTTAACCAGTAGGCCAGAGTACGTGTCTAATACCTTAGCTATTAGGCCATAGTACGAGTCTAAGACCTTAGCTATTAGGCCAGAGTAAGAGTTAAGACCTTATCCAGTAGGCCAGAGTAAGAGTTCAGACCTTAACCATTAGGCCAGAGTACTAGTCTAAGACCTTAGCTATTAGGCCAGAGTAAGAGTTAAGACCTTAAGCTGTAGGCCATAGTACGAGTCTAAGACCTTAGCTATTAGTCCAGAGTAAGAGTTAAGACATTAACCTGTAGGCCATAGTACGAGTCTAAGACCTTAGCTATTAGGCCAGAGTAAGCGTTAAGACCTTAACCAGTAGGCCAGAGTAAGAGTTAAGACCTTAACCATTAGGCCAGAGTACGAGTCTAAGACCTTAGCTATTAGGCCAGAGTAAGAGTTAAGACCTTAACCAGTAGGCCAGAGTAAGAATTAAGACCTTAGCTATTAGGCCAGAGTAAGAGTTAAGACCATAAGAAGTAGGCCAGAGTAAGAGTTAAGACCTTAACCATTAGGCCAGAGTACGAGTCTAAGATCTTAGCTATTAGGCCAGAGTAAGAGTTAAGACCTTAGCTATTAGGCCAGAGTAAGCGTTAAGACCTTAACCAGTAGGCCAGATTATGTGTCTAATACCTTAGCTATTAGGCCAGAGTATGAGTTAAGACCTTAGCTATTAGGCCAGAGTAAGAGTTAAGACCTTAACCATTAGGCCAGAGTACGAGTCTAAGACCTTAGCTATTAGGCCAGAGTAAGAGTTAAGACCTTAACCTGTAAGCCAGAGTAAAAGTTAAGACCTTAACCTGTAGGCCATAGTACGATAAGACCTTAACCATTAGGCCAGATTACGAGTCTAAGACCTTAGCTATTAGGCCAGAGTAAGAGTTAAGACCTTAACCAGTAGGCCAGAGTAAGAATTAAGACCTTAAGAAGTAGGCCAGAGTAAGAGTTAAGACCTTAACCATTAGGCCAGAGTACGAGTCTAAGACCTTAGCTATTAGGCCAGAGTAAGAGTTAAGACCTTAGCTATTAGGCCAGAGTAAGCGTTAAGACCTTAACCAGTAGGCCAGAGTAAGAGTTAAGACCTTAACCATTAGGCCAGAGTACGAGTCTAAGACCTTAGCTATTAGGCCAGAGTAAGAGTTCAGACCTTAGCTATTAGGCCAGAGTAAGCATTAAGACCTTAACCAGTAGGTCAGAGTAAGAGTTAAGACCTTAACCTGTAGGCCAGCGTATGAGTCTAAGACCTTAGCTATTAGGCCAGAGTAAGAGTGCAGACCTTAGCTATTAGGCCAGAGTTAGATTTAAGACCTTAACCAGTAGGCCAGAGTAAGATTTAAGACCTTAACCAGTAGGCCAGAGTAAGATTTAAGACATTAACCTGTAGGCCAGAGTACAAGTTAAGACCTTAACCAGTAGGCCAGAGTAAGAGTTAAGACCTTAACCAGTAGGCCAGAGTAAGAGTTAAGACCTTAACCAGTAGGCCAGAGTAAGAGTTAAGACCTTAACCAGTAGGCCAGAGTAAGAGTTAAGACTTTAACCTGTAGGCCATGGTACGAGTCTAAGACCTTAGCTATTAGGCCAGAGTAAGAGTTAAGACCTTAGCTATTAGGCAAGAGTAAGAGTTAATACCTTAACCTGTAGGCCATAGTATAAGTCTACGACCTTAACTATTAGGCCAGAGTAAGAGTTAAGACCTTAACCAGTAGGCCAGAGTATGTGTCTAATACCTTAGCTATTAGGCCATAGTACGAGTCTAAGACCTTAGCTATTAGGCCAGAGTAAGAGTTAAGACCTTAACCAGTAGGCCAGAGTAAGAGTTAAGACCTTAACCATTAGGCCAGAGTAAGAGTCTAAGACCTTAGCTATTAGGCCAGAGTAAGAGTTAAGACCTTAAGCTGTAGGCCATAGTACGAGTCTAAGACCTTAGCTATTAGGCCCGAGTAAGAGTTAAGACATTAACCTGTAGGCCATAGTATGAGTCTAAGACCTTAGCTGTTAGGCCAGAGTAAGCGTTAAGACCTTAACCAGTAGGCCAGAGAAAGAGATAAGACCTTAACCAGTAGGCCAGAGTAAGAGTTAAGACCATAACCTGTAGGCAATAGTACGAGTCTAAGACCTTAGGTATTAGGCCAGAGTAAGCATTAAGACCTTAACCAGTAGGCCAGAGTATGAGTCTAAGACCTTAGCTATTAGGCCAGAGTAAGAGTGCAGACCTTAGCTATTAGGCCAGAGTAAGAGTTAAAACCTTAACCAGTAGGCCAGAGTACGATTTAAGACCTTAACCAGTAGGCCAGAGTAAGATTTAAGACATTAACCTGTAGGCCAGAGTACAAGTTAAGACCTTAACCAGTAGGCCAGAGTAAGAGTTAAGACCTTAACCTGTAGGCCAGTGTATGAGTCTAAGACCTTAGCTATTAGGCCAGAGTAAGAGTTAAGACCTTAACCAGTAGGCCAGAGTAAGAGTTAAGACCTTAACCAGTAGGCCAGTGTAAGATTTAAGACCTTATCCAGTAGGCCAGAGTAAAATTTAAGACATTAACCTGTAGGCCAGAGTACAAGTTAAGACCTTAACCATTAGGCAAGAGTACGAGTCTAAGACCTTAGCTATTAGGCCAGAGTAAGAGTTAAGACCTTAACCAGTAGGCCAGAGTAAGAGTTAAGACCTTAACCATTAGGAGAGAGTACGAGTCTAAGACCTTAGCTATTAGGCCAGAGTAAGAGTTAAGACCTTAACCTGTAGGCAAGAGTAAGAGTTAAGACCTTAACCAGTAGGCCATAGTACGAGTCTAAGACCTTAGGTATTAGGCCAGAGTAAGAGTTAAGACCTTAACCAGTAGGCCAGAGTATGAGTTAAGACCTTAACCAGTAGGCCAGAGTACGAGTCTAAGACCTTAACCTGAAGGCCATTATACGAGTCTAAGACCTTAGCTATTAGGCCAGAGTAAGAGTTAAGACCTTAGCTATTAGGCCAGAGTAAGAGTTAAGACCTTAACCTGTAAGCCAGAGTAAGAGTTAAAACTTTAACCTGTAGGCCATAGTACGAGTCTAAGACCTTAGCTATTAGGCCAGAGTAAGAGTTACGACCTTAGCTATTAGGCCAGAGTAAGAGTTAATACCTTAACCTGTAGGACATAGTATAAGTCTAAGACCTTAGCTATTAGGCCAGAGTAAGAGTTAAGACCTTAACCAGTAGGCCAGAGTATGTGTCTAATATCTTAGCTATTAGGCCATAGTACGAGTCTAAGACCTTAGCTATTAGGCCAGGGTAAGAGTTAAGACCTTAACCAGTAGGCCAGAGTAAGAGTTAAGACCTTAACCATTAGGCCAGAGTACGAGTCTAAGACCTTAGCTATTAGGCCAGAGTAAGAGTTAGGACCTTAAGCTGTAGGCCATAGTACGAGTCTAAGACCTTAGCTATTAGGCCAGAGTAAGAGTTAAGACATTAACCTGTAGGCCATAGTACAAGTCTAAGACCTTAGCTATTAGACCAGAGTAAGCATTAAGACCTTAACCAGTAGGCCAGAGAAAGAGACAAGACCTTAACCAGTAGGCCAGAGTAAGAGTTAAGACCTTAACCATTAGGCCAGAGTACGAGTCTAAGACCTTAGCTATTAGGCCAGAGTAAGAGTTAAGACCTTAACCAGTAGGCCAGAGTAAGAATTAAGACCTTAGCTATTAGGCCAGAGTAAGAGTTAAGACCATAAGAAGTAGGCCAGAGTAAGAGTTAAGACCTTAACCATTAGGCCAGAGTACGAGTCTAAGACCTTAGCTATTAGGCCAGAGTAAGAGTTAAGACCTTAGCTATTAGGCCAGAGTAAGCGTTAAGACCTTAACCAGTAGGCCAGAGTATGTGTCTAATACCTTAGCTATTAGGCCAGAGTATGAGTTAATACCTTAGCTATTAGGCCAGAGTAAGAGTTAAGACCTTAACCATTAGGCCAGAGTACGAGTCTAAGACCTTAGCTATTAGGCCAGAGTAAGAGTTAAGACCTTAACCTGTAGGCCAGAGTAAGAGTTAAGACCTTAACCTGTAGGCCATAGTATGAGTCTAAGACCTTAGCTATTAGGCCAGAGTAAGAGTTAAGACCTTAACCAGTCGGCCAGAGTAAGAATTAAGACCTTAGCTATTAGGCCAGAGTAAGAGTTAAGACCTTAAGAAGTAGGCCCGAGTAAGAGTTAAGACCTTAACCAGTAGGCCAGAGTAAGAGTTAAGACCTTAACCAGTAGGCCAGAGTAAGAGTCTAAGACCTTAGCTATTAGGCCAGAGTATGAGTCTAAGACCTTAGCTATTAGGCCAGAGTAAGAGTTAAGACCTTAGCTATTAGGCCAGAGTAAGAGTTAAGACCTTAACCAGTAGGCCAGACTACGAGTCTAATACCTTAGCTATTAGGCCATAGTATGAGTTAAGACCTTAGCTATTAGGCCAGAGTAAGAGTTAAGACCTTAACCATTAGGCCAGAGTACGAGTTTAAGACCTTAGCTATTAGGCCAGAGTAAGAGTTAAAACCTTAACCAGTAGGCCAGAGAACGAGTCTAAGACCTTAACCTGTACGCCAGAGTAAGAGTTAAGACCTTTGCTTTTAGGCCAGAGTAAGAGTTAAGAACTTAACCAGTAGGCCAGAGTACAAGTCTAATACCTTAGCTATTAGGCCAGAGAAAGAGTTAAGACCTTAGCTATTAGGCCAGAGTAAGAGTTAAGACCTTAGCTATTAGGCCAGAGTAAGAGTTAAGACCTTAACCAGTAGGCCAGAGTACGTGTCTAATACCTTAGCTATTAGGCCATAGTATGAGTTAAGACCTTAGCTATTAGGCCAGAGTAAGAGTTAAGACCTTAACCATTAGGCCAGAGTACGAGTTTAAGACCTTAGCTAATAGGCCAGAGTAAGAGTTAAGACCTTAACTTGTAGGCCATAGTACGAGTCTAAGACCTTAGCTATTAGGCCAGAGTAAGAGTTAAGTCCTTAACCAGTAGGCCAGAGTATGTGTCTAATACCTTAGCTATTAGGCCATAGTACGAGTCTAAGACCTTAGCTATTAGGCCAGAGTAGGAGTTAAGACCTTAACCAGTAGGCCAAAGTAAGAGTTAAGACCTTAACCAGTAGGCCAGAGTAAGAGTTAAGACCTTAACCAGTAGACCAGAGAATAAGTCTAAGACCTTAACCTGTAGGCCAGAGTAAGAGTTAAGACCTTAGCTATTAGGCCAGAGTAAGAGTTAAGACCTTAACCAGTAGGCCAGAGTACGAGTCTAGTACCTTAGCTATTAGGCCAGAGTAAGTGTTATGACCTTAGCTATAAGGCCAGAGTAAGAGTTAAGATCTTAGCTATTAAGCCAGAGTAAGAGTAAAGACATTAACCATTAGGCCAGAGTACGACTCTAAGACCTTAGTTATAAGGCCAGAGTAAGAGTTAAGACCTTAAACTGTAGGCCATAGTACAAGTCTACGACCTTAGCTATTAGGCCAGAGTAAGATTTAAGACCTTAGCTATTAGGCCAGAGTACGAGTCTAAGACCTTAGCTCTTCGGCCAGAGTAAGAGTTAAGACCTTAACCAGTAGGCCAGAGTATGAGTCTAAGACCTTAGCTATTAGGCAAGAGTAAGAGTTAAGACCTTAAACTGTAGGCCATAGTACAAGTCTACGACCTTAGCTATTAGGCCAGAGTTAGAGTTAAGACCTTAGCTATTAGGCCAGAGTGCGAGTCTAAGACCTTAGCTCTTAGGCCAGAGTAAGAGTTAAGACCTTAACCAGTAGGCTAGAGTAAGAGTTAAGACTTTAACCAGTAGGCCAGAGTAAGAGTTAAGACCTTAACCTGTAGGCCAGAGTACGAGTCTAAGACCTTAGCTATTAGGCCAGAGTAAGAGTTAAGACCTTAACCAGTAGGCCAGAGTAAGAGTTAAGACCTTAACCAGTAGGCCAGAGTGTGAGTCTAAGACCTTAGCTATTAGGCCAGAGTACGAGTCTAAGACCTTAGCTATTAGGCCAGAGTAAGAGTTAAGACCTCAGCTATTAGGCCAGAGTACGAGTCTAAGACCTTTTGCTATTAGGCCAGAGTAAGAGTTAAGACTTTAACAAGTAGGCCAGAGTAAGAGTCTAAGACCTTAACCTGTAGGCTAGAGTACGAGTCTAAGACCTTAGCTATTAGGCCAGAGTAAGAGTTAAGACCTTAACCATTAGGCCAGAGTACGAGTCTAAGACCTTAGCTATTGGGCCAGAGTAAGAGTTAAGACCTTAGCTATTAGGCCAGAGTAAGAGTTAAGACCTTAACCTGTAGGCCAGAGTACGAGTCTAAGACCTAAGCTATTAGGCCAGAGTATGAGTCTAAGACCTGAGCTATTAGGCCATAGTAAGAGTTAAGACCTTAACGAGTAGGCCAGAGTACGAGTCTAAGCCCTTAGCTATTAGGCCAGAGTAAGAGTTAAGACCTTAACCAGTAGGCCAGAGTAAGAGTTAAGACCTTAATCAGTAGGCCAGAGTATGAGTCTAAGACCTTAGCTATTAGGCCAGAGTAAGAGATAAGACCTTAACCAGTAGGCCAGAGTAAGAGTTAAGATATTAACCAGTTGGCCAGAGTACGAGTCTAAGACCTTAGCTATTAGGCCAGAGTAAGAGTTAAGACCTTAACCAGTAGGCCAAAGTAAGAGTTAAGACCTTAACCATTAGGCCAGAGTACGAGTCTAGGACATTAGCTATTTGGCCAGAGTAAGAGTTAAGACCTTAACCACTAGGCCAGAGTAAGAGTTAAGACCTTAACCTGTAAGCCAGAGTAAAAGTTAAGACCTTAACCTGTAGGCCATAGTACGATAAGACCTTAACCATTAGGCCGGATTACGAGTCTAAGACCTTAGCTATTAGGCCAGAGTAAGAGTTAAGACCTTAACCAGTAGGCCAGAGTAAGAATTAAGACCTTAAGAAGTAGGCCAGAGTAAGAGTTAAGACCTTAACCATTAGGCCAGAGTACGAGTCTAAGACCTTAGCTATTAGGCCAGAGTAAGAGTTAAGACCTTAGCTATTAGGCCAGAGTAAGCGTTAAGACCTTAACCAGTAGGCCAGAGTACGAGTCTAAGACCTTAGCTATTAGGCCAGAGTAAGTGTTCAGACCTTAGCTATTAGGCCAGAGTAAGAATTAAGACCTTAACCAGTAGGTCAGAGTAAGAGTTAAGACCTTAACCTGTAGGCCAGCGTATGAGTCTAAGACCTTAGCTATTAGGCCAGAGTAAGAGTGCAGACCTTAGCTATTAGGCCAGAGTGAGAATTAAGACCTTAACCAGTAGGCCAGAGTAAGATTTAAGACCTTAACCAGTAGGCCAGACTAAGATTTAAGACATTAACCTGTAGGCCAGAGTACAAGTTAAGACCTTAACCAGTAGGCCAGAGTAAGAGTTAAGACCTTAACCAGTAGGCCAGAGTAAGAGTTAAGACCTTAACCAGTAGGCCAGAGTAAGAGTTAAGACCTTAACCAGTAGGCCAGAGTAAGAGTTAAGACCTTAACCAGTAGGCCAGATTAAGAGTTAAGACCTTAACCTGTGGGCCAGAGTAAGAGTTAAAACCTTAACCAGTAGGCCAGGGTAAGAATTAAGACCTTAGCTATTAGGCCAGAGTAAGAGTTAGGACCTTAAGAAGTAGGCCCGAGTAAGAGTTAAGACCTTAACCAGTAGGCCAGAGTAAGAGTTAAGACCTTAACCAGTAGGCCAGAGTACGTGTCTGATACCTTAGCTATTAGGCCATAGTATGAGTTAAGACCTTAGCTATTAGTCCAGAGTAAGAGTTAAGACCTTAACCATTAGGCCAGAGTATGAGTTAAGACCTTAACCAGTAGGCCAGAGTAAGAGTTAAGACCTTAACCTGTAGGCCATAGTATGAGTCTAAGACCTTAGCTATTAGGCCAGAGTAAGAGTTGACACCTTAGCTATTAGGCCAGAGTAAGAGTTAAGACCTTAACCATTAGGCCAGAGTACGAGTCTAAGACATTAGCTATTAGGCCAGAGTAAGAGTTAAGACCTTAACCAGTAGGCCAGAGTAAGAAATAAGACCTTAGCTATTAGGCCAGAGTAAGAGTTAAGACCTTAAGATGTAGGCCTGAGTAAGAGTTAAGACCTTAACCATTAGGCCAGAGTACGAGTCTAAGACCTTAGTTATTAGGCCAGAGTAAGAGTTAAGACCTTAACCAGTAGGCCAGAGTAAGAGTTAAGACCTTAACCAGTAGGCCAGAGTAAGAGTCTAAGACCTTAGCTATTAGGCCAGAGTAAGAGTTAAGACCATAGCTATTTGGCCAGAGTAAGAGTTAAGACCTTAACCAGTAGGCCAGAGTAAGAGTTAAGACCTTAGCTATTAGGCCAGAGTAGGAGTTAAGACCTTAGCTATTAGGCCAGAGTAAGAGTTAAGACCTTAACCAGAAGGCCAGAGTAAGACTTAAGACTTTTACCAGTAGGCCAGAGTAAGAGTTAAGACCTTAACCTGTAGGCCATAGTACGAGTCTAAGACCTTAGCTATTAGGCCAGAGTAAGCGTTAAGACCTTAACCAGTAGGCCAGAGAAAGAGATAAGACCTTAACCATTAGGCCAGAGTACGAGTCTAAGACCTTAGCTATTGGGCCAGAGTAAGAGTTAAGACCTCAGCTATTAGGCCAGAGTACGAGTCTAAGACCTTTTGCTATTAGGTCAGAGTAAGAGTTAAGACCTTAACCAGTAGGCCATAGTAAGAGTTAAGACTTTAACCATTAGGCCAGAGTAAGAGTCTAGGACCTTAACCTGTAGGCCAGAGTACGAGTCTAAGACCTTAGCTATTAGGCCAGAGTAAGAGTTAAGACCTTAACCATTAGGCCAGAGTACGAGTCTAAGACCTTAGTTATTGGGCCAGAGTAAGAGTTAAGACCTTAGCTATTAGGCCAGAGTAAGAGTTAAGACCTTAGCTATTAGGCCAGAGTAAGAGTTAAGACCTTAACCTCTAGGCCAGAGTACGAGTCTAAGACCTAAGCTATTAGGCCAGAGTACGAGTCTAAGACCTGAGTTATTAGGCCATAGTAAGAGTTAAGACCTTAACCAGTAGGCCAGAGTACGAGTCTAAGACCTCAGCTATTAGGCCAGAGTAAGAGTTAAGACCTTAACCAGTAGGCCAGAGTAAGAGTTAAGACCTTAATCAGTAGGCCAGAGTACGAGTCTAAGACCTTAGCTATTAGGCCAGAGTAAGAGTTAAGACCTTAACCAGTAGGCCAGAGTAAGAGTTAAGATCTTAACCAATAGGCCAGAGTACGAGTCTAAGACCTTAGCTATTAGGCCAGAGTAAGAGTTAAGACCTTAACCAGTAGGCCAATGTAAGAGTTAAGACCTTAACCATTAGGCCAGAGTACGAGTCTAGGACATTAGCTATTAGGCCAGAGTAAGAGTTAAGACCTTAACCACTAGGCCAGAGTAAGAGTTAAGACCTTAACCTGTAAGACAGAGTAAGAGTTAAGACCTTAACCTGTAGGCTATAGTACGAGTATAAGTCCTTAACCATTAGGCCAGATTACGATTCTAAGGCCTTAGCTATTAGGCCAGAGTAAGAGTTAAGACCTTAACCAGTAGGCCAGAGTAAGAATTAAGACCTTAGCTCTTAGGCCAGAGTAAGAGTTAAGACCTTAAGAAGTAGGCCAGAGTAAGAGTTAAGACCTTAACCATTAGGCCAGAGTACGAGTTAAGACCTTAACCTGTAGGCCAGCATATGAGTCTAAGACCTTAGCTATTAGGCCAGAGTAAGAGTTAAGACCTTAACCAGTAGGCCAGAGTAAGAGTTAAGACCTTAACCAGTAGGCCAGAGTAAGAGTTAAGACCTTAACCAGTAGGCCAGATTAAGAGTTAAGACCTTAACCTGTAGGCCAGAGTAAGAGTTAAGACCTTAACCAGTAGGCCAGAGTAAGAATTAAGACCTTAGCTATTAAGCCAGAGTAAGAGTTAAGACCTTAAGAAGTAGGCCCGAGTAAGAGTTAAGACCTTAACCAGTAGGCCAGAGTAAGAGTTAAGACCTTAACCAGTAGGCCAGAGTACGTGTCTGATACCTTAGCTATTAGGCCAGAGTACGAGTCTAAGATCTTAGCTATTAGGCCAGAGTAAGAGTTAAGACCTTAGCTATTAGGCCAGAGTAAGAGTTAAGACCTTAACCAGTAGGCCAGAGTAAGAGTTAAGACCTTAACCAGCAGGCCACAGTAAGAGTTAAGACCTTAACCAGTAGGCCAGAGTAAGAGTTAAAACCTTAACCAGGAGGCCAGAGTACGAGTCTAAGACCTTAGCTATTAGGCCAGAGTAAGAGTTAAGACCTTAGCTATTAGGCCAGAGTAAGAGTTAAGACCTTAACCAGAAGGCCAGAGTAAGAGTTAAGACCTTAACCAGTAGGCCAGAGTAAGAGTTAAGACCTCAACCTGTAGGCCATAGTACGAGTCTAAGACCTTATGTATTAGGCCAGAGTAAGCATTAAGACCTTAACCAGTAGGCCAGAGTACGAGTCTAAGACCTTAGCTATTAGGCCAGAGTAAGAGTGCAGACCTTAGCTATTAGGCCAGAGTAAGAGTTAAGACCTTAATCAGTAGGCCAGAGTAAGAGTTAAGACCTTAACCAGTAGGCCAGAGTAAGAGTTAAGACCTTAACCAGTAGGCCAGAGTAAGATTTAAGACCTTAACCAGTAGGCCAGAGTAAGATTTAAGACATTAACCTGTAGGCCAGAGTACAAGTTAAGACCCTAACCATTAGGCCAGAGTACGAGTCTAAGACCTTAGCTATTAGGCCAGAGTAAAAGTTAAGACCTTAACCAGTAGGCCAGAGTAAGAGTTAAGACCTTAACCATTACGGGAGAGTACGAGTCTAAGACCTTAGCTATTAGGCCAGAGTAAGAGTTAAGACCTTAACCTGTAGGCAAGAGTTAGAGTTAAGACCTTAACCAGTAGGCCATAGTACGAGTCTAAGACCTTAGGTATTAGACCAGAGTAAGAGTTAAGACCTTAACCAGTAGGCCAGAGTAAGAGTTAAGACCTTAACCAGTAGGCCAGAGTACGAGTCTAAGACCTTAACCTGTAGGCCATAGTACGAGTCTAAGACCTTAGCTATTAGGCCAGAGTAAGAGTTAAGACCTTAGCTATTAGGCCAGAGTAAGACTTAAGACCTTAACCTGTAAGCCAGAGTAAGAGTTAAGACTTTAACCTGTAGGCCATGGTACGAGTCTAAGACCTTAGCTATTAGGCCAGAGTAAGAGTTAAGACCTTAGCTATTAGGCAAGAGTAAGAGTTAATACCTTAACCTGTAGGCCATAGTATAAGTCTACGACCTTAACTATTAGGCCAGAGTAAGAGTTAAGACCTTAACCAGTAGGCCAGAGTATGTGTCTAATACCTTAGCTATTAGGCCATAGTACGAGTCTAAGACCTTAGCTATTAGGCCAGAGTAAGCGTTAAGACCTTAACCAGTAGGCCAGAGAAAGAGATAAGACCTTAACCAGTAGGCCAGAGTAAGAGTTAAGACCATAACCTGTAGGCAATAGTACGAGTCTAAGACCTTAGGTATTAGGCCAGAGTAAGCATTAAGACCTTAACCAGTAGGCCAGAGTATGAGTCTAAGACCTTAGCTATTAGGCCAGAGTAAGAGTGCAGACCTTAGCTATTAGGCCAGAGTAAGAGTTAAAACCTTAACCAGTAGGCCAGAGTACGATTTAAGACCTTAACCAGTAGGCCAGAGTAAGATTTAAGACATTAACCTGTAGGCCAGAGTACAAGTTAAGACCTTAACCAGTAGGCCAGAGTAAGAGTTAAGACCTTAACCTGTAGGCCAGTGTATGAGTCTAAGACCTTAGCTATTAGGCCAGAGTAAGAGTTAAGACCTTAACCAGTAGGCCAGAGTAAGAGTTAAGACCTTAACCAGTAGGCCAGTGTAAGATTTAAGACCTTATCCAGTAGGCCAGAGTAAAATTTAAGACATTAACCTGTAGGCCAGAGTACAAGTTAAGACCTTAACCATTAGGCAAGAGTACGAGTCTAAGACCTTAGCTATTAGGCCAGAGTAAGAGTTAAGACCTTAACCAGTAGGCCAGAGTAAGAGTTAAGACCTTAACCATTAGGAGAGAGTACGAGTCTAAGACCTTAGCTATTAGGCCAGAGTAAGAGTTAAGACCTTAACCTGTAGGCAAGAGTAAGAGTTAAGACCTTAACCAGTAGGCCATAGTACGAGTCTAAGACCTTAGGTATTAGGCCAGAGTAAGAGTTAAGACCTTAACCAGTAGGCCAGAGTATGAGTTAAGACCTTAACCAGTAGGCCAGAGTACGAGTCTAAGACCTTAACCTGAAGGCCATTATACGAGTCTAAGACCTTAGCTATTAGGCCAGAGTAAGAGTTAAGACCTTAGCTATTAGGCCAGAGTAAGAGTTAAGACCTTAACCTGTAAGCCAGAGTAAGAGTTAAAACTTTAACCTGTAGGCCATAGTACGAGTCTAAGACCTTAGCTATTAGGCCAGAGTAAGAGTTACGACCTTAGCTATTAGGCCAGAGTAAGAGTTAATACCTTAACCTGTAGGACATAGTATAAGTCTAAGACCTTAGCTATTAGGCCAGAGTAAGAGTTAAGACCTTAACCAGTAGGCCAGAGTATGTGTCTAATATCTTAGCTATTAGGCCATAGTACGAGTCTAAGACCTTAGCTATTAGGCCAGGGTAAGAGTTAAGACCTTAACCAGTAGGCCAGAGTAAGAGTTAAGACCTTAACCATTAGGCCAGAGTACGAGTCTAAGACCTTAGCTATTAGGCCAGAGTAAGAGTTAGGACCTTAAGCTGTAGGCCATAGTACGAGTCTAAGACCTTAGCTATTAGGCCAGAGTAAGAGTTAAGACATTAACCTGTAGGCCATAGTACAAGTCTAAGACCTTAGCTATTAGACCAGAGTAAGCATTAAGACCTTAACCAGTAGGCCAGAGAAAGAGACAAGACCTTAACCAGTAGGCCAGAGTAAGAGTTAAGACCTTAACCATTAGGCCAGAGTACGAGTCTAAGACCTTAGCTATTAGGCCAGAGTAAGAGTTAAGACCTTAACCAGTAGGCCAGAGTAAGAATTAAGACCTTAGCTATTAGGCCAGAGTAAGAGTTAAGACCATAAGAAGTAGGCCAGAGTAAGAGTTAAGACCTTAACCATTAGGCCAGAGTACGAGTCTAAGACCTTAGCTATTAGGCCAGAGTAAGAGTTAAGACCTTAGCTATTAGGCCAGAGTAAGCGTTAAGACCTTAACCAGTAGGCCAGAGTATGTGTCTAATACCTTAGCTATTAGGCCAGAGTATGAGTTAATACCTTAGCTATTAGGCCAGAGTAAGAGTTAAGACCTTAACCATTAGGCCAGAGTACGAGTCTAAGACCTTAGCTATTAGGCCAGAGTAAGAGTTAAGACCTTAACCTGTAGGCCAGAGTAAGAGTTAAGACCTTAACCTGTAGGCCATAGTATGAGTCTAAGACCTTAGCTATTAGGCCAGAGTAAGAGTTAAGACCTTAACCAGTCGGCCAGAGTAAGAATTAAGACCTTAGCTATTAGGCCAGAGTAAGAGTTAAGACCTTAAGAAGTAGGCCCGAGTAAGAGTTAAGACCTTAACCAGTAGGCCAGAGTAAGAGTTAAGACCTTAACCAGTAGGCCAGAGTAAGAGTCTAAGACCTTAGCTATTAGGCCAGAGTATGAGTCTAAGACCTTAGCTATTAGGCCAGAGTAAGAGTTAAGACCGTAGCTATTAGGCCAGAGTAAGAGTTAAGACCTTAACCATTAGGCCAGACTACGAGTCTAAGACCTCAGCTATAAGGCCAGAGTAAGAGTTAAGACCTTAACCAGTAGGCCAGAGTAAGATTTAAGACCTTATCCAGTAGGCCAGAGTAAAATTTAAGACATTAACCTGTAGGCCAGAGTACAAGTTAAGACCTTAACCATTAGGCAAGAGTACGAGTCTAAGACCTTAGCTATTAGGCCAGAGTAAGAGTTAAGACCTTAACCAGTAGGCCAGAGTAAGAGTTAAGACCTTAACCATTAGGAGAGAGTACGAGTCTAAGACCTTAGCTATTAGGCCAGAGTAAGAGTTAAGACCTTAACCTGTAGGCAAGAGTAAGAGTTAAGACCTTAACCAGTAGGCCATAGTACGAGTCTAAGACCTTAGGTATTAGGCCAGAGTAAGAGTTAAGACCTTAACCAGTAGGCCAGAGTATGAGTTAAGACCTTAACCAGTAGGCCAGAGTACGAGTCTAAGACCTTAACCTGTAGGCCATTATACGAGTCTAAGACCTTAGCTATTAGGCCAGAGTAAGAGTTAAGACCTTAGCTATTAGGCCAGAGTAAGAGTTAAGACCTTAACCTGTAAGCCAGAGTAAGAGTTAAAACTTTAACCTGTAGGCCATAGTACGAGTCTAAGACCTTAGCTATTAGGCCAGAGTAAGAGTTAAGACCTTAGCTATTAGGCCAGAGTAAGAGTTAATACCTTAACCTGTAGGACATAGTATAAGTCTAAGACCTTAGCTATTAGGCCAGAGTAAGAGTTAAGACCTTAACCAGTAGGCCAGAGTATGTGTCTAATATCTTAGCTATTAGGCCATAGTACGAGTCTAAGACCTTAGCTATTAGGCCAGGGTAAGAGTTAAGACCTTAACCAGTAGGCCAGAGTAAGAGTTAAGACCTTAACCATTAGGCCAGAGTACGAGTCTAAGACCTTAGCTATTAGGCCAGAGTAAGAGTTAGGACCTTAAGCTGTAGGCCATAGTACGAGTCTAAGACCTTAGCTATTAGGCCAGAGTAAGAGTTAAGACATTAACCTGTAGGCCATAGTACAAGTCTAAGACCTTAGCTATTAGACCAGAGTAAGCATTAAGACCTTAACCAGTAGGCCAGAGAAAGAGACAAGACCTTAACCAGTAGGCCAGAGTAAGAGTTAAGACCTTAACCATTAGGCCAGAGTACGAGTCTAAGACCTTAGCTATTAGGCCAGAGTAAGAGTTAAGACCTTAACCAGTAGGCCAGAGTAAGAATTAAGACCTTAGCTATTAGGCCAGAGTAAGAGTTAAGACCATAAGAAGTAGGCCAGAGTAAGAGTTAAGACCTTAACCATTAGGCCAGAGTACGAGTCTAAGACCTTAGCTATTAGGCCAGAGTAAGAGTTAAGACCTTAGCTATTAGGCCAGAGTAAGCGTTAAGACCTTAACCAGTAGGCCAGAGTATGTGTCTAATACCTTAGCTATTAGGCCAGAGTATGAGTTAATACCTTAGCTATTAGGCCAGAGTAAGAGTTAAGACCTTAACCATTAGGCCAGAGTACGAGTCTAAGACCTTAGCTATTAGGCCAGAGTAAGAGTTAAGACCTTAACCTGTAGGCCAGAGTAAGAGTTAAGACCTTAACCTGTAGGCCATAGTATGAGTCTAAGACCTTAGCTATTAGGCCAGAGTAAGAGTTAAGACCTTAACCAGTCGGCCAGAGTAAGAATTAAGACCTTAGCTATTAGGCCAGAGTAAGAGTTAAGACCTTAAGAAGTAGGCCCGAGTAAGAGTTAAGACCTTAACCAGTAGGCCAGAGTAAGAGTTAAGACCTTAACCAGTAGGCCAGAGTAAGAGTCTAAGACCTTAGCTATTAGGCCAGAGTATGAGTCTAAGACCTTAGCTATTAGGCCAGAGTAAGAGTTAAGACCGTAGCTATTAGGCCAGAGTAAGAGTTAAGACCTTAACCATTAGGCCAGACTACGAGTCTAAGACCTCAGCTATAAGGCCAGAGTAAGAGTTAAGACCTTAACCAGTAGGCCAGAGTAAGATTTAAGACCTTATCCAGTAGGCCAGAGTAAAATTTAAGACATTAACCTGTAGGCCAGAGTACAAGTTAAGACCTTAACCATTAGGCAAGAGTACGAGTCTAAGACCTTAGCTATTAGGCCAGAGTAAGAGTTAAGACCTTAACCAGTAGGCCAGAGTAAGAGTTAAGACCTTAACCATTAGGAGAGAGTACGAGTCTAAGACCTTAGCTATTAGGCCAGAGTAAGAGTTAAGACCTTAACCTGTAGGCAAGAGTAAGAGTTAAGACCTTAACCAGTAGGCCATAGTACGAGTCTAAGACCTTAGGTATTAGGCCAGAGTAAGAGTTAAGACCTTAACCAGTAGGCCAGAGTATGAGTTAAGACCTTAACCAGTAGGCCAGAGTACGAGTCTAAGACCTTAACCTGTAGGCCATTATACGAGTCTAAGACCTTAGCTATTAGGCCAGAGTAAGAGTTAAGACCTTAGCTATTAGGCCAGAGTAAGAGTTAAGACCTTAACCTGTAAGCCAGAGTAAGAGTTAAAACTTTAACCTGTAGGCCATAGTACGAGTCTAAGACCTTAGCTATTAGGCCAGAGTAAGAGTTAAGACCTTAGCTATTAGGCCAGAGTAAGAGTTAATACCTTAACCTGTAGGACATAGTATAAGTCTAAGACCTTAGCTATTAGGCCAGAGTAAGAGTTAAGACCTTAACCAGTAGGCCAGAGTATGTGTCTAATATCTTAGCTATTAGGCCATAGTACGAGTCTAAGACCTTAGCTATTAGGCCAGGGTAAGAGTTAAGACCTTAACCAGTAGGCCAGAGTAAGAGTTAAGACCTTAACCATTAGGCCAGAGTACGAGTCTAAGACCTTAGCTATTAGGCCAGAGTAAGAGTTAGGACCTTAAGCTGTAGGCCATAGTACGAGTCTAAGACCTTAGCTATTAGGCCAGAGTAAGAGTTAAGACATTAACCTGTAGGCCATAGTACAAGTCTAAGACCTTAGCTATTAGACCAGAGTAAGCATTAAGACCTTAACCAGTAGGCCAGAGAAAGAGACAAGACCTTAACCAGTAGGCCAGAGTAAGAGTTAAGACCTTAACCATTAGGCCAGAGTACGAGTCTAAGACCTTAGCTATTAGGCCAGAGTAAGAGTTAAGACCTTAACCAGTAGGCCAGAGTAAGAATTAAGACCTTAGCTATTAGGCCAGAGTAAGAGTTAAGACCATAAGAAGTAGGCCAGAGTAAGAGTTAAGACCTTAACCATTAGGCCAGAGTACGAGTCTAAGACCTTAGCTATTAGGCCAGAGTAAGAGTTAAGACCTTAGCTATTAGGCCAGAGTAAGCGTTAAGACCTTAACCAGTAGGCCAGAGTATGTGTCTAATACCTTAGCTATTAGGCCAGAGTATGAGTTAATACCTTAGCTATTAGGCCAGAGTAAGAGTTAAGACCTTAACCATTAGGCCAGAGTACGAGTCTAAGACCTTAGCTATTAGGCCAGAGTAAGAGTTAAGACCTTAACCTGTAGGCCAGAGTAAGAGTTAAGACCTTAACCTGTAGGCCATAGTATGAGTCTAAGACCTTAGCTATTAGGCCAGAGTAAGAGTTAAGACCTTAACCAGTCGGCCAGAGTAAGAATTAAGACCTTAGCTATTAGGCCAGAGTAAGAGTTAAGACCTTAAGAAGTAGGCCCGAGTAAGAGTTAAGACCTTAACCAGTAGGCCAGAGTAAGAGTTAAGACCTTAACCAGTAGGCCAGAGTAAGAGTCTAAGACCTTAGCTATTAGGCCAGAGTATGAGTCTAAGACCTTAGCTATTAGGCCAGAGTAAGAGTTAAGACCGTAGCTATTAGGCCAGAGTAAGAGTTAAGACCTTAACCATTAGGCCAGACTACGAGTCTAAGACCTCAGCTATAAGGCCAGAGTAAGAGTTAAGACCTTAACCAGTAGGCCAGAGTAAGAGTTAAGAACTTAGCTATTAGGCCACAGTAGGAGTTAAGACCTTAGCTATTAGGCCAGAGTAAGAGTTAAGACCTTAACCAGAAGGCCAGAGTAAGACTTAAGACCTTAACCAGTAGGCCAGAGTAAGAGTTAAGACCTTAACCTGTAGGCCATAGTACGAGTCTAAGACCTTGGCTATTAGGCCAGAGTAAGCGTTAAGGCCTTAACCAGTAGGCCAGAGTAAGAGTTAAGATCTTAACCATTAGGCCAGAGTACGAGTCTAAGACCTTAGCTATTAGGCCAGAGTAAGAGTTAAGACCTTAGCTATTAGGCCAGAGTAAGAGTTAAGACCTTAACCTGTAAGCCAGAGTAAGAGTTAAGACTTTAACCTGTAGGCCATAGTACGAGTCTGAGACCTTAGCTATTAGGCGAGAGTAAGAGTTAAGACCTTGGCTATTAGGCCACAGTAAGAGTTAAGACCTTAACCAGTAGGCCAGAGTAAGAGTTAAGACCTTAGCTATTAGGCCAGAGTAAGAGTTAAGACCTTAACCTGTAAGCCAGAGTAAGAGTTAAGACTTTAACCTGTAGGCCATAGTACGAGTCTAAGACCTTAGCTATTAGGCCAGAGTAAGAGTTAAGACCTTAGCTATTAGGCCAGAGTAAGAGTTAATACCTTAATCTGTAGGCCATAGTATAAGTCTAAGACCTTAGCTATTAGGCCAGAGTAAGAGTTAAGACCTTAACCAGTAGGCCAGAGTACGTGTCTAATACCTTAGCTATTAGGCCATAGTACGAGTCTAAGACCTTAGCTATTAGGCCAGAGTAAGAGTTAAGACCTTAACCAGTAGGCCAGAGTAAGAGTTCAGACCTTAACCATTAGGCCAGAGTACTAGTCTAAGACCTTAGCTATTAGGCCAGAGTAAGAGTTAAGACCTTAAGCTGTAGGCCATAGTACGAGTCTAAGACCTTAGCTATTAGTCCAGAGTAAGAGTTAAGACATTAACCTGTAGGCCATAGTACGAGTCTAAGACCTTAGCTATTAGGCCAGAGTAAGCGTTAAGACCTTAACCAGTAGGCCAGAGTAAGAGTTAAGACCTTAACCATTAGGCCAGAGTACGAGTCTAGGACCTTAGCTATTAGGCCAGAGTAAGAGTTAAGACCTTAACCAGTAGGCCAGAGTAAGAATTAAGACCTTAGCTATTAGGCCAGAGTAAGAGTTAAGACCATAAGAAGTAGGCCAGAGTAAGAGTTAAGACCTTAACCATTAGGCCAGAGTACGAGTCTAAGATCTTAGCTATTAGGCCAGAGTAAGAGTTAAGACCTTAGCTATTAGGCCAGAGTAAGCGTTAAGACCTTAACCAGTAGGCCAGATTATGTGTCTAATACCTTAGCTATTAGGCCAGAGTATGAGTTAAGACCTTAGCTATTAGGCCAGAGTAAGAGTTAAGACCTTAACCATTAGGCCAGAGTACGAGTCTAAGACCTTAGCTATTAGGCCAGAGTAAGAGTTAAGACCTTAACCTGTAAGCCAGAGTAAAAGTTAAGACCTTAACCTGTAGGCCATAGTACGATAAGACCTTAACCATTAGGCCAGATTACGAGTCTAAGACCTTAGCTATTAGGCCAGAGTAAGAGTTAAGACCTTAACCAGTAGGCCAGAGTAAGAATTAAGACCTTAAGAAGTAGGCCAGAGTAAGAGTTAAGACCTTAACCATTAGGCCAGAGTACGAGTCTAAGACCTTAGCTATTAGGCCAGAGTAAGAGTTAAGACCTTAGCTATTAGGCCAGAGTAAGCGTTAAGACCTTAACCAGTAGGCCAGAGTAAGAGTTAAGACCTTAACCATTAGGCCAGAGTACGAGTCTAAGACCTTAGCTATTAGGCCAGAGTAAGAGTTCAGACCTTAGCTATTAGGCCAGAGTAAGCATTAAGACCTTAACCAGTAGGTCAGAGTAAGAGTTAAGACCTTAACCTGTAGGCCAGCGTATGAGTCTAAGACCTTAGCTATTAGGCCAGAGTAAGAGTGCAGACCTTAGCTATTAGGCCAGAGTTAGATTTAAGACCTTAACCAGTAGGCCAGAGTAAGATTTAAGACCTTAACCAGTAGGCCAGAGTAAGATTTAAGACATTAACCTGTAGGCCAGAGTACAAGTTAAGACCTTAACCAGTAGGCCAGAGTAAGAGTTAAGACCTTAACCAGTAGGCCAGAGTAAGAGTTAAGACCTTAACCAGTAGGCCAGAGTAAGAGTTAAGACCTTAACCAGTAGGCCAGATTAAGAGTTAAGACCTTAACCTGTAGGCCAGAGTAAGAGTTAAGACCTTAACCAGTAGGCCAGAGTAAGAATTAAGACCTTAGCTATTAGGCCAGAGTAAGAGTTAGGACCTTAAGAAGTAGGCCCGAGTAAGAGTTAAGACCTTAACCAGTAGGCCAGAGTAAGAGTTAAGACCTTAACCAGTAGGCCAGAGTACGTGTCTGATACCTTAGCTATTAGGCCATAGTATGAGTTAAGACCTTAGCTATTAGTCCAGAGTAAGAGTTAAGACCTTAACCATTAGGCCAGAGTACGAGTTAAGACCTTAACCAGTAGGCCAGAGTAACAGTTAAGACCTTAACCTGTAGGCCATAGTATGAGTCTAAAACCTTAGCTATTAGGCCAGAGTAAGAGTTGAGACCTTAGCTATTAGGCCAGAGTAAGAGTTAAGACCTTAACCATTAGGCCAGAGTACGAGTCTAAGACATTAGCTATTAGGCCAGAGTAAGAGTTAAGACCTTAACCAGTAGGCCAGAGTAAGAAATAAGACCTTAGCTATTAGGCCAGAGTAAGAGTTAAGACCTTAAGATGTAGGCCTGAGTAAGAGTTAAGACCTTAACCATTAGGCCAGAGTACGAGTCTAAGACCTTAGTTATTAGGCCAGAGTAAGAGTTAAGACCTTAACCAGTAGGCCAGAGTAAGAGTTAAGACCTTAACCAGTAGGCCAGAGTAAGAGTCTAAGACCTTAGCTATTAGGCCAGAGTAAGAGTTAAGACCGTAGCTATTTGGCCAGAGTAAGAGTTAAGACCTTAACCAGTAGGCCAGAGTAAGAGTTAAGACCTTAGCTATTAGGCCAGAGTAGGAGTTAAGACCTTAGCTATTAGGCCAGCGTAAGAGTTAAGACCTTAACCAGAAGGCCAGAGTAAGACTTAAGACTTTAACCAGTAGGCCAGAGTAAGAGTTAAGACCTTAACCTGTAGGCCATAGTACGAGTCTAAGACCTTAGCTATTAGGCCAGAGTAAGCGTTAAGACCTTAACCAGTAGGCCAGAGAAAGAGATAAGACCTTAACCATTAGGCCAGAGTACGAGTCTAAGACCTTAGCTATTGGGCCAGAGTAAGAGTTAAGACCTCAGCTATTAGGCCAGAGTACGAGTCTAAGACCTTTTGCTATTAGGTCAGAGTAAGAGTTAAGACCTTAACCAGTAGGCCAGAGTAAGAGTTAAGACTTTAACCAGTAGGCCAGAGTAAGAGTCTAGGACCTTAACCTGTAGGCCAGAGTACGAGTCTAAGACCTTAGCTATTAGGCCAGAGTAAGAGTTAAGACCTTAACCATTAGGCCAGAGTAAGAGTCTAAGACCTTAGTTATTGGGCCAGAGTAAGAGTTAAGACCTTAGCTATTAGGCCAGAGTAAGAGTTAAGACCTTAGATATTAGGCCAGAGTAAGAGTTAAGACCTTAACCTCTAGGCCAGAGTACGAGTCTAAGACCTAAGCTATTAGGCCAGAGTACGAGTCTAAGACCTGAGCTATTAGGCCATAGTAAGAGTTAAGACCTTAACCAGTAGGCCAGAGTACGAGTCTAAGACCTTAGCTATTAGGCCAGAGTAAGAGTTAAGACCTTAACCAGTAGGCCAGAGTAAGAGTTAAGACCTTAATCAGTAGGCCAGAGTACGAGTCTAAGACCTTAGCTATTAGGCCAGAGTAAGAGTTAAGACCTTAACCAGTAGGCCAGAGTAAGAGTTAAGATCTTAACCAGTAGGCCAGAGTACGAGTCTAAGACCTTAGCTATTAGGCCAGAGTAAGAGTTAAGACCTTAACCAGTAGGCCAATGTAAGAGTTAAGACCTTAACCATTAGGCCAGAGTACGAGTCTAGGACATTAGCTATTAGGCCAGAGTAAGAGTTAAGACCTTAACCACTAGGCCAGAGTAAGAGTTAAGACCTTAACCTGTAAGACAGAGTAAGAGTTAAGACCTTAACCTGTAGGCTATAGTACGAGTCTAAGTCCTTAACCATTAGGCCAGATTACGATTCTAAGACCTTAGCTATTAGGCCAGAGTAAGAGTTAAGACCTTAACCAGTAGGCCAGAGTAAGAATTAAGACCTTAGCTATTAGGCCAGAGTAAGAGTTAAGACCTTAAGAAGTAGGCCAGTGTAAGAGTTAAGACCTTAACCATTAGGCCAGAGTACGAGTTAAGACCTTAACCTGTAGGCCAGCATATGAGTCTAAGACCTTAGCTATTAGGCCAGAGTAAGAGTTAAGACCTTAACCAGTAGGCCAGAGTAAGAGTTAAGACCTAAACCAGTAGGCCAGAGTGAGAGTTAAGACCTTAACCGGTAGGCCAGATTAAGAGTTAAGCCCTTAACCTGTAGGCCAGAGTAAGAGTTAAGACCTTAACCAGTAGGCCAGAGTAAGAATTAAGACCTTAGCTATTAGGCCAGAGTAAGAGTTAAGACCTTAAGAAGTAGGCCCGAGTAAGAGTTAAGACCTTAACCAGTAGGCCAGAGTAAGAGTTAAGACCTTAACCAGTAGGCCAGAGTACGTGTCTGATACCTTAGCTATTAGGCCATAGTATGAGTTAAGACCTTAGCTATTAGTCCAGAGTAAGAGTTAAGACCTTAACCATTAGGCCAGAGTACGAGTTAAGACCTTAACCAGTAGGCCAGAGTAAGAGTTAAGACCTTAACCTGTAGGCCATAGTATGAGTCTAAGACCTTAGCTATTAGGCCAGAGTAAGAGTTGAGACCTTAGCTATTAGGCCAGAGTAAGAGTTAAAACCTTAACCATTATGCCAGAGTACGAGTCTAAGACATTAGCTATTAGGCCAGAGTAAGAGTTAAGACCTTAACCAGTAGGCCAGAGTAAGAAATTAGACCTTAGCTATTAGGCCAGAGTAAGAGTTAAGACCTTAAGAAGTAGGCCTGAGTAAGAGTTAAGACCTTAACCATTAGGCCAGAGTATGAGTCTAAGACCTTAGCTATTAGGCCAGAGTAAGAGTTAAGACCTTAACCAGTAGGCCAGAGTAAGAGTTAAGACCTTAACCAGTAGGCCAGAGTAAGAGTTAAGACCTTAGCTATTAGGCCAGAGTAGGAGTTAAGACCTTAGCTATTAGGCCAGAGTAAGAGTTAAGACCTTAACCAGAAGGCCAGAATAAGACTTAAGACTTTAACCAGTAGGCCAGAGTAAGAGTTAAGACCTTAATCTATAGGCCATAGTACGAGTCTAAGACCTTAGCTATTAGGCCAGAGTAAGCGTTAAGACCTTAACCATTAGGCCAGAGAAAGAGATAAGACCTTAACCTGTAGGCCAGAGTACGAGTCTAAGACCTTAGCTATTAGGCCAGAGTAAGAGTTAAGACCTTAGGTATTAGGCCAGAGTAAGAGTTAAGACCTTAACCAGTAGGTCAGAGTAAGAGTTAAGACCTTAACCAGTAGGCCAGAGTAAGAGTTAAGACCTTAACCAGTAGGCCAGAGTAAGAGTTAAAACCTTAACCAGGAGGCCAGAGTACGAGTCTAAGACCTTAGCTATTAGGCCAGAGTAAGAGTTAAGACCTTAGCTATTAGGCCAGAGTAAGAGTTAAGACCTTAACCAGAAGGCCAGAGTAAGAGTTAAGACCTTAACCAGTAGGCCAGAGTAAGAGTTAAGACCTCAATCTGTAGGCCATAGTACGAGTCTAAGACCTTAGGTATTAGGCCAGAGTAAGCATTAAGACCTTAACCAGTAGGCCAGAGTACGAGTCTAAGACCTTAGCTATTAGGCCAGAGTAAGAGTGCAGACCTTAGCTATTAGGCCAGAGTAAGAGTTAAGACCTTAATCAGTAGGCCAGAGTAAGAGTTAAGACCTTAACCAGTAGGCCAGAGTAAGAGTTAAGACCTTAACCAGTAGGCCAGAGTAAGATTTAAGACCTTAACCAGTAGGCCAGAGTAAGATTTAAGACATTAACCTGTAGGCCAGAGTACAAGTTAAGACCCTAACCATTAGGCCAGAGTACGAGTCTAAGACCTTAGCTATTAGGCCAGAGTAAGAGTTAAGACCTTAACCAGTAGGCCAGAGTAAGAGTTAAGACCTTAACCATTAGGGGAGAGTACGAGTCTAAGACCTTAGCTATTAGGCCAGAGTAAGAGTTAAGACCTTAACCTGTAGGCAAGAGTTAGACTTAAGACCTTAACCAGTAGGCCATAGTACGAGTCTAAGACCTTAGGTATTAGGCCAGAGTAAGAGTTAAGACCTTACCCAGTAGGCCAGAGTAAGAGTTAAGACCTTAACCAGTAGGCCAGAGTACGAGTCTAAGACCTTAACCTGTAGGCCATAGTACGAGTCTAAGACCTTAGCTATTAGGCCAGAGTAAGAGTTAGGACCTTAGCTATTAGGCCAGAGTAAGAGTTAAGACCTTAACCTGTAAGCCAGAGTAAGAGTTAAGACTTTAACCTGTAGGCCATAGTACGAGTCTAAGACCTTAGCTATTAGGCCAGAGTAAGAGTTAAGACCTTAGCTATTAGGCCAGAGTAAGAGTTAATACCTTAACCTGTAGGCCATAGTATAAGTCTACGACCTTAACTATTAGGCCAGAGTAAGAGTTAAGACCTTAACCAGTAGGCCAGAGTATGTGTCTAATACCTTAGGTATTAGGCCATAGTACGAGTCTAAGACCTTAGCTATTAGGCCAGAGTAAGAGTTAAGACCTTAACCAGTAGGCCAGAGTAAGAGTTAAGACCTTAACCATTAGGCCAGAGTAAGAGTCTAAGACCTTAGCTATTAGGCCAGAGTAAGAGTTAAGACCTTAAGCTGTAGGCCATAGTACGAGTCTAAGACCTTAGCTATTAGGCCCGAGTAAGAGTTAAGACATTAACCTGTAGGCCATAGTATGAGTCTAAGACCTTAGCTGTTAGGCCAGAGTAAGCGTTAAGACCTTAACCAGTAGGCCAGAGAAAGAGATAAGACCTTAACCAGTAGGCCAGAGTAAGAGTTAAGACCTTAACCAGTAGGCCAGAGTAAGAGTTAAGACCTTAGCTATTAGGCCAGAGTAGGAGTTAAGACCTTAGCTATTAGGCCAGCGTAAGAGTTAAGACCTTAACCAGAAGGCCAGAGTAAGACTTAAGACTTTAACCAGTAGGCCAGAGTAAGAGTTAAGACCTTAACCTGTAGGCCATAGTACGAGTATAAGACCTTAGCTATTAGGCCAGAGTAAGCGTTAAGACCTTAACCAGTAGGCCAGAGAAAGAGATAAGACCTTAACCATTAGGCCAGAGTACGAGTCTAAGACCTTAGTTTTTGGGCCAGAGTAAGAGTTAAGACCTCAGCTATTAGGCCAGAGTACGAGTCTAAGACCTTTTGCTATTAGGTCAGAGTAAGAGTTAAGACCTTAACCAGTAGGCCAGAGTAAGAGTTAAGACCTTAACCATTAGGCCAGAGTACGAGTCTAAGACCTTAGCTATTAGGCCAGAGTAAGAGTTAAGACCTTAACCTGTAAGCCAGAGTAAAAGTTAAGACCTTAACCTGTAGGCCATAGTACGATAAGACCTTAACCATTAGGCCAGATTACGAGTCTAAGACCTTAGCTATTAGGCCAGAGTAAGAGTTAAGACCTTAACCAGTAGGCCAGAGTAAGAATTAAGACCTTAAGAAGTAGGCCAGAGTAAGAGTTAAGACCTTAACCATTAGGCCAGAGTACGAGTCTAAGACCTTAGCTATTAGGCCAGAGTAAGAGTTAAGACCTTAGCTATTAGGCCAGAGTAAGCGTTAAGACCTTAACCAGTAGGCCAGAGTAAGAGTTAAGACCTTAACCATTAGGCCAGAGTACGAGTCTAAGACCTTAGCTATTAGGCCAGAGTAAGAGTTCAGACCTTAGCTATTAGGCCAGAGTAAGCATTAAGACCTTAACCAGTAGGTCAGAGTAAGAGTTAAGACCTTAACCTGTAGGCCAGCGTATGAGTCTAAGACCTTAGCTATTAGGCCAGAGTAAGAGTGCAGACCTTAGCTATTAGGCCAGAGTTAGATTTAAGACCTTAACCAGTAGGCCAGAGTAAGATTTAAGACCTTAACCAGTAGGCCAGAGTAAGATTTAAGACATTAACCTGTAGGCCAGAGTACAAGTTAAGACCTTAACCAGTAGGCCAGAGTAAGAGTTAAGACCTTAACCAGTAGGCCAGAGTAAGAGTTAAGACCTTAACCAGTAGGCCAGAGTAAGAGTTAAGACCTTAACCAGTAGCCCAGATTAAGAGTTAAGACCTTAACCTGTAGGCCAGAGTAAGAGTTAAGACCTTAACCAGTAGGCCAGAGTAAGAATTAAGACCTTAGCTATTAGGCCAGAGTAAGAGTTAGGACCTTAAGAAGTAGGCCCGAGTAAGAGTTAAGACCTTAACCAGTAGGCCAGAGTAAGAGTTAAGACCTTAACCAGTAGGCCAGAGTACGTGTCTGATACCTTAGCTATTAGGCCATAGTATGAGTTAAGACCTTAGCTATTAGTCCAGAGTAAGAGTTAAGACCTTAACCATTAGGCCAGAGTACGAGTTAAGACCTTAACCAGTAGGCCAGAGTAACAGTTAAGACCTTAACCTGTAGGCCATAGTATGAGTCTAAAACCTTAGCTATTAGGCCAGAGTAAGAGTTGAGACCTTAGCTATTAGGCCAGAGTAAGAGTTAAGACCTTAACCATTAGGCCAGAGTACTAGTCTAAGACATTAGCTATTAGGCCAGAGTAAGAGTTAAGACCTTAACCAGTAGGCCAGAGTAAGAAATAAGACCTTAGCTATTAGGCCAGAGTAAGAGTTAAGACCTTAAGATGTAGGCCTGAGTAAGAGTTAAGACCTTAACCATTAGGCCAGAGTACGAGTCTAAGACCTTAGTTATTAGGCCAGAGTAAGAGTTAAGACCTTAACCAGTAGGCCAGAGTAAGAGTTAAGACCTTAACCAGTAGGCCAGAGTAAGAGTCTAAGACCTTAGCTATTAGGCCAGAGTAAGAGTTAAGACCGTAGCTATTTGGCCAGAGTAAGAGTTAAGACCTTAACCAGTAGGCCAGAGTAAGAGTTAAGACCTTAGCTATTAGGCCAGAGTAGGAGTTAAGACCTTAGCTATTAGGCCAGCGTAAGAGTTAAGACCTTAACCAGAAGGCCAGAGTAAGACTTAAGACTTTAACCAGTAGGCCAGAGTAAGAGTTAAGACCTTAACCTGTAGGCCATAGTACGAGTCTAAGACCTTAGCTATTAGGCCAGAGTAAGCGTTAAGACCTTAACCAGTAGGCCAGAGAAAGAGATAAGACCTTAACCATTAGGCCAGAGTACGAGTCTAAGACCTTAGCTATTGGGCCAGAGTAAGAGTTAAGACCTCAGCTATTAGGCCAGAGTACGAGTCTAAGACCTTTTGCTATTAGGTCAGAGTAAGAGTTAAGACCTTAACCAGTAGGCCAGAGTAAGAGTTAAGACTTTAACCAGTAGGCCAGAGTAAGAGTCTAGGACCTTAACCTGTAGGCCAGAGTACGAGTCTAAGACCTTAGCTATTAGGCCAGAGTAAGAGTTAAGACCTTAACCATTAGGCCAGAGTAAGAGTCTAAGACCTTAGTTATTGGGCCAGAGTAAGAGTTAAGACCTTAGCTATTAGGCCAGAGTAAGAGTTAAGACCTTAGATATTAGGCCAGAGTAAGAGTTAAGACCTTAACCTCTAGGCCAGAGTACGAGTCTAAGACCTAAGCTATTAGGCCAGAGTACGAGTCTAAGACCTGAGCTATTAGGCCATAGTAAGAGTTAAGACCTTAACCAGTAGGCCAGAGTACGAGTCTAAGACCTTAGCTATTAGGCCAGAGTAAGAGTTAAGACCTTAACCAGTAGGCCAGAGTAAGAGTTAAGACCTTAATCAGTAGGCCAGAGTACGAGTCTAAGACCTTAGCTATTAGGCCAGAGTAAGAGTTAAGACCTTAACCAGTAGGCCAGAGTAAGAGTTAAGATCTTAACCAGTAGGCCAGAGTACGAGTCTAAGACCTTAGCTATTAGGCCAGAGTAAGAGTTAAGACCTTAACCAGTAGGCCAATGTAAGAGTTAAGACCTTAACCATTAGGCCAGAGTACGAGTCTAGGACATTAGCTATTAGGCCAGAGTAAGAGTTAAGACCTTAACCACTAGGCCAGAGTAAGAGTTAAGACCTTAACCTGTAAGACAGAGTAAGAGTTAAGACCTTAACCTGTAGGCTATAGTACGAGTCTAAGTCCTTAACCATTAGGCCAGATTACGATTCTAAGACCTTAGCTATTAGGCCAGAGTAAGAGTTAAGACCTTAACCAGTAGGCCAGAGTAAGAATTAAGACCTTAGCTATTAGGCCAGAGTAAGAGTTAAGACCTTAAGAAGTAGGCCAGTGTAAGAGTTAAGACCTTAACCATTAGGCCAGAGTACGAGTTAAGACCTTAACCTGTAGGCCAGCATATGAGTCTAAGACCTTAGCTATTAGGCCAGAGTAAGAGTTAAGACCTTAACCAGTAGGCCAGAGTAAGAGTTAAGACCTTAACCAGTAGGCCAGAGTGAGAGTTAAGACCTTAACCAGTAGGCCAGATTAAGAGTTAAGACCTTAACCTGTAGGCCAGAGTAAGAGTTAAGACCTTAACCAGTAGGCCAGAGTAAGAATTAAGACCTTAGCTATTAGGCCAGAGTAAGAGTTAAGACCTTAAGAAGTAGGCCCGAGTAAGAGTTAAGACCTTAACCAGTAGGCCAGAGTAAGAGTTAAGACCTTAACCAGTAGGCCAGAGTACGTGTCTGATACCTTAGCTATTAGGCCATAGTATGAGTTAAGACCTTAGCTATTAGTCCAGAGTAAGAGTTAAGACCTTAACCATTAGGCCAGAGTACGAGTTAAGACCTTAACCAGTAGGCCAGAGTAAGAGTTAAGACCTTAACCTGTAGGCCATAGTATGAGTCTAAGACCTTAGCTATTAGGCCAGAGTAAGAGTTGAGACCTTAGCTATTAGGCCAGAGTAAGAGTTAAAACCTTAACCATTATGCCAGAGTACGAGTCTAAGACATTAGCTATTAGGCCAGAGTAAGAGTTAAGACCTTAACCAGTAGGCCAGAGTAAGAAATTAGACCTTAGCTATTAGGCCAGAGTAAGAGTTAAGACCTTAAGAAGTAGGCCTGAGTAAGAGTTAAGACCTTAACCATTAGGCCAGAGTATGAGTCTAAGACCTTAGCTATTAGGCCAGAGTAAGAGTTAAGACCTTAACCAGTAGGCCAGAGTAAGAGTTAAGACCTTAACCAGTAGGCCAGAGTAAGAGTTAAGACCTTAGCTATTAGGCCAGAGTAGGAGTTAAGACCTTAGCTATTAGGCCAGAGTAAGAGTTAAGACCTTAACCAGAAGGCCAGAATAAGACTTAAGACTTTAACCAGTAGGCCAGAGTAAGAGTTAAGACCTTAATCTATAGGCCATAGTACGAGTCTAAGACCTTAGCTATTAGGCCAGAGTAAGCGTTAAGACCTTAACCATTAGGCCAGAGAAAGAGATAAGACCTTAACCTGTAGGCCAGAGTACGAGTCTAAGACCTTAGCTATTAGGCCAGAGTAAGAGTTAAGACCTTAGGTATTAGGCCAGAGTAAGAGTTAAGACCTTAACCAGTAGGTCAGAGTAAGAGTTAAGACCTTAACCAGTAGGCCAGAGTAAGAGTTAAGACCTTAACCAGTAGGCCAGAGTAAGAGTTAAAACCTTAACCAGGAGGCCAGAGTACGAGTCTAAGACCTTAGCTATTAGGCCAGAGTAAGAGTTAAGACCTTAGCTATTAGGCCAGAGTAAGAGTTAAGACCTTAACCAGAAGGCCAGAGTAAGAGTTAAGACCTTAACCAGTAGGACAGAGTAAGAGTTAAGACCTCAATCTGTAGGCCATAGTACGAGTCTAAGACCTTAGGTATTAGGCCAGAGTAAGCATTAAGACCTTAACCAGTAGGCCAGAGTACGAGTCTAAGACCTTAGCTATTAGGCCAGAGTAAGAGTGCAGACCTTAGCTATTAGGCCAGAGTAAGAGTTAAGACCTTAATCAGTAGGCCAGAGTAAGAGTTAAGACCTTAACCAGTAGGCCAGAGTAAGAGTTAAGACCTTAACCAGTAGGCCAGAGTAAGATTTAAGACCTTAACCAGTAGGCCAGAGTAAGATTTAAGACATTAACCTGTAGGCCAGAGTACAAGTTAAGACCCTAACCATTAGGCCAGAGTACGAGTCTAAGACCTTAGCTATTAGGCCAGAGTAAGAGTTAAGACCTTAACCAGTAGGCCAGAGTAAGAGTTAAGACCTTAACCATTAGGGGAGAGTACGAGTCTAAGACCTTAGCTATTAGGCCAGAGTAAGAGTTAAGACCTTAACCTGTAGGCAAGAGTTAGACTTAAGACCTTAACCAGTAGGCCATAGTACGAGTCTAAGACCTTAGGTATTAGGCCAGAGTAAGAGTTAAGACCTTACCCAGTAGGCCAGAGTAAGAGTTAAGACCTTAACCAGTAGGCCAGAGTACGAGTCTAAGACCTTAACCTGTAGGCCATAGTACGAGTCTAAGACCTTAGCTATTAGGCCAGAGTAAGAGTTAGGACCTTAGCTATTAGGCCAGAGTAAGAGTTAAGACCTTAACCTGTAAGCCAGAGTAAGAGTTAAGACTTTAACCTGTAGGCCATAGTACGAGTCTAAGACCTTAGCTATTAGGCCAGAGTAAGAGTTAAGACCTTAGCTATTAGGCCAGAGTAAGAGTTAATACCTTAACCTGTAGGCCATAGTATAAGTCTACGACCTTAACTATTAGGCCAGAGTAAGAGTTAAGACCTTAACCAGTAGGCCAGAGTATGTGTCTAATACCTTAGGTATTAGGCCATAGTACGAGTCTAAGACCTTAGCTATTAGGCCAGAGTAAGAGTTAAGACCTTAACCAGTAGGCCAGAGTAAGAGTTAAGACCTTAACCATTAGGCCAGAGTAAGAGTCTAAGACCTTAGCTATTAGGCCAGAGTAAGAGTTAAGACCTTAAGCTGTAGGCCATAGTACGAGTCTAAGACCTTAGCTATTAGGCCCGAGTAAGAGTTAAGACATTAACCTGTAGGCCATAGTATGAGTCTAAGACCTTAGCTGTTAGGCCAGAGTAAGCGTTAAGACCTTAACCAGTAGGCCAGAGAAAGAGATAAGACCTTAACCAGTAGGCCAGAGTAAGAGTTAAGACCTTAACCAGTAGGCCAGAGTAAGAGTTAAGACCTTAGCTATTAGGCCAGAGTAGGAGTTAAGACCTTAGCTATTAGGCCAGCGTAAGAGTTAAGACCTTAACCAGAAGGCCAGAGTAAGACTTAAGACTTTAACCAGTAGGCCAGAGTAAGAGTTAAGACCTTAACCTGTAGGCCATAGTACGAGTATAAGACCTTAGCTATTAGGCCAGAGTAAGCGTTAAGACCTTAACCAGTAGGCCAGAGAAAGAGATAAGACCTTAACCATTAGGCCAGAGTACGAGTCTAAGACCTTAGTTTTTGGGCCAGAGTAAGAGTTAAGACCTCAGCTATTAGGCCAGAGTACGAGTCTAAGACCTTTTGCTATTAGGTCAGAGTAAGAGTTAAGACCTTAACCAGTAGGCCAGAGTAAGAGTTAAGACTTTAACCAGTAGGCCAGAGTAAGAGTCTAGGACCTTAACCTGTAGGCCAGAGTACGAGTCTAAGACCTTAGCTATTAGGCCAGAGTAAGAGTTAAGACCTTAACCATTAGGCCAGAGTAAGAGTCTAAGACCTTAGTTATTGGGCCAGAGTAAGAGTTAAGACCTTAGCTATTAGGCCAGAGTAAGAGTTAAGACCTTAGATATTAGGCCAGAGTAAGAGTTAAGACCTTAACCTCTAGGCCAGAGTACGAGTCTAAGACCTAAGCTATTAGGCCAGAGTACGAGTCTAAGACCTGAGCTATTAGGCCATAGTAAGAGTTAAGACCTTAACCAGTAGGCCAGAGTACGAGTCTAAGACCTTAGCTATTAGGCCAGAGTAAGAGTTAAGACCTTAACCAGTAGGCCAGAGTAAGAGTTAAGACCTTAATCAGTAGGCCAGAGTACGAGTCTAAGACCTTAGCTATTAGGCCAGAGTAAGAGTTAAGACCTTAACCAGTAGGCCAGAGTAAGAGTTAAGATCTTAACCAGTAGGCCAGAGTACGAGTCTAAGACCTTAGCTATTAGGCCAGAGTAAGAGTTAAGACCTTAACCAGTAGGCCAATGTAAGAGTTAAGACCTTAACCATTAGGCCAGAGTACGAGTCTAGGACATTAGCTATTAGGCCAGAGTAAGAGTTAAGACCTTAACCACTAGGCCAGAGTAAGAGTTAAGACCTTAACCTGTAAGACAGAGTAAGAGTTAAGACCTTAACCTGTAGGCTATAGTACGAGTCTAAGTCCTTAACCATTAGGCCAGATTACGATTCTAAGACCTTAGCTATTAGGCCAGAGTAAGAGTTAAGACCTTAACCAGTAGGCCAGAGTAAGAATTAAGACCTTAGCTATTAGGCCAGAGTAAGAGTTAAGACCTTAAGAAGTAGGCCAGAGTAAGAGTTAAGACCTTAACCATTAGGCCAGAGTACGAGTTAAGACCTTAACCTGTAGGCCAGCATATGAGTCTAAGACCTTAGCTATTAGGCCAGAGTAAGAGTTAAGACCTTAACCAGTAGGCCAGAGTAAGAGTTAAGACCTTAACCAGTAGGCCAGAGTAAGAGTTAAGACCTTAACCAGTAGGCCAGATTAAGAGTTAAGACCTTAACCTGTAGGCCAGAGTAAGAGTTAAGACCTTAACCAGTAGGCCAGAGTAAGAATTAAGACCTTAGCTATTAGGCCAGAGTAAGAGTTAAGACCTTAAGAAGTAGGCCCGAGTAAGAGTTAAGACCTTAACCAGTAGGCCAGAGTAAGAGTTAAGACCTTAACCAGTAGGCCAGAGTACCTGTCTGATACCTTAGCTATTAGGCCATAGTATGAGTTAAGACCTTAGCTATTAGTCCAGAGTAAGAGTTAAGACCTTAACCATTAGGCCAGAGTACGAGTTAAGACCTTAACCAGTAGGCCAGAGTAAGAGTTAAGACCTTAACCTGTAGGCCATAGTATGAGTCTAAGACCTTAGCTATTAGGCCAGAGTAAGAGTTGAGACCTTAGCTATTAGGCCAGAGTAAGAGTTAAAACCTTAACCATTATGCCAGAGTACGAGTCTAAGACATTAGCTATTAGGCCAGAGTAAGAGTTAAGACCTTAACCAGTAGGCCAGAGTAAGAAATTAGACCTTAGCTATTAGGCCAGAGTAAGAGTTAAGACCTTAAGAAGTAGGCCTGAGTAAGAGTTAAGACCTTAACCATTAGGCCAGAGTATGAGTCTAAGACCTTAGCTATTAGGCCAGAGTAAGAGTTAAGACCTTAACCAGTAGGCCAGAGTAAGAGTTAAGACCTTAACCAGTAGGCCAGAGTAAGAGTTAAGACCTTAACTATTAGGCCAGAGTAGGAGTTATGACCTTAGCTATTAGGCCAGAGTAAGAGTTAAGACCTTAACCAGTAGGCCAGAGTAAGAGTTAAGACCTTAACCAGTAGGCCAGAGTAAGAGTCTAAGACCTTAGCTATTAGGCCATAGTAAGAGTTAAGACCGTAGCTATTTGGCCAGAGTAAGAGTTAAGACCTTAACCAGTAGGCCAGAGTAAGAGTTAAGACCTTAGCTATTAGGCCAGAGTAGGAGTTAAGACCTTAGCTATTAGGCCAGCGTAAGAGTTAAGACCTTAACCAGAAGGCCAGAGTAAGACTTAAAACTTTAACCAGTATGCCAGAGTAAGAGTTAAGACCTTAACCTGTAGGCCATAGTACGAGTCTAAGACCTTAGCTATTAGGCCAGAGTAAGCGTTAAGACCTTAACCAGTAGGCCAGAGAAAGAGATAAGACCTTAACCATTAGGCCAGAGTACGAGTCTAAGACCTTAGCTATTGGGCCAGAGTAAGAGTTAAGACCTCAGCTATTAGGCCAGAGTACGAGTCTAAGACCTTTTGCTATTAGGTCAGAGTAAGAGTTAAGACCTTAACCAGTAGGCCAGAGTAAGAGTTAAGACTTTAACCAGTAGGCCAGAGTAAGAGTCTAGGACCTTAACCTGTAGGCCAGAGTACGAGTCTAAGACCTTAGCTATTAGGCCAGAGTAAGAGTTAAGACCTTAACCATTAGGCCAGAGTAAGAGTCTAAGACCTTAGTTATTGGGCCAGAGTAAGAGTTAAGACCTTAGCTATTAGGCCAGAGTAAGAGTTAAGACCTTAGATATTAGGCCAGAGTAAGAGTTAAGACCTTAACCTCTAGGCCAGAGTACGAGTCTAAGACCTAAGCTATTAGGCCAGAGTACGAGTCTAAGACCTGAGCTATTAGGCCATAGTAAGAGTTAAGACCTTAACCAGTAGGCCAGAGTACGAGTCTAAGACCTTAGCTATTAGGCCAGAGTAAGAGTTAAGACCTTAACCAGTAGGCCAGAGTAAGAGTTAAGACCTTAATCAGTAGGCCAGAGTACAAGTCTAAGACCTTAGCTATTAGGCCAGAGTAAGAGTTAAGACCTTAACCAGTAGGCCAGAGTAAGAGTTAAGATCTTAACCAGTAGGCCAGAGTACGAGTCTAAGACCTTAGCTATTAGGCCAGAGTAAGAGTTAAGACCTTAACCAGTAGGCCAATGTAAGAGTTAAGACCTTAACCATTAGGCCAGAGTACGAGTCTAGGACATTAGCTATTAGGCCAGAGTAAGAGTTAAGACCTTAACCACTAGGCCAGAGTAAGAGTTAAGACCTTAACCTGTAAGACAGAGTAAGAGTTAAGACCTTAACCTGTAGGCTATAGTACGAGTCTAAGTCCTTAACCATTAGGCCAGATTACGATTCTAAGACCTTAGCTATTAGGCCAGAGTAAGAGTTAAGACCTTAACCAGTAGGCCAGAGTAAGAATTAAGACCTTAGCTATTAGGCCAGAGTAAGAGTTAAGACCTTAAGAAGTAGGCCAGAGTAAGAGTTAAGACCTTAACCATTAGGCCAGAGTACGAGTTAAGACCTTAACCTGTAGGCCAGCATATGAGTCTAAGACCTTAGCTATTAGGCCAGAGTAAGAGTTAAGACCTTAACCAGTAGGCCAGAGTAAGAGTTAAGACCTTAACCAGTAGGCCAGAGTAAGAGTTAAGACCTTAACCAGTAGGCCAGATTAAGAGTTAAGACCTTAACCTGTAGGCCAGAGTAAGAGTTAAGACCTTAACCAGTAGGCCAGAGTAAGAATTAAGACCTTAGCTATTAGGCCAGAGTAAGAGTTAAGACCTTAAGAAGTAGGCCCGAGTAAGAGTTAAGACCTTAACCAGTAGGCCAGAGTAAGAGTTAAGACCTTAACCAGTAGGCCAGAGTACGTGTCTGATACCTTAGCTATTAGGCCATAGTATGAGTTAAGACCTTAGCTATTAGCCCAGAGTAAGAGTTAAGACCTTAACCATTAGGCCAGAGTACGAGTTAAGACCTTAACCAGTAGGCCAGAGTAAGAGTTAAGACCTTAACCTGTAGGCCATAGTATGAGTCTAAGACCTTAGCTATTAGGCCAGAGTAAGAGTTGAGACCTTAGCTATTAGGCCAGAGTAAGAGTTAAAACCTTAACCATTATGCCAGAGTACGAGTCTAAGACATTAGCTATTAGGCCAGAGTAAGAGTTAAGACCTTAACCAGTAGGCCAGAGTAAGAAATTAGACCTTAGCTATTAGGCCAGAGTAAGAATTAAGACCTTAAGAAGTAGGCCTGAGTAAGAGTTAAGACCTTAACCATTAGGCCAGAGTATGAGTCTAAGACCTTAGCTATTAGGCCAGAGTAAGAGTTAAGACCTTAACCAGTAGGCCAGAGTAAGAGTTAAGACCTTAACCAGTAGGCCAGAGTAAGAGTTAAGACCTTAGCTATTAGGCCAGAGTAGGAGTTAAGACCTTAGCTATTAGGCCAGAGTAAGAGTTAAGACCTTAACCAGAAGGCCAGAGTAAGACTTAAGACTTTAACCAGTAGGCCAGAGTAAGAGTTAAGACCTTAATCTATAGGCCATAGTACGAGTCTAAGACCTTAGCTATTAGGCCAGAGTAAGCGTTAAGACCTTAACCAGTAGGCCAGAGAAAGAGATAAGACCTTAACCTGTAGGCCAGAGTACGAGTCTAAGACCTTAGCTATTAGGCCAGAGTAAGAGTTAAGACCTTAGCTATTAGGCCAGAGTAAGAGTTAAGACCTTAACCAGTAGGTCAGAGTAAGAGTTAAGACCTTAACCAGTAGGCCAGAGTAAGAGTTAAGACCTTAACCAGTAGGCCAGAGTAAGAGTTAAAACCTTAACCAGGAGGCCAGAGTACGAGTCTAAGACCTTAGCTATTAGGCCAGAGTAAGAGTTAAGACCTTAGCTATTAGGCCAGAGTAAGAGTTAAGACCTTAACCAGAAGGCCAGAGTAAGAGTTAAGACCTTAACCAGTAGGCCAGAGTAAGAGTTAAGACCTCAACCTGTAGGCCATAGTACGAGTCTAAGACCTTAGGTATTAGGCCAGAGTAAGCATTAAGACCTTAACCAGTAGGCCAGAGTACGAGTCTAAGACCTTAGCTATTAGGCCAGAGTAAGAGTGCAGACCTTAGCTATTAGGCCAGAGTAAGAGTTAAGACCTTAATCAGTAGGCCAGAGTAAGAGTTAAGACCTTAACCAGTAGGCCAGAGTAAGAGTTAAGACCTTAACCAGTAGGCCAGAGTAAGATTTAAGACCTTAACCAGTAGGCCAGAGTAAGATTTAAGACATTAACCTGTAGGCCAGAGTACAAGTTAAGACCCTAACCATTAGGCCAGAGTACGAGTCTAAGACCTTAGCTATTAGGCCAGAGTAAGAGTTAAGACCTTAACCAGTAGGCCAGAGTAAGAGTTAAGACCTTAACCATTAGGGGAGAGTACGAGTCTAAGACCTTAGCTATTAGGCCAGAGTAAGAGTTAAGACCTTAACCTGTAGGCAAGAGTTAGAGTTAAGACCTTAACCAGTAGGCCATAGTACGAGTCTAAGACCTTAGGTATTAGGCCAGAGTAAGAGTTAAGACCTTACCCAGTAGGCCAGAGTAAGAGTTAAGACCTTAACCAGTAGGCCAGAGTACGAGTCTAAGACCTTAACCTGTAGGCCATAGTACGAGTCTAAGACCTTAGCTATTAGGCCAGAGTAAGAGTTAAGACCTTAGCTATTAGGCCAGAGTAAGAGTTAAGACCTTAACCTGTAAGCCAGAGTAAGAGTTAAGACTTTAACCTGTAGGCCATAGTACGAGTCTAAGACCTTAGCTATTAGGCCAGAGTAAGAGTTAAGACCTTAGATATTAGGCCAGAGTAAGAGTTAATACCTTAACCTGTAGGCCATAGTATAAGTCTACGACCTTAACTATTAGGCCAGAGTAAGAGTTAAGACCTTAACCAGTAGGCCAGAGTATGTGTCTAATACCTTAGGTATTAGGCCATAGTACGAGTCTAAGACCTTAGCTATTAGGCCAGAGTAAGAGTTAAGACCTTAACCAGTAGGCCAGAGTAAGAGTTAAGACCTTAACCATTAGGCCAGAGTAAGAGTCTAAGACCTTAGCTATTAGGCCAGAGTAAGAGTTAAGACCTTAAGCTGTAGGCCATAGTACGAGTCTAAGACCTTAGCTATTAGGCCCGAGTAAAAGTTAAGACATTAACCTGTAGGCCATAGTATGAGTCTAAGACCTTAGCTGTTAGGCCAGAGTAAGCGTTAAGACCTTAACCAGTAGGCCAGAGAAAGAGATAAGACCTTAACCAGTAGGCCAGAGTAAGAGTTAAGACCTTAACCAGTAGGCCAGAGTAAGAGTTAAGACCTTAGCTATTAGGCCAGAGTAGGAGTTAAGACCTTAGCTATTAGGGCAGCGTAAGAGTTAAGACCTTAACCAGAAGGCCAGAGTAAGACTTAAGACTTTAACCAGTAGGCCAGAGTAAGAGTTAAGACCTTAACCTGTAGGCCATAGTACGAGTCTAAGACCTTAGCTATTAGGCCAGAGTAAGCGTTAAGACCTTAACCAGTAGGCCAGAGAAAGAGATAAGACCTTAACCATTAGGCCAGAGTACGAGTCTAAGACCTTAGCTATTGGGCCAGAGTAAGAGTTAAGACATCAGCTATTAGGCCAGAGTACGAGTCTAAGACCTTTTGCTATTAGGTCAGAGTAAGAGTTAAGACCTTAACCAGTAGGCCAGAGTAAGAGTTAAGACTTTAACCAGTAGGCCAGAGTAAGAGTCTAGGACCTTAACCTGTAGGCCAGAGTACGAGTCTAAGACCTTAGCTATTAGGCCAGAGTAAGAGTTAAGACCTTAGCTATTAGGCCAGAGTAAGAATTAAGACCTTAGCTATTAGGCCAGAGTAAGAGTTAAGACCTTAAGAAGTAGGCCAGAGTAAGAGTTAAGACCTTAACCATTAGGCCAGAGTACGAGTTAAGACCTTAACCTGTAGGCCAGCATATGAGTCTAAGACCTTAGCTATTAGGCCAGAGTAAGAGTTAAGACCTTAACCAGTAGGCCAGAGTAAGAGTTAAGACCTTAACCAGTAGGCCAGAGTAAGAGTTAAGACCTTAACCAGTAGGCCAGATTAAGAGTTAAGACCTTAACCTGTAGGCCAGAGTAAGAGTTAAGACCTTAACCAGTAGGCCAGAGTAAGAAATAAGACCTTAGCTATTAGGCCAGAGTAAGAGTTAAGACCTTAAGAAGTAGGCCCGAGTAAGAGTTAAGACCTTAACCAGTAGGCCAGAGTAAGAGTTAAGACCTTAACCAGTAGGCCAGAGTACGTGTCTGATACCTTAGCTATTAGGCCATAGTATGAGTTAAGACCTTAGCTATTAGTCCAGAGTAAGAGTTAAGACCTTAACCATTAGGCCAGAGTAAGAGTTAAGACCTTAACCTGTAGGCCATAGTATGAGTCTAAGACCTTAGCTATTAGGCCAGAGTAAGAGTTGAGACCTTAGCTATTAGGCCAGAGTAAGAGTTAAAACCTTAACCATTATGCCAGAGTACAAGTCTAAGACATTAGCTATTAGGCCAGAGTAAGAGTTAAGACCTTAACCAGTAGGCCAGAGTAAGAAATTAGACCTTAGCTATTAGGCCAGAGTAAGAGTTAAGACCTTAAGAAGTAGGCCTGAGTAAGAGTTAAGACCTTAACCATTAGGCCAGAGTATGAGTCTAAGACCTTAGCTATTAGGCCAGAGTAAGAGTTAAGACCTTAACCAGTAGGCCAGAGTAAGAGTTAAGACCTTAGCTATTAGGCCAGAGTAAGAGTTAAGACCTTAACCTGTAAGCCAGAGTAAGAGTTAAGACTTTAACCTGTAGGCCATAGTACGAGTCTAAGACCTTAGCTATTAGGCCAGAGTAAGAGTTAAGACCTTAGCTATTAGGCCAGAGTAAGAGTTAATACCTTAACCTGTAGGCCATAGTATAAGTCTACGACCTTAACTATTAGGCCAGAGTAAGAGTTAAGACCTTAACCAGTAGGCCAGAGTATGTGTCTAATACCTTAGGTATTAGGCCATAGTACGAGTCTAAGACCTTAGCTATTAGGCCAGAGTAAGAGTTAAGACCTTAACCAGTAGGCCAGAGTAAGAGTTAAGACCTTAACCATTAGGCCAGAGTAAGAGTCTAAGACCTTAGCTATTAGGCCAGAGTAAGAGTTAAGACCTTAAGCTGTAGGCCATAGTACGAGTCTAAGACCTTAGCTATTAGGCCCGAGTAAGAGTTAAGACATTAACCTGTAGGCCATAGTATGAGTCTAAGACCTTAGCTGTTAGGCCAGAGTAAGCGTTAAGACCTTAACCAGTAGGCCAGAGAAAGAGATAAGACCTTAACCAGTAGGCCAGAGTAAGAGTTAAGACCTTAACCAGTAGGCCAGAGTAAGAGTTAAGACCTTAGCTATTAGGCCAGAGTAGGAGTTAAGACCTTAGCTATTAGGCCAGCGTAAGAGTTAAGACCTTAACCAGAAGGCCAGAGTAAGACTTAAGACTTTAACCAGTAGGCCAGAGTAAGAGTTAAGACCTTAACCTGTAGGCCATAGTACGAGTCTAAGACCTTAGCTATTAGGCCAGAGTAAGCGTTAAGACCTTAACCAGTAGGCCAGAGAAAGAGATAAGACCTTAACCATTAGGCCAGAGTACGAGTCTAAGACCTTAGCTATTGGGCCAGAGTAAGAGTTAAGACATCAGCTATTAGGCCAGAGTACGAGTCTAAGACCTTTTGCTATTAGGTCAGAGTAAGAGTTAAGACCTTAACCAGTAGGCCAGAGTAAGAGTTAAGACTTTAACCAGTAGGCCAGAGTAAGAGTCTAGGACCTTAACCTGTAGGCCAGAGTACGAGTCTAAGACCTTAGCTATTAGGCCAGAGTAAGAGTTAAGACCTTAACCATTAGGCCAGAGTAAGAGTCTAAGACCTTAGTTATTGGGCCAGAGTAAGAGTTAAGACCTTAGCTATTAGGCCAGAGTAAGAGTTAAGACCTTAGATATTAGGCCAGAGTAAGAGTTAAGACCTTAACCTCTAGGCCAGAGTACGAGTCTAAGACCTAAGCTATTAGGCCAGAGTACGAGTCTAAGACCTGAGCTATTAGGCCATAGTAAGAGTTAAGACCTTAACCAGTAGGCCAGAGTACGAGTCTAAGACCTTAGCTATTAGGCCAGAGTAAGAGTTAAGACCTTAACCAGTAGGCCAGAGTAAGAGTTAAGACCTTAATCAGTAGGCCAGAGTACGAGTCTAAGACCTTAGCTATTAGGCCAGAGTAAGAGTTAAGACCTTAACCAGTAGGCCAGAGTAAGAGTTAAGATCTTAACCAGTAGGCCAGAGTACGAGTCTAAGACCTTAGCTATTAGGCCAGAGTAAGAGTTAAGACCTTAACCAGTAGGCCAATGTAAGAGTTAAGACCTTAACCATTAGGCCAGAGTACGAGTCTAGGACATTAGCTATTAGGCCAGAGTAAGAGTTAAGACCTTAACCACTAGGCCAGAGTAAGAGTTAAGACCTTAACCTGTAAGACAGAGTAAGAGTTAAGACCTTAACCTGTAGGCTATAGTACGAGTCTAAGTCCTTAACCATTAGGCCAGCATATGAGTCTAAGACCTTAGCAATTAGGCCAGAGTAAGAGTTAAGACCTTAACCAGTAGGCCAGAGTAAGAGTTAAGACCTTAACCAGTAGGCCAGAGTAAGAGTTAAGACCTTAACCAGTAGGCCAGATGAAGAGTTAAGACCTTAACCTGTAGGCCAGAGTAAGAGTTAAGACCTTAACCAGTAGGCCAGAGTAAGAATTAAGACCTTAGCTATTAGGCCAGAGTAAGAGTTAAGACCTTAAGAAGTAGGCCCGAGTAAGAGTTAAGACCTTAACCAGTAGGCCAGAGTAAGAGTTAAGACCTTAACCAGTAGGCCAGAGTACCTGTCTGATACCTTAGCTATTAGGCCATAGTATGAGTTAAGACCTTAGCTATTAGTCCAGAGTAAGAGTTAAGACCTTAACCATTAGGCCAGAGTACGAGTTAAGACCTTAACCAGTAGGCCAGAGTAAGAGTTAAGACCTTAACCTGTAGGCCATAGTATGAGTCTAAGACCTTAGCTATTAGGCCAGAGTAAGAGTTGAGACCTTAGCTATTAGGCCAGAGTAAGAGTTAAAACCTTAACCATTATGCCAGAGTACGAGTCTAAGACATTAGCTATTAGGCCAGAGTAAGAGTTAAGACCTTAACCAGTAGGCCAGAGTAAGAAATTAGACCTTAGCTATTAGGCCAGAGTAAGAGTTAAGACCTTAAGAAGTAGGCCTGAGTAAGAGTTAAAACCTTAACCATTAGGCCAGTGTATGAGTCTAAGACCTTAGCTATTAGGCCAGAGTAAGAGTTAAGACCTTAACCAGTAGGCCAGAGTAAGAGTTAAGACCTTAACCAGTAGGCCAGAGTAAGAGTCTAAGACCTTAGTTATTGGGCCAGAGTAAGAGTTAAGAAGACCTTAGCTATTAGGCCAGAGTAAGAGTTAAGACCTTAGATATTAGGCCAGAGTAAGAGTTAAGACCTTAACCTCTAGGCCAGAGTACGAGTCTAAGACCTAAGCTATTAGGCCAGAGTACGAGTCTAAGACCTGAGCTATTAGGCCATAGTAAGAGTTAAGACCTTAACCAGTAGGCCAGAGTACGAGTCTAAGACCTTAGCTATTAGGCCAGAGTAAGAGTTAAGACCTTAACCAGTAGGCCAGAGTAAGAGTTAAGACCTTAATCAGTAGGCCAGAGTACGAGTCTAAGACCTTAGCTATTAGGCCAGAGTAAGAGTTAAGACCTTAACCAGTAGGCCAGAGTAAGAGTTAAGATCTTAACCAGTAGGCCAGAGTACGAGTCTAAGACCTTAGCTATTAGGCCAGAGTAAGAGTTAAGACCTTAACCAGTAGGCCAATGTAAGAGTTAAGACCTTAACCATTAGGCCAGAGTACGAGTCTAGGACATTAGCTATTAGGCCAGAGTAAGAGTTAAGACCTTAACCACTAGGCCAGAGTAAGAGTTAAGACCTTAACCTGTAAGACAGAGTAAGAGTTAAGACCTTAACCTGTAGGCTATAGTACGAGTCTAAGTCCTTAACCATTAGGCCAGATTACGATTCTAAGACCTTAGCTATTAGGCCAGAGTAAGAGTTAAGACCTTAACCAGTAGGCCAGAGTAAGAATTAAGACCTTAGCTATTAGGCCAGAGTAAGAGTTAAGACCTTAAGAAGTAGGCCAGAGTAAGAGTTAAGACCTTAACCATTAGGCCAGAGTACGAGTTAAGACCTTAACCTGTAGGCCAGCATATGAGTCTAAGACCTTAGCTATTAGGCCAGAGTAAGAGTTAAGACCTTAACCAGTAGGCCAGAGTAAGAGTTAAGACCTTAACCAGTAGGCCAGAGTAAGAGTTAAGACCTTAACCAGTAGGCCAGAGTAAGAGTTAAGACCTTAACCAGTAGGCCAGAGTACGTGTCTGATACCTTAGCTATTAGGCCATAGTATGAGTTAAGACCTTAGCTATTAGCCCAGAGTAAGAGTTAAGACCTTAACCATTAGGCCAGAGTACGAGTTAAGACCTTAACCAGTATGCCAGAGTAAGAGTTAAGACCTTAACCTGTAGGCCATAGTATGAGTCTAAGACCTTAGCTATTAGGCCAGAGTAAGAGTTGAGACCTTAGCTATTAGGCCAGAGTAAGAGTTAAAACCTTAACCATTATGCCAGAGTACGAGTCTAAGACATTAGCTATTAGGCCAGAGTAAGAGTTAAGACCTTAACCAGTAGGCCAGAGTAAGAAATTAGACCTTAGCTATTAGGCCAGAGTAAGAGTTAAGACCTTAAGAAGTAGGCCTGAGTAAGAGTTAAGACCTTAACCATTAGGCCAGAGTATGAGTCTAAGACCTTAGCTATTAGGCCAGAGTAAGAGTTAAGACCTTAACCAGTAGGCCAGAGTAAGAGTTAAGACCTTAACCAGTAGGCCAGAGTAAGAGTTAAGACCTTAGCTATTAGGCCAGAGTAGGAGTTAAGACCTTAGCTATTAGGCCAGAGTAAGAGTTAAGACCTTAACCAGAAGGCCAGAGTAAGACTTAAGACTTTAACCAGTAGGCCAGAGTAAGAGTTAAGACCTTAATCTATAGGCCATAGTACGAGTCTAAGACCTTAGCTATTAGGCCAGAGTAAGCGTTAAGACCTTAACCAGTAGGCCAGAGAAAGAGATAAGACCTTAACCTGTAGGCCAGAGTACGAGTCTAAGACCTTAGCTATTAGGCCAGAGTAAGAGTTAAGACCTTAGCTATTAGGCCAGAGTAAGAGTTAAGACCTTAACCAGTAGGTCAGAGTAAGAGTTAAGACCTTAACCAGTAGGCCAGAGTAAGAGTTAAGACCTTAACCAGTAGGCCAGAGTACGTGTCTGATACCTTAGCTATTAGGCCATAGTATGAGTTAAGACCTTAGCTATTAGTCCAGAGTAAGAGTTAAGACCTTAACCATTAGGCCAGAGTACGAGTTAAGACCTTAACCAGTAGGCCAGAGTAAGAGTTAAGACCTTAACCTGTAGGCCATAGTATGAGTCTAAGACCTTAGCTATTAGGCCAGAGTAAGAGTTGAGACCTTAGCTATTAGGCCAGAGTAAGAGTTAAAACCTTAACCATTATGCCAGAGTACGAGTCTAAGACATTAGCTATTAGGCCAGAGTAAGAGTTAAGACCTTAACCAGTAGGCCAGAGTAAGAAATTAGACCTTAGCTATTAGGCCAGAGTAAGAGTTAAGACCTTAAGAAGTAGGCCTGAGTAAGAGTTAAGACCTTAACCATTAGGCCAGAGTATGAGTCTAAGACCTTAGCTATTAGGCCAGAGTAAGAGTTAAGACCTTAACCAGTAGGCCAGAGTAAGAGTTAAGACCTTAACCAGTAGGCCAGAGTAAGAGTTAAGACCTTAGCTATTAGGCCAGAGTAGGAGTTAAGACCTTAGCTATTAGGCCAGAGTAAGAGTTAAGACCTTAACCAGAAGGCCAGAGTAAGACTTAAGACTTTAACCAGTAGGCCAGAGTAAGAGTTAAGACCTTAATCTATAGGCCATAGTACGAGTCTAAGACCTTAGCTATTAGGCCAGAGTAAGCGTTAAGACCTTAACCAGTAGGCCAGAGAAAGAGATAAGACCTTAACCTGTAGGCCAGAGTACGAGTCTAAGACCTTAGCTATTAGGCCAGAGTAAGAGTTAAGACCTTAGCTATTAGGCCAGAGTAAGAGTTAAGACCTTAACCAGTAGGTCAGAGTAAGAGTTAAGACCTTAACCAGTAGGCCAGAGTAAGAGTTAAGACCTTAACCAGTAGGCCAGAGTAAGAGTTAAAACCTTAACCAGGAGGCCAGAGTACGAGTCTAAGACCTTAGCTATTAGGCCAGAGTAAGAGTTAAGACCTTAGCTATTAGGCCAGAGTAAGAGTTAAGACCTTAACCAGAAGGCCAGAGTAAGAGTTAAGACCTTAACCAGTAGGCCAGAGTAAGAGTTAAGACCTCAACCTGTAGGCCATAGTACGAGTCTAAGACCTTAGGTATTAGGCCAGAGTAAGCATTAAGACCTTAACCAGTAGGCCAGAGTACGAGTCTAAGACCTTAGCTATTAGGCCAGAGTAAGAGTGCAGACCTTAGCTATTAGGCCAGAGTAAGAGTTAAGACCTTAATCAGTAGGCCAGAGTAAGAGTTAAGACCTTAACCAGTAGGCCAGAGTAAGAGTTAAGACCTTAACCAGTAGGCCAGAGTAAGATTTAAGACCTTAACCAGTAGGCCAGAGTAAGATTTAAGACATTAACCTGTAGGCCAGAGTACAAGTTAAGACCCTAACCATTAGGCCAGAGTATGAGTCTAAGACCTTAGCTATTAGGCCAGAGTAAGAGTTAAGACCTTAACCAGTAGGCCAGAGTAAGAGTTAAGACCTTAACCATTAGGGGAGAGTACGAGTCTAAGACCTTAGCTATTAGGCCAGAGTAAGAGTTAAGACCTTAACCTGTAGGCAAGAGTTAGAGTTAAGACCTTAACCAGTAGGCCATAGTACGAGTCTAAGACCTTAGGTATTAGGCCAGAGTAAGAGTTAAGACCTTACCCAGTAGGCCAGAGTAAGAGTTAAGACCTTAACCAGTAGGCCAGAGTACGAGTCTAAGACCTTAACCTGTAGGCCATAGTACGAGTCTAAGACCTTAGCTATTAGGCCAGAGTAAGAGTTAAGACCTTAGCTATTAGGCCAGAGTAAGAGTTAAGACCTTAACCTGTAAGCCAGAGTAAGAGTTAAGACTTTAACCTGTAGGCCATAGTACGAGTCTAAGACCTTAGCTATTAGGCCAGAGTAAGAGTTAAGACCTTAGCTATTAGGCCAGAGTAAGAGTTAATACCTTAACCTGTAGGCCATAGTATAAGTCTACGACCTTAACTATTAGGCCAGAGTAAGAGTTAAGACCTTAACCAGTAGGCCAGAGTATGTGTCTAATACCTTAGGTATTAGGCCATAGTACGAGTCTAAGACCTTAGCTATTAGGCCAGAGTAAGAGTTAAGACCTTAACCAGTAGGCCAGAGTAAGAGTTAAGACCTTAACCATTAGGCCAGAGTAAGAGTCTAAGACCTTAGCTATTAGGCCAGAGTAAGAGTTAAGACCTTAAGCTGTAGGCCATAGTACGAGTCTAAGACCTTAGCTATTAGGCCCGAGTAAGAGTTAAGACATTAACCTGTAGGCCATAGTATGAGTCTAAGACCTTAGCTGTTAGGCCAGAGCAAGCGTTAAGACCTTAACCAGTAGGCCAGAGAAAGAGATAAGACCTTAACCAGTAGGCCAGAGTAAGAGTTAAGACCTTAACCAGTAGGCCAGAGTAAGAGTTAAGACCTTAGCTATTAGGCCAGAGTAGGAGTTAAGACCTTAGCTATTAGGCCAGCGTAAGAGTTAAGACCTTAACCAGAAGGCCAGAGTAAGACTTAAGACTTTAACCAGTAGGCCAGAGTAAGAGTTAAGACCTTAACCTGTAGGCCATAGTACGAGTCTAAGACCTTAGCTATTAGGCCAGAGTAAGCGTTAAGACCTTAACCAGTAGGCCAGAGAAAGAGATAAGACCTTAACCATTAGGCCAGAGTACGAGTCTAAGACCTTAGTTATTGGGCCAGAGTAAGAGTTAAGACCTCAGCTATTAGGCCAGAGTACGAGTCTAAGACCTTTTGCTATTAGGTCAGAGTAAGAGTTAAGACCTTAACCAGTAGGCCAGAGTAAGAGTTAAGACTTTAACCAGTAGGCCAGAGTAAGAGTCTAGGACCTTAACCTGTAAGCCAGAGTACGAGTCTAAGACCTTAGCTATTAGGCCAGAGTAAGAGTTAAGACCTTAACCATTAGGCCAGAGTAAGAGTCTAAGACCTTAGTTATTGGGCCAGAGTAAGAGTTAAGACCTTAGCTATTAGGCCAGAGTAAGAGTTAAGACCTTAGATATTAGGCCAGAGTAAGAGTTAAGACCTTAACCTCTAGGCCAGAGTACGAGTCTAAGACCTAAGCTATTAGGCCAGAGTACGAGTCTAAGACCTGAGCTATTAGGCCATAGTAAGAGTTAAGACCTTAACCAGTAGGCCAGAGTACGAGTCTAAGACCTTAGCTATTAGGCCAGAGTAAGAGTTAAGACCTTAACCAGTAGGCCAGAGTAAGAGTTAAGACCTTAATCAGTAGGCCAGAGTACTAGTCTAAGACCTTAGCTATTAGGCCAGAGTAAGAGTTAAGACCTTAACCAGTAGGCCAGAGTAAGAGTTAAGATCTTAACCAGTAGGCCAGAGTACGAGTCTAAGACCTTAGCTATTAGGCCAGAGTAAGAGTTAAGACCTTAACCAGTAGGCCAATGTAAGAGTTAAGACCTTAACCATTAGGCCAGAGTACGAGTCTAGGACATTAGCTATTAGGCCAGAGTAAGAGTTAAGACCTTAACCACTAGGCCAGAGTAAGAGTTAAGACCTTAACCTGTAAGACAGAGTAAGAGTTAAGACCTTAACCTGTAGGCTATAGTACGAGTCTAAGTCCTTAACCATTAGGCCAGCATATGAGTCTAAGACCTTAGATATTAGGCCAGAGTAAGAGTTAAGACCTTAACCAGTAGGCCAGAGTAAGAGTTAAGACCTTAACCAGTAGGCCAGATTAAGAGTTAAGACCTTAACCTGTAGGCCAGAGTAAGAGTTAAGACCTTAACCAGTAGGCCAGAGTAAGAATTAAGACCTTAGCTATTAGGCCAGAGTAAGAGTTAAGACCTTAAGAAGTAGGCCCGAGTAAGAGTTAAGACCTTAACCAGTAGGCCAGAGTAAGAGTTAAGACCTTAACCAGTAGGCCAGAGTACCTGTCTGATACCTTAGCTATTAGGCCATAGTATGAGTTAAGACCTTAGCTATTAGTCCAGAGTAAGAGTTAAGACCTTAACCATTAGGCCAGAGTACGAGTTAAGACCTTAACCAGTAGGCCAGAGTAAGAGTTAAGACCTTAACCTGTAGGCCATAGTATGAGTCTAAGACCTTAGCTATTAGGCCAGAGTAAGAGTTGAGACCTTAGCTATTAGGCCAGAGTAAGAGTTAAAACCTTAACCATTATGCCAGAGTACGAGTCTAAGACATTAGCTATTAGGCCAGAGTAAGAGTTAAGACCTTAACCAGTAGGCCAGAGTAAGAAATTAGACCTTAGCTATTAGGCCAGAGTAAGAGTTAAGACCTTAAGAAGTAGGCCTGAGTAAGAGTTAAGACCTTAACCATTAGGCCAGTGTATGAGTCTAAGACCTTAGCTATTAGGCCAGAGTAAGAGTTAAGACCTTAACCAGTAGGCCAGAGTAAGAGTTAAGACCTTAACCAGTAGGCCAGAGTAAGAGTCTAAGACCTTAGTTATTGGGCCAGAGTAAGAGTTAAGACCTTAGCTATTAGGCCAGAGTAAGAGTTAAGACCTTAGATATTAGGCCAGAGTAAGAGTTAAGACCTTAACCTCTAGGCCAGAGTACGAGTCTAAGACCTAAGCTATTAGGCCAGAGTACGAGTCTAAGACCTGAGCTATTAGGCCATAGTAAGAGTTAAGACCTTAACCAGTAGGCCAGAGTACGAGTCTAAGACCTTAGCTATTAGGCCAGAGTAAGAGTTAAGACCTTAACCAGTAGGCCAGAGTAAGAGTTAAGACCTTAATCAGTAGGCCAGAGTACGAGTCTAAGACCTTAGCTATTAGGCCAGAGTAAGAGTTAAGACCTTAACCAGTAGGCCAGAGTAAGAGTTAAGATCTTAACCAGTAGACCAGAGTACGAGTCTAAGACCTTAGCTATTAGGCCAGAGTAAGAGTTAAGACCTTAACCAGTAGGCCAATGTAAGAGTTAAGACCTTAACCATTAGGCCAGAGTACGAGTCTAGGACATTAGCTATTAGGCCAGAGTAAGAGTTAAGACCTTAACCACTAGGCCAGAGTAAGAGTTAAGACCTTAACCTGTAAGACAGAGTAAGAGTTAAGACCTTAACCTGTAGGCTATAGTACGAGTCTAAGTCCTTAACCATTAGGCCAGATTACGATTCTAAGACCTTAGCTATTAGGCCAGAGTAAGAGTTAAGACCTTAACCAGTAGGCCAGAGTAAGAATTAAGACCTTAGCTATTAGGCCAGAGTAAGAGTTAAGACCTTAAGAAGTAGGCCAGAGTAAGAGTTAAGACCTTAACCATTAGGCCAGAGTACGAGTTAAGACCTTAACCTGTAGGCCAGCATATGAGTCTAAGACCTTAGCTATTAGGCCAGAGTAAGAGTTAAGACCTTAACCAGTAGGCCAGAGTAAGAGTTAAGACCTTAACCAGTAGGCCAGAGTAAGAGTTAAGACCTTAACCAGTAGGCCAGAGTAAGAGTTAAGACCTTAACCAGTAGGCCAGAGTACGTGTCTGATACCTTAGCTATTAGGCCATAGTATGAGTTAAGACCTTAGCTATTAGCCCAGAGTAAGAGTTAAGACCTTAACCATTAGGCCAGAGTACGAGTTAAGACCTTAACCAGTATGCCAGAGTAAGAGTTAAGACCTTAACCTGTAGGCCATAGTATGAGTCTAAGACCTTAGCTATTAGGCCAGAGTAAGAGTTGAGACCTTAGCTATTAGGCCAGAGTAAGAGTTAAAACCTTAACCATTATGCCAGAGTACGAGTCTAAGACATTAGCTATTAGGCCAGAGTAAGAGTTAAGACCTTAACCAGTAGGCCAGAGTAAGAAATTAGACCTTAGCTATTAGGCCAGAGTAAGAGTTAAGACCTTAAGAAGTAGGCCTGAGTAAGAGTTAAGACCTTAACCATTAGGCCAGAGTATGAGTCTAAGACCTTAGCTATTAGGCCAGAGTAAGAGTTAAGACCTTAACCAGTAGGCCAGAGTAAGAGTTAAGACCTTAACCAGTAGGCCAGAGTAAGAGTTAAGACCTTAGCTATTAGGCCAGAGTAGGAGTTAAGACCTTAGCTATTAGGCCAGAGTAAGAGTTAAGACCTTAACCAGAAGGCCAGAGTAAGACTTAAGACTTTAACCAGTAGGCCAGAGTAAGAGTTAAGACCTTAATCTATAGGCCATAGTACGAGTCTAAGACCTTAGCTATTAGGCCAGAGTAAGCGTTAAGACCTTAACCAGTAGGCCAGAGAAAGAGATAAGACCTTAACCTGTAGGCCAGAGTACGAGTCTAAGACCTTAGCTATTAGGCCAGAGTAAGAGTTAAGACCTTAGCTATTAGGCCAGAGTAAGAGTTAAGACCTTAACCAGTAGGTCAGAGTAAGAGTTAAGACCTTAACCAGTAGGCCAGAGTAAGAGTTAAGACCTTAACCAGTAGGCCAGAGTAAGAGTTAAAACCTTAACCAGGAGGCCAGAGTACGAGTCTAAGACCTTAGCTATTAGGCCAGAGTAAGAGTTAAGACCTTAGCTATTAGGCCAGAGTAAGAGTTAAGACCTTAACCAGAAGGCCAGAGTAAGAGTTAAGACCTTAACCAGTAGGCCAGAGTAAGAGTTAAGACCTCAATCTGTAGGCCATAGTACGAGTCTAAGACCTTAGGTATTAGGCCAGAGTAAGCATTAAGACCTTAACCAGTAGGCCAGAGTACGAGTCTAAGACCTTAGCTATTAGGCCAGAGTAAGAGTGCAGACCTTAGCTATTAGGCCAGAGTAAGAGTTAAGACCTTAATCAGTAGGCCAGAGTAAGAGTTAAGACCTTAACCAGTAGGCCAGAGTAAGAGTTAAGACCTTAACCAGTAGGCCAGAGTAAGATTTAAGACCTTAACCAGTAGGCCAGAGTAAGATTTAAGACATTAACCTGTAGGCCAGAGTACAAGTTAAGACCCTAACCATTAGGCCAGAGTACGAGTCTAAGACATTAGCTATTAGGCCAGAGTAAGAGTTAAGACCTTAACCAGTAGGCCAGAGTAAGAGTTAAGACCTTAACCATTAGGGGAGAGTACGAGTCTAAGACCTTAGCTATTAGGCCAGAGTAAGAGTTAAGACCTTAACCTGTAGGCAAGAGTTAGAGTTAAGACCTTAACCAGTAGGCCATAGTACGAGTCTAAGACCTTAGGTATTAGGCCAGAGTAAGAGTTAAGACCTTACCCAGTAGGCCAGAGTAAGAGTTAAGACCTTAACCAGTAGGCCAGAGTACGAGTCTAAGACCTTAACCTGTAGGCCATAGTACGAGTCTAAGACCTTAGCTATTAGGCCAGAGTAAGAGTTAAGACCTTAGCTATTAGGCCAGAGTAAGAGTTAAGACCTTAACCTGTAAGCCAGAGTAAGAGTTAAGACTTTAACCTGTAGGCCATAGTACGAGTCTAAGACCTTAGCTATTAGGCCAGAGTAAGAGTTAAGACCTTAGCTATTAGGCCAAAGTAAGAGTTAACACCTTAACCTGTAGGCCATAGTATAAGTCTACGACCTTAACTATTAGGCCAGAGTAAGAGTTAAGACCTTAACCAGTAGGCCAGAGTATGTGTCTAATACCTTAGGTATTAGGCCATAGTACGAGTCTAAGACCTTAGCTATTAGGCCAGAGTAAGAGTTAAGACCTTAACCAGTAGGCCAGAGTAAGAGTTAAGACCTTAACCATTAGGCCAGAGTAAGAGTCTAAGACCTTAGCTATTAGGCCAGAGTAAGAGTTAAGACCTTAAGCTGTAGGCCATAGTACGAGTCTAAGACCTTAGCTATTAGGCCCGAGTAAGAGTTAAGACATTAACCTGTAGGCCATAGTATGAGTCTAAGACCTTAGCTGTTAGGCCAGAGTAAGCGTTAAGACCTTAACCAGTAGGCCAGAGAAAGAGATAAGACCTTAACCAGTAGGCCAGAGTAAGAGTTAAGACCTTAACCAGTAGGCCAGAGTAAGAGTTAAGACCTTAGCTATTAGGCCAGAGTAGGAGTTAAGACCTTAGCTATTAGGCCAGCGTAAGAGTTAAGACCTTAACCAGAAGGCCAGAGTAAGACTTAAGACTTTAACCAGTAGGCCAGAGTAAGAGTTAAGACCTTAACCTGTAGGCCATAGTACGAGTCTAAGACCTTAGCTATTAGGCCAGAGTAAGCGTTAAGACCTTAACCAGTAGGCCAGAGAAAGAGATAAGACCTTAACCATTAGGCCAGAGTACGAGTCTAAGACCTTAGCTATTGGGCCAGAGTAAGAGTTAAGACATCAGCTATTAGGCCAGAGTATGAGTCTAAGACCTTTTGCAATTAGGTCAGAGTAAGAGTTAAGACCTTAACCAGTAGGCCAGAGTAAGAGTTAAGACTTTAACCAGTAGGCCAGAGTAAGAGTCTAGGACCTTAACCTGTAGGCCAGAGTACGAGTCTAAGACCTTAGCTATTAGGCCAGAGTAAGAGTTAAGACCTTAACCATTAGGCCAGAGTAAGAGTCTAAGACCTTAGTTATTGGGCCAGAGTAAGAGTTAAGACCTTAGCTATTAGGCCAGAGTAAGAGTTAAGACCTTAGATATTAGGCCAGAGTAAGAGTTAAGACCTTAACCTCTAGGCCAGAGTACGAGTCTAAGACCTAAGCTATTAGGCCAGAGTACGAGTCTAAGACCTGAGCTATTAGGCCATAGTAAGAGTTAAGACCTTAACCAGTAGGCCAGAGTACGAGTCTAAGACCTTAGCTATTAGGCCAGAGTAAGAGTTAAGACCTTAACCAGTAGGCCAGAGTAAGAGTTAAGACCTTAATCAGTAGGCCAGAGTACGAGTCTAAGACCTTAGCTATTAGGCCAGAGTAAGAGTTAAGACCTTAACCAGTAGGCCAGAGTAAGAGTTAAGATCTTAACCAGTAGGCCAGAGTACGAGTCTAAGACCTTAGCTATTAGGCCAGAGTAAGAGTTAAGACCATAACCAGTAGGCCAATGTAAGAGTTAAGACCTTAACCATTAGGCCAGAGTACGAGTCTAGGACATTAGCTATTAGGCCAGAGTAAGAGTTAAGACCTTAACCACTAGGCCAGAGTAAGAGTTAAGACCTTAACCTGTAAGACAGAGTAAGAGTTAAGACCTTAACCTGTAGGCTATAGTATGAGTCTAAGTCCTTAACCATTAGGCCAGATTACGATTCTAAGACCTTAGCTATTAGGCCAGAGTAAGAGTTAAGACCTTAACCAGTAGGCCAGAGTAAGAATTAAGACCTTAGCTATTAGGCCAGAGTAAGAGTTAAGACCTTAAGAAGTAGGCCAGAGTAAGAGTTAAGACCTTAACCTGTAGGCCAGCATATGAGTCTAAGACCTTAGCTATTAGGCCAGAGTAAGAGTTAAGACCTTAACCAGTAGGCCAGAGTAAGAGTTAAGACCTTAACCAGTAGGCCAGAGTAAGAGTTAAGACCTTAACCAGTAGGCCAGATTAAGAGTTAAGACCTTAACCTGTAGGCCAGAGTAAGAGTTAAGACCTTAACCAGTAGGCCAGAGTAAGAATTAAGACCTTAGCTATTAGGCCAGAGTAAGAGTTAAGACCTTAAGAAGTAGGCCCGAGTAAGAGTTAAGACCTTAACCAGTAGGCCAGAGTAAGAGTTAAGACCTTAACCAGTAGGCCAGAGTACCTGTCTGATACCTTAGCTATTAGGCCATAGTATGAGTTAAGACCTTAGCTATTAGGCCAGAGTACGAGTTAAGACCTTAACCAGTAGGCCAGAGTAAGAGTTAAGACCTTAACCTGTAGGCCATAGTATGAGTCTAAGACCTTAGCTATTAGGCCAGAGTAAGAGTTGAGACCTTAGCTATTAGGCCAGAGTAAGAGGTAAAACCTTAACCATTATGCCAGAGTACGAGTCTAAGACATTAGCTATTAGGCCAGAGTAAGAGTTAAGACCTTAACCAGTAGGCCAGAGTAAGAAATTAGACCTTAGCTATTAGGCCAGAGTAAGAGTTAAGACCTTAAGAAGTAGGCCTGAGTAAGAGTTAGGACCTTAACCATTAGGCCAGTGTATGAGTCTAAGACCTTAGCTATTAGGCCAGAGTAAGAGTTAAGACCTTAACCAGTAGGCCAGAGTAAGAGTTAAGACCTTAACCAGTAGGCCAGAGTAAGAGTTAAGACCTTAGCTATTAGGCCAGAGTAGGAGTTAAGACCTTAGCTATTAGGCCAGAGTAAGAGTTAAGACCTTAACCAGAAGGCCAGAGTAAGACTTAAGACTTTAACCAGTAGGCCAGAGTAAGAGTTAAGACCTTAATCTATAGGCCATAGTACGAGTCTAAGACCTTAGCTATTAGGCCAGAGTAAGCGTTAAGACCTTAACCAGTAGGCCAGAGAAAGAGATAAGACCTTAACCTGTAGGCCAGAGTACGAGTCTAAGACCTTAGCTATTAGGCCAGAGTAAGAGTTAAGACCTTAGCTATTAGGCCAGAGTAAGAGTTAAGACCTTAACCAGTAGGTCAGAGTAAGAGTTAAGACCTTAACCAGTAGGCCAGAGTAAGAGTTAAAACCTTAACCAGGAGGCCAGAGTACGAGTCTAAGACCTTAGCTATTAGGCCAGAGTAAGAGTTAAGACCTTAGCTATTAGGCCAGAGTAAGAGTTAAGACCTTAACCAGAAGGCCAGAGTAAGAGTTAAGACCTTAACCAGTAGGCCAGAGTAAGAGTTAAGACCTCAACCTGTAGGCCATAGTACGAGTCTAAGACCTTAGGTATTAGGCCAGAGTAAGCATTAAGACCTTAACCAGTAGGCCAGAGTACGAGTCTAAGACCTTAGCTATTAGGCCAGAGTAAGAGTGCAGACCTTAGCTATTAGGCCAAAGTAAGAGTTAAGACCTTAATCAGTAGGCCAGAGTAAGAGTTAAGACCTTAACCAGTAGGCCAGAGTAAGAGTTAAGACCTTAACCAGTAGGCCAGAGTAAGATTTAAGACCTTAACCAGTAGGCCAGAGTAAGATTTAAGACATTAACCTGTAGGCCAGAGTACAAGTTAAGACCCTAACCATTAGGCCAGAGTACGAGTCTAAGACCTTAGCTATTAGGCCAGAGTAAGAGTTAAGACCTTAACCAGTAGGCCAGAGTAAGAGTTAAGACCTTAACCATTAGGGGAGAGTACGAGTCTAAGACCTTAGCTATTAGGCCAGAGTAAGAGTTAAGACCTTAACCTGTAGGCAAGAGTTAGAGTTAAGACCTTAACCAGTAGGCCATAGTACGAGTCTAAGACCTTAGGTATTAGGCCAGAGTAAGAGTTAAGACCTTAACCAGTAGGCCAGAGTAAGAGTTAAGACCTTAACCAGTAGGCCAGAGTACGAGTCTAAGACCTTAACCTGTAGGCCATAGTACGAGTCTAAGACCTTAGCTATTAGGCCAGAGTAAGAGTTAAGACCTTAGCTATTAGGCCAGAGTAAGAGTTAAGACCTTAACCTGTAAGCCAGAGTAAGAGTTAAGACTTTAACCTGTAGGCCATAGTACGAGTCTAAGACCTTAGCTATTAGGCCAGAGTAAGAGTTAAGACCTTAGCTATTAGGCCAGAGTAAGAGTTAATACCTTAACCTGTAGGCCATAGTATAAGTCTACGACCTTAACTATTAGGCCAGAGTAAGAGTTAAGACCTTAACCAGTAGGCCAGAGTATGTGTCTAATACCTTAGGTATTAGGCCATAGTACGAGTCTAAGACCTTAGCTATTAGGCCAGAGTAAGAGTTAAGACCTTAACCAGTAGGCCAGAGTAAGAGTTAAGACCTTAACCATTAGGCCAGAGTAAGAGTCTAAGACCTTAGCTATTAGGCCAGAGTAAGAGTTAAGACCTTAAGCTGTAGGCCATAGTACGAGTCTAAGACCTTAGCTATTAGGCCCGAGTAAGAGTTAAGACATTAACCTGTAGGCCATAGTATGAGTCTAAGACCTTAGCTGTTAGGCCAGAGTAAGCGTTAAGACCTTAACCAGTAGGCCAGAGAAAGAGATAAGACCTTAACCAGTAGGCCAGAGTAAGAGTTAAGACCATAACCTGTAGGCCATAGTACGATTCTAAGACCATAGGTATTAGGCCAGAGTAAGCATTAAGACCTTAACCAGTAGGCCAGAGTATGAGTCTAAGACCTTAGCTATTAGGCCAGAGTAAGAGTGCAGACCTTAGCTATTAGGCCAGAGTAAGAGTTAAAACCTTAACCAGTAGGCCAGAGTACGATTTAAGACCTTAACCAGTAGGCCAGAGTAAGATTTAAGACATTAACCTGTAGGCCAGAGTACAAGTTAAGACCTTAACCAGTAGGCCAGAGTAAGAGTTAAGACCTTAACCTGTAGGCCAGTGTATGAGTCTAAGACCTTAGCTATTAGGCCAGTGTAAGAGTTAAGACCTTAACCAGTAGGCCAGAGTAAGAGTTAAGACCTTAACCAGTAGGCCAGAGTAAGATTTAAGACCTTATCCAGTAGGCCAGAGTAAAATTTAAGACATTAACCTGTAGGCCAGATTACAAGTTAAGACCTTAACCATTAGGCCAGAGTACGAGTCTAAGACCTTAGCTATTAGGCCAGAGTAAGAGTTAAGACCTTAACCAGTAGGCCAGAGTAAGAGTTAAGACCTTAACCATTAGGAGAGAGTACGAGTCTAAGACCTTAGCTATTAGGCCAGAGTAAGAGTTAAGACCTTAACCTGTAGGCAAGAGTAAGAGTTAAGACCTTAACCAGTAGGCCATAGTACGAGTCTAAGACCTTAGGTATTAGGCCAGAGTAAGAGTTAAGACCTTAACCAGTAAGCCAGAGTATGAGTTAAGACCTTAACCAGTAGGCCAGAGTACGAGTCTAAGACCTTAACCTGTAGGCCATAGTACGAGTCTAAGACCTTAGCTATTAGGCCAGAGTAAGAGTTAAGACCTTAGCTATTAGGCCAGAGTAAGAGTTAAGACCTTAACCTGTAAGCCAGAGTAAGAGTTAAAACTTTAACCTGTAGGCCATAGTACGAGTCTAAGACCTTAGCTATTAGGCCAGAGTAAGAGTTAAGACCTTAGCTATTAGGCCAGAGTAAGAGTTAATACCTTAACCTGTAGGCCATATTATAAGTCTAAGACCTTAGCTATTAGGCCAGAGTAAGAGTTAAGACCTTAACCAGTAGGCCAGAGTATGTGTCTAATATCTTAGCTATTAGGCCATAGTACGAGTCTAAGACCTTAGCTATTAGGCCAGAGTAAGAGTTAAGACCTTAACCAGTAGGCCAGAGTAAGAGTTAAGACCTTAACCATTAGGCCAGAGTACGAGTCTAAGACCTTAGCTATTAGGCCAGAATAAGAGTTAGGACCTTAAGCTGTAGGCCATAGTACGAGTCTAAGACCTTAGCTATTAGGCCAGAGTAAGAGTTAAGACATTAACCTGTAGGCCATAGTACGAGTCTAAGACCTTAGCTATTAGGCCAGAGTAAGCATTAAGACCTTAACCAGTAGGCCAGAGAAAGAGACAAGACCTTAACCAGTAGGCCAGAGTAAGAGTCTAAGACCTTAGCTATTAGGCCAGAGTAAGAGTTAAGACCTTAACCAGTAGGCCAGAGTAAGAATTAAGACCTTAGCTATTAGGCCGGAGTAAGAGTTAAGACCATAAGAAGTAGGCCAGAGTAAGAGTTAAGACCTTAACCATTAGGCCAGAGTACGAGTCTAAGACCTTAGCTATTAGGCCAGAGTAAGAGTTAAGACCTTAGCTATTAGGCCAGAGTAAGCGTTAAGACCTTAACCAGTAGGCCAGAGTATGTGTCTAATACCTTAGCTATTAGGCCAGAGTATGAGTTAAGACCTTAGCTATTAGGCCAGAGTAAGAGTTAAGACCTTAACCATTAGGCCAGAGTACGAGTCTAAGACCTTAGCTATTAGGCCAGAGTAAGAGTTAAGACCTTAACCTGTAGGCCAGAGTAAGAGTTAAGACCTTAACCTGTAGGCCATAGTATGAGTCTAAGACCTTAGCTATTAGGCCAGAGTAAGAGTTAAGACCTTAGCTATTAGGCCAGAGTAAGAGTTAAGACCTTAACCATTAGGCCAGAGTACGAGTCTAAGACCTTAGCTATTAGGCCAGAGTAAGAGTTAAGACCTTAACCAGTCGGCCAGAGTAAGAATTAAGACCTTAGCTATTAGGCCAGAGTAAGAGTTAAGACCTTAAGAAGTAGGCCCGAGTAAGAGTTAAGACCTTAACCAGTAGGCCAGAGTAAGAGTTAAGACCTTAACCAGTAGGCCAGAGTAAGAGTCTAAGACCTTAGCTATTAGGCCAGAGTATGAGTCTAAGACCTTAGCTATTAGGCCAGAGTAAGAGTTAAGACCGTAGCTATTAGGCCAGAGTAAGAGTTAAGACCTTAACCATTAGGCCAGACTACGAGTCTAAGACCTCAGCTATTAGGCCAGAGTAAGAGTTAAGACCTTAACCAGTAGGCCAGAGTAAGAGTTAAGACCTTAGCTATTAGGCCACAGTAGGAGTTAAGACCTTAGCTATTAGGCCAGAGTAAGAGTTAAGACCTTAACCAGAAGGCCAGAGTAAGACTTAAGACCTTAACCAGTAGGCCAGAGAAAGAGTTAAGACCTTAACCTGTAGGCCATAGTACGAGTCTAAGACCTTGGCTATTAGGCCAGAGTAAGCGTTAAGACCTTAACCAGTAGGCCAGAGTAAGAGTTAAGATCTTAACCATTAGGCCAGAGTACGAGTCTAAGACCTTAGCTATTAGGCCAGAGTAAGAGTTAAGACCTTAAGCAGTAGGCCAGAGTAAGAGTTAAGACCTTAACCAGTAGGCCAGAGTAAGAGTTAAGACCTTAACCATAAGGCCAGAGTACGAGTCTAAGACCTTAGATATTAGGCCAGAGTAAGAGTTAAGACCTTAACCTGTAGGCAAGAGTAAGAGTTAAGACCTTAACCAGTAGGCCATAGTACGAGTCTAAGACCTTAGGTATTAGGCCAGAGTAAGAGTTAAGACCTTAACCAGTAGGCCAGAGTAAGAGTTAAGACCTTAACCAGTAGGCCAGAGTACGAGTCTAAGACCTTAACCTGTAGGCCATAGTACGAGTCTAAGACCTTAGCTATTAGGCCAGAGTAAGAGTTAAGACCTTAGCTATTAGGCCAGAGTAAGAGTTAAGACCTTAACCTGTAAGCCAGAGTAAGAGTTAAGACTTTAACCTGTAGGCCATAGTACGAGTCTAAGACCTTAGCTATTAGGCCAGAGTAAGAGTTAAGACCTTAGCTATTAGGCCAGAGTAAGAGTTAATACCTTAATCTGTAGGCCATAGTATAAGTCTAAGACCTTAGCTATTAGGCCATAGTAAGAGTTAAGACCTTAACCAGTAGGCCAGAGTATGTGTCTAATACCTTAGCTATTAGGCCATAGTACGAGTCTAAGACCTTAGCTATTAGGCCAGAGTAAGAGTTAAGACCTTAACCAGTAGGCCAGAGTAAGAGTTCAGACCTTAACCATTAGGCCAGAGTACGAGTCTAAGACCTTAGCTATTAGGCCAGAGTAAGAGTTAAGACCTTAAGCTGTAGGCCATAGTACGAGTCTAAGACCTTAGCTATTAGTCCAGAGTAAGAGTTAAGACATTAACCTCTAGGCCATAGTACGAGTCTAAGACCTTAGCTATTAGGCCAGAGTAAGTGTTAAGACCTTAACCAGTAGGCCAGAGTAAGAGTTAAGACCTTAACCATTAGGCCAGAGTACGAGTCTAAGACCTTAGCTATTAGGCCAGAGTAAGAGTTAAGACCTTAACCAGTAGGCCAGAGTAAGAATTAAGACCTTAGCTATTAGGCCAGAGAAAGAGTTAAGACCATAAGAAGTAGGCCAGAGTAAGAGTTAAGACCTTAACCATTAGGCCAGAGTACGAGTCTAAGATCTTAGCTATTAGGCCAGAGTAAGAGTTAAGACCTTAGCTATTAGGCCAGAGTAAGCGTTAAGACCTTAACCAGTAGGCCAGAGTATGTGTCTAATACCTTAGCTATTAGGCCAGAGTATGAGTTAAGACCTTAGCTATTAGGCCAGAGTAAGAGTTAAGACCTTAACCATTAGGCCAGAGTACGAGTCTAAGACCTTAGCTATTAGGCCATAGTAAGAGTTAAGACCTTAACCTGTAGGCCAGAGTAAGAGTTAAGACCTTAACCTGTAGGCCATAGTATGAATGAAGCAAATTTGTATTGCGCAACTAAGCCCAATGGGCGTCAAGGCGCCTAACCAAACAATACTGACTCAGAAAATACTCGGAACTTACTGGTAGGCCTTCACAAAATTCCAGGTTTTAAGTGCTTTCCTAAAAAGGACCAAAGAGGGTTGGGACTTAATCTGCAAAGGGAGGGAGTTCCAGAGTCGTGGAGCAACGATGGAAAACGCTCTACTACCCCATCTCACCTTCTTACTTCGGGGGATTACCAATTGATTAGCCTCTGAAGAGTGGAGACATCTGCTAGGAATATAACGTACCAGAAGGGACCCCAGAGCATCAGAAGGGCCAGCAGAAAGAGCTCTGTATGTAAGACAGAGAAGTTTAAAAGTAATCCTGAAATAGATGGGGAGCCAATGTAAGTGCTTCCTAGCAGCAGTTGCAGAGGAATCTTTCGGAAGAGCCAAAACGAATTTAGCAGCAGCATTCTGCACGACCTGAAGGCGCTGAATGAGATGTTTATTAGTATCCGCATAGAGTGCGTTACAATAATCCAACCTCGAGCCAACAAGAGCAGTCACAGTTTGCTTGCGTGCCAATGGTGAGAGATAATGAAGAATTTTTCTCAGGGTCATAATGACACCCCAACATGTAGAGACCGTCCTGCTGACCTGGAGATTCATAGTCAATGAAGTATCAAAAATAACTCCAAGGTTCCTAGCAGACTTAACAGGGGAAGGGCAGGTTCCCAAAGATGTAGGCCACCAATCACTAGACCAGATATCTTGGTCTTTACCAAAGACTAGGACCTCAGTTTTGTCGGCGTTCAGTTTTAAGGAGTTTGACACCATCCAGTCCGCGACCAACTGCATACAGGACCTAAAACTGGACGCCGAAACACTGACAGGGTGGGCTAGGGACACCATGATTTGTGTGTCGTCAGCATAGGAGACTACCTCCATCCCCTGAGATCTTACTAACCTAGCAAGGGGGGCAACATAAAAGTTGAATAAAGTTGGGCTTAAAGCAGACCCTTGAGGCACCCCACATTGCAAAGATTTAACAGGGGAGAGGAAGTCTCCAAGCATGACTCTTTGCTCTCTCAGATGTAAAAAAGAGTCAAGAAGGCCTAAAGCTGGCCCAGCCACCCCTGCCTCCCTTAACCGAGATGTTAAGATGGAGGGAGACAGGGTGTCAAACGCTGCGGTAAGGTCCAGGAGAACTAAAATAGTTGTCTGACCCCCATCAACCTTGCAGCGAATGTTATTTACCACCATCGTCAGAGCAGATTCAGTGCTGTGGAATTTCCTGAATCCATGCTGTGAACTGTCAAGAAACTCAGAGGACTCAAGAAAGGTGGATAGATGGAAATTGAGATGTGCTTCAAGCATCTTGGCAGGAGCAGGTAACAAAGAGATTGGTCGAAAATTCTTCAATACTCCCGGATCAAGGGAAGGCTTTTTAACCCCTTCGATGCTCATGACGGAACGGTTCCGTCATGAGCATCGGTTGAGCTGTGCTCATGACGGAACCGCTCCGTCATGAGCACAGCCCCTGGGGGAAGCGCTGGCGCTCCCCCCCTGGGGCACCGATCGTGCCCCCACAGATGGGGATGGCAGCGGAAGAGTTTCCGCTGCCACCCCCGAGCCCCCCTACGCTTCCTGGTGACGTCAGCGCGCACAGCGCGCGCTGGCGTCATCAGGAAGCGTTGGACGCGCTGGAATTCATTTCTTCCAGCGCGTCCAACGAGGAAGGTAGGTGTTTTGCTGCAGTGTGGCGGGGGGGGGGGCGGAATTCCAGGGCCTTGAGGCATCGGGGGAGAGGAAAGAGTATTTCCTCTCCCCTGATGTCTCAATGCTGGGCATTCCTGTTCCACGATCGCGCACAGCGTCGCGATCGTGGGACAGGAATGCCCCCACTAGACCCCAGGGATGTTGTTTTCGGCCATTTGGGAAGCGACCCTTTGGGCAAGGGTCGCTTCCCTGGGGGACAATATTGTAACAGACTTTTCTGCCCCCCCTGGGGCAGATCGGTCCACTTTCGTTCCGTTTCTGCCCCCAGGGGGGGCAGAAAAGCCCACTAGACACCAGGGATGTCGTAATGGTGAATTTGGAAGCGACCCCTTGGGCAAGGGTCGCTTCCCTGGGGGTTAAATTTTGGCAAAGACTTTTCTGCCCCCCCTGGGGGCAGATCGGTCCACTTCCGGTCCGTTTCTGCCCCTGGGGGGGCAGAAAAGCCCACTAGACACCAGGGAATTTCGATATATTGATATGGGAAGTGACCCCTTGGGCAAGGGTCGCTTCCCTGGGGCTGAATTTGGGAGAATTTGTGCACAGACTTTTCTGCCCCCCCTGGGGGCAGATCGGTCCACTTCCGGTCTGTTTCTGCCCCCAGGGGGGGCAAAAAAGCCCACTAGACACCAGGGAATTTCGCAATTTTGTTATGGGAAGCGACCCCTTGGGCAAGGGTCGCTTCCCTTGGGGAATCATTTTTGCACAGACTTTTCTGCCCCCCCTGGGGGCAGATCGCTCCACTTTCGCTCCGTGTCTGGCCCCAGGGGGGGGCAGAAAAGTCCACTGGACACCAGGGAAGTAGTGTAAATAAAAATGGAAGTGACCCCTTTGGCAAGTGTCGCTTCCAGGGGGCAATTTTTATAATATGTATTTGGCCCACCCGCCCCGGGACAGAGTAGCCTTTTTTTTCCTGCTGTTTTCTGCCCCACCTGGAACATAACGATTGACCATTTGGGTAGTAACATAGAATGTTGTTATGTTTATTGTTTTTTTTTTGTGAATTGCAATAGTAATTTTTTTTTTTTTACTTTTTTGTTCTAGGTGAAGGCTTTTGCTCTTTTGAGTTTGCCGTGTTTCTGGCGGTTCTGCTGTTTGTGTAGTTTGGTAAGAGACTCTTTTTTGTACAATGTAAATGTGTTTGATTTCTCTGCATGAATTTTTTTTGCAAATGGTGTAATAATAGCAGTATGTTTGTTTTTTGAGTGTCAAAAACTTTTTGCATTGGTGCTCGATGTGTATTTTGTTGTCTTGTGAGTAATGTGTTTTTTTTTTTCTTCTTTCTAGTTTGATATCGTTGGTTTTTGCTGTGTCACTGCAGAGTTAGTTTCTGGTGAGTGCAGCTGTCTCTTGTAATTGGATTGTATAGTTTTTGAGTACATTGATCTTTGTGATAAAGGTACACATTTCTTTACTTACTTGGTTTGCACATTGTTGGTTGTTGTTGACTTGTTTGTGCAGTCTTCTATCTTAGTAAGTAAAATGGCTAGCCGCAGGATGACTGCTCAGCAGGTTGTTGGTTTGCTGTTTGAGTCTTCCTCTGATATTGGTTCAGAGACTGACTCTGCATCTGAGGGAGAGGAGGCAGGGGACGATTCTGGCAGTGAGTTGTCTCTCCGTATGGAGTCATAGGATGATGAAGATACTCTTAGTGCGGATGAAGTGCCTGTGTTAGAGGAGGAGACTGATGTGCCGCTAGTGCGGCAAGAGGCATCTGGGTTGCAGGCTGGGGCTGCAAGGCTTCCCGTTGGTGTAGTGCGGCAAGAGGCTTCTGGGCTGCAGGCTGGGGCTGCTAGGCTTCCCTTTGAAAGTGATGACCTCTGGGTTGCCCCTGGCATGGTGCAGCCGGCATTGCTAGAGTTTACTGGTGTTCCAGGGTCTAGAGTGAATACTGAAAACTTTTTGCCGGTCAATTTTTTTCAGTTGTTTATGGATGATGTGTTTTTTGCAGAGATTGTTGAGCAGACTAATTTGTATGCCGAACAGTTTTTGAGGGACAACTGTGCCAGTCTTAAGCCACACTCTAGAGCTACCCGGTGGACTCCCACAAATGTTGAAGAGATGAAGAAGTTCTTGGGTTTAACTTTTTTGATGGGCTTGCTAAGGAAGCCATCAATGGCTTCATATTGGTCTAGCAGTCCCTTGATGGCAACGTCTATTTTTCCGGCAGTCATGACTCGTGACAGGTATTTGCTTCTGCTTCGGATGATGCACTTTGTTGATAATGGTTTAGCGTTGCCACGAGATCACCCTGATTGTGACCGTCTTTTTAAGATTAGGCCTGTCCTTGATCACTTTGTTGATCGATTTCCTGAGATCTATGCTCCTGGGAAACAAATTGCAGTGGATGAGTCTTTGGTGTTGTTCAAGGGCTGCTTGGTTTTTAGGCAATACATTCCTAGTAAGAGGGCACGCTATGGAATAAAGCTGTATATGCTGTGTGACAGTAGGACTGGATATGTCTCTAATTTCAGGGTGTACACCGGTAAGGAATCTAGGTTTAATCTCCCTGGTTGTCCGTCCACTTTTGGAGTGACTGAGAAAATTGTTTGGGAACTTGGAAGAGGATTTTTTAACAAAGGCCACCATTTATATGTAGACAACTTCTTCACTGGTGTGCGGTTGTTCAGGGAATTGGCCAAAGTGGACACTCTTGCTTGTAGCACAATCCGCTCTAACCGTAAAGGTTTCCCGAAAGAACTTGTGTGTCAAAAGCTTGTGCGGGGACAGTGCAGTGCGTTGCGTTGCCAGGAGCTTCTTGCTGTGAAGTTTACTGACAGGAGAGATGTCTACATGCTGACTACCATCCATGATGAAAGCCCTGCACCTGTGACTGTTTGGGGTCAGGTCGCTGAAGCGCGCAAACCTGTGTGCATTTTAGACTATAATAGGCACATGGGTGGTGTTGACAGAGTAGATCAGAGGTTGGAACCTTACACTGCTCTTCGTAAGGCTTACATTTGGTACAAGAAGTTTGTGGTAAATAATTTTCCTTTACCGGGACTGAATTTGATACAGAAACATAATTAAATAGCTCAGTAAAATGAGAGGCAGAATCCGTGGTATTAGAGGTTCGGAACGGGCTTTATTCCAGAGAACGATTATAATCGGTTGCTCCAAGTTCCATCACCACGGAGGTTCAGGAAGTGAAGTACCTACATTATTGACATGAAATGACTTTTATAGATCATACATTACAATGAGGCGAATACAGTAGGCGTAACAATTGATAAGGAAAATGACGAATATCATGCGTAACCGAAAATGGGTGTAATAAGGAGTAAAAAGGAACGTAATTGGTTATGATGTCATATATAGGTGGATCTATAAGATAATACTTGGCATAGATGCGCGCGCAGCAGTATGACGTGTGATTGACGTATAACTAGGGGGTGAAGGGGACTTGACATTTAGCTCCATATGTGGAGACGAAAAGTCTGGAGGGTCAAGTCAACCTAATCCCAAATCATATCTAACATCCTATGTTTAAAGAACTATGTTATCCATAAAGAAGGACTCTCGAACAGAATCTATTCTATACTGACTGTGCGTGCGTGTACAAGCGTCTAAGTGTCTACACTAAATGCGAGGGCAGGAATCTTCCATAGTAACAGGACTATGAATTACTTGCATAAGGGCAGAGAAGCCGGGCTTTTTGCTCGGTGGCCGGGAGAATGTTTATTTAAACTACTAGGCAGGAATGCATCGGCTGAGGGGGAAGCAGATAACTCGAAGGTGAAATACAGTTCTTGGCAGAGAATAGGCTGATGTCAGGCTTCGTGAGCCGCGCAGAGAATGAGACAAAGTTCATGGTCACAGATGCAGGCTCAGACTGGAGCTTTCAGAGGCAGAAGGCAAAAAGAGTTTGACGACAGAATCAGGGCCTACTTGCCTGGACTGTAAAATGGCATAAGTGAACCATATAAAGGCGGTGGCCTTTCGTACTTAGGAATGGAATATCCGGCCTATTCATGGCGGATCTGACAGAGGACATGTTGACGGTGGACGCACATGTATTTGCGTCTTCATAACTAGAACTGGAGGGAACATACATGTACTTGTAACATGCACATAGAACCGTTGGGGTCCAAGATAGGGGACATAACTGACCAGAAAAATCCATATTTCCACATTCCCTCCTTGTCCCCTACTTGCCCGTCAAGAGATATCAATCTTCATTAATCCATTGATCTGTTCATATAGCATCATTTGTTCTTCTTTCTTCTTCCGTGACGAATGAAATCTTGGTGGTGGAATGCACGAGGTGGTACACAGACCACAGATCGCTGGTCCACATTGTAGACATAGACAGCAGCTGAATAGTATGAGAAGGCCAATCCCTAGGAAAGATAGAACTCTCCATCCCCAGGCTGATATCATACTCCAAAACCAACTGGACCAAGTCCAAGTGCCTGGGTTCTGGTGTATCTGATTTACAATCTCATGAAGGCGAGTTATGGCTTTATATACTGATGGCGAATTTTCTGGTATGAATACGCAGCAGCTTGATCCGATGACCCTACAAGCTCCGCCCCTATCAGCCAGGATGACGTCAAGGACAAGACGATTTTGAAGCACAACAATCCGCATAGCAGACTGCTCTTCCGTTAAATTGCCTAAGGCGGAAATAGTCTCATTCACTACTGCTTCAAGGGTTCTAGTTAATCTACGTATCAGTTTACTATTAGTAACAGTACCTATATAAGGAAAGATGCCTTTATTGAAATCTGTGTATTTTTCCCATGCTGTTTCAGTGTAATCGACAATAGGGAGATCTCTCCGCTCTCTGTTGTGTACTAAATGAATATTTCTGTAATAATCAGGAGGAGCAAGGAAAACAGGTGGCAAAAGGAATGCAATGTAGCAGGTACCATCCCAATCTGGAGGTAGACGCATATATGCAGTCTGACCACATATAAAGTAGGAGTGGCGATAAGCTCTGAACGAGGATTTGCCTTGATCACTGAATTCTACTGTAGTAGTGCATTTACTATGGCCCATATGTATGGAACCAACCTTTCTTACACACAATTCACCCTTCGCTGGGAATACTGACATGGTGGGTAAGACTAGTTCAACTTCGGATACGACATTTAGAATCATGAGATTAGGTGTAAAATTACCTAATCCATATACTTCATTTTCTAGATCAGTTCCTGTTCTTTTGGGGCGACCCTCCTTGTCGCGGTAACAGACCTTGAGTAAAACTAGGTTCAGGTTTCCCCATACCCAATGATCTTGGTAAACTGCTGTGTCTGAGTCTATGGAATTGATTAAACTAAACCATGCTCCACAGGAGCCATTATGTGTAAATGGGTGCGGAAAGAATGGCAAGACTCCTTCATAATTCTGATAGGGAGGGAGCCGGCCACACACCCAACAATTAGTGGCATTACTAGTCTGATGGGAATGATGTAACATACTAATGAAAGTGTTATTGCGCAGCGCAAGTCTATAAGACAATTCATGCGGGGGTAAGTCACTAAAAGAATGTTCTGCTGTAACATTGTAAACGTTTCTGGCAATAGGGTAATATATGTGCAACAATATACTTGCAGTAATTATTAAAAGACTCAAGAAAAACAAGATTATTAATGTCACAATGCAATGGCTACGCAGTGATTTACAATACGCCTGTCGTTTCATCATTTTTCGCGACTGTCCATGATTCAGGTCTAGAGGATACATGTCAGAGACAGATTCAACCGCTTCACCTAGGAGAGGACTTAAACAATCGAATCGTCTGACGTCCTAGGCCTCAATTTAACTTTGTAGAGTTCGGTTTCAGTCTTTTCAACCAAAGGAAGTTTTGAATCAGTCTGTGAGGGAGTGCAGGGCACAATGTCTATATCCGAGGATTGTCCATGAAATTTCTTGATATGACTTGAATGAATCCAGCCCTTGCGGCCCTCGATCTTCACGGCTGTTCTTGTGGTCAGCAGAACTGTTAGACCTGGCACCATTGGCGTGGGTCACCCTTCCATTTTTGTCTGTGCCTCAATGTGTTTTTGTGTTGGTGTTAGCTGCTCAGGGCGCTGTGCCACTGCCATCCAGTGCCACAGTGCAAGTGCTCCCTATGGTAAAATGTATTATGTGAATTGACTTCCACGTTTGGTTTATTTGGTTTACTATCAGTCCCTAGTAGAGTGCACCAGGGGTGCCAAGGGCTCGTATATCCAAATGCTGCTAGTGGGCTTGCAGCACTGGTTGTGCCACCCACCGAAGCAGCGGGGTAAAATGTGTCTAGGGTCTGCCACTGCAGAACCTGCGCGCGGTCTGGTACCGTCGCGCTGACTGAGCAAGTGTCCCCACTTACCAGTCCCTAAACCGTCCCTTAACTACATGTTAGTCACCCCTCTGGTAGGCCTGAGCGCAGGGTGCATTGTAGGTGTAAGGTAGGACATGCCCTGATGTGTGTGGCATGTCTTAATAGTGAATTACAGCCCTTTTCGTTTTTCACTATTGAAGGCTACCTGTTCTCCATAGGCCAGAATGGGCTGCTGGGATCGCTACACGCTGTGACCCCAGTGGACTCAGAGAGCATGGTAGAAGGTCATGTTTAGTATGCCTGAACTCGGGGTAATAAAGTACATCTTTTAGTAAAGGGTATTTTAATATCCCGGGTTTGCAAATGCTACTTTTAGAAAGTTAGCCTTTGCGTGCCTAACCATCTCAGTCCGCCTCTGCTGTGTGTGTGTGTGTTCTGCCTAGCAACAGTACAGGAGCAGGGCTGGGGGATTCCAGGAGACAGGTTGGCTGCCAGGTGGTGGGTAGGGAGATTACCCCAGGATGGGTGGGAGGAGTGCACCCTGACTCTTGAATAGGCCTGTGCTCTGCCACCACAAAGCCGGCGCCGCCCCCTGTGGAGCGGCTGATGTCTCTGCCCTGCTGCTGAAAGGAACAAGCCGAGTCACCACAACAGAGTGCTCCAAAACTGGACTGAGCCAGGCCCAGGCCCCCTGGCGCTAAAGAACAAAAGAATCCCTGTATAAAAGTAGGAGCCTGGCTCCTAAGAAATCAGATCCAGATTGAACCACGAAGGAACTCTGCCTGACTAGAAGGACCTGGAAGAAGCTGAAGGAGGAGTAACTTTCCCTGACCTGAGGGACTGGCCTGCAGTAGGTGCCTTGCTAAGGAAGGAGAGGAAAAAGACTGAAAGAGACTTTTGCACTTTGTTCTTCAACTATCTCCAAGGGCTTGGAAGAAGAGCTTGCCCCCTGAACTGAACCCCAGGACCAGTGGGTTCACCGTGTCTCCGCTCGTCTGAGAATTCGAGCCGTGTGCTTTCTCCCGCCGGAGTGCCCTGCGCACCTTCGCATCCCTCCTAGGGCCGTGACACCCAGAAGCCTGGCCGCCTCCACTCGCCAAGAGCCCCGCTCTACCTGAGTCGCTCTGGACCCATCGAGTCTGGCCGTCCCGCTTCCCTGTCACCTGCCTGCTACTGGAGCGCGCTTGGTGCCCTTTCGCCCTCCCGCCGGATTTCTAGTGGGGAAGTGAAATCCAGCCTCGGACGGCCGCCCGTACGTCGTAACGTATCCGGCCGCCCCGCTTCACCTCCCAGCCTGAGTCTGACCGTGCCGCCCTCCGCAGTGACCTCCCGCACAGTCCGTGTCGGAGGCCCTGGGCCGCACCTGTCTACCGAGAGCCGCCCGCTGAATTCTTGATCCGGAAGACCCACGAGGTGCAGAACCTGCATCTCTCCTGAAGACTCGTCCAAGCACATCGCACGTTCCCAGGTACAGTGAACTCTCTATCGGACTCGGGGTCCGCAACGTTCTGATTTCCCCGTATCACTGTACCCTGGGTGCCCTGCGCATCATCGTGACTGGACCGACTCAACCGAGCCCTGTGAAGCGCTCGTGATCGAATAAGTTACCAAAGACAAGAACAGTGCCTAATTATCATCTTGTGGCTTCCATTTCGCAACCGTTATTGATGGTCTTGTACATGCCTGCGTAACAAAGAATCTTTTATATAAAGCATCCGTATTTTTGATACAACTTACGCCTGGTGTCCGTTTGTGGGGGATCATTGTGGTTTACTGTGTGTGATCATAAATGCTTAACTGACTAGCGCCCTGAAGTTTAGCCCTGACTGCTCGCGCCACACTACCTATAGGGTGAGCAGGGGTTGTTCTGAAGGGGTAATTCCCTCGCCCTGAATAGAAGAAGGGACCGCTGCTTGTCGCAAGTACCTACCTGTGCCAACCAGAGGTTCCCCATTCTAACATTGGTGGCAGCGGTGGGATTTCGAATTTGCATTTATGATTTACATACAGTGAATTATTGATCACCACGTAGAGCAGACCTATAACGCAGCCACAGATTGATTGACAGTTGTTGCTAAAGAAGAATCTCCACCTTACGAAACCATGCCTAGCTCAGTCAGTGGGAGCAGAGCGTCCTCCGTATTCTCTGGAGTTGATGACATCGATTGGGAAGAAGGCGCACTGCGGAAGTGCAACAATGATATCTTGAAAGGATATCTCTCCAAGTACCGAATTAAACAAAGCGGACTAACCACTAAGGATCAGTACGTAAAGGCGCTGAGAGCCTGGCACGAATCAAAGTTCCCAGAGAATGCCCGGGAGGTGATACCCCCCGAAGGTGTTTCTGAGCCTAGCAGAGGCCTGTCGCCAGAGGAGTTGGCCGACAGGAGTGCCGCCCGAGCACATGAGGTGGAGATGGCAAAACTGCAAATGGAGAGAGAAAGGCAGAAACTGGCCATGGAGCATGAGGTAAAAATGAGGGAGTTGGATCTCAAGGCCAGGAGTTTAGACAACTCACCCTCTGGTGGCAGCAATTTAACAGAGTCAAGGGTGCACATTCCTAAAGATGTAGTCAAAGAATATTATAAGCAGGATGATATTGGGCAGTGGTTTAGGGCCTATGAAGTAGCCATGTCCTCCCACCGGGTCCCTGAGAAGGATTGGGGAGCGGGGTTGTGGGGAAGGTTCCTGAGTGAGGGGCGGGACACACTGCTAGACCTCCCCTCTGATGTCCACACATCCTATCCACACATGAAGGAGGCTCTTATGACAAGGTATGGGTTGACTCCTGAATTGTACAGACAGAGATTTAGGGATTGCACCAAGAAACCTGGTACCACTTATGTAGAATATGTGACCTTTTTTTGCAGAGCGCTGGATGGTTGGGTGAAGGGTAGCAAGGTGGATGATTACCAAGGGCTGTTTGATTTAATCGCCTGGGAGCACTTGTCGGATAATTGTTTTCCTGAGCTACGCCAACACCTGATCGATAGCAAGCTGTCCAACCCGAGGAAGCTTGCTGAGGAGGCGGACCGCTGGATCAGCACCAGGGTCCACAAGGGTCCCGTGGGAGGCCCCGCCAAGGGTGTTCAGGGTCCCCAGCAGAAGAGTGGGGGGGACAAGGGTAAACAGAGGGAGTTCTACAAAGGGCCCCAAAGTAATTCCCAAGGGAACCAAGGGAAAGGTTCTCAGCCACCCCCACCCCCGAAGCAGACCGGGGCCCCGACAGGTAACCCTGTTCAAAGAGGGCCCCTCAGATGTTACAAGTGTAACAACCTGGGGCACATTTCCGTGGATCCCAAGTGCCCCCTGTATGGTAAACCAGCACCCTCTGGTGCCCCACCCCCCAAGCAGGTGAATAGTGTAGCCTTGGGGAGGGAGATAGACGTCCAAGGGGCGGGGGATCCCGTACAGATGACCCTAGTCTCATTAGGAGACAGTGAGATGGTCGCTGAGGCCCAGCTGCCCCCCAATACTCAAAAGTATGGGCAGTGGGTGACCATAAATGGCAAGAGGGTGGGGGCTCTTAGAGATACTGGAGCCAGTGTGACTGCTGTCAAGCAACACCTGGTGTCTCAAGAGCAGGTTGTCCCGCACGCATTCTGCCGTGTTGTCAACGCTGACAACACAGAGAGTCAGTGTCCAATGGCTCAGGTTCCCTTTGAGTGGGGGGGGGTCTCTGGTACTCTGCAAGTGGCTGTGAGAGAGGCCATGCCTGTTGATTGTCTCCTAGGTAACGATTTGGAGAGCTCCCCTTGGGAAAAGGTGGAGAAGACGACTCACCTGCGGATGGTGGGCTTGCCTGATTGGGTGTGTGTGACCACCCGGTCGATGGCAGCCAGTAGGGGTGTTGAAGGAACCCTGGAGCCTGAGGGAGAAGCCCAGGAACCGGCCTTAGAGAGAGGGCAAGGGAGGCACGGGAATCCGGCTCCTGACGTTCCCACGGCCCAGGAGGAAGCAGACCTTGAGGGGGATGCCCTGGAGCCTACCGGGGAACAGATAGCCGAACTGGGGGACCTGCCTGAGCTGACCCATTGGCAGCAAGAAGGAGGCCCTACCAGGGAGGAATTCTGCAGGGAGCAGAAAGAGTGCCCCTCTCTAGAGGGTATGCGGCAGCAGGCTGCAGCCCAGGCCAATGGTGATCAGTCCGGAACTCACTTGATCTACTGGGAGAACGACCTCCTATACTCCGAGCCTAAGGTTGCTGAACCTGGGTCAGCCCGTGCGCTGGTGGTACCCCAGAAGTTCAGAGCCTTCCTACTGGGGCTGGCTCACGACGTACCGTTAGCAGGACATTTGGGGCAGGACAAGACCTTTGAAAGGCTTGTCACCCACTTTTATTGGCCCCAAATGCGCAGGAGTTCTGACACTCACTGCAGGACATGCCAGACTTGCCAGGCAAGTGGCAAGAGTGGAAGGAAGCTGAGAGCTCCACTCCAACCTTTCCCTGTGGTCAGTACCCCATTCCAGCGGGTGGGGATTGACATTGTGGGGCCGCTGGACCCCAAGACAGCCATGGGCAACAGGTTTATCCTGGTCTTGGTGGACCATGCCACCCGGTACCCTGAAGCCATCCCTCTGAGGACAGTGACGGCCCCCGTGGTGGGACGGGCACTAATGGGAATTTTCTCACGAGTAGGATTCCCTCTAGAGGTGGTGTCTGACAGGGGGACCAACTTCATATCGAAATATATGAAGTCCCTTTGGCAAGAGTGTGGTGTAACCTACAAGTTCACCACCCCTTACCATCCCCAAGGAAACGGGTTGGTTGAGCGCTTCAACCGAACCCTGAAGGGCATGATTATGGGTCTCGAGGAACCCATGAGGCGTAAGTGGGACGTCCTCTTACCATGCCTTCTCTTTGCGTACCGCGAGGTGCCACAAAAGTCTCTAGGGTTCAGTCCCTTTGAGCTTTTGTACGGCCACCCAGTACGAGGACCTCTTAGTCTGGTCAAGGAAGGCTGGGAGCAATCTCCCAGGAAACCTCCCCAGAATGTATACAGTTACATGCTGGCTTTCCGGAACCAGACTAGGCGTTTCAGGCAACTTGCGGAGGCAAACCTGGAAGCCAGCCAGGAGGAAATGAAGCGGTGGTACGACCAGAATGCCACTCTGGTTGAGCTTCAACCTGGCCAAAAAGTGTGGGTCCTGGCCCCTGTGGAGCCTTGTGCACTCCAGGACAAGTGGACAGGACCCTTTGAGATTGTGGAGCGCAAGAGTTCTGTCACCTACTTGGTGGACTTGCGGTCTCCTAGGAACCCCTTAAGGGTCCTACATGTCAATCGACTGAAGCCCCACTTGGAGAGGTCCGAAGTGGGCATGCTCTTGGCCACCGATGATGGGACGGAAGAGGAGTCCGAGCCTCTTCCTGACCTCTTGGTAGCCTCAGAGCGAGACGGGTCAGTGGATGGGGTAAACCTCTCACCCACCCTGACCCCTGAGCAACAGGGTGACTGCCGCCAGCTGCTGGGGCAGTTTCCTGACCTGTTCTCCCTGGTTCCCGGTATCACAAATTGGTGCGTCCATGATGTGGATACGGGAGACAGCTTACCTGTGAAGCACAAGGCCTACCGGGTAACTGACAGGGTCAGGGCCTGCATCAAAGAGGAGGTCTCGAAGATGCTTGCCCTAGGGGTGGTTGAGTCCTCCAGCAGTCCTTGGGCCAGCCCAGTGGTCTTGGTCCCAAAGGCTGCAGCGCCGGGTGCCACGCCCGAACTCCGGTTCTGTGTGGACTACCGAGGACTCAACTCAGTCACGAAGACTGACGCGCACCCCATCCCCAGAGCTGATGAGCTCATCGATCGGTTAGGGGCTGCACGGTACCTCAGCACGTTTGACTTAACGTCTGGGTACTGGCAGATCGCCTTGACTGATGGGGCCAAAGAGAGGTCCGCATTCTCTACGCCAGATGGGCATTACCAGTTCCGGGTGATGCCCTTTGGGATGAAGAATGCCCCTGCCACCTTCCAGAGGTTGGTCAACCAGGTGTTGGCTGGGCTGACCGAGTTCAGCGCCGCCTACCTGGACGACATCGCAGTGTTCAGCGGCACATGGGAAGAACACCTGCAACATCTCTGGGAAGTGTTGATGGCGCTGCGCAAGGCAGGCCTCACGATCAAGGCAAGCAAGTGTCAGATCGGGCAGGGTTCAGTGGTGTACTTGGGACACCAAGTGGGGAGCGGCCAGGTGGCGCCCCTCCAACCCAAAGTTGAAACCATCCTGGCTTGGGAGCCCCCAAAGACCCAGACGGAGGTGAGGGCCTTTTTAGGACTCACCGGGTACTACAGGAGGTTTGTCAAGGGGTATGGCAGCATCGTTGCCCCCTTGACCGAGCTGACTTCGAAGAAGCAGCCCAGAAAAGTGATATGGACTGACACCTGTCAGAAAGCCTTCGACACCCTGAAAACTGCCATGTGCACGGCGCCCGTGCTCTTGGCTCCTGACTTCTCCAAAGAGTTCCTGGTGCAGACGGATGCATCAGAGCATGGTGTAGGGGCTGTTCTCTCACAGATCACTGAGGAGGGCTTTGACCAACCCGTAGCCTTTATTAGCCGGAGGCTACTTCCCCGGGAACAAAGGTGGAGTGCGATAGAACGAGAAGCATTTGCTGTGGTCTGGGCGCTGAAGAAGCTAAGACCCTATTTGTTTGGGTCTCACTTCCGGGTTCAGACCGACCACAGGCCCCTCAGATGGTTGATGCAAATGAGGGGTGAGAACCCAAAACTGTTGAGGTGGTCCATCTCCCTACAGGGTATGGACTTTACGGTGGAGCATCGCCCTGGCACAGATCACGCCAATGCTGACGGTCTGTCCAGGTTTTTCCGCCTTAGTGATGCAGAACTCCCTGGGGTAGGGTAGTTCTCCCCACTTTTCAGCTGGAGGGGACACGTGTTAGACCTGGCACCATTGGCGTGGGTCACCCTTCCATTTTTGTCTGTGCCTCAATGTGTTTTTGTGTTGGTGTTAGCTGCTCAGGGCGCTGTGCCACTGCCATCCAGTGCCACAGTGCAAGTGCTCCCTATGGTAAAATGTATTATGTGAATTGACTTCCACGTTTGGTTTATTTGGTTTACTATCAGTCCCTAGTAGAGTGCACCAGGGGTGCCAAGGGCTCGTATATCCAAATGCTGCTAGTGGGCTTGCAGCACTGGTTGTGCCACCCACCGAAGCAGCGGGGTAAAATGTGTCTAGGGTCTGCCACTGCAGAACCTGCGCGCGGTCTGGTACCGTCGCGCTGACTGAGCAAGTGTCCCCACTTACCAGTCCCTAAACCGTCCCTTAACTACATGTTAGTCACCCCTCTGGTAGGCCTGAGCGCAGGGTGCATTGTAGGTGTAAGGTAGGACATGCCCTGATGTGTGTGGCATGTCTTAATAGTGAATTACAGCCCTTTTCGTTTTTCACTATTGAAGGCTACCTGTTCTCCATAGGCCAGAATGGGCTGCTGGGATCGCTACACGCTGTGACCCCAGTGGACTCAGAGAGCATGGTAGAAGGTCATGTTTAGTATGCCTGAACTCGGGGTAATAAAGTACATCTTTTAGTAAAGGGTATTTTAATATCCCGGGTTTGCAAATGCTACTTTTAGAAAGTTAGCCTTTGCGTGCCTAACCATCTCAGTCCGCCTCTGCTGTGTGTGTGTGTGTTCTGCCTAGCAACAGTACAGGAGCAGGGCTGGGGGATTCCAGGAGACAGGTTGGCTGCCAGGTGGTGGGTAGGGAGATTACCCCAGGATGGGTGGGAGGAGTGCACCCTGACTCTTGAATAGGCCTGTGCTCTGCCACCACAAAGCCGGCGCCGCCCCCTGTGGAGCGGCTGATGTCTCTGCCCTGCTGCTGAAAGGAACAAGCCGAGTCACCACAACAGAGTGCTCCAAAACTGGACTGAGCCAGGCCCAGGCCCCCTGGCGCTAAAGAACAAAAGAATCCCTGTATAAAAGTAGGAGCCTGGCTCCTAAGAAATCAGATCCAGATTGAACCACGAAGGAACTCTGCCTGACTAGAAGGACCTGGAAGAAGCTGAAGGAGGAGTAACTTTCCCTGACCTGAGGGACTGGCCTGCAGTAGGTGCCTTGCTAAGGAAGGAGAGGAAAAAGACTGAAAGAGACTTTTGCACTTTGTTCTTCAACTATCTCCAAGGGCTTGGAAGAAGAGCTTGCCCCCTGAACTGAACCCCAGGACCAGTGGGTTCACCGTGTCTCCGCTCGTCTGAGAATTCGAGCCGTGTGCTTTCTCCCGCCGGAGTGCCCTGCGCACCTTCGCATCCCTCCTAGGGCCGTGACACCCAGAAGCCTGGCCGCCTCCACTCGCCAAGAGCCCCGCTCTACCTGAGTCGCTCTGGACCCATCGAGTCTGGCCGTCCCGCTTCCCTGTCACCTGCCTGCTACTGGAGCGCGCTTGGTGCCCTTTCGCCCTCCCGCCGGATTTCTAGTGGGGAAGTGAAATCCAGCCTCGGACGGCCGCCCGTACGTCGTAACGTATCCGGCCGCCCCGCTTCACCTCCCAGCCTGAGTCTGACCGTGCCGCCCTCCGCAGTGACCTCCCGCACAGTCCGTGTCGGAGGCCCTGGGCCGCACCTGTCTACCGAGAGCCGCCCGCTGAATTCTTGATCCGGAAGACCCACGAGGTGCAGAACCTGCATCTCTCCTGAAGACTCGTCCAAGCACATCGCACGTTCCCAGGTACAGTGAACTCTCTATCGGACTCGGGGTCCGCAACGTTCTGATTTCCCCGTATCACTGTACCCTGGGTGCCCTGCGCATCATCGTGACTGGACCGACTCAACCGAGCCCTGTGAAGCGCTCGTGATCGAATAAGTTACCAAAGACAAGAACAGTGCCTAATTATCATCTTGTGGCTTCCATTTCGCAACCGTTATTGATGGTCTTGTACATGCCTGCGTAACAAAGAATCTTTTATATAAAGCATCCGTATTTTTGATACAACTTACGCCTGGTGTCCGTTTGTGGGGGATCATTGTGGTTTACTGTGTGTGATCATAAATGCTTAACTGACTAGCGCCCTGAAGTTTAGCCCTGACTGCTCGCGCCACACTACCTATAGGGTGAGCAGGGGTTGTTCTGAAGGGGTAATTCCCTCGCCCTGAATAGAAGAAGGGACCGCTGCTTGTCGCAAGTACCTACCTGTGCCAACCAGAGGTTCCCCATTCTAACAAGAACCAACTTGGGTGTCTTCCACCTGGGCTCCAGCTGAGTCTTTCGGTCGAAATTTTTCACAAACACGAAATCCCCCGGGACTATGTCATGGGGTTTCACCTCAGTGTTGTCGGGAAATGCTGCAGCAACCTGTGAACGACAAGATTGTAGTGCAGACATCAAGGAAGCCAAGTAATCTGTCAGCATATTACAGTCAATATCAGTTATTTTGCGTGGTATAGGCGTCCCCCACATATTTGGTGGTCTGCCGAAGATCACCTCATACGGGGATAGCCCTGTTCGAGAGTGTGCTACCATTCTCATGTAAAAGAGTGCAACTGGTAATGCTACTATCCAGTCGACACCTTTCTCTCTGCATATTTTGGACAGTCTAATTTTCAGTATCTGATTATGTCTTTCTACGAGACCTGCTGCCTCGGGGTGTCGAACACAGTGGAATTTCCACTGATATCCTAGCAGAAGTGAAACATGTTTCATTAATTCGGATGAGAACGGCTGGCCGTTATCTGAGTAGACAACACGTGGTAAACCGTATCGTGGGAAGAATTCTCGAACTAACTGTTTGGCAGTAGTCGGGGCAGTGTAATCTGAAACCGGGTATGCCTCCGTCCAACGGGACAGAGCGCAGACAACTACGAGAACATATTTGAATCCTCGACATCGTTCCATCTGGATATAATCCATCTGGAGGACTTCAAAAGGGTGATCAGGAGGATGAAATCCACCCTGTTCTACGGGAACACTTTTTCCTGGGTTGAACTGGCAACAGATCATACAGGTACGGACTTTTTGTTTGGCTGCTGCTCGTAAATGTTTATTGAACCAAATGTGTTGAATGCTGTCTAGCATAGCTTTTTCTCCTAGATGTGCTGGACTATGTATAGTGTTAACTATAACTTGGACCATTGAATCAGGAAGGAACCATACAGACCTTTCCTTCATCATCCATCCTTGGTCCGTTTGGATCCCTCCTAATTCAATCCATTTCTTTATTTCGTCTGGTGTAGCATGTGTCTGTATGTCAATTACGTCAAGAGTAGGATCTTTAACTGTCATACAATGTGTCGGCATCGGGACTATTGTCTTTGTCATGTCGGGGGTTTGAGTTTGAGCAGTCTGTTTAGCTGTTCTGTCGGCTAAATCATTGCCTTGGGAAATGATATCAGTAACCTTCGTATGAGCCTTACATTTCATAATTGATATTGCAGTAGGTAGATGTATTGCATCTAATAAGGCATGAATGAGGGGTCCGTGCTGAATGTGGGCACCGTGGGAAGTTAAATAACCTCTCTCTCGCCACAGCACGCCGAAGTCATGTACAACTCCGAATGCATAACGTGAATCAGTGTATATGTTGACTTTTTTACTTGTGGCTTGAATACAGGCTTGTGTCAGAGCGATGAGCTCTGCGGCTTGAGCTGACAAAGTATTAATACGATTTGTTTCAATGACTTCTGTATCTGTTGTAACTGCGTAAGCAGCCACTAACTCTCCTGTACTTGTTCTCATACATGAACCATCTACATACAACGTCAGGTCTGGATCTGACAATGGGACATCTGTCAAGTCTTGTCTGGGTTTTGTCGTTATAGTAATAACTTCAATACAGTCATGAGCTAGTGGGTCTGTTCCGGTTACTGGCAAAAGTGTGGCAGGATTCAATGTGTTACAGCGTCTGATTTCTATATGTGGCTGAAACAATGTAAGTTCATACCCTGTAAGTCGCGCTATAGTCAAGTGTTGTGTTTGCGTTCTATTTACAAGGACTTCTACTGTGTGTGGTACTTGAACTGTCAATGGATGTCCTAACACTATGGCATCGCTTTGTCTGATTGCTAAAGCTGTCGCTGCTACTGATTTCAGGCACGCAGGCAAAGCCTGAGCTACGGGATCCAATGTACTAGAAAAATAAGCACATGGTTTGTGTGCTCCTGCTTGTTCCTGTGTGAGTACTGACAAAGCAGTACCTTCGCGTTCTGTAACAAAGAGTGTAAACTGTTTTCTGTAACATGGCGTTGCTAAAACAGGTGCTTGACATAAAGCTTTCTTTAGGCTTTCAAAAGCTTGTGTATGTTCCTGAGTCCAAGGGAGAACAGTCGATGTGGCTGCCTCCTGGGTTGTCAACTGAATGAGTGGTTTTGCTAGAAATGCATATTGCGGGATCCACTGTCTACAATATGAAGTGAGGCCTATGAAAGCCCGCACCTCCTTTTGTGTCTTGGGTATTGGCATGTTAGCTATTAACTAAATGCGGTCTGGTGTAAGCTGCCTTCCCTCCTTGGACAGCGAGTGTCCAAGATAAATAACTCGCTGGACACAGAATTGCAGCTTAGAAGGGGACACCTTGTGCCCCTTTTCGGCTAGAAATTGTAAAACTGTCAGTGATGCTTTTTCACATTCGGGTTCGCTTCGGGCGGTGATCAGCAGATCATCGACGTATTGAAGCAGAGCAGTGTTAACTGGCATGTGGATACTGTCAAGTTCTCGTTTCAGTGCTTGGCTATAGATGCTGGGGCTTTCTGTAAATCCTTGAGGTGCGCGTGAGAATTTAAAGCTACGTCCATTTAAACTAAATCCGAATAAATATTGGCTTTCCGGATCTATTGGGACGCTGAAAAAGGCATTCTTGAGATCGATTACAGTAAAGAATGTCGCTTCGGAATCAATAGCTGTCAGTAATGACGAGATATCTGGGACCACAGGGAATTGTGGCACAATGCATTTGTTTAACTCGCGCAGATCAATAACCAATCGATAGACTGGCGGTGCCTTCGGATCTGTTCGTTTGAGAATCGGAATTATTGGTGAATTACATACATTGGAGTCTGTTTCTACAACTACTCCCTGGGTAATGAGCTCGTCAATGATTTGTAGTAAAGCCACTACAGCATCTGGTGGTAACTTGTATTGTCGCATTCGTGGTAGCACCACTCCTGCCTTTAATGTAACTCGATATGGTGTAATATTCATGCAACCAACATCAGTAGGGCCTTGTGCCCATAGACGTGTAGGTAAAGTCTGCAGTCGGGGATCCATGTCTCTAGATACATAGTGACCTTTAAAATCACGTAAAAACAATCTTACTCCTTCCGGAGAACAACATATTATAGCTCCTAGAGCTTTTAATGTTTTTATTCCTAACAGGTTTTCTGGACATGATTTAGTAAGCAATAAATCTGTAGTTCGGGTCAGAGGTCCTATCGTAAGTGGCAGAGGTTGTGACACTTCATTAACAATAGGTTTTCCTGAAAAACCAAGGGAAATATTTTGTGAGCCTGAGAGGGGTGCCCCTGGAACTTCACTACGTTTTATAGTTGTTCGACTTGCCCCTGTATCGAGTAAAAATTTTCTATCTTGACCTAATAATTCACTGTGTACATAAGGTCCTTCTTGATCTACAGGTATCTCGATAAGGGGTAAGTCAACTTCCCTCTCTAGGCTAGTTCATGCGTAACGCTGATACTCAGGATATTCATACTGTGCGGTCTGATACATTTGTCGTGTTGTTGTCTGTGAAGCAGCAACAGGCAACGGTGGTGCAGCTGGCACAAACTGTATTGGCTGTTGTGCGGCTGGCATGGCCTGGGCATGCTGCAGAGCTCCTTGTTCATTCTGATCTTGTCTAAGTGGCCGTGATCTTTCTTGTGTTTTACCTATGGCGATATTATGTTTTAAAACTGGACAATCGTGTACGTAATGACCTGGCTTTTTACAATAATTGCATGTCCCTTTTACAGGTCCTGCTGAATCGGAATGTGTCATACCCTTTTTATGTCCTTCAGCTGGAACTGTCTGGGAAACTAACATTTTCATTTTCGTGTCTTTCATGCGTCTGTGTTCATGTTCTTGTTCCTCTCTAATTCTATTGTGATGGTACTGTAACATTTGTAACATTTGTGATGGAGTGTTACCTTGCCAGGTACTCTCGAATTTTAATACTCTATTCTTTACTGGTGGCAGGGCATTTTCTACTAATTTTGTTACAAACAGATGTGGGTATGATTCGCTACTTGCTTTTATGCCACTATTTATACCAAAACATTTTTCAAATCGGGCATAGTAATCACTAGTGTCTTCATCTTGCTTCTGTTTACAGGCTGAAATTGTACCCCAATCTTCCTTTTTCGTAGTTAATAAACGTGGCAGTACCTGTACTAATAAACCTGGTAATGCCTTAGTTTTATCCCCAAGTCCTGCTCCTGCAGTTCGGGCCTTTTCTTCCGCTTCTAACACTGACCATTCTATCTTTTGGTCTCCTACCTCCCACTCTTTTTCCTTGAGTTTCTCATAAATGCCAGCAGGCATCAATACCTTTAATATTGTCATAATGTCGGGATAGGTATACTCTCCCATGAGTAACATGTCTTTAATTTCTCGGTGAAAACCCGCTGGGTCTTTGTCATGACTGGGTACCACTTTCTTCATTTGTAACAATTCTATTTTCGATATGGGCGTATATACAAATACGCGTTTAAACTCATTGTCCTCGCCCTTTATTGGGTGCACTTCTCGTAAGGGATTCTGTCTATCCATGTGATACGTGGTTCTTTCCTTGACGGGCAATGAAACATGTTCTGAACATACAAAAAGAATATACTGTTTTCTTGATTCTAGAATTTCTTTAATTAATTTAGTACCTGCACCTCTCCATTTATTCATAAGCAATTCAGTCAATATGTCAGGTAAGGGACCAGGGTCCGAACGCTGACTCCGATATAGTATAATGAGTTGTTGAATCATATAAGTCCCAGCTAACCTCTGTTCATCTGGGGTAAGATTCAAGAATGTGCGTACTACTGTATCATCACTATATTTTCCGGGACTGTCCACCCAATGAACAGCTGCCCTGGCTAAATCTTGTTCATCCATAGAATCGAGGAAATGATAACCCCTTCGTTCTCGGAGTAATTTGTCAGCTGTTTGGAACGAATGCTCGTTAGACCTTATATGGACTATGGATGTTGGGAAACCCCTGTTATTGTCTGGACATATCGGGCGTATCGGGTCAATAAGACATCTATTACTATTACAAGATCTTCTTTTACCTACATAGGCTATAGTTTCTGACTGTCCTGTGGGCGGTCCTGACCCTTCTTCCTCGTTTTGTTCGAACTCGTCTATCTCTAATCTCTCTTCGTGTAGGCGTTCTATTTCTTTACGGATCTTTCGGCACATGGCTATTATACAATTTTGTTTATCATGCCTCCCTTCTGATATATTCTGGCTCCATCTTGTAAGAATTTGCATTGCTTCCGGGTCTACCCCCGGTCGGTCTTGATTTCTGATCACACAGTTTATGAGGAAACGTAACAGTTCCCCCTGTATCTCTACTTTCTGGTATTCCATAGCTCTGTTAACACATTCTGGATCTCGCCCTGTTTGGACAAAATGGTATATATTATCTAGATGCGCAGTCATTCCTGGTAACTTCCCTAAATACACTGCGGCTCGTCTGATACGCAATGACGCCAGGGTCATTTCGTCCTCTTTACCGGGCACAGGGTCATATCTGCAATCTATAAGAAGTTCCTTCAACGTACGGGCACTTATGAGTTTGGGTGTACGTGAATGTGCTGACTCTTGAAAAGTAAGTTTATTTATTCTGGGTGGCGTAGAAAAGATATTGGTAGCACCTCCCGTGGCCCCATCTGGGGTGTCGGGTGTGAAAGGATTCGTCGGACGTGACACAGCAACTACAGGTGTGGACACAGCTATAGAAGTAGCTGTAGGAGCGGATGCAGAAACAGATGTGCTAGCCAGAACTTGTGACTCGATTTGTTGCTGTAGGGATACGGGTGCCGGATCTTGGCGTTGGACCTCCCTGGTATGCGGTCTATGCGGGGCGGAATTAGCATATTCGGGAGCTGCGTCATCTAAATATGAGGAAAGAAAAACGTCTTCTGCGGTTCTAGGATGCCCCTTAGGATGTACCTTTATTGGGAACAATGGGGGTGGCAAGTTTTTTGGTATTTCCGGGGTAGCCTTAGGTAATCCTTCGGCCAGAAGGGGATACATACCATTCATAAGGGCATTTCTTTGTCTGTCTACTTGTTCTGTTTTCACTCGGATACCTTCCTCAATTAATAGATTTTCTCGAACTTTATTGGAATTCTCTTTACTCTTCTCTTCCTGTCTACGTGCTTTTTCCGTTCGTCTATGTGATTCTTTACGCCATAATTCAATGGCATCTTTCTGTGACTGTCTGACTTTCCTTTTCCATAACTCTTCTTCTACTTTCATGATGCACTCTGCATCCCAGGTTCCCGCTGTGGGCCACCTCTGACTTTCTGGTAATTCCTTGGTGTAGTCTACCCATAAATCAAGAAATAATATGGCGTCTAGGCCGTGTTTATGATACATGAAGTACCCTGGAGTGTCCCTAGGAGGAATGGGAACGGCTTCTTCGAGTACCCCTTTTCTTGTAGTGATCTGTCTTAGTTTCGAAAAGAACGGCATATTGAGAACTGATCTTATACTTGATTTTGACCAACTGACCTGATACTTGATTTTTGAACAGACTTAATACAATAAACACAATAATGAACAGTCATTCATACCACAATATACAGAACGTACTTAAACACATTTAACATTAAACATTAAACCTTTAACTGAAACAACAATGATGATCGTCTGCATAACTAATCACCAAGCTTAATTCTTTGAAAATAACTAGATACTTCGGAATACTTGATATACTGCTAAACAGTACAGATACACTGCTGAAACAGTGCAGACCGGATTTGTGTACCCAAACCCGTCTTGACCGGCACAACCTATGTGCACGTCAGAAATGCCTCCCCAGCAATGGTACTCACCGGGTAGCTTCGGAAACGGAAGGCCTCGGTAACTTGAACTTGAACTGGACTGGACTCGACTCGACTCGTCGGACACTGGGCTTGACTTCGGACTGGTGGGTCTCTGTATACCTCGGATCTTGCTCTCTCAGCTAGGCTCTGGTCGGGATACTTCGCACTTCTCACCGCCTCGTCTGGGTGTTGATCGCAGTCTCAGTCGCCCCCGCTTGACCGGAGGGAGATACAGGAAATCCTGCTGGTACGCGTTATTGTCCGTCCAGCTGTGGCAGAAGACAGGGCCTGCAATGCACCGCCGGCGCGTGAGATGAGAAAGTGTCCCTGTTCGGGCGCCATTCATGTGGTAAATAATTTTCCTTTACCGGGACTGAATTTGATACAGAAACATAATTAAATAGCTCAGTAAAATGAGAGGCAGAATCCGTGGTATTAGAGGTTCGGAACGGGCTTTATTCCAGAGAACGATTATAATCGGTTGCTCCAAGTTCCATCACCACGGAGGTTCAGGAAGTGAAGTACCTACATTATTGACATGAAATGACTTTTATAGATCATACATTACAATGAGGCGAATACAGTAGGCGTAACAATTGATAAGGAAAATGACGAATATCATGCGTAACCGAAAATGGGTGTAATAAGGAGTAAAAAGGAACGTAATTGGTTATGATGTCATATATAGGTGGATCTATAAGATAATACTTGGCATAGATGCGCGCGCAGCAGTATGACGTGTGATTGACGTGTAACTAGGGGGTGAAGGGGACTTGACATTTAGCTCCATATGTGGAGACGAAAAGTCTGGAGGGTCAAGTCAACCTAATCCCAAATCATATCTAACATCCTATGTTTAAAGAACTATGTTATCCATAAAGAAGGACTCTCGAACAGAATCTATTCTATACTGACTGTGCGTGCGTGTACAAGCGTCTAAGTGTCTACACTAAATGCGAGGGCAGGAATCTTCCATAGTAACAGGACTATGAATTACTTGCATAAGGGCAGAGAAGCCGGGCTTTTTGCTCGGTGGCCGGGAGAATGTTTATTTAAACTACTAGGCAGGAATGCATCGGCTGAGGGGGAAGCAGATAACTCGAAGGTGAAATACAGTTCTTGGCAGAGAATAGGCTGATGTCAGGCTTCGTGAGCCGCGCAGAGAATGAGACAAAGTTCATGGTCACAGATGCAGGCTCAGACTGGAGCTTTCAGAGGCAGAAGGCAAAAAGAGTTTGACGACAGAATCAGGGCCTACTTGCCTGGACTGTAAAATGGCATAAGTGAACCATATAAAGGCGGTGGCCTTTCGTACTTAGGAATGGAATATCCGGCCTATTCATGGCGGATCTGACAGAGGACATGTTGACGGTGGACGCACATGTATTTGCGTCTTCATAACTAGAACTGGAGGGAACATACATGTACTTGTAACATGCACATAGAACCGTTGGGGTCCAAGATAGGGGACATAACTGACCAGAAAAATCCATATTTCCACAAGTTGGCTATCCATCTTTTCCACATGGCAATGTTTAATGCTTTTGTTGTGTTCAAGGATTCTTGCCCTGAGTCAAAGATGACTTTTGCTAAGTTTCAGGAGTCTGTAATAGGCAGCCTTGTTGTAGTGGAACAGGCAAGTGTTCCTAGAGTTGGACTGGTGGAGGATGTTGCTAGATTGAAAGAACGCCACTTTCCAGATCACATTCCTCCCACACCCGCAAAAGATTTTCCCAGTAGGAGATGTAGAGTCTGTTGGCGAAAAGGTTTGCGGAAGGAGAGTCGTATGTACTGCCCCGACTGTCCTTCTCATCCTGCACTGTGTCTCTCTGCTTGTTTTAGAGCGTACCACACCCGAAAAAAAATTTGGGAGGATTCTTGAGTGGTAAAGTGAACTGCCTGGTCTGTATTCTTTGGATAATTTGATTCTGTTTCAAGGTTGGTGTTAGTGCAATGTATTTAGTTGCTGATTTTCTGTTAGAAGATTTGTATCTATTTGCAATTTGTTTGTGTTTTTAAAAAAAAAAATCCTAAATGTGATGGCGGTGTTTGTTGGCTTGCGCTTGGCTGTTGGTGTGTGTGGACTGGCACTTGGTTGGTGGTGTGCGTGAAATGGTGCTTGGCTGGCGGTGTGCATGGACTGGCGTTGTGCGTGGACTGGTGCGTGGCTGGTGGTGTGCGTGGAATGGTGCTTTGCAGGCGGTGTGCGTGGACTGGTACTTGGTTGGCGGTGTGCGTGGACTGGTGGTGTGTGCGGACTGGTGCTTGGCTGGTGGTGTGCGTGGACTGGAGCTTGGCTGGCAGTGTGCGTGGAATGGTGCTTGGCATGCGGTGTGCGTGGACTGGTACTTGGCTGGCGGTGTGCGTGGACTGGTGGTGTGTGCGGACTGGTGCTTGGCTGGTGGTGTCTGTGGACTGGCGCTTGGCTAGCGGTGTGCGTGGACTGGTGTTTGGCTAGCGGTGTGTGTGGACTGGTGCTCTGCTGGCTGTGTGTGAGTATTGACTTTCTGCTGGTCACTACACACACTGCTAGCTGAGTGCCACTCCACGCAATCCATCAGCCTGTGTAGTTGCTGTGTCTGGATTGTGGGCGTGTGAAAGTGATGGGCCCTTGAATGGCGCTGTGTGCTGGTGTGAGTTTTGTTATGTGATGGGCCCGCGGCTGGCGGTGTGAATGGTTTTGTATGTCTCACACGTATGAAAGGTGTGTGAATGGCCTGTAAAGAGGTTGGTGCCTTGTCGTGGCTTTACAGCTCACGAGCTGTGAGTCAATGGTTCAGTTTCTCGCCCTTTCAATTATTACCAGTGCATTTCATTTCTGTGAAATCACTTGCTAATACAATTGTATCTACTGAACCATCACTCACCCTCGTGCCAAATCCAACCAGTATGTGTGTGTGCTTGCGGATTAGATGGCTGTGCAGTAATATTTGTCTTTCTGAAGCAGGGTGTACCTTGTCCCTTTTTGGTGAATTTTGTAATGTGTTGCTTTTGTGCCTGGTGGTGCGAATGGTCTTGTTTGTATCACGTATGAAAGGTGTGTGAATGGCCTGTAAAGTGGTTGGTGCCTTGACGTGGCTTTACAGCTCACGAGCTGCGAGTCATTGGTTTGGTTTTTTGAGAATTTAATTATTGACAGTGCATTTCATTTTTGTGAAATCTCTTGTTAATAAAATTTAATACACTGAACCATGACTCGCCCTCGTGCCAAATCCAACCAGTATGTGTGTGTGTTTGAGGAATAGATGGTTGTGCAGGAATCTTTGTCTTTAGTTTCTCTGGCAAGGTACACTTTCCATGCAAGAATAACCCACCAACTGTAGATATTGTCGAAAACCCTTGGGAGTTCATGGTGATGTCTCTCTAGTGAATTGAAAAATATTTTTTATCCCCATTGTCCTGTAAACCTCAAACTGTCTGCCACATTTTCTTTGCAGTATTATTCCAAAATTCTCACGCTGTAGTAACAATAGTTAATCTGGTTTTGCAAGGGGGGTTACTTTGGTTTTTTGCCCGGTGCTCGGTGGCCATCTAGGGAAACCTACCAAACCCACACATTTCTGAAAACTAGACACCCGGCGGCTTTCAGGGAGGTATGGCTTGCGTGGATCCCCCAATGTTTCCTTACCCAGAATCCCCTGCAAACCTCAGTTTTTGCTCCAAAAAATCACTTTTTTCACACATTTTGGGGTGGGAAAGTAGTGGCATCACCGGGCTCACACAAAATTACCACCACCCAGCGTTCCCCCAGGTCTCCCGGTAAAAATGGTGCCTCACTTGTGTGGGAGGCCCAAGTACCCGCGGCAGGCAAGGGCCCAAAACGTAGTGAGGCGACATCAAAATGGCCTATCGCAAAACCACCTGGTTTTGCAAGGGGGGTCACTTTGGTTTTTGGCCCGGTGCTCGGCGGCCATCTAGGGAAACCTACCAAACCCACGCATTTCTGAAAACTAGACACCCGGCGGCTTCCAGGGAGGTATGGCTTGCGTGGATCCCCCAACGTTTCCTTACCCAGAATCCCCTGCAAACCTCAATTTTTGCTCAAAAAATCACTTTTTTCACACATTTTGGGGTGGGAAAGTAGTGGCATCACCGGGCTCACACAAATTTACCACCACCCAGCGTTCCCCCAGGTCTCCCGGTAAAAATGGTGCCTCACTTGTGTGGGAGGCCCAAGTACCCGCGGCAGGCAAGGGCCCAAAACGTAGTGAGGCGACATCAAAATGGCCTACCGCAAAACCACCTGGTTTTGCAAGGGGGGTCACTTTGGATTTTGGCCCGGTGCTCGGCGGCCATCTAGGGAAACCTACCAAACCCATGCATTTCTGAAAACTAGACACCCAGCGGCTTTCAGGGAGGTATGGCTTGCGTGGATCCCCCAACGTTTCCTTACCCAGAATCCCCTGCAAACCTCAGTTTTTGCTCAAAAAATCACTTTTTTCACACATTTTGGGGTGGGAAAGTAGTGGCATCACCGGGCTCACACAAATTTACCACCACCCAGCGTTCCCCCAGGTCTCCCGGTAAAAATGGTGCCTCACTTGTGTGGGAGGCCCAAGTACCCGCGGCAGGCAAGGGCCCAAAACATAGTGAGGCGACATCAAAATGGCCTACCGCAAAACCACCTGGTTTTGCAAGGGGGGTCACTTTGGTTTTTGGCCCGGTGCTCGGCGGCCATCTAGGGAAACCTACCAAACCCACGCATTTCTGAAAACTAGACACCCGGCGGCTTCCAGGGAGGTATGGCTTGCGTGGATCCCCCAACGTTTCCTTACCCAGAATCCCCTGCAAACCTCAGTTTTTGCTCAAAAAATCACTTTTTTCACACATTTTGGGGTGGGAAAGTAGTGGCATCACCGGGCTCACACAAATTTACCACCACCCAGCGTTCCCCCAGGTCTCCCGGTAAAAATGGTGCCTCACTTGTGTGGGAGGCCCAAGTACCCGCGGCAGGCAAGGGCCCAAAACGTAGTGAGGCGACATCAAAATGGCCTACCGCAAAACCACCTGGTTTTGCAAGGGGGGTCACTTTGGTTTTTGGCCCGGTGCTCGGCGGCCATCTAGGGAAACCTACCAAACCCACGCATTTCTGAAAACTAGACACCCGACGGCTTCCAGGGAGGTATGGCTTGCGTGGATCCCCCAACGTTTCCTTACCCAGAATCCCCTGCAAACCTCAATTTATGCTCAAAAAATCACTTTTTTCACACATTTTGGGGTGGGAAAGTAGTGGCATCACCGGGCTCACACAAATTTATCACCACCCAGCGTTCCCCCAGGTCTCCCGGTAAAAATGGTGCCTCACTTGTGTGGGAGGCCCAAGTACCCGCGGCAGGCAAGGGCCCAAAACATAGTGAGGCGACATCAAAATGGCCTACCGCAAAACCACCTGGTTTTGCAAGGGGGGTCACTTTGGTTTTTGGCCCGGTGCTCGGCGGCCATCTAGGGAAACCTACCAAACCCACGCATTTCTGAAAACTAGACACCCGGCGGCTTTCAGGGAGGTATGGCTTGCGTGGATCCCCCAACGTTTTGGGCCCTTGCCTGCCGCGGGTACTTGGGCCTCCCACACAAGTGAGGCACCATTTTTACCGGGAGACCTGGGGGAACGCTGGGTGGTGGTAAATTTGTGTGAGCCCGGTGATGCCACTACTTTCCCACCCCAAAATGTGTGAAAAAAGTGATTTTTTGAGCAAAAACTGAGGTTTGCAGGGGATTCTGGGTAAGGAAACGTTGGGGGATCCACGCAAGCCATACCTCCCTGAAAGCCGCCGGGTGTCTAGTTTTCAGAAATGCGTGGGTTTGGTAGGTTTCCCTAGATGGCCGCCAAGCACCGGGCCAAAAACCAAAGTGACCCCCCTTGCAAAACCAGGTGGTTTTGCGGTAGGCCATTTTGATGTCGCCTCACTATGTTTTGGGCCCTTGCCTGCCGCGGGTACTTGGGCCTCCCACACAAGTGAGGCACCATTTTTACCGGGAGACCTGGGGGAACGCTGGGTGGTGGTAAATTTGTGTGAGCCCGGTGATGCCACTACTTTCCCACCCCAAAATGTGTGAAAAAAGTGATTTTTTGAGCAAAAAACTGAGGTTTGCAGGGGATTCTGGGTAAGGAAACGTTGGGGGATCCACGCAAGCCATACCTCCCTGAAAGCCGCCGGGTGTCTAGTTTTCAGAAATGCGTGGGTTTGGTAGGTTTCCCTAGATGGCCGCCGAGCACCGGGCCAAAAACCAAAGTGACCCCCCTTGCAAAACCAGGTGGTTTTGCGGTAGGCCATTTTGATGTCGCCTCACTATGTTTTGGGCCCTTGCCTGCCGCGGGTACTTGGGCCTCCCACACAAGTGAGGCACCATTTTTACCGGGAGACCTGGGGGAACGCTGGGTGGTGGTAAATTTGTGTGAGCCCGGTGATGCCACTACTTTCCCACCCCAAAATGTGTGAAAAAAGTGATTTTTTGAGCAAAAACTGAGGTTTGCAGGGGATTCTGGGTAAGGAAACGTTGGGGGATCCACGCAAGCCATACCTCCCTGGAAGCCGCCGGGTGTCTAGTTTTCAGAAATGTGTGGGTTTGGTAGGTTTCCTTAGGTGCCGGCAGGGCTAGGGTTCAAAATCTACAGCTAGTCACTTTGCCAAAAAAAGGGTCATTTTTCGCTGCAAAACCACGTTGCGTTTTGCGCCGTTTCCTGTCGCGGGCACTAGGCCGACCCGCACAAGTGAGGTACCATTTTTCTCTTAGGACTTTGGGGAACGCGGGGTGGGTGGAAATTTGTGGATCCACGCAGATTCCAGAACTTTCCATCACAGAAATGTGGGGAAAATGTGTTTTTTTTGTCAATTTTTTATGTTTGCAAGGGATTCTGGGTAACAGACCATGGTGGGAGGCAGTCAAGTCACCCCATCCTGGATTCCCCTGGGTGTCTAGTTTTCAAAAATGTATAGGTTTGCTAGGTTTCCCTAGGTGCCGGCAGGGCTAGGGTTCAAAATCTACAGCTAGTCACTTTGCCAAAAAAAGGGTCATTTTTCACTGCAAAACCAAGTTGCGTTTTGCACCGTTTCCTATCGCGGGCACTAGACCGACCCGCACAAGTGAGGTACCATTTTTCTCGTAGGACTTTGGGGAACGCGGGGTGGGTGGAAATTTGTGGATCCACGCAGATTCCAGAACTTTCCATCACAGAAATGTGGGGAAAATGTGTTTTTTTTGTCCATTTTTTACGTTTGCAAGGGATTCTGGGTAACAGACCATGGTGGGAGGCAGTCAAGTCACCCCATCCTGGATTCCCCTGGGTTTCTAGTTTTCAAAAATGTATAGGTTTGCTAGGTTTCCCTAGGTGCCGGCAGGGCTAGGGTTCAAAATCTACAGCTAGTCACTTTGCCAAAAAAAGGGTCATTTTTCGCTGCAAAACCACGTTGCGTTTTGCGCCGTTTCCTGTCACGGGCACTAGGCCGACCCGCACAAGTGAGGTACCATTTTTCTCGTAGGACTTTGGGGAACGCGGGGTGGGTGGAAATTTGTGGATCCACGCAGATTCCAGAACTTTCCATCACAGAAATGTGGGGAAAATGTGGTTTTTTTGTCAATTTTTTATGTTTGCAAGGGATTCTGGCTAACAGACCATGGTGGGAGGCATTCAAGTCACCCCATCCTGGATTCCCCTGGGTGTCTAGTTTTCAAAAATGTATAGGTTTGCTAGGTTTCCCTAGGTGCCAGCAGGGCTAGGGTTCAAAATCTACAGCTAGTCACTTTGCCAAAAAAAGGGTCATTTTTCGCTGCAAAACCACGTTGCGTTTTGCGCCGTTTCCTGTCGCGGGCACTAGGCCGACCCGCACAAGTGAGGTACCATTTTTCTCGTAGGACTTTGGGGAACGCGGGGTGGGTGGAAATTTGTGGATCCACGCAGATTCCAGAACTTTCCATCACAGAAATGTGGGGAAAATGTGTTTTTTTTGTCAATTTTTTACGTTTGCAAGGGATTCTGGGTAACAGACCATGGTGGGAGGCAGTCAAGTCACCCCATCCTGGATTCCCCTGGGTGTCTAGTTTTCAAAAATGTATAGGTTTGCTAGGTTTCCCTAGGTGCCGGCAGGGCTAGGGTTCAAAATCTACAGCTAGTCACTTTGCCAAAAAAAGGGTCATTTTTCGCTGCAAAACCACGTTGCGTTTTGCGCCGTTTCCTGTCGCGGGCACTAGGCCGACCCGCACAAGTGAGGTACCATTTTTCTTGTAGGACTTTGGGGAACGCGGGGTGGGTGGAAATTTGTGGATCCACGCAGATTCCAGAACTTTCCATCACAGAAATGTGGGGAAAATGTGTTTTTTTTGTCAATTGTTTATGTTTGCAAGGGATTCTGGGTAACAGACCATGGTGGGAGGCAGTCAAGTCACCCCATCCTGGATTCCCCTGGGTGTCTAGTTTTCAAAAATGTATAGGTTTGCTAGGTTTCCCTAGGTGCCGGCAGGGCTAGGGTTCAAAATCTACAGCTAGTCACTTTGCCAAAAAAAGGGTCATTTTTCGCTGCAAAACCACGTTGCGTTTTGCGCCGTTTCCTGTCGCGGGCACTAGGCCGACCCGCACAAGTGAGGTACCATTTTTCTTGTAGGACTTTGGGGAACGCGGGGTGGGTGGAAATTTGTGGATCCACGCAGATTCCAGAACTTTCCATCACAGAAATGTGGGGAAAATGTGTTTTTTTTGTCAATTGTTTATGTTTGCAAGGGATTCTGGGTAACAGACCATGGTGGGAGGCAGTCAAGTCACCCCATCCTGGATTTCCCTGGGTGTCTAGTTTTCAAAAATGTATAGGTTTGCTAGGTTTCCCTAGGTGCCGGCAGGGCTAGGGTTCAAAATCTACAGCTAGTCACTTTGCCAAAAAAAGGGTCATTTTTCGCTGCAAAACCACGTTGCGTTTTGCGCCGTTTCCTGTCGCGGGCACTAGGCCGACCCGCACAAGTGAGGTACCATTTTTCTCGTAGGACTTTGGGGAACGCGGGGTGGGTGGAAATTTGTGGATCCACGCAGATTCCAGAACTTTCCATCACAGAAATGTGGGGAAAATGTGTTTTTTTTGTCAATTTTTTACGTTTGCAAGGGATTCTGGGTAACAGACCATGGTGGGAGGCAGTCAAGTCACCCCATCCTGGGTTCCCCTGGGTGTCTAGTTTTCAAAAATGTATAGGTTTGCTAGGTTTCCCTAGGTGCCGGCAGGGCTAGGGTTCAAAATCTACAGCTAGTCACTTTGCCAAAAAAAGGGTCATTTTTCGCTGCAAAACCACGTTGCGTTTTGCGCCGTTTCCTGTCGCGGGCACTAGGCCGACCCGCACAAGTGAGGTACCATTTTTCTCGTAGGACTTTGGGGAACGCGGGGTGGGTGGAAATTTGTGGATCCACGCAGATTCCAGAACTTTCCATCACAGAAATGTGGGGAAAATGTGTTTTTTTTGTCAATTTTTTACGTTTGCAAGGGATTCTGGGTAACAGACCATGGTGGGAGGCAGTCAAGTCACCCCATCCTGGATTCCCCTGGGTGTCTAGTTTTAAAAAATGTATAGGTTTGCTAGGTTTTCCTAGGTGCCGGCAGGGCTAGGGTTCAAAATCTACAGCTAGTCACTTTGCCAAAAAAAGGGTCATTTTTCACTGCAAAACCACGTTGCGTTTTGCGCCGTTTCCTGTCGCGGGCACTAGGCCGACCCGCACAAGTGAGGTACCATTTTTCTCGTAGGACTTTGGGGAACACGGGGTAGGTGGAAATTTGTGGATCCACGCAGATTCCAGAACTTTCCATCACAGAAATGTGGGGAAAATGAATTTTTTTTGTCAATTTTTTACGTTTGCAAGGGATTCTGGGTAACAGACCATGGTGGGAGGCAGTCAAGTCACCCCATCCTGGATTCCCCTGGGTGTCTAGTTTTCAAAAATGTATAGGTTTGCTAGGTTTCCCTAGGTGCCGGCAGGGCTTGGGTTCAAAATCTACAGCTAGTCACTTTGCCAAAAAAAGGGTCATTTTTCACTGCAAAACCACGTTGCGTTTTGCGCCGTTTCCTGTCGCGGGCACTAGGCCGACCCCGCACAAGTGAGGTACCATTTTTCTCGTAGGACTTTGGGGAACGCGGGGTGGGTGGAAATTTGTGGATCCACGCAGATTCCAGAACTTTCCATCACAGAAATGTGGGGAAAATGTGTTTTGTTTGTCAATTTTTTGTGTTTGCAAGGGATTCTGGGTAACAGACCATGGTGGGAGGCAGTCAAGTCACCCCATCCTGGATTCCCCTGGGTGTCTAGTTTTCAAAAATGTATAGGTTTGCTAGGTTTCCCTAGGTGCCGGCAGGGCTAGGGTTCAAAATCTACAGCTAGTCACTTTGCCAAAAAAAGGGTCATTTTTCGCTGCAAAACCACGTTGTGTTTTGCGCCGTTTCCTGTCGCGGGCACTAGGCCGACCCGCACAAGTGAGGTACCATTTTTCTCGTACGACTTTGGGGAACGCGGGGTGGGTGGAAATTTGTGGATCCACGCAGATTCCAGAACTTTCCATCACAGAAATGTGGGGAAAATGTGTTTTTTTTGTCAATTTTTTACGTTTGCAAGGGATTCTGGGTAACAGACCATGGTGGGAGGCAGTCAAGTCACCCCATCCTGGATTCCCCTGGGTGTCTAGTTTTCAAAAATGTATAGGTTTGCTAGGTTTCCATAGGTGCCGGCAGGGCTAGGGTTCAAAATCTACAGCTAGTAACTTTGCCAAAAAAAGGGTCATTTTTCGCTGCAAAACCACGTTGTGTTTTGCGCCGTTTCCTGTCGCGGGCACTAGGCCGACCCGCACAAGTGAGGTACCATTTTTCTCGTAGGACTTTGGGGAACGCGGGGTGGGTGGAAATTTGTGGATCCACGCAGATTCCAGAACTTTCCATCACAGAAATGTTGGGAAAATGTGTTTTTTTTGTCAATTTTTTACGTTTGCAAGAGATTCTGGGTAACAGACCATGGTGGGAGGCAGTCAAGTCACCCCATCCTGGATTCCCCCGGGTTTCTAGTTTTCAAAAATGTATAGGTTTGCTAGGTTTCCATAGGTGCCGGCAGGGCTAGGGTTCAAAATCTACAGCTAGTCACTTTGCCAAAAAAAGGGTCATTTTTCACTGCAAAACCACGTTGCGTTTTGCGCCGTTTCCTGTCGCGGGCACTAGGCCGACCCGCACAAGTGAGGTACCATTTTTTTCGTAGGACTTTGGGGAACGCGGGGTGGGTGGAAATTTGTGGATCCACGCAGATTCCAGAACTTTCCATCACAGAAATGTGGGGAAAATGTGTTTTTTTTGTCAATTTTTTACGTTTGCAAGGGATTCTGGGTAACAGACCATGGTGGGAGGCAGTCAAGTCACCCCATCCTGGATTCCCCTGGGTGTCTAGTTTTCAAAAATGTATAGGTTTGCTAGGTTTCCCAAGGTGCCGGCAGGGCTAGGGTTCAAAATCTACAGCTAGTCACTTTGCCAAAAAAAGGGTCATTTTTCACTGCAAAACCACGTTGCGTTTTGCGCCGTTTCCTGTCGCGGGCACTATGCCGACCCGCACAAGTGAGGTACCATTTTTCTCGTAGGACTTTGGGGAACGCGGGGTGGGTGGAAATTTGTGGATCCACGCAGATTCCAGAACTTCCCATCACAGAAATGTGGGGAAAATGTGGTTTTTTTTGTCAATTTTTTACGTTTGCAAGGGATTCTGGGTAACAGACCATGGTGGGAGGCAGTCAAGTCACCCCATCCTGGATTCCCCTGGGTGTCTAGTTTTCAAAAATGTATAGGTTTGCTAGGTTTCCCTAGGTGCCGGCAGGGCTAGGGTTCAAAAACTACAGCTAGACTCTTCGCAAATAAAGTGTAAATTTTCAGTGTGAAAATGTGGTGCGTTCACCTTAGGTTTTGAGCCACTTCCTGTCGTGGGCACTATGCCTACCCACACAAGTGAGGTACCATTTTTATCGGGAGACTTAGGGTAGTTCAAATTTGTAAAGCAACTGTTATTACCTATTGATTTTTGATGCATTTCTCCCTTCCAAATGAAAGACATTGTGTAAAAAAAAAATCATTTTGAAAAATGACCAATAATTGTCATGCAAATATGAGTATTCCCAATTTCGAAAATGTGCAAATATGCACTGTTTCCAAACTCTGTAATTTGTTCCCATTTCAGAAATACATAGGTGACTTTCATACCGATTTTTCCATGTATACATTTTCCCACAATAATTGCTATATACCCGGACCAAAAAAAAAAAACATTACAAAATGCTGCTCAGTTTTCTACTCTGGGTTCGTTGGGCTCTTGGTGAACCTACAAGTCCTATATGTCCCCACAACCAGGAAGGTCTACCGGATGTAACGGTACATTGCTTTCAAAGAGATGTCATAATTCGAAGAAGTTACAGGTGAAAACGTTGACTCAAAAGGCTGCTTTTTTCAACAAATTTTTAATTTTTCCTATATTTACCTGTACATTTCTATAAAGAAACCTTAATGGATCTACACAAATGACCCCTTGCTGAATTCAGAATTTTGTCTACTTTTCAAAAATGTATAGCTTTCCAGGATCCATTATTGTTTTTGTACCCATTTCTACCGTTAACTGGAAGGAGGTTGAAAGCACAAAAAATAGCAAAAATAGGGTATGTCCCAGAAAAATGCCAAAACTGTGTAAAAAATGTTGGTTTTCTAACAAAATTCTGTCATTCCCTAAAATCTGGAGAAATTGTGATTTCAGCCCCACAAACCCTTTTTTGATACCATTTGCAGAGAAAAACCCAGAAGCTTTAATTTGCAGCCCGTTTTTCCCATTTTTCACAAAAAAAAAAAGATTTTGCTGTATTTTGAATAATTTCTGGGAACCCTCTAGGAGAATCCACAAACCCTGGGTACCTTTAGAATCCCCAAGATGTTGGAAGAAAAGGACGCAAATTTGGCGTGGATACCTAATGTGGTCAAAAAGTTACAGAGGCCTAAGCGCGCACTACCCCAAATAGCCCAAAAAAGGCTTAGCACAGGAGGGGAAAAGGCCTAGCAGCGAAGGGGTTAAGGAGAGGTCTGACTATAGCCTTTTTCCAAGTCACAGGAAAAGTACCCTGGGCTATGGCCTCATTCATCACTTCCAGCAATGGAGGTAGAAGGATCGTCCTGCAATCCTTAAGGACTCTTAAGGGGCAGGGATCGGCAGGAGAAGCAGACTTAGTCCTATCAAGAAGGGCATTGAGACTCTCAAGAGAGAGCGGCGGAAAAAGAGTAAGGAACTTACTATTGGGTCCCTTCCTCCAGGACTCTGCGGCCTTAATCGCAAAGAGGGAACTATCATCTGATAGAATCCTCTGAGTTGCCAGGTCCTGATAAATATCCGAAATTTTCTTGTAAAAGAATTCGGAAATATTGTTGCATAGCTCCTGAGAGTCCACAACTGGGTCCGGTGACTGAGAAGAACACAAAGAGTCAACTATTTTAAACAATTCTTTAGACGAAGAGAGGGAAGCCGTCAAATCAGAAAAATAGACTTGTTTTTCCTTGATCACATTAAATTTATAGGTTCGTAGAGACAGCTTGTGATCCTCTCTGTCAGAAGGATCCCAAGACTTACGCCATTTCCTCTCCTTGGCTCTACAGGTTTGTCTGAGGAGTCTTAAGGACTCTGTAAACCAGGGCGCTGAGGGTTTACGACGAGCCACATATCGCAAAGAAGCGGGGGCAAGCACATCAACCGCTCTGCTAATAGAATCAGCCAACTCCTGGGCCGCCACGTTAACATCTCGTGAGGACAGGGCCCCAGAACCTTTTATCAGAGGAGCGAGGGCTTGAGTGGTAATATTTTTATAGCTCCTTTTCCAGACTCTATTATTGATGGCATAACTATGGGGGTCTTCAATAGGAATTGTGAATTCAAGGGGTACAGCCAGATGATCCGACCAGGCCAAGGGAATGGGAGAGCCAGCTGAAAGTCGAGGGTCATTAGTAAAGACCCCATCTAGTGTATGGCCCGCTCGATGAGTAGGGCCTTTCACCAGCTGGTTAAGCTCACAAGCTTCTAGCGAGTTAATCAGTTGAAGTGTGTCACTTGCTCCTAAATTCTCCAAATGAAAGTTTAAATCCCCCAGAATAGTGAGCTGCGGCTTACCAAAATAAGACTCTAAGATTCGAAGTAAATCGGAGCAAAAGCTCGTTCTGGGACCAGGCGGTCTATAAACGAGAATGCCCGTAAAGGAAACTGTAGGTGAAGAAGAGATACAAAAATACATAGCCTCGAAAGAGTCCGAGGGCTCAGAGATAGTCTTTGTCACACAGGAGAGTGGGGCTCTACACAAAATTGCCAGCCCTCCCCCTCTACGTCCCACTCTATCCTGTCTGTGAATCGTAAAGCCCTCCGGAATAGCCAGTAATAAATCATGGCCAGAGGAGTCGGAGGCCCAGGTTTCCGAAACAAAAACCCAGTCTGGCTGCCTATCATTGACGAACTCATGGAACGCAATATTATTCTTGATAAGCGACCTAGCGTTAATCAAGAAACCCTTTTTGGTTTGTGTAATAGTCCGACTAGCTAATAGATTAACAGAACCTCCCCCAATCCCTTTGGATGGAGAAAAAAACGCCTCACAAAGGCGACAAGAGGAGGAAGATCTCAAATCCTCAGGGGAAAGGGAAAAATGGCAAGCTAACGATCGAGGCCTGAAGGAAAGTAACTCACCTCTAGAATAATTCCTCACTATCTGTGGCGGGCAATGCGAAGTTCGGTCAGCCAGCCCGCCCAACAGCACGTCCTCAGCGCGGACGGGCGCAGACGGGCTGAACTCAGGCGTAACTCTGGCGGAAGTCCACCAAGCCCGCTGCGCGAGTCCGCTGCGCGAAGCCATGACTCCCTTATCTAGTGTCTATGGCCCTACGGATAGCTAGAGCGTCCAAGCCACACGCTCAGCTCCTAGTACTCCCAAGATGGCGCCCTATCAACTACAATGCGACCGGGAGATGGACCCGCCCAACAGCGGTGAGCAAAACAAATTATAGTGCAAGCAGGGGACCTACAGATTAAAACCAGGGAATAATTCCAAATAAGAATTAAATAAAATAGCAAAACGAGGGAAGTTTAAAAAGGCAGAAGCCAGTAATTCCAGGTACCCAGCGCTCGCAAAGCGCCAGCGCTACAGCAGGTTTCTCAGGTTAGTAGTCAGCAAGGGAGAGCAGACAGTTTACGTCCCTTATCTAGTGTCTATGGCCCTACGGATAGCTAGAGCGTCCAAGCCACACGCTCAGCTCCTAGTACTCCCAAGATGGCGCCCTATCAACTACAATGCGACCGGGAGATGGACCCGCCCAACAGCGGTGAGCAAAACAAATTATAGTGCAGGCAGGGGACCTACAGATTAAAACCAGGGAATAATTCCAAATAAGAATTAAATAAAATAGCAAAACGAGGGAAGTTTAAAAAGGCAGAAGCCAGTAATTCCAGGTACCCAGCGCTCGCAAAGCGCCAGCGCTACAGCAGGTTTCTCAGGTTAGTAGTCAGCAAGGGAGAGCAGACAGTTTACGTCCCTTATCTAGTGTCTATGGCCCTACGGATAGCTAGAGCGTCCAAGCCACACGCTCAGCTCCTAGTACTCCCAAGATGGCGCCCTATCAACTACAATGCGACCGGGAGATGGACCCGCCCAACAGCGGTGAGCAAAACAAATTATAGTGCAGGCAGGAGACCTACAGATTAAAACCAGGGAATAATTCCAAATAAGAATTAAATAAAATAGCAAAACGAGGGAAGTTTAAAAAGGCAGAAGCCAGTAATTCCAGGTACCCAGCGCTCGCAAAGCGCCAGCGCTACAGCAGGTTTCTCAGGTTAGTAGTCAGCAAGGGAGAGCAGACAGTTTACGTCCCTTATCTAGTGTCTATGGCCCTACGGATAGCTAGAGCGTCCAAGCCACACGCTCAGCTCCTAGTACTCCCAAGATGGCGCCCTATCAACTACAATGCGATCGGGAGATGGACCCGCCCAACAGCGGTGAGCAAAACAAATTATAGTGCAGGCAGGGGACCTACAGATTAAAACCAGGGAATAATTCCAAATAAGAATTAAATAAAATAGCAAAACGAGGGAAGTTTAAAAAGGCAGAAGCCAGTAATTCCAGGTACCCAGCGCTCGCAAAGCGCCAGCGCTACAGCAGGTGTCTCAGGTTAGTAGTCAGTAGTATGAGTCTAAGACCTTAGCTATTAGGCCAGAGTAAGAGTTAAGACCTTAACCATTAGGCCAGAGTACGAGTCTAACACCTTAGCTATTAGGCCAGAGTAAGAGTTAAGACCTTAACCAGTAGGCCAGAGTAAGAATTAAGACCTTAGCTATTAGGCCAGAGTAAGAGTTAAGACCTTAAAAAGTAGGCCCGAGTAAGAGTTAAGACCTTAACCAGTATGCCAGAGTAAGAGTTAAGACCTTAACCAGTAGGCCAGAGTAAGAGTCTAAGACCTTAGCTATTAGGCCAGAGTAAGAGTTAAGACCTTAACCAGTAGACCAGAGTAAGAGTTAGGACCTTAACCATTAGGCCAGAGTATGAGTCTAAGACCTTAGCTATTAGGCCAGAGTAAGAGTTAAGACCGTAGCTATTAGGCCAGAGTAAGAGTTAAGACCTTAACCAGTAGGCCAGAGTAAGAGTTAAAACCTTAACCAGGAGGCCAGAGTACGAGTCTAAGACCTTAGCTATTAGGCCAGAGTAAGAGTTAAGACCTTAGCTATTAGGCCAGAGTAAGAGTTAAGACCTTAACCAGAAGGCCAGAGTAAGAGTTAAGACCTTAACCAGTAGGCCAGATTAAGAGTTAAGACCATAACCTGTAGGCCATAGTACGAGTCTAAGACCTTAGGTATTAGGCCAGAGTAAGCATTAAGACCTTAACCAGTAGGCCAGAGTACGAGTCTAAGACCTTAGCTATTAGGCCAGAGTAAGAGTTAAGACCTTAACCAGTCGGCCAGAGTAAAAATTAAGACCTTAGCTATTAGGCCAGAGAAAGAGTTAAGACCTTAAGAAGTAGGCCCGAATAAGAGTTAAGACCTTAACCAGTAGGCCAGAGTAAGAGTTAAGACCTTAACCGGTAGGCCAGAGTAAGAGTCTAAGACCTTAGCTATTAGGCCAGAGTAAGAGTTAAGACCTTAACCAGTAGGCCAGAGTAAGAGTTAGGACCTTAACCATTAGGCCAGAGTATGAGTCTAAGACCTTAGCTATTAGGCCAGAGTAAGAGTTAAGACCGTAGCTATTAGGCCAGAGTAAGAGTTAAGACCTTAACCATTAGGCCAGACTACGAGTCTAAGACCTCAGCTATTAGGCCAGAGTAAGAGTTAAGACCTTAACCAGTAGGCCAGAGTAAGAGTTAAGCCCTTAGCTATTAGGCCAGAGTAGGAGTTAAGACCTTAGCTATTAGGCCAGAGTAAGAGTTAAGACCTTAACCAGAAGACCAAAGTAAGACTTAAGACCTTAACCAGTAGGCCAGAGAAAGAGTTAAGACCTTAACCTGTAGGCCATAGTACGAGTCTAAGACCTTAGCTATTAGGCCAGAGTAAGCGTTAAGACCTTAACCAGTAGGCCAGAGTAAGAGTTAAGACCTTAACCATTAGGCCAGAGTACGAGTCTAAGACCTTAGCTATTAGGCCAGAGTAAGAGTTAAGACCTTAAGCAGTAGGCCAGAGTAAGAGTTAAGACCTTAACCAGTAGGCCAGAGTAAGAGATAAGACCTTAACCATAAGGCCAGAGTACGAGTCTAAGACCTTAGCTATTAGGCCAGAGTAAGAGTTAAGACCTTAACCTGTAGGCAAGAGTAAGAGTTAAGACCTTAACCAGTAGGCCATAGTACGAGTCTAAGACCTTAAGTATTAGGCCAGAGTAAGAGTTAAGACATTAACCAGTAGGCCAGAGTAAGAGTTAAGACCTTAACCAGTGGGCCAGAGTACGAGTCTTAGATCTTAGCTATTAGGCCAGAGTAAGAGTTAAGACCTTAACCAGTAGGCCAGAGTAAGAGTTAAGCGTTACAACAAACAAATGATGGACGGAATGCTGACAATGCAGACATTCTCCCCCAGTCAAGAGATCTGGGTTAAATCCATCGTTCTTTTGCCCACTACGCCACCCCAGTTCAGACATGGCCATATGCAAATCAGTCTTGACCCTGTGCCTCATGGGAACAGTCCAGCCCGAACTGCCAAGCCATGTCTTCCCTGGACCGGAATCAAGCATCCTAGGACCGGTTTCTGGCTATCAGCCGTCATCAGCCAGGATAGCTTGACTCCAGTAGCGTAGTGAGCACGGGTCCCACGTCTGGGAATACCCATCCCACTTAGGGCGAAAAGCGTTACAACAAACAAATGATGGACGGAATGCTGACAATGCAGACATTCTCCCCCAGTCAAGAGATCTGGGTTAAATCCATTGTTATTTTGCCCACTACGCCACCCCAGTTCAGACATGGCCATATGCAAATCAGTCTTTACCCTGTGCCTCATGGGAACAGTCCAGCCCGAACTTCCAAGCCATGTCTTCCCTGGACCGGAATCAAGCATCCTAGGACCGGTTTCTGGCTATCAGCCGTCATCAGCCAGGATAGCTTGACTCCAGTAGCGTAGTGAGCACGGGTCCCACGTCTGGGAATACCCATCCCACTTAGGGCGAAAAGTGTTACAACAAACAAATGATGGACGGAATGCTGACAATGCAGACATTCTCCCCCAGTCAAGAGATCTGGGTTAAATCCATCGTTCTTTTGCCCACTACGCCACCCCAGTTCAGACATGGCCATATGCAAATCAGTCTTGACCCTGTGCCTCATGGGAACAGTCTAGCCCGAACTGCCATGCCATGTCTTCCCTGGACCGGAATCAAGCATCCTAGGACCGGTTTCTGGCTATCAGCCGTCATAAGCCAGGATAGCTTGACTCCAGTAGCGTAGTGAGCACGGGTCCCACGTCTGGGAATACCCATCCCACTTAGCGCGAAAAGCGTTACAACAAACAAATGATGGACGGAATGCTGACAATGCAGACATTCTCCCCCAGTCAAGAGATCTGGGTTAAATCCATCGTTCTTTTGCCCACTACGCCACCCCAGTTCAGACATGGCCATATGCAAATCAGTCTTGACCCTGTGCCTCATGGGAACAGTCCAGCCCGAACTGCCAAGCCATGTCTTCCCTGGACCGGAATCAAGCATCCTAGGACCGGTTTCTGGCTATCAGCCGTCATCAGCCAGGATAGCTTGACTCCAGTAGCGTAGTGAGCACGGGTCCCACGTCTGGGAATACCCATCCCACTTAGGGCGAAAAGCGTTACAACAAACAAATGATGGACGGAATGCTGACAATGCAGACATTCTCCCCCAGTCAAGAGATCTGGGTTAAATCCATCGTTCTTTTGCCCACTACGCCACCCCAGTTCAGACATGGCCATATGCAAATCAGTCTTGACCCTGTGCCTCATGGGAACAGTCCAGCCCGAACTGCCAAGCCATGTCTTCCCTGGACCGGAATCAAGCATCCTAGGACCGGTTTCTGGCTATCAGCCGTCATCAGCCAGGATAGCTTGACTCCAGTAGCGTAGTGAGCACGGGTCCCACGTCTGGGAATACCCATCCCACTTAGGGCAAAAAGCGTTACAACAAACAAATGATGGACGGAATGCTGACAATGCAGACATTCTCCCCCAGTCAAGAGATCTGGGTTAAATCCATCGTTATTTTGCCCACTACGCCACCCCAGTTCAGACATGGCCATATGCAAATCAGTCTTGACCCTGTGCCTCATGGGAACAGTCCAGCCCGAACTGCCAAGCCATGTCTTCCCTGGACCGGAATCAAGCATCCTAGGACCGGTTTCTGGCTATCAGCCATCATCAGCCAGGATAGCTTGACTCCAGTAGCGTAGTGAGCACGGGTCCCACGTCTGGGAATACCCATCCCACTTAGGGCGAAAAGCGTTACAACAAACAAATGATGGACGGAATGCTGACAATGCAGACATTCTCCCCCAGTCAAGAGATCTGGGTTAAATCCATCGTTCTTGTGCCCACTACGCCACCCCAGTTCAGACATGGCCATATGCAAATCAGTCTTGACCCTGTGCCTCATGGGAACAGTCCAGCCCGAACTGCCAAGCCATGTCTTCCCTGGACCGGAATCAAGCATCCTAGGACCGGTTTCTGGCTATCAGCCGTCATCAGCCAGGATAGCTTGACTCCAGTAGCGTAGTGAGCACGGGTCCCACGTCTGGGAATACCCATCCCACTTAGGGCGAAAAGCGTTACAACAAACAAATGATGGACGGAATGCTGACAATGCAGACATTCTCCCCCAGTCAAGAGATCTGGGTTAAATCCATCGTTCTTTTGCCCACTACGCCACCCCAGTTCAGACATGGCCATATGCAAATCAGTCTTGACCCTGTGCCTCATGGGAACAGTCCAGCCCGAACTGCCAAGCCATGTCTTCCCTGGACCGGAATCAAGCATCCTAGGACCGGTTTCTGGCTATCAGCCGTCATCAGCCAGGATAGCTTGACTCCAGTAGCGTAGTGAGCACGGGTCCCACATCTGGGAATACCCATCCCACTTAGGGCGAAAAGCGTTACAACAAACAAATGATGGACGGAATGCTGACAATGCAGACATTCTCCCCCAGTCAAGAGATCTGGGTTAAATCCATCGTTGTTTTGCCCACTACGCCACCCCAGTTCAGACATGGCCATATGCAAATCAGTCTTGACCCTGTGCCTCATGGGAACAGTCCAGCCCGAACTGCCAAGCCATGTCTTCCCTGGACCGGAATCAAGCATCCTAGGACCGGTTTCTGGCTATCAGCCGTCATCAGCCAGGATAGCTTGACTCCAGTAGCGTAGTGAGCACGGGTCCCACGTCTGGGAATACCCATCCCACTTAGGGCGAAAAGCGTTACAACAAACAAATGATGGACGGAATGCTGACAATGCAGACATTCTCCCCCAGTCAAGAGATCTGGGTTAAATCCATCGTTCTTTTGCCCACTACTCCACCCCAGTTCAGACATGTCCATATGCAAATCAGTCTTGACCCTGTGCCTCACGGGAACAGTCCAGCCCGAACTGCCAAGCTATGTCTTCCCTGGACCGGAATCAAGCATCCTAGGACTGGTTTCTGGCTATCAGCCGTCATCAGCCAGGATAGCTTGACTCCAGTAGCGTAGTGAGCACGGGTCCCACGTCTGGGAATACCCATCCCACTTAGGGCGAAAAGCATTACAACAAACAAATGATGGACGGAATGCTGACAATGCAGACATTCTCCCCTAGTCAAGAGATCTGGGTTAAATCCATCGTTCTTTTGCCCACTACGCCACCCCAGTTCAGACATGGCCATATGCAAATCAGTCTTGACCCTGTGCCTCATGGGAACAGTCCAGCCCGAACTGCCAAGCCATGTCTTCCCTGGACCGGAATCAAGCATCCTAGGACCGGTTTCTGGCTATCAGCCGTCATCAGCCAGGATAGCTTGACTCCAGTAGCGTAGTGAGCACGGGTCCCACGTCTGGGAATACCCATCCCACTTAGGGCGAAAAGCATTACAACAAACAAATGATGGACGGAATGCTGACAATGCAGACATTCTCCCACAGTCAAGAGATCTGGGTTAAATCCATCGTTCTTTTGCCCACTACGCCACCCCAGTTCAGACATGGCCATATGCAAATCAGTCTTGACCCTGTGCCTCATGGGAACAGTCCAGCCCGAACTGCCAAACTATGTCTTCCCTGGACCGGAATCAAGCATCCTAGGACCGGTTTCTGGCTATCAGCCGTCATCAGCCAGGATAGCTTGACTCCAGTAGTGTAGTGGGCAAAAGAACGATGGATTTAACCCAGATCTCTTGACTGGGGGAGAATGTATGCATTGTCAGCATTCCGTCCATCATTTGTTTGTTGTAACGCTTTTCGCCCTAAGTGGGATGGGTATTCCCAGACGTGGGACTCGTGCTCACTACACCACTGGAGTCAAGCTATCCTGGCTGATGACGGCTGATAGCCAGAAACCGGTCCTAGGATGCTTGATTCCGGTCCAGGGAAGACATGGCTTGGCAGTTCGGGCTGGACTGTTCCCATGAGGCACAGGGTCAAGACTGATTTGCAGATGGCCATGTCTAAACTGGGGTGGTGTAGTGGGCAAAAGAACGATGGATTTAACCCAGATCTCTTGACTGGGGGAGAATGTATGCATTGTCAGCATTCCGTCCATCATTTGTTTGTTGTAACGCTTTTCGCCCTAAGTGGGATGGGTATTCCCAGACGTGGGACCCGTGCTCACTACGCCACTGGAGTCAAGCTATCCTGGCTGATGACGGCTGATAGCCAGAAACCGGTCCTAGGATGCTTGATTCCGGTCCAGGGAAGACATGGCTTGGCAGTTCGGGCTGGACTGTTCCCATGAGGCACAGGGTCAAGACTGATTTGCATATGGCCATGTCTAAACTGGGGTGGTGTAGTGGGCAAAAGAACGATGGATTTAACCCAGATCTCTTGACTGGGGGAGAATGTATGCATTGTCAGCATTCCGTCCATCATTTGTTTGTTGTAACGCTTTTCGCCCTAAGTGGGATGGGTATTCCCAGACGTGGGACCCGTGCTCACTACGCCACTGCAGTCAAGCTATCCTGGCTGATGACGGCTGATAGCCAGAAACCGGTCCTAGGATGCTTGATTCCGGTCCAGGGAAGACATGGCTTGGCAGTTCGGGCTGGACTGTTCCCATGAGGCACAGGGTCAAGACTGATTTGCATATGGCCATGTCTAAACTGCGGTGGTGTAGTGGGCAAAAGAACGATGGATTTAACCCAGATCTCTTGACTGGGGGAGAATGTATGCATTGTCAGCATTCCGTCCATCATTTGTTTGTTGTAACGCTTTTCGCCCTAAGTGGGATGGGTATTCCCAGACGTGGGACCCGTGCTCACTACGCCACTGGAGTCAAGCTATCCTGGCTGATGACGGCTGATAGCCAGAAACCGGTCCTAGGATGCTTGATTCCGACCCAGGGAAGACATGGCTTGGCAGTTCGGGCTGGACTGTTCCCATGAGGCACAGGGTCAAGACTGATTTGCAGATGGCCATGTCTAAACTGGGGTGGTGTAGTGGGCAAAAGAACGATGGATTTAACCCAGATCTCTTGACTGGGGGAGAATGTATGCATTGTCAGCATTCCGTCCATCATTTGTTTGTTGTAATGCTTTTCGCCCTAAGTGGGATGGGTCTTCCCAGACGTGAGACCCGTGCTAACTACGCCACTGGAGTCAAGCTATCCTGGCTGATGACGGCTGATAGCCAGAAACCGATCCTAGGATGCTTGATTCCGGTCCAGGGAAGACATGGCTTGGCAGTTCGGGCTGGACTGTTCCCATGAGGCACAGGGTCAAGACTGATTTGCATATGGCCATGTCTAAACTGGGGTGGTGTAGTGGGCAAAAGAACGATGGATTTAACCCAGATCTCTTGACTGGGGGAGAATGTATGCATTGTCAGCATTCCGTCCATCATTTGTTTGTTGTAACGCTTTTCACCCTAAGTGGGATGGGTATTCCCAGACGTGGGACCCGTGCTCACTACGCCACTGGAGTCAAGCTATCCTGGCTGATGACGGCTGATAGCCAGAAACCGGTCCTAGGATGCTTGATTCCGGTCCAGGGAAGACATGGCTTGGCAGTTCGGGCTGGACGGTTCCCATGAGGCACAGGGTCAAGACTGATTTGCATATGGCCATGTCTAAACTGGGGTGGTGTAGTGGGCAAAAGAACGATGGATTTAACCCAGATCTCTTGACTGGGGGAGAATGTATGCATTGTCAGCATTCCGTCCATCATTTGTTTGTTGTAACGCTTTTCGTCCTAAGTGGGATGGGTATTCCCAGACGTGGGACCCGTGCTCACTACGCCACTGGAGTCAAGCTATCCTGGCTGATGACGGCTGATAGCCAGAAACCGGTCCTAGGATGCTTGATTCCGTTCCAGGGAAGACATGGCTTGGCAGTTCGGGCTGGACTGTTCCCATGAGGCACAGGGTCAAGACTGATTTGCATATGGCCATGTCTAAACTGGGGTGGTGTAGTGGGCTGTCAGGAATCCCCTCCCGCACATGGATTCCCTCCCACGATGCCACTTCCGTGAACCTGGTGCGCTTGGAGGAGAGCGGACTACAACTCCCAGAATGCCCTCCGGCAACAATTGCCTCATGGAACTCAAGAGTTCTGGTTACATAACACCAAGGGTAACGCCTAGTTTTCATGTTATGCAACTCAAGAGTTCTGGTTGCATAACACCAAGGGTAACGCCTAGTTTGCATGTTATGCAACTCAAGAGTTCTGGTTACATAACACCAAGGGTAACGCCTAGTTTTCATGTTATACAACGCCGAGAGTACTACTTAAGGAGAAGATCACTGGGACTCGGCGTCGGATATTCTGATCTTTGCCGGAGTACCTGGTTGAGGTACACGGACCCGTTGGAGAGTGGAGCGGCGGAAGGAACATTCTAAGGAGCGGAGGAGAGGTGCTGGCGTGTGCTTCCTGCCCGTGTCCTGTCCCGTTCTGAGAGCCGTATTCAACGTCATTGGGCACAAGTACCGTTGGTAGAGCCGAAGCTCCCAACGGCCTGACAATTTGGAGAAATCGAGGTTGGTGCGAGCCGAAGCTCCCAACCCTCGTTACTTGGGTGAACACACGCTTAGAGCTAAGACGCTATCCAGGAGGTGTTTCCGCGTCTTAGCCATCGACACTCGTAGGAGAACTGGGATAGGTAGAGCGGCTGCTCCCATCCATTCTCTGCACCACCTTGGGTATCATCACTTAAACCCGGATACAAGAGACGCACACTAGGAGGTGTTCCCAGCGTCTTTGTGTTGTGGCAGTACTCTGGGGGAAACTGGTAGAGCGGCTGTTCCCAGGTGGTAGAGAGCCCGGCCGGGTGACTCCCACGTGCCCCCGTATATTCCACAACCTTGGAACTACCCTTCACAGCGGTCGAGTGGCATTGTCGGCCACTGCTTAGCACTGTGCCACCCGTTGGAGCATACCGGGACCGGTGTGCATGCGGAGGACGGTTAGAAGAGCTGTGAATGGGTATCGTACTTTAACTGGTGATTCCAGTACCGGTATTCTTCGTTGTCTGCAGTTGTTTATCTGTTTATTAAATCCTCCTTAACCTCCCTTTCTCTGGTCCGTTGTCTGTTTGTCCCAACCCCGAGAAAGCCAGGACGTTACATAATATCCGACCTCTTCCATAACTATCTCCTGGTTGGGCGAACGACATGGCCACGATTGAGGATGTGTTGGCCGTCTTAGCCGCGATGCAAATCGAGCTCACCGCTTCCAGAAAGGAAACAGCAGACGTTAAGGCTAGACTGGACGCTCTGCAGAACGATCCGCTACAGGCGGGTGCCTCTCACACGGCCACGGCTCCTGCGGTTGTGGTAGAGATGCCCGTAGCCATTCCTTTGGCGACACCAGAGAGGTACAGCGGAGACCCCAACACAGTGCAGGTATTCCTCACTCAAGTAGCACTGCATCTGTCCTGCAAACCAAAGGCCTTTCCGACCAGCCAAGCCAGAGTGGCCTTTCTGATCTCGTATCTTGCTGGGAACGCGGCGCAATGGGCAGTCCCACTGGTGAGCAGGGACGACCCTATCCTATGTGATTGGGGAGCCTTCCGCGAGGAATTCTTGAAGGTGTTTGATCGAAGGGCGGACTCGTATACTGCCGATCGAGAGATGTTGGAGCTGAGGCAAGGCAACAATGATCTGGTGCAGTACCTTAATGCTTTTCGACGGTTAGTGGGCGAAACCAAGTGGCCCATAGCCAAACAAACCGCGCTGTTTCACCAGGGCTTGAGCGAAGAGCTCAAAGATGTGGTAGCACAAATCGACCCCCAACCCAAGACATGTGAGGGCTTGATCAACCTGGTGCTACGGCTGGACCATAGATTGAACGAAAGAAAGGGCGATCACAAGAGGAAAGGGAAAGCGCTGCCATCGTATGTTTCGATGGGTGGCCCTGAGACCAACTCCTCCACCAGGACAGAACCCATGGACATAGGAGCTATAAGGGCGAGCCTTACAGCCACTGAAAAAGAATCACGCCGCAAGCAAGGCCTTTGCCTTTACTGCGGAAAAAAGGGGCACTATGTACGCGAGTGTCCAGCCAAGCCAAAGACCTCACGATACCGAGCGAACAAAACGGTGACAGCAGTGGTGGACGCACCGGCGGAAAACTGAGGGACTCCGGGTCTAGGGAAGGGGCATCTTGGAGTCACACCCACATCCCTTCCATGTTGAGCCCGAATCAAAAAGGGCGAAGACATTTGTTTATTACCTTACACGTAGGAGTGCAGGACCAGTGGATACCTGTGGTAGCCATGGTTGATTCAGGAGCCACGGGCATGTTCATGGACTACAATGAAGCACGGAGACTGGGTCTCACTCTCCTTCCCGAACAGATACCAGAGGAGGAGTATGCAGTGGATGGGAGAAGTCTGGTGACCGGACCTATCGGACAGCACACAGGAGAAGTACCGGTGAGGTTCGGAAAACTGCATAACGAACGTATCGATTTTAGCATAATCAGAGCCCCGTAGTACGGGGTCATATTGGGTCTACCCTGGCTCCAAAAACATAACCCAACGGTGGATTGGCCTACGCATCACATTGAGATGACTTCCCCGTTTTGTGAACAATGGTGCGGCATGCGGCAGGACCCCCACGTAGGTGAGGTAGGCGAAGGGCACACGGTCCCCACGGCAGCAGAAAAGGCCGTAAAGCTGCCCCGAGTGTATCACAGTTTCGGGGACGTCTTCGATGAAATCCGAGCGGAGGTGCTCCCTCCACATAGACCGTTCGACTGCCAAATCGACCTGGTTCCGGGGGCTAGCGTTCCAAGCGGCAGACTGTATGCGCTCACAGAACCCGAAAATGTACATCTACGGGGATATTTGGATAAGTTACTAGGGCTGGGGTTCATCAGGCCGTCGAAATCCCCTGCCGCATTGCCTCTCTTTTTCATCCCAAAAGCAAATGGCGAATTGAGGGCCTGCGTGGACTTTAGTGCCTTGAACGCGATAACCATAAAAAACCGGTACCCCTTGCTTCTCATAAGCGTTCTCCTGGAACAGGTAAAAAAGGCCCAAATATACACAAAGCTTGATCTCAAGGGGGCATACCATCTAGTGCGCATGAGGGACAGCGACGAATGGAAAACCGCCTTTAAGACCAGGTTCGGGCTCTTTGAGTACCTCGTCATGCCGTTTGGACTATGCAATGCCCCTGCCGCCTTCCAATACTTCCTCAATGAGGTGTTCCGGGAGGTATTGGATATCTACGTGGTCGTTTATATAGACGACATACTCATCTACTCCAACTCAGAGGAAGAACACGTACAGCACGTATCCGCGGTTCTCAAAAAACTGAGGGAAAACATGCTATACTGCAAACTCAGCAAATGTGACTTCCACGTCACATCAGTGGAATTCCTTGGGGTGATGCTGAGCCCCAACGGACAGGAGATGGCGGAACGCAAGATCAGAGCGGTGGAGGAGTGGCCGGTGCCCCGAGGAGTAAAGGAAGTCCAGAGCTTCATAGGCTTCGCCAACTTTTATAGGCGTTTTATTGAGGGGTTTTCTGGCTTGGTTGCCCCGATCACGCAACTACTAAGGAAGTCTCAGGAGTTTGTGTGGGGACCGGAAGCACAAAAAGCATTTGTGGGCCTCAAGAAGGCCTTCAGCACCGCCCCGGTGCTAGCTCACTCGAATCCGGAATTACCCTATGTGGTAGAAGCGGACGCCTCTGATGTGGCGCTGGGTGCCATTCTATCTCAGAGGAATGAGGTGTCTGGTTTGCTCCATCCTGTGGCGTACATGTCTCGTAAATTGAACGACGCGGAACGCAATTACCATATTGCGGAGAAGGAACTACTCGCAATAAAGGACGCATTTGCTGAGTGGAGGCATTTGTTAATGGGGGCCAGACACGTGGTTACAGTGTATACGGACCACAGAAACCTCCAGTTTCTGACGGCGGCACGGCATTTATCTCTCCGTCAAATGAGGTGGATGATCTTTTTCTCCGGTTTCAATTTCCACATCACATACCGACCCGGTACGGAGAACAGGAAAGCGGACGCGCTTTCGAGGCAATCGAATGCCAGGGATCCGCAGCCGGTTGCCGAACATTCCATCATCCCTCCAGGAGTTGTGATAGGGGTGATTCAACCACAGACGTTCCTCAGGGGGGTCCAGAAGGGGACCCATACCTTCATGTGGCGGAGGTGGCTTCACAGTCACAAGGAGTGGCAGATGAAGGACGGGATTCCGGTGAAAGGACGATGTATGTTGTTACCCACGCCTAGGCTTCGAAAACAGGCCTTCACCTGGTGCCACGTGTCTCCCTGTGCCGGCCATCTGGGTGTCGAAAAGACAGTAGCGAGCCTAGGACGGCAGTTCTGGTGGCCTGCCATGAGAACAGACGTCCGGAATTGGTGTTCATCATGTACCGTTTGCGCATCCATGAAATCGGACCACAGAAGATCGCAAGGACTCCTCCAACCCCTTCCTACACCGACCAAACCCTGGGAAAACATATCCTTGGACTTCATTGTCGGGCTACCAAAGGATCAAGGAAAGACGGCCATACTGGTGGTGGTGGACTATCTCACGAAGATGGGGCACTTCCTCGCTTGCAAACAGGTACCTTCGGCAGGAGAGCTGGCGTCGTTGTTATTGAAGAATGTAGTGAGACTACATGGCCTACCCAACGTGATCGTGTCGGACAGGGGATCTCAGTTCACGTCGCACTTCTGGAAAACTTGGTGTTTGGCGTTACACGTCAAGTCTGCCATGTCCACGAGTTATCACCCGCAGACGGACGGCCAGACGGAGCGCCTGAACCAGTCGCTCAAACAATATCTACGTTGTTTTGTAGAGCAAGGGAAGGATGAGTGGGTGGACCTACTTTGGATCGCGGAAATCGCGTACAACAACGCCACACATTGTTCCACCAAGGCCTCCCCTTTTTATAGTAACTACGGCCATCATCCCCGGTTCTTGCCGTTTCTGCACCCGGTCAGGGAAGACAGATTGCCGACAACAGCCAAGAGGGTGGCCCGCATCAAGGAGGCCTTGATGAGTTCTCGAGTTGCCCTGGAGGGGGCTAAAGCCACGTATAAAGCCTTTTCTGATAGGAGGAGAAGGCCTGGACCGGTCTACAAACCTGGAGATTACGTCTGGGTCTCTACACGGCACATGAGATTCAAGAAAAGTAGCGTGTTCCATCCCCGCTTCATGGGCCCATATAGGATCCTTCGAAGCATCAGCCCGGTGAACGTGAAAGTGTGCCTGCCCCAGTCCCTGCGGATCCATCCCGTGTTCCACGTTTCCCTCTTGAAACCCGCGAACGCGGTAAGGCCTCGTACGCCGGTGTCGGTGTCTGTGGATTCGGAGGTGGAGTACGAGGTGGCTGGTATCTTGGATTCCAAGTGGCGCAGGGGCAAACTATGGTATCTGGTGGCATGGAAGGGGTACGGACCCGAGGAGCAGTCATGGGAACCTGCGGCGGGGGTTCACGCTCCTCGTCTGGTATCGTCGTTCCATCGTCGATATCCTTCCTGTGCTGGTCCTGATGGGGGGCGCTGATGGGAGGGGGATGTACTGTCAGGAATCCCCTCCCGCACATGGATTCCCTCCTACGATGCCACTTACGTGAACCTGGTGCGCTTGGAGGAGAGCGGACTACAACTCCCAGAATGCCCTCCGGCAACAATTGCCTCATGGAACTCAAGAGTTCTGGTTACATAACACCAAGGGTAACGCCTAGTTTTCATGTTATGCAACTCAAGAGTTCTGGTTGCATAACACCAAGGGTAACGCCTAGTTTGCATGTTATGCAACTCAAGAGTTCTGGTTACATAACACCAAGGGTAACGCCTAGTTTTCATGTTATACAACGCCGAGAGTACTACTTAAGGAGAAGATCACTGGGACTCGGCGTCGGATATTCTGATCTTTGCTGGAGTACCTGGTTGAGGTACACGGACCCGTTGGAGAGTGGAGCGGCGGAAGGAACATTCTAAGGAGCGGAGGAGAGGTGCTGGCGTGTGCTTCCTGCCCGTGTCCTGTCCCGTTCTGAGAGCCGTATTCAACGTCATTGGGCACAAGTACCGTTGGTAGAGCCGAAGCTCCCAACGGCCTGACAATTTGGAGAAATCGAGGTTGGTGCGAGCCGAAGCTCCCAACCCTCGTTACTTGGGTGAACACACGCTTAGAGCTAAGACGCTATCCAGGAGGTGTTTCCGCGTCTTAGCCATCGACACTCGTAGGAGAACTGGGATAGGTAGAGCGGCTGCTCCCATCCATTCTCTGCACCACCTTGGGTATCATCACTTAAACCCGGATACAAGAGACGCACACTAGGAGGTGTTCCCAGCGTCTTTGTGTTGTGGCAGTACTCTGGGGGAAACTGGTAGAGCGGCTGTTCCCAGGTGGTAGAGAGCCCGGCCGGGTGACTCCCACGTGCCCCCGTATATTCCACAACCTTGGAACTACCCTTCACAGCGGTCGAGTGGCATTGTCGGCCACTGCTTAGCACTGTGCCACCCGTTGGAGCATACCGGGACCGGTGTGCATGCGGAGGACGGTTAGAAGAGCTGTGAATGGGTATCGTACTTTAACTGGTGATTCCAGTACCGGTATTCTTCGTTGTCTGCAGTTGTTTATCTGTTTATTAAATCCTCCTTAACCTCCCTTTCTCTGGTCCGTTGTCTGTTTGTCCCAACCCCGAGAAAGCCAGGACGTTACATAATATCCGACCTCTTCCATAACTATCTCCTGGTTGGGCGAACGACATGGCCACGATTGAGGATGTGTTGGCCGTCTTAGCCGCGATGCAAATCGAGCTCACCGCTTCCAGAAAGGAAACAGCAGACGTTAAGGCTAGACTGGACGCTCTGCAGAACGATCCGCTACAGGCGGGTGCCTCTCACACGGCCACGGCTCCTGCGGTTGTGGTAGAGATGCCCGTAGCCATTCCTTTGGCGACACCAGAGAGGTACAGCGGAGACCCCAACACAGTGCAGGTATTCCTCACTCAAGTAGCACTGCATCTGTCCTGCAAACCAAAGGCCTTTCCGACCAGCCAAGCCAGAGTGGCCTTTCTGATCTCGTATCTTGCTGGGAACGCGGCGCAATGGGCAGTCCCACTGGTGAGCAGGGACGACCCTATCCTATGTGATTGGGGAGCCTTCCGCGAGGAATTCTTGAAGGTGTTTGATCGAAGGGCGGACTCGTATACTGCCGATCGAGAGATGTTGGAGCTGAGGCAAGGCAACAATGATCTGGTGCAGTACCTTAATGCTTTTCGACGGTTAGTGGGCGAAACCAAGTGGCCCATAGCCAAACAAACCGCGCTGTTTCACCAGGGCTTGAGCGAAGAGCTCAAAGATGTGGTAGCACAAATCGACCCCCAACCCAAGACATGTGAGGGCTTGATCAACCTGGTGCTACGGCTGGACCATAGATTGAACGAAAGAAAGGGTGATCACAAGAGGAAAGGGAAAGCGCTGCCATCGTATGTTTCGATGGGTGGCCCTGAGACCAACTCCTCCACCAGGACAGAACCCATGGACATAGGAGCTATAAGGGCGAGCCTTACAGCCACTGAAAAAGAATCACGCCGCAAGCAAGGCCTTTGCCTTTACTGCGGAAAAAAGGGGCACTATGTACGCGAGTGTCCAGCCAAGCCAAAGACCTCACGATACCGAGCGAACAAAACGGTGACAGCAGTGGTGGACGCACCGGCGGAAAACTGAGGGACTCCGGGTCTAGGGAAGGGGCATCTTGGAGTCACACCCACATCCCTTCCATGTTGAGCCCGAATCAAAAAGGGCGAAGACATTTGTTTATTACCTTACACGTAGGAGTGCAGGACCAGTGGATACCTGTGGTAGCCATGGTTGATTCAGGAGCCACGGGCATGTTCATGGACTACAATGAAGCACGGAGACTGGGTCTCACTCTCCTTCCCGAACAGATACCAGAGGAGGAGTATGCAGTGGATGGGAGAAGTCTGGTGACCGGACCTATCGGACAGCACACAGGAGAAGTACCGGTGAGGTTCGGAAAACTGCATAACGAACGTATCGATTTTAGCATAATCAGAGCCCCGTAGTACGGGGTCATATTGGGTCTACCCTGGCTCCAAAAACATAACCCAACGGTGGATTGGCCTACGCATCACATTGAGATGACTTCCCCGTTTTGTGAACAATGGTGCGGCATGCGGCAGGACCCCCACGTAGGTGAGGTAGGCGAAGGGCACACGGTCGCCACGGCAGCAGAAAAGGCCATAAAGCTGCCCCGAGTGTATCACAGTTTCGGGGACGTCTTCGATGAAATCCGAGCGGAGGTGCTCCCTCCACATAGACCGTTCGACTGCCAAATCGACCTGGTTCCGGGGGCTAGCGTTCCAAGCGGCAGACTGTATGCGCTCACAGAACCCGAAAATGTACATCTACGGGGATATTTGGATAAGTTACTAGGGCTGGGGTTCATCAGGCCGTCGAAATCCCCTGCCGCATTGCCTCTCTTTTTCATCCCAAAAGCAAATGGCGAATTGAGGGCCTGCGTGGACTTTAGTGCCTTGAACGCGATAACCATAAAAAACCGGTACCCCTTGCTTCTCATAAGCGTTCTCCTGGAACAGGTAAAAAAGGCCCAAATATACACAAAGCTTGATCTCAAGGGGGCATACCATCTAGTGCGCATGAGGGACAGCGACGAATGGAAAACCGCCTTTAAGACCAGGTTCGGGCTCTTTGAGTACCTCGTCATGCCGTTTGGACTATGCAATGCCCCTGCCGCCTTCCAATACTTCCTCAATGAGGTGTTCCGGGAGGTATTGGATATCTACGTGGTCGTTTATATAGACGACATACTCATCTACTCCAACTCAGAGGAAGAACACGTACAGCACGTATCCGCGGTTCTCAAAAAACTGAGGGAAAACATGCTATACTGCAAACTCAGCAAATGTGACTTCCACGTCACATCAGTGGAATTCCTTGGGGTGATGCTGAGCCCCAACGGACAGGAGATGGCGGAACGCAAGATCAGAGCGGTGGAGGAGTGGCCGGTGCCCCGAGGAGTAAAGGAAGTCCAGAGCTTCATAGGCTTCGCCAACTTTTATAGGCGTTTTATTGAGGGGTTTTCTGGCTTGGTTGCCCCGATCACGCAACTACTAAGGAAGTCTCAGGAGTTTGTGTGGGGACCGGAAGCACAAAAAGCATTTGTGGGCCTCAAGAAGGCCTTCAGCACCGCCCCGGTGCTAGCTCACTCGAATCCGGAATTACCCTATGTGGTAGAAGCGGACGCCTCTGATGTGGCGCTGGGTGCCATTCTATCTCAGAGGAATGAGGTGTCTGGTTTGCTCCATAATGTGGCGTACATGTCTCGTAAATTGAACGACGCGGAACGCAATTACCATATTGCGGAGAAGGAACTACTCGCAATAAAGGACGCATTTGCTGAGTGGAGGCATTTGTTAATGGGGGCCAGACACGTGGTTACAGTGTATACGGACCACAGAAACCTCCAGTTTCTGACGGCGGCACGGCATTTATCTCTCCGTCAAATGAGGTGGATGATCTTTTTCTCCGGTTTCAATTTCCACATCACATACCGACCCGGTACGGAGAACAGGAAAGCGGACGCGCTTTCGAGGCAATCGAATGCCAGGGATCCGCAGCCGGTTGCCGAACATTCCATCATCCCTCCAGGAGTTGTGATAGGGGTGATTCAACCACAGACGTTCCTCAGGGGGGTCCAGAAGGGGACCCATACCTTCATGTGGCGGAGGTGGCTTCACAGTCACAAGGAGTGGCAGATGAAGGACGGGATTCCGGTGAAAGGACGATGTATGTTGTTACCCACGCCTAGGCTTCGAAAACAGGCCTTCACCTGGTGCCACGTGTCTCCCTGTGCCGGCCATCTGGGTGTCGAAAAGACAGTAGCGAGCCTAGGACGGCAGTTCTGGTGGCCTGCCATGAGAACAGACGTCCGGAATTGGTGTTCATCATGTACCGTTTGCGCATCCATGAAATCGGACCACAGAAGATCGCAAGGACTCCTCCAACCCCTTCCTACACCGACCAAACCCTGGGAAAACATATCCTTGGACTTCATTGTCGGGCTACCAAAGGATCAAGGAAAGACGGCCATACTGGTGGTGGTGGACTATCTCACGAAGATGGGGCACTTCCTCGCTTGCAAACAGGTACCTTCGGCAGGAGAGCTGGCGTCGTTGTTATTGAAGAATGTAGTGAGACTACATGGCCTACCCAACGTGATCGTGTCGGACAGGGGATCTCAGTTCACGTCGCACTTCTGGAAAACTTGGTGTTTGGCGTTACACGTCAAGTCTGCCATGTCCACGAGTTATCACCCGCAGACGGACGGCCAGACGGAGCGCCTGAACCAGTCGCTCAAACAATATCTACGTTGTTTTGTAGAGCAAGGGAAGGATGAGTGGGTGGACCTACTTTGGATCGCGGAAATCGCGTACAACAACGCCACACATTGTTCCACCAAGGCCTCCCCTTTTTATAGTAACTACGGCCATCATCCCCGGTTCTTGCCGTTTCTGCACCCGGTCAGGGAAGACAGATTGCCGACAACAGCCAAGAGGGTGGCCCGCATCAAGGAGGCCTTGATGAGTTCTCGAGTTGCCCTGGAGGGGGCTAAAGCCACGTATAAAGCCTTTTCTGATAGGAGGAGAAGGCCTGGACCGGTCTACAAACCTGGAGATTACGTCTGGGTCTCTACACGGCACATGAGATTCAAGAAAAGTAGCGTGTTCCATCCCCGCTTCATGGGCCCATATAGGATCCTTCGAAGCATCAGCCCGGTGAACGTGAAAGTGTGCCTGCCCCAGTCCCTGCGGATCCATCCCGTGTTCCACGTTTCCCTCTTGAAACCCGCGAACGCGGTAAGGCCTCGTACGCCGGTGTCGGTGTCTGTGGATTCGGAGGTGGAGTACGAGGTGGCTGGTATCTTGGATTCCAAGTGGCGCAGGGGCAAACTATGGTATCTGGTGGCATGGAAGGGGTACGGACCCGAGGAGCAGTCATGGGAACCTGCGGCGGGGGTTCACGCTCCTCGTCTGGTATCGTCGTTCCATCGTCGATATCCTTCCTGTGCTGGTCCTGATGGGGGGCGCTGATGGGAGGGGGATGTACTGTCAGGAATCCCCTCCCGCACATGGATTCCCTCCTACGATGCCACTTACGTGAACCTGGTGCGCTTGGAGGAGAGCGGACTACAACTCCCAGAATGCCCTCCGGCAACAATTGCCTCATGGAACTCAAGAGTTCTGGTTACATAACACCAAGGGTAACGCCTAGTTTTCATGTTATGCAACTCAAGAGTTCTGGTTGCATAACACCAAGGGTAACGCCTAGTTTGCATGTTATGCAACTCAAGAGTTCTGGTTACATAACACCAAGGGTAACGCCTAGTTTTCATGTTATACAACGCCGAGAGTACTACTTAAGGAGAAGATCACTGGGACTCGGCGTCGGATATTCTGATCTTTGCTGGAGTACCTGGTTGAGGTACACGGACCCGTTGGAGAGTGGAGCGGCGGAAGGAACATTCTAAGGAGCGGAGGAGAGGTGCTGGCGTGTGCTTCCTGCCCGTGTCCTGTCCCGTTCTGAGAGCCGTATTCAACGTCATTGGGCACAAGTACCGTTGGTAGAGCCGAAGCTCCCAACGGCCTGACAATTTGGAGAAATCGAGGTTGGTGCGAGCCGAAGCTCCCAACCCTCGTTACTTGGGTGAACACACGCTTAGAGCTAAGACGCTATCCAGGAGGTGTTTCCGCGTCTTAGCCATCGACACTCGTAGGAGAACTGGGATAGGTAGAGCGGCTGCTCCCATCCATTCTCTGCACCACCTTGGGTATCATCACTTAAACCCGGATACAAGAGACGCACACTAGGAGGTGTTCCCAGCGTCTTTGTGTTGTGGCAGTACTCTGGGGGAAACTGGTAGAGCGGCTGTTCCCAGGTGGTAGAGAGCCCGGCCGGGTGACTCCCACGTGCCCCCCGTATATTCCACAACCTTGGAACTACCCTTCACAGCGGTCGAGTGGCATTGTCGGCCACTGCTTAGCACTGTGCCCTCCGTTGGAGCATACCGGGACCGGTGTGCATGCGGAGGACGGTTAGAAGAGCTGTGAATGGGTATCGTACTTTAACTGGTGATTCCAGTACCGGTATTCTTTGTTGTCTGTAGTTGTTTATCTGTTTATTAAATCCTCCTTAACCTCCCTTTCTCTGGTCCGTTGTCTGTTTGTCCCAACCCCGAGAAAGCCAGGACGTTACATGGGCAAAAGAACGATGGATTTAACCCAGATCTCTTGACTGGGGGAGAATGTATTCATTGTCAGCATTCCGTCCATCAATTGTTTGTTGTAACGCTTTTCGCCCCAAGTGGGATGGGTATTCCCACACGTGGGACCCGTGCTCACTACGCCACTGGAGTCAAGCTATCCTGGCTGATGACGGCTGATAGCCAGAAACCGGTCCTAGGATGCTTGATTCCGGTCCAGGGAAGACATGGCTTGGCAGTTCGGGCTGGACTGTTCCCATGAGGCACAGGGTCAAGACTGATTTGCATATGGCCATGTCTAAACTGGGGTGCTGTAGTGGGCAAAAGAACGATGGATTTAACCCAGATCTCTTGACTGGGGGAGAATGTATGCATTGTCAGCATTCCGTCCATCATTTGTTTGTTGTAACGCTTTTCGCCCTAAGTGGGATGGGTATTCCCAGACGTGGGACCCATGCTCACTACGCCACTGGAGTCAAGCTATCCTGGCTGATGACGGCTGATAGCCAGAAACCGGTCCTAGGATGCTTGATTCCGGTCCAGGGAAGACATGGCTTGGCAGTTCGGGCTGGACTGTTCCCATGAGGCACAGGGTCAAGACTGATTTGCATATGGCCATGTCTAAACTGGGGTGGTGTAGTGGGCAAAAGAACGATGGATTTAACACAGATCTCTTGACTGGGGGAGAATGTATGCATTGTCAGCATTCCGTCCATCATTTGTTTGTTGTAACGCTTTTCGCCCTAAGTGGGATGGGTATTCCCAGACGTGGGACCCGTGCTCACTACGCCACTGGAGTCAAGCTATCCTGGCTGATGACGGCTGATAGCCAGAAACCGGTCCTAGGATGCTTGATTCCGGTCCAGGGAAGACATGGCTTGGCAGTTCGGGCTGGACTGTTCCCATGAGGCACAGTGTCAAGACTGATTTGCATATGGCCATGTCTAAACTGGGGTGGTGTAGTGGGCAAAAGAACGATGGATTTAACCCAGATCTCTTGACTGGGGGAGAATGTATGCATTGTCAGCATTCCGTCCATCATTTGTTTGTTGTAGAGTAAGAGTTAAGACCTTAACCAGTAGGCCAGAGTAAGAGTTAAGACCTTAAGCAGTAGTCCAGAGAACGAGTCTAAGACCTTAACCTGTAGGCCAGAGTAAGAGTTAAGACCTTTGCTATTAGGCCAGAGTAAGAGTTAAGACCTTAATCAGTATGCCAGAGTACGAGTCTAATACCTTAGCTATTAGGCCAGAGTAAGAGTTAAGACCTTAGCTATTAGGCCAGAGTAAGAGTTAAGACCTTAATCAGTAGGCCAGAGTACGAGTCTAATACCTTAGCTATTAGGCCAGAGTAAGAGTTAAGACCTTAGCTATTAGGCCAGAGTACGAGTCTAAGACCTTAGCTATTAGGCCAGAGTAAGAGTTAAGACCTTAACCAGTAGGCCAGAGTACGAGTCTAAGACCTTAGCTAATAGGCCAGAGTAAGAGTTAAGACCTTAACCTGTAGGTCATAGTACGAGTCTAAGACCTTAGCTATTAGGCCAGAGTAAGAGTTAAGTCCTTAACCAGTAGGCCAGAGTATGTGTCTAATACCTTAGCTATTAGGCCATAGTACGAGTCTAAGACCTTAGCTATTAGGCCAGAGTAAGAGTTAAGACCTTAACCAGTAGGCCAGAGTAAGAGTTAAGACCTTAACCAGTAGGCCAGAGTAAGTGTTAAGACCTTAACCAGTAGGCCAGAGAACGAGTCTAAGACCTTAACCTGTAGGCCAGAGTAAGAGTTAAGACCTTAGCTATTAGGCCAGAGTAAGAGTTAAGACCTTAACCAGTAGGCCAGATTACGAGTCTAGTACCTTAGTTATTAGGCTAGAGTAAGAGTTAAGACCTTAGCTATTAGGCTATAGTAAGAGTTAAGATCTTAGCTATTAAGCCAGAGTAAGAGTTAAGACATTAACCATTAGGCCAGAGTACGACTCTAAGACCTTAGCTATAAGGCCAGAGTAAGAGTTAAGACCTTAAACTGTAGGCCATAGAACAAGTCTACGACCTTAGCTATTAGGCCAGAGTAAGAGTTAAGACCTTAACCATTAGGCCAGAGTACGAGTCTAAGACCTTAGCTATTAGGCCAGAGTACGAGTCTAAGACCTTAGCTCTTAGGCCAGAGTAAGAGTTAAGACCTTAACCAGTAGGCTAGAGTATGAGTCTAAGACCTTAGCTATTAGGCCAGAGTAAGAGTTAAGACCTTAACCAGTAGGCCAGAGTAAGAGTTAAGACCTTAACCAGTAGGCCAGAGTGTGAGTCTAAGACCTTAGCTATTAGGCCAGAGTACGAGTCTAAGACCTTAGCTATTAGGCCAGAGTAAGAGTTAAGACCTCAGCTATTAGGCCAGAGTACGAGTCTAAGACCTTTTGCTATTAGGCCAGAGTAAGAGTTAAGACCTTAACCAGTAGGCCAGAGTAAGAGTTAAGACTTTAACCAGTAGGCCAGAGTAAGAGTTAAGACCTTAACCTGTAGGCCAGAGTACGAGTCTAAGACCTTAGCTATTAGGCCAGAGTAAGAGTTAAGACCTTAACCATTAGGCCAGAGTACGAGTCTAAGACCTTAGCTATTGGGCCAGAGTAAGAGTTAAGACCTTAACTATTAGGCCAGAGTAAGAGTTAAGACCTTAGCTATTAGGCCAGAGTAAGAGTTAAGACCTTAACCTGTAGGCCAGAGTACAAGTCTAAGACCTAAGCTATTAGGCCAGAGTACGAGTCTAAGACCTGAGTTATTAGGCCATAGTAAGAGTTAAGACCTTAACCAGTAGGCCAGAGTACGAGTCTAAGACCTTAGCTATTAGGCCAGAGTAAGAGTTAAGACCTTAACCAGTAGGCCAGAGTAAGAGTTAAGACCTTAATCAGTAGGCCAGAGTACGAGTCTAAGACCTTAGCTATTAGGCCAGAGTAAGAGTTAAGACCTTAACCATTAGGGCAGAGTACGAGTCTAAGACCTTAGCTATTAGGCCAGAGTAAGAGTTAAGACCTTAACCTGTAGGCCAGAGTAAGAGTTAAGACCTTAACCAGTAGGCCAGAGTAAGAGTTAAGATCTTAACCAGTAGGCCAGAGTACAAGTCTAAGACCTTAGCTATTAGGCCACAGTAAGAGTTAAGACCTTAACCATTAGGCCAGAGTACGAGTCTAAGACCTTAGCTATTAGGCCAGAGTAAGAGTTAAGACCTTAAGCTGTAGGCCATAGTACGAGTCTAAGACCTTAGCTATTAGGCCAGAGTAAGAGTTAAGACATTAACCTGTATGCCATAGTACGAGTCTAAGACCTTAGCTATTAGGCCAGAGTAAGCATTAAGACCTTAACCAGTAGGCCAGAGAAAGAGATAAGACCTTAACCAGTAGGCCAGAGTAAGAGTTAAGACATTAACCATTAGGCCAGAGTACGAGTCTAAGACCTTAGCTATTAGGCCAGAGTAAGAGTTAAGACCTTAACCAGTAGGCCAGAGTAAGAATTAAGACCTTAGCTATTAGGTCAGAGTAAGAGTTAAGACCATAAGAAGTAGGCCAGAGTAAGAGTTAAGACCTTAACCATTAGGCCAGAGTACGAGTCTAAGACCTTAGCTATTAGGCCAGAGTAAGAGTTAAGACCTTAGCTATTAGGCCAGAGTAAGAGTTAAGACCTTAACCATTAGGCCAGAGTACGAGTCTAAGACCTTAGCTATTAGGCCAGAGTAAGAGTTAAGACCTTAGCTATTAGGCCAGAGTAAGAGTTAAGACCTTAACCATTAGGCCAGAGTAAGAGTTAAGACCTTAACCTGTAGGCCAGAGTACGAGTCTAAGACCTTAGCTATTAGGCCAGAGTAAGAGTTAAGACCTTAACCATTAGGCCAGAGTACGAGTCTAAGACCTTAGCTATTGGGCCAGAGTAAGAGTTAAGACCTTAACTATTAGGCCAGAGTAAGAGTTAAGACCTTAGCTATTAGGCCAGAGTAAGAGTTAAGACCTTAACCTGTAGGCCAGAGTACAAGTCCAAGACCTAAGCTATTAGGCCAGAGTACGAGTCTAAGACCTGAGCTATTAGGCCATAGTAAGAGTTAAGACCTTAACCAGTAGGCCAGAGTACGAGTCTAAGACCTTAGTAATTAGGCCAGAGTAAGAGTTAAGACCTTAACCAGTAGGCCAGAGTAAGAGTTAAGACCTTAATCAGTAGGCCAGAGTACGAGTCTAAGACCTTAGCTATTAGGCCAGAGTAAGAGTTAAGACCTTAACCAGTAGGCCAGAGTAAGAGTTAAGATCTTAACCAGTAGGCCAGAGTACAAGTCTAAGACCTTAGCTATTAGGCCAGAGTAAGAGTTAAGACCTTAACCATTAGGCCAAAGTAAGAGTTAAGACCTTAACCATTAGGCCAGAGTACGAGTCTAAGACATTAGCTATTGGGCCAGAGTAAGAGTTAAGACCATAACCACTAGTCCAGAGTAAGAGTTAATACCTTAACCTGTAAGGCAGAGTAAGAGTTAAGACCTTAACCTGTAGGCCATAGTATGAGTCTAAGACCTTAGCTATTAGGCCAGAGTAAGAGTTAAGACCTTAGCTATTAGGCCAGAGTAAGAGTTAAGACCTTAACCAGTAGGCAAGAGTAAGAATTAAGACCTGAGCTATTAGGCCAGAGTAAGAGTTAAGACCTTAAGCTGTAGGCCATAGTACGAGTCTAAGACCTTAGCTATTAGGCCAGAGTAAGAGTTAAGACATTAACCTGTAGGCCATAGTACGAGTCTAAGACCTTAGCTATTAGGCCAGAGTAAGCGTTAAGACCTTAACCAGTAGGCCAGAGAAAGAGATAAGACCTTAACCAGTAGGCCAGAGTAAGAGATAAGACCTTAACCATTAGGCCAGAGTACGAGTCTAAGACCTTAGCTATTAGGCCAGAGTAAGAGTTAAGACCTTAACCAGTAGGCCAGAGTAAGAATTAAGACCTTAGCTATTAGGCCAGAGTAAGAGTTAAGACCATAAGAAGTAGGCCAGAGTAAGAGTTAAGACCTTAACCATTAGGCCAGAGTACGAGTCTAAGACCTTAGCTATTAGGCCAGAGTAAGAGTTAAGACCTTAACCTGTAGGCCAGAGTAAGAGTTAAGACCTTAACCTGTAGGCCATAGTATGAGTCTAAGACCTTAGCTATTAGGCCAGAGTAAGAGTTAAGACCTTAGCTATTAGGCCAGAGTAAGAGTTAAGACCTTAACCATTAGGCCAGAGTACGAGTCTAAGACCTTAGCTATTAGGCCAGAGTAAGAGTTAAGACCTTAACCAGTAGGCCAGAGTAAGAATTAAGACCTTAACTATTAGGCCAGAGTAAGAGTTAAGACCTTAAGAAGTAGGCCCGAGTAAGAGTTAAGACCTTAACCAGTAGGCCAGAGTAAGAGTCTAAGACCTTAGCTATTAGGCCAGAGTAAGAGTTAAGACCTTAACCAGTAGGCCAGAGTAAGAGTTAGGACCTTAACCATTAGGCCAGAGTATTGTGGTAAATAAAAATTCCTTTACCGGGACTGAATTTGATACAGAAACATTATAAAATAGCTCAGTAAAATGAGAGGCAGAATCCGTGATATTAGAGTTTCGGAATGGGCTTTATTCCAATAATCGATTATAATCGGATGCTTCAAGTTCCATCACCACGGGGGTTCAGGAAGTGAAGTACATACTTTATTGACAAGAAGTAACTTTTATAGTACATACATTATAATGAAGTGAATACAGTAGGCGTAACAATTGATAAGGAAATTGACGTTTGGTCTGCGTAACCGAAAATGGGTGTAATAATGAGTAAAAAGGAACATGATTGGTTATGATGTCATACATAGGTGGATCTATAAGATAATACTTGGCCTAAATGCGCGCGCAGCAGTATGACGTGTAATTGACGTGTAACTAGGGGGTGACGGGGATTTGACATTTAGCTCTATATGTGGAGACGAGAAGTCTGGGGGGTCAAGTCAACCTAATCCCAAATCATATCTAACATCCTATGTTTAAAGAACTATGTTATCCACAAAAGAAGGACTCTCGGACAGAATCTATTCTATACTGACTGTGCGTGCGTGTACAAGCGTCTAAGTGTCTACACTGAATGCGAGGGGGTAGGAATATTCCATGGTAACAGGGCTATGAATTACTTGCATGAGGACAGAGAAGTTGGGCCTTTTTGCTTGGTAACTGGAAGAATGTTTACTTAAACTACTAGGCAGGAATGCATCGGCTGAGGGGGAGGCAGATAATTCGAAGGTGAAATACAGTTCTTGGCAGAGAATGGGCTGATGTCAGGCTTCGTGAGCTGCGCAGAGAATGAGACAAAGTTCATGGTCACAGATGCAGGCTCGGACTGGAGCTTTCAGAGGCAGAAGGCAAGAGGAGTTTTGATGACAGAATCAGGGCCTACTTGCCTGGACTGTAAAGTGGCATAAGTGAACCATATAAAGCCGATGGCCTTTCATATTTAGGAATGGAATATCCGGCCTATTCATGGCGGGTCTGTCAAAGGACATGTTGACGGTGGACGCGCATGTGTTTGCGTCTTCATAACTGGAACTGGAGGGAACATTCATGTACTTGTGACATGCACATGGAACCGTTGGGGTCCAAGATAGGGGACATAACTGACCAGAAAAATCCATATTTCCACATTCCCTCCTTGTCCCCTACTTGCCCTTCAAGAGATATCAATCTTCATCAATCCATTGATCTGTTCATATAGCATCATTTGTTCTTCTTTCTTCTTCCGGGATCTTGAATGAAAATCTTGATGTGGAATGCACGATGTGGCACACAGACCACAAATCGCTGGTCCACATTGTAGACATAGACAGCAACTGAATAGTATGAGAAGGCCAATACCTAGGAAGGATAAAACTCTCCATCCCCAGGCTGATACCGCATTCCAAAACCAACTGGACCAAGTCCAAGTGCCTGGGTTCTGGTGTATCTGGCTTACAATCTTATGAAGGCGAGTGATGGCTTTATATACAGATGGCGAATTTTCTGGTATGAATACGCAGCAGCTTGATCCGATGACCCTACAGGCTCCGCCCCTATCAGCCAGGATGACGTCAAGGACAAGACGATTTTGAAGCACAACAATCCGCATAGCAGACTGCTCTTCCGTTAAATTGCCTAAGGCGGAAATAGTCTCATTCACTACTGCTTCAAGGGTTCTAGTTAATCTACGTATCAGCTTACTATTAGTAACAGTACCTATATAGGGAAAGATGCCTTTATTAAAATCTACATACTTGTCCCATGCCGTCTCAGTGTAATCGACAATGGGGAGATCTCTCCGTTCTCTGTTGTGTACTAAATGAATATTTCTGTAATAATCAGGAGGAGCTAGGAAAACAGGTGGCAAAAGGAATGCAATGTAGCAGGTACCATCCCAATCTAGGGGTAGACGCATATATGTCGTCTGACCACATATAAAGTAGGAGTGGCGGGAAGCTCTAAATGAAGATTTTCCTTGATCACTGAATTCTACTATAGTAGTGCATTTACTATGGCCCATATGTATGGAACCAACCTTTCTTACACACAATTCACCCTTCGCTGGGAATACTGACATGGTGGGTAAGACTAGTTCAACCTCGGATACGACATTTAGAATCATGAGATTAGGTGTAAAATTTCCTAATCCATATACTTCATTTTCTAGATCAGTTCCTGTTCTTTTGGGGCGACCCTCCTTGTCAGGGTAACAGACCTTGAGTAAAGCTAGGTTCAGATTTCCCCATACCCAATGATCTTGGTAAACTGCTGTGTCTGAGTCTATGGAATTAATTAAACTAAACCATGCTCCACAGGAGCCATTATGTGTAAATGGATGTGGAAAGAAAGGCAGGACTCCTTCATATTTCTGATAGGGAGGGAGTCGGCCACACACCCAACAATTGGTGGCATTACTAGTCTGATGGGAATGATGTAACATACTAATGAAAGTGTTATTGCGCAGCGCAAGTCTATAAGACAATTCATGCGGAGGTAAGTCACTAAAAGAATGTTCAGCAGCAACATTATAAACATGTCTAGAAATAGGGTAATATATGTGCAACAACATACTTGTAATAATTATTAAAAGACTCAATAAAAACAAAATTAATAATGTCACTATGCAGTGGCTACGCAGTGATTTACAATACGCCTGTCGTTTCAACATTTTTCGGGTATTTTCTCTACTCAGGTCCAAGGGATACATGTCAGAGACAATTCAACCGCTTCACCTTGGAGAGGACTTAAACAATCAAATTGCTCGACTTGGTGGGCCTAAGCTTTAGTTTGTAATTTTCAGATTTGTTCGGTTCAACAAAAGGGAGTTTTGTATCAGTCTGTGAGGGAGTGCAGGGCACAATGTCTATATCCGAAGATAGTCCATGAAATTTCTTGATGTGGCTTGAATGAATCCAGCCCTTGCGGCCCTCGATCTTCACGGCTGTTCTTGTGGTCAACAGGACCAACTTGGGTGCTTTCCACCTGGGCTCCAGCTGAGTCTTTCGGTCGAAATTCCTCACAAAGACAAGATTACCTGGAACAACGTCATGGGGTTTCACCTCAGTGTTGTCGGGAAAGGCTGCAGCTACCTGTGAACGAGAAGATTGTAGTGCAGACATCAAGGAAGCCAAGTAATCTGTCAGCATATTACAGTCAATATCAGTTATTTTGCGTGGTATAGGCGTCCCCCACATATTCGGTGGTCTACCGAAGATCACCTCATACGGGGATAGCCCTGTTCGAGAGTGTGCTACCATTCTCATGTAAAAGAGTGCAACTGGTAACGCTACTACCCAGTCGACACCTTTCTCTCTGCAGATTTTGGACATTCTAATTTTCAGTATCTGGTTATGTCTTTCTACGAGACCTGCTGCCTCGGGATGTCGGACACAGTGGAATTTCCACTGATATCCTAACAGAAGTGAAACGTATTTCATTAATTCGGATGAGAACGGCTGGCCGTTATCTGAGTAAACAACACGTGGTAAACCGTATCGTGGGAAGAATTCTCGAACCAACTGTTTGGCAGTAGTCGGGGCAGTGTAATCTGAAACCGGGTATGCCTCCGTCCAACGGGACAGAGCGCAAACAACTACGAGAACATATTTGAATCCTCTGCATCGTTCCATCTGGATATAATCCATCTGGAGGACTTCAAAAGGATGATTAGGAGGCTGAAATCCACCCTGTTCTACGGGAACGCTTTTTCCTGGGTTGAACTGACAACAGATCATACAGGTACGGACCTTTTGTTTTGCTGCTGCTCGTAAATGTTTATTGAACCAAATGTGTTGAATGCTGTCTAGCATAGCTTTTTCTCCTAGATGTGCTGGACTATGTATAGTGTTAATTATAACTTGGACCATTGAATCAGGAAGGAACCATACAGACTTTTCCTTCATCATCCATCCTTGGCCCGTTTGGATCCCTCCTAATTCAGTCCATTTCTTTATTTCGTCTGGTGTAGCATGTGTCTGTATGTCAATTACGTCAAGAGTAGGATCTTTAACTGTCATACAATGTGTCGGTGTTGGGACTATTGTCTTTGTCATGTCGGGGGTTTGAGTTTGAGCAGTCAGTTTAGCTGTTCTGTCGGCTAGATCATTGCCTTGGGAAATGATATCAGTAACCTTCGTATGGGCCTTACATTTCATAATTGATATTTCAGTGGGTAGATGTATTGCATCTAATAATGCATGAATGAGGGGTCCGTGCTGAATGTGGGCACCGTGGGAAGTTAAATAACCTCTCTCTCGCCACAGCACGCCGAAGTCATGTACAACTCCGAATGCATAACGTGAGTCAGTGTATATGTTGACTTTTTTATTCATGGCTTGAATACAGGCTTGTGTCAGAGCGATAAGTTCTGCGGCTTGAGCTGACAAAGTATTTATACGATTAGTTTCAATGACTTCAGTATCTGTTGTGACTGCGTAGGCGGCTACTAACTCTCCTGTACTTGTTCTCATGCATGAACCATCTACATACAAGGTCAGGTCTGGATCTGACAATGGGACATCGGTTAAGTCTTGTCTGGGTTTTGTTGTTATTGTAATAACTTCAATACAGTCATGGACTAGTGGGTCTGTTCCGACTACTGGTAAAAGTGTGGCAGGATTCAATGTGTTACAGCGTCTGATTTCTATATGTGGCTGAAACAATGTAAGCTCGTATCCTGTAAGTCGCGCTATAGTCAAATGTTGTGTTTGCGTTCTATTTACAAGAACCTCTACTGCGTGTGGTACTTGAACTGTCAATGGATGTCCTAACACTATGGCATCGCTTTGTCTGATTGCTAAAGCTGTCGCTGCTACTGATTTCAGGCATGCAGGCAAAGCCTGAGCTACGAGATCTAATGTACTAGAAAAATAAGCACATGGTTTGCGTGCTCCTGCTTGTTCTTGTGTGAGTACTGACAAGGCAGTACCTTCGCGCTCTGTAACAAAAAGTCTAAACTGTTTTCTGTAACATGGCGTTGCTAAAACGGGTGCTTGACATAAAGCTTTCTTTAAGCTTTCAAAAGCTTGTGTGTGTTCCTGAGTCCAAGGGAGAACAGTCGATGTGGCTGCCTCCTGTGTGGTTAACTGAATGAGTGGTTTTGCTAGAAACGCATACTGAGGGATCCACTGCCTACAATATGAAGTGAGGCCTATGAAAGCCCGCACCTCCTTTTGTGTCTTGGGTATTGACATGTTAGCTATTAACTGAATGCGGTCGGGTGTAAGCTGCCTTCCCTCCTTGGACAGCGAGTGTCCAAGATAAACAACTCGCTGGACACAGAATTGCAGCTTAGAAGGGGACACCTTGTGCCCTTTTTCGGCTAGAAATTGTAAGACTGTCAGTGATGCTTTTTCACATTCGGGTTCGCTTCGGGCGGTGATCAGCAGATCATCGACGTATTGAAGCAAGGCGGTGTTAACTGGCATGTGGATACTGTCAAGTTCTCGTTTCAGTGCTTGGCTATAGATGCTGGGGCTTTCTGTAAATCCTTGAGGTGCGCGGGAGAATTTAAAGCTACGCCCATTTAAACTAAATCCGAACAAATATTGACTTTCCGGATCTATTGGGACGCTGAAAAAGGCATTTTTGAGATCTATTACAGTAAAGAATGTGGCTTCGGAATCAATAGCTGTCAATAATGACGAGATATCTGGGACCACAGGAAATTGTGGCACAATACATTTGTTTAACTCGCGCAGATCAATAACCAATCGATATACTGGCGGAGCTGTAGGATCTGTTCGTTTAAGAATCGGAATTATCGGTGAATTACATACATTGGAGTCTGTTTCTACAACTACTCCTTGGGCAATGAGCTCGTCAATGATTTGTAGTAAAGCTGCTACAGCATCTGATGGTAACTTGTATTGTCGCATTCGTGGTAGCACCACTCCTGCCTTTAGTGTGACTCGATATGGTGTAATATTCATGCAACCAACATCAGTAGGGCCTTGTGCCCATAGATGTGTAGGTAAAGTCTGCAGTCGGGGATCCATGTCTCTAGATACATAGTGACCTTTAAAATCACGTAAAAACAACCTTACTCCTTCCGGAGAACAACATATTATGGCTCCTAGGGCTTTCAACGTTTTTATTCCTAACAAGTTTTCTGGACATGATTTAGTAAGCAATAGATCTGTAGTTCGGGTCAGAGGTCCTATCGTAAGTGGAAGAGGCTGTGATACTTCATTAACAATAGGTTTTCCTGAAAAACCAAGGGAAATATTCTGAGAGCCTGAGAGGGGTGCCCCTGGAACTTCACTACGTTTTATAGTTGTTCGACTTGCCCCTGTATCGAGTAAAAATTTTCTATCTTGACCTAATAATTCACTATGTACATAAGGTCCTTCTTGATCTACAGGAATCTCGATAAGGGGTAAGTCAACTTCCCTCTCTAGGCTAGTTCATGCGTAACGCTGATACTCGGGATATTCATACTGTGCGGTCTGATACATTTGTCGTGTTGTTGTCTGTGTGGCAGCAACAGGCAACGGTGGTGCAGCTGGCACAAACTGTATTGGCTGTTGTGCGGCTGGCATGGCCTGGGCATGCTGCATAGCTCCTTGTTCATTCTGATCTTGTCTTAGTGGCCGTGATCTTTCTTGTGTTTTACCTATGGCGATATTATGTTTTAGCACTGGACAATCGTGTACGTAATGACCTGGCTTTTTACAATAATTGCATGTCCCTTTTACAGGTCCTGCTGAATCGGAATGTGTCATACCCTTTTTATGTCCTTCAGCTGGAACTGTCTGGGAAACTAGCATTTTCATTTTCGTGTCTTTCATGCGTCTGTGTTCATGTTCTTGTTCCTCTCTAATTCTATTGTGGTGGTACTGTAACATTTGTAACATTTGTGTTGGAGTGTTACCTTGCCAGGTACTCTCGAATTTTAATACTCTATTCTTTACTGGGGGCAGGGCATTTTCCACTAATTTTGTTACGAACAGATGCGGGTATGATTCGCTACTTGCTTTTATGCCACTATTTATACCAAAACATTTCTCGAATCGGGCATAGTAATCGCTAGTGTCTTCATCTTGCTTCTGTTTACAGGCTGAAATTGTACCCCAATCTTCCTTTTTCGTAGTTAATAAACGTGGCAGTACCTGTACTAGTAGACCTGGTAGTGCTTTAGTTTTGTCCCCAAGTCCCGAACCTGGACCTCGGGCCCTTTCTTCTGCTTCTAATGCTGACCATTCTATCTTTTGGTCACCTACCTCCCACTCTTTTTCCTTGAGTTTCTCATAAATGCCAGCAGGCATCAACACCTTTAATATTGTCATAATGTCGGGGTAGGTATACTCTCCCATGAGTAACATGTCTTTGATTTCTCGGTGAAAACCCGCTGGGTCTTTGTCATGACTGGGTACCACTTTCTTCATTTCTAACAATTCAATTTTCGATATGGGCGTATATACAAATACGCGTTTAAACTGATTGTCCTCGCCTTTTATTGGGTGTACTTCTCGTAAGGGATTCTGTCTATCCAGGTGATACGTGGTTCTTTCCTTGACAGGCAATGAGACAGGCTCTGAGCATACAAAAAGAATATACTGCTTTCTTGATACTAGAATTTCTTTAATTAATTTAGTACCTGGACCTCTCCATTTATTCATAAGCAATTCAGTCAATATGTCAGGTAAGGGACCAGGGTCCGAATGCTGACTCTGATATAGTATAATGAGTTGTTGAATCATATAAATCCCAGCTAACCTCTGCTCATCTGGGGTGAGATTCAAAAATGTGCGTACTACTGTCTCATCACTATATTTTCCGGGACTGTCCACCCAATGGACAGCTGCCCTTGCTAAATCTTGTTCATCCATAGAATCGAGAAAATGATAACCCCTTCGTTCTCGGAGTAGTTTGTCGGCGGTTTGGAACGAATGCTCGTTAGACCTTATGTTAATTATAGGTATTTGGAAATTCCTGTCATTATCTGGACATATTGGACGTATTGAGTCAGTATGACATCTAGTCTGATCCCTATTACAAGATCTTCCTCTACCTACATAGGCTATGGTGTCCGACTGTCCTGCGGGCAGTCCTGACCCTTCTTCCTCGCTTTGTTCGAACTCGTCTGTCTCTAATCTCTCCTCGTGTAGGCGTTCTATTTCTTTACGGATCTTTCGGCACATGGCTATTATACAATTTTGCTTATCGTGTCTCCCTTCTGATATATTCTGGCTCCATTTTGTAAGAATTTTCATTGCTTCCGGATCTACCCCCGGTCGGTCTTGATTTCTGATCACACAGTTTATGAGGAAACGTAACAGTTCCCCCTGTATCTCTACTTTCTGGTATTCCATAGCTCTGTTAATACATTCTGGATCTCGCCCTGTTTGAACAAAATGATATATTTTATCTAGATGCGCAGTCATTCCTGGTAGCTTCGCTAAATACCCTGCGGCTCGTCTGATACGTAATGATGCCAGGATCATTTCGTCCTCTTTACCGAGCACCGGGTCATATCTACAATCTATAAGAAGTTCCTTAAGCGTACGATCACTTACGAATTTGGGTGTACGTGAATGCGCTGACTCTTGAAAAATACGTTTATTTATTCTAGGTGGCGTAGAAAAAATATTGGTAGCACCTCCCGTGGCCCCGTCTGGGGCGTCGGGTGTGAAAGGATTCGTCGAACGTGACACAGCAACTATAGGTGTGGACTCAGCTATAGAAGTACCTGTAGGAACAGATGCAGAAACAGATGTGCTTGCCGGAACTTGTAACTCGATTTGTTGCTGTAGGGATACGGGTGCTGGATCTTGGCGTTGGACCTCCCTGGTATGCGGTCTACGTGGGACGGAATTAGCATACTCGGGAGCTGCGTCATCTAAATATGAGGAAAGAAAAACATCTTCTGCGGTTCTAGGATGCCCCTTAGGATGTACCTTGATTGGGAATAATGGGGGTGGCAAGTCTTTCGGTATCTCTGGAGTAGCCTTAGGTAATCCTTCGGCCAGAAGGGGATACATACCATTCATAAGGGCATTTCTTTGTCTGTCTACTTGTTCTGATTTCACTCGGATACCTTCCTTAATTAATAGATTGTCTTGAACTTTGCTTGAACTTTCTTTACTCTTCTCTTCCTGTCTACGTGCTTTTTCCGTACGTCTATGAGATTCTTTACGCCATAACTCAACGGCGTCTTTCTGTGACTGTCTGACTTTCCTTTTCCATAACTCTTCCTCGACTTTCATGATGCACTCTGCATCCCAGGTTCCCGCTGCGGGCCATCTCTGACTTTCTGGTAATCCCTTGGTGTAGTCTATCCATAAATCAAGAAATAATATAGCGTCTAAGCCATGTTTGTGATACATGAAGTGCCCTGGAGTATCCCTAGGAGGAATAGGGACGGCTTCTTCAAGTACCCCTTTTCTAGTAGTGATCTGTCTTAATTTCGAAAAGAGCGGCATATTGACAACTGATCTGATACTTAATCTTGAACACACTTAATAAAAAAGCACACTTAATGAACAACCATTCATACCACAATATGCAGGACGTTTAACACATTTAACATTAAAACATTAAACCTTTAACTGAAACAACCATGATGATCGTCTGCATAACTAATCACCATGCTTAATTCTTGACAATAACTAGATACTTCGGAATACTTGATATACTGCTAAACAGTACAGATACACTGCTAAAACAGTGCAGACCGGATTTGTGTACCCAAACCCGTCTTGACCGGCACAACCTATGTGCACGTCAGAAATGCCTCCCCAGTAATGGTACTCACCGGGTAGCTTCGGAAACAGAAGGCCTCGGTAACTTGAACTTGAACCGGACTGGACTTGACTCGACTCGTCGGAAACTGGGCTTGACTTCGAACTGGTGGGTCTCTGTATACCTCGGATCTTGCTCTCTCAGCTAGGCTCTGGTCGGGATACTTCGCACTTCTCACCGCCTCGTCTGGGTGTTGATCGCAGTCTCAGTCGCCCCCGCTTGACCGGAGGGAGATACAGGAAATCCTGCTGGTACGCGTTATTGTCCGTCCAGCTGTGGCAGGAGACCGGGCCTGCAACTCACCGCCGGCGCGTGAGATGAGAAAGTGTCCCTATTCGGGCGCCATCATGTGGTAAATAAAAATTCCTTTACCGGGACTGAATTTGATACAGAAACATTATAAAATAGCTCAGTAAAATGAGAGGCAGAATCCGTGATATTAGAGTTTCGGAATGGGCTTTATTCCAATAATCGATTATAATCGGATGCTTCAAGTTCCATCACCACGGGGGTTCAGGAAGTGAAGTACATACTTTATTGACAAGAAGTAACTTTTATAGTACATACATTATAATGAAGTGAATACAGTAGGCGTAACAATTGATAAGGAAATTGACGTTTGGTCTGCGTAACCGAAAATGGGTGTAATAATGAGTAAAAAGGAACATGATTGGTTATGATGTCATACATAGGTGGATCTATAAGATAATACTTGGCCTAAATGCGCGCGCAGCAGTATGACGTGTAATTGACGTGTAACTAGGGGGTGACGGGGATTTGACATTTAGCTCTATATGTGGAGACGAGAAGTCTGGGGGGTCAAGTCAACCTAATCCCAAATCATATCTAACATCCTATGTTTAAAGAACTATGTTATCCACAAAAGAAGGACTCTCGGACAGAATCTATTCTATACTGACTGTGCGTGCGTGTACAAGCGTCTAAGTGTCTACACTGAATGCGAGGGGGTAGGAATATTCCATGGTAACAGGGCTATGAATTACTTGCATGAGGACAGAGAAGTTGGGCCTTTTTGCTTGGTAACTGGAAGAATGTTTACTTAAACTACTAGGCAGGAATGCATCGGCTGAGGGGGAGGCAGATAATTCGAAGGTGAAATACAGTTCTTGGCAGAGAATGGGCTGATGTCAGGCTTCGTGAGCTGCGCAGAGAATGAGACAAAGTTCATGGTCACAGATGCAGGCTCGGACTGGAGCTTTCAGAGGCAGAAGGCAAGAGGAGTTTTGATGACAGAATCAGGGCCTACTTGCCTGGACTGTAAAGTGGCATAAGTGAACCATATAAAGCCGATGGCCTTTCATATTTAGGAATGGAATATCCGGCCTATTCATGGCGGGTCTGTCAAAGGACATGTTGACGGTGGACGCGCATGTGTTTGCGTCTTCATAACTGGAACTGGAGGGAACATTCATGTACTTGTGACATGCACATGGAACCGTTGGGGTCCAAGATAGGGGACATAACTGACCAGAAAAATCCATATTTCCACAGTATGAGTCTAAGACCTTAGCTATTAGGCCAGACTACAAGTCTAAGACCTCAGCTATTAGGCCAGAGTAAGAGTTAAGACCTTTACCAGTAGGCCAGAGTAAGAGTTAAAACCTTAACCAGGAGGCCAGAGTACGAGTCTAAGACCTTAGCTATTAGGCCAGAGTAAGACTTAAGACCTTAGCTATTAGGCCAGAGTAAGAGTTAAGACCTTAACCAGAAGGCCAGAGTAAGAGTTAAGACCTTAACCAGTAGGCCAGAGTAAGAGTTAAGATCTTAACCTTTAGGCCATAGTACGAGTCTAAGACCTTAGGTATTAGGCCAGAGTAAGCATTAAGACCTTAACCAGTAGGCCAGAGTACGAGTCTAAGACCTTAGCTATTAGGCCAGAGTAAGAGTGCAGACCTTAGCTATTAGGCCAGAGTAAGAGTTAAGACCTTAACCAGTAGCCAGAGTAAGATTTAAGACCTTAACCAGTAGGCCAGAGTAAGATTTAAGACATTAACCTGTAGGCCAGAGTACAAGTTAAGACCTTAACCAGTTGGCCAGAGTAAGAGTTAAGACCTTAACCTGTAGGCCAGTGTATGAGTCTAAGACCTTAGCTATTAGGCCAGAGTAAGAGTTAAGACCTTAACCAGTAGGCCAGAGTAAGAGTTAAGACCTTAACCAGTAGGCCAGAGTACGATTTAAGACCTTAACCAGTAGGCCAGAGTAAGATTTAAGACATTAACCTGTAGGCCAGAGTACAAGTTAAGACCTTAACCATTAGGCCAGAATACGAGTCTAAGACCTTAGCTATTAGGCCAGAGTAAGAGTTAAGACCGTAACCAGTAGGCCAGAGTAAGAGTTAAGACCTTAACCTGTAGGCCAGAGTACGAGTCGAAGACCTTAGCTATTAGGCCAGAGTAAGAGTTAAGACCTTAACCATTAGGCCAGAGTAAGAGTCTAAGACCTTAGCTATTGGGCCAGAGTAAGAGTTAAGACCTTAGCTATTAGGCCAGAGTTAGAGTTAAGACCTTAGCTATTAGGCCAGAGTAAGAGTTAAGACCTTAACCAGTAGGCCAGAGTACGAGTCTAAGACCTTAGCTATTAGGCCAGAGTAAGAGTTAAGACCTTAAGCTGTAGGCCATAGTACGAGTCTAAGACCTTACCTATTAGGCCAAAGTAAGAGTTAAGACATTAACCTGTAGGCCATACTACGAGTCTAAGACCTTAGCTATTAGGCCAGAGTAAGCGTTAAGACCTTAACCAGTAGGCCAGAGAAAGAAATAAGACCTTAACCAGTAGGCCAGAGTAAGAGTTAAGACCTTAACCATTCGGCCAGAGTACGAGTCTAAGACCTTAGCTATTAGGCCAGAGTAAGAGTTAAGACCTTAACCAGTAGGCCAGAGTACGAGTCTAAGACCTTAGCTATCAGGCCAGAGTAAGAGTTAAGACCGTAGCTATTAGGCCAGAGTAAGAGTTAAGACCTTAACCATTAGACCAGACTACGAGTCTAAGACCTCAGCTATTAGGCCAGAGTAAGAGTTAAGACCTTAGCTATTAGGCCAGAGTAAGCGTTAAGACCTTATTAGGCCAGAGTATGAGTTAAGACCTTAGCTATTAGGCCAGAGTAAGAGTTAAGACCTTAACCATTAGGCCAGAGTACGAGTCTAAGACCTTAGCTATTAGGCCAGAGTAAGAGTTAAGTGCTTAACCTGTAGGCCAGAGTAAGAGTTAAAACCTTAACCTGTAGGCCATAGTATGAGTCTAAGACCTTAGCTATTAGGCCAGAGTAAGAGTTAAGACCTTAGCTATTAGGCCAGAGTAAGAGTTAAGACCTTAACCATTAGGCCAGAGTACGAGTCTAAGACCTTAGCTATTAGGCCAGAGTAAGAGTTCAGACCTTAGCTATTAGGCCAGAGTAAGAATTAAGACCTTAACCAGTAGGTCAGAGTAAGAGTTAAGATCTTAACTTGTAGGCCAGCGTATGAGTCTAAGACCTTAGCTATTAGGCCAGAGTAAGAGTGCAGACCTTAGCTATTAGGCCAGAGTAAGAGTTAAGACCTTAGCTATTAGGCCAGAGAAAGAGTTAAGACCTTAACCAGAAGGCCAGAGTAAGACTTAAGACCTTAACCAGTAGGCCAGAGAAAGAGTTAAGACCTTAACCTGTAGGCCATAAAACGAGTCTAAGACCTTAGCTATTAGGCCAGAGTAAGCGTTAAGACCTTAACCAGTAGGCCAGAGTAAGAGTTAAGACCTTAACCATTAGGCCAGAGTACGAGTCTAAGACCTTAGCTATTAGTCCAGAGTAAGAGTTAAGACCTTAAGCAGTAGGCCAGAGTAAGAGTTAAGACCTTAACCAGTAGGCCAGAGTAAGAGTTAAGACCTTAACCATAAGGCCAGAGTACGAGTCTAAGACCTTAGCTATTAGGCCAGAGTAAGAGTTAAGACCTTAACCTGTAGGCAAGAGTAAGAGTTAAGACCTTAACCAGTAGGCCATAGTACGAGTCTAAGACCTTAGGTATTAGGCCAGAATAAGAGTTAAGACCTTAACCAGTAGGCCAGAGTAAGAGTTAAGACCTTAACCAGTAGGCCAGAGTACGAGTCTTAGACCTTAGCTATTAGGCCAGAGTAAGAGTTAAGACCTTAACCAGTAGGCCAGAGTAAGAGTTAAGACCTTAACCAGTAGGCCAGAGTAAGAGTTAAGACCTTAACCAGTAGGCCAGAGAACGAGTCTAAGACCTTAACCTGTAGGCCAGAGTAAGAGTTAAGACCTTTGCTATTAGGCCAGAGTAAGAGTTAAGACCTTAATCAGTAGGCCAGAGTACGAGTCTAATACCTTAGCTATTAGGCCAGAGTAAGAGTTAAGACCTTAACCATTAGGCCAGAGTACGAGTCTAAGACCTTAGCTATTAGTCCAGAGTAAGAGTTAAGACCTTAAGCAGTAGGCCAGAGTAAGAGTTAAGACCTTAACCAGTAGGCCAGAGTAAGAGTTAAGACCTTAACCATAAGGCCAGAGTACGAGTCTAAGACCTTAGCTATTAGGCCAGAGTAAGAGTTAAGACCTTAACCTGTAGGCAAGAGTAAGAGTTAAGACCTTAACCAGTAGGCCATAGTACGAGTCTAAGACCTTAGGTATTAGGCCAGAGTAAGAGTTAAGACCTTAACCAGTAGGCCAGAGTAAGAGTTAAGACCTTAACCAGTAGGCCATAGTACGAGTCTTAGACCTTAGCTATTAGGCCAGAGTAAGAGTTAAGACCTTAACCAGTAGGCCAGAGTAAGAGTTAAGACCTTAACCAGTAGGCCAGAGTAAGAGTTAAGACCTTAACCAGTAGGCAAGAGAACGAGTCTAAGACCTTAACCTGTAGGCCAGAGTAAGAGTTAAGACCTTTGCTATTAGGCCAGAGTAAGAGTTAAGACCTTAATCAGTAGGCCAGAGTACGAGTCTAATACCTTAGCTATTAGGCCAGAGTAAGAGTTAAGACCTTAGCTATTAGGCCAGAGTAAGAGTTAAGACCTTAGCTATTAGGCCAAAGTACGAGTCTAAGACCTTAGCTATTAGGCCAGAGTAAGAGTTAAGACCTTAACCAGTAGGCCAGAGTACGAGTATAAGACCTTAGCTATTAGGCCAGAGTAAGAGTTAAGTCCTTAACCAGTAGGCCAGAGTATGTGTCTAAGACCTTAGCTATTAGGCCAGAGTAAGAGTTAAGACCTTAACCAGTAGGCCAGAGTAAGAGTTAAGACCTTAACCAGTAGGCCAGAGAACGAGTCTAAGACCTTAACCTGTAGGCCAGAGTACGAGTCTAAGACCTTAGCTATTAGGCCAGAGTAAGAGTTAAGACCTTAACCTGTAGGCCAGAGTAAGAGTTAAGACCTTAACCTGTAGGCCATAGTACGAGTCTAAGACCTTAGCTATTAGGCCAGAGTAAGAGTTAAGTCCTTAACCAGTAGGCCAGAGTATGTGTCTAAGACCTTAGCTATTAGGCCAGAGTAAGAGTTAAGACCTTAACCAGTAGGCCAGAGTAAGAGTTAAGACCTTAACCAGTAGGCCAGAGAACGAGTCTAAGACCTTAACCTGTAGGCCAGAGTAAGAGTTAAGACCTTAGCTATTAGGCCAGAGTAAGAGTTAAGACCTTAACCAGTAGGCCAGAGTACGAGTCTAGTACCTTAGCTATTAGGCCAGAGTAAGAGTTAAGACCTTAGCTATTAGGCCAGAGTAAGAGTTAAGATCTTAGCTATTAAGCCAGAGTAAGAGTTAAGACATTAACCATTAGGCCAGAGTACGACTCTAAGACCTTAGCTATAAGGCCAGAGTAAGAGTTAAGACCTTAAACTGTAGGCCATAGTACAATTCTACGACCTTAGCTATTAGGCCTAGAGTAAGAGTTAAGACCTTAACCATTAGGCCAGAGTACGAGTCTAAGACCTTAGCTATTAGGCCAGAATACAAGTGTAAGACCTTAGCTCTTAGGCCAGAGTAAGAGTTAAGACCTTAACCAGTAGGCCAGAGTATGAGTCTAAGACCTTAGCTATTAGGCCAGAGTAAGATTTAAGACCTTAACCAGTAGGCCAGAGTAAGAGTTAAGACCTTAACCAGTAGGCCAGAGTGTGAGTCTAAGACCTTAGCTATTAGGCCAGAGTACGAGTCTAAGATCTTAGCTATTAGGCCAGAGTAAGAGTTAAGACCTTAACCAGTAGGCCAGAGTAAGAGTTAAGACTTTAACCAGTAGGCCAGAGTAAGAGTTAAGACCTTAACCTGTAGGCCAGAGTACGAGTCGAAGACCTTAGCTATTAGGCCAGAGTAAGAGTTAAGACCTTAACCATTAGGCCAGAGTAAGAGTCTAAGACCTTAGCTATTGGGCCAGAGTAAGAGTTAAGACCTTAGCTATTAGGCCAGAGTTAGAGTTAAGACCTTAGCTATTAGGCCAGAGTAAGAATTAAGACCTTAACCTGTAGGCCAGAGTACGAGTCTAAGACCTAAGCTATTAGGCCAGAGTACGAGTCTAAGACCTGAGCTATTAGGCCATAGTAAGAGTTAAGACCTTAACCAGTAGGCCAGAGTACGAGTCTAAGACCTTAGCTATTAGGCCAGAGTAAGAGTTAAGACCTTAACCAGTAGGCCAGAGTAAGAGTTAAGACCTTAATCAGTAGGCAAGAGTACGAGTCTTAGACCTTAGCTATTAGGCCAGAGTAAGAGTTAAGACCTTAACCAGTAGGCCAGAGTAAGAGTTAAGATCTTAACCAGTAGGCCAGAGTACGAGTCTAAGACCTTAGCTATTAGGCCAGAGTAAGAGTTTGGACCTTAAGCTGTAGGCCAGAGTAAGAGTTAAGACCTTAACCATTAGGGGAGAGTACGAGTCTAAGACCTTAGCTATTAGGCCAGAGTAAGAGTTAAGACCTTAACCTGTAGGCAAGAGTAAGAGTTAAGACCTTAACCAGTAGGCCATAGTACGAGTCTAAGACCTTAGGTATTAGGCCAGAGTAAGAGTTAAGACCTTAACCAGTAGGCCAGAGTAAGAGTTAAGACCTTAACCAGTAGGCCAGAGTACGAGTCTAAGACCTTAACCTGTAGGCCATAGTACGAGTCTAAGACCTTAGCTATTAGGCCAGAGTAAGAGTTAAGACCTTAGCTGTTAGGCCAGAGTAAAAATTAAGACCTTAACCTGTAAGCCAGAGTAAGAGTTAAGACTTTAACCTGTAGGCCATAGTACGAGTCTAAGACCTTAGCTATTAGGCCAGAGTAAGAGTTAAGACCTTTGCTATTAGGCCAGAGTAAGAGTTAATGCCTTAACCTGTAGGCCATAGTATAAGTCTAAGACCTTAGCTATTAGGCCAGAGTAAGAGTTAAGACCTTAACCAGTAGGCCAGAGTACGCGTCTAATACCTTAGCTATTAGGCCATAGTACGAGTCTAAGACCTTAGCTATTAGGCCAGAGTAAGAGTTAAGACCTTAACCAGTAGGCCAGAGTAAGAGTTAAGACCTTAACCATTAGGCCAGAGTACGAGTCTAAGACCTTAGCTATTAGGCCAGAGTAAGAGTTAAGACCTTAAGCTGTAGGCCATAGTACGAGTCTAAGACCTTACCTATTAGGCCAAAGTAAGAGTTAAGACATTAACCTGTAGGCCATACTACGAGTCTAAGACCTTAGCTATAAGGCCAGAGTAAGCGTTAAGACCTTAACCAGTAGGCCAGAGAAAGAAATAAGACCTTAACCAGTAGGCCAGAGTAAGAGTTAAGACCTTAACCATTAGGCCAGAGTACGAGTCTAAGACCTTAGCTATTAGGCCAGAGTAAGAGTTAAGACCTTAACCAGTAGGCCAGAGTACGAGTCTAAGACCTTAGCTATTAGGCCAGAGTAAGAGTTAAGACCTTAGCTATTAGGCCAGAGTAAGCGTTAAGACCTTAACCAGTAGGCCAGAGTATGTGTCTAATACCTTAGCTATTAGGCCAGAGTATGAGTTAAGACCTTAGCTATTAGGCCAGAGTAAGAGTTAAGACCTTAACCATTAGGCCAGAGTACGAGTCTAAGACCTTAGCTATTAGGCCAGAGTAAGAGTTAAGACCTTAACCTGTAGGCCAGAGTAAGAGTTAAGACCTTAACCAGTAGGCCAGAGAAAGAGATAAGACCTTAACCAGTAGGCCAGAGTAAGAGTTAAGACCTTAACCATTAGGCCAGAGTACGAGTCTAAGACCTTAGCTATTAGGCCAGAGTAAGAGTTAAGACCTTAACCAGTAGGCCAGAGTAAGAATTAAGACCTTAGCTATTAGGCCAGAGTAAGAGTTAAGACCATAAGAAGTAGGCCAGAGTAAGAGTTAAGACCTTAACCATTAGGCCAGAGTACGAGTCTAAGACCTTAGCTATTAGGCCAGAGTAAGAGTTAAGACCTTAGCTATTAGGCCAGAGTAAGCGTTAAGACCTTAACCAGTAGGCCAGAGTATGTGTCTAATACCTCAGCTATTAGGCCAGAGTATGATTTAAGACCTTAGCTATTAGGCCAGAGTAAGAGTTAAGACCTTAACCATTAGGCCAGAGTACGAGTCTAAGACCTTAGCTATTAGGCCAGAGTAAGAGTTAAGACCTTAACCTGTAGGCCAGAGTAAGAGTTAAGACCTTAACCTGTAGGCCATAGTATGAGTCTAAGACCTTAGCTATTAGGCCAGAGTAAGAGTTAAGACCTTAGCTATTAGGCCAGAGTAAGAGTTAAGACCTTAACCATTAGGCCAGAGTATGAGTCTAAGACCTTAGCTATTAGGCCAGAGTAAGAGTTAAGACCGTAACCAGTAGGCCAGAGTAAGAATTAAGACCTTAGCTATTAGGCCAGAGTCAGAGTTAAGACCTTAAGAAGTAGGCCCGAGTAAGAGTTAAGACCTTAACCAGTAGGCCAGAGTAAGAGTTAAGATCTTAACCAGTAGGCCAGAGTAAGAGTCTAAGACCTTAGCTATTAGGCCAGAGTAAGAGTTAAGACCTTAACCAGTAGGCCAGAGTAAGAGTTAGGACCTTAACCATTAGGCCAGAGTATGAGTCTAAGACCTTAGCTATTAGGCCAGAGTAAGAGATAAGACCGTAGCTATTAGGCCAGAGTAAGAGTTAAGACCATAACCATTAGGCCAGACTACGAGTCTAAGACCTCAGCTATTAGGCCAGAGTAAGAGTTAAGACCTTAACCAGTAGGCCAGAGTAAGAGTTAAGACCTTAGCTATTAGGCCAGAGTAGGAGTTAAGACCTTAGCTATTAGGCCAGAGTAAGAGTTAAGACCTTAACCAGAAGGCCAGAGTAAGACTTAAGACCTTAACCAGTAGGCCAGAGAAAGAGTGAAGACCTTAACCTGTAGGCCATAAAACGAGTCTAAGACCTTAGCTATTAGGCCAGAGTAAGCGTTAAGACCTTAACCAGTAGGCCAGAGTAAGATTTAAGACCTTAACCATTAGGCCAGAGTACGAGTCTAAGACCTTAGCTATTAGGCCAGAGTAAGAGTTAAGACCTTAAGCAGTAGGCCAGAGTAAGAGTTAAGACCTTAACCAGTAGGCCAGAGTAAGAGTTAAGACCTTAACCATAAGGCCAGAGTACGAGTCTAAGACCTTAGCTATTAGGCCAGAGTAAGAGTTAAGACCTTAACCTGTAGGCAAGAGTAAGAGTTAAGACCTTAACCAGTAGGCCATAGTACGAGTCTAAGACCTTAGGTATTAGGCCAGAGTAAGAGTTAAGACCTTAACCAGTAGGCCAGAGTAAGAGTTAAGACCTTAACCAGTAGGCCAGAGTACGAGTCTTAGACCTTAGCTATTAGGCCAGAGTAAGAGTTAAGACCTTAACCAGTAGGCCAGAGTAAGAGTTAAGACCTTAACCAGTAGGCCAGAGTAAGAGTTAAGACCTTAACCAGTAGGCCAGAGAACGCGTCTAAGACCTTAACCTGTAGGCCAGAGTAAGAGTTAAGACCTTTGCTATTAGGCCAGAGTAAGAGTTAAGACCTTAATCAGTAGGCCAGAGTACGAGTCTAATACCTTAGCTATTAGGCCAGAGTAAGAGTTAAGACCTCAGCTATTAGGCCAGAGTAAGAGTTAAGACCTTAACCAGTAGGCCAGAGTAAGAGTTAAGACCTTAGCTATTAGGCCAGAGTAGGAGTTAAGACCTTAGCTATTAGGCCAGAGTAAGAGTTAAGACCTTAACCAGAAGGCCAGAGTAAGACTTAAGACCTTAACCAGTAGGCCAGAGAAAGAGTGAAGACCTTAACCTGTAGGCCATAAAACGAGTCTAAGACCTTAGCTATTAGGCCAGAGTAAGCGTTAAGACCTTAACCAGTAGGCCAGAGTAAGATTTAAGACCTTAACCATTAGGCCAGAGTACGAGTCTAAGACCTTAGCTATTAGGCCAGAGTAAGAGTTAAGACCTTAAGCAGTAGGCCAGAGTAAGAGTTAAGACCTTAACCAGTAGGCCAGAGTATTAGTTAAGACCTTAACCATAAGGCCAGAGTACGAGTCTAAGACCTTAGCTATTAGGCCAGAGTAAGAGTTAAGACCTTAACCTGTAGGCAAGAGTAAGAGTTAAGACCTTAACCAGTAGGCCATAGTACGAGTCTAAGACCTTAGGTATTAGGCCAGAGTAAGAGTTAAGACCTTAACCAGTAGGCCAGAGTAAGAGTTAAGACCTTAACCAGTAGGCCAGAGTACGAGTCTTAGACCTTAGCTATTAGGCCAGAGTAAGAGTTAAGACCTTAACCAGTAGGCCAGAGTAAGAGTTAAGACCTTAACCAGTAGGCCAGAGTAAGAGTTAAGACCTTAACCAGTAGGCCAGAGAACGCGTCTAAGACCTTAACCTGTAGGCCAGAGTAAGAGTTAAGACCTTTGCTATTAGGCCAGAGTAAGAGTTAAGACCTTAATCAGTAGGCCAGAGTACGAGTCTAATACCTTAGCTATTAGGCCAGAGTAAGAGTTAAGACCTTAGCTATTAGGCCAGAGTAAGAGTTAAGACCTTAGCTATTAGGCCAGAGTACGAGTCTAAGACCTTAGCTATTAGGCCAGAGTAAGAGTTAAGACCTTAACCAGTAGACCAGAGTACGAGTCTAAGACCTTAGCTAATAGGCCAGAGTAAGAGTTAAGACCTTAACCTGTAGGCCATGGTACGAGTCTAAGACCTTAGCTATTAGGCCAGAGTAAGAGTTAAGTCCTTAACCAGTAGGCCAGAGTATGTGTCTAAGACCTTAGCTATTAGGCCAGAGTAAGAGTTAAGACCTTAACCAGTAGGCCAGAGTAAGAGTTAAGACCTTAACCAGTAGGCCAGAGAACGAGTCTAAGACCTTAACCTGCAGGCCAGAGTAAGAGTTAAGACCTTAGCTATTAGGCCAGAGTAAGAGTTAAGACCTTAACCAGTAGGCCAGAGTACGAGTCTAGTACCGTAGCTATTAGGCCAGAGTAAGAGTTAAGACCTTAGCTATTAGGCCAGAGTAAGAGTTAAGATCTTAGCTATTAAGCCAGAGTAAGAGTTAAGACATTAACCATTAGGCCAGAGTACGACTCTAAGACCTTAGCTATAAGGCCAGAGTAAGATTTAAGACCTTAAACTGTAGGCCATAGTACAATTCTACGACCTTAGCTATTAGGCCTAGAGTAAGAGTTAAGACCTTAACCATTAGGCCAGAGTACGAGTCTAAGACCTTAGCTATTAGGCCAGAATACAAGTCTAAGACCTTAGCTCTTAGGCCAGAGTAAGAGTTAAGACCTTAACCAGTAGGCCAGAGTATGAGTCTAAGACCTTAGCTATTAGGTCAGAGTAAGATTTAAGACCTTAACCAGTAGGCCAGAGTAAGAGTTAAGACCTTAACCAGTAGGCCAGAGTGTGAGTCTAAGACCTTAGCTATTAGGCCAGAGTACGAGTCTAAGATCTTAGCTATTAGGCCAGAGTAAGAGTTAAGACCTCAGCTATTAGGCCAGAGTACGAGTCTAAGACCTTTTGCTATTAGGCCAGAGTAAGAGTTAAGACCTTAACCAGTAGGCCAGAGTAAGAGTTAAGACTTTAACCTGTAGGCCAGAGTAAGAGTTAAGACCTTAACTTGTAGGCCATAGTATGAGTCTAAGACCTTAGCTATTAGGCCAGAGTAAGAGTTAAGACCTTAGCTATTAGGCCAGAGTAAGAGTTAAGACCGTAACCAGTAGGCCAGAGTAAGAATTAAGACCTTAGCTATTAGGCCAGAGTAAGAGTTAAGACCTTAAGAAGTAGGCCCGAGTAAGAGTTAAGGCCTTAACCAGTAGGCCAGAGTAAGAGTTAAGATCTTAACCAGTAGGCCAGAGTAAGAGTCTAAGACCTTAGCTATTAGGCCAGAGTAAGAGTTAAGACCTTAACCAGTAGGCCAGAGTAAGAGTTAGGACCTTAACCATTAGGCCAGAGTATGAGTCTAAGACCTTAGCTATTAGGCCAGAGTAAGAGATAAGACCGTAGCTATTAGGCCAGAGTAAGAGTTAAGACCTAAACCATTAGGCCAGACTATGAGTCTAAGACCTCAGCTATTAGGCCAGAGTAAGAGTTAAGACCTTAACCAGTAGGCCAGAGTAAGAGTTAAGACCTTAGCTATTAGGCCAGAGTAGGAGTTAAGACCTTAGCTATTAGGCCAGAGTAAGAGTTAAGACCTTAACCAGAAGGCCAGAGTAAGACTTAAGACCTTAACCAGTAGGCCAGAGAAAGAGTTAAGACCTTAACCTGTAGGCCATAAAACGAGTCTAAGACCTTAGCTATTAGGCCAGAGTAAGCGTTAAGACCTTAACCAGTAGGCCAGAGTAAGAGTTAAGACCTTAACCATTAGGCCAGAGTACGAGTCTAAGACCTTAGCTATTAGGCCAGAGTAAGAGTTAAGACCTTAAGCAGTGGCCAGAGTAAGAGTTAAGACCTTAACCAGTAGGCCAGAGTAAGAGTTAAGACCTTAACCATAAGGCCAGAGTACGAGTCTAAGACCTTAGCTATTAGGCCAGAGTAAGAGTTTAGACCTTAACCTGTAGGCAAGAGTAAGAGTTAAGACCTTAACCAGTAGGCCATAGTACGAGTCTAAGACCTTAGGTATTAGGCCAGAGAAAGAAATAAGACCTTAACCAGTAGGCCAGAGTAAGAGTTAAGACCTTAACCATTCGGCCAGAATACGAGTCTAAGACCTTAGCTATTAGGCCAGAGTAAGAGTTAAGACCTTAACCAGTAGGCCAGAGTACGAGTCTAAGACCTTAGCTATTAGGCCAGAGTAAGAGTTAAGACCGTAGCTATTAGGCCAGAGTAAGAGTTAAGACCTTAACCATTAGGCCAGACTACGAGTCTAAGACCTCAGCTATTAGGCCAGAGTAAGAGTTAAGACCTTAGCTATTAGGCCAGAGTAAGCGTTAAGACCTTATTAGGCCAGAGTATGAGTTAAGACCTTAGCTATTAGGCCAGAGTAAGAGTTAAGACCTTAACCATTAGGCCAGAGTACGAGTCTAAGACCTTAGCTATTAGGCCAGAGTAAGAGTTAAGTGCTTAACCTGTAGGCCAGAGTAAGAGTTAAAACCTTAACCTGTAGGCCATAGTATGAGTCTAAGACCTTAGCTATTAGGCCAGAGTAAGAGTTAAGACCTTAGCTATTAGGCCAGAGTAAGAGTTAAGACCTTAACCATTAGGCCAGAGTACGAGTCTAAGACCTTAGCTATTAGGCCAGAGTAAGAGTTCAGACCTTAGCTATTAGGCCAGAGTAAGAATTAAGACCTTAACCAGTAGGTCAGAGTAAGAGTTAAGATCTTAACTTGTAGGCCAGCGTATGAGTCTAAGACCTTAGCTATTAGGCCAGAGTAAGAGTGCAGACCTTAGCTATTAGGCCAGAGTAAGAGTTAAGACCTTAGCTATTAGGCCAGAGTAAGAGTTAAGACCTTAACCAGAAGGCCAGAGTAAGACTTAAGACCTTAACCAGTAGGCCAGAGAAAGAGTTAAGACCTTAACCTGTAGGCCATAAAACGAGTCTAAGACCTTAGCTATTAGGCCAGAGTAAGCGTTAAGACCTTAACCAGTAGGCCAGAGTAAGAGTTAAGACCTTAACCATTAGGCCAGAGTACGAGTCTAAGACCTTAGCTATTAGTCCAGAGTAAGAGTTAAGACCTTAAGCAGTAGGCCAGAGTAAGAGTTAAGACCTTAACCAGTAGGCCAGAGTAAAAGTTAAGACCTTAACCATAAGGCCAGAGTACGAGTCTAAGACCTTAGCTATTAGGCCAGAGTAAGAGTTAAGACCTTAACCTGTAGGCAAGAGTAAGAGTTAAGACCTTAACCAGTAGGCCATAGTACGAGTCTAAGACCTTAGCTATTAGGCCAGAGTAAGAGTTAAGACCTTAACCTGTAGGCCAGAGTAAGAGTTAAGACCTTAACCAGTAGGCCAGAGTAAGAGTTAAGACTTTACCCAGTAGGCCAGAGTAAGAGTTAAGACCTTAACCTGTAGGCCAGAGTACGAGTCTAAGACCTTAGCTATTAGGCCAGAGTAAGAGTTAAGACCTTAACCATTAGGCCAGAGTACGAGTCTAAGACCTTAGCTATTGGGCCAGAGTAAGAGTTAAGACCTTAACTATTAGGCCAGAGTAAGAGTTAAGACCTTAGCTATTAGGTCAGAGTAAGAGTTAAGACCTTAACCTGTAGGCCAGAGTACAAGTCTAAGACCTAAGCTATTAGGCCAGAGTACGAGTCTAAGACCTGAGTTATTAGGCCATAGTAAGAGTTAAGACCTTAACCAGTAGGCCAGAGTACGAGTCTAAGACCTTAGCTATTAGGCCAGAGTAAGAGTTAAGACCTTAACCAGTAGGCCAGAGTAAGAGTTAAGACCTTAATCAGTAGGCCAGAGTACGAGTCTAAGACCTTAGCTATTAGGCCAGAGTAAGAGTTAAGACCTTAACCAGTAGGCCAGAGTAAGAGTTAAGATCTTAACCAGTAGGCCAGAGTACAAGTCTAAGACCTTAGCTATTAGGCCAGAGTAAGAGTTAAGACCTTAACCAGTAGGCCAAAGTAAGAGTTAAGACCTTAACCATTAGGCCAGAGTACGAGTCTAAGACATTAGCTATTGTGCCAGAGTAAGAGTTAAGACCATAACCACTAGGCCAGAGTAAGAGTTAATACCTTAACCTGTAAGGCAGAGTAAGAGTTAAGACCTTAACCTGTAGGCCATAGTATGAGTCTAAGACCTTAGCTATTAGGCCAGAGTAAGAGTTAAGACCTTAGCTATTAGGCCAGAGTAAGAGTTAAGACCTTAACCAGTAGGCAAGCGTAAGAATTAAGACCTGAGCTATTAGGCCAGAGTAAGAGTTAAGACCTTAAGCTGTAGGCAATAGTACGAGTCTAAGACCTTAGCTATTAGGCCAGAGTAAGAGTTAAGACATTAACCTGTAGGCCATAGTACGAGTCTAAGACCTTAGCTATTAGGCCAGAGTAAGCGTTAAGACCTTAACCAGTAGGCCAGAGAAAGAGATAAGACCTTAACCAGTAGGCCAGAGTAAGAGTTAAGACCTTTACCATTAGGCCAGAGTACGAGTCTAAGACCTTAGCTATTAGGCCAGAGTAAGAGTTAAGACCTTAACCAGTAGGCCAGAGTAAGAATTAAGACCTTAGCTATTAGGCCAGAGTAAGAGTTAAGACCATAAGAAGTAGGCCAGAGTAAGAGTTAAGACCTTTACCATTAGGCCAGAGTACGAGTCTAAGACCTTAGCTATTAGGCCAGAATAAGAGTTAAGACCTTAGCTATTAGGCCAGAGTAAGAGTTAAGACCTTAACCATTAGGCCAGAGTACGAGTCTAAGACCTTAGCTATTAGGCCAGAGTAAGAGTTAAGACCTTAGCTATTAGGCCAGAGTTAGAGTTAAGACCTTAACCATTAGGCCAGAGTAAGAGTTAAGACCTTAACCTGTAGGCCAGAGTACGAGTCTAAGACCTTAGCTATTAGGCCAGAGTAAGAGTTAAGACCTTAACCATTAGGCCAGAGTACGAGTCTAAGACCTTAGCTATTGGGCCAGAGTAAGAGTTAAGACCTTAACTATTAGGCCAGAGTAAGAGATAAGACCTTAGCTATTAGGCCAGAGTAAGAGTTAAGACCTTAACCTGTAGGCCAGAGTACAAGTCTAAGACCTAAGCTATTAGGCCAGAGTACGAGTCTAAGACCTGAGCTATTAGGCCATAGTAAGAGTTAAGACCTTAACCAGTAGGCCAGAGTACGAGTCTAAGACCTTAGCTATTAGGCCAGAGTAAGAGTTAAGACCTTAACCAGTAGGCCAGAGTAAGAGTTAAGACCTTAATCAGTAGGCCAGAGTACGAGTCTAAGACCTTAGCTATTAGGCCAGAGTAAGAGTTAAGACCTTAACCAGTAGGCCAGAGTAAGAGTTAAGATCTTAACCAGTAGGCCAGAGTACAAGTCTAAGACCTTAGCTATTAGGCCAGAGTAAGAGTTAAGACCTTAACCAGTAGGCCAAAGTAAGAGTTAAGACCTTAACCATTAGGCCAGAGTACGAGTCTAAGACATTAGCTATTGGGCCAGAGTAAGAGTTAAGACCATAACCACTAGGCCAGAGTAAGAGTTAATACCTTAACCTGTAAGGCAGAGTAAGAGTTAAGACCTTAACCTGTAGGCCATAGTATGAGTCTAAGACCTTAGCTATTAGGCCAGAGTAAGAGTTAAGACCTTAGCTATTAGGCCATAGTAAGAGTTAAGACCTTAACCAGTAGGCCATAGTACGAGTCTAAGACCTTAGGTATTAGGCCAGAGTAAGAGTTAAGACCTTAACCAGTAGGCCAGAGTAAGAGTTAAGACCTTAACCAGTAGGCCAGAGTACGAGTCTTAGACCTTAGCTATTAGGCCAGAGTAAGAGTTAAGACCTTAACCAGTAGGCCAGAGTAAGAGTTAAGACCTTAACCAGTAGGCCAGAGTAAGAGTTAAGACCTTAACCAGTAGGCCAGAGAACGAGTCTAAGACCTTAACCTGTAGGCCAGAGTAAGAGTTAAGACCTTTGCTATTAGGCCAGAGTAAGAGTTAAGACCTTAATCAGTAGGCCAGAGTACGAGTCTAATACCTTAGCTATTAGGCCAGAGTAAGAGTTAAGACCTTAGCTATTAGGCCAGAGTAAGAGTTAAGACCTTAGCTATTAGGCCAAAGTACGAGTCTAAGACCTTAGCTATTAGGCCAGAGTAAGAGTTAAGACCTTAACCAGTAGGCCAGAGTACGAGTCTAAGACCTTAGCTATTAGGCCAGAGTAAGAGTTAAGTCCTTAACCAGTAGGCCAGAGTATGTGTCTAAGACCTTAGCTATTAGGCCAGAGTAAGAGTTAAGACCTTAACCAGTAGGCCAGAGTAAGAGTTAAGACCTTAACCAGTAGGCCAGAGAACGAGTCTAAGACCTTAACCTGTAGGCCAGAGTACGAGTCTAAGACCTTAGCTATTAGGCCAGAGTAAGAGTTAAGACCTTAACCTGTAGGCCAGAGTAAGAGTTAAGACCTTAACCTGTAGGCCATAGTACGAGTCTAAGACCTTAGCTATTAGGCCAGAGTAAGAGTTAAGTCCTTAACCAGTAGGCCAGAGTATGTGTCTAAGACCTTAGCTATTAGGCCAGAGTAAGAGTTAAGACCTTAACCAGTAGGCCAGAGTAAGAGTTAAGACCTTAACCAGTAGGCCAGAGAACGAGTCTAAGACCTTAACCTGTAGGCCAGAGTAAGAGTTAAGACCTTAGCTATTAGGCCAGAGTAAGAGTTAAGACCTTAACCAGTAGGCCAGAGTACGAGTCTAGTACCTTAGCTATTAGGCCAGAGTAAGAGTTAAGACCTTAGCTATTAGGCCAGAGTAAGAGTTAAGATCTTAGCTATTAAGCCAGAGTAAGAGTTAAGACATTAACCATTAGGCCAGAGTACGACTCTAAGACCTTAGCTATAAGGCCAGAGTAAGAGTTAAGACCTTAAACTGTAGGCCATAGTACAATTCTACGACCTTAGCTATTAGGCCTAGAGTAAGAGTTAAGACCTTAACCATTAGGCCAGAGTACGAGTCTAAGACCTTAGCTATTAGGCCAGAATACAAGTGTAAGACCTTAGCTCTTAGGCCAGAGTAAGAGTTAAGACCTTAACCAGTAGGCCAGAGTATGAGTCTAAGACCTTAGCTATTAGGCCAGAGTAAGATTTAAGACCTTAACCAGTAGGCCAGAGTAAGAGTTAAGACCTTAACCAGTAGGCCAGAGTGTGAGTCTAAGACCTTAGCTATTAGGCCAGAGTATGAGTCTAAGATCTTAGCTATTAGGCCAGAGTAAGAGTTAAGACCTTAACCAGTAGGCCAGAGTAAGAGTTAAGACTTTAACCAGTAGGCCAGAGTAAGAGTTAAGACCTTAACCTGTAGGCCAGAGTACGAGTCGAAGACCTTAGCTATTAGGCCAGAGTAAGAGTTAAGACCTTAACCATTAGGCCAGAGTAAGAGTCTAAGACCTTAGCTATTGGGCCAGAGTAAGAGTTAAGACCTTAGCTATTAGGCCAGAGTTAGAGTTAAGACCTTAGCTATTAGGCCAGAGTAAGAGTTAAGACCTTAACCTGTAGGCCAGAGTACGAGTCTAAGACCTAAGCTATTAGGCCAGAGTACGAGTCTAAGACCTGAGCTATTAGGCCATAGTAAGAGTTAAGACCTTAACCAGTAGGCCAGAGTACGAGTCTAAGACCTTAGCTATTAGGCCAGAGTAAGAGTTAAGACCTTAACCAGTAGGCCAGAGTAAGAGTTAAGACCTTAATCAGTAGGCAAGAGTACGAGTCTTAGACCTTAGCTATTAGGCCAGAGTAAGAGTTAAGACCTTAACCAGTAGGCCAGAGTAAGAGTTAAGATCTTAACCAGTAGGCCAGAGTACGAGTCTAAGACCTTAGCTATTAGGCCAGAGTAAGAGTTTGGACCTTAAGCTGTAGGCCAGAGTAAGAGTTAAGACCTTAACCATTAGGGGAGAGTACGAGTCTAAGACCTTAGCTATTAGGCCAGAGTAAGAGTTAAGACCTTAACCTGTAGGCAAGAGTAAGAGTTAAGACCTTAACCAGTAGGCCATAGTACGAGTCTAAGACCTTAGGTATTAGGCCAGAGTAAGAGTTAAGACCTTAACCAGTAGGCCAGAGTAAGAGTTAAGACCTTAACCAGTAGGCCAGAGTACGAGTCTAAGACCTTAACCTGTAGGCCATAGTACGAGTCTAAGACCTTAGCTATTAGGCCAGAGTAAGAGTTAAGACCTTAGCTGTTAGGCCAGAGTAAAAATTAAGACCTTAACCTGTAAGCCAGAGTAAGAGTTAAGACTTTAACCTGTAGGCCATAGTACGAGTCTAAGACCTTAGCTATTAGGCCAGAGTAAGAGTTAAGACCTTTGCTATTAGGCCAGAGTAAGAGTTAATGCCTTAACCTGTAGGCCATAGTATAAGTCTAAGACCTTAGCTATTAGGCCAGAGTAAGAGTTAATACCTTAACCAGTAGGCCAGAGTACGCGTCTAATACCTTAGCTATTAGGCCATAGTACGAGTCTAAGACCTTAGCTATTAGGCCAGAGTAAGAGTTAAGACCTTAACCAGTAGGCCAGAGTAAGAGTTAAGACCTTAACCATTAGGCCAGAGTACGAGTCTAAGACCTTAGCTATTAGGCCAGAGTAAGAGTTAAGACCTTAAGCTGTAGGCCATAGTACGAGTCTAAGACCTTACCTATTAGGCCAAAGTAAGAGTTAAGACATTAACCTGTAGGCCATACTACGAGTCTAAGACCTTAGCTATAAGGCCAGAGTAAGCGTTAAGACCTTAACCAGTAGGCCAGAGAAAGAAATAAGACCTTAACCAGTAGGCCAGAGTAAGAGTTAAGACCTTAACCATTAGGCCAGAGTACGAGTCTAAGACCTTAGCTATTAGGCCAGAGTAAGAGTTAAGACCTTAACCAGTAGGCCAGAGTACGAGTCTAAGACCTTAGCTATTAGGCCAGAGTAAGAGTTAAGACCTTAGCTATTAGGCCAGAGTAAGCGTTAAGACCTTAACCAGTAAGCCAGAGTATGTGTCTAATACCTTAGCTATTAGGCCAGAGTATGAGTTAAGACCTTAGCTATTAGGCCAGAGTAAGAGTTAAGACCTTAACCATTAGGCCAGAGTACGAGTCTAAGACCTTAGCTATTAGGCCAGAGTAAGAGTTAAGACCTTAACCTGTAGGCCAGAGTAAGAGTTAAGACCTTAACCATTAGGCCAGAGTACGAGTCTAAGACCTTAGCTATTAGGCCAGAGTAAGAGTTAAGACCTTAACCAGTAGGCCAGAGTAAGAATTAAGACCTTAGCTATTAGGCCAGAGTAAGAGTTAAGACCATAAGAAGTAGGCCAGAGTAAGAGTTAAGACCTTAACCATTAGGCCAGAGTACGAGTCTAAGACCTTAGCTATTAGGCCAGAGTAAGAGTTAAGACCTTAGCTATTAGGCCAGAGTAAGCGTTAAGACCTTAACCAGTAGGCCAGAGTATGTGTCTAATACCTCAGCTATTAGGCCAGAGTATGAGTTAAGACCTTAGCTATTAGGCCAGAGTAAGAGTTAAGACCTTAACCATTAGGCCAGAGTACGAGTCTAAGACCTTAGCTATTAAGCCAGAGTAAGAGTTAAGACCTTAACCTGTAGGCCAGAGTAAGAGTTAAGACCTTAACCTGTAGGCCATAGTATGAGTCTAAGACCTTAGCTATTAGGCCAGAGTAAGAGTTAAGACCTTAGCTATTAGGCCAGAGTAAGAGTTAAGACCTTAACCATTAGGCCAGAGTATGAGTCTAAGACCTTAGCTATTAGGCCAGAGTAAGAGTTAAGACCGTAACCAGTAGGCCAGAGTAAGAGTTAAGACCTTAACCAGTAGGCCAGAGTAAGAGTTAAGATCTTAACCAGTAGGCCAGAGTAAGAGTCTAAGACCTTAGCTATTAGGCCAGAGTAAGAGTTAAGACCTTAACCAGTAGGCCAGAGTAAGAGTTAGGACCTTAACCATTAGGCCAGAGTATGAGTCTAAGACCTTAGCTATTAGGCCAGAGTAAGAGATAAGACCGTAGCTATTAGGCCAGAGTAAGAGTTAAGACCATAACCATTAGGCCAGACTACGAGTCTAAGACCTCAGCTATTAGGCCAGAGTAAGAGTTAAGACCTTAACCAGTAGGCCAGAGTAAGAGTTAAGACCTTAGCTATTAGGCCAGAGTAGGAGTTAAGACCTTAGCTATTAGGCCAGAGTAAGAGTTAAGACCTTAACCAGAAGGCCAGAGTAAGATTTAAGACCTTAACCAGTAGGCCAGAGAAAGAGTGAAGACCTTAACCTGTAGGCCATAAAACGAGTCTAAGACCTTAGCTATTAGGCCAGAGTAAGCGTTAAGACCTTAACCAGTAGGCCAGAGTAAGATTTAAGACCTTAACCATTAGGCCAGAGTACGAGTCTAAGACCTTAGCTATTAGGCCAGAGTAAGAGTTAAGACCTTAAGCAGTAGGCCAGAGTAAGAGTTAAGACCTTAACCAGTAGGCCAGAGTAAGAGTTAAGACCTTAACCATAAGGCCAGAGTACGAGTCTAAGACCTTAGCTATTAGGCCAGAGTAAGAGTTAAGACCTTAACCTGTAGGCAAGAGTAAGAGTTAAGACCTTAACCAGTAGGCCATAGTACGAGTCTAAGACCTTAGGTATTAGGCCAGAGTAAGAGTTAAGACCTTAACCAGTAGGCCAGAGTAAGAGTTAAGACCTTAACCAGTAGGCCAGAGTACGAGTCTTAGACCTTAGCTATTAGGCCAGAGTAAGAGTTAAGACCTTAACCAGTAGGCCAGAGTAAGAGTTAAGACCTTAACCAGTAGGCCAGAGTAAGAGTTAAGACCTTAACCAGTAGGCCAGAGAACGCGTCTAAGACCTTAACCTGTAGGCCAGAGTAAGAGTTAAGACCTTTGCTATTAGGCCAGAGTAAGAGTTAAGACCTTAATCAGTAGGCCAGAGTACGAGTCTAATACCTTAGCTATTAGGCCAGAGTAAGAGTTAAGACCTCAGCTATTAGGCCAGAGTAAGAGTTAAGACCTTAACCAGTAGGCCAGAGTAAGAGTTAAGACCTTAGCTATTAGGCCAGAGTAGGAGTTAAGACCTTAGCTATTAGGCCAGAGTAAGAGTTAAGACCTTAACCAGAAGGCCAGAGTAAGACTTAAGACCTTAACCAGTAGGCCAGAGAAAGAGTGAAGACCTTAACCTGTAGGCCATAAAACGAGTCTAAGACCTTAGCTATTAGGCCAGAGTAAGCGTTAAGACCTTAACCAGTAGGCCAGAGTAAGATTTAAGACCTTAACCATTAGGCCAGAGTACGAGTCTAAGACCTTAGCTATTAGGCCAGAGTAAGAGTTAAGACCTTAAGCAGTAGGCCAGAGTAAGAGTTAAGACCTTAACCATAAGGCCAGAGTACGAGTCTAAGACCTTAGCTATTAGGCCAGAGTAAGAGTTAAGACCTTAACCTGTAGGCAAGAGTAAGAGTTAAGACCTTAACCAGTAGGCCATAGTACGAGTCTAAGACCTTAGGTATTAGGCCAGAGTAAGAGTTAAGACCTTAACCAGTAGGCCAGAGTAAGAGTTAAGACCTTAACCAGTAGGCCAGAGTACGAGTCTTAGACCTTAGCTATTAGGCCAGAGTAAGAGTTAAGACCTTAACCAGTAGGCCAGAGTAAGAGTTAAGACCTTAACCAGTAGGCCAGAGTAAGAGTTAAGACCTTAACCAGTAGGCCAGAGAACGCGTCTAAGACCTTAACCTGTAGGCCAGAGTAAGAGTTAAGACCTTTGCTATTAGGCCAGAGTAAGAGTTAAGACCTTAATCAGTAGGCCAGAGTACGAGTCTAATACCTTAGCTATTAGGCCAGAGTAAGAGTTAAGACCTTAGCTATTAGGCCAGAGTAAGAGTTAAGACCTTAGCTATTAGGCCAGAGTACGAGTCTAAGACCTTAGCTATTAGGCCAGAGTGTGAGTTAAGACCTTAACCAGTAGACCAGAGTACGAGTCTAAGACCTTAGCTAATAGGCCAGAGTAAGAGTTAAGACCTTAACCTGTAGGCCATGGTACGAGTCTAAGACCTTAGCTATTAGGCCAGAGTAAGAGTTAAGTCCTTAACCAGTAGGCCAGAGTATGTGTCTAAGACCTTAGCTATTAGGCCAGAGTAAGAGTTAAGACCTTAACCAGTAGGCCAGAGTAAGAGTTAAGACCTTAACCAGTAGGCCAGAGAACGAGTCTAAGACCTTAACCTGCAGGCCAGAGTAAGAGTTAAGACCTTAGCTATTAGGCCAGAGTAAGAGTTAAGACCTTAACCAGTAGGCCAGAGTACGAGTCTAGTACCGTAGCTATTAGGCCAGAGTAAGAGTTAAGACCTTAGCTATTAGGCCAGAGTAAGAGTTAAGATCTTAGCTATTAAGCCAGAGTAAGAGTTAAGACATTAACCATTAGGCCAGAGTACGACTCTAAGACCTTAGCTATAAGGCCAGAGTAAGATTTAAGACCTTAAACTGTAGGCCATAGTACAATTCTACGACCTTAGCTATTAGGACTAGAGTAAGAGTTAAGACCTTAACCATTAGGCCAGAGTACGAGTCTAAGACCTTAGCTATTAGGCCAGAATACAAGTCTAAGACCTTAGCTCTTAGGCCAGAGTAAGAGTTAAGACCTTAACCAGTAGGCCAGAGTATGAGTCTAAGACCTTAGCTATTAGGTCAGAGTAAGATTTAAGACCTTAACCAGTAGGCCAGAGTAAGAGTTAAGACCTTAACCAGTAGGCCAGAGTGTGAGTCTAAGACCTTAGCTATTAGGCCAGAGTACGAGTCTAAGATCTTAGCTATTAGGCCAGAGTAAGAGTTAAGACCTCAGCTATTAGGCCAGAGTACGAGTCTAAGACCTTTTGCTATTAGGCCAGAGTAAGAGTTAAGACCTTAACCAGTAGGCCAGAGTAAGAGTTAAGACTTTAACCTGTAGGCCAGAGTAAGAGTTAAGACCTTAACTTGTAGGCCATAGTATGAGTCTAAGACCTTAGCTATTAGGCCAGAGTAAGAGTTAAGACCTTAGCTATTAGGCCAGAGTAAGAGTTAAGACCGTAACTAGTAGGCCAGAGTAAGAATTAAGACCTTAGCTATTAGGCCAGAGTAAGAGTTAAGACCTTAAGAAGTAGGCCCGAGTAAGAGTTAAGACCTTAACCAGTAGGCCAGAGTAAGAGTTAAGATCTTAACCAGTAGGCCAGAGTAAGAGTCTAAGACCTTAGCTATTAGGCCAGAGTAAGAGTTAAGACCTTAACCAGTAGGCCAGAGTAAGAGTTAGGACCTTAACCATTAGGCCAGAGTATGAGTCTAAGACCTTAGCTATTAGGCCAGAGTAAGAGATAAGACCGTAGCTATTAGGCCAGAGTAAGAGTTAAGACCTTAACCATTAGGCCAGACTACGAGTCTAAGACCTCAGCTATTAGGCCAGAGTAAGAGTTAAGACCTTAACCAGTAGGCCAGAGTAAGAGTTAAGACCTTAGCTATTAGGCCAGAGTAGGAGTTAAGACCTTAGCTATTAGGCCAGAGTAAGAGTTAAGACCTTAACCAGAAGGCCAGATTAAGACTTAAGACCTTAACCAGTAGGCCAGAGAAAGAGTTAAGACCTTAACCTGTAGGCCATAAAACGAGTCTAAGACCTTAGCTATTAGGCCAGAGTAAGCGTTAAGACCTTAACCAGTAGGCCAGAGTAAGAGTTAAGACCTTAACCATTAGGCCAGAGTACGAGTCTAAGACCTTAGCTATTAGGCCAGAGTAAGAGTTAAGACCTTAAGCAGTGGCCAGAGTAAGAGTTAAGACCTTAACCAGTAGGCCAGAGTAAGAGTTAAGACCTTAACCATAAGGCCAGAGTACGAGTCTAAGACCTTAGCTATTAGGCCAGAGTAAGAGTTTAGACCTTAACCTGTAGGCAAGAGTAAGAGTTAAGACCTTAACCAGTAGGCCATAGTACGAGTCTAAGACCTTAGGTATTAGGCCAGAGAAAGAAATAAGACCTTAACCAGTAGGCCAGAGTAAGAGTTAAGACCTTAACCATTCGGCCAGAGTACGAGTCTAAGACCTTAGCTATTAGGCCAGAGTAAGAGTTAAGACCTTAACCAGTAGGCCAGAGTACGAGTCTAAGACCTTAGCTATTAGGCCAGAGTAAGAGTTAAGACCGTAGCTATTAGGCCAGAGTAAGAGTTAAGACCTTAACCATTAGGCCAGACTACGAGTCTAAGACCTCAGCTATTAGGCCAGAGTAAGAGTTAAGACCTTAGCTATTAGGCCAGAGTAAGCTTTAAGACCTTATTAGGCCAGAGTATGAGTTAAGACCTTAGCTATTAGGCCAGAGTAAGAGTTAAGACCTTAACCATTAGGCCAGAGTACGAGTCTAAGACCTTAGCTATTAGGCCAGAGTAAGAGTTAAGTGCTTAACCTGTAGGCCAGAGTAAGAGTTAAAACCTTAACCTGTAGGCCATAGTATGAGTCTAAGACCTTAGCTATTAGGCCAGAGTAAGAGTTAAGACCTTAGCTATTAGGCCAGAGTAAGAGTTAAGACCTTAACCATTAGGCCAGAGTACGAGTCTAAGACCTTAGCTATTAGGCCAGAGTAAGAGTTCAGACCTTAGCTATTAGGCCAGAGTAAGAATTAAGACCTTAACCAGTAGGTCAGAGTAAGAGTTAAGATCTTAACTTGTAGGCCAGCGTATGAGTCTAAGACCTTAGCTATTAGGCCAGAGTAAGAGTGCAGACCTTAGCTATTAGGCCAGAGTAAGAGTTAAGACCTTAGCTATTAGGCCAGAGTAAGAGTTAAGACCTTAACCAGAAGGCCAGAGTAAGACTTAAGACCTTAACCAGTAGGCCAGAGAAAGAGTTAAGACCTTAACCTGTAGGCCATAAAACGAGTCTAAGACCTTAGCTATTAGGCCAGAGTAAGCGTTAAGACCTTAACCAGTAGGCCAGAGTAAGAGTTAAGACCTTAACCATTAGGCCAGAGTACGAGTCTAAGACCTTAGCTATTAGTCCAGAGTAAGAGTTAAGACCTTAAGCAGTAGGCCAGAGTAAGAGTTAAGACCTTAACCAGTAGGCCAGAGTAAAAGTTAAGACCTTAACCATAAGGCCAGAGTACGAGTCTAAGACCTTAGCTATTAGGCCAGAGTAAGAGTTAAGACCTTAACCTGTAGGCAAGAGTAAGAGTTAAGACCTTAACCAGTAGGCCATAGTACGAGTCTAAGACCTTAGCTATTAGGCCAGAGTAAGAGTTAAGACCTTAACCTGTAGGCCAGAGTAAGAGTTAAGACCTTAACCAGTAGGCCAGAGTAAGAGTTAAGACTTTACCCAGTAGGCCAGAGTAAGAGTTAAGACCTTAACCTGTAGGCCAGAGTACGAGTCTAAGACCTTAGCTATTAGGCCAGAGTAAGAGTTAAGACCTTAACCATTAGGCCAGAGTACGAGTCTAAGACCTTAGCTATTGGGCCAGAGTAAGAGTTAAGACCTTAACTATTAGGCCAGAGTAAGAGTTAAGACCTTAGCTATTAGGTCAGAGTAAGAGTTAAGACCTTAACCTGTAGGCCAGAGTACAAGTCTAAGACCTAAGCTATTAGGCCAGAGTACGAGTCTAAGACCTGAGTTATTAGGCCATAGTAAGAGTTAAGACCTTAACCAGTAGGCCAGAGTACGAGTCTAAGACCTTAGCTATTAGGCCAGAGTAAGAGTTAAGACCTTAACCAGTAGGCCAGAGTAAGAGTTAAGACCTTAATCAGTAGGCCAGAGTACGAGTCTAAGACCTTAGCTATTAGGCCAGAGTAAGAGTTAAGACCTTAACCAGTAGGCCAGAGTAAGAGTTAAGATCTTAACCAGTAGGCCAGAGTACAAGTCTAAGACCTTAGCTATTAGGCCAGAGTAAGAGTTAAGACCTTAACCAGTAGGCCAAAGTAAGAGTTAAGACCTTAACCATTAGGCCAGAGTACGAGTCTAAGACATTAGCTATTGGGCCAGAGTAAGAGTTAAGACCATAACCACTAGGCCAGAGTAAGAGTTAATACCTTAACCTGTAAGGCAGAGTAAGAGTTAAGACCTTAACCTGTAGGCCATAGTATGAGTCTAAGACCTTAGCTATTAGGCCAGAGTAAGAGTTAAGACCTTAGCTATTAGGCCAGAGTAAGAGTTAAGACCTTAACCAGTAGGCAAGCGTAAGAATTAAGACCTGAGCTATTAGGCCAGAGTAAGAGTTAAGACCTTAAGCTGTAGGCCATAGTACGAGTCTAAGACCTTAGCTATTAGGCCAGAGTAAGAGTTAAGACATTAACCTGTAGGCCATAGTACGAGTCTAAGACCTTAGCTATTAGGCCAGAGTAAGCGTTAAGACCTTAACCAGTAGGCCAGAGAAAGAGATAAGACCTTAACCAGTAGGCCAGAGTAAGAGTTAAGACCTTAACCATTAGGCCAGAGTACGAGTCTAAGACCTTAGCTATTAGGCCAGAGTAAGAGTTAAGACCTTAACCAGTAGGCCAGAGTAAGAATTAAGACCTTAGCTATTAGGCCAGAGTAAGAGTTAAGACCATAAGAAGTAGGCCAGAGTAAGAGTTAAGACCTTAACCATTAGGCCAGAGTACGAGTCTAAGACCTTAGCTATTAGGCCAGAATAAGAGTTAAGACCTTAGCTATTAGGCCAGAGTAAGAGTTAAGACCTTAACCATTAGGCCAGAGTACGAGTCTAAGACCTTAGCTATTAGGCCAGAGTAAGAGTTAAGACCTTAGCTATTAGGCCAGAGTTAGAGTTAAGACCTTAACCATTAGGCCAGAGTAAGAGTTAAGACCTTAACCTGTAGGCCAGAGTACGAGTCTAAGACCTTAGCTATTAGGCCAGAGTAAGAGTTAAGACCTTAACCATTAGGCCAGAGTACGAGTCTAAGACCTTAGCTATTGGGCCAGAGTAAGAGTTAAGACCTTAACTATTAGGCCAGAGTAAGAGATAAGACCTTAGCTATTAGGCCAGAGTAAGAGTTAAGACCTTAACCTGTAGGCCAGAGTACAAGTCTAAGACCTAAGCTATTAGGCCAGAGTACGAGTCTAAGACCTGAGCTATTAGGCCATAGTAAGAGTTAAGACCTTAACCAGTAGGCCAGAGTACGAGTCTAAGACCTTAGCTATTAGGCCAGAGTAAGAGTTAAGACCTTAACCAGTAGGCCAGAGTAAGAGTTAAGACCTTAATCAGTAGGCCAGAGTACGAGTCTAAGACCTTAGCTATTAGGCCAGAGTAAGAGTTAAGACCTTAACCAGTAGGCCAGAGTAAGAGTTAAGATCTTAACCAGTAGGCCAGAGTACAAGTCTAAGACCTTAGCTATTAGGCCAGAGTAAGAGTTAAGACCTTAACCAGTAGGCCAAAGTAAGAGTTAAGACCTTAACCATTAGGCCAGAGTACGAGTCTAAGACATTAGCTATTGGGCCAGAGTAAGAGTTAAGACCATAACCACTAGGCCAGAGTAAGAGTTAATACCTTAACCTGTAAGGCAGAGTAAGAGTTAAGACCTTAACCTGTAGGCCATAGTATGAGTCTAAGACCTTAGCTATTAGGCCAGAGTAAGAGTTAAGACCTTAGCTATTAGGCCATAGTAAGAGTTAAGACCTTAACCAGTAGGCAAGAGTAAGAATTAAGACCTGAGCTATTAGGCCAGAGTAAGAGTTAAGACCTTAAGCTGTAGGCCATAGTACGAGTCTAAGACCTTAGCTATTAGGCCAGAGTAAGAGTTAAGACATTAACCTGTAGGCCATAGTACGAGTTTAAGACCTTAGCTATTAGGCCAGAGTAAGCGTTAAGACCTTAACCAGTAGGCCAGAGAAAGAGATAAGACCTTAACCAGTAGGCCAGAGTAAGAGTTAAGACCTTAACCATTAGGCCAGAGTACGAGTCTAAGACCTTAGCTATTAGGCCAGAGTAAGAGTTAAGACCTTAACCAGTAGGCCAGAGTAAGAATTAAGACCTTAGCTATTAGGCCAGAGTAAGAGTTAAGACCATAAGAAGTAGGCCAGAGTAAGAGTTAAGACCTTAACCATTAGGCCAGAGTACGAGTCTAAGACCTTAGCTATTAGGCCAGAGTAAGAGTTAAGACCTTAGCTATTAGGCCAGAGTAAGAGTTAAGACCTAAACCATTAGGCCAGAGTACGAGTCTAAGACCTTAGCTATTAGGCCAGAGTAAGAGTTAAGACCTTAACCTGTAGGCCAGAGTAAGAGTTAAGACCTTAACCAGTAGGCCAGAGTAAGAGTTAAGATCTTAACCAGTAGGCCAGAGTACAAGTCTAAGACCTTAGCTATTAGGCCACAGTAAGAGTTAAGACCTTAACCATTAGGCCAGAGTACGAGTCTAAGACCTTAGCTATTAGGCCAGAGTAAGAGTTAAGACCTTAAGCTGTAGGCCATAGTACGAGTCTAAGACCTTAGCTATTAGGCCAGAGTAAGAGTTAAGACATTAACCTGTAGGCCATAGTACGAGTCTAACACCTTAGCTATTAGGCCAGAGTAAGCGTTAAGACCTTAACCAGTAGGCCAGAGAAAGAGATACGACCTTAACCAGTAGGCCAGAGTAAGAGTTATGACATTAACCATTAGGCCAGAGTACGAGTCTAAGACCTTAGCTATTAGGCCAGAGTAAGAGTTAAGACCTTAACCAGTAGGCCAGAGTAAGAATTAAGACCTTAGCTATTAGGTCAGAGTAAGAGTTAAGACCATAAGAAGTAGGCCAGAGTAAGAGTTAAGACCTTAACCATTAGGCCAGAGTACGAGTCTAAGACCTTAGCTATTAGGCCAGAGTAAGAGTTAAGACCTTAGCTATTAGGCCAGAGTAAGAGTTAAGACCTTAACCATTAGGCCAGAGTACGAGTCTAAGACCTTAGCTATTAGGCCAGAGTAAGAGTTAAGACCTTAGCTATTAGGCCAGAGTAAGAGTTAAGACCTTAACCATTAGGCCAGAGTAAGAGTTAAGACCTTAACCTGTAGGCCAGAGTACGAGTCTAAGACCTTAGCTATTAGGCCAGAGTAAGAGTTAAGACCTTAACCATTAGGCCAGAGTACGAGTCTAAGACCTTAGCTATTGGGCCAGAGTAAGAGTTAAGACCTTAACTATTAGGCCAGAGTAAGAGTTAAGACCTTAGCTATTAGGCCAGAGTAAGAGTTAAGACCTTAACCTGTAGGCCAGAGTACAAGTCCAAGACCTAAGCTATTAGGCCAGAGTACGAGTCTAAGACCTGAGCTATTAGGCCATAGTAAGAGTTAAGACCTTAACCAGTAGGCCAGAGTACGAGTCTAAGACCTTAGCTATTAGGCCAGAGTAAGAGTTAAGACCTTAACCAGTAGGCCAGAGTAAGAGTTAAGACCTTAATCAGTAGGCCAGAGTACGAGTCTAAGACCTTAGCTATTAGGCCAGAGTAAGAGTTAAGACCTTAACCAGTAGGCCAGAGTAAGAGTTAAGATCTTAACCAGTAGGCCAGAGTACAAGTCTAAGACCTTAGCTATTAGGCCAGAGTAAGAGTTAAGACCTTAACCATTAGGCCAAAGTAAGAGTTAAGACCTTAACCATTAGGCCAGAGTACGAGTCTAAGACATTAGCTATTGGGCCAGAGTAAGAGTTAAGACCATAACCACTAGGCCAGAGTAAGAGTTAATACCTTAACCTGTAAGGCAGAGTAAGAGTTAAGACCTTAACCTGTAGGCCATAGTATGAGTCTAAGACCTTAGCTATTAGGCCAGAGTAAGAGTTAAGACCTTAACCAGTAGGCAAGAGTAAGAATTAAGACCTGAGCTATTAGGCCAGAGTAAGAGTTAAGACCTTAAGCTGTAGGCCATAGTACGAGTCTAAGACCTTAGCTATTAGGCCAGAGTAAGAGTTAAGACATTAACCTGTAGGCCATAGTACGAGTCTAAGACCTTAGCTATTAGGCCAGAGTAAGCGTTAAGACCTTAACCAGTAGGCCAGAGAAAGAGATAAGACCTTAACCAGTAGGCCAGAGTAAGAGTTAAGACCTTAACCATTAGGCCAGAGTACGAGTCTAAGACCTTAGCTATTAGGCCAGAGTAAGAGTTAAGACCTTAACCAGTAGGCCAGAGTAAGAATTAAGACCTTAGCTATTAGGCCAGAGTAAGAGTTAAGACCATAAGAAGTAGGCCAGAGTAAGAGTTAAGACCTTAACCATTAGGCCAGAGTACGAGTCTAAGACCTTAGCTATTAGGCCAGAGTAAGAGTTAAGACCTTAGCTATTAGGCCAGAGTAAGAGTTAAGACCTTAACCATTAGGCCAGAGTACGAGTCTAAGACCTTAGCTATTAGGCCAGAGTAAGAGTTAAGACCTTAACCTGTAGGCCAGAGTAAGAGTTAAGACCTTAACCTGTAGGCCATAGTATGAGTCTAAGACCTTAGCTATTAGGCCAGAGTAAGAGTTAAGACCTTAGCTATTAGGCCAGAGTAAGAGTTAAGACCTTAACCATTAGGCCAGAGTACGAGTCTAAGACCTTAGCTATTAGGCCAGAGTAAGAGTTAAGACCTTAACCAGTAGGCCAGAGTAAGAATTAAGACCTTAACTATTAGGCCAGAGTAAGAGTTAAGACCTTAAGAAGTAGGCCCGAGTAAGAGTTAAGACCTTAACCAGTAGGCCAGAGTAAGAGTCTAAGACCTTAGCTATTAGGCCAGAGTAAGAGTTAAGACCTTAACCAGTAGGCCAGAGTAAGAGTTAGGACCTTAACCATTAGGCCAGAGTATGAGTCTAAGACCTTAGCTATTAGGCCAGACTACAAGTCTAAGACCTCAGCTATTAGGCCAGAGTAAGAGTTAAGACCTTTACCAGTAGGCCAGAGTAAGAGTTAAAACCTTAACCAGGAGGCCAGAGTACGAGTCTAAGACCTTAGCTATTAGGCCAGAGTAAGAGTTAAGACCTTCGCTATTAGGCCAGAGTAAGAGTTAAGACCTTAACCAGAAGGCCAGAGTAAGAGTTAAGACCTTAACCAGTAGGCCAGAGTAAGAGTTAAGATCTTAACCTTTAGGCCATAGTACGAGTCTAAGACCTTAGGTATTAGGCCAGAGTAAGCATTAAGACCTTAACCTGTAGGCCAGAGTACGAGTCTAAGACCTTAGCTATTAGGCCAGAGTAAGAGTGCAGACCTTAGCTATTAGGCCAGAGTAAGAGTTAAGACCTTAACCAGTAGGCCAGAGTAAGATTTAAGACCTTAACCAGTAGGCCAGAGTAAGATTTAAGACATTAACCTGTAGGCCAGAGTACAAGTTAAGACCTTAACCAGTTGGCCAGAGTAAGAGTTAAGACCTTAACCTGTAGGCCAGTGTATGAGTCTAAGACCTTAGCTATTAGGCCAGAGTAAGAGTTAAGACCTTAACCAGTAGGCCAGAGTAAGAGTTAAGACCTTAACCAGAAGGCCAGAGTAAGATTTAAGATCTTAACCAGTAGGCCAGAGTAAGATTTAAGACATTAACCTGTAGGCCAGAGTACAAGTTAAGACCTTAACCATTAGGCCAGAATACGAGTCTAAGACCTTAGCTATTAGGCCAGAGTAAGAGTTAAGACCGTAACCAGTAGGCCAGAGTAAGAGTTAAGACCTTAACCATTAGGGGAGAGTACGAGTCTAAGACCTTAGCTATTAGGCCAGAGTAAGAGTTAAGACCTTAACCTGTAGGCAAGAGTAAGAGTTAAGACCTTAACCAGTAGGCCATAGTACGAGTCTAAGACCTTAGGTATTAGGCCAGAGTAAGAGTTAAGACCTTAACCAGTAGGCCAGAATAAGAGTTAAGACCTTAACCAGTAGGCCAGAGTACGAGTCTAAGACCTTAACCTGTAGGCCATAGTACGAGTCTAAGACCTTAGCTATTAGGCCAGAGTAAGAGTTAAGACCTTAGCTGTTAGGCCAGAGTAAAAATTAAGACCTTAACCTGTAAGCCAGAGTAAGAGTTAAGACTTTAACCTGTAGGCCATAGTACGAGTCTAAGACCTTAGCTATTAGGCCAGAGTAAGAGTTAAGACCTTTGCTATTAGGCCAGAGTAAGAGTTAATACCTTAACCTGTAGGCCATAGTATAAGTCTAAGACCTTAGCTATTAGGCCAGAGTAAGAGTTAAGACCTTAACCAGTAGGCCAGAGTACGCATCTAATACCTTAGCTATTAGGCCATAGTACGAGTCTAAGACCTTAGCTATTAGGCCAGAGTAAGAGTTAAGACCTTAACCAGTAGGCCAGAGTACGAGTCTAAGACCTTAGCTATTAGGCCAGAGTAAGAGTTAAGACCTTAAGCTGTAGGCCATAGTACGAGTCTAAGACCTTACCTATTAGGCCAAAGTAAGAGTTAAGACATTAACCTGTAGGCCATACTACGAGTCTAAGACCTTAACTATTAGGCCAGAGTAAGCGTTAAGACCTTAACCAGTAGGCCAGAGAAAGAAATAAGACCTTAACCAGTAGGCCAGAGTAAGAGTTAAGACCTTAACCATTCGGCCAGAGTACGAGTCTAAGACCTTAGCTATTAGGCCAGAGTAAGAGTTAAGACCTTAACCAGTAGGCCAGAGTACGAGTCTAAGACCTTAGCTATTAGGCCAGAGTAAGAGTTAAGACCGTAGCTATTAGGCCAGAGTAAGAGTTAAGACCTTAACCATTAGGCCAGACTACGAGTCTAAGACCTCAGCTATTAGGCCAGAGTAAGAGTTAAGACCTTAGCTATTAGGCCAGAGTAAGCGTTAAGACCTTATTAGGCCAGAGTATGAGTTAAGACCTTAGCTATTAGGCCAGAGTAAGAGTTAAGACCTTAACCATTAGGCCAGAGTACGAGTCTAAGACCTTAGCTATTAGGCCAGAGTAAGAGTTAAGTGCTTAACCTGTAGGCCAGAGTAAGAGTTAAAACCTTAACCTGTAGGCCATAGTATGAGTCTAAGACCTTAGCTATTAGGCCAGAGTAAGAGTTAAGACCTTAGCTATTAGGCCAGAGTAAGAGTTAAGACCTTAACCATTAGGCCAGAGTAAGAGTCTAAGACCTTAGCTATTAGGCCAGAGTAAGAGTTCAGACCTTAGCTATTAGGCCAGAGTAAGAATTAAGACCTTAACCAGTAGGTCAGAGTAAGAGTTAAGATCTTAACTTGTAGGCCAGCGTATGAGTCTAAGACCTTAGCTATTAGGCCAGAGTAAGAGTGCAGACCTTAGCTATTAGGCCAGAGTAAGAGTTAAGACCTTAGCTATTAGGCCAGAGTAAGAGTTAAGACCTTAACCAGAAGGCCAGAGTAAGACTTAAGACCTTAACCAGTAGGCCAGAGAAAGAGTTAAGACCTTAACCTGTAGGCCATAAAACGAGTCTAAGACCTTAGCTATTAGGCCAGAGTAAGCGTTAAGACCTTAACCAGTAGGCCAGGGTAAGAGTTAAGACCTTAACCATTAGGCCAGAGTACGAGTCTAAGACCTTAGCTATTAGTCCAGAGTAAGAGTTAAGACCTTAAGCAGTAGGCCAGAGTAAGAGTTAAGACCTTAACCAGTAGGCCAGAGTAAGACTGTAGGCCTGGGCAAAAATTTCGTTCCGTTCGCGGAAATTGCGATAATTTGACATTTTTGCGTTCCGCGGAGAGCGCGAAAATGTCAAAAATTCCGGTTTCCGCAGCTTGGCGATAATTTGTTTCTTGCTCGCGCTGTAAAATGATACATTCTCGCGCGCGCGCGATCGCCTTACCTGAATCCCTGCGTTCGCCGACAAGTTTTCTTGATCCGGTCGCGTTCTCCATGAGATGTTGTATTGTTTTTAGCCATTTGCGCTGTCTCGCGACAGTTCGCGCCCGCAGTGACGTCATGCGTCGCGCGATCACGTCTTTCTTCTCGCGATCATGCACCGCGAGAACAACTCAAAACAAGATGGCCGCGCCCGCAAGCAGCCACATGGGTAAGTTGGCGACCCGCAACCATGCAGAAAATCGCGCGAACATGCCGGAAAAAAACTTCCGCATCTTCGCGATATTTCTGCTTGTTTGCGATAATTTTAAACATTCTCGCGATAATTTGCGAAGGTTAATTCCGCAAATTCCGCCCACCCCTAAGTAAGAGTTAAGACCTTAACCATAAGGCCAGAGTACGAGTCTAAGACCTTAGCTATTAGGCCAGAGTAAGAGTTAAGACCTTAACCTGTAGGCAAGAGTAAGAGTTAAGACCTTAACCAGTAGGCCATAGTACGAGTCTAAGACCTTAGGTATTAGGCCAGAGTAAGAGTTAAGACCTTAACCAGTAGGCCAGAGTAAGAGTTAAGACCTTAACCAGTAGGCCAGAGTACGAGTCTTAGACCTTAGCTATTAGGCCAGAGTAAGAGTTAAGACCTTAACCAGTAGGCCAGAGTAAGAGTTAAGACCTTAACCAGTAGGCCAGAGTAAGAGTTAAGACCTTAACCAGTAGGCCAGAGAACGAGTCTAAGACCTTAACCTGTAGGCCAGAGTAAGAGTTAAGACCTTTGCTATTAGGCCAGAGTAAGAGTTAAGACCTTAATCAGTAGGCCAGAGTACGAGTCTAATACCTTAGCTATTAGGCCAGAGTAAGAGTTAAGACCTTAGCTATTAGGCCAGAGTAAGAGTTAAGACCTTAGCTATTAGGCCAAAGTACGAGTCTAAGACCTTAGCTATTAGGCCAGAGTAAGAGTTAAGACCTTAACCAGTAGGCCAGAGTACGAGTCTAAGACCTTAGCTATTAGGCCAGAGTAAGAGTTAAGTCCTTAACCAGTAGTCCAGAGTATGTGTCTAAGACCTTAGCTATTAGGCCAGAGTAAGAATTAAGACCTTAACCAGTAGGCCAGAGTAAGAGTTAAGACCTTAACCAGTAGGCCAGAGAACGAGTCTAAGACCTTAACCTGTAGGCCAGAGTACGAGTCTAAGACCTTAGCTATTAGGCCAGAGTAAGAGTTAAGACCTTAACCTGTAGGCCAGAGTAAGAGTTAAGACCTTAACCTGTAGGCCATAGTACGAGTCTAAGACCTTAGCTATTAGGCCAGAGTAAGAGTTAAGTCCTTAACCAGTAGGCCAGAGTATGTGTCTAAGACCTTAGCTATTAGGCCAGAGTAAGAGTTAAGACCTTAACCAGTAGGCCAGAGTAAGAGTTAAGACCTTAACCAGTAGGCCAGAGAACGAGTCTAAGACCTTAACCTGTAGGCCAGAGTAAGAGTTAAGACCTTAGCTATTAGGCCAGAGTAAGAGTTAAGACCTTAACCAGTAGGCCAGAGTACGAGTCTAGTACCTTAGCTATTAGGCCAGAGTAAGAGTTAAGACCTTAGCTATTAGGCCAGAGTAAGAGTTAAGATCTTAGCTATTAAGCCAGAGTAAGAGTTAAGACATTAACCATTAGGCCAGAGTACGACTCTAAGACCTTAGCTATAAGGCCAGAGTAAGAGTTAAGACCTTAAACTGTAGGCCATAGTACAATTCTACGACCTTAGCTATTAGGCCTAGAGTAAGAGTTAAGACCTTAACCATTAGGCCAGAGTACGAGTCTAAGACCTTAGCTATTAGGCCAGAATACAAGTGTAAGACCTTAGCTCTTAGGCCAGAGTAAGAGTTAAGACCTTAACCAGTAGGCCAGAGTATGAGTCTAAGACCTTAGCTATTAGGCCAGAGTAAGATTTAAGACCTTAACCAGTAGGCCAGAGTAAGAGTTAAGACCTTAACCAGTAGGCCAGAGTGTGAGTCTAAGACCTTAGCTATTAGGCCAGAGTACGAGTCTAAGATCTTAGCTATTAGGCCAGAGTAAGAGTTAAGACCTTAACCAGTAGGCCAGAGTAAGAGTTAAGACTTTAACCAGTAGGCCAGAGTAAGAGTGAAGACCTTAACCTGTAGGCCAGAGTACGAGTCGAAGACCTTAGCTATTAGGCCAGAGTAAGAGTTAAGACCTTAACCATTAGGCCAGAGTAAGAGTCTAAGACCTTAGCTATTGGGCCAGAGTAAGAGTTAAGACCTTAGCTATTAGGCCAGAGTTAGAGTTAAGACCTTAGCTATTAGGCCAGAGTAAGAGTTAAGACCTTAACCTGTAGGCCAGAGTACGAGTCTAAGACCTAAGCTATTAGGCCAGAGTACGAGTCTAAGACCTGAGCTATTAGGCCATAGTAAGAGTTAAGACCTTAACCAGTAGGCCAGAGTACGAGTCTAAGACCTTAGCTATTAGGCCAGAGTAAGAGTTAAGACCTTAACCAGTAGGCCAGAGTAAGAGTTAAGACCTTAATCAGTAGGCAAGAGTACGAGTCTTAGACCTTAGCTATTAGGCCAGAGTAAGAGTTAAGACCTTAACCAGTAGGCCAGAGTAAGAGTTAAGATCTTAACCAGTAGGCCAGAGTACGAGTCTAAGACCTTAGCTATTAGGCCAGAGTAAGAGTTAGGACCTTAAGCTGTAGGCCAGAGTAAGAGTTAAGACCTTAACCATTAGGGGAGAGTACGAGTCTAAGACCTTAGCTATTAGGCCAGAGTAAGAGTTAAGACCTTAACCTGTAGGCAAGAGTAAGAGTTAAGACCTTAACCAGTAGGCCATAGTACGAGTCTAAGACCTTAGGTATTAGGCCAGAGTAAGAGTTAAGACCTTAACCAGTAGGCCAGAGTAAGAGTTAAGACCTTAACCAGTAGGCCAGAGTACGAGTCTAAGACCTTAACCTGTAGGCCATAGTACGAGTCTAAGACCTTAGCTATTAGGCCAGAGTAAGAGTTAAGACCTTAGCTGTTAGGCCAGAGTAAAAATTAAGACCTTAACCTGTAAGCCAGAGTAAGAGTTAAGACTTTAACCTGTAGGCCATAGTACGAGTCTAAGACCTTAGCTATTAGGCCAGAGTAAGAGTTAAGACCTTTGCTATTAGGCCAGAGTAAGAGTTAATACCTTAACCTGTAGGCCATAGTATAAGTCTAATACCTTAGCTATTAGGCCAGAGTAAGAGTTAAGACCTTAGCTATTAGGCCAGAGTAAGAGTTAAGACCTTAGCTATTAGGCCAGAGTACGAGTCTAAGACCTTAGCTATTAGGCCAGAGTAAGAGTTAAGACCTTAACCAGTAGACCAGAGTACGAGTCTAAGACCTTAGCTAATAGGCCAGAGTAAGAGTTAAGACCTTAACCTGTAGGCCATGGTACGAGTCTAAGACCTTAGCTATTAGGCCAGAGTAAGAGTTAAGTCCTTAACCAGTAGGCCAGAGTATTTGTCTAAGACCTTAGCTATTAGGCCAGAGTAAGAGTTAAGACCTTAACCAGTAGGCCAGAGTAAGAGTTAAGACCTTAACCAGTAGGCCAGAGAACGAGTCTAAGACCTTAACCTGCAGGCCAGAGTAAGAGTTAAGACCTTAGCTATTAGGCCAGAGTAAGAGTTAAGACCTTAACCAGTAGGCCAGAGTACGAGTCTAGTACCTTAGGTATTAGGCCAGAGTAAGAGTTAAGACCTTAGCTATTAGGCCAGAGTAAGAGTTAAGATCTTAGCTATTAAGCCAGAGTAAGAGTTAAGACATTAACCATTAGGCCAGAGTACGACTCTAAGACCTTAGCTATAAGGCCAGAGTAAGAGTTAAGACCTTAAACTGTAGGCCATAGTACAATTCTACGACCTTAGCTATTAGGCCTAGAGTAAGAGTTAAGACCTTAACCATTAGGCCAGAGTACGAGTCTAAGACCTTAGCTATTAGGCCAGAATACAAGTGTAAGACCTTAGCTCTTAGGCCAGAGTAAGAGTTAAGACCTTAACCAGTAGGCCAGAGTATGAGTCTAAGACCTTAGCTATTAGGCCAGAGTAAGATTTAAGACCTTAACCAGTAGGCCAGAGTAAGAGTTAAGACCTTAACCAGTAGGCCAGAGTGTGAGTCTAAGACCTTAGCTATTAGGCCAGAGTACGAGTCTAAGATCTTAGCTATTAGGCCAGAGTAAGAGTTAAGACCTTAACCAGTAGGCCAGAGTAAGAGTTAAGACTTTAACCAGTAGGCCAGAGTAAGAGTTAAGACCTTAACCTGTAGGCCAGAGTACGAGTCGAAGACCTTAGCTATTAGGCCAGAGTAAGAGTTAAGACCTTAACCATTAGGCCAGAGTAAGAGTCTAAGACCTTAGCTATTGGGCCAGAGTAAGAGTTAAGACCTTAGCTATTAGGCCAGAGTTAGAGTTAAGACCTTAGCTATTAGGCCAGAGTAAGAGTTAAGACCTTAACCTGTAGGCCAGAGTACGAGTCTAAGACCTAAGCTATTAGGCCAGAGTACGAGTCTAAGACCTGAGCTATTAGGCCATAGTAAGAGTTAAGACCTTAACCAGTAGGCCAGAGTACGAGTCTAAGACCTTAGCTATTAGGCCAGAGTAAGAGTTAAGACCTTAACCAGTAGGCCAGAGTAAGAGTTAAGACCTTAATCAGTAGGCAAGAGTACGAGTCTTAGACCTTAGCTATTAGGCCAGAGTAAGAGTTAAGACCTTAACCAGTAGGCCAGAGTAAGAGTTAAGATCTTAACCAGTAGGCCAGAGTACGAGTCTAAGACCTTAGCTATTAGGCCAGAGTAAGAGTTAGGACCTTAAGCTGTAGGCCAGAGTAAGAGTTAAGACCTTAACCATTAGGGGAGAGTACGAGTCTAAGACCTTAGCTATTAGGCCAGAGTAAGAGTTAAGACCTTAACCTGTAGGCAAGAGTAAGAGTTAAGACCTTAACCAGTAGGCCATAGTACGAGTCTAAGACCTTAGGTATTAGGCCAGAGTAAGAGTTAAGACCTTAACCAGTAGGCCAGAGTAAGAGTTAAGACCTTAACCAGTAGGCCAGAGTACGAGTCTAAGACCTTAACCTGTAGGCCATAGTACGAGTCTAAGACCTTAGCTATTAGGCCAGAGTAAGAGTTAAGACCTTAGCTGTTAGGCCAAAGTAAAAATTAAGACCTTAACCTGTAAGCCAGAGTAAGAGTTAAGACTTTAACCTGTAGGCCATAGTACGAGTCTAAGACCTTAGCTATTAGGCCAGAGTAAGAGTTAAGACCTTTGCTATTAGGCCAGAGTAAGAGTTAATACCTTAACCTGTAGGCCATAGTATAAGTCTAATACCTTAGCTATTAGGCCAGAGTAAGAGTTAAGACCTTAGCTATTAGGCCAGAGTACGAGTCTAAGACCTTAGCTATTAGGCCAGAGTAAGAGTTAAGACCTTAACCAGTAGACCAGAGTACGAGTCTAAGACCTTAGCTAATAGGCCAGAGTAAGAGTTAAGACCTTAACCTGTAGGCCATGGTACGAGTCTAAGACCTTAGCTATTAGGCCAGAGTAAGAGTTAAGTCCTTAACCAGTAGGCCAGAGTATTTGTCTAAGACCTTAGCTATTAGGCCAGAGTAAGAGTTAAGACCTTAACCAGTAGGCCAGAGTAAGAGTTAAGACCTTAACCTGTAGGCCATAGTACGAGTCTAAGACCTTAGCTATTAGGCCAGAGTAAGAGTTAAGCCCTTAACCAGTAGGCCAGAGTATGTGTCTAAGACCTTAGCTATTAGGCCAGAGTAAGAGTTAAGACCTTAACCAGTAGGCCAGAGTAAGAGTTAAGACCTTAACCAGTAGGCCAGAGAACGAGTCTAAGACCTTAACCTGTAGGCCAGAGTAAGAGTTAAGACCTTAGCTATTAGGCCAGAGTAAGAGTTAAGACCTTAACCAGTAGGCCAGAGTACGAGTCTAGTACCTTAGCTATTAGGCCAGAGTAAGAGTTAAGACCTTAGCTATTAGGCCAGAGTAAGAGTTAAGATCTTAGCTATTAAGCCAGAGTAAGAGTTAAGACATTAACCATTAGGCCAGAGTACGACTCTAAGACCTTAGCTATAAGGCCAGAGTAAGAGTTAAGACCTTAAACTGTAGGCCATAGTACAATTCTACGACCTTAGCTATTAGGCCTAGAGTAAGAGTTAAGACCTTAACCATTAGGCCAGAGTACGAGTCTAAGACCTTAGCTATTAGGCCAGAATACAAGTGTAAGACCTTAGCTCTTAGGCCAGAGTAAGAGTTAAGACCTTAACCAGTAGGCCAGAGTATGAGTCTAAGACCTTAGCTATTAGGCCAGAGTAAGATTTAAGACCTTAACCAGTAGGCCAGAGTAAGAGTTAAGACCTTAACCAGTAGGCCAGAGTGTGAGTCTAAGACCTTAGCTATTAGGCCAGAGTACGAGTCTAAGATCTTAGCTATTAGGCCAGAGTAAGAGTTAAGACCTTAACCAGTAGGCCAGAGTAAGAGTTAAGACTTTAACCAGTAGGCCAGAGTAAGAGTTAAGACCTTAACCTGTAGGCCAGAGTACGAGTCGAAGACCTTAGCTATTAGGCCAGAGTAAGAGTTAAGACCTTAACCATTAGGCCAGAGTAAGAGTCTAAGACCTTAGCTATTGGGCCAGAGTAAGAGTTAAGACCTTAGCTATTAGGCCAGAGTTAGAGTTAAGACCTTAGCTATTAGGCCAGAGTAAGAGTTAAGACCTTAACCTGTAGGCCAGAGTACGAGTCTAAGACCTAAGCTATTAGGCCAGAGTACGAGTCTAAGACCTGAGCTATTAGGCCATAGTAAGAGTTAAGACCTTAACCAGTAGGCCAGAGTACGAGTCTAAGACCTTAGCTATTAGGCCAGAGTAAGAGTTAAGACCTTAACCAGTAGGCCAGAGTAAGAGTTAAGACCTTAATCAGTAGGCAAGAGTACGAGTCTTAGACCTTAGCTATTAGGCCAGAGTAAGAGTTAAGACCTTAACCAGTAGGCCAGAGTACGAGTCTAAGACCTTAGCTATTAGGCCAGAGTAAGAGTTAGGACCTTAAGCTGTAGGCCAGAGTAAGAGTTAAGACCTTAACCATTAGGGGAGAGTACGAGTCTAAGACCTTAGCTATTAGGCCAGAGTAAGAGTTAAGACCTTAACCTGTAGGCAAGAGTAAGAGTTAAGACCTTAACCAGTAGGCCATAGTACGAGTCTAAGACCTTAGGTATTAGGCCAGAGTAAGAGTTAAGACCTTAACCAGTAGGCCAGAGTAAGAGTTAAGACCTTAACCAGTAGGCCAGAGTACGAGTCTAAGACCTTAACCTGTAGGCCATAGTACGAGTCTAAGACCTTAGCTATTAGGCCAGAGTAAGAGTTAAGACCTTAGCTGTTAGGCCAGAGTAAAAATTAAGACCTTAACCTGTAAGCCAGAGTAAGAGTTAAGACTTTAACCTGTAGGCCATAGTACGAGTCTAAGACCTTAGCTATTAGGCCAGAGTAAGAGTTAAGACCTTTGCTATTAGGCCAGAGTAAGAGTTAATACCTTAACCTGTAGGCCATAGTATAAGTCTAATACCTTAGCTATTAGGCCAGAGTAAGAGTTAAGACCTTAGCTATTAGGCCAGAGTAAGAGTTAAGACCTTAGCTATTAGGCCAGAGTACGAGTCTAAGACCTTAGCTATTAGGCCAGAGTAAGAGTTAAGACCTTAACCAGTAGACCAGAGTACGAGTCTAAGACCTTAGCTAATAGGCCAGAGTAAGAGTTAAGACCTTAACCTGTAGGCCATGGTACGAGTCTAAGACCTTAGCTATTAGGCCAGAGTAAGAGTTAAGTCCTTAACCAGTAGGCCAGAGTATTTGTCTAAGACCTTAGCTATTAGGCCAGAGTAAGAGTTAAGACCTTAACCAGTAGGCCAGAGTAAGAGTTAAGACCTTAACCAGTAGGCCAGAGAACGAGTCTAAGACCTTAACCTGCAGGCCAGAGTAAGAGTTAAGACCTTAGCTATTAGGCCAGAGTAAGAGTTAAGACCTTAACCAGTAGGCCAGAGTACGAGTCTAGTACCTTAGGTATTAGGCCAGAGTAAGAGTTAAGACCTTAGCTATTAGGCCAGAGTAAGAGTTAAGATCTTAGCTATTAAGCCAGAGTAAGAGTTAAGACATTAACCATTAGGCCAGAGTACGACTCTAAGACCTTAGCTATAAGGCCAGAGTAAGAGTTAAGACCTTAAACTGTAGGCCATAGTACAATTCTACGACCTTAGCTATTAGGCCTAGAGTAAGAGTTAAGACCTTAACCATTAGGCCAGAGTACGAGTCTAAGACCTTAGCTATTAGGCCAGAATACAAGTGTAAGACCTTAGCTCTTAGGCCAGAGTAAGAGTTAAGACCTTAACCAGTAGGCCAGAGTATGAGTCTAAGACCTTAGCTATTAGGCCAGAGTAAGATTTAAGACCTTAACCAGTAGGCCAGAGTAAGAGTTAAGACCTTAACCAGTAGGCCAGAGTGTGAGTCTAAGACCTTAGCTATTAGGCCAGAGTACGAGTCTAAGATCTTAGCTATTAGGCCAGAGTAAGAGTTAAGACCTTAACCAGTAGGCCAGAGTAAGAGTTAAGACTTTAACCAGTAGGCCAGAGTAAGAGTTAAGACCTTAACCTGTAGGCCAGAGTACGAGTCGAAGACCTTAGCTATTAGGCCAGAGTAAGAGTTAAGACCTTAACCATTAGGCCAGAGTAAGAGTCTAAGACCTTAGCTATTGGGCCAGAGTAAGAGTTAAGACCTTAGCTATTAGGCCAGAGTTAGAGTTAAGACCTTAGCTATTAGGCCAGAGTAAGAGTTAAGACCTTAACCTGTAGGCCAGAGTACGAGTCTAAGACCTAAGCTATTAGGCCAGAGTACGAGTCTAAGACCTGAGCTATTAGGCCATAGTAAGAGTTAAGACCTTAACCAGTAGGCCAGAGTACGAGTCTAAGACCTTAGCTATTAGGCCAGAGTAAGAGTTAAGACCTTAACCAGTAGGCCAGAGTAAGAGTTAAGACCTTAATCAGTAGGCAAGAGTACGAGTCTTAGACCTTAGCTATTAGGCCAGAGTAAGAGTTAAGACCTTAACCAGTAGGCCAGAGTAAGAGTTAAGATCTTAACCAGTAGGCCAGAGTACGAGTCTAAGACCTTAGCTATTAGGCCAGAGTAAGAGTTAGGACCTTAAGCTGTAGGCCAGAGTAACAGTTAAGACCTTAACCATTAGGGGAGAGTACGAGTCTAAGACCTTAGCTATTAGGCCAGAGTAAGAGTTAAGACCTTAACCTGTAGGCAAGTGTAAGAGTTAAGACCTTAACCAGTAGGCCATAGTACGAGTCTAAGACCTTAGGTATTAGGCCAGAGTAAGAGTTAAGACCTTAACCAGTAGGCCAGAGTAAGAGTTAAGACCTTAACCAGTAGGCCAGAGTACGAGTCTAAGACCTTAACCTGTAGGCCATAGTACGAGTCTAAGACCTTAGCTATTAGGCCAGAGTAAGAGTTAAGACCTTAGCTGTTAGGCCAAAGTAAAAATTAAGACCTTAACCTGTAAGCCAGAGTAAGAGTTAAGACTTTAACCTGTAGGCCATAGTACGAGTCTAAGACCTTAGCTATTAGGCCAGAGTAAGAGTTAAGACCTTTGCTATTAGGCCAGAGTAAGAGTTAATACCTTAACCTGTAGGCCATAGTATAAGTCTAATACCTTAGCTATTAGGCCAGAGTAAGAGTTAAGACCTTAGCTATTAGGCCAGAGTACGAGTCTAAGACCTTAGCTATTAGGCCAGAGTAAGAGTTAAGACCTTAACCAGTAGACCAGAGTACGAGTCTAAGACCTTAGCTAATAGGCCAGAGTAAGAGTTAAGACCTTAACCTGTAGGCCATGGTACGAGTCTAAGACCTTAGCTATTAGGCCAGAGTAAGAGTTAAGTCCTTAACCAGTAGGCCAGAGTATTTGTCTAAGACCTTAGCTATTAGGCCAGAGTAAGAGTTAAGACCTTAACCAGTAGGCCAGAGTAAGAGTTAAGACCTTAACCAGTAGGCCAGAGAACGAGTCTAAGACCTTAACCTGCAGGCCAGAGTAAGAGTTAAGACCTTAGCTATTAGGCCAGAGTAAGAGTTAAGACCTTAACCAGTAGGCCAGAGTACGAGTCTAGTACCGTAGCTATTAGGCCAGAGTAAGAGTTAAGACCTTAGCTATTAGGCCAGAGTAAGAGTTAAGATCTTAGCTATTAAGCCAGAGTAAGAGTTAAGACATTAACCATTAGGCCAGAGTACGACTCTAAGACCTTAGCTATAAGGCCAGAGTAAGATTTAAGACCTTAAACTGTAGGCCATAGTACAATTCTACGACCTTAGCTATTAGGCCTAGAGTAAGAGTTAAGACCTTAACCATTAGGCCAGAGTACGAGTCTAAGACCTTAGCTATTAGGCCAGAATACAAGTCTAAGACCTTAGCTCTTAGGCCAGAGTAAGAGTTAAGACCTTAACCAGTAGGCCAGAGTATGAGTCTAAGACCTTAGCTATTAGGCCAGAGTAAGATTTAAGACCTTAACCAGTAGGCCAGAGTAAGAGTTAAGACCTTAACCAGTAGGCCATAGTGTGAGTCTAAGACCTTAGCTATTAGGCCAGAGTACGAGTCTAAGATCTTAGCTATTAGGCCAGAGTAAGAGTTAAGACCTCAGCTATTAGGCCAGAGTACGAGTCTAATACCTTTTGCTATTAGGCCAGAGTAAGAGTTAAGACCTTAACCAGTAGGCCAGAGTAAGAGTTAAGACTTTAACCTGTAGGCCAGAGTAAGAGTTAAGACCTTAACTTGTAGGCCATAGTATGAGTCTAAGACCTTAGCTTTTAGGCCAGAGTAAGAGTTAAGACCTTAGCTATTAGGCCAGAGTAAGAGTTAAGACCGTAACCAGTAGGCCAGAGTAAGAATTAAGACCTTAGCTATTAGGCCAGAGTAAGAGTTAAGACCTTAAGAAGTAGGCCCGAGTAAGAGTTAAGACCTTAACCAGTAGGCCAGAGTAAGAGTTAAGATCTTAACCAGTAGGCCAGAGTAAGAGTCTAAGACCTTAGCTATTAGGCCAGAGTAAGAGTTAAGACCTTAACCAGTAGGCCAGAGTAAGAGTTAGGACCTTAACCATTAGGCCAGAGTATGAGTCTAAGACCTTAGCTATTAGGCCAGAGTAAGAGATAAGACCGTAGCTATTAGGCCAGAGTAAGAGTTAAGACCTTAACCATTAGGCCAGACTACGAGTCTAAGACCTCAGCTATTAGGCCAGAGTAAGAGTTAAGACCTTAACCAGTAGGCCAGAGTAAGAGTTAAGACCTTAGCTATTAGGCCAGAGTAGGAGTTAAGACCTTAGCTATTAGGCCAGAGTAAGAGTTAAGACCTTAACCAGAAGGCCAGAGTAAGACTTAAGACCTTAACCAGTAGGCCAGAGAAAGAGTTAAGACCTTAACCTGTAGGCCATAAAACGAGTCTAAGACCTTAGCTATTAGGCCAGAGTAAGCATTAAGACCTTAACCAGTAGGCCAGAGTAAGAGTTAAGACCTTAACCATTAGGCCAGAGTACGAGTCTAAGACCTTAGCTATTAGGCCAGAGTAAGAGTTAAGACCTTAAGCAGTGGCCAGAGTAAGAGTTAAGACCTTAACCAGTAGGCCAGAGTAAGAGTTAAGACCTTAACCATAAGGCCAGAGTACGAGTCTAAGACCTTAGCTATTAGGCCAGAGTAAGAGTTTAGACCTTAACCTGTAGGCAAGAGTAAGAGTTAAGACCTTAACCAGTAGGCCATAGTACGAGTCTAAGACCTTATGTATTAGGCCAGAGAAAGAAATAAGACCTTAACCAGTAGGCCAGAGTAAGAGTTAAGACCTTAACCATTCGGCCAGAGTACGAGTCTAAGACCTTAGCTATTAGGCCAGAGTAAGAGTTAAGACCTTAACCAGTAGGCCAGAGTACGAGTCTAAGACCTTAGCTATTAGGCCAGAGTAAGAGTTAAGACCGTAGCTATTAGGCCAGAGTAAGAGTTAAGACCTTAACCATTAGGCCAGACTACGAGTCTAAGACCTCAGCTATTAGGCCAGAGTAAGAGTTAAGACCTTAGCTATTAGGCCAGAGTAAGCGTTAAGACCTTATTAGGCCAGAGTATGAGTTAAGACCTTAGCTATTAGGCCAGAGTAAGAGTTAAGACCTTAACCATTAGGCCAGAGTACGAGTCTAAGACCTTAGCTATTAGGCCAGAGTAAGAGTTAAGTGCTTAACCTGTAGGCCAGAGTAAGAGTTAAAACCTTAACCTGTAGGCCATAGTATGAGTCTAAGACCTTAGCTATTAGGCCAGAGTAAGAGTTAAGACCTTAGCTATTAGGCCAGAGTAAGAGTTAAGACCTTAACCTGTAGGCCAGAGTAAGAGTTAAGACCTTAACCAGTAGGCCAGAGTAAGAGTTAAGACTTTAACCAGTAGGCCAGAGTAAGAGTTAAGACCTTAACCTGTAGGCCAGAGTACGAGTCTAAGACCTTAGCTATTAGGCCAGAGTAAGAGTTAAGACCTTAACCATTAGGCCAGAGTACGAGTCTAAGACCTTAGCTATTGGGCCAGAGTAAGAGTTAAGACCTTAACTATTAGGCCAGAGTAAGAGTTAAGACCTTAGCTATTAGGCCAGAGTAAGAGTTAAGACCTTAACCTGTAGGCCAGAGTACAAGTCTAAGACCTAAGCTATTAGGCCAGAGTACGAGTCTAAGACCTGAGTTATTAGGCCATAGTAAGAGTTAAGACCTTAACCAGTAGGCCAGAGTACGAGTCTAAGACCTTAGCTATGAGGCCAGAGTAAGAGTTAAGACCTTAACCAGTAGGCCAGAGTAAGAGTTAAGACCTTAATCAGTAGGCCAGAGTACGAGTCTAAGACCTTAGCTATTAGGCCAGAGTAAGAGTTAAGACCTTAACCAGTAGGCCAGAGTAAGAGTTAAGATCTTAACCAGTAGGCCAGAGTACAAGTCTAAGACCTTAGCTATTAGGCCAGAGTAAGAGTTAAGACCTTAACCAGTAGGCCAAAGTAAGAGTTAAGACCTTAACCATTAGGCCAGAGTACGAGTCTAAGACATTAGCTATTGGGCCAGAGTAAGAGTTAAGACCATAACCACTAGGCCAGAGTAAGAGTTAATACCTTAACCTGTAAGGCAGAGTAAGAGTTAAGACCTTAACCTGTAGGCCATAGTATGAGTCTAAGACCTTAGCTATTAGGCCAGAGTAAGAGTTAAGACCTTAGCTATTAGGCCAGAGTAAGAGTTAAGACCTTAACCAGTAGGCAAGAGTAAGAATTAAGACCTGAGCTATTAGGCCAGAGTAAGAGTTAAGACCTTAAGCTGTAGGCCATAGTACGAGTCTAAGACCTTAGCTATTAGGCCAGATTAAGAGTTAAGACATTAACCTGTAGGCCATAGTACGAGTCTAAGACCTTAGCTATTAGGCCAGAGTAAGCGTTAAGACCTTAACCAGTAGGCCAGAGAAAGAGATAAGACCTTAACCAGTAGGCCAGAGTAAGAGTTAAGACCTTAACCATTAGGCCAGAGTACGAGTCTAAGACCTTAGCTATTAGGCCAGAGTAAGAGTTAAGACCTTAACCAGTAGGCCAGAGTAAGAATTAAGACCTTAGCTATTAGGCCAGAGTAAGAGTTAAGACCATAAGAAGTAGGCCAGAGTAAGAGTTAAGACCTTAACCATTAGGCCAGAGTACGAGTCTAAGACCTTAGCTATTAGGCCAGAGTAAGAGTTAAGACCTTAGCTATTAGGCCAGAGTAAGAGTTAAGACCTTAACCATTAGGCCAGAGTACGAGTCTAAGACCTTAGCTATTAGGCCAGAGTAAGAGTTAAGACCTTAGCTATTAGGCCAGAGTAAGAGTTAAGACCTTAACCATTAGGCCAGAGTAAGAGTTAAGACCTTAACCATTAGGCCAGAGTACGAGTCTAAGACCTTAGCTATTGGGCCAGAGTAAGAGTTAAGACCTTAACTATTAGGCCAGAGTAAGAGTTAAGACCTTAGCTATTAGGCCAGAGTAAGAGTTAAGACCTTAACCTGTAGGCCAGAGTACAAGTCTAAGACCTAAGCTATTAGGCCAGAGTACGAGTCTAAGACCTGAGCTATTAGGCCATAGTAAGAGTTAAGACCTTAACCAGTAGGCCAGTGTACGAGTCTAAGACCTTAGCTATTAGGCCAGAGTAAGAGTTAAGACCTTAACCAGTAGGCCAGAGTAAGAGTTAAGACCTTAATCAGTAGGCCAGAGTACGAGTCTAAGACCTTAGCTATTAGGCCAGAGTAAGAGTTAAGACCTTAACCAGTAGGCCAGAGTAAGAGTTAAGATCTTAACCAGTAGGCCAGAGTACAAGTCTAAGACCTTAGCTATTAGGCCAGAGTAAGAGTTAAGACCTTAACCAGTAGGCCAAAGTAAGAGTTAAGACCTTAACCATTAGGCCAGAGTACGAGTCTAAGACATTAGCTATTGGGCCAGAGTAAGAGTTAAGACCATAACCACTAGGCCAGAGTAAGAGTTAATACCTTAACCTGTAAGGCAGAGTAAGAGTTAAGACCTTAACCTGTAGGCCATAGTATGAGTCTAAGACCTTAGCTATTAGGCCAGAGTAAGAGTTAAGACCTTAGCTATTAGGCCATAGTAAGAGTTAAGACCTTAACCAGTAGGCAAGAGTAAGAATTAAGACCTGAGCTATTAGGCCAGAGTAAGAGTTAAGACCTTAAGCTGTAGGCCATAGTACGAGTCTAAGACCTTAGCTATTAGGCCAGAGTAAGAGTTAAGACATTAACCTGTAGGCCATAGTACGAGTTTAAGACCTTAGCTATTAGGCCAGAGTAAGCGTTAAGACCTTAACCAGTAGGCCAGAGAAAGAGATAAGACCTTAACCAGTAGGCCAGAGTAAGAGTTAAGACCTTAACCATTAGGCCAGAGTACGAGTCTAAGACCTTAGCTATTGGGCCAGAGTAAGAGTTAAGACCTTAACCAGTAGGCCAGAGTAAGAATTAAGACCTTAGCTATTAGGCCAGAGTAAGAGTTAAGACCATAAGAAGTAGGCCAGAGTAAGAGTTAAGACCTTAACCATTAGGCCAGAGTACGAGTCTAAGATCTTAGCTATTAGGCCAGAGTAAGAGTTAAGACCTTAGCTATTAGGCCAGAGTAAGCGTTAAGACCTTAACCAGTAGGCCAGATTATGTGTCTAATACCTTAGCTATTAGGCCAGAGTAAGAGTTAAGACCTTAGCTATTAGGCCAGAGTAAGAGTTAAGACCTTAACCATTAGGCCAGAGTACGAGTCTAAGACCTTAGCTATTAGGCCAGAGTAAGAGTTAAGACCTTAACCTGTAGGCCAGAGTAAGAGTTAAGACCTTAACCAGTAGGCCAGAGTAAGAGTTAAGATCTTAACCAGTAGGCCAGAGTACAAGTCTAAGACCTTAGCTATTAGGCCACAGTAAGAGTTAAGACCTTAACCATTAGGCCAGAGTACGAGTCTAAGACCTTAGCTATTAGGCCAGAGTAAGAGTTAAGACCTTAAGCTGTAGGCCATAGTACGAGTCTAAGACCTTAGCTATTAGGCCAGAGTAAGAGTTAAGACATTAACCTGTAGGCCATAGTACGAGTCTAAGACCTTAGCTATTAGGCCAGAGTAAGCGTTAAGACCTTAACCAGTAGGCCAGAGAAAGAGATAAGACCTTAACCTGTAGGCCAGAGTAAGAGTTAAGACCTTAACCATTAGGCCAGAGTACGAGTCTAAGACCTTAGCTATTAGGCCAGAGTAAGAGTTAAGACCTTAACCAGTAGGCCAGAGTAAGAATTAAGACCTTAGCTATTAGGCCAGAGTAAGAGTTAAGACCATAAGAAGTAGGCCAGAGTAAGAGTTAAGACCTTAACCATTAGGCCAGAGTACGAGTCTAAGACCTTAGCTATTAGGCCAGAGTAAGAGTTAAGACCTTAGCTATTAGGCCAGAGTAAGAGTTAAGACCTTAACCATTAGGCCAGAGTACGAGTCTAAGACCTTAGCTATTAGGCCAGGGTAAGAGTTAAGACCTTAACCTGTAGGCCAGAGTAAGAGTTAAGACCTTAACCTGTAGGCCATAGTATGAGTCTAAGACCTTAGCTATTAGGCCAGAGTAAGAGTTAAGACCTTAGCTATTAGGCCAGAGTAAGAGTTAAGACCTTAACCATTAGGCCAGAGTACGAGTCTAAGACCTTAGCTATTAGGCCAGAGTAAGAGTTAAGACCTTAACCAGTAGGCCAGAGTAAGAATTAAGACCTTAACTATTAGGCCAGAGTAAGAGTTAAGACCTTAAGAAGTAGGCCCGAGTAAGAGTTAAGACCTTAACCAGTAGGCCAGAGTAAGAGTCTAAGACCTTAGCTATTAGGCCAGAGTAAGAGTTAAGACCTTAACCAGTAGGCCAGAGTAAGAGTTAGGACCTTAACCATTAGGCCAGAGTATGAGTCTAAGACCTTAGCTATTAGGCCAGACTACAAGTCTAAGACCTCAGCTATTAGGCCAGAGTAAGAGTTAAGACCTTTACCAGTAGGCCAGAGTAAGAGTTAAAACCTTAACCAGGAGGCCAGAGTACGAGTCTAAGACCTTAGCTATTAGGCCAGAGTAAGAGTTAAGACCTTAGCTATTAGGCCAGAGTAAGAGTTAAGACCTTAACCAGAAGGCCAGAGTAAGAGTTAAGACCTTAACCAGTAGGCCAGAGTAAGAGTTAAGATCTTAACCTTTAGGCCATAGTACGAGTCTAAGACCTTAGGTATTAGGCCAGAGTAAGCATTAAGACCTTAACCAGTAGGCCAGAGTACGAGTCTAAGACCTTAGCTATTAGGCCAGAGTAAGAGTGCAGACCTTAGCTATTATGCCAGAGTAAGAGTTAAGACCTTAACCAGTAGGCCAGAGTAAGATTTAAGACCTTAACCAGTAGGCCAGAGTAAGATTTAAGACATTAACCTGTAGGCCAGAGTACAAGTTAAGACCTTAACCAGTTGGCCAGAGTAAGAGTTAAGACCTTAACCTGTAGGCCAGTGTATGAGTCTAGGACCTTAGCTATTAGGCCAGAGTAAGAGTTAAGACCTTAACCAGTAGGCCAGAGTAAGAGTTAAGACCTTAACCAGTAGGCCAGAGTAAGATTTAAGACCTTAACCAGTAGGCCAGAGTAAGATTTAAGACATTAACCTGTAGGCCAGAGTACAAGTTAAGACCTTAACCATTAGGCCAGAATACGAGTCTAAGACCTTAGCTATTAGGCCAGAGTAAGAGTTAAGACCGTAACCAGTAGGCCAGAGTAAGAGTTAAGACCTTAACCATTAGGGGAGAGTACGAGTCTAAGACCTTAGCTATTAGGCCAGAGTAAGAGTTAAGACCTTAACCTGTAGGCAAGAGTAAGAGTTAAGACCTTAACCAGTAGGCCATAGTACGAGTCTAAGACCTTAGGTATTAGGCCAGAGTAAGAGTTAAGACCTTAACCAGTAGGCCAGAGTAAGAGTTAAGACCTTAACCAGTAGGCCAGAGTACGAGTCTAAGACCTTAACCTGTAGGCCATAGTACGAGTCTAAGACCTTAGCTATTAGGCCAGAGTAAGAGTTAAGACCTTAGCTGTTAGGCCAGAGTAAAAATTAAGACCTTAACCTGTAAGCCAGAGTAAGAGTTAAGACTTTAACCTGTAGGCCATAGTACGAGTCTAAGACCTTAGCTATTAGGCCAGAGTAAGAGTTAAGACCTTTGCTATTAGGCCAGAGTAAGAGTTAATACCTTAACCTGTAGGCCATAGTATAAGTCTAAGACCTTAGCTATTAGGCCAGAGTAAGAGTTAAGACCTTAACCAGTAGGCCAGAGTACGCATCTAATACCTTAGCTATTAGGCCATAGTACGAGCCTAAGACCTTAGCTATTAGGCCAGAGTAAGAGTTAAGACCTTAACCAGTAGGCCAGAGTACGAGTCTAAGACCTTACCTATTAGGCCAAAGTAAGAGTTAAGACATTAACCTGTAGGCCATACTACGAGTCTAAGACCTTAGCTATTAGGCCAGAGTAAGCGTTAAGACCTTAACCAGTAGGCCAGAGAAAGAAATAAGACCTTAACCAGTAGGCCAGAGTAAGAGTTAAGACCTTAACCATTCGGCCAGAGTACGAGTCTAAGACCTTAGCTATTAGGCCAGAGTAAGAGTTAAGACCTTAACCATTAGGCCAGACTACGAGTCTAAGACCTCAGCTATTAGGCCAGAGTAAGAGTTAAGACCTTAGCTATTAGGCCAGAGTAAGCGTTAAGACCTTATTAGGCCAGAGTATGAGTTAAGACCTTAGCTATTAGGCCAGAGTAAGAGTTAAGACCTTAACCATTAGGCCAGAGTACGAGTCTAAGACCTTAGCTATTAGGCCAGAGTAAGAGTTAAGTGCTTAACCTGTAGGCCAGAGTAAGAGTTAAAACCTTAACCTGTAGGCCATAGTATGAGTCTAAGACCTTAGCTATTAGGCCAGAGTAAGAGTTAAGACCTTAGCTATTAGGCCAGAGTAAGAGTTAAGACCTTAACCATTAGGCCAGAGTACGAGTCTAAGACCTTAGCTATTAGGCCAGAGTAAGAGTTCAGACCTTAGCTATTAGGCCAGAGTAAGAATTAAGACCTTAACCAGTAGGTCAGAGTAAGAGTTAAGATCTTAACTTGTAGGCCAGCGTATGAGTCTAAGACCTTAGCTATTAGGCCAGAGTAAGAGTGCAGACCTTAGCTATTAGGCCAGAGTAAGAGTTAAGACCTTAGCTATTAGGCCAGAGTAAGAGTTAAGACCTTAACCAGAAGGCCAGAGTAAGACTTAAGACCTTAACCAGTAGGCCAGAGAAAGAGTTAATACCTTAACCTGTAGGCCATAAAACGAGTCTAAGACCTTAGCTATTAGGCCAGAGTAAGCGTTAAGACCTTAACCAGTAGGCCAGAGTAAGAGTTAAGACCTTAACCAGTAGGCCAGAGAACGAGTCTAAGACCTTAACCTGCAGGCCAGAGTAAGAGTTAAGACCTTAGCTATTAGGCCAGAGTAAGAGTTAAGACCTTAACCAGTAGGCCAGAGTACGAGTCTAGTACCGTAGCTATTAGGCCAGAGTAAGAGTTAAGACCTTAGCTATTAGGCCAGAGTAAGAGTTAATATCTTAGCTATTAAGCCAGAGTAAGAGTTAAGACATTAACCATTAGGCCAGAGTACGACTCTAAGACCTTAGCTATAAGGCCAGAGTAAGATTTAAGACCTTAAACTGTAGGCCATAGTACAATTCTACGACCTTAGCTATTAGGCCTAGAGTAAGAGTTAAGACCTTAACCATTAGGCCAGAGTACGAGTCTAAGACCTTAGCTATTAGGCCAGAATACAAGTCTAAGACCTTAGCTCTTAGGCCAGAGTAAGAGTTAAGACCTTAACCAGTAGGCCAGAGTATGAGTCTAAGACCTTAGCTATTAGGCCAGAGTAAGATTTAAGACCTTAACCAGTAGGCCAGAGTAAGAGTTAAGACCTTAACCAGTAGGCCAGAGTGTGAGTCTAAGACCTTAGCTATTAGGCCAGAGTACGAGTCTAAGATCTTAGCTATTAGGCCAGAGTAAGAGTTAAGACCTCAGCTATTAGGCCAGAGTACGAGTCTAAGACCTTTTGCTATTAGGCCAGAGTAAGAGTTAAGACCTTAACCAGTAGGCCAGAGTAAGAGTTAAGACTTTAACCTGTAGGCCAGAGTAAGAGTTAAGACCTTAACTTGTAGGCCATAGTATGAGTCTAAGACCCTAGCTATTAGGCCAGAGTAAGAGTTAAGACCTTAGCTATTAGGCCAGAGTAAGCGTTAAGACCTTATTAGGCCAGAGTATGAGTTAAGACCTTAGCTATTAGGCCAGAGTAAGAGTTAAGACCTTAACCATTAGGCCAGAGTACGAGTCTAAGACCTTAGCTATTAGGCCAGAGTAAGAGTTAAGTGCTTAACCTGTAGGCCAGAGTAAGAGTTAAAACCTTAACCTGTAGGCCATAGTATGAGTCTAAGACCTTAGCTATTAGGCCAGAGTAAGAGTTAAGACCTTAGCTATTAGGCCAGAGTAAGAGTTAAGACCTTAACCATTAGGCCAGAGTACGAGTCTAAGACCTTAGCTATTAGGCCAGAGTAAGAGTTCAGACCTTAGCTATTAGGCCAGAGTAAGAATTAAGACCTTAACCAGTAGGTCAGAGTAAGAGTTAAGATCTTAACTTGTAGGCCAGCGTATGAGTCTAAGACCTTAGCTATTAGGCCAGAGTAAGAGTGCAGACCTTAGCTATTAGGCCAGAGTAAGAGTTAAGACCTTAGCTATTAGGCCAGAGTAAGAGTTAAGACCTTAACCAGAAGGCCAGAGTAAGACTTAAGACCTTAACCAGTAGGCCAGAGAAAGAGTTAAGACCTTAACCTGTAGGCCATAAAACGAGTCTAAGACCTTAGCTATTAGGCCAGAGTAAGCGTTAAGACCTTAACCAGTAGGCCAGAGTAAGAGTTAAGACCTTAACCAGTAGGCCAGAGAACGAGTCTAAGACCTTAACCTGCAGGCCAGAGTAAGAGTTAAGACCTTAGCTATTAGGCCAGAGTAAGAGTTAAGACCTTAACCAGTAGGCCAGAGTACGAGTCTAGTACCGTAGCTATTAGGCCAGAGTAAGAGTTAAAACCTTAGCTATTAGGCCAGAGTAAGAGTTAATATCTTAGCTATTAAGCCAGAGTAAGAGTTAAGACATTAACCATTAGGCCAGAGTACGACTCTAAGACCTTAGCTATAAGGCCAGAGTAAGATTTAAGACCTTAAACTGTAGGCCATAGTACAATTCTACGACCTTAGCTATTAGGCCTAGAGTAAGAGTTAAGACCTTAACCATTAGGCCAGAGTACGAGTCTAAGACCTTAGCTATTAGGCCAGAATACAAGTCTAAGACCTTAGCTCTTAGGCCAGAGTAAGAGTTAAGACCTTAACCAGTAGGCCAGAGTATGAGTCTAAGACCTTAGCTATTAGGCTAGAGTAAGATTTAAGACCTTAACCAGTAGGCCAGAGTAAGAGTTAAGACCTTAACCAGTAGGCCAGAGTGTGAGTCTAAGACCTTAGCTATTAGGCCAGAGTACGAGTCTAAGATCTTAGCTATTAGGCCAGAGTAAGAGTTAAGACCTCAGCTATTAGGCCAGAGTACGAGTCTAAGACCTTTTGCTATTAGGCCAGAGTAAGAGTTAAGACCTTAACCAGTAGGCCAGAGTAAGAGTTAAGACTTTAACCTGTAGGCCAGAGTAAGAGTTAAGACCTTAACTTGTAGGCCATAGTATGAGTCTAAGACCCTAGCTATTAGGCCAGAGTAAGAGTTAAGACCTTAACCAGTAGGCCAAAGTAAGAGTTAAGACCTTAACCATTAGGCCAGAATACGAGTCTAAGACATTAGCTATTGGGCCAGAGTAAGAGTTAAGACCATAACCACTAGGCCAGAGTAAGAGTTAATACCTTAACCTGTAAGGCAGAGGAAGAGTTAAGACCTTAACCTGTAGGCCATAGTATGAGTCTAAGACCTTAGCTATTAGGCCAGAGTAAGAGTTAAGACCTTAGCTATTAGGCCATAGTAAGAGTTAAGACCTTAACCAGTAGGCAAGAGTAAGAATTAAGACCTGAGCTATTAGGCCAGAGTAAGAGTTAAGACCTTAAGCTGCAGGCCATAGTACGAGTCAAAGACCTTAGCTATTAGGCCAGATTAAGAGTTAAGACATTAACCTGTAGGCCATAGTACGAGTTTAAGACCTTAGCTATTAGGCCAGAGTAAGCGTTAAGACCTTAACCAGTAGGCCAGAGAAAGAGATAAGACCTTAACCAGTAGGCCAGAGTAAGAGTTAAGACCTTAACCATTAGGCCAGAGTACGAGTCTAAGACCTTAGCTATTAGGCCAGAGTAAGAGTTAAGACCTTAACCAGTAGGCCAGAGTAAGAATTAAGACCTTAGCTATTAGGCCAGAGTAAGAGTTAAGACCATAAGAAGTAGGCCAGAGTAAGAGTTAAGACCTTAACCATTAGGCCAGAGTACGAGTCTAAGACCTTAGCTATTAGGCCAGAGTAAGAGTTAAGACCTTAGCTATTAGGCCAGAGTAAGAGTTAAGACCTTAACCATTAGGCCAGAGTACGAGTCTAAGACCTTAGCTATTAGGCCAGAGTAAGAGTTAAGACATTAACCTGTAGGCCAGAGTAAGAGTTAAGACCTTAACCAGTAGGCCAGAGTAAGAGTTAAGATCTTAACCAGAAGGCCAGAGTACAAGTCTAAGACCTTAGCTATTAGGCCACAGTAAGAGTTAAGACCTTAACCATTAGGCCAGAGTACGAGTCTAAGACCTTAGCTATTAGGCCAGAGTAAGAGTTAAGACCTTAAGCTGTAGGCCATAGTACGAGTCTAAGACCTTAGCTATTAGGCCAGAGTAAGAGTTAAGACATTAACCTGTAGGCCATAGTACGAGTCTAAGACCTTAGCTATTAGGCCAGAGTAAGCGTTAAGACCTTAACCAGTAGGCCAGAGAAAGAGATAAGACCTTAACCAGTAGGCCAGAGTAAGAGTTAAGACCTTAATCAGTAGGCAAGAGTACGAGTCTTAGACCTTAGCTATTAGGCCAGAGTAAGAGTTAAGACCTTAACCTGTAGGCCAGAGTACGAGTCTAAGACCTAAGCTATTAGGCCAGAGTACGAGTCTAAGACCTGAGCTATTAGGCCATAGTAAGAGTTAAGACCTTAACCAGTAGGCCAGAGTACGAGTCTAAGACCTTAGCTATTAGGCCAGAGTAAGAGTTAAGACCTTAACCAGTAGGCCAGAGTAAGAGTTAAGACCTTAATCAGTAGGCAAGAGTACGAGTCTTAGACCTTAGCTATTAGGCCAGAGTAAGAGTTAAGACCTTAACCAGTAGGCCAGAGTAAGAGTTAAGATCTTAACCAGTAGGCCAGAGTACGAGTCTAAGACCTTAGCTATTAGGCCAGAGTAAGAGTTAGGACCTTAAGCTGTAGGCCAGAGTAAGAGTTAAGACCTTAACCATTAGGGGAGAGTACGAGTCTAAGACCTTAGCTATTAGGCCAGAGTAAGAGTTAAGACCTTAACCTGTAGGCAAGAGTAAGAGTTAAGACCTTAACCAGTAGGCCATAGTACGAGTCTAAGACCTTAGGTATTAGGCCAGAGTAAGAGTTAAGACCTTAACCAGTAGGCCAGAGTAAGAGTTGAGACCTTAACCAGTGGGCCAGAGTACGAGTCTAAGACCTTAACCTGTAGGCCATAGTACGAGTCTAAGACCTTAGCTATTAGGCCAGAGTAAGAGTTAAGACCTTAGCTGTTAGGCCAGAGTAAAAATTAAGACCTTAACCTGTAAGCCAGAGTAAGAGTTAAGACTTTAACCTGTAGGCCATAGTACGAGTCTAAGACCTTAGCTATTAGGCCAGAGTAAGAGTTAAGACCTTTGCTATTAGGCCAGAGTAAGAGTTAATACCTTCACCTGTAGGCCATAGTATAAGTCTAATACCTTAGCTATTAGGCCAGAGTAAGAGTTAAGACCTTAGCTATTAGGCCAGAGTAAGAGTTAAGACCTTAGCTATTAGGCCAGAGTACGAGTCTAAGACCTTAGCTATTAGGCCAGAGTAAGAGTTAAGACCTTAACCAGTAGACCAGAGTACGAGTCTAAGACCTTAGCTAATAGGCCAGAGTAAGAGTTAAGACCTTAACCTGTAGGCCATGGTACGAGTCTAAGACCTTAGCTATTAGGCCAGAGTAAGAGTTAAGTCCTTAACCAGTAGGCCAGAGTATGTGTCTAAGACCTTAGCTATTAGGCCAGAGTAAGAGTTAAGACCTTAACCAGTAGGCCAGAGTAAGAGTTAAGACCTTAACCAGTAGGCCAGAGAACGAGTCTAAGACCTTAACCTGCAGGCCAGAGTAAGAGTTAAGACCTTAGCTATTAGGCCAGAGTAAGAGTTAAGACCTTAACCAGTAGGCCAGAGTACGAGTCTAGTACCGTAGCTATTAGGCCAGAGTAAGAGTTAAGACCTTAGCTATTAGGCCAGAGTAAGAGTTAAGATCTTAGCTATTAAGCCAGAGTAAGAGTTAAGACATTAACCATTAGGCCAGAGTTCGACTCTAAGACCTTAGCTATAAGGCCAGAGTAAGATTTAAGACCTTAAACTGTAGGCCATAGTACAATTCTACGACCTTAGCTATTAGGCCTAGAGTAAGAGTTAAGACCTTAACCATTAGGCCAGAGTACGAGTCTAAGACCTTAGCTATTAGGCCAGAATACAAGTCTAAGACCTTAGCTCTTAGGCCAGAGTAAGAGTTAAGACCTTAACCAGTAGGCCAGAGTATGAGTCTAAGACCTTAGCTATTAGGCCAGAGTAAGATTTAAGACCTTAACCAGTAGGCCAGAGTAAGAGTTAAGACCTTAACCAGTAGGCCAGAGTGTGAGTCTAAGACCTTAGCTATTAGGCCAGAGTACGAGTCTAAGATCTTAGCTATTAGGCCAGAGTAAGAGTTAAGACCTCAGCTATTAGGCCAGAGTACGAGTCTAAGACCTTTTGCTATTAGGCCAGAGTAAGAGTTAAGACCTTAACCAGTAGGCCAGAGTAAGAGTTAAGACTTTAACCTGTAGGCCAGAGTAAGAGTTAAGACCTTAACTTGTAGGCCATAGTATGAGTCTAAGACCTTAGCTATTAGGCCAGAGTAAGAGTTAAGACCTTAGCTATTAGGCCAGAGTAAGAGTTAAGACCGTAACCAGTAGGCCAGAGTAAGAATTAAGACCTTAGCTATTAGGCCAGAGTAAGAGTTAAGACCTTAAGAAGTAGGCCCGAGTAAGAGTTAAGACCTTAACCAGTAGGCCAGAGTAAGAGTTAAGATCTTAACCAGTAGGCCAGAGTAAGAGTCTAAGACCTTAGCTATTAGGCCAGAGTAAGAGTTAAGACCTTAACCAGTAGGCCAGAGTAAGAGTTAGAACCTTAACCATTAGGCCAGAGTATGAGTCTAAGACCTTAGCTATTAGGCCAGAGTAAGAGATAAGACCGTAGCTATTAGGCCAGAGTAAGAGTTAAGACCTTAACCATTAGGCCAGACTACGAGTCTAAGACCTCAGCTATTAGGCCAGAGTAAGAGTTAAGACCTTAACCAGTAGGCCAGAGTAAGAGTTAAGACCTTAGCTATTAGGCCAGAGTAGGAGTTAAGACCTTAGCTATTAGGCCAGAGTAAGAGTTAAGACCTTAACCAGAAGGCCAGAGTAAGACTTAAGACCTTAACCAGTAGGCCAGAGAAAGAGTTAAGACCTTAACCTGTAGGCCATAAAACGAGTCTAAGACCTTAGCTATTAGGCCAGAGTAAGCGTTAAGACCTTAACCAGTAGGCCAGAGTAAGAGTTAAGACCTTAACCATTAGGCCAGAGTACGAGTCTAAGACCTTAGCTATTAGGCCAGAGTAAGAGTTAGGACCTTAAGCAGTGGCCAGAGTAAGAGTTAAGACCTTAACCAGTAGGCCAGAGTAAGAGTTAAGACCTTAACCATAAGGCCAGAGTACGAGTCTAAGACCTTAGCTATTAGGCCAGAGTAAGAGTTTAGACCTTAACCTGTAGGCAAGAGTAAGAGTTAAGACCTTAACCAGTAGGCCATAGTACGAGTCTAAGACCTTAGGTATTAGGCCAGAGTAAGAGTTAAGACCTTAACCAGTAGGCCAGAGTAAGAGTTAAGACCTTAACCAGTAGGCCAGAGTACGAGTCTTAGACCTTAGCTATTAGGCCAGAGTAAGAGTTAAGACCTTAACCAGTAGGCCAGAGTAAGAGTTAAGACCTTAACCAGTAGGCCAGAGTAAGAGTTAAGACCTTAACCAGTAGGCCAGAGAACGAGTCTAAGACCTTAACCTGTAGGCCAGAGTAAGAGTTAAGACCTTTGCTATTAGGCCAGAGTAAGAGTTAAGACCTTAATCAGTAGGCCAGAGTACGAGTCTAATACCTTAGCTATTAGGCCAGAGTAAGAGTTAAGACCTTAGCTATTAGGCCAGAGTAAGAGTTAAGACCTTAGCTATTAGGCCAGAGTACGAGTCTAAGACCTTAGCTATTAGGCCAGAGTAAGAGTTAAGACCTTAACCAGTAGGCCAGAGTACGAGTCTAAGACCTTAGCTAATAGGCCAGAGTAAGAGTTAAGACCTTAACCTGTAGGCCATAGTACGAGTCTAAGACCTTAGCTATTAGGCCAGAGTAAGAGTTAAGTCCTTAACCAGTAGGCCAGAGTATGTGTCTAAGACCTTAGCTATTAGGCCAGAGTAAGAGTTAAGACCTTAACCAGTAGGCCAGAGTAAGAGTTAAGACCTTAACCAGTAGGCCAGAGAACGAGTCTAAGACCTTAACCTGTAGGCCAGAGTAAGAGTTAAGACCTTAGCTATTAGGCCAGAGTAAGAGTTAAGACCTTAACCAGTAGGCCAGAGTACGAGTCTAGTACCTTAGCTATTAGGCCAGAGTAAGAGTTAAGACCTTAGCTATTAGGCCAGAGTAAGAGTTAAGATCTTAGCTATTAAGCCAGAGTAAGAGTTAAGACATTAACCATTAGGCCAGAGTACGACTCTAAGACCTTAGCTATAAGGCCAGAGTAAGAGTTAAGACCTTAAACTGTAGGCCATAGTACAATTCTACGACCTTAGCTATTAGGCCTAGAGTAAGAGTTAAGACCTTAACCATTAGGCCAGAGTACGAGTCTAAGACCTTAGCTATTAGGCCAGAATACAAGTGTAAGACCTTAGCTCTTAGGCCAGAGTAAGAGTTAAGACCTTAACCAGTAGGCCAGAGTATGAGTCTAAGACCTTAGCTATTAGGCCAGAGTAAGATTTAAGACCTTAACCAGTAGGCCAGAGTAAGAGTTTAGACCTTAACCAGTAGGCCAGAGTGTGAGTCTAAGACCTTAGCTATTAGGCCAGAGTACGAGTCTAAGATCTTAGCTATTAGGCCAGAGTAAGAGTTAAGACCTTAACCAGTAGGCCAGAGTAAGAGTTAAGACTTTAACCAGTAGGCCAGAGTAAGAGTTAAGACCTTAACCTGTAGGCCAGAGTACGAGTCGAAGACCTTAGCTATTAGGCCAGAGTAAGAGTTAAGACCTTAACCATTAGGCCAGAGTAAGAGTCTAAGACCTTAGCTATTGGGCCAGAGTAAGAGTTAAGACCTTAGCTATTAGGCCAGAGTTAGAGTTAAGACCTTAGCTATTAGGCCAGAGTAAGAGTTAAGACCTTAACCTGTAGGCCAGAGTACGAGTCTAAGACCTAAGCTATTAGGCCAGAGTACGAGTCTAAGACCTGAGCTATTAGGCCATAGTAAGAGTTAAGACCTTAACCAGTAGGCCAGAGTATGAGTCTAAGACCTTAGCTATTAGGCCAGAGTAAGAGTTAAGACCTTAACCAGTAGGCCAGAGTAAGAGTTAAGACCTTAATCAGTAGGCAAGAGTACGAGTCTTAGACCTTAGCTATTAGGCCAGAGTAAGAGTTAAGACCTTAACCAGTAGGCCAGAGTAAGAGTTAAGATCTTAACCAGTAGGCCAGAGTACGAGTCTAAGACCTTAGCTATTAGGCCAGAGTAAGAGTTAAGACCTTAACCAGTAGGCCAAAGTAAGAGTTAAGACCTTAACCATTAGGCCAGAGTACGAGTCTAAGACATTAGCTATTGGGCCAGAGTAAGAGTTAAGACCTTAACCACTAGGCCAGAGAAAGAGTTAAGACCTTAACCTGTAAGCCAGAGTAAGAGTTAAGACCTTAACCTGTAGGCCATAGTATGAGTCTAAGACCTTAGCTATTAGGCCAGAGTAAGAGTTAAGACCTTAGCTATTAGGCCAGAGTAAGAGTTAAGACCTTAACCATTAGGCCAGAGTACGAGTCTAAGACCTTAGCTATTAGGCCAGAGTAAGAGTTAAGACCTTAACCAGTAGGCCAGCGTAAGAATTAAGACCTTAGCTATTAGGCCAGAGTAAGAGTTAAGACCTTAAGAAGTAAGCCAGAGTAAGAGTTAAGACCTTAACCATTAGGCCAGAGTACGAGTCTAAGACCTTAGCTATTAGGCCAGAGTAAGAGTTAAGACCTTAGCTATTAGGCCAGAGGAAGCGTTAAGGCCTTAACCAGTAGGCCAGAGTACGAGTCTAAGACCTTAGCTATTAGGCCAGAGTAAGAGTTCAGACCTTAGCTATTAGGCCAGTGTAAGAATTAAGACCTTATCCAGTAGGCCAGAGTAAGAGTTAAGCCCTTAACCTGTAGGCCAGCGTATGAGTCTAAGACCTTAGCTATTAGGCCAGAGTAAGAGTTAAGACCTTAACCAGTAGGCCAGAGTAAGAGTTAATACCTTAACCAGTAGGCCAGAGTATGAGTCTAAGACCTTAGCTATTAAGCCAGAGTAAGAGTTAAGACCTTAACCAGTAGGCCAGATTAAGAGTTAAGACCTTAACCTGTAGGCCAGAGTACGAGTTAAGACCTTAACCATTAGGCCAGAGTACGAGTCTAAGACCTTAACCTGTAGGCTATAGTACGAGTCTAAGACCTTAGCTATTAGGCCAGAGTAAGAGTTAAGACCTTAGCTATTAGGCCAGAGTAAGAGTTAAGACCTTAACCATTAGGCCAGAGTACGAGTTAAGACCTTAACCAGTAGGCCAGAGTAAGAGTTAAGACCTTAACCAGTAGGCCAGATTAAGAGTCTAAGACCTTAGCTATTAGGCCAGAGTAAGAGTTAAGACCTTAGCTATTAGGCCAGAGTAAGGGTTAAGACCTTAACCATTAGGCCAGACTACGAGTCTAAGACCGTAGCTATTTGGCCAGAGTAAGAGTTAAGACCTTAACCAGTAGGCCAGAGTAAGAGTTAAGACCTTAGCTATTAGGCCAGAGTAGGAGTTAAGACCTTAGCTATTAGGCCAGAGAAAGAGTTAAGACTTTAACCTGTAGGCCAGAGTACGAGTCTAAGACCTAAGCTATTAGGCCAGAGTACGAGTCTAAGACCTTAGCTATTAGGCCAGAGTAAGCGTTAAGACCTTAACCAGTAGGCCAGAGTAAGAGTTAGGACCTTAACCATTAGGCCAGAGTACGAGTCTAAGACCTTAGCTATTAGGCCAGAGTAAGAGTTAAGACCTTAAGCAGTAGGCCAGAGTAAGAGTTAAGACCTTAACCAGTAGGCCAGAGTAAGAGTTAAGACCTTAACCATAAGGCCAGAGTATGAGTCTAAGACCTTAGCTATTAGGCCAGAGTAAGAGTTAAGGCCTTAACCTGTAGGCAAGAGTAAGAGTTAAGACCTTAACCAGTAGGCCATAGTACGAGTCTAAGACCTTAGGTATTAGGCCAGAGTAAGAGTTAAGACCTTAACCAGTAGGCCAGAGTAAGAGTTAGACCTTAACCAGTAGGCCAGAGTTCGAGTCTTAGACCTTAGCTATTAGGCCAGAGTAAGAGTTAAGACCTTAACCAGTAGACCAGAGTGTGAGTCTAAGACCTTAGCTATTAGGCCAGAGTACGAGTCTAAGATCTTAGCTATTAGGCCAGAGTAAGAGTTAAGACCTCAGCTATTAGGCCAGAGTACGAGTCTAAGACCTTTTGCTATTAGGCCAGAGTAAGAGTTAAGACCTTAACCAGTAGGCCAGAGTAAGAGTTAAGACTTTAACCTGTAGGCCAGAGTAAGAGTTAAGACCTTAACCTGTAGGCCATAGTATGAGTCTAAGACCTTAGCTATTAGGCCAGAGTAAGAGTTAAGACCTTAGCTATTAGGCCAGAGTAAGAGTTAAGACCTTAACCATTAGGCCAGAGTATGAGTCTAAGACCTTAGCTATTAGGCCAGAGTAAGAGTTAAGACCGTAACCAGTAGGCCAGAGTAAGAATTAAGACCTTAGCTATTAGGCCAGAGTAAGAGTTAAGACCTTAAGAAGTAGGCCCGAGTAAGAGTTAAGACCTTAACCAGTAGGCCAGAGTAAGAGTTAAGATCTTAACCAGTAGGCCAGAGTAAGAGTCTAAGATCTTAGCTATTAGGCCAGAGTAAGAGTTAAGACCTTAACCAGTAGGCCAGAGTAAGAGTTAGGACCTTAACCATTAGGCCAGAGTATGAGTCTAAGACCTTAGCTATTAGGCCAGAGTAAGAGATAAGACCGTAGCTATTAGGCCAGAGTAAGAGTTAAGACCTTAACCATTAGGCCAGACTACGAGTCTAAGACCTCAGCTATTAGGCCAGAGTAAGAGTTAAGACCTTAACCAGTAGGCCAGAGTAAGAGTTAAGACCTTAGCTATTAGGCCAGAGTAGGAGTTAAGACCTTAGCTATTAGGCCAGAGTAAGAGTTAAGACCTTAACCAGAAGGCCAGAGTAAGACTTAAGACCTTAACCAGTAGGCCAGAGAAAGAGTTAAGACCTTAACCTGTAGGCCATAAAACGAGTCTAAGACCTTAGCTATTAGGCCAGAGTAAGCGTTAAGACCTTAACCAGTAGGCCAGAGTAAGAGTTAAGACCTTAACCATTAGGCCAGAGTACGAGTCTAAGACCTTAGCTATTTGGCCAGAGTAAGAGTTAAGACCTTAAGCAGTAGGCCAGAGTAAGAGTTAAGACCTTAACCATAAGGCCAGAGTACGAGTCTAAGACCTTAGCTATTAGGCCAGAGTAAGAGTTAAGACCTTAACCTGTAGGCAAGAGTAAGAGTTAAGACCTTAACCAGTAGGCCATAGTACGAGTCTAAGACCTTAGGTATTAGGCCAGAGTAAGAGTTAAGACCTTAACCAGTAGGCCAGAGTAAGAGTTAAGACCTTAACCAGTAGGCCAGAGTACGAGTCTTAGACCTTAGCTATTAGGCCAGAGAACGAGTTAAGACCTTAACCAGTAGGCCAGAGTAAGAGTTAAGACCTTAACCAGTAGGCCAGAGTAAGAGTTAAGACCTTAACCAGTAGGCCAGAGAACGAGTCTAAGACCTTAACCTGTAGGCCAGAGTAAGAGTTAAGACCTTTGCTATTAGGCCAGAGTAAGAGTTAAGACCTTAATCAGTAGGCCAGAGTACGAGTCTAATACCTTAGCTATTAGGCCAGAGTAAGAGTTAAGACCTTAGCTATTAGTCCAGAGTAAGAGTTAAGACCTTAGCTATTAGGCCAGAGTACAAGTCTAAGACCTTAGCTATTAGGCCAGAGTAAGAGTTAAGACCTTAACCAGTAGGCCAGAGTACGAGTCTAAGACCTTAGCTAATAGGCCAGAGTAAGAGTTAAGACCTTAACCTGTAGGCCATAGTACGAGTCTAAGACCTTAGCTATTAGGCCAGAGTAAGAGTTAAGTCCTTAACCAGTAGGCCAGAGTTTGTGTCTAAGACCTTAGCTATTAGGCCAGAGTAAGAGTTAAGACCTTAACCAGTAGGCCAGAGTAAGAGTTAAGACCTTAACCAGTAGGCCAGAGAACGAGTCTAAGACCTTAACCTGTAGGCCAGAGTAAGAGTTAAGACCTTAGCTATTAGGCCAGAGTAAGAGTTAAGACCTTAACCAGTAGGCCAGAGTACGAGTCTAGTACCTTAGCTATTAGGCCAGAGTAAGAGTTAAGACCTTAGCTATTAGGCCAGAGTAAGAGTTAAGATCTTAGCTATTAAGCCAGAGTAAGAGTTAAGACATTAACCATTAGGCCAGAGTACTGTGGAAATATGGATTTTTCTGGTCAGTTATGTCCCCTATCTTGGACCCCAACGGTTCCATGTGCATGTCACAAGTACATGTATGTTCCCTCCAGTTCCAGTTATGAAGACGCAAACACATGCGCGTCCACCGTCAACATGTCCTTTGACAGATCCGCCATGAATAGGCCGGATATTCCATTCCTAAATATGAATGGCCATCGGCTTTATATGGTTCACTTATGCCACTTTACAGTCCAGGCAAGTAGGCCCTGATTCTGTCATCAAAACTCCTCTTGCCTTCTGCCTCTGAAAGCTCCAGTCCGAGCCTGCATCTGTGACCATGAACTTTGTCTCATTCTCTGCGCAGCTCACGAAGCCTGACATCAGCCCATTCTCTGCCAAGAACTGTATTTCACCTTCGAATTATCTGCCTCCCCCTCAGCCGATGCATTCCTGCCTAGTAGTTTAAGTAAACATTCTTCCAGTTACCAAGCAAAAAGGCCCAACTTCTCTGTCCTCATGCAAGTAATTCATAGCCCTGTTACCATGGAATATTCCTACCCCCTCGCATTCAGTGTAGACACTTAGACGCTTGTACACGCACGCACAGTCAGTATAGAATAGATTCTGTCCGAGAGTCCTTCTTTTGTGGATAACATAGTTCTTTAAACATAGGATGTTAGATATGATTTGGGATTAGGTTGACTTGACCCCCCAGACTTCTCGTCTCCACATATAGAGCTAAATGTCAAATCCCCGTCACCCCCTAGTTACACGTCAATTACACGTCATACTGCTGCGCGCGCATTTAGGCCAAGTATTATCTTATAGATCCACCTATGTATGACATCATAACCAATCATGTTCCTTTTTACTCATTATTACACCCATTTTCGGTTACGCAGACCAAACGTCAATTTCCTTATCAATTGTTACGCCTACTGTATTCACTTCATTATAATGTATGTACTATAAAAGTTACTTCTTGTCAATAAAGTATGTACTTCACTTCCTGAACCCCCGTGGTGATGGAACTTGAAGCATCCGATTATAATCGATTATTGGAATAAAGCCCATTCCGAAACTCTAATATCACGGATTCTGCCTCTCATTTTACTGAGCTATTTTATAATGTTTCTGTATCAAATTCAGTCCCGGTAAAGGAATTTTTATTTACCACATGATGGCGCCCGAACAGGGACACTTTCTCATCTCACGCGCCGGCGGTGAGTTGCAGGCCCGGTCTCCTGCCACAGCTGGACGGACAATAACGCGTACCAGCAGGATTTCCTGTATCTCCCTCCGGTCAAGCGGGGGCGACTGAGACTGCGATCAACACCCAGACGAGGCGGTGAGAAGTGCGAAGTATCCCGACCAGAGCCTAGCTGAGAGAGCAAGATCCGAGGTATACAGAGACCCACCAGTTCGAAGTCAAGCCCAGTTTCCGACGAGTCGAGTCAAGTCCAGTCCGGTTCAAGTTCAAGTTACCGAGGCCTTCCGTTTCCGAAGCTACCCGGTGAGTACCGTTACTGGGGAGGCATTTCTGACGTGCACATAGGTTGTGCCGGTCAAGACGGGTTTGGGTACACAAATCCGGTCTGCACTGTTTTAGCAGTGTATCTGTACTGTTTAGCAGTATATCAAGTATTCCGAAGTATCTAGTTATTGTCAAGAATTAAGCATGGTGATTAGTTATGCAGACGATCATCATTGTTGTTTCAGTTAAAGGTTTAATGTTTTAATGTTTAATGTGTTAAACGTCCTGCATATTGTGGTATGAATGGTTGTTCATTAAGTGTGCTTTTTTATTAAGTGTGTTCAAGATTAAGTATCAGATCAGTTGTCAATATGCCGCTCTTTTCGAAATTAAGACAGATCACTACTAGAAAAGGGGTACTTGAAGAAGCCGTCCCTATTCCTCCTAGGGATACTCCAGGGCACTTCATGTATCACAAACATGGCTTAGACGCTATATTATTTCTTGATTTATGGGTAGACTACACCAAGGGATTACCAGAAAGTCAGAGATGGCCCGCAGCGGGAACCTGGGATGCAGAGTGCATCATGAAAGTCGAGGAAGAGTTATGGAAAAGGAAAGTCAGACAGTCACAGAAAGACGCCGTTGAGTTATGGCGTAAAGAATCTCATAGACGTACGGAAAAAGCACGTAGACAGGAAGAGAAGAGTAAAGAAAGTTCAAGCAAAGTTCAAGACAATCTATTAATTAAGGAAGGTATCCGAGTGAAATCAGAACAAGTAGACAGACAAAGAAATGCCCTTATGAATGGTATGTATCCCCTTCTGGCCGAAGGATTACCTAAGGCTACTCCAGAGATACCGAAAGACTTGCCACCCCCATTATTCCCAATCAAGGTACATCCTAAGGGGCATCCTAGAACCGCAGAAGATGTTTTTCTTTCCTCATATTTAGATGACGCAGCTCCCGAGTATGCTAATTCCGTCCCACGTAGACCGCATACCAGGGAGGTCCAACGCCAAGATCCAGCACCCGTATCCCTACAGCAACAAATAGAGACACAAGTTCCGGCAAGCACATCTGTTTCTGCATCTGTTCCTACAGGTACTTCTATAGCTGAGTCCACACCTATAGTTGCTGTGTCACGTTCGACGAATCCTTTCACACCCGACACCCCAGACGGGGCCACGGGAGGTGCTACCAATATTTTTTCTACGCCACCTAGAATAAATAAACTTATTTTTCAAGAGTCAGCGCATTCACGTACACCCAAATTCGTAAGTGATCGTACGCTTAAGGAACTTCTTATAGATTGTAGATATGACCCGGTGCTCGGTAAAGAGGACGAAATGATCCTGGCATCATTACGTATCAGACGAGCCGCAGGGTATTTAGCGAAGCTACCAGGAATGACTGCGCATCTAGATAAAATATATCATTTTGTTCAAACAGGGCGAGATCCAGAATGTATTAACAGAGCTATGGAATACCAGAAAGTAGAGATACAGGGGGAACTGTTACGTTTCCTCATAAACTGTGTGATCAGAAATCAAGACCGACCAGGGGTAGATCCGGAAGCAATGAAAATTCTTACAAAATGGAGCCAGAATATATCAGAAGGGAGACACGATAAGCAAAATTGTATAATAGCCATGTGCCGAAAGATCCGTAAAGAAATAGAACGCCTACACGAGGAGAGATTAGAGACAGACGAGTTCGAACAAAGCGAGGAAGAAGGGTCAGGACTGCCCGCAGGACGGTCGGACACCATAGCCTATGTAGGTAGAGGAAGATCTTGTAATAGGGATCAGACTAGATGTCATACTGACTCAATACGTCCAATATGTCCAGATAATGACAGGAATTTCCAAATACCTATAATTAACATAAGGTCTAACGAGCATTCGTTCCAAACCGCCGACAAACTACTCCGAGAACGAAGGGGTTATCATTTTCTCGATTCTATGGATGAACAAGATTTAGCAAGGGCAGCTGTCCATTGGGTGGACAGTCCCGGAAAATATAGTGATGAGACAGTAGTACGCACATTTTTGAATCTCACCCCAGATGAGCAGAGGTTAGCTGGGATTTATATGATTCAACAACTCATCATACTATATCAGAGTCAGCATTCGGACCCTGGTCCCTTACCTGACATATTGACTGAATTGCTTATGAATAAATGGAGAGGTCCAGGTACTAAATTAATTAAAGAAATTCTAGTATCAAGAAAGCAGTATATTCTTTTTGTATGCTCAGAGCATGTCCCATTGCCTGTCAAGGAAAGAACCACGTATCACCTGGATAGACAGAATCCCTTACAAGAAGTACACCCAATAAAAGGCGAGGACAATCAGTTTAAACGCGTATTTGTATATACGCCCATATCGAAAATAGAATTGTTAGAAATGAAGAAAGTGGTACCCAGTCATGACAAAGACCCAGCGGGTTTTCACCGAGAAATTAAAGACATGTTACTCATGGGAGAGTATACCTACCCCGACATTATGACAATATTAAAGGTGTTGATGCCTGCTGGCATTTATGAGAAACTCAAGGAAAAAGAGTGGGAGGTAGGTGACCAAAAGATAGAATGATCAGCATTAGAAGCAGAAGAAAGGGCCCGAGGTCCAGGTTCGGGGCTTGGGGACAAAACTAAAGCACTACCAGGTCTACTAGTACAGGTACTGCCACGTTTATTAACTACGAAAAAGGAAGATTGGGGTACAATTTCAGCCTGTAAACAGAAGCAAGATGAAGACACTAGCGATTACTATGCCCGATTCGAGAAATGTTTTGGTATAAATAGTGGCATAAAAGCAAGTAGCGAATCATACCCGCATCTGTTCGTAACAAAATTAGTGGAAAATGCCCTGCCCCCAGTAAAGAATAGAGTATTAAAATTCGAGAGTACCTGGCAAGGTAACACTCCAACACAAATGTTACAAATGTTACAGTACCACCACAATAGAATTAGAGAGGAACAAGAACATGAACACAGACGCATGAAAGACACGAAAATGAAAATGCTAGTTTCCCAGACAGTTCCAGCTGAAGGACATAAAAAGGGTATGACACATTCCGATTCAGCAGGACCTGTAAAAGGGACATGCAATTATTGTAAAAAGCCAGGTCATTACGTACACGATTGTCCAGTGCTAAAACATAATATCGCCATAGGTAAAACACAAGAAAGATCACGGCCACTAAGACAAGATCACAATGAACAAGGAGCTATGCAGCATGCCCAGGCCATGCCAGCCGCACAACAGCCAATACAGTTTGTGCCAGCTGCACCACCGTTGCCTGTTGCTGCCACACAGACAACAACACGACAAATGTATCAGACCGCACAGTATGAATATCCCGAGTATCAGCGTTACGCATGAACTAGCCTAGAGAGGGAAGTTGACTTACCCCTTATCGAGATTCCTGTAGATCAAGAAGGACCTTATGTACATAGTGAATTATTAGGTCAAGATAGAAAATTTTTACTCGATACAGGGGCAAGTCGAACAACTATAAAACGTAGTGAAGTTCCAGGGGCACCCCTCTCAGGCTCTCAGAATATTTCCCTTGGTTTTTCAGGAAAACCTATTGTTAATGAAGTATCACAGCCTCTTCCACTTACGATAGGACCTCTGACCCGAACTACAGATCTATTGCTTACTAAATCATGTCCAGAAAACTTGTTAGGAATAAAAACGTTGAAAGCCCTAGGAGCCATAATATGTTGTTCTCCGGAAGGAGTAAGGTTGTTTTTACGTGATTTTAAAGGTCACTATGTATCTAGAGACATGGATCCCCGACTGCAGACTTTACCTACACATCTATGGGCACAAGGCCCTACTGATGTTGGTTGCATGAATATTACACCATATCGAGTCACACTAAAGGCAGGAGTGGTGCTACCACGAATGCGACAATACAAGTTACCACCAGATGCTGTAGCGGCTTTACTACAAATCATTGACGAGCTCATTGCCCAAGGAGTAGTTGTAGAAACAGACTCCAATGTATGTAATTCACCGATAATTCCGATTCTTAAACGAACAGATCCTACAGCTCCGCCAGTATATCGATTGGTTATTGATCTGCGCGAGTTAAACAAATGTATTGTGCCACAATTTCCTGTGGTCCCAGATATCTCGTCATTATTGACAGCTAATGATTCCGAAGCAACATTCTTTACTGTAATTGATCTCAAAAATGCCTTTTTCAGCGTCCCAATAGATCCGGAAAGTCAATATTTGTTCGGATTTAGTTTAAATGGGCGTAGCTTTAAATTCTCCCGCGCACCTCAAGGATTTACAGAAAGCCCCAGCATCTATAGCCAAGCACTGAAACGAGAACTTGACAGTATCCACATGCCAGTTAACACCGCCTTGCTTCAATACGTCGATGATCTGCTGATCACCGCCCGAAGCGAACCCGAATGTGAAAAAGCATCACTGACAGTTTTACAATTTCTAGCCGAAAAAGGGCACAAGGTGTCCCCTTCTAAGCTGCAATTCTGTGTCCAGCGAGTTGTTTATCTTGGACACTCGCTGTCCAAGGAGGGAAGGCAGCTTACACCCGACCGCATTCAGTTAATAGCTAACATGTCAATACCCAAGACACAAAAGGAGGTGCGGGCTTTCATAGGCCTCACTTCATATTGTAGGCAGTGGATCCCTCAGTATGCATTTCTAGCAAAACCACTCATTCAGTTAACCACACAGGAGGCAGCCACATCGACTGTTCTCCCTTGGACTCAGGAACACACACAAGCTTTTGAAAGCTTAAAGAAAGCTTTATGTCAAGCACCCGTTTTAGCAACGCCATGTTACAGAAAACAGTTTACACTTTTTGTTACAGAGCGCGAAGGTACTGCCTTGTCAGTACTCACACAAGAACAAGCAGGAGCACGCAAACCATGTGCTTATTTTTCTAGTACATTAGATCTCGTAGCTCAGGCTTTGCCTGCATGCCTGAAATCAGTAGCAGCGACAGCTTTAGCAATCAGACAAAGCGATGCCATAGTGTTAGGACATCCATTGACAGTTCAAGTACCACACGCAGTAGAGGTTCTTGTAAATAGAACGCAAACACAACACTTGACTATAGCGCGACTTACAGGATACGAGCTTACATTGTTTCAGCCACATATAGAAATCAGACGCTGTAACACATTGAATCCTGCCACACTTTTACCAGTAGTCGGAACAGACCCACTAGCCCATGACTGTATTGAAGTTATTACAATAACAACAAAACCCAGACAAGACTTAACCGATGTCCCATTGTCAGATCCAGACCTGACCTTGTATGTAGATGGTTCATGCATGAGAACAAGTACAGGAGAGTTAGTAGCCGCCTACGCAGTCACAACAGATACTGAAGTCATTGAAACTAATCGTATAAATACTTTGTCAGCTCAAGCCGCAGAACTTATCGCTCTGACACAAGCCTGTATTCAAGCCATGAATAAAAAAGTCAACATATACACTGACTCACGTTATGCATTCGGAGTTGTACATGACTTCGGCGTGCTGTGGCGAGAGAGAGGTTATTTAACTTCCCACGGTGCCCACATTCAGCACGGACCCCTCATTCATGCATTATTAGATGCAATACATCTACCCACTGAAATATCAATTATGAAATGTAAGGCCCATGCGAAGGTTACTGATATCATTTCCCAAGGCAATGATCTAGCCGACAGAACAGCTAAACTGACTGCTCAAACTCAAACCCCCGACATGACAAAGACAATAGTCCCGACACCGACACATTGTATGACAGTTAAAGATCCTACTCTTGACGTAATTGAAATACAGACACATGCTACACCAGACGAAATAAAGAAATGGACTGAATTAGGAGGGATCCAAACGGACCAAGGATGGATGATGAAGGAAAAGTCTGTATGGTTCCTTCCTGATTCAATGGTCCAAGTTATAATTAACACTATACATAGTCCAGCACATCTAGGAGAAAAAGCTATGCTAGACAGCATTCAACACATTTGGTTCAATAAACATTTACGAGCAGCAGCAAAACAAAAGGTCCGTACCTGTATGATCTGTTGTCAGTTCAACCCAGGAAAAAGCGTTCCCGTAGAACAGGGTGGATTTCATACTCCTAATCATCCTTTTGAAGTCCTCCAGATGGATTATATCCAGATGGAACGATGCAGAGGATTCAAATATGTTCTCGTAGTTGTCTGCGCTCTGTCCCGTTGGACGGAGGCATACCCGGTTTCAGATTACACTGCCCCGACTACTGCCAAACAGTTGGTTCGAGAATTCTTCCCACGATACGGTTTACCACGTGCTGTTTACTCAGATAACGGCCAGCCGTTCTCATCCGAATTAATGAAACACGTTTCACTTCTGTTAGGATATCAGTGGAAATTCCACTGTGTCCGACATCCCGAGGCAGCAGGTCTCGTAGAAAGACATAACCAGATACTGAAAATTAGAATGTCCAAAATATGCAGAGAGAAAGGTGTCGACTGGGTAGTAGCGTTACCAGTTGCACTCTTTTACATGAGAATGGTAGCACACTCTCGAACAGGGCTATCCCCGTATGAGGTGATCTTCGGTAGACCACCGAATATGTGGGGGACGCCTATACCACGCAAAATAACTGATATTGACTGTAATATGCTGACAGATTACTTGGCTTCCTTGATGTCTGCACTACAATCTTCTCGTTCACAGGTAGCTGCAGCCTTTCCCGACAACACTGAGGTGAAACCCCATGACGTTGTTCCGGGTAATCTTGTCTTTGTGAGGAATTTCGACCGAAAGACTCAGCTGGAGCCCAGGTGGAAAGCACCCAAGTTGGTCCTGTTGACCACAAGAACAGCCGTGAAGATCGAGGGCCGCAAGGGCTGGATTCATTCAAGCCACATCAAGAAATTTCATGGACTATCCTCGGATATAGACATTGTGCCCTGCACTCCCTCACAGACTGATACAAAACTCCCTTTTGTTGAACCGAACAAATCTGAAAATTACAAACTAAAGCTTAGGCCCACCAAGTCGAGCAATTTGATTGTTTAAGTCCTCTCCAAGGTGAAGCGGTTGAATTGTCTCTGACATGTATCCCTTGGACCTGAGTAGAGAAAATACCCGGAAAATGTTGAAACGACAGGCGTATTGTAAATCACTGCGTAGCCACTGCATAGTGACATTATTAATTTTGTTTTTATTGAGTCTTTTAATAATTATTACAAGTATGTTGTTGCACATATATTACCCTATTTCTAGACATGTTTATAATGTTGCTGCTGAACATTCTTTTAGTGACTTACCTCCGCATGAATTGTCTTATAGACTTGCGCTGCGCAATAACACTTTCATTAGTATGTTACATCATTCCCATCAGACTAGTAATGCCACCAATTGTTGGGTGTGTGGCCGACTCCCTCCCTATCAGAATTATGAAGGAGTCCTGCCTTTCTTTCCACATCCATTTACACATAATGGCTCCTGTGGAGCATGGTTTAGTTTAATTAATTCCATAGACTCAGACACAGCAGTTTATCAAGACCATTGGGTATGGGGAAATCTGAACCTAGCTTTACTCAAGGTCTGTTACCCTGACAAGGAGGGTCGCCCCAAAAGAACAGGAACTGATCTAGAAAATGAAGTATATGGATTAGGACATTTTACACCTAATCTCATGATTCTAAATGTCGTATCCGAGGTTGAACTAGTCTTACCCACCATGTCAGTATTCCCAGCGAAGGGTGAATTGTGTGTAAGAAAGGTTGGTTCCATACATATGGGCCATAGTAAATGCACTACTATAGTATAATTCAGTGATCAAGGAAAATCTTCATTTAGAGCTTCCCGCCACTCCTACTTTATATGTGGTCAGACGACATATATGCGTCTACCCCTAGATTGTGATGGTACCTGCTACATTGCATTTCTTTTGCCACCTGTTTTCCTAGCTCCTCCTGATTATTACAGAAATATTCATTTAGTACACAACAGAGAACGGAGAGATCTCCCCATTGTCGATTACACTGAGACGGCATGGGACAAGTATGTAGATTTTAATAAAGGCATCTTTCCCTATATAGGTACTGTTACTAATAGTAAGCTGATACGTAGATTAACTAGAACCCTTGAAGCAGTAGTGAATGAGACTATTTCCGCCTTAGGCAATTTAACGGAAGAGCAGTCTGCTATGCGGATTGTTGTGCTTCAAAATCGTCTTGTCCTTGACGTCATCCTGGCTGATAGGGGCGGAGCCTGTAGGGTCATCGGATCAAGCTGCTGCGTATTCATACCAGAAAATTCGCCATCTGTATATAAAGCCATCACTCGCCTTCATAAGATTGTAAGCCAGATACACCAGAACCCAGGCACTTGGACTTGGTCCAGTTGGTTTTGGAATGCGGTATCAGCCTGGGGATGGAGAGTTTTATCCTTCCTAGGTATTGGCCTTCTCATACTATTCAGTTGCTGTCTATGTCTACAATGTGGACCAGCGATTTGTGGTCTGTGTGCCACATCGTGCATTCCACATCAAGATTTTCATTCAAGATCCCGGAAGAAGAAAGAAGAACAAATGATGCTATATGAACAGATCAATGGATTGATGAAGATTGATATCTCTTGAAGGGCAAGTAGGGGACAAGGAGGGAATGTGGAAATATGGATTTTTCTGGTCAGTTATGTCCCCTATCTTGGACCCCAACGGTTCCATGTGCATGTCACAAGTACATGTATGTTCCCTCCAGTTCCAGTTATGAAGACGCAAACACATGCGCGTCCACCGTCAACATGTCCTTTGACAGATCCGCCATGAATAGGCCGGATATTCCATTCCTAAATATGAATGGCCATCGGCTTTATATGGTTCACTTATGCCACTTTACAGTCCAGGCAAGTAGGCCCTGATTCTGTCATCAAAACTCCTCTTGCCTTCTGCCTCTGAAAGCTCCAGTCCGAGCCTGCATCTGTGACCATGAACTTTGTCTCATTCTCTGCGCAGCTCACGAAGCCTGACATCAGCCCATTCTCTGCCAAGAACTGTATTTCACCTTCGAATTATCTGCCTCCCCCTCAGCCGATGCATTCCTGCCTAGTAGTTTAAGTAAACATTCTTCCAGTTACCAAGCAAAAAGGCCCAACTTCTCTGTCCTCATGCAAGTAATTCATAGCCCTGTTACCATGGAATATTCCTACCCCCTCGCATTCAGTGTAGACACTTAGACGCTTGTACACGCACGCACAGTCAGTATAGAATAGATTCTGTCCGAGAGTCCTTCTTTTGTGGATAACATAGTTCTTTAAACATAGGATGTTAGATATGATTTGGGATTAGGTTGACTTGACCCCCCAGACTTCTCGTCTCCACATACAGAGCTAAATGTCAAATCCCCGTCACCCCCTAGTTACACGTCAATTACACGTCATACTGCTGCGCGCGCATTTAGACCAAGTATTATCTTATAGATCCACCTATGTATGACATCATAACCAATCATGTTCCTTTTTACTCATTATTACACCCATTTTCGGTTACGCAGACCAAACGTCAATTTCCTTATCAATTGTTACGCCTACTGTATTCACTTCATTATAATGTATGTACTATAAAAGTTACTTCTTGTCAATAAAGTATGTACTTCACTTCCTGAACCCCCGTGGTGATGGAACTTGAAGCATCCGATTATAATCGATTATTGGAATAAAGCCCATTCCGAAACTCTAATATCACGGATTCTGCCTCTCATTTTACTGAGCTATTTTATAATGTTTCTGTATCAAATTCAGTCCCGGTAAAGGAATTTTTATTTACCACAGTACGACTCTAAGACCTTAGCTATAAGGCCAGAGTAAGAGTTAAGACCTTAAACTGTAGGCCATAGTACAATTCTACGACCTTAGCTATTAGGCCTAGAGTAAGAGTTAAGACCTTAACCATTAGGCCAGAGTACGAGTCTAAGACCTTAGCTATTAGGCCAGAATACAAGTGTAAGACCTTAGCTCTTAGGCCAGAGTAAGAGTTAAGACCTTTACCAGTAGGCCAGAGTATGAGTCTAAGACCTTAGCTATTAGGCCAGAGTAAGATTTAAGACCTTAACCAGTAGGCCAGAGTAAGAGTTTAGACCTTAACCAGTAGGCCAGAGTGTGAGTCTAAGACCTTAGCTATTAGGCCAGAGTACGAGTCTAAGATCTTAGCTATTAGGCCAGAGTAAGAGTTAAGACCTTAACCAGTAGGCCAGAGTAAGAGTTAAGACTTTAACCAGTAGGCCAGAGTAAGAGTTAAGACCTTAACCTGTAGGCCAGAGTACGAGTCGAAGACCTTAGCTATTAGGCCAGAGTAAGAGTTAAGACCTTAACCATTAGGCCAGAGTAAGAGTCTAAGACCTTAGCTATTGGGCCAGAGTAAGAGTTAAGACCTTAGCTATTAGGCCAGAGTTAGAGTTAAGACCTTACTATTAGGCCACAGTAAGAGTTAAGACCTTAACCTGTAGGCCAGAGTACGAGTCTAAGACCTAAGCTATTAGGCCAGAGTACGAGTCTAAGACCTGAGCTATTAGGCCATAGTAAGAGTTAAGACCTTAACCAGTAGGCCAGAGTACGAGTCTAAGACCTTAGCTATTAGGCCAGAGTAAGAGTTAAGACCTTAACCAGTAGGCCAGAGTAAGAGTTAAGACCTTAATCAGTAGGCAAGAGTACGAGTCTAAGACCTTAGCTATTAGGCCAGAGTAAGAGTTAAGACCTTAACCAGTAGGCCAGAGTAAGAGTTAAGATCTTAACCAGTAGGCCAGAGTACGAGTCTAAGACCTTAGCTATTAGGCCAGAGTAAGAGTTAAGACCTTAACCAGTAGGCCAAAGTAAGAGTTAAGACCTTAACCATTAGGCCAGAGTACGAGTCTAAGACATTAGCTATTGGGCCAGAGTAAGAGTTAAGACCTTAACCACTAGGCCAGAGAAAGAGTTAAGACCTTAACCTGTAAGCCAGAGTAAGAGTTAAGACCTTAACCTGTAGGCCATAGTATGAGTCTAAGACCTTAGCTATTAGGCCAGAGTAAGAGTTAAGACCTTAGCTATTAGGCCAGAGTAAGAGTTAAGACCTTAACCATTAGGCCAGAGTACGAGTCTAAGACCTTAGCTATTAGGCCAGAGTAAGAGTTAAGACCTTAACCAGTAGGCCAGCGTAAGAATTAAGACCTTAGCTATTAGGCCAGAGTAAGAGTTAAGACCTTAAGAAGTAAGCCAGAGTAAGAGTTAAGACCTTAACCATTAGGCCAGAGTACGAGTCTAAGACCTTAGCTATTAGGCCAGAGTAAGAGTTAAGACCTTAGCTATTAGGCCAGAGGAAGCGTTAAGGCCTTAACCAGTAGGCCAGAGTACGAGTCTAAGACCTTAGCTATTAGGCCAGAGTAAGAGTTCAGACCTTAGCTATTAGGCCAGTGTAAGAATTAAGACCTTATCCAGTAGGCCAGAGTAAGAGTTAAGCCCTTAACTTGTAGGCCAGCGTATGAGTCTAAGACCTTAGCTATTAGGCCAGAGTAAGAGTTAAGACCTTAACCAGTAGGCCAGAGTAAGAGTTAATACCTTAACCAGTAGGCCAGAGTATGAGTCTAAGACCTTAGCTATTAAGCCAGAGTAAGAGTTAAGACCTTAACCAGTAGGCCAGATTAAGAGTTAAGACCTTAACCTGTAGGCCAGAGTACGAGTTAAGACCTTAACCATTAGGCCAGAGTACGAGTCTAAGACCTTAACCTGTAGGCTATAGTACGAGTCTAAGACCTTAGCTATTAGGCCAGAGTAAGAGTTAAGACCTTAGCTATTAGGCCAGAGTAAGAGTTAAGACCTTAACCATTAGGCCAGAGTACGAGTTAAGACCTTAACCAGTAGGCCAGAGTAAGAGTTAAGACCTTAACCAGTAGGCCAGAGTAAGAGTCTAAGACCTTAGCTATTAGGCCAGAGTAAGAGTTAAGACCTTAGCTATTAGGCCAGAGTAAGAGTTAAGACCTTAACCATTAGGCCGGACTACGAGTCTAAGACCGTAGCTATTTGGCCAGAGTAAGAGTTAAGACCTTAACCAGTAGGCCAGAGTAAGAGTTAAGACCTTAGCTATTAGGCCAGAGTAGGAGTTAAGACCTTAGCTATTAGGCCAGAGAAAGAGTTAAGACTTTAACCTGTAGGCCAGAGTACGAGTCTAAGACCTAAGCTATTAGGCCAGAGTACGAGTCTAAGACCTTAGCTATTAGGCCAGAGTAAGCGTTAAGACCTTAACCAGTAGGCCAGAGTAAGAGTTAGGACCTTAACCATTAGGCCAGAGTACGAGTCTAAGACCTTAGCTATTAGGCCAGAGTAAGAGTTAAGACCTTAAGCAGTAGGCCAGAGTAAGAGTTAAGACCTTAACCAGTAGGCCAGAGTAAGAGTTAAGACCTTAACCATAAGGCCAGAGTATGAGTCTAAGACCTTAGCTATTAGGCCAGAGTAAGAGTTAAGGCCTTAACCTGTAGGCAAGAGTAAGAGTTAAGACCTTAACCAGTAGGCCATAGTACGAGTCTAAGACCTTAGGTATTAGGCCAGAGTAAGAGTTAAGACCTTAACCAGTAGGCCAGAGTAAGAGTTAGACCTTAACCAGTAGGCCAGAGTTCGAGTCTTAGACCTTAGCTATTAGGCCAGAGTAAGAGTTAAGACCTTAACCAGTAGACCAGAGTGTGAGTCTAAGACCTTAGCTATTAGGCCAGAGTACGAGTCTAAGATCTTAGCTATTAGGCCAGAGTAAGAGTTAAGACCTCAGCTATTAGGCCAGAGTACGAGTCTAAGACCTTTTGCTATTAGGCCAGAGTAAGAGTTAAGACCTTCACCAGTAGGCCAGAGTAAGAGTTAAGACTTTAACCTGTAGGCCAGAGTAAGAGATAAGACCTTAACCTGTAGGCCATAGTATGAGTCTAAGACCTTAGCTATTAGGCCAGAGTAAGAGTTAAGACCTTAGCTATTAGGCCAGAGTAAGAGTTAAGACCTTAACCATTAGGCCAGAGTATGAGTCTAAGACCTTAGCTATTAGGCCAGAGTAAGAGTTAAGACCGTAACCAGTAGGCCAGAGTAAGAATTAAGACCTTAGCTATTAGGCCAGAGTAAGAGTTAAGACCTTAAGAAGTAGGCCCGAGTAAGAGTTAAGACCTTAACCAGTAGGCCAGAGTAAGAGTTAAGATCTTAACCAGTAGGCCAGAGTAAGAGTCTAAGATCTTAGCTATTAGGCCAGAGTAAGAGTTAAGACCTTAACCAGTAGGCCAGAGTAAGAGTTAGGACCTTAACCATTAGGCCAGAGTATGAGTCTAAGACCTTAGCTATTAGGCCAGAGTAAGAGATAAGACCGTAGCTATTAGGCCAGAGTAAGAGTTAAGACCTTAACCATTAGGCCAGACTACGAGTCTAAGACCTCAGCTATTAGGCCAGAGTAAGAGTTAAGACCTTAACCAGTAGGCCAGAGTAAGAGTTAAGACCTTAGCTATTAGGCCAGAGTAGGAGTTAAGACCTTAGCTATTAGGCCAGAGTAAGAGTTAAGACCTTAACCAGAAGGCCAGAGTAAGACTTAAGACCTTAACCAGTAGGCCAGAGAAAGAGTTAAGACCTTAACCTGTAGGCCATAAAACGAGTCTAAGACCTTAGCTATTAGGCCAGAGTAAGCGTTAAGACCTTAACCAGTAGGCCAGAGTAAGAGTTAAGACCTTAACCATTAGGCCAGAGTACGAGTCTAAGACCTTAGCTATTTGGCCAGAGTAAGAGTTAAGACCTTAAGCAGTAGGCCAGAGTAAGAGTTAAGACCTTAACCAGTAGGCCAGAGTAAGAGTTAAGACCTTAACCATAAGGCCAGAGTACGAGTCTAAGACCTTAGCTATTAGGCCAGAGTAAGAGTTAAGACCTTAACCTGTAGGCAAGAGTAAGAGTTAAGACCTTAACCAGTAGGCCATAGTACGAGTCTAAGACCTTAGGTATTAGGCCAGAGTAAGAGTTAAGACCTTAACCAGTAGGCCAGAGTAAGAGTTAAGACCTTAACCAGTAGGCCAGAGTACGAGTCTTAGACCTTAGCTATTAGGCCAGAGTAAGAGTTAAGACCTTAACCAGTAGGCCAGAGTAAGAGTTAAGACCTTAACCAGTAGGCCAGAGTAAGAGTTAAGACCTTAACCAGTAGGCCAGAGAACGAGTCTAAGACCTTAACCTGTAGGCCAGAGTAAGAGTTAAGACCTTTGCTATTAGGCCAGAGTAAGAGTTAAGACCTTAATCAGTAGGCCAGAGTACGAGTCTAATACCTTAGCTATTAGGCCAGAGTAAGAGTTAAGACCTTAGCTATTAGTCCAGAGTAAGAGTTAAGACCTTAGCTATTAGGCCAGAGTACGAGTCTAAGACCTTAGCTATTAGGCCAGAGTAAGAGTTAAGACCTTAACCAGTAGGCCAGAGTACGAGTCTAAGACCTTAGCTAATAGGCCAGAGTAAGAGTTAAGACCTTAACCTGTAGGCCATAGTACGAGTCTAAGACCTTAGCTATTAGGCCAGAGTAAGAGTTAAGTCCTTAACCAGTAGGCCAGAGTATGTGTCTAAGACCTTAGCTATTAGGCCAGAGTAAGAGTTAAGACCTTAACCAGTAGGCCAGAGTAAGAGTTAAGACCTTAACCAGTAGGCCAGAGAACGAGTCTAAGACCTTAACCTGTAGGCCAGAGTAAGAGTTAAGACCTTAGCTATTAGGCCAGAGTAAGAGTTAAGACCTTAACCAGTAGGCCAGAGTACGAGTCTAGTACCTTAGCAATTAGGCCAGAGTAAGAGTTAAGACCTTAGCTATTAGGCCAGAGTAAGAGTTAAGATCTTAGCTATTAAGCCAGAGTAAGAGTTAAGACATTAACCATTAGGCCAGAGTACGACTCTAAGACCTTAGCTATAAGGCCAGAGTAAGAGTTAAGACCTTAAACTGTAGGCCATAGTACAATTCTACGACCTTAGCTATTAGGCCTAGAGTAAGAGTTAAGACCTTAACCATTAGGCCAGAGTACGAGTCTAAGACCTTAGCTATTAGGCAAGAATACAAGTCTAAGACCTTAGCTCTTAGGCCAGAGTAAGAGTTAAGACCTTAACCAGTAGGCCAGAGTATGAGTCTAAGACCTTAGCTATTAGGCCAGAGTAAGATTTAAGACCTTAACCAGTAGGCCAGAGTAAGAGTTAAGACCTTAACCAGTAGGCCAGAGTGTGAGTCTAAGACCTTAGCTATTAGGCCAGAGTACGAGTCTAAGATCTTAGCTATTAGGCCAGAGTAAGAGTTAAGACCTTAACCAGTAGGCCAGAGTAAGAGTTAAGACTTTAACCAGTAGGCCAGAGTAAGAGTTAAGACCGTAACCTGTAGGCCAGAGTACGAGTCGAAGACCTTAGCTATTAGGCCAGAGTAAGAGTTAAGACCTTAACCATTAGGCCAGAGTAAGAGTCTAAGACCTTAGCTATTGGGCCAGAGTAAGAGTTAGGACCTTAGCTATTAGGCCAGAGTTAGAGTTAAGACCTTAGCTATTAGGCCAGAGTAAGAGTTAAGACCTTAACCTGTAGGCCAGAGTACGAGTCTAAGACCTAAGCTATTAGGCCAGAGTACGAGTCTAAGACCTGAGCTATTAGGCGATAGTAAGAGTTAAGACCTTAACCAGTAGGCCAGAGTACGAGTCTAAGACCTTAGCTATTAGGCCAGAGTAAGAGTTAAGACCTTAACCAGTAGGCCAGAGTAAGAGTTAAGACCTTAATCAGTAGGCCAGAGTACGAGTCTAAGACCTTAGCTATTAGGCCTGAGTAAGAGTTAAGACCTTAACCAGTAGGCCAGAGTAAGAGTTAAGATCTTAACCAGTAGGCCAGAGTACGAGTCTAAGACCTTAGCTATTAGGCCAGAGTAAGAGTTAAGACCTTAACCAGTAGGCCAAAGTAAGAGTTAAGACCTTAACCATTAGGCCAGAGTACGAGTCTAAGACATTAGCTATTGGGCCAGAGTAAGAGTTAAGACCTTAACCACTAGGCCAGAGTAAGAGTTAAGACCTTAACCTGTAAGCCAGAGTAAGAGTTAAGACCTTAACCTGTAGGCCATAGTATGAGTCTAAGACCTTAGCTATTAGGCCAGAGTAAGAGTTAAGACCTTAGCTATTAGGCCAGAGTAAGAGTTAAGACCTTAACCATTAGGCCAGAGTACGAGTCTAAGACCTTAGCTATTAGGCCAGAGTAAGAGTTAAGACCTTAACCAGTAGGCCAGCGTAAGAATTAAGACCTTAGCTATTAGGCCAGTGTAAGAGTTAAGACCTTAAGAAGTAAGCCAGAGTAAGAGTTAAGACCTTAACCATTAGGCCAGAGTACGAGTCTAAGACCTTAGCTATTAGGCCAGAGTAAGAGTTAAGACCTTAGCTATTAGGCCAGAGGAAGCGTTAAGGCCTTAACCAGTAGGCCAGAGTACGAGTCTAAGACCTTAGCTATTAGGCCAGAGTAAGAGTTCAGACCGTAGCTATTAGGCCAGTGTAAGAATTAAGACCTTAACCAGTAGGCCAGAGTAAGAGTTAAGACCTTAACCTGTAGGCCAGCGTATGAGTCTAAGACCTTAGCTATTAGGCCAGAGTAAGAGTTAAGACCTTAACCAGTAGGCCAGAGTAAGAGTTAATACCTTAACCAGTAGGCCAGAGTATGAGTCTAAGACCTTAGCTATTAGGCCAGAGTAAGAGTTAAGACCTTAACCAGTAGGCCAGATTAAGAGTTAAGACCTTAACCTGTAGGCCAGAGTACGAGTTAAGACCTTAACCATTAGGCCAGAGTACGAGTCTAAGACCTTAACCTGTAGGCTATAGTACGAGTCTAAGTCCTTAGCTATTAGGCCACAGTAAGAGTTAAGACCTTAACAAGTAGGCCAGAGTACGTGTCTAATACCTTAGCTATTAGGCCATAGTATGAGTTAAGACCTTAGCTATTAGTCCAGAGTAAGAGTTAAGACCTTAACCATTAGGCCAGAGTACGAGTTAAGACCTTAACCAGTAGGCCAGAGTAAGAGTTAAGACCTTAACCTGTAGGCCATAGTATGAGTCTAAGACCTTAGGTATTAGGCCAGAGTAAGAGTTAAGACCTTAGCTATTAGGCCAGAGTAAGAGTTAAGACCTTAACCATTAGGCCAGAGTACGAGTCTAAGACCTTAGCTATTAGGCCAGAGTAAGAGTTAAGACCTTAACCAGTAGGCCAGACTAAGAATTAAGACCTTAGCTATTAGGCCAGAGTAAGAGTTAAGACCTTCAGAAGTAGGCCCAAGTAAGAGTTAAGACCTTAACCAGTAGGCCAGAGTAAGAGTTAAGACCTTAACCAGTAGGCCAGAGTAAGAGTCTAAGACCTTAGCTATTAGGCCAGAGTAAGAGTTAAGACCTTAGCTATTAGGCCAGAGTAAGAGTTAAGACCTTAACCATTAGGCCAGACTACGAGTCTAAGACCGTAGCTATTTAGCCAGAGTAAGAGTTAAGACCTTAACCAGTAGGCCAGAGTAAGAGTTAAGACCTTAGCTATTAGGCCAGAGTAGGAGTCAAGACCTTAGCTATTAGGCCAGAGAAAGAGTTAAGACTTTAACCTGTAGGCCAGAGTACGAGTCTAAGACCTAAGCTATTAGGCCAGAGTACGAGTCTAAGACCTTAGCTATTAGGCCAGAGTAAGCGTTAAGACCTTAACCAGTAGGCCAGAGTAAGAGTTAGGACCTTAACCATTAGGCCAGAGTACGAGTCTAAGACCTTAGCTATTAGGCCAGAGTAAGAGTTAAGACCTTAAGCAGTAGGCCAGAGTAAGAGTTAAGACCTTAACCAGTAGGCCAGAGTAAGTGTTAAGACCTTAACCATAAGGCCAGAGTACGAGTCTAAGACCTTAGCTATTAGGCCAGAGTAAGAGTTAAGGCCTTAACCTGTAGGCAAGAGTAAGAGTTAAGACCTTAACCAGTAGGCCATAGTACGAGTCTAAGACCTTAGGTATTAGGCCAGAGTAAGAGTTAAGACCTTAACCAGTAGGCCAGAGTAAGAGTTAAGACCTTAACCAGTAGGCCAGAGTACGAGTCTTAGACCTTAGCTATTAGGCCAGAGTAAGAGTTAAGACCTTAACCAGTAGGCCAGAGTAAGAGTTAAGACCTTAACCAGTAGGCCAGAGTAAGAGTTAAGACCTTAACCAGTAGGCCAGAGAACGAGTCTAAGCTCTTAACCTGTAGGCCAGAGTAAGAGTTAAGACCTTTGCTATTAGGCCAGAGTAAGAGTTAAGACCTTAATCAGTAGGCCAGAGTACGAGCCTAATACCTTAGCTATTAGGCCAGAGTAAGAGTTAAGACCTTAGCTATTAGGCCAGAGTAAGAGTTAAGACCTTAGATATTAGGCCAGAGTACGAGTCTAAGACCTTAGCTATTAGGCCAGAGTAAGAGTTAAGACCTTAACCAGTAGGCCAGAGTACGAGTCTAAGACCTTAGCTAATAGGCCAGAGTAAGAGTTAAGACCTTAACCTGTAGGCCATAGTACGAGTCTAAGACCTTAGCTATTAGGCCAGAGTAAGAGTTAAGTCCTTAACCAGTAGGCCAGAGTATGTGTCTAAGACCTTCGCTATTAGGCCAGAGTAAGAGTTAAGACCTTAACCAGTAGGCCAGAGTAAGAGTTAAGACCTTAACCAGTAGGCCAGAGTAAGAGTTAAGACCTTAACCAGTAGGCCAGAGAACGAGTCTAAGACCTTAACCTGTAGGCCAGAGTAAGAGTTAAGACCTTAGCTATTAGGCCAGAGTAAGAGTTAAGACCTTAACCAGTAGGCCAGAGTACGAGTCTAGCACCTTAGCTATTAGGCCAGAGTAAGAGTTAAGACCTTAGCTATTAGGCCAGAGTAGGAGTTAAGATCTTAGCTATTAAGCCAGAGTAAGAGTTAAGACATTAACCATTAGGCCAGAGTACGACTCTAAGACCCTAGCTATAAGGCCAGAGTAAGAGTTAAGACCTTAAACTGTAGGCCATAGTACAATTCTACGACCTTAGCTATTAGGCCTAGAGTAAGAGTTAAGCCCTTAACCATTAGGCCAGTGTACGAGTCTAAGACCTTAGCTATTAGGCCAGAATACGAGTCTAAGACCTTAGCTCTTAGGCCAGAGTAAGAGTTAAGACCTTAACCAGTAGGCCAGAGTATGAGTCTAAGACCTTAGCTCTTAGGCCAGAGTAAGAGTTATGACCTTAACCAGTAGGCCAGAGTATGAGTCTAAGACCTTAGCTATTAGGCCAGAGTAAGAGTTAAGACCTTAACCAGTAGGCCAGAGTAAGAGTTAAGACCTTAACCAGTAGGCCAGAGTGTGAGTCTAAGACCTTAGCTATTAGGCCAGAGTACGAGTCTAAGACCTTAGCTATTAGGCCAGAGTAAGAGTTAAGACCTCAGCTATTAGGCCAGAGAACGAGTCTAAGACCTTTTGCTATTAGGCCAGAGTAAGAGTTAAGACCTTAACCAGTAGGCCAGAGTAAGAGTTAAGACTTTAACCAGTAGGCCAGAGTACGAGTCTAAGACCTTAGCTATTAGGCCAGAGTAAGAGTTAAGACCTTAACCATTAGGCCAGAGTACGAGTCTAAGACCTTAGCTATTGGGCCAGAGTAAGAGTTAAGACATTAGCTATTAGGCCAGAGTAAGAGTTAGGACCTTAGCTATTAGGCCAGAGTAAGAGTTAAGACCTTAACCTGTAGGCCAGAGTACGAGTCTAAGACCTAAGCTATTAGGCCAGAGTACGAGTCTAAGACCTGAGCTATTAGGCCATAGTAAGAGTTAACACCTTAACCAGTAGGCCAGAGTACGAGTCTAAGACCTTAGCTATTAGGCCAGAGTAAGAGTTAAGACCTTAACCAGTAGGCCAGAGTAAGAGTTAAGACCTTAATCAGTAGGCCAGAGTACGAGTCTAAGACCTTAGCTATTAGGCCAGAGTAAGAGTTAAGACCTTAACCAGTAGGCCAGAGTAAGAGTTAAGATCTTAACCAGTAGGCCAGAGTACGAGTCTAAGACCTTAGCTATTAGGCCAGAGTAAGAGTTAAGACCTTAGCTATTAGGCCAGAGGAAGCGTTAAGACCTTAACCAGTAGGCCAGAGTACGAGTCTAAGACCTTAGCTATTAGGCCAGAGTAAGAATTAAGACCTTAACCAGTAGGCCAGAGTAAGAGTTAAGACCTTAACCTGTAGGCCAGCGTATGAGTCTAAGACCTTAGCTATTAGGCCAGAGTAAGAGTTAAGACCTTAACCAGTAGGCCAGAGTAAGAGTTAATACCTTAACCAGTAGGCCAGAGTACGAGTCTAAGACCTTAGCTATTAGGCCAGAGTAAGAGTTAAGACCTTAACCAGTAGGCCAGATTAAGAGTTAAGACCTTAACCTGTAGGCCAGAGTACGAGTTAAGACCTTAACCATTAGGCCAGAGTACGAGTCTAAGACCTTAACCTGTAGGCTATAGTACGAGTCTAAGACCTTAGCTATTAGGCCACAGTAAGAGTTAAGACCTTAACAAGTAGGCCAGAGTACGTGTCTAATACCTTAGCTATTAGGCCATAGTATGAGTTAAGACCTTAGCTATTAGTCCAGAGTAAGAGTTAAGACCTTAACCATTAGGCCAGAGTACGAGTTAAGACCTTAACCAGTAGGCCAGAGTAAGAGTTAAGACCTTAACCTGTAGGCCATAGTATGAGTCTAAGACCTTAGCTATTAGGCCAGAGTAAGAGTTAAGACCTTAGCTATTAGGCCAGAGTAAGAGTTAAGACCTTAACCATTAGGCCAGAGTACGAGTCTAAGACCTTAGCTATTAGGCCAGAGTAATAGTTAAGACCTTAACCAGTAGGCCAGACTAAGAATTAAGACCTTAGCTATTAGGCCAGAGTAAGAGTTAAGACCTTAAGAAGTAGGCCCGAGTAAGAGTTAAGACCTTAACCAGTAGGCCAGAGTAAGAGTTAAGACCTTAACCAGTAGGCCAGAGTAAGAGTCTAAGACCTTAGCTATTAGGCCAGAGTAAGAGTTAAGACCTTAGCTATTAGGCCAGAGTAAGAGTTAAGACCTTAACCATTAGGCCAGACTACGAGTCTAAGACCGTAGCTATTTGGCCAGAGTAAGAGTTAAGACCTTAACCAGTAGGCCAGAGTAAGAGTTAAGACCTTAGCTATTAGGCCAGAGTAGGAGTTAAGACCTTAGCTATTAGGCCAGAGAAAGAGTTAAGACTTTAACCTGTAGGCCAGAGTACGAGTCTAAGACCTAAGCTATTAGGCCAGAGTACGAGTCTAAGACCTTAGCTATTAGGCCAGAGTAAGCGTTAAGACCTTAACCAGTAGGCCAGAGTAAGAGTTAGGACCTTAACCATTAGGCCAGAGTACGAGTCTAAGACCTTAGCTATTAGGCCAGAGTAAGAGTTAAGACCTTAAGCAGTAGGCCAGAGTAAGAGTTAAGACCTTAACCAGTAGGCCAGAGTAAGAGTTAAGACCTTAACCATAAGGCCAGAGTACGAGTCTAAGACCTTAGCTATTAGGCCAGAGTAAGAGTTAAGGCCTTAACCTGTAGGCAAGAGTAAGAGTTAAGACCTTAACCAGTAGGCCATAGTACGAGTCTAAGACCTTAGGTATTAGGCCAGAGTAAGAGTTAAGACCTTAACCAGTAGGCCAGAGTAAGAGTTAAGACCTTAACTAGTAGGCCAGAGTACGAGTCTTAGACCTTATCTATTAGGCCAGAGTAAGAGTTAATACCTTAACCAGTAGGCCAGAGTAAGAGTTAAGACCTTAACCAGAAGGCCAGAGTAAGAGTTAAGACCTTAACCAGTAGGCCAGAGAACGAGTCTAAGCCCTATACCTGTAGGCCAGAGTAATAGTTAAGACCTTTGCTATTAGGCCAGAGTAAGAGTTAAGACCTTAATCAGTAGGCCAGAGTACGAGTCTAATACCTTAGCTATTAGGCCAGAGTAAGAGTTAAGACCTTAGCTATTAGGCCAGAGTAAGAGTTAAGACCTTAGCTATTAGGCCAGAGTACGAGTCTAAGACCTTAGCTATTAGGCCAGAGTAAGAGTTAAGACCTTAACCAGTAGGCCAGAGTACGAGTCTAAGACCTTAGCTAATAGGCCAGAGTAAGAGTTAAGACCTTAACCTGTAGGCCATAGTACGAGTCTAAGACCTTAGCTATTAGGCCAGAGTAAGAGTTAAGTCCTTAACCAGTAGCCCAGAGTATGTGTCTAAGACCTTAGCTATTAGGCCAGAGTAAGAGTTAAGACCTTAACCAGTAGGCCAGAGTAAGAGTTAAGACCTTAACCAGTAGGCCAGAGTAAGAGTTAAGACCTTAACCAGTAGGCCAGAGAACGAGTCTAAGACCTTAACCTGTAGGCCAGAGTAAGAGTTAAGACCTTAGCTATTAGGCCAGAGTAAGAGTTAAGACCTTAACCAGTAGGCCAGAGTACGAGTCTAGCACCTTAGCTATTAGGCCAGAGTAAGAGTTAAGACCTTAGCTATTAGGCCAGAGTAGGAGTTAAGATCTTAGCTATTAAGCCAGAGTAAGAGTTAAGACCTTAAACTGTAGGCCATAGTACAATTCTATGACCTTAGCTATTAGGCCTAGAGTAAGAGTTAAGACTTTAACCATTAGGCCAGAGTACGAGTCTAAGACCTTAGCTATTAGGCCAGAATACGAGTCTAAGACCTTAGCTCTTAGGCCAGAGTAAGAGTTAAGACCTTAACCAGTAGGCCAGAGTATGAGTCTAAGACCTTAGCTCTTAGGCCAGAGTAAGAGTTAAGACCTTAACCAGTAGGCCAGAGTATGAGTCTAAGACCTTAGCTATTAGGCCAGAGTAAGAGTTAAGACCTTAACCAGTAGGCCAGAGTAAGAGTTAAGACCTTAACCAGTAGGCCAGAGTGTGAGTCTAAGACCTTAGCTATTAGGCCAGAGTACGAGTCTAAGACCTTAGCTATTAGGCCAGAGTAAGAGTTAAGAGCTCAGCTATTAGGCCAGAGTACGAGTCTAAGACCTTTTGCTATTAGGCCAGAATAAGAGTTAAGACCTTAACCAGTAGGCCAGAGTAAGAGTTAAGACCTTAACCTGTAGGCCAGCGTATGAGTCTAAGACCTTAGCTATTAGGCCAGAGTAAGAGTTAATACCTTAACCAGTAGGCCAGAGTAAGAGTTAATACCTTAACCTGTAGGCCAGAGTACGAGTTAAGACCTTAACCATTAGGCCTGAGTACGAGTCTAAGACCTTAACCTGTAGGCTATAGTACGAGTCTAAGACCTTAGTTATTAGGCCACAGTAAGAGTTAAGACCTTAACAAGTAGGCCAGAGTACGTGTCTAATACCTTAGCTATTAGGCCATAGTATGAGTTAAGACCTTAGCTATTAGTCCAGAGTAAGAGTTAAGACCTTAACCATTAGGCCAGAGTACGAGTTAAGACCTTAACCTGTAGGACATAGTATGAGTCTAAGACCTTAGCTATTAGGCCAGAGTAAGAGTTAAGACCTTATCTATTAGGCCACAGTAAGAGTTAAGACCTTAACCATTAGGCCAGAGTACGAGTCTAAGACCTTAGCTATTAGGCCAGAGTAAGAGTTAAGACCTTAACCAGTAGGCCAGAGTAAGAATTAAGACCTTAGCTATTAGGCCAGAGTAAGAGTTAAGACCTTAAGAAGTAGGCCCGAGTAAGAGTTAAGACCTTAACCAGTAGGCCAGAGTAAGAGTCTAAGACCTTAGCTATTAGGCCAGAGTAAGAGTTAAGACCTTAGCTATTAGGCCAGAGTAAGAGTTAAGACCTTAACCATTAGGCCAGACTACGAGTCTAAGACCGTAGCTATTTGGCCAGAGTAAGAGTTAAGACCTTAACCAGTAGGCCAGAGTAAGAGTTAAGACTTTAACCAGTAGGCCAGTGTACGAGTCTTAGACCTTAGCTATTAGTCCAGAGTAAGAGTTAAGACCTTAACCAGTAGGCCAGAGTAAGAGTTAAGACCTTATCCAGTAGGCCAGAGTAAGAGTTAAGACCTTAACCAGTAGGCCAGAGAACGAGTCTAAGACCTTAACCTGTAGGCCAGAGTAAGAGTTAAGACCTTTGCTATTAGGCCAGAGTAAGAGTTAAGACCTTAATCAGTAGGCCAGAGTACGAGTTAAGACCTTAACCTGTAGGCCATAGTAGGAGTCTAAGACCTTAGCTATTAGGCCAGAGTAAGAGTTAAGACCTTAACCATTAGGCCAGAGTAAGAGTTAAGACCTTAACCAGTAGGTCAGAGTACGAGTCTAAGACTTTAGCTATTAGGCCAGAGTAAGAGTTAAGACATTAGCTATTAGGCCAGAGTACGAGTCTAAGACCTTAGCTATTAGGCCAGAGTAAGAGTTAAGCCCTTAACCAGTAGGCCAGAGTATGTGTCTAAGACCTTAGCTAATAGGCCAGAGTAAGAGTTAAGACCTTAACCTGTAGGCCATAGTACGAGTCTAAGACCTTAGCTATTAGGCCAGAGTAAGAGTTAAGTCCTTAACCAGTAGGCCAGAGTATGTGTCTAAGACCTTAGCTATTAGGCCAGAGTAAGAGTTAAGACCTTAAGAAGTAGGCCCGAGTAAGAGTTAAGACCTTAACCAGTAGGCCAGAGTAAGAGTTAAGACCTTAACCAGTAGGCCAGAGAACGAGTCTAAGACCGTATCCTGTAGGCCAGAGTAAGAGTTAAGACCTTAGCTATTAGGCCAGAGTAAGAGTTAAGACCTTAACCAGTAGGCCAGAGTACGAGTCTAGTACCTTAGCTATTAGGCCAGAGTAACAGTTAAGACCTTAGCTATTAGGCCAGAGTAAGAGTTAAGTCCTTAACCAGTAGGACAGAGTATGTGTCTAAGACCTTAGCTATTAGGCCAGAGTAAGAGTTAAGACCTTAACCAGTAGGCCAGAGTAAGAGTTAAGACCTTAACCAGTAGGCCAGAGTAAGAGTTAAGACCTTAACCAGTAGGCCAGAGAACGAGTCTAAGACCTTAACCTGTAGGCCAGAGTAAGAGTTAAGACATTAGCTATTAGGCCAGAGTAAGGGTTAAGACCTTAACCAGTAGGCCAGAGTACGAGTCTAGTACCTTAGCTATTAGGCCAGAGTAAGAGTTAAGACCTTAGCTATTAGGCCAGAGTAAGAGTTAAGATCTTAGCTATTAAGCCAGAGTAAGAGTTAAGACATTAACCATTAGGCCAGAGTACGACTCTAAGACCTTAGCTATAAGGCCAGAGTAAGAGTTAAGACCTTAAACTGTAGGCCATAGTACAATTCTACGACCTTAGCTATTAGGCCTAGAGTAAGAGTTAAGACCTTAACCATTAGGCCAGAGTACGAGTCTAAGACCTTAGCTATTAGGCCAGAATACGAGTCTAAGACCTTAGCTCTTAGGCCAGAGTAAGAGTTAAGACCTTAACCAGTAGGCCAGAGTATGAGTCTAAGACCTTAGCTATTAGGCCAGAGTAAGAGTTAAGACCTTAACCAGTAGGCCAGAGTAAGAGTTAAGACCTTAACCAGTAGGCCAGAGTGTGAGTCTAAGACCTTAGCTATTAGGCCAGAGTACGAGTCTAAGACCTTAGCTATTAGGCCAGAGTAAGAGTTAAGACCTCAGCTATTAGGCCAGAGTACGAGTCTAAGACCTTTTGCTATTAGGCCAGAGTAAGAGTTAAGACCTTAACCAGTAGGCCAGAGTAAGAGTTAAGACTTTAACCAGTAGGCCAGAGTAAGAGTTAAGACCTTAACCTGTAGGCCAGAGTAAGAGTTAAGACCTTAACCAGTAGGCCAGAGAACGAGTCTAAGACCTTAACCTGTAGGCCAGAGTAAGAGTTAAGACCTTAGCTATTAGGCCAGAGTAAGAGTTAAGACCTTAGCTATTAGGCCAGAGTAAGAGTTAAGACCTTAACCTGTAGGCCAGAGTACGAGTCTAAGACCTAAGCTATTAGACCAGAGTACGAGTCTAAGACCTGAGCTATTAGGCCATAGTAAGAGTTAAGACCTTAACCAGTAGGCCAGAGTACGAGTTTAAGACCTTAGCTATTAGGCCAGAGTAAGAGTTAAGACCTTAACCAGTAGGCCAGAGTAAGAGTTAAGACCTTAATCAGTTGGCCAGAGTACGAGTCTAAGAACTTAGCTATTAGGCCAGAGTAAGAGTTAAGACCTTAACCAGTAGGCCAGAGTAAGAGTTAAGATCTTAACCAGTAGGCCAGAGTACGAGTCTAAGACCTTAGCTTTTAGGCCAGAGTAAGAGTTAAGACCTTAGCTATTAGGCCAGAGGAAGCGTTAAGACCTTAACCAGTAGGCCAGAGTACGAGTCTAAGACCTTAGCTATTAGGCCAGAGTAAGAGTTAAGACCTTAACCAGTAGGCCAGAGTAAGAGTTAAGACCTTAACCAGTAGGCCAGAGAACGAGTCTAAGACCTTAACCTGTAGGCCAGAGTAAGAGTTAAGACTTTAACCAGTGGGCCAGAGAAAGAGTTAAGACCTTAACCTGTAGGCCAGAGTAAGAGTTAAGACCTTAACCAGTAGGCCAGAGAACGAGTCTAAGACCTTAACCTGTAGGCCAGAGTAAGAGTTAAGACCTTAGCTATTAGGCCAGAGTAAGAGTTAAGACCTTAGCTATTAGGCCAGAGTAAGAGTTAAGACCTTAACCTGTAGGCCAGAGTACGAGTCTAAGACCTAAGCTATTAGGCCAGAGTACGAGTCTAAGACCTGAGCTATTAGGCCATAGTAAGAGTTAAGACCTTAACCAGTAGGCCAGAGTACGAGTTTAAGACCTTAGCTATTAGGCCAGAGTAAGAGTTAAGACCTTAACCAGTAGGCCAGAGTAAGAGTTAAGACCTTAATCAGTTGGCCAGAGTACGAGTCTAAGACCTTAGCTATTAGGCCAGAGTAAGAGTTAAGACCTTAACCAGTAGGCCAGAGTAAGAGTTAAGACTTTAATCAGTAGGCCAGAGTACGAGTCTTAGACCTTAGCTATTAGGCCAGAGTAAGAGTTAAGACCTTAACCAGTAGGCCAGAGTAAGAGTTAAGACCTTATCCAGTAGGCCAGAGTAAGAGTTAAGACCTTAACCAGTAGGCCAGAGAACAAGTCTAAGACCTTAACCTGTAGGCCAGAGTAAGAGTTAAGACCTTTGCTATTAGGCCAGAGTAAGAGTTAAGACCTTAATCAGTAGGCCAGAGTACGAGTCTAATACCTTAGCTATTAGGCCAGAGTAAGAGTTAAGACCTTAGCTATTAGGCCAGAGTAAGAGTTAAGACCTTAGCTATTAGGCCAGAGTACGAGTCTAAGACCTTAGCTATTAGGCCAGAGTAAGAGTTAAGACCTTAACCAGTAGGCCAGAGTACGAGTCTAAGACCTTAGCTAATAGGCCAGAGTAAGAGTTAAGACCTTAACCTGTAGGCCATAGTACAAGTCTAAGACCTTAGCTATTAGGCCAGAGTAAGAGTTAAGTCCTTAACCAGTAGGCCAGAGTATGTGTCTAAGACCTTAGCTATTAGGCCAGAGTAAGAGTTAAGACCTTAACCAGTAGGCCAGAGTACGAGTCTAAGACCTTAGCTAATAGGCCAGAGTAAGAGTTAAGACCTTAACCTGTAGGCCATAGTACGAGTCTAAGACCTTAGCTATTAGGCCAGAGTAAGAGTTAAGTCCTTAACCAGTAGGCCAGAGTATGTGTCTAAGACCTTAGCTATTAGGCCAGAGTAAGAGTTAAGACCTTAAGAAGTAGGCCCGAGTAAGAGTTAAGACCTTAACCAGTAGGCCAGAGTAAGAGTTAAGACCTTAACCAGTAGGCCAGAGAACGAGTCTAAGACCTTAACCTGTAGGCCAGAGTAAGAGTTAAAACCTTAGCTATTAGGCCAAAGTAAGAGTTAAGACCTTAACCAGTAGGCCAGAGTACGAGTCTAGTACCTTAGCTATTAGGCCAGAGTAACAGTTAAGACCTTAGCTATTAGGCCAGAGTAAGAGTTAAGTCCTTAACCAGTAGGCCAGAGTATGTGTCTAAGACCTTAGCTATTAGGCCAGAGTAAGAGTTAAGACCTTAACCAGTAGGCCAGAGTAAGAGTTAAGACCTTAACCAGTAGGCCAGAGTAAGAGTTAAGACCTTAACCAGTAGGCCAGAGAACGAGTCTAAGACCTTAACCTGTAGGCCAGAGTAAGATTTAAGACCTTAGCTATTAGGCCAGAGTAAGGGTTAAGACCTTAACCAGTAGGCCAGAGTACGAGTCTTGTACCTTAGCTATTAGGCCAGAGTAAGAGTTAAGACCTTAGCTATTAGGCCAGAGTAAGAGTTAAGATCTTAGCTATTAAGCCAGAGTAAGAGTTAAGACATTAACCATTAGGCCAGAGTACGACTCTAAGACCTTAGCTATAAGGCCAGAGTAAGAGTTAAGACCTTAAACTGTAGGCCATAGTACAATTCTACGACCTTAGCTATTAGGCCTAGAGTAAGAGTTAAGACCTTAACCATTTGGCCAGAGTACGAGTCTAAGACCTTAGCTATTAGGCCAGAATACGAGTCTAAGACCTTAGCTCTTAGGCCAGAGTAAGAGTTAAGACCTTAACCAGTAGGCCAGAGTATGAGTCTAAGACCTTAGCTATTAGGCCAGAGTAAGAGTTAAGACCTTAACCAGTAGGCCAGAGTGAGAGTTAAGACCTTAACCAGTAGGCCAGAGTGTGAGTCTAAGACCTTAGCTATTAGGCCAGAGTACGAGTCTAAGACCTTAGCTATTAGGCCAGAGTAAGAGTTAAGACCTCAGCTATTAGGCCAGAGTACGAGTCTAAGACCTTTTGCTATTAGGCCAGAGTAAGAGTTAAGACCTTAACCAGTAGGCCAGAGTAAGAGTTAAGACCTTAACCTGTAGGCCAGAGTAAGAGTTAAGACCTTAACCAGTAGGCCAGAGAACGAGTCTAAGACCTTAACCTGTAGGCCAGAGTAAGAGTTAAGACCTTAGCTATTAGGCCAGAGTAAGAGTTACGACCTTAACCTGTAGGCCAGAGTACGAGTCTAAGACTTAAGCTATTAGGCCAGAGTACGAGTCTAAGACCTGAGCTATTAGGCCATAGTAAGAGTTAAGACCTTAACCAGTAGGCCAGAGTACGAGTTTAAGACCTTAGCTATTAGGCCAGAGTAAGAGTTAAGACCTTAACCAGTAGGCCAGAGTAAGAGTTAAGACCTTAATCAGTTGGCCAGAGTACGAGTCTAAGACCTTAGCTATTAGGCCAGAGTAAGAGTTAAGACCTTAACCAGTAGGCCAGAGTAAGAGTTAAGATCTTAACCAGTAGGCCAGAGTACGAGTCTAAGACCTTAGCTTTTAGGCCAGAGTAAGAGTTAAGACCTTAGCTATTAGGCCAGAGGAAGCGTTAAGACCTTAACCAGTAGGCCAGAGTACGAGTCTAAGACCTTAGCTATTAGGCCAGAGTAAGAGTTCAGACCTTAGCTATTAGGCCAGAGTAAGAATTAAGACCTTAACCAGTAGGCCAGAGTAAGAGTTAAGACCTTAACCTGTAGGCCAGCGTATGAGTCTAAGACCTTAGCTATTAGGCCAGAGTAAGAGTTAAGACCTTAACCAGTAGGCCAGAGTAAGAGTTAGGACCTTAACCAGTAGGCCAGAGTGTGAGTCCAAGACCTTAGCTATTAGGCCAGAGTACGAGTCTAAGACCTTAGCAATTAGGCCAGAGTAAGAGTTAAGACCCCAGCTATTAGGCCAGAGTACGAGTCTAAGACCTTTTGCTATTAGGCCAGAGTAAGAGTTAAGACCTTAACCAGTAGGCCAGAGTAAGAGTTAAGACCTTAACCTGTAAGCCAGAGTAAGAGTTAAGACCTTAACCTGTAGGCCATAGTATGAGTCTAAGACCTTAGCTATTAGGCCAGAGTAAGAGTTAAGACCTTAGCTATTAGGCCAGAGTAAGAGTTAAGACCTTAACCATTAGGCCAGAGTACGAGTCTAAGACCTTAGCTATTAGGCCAGAGTAAGAGTTAAGACCTTAACCAGTAGGCCAGAGTAAGAATTAAGACCTTAGCTATTAGGCCAGAGTAAGAGTTAAGACCTTAAGAAGTAAGCCAGAGTAAGAGTTAAGACCTTAACCATTAGGCCAGAGTACGAGTCTAAGACCTTAGCTGTTAGGCCAGAGTAAGAGTTAAGACCTTAGCTATTAGGCCAGAGGAAGCGTTAAGACCTTAACCAGTAGGTCAGAGTACGAGTCTAAGACATTAGCTATTAGGCCAGAGTAAGAGTTCAGACCTTAGCTATTAGGCCAGAGTAAGAATTAAGACCTTAATCAGTAGGCCAGAGTAAGAGTTAAGACCTTAACCTGTAGGCCAGCGTATGAGTCTAAGACCTTAGCTATTAGGCCAGAGTAAGAGTTAAGACCTTAACCAGTAGGCCAGAGTAAGAGTTAATACCTTAACCAGTAGGCCAGAGTACGAGTCTAAGACCTTAGCTATTAGGCCAGAGTAAGAGTTAAGACCTTAACCAGTAGGCCAGATTAAGAGTTAAGACCTTAACCTGTAGGCCAGAGTACGAGTTAAGACCTTAACCATTAGGCCAGAGTACGAGTCTAAGACCTTAACCTGTAGGCTATAGTACGAGTCTAAGACCTTAGCTATTAGGCCACAGTAAGAGTTAAGACCTTAACAAGTAGGCCAGAGTGCGCGTCTAATACCTTAGCTATTAGGCCATAGGATGAGTTAAGACCTTAGCTATTAGTCCAGAGTAAGAGTTAAGACCTTAACCATTAGGCCAGTGTACGAGTTAAGACCTTAACCAGTAGGCTAGAGTAAGAGTTAAGACCTTAACCTGTAGGCCATAGTATGAGTCTAAGACCTTAGCTATTAGGCCAGAGTAAGAGTTAAGACCTTAGCTATTAGGCCAGAGTAAGAGTTAAGACCTTAACCATTAGGCCAGAGTACGAGTCTAAGACCTTAGCTATTAGGCCAGAGTAAGAGTTAAGACCTTAACCAGGTAGGCCAGAGTAAGAATTAAGACCTTAGCTATTAGGCCAGAGTAAGAGTTAAGACCTTAAGAAGTAGGCCCGAGTAAGAGTTAAGACCTTAACCAGTAGGCCAGAGTAAGAGTTAAGACCTTAACCAGTAGGCCAGAGTAAGAGTCTAAGACCTTAGCTATTAGGCCAGAGTAAGAGTTAAGACCTTAGCTATTAGGCCAGAGTAAGAGTTAAGACCTTAACCATTAGGCCAGACTACGAGTCTAAGACCGTAGCTATTTGGCCAGAGTAAGAGTTAAGACCTTAACCAGTAGGCCAGAGTAAGAGTTAAGACCTTAGCTATTAGGCCAGAGTAGGAGTTAAGACCTTAGCTATTAGGCCAGAGTAAGAGTTAAGACCTTAACCAGAAGGCCAGAGTAAGACTTAAGACCTTAACCAGTAGGCCAGAGTAAGAGTTAAGACCTTAACCTGTAGGCCATAGTACGAGTCTAAGACCTTAGCTATTAGGCCAGAGTAAGCGTTAAGACCTTAACCAGTAGGCCAGAGAAAGAGATAAGACCTTAACCTGTAGGCCAGACTACGAGTCTAAGACCGTAGCTATTTGGCCAGAGTAAAAGTTAAGATCTTAACCAGTAGGCCAGAGTAAGAGTTAAGACCTTAGCTATTAGGCCAGAGTAGGAGGTAAGACCTTAGCTATTAGGCCAGAGTAAGAGTTAAGACCTTAACCAGAAGGCCAGAGTAAGACTTAAGACCTTAACCAGTAGGCCAGAGTAAGAGTTAAGACCTTAACCTGTAGGCCATAGTACGAGTCTAAGACCTTAGCTATTAGGCCAGAGTAAGAGTTAAGACCTTAGCTATTAGGCCAGAGTAAGAGTTAAGACCGTAACTAGAAGGCCAGAGTAAGAGTTAAGACCTTAAGCAGTAGGCCAGAGTAAGAGTTAAGACCTTAACCTGTAGGCCATAGTACGAGTCTAATACCTTAGCTATTAGGCCAGATTAAGAGTTAAGACCTTAGCTATTAGGCCAGAGTAAGAGTTAAGACCTTAACCAGAAGGTCAGAGTAAGAGTTAAGACCTTATCCAGTATGCCAGTGTAAGAGTTAAGACCTTAACCTGTAGGCCATAGTACGAGTCTAAGACCTTAGGTATTAGGCCAGAGTAAGCATTAAGACCTTAACCAGTAGGCCAGAGTACGAGTCTAAGACCTTAGCTATTAGGCCAGAGTAAGAGTGCAGACCTTAGCTATTAGGCCAGAGTAAGAGTTAAGACCTTAACCAGTAGGCCAGAGTAAGAGTTAAGACCTTAACCAGTAGGCCAGAGTAAGAGTTAAGACCTTAACCAGTAGGCCAGAGTAAGATTTAAGACCTTAACCAGTAGGCCAGAGTAAGATTTAAGACATTAACCTGTAGGCCAGAGTACAAGTTAATACCTTCACCATTAGGCCAGAGTACGAGTCTAAGACCTTAGCTATTAGGCCAGAGTAAGAGTTAAGACCTTAACCAGTAGGCCAGAGTAAGAGTTAAGACCTTAACCATTAGGGGAGAGTACGAGTCTAAGACCTTAGCTATTAGGCCAGAGTAAGAGTTAAGACCTTAACCTGTAGGCAAGTGTAAGAGTTAAGACCTTAACCAGTAGGCCATAGTACGAGTCTAAGACCTTAGGTATTAGGCCAGAGTAAGAGTTAAGACCTTAACCAGTAGGCCAGAGTAAGAGTCTAAGACCTTAACCTGTAGGCCATAGTACGAGTCTAAGACCTTAGCTCTTAGGCCAGAGTAAGAGTTAAGACCTTAGCTATTAGGCCAGAGTAAGAGTTAAGACCTTAAACTGTAAGCCAGAGTAAGAGTTAAGACTTTAACCTGTAGGCCATAGTACGAGTCTAAGACCTTAGCTATTAGGCCAGAGTAAGAGTTAAGACCTTAGCTATTAGGCCAGAGTAAGAGTTAATACCTTAACCTGTAGGCCATAGTACAAGTCTAAGACCTTAGCTATTAGGCCAGAGTAAGAGTTAAGACCTTAACCAGTAGGCCAGAGTACGTGTCTAATACCTTAGCTATTAGGCCATAGTACGAGTCTAAGACCTTAGCTATAAGGCCAGAGTAAGTGTTAAGACCTTAACCAGTAGGCCAGAGTAAGAGTTAAGACCTTAACCATTAGGCCAAAGTACGAGTCTAAGACCTTAGCTATTAGGCCAGAGTATGAGTTAAGACCTTGAACTGTAGGCCATAGTACGAGTCTAAGACCTTAGCTATTAGGCCAGAGTAAGAGTTAAGACATTAACCTGTAGGCCATAGTACGAGTCTAAGACCTTAGCTATTAGGCCAGAGTAAGCGTTAAGACCGTAACCAGTAGGCCAGAGAAAGAGATAAGACCTTAACCAGTAGGCCAGAGTAAGAGTTAAGACCTTAACCATTAGGACAGAGTACGAGTCTAAGACCTTAGCTATTAGGCCAGAGTAAGAGTTAAGACCTTAACCAGTAGGCCAGAGTAAGAATTAAGACCTTAGCTAATAGGCCAGAGTAAGAGTTAAGACCTTAACCTGTAGGCCATAGTACAAGTCTAAGACCTTAGCTATTAGGCCAGAGTAAGAGTTAAGTCCTTAACCAGTAGGCCAGAGTATGTGTCTAAGACCTTAGCTATTAGGCCAGAGTAAGAGTTAAGACCTTAACCAGTAGGCCAGAGTACGAGTCTAAGACCTTAGCTAATAGGCCAGAGTAAGAGTTAAGACCTTAACCTGTAGGCCATAGTACGAGTCTAAGACCTTAGCTATTAGGCCAGAGTAAGAGTTAAGTCCTTAACCAGTAGGCCAGAGTATGTGTTTAAGACCTTAGCTATTAGGCCAGAGTAAGAGTTAAGACCTTAAGAAGTAGGCCCGAGTAAGAGTTAAGACCTTAACCAGTAGGCCAGAGTAAGAGTTAAGACCTTAACCAGTAGGCCAGAGAACGAGTCTAAGACCTTAACCTGTAGGCCAGAGTAAGAGTTAAGACCTTAGCTATTAGGTCAGAGTAAGAGTTAAGACCTTAACCAGTAGGCCAGAGTACGAGTCTAGTACCTTAGCTATTAGGCCAGAGTAACAGTTAAGACCTTAGCTATTAGGCCAGAGTAAGAGTTAAGTCCTTAACCAGTAGGCCAGAGTATGTGTCTAAGACCTTAGCTATTAGGCCAGAGTAAGAGTTAAGACCTTAACCAGTAGGCCAGAGTAAGAGTTAAGACCTTAACCAGTAGGCCAGAGTAAGAGTTAAGACCTTAACCAGTAGGCCAGAGAACGAGTCTAAGACCTTAACCTGTAGGCCAGAGTAAGAGTTAAGACCTTAGCTATTAGGCCAGAGTAAGGGTTAAGACCTTAACCAGTAGGCCAGAGTACGAGTCTAGTACCTTAGCTATTAGGCCAGAGTAAGAGTTAAGACCTTAGCTATTAGGCCAGAGTAAGAGTTAAGATCTTAGCTATTAAGCCAGAGTAAGAGTTAATACATTAACCATTAGGCCAGAGTACGACTCTAAGACCTTAGCTATAAGGCCAGAGTAAGAGTTAAGACCTTAAACTGTAGGCCATAGTACAATTCTACGACCTTAACTATTAGGCCTAGAGTAAGAGTTAAGACCTTAACCATTAGGCCAGAGTACGAGTCTAAGACCTTAGCTATTAGGCCAGAATACGAGTCTAAGACCTTAGCTCTTAGGCCAGAGTAAGAGTTAAGACCTTAACCAGTAGGCCAGAGTATGAGTCTAAGACCTTAGCTATTAGGCCAGAGTAAGAGTTAAGACCTTAACCAGTAGACCAGAGTAAGAGTTAAAACCTTAACCAGTAGGCCAGAGTGTGAGTCTAAGACCTTAGCTATTAGGCCAGAGTACGAGTCTAAGACCTTAGCTATTAGGCCAGAGTAAGAGTTAAGACCTCAGCTATTAGGCCAGAGTACGAGTCTAAGACCTTTTGCTATTAGGCCAGAGTAAGAGTTAAGACCTTAACCAGTAGGCCAGAGTAAGAGTTAAGACTTTAACCAGTAGGCCAGAGTAAGAGTTAAGACCTTAACCTGTAGGCCAGAGTAAGAGTTAAGACCTTAACCAGTAGGCCAGAGAACGAGTCTAAGACCTTAACCTGTAGGCCAGAGTAAGAGCTAAGACCTTAGCTATTAGGCCAGAGTAAGAGTTAAGACCTTAGCTATTAGGCCAGAGTAAGAGTTAAGACCTTAACCTGTAGGCCAGAGTACGAGTCTAAGACCTAAGCTATTAGGCCAGAGTACGAGTCTAAGACCTGAGCTATTAGGCCATAGTAAGAGTTAAGACCTTAACCAGTAGGCCAGAGTACGAGTTTAAGACCTTAGCTATTAGGCCAGAGTAAGAGTTAAGACCTTAACCAGTAGGCCAGAGTAAGAGTTAAGACCTTAATCAGTTGGCCAGAGTACGAGTCTAAGACCTTAGCTATTAGGCCAGAGTAAGAGTTAAGACCTTAACCAGTAGGCCAGAGTAAGAGTTAAGATCGTAACCAGTAGGCCAGAGTACGGGTCTAAGACCTTAGCTTTTAGGCCAGAGTAAGAGTTAAGACCTTAGCTATTAGGCCAGAGGAAGCGTTAAGACCTTAACCAGTAGGCCAGAGTACGAGTCTAAGACCTTAGCTATTAGGCCAGAGTAAGAGTTCAGACCTTAGCTATTAGGCCAGAGTAAGAATTAAGACCTTAACCAGTAGGCCAGAGTAAGAGTTAAGACCTTAACCTGTAGGCCAGCGTATGAGTCTAAGACCTTAGCTCTTAGGCCAGAGTAAGAGTTAAGACCTTAACCAGTAGGCCAGAGTAAGAGTTAGGACCTTAACCAGTAGGCCAGAGTGTGAGTCCAAGACCTTAGCTATTAGGCCAGAGTACGAGTCTAAGACCTTAGCTATTAGGCCAGAGTAAGAGTTAAGACCTCAGCTATTAGGCCAGAGTACGAGTCTAAGACCTTTTGCTATTAGGCCAGAGTAAGAGTTAAGACCTTAACCAGTAGGCCAGAGTAAGAGTTAAGACCTTAACCTGTAAGCCAGAGTAAGAGTTAAGACCTTAACCTGTAGGCCATAGTATGAGTCTAAGACCTTAGCTATTAGGCCAGAGTAAGAGTTAAGACCTTAGCTATTAGGCCAGAGTAAGAGTTAAGACCTTAACCATTAGGCCAGAGTACGAGTCTAAGACCTTAGCTGTTAGGCCAGAGTAAGAGTTAAGACCTTAACCAGTAGGCCAGAGTAAGAATTAAGACCTTAGCTATTAGGCCAGAGTAAGAGTTAAGACCTTAAGAAGTAGGCCAGAGTAAGAGTTAAGACCTTAACCATTAGGCCAGAGTACGAGTCTAAGACCTTAGCTATTAGGCCAGAGTAAGAGTTAAGACCTTAACCAGTAGGCAAGAGTAAGAGTTAGGACCTTAACCATTAGGCCAGAGTATGTGTCTAATACCTTAGCTATTAGGCCAGAGTATGAGTTAAGACCTTAGCTATTAGTCCAGAGTAAGAGTTAAGACCTTAACCAGTAGGCCAGAGTAAGAGTTAAGACCTTAACCATTAGGCCAGAGTACGAGTCTAAGACCTTAACCTGTAGGCTATAGTACGAGTCTAAGACCTTAGCTATTAGGCCACAGTAAGAGTTAAGACCTTAACAAGTAGGCCAGAGTGCGCGTCTAATACCTTAGCTATTAGGCCATAGGATGAGTTAAGACCTTAGCTATTAGTCCAGAGTAAGAGTTAAGACCTTAACCATTAGGCCAGTGTACGAGTTAAGACCTTAACCAGTAGGCCAGAGTAAGAGTTAAGACCTTAACCTGTAGGCCATAGTATGAGTCTAAGACCTTAGCTATTAGGCCAGAGTAAGAGTTAAGACCTTAGCTATTAGGCCAGAGTAAGAGTTAAGACCTTAACCATTAGGCCAGAGTACGAGTCTAAGACCTTAGCTATTAGGCCAGAGTAAGAGTTAAGACCTTAACCAGGTAGGCCAGAGTAAGAATTAAGACCTTAGCTATTAGGCCAGAGTAAGAGTTAAGACCTTAAGAAGTAGGCCCGAGTAAGAGTTAAGACCTTAACCAGTAGGCCAGAGTAAGAGTTAAGACCTTAACCAGTAGGCCAGAGTAAGAGTCTAAGACCTTAGCTATTAGGCCAGAGTAAGAGTTAAGACCTTAGCTATTAGGCCAGAGTAAGAGTTAAGACCTTAACCATTAGGCCAGACTACGAGTCTAAGACCGTAGCTATTTGGCCAGAGTAAGAGTTAAGACCTTAACCAGTAGGCCAGAGTAAGAGTTAAGACCTTAGCTATTAGGCCAGAGTAAGAGTTAAGACCTTAGCTATTAGGCCAGAGTAAGAGTTAATACCTTAACCAGAAGGCCAGAGTAAGACTTAAGACCTTAACCAGTAGGCCAGAGTAAGAGTTAAGACCTTAACCTGTAGGCCATAGTACGAGTCTAAGACCATAGCTATTAGGCCAGAGTAAGCGTTAAGACCTTAACCAGTAGACCAGAGAAAGAGATAAGACCTTAACCTGTAGGCCAGACTACGAGTCTAAGACCGTAGCTATTTGGCCAGAGTAAAAGTTAAGATCTTAACCAGTAGGCCAGAGTAAGAGTTAAGACCTTAGCTATTAGGCCAGAGTAGGAGTTAAGACCTTAGCTATTAGGCCAGAGTAAGAGTTAAGACCTTAACCAGAAGGCCAGAGTAAGACTTAAGACCTTAACCAGTAGGCCAGAGTAAGAGTTAAGACCTTAACCTGTAGGCCATAGTACGAGTCTAAGACCTTAGCTATTAGGCCAGAGTAAGAGTTAAGACCTTAGCTATTAGGCCAGAGTAAGAGTTAAGACCGTAACTAGAAGGCCAGAGTAAGAGTTAAGACCTTAAGCAGTAGGCCAGAGTAAGAGTTAAGACCTTAACCTGTAGGCCATAGTACGAGTCTAAGACCTTAGCTATTAGGCCAGAGTAAGAGTTAAGACCTTAGCTATTAGGCCAGAGTAAGAGTTAAGACCTTAACCAGAAGGTCAGAGTAAGAGTTAAGACCTTAACCAGTAGGCCAGTGTAAGAGTTAAGACCTTAACCTGTAGGCCATAGTACGAGTCTAAGACCTTAGGTATTAGGCCAGAGTAAGCATTAATACCTTAACCAGTAGGCCAGAGTACGAGTCTAAGACCTTAGCTATTAGGCCAGAGTAAGAGTGCAGACCTTAGCTATTAGGCCAGAGTAAGAGTTAAGACCTTAACCAGTAGGCCAGAGTAAGAGTTAAGACCTTAACCAGTAGGCCAGAGTAAGAGTTAAGACCTTAACCAGTAGGCCAGAGTAAGATTTAAGACCTTAACCAGTAGGCCAGAGTAAGATTTAAGACATTAACCTGTAGGCCAGAGTACAAGTTAATACCTTCACCATTAGGCCAGAGTACGAGTCTAAGACCTTAGCTATTAGGCCAGAGTAAGAGTTAAGACCTTAACCAGTAGGCCAGAGTAAGAGTTAAGACCTTAACCATTAGGGGAGAGTACGAGTCTAAGACCTTAGCTATTAGGCCAGAGTAAGAGTTAAGACCTTAACCTGTAGGCAAGTGTAAGAGTTAAGACCTTAACCAGTAGGCCATAGTACGAGTCTAAGACCTTAGGTATTAGGCCAGAGTAAGAGTTAAGACCTTAACCAGTAGGCCAGAGTAAGAGTCTAAGACCTTAACCTGTAGGCCATAGTACGAGTCTAAGACCTTAGCTCTTAGGCCAGAGTAAGAGTTAAGACCTTAGCTATTAGGCCAGAGTAAGAGTTAAGACCTTAACCTGTAAGCCAGAGTAAGAGTTAAGACTTTAACCTGTAGGCCATAGTACGAGTCTAAGACCTTAGCTATTAGGCCAGAGTAAGAGTTAAGACCTTAGCTATTAGGCCAGAGTAAGAGTTAATACCTTAACCTGTAGGCCATAGTACAAGTCTAAGACCTTAGCTATTAGGCCAGAGTAAGAGTTAAGACCTTAACCAGTAGGCCAGAGTACGTGTCTAATACCTTAGCTATTAGGCCATAGTACGAGTCTAAGACCTTAGCTATAAGGCCAGAGTAAGTGTTAAGACCTTAACCAGTAGGCCAGAGTAAGAGTTAAGACCTTAACCATTAGGCCAAAGTACGAGTCTAAGACCTTAGCTATTAGGCCAGAGTAAGAGTTAAGACCTTAAACTGTAGGCCATAGTACGAGTCTAAGACCTTAGCTATTAGGCCAGAGTAAGAGTTAAGACATTAACCTGTAGGCCATAGTACGAGTCTAAGACCTTAGCTATTAGGCCAGAGTAAGCGTTAAGACCGTAACCAGTAGGCCAGAGAAAGAGATAAGACCTTAACCAGTAGGCCAGAGTAAGAGTTAAGACCTTAACCATTAGGACAGAGTACGAGTCTAAGACCTTAGCTATTAGGCCAGAGTAAGAGTTAAGACCTTAACCAGTAGGCCAGAGTAAGAATTAAGACCTTAGCTAATAGGCCAGAGTAAGAGTTAAGACCTTAACCTGTAGGCCATAGTACAAGTCTAAGACCTTAGCTATTAGGCCAGAGTAAGAGTTAAGTCCTTAACCAGTAGGCCAGAGTATGTGTCTAAGACCTTAGCTATTAGGCCAGAGTAAGAGTTAAGACCTTAACCAGTAGGCCATAGTACGAGTCTAAGACCTTAGCTATTAGGCCAGAGTAAGAGTTAAGTCCTTAACCAGTAGGCCAGAGTATGTGTCTAAGACCTTAGCTATTAGGCCAGAGTAAGAGTTAAGACCTTAAGAAGTAGGCCCGAGTAAGAGTTAAGACCTTAACCAGTAGGCCAGAGTAAGAGTTAAGACCTTAACCAGTAGGCCAGAGAACGAGTCTAAGACCTTAACCTGTAGGCCAGAGTAAGAGTTAAGACCTTAGCTATTAGGTCAGAGTAAGAGTTAAGACCTTAACCAGTAGGCCAGAGTACGAGTCTAGTACCTTAGCTATTAGGCCAGAGTAACAGTTAAGACCTTAGCTATTAGGCCAGAGTAAGAGTTAAGTCCTTAACCAGTAGGCCAGAGTATGTGTCTAAGACCTTAGCTATTAGGCCAGAGTAAGAGTTAAGACCTTAACCAGTAGGCCAGAGTAAGAGTTAAGACCTTAACCAGTAGGCCAGAGTAAGAGTTAAGACCTTAACCAGTAGGCCAGAGAACGAGTCTAAGACCTTAACCTGTAGGCCAGAGTAAGAGTTAAGACCTTAGCTATTAGGCCAGAGTAAGGGTTAAGACCTTAACCAGTAGGCCAGAGTACGAGTCTAGTACCTTAGCTATTAGGCCAGAGTAAGAGTTAAGACCGTAGCTATTAGGCCAGAGTAAGAGTTAAGATCTTAGCTATTAAGCCAGAGTAAGAGTTAAGACATTAACCATTAGGCCAGAGTACGACTTTAAGACCTTAGCTATAAGGCCAGAGTAAGAGTTAAGACCTTAAACTGTAGGCCATAGTACAATTCTACGACCTTAGCTATTAGGCCTAGAGTAAGAGTTAAGACCTTAACCATTAGGCCAGAGAACGAGTCTAAGACCTTAGCTATTAGGCCAGAATACGAGTCTAAGACCTTAGCTCTTAGGCCAGAGTAAGAGTTAAGACCTTAACCAGTAGGCCAGAGTATGAGTCTAAGACCTTAGCTATTAGGCCAGAGTAAGAGTTAAGACCTTAACCAGTAGGCCAGAGTAAGAGTTAAGACCTTAACCAGTAGGCCAGAGTGTGAGTCTAAGACCTTAGCTATTAGGCCAGAGTACGAGTCTAAGACCTTAGCTATTAGGCCGGAGTAAGAGTTAAGACCTCAGCTATTAGGCCAGAGTACGAGTCTAAGACCTTTTGCTATTAGGCCAGAGTAAGAGTTAAGACCTTAACCAGTAGGCCAGAGTAAGAGTTAAGACTTTAACCAGTAGGCCAGAGTAAGAGTTAAGACCTTAACCTGTAGGCCAGAGTAAGAGTTAAGACCTTAACCAGTAGGCCAGAGAACGAGTCTAAGACCTTAACCTGTGGGCCAGAGTAAGAGCTAAGACCTTAGCTATTAGGCCAGAGTAAGAGTTAAGACCTTAGCTATTAGGCCAGAGTAAGAGTTAAGACCTTAACCTGTAGGCCAGAGTACAAGTCTAAGACCTAAGCTATTAGGCCAAAGTACGAGTCTAAGACCTGAGCTATTAGGCCATAGTAAGAGTTAAGACCTTAACCAGTAGGCCAGAGTACGAGTTTAAGACCTTAGCTATTAGGCCAGAGTAAGAGTTAAGACCTTAACCAGTAGGCCAGAGTAAGAGTTAAGACCTTAATCAGTTGGCCAGAGTACGAGTCTAAGACCTTAGCTATTAGGCCAGAGTAAGAGTTAAGACCTTAACCAGTAGGCCAGAGACAGAGTTAAGATCGTAACCAGTAGGCCAGAGTACGGGTCTAAGACCTTAGCTTTTAGGCCAGAGTAAGAGTTAAGACCTTAGCTATTAGGCCAGAGGAAGCGTTAAGACCTTAACCAGTAGGCCAGAGTACGAGTCTAAGACCATAGCTATTAGGCCAGAGTAAGAGTTCAGACCTTAGCTATTAGGCCAGAGTAAGAATTAAGACCTTAACCAGTAGGCCAGAGTAAGAGTTAAGACCTTAACCTGTAGGCCAGCGTATGAGTCTAAGACCTTAGCTCTTAGGCCAGAGTAAGAGTTAAGACCTTAACCAGTAGGCCAGAGTAAGAGTTAGGACCTTAACCAGTAGGCCAGAGTGTGAGTCCAAGACCTTAGCTATTAGGCCAGAGTACGAGTCTAAGACCTTAGCTATTAGGCCAGAGTAAGAGTTAAGACCTCAGCTATTAGGCCAGAGTACGAGTCTAAGACCTTTTGCTATTAGGCCAGAGTAAGAGTTAAGACCTTACCCAGTAGGCCAGAGTAAGAGTTAAGACCTTAACCTGTAAGCCAGAGTAAGAGTTAAGACCTTAACCTGTAGGCCATAGTATGAGTCTAAGACCTTAGCTATTAGGCCAGAGTAAGAGTTAAGACCTTAGCTATTAGGCCAGTGTAAGAGTTAAGACCTTAACCATTAGGCCAGAGTACGAGTCTAAGACCTTAGCTATTAGGCCAGAGTAAGAGTTAAGACCTTAACCAGTAGGCCAGAGTAAGAATTAAGACCTTAGGTATTAGGCCAGAGTAAGAGTTAAGACCTTAAGAAGTAGGCCAGAGTAAGAGTTAAGACCTTAACCATTAGGCCAGAGTACGAGTCTAAGACCTTAGCTATTAGGCCAGAGTAAGAGTTAAGCGGTACAAAAGGGGGTGGTGATGGACGGAGCATCAGAACCAATCAAACACTCACACCCAGTCAACAGATCTGGGTTTGATCCATCACCGTTCTTTAGCCCACTCTGCCACCCCAGTTCAGACATGGCCATATGCAAATCAGTCTGACCCTGTGCCTCATGGGAACAGTCCAGCCCGAACTGCCAAGCCATGCCTTCCCTGGACCGGAAACAAGCTTCCTAGGACCGGTTTCTGGCATTTCAGCCGTCTTCAGCCAGGCTTGCTTGAATCCAGTGGCAAAGTGAGCAAGGGACTCACGTCTGAGCATACCCTGCCAACTTATGGCGAACAAAGCGGTACAAAAGGGGGTGGTGATGGACGGAGCATCAGAACCAATCAAACACTCACACCCAGTCAACAGATCTGGGTTTGATCCATCACCGTTCTTTAGCCCACTCTGCCACCCCAGTTCAGACATGGCCATATGCAAATCAGTCTGACCCTGTGCCTCATGGGAACAGTCCAGCCCGAACTGCCAAGCCATGCCTTCCCTGGACCGGAAACAAGCTTCCTAGGACCGGTTTCTGGCATTTCAGCCGTCTTCAGCCAGGCTTGCTTGAATCCAGTGGCAAAGTGAGCAAGGGACTCACGTCTGAGCATACCCTGCCAACTTATGGCGAACAAAGCGGTACAAAAGGGGGTGGTGATGGACGGAGCATCAGAACCAATCAAACACTCACACCCGGTCCTAGGAAACTTGTTTCCGGTCCAGGGAAGACATGGCTTGGCAGTTCGGGCTGGACTGTTCCCATGAGGCACAGGGTCAGACTGATTTGCATATGGCCATGTCTGAACTGGGGTGGCAGAGTGGGCTAAAGAATGGTGATGGATCAAACCCAGATCTGTTGACTGGGTGTGAGTGTTTGATTGGTTCTGATGCTCCGTCCATCACCACCCCCTTTTGTACCGCTTTGTTCGCCATAAGTTGGCAGGGTATGCTCAGACGTGAGTCCCTTGCTCGCTTTGCCACTGGATTCAAGTAAGCCTGGCTGAAGACGGCTGAAATGCCAGAAATCGGTCCTAGGAAACTTGTTTCCGGTCCAGGGAAGACATGGCTTGGCAGTTCGGGCTGGACTGTTCCCATGAGGCACAGGGTCAGACTGATTTGCATATGGCCATGTCTGAACTGGGGTGGCAGAGTGGGCTAAAGAATGGTGATGGATCAAACCCAGATCTGTTGACTGGGTGTGAGTGTTTGATTGGTTCTGATGCTCCGTCCATCACCACCCCCTTTTGTACCGCTTTGTTCGCCATAAGTTGGCAGGGTATGCTCAGACGTGAGTCCCTTGCTCGCTTTGCCACTGGATTCAAGTAAGCCTGGCTGAAGACGGCTGAAATGCCAGAAACCGGTCCTAGGAAACTTGTTTCCGGTCCAGGGAAGACATGGCTTGGCAGTTCGGGCTGGACTGTTCCCATGAGGCACAGGGTCAGACTGATTTGCATATGGCCATGTCTGAACTGGGGTGGCAGAGTGGGCTAAAGAATGGTGATGGATCAAACCCAGATCTGTTGACTGGGTGTGAGTGTTTGATTGGTTCTGATGCTCCGTCCATCACCACCCCCTTTTGTACCGCTTTGTTCGCCATAAGTTGGCAGGGTATGCTCAGACGTGAGTCCCTTGCTCGCTTTGCCACTGGATTCAAGTAAGCCTGGCTGAAGACGGCTGAAATGCCAGAAACCGGTCCTAGGAAACTTGTTTCCGGTCCAGGGAAGACATGGCTTGGCAGTTCGGGCTGGACTGTTCCCATGAGGCACAGGGTCAGACTGATTTGCATATGGCCATGTCTGAACTGGGGTGGCAGAGTGGGCTAAAGAATGGTGATGGATCAAACCCAGATCTGTTGACTCGGTGTGAGTGTTTGATTGGTTCTGATGCTCCGTCCATCACCACCCCCTTTTGTACCGCTTTGTTCGCCATAAGTTGGCAGGGTATGCTCAGACGTGAGTCCCTTGCTCGCTTTGCCACTGGATTCAAGTAAGCCTGGCTGAAGACGGCTGAAATGCCAGAAACCGGTCCTAGGAAACTTGTTTCCGGTCCAGGGAAGACATGGCTTGGCAGTTCGGGCTGGACTGTTCCCATGAGGCACAGGGTCAGACTGATTTGCATATGGCCATGTCTGAACTGGGGTGGCAGAGTGGGCTAAAGAATGGTGATGGATCAAACCCAGATCTGTTGACTGGGTGTGAGTGTTTGATTGGTTCTGATGCTCCGTCCATCACCAACCCCTTTTGTACCGCTTTGTTCGCCATAAGTTGGCAGGGTATGCTCAGACGTGAGTCCCTTGCTCGCTTTGCCACTGGATTCAAGTAAGCCTGGCTGAAGACGGCTGAAATGCCAGAAACCGGTCCTAGGAAACTTGTTTCCGGTCCAGGGAAGACATGGCTTGGCCGTTCGGGCTGGACTGTTCCCATGAGGCACAGGGTCAGACTGATTTGCATATGGCCATGTCTGAACTGGGGTGGCAGAGTGGGCTAAAGAATGGTGATGGATCAAACCCAGATCTGTTGACTGGGTGTGAGTGTTTGATTGGTTCTGATGCTCCGTCCATCACCACCCCCTTTTGTACCGCTTTGTTCGCCATAAGTTGGCAGGGTATTGTAGGAGAGTGGCATCGACTGCATAGTTGCCCCCAACTTTTTGCTGATGTTTTGACTGTTTTTATGACTTTAGCCAGGCTGTGGCCCTGCTATCCAGGACCCCAGCCTATCTGCTTCCTCTGACAAACTATGTGGGTACCCTAGGTACCAACCAATTGGATGCTGGGCATGCCCTTCCAGTCCCTTGTAGATGGTACCCTAGGTACCCAGGGCATGGGTCCCCCAGTAGGCCTACCAGGGCTGCAGCACTTATTGTGCCACCCTGGGACAGCCACCCAAACTGACACCACCAGGCCACTACTGTAGCCTGGGTAAGGTGGTGCTAGCACCCCTTACAGGGACGTAGGTACCCTATGTCCCATACCATACAACACGTATACTCTCATAGGTCACCCCTATGGCAGGCCCTGGTAATCCTACAGGGCTGGGTGCTGAGGTATGTGTGAGGGGGGACCCCTACGTGAGTAGGACCTCTCTGCAACCTTCGTAAAATCGTTACTGGGTTGTTTGTAGTGTAGCCATACCATATACTCTTAACCGCATTATAAGTTATTGCGTCATCGCTGTAACTTGGGACTGGCTACACAGAACCATATCGTGTTTGGTGTCAAACATGAAGGAATCATACCCCCAGTCCAGCCATGGGCATGGGGGCACGATTCCCCCTTGCTAGGAGGGTGATATGGGAAAAGCGGTAGAATTTGGAAACCAATTTAAAAGTGCACATGTACCACAAAATGGCTACTGTTCGCCACCTACACGACTCTGGCTGGCTGTTGCTGGGGAAAACCCCAGCCTCGCCATCTGGACAATAGGGCTCCTGTGGCAGGGAGGTGCCAGCACCTCCCCAGACAGGACATGTGGATTGGAACAGGGTGGGTGCACCAAAAGTCCATTCAGAGTTGCACGTAGGCAGCTGCAGAGCCCCAATTCTGCATACACCGCCTGGAACCGGTTCAGGGGCATCCTGCCCCTCGCCCAGGCGGGAAACACACAAAGGGGAGTGGGTGTAGCCACCCTTTCCCGCCTCTACTCTGATTGGTAGGCTCTATTTTGGACCATCCCCTAATCTTGGGGATATATGGGAATAACTTTGCCCTAGAGCCTTAGATTCGTACAGGACTTCACAGAAATGACCTTCGACGAGCTGCTGCCCAGCTGACTGAAGAAATCTCCCTTGGGATAAAGGAGTTATCCCCCTGCTTGGCAGGCACCTAAAAGACTACAAGATACCCGGTTGGAACTTCGTTGCTCTCACGACCTTCGACGCCTTCCCGCAACCTCGAGGTGGGTCTCCAGTGCATCCCAGCGTCCTGTGAGTGTGCCCAGCAAGTCTGAGCACCCTGGACCACGTGGGTGTCGAGATCCCCGCATACCCCGAGACACCGGCTACCTCTTGTCCAGCACACGACCCCGACCAGTGGGGAAGTTGTGCTTTGGCCCATTCTTGAGCCAACCTTCAAGCAGCACTTGTGCCGACTCTCAGCTCCCTGGCCCGCTCCGGTGGCCCGTGGGAGCACTTTTACGCACTCCATTTTGCTGCCTTCCGCGGTCCCTTGTCTCACGACTTGTGGGCCCTGACGGAGGACAATCTTCCTTTCTAAGAGTTCCCCTGGTTGCTCCAGGCCTGCTCTACGCTCCCTGCAAAGGAGAGCACCCTCAGACCTCGTGGGTCTGCACCAGCAGCTGCTTTGTTCATCTTGCGTGGGTTGCGGTTGCCAATGCTCAGTGGATCCAATCGGGACACTAACACCGCAGCGACCCTCAGCCGACGTGGGACAGTCGCCCTCAAGAAGCTGGCCTTCCTTGAAGCCTCCCGGAGCCCGTGACTGCAGAGCCCAGCTGTACCTTCCACACCTGAAGCACCCGACATCCACGAGCTCCTTCCTGTGAGCTCCCTGGTCACTGTGCTGTGACCCAGACTCTGTCCCCTCTGCTTTCAGGTTCATCTTTGTCTTTTCTTCAACTTTAATCTTCACGACTTCAGCGACACTTCCAGCTAGCAGCAGTTTGGACTCCTTTTCCATAGAAAATCAGCCCGCGACCCGACACCAGAATCGACCTATGCACCCGGCTTCCCTGGGGCAGGTAACAGTGGTACTTCGGTACTCCCGTGGTGGTGGGCTCTCCAAAGCCTTAAGTCTCAAGCCTTAACTTTGTACTGTTGTTAGAAGTGTCCTTAAACCTTAATTATTCAACCGCGACATTCTCCATAGGCTAACATTGCGATCCCGACAGCAGCTTCTCGCACTGCACACGCCTCCCGTGGGTCCCCTTCCTCTTAACTGGGGGTGGATTCTTAAGGGGCCAGCGATCCTGAATGCCCTAGGCATTGCCTGTAGAATTGTCGTGGTTCTTATACCACTATTTTAGTATATGGTTTGGTCCCCCCCTGGGGCCCATTGATTTCTGTGCTATTTATTGTGTTTAGAAATGCTTGTTTGAATTGTAACTTTGCCACTAGCCACATAAAGTGACTGTGGGATTCTGTCTAGAATAAATACATATATTTTATATATATACCTGTGTGGGCTACTCTTTCATTTGGTTATTCAAGAGGTTATTATGGTAAAACAATAAGCTTAACACTCCTTCAAGACTTAGCCTGAAGGCTGCTCTCCACAGCTACCACTAGGATAGCTTTCTTTAAAGGTTGTCTTAAACCTACCATCAATAGGAGTCGAATTGGACTGGTGCAAGGTGTCCCTATAACTAGGAACAGCATATGCCAGGCCAACTTCTCACATTGGTGGCAGCGGTGGGATTCAAGCTTGCCATTGTTTTACCAGATAACAAATTGAATTTCTAAAGTGGAAGCCACAAGGTACCAAAGGTACATATAAATTCAAGCTAGAATACAATAAGTTCTACTGAACTTGGAGTTGTGTGTAGAGGGTTTAGCACACCTTGACTACAACTCAAGAGAGGGTTCAGTAGGCCACACTTAGTGTAGGTAGATACATCACTACACTAAACATGTCTTCAGGTGGCACTAAGGCTATGGAAGGACCCCAGAGGGTCCCAGTAGATAAGTATGATAATTTCACCTTTGCAGAGCTCAGGGAAATGTGCACCCTTAGGGGACTGAAGACAGAAAGAGGTGCCAACACAAAACGTCTCAAAGAGATCCTGCTCATAGCAGACTTTATGGAGTCCATAGGATCCAGAGGGACGGACAGAGTGGGTGGGCACCCCTCAGAAGAGGACACTCCCAGAGTGGAATCTGAAGAGGAGCAGGAAGAGGATGAAAATCCTGACCTGGAAGAAACAGACCACTCACAGCATGGAGGTGATGGCTCAAGGGGCACTCCCTCCACCCTTAAAAGGAGAGTGGTGGATCCAAGAAGGAACAGATCCCCCTCAGTGGGATCCAACCATTCTAGGAGATCCAAAGGGTCCTCTGCCTCTTCTCAGAGAAGAGAATCCTCTCATGAGAGGAAATGCAGACTGATCAAATTTGAGCAGGCTAAGCTTGAGCTTAAAAGAGAACAGTTAGCATTGGACAGGGAAACCCTGGAGCTTCAGAAAGCTTCAAGAAAGTGGGGTCTAGAGATCCCTGGTGGCAGTAAGGAAACCCCTAGAGTTAGAGAGAAAGTCCCTGACAATAGGAACCTCCACAAGATTGTGCCCCCCTATCAGAATGGGGATGATATCCACAAATGGATATCTGCTCTTGAAAGGGCCTGTAGAGTACAGAGGGTCCCAGTAGAGCAGTGGGCAGCAATCCTGTGGCTCTCCTTTTCAGATAAAGGAAGAGACAAGCTCCTCTCTGTAAGAGAAGAGGATGCTGATGATTATTATATCCTGAAAGATGCTTTAATAGATGGGTTTGGCTTAACCACTGATCAGTACAGACTTAAGTTCAGAGACACCCAGAAAGCACAAAATCAGGATTGGGTAGACTTTGTGGATTGTGCAACCAAGGCACTGGAAGGTTGGTTAACTGGCAGCAAAGTAGATGATTATACAGGATTATACAATCTCATAATGAGGGAGCAGATCCTTAACAATTGTCAGAACCAGCTCTTACATCAGCACCTGGTGGACTCTGATCTGACCTCTCCCCAAGAATTGGGAAAGAAGGCAGACAAATGGGTCAGAACCAGGATTAAGCAAAAGGTCCAGCCCTTGGGAGGTGCAACTAAAAAAGAAGATGCCAAAAACTCTGACAAGGGTGGGGAAAAGGGAAAAGACCAGCAGTCTTCAACAGGCCCCCAAAAAGCAGCTTCTGAGACTACCAAGAAAAACAAATCCAAACAACCAAGGAAGCCATGGTGTAAGTACTGTAAACAGACTACCCATTGGACTTCAGACTGTAATAAGGCCAAAGACTCCACAAGCACCACACCAGCCCCTAAGGCTCCTGTTCCCCCTAGTACAGTTACAGGTGTTGGTGCACAGAACAAGGGCATAGTAGGGTTGACCCTGGGATCTGGAGAGGACTCTGGCCTAGTCAGAACTCCTACTCAGGCTGTGCTAGTTTGTGATGGGGACTTGTCCCTGTTTGTGAGCCCCAGTGGTCTGGGCAAATACAGACAACAGCCAACCATAAATGGAAGGGAGTCACTAGCTTACAGGGATACAGGGGCCAGTGTCACTATGGTGACTAAGGACCTTGTGGACCCTAACCAGATCATACTTGGAGAGACATACCAAGTGACCAATGCTAGCAACGTTAGTACAGACCATGCTCTAGCTGTTGTGAACTTCTCCTGGGGAGGGGTAACTGGCCTCAAGAAAGTTGTGGTGAGTGCAGACCTACCTGTTGAATGTTTACTAGGGAATGATTTGGAGACCTCAGCATGGGCTGAGGTGGAGCTAAGTACCCATGCAGCAATGTTGGGTATATCAGCAGAAGTATTTGCCCTGACAAGGTCAAAAGCAAAGCTGACAGGAACTGAACAGGCCTTGGATCCTGGAAGAATGGACCAAGGACCTTCCAAGAGGAGGAGTAGCAGGGGTAAGGCCGAGCCTTCCCCCCAGGATCAGTCTGTAGAAACTCTTTTAGCAGAAGAGGATCTAGCTCCTGAAGAAGGAACTGCCCCAGAGGAACTGGAACCTGATCAGGTTGAGTTCTTGGGGGCAGGGGGACCTTCTAGGGCAGACTTGAGCCTGGAGCAGCAGAGCTGCCCCACTCTTGAACCCCTCAGACAGCAAGCTGCTGCTGAGGCTGCAGGGGATGCCAGTGGGACCCATAAGATTTATTGGGATGAAGGGCTCCTTTACTCTGAGGGTCGAGACCCCAAGCCTGGTGCAGCCAGGAGGTTGGTTATACCTCAGAAGTTTAGGAGCTTCCTGCTCACACTGGCCCATGATATCCCCTTAGCAGGACACCTGGGCCAAAATAAGACTTGGGACAGAATTGTCCCACACTTTCATTGGCCCCACATGAGTGAAGACTGTAAGAGCTTTTGCAGCTCTTGCATTACCTGCCAAGCAAGTGGCAAGGCAGGTAAATCCACCAAGGCCCCCCTGATACCATTACCTGTGGTGGGGGTGCCCTTTGAGCGGGTGGGGATTGACATCGTTGGTCCCTTAGACCCCCCAACAGCATCTGGGCACAGGTTCATTTTAGTGGTAGTGGATCATGCCACTAGATACCCAGAAGCTATTCCCCTTAGGACCATCACAGCTCCTGTGGTGGCAAGGGCCCTCCTTGGAGTCTTCTCTAGGGTGGGGTTCCCTAAGGAGGTATTGTCTGACAGAGGTACAAACTTTATGAGTAGTTACCTGAAGGCAATGTGGAAGGAGTGTGGGGTTAACTACAAGTTCACCACCCCTTACCACCCTCAATGCAATGGTCTTGTTGAAAGGTTCAACAAGACCCTAAAGGGTATGATTAAAGGGCTACCAGAAAAGCTTAGGCGAAAATGGGATGTTCTTCTGCCCTGCCTTCTCTTTGCATACAGAGAGGTGCCACAGAAGGGGGTTGGCTACAGCCCCTTTGAACTTCTGTTTGGCCATCCTGTTAGAGGGCCACTTTGTCTAGTGAAGGAGGGATGGGAGCAACCTCTCAAACCCCCTAAACAGGACATAGTGGACTACGTACTTGGTCTCCGCTCCCGGATGGCTGAGTATATGAAGAAGGCAACTAAAAACCTGGAGGCAAGTCAGGAATTACAGAAAGCCTGGCATGACCAAAAGGCTGTCCTGGTGGTGTACCAGCCAGGACAGAAGGTATGGGTGTTGGAGCCAGTGGCCCCAGCAGCTCTCCAAGACAAGTGGAGTGGACCCCATACCATTTTGGAGAAAAAGGGAGAGGTTACCTACCTGGTCGACCTTGGCACTCCCAGAAGTCCCCACAGGGTACTTCATGTGAATAGATTGAAAGCATATGTGGACAGGGCTGACATGGGCTTGCTCATGGCAACAGATGAGGGACAGGAGGAAGAGAGTGACCCTCTCCCAGACCTGCTCTCTCAGAACCCTGATGATGGGTCAGTTGATGGAGTAGCCTTGGCAGGCAGCCTCACTGCCCAGCAGCAAGCAGATTGTAGACAGGTTCTGCAAAGATACAGACATATGTTTTCTCTGACTCCTAGTCAGACCACCTGGTGCACTCACGAAGTGGACACTGGGGACAGTCTGCCTGTCAAGAATAAGATCTACAGGCAACCTGACCATGTCAGGGACTGCATACGGACTGAAGTCCAAAAGATGTTGGAGTTGGGAGTAATTGAGCCCTCAGATAGCCCTTGGGCTAGCCCAGTAGTCCTAGTACCAAAACCTCACACCCAGGGTGGTAAGAGAGAGATGAGGTTTTGTGTAGACTACAGGGGTCTCAATGCAGTCACTAAGACTGATGCTCATCCAATTCCCAGAGCAGATGAGCTCATAGATAGGTTGGCCTCAGCCAAATATCTGAGCACATTTGATCTGACAGCTGGCTACTGGCAGATAAGGTTAGCTGAGTCTGCAAAAGCCAAAACTGCATTTTCTACCCCTAGTGGGCATTATCAATTTATTGTGATGCCCTTTGGTTTGAAAAATGCGCCTGCCACTTTTCAAAGGTTGGTGAACCAAGTCCTCTCAGGCCTGGAAGACTTTAGTGCAGCATATCTGGATGATATTGCTGTCTTTAGCTCCACCTGGGAAGATCACCTGATCCACCTGAGGGAAGTTTTAGAAGCCCTGCAGAAGGCTGGGCTCACTATCAAGGCTACTAAGTGCCAGATAGGGCAGAGTCAGGTTGTATACCTGGGACACCTTGTAGGAGGAGGCCAGGTTCAACCTTTACAGAGCAAAATCCAGACCATCATGGACTGGGTTGCTCCAACCACCCAGACTCAGGTTCGAGCTTTCTTGGGCCTGACTGGTTATTATAGGAGATTTGTGAAAGGATATGGATCCATAGTGACCCCCTTGAATGATCTCACCTCCAAGAGGATGCCCAAAAAGGTTCAGTGGACTGTCAGCTGTCAGAAAGCTTTTGATGACCTTAAACAGGCAATGTGCTCTGCTCCAGTGCTCCAAAGCCCCAACTACTCCAAAGAATTCATAGTTCAAACTGATGCTTCAGAGGTGGGGGTAGGTGCTGTGTTATCACAACTGAATGAGGAGGGCCAGGATCAACCAGTAGCTTTCATTAGCAGAAGGTTGACCCCCAGAGAGAAACGTTGGTCAGCCATAGAGAGGGAGGCCTTTGCTGTGGTCTGGGCCCTGAAGAAGCTGAGGCCATACTTGTTTGGTACTCACTTCATTGTTCAGACAGACCATAAGCCCCTCCTATGGCTAAAACAGAGGAAGGGTGAAAACCCCAAACTACTCAGGTGGTCCATTTCCCTACAGGGGATGGACTATACAGTGGAACATAGACCTGGGAGCAACCATGCCAATGCAGATGGCCTCTCCAGATATTTCCACTTAGAACATGAAGACTCAACTGGTCAAGGTTAGTTTAATGTCCCTGCGTTTGGGGGGGGGTTGTGTAGGAGAGTGGCATCGACTGCATAGTTGCCCCCAACTTTTTGCTGATGTTTTGACTGTTTTTATGACTTTAGCCAGGCTGTGGCCCTGCTATCCAGGACCCCAGCCTATCTGCTTCCTCTGACAAACTATGTGGGTACCCTAGGTACCAACCAATTGGATGCTGGGCATGCCCTTCCAGTCCCTTGTAGATGGTACCCTAGGTACCCAGGGCATGGGTCCCCCAGTAGGCCTACCAGGGCTGCAGCACTTATTGTGCCACCCTGGGACAGCCACCCAAACTGACACCACCAGGCCACTACTGTAGCCTGGGTAAGGTGGTGCTAGCACCCCTTACAGGGACGTAGGTACCCTATGTCCCATACCATACAACACGTATACTCTCATAGGTCACCCCTATGGCAGGCCCTGGTAATCCTACAGGGCTGGGTGCTGAGGTATGTGTGAGGGGGGACCCCTACGTGAGTAGGACCTCTCTGCAACCTTCGTAAAATCGTTACTGGGTTGTTTGTAGTGTAGCCATACCATATACTCTTAACCGCATTATAAGTTATTGCGTCATCGCTGTAACTTGGGACTGGCTACACAGAACCATATCGTGTTTGGTGTCAAACATGAAGGAATCATACCCCCAGTCCAGCCATGGGCATGGGGGCACGATTCCCCCTTGCTAGGAGGGTGATATGGGAAAAGCGGTAGAATTTGGAAACCAATTTAAAAGTGCACATGTACCACAAAATGGCTACTGTTCGCCACCTACACGACTCTGGCTGGCTGTTGCTGGGGAAAACCCCAGCCTCGCCATCTGGACAATAGGGCTCCTGTGGCAGGGAGGTGCCAGCACCTCCCCAGACAGGATATGTGGATTGGAACAGGGTGGGTGCACCAAAAGTCCATTCAGAGTTGCACGTAGGCAGCTGCAGAGCCCCAATTCTGCATACACCGCCTGGAACCGGTTCAGGGGCATCCTGCCCCTCGCCCAGGCGGGAAACACACAAAGGGGAGTGGGTGTAGCCACCCTTTCCCGCCTCTACTCTGATTGGTAGGCTCTATTTTGGACCATCCCCTAATCTTGGGGATATATGGGAATAACTTTGCCCTAGAGCCTTAGATTCGTACAGGACTTCACAGAACTGACCTTCGACGAGCTGCTGCCCAGCTGACTGAAGAAATCTCCCTTGGGATAAAGGAGTTATCCCCCTGCTTGGCAGGCACCTAAAAGACTACAAGATACCCGGTTGGAACTTCGTTGCTCTCACGACCTTCGACGCCTTCCCGCAACCTCGAGGTGGGTCTCCAGTGCATCCCAGCGTCCTGTGAGTGTGCCCAGCAAGTCTGAGCACCCTGGACCACGTGGGTGTCGAGATCCCCGCATACCCCGAGACACCGGCCACCTCTTGTCCAGCACACGACCCCGACCAGTGGGGAAGTTGTGCTTTGGCCCATTCTTGAGCCAACCTTCAAGCAGCACTTGTGCCGACTCTCAGCTCCCTGGCCCGCTCCGGTGGCCCGTGGGAGCACTTTTACGCACTCCATTTTGCTGCCTTCCGCGGTCCCTTGTCTCACGACTTGTGGGCCCTGACGGAGGACAATCTTCCTTTCTAAGAGTTCCCCTGGTTGCTCCAGGCCTGCTCTACGCTCCCTGCAAAGGAGAGCACCCTCAGACCTCGTGGGTCTGCACCAGCAGCTGCTTTGTTCATCTTGCGTGGGTTGCGGTTGCCAATGCTCAGTGGATCCAATCGGGACACTAACACCGCAGCGACCCTCAGCCGACGTGGGACAGTCGCCCTCCAGAAGCTGGCCTTCCTTGAAGCCTCCCGGAGCCCGTGACTGCAGAGCCCAGCTGTACCTTCCACACCTGAAGCACCCGACATCCACGAGCTCCTTCCTGTGAGCTCCCTGGTCACTGTGCTGTGACCCAGACTCTGTCCCCTCTGCTTTCAGGTTCATCTTTGTCTTTTCTTCAACTTTAATCTTCACGACTTCAGCGACACTTCCAGCTAGCAGCAGTTTGGACTCCTTTTCCATAGAAAATCAGCCCGCGACCCGACACCAGAATCGACCTATGCACCCGGCTTCCCTGGGGCAGGTAACAGTGGTACTTCGGTACTCCCGTGGTGGTGGGCTCTCCAAAGCCTTAAGTCTCAAGCCTTAACTTTGTACTGTTGTTAGAAGTGTCCTTAAACCTTAATTATTCAACCGCGACATTCTCCATAGGCTAACATTGCGATCCCGACAGCAGCTTCTCGCACTGCACACGCCTCCCGTGGGTCCCCTTCCTCTTAACTGGGGGTGGATTCTTAAGGGGCCAGCGATCCTGAATGCCCTAGGCATTGCCTGTAGAATTGTCGTGGTTCTTATACCACTATTTTAGTATATGGTTTGGTCCCCCCCTGGGGCCCATTGATTTCTGTGCTATTTATTGTGTTTAGAAATGCTTGTTTGAATTGTAACTTTGCCACTAGCCACATAAAGTGACTGTGGGATTCTGTCTAGAATAAATACATATATTTTATATATATACCTGTGTGGGCTACTCTTTCATTTGGTTATTCAAGAGGTTATTATGGTAAAACAATAAGCTTAACACTCCTTCAAGACTTAGCCTGAAGGCTGCTCTCCACAGCTACCACTAGGATAGCTTTCTTTAAAGGTTGTCTTAAACCTACCATCAATAGGAGTCGAATTGGACTGGTGCAAGGTGTCCCTATAACTAGGAACAGCATATGCCAGGCCAACTTCTCACAGGTATGCTCAGACGTGAGTCCCTTGCTCGCTTTGCCACTGGATTCAAGTAAGCCTGGCTGAAGACGGCTGAAATGCCAGAAACCGGTCCTAGGAAACTTGTTTCCGGTCCAGGGAAGACATGGCTTGGCAGTTCGGGCTGGACTGTTCCCATGAGGCACAGGGTCAGACTGATTTGCATATGGCCATGTCTGAACTGGGGTGGCAGAGTGGGCTAAAGAATGGTGATGGATCAAACCCAGATCTGTTGACTGGGTGTGAGTGTTTGATTGGTTCTGATGCTCCGTCCATCACCACCCCCTTTTGTACCGCTTTGTTCGCCATAAGTTGGCAGGGTATGCTCAGACGTGAGTCCCTTGCTCGCTTTGCCACTGGATTCAAGTAAGCCTGGCTGAAGACGGCTGAAATGCCAGAAACCGGTCCTAGGAAACTTGTTTCCGGTCCAGGGAAGACATGGCTTGGCAGTTCGGGCTGGACTGTTCCCATGAGGCACAGGGTCAGACTGATTTGCATATGGCCATGTCTGAACTGGGGTGGCAGAGTGGGCTAAAGAATGGTGATGGATCAAACCCAGATCTGTTGACTGGGTGTGAGTGTTTGATTGGTTCTGATGCTCCGTCCATCACCACCCCCTTTTGTACCGCTTTGTTCGCCATAAGTTGGCAGGGTATGCTCAGACGTGAGTCCCTTGCTCGCTTTGCCACTGGATTCAAGTAAGCCTGGCTGAAGACGGCTGAAATGCCAGAAACCGGTCCTAGGAAACTTGTTTCCGGTCCAGGGAAGACATGGCTTGGCAGTTCGGGCTGGACTGTTCCCATGAGGCACAGGGTCAGACTGATTTGCATATGGCCATGTCTGAACTGGGGTGGCAGAGTGGGCTAAAGAATGGTGATGGATCAAACCCAGATCTGTTGACTGGGTGTGAGTGTTTGATTGGTTCTGATGCTCCGTCCATCACCACCCCCTTTTGTACCGTAGAGTAAGAGTTAAGACCTTAACCAGTAGGCAAGAGTAAGAGTTAGGACCTTAACCATTAGGCCAGAGTATGTGTCTAATACCTTAGCTATTAGGCCAGAGTATGAGTTAAGACCTTAGCTATTAGGCCAGAGTAAGAGTTAAGACCTTAACCATTAGGCCAGAGTACGAGTCTAAGACCTTAGCTATTAGGCCAGAGTAAGAGTTAAGACCTTAACCAGTAGGCCAGAGTAAGAATTAAGACCTTAACCAGTAGGCCAGAGTAAGAGTTAAGACCTTAACCAGTAGGCCAGAGTAAGAGTCTAAGACCTTAGCTATTAGGCCAGAGGAAGCGTTAAGACCTTAACCAGTAGGCCAGAGTACGAGTCTAAGACATTAGCTATTAGGCCAGAGTAAGAGTTCAGACCTTAGCTATTAGGCCAGAGTAAGAATTAAGGCCTTAATCAGTAGGCCAGAGTAAGAGTTAAGACCTTAACCTGTAGGCCAGCGTATGAGTCTAAGACCTTAGCTATTAGGCCAGAGTAAGAGTTAAGACCTTAACCAGTAGGCCAGAGTAAGAGTTAATACCTTAACCAGTAGGCCAGAGTACGAGTCTAAGACTTTAGCTATTAGGCCAGAGTAAGAGTTAAGACCTTAACCAGTAGGCCAGATTAAGAGTTAAGACCTTAACCTGTAGGCCAGAGTACGAGTTAAGACCTTAACCATTAGGCCAGAGTACGAGTCTAAGACCTTAACCTGTAGGCTATAGTACGAGTCTAAGACCTTAGCTATTATGCCACAGTAAGAGTTAAGACCTTAACAAGTAGGCCAGAGTACGCGTCTAATACCTTAGCTATTAGGCCATAGGATGAGTTAAGACCTTAGCTATTAGTCCAGAGTAAGAGTTAAGACCTTAACCATTAGGCCAGTGTACGAGTTAAGACCTTAACCAGTAGGCCAGAGTAAGAGTTAAGACCTTAACCTGTAGGCCATAGTATGAGTCTAAGACCTTAGCTATTAGGCCAGAGTAAGAGTTAAGACCTTAGCTATTAGGCCAGAGTAAGAGTTAAGACCTTAACCATTAGGCCAGAGTACGAGTCTAAGACCTTAGCTATTAGGCCAGAGTAAGAGTTAAGACCTTAACCAGGTAGGCCAGAGTAAGAATTAAGACCTTAGCTATTAGGCCAGAGTAAGAGTTAAGACCTTAAGAAGTAGGCCTGAGTAAGAGTTAAGACCTTAACCAGTAGGCCAGAGTAAGAGTTAAGACCTTAACCAGTAGGCCAGAGTAAGAGTCTAAGACCTTAGCTATTAGGCCAGAGTAAGAGTTAAGACCTTAACTATTAGGCCAGAGTAAGAGTTAAGACCTTAACCATTAGGCCAGACTATGAGTCTAAGACCGTAGCTATTTGGCCAGAGTAAGAGTTAAGACCTTAACCAGTAGGCCAGAGTAAGAGTTAAGACCTTAGCTATTAGGCCAGAGTAGGAGTTAAAACCTTAGCTATTAGGCCAGAGTAAGAGTTAAGACCTTAACCAGAAGGCCAGAGAAAGACTTAAGACCTTAACCAGTAGGCCAGAGTAAGAGTTAAGACCTTAACCTGTAGGCCATAGTACGAGTCTAAGACCTTAGCTATTAGGCCAGAGTAAGCATTAAGACCTTAACCAGTAGGCCAGAGAAAGAGATAAGACCTTAACCTGTAGGCCAGACTACGAGTCTAAGACCGTAGCTATTTGGCCAGAGTAAAAGTTAAGATCTTAACCAGTAGGCCAGAGTAAGAGTTAAGACCTTAGCTATTAGGCCAGAGTAGGAGTTAAGACCTTAGCTATTAGGCCAGAGTAAGAGTTAAGACCTTAACCAGAAGGCCAGAGTAAGACTTAAGACCTTAACTAGTAGGCCAGAGTAAGAGTTAAGACCTTAACCTGTAGGCCATAGTACGAGTCTAAGACCTTAGCTATTAGGCCAGAGTAAGCGTTAAGACCTTAACCAGTAGGCCAGAGAAAGAGATAAGACCTTAACCAGGAGGCCAGAGTACGAGTCTAAGACCTTAGCTATTAGGCCAGAGTAAGAGTTAAGACCTTAGCTATTAGGCCAGAGTAAGAGTTAAGACCTTAACTAGAAGGCCAGAGTAAGAGTTAAGACCTTAAGCAGTAAGCCAGAGTAAGAGTTAAGACCTTAACCTGTAGGCCATAGTACGAGTCTAAGACCTTAGCTATTAGGCCAGAGTAAGAGTTAAGACCTTAGCTATTAGGCCAGAGTAAGAGTTAAGACCTTAACCAGAAGGTCAGAGTAAGAGTTAAGACCTTAACCAGTAGGCCAGAGTAAGAGTTAAGACCTTAACCTGTAGGCCATAGTACGAGTCTAAGACCTTAGGTATTAGGCCAGAGTAAGCATTAAGACCTTAACCAGTAGGCCAGAGTACGAGTCTAAGACCTTAGCTATTAGGCCAGAGTAAGAGTGCAGACCTTAGCTATTAGGCCAGAGTAAGAGTTAAGACCTTAACCAGTAGGCCAGATTAAGAGTTAAGACCTTAACCTGTAGGCCAGTGTATGAGTCTAAGACCTTAGCTATTAGGCCAGAGTAAGAGTTAAGACCTTAACCAGTAGGCCAGAGTAAGAGTTAAGACCTTAACCAGTAGGCCAGAGTAAGATTTAAGACCTTAACCAGTAGGCCAGAGTAAGATTTAAGACATTAACCTGTAGGCCAGAGTACAAGTTAAGACCTTCACCATTAGGCCAGAGTACGAGTCTAAGACCTTAGCTATTAGGCCAGAGTAAGAGTTAAGACCTTAACCAGTAGGCCAGAGTAAGAGTTAAGACCTTAACCATTAGGGGAGAGTACGAGTCTAAGACCTTAGCTATTAGGCCAGAGTAAGAGTTAAGACCTTAACCTGTAGGCAAGTGTAAGAGTTAAGACCTTAACCAGTAGGCCATAGTACGAGTCTAAGACCTTAGGTATTAGGCCAGAGTAAGAGTTAAGACCTTAACCAGTAGGCCAGAGTAAGAGTCTAAGACCTTAACCTGTAGGCCATAGTACGAGTCTAAGACCTTAGCTATTAGGCCAGATTAAGAGTTAAGACCTTAGCTATTAGGCCAGAGTAAGAGTTAAGACCTTAACCTGTAAGCCAGAGTAAGAGTTAAGACTTTAACCTGTAGGCCATAGTACGAGTCTAAGACCTTAGCTATTAGGCCAGAGTAAGAGTTAAGACCTTAGCTATTAGGCCAGAGTAAGAGTTAATACCTTAACCTGTAGGCCATAGTACAAGTCTAAGACCTTAGCTATTAGGCCAGAGTAAGAGTTAAGACCTTAACCAGTAGGCCAGAGTACGTGTCTAATACCTTAGCTATTAGGCCATGGTACGAGTCTAAGACCTTAGCTATAAGGCCAGAGTAAGTGTTAAGACCTTAACCAGTAGGCCAGAGTAAGAGTTAAGACCTTAACCATTAGGCCAAAGTACGAGTCTAAGACCTTAGCTATTAGGCCAGAGTAAGAGTTAAGACCTTAAGCTGTAGGCCATAGTACGAGTCTAAGACCTTAGCTATTAGGCCAGAGTAAGAGTTAAGACATTAACCTGTAGGCCATAGTACGAGTCTAAGACCTTAGCTATTAGGCCAGAGTAAGCGTTAAGACCGTAACCAGTAGGCCAGAGAAAGAGATAAGACCTTAACCAGTAGGCCAGAGTAAGAGTTAAGACCTTAACCATTAGGACAGAGTACGAGTCTAAGACCTTAGCTATTAGGCCAGAGTAAGAGTTAAGACCTTAACCAGTAGGCCAGAGTAAGAATTAAGACCTTAGCTATTAGGCCAGAGTAAGAGTTAAGACCTTAAGAAGTAGGCCAGAGTAAGAGTTAAGACCTTAACCATTAGGCCAGAGTACGAGTCTAAGACCTTAGCTATTTGGCCAGAGTAAGAGTTAAGACCTTAGCTATTAGGCCAGAGTAAGCGATAAGACCTTAACCAGTAGGCCAGAGTATGTGTCTAATACCTTAGCTATTAGGCCAGAGTATGAGTTAAGACCTTGGCTATTAGGCCAGAGTAAGAGTTAAGACCTTAACCATTAGGCCAGAGTACGAGTCTAAGACCTTAGCTATTAGGCCAGAGTAAGAGTTAAGACCTTAACCTGTAGGCCAGAGTAAGAATTAAGACCTTAACCTGTAGGCCATAGTATGAGTCTAAGACCTTAGCTATTAGGCCAGAGTAAGAGTGCAGACCTTAGCTATTAGGCCAGAGTAAGAGTTAAGACCTTAACCAGTAGGCCAGATTAAGAGTTAAGACCTTAACCTGTAGGCCAGTGTATGAGTCTAAGACCTTAGCTATTAGGCCAGAGTAAGAGTTAAGACCTTAACCAGTAGGCCAGAGTAAGAGTTAAGACCTTAACCAGTAGGCCAGAGTAAGATTTAAGACCTTAACCAGTAGGCCAGAGTAAGATTTAAGACATTAACCTGTAGGCCAGAGTACAAGTTAAGACCTTCACCATTAGGCCAGAGTACGAGTCTAAGACCTTAGCTATTAGGCCAGAGTAAGAGTTAAGACCTTAACCAGTAGGCCAGAGTAAGAGTTAAGACCTTAACCATTAGGGGAGAGTACGAGTCTAAGACCTTAGCTATTAGGCCAGAGTAAGAGTTAAGACCTTAACCTGTAGGCAAGTGTAAGAGTTAAGACCTTAACCAGTAGGCCATAGTACGAGTCTAAGACCTTAGGTATTAGGCCAGAGTAAGAGTTAAGACCTTAACCAGTAGGCCAGAGTAAGAGTCTAAGACCTTAACCTGTAGGCCATAGTACGAGTCTAAGACCTTAGCTATTAGGCCAGATTAAGAGTTAAGACCTTAGCTATTAGGCCAGAGTAAGAGTTAAGACCTTAACCTGTAAGCCAGAGTAAGAGTTAAGACTTTAACCTGTAGGCCATAGTACGAGTCTAAGACCTTAGCTATTAGGCCAGAGTAAGAGTTAAGACCTTAGCTATTAGGCCAGAGTAAGAGTTAATACCTTAACCTGTAGGCCATAGTACAAGTCTAAGACCTTAGCTATTAGGCCAGAGTAAGAGTTAAGACCTTAACCAGTAGGCCAGAGTACGTGTCTAATACCTTAGCTATTAGGCCATGGTACGAGTCTAAGACCTTAGCTATAAGGCCAGAGTAAGTGTTAAGACCTTAACCAGTAGGCCAGAGTAAGAGTTAAGACCTTAACCATTAGGCCAAAGTACGAGTCTAAGACCTTAGCTATTAGGCCAGAGTAAGAGTTAAGACCTTAAGCTGTAGGCCATAGTACGAGTCTAAGACCTTAGCTATTAGGCCAGAGTAAGAGTTAAGACATTAACCTGTAGGCCATAGTACGAGTCTAAGACCTTAGCTATTAGGCCAGAGTAAGCGTTAAGACCGTAACCAGTAGGCCAGAGAAAGAGATAAGACCTTAACCAGTAGGCCAGAGTAAGAGTTAAGACCTTAACCATTAGGACAGAGTACGAGTCTAAGACCTTAGCTATTAGGCCAGAGTAAGAGTTAAGACCTTAACCAGTAGGCCAGAGTAAGAATTAAGACCTTAGCTATTAGGCCAGAGTAAGAGTTAAGACCTTAAGAAGTAGGCCAGAGTAAGAGTTAAGACCTTAACCATTAGGCCAGAGTACGAGTCTAAGACCTTAGCTATTTGGCCAGAGTAAGAGTTAAGACCTTAGCTATTAGGCCAGAGTAAGCGATAAGACCTTAACCAGTAGGCCAGAGTATGTGTCTAATACCTTAGCTATTAGGCCAGAGTATGAGTTAAGACCTTGGCTATTAGGCCAGAGTAAGAGTTAAGACCTTAACCATTAGGCCAGAGTACGAGTCTAAGACCTTAGCTATTAGGCCAGAGTAAGAGTTAAGACCTTAACCTGTAGGCCAGAGTAAGAGTTAAGACCTTAACCTGTAGGCCATAGTATGAGTCTAAGACCTTAGCTATTAGGCCAGAGTAAGAGTTAAGACCTTAGCTATTAGGCCAGAGTAAGAGTTAAGACCTTAACCATTAGGCCAGAGTACGAGTCTAAGACCTTAGCTATTAGGCCAGAGTAAGAGTTAAGACCTTAACCAGTAGGCCAGAGTAAGAATTAAGACCTTAGCTATTTGGCCAGAGTAAGAGTTAAGACCTTAAGAAGTAGGCCCGAGTAAGAGTTAAGACCTTAACCAGTAGACCAGAGTAAGAGTTAAGACCTTAACCAGTAGGCCAGAGTAAGAGTCTAAGACCTTAGCTATTAGGCCAGAGTAAGAGTTAAGACCTTAACCAGTAGGCAAGAGTAAGAGTTAGGACCTTAACCATTAGGCCAGAGTATGAGTCTAAGACCTTAGCTATTAGGCCAGAGTAAGAGTTAAGACCGTAGCTATTAGGCCAGAGTAAGAGTTAAGACCTTAACCATTAGGCCAGACTACGAGTTTAAGACCTCAGCTATTAGGCCAGAGTAAGAGTTAAGACCTTAACCAGTAGGCCAGAGTAAGAGTTAAGACCTTAGCTATTAGGCCAGAGTAGGAGTTAAGACCTTAGCTATTAGGCCAGAGTAAGAGTTAAGACCTTAACCAGAAGGCCAGAGTAAGACTTAAGACCTTAACCAGTAGGCCAGAGAAAGAGTTAAGACATTAACCTGTAGGCCATAGTACGAGTCTAAGACCTTAGCTATTAGGCCAGAGTAAGCGTTAAGACCTTAACCAGTAGGCCAGAGTAAGAGTTAAGACCTTAACCATTAGGCCAGAGTACGAGTCTAAGACCTTAGCTATTAGGCCAGAGTAAGAGTTAAGACCTTAAGCAGTAGGCCAGAGTAAGAGTTAAGACCTTAACCAGTAGGCCAGAGTAAGAGTTAAGACCTTAACCATAAGGCCAGAGTACGAGTCTAAGACCTTAGCTATTAGGCCAGAGTAAGAGTTAAGACCTTAACCTGTAGGCAAGAGTAAGAGTTAAGACCTTAACCAGTAGGCCATAGTACGAGTCTAAGACCTTAGGTATTAGGCCAGAGTAAGAGTTAAGACCTTAACCAGTAGGCCAGAGTAAGAGTAAGACCTTAACCAGTAGGCCAGAGTACGAGTCTAAGACCTTAACCTGTTGGCCATAGTACGAATCTAAGACCTTAGCTATTAGGCCAGAGTAAGAGTTAAGACCTTAGCTATTAGGTCAGAGTAACAGTTAAGACCTTAACCTGTAAGCCAGAGTAAGAGTTAAGACTTTAACCTGTAGGCCATAGTACGAGTCTAAGACCGTAGCTATTAGGCCAGAGTAAGAGTTAAGACCTTAGCTATTAGGCCAGAGTAAGAGTTAATACCTTAACCAGTAGGCCATAGTACAAGTCTAAGACCTTAGCTATTAGGCCAGAGTAAGAGTTAAGACCTTAACCAGTAGGCCAGAGTACGTGTCTAATATCTTAGCTATTAGGCCATAGTACGAGTCTAAGACCTTAGCTATTAGGCCAGAGTAAGTGTTAAGACCTTAACCAGTAGGCCAGAGTAAGAGTTAAGACCTTAACCATTAGGCCAGAGTACGAGTCTAAGACCTTAGCTATTAGGCCAGAGTAAGAGTTAAGACCTTAAGCTGTAGGCCATAGTACGAGTCTAAGACCTTAGCTATTAGGCCAGAGTAAGAGTTAAGACCTTGACCAGTAGGCCAGAGTAAGAGTTAAGACCTTAACCATTAGGCCAGAGTAAGAGTTAAGACCTTAACCAGTAGGCCAGAGTAAGAGTTAAGACCTTAGCTATTAGGCCAGAGTAAGAGTTAAGACATTAACCTGTAGGCCATAGTACGAGTCTAAGACCTTAGCTATTAGGCCAGAGTAAGCGTTAAGACCTTAACCAGTAGGCCAGAGAAAGAGATACGACCTTAACCAGTAGGCCAGAGTAAGAGTTAAGACCTTAACCATTAGGACAGAGTACGAGTCTAAGACCATAGCTATTAGGCCAGAGTAAGAGTTAAGACCTTAACCAGTAGGCCAGAGTAAGAATTAAGACCTTAGCTATTAGGCCAGAGTAAGAGTTAAGACCTTAAGAAGTAGGCCAGAGTAAGAGTTAAGACCTTAACCATTAGGCCAGAGTACGAGTCTAAGACCTTAGCTATTAGGCCAGAGTAAGAGTTAAGACCTTAACCAGTAGGCAAGAGTAAGAGTTAGGACCTTAACCATTAGGCCAGAGTATGTGTCTAATACCTTAGCTATTAGGCCAGAGTATGAGTTAAGACCTTAGCTATTAGGCCAGAGTAAGAGTTAAGACCTTAACCATTAGGCCAGAGTACAAGTCTAAGACCTTAGCTATTAGGCCAGAGTAAGAGTTAAGACCTTAACCAGTAGGCCAGAGTAAGAATTAAGACCTTAGCTATTAGGCCAGAGTAAGAGTTAAGACCTTAAGAAGTAGGCCCGAGTAAGAGTTAAGACCTTAACCAGTAGGCCAGAGTAAGAGTTAAGACCTTAACCAGTAGGCCAGAGTAAGAGTCTAAGACCTTAGCTATTAGGCCAGAGTAAGAGTTAAGACCTTAACCAGTAGGCAAGAGTAAGAGTTAGGACCTTAACCATTAGGCCAGAGTATGAGTCTAAGACCTTAGCTATTAGGCCAGAGTAAGAGTTAAGACCGTAGCTATTAGGCCAGAGTAAGAGTTAAGACCTTAACCATTAGGCCAGACTACGAGTCTAAGACCTCAGCTATTAGGCCAGAGTAAGAGTTAAGACCTTAACCAGTAGGCCAGAGTAAGAGTTAAGACCTTAGCTATTAGGCCAGAGTAGGAGTTAAGACCTTAGCTATTAGGCCAGAGTAAGAGTTAAGACCTTAACCAGAAGGCCAGAGTAAGACTTAAGACCTTAACCAGTAGGCCAGAGAAAGAGTTAAGACCTTAACCTGTAGGCCATAGTACGAGTCTAAGACATTAGCTATTAGGCCAGTGTGGTAAATAAAATATATTTATCCATTATCGATCGGAATTTCATGCTAGGACTTTAAACAAATAGCTCAGAATAATGAGAGGCAGAATCCGTGGTAATAGAGGTTTCTGAATGGGCTTTATTCCAAAATGGCCTACTCGAGTAGCGGCCTTCAGGTTCCGTCACCAAGAAGGTTCAGGAAGTGAAGTACAATTCTTTATTGATATACATACATTTTTATAGTTATTACATTATAATGAAAACGAATGTAGGAGGCGTAACATTTGATAAGAAAAGTGACATATTGATTGCGTAAACGAAACTAGGCGTAATAAGGAGTAAAAAGAAACATAATTGGTTAACGTTATCAAATATAGGTGGTTCTATAAGATAATACTTGACATAGATGCGCGCGCAGCAGCATGACGTGTAATTGACGTGTAACTAGGGGGGTGAAGGGGACTTGACACTGACTCTACGTGTGGAGACGAAAAGTCTAGGGGGTCAAGTCAACCTAATCCTAAATCATATCTAACATCTTATGTTTAAAGAACTATGTTATCCACAAGGAAGGACTCTCGGACAGAATCTATTCTATACTAACTGTGTGTGCGTGTATAAGCGTCTAAGTGTCTATATGAGATGCGAGGGGCAGAAAACTTTCCATGGCAACTGGGCTATGAATTACTTGCAGGAGGACAGCCCTTTGCACGAGAGCTAAAGGAAATGTTTACCTAAATCACTAGACAGGAATGCATCGGCTGAAGAGCAAAATAGATAATTCGAAGGTGAAATACAGCTTCTTGGCAGGCATGCGAAAACTGGCCGAGGCAGGCACCGTTAGCTGCACAGGGAGTAGGACAAAGTTCATGGATACAGAGGCGAGCTCAAGCTGAAGCTGTCAGAGACAGAGAGCAGGGAAAGGCTTCGAGGACAGAATCGGGCCTACTTGCCTGAACTGTAAAAATGGAGTAACTGAGCCATATAAAGTCGGTGGCCTTTCCTACTTAGGAATCGACTATCCAGCCCATAGATGGCGGATCTGACAGAGAACATGTTGACGGTAGACACACATATGTTTGCGTCTTAGAAACTGGAACTGGAGGGAACATACATGTACTTGTAACATGCATATAGAACCGTTGGGGTCCAAGATAGGGGACATAACTGATCAGGAAAATCCACATTTCCACATTCCCTCCTTGTCCCCTTCTTGCCCTTCAAGAGATATCAATCTTCATCATTCCATCGATTTGCTCATGGAGCATCATTTCTTCTTCCTTCTTCTTCCGGCATTTTGAACGAGAACTGTGATATGGAATGCATGATGTGGCACACAGACCACAAATCGCTGGTCCACATTGCAGGCATAAACAACAACTGAAGAGCATAAGAAGGCCAATACCTAGGAAGGATAGAACTCTCCATCCCCAGGCTGATATCACACTCCAAAACCACCCGGACCACGTCCAAGTGCCTGGATTCTCGTGTATCTGGCTTACAATCTTATGAAGGCGTGTTATAGCTTTATATACAGATGGCGAATTTTCTGGTATGAATATGCAGCAGCTGGATCCGATGACCCTACAAGCTCCGCCCCTATCGGCCAGGATGACGTCAAGGACAAGACGATTCTGGAGAACAACAATTCTCATCACTGATTGTTCCTCTGTCAGATTGCCTAGGGCGGCTATAGTCTCGTTTACTACAGCTTCAAGAGTCTTGGTGAGTCTGCGTATCAGCTTACTATTTGATATAGTACCTATATAGGGAAAGATACCTTTATTGAAATCTACATACTTGTCCCATGCCGTCTCAGTATAATCGACAACTGGGAGATCTCTACGCTCTCTTTTGTGTACTAAATGAACATTTCGATAATAATCAGGGGGAGCTAGGAAAACAGGTGGCAGAAGGAATGCAATGTAACAGGTACCATCCCAATCTAGAGGTAGACGCATGTATGCCGTCTGACCACATATAAAGTAGGAATGGCGAGAAGCTCTAAATGTAGATTTACCTTGATCACTATATTCTACTGTAGTAACGCATTGGCTATGGCCCATATGTATGGAACCAACTTTTCTTACACATAATTCACCCTTAACTGGAAATACTGACATAGTGGGCAGAATTAGTTCAACTTCGGATTTGACATTCAAAATCATGAGATTAGGCGTAAAATTACCTAATTTATACACTTCATTTTCTAAATCAGTTCCTGTTCTACTGGGGTGACCCTCCTTATTAGGGTAACAGACTTTGAATAAAACTAGATTCAGATTTCCCCATATCCAGTGTTGTTGATAAACTGCTGTGTCTGGGTCTATGGAATTCAATAAACTAAACCATGCTCCACAGGAGCCATTGTGTGTGAACGGATGTGGAAAGAAAGGCAGAACTCCTTTGTTATTCTGATAGGGAGGGAGTCGACCACACACCCAACAATTGGTGGCATTACTAGTCTGATGGGAATGATGTAACATACTAATGAATGTATTATTGCGCAGCGCAAGTCTATAGGACAACTCATGTGGGGGTAATTCACTAAAAGAATGTTCATCAGTTATATTGAAAGTACGTTTAGAAACAGGATAATACATATGCAATAATATACTTGCAGTAACTATTATAAAACTTAAGAAAAACAAAATTAATAAAGTCACAATACAATGGCTACGCAGTAATTTACGGTATGTATGTCTTTTCATTATGATTCGGGACTCTTCATGATTCAGGCCTAAAGGAGACATGTCAGGACAGATTCAACCGCTTCACCTTGGAGAGGACTTAAACAATCAAATCGTCCGACGGTGTAGGCCTGGGCCTAAGTCTTTGCTTATAGAGTTCGGAGCTACTGGCCTCAGCCAAAGGTAGCTTTGAGTCAATGGGAGAAGATGCACGGGAAGTATTGTTCATATCAGGAGGAAGTCCATGAAATCTCTTAACATGGCTGGAATGGATCCAGCCCTTCCTCCCTTCGATCTTCACGGCTGTTCTTGTTGTCAACAGGACCTGTTTGGGGAGCTTCCACCTGGGGTCCAATTGGCTTTTCCTATCGAAATTCCGGATGAGGACGAAATCCCCGGGGACCACGTCATGGGGTTTCACCTCAGTGTTGTCAGGAAAAGCTGCGACCACCTGTGAACGAGAAGATTGTAGTGCAGACATCAAGGAAGCCAGGTAATCTGTCAGCATATTACAGTCAACATCAGTTATTTTACGTGGTATAGGCGTCCCCCACATATTTGGTGGTCTGCCAAAGATCACCTCATACGGGGATAGCCCTGTTCGAGAGTGTGGTACCATTCGCATGTAAAATAGTGCAACTGGTAAGGCTACTATCCAGTCAACACCTTTTTCCTGACATATTTTTGACAATCTGATTTTCAAAAGTTGATTATGTCGTTCCACGAGACCTGCTGCCTCGGGGTGTCGGACACAGTGGAATTTCCACTGATATCCCAACAAAAGTGAAACATGTTTCATTAATTCGGATGAGAAAGGCTGGCCGTTATCTGAATATACAACACGTGGTAAACCGTACCGTGGGAAGAATTCTCGAACTAGCTGTTTGGCAGTAGTCGGAGCAGTGTAATCTGATACAGGATACGCCTCTGTCCAACGGGAGAGAGCGCAGACAACTACGAGAACATATTTGAATCCTCGACAACGTTCCATCTGAATATAATCCATCTGGAGGACTTCAAAAGGATGGTCAGGAGGCTGAAATCCACCCTGCTCTACGGGAACACTCTTTCCTGGATTAAACTGACAACATATCATACAGGTACGAACTTTTTGTTTAGCTGCTGCTCGTAAATGTTTGTTGAACCAAATGTGCTGAATGCTGTCTAGCATAGCCTTCTCTCCTAAATGTGCGGGACTGTGAACTGTAGCTATAATGGCTTGAACCATGGAATCAGGGAGAAACCACACAGATTTTCCCTTCGTCATCCATCCTTGATCTGTCTGAATCCCTCCTAGTTCAGTCCACTTCTTTATTTCTTCCTCTGTGGCATGTGTCTGTATGTCAATTACGTCAAGTGCGGGATCCTTAATTGTCATACATTGTGTTGGTGTCTGAACTATTGGCTTTGTCATGTCTAATGTGCGATTCTGAGCAGTCTGTTTTGCTGTTCTATCAGCTAAATCATTGCCTTGAGAAATGGTATCAGTAACCTTCGTGTGTGCTTTACATTTCATAATTGATATAGCAGTGGGTAGATGTATTGCGTCTAACAAAGCATGAATGAGGGGTCCGTGCTGAATGTGGGTTCCATGAGAAGTCAAATAACCTCTCTCTCTCCAAAGCACCCCGAAGTCATGTACGACTCCAAATGCATAACGTGAATCAGTATATATGTTGACTTTCTTGTCTGTGGCTTGAATACAAGCTTGTGTTAGAGCAATAAGTTCTGCTGCTTGGGCTGACAAAGTATCTATACAGTTTGTTTCAATAACTTCGGTGTCTGTAGTGACTGCGTATGCGGCAACTAAATTTCCTGTACTTGTTCTCATACACGAACCGTCTACATACAACGTCAGGTCTGGATCTAACAATGGAACGTCTGTTAAGTCTTGTCTAGGTTTCGTCTTTATTTCAATGATTTCAACACAATCATGAGCTAGTGGGTCGGTTCCAATTACAGGTAATAGTGTAGCAGGATTCAATGTATTACACCGTCGGATCTCTATGTGTGGTTGAAACAATGTCAGTTCATAACCAGTAAGTCTTGCTATGGTCAAGTGTTGTGTTTGCGTTCGGTTCACAAGAACCTCTACTGCATGTGGTACTTGTACTGTCAATGGGTGTCCTAATACTATGGCATCGCTTTGTCTGATTGCTAAAGCTGTCGCTGCCACTGATTTCAGGCATGCAGGCAAAGCCTGAGCTACAGGATCTAATGTACTGGAAAAATAAGCACATGGCTTGCGTGATCCTGCTTGGTCCTGAGTGAGTACTGACAAGGCAGTACCTTCGCGTTCTGTAACAAAGAGTGTAAAATGTTTGCTATAACATGGTGTTGCTAAAACAGGTGCTTGACATAAAGCTTTCTTTAAGCTTTCAAAAGCTTGTGTATGTTCCTGAGTCCAAGGGAGAACAGTCGATGTGGCTGCCTCCTGTGTGGTTAACTGAATGAGTGGTTTTGCTAGAAATGCGTACTGAGGGATCCACTGCCTACAATATGAAGTGAGGCCTATGAAAGCCCGTACTTCCTTTTGCGTCTGTGGTATTGGCATGTTAGCAATTAACTGAATGCGGTCTGGTGTAAGCTGCCTTCCCTCCTTGGACAGCGAGTGACCAAGATAAATAACTCGCTGAACACAGAATTGCAGCTTAGAAGGGGACACCTTGTGCCCCTTGTCGGCTAGGAAATGTAAAACTGTCAGAGAAGCTTTTTCACATTCTGGCTCGCTTCTCGCGGTGATCAGCAGATCATCGACATATTGAAGCAGTGCAGTATTGACTGGCATGTGGATACTGTCAAGTTCTCGTTTCAGTGCTTGGCTATAGATGCTGGGACTTTCTGTGAATCCTTGGGGAGCGCGTGAGAATTTAAAACTGCGTCCATTTAAACTGAATCCGAACAAGTATTGGCTTTCCGGATCTATTGGGACGCTGAAAAAGGCATTCTTGAGGTCAATTACAGTAAAGAATGTTGCTTCGGAATCAATTGCTGTCAACAATGATGATATATCAGGGACCACAGGAAATTGTGGTACAATACACTTGTTTAGTTCACGCAAATCAATAACCAATCGGTACACTGGTGGGGCAGTAGGATCAGTTCGTTTAAGAATCGGAATTATCGGTGAATTACATACATTGGAGTCTGTTTCTACAACTACTCCCTGGGCAATCAGCTCATCAATGATTTTCAGCAAAGCCACTACAGCATCATGCGGTAACTTGTATTGTCGCATTCGTGGTAGTACCACTCCTGCTTTCAATGTGACTCGATAGGGTGTAATGTTCATACAGCCAACATCCGTAGGGCCTTGTGCCCATAGATGTACTGGTAAATTCTGTAATCGGGAATCCATGTCTCTGGATACATAATGACCTTTAAAATCACGTAAAAACAATCTTACTCCTTCCGGAGAGCAACAAATAATAGCCCCTAGGGCTTTCAATGTCTTTATACCTAACAAGTTTTCTGGACATGATTTGGTAAGCAATAAATCAGTAGTTCGTGTCAAAGGTCCTATCGTAAGCGGAAGTGGCTGTGTTACTTCATTAACAATAGGCTTTCCTGAAAAACCAAGGGAAACATTTTGAGAGCCTGAGAGGGGTGCCCCTGGAACTTCACTACTTTTTATGGTCGTTCGACTTGCCCCTGTATCGAGTAAAAATTTTCTGTCATGACCTAATAATTCACTATGGACATAAGGTCCTTCTTGATCCACTGGAATCTCGATAAGGGGTAAGTCAACTTCCCTCTCTAGGCTGCTTCATGCGTAGCGTTGATACTCAGGGTATTCGTACTGTGCGGTCTGATACATTTGTCGTGAAGTTACTTGTGTGGCAGTAGCAGGCAACGGTGGTGCAGCTGGCACGAACTGTATGGACTGTTGTGCGGCTGGCATAGACTGTTGCTGAACTGGCATGGACTGTCCATGCTGCATAGTTCCTTGTTCACTCTGATCTTGTCTAACTAATCGTGGTCTCTCCTTTGCAATACCTGTAGCTATATTACGTTTCAGGACTGGACAATCGTGTACATAATGGCCTAGTTGTTTACAGTAATTGCAGGTTCCTTTTACAGGAGCTGCAGAATCACCAGAATGTGTCACACCCTTCTTGTGACCATCTGCTGGTACTGTCTGAGAAACTAGCATTTCCATTTTTGTATCCTTCATGCGTCTATGCTCGTGTTCTTGTTCATCCCTAATTCTATTGTGATGATACTGTAACATTTGTAGCATTTGCGACGGAGTATTACTTTGCCAGGTACTCTCGAATTTCAATATTCTATTCTTTACTGGAGGTAATGCATTTTCCACTAATTTTGTCACAAATAAATGTGGATATGAGTCGCTACTTGCTTTTATACCACTATTTATACCAAAACATTTTTCAAATCGAGCATAATAATCACTTGTGTCTTCATCTTGCTTTTGTTTACAGGCTGTGATTGCACCCCAATCTTCCTTTTTTGTAGTTAATAAACGTGGCAGTACCTGTACTAGTAAACCTGGTAACAGTTTAACTTTATCCCCGAGCCCTGAACCTGCAGTTCGGCCCCTTTCTTCCTCTGCTAATGCTGTCCAGTCTATCTTTTGGTCTCCCACTTCCCACTCTTTTTCTTTCAGTTTTTCATAAATGCCAGCAGGCAAAAGCACCTTTAATATCGTCATAATATCAGGAAAGGTGTACTCTCCCATCAGTAACATGTCTTTAATTTCTCGGTGGAAACCCGCTGGGTCCTTGTCGTGACTAGGTACTACTTTCTTCATTTCTAATAATTCCATTTTTGATATGGGTGTGTAAACAAATACGCGGTGAAACTCATTGTCTTCGCCTTTTATTGGGTGCACTTCTCGTAAGGGATTTTGTCTATCCATATAGTACGGTGCTCTTTCTCTGCGGGGCAGCGAGAGAGAATCTGGATTTACAAAAAGGACATACTGCTTACGTGACACTAATATCTCTTTAATTAGCTTGTTACTAGAACCTCTCCATCTGTTCGTGAGTAGTTCCGTTAATATATCAGGTAAGGGACCAGGATCAGCATGTTGGCTCTTATATTGTATAAGAAGTTGCTGGATCATATAGATTCCAGCTAAACGTTGTTCATCTGTACTGAGATTAAAAAATGTGTGTGCTACGGTCTCATCACCGTATTTTTCAGGACTGTCAATCCAGTGAACGGCTGATCTGGCTAATTCTTGCTCATCCATGGAATCGAGGAGGTGGTAACCTCTTCGTTCTCGTAGTATTTTATCTGCGGCTTGAAACAAATGTTCAGGAGACTTCAGATTTATTACAGGCGTCGGATACGTTCTGCTATTATTTGGGCATACAGAGTGTATTGGATCAGAAAAACATCTAGTATTTTCACAGGATCTTCCTCTGCCTACATAGGCTATGGTCTCTGACTGTCTTGCGGAATTCCCTGATTCGGACACTTCATCTTGCTCAAACTCGTCTGTTCCCAATCTTTCTTCATGAATACGTTCTATTTCTTTACGGATTTTTCGGCACATGGCTATTATACAATTCTGTTTATCGTGTCTCCCTTCTGATATATTCTGACTCCATCTTGTAAGAATAAGCATTGCATTCGGGTCTACCCCCGGACGATCTTGATTTCTGATTACACAGTTTATGAGGAAACGTAACAGTTCCCCCTGTATTTCTACTTTCTGGAATTCCATAGCTCTGTTAATACATCCTGGATCTCGTCCTGTTTGAACAAAATGATATATGTTATCTAGATGCGTAGTCATTCCTGGTAACCTTGCTAAATACTCTGCGGCTCGCCTGATACGTAATGATGCCAGGACCATTTCGTCCTCTTTACCAGCCACTGGGTCATATCTACAATTTACAAGGAGTTCCTTAAGCGTACGTTCACTTACGAATTTAGGTGTACGTGAATGCGCTGACTCTTGAAAAACAAGTTTATTTATTCTGGGTGGTGTAAAGGTACTGCTAGCACCTCCCGTGGCCCCATCTGGGGCGTCGGGTGTGAATGGATTCGTTGAACGTGACACAGCAACTATGGGTGTCGATACCTCTGTAGAGTCGACTGCGGAGACAGATGCGGAAACAGATGTGCTTACCGAAGCTTGTATCGGGACTTGCTGTTGCACGGGGACAGATACCTGATCCTGACGCTGAACCCCTCCGCCAGACGGTCTATGTGGTGTGGCGTTAGCATACTCGGGAGCTGCGTCGTCTAGATATGAGGAAAGAAAAACATCTTCTGCGGTTCTGGGATGCCCTTTTGGATGTACCTTAATTGGAAATAATGGGGGTGGCAAGTCTTTTGGCATCTCTGGAGCAGCCTTAGGTAGTCCTTCGGCTAGAAGGGGATACATACCATTCATAAGAGCATTTCTTTGTCTATTTACTTGTTCTGATTTCACTCGGATACCTTCCTCAATTAATAGATTTTCTTGAACTTTATTTGAACTTTCTTTACTCCTCTCTTCTTGTCTACGTGCTTTTTCTGTTCGTCTATGAGATTCTTTACGCCATAACTCAACAGCGTCTTTCTGTGACTGTCTGACCTTTCTTTTCCATAACTCTTCCTCCACTTTCATGATGCACTCTGCATCCCATGTTCCCGCTGCGGGCCACCTTTGACTTTCCGGTAATCCCTTGGTATAATCTACCCATAGATCAAGAAACAATATGGCATCTAAGCCATGCTTATGGTACATGAAATGCCCTGGAGTGTCCCTAGGAGGAATAGGAACTGCTTCTTCAAGCACCCCTTTTCTGGTAGTAATCTGTCTTAACTTCGAGAAGAGCGGCATATTGACAACTGATCTGATACTTACTCTTGAACTTACTTAATACGAAAAAAACACAATAATAAACAGTGAACAATGAACAATCATTCATACCACAATATGCAAGACATTTCTGAATACTTTAAACATTAAACATTAAACATTTTTTAACAATGGCCGACAATGATGACAGTCTGCCTAACTAATCACCACGCTGAATTCTTGACAATAACTGAATACTTCGGAATACTTGATATACTGCTAAACAGTACATATACACTGCTAAACAGTGCAGACCGGATTTGTGTACCCAAATCCGTCTTGACCGGCACAACCTATGTGCGCGTCAACATGCCTCCCCGGCGATGGTACTCACCGAGTAGCTCACAACGAAAGGCCTCGGAAACTGGACTTGATTTCGGACATCGGACCCTCTGGACATCGGGACTTCGGAAACCTGGTGGGCCTCTGTATACCTCGGATCTTGCTCTCTCAGCTAGGCTCTGGTCGGGATACTTTGCGCTTCTCACCGCCTCGTCTGGGTTGATCGCAGCCTCAGTCGCCCCCGCTTGACCGGAGGGAGCTACAGGAAATCCTGCTGGTACGCGTTATGGTCCGTCCAGCTATGGCAGGAGACCGGGCCTGCAACGCACCGCCGGCGCGTGAGATGAGAAAGTGTCCCTGTTCGGGCGCCATTATGTGGTAAATAAAATATATTTATCCATTATCGATCGGAATTTCATGCTAGGACTTTAAACAAATAGCTCAGAATAATGAGAGGCAGAATCCGTGGTAATAGAGGTTTCTGAATGGGCTTTATTCCAAAATGGCCTACTCGAGTAGCGGCCTTCAGGTTCCGTCACCAAGAAGGTTCAGGAAGTGAAGTACAATTCTTTATTGATATACATACATTTTTATAGTTATTACATTATAATGAAAACGAATGTAGGAGGCGTAACATTTGATAAGAAAAGTGACATATTGATTGCGTAAACGAAACTAGGCGTAATAAGGAGTAAAAAGAAACATAATTGGTTAACGTTATCAAATATAGGTGGTTCTATAAGATAATACTTGACATAGATGCGCGCGCAGCAGCATGACGTGTAATTGACGTGTAACTAGGGGGGTGAAGGGGACTTGACACTGACTCTACGTGTGGAGACGAAAAGTCTAGGGGGTCAAGTCAACCTAATCCTAAATCATATCTAACATCTTATGTTTAAAGAACTATGTTATCCACAAGGAAGGACTCTCGGACAGAATCTATTCTATACTAACTGTGTGTGCGTGTATAAGCGTCTAAGTGTCTATATGAGATGCGAGGGGCAGAAAACTTTCCATGGCAACTGGGCTATGAATTACTTGCAGGAGGACAGCCCTTTGCACGAGAGCTAAAGGAAATGTTTACCTAAATCACTAGACAGGAATGCATCGGCTGAAGAGCAAAATAGATAATTCGAAGGTGAAATACAGCTTCTTGGCAGGCATGCGAAAACTGGCCGAGGCAGGCACCGTTAGCTGCACAGGGAGTAGGACAAAGTTCATGGATACAGAGGCGAGCTCAAGCTGAAGCTGTCAGAGACAGAGAGCAGGGAAAGGCTTCGAGGACAGAATCGGGCCTACTTGCCTGAACTGTAAAAATGGAGTAACTGAGCCATATAAAGTCGGTGGCCTTTCCTACTTAGGAATCGACTATCCAGCCCATAGATGGCGGATCTGACAGAGAACATGTTGACGGTAGACACACATATGTTTGCGTCTTAGAAACTGGAACTGGAGGGAACATACATGTACTTGTAACATGCATATAGAACCGTTGGGGTCCAAGATAGGGGACATAACTGATCAGGAAAATCCACATTTCCACACCAGAGTAAGAATTAAGACCTTAAGCAGTAGGCCAGAGTAAGAGTTAAGACATTAACCTGTAGGCCATAGTACGAGTCTAAGACCTTAGCTATTAGGCCAGAGTAAGCGTTAAGACCTTAACCAGTAGGCCAGAGAAAGAGATACGACCTTAACCAGTAGGCCAGAGTAAGAGTTAAGACCTTAACCATTAGGACAGAGTACGAGTCTAAGACCTTAGCTATTAGGCCAGAGTAAGAGTTAAGACCTTAACCAGTAGGCCAGAGTAAGAATTAAGACCTTAGCTATTAGGCCAGAGTAAGAGTTAAGACCTTAAGAAGTAGGCCAGAGTAAGAGTTAAGACCTTAACCATTAGGCCAGAGTACGAGTCTAAGACCTTAGCTATTAGGCCAGAGTAAGAGTTAAGACCTTAGCTATTAGGCCAGAGTAAGCGTTAAGACCTTAACCAGTAGGCCAGAGTATGTGTCTAATACCTTAGCTATTAGGCCAGAGTATGAGTTAAGACCTTAGCTATTAGGCCAGAGTAAGAGTTAAGACCTTAACCATTAGGCCAGAGTACGAGTCTAAGACCTTAGCTATTAGGCCAGAGTAAGAGTTAAGACCTTAACCAGTAGGCCAGAGTAAGAATTAAGACCTTAGCTATTAGGCCAGAGTAAGAGTTAAGACCTTAAGAAGTAGGCCCGAGTAAGAGTTAAGACCTTAACCAGTAGGCCAGAGAAAGAGTTAAGACCTTAACCAGTAGGCCAGAGTAAGAGTCTAAGACCTTAGCTATTAGGCCAGAGTAAGAGTTAAGACCTTAACCAGTAGGCAAGAGTAAGAGTTAGGACCCTAACCATTAGGCCAGAGTATGAGTCTAAGACCTTACCTATTAGGCCAGAGTAAGAGTTAAGACCGTAGCTATTAGGCCAGAGTAAGAGTTAAGACCTTAACCATTAGGCCAGACTACGAGTCTAAGACCTCAGCTATTAGGCCAGAGTAAGAGTTAAGACCTTAACCAGTAGGCCAGAGTAAGAGTTAAGACCTTAGCTATTAGGCCAGAGTAGGAGTTAAGACCTTAGCTATTAGGCCAGAGTAAGAGTTAAGACCTTAACCAGAAGGCCAGAGTAAGACTTAAGACCATAACCAGTAGGCCTTAGAAAGAGTTAAGACCTTAACCTGTAGGCCATAGTACGAGTCTAAGACCTTAGCTATTAGGCCAGAGTAAGCGTTAAGACCTTAACCAGTAGGCCAGAGTAAGAGTTAAGACCTTAACCATTAGGCCAGAGTACGAGTCTAAGACCTTAGCTATTAGGCCAGAGTAAGAGTTAAGACCTTAAGCAGTAGGCCAGAGTAAGAGTTAAGACCTTAACCAGTAGGCCAGAGTAAGAGTTAAGACCTTAACCATAAGGCCAGAGTACGAGTCTAAGACCTTAGCTATTAGGCCAGAGTAAGAGTTAAGACCTTAACCTGTAGGCAAGAGTAAGAGTTAAGACCTTAACCAGTAGGCCATAGTACGAGTCTAAGACCTTAGGTATTAGGCCAGAGTAAGAGTTAAGACGTTAACCAGTAGGCCAGAGTAAGAGTTAAGACCTTAACCAGTAGGCCAGATTACGAGTCTAAGACCTTAGCTATTAGGCCAGAGAAAAGAGTTAAGACCTTAACCAGTAGGCCAGAGTAAGAGTTAAGACCTTAACCAGTAGGCCAGAGTAAGAGTTAAGACCTTAACCAGTAGGCCAGAGAACGAGTCTAACACCTTAACCTGTAGGCCAGAGTAAGAGTTAAGACCTTTGCTATTAGGCCAGAGTAAGAGTTAAGACCTTAATCAGTAGGCTAGAGTACGAGTCTAAAACCTTAGCTATTAGCCCAGAGTAAGAGTTAAGACCTTAGCTATTAGGCCAGAGTAAGAGATAAGACCTTAGCTATTAGGCCAGAGTACGAGTCTAAGACCTTAGCTATTAGGCCAGAGTAAGAGTTAAGACCTTAACCAGTAGGCCAGAGTACGAGTCTGAGACCTTAACCTGTAGGCCATAGTACGAGTCTAAGACCTTAGCTATTAGGCCAGAGTAAGAGTTAAGACCTTAACCAGTAGGCCAGAGTACGTGTCTAATACCTTAGCTATTAGGCCATAGTAAGAGTTAAGACCTTAGCTATTAGGCCAGAGTAAGAGTTAAGACCTTAACCATTAGGCCAGAGTACGAGTCTAAGACCTTAGCTAATAGGCCATAGTACGAGTCTAAGACCTTAGCTATTAGGCCAGAGTAAGAGTTAAGACCTTAACCAGTAGGCCAGAGTAAGAGTTAAGACCTTAACCAGTAGGCCAGAGTAAGAGTTAAGACCTTAACCAGTAGGCCAGAGAACGAGTCTAAGACCTTAACCTGTAGGCCAGAGTAAGAGTTAAGACCTTAACCTGTAGGCAATAGTACGAGTTTAAGACCTCAGCTATTAGGCCAGAGTAAGAGTTAAGTCCTTAACCAGTAGGCCAGAGTATGTGTCTAATACCTTAGCTATTAGGCCATAGTACGAGTCTAAGACCTTAGCTATTAGGCCAGAGTAAGAGTTAAGACCTTAACCAGTAGGCCAGAGTAAGAGTTAAGACCTTAACCAGTAGGCCAGAGTAAGAGTTAAGACCTTAACCAGTAGGCCAGAGAACGAGTCTAAGACCTTAACCTGTAGGCCAGAGTAAGAGTTAAGACCTTAGCTATTAGGCCAGAGTAAGAGTTAAGACCTTAACCAGTAGGCCAGAGTACGAGTCTAGTACCTTAGCTATTAGGCCAGAGTAAGAGTTAAGACCTTAGCTATTAGGCCAGCGTAAGAGTTAAGATCTTAGCTATTAAGCCAGAGTAAGAGTTAGGACATTAACCATTAGGCCAGAGTATGACTCTAAGACCTTAGCAATAAGGCCAGAGTAAGAGTTAAGACCTTAAACTGTAGGCCATAGTACAAGTCTACAACCTTAGCTATTAGGCCAGAGTAAGAGTTAAGACCTTAACCATTAGGCCAGAGTACGAGTCTAAGACCTTAGCTATTAGGCCAGAGTACGAGTCTAAGACCTTAGCTCTTAGGCCAGAGTAAGAGTTAAGACCTTAACCAGTAGGCCAGAGTATGAGTCTAAGACCTTAGCTATTAGGCCAGAGTAAGAGTTAAGACCTTAACCAGTAGGCCAGAGTAAGAGTTAAGACCTTAACCAGTAGGCCAGAGTGTGAGTCTAAGACCTTAGCTATTAGGCCAGAGTATGAGTCTAAGACCTTAGCTATTAGGCCAGAGTAAGAGTTAAGACCTCAGCTATTAGGCCAGAGTACGAGTCTAAGACCTTTTACTATTAGGCCAGAGTAAGAGTTAAGACCTTAACCAGTAGGCCAGAGTAAGAGTTAAGACCTTAGCTATTAGGCCAGAGTAAGAGTTAAGACCTTAATCAGAAGGCCAGAGTAAGACTTAAGACCTTAACCATTAGGCCAGAGTACGAGTCTAAGACCTTAGCTATTAGGCCAGAGTAAGAGTTAATACCTTAACCTGTAGGCCAGAGTAAGAGTTAAGACCTTAACCTGTAGGCCATAGTATGAGTCTAAGACCTTTGCTATTAGGCCAGAGTAAGAGTTAAGACCTTAGCTATTAGGCCAGAGTAAGAGTTAAGACCTTAACCATTAGGCCAGAGTACGAGTCTAAGACCTTAGCTATTAGGCCAGAGTAAGAGTTAAGACCTTAACCAGTAGGCCAGAGTAAGAATTAAGACCTTAGCTATTAGGCCAGAGTAAGAGTTAAGACCTTAAGAAGTAGGCCAGAGTAAGAGTTAAGACCTTAACCAGTAGGCCAGAGTAAGAGTTAAGACCTTAAGCAGTAGGCCAGAGTACGAGTCTAAGACCTTAACCAGTAGGCCGTAGTGCGAGTCTAAGACCTTAGCTATTAGGCCAGAGTAAGAGTTAAGACCTTAATCAGAAGGCCAGAGTAAGACTTAAGACCTTAACCATTAGGCCAGAGTACGAGTCTAAGACCTTAGCTATTAGGCCAGAGTAAGAGTTAATACCTTAACCTGTAGGCCAGAGTAAGAGTTAAGACCTTAACCTGTAGGCCATAGTATGAGTCTAAGACCTCAGCTATTAGGCCAGAGTAAGAGTTAAGACCGTAGCTATTAGGCCAGAGTAAGAGTTAAGACCTTAACCATTAGGCCAGACTACGAGTCTAAGACCTCAGCTATTAGGCCAGAGTAAGAGTTAAGACCTTAACCAGTAGGCCAGAGTAAGAGTTAAGACCTTAGCTATTAGGCCGGAGTAGGAGTTAAGACCTTAGCTATTAGGCCAGAGTAAGAGTTAAGACCTTAACCAGAAGGCCAGAGTAAGACTTAAGACCTTAACCAGTAGGCCAGAGAAAGAGTTAAGACCTCAACCTGTAGGCCATAGTACGAGTCTAAGGCCTTAGCTATTAGGCCAGAGTAAGCATTAAGACCTTAACCAGTAGGCCAGAGTAAGAGTTAAGACCTTAACCATTAGGCCAGAGTACGAGTCTAAGACCTTAGCTATTAGGCCAGAGTAAGAGTTAAAACCTTAACCAGTAGGCCAGAGTAAGAGTTAAGACCTTAACCATAAGGCCAGAGTACGAGTCTAAGACCTTAGCTATTAGGCCAGAGTAAGAGTTAAGACCTTAACCTGTAGGCAAGAGTAAGAGTTAAGACCTTAACCAGTAGGCCATAGTACGAGTCTAAGACCTTAGGTATTAGGCCAGAGTAAGAGTTAAGACCTTAACCAGTAGGCCAGAGTAAGAGTCAAGACCTTAACCAGTAGGCCAGAGTACGAGTCTAAGACCTTAGCTATTAGGCCAGAGTAAGAGTTAAGACCTTAACCAGTAGGCCAGAGTAAGAGTTAAGACCTTAACCAGTAGGCCAGAGAACGAGTCTAAGACCTTAACCTGTAGGCCAGAGTAAGAGTTGAGACCTTTGCTATTAGGCCAGAGTAAGAGTTAAGACCTTAATCAGTAGGACAGAGTACGAGTCTAATACCTTAGCTATTAGGCCAGAGTAAGAGTTAAGACCTTAGCTATTAGGCCAGAGTACGAGTCTAAGACCTTAGCTATTAGGCCAGAGTAAGAGTTAAGACCTTAACCAGTAGGCCAGAGTGTGAGTCTGAGACCTTAACCTGTAGGCCATAGTACGAGTCTAAGACCTTAGCTATTAGGCCAGAGTAAGAGTTAAGACCTTAACCAGTAGGCCAGAGTACGTGTCTAATACCTTAGCTATTAGGCCATAGTATGAGTTAAGACCTTAGCTATTAGGCCAGAGTAAGAGTTAAGACCTTAACCATTAGGCCATAGTACGAGTCTAAGACCTTAGCTATTAGGCCAGAGTAAGAGTTAAGACCTTAACCAGTAGGCCAGAGTAAGAGTTAAGACCTTAACCAGTAGGCCAGAGTAAGAGTTAAGACCTTAACCAGTAGGCCAGAGAACGAGTCTAAGACCTTAACCTGTAGGCCAGAGTAAGAGTTAAGACCTTAGCTATTAGGCCAGAGTAAGAGTTAAGACCTTAACCAGTAGGCCAGAGTACGAGTCTAGTACCTTAGCTATTAGGCCAGAGTAAGAGTTAAGACCTTAGATACTAGCCCAGAGTAAGAGTTAAGATCTTAGCTATTAAGCCAGAGTAAGAGTTAAGACATTAACCATTAGGCCAGAGTACGACTCTAAGACCTTAGCTATAAGGCCAGAGTAAGATTTAAGACCTTAAACTGTAGGCCATAGTACAAGTCTATGACCTTAGCTATTAGGCCAGAGTAAGAGTTAAGACCTTAACCATTAGGCCAGAGTACGAGTCTAAGACCTTAGCTATTAGGCCAGAGTACGAGTCTAAGACCTTAGCTCTTAGGCCAGAGTAAGAGTTAAGACCTTAACCAGTAGGCCAGAGTATGAGTCTAAGACCTTAGCTATTAGGCCAGAGTAAGAGTTAAGACCTTAACCAGTAGGCCAGAGTAAGAGTTAAGACCTTAACCAGTAGGCCAGAGTGTGAGTCTAAGACCTTAGCTATTAGGCAAGAGTAAGAGTTAAGACCTCAGCTATTAGGCCAAAGGACGAGTCTAAGACCTTTTGCTATTAGGCCAGAGTAAGAGTTAAGACCTTAACCAGTAGGCCAGAGTAAGAGTTAAGACTTTAACCAGTAGGCCAGAGTAAGAGTTAAGACCTTAACCAGTAGGCCAGAGTAAGAGTTAAGACCTTAACCAGTAGGCCAGAGTAAGAGTTAAGACCTTAACCAGTAGGCCAGAGAACGAGTCTAAGACCTTAACCTGTAGGCCAGAGTAAGAGTTAAGACCTTAGCTATTAGGCCAGAGTAAGAGTTAAGACCTTAACCAGTAGGCCAGAGTACGAGTCTAGTACCTTAGCTATTAGGCCAGAGTAAGAGTTAAGACCTTAGCTATTAGGCCAGCGTAAGAGTTAAGATCTTAGCTATTAAGCCAGAGTAAGAGTTAAGACATTAACCATTAGGCCAGAGTATGACTCTAAGACCTTAGCTATAAGCCCAGAGTAAGAGTTAAGACCTTAAACTGTAGGCCATAGTACAAGTCTACAACCTTAGCTATTAGGCCAGAGTAAGAGTTAAGACCTTAACCATTAGGCCAGAGTACGAGTCTAAGACCTTAGCTATTAGGCCAGAGTACGAGTCTAAGACCTTAGCTCTTAGGCCAGAGTAAGAGTTAAGACCTTAACCAGTAGGCCAGAGTATGAGTCTAAGACCTTAGCTATTAGGCCAGAGTAAGAGTTAAGACCTTAACCAGTAGGCCAGAGTAAGAGTTAAGACCTTAACCAGTAGGCCAGAGTGTGAGTCTAAGACCTTAGCTATTAGGCCAGAGTATGAGTCTAAGACCTTAGCTATTAGGCCAGAGTAAGAGTTAAGACCTCAGCTATTAGGCCAGAGTACGAGTCTAAGACCTTTTACTATTAGGCCAGAGTAAGAGTTAAGACCTTAACCAGTAGGCCAGAGTAAGAGTTAAGACCTTAGCTATTAGGCCAGAGTAAGAGTTAAGACCTTAATCAGAAGGCCAGAGTAAGACTTAAGACCTTAACCATTAGGCCAGAGTACGAGTCTAAGACCTTAGCTATTAGGCCAGAGTAAGAGTTAATACCTTAACCTGTAGGCCAGAGTAAGAGTTAAGACCTTAACCTGTAGGCCATAGTATGAGTCTAAGACCTTTGCTATTAGGCCAGAGTAAGAGTTAAGACCTTAGCTATTAGGCCAGAGTAAGAGTTAAGACCTTAACCATTAGGCCAGAGTACGAGTCTAAGACCTTAGCTATTAGGCCAGAGTAAGAGTTAAGACCTTAACCAGTAGGCCAGAGTAAGAATTAAGACCTTAGCTATTAGGCCAGAGTAAGAGTTAAGACCTTAAGAAGTAGGCCAGAGTAAGAGTTAAGACCTTAACCAGTAGGCCAGAGTAAGAGTTAAGACCTTAAGCAGTAGGCCAGAGTACGAGTCTAAGACCTTAACCAGTAGGCCATAGTACGAGTCTAAGACCTTAGCTATTAGGCCAGAGTAAGAGTTAAGACCTTAATCAGAAGGCCAGAGTAAGACTTAAGACCTTAACCATTAGGCCAGAGTACGAGTCTAAGACCTTAGCTATTAGGCCAGAGTAAGAGTTAATACCTTAACCTGTAGGCCAGAGTAAGAGTTAAGACCTTAACCTGTAGGCCATAGTATGAGTCTAAGACCTCAGCTATTAGGCCAGAGTAAGAGTTAAGACCGTAGCTATTAGGCCAGAGTAAGAGTTAAGACCTTAACCATTAGGCCAGACTACGAGTCTAAGACCTCAGCTATTAGGCCAGAGTAAGAGTTAAGACCTTAACCAGTAGGCCAGAGTAAGAGTTAAGACCTTAGCTATTAGGCCGGAGTAGGAGTTAAGACCTTAGCTATTAGGCCAGAGTAAGAGTTAAGACCTTAACCAGAAGGCCAGAGTAAGACTTAAGACCTTAACCAGTAGGCCAGAGAAAGAGTTAAGACCTCAACCTGTAGGCCATAGTACGAGTCTAAGGCCTTAGCTATTAGGCCAGAGTAAGCATTAAGACCTTAACCAGTAGGCCAGAGTAAGAGTTAAGACCTTAACCATTAGGCCAGAGTACGAGTCTAAGACCTTAGCTATTAGGCCAGAGTAAGAGTTAAAACCTTAACCAGTAGGCCAGAGTAAGAGTTAAGACCTTAGCTATTAGGCCAGCGTAAGAGTTAAGATCTTAGCTATTAAGCCAGAGTAAGAGTTAAGACATTAACCATTAGGCCAGAGTATGACTCTAAGACCTTAGCTATAAGCCCAGAGTAAGAGTTAAGACCTTAAACTGTAGGCCATAGTACAAGTCTACAACCTTAGCTATTAGGCCAGAGTAAGAGTTAAGACCTTAACCATTAGGCCAGAGTACGAGTCTAAGACCTTAGCTATTAGGCCAGAGTACGAGTCTAAGACCTTAGCTCTTAGGCCAGAGTAAGAGTTAAGACCTTAACCAGTAGGCCAGAGTATGAGTCTAAGACCTTAGCTATTAGGCCAGAGTAAGAGTTAAGACCTTAACCAGTAGGCCAGAGTAAGAGTTAAGACCTTAACCAGTAGGCCAGAGTGTGAGTCTAAGACCTTAGCTATTAGGCCAGAGTATGAGTCTAAGACCTTAGCTATTAGGCCAGAGTAAGAGTTAAGACCTCAGCTATTAGGCCAGAGTACGAGTCTAAGACCTTTTACTATTAGGCCAGAGTAAGAGTTAAGACCTTAACCAGTAGGCCAGAGTAAGAGTTAAGACCTTAGCTATTAGGCCAGAGTAAGAGTTAAGACCTTAATCAGAAGGCCAGAGTAAGACTTAAGACCTTAACCATTAGGCCAGAGTACGAGTCTAAGACCTTAGCTATTAGGCCAGAGTAAGAGTTAATACCTTAACCTGTAGGCCAGAGTAAGAGTTAAGACCTTAACCTGTAGGCCATAGTATGAGTCTAAGACCTTTGCTATTAGGCCAGAGTAAGAGTTAAGACCTTAGCTATTAGGCCAGAGTAAGAGTTAAGACCTTAACCATTAGGCCAGAGTACGAGTCTAAGACCTTAGCTATTAGGCCAGAGTAAGAGTTAAGACCTTAACCAGTAGGCCAGAGTAAGAATTAAGACCTTAGCTATTAGGCCAGAGTAAGAGTTAAGACCTTAAGAAGTAGGCCAGAGTAAGAGTTAAGACCTTAACCAGTAGGCCAGAGTAAGAGTTAAGACCTTAAGCAGTAGGCCAGAGTACGAGTCTAAGACCTTAACCAGTAGGCCATAGTACGAGTCTAAGACCTTAGCTATTAGGCCAGAGTAAGAGTTAAGACCTTAATCAGAAGGCCAGAGTAAGACTTAAGACCTTAACCATTAGGCCAGAGTACGAGTCTAAGACCTTAGCTATTAGGCCAGAGTAAGAGTTAATACCTTAACCTGTAGGCCAGAGTAAGAGTTAAGACCTTAACCTGTAGGCCATAGTATGAGTCTAAGACCTCAGCTATTAGGCCAGAGTAAGAGTTAAGACCGTAGCTATTAGGCCAGAGTAAGAGTTAAGACCTTAACCATTAGGCCAGACTACGAGTCTAAGACCTCAGCTATTAGGCCAGAGTAAGAGTTAAGACCTTAACCAGTAGGCCAGAGTAAGAGTTAAGACCTTAGCTATTAGGCCGGAGTAGGAGTTAAGACCTTAGCTATTAGGCCAGAGTAAGAGTTAAGACCTTAACCAGAAGGCCAGAGTAAGACTTAAGACCTTAACCAGTAGGCCAGAGAAAGAGTTAAGACCTCAACCTGTAGGCCATAGTACGAGTCTAAGGCCTTAGCTATTAGGCCAGAGTAAGCATTAAGACCTTAACCAGTAGGCCAGAGTAAGAGTTAAGACCTTAACCATTAGGCCAGAGTACGAGTCTAAGACCTTAGCTATTAGGCCAGAGTAAGAGTTAAAACCTTAACCAGTAGGCCAGAGTAAGAGTTAAGACCTTAACCATAAGGCCAGAGTACGAGTCTAAGACCTTAGCTATTAGGCCAGAGTAAGAGTTAAGACCTTAACCTGTAGGCAAGAGTAAGAGTTAAGACCTTAACCAGTAGGCCATAGTACGAGTCTAAGACCTTAGGTATTAGGCCAGAGTAAGAGTTAAGACCTTAACCAGTAGGCCAGAGTAAGAGTCAAGACCTTAACCAGTAGGCCAGAGTACGAGTCTAAGACCTTAGCTATTAGGCCAGAGTAAGAGTTAAGACCTTAACCAGTAGGCCAGAGTAAGAGTTAAGACCTTAACCAGTAGGCCAGAGAACGAGTCTAAGACCTTAACCTGTAGGCCAGAGTAAGAGTTGAGACCTTTGCTATTAGGCCAGAGTAAGAGTTAAGACCTTAATCAGTAGGACAGAGTACGAGTCTAATACCTTAGCTATTAGGCCAGAGTAAGAGTTAAGACCTTAGCCAGTAGGCCAGAGTGTGAGTCTGAGACCTTAACCTGTAGGCCATAGTACGAGTCTAAGACCTTAGCTATTAGGCCAGAGTAAGAGTTAAGACCTTAACCAGTAGGCCAGAGTACGTGTCTAATACCTTAGCTATTAGGCCATAGTATGAGTTAAGACCTTAGCTATTAGGCCAGAGTAAGAGTTAAGACCTTAACCATTAGGCCATAGTACGAGTCTAAGACCTTAGCTATTAGGCCAGAGTAAGAGTTAAGACCTTAACCAGTAGGCCAGAGTAAGAGTTAAGACCTTAACCAGTAGGCCAGAGTAAGAGTTAAGACCTTAACCAGTAGGCCAGAGAACGAGTCTAAGACCTTAACCTGTAGGCCAGAGTAAGAGTTAAGACCTTAGCTATTAGGCCAGAGTAAGAGTTAAGACCTTAACCAGTAGGCCAGAGTACGAGTCTAGTACCTTAGCTATTAGGCCAGAGTAAGAGTTAAGACCTTAGATACTAGCCCAGAGTAAGAGTTAAGATCTTAGCTATTAAGCCAGAGTAAGAGTTAAGACATTAACCATTAGGCCAGAGTACGACTCTAAGACCTTAGCTATAAGGCCAGAGTAAGAGTTAAGACCTTAAACTGTAGGCCATAGTACAAGTCTATGACCTTAGCTATTAGGCCAGAGTAAGAGTTAAGACCTTAACCATTAGGCCAGAGTACGAGTCTAAGACCTTAGCTATTAGGCCAGAGTACGAGTCTAAGACCTTAGCTCTTAGGCCAGAGTAAGAGTTAAGACCTTAACCAGTAGGCCAGAGTATGAGTCTAAGACCTTAGCTATTAGGCCAGAGTAAGAGTTAAGACCTTAACCAGTAGGCTAGAGTAAGAGTTAAGACCTTAACCAGTAGGCCAGAGTGTGAGTCTAAGACCTTAGCTATTAGGCAAGAGTAAGAGTTAAGACCTCAGCTATTAGGCCAAAGGACGAGTCTAAGACCTTTTGCTATTAGGCCAGAGTAAGAGTTAAGACCTTAACCAGTAGGCCAGAGTAAGAGTTAAGACTTTAACCAGTAGGCCAGAGTAAGAGTTAAGACCTTAACCTGTAGGCCAGAGTACGAGTCTAAGACCTTAGCTATTAGGCCAGAGTAAGAGTTAAGACCTTAACCATTAGGCCAGAGTACGAGTCTAAGACCTTAGCTATTGGGCCAGAGTAAGAGTTAAGACCTTAGCTATTAGGCCAGAGTAAGAGTTAAGACCTTAGCTATTAGGCCAGAGTAAGAGTTAAGACCTTAACCTGTAGGCCAGAGTACGAGTCTAAGACCTAAGCTATTAGGCCAGAGTACGAGTCTAAGACCTGAGCTATTAGGCCATAGTAAGAGTTAAGACCTTAACCAGTAGGCCAGAGTACGAGTCTAAGACCTTAGCTATTAGGCCAGAGTAAGAGTTAAGACCTTAACCAGTAGGCCTAAGTAAGAATTAAGACCTTAATCAGTAGGCCAGAGTACGAGTCTAAGACCTTAGCTATTAGGCCAGAGTAAGAGTTAAGACCTTAACCAGTAGGCCAGAGTAAGAGTTAAGATCTTAACCAGTAGGCCAGAGTACGAGTCTAAGACCTTAGCTATTAGGCCAGAGTAAGAGTAAACACCTTAACCAGTAGGCCAAAGTAAGAGTTAAGACCTTAACCATTAGGCCAGAGTACGAGTCTAAGACATTAGCTATTGGGCCAGAGTAAGAGTTAAGACCTTAACCACTAGGCCAGAGTAAGAGTTAAGACCTTAACCTGTAAGCCAGAGTAAGAGTTAAGACCTTAGCCTGTAGGCCATAGTATGAGTCTAAGACCTTAGCTATTAGGCCAGAGTAAGAGTTAAGACCTTAGCTATTAGGCCAGAGTAAGAGTTAAGACCTTAACCAGTAGGCCAGAGTAAGAATTAAGACCTTAGCTATTAGGCCAGAGTAAGAGTTAAGACCTTAAGAAGTAGGCCAGAGTAAGAGTTAAGACCTTGACCATTAGGCCAGAGTACGAGTCTAAGACCTTAGCTATTAGGCCAGAGTAAGAGTTAAGACCTTAGCTATTAGGCCAGAGGAAGCGTTAAGACCTTAACCAGTAGGGCAGAGTACGAGTCTAAGACCTAAGCTATTAGGCCAGAGTAAGATTTCAGACCTTAGCTATTAGGCCAGAGTAAGAATTAAGACCTTAACCAGTAGGCCAGAGTAAGAGTTAAGACCTTAACCTGTAGGCCAGTGTATGAGTCTAAGACCTTAACCAGTAGGCCAGAGTGTGAGTCTAAGACCTTAGCTATTAGGCAAGAGTAAGAGTTAAGACCTCAGCTATTAGGCCAAAGGACGAGTCTAAGACCTTTTGCTATTAGGCCAGAGTAAGAGTTAAGACCTTAACCAGTAGGCCAGAGTAAGAGTTAAGACTTTAACCAGTAGGCCAGAGTAAGAGTTAAGACCTTAACCTGTAGGCCAGAGTACGAGTCTAAGACCTTAGCTATTAGGCCAGAGTAAGAGTTAAGACCTTAACCATTAGGCCAGAGTATGAGTCTAAGACCTTAGCTATTGGGCCAGAGTAAGAGTTAAGACCTTAGCTATTAGGCCAGAGTAAGAGTTAAGACCTTAGCTATTAGGCCAGAGTAAGAGTTAAGACCTTAACCTGTAGGCCAGAGTACGAGTCTAAGACCTAAGCTATTAGGCCAGAGTACGAGTCTAAGACCTGAGCTATTAGGCCATAGTAAGAGTTAAGACCTTAACCAGTAGGCCAGAGTAAGAATTAAGACCTTAATCAGTAGGCCAGAGTACGAGTCTAAGACCTTAGCTATTAGGCCAGAGTAAGAGTTAAGACCTTAACCAGTAGGCCAGAGTAAGAGTTAAGATCTTAACCAGTAGGCCAGAGTACGAGTCTAAGACCTTAGCTATTAGGCCAGAGTAAGAGTAAACACCTTAACCAGTAGGCCAAAGTAAGAGTTAAGACCTTAACCATTAGGCCAGAGTACGAGTCTAAGACATTAGCTATTGGGCCAGAGTAAGAGTTAAGACCTTAACCACTAGGCCAGAGTAAGAGTTAAGACCTTATCCTGTAAGCCAGAGTAAGAGTTAAGACCTTAGCCTGTAGGCCAGAGTATGAGTCTAAGACCTTAGCTATTAGGCCAGAGTAAGAGTTAAGACCTTAACCAGTAGGCCAGTGTACGAGTTAAGACCTTAATCAGTAGGCCAGAGTAAGAGTTAAGACCTTAACCTGTAGGCCATCGTACGAGTCTAAGACCTTAGCTATTAGGCCAGAGTACGAGTCTAAGACCTTAGCTCTTAGGCCAGAGTAAGAGTTAAGACCTTAACCAGTAGGCCAGAGTATGAGTCTAAGACCTTAGCTATTAGGCCAGAGTAAGAGTTAAGACCTTAACCAGTAGGCCAGAGTAAGAGTTAAGACCTTAACCAGTAGGCCAGAGTGTGAGTCTAAGACCTTAGCTATTAGGCAAGAGTAAGAGTTAAGACCTCAGCTATTAGGCCAAAGGACGAGTCTAAGACCTTTTGCTATTAGGCCAGAGTAAGAGTTAAGACCTTAACCAGTAGGCCAGAGTAAGAGTTAAGACTTTAACCAGTAGGCCAGAGTAAGAGTTAAGACCTTAACCAGTAGGCCAGAGTAAGAGTTAAGACCTTAACCAGTAGGCCAGAGTAAGAGTTAAGACCTTAACCAGTAGGCCAGAGAACGAGTCTAAGACCTTAACCTGTAGGCCAGAGTAAGAGTTAAGACCTTAGCTATTAGGCCAGAGTAAGAGTTAAGACCTTAACCAGTAGGCCAGAGTACGAGTCTAGTACCTTAGCTATTAGGCCAGAGTAAGAGTTAAGACCTTAGCTATTAGGCCAGCGTAAGAGTTAAGATCTTAGCTATTAAGCCAGAGTAAGAGTTAAGACATTAACCATTAGGCCAGAGTATGACTCTAAGACCTTAGCTATAAGCCCAGAGTAAGAGTTAAGACCTTAAACTGTAGGCCATAGTACAAGTCTACAACCTTAGCTATTAGGCCAGAGTAAGAGTTAAGACCTTAACCATTAGGCCAGAGTACGAGTCTAAGACCTTAGCTATTAGGCCAGAGTACGAGTCTAAGACCTTAGCTCTTAGGCCAGAGTAAGAGTTAAGACCTTAACCAGTAGGCCAGAGTATGAGTCTAAGACCTTAGCTATTAGGCCAGAGTAAGAGTTAAGACCTTAACCAGTAGGCCAGAGTAAGAGTTAAGACCTTAACCAGTAGGCCAGAGTGTGAGTCTAAGACCTTAGCTATTAGGCCAGAGTATGAGTCTAAGACCTTAGCTATTAGGCCAGAGTAAGAGTTAAGACCTCAGCTATTAGGCCAGAGTACGAGTCTAAGACCTTTTACTATTAGGCCAGAGTAAGAGTTAAGACCTTAACCAGTAGGCCAGAGTAAGAGTTAAGACCTTAGCTATTAGGCCAGAGTAAGAGTTAAGACCTTAATCAGAAGGCCAGAGTAAGACTTAAGACCTTAACCATTAGGCCAGAGTACGAGTCTAAGACCTTAGCTATTAGGCCAGAGTAAGAGTTAATACCTTAACCTGTAGGCCAGAGTAAGAGTTAAGACCTTAACCTGTAGGCCATAGTATGAGTCTAAGACCTTTGCTATTAGGCCAGAGTAAGAGTTAAGACCTTAGCTATTAGGCCAGAGTAAGAGTTAAGACCTTAACCATTAGGCCAGAGTACGAGTCTAAGACCTTAGCTATTAGGCCAGAGTAAGAGTTAAGACCTTAACCAGTAGGCCAGAGTAAGAATTAAGACCTTAGCTATTAGGCCAGAGTAAGAGTTAAGACCTTAAGAAGTAGGCCAGAGTAAGAGTTAAGACCTTAACCAGTAGGCCAGAGTAAGAGTTAAGACCTTAAGCAGTAGGCCAGAGTACGAGTCTAAGACCTTAACCAGTAGGCCATAGTACGAGTCTAAGACCTTAGCTATTAGGCCAGAGTAAGAGTTAAGACCTTAATCAGAAGGCCAGAGTAAGACTTAAGACCTTAACCATTAGGCCAGAGTACGAGTCTAAGACCTTAGCTATTAGGCCAGAGTAAGAGTTAATACCTTAACCTGTAGGCCAGAGTAAGAGTTAAGACCTTAACCTGTAGGCCATAGTATGAGTCTAAGACCTCAGCTATTAGGCCAGAGTAAGAGTTAAGACCGTAGCTATTAGGCCAGAGTAAGAGTTAAGACCTTAACCATTAGGCCAGACTACGAGTCTAAGACCTCAGCTATTAGGCCAGAGTAAGAGTTAAGACCTTAACCAGTAGGCCAGAGTAAGAGTTAAGACCTTAGCTATTAGGCCGGAGTAGGAGTTAAGACCTTAGCTATTAGGCCAGAGTAAGAGTTAAGACCTTAACCAGAAGGCCAGAGTAAGACTTAAGACCTTAACCAGTAGGCCAGAGAAAGAGTTAAGACCTCAACCTGTAGGCCATAGTACGAGTCTAAGGCCTTAGCTATTAGGCCAGAGTAAGCATTAAGACCTTAACCAGTAGGCCAGAGTAAGAGTTAAGACCTTAACCATTAGGCCAGAGTACGAGTCTAAGACCTTAGCTATTAGGCCAGAGTAAGAGTTAAAACCTTAACCAGTAGGCCAGAGTAAGAGTTAAGACCTTAACCATAAGGCCAGAGTACGAGTCTAAGACCTTAGCTATTAGGCCAGAGTAAGAGTTAAGACCTTAACCTGTAGGCAAGAGTAAGAGTTAAGACCTTAACCAGTAGGCCATAGTACGAGTCTAAGACCTTAGGTATTAGGCCAGAGTAAGAGTTAAGACCTTAACCAGTAGGCCAGAGTAAGAGTCAAGACCTTAACCAGTAGGCCAGAGTACGAGTCTAAGACCTTAGCTATTAGGCCAGAGTAAGAGTTAAGACCTTAACCAGTAGGCCAGAGTAAGAGTTAAGACCTTAACCAGTAGGCCAGAGAACGAGTCTAAGACCTTAACCTGTAGGCCAGAGTAAGAGTTGAGACCTTTGCTATTAGGCCAGAGTAAGAGTTAAGACCTTAATCAGTAGGACAGAGTACGAGTCTAATACCTTAGCTATTAGGCCAGAGTAAGAGTTAAGACCTTAGCTATTAGGCCAGAGTACGAGTCTAAGACCTTAGCTATTAGGCCAGAGTAAGAGTTAAGACCTTAACCAGTAGGCCAGAGTGTGAGTCTGAGACCTTAACCTGTAGGCCATAGTACGAGTCTAAGACCTTAGCTATTAGGCCAGAGTAAGAGTTAAGACCTTAACCAGTAGGCCAGAGTACGTGTCTAATACCTTAGCTATTAGGCCATAGTATGAGTTAAGACCTTAGCTATTAGGCCAGAGTAAGAGTTAAGACCTTAACCATTAGGCCATAGTACGAGTCTAAGACCTTAGCTATTAGGCCAGAGTAAGAGTTAAGACCTTAACCAGTAGGCCAGAGTAAGAGTTAAGACCTTAACCAGTAGGCCAGAGTAAGAGTTAAGACCTTAACCAGTAGGCCAGAGAACGAGTCTAAGACCTTAACCTGTAGGCCAGAGTAAGAGTTAAGACCTTAGCTATTAGGCCAGAGTAAGAGTTAAGACCTTAACCAGTAGGCCAGAGTACGAGTCTAGTACCTTAGCTATTAGGCCAGAGTAAGAGTTAAGACCTTAGATACTAGCCCAGAGTAAGAGTTAAGATCTTAGCTATTAAGCCAGAGTAAGAGTTAAGACATTAACCATTAGGCCAGAGTACGACTCTAAGACCTTAGCTATAAGGCCAGAGTAAGAGTTAAGACCTTAAACTGTAGGCCATAGTACAAGTCTATGACCTTAGCTATTAGGCCAGAGTAAGAGTTAAGACCTTAACCATTAGGCCAGAGTACGAGTCTAAGACCTTAGCTATTAGGCCAGAGTACGAGTCTAAGACCTTAGCTCTTAGGCCAGAGTAAGAGTTAAGACCTTAACCAGTAGGCCAGAGTATGAGTCTAAGACCTTAGCTATTAGGCCAGAGTAAGAGTTAAGACCTTAACCAGTAGGCTAGAGTAAGAGTTAAGACCTTAACCAGTAGGCCAGAGTGTGAGTCTAAGACCTTAGCTATTAGGCAAGAGTAAGAGTTAAGACCTCAGCTATTAGGCCAAAGGACGAGTCTAAGACCTTTTGCTATTAGGCCAGAGTAAGAGTTAAGACCTTAACCAGTAGGCCAGAGTAAGAGTTAAGACTTTAACCAGTAGGCCAGAGTAAGAGTTAAGACCTTAACCTGTAGGCCAGAGTACGAGTCTAAGACCTTAGCTATTAGGCCAGAGTAAGAGTTAAGACCTTAACCATTAGGCCAGAGTACGAGTCTAAGACCTTAGCTATTGGGCCAGAGTAAGAGTTAAGACCTTAGCTATTAGGCCAGAGTAAGAGTTAAGACCTTAGCTATTAGGCCAGAGTAAGAGTTAAGACCTTAACCTGTAGGCCAGAGTACGAGTCTAAGACCTAAGCTATTAGGCCAGAGTACGAGTCTAAGACCTGAGCTATTAGGCCATAGTAAGAGTTAAGACCTTAACCAGTAGGCCAGAGTACGAGTCTAAGACCTTAGCTATTAGGCCAGAGTAAGAGTTAAGACCTTAACCAGTAGGCCTAAGTAAGAATTAAGACCTTAATCAGTAGGCCAGAGTACGAGTCTAAGACCTTAGCTATTAGGCCAGAGTAAGAGTTAAGACCTTAACCAGTAGGCCAGAGTAAGAGTTAAGATCTTAACCAGTAGGCCAGAGTACGAGTCTAAGACCTTAGCTATTAGGCCAGAGTAAGAGTAAACACCTTAACCAGTAGGCCAAAGTAAGAGTTAAGACCTTAACCATTAGGCCAGAGTACGAGTCTAAGACATTAGCTATTGGGCCAGAGTAAGAGTTAAGACCTTAACCACTAGGCCAGAGTAAGAGTTAAGACCTTAACCTGTAAGCCAGAGTAAGAGTTAAGACCTTAGCCTGTAGGCCATAGTATGAGTCTAAGACCTTAGCTATTAGGCCAGAGTAAGAGTTAAGACCTTAGCTATTAGGCCAGAGTAAGAGTTAAGACCTTAACCAGTAGGCCAGAGTAAGAATTAAGACCTTAGCTATTAGGCCAGAGTAAGAGTTAAGACCTTAAGAAGTAGGCCAGAGTAAGAGTTAAGACCTTGACCATTAGGCCAGAGTACGAGTCTAAGACCTTAGCTATTAGGCCAGAGTAAGAGTTAAGACCTTAGCTATTAGGCCAGAGGAAGCGTTAAGACCTTAACCAGTAGGGCAGAGTACGAGTCTAAGACCTAAGCTATTAGGCCAGAGTAAGATTTCAGACCTTAGCTATTAGGCCAGAGTAAGAATTAAGACCTTAACCAGTAGGCCAGAGTAAGAGTTAAGACCTTAACCTGTAGGCCAGTGTATGAGTCTAAGACCTTAACCAGTAGGCCAGAGTGTGAGTCTAAGACCTTAGCTATTAGGCAAGAGTAAGAGTTAAGACCTCAGCTATTAGGCCAAAGGACGAGTCTAAGACCTTTTGCTATTAGGCCAGAGTAAGAGTTAAGACCTTAACCAGTAGGCCAGAGTAAGAGTTAAGACTTTAACCAGTAGGCCAGAGTAAGAGTTAAGACCTTAACCTGTAGGCCAGAGTACGAGTCTAAGACCTTAGCTATTAGGCCAGAGTAAGAGTTAAGACCTTAACCATTAGGCCAGAGTATGAGTCTAAGACCTTAGCTATTGGGCCAGAGTAAGAGTTAAGACCTTAGCTATTAGGCCAGAGTAAGAGTTAAGACCTTAGCTATTAGGCCAGAGTAAGAGTTAAGACCTTAACCTGTAGGCCAGAGTACGAGTCTAAGACCTAAGCTATTAGGCCAGAGTACGAGTCTAAGACCTGAGCTATTAGGCCATAGTAAGAGTTAAGACCTTAACCAGTAGGCCAGAGTAAGAATTAAGACCTTAATCAGTAGGCCAGAGTACGAGTCTAAGACCTTAGCTATTAGGCCAGAGTAAGAGTTAAGACCTTAACCAGTAGGCCAGAGTAAGAGTTAAGATCTTAACCAGTAGGCCAGAGTACGAGTCTAAGACCTTAGCTATTAGGCCAGAGTAAGAGTAAACACCTTAACCAGTAGGCCAAAGTAAGAGTTAAGACCTTAACCATTAGGCCAGAGTACGAGTCTAAGACATTAGCTATTGGGCCAGAGTAAGAGTTAAGACCTTAACCACTAGGCCAGAGTAAGAGTTAAGACCTTATCCTGTAAGCCAGAGTAAGAGTTAAGACCTTAGCCTGTAGGCCAGAGTATGAGTCTAAGACCTTAGCTATTAGGCCAGAGTAAGAGTTAAGACCTTAACCAGTAGGCCAGTGTACGAGTTAAGACCTTAATCAGTAGGCCAGAGTAAGAGTTAAGACCTTAACCTGTAGGCCATCGTACGAGTCTAAGACCTTAGCTATTAGGCCAGAGTAAGTGTTAAGACCTTAACCAGTAGGCCAGAGTACGAGTCTAAGACCTTAACCAGTAGGCCAGAGTAAGAGTTAAGACCTTAACCAGTAGGCCAGAGTAAGAGTTAAGACTTTAACCTGTAGGCCAGAGTACGAGTCTAAGACCTTAGCTATTAGGCCAGAGTAAGAGTTAAGACCTTAACCAGTAGGCCAGAGTAAGAGTTAAGACCTTAACCATTAGGCCATAGTACGAGTCTAAGACCTTATCTATTAGGCCAGAGTAAGAGTTAAGACCTTAACCTGTAGGCAAGAGTAAGAGTTAAGACCTTAACCAGTAGGCCATAGTACGAGTCTAAGACCTTAGGTATTGGGCCAGAGTAAGAGTTAAGACCTTAACCAGTAGGCCAGAGTAAGAGTTAAGACCTTAACCAGTAGGCCAGAGTGTGTGTCTAATACCTTAGCTATTAGGCCATAGTACGAGTCTAACATCTTAGCTATTAGGCCAGAGTAAGTGTTAGGACCTTAACCAGTAGGCCAGAGTAAGTGTTAAGACCTTAACCTGTAGGCCAGAGTAAGAGTTAATACCTTAACCTGTAGGCCATAGTATGAGTCTAAGTCCTTAGCTATTAGGCTAGATTAAGAGTTAAGACCTTAGCTATTAGGCCAGAGTAAGAGTTAAGACCTTAACCATTAGGCAAGAGTACGAGTCTAAGACCTTAGCTATTAGGCCAGAGTAAGAGTTAAGACCTTAACCAGTAGGCCAGAGTAAGAATTAAGACCTTAGCTATTAGGCCAGAGTAAGAGTTAAGACCTTAAGAAGTAGGCAAGAGTAAGAGTTAAGACCTTAACCATTAGGCCAGAGTACGAGTCTAAGACCTTAGCTATTAGGCCAGAGTAAGAGTTAAGACCTTAACCAGTAGGCCAGAGTAAGAGTTAAGACCTTAACCAGTAGGCCAGAGTAAGAGTCTAAGACCTTAGCTATTAGGCCAGAGTAAGAGTTAAGACCTTAACCAGTAGGCCAGAGTAAGAGTTAAGACCTTAACCTGTAGGCCATAGTATGAGTCTAAGACCTTAGCTATTAGGCCAGAGTTAGCGTTAAGACCTTAACCAGTAGGCCAGAGAAAGAGTTAAGACCTTAACCATTAGGCCAGTGTACGAGTCTAAGACCTTAGCTATTGGGCCAGAGTAAGATTTAAGACCTTAACTATTAGGCCAGAGTAAGAGTTAAGACCTTAACCATTAGGCCAGAGTACGAGTCTAAGACCTTAGCTATTAGGCCAGAGTAAGAGTTATGAACTTAACCAGTAGGCCAGAGTAAGAGTTAAGACCTTAACCTGTAGGCCAGAGTACGAGTCTAAGACCTTAACTATTAGGCCAGAGTAAGAGTTAAGACCTTAACCAGTAGGTCAGAGTAAGAGTTAAGACCTTAACCAGTAGGCCAGAGTAAGAGTTAAGACCTTAACAAGTAGGCCAGAGTAAGAGTTAAAACCTTAACCAGGAGGCCAGAGTACGAGTCTAAGACCTTAGCTATTAGGCCAGAGTAAGAGTTAAGACCTTAGCTATTAGGCCAGAGTAAGAGTTAAGACCTTAACCAGAAGGCCAGAGTAAGAGTTAAGACCTTAACCAGCAGGCCAGAGTAAGAGTTAAGACCTTAACCTGTAGGCCATAGTACGAGTCTAAGACCTTAGCTATTAGGCCAGAGTAAGAGTTAAGACCTTAGCTATTAGGCCAGAGTAAGAGTTAAGACCTTAGCTATTAGGCCAGAGTAAGAGTTAAGACCTTAACCAGTAGGCCAGAGTACGTGTCTAATACCTTAGCTATTAGGCCATAGTACGAGTCTAAGACCTTAGCTATTAGTCCAGAGTAAGAGTTAAGACCTTAACCAGTAGGCCAGAGTAAGAGTTAAGACCTTAACCATTAGGCCAGAGTATGAGTCTAAGACCTTAGCTATCAGGCCAGATTAAGAGTTAAGACCTTAACTAGTAGGCCGGAGTAAGAGTTAAGACCTTAACCAGTAGGCCAGAGTAAGAGTTAAGACCTTAACCATTAGGCCAGAGTACGAGTCTAAGACCTTAGCTATTAGGCCAGAGTAAGAGTTAAGACCTTAACCAGTAGGCCAGAGTAAGAGTTAAGACCTTAACCAGCAGGCCAGAGTAAGAGTTAATACCTTAACCAGTAGGCCAGAGTACGAGTCTAAGACCTTAAATATTAGGCCAGAGTAAGAGTTAAGACCTTAACCAGTAGGCCAGAGTAAGAGTTAAGACCTTAACCAGTAGGCCATAGTATGAGTCTAAGACCTTAGCTATTAGGCCAGAGTAAGAGTTAAGACCTTAACCAGTAGGCCAGAGTACGTGTCTAATACCTTAGCTATTAGGCCATAGTACGAGTCTAAGACCTTAGCTATTAGGCCAGAGTAAGAGTTAAGACCTTAACCAGTAGGCCAGAGTAAGAGTTAAGACCTTAACCATTAGGCAAGAGTACGAGTCTAAGACCTTAGCTATCAGGCCAGAGTACGAGTCTAAGACCTTAGCTTTTAGGCCAGAGTAGGAGTTAAGACCTTAACCAGTAGGCCAGAGAACGAGTCTAAGACCTTAACCTGTAGGCCAGAGTAAGAGTTAAGACCTTTGCTATTAGGCCAGAGTAAGAGTTAAGACCTTAACCAGTAGGCCAGAGTACGAGTCTAATACCTTAGCTATTAGGCCAGAGTAAGAGTTAAGACCTTAGCTATTAGGCCAGAGTAAGAGTTAAGACCTTAGCTATTAGGCCAGAGTAAGAGTTAAGATCTTAGCTATTAAGCCAGAGTAAGAGTTAAGACATTAACCATTAGGCCAGAATATGACTCTAAGACCTTAGCTATAAGGCCAGAGTAAGAGTTAAGACCTTAAGCTGTAGGCCATAGTACGAGTCTAAGACCTTATCTATTAGGCCAGAGTAAGAGTTAAGACATTAACCTGTAGGCCATAGTACGAGTCTAAGACCTTAGCTATTAGGCCAGAGTAAGCGTTAAGACCTTAACCAGTAGGCCAGAGAAAGAGATAAGACCTTAACCTGTAGGCCAGAGTACGAGTCTAAGACCTTAGCTATCAGGCCAGAGTAAGAGTTAAGACCTTAACTAGTAGGCCGGAGTAAGAGTTAAGACCTTAACCAGTAGGCCAGAGTAAGAGTTAAGACCTTAACCATTAGGCCAGAGTACGAGTCTAAGACCTTAGCTTTTAGGCCAGAGTAGGAGTTAAGACCTTAACCAGTAGGCCAGAGTACGAGTCTAAGACCTTAGCTATTAGGCCAGAGTAAGAGTTAAGACCTTAACCAGTAGGCCAGAGTAAGAGTTAAGACCTTAACCAGTAGGCCAGAGAACGAGTCTAAGACCTTAACCTGTAGCTATTAGGCCAGAGTAAGAGTTAAGACCTTAGCTATTAGGCCAGAGTAAGAGTTAAGACCTTAGCTATTAGGCCAGAGTAAGAGTTAAGATCTTAGCTATTAAGCCAGAGTAAGAGTTAAGACATTAACCATTAGGCCAGAGTATGACTCTAAGACCTTAGCTATAAGGCCAGAGTAAGAGTTAAGACCTTAAGCTGTAGGCCATAGTACGAGTCTAAGACCTTAGCTAGTAGGCCAGAGTAAGAGTTAAGACATTAACCTGTAGGCCATAGTACGAGTCTAAGACCTTAGCTATTAGGCCAGAGTAAGCGTTAAGACCTTAACCAGTAGGCCAGAAAAATAGAGATAAGACCTTAACCTGTAGGCCAGAGTACAAGTCTAAGACTTTAGCTATTAGGCCAGAGTAAGAGTTAAGACCTTAGCTATTAGGCCAGAGTAAGAGTTAAGACCTTAACCAGTAGGTCAGAGTAAGAGTTAAGACCTTAACCAGTAGGCCATAGTATGAGTCTAAGACCTTAGCTATTAGGCCAGAGTAAGAGTTAAGACCTTAACCAGAAGGCCAGAGTAAGAGTTAAGACCTTAACCAGTAGGCCAGAGTAAGAGTTGAGACCTTAACCTGTAGGCCATAGTTTGAGTCTAAGACCTTAGCTATTAGGCCAGAGTAAGTGTTAAGACCTTAACCAGTAGGCCAGATTACGAGTCTAAGACCTTAGATATTAGGCCAGAGTAGGAGTTCAGACCTTAGCTATTAGGCCAGAGTAAGAGTTAAGACCTTAACCAGTAGGCCAGAGTAAGAGTTAAGACCTTAACCAGTAGGCCAGAGTAAGAGTTAAGACCTTAACCAGTAGGCCAGAGTAAGAGTTAAGACCTTAGGTATTAGGCCAGAGTAAGAGTTAAGACCTTAACCAGTAGGCCAGAGTAAGAGTTAATACCTTAACCAGTAGGCCAGAGTACGAGTCTAAGACCTTAAATATTAGGCCAGAGTAAGAGTTAAGACTAGGGGTGGGCGGAATTTGCGGAATTAACCTTCGCAAATTATCGCGAGAATGTTTAAAATTATTGCAAACAAGCAGAAATATCGCGAAGATGCGGAAGTTTTTTTCCGGCACGTTCGCGAGATTTTCTGCATGGTTGCGGGTCGCCAACTTACCCATGTGGTTGCTTGCGGGCGCGGCCATCTTGTTTTGAGTTGTTCTCGTGGTGCATGATCGCGAGAAGAAAGACGTGATCGCGCGACGCATGACGTCACTGCGGGCGCGAACTGTCGCGAGACAGCGCAAATGGCTAAAAACAATACAACATCTCATGGAGAACGCGACCGGATCAAGAAAACTTGTCAGCGAACGCAGGGATTCAGGTAAGGCGATCGCGCGCGCGCGAGAATGTATCATTTTACAGCGCGAGCAAGAAACAAATTATCGCCAAGCTGCGGAAACCGGAATTTTTGACATTTTCGCGCTCTCCGCGGAACGCAAAAATGTCAAATTATCGCAATTTCCGCGAACGGAACGAAATTTTTGCCCAGGCCTAGTTAAGACCTTAACCAGTAGACCAGAGTAAGAGTTAAGACCTTAACCAGTAGGCCATAGTATGAGTCTAAGACCTTAGCTATTAGGCCAGAGTAAGAGTTAAGACATTAACCAGTAGGCCATGGTACGTGTCTAATACCTTAGCTATTAGGCCATAGTACGAGTCTAAGACCTTAGCTATTAGGCCAGAGTAAGAGTTAAGACCTTAACCAGTAGGCCAGAGTAGGAGTTAAGACCTTAACCATTAGGCAAGAGTACGAGTCTAAGACCTTAGCTATCAGGCCAGAGTACGAGTCTAAGACCTTAGCTTTTAGGCTAGAGTAGGAGTTAAGACCTTAACCAGTAGGCCAGAGAACGAGTCTAAGACCTTAACCTGTAGGCCAGAGTAAGAGTTAAGACCTTTGCTATTAGGCCAGAGTAAGAGTTAAGACCTTAACCAGTAGGCCAGAGTACGAGTCTAATACCTTAGCTATTAGGCCAGAGTAAGAGTTAAGACCTTAGCTATTAGGCCAGAGTAAGAGTTAAGACCTTAGCTATTAGGCCAGAGTAAGAGTTAAGATCTTAGCTATTAGGCCAGAGTAAGCGTTAAGACCTTAACCAGTAGGCCAGAGAAAGAGATAAGACCTTAACCTGTAGGCCAGAGTACAAGTCTAAGACTTTAGCTATGAGGCCAGAGTAAGAGTTAAGACCTTAGCTATTAGGCCAGAGTAAGAGTTAAGACCTTAACCAGTAGGTCAGAGTAAGAGTTAAGACCTTAACCAGTAGGCCATAGTATGAGTCTAAGACCTTAGCTATTAGGCCAGAGTAAGAGTTAAGACCTTAACCAGAAGGCCAGAGTAAGAGTTAAGACCTTAACCAGTAGGCCAGAGTAAGAGTTGAGACCTTAACCTGTAGGCCATAGTACGAGTCTAAGACCTTAGCTATTAGGCCAGAGTAAGTGTTAAGACCTTAACCAGTAGGCCAGAGTACGAGTCTAAGACCTTAGATATTAGGCCAGAGTAGGAGTTCAGACCTTAGCTATTAGGCCAGAGTAAGAGTTAAGACCTTAACCAGTAGGCCAGAGTAAGAGTTAAGACCTTAACCAGTAGGCCAGAGTAAGAGTTAAGAACTTAACCAGTAGGCCAGAGTAAGAGTTAAGACCTTAGGTATTAGGCCAGAGTAAGAGTTAAGACCTTAACCAGTAGGCCAGAGTAAGAGTTAATACCTTAACCAGTAGGCCAGAGTACGAGTCTAAGACCTTAGCTATTAGGCCAGAGTAAGAGTTAAGACCTTAACCAGTAGGCCAGAGTAAGAGTTAAGACCTTAACCAGTAGGCCATAGTATGAGTCTAAGACCATAGCTATTAGGCCAGAGTAAGAGTTAAGACCTTAACCAGTAGGCCAGAGTAAGAGTTAAGACCTTAACCATTAGACCAGAGTATGAGTCTAAGACCTTAGCTATCAGGCCAGATTAAGAGTTAAGACCTTAACTAGTAGGCCGGAGTAAGAGTTAAGACCTTAACCAGTAGGCCAGAGTAAGAGTTAAGACCTTAACCATTAGGCCAGAGTACGAGTCTAAGACCTTAGCTTTTAGGCCAGAGTAGGAGTTAAGACCTTAACCAGTAGGCCAGAGTACGAGTCTAAGACCTTAGCTATTAGGCCAGAGTAAGAGTTAAGACCTTAACCAGTAGGCCAGAGTAAGAGTTAAGACCTTAACCAGTAGGCGGCCAGAGAACGAGTCTAAGACCTTAACCTGTAGCTATTAGGCCAGAGTAAGAGTTAAGACCTTAGCTATTAGGCCAGAGTAAGAGTTAAGACCTTAGCTATTAGGCCAGAGTAAGAGTTAAGATCTTAGCTATTAAGCCAGAGTAAGAGTTAAGACATTAACCATTAGGCCAGAGTATGACTCTAAGACCTTAGCTATAAGGCCAGAGTAAGAGTTAAGACCTTAAGCTGTAGGCCATAGTACGAGTCTAAGACCTTAGCTATTAGGCCAGAGTAAGAGTTAAGACATTAACCTGTAGGCCATAGTACGAGTCTAAGACCTTAGCTATTAGGCCAGAGTAAGCGTTAAGACCTTAACCAGTAGGCCAGAGAAAGAGATAAGACCTTAACCTGTAGGCCAGAGTACAAGTCTAAGACTTTAGCTATGAGGCCAGAGTAAGAGTTAAGACCTTAGCTATTAGGCCAGAGTAAGAGTTAAGACCTTAACCAGTAGGTCAGAGTAAGAGTTAAGACCTTAACCAGTAGGCCATAGTATGAGTCTAAGACCTTAGCTATTAGGCCAGAGTAAGAGTTAAGACCTTAACCAGAAGGCCAGAGTAAGAGTTAAGACCTTAACCAGTAGGCCAGAGTAAGAGTTGAGACCTTAACCTGTAGGCCATAGTACGAGTCTAAGACCTTAGCTATTAGGCCAGAGTAAGTGTTAAGACCTTAACCAGTAGGCCAGAGTACGAGTCTAAGACCTTAGATATTAGGCCAGAGTAGGAGTTCAGACCTTAGCTATTAGGCCAGAGTAAGAGTTAAGACCTTAACCAGTAGGCCAGAGTAAGAGTTAAGACCTTAACCAGTAGGCCAGAGTAAGAGTTAAGAACTTAACCAGTAGGCCAGAGTAAGAGTTAAGACCTTAGGTATTAGGCCAGAGTAAGAGTTAAGACCTTAACCAGTAGGCCAGAGTAAGAGTTAATACCTTAACCAGTAGGCCAGAGTACGAGTCTAAGACCTTAGCTATTAGGCCAGAGTAAGAGTTAAGACCTTAACCAGTAGGCCAGAGTAAGAGTTAAGACCTTAACCAGTAGGCCATAGTATGAGTCTAAGACCTTAGCTATTAGGCCAGAGTAAGAGTTAAGACCTTAACCAGTAGGCCAGAGAACGTGTCTAATACCTTAGCTATTAGGCCATAGTACGAGTCTAAGACCTTAGCTATTAGGCCAGAGTAAGAGTTAAGACCTTAACCAGTAGGCCAGAGTAAGAGTTAAGACCTTAACCATTAGGCAAGAGTACGAGTCTAAGACCTTAGCTATCAGGCCAGAGTACGAGTCTAAGACCTTAGCTTTTAGGCCAGAGTAGGAGTTAAGACCTTAACCAGTAGGCCAGAGAACGAGTCTAAGACCTTAACCTGTAGGCCAGAGTAAGAGTTAAGACCTTTGCTATTAGGCCAGAGTAAGAGTTAAGACCTTAACCAGTAGGCCAGAGTACGAGTCTAATACCTTAGCTATTAGGCCAGAGTAAGAGTTAAGACCTTAGCTATTAGGCCAGAGTAAGAGTTAAGACCTTAGCTATTAGGCCAGAGTAAGAGTTAAGATCTTAGCTATTAAGCCAGAGTAAGAGTTAAGACATTAACCATTAGGCCAGAATATGACTCTAAGACCTTAGCTATAAGGCCAGAGTAAGAGTTAAGACCTTAAGCTGTAGGCCATAGTACGAGTCTAAGACCTTATCTATTAGGCCAGAGTAAGAGTTAAGACATTAACCTGTAGGCCATAGTACGAGTCTAAGACCTTAGCTATTAGGCCAGAGTAAGCGTTAAGACCTTAACCAGTAGGCCAGAGAAAGAGATAAGACCTTAACCTGTAGGCCAGAGTACAAGTCTAAGACTTTAGCTATTAGGCCAGAGTAAGAGTTAAGACCTTAGCTATTAGGCCAGAGTAAAAGTTAAGACCTTAACCAGTAGGTCAGAGTAAGAGTTAAGACCTTAACCAGTAGGCCAGAGTAAGAGTTAAGACCTTAACCAGCAGGCCAGAGTAAGAGTTAAAACCTTAACCAGGAGGCCAGAGTACGAGTCTAAGACCTTAGCTATTAGGCCAGAGTAAGTGTTAAGACCATAGCTATTAGGCCAGAGTAAGAGTTAAGACCTTAACCAGAAGGCCAGAGTACGAGTTAAGACCTTAATCAGTAGGCCAGAGTAAGAGTTAAGACCTTAACCTGTAGGCCATCGTACGAGTCTAAGACCTTAGCTATTAGGCCAGAGTAAGTGTTAAGACCTTAACCAGTAGGCCAGAGTACGAGTCTAAGACCTTAGCTATTAGGCCAGAGTAGGAGTTCAGACCTTAGCTATTAGGCCAGAGTAAGAGTTAAGACCTTAACCAGTAGGCCAGAGTAAGAGTTAAGACCTTAACCAGTAGGCCAGAGTAAGAGTTAAGACTTTAACCTGTAGGCCAGAGTACGAGTCTAAGACCTTAGCTATTAGGCCAGAGTAAGAGTTAAGACCTTAACCAGTAGGCCAGAGTAAGAGTTAAGACCTTAACCAGTAGGCCAGAGTAAGAGTTAAGACCTTAACCATTAGGCCATAGTACGAGTCTAAGACCTTATCTATTAGGCCAGAGTAAGAGTTAAGACCTTAACCTGTAGGCAAGAGTAAGAGTTAAGACCTTAACCAGTAGGCCATAGTACGAGTCTAAGACCTTAGGTATTGGGCCAAGTAAGAGTTAAGACCTTAACCAGTAGGCCAGAGTAAGAGTTAAGACCTTAACCAGTAGGCCAGAGTGTGTGTCTAATACCTTAGCTATTAGGCCATAGTACGAGTCTAACATCTTAGCTATTAGGCCAGAGTAAGTGTTAAGACCTTAACCAGTAGGCCAGAGTAAGTGTTAAGACCTTAACCTGTAGGCCAGAGTAAGAGTTAATACCTTAACCTGTAGGCCATAGTATGAGTCTAAGTCCTTAGCTATTAGGCTAGATTAAGAGTTAAGACCTTAGCTATTAGGCCAGAGTAAGAGTTAAGACCTTAACCATTAGGCAAGAGTACGAGTCTAAGACCTTAGCTATTAGGCCAGAGTAAGAGTTAAGACCTTAACCAGTAGGCCAGAGTAAGAATTAAGACCTTAGCTATTAGGCCAGAGTAAGAGTTAAGACCTTAAGAAGTAGGCAAGAGTAAGAGTTAAGACCTTAACCATTAGGCCAGAGTACGAGTCTAAGACCTTAGCTATTAGGCCAGAGTAAGAGTTAAGACCTTAACCAGTAGGCCAGAGTAAGAGTTAAGACCTTAACCAGTAGGCCAGAGTAAGAGTCTAAGACCTTAGCTATTAGGCCAGAGTAAGAGTTAAGACCTTAACCAGTAGGCCAGAGTAAGAGTTAAGACCTTAACCTGTAGGCCATAGTATGAGTCTAAGACCTTAGCTATTAGGCCAGAGTTAGCGTTAAGACCTTAACCAGTAGGCCAGAGAAAGAGTTAAGACCTTAACCATTAGGCCAGTGTACGACTCTAAGACCTTAGCTATTGGGCCAGAGTAAGATTTAAGACCTTAACTATTAGGCCAGAGTAAGAGTTAAGACCTTAACCATTAGGCCAGAGTACGAGTCTAAGACCTTAGCTATTAGGCCAGAGTAAGAGTTATGAACTTAACCAGTAGGCCAGAGTAAGAGTTAAGACCTTAACCTGTAGGCCAGAGTACGAGTCTAAGACCTTAACTATTAGGCCAGAGTAAGAGTTAAGACCTTAGCTATTAGGCCAGAGTAAGAGTTAAGACCTTAACGAGTAGGTCAGAGTAAGAGTTAAGACCTAACCCAGTAGGCCAGAGTAAGAGTTAAGACCTTAACCAGTAGGCCAGAGTAAGAGTTAAAACCTTAACCAGGAGGCCAGAGTAAGAGTTAAGACCTTAACCTGTAGGCCAGTGTATGAGTTAACACCTTAACCAGTAGGCCAGAGTAAGAGTTAAGACCTTAACCAGTAGGTCAGAGTAAGAGTTAAGACCTTAACCAGTAGGCCAGAGTAAGAGTTAAGACCTTAACCAGTAGGCCAGAGTAAGAGTTAAAACCTTAACCAGGAGGCCAGAGTACGAGTCTAAGACCTTAGCTATTAGGCCATAGTAAGAGTTAAGACCTTAGCTATTAGGCCAGAGTAAGAGTTAAGACCTTAACCAGAAGGCCAGAGTAAGAGTTAAGACCTTAACCAGCAGGCCAGAGTAAGAGTTAAGACCTTAACCTGTAGGCCATAGTACGAGTCTAAGACCTTAGCTATTTGGCCAGAGTAAGAGTTAAGACCTTAGCTATTAGGCCAGAGTAAGAGTTAAGACCTTAGCTATTAGGCCAGAGTAAGAGTTAAGACCTTAACCAGTAGGCCAGAGTACGTGTCTAATACCTTAGCTATTAGGCCATAGTACGAGTCTAAGACCTTAGCTATTAGTCCAGAGTAAGAGTTAAGACCTTAACCAGTAGGCCAGAGTAAGAGTTAAGACCTTAACCATTAGGCCAGAGTATGAGTCTAAGACCTTAGCTATCAGGCCAGATTAAGAGTTAAGACCTTAACTAGTAGGCCAGAGTAAGAGTTAAGACCTTAACCAGTAGGCCAGAGTAAGAGTTAAGACCTTAACCATTAGGCCAGAGTACGAGTCTAAGACCTTAGCTTTTAGGCCAGAGTAGGAGTTAAGACCTTAACCAGTAGGCCAGAGTACGAGTCTAAGACCTTAGCTATTAGGCCAGAGTAAGAGTTAAGACCTTAACCAGTAGGCCAGAGTAAGAGTTAAGACCTTAACCAGTAGGCGGCCAGAGAACGAGTCTAAGACCTTAACCTGTAGCTATTAGGCCAGAGTAAGAGTTAAGACCTTAGCTATTAGGCCAGAGTAAGAGTTAAGACCTTAGCTATTAGGCCAGAGTAAGAGTTAAGATCTTAGCTATTAAGCCAGAGTAAGAGTTAAGACATTAACCATTAGGCCAGAGTATGACTCTAAGACCTTAGCTATAAGGCCAGAGTAAGAGTTAAGACCTTAAGCTGTAGGCCATAGTACGAGTCTAAGACCTTAGCTATTAGGCCAGAGTAAGAGTTAAGACATTAACCTGTAGGCCATAGTACGAGTCTAAGACCTTAGCTATTAGGCCAGAGTAAGCGTTAAGACCTTAACCAGTAGGCCAGAGAAAGAGATAAGACCTTAACCTGTAGGCCAGAGTACAAGTCTAAGACTTTAGCTATGAGGCCAGAGTAAGAGTTAAGACCTTAGCTATTAGGCCAGAGTAAGAGTTAAGACCTTAACCAGTAGGTCAGAGTAAGAGTTAAGACCTTAACCAGTAGGCCATAGTATGAGTCTAAGACCTTAGCTATTAGGCCAGAGTAAGAGTTAAGACCTTAACCAGAAGGCCAGAGTAAGAGTTAAGACCTTAACCAGTAGGCCAGAGTAAGAGTTGAGACCTTAACCTGTAGGCCATAGTACGAGTCTAAGACCTTAGCTATTAGGCCAGAGTAAGTGTTAAGACCTTAACCAGTAGGCCAGAGTACGAGTCTAAGACCTTAGATATTAGGCCAGAGTAGGAGTTCAGACCTTAGCTATTAGGCCAGAGTAAGAGTTAAGACCTTAACCAGTAGGCCAGAGTAAGAGTTAAGACCTTAACCAGTAGGCCAGAGTAAGAGTTAAGAACTTAACCAGTAGGCCAGAGTAAGAGTTAAGACCTTAGGTATTAGGCCAGAGTAAGAGTTAAGACCTTAACCAGTAGGCCAGAGTAAGAGTTAATACCTTAACCAGTAGGCCAGAGTACGAGTCTAAGACCTTAGCTATTAGGCCAGAGTAAGAGTTAAGACCTTAACCAGTAGGCCAGAGTAAGAGTTAAGACCTTAACCAGTAGGCCATAGTATGAGTCTAAGACCTTAGCTATTAGGCCAGAGTAAGAGTTAAGACCTTAACCAGTAGGCCAGAGTACGTGTCTAATACCTTAGCTATTAGGCCATAGTACGAGTCTAAGACCTTAGCTATTAGGCCAGAGTAAGAGTTAAGACCTTAACCAGTAGGCCAGAGTAAGAGTTAAGACCTTAACCATTAGGCAAGAGTATGAGTCTAAGACCTTAGCTATCAGGCCAGAGTACGAGTCTAAGACCTTAGCTTTTAGGCCAGAGTAGGAGTTAAGACCTTAACCAGTAGGCCAGAGAACGAGTCTAAGACCTTAACCTGTAGGCCAGAGTAAGAGTTAAGACCTTTGCTATTAGGCCAGAGTAAGAGTTAAGACCTTAACCAGTAGGCCAGAGTACGAGTCTAATACCTTAGCTATTAGGCCAGAGTAAGAGTTAAGACCTTAGCTATTAGGCCAGAGTAAGAGTTAAGACCTTAGCTATTAGGCCAGAGTAAGAGTTAAGATCTTAGCTATTAAGCCAAAGTAAGAGTTAAGACATTAACCATTAGGCCAGAATATGACTCTAAGACCTTAGCTATAAGGCCAGAGTAAGAGTTAAGACCTTAAGCTGTAGGCCATAGTACGAGTCTAAGACCTTATCTATTAGGCCAGAGTAAGAGTTAAGACATTAACCTGTAGGCCATAGTACGAGTCTAAGACCTTAGCTATTAGGCCAGAGTAAGCGTTAAGACCTTAACCAGTAGGCCAGAGAAAGAGATAAGACCTTAACCTGTAGGCCAGAGTACAAGTCTAAGACTTTAGCTATTAGGCCAGAGTAAGAGTTAAGACCTTAGCTATTAGGCCAGAGTAAAAGTTAAGACCTTAACCAGTAGGTCAGAGTAAGAGTTAAGACCTTAACCAGTAGGCCTGAGTAAGAGTTAAGACCTTAACCAGTAGGCCAGAGTAAGAGTTAAAACCTTAACCAGGAGGCCAGAGTACGAGTCTAAGACCTTAGCTATTAGGCCAGAGTAAGTGTTAAGACCTTAGCTATTAGGCCAGAGTAAGAGTTAAGACCTTAACCAGAAGGCCAGAGTAAGAGTTAAGACCTTAATCAGTAAGCCAGAGTAAGAGTTAAGACCTTAACCTGTAGGCCATCGTACAAGTCTAAGACCTTAGCTATTAGGCCAGAGTAAGTGTTAAGACCTTAACCAGTAGGCCAGAGTACGAGTCTAAGACCTTAGCTATTAGGCCAGAGTAGGAGTTCAGACCTTAGCTATTAGGCCAGAGTAAGAGTTAAGACCTTAACCAGTAGGCCAGAGTAAGAGTTAAGACCTTAACCAGTAGGCCAGAGTAAGAGTTAAGACCTTAACCTGTAGGCCAGATTACGAGTCTAAGACCTTAGCTATTAGGCCAGAGTAAGAGTTAAGACCTTAACCAGTAGGCCAGAGTACGAGTCTAAGACCTTAGCTATTAGGCCAGAGTAAGTGTTAAGACCTTAGCTATTAGGCCAGAGTAAGAGTTAAGACCTTAACCAGAAGGCCAGAGTAAGAGTTAAGACCTTAATCAGTAGGCCAGAGTAAGAGTTAAGACCTTAACCTGTAGGCCATCGTACGAGTCTAAGACCTTAGCTATTAGGCCAGAGTAAGTGTTAAGACCTTAACCAGTAGGCCAGAGTACGAGTCTAAGACCTTAGCTATTAGGCCAGAGTAGGAGTTCAGACCTTAGCTATTAGGCCAGAGTAAGAGTTAAGACCTTAACCAGTAGGCCAGAGTAAGAGTTAAGACCTTAACCAGTAGGCCAGAGTAAGAGTTAAGACTTTAACCTGTAGGCCAGAGTACGAGTCTAAGACCTTAGCTATTAGGCCAGAGTAAGAGTTAAGACCTTAACCAGTAGGCCAGAGTAAGAGTTAAGACCTTAACCAGTAGGCCAGAGTAAGAGTTAAGACCTTAACCATTAGGCCATAGTACGAGTCTAAGACCTTATCTATTAGGCCAGAGTAAGAGTTAAGACCTTAACCTGTAGGCAAGAGTAAGAGTTAAGACCTTAACCAGTAGGCCATAGTACGAGTCTAAGACCTTAGGTATTGGGCCAGAGTAAGAGTTAAGACCTTCACCAGTAGGCCAGAGTAAGAGTTAAGACCTTAACCAGTAGGCCAGAGTGTGTGTCTAATACCTTAGCTATTAGGCCATAGTACGAGTCTAACATCTTAGCTATTAGGCCAGAGTAAGTGTTAAGACCTTAACCAGTAGGCCAGAGTAAGTGTTAAGACCTTAACCTGTAGGCCAGAGTAAGAGTTAATACCTTAACCTGTAGGCCATAGTATGAGTCTAAGTCCTTAGCTATTAGGCTAGATTAAGAGTTAAGACCTTAGCTATTAGGCCAGAGTAAGAGTTAAGACCTTAACCATTAGGCAAGAGTACGAGTCTAAGACCTTAGCTATTAGGCCAGAGTAAGAGTTAAGACCTTAACCAGTAGGCCAGAGTAAGAATTAAGACCTTAGCTATTAGGCCAGAGTAAGAGTTAAGACCTTAAGAAGTAGGCAAGAGTAAGAGTTAAGACCTTAACCATTAGGCCAGAGTACGAGTCTAAGACCTTAGCTATTAGGCCAGAGTAAGAGTTAAGACCTTAACCAGTAGGCCAGAGTAAGAGTTAAGACCTTAACCAGTAGGCCAGAGTAAGAGTTAAGACCTTAACCTGTAGGCCATAGTATGAGTCTAAGACCTTAGCTATTAGGCCAGAGTTAGCGTTAAGACCTTAACCAGTAGGCCAGAGAAAGAGTTAAGACCTTAACCATTAGGCCAGTGTACGACTCTAAGACCTTAGCTATTGGGCCAGAGTAAGATTTAAGACCTTAACTATTAGGCCAGAGTAAGAGTTAAGACCTTAACCATTAGGCCAGAGTACGAGTCTAAGACCTTAGCTATTAGGCCAGAGTAAGAGTTATGAACTTAACCAGTAGGCCAGAGTAAGAGTTAAGACCTTAACCTGTAGGCCAGAGTACGAGTCTAAGACCTTAACTATTAGGCCAGAGTAAGAGTTAAGACCTTAGCTATTAGGCCAGAGTAAGAGTTAAGACCTTAACGAGTAGGTCAGAGTAAGAGTTAAGACCTAACCCAGTAGGCCAGAGTAAGAGTTAAGAACTTAACCAGTAGGCCAGAGTAAGAGTTAAAACCTTAACCAGGAGGCCAGAGTAAGAGTTAAGACCTTAACCTGTAGGCCAGTGTATGAGTTAACACCTTAACCAGTAGGCCAGAGTAAGAGTTAAGACCTTAACCAGTAGGTCAGAGTAAGAGTTAAGACCTTAACCAGTAGGCCAGAGTAAGAGTTAAGACCTTAACCAGTAGGCCAGAGTAAGAGTTAAAACCTTAACCAGGAGGCCAGAGTACGAGTCTAAGACCTTAGCTATTAGGCCATAGTAAGAGTTAAGACCTTAGCTATTAGGCCAGAGTAAGAGTTAAGACCTTAACCAGAAGGCCAGAGTAAGAGTTAAGACCTTAACCAGCAGGCCAGAGTAAGAGTTAAGACCTTAACCTGTAGGCCATAGTACGAGTCTAAGACCTTAGCTATTTGGCCAGAGTAAGAGTTAAGACCTTAGCTATTAGGCCAGAGTAAGAGTTAAGACCTTAGCTATTAGGCCAGAGTAAGAGTTAAGACCTTAACCAGTAGGCCAGAGTACGTGTCTAATACCTTAGCTATTAGGCCATAGTACGAGTCTAAGACCTTAGCTATTAGTCCAGAGTAAGAGTTAAGACCTTAACCAGTAGGCCAGAGTAAGAGTTAAGACCTTAACCATTAGGCCAGAGTATGAGTCTAAGACCTTAGCTATCAGGCCAGATTAAGAGTTAAGACCTTAACTAGTAGGCCAGAGTAAGAGTTAAGACCTTAACCAGTAGGCCAGAGTAAGAGTTAAGACCTTAACCATTAGGCCAGAGTACGAGTCTAAGACCTTAGCTTTTAGGCCAGAGTAGGAGTTAAGACCTTAACCAGTAGGCCAGAGTACGAGTCTAAGACCTTAGCTATTAGGCCAGAGTAAGAGTTAAGACCTTAACCAGTAGGCCAGAGTAAGAGTTAAGACCTTAACCAGTAGGCGGCCAGAGAACGAGTCTAAGACCTTAACCTGTAGCTATTAGGCCAGAGTAAGAGTTAAGACCTTAGCTATTAGGCCAGAGTAAGAGTTAAGACCTTAGCTATTAGGCCAGAGTAAGAGTTAAGATCTTAGCTATTAAGCCAGAGTAAGAGTTAAGACATTAACCATTAGGCCAGAGTATGACTCTAAGACCTTAGCTATAAGGCCAGAGTAAGAGTTAAGACCTTAAGCTGTAGGCCATAGTACGAGTCTAAGACCTTAGCTATTAGGCCAGAGTAAGAGTTAAGACATTAACCTGTAGGCCATAGTACGAGTCTAAGACCTTAGCTATTAGGCCAGAGTAAGCGTTAAGACCTTAACCAGTAGGCCAGAGAAAGAGATAAGACCTTAACCTGTAGGCCAGAGTACAAGTCTAAGACTTTAGCTATGAGGCCAGAGTAAGAGTTAAGACCTTAGCTATTAGGCCAGAGTAAGAGTTAAGACCTTAACCAGTAGGTCAGAGTAAGAGTTAAGACCTTAACCAGTAGGCCATAGTATGAGTCTAAGACCTTAGCTATTAGGCCAGAGTAAGAGTTAAGACCTTAACCAGAAGGCCAGAGTAAGAGTTAAGACCTTAACCAGTAGGCCAGAGTAAGAGTTGAGACCTTAACCTGTAGGCCATAGTACGAGTCTAAGACCTTAGCTATTAGGCCAGAGTAAGTGTTAAGACCTTAACCAGTAGGCCAGAGTACGAGTCTAAGACCTTAGATATTAGGCCAGAGTAGGAGTTCAGACCTTAGCTATTAGGCCAGAGTAAGAGTTAAGACCTTAACCAGTAGGCCAGAGTAAGAGTTAAGACCTTAACCAGTAGGCCAGAGTAAGAGTTAAGAACTTAACCAGTAGGCCAGAGTAAGAGTTAAGACCTTAGGTATTAGGCCAGAGTAAGAGTTAAGACCTTAACCAGTAGGCCAGAGTAAGAGTTAATACCTTAACCAGTAGGCCAGAGTACGAGTCTAAGACCTTAGCTATTAGGCCAGAGTAAGAGTTAAGACCTTAACCAGTAGGCCAGAGTAAGAGTTAAGACCTTAACCAGTAGGCCATAGTATGAGTCTAAGACCTTAGCTATTAGGCCAGAGTAAGAGTTAAGACCTTAACCAGTAGGCCAGAGTACGTGTCTAATACCTTAGCTATTAGGCCATAGTACGAGTCTAAGACCTTAGCTATTAGGCCAGAGTAAGAGTTAAGACCTTAACCAGTAGGCCAGAGTAAGAGTTAAGACCTTAACCATTAGGCAAGAGTACGAGTCTAAGACCTAAGCTATCAGGCCAGAGTACGAGTCTAAGACCTTAGCTTTTAGGCCAGAGTAGGAGTTAAGACCTTAACCAGTAGGCCAGAGAACGAGTCTAAGACCTTAACCTGTAGGCCAGAGTAAGAGTTAAGACCTTTGCTATTAGGCCAGAGTAAGAGTTAAGACCTTAACCAGTAGGCCAGAGTACGAGTCTAATACCTTAGCTATTAGGCCAGAGTAAGAGTTAAGACCTTAGCTATTAGGCCAGAGTAAGAGTTAAGACCTTAGCTATTAGGCCAGAGTAAGAGTTAAGATCTTAGCTATTAAGCCAAAGTAAGAGTTAAGACATTAACCATTAGGCCAGAATATGACTCTAAGACCTTAGCTATAAGGCCAGAGTAAGAGTTAAGACCTTAAGCTGTAGGCCATAGTACGAGTCTAAGACCTTATCTATTAGGCCAGAGTAAGAGTTAAGACATTAACCTGTAGGCCATAGTACGAGTCTAAGACCTTAGCTATTAGGCCAGAGTAAGCGTTAAGACCTTAACCAGTAGGCCAGAGAAAGAGATAAGACCTTAACCTGTAGGCCAGAGTACAAGTCTAAGACTTTAGCTATTAGGCCAGAGTAAGAGTTAAGACCTTAGCTATTAGGCCAGAGTAAAAGTTAAGACCTTAACCAGTAGGTCAGAGTAAGAGTTAAGACCTTAACCAGTAGGCCTGAGTAAGAGTTAAGACCTTAACCAGTAGGCCAGAGTAAGAGTTAAAACCTTAACCAGGAGGCCAGAGTACGAGTCTAAGACCTTAGCTATTAGGCCAGAGTAAGTGTTAAGACCTTAGCTATTAGGCCAGAGTAAGAGTTAAGACCTTAACCAGAAGGCCAGAGTAAGAGTTAAGACCTTAATCAGTAGGCCAGAGTAAGAGTTAAGACCTTAACCTGTAGGCCATCGTACGAGTCTAAGACCTTAGCTATTAGGCCAGAGTAAGTGTTAAGACCTTAACCAGTAGGCCAGAGTACGAGTCTAAGACCTTAGCTATTAGGCCAGAGTAGGAGTTCAGACCTTAGCTATTAGGCCAGAGTAAGAGTTAAGACCTTAACCAGTAGGCCAGAGTAAGAGTTAAGACCTTAACCAGTAGGCCAGAGTAAGAGTTAAGACCTTAACCTGTAGGCCAGATTACGAGTCTAAGACCTTAGCTATTAGGCCAGAGTAAGAGTTAAGACCTTAACCAGTAGGCCAGAGTACGAGTCTAAGACCTTAGCTATTAGGCCAGAGTAAGTGTTAAGACCTTAGCTATTAGGCCAGAGTAAGAGTTAAGACCTTAACCAGAAGGCCAGAGTAAGAGTTAAGACCTTAATCAGTAGGCCAGAGTAAGAGTTAAGACCTTAACCTGTAGGCCATCGTACGAGTCTAAGACCTTAGCTATTAGGCCAGAGTAAGTGTTAAGACCTTAACCAGTAGGCCAGAGTACGAGTCTAAGACCTTAGCTATTAGGCCAGAGTAGGAGTTCAGACCTTAGCTATTAGGCCAGAGTAAGAGTTAAGACCTTAACCAGTAGGCCAGAGTAAGAGTTAAGACCTTAACCAGTAGGCCAGAGTAAGAGTTAAGACTTTAACCTGTAGGCCAGAGTACGAGTCTAAGACCTTAGCTATTAGGCCAGAGTAAGAGTTAAGACCTTAACCAGTAGGCCAGAGTAAGAGTTAAGACCTTAACCAGTAGGCCAGAGTAAGAGTTAAGACCTTAACCATTAGGCCATAGTACGAGTCTAAGACCTTATCTATTAGGCCAGAGTAAGAGTTAAGACCTTAACCTGTAGGCAAGAGTAAGAGTTAAGACCTTAACCAGTAGGCCATAGTACGAGTCTAAGACCTTAGGTATTGGGCCAGAGTAAGAGTTAAGACCTTCACCAGTAGGCCAGAGTAAGAGTTAAGACCTTAACCAGTAGGCCAGAGTGTGTGTCTAATACCTTAGCTATTAGGCCATAGTACGAGTCTAACATCTTAGCTATTAGGCCAGAGTAAGTGTTAAGACCTTAACCAGTAGGCCAGAGTAAGTGTTAAGACCTTAACCTGTAGGCCAGAGTAAGAGTTAATACCTTAACCTGTAGGCCATAGTATGAGTCTAAGTCCTTAGCTATTAGGCTAGATTAAGAGTTAAGACCTTAGCTATTAGGCCAGAGTAAGAGTTAAGACCTTAACCATTAGGCAAGAGTACGAGTCTAAGACCTTAGCTATTAGGCCAGAGTAAGAGTTAAGACCTTAACCAGTAGGCCAGAGTAAGAATTAAGACCTTAGCTATTAGGCCAGAGTAAGAGTTAAGACCTTAAGAAGTAGGCAAGAGTAAGAGTTAAGACCTTAACCATTAGGCCAGAGTACGAGTCTAAGACCTTAGCTATTAGGCCAGAGTAAGAGTTAAGACCTTAACCAGTAGGCCAGAGTAAGAGTTAAGACCTTAACCAGTAGGCCAGAGTAAGAGTCTAAGACCTTAGCTATTAGGCCAGAGTAAGAGTTAAGACCTTAACCAGTAGGCCAGAGTAAGAGTTAAGACCTTAACCTGTAGGCCATAGTATGAGTCTAAGACCTTAGCTATTAGGCCAGAGTTAGCGTTAAGACCTTAACCAGTAGGCCAGAGAAAGAGTTAAGACCTTAACCATTAGGCCAGTGTACGAGTCTAAGACCTTACCTATTGGGCCAGAGTAAGATTTAAGACCTTAACTATTAGGCCAGAGTAAGAGTTAAGACCTTAACCATTAGGCCAGAGTACGAGTCTAAGACCTTAGCTATTAGGCCAGAGTAAGAGTTATGAACTTAACCAGTAGGCCAGAGTAAGAGTTAAGACCTTAACCTGTAGGCCAGAGTACGAGTCTAAGACCTTAACTATTAGGCCAGAGTAAGAGTTAAGACCTTAGCTATTAGGCCAGAGTAAGAGTTAAGACCTTAACGAGTAGGTCAGAGTAAGAGTTAAGACCTAACCCAGTAGGCCAGAGTAAGAGTTAAGACCTTAACCAGTAGGCCAGAGTAAGAGTTAAAACCTTAACCAGGAGGCCAGAGTAAGAGTTAAGACCTTAACCTGTAGGCCAGTGTATGAGTTAACACCTTAACCAGTAGGCCAGAGTAAGAGTTAAGACCTTAACCAGTAGGTCAGAGTAAGAGTTAAGACCTTAACCAGTAGGCCAGAGTAAGAGTTAAGACCTTAACCAGTAGGCCAGAGTAAGTGTTAAAACCTTAACCAGGAGGCCAGAGTACGAGTCTAAGACCTTAGCTATTAGGCCATAGTAAGAGTTAAGACCTTAGCTATTAGGCCAGAGTAAGAGTTAAGACCTTAACCAGAAGGCCAGAGTAAGAGTTAAGACCTTAACCAGCAGGCCAGAGTAAGAGTTAAGACCTTAACCTGTAGGCCATAGTACGAGTCTAAGACCTTAGCTATTTGGCCAGAGTAAGAGTTAAGACCTTAGCTATTAGGCCAGAGTAAGAGTTAAGACCTTAGCTATTAGGCCAGAGTAAGAGTTAAGACCTTAACCAGTAGGCCAGAGTACGTGTCTAATACCTTAGCTATTAGGCCATAGTACGAGTCTAAGACCTTAGCTATTAGTCCAGAGTAAGAGTTAAGACCTTAACCAGTAGGCCAGAGTAAGAGTTAAGACCTTAACCATTAGGCCAGAGTATGAGTCTAAGACCTTAGCTATCAGGCCAGATTAAGAGTTAAGACCTTAACTAGTAGGCCAGAGTAAGAGTTAAGACCTTAACCAGTAGGCCAGAGTAAGAGTTAAGACCTTAACCATTAGGCCAGAGTACGAGTCTAAGACCTTAGCTTTTAGGCCAGAGTAGGAGTTAAGACCTTAACCAGTAGGCCAGAGTACGAGTCTAAGACCTTAGCTATTAGGCCAGAGTAAGAGTTAAGACCTTAACCAGTAGGCCAGAGTAAGAGTTAAGACCTTAACCAGTAGGCGGCCAGAGAACGAGTCTAAGACCTTAACCTGTAGCTATTAGGCCAGAGTAAGAGTTAAGACCTTAGCTATTAGGCCAGAGTAAGAGTTAAGACCTTAGCTATTAGGCCAGAGTAAGAGTTAAGATCTTAGCTATTAAGCCAGAGTAAGAGTTAAGACATTAACCATTAGGCCAGAGTATGACTCTAAGACCTTAGCTATAAGGCCAGAGTAAGAGTTAAGACCTTAAGCTGTAGGCCATAGTACGAGTCTAAGACCTTAGCTATTAGGCCAGAGTAAGAGTTAAGACATTAACCTGTAGGCCATAGTACGAGTCTAAGACCTTAGCTATTAGGCCAGAGTAAGCGTTAAGACCTTAACCAGTAGGCCAGAGAAAGAGATAAGACCTTAACCTGTAGGCCAGAGTACAAGTCTAAGACTTTAGCTATGAGGCCAGAGTAAGAGTTAAGACCTTAGCTATTAGGCCAGAGTAAGAGTTAAGACCTTAACCAGTAGGTCAGAGTAAGAGTTAAGACCTTAACCAGTAGGCCATAGTATGAGTCTAAGACCTTAGCTATTAGGCCAGAGTAAGAGTTAAGACCTTAACCAGAAGGCCAGAGTAAGAGTTAAGACCTTAACCAGTAGGCCAGAGTAAGAGTTGAGACCTTAACCTGTAGGCCATAGTACGAGTCTAAGACCTTAGCTATTAGGCCAGAGTAAGTGTTAAGACCTTAACCAGTAGGCCAGAGTACGAGTCTAAGACCTTAGATATTAGGCCAGAGTAGGAGTTTAGACCTTAGCTATTAGGCCAGAGTAAGAGTTAAGACCTTAACCAGTAGGCCAGAGTAAGAGTTAAGACCTTAACCAGTAGGCCAGAGTAAGAGTTAAGAACTTAACCAGTAGGCCAGAGTAAGAGTTAAGACCTTAGGTATTAGGCCAGAGTAAGAGTTAAGACCTTAACCAGTAGGCCAGAGTAAGAGTTAATACCTTAACCAGTAGGCCAGAGTACGAGTCTAAGACCTTAGCTATTAGGCCAGAGTAAGAGTTAAGACCTTAACCAGTAGGCCAGAGTAAGAGTTAAGACCTTAACCAGTAGGCCATAGTATGAGTCTAAGACCATAGCTATTAGGCCAGAGTAAGAGTTAAGACCTTAACCAGTAGGCCAGAGTAAGAGTTAAGACCTTAACCATTAGACCAGAGTATGAGTCTAAGACCTTAGCTATCAGGCCAGATTAAGAGTTAAGACCTTAACTAGTAGGCCGGAGTAAGAGTTAAGACCTTAACCAGTAGGCCAGAGTAAGAGTTAAGACCTTAACCATTAGGCCAGAGTACGAGTCTAAGACCTTAGCTTTTAGGCCAGAGTAGGAGTTAAGACCTTAACCAGTAGGCCAGAGTACGAGTCTAAGACCTTAGCTATTAGGCCAGAGTAAGAGTTAAGACCTTAACCAGTAGGCCAGAGTAAGAGTTAAGACCTTAACCAGTAGGCGGCCAGAGAACGAGTCTAAGACCTTAACCTGTAGCTATTAGGCCAGAGTAAGAGTTAAGACCTTAGCTATTAGGCCAGAGTAAGAGTTAAGACCTTAGCTATTAGGCCAGAGTAAGAGTTAAGATCTTAGCTATTAAGCCAGAGTAAGAGTTAAGACATTAACCATTAGGCCAGAGTATGACTCTAAGACCTTAGCTATAAGGCCAGAGTAAGAGTTAAGACCTTAAGCTGTAGGCCATAGTACGAGTCTAAGACCTTAGCTATTAGGCCAGAGTAAGAGTTAAGACATTAACCTGTAGGCCATAGTACGAGTCTAAGACCTTAGCTATTAGGCCAGAGTAAGCGTTAAGACCTTAACCAGTAGGCCAGAGAAAGAGATAAGACCTTAACCTGTAGGCCAGAGTACAAGTCTAAGACTTTAGCTATGAGGCCAGAGTAAGAGTTAAGACCTTAGCTATTAGGCCAGAGTAAGAGTTAAGACCTTAACCAGTAGGTCAGAGTAAGAGTTAAGACCTTAACCAGTAGGCCATAGTATGAGTCTAAGACCTTAGCTATTAGGCCAGAGTAAGAGTTAAGACCTTAACCAGAAGGCCAGAGTAAGAGTTAAGACCTTAACCAGTAGGCCAGAGTAAGAGTTGAGACCTTAACCTGTAGGCCATAGTACGAGTCTAAGACCTTAGCTATTAGGCCAGAGTAAGTGTTAAGACCTTAACCAGTAGGCCAGAGTACGAGTCTAAGACCTTAGATATTAGGCCAGAGTAGGAGTTCAGACCTTAGCTATTAGGCCAGAGTAAGAGTTAAGACCTTAACCAGTAGGCCAGAGTAAGAGTTAAGACCTTAACCAGTAGGCCAGAGTAAGAGTTAAGAACTTAACCAGTAGGCCAGAGTAAGAGTTAAGACCTTAGGTATTAGGCCAGAGTAAGAGTTAAGACCTTAACCAGTAGGCCAGAGTAAGAGTTAATACCTTAACCAGTAGGCCAGAGTACGAGTTTAAGACCTTAGCTATTAGGCCAGAGTAAGAGTTAAGACCTTAACCAGTAGGCCAGAGTAAGAGTTAAGACCTTAACCAGTAGGCCATAGTATGAGTCTAAGACCTTAGCTATTAGGCCAGAGTAAGAGTTAAGACCTTAACCAGTAGGCCAGAGTACGTGTCTAATACCTTAGCTATTAGGCCATAGTACGAGTCTAAGACCTTAGCTATTAGGCCAGAGTAAGAGTTAAGACCTTAACCAGTAGGCCAGAGTAAGAGTTAAGACCTTAACCATTAGGCAAGAGTACGAGTCTAAGACCTTAGCTATCAGGCCAGAGTACGAGTCTAAGACCTTAGCTTTTAGGCCAGAGTAGGAGTTAAGACCTTAACCAGTAGGCCAGAGAACAAGTCTAAGACCTTAACCTGTAGGCCAGAGTAAGAGTTAAGACCTTTGCTATTAGGCCAGAGTAAGAGTTAAGACCTTAACCAGTAGGCCAGAGTACGAGTCTAATACCTTAGCTATTAGGCCAGAGTAAGAGTTAAGACCTTAGCTATTAGGCCAGAGTAAGAGTTAAGACCTTAGCTATTAGGCCAGAGTAAGAGTTAAGATCTTAGCTATTAAGCCAGAGTAAGAGTTAAGACATTAACCATTAGGCCAGAATATGACTCTAAGACCTTAGCTATAAGGCCAGAGTAAGAGTTAAGACCTTAAGCTGTAGGCCATAGTACGAGTCTAAGACCTTATCTATTAGGCCAGAGTAAGAGTTAAGACATTAACCTGTAGGCCATAGTACGAGTCTAAGACCTTAGCTATTAGGCCAGAGTAAGCGTTAAGACCTTAACCAGTAGGCCAGAGAAAGAGATAAGACCTTAACCTGTAGGCCAGAGTACAAGTCTAAGACTTTAGCTATTAGGCCAGAGTAAGAGTTAAGACCTTAGCTATTAGGCCAGAGTAAAAGTTAAGACCTTAACCAGTAGGTCAGAGTAAGAGTTAAGACCTTAACCAGTAGGCCAGAGTAAGAGTTAAGACCTTAACCAGCAGGCCAGAGTAAGAGTTAAAACCTTAACCAGGAGGCCAGAGTACGAGTCTAAGACCTTAGCTATTAGGCCAGAGTAAGTGTTAAGACCATAGCTATTAGGCCAGAGTAAGAGTTAAGACCTTAACCAGAAGGCCAGAGTACGAGTTAAGACCTTAATCAGTAGGCCAGAGTAAGAGTTAAGACCTTAACCTGTAGGCCATCGTACGAGTCTAAGACCTTAGCTATTAGGCCAGAGTAAGTGTTAAGACCTTAACCAGTAGGCCAGAGTACGAGTCTAAGACCTTAGCTATTAGGCCAGAGTAGGAGTTCAGACCTTAGCTATTAGGCCAGAGTAAGAGTTAAGACCTTAACCAGTAGGCCAGAGTAAGAGTTAAGACCTTAACCAGTAGGCCAGAGTAAGAGTTAAGACTTTAACCTGTAGGCCAGAGTACGAGTCTAAGACCTTAGCTATTAGGCCAGAGTAAGAGTTAAGACCTTAACCAGTAGGCCAGAGTAAGAGTTAAGACCTTAACCAGTAGGCCAGAGTAAGAGTTAAGACCTTAACCATTAGGCCATAGTACGAGTCTAAGACCTTATCTATTAGGCCAGAGTAAGAGTTAAGACCTTAACCTGTAGGCAAGAGTAAGAGTTAAGACCTTAACCAGTAGGCCATAGTACGAGTCTAAGACCTTAGGTATTGGGCCAAGTAAGAGTTAAGACCTTAACCAGTAGGCCAGAGTAAGAGTTAATACCTTAACCAGTAGGCCAGAGTGTGTGTCTAATACCTTAGCTATTAGGCCATAGTACGAGTCTAACATCTTAGCTATTAGGCCAGAGTAAGTGTTAAGACCTTAACCAGTAGGCCAGAGTAAGTGTTAAGACCTTAACCTGTAGGCCAGAGTAAGAGTTAATACCTTAACCTGTAGGCCATAGTATGAGTCTAAGTCCTTAGCTATTAGGCTAGATTAAGAGTTAAGACCTTAGCTATTAGGCCAGAGTAAGAGTTAAGACCTTAACCATTAGGCAAGAGTACGAGTCTAAGACCTTAGCTATTAGGCCAGAGTAAGAGTTAAGACCTTAACCAGTAGGCCAGAGTAAGAATTAAGACCTTAGCTATTAGGCCAGAGTAAGAGTTAAGACCTTAAGAAGTAGGCAAGAGTAAGAGTTAAGACCTTAACCATTAGGCCAGAGTACGAGTCTAAGACCTTAGCTATTAGGCCAGAGTAAGAGTTAAGACCTTAACCAGTAGGCCAGAGTAAGAGTTAAGACCTTAACCAGTAGGCCAGAGTAAGAGTCTAAGACCTTAGCTATTAGGCCAGAGTAAGAGTTAAGACCTTAACCAGTAGGCCAGAGTAAGAGTTAAGACCTTAACCTGTAGGCCATAGTATGAGTCTAAGACCTTAGCTATTAGGCCAGAGTTAGCGTTAAGACCTTAACCAGTAGGCCAGAGAAAGAGTTAAGACCTTAACCATTAGGCCAGTGTACGACTCTAAGACCTTAGCTATTGGGCCAGAGTAAGATTTAAGACCTTAACTATTAGGCCAGAGTAAGAGTTAAGACCTTAACCATTAGGCCAGAGTACGAGTCTAAGACCTTAGCTATTAGGCCAGAGTAAGAGTTATGAACTTAACCAGAAGGCCAGAGTAAGAGTTAAGACCTTAACCTGTAGGCCAGAGTACGAGTCTAAAACCTTAACTATTAGGCCAGAGTAAGAGTTAAGACCTTAGCTATTAGGCCAGAGTAAGAGTTAAGACCCTAACGAGTAGGTCAGAGTAAGAGTTAAGACCTAACCCAGTAGGCCAGAGTAAGAGTTAAGACCTTAACCAGTAGGCCAGAGTAAGAGTTAAAACCTTAACCAGGAGGCCAGAGTAAGAGTTAAGACCTTAACCTGTAGGCCAGTGTATGAGTTAACACCTTAACCAGTAGGCCAGAGTAAGAGTTAAGACCTTAACCAGTAGGTCAGAGTAAGAGTTAAGACCTTAACCAGTAGGCCAGAGTAAGAGTTGAGACCTTAACCAGTAGGCCAGAGTAAGAGTTAAAACCTTAACCAGGAGGCCAGAGTACGAGTCTAAGACCTTAGCTATTAGGCCATAGTAAGAGTTAAGACCTTAGCTATTAGGCCAGAGTAAGAGTTAAGACCTTAACCAGAAGGCCAGAGTAAGAGTTAAGACCTTAACCAGCAGGCCAGAGTAAGAGTTAAGACCTTAACCTGTAGGCCATAGTACGAGTCTAAGACCTTAGCTATTTGGCCAGAGTAAGAGTTAAGACCTTAGCTATTAGGCCAGAGTAAGAGTTAAGACCTTAGCTATTAGGCCAGAGTAAGAGTTAAGACCTTAACCAGTAGGCCAGAGTATGTGTCTAATACCTTAGCTATTAGGCCATAGTACGAGTCTAAGACCTTAGCTATTAGTCCAGAGTAAGAGTTAAGACCTTAACCAGTAGGCCAGAGTAAGAGTTAAGACCTTAACCATTAGGCCAGAGTATGAGTCTAAGACCTTAGCTATCAGGCCAGATTAAGAGTTAAGACCTTAACTAGTAGGCCAGAGTAAGAGTTAAGACCTTAACCAGTAGGCCAGAGTAAGAGTTAAGACCTTAACCATTAGGCCAGAGTACGAGTCTAAGACCTTAGCTTTTAGGCCAGAGTAGGAGTTAAGACCTTAACCAGTAGGCCAGAGTACGAGTCTAAGACCTTAGCTATTAGGCCAGAGTAAGAGTTAAGACCTTAACCAGTAGGCCAGAGTAAGAGTTAAGACCTTAACCAGTAGGCGGCCAGAGAACGAGTCTAAGACCTTAACCTGTAGCTATTAGGCCAGAGTAAGAGTTAAGACCTTAGCTATTAGGCCAGAGTAAGAGTTAAGACCTTAGCTATTAGGCCAGAGTAAGAGTTAAGATCTTAGCTATTAAGCCAGAGTAAGAGTTAAGACATTAACCATTAGGCCAGAGTATGACTCTAAGACCTTAGCTATAAGGCCAGAGTAAGAGTTAAGACCTTAAGCTGTAGGCCATAGTACGAGTCTAAGACCTTAGCTATTAGGCCAGAGTAAGAGTTAAGACATTAACCTGTAGGCCATAGTACGAGTCTAAGACCTTAGCTATTAGGCCAGAGTAAGCGTTAAGACCTTAACCAGTAGGCCAGAGAAAGAGATAAGACCTTAACCTGTAGGCCAGAGTACAAGTCTAAGACTTTAGCTATGAGGCCAGAGTAAGAGTTAAGACCTTAGCTATTAGGCCAGAGTAAGAGTTAAGACCTTAACCAGTAGGTCAGAGTAAGAGTTAAGACCTTAACCAGTAGGCCATAGTATGAGTCTAAGACCTTAGCTATTAGGCCAGAGTAAGAGTTAAGACCTTAACCAGAAGGCCAGAGTAAGAGTTAAGACCTTAACCAGTAGGCCAGAGTAAGAGTTGAGACCTTAACCTGTAGGCCATAGTACGAGTCTAAGACCTTAGCTATTAGGCCAGAGTAAGTGTTAAGACCTTAACCAGTAGGCCAGAGTACGAGTCTAAGACCTTAGATATTAGGCCAGAGTAGGAGTTCAGACCTTAGCTATTAGGCCAGAGTAAGAGTTAAGACCTTAACCAGTAGGCCAGAGTAAGAGTTAAGACCTTAACCAGTAGGCCAGAGTAAGAGTTAAGAACTTAACCAGTAGGCCAGAGTAAGAGTTAAGACCTTAGGTATTAGGCCAGAGTAAGAGTTAAGACCTTAACCAGTAGGCCAGAGTAAGAGTTAATACCTTAACCAGTAGGCCAGAGTACGAGTCTAAGACCTTAGCTATTAGGCCAGAGTAAGAGTTAAGACCTTAACCAGTAGGCCAGAGTAAGAGTTAAGACCTTAACCAGTAGGCCATAGTATGAGTCTAAGACCTTAGCTATTAGGCCAGAGTAAGAGTTAAGACCTTAACCAGTAGGCCAGAGTACGTGTCTAATACCTTAGCTATTAGGCCATAGTACGAGTCTAAGACCTTAGCTATTAGGCCAGAGTAAGAGTTAAGACCTTAACCAGTAGGCCAGAGTAAGAGTTAAGACCTTAACCATTAGGCAAGAGTACGAGTCTAAGACCTTAGCTATCAGGCCAGAGTACGAGTCTAAGACCTTAGCTTTTAGGCCAGAGTAGGAGTTAAGACCTTAACCAGTAGGCCAGAGAACGAGTCTAAGACCTTAACCTGTAGGCCAGAGTAAGAGTTAAGACCTTTGCTATTAGGCCAGAGTAAGAGTTAAGACCTTAACCAGTAGGCCAGAGTACGAGTCTAATACCTTAGCTATTAGGCCAGAGTAAGAGTTAAGACCTTAGCTATTAGGCCAGAGTAAGAGTTAAGACCTTAGCTATTAGGCCAGAGTAAGAGTTAAGATCTTAGCTATTAAGCCAAAGTAAGTGTTAAGACATTAACCATTAGGCCAGAATATGACTCTAAGACCTTAGCTATAAGGCCAGAGTAAGAGTTAAGACCTTAAGCTGTAGGCCATAGTACGAGTCTAAGACCTTATCTATTAGGCCAGAGTAAGAGTTAAGACATTAACCTGTAGGCCATAGTACGAGTCTAAGACCTTAGCTATTAGGCCAGAGTAAGCGTTAAGACCTTAACCAGTAGGCCAGAGAAAGAGATAAGACCTTAACCTGTAGGCCAGAGTACAAGTCTAAGACTTTAGCTATTAGGCCAGAGTAAGAGTTAAGACCTTAGCTATTAGGCCAGAGTAAAAGTTAAGACCTTAACCAGTAGGTCAGAGTAAGAGTTAAGACCTTAACCAGTAGGCCTGAGTAAGAGTTAAGACCTTAACCAGTAGGCCAGAGTAAGAGTTAAAACCTTAACCAGGAGGCCAGAGTACGAGTCTAAGACCTTAGCTATTAGGCCAGAGTAAGTGTTAAGACCTTAGCTATTAGGCCAGAGTAAGAGTTAAGACCTTAACCAGAAGGCCAGAGTAAGAGTTAAGACCTTAATCAGTAGGCCAGAGTAAGAGTTAAGACCTTAACCTGTAGGCCATCGTACGAGTCTAAGACCTTAGCTATTAGGCCAGAGTAAGTGTTAAGACCTTAACCAGTAGGCCAGAGTACGAGTCTAAGACCTTAGCTATTAGGCCAGAGTAGGAGTTCAGACCTTAGCTATTAGGCCAGAGTAAGAGTTAAGACCTTAACCAGTAGGCCAGAGTAAGAGTTAAGACCTTAACCAGTAGGCCAGAGTAAGAGTTAAGACCTTAACCTGTAGGCCAGATTACGAGTCTAAGACCTTAGCTATTAGGCCAGAGTAAGAGTTAAGACCTTAACCAGTAGGCCAGAGTAAGAATTAAGACCTTAGCTATTAGGCCAGAGTAAGAGTTAAGACCTTAAGAAGTAGGCAAGAGTAAGAGTTAAGACCTTAACCATTAGGCCAGAGTACGAGTCTAAGACCTTAGCTATTAGGCCAGAGTAAGAGTTAAGACCTTAACCAGTAGGCCAGAGTAAGAGTTAAGACCTTAACCAGTAGGCCAGAGTAAGAGTCTAAGACCTTAGCTATTAGGCCAGAGTAAGAGTTAAGACCTTAACCAGTAGGCCAGAGTAAGAGTTAAGACCTTAACCTGTAGGCCATAGTATGAGTCTAAGACCTTAGCTATTAGGCCAGAGTTAGCGTTAAGACCTTAACCAGTAGGCCAGAGAAAGAGATAAGACCTTAACCTGTAGGCCAGAGTAAGAGTTAAGACCTTAGCTATTAGGCCAGAGTAAGAGTTAAGACCTTAACGAGTAGGTCAGAGTAAGAGTTAAGACCTAACCCAGTAGGCCAGAGTAAGAGTTAAGACCTTAACCAGTAGGCCAGAGTAAGAGTTAAAACCTTAACCAGGAGGCCAGAGTACGAGTCTAAGACCTTAGCTATTAGGCCAGAGTAAGAGTTAAGACCTTAGCTATTAGGCCAGAGTAAGAGTTAAGACCTTAACCAGAAGGCCAGAGTAAGAGTTAAGACCTTAACCAGCAGGCCAGAGTAAGAGTTAAGACCTTAACCTGTAGGCCATAGTACGAGTCTAAGACCTTAGCTATTAGGCCAGAGTAAGAGTTAAGACCTTAGCTATTAGACCAGAGTATGAGTCTAAGACCTTAGCTATTAGGCCAGAGTAAGAGTTAAGACCTTAGGCCAGAGTAAGAGTTAAGACCATAACCAGTAGGCCAGAGTACGAGTCTAAGACCTTAGCTATTAGGCCAGAGTAAGAGTTAAGACCTTAACCAGTAGGCCAGAGTAAGAGTTAGGACCTTAACCATTAGGCCAGAGTACGAGTCTAAGACCTTAGCTATTAGGCCAGAATAAGAGTTAATACCTTAACCTGTAGGCCATAGTATGAGTCTAAGACCTTAGCTATTAGGCCAGAGTAAGAGTTAAGACCTTAACCAGTAGGCCAGAGTACGTGTCTAATACCTTAGCTATTAGGCCATAGTACGAGTCTAAGACCTTAGCTATTAGTCCAGAGTAAGAGTTAAGACCTTAACCATTAGGCCAGAGTACGAGTCTAAGACCTTAGCTATCAGGCCAGAATAAGAGTTAAGACCTTAACTAATAGGCCGGAGTAAGAGTTAAGACCTTAACCAGTAGGCCAGAGTAAGAGTTAAGACCTTAACCATTAGGCCAGAGTACGAGTCTAAGACCTTAGCTTTTAGGCCAGAGTAGGAGTTAAGACCTTAACCAGTAGGCCAGAGTACGATTCTAAGACCTTAGCTATTAGGCCAGAGTAAGAGTTAAGACCTTAACCAGTAGGCCAGAGTAAGAGTTAAGACCTTAACCAGTAGGCCAGAGAACGAGTCTAAGACCTTAACCTGTAGCTATTAGGCCAGAGTAAGAGTTAAGACCTTAGCTATTAGGCCAGAGTAAGAGTTAAGACCTTAGCTATTAGGCCAGAGTAAGAGTTAAGATCTTAGCTATTAAGCCAGAGTAAGAGTTAAGACATTAACCATTAGGCCAGAGTATGACTCTAAGACCTTAGCTATAAGGCCAGAGTAAGAGTTAAGACCTTAAGCTGTAGGCCATAGTACGAGTCTAAGACCTTAGCTATTAGGCCAGAGTAAGAGTTAAGACATTAACCTGTAAGCCATAGTACGAGTCTAAGACCTTAGCTATTAGGCCAGAGTAAGCGTTAAGACCTTAACCAGTAGGCCAGAGAAAGAGATAAGACCTTAACCTGTAGGCCAGAGTACAAGTCTAAGACTTTAGCTATTAGGCCAGAGTAAGAGTTAAGACCTTAGCTATTAGGCCAGAGTAAGAGTTAAGACCTTAACCAGTAGGTCAGAGTAAGAGTTAAGACCTTAACCAGTAGGCCATAGTATGAGTCTAAGACCTTAGCTATTAGGCCAGAGTAAGAGTTAAGACCTTAACCAGAAGGCCAGAGTAAGAGTTAAGACCTTAACCAGTAGGCCAGAGTAAGAGTTGAGACCTTAACCTGTAGGCCATAGTACGAGTCTAAGACCTTAGCTATTAGGCCAGAGTAAGTGTTAAGACCTTAACCAGTAGGCCAGAGTATGAGTCTAAGACCTTAGATATTAGGCCAGAGTAGGAGTTCAGACCTTAGCTATTAGGCCAGAGTAAGAGTTAAGACCTTAACCAGTAGGCCAGAGTAAGAGTTAAGACCTTAACCAGTAGGCCAGAGTAAGAGTTAAGACCTTAACCAGTAGGCCAGAGTAAGAGTTAAGACCTTAGGTATTAGGCCGGAGTAAGAGTTAAGACCTTAACCAGTAGGCCAGAGTAAGAGTTAATACCTTAACCAGTAGGCCAGAGTACGAGTCTAAGACCTTAGCTATTAGGCCAGAGTAAGAGTTAAGACCTTAACCAGTAGGCCAGAGTAAGAGTTAAGACCTTAACCAGTAGGCCATAGTATGAGTCTAAGACCTTAGCTATTAGGCCAGAGTAAGAGTTAAGACCTTAACCAGTAGGCCAGAGTACGTGTCTAATACCTTAGCTATTAGGCCATAGTACGAGTCTAAGACCTTAGCTATTAGGCCAGAGTAAGAGTTAAGACCTTAACCAGTAGGCCAGAGTAAGAGTTAAGACCTTAACCATTAGGCAAGAGTACGAGTCTAAGACCTTAGCTATCAGGCCAGAGTACGAGTCTAAGACCTTAGCTTTTAGGCCAGAGTAGGAGTTAAGACCTTAACCAGTAGGCCAGAGAACGAGTCTAAGACCTTAACCTGTAGGCCAGAGTAAGAGTTAAGACCTTTGCTATTAGGCCAGAGTAAGAGTTAAGACCTTAACCAGTAGGCCAGAGTACGAGTCTAATACCTTAGCTATTAGGCCAGAGTAAGAGTTAAGACCTTAGCTATTAGGCCAGAGTAAGAGTTAAGACCTTAGCTATTAGGCCAGAGTAAGAGTTAAGATCTTAGCTATTAAGCCAGAGTAAGAGTTAAGACATTAACCATTAGGCCAGAATATGACTCTAAGACCTTAGCTATAAGGCCAGAGTAAGAGTTAAGACCTTAAGCTGTAGGCCATAGTACGAGTCTAAGACCTTATCTATTAGGCCAGAGTAAGAGTTAAGACATTAACCTGTAGGCCATAGTACGAGTCTAAGACCTTAGCTATTAGGCCAGAGTAAGCGTTAAGACCTTAACCAGTAGGCCAGAGAAAGAGATAAAACCTTAACCTGTAGGCCATAGTACAAGTCTAATACTTTAGCTATTAGGCCAGAGTAAGAGTTAAGACCTTAGCTATTAGGCCAGAGTAAAAGTTAAGACCTTAACCAGTAGGTCAGAGTAAGAGTTAAGACCTTAACCAGTAGGCCAGAGTAAGAGTTAATATCTTAGCTATTAAGCCAGAGTAAGAGTTAAGACATTAACCATTAGGCCAGAGTATGACTCTAAGACCTTAGCTATAAGGCCAGAGTAAGAGTTAAGGCCTTAAGCTGTAGGCCATAGTACGAGTCTAAGACCTTAGCTATTAGGCCAGAGTAAGAGTTAAGACATTAACCTGTAGGCCATAGTACGAGTCTAAGACCTTAGCTATTAGGCCAGAGTAAGCGTTAAGACCTTAACCAGTAGGCCAGAGAAAGAGATAAGACCTTAACCTGTAGGCCAGAGTACAAGTCTAAGACTTTAGCTATTAGGCCAGAGTAAGAGTTAAGACCTTAGCTATTAGGCCAGAGTAAGAGTTAATACCTTAACCAGTAGGTCAGAGTAAGAGTTAAGACCTTAACCAGTAGGCCATAGTATGAGTCTAAGACCTTAGCTATTAGGCCAGAGTAAGAGTTAAGTCCTTAACCAGAAGGCCAGAGTAAGAGTTAAGACCTTAACCAGTAGGCCAGAGTAAGAGTTGAGACCTTAACCTGTAGGCCATAGTACGAGTCTAAGACCTTAGCTATTAGGCCAGAGTAAGTGTTAAGACCTTAACCAGTAGGCACGAGTACGAGTCTAAGACCTTAGATATTAGGCCAGAGTAGGAGTTCAGACCTTAGCTATTAGGCCAGAGTAAGAGTTAAGACCTTAACCAGTAGGCCAGAGTAAGAGTTAAGACCTTAACCAGTAGGCCAGAGTAAGAGTTAAGACCTTAACCAGTAGGCCAGAGTACGTGTCTAATACCTTAGCTATTAGGCCGTAGTACGAGTCTAAGACCTTAGCTATTAGGCCAGAGTAAGAGTTAAGACCTTAACCAGTAGGCCAGAGTAAGAGTTAAGACCTTAACCATTAGGCAAGAGTACGAGTCTAAGACCTTAGCTATCAGGCCAGAGTACGAGTCTAAGACCTTAGCTTTTAGGCCAGAGTAGGAGTTAAGACCTTAACCAGTAGGCCAGAGAATGAGTCTAAGACCTTAACCTGTAGGCCAGAGTAAGAGTAAAGACCTTTGCTATTAGGCCAGAGTAAGAGTTAAGACCTTAACCAGTAGGCCAGAGTACGAGTCTAATACCTTAGCTATTAGGCCAGAGTAAGAGTTAAGACCTTAGCTATTAGGCCAGAGTAAGAGTTAAGACCTTAGCTATTAGGCCAGAGTAAGAGTTAAGATCTTAGCTATTAAGCCAGAGTAAGAGTTAAGACATTAACCATTAGGCCAGAATATGACTCTAAGACCTTAGCTATAAGGCCAGAGTAAGAGTTAAGACCTTAAGCTGTAGGCCATAGTACGAGTCTAAGACCTTATCTATTAGGCCAGAGTAAGAGTTAAGACATTAACCTGTAGGCCATAGTACGAGTCTAAGACCTTAGCTATGAGGCCAGAGTAAGCGTTAAGACCTTAACCAGTAGGCCAGAGAAAGAGATAAGACCTTAACCTGTAGGCCAGAGTACAAGTCTAAGACTTTAGCTATTAGGCCAGAGTAAGAGTTAAGACCTTAGCTATTAGGCCAGAGTAAAAGTTAAGACCTTAACCAGTAGGTCAGAGTAAGAGTTAAGACCTTAACCAGTAGGCCAGAGTAAGAGTTAAGACCTTAACCAGTAGGCCAGAGTAAGAGTTAAAACCTTAACCAGGAGGCCAGAGTACGAGTCTAAGACCTTGGCTATTAGGCCAGAGTAAGTGTTAAGACCTTAGCTATTAGGCCAGAGTAAGAGTTAAGACCTTAACCAGAAGGCCAGAGTAAGAGTTAAGACCTTAATCAGTAGGCCAGAGTAAGAGTTAAGACCTTAACCTGTAGGCCACCGTACGAGTCTAAGACCTTAGCTATTAGGCCAGAGTAAGTGTTAAGACCTTAACCAGCAGGCCAGAGTACGAGTCTAAGACCTTAGCTATTAGGCCAGAGTAGGAGTTCAGACCTTAGCTATTAGGCCAGAGTAAGAGTTAAGACCTTAACCAGTAGGCCAGAGTAAGAGTTAAGACCTTAACCAGTAGGCCAGAGTAAGAGTTAAGACCTTAACCTGTAGGCCAGAGTACGAGTCTAAGACCTTAGATATTAGGCCAGAGTAAGAGTTAAGACCTTAACCAGTAGGCCAGAGTAAGAGTTAAGACCTTAACCAGTAGGCCAGAGTAAGAGTTAAGACCTTAACCATTAGGCCATAGTACGAGTCAAAGACCTTATCTATTAGGCCAGAGTAAGAGTTAAGACCTTAACCTGTAGGCAAGAGTAAGAGTTAAGACCTTAACCAGTAGGCCATAGTACGAGTCTAAGACCTTAGGTATTGGGCCAGAGTAAGAGTTAAGACCTTAACCAGTAGGCCAGAGTGCGTGTCTAATACCTTAGCTATTAGGCCATAGTACGAGTCTAAGACCTTAGCTATTAGGCCAGAGTAAGAGTTAAGACCTTAACCAGTAGGCCAGAGTACAAGTCTAAGACCTTAGCTATTAGGCCAGAGTACGAGTCTAAGACCTTAGCTATTAGGCCAGAGTAAGAGTTAAGACCTTAGCTATTAGGCCAGAGTACGAGTCTAAGACCTTAGCTATTAGGCCAGAGTACGAGTCTAAGACCTTAGCTATTAGGCCAGAGTAAGAGTTAAGACCTTAACCATTAGGCCAGAGTACGAGTCTAAGACCTTAGCTATTGGGCCAGAGTAGGAGTTAAGACCTTAGCTATTAGGCCAGAATAAGAGTTAAGACCTTAGCTATTAGGCCAGAGTAAGAGTTAAGACTTTAACCTGTAGGCCAGAGTATGAGTCTAAGACCTTAGCTATAAGGCCAGAGTAAGAGTTAAGACCTTAACCAGTAGGCCAGAGTAAGAGTTAAGACCTTAACCAGTAGGCCAGAGTAAGAGTTGAGACCTTAACCTGTAGGCCATAGTACGAGTCTAAGACCTTAGCTATTAGGCCAGAGTAAGAGTTAAGATCTTAGCTATTAAGCCAGAGTAAGAGTTAAGACATTAACCATTAGGCCAGAATATGACTCTAAGACCATAGCTATAAGGCCAGAGTAAGAGTTAAGACCTTAAGCTGTAGGCCATAGTACGAGTCTAAGACCTTATCTATTAGGCCAGAGTAAGAGTTAAGACATTAACCTGTAGGCCATAGTACGAGTCTAAGACCTTAGCTATTAGGCCAGAGTAAGCGTTAAGACCTTAACCAGTAGGCCAGAGAAAGAGATAAAACCTTAACCTGTAGGCCAGAGTACAAGTCTAAGACTTTAGCTATTAGGCCAGAGTAAGAGTTAAGACCTTAGCTATTAGGCCAGAGTAAAAGTTAAGACCTTAACCAGTAGGTCAGAGTAAGAGTTAAGACCTTAACCAGTAGGCCAGAGTAAGAGTTAATATCTTAGCTATTAAGCCAGAGTAAGAGTTAAGACATTAACCATTAGGCCAGAGTATGACTCTAAGACCTTAGCTATAAGGCCAGAGTAAGAGTTAAGGCCTTAAGCTGTAGGCCATAGTACGAGTCTAAGACCTTTGCTATTAGGCCAGAGTAAGAGTTAAGACATTAACCTGTAGGCCATAGTACGAGTCTAAGACCTTAGCTATTAGGCCAGAGTAAGCGTTAAGACCTTAACCAGTAGGCCAGAGAAAGAGATAAGACCTTAACCTGTAGGCCAGAGTACAAGTCTAAGACTTTAGCTATTAGGCCAGAGTAAGAGTTAAGACCTTAGCTATTAGGCCAGAGTAAGAGTTAAGACCTTAACCAGTAGGTCAGAGTAAGAGTTAAGACCTTAACCAGTAGGCCATAGTATGAGTCTAAGACCTTAGCTATTAGGCCAGAGTAAGAGTTAAGACCTTAACCAGAAGGCCAGAGTAAGAGTTAAGACCTTAACCAGTAGGCCAGAGTGAGAGTTGAGACCTTAACCTGTAGGCCATAGTACGAGTCTAAGACCTTAGCTATTAGGCCAGAGTAAGTGTTAAGACCTTAACCAGTAGGCCAGAGTACGAGTCTAAGACCTTAGATATTAGGCCAGAGTAGGAGTTCAGACCTTAGCTATTAGGCCAGAGTAAGAGTTAAGACCTTAACCAGTAGGCCAGAGTAAGAGTTAAGACCTTAACCAGTAGGCCAGAGTAAGAGTTAAGACCTTAACCAGTAGGCCAGAGTAAGAGTTAAGACCTTAGGTATTAGGCCAGAGTAAGAGTTAAGACCTTAACCAGTAGGCCAGAGTAAGAGTTAATACCTTAACCAGTAGGCCAGAGTACGAGTCTAAGACCTTAGCTATTAGGCCAGAGTAAGAGTTAAGACCTTAACCAGTAGGCCAGAGTAAGAGTTAAGACCTTAACCAGTAGGCCAGAGAACGAGTCTAAGACCTTAACCTGTAGCTATTAGGCCAGAGTAAGAGTTAAGACCTTAGCTATTAGGCCAGAGTAAGAGTTAAGACCTTAGCTATTAGGCCAGAGTAAGAGTTAAGATCTTAGCTATTAAGCCAGAGTAAGAGTTAAGACATTAACCATTAGGCCAGAGTATGACTCTAAGACCTTAGCTATAAGACCAGAGTAAGAGTTAAGACCTTAAGCTGTAGGCCATAGTACGAGTCTAAGACCTTAGCTATTAGGCCAGAGTAAGAGTTAAGACATTAACCTGTAGGCCATAGTACGAGTCTAAGACCTTAGCTATTAGGCCAGAGTAAGCGTTAAGACCTTAACCAGTAGGCCAGAGAAAGAGATAAGACCTTAACCTGTAGGCCAGAGTACAAGTCTAAGACTTTAGCTATTAGGCCAGAGTAAGAGTTAAGACCTTAGCTATTAGGCCAGAGTAAGAGTTAAGACATTAACCAGTAGGTCAGAGTAAGAGTTAAGACCTTAACCAGTAGGCCATAGTAAGAGTTGAGACCTTAACCTGTAGGCCATAGTACGAGTCTAAGACCTTAGCTATTAGGCCAGAGTAAGTGTTAAGACCTGAACCAGTAGGCCAGAGTACGAGTCTAAGACCTTAGATATTAGGCCAGAGTAGGAGTTCAGACCTTAGCTATTAGGCCAGAGTAAGAGTTAAGACCTTAACCAGTAGGCCAGAGTAAGAGTTAAGACCTTAACCAGTAGGCCAGAGTAAGAGTTAAGACCTTAACCAGTAGGACAGAGAACGAGTCTAAGACCTTAACCTGTAGCTATTAGGCCAGAGTAAGAGTTAAGACCTTAGCTATTAGGCCAGAGTAAGAGTTAAGACCTTAGCTTTTAGGCCAGAGTAAGAGTTAAGATCTTAGCTATTAAGCCAGAGTAAGAGTTAAGACATTAACCATTAGGCCAGAGTATGACTCTAAGACCTTAGCTATAAGGCCAGAGTAAGAGTTAAGACCTTAAGCTGTAGGCCATAGTACGAGTCTAAGACCTTAGCTATTAGGCCAGAGTAAGAGTTAAGACATTAACCTGTAGGCCATAGTACGAGTCTAAGACCTTAGCTATTAGGCCAGAGTAAGCGTTAAGACCTTTGCTATTAGGCCAGAGTAAGAGTTAAGACCTTAACCAGTAGGCCAGAGTACGAGTCTAATACCTTAGCTATTAGGCCAGAGTAAGAGTTAAGACCTTAGCTATTAGGCCAGAGTAAGAGTTAAGACCTTAGCTATTAGGCCAGAGTAAGAGTTAAGATCTTAGCTATTAAGCCAGAGTAAGAGTTAAGACATTAACCATTAGGCCAGAATATGACTCTAAGACCTTAGCTATAAGGCCAGAGTAAGAGTTAAGACCTTAAGCTGTAGGCCATAGTACGAGTCTAAGACCTTATCTATTAGGCCAGAGTAAGAGTTAAGACATTAACCTGTAGGCCATAGTACGAGTCTAAGACCTTAGCTATTAGGCCTGAGTAAGCGTTAAGACCTTAACCAGTAGGCCAGAGAAAGAGATAAGACCTTAACCTGTAGGCCAGAGTACAAGTCTAAGACTTTAGCTATTAGGCCAGAGTAAGAGTTAAGACCTTAGCTATTAGGCCAAAGTAAAAGTTAAGACCTTAACCAGTAGGTCAGAGTAAGAGTTAAGACCTTAACCAGTAGGCCAGAGTAAGAGTTAAGACCTTAACCAGTAGGCCAGAGTAAGAGTTAAAACTTTAACCAGGAGGCCAGAGTACGAGTCTAAGACCTTAGCTATTAGGCCAGAGTAGGAGTTCAGACCTTAGCTATTAGGCCAGAGTAAGAGTTAAGACCTTAACCAGTAGGCCATGGTATGAGTCTAAGACCTTAGCTATTAGGCCAGAGTAAGAGTTAAGACCTTAACCAGTAGGCCAGAGTACGTGTCTAATACCTTAGCTATTAGGCCATAGTACGAGTCTAAGACCTTAGCTATTAGGCCAGAGTAAGAGTTAAGACCTTAACCAGTAGGCCAGAGTAAGAGTTAAGACCTTAACCATTAGGCAAGAGTACGAGTCTAAGACCTTAGCTATCAGGCCAGAGTACGAGTCTAAGACCTTAGCTTTTAGGCCAGAGTAGGAGTTAAGACCTTAACCAGTAGGCCAGAGTAAGAGTTAAGACCTTAACCAGTAGGCCAGAGTAAGAGTTAAGACCTTAACCATTAGGCCATAGTACGAGTCTAAGACCTTATCTATTAGGCCAGAGTAAGAGTTAAGACCTTAACCTGTAGGCAAGAGTAAGAGTTAAGACCTTAACCAGTAGGCCATAGTACGAGTCTAAGACCTTAGGTATTGGGCCAGAGTAAGAGTTAAGACCTTAACCAGTAGGCCAGAGTTAGAGTTAAGACCTTAACCAGTAGGCCAGAGTGCGTGTCTAATACCTTAGCTATTAGGCCATAGTACGAGTCTAAGACCTTAGCTATTAGGCCAGAGTAAGAGTTAAGACCTTAACCAGTAGGCCAGAGTAAGTGTTAAGACCTTAACCATTAGGCCAGAGTACGAGTCTAAGACCTTAGCTATTAGGCCAGAGTAAGAGTTAAGACCTTAACCAGTAGGCCAGAGTAAGAGTTAAGACCTTAACCAGTAGGCCAGTGTAAGAGTTAAGACCTTAACCATTAGGCCAGAGTACGAGTCTAAGACCTTAGCTATTAGGCCAGAGTAAGAGTTAAGACCTTAACCTGTAGGCAAGAGTAAGAGTTAAGACCTTAACCAGCAGGCCATAGTACGAGTCTAATACCTTAAGTATTAGGCCAGAGTAAGAGTTAGGACCTTAACCAGTAGGCCAGAGTAAGAGTTAAGACCTTAACCAGTAGGCCAGAGTACGAGTCTAAGACCTTAGCTATTAGGCCAGAGTAAGAGTTAAGACCTTAACCAGTAGGCCAGAGAACGAGTCTAAGACCTTAACCTGTAGGCCAGAGTAAGAGTTAAGACCTTTGCTATTAGGCCAGAGTAAGAGTTAAGACCTTAACCAGTAGGCCAGAGTACGAGTCTAATACCTTAGCTATTAGGCCAGAGTAAGAGTTAAGACCTTAGCTATTAGGCCAGAGTAAGAGTTAAGACCTTAGCTATTAGGCCAGAGTAAGAGTTAAGATCTTAGCTATTAAGCCAGAGTAAGAGTTAAGACATTAACCATTAGGCCAGAATATGACTCTAAGACCTTAGCTATAAGGCCAGAGTAAGAGTTAAGACCTTAAGCTGTAGGCCATAGTACGAGTCTAAGACCTTATCTATTAGGCCAGAGTAAGAGTTAAGACATTAACCTGTAGGCCATAGTACGAGTCTAAGACCTTAGCTATTAGGCCTGAGTAAGCGTTAAGACCTTAACCAGTAGGCCAGAGAAAGAGATAAGACCTTAACCTGTAGGCCAGAGTACAAGTCTAAGACTTTAGCTATTAGGCCAGAGTAAGAGTTAAGACCTTAGCTATTAGGCCAAAGTAAAAGTTAAGACCTTAACCAGTAGGTCAGAGTAAGAGTTAAGACCTTCACCAGTAGGCCAGAGTAAGAGTTAAGACCTTAACCAGTAGGCCAGAGTAAGAGTTAAAACTTTAACCAGGAGGCCAGAGTACGAGTCTAAGACCTTAGCTATTAGGCCAGAGTAGGAGTTCAGACCTTAGCTATTAGGCCAGAGTAAGAGTTAAGACCTTAACCAGTAGGCCATGGTATGAGTCTAAGACCTTAGCTATTAGGCCAGAGTAAGAGTTAAGACCTTAACCAGTAGGCCAGAGTACGTGTCTAATACCTTAGCTATTAGGCCATAGTACGAGTCTAAGACCTTAGCTATTAGGCCAGAGTAAGAGTTAAGACCTTAACCAGTAGGCCAGAGTAAGAGTTAAGACCTTAACCATTAGGCAAGAGTACGAGTCTAAGACCTTAGCTATCAGGCCAGAGTACGAGTCTAAGACCTTAGCTTTTAGGCCAGAGTAGGAGTTAAGACCTTAACCAGTAGGCCAGAGTAAGAGTTAAGACCTTAACCAGTAGGCCAGAGTAAGAGTTAAGACCTTAACCATTAGGCCATAGTACGAGTCTAAGACCTTATCTATTAGGCCAGAGTAAGAGTTAAGACCTTAACCTGTAGGCAAGAGTAAGAGTTAAGACCTTAACCAGTAGGCCATAGTACGAGTCTAAGACCTTAGGTATTGGGCCAGAGTAAGAGTTAAGACCTTAACCAGTAGGCCAGAGTTAGAGTTAAGACCTTAACCAGTAGGCCAGAGTGCGTGTCTAATACCTTAGCTATTAGGCCATAGTACGAGTCTAAGACCTTAGCTATTAGGCCAGAGTAAGAGTTAAGACCTTAACCAGTAGGCCAGAGTAAGTGTTAAGACCTTAACCATTAGGCCAGAGTACGAGTCTAAGACCTTAGCTATTAGGCCAGAGTAAGAGTTAAGACCTTAACCAGTAGGCCAGAGTAAGAGTTAAGACCTTAACCAGTAGGCCAGTGTAAGAGTTAAGACCTTAACCATTAGGCCAGAGTACGAGTCTAAGACCTTAGCTATTAGGCCAGAGTAAGAGTTAAGACCTTAACCTGTAGGCAAGAGTAAGAGTTAAGACCTTAACCAGCAGGCCATAGTACGAGTCTAATACCTTAAGTATTAGGCCAGAGTAAGAGTTAGGACCTTAACCAGTAGGCCAGAGTAAGAGTTAAGACCTTAACCAGTAGGCCAGAGTACGAGTCTAAGACCTTAGCTATTAGGCCAGAGTAAGAGTTAAGACCTTAACCAGTAGGCCAGAGTAAGAGTTAAGACCTTAACCAGTAGGCCATAGTACGAGTCTAAGACCTTAGGTATTAGGCCAGAGTAAGAGTTAAGACCTTAACCAGTAGGCCAGAGTAAGAGTTAATACCTTAACTAGTAGGCCAGAGTACGAGTCTAAGACCTTAGCTATTAGGCCAGAGTAAGAGTTAAGACCTTAACCAGTAGGCCAGAGTAAGAGTTAAGACCTTAACCAGTAGGCAAGAGTAAGAGTTAAGACCTTAACCAGTAGGCCAGAGAACGAGTCTAAGACCTTAACCTGTAGGCCAGAGTACGAGTCTAAGACCTTAGCTATTAGGCCAGAGTAAGAGTTAAGACCTTAACCAGTAGGCCAGAGTAAGAGTTAAAACCTTAACCAGGAGACCAGAGTACGAATCTAAGCCCTTAGCTATTAGGCCAGAGTAAGAGTTAAGACCTCAGCTATTAGGCCAGAGTAAGAGATAAGACCTTAACCAGAAGGCCAGAGTAAGAGTTAAGACCCTAACCTGTAGGCCATAGTACGAGTCTAAGACCTTAGCTATTAGGCCAGAGTAAGCATTAAGACCTTAACCAGTAGGCCAGAGTATGAGTCTAAGACCTTAGCTATTAGGCCAGAGTAAGAGTGCAGACCTTAGCTATTAGGCCAGAGTAAGAGTTAAGACCTTAACCAGGAGGCCAGAGTAAGAGTTAAGACCTTAACCTGTAGGCCAGTGTATGAGTTAAGACCTTAACCAGTAGGCCAGAGTAAGAGTTAAGACCTTAACCAGTAGGCCAGAGTAAGAGTTAAGACCTTAACCAGTAGGCCAGAGTAAGAGTTAAAACCTTAACCAGGAGGCCAGAGTACGAGTCTAAGACCTTAGCTATTAGGCCAGAGTAAGAGTTAAGACCTTAGCTATTAGGCCAGAGTAAGAGTTAAGACCTTAACCAGAAGGCCAGAGTAACAGTTAAGAACTTAACCAGCAGGCCAGAGTAAGAGTCAAGACCTTAACCTGTAGGCCATAGTACGAGTCTAAGACCTTAGCTATTAGGCCAGAGTAAGAGTTAAGACCTTAGCTATTAGACCAGAGTATGAGTCTAAGACCTTAACTATTAGGCCAGAGTAAGAGTTAAGACCATAACCAGTAGGCCAGAGTACGAGTCTAAGACCTTAGCTATTAGGCCAGAGTAAGAGTTAAGACCTTAACCAGTAGGCCAGAGTAAGAGTTAGGACCTTAACCATTAGGCCAGAGTACGAGTCTAAGACCTTAGCTATTAGGCCAGAGTAAGAGTTAAGACCTTAACCAGTAGGCCAGAGTAAGAGTTAAGACCTTAACCAGAAGGCCAGAGTAAGAGTTAAGACATTAACCAGCAGGCAAGAGTAAGAGTTAAGACCTTAGCTATTAGGCCAGAGTACGAGTCTAAGACCTTAGCTATTAGGCCAGAGTAAGAGTTAAGACCTTAGCTATTAGGCCAGAGTAAGAGTTAAGACCTTAACCAGTAGGCCAGAGTACAAGTCTAAGACCTTAGCTATTAGGCCAGAGTAAGAGATAAGACCTTAACCAGTAGGCCAGAGTAAGAGTTAAGACCTTAACCAGTAGGCCAGAGAACGAGTCTAAGACCTTAACCTGTAGGCCAGAGTAAGAGTTAAGACCTTTGCTATTAGGCCAGAGTAAGAGTTAAGACCTTAACCAGTAGGCCAGAGTACGAGTCCAATACCTTAGCTATTAGGCCAGAGAAAGAGTTAAGACCTTAGCTATTAGGCCAGAGTAAGAGTTAAGACCTTAGCTATTATGCCAGAGTAAGAGTTAAGATCATAGCTATTAAGCCAGAGTAAGAGTTAAGACATTAACCATTAGGCCAGAGTATGACTCCAAGACCTTAGCTATAAGGCCAGAGTAAGAGTTAAGACCTTAAGCTGTAGGCCATAGTACAAGTCTAAGACCTTAGCTATTAGGCTAGAGTAAGAGTTAAGACCTTAACCAGTAGGCCAGAGTATAAGTCTAAGACCTTAGCTATTAGGCCAGAGTAAGAGTTAAGACCTTAGCTATTAGGCCAGAGTACGAGTCTAAGACCTTAGCTATTAGGCCAGTTTAAGAGTTAAGACCTTAACCAGTAGGCCAGAGTAAGAGTTAAGACCTTAACCATTAGGCCAGAGTACGAGTCTAAGACCTTAGCTATCAGGCCAGAATAAGAGTTAAGACCTTAACTAATAGGCCGGAGTAAGAGTTAAGACCTTAACCAGTAGGCCAGAGTAAGAGTTAAGACCTTAACCATTAGGCCAGAGTACGAGTCTAAGACCTTAGCTTTTAGGCCAGAGTAGGAGTTAAGACCTTAACCAGTAGGCCAGAGTACGAGTCTAAGACCTTAGCTATTAGGCCAGAGTAAGAGTTAAGACCTTAACCAGTAGGCCAGAGTAAGAGTTATGACCTTAACCAGTAGGCCAGAGAACGAGTCTAAGACCTTAACCTGTAGCTATTAGGCCAGAGTAAGAGTTAAGACCTTAGCTATTAGGCCAGAGTAAGAGTTAAGACCTTAGCTATTAGGCCAGAGTAAGAGTTAAGATCTTAGCTATTAAGCCAGAGTAAGAGTTAAGACATTAACCATTAGGCCAGAGTATGACTCTAAGACCTTAGCTATAAGGCCAGAGTAAGAGTTAAGACCTTAAGCTGTAGGCCATAGTACGAGTCTAAGACCTTAGCTATTAGGCCAGAGTAAGAGTTAAGACATTAACCTGTAAGCCATAGTACGAGTCTAAGACCTTAGCTATTAGGCCAGAGTAAGCGTTAAGACCTTAACCAGTAGGCCAGAGAAAGAGATAAGACCTTAACCTGTAGGCCAGAGTACAAGTCTAAGACTTTAGCTATTAGGCCAGAGTAAGAGTTAAGACCTTAGCTATTAGGCCAGAGTAAGAGTTAAGACCTTAACCAGTAGGTCAGAGTAAGAGTTAAGACCTTAACCAGTAGGCCATAGTATGAGTCTAAGACCTTAGCTATTAGGCCAGAGTAAGAGTTAAGACCTTAACCAGAAGGCCAGAGTAAGAGTTAAGACCTTAACCAGTAGGCCAGAGTAAGAGTTGAGACCTTAACCTGTAGGCCATAGTACGAGTCTAAGACCTTAGCTATTAGGCCAGAGTAAGTGTTAAGACCTTAACCAGTAGGCCAGAGTATGAGTCTAAGACCTTAGATATTAGGCCAGAGTAGGAGTTCAGACCTTAGCTATTAGGCCAGAGTAAGAGTTAAGACCTTAACCAGTAGGCCAGAGTAAGAGTTAAGACCTTAACCAGTAGGCCAGAGTAAGAGTTAAGACCTTAACCAGTAGGCCAGAGTAAGAGTTAAGACCTTAGGTATTAGGCCAGAGTAAGAGTTAAGACCTTAACCAGTAGGCCAGAGTAAGAGTTAATACCTTAACCAGTAGGCCAGAGTACGAGTCTAAGACCTTAGCTATTAGGCCAGAGTAAGAGTTAAGACCTTAACCAGTAGGCCAGAGTAAGAGTTAAGACCTTAACCAGTAGGCCATAGTATGAGTCTAAGACCTTAGCTATTAGGCCAGAGTAAGAGTTAAGACCTTAACCAGTAGGCCAGAGTACGTGTCTAATACCTTAGCTATTAGGCCATAGTACGAGTCTAAGACCTTAGCTATTAGGCCAGAGTAAGAGTTAAGACCTTAACCAGTAGGCCAGAGTAAGAGTTAAGACCTTAACCATTAGGCAAGAGTACGAGTCTAAGACCTTAGCTATCAGGCCAGAGTACGAGTCTAAGACCTTAGCTTTTAGGCCAGAGTAGGAGTTAAGACCTTAACCAGTAGGCCAGAGAACGAGTCTAAGACCTTAACCTGTAGGCCAGAGTAAGAGTTAAGACCTTTGCTATTAGGCCAGAGTAAGAGTTAAGACCTTAACCAGTAGGCCAGAGTACGAGTCTAATACCTTAGCTATTAGGCCAGAGTAAGAGTTAAGACCTTAGCTATTAGGCCAGAGTAAGAGTTAAGACCTTAGCTATTAGGCCAGAGTAAGAGTTAAGATCTTAGCTATTAAGCCAGAGTAAGAGTTAAGACATTAACCATTAGGCCAGAATATGACTCTAAGACCTTAGCTATAAGGCCAGAGTAAGAGTTAAGACCTTAAGCTGTAGGCCATAGTACGAGTCTAAGACCTTATCTATTAGGCCAGAGTAAGAGTTAAGACATTAACCTGTAGGCCATAGTACGAGTCTAAGACCTTAGCTATTAGGCCAGAGTAAGCGTTAAGACCTTAACCAGTAGGCCAGAGAAAGAGATAAAACCTTAACCTGTAGGCCATAGTACAAGTCTAATACTTTAGCTATTAGGCCAGAGTAAGAGTTAAGACCTTAGCTATTAGGCCAGAGTAAAAGTTAAGACCTTAACCAGTAGGTCAGAGTAAGAGTTAAGACCTTAACCAGTAGGCCAGAGTAAGAGTTAATATCTTAGCTATTAAGCCAGAGTAAGAGTTAAGACATTAACCATTAGGCCAGAGTATGACTCTAAGACCTTAGCTATAAGGCCAGAGTAAGAGTTAAGGCCTTAAGCTGTAGGCCATAGTACGAGTCTAAGACCTTAGCTATTAGGCCAGAGTAAGAGTTAAGACATTAACCTGTAGGCCATAGTACGAGTCTAAGACCTTAGCTATTAGGCCAGAGTAAGCGTTAAGACCTTAACCAGTAGGCCAGAGAAAGAGATAAGACCTTAACCTGTAGGCCAGAGTACAAGTCTAAGACTTTAGCTATTAGGCCAGAGTAAGAGTTAAGACCTTAGCTATTAGGCCAGAGTAAGAGTTAATACCTTAACCAGTAGGTCAGAGTAAGAGTTAAGACCTTAACCAGTAGGCCATAGTATGAGTCTAAGACCTTAGCTATTAGGCCAGAGTAAGAGTTAAGTCCTTAACCAGAAGGCCAGAGTAAGAGTTAAGACCTTAACCAGTAGGCCAGAGTAAGAGTTGAGACCTTAACCTGTAGGCCATAGTACGAGTCTAAGACCTTAGCTATTAGGCCAGAGTAAGTGTTAAGACCTTAACCAGTAGGCCAGAGTACGAGTCTAAGACCTTAGATATTAGGCCAGAGTAGGAGTTCAGACCTTAGCTATTAGGCCAGAGTAAGAGTTAAGACCTTAACCAGTAGGCCAGAGTAAGAGTTAAGACCTTAACCAGTAGGCCAGAGTAAGAGTTAAGACCTTAACCAGTAGGCCAGAGTACGTGTCTAATACCTTAGCTATTAGGCCGTAGTACGAGTCTAAGACCTTAGGTATTGGGCCAAGTAAGAGTTAAGACCTTAACCAGTAGGCCAGAGTAAGAGTTAAGACCTTAACCAGTAGGCCAGAGTACGAGTCTAAGACCTTAGCTATTAGGCCAGAGTAAGAGTTAAGACCTTAACCAGTAGGCCAGAGTAAGAGTTAAGACCTTAACCAGAAGGCCAGAGTAAGAGTTAAGACATTAACCAGCAGGCAAGAGTAAGAGTTAAGACCTTAGCTATTAGGCCAGAGTACGAGTCTAAGACCTTAGCTATTAGGCCAGAGTAAGAGTTAAGACCTTAGCTATTAGGCCAGAGTAAGAGTTAAGACCTTAACCAGTAGGCCAGAGTACAAGTCTAAGACCTTAGCTATTAGGCCAGAGTAAGAGATAAGACCTTAACCAGTAGGCCAGAGTAAGAGTTAAGACCTTAACCAGTAGGCCAGGAAAAGAGTTAAGACCTTAACCAGTAGGCCAGAGAACGAGTCTAAGACCTTAACCTGTAGGCCAGAGTAAGAGTTAAGACCTTTGCTATTAGGCCAGAGTAAGAGTTAAGACCTTAACCAGTAGGCCAGAGTACGAGTCCAATACCTTAGCTATTAGGCCAGAGAAAGAGTTAAGACCTTAGCTATTAGGCCAGAGTAAGAGTTAAGACCTTAGCTATTATGCCAGAGTAAGAGTTAAGATCATAGCTATTAAGCCAGAGTAAGAGTTAAGACATTAACCATTAGGCCAGAGTATGACTCCAAGACCTTAGCTATAAGGCCAGAGTAAGAGTTAAGACCTTAAGCTGTAGGCCATAGTACAAGTCTAAGACCTTAGCTATTAGGCTAGAGTAAGAGTTAAGACCTTAACCAGTAGGCCAGAGTATAAGTCTAAGACCTTAGCTATTAGGCCAGAGTAAGAGTTAAGACCTTAGCTATTAGGCCAGTTTAAGAGTTAAGACCTTAACCAGTAGGCCAGAGTTAGAGTTAAGACCTTAACCATTAGGCCAGAGTACGAGTCTAAGACCTTAGCTATCAGGCCAGAATAAGAGTTAAGACCTTAACTAATAGGCCGGAGTAAGAGTTAAGACCTTAACCAGTAGGCCAGAGTAAGAGTTAAGACCTTAACCATTAGGCCAGAGTACGAGTCTAAGACCTTAGCTTTTAGGCCAGAGTAGGAGTTAAGACCTTAACCAGTAGGCCAGAGTACGAGTCTAAGACCTTAGCTATTAGGCCAGAGTAAGAGTTAAGACCTTAACCAGTAGGCCAGAGTAAGAGTTAAGACCTTAACCAGTAGGCCAGAGAACGAGTCTAAGACCTTAACCTGTAGGCCAGAGTAAGAGTTAAGACCTTTGCTATTAGGCCAGAGTAAGAGTTAAGACCTTAACCAGTAGGCCAGAGTACGAGTCCAATACCTTAGCTATTAGGCCAGAGAAAGAGTTAAGACCTTAGCTATTAGGCCAGAGTAAGAGTTAAGACCTTAGCTATTATGCCAGAGTAAGAGTTAAGATCATAGCTATTAAGCCAGAGTAAGAGTTAAGACATTAACCATTAGGCCAGAGTATGACTCCAAGACCTTAGCTATAAGGCCAGAGTAAGAGTTAAGACCTTAAGCTGTAGGCCATAGTACAAGTCTAAGACCTTAGCTATTAGGCTAGAGTAAGAGTTAAGACCTTAACCAGTAGGCCAGAGTATAAGTCTAAGACCTTAGCTATTAGGCCAGAGTAAGAGTTAAGACCTTAGCTATTAGGCCAGAGTACGAGTCTAAGACCTTAGCTATTAGGCCAGTTTAAGAGTTAAGACCTTAACCAGTAGGCCAGAGTTAGAGTTAAGACCTTAACCATTAGGCCAGAGTACGAGTCTAAGACCTTAGCTATCAGGCCAGAATAAGAGTTAAGACCTTAACTAATAGGCCGGAGTAAGAGTTAAGACCTTAACCAGTAGGCCAGAGTAAGAGTTAAGACCTTAACCATTAGGCCAGAGTACGAGTCTAAGACCTTAGCTTTTAGGCCAGAGTAGGAGTTAAGACCTTAACCAGTAGGCCAGAGTACGAGTCTAAGACCTTAGCTATTAGGCCAGAGTAAGAGTTAAGACCTTAACCAGTAGGCCAGAGTAAGAGTTAAGACCTTAACCAGTAGGCCAGAGAACGAGTCTAAGACCTTAACCTGTAGCTATTAGGCCAGAGTAAGAGTTAAGACCTTAGCTATTAGGCCAGAGTAAGAGTTAAGACCTTAGCTATTAGGCCAGAGTAAGAGTTAAGATCTTAGCTATTAAGCCAGAGTAAGAGTTAAGACATTAACCATTAGGCCAGAGTATGACTCTAAGACCTTAGCTATAAGGCCAGAGTAAGAGTTAAGACCTTAAGCTGTAGGCCATAGTACGAGTCTAAGACCTTAGCTATTAGGCCAGAGTAAGAGTTAAGACATTAACCTGTAAGCCATAGTACGAGTCTAAGACCTTAGCTATTAGGCCAGAGTAAGCATTAAGACCTTAACCAGTAGGCCAGAGAAAGAGATAAGACCTTAACCTGTAGGCCAGAGTACAAGTCTAAGACTTTAGCTATTAGGCCAGAGTAAGAGTTAAGACCTTAGCTATTAGGCCAGAGTAAGAGTTAAGACCTTAACCAGTAGGTCAGAGTAAGAGTTAAGACCTTAACCAGTAGGCCATAGTATGAGTCTAAGACCTTAGCTATTAGGCCAGAGTAAGAGTTAAGACCTTAACCAGAAGGCCAGAGTAAGAGTTAAGACCTTAACCAGTAGGCCAGAGTAAGAGTTGAGACCTTAACCTGTAGGCCATAGTACGAGTCTAAGACCTTAGCTATTAGGCCAGAGTAAGTGTTAAGACCTTAACCAGTAGGCCAGAGTATGAGTCTAAGACCTTAGATATTAGGCCAGAGTAGGAGTTCAGACCTTAGCTATTAGGCCAGAGTAAGAGTTAAGACCTTAACCAGTAGGCCAGAGTAAGAGTTAAGACCTTAACCAGTAGGCCAGAGTAAGAGTTAAGACCTTAACCAGTAGGCCAGAGTAAGAGTTAAGACCTTAGGTATTAGGCCAGAGTAAGAGTTAAGACCTTAACCAGTAGGCCAGAGTAAGAGTTAATACCTTAACCAGTAGGCCAGAGTACGAGTCTAAGACCTTAGCTATTAGGCCAGAGTAAGAGTTAAGACCTTAACCAGTAGGCCAGAGTAAGAGTTAAGACCTTAACCAGTAGGCCATAGTATGAGTCTAAGACCTTAGCTATTAGGCCAGAGTAAGAGTTAAGACCTTAACCAGTAGGCCAGAGTACGTGTCTAATACCTTAGCTATTAGGCCATAGTACGAGTCTAAGACCTTAGCTATTAGGCCAGAGTAAGAGTTAAGACCTTAACCAGTAGGCCAGAGTAAGAGTTAAGACCTTAACCATTAGGCAAGAGTACGAGTCTAAGACCTTAGCTATCAGGCCAGAGTACGAGTCTAAGACCTTAGCTTTTAGGCCAGAGTAGGAGTTAAGACCTTAACCAGTAGGCCAGAGAACGAGTCTAAGACCTTAACCTGTAGGCCAGAGTAAGAGTTAAGACCTTTGCTATTAGGCCAGAGTAAGAGTTAAGACCTTAACCAGTAGGCCAGAGTACGAGTCTAATACCTTAGCTATTAGGCCAGAGTAAGAGTTAAGACCTTAGCTATTAGGCCAGAGTAAGAGTTAAGACCTTAGCTATTAGGCCAGAGTAAGAGTTAAGATCTTAGCTATTAAGCCAGAGTAAGAGTTAAGACATTAACCATTAGGCCAGAATATGACTCTAAGACCTTAGCTATAAGGCCAGAGTAAGAGTTAAGACCTTAAGCTGTAGGCCATAGTACGAGTCTAAGACCTTATCTATTAGGCCAGAGTAAGAGTTAAGACATTAACCTGTAGGCCATAGTACGAGTCTAAGACCTTAGCTATTAGGCCAGAGTAAGCGTTAAGACCTTAACCAGTAGGCCAGAGAAAGAGATAAAACCTTAACCTGTAGGCCATAGTACAAGTCTAATACTTTAGCTATTAGGCCAGAGTAAGAGTTAAGACCTTAGCTATTAGGCCAGAGTAAAAGTTAAGACCTTAACCAGTAGGTCAGAGTAAGAGTTAAGACCTTAACCAGTAGGCCAGAGTAAGAGTTAATATCTTAGCTATTAAGCCAGAGTAAGAGTTAAGACATTAACCATTAGGCCAGAGTATGACTCTAAGACCTTAGCTATAAGGCCAGAGTAAGAGTTAAGGCCTTAAGCTGTAGGCCATAGTACGAGTCTAAGACCTTAGCTATTAGGCCAGAGTAAGAGTTAAGACATTAACCTGTAGGCCATAGTACGAGTCTAAGACCTTAGCTATTAGGCCAGAGTAAGCGTTAAGACCTTAACCAGTAGGCCAGAGAAAGAGATAAGACCTTAACCTGTAGGCCAGAGTACAAGTCTAAGACTTTAGCTATTAGGCCAGAGTAAGAGTTAAGACCTTAGCTATTAGGCCAGAGTAAGAGTTAATACCTTAACCAGTAGGTCAGAGTAAGAGTTAAGACCTTAACCAGTAGGCCATAGTATGAGTCTAAGACCTTAGCTATTAGGCCAGAGTAAGAGTTAAGTCCTTAACCAGAAGGCCAGAGTAAGAGTTAAGACCTTAACCAGTAGGCCAGAGTAAGAGTTGAGACCTTAACCTGTAGGCCATAGTACGAGTCTAAGACCTTAGCTATTAGGCCAGAGTAAGTGTTAAGACCTTAACCAGTAGGCCAGAGTACGAGTCTAAGACCTTAGATATTAGGCCAGAGTAGGAGTTCAGACCTTAGCTATTAGGCCAGAGTAAGAGTTAAGACCTTAACCAGTAGGCCATAGTATGAGTCTAAGACCTTAGCTATTAGGCCAGAGTAAGAGTTAAGACCTTAACCAGTAGGCCAGAGTACGTGTCTAATACCTTAGCTATTAGGCCGTAGTACGAGTCTAAGACCTTAGCTATTAGGCCAGAGTAAGAGTTAAGACCTTAACCAGTAGGCCAGAGTAAGAGTTAAGACCTTAACCATTAGGCAAGAGTACGAGTCTAAGACCTTAGCTATCAGGCCAGAGTACGAGTCTAAGACCTTAGCTTTTAGGCCAGAGTAGGAGTTAAGACCTTAACCAGTAGGCCAGAGAATGAGTCTAAGACCTTAACCTGTAGGCCAGAGTAAGAGTAAAGACCTTTGCTATTAGGCCAGAGTAAGAGTTAAGACCTTAACCAGTAGGCCAGAGTACGAGTCTAATACCTTAGCTATTAGGCCAGAGTAAGAGTTAAGACCTTAGCTATTAGGCCAGAGTAAGAGTTAAGACCTTAGCTATTAGGCCAGAGTAAGAGTTAAGATCTTAGCTATTAAGCCAGAGTAAGAGTTAAGACATTAACCATTAGGCCAGAATATGACTCTAAGACCTTAGCTATAAGGCCAGAGTAAGAGTTAAGACCTTAAGCTGTAGGCCATAGTACGAGTCTAAGACCTTATCTATTAGGCCAGAGTAAGAGTTAAGACATTAACCTGAAGGCCATAGTACGAGTCTAAGACCTTAGCTATGAGGCCAGAGTAAGCGTTAAGACCTTAACCAGTAGGCCAGAGAAAGAGATAAGACCTTAACCTGTAGGCCAGAGTACAAGTCTAAGACTTTAGCTATTAGGCCAGAGTAAGAGTTAAGACCTTAGCTATTAGGCCAGAGTAAAAGTTAAGACCTTAACCAGTAGGTCAGAGTAAGAGTTAAGACCTTAACCAGTAGGCCAGAGTAAGAGTTAAGACCTTAACCAGTAGGCCAGAGTAAGAGTTAAAACCTTAACCAGGAGGCCAGAGTACGAGTCTAAGACCTTGGCTATTAGGCCAGAGTAAGTGTTAAGACCTTAGCTATTAGGCCAGAGTAAGAGTTAAGACCTTAACCAGAAGGCCAGAGTAAGAGTTAAGACCTTAATCAGTAGGCCAGAGTAAGAGTTAAGACCTTAACCTGTAGGCCATCGTACAAGTCTAAGACCTTAGCTATTAGGCCAGAGTAAGTGTTAAGACCTTAACCAGCAGGCCAGAGTACGAGTCTAAGACCTTAGCTATTAGGCCAGAGTAGGAGTTCAGACCTTAGCTATTAGGCCAGAGTAAGAGTTAAGACCTTAACCAGTAGGCCAGAGTAAGAGTTAAGACCTTAACCAGTAGGCCAGAGTAAGAGTTAAGACCTTAACCTGTAGGCCAGAGTACGAGTCTAAGACCTTAGCTATTAGGCCAGAGTAAGAGTTAAGACCTTAACCAGTAGGCCAGAGTAAGAGTTAAGACCTTAACCAGTAGGCCAGAGTAAGAGTTAAGACCTTAACCATTAGGCCATAGTACGAGTCTAAGACCTTATCTATTAGGCCAGAGTAAGAGTTAAGACCTTAACCTGTAGGCAAGAGTAAGAGTTAAGACCTTAACCAGTAGGCCATAGTACGAGTCTAAGACCTTAGGTATTGGGCCAGAGTAAGAGTTAAGACCTTAACCAGTAGGCCAGAGTGCGTGTCTAATACCTTAGCTATTAGGCCATAGTACGAGTCTAAGACCTTAGCTATTAGGCCAGAGTAAGAGTTAAGACCTTAACCAGTAGGCCAGAGTACAAGTCTAAGACCTTAGCTATTAGGCCAGAGTACGAGTCTAAGACCTTAGCTATTAGGCCAGAGTAAGAGTTAAGACCTTAGCTATTAGGCCAGAGTACGAGTCTAAGACCTTAGCTATTAGGCCAGAGTACGAGTCTAAGACCTTAGCTATTAGGCCAGAGTAAGAGTTAAGACCTTAACCATTAGGCCAGAGTACGAGTCTAAGACCTTAGCTATTGGGCCAGAGTAGGAGTTAAGACCTTAGCTATTAGGCCAGAATAAGAGTTAAGACCTTAGCTATTAGGCCAGAGTAAGAGTTAAGACTTTAACCTGTAGGCCAGAGTATGAGTCTAAGACCTAAGCTATTAGGCCAGAGTACGAGTCTAAGACCTGAGCTATTAGGCCAGAGTAAGAGTTAAGACCTTAACCAGTAGGCCAGAGTACGAGTCTAAGACCTTAGCTATAAGGCCAGAGTAAGAGTTAAGACCTTAACCAGTAGGCCAGAGTAAGAGTTAAGACCTTAACCAGTAGGCCAGAGTACAAGTCTAAGACCTTAGCTATTAGGCCAGAGTAAGAGTTAAGACCTTAACCAGTAGGCCAGAGTAAGAGTTAAGACCTTAACCTGTAGGCCATAGTACGAGTCTAAGACCTTAGCTATTAGGCCAGAGTAAGAGTTAAGACCTTAACCAGTAGGCCAGAGTAAGAGTTAAGACCTTAACCATTAGGCCAGTAGGCCAGAGTAAGAGTTAAGACCTTAACCTGTAGGCCATAGTACGAGTCTAAGACCTTAGCTATTGGGCCAGAGTAACAGTTAAGACCTTAGCTATTAGGCCAGAGTAAGAGTTAAGACCTTAGCTATTAGGCCAGAGTAAGAGTTAAGACCTTAACCTGTAGGCCAGAGTACGAGTCTAAGACCTTAGATATTAGACCAGAGTACGAGTCTAAGACTTTAGCTATTAGGCCAGAGTAAGAGTTAAGACCATACCCAGTAGGCCAGAGTACGAGTCTAAGACCTTAGCTATTAGGCCAGAGTAACTGTTAAGACCTTAACCAGTAGGCCAGAGTAAGAGTTAAGACCTTAACCAGTAGGCCAGAGTACCAGTCTAAGACCTTAGCTATTAGCCAGAGTAAGAGTTAAGACCTTAGCTATTAGGCCAGAGTAAGAGTTAAGACCTTAACCAGTAGGCCAGAGTAAGAGTTAAGACCTTAACCAGTAGGCCATAGTACAAGTCTAAGACCTTAGCTATTAGGCCAGAGTAAGAGTTAAGACCTTAACCAGTAGGCCAGAGTATAAGTCTAAGACCTTAGCTATTAGGCCAGAGTAAGAGTTAAGACCTTAACCAGTAGGCCAGCGTAAGAGTTAAGACCTTAACCAGTAGGCCAGAGTGTGAGTCTAAGACCTTAGCTATAAGGCCAGAGTAAGAGTTAAGACCTTAGCTATTAGGCAAGAGTACGAGTCTAAGACCTTAGCTATTAGGCCAGAGTAAGAGTTAAGACCTTAACCAGTAGGCCAAAGTACAAGTCTAAGACCTTAGCTATTAGGCCAGAGTACGAGTCTAAGACCTTAGCTATTAGGCGAGAGTAAGAGTTAAGACCTTAGCTATTAGGCCAGAGTACGAGTCTAAGACCTTGGCTATTAGGCCAGTTTAAGAGTTAAGACCTTAACCATTAGGCCAGAGTAAGAGTTAAGACTTTTACCAGTAGGCCAGAGTAAGAGTTAAGACCTTAACCATTAGGCCAGAGTACGAGTCTAAGACCTTAGCTATTGGGCCAGAATAGGAGTTAAGACCTTAGCTATTAGGCCAGAGTAAGAGTTAAGACCTTAGCTATTAGGCCAGAGTAAGAGTTAAGACTTTACCCTGTAGGGCAGAGTACGAGTCTAAGACCTAAGCTAGTAGGCCAGAGTATGAGTCTAAGACCTGAGCCATTAGCCAGAGTAAGAGTTAAGACCTTAACCAGTAGGCCAGAGTACGAGTCTAAGACCTTAGCTATAAGGCCAGAGTAAGAGTTAAGACCTTAACCAGTAGGCCACAGTACGAGTCTAAGACCTTAGCTATTAGGCCAGAGTAAGAGTTAAGACCTTAACCAGTAGGCCTGAGTAAGAGGTAATACCTTAACCTGTAGGCCATAGTACGAGTCTAAGACCTTAGCTATTAGGCCAGAGTAAGAGTTAAGACCTTAACCAGTAGGCCAGAGTAAGAGTTAAGACCTTAACCATTAGGCCAGTAGGCCAGAGTAAGAGTTAAGACCTTAACCTGTAGGCCTTAGTACGAGTCTAAGACCTTAGCTATTGGGCCAGAGTAGGAGTTAAGACCTTAACCAGTAGGCCAGAGTACGAGTCTAAGACCTTAGCTATTAGGCCAGAGTAAGAGTTAAGACCTTAACCAGTAGGCCAGTGTAAGAGTTAAGACCTTAACCAGTAGGCCAGAGAACGAGTCTAAGACCTTAACCTGTAGCTATTAGGCCAGAGTAAGAGTTAAGACCTTAGCTATTAGGCCAGAGTAAGAGTTAAGACCTTAGCTATTAGGCCAGAGTAAGAGTTAAGATCTTAGCTATTAAGCCAGAGTAAGAGTTAAGACATTAACCATTAGGCCAGAGTATGACTCTAAGACCTTAGCTATAAGACCAGAGTAAGAGTTAAGACCTTAAGCTGTAGGCCATAGTACGAGTCTAAGACCTTAGCTATTAGGCCAGAGTAAGAGTTAAGACATTAACCTGTAGGCCATAGTACGAGTCTAAGACCTTAGCTATTAGGCCAGAGTAAGCGTTAAGACCTTAACCAGTAGGCCAGAGAAAGAGATAAGACCTTAACCTGTAGGCCAGAGTACAAGTCTAAGACTTTAGCTATTAGGCCAGAGTAAGAGTTAAGACCTTAGCTATTAGGCCAGAGTAAGAGTTAAGACATTAACCAGTAGGTCAGAGTAAGAGTTAAGACCTTAACCAGTAGGCCATAGTAAGAGTTGAGACCTTAACCTGTAGGCCATAGTACGAGTCTAAGACCTTAGCTATTAGGCCAGAGTAAGTGTTAAGACCTGAACCAGTAGGCCAGAGTACGAGTCTAAGACCTTAGATATTAGGCCAGAGTAGGAGTTCAGACCTTAGCTATTAGGCCAGAGTAAGAGTTAAGACCTTAACCAGTAGGCCAGAGTAAGAGTTAAGACCTTAACCAGTAGGCCAGAGTAAGAGTTAAGACCTTAACCAGTAGGACAGAGAACGAGTCTAAGACCTTAACCTGTAGCTATTAGGCCAGAGTAAGAGTTAAGACCTTAGCTATTAGGCCAGAGTAAGAGTTAAGACCTTAGCTTTTAGGCCAGAGTAAGAGTTAAGATCTTAGCTATTAAGCCAGAGTAAGAGTTAAGACATTAACCATTAGGCCAGAGTATGACTCTAAGACCTTAGCTATAAGGCCAGAGTAAGAGTTAAGACCTTAAGCTGTAGGCCATAGTACGAGTCTAAGACCTTAGCTATTAGGCCAGAGTAAGAGTTAAGACATTAACCTGTAGGCCATAGTACGAGTCTAAGACCTTAGCTATTAGGCCAGAGTAAGCGTTAAGACCTTAACCAGTAGGCCAGAGAAAGAGATAAGACCTTAACCTGTAGGCCAGAGTACAAGTCTAAGACTTTAGCTATTAGGCCAGAGTAAGAGTTAAGACCTTAGCTATTAGGCCAGAGTAAGAGTTAAGACCTTAACCAGTAGGTCAGAGTAAGAGTTAAGACCTTAACCAGTAGGCCATAGTATGAGTATAAGACCTTAGCTATTAGGCCAGAGTAAGAGTTAAGACCTTAACCAGAAGGCCAGAGTAAGAGTTAAGACCTTAACCAGTAGGCCAGAGTAAGAGTTGAGACCTTAACCTGTAGGCCATAGTACGAGTCTAAGACCTTAGCTATTAGGCCAGAGTAAGTGTTAAGACCTGAACCAGTAGGCCAGAGTACGAGTCTAAGACCTTAGATATTAGGCCAGAGTAGGAGTTCAGACCTTAGCTATTAGGCCAGAGTAAGAGTTAAGACCTTAACCAGTAGGCCAGAGTAAGAGTTAAGACCTTAACCAGTAGGCCAGAGTAAGAGTTAAGACCTTAACCAGTAGGCCAGAGTAAGAGTTGAGACCTTAGGTATTAGGCCAGAGTAAGAGTTAAGACCTTAACCAGTAGGCCAGAGTAAGATTTAATACCTTAACCAGTAGGCCAGAGTACGAGTCTAAGACCTTAGCTATTAGGCCAGAGTAAGAGTTAAGACCTTAACCAGTAGGCCAGAGTAAGAGTTAAGACCTTAACCAGTAGGCCATGGTATGAGTCTAAGACCTTAGCTATTAGGCCAGAGTAAGAGTTAAGACCTTAACCAGTAGGCCAGAGTACGTGTCTAATACCTTAGCTATTAGGCCATAGTACGAGTCTAAGACCTTAGCTATTAGGCCAGAGTAAGAGTTAAGACCTTAACCAGTAGGCCAGAGTAAGAGTTAAGACCTTAACCATTAGGCAAGAGTACGAGTCTAAGACCTTAGCTATCAGGCCAGAGTACGAGTCTAAGACCTTAGCTTTTAGGCCAGAGTAGGAGTTAAGACCTTAACCAGTAGGCCAGAGAACGAGTCTAAGACCTTAACCTGTAGGCCAGAGTAAGAGTTAAGACCTTTGCTATTAGGCCAGAGTAAGAGTTAAGACCTTAACCAGTAGGCCAGAGTACGAGTCTAATACCTTAGCTATTAGGCCAGAGTAAGAGTTAAGACCTTAGCTATTAGGCCAGAGTAAGAGTTAAGACCTTAGCTATTAGGCCAGAGTAAGAGTTAAGATCTTAGCTATTAAGCCAGAGTAAGAGTTAAGACATTAACCATTAGGCCAGAATATGACTCTAAGACCTTAGCTATAAGGCCAGAGTAAGAGTTAAGACCTTAAGCTGTAGGCCATAGTACGAGTCTAAGACCTTATCTATTAGGCCAGAGTAAGAGTTAAGACATTAACCTGTAGGCCATAGTACGAGTCTAAGACCTTAGCTATTAGGCCTGAGTAAGCGTTAAGACCTTAACCAGTAGGCCAGAGAAAGAGATAAGACCTTAACCTGTAGGCCAGAGTACAAGTCTAAGACTTTAGCTATTAGGCCAGAGTAAGAGTTAAGACCTTAGCTATTAGGCCAAAGTAAAAGTTAAGACCTTAACCAGTAGGTCAGAGTAAGAGTTAAGACCTTAACCAGTAGGCCAGAGTAAGAGTTAAGACCTTAACCAGTAGGCCAGAGTAAGAGTTAAAACCTTAACCAGGAGGCCAGAGTACGAGTCTAAGACCTTAGCTATTAGGCCAGAGTAGGAGTTCAGACCTTAGCTATTAGGCCAGAGTAAGAGTTAAGACCTTAACCAGTAGGCCATGGTATGAGTCTAAGACCTTAGCTATTAGGCCAGAGTAAGAGTTAAGACCTTAACCAGTAGGCCAGAGTACGTGTCTAATACCTTAGCTATTAGGCCATAGTACGAGTCTAAGACCTTAGCTATTAGGCCAGAGTAAGAGTTAAGACCTTAACCAGTAGGCCAGAGTAAGAGTTAAGACCTTAACCATTAGGCAAGAGTACGAGTCTAAGACCTTAGCTATCAGGCCAGAGTACGAGTCTAAGACCTTAGCTTTTAGGCCAGAGTAGGAGTTAAGACCTTAACCAGTAGGCCAGAGTAAGAGTTAAGACCTTAACCAGTAGGCCAGAGTAAGAGTTAAGACCTTAACCATTAGGCCATAGTACGAGTCTAAGACCTTATCTATTAGGCCAGAGTAAGAGTTAAGACCTTAACCTGTAGGCAAGAGTAAGAGTTAAGACCTTAACCAGTAGGCCATAGTACGAGTCTAAGACCTTAGGTATTGGGCCAGAGTAAGAGTTAAGACCTTAACCAGTAGGCCAGAGTTAGAGTTAAGACCTTAACCAGTAGGCCAGAGTGCGTGTCTAATACCTTAGCTATTAGGCCATAGTACGAGTCTAAGACCTTAGCTATTAGGCCAGAGTAAGAGTTAAGACCTTAACCAGTAGGCCAGAGTAAGTGTTAAGACCTTAACCATTAGGCCAGAGTACGAGTCTAAGACCTTAGCTATTAGGCCAGAGTAAGAGTTAAGACCTTAACCAGTAGGCCAGAGTAAGAGTTAAGACCTTAACCAGTAGGCCAGTGTAAGAGTTAAGACCTTAACCATTAGGCCAGAGTACGAGTCTAAGACCTTAGCTATTAGGCCAGAGTAAGAGTTAAGACCTTAACCTGTAGGCAAGAGTAAGAGTTAAGACCTTAACCAGCAGGCCATAGTACGAGTCTAATACCTTAAGTATTAGGCCAGAGTAAGAGTTAGGACCTTAACCAGTAGGCCAGAGTAAGAGTTAAGACCTTAACCAGTAGGCCAGAGTACGAGTCTAAGACCTTAGCTATTAGGCCAGAGTAAGAGTTAAGACCTTAACCAGTAGGCCAGAGTAAGAGTTAAGACCTTAACCAGTAGGCCATAGTACGAGTCTAAGACCTTAGGTATTAGGCCAGAGTAAGAGTTAAGACCTTAACCAGTAGGCCAGAGTAAGAGTTAATACCTTAACTAGTAGGCCAGAGTACGAGTCTAAGACCTTAGCTATTAGGCCAGAGTAAGAGTTAAGACCTTAACCAGTAGGCCAGAGTAAGAGTTAAGACCTTAACCAGTAGGCAAGAGTAAGAGTTAAGACCTTAACCAGTAGGCCAGAGAACGAGTCTAAGACCTTAACCTGTAGGCCAGAGTACGAGTCTAAGACCTTAGCTATTAGGCCAGAGTAAGAGTTAAGACCTTAACCAGTAGGCCAGAGTAAGAGTTAAAACCTTAACCAGGAGACCAGAGTACGAATCTAAGCCCTTAGCTATTAGGCCAGAGTAAGAGTTAAGACCTCAGCTATTAGGCCAGAGTAAGAGATAAGACCTTAACCAGAAGGCCAGAGTAAGAGTTAAGACCCTAACCTGTAGGCCATAGTACGAGTCTAAGACCTTAGCTATTAGGCCAGAGTAAGCATTAAGACCTTAACCAGTAGGCCAGAGTATGAGTCTAAGACCTTAGCTATTAGGCCAGAGTAAGAGTGCAGACCTTAGCTATTAGGCCAGAGTAAGAGTTAAGACCTTAACCAGGAGGCCAGAGTAAGAGTTAAGACCTTAACCTGTAGGCCAGTGTATGAGTTAAGACCTTAACCAGTAGGCCAGAGTAAGAGTTAAGACCTTAACCAGTAGGCCAGAGTAAGAGTTAAGACCTTAACCAGTAGGCCAGAGTAAGAGTTAAAACCTTAACCAGGAGGCCAGAGTACGAGTCTAAGACCTTAGCTATTAGGCCAGAGTAAGAGTTAAGACCTTAGCTATTAGGCCAGAGTAAGAGTTAAGACCTTAACCAGAAGGCCAGAGTAACAGTTAAGAACTTAACCAGCAGGCCAGAGTAAGAGTCAAGACCTTAACCTGTAGGCCATAGTACGAGTCTAAGACCTTAGCTATTAGGCCAGAGTAAGAGTTAAGACCTTAGCTATTAGACCAGAGTATGAGTCTAAGACCTTAACTATTAGGCCAGAGTAAGAGTTAAGACCATAACCAGTAGGCCAGAGTACGAGTCTAAGACCTTAGCTATTAGGCCAGAGTAAGAGTTAAGACCTTAACCAGTAGGCCAGAGTAAGAGTTAGGACCTTAACCATTAGGCCAGAGTACGAGTCTAAGACCTTAGCTATTAGGCCAGAGTAAGAGTTAAGACCTTAACCAGTAGGCCAGAGTAAGAGTTAAGACCTTAACCAGAAGGCCAGAGTAAGAGTTAAGACATTAACCAGCAGGCAAGAGTAAGAGTTAAGACCTTAGCTATTAGGCCAGAGTACGAGTCTAAGACCTTAGCTATTAGGCCAGAGTAAGAGTTAAGACCTTAGCTATTAGGCCAGAGTAAGAGTTAAGACCTTAACCAGTAGGCCAGAGTACAAGTCTAAGACCTTAGCTATTAGGCCAGAGTAAGAGATAAGACCTTAACCAGTAGGCCAGAGTAAGAGTTAAGACCTTAACCAGTAGGCCAGGAAAAGAGTTAAGACCTTAACCAGTAGGCCAGAGAACGAGTCTAAGACCTTAACCTGTAGGCCAGAGTAAGAGTTAAGACCTTTGCTATTAGGCCAGAGTAAGAGTTAAGACCTTAACCAGTAGGCCAGAGTACGAGTCCAATACCTTAGCTATTAGGCCAGAGAAAGAGTTAAGACCTTAGCTATTAGGCCAGAGTAAGAGTTAAGACCTTAGCTATTATGCCAGAGTAAGAGTTAAGATCATAGCTATTAAGCCAGAGTAAGAGTTAAGACATTAACCATTAGGCCAGAGTATGACTCCAAGACCTTAGCTATAAGGCCAGAGTAAGAGTTAAGACCTTAAGCTGTAGGCCATAGTACAAGTCTAAGACCTTAGCTATTAGGCTAGAGTAAGAGTTAAGACCTTAACCAGTAGGCCAGAGTATAAGTCTAAGACCTTAGCTATTAGGCCAGAGTAAGAGTTAAGACCTTAGCTATTAGGCCAGAGTACGAGTCTAAGACCTTAGCTATTAGGCCAGTTTAAGAGTTAAGACCTTAACCAGTAGGCCAGAGTAAGAGTTAAGACTTTAACCAGTAGGCCAGAGTAAGAGTTAAGACCTTAACCTGTAGGCCAGAGTACAAGTCTAAGACCTTAGCTATTAGGCCAGAGTAAGAGTTAAGACCGTAGCTATTAGGCCAGAGTAAGAGTTAAGACCTTAACCATGAGGCCAGAGTAAGAGTTAAGACCTTAACCTGTAGGCCAGAGTAAGAGTTAAGACCTTAACCTGTAGGCCAGAGTAGGAGTTAAGAAAGACCTTAACCTGTAGGCCATAGTGCGAGCCTAAGACCTTAGCTATTAGGCCAGAGTAAGAGTTAAGACCTTAACCAGTAGGCCAGAGTACAAGTCTTAGACCTTATCTATTAGGCCAGAGTACGAGTCTAAGACCTTAGCTATTAGGCCAGAGTAAGAGTTAAGACCTTAACCAGAAGGCCAGAGTAAGAGTTAAGACCTTAACCAGCAGGCCAGAGTAAGAGTTAAGACATTAACCTGTAGGCCATAGTACGAGTCTAAGACCTTAGCTATTAGGCCAGAGTAAGCGTTAAGACCTTAACCAGTAGGCCAGAGAAAGAGATAAGACCTTAACCTGTAGGCCAGAGTACGAGTCTAAGACCTTAGCTATCAGGCCAGAGTAAGAGTTAAGACCTTAACTAGTAGGCCGGAGTAAGAGTTAAGACCTTAACCAGTAGGCCAGAGTAAGAGTTAAGACCTTAACCATTAGGCCAGAGTACGAGTCTAAGACCTTAGCTTTTAGGCCAGAGTAGGAGTTAAGACCTTAACCAGTAGGCCAGAGTACGAGTCTAAGACCTTAGCTATTAGGCCAGAGTAAGAGTTAAGACCTTAACCAGTAGGCCAGAGTAAGAGTTAAGACCTTAACCAGAAGGCCAGAGAATGAGTCTAAGACCTTAACCTGTAGCTATTAGGCCAGAGTAAGAGTTAAGACCTTAGCTATTAGGCCAGAGTAAGAGTTAAGACCTTAGCTATTAGGCCAGAGTAAGAGTTAAGATCTTAGCTATTAAGCCAGAGTAAGAGTTAAGACATTAACCATTAGGCCAGAGTATGACTCTAAGACCTTAGCTATAAGGCCAGAGTAAGAGTTAAGACCTTAAGCTGTAGGCCATAGTACGAGTCTAAGACCTTAGCTATTAGGCCAGAGTAAGAGTTAGGACATTAACCTGTAGGCCATAGTACGAGTCTAAGACCTTAGCTATTAGGCCAGAGTAAGCGTTAAGACCTTAACCAGTAGGCCAGAGAAAGAGATAAGACCTTAACCTGTAGGCCAGAGTACAAGTCTAAGACTTTAGCTATTAGGCCAGAGTAAGAGTTAAGACCTTAGCTATTAGGCCAGAGTAAGAGTTAAGACCTTAACCAGTAGGTCAGCGTAAGAGTTAAGACCTTAACCAGTAGGCCATAGTATGAGTCTAAGACCTTAGCTATTAGGCCAGAGTAAGAGTTAAGACCTTAACCAGTAGGCCAGAGTAAGAGTTGAGACCTTAACCTGTAGGCCATAGTACGAGTCTAAGACCTTAGCTATTAGGCCAGAGTAAGTGTTAAGACCTTAACCAGTAGGCCAGAGTACGAGTCTAAGACCTTAGATATTAGGCCAGAGTAGGAGTTCAGACCTTAGCTATTAGGCCAGAGTAAGAGTTAAGACCTTAACCAGTAGGCCAGAGTAAGAGTTAAGACCTTAACCAGTAGGCCAGAGTAAGAGTTAAGACCTTAGGTATTAGGCCAGAGTAAGAGTTAAGACCTTAACCAGTAGGCCAGAGTAAGAGTTAATACCTTAACCAGTAGGCCAGAGTACGAGTCTAAGAGCTTAAATATTAGGCCAGAGTAAGAGTTAAGACCTTAACCAGTAGGCCACAGTAAGAGTTAAGACCTTAACCAGTAGGCCATAGTATGATTCTAAGACCTTAGCTATTAGGCCAGAGTAAGAGTTAAGACCTTAACCAGTAGGCCAGAGTACGTGTCTAATACCTTAGCTATTAGGCCATAGTACGAGTCTAAGACCTTAGCTATTAGGCCAGAGTAAGAGTTAAGACCTTAACCAGTAGGCCAGAGTAAGAGTTAAGATCTTAACCATTAGGCAAGAGTACGAGTCTAAGACCTTAGCTATCAGGCCAGAGTACGAGTCTAAGACCTTAGCTTTTAGGCTAGAGTAGGAGTTAAGACCTTAACCAGTAGGCCAGAGAACGAGTCTAAGACCTTAACCTGTAGGCCAGAGTAAGAGTTAAGACCTTTGCTATTAGGCCAGAGTAAAAGTTAAGACCTTAACCAGTAGGCCAGAGTACGAGTCTAATACCTTAGCTATTAGGCCAGAGTAAGAGTTAAGACCTTAGCTATTAGGCCAGAGTAAGAGTTAAGATCTTAGCTAATAAGCCAGAGTAAGAGTTAAGACATTAACCATTAGGCCAGAATATGACTTTAAGACCTTAGCTATAAGGCCAGAGTAAGAGTTAGGACCTTAAGCTGTAGGCCATAGTACGAGTCTAAGACCTTATCTATTAGGCCAGAGTAAGAGTTAAGACATTTACCTGTAGGCCATAGTACGATTCTAAGACCTTAGCTATTAGGCCAGAGTAAGCGTTAAGACCTTAACCAGTAGGCCAGAGAAAGAGATAAGACCTTAACCTGTAGGCCAGAGTACAAGTCTAAGACTTTAGCTATTAGGCCAGAGTAAGAGTTAAGACCTTAGCTATTAGGCCAGAGTAAACGTTAAGACCTTAACCAGTAGGTCAGAGTAAGAGTTAAGACCTTAACCAGTAGGCCAGAGTAAGAGTTAAGACCTTAACCAGTAGGCCAGAGTAAGAGTTAAAACCTTAACCAGGAGGCCAGAGTACGAGTCTAAGACCTTAGCTATTAGGCCAGAGTAAGTGTTAAGACCTTAGCTATTAGGACAGAGTAAGAGTTAAGACCTTAACCAGAAGGCCAGAGTAAGAGTTAAGACCTTAATCAGTAGGCCAGAGTAAGAGTTAAGACCTTAACCTGTAGGCCATCGTACGAGTCTAAGACCTTAGCTATTAGGCCAGAGTAAGTGTTAAGACCTTAACCAGTAGGTCAGAGTACGAGTCTAAGACCTTAGCTATTAGGCCAGAGTAGGAGTTCAGACCTTAGCTATTAGGCCAGAGTAAGAGTTAAGACCTTAACCAGTAGGCCAGAGTAAGAGTTAAGACCTTAACCAGTAGGCCAGAGTAAGAGTTAAGACCTTAGCTATTAGGCCAGAGTAAGAGTTAAGACCTTAACCTGTAGGCCAGAGTACAAGTCTAAGACCTTAGATATTAGACCAGAGTACGAGTCTAAGACTTTAGCTATTAGGCCAGAGTAAGAGTTAAGACCATAACCAGTAGGCCAGAGTACGAGTCTAAGACCTTAGCTATTAGGCCAGAGTAAGTGTTAAGACCTTAACCAGTAGGCCAGAGTAAGAGTTTAGACCTTAACCAGTAGGCCAGAGTACCAGTCTAAGACCTTAGCTATTAGGCCAGAGTAAGAGTTAAGACCTTAGCTATTAGGCCAGAGTAAGAGTTAAGACCTTAACCAGTAGGCCAGAGTAAGAGTTAAGACCTAACCAGTAGGCCATAGTACAAGTCTAAGACCTTAGCTAATAGGCCAGAGTAAGAGTTAAGACCTTAACCAGTAGGCCAGAGTATAAGTCTAAGACCTTAGCTATTAGGCCAGAGTAAGAGTTAAGACCTTAACCAGTAGGCCAGCGTAAGAGTTAAGACCTTAACCAGTAGGCCAGAGTGTGAGTCTAAGACCTTAGCTATTAGGCCAGAGTAAGAGTTAAGACCTTAGCTATTAGGCAAGAGTACGAGTCTAAGACCTTAGCTATTAGGCCAGAGTAAGAGTTAAGACCTTAACCAGTAGGCCAGAGTAAGAGTTAAGACTTTTACCAGTAGGCCAGAGTAAGAGTTAAGACCTTAACCTGTAGGCCAGAGTTCGAGTCTAAGACCTTAGCTATTAGGCCAGAGTAAGAGTTAAGACCTTAACCATTAGGCCAGAGTACGAGTCTAAGACCTTAGCTATTGGGCCAGAATAGGAGTTAAGACCTTAGCTATTAGGCCAGAGTAAGAGTTAAGACCTTAGCTATTAGGCCAGAGTAAGAGTTAAGACTTTAACCTGTAGGCCAGAGTACGAGTCTAAGACCTAAGCTAGTAGGCCAGAGTATGAGTCTAAGACCTGAGCTATTAGCCAGAGTAAGAGTTAAGACCTTAACCAGTAGGCCAGAGTACGAGTCTAAGACCTTAGCTATAAGGCCAGAGTAAGAGTTAAGACCTTAACCAGTAGGCCACAGTACGAGTCTAAGACCTTAGCTATTAGGCCAGTGTAAGAGTTAAGACCTTAACCAGCAGGCCTGAGTAAGAGTTAATACCTTAACCTGTAGGCCATAGTACGAGTCTAAGACCTTAGCTATTAGGCCAGAGTAAGAGTTAAGACCTTAACCAGTAGGCCAGAGTAAGAGTTAAGACCTTAACCATTAGGCCAGTAGGCCAGAGTAAGAGTTAAGACCTTAACCTGTAGGCCATAGTACGAGTCTAAGACCTTAGATATTGGGCCAGAGTAGGAGTTAAGACCTTAACCAGTAGGCCAGAGTACGAGTCTAAGACCTTAGCTATTAGGCCAGAGTAAGAGTTAAGACCTTAACCAGTAGGCCAGAGTAAGAGTTAAGACCCTAACCAGTAGTCCAGAGAACGAGTCTAAGACCTTAACCTGTAGCTATTAGGCCAGAGTAAGAGTTAAGACCTTAGCTATTAGGCCAGAGTAAGAGTTAAGACCTTAGCTATTAGGCCAGAGTAAGAGTTAAGACATTAACCATTAGGCCAGAGTATGACTCTAAGACCTTAGCTATAAGGCCAGAGTAAGAGTTAAGACCTTAAGCTGTAGGCCATAGTACGAGTCTAAGACCTTAGCTATTAGGCCAGAGTAAGAGTTAAGACATTAACCTGTAGGCCATAGTACGAGTCTAAGACCTTAGCTATTAGGCCAGAGTAAGCGTTAAGACCTTAACCAGTAGGCCAGAGAAAGAGATAAGACCTTAACCTGTAGGCCAGAGTACAAGTCTAAGACTTTAGCTATTAGGCCAGAGTAAGAGTTAAGACCTTAGCTATTAGGCCAGAGTAAGAGTTAAGACCTTAACCAGTAGGTCAGAGTAAGAGTTAAGACCTTAACCAGTAGGCCATAGTATGAGTCTAAGACCTTAGCTATTAGGCCAGAGTAAGAGTTAAGACCTTAACCAGAAGGCCAGAGTAAGAGTTAAGACCTTAACCAGTAGGCCAGAGTAAGAGTTGAGACCTTAACCTGTAGGCCATAGTACGAGTCTAAGACCTTAGCTATTAGGCCAGAGTAAGTGTTAAGACCTGAACCAGTAGGCCAGAGTACGAGTCTAAGACCTTAGATATTAGGCCAGAGTAGGAGTTCAGACCTTAGCTATTAGGCCAGAGTAAGAGTTAAGACCTTAACCAGTAGGCCAGAGTAAGAGTTAAGACCTTAGGTATTAGGCCAGAGTAAGAGTTAAGACCTTAACCAGTAGGCCAGAGTAAGAGTTATTACCTTAACCCGTAGGCCAGAGTACGAGTCTAAGACCTTAGCTATTAGGCCAGAGTAAGAGTTAAGACCTTAACCAGTAGGCCAGAGTAAGAGTTAAGACCTTAACCAGTAGGCCATAGTATGAGTCTAGGACCTTAGCTATTAGGCCAGAGTAAGAGTTAAGACCTTAACCAGTAGGCCAGAGTACGTGTCTAATACCTTAGCTATTAGGCCATAGTACGAGTCTAAGACCTTAGCTATTAGGCCAGAGTAAGAGTTAAGACCTTAACCAGTAGGCCAGAGTAAAAGTTAAGACCTTAACCATTAGGCAAGAGTACGAGTCTAAGACCTTAGCTATCAGGCCAGAGTACGAGTCTAAGACCTTAGCTTTTAGGCCAGAGTAGGAGTTAAGACCTTAACCAGTAGGCCAGAGAACGAGTCTAAGACCTTAACCTGTAGGCCAGAGTAAGAGTTAAGACCTTTGCTATTAGGCCAGAGTAAGAGTTAAGACCTTAACCAGTAGGCCAGAGTACGAGTCTAATACCTTAGCTATTAGGCCAGAGTAAGAGTTAAGACCTTAGCTATTAGGCCAGAGTAAGAGTTAAGACCTTAGCTATTAGGCCAGAGTAAGAGTTAAGATCTTAGCTATTAAGCCAGAGTAAGAGTTAAGACATTAACCATTAGGCAAGAATATGACTCTAAGACCTTAGCTATAAGGCCAGAGTAAGAGTTAAGACCTTAAGCTGTAGGCCATAGTACGAGTCTAAGACCTTATCCATTAGGCCAGAGTAAGAGTTAAGACATTAACCTGTAGGCCATAGTACGAGTCTAAGACCTTAGCTATTAGGCCAGAGTAAGCGTTAAGACCTTAACCAGTAGGCCAGAGAAAGAGATAAGACCTTAACCTGTAGGCCAGAGTACAAGTCTAAGACTTTAGCTATTAGGCCAGAGTAAGAGTTAAGACCTTAGCTATTAGGCCAGAGTAAAAGTTAAGACCTTAACCAGTAGGTCAGAGTAAGAGTTAAGACCTTAACCAGTAGCCCAGAGTAAGAGTTAAGACCTTAACCAGTAGGCCAGAGTAAGAGTTAAAACCTTAACCAGGAGGCCAGAGTACGAGTCTAAGACCTTAGCTATTAGGCCAGAGTAAGTGTTAAGACCTTAGCTATTAGGCCAGAGTAAGAGTTAAGACCTTAACCAGAAGGCCAGAGTAAGAGTTAAGACCTTAATCAGTAGGCCAGAGTAAGAGTTAAGACCTTAACCTGTAGGCCATCGTACGAGACTAAGACCTTAGCTATTAGGCCAGAGTAAGTGTTAAGACCTTAACCATTAGGCCAGAGTACGAGTCTAAGACCTTAGCTATTAGGCCAGAGTAAGAGTTAAGACCTTAGCTATTAGGCCAGAGTAAGAGTTAAGACCTTAACCAGTAGGCCAGAGTAAGAGTTAAGACCTTAACCAGTAGGCAAGAGTAAGAGTTAAGACCTTAACCAGTAGGCCAGAGAACGAGTCTAAGACCTTAACCTGTAGGCCAGAGTACGAGTCTAAGACCTTAGCTATTAGGCCAGAGTAAGAGTTAAGACCTTAACCAGTAGGCCAGAGTAAGAGTTAAAACCTTAACCAGGAGACCAGAGTACGAATCTAAGCCCTTAGCTATTAGGCCAGAGTAAGAGTTAAGACCTCAGCTATTAGGCCAGAGTAAGAGATAAGACCTTAACCAGAAGGCCAGAGTAAGAGTTAAGACCCTAACCTGTAGGCCATAGTACGAGTCTAAGACCTTAGCTATTAGGCCAGAGTAAGCATTAAGACCTTAACCAGTAGGCCAGAGTATCAGTCTAAGACCTTAGCTATTAGGCCAGAGTAAGAGTGCAGACCTTAGCTATTAGGCCAGAGTAAGAGTTAAGACCTTAACCAGGAGGCCAGAGTAAGAGTTAAGACCTTAACCTGTAGGCCAGTGTATGAGTTAAGACCTTAACCAGTAGGCCAGAGTAAGAGTTAAGACCTTAACCAGTAGGCCAGAGTAAGAGTTAAGACCTTAACCAGTAGGCCAGAGTAAGAGTTAAAACCTTAACCAGGAGGCCAGAGTACGAGTCTAAGACCTTAGCTATTAGGCCAGAGTAAGAGTTAAGACCTTAGCTATTAGGCCAGAGTAAGAGTTAAGACCTTAACCAGAAGGCCAGAGTAACAGTTAAGAACTTAACCAGCAGGCCAGAGTAAGAGTCAAGACCTTAACCTGTAGGCCATAGTACGAGTCTAAGACCTTAGCTATTAGGCCAGAGTAAGAGTTAAGACCTTAGCTATTAGACCAGAGTATGAGTCTAAGACCTTAACTATTAGGCCAGAGTAAGAGTTAAGACCATAACCAGTAGGCCAGAGTACGAGTCTAAGACCTTAGCTATTAGGCCAGAGTAAGAGTTAAGACCTTAACCAGTAGGCCAGAGTAAGAGTTAGGACCTTAACCATTAGGCCAGAGAACGAGTCTAAGACCTTAGCTATTAGGCCAGAGTAAGAGTTAAGACCTTAACCAGTAGGCCAGAGTAAGAGTTAAGACCTTAACCAGAAGGCCAGAGTAAGAGTTAAGACATTAACCAGCAGGCAAGAGTAAGAGTTAAGACCTTAACCAGAAGGCCAGAGTAAGAGTTAAGACCTTAACCAGTAGGCCAGAGTACAAGTCTAAGACCTTAGCTATTAGGCCAGAGTAAGAGTTAAGACCTTAACCAGTAGGCCAGAGTAAGAGTTAAGACCTTAACCAGTAGGCCAGGAAAAGAGTTAAGACCTTAACCAGTAGGCCAGAGAACGAGTCTAAGACCTTAACCTGTAGGCCAGAGTAAGAGTTAAGACCTTTGCTATTAGGCCAGAGTAAGAGTTAAGACCTTAACCAGTAGGCCAGAGTACGAGTCCAATACCTTAGCTATTAGGCCAGAGAAAGAGTTAAGACCTTAGCTATTAGGCCAGAGTAAGAGTTAAGACCTTAGCTATTATGCCAGAGTAAGAGTTAAGATCATAGCTATTAAGCCAGAGTAAGAGTTAAGACATTAACCATTAGGCCAGAGTATGACTCTAAGACCTTAGCTATAAGGCCAGAGTAAGAGTTAAGACCTTAAGCTGTAGGCCATAGTACAAGTCTAAGACCTTATCTATTAGGCTAGAGTAAGAGTTAAGACCTTAACCAGTAGGCCAGAGTATAAGTCTAAGACCTTAGCTATTAGGCCAGAGTAAGAGTTAAGACCTTAGCTATTAGGCCAGTTTAAGAGTTAAGACCTTAACCAGTAGGCCAGAGTAAGAGTTAAGACTTTAACCAGTAGGCCAGAGTAAGAGTTAAGACCTTAACCTGTAGGCCAGAGTACAAGTCTAAGACCTTAGCTATTAGGCCAGAGTAAGAGTTAAGACCGTAGCTATTAGGCCAGAGTAAGAGTTAAGACCTTAACCATGAGGCCAGAGTAAGAGTTAAGACCTTAACCTGTAGGCCAGAGTAAGAGTTAAGACCTTAACCTGTAGGCCAGAGTAGGAGTTAAGACCTTAACCTGTAGGCCATAGTACGAGTCTAAGACCTTAGCTATTAGGCCAGAGTAAGAGTTAAGACCTTAACCAGTAGGCCAGAGTACAAGTCTTAGACCTTATCTATTAGGCCAGAGTACGAGTCTAAGACCTTAGCTATTAGGCCAGAGTAAGAGTTAACACCTTAACCAGAAGGCCAGAGTAAGAGTTAAGACCTTAACCAGCAGGCCAGAGTAAGAGTTAAGACATTAACCTGTAGGCCATAGTACGAGTCTAAGACCTTAGCTATTAGGCCAGAGTAAGCGTTAAGACCTTAACCAGTAGGCCAGAGTAAGAGTTAAGACCTTAACCATTAGGCCAGAGTACGAGTCTAAGACCTTAGCTTTTAGGCCAGAGTAGGAGTTAAGACCTTAACCAGTAGGCCAGAGTACGAGTCTAAGACCTTAGCTATTAGGCCAGAGTAAGAGTTAAGACCTTAACCAGTAGGCCAGAGTAAGAGTTAAGACCTTAACCAGAAGGCCAGAGAATGAGTCTAAGACCTTAACCTGTAGCTATTAGGCCAGAGTAAGAGTTAAGACCTTAGCTATTAGGCCAGAGTAAGAGTTAAGACCTTAGCTATTAGGCCAGAGTAAGAGTTAAGATCTTAGCTATTAAGCCAGAGTAAGAGTTAAGACATTAACCATTAGGCCAGAGTATGACTCTAAGACCTTAGCTATAAGGCCAGAGTAAGAGTTAAGACCTTAAGCTGTAGGCCATAGTACGAGTCTAAGACCTTAGCTATTAGGCCAGAGTAAGAGTTAAGACATTAACCTGTAGGCCATAGTACGAGTCTAAGACCTTAGCTATTAGGCCAGAGTAAGCGTTAAGACCTTAACCAGTAGGCCAGAGAAAGAGATAAGACCTTAACCTGTAGGCCAGAGTACAAGTCTAAGACTTTAGCTATTAGGCCAGAGTAAGAGTTAAGACCTTAACCAGTAGGTCAGCGTAAGAGTTAAGACCTTAACCAGTAGGCCATAGTATGAGTCTAAGACCTTAGCTATTAGGCCAGAGTAAGAGTTAAGACCTTAACCAGAAGGCCAGAGTAAGAGTTAAGACCTTAACCAGTAGGCCAGAGTAAGAGTTGAGACCTTAACCTGTAGGCCATAGTACGAGTCTAAGACCTTAGCTATTAGGCCAGAGTAAGTGTTAAGACCTTAACCAGTAGGCCAGAGTACGAGTCTAAGACCTTAGATATTAGGCCAGAGTAGGAGTTCAGACCTTAGCTATTAGGCCAGAGTAAGAGTTAAGACCTTAACCAGTAGGCCAGAGTAAGAGTTAAGACCTTAACCAGTAGGCCAGAGTAAGAGTTAAGACCTTAGGTATTAGGCCAGAGTAAGAGTTAAGACCTTAACCAGTAGGCCAGAGTAAGAGTTAATACCTTAACCAGTAGGCCAGAGTACGAGTCTAAGAGCTTAAATATTAGGCCAGAGTAAGAGTTAAGACCTTAACCAGTAGGCCACAGTAAGAGTTAAGACCTTAACCAGTAGGCCATAGTATGATTCTAAGACCTTAGCTATTAGGCCAGAGTAAGAGTTAAGACCTTAACCAGTAGGCCAGAGTACGTGTCTAATACCTTAGCTATTAGGCCATAGTACGAGTCTAAGACCTTAGCTATTAGGCCAGAGTAAGAGTTAAGACCTTAACCAGTAGGCCAGAGTAAGAGTTAAGATCTTAACCATTAGGCAAGAGTACGAGTCTAAGACCTTAGCTATCAGGCCAGAGTACGAGTCTAAGACCTTAGCTTTTAGGCTAGAGTAGGAGTTAAGACCTTAACCAGTAGGCCAGAGAACGAGTATAAGACCTTAACCTGTAGGCCAGAGTAAGAGTTAAGACCTTTGCTATTAGGCCAGAGTAAAAGTTAAGACCTTAACCAGTAGGCCAGAGTACGAGTCTAATACCTTAGCTATTAGGCCAGAGTAAGAGTTAAGACCTTAGCTATTAGGCCAGAGTAAGAGTTAAGATCTTAGCTAATAAGCCAGAGTAAGAGTTAAGACATTAACCATTAGGCCAGAATATGACTTTAAGACCTTAGCTATAAGGCCAGAGTAAGAGTTAGGACCTTAAGCTGTAGGCCATAGTACGAGTCTAAGACCTTATCTATTAGGCCAGAGTAAGAGTTAAGACATTTACCTGTAGGCCATAGTACGATTCTAAGACCTTAGCTATTAGGCCAGAGTAAGCGTTAAGACCTTAACCAGTAGGCCAGAGAAAGAGATAAGACCTTAACCTGTAGGCCAGAGTACAAGTCTAAGACTTTAGCTATTAGGCCAGAGTAAGAGTTAAGACCTTAGCTATTAGGCCAGAGTAAACGTTAAGACCTTAACCAGTAGGTCAGAGTAAGAGTTAAGACCTTAACCAGTAGGCCAGAGTAAGAGTTAAGACCTTAACCAGTAGGCCAGAGTAAGAGTTAAAACCTTAACCAGGAGGCCAGAGTACGAGTCTAAGACCTTAGCTATTAGGCCAGAGTAAGTGTTAAGACCTTAGCTATTAGGACAGAGTAAGAGTTAAGACCTTAACCAGAAGGCCAGAGTAAGAGTTAAGACCTTAATCAGTAGGCCAGAGTAAGAGTTAAGACCTTAACCTGTAGGCCATCGTACGAGTCTAAGACCTTAGCTATTAGGCCAGAGTAAGTGTTAAGACCTTAACCAGTAGGTCAGAGTACGAGTCTAAGACCTTAGCTATTAGGCCAGAGTAGGAGTTCAGACCTTAGCTATTAGGCCAGAGTAAGAGTTAAGACCTTAACCAGTAGGCCAGAGTAAGAGTTAAGACCTTAACCAGTAGGCCAGAGTAAGAGTTAAGACCTTAGCTATTAGGCCAGAGTAAGAGTTAAGACCTTAACCTGTAGGCCAGAGTACAAGTCTAAGACCTTAGATATTAGACCAGAGTACGAGTCTAAGACTTTAGCTATTAGGCCAGAGTAAGAGTTAAGACCATAACCAGTAGGCCAGAGTACGAGTCTAAGACCTTAGCTATTAGGCCAGAGTAAGTGTTAAGACCTTAACCAGTAGGCCAGAGTAAGAGTTTAGACCTTAACCAGTAGGCCAGAGTACCAGTCTAAGACCTTAGCTATTAGGCCAGAGTAAGAGTTAAGACCTTAGCTATTAGGCCAGAGTAAGAGTTAAGACCTTAACCAGTAGGCCAGAGTAAGAGTTAAGACCTAACCAGTAGGCCATAGTACAAGTCTAAGACCTTAGCTAATAGGCCAGAGTAAGAGTTAAGACCTTAACCAGTAGGCCAGAGTATAAGTCTAAGACCTTAGCTATTAGGCCAGAGTAAGAGTTAAGACCTTAACCAGTAGGCCAGCGTAAGAGTTAAGACCTTAACCAGTAGGCCAGAGTGTGAGTCTAAGACCTTAGCTATTAGGCCAGAGTAAGAGTTAAGACCTTAGCTATTAGGCAAGAGTACGAGTCTAAGACCTTAGCTATTAGGCCAGAGTAAGAGTTAAGACCTTAACCAGTAGGCCAGAGTAAGAGTTAAGACTTTTACCAGTAGGCCAGAGTAAGAGTTAAGACCTTAACCTGTAGGCCAGAGTTCGAGTCTAAGACCTTAGCTATTAGGCCAGAGTAAGAGTTAAGACCTTAACCATTAGGCCAGAGTACGAGTCTAAGACCTTAGCTATTGGGCCAGAATAGGAGTTAAGACCTTAGCTATTAGGCCAGAGTAAGAGTTAAGACCTTAGCTATTAGGCCAGAGTAAGAGTTAAGACTTTAACCTGTAGGCCAGAGTACGAGTCTAAGACCTAAGCTAGTAGGCCAGAGTACGAGTCTAAGACCTGAGCTATTAGCCAGAGTAAGAGTTAAGACCTTAACCAGTAGGCCAGAGTACGAGTCTAAGACCTTAGCTATAAGGCCAGAGTAAGAGTTAAGACCTTAACCAGTAGGCCACAGTACGAGTCTAAGACCTTAGCTATTAGGCCAGAGTAAGAGTTAAGACCTTAACCAGCAGGCCTGAGTAAGAGTTAATACCTTAACCTGTAGGCCATAGTACGAGTCTAAGACCTTAGCTATTAGGCCAGAGTAAGAGTTAAGACCTTAACCAGTAGGCCAGAGTAAGAGTTAAGACCTTAACCATTAGGCCAGTAGGCCAGAGTAAGAGTTAAGACCTTAACCTGTAGGCCATAGTACGAGTCTAAGACCTTAGCTATTGGGCCAGAGTAGGAGTTAAGACCTTAACCAGTAGGCCAGAGTACGAGTCTAAGACCTTAGCTATTAGGCCAGAGTAAGAGTTAAGACCTTAACCAGTAGGCCAGAGTAAGAGTTAAGACCCTAACCAGTAGTCCAGAGAACGAGTCTAAGACCTTAACCTGTAGCTATTAGGCCAGAGTAAGAGTTAAGACCTTAGCTATTAGGCCAGAGTAAGAGTTAAGACATTAACCATTAGGCCAGAGTATGACTCTAAGACCTTAGCTATAAGGCCAGAGTAAGAGTTAAGACCTTAAGCTGTAGGCCATAGTACGAGTCTAAGACCTTAGCTATTAGGCCAGAGTAAGAGTTAAGACATTAACCTGTAGGCCATAGTACGAGTCTAAGACCTTAGCTATTAGGCCAGAGTAAGCGTTAAGACCTTAACCAGTAGGCCAGAGAAAGAGATAAGACCTTAACCTGTAGGCCAGAGTACAAGTCTAAGACTTTAGCTATTAGGCCAGAGTAAGAGTTAAGACCTTAGCTATTAGGCCAGAGTAAGAGTTAAGACCTTAACCAGTAGGTCAGAGTAAGAGTTAAGACCTTAACCAGTAGGCCATAGTATGAGTCTAAGACCTTAGCTATTAGGCCAGAGTAAGAGTTAAGACCTTAACCAGAAGGCCAGAGTAAGAGTTAAGACCTTAACCAGTAGGCCAGAGTAAGAGTTGAGACCTTAACCTGTAGGCCATAGTACGAGTCTAAGACCTTAGCTATTAGGCCAGAGTAAGTGTTAAGACCTGAACCAGTAGGCCAGAGTACGAGTCTAAGACCTTAGATATTAGGCCAGAGTAGGAGTTCAGACCTTAGCTATTAGGCCAGAGTAAGAGTTAAGACCTTAACCAGTAGGCCAGAGTAAGAGTTAAGACCTTAACCAGTAGGCCAGAGTAAGAGTTAAGACCTTAGGTATTAGGCCAGAGTAAGAGTTAAGACCTTAACCAGTAGGCCAGAGTAAGAGTTATTACCTTAACCAGTAGGCCAGAGTACGAGTCTAAGACCTTAGCTATTAGGCCAGAGTAAGAGTTAAGACCTTAACCAGTAGGCCAGAGTAAGAGTTAAGACCTTAACCAGTAGGCCATAGTATGAGTCTAGGACCTTAGCTATTAGGCCAGAGTAAGAGTTAAGACCTTAACCAGTAGGCCAGAGTACGTGTCTAATACCTTAGCTATTAGGCCATAGTACGAGTCTAAGACCTTAGCTATTAGGCCAGAGTAAGAGTTAAGACCTTAACCAGTAGGCCAGAGTAAAAGTTAAGACCTTAACCATTAGGCAAGAGTACGAGTCTAAGACCTTAGCTATCAGGCCAGAGTACGAGTCTAAGACCTTAGCTTTTAGGCCAGAGTAGGAGTTAAGACCTTAACCAGTAGGCCAGAGAACGAGTCTAAGACCTTAACCTGTAGGCCAGAGTAAGAGTTAAGACCTTTGCTATTAGGCCAGAGTAAGAGTTAAGACCTTAACCAGTAGGCCAGAGTACGAGTCTAATACCTTAGCTATTAGGCCAGAGTAAGAGTTAAGACCTTAGCTATTAGGCCAGAGTAAGAGTTAAGACCTTAGCTATTAGGCCAGAGTAAGAGTTAAGATCTTAGCTATTAAGCCAGAGTAAGAGTTAAGACATTAACCATTAGGCCAGAATATGACTCTAAGACCTTAGCTATAAGGCCAGAGTAAGAGTTAAGACCTTAAGCTGTAGGCCATAGTACGAGTCTAAGACCTTATCCATTAGGCCAGAGTAAGAGTTAAGACATTAACCTGTAGGCCATAGTACGAGTCTAAGACCTTAGCTATTAGGCCAGAGTAAGCGTTAAGACCTTAACCAGTAGGCCAGAGAAAGAGATAAGACCTTAACCTGTAGGCCAGAGTACAAGTCTAAGACTTTAGCTATTAGGCCAGAGTAAGAGTTAAGACCTTAGCTATTAGGCCAGAGTAAAAGTTAAGACCTTAACCAGTAGGTCAGAGTAAGAGTTAAGACCTTAACCAGTAGCCCAGAGTAAGAGTTAAGACCTTAACCAGTAGGCCAGAGTAAGAGTTAAAACCTTAACCAGGAGGCCAGAGTACGAGTCTAAGACCTTAGCTATTAGGCCAGAGTAAGTGTTAAGACCTTAGCTATTAGGCCAGAGTAAGAGTTAAGACCTTAACCAGAAGGCCAGAGTAAGAGTTAAGACCTTAATCAGTAGGCCAGAGTAAGAGTTAAGACCTTAACCTGTAGGCCATCGTACGAGTCTAAGACCTTAGCTATTAGGCCAGAGTAAGTGTTAAGACCTTAACCATTAGGCCAGAGTACGAGTCTAAGACCTTAGCTATTAGGCCAGAGTAAGAGTTAAGACCTTAACCAGTAGGCCAGAGTAAGAGTTAAGACCTTAACCAGTAGGCCAGTGTAAGAGTTAAGACCTTAACCATTAGGCCAGAGTACGAGTCTAAGACCTTAGCTATTAGGCCAGAGTAAGAGTTAAGACCTTAACCTGTAGGCAAGAGTAAGAGTTAAGACCTTAACCAGCAGGCCATAGTACGAGTCTAATACCTTAGGTATTAGGCCAGAGTAAGAGTTAGGACCTTAACCAGTAGGCCAGAGTAAGAGTTAAGACCTTAACCAGTAGGCCAGAGTACGAGTCTAAGACCTTAGCTATTAGGCCAGAGTAAGAGTTAAGACCTTAACCAGTAGGCCAGAGTAAGAGTTAAGACCTTAACCAGTAGGCCATAGTACGAGTCTAAGACCTTAGGTATTAGGCCAGAGTAAGAGTTAAGACCTTAACCAGTAGGCCAGAGTAAGAGTTAATACCTTAACTAGTAGGCCAGAGTACGAGTCTAAGACCTTAGCTATTAGGCCAGAGTAAGAGTTAAGACCTTAACCAGTAGGCCAGAGTAAGAGTTAAGACCTTAACCAGTAGGCAAGAGTAAGAGTTAAGACCTTAACCAGTAGGCCAGAGAACGAGTCTAAGACCTTAACCTGTAGGCCAGAGTACGAGTCTAAGACCTTAGCTATTAGGCCAGAGTAAGAGTTAAGACCTTAACCAGTAGGCCAGAGTAAGAGTTAAAACCTTAATCAGGAGACCAGAGTACGAATCTAAGCCCTTAGCTATTAGGCCAGAGTAAGAGTTAAGACCTCAGCTATTAGGCCAGAGTAAGAGATAAGACCTTAACCAGAAGGCCAGAGTAAGAGTTAAGACCCTAACCTGTAGGCCATAGTACGAGTCTAAGACCTTAGCTATTAGGCCAGAGTAAGCATTAAGACCTTAACCAGTAGGCCAGAGTATGAGTCTAAGACCTTAGCTATTAGGCCAGAGTAAGAGTGCAGACCTTAGCTATTAGGCCAGAGTAAGAGTTAAGACCTTAACCAGGAGGCCAGAGTAAGAGTTAAGACCTTAACCTGTAGGCCAGTGTATGAGTTAAGACCTTAACCAGTAGGCCAGAGTAAGAGTTAAGACCTTAACCAGTAGGCCAGAGTAAGAGTTAAGACCTTAACCAGTAGGCCAGAGTAAGAGTTAAAACCTTAACCAGGAGGCCAGAGTACGAGTCTAAGACCTTAGCTATTAGGCCAGAGTAAGAGTTAAGACCTTAGCTATTAGGCCAGAGTAAGAGTTAAGACCTTAACCAGAAGGCCAGAGTAACAGTTAAGAACTTAACCAGCAGGCCAGAGTAAGAGTCAAGACCTTAACCTGTAGGCCATAGTACGAGTCTAAGACCTTAGCTATTAGGCCAGAGTAAGAGTTAAGACCTTAGCTATTAGACCAGAGTATGAGTCTAAGACCTTAACTATTAGGCCAGAGTAAGAGTTAAGACCATAACCAGTAGGCCAGAGTACGAGTCTAAGACCTTAGCTATTAGGCCAGAGTAAGAGTTAAGACCTTAACCAGTAGGCCAGAGTAAGAGTTAGGACCTTAACCATTAGGCCAGAGTACGAGTCTAAGACCTTAGCTATTAGGCCAGAGTAAGAGTTAAGACCTTAACCAGTAGGCCAGAGTAAGAGTTAAGACCTTAACCAGAAGGCCAGAGTAAGAGTTAAGACATTAACCAGCAGGCAAGAGTAAGAGTTAAGACCTTAACCAGAAGGCCAGAGTAAGAGTTAAGACCTTAACCAGTAGGCCAGAGTACAAGTCTAAGACCTTAGCTATTAGGCCAGAGTAAGAGTTAAGACCTTAACCAGTAGGCCAGAGTAAGAGTTAAGACCTTAACCAGTAGGCCAGTGTAAGAGTTAAGACCTTAACCATTAGGCCAGAGTACGAGTCTAAGACCTTAGCTATTAGGCCAGAGTAAGAGTTAAGACCTTAACCAGTAGGCCAGAGAACGAGTCTAAGACCTTAACCTGTAGGCCAGAGTAAGAGTTAAGACCTTTGCTATTAGGCCAGAGTAAAAGTTAAGACCTTAACCAGTAGGCCAGAGTACGAGTCTAATACCTTAGCTATTAGGCCAGAGTAAGAGTTAAGACCTTAGCTATTAGGCCAGAGTAAGAGTTAAGATCTTAGCTAATAAGCCAGAGTAAGAGTTAAGACATTAACCATTAGGCCAGAATATGACTTTAAGACCTTAGCTATAAGGCCAGAGTAAGAGTTAGGACCTTAAGCTGTAGGCCATAGTACGAGTCTAAGACCTTATCTATTAGGCCAGAGTAAGAGTTAAGACATTTACCTGTAGGCCATAGTACGATTCTAAGACCTTAGCTATTAGGCCAGAGTAAGCGTTAAGACCTTAACCAGTAGGCCAGAGAAAGAGATAAGACCTTAACCTGTAGGCCAGAGTACAAGTCTAAGACTTTAGCTATTAGGCCAGAGTAAGAGTTCAGACCTTAGCTATTAGGCCAGAGTAAGAGTTAAGACCTTAACCAGTAGGCCAGAGTAAGAGTTAAGACCTTAACCAGTAGGCCAGAGTAAGAGTTAAGACCTTAACCTGTAGGCCAGAGTACTAGTCTAAGACCTTAGCTATTAGGCCAGAGTAAGAGTTAAGACCTTAACCAGTAGGCCAGAGTAAGAGTTAAGACCTTAACCAGTAGGCCAGAGTAAGAGTTAAGACGTTAACCATTAGGCCATAGTACGAGTCTAAGACCTTATCTATTAGGCCAGAGTAAGAGTTAAGACCTTAACCTGTAGGCAAGAGTAAGAGTTAAGACCTTAACCAGTAGGCCATAGTACGAGTCTAAGACCTTAGGTATTGGGCCAGAGTAAGAGTTAAGACCTTAACCAGTAGGCCAGAGTAAGAGTTAAGACCTTAACCAGTAGGCCAGAGTGCGTGTCTAATACCTTAGCTATTAGGCCATAGTACGAGTCTAAGACCTTAGCTATTAGGCCAGAGTAAGAGTTAAGACCTTAACCAGAAGGCCAGAGTAAGTGTTAAGACCTTAACCATTAGGCCAGAGTACGAGTCTAAGACCTTACCTATTAGGCCAGAGTAAGAGTTAAGACCTTAACCAGTAGGCCAGAGTAAGAGTTAAGACCTTACCAGTAGGCTAGAGTAAGAGTTAAGACCTTAACCATTAGGCCAGAGTACGAGTCTAAGACCTTAGCTATTAGGCCAGAGTAAGAGTTAAGACCTTAACCTGTAGGCAAGAGTAAGAGTTAAGACCTTAACCAGCAGGCCATAGTACGAGTCTAATACCTTAGGTATTAGGCCAGAGTAAGAGTTAGGACCTTAACCAGTAGGCCAGAGTAAGAGTTAAGACCTTAACCAGTAAGCCAGAGTACGAGTCTAAGACCTTAGCTATTAGGCCAGAGTAAGAGTTAAGACCTTAACCAGTAGGCCAGAGTAAGAGTTAAGACCTTAACCAGTAGGCCATAGTACGAGTCTAAGACCTTAGGTATTAGGCCAGAGTAAGAGTTAAGACCTTAACCAGTAGGCCAGAGTAAGAGTTAATACCTTAACCAGTAGGCCAGAGTACGAGTCTAAGACCTTAGCTATTAGGCCAGAGTAAGAGTTAAGACCTTAACCAGTAGGCCAGAGTAAGAGTTAAGACCTTAACCAGTAGGCAAGAGTAAGAGTTAAGACCTTAACCAGTAGGCCAGAGAACGAGTCTAAGACCTTAACCTGAAGGCCAGAGTACGAGTCTAAGACCTTAGCTATTAGGCCAGAGTAAGAGTTAAGACCTTAACCAGTAGGCCAGAGTAAGAGTTAAAACCTTAACCAGGAGGCCAGAGTACGAGTCTAAGCCCTTAGCTATTAGGCCAGAGTAAGAGTTAAGACCTCAGCTATTAGGCCAGAGTAAGAGATAAGACCTTAACCAGAAGGCCAGAGTAAGAGTTAAGACCCTAACCTGTAGGCCATAGTACGAGTCTAAGACCTTAGCTATTAGGCCAGAGTAAGCATTAAGACCTTAACCAGTAGGCCAGAGTATGAGTCTAAGACCTTAGCTTTTAGGCCAGAGTAAGAGTGCAGACCTTAGCTATTAGGCCAGAGTAAGAGTTAAGACCTTAACCAGGAGGCCAGAGTAAGAGTTAAGACCTTAACCTGTAGGCCAGTGTATGAGTTAAGACCTTAACCAGTAGGCCAGAGTAAGAGTTAAGACCTTAACCAGTAGGTCAGAGTAAGAGTTAAGACCTTCACCAGTAGGCCAAAGTAAGAGTTAAGACCTTAACCAGTAGGCCAGAGTAAGAGTTAAAACCTTAACCAGGAGGCCAGAGTACGAGTCTAAGACCTTAGCTATTAGGCCAGAGTAAGAGTTAAGACCTTAGCTATTAGGCCAGAGTAAGAGTTAAGACCTTAACCAGAAGGCCAGAGTAACAGTTAAGAACTTAACCAGCAGGCCAGAGTAAGAGTTAAGACCTTAACCTGTAGGCCATAGTACGAGTCTAAGACCTTAGCTATTAGGCCAGAGTAAGAGTTAAGACCTTAGCTATTAGACCAGAGTATGAGTCTAAGACCTTAGCTATTAGGCCAGAGAAGGAGTTAAGACCATAACCAGTTGGCCAGAGTACGAGTCTAAGACCTTAGCTATTAGGCCAGAGTAAGAGTTAAGACCGTAACCAGTAGGCCAGAGTAAGAGTTAGGACCTTAACCATTAGGCCAGAGTACGAGTCTAAGACCTTAGCTATTAGGCCAGAGTAAGAGTTAAGACCTTAACCAGTAGGCCAGAGTAAGAGTTAAGACCTTAACAAGAAGGCCAGAGTAAGAGTTAAGACATTAACCAGTAGGCAAGAGTAAGAGTTAAGACCTTAACCAGTAGGCCATAGTACGAGTCTAAGACCTTAGGTATTAGGCCAGAGTAAGAGTTAAGACCTTAACCAGTAGGCCAGAGTAAGAGTTAAGACCTTAACCAGTAGGCCAGAGTACAAGTCTAAGACCTTAGCTATTAGGCCAGAGTAAGAGTTAAGACCTTAACCAGTAGGCCAGAGTAAGAGTTAAGACCTTAACCAGTAGGCCAGAGTAAGAGTTAAGACCTTATCCAGTAGGCCAGAGAACGAGTCTAAGACCTTAACCTGTAGGCCAGAGTAAGAGTTAAGACCTTTGCTATTAGGCCAGAGTAAGAGTTAAGACCTTAACTAGTAGGCCAGAGTACGAGTCTAATACCTTAGCTATTAGGCCAGAGTAAGAGTTAAGACCTTAGCTATTAGGCCAGAGTAAGAGTTAAGACCTTAGCTATTATGCCAGAGTAAGAGTTAAGATCATAGCTATTAAGCCAGAGTAAGAGTTAAGACATTAACCATTAGGCCAGAGTATGACTCTAAGACCATAGCTATAAGGCCAGAGTAAGAGTTAAGACCTTAAACTGTAGGCCATAGTACGAGTCTAAGACCTTAGCTATTAGGCTAGAGTAAGAGTTAAGACCTTAACCAGTAGGCCAGAGTATAAGTCTAAGACCTTAGCTATTAGGCCATAGTAACAGTTAAGACCTTAACCAGTAGGCCAGAGTAAGAGTTAAGACCTTAACCAGTAGGCCAGAGTGTGAGTCTAAGACCTTAGCTATTAGGCCAGAGTAAGAGTTAAGACCTTAGCTATTAGGCAAGAGTACAAGTCTAAGACCTTAGCTATTAGGCCAGAGTAAGAGTTAAGACCTTAGCTATTAGGCCAGAGTACGAGTCTAAGACCTTAGCTATTAGGCCAGTTTAAGAGTTAAGACCTTAACCAGTAGGCCAGAGTAAGAGTTAAGACTTTAACCAGTAGCCCAGAGTAAGAGTTAAGACCTTAACCTGTAGGCCAGAGTACAAGTCTAAGACCTTAGCTATTAGGCCAGAGTAAGAGTTAAGACCTTAGCTATTAGGCCAGAGTAAGAGTTAAGACCTTAACCATGAGGCCAGAGCAAGAGTTAAGACCTTAACCTGTAGGCCAGAGTAAGAGTTAAGACCTTAACCTGTAGGCCAGAATACGAGTTAAGACCTTAACCTGTAGGCCATAGTACGAGTCTAAGACCTTAGCTATTAGGCCAGAGTAAGAGTTAAGACCTTAACCAGAAGGCCAGAGTAAGAGTTAAGACCTTAACCAGCAGGCCAGAGTAAGAGTTAAGACATTAACCTGTAGGTCATAGTACGAGTCTAAGACCTTAGCTATTAGGCCAGAGTAAGCGTTAAGACCTTAACCAGTAGGCCAGAGAAAGAGATAAGACCTTAACCTGTAGGCCAGAGTACGAGTCTAAGACCTTAGCTATTAGGCCAGAGTAAGAGTTAAGACCTTAACCAGTAGGCCAGAGTAAGAGTTAAGACCTTAACCAGTAGGCCATAGTATGAGTCTAAGACCTTAGCTATTAGGCCAGAGTAAGAGTTAAGACCTTAACCAGTAGGCCAGAGTACGTGTCTAATACCTTAGCTATTAGGCCATAGTACGAGTCTAAGACCTTAGCTATTAGGCCAGAGTAAGAGTTAAGACCTTAACCAGTAGGCCAGAGTAAGAGTTAAGACCTTAACCATTAGGCAAGAGTACGAGTCTAAGAACTTAGCTATCAGGCCAGAGTACGAGTCTAAGACCTTAGCTTTTAGGCCAGAGTAGGAGTTAAGACCTTAACCAGTAGGCCAGAGAACGAGTCTAAGACCTTAACCTGTAGGCCAGAGTAAGAGTTAGGACCTTTGCTATTAGGCCAGAGTAAGAGTTAAGACCTTAACCAGTAGGCCAGAGTACGAGTCTAATACCTTAGCTATTAGGCCAGAGTAAGAGTTAAGACCTTAGCTATTAGGCCGGAGTAAGAGTTAAGACCTTAGCTATTAGGCCAGAGTAAGAGTTAAGATCTTAGCTATTAAGCCAGAGTAAGAGTTAAGACATTAACCATTAGGCCAGAATATGACTCTAAGACCTTAGCTATAAGGCCAGAGTAAGAGTTAAGACCTTAAGCTGTAGGCCATAGTACGAGTCTAAGACCTTATCTATTAGGCCAGAGTAAGAGTTAAGACATTAACCTGTAGGCCATAGTACGAGTCTAAGACCTTAGCTATTAGGCCAGAGTAAGCGTTACGACCTTAACCAGTAGGCCAGAGAAAGAGATAAGACCTTAACCTGTAGGCCAGAGTACAAGTCTAAGACTTTAGCTATTAGGCCAGAGTAAGAGTTAAGACCTTAGCTATTAGGCCAGAGTAAAAGTTAAGACCTTAACCAGTAGGTCAGAGTAAGAGTTAAGACCTTAACCAGTAGGCCAGAGTAAGAGTTAAGACCTTAACCAGTAGGCCAGAGTAAGAGTTAAAACCTTAACCAGGAGGCCAGAGTACGAGTCTAAGACCTTAGCTATTAGGCCAGAGTAAGTGTTAAGACCTTAGCTATTAGGCCAGAGTAAAAGTTAAGACCTTAACCAGAAGGCCAGAGTAAGAGTTAAGACCTTAATCAGTAGGCCAGAGTAAGAGTTAAGACCTTAACCTGTAGGCCATCGTACGAGTCTAAGACCTTAGCTATTAGGCCAGAGTAAGTGTTAAGACCTTAACCAGTAGGCCAGAGTACGAGTCTAAGACCTTAGCTATTAGGCCAGAGTAGGAGTTCAGACCTTAGCTATTAGACCAGAGTAAGAGTTAAGACCTTAACCAGTAGGCCAGAGTAAGAGTTAAGACCTTAACCAGTAGGCCAGAGTAAGAGTTAAGACCTTAACCTGTAGGCCAGAGTACGAGTCTAAGACATTAACTATTAGGCCAGAGTAAGAGTTAAGACCTTAACCAGTAGGACAGAGTAAGAGTTAAGACCTTAACCAGTAGGCCAGAGTAAGAGTTAAGACGTTAACCATTAGGCCATTGTACGAGTCTAAGACCTTATCTATTAGGCCAGAGTAAGAGTTAAGACCTTAACCTGTAGGCAAGAGTAAGAGTTAAGACCTTAACCAGTAGGCCATAGTACGACTCTAAGACCTTAGGTATTGGGCCAGAGTAAGATTTAAGACCTTAACCAGTAGGCCAGAGTAAGAGTTAAGACCTTAACCAGTAGGCCAGAGTGCGTGTCTAATACCTTAGCTATTAGGCCATAGTACGAGTCTAAGACCTTAGCTATTAGGCCAGAGTAAGAGTTAAGACCTTAACCAGTAGGCCAGAGTAAGTGTTAAGACCTTAACCATTAGGCCAGAGTACGAGTCTAAGACCTTAGCTATTAGGCCAGAGTAAGAGTTAAGACCTTAACCAGTAGGCCAGAGTAAGAGTTAAGACCTTAACCAGTAGGCCAGAGTAAGAGTTAAGACCTTAACCATTAGGCCAGAGTACGAGTCTAAGACCTTAGCTATTAGGCCAGAGTAAGAGTTAAGACCTTAACCTGTAGGCAAGAGTAAGAGTTAAGACCTTAACCAGCAGGCCATAGTACGAGTCTAATACCTTAGGTATTAGGCCAGAGTAAGAGTTAGGACCTTAACCAGTAGGCCAGAGTAAGAGTTAAGACCTTAACCAGTAGGCCAGAGTACGAGTCTAAGACCTTAGCTATTAGGCCAGAGTAAGAGTTAAGACCTTAACCAGTAGGCCAGAGTATGAGTTAAGACCTTAACCAGTAGACCATAGTACGAGTCTAAGACCTTAGGTATTAGGCCAGAGTAAGAGTTAAGACCTTAACCAGTAGGCCAGAGTAAGAGTTAATACCTTAACCAGTAGGCCAGAGTACGAGTCTAAGACCTTAGCTATTAGGCCAGAGTAAGAGTTAAGACCTTAACCAGTAGGCCAGAGTAAGAGTTAAGACCTTAACCAGTAGGCAAGAGTAAGAGTTAAGACCTTAACCAGTAGGCCAGAGAACGAGTGTAAGACCTTAACCTGTAGGCCAGAGTTCGAGTCTAAGACCTTAGCTATTAGGCCAGAGTAAGAGTTAAGACCTTAACCAGTAGGCCTGAGTAAGAGTTAAAACCTTAACCAGGAGGCCAGAGTACGAGTCTAAGCCCTTAGCTATTAGGCCAGAGTAAGAGTTAAGACCTCAGCTATTAGGCCAGAGTAAGAGATAAGACCTTAACCAGAAGGCCAGAGTAAGAGTTAAGACCCTAACCTGTAGGCCATAGTACGAGTCTAAGACCTTAGCTATTAGGCCAGAGTAAGAGTGCAGACCTTAGCTATTAGGCCAGAGTACGAGTCTAAGACCTTAACTATTAGGCCAGAGTAAGAGTTAAGACCTTAACCAGTAGGCCAGAGTAAGAGTTAAGACCTTAACCAGTAGGCCAGAGTAAGAGTTAAAACCTTAACCAGGAGGCCAGAGTACGAGTCTAAGACCTTAGCTATTAGGCCAGAGTAAGAGTTAAGACCTTAGCTATTAGGCCAGAGTAAGAGTTAAGACCTTAACCAGAAGGCCAGAGTAACAGTTAAGAACTTAACCAGCAGGCCAGAGTAAGAGTTAAGACCTTAACCTGTAGGCCATAGTATGAGTCTAAGACCTTAGCTATTAGGCCAGAGTAAGAGTTAAGACCTTAGCTATTAGACCAGAGTATGAGTCTAAGACCTTAGCTATTAGGCCAGAGTAAGAGTTAAGACCATAACCAGTAGGCCAGAGTACGAGTCTAAGACCTTAGCTATTAGGCCAGAGTAAGAGTTAAGACCTTAACCAGTAGGCCAGAGTAAGAGTTAGGACCTTAACCATTAGGCCAGAGTACGAGTCTAAGACCTTAGCTATTAGGCCAGAGTAAGAGTTAAGACCTTAACCAGTAGGCCAGAGTAAGAGTTAAGACCTTAACCAGAAGGCCAGAGTAAGAGTTAAGACATTAACCAGTAGGCAAGAGTAAGAGTTAAGACCTTAACCAGTAGCCCATAGTACGAGTCTAAGACCTTAGGTATTAGGCCAGAGTAAGAGTTAAGACCTTAACCAGTAGGCCAGAGTAGGAGTTAAGACCTTAACCAGTAGGCCAGAGTACAAGTCTAAGACCTTAGCTATTAGGCCAGAGTAAGAGTTAAGACCTTAACCAGTAGGCCAGAGTAAGAGTTAAGACCTTAACCAGTAGGCCAGAGTAAGAGTTAAGACCTTAACCAGTAGGCCAGAGAACGAGTCTAAGACCTTAACCTGTAGGCCAGAGTAAGAGTTAAGACCTTTGCTATTAGGCCAGAGTAAGAGTTAAGACCTTAACCAGTAGGCCAGAGTACGAGTCTAATACCTTAGCTATTAGGCCAGAGTAAGAGTTAAGACCTTAGCTATTAGGCCAGAGTAAGAGTTAAGACCTTAGCTATTATGCCAGAGTAAGAGTTAAGATCATAGCTATTAAGCCAGAGTAAGAGTTAAGACATTAACCATTAGGCCAGAGTATGACTCTAAGACCTTAGCTATAAGGCCAGAGTAAGAGTTAAGACCTTAAGCTGTAGGCCATAGTACGAGTCTAAGACCTTAGCTATTAGGCTAGAGTAAGAGTTAAGACCTTAACCAGTAGGCCAGAGTATAAGTCTAAGACCTTAGCTATTAGGCCAGAGTAAGAGTTAAGACCTTAACCAGTAGGCCAGAGTAAGAGTTAAGACCTTAACCAGTAGGCCAGAGTGTGAGTCTAAGACCTTAGCTATTAGGCCAGAGTAAGAGTTAAGACCTTAGCTATTAGGCAAGAGTACAAGTCTAAGACCTTAGCTATTAGGCCAGAGTAAGAGTTAAGACCTTAGCTATTAGGCCAGAGTACAAGTCTAAGACCTTAGCTATTAGGCCAGTTTAAGAGTTAAGACCTTAACCAGTAGGCCAGAGTAAGAGATAAGACTTTAACCAGTAGGCCAGAGTAAGAGTTAAGACCTTAACCTGTAGGCCAGAGTACAAGTCTAAGACCTTAGCTATTAGGCCAGAGTAAGAGTTAAGACCTTAGCTATTAGGCCAGAGTAAGAGTTAAGACCTTAACCATGAGGCCAGAGTAAGAGTTAAGACCTTAACCTGTAGGCCAGAGTAAGAGTTAAGACCTTAACCTGTAGGCCAGAGTACGAGTTAAGACCTTAACCTGTAGGCCATAGTACGAGTCTAAGACCTTAGCTATTAGGCCAGAGTAAGAGTTAAGACCTTAACCAGTAGGCCAGAGTACAAGTCTAAGACCTTAGCTATTAGGCCAGAGTACGAGTCTAAGACCTTAGATATTAGGCCAGAGTAAGAGTTAAGACCTGAACCAGAAGGCCAGAGTAAGAGTTAAGACCTTAACCAGCAGGCCAGAGTAAGAGTTAAGACATTAACCTGTAGGCCATAGTACGAGTCTAAGACCTTAGCTATTAGGCCAGAGTAAGCGTTAAGACCTTAACCAGTAGGCCAGAGAAAGAGATAAGACCTTAACCTGGAGGCCAGAGTACGAGTCTAAGACCTTAGCTATCAGGCCAGAGTAAGAGTTAAGACCTTAACTAGTAGGCCGGAGTAAGAGTTAAGACCTTAACCAGTAGGCCAGAGTAAGAGTTAAGACCTTAACCATTAGGCCAGAGTACAAGTCTAAGACCTTAGCTTTTAGGCCAGAGTAGGAGTTAAGACCTTAACCAGTAGGCCAGAGTACGAGTCTAAGACCTTAGCTATTAGGCCAGAGTAAGAGTTAAGACCTTAACCAGTAGGCCAGAGTAAGAGTTAAGACCTTAACCAGTAGGCCAGAGAACGAGTCTAAGACCTTAACCTGTAGCTATTAGGCCAGAGTAAGAGTTAAGACCTTAGCTATTAGGCCAGAGTAAGAGTTAAGACCTTAGCTATTAGGCCAGAGTAAGAGTTATTATCTTAGCTATTAAGCCAGAGTAAGAGTTAAGACATTAACCATTAGGCCAGAGTATGACTCTAAGACCTTAGCTATAAGGCCAGAGTAAGAGTTAAGACCTTAAGCTGTAGGCCATAGTACGAGTCTAAGACCTTAGCTATTAGGCCAGAGTAAGAGTTAAGACATTAACCTGTAGGCCATAGTACGAGTCTAAGACCTTAGCTATTAGGCCAGAGTAAGCGTTAAGACCTTAACCAGTAGGCCAGAGAAAGAGATAAGACCTTAACCTGTAGGCCAGAGTACAAGTCTAAGACTTTAGCTATTAGGCCAGAGTAAGAGTTAAGACCTTAGCTATTAGGCCAGAGTAAGAGTTAAGACCTTAGCTATTAGGCCAGAGTAAGAGTTAAGACCTTAACCAGAAGGCCAGAGTAAGAGTTAAGACCTTAACCAGTAGGCCAGAGTAAGAGTTAAGACCTTAACCAGTAGGCCAGAGTAAGAGTTAAGACCTTAACCATTAGGCCAGAGTACGAGTCTGAGACCTTAGCTATTAGGCCAGAGTAAGAGTTAAGACCTTAACCTGTAGGCAAGAGTAAGAGTTAAGACCTTAACCAGCAGGCCATAGTACGAGTCTAATACCTTAGGTATTAGGTCAGAGTAAGAGTTAGGACCTTAACCAGTAGGCCAGAGTAAGAGTTAAGACCTTAACCAGTAGGCCAGAGTACGAGTCTAAGACCTTAGCTATTAGGCCAGAGTAAGAGTTAAGACCTTAACCAGTAGGCCAGAGTAAGAGTTAAGACCTTAACCAGTAGGCAAGAGTAAGAGTTAAGACCTTAACCAGTAGGCCAGAGAACGAGTCTAAGACCTTAACCTGTAGGCCAGAGTACGAGTCTAAGACCTTAGCTATTAGGCCAGAGTAAGAGTTAAGACCTTAACCAGTAGGCCAGAGTTAGAGTTAAAACCTTAACCAGGAGGCCAGAGTACGAGTCTAAGCCCTTAGCTATTAGGCCAGAGTAAGAGTTAAGACCTCAGCTATTAGGCCAGAGTAAGAGATAAGACCTTAACCAGAAGGCCAGAGTAAGAGTTAAGAACCTAACCTGTAGGCCATAGTACGAGTCTAAGACCTTAGCTATTAGGCCAGAGTAAGCATTAAGACCTTAACCAGTAGGCCAGAGTATGAGTCTAAGACCTTAGCTATTAGGCCAGAGTAAGAGTGCAGACCTTAGCTATTAGGCCAGAGTAAGTGTTAAGACCTTAACCAGGAGGCCAGAGTAAGAGTTAAGACCTTAACCTGTAGGCCAGTGTATGAGTTAAGACCTTAACCAGTAGGCCAGAGTAAGAGTTAAGACCTTAACCAGTAGGTCAGAGTAAGAGTTAAGACCTTAACCAGTAGGCCAGAGTAAGAGTTAAGACCTTAACCAGTAGGCCAGAGTAAGAGTTAAAACCTTAACCAGGAGGCCAGAGTACGAGTCTAAGACCTTAGCTATTAGGCCAGAGTAAGAGTTAAGACCTTAACCAGAAGGCCAGAGTAACAGTTAAGAACTTAACCAGCAGGCCAGAGTAAGAGTTAAGACCTTAACCTGTAGGCCATAGTACGAGTCTAAGACCTTAGCTATTAGGCCAGAGTAAGAGTTAAGACCTTAGCTATTAGACCAGAGTATGAGTCTAAGACCTTAGCTATTAGGCCAGAGTAAGAGTTAAGACCCTAACCAGTAGGCCAGAGTACGAGTCTAAGACCTTAGCTATTAGGCCAGAGTAAGAGTTAAGACCTTAACCAGTAGGCCAGAGTAAGAGTTAGGACCTTAACCATTAGGCCAGAGTACGAGTCTAAGACCTTAGCTATTAGGCCAGAGTAAGAGTTAAGACCTTAACCAGTAGGCCAGAGTAAGAGTTAAGACCTTAACCAGAAAGCCAGAGTAAGAGTTAAGACATTAACCAGTAGGCAAGAGTAAGAGTTAAGACCTTAACCAGTAGGCCATAGTACGAGTCTAAGACCTTAGGTATTAGGCCAGAGTAAGAGTTAAGACCTTAACCAGTAGGCCAGAGTAAGAGTTAAGACCTTAACCAGTAGGCCAGCGTACAAGTCTAAGACCTTAGCTATTAGGCCAGAGTAAGAGTTAAGACCTTAACCAGTAGGCCAGAGTAAGAGTTAAGACCTTAACCAGTAGGCCAGAGTAAGAGTTAAGACCTTAACCAGTAGGCCAGAGAACGAGTCTAAGACCTTAACCAGTAGGCCAGAGTACGAGTCTAATACCTTAGCTATTAGGCCAGAGTAAGAGTTAAGACCTTAGCTATTAGGCCAGAGTAAGAGTTAAGACCTTAGCTATTATGCCAGAGTAAGAGTTAAGATCATAGCTATTAAGCCAGAGTAAGAGTTAAGACATTAACCATTAGGCCAGAGTATGACTCTAAGACCTTAGCTATAAGGCCAGAGTAAGAGTTAAGACCTTAAGCTGTAGGCCATAGTACGAGTCTAAGACCTTAGCTATTAGGCTAGAGTAAGAGTTAAGACCTTAACCAGTAGGCCAGAGTATAAGTCTAAGACCTTAGCTATTAGGCCAGAGTAAGAGTTAAGACCTTAACCAGTAGGCCAGAGTAAGAGTTAAGACCTTAACCAGTAGGCCAGAGTGTGAGTCTAAGACCTTAGCTATTAGGCCAGAGTAAGAGTTAAGACCTTAGCTATTAGGCAAGAGTACGAGTCTAAGACCTTAGCTAGTAGGCCAGAGTAAGAGTTAAGACCTTAGCTATTAGGCCAGAGTACGAGTCTAAGACCTTAGCTATTAGGCCAGTTTAAGAGTTAAGACCTTAACCAGTAGGCCAGAGTAAGAGTTAAGACTTTAACCAGTAGGCCAGAGTAAGAGTTAAGACCTTAACCTGTAGGCCAGAGTGCAAGTCTAAGACCTTAGCTATTAGGCCAGATTAAGAGTTAAGACCTTAGCTATTAGGCCAGAGTAAGAGTTAAGACCTTAACCATGAGGCCAGAGTAAGAGTTAAGACCTTAACCTGTAGGCCAGAGTAAGAGTTAAGACCTTAACCTGTAGGCCAGAGTACGAGTTAAGACCTTAACCTGTAGGCCATAGTACGAGTCTAAGACCTTAGCTATTAGGCCAGAGTAAGAGTTAAGACCTTAACCAGTAGGCCAGAGTACAAGTCTAAGACCTTAGCTATTAGGCCAGAGTACAAATCTAAGACCATAGCTATTAGGCCAGAGTAAGAGTTAAGACCTTAGCTATTAGGCCAGAGTATGAGTCTAAGACCTTAGCTATTAGGCCAGAGTACGAGTCTAAGACCTTAGCTATTAGGCCAGAGTAAGAGTTAAGACCTTAACCATTAGGCCAGAGTATGAGTCTAAGACCTTAGCTATTGGGCCAGAGTAGGAGTTAAGACCTTAGCTATTAGGCCAGAATAAGAGTTAAGACCTTAGCTATTAGGCCAGAGTAAGAGTTAAGACTTTAACCTGTAGGCCAGAGTATGAGTCTAAGACCTAAGCTATTAGGCCAGAGTACGAGTCTAAGACCTGAGCTATTAGGCCAGAGTAAGAGTTAAGACCTTAACCAGTAGGCCAGAGTACGAGTCTAAGACCTTAGCTATAAGGCCAGAGTAAGAGTTAAGACCTTAACCAGTAGGCCAGAGTAAGAGTTAAGACCTTAACCAGTAGGCCAGAGTACAAGTCTAAGACCTTAGCTATTAGGCCAGAGTAAGAGTTAAGACCTTAACCAGTAGGCCAGAGTAAGAGTTAAGACCTTAACCATTAGGCCAGTAGGCCAGAGTAAGAGTTAAGACCTTAACCTGTAGGCCATACTACGAGTCTAAGACCTTAGCTATTGAGCCAGAGTAACAGTTAAGACCTTAGCTATTAGGCCAGAGTAAGAGTTAAGACCTTAGCTATTAGGCCAGAGTAAGAGTTAAGACCTTAACCTGTAGGCCATAGTACGAGTCTAAGACCTTAGCTATTGGGCCAGAGTAAGAGTTAAGACCTTAGCTATTAGGCCAGAGTAAGAGTTAAGACCTTAGCTATTAGGCCAGAGTAAGAGTTAAGACCTTAACCTATAGGCCAGAGTGCGAGTCTAAGACCTTAGATATTAGACCAGAGTACGAGTCTAAGACTTTAGCTATTAGGCCAGAGTAAGAGTTAAGACCATTACCAGTAGGCCAGAGTACGAGTCTAAGACCTTAGCTATTAGGCCAGAGTAAGTGTTAAGACATTAACCAGTAGGCCAGAGTAAGAGTTAAGACCTTAACCAGTAGGCCAGAGTACGAGTCTAAGACCTTAGCTATTAGGCCAGAGTAAGAGTTAAGACCTTAGCTATTAGGCCAGAGTAAGAGTTAAGACCTTAACCAGTAGGCCAGAGTAAGAGTTAAGACCTTAACCAGTAGGCCATAGTACAAGTCTAAGACCTTAGCTATTAGGCCAGAGTAAGAGTTAAGACCTTAACCAGTAGGCCAGAGTATAAGTCTAAGACCTTAGCTATTAGGCCAGAGTAAGAGTTAAGACCTTAACCAGTAGGCCAGCGTAAGAGTTAAGACCTTAACCAGTAGGCCAGAGTGTGAGTCTAAGACCTTAGCTATTAGGCCAGAGTAAGAGTTAAGACCTTAGCTATTAGGCAAGAGTACGAGTCTGAGACCTTAGCTATTAGGCCAGAGTAAGAGTTAAGACCTTAACCAGTAGGCCAGAGTACAAGTCTAAGACCTTAGCTATTAGGCCAGAGTACGAGTCTAAGACCTTAGCTATTAGGCCAGAGTAAGAGTTAAGACCTTAGCTATTAGGCCAGAGTACGAGTCTAAGACCTAAGCTAGTAGGCCAGAGTACGAGTCTAAGACCTGAGCTATTAGCCAGAGTAAGAGTTAAGACCTTAACCAGTAGGCCAGAGTACGAGTCTAAGACCTTAGCTATAAGGCCAGAGTAAGAGTTAAGACCTTAACCAGTAGGCCACAGTACGAGTCTAAGACCTTAGCTATTAGGCCAGAGTAAGAGTTAAGACCTTAACCAGTAGGCCTGAGTAAGAGTTAATACCTTAACCTGTAGGCCATAGTACGAGTCTAAGACCTTAGCTATTAGGCCAGAGTAAGAGTTAAGACCTTAACCAGTAGGCCAGAGTAAGAGTTAAGACCTTAACCATTAGGCCAGTAGGCCAGAGTAAGAGTTAAGACCTTAACCTGTAGGCCATAGTACGAGTCTAAGACCTTAGCTATTGGGCCAGAGTAGGAGTTAAGACCTTAACCAGTAGGCCAGAGTACGAGTTAAGACCTTAACCAGTAGGCCAGAGAACGAGTCTAAGACCTTAACCTGTAGCTATTAGGCCAGAGTAAGAGTTAAGACCTTAGCTATTAGGCCAGAGTAAGAGTTACGATCTTAGCTATTAAGCCCGAGTAAGAGTTAAGACATTAACCATTAGGCCAGAGTATGACTCTAAGACCTTAGCTATAAGGCCAGAGTAAGAGTTAAGACCTTAAGCTGTAGGCCATAGTACGAGTCTAAGACCTTAGCTAATAGGCCAGAGTAAGAGTTAAGACATTAACCTGTAGGCCATAGTACGAGTCTAAGACCTTAGCTATTAGGCCAGAGTAAGCGTTAAGACCTTAACCAGTAGGCCAGAGAAAGAGATAAGACCTTAACCTGTAGGCCAGTGTATGAGTTAACACCTTAACCAGTAGGCCAGAGTAAGAGTTAAGACCTTAACCAGTAGGTCAGAGTATGAGTTAAGACCTTAACCAGTAGGCCAGAGTAAAAGTTAAGACCTTAACCAATAGGCCAGAGTAAGAGTTAAAACCTTAACCAGGAGGCCAGAGTACGAGTCTAAGACCTTAGCTATTAGGCCAGAGTAAGAGTTAAGACCTTAGCTATTAGGCCAGAGTAAGAGTTAAGACCTTAACCAGAAGGCCAGAGTAAGAGTTAAGACCTTAACCAGCAGGCCAGAGTAAGACTTAAGACCTTAACCTGTAGGCCATAGTACGAGTCTAAGACCTTAGCTATTAGGCCAGAGTAAGAGTTAAGACCTTAGCTATTAGACCAGAGTATGAGTCTAAGACCTTAGCTATTAGGCCAGAGTAAGAGTTAAGACCATAACCAGTAGGCCAGAGTACGAGTCTAATACCTTAGCTATTAGGCCATAGTACGAGTCTAAGACCTTAGCTATTAGTCCAGAGTAAGAGTTAAGACCTTAACCAGTAGGCCAGAGTAAGAGTTAAGACCTTAACCATTAGGCCAGAGTACGAGTCTAAGACCTTAGCTATCAGGCCAGAGTAAGAGTTAAGACCTTAACTAGTAGGCCGGAGTAAGAGTTAAGACCTTAACCAGTAGGCCAGAGTAAGAGTTAAGACCTTAACCATTAGGCCAGAGTAAGACTTACGACCTTAGCTATTAGGCCAGAGTAAGAGTTAAGACCTTAACCAGAAGGCCAGAGTAACAGTTAAGAACTTAACCAGCAGGCCAGAGTAAGAGTTAAGACCTTAACCTGTAGGCCATAGTACGAGTCTAAGACCTTAGCTATTAGGCCAGAGTAAGAGTTAAGACCTTAGCTATTAGACCAGAGTATGAGTCTAAGACCTTAGCTATTAGGCCAGAGTAAGAGTTAAGACCATAACCAGTAGGCCAGAGTACGAGTCTAAGACCTTAGCTATTAGGCCAGAGTAAGAGTTAAGACCTTAACCAGTAGGCCAGAGTAAGAGTTAGGACCTTAACCATTAGGCCAGAGTACGAGTCTAAGACCTTAGCTATTAGGCCAGAGTAAGAGTTAAGACCTTAACCAGTAGGCCAGAGTAAGAGTTAAGACCTTAACCAGAAGGCCAGAGTAAGAGTTAAGACATTAACCAGTAGGCAAGAGTAAGAGTTAAGACCTGAACCAGTAGGCCATAGTACGAGTCTAAGACCTTAGGTATTAGGCCAGAGTAAAAGTTAAGACCTTAACCAGTAGGCCAGAGTAAGAGTTAAGACCTTAACCAGTAGGCCAGAGTACAAGTCTAAGACCTTAGCTATTAGGCCAGAGTAAGAGTTAAGACCTTAACCAGTAGGCCAGAGTAAGAGTTAAGACCTTAACCAGTAGGCCAGAGTAAGAGTTAAGACCTTAACCAGTATGCCAGAGAACGAGTCTAAGACCTTAACCTGTAGGCCAGAGTAAGAGTTAAGACCTTTGCTATTAGGCCAGAGTAAGAGTTAAGACCTTAACCAGTAGGCCAGAGTACGAGTCTAATACCTTAGCTATTAGGCCAGAGTAAGAGTTAAGACCTTAGCTATTAGGCCAGAGTAAGAGTTAAGACCTTAGCTATTATGCCAGAGTAAGAGTTAAGATCATAGCTATTAAGACAGAGTAAGAGTTAAGACATTAACCATTAGGCCAAAGTATGACTCTAAGACCTTAGCTATAAGGCCAGAGTAAGACTTAAGACCTTAAGCTGTAGGCCATAGTACGAGTCTAAGACCTTAGCTATTAGGCTAGAGTAAGAGTTAAGACCTTAACCAGTAGGCCAGAGTATTAGTCTAAGACCTTAGCTATTAGGCCAGAGTAAGACTTAAGACCTTAACCAGTAGGCCAGAGTAAGAGTTAAGACCTTAACCAGTAGGCCAGAGTGTGAGTCTAAGACCTTAGCTATTAGGCCAGAGTAAGAGTTAAGACCTTAGCTATTAGGCCAGAGTAAGAGTTAAGACCTTAGCTATTAGGCCAGAGTACGAGTCTAAGACCTTAGCTATTAGGCCAGTTTAAGAGTTAAGACCTTAACCAGTAGGCCAGAGTAAGAGTTAAGACTTTAACCAGTAGGCCAGAGTAAGAGTTAAGACCTTAACCTGTAGGCCAGAGTACAATTCTAAGACCTTAGCTATTAGGCCAGAGTAAGAGTTAAGACCTTAGCTATTAGGCCAGAGTAAGAGTTAAGACCTTAACCACTAGGCCAGAGTAAGAGTTAAGACCTTAACCTGTAGGCCAGAGTAAGAGTTAAGACCTTAACCTGTAGGCCAGAGTACGAGTTAAGACCTTAACCAGTAGGCCATAGTACGAGTCTAAGACCTTAGCTATTAGGCCAGAGTAAGAGTTAAGACCTTAACCAGTAGGCCAGAGAACAAGTCTAAGACCCTAGCTATTAGGCCAGAGTACGAGTCTAAGACCATAGCTATTAGGCCAGAGTAAGAGTTAAGACCTTAGCTATTAGGCCAGAGTACGAGTCTATGACCTTAGCTATTAGGCCAGAGTACGAGTCTAAGACCTTAGCTATTAGGCCAGAGTAAGAGTTAAGACCTTAACCATTAGGCCAGAGTACGAGTCTAAGACCTTAGCTATTGGGCCAGAGTAGGAGTTAAGACCTTAGCTATTAGGCCAGAATAAGAGTTAAGACCTTAGCTATTAGGCCAGAGTAAGAGTTAAGATCATAGCTATTAAGCCAGAGTAAGAGTTAAGACCTTAACCAGTATGCCAGAGAACGAGTCTAAGACCTTAACCTGTAGGCCAGAGTAAGAGTTAAGACCTTTGCTATTAGGCCAGAGTAAGAGTTAAGACCTTAACCAGTAGGCCAGAGTACGAGTCTAATACCTTAGCTATTAGGCCAGAGTAAGAGTTAAGACCTTAGCTATTAGGCCAGAGTAAGAGTTAAGACCTTAGCTATTATGCCAGAGTAAGAGTTAAGATCATAGCTATTAAGCCAGAGTAAGAGTTAAGACATTAACCATTAGGCCAAAGTATGACTCTAAGACCTTAGCTATAAGGCCAGAGTAAGACTTAAGACCTTAAGCTGTAGGCCATAGTACGAGTCTAAGACCTTAGCTATTAGGCTAGAGTAAGAGTTAAGACCTTAACCAGTAGGCCAGAGTATTAGTCTAAGACCTTAGCTATTAGGCCAGAGTAAGACTTAAGACCTTAACCAGTAGGCCAGAGTAAGAGTTAAGACCTTAACCAGTAGGCCAGAGTGTGAGTCTAAGACCTTAGCTATTAGGCCAGAGTAAGAGTTAAGACCTTAGCTATTAGGCAAGAGTACGAGTCTAAGACCTTAGCTATTAGGCCAGAGTAAGAGTTAAGACCTTAGCTATTAGGCCAGAGTACGAGTCTAAGACCTTAGCTATTAGGCCAGTTTAAGAGTTAAGACCTTTACCAGTAGGCCAGAGTAAGAGTTAAGACTTTAACCAGTAGGCCAGAGTAAGAGTTAAGACCTTAACCTGTAGGCCAGAGTACAATTCTAAGACCTTAGCTATTAGGCCAGAGTAAGAGTTAAGACCTTAGCTATTAGGCCAGAGTAAGAGTTAAGACCTTAACCACTAGGCCAGAGTAAGAGTTAAGACCTTAACCTGTAGGCCAGAGTAAGAGTTAAGACCTTAACCTGTAGGCCAGAGTACGAGTTAAGACCTTAACCAGTAGGCCATAGTACGAGTCTAAGACCTTAGCTATTAGGCCAGAGTAAGAGTTAAGACCTTAACCAGTAGGCCAGAGTACAAGTCTAAGACCCTAGCTATTAGGCCAGAGTATGAGTCTAAGACCATAGCTATTAGGCCAGAGTAAGAGTTAAGACCTTAGCTATTAGGCCAGAGTACGAGTCTATGACCTTAGCTATTAGGCCAGAGTACGAGTCTAAGACCTTAGCTATTAGGCCAGAGTAAGAGTTAAGACCTTAACCATTAGGCCAGAGTACGAGTCTAAGACCTTAGCTATTGGGCCAGAGTAGGAGTTAAGACCTTAGCTATTAGGCCAGAATAAGAGTTAAGACCTTAGCTATTAGGACAGAGTAAGAGTTAAGACTTTAACCTGTAGGCCAGAGTATGAGTCTAATACCTAAGCTATTAGGCCAGAGTACGAGTCTAAGACCTGAGCTATTAGGCCAGAGTAAGAGTTAAGACCTTAACCAGTAGGCCAGAGTACGAGTCTAAGACCTTAGCTATAAGGCCAGAGTAAGAGTTAAGACCTTAACCAGTAGGCCAGAGTAAGAGTTAAGACCTTAACCAGTAGGCCAGAGTACAAGTCTAAGACCTTAGCTATTAGGCCAGAGTAAGAGTTAAGACCTTAACCAGTAGGCCAGAGTAAGAGTTAAGACCTTAACCTGTAGGCCATAGTACGAGTCTAAGGCCTTAGCTATTAGGCCAGAGTAAGAGTTAAGACCTTAACCAGTAGGCCAGAGTAAGAGTTAAGACCTTAACCATTAGGCCAGTAGGCCAGAGTAAGAGTTAAGACCTTAACCAGTAGGCCAGAGTACAAGTCTAAGACCTTAGCTATTAGGCCAGAGTACAAATCTAAGACCATAGCTATTAGGCCAGAGTAAGAGTTAAGACCTTACCTATTAGGCCAGAGTACGAGTCTAAGACCTTAGCTATTAGGCCAGAGTACGAGTCTAAGACCTTAGCTATTAGGCCAGAGTAAGAGTTAAGACCTTAACCACTAGGCCAGAGTAAGAGTTAAGACCTTAACCTGTAGGCCAGAGTAAGAGTTAAGACCTTAACCTGTAGGCCAGAGTACGAGTTAAGACCTTAACCAGTAGGCCATAGTACGAGTCTAAGACCTTAGCTATTAGGCCAGAGTAAGAGTTAAGACCTTAACCAGTAGGCCAGAGTACAAGTCTAAGACCCTAGCTATTAGGCCAGAGTATGAGTCTAAGACCATAGCTATTAGGCCAGAGTAAGAGTTAAGACCTTAGCTATTAGGCCAGAGTACGAGTCTATGACCTTAGCTATTAGGCCAGAGTACGAGTCTAAGACCTTAGCTATTAGGCCAGAGTAAGAGTTAAGACCTTAACCATTAGGCCAGAGTACGAGTCTAAGACCTTAGCTATTGGGCCAGAGTAGGAGTTAAGACCTTAGCTATTAGGCCAGAATAAGAGTTAAGACCTTAGCTATTAGGACAGAGTAAGAGTTAAGACTTTAACCTGTAGGCCAGAGTATGAGTCTAATACCTAAGCTATTAGGCCAGAGTACGAGTCTAAGACCTGAGCTATTAGGCCAGAGTAAGAGTTAAGACCTTAACCAGTAAGCCAGAGTACGAGTCTAAGACCTTAGCTATAAGGCCAGAGTAAGAGTTAAGACCTTAACCAGTAGGCCAGAGTAAGAGTTAAGACCTTAACCAGTAGGCCAGAGTACAAGTCTAAGACCTTAGCTATTAGGCCAGAGTAAGAGTTAAGACCTTAACCAGTAGGCCAGAGTAAGAGTTAAGACCTTAACCTGTAGGCCATAGTACGAGTCTAAGGCCTTAGCTATTAGGCCAGAGTAAGAGTTAAGACCTTAACCAGTAGGCCAGAGTAAGAGTTAAGACCTTAACCATTAGGCCAGTAGGCCAGAGTAAGAGTTAAGACCTTAACCAGTAGGCCAGAGTACAAGTCTAAGACCTTAGCTATTAGGCCAGAGTACAAATCTAAGACCATAGCTATTAGGCCAGAGTAAGAGTTAAGACCTTACCTATTAGGCCAGAGTACGAGTCTAAGACCTTAGCTATTAGGCCAGAGTACGAGTCTAAGACCTTAGCTATTAGGCCAGAGTAAGAGTTAAGACCTTAACCATTAGGCCAGAGTATGAGTCTAAGACCTTAGCTATTGGGCCAGAGTAGGAGTTAAGACCTTAGCTATAAGGCCAGAATAAGAGTTAAGACCTTAGCTATTAGGCCAGAGTAAGAGTTAAGACTTTAACCTGTAGGCCAGAGTATGAGTCTAAGACCTAAGCTATTAGGCCAGAGTACGAGTCTAAGACCTGAGCTATTAGGCCAGAGTAAGAGTTAAGACCTTAACCAGTAGGCCAGAGTACGAGTCTAAGACCTTAGCTATAAGGCCAGAGTAAGAGTTAAGACCTTAACCAGTAGGCCAGAGTAAGAGTTAAGACCTTAACCAGTAGGCCAGAGTACAAGTCTAAGACCTTAGCTATTAGGCCAGAGTAAGAGTTAAGACCTTAACCAGTAGGCCAGAGTAAGAGTTAAGACCTTAACCTGTAGGCCATAGTACGAGTCTAAGACCTTAGCTATTAGGCCAGAGTAAGAGTTAAGACCTTAACCAGTAGGCCAGAGTAAGAGTTAAGACCTTAACCATTAGGCCAGTAGGCCAGAGTAAGAGTTAAGACCTTAACCTGTAGGCCATAGTACGAGTCTAAGACCTTAGCTATTGAGCCAGAGTAACAGTTAAGACCTTAGCTATTAGGCCAGAGTAAGAGTTAAGACCTTAGCTATTAGGCCAGAGTAAGAGTTAAGACCTTAACCTGTAGGCCATAGTACGAGTCTAAGACCTTAGCTATTGGGCCAGAGTAAGAGTTAAGACCTTAGCTATTAGGCCAGAGTAAGAGTTAAGACCTTAGCTATTAGGCCAGAGTAAGAGTTAAGACCTTAACCTATAGGCCAGAGTGCGAGTCTAAGACCTTAGATATTAGACCAGAGTACGAGTCTAAGACTTTAGCTATTAGGCCAGAGTAAGAGTTAAGACCATTACCAGTAGGCCAGAGTACGAGTCTAAGACCTTAGCTATTAGGCCAGAGTAAGTGTTAAGACATTAACCAGTAGGCCAGAGTAAGAGTTAAGACCTTAACCAGTAGGCCAGAGTGTGAGTCTAAGACCTTAGCTATTAGGCCAGAGTAAGAGTTAAGACCTTAGCTATTAGGCAAGAGTACGAGTCTAAGACCTTAGCTATTAGGCCAGAGTAAGAGTTAAGACCTTAACCAGTAGGCCAGAGTACAAGTCTAAGACCTTAGCTATTAGGCCAGAGTACGAGTCTAAGACCTTAGCTATTAGGCCAGAGTAAGAGTTAAGACCTTAGCTATTAGGCCAAAGTACAAGTCTAAGACCTTAGCAATTAGGCCAGAGTAAGAGTTAAGACCTTAAACAGTAGGCCAGCGTAAGAGTTAAGACCTTAACCAGTAGGCCAGAGTGTGAGTCTAAGACCTTAGCTATTAGGCCAGAGTAAGAGTTAAGACCTTAGCTATTAGGCCAGAGTAAGAGTTAAGACCTTAACCAGTAGGCCAGAGTAAGAGTTAAGACCTTAACCAGTAGGCCATAGAACAAGTCTAAGACCTTAGCTATTAGGCCAGAGTAAGAGTTAAGACCTTAAACAGTAGGCCAGCGTAAGAGTTAAGACCTTAACCAGTAGGCCAGAGTGTGAGTCTAAGACCTTAGCTATGAGGCCAGAGTAAGAGTTAAGACCTTAGCTATTAGGCAAGAGTACGAGTCTAAGACCTTAGCTATTAGGCCAGAGTAAGAGTTAAGACCTTAACCAGTAGGCCAGAGTACAAGTCTAAGACCTTAGCTATTAGGCCAGAGTACGAGTCTAAGACCTTAGCTATTAGGCCAGAGTAAGAGTTAAGACCTTAGCTATTAGGCCAGAGTACGAGTCTAAGACCTAAGCTAGTAGGCCAGAGTACGAGTCTAAGACCTGAGCTATTAGCCAGAGTAAGAGTTAAGACCTTAACCAGTAGGCCAGAGTACGAGTCTAAGACCTTAGCTATAAGGCCAGAGTAAGAGTTAAGACCTTAACCAGTAGGCCACAGTACGAGTCTAAGACGTTAGCTATTAGGCCAGAGTAAGAGTTAAGACCTTAACCAGTAGGCCTGAGTAAGAGTTAATACCTTAACCTGTAGGCCATAGTACGAGTCTAAGACCTTAGCTATTAGGCCAGAGTAAGAGTTAAGACCTTAACCAGTAGGCCAGAGTAAGAGTTAAGACCTTAACCATTAGGCCAGTAGGCCAGAGTAAGAGTTAAGACCTTAACCTGTAGGCCATAGTACGAGTCTAAGACCTTAGCTATTGGGCCAGAGTAGGAGTTAAGACCTTAACCAGTAGGCCAGAGTACGAGTTAAGACCTTAACCAGTAGGCCAGAGAACGAGTCTAAGACCTTAACCTGTAGCTATTAGGCCAGAGTAAGAGTTAATACCTTAGCTATTAGGCCAGAGTAAGAGTTAAGACCTTAGCTATTAGGCCAGAGTAAGAGTTAAGATCTTAGCTATTAAGCCCGAGTAAGAGTTAAGACATTAACCATTAGGCCAGAGTATGACTCTAAGACCTTAGCTATAAGGCCAGAGTAAGAGTTAAGACCTTAAGCTGTAGGCCATAGTACGAGTCTAAGACCTTAGCTATTAGGCCAGAGTAAGAGTTAAGACATTAACCTGTAGGCCATAGTACGAGTCTAAGACCTTAGCTATTAGGCCAGAGTAAGCGTTAAGACCTTAACCAGTAGGCCAGAGATAGAGATAAGACCTTAACCTGTAGGCCAGTGTATGAGTTAACACCTTAACCAGTAGGCCAGAGTAAGAGTTAAGACCTTAACCAGTAGGTCAGAGTATGAGTTAAGACCTTAACCAGTAGGCCAGAGTAAGAGTTAAGACCTTAACCAATAGGCCAGAGTAAGAGTTAAAACCTTAACCAGGAGGCCAGAGTACGAGTCTAAGACCTTAGCTATTAGGCCAGAGTAAGAGTTAAGACCTTAGCTATTAGGCCAGAGTAAGAGTTAAGACCTTAACCAGAAGGCCAGAGTAAGAGTTAAGACCTTAACCAGCAGGCCAGAGTAAGACTTAAGACCTTAACCTGTAGGCCATAGTACGAGTCTAAGACCTTAGCTATTAGGACAGAGTAAGAGTTAAGACCTTAGCTATTAGACCAGAGTATGAGTCTAAGACCTTAGCTATTAGGCCAGAGTAAGAGTTAAGACCATAACCAGTAGGCCAGAGTACGAGTCTAATACCTTAGCTATTAGGCCATAGTACGAGTCTAAGACCTTAGCTATTAGTCCAGAGTAAGAGTTAAGACCTGAGGAAATATGGATTTTTGTGATCAGTTATGTCCCCTATCTTAGACCCCAACGGCTCCATGTATAAGTTACAAGTACATGTATGTTCCCTCCAGTTCCAGTTATGAAGACGCAAACACATGGGCGTCCACCGTCAACATGTCCTCTTTCAGATCCGCAATGAATGGGCCGGATATTCGATCCCTAAGTATGAAAAGCCACCGACTTTATATGGTTCATCTACTACATTTTTACAGTTCAGGCGAGTAGGCCCTGAATGCTGCCATCAAGCCTTTCCCTGCTTTCTACCTCTGACAGCTCCAGTCTGAGCTCGCATCTGTATCCATGAACTTTGTCCTACTCCCTGCACGGCTAACGGTGCCTGACTCGGCCTGTCTGCCTGCCAAAAACTGTATTTCACCTTCAAGATTATCTGCTCCGCTCCTCATCCAATGCATTCCTGTCTAGTAGTTTAGATAAACATCCTTCCAGCTACCGAGCAAAGGGCCCGGCTTCTCTGTCTTTATGCAAGTAATTCATAGCCCTGCTACTATGGAAGATTTCTGCCCTCGCATCTCATGTAGACACTTAGGCGCTTGCACACGCACTCACAGTCAGTATAGACTAGATTTTGTCCGAGAGACCCTTCCTTTTGGATAACATAGTTCTTTAAACATAGGATGTTAGATATGATTTGGGATTAGGTTGACTTGACCCCCCAGACTTTTGTCTCCACATGTAGAGCTAAATGTCAAGTCCCCTTCACCCCCTAGTTGCACGTCAATCATACGTCATGCGGCCGCGCGCGCATCTCTGCCAAGTATTTCTGCTGACATTGCGAAATTCTTTCATGGATCCACCCATTTGTGACATCATGTATGATGACGTTTTCCAGTTACGCCTAGTTACGCCTATTTTAGTTACGCATGCATATCTTTATCTATTTTATCAGCTGTTACGCCTCCTGCATCTGTTTCACTGTAATGCTTTTTCTATAAAAATGATTACCTGTCAATAATGTATTGCCCTTCACTTCCTGAACCTCCGTGGTGATGGAATATGATGCCTACAATTCGAATTGTATAAGGAATAAAGCCCTTTCCGAACCTCTAATACCACGGATTCTGCCTCTTATTTTACTGAGTTATTCTTAATAATTTTCCGCATCAAAAATAGTACAGGTAATTAAATTATTTACCACATAAATTGGCGCCCGAACAGGGACACTTTCTCATCTCACGCGCCGGAGGTGCGTTGCAGGCCCGGTCTCCTGCCACAGCTGGACGGACAACAACGCGTACCCGCAGGATTTCCTGTATCTCCCTCCGGCCAAGCGGGGGCGACTGAGGCTGCGAGCAACACCCAGACGAGGCGGTGAGAAGTGCGAAGTATCCCGACCAGAGCCTAGCTGAGAGAGCAAGATCCGAGGTATACAGAGGCCCACCAGGTTCCGAAGTTCCGAAGTTCCGAGTCGAGTCCAGTCCGGTCCAGTCCAGTTCAGTTCAGTTCCGAGGCCTTCCGTTCCGAGCTACCCGGTGAGTACCATTGCCTGGGAGGCGTTCTGACGTGCACATAGGTTGTGCCGGTCAAGACGGGTTTGGGTACACAAATCCGGTCTGCACTGTTTCAGCAGTGTATCTGTACTGTTTAGCAGTATATCTAGTATGCCTAGTATATAATTCAGAATCACCTAGTTAGTGGCGAGTATTATGCTAAGTGACTAGTTCCCTAAATGGCCATTGTTGTTCGTTTAATGTTAAATGTTAAATGTTTTAAATACGTTCTGCATATTGTGGTGTGAATGACTGTTCATCATTGTGTTTATTGTATAAAGTGTGTTCAAGATTAAGTATCAGACCAGTTCTCAACATGCCGCTCTTTTCGAAATTAAGACAGATCAAAACTAGAAAAGGGGTACTCGAAGAAGCTGTTCCCATTCCTCCTAGGGACACCCCAGGGTACTTCATGTATCATAAACATGGCCTAGACGCCGTATTATTTCTTGATTTATGGGTAGACTACACCAAGGAATTACCAGAAAGTCAGAGGTGGCCCGCAGCTGGGACCTGGGATGCAGATTGCATCATGAAAGTAGAAGAAGAATTATGGAAAAAGAAAGCTAGACAATCACAGAAAGATGCCATTGAATTATGGCGTAAAGAATCATATAGACGTACAGAAAAAGCGCTCAGACAGGAAGAGAAAAGTAAGGAGAGTTCAAATAAAGTCCGAGAAAATCTATTAATTGAAGAAGGTACCCGAGTAAAATCAGAACAAGTAGACAGACAAAGAAATGCCCTTATGAATGGTATGTATCCTCTTCTGGCCGAAGGGTTACCTAAGGCTACTCCGGAGATACCAAAGGACTTGCCACCTCCATTGTTTCCCATAAAAGCACATCCCAAAGGGCATCCCAGAACCGCAGAAGATGTTTTCCTCTCCTCCTATCTAGACGACGCAGCTCCCGAGTATGTTAACACCGCACCACATAGACCGCTTGCCGATGGTGTTCAACGCCAAGATTCTCCGTCTGTACCTCCACAACAACAAACCCCGACACAAGTTCCGACAAGCACATCTGTTTCTACAGCTTTTCCTGCAACTACGGTTGCTGTCTCGCGTTCAACAAATCCTTTCACGTCCAGCACCCCAGACGGTGCTACAGGAGGTACAACAGACATTTTTTCTACGCCACCCAGAGGAAATACATTTTCCTTTAAAGAATTAGCACACCAACGTACGCCCAAACTACCAACACCCGACATGCTTAAAGAACTTCTAATGGATTGTAAATATGATCCTGTGCCCGGCAAAGAGGACGAAATGCTGCTGGCATCATTACGTATCCGACGAGCTGCAATATATTTAGCGAAGCTACCAGGAATGACTACACATTTAGAAAATATATATCATTTTGTCCAGTCAGGGCGAGGTCCTGAAAGTATTAGCAGAGCCATAGAGTACCAGAAAGCGGAGGTACAGGGGCAACTGTTACGTTTCCTCATAAACTGTGTGATCAGAAATCAAGAACGGCCTGGGGTAAATCCGGAAGAAATGCAAATACTTACCACATGGAGTCGGAATATATCAGAGGGGAGACATGATAGACTATTAAGTATAGTAGCTATGTGCCGAAAAATCCGCAAAGAAGTAGAAGGAATACACGAAGAAAGATTAGCGGTAGACCAGCCTGAACAAAACGGAGAGGAGGAGGAAGAATCAGAACTGCCCACAGGACAAGTAGAAACAGTGGCTTATGTAGGTAGAGGAAGATCTTATAATAATACTAGATGCTTTAATGATCCGATACGTCCGACACGTCCAGATAATAACAGAAATTTCCAAACCCCTATAATAAATATAAGGTCCCCCGAACATTCGTTCCAAGCCGCTGACAAATTACTCCGAGAACGAAGGGGGTATCATATACTCGATTCTATGGACGAACAAGAATTAGCCAGGTCAGCCGTTCACTGGGTTGACAGTCCCGGAAAATATAGTGATGATACACTAGCACACACGTTTTTGAACCTTACCCCAGATGAACAGCGTTTAGCTGGTATCTACATGATTCAACAACTCCTTATATTATATAAAAGCCAACACTCCGATCCTGGTCCCTTACCTGATATATTGACTGAATTACTCACGAATAAATGGAGAGGTTCAGGTACTGATTTAATTAGAGAAATACTAGAATCCAGAAAGCAGTACATTCTTTTTGTATGCCCAGAACATGTCTCACTGCCCATTAGGGAAAGAACGACGTATTATATGGATAGACAGAATCCCTTACGCGAAGTGCATCCAATAAAAGGTGATGACAATGAGTTTAAACGTGTATTTGTATACACACCCATATCTAAAATGGAACTATTAGAAATGAAGAAAGTGGTACCCAGTCATGACAAAGACCCAGCGGGTTTCCACCGTGAAATTAAAGACATGTTGCTCATGGGAGAGTATACCTATCCCGATATTATGAAAATATTAAAGGTATTAATTAGGGGTGGGCGGAATTTGCGGAATTAACCTTCGCAAATTATCGCGAGAATGTTTAAAATTATCGCAAACAAGCAGAAATATCGCGAAGATGCGGAAGTTTTTTTCCGGCATGTTCGCGCGATTTTCTGCATGGTTGCGGGTCGCCAACTTACCCATGTGGCTGCTTGCGGGCGCGGCCATCTTGTTTTGAGTTGTTCTCGCGGTGCATGATCGCGAGAAGAAAGACGTGATCGCGCGACGCATGACGTCACTGCGGGCGCGAACTGTCGCGAGACAGCGCAAATGGCTAAAAACAATACAACATCTCATGGAGAACGCGACCGGATCAAGAAAACTTGTCGGCGAACGCAGGGATTCAGGTAAGGCGATCGCGCGCGCGCGAGAATGTATCATTTTACAGCGCGAGCAAGAAACAAATTATCGCCAAGCTGCGGAAACCGGAATTTTTGACATTTTCGCGCTCTCCGCGGAACGCAAAAATGTCAAATTATCGCAATTTCCGCGAACGGAACGAAATTTTTGCCCAGGCCTAGTATTAATGCCTGCGGGCATTTACGAAAAACTCAAAGAAAAAGATTGGGAGGTGGGAGACCAAAAGATAGATTGGACAGCATTAGAAACCGAAGAAACAGCTCGAGGTCCAGGTTCAGGGCTTGGGAACAAGACTAAAATGCTACCAGGTTTATTAGTGCAGGTACTGCCACGTTTATTAACTACGAAAAAGGAAGACTGGGGTGCAATCTCAGCCTGTAAACAAAAGCAAGACGAAGACACTAGTGATTTCTATGCCCGATTCGAAAAATGTTTCGGTATAAATAGTGGCATCAAAGCAAGTAGCGAATCATATCCACATCTGTTTGTGACAAAATTAGTTGAAAATTCCCTGCCCCAAGTTAAGAATAGAGTATTGAAATTCGAGAGTACCTGGCAAGGTAACACCCCGTCACAAATGCTACAAATGTTACAGTATCATCACAATAGAATTAGAGAGGAACAAGAACATGAACAAAGACGAATGAAAGACACGAAAATGAAAATGCTAGTTGCCCAGACAGTTCCAGCTGACGGTCATAAAAAGGGTATGACACAGTCCAGTGATTCAGCAGGTCCTGTGAAAGGGACATGCAACTATTGTAAACAGCCAGGTCATTATATACACGATTGTCCAGTCTTAAAACATAATATCGCCACAGGTATAACAAAAGAAAGACCACGGCCACTTAGACAGGATCAGAACCAACAAGGAGCCATGCCAGCTCCACAACAGTCCATGCCAGCTCCACAACAGTCCATGCCAGCTCCACCACCGCAGCCTATTGCTGCCACACAAACAACGACACGACAGATGTACCAGAACGCACAATATGACTATCCTGATTATCAACGATACTCATGAAACAGCCTAGAGAGGGAAGTTGGCTTACCCCTTATCGAGGTCCCTGTAGATCAAGAAGGACCTTATGTACATTAGGCCAAGATAGAAAATTTTTACTTGATACAGGGGCAAGCAGAACAACAATACGACGTAGTGAAGTTCCAGGGGCACCCCTCTCAGGCTCACAGAATATTTCCCTTGGTTTTTCAGGAAAACCTATCATTAATGAAGTATCACAACCTCTTCCACTTACGATTGGTCCCTTAACACGAACTACAGATTTATTACTTACTAAATCATGTCCAGAAAACTTGTTAGGTATAAAAACATTGAAAGCTCTAGGAGCTATAATATGTTGTTCTCTGGAAGGAGTAAGATTGTTTTTACGTGATTTCAAAGGGCACTATGTGTCTCGAGACATGGATCACCGACTGCAGAATTTACCTATACACTTATGGGCACAAGGCCCCACTGATGTTGGTTGCATGAACATTACACCATATCGAGTTACATTAAAGACAGGAGTGGTACTACCACGAATGCGACAATACAAGTTACCTCCAGATGCTGTAGTGGCTTTACTGCAAATCATTGACGAGCTTATTGCCCAAGGAGTGGTTGTGGAAACCGACTCCAATGTATGTAATTCTCCGATAATTCCGATTCTTAAACGAACTGATCCAAAAGCTCCGCCAGTATATCGATTAGTTATTGATCTGCGCGAATTAAATAAGTGTATTGTACCACAATACCCCGTAGTCCCAGACATTTCTTCATTATTGACAGCTATTGACTCCGAAGCAACATTCTTTACTGTAATTGATCTCAAGAATGCCTTTTTCAGCGTCCCAATAGATCCGGAAAGCCAATACTTGTTCGGATTTAGTTTAAATGGACGAAGCTTTAAATTCACACGCGCACCTCAAGGATTCACAGAAAGCCCCAGCATCTATAGCCAAGCACTGAAACGAGAACTTGACAGTATCCATATGCCAGTTAACACTGCTTTGCTTCAATATGTCGATGATCTGCTGATCACCGCTCGAAGCGAACCTGAATGTGAAAAGGCATCACTGACGGTTTTACAATTTCTGGCCGAAAAGGGGCACAAGGTGTCCCCTTCTAAGCTGCAATTCTGTGTCCAGCAAGTTGTTTATCTTGGGCACTCGCTGTCCAAGGAGGGAAGACAGCTTACACCTGACCGCATCCAGTTAATTGTTAACATGCCAATACCCAAGACACAAAAGGAGGTGCGGGCTTTTATAGGCCTCACTTCATACTGTAGGCAGTGGATCCCTCAATATGCATTTCTAGCAAAACCACTCATTCAGTTGACAACACAGGAGGCGGCCACATCGACTGTCCTCCCTTGGACTCAGGAACATACACAAGCCTTTGAAAGCTTAAAGAAAGCTTTATGTCAAGCACCTGTTTTAGCAACACCATGTTACAGTAAACATTTTACACTCTTTGTTACAGAACGTGAAGGTACTGCCTTGTCAGTACTCACACAGGAACAAGCAGGATCACACAAACCATGTGCTTATTTTTCTAGTACATTAGATCCCGTAGCTCAGGCTCTGCCTGCGTGTCTGAAATCAGTGGCAGCAACAGCTTTAGCAATCAGACAAAGCGATGCCATAGTGTTAGGACATCCATTGACAGTACAAGTACCACATGCAGTAGAGGTTCTTTTGAACCGAACGCAAACACAACACTTGACTATAGCAAGACTTACCGGTTATGAATTGACATTGTTTCAGCCACACATAGAAATCAGACGTTGTAGTACATTGAATCCTGCCACACTTTTGCCAGTAAACGGAACAGACCCGCTAGCACATGATTGTAGTGAAGTTATTACTATCACGACGAAACCCAGACAAGACTTGACAGATGTCCCATTGTCAGACCCAGACCTGACGTTGTATGTAGACGGTTCATGCATGAGAACAAGTACAGGAGAGTTAGTGGCCGCGTATGCAGTCACAACAGACACTGAAGTCATCGAAACAAATTGCATCAATACTTTGTCAGCTCAAGCAGCAGAGCTCATCGCTCTGACACAAGCCTGTGTTCAAGCCAAAAAGAAGAAAGTAAACATATATACTGATTCACGTTATGCATTCGGAGTTGTACATGACTTTGGCGTGCTGTGGCGAGAGAGAGGTTATTTAACTTCTCACGGTGCCCACATTCAGCACGGACCTCTCATTCATGCCTTATTAGAAGCAATACATCTACCCACTGCAATATCGATTATGAAATGTAAAGCTCATACGAAAGTTACTGATATCATTTCTCAAGGCAATGATCTAGCTGACAGAACAGCTAAACAGACTGCTCAAACTCACACAACTGACATGACAAAGGCAATAGTTCTGACACCAACACATTGCATGACAGTTAAGGATCCCGCTCTTGACGTAATTGACATACAGACACATGCTACACCAGATGAAATAAAGAAATGGACTGAATTAGGAGGGATCCAAACGGATCAAGGATGGATGACGAAGGAAAAATCTGTATGGTTTCTTCCTGACTCTATGGTTCAAGTTATCATTAACACAATACATAGTCCAGCGCACCTAGGAGAAAAAGCTATGCTAGACAGCATTCAACACATTTGGTTCAATAAACATTTACGAGCAGCAGCTAAACAAAAAGTCCGTACCTGTATGATATGTTGTCAGTTTAACCCAGGTAAAAGCATTCCCGTAGAACAGGGTGGATTTCAGCTTCCTGATCACCCTTTCGAAGTCCTCCAGATGGATTATATCCAGATGGAACGATGTCGAGGATTCAAATATGTTCTCGTAGTTGTCTGTGCTCTTTCCCGTTGGACCGAAGCCTACCCGGTTTCAGATTACACTGCCCCGACTACTGCCAAACAGTTAGTTCGAGAATTCTTCCCACGGTATGGTTTACCACGTGTTGTCTACTCAGATAACGGCCAGCCGTTCTCATCCGAACTGATGAAACACGTTTCACTTTTGTTAGGCTATCAATGGAAATTCCACTGTGTCCGACACCCCGAGGCAGCAGGTCTCGTGGAACGCCATAATCAAACCCTGAAAATTAGATTGTCAAAAATATGTAGAGAGAAAGGTGTCGATTGGGTAGTAGCCTTACCAGTTGCACTCTTTTACATGAGAATGGTAGCACACTCTCGAACAGGGCTATCCCCGTATGAGGTGATCTTTGGTAGACCACCAAATATGTGGGGGACGCCTATACCCCGTAAAATAACTGATGTTGACTGTAATATGCTGACAGATTACCTGGCTTCCTTGATGTCTGCACTACAATCTTGTCGTTCACAGGTAGCTGCAGCCTTTCCCGATAACACCGAGGTGAAACCCCATGACGTAGTTCCCGGGGACCTGGTGCTGGTACGAAATTTTGACCGAAAGACTCAGCTGGACCCTAGGTGGAAATCGCCTCAACTCGTACTGCTCACCACAAGGACAGCCGTGAAGATCGAAGGTCGGAAAGGATGGTTACATTCGAGTCATATCAAGAAATTTCATGGACTACCATCTGATGTAAACGTTACACCTTGCGTTTCTTCACCGGTTGATTCAAAGCTCCCCTTGGTTGAACCGTCGGATAAAGAACTGTATAAACTGAAATTAAGGTCTAGCAAGTCAGACAATTTGATTGTTTAAGTCCTCTCCAAGGTGAATCGGTTGAATTTGTCTCTGACATGTATCCCCTAGACCTGAATAGAGAAAGAAATCGAGAGATGCAGTTGAAAAAGTCATGCGTACTGTAAATCACTGCGTAGTCATTGCACAGTGACATTATTAATTTTGTTTTTCTTAAGTCTTCTGATCATCGCTGCAAGTATACTGTTGCACATATATTATCCTATTTCTAAACATACTTACAATGTTACTGCTGAACATTCCTTTAGTGAATTACCCCCGCATGAGTTGTCCTATAGATTTGCGCTGCGCAATAACACTTTCATTAGTATGTTACATCATTCCCATCAGACCAGCAATGCTACCAATTGTTGGATATGTGGCCGACTCCCTCCCTATCAGAACTATAAGGGAATTCTGCCTCTCTTTCCATATCCGTTCACACACAATGGCTCCTGTGGAGCATGGTTTAGTTTAATTAATTTCTTAGATTCAAACTCAGTAGTTTATCGAGACAATTGGGTATGGGGAAACCTGAACTTAGTTTTACTCAAAGTCTGCTACCCTAACAAGGAGGGACTTCCCAAAAGAACAGGAACTGATCTAGAAAATGAAGTATATGGATTAGGTAATTTTACGCTTAATCTCATGATCCTGAATGTTGAATCCGAAGCTGCACCAATTTTGCCCGCTATGTCAGTGTTTCCAGTTAAGGGTGAATTGTGTGTAAGAAAGAATGGTTCCATACATATGGGCCATAGTAAATGCACCACTGTGATAGAATTTAATGATCAAGGCAAGTCTACATTTAGAGCTTCTCGTCATTCCTACTTCATATGTGGCCAGACCGCATACATACGTTTACCTCTAGATTGGGATGGTACCTGGTACATCGCATTCCTTTTGCCACCTGTTTTCCTAGCTCCTCCTGATTATCACAGAAATACTCATTTAGTACACAATAGAGAACGGAGAGATCTCCCAATTGTCGATTACACTGAGACGGCATGGGAAAAATATACAGATTTTAATAAAGGTCTCTTCCCCTATATAGGTACAGTCACCAATAGTAAACTGATACGTAGATTAACTAGGACCCTTGAAGCCGTAGTAAATGAAACTATTTCTGCCTTAGGCAACTTAACAGAGGAGCAGTCTGCGATGCGGATTGTTGTTCTTCAAAATCGTCTTGTCCTTGACGTCATCCTGGCCGATAGGGGCGGAGCTTGTAGGGTCATCAGATCAAGTTGCTGCGTATTCATCCCAGAAAATTCGCCATCTGTATATAAAGCTATAACTCGCCTTCATAAGATTGTAAGCCAGATACACCAGAATCCAGGCACCTGGACTTGGTCCGGTTGGTTTTGGAGTGTGTTGTCAGCCTGGGGATGGAGGATTCTATCCTTCCTGGGTATTGGCTTTCTCATACTATTCAGTTGCTGCTTATGCCTACAATGTGGACCAGCGATTTGTGGTCTGTGCGCCACATCGTGTATTCCACCACCAAGTTTTCATTCAAGATCCCGGAAGAAGAAAGAAGAACAAATGATGCTATATGAACAGATCGATGGATTGATGAAGATTGATATCTCCTAAGGGTCAGTAGGGGACAAGGAGGGAATGAGGAAATATGGATTTTTGTGATCAGTTATGTCCCCTATCTTAGACCCCAACGGCTCCATGTATAAGTTACAAGTACATGTATGTTCCCTCCAGTTCCAGTTATGAAGACGCAAACACATGGGCGTCCACCGTCAACATGTCCTCTTTCAGATCCGCCATGAATGGGCCGGATATTCGATTCCTAAGTATGAAAGGCCACCGACTTTATATGGTTCATCTACTACATTTTTACAGTTCAGGCGAGTAGGCCCTGAATGCTGCCATCAAGCCTTTCCCTGCTTTCTACCTCTGACAGCTCCAGTCTGAGCTCGCATCTGTATCCATGAACTTTGTCCTACTCCCTGCGCGGCTAACGGTGCCTGACTCGGCCTGTCTGCCTGCCAAAAACTGTATTTCACCTTCAAGATTATCTGCTCCGCTCCTCATCCAATGCATTCCTGTCTAGTAGTTTAGATAAACATCCTTCCAGCTACCGAGCAAAGGGCCCGGCTTCTCTGTCTTTATGCAAGTAATTCATAGCCCTGCTACTATGGAAGATTTCTGCCCTCGCATCTCATGTAGACACTTAGGCGCTTGCACACGCACTCACAGTCAGTATAGACTAGATTTTGTCCGAGAGACCCTTCCTTTTGGATAACATAGTTCTTTAAACATAGGATGTTAGATATGATTTGGGATTAGGTTGACTTGACCCCCCAGACTTTTGTCTCCACATGTAGAGCTAAATGTCAAGTCCCCTTCACCCCCTAGTTGCACGTCAATCATACGTCATGCGGCCGCGCGTGCATCTCTGCCAAGTATTTCTGCTGACATTGCGAAATTCTTTCATGGATCCACCCATTTGTGACATCATGTATGATGACGTTTTCTAGTTACGCCTAGTTACGCCTATTTTAGTTACGCATGCATATCTTTATCTATTTTATCAGCTGTTACGCCTCCTGCATCTGTTTCACTGTAATGCCTTTTCTATAAAAATGATTACCTGTCAATAATGTATTGCCCTTCACTTCCTGAACCTCCGTGGTGATGGAATATGATGCCTACAATTCGAATTGTATAAGGAATAAAGCCCTTTCCGAACCTCTAATACCACGGATTCTGCCTCTTATTTTACTGAGTTATTCTTAATAATTTTCCGCATCAAAAATAGTACAGGTAATTAAATTATTCACCACAGACCTTAACCAGTAGGCCAGAGTAAGAGTTAAGACCTTAACCATTAGGCCAGAGTACGAGTCTAAGACCTTAGCTATCAGGCCAGAGTAAGAGTTAAGACCTTAACTAGTAGGCCGGAGTAAGAGTTAAGACCTTAACCAGTAGGCCAGAGTAAGAGTTAAGACCTTAACCATTAGACCAGAGTAAGACTTAAGACCTTAGCTATTAGGCCAGAGTAAGAGTTAAGACCTTAACCAGAAGGCCAGAGTAACAGTTAAGAACTTAACCAGCAGGCCAGAGTAAGAGTTAAGACCTTAACCTGTAGGCCATAGTACGAGTCTAAGACCTTAGCTATTAGGCCAGAGTAAGAGTTAAGACCTTAGCTATTAGACCAGAGTATGAGTCTAAGACCTTAGCTATTAGGCCAGAGTAAGAGTTAAGACCATAACCAGTAGGCCAGAGTACGAGTCTAAGACCTTAGCTATTAGGCCAGAGTAAGAGTTAAGACCTTAACCAGTAGGCCAGAGTAAGAGTTAGGACCTTAACCATTAGGCCAGAGTACGAGTCTAAGACCTTAGCTATTAGGCCAGAGTAAGAGTTAAGACCTTAACCAGTAGGCCAGAGTAAGAGTTAAGACCTTAACCAGAAGGCCAGAGTAAGAGTTAAGACATTAACCAGTAGGCAAGAGTAAGAGTTAAGACCTTAACCAGTAGGCCATAGTACGAGTCTAAGACCTTAGGTATTAGGCCAGAGTAAGAGTTAAGACCTTAACCAGTAGGCCAGAGTAAGAGTTAAGACCTTAACCAGTAGGCCAGAGTACAAGTCTAAGACCTTAGCTATTAGGCCAGAGTAAGAGTTAAGACCTTAACCAGTAGGCCAGAGTAAGAGTTAAGACCTTAACCAGTAGGCCAGAGTAAGAGTTAAGACCTTAACCAGTATGCCAGAGAACGAGTCTAAGACCTTAACCTGTAGGCCAGAGTAAGAGTTAAGACCTTTGCTATTAGGCCAGAGTAAGAGTTAAGACCTTAACCAGTAGGCCAGAGTACGAGTCTAATACCTTAGGTATTAGGCCAGAGTAAGAGTTAAGACCTTAGCTATTAGGCCAGAGTAAGAGTTAAGACCTTAGCTATTATGCCAGAGTAAGAGTTAAGATCATAGCTATTAAGCCAGAGTAAGAGTTAAGACATTAACCATTAGGCCAAAGTATGACTCTAAGACCTTAGCTAGAAGGCCAGAGTAAGAGTTAAGACCTTAAGCTGTAGGCCATAGTACGAGTCTAAGACCTTAGCTATTAGGCTAGAGTAAGAGTTAAGACCTTAACCAGTAGGCCAGAGTATAAGTCTAAGACCTTAACCAGTAGGCCAGAGTAAGAGTTAAGACCTTAACCAGTAGGCCAGAGTGTGAGTCTAAGACCTTAGCTATTAGGCCAGAGTAAGAGTTAAGACCTTAGCTATTAGGCAAGAGTACGAGTCTAAGACCTTAGCTATTAGGCCAGAGTAAGAGTTAAGACCTTAGCTATTAGGCCAGAGTACGAGTCTAAGACCTTAGCTATTAGGCCAGTTTAAGAGTTAAGACCTTAACCAGTAGGCCAGAGTAAGAGTTAAGACTTTAACCAGTAGGCCAGAGTAAGTGTTAAGACCTTAACCTGTAGGCCAGAGTACAAGTCTAAGACCTTAGCTATTAGGCCAGAGTAAGAGTTAAGACCTTAGCTATTAGGCCAGAGTAAGAGTTAAGACCTTAACCACTAGGCCAGAGTAAGAGTTAAGACCTTAACCTGTAGGCCAGAGTAAGAGTTAAGACCTTAACCTGTAGGCCAGAGTACGAGTTAAGACCTTAACCTGTAGGCCATAGTACGAGTCTAAGACCTTAGCTATTAGGCCAGAGTAAGAGTTAAGACCTTAACCAGTAGGCCAGAGTACAAGTCTAAGACCTTAGCTATTAGGCCAGAGTACGAGTCTAAGACCATAGCTATTAGGCCAGAGTAAGAGTTAAGACCTTAGCTATTAGGCCAGAGTACGAGTCTATGACCTTAGCTATTAGGCCAGAGTACGAGTCTAAGACCTTAGCTATTAGGCCAGAGTAAGAGTTAAGACCTTAACCATTAGGCCAGAGTACGAGTCTAAGACCTTAGCTATTGGGCCAGAGTAGGAGTTAAGACCTTAGCTATTAGGCCAGAATAAGAGTTAAGACCTTAGCTATTAGGCCAGAGTAAGAGTTAAGACTTTAACCTGTAGGCCAGAGTATGAGTCTAAGACCTAAGCTATTAGGCCAGAGTACGAGTCTAAGACCTGAGCTATTAGGCCAGAGTAAGAGTTAAGACCTTAACCAGTAGGCCAGAGTACGAGTCTAAGACCTTAGCTATAAGGCCAGAGTAAGAGTTAAGACCTTAACCAGTAGGCCAGAGTAAGAGTTAAGACCTTAACCAGTAGGCCAGAGTACAAGTCTAAGACCTTAGCTATTAGGCCAGAGTAAGAGTTAAGACCTTAACCAGTAGGCCAGAGTAAGAGTTAAGACCTTAACCTGTAGGCCATAGTACGAGTCTAAGACCTTAGCTATTAGGCCAGAGTAAGAGTTAAGACCTTAACCAGTAGGCCAGAGTAAGAGTTAAGACCTTAACCATTAGGCCAGTAGGCCAGAGTAAGAGTTAAGACCTTAACCTGTAGGCCATAGTACAAGTCTAAGACCTTAGCTATTGAGCCAGAGTAACAGTTAAGACCTTAGCTATTAGGCCAGAGTAAGAGTTAAGACCTTAGCTATTAGGCCAGAGTAAGAGTTAAGACCTTAACCTGTAGGCCATAGTACGAGTCTAAGACCTTAGCTATTGGGCCAGAGTAACAGTTAAGACCTTAGCTATTAGGCCAGAGTAAGAGTTAAGACCTTAGCTATTAGGCCAGAGTAAGAGTTAAGACCTTAACCTGTAGGCCAGAGTACGAGTCTAAGACCTTAGATATTAGACCAGAGTACGAGTCTAAGACTTTAGCTATTAGGCCAGAGTAAGAGTTAAGACCATAACCAGTAGGCCAGAGTACGAGTCTAAGACCTTAGCTATTAGGCCAGAGTAATTGTTAAGACATTAACCAGTAGGCCAGAGTAAGAGTTAAGACCTTAACCAGTAGGCCAGAGTACGAGTCTAAGACCTTAGCTATTAGGCCAGAGTAAGAGTTAAGACCTTAGCTATTAGGCCAGAGTAAGAGTTAAGACCTTAACCAGTAGGCCAGAGTAAGAGTTAAGACCTTAACCAGTAGGCCATAGTACAAGTCTAAGACCTTAGCTATTAGGCCAGAGTAAGAGTTAAGACCTTAACCAGTAGGCCAGAGTATAAGTCTAAGACCTTAGCTATTAGGCCAGAGTAAGAGTTAAGACCTTAACCAGTAGGCCAGCGTAAGAGTTAAGACCTTAACCAGTAGGCCAGAGTGTGAGTCTAAGACCTTAGCTATTAGGCCAGAGTAAGAGTTAAGACCTTAGCTATTAGGCAAGAGTAGGAGTCTAAGACCTTAGCTATTAGGCCAGAGTAAGAGTTAAGACCTTAACCAGTAGGCCAGAGTACAAGTCTAAGACCTTAGCTATTAGGCCAGAGTACGAGTCTAAGACCTTAGCTATTAGGCCAGAGTAAGAGTTAAGACCTTAGCTATTAGGCCAGAGTACGAGTCTAAGACCTAAGCTAGTAGGCCAGAGTACGAGTCTAAGACCTGAGCTATTAGCCAGAGTAAGAGTTAAGACCTTAACCAGTAGGCCAGAGTACGAGTCTAAGACCTTAGCTATAAGGCCAGAGTAAGAGTTAAGACCTTAACCAGTAGGCCACAGTACGAGTCTAAGACCTTAGCTATTAGGCCAGAGTAAGAGTTAAGACCTTAACCAGTAGGCCTGAGTAAGAGTTAAGACCTTAACCAGTAGGCCAGAGTACGAGTTAAGACCTTAACCAGTAGGCCAGAGAACGAGTCTAAGACCTTAACCTGTAGCTATTAGGCCAGAGTAAGAGTTAAGACCTTAGCTATTAGGCCAGAGTAAGAGTTAAGACCTTAGCTATTAGGCCAGAGTAAGAGTTAAGATCTTAGCTATTAAGCCAGAGTAAGAGTTAAGACATTAACCATTAGGCCAGAGTATGACTCTAAGACTTTAGCTATAAGGCCAGAGTAAGAGTTAAGACCTTCAGCTGTAGGCCATAGTACGAGTCTAAGACCTTAGCTATTAGGCCAGAGTAAGAGTTAAGACATTAACCTGTAGGCCATAGTACGAGTCTAAGACCTTAGCTATTAGGCCAGAGTAAGCGTTAAGACCTTAACCAGTAGGCCAGAGAAAGAGATAAGACCTTAACCTGTAGGCCAGAGTACAAGTCTAAGACTTTAGCTATTAGGCCAGAGTAAGAGTTAAGACCTTAGCTATTAGGCCAGAGTAAGAGTTAAGACCTTAACCAGTAGGTCAGAGTAAGAGTTAAGACCTTAACCAGTAGGCCATAGTATGAGTCTAAGACCTTAGCTATTAGGCCAGAGTAAGAGTTAAGACCTTAACCAGAAGGCCAGAGTAAGAGTTAAGACCTTAACCAGTAGGCCAGAGTAAGAGTTGAGACCTTAACCTGTAGGCCATAGTACGAGTCTAAGACCTTAGCTATTAGGCCAGAGTAAGTGTTAAGACCTTAACCAGTAGGCCAGAGTACGAGTCTAAGACCTTAGATATTAGGCCAGAGTAGGAGTTCAGACCTTAGCTATTAGGCCAGAGTAAGAGTTAAGACCTTAACCAGTAGGCCAGAGTAAGAGTTAAGACCTTAACCAGTAGGCCAGAGTAAGAGTTAAGACCTTAGGTATTAGGCCAGAGTAAGAGTTAAGACCTTAACCAGTAGGCCAGAGTAAGAGTTAATATCTTAACCAGTAGGCCAGAGTATGAGTCTAAGACCTTAGCTATTAGGCCAGAGTAAGAGTTAAGACCTTAACCAGTAGGCCAGAGTAAGAGTTAAGACCTTAACCAGTAGGCCAGAGTAAGAGTTAAGACCTTAACCATTAGGCCAGAGTACGAGTCTAAGACCTTAGCTATTAGGCCAGAGTAAGAGTTAAGACCTTAACCTGTAGGCAAGAGTAAGAGTTAAGACCTTAACCAGCAGGCCATAGTACGAGTCTAATACCTTAGGTATTAGGCCAGAGTAAGAGTTAGGACCTTAACCAGTAGGCCAGAGTAAGAGTTAAGACCTTAACCAGTAGGCCAGAGTACGAGTCTAAGACCTTAGCTATTAGGCCAGAGTAAGAGTTAAGACCTTAACCAGTAGGCCAGAGTAAGAGTTAAGACCTTAACCAGTAGGCCATAGTACGAGTCTAAGACCTTAGGTATTAGGCCAGAGTAAGAGTTAAGACCTTAACCAGTAGGCCAGAGTAAGAGTTAATACCTTAACCAGTAGGCCAGAGTACGAGTCTAAGACCTTAGCTATTAGGCCAGAGTGAGAGTTAAGACCTTAACCAGTAGGCCAGAGTAAGAGTTAAGACCTTAACCAGTAGGCAAGAGTAAGAGTTAAGACCTTAACCAGTAGGCCAGAGAACGAGTCTAAGACCTTAACCTGTAGGCCAGAGTACGAGTCTAAGACCATAGCTATTAGGCCAGAGTAAGAGTTAAGACCTTAACCAGTAGGCCAGAGTAAGAGTTAAAACCTTAACCAGGAGGCCAGAGTACGAGTCTAAGCCCTTAGCTATTAGGCCAGAGTAAGAGTTATGACCTCAGCTATTAGGCCAGAGTAAGAGATAAGACCTTAACCAGAAGGCCAGAGTAAGAGTTAAGACCCTAACCTGTAGGCCATAGTACGAGTCTAAGACCTTAGCTATTAGGCCAGAGTAAGCATTAAGACCTTAACCAGTAGGCCAGAGTATGAGTCTAAGACCTTAGCTATTAGGCCAGAGTAAGAGTGCAGACCTTAGCTATTAGGCCAGAGTAAGAGTTAAGACCTTAACCAGGAGGCCAGAGTAAGATTTAAGACCTTAACCTGTAGGCCAGTGTATGAGTTAAGACCTTAACCAGTAGGTCAGAGTAAGAGTTAAGACCTTAACCAGTAGGCCAGAGTAAGATTTAAGACCTTAACCAGTAGGCCAGAGTAAGAGTTAAAACCTTAACCAGGAGGCCAGAGTACGAGTCTAAGACCTTAGCTATTAGGCCAGAGTAAGAGTTAAGACCTTAGCTATTAGGCCAGAGTAAGAGTTAAGACCTTAACCAGAAGGCCAGAGTAACAGTTAAGAACTTAACCAGCAGGCCAGAGTAAGAGTTAAGACCTTAACCTGTAGGCCATAGTACGAGTCTAAGACCTTAGCTATTAGGCCAGAGTAAGAGTTAAGACCTTAGCTATTAGACCAGAGTATGAGTCTAAGACCTTAGCTTTTAGGCCAGAGTAAGAGTTAAGACCATAACCAGTAGGCCAGTGTACGAGTCTAAGACCTTAGCTATTAGGCCAGAGTAAGAGTTAAGACCTTAACCAGTAGGCCAGAGTAAGAGTTATGACCTTAACCATTAGGCCAGAGTACGAGTCTAAGACCTTAGCTATTAGGCCAGAGTAAGAGTTAAGACCTTAACCAGTAGGCCAAAGTAAGAGTTAAGACCTTAACCAGAAGGCCAGAGTAAGAGTTAAGACATTAACCAGTAGGCAAGAGTAAGAGTTAAGACCTTAACCAGTAGGCCATAGTACGAGTCTAAGACCTTAGGTATTAGGCCAGAGTAAGAGTTAAGACCTTAACCAGTAGGCCAGAGTAAGAGTTAAGACCTTAACCAGTAGGCCAGAGTACAAGTCTAAGACCTTAGCTATTAGGCCAGAGTAAGAGTTAAGACCTTAACCAGTAGGCCAGAGTAAGAGTTAAGACCTTAACCAGTAGGCCAGAGTAAGAGTTAAGACCTTAACCAGTAGGCCAGAGAACGAGTCTAAGACCTTAACCTGTAGGCCAGAGTAAGAGTTAAGACCTTTGCTATTAGGCCAGAGTAAGAGTTAAGACCTTAACCAGTAGGCCAGAGTACGAGTCTAATACCTTAGCTATTAGGCCAGAGTAAGAGTTAAGACCTTAGCTATTAGGCCAGAGTAAGAGTTAAGACCTTAGCTATTATGCCAGAGTAAGAGTTAAGATCATAGCTATTAAGCCAGAGTAAGAGTTAAGACATTAACCATTAGGCCAGAGTATGACTCTAAGACCTTAGCTATAAGGCCAGAGTAAGAGTTAAGACCTTAAGCTGTAGGCCATAGTACGAGTATAAGACCTTAGCTATTAGGCTAGAGTAAGAGTTAAGACCTTAACCAGTAGGCCAGAGTATAAGTCTAAGACCTTAGCTATTAGGCCAGAGTAAGAGTTAAGACCTTAACCAGTAGGCCAGAGTAAGAGTTAAGACCTTAACCAGTAGGCCAGAGTGTGAGTCTAAGACCTTAGCTATTAGGCCAGAGTAAGAGTTAAGACCTTAGCTATTAGGCAAGAGTACGAGTCTAAGACCTTAGCTATTAGGCCAGAGTAAGAGTTAAGACCTTAGCTATTAGGCCAGAGTACGAGTCTAAGACCTTAGCTATTAGGCCAGTTTAAGAGTTAAGACCTTAACCAGTAGGCCAGAGTAAGAGTTAAGACTTTAACCAGTAGGCCAGAGTAAGAGTTAAGACCTTAACCTGTAGACCAGAGTACAAGTCTAAGACCTTAGCTATTAGGCCAGAGTAAGAGTTAAGACCTTAGCTATTAGGCCAGAGTAAGAGTTAAGACCTTAACCATGAGGCCAGAGTAAGAGTTAAGACCTTAACCTGTAGGCCAGAGTAAGAGTTAAGACCTTAACCTGTAGGCCAGAGTACGAGTTAAGACCTTAACCTGTAGGCCATAGTACGAGTCTAAGACCTTAGCTATTAGGCCAGAGTAAGAGTTAAGACCTTAACCAGTAGGCCAGAGTACAAGTCTAAGACCTTAGCTATTAGGCCAGAGTACGAGTCTAAGACCTTAGCTATTAGGCCAGAGTAAGAGTTAAGACCTTAGCTATTAGGCCAGAGTACGAGTCTAAGACCTTAGCTATTAGGCCAGAGTACGAGTCTAAGACCTTAGCTATTAGGCCAGAGTAAGAGTTAAGACCTTAACCATTAGGCCAGAGTACGAGTCTAAGACCTTAGCTATTGGGCCAGAGTAGGAGTTAAGACCTTAGCTATTAGGCCAGAATAAGAGTTAAGACCTTAGCTATTAGGCCAGAGTACGAGTCTAAGACCTGAGCTATTAGCCAGAGTAAGAGTTAAGACCTTAACCAGTAGGCCAGAGTACGAGTCTAAGACCTTAGCTATAAGGCCAGAGTAAGAGTTAAGACCTTAACCAGTAGGCCACAGTACGAGTCTAAGACCTTAGCTATTAGGCCAAAGTAAGAGTTAAGACCTTAACCAGTAGGCCTGAGTAAGAGTTAATACCTTAACCTGTAGGCCATAGTACGAGTCTAAGACCTTAGCTATTAGGCCAGAGTAAGAGTTAAGACCTTAACCAGTAGGCCAGAGTAAGAGTTAAGACCTTAACCATTAGGCCAGTAGGCCAGAGTAAGAGTTAAGACCTTAACCTGTAGGCCATAGTACGAGTCTAAGACCTTAGCTATTGGGCCAGAGTAGGAGTTAAGACCTTAACCAGTAGGCCAGAGTACGAGTTAAGACCTTAACCAGTAGGCCAGAGAACGAGTCTAAGACCTTAACCTGTAGCTATTAGGCCAGAGTAAGAGTTAAGACCTTAGCTATTAGGCCAGAGTAAGAGTTAAGACCTTAGCTATTAGGCCAGAGTAAGAGTTAAGATCTTAGCTATTAAGCCAGAGTAAGAGTTAAGACATTAACCATTAGGCCAGAGTATGACTCTAAGACCTTAGCTATAAGGCCAGAGTAAGAGTTAAGACCTTAAGCTGTAGGCCATAGTACGAGTCTAAGACCTTAGCTATTAGGCCAGAGTAAGAGTTAAGACATTAACCTGTAGGCCATAGTACGAGTCTAAGACCTTAGCTATTAGGCCAGAGTAAGCGTTAAGACCTTAACCAGTAGGCCAGAGAAAGAGATAAGACCTTAATCTGTAGGCCAGAGTACAAGTCTAAGACTTTAGCTATTAGGCCAGAGTAAGAGTTAAGACCTTAGCTATTAGGCCAGAGTAAGAGTTAAGACCTTAACCAGTAGGTCAGAGTAAGAGTTAAGACCTTAACCAGTAGGCCATAGTATGAGTCTAAGACCTTAGCTATTAGGCCAGAGTAAGAGTTAAGACCTTAACCAGAAGGCCAGAGTAAGAGTTAAGACCTTAACCAGTAGGCCAGAGTAAGAGTTGAGACCTTAACCTGTAGGCCATAGTACGAGTCTAAGACCTTAGCTATTAGGCCAGAGTAAGTGTTAAGACCTTAACCAGTAGGCCAGAGTACGAGTCTAAGACCTTAGATATTAGGCCAGAGTAGGAGTTCAGACCTTAGCTATTAGGCCAGAGTAAGAGTTAAGACCTTAACCAGTAGGCCAGAGTAAGAGTTAAGACCTTAACCAGTAGGCCAGAGTAAGAGTTAAGACCTTAGGTATTAGGCCAGAGTAAGAATTAAGACCTTAACCAGTAGGCCAGAGTAAGAGTTAATACCTTAACCAGTAGGCCAGAGTATGAGTCTAAGACCTTAGCTATTAGGCCAGAGTAAGAGTTAAGACCTTAACCAGTAGGCCAGAGTAAGAGTTGAGACCTTAACCAGTAGGCCAGAGTAAGAGTTAAGACCTTAACCATTAGGCCAGAGTACGAGTCTAAGACCTTAGCTATTAGGCCAGAGTAAGAGTTAAGACCTTAACCTGTAGGCAAGAGTAAGAGTTAGGACCTTAACCAGCAGGCCATAGTACGAGTCTAATACCTTAGGTATTAGGCCAGAGTAAGAGTTAGGACCTTAACCAGTAGGCCAGAGTAAGAGTTAAGACCTTAACCAGTAGGCCAGAGTACGAGTCTAAGACCTTAGCTATTAGGCCAGAGTAAGAGTTAAGACCTTAACTAGTAGGCCAGAGTAAGAGTTAAGACCTTAACCAGTAGGCAAGAGTAAGAGTTAAGACCTTAACCAGTAGGCCAGAGAACGAGTCTAAGACCTTAACCTGTAGGCCAGAGTACGAGTCTAAGACCTTAGCTATTAGGCCAGAGTAAGAGTTAAGACCTTAACCAGTAGGCCAGAGTAAGAGTTAAAACCTTAACCAGGAGGCCAGAGTACGAGTCTAAGCCCTTAGCTATTAGGCCACAGTAAGAGTTAAGACCTCAGCTATTAGGCCAGAGTAAGAGATAAGACCTTAACCAGAAGGCCAGAGTAAGAGTTAAGACCCTAACCTGTAGGCCATAGTACGAGTCTAAGACCTTAGCTATTAGGCCAGAGTAAGCATTAAGACCTTAACCAGTAGGCCAGAGTATGAGTCTAAGACCTTAGCTATTAGGCCAGAGTAAGAGTGCAGACCTTAGCTATTAGGCCAGAGTAAGAGTTAAGACCTTAACCAGGAGGCCAGAGTAAGATTTAAGACCTTAACCTGTAGGCCAGTGTATGAGTTAAGACCTTAACCAGTAGGCCAGAGTAAGAGTTAAGACCTTAACCAGTAGGTCAGAGTAAGAGTTAAGACCTTAACCAGTAGGCCAGAGTAAGATTTAAGACCTTAACCAGTAGGCCAGAGTAAGAGTTAAAACCTTAACCAGGAGGCCAGAGTACGAGTCTAAGACCTTAGCTATTAGGCCAGAGTAAGAGTTAAGACCTTAGCTATTAGGCCAGAGTAAGAGTTAAGACCTTAACCAGAAGGCCAGAGTAACAGTTAAGAACTTAACCAGCAGGCCAGAGTAAGAGTTAAGACCTTAACCTGTAGGCCATAGTACGAGTCTAAGACCTTAGCTATTAGGCCAGAGTAAGAGTTAAGACCTTAGCTATTAGACCAGAGTATGAGTCTAAGACCTTAGCTATTAGGCCAGAGTAAGAGTTAAGACCATAACCAGTAGGCCAGTGTACGAGTCTAAGACCTTAGCTATTAGGCCAGAGTAAGAGTTAAGACCTTAACCAGTAGGCCAGAGTAAGAGTTATGACCTTAACCATTAGGCCAGAGTATGAGTCTAAGACCTTAGCTATTAGGCCAGAGTAAGAGTTAAGACCTTAACCAGTAGGCCAAAGTAAGAGTTAAGACCTTAACCAGAAGGCCAGAGTAAGAGTTAAGACATTAACCAGTAGGCAAGAGTAAGAGTTAAGACCTTAACCAGTAGGCCATAGTACGAGTCTAAGACCTTAGGTATTAGGCCAGAGTAACAGTTAAGACCTTAACCAGTAGGCCAGAGTAAGAGTTAAGACCTTAACCAGTAGGCCAGAGTACAAGTCTAAGACCTTAGCTATTAGGCCAGAGTAAGAGTTAAGACCTTAACCAGTAGGCCAGAGTAAGAGTTAAGACCTTAACCAGTAGGCCAGAGTAAGAGTTAAGACCTTAACCAGTAGGCCAGAGAACGAGTCTAAGACCTTAACCTGTAGGCCAGAGTAAGAGTTAAGACCTTTGCTATTAGGCCAGAGTACGAGTCTAAGACCTTAGCTATTAGGCCAGAGTAAGAGTTAAGACCTTAACTAGTAGGCCAGAGTAAGAGTTAATACCTTAACCAGTAGGCCAGAGTATGAGTCTAAGACCTTAGCTATTAGGCCAGAGTAAGAGTTAAGACCTTAACCAGTAGGCCAGAGTAAGAGTTAAGACCTTAACCAGTAGGCCAGAGTAAGAGTTAAGACCTTAACCATTAGGCCAGAGTACGAGTCTAAGACCTTAGCTATTAGGCCAGAGTAAGAGTTAAGACCTTAACCTGTAGGCAAGAGTAAGAGTTAGGACCTTAACCAGCAGGCCATAGTACGAGTCTAATACCTTAGGTATTAGGCCAGAGTAAGAGTTAGGACCTTAACCAGTAGGCCAGAGTAAGAGTTAAGACCTTAACCAGTAGGCCAGAGTACGAGTCTAAGACCTTAACCTGTAGGCCAGAGTACGAGTCTAAGACCTTAGCTATTAGGCCAGAGTAAGAGTTAAGACCTTAACCAGTAGGCCAGAGTAAGAGTTAAAACCTTAACCAGGAGGCCAGAGTACGAGTCTAAGCCCTTAGCTATTAGGCCACAGTAAGAGTTAAGACCTCAGCTATTAGGCCAGAGTAAGAGATAAGACCTTAACCAGAAGGCCAGAGTAAGAGTTAAGACCCTAACCTGTAGGCCATAGTACGAGTCTAAGACCTTAGCTATTAGGCCAGAGTAAGCATTAAGACCTTAACCAGTAGGCCAGAGTATGAGTCTAAGACCTTAGCTATTAGGCCAGAGTAAGAGTGCAGACCTTAGCTATTAGGCCAGAGTAAGAGTTAAGACCTTAACCAGGAGGCCAGAGTAAGATTTAAGACCTTAACCTGTAGGCCAGTGTATGAGTTAAGACCTTAACCAGTAGGCCAGAGTAAGAGTTAAGACCTTAACCAGTAGGTCAGAGTAAGAGTTAAGACCTTAACCAGTAGGCCAGAGTAAGATTTAAGACCTTAACCAGTAGGCCAGAGTAAGAGTTAAAACCTTAACCAGGAGGCCAGAGTACGAGTCTAAGACCTTAGCTATTAGGCCAGAGTAAGAGTTAAGACCTTAGCTATTAGGCCAGAGTAAGAGTTAAGACCTTAACCAGAAGGCCAGAGTAACAGTTAAGAACTTAACCAGCAGGCCAGAGTAAGAGTTAAGACCTTAACCTGTAGGCCATAGTACGAGTCTAAGACCTTAGCTATTAGGCCAGAGTAAGAGTTAAGACCTTAGCTATTAGACCAGAGTATGAGTCTAAGACCTTAGCTATTAGGCCAGAGTAAGAGTTAAGACCATAACCAGTAGGCCAGTGTACGAGTCTAAGACCTTAGCTATTAGGCCAGAGTAAGAGTTAAGACCTTAACCAGTAGGCCAGAGTAAGAGTTATGACCTTAACCATTAGGCCAGAGTACGAGTCTAAGACCTTAGCTATTAGGCCAGAGTAAGAGTTAAGACCTTAACCAGTAGGCCAAAGTAAGAGTTAAGACCTTAACCAGAAGGCCAGAGTAAGAGTTAAGACATTAACCAGTAGGCAAGAGTAAGAGTTAAGACCTTAACCAGTAGGCCATAGTACGAGTCTAAGACCTTAGGTATTAGGCCAGAGTAACAGTTAAGACCTTAACCAGTAGGCCAGAGTAAGAGTTAAGACCTTAACCAGTAGGCAAGAGTACAAGTCTAAGACCTTAGCTATTAGGCCAGAGTAAGAGTTAAGACCTTAACCAGTAGGCCAGAGTAAGAGTTAAGACCTTAACCAGTAGGCCAGAGAACGAGTCTAAGACCTTAACCTGTAGGCCAGAGTAAGAGTTAAGACCTTTGCTATTAGGCCAGAGTAAGAGTTAAGACCTTAACCAGTAGGCCAGAGTACGAGTCTAATACCTTAGCTATTAGGCCAGAGTAAGAGTTAAGACCTTAGCTATTAGGCCAGAGTAAGAGTTAAGACCTTAGCTATTATGCCAGAGTAAGAGTTAAGATCATAGCTATTAAGCCAGAGTAAGAGTTAAGACATTAACCATTAGGCCAGAGTATGACTCTAAGACCTTAGCTATAAGGCCAGAGTAAGAGTTAAGACCTTAAGCTGTAGGCCATAGTACGAGTCTAAGACCTTAGCTATTAGGCTAGAGTAAGAGTTAAGACCTTAACCAGTAGGCCAGAGTATAAGTCTAAGACCTTAGCTATTAGGCCAGAGTAAGAGTTAAGACCTTAACCAGTAGGCCAGAGTAAGAGTTAAGACCTTAACCAGTAGGCCAGAGTGTGAGTCTAAGACCTTAGCTATTAGGCCAGAGTAAGAGTTAAGACCTTAGCTATTAGGCAAGAGTACGAGTCTAAGACCTTAGCTATTAGGCCAGAGTAAGAGTTAAGACCTTAGCTATTAGGCCAGAGTACGAGTCTAAGACCTTAGCTATTAGGCCAGTTTAAGAGTTAAGACCTTAACCAGTAGGCCAGAGTAAGAGTTAAGACTTTAACCAGTAGGCCAGAGTAAGAGTTAAGACCTTAACCTGTAGACCAGAGTACAAGTCTAAGACCTTAGCTATTAGGCCAGAGTAAGAGTTAAGACCTTAGCTATTAGGCCAGAGTAAGAGTTAAGACCTTAACCATGAGGCCAGAGTAAGAGTTAAGACCTTAACCTGTAGGCCAGAGTAAGAGTTAAGACCTTAACCTGTAGGCCAGAGTACGAGTTAAGACCTTAACCTGTAGGCCATAGTACGAGTCTAAGACCTTAGCTATTAGGCCAGAGTAAGAGTTAAGACCTTAACCAGTAGGCCAGAGTACAAGTCTAAGACCTTAGCTATTAGGCCAGAGTACGAGTCTAAGACCTTAGCTATTAGGCCAGAGTAAGAGTTAAGACCTTAGCTATTAGGCCAGAGTACGAGTCTAAGACCTTAGCTATTAGGCCAGAGTACGAGTCTAAGACCTTAGCTATTAGGCCAGAGTAAGAGTTAAGACCTTAACCATTAGGCCAGAGTACGAGTCTAAGACCTTAGCTATTGGGCCAGAGTAGGAGTTAAGACCTTAGCTATTAGGCCAGAGTACGAGTCTAAGACCTGAGCTATTAGCCAGAGTAAGAGTTAAGACCTTAACCAGTAGGCCAGAGTACGAGTCTAAGACCTTAGCTATAAGGCCAGAGTAAGAGTTAAGACCTTAACCTGTAGGCCATAGTACGAGTCTAAGACCTTAGCTATTAGGCCAGAGTAAGAGTTAAGACCTTAGCTATTAGACCAGAGTATGAGTCTAAGACCTTAGCTATTAGGCCAGAGTAAGAGTTAAGACCATAACCAGTAGGCCAGTGTACGAGTCTAAGACCTTAGCTATTAGGCCAGAGTAAGAGTTAAGACCTTAACCAGTAGGCCAGAGTAAGAGTTATGAGCTTAACCATTAGGCCAGAGTACGAGTCTAAGACCTTAGCTATTAGGCCAGAGTAAGAGTTAAGACCTTAACCAGTAGGCCAAAGTAAGAGTTAAGACCTTAACCAGAAGGCCAGAGTAAGAGTTAAGACATTAACCAGTAGGCAAGAGTAAGAGTTAAGACCTTAACCAGTAGGCCATAGTACGAGTCTAAGACCTTAGGTATTAGGCCAGAGTAACAGTTAAGACCTTAACCAGTAGGCCAGAGTAAGAGTTAAGACCTTAACCAGTAGGCCAGAGTACAAGTCTAAGACCTTAGCTATTAGGCCAGAGTAAGAGTTAAGACCTTAACCAGTAGGCCAGAGTAAGAGTTAAGACCTTAACCAGTAGGCCAGAGTAAGAGTTAAGACCTTAACCAGTAGGCCAGAGAACGAGTCTAAGACCTTAACCTGTAGGCCAGAGTAAGAGTTAAGACCTTTGCTATTAGGCCAGAGTAAGAGTTAAGACCTTAACCAGTAGGCCAGAGTACGAGTCTAATACCTTAGCTATTAGGCCAGAGTAAGAGTTAAGACCTTAGCTATTAGGCCAGAGTAAGAGTTAAGACCTTAGCTATTATGCCAGAGTAAGAGTTAAGATCATAGCTATTAAGCCAGAGTAAGAGTTAAGACATTAACCATTAGGCCAGAGTATGACTCTAAGACCTTAGCTATAAGGCCAGAGTAAGAGTTAAGACCTTAAGCTGTAGGCCATAGTACGAGTCTAAGACCTTAGCTATTAGGCTAGAGTAAGAGTTAAGACCTTAACCAGTAGGCCAGAGTATAAGTCTAAGACCTTAGCTATTAGGCCAGAGTAAGAGTTAAGACCTTAACCAGTAGGCCAGAGTAAGAGTTAAGACCTTAACCAGTAGGCCAGAGTGTGAGTCTAAGACCTTAGCTATTAGGCCAGAGTAAGAGTTAAGACCTTAGCTATTAGGCAAGAGTACGAGTCTAAGACCTTAGCTATTAGGCCAGAGTAAGAGTTAAGACCTTAGCTATTAGGCCAGAGTACGAGTCTAAGACCTTAGCTATTAGGCCAGTTTAAGAGTTAAGACCTTAACCAGTAGGCCAGAGTAAGAGTTAAGACTTTAACCAGTAGGCCAGAGTAAGAGTTAAGACCTTAACCTGTAGACCAGAGTACAAGTCTAAGACCTTAGCTATTAGGCCAGAGTAAGAGTTAAGACCTTAGCTATTAGGCCAGAGTAAGAGTTAAGACCTTAACCATGAGGCCAGAGTAAGAGTTAAGACCTTAACCTGTAGGCCAGAGTAAGAGTTAAGACCTTAACCTGTAGGCCAGAGTACGAGTTAAGACCTTAACCTGTAGGCCATAGTACGAGTCTAAGACCTTAGCTATTAGGCCAGAGTAAGAGTTAAGACCTTAACCAGTAGGCCAGAGTACGAGTCTAAGACCTTAGCTATTAGGCCAGAGTACGAGTCTAAGACCTTAGCTATTAGGCCAGAGTAAGAGTTAAGACCTTAACCATTAGGCCAGAGTACGAGTCTAAGACCTTAGCTATTGGGCCAGAGTAGGAGTTAAGACCTTAGCTATTAGGCCAGAATAAGAGTTAAGACCTTAGCTATTAGGCCAGAGTACGAGTCTAAGACCTGAGCTATTAGCCAGAGTAAGAGTTAAGACCTTAACCAGTAGGCCAGAGTACGAGTCTAAGACCTTAGCTATAAGGCCAGAGTAAGAGTTAAGACCTTAACCAGTAGGCCACAGTACGAGTCTAAGATCTTAGCTATTAGGCCAGAGTAAGAGTTAAGACCTTAACCAGTAGGCCTGAGTAAGAGTTAATACCTTAACCTGAAGGCCATAGTACGAGTCTAAGACCTTAGCTATTAGGCCAGCGTAAGAGTTAAGACCTTAACCAGTAGGCCAGAGTAAGAGTTAAGACCTTAACCATTAGGCCAGTAGGCCAGAGTAAGAGTTAAGACCTTAACCTGTAGGCCATAGTACGAGTCTAAGACCTTAGCTATTGGGCCAGAGTAGGAGTTAAGACCTTAACCAGTAGGCCAGAGTACGAGTTAAGACCTTAACCAGTAGGCCAGAGAACGAGTCTAAGACCTTAACCTGTAGCTATTAGGCCAGAGTAAGAGTTAAGACCTTAGCTATTAGGCCAGAGTGAGAGTTAAGACCTTAGCTATTAGGCCAGAGTAAGAGGTAAGATCTTAGCTATTAAGCCAGAGTAAGAGTTAAGACATTAACCATTAGGCCAGAGTATGACTCTAAGACCTTAGCTATAAGGCCAGAGTAAGAGTTAAGACCTTAAGCTGTAGGCCATAGTACGAGTCTAAGACCTTAGCTATGAGGCCAGAGTAAGAGTTAAGACATTAACCTGTAGGCCATAGTACTAGTCTAAGACCTTAGCTATTAGGCCAGAGTAAGCGTTAAGACCTTAACCAGTAGGCCAGAGAAAGAGATAAGACCTTAACCTGTAGGCCAGAGTACAAGTCTAAGACTTTAGCTATTAGGCCAGAGTAAGAGTTAAGACCTTAGCTATTAGGCCAGAGTAAGAGTTAAGACCTTAACCAGTAGGTCAGAGTAAGAGTTAAGACCTTAACCAGTAGGCCATAGTATGAGTCTAAGACCTTAGCTATTAGGCCAGAGTAAGAGTTAAGACCTTAACCAGAAGGCCAGAGTAAGAGTTAAGACCTTAACCAGTAGGCCAGAGTAAGAGTTGAGACCTTAACCTGTAGGCCATAGTACGAGTCTAAGACCTTAGCTATTAGGCCAGAGTAAGTGTTAAGACCTTAACCAGTAGGCCAGAGTACGAGTCTAAGACCTTAGATATTAGGCCAGAGTAGGAGTTCAGACCTTAGCTATTAGGCCAGAGTAAGAGTTAAGACCTTAACCAGTAGGCCAGAGTAAGAGTTAAGACCTTAACCAGTAGGCCAGAGTAAGAGTTAAGACCTTAGGTATTAGGCCAGAGTAAGAGTTAAGACCTTAACCAGTAGGCCAGAGTAAGAGTTAATACCTTAACCAGTAGGCCAGAGTATGAGTCTAAGACCTTAGCTATTAGGCCAGAGTAAGAGTTAAGACCTTAACCAGTAGGCCAGAGTAAGAGTTAAGACCTTAACCAGTAGGCCAGAGTAAGAGTTAAGACCTTAACCATTAGGCCAGAGTACGAGTCTAAGACCTTAGCTATTAGGCCAGAGTAAGAGTTAAGACCTTAACCTGTAGGCAAGAGTAAGAGTTAAGACCTTAACCAGCAGGCCATAGTACGAGTCTAATACCTTAGGTATTAGGCCAGAGTAAGAGTTAGGACCTTAACCAGTAGGCCAGAGTAAGAGTTAAGACCTTAACCAGTAGGCCAGAGTACGAGTCTAAGACCTTAGCTATTAGGCCAGAGTAAGAGTTAAGACCTTAACCAGTAGGCCAGAGTAAGAGTTAAGACCTTAACCAGTAGGCCAGAGTAAGAGTTAAGACCTTAACCAGCAGGCCATAGTACGAGTCTAATACCTTAGGTATTAGGCCAGAGTAAGAGTTAGGACCTTAACCAGTAGGCCAGAGTAAGAGTTAAGACCTTAACCAGTAGGCCAGAGTACGAGTCTAAGACCTTAGCTATTAGGCCAGAGTAAGAGTTAAGACCTTAACCAGTAGGCCAGAGTAAGAGTTAAGACCTTAACCAGTAGGCCATAGTACGAGTCTAAGACCTTAGGTATTAGGCCAGAGTAAGAGTTAAGACCTTAACCAGTAGGCCATAGTAAGAGTTAATACCTTAACCAGTAGGCCAGAGTACGAGTCTAAGACCTTAGCTATTAGGCCAGAGTAAGAGTTAAGACCTTAACCAGTAGGCCAGAGTAAGAGTTAAGACCTTAACCAGTAGGCAAGAGTAAGAGTTAAGACCTTAACCAGTAGGCCAGAGAACGAGTCTAAGACCTTAACCTGTAGGCCAGAGTACGAGTCTAAGACCTTAGCTATTAGGCCAGAGTAAGAGTTAAGACCTTAACCAGTAGGCCAGAGTAAGAGTTAAAACCTTAACCAGGAGGCTGTGGTAAATAATTTAATTACCGGGACTTAATTTGATACAGAAACATAATAAAATAGCTCAGTAAATAAGAGGCAGAATCCGTGGTATTAGAGGTTCGGAATGGGCTTTATTCCAATGGACGATTCGAATCGGTTGCTCCAAGTTCCATCACCACGAAGGTTCAGGAAGTGAAGTACACACTTTATTGATAAGTAAACACTTTTATACAATAGGCATTACAGTGAAGCAAATGCAAGAGGCGTAACAATTGATAGTGTAGATAAGAGATACATACGTAGCAAAAAGTGGGCGTAACTGGGTGTGACTAAAGAACGTCATCAGGTGTGATGTCATAATAGGGTGGTTCCATGAAAGAATTTCGCAATGTCAGCAGAAATACTTGGCAGAAATGCGTGCGCAGCCGCATGACGTGTGATTGACGTGCAACTAGGGGGTGAAGGGGACTTGACATTTAGCTCTACATGTGGCGACAGAAGTCTGGAGGGTCAAGTCAACCTAATCCCAAATCATATCTAACATCCTATGTTTAAAGAACTGTGTTACACAAAAGAGAGGTCTTCTTGGAGTAGAATCTTATTCTATACTGACTATACTGACTGTTAGTGCGTGTACAAGCGTCTAAGTGTCTACACTAGATGCGAGGGTAGAAATCTTCCATAATAATAGGGCTATGAATTACTTGCATAAAGACAGAGAAGCCGGGCCTTTGCTCGGTAACTGGAAGAATGTTTACTTAAACTACTAGACAGGAATGCATCGGGCAGGGAGCGGAGCAGATAATTTCGAAGGTGAAATACAGTTTTTTTTTTGGCAGGCAACAGGCTTCGTGAGCCGCGCAGGGAATGAGACAAAGTTCATGGTCACAGATGCAGGCTCAGACTGGAGCTTTCAGAGGCAGAAGGCAAGAAAAGCTTGATGACAGAATCAGGGCCTACTTGCCTGGACTGTAAAATGGCATAAGTGAACCATATAAAGCCGGTGGCCTTTCATACTTAGGAATGGAATATCCGGCCTATTCATGGCGGATCTGAAAGAGGACATGTTGACGGTGGACGCACATGTGTTTGCGTCTTCATAACTGGAACTGGAGGGAACATACATGTACTTGTGATTCATACATGGAACCGTTGGGGTCCAAGATAGGGGACATAACTGATCAGAAAAATCCATATTTCCACATTCCCTCCTTGTCCCCTACTTGCCCGTTAAGAGATATCAATCTTCATCAATCCGTTGATCTGTTCATATAGCATCATTTGTTCTTCTTTTTTCTTCTGGGATGAATGAAATCTTGGTGGTGGAATACACGATGTGGCACACAGACCACAGATCGCTGGTCCACATTGTAGACATAGACAGCAACTGAATAGTATGAGAAGGCCAATACCTAGGAAAGATAGGACCTTCCATCCAAAGGTAGATAATACACTCCAAAACCAACCGGACCAAGTCCAGGTGCCTGGATTCTGGTGTATCTGGCTTACAATCTTATGAAGGCGAGTTATGGCTTTATATACAGATGGCGAATTTTCTGGTATGAAAATGCAACAACTTGATCCGATGACCCTACAAGCTCCGCCCCTATCGGCCAGGATGACGTCAAGGACAAGACGATTTTGAAGCACAACAATCCGCATAGCAGACTGCTCTTCTGTTAAATTGCCTAAGGCGGAAATAGTTTCGTTCACTACTGCTTCAAGGGTTCTAGTTAATCTACGTATCAGCTTACTATTAGTAACGGTACCTATATAGGGAAAGAGACCTTTATTGAAATCTGTGTATTTTTCCCATGCTGTTTCAGTGTAATCGACTATTGGGAGATCTCTCCTTTCTCTATTGTGTACTAAATGAGTATTTCGGTGATAGTCAGGAGGAGCTAGGAAAACAGGTGGCAAAAGGAATCCAATGTAGCAGGTACCATCCCAGTCTAGAGGCAAACGTACATATGCCGTCTGACCACATATGAAATAGGAATGGCGGGAAGCTCTAAATGTAGACTTGCCTTGATCACTAAATTCTACTACAGTGGTGCATCTACTATGGCCCATATGTATGGAACCATTCTTTCTTACACATAATTCACCTTTTACTGGAAATATTGACATAGCGGGCAAAATTGGAGTAGCTTCGGATTCGACATTTAGGATCATAAGATTAAGCGTAAAATTACCTAATCTATACACTTCATTTTCTAGATCAGTTCCTGTTCTCTTGGGAAGTCCCTCCTTGTTAGGGTAGCAGACTTTAAGTAAAACTAAGTTCAAATTTCCCCATACCCAGTTATCTTGATAAACTGCAGAATTCGAATCTAGGGAATTAATTAAACTAAACCATGCTCCACAGGAGCCGTTGTGTGTGAACGGGTATGGAAAGAGAGGTAGAATTCCTTTATAATTCTGATAGGGAGGGAGTCGGCCACATATCCAACAATTTGTAGCATTGCTAACCTGATGGGAATGATGTAACATACTAATAAACGTGTTATTGCGCAGCGCAAATCTATAAGACAACTCAAGCGGAGGTAATTCACTAAAAGAATGTTCAGTAGTAACATTATAAACATGTCTAGAAATAGGATAATATATGTGCAACAATATACTTGCAGTAATTATTAAAAGACTTAAGAAAAACAAAATTAATAACGTCACTGTGCAATGACTACGCAGTGATTTACAGTACGCATGTCGTTTCAACATTTTTCGCGTTTTTTCTCCATTCAGGTCTAAGGGATACATGTCAAAGGCAAATTCAACCGCTTCACCTTGGAGAGGACTTAAACAATCAAATTGCCTGACTGTTTAGACCTGAGTTTTAGTTTATATAGTTCGCGATTACTTATTTCAACCAAAGGAAGTTTTGAGTCAATAGGTGAAGACACACGAGGTGTGGTATTTACATCCGATGGTAGTCCATGAAATTTCTTGATATGACTTGAATGAATCCAGCCTTTTCTGCCCTCGATCTTCACGGCTGTCCTTGTGGTGAGCAAGACCAGTTGCGGTGACTTCCACCTACGATCCAGCTGAGTCTTTCGATCAAAGTTCCTCACTAGGACCAGGTCGCCCGGAATTACGTCATGGGGTTTCACCTCAGTGTTGTCGGGAAAGGCTGCAGCTACCTGTGAACGACAAGATTGTAGTGCAGACATCAAGGAAGCCAAGTAATCTGTCAGCATATTACACTCAATATCAGTTATTTTGCGTGATATAGGCGTCCCCCACATATTTGGTGGTCTGCCAAAGATCACCTCATACGGGGATAGCCCTGTTCGAGAGTGTGCTACCATTCTCATGTAAAAGAGTGCAACTGGTAATGCTACTACCCAGTCGACGCCTTTCTCTCTGCATATTTTGGACAGTCTGATTTTCAGGATCTGATTATGTCTTTCTACGAGACCTGCTGCCTCGGGGTGTCGGACACAGTGGAATTTCCACTGATAGCCTAACAAAAGTGAAACGTGTTTCATTAATTCGGATGAGAACGGCTGGCCGTTATCTGAGTAGACAACACGTGGTAAACCGTATCGTGGGAAGAATTCTCGAACCAACTGCTTGGCAGTAGTCGGGGCAGTGTAATCTGAAACCGGGTATGCCTCTGTCCAACGGGAAAGAGCACAGACAACTACGAGAACATATTTGAATCCTCGACATCGTTCCATCTGGATATAATCCATCTGGAGGACTTCAAAAGGGTGATCAGGAGGCTGAAATCCACCCTGTTCTACGGGAACGCTTTTTCCTGGGTTGAAATGACAACAGATCATACAGGTACGAACTTTTTGTTTGGCTGCCGCTCGTAAATGTTTATTGAACCAAATGTGTTGAATGCTGTCTAGCATAGCTTTTTCTCCTAGATGCGCTGGACTATGTATAGTGTTAATAATGACTTGGACCATTGAATCAGGAAGGAACCATACAGATTTTTCCTTCGTCATCCATCCTTGATCCGTTCGGATCCCTCCTAATTCAGTCCATTTCTTTATTTCGTCTGGTGTAGCATGTGTCTGTATATCAATTACGTCAAGAGTGGGATCTTTAACCGTCATACAATGTGTTGGCGTCGGAACTATTGTCTTTGTCATGTCGGATGTTTGAGTTTGAGCAGTCTGTTTAGCTGTTCTGTCAGCTAGATCATTGCCTTGAGAAATGATATCAGTAACTTTCGTATGAGCTTTACATTTCATAATTGATATTGCAGTGGGTAGATGTATCGCATCTAATAAGGCATGAATGAGGGGTCCGTGCTGAATGTGGGCACCGTGAGAAGTTAAATAACCTCTCTCTCGCCACAGCACGCCGAAGTCATGTACAACTCCGAATGCATAACGTGAATCAGTATATATGTTGACTTTTTTATTTGTGGCTTGAATACAAGCTTGTGTCAGAGCGATGAGCTCTGCGGCTTGAGCTGACAAGGTATTTATGCAATTTGTTTCGATGACTTCAGTATCTGTTGTGACTGCGTAAGCGGCCACTAACTCTCCTGTATTTGTTCTCATACATGAACCATCTACATACAACGTCAGGTCTGAGTCTGACAATGGGACATCTGTTAAGTCTTGTCTGGGTTTCGTCGTGATTGTAATAACTTCAATACAATCATGAGCTAGTGGGTCTGTTCCGATTACAGGTAAAAGTGTGGCAGGATTCAATGTGTTACAACGTCTGATTTCTATATGTGGCTGAAACAATGTTAATTCATACCCTGTAAGTCGCGCTATAGTCAAGTGTTGTGTTTGCGTTCTATTTACAAGAACCTCTACTGCATGTGGTACTTGAACTGTCAATGGATGTCCTAACACTATGGCATCGCTTTGTCTGATTGCTAAAGCTGTTGCTGCCACTGATTTTAGGCATGCAGGCAAAGCCTGAGCTACGGGATCTAATGTACTAGAAAAATAAGCACATGGTTTGTGTGATCCTGCTTGTTCCTGTGTGAGTACTGACAAGGCAGTACCTTCGCGCTCTGTAACAAAGAGTGTAAACTGTTTATTGTAACATGGTGTTGCTAAAACAGGTGCTTGACATAAAGCTTTCTTTAAGCTTTCAAAAGCTTGTGTATGTTCCTGAGTCCAAGGGAGAACAGTCGATGTGGCTGCCTCCTGTGTTGTCAACTGAATGAGTGGTTTTGCTAGAAATGCATACTGAGGGATCCACTGCCTACAATATGAAGTGAGGCCTATGAAAGCCCGCACCTCCTTTTGTGTCTTGGGTATTGGCATGTTAGCTATTAACTGAATACGGTCGGATGTAAGCTGCCTTCCCTCCTTGGACAGCGAGTGTCCAAGATAAACAACTCGCTGGACACAGAATTGCAGCTTAGAAGGGGACACCTTGTGCCCCTTTTCGGCTAGAAATTGTAAAACTGTCAGTGATGCTTTCTCACATTCTGGTTCGCTTCTCGCGGTGATCAGCAGATCATCGACATATTGAAGCAGAGCGGTGTTAACTGGCATGTGGATACTGTCGAGTTCTCGTTTCAGTGCTTGGCTATAGATGCTGGGGCTTTCTGTAAATCCTTGAGGTGCGCGTGTGAATTTAAAGCTACGTCCATTTAAACTAAATCCGAACAAGTATTGGCTTTCCGGATCTATAGGGACGCTGAAAAAGGCATTCTTGAGATCAATTACAGTAAAGAATGTTGCTTCGGAATCAATAGCTGTCAGTAATGACGAGATATCTGGGACCACAGGAAATTGTGGCACAATGCATTTGTTCAATTCGCGCAGATCAATAACCAATCGATATACTGGCGGGGCCTTCGGATCAGTTCGTTTAAGAATCGGAATTATCGGTGAATTACATACATTGGAGTCTGTTTCCACAACCACTCCTTGGGCAATGAGCTCGTCAATGATTTGCAGTAAAGCCACTACAGCATCTGGTGGTAACTTGTATTGTCGCATTCGTGGTAGTACCACTCCTGCCTTTAGTGTAACTCGATATGGTGTAATATTCATGCAACCAACATCAGTAGGGCCTTGTGCCCATAGATGTGTAGGTAAAGTCTGCAATCGGGGATCCATGTCTCGAGACACATAGTGACCTTTGAAATCACGTAAAAACAATCTTACTCCTTCCGGAGAACAACATATTATAGCTCCTAGAGCTTTCAGTGTTTTTATACCTAACAAGTTTTCTGGACATGATTTAGTAAGCAATAAATCTGTAGTTCGGGTCAAAGGTCCTATCGTAAGTGGGAGAGGCTGTGATACTTCATTAACAATAGGTTTTCCTGAAAAACCAAGGGAAATATTCTGTGAGCCTGAGAGGGGTGCCCCTGGAACTTCACTACGTTTTATGGTTGTTCGACTTGCCCCTGTATCAAGTAAAAATTTTCTATCTTGGCCTAATAATTCACTATGTACATAAGGTCCTTCTTGGTCTACAGGGACCTCGATAAGGGGTAAGTCAACTTCCCTCTCTAGGCTGGTTCATGCGTATCGTTGATAATCAGGATAGTCGTACTGTGCGGTCTGGTACAGTTGTCGTGTCGTGGTTTGTGTGGCAGCAACAGGCAGCGCTGGTGCAGCTGGCACAAACTGTATAGACTGTGGTGGAGCTGGCATGGACTGTGCATGCTGCGGGGCTCCTTGTTCATTCTGATCCTGTCTAGGTGGCCGTGGTCTTTCTTTTGTGATACCTGTGGCGATATTACGCTTCAGGACTGGGCAATCGTGTATGTAATGTCCTGGCTGTTTACAATAGTTGCATGTCCCTTTTACAGGACCTGCTGAAACACTGGACTGTGTCATACCCTTTTTATGACCGTCAGCTGGAACTGTCTGGGAAACTAGCATTTTCATTTTCGTGTCTTTCATGCGTCTCTGTTCATGTTCTTGTTCCTCTCTAATTCTATTGTGATGGTACTGTAACATTTGCAACATCTGTGATGGGGTGTTACCTTGCCAGGTACTCTCGAATTTTAACACTCTATTCTTCACTTGGGGTAAGGAGTTTTCAACTAATTTTGTCACAAACAGATGTGGGTATGATTCGCTACTTGCTTTTATGCCACTATTTATACCAAAACATTTTTCAAATCGGGCATAGAAATCACTAGTGTCTTCATCTTGCTTTTGTTTACAGGCTGAAATTGTACCCCAGTCTTCCTTTTTCGTAGTTAATAAACGTGGCAGTACCTGTACTAGTAAACCTGGTAGTGCTTTAGTTTTATCCCCAAGCCCTGCTCCTGCAGTTCGGGCCTTTTCTTCTGCTTCTAATGCTGAACAGTCTATCTTTTGGTCTCCCACCTCCCACTCTTTTTCCTTGAGTTTTTCATAAATGCCAGCAGGCATTAATACCTTTAATATTGTCATAATGTCGGGATAGGTATACTCTCCCATGAGTAACATGTCTTTAATTTCTCGGTGGAAACCCGCTGGGTCTTTGTCATGACTGGGTACCACTTTCTTCATTTGTAACAATTCTATTTTCGATATGGGCGTATATACAAATACACGTTTAAACTCATTGTCCTCGCCTTTTATCGGGTGTACTTCTCGTAAGGGATTCTGTCTGTCCATGTAATACGTGGTTCTTTCCTTGATGGGCAGTGAGACATGTTCTGGGCATACAAAGAGAATGTACTGCTTTCTTGATTCTAGTATTTCTTTAATTAATTTAGTACCTGAACCTCTCCATCTATTCGTGAGTAATTCAGTCAATATATCAGGTAAGGGACCAGGGTCTGAATGCTGACTCTGATATAGTATAAGGAGTTGTTGAATCATATAAATCCCAGCTAAACGCTGTTCATCTGGGGTGAGATTCAAAAATGTGTGTGCTACTGTATCATCACCATACATTCCGGGACTGTCAACCCAATGAACGGCTGACCTGGCTAATTCTTGTTCATCCATAGAATCGAGAAAATGATAACCCCTTCGTTCTCGGAGTAATTTGTCAGCGGCTTGGAACGAATGCTCAGGGGACCTTATATTTATTATAGGTGTTTGGAAATTCCTGTTATTATCTGGACATATCGAACGTATCGGGTCAGAAAAACATCTAGTACTATTACAAGATCTTCCTCTACCTACATAGGCTATGGTGTCTGACTGTCCTGTGGGCAGTCCTGATTCTTCCTCCTCGCTTTGTTCGAACTGATCTACCGCTAATCTTTCTTCGTGTAGGCGTTCTATTTCTTTACGGATCTTTCGACACATGGCTATTATACAATTTTGCTTATCATGTCTCCCTTCTGATATATTCTGGCTCCATCTGGTAAGAATTTGCATTGCTTCCGGGTCTACCCCCGGTCGGTCTTGATTTCTGATCACACAATTTATGAGGAAACGTAACAGTTCCCCCTGTATCTCCACTTTCTGGTATTCCATAGCTCTGTTAATACATTCGGAATCTCGCCCTGTTTGGACAAAATGGTATATATTATCTAGATGCACAGTCATTCCTGGTATCTTCCCTAAATACACCGCGGCTCGTCTGATACGTAATGATGCCATGATCATTTCGTCCTCTTTGCCGGGCACAGGGTCATATCTACAATCTATAAGAAGTTCCTTAAGCGTGCGGGCATTTATGAGTTTGGGGGTACGTGAATGTGCTGGTTCTTGAAAGGTAAGTTTATTTACTCTGGGTGGCGTCGAAAAAATATTGGTAGCACCTCCGGTAGCCCCGTCTGGGGTATCGGGCGTGAAAGGATTCGTTGAACGCGATACAGCAACTATAGGTGTGGACACAGCTATAGAAGCAGCTGTAGGAACAGATGTGGGAACAGATGTGCTTGCCGGAACTTGTGTCAGGATTTGTTGCTGTAGAGATACAGATACAGGATCTTGGCGTTGAACCTCCCTGGCAGGCGGTCTATGTGGGGCGGGATTAGCATACTCGGGAGCTGCGTCATCTAAGTATGAGGAAAGAAAAACATCTTCTGCTGTTCTAGGATGCCCCTTAGGATGCATTTTTATTGGGAATAATGGGGTTGGCAAGTCTTTTGGTATTTCCGGAGTAGCCTTAGGTAATCCCTCGGCCAGGAGGGGATACATACCATTCATAAGGGCATTTCTTTGTCTGTCTATTTGTTCTGATTTCACTCGTGTACCTTCTTCAATTAATAGATTTTCTCGGACTTTATTTGAACTCTCCTTATTTTTCTCCTCCTGTCGGAGTGCTTTTTCTGTACGTCTATGAGATTCTTTACGCCACAACTCAACGGCATCTTTCTGTGACTGTCTGACTTTCCTTTTCCATAACTCTTCCTCTACTTTCATGATGCACTCTGCATCCCAGGTCCCAGCTGCGGGCCACCTCTGACTTTCTGGTAATTCCTTGGTGTAGTCTACCCATAAATCAAGAAACAATATAGCGTCTAAGCCATGTTTATGATACATGAAGTACCCTGGAGTGTCCCTAGGAGGAATAGGAACAGCTTCTTCGAGTACCCCTTTTCTTGTTGTGATCTGTCTTAATTTCGAAAAGAGCGGCATATTGAGAACTGATCTGATACTTGATCTTGAACAAACTTAATACAAATAAACACAATAATGAACAGTCATTCATACCACAATATGCAGAACGTATTTAAAACATTTAACATTTAACATTTAACTGAGCAACGCTGATGATGACGATCTAAGGAAACTGAGTCACTAAACATAATACTCGACATTAACTGAATTATTCTGAATTTATATACTTGATAAACTAGATATACTGCTAAACAGTACAGATACACTGCTGAAACAGTGCAGACCGGATTTGTGTACCCAAACCCGTCTTGACCGGCACAACCTATGTGCACGTCAGAACGCCTCCCCAGTAATGGTACTCACCGGGTAGCTCGGAACGGAAGGCCTCGGAACGGAACTGAACTGGACCGGACTGGACTCGACTCGAAAACTTCGGACACTTCGGACACCTGGTGAGCCTCTGTATACCTCGGATCTTGCTCTCTCAGCTAGGCTCTGGTCGGGATACTTCGCACTTCTCACCGCCTCGTCTGGGTGTTGATCGCAGCCTCAGTCGCCCCCGCTTGACCGGAGGGAGATACAGGAAATCCTGCTGGTACGCGTTGTTGTCTGTCCAGCTGTGGCAGGAGACCGGGCCTGCAACGCACCGCCGGCGCGTGAGATGAGAAAGTGTCCCTATTCGGGCGCCATTCATGTGGTAAATAATTTAATTACCGGGACTTAATTTGATACAGAAATATAATAAAATAGCTCAGTAAATAAGAGGCAGAATCCGTGGTATTAGAGGTTCGGAATGGGCTTTATTCCAATGGACGATTCGAATCGGTTGCTCCAAGTTCCATCACCACGAAGGTTCAGGAAGTGAAGTACACACTTTATTGATAAGTAAACACTTTTATACAATAGGCATTACAGTGAAGCAAATGCAAGAGGCGTAACAATTGATAGTGTAGATAAGAGATACATACGTAGCAAAAAGTGGGCGTAACTGGGTGTGACTAAAGAACGTCATCAGGTGTGATGTCATAATAGGGTGGTTCCATGAAAGAATTTCGCAATGTCAGCAGAAATACTTGGCAGAAATGCGTGCGCAGCCGCATGACGTGTGATTGACGTGCAACTAGGGGGTGAAGGGGACTTGACATTTAGCTCTACATGTGGCGACAGAAGTCTGGAGGGTCAAGTCAACCTAATCCCAAATCATATCTAACATCCTATGTTTAAAGAACTGTGTTACACAAAAGAGAGGTCTTCTTGGAGTAGAATCTTATTCTATACTGACTATACTGACTGTTAGTGCGTGTACAAGCGTCTAAGTGTCTACACTAGATGCGAGGGTAGAAATCTTCCATAATAATAGGGCTATGAATTACTTGCATAAAGACAGAGAAGCCGGGCCTTTGCTCGGTAACTGGAAGAATGTTTACTTAAACTACTAGACAGGAATGCATCGGGCAGGGAGCGGAGCAGATAATTTCGAAGGTGAAATACAGTTTTTTTTTTGGCAGGCAACAGGCTTCGTGAGCCGCGCAGGGAATGAGACAAAGTTCATGGTCACAGATGCAGGCTCAGACTGGAGCTTTCAGAGGCAGAAGGCAAGAAAAGCTTGATGACAGAATCAGGGCCTACTTGCCTGGACTGTAAAATGGCATAAGTGAACCATATAAAGCCGGTGGCCTTTCATACTTAGGAATGGAATATCCGGCCTATTCATGGCGGATCTGAAAGAGGACATGTTGACGGTGGACGCACATGTGTTTGCGTCTTCATAACTGGAACTGGAGGGAACATACATGTACTTGTGATTCATACATGGAACCGTTGGGGTCCAAGATAGGGGACATAACTGATCAGAAAAATCCATATTTCCACAAGGCCAGAGTACGAGTCTAAGCCCTTAGCTATTAGGCCAGAGTAAGAGTTAAGACCTCAGCTATTAGGCCAGAGTAAGAGATAAGACCTTAACCAGAAGGCCAGAGTAAGAGTTAAGACCCTAACCTGTAGGCCATAGTACGAGTCTAAGACCTTAGCTATTAGGCCAGAGTAAGCATTAAGACCTCAACCAGTAGGCCAGAGTATGAGTCTAAGACCTTAGCTATTAGGCCATAGTAAGAGTGCAGACCTTAGCTATTAGGCCAGAGTAAGAGTTAAGACCTTAACCAGGAGGCCAGAGTAAGATTTAAGACCTTAACCTGTAGGCCAGTGTATGAGTTAAGACCTTAACCAGTAGGCCAGAGTAAGAGTTAAGACCTTAACCAGTAGGTCAGAGTAAGAGTTAAGACCTTAACCAGTAGGCCAGAGTAAGAGTTAAGACCTTAACCAGCAGGCCAGAGTAAGAGTTAAAACCTTAACCAGGAGGCCAGAGTACGAGTCTAAGACCTTAGCTATTAGGCCAGAGTAAGAGTTAAGACCTTAGCTATTAGGCCAGAGTAAGGGTTAAGACCTTCACCAGAAGGCCAGAGTAACAGTTAAGAACTTAACCAGCAGGCCAGAGTAAGAGTTAAGACCTTAACCTGTAGGCCATAGTACGAGTCTAAGACCTTAGCTATTAGGCCAGAGTAAGAGTTAAGACCTTAGCTATTAGACCAGAGTATGAGTCTAAGACCTTAGCTATTAGGCCAGAGTAAGAGTTAAGACCATAACCAGTAGGCCAGTGTACGAGTCTAAGACCTTAGCTATTAGGCCAGAGTAAGAGTTAAGACCTTAACCAGTAGGCCAGAGTAAGAGTTATGACCGTAACCATTAGGCCAGAGTACGAGTCTAAGACCTTAGCTATTAGGCCAGAGTAAGAGTTAAGACCTTAACCAGTAGGTCAGAGTAAGAGTTAAGACCTTAACCAGAAGGCAAGAGTAAGAGTTAAGACCTTAACCAGTAGGCCATAGTACGAGTCTAAGACCTTAGGTATTAGGCCAGAGTAAGAGTTAAGACCTTAAGCAGTAGGCCAGAGTAAGAGTTAAGACCTTAACCAGTAGGCCAGAGTACAAGTCTAAGACCTTAGCTATTAGGCCAGAGTAAGAGTTAAGACCTTAACCAGTAGGCCAGAGTAAGAGTTAAGACCTTAACCAGTAGGCCAGAGTAAGAGTTAAGACCTTAACCAGTAGGCCAGAGAACGAGTCTAAGACCTTAACCTGTAGGCCAGAGTAAGAGTTAAGACCTTTGCTATTAGGCCAGAGTAAGAGTTAAGACCTTAACCAGTAGGCCAGAGTACGAGTCTAATACCTTAGCTATTAGGCCAGAGTAAGAGTTAAGACCTTAGCTATTAGGCCAGAGTAAGAGTTAAGACCTTAGCTATTATGCCAGAGTAAGAGTTAAGATCATAGCTATTAAGCCAGAGTAAGAGATAAGAAATTAACCAGTAGGCAAGAGTAAGAGTTAAGACCTTAACCAGTAGGCCATAGTACGAGTCTAAGACCTTAGGTATTAGGCCAGAGTAAGAGTTAAGACCTTAAGCAGTAGGCCAGAGTAAGAGTTAAGACCTTAACCAGTAGGCCAGAGTACAAGTCTAAGACCTTAGCTATTAGGCCAGAGTAAGAGTTAAGACCTTAGGTATTAGGCCAGAGTAAGAGTTAAGACATTAACCAGTAAGCAAGAGTAAGAGTTAAGACCTTAACCAGTAGGCCATAGCACGAGTCTAAGACCTTAGGTATTAGGCCAGAGTAAGAGTTAAGACCTTAAGCAGTAGGCCAGAGTAAGAGTTAAGACCTTAACCAGTAGGCCAGAGTACAAGTCTAAGACCTTAGCTATTAGGCCAGAGTAAGAGTTAAGACCTTAACCAGTAGGCCAGAGTAAGAGTTAAGACCTTAACCAGTAGGCCAGAGTAAGAGTTAAGACCTTAACCAGTAGGCCAGAGAACGAGTCTAAGACCTTAACCTGTAGGCCAGAGTAAGAGTTAAGACCTTTGCTATTAGGCCAGAGTAAGAGTTAAGACCTTAACCAGTAGGCCAGAGTACGAGTCTAATACCTTAGCTATTAGGCCAGAGTAAGAGTTAAGACCTTAGCTATTAGGCCAGAGTAAGAGTTAAGACCTTAGCTATTATGCCAGAGTAAGAGTTAAGATCATAGCTATTAAGCCAGAGTAAGAGTTAAGAAATTAACCATTAGGCCAGAGTATGACTCTAAGACCTTAGCTATAAGGCCAGAGTAAGAGTTAAGACCTTAAGCTGTAGGCCATAGTACAAGTCTAAGACCTTAGCTATTAGGCTAGAGTAAGAGTTAAGACCTTAACCAGTAGGCCAGAGTATAAGTCTAAGACCTTAGCTATTAGGCCAGAGTAAGAGTTAAGACCTTAACCAGTAGGCCAGAGTAAGAGTTAAGACCTTAACCAGTAGGCCAGAGTGTGAGTCTAAGACCTTAGCTATTAGGCCAGAGTAAGAGTTAAGACCTTAGCTATTAGGCAAGAGTACGAGTCTAAGACTTTAGCTATTAGGCCAGAGTAAGAGTTAAGACCTTAGCTATTAGGCCAGAGTACGAGTCTAAGACCTTAGCTATTAGGCCAGTTTAAGAGTTAAGACCTTAACCAGTAGGCCAGAGTAAGAGTTAAGACTTTAACCAGTAGGCCAGAGTAAGAGTTAAGACCTTAACCTGTAGACCAGAGTACAAGTCTAAGACCTTAGCTATTAGGCCAGAGTAAGAGTTAAGACCTTAGCTATTAGGCCAGAGTAAGAGTTAAAACCTTAACCATGAGGCCAGAGTAAGAGTTAAGACCTTAACCTGTAGGCCAGAGTAAGAGTTAAGACGTTAACCTGTAGGCCAGAGTACGAGTTAAGACCTTAACCTGTAGGCCATAGTACGAGTCTAAGACCTTAGCTATTAGGCCAGAGTAAGAGTTAAGACCTTAACCAGTAGGCCAGAGTACAAGTCTAAGACCTTAGCTATTAGGCCAGAGTACGAGTCTAAGACCTTAGCTATTAGGCCAGAGTAAGAGTTAAGACCTTAGCTATTAGGCCAGAGTACGAGTCTAAGACCTTAGCTATTAGGCCAGAGTACGAGTCTAAGACCTTAGCTATTAGGCCAGAGTACGAGTTAAGACCTTAACCTGTAGGCCATAGTACGAGTCTAAGACCTTAGCTATTAGGCCAGAGTAAGAGTTAAGACCTTAACCAGTAGGCCAGAGTACGAGTCTAAGACCTTAGCTATTGGGCCAGAGTAGGAGTTAAGACCTTAGCTATTAGGCCAGAATAAGAGTTAAGACCTTAGCTATTAGGCCAGAGTAAGAGTTAAGACTTTTACCTGTAGGCCAGAGTATGAGTCTAAGACCTAAGCTATTAGGCCAGAGTACGAGTCTAAGACCTGAGCTATTAGGCCAGAGTAAGAGTTAAGACCTTAACCAGTAGGCCAGAGTACGAGTCTAAGACCTTAGCTATAAGGCCAGAGTAAGAGTTAAGACCTTAACCAGTGGGCCAGAGTAAGATTTAAGACCTTAACCAGTAGGCCAGAGTACAAGTCTAAGACCTTAGCTATTAGGCCAGAGTAAGAGTTAAGACCTTAACCAGTAGGCCAGAGTAAGAGTTAAGACCTTAACCTGTAGGCCATAGTACGAGTCTAAGACCTTAGCTATTAGGTCAGAGTAAGAGTTAAGACCTTAACCAGTAGGCCAGAGTAAGAGTTAAGACCTTAACCATTCGGCCAGTAGGCCAGAGTAAGAGTTAAGACCTTAACCTGTAGGCCATAGTACGAGTCTAAGACCTTAGCTATTGGGCCAGAGTAACAGTTAAGACCTTAGCTATTAGGCCAGAGTAAGAGTTAAGACCTTAGCTATTAGGCCAGAGTAAGAGTTAAGACCTTAACCTGTAGGCCAGAGTACGAGTCTAAGACCTTAGATATTAGACCAGAGTACGAGTCTAAGACTTTAGCTATTAGGCCAGAGTAAGAGTTAAGACCATAACCAGTAGGCCAGAGTACGAGTCTAAGACCTTAGCTATTAGGCCAGAGTAAGTGTTAAGACCTTAACCAGTAGGCCAGAGTAAGAGTTAAGACCTTAACCAGTAGGCCAGAGTACGAGTCTAAGACCTTAGCTATTAGGCCAGAGTAAGAGTTAAGACCTTAACCAGTAGGCCAGAGTAAGAGTTAAGACCTTAACCAGTAGGCCAGAGTAAGAGTTAAGACCTTAACCAGTAGGCCAGAGAACGAGTCTAAGACCTTAACCTGTAGGCCAGAGTAAGAGTTGAGACCTTAGCTATTAGGCCAGAGTAAGAGTTAAGACCTTAACCAGTAGGCCAGAGTACGAGTCTAGTACCTTAGCTATTAGGCCAGAGTAAGCATTAAGACCTTAACCAGTAGGCCAGAGTATGAGTCTAAGACCTTAGCTATTAGGCCAGAGTAAGAGTGCAGACCTTAGCTATTAGGCCAGAGTAAGAGTTAAGACCTTAACCAGGAGGCCAGAGTAAGATTTAAGACCTTAACCTGTAGGCCAGTGTATGAGTTAAGACCTTAACCAGTAGGCCAGAGTAAGAGTTAAGACCTTAACCAGTAGGTCAGAGTAAGAGTTAAGACCTTAACCAGTAGGCCAGAGTAAGAGTTAAGACCTTAACCAGTAGGCCAGAGTAAGAGTTAAAACCTTAACCAGGAGGCCAGAGTACGAGTCTAAGACCTTAGCTATTAGGCCAGAGTAATAGTTAAGACCTTAGCTATTAGGCCAGAGTAAGAGTTAAGACCTTAACCAGAAGGCCAGAGTAACAGTTAAGAACTTAACCAGCAGGACAGAGTAAGAGTTAAGACCTTAACCTGTAGGCCATAGTACGAGTCTAAGACCTTAGCTATTAGGCCAGAGTAAGAGTTAAGACCTTAGCTATTAGACCAGAGTATGAGTCTAAGACCTTAGCTATTAGGCCAGAGTAAGAGTTAAGACCATAACCAGTAGGCCAGTGTACGAGTCTAAGACCTTAGCTATTAGGCCAGAGTAAGAGTTAAGACCTTAACCAGTAGGCCAGAGTAAGAGTTATGACCTTAACCATTAGGCCAGAGTACGAGTCTAAGACCTTAGCTATTAGGCCAGAGTAAGAGTTAAGACCTTAACCAGTAGGCCAGAGTAAGAGTTAAAACCTTAACCAGAAGGCCAGAGTAAGAGTTAAGACATTAACCAGTAGGCAAGAGTAAGAGTTAAGACCTTAACTAGGCCTGGGCGGTAAATTCCGTTCCGTTCGCGGAATTTGCGGAATTTGGGTAATTTCGCGTTCCGCGGAGAACGCGAAATTGCCCAAAAATCTGTGTTCCGCGACTTCGCGAAATTTTTTGCTTGTTCGCGTTCTCAATATGCGTTATGCAAAAGTTGGTCGCACACTGCTCGTCACACCAGCAAGTCGCCCCAAAGGACTGCGGCAAATGCAGTGGCGACGGCGGGTACGCCCACGCCACGATGTGCAAAAAGAACAGCATGTGTTGCGTTAGCCATCCCTGGACACGTGTTTCGAGGTAGTTGCCTCTCGTCAGCAGGGAGCAGGTCAGTGTAAAGGGGTGCCGTGTGGACTGCCAAAATGTAATTAAAACAGGTCAAGTACCTCTCATGGCGCGCAGGTGCAGATCCAAGGCTCGTCAGCCCGTTGGCTCAAGGGAGCCGTAATAAATTATGCAAAAGTTGGTCGCACACTGCTCGTCACACCAGCAAGTCGCCCCAAAGGACTGCGGCAAATGCAGTGGCGACGGCGGGTACGCCCACGCCACGATGTGCAAAAAGAACAGCATGTGTTGCGTTAGCCATCCCTGGACACGTGTTTCGAGGTAGTTGCCTCTCGTCAGCAGGGAGCAGGTCAGTGTAAAGGGGTGCCGTGTGGACTGCCAAAATGTAATTAAAACAGGTCAAGTACCTCTCATGGCGCGCAGGTGCAGATCCAAGGCTCGTCATCCCGTTGGCTCAAGGGAGCCGTAATAAATTATGCAAAAGTTGGTCGCACACTGCTCGTCACACCAGCAAGTCGCCCCAAAGGACTGCGGCAAATGCAGTGGCGACGGCGGGTACGCCCACGCCACGATGTGCAAAAAGAACAGCATGTGTTGCGTTAGCCATCCCTGGACACGTGTTTCGAGGTAGTTGCCTCTCGTCAGCAGGGAGCAGGTCAGTGTAAAGGGGTGCCGTGTGGACTGCCAAAATGTAATTAAAACAGGTCAAGTACCTCTCATGGCGCGCAGGTGCAGATCCAAGGCTCGTCAGCCCGTTGGCTCAAGGGAGCCGTAATAAATTATGCAAAAGTTGGTCGCACACTGCTCGTCACACCAGCAAGTCGCCCCAAAGGACTGCGGCAAATGCAGTGGCGACGGCGGGTACGCCCACGCCACGATGTGCAAAAAGAACAGCATGTGTTGCGTTAGCCATCCCTGGACACGTGTTTCGAGGTAGTTGCCTCTCGTCAGCAGGGAGCAGGTCAGTGTAAAGGGGTGCCGTGTGGACTGCCAAAATGTAATTAAAACAGGTCAAGTACCTCTCATGGCGCGCAGGTGCAGATCCAAGGCTCGTCAGCCCGTTGGCTCAAGGGAGCCGTAATAAATTATGCAAAAGTTGGTCGCACACTGCTCGTCACACCAGCAAGTCGCCCCAAAGGACTGCGGCAAATGCAGTGGCGACGGCGGGTACGCCCACGCCACGATGTGCAAAAAGAACAGCATGTGTTGCGTTAGCCATCCCTGGACACGTGTTTCGAGGTAGTTGCCTCTCGTCAGCAGGGAGCAGGTCAGTGTAAAGGGGTGCCGTGTGGACTGCCAAAATGTAATTAAAACAGGTCAAGTACCTCTCATGGCGCGCAGGTGCAGATCCAAGGCTCGTCAGCCCGTTGGCTCAAGGGAGCCGTAATAAATTATGCAAAAGTTGGTCGCACACTGCTCGTCACACCAGCAAGTCGCCCCAAAGGACTGCGGCAAATGCAGTGGCGACGGCGGGTACGCCCACGCCACGATGTGCAAAAAGAACAGCATGTGTTGCGTTAGCCATCCCTGGACACGTGTTTCGAGGTAGTTGCCTCTCGTCAGCAGGGAGCAGGACCTGTTTTAATTACATTTTGGCAGTCCACACGGCACCCCTTCACACTGACCTGCTCCCTGCTGACGAGAGGCAACTACCTCGAAACACGTGTCCAGGGATGGCTAACGCAACACATACTGTTCTTTTTACACATCGTGGCATAGGCGTACCCGCCGTCGCCACTACATTTACCACAGTCCTTTGGGGCAACTTGGTGGTGTGACGAGCAGTGTGCGACCAACTTTTGCATAATTTATTACGGCTCCCTTGAGCCAACGGGCTGACGAGCCTTGGATCTGCACCTGCGCGCCATGAGAGGTACTTGACCTGTTTTAATTACATTTTGGCAGTCCACACGGCACCCCTTCACACTGACCTGCTCCCTGCTGACGAGAGGCAACTACCTCGAAACACGTGTCCAGGGATGGCTAACGCAACACATACTGTTCTTTTTACACATCGTGGCATAGGCGTACCCGCCGTCGCCACTACATTTACCACAGTCCTTTGGGGCAACTTGCTGGTGTGACGAGCAGTGTGCGACCAACTTTTGCATAATTTATTACGGCTCCCTTGAGCCAACGGGCTGACGAGCCTTGGATCTGCACCTGCGCGCCATGAGAGGTACTTGACCTGTTTTAATTACATTTTGGCAGTCCACACGGCACCCCTTCACACTGACCTGCTCTCTGCTGACGAGAGGCAACTACCTCGAAACACGTGTCCAGGGATGGCTAACGCAACACATACTGTTCTTTTTACACATCGTGGCATAGGCGTACCCGCCGTCGCCACTACATTTACCACAGTCCTTTGGGGCAACTTGCTGGTGTGACGAGCAGTGTGCGACCAACTTTTGCATAGTTCTCAATATGCGTGTTCGCGAGATATTTCACCCCGAGCACGCAAACAGCGATCGCGAACAGGAATAAAGTATCGCGAACAAGCAATTCCGCGTGTTCGCGGAATTTCTGCGTGTTCGCGGAGATTTTTTACCGTTTCGCGGAGATTTGCGTAACGCGATTACGCAAATTCCGCCCACCCCTAACCTTAACCAGTAGGCCATAGTACGAGTCTAAGACCTTAGGTATTAGGCCAGAGTAAGAGTTAAGACCTTAACCAGTAGGCCAGAGTAAGAGTTAAGACCTTAACCAGTAGGCCAGAGTACAAGTCTAAGACCTTAGCTATTAGGCCAGAGTAAGAGTTAAGACCATAACCAGTAGGCCAGAGTAAGAGTTAAGACCTTAACCAGTAGGCCAGAGAACGAGTCTAAGACCTTAACCTGTAGGCCAGAGTAAGAGTTAAGACCTTTGCTATTAGGCCAGAGTAAGAGTTAAGACCTTAACCAGTAGGCCGTAGTACGAGTCTAATACCTTAACCATTAGGCCAGAGTACGAGTCTAAGACCTTATCTATTAGGCCAGAGTAAGAGTTAAGAGCTTAACCAGTATGCCAGAGTACGAGTCTAAGACCTTAGCTATTAGGCCAGAGTAAGTGTTAAGATCTTAACCAGTAGGCCAGAGTAAGAGTTAAGACTTTAACCAGTAGGCCAGAGTACGAGTCTAAGACCTTAGCTATTAGGCTAGAGTAAGAGTTAAGACATTAACCAGTAGGCCAGAGTACGAGTCTAAGACCTTAGCTATTAGGCCAGAGTACGAGTCTAAGACCTTAGCTATTAGGCCAGAGTACGAGTTAAGACCTTAACCTGTAGGCCATAGTACGAGTCTAAGACCTTAGCTATTAGGCCAGAGTAAGAGTTAAGACCTTAACCAGTAGGCCAGAGTACGAGTCTAAGACCTTAGCTATTGGGCCAGAGTAGGAGTTAAGACCTTAGCTATTAGGCCAGAATAAGAGTTAAGACCTTAGCTATTAGGCCAGAGTAAGAGTTAAGACTTTAACCTGTAGGCCAGAGTATGAGTCTAAGACCTAAGCTATTAGGCCAGAGTACGAGTCTAAGACCTGAGATATTAGGCCAGAGTAAGAGTTAAGACCTTAACCAGTAGGCCAGAGTACGAGTCTAAGACCTTAGCTATAAGGCCAGAGTAAGAGTTAAGACCTTAACCAGTAGGCCAGAGTAAGATTTAAGACCTTAACCAGTAGGCCAGAGTACAAGTCTAAGACCTTAGCTATTAGGCCAGAGTAAGAGTTAAGACCTTAACCAGTAGGCCAGAGTAAAAGTTAAGACCTTAACCTGTAGGCCATAGTACGAGTCTAAGACCTTAGCTATTAGGTCAGAGTAAGAGTTAAGACCTTAACCAGTAGGCCAGAGTAAGAGTTAAGACCTTAACCATTCGGCCAGTAGGCCAGAGTAAGAGTTAAGACCTTAACCTGTAGGCCATAGTACGAGTCTAAGACCTTAGCTATTGGGTCAGAGTAACAGTTAAGACCTTAGCTATTAGGCCAGAGTAAGAGTTAAGACCTTAACCTGTAGGCCAGAGTACGAGTCTAAGACCTTAGATATTAGACCAGAGTACGAGTCTAAGACTTTAGCTATTAGGCCAGAGTAAGAGTTAAGACCATAACCAGTAGGCCAGAGTACGAGTCTAAGACCTTAGCTATTAGGCCAGAGTAAGTGTTAAGACCTTAACCAGTAGGCCAGAGTAAGAGTTAAGACCTTAACCAGTAGGCCAGAGTACGAGTCTAAGACCTTAGCTATTAGGCCAGAGTAAGAGTTAAGACCTTAACCAGTAGGCCAGAGTAAGAGTTAAGACCTTAACCAGTAGGCCAGAGTAAGAGTTAAGACCTTAACCAGTAGGCCAGAGTAAGAGTTAAGACCTTAACCAGTAGGCCAGAGAACGAGTCTAAGACCTTAACCTGTAGGCCAGAGTAAGAGTTGAGACCTTAGCTATTAGGCCAGAGTAAGAGTTAAGACCTTAACCAGTAGGCCAGAGTACGAGTCTAGTACCTTAGCTATTAGGCCAGAGTAAGCATTAAGACCTTAACCAGTAGGCCAGAGTATGAGTCTAAGACCTTAGCTATTAGGCCAGAGTAAGAGTGCAGACCTTAGCTATTAGGCCAGAGTAAGAGTTAAGACCTTAACCAGGAGGCCAGAGTAAGATTTAAGACCTTAACCTGTAGGCCAGTGTATGAGTTAAGACCTTAACCAGTAGGCCAGAGTAAGAGTTAAGACCTTAACCAGTAGGTCAGAGTAAGAGTTAAGACCTTAACCAGTAGGCCAGAGTAAGAGTTAAGACCTTAACCAGTAGGCCAGAGTAAGAGTTAAAACCTTAACCAGGAGGCCAGAGTACGAGTCTAAGACCTTAGCTATTAGGCCAGAGTAATAGTTAAGACCTTAGCTATTAGGCCAGAGTAAGAGTTAAGACCTTAACCAGAAGGCCAGAGTAACAGTTAAGAACTTAACCAGCAGGACAGAGTAAGAGTTAAGACCTTAACCTGTAGGCCATAGTACGAGTCTAAGACCTTAGCTATTAGGCCAGAGTAAGAGTTAAGACCTTAGCTATTAGACCAGAGTATGAGTCTAAGACCTTAGCTATTAGGCCAGAGTAAGAGTTAAGACCATAACCAGTAGGCCAGTGTACGAGTCTAAGACCTTAGCTATTAGGCCAGAGTAAGAGTTAAGACCTTAACCAGTAGGCCAGAGTAAGAGTTATGACCTTAACCATTAGGCCAGAGTACGAGTCTAAGACCTTAGCTATTAGGCCAGAGTAAGAGTTAAGACCTTAACCAGTAGGCCAGAGTAAGAGTTAAGACCTTAACCAGAAGGCCAGAGTAAGAGTTAAGACATTAACCAGTAGGCAAGAGTAAGAGTTAAGACCTTAACTAGGCCTGGGCGGTAAATTCCGTTCCGTTCGCGGAATTTGCGGAATTTGGGTAATTTCGCGTTCCGCGGAGAACGCGAAATTGCCCAAAAATCTGTGTTCCGCGACTTCGCGAAATTTTTTGCTTGTTCGCGTTCTCAATATGCGTTATGCAAAAGTTGGTAGCACACTGCTCGTCACACCAGCAAGTCGCCCCAAAGGACTGCGGCAAATGCAGTGGCGACGGCGGGTACGCCCACGCCACGATGTGCAAAAAGAACAGCATGTGTTGCGTTAGCCATCCCTGGACACGTGTTTCGAGGTAGTTGCCTCTCGTCAGCAGGGAGCAGGTCAGTGTAAAGGGGTGCCGTGTGGACTGCCAAAATGTAATTAAAACAGGTCAAGTACCTCTCATGGCGCGCAGGTGCAGATCCAAGGCTCGTCAGCCCGTTGGCTCAAGGGAGCCGTAATAAATTATGCAAAAGTTGGTCGCACACTGCTCGTCACACCAGCAAGTCGCCCCAAAGGACTGCGGCAAATGCAGTGGCGACGGCGGGTACGCCCACGCCACGATGTGCAAAAAGAACAGCATGTGTTGCGTTAGCCATCCCTGGACACGTGTTTCGAGGTAGTTGCCTCTCGTCAGCAGGGAGCAGGTCAGTGTAAAGGGGTGCCGTGTGGACTGCCAAAATGTAATTAAAACAGGTCAAGTACCTCTCATGGCGCGCAGGTGCAGATCCAAGGCTCGTCAGCCCGTTGGCTCAAGGGAGCCGTAATAAATTATGCAAAAGTTGGTCGCACACTGCTCGTCACACCAGCAAGTCGCCCCAAAGGACTGCGGCAAATTTGCACATCGACGGCGGGTACGCCCACGCCACGATGTGCAAAAAGAACAGCATGTGTTGCGTTAGCCATCCCTGGACACGTGTTTCGAGGTAGTTGCCTCTCGTCAGCAGGGAGCAGGTCAGTGTAAAGGGGTGCCGTGTGGACTGCCAAAATGTAATTAAAACAGGTCAAGTACCTCTCATGGCGCGCAGGTGCAGATCCAAGGCTCGTCAGCCCGTTGGCTCAAGGGAGCCGTAATAAATTATGCAAAAGTTGGTCGCACACTGCTCGTCACACCAGCAAGTCGCCCCAAAGGACTGCGGCAAATGCAGTGGCGACGGCGGGTACGCCCACGCCACGATGTGCAAAAAGAACAGCATGTGTTGCGTTAGCCATCCCTGGACACGTGTTTCGAGGTAGTTGCCTCTCGTCAGCAGGGAGCAGGTCAGTGTAAAGGGGTGCCGTGTGGACTGCCAAAATGTAATTAAAACAGGTCAAGTACCTCTCATGGCGCGCAGGTGCAGATCCAAGGCTCGTCAGCCCGTTGGCTCAAGGGAGCCGTAATAAATTATGCAAAAGTTGGTCGCACACTGCTCGTCACACCAGCAAGTCGCCCCAAAGGACTGCGGCAAATGCAGTGGCGACGGCGGGTACGCCCACGCCACGATGTGCAAAAAGAACAGCATGTGTTGCGTTAGCCATCCCTGGACACGTGTTTCGAGGTAGTTGCCTCTCGTCAGCAGGGAGCAGGTCAGTGTAAAGGGGTGCCGTGTGGACTGCCAAAATGTAATTAAAACAGGTCAAGTACCTCTCATGGCGCGCAGGTGCAGATCCAAGGCTCGTCAGCCCGTTGGCTCAAGGGAGCCGTAATAAATTATGCAAAAGTTGGTCGCACACTGCTCGTCACACCAGCAAGTCGCCCCAAAGGACTGCGGCAAATGCAGTGGCGACGGCGGGTACGCCCACGCCACGATGTGCAAAAAGAACAGCATGTGTTGCGTTAGCCATCCCTGGACACGTGTTTCGAGGTAGTTGCCTCTCGTCAGCAGGGAGCAGGACCTGTTTTAATTACATTTTGGCAGTCCACACGGCACCCCTTCACACTGACCTGCTCCCTGCTGACGAGAGGCAACTACCTCGAAACACGTGTCCAGGGATGGCTAACGCAACACATACTGTTCTTTTTACACATCGTGGCATAGGCGTACCCGCCGTCGCCACTACATTTACCACAGTCCTTTGGGGCAACTTGCTGGTGTGACGAGCAGTGTGCGACCAACTTTTGCATAATTTATTACGGCTCCCTTGAGCCAACGGGCTGACGAGCCTTGGATCTGCACCTGCGCGCCATGAGAGGTACTTGACCTGTTTTAATTACATTTTGGCAGTCCACACGGCACCCCTTCACACTGACCTGCTCCCTGCTGACGAGAGGCAACTACCTCGAAACACGTGTCCAGGGATGGCTAACGCAACACATACTGTTCTTTTTACACATCGTGGCATAGGCGTACCCGCCGTCGCCACTACATTTACCACAGTCCTTTGGGGCAACTTGCTGGTGTGACGAGCAGTGTGCGACCAACTTTTGCATAATTTATTACGGCTCCCTTGAGCCAACGGGCTGACGAGCCTTGGATCTGCACCTGCGCGCCATGAGAGGTACTTGACCTGTTTTAATTACATTTTGGCAGTCCACACGGCACCCCTTCACACTGACCTGCTCCCTGCTGACGAGAGGCAACTACCTCGAAACACGTGTCCAGGGATGGCTAACGCAACACATACTGTTCTTTTTACACATCGTGGCATAGGCGTACCCGCAGTCGCCACTACATTTACCACAGTCCTTTGGGGCAACTTGCTGGTGTGACGAGCAGTGTGCGACCAACTTTTGCATAGTTCTCAATATGCGTGTTCGCGAGATATTTCACCCCGAGCACGCAAACAGCGATCGCGAACAGGAAAAAAGTATCGCGAACAAGCAATTCCGCGTGTTCGCGGAATTTCTGCGTGTTCGCGGAGATTTTTTACCGTTTCGCGGAGATTTGCGTAACGCGATTACGCAAATTCCGCCCACCCCTAACCTTAACCAGTAGGCCATAGTACGAGTCTAAGACCTTAGGTATTAGGCCAGAGTAAGAGTTAAGACCTTAACCAGTAGGCCAGAGTAAGAGTTAAGACCTTAACCAGTAGGCCAGAGTACAAGTCTAAGACCTTAGCTATTACGCCAGAGTAAGAGTTAAGACCATAACCAGTAGGCCAGAGTAAGAGTTAAGACCTTAACCAGTAGGCCAGAGAACGAGTCTAAGACCTTAACCTGTAGGCCAGAGTAAGAGTTAAGACCTTTGCTATTAGGCCAGAGTAAGAGTTAAGACCTTAACCAGTAGGCCGTAGTACGAGTCTAATACCTTAACCATTAGGCCAGAGTACGAGTCTAAGACCTTATCTATTAGGCCAGAGTAAGAGTTAAGAGCTTAACCAGTATGCCAGAGTACGAGTCTAAGACCTTAGCTATTAGGCCAGAGTAAGTGTTAAGATCTTAACCAGTAGGCCAGAGTAAGAGTTAAGACTTTAACCAGTAGGCCAGAGTACGAGTCTAAGACCTTAGCTATTAGGCTAGAGTAAGAGTTAAGACCTTAACCAGTAGGCCAGAGTATAAGTCTAAGACCTTAGCTATTAGGCCAGAGTAAGAGTTAAGACCTTAACCAGTAGGTCAGAGTAAGAGTTAAGACCTTAACCAGTAGGCCAGAGTGTGAGTCTAAGACCTTAGCTATTAGGCCAGAGTAAGAGTTAAGACCTTAGCTATTAGGCAAGAGTACGAGTCTAAGACCTTAGCTATTAGGCCAGAGTAAGAGTTAAGACCTTAGCAATTAGGCCAGAGTACGAGTCTAAGACCTTAGCTATTAGGCCAGTTTAAGAGTTAAGACCTTAACCAGTAGGCCAGAGTAAGAGTTAAGACTTTAACCAGTAGGCCAGAGTACGAGTTAAGACCTTAACCTGTAGACCAGAGTACAAGTCTAAGACCTTAGCTATTAGGCCAGAGTAAGAGTTAAGACCTTAGCTATTAGGCCAGAGTAAGAGTTAAGACCTTAACCATGAGGCCAGAGGAAGAGTTAAGACCTTAACCTGTAGGCCAGAGTAAGAGTTAAGACCTTAACCTGTAGGCCAGAGTACGAGTTAAGACCTTAACCTGTAGGCCATAGTACGAGTCTAAGACCTTAGCTATTAGGCCAGAGTAAGAGTTAAGACCTTAACCAGTAGGCCAGAGTACAAGTCTAAGACCTTAGCTATTAGGCCAGAGTACGAGTCTAAGACCTTAGCTATTAGGCCAGAGTAAGAGTTAAGACCTTAGCTATTAGGCCAGAGTACGAGTCTAAGACCTTAGCTATTAGGCCAGAGTACGAGTCTAAGACCTTAGCTATTAGGCCAGAGTAAGAGTTAAGACCTTAACCATTAGGCCAGAGTACGAGTCTAAGACCTTAGCTATTGGGCCAGAGTAGGAGTTAAGACCTTAGCTATTAGGCCAGAATAAGAGTTAAGACCTTAGCTATTAGGCCAGAGTAAGAGTTAAGACTTTAACCTGTAGGCCAGAGTATGAGTCTAAGACCTAAGCTATTAGGCCAGAGTACGAGTATAAGACCTGAGCTATTAGGCCAGAGTAAGAGTTAAGACCTTAACCAGTAGGCCAGAGTACGAGTCTAAGACCTTAGCTATAAGGCCAGAGTAAGAGTTAAGACCTTAACCAGTAGGCCAGAGTAAGAGTTAAGACCTTAACCAGTAGGCCAGAGTACAAGTCTAAGACCTTAGCTATTAGGTCAGAGTAAGAGTTAAGACCTTAACCAGTAGGCCAGAGTAAGAGTTAAGACCTTAACCTGTAGGCCATAGTACGAGTCTAAGACCTTAGCTATTAGGCCAGAGTAAGAGTTAAGACCTTAACCAGTAGGCCAGAGTAAGAGTTAAGACCTTAGCTATTAGGCCAGAGTAAGAGTTAAGACCTTAACCAGTAGGCCAGAGTAAGAGTTAAGACCTTAACCAGTATGCCATAGTACAAGTCTAAGACCTTAGCTATTAGGCCAGAGTAAGAGTTAAGACCTTAACCAGTAGGCCAGAGTATAAGTCTAAGACCTTAGCTATTAGGCCAGAGTAAGAGTTAAGACCTTAACCAGTAGGCCAGCCTAAGAGTTAAGACCTTAACCAGTAGGCCAGAGTGTGAGTCTAAGACCTTAGCTATTAGGCCAGAGTAAGAGTTAAGACCTTAGCTATTAGGCAAGAGTACGAGTCTAAGACCTTAGCTATTAGGCCAGAGTAAGAGTTAAGACCTTAACCAGTAGGCCAGAGTACAAGTCTAAGACCTTAGCTATTAGGCCAGAGTATGAGTCTAAGACCTTAGCTATTAGGCCAGAGTAAGAGTTAAGACCTTAGCTATTAGGCCAGAGTACGAGTCTAAGACTTTGGCTATTAGGCCAGTTTAAGAGTTAAGACCTTAACCATTAGGCCAGAGTAAGAGTTAAGACTTTTACCAGTAGGCCAGAGTAAGAGTTAAGACCTTAACCTGTAGGCCAGAGTACGAGTCTAAGACCTTAGCTATTAGGCCAGAGTAAGAGTTAAGACCTTAACCATTAGGCCAGAGTACGAGTCTAAGACCTTAGCTATTGGGCCAGAATAGGAGTTAAGACCTTAGCTATTAGGCCAGAGTAAGAGTTAAGACCTTAGCTATTAGGCCAGAGTAAGAGTTAAGACTTTAACCTGTAGGCCAGAGTACGAGTCTAAGACCTAAGCTAGTAGGCCAGAGTACGAGTCTAAGACCTGAGCTATTAGCCAGAGTAAGAGTTAAGACCTTAACCAGTAGGCCAGAGTACGAGTCTAAGACCTTAGCTATAAGGCCAGAGTTAGAGTTAAGACCTTAACCAGTAGGCCAGAGTAAGAGTTAAGACTTTAACCAGTAGGCCAGAGTAAGAGTTAAGACCTTAACCTGTAGACCAGAGTACAAGTCTAAGACCTTAGCTATTAGGCCAGAGTAAGAGTTAAGACCTTAGCTATTAGGCCAGAGTAAGAGTTAAGACCTTAACCATGAGGCCAGAGGAAGAGTTAAGACCTTAACCTGTAGGCCAGAGTAAGAGTTAAGACCTTAACCTGTAGGCCAGAGTACGAGTTAAGACCTTAACCTGTAGGCCATAGTACGAGTCTAAGACCTTAGCTATTAGGCCAGAGTAAGAGTTAAGACCTTAACCAGTAGGCCAGAGTACAAGTCTAAGACCTTAGCTATTAGGCCAGAGTACGAGTCTAAGACCTTAGCTATTAGGCCGGAGTAAGAGTTAAGACCTTAGCTATTAGGCCAGAGTACGAGTCTAAGACCTTAGCTATTAGGCCAGAGTACGAGTCTAAGACCTTAGCTATTAGGCCAGAGTAAGAGTTAAGACCTTAACCATTAGGCCAGAGTACGAGTCTAAGACCTTAGCTATTGGGCCAGAGTAGGAGTTAAGACCTTAGCTATTAGGCCAGAATAAGAGTTAAGACCTTAGCTATTAGGCCAGAGTAAGAGTTAAGACTTTAACCTGTAGGCCAGAGTATGAGTCTAAGACCTAAGCTATTAGGCCAGAGTACGAGTATAAGACCTGAGCTATTAGGCCAGAGTAAGAGTTAAGACCTTAACCAGTAGGCCAGAGTACGAGTCTAAGACCTTAGCTATAAGGCCAGAGTAAGAGTTAAGACCTTAACCAGTAGGCCAGAGTAAGAGTTAAGACCTTAACCAGTAGGCCAGAGTACAAGTCTAAGACCTTAGCTATTAGGCCAGAGTAAGAGTTAAGACCTTAACCAGTAGGCCAGAGTAAGAGTTAAGACCTTAACCTGTAGGCCATAGTACGAGTCTAAGACCTTAGCTATTAGGCCAGAGTAAGAGTTAAGACCTTAACCAGTAGGCCAGAGTAAGAGTTAAGACCTTAGCTATTAGGCCAGAGTAAGAGTTAAGACCTTAACCAGTAGGCCAGAGTAAGAGTTAAGACCTTAACCAGTAGGCCATAGTACAAGTCTAAGACCTTAGCTATTAGGCCAGAGTAAGAGTTAAGACCTTAACCAGTAGGCCAGAGTATAAGTCTAAGACTTTAGCTATTAGGCCAGAGTAAGAGTTAAGACCTTAACCAGTAGGCCAGCCTAAGAGTTAAGACCTTAACCAGTAGGCCAGAGTGTGAGTCTAAGACCTTAGCTATTAGGCCAGAGTAAGAGTTAAGACCTTAGCTATTAGGCAAGAGTACGAGTCTAAGACCTTAGCTATTAGGCCAGAGTAAGAGTTAAGACCTTAACCAGTAGGCCAGAGTACAAGTCTAAGACCTTAGCTATTAGGCCAGAGTATGAGTCTAAGACCTTAGCTATTAGGCCAGAGTAAGAGTTAAGACCTTAGCTATTAGGCCAGAGTATGAGTCTAAGACTTTGGCTATTAGGCCAGTTTAAGAGTTAAGACCTTAACCATTAGGCCAGAGTAAGAGTTAAGACTTTTACCAGTAGGCCAGAGTAAGAGTTAAGACCTTAACCTGTAGGCCAGAGTACGAGTCTAAGACCTTAGCTATTAGGCCAGAGTAAGAGTTAAGACCTTAACCATTAGGCCAGAGTACGAGTCTAAGACCTTAGCTATTGGGCCAGAATAGGAGTTAAGACCTTAGCTATTAGGCCAGAGTAAGAGTTAAGACCTTAGCTATTAGGCCAGAGTAAGAGTTAAGACTTTAACCTGTAGGCCAGAGTACGAGTCTAAGACCTAAGCTAGTAGGCCAGAGTACGAGTCTAAGACCTGAGCTATTAGCCAGAGTAAGAGTTAAGACCTTAACCAGTAGGCCAGAGTACGAGTCTAAGACCTTAGCTATAAGGCCAGAGTTAGAGTTAAGACCTTAACCAGTAGGCCACAGTACGAGTCTAAGACCTTAGCTATTAGGCCAGAGTAAGAGTTAAGACCTTAACCAGTAGGCCTGAGTAAGAGTTAATACCTTAACCTGTAGGCCATAGTACGAGTCTAAGACCTTAGCTATTAGGCCAGAATAAGAGTTAAGACCTTAACCAGTAGGCCAGAGTAAGAGTTAAGACCTTAACCATTAGGCCAGTAGGCCAGAGTAAGAGTTAAGACCTTAACCTGTAGGCCATAGTACGAGTCTAAAACCTTAGCTATTGGGCCAGAGTAAGAGTTAAGACCTTAGCTATTAGGCCAGAGTAAGAGTTAAGACCTTCGCTATTAGGCCAGAGTAAGAGTTAAGACCATAACCAGTAGGCCAGAGTACGAGTCTAAGACCTTAGCTATTAGGCCAGAGTAAGTGTTAAGACCTTAACCAGTAGGCCAGAGTAAGAGTTAAGACCTTAACCAGTAGGCCAGAGTACGAGTCTAAGACCTTAGCTATTAGGCCAGAGTAAGAGTTAAGACCTTAGCTACTAGGCCAGAGTAAGTGTTAAGACCTTAACCAGTAGGCCAGAGTAAGAGTTAAGACCTTAACCAGTAGGCCATAGTACAAGTTTAAGACCTTAGCTATTAGGCCAGAGTAAGTGTTAAGACCTTAACCAGTAGGCCAGAGTAAGAGTTAAGACCTTAACCAGTAGGCCAGAGTACGAGTCTAAGACCTTAGCTATTAGACCAGAGTACGAGTCTAAGACCTTAGCTATTAGGCCAGAGTAAGAGTTAAGACCATAACCAGTAGGCCAGAGTACGAGTCTAAGACCTTAGCTATTAGGCCAGAGTAAGCGTTAAGACCTTAACCAGTAGGCCAGAGTAAGAGTTAAGACCTTAACCAGTAGGCCAGAGTACGAGTCTAAGACCTTAGCTATTAGGCCAGAGTAAGAGTTAAGACCTTAGCTACTAGGCCAGAGTAAGAGTTAAGACCTTAACCAGTAGGCCAGAGTAAGAGTTAAGACCTTAACCAGTAGGCCATAGTACACGTTTAAGACCTTAGCTATTAGGCCAGAGTAAGAGTTAAGACCTTGGCTATTAGGCCAGAGTAAGAGTTAAGACATTAACCAATAGGCCAGAGTAACAGGTAAGACCTTAACCAGTAGGCCAGAGTACGAGTCTAAGACCTTAGCTATTAGGCCAGAGTAAGAGTTAAGACCTTAGCTATTAGACCAGAGTAAGAGTTAAGACCTTAACCAGTAGGCCAGAGTAAGAGTTAAGACCTTAACCAGTAAGCCAGAGTACGAGTCTAAGACCCTAGCTATTAGGCCAGAGTAAGAGTTAAGACCTTAAACAGTAGGGCAGAGTAAGAGTTAAGACCTTAACCATTAGGCCAGAGTACGAGTCTAAGACCTTAGCTATTAGGCCAGAGTAAGAGTTAAGACCTTAACTAGTAGGCCAGAGTAAGAGTTAAGACCTTAACCAGTAGGCCAGAGTAAGAGTTAAGACCTTAACCATTAGGCCAGAGAACGAGTCTAAGAAACTTTTTTATTAGGCCAGAGTAAGAGTTAAGAGCTTACCCAGTAGGCCAGAGTACGAGTCTAAGACCTTAGCTATTAGGCCAGAGTAAGAGTTAAGATCTTAACCAGTAGGCCAGAGTAAGAGTTAAGACTTTAACCAGTAGGCCAGAGTACGAGTCTAAGACCTAAGCTATTAAGAAAGAGTAAGAGTTAAGACCTTAACCAGTAGGCCAGAGTAAGAGTTAAGATCTTAACCAGTAGGCCAGAGTACGAGTCTAAGACCTTAGCTATTAGGCCAGAGTAAGAGTTAAGACCTTAACCAGTAGGTCAGAGTAAGAGTTAAGACCTTAACCATTAGGCCAGAGTATGAGTCTAAGACCTTAGCTATTAGGCCAGAGTAAGAGTTAAGACCTTAACCACTAGGCCAGAGTAAGAGTTAAGACCTTAACCTGTAAGCCAGAGTAAGAGTTAAGACCTTAACCTGTAGGCCATAGTACGAGTCTAAGACCTTAGCTATTAGGCCAGAGTAAGAGTTAAGACCTTAGCTATTAGGCCAGAGTAAGAGTTAAGACCTTAACCATTAGGCCAGAGTACAAGTCTAAGACCTTAGCTATTAGACCAGAGTAAGAGTTAAGACCTTAACCAGTAGGCCAGAGTAAGAATTAAGACCTTAGCTATTAGGCCAGAGTAAGAGTTAAGACCTTAAGAAGTAGGCCAGAGTAAGAGTTAAGACCTTAACCATTAGGCCAGAGTACGAGTCTAAGACCTTAGCTATTAGGCCAGAGTAAGAGTTAAGACCTTAGCTATAAGGCCAGAGTAAGCGTTAAGACCTTAACCAGTAGGCCAGAGTACGAGTCTAAGACCTTAGCTATTAGGCCAGAGTAAGAGTTCAGACCTTAGCTATTAGGTCAGAGTAAGAGTTAAGACCTTAACCAGTAGGCCAGAGTAAGAGTTAAGACCTTAACCTGTAGGCCAGTGTATGAGTCTAAGACCTTAGCTATTAGGCCAGAGTAAGAGTTAAGACCTTAACCAGTAGGCCAGAGTAAGAGTTAAGACCTTAACCAGTAGGCCAGGGTAAGAGTTATTAAGACCTTAACCAGTAGGCCAGAGTAAGTGTTAAGACCTTAACCAGTAGGCCAGAGTATAAGTCTAAGACCTTAACCTGTAGGCTATAGTACGAGTCTAAGACCTTAGCTATTAGGCCAGAGTAAGAGTTAAGATCTTAACCAGTAGGCCAGAGTACGTGTCTAATACCTTAGCTATTAGGCCATAGTATGAGTTAAGACCTTAGCTATTAGGCCAGAGTAAGAGTTAAGACCTTAACCATTAGGCCAGAGTACGAGTCTAAGACCTTAGCTATTAGGCCAGAGTAAGAGTTAAGACCTTAACCTGTAGGCCAGAGTAAGAGTTAAGACCTTAACCTGTAGGCCATAGTACGAGTCTAAGACCTTAGCTATTAGGCCAGAGTAAGAGTTAAGACCTTAGCTACTAGGCCAGAGTAAGAGTTAAGACCTTAACCAGTAGGCCAGAGTAAGAGTTAAGACCTTAACCAGTAGGCCATAGTACAAGTTTAAGACCTTAGCTATTATGCCAGAGTAAGTGTTAAGACCTTATCCAGTAGGCCAGAGTAAGAGTTAAGACCTTAACCAGTAGGCCAGAGTACGAGTCTAAGACCTTAGCTATTAGACCAGAGTACGAGTCTAAGACCTTAGCTATTAGGCCAGAGTAAGAGTTAAGACCATAACCAGTAGGCCAGAGTACGAGTCTAAGACCTTAGCTATTAGGCCAGAGTAAGTGTTAAGACCTTAACCAGTAGGCCAGAGTAAGAGTTAAGACCTTAACCAGTAGGCCAGAGTACGAGTCTAAGACCTTAGCTATTAGGCCAGAGTAAGAGTTAAGACCTTAGCTACTAGGCCAGAGTAAGAGTTAAGACCTTAACCTGTAGGCCAGAGTAAGAGTTAAGACCTTAACCAGTAGGCCATAGTACACGTTTAAGACCTTAGCTATTAGGCCAGAGTAAGAGTTAAGACCTTGGCTATTAGGCCAGAGTAAGAGTTAAGACATTAACCAATAGGCCAGAGTAAGAGGTAAGACCTTAACCAGTAGGCCAGAGTACGAGTCTAAGACCTTAGCTATTAGGCCAGAGTAAGAGTTAAGACCTTAGCTATTAGGCCAGAGTAAGAGTTAAGACCTTAACCAGTAGGCCAGAGTAAGAGTTAAGACCTTAACCAGTTACCCAGAGTACGAGTCTAAGACCCTAGCTATTAGGCCAGAGTAAGAGTTAAGACCTTAAACAGTAGGCCAGAGTAAGAGTTAAGACCTTAACCATTAGGCCAGAGTACGAGTCTAAAACCTTAGCTATTAGACCAGAGTAAGAGTTAAGACCTTAACCAGTAGGCCAGAGTAAGAGTTAAGACCTTAACCATTAGGCCAGAGAACGAGTCTAAGAAACTTATCTATTAGGCCAGAGTAAGAGTTAAGAGCTTAACCAGTAGGCCAGAGTACGAGTCTAAGACCTTAGCTATTAGGCCAGAGTAAGAGTTAAGATCTTAACCAGTAGGCCAGAGTAAGAGTTAAGACTTTAACCAGTAGGCCAGAGTACGAGTCTAAGACCTAAGCTATTAGGAAAGAGTAAGAGTTAAGACCTTAACCAGTAGGCCAGAGTAAGAGTTAAGATCTTAACCAGTAGGCCAGAGTACGAGTCTAAGACCTTAGCTATTAGGCCAGAGTAAGAGTTAAGACCTTAACCAGTAGGTCAGAGTAAGAGTTAAGACCTTAACCATTAGGCCAGAGTATGAGTCTAAGACCTTAGCTATTAGGCCAGAGTAAGAGTTAAGACCTTAACCACTAGGCCAGAGTAAGAGTTAAGACCTTAACCTGTAAGCCAGAGTAAGAGTTAAGACCTTAACCTGTAGGCCATAGTACGAGTCTAAGACCTTAGCTATTAGGCCAGAGTAAGAGTTAAGACCTTAGCTATTAGGCCAGAGTAAGAGTTAAGACCTTAACCATTAGGCCAGAGTACAAGTCTAAGACCTTAGCTATTAGGCCAGAGTAAGAGTTAAGACCTTAACCAGTAGGCCAGAGTAAGAATTAAGACCTTAGCTATTAGGCCAGAGTATGAGTCTAAGACCTTAGCTATTAGGCCAGAGTAAGAGTTAAGACCTTAACCACTAGGCCAGAGTAAGAGTTAAGACCTTAACCTGTAAGCCAGAGTAAGAGTTAAGACCTTAACCTGTAGGCCATAGTACGAGTCTAAGACCTTAGCTATTAGGCCAGAGTAAGAGTTAAGACCTTAGCTATTAGGCCAGAGTAAGAGTTAAGACCTTAACCATTAGGCCAGAGTACAAGTCTAAGACCTTAGCTATTAGACCAGAGTAAGAGTTAAGACCTTAACCAGTAGGCCAGAGTAAGAATTAAGACCTTAGCTATTAGGCCAGAGTAAGAGTTAAGACCTTAAGAAGTAGGCCAGAGTAAGAGTTAAGACCTTAACCATTAGGCCAGAGTACGAGTCTAAGACCTTAGCTATTAGGCCAGAGTAAGAGTTAAGACCTTAGCTATAAGGCCAGAGTAAGCGTTAAGACCTTAACCAGTAGGCCAGAGTACGAGTCTAAGACCTTAGCTATTAGGCCAGAGTAAGAGTTCAGACCTTAGCTATTAGGTCAGAGTAAGAGTTAAGACCTTAACCAGTAGGCCAGAGTAAGAGTTAAGACCTTAACCTGTAGGCCAGTGTATGAGTCTAAGACCTTAGCTATTAGGCCAGAGTAAGAGTTAAGACCTTAACCAGTAGGCCAGAGTAAGAGTTAAGACCTTAACCAGTAGGCCAGGGTAAGAGTTATTAAGACCTTAACCAGTAGGCCAGAGTAAGTGTTAAGACCTTAACCAGTAGGCCAGAGTATAAGTCTAAGACCTTAACCTGTAGGCTATAGTACGAGTCTAAGACCTTAGCTATTAGGCCAGAGTAAGAGTTAAGATCTTAACCAGTAGGCCAGAGTACGTGTCTAATACCTTAGCTATTAGGCCATAGTATGAGTTAAGACCTTAGCTATTAGGCCAGAGTAAGAGTTAAGACCTTAACCATTAGGCCAGAGTACGAGTCTAAGACCTTAGCTATTAGGCCAGAGTAAGAGTTAAGACCTTAACCTGTAGGCCAGAGTAAGAGTTAAGACCTTAACCTGTAGGCCATAGTACGAGTCTAAGACCTTAGCTATTAGGCCAGAGTAAGAGTTAAGACCTTAGCTACTAGGCCAGAGTAAGAGTTAAGACCTTAACCAGTAGGCCAGAGTAAGAGTTAAGACCTTAACCAGTAGGCCATAGTACAAGTTTAAGACCTTAGCTATTATGCCAGAGTAAGTGTTAAGACCTTATCCAGTAGGCCAGAGTAAGAGTTAAGACCTTAACCAGTAGGCCAGAGTACGAGTCTAAGACCTTAGCTATTAGACCAGAGTACGAGTCTAAGACCTTAGCTATTAGGCCAGAGTAAGAGTTAAGACCATAACCAGTAGGCCAGAGTACGAGTCTAAGACCTTAGCTATTAGGCCAGAGTAAGTGTTAAGACCTTAACCAGTAGGCCAGAGTAAGAGTTAAGACCTTAACCAGTAGGCCAGAGTACGAGTCTAAGACCTTAGCTATTAGGCCAGAGTAAGAGTTAAGACCTTAGCTACTAGGCCAGAGTAAGAGTTAAGACCTTAACCTGTAGGCCAGAGTAAGAGTTAAGACCTTAACCAGTAGGCCATAGTACACGTTTAAGACCTTAGCTATTAGGCCAGAGTAAGAGTTAAGACCTTGGCTATTAGGCCAGAGTAAGAGTTAAGACATTAACCAATAGGCCAGAGTAAGAGGTAAGACCTTAACCAGTAGGCCAGAGTACGAGTCTAAGACCTTAGCTATTAGGCCAGAGTAAGAGTTAAGACCTTAGCTATTAGGCCAGAGTAAGAGTTAAGACCTTAACCAGTAGGCCAGAGTAAGAGTTAAGACCTTAACCAGTAAGCCAGAGTACGAGTCTAAGACCCTAGCTATTAGGCCAGAGTAAGAGTTAAGACCTTAAACAGTAGGCCAGAGTAAGAGTTAAGACCTTAACCATTAGGCCAGAGTACGAGTCTAAAACCTTAGCTATTAGGCCAGAGTAAGAGTTAAGACCTTAACCAGTAGGCCAGAGTAAGAGTTAAGACCTTAACCATTAGGCCAGAGAACGAGTCTAAGAAACTTATCTATTAGGCCAGAGTAAGAGTTAAGAGCTTAACCAGTAGGCCAGAGTACGAGTCTAAGACCTTAGCTATTAGGCCAGAGTAAGAGTTAAGATCTTAACCAGTAGGCCAGAGTAAGAGTTAAGACTTTAACCAGTAGGCCAGAGTACGAGTCTAAGACCTAAGCTATTAGGAAAGAGTAAGAGTTAAGACCTTAACCAGTAGGCCAGAGTAAGAGTTAAGATCTTAACCAGTAGGCCAGAGTACGAGTCTAAGACCTTAGCTATTAGGCCAGAGTAAGAGTTAAGACCTTAACCAGTAGGTCAGAGTAAGAGTTAATACCTTAACCATTAGGCCAGAGTATGAGTCTAAGACCTTAGCTATTAGCCCAGAGTAAGAGTTAAGACCTTAACCACTAGGCCAAAGTAAGAGTTAAGACCTTAACCTGTAAGCCAGAGTAAGAGTTAAGACCTTAACCTGTAGGCCATAGTACGAGTCTAAGACCTTAGCTATTAGGCCAGAGTAAGAGTTAAGACCTTAGCTATTAGGCCAGAGTAAGAGTTAAGACCTTAACCATTAGGCCAGAGTACAAGTCTAAGACCTTAGCTATTAGGCCAGAGTAAGAGTTAAGACCTTAACCAGTAGGCCACAGTAAGAATTAAGACCTTAGCTATTAGGCCAGAGTAAGAGTTAAGACCTTAAGAAGTAGGCCAGAGTAAGAGTTAAGACCTTAACCATTAGGCCAGAGTACGAGTCTAAGACCTTAGCTATTAGTCCAGAGTAAGAGTTAAGACCTTAGCTATAAGGCCAGAGTAAGCGTTAAGACCTTAACCAGTAGGCCAGAGTACGAGTCTAAGACCTTAGCTATTAGGCCAGAGTAAGAGTTCAGACCTTAGCTATTAGGTCAGAGTAAGAGTTAAGACCTTAACCAGTAGGCCAGAGTAAGAGTTAAGACCTTAACCTGTAGGCCAGTGTATGAGTCTAAGACCTTAGCTATTAGGCCAGAGTAAGAGTTAGGACCTTAACCAGTAGGCCAGAGTAAGAGTTAAGACCTTAACCAGTAGGCCAGGGTAAGAGTTATTAAGACCTTAACCAGTAGGCCAGAGTAAGTGTTAAGACCTTAACCAGTAGGCCAGAGTATAAGTCTAAGACCTTAACCTGTAGGCTATAGTACGAGTCTAAGACCTTAGCTATTAGGCCAGAGTAAGAGTTAAGATCTTAACCAGTAGGCCAGAGTACGTGTCTAATACCTTAGCTATTAGGCCATAGTATGAGTTAAGACCTTAGCTATTAGGCCAGAGTAAGAGTTAAGACCTTAACCATTAGGCCAGAGTACGAGTCTAAGACCTTAGCTATTAGGCCAGAGTAAGAGTTAAGACCTTAACCTGTAGGCCAGAGTAAGAGTTAAGACCTTAACCTGAGGGCCATAGAAAAAGTCTAAGACCTTAGCTATTAGGCCAGAGTAAGAGTTAAGACCTTAGCTATTAGGCCAGAGTAAGAGTTAAGACCTTAACCATGAGGCCAGAGTAAGAGTTAAGACCTTAACCTGTAGGCCAGAGTAAGAGTTAAGACCTTAACCTGTAGGCCAGAGTACGAGTTAAGACCTTAACCTGTAGGCCATAGTACGAGTCTAAGACCTTAGCTATTAGGCCAGATTAAGAGTTAAGACCTTAACCAGTAGGCCAGAGTACAAGTCTAAGACCTTAGCTATTAGGCCAGAGTACGAGTCTAAGACCTTAGCTATTAGGCCAGAGTAAGAGTTAAGACCTTAGCTATTAGGCCAGAGTACGAGTCTAAGACCTTAGCTATTAGGCCAGAGTAAGAGTTAAGACCTTAACCATTAGGCCAGAGTACGAGTCTAAGACCTTAGCTATTGGGCCAGAGTAGGAGTTAAGACCTTAGCTATTAGGCCAGAGTAAGAGTTAAGACCTTAGCTATTAGGCCAGAGTAAGAGTTAAGACTTTAACCTGTAGGCCAGAGTATGAGTCTAAGACCTAAGCTATTAGGCCAGATTACGAGTCTAAGACCTGAGCTATTAGGAGAGAGTAAGAGTTAAGACCTTAACCAGTAGGCCAATGTACGAGTCTAAGACCTTAGCCATAAGGCCAGAGTAAGAGTTAAGACCTTAACCAGTAGGCCAGAGTAAGAGTTAAGACCTTAACCTGTAGGCCAGAGTACGAGTCTAAGACCTTAGCTATTAGGCCAGAGTAAGAGTTAAGACCTTAACCAGTAGGCCAGAGTAAGGGTTAAGACCTTAACCATTAGGCCAGTAGGCCAGAGTAAGAGTTAAGACCTTAACCTGTAGGCCATAGTACGAGTCTAAGACCTTAGCTATTGGGCCAGAGTAACAGTTAAGACCTTAGCTATTAGGCCAGAGTAAGAGTTAAGACCTTAGCTATTAGGCCAGAGTAAGAGTTAAGACCATAACCAGTAGGCCAGAGTACAAGTCTAAGACCTTAGATATTAGACCAGAGTACGAGTCTAAGACCTTAGCTATTAGGCCAGAGTAAGAGTTAAGACCATAACCAGTAGGCCAGAGTACGAGTCTAAGACCTTAGCTATTAGGCCAGAGTAAGAGTTAAGACCTTAACTAGTAGGCCAGAGTACGAGTCTAAGACCTTAGCTATTAGGCCAGAGTAAGAGTTAAGACCTTAGCTATTAGGCCAGAGTAAGAGTTAAGACCTTAACCAGTAGGCCAGAGTAAGAGTTAAGACCTTAACCAGTAGGCCATAGTACAAGTCTAAGACCTTAGATATTAGGCCAGAGTAAGAGTTAAGACCTTAACCAGTAGGCCAGAGTATAAGTCTAAGACCTTAGCTATTAGGCCAGAGTAAGAGTTAAGACCTTAACCAGTAGGCCAGAGTAAGAGTTAAGACCTTAACCAGTAGGCCAGCGTGTGAGTCTAAGACCTTAGCTATTAGGCCAGAGTAAGAGTTAAGACCTTAGATATTAGGCAAGAGTACGAGTCTAAGACCTTAGCTATTAGGCCAGAGTAAGTGTTAAGACCTTAACCAGTAGGCCAGAGTACAAGTCTAAGACCTTAGCTATTAGGCCAGAGTACGAGTCTAAGACCTTAGCTATTAGGCCAGAGTAAGAGTTAAGACCTTAGCTATTAGGCCAGAGTACGAGTCTAAGACCTTGGCTATTAGGCCAGTTTAAGAGTTAAGACCTTAACCATTAGGCCAGAGTAAGAGTTAAGACTTTAACCAGTAGGCCAGAGTAAGAGTTAAGACCTTAACCTGTAGGCCAGAGTACGAGTCTAAGACCTTAGCTATTAGGCCAGAGTAAGAGTTAAGACCTTAACCATTAGGCCAGAGTACAAGTCTAAGACCTTAGCTATTGGGCCAGAGTAGGAGTTAAGACCTTAGCCATTAGGCCAGAGTAAGAGTTAAGACCTTAGCTATTAGGCCAGAGTAAGAGTTAAGACTTTAACCTGTAGGCCAGAGTACGAGTCTAAGACCTAAGCTTGTAGGCCAGAGTACGAGTCTAAGACCTGAGCTATTAGCCAGAGTAAGAGTTAAGACCTTAACCAGTAGGCCAGAGTACGAGTCTAAGACCTTAGCTATAAGGCCAGAGTAAGAGTTAAGACCTTAACCAGTAGGCCACAGTACGAGTCTAAGACCTTAGCTATTAGGCCAGAGTAAGAGTTAAGACCTTAACCAGTAGGTCAGAGTAAGAGTTAAGACCTTAACCATTAGGCCAGTAGGCCAGAGTAAGAGTTAAGACCTTAACCTGTAGGCCATAGTACGAGTCTAAGACCTTAGCTATTGGGCCAGAGTAAGAGTTAAGACCTTAGCTATTAGGCCAGAGTAAGAGTTAAGACCTTCGCTATTAGGCCAGAGTATGAATCTAAGACCTTAGCTATTAGGCGAGAGTAAGAGTTAAGACCTTAATCAGTAGGCCAGAGTAAGAGTTAAGACTTTAGCTATTAGGCCAGAGTAAGAGTTAAGACCTTAACCTGTAGGCCAGAGAACGAGTCTAAAACCTTAGCTATTAGGCCAGAGTAAGAGTTAAGACCTTAGCTATTAGGCCAGAGTAAGAGTTAAGACCTTAACCTGTAGGCCATAGTACGAGTCTAAGACCTTAGCTATTAGGCCAGAGTAAGAGTTAAGACTTTAACCAGTAGGCCAGAGTAAGAGTTAACACCTTAGCTATTAGGCCAGAGTACGAGTCTAAGACCTTAGCTATTAGGCCAGAGTAAGAGTTAAGACCTTAACCAGTAGGTCAGAGTAAGAGTTAAGACCTTAACCAGTAGGCCAGAGTAAGAGTTAAGACCTTAACCAGTAGGCCAGAGTAAGAGTTAAGACCTTAACCTGTACGCCAGAGTATGAGTCTAAGACCTTAGCTATTAGATCAGAGTAAGAGTTAAGACCTTAGCTATTAGGCCAGAGTAAGAGTTAAGACCTTAATCATTAGGCCAGAGTATGAGTCTAAGACCTTAGCTATTAGGAAAGAGTAAGAGTTAAGACCTTAACCAGAAAGCCAGAGTAAGAGTTAGGACCTTAGCTATTAGGCCAGAGTAAGAGTTAAGACCTTAACCATTAGGCCAGAGTACTAGTCTAAGACCTTAGCTATTAGGCCAGAGTAAGAGTTAAGACCTTAACCAGTAGGCCAGAGTATGAGTCTAAGACCTTAGCTATTAGGCCAGAGTAAGAGTTAAAACCTTAGCTATTAGGCCAGCGTAAGAGTTAAGACCTTAACCTGTAGGCCATAGTACGAGTCTAAGACCTTAGCTATTAGGCCAGAGTAAGAGTTAAGACCTTAACCAGTAGGCCAGAGTATGAGTCTAAGACCTTAGCTATTAGGCCAGAGTAAGAGTTAAAACCTTAGCTATTAGGCCAGCGTAAGAGTTAAGACCTTAACCTGTAGGCCAGAGTATGAGTCTAAGACCTTAGCTATTAGGCGAGAGTAAGAGTTAAGACCTTAACCAGAAAGCCAGAGTAAGAGTTAGGACCTTAGCTATTAGGCCAGAGTAAGAGTTAAGACCTTAACCAGTGGGCCAGAGTAAGAGTTAAGACCTTAACCATTAGGCAAGAGTACTAGTCTAAGACCTTAGCTATTAGGCCAGAGTAAGAGTTAAGACCTTAACCAGTAGGCCAGAGTAAGAGTTAAGACCTTAACCAGTAGGCCAGAGTAAGAGTCTAAGACCTTAGCTATTAGGCCAGAGTAAGAGTTAAGACCTTAACCAGTAGGCCAGAGTAAGATTTAAGACCTTAACCAGTAGGCCAGAGTAAGAGTCTAAGACCTTAGCTATTAGGCGAGAGTAAGAGTTAAGACCTTAATCAGTAGGCCAGAGTAAGAGTTAAGACTTTAGCTATTAGGCCAGAGTAAGAGTTAAGACCTTAACCTGTAGGCCAGAGAACGAGTCTAAAACCTTAGCTATTAGGCCAGAGTAAGAGTTAAGACCTTAGCTATTAGGCCAGAGTAAGAGTTAAGACCTTAACCTGTAGGCCATAGTACGAGTCTAAGACCTTAGCTATTAGGCCAGAGTAAGAGTTAAGACTTTAACCAGTAGGCCAGAGTAAGAGTTAACACCTTAGCTATTAGGCCAGAGTACGAGTCTAAGACCTTAGCTATTAGGCCAGAGTAAGAGTTAAGACCTTAACCAGTAGGTCAGAGTAAGAGTTAAGACCTTAACCAGTAGGCCAGAGTAAGAGTTAAGACCTTAACCAGTAGGCCAGAGTAAGAGTTAAGACCTTAACCTGTACGCCAGAGTATGAGTCTAAGACCTTAGCTATTAGATCAGAGTAAGAGTTAAGACCTTAGCTATTAGGCCAGAGTAAGAGTTAAGACCTTAATCATTAGGCCAGAGTATGAGTCTAAGACCTTAGCTATTAGGAAAGAGTAAGAGTTAAGACCTTAACCAGAAAGCCAGAGTAAGAGTTAGGACCTTAGCTATTAGGCCAGAGTAAGAGTTAAGACCTTAACCATTAGGCCAGAGTACTAGTCTAAGACCTTAGCTATTAGGCCAGAGTAAGAGTTAAGACCTTAACCAGTAGGCCAGAGTATGAGTCTAAGACCTTAGCTATTAGGCCAGAGTAAGAGTTAAAACCTTAGCTATTAGGCCAGCGTAAGAGTTAAGACCTTAACCTGTAGGCCATAGTACGAGTCTAAGACCTTAGCTATTAGGCCAGAGTAAGAGTTAAGACCTTAACCAGTAGGCCAGAGTATGAGTCTAAGACCTTAGCTATTAGGCCAGAGTAAGAGTTAAAACCTTAGCTATTAGGCCAGCGTAAGAGTTAAGACCTTAACCTGTAGGCCAGAGTATGAGTCTAAGACCTTAGCTATTAGGCGAGAGTAAGAGTTAAGACCTTAACCAGAAAGCCAGAGTAAGAGTTAGGACCTTAGCTATTAGGCCAGAGTAAGAGTTAAGACCTTAACCAGTGGGCCAGAGTAAGAGTTAAGACCTTAACCATTAGGCAAGAGTACTAGTCTAAGACCTTAGCTATTAGGCCAGAGTAAGAGTTAAGACCTTAACCAGTAGGCCAGAGTAAGAGTTAAGACCTTAACCAGTAGGCCAGAGTAAGAGTCTAAGACCTTAGCTATTAGGCCAGAGTAAGAGTTAAGACCTTAACCAGTAGGCCAGAGTAAGATTTAAGACCTTAACCAGTAGGCCAGAGTAAGAGTCTAAGACCTTAGCTATTAGGCCAGAGTAAGAGTTAAGACCTTAACCAGTAGGCCAGAGTAAGAGTTAAGACCTTAGCTATTAGGCCAGAGTAAGAGTTAAGACCTTAACCTGTAGGCAAGAGAAAGAGATAAGACCTTAACCTGTAGGCCAGAGTACGAGTCTAAGACCTTAGCTATTAGGCGAGAGTAAGAGTTAAGACCTTAACCAGTAGGCCAGAGTAAGAGTTAAGACCTTAACCTGTAGGCCATAGTACGAGTCTAAGACCTTAGCTATTAGGCCAGAGTAAGAGTTAAGACCTTAACCAGTAGGTCAGAGTAAGAGTTAAGACCTTAACCATTAGGCCAGTAGGCCAGAGTAAGAGTTAAGACCATAACCAGTAGGCCAGAGTACGAGTCTAAGACCTTAGCTATTAGGCCAGAGTAAGTGTTAAGACCTTAACCAGTAGGCCAGAGTAAGAGTTAAGACCTTAACCAGTAGGCCATAGTACGAGTCTAAGACCTTAGCTATTAGGCCAGAGTAAGAGTTAAGACCTTAGCTACTAGGCCAGAGTAAGAGTTAAGACCTTAACCAGTAGGCCAGAGTAAGAGTTAAGACCTTAACCAGTAGGCCATAGTACAAGTCTAAGACCTTAGCTATTAGGCCAGAGTAAGAGTTAAGACCTTAGCTATTAGGCCAGAGTAAGAGTTAAGACCTTAACCAGTAGGCCAGAGTAAGAGTTAAGACCTTAACCAGTAAGCCAGAGTACGAGTCTAAGACCCTAGCTATTAGGCCAGAGTAAGAGTTAAGACCTTAACCAGTAGGCCAGAGTAAGATTTAAGACCTTAACCAGTAGGCCATAGTAAGAGTCCAAGACCTTAGCTATTAGGCCAGAGTAAGAGTTAAGACCTTAACCAGTGGGCCAGAGTAAGAGTTAAGACCTTAACCAGTAGGCCAGAGTGTGAGTCTAAGAACTTAGCTATTAGGCCAGAGTAAGAGTTAAGACCTTAGATATTAGGCAAGAGTACGAGTCTAAGACCTTAGCTATTAGGCCAGAGTAAGAGTTAAGACCTTAACCAGTAGGCCAGAGTACAAGTCTAAGACCTTAGCTATTAGGTCAGAGTATGAGTCTAAGACCTTAGCTATTAGGCCAGAGTAAGAGTTAAGACCTTAGCTATTAGGCCAGAGTACGAGTCTAAGACCTTGGCTATTAGGCCAGTTTAAGAGTTAAGACCTTAACCATTAGGCCAGAGTAAGAGTTAAGACTTTAACCAGTAGGCCAGAGTAAGAGTTAAGACCTTAACCTGTAGGCCAGAGTACGAGTCTAAGACCTTAGCTATTAGGCCAGAGTAAGAGTTAAGACCTTAACCATTAGGCCAGAGTTCAACTCTAAGACCTTAGCTATTGGGCCAGAGTAGGAGTTAAGACCTTAGCCATTAGGCCAGAGTAAGAGTTAAGACCTTAGCTATTAGGCCAGAGTAAGAGTTAAGACTTTAACCTGTAGGCCAGAGTACGAGTCTAAGACCTAAGCTTGTAGGCCAGAGTACGAGTCTAAGACCTGAGCTATTAGCCAGAGTAAGAGTTAAGACCTTAACCAGTAGGCCAGAGTACGAGTCTAAGACCTTAGCTATAAGGCCAGAGTAAGAGTTAAGACCTTAACCAGTAGGCCACAGTACGAGTCTAAGACCTTAGCTATGAGGCCAGAGTAAGAGTTAAGACCTTAACCAGTAGGCCTGAGTAAGAGTTAAGACCTTAACCTGTAGGCCATAGTACGAGTCTAAGACCTTAGCTATTAGGCCAGAGTAAGAGTTAAGAACTTAACCAGTAGGCCAGAGTAAGATTTAAGACCTTAACCAGTAGGCCAGAGTAAGAGTCTAAGACCTTAGCTATTAGGCCAGAGTAAGAGTTAAGACCTTGACCAGTAGGCCAGAGTAAGAGTTAAGACCTTAGCTATTAGGCCAGAGTAAGAGTTAAGACCTTAACCTGTAGGCCAGAGAAAGAGATAAGACCTTAACCTGTAGGCCAGAGTACGAGTCTAAGACCTTAGCTATTAGGCGAGAGTAAGAGTTAAGACCTTAACCAGTAGGCCAGAGTAAGAGTTAAGACCTTAACCTGTAGGCCATAGTACGAGTCTAAGACCTTAGCTATTAGGCCAGAGTAAGAGTTAAGACCTTAACCAGTAGGTCAGAGTAAGAGTTAAGACCTTAACCATTAGGCCAGTAGGCCAGAGTAAGAGTTAAGACCATAACCAGTAGGCCAGAGTACGAGTCTAAGACCTTAGCTATTAGGCCAGAGTAAGTGTTAAGACCTTAACCAGTAGGCCAGAGTAAGAGTTAAGACCTTAACCAGTAGGCCATAGTACGAGTCTAAGACCTTAGCTATTAGGCCAGAGTAAGAGTTAAGACCTTAGCTACTAGGCCAGAGTAAGAGTTAAGACCTTAACCAGTAGGCCAGAGTAAGAGTTAAGACCTTAACCAGTAGGCCATAGTACAAGTCTAAGACCTTAGCTATTAGGCCAGAGTAAGAGTTAAGACCTTAGCTATTAGGCCAGAGTAAGAGTTAAGACCTTAACCAGTAGGCCAGAGTAAGAGTTAAGACCTTAACCAGTAAGCCAGAGTACGAGTCTAAGACCCTAGCTATTAGGCCAGAGTAAGAGTTAAGACCTTAACCAGTAGGCCAGAGTAAGATTTAAGACCTTAACCAGTAGGCCAGAGTAAGAGTCCAAGACCTTAGCTATTAGGCCAGAGTAAGAGTTAAGACCTTAACCAGTGGGCCAGAGTAAGAGTTAAGACCTTAACCAGTAGGCCAGAGTGTGAGTCTAAGACCTTAGCTATTAGGCCAGAGTAAGAGTTAAGACCTTAGATATTAGGCAAGAGTACGAGTCTAAGACCTTAGCTATTAGGCCAGAGTAAGAGTTAATACCTTAACCAGTAGGCCAGAGTACAAGTCTAAGACCTTAGCTATTAGGCCAGAGTACGAGTCTAAGACCTTAGCTATTAGGCCAGAGTAAGAGTTAAGACCTTAGCTATTAGGCCAGAGTACGAGTCTAAGACCTTGGCTATTAGGTCAGTTTAAGAGTTAAGACCTTAACCATTAGGCCAGAGTAAGAGTTAAGACTTTAACCAGTAGGCCAGAGTAAGAGTTAAGACCTTAACCTGTAGGCCAGAGTACGAGTCTAAGACCTTAGCTATTAGGCCAGAGTAAGAGTTAAGACCTTAACCATTAGGCCAGAGTTCAAGTCTAAGACCTTAGCTATTGGGCCAGAGTAGGAGTTAAGACCTTAGCCATTAGGCCAGAGTAAGAGTTAAGACCTTAGCTATTAGGCCAGAGTAAGAGTTAAGACTTTAACCTGTAGGCCAGAGTACGAGTCTAAGACCTTAGCTATAAGGCCAGAGTAAGAGTTAAGACCTTAACCAGTAGGCCACAGTACGAGTCTAAGACCTTAGCTATTAGGCCAGAGTAAGAGTTAAGACCTTAACCAGTAGGCCTGAGTAAGAGTTAAGACCTTAACCTGTAGGCCATAGTACGAGTCTAAGACCTAAGCTTGTAGGCCAGAGTACGAGTCTAAGACCTGAGCTATTAGCCAGAGTAAGAGTTAAGACCTTAACCAGTAGGCCAGAGTACGAGTCTAAGACCTTAGCTATAAGGCCAGAGTAAGAGTTAAGACCTTAACCAGTAGGCCACAGTACGAGTCTAAGACCTTAGCTATTAGGCCAGAGTAAGAGTTAAGACCTTAACCAGTAGGCCTGAGTAAGAGTTAAGACCTTAACCTGTAGGCCATAGTACGAGTCTAAGACCTTAGCTATTAGGCCAGAGTAAGAGTTAAGACCTTAACCAGTAGGTCAGAGTAAGAGTTAAGACCTTAACCATTAGGCCAGTAGGCCAGAGTAAGAGTTAAGACCTTAACCTGTAGGCCATAGTACGAGTCTAAGACCTTAGCTATTGGGCCAGAGTAAGAGTTAAGACCTTAGCTATTAGGCCAGAGTAAGAGTTAAGACCTTCGCTATTAGGCCAGAGTATGAATCTAAGACCTTAGCTATTAGGCGAGAGTAAGCGTTAAGACCTTAACCAGTAGGCCAGAGTAAGAGTTAAGACCTTAACCAGTAGGCCAGAGTAAGAGTTAAGACTTTAGCTATTAGGCCAGAGTAAGAGTTAAGACCTTAACCTGTAGGCCAGAGAACGAGTCTAAAACCTTAGCTATTAGGCCAGAGTAAGAGTTAAGACCTTAGCTATTAGGCCAGAGTAAGAGTTAAGACCTTAACCTGTAGGCCATAGTACGAGTCTAAGACCTTAGCTATTAGGCCAGAGTAAGAGTTAAGACTTTAACCAGTAGGCCAGAGTAAGAGTTAACACCTTAGCTATTAGGCCAGAGTACGAGTCTAAGACCTTAGCTATTAGGCCAGAGTAAGAGTTAAGACCTTAACCAGTAGGTCAGAGTAAGAGTTAAGACCTTAACCAGTAGGCCAGAGTAAGAGTTAAGACCTTAACCAGTAGGCCAGAGTAAGAGTTAAGACCTTAACCTGTACGCCAGAGTACGAGTCTAAGACCTTAGCTATTAGGTCAGAGTAAGAGTTAAGACCTTAGCTATTAGGCCAGAGTAAGAGTTAAGACCTTAATCATTAGGCCAGAGTATGAGTCTAAGACCTTAGCTATTAGGAGAGAGTAAGAGTTAAGACCTTAACCAGAAAGCCAGAGTAAGAGTTAGGACCTTAGCTATTAGGCCAGAGTAAGAGTTAAGACCTTAACCATTAGGCCAGAGTACTAGTCTAAGACCTTAGCTATTAGGCCAGAGTAAGAGTTAAGACCTTAACCAGTAGGCCAGAGTAAGTGTTAAGACCTTAACCAGTAGGCCAGAGTATGAGTCTAAGACCTTAGCTATTAGGCCAGAGTAAGAGTTAAAACCTTAGCTATTAGGCCAGCGTAAGAGTTAAGACCTTAACCTGTAGGCCATAGTACGAGTCTAAGACCTTAGCTATTAGGCCAGAGTAAGAGTTAAGACCTTAGCTGTTAGGCCAGATTAAGAGTTAAGACCTTAACCATTAGGCCAGAGTATGAGTCTAAGACCTTAGCTATTAGGCGAGAGTAAGAGTTAAGACCTTAACCAGAAAGCCAGAGTAAGAGTTAGGACCTTATCTATTAGGCCAGAGTAAGAGTTAAGACCTTAACCAGTGGGCCAGAGTAAGAGTTAAGACCTTAACCATTAGGCAAGAGTACTAGTCTAAGACCTTAGCTATTAGGCCAGAGTAAGAGTTAAGACCTTAAGCAGTAGGCCAGAGTAAGAGTTAAGACCTTAACCAGTAGGCCAGAGTAAGAGTCTAAGACCTTAGCTATTAGGCCAGAGTAAGAGTTAAGACCTTAACCAGTAGGCCAGAGTAAGATTTAAGACCTTAACCAGTAGGCCAGAGTAAGAGTCTAAGACCTTAGCTATTAGGCCAGAGTAAGAGTTAAGACCTTAACCAGTAGGCCAGAGTAAGAGTTAAGACCTTAGCTATTAGGCCAGAGTAAGAGTTAAGACCTTAACCTGTAGGCCAGAGAAAGAGATAAGACCTTAACCTGTAGGCCAGAGTACGAGTCTAAGACCTTAGCTATTAGGCGAGAGTAAGAGTTAAGACCTTAACCAGTAGGCCAGAGTAAGAGTTAAGACCTTAACCTGTAGGCCATAGTACGAGTCTAAGACCTTAGCTATTAGGCCAGAGTAAGAGTTAAGACCTTAACCAGTAGGTCAGAGTAAGAGTTAAGACCTTAACCATTAGGCCAGTAGGCCAGAGTAAGAGTTAAGACCATAACCAGTAGGCCAGAGTACGAGTCTAAGACCTTAGCTATTAGGCCAGAGTAAGTGTTAAGACCTTAACCAGTAGGCCAGAGTAAGAGTTAAGACCTTAACCAGTAGGCCATAGTACGAGTCTAAGACCTTAGCTATTAGGCCAGAGTAAGAGTTAAGACCTTAGCTACTAGGCCAGAGTAAGAGTTAAGACCTTAACCAGTAGGCCAGAGTAAGAGTTAAGACCTTAACCAGTAGGCCATAGTACAAGTCTAAGACCTTAGCTATTAGGCCAGAGTAAGAGTTAAGACCTTAGCTATTAGGCCAGAGTAAGAGTTAAGACCTTAACCAGTAGGCCAGAGTAAGAGTTAAGACCTTAACCAGTAAGCCAGAGTACGAGTCTAAGACCCTAGCTATTAGGCCAGAGTAAGAGTTAAGACCTTAACCAGTAGGCCAGAGTAAGATTTAAGACCTTAACCAGTAGGCCAGAGTAAGAGTCCAAGACCTTAGCTATTAGGCCAGAGTAAGAGTTAAGACCTTAACCAGTGGGCCAGAGTAAGAGTTAAGACCTTAACCAGTAGGCCAGAGTGTGAGTCTAAGACCTTAGCTATTAGGCCAGAGTAAGAGTTAAGACCTTAGATATTAGGCAAGAGTACGAGTCTAAGACCTTAGCTATTAGGCCAGAGTAAGAGTTAATACCTTAACCAGTAGGCCAGAGTACAAGTCTAAGACCTTAGCTATTAGGCCAGAGTACGAGTCTAAGACCTTAGCTATTAGGCCAGAGTAAGAGTTAAGACCTTAGCTATTAGGCCAGAGTACGAGTCTAAGACCTTGGCTATTAGGTCAGTTTAAGAGTTAAGACCTTAACCATTAGGCCAGAGTAAGAGTTAAGACTTTAACCAGTAGGCCAGAGTAAGAGTTAAGACCTTAACCTGTAGGCCAGAGTACGAGTCTAAGACCTTAGCTATTAGGCCAGAGTAAGAGTTAAGACCTTAACCATTAGGCCAGAGTTCAAGTCTAAGACCTTAGCTATTGGGCCAGAGTAGGAGTTAAGACCTTAGCCATTAGGCCAGAGTAAGAGTTAAGACCTTAGCTATTAGGCCAGAGTAAGAGTTAAGACTTTAACCTGTAGGCCAGAGTACGAGTCTAAGACCTTAGCTATAAGGCCAGAGTAAGAGTTAAGACCTTAACCAGTAGGCCACAGTACGAGTCTAAGACCTTAGCTATTAGGCCAGAGTAAGAGTTAAGACCTTAACCAGTAGGCCTGAGTAAGAGTTAAGACCTTAACCTGTAGGCCATAGTACGAGTCTAAGACCTAAGCTTGTAGGCCAGAGTACGAGTCTAAGACCTGAGCTATTAGCCAGAGTAAGAGTTAAGACCTTAACCAGTAGGCCAGAGTACGAGTCTAAGACCTTAGCTATAAGGCCAGAGTAAGAGTTAAGACCTTAACCAGTAGGCCACAGTACGAGTCTAAGACCTTAGCTATTAGGCCAGAGTAAGAGTTAAGACCTTAACCAGTAGGCCTGAGTAAGAGTTAAGACCTTAACCTGTAGGCCATAGTACGAGTCTAAGACCTTAGCTATTAGGCCAGAGTAAGAGTTAAGACCTTAACCAGTAGGTCAGAGTAAGAGTTAAGACCTTAACCATTAGGCCAGTAGGCCAGAGTAAGAGTTAAGACCTTAACCTGTAGGCCATAGTACGAGTCTAAGACCTTAGCTATTGGGCCAGAGTAAGAGTTAAGACCTTAGCTATTAGGCCAGAGTAAGAGTTAAGACCTTCGCTATTAGGCCAGAGTATGAATCTAAGACCTTAGCTATTAGGCGAGAGTAAGCGTTAAGACCTTAACCAGTAGGCCAGAGTAAGAGTTAAGACCTTAACCAGTAGGCCAGAGTAAGAGTTAAGACTTTAGCTATTAGGCCAGAGTAAGAGTTAAGACCTTAACCTGTAGGCCAGAGAACGAGTCTAAAACCTTAGCTATTAGGCCAGAGTAAGAGTTAAGACCTTAGCTATTAGGCCAGAGTAAGAGTTAAGACCTTAACCTGTAGGCCATAGTACGAGTCTAAGACCTTAGCTATTAGGCCAGAGTAAGAGTTAAGACTTTAACCAGTAGGCCAGAGTAAGAGTTAACACCTTAGCTATTAGGCCAGAGTACGAGTCTAAGACCTTAGCTATTAGGCCAGAGTAAGAGTTAAGACCTTAACCAGTAGGTCAGAGTAAGAGTTAAGACCTTAACCAGTAGGCCAGAGTAAGAGTTAAGACCTTAACCAGTAGGCCAGAGTAAGAGTTAAGACCTTAACCTGTACGCCAGAGTACGAGTCTAAGACCTTAGCTATTAGGTCAGAGTAAGAGTTAAGACCTTAGCTATTAGGCCAGAGTAAGAGTTAAGACCTTAATCATTAGGCCAGAGTATGAGTCTAAGACCTTAGCTATTAGGAGAGAGTAAGAGTTAAGACCTTAACCAGAAAGCCAGAGTAAGAGTTAGGACCTTAGCTATTAGGCCAGAGTAAGAGTTAAGACCTTAACCATTAGGCCAGAGTACTAGTCTAAGACCTTAGCTATTAGGCCAGAGTAAGAGTTAAGACCTTAACCAGTAGGCCAGAGTAAGTGTTAAGACCTTAACCAGTAGGCCAGAGTATGAGTCTAAGACCTTAGCTATTAGGCCAGAGTAAGAGTTAAAACCTTAGCTATTAGGCCAGCGTAAGAGTTAAGACCTTAACCTGTAGGCCATAGTACGAGTCTAAGACCTTAGCTATTAGGCCAGAGTAAGAGTTAAGACCTTAGCTGTTAGGCCAGATTAAGAGTTAAGACCTTAACCATTAGGCCAGAGTATGAGTCTAAGACCTTAGCTATTAGGCGAGAGTAAGAGTTAAGACCTTAACCAGAAAGCCAGAGTAAGAGTTAGGACCTTATCTATTAGGCCAGAGTAAGAGTTAAGACCTTAACCAGTGGGCCAGAGTAAGAGTTAAGACCTTAACCATTAGGCAAGAGTACTAGTCTAAGACCTTAGCTATTAGGCCAGAGTAAGAGTTAAGACCTTAAGCAGTAGGCCAGAGTAAGAGTTAAGACCTTAACCAGTAGGCCAGAGTAAGAGTCTAAGACCTTAGCTATTAGGCCAGAGTAAGAGTTAAGACCTTAACCAGTAGGCCAGAGTAAGATTTAAGACCTTAACCAGTAGGCCAGAGTAAGAGTCTAAGACCTTAGCTATTAGGCCAGAGTAAGAGTTAAGACCTTAACCAGTAGGCCAGAGTAAGAGTTAAGACCTTAGCTATTAGGCCAGAGTAAGAGTTAAGACCTTAACCTGTAGGCCAGAGAAAGAGATAAGACCTTAACCTGTAGGCCAGAGTACGAGTCTAAGACCTTAGCTATTAGGGGAGAGTAAGAGTTAAGACCTTAACCAGTAGGCCAGAGTAAGAGTTAAGACCTTAACCTGTAGGCCATAGTACGAGTCTAAGACCTTAGCTATTAGGCCAGAGTAAGAGTTAAGACCTTAACCAGTAGGTCAGAGTAAGAGTTAAGACCTTAACCATTAGGCCAGAGTAAGTGTTAAGACCTTAACCAGTAGGCCAGAGTAAGAGTTAAGACCTTAACCAGTAGGCCATAGTACGAGTCTAAGACCTTAGCTATTAGGCCAGAGTAAGAGTTAAGACCTTAGCTACTAGGCCAGAGTAAGAGTTAAGACCTAAACCAGTAGGCCAGAGTAAGAGTTAAGACCTTAACCAGTAGGCCATAGTACAAGTCTAAGACCTTAGCTATTAGGCCAGAGTAAGAGTTAAGACCTTAGCTATTAGGCCAGAGTAAGAGTTAAGACCTTAACCAGTAGGCCAGAGTAAGAGTTAAGACCTTAACCAGCAAGCCAGAGTACGAGTCTAAGACCCTAGCTATTAGGCCAGAGTAAGAGTTAAGACCTTAACCAGTAGGCCAGAGTAAGATTTAAGACCTTAACCAGTAGGCCAGAGTAAGAGTCCAAGACCTTAGCTATTAGGCCAGAGTAAGAGTTAAGACCTTAACCAGTGGGCCAGAGTAAGAGTTAAGACCTTAACCATTAGGCAAGAGTACTAGTCTAAGACCTTAGCTATTATGCCAGAGTAAGAGTTAAGACCTTAACCAGTAGGCCAGAGTAAGAGTTAAGACCTTAACCAGTAGGCCAGAGTAAGAGTCTAAGACCTTAGCTATTAGGCCAGAGTAAGAGTTAAGACCTTAACCAGTAGGCCAGAGTAAGATTTAAGACCTTAACCAGTAGGCCAGAGTAAGAGTCTAAGGCCTTAGCTATTAGGCCAGAGTAAGAGTTAAGACCTTAACCAGTAGGCCAGAGTAAGAGTTAAGACCTTAGCTATTAGGCCAGAGTAAGAGTTAAGACCTTAACCTGTAGGCCAGAGAAAGAGATAAGACCTTAACCTGTAGGCCAGAGTACGAGTCTAAGACCTTAGCTATTAGGCGAGAGTAAGAGTTAAGACCTTAACCAGTAGGCCAGAGTAAGAGTTAAGACCTTAACCTGTAGGCCATAGTACGAGTCTAAGACCTTAGCTATTAGGCCAGAGTAAGAGTTAAGACCTTAACCAGTAGGTCAGAGTAAGAGTTAAGACCTTAACCATTAGGCCAGTAGGCCAGAGTAAGAGTTAAGACCATAACCAGTAGGCCAGAGTACGAGTCTAAGACCTTAGCTATTAGGCCAGAGTAAGTGTTAAGACCTTAACCAGTAGGCCAGAGTAAGAGTTAAGACCTTAACCAGTAGGCCATAGTACGAGTCTAAGACCTTAGCTATTAGGCCAGAGTAAGAGTTAAGACCTTAGCTACTAGGCCAGAGTAAGAGTTAACACCTTAACCAGTAGGCCAGAGTAAGAGTTAAGACCTTAACCAGTAGGCCATAGTACAAGTCTAAGACCTTAGCTATTAGGCCAGAGTAAGAGTTAAGACCTTGGCTATTAGGCCAGAGTAAGAGTTAAGACCTTAAGCAGTAGGCCAGAGTAAGAGGTAAGACCATAACCAGTAGGCCAGAGTACGAGTCTAAGACCTTAGCTATTAGGCCAGAGTAAGAGTTAAGACCTTAGCTATTAGGCCAGAGTAAGAGTTAAGACCTTAGCTATTAGGCCAGAGTAAGAGTTAAGACCTTAACCAGTAGGCCAGAGTAAGAGTTAAGACCTTAACCAGTAAGCCAGAGTACGAGTCTAAGACCCTAGCTATTAGGCCAGAGTAAGAGTTAAGACCTTAACCTGTAGGCCAGAGAAAGAGATAAGACCTTAACCTGTAGGCCAGAGTACGAGTCTAAGACCTTAGCTATTAGGCCAGAGTAAGAGTTAAGACCTTAACCAGTAGGTCAGAGTAAGAGTTAAGACCTTAACCATTAGGCCAGAAGGCCAGAGTAAGAGTTAAGACCATAACCAGTAGGCCAGAGTACGAGTCTAAGACCTTAGCTATTAGGCCAGAGTAAGTGTTAAGACCTTAACCAGTAGGCCAGAGTAAGAGTTAAGACCTTAACCAGTAGGCCATAGTACGAGTCTAAGACCTTAGCTATTAGGCCAGAGTAAGAGTTAAGACCTTAGCTACTAGGCCAGAGTAAGAGTTAAGACCTAAACCAGTAGGCCAGAGTAAGAGTTAAGACCTTAACCAGTAGGCCATAGTACAAGTCTAAGACCTTAGCTATTAGGCCAGAGTAAGAGTTAAGACCTTAGCTATTAGGCCAGAGTAAGAGTTAAGACCTTAACCAGTAGGCCAGAGTAAGAGTTAAGACCTTAACCAGCAAGCCAGAGTACGAGTCTAAGACCCTAGCTTTTAGGCCAGAGTAAGAGTTAAGACCTTAACCAGTAGGCCAGAGTAAGATTTAAGACCTTAACCAGTAGGCCAGAGTAAGAGTCCAAGACCTTAGCTATTAGGCCAGAGTAAGAGTTAAGACCTTAACCAGTGGGCCAGAGTAAGAGTTAAGACCTTAACCATTAGGCAAGAGTACTAGTCTAAGACCTTAGCTATTAGGCCAGAGTAAGAGTTAAGACCTTAACCAGTAGGCCAGAGTAAGAGTTAAGACCTTAACCAGTAGGCCAGAGTAAGAGTCTAAGACCTTAGCTATTAGGCCAGAGTAAGAGTTAAGACCTTAACCAGTAGGCCAGAGTAAGATTTAAGACCTTAACCAGTAGGCCAGAGTAAGAGTCTAAGGCCTTAGCTATTAGGCCAGAGTAAGAGTTAAGACCTTAACCAGTAGGCCAGAGTAAGAGTTAAGACCTTAGCTATTAGGCCAGAGTAAGAGTTAAGACCTTAACCTGTAGGCCAGAGAAAGAGATAAGACCTTAACCTGTAGGCCAGAGTACGAGTCTAAGACCTTAGCTATTAGGCGAGAGTAAGAGTTAAGACCTTAACCAGTAGGCCAGAGTAAGAGTTAAGACCTTAACCTGTAGGCCATAGTACGAGTCTAAGACCTTAGCTATTAGGCCAGAGTAAGAGTTAAGACCTTAACCAGTAGGTCAGAGTAAGAGTTAAGACCTTAACCATTAGGCCAGTAGGCCAGAGTAAGAGTTAAGACCATAACCAGTAGGCCAGAGTACGAGTCTAAGACCTTAGCTATTAGGCCAGAGTAAGTGTTAAGACCTTAACCAGTAGGCCAGAGTAAGAGTTAAGACCTTAACCAGTAGGCCATAGTACGAGTCTAAGACCTTAGCTATTAGGCCAGAGTAAGAGTTAAGACCTTAGCTACTAGGCCAGAGTAAGAGTTAACACCTTAACCAGTAGGCCAGAGTAAGAGTTAAGACCTTAACCAGTAGGCCATAGTACAAGTCTAAGACCTTAGCTATTAGGCCAGAGTAAGAGTTAAGACCTTGGCTATTAGGCCAGAGTAAGAGTTAAGACCTTAAGCAGTAGGCCAGAGTAAGAGGTAAGACCATAACCAGTAGGCCAGAGTACGAGTCTAAGACCTTAGCTATTAGGCCAGAGTAAGAGTTAAGACCTTAGCTATTAGGCCAGAGTAAGAGTTAAGACCTTAGCTATTAGGCCAGAGTAAGAGTTAAGACCTTAACCAGTAGGCCAGAGTAAGAGTTAAGACCTTAACCAGTAAGCCAGAGTACGAGTCTAAGACCCTAGCTATTAGGCCAGAGTAAGAGTTAAGACCTTAAACAGTAGGCCAGAGTAAGAGTTAAGACCTTAACCATTAGGCCAGAGTACGAGTCTAAGACCTTAGCTATTAGGCCAGAGTAAGAGTTAAGACCTTAACTAGTAGGCCAGAGTAAGAGTTAATACCTTAACCAGTAGGCCAGAGTAAGAGTTAAGACCTTAACCATTAGGCCAGAGAACGAGTCTAAGACCTTATCTATTAGGCCAGAGTAAGAGTTAAGAGCTTAACCAGTAGGCCAGAGTACGAGTCTAAGACCTTAGCTATTAGGCCAGAGTAACAGTTAAGATCTTAACCAGTAGGCCAGAGTAAGAGTTAAGACTTTAACCAGTAGGCCAGAGTATGAGTCTAAGACCTTAGCTATTAGGCCAGAGTAAGAGTTAAGACCAAAACCAGTAGGCCAGAGTAAGAGTTAAGATCTTAACCAGTAGGCCAGAGTACGAGTCTAAGACCTTAGCTATTAGGCCAGAGTAAGAGTTAAGATCTTAACCAGTAGGCCAGAGTAAGAGTTAAGACCTTAACCATTAGGCCAGAGTATGAGTCTAAGACCTTAGCTATTAGGCCAGAGTAAGAGTTAAGACCTTAACCACTAGGCCAGAGTAAGAGTTAAGACCTTAACCTGTAAGCCAGAGTAAGAGTTACGACCTTAACCTGTAGGCCATAGTTCGAGTCTAAGACCTTAGCTATTTGGCCAGAGTAAGAGTTAAGACCTTAGCTATTAGGCAAGAGTAAGAGTTAAGACCTTAACCATTAGTCCAGAGTATGAGTCTAAGACCTTAGCTATTAGGCCAGAGTAAGAGTTAAGACATTAACCAGTAGTCCAGAGTAAGAATTAAGACCTTAGCTATTAGGCCAGAGTAAGAGTTAAGACCTTAGCTATTAGGCCAGAGTAAGAGTTAAGACCTTAACCATTAGGCCAGAGTACGAGTCTAAGACCTTAGTTATTAGGCCAGAGTAAGAGTTAAGACCTTAACCAGTAGGCCAGAGTACGAGTCTAAGACCTTAGTTATTAGGCCAGAGTAAGAGTTAAGACCTTAACCAGTAGGCCAGAGTAAGAATGAGGACCTTAACCATTAGGCCAGAGTATGAGTCTAAGACCTTAGCTATTAGGCCAGAGTAAGAGTTAAGACATTAACCTGTAGGCCATAGTACGAGTCTAAGACCTTAGCTATTAGGCCAGAGTAAGAGTTAAGACCTTAGCTATTAGGCCAGAGTAAGAGTTAAGACATTAACCATTAGGCCAGAGTACGAGTCTAGGACCTTAGCTATTAGGCCAGAGTAAGAGTTAAGACCTTAACCAGTAGGCCAGAGTAAGAATTAAGACCTTAGCTATTAGGCCAGAGTAAGAGTTAAGACCTTAAGAAGTAGGCCAGAGTAAGAGTTAAGACCTTAACCATTAGGCCAGAGTACGAGTCTAAGACCTTAGCTATTAGGCCAGAGTAAGAGTTAAGACCTTAGCTATTAGGCCAGAGTAAGCGTTAAGACCTTAACCAGTAGGCAAGAGTACGAGTCTAAGACCTTAGCTATTAGGCCAGAGTAAGAGTTCAGACCTTAGCTATTAGGTCAGAGTAAGAGTTAAGACCTTAACCAGTAGGCCAGAGTAAGAGTTAAGACCTTAACCTGTAGGCCGGTGTATGAGTCTAAGACCTTAGCTATTAGGCCAGAGTAAGAGTTAAGACCTTAACCAGTAGGCCAGAGTAAGAGTAAAGACCTTAACCAGTAGGCCAGAGTAAGAGTTATTAAGACCTTAACCTGTAGGCCAGAGTAAGAGTTAAGACCTTAACCTGTAGGCAATAGTAAGAGTTAAGACCTTAACCAGTAGGCCATAGTACGAGTCTCAGAACTTAGGTATTAGGCCAGAGTAAGAGTTAAGACCTTAACCAGTAGGCCAGAGTAAGTGTTAAGACCTTAACCAGTAGGCCAGAGTATAAGTCTAAGACCTTAACCTGTAGGCTATAGTACGAGTCTAAGACCTTAGCTATTAGGCCAGAGTAAGAGTTAAGATCTTAACCAGTAGGCCAGAGTACGTGTCTAATACCTTAGCTATTAGGCCATAGTATGAGTTAAGACCTTAGCTATTAGGCCAGAGTAAGAGTTAAGACCTTAACCATTAGGCCAGAGTACGAGTCTAAGACCTTAGCTATTAGGCCAGAGTAAGAGTTAAGACCTTAACCTGTAGGCCAGAGTAAGAGTTAAGACCTTAACCTGTAGGCCATAGTACGAGTGTAAGACCTTAACCATGAGGCCAGAGTAAGAGTTAAGACCTTAACCTGTAGGCCAGAGTACGAGTTAAGACCTTAACCTGTAGGCCATAGTACGAGTCTAAGACCTTAGCTATTAGGCCAGAGTAAGAGTTAAGACCTTAACCAGTAGGCCAGAGTACAAGTCTAAGACCTTAGCTATTAGGCCAGAGTACGAGTCTAAGACCTTAGCTATTAGGCCAGAGTAAGAGTTAAGACCTTAGCTATTAGGCCAGAGTACGAGTCTAAGACCTTAGCTATTAGGCCAGAGTAAGAGTTAAGACCTTAACCATTAGGCCAGAGTACGAGTCTAAGACCTTAGCTATTGGGCCAGAGTGGGAGTTAAGACCTTAGCTATTAGGCCAGAGTAAGAGTTAAGACCTTAGCTATTAGGCCAGAGTAAGAGTTAAGACTTTAACCTGTAGGCCAGAGTATGAGTCTAAGACCTAAGCTATTAGGCCAGAGTACGAGTCTAAGACCTTAGCTATAAGGCCAGAGTAAGAGTTAAGACCTTAACCAGTAGGCCAGAGTAAGAGTTAAGACCTTAACCAGCTGGCCAGAGTACGAGTCTAAGACCTTAGCTATTAGGCCAGAGTAAGAGTTAAGACCTTAACCAGTAGGCCAGAGTAAGAGTTAAGACCTTAACCTGTAGGCCATAGTACGAGTCTAAGACCTTAGCTATTAGGCCAGAGTAAGGGTTAAGACCTTAACCATTAGGCCAGTAGGCCAGAGTAAGAGTTAAGACCTTAACCTGTAGGCCATAGTACGAGTCTAAGACCTTAGCTATTGGGCCAGAGTAACAGTTAAGACCTTAGCTATGAGGCCAGAGTAAGAGTTAAGACCTTAGCTATTAGGCCAGAGTAAGAGTTAAGACCTTAACCTGTAGGCCAGAGTACGAGTCTAAGACCTTAGATATTAGACCAGAGTACGAGTCTAAGACCTTAGCTATTAGGCCAGAGTAAGATTTAAGACCATAACCAGTAGTCCAGAGTACGAGTCTAAGACCTTAGCTATTAGGCCAGAGTAAGAGTTAAGACCTTAACCAGTAGGCCAGAGTATGAGTCTAAGACCTTAGCTATTAGGCCAGAGTAAGAGTTAAGACCTTAGCTATTAGGCCAGAGTAAGAGTTAAGACCTTAACCAGTAGGCCAGAGTATAAGTCTAAGACCTTAGCTATTAGGCCAGAGTAAGAGTTAAGACCTTAACCAGTAGGCCAGAGTAAGAGTTAAGACCTTAACCAGTAGGCCAGAGTGTGAGTCTAAGACCTTAGCTATTAGGCCAGAGTAAGAGTTAAGACCTTAGCTATTAGGCAAGAGTACGAGTCTAAGACCTTAGCTATTAGGCCAGAGTAAGAGTTAAGACCTTAACCAGTAGGCCAGAGTACAAGTCTAAGACCTTAGCTATTAAGCCAGAGTACGAGTCTAAGACCTTAGCTATTAGGCCAGAGTAAGAGTTAAGACCTTAGCTATTAGGCCAGAGTACGAGTATAAGACCTTGGCTATTAGGCCAGTTTAAGAGTTAAGACCTTAACCATTAGGCCAGAGTAAGAGTTAAGACTTTAACCAGTAGGCCAGAGTAAGAGTTAAGAACTTAACCTGTAGGCCAGAGTACGAGTCTAAGACCTAAGCTAGTAGGCCAGAGTACGAGTCTAAGACCTGAGCTATTAGCCAGAGTAAGAGTTAAGACCTTAACCAGTAGGCCAGAGTACGAGTCTAAGACCTTAGCTATAAGGCCAGAGTAAGAGTTAAGACCTTAACCAGTAGACTACAGTACGAGTCTAAGACCTTAGCTATAAGGCCAGAGTAAGAGTTAAGACCTTAACCAGTAGGCCTGAGTAAGAGTTAAGACCTTAACCTGTAGGCCATAGTACGAGTCTAAGACCTTAGCTATTAGGCCAGAGTAAGAGTTAAGATCTTTACCAGTAGGTCAGAGTAAGAGTTAAGACCTTAACCATTAGGCCAGTAGGCCAGAGTAAGAGTTAAGACCTTAACCTGTAGGCCATAGTACAAGTCTAAGACCTTAGCTATTGGGCCAGAGTAAGAGTTAAGACCTTAGCTATTAGGCCAGAGTAAGAGTTAAGACCTTCGCTATTAGGCCAGAGTAAGAGTTAAGACCTTAACCTGTAGGCCAGAGTACGAGTCTAAGACCTTAGCTATTAGACCAGAGTACGAGTCTAAGACCTTAGCTATTAGGCCAGAGTAAGAGTTAAGACCATAACCAGTAGGCCAGAGTATGAGTCTAAGACCTTAGCTATTAGGCCAGAGTAAGTGTTAAGACCTTAACCAGTAGGCCAGAGTAAGAGTTAAGACCTTAACCAGTACGCCATAGTATGAGTCTAAGACCTTAGCTATTAGGCCAGAGTAAGAGTTAAGACCTTAGCTACTAGGCCAGAGTAAGAGTTAAGACCTTAACCAGTAGGCCAGAGTAAGAGTTAAGACCTTAACCAGTAGGCCATAGTACAAGTCTAAGACCTTAGCTATTAGGCCAGAGTAAGAGTTAAGACCTTGGCTATTAGGCCAGAGTAAGAGTTAAGACCTTAAGCAGTAGGCCAGAGTAAGAGGTAAGACCTTAACCAGTAGGCCAGAGTACGAGTCTAAGACCTTAGCTATTAGGCCAGAGTAAGAGTTAAGACCTTAGCTATTAGGCCAGAGTAAGAGTTAAGACCTTAGCTATTAGGCCAGAGTAAGAGTTAAGACCTTAACCAGTAGGCCAGAGTAAGAGTTAAGACCTTAACCAGTAAGCCAGAGTACGAGTCTAAGACCCTAGCTATTAAGCCAGAGTAAGAGTTAAGACCTTAAACAGTAGGCCAGAGTAAGAGTTAAGACCTTAACCATTAGGCCAGAGTACGAGTCTAAGACCTTAGCTATTAGGCCAGAGTAAGAGTTAAGACCTTCGCTATTAGGCCAGAGTAAGAGTTAAGACCTTAACCTGTAGGCCAGAGTACGAGTCTAAGACCTTAGCTATTAGACCAGAGTACGAGTCTAAGACCTTAGCTATAAGGCCAGAGTAAGAGTTAAGACCTTAACCAGTAGGCCAGAGTAAGAGTTAAGACCTTAACCAGCTGGCCAGAGTACGAGTCTAAGACCTTAGCTATTAGGCCAGAGTAAGAGTTAAGACCTTAACCAGTAGGCCAGAGTAAGAGTTAAGACCTTAACCTGTAGGCCATAGTACGAGTCTAAGACCTTAGCTATTAGGCCAGAGTAAGAGTTAAGACCTTAACCAGTAGGCCAGAGTAAGGGTTAAGACCTTAACCATTAGGCCAGTAGGCCAGAGTAAGAGTTAAGACCTTAACCTGTAGGCCATAGTACGAGTCTAAGACCTTAGCTATTGGGCCAGAGTAACAGTTAAGACCTTAGCTATGAGGCCAGAGTAAGAGTTAAGACCTTAGCTATTAGGCCAGAGTAAGAGTTAAGACCTTAACCTGTAGGCCAGAGTACGAGTCTAAGACCTTAGCTATTAGGCCAGAGTAAGAGTTAAGACCTTAACCAGTAGGCCATAGTACGAGTCTAAGACCTTAGCTATTGGGCCAGAGTAACAGTTAAGACCTTAGCTATGAGGCCAGAGTAAGAGTTAAGACCTTAGCTATTAGGCCAGAGTAAGAGTTAAGACCTTAACCTGTAGGCCAGAGTACGAGTCTAAGACCTTAGATATTAGACCAGAGTACGAGTCTAAGACCTTAGCTATTAGGCCAGAGTAAGATTTAAGACCATAACCAGTAGTCCAGAGTACGAGTCTAAGACCTTAGCTATTAGGCCAGAGTAAGAGTTAAGACCTTAACCAGTAGGCCAGAGTATGAGTCTAAGACCTTAGCTATTAGGCCAGAGTAAGAGTTAAGACCTTAGCTATTAGGCCAGAGTAAGAGTTAAGACCTTAACCAGTAGGCCAGAGTATAAGTCTAAGACCTTAGCTATTAGGCCAGAGTAAGAGTTAAGACCTTAACCAGTAGGCCAGAGTAAGAGTTAAGACCTTAACCAGTAGGCCAGAGTGTGAGTCTAAGACCTTAGCTATTAGGCCAGAGTAAGAGTTAAGACCTTAGCTATTAGGCAAGAGTACGAGTCTAAGACCTTAGCTATTAGGCCAGAGTAAGAGTTAAGACCTTAACCAGTAGGCCAGAGTACAAGTCTAAGACCTTAGCTATTAAGCCAGAGTACGAGTCTAAGACCTTAGCTATTAGGCCAGAGTAAGAGTTAAGACCTTAGCTATTAGGCCAGAGTACGAGTATAAGACCTTGGCTATTAGGCCAGTTTAAGAGTTAAGACCTTAACCATTAGGCCAGAGTAAGAGTTAAGACTTTAACCAGTAGGCCAGAGTAAGAGTTAAGAACTTAACCTGTAGGCCAGAGTACGAGTCTAAGACCTTAGCTATTAGGCCAGAGTAAGAGTTAAGACCTTAACCATTAGGCCAGAGTACAAGTCTAAGACCTTAGCTATTGGGCCAGAGTAGGAGTTAAGACCTTAGCTATTAGGCCAGAGTAAGAGTTAAGACCTTAGCTATTAGGCCAGAGTAAGAGTTAAGACTTTAACCTGTAGGCCAGAGTACGAGTCTAAGACCTAAGCTAGTAGGCCAGAGTACGAGTCTAAGACCTGAGCTATTAGCCAGAGTAAGAGTTAAGACCTTAACCAGTAGGCCAGAGTACGAGTCTAAGACCTTAGCTATAAGGCCAGAGTAAGAGTTAAGACCTTAACCAGTAGACTACAGTACGAGTCTAAGACCTTAGCTATAAGGCCAGAGTAAGAGTTAAGACCTTAACCAGTAGGCCTGAGTAAGAGTTAAGACCTTAACCTGTAGGCCATAGTACGAGTCTAAGACCTTAGCTATTAGGCCAGAGTAAGAGTTAAGATCTTTACCAGTAGGTCAGAGTAAGAGTTAAGACCTTAACCATTAGGCCAGTAGGCCAGAGTAAGAGTTAAGACCTTAACCTGTAGGCCATAGTACAAGTCTAAGACCTTAGCTATTGGGCCAGAGTAAGAGTTAAGACCTTAGCTATTAGGCCAGAGTAAGAGTTAAGACCTTCGCTATTAGGCCAGAGTAAGAGTTAAGACCTTAACCTGTAGGCCAGAGTACGAGTCTAAGACCTTAGCTATTAGACCAGAGTACGAGTCTAAGACCTTAGCTATTAGGCCAGAGTAAGAGTTAAGACCATAACCAGTAGGCCAGAGTATGAGTATAAGACCTTAGCTATTAGGCCAGAGTAAGTGTTAAGACCTTAACCAGTAGGCCAGAGTAAGAGTTAAGACCTTAACCAGTACGCCATAGTATGAGTCTAAGACCTTAGCTATTAGGCCAGAGTAAGAGTTAAGACCTTAGCTACTAGGCCAGAGTAAGAGTTAAGACCTTAACCAGTAGGCCAGAGTAAGAGTTAAGACCTTAACCAGTAGGCCATAGTACAAGTCTAAGACCTTAGCTATTAGGCCAGAGTAAGAGTTAAGACCTTGGCTATTAGGCCAGAGTAAGAGTTAAGACCTTAAGCAGTAGGCCAGAGTAAGAGGTAAGACCTTAACCAGTAGGCCAGAGTACGAGTCTAAGACCTTAGCTATTAGGCCAGAGTAAGAGTTAAGACCTTAGCTATTAGGCCAGAGTAAGAGTTAAGACCTTAGCTATTAGGCCAGAGTAAGAGTTAAGACCTTAACCAGTAGGCCAGAGTAAGAGATAAGACCTTAACCAGTAAGCCAGAGTACGAGTCTAAGACCCTAGCTATTAAGCCAGAGTAAGAGTTAAGACCTTAAACAGTAGGCCAGAGTAAGAGTTAAGACCTTAACCATTAGGCCAGAGTACGAGTCTAAGACCTTAGCTATTAGGCCAGAGTAAGAGTTAAGACCTTCGCTATTAGGCCAGAGTAAGAGTTAAGACCTTAACCTGTAGGCCAGAGTACGAGTCTAAGACCTTAGCTATTAGACCAGAGTACGAGTCTAAGACCTTAGCTATAAGGCCAGAGTAAGAGTTAAGACCTTAACCAGTAGGCCAGAGTAAGAGTTAAGACCTTAACCAGCTGGCCAGAGTACGAGTCTAAGACCTTAGCTATTAGGCCAGAGTAAGAGTTAAGACCTTAACCAGTAGGCCAGAGTAAGAGTTAAGACCTTAACCTGTAGGCCATAGTACGAGTCTAAGACCTTAGCTATTAGGCCAGAGTAAGAGTTAAGACCTTAACCAGTAGGCCAGAGTAAGGGTTAAGACCTTAACCATTAGGCCAGTAGGCCAGAGTAAGAGTTAAGACCTTAACCTGTAGGCCATAGTACGAGTCTAAGACCTTAGCTATTGGGCCAGAGTAACAGTTAAGACCTTAGCTATGAGGCCAGAGTAAGAGTTAAGACCTTAGCTATTAGGCCAGAGTAAGAGTTAAGACCTTAACCTGTAGGCCAGAGTACGAGTCTAAGACCTTAGATATTAGACCAGAGTACGAGTCTAAGACCTTAGCTATTAGGCCAGAGTAAGATTTAAGACCATAACCAGTAGGCCAGAGTACGAGTCTAAGACCTTAGCTATTAGGCCAGAGTAAGAGTTAAGACCTTAACCAGTAGGCCAGAGTACGAGTCTAAGACCTTAGCTATTAGGCCAGAGAAAGAGTTAAGACCTTAGCTATTAGGCCAGAGTAAGAGTTAAGACCTTAACCAGTAGGCCAGAGTATAAGTCTAAGACCTTAGCTATTAGGCCAGAGTAAGAGTTAAGACCTTAACCAGTAGGCCAGAGTAAGAGTTAAGACCTTAACCAGTAGGCCAGAGTGTGAGTCTAAGACCTTAGCTATTAGGCAAGAGTAAGAGTTAAGACCTTAGCTATTAGGCCAGAGTAAGAGTTAAGCCCTTGGCTATTAGGCCAGAGTAAGAGTTAAGACCTTAAGCAGTAGGCCAGAGTAAGAGGTAAGACCTTAACCAGTAGGCCAGAGTACGAGTCTAAGACCTTAGCTATTAGGCCAGAGTAAGAGTTAAGACCTTAGCTATTAGGCCAGAGTAAGAGTTAAGACCTTAGCTATTAGGCCAGAGTAAGAGTTAAGACCTTAACCAGTAGGCCAGAGTAAGAGTTAAGACCTTAACCAGTAAGCCAGAGTACGAGTCTAAGACCCTAGCTATTAGGCCAGAGTAAGAGTTAAGACCTTAAACAGTAGGCCAGAGTAAGAGTTAAGACCTTAACCATTAGGCCAGAGTACGAGTCTAAGACCTTAGCTATTAGGTCAGAGTAAGAGTTAAGACCTTCGCTATTAGGCCAGAGTAAGAGTTAAGACCTTAACCTGTAGGCCAGAGTACGAGTCTAAGACCTTAGCTATTAGACCAGAGTACGAGTCTAAGACCTTAGCTATTAGGCCAGAGTAAGAGTTAAGACCATAACCAGTAGGCCAGAGTACGAGTCTAAGACCTTAGCTATTAGGCCAGAGTAAGCGTTAAGACCTTAACCAGTAGGCCAGAGTAAGAGTTAAGACCTTAACCATTAGGCCAGAGTACGAGTCTAAGACCTTAGCTATTGGGCCAGAGTGGGAGTTAAGACCTTAGCTATTAGGCCAGAGTAAGAGTTAAGACCTTAGCTATTAGGCCAGAGTAAGAGTTAAGACTTTAACCTGTAGGCCAGAGTATGAGTCTAAGACCTAAGCTATTAGGCAAGAGTACGAGTCTAAGACCTTAGCTATAAGGCCAGAGTAAGAGTTAAGACCTTAACCAGTAGGCCAGAGTAAGAGTTAAGACCTTAACCAGCTGGCCAGAGTACGAGTCTAAGACCTTAGCTATTAGGCCAGAGTAAGAGTTAAGACCTTAACCAGTAGGCCAGAGTAAGAGTTAAGACCTTAACCTGTAGGCCATAGTACGAGTCTAAGACCTTAGCTATTAGGCCAGAGTAAGAGTTAAGACCTTAACCAGTAGGCCAGAGTAAGGGTTAAGACCTTAACCATTAGGCCAGTAGGCCAGAGTAAGAGTTAAGACCTTAACCTGTAGGCCATAGTACGAGTCTAAGACCTTAGCTATTGGGCCAGAGTAACAGTTAAGACCTTAGCTATGAGGCCAGAGTAAGAGTTAAGACCTTAGCTATTAGGCCAGAGTAAGAGTTAAGACCTTAACCTGTAGGCCAGAGTACGAGTCTAAGACCTTAGATATTAGACCAGAGTACGAGTCTAAGACCTTAGCTATTAGGCCAGAGTAAGATTTAAGACCATAACCAGTAGGCCAGAGTACGAGTCTAAGACCTTAGCTATTAGGCCAGAGTAAGAGTTAAGACCTTAACCAGTAGGCCAGAGTACGAGTCTAAGACCTTAGCTATTAGGCCAGAGTAAGAGTTAAGACCTTAGCTATTAGGCCAGAGTAAGAGTTAAGACCTTAACCAGTAGGCCAGAGTATAAGTCTAAGACCTTAGCTATTAGGCCAGAGTAAGAGTTAAGACCTTAACCAGTAGGCCAGAGTAAGAGTTAAGACCTTAACCAGTAGGCCAGAGTGTGAGTCTAAGACCTTAGCTATTAGGCAAGAGTAAGAGTTAAGACCTTAGCTATTAGGCAAGAGTACGAGTCTAAGACCTTAGCTATTAGGCCAGAGTAAGAGTTAAGACCTTAACCAGTAGGCCAGAGTACAAGTCTAAGACCTTAGCTATTAAGCCAGAGTACGAGTCTAAGACCTTAGCTATTAGGCCAGAGTAAGAGTTAAGACCTTAGCTATTAGGCCAGAGTACGAGTATAAGACCTTGGCTATTAGGCCAGTTTAAGAGTTAAGACCTTAACCATTAGGCCAGAGTAAGAGTTAAGACTTTAACCAGTAGGCCAGAGTAAGAGTTAAGAACTTAACCTGTAGGCCAGAGTACGAGTCTAAGACCTTAGCTATTAGGCCAGAGTAAGAGTTAAGACCTTAACCATTAGGCCAGAGTACAAGTCTAAGACCTTAGCTATTGGGCCAGAGTAGGAGTTAAGACCTTAGCTATTAGGCCAGAGTAAGAGTTAAGACCTTAGCTATTAGGCCAGAGTAAGAGTTAAGACTTTAACCTGTAGGCCAGAGTACGAGTCTAAGACCTAAGCTAGTAGGCCAGAGTACGAGTCTAAGACCTGAGCTATTAGCCAGAGTAAGAGTTAAGACCTTAACCAGTAGGCCAGAGTACGAGTCTAAGACCTTAGCTATAAGGCCAGAGTAAGAGTTAAGACCTTAACCAGTAGACTACAGTACGAGTCTAAGACCTTAGCTATAAGGCCAGAGTAAGAGTTAAGACCTTAACCAGTAGGCCTGAGTAAGAGTTAAGACCTTAACCTGTAGGCCATAGTACGAGTCTAAGACCTTAGCTATTAGGCCAGAGTAAGAGTTAAGATCTTTACCAGTAGGTCAGAGTAAGAGTTAAGACCTTAACCATTAGGCCAGTAGGCCAGAGTAAGAGTTAAGACCTTAACCTGTAGGCCATAGTACAAGTCTAAGACCTTAGCTATTGGGCCAGAGTAAGAGTTAAGACCTTAGCTATTAGGCCAGAGTAAGAGTTAAGACCTTCGCTATTAGGCCAGAGTAAGAGTTAAGACCTTAACCTGTAGGCCAGAGTACGAGTCTAAGACCTTAGCTATTAGACCAGAGTACGAGTCTAAGACCTTAGCTATTAGGCCAGAGTAAGAGTTAAGACCATAACCAGTAGGCCAGAGTATGAGTCTAAGACCTTAGCTATTAGGCCAGAGTAAGTGTTAAGACCTTAACCAGTAGGCCAGAGTAAGAGTTAAGACCTTAACCAGTAGGCCATAGTACGAGTCTAAGACCTTAGCTATTAGGCCAGAGTAAGAGTTAAGACCTTAGCTACTAGGCCAGAGTAAGAGTTAAGACCTTAACCAGTAGGCCAGAGTAAGAGTTAAGACCTTAACCAGTAGGCCATAGTACAAGTCTAAGACCGTATCTATTAGGCCAGAGTAAGAGTTAAGACCTTGGCTATTAGGCCAGAGTAAGAGTTAAGACCTTAAGCAGTAGGCCAGAGTAAGAGGTAAGACCTTAACCAGTAGGCCAGAGTACGAGTCTAAGACCTTAGCTATTAGGCCAGAGTAAGAGTTAAGACCTTAGCTATTAGGCCAGAGTAAGAGTTAAGACCTTAGCTATTAGGCCAGAGTAAGAGTTAAGACCTTAACCAGTAGGCCAGAGTAAGAGTTAAGACCTTAACCAGTAAGCCAGAGTACGAGTCTAAGACCCTAGCTATTAGGCCAGAGTAAGAGTTAAGACCTTAAACAGTAGGCCAGAGTAAGAGTTAAGACCTTAACCATTAGGCCAGAGTACGAGTCTAAGACCTTAGCTATTAGGCCAGAGTAAGAGTTAAGACCTTCGCTATTAGGCCAGAGTAAGAGTTAAGACCTTAACCTGTAGGCCAGAGTACGAGTCTAAGACCTTAGCTATTAGACCAGAGTACGAGTCTAAGACCTTAGCTATTAGGCCAGTGTAAGAGTTAAGACCATAACCAGTAGGCCAGAGTACGAGTCTAAGACCTTAGCTATTAGGCCAGAGTAAGCGTTAAGACCTTAACCAGTAGGCCAGAGTAAGAGTTAAGACCTTAACCAGTAGGCCATAGTACGAGTCTAAGACCTTAGCTATTAGGCCAGAGTAAGAGTTAAGACCTTAGCTACTAGGCCAGAGTAAGAGTTAAGACCTTAACCAGTAGGCCAGAGTAAGAGTTAAGACCTTAACCAGTAGGCCATAGTACAAGTCTAAGACCTTAGCTATTAGGCCAGAGTAAGAGTTAAGACCTTGGCTATTAGGCCAGTGTAAGAGTTAAGACCTTAAGCAGTAGGCCAGAGTAAGAGGTAAGACCTTAACCAGTAGGCCAGAGTACGAGTCTAAGACCTTAGCTATTAGGCCAGAGTAAGAGTTAAGACCTTAGCTATTAGGCCAGAGTAAGAGTTAAGACCTTATCTATTAGGCCAGAGTAAGAGTTAAGACCTTAACCAGTAGGCCAGAGTAAGAGTTAAGACCTTAACCAGTAAGCCAGAGTACGAGTCTAAGACCCTAGCTATTAGGCCAGAGTAAGAGTTAAGACCTTAAACAGTAGGCCAGAGTAAGAGTTAAGACCTTAACCATTAGGCTAGAGTACGAGTCTAAGACCTTAGCTATTAGGCCAGAGTAAGAGTTAAGACCTTAACTAGTAGGCCAGAGTAAGAGTTAAGACCTTAACCAGTAGGCCAGAGTAAGAGTTAAGACCTTAACCATTAGGCCAGAGAACGAGTCTAAGACCTTATATATTAGGCCAGAGTAAGAGTTAAGAGCTTAACCAGTAGGCCAGAGTACGAGTCTAAGACCTTAGCTATTAGGCCAGAGTAACAGTTAAGATCTTAACCAGTAGGCCAGAGTAAGAGTTAAGACTTTAACCAGTAGGCCAGAGTATGAGTCTAAGACCTTAGCTATTAGGCCAGAGTAAGAGTTAAGACCTTAACCAATAGGCCAAAGTAAGAGTTAAGATCTTAACCAGTATGCCAGAGTACGAGTCTAAGACCTTAGCTATTAGGCCAGAGTAAGAGTTAAGACCTTAACTAGTAGGCCAGAGTAAGAGTTAAGACCTTAACCATTAGGCGGGAGTATGAGTTAAGACCTTAACCTGTAGGCCATAGTACGAGTCTAAGACCTTAGCTATTAGGCCAGAGTAAGTGTTAAGACCTTAGCTATTAGGCCAGAGTAAGAGTTAAGACCTTAACCATTAGGCCAGAGTACGAGTCTAAGACCTTAGCTATTAGGCCAGAGTAAGAGTTAAGAACCTAACCAGTAGGCCAGAGTAAGAATTAAGACCTTAGCTATTAGGCCAGAGTAAGAGTTAAGACCTTAACCAGTAGGCCAGAGTAAGTGTTAAGACCTTAACCAGTAGGCCAGAGTACGAGTCTAAGACCTTAGCTATTAGGCCAGAGTAAGAGTTAAGACCTTAACCAGTAGGCCAGAGTAAGAATTAAGACCTTAGCTATTAGGCCAGAGTAAGAGTTAAGACCTTAAGAAGTAGGCCAGATTAAGAGTTAAGACCTTAACCATTAGGCCAGAGTACGAGTCTAAGACCTTAGCTATTAGGCCAGAGTAAGCGTTAAGACCTTAGCTATTAGGCCAGAGTAAGCGTTAAGACCTCAACCAGTAGGCCAGAGTATGAGTCTAAGACCTTAGCTATTAGGCCAGAGTAAGAGTTCAGACCTTAGCTATTAGGTCAGAGTAAGAGTTAAGACCTTAACCAGTAGGCCAGAGTAAGAGTTAAGACCTTAACCTGTAGGCCAGTGTATGAGTCTAAGACCTTAGCTATTAGGCCAGAGTAAGAGTTAAGACCTTAACCAGTAGGCCAGAGTAAGAGTTAAGACCTTAACCAGTAGGCCAGAGTAAGAGTTAAGACCTTAACCTGTAGGCCAGAGTAAGATTTAAGACCTTAACCTGTAGGCAATAGTAAGAGTTAAGACCTTAACCAGTAGGCTATAGTACGAGTCTAAGACCTTAGCTATTAGGCCAGAGTAAGAGTTAAGATCTTAACCAGTAGGCCAGAGTACGTGTCTAATACCTTAGCTATTAGGCCATAGTATGAGTTAAGACCTTAGCTATTAGGCCAGAGTAAGAGTTAAGACCTTAACCATTAGGCCAGAGTACGAGTCTAAGACCTTAGCTATTAGGCCAGAGTAAGATTTAAGACCTTAACCTGTAGGCCAGAGTAAGAGTTAAGACCTTAACCAGTAGGCCAGAGTAAGAGTTAAGACCTTAACCATTAGGCCAGAGTATGAGTCTTAGACCTTAGCTATTAGGCCAGAGTAAGAGTTAAGACCTTAACCACTATGCCAGAGTAAGAGTTAAGACCTTAACCTGTTTGCCAGAGTAAGAGTTAAGACCTTAACCTGTAGGCCATAGTATGAGTCTAAGACCTTATCTATTATGCCAGAGTAAGAGTTAAGACCTTAGCTATTAGGCCAGAGTAAGAGTTAAGACCTTAAACATTAGGCGAGAGTACGAGTCTAAGACCTTAGCTATTAGGCCAGAGTAAGAGTTAAGACCTTAACCAGTAGGCCAGAGCAAGAATTAAGACCTTAGCTATTAGGCCAGAGTAAGAGTTAAGACCTTAAGAAGTAGGCCAGAGAAAGAGTTAAGACCTTAACCATTAGGCCAGAGTACGAGTCTAAGACCTTAGCTATTAGGCCAGAGTAAGAGTTAAGACCTTAGCTATTAGGCCAGAGTAAGCGTTAAGACCTTAACCAGTAGGCCAGAGTACGAGTCTAAGACCTTAGCTATTAGGCCAGAGTAAGAGTTCAGACCTTAGCTATTAGGTCAGAGTAAGAGTTAAGACCTCAACCAGTAGGCCAGAGTAAGAGTTAAGACCTTAACCAGTAGGCCAGAGTAAGAGTTAAGACCTTAACCAGTAGGCCAGAGAAAGAGTTAAGACCTTAACCTGTAGACCAGAGTAAGAGTTAAGACCTTAACCTGTAGGCAATAGTAAGAGTTAAGACCTTAACCAGTAGGCCATAGTACGAGTCTAAGAACTTAGGTATTAGGCCAGAGTAAGAGTTAAGACCTTAACCAGTAGGCCAGAGTAAGTGTTAAGACCTTAACCAGTAGGCCAGAGTATGAGTCTAAGACCTTAACCTGTAGGCTATAGTACGAGTCTAAGACCTTAGCTATTAGGCCAGAGTAAGTGTTAAGACCTTAACCAGTAGGCCAGAGTATGAGTCTAAGACCTTAACCTGTAGGCTATAGTACGAGTCTAAGACCTTAGCTATTAGGCCAGAGTAAGAGTTAAGACCTTAACCATTAGGCCAGAGTACGAGTCTAAGACCTTAGCTATTAGGCCAGAGTAAGACCTTAACCTGTAGGCCATAGTAAGAGTTAAGACCTTAACCTGTAGGCCATAGTACGAGTCTAAGACCTTAGCTATTAGGCCAGAGTAAGTGTTAAGACCTTAGCTATTAGGCCAGAGTAAGAGTTAAGACCTTAACCATTAGGCCAGAGTATGAGTCTAAGACCTTAGCTATTAGGCCAGAGTAAGAGTTAAGAACCTAACCAGTAGGCCAGAGTAAGAATTAAGACCTTAGCTATTAGGCCAGAGTAAGAGTTAAGACCTTAACCAGTAGGCCAGAGTAAGTGTTAAGACCTTAACCATTAGGCCAGAGTAAGAGTCTAAGACCTTAGCTATTAGGCCAGAGTAAGAGTTAAGACCTTAACCAGTAGGCCAGAGTACGAGTCTAAGACCTTAGCTATTAGGCCAGAGTAAGAGTTAAGACCTTAGCTATTAGGTCAGAGTAAGAGTTAAGACCTTAACCAGTAGGCCAGAGTAAGAGTTAAGACCTTAACCAGTAGGCCATAGTACAAGTCTAAGACCTTAGCTATTAGGCAAGAGTAAGAGTTAAGACCTTGGCTATTAGGCCAGAGTATGAATCTAAGACCTTAGCTATTAGGCGAGAGTAAGAGTTAAGACCTTAACCAGTAGGCCAGAGTAAGAGTTAAGACCTTAACCTGTAGGCCAGTGTATGAGTCTAAGACCTTAGCTATTAGGCCAGAGTAAGAGTTAAGACCTTAACCAGTAGGCCAGAGTAAGAGTTAAGACCTTAACCAGTAGGCCAGAGTAAGAGTTAAGACCTTAACCAGTAGGCCAGAGTAAGAGTTAAGACCTTAACCTGTAGGCCAGAGTAAGATTTAAGACCTTAACCTGTAGGCAATAGTAAGAGTTAAGACCTTAACCAGTAGGCTATAGTACGAGTCTAAGACCTTAGCTATTAGGCCAGAGTAAGAGTTAAGATCTTAACCAGTAGGCCAGAGTACGTGTTTAATACCTTAGCTATTAGGCCATAGTATGAGTTAAGACCTTAGCTATTAGGCCAGAGTAAGAGTTAAGACCTTAACCATTAGGCCAGAGTACGAGTCTAAGACCTTAGCTATTAGGCCAGAGTAAGAGTTAAGACCTTAACCTGTAGGCCAGAGTAAGAGTTAAGACCTTAACCAGTAGGCCAGAGTAAGAGTTAAGACCTTAACCATTAGGTCAGAGTATGAGTCTTAGACCTTAGCTATTAGGCCAGAGTAAGAGTTAAGACCTTAACCACTAGGCCAGAGTAAGAGTTAAGACCTTAACCTGTAAGCCAGAGTAAGAGTTAAGACCTTAACCTGTAGGCCATAGTACGAGTCTAAGACCTTATCTATTTGGCCAGAGTAAGAGTTAAGACCTTAGCTATTAGGCCAGAGTAAGAGTTAAGACCTTAACAATTAGGCCAGAGTACGAGTCTAAGACCTTAGCTATTAGGCCAGAGTAAGAGTTAAGACCTTAACCAGTAGGCCAGAGTAAGAATTAAGACCTTAGCTATTAGGCCAGAGTAAGAGTTAAGACCTTAAGAAGTAGGTCAGAGTAAGAGTTAAGACCTTAACCATTAGGCCAGAGTATGAGTCTAAGACCTTAGCTATTAGGCCAGAGTAAGAGTTAAGACCTTAGCTATTAGGCCAGAGTAAGCGTTAAGACCTTAACCAGTAGGCCAGAGTACGAGTCTAAGACCTTAGCAATTAGGTCGGAGTAAGAGTTCAGACCTTAGCTATTAGGTCAGAGTAAGAGTTAAGACCTTAACCAGTAGGCCAGAGTAAGAGTTAAGACCTTAACGTGTAGGCCAGTGTATGAGTCTAAGACCTTAGCTATTAGGCCAGAGTAAGAGTTAAGACCTTAACCAGTAGGCCAGAGTAAGAGTTAAGACCTTAACCAGTAGGCCAGAGTAAGAGTTAAGACCTTAACCTGTAGGCCAGAGTAAGAGTTAAGACCTTAACCTGTAGGCAATAGTAAGAGTTAAGACCTTAACCAGTAGGCCATAGTACGAGTCTAAGAACTTAGGTATTAGGCCAGAGTAAGAGTTAAGACCTTAACCAGTAGGCCAGAGTAAGTGTTAAGACCTTAACCAGTAGGCCAGAGTATGAGTCTAAGACCTTAACCTGTAGGCTATAGTACGAGTCTAAGACCTTAGCTATTAGGCCAGAGTAAGAGTTAAGATCTTAACCAGTAGGCCAGAGTACGTGTCTAATACCTTAGCTATTAGGCCATAGTATGAGTTAAGACCTTAGCTATTAGGCCAGAGTAAGAGTTAAGACCTTAACCATTAGGCCAGAGTACGAGTCTAAGACCTTAGCTATTAGGCCAGAGTAAGAGTTAAGACCTTAACCTGTAGGCCAGAGTAAGAGTTAAGACCTTAACCTGTAGGCCATAGTACGAGTCTAAGACCTTAGCAATTAGGCCAGAGTAAGTGTTAAGACCTTAGCTATTAGGCCAGAGTAAGAGTTACGACCTTAACTATTAGGCCAGAGTACGAGTCTAAGACCTTAGCTATTAGGCCAGAGTAAGAGTTAAGAACGTAACCAGTAGGCCAGAGTAAGAATTAAGACCTTAGCTATTAGGCCAGAGTAAGAGTTAAGACCTTAACCAGTAGGCCAGAGTAAGTGTTAAGACCTTAACCATTAGGCCAGAGTAAGAGTCTAAGACCTTAGCTATTAGGCCAGAGTAAGAGTTCAGACCTTAACCAGTAGGCCAGAGTAAGAGTTAGGACCTTAACCATTAGTCCAGAGTAAGAGTTAAGACCTTAGCTATTAGGCCAGTTTAAGAGTTAAGACCTTAACCATTAGGCCAGAGTAAGAGTTAAGACGTTAACCAGTAGGCCAGAGTAAGATTTAAGACCTTAGCCTGAAGGCCAGAGTACGAGTCTAAGACCTTAGCTATTAGGCCAGAGTAAGAGTTAAGACCTTAACCATTAGGCCAGTGTACGAGTCTAAGACCTTAGCTATTGGGCCAGAGTAGGAGTTAAGACCTTAGCTATTAGGCTAGAGTAAGAGTTAAGACCTTAGCTATTAGGCCAGAGTAAGAGTTAAGACTTTAACCTGTAGGCCAGAGTACGAGTCTAATACCTAAGCTATTAGGCCAGAGTAGGAGTCTAAGACCTGAGCTATTAGGCCAGAGTAAGAGTTAAGACCTTAACCAGTAGGCCAGAGTACGAGTCTAAGACCTTAGCTATAAGGCCAGAGTAAGAGTTAAGACCTTAACCAGTAGGCCAGAGTAAGAGTTAAGACCTTAACCAGTAGGCCAGAGTACGAGTCTAAGACCTTAGCTATTAGGCCAGAGTAAGAGTTAAGACCTTAACCAGTAGGCCAGAGTAAGAGTTAAGACCTTAACCTGTAGGTCATAGTATGAGTCTAAGACCTTAGCTATTAGGCCAGAGTAAGAGTTAAGACCGTAACCAGTAGGCCAGAGTAAGAGTTAAGACCTTAACCTGTAGGCCATAGTACGAGTCTAAGACCTTAGCTATTGGGCCAGAGTAAGAGTTAAGACCTTAGCTATTAGGCCAGAGTAAGAGTTAAGACCTTAGCTATTAGGCCTGAGTAAGAGTTAAGACCTTAACCTGAAGGCCAGAGTAAGAGTTAAGACCTTAACCACTAGGCCAGAGTAAGAGTTAAGACCTTAACCTGTAAGCCAGAGTAAGAGTTAAGACCTTAACCTGTAGGCCATAGTACAAATCTAAAACCTTAGCTATTAGACCAGAGTACAAGTCTAAGACCTTAGCTATTGGGCCAGAGTAAGAGTTAAGACCTTAACCTGTAGGCCAGAGTAAGAGTTAAGACCTTAACCAGTAGACCAGAATACGAGTCTAAGGCCTTAGCTATTAGGCCAGAGTAAGAGTTAAGACCTTAACCAGTAGGCCATAGTACAAGTCTAAGACCTTAGCTATTAGGCAAGAGTAAGAGTTAAGACCTTGGCTATTAGGCCAGAGTAAGAGTTAAGACCTTAACCAGTAGGCCAGAGTAAGAGGTAAGACCTTAACCAGTAGGCCAGAATACGAGTCTAAGACCTTAGCTATTAGGCCAGAGTAAAAGTTAAGACCGTAGCTATTAGGCCAGAGTAAGAGTTAAGACCTTAGCTATTAGGCCAGAGTAAGAGTTAAGACCTTAACCAGTAGGCCAGAGTAAGAGTTAAGACCTTAACCATTAGGCCAGAGTATGAGTCTAAGACCTTAGCTATTAGGCCAGAGTAAGAGTTAAGACCTTAACTAGTAGGCCAGAGTAAGAGTTAAGACCTTAACCATTAGGCCAGAGTACGAGTCTAAGACCTTATCTATTAGGCCAGAGTAAGACTTAAGACCTTAACCAGTAGGCCAGAGTACGAGTCTAAGACCTTAGCTATTAGGCCAGAGTAAGAGTTAAGATCTTAACCAGTAGGCCAGAGTAAGAGTTAAGACCTTAACCAGTAGGCCAGAGTAAGAGTTAAGACCTTAACCAGTACGCCATAGTATGAGTCTAAGACCTTAGCTATTAGGCCAGAGTAAGAGTTAAGACCTTAGCTACTAGGCCAGAGTAAGAGTTAAGACCTTAACCAGTAGGCCAGAGTAAGAGTTAAGACCTTAACCAGTAGGCCATAGTACAAGTCTAAGACCTTAGCTATTAGGCCAGAGTAAGAGTTAAGACCTTGGCTATTAGGCCAGAGTAAGAGTTAAGACCTTAAGCAGTAGGCCAGAGTAAGAGGTAAGACCTTAACCAGTAGGCCAGAGTACGAGTCTAAGACCTTAGCTATTAGGCCAGAGTAAGAGTTAAGATCTTAACCAGTAGGCCAGAGTAAGAGTTAAGACCTTAACCAGTAGGCCAGAGTAAGAGTTAAGACCTTAACCAGTACGCCATAGTATGAGTCTAAGACCTTAGCTATTAGGCCAGAGTAAGAGTTAAGACCTTAGCTACTAGGCCAGAGTAAGAGTTAAGACCTTAACCAGTAGGCCAGAGTAAGAGTTAAGACCTTAACCAGTAGGCCATAGTACAAGTCTAAGACCTTAGCTATTAGGCCAGAGTAAGAGTTAAGACCTTAGCTATTAGGCCAGAGTAAGAGTTAAGACCTTAACCACTAGGCCAGAGTAAGAGTTAAGACCTTAACCTGTAAGCCAGAGTAAGAGTTAAGACCTTACCCTGTAGGCCATAGTACGAGTCTAAGACCTTAGCTATTAGGCCAGAGTAAGAGTTAAGACCTTAGCTATTAGGCCAGAGTAAGAGTTAAGACCTTAACCATTAGGCCAGTGTACGAGTCTAAGACCTTAGCTATTAGGCCAGAGTAAGAGTTAAGACCTTAACCAGTAGGCCAGAGTAAGAATTAAGACCTTAGCTATTAGGCCAGAGTAAGAGTTAAGACCGTAAGAAGTAGGCCAGAGTAAGAGTTAAGACCTTAACCAGTAGGCCAGAGTAAGAGTTAAGACCTTAACCTGTAGGCCATAGTACGAGTCTAAGACCTTAGCTATTGGGCCAGAGTAACAGTTAAGACCTTATCTATTAGGCCAGAGTAAGAGTTAAGACCTTAACCTGTAGGCCATAGTACGAGTCTAAGACCTTAGCTATTGGGCCAGAGTAACAGTTAAGACCTTATCTATTAGGCCAGAGTAAGAGTTAAGACCTTAGCTATTAGGCCAGAGTAAGAGATAATACCTTAACCTGTAGGCCAGAGTACGAGTCTAAGACTTTAGATATTAGACTAGAGTACGAGTCTAAGACCTTAGCTATTAGGCCAGAGTAAGAGTTAAGACCTTAACCAGTAGGCCAGAGTACAAGTCTAAGACCTTAACCAGTAGGCCAGAGTAAGAGTTAAGACCTTAACCAGTAGGCCATAGTACAAGTCTAAGACCTTAGCTATTAGGCCAGAGTAAGAGTTAAGACCTTAACCAGTGGGCCAGAGTATAAGTCTAAGACCTTAGCTATTAGGCCAGAGTAAGAGTTAAGACCTTAACCAGTAGGCCAGAGTAAGAGTTAAGACCTTAACCAGTAGGCCAGAGTGTGAGTCTAAGACCTTAGCTATTAGGCCAGAGTAAGGGTTAAGACCTTAGCTATTAGGCAAGAGTACGAGTCTAAGACCTTAGCTATTAGGCCAGAGTAAGAGTTAAGACCTTAACCAGTAGGCCAGAGTACAAGTCTAAGACCTTAGCTATTAGGCCAGAGTACGAGTCTAAGACCTTAGCTATTAGGCCAGAGTAAGAGTTAAGACCTTAGGTATTAGGCCAGAGTACGAGTCTAAGACCTTGGCTATTAGGCCAGTTTAAGAGTTAAGACCTTAACCATTAGGCCAGAGTAAGAGTTAAGACTTTAACCAGTAGGCCAGAGTAAGAGTTAAGACCTTAACCTGTAGGCCAGAGTACGAGTCTAAGGCCTTAGCTATTAGGCCAGAGTAAGAGTTAAGACCTTAACCATTAGGCCAGAGTACGAGTCTAAGACCTTAGCTATTGGGCCAGAGTAGGAGTTAAGACCTTAGCTATTAGGCCAGAGTAAGAGTTAAGACCTTAGCTATTAGGCCAGAGTAAGAGTTAAGACTTTAACCTGTAGGCCAGAGTACGAGTCTAAGACCTAAGCTAGTAGGCCAGAGTACGAGTCTAAGACCTGAGCTATTAGCCAGAGTAAGAGTTAAGACCTTAACCAGTAGGCCAGAGTATGAGTCTAAGACCTTAGCTATAAGGCCAGAGTAAGAGTTAAGACCTTAACCAGTAGGCCACAGTACGAGTCTAAGACCTTAGCTATTAGGCCAGAGTAAGAGTTAAGACCTTAACCAGTAGGCCTGAGTAAGAGTTAAGACCTTAACCTGTAGGCCATAGTACGAGTCTAAGACCTTAGCTATTAGGCCAGAGTAAGAGTTAAGACCTTAACCAGTAGGCCAGAGTAAGAGTTAAGACATTAACCATTAGGCCAGTAGGCCAGAGTCAGAGTTAAGACCTTAACCTGTAGGCCATAGTACGAGTCTAAGACCTTAGCTATTGGGCCAGAGTAAGAGTTAAGACCTTAGCTATTAGGCCAGAGTAAGAGTTAAGACCTTCGCTATTAGGCCAGAGTAAGAGTTAAGACCTTAACCTTTGGGCCAGAGTACGAGTCTAAGACCTTAGCTATTAGACCAGAGTAAGAGTTAAGACCATAACCAGTAGGCCAGAGTACGTGTCTAAGACCTTAGCTAATAGGCCAGAGTAAGTGTTAAGACCTTAACCAGTAGGCCAGAGTAAGAGTTAAGACCTTAACCAGTAGGCCAGAGTACGAGTCTAAGACCTTAGCTATTAGGCCAGAGTAAGAGTTAAGACCTTAGCTACTAGGCCAGAGTAAGAGTTAAGACCTTAACCAGTAGGCCAGAGTAAGAGTTAAGACCTTAACCAGTAGGCCATAGTACAAGTCTAAGCCCTTAGCTATTAGGCCAGAGTAAGAGTTAAGACCTTGGCTATTAGGCCAGACTAAGAGTTAAGACCTTAACCAGTAGGCCAGAGTAAGAGGTAAGACCTTAACCAGTAGGCCAGAGTACGAGTCTAAGACATTAGCTATTAGGCCAGAGTAAGAGTTAAGACCTTAGATATTAGGCCAGAGTAAGAGTTAAGACCTTAGCTATTAGGCCAGAGTAAGAGTTAAGACCTTAACCAGTAGGCCAGAGTAAGAGTTAAGACCTTAACCAGTAAGCCAGAGTACGAGTCTAAGACCCTAGCTATTAGGCCAGAGTAAGAGTTAAGACCTTAACCAGTAGGCCAGAGTAAAAGTTAAGATCTTAACCATTAGACCAGAGTACGAGTCTAAGACCTTAGCTATTAGGCCAGAGTAAGAGTTAAGACCTTAACTAGTAGGCCAGAGTAAGAGTTAAGACCTTAACCAGTAGGCCAGAGTAAGAGTTAAGACCTTAACCATTAGACCAGAGAACGAGTCTAAGACCTTATCTATTAGGCCAGAGTAAGAGTTAAGAGCTTAACCAGTAGGCCAGAGTACGAGTCTAAGACCTTAGCTATTAGGCCAGAGTAAGAGTTAAGATCTTAACCAGTAGGCCAGAGTAAGAGTTAAGACTTTAACCAGTAGGCCAGAGTACGAGTCTAAGACCTTAGCTATTAGGCCAGAGTAAGAGTTAAGACCTTAACCAGTAGGCCAGAGTAAGAGTTAAGACCTTAACCAGTAGGCCAGAGTACGAGTCTAAGGCCTTAGCTATTAGGCCAGAGTAAGAGTTAAGACCTTAGCTATTAGGCCAGAGTAAGAGTTAAGACCTTAACCAGTAGGCCAGAGTAAGAGTTAAGACCTTAACCAGTAGGCCATAGTACAAGTCTAAGACCTTAGCTATTAGGCCAGAGTAAGAGTTAAGACCTTAACCAGTAGGCCAGAGTAAGAGTTAAGACCTTAGTTATTAGGCCAGAGTAAAAGTTAAGACCTTAGCTATTAGGCCAGAGTAAGAGTTAAGATCTTAACCAGTAGGCCAGAGTAAGAGTTAAGACCTTAACCAGTAGGCCAGAGTATGAGTCTAAGACATTAGCTATTAGGCCAGAGTAAGAGTTAAGACCTTAACCAGTAGGCCAGAGTAAGAGTTAAGATCGTAACCAGTAGGCCAGAGTACGAGTCTAAGACCTTAGCTATTAGGCCAGAGTAAGAGTTAAGACCTTAACTATTAGGCCAGAGTAAGAGTTAAGACCTTAACCATTAGGCCAGAGTACGAGTCTAAGACCTTAGCTATTAGGCTAGAGTAAGAGTTAAGACCTTAACCACTAGGCCAGAGTAAGAGTTAAGACCTTAACCTGTAAGCCAAAGTAAGAGTTAAGACCTTAACCTGTAGGCCATAGTACGAGTCTAAGACCTTAGCTATTAGGCCAGAGTAAGAGTTAAGACCTTAGCTATTAGGCCAGAGTAAGAGTTAAGACCTTAACCATTAGGCCAGTGTACGAGTCTAAGACCTTAGCTATTAGGCCAGAGTAAGAGTTAAGACCTTAACCAGTAGGCCAGAGTAAGAATTAAGACCTTAGCTATTAGGCCAGAGTAAGAGTTAAGACCGTAAGAAGTAGGCCAGAGTAAGAGTTAAGACCTTAACCAGTAGGCCAGAGTAAGAGTTAAGACCTTAACCATTAGGCCAGTAGGCCAGAGTAAGAGTTAAGACCTTAACCTGTAGGCCATAGTACGAGTCTAAGACCTTAGCTATTGGGCCAGAGTAACAGTTAAGACCTTAGCTATTAGGCCAGAGTAAGAGTTAAGACCTTAGCTATTAGGCCAGAGTAAGAGATAAGACCTGTAGGCCAGAGTACGAGTCTAAGACCTTAGATATTAGACCAGAGTACCAGTCTAAGACCTTAGCTATTAGGCCAGAGTAAGAGTTAAGACTATAACCAGTAGGCCAGAGTTCGAGTCTAAGACCTTAGCTATTAGGCCAGAGTAAGAGTTAAGACCTTAACCAGTAGGCCAGAGTAAGAGTTAAGACCTTAACGAGTAGGCCAGAGTACGAGTCTAAGACCTTAGCTATTAGGCCAGAGTACGAGTCTAAGACCTTAGCTATTAGGCCAGAGTAAGAGTTAAGACCTTAGCTATTAGGCCAGAGTACGAGTCTAAGACCTTGGCTATTAGGCCAGTTTAAGAGTTAAGACCTTAACCATTAGGCCAGAGTAAGAGTTAAGACTTTAACCAGTAGGCCAGAGTAAGAGTTAAGACCTTAACCTGTAGGCCAGAGTACGAGTCTAAGGCCTTAGCTATTAGGCCAGAGTAAGAGTTAAGACCTTAACCATTAGGCCAGAGTACGAGTCTAAGACCTTAGCTATTGGGCCAGAGTAGGAGTTAAGACCTTAGCTATTAGGCCAGAGTAAGAGTTAAGACCTTAGCTATTAGGCCAGAGTAAGAGTTAAGACTTTAACCTGTAGGCCAGAGTACGAGTCTAAGACCTAAGCTAGTAGGCCAGAGTACGAGTCTAAGACCTGAGCTATTAGCCAGAGTAAGAGTTAAGACCTTAACCAGTAGGCCAGAGTATGAGTCTAAGACCTTAGCTATAAGGCCAGAGTAAGAGTTAAGACCTTAACCAGTAGGCCACAGTACGAGTCTAAGACCTTAGCTATTAGGCCAGAGTAAGAGTTAAGACCTTAACCAGTAGGCCTGAGTAAGAGTTAAGACCTTAACCTGTAGGCCATAGTACGAGTCTAAGACCTTAGCTATTAGGCCAGAGTAAGAGTTAAGACCTTAACCAGTAGGCCAGAGTAAGAGTTAAGACATTAACCATTAGGCCAGTAGGCCAGAGTCAGAGTTAAGACCTTAACCTGTAGGCCATAGTACGAGTCTAAGACCTTAGCTATTGGGCCAGAGTAAGAGTTAAGACCTTAGCTATTAGGCCAGAGTAAGAGTTAAGACCTTCGCTATTAGGCCAGAGTAAGAGTTAAGACCTTAACCTTTGGGCCAGAGTACGAGTCTAAGACCTTAGCTATTAGACCAGAGTAAGAGTTAAGACCATAACCAGTAGGCCAGAGTACGTGTCTAAGACCTTAGCTAATAGGCCAGAGTAAGTGTTAAGACCTTAACCAGTAGGCCAGAGTAAGAGTTAAGACCTTAACCAGTAGGCCAGAGTACGAGTCTAAGACCTTAGCTATTAGGCCAGAGTAAGAGTTAAGACCTTAGCTACTAGGCCAGAGTAAGAGTTAAGACCTTAACCAGTAGGCCAGAGTAAGAGTTAAGACCTTAACCAGTAGGCCATAGTACAAGTCTAAGCCCTTAGCTATTAGGCCAGAGTAAGAGTTAAGACCTTGGCTATTAGGCCAGACTAAGAGTTAAGACCTTAACCAGTAGGCCAGAGTAAGAGGTAAGACCTTAACCAGTAGGCCAGAGTACGAGTCTAAGACATTAGCTATTAGGCCAGAGTAAGAGTTAAGACCTTAGATATTAGGCCAGAGTAAGAGTTAAGACCTTAGCTATTAGGCCAGAGTAAGAGTTAAGACCTTAACCAGTAGGCCAGAGTAAGAGTTAAGACCTTAACCAGTAAGCCAGAGTACGAGTCTAAGACCCTAGCTATTAGGCCAGAGTAAGAGTTAAGACCTTAACCAGTAGGCCAGAGTAAAAGTTAAGATCTTAACCATTAGACCAGAGTACGAGTCTAAGACCTTAGCTATTAGGCCAGAGTAAGAGTTAAGACCTTAACTAGTAGGCCAGAGTAAGAGTTAAGACCTTAACCAGTAGGCCAGAGTAAGAGTTAAGACCTTAACCATTAGACCAGAGAACGAGTCTAAGACCTTATCTATTAGGCCAGAGTAAGAGTTAAGAGCTTAACCAGTAGGCCAGAGTACGAGTCTAAGACCTTAGCTATTAGGCCAGAGTAAGAGTTAAGATCTTAACCAGTAGGCCAGAGTAAGAGTTAAGACTTTAACCAGTAGGCCAGAGTACGAGTCTAAGACCTTAGCTATTAGGCCAGAGTAAGAGTTAAGACCTTAACCAGTAGGCCAGAGTAAGAGTTAAGACCTTAACCAGTAGGCCAGAGTATGAGTCTAAGGCCTTAGCTATTAGGCCAGAGTAAGAGTTAAGACCTTAGCTATTAGGCCAGAGTAAGAGTTAAGACCTTAACCAGTAGGCCAGAGTAAGAGTTAAGACCTTAACCAGTAGGCCATAGTACAAGTCTAAGACCTTAGCTATTAGGCCAGAGTAAGAGTTAAGACCTTAACCAGTAGGCCAGAGTAAGAGTTAAGACCTTAGTTATTAGGACAGAGTAAAAGTTAAGACCTTAGCTATTAGGCCAGAGTAAGAGTTAAGATCTTAACCAGTAGGCCAGAGTAAGAGTTAAGACCTTAACCAGTAGGCCAGAGTATGAGTCTAAGACATTAGCTATTAGGCCAGAGTAAGAGTTAAGACCTTAACCAGTAGGCCAGAGTAAGAGTTAAGATCGTAACCAGTAGGCCAGAGTACGAGTCTAAGACCTTAGCTATTAGGCCAGAGTAAGAGTTAAGACCTTAACTATTAGGCCAGAGTAAGAGTTAAGACCTTAACCATTAGGCCAGAGTACGAGTCTAAGACCTTAGCTATTAGGCTAGAGTAAGAGTTAAGACCTTAACCACTAGGCCAGAGTAAGAGTTAAGACCTTAACCTGTAAGCCAAAGTAAGAGTTAAGACCTTAACCTGTAGGCCATAGTACGAGTCTAAGACCTTAGCTATTAGGCCAGAGTAAGAGTTAAGACCTTAGCTATTAGGCCAGAGTAAGAGTTAAGACCTTAACCATTAGGCCAGTGTACGAGTCTAAGACCTTAGCTATTAGGCCAGAGTAAGAGTTAAGACCTTAACCAGTAGGCCAGAGTAAGAATTAAGACCTTAGCTATTAGGCCAGAGTAAGAGTTAAGACCGTAAGAAGTAGGCCAGAGTAAGAGTTAAGACCTTAACCAGTAGGCCAGAGTAAGAGTTAAGACCTTAACCATTAGGCCAGTAGGCCAGAGTAAGAGTTAAGACCTTAACCTGTAGGCCATAGTACGAGTCTAAGACCTTAGCTATTGGGCCAGAGTAACAGTTAAGACCTTAGCTATTAGGCCAGAGTAAGAGTTAAGACCTTAGCTATTAGGCCAGAGTAAGAGATAAGACCTGTAGGCCAGAGTACGAGTCTAAGACCTTAGATATTAGACCAGAGTACCAGTCTAAGACCTTAGCTATTAGGCCAGAGTAAGAGTTAAGACTATAACCAGTAGGCCAGAGTTCGAGTCTAAGACCTTAGCTATTAGGCCAGAGTAAGAGTTAAGACCTTAACCAGTAGGCCAGAGTAAGAGTTAAGACCTTAACGAGTAGGCCAGAGTACGAGTCTAAGACCTTAGCTATTAGGCCAGAGTAAGAGTTAAGACCTTAGCTATTAGGCCAGAGTAAGAGTTAAGACCTTAACCAGTAGGCCAGAGTAAGAGTTAAGACCTTAACCAGTAGGCCATAGTACAAGTCTAAGACCTTAGCTATTAGGCCAGAGTAAGAGTTAAGACCTTAACCAGTGGGCCAGAGTATAAGTCTAAGACCTTAGCTATTAGGCCAGAGTAAGAGTTAAGACCTTAACCAGTAGGCCAGAGTAAGAGTTAAGACCTTAACCAGTAGGCCAGAGTGTGAGTCTAAGACCTTAGCTATTAGGCCAGAGTAAGAGTTAAGACCTTAGCTATTAGGCAAGAGTACGAGTCTAAGACCTTAGCTATTAGGCCAGAGTAAGAGTTAAGACCTTAACCAGTAGGCCAGAGTACAAGTCTAAGACCTTAGCTATTAGGCCAGAGTACGAGTCTAAGACCTTAGCTATTAGGCCAGAGTAAGAGTTAAGACCTTAGCTATTAGGCCAGAGTACGAGTCTAAGACCTTGGCTATTAGGCCAGTTTAAGAGTTAAGACCTTAACCATTAGGCCAGAGTAAGAGTTAAGACTTTAACCAGTAGGCCAGAGTAAGAGTTAAGACCTTAACCTGTAGGCCAGAGTACGAGTCTCAGACCTTAGCTATTAGGCCAGAGTAAGAGTTAAGACCTTAACCATTAGGCCAGAGTACGAGTCTAAGACCTTAGCTATTGGGCCAGAGTAGGAGTTAAGACCTTAGCTATTAGGCCAGAGTAAGAGTTAAGACCTTAGCTATTAGGCCAGAGTAAGAGTTAAGATCTTAACCAGTAGGCCAGAGTACGTGTCTAATACCTTAGCTATTAGGCCATAGTATGAGTTAAGACCTTAGCTATTAGGCCAGAGTAAGAGTTAAGACCTTAACCATTAGGCCAGAGTACGAGTCTAAGACCTTAGCTATTAGGCCAGAGTAAGAGTTAAGACCTTAACCTGTAGGCCAGAGTAAGAGTTAAGACCTTAACCTGTAGGCCATAGTACGAGTCTAAGACCTTAGCAATTAGGCCAGAGTAAGTGTTAAGACCTTAGCTATTAGGCCAGAGTAAGAGTTAAGACCTTAACCATTAGGCCAGAGTACGAGTCTAAGACCTTAGCTATTAGGCAAGAGTAAGAGTTAAGAACGTAACCAGTAGGCCAGAGTAAGAATTAAGACCTTAGCTATTAGGCCAGAGTAAGAGTTAAGACCTTAACCAGTAGGCCAGAGTAAGTGTTAAGACCTTAACCATTAGGCCAGAGTAAGAGTCTAAGACCTTAGCTATTAGGCCAGAGTAAGAGTTCAGACCTTAACCAGTAGGCCAGAGTAAGAGTTAGGACCTTAACCATTAGTCCAGAGTAAGAGTTAAGACCTTAGCTATTAGGCCAGTTTAAGAGTTAAGACCTTAACCATTAGGCCAGAGTAAGAGTTAAGACTTTAACCAGTAGGCCAGAGTAAGATTTAAGACCTTAGCCTGAAGGCCAGAGTACGAGTCTAATACCTAAGCTATTAGGCCAGAGTAGGAGTCTAAGACCTGAGCTATTAGGCCAGAGTAGGAGTTAAGACCTTAACCAGTAGGCCAGAGTACGAGTCTAAGACCTTAGCTATAAGGCCAGAGTAAGAGTTAAGACCTTAACCAGTAGGCCAGAGTAAGAGTTAAGACCTTAACCAGTAGGCCAGAGTACGAGTCTAAGACCTTAGGTATTAGGCCAGAGTAAGAGTTAAGACCTTAACCAGTAGGCCAGAATAAGAGTTAAGACCTTAACCTGTAGGCCATAGTATGAGTCTAAGACCTTAGCTATTAGGCCAGAGTAAGAGTTAAGACCTTAACCAGTAGGCCAGAGTAAGAGTTAAGACCTTAACCTGTAGGCCATAGTACGAGTCTAAGACCTTAGCTATTGGGCCAGAGTAAGAGTTAAGACCTTAGCTATTAGGCCAGAGTAAGAGTTAAGACCTTAGCTATTAGGCCTGAGTAAGAGTTAAGACCTTAACCTGAAGGCCAGAGTAAGAGTTAAGACCTTAACCACTAGGCCAGAGTAAGAGTTAAGACCTTAACCTGTAAGCCAGAGTAAGAGTTAAGACCTTAACCTGTAGGCCATAGTACAAATCTAAGACCTTAGCTATTAGACCAGAGTACGAGTCTAAGACCTTAGCTATTAGGCCAGAGTAAGAGTTAAGACCTTAACCAGTAGGCCAGAGTAAGAGTTAAGACCTTAACCAGTAGGCCAGAATACGAGTCTAAGGCCTTAGCTATTAGGCCAGAGTAAGAGTTAAGACCTTAGCTATTAGGCCAGAGTAAGAGTTAAGACCTTAACCAGTAGGCCAGAGTAAGAGTCTAAGACCTTAGCTATTAGGCCAGAGTAAGAGTTAAGAACTTAACCAGTAGGCCAGAGTAAGAATTAAGACCTTAGCTATTAGGCCAGAGTAAGAGTTAAGATCTTAACCAGTAGGCCAGAGTACGTGTCTAATACCTTAGCTATTAGGCCATAGTATGAGTTAAGACCTTAGCTATTAGGCCAGAGTAAGAGTTAAGACCTTAACCATTAGGCCAGAGTACGAGTCTAAGACCTTAGCTATTAGGCCAGAGTAAGAGTTAAGACCTTAACCTGTAGGCCAGAGTAAGAGTTAAGACCTTAACCTGTAGGCCATAGTACGAGTCTAAGACCTTAGCTATGAGGCCAGAGTAAGTGTTAAGACCTTAGCTATTAGGCCAGAGTAAGAGTTAAGAACTTAACCAGTAGGCCAGAGTAAGAATTAAGACCTTAGCTATTAGGCCAGAGTAAGAGTTAAGACCTTAACCAGTAGGCCAGAGTAAGTGTTAAGACCTTAACCATTAGGCCAGAGTAAGAGTCTAAGACCTTAGCTATTAGGCCAGAGTAAGAGTTAAGACCTTAACCAGTAGGCCAGAGTAAGAGTCTAAGACCTTAGCTATTAGGCCAGAGTAGGAGTTAAGACCTTAACCAGTAGGCCAGAGTAAGAGTTAAGACCTTAACCAGTAGGCCAGAGTACAAGTCTAAGACATTAGCTCTTAGGCCAGAGTAAGAGTTAAGACCTTAACCAGTAGGCCAGAGTAAGAGTTAAGATCGTAACCAGTAGGCCAGAGTACGAGTCTAAGACCTTAGCTATTAGGCCAGAGTAAGAGTTAAGACCTTAGCTATTAGGCCAGAGTAAGAGATAAGACCTGTAGGCCAGAGTACGAGTCTAAGACCTTAGATATTAGACCAGAGTACCAGTCTAAGACCTTAGCTATTAGGCCAGAGTAAGAGTTAAGACCTTAACCAGTAGGCCTGAGTAAGAGTTAAGACATTAACCATTAGGCCAGTAGGCCAGAGTAAGAGTTAAGACCTTAACCTGTATGCCATAGTACGAGTCTAAGACCTTAGCTATTGGGCCAGAGTAAGAGTTAAGACCTTAGCTATTAGGCCAGAGTAAGAGTTAAGACCTTCGCTATTAGGCCAGAGTAAGAGTTAAGACCTTAACCTGTAGGCCAGAGTACGAGTCTAAGACATTAGCTATTAGACCAGAGTACGAGTCTAAGACCTTAGCTGTTAGGCCAGAGTAAGAGTTAAGACCATAACCAGTAGGCCAGAGTGCGAGTCTAAGACCTTAGCTATTAGGCCAGAGTAAGTGTTAAGACCTTACCCAGTAGGCCAGAGTAAGAGTTAAGACCTTAACCAGTAGGCCAGAGTACGAGTCTAAGACCTTAGCTATTAGGCCAGAGTAAGAGTTAAGACCTTAGCTACTAGGCCAGAGTAAGAGTTAAGACCTTAACCAGTAGGCCAGAGTAAGAGTTAAGACCTTAACCAGTAGACCATAGTACAAGTCTAAGACCTTAGCTATTAGGCCAGAGTAAGAGTTAAGACCTTGGCTATTAGGCCAGAGTAAGAGTTAAGACCTTAACCAGTAGGCCAGAGTAAGAGGTAAGACCTTAACCAGTAGGCCAGAGTACGAGTCTAAGACCTTAGCTATTAGGCCAGAGTAAGAGTTAAGACCTTAGCTATTAGGCCAGAGTAAGAGTTAAGACCTTAGCTATTAGGCCAGAGTAAGAGTTAAGACCTTAACCAGTAGGCCAGAGTAAGAGTTAGGACCTTAACCAGTAAGCCAGAGTACGAGTCTAAGACCCTAGCTATTAGGCCAGAGTAAGAGTTAAGACCTTAGCTATTAGGCCAGAGTACGAGTCTAAGACCTTGGCTATTAGGCCAGTTTAAGAGTTAAGACCTTAACTAGTAGGCCAGAGTAAGAGTTAAGACCTTAACCATTAGGCCAGAGTACGAGTCTAAGACCTTATCTATTAGGCCAGAGTAAGACTTAAGACCTTAACCAGTAGGCCAGAGTACGAATCTAAGACCTTAGCTATTAGGCCAGAGTAAGAGTTAAGATCTTAACCAGTAGGCCAGAGTAAGAGTTAAGACCTTAACCAGTAGGCCAGAGTACGAGTCTAAGACATTAGCTATTAGGCCAGAGTAAGAGTTAAGACCTTAACCAGTAGGCCAGAGTAAGAGTTAAGATCGTAACCAGTAGGCCAGAGTACGAGTCTAAGACCTTAGCTATTAGGCCAGAGTAAGAGTTAAGACCTTAACCATTAGGCCAGAGTAAGAGTTAAGACCTTAACCATTAGGCCAGAGTACGAGTCTAAGACCTTAGCTATTAGGCCAGAGTAAGAGTTAAGACCTTAACCACTAGGCCAGAGTAAGAGTTAAGACCTTAACCTGTAAGCCAGAGTAAGAGTTAAGACCTTAACCTGTAGGCCATAGTACGAGTCTAAGACCTTAGCTATTAGGCCAGAGTAAGAGTTAAGACCTTAGCTATTAGGCCAGAGTAAGAGTTAAGACCTAAACCATTAGGCCAGTGTACGAGTCTAAGACCTTAGCTATTAGGCCAGAGTAAGAGTTAAGACCTTAACCAGTAGGCCAGAGTAAGAATTAAGACCTTAGCTATTAGGCCAGAGTAAGAGTTAAGACCGTAAGAAGTAGGCCAGAGTAAGAGTTAAGACCTTAACCAGTAGGCCCAAGTAAGAGTTAAGACCTTAACCATTAGGCCAGTAGGCCAGAGTAAGAGTTAAGACCTTAACCTGTAGGCCATAGTACGAGTCTAAGACCTTAGCTATTGGGACAGAGTAACAGTTAAGACCTTAGCTATTAGGCCAGAGTAAGAGTTAAGACCTTAGCTATTAGGCCAGAGTAAGAGATAAGACCTTAACCTGTAGGCCAGAGTACGAGTCTAAGACCTTAGATATGAGACCAGAGTATGAGTCTAAGACCTTAGCTATTAGGCCAGAGTAAGAGTTAAGACCATAACCAGTAGGCCAGAGTACGAGTCTAAGACCTTAGCTATTAGGCCAGAGTAAGAGTTAAGACCTTAACCAGTAGGCCAGAGTAAGAGTTAAGACCTTAACCAGTAGGCCAGAGTACGAGTCTAAGACCTTAGCTATTAGGCCAGAGTAAGAGTTAAGACCTTAGCTATTAGGCCAGAGTAAGAGTTAAGACCTTAACCAGTAGGCCAGAGTAAGAGTTAAGACCTTAACCAGTAGGCCATAGTACAAGTCTAAGACCTTAGCTATTAGGCCAGAGTAAGAGTTAAGACCTTAACCAGTGGGCCAGAGTATAAGTCTAAGACCTTAGCTATTAGGCCAGAGTAAGAGTTAAGACCTTAACCAGTAGGCCAGAGTAAGAGTTAAGACCTTAACCAGTAGGACAGAGTGTGAGTCTAAGACCTTAGCTATTAGGCCAGAGTAAGAGTTAAGACCTTAGCTATTAGGCAAGAGTACGAGTATAAGACCTTAGCTATTAGGCCAGAGTAAGAGTTAAGACCTTAACCAGTAGGCCAGAGTACAAGTCTAAGACCTTAGCTATTAGGCCAGAGTACGAGTCTAAGACCTTAGCTATTAGGCCAGAGTAAGAGTTAAGACCTTAGCTATTAGGCCAGAGTACGAGTCTAAGACCTTGGCTATTAGGCCAGTTTAAGAGTTAAGACCTTAACCATTAGGCCAGAGTAAGAGTTAAGACTTTAACCAGTAGGCCAGAGTAAGAGTTAAGACCTTAACCTGTAGGCCAGAGTACGAGTCTAAGACCTTAGCTATTAGGCCAGAGTAAGAGTTAAGACCTTAACCATTAGGCCAGAGTACGAGTCTAAGACCTTAGCTATTGGGTCAGAGTAGGAGTTAAGACCTTAGCTATTAGGCCAGAGTAAGAGTTAAGACCTTAGCTATTAGGCCAGAGTAAGAGTTAAGACCATAACCAGTAGGCCAGAGTGCGAGTCTAAGACCTTAGCTATTAGGCCAGAGTAAGTGTTAAGACCTTACCCAGTAGGCCAGAGTAAGAGTTAAGACCTTAACCAGTAGGCCAGAGTACGAGTCTAAGACCTTAGCTATTAGGCCAGAGTAAGAGTTAAGACCTTAGCTACTAGGCCAGAGTAAGAGTTAAGACCTTAACCAGTAGGCCAGAGTAAGAGTTAAGACCTTAACCAGTAGACCATAGTACAAGTCTAAGACCTTAGCTATTAGGCCAGAGTAAGAGTTAAGACCTTGGCTATTAGGCCAGAGTAAGAGTTAAGACCTTAACCAGTAGGCCAGAGTAAGAGGTAAGACCTTAACCAGTAGGCCAGAGTACGAGTCTAAGACCTTAGCTATTAGGCCAGAGTAAGAGTTAAGACCTTAGCTATTAGGCCAGAGTAAGAGTTAAGACCTTAGCTATTAGGCCAGAGTAAGAGTTAAGACCTTAACCAGTAGGCCAGAGTAAGAGTTAGGACCTTAACCAGTAAGCCAGAGTACGAGTCTAAGACCCTAGCTATTAGGCCAGAGTAAGAGTTAAGACCTTAGCTATTAGGCCAGAGTACGAGTCTAAGACCTTGGCTATTAGGCCAGTTTAAGAGTTAAGACCTTAACTAGTAGGCCAGAGTAAGAGTTAAGACCTTAACCATTAGGCCAGAGTACGAGTCTAAGACCTTATCTATTAGGCCAGAGTAAGACTTAAGACCTTAACCAGTAGGCCAGAGTACGAATCTAAGACCTTAGCTATTAGGCCAGAGTAAGAGTTAAGATCTTAACCAGTAGGCCAGAGTAAGAGTTAAGACCTTAACCAGTAGGCCAGAGTACGAGTCTAAGACATTAGCTATTAGGCCAGAGTAAGAGTTAAGACCTTAACCAGTAGGCCAGAGTAAGAGTTAAGATCGTAACCAGTAGGCCAGAGTACGAGTCTAAGACCTTAGCTATTAGGCCAGAGTAAGAGTTAAGACCTTAACCATTAGGCCAGAGTAAGAGTTAAGACCTTAACCATTAGGCCAGAGTACGAGTCTAAGACCTTAGCTATTAGGCCAGAGTAAGAGTTAAGACCTTAACCACTAGGCCAGAGTAAGAGTTAAGACCTTAACCTGTAAGCCAGAGTAAGAGTTAAGACCTTAACCTGTAGGCCATAGTACGAGTCTAAGACCTTAGCTATTAGGCCAGAGTAAGAGTTAAGACCTTAGCTATTAGGCCAGAGTAAGAGTTAAGACCTAAACCATTAGGCCAGTGTACGAGTCTAAGACCTTAGCTATTAGGCCAGAGTAAGAGTTAAGACCTTAACCAGTAGGCCAGAGTAAGAATTAAGACCTTAGCTATTAGGCCAGAGTAAGAGTTAAGACCGTAAGAAGTAGGCCAGAGTAAGAGTTAAGACCTTAACCAGTAGGCCAGAGTAAGAGTTAAGACCTTAACCATTAGGCCAGTAGGCCAGAGTAAGAGTTAAGACCTTAACCTGTAGGCCATAGTACGAGTCTAAGACCTTAGCTATTGGGACAGAGTAACAGTTAAGACCTTAGCTATTAGGCCAGAGTAAGAGTTAAGACCTTAGCTATTAGGCCAGAGTAAGAGATAAGACCTTAACCTGTAGGCCAGAGTACGAGTCTAAGACCTTAGATATGAGACCAGAGTATGAGTCTAAGACCTTAGCTATTAGGCCAGAGTAAGAGTTAAGACCATAACCAGTAGGCCAGAGTACGAGTCTAAGACCTTAGCTATTAGGCCAGAGTAAGAGTTAAGACCTTAACCAGTAGGCCAGAGTAAGAGTTAAGACCTTAACCAGTAGGCCAGAGTACGAGTCTAAGACCTTAGCTATTAGGCCAGAGTAAGAGTTAAGACCTTAGCTATTAGGCCAGAGTAAGAGTTAAGACCTTAACCAGTAGGCCAGAGTAAGAGTTAAGACCTTAACCAGTAGGCCATAGTACAAGTCTAAGACCTTAGCTATTAGGCCAGAGTAAGAGTTAAGACCTTAACCAGTGGGCCAGAGTATAAGTCTAAGACCTTAGCTATTAGGCCAGAGTAAGAGTTAAGACCTTAACCAGTAGGCCAGAGTAAGAGTTAAGACCTTAACCAGTAGGACAGAGTGTGAGTCTAAGACCTTAGCTATTAGGCCAGAGTAAGAGTTAAGACCTTAGCTATTAGGCAAGAGTACGAGTATAAGACCTTAGCTATTAGGCCAGAGTAAGAGTTAAGACCTTAACCAGTAGGCCAGAGTACAAGTCTAAGACCTTAGCTATTAGGCCAGAGTACGAGTCTAAGACCTTAGCTATTAGGCCAGAGTAAGAGTTAAGACCTTAGCTATTAGGCCAGAGTACGAGTCTAAGACCTTGGCTATTAGGCCAGTTTAAGAGTTAAGACCTTAACCATTAGGCCAGAGTAAGAGTTAAGACTTTAACCAGTAGGCCAGAGTAAGAGTTAAGACCTTAACCTGTAGGCCAGAGTACGAGTCTAAGACCTTAGCTATTAGGCCAGAGTAAGAGTTAAGACCTTAACCATTAGGCCAGAGTACGAGTCTAAGACCTTAGCTATTGGGTCAGAGTAGGAGTTAAGACCTTAGCTATTAGGCCAGAGTAAGAGTTAAGACCTTAGCTATTAGGCCAGAGTAAGAGTTAAGACTTTAACCTGTAGGCCAGAGTACGAGTCTAAGACCTAAGCTAGTAGGCCAGAGTACGAGTCTAAGACCTGAGCTATTAGCCAGAGTAAGAGTTAAGACCTTAACCAGTAGGCAAGAGTACGAGTCTAAGACCTTAGCTATAAAGCCAGAGTAAGAGTTAAGACCTTAACCAGTAGGCCACAGTACGAGTCTAAGACCTTAGCTATTAGGCCAGAGTAAGAGTTAAGACCTTAACCAGTAGGCCTGAGTAAGAGTTAAGACCTTAACCTGTAGGCCATAGTACGAGTCTAAGACCTTAGCTATTAGGCCAGAGTAAGAGTTAAGACCTTAACCAGTAGGCCAGAGTAAGAGTTAAGACATTAACCATTAGGCCAGTAGGCCAGAGTAAGAGTTAAGACCTTAACCTGTATGCCATAGTACGAGTCTAAGACCTTAGCTATTGGGCCAGAGTAAGAGTTAAGACCTTATCTATTAGGCCAGAGTAAGAGTTAAGACCTTCGCTATTAGGCCAGAGTAAGAGTTAAGACCTTAACCTGTAGGCCAGAGTACGAGTCTAAGACCTTAGCTATTAGACCAGAGTACGAGTCTAAGACCTTAGCTGTTAGGCCAGAGTAAGAGTTAAGACCATAACCAGTAGGCCAGAGTGCGAGTCTAAGACCTTAGCTATTAGGCCAGAGTAAGTGTTAAGACCTTACCCAGTAGGCCAGAGTAAGAGTTAAGACCTTAACCAGTAGGCCAGAGTACGAGTCTAAGACCTTAGCTATTAGGCCTGAGTAAGAGTTAAGACCTTAGCTACTAGGCCAGAGTAAGAGTTAAGACCTTAACCAGTAGCCCAGAGTAAGAGTTAAGACCTTAACCAGTAGGCCATAGTACAAGTCTAAGACCTTAGCTATTAGGCCAGAGTAAGAGTTAAGACCTTGGCTATTAGGCCAGAGTAAGAGTTAAGACCTTAACCAGTAGGCCAGAGTAAGAGGTAAGACCTTAACCAGTAGGCCAGAGTACGAGTCTAAGACCTTAGCTATTAGGCCAGAGTAAGAGTTAAGACCTTAGCTATTAGGCCAGAGTAAGAGTTAAGACCTTAGCTATTAGGCCAGAGTAAGAGTTAAGACCTTAACCAGTAGGCCAGAGTAAGAGTTAAGACCTTAACCAGTAAGCCAGAGTACGAGTCTAAGACCCTAGCTATTAGGCCAGAGTAAGAGTTAAGACCTTAAACAGTAGGCCAGAGTACGAGTCTAAGACCTTAGCTATTAGGCCAGAGTAAGAGTTAAGACCTTAACTAGTAGGCCAGAGTAAGAGTTAAGACCTTAACCAGTAGGCCAGAGTAAGAGTTAAGACCTTAACCATTAGGCCAGAGAACGAGTCTAAGACCTTATCTATTAGGCCAGAGTAAGAGTTAAGAGCTTAACCAGTAGGCCAGAGTATGAGTCTAAGACCTTAGCTATTAGGCCAGAGTAAGAGTTAAGATCTTAACCAGTAGGCCAGAGTAAAAGTTAAGACTTTAACCAGTAGGCCAGAGTATGAGTCGAAGACCTTAGCTATCAGGCCAGAGTAAGAGTTAAGACCTTAACCAGTAGGCCAGAGTAAGAGTTAAGATCTTAACCAGTAGGCCAGAGTACGAGTCTAAGACCTTAGCTATTAATCCAGAGTAAGAGTTAAGACCTTAACCAGTAGGCCAGAGTAAGAGTTAAGACCTTAACCATTAGGCCAGAGTATGAGTCTAAGACCTTAGCTATTAGGCCAGAGTAAGAGTTAAGACCTTAACCACTAGGCCAGAGTAAGAGTTAAGACCTTAACCTGTAAGCCAGAGTAAGAGTTAAGACCTTAACCAGTAGGCCAGAGTAAGAGTTAAGACCTTAACCTGTAGGCCATAGTACGAGTCTAAGACCTTAGCTATTAGGCCAGAGTAAGAGTTAAGACCTTAGCTATTAGGCCAGAGTAAGAGTTAAGACCTTAACCATTAGGCCAGAGTATGAGTCTAAGACCTTAGCTATTAGGCCAGAGTAAGAGTTAAGACATTAACCAGTAGGCCAGAGTAAGAATTAAGACCTTAGCTATTAGGCCAGAGTAAGAGTTAAGACCTTAAGAAGTAGGCCAGAGTAAGAGTTAAGACCTTAACCATTAGGCCAGAGTACGAGTCTAAGACCTTAGCTATTAGGCCAGAGTAAGAATTAAGACCTTAGCTATTAGGCCAGAGTAAGCGTTAAGACCTTAACCAGTAGGCCAGAGTACGAGTCTAAGACCTTAGCTATTAGGCCAGAGTAAGAGTTCAGACCTTAGCTATTAGGCCAGAGTAATAGTTAAGACCTTAACCAGTAGGCCAGAGTAAGAGTTAAGACCTTAACCTGTAGGCCATAGTACGAGTCTAGGACCTTAGCTATTAGGCCAGAGTAAGAGTTAAGACTTTAACCAGTAGGCCAGAGTAAGAATTAAGACCTTAGCTATTAGGCCAGAGTAAGAGTTAAGACCTTAAGAAGTAGGCCAGAGTAAGAGTTAAGACCTTAACCATTAGGCCAGAGTACGAGTCTAAGACCTTAGCTATTAGGCCAGAGTAAGAGTTAAGACCTTAGCTATTAGGCCAGAGTAAGCGTTAAGACCTTAACCAGTAGGCCAGAGTACGAGTCTAAGACCTTAGCTATTAGGCCAGAGTAAGAGTTCAGACCTTAGCTATTAGGCCAGAGTAAGAGTTAAGACCTTAACCAGTAGGCCAGAGTAAGAGTTAAGACCTTAACCTGTAGGCCATAGTACGAGTCTAGGACCTTAGCTATTAGGCCAGAGTAAGAGTTAAGACCTTAACCAGTAGGCCAGAGTAAGAGTTAAGACCTTAACCATTAGGCCAGTAGGCCAGAGTAAGAGTTAAGACCTTAACCTGTAGGCCATTGTACGAGTCTAAGACCTTAGCTATTGGGCCAGAGTAAGAGTTAAGACCTTAGCTATTAGGCCAGAGTAAGAGTTAAGACCTTCGCTATTAGGCCAGAGTAAGATTTAAGACCTTAACCTGTAGGCCAGAGTACGAGTCTAAGACCTTAGCTATTAGACCAGAGTACGAGTCTAAGACCTTAGCTATTAGACCAGAGTAAGAGTTAAGACCATAACCAGTAGGCCAGAGTACGAGTCTAAGACCTTAGCTATTAGGCCAGAGTAAGATTTAAGACCTTAGCTATTAGGCCAGAGTAAGAGTTAAGACCTTAACCAGTAGGCCAGAGTAAGAGTTAAGACCTTAACCAGTAGGCCATAGTACAAGTCTAAGACCTTAGCAATTAGGCCAGAGTAAGAGTTAAGACCTTGGCTATTAGGCCAGAGTAAGAGTTAAGACCTTAACCAGTAGGCCAGAGTAAGAGGTAAGACCTTAACCAGTAGGCCAGAGTAAGAGTCTAAGACATTAGCTATTAGGCCAGAGTAAGTGTTAAGACCTTAGCTATTAGGCCAGAGTAAGAGTTAAGACCTTTGCTATTAGGCCAGAGTAAGAGTTAAGACCTTAACCAGTAGGCCAGAGTAAGAGTTAAGACCTTAACCAGTAAGCCAGAGTACGAGTCTAAGACCCTAGCTATTAGGCCAGAGTAAGAGTTAAGACCTTAACCAGTAGGCCAGAGTAAAAGTTAAGATCTTAACCATTAGACCAGAGTACGAGTCTAAGACCTTAGCTATTAGGCCAGAGTAAGAGTTAAGACCTTAACTAGTAGGCCAGAGTAAGAGTTAAGACCTTAACCAGTAGGCCAGAGTAAGAGTTAAGACCTTAACCATTAGGCCAGAGAACGAGTATAAGACCTTATCTATTAGGCCAGAGTAAGAGTTAAGAGCTTAACCAGTAGGCCAGAGTACGAGTCTAAGACCTTAGCTATTAGGCCAGAGTAAGAGTTAAGATCTTAACCAGTAGGCCAGAGTAAGAGTTAAGACTTTAACCAGTAGGCCAGAGTACGAGTGTAAGACCTTAGCTATTAGGCCAGAGTAAGAGTTAAGACCTTAACCAGTAGGCCAGAGTAAGAGTCTAAGACCTTAGCTATTAGGCCAGAGTAAGAGTTAAGACCTTAACCAGTAGGCCAGAGTAAGAGTTAAGACCTTAACCATTAGGCCAGAGTATGAGTCTAAGACCTTAGCTATTAGGCCAGAGTAAGAGTTAAGACCTTAACCACTAGGCCAGAGTAAGAGTTAAGACCTTAACCTGTAGGCCATAGTACGAGTCTAAGACCTTATCTATTAGGCCAGAGTAAGAGTTAAGACCTTAGCTATTAGGCCAGAGTAAGAGTTAAGACCTTAACCATTAGGCCAGAGTACGAGTCTAAGACCTTAGCTATTAGGCCAGAGTAAGAGTTAAGACCTTACCCAGTAGGCCAAAGTAAGAATTAAGACCTTAGCTATTAGGCCAGAGTAAGAGTTAAGACCTTAAGAAGTAGGCCAGAGTAAGAGTTAAGACCTTAACCATTAGGCCAGAGTACGAGTCTACGACCTTAGCTATTAGGCCAGAGTAAGAGTTAAGACCTTAGCTATTAGGCCAGAGTAAGCGTTAAGACCTTAACCAGTAGGCCAGAGTACGAGTCTAAGACCTTAGCTATTAGGCCAGAGTAAGAGTTCAGACCTTAGCAATTAGGCCAGAGTAAGAGTTAAGACCTTAAGAAGTAGGCCAGAGTAAGAGTTAAGACCTTAACCATTAGGCTAGAGTACGAGTCTACGACCTTAGCTATTAGGCCAGAGTAAGAGTTAAGACCTTAGCTATTAGGCCAGAGTAAGCGTTAAGACCTTAACCAGTAGGCCAGAGTACGAGTCTAAGACTTTAGCTATTAGGCCAGAGTAAGAGTTCAGACCTTAGCAATTAGGTCAGAGTAAGAGTTAAGACCTTAACCAGTAGGCCAGAGTAAGAGTTAAGACCTTAACCTGTAGGCCAGTATATGAGTCTAAGACCTTAGCTATTAGGCCAGAGTAAGAGTTAAGACCTTAACCAGTAGGCCAGAGTAAGAGTTAATACCTTAACCAGTTGGCCAGAGTAAGAGTTAAGACCTTAACCAGTAGGCCAGAGTAAGAGTTAAGACCTTAACCTGTAGGCCAGAGTAAGAGTTAAGACCTTAACCTGTAGGCAATAGTAAGATTTAAGACCTTAACCAGTAGGCCATAGTACGAGTCTAAGAACTTAGGTATTAGGCCAGAGTAAGAGTTAAGACCTTAACCAGTAGTTTAGAGTAAGTGTTAAGACCTTAACCAGTAGGCCAGAGTATGAGTCTAAGACCTTAACCTGTAGGCTATAGTACGAGTCTAAGACCTTGGCTTTTAGGCCAGAGTAAGAGTTAAAATCTTAACCAGTAGGCCAGAGTACGTGTCTAATACCTTAGCTATTAGGCTATAGTATGAGTTAAGACCTTAGCTATTAGGCCAGAGTAAGAGTTAAGACCTTAACCATTAGGCCAGAGTACGAGTCTAAGACCTTAGCTATTAGGCCAGAGTAAGAGTTAAGACCTTAACCTGTAGGCCAGAGTAAGAGTTAAGACCTTAACCTGTAGGCCATAGTACGAGTCTAAGACCTTAGCTATTAGGCCAGAGTAAGTGTTAAGACCTTAGCTATTAGGCCAGAGTAAGAGTTAAGACCTTAACCATTAGGCCAGAGTACGAGTCTAAGACCTTAGCTAATAGGCCAGAGTAAGAGTTAAGACCTTAACCAGTAGGCCAGAGTAAGAATTAAGACCTTAGCTATTAGGCCAGAGTAAGAGTTAAGACCTTAAGAAGTAGGCCAGAGTAAGAGTTAAGACCTTAACCATTAGGCCAGAGTACGAGTCTAAGACCTTAGCTATTAGGCCAGAGTAAGAGTTAAGACCTTAGCTATTAGGCCAGAGTAAGCGTTAAGACCTTAACCAGTAGGCCAGAGTACGAGTCTAAGACCTTAGCTATTAGGCCAGAGTAAGAGTTAAGACCTTAACCAGTAGGCAAGAGTAAGGGTTAAGACCTTAACCAGTAGGCCAGAGTAAGAGTTAAGACCTTAACCAGTAGGCCAGAGTAAGAGTTAATACCTTAACCTGTAGGCCAGATTACGAGTTAAGACCTTAACCATTAGGCCAGAGTAGAAGTCTAAGACCTTAACCATAAGGCCAGAGTACGAGTCTAAGACCTTAGCTATTAGGCCAGAGTAAGAGTTAAGACCTTAACCAGTAGGCCAGAGTAAGAATTAAGACCTTAGCTATTAGGCCAGAGTAGGAGTTAAGACCTTAACCTGTAGGCCATAGTGCGAGTCTAAGACCTTAGCTATTAGGCCAGAGTAAGATTTAAGACCTTAGCTATTAGGCCAGAGTAAGAGTTAAGACCTTAACCATAAGGCCAGAGTACGAGTCTAAGACCTTAGCTATTAGGCCAGGGTAAGAGTTAAGACCTTAACCAGTAGGCCAGAGTAAGAATTAAGACCTTAGCTATAAGGCCAGAATACGAGTTAAGACCTTAACCATTAGGCCGGAGTACGAGTCTAAGACCTTAGCTATTAGACCAGATTAAGGGTTCAGACCTTAGCTATTAGGCCAGAGTAAGAGTTAAGACCTTAACCAGTAGGCCAGAGTAAGAGTTAAGACCTTAACCTGTAGGCCAGCGTATGAGTCTAAGACCTCAGCTATTAGGCCAGAGTAAGAGTTAAGACATTAACCAGTAGGCCAGAGTAAGAATTAAGACCTTAGCTATTAGGCCAGAGTAAGAGTTAAGACCTTAACCAGTAGGCCAGAGTAAGAGTTAAGACCTTAACCAGTAAGCCAGAGTACAAGTCTAAGACCCTAGCTATTAGGCCAGAGTAAGAGTTAAGACCTTAACCATTAGGCCAGAGTATGAGTCTAAGACCTTAGCTATTAGGCCAGAGTAAGAGTCAAGACCTTAGCTATTAGGCCAGAGTAAGAGTTAAGACCTTAGCTATTAGGCCAGAGTAAGAGTTAAGACCTTAAACAGTAGGCCAGAGTAAGAGTTAAGACCTTAACCATTAGGCCAGAGTACGAGTCTAAGACCTTAGCTATTAGGCCAGAGTAAGAGTTAAGACCTTAACTAGTAGGCCAGAGTAAGAGTTAAGACCTTAACCAGTAGGCCAGAGTAAGAGTTAAGACCTTAACCATTAGGCCAGAGAACGAGTCTAAGACCTTATCTATTAGGCCAGAGTAAGAGTTAAGAGCTTAACCAGTAGGCCAGAGTATGAGTCTAAGACCTTAGCTATTAGGCCAGAGTAAGAGTTAAGATCTTAACCAGTAGGCCAGAGTAAGAGTTAAGACTTTAACCAGTAGGCCAGAGTATGAGTCTAAGACCTTAGCTATTAGGCCAGAGTAAGAGTTAAGACCTTAACCAGTAGGCCAGAGTAAGAGTTAAGATCTTAACCAGTAGGCCAGAGTACGAGTCTAAGACCTTAGCTATTAGGCCAGAGTAAGAGTTAAGACCTTAACCAGTAGGCCAGAGTAAGAGTTAATACCTTAACCATTAGGCCAGAGTATGAGTCTAAGACCTTAGCTATTAGGCCAGAGTAAGAGTTAAGACCTTAACCACTAGGCCAGAGTAAGAGTTAAGACCTTAACCTGTAAGCTAGAGTAAGAGTTAAGACCTTAACCTGTAGGCCATAGTACGAGTCTAAGACCTTAGCTATTAGGCCAGAGTAAGAGTTAAGACCTTAGCTATTAGGCCAGAGTAAGAGTTAAGACCTTAACCATTAGGCCAGAGTATGAGTCTAAGACCTTAGCTATTAGGCCAGAGTAAGAGTTAAGACATTAACCAGTAGGCCAGAGTAAGAATTAAGACCTTAGCTATTAGGCCAGAGTAAGAGTTAAGACCTTAAGAAGTAGGCCAGAGTAAGAGTTAAGACCTTAACCATTAGGCCAGAGTACGAGTCTAAGACCTTAGCTATTAGGCCTGAGTAAGAGTTAAGACCTTAGCTATTAGGCCAGAGTAAGCGTTAAGACCTTAACCAGTAGGCCAGAGTACGAGTCTAAGACCTTAGCTATTAGGCCAGAGTAAGAGTTCAGACCTTAGCTATTAGGCCAGAGTAAGAGTTAAGACTTTAACCAGTAGGCCAGAGTAAGAGTTAAGACCTTAACCTGTAGGCCATAGTACGAGTCTAGGACCTTAGCTATTAGGCCAGAGTAAGAGTTAAGACCTTAACCAGTAGGCCAGAGTAAGAGTTAAGACCTTAACCATTAGGCCAGTAGGCCAGAGTAAGAGTTAAGACCTTAACCTGTAGGCCATAGTACGAGTCTAAGACCTTAGCTATTGGGCCAGAGTAAGAGTTAAGACCTTAGCTATTAGGCCAGAGTAAGAGTTAAGACCTTCGCTATTAGGCCAGAGTAAGATTTAAGACCTTAACCTGTAGGCCAGAGTACGAGTCTAAGACCTTAGCTATTAGACCAGAGTACGAGTCTAAGACCTTAGCTATTAGACCAGAGTAAGAGTTAAGACCATAACCAGTAGGCCAGAGTAAGAGTTAAGACCTTAACCTGTAGGCCATAGTACGAGTCTAGGACCTTAGCAATTAGGCCAGAGTAAGAGTTAAGACCTTACCCATTAGGCCAGTAGGCCAGAGTAAGAGTTAAGACCTTAACCTGTAGGCCATAGTACAAGTCTAAGACCTTAGCTATTGGGCCAGAGTAAGAGTTAAGACCTTCGCTATTAGACCAGAGTAAGAGTTAAGACCATAACCAGTAGGCCAGAGTAAGAGTTAAGACCTTAACCATCAGGCCAGAGTACGAGTCTAAGACCTTAACCATTAGGCCAGAGTAAGAATTAAGACCTTAGCTATTAGGCCAGAGTAAGAGTTAAGACCTTAAGAAGTAGGCCAGAGTAAGAGTTAAGACCTTAACCATTAGGCCAGAGTACGAGTCTAAGACCTTAGCTATTAGGCCAGAGTAAGAGTTAAGACCTTAGCTATTAGGCCAGAGTAAGCGTTAAGACCTTAACCAGTAGGCCAGAGTACGAGTCTAAGACCTTAGCTATTAGGCCAGAGTAAGAGTTCAGACCTTAGCTATTGGGCCAGAGTAAGAGTTAAGACCTTCGCTATTAGACCAGAGTAAGAGTTAAGACCATAACCAGTAGGCCAGAGTAAGAGTTAAGACCTTAACCACTAGGCCAGAGTAAGAGTTAAGACCTTAACCTGTAAGCTAGAGTAAGAGTTAAGACCTTAACCTGTAGGCCATAGTACGAGTCTAAGACCTTAGCTATTAGGCCAGAGTAAGAGTTAAGACCTTAGCTATTAGGCCAGAGTAAGAGTTAAGACCTTAACCATTAGGCCAGAGTATGAGTCTAAGACCTTAGCTATTAGGCCAGAGTAAGAGTTAAGATATTAACCAGTAGGCCAGAGTAAGAATTAAGACCTTAGCTATTAGGCCAGAGTAAGAGTTAAGACCTTAAGAAGTAGGCCAGAGTAAGAGTTAAGACCTTAACCATTAGGCCAGAGTACGAGTCTAAGACCTTAGCTATTAGGCCAGAGTAAGAGTTAAGACCTTAGCTATTAGGCCAGAGTAAGCGTTAAGACCTTAACCAGTAGGCCAGAGTACGAGTCTAAGACCTTAGCTATTAGGCCAGAGTAAGAGTTCAGACCTTAGCTATTAGGCCAGAGTAAGAGTTAAGACTTTAACCAGTAGGCCAGAGTAAGAGTTAAGACCTTAACCTGTAGGCCATAGTACGAGTCTAGGACCTTAGCTATTAGGCCAGAGTAAGAGTTAAGACCTTAACCAGTAGGCCAGAGTAAGAGTTAAGACCTTAACCATTAGGCCAGTAGGCCAGAGTAAGAGTTAAGACCTTAACCTGTAGGCCATAGTACGAGTCTAAGACCTTAGCTATTGGGCCAGAGTAAGAGTTAAGACCTTAGCTATTAGGCCAGAGTAAGAGTTAAGACCTTCGCTATTAGGCCAGAGTAAGATTTAAGACCTTAACCTGTAGGCCAGAGTACGAGTCTAAGACCTTAGCTATTAGACCAGAGTACGAGTCTAAGACCTTAGCTATTAGACCAGAGTAAGAGTTAAGACCATAACCAGTAGGCCAGAGTAAGAGTTAAGACCTTAACCTGTAGGCCATAGTACGAGTCTAGGACCTTAGCAATTAGGCCAGAGTAAGAGTTAAGACCTTACCCATTAGGCCAGTAGGCCAGAGTAAGAGTTAAGACCTTAACCTGTAGGCCATAGTACGAGTCTAAGACCTTAGCTATTGGGCCAGAGTAAGAGTTAAGACCTTCGCTATTAGACCAGAGTAAGAGTTAAGACCATAACCAGTAGGCCAGAGTAAGAGTTAAGACGTTAACCATCAGGCCAGAGTACGAGTCTAAGACCTTAACCATTAGGCCAGAGTACGAGTCTAAGACCTTAGCTATTAGGCCAGAGTAAGAGTTAAGACCTTCGCTATTAGACCAGAGTAAGAGTTAAGACCATAACCAGTAGGCCAGAGTACGAGTCTAAGACCTTAGCTATTAGGCCAGAGTAAGAGTTAAGACCTTAACCAGTAGGCCAGAGTAAGAGTTAAGACCTTAACCAGTAGGCCAGAGTAAGAGTTAAGACCTTAACCAGTAGGCCAGAGTACGTGTCTAATACCTTAGCTATTAGGCCATAGTACGAGTCTAAGACCTTCGCTATTAGGCCAGAGTAAGAGTTAAGACCTTAACCAGTAGGCCAGAGTAAGAGTTAAGACCTTAACCAGTAGGCCAGAGTAAGAGTTAAGACCTTAACCATTAGGCCAGAGTACGAGTCTAAGACCTTAGCTATTAGGCCAGAGTACGAGTCTAAGACCTTAGCTATTAGGCCAGAGTAAGAGTTAAGACCGTAGCTATTAGGCCAGAGTACGAGTCTAAGACCTCGCTATTAGGCTAGTTTAAGAGTTAAGACCTTAACCATTAGGCCAGAGTAAGAGTTAAGACTTTAACCAGTAGGAAAGAGTAAGTGTTAAGACCTTAACCTGTAGGCCAGAGTACGAGTCTAAGACCTTAGCTACTAGGCCAGAGTAAGAGTTAAGACCTTAACCATTAGGCCAGAGTACGAGTCTAAGACCTTAGCTATTGGGCCAGAGTAGGAGTTAAGACCTTAGCTATTAGGCCAGAGTAAGAGTTAAGACCTTAGCTATTAGGCCAGAGTAAGAGTTAAGACTTTAACCTGTAGGCCAGAGTACAAGTCTAAGACTTAAGCTATTTGTCCAGAGTACGAGTCTAAGACCTGAGCTATTAGGCCAGAGTAAGAGTTAAGACCTTAACCAGTAGGCCAGAGTACGAGTCTAAGACCTTAGCTATAAGGCCAGAGTAGGAGTTAAGACCTTAACCAGTAGGCCAGAGTAAGAGTTAAGACCTTAACCAGTAGGCCAGAGTACGAGTCTAAGACCTTAGCTATTAGGCCAGAGTAAGATTTAAGACCTTAACCAGTAGGCCTGAGTAAGAGTTAAGACCTTAACCATTAGGCCAGTAGGCCAGAGTAAGAGTTAAGACCTTAACCTGTAGGCCATAGTACGAGTCTAAGACCTTAGATATTGAGCCAGAGTAAGAGTTAAGACCTTAGCTATTAGGCCAGAGTAAGAGTTAAGACCTTAGCTATTAGGCCAGAGTAAGAGTTAAGACCTTAACCTGTAGGCCAGAGTACGAGTCTAAGACCTTAGCTATTAGACCAGAGTACGAGTCTAAGACCTTAGCTATTAGGCCAGAGTAAGAGTTAAGACCATAACCAGTAGGCCAGAGTACACGTCTAAGACCTTAGCTATTAGGCCAGAGTAAGAGTTAAGACCTTAACCAGTAGGCCAGAGTAAGAGTTAAGACCTTAACTAGTAGGCCAGAGTACGAGTCTAAGACCTTAGCTATTAGGCCAGAGTAAGAGTTAAGACCTTAGCTATTAGGCCAGAGTAAGAGTTAAGACCTTAACCAGTAGGCCAGAGTAAGAGTTAAGAACTTAACCAGTAGTCCATAGTACAAGTCTAAGACCTTAGCTATTAGGCCAGAGTAAGAGTTAAGACCTTGGCTATTAGGCCAGAGTAAGAGTTAAGACATTAACCAGTAGGCCAGAGTAAGAGGTAAGACCTTAACCAGTAGGCCAGAGTACGAGTCTAAGACCGTAGCTATTAGGCCAGAGTAAGAGTTAAGACCTTAGCTATTAGGCCAGAGTAAGAGTTAAGACCTTAGATATTAGGCCAGAGTTAGAGTTAAGACCTTAACCAGTAGGCCAGAGTAAGAGTTAAGACCTTAACCATTAGGCCAGAGTACGAGTCTAAGACCTTAGCTATTAGGCCAGAGTAAGAGTTAAGACCTTAACTAGTAGGCCAGAGTAAGAGTTAAGACCTTAACCAGTAGGCCAGAGTAAGAGTTAAGACCTTAGCTATTAGGCCAGAGTAAGAGTTAAGACCTTAACTAGTAGGCCAGAGTAAGAGTTAAGACCTTAACCAGTAGGCCAGAGTAAGAGTTAAGACCGTAGTTATTAGGCCAGAGTAAGAGTTAAGACCTTAGCTATTAGGCCAGAGTAAGAGTTAAGACCTTAGCTATTTGGCCAGAGTTAGAGTTAAGACCTTAACCAGTAGGCCAGAGTAAGAGTTAAGACCTTAACCATTAGGCCAGAGTACGAGTCTAAGACCTTTGCTATTAGGCCAGAGTAAGAGTTAAGACCTTAACCAGTAGGCCAGAGTAAGAGTTAAGATCTTAACCATTAGGCCAGAGTACGAGTCTAAGACCTTAGCTATTGGGCCAGAGTAAGAGTTAAGACCTTAACTAGTAGGCCAGAGTAAGAGTTAAGACCTTAACCAGTAGGCCAGAGTAAGAGTTAAGACCTTAACCATTAGGCCAGAGTACGAGTCTAAGACCTTAGCTATTAGGCCAGAGTAAGAGTTAAGACCTTAACTAGTAGGCCAGAGTAAGAGTTAAGACCTTAACCAGTAGGCCAGAGTAAGAGTTAAGACCTTAGCTGTTAGGACAGAGTAAGAGTTAAGACCTTAACTAGTAGGCCAGAGTAAGAGTTAAGACCTTAACCAGTAGGCCAGAGTAAGAGTTAAGACCGTAGCTATTAGGCCAGAGTAAGAGTTAAGACCTTAGCTATTAGGCCAGAGTAAGAGTTAAGACCTTAGCTATTAGGCCAGAGTTAGAGTTAAGACCTTAACCAGTAGGCCAGAGTAAGAGTTAAGACCTTAACCATTAGGCCAGAGTACGAGTCTAAGACCTTAGCTATTAGGCCAGAGTAAGAGTTAAGACCTTAACTAGTAGGCCAGAGTAAGAGTTAAGACCTTAACCAGTAGGCCAGAGTAAGAGTTAAGACCTTAACCATTAGGCCAGAGTACGAGTCTAAGACCTTATCTATTAGGCCAGAGTAAGAGTTAAGAGCTTAACCAGTATGCCAGAGTATGAGTCTAAGACCTTAGCTATTAGGCCAGAGTAAGTGTTAAGATCTTAACCAGTAGGCCAGAGTAAGAGTTAAGACTTTAACCAGTAGGCCAGAGTACGAGTCTAAGACCTTTGCTATTAGGCCAGAGTAAGAGTTAAGACCTTAACCAGTAGGCCAGAGTAAGAGTATAAGACCTTAGCTATTGGGCCAGAGTAGGAGTTAAGACCTTAGCTATTAGGCCAGAGTAAGAGTTAAGACCTTAGCTATTAGGCCAGAGTAAGAGTTAAGACTTTAACCTGTAGGCCAGAGTACAAGTCTAAGACCTAAGCTATTAGGCCAGAGTACGAGTCTAAGACCTGAGCTATTAGGCCAGAGTAAGAGTTAAGACCTTAACCAGTAGGCCAGAGTACAAGTCTAAGACCTTAGCTATAAGGCCAGAGTAGGAGCTAAGACCTTAACCAGTAGGCCAGAGTAAGAGTTAAGACCTTAACCAGTAGGCCAGAGTACGAGTCTAAGACCTTAGCTATTAGGCCAGAGTAAGATTTAAGACCTTAACCAGTAGGCCTGAGTAAGAGTTAAGACCTTAACCATTAGGCCAGTAGGCCAGAGTAAGAGTTAAGACCTTAACCTGTAGGCCATAGTACGAGTCTAAGACCTTAGATATTGAGCCAGAGTAAGAGTTAAGACCTTAGCTATTAGGCCAGAGTAAGAGTTAAGACCTTAACTAGTAGGCCAGAGTAAGAGTTAAGACCTTAACCAGTAGGCCAGAGTAAGAGTTAAGATCGTAGCTATTAGGCCAGAGTAAGAGTTAAGACCTTAGCTATTAGGCCAGAGTAAGAGTTAAGACCTTAGCTATTAGGCCAGAGTTAGAGTTAAGACCTTAACCAGTAGGCCAGAGTAAGAGTTAAGACCTTAACCATTAGGCCAGAGTACGAGTCTAAGACCTTAGCTATTAGGCCAGAGTAAGAGTTAAGACCTTAACTAGTAGGCCAGAGTAAGAGTTAAGACCTTAACCAGTAGGCCAGAGTAAGAGTTAAGACCTTAACCATTAGGCCAGAGTACGAGTCTAAGACCTTATCTATTAGGCCAGAGTAAGAGTTAAGAGCTTAACCAGTATGCCAGAGTACGAGTCTAAGACCTTAGCTATTAGGCCAGAGTAAGTGTTAAGATCTTAACCAGTAGGCCAGAGTAAGAGTTAAGACTTTAACCAGTAGGCCAGAGTACGAGTCTAAGACCTTTGCTATTAGGCCAGAGTAAGAGTTAAGACCTTAACCAGTAGGCCGGAGTAAGAGTCTAAGACCTTAGCTATTGGGCCAGAGTAGGAGTTAAGACCTTAGCTATTAGGCCAGAGTAAGAGTTAAGACATTAGCTATTAGGCCAGAGTAAGAGTTAAGACTTTAACCTGTAGGCCAGAGTACAAGTCTAAGACCTAAGCTAATAGGCCAGAGTACGAGTCTAAGACCTGAGCTATTAGGCCAGAGTAAGAGTTAAGACCTTAACTAGTAGGCCAGAGTACGAGTCTAAGACCTTAGCTATTAGGCCAGAGTAAGAGTTAAGACCTTAGCTATTAGGCCAGAGTAAGAGTTAAGACCTTAACCAGTAGGCCAGAGTAAGAGTTAAGACCTTAACCAGTAGGCCATAGTACAAGTCTAAGACCTTAGCTATTAGGCCAGAGTAAGAGTTAAGACCTTGGCTATTAGGCCAGAGTAAGAGTTAAGACATTAACCAGTAGGCCAGAGTAAGAGGTAAGACCTTAACCAGTAGGCCAGAGTACGAGTCTAAGACCGTAGCTATTAGGCCAGAGTAAGAGTTAAGACCTTTGCTATTAGGCCAGAGTAAGAGTTAAGACCTTAGCTATTAGGCCAGAGTTAGAGTTAAGACCTTAACCCGTAGGCCAGAGTAAGAGTTAAGACCTTAACCATTAGGCCAGAGTACGAGTCTAAGACCTTAGCTATTAGGCCAGAGTAAGAGTTAAGACCTTAACTAGTAGGCCAGAGTAAGAGTTAAGACCTTAACCAGTAGGCCAGAGTAAGAGTTAAGACCTTAGCTATTAGGCCAGAGTAAGAGGTAAGACCTTAACTAGTAGGCCAGAGTAAGAGTTAAGACCTTAACCAGTAGGCCAGAGTAAGAGTTAAGACCGTAGCTATTAGGCCAGAGTAAGAGTTAAGACCTTAGCTATTAGGCCAGAGTAAGAGTTAAGACCTTAGCTATTAGGCCAGAGTTAGAGTTAAGACCTTAACCAGTAGGCCAGAGTAAGAGTTAAGACCGTAACCATTAGGCCAGAGTACGAGTCTAAGACCTTAGCTATTAGGCCAGAGTAAGAGTTAAGACTTTAACTAGTAGGCCAGAGTAAGAGTTAAGACCTTAACCAGTAGGCCAGAGTAAGAGTTAAGACCTTAACCATTAGGCCAGAGTACGAGTCTAAGACCTTATCTATTAGGCCAGAGTAAGAGTTAAGAGCTTAACCAGTATGCCAGAGTACGAGTCTAAGACCTTAGCTATTAGGCCAGAGTAAGTGTTAAGATCTTAACCAGTAGGCCAGAGTAAGAGTTAAGACTTTAACCAGTAGGCCAGAGTACGAGTCTGAGACCTTTGCTATTAGGCCAGAGTAAGAGTTAAGACCTTAACCAGTAGGCCAGAGTAAGAGTCTAAGACCTTAGCTATTGGGCCAGAGTAGGAGTTAAGACCTTAGCTATTAGGCCAGAGTAAGAGTTAAGACCTTAGCTATTAGGCCAGAGTAAGAGTTAAGACTTTAACCTGTAGGCCAGAGTACAAGTCTAAGACCTAAGCTATTAGGCCAGAGTACGAGTCTAAGACCTGAGCTATTAGGCCAGAGTAAGAGTTAAGACCTTAACCAGTAGGCCAGAGTACGAGTCTAAGACCTTAGCTATAAGGCCAGAGTAGGAGTTAAGACCTTAACCAGTAGGCCAGAGTAAGAGTTAAGACCTTAACCAGTAGGCCAGAGTACAAGTCTAAGACCTTAGCTATTAGGCCAGAGTAAGATTTAAGACCTTAACCAGTAGGCCTGAGTAAGAGTTAAGACCTTAACCATTAGGCCAGTCGGCCAGAGTAAGAGTTAAGACATTAACCTGTAGGCCATAGTACGAGTCTAAGACCTTAGATATTGAGCCAGAGTAAGAGTTAAGACCTTAGCTATTAGGCCAGAGTAAGAGTTAAGACCTTAACTAGTAGGCCAGAGTAAGAGTTAAGACCTTAACCAGTAGGCCAGAGTAAGAGTTAAGACCTTAGCTATTAGGCCAGAGTAAGAGTTAAGACCTTAACTAGTAGGCCAGAGTAAGAGTTAAGACCTTAACCAGTAGGCCAGAGTACGAGTCTAAGACCTTATCTATTAGGCCAGAGTAAGAGTTAAGAGCTTAACCAGTATGCCAGAGTACGAGTCTAAGACCTTAGCTATTAGGCCAGAGTAAGTGTTAAGATCTTAACCAGTAGGCCAGAGTAAGAGTTAAGACTTTAACCAGTAGGCCAGAGTACGAGTCTAAGACCTTTGCTATTAGGCCAGAGTAAGAGTTAAGACCTTAACCAGTAGGCCAGAGTAAGAGTCTAAGACCTTAGCTATTGGGCCAGAGTAGGAGTTAAGACCTTAGCTATTAGGCCAGAGTAAGAGTTAAGACCTTAGCTATTAGGCCAGAGTAAGAGTTAAGACTTTAACCTGTAGGCCAGAGTACAAGTCTAAGACCTAAGCTATTAGGCCAGAGTACGAGTCTAAGACCTGAGCTATTAGGCCAGAGTAAGAGTTAAGACCTTAACCAGTAGGCCAGAGTACGAGTCTAAGACCTTAGCTATAAGGCCAGAGTAGGAGTTAAGACCTTAACCAGTAGGCCAGAGTAAGAGTTAAGACCTTAACCAGTAGGCCAGAGTACGAGTCTAAGACCTTAGCTATTAGGCCAGAGTAAGATTTAAGACCTTAACCAGTAGGACTGAGTAAGAGTTAAGACCTTAACCATTAGGCCAGTAGGCCAGAGTAAGAGTTAAGACCTTAACCTGTAGGCCATAGTACGAGTCTAAGACCTTAGATATTGAGCCAGAGTAAGAGTTAAGACCTTAGCTATTAGGCCAGAGTAAGAGTTAAGACCTTAACTAGTAGGCCAGAGTAAGAGTTAAGACCTTAACCAGTAGGCCAGAGTAAGAGTTAAGACCTTAGCTATTAGGCCAGAGTAAGAGTTAAGACCTTAACCAGTAGGCCAGAGTAAGAGTTAAGACCGTAGCTATTAGGCCAGAGTAAGAGTTAAGACCTTAGCTATTAGGCCAGAGTAATAGTTAAGACCTTAGCTATTAGGCCAGAGTAATAGTTAAGACCTTAGCTATTAGGCCAGAGTTAGAGTTAAGACCTTAACCAGTAGGCCAGAGTAAGAGTTAAGACCTTAACCAGTAGGCCATAGTACAAGTCTAAGACCTTAGTTATTAGGCCAGAGTAAGAGTTAAGACCTTGGCTATTAGGCCAGAGTAAGAGTTAAGACATTAACCAGTAAGCCAGAGTAAGAGGTAAGACCTTAACCAGTAGGCCAGAGTACGAGTCTAAGACCTTATCTATTAGGCCAGAGTAAGAGTTAAGAGCTTAACCAGTATGCCAGAGTATGAGTCTAAGACCTTAGCTATTAGGCCAGAGTAAGTGTTAAGATCTTAACCAGTAGGCCAGAGTAAGAGTTAAGACTTTAACCAGTAGGCCAGAGTACGAGTCTAAGACCTTTGCTATTAGGCCAGAGTAAGAGTTAAGACCCTAACCAGTAGGCCAGAGTAAGAGTCTAAGACCTTAGCTATTGGGCCAGAGTAGGAGTTAAGACCTTAGCTATTAGGCCAGAGTAAGAGTTAAGACCTTAGCTATTAGGCCAGAGTAAGAGTTAAGACTTTAACCTGTAGGCCAGAGTACAAGTCTAAGACCTAAGCTATTGGGCCAGAGTACGAGTCTAAGACCTGAGCTATTAGGCCAGAGTGAGAGTTAAGACCTTAACCAGTAGGCCAGAGTACGAGTCTAAGACCTTAGCTATAAGGCCAGAGTAGGAGTTAAGACCTTAACCAGTAGGCCAGAGTAAGAGTTAAGACCTTAACCAGTAGGCCAGAGTACGAGTCTAAGACCTTAGCTATTAGGCCAGAGTAAGATTTAAGACCTTAACCAGTAGGCCTGAGTAAGAGTTAAGACCTTAACCATTAGGCCAGTAGGCCAGAGTAAGAGTTAAGACCTTAACCTGTAGGCCATAGTACGAGTCTAAGACCTTAGATATTGAGCCAGAGTAAGAGGTAAGACCTTAGCTATTAGGCCAGAGTAAGAGTTAAGACCTTAACTAGTAGGCCAGAGTAAGAGTTAAGACCTTAACCAGTAGGCCAGAGTAAGAGTTAAGACCTTAGCTATTAGGCCAGAGTAAGAGTTAAGACCTTAACTAGTAGGCCAGAGTAAGAGTTAAGACCTTAACCAGTAGGCCAGAGTAAGAGTTAAGACCGTAGCTATTAGGCCAGAGTAAGAGTTAAGACCTTAGCTATTAGGCCAGAGTAAGAGTTAAGACCTTAGCTATTAGGCCAGAGTTAGAGTTAAGACCTTAACCAGTAGGCCAGAGTAAGAGTTAAGACCTTAACCATTAGGCCAGAGTACGAGTCTAAGACCTTAGCTATTAGGCCAGAGTAAGAGTTAAGACCTTAACTAGTAGGCCAGAGTAAGAGTTAAGACCTTAACCAGTAGGCCAGAGTAAGAGTTAAGACCTTAACCATTAGGCCAGAGTACGAGTCTAAGACCTTATCTATTAGGCCAGAGTAAGAGTTAAGAGCTTAACCAGTATGCCAGAGTACGAGTCTAAGACCTTAGCTATTAGGTCAGAGGAAGTGTTAAGATCTTAACCAGTAGGCCAGAGTAAGAGTTAAGACTTTAACCAGTAGGCCAGAGTACGAGTCTAAGACCTTTGCTATTAGGCCAGAGTAAGAGTTAAGACCTTACCCAGTAGGCCAGAGTAAGAGTCTAAGACCTTAGCTATTGGGCCAGAGTAGGAGTTAAGACCTTAGCTATTAGGCCAGAGTAAGAGTTAAGACCTTAGCTATTAGGCCAGAGTAAGAGTTAAGACTTTAACCTGTAGGCCAGAGTACAAGTCTAAGACCTAAGCTATTAGGCCAGAGTACGAGTCTAAGACGTGAGCTATTAGGCCAGAGTAAGAGTTAAGACCTTAACCAGTAGGCCAGAGTACGAGTCTAATACCTTAGCTATAAGGCCAGAGTAGGAGTTAAGACCTTAACCAGTAGGCCAGAGTAAGAGTTAAGACCTTAACCAGTAGGCCAGAGTACGAGTCTAAGACCTTAGCTATTAGGTCAGAGTAAGATTTAAGACCTTAACCAGTAGGCCTGAGTAAGAGTTAAGACCTTAACCATTAGGCCAGTAGGCCAGAGTAAGAGTTAAGACCTTAACCTGTAGGCCATAGTACGAGTCTAAGACCTTAGATATTGAGCCAGAGTAAGAGTTAAGACCTTAGCTATTAGGCCAGAGTAAGAGTTAAGACCTTAACTAGTAGGCCAGAGTAAGAGTTAAGACCTTAACCAGAAGGCCAGAGTAAGAGTTAAGACCTTAGCTATTAGGCCAGAGTAAGAGTTAAGACCTTAACTAGTAGGCCAGAGTAAGAGTTAAGACCTTAACCAGTAGGCCAGAGTAAGAGTTAAGACCGTAGCTATTAGGCCAGAGTAAGAGTTAAGACCTTAGCTATTAGGCCAGAGTAAGAGTTAAGACCTTAGCTATTAGGCCAGAGTTAGAGTTCAGACCTTAACCAGTAGGCCAGAGTAAGAGTTAAGACCTTAACCATTAGGCCAGAGTACGAGTCTAAGACCTTAGCTATTAGGCCAGAGTAAGAGTTAAGACCTTAACTAGTAGGCCAGAGTAAGAGTTAAGACCTTAACCAGTAGGCCAGAGTAAGAGTTAAGACCTTAACCATTAGGCCAGAGTACGAGTCTAAGACCTTATCTATTAGGCCAGAGTAAGAGTTAAGAGCTTAACCAGTATGCCAGAGTACGAGTCTAAGACCTTAGCTATTAGGCCAGAGTAAGTGTTAAGATCTTAACCAGTAGGCCAGAGTAAGAGTTAAAACTTTAACCAGTAGGCCAGAGTACGAGTCTAAGACCTTTGCTATTAGGCCAGAGTAAGAGTCTAAGACCTTAGCTATTGGGCCAGAGTAGGAGTTAAGACCTTAGCTATTAGGCCAGAGTAAGAGTTAAGACCTTAGCTATTAGGCCAGAGTAAGAGTTAAGACTTTAACCTGTAGGCCAGAGTACAAGTCTAAGACCTAAGCTATTAGGCCAGAGTACGAGTCTAAGACCTGAGCTATTAGGCCAGAGTAAGAGTTAAGACCTTAACTAGTAGGCCAGAGTACGAGTCTAAGACCTTAGCTATTAGGCCAGAGTAAGAGTTAAGACCTTAACTATTAGGCCAGAGTAAGAGTTAAGACCTTAACCAGTAGGCCAGAGTAAGAGTTAAGACCTTAACCAGTAGACCATAGTACAAGTCTAAGACCTTAGCTATTAGGCCAGAGTAAGAGTTAAGACCTTGGCTATTAGGCCAGAGTAAGAGTTAAGACATTAACCAGTAGGCCAGAGTAAGAGGTAAGACCTTAACCAGTAGGCCAGAGTACGAGTCTAAGACCGTAGCTATTAGGCCAGAGTAAGAGTTAAGACCTTTGCTATTAGGCCAGAGTAAGAGTTACGACCTTAGCTATTAGGCCAGAGTTAGAGTTAAGACCTTAACCAGTAGGCCAGAGTAAGAGTTAAGACCTTAACCATTAGGCCAGAGTACGAGTCTAAGACCTTAGCTATTAGGCCAGAGTAAGAGTTAAGACCTTAACTAGTAGGCCAGAGTAAGAGTTAAGACCTTAACCAGTAGGCCAGAGTAAGAGTTAAGACCTTAGCTATTAGGCCAGAGTAAGAGTTAAGACCTTAACTAGTAGGCCAGAGTAAGAGTTAAGACCTTAACCAGTAGGCCAGAGTAAGAGTTAAGACCGTAGCTATTAGGCCAGAGTAAGAGTTAAGACCTTAGCTATTAGGCCAGAGTAAGAGTTAAGACCTTAGCTATTAGGCCAGAGTTAGAGTTAAGACCTTAACCAGTAGGCCAGAGTAAGAGTTAAGACCTTAACCATTAGGCCAGAGTACAAGTCTAAGACCTTAGCTATTAGGCCAGAGTAAGAGTTAAGACCTTAACTAGTAGGCCAGAGTAAGAGTTAAGACCTTAACCAGTAGGCCAGAGTAAGAGTTAAGACCTTAACCATTAGGCCAGAGTACGAGTCTAAGACCTTATCTATTAGGCCAGAGTAAGAGTTAAGAGCTTAACCAGTATGCCAGAGTACGAGTCTAAGACCTTAGCTATTAGGCCAGAGTAAGTGTTAAGATCTTAACCAGTAGGCCAGAGTAAGAGTTAAGACTTTAACCAGTAGGCCAGAGTACGAGTCTAAGACCTTTGCTATTAGGCCAGAGTAAGAGTTAAGACCTTAACCAGTAGGCCAGAGTAAGAGTCTAAGACCTTAGCTATTGGGCCAGAGTAAGAGTTAAGACCTTATCTATTAGGCCAGAGTAAGAGTTAAGACCTTAGCTATTAGGCCAGAGTAAGAGTTAAGACTTTAACCTGTAGGCCAGAGTACAAGTCTAAGACCTAAGCTATTAGGCCAGAGTACGAGTCTAAGACCTGAGCTATTAGGCCAGAGTAAGAGTTAAGACCTTAACCAGTAGGCCAGAGTACGAGTCTAAGACCTTAGCTATAAGGCCAGAGTAGGAGTTAAGACCTTAACCAGTAGGCCAGAGTAAGAGTTAAGACCTTAACCAGTAGGCCAGAGTACGAGTCTAAGACCTTAGCTATTAGGCCAGAGTAAGATTTAAGACCTTAACCAGTAGGCCTGAGTAAGAGTTAAGACCTTAACCATTAGGCCAGTAGGCCAGAGTAAGAGTTAAGACCTTAACCTGTAGGCCATAGTACGAGTCTAAGACCTTAGATATTGAGCCAGAGTAAGAGTTAAGACCTTAGCTATTAGGCCAGAGTAAGAGTTAAGACCTTAACTAGTAGGCCAGAGTAAGAGTTAAGACCTTAACCAGTAGGCCAGAGTAGGAGTTAAGACCTTAGCTATTAGGCCCGAGTAAGAGTTAAGACCTTAACTAGTAGGCCAGAGTAAGAGGTAAGACCTTAACCAGTAGGCCAGAGTACGAGTCTAAGACCGTAGCTATTAGGCCAGTGTAAGAGTTAAGACCTTAGCTATTAGGCCAGAGTTAGAGTTAAGACCTTAACCAGTAGGCCAGAGTAAGAGTTAAGACCTTAACCAGTAAGCCAGAGTACGAGTCTAAGACCTTAGTTATTAGGCCAGAGTAAGAGTTAAGACCTTAACCAGTAGGCCAGAGTACGAGTCTAAGACCTTAGCTATTAGGCCAGAGTAAGAGATAAGACCTTAACTAGTAGGCCGGAGTAAGAGTTAAGACCTTAACCAGTAGGTCAGAGTAAGAGTTAAGACCTTAACCATTAGGCCAGAGTACGAGTCTAAGACCTTATCTATTAGGCCAGAGTAAGAGTTAAGAGCTTAACCAGTATGCCAGAGTACGAGTCTAAGACCTTAGCTATTAGGCCAGAGTAAGTGTTAAGATCTTAACCAGTAGGCCAGAGTAAGAGTTAAGACTTTAACCAGTAGGCCAGAGTACGAGTCTAAGGCCTTTGCTATTAGGCCAGAGTAAGAGTTAAGACCTTAACCAGTAGGCCAGAGTAAGAGTCTAAGACCTTAGCTATTGGGCCAGAGTAGGAGTTAAGACCTTAGCTATTAGGCCAGAGTAAGAGTTAAGACCTTAGCTATTAGGCCAGAGTAAGAGTTAAGAGTTTAACCTGTAGGCCAGAGTACAAGTCTAAGACCTAAGCTATTAGGCCAGAGTACGAGTCTAAGACCTGAGCTATTAGGCCAGAGTAAGAGTTAAGACCTTAACCAGTAGGCCAGAGTACGAGTCTAAGACCTTAGCTATAAGGCCAGAGTAGGAGTTAAGACCTTAACCAGTAGGCCAGAGTAAGAGTTAAGACCTTAACCAGTAGGCCAGAGTACGAGTCTAAGACCTTAGCTATTAGGCCAGAGTAAGATTTAAGACCTTAACCAGTAGGCCTGAGTAAGAGTTAAGACCTTAACCATTAGGCCAGTAGGCCAGAGTAAGAGTTAAGACCTTAACCTGTAGGCCATAGTACGAGTCTAAGACCTTAGATATTGAGCCAGAGTAAGAGTTAAGACCTTAGCTATTAGGCCAGAGTAAGAGTTAAGACCTTAGCTATTAGGCCAGAGTAAGAGTTAAGACCTTAACCTGTAGGCCAGAGTACGAGTCTAAGACCTTAGCTATTAGACCAGAGTACGAGTCTAAGACCTTAGCTATTAGGCCAGAGTAAGAGTTAAGACCTTAACCAGTAGGCCAGAGTATAAGTCTAAGACCTTAGCTATTAGGCCAGAGTAAGAGTTAAGACCTTAACCAGTAGGCCAGAGTAAGAGTTAAGACCTTAACCAGTAGGCCAGAGTGTGAGTCTAAGACCTTAGCTATTAGGCCAGAGTAAGAGTTAAGATCTTAGCTATTAGGCAAGAGTACGAGTCTAAGACCTTAGCTATTAGGCAAGAGTAAGAGTTAAGACCTTAACCAGTAGGCCAGAGTCTAAGTCTAAGACCTTAGCTATTAGGCCAGAGTACGAGTCTAAGACCTTAGCTACTAGGCCAGAGTAAGAGTTAAGACCGTAGCTATTAGGCCAGAGTACGAGTCTAAGACCCCGCTATTAGGCTAGTTTAAGAGTTAAGACCTTAACCATTAGGCCAGAGTAAGAGTTAAGACTTTAACCAGTAGGAAAGAGTAAGAGTTAAGACCTTAACCTGTAGGCCAGAGTACGAGTCTAAGACCTTAGCTACTAGGCCAGAGTAAGAGTTAAGACCTTAACCATTAGGCCAGAGTACGAGTCTAAGACCTTAGCTATTGGGCCAGAGTAGGAGTTAAGACCTTAGCTATTAGGCCAGAGTAAGAGTTAAGACCTTAGCTATTAGGCCAGAGTAAGAGTTAAGACTTTAACCTGTAGGCCAGAGTACAAGTCTAAGACCTAAGCTATTAGGCCAGAGTACGAGTCTAAGACCTGAGCTATTAGGCCAGAGTAAGAGTTAAGACCTTAACCAGTAGGCCAGAGTACGAGTCTAAGACCTTAGCTATAAGGCCAGAGTAGGAGTTAAGACCTTAACCAGTAGGCCAGAGTAAGAGTTAAGACCTTAACCAGTAGGCCAGAGTACGAGTCTAAGACCTTAGCTATTAGGCCAGAGTAAGATTTAAGACCTTAACCAGTAGGCCTGAGTAAGAGTTAAGACCTTAACCATTAGGCCAGTAGGCCAGAGTAAGAGTTAAGACCTTAACCTGTAGGCCATAGTACGAGTCTAAGACCTTAGATATTGAGCCAGAGTAAGAGTTAAGACCTTAGCTATTAGGCCAGAGTAAGAGTTAAGACCTTAGCTATTAGGCCAGAGTAAGAGTTAAAACCTTAACCTGTAGGCCAGAGTACGAGTCTAAGACCTTAGCTATTAGACCAGAGTACGAGTCTAAGACCTTAGCTATTAGGCCAGAGTAAGAGTTAAGACCATAACCAGTAGGCCAGAGTACACGTCTAAGACCTTAGCTATTAGGCCAGAGTAAGTGTTAAGACCTTAACCAGTAGGCCAGAGTAAGAGTTAAGACCTTAACTAGTAGGCCAGAGTACGAGTCTAAGACCTTAGCTATTAGGCCAGAGTAAGAGTTAAGACCTTAGCTATTAGGCCAGAGTAAGAGTTAAGACCTTAACCAGTAGGCCAGAGTAAGAGTTAAGACCTTAACCAGTAGGCCATAGTACAAGTCTAAGACCTTAGCTATTAGGCCAGAGTAAGAGTTAAGACCTTGGCTATTAGGCCAGAGTAAAAGTTAAGACATTAACCAGTAGGCCAGAGTAAGAGGTAAGACCTTAACCAGTAGGCCAGAGTACGAGTCTAAGACCGTAGCTATTAGGCCAGAGTAAGAGTTAAGACCTTAGCTATTAGGCCAGAGTAAGAGTTAAGACCTTAGCTATTAGGCCAGAGTTAGAGTTAAGACCTTAACCAGTAGGCCAGAGTAAGAGTTAAGACCTTAACCATTAGGCCAGAGTACGAGTCTAAGACCTTAGCTATTAGGCCAGAGTAAGAGTTAAGACCTTAACTAGTAGGCCAGAGTAAGAGTTAAGACCTTAACCAGTAGGCCAGAGTAAGAGTTAAGACCTTAGCTATTAGGCCAGAGTAAGAGTTAAGACCTTAACTAGTAGGCCAGAGTAAGAGTTAAGACCTTAACCAGTAGGCCAGAGTAAGAGTTAAGACCGTAGTTATTAGGCCAGAGTAAGAGTTAAGACCTTAGCTATTAGGCCAGAGTAAGAGTTAAGACCTTAGCTATTAGGCCAGAGTTAGAGTTAAGACCTTAACCAGTAGGCCAGAGTAAGAGTTAAGACCTTAACCATTAGGCCAGAGTACGAGTCTAAGACCTTAGCTATTGGGCCAGAGTAAGAGTTAAGACCTTAACTAGTAGGCCAGAGTAAGAGTTAAGACCTTAACCAGTAGGCCAGAGTAAGAGTTAAGACCTTAACCATTAGGCCAGAGTACGAGTCTAAGACCTTATCTATTAGGCCAGAGTAAGAGTTAAGAGCTTAACCAGTATGCCAGAGTACGAGTCTAAGACCTTAGCTATTAGGCCAGAGTAAGTGTTAAGATCTTAACCAGTAGGCCAGAGTAAGAGTTAAGACTTTAACCAGTAGGCCAGAGTACAAGTCTAAGACCTTTGCTATTAGGCCAGAGTAAGAGTTAAGACCTTAACCAGTAGGCCAGAGTAAGAGTTAAGATCTTAACCAGTAGGCCAGAGTACGAGTCTAAGACCTGAGCTATTAGGCCAGAGTAAGAGTTAAGACCTTAACCATGAGGCCAGAGTAAGAGTTAAGACCTTAACCTGTATGCCAGAGTAAGAGTTAAGACCTTAACCTGTAGGCCATAGTACGAGTCTAAGACCTTAGCTATTTGGCCAGAGTAAGAGTTAAGACCTTAACCAGTAGGCCAGAGTACAAGTCTAAGACCTTAGCTATTAGGCCAGAGTACGAGTCTAAGACCTTAGCTATTAGGCCAGAGTAAGGGTTAAGACCTTAGCTATTAGGCCAGAGTACGAGTCTAAGACCTTAGCTATTAGGCCAGTTTAAGAGTTAAGACCGTAACCAGTAGGCCAGAGTAAGAGTTAAGACTTTAACCAGTAGGCCAGAGTAAGAGTTAAGACCTTAACCTGTAGGCCAGAGTACGAGTCTAAGACCTTAGCTATTAGGCCAGAGTAAGAGTTAAGACCTTAACCATTAGGCCAGAGTACGAGTCTAAGACCTTAGCTATTGGGCCAGAGTAGGAGTTAAGACCTTAGCTATTAGGCCAGAGTAAGAGTTAAGACCTTAGCTATTAGGCCAGAGTAAGAGTTAAGACTTTAAGCTGTAGGCCAGAGTACGAGTCTAAGACCTAAGCTATTAGCCCAGAGTACGAGTCTAAGACCTGAGCTATTAGGCCAGAGTAAGAGTTAAGACCTTAACCAGTAGGCCAGAGTACGAGTCTAAGACCTTAGCTATAAGGCCAGAGTAAGAGTTAAGACCTTAACCAGTAGGCCAGAGTAAGAGTTAAGACCTTAACCTGTAGGCCATAGTACGAGTCTAAGACCTTAGCTATTAGGCCAGAGTAAGAGTTAAGACCTTAACCAGTAGGCCAGAGTAAGAGTTAAGACCTTAACCATTAGGCCAGTAGGCCAGAGTAAGAGTTAAGACCTTGACCTGTAGGCCATAGTACGAGTCTAAGACCTTAGCTATTGGGCCAGAGTAAGAGTTAAGACCTTAGCTATTAGGACAGAGTAAGAGTTAAGACATTAGCTATTAGGCCAGAGTAAGAGTTAAGACCTTAACCTGTAGGCCAGAGTACGAGTCTAAGACCTTAGATATTAGACCAGAGTACGAGTCTAAGACCTTAGCTATTAGGCCAGAGTAAGAGTTAAGACCATAACCAGTAGGCCAGAGTACGAGTCTAAGACCTTAGCTATTAGGCCAGAGTAAGTTAAGACCTTAACCAGTAGGCCAGAGTAAGAGTTAAGACCTTAACCAGAAGGCCAGAGTACGAGTCTAAGACCTTAGCTATTAGGCCAGAGTAAGAGTTAAGACCTTAGCTATTAGGCCAGAGTAAGAGTTAAGACCTTAACCAGTAGGCCAGAGTAAGAGTTAAGACCGTAACCAGTAGGCCATAGTACAAGTCTAAGACCTTAGCTATTAGGCCAGAGTAAGAGTTAAGACCTTAACCAGTAGGCCAGAGTATAAGTCTAAGACCTTAGCTATTAGGCCAGAGTAAGAGTTAAGACCTTAAGAAGTAGGCCCGAGTAAGAGTTAAGACCTTAACCAGTAGGCCAGAGTAAGAGTTAAGACCTTAACCAGTAGGCCAGAGTAAGAGTTAAGACCTTATCCAGGAGGCCAGAGTAAGAGTTAAGACCTTAACCAGTAGGCCATAGTACAAGTCTAAGACCGTAGCTATTAGGCCAGAGTAAGAGTTAAGACCTTGGCTATTAGGCCAGAGTAAGAGTTAAGACATTAACCAGTAGGCCAGAGTAAGAGGTAAGACCTTAACCAGTAGGCCAGAGTACGAGTCTAAGACCGTAGCTATTAGGCCAGAGTAAGAGTTAAGACCGTAGCTATTAGGCCAGAGTAAGAGTTAAGACCTTAGCTATTAGGCCAGAGTTAGAGTTAAGACCTTAACCAGTAGGCCAGAGTAAGAGTTAAGACCTTAACCATTAGGCCAGAGTACGAGTCTAAGACCTTAGCTATTAGGCCAGAGTAAGAGTTAAGACCTTAACTAGTAGGCCAGAGTAAGAGTTAAGACCTTAACCAGTAGGCCATAGTAAGAGTTAAGACCTTAGCTATTAGGCCAGAGTAAGAGTTAAGACCTTAACTAGTAGGCCAGAGTAAGAGTTAAGACCTTAACCAGTAGGCCAGAGTAAGAGTTAAGACCTTAGCTATTAGGACAGAGTAAGAGTTAAGACATTAGCTATTAGGCCAGAGTAAGAGTTAAGACCTTAACCTGTAGGCCAGAGTACGAGTCTAAGACCTTAGATATTAGACCAGAGTACGAGTCTAAGACCTTAGCTATTAGGCCAGAGTAAGAGTTAAGACCATAACCAGTAGGCCAGAGTACGAGTCTAAGACCTTAGCTATTAGGCCAGAGTAAGTTAAGACCTTAACCAGTAGGCCAGAGTAAGAGTTAAGACCTTAACCAGAAGGCCAGAGTTCGAGTCTAAGACCTGAGCTATTAGGCCAGAGTAAGAGTTAAGACCTTAGCTATTAGGCCAGAGTAAGAGTTAAGACCTTAACCAGTAGGCCAGAGTAAGAGTTAAGACCGTAACCAGTAGGCCATAGTACAAGTCTAAGACCTTAGCTATTAGGCCAGAGTAAGAGTTAAGACCTTAACCAGTAGGCCAGAGTATAAGTCTAAGACCTTAGCTATTAGGCCAGAGTAAGAGTTAAGACCTTAAGAAGTAGGCCCGAGTAAGAGTTAAGACCTTAACCAGTAGGCCAGAGTAAGAGTTAAGACCTTAACCAGTAGGCCAGAGTAAGAGTTAAGACCTTAACCAGGAGGCCAGAGTAAGAGTTAAGACCTTAACCAGTAGGCCATAGTACAAGTCTAAGACCTTAGCTATTAGGCCAGAGTAAGAGTTAAGACCTTGGCTATTAGGCCATAGTAAGAGTTAAGACATTAACCAGTAGGCCAGAGTAAGAGGTAAGACCTTAACCAGTAGGCCAGAGTACGAGTCTAAGACCGTAGCTATTAGGCCAGAGTAAGAGTTAAGACCGTAGCTATTAGGCCAGAGTAAGAGTTAAGACCTTAGCTATTAGGCCAGAGTTAGAGTTAAGACCTTAACCAGTAGGCCAGAGTAAGAGTTAAGACCTTAACCATTAGGCCAGAGTACGAGTCTAAGACCTTAGCTATTAGGCCAGAGTAAGAGTTAAGACCTTAACTAGTAGGCCAGAGTAAGAGTTAAGACCTTAACCAGTAGGCCAGAGTAAGAGTTAAGACCTTAGCTATTAGGTCAGAGTAAGAGTTAAGACCTTAACTAGTAGGCCAGAGTAAGAGTTAAGACCTTAACCAGTAGGCCAGAGTAAGAGTTAAGACCGTAGCTATTAGGCCAGAGTAAGAGTTAAGACCTTAGCTATTAGGCCAGAGTAAGAGTTAAGACCTTAGCTATTAGGCCAGAGTTAGAGTTAAGACCTTAACCAGTAGGCCAGAGTAAGAGTTAAGACCTTAACCATTAGGCCAGAGTACGAGTCTAAGACCTTAGCTATTAGGCCAGAGTAAGAGTTAAGACCTTACCTAGTAGGCCAGAGTAAGAGTTAAGACCTTAACCAGTAGGCCAGAGTAAGAGTTAAGACCTTAACCATTAGGCCAGAGTACGAGTCTAAGACCTTATCTATTAGGCCAGAGTAAGAGTTAAGAGCTTAACCAGTATGCCAGAGTATGAGTCTAAGACCTTAGCTATTAGGCCAGAGGAAGTGTTAAGATCTTAACCAGTAGGCCAGAGTAAGAGTTAAGACTTTAACCAGTAGGCCAGAGTACGAGTCTAAGACCTTTGCTATTAGGCCAGAGTAAGAGTTAAGACCTTAACCAGTAGGCCAGAGTAAGAGTTAAGATCTTAACCAGTAGGCCAGAGTACGAGTCTAAGACCTGAGCTATTAGGCCAGAGTAAGAGTTAAGACCTTAACCATGAGGCCAGAGTAAGAGTTAAGACCTTAACCTGTAGGCCAGAGTAAGAGTTAAGACCTTAACCTGTAGGCCAGAGTACGAGTTAAGACCTTAGCTATTAGGCCAGAGTACGAGTCTAAGACCTTAGCTATTAGGCCAGAGTAAGAGTTAAGACCTTAACCAGTAGGCCAGAGTACGAGTCTAAGACCTTAGCTATTGGGCCAGAGTAGGAGTTAAGACCTTAGCTATTAGGCCAGAGTAAGAGTTAAGACCTTAGCTATTAGGCCAGAGTAAGAGTTAAGACTTTAACCTGTAGGCCAGAGTACGAGTCTAAGACCTAAGCTATTAGGCCAGAGTACGAGTCTAAGACCTGAGCTATTAGGCCAGAGTAAGAGTTAAGACCTTAACCAGTAGGCCAGAGTACAAGTCTAAGACCTTAGCTATAAGGCCAGAGTAAGAGTTAAGACCTTAACCAGTAGGCCAGAGTAAGAGTTAAGACCTTAACCTGTAGGCCATAGTACGAGTCTAAGACCTTAGCTATTAGGCCAGAGTAAGAGTTAAGACCTTAACCAGTAGGCCAGAGTAAGAGTTAAGACCTTAACCATTAGGCCACTAGGCCAGAGTAAAAGTTAAGACCTTAACCTGTAGGCCATAGTACGAGTCTAAGACCTTAGCTATTGGGCCAGAGTAAGAGTTAAGACCTTAGCTATTAGGCCAGAGTAAGAGTTAAGTCCTTAACCTGTAGGCCAGAGTATGAGTCTAAGACCTTAGCTATTAGGCCAGAGTAAGAGTTAAGACCTTAACTAGTAGGCCAGAGTAAGAGTTAAGACCTTAACCAGTAGGCCAGAGTAAGAGTTAAGACCTTAGCTATTAGGCCAGAGTAAGAGTTAAGACCTTAACTAGTAGGCCAGAGTAAGAGTTAAGACCTTAACCAGTAGGCCAGAGTAAGAGTTAAGACCGTAGCTATTAGGCCAGAGTAAGAGTTAAGACCTTAGCTATTAGGCCAGAGTAAGAGTTAAGACCTTAGCTATTAGGCCAGAGTTAGAGTTAAGACCTTAACCAGTAGGCCAGAGTAAGAGTTAAGACCTTAACCAGTAGGCCAGAGTACGAGTCTAAGACCTTAGCTATTAGGCCAGAGTAAGAGTTAAGACCTTACCTAGTAGGCCAGAGTAAGAGATAAGACCTTAACCAGTAGGCCAGAGTAAGAGTTAAGACCTTAACCATTAGGCCAGAGTACGAGTCTAAGACCTTATCTATTAGGCCAGAGTAAGAGTTAAGAGCTTAACCAGTATGCCAGAGTACGAGTCTAAGACCTTAGCTATTAGGCCAGAGTAAGTGTTAAGATCTTAACCAGTAGGCCAGAGTAAGAGTTAAGACTTTAACCAGTAGGCCAGAGTACGAGTCTAAGACCTTTGCTATTAGGCCAGAGTAAGAGTTAAGACCTTAACCAGTAGGCCAGAGTAAGAGTTAAGATCTTAACCAGTAGGCCAGAGTACGAGTCTAAGACCTGAGCTATTAGGCCAGAGTAAGAGTTAAGACCTTAACCTGTAGGCCAGAGTAAGAGTTAAGACCTTAACCTGTAGGCCAGAGTACGAGTTAAGACCTTAGCTATTAGGCCAGAGTACGAGTCTAAGACCTTAGCTATTTGGCCAGAGTAAGAGTTAAGACCTTAACCAGTAGGCCAGAGTACGAGTCTAAGACCTTAGCTATTGGGCCAGAGTAGGAGTTAAGACCTTAGCTATTAGGCCAGAGTAAGAGTTAAGACCTTAGCTATTAGGCCAGAGTAAGAGTTAAGACTTTAACCTGTAGGCCAGAGTACGAGTCTAAGACCTAAGCTATTAGGCCAGAGTACGAGTCTAAGACCTGAGCTATTAGGCCAGAGTAAGAGTTAAGACCTTAACCAGTAGGCCAGAGTACAAGTCTAAGACCTTAGCTATAAGGCCAGAGTAAGAGTTAAGACCTTAACCAGTAGGCCAGAGTAAGAGTTAAGACCTTAACCTGTAGGCCATAGTACGAGTCTAAGACCTTAGCTATTAGGCCAGAGTAAGAGTTAAGACCTTAACCAGTAGGCCAGAGTAAGAGTTAAGACCTTAACCATTAGGCCAGTAGGCCAGAGTAAGAGTTAAGACCTTAACCTGTAGGCCATAGTACGAGTCTAAGACCTTAGCTATTAGGCCAGAGTAAGAGTTAAGACCTTAGCTATTAGGCCAGAGTAAGAGTTAAGACTTTAACCTGTAGGCCAGAGTACGAGTCTAAGACCTAAGCTATTAGCCCAGAGTACGAGTCTAAGACCTGAGCTATTAGGCCAGAGTAAGAGTTAAGACCTTAACCATTAGGCCAGAGTACGAGTCTAAGACCTTAGCTATTGGGCCAGAGTAGGAGTTAAGACCTTAGCTATTAGGCCAGAGTAAGAGTTAAGACCTTAGCTATTAGGCCAGAGTAAGAGTTAAGACTTTAAGCTGTAGGCCAGAGTACGAGTCTAAGACCTAAGCTATTAGCCCAGAGTACGAGTCTAAGACCTGAGCTATTAGGCCAGAGTAAGAGTTAAGACCTTAACCAGTAGGCCAGAGTACGAGTTTAAGACCTTAGCTATAAGGCCAGAGTAAGAGTTAAGACCTTAACCAGTAGGCCAGAGTAAGAGTTAAGACCTTAACCTGTAGGCCATAGTACGAGTCTAAGACCTTAGCTATTAGGCCAGAGTAAGAGTTAAGACCTTAACCAGTAGGCCAGAGTAAGAGTTAAGACCTTAACCATTAGGCCAGTAGGCCAGAGTAAGAGTTAAGACCTTGACCTGTAGGCCATAGTACGAGTCTAAGACCTTAGCTATTGGGCCAGAGTAAGAGTTAAGACCTTAGCTATTAGGACAGAGTAAGAGTTAAGACATTAGCTATTAGGCCAGAGTAAGAGTTAAGACCTTAACCTGTAGGCCAGAGTACGAGTCTAAGACCTTAGATATTAGACCAGAGTACGAGTCTAAGACCTTAGCTATTAGGCCAGAGTAAGAGTTAAGACCATAACCAGTAGGCCAGAGTACGAGTCTAAGACCTTAGCTATTAGGCCAGAGTAAGTTAAGACCTTAACCAGTAGGCCAGAGTAAGAGTTAAGACCTTAACCAGAAGGCCAGAGTACGAGTCTAAGACCTTAGCTATTAGGCCAGAGTAAGAGTTAAGACCTTAGCTATTAGGCCAGAGTAAGAGTTAAGACCTTAACCAGTAGGCCAGAGTAAGAGTTAAGACCGTAACCAGTAGGCCATAGTACAAGTCTAAGACCTTAGCTATTAGGCCAGAGTAAGAGTTAAGACCTTAACCAGTAGGCCAGAGTATAAGTCTAAGACCTTAGCTATTAGGCCAGAGTAAGAGTTAAGACCTTAAGAAGTAGGCCCGAGTAAGAGTTAAGACCTTAACCAGTAGGCCAGAGTAAGAGTTAAGACCTTAACCAGTAGGCCAGAGTAAGAGTTAAGACCTTATCCAGGAGGCCAGAGTAAGAGTTAAGACCTTAACCAGTAGGCCATAGTACAAGTCTAAGACCGTAGCTATTAGGCCAGAGTAAGAGTTAAGACCTTGGCTATTAGGCCAGAGTAAGAGTTAAGACATTAACCAGTAGGCCAGAGTAAGAGGTAAGACCTTAACCAGTAGGCCAGAGTACGAGTCTAAGACCGTAGCTATTAGGCCAGAGTAAGAGTTAAGACCGTAGCTATTAGGCCAGAGTAAGAGTTAAGACCTTAGCTATTAGGCCAGAGTTAGAGTTAAGACCTTAACCAGTAGGCCAGAGTAAGAGTTAAGACCTTAACCATTAGGCCAGAGTACGAGTCTAAGACCTTAGCTATTAGGCCAGAGTAAGAGTTAAGACCTTAACTAGTAGGCCAGAGTAAGAGTTAAGACCTTAACCAGTAGGCCAGAGTAAGAGTTAAGACCTTAGCTATTAGGCCAGAGTAAGAGTTAAGACCTTAACTAGTAGGCCAGAGTAAGAGTTAAGACCTTAACCAGTAGGCCAGAGTAAGAGTTAAGACCTTAGCTATTAGGACAGAGTAAGAGTTAAGACATTAGCTATTAGGCCAGAGTAAGAGTTAAGACCTTAACCTGTAGGCCAGAGTACGAGTCTAAGACCTTAGATATTAGACCAGAGTACGAGTCTAAGACCTTAGCTATTAGGCCAGAGTAAGAGTTAAGACCATAACCAGTAGGCCAGAGTACGAGTCTAAGACCTTAGCTATTAGGCCAGAGTAAGTTAAGACCTTAACCAGTAGGCCAGAGTAAGAGTTAAGACCTTAACCAGAAGGCCAGAGTACGAGTCTAAGACCTGAGCTATTAGGCCAGAGTAAGAGTTAAGACCTTAGCTATTAGGCCAGAGTAAGAGTTAAGACCTTAACCAGTAGGCCAGAGTAAGAGTTAAGACCGTAACCAGTAGGCCATAGTACAAGTCTAAGACCTTAGCTATTAGGCCAGAGTAAGAGTTAAGACCTTAACCAGTAGGCCAGAGTATAAGTCTAAGACCTTAGCTATTAGGCCAGAGTAAGAGTTAAGACCTTAAGAAGTAGGCCCGAGTAAGAGTTAAGACCTTAACCAGTAGGCCAGAGTAAGAGTTAAGACCTTAACCAGTAGGCCAGAGTAAGAGTTAAGACCTTAACCAGGAGGCCAGAGTAAGAGTTAAGACCTTAACCAGTAGGCCATAGTACAAGTCTAAGACCTTAGCTATTAGGCCAGAGTAAGAGTTAAGACCTTGGCTATTAGGCCATAGTAAGAGTTAAGACATTAACCAGTAGGCCAGAGTAAGAGGTAAGACCTTAACCAGTAGGCCAGAGTACGAGTCTAAGACCGTAGCTATTAGGCCAGAGTAAGAGTTAAGACCGTAGCTATTAGGCCAGAGTAAGAGTTAAGACCTTAGCTATTAGGCCAGAGTTAGAGTTAAGACCTTAACCAGTAGGCCAGAGTAAGAGTTAAGACCTTAACCATTAGGCCAGAGTACGAGTCTAAGACCTTAGCTATTAGGCCAGAGTAAGAGTTAAGACCTTAACTAGTAGGCCAGAGTAAGAGTTAAGACCTTAACCAGTAGGCCAGAGTAAGAGTTAAGACCTTAGCTATTAGGTCAGAGTAAGAGTTAAGACCTTAACTAGTAGGCCAGCGTAAGAGTTAAGACCTTAACCAGTAGGCCAGAGTAAGAGTTAAGACCGTAGCTATTAGGCCAGAGTAAGAGTTAAGACCTTAGCTATTAGGCCAGAGTAAGAGTTAAGACCTTAGCTATTAGGCCAGAGTTAGAGTTAAGACCTTAACCAGTAGGCCAGAGTAAGAGTTAAGACCTTAACCATTAGGCCAGAGTACGAGTCTAAGACCTTAGCTATTAGGCCAGAGTAAGAGTTAAGACCTTACCTAGTAGGCCAGAGTAAGAGTTAAGACCTTAACCAGTAGGCCAGAGTAAGAGTTAAGACCTTAACCATTAGGCCAGAGTACGAGTCTAAGACCTTATCTATTAGGCCAGAGTAAGAGTTAAGAGCTTAACCAGTATGCCAGAGTACGAGTCTAAGACCTTAGCTATTAGGCCAGAGGAAGTGTTAAGATCTTAACCAGTAGGCCAGAGTAAGAGTTAAGACTTTAACCAGTAGGCCAGAGTACGAGTCTAAGACCTTTGCTATTAGGCCAGAGTAAGAGTTAAGACCTTAACCAGTAGGCCAGAGTAAGAGTTAAGATCTTAACCAGTAGGCCAGAGTACGAGTCTAAGACCTGAGCTATTAGGCCAGAGTAAGAGTTAAGACCTTAACCATGAGGCCAGAGTAAGAGTTAAGACCTTAACCTGTAGGCCAGAGTAAGAGTTAAGACCTTAACCTGTAGGCCAGAGTACGAGTTAAGACCTTAGCTATTAGGCCAGAGTACGAGTCTAAGACCTTAGCTATTAGGCCAGAGTAAGAGTTAAGACCTTAACCAGTAGGCCAGAGTACGAGTCTAAGACCTTAGCTATTGGGCCAGAGTAGGAGTTAAGACCTTAGCTATTAGGCCAGAGTAAGAGTTAAGACCTTAGCTATTAGGCCAGAGTAAGAGTTAAGACTTTAACCTGTAGGCCAGAGTACGAGTCTAAGACCTAAGCTATTAGGCCAGAGTACGAGTCTAAGACCTGAGCTATTAGGCCAGAGTAAGAGTTAAGACCTTAACCAGTAGGCCAGAGTACAAGTCTAAGACCTTAGCTATAAGGCCAGAGTAAGAGTTAAGACCTTAACCAGTAGGCCAGAGTAAGAGTTAAGACCTTAACCTGTAGGCCATAGTACGAGTCTAAGACCTTAGCTATTAGGCCAGAGTAAGAGTTAAGACCTTAACCAGTAGGCCAGAGTAAGAGTTAAAACCTTAACCATTAGGCCAGTAGGCCAGAGTAAAAGTTAAGACCTTAACCTGTAGGCCATAGTACGAGTCTAAGACCTTAGCTATTGGGCCAGAGTAAGAGTTAAGACCTTAGCTATTAGGCCAGAGTAAGAGTTAAGTCCTTAACCTGTAGGCCAGAGTATGAGTCTAAGACCTTAGCTATTAGGCCAGAGTAAGAGTTAAGACCTTAACTAGTAGGCCAGAGTAAGAGTTAAGACCTTAACCAGTAGGCCAGAGTAAGAGTTAAGACCTTAGCTATTAGGCCAGAGTAAGAGTTAAGACCTTAACTAGTAGGCCAGAGTAAGAGTTAAGACCTTAACCAGTAGGCCAGAGTAAGAGTTAAGACCGTAGCTATTAGGCCAGAGTAAGAGTTAAGACCTTAGCTATTAGGCCAGAGTAAGAGTTAAGACCTTAGCTATTAGGCCAGAGTTAGAGTTAAGACCTTAACCAGTAGGCCAGAGTAAGAGTTAAGACCTTAACCAGTAGGCCAGAGTACGAGTCTAAGACCTTAGCTATTAGGCCAGAGTAAGAGTTAAGACCTTACCTAGTAGGCCAGAGTAAGAGATAAGACCTTAACCAGTAGGCCAGAGTAAGAGTTAAGACCTTAACCATTAGGCCAGAGTACGAGTCTAAGACCTTATCTATTAGGCCAGAGTAAGAGTTAAGAGCTTAACCAGTATGCCAGAGTACGAGTCTAAGACCTTAGCTATTAGGCCAGAGTAAGTGTTAAGATCTTAACCAGTAGGCCAGAGTAAGAGTTAAGACTTTAACCAGTAGGCCAGAGTACGAGTCTAAGACCTTTGCTATTAGGCCAGAGTAAGAGTTAAGACCTTAACCAGTAGGCCAGAGTAAGAGTTAAGATCTTAACCAGTAGGCCAGAGTACGAGTCTAAGACCTGAGCTATTAGGCCAGAGTAAGAGTTAAGACCTTAACCTGTAGGCCAGAGTAAGAGTTAAGACCTTAACCTGTAGGCCAGAGTACGAGTTAAGACCTTAGCTATTAGGCCAGAGTACGAGTCTAAGACCTTAGCTATTAGGCCAGAGTAAGAGTTAAGACCTTAACCAGAAGGCCAGAGTACGAGTCTAAGACCTTAGCTATTGGGCCAGAGTAGGAGTTAAGACCTTAGCTATTAGGCCAGAGTAAGAGTTAAGACCTTAGCTATTAGGCCAGAGTAAGAGTTAAGACTTTAACCTGTAGGCCAGAGTACGAGTCTAAGACCTAAGCTATTAGGCCAGAGTACGAGTCTAAGACCTGAGCTATTAGGCCAGAGTAAGAGTTAAGACCTTAACCAGTAGGCCAGAGTACAAGTCTAAGACCTTAGCTATAAGGCCAGAGTAAGAGTTAAGACCTTAACCAGTAGGCCAGAGTAAGAGTTAAGACCTTAACCTGTAGGCCATAGTACGAGTCTAAGACCTTAGCTATTAGGCCAGAGTAAGAGTTAAGACCTTAACCAGTAGGCCAGAGTAAGAGTTAAGACCTTAACCATTAGGCCAGTAGGCCAGAGTAAGAGTTAAGACCTTAACCTGTAGGCCATAGTACGAGTCTAAGACCTTAGCTATTAGGCCAGAGTAAGAGTTAAGACCTTAGCTATTAGGCCAGAGTAAGAGTTAAGACTTTAACCTGTAGGCCAGAGTACGAGTCTAAGACCTAAGCTATTAGCCCAGAGTACGAGTCTAAGACCTGAGCTATTAGGCCAGAGTAAGAGTTAAGACCTTAACCAGTAGGCCAGAGTACGAGTCTAAGACCTTAGCTAGAAGGCCAGAGTAAGAGTTAAGACCTTAACCAGTAGGCCAGAGTAAGAGTTAAGACCTTAACCTGTAGGCCATAGTACGAGTCTAAGACCTTAGCTATTAGGCCAGAGTAAGAGTTAAGACCTTAACCAGTAGGCCAGAGTAAGAGTTAAGACCTTAACCATTAGGCCAGTAGGCCAGAGTAAGAGTTAAGACCTTAACCTGTAGGCCATAGTACGAGTCTAAGACCTTAGCTATTGGGCCAGAGTAAGAGTTAAGACCTTAGCTATTAGGACAGAGTAAGAGTTAAGACATTAGCTATTAGGCCAGAGTAAGAGTTAAGACCTTAACCTGTAGGCCAGAGTACGAGTCTAAGACCTTAGATATTAGACCAGAGTACGAGTCTAAGACCTTAGCTATTAGGCCAGAGTAAGAGTTAAGACCATAACCAGTAGGCCAGAGTACGAGTCTAAGACCTTAGCTATTAGGCCAGAGTAAGTTAAGACCTTAACCAGTAGGCCGGAGTAAGAGTTAAGACCTTAACCAGAAGGCCAGAGTACGAGTCTAAGACCTTAGCTATTAGGCCAGAGTAAGAGTTAAGACCTTAGCTATTAGGCCAGAGTAAGAGTTAAGACCTTAACCAGTAGGCCAGAGTAAGAGTTAAGACCGTAACCAGTAGGCCATAGTACAAGTCTAAGACCTTAGCTATTAGGCCAGAGTAAGAGTTAAGACCTTAACCAGTAGGCCAGAGTATAAGTCTAAGACCTTAGCTATTAGGCCAGAGTAAGAGTTAAGACCTTAAGAAGTAGGCCCGAGTAAGAGTTAAGACCTTAACCAGTAGGCCAGAGTAAGAGTTAAGACCTTAACCAGTAGGCCAGAGTAAGAGTTAAGACCTTAACCAGTAGGCCATAGTACAAGTCTAAGACCTTAGCTATTAGGCCAGAGTAAGAGTTAAGACCTTGGCTATTAGGCCAGAGTAAGAGTTAAGACATTAACCAGTAGGCCAGAGTAAGAGGTAAGACCTTAACCAGTAGGCCAGAGTACGAGTCTAAGACCGTAGCTATTAGGCCAGAGTAAGAGTTAAGACCGTAGCTATTAGGCCAGAGTAAGAGTTAAGACCTTAGCTATTAGGCCAGAGTTAGAGTTAAGACCTTAACCAGTAGGCCAGAGTAAGAGTTAAGACCTTAACCATTAGGCCAGAGTACGAGTCTAAGACCTTAGCTATTAGGCCAGAGTAAGAGTTAAGACCTTAACTAGTAGGCCAGAGTAAGAGTTAAGACCTTAACCAGTAGACCAGAGTAAGAGTTAAGACCTCAGCTATTAGGCCAGAGTAAGAGTTAAGACCTTAACTAGTAGGCCAGAGTAAGAGTTAAGACCTTAACCAGTAGGCCAGAGTAAGAGTTAAGACCGTAGCTATTAGGCCAGAGTAAGAGTTAAGACCTTAGCTATTAGGCCAGAGTAAGAGTTAAGACCTTAGCTATTAGGCCAGAGTTAGAGTTAAGACCTTAACCAGTAGGCCAGAGTAAGAGTTAAGACCTTAACCATTAGGCCAGAGTACGAGTCTAAGACCTTAGCTATTAGGCCAGAGTAAGAGTTAAGACCTTACCTAGTAGGCCAGAGTAAGAGTTAAGACCTTAACCAGTAGGCCAGAGTAAGAGTTAAGACCTTAACCATTAGGCCAGAGTACGAGTCTAAGACCTTATCTATTAGGCCAGAGTTAGAGTTAAGAGCTTAACCAGTATGCCAGAGTACGAGTCTATGACCTTAGCTATTAGGCCAGAGTAAGTGTTAAGATCTTAACCAGTAGGCCAGAGTAAGAGTTAAGACTTTAACCAGTAGGCCAGAGTACGAGTCTAAGACCTTTGCTATTAGGCCAGAGTAAGAGTTAAGACCTTAACCAGTAGGCCAGAGTAAGAGTTAAGATCTTAACCAGTAGGCCAGAGTACGAGTCTAAGACCTGAGCTATTAGGCCAGAGTAAGAGTTAAGACCTTAACCATGAGGCCAGAGTAAGAGTTAAGACCTTAACCTGTAGGCCAGAGTAAGAGTTAAGACCTTAACCTGTAGGCCAGAGTACGAGTTAAGACCTTAGCTATTAGGCCAGAGTACCAGTCTAAGACCTTAGCTATTAGGCCAGAGTAAGAGTTAAGACCTTAACCAGTAGGCCAGAGTACGAGTCTAAGACCTTAGCTATTGGGCCAGAGTAGGAGTTAAGACCTTAGCTATTAGGCCAGAGTAAGAGTTAAGACCTTAGCTATTAGGCCAGAGTAAGAGTTAAGACTTTAACCTGTAGGCCAGAGTACGAGTCTAAGACCTAAGCTATTAGGCCAGAGTACGAGTCTAAGACCTGAGCTATTAGGCCAGAGTAAGAGTTAAGACCTTAACCAGTAGGCCAGAGTACAAGTCTAAGACCTTAGCTATAAGGCCAGAGTAAGAGTTAAGACCTTAACCAGTAGGCCAGAGTAAGAGTTAAGACCTTAACCTGTAGGCCATAGTACGAGTCTAAGACCTTAGCTATTAGGCCAGAGTAAGAGTTAAGACCTTAACCAGTAGGCCAGAGTAAGAGTTAAGACCTTAACCATTAGGCCAGTAGGCCAGAGTAAGAGTTAAGACCTTAACCTGTAGGCCATAGTACGAGTCTAAGACCTTAGCTATTGGGCCAGAGTAAGAGTTAAGACCTTAGCTATTAGGCCAGAGTAAGAGTTAAGTCCTTAACCTGTAGGCCAGAGTATGAGTCTAAGACCTTAGCTATTAGGCCAGAGTAAGAGTTAAGACCTTAACTAGTAGGCCAGAGTAAGAGTTAAGACCTTAACCAGTAGGCCAGAGTAAGAGTTAAGACCTTAGCTATTAGGCCAGAGTAAGAGTTAAGACCTTAACTAGTAGGCCAGAGTAAGAGTTAAGACCTTAACCAGTAGGCCAGAGTAAGAGTTAAGACCGTAGCTATTAGGCCAGAGTAAGAGTTAAGACCTTAGCTATTAGGCCAGAGTAAGAGTTAAGACCTTAGCTATTAGGCCAGAGTTAGAGTTAAGACCTTAACCAGTAGGCCAGAGTAAGAGTTAAGACCTTAACCATTAGGCCAGAGTACGAGTCTAAGACCTTAGCTATTAGGCCAGAGTAAGAGTTAAGAGCTTAACCAGTATGCCAGAGTACGAGTCTAAGACCTTAGCTATTAGGCCAGAGTAAGAGTTAAGACCTTAACCAGTAGGCCAGAGTACGAGTCTGAGACCTTTGCTATTAGGCCAGAGTAAGAGATAAGACCTTAACCAGTAGGCCAGAGTAAGAGTCTAAGACCTTAGCTATTGGGCCAGAGTAGGAGTTAAGACCTTAGCTATTAGGCCAGAGTAAGAGTTAAGACCTTAGCTATTAGGCCAGAGTAAGAGTTAAGACTTTAACCTGTAGGCCAGAGTACAAGTCTAAGACCTAAGCTATTAGGCCAGAGTATGAGTCTAAGACCTGAGCTATTAGGCCAGAGTAAGAGTTAAGACCTTAACCAGTAGGCCAGAGTACGAGTCTAAGACCTTAGCTATAAGGCCAGAGTAGGAGTTAAGACCTTAACCAGTAGGCCAGAGTAAGAGTTAAGACCTTAACCAGTAGGCCAGAGTACGAGTCTAAGACCTTAGCTATTAGGCCAGAGTAAGATTTAAGACCTTAACCAGTAGGCCTGAGTAAGAGTTAAGACCTTAACCATTAGGCCAGTCGGCCAGAGTAAGAGTTAAGACCTTAACCTGTAGGCCATAGTACGAGTCTAAGACCTTAGATATTGAGCCAGAGTAAGAGTTAAGACCTTAGCTATTAGGCCAGAGTAAGAGTTAAGACCTTAACTAGTAGGCCAGAGTAAGAGTTAAGACCTTAACCAGTAGGCCAGAGTAAGAGTTAAGACCTTAACCATTAGGCCAGAGTACGAGTCTAAGACCTTATCTATTAGGCCAGAGTTAGAGTTAAGAGCTTAACCAGTATGCCAGAGTACGAGTCTATGACCTTAGCTATTAGGCCAGAGTAAGTGTTAAGATCTTAACCATTAGGCCAGAGTACGAGTCTAAGACCTTAGCTATTAGGCCAGAGTAAGAGTTAAGACCTTACCTAGTAGGCCAGAGTAAGAGTTAAGACCTTAACCAGTAGGCCAGAGTAAGAGTTAAGACCTTAACCATTAGGCCAGAGTACGAGTCTAAGACCTTATCTATTAGGCCAGAGTTAGAGTTAAGAGCTTAACCAGTATGCCAGAGTACGAGTCTATGACCTTAGCTATTAGGCCAGAGTAAGTGTTAAGATCTTAACCAGTAGGCCAGAGTAAGAGTTAAGACTTTAACCAGTAGGCCAGAGTACGAGTCTAAGACCTTTGCTATTAGGCCAGAGTAAGAGTTAAGACCTTAACCAGTAGGCCAGAGTAAGAGTTAAGATCTTAACCAGTAGGCCAGAGTACGAGTCTAAGACCTGAGCTATTAGGCCAGAGTAAGAGTTAAGACCTTAACCATGAGGCCAGAGTAAGAGTTAAGACCTTAACCTGTAGGCCAGAGTAAGAGTTAAGACCTTAACCTGTAGGCCAGAGTACGAGTTAAGACCTTAGCTATTAGGCCAGAGTACCAGTCTAAGACCTTAGCTATTAGGCCAGAGTAAGAGTTAAGACCTTAACCAGTAGGCCAGAGTACGAGTCTAAGACCTTAGCTATTGGGCCAGAGTAGGAGTTAAGACCTTAGCTATTAGGCCAGAGTAAGAGTTAAGACCTTAGCTATTAGGCCAGAGTAAGAGTTAAGACTTTAACCTGTAGGCCAGAGTACGAGTCTAAGACCTAAGCTATTAGGCCAGAGTACGAGTCTAAGACCTGAGCTATTAGGCCAGAGTAAGAGTTAAGACCTTAACCAGTAGGCCAGAGTACAAGTCTAAGACCTTAGCTATAAGGCCAGAGTAAGAGTTAAGACCTTAACCAGTAGGCCAGAGTAAGAGTTAAGACCTTAACCTGTAGGCCATAGTACGAGTCTAAGACCTTAGCTATTAGGCCAGAGTAAGAGTTAAGACCTTAACCAGTAGGCCAGAGTAAGAGTTAAGACCTTAACCATTAGGCCAGTAGGCCAGAGTAAGAGTTAAGACCTTAACCTGTAGGCCATAGTACGAGTCTAAGACCTTAGCTATTGGGCCAGAGTAAGAGTTAAGACCTTAGCTATTAGGCCAGAGTAAGAGTTAAGTCCTTAACCTGTAGGCCAGAGTATGAGTCTAAGACCTTAGCTATTAGGCCAGAGTAAGAGTTAAGACCTTAACTAGTAGGCCAGAGTAAGAGTTAAGACCTTAACCAGTAGGCCAGAGTAAGAGTTAAGACCTTAGCTATTAGGCCAGAGTAAGAGTTAAGACCTTAACTAGTAGGCCAGAGTAAGAGTTAAGACCTTAACCAGTAGGCCAGAGTAAGAGTTAAGACCGTAGCTATTAGGCCAGAGTAAGAGTTAAGACCTTAGCTATTAGGCCAGAGTAAGAGTTAAGACCTTAGCTATTAGGCCAGAGTTAGAGTTAAGACCTTAACCAGTAGGCCAGAGTAAGAGTTAAGACCTTAACCATTAGGCCAGAGTACGAGTCTAAGACCTTAGCTATTAGGCCAGAGTAAGAGTTAAGAGCTTAACCAGTATGCCAGAGTACGAGTCTAAGACCTTAGCTATTAGGCCAGAGTAAGAGTTAAGACCTTAACCAGTAGGCCAGAGTACGAGTCTGAGACCTTTGCTATTAGGCCAGAGTAAGAGATAAGACCTTAACCAGTAGGCCAGAGTAAGAGTCTAAGACCTTAGCTATTGGGCCAGAGTAGGAGTTAAGACCTTAGCTATTAGGCCAGAGTAAGAGTTAAGACCTTAGCTATTAGGCCAGAGTAAGAGTTAAGACTTTAACCTGTAGGCCAGAGTACAAGTCTAAGACCTAAGCTATTAGGCCAGAGTATGAGTCTAAGACCTGAGCTATTAGGCCAGAGTAAGAGTTAAGACCTTAACCAGTAGGCCAGAGTACGAGTCTAAGACCTTAGCTATAAGGCCAGAGTAGGAGTTAAGACCTTAACCAGTAGGCCAGAGTAAGAGTTAAGACCTTAACCAGTAGGCCAGAGTACGAGTCTAAGACCTTAGCTATTAGGCCAGAGTAAGATTTAAGACCTTAACCAGTAGGCCTGAGTAAGAGTTAAGACCTTAACCATTAGGCCAGTCGGCCAGAGTAAGAGTTAAGACCTTAACCTGTAGGCCATAGTACGAGTCTAAGACCTTAGATATTGAGCCAGAGTAAGAGTTAAGACCTTAGCTATTAGGCCAGAGTAAGAGTTAAGACCTTAACTAGTAGGCCAGAGTAAGAGTTAAGACCTTAACCAGTAGGCCAGAGTAAGAGTTAAGACCTTAGCTATTAGGCCAGAGTAAGAGTTAAGACCTTAACTAGTAGGCCAGAGTAAGAGTTAAGACCTTAACCAGTAGGCCAGAGTACGAGTCTAAGACCTTATCTATTAGGCCAGAGTAAGTGTTAAGAGCTTAACCAGTATGCCAGAGTACGAGTCTAAGACCTTAGCTATTAGGCCAGAGTAAGTGTTAAGATCTTAACCAGTAGGCCAGAGTAAGAGTTAAGACTTTAACCAGTAGGCCAGAGTACGAGTCTAAGACCTTTGCTATTAGGCCAGAGTAAGAGTTAAGACCTTAACCAGTAGGCCAGAGTAAGAGTCTAAGACCTTAGCTATTGGGCCAGAGTAGGAGTTAAGACCTTAGCTATTAGGCCAGAGTAAGAGTTAAGACCTTAGCTATTAGGCCAGAGTAAAAGTTAAGACTTTAACCTGTAGGCCAGAGTACAAGTCTAAGACCTAAGCTATTAGGCCAGAGTACGAGTCTAAGACCTGAGCTATTAGGCCAGAGTAAGAGTTAAGACCTTAACCAGTAGGCCAGAGTACGAGTCTAAGACCTTAGCTATAAGGCCAGAGTAGGAGTTAAGACCTTAACCAGTAGGCCAGAGTAAGAGTTAAGACCTTAACCAGTAGGCCAGAGTACGAGTCTAAGACCTTAGCTATTAGGCCAGAGTAAGATTTAAGACCTTAACCAGTAGGCCTGAGTAAGAGTTAAGACCTTAACCATTAGGCCAGTAGGCCAGAGTAAGAGTTAAGACCTTAACCTGTAGGCCATAGTACGAGTCTAAGACCTTAGATATTGAGCCAGAGTAAGAGTTAAGACCTTAGCTATTAGGCCAGAGTAAGAGTTAAGACCTTAACTAGTAGGCCAGAGTAAGAGTTAAGACCTTAACCAGTAGGCCAGAGTAAGAGTTAAGACCTTAGCTATTAGGCCAGAGTAAGAGTTAAGACCTTAACTAGTAGGCCAGAGTAAGAGTTAAGACCTTAACCAGTAGGCCAGAGTAAGAGTTAAGACCGTAGCTATTAGGCCAGAGTAAGAGTTAAGACCTTAGCTATTAGGCCAGAGTAATAGTTAAGACCTTAGCTATTAGGCCAGAGTTAGAGTTAAGACCTTAACCAGTAGGCCAGAGTAAGAGTTAAGACCTTAACCATTAGGCCAGAGTACGAGTCTAAGACCTTAGCTATTAGGCCAGAGTAAGAGTTAAGACCTTAACTAGTAGGCCAGAGTAAGAGTTAAGACCTTAACCAGTAGGCCAGAGTAAGAGTTAAGACCTTAACCATTAGGCCAGAGTACGAGTCTGAGGCCTTATCTATTAGGCCAGAGTAAGAGTTAAGAGCTTAACCAGTATGCCAGAGTACGAGTCTAAGACCTTAGCTATTAGGCCAGAGTAAGTGTTAAGATCTTAACCAGTAGGCCAGAGTAAGAGTTAAGACTTTAACCAGTAGGCCAGAGTACGAGTCTAAGACCTTTGCTATTAGGCCAGAGTAAGAGTTAAGACCTTAACCAGTAGGCCAGAGTAAGAGTCTAAGACCTTAGCTATTGAGCCAGAGTAGGAGTTAAGACCTTAGCTATTAGGCCAGAGTAAGAGTTAAGACCTTAGCTATTAGGCCAGAGTAAGAGTTAAGACTTTAACCTGTAGGCCAGAGTACAAGTCTAAGACCTAAGCTATTAGGCCAGAGTACGAGTCTAAGACCTGAGCTATTAGGCCAGAGTAAGAGTTAAGACCTTAACTAGTAGGCCAGAGTACGAGTCTAAGACCTTAGCTATTAGGCCAGAGTAAGAGTTAAGACCTTAACTATTAGGCGAGAGTAAGAGTTAAGACCTTAACCAGTAGGCCAGAGTCAGAGTTAAGACCTTAACCAGTAGGCCATAGTACAAGTCTAAGACCTTAGCTATTAGGCCAGAGTAAGAGTTAAGACCTTGGCTATTAGGCCAGAGTAAGAGTTAAGACATTAACCAGTAGGCCAGAGTAAGAGGTAAGACCTTAACCAGTAGGCCAGAGTACGAGTCTAAGACCTTATCTATTAGGCCAGAGTAAGAGTTAAGAGCTTAACCAGTATGCCAGAGTATGAGTCTAAGACCTTAGCTATTAGGCCAGAGTAAGTGTTAAGATCTTAACCAGTAGGCCAGAGTAAGAGTTAAGACTTTAACCAGTAGGCCAGAGTACGAGTCTAAGACCTTTGCTATTAGGCCAGAGTAAGAGTTAAGACCCTAACCAGTAGGCCAGAGTAAGAGTCTAAGACCTTAGCTATTGGGCCAGAGTAGGAGTTAAGACCTTAGCTATTAGGCCAGAGTAAGAGTTAAGACCTTAGCTATTAGGCCAGAGTAAGAGTTAAGACTTTAACCTGTAGGCCAGAGTACAAGTCTAAGACCTAAGCTATTGGGCCAGAGTACGAGTCTAAGACCTGAGCTATTAGGCCAGAGTGAGAGTTAAGACCTTAACCAGTAGGCCAGAGTACGAGTCTAAGACCTTAGCTATAAGGCCAGAGTAGGAGTTAAGACCTTAACCAGTAGGCCAGAGTAAGAGTTAAGACCTTAACCAGTAGGCCAGAGTACGAGTCTAAGACCTTAGCTATTAGGCCAGAGTAAGATTTAAGACCTTAACCAGTAGGCCTGAGTAAGAGTTAAGACCTTAACCATTAGGCCAGTAGGCCAGAGTAAGAGTTAAGACCTTAACCTGTAGGCCATAGTACGAGTCTAAGACCTTAGATATTGAGCCAGAGTAAGAGGTAAGACCTTAGCTATTAGGCCAGAGTAAGAGTTAAGACCTTAACTAGTAGGCCAGAGTAAGAGTTAAGACCTTAACCAGTAGGCCAGAGTAAGAGTTAAGACCTTAGCTATTAGGCCAGAGTAAGAGTTAAGACCTTAACTAGTAGGCCAGAGTAAGAGTTAAGACCTTAACCAGTAGGCCAGAGTAAGAGTTAAGACCGTAGCTATTATGCCAGAGTAAGAGTTAAGACCTTAGCTATTAGGCCAGAGTAAGAGTTAAGACCTTAGCTATTAGGCCAGAGTTAGAGTTAAGACCTTAACCAGTAGGCCAGAGTAAGAGTTAAGACCTTAACCATTAGGCCAGAGTACGAGTCTAAGACCTTAGCTATTAGGCCAGAGTAAGAGTTAAGACCTTAACTAGTAGGCCAGAGTAAGAGTTAAGACCTTAACCAGTAGGCCAGAGTAAGAGTTAAGACCTTAACCATTAGGCCAGAGTACGAGTCTAAGACCTTATCTATTAGGCCAGAGTAAGAGTTAAGAGCTTAACCAGTATGCCAGAGTACGAGTCTAAGACCTTAGCTATTAGGCCAGAGGAAGTGTTAAGATCTTAACCAGTAGGCCAGAGTAAGAGTTAAGACTTTAACCAGTAGGCCAGAGTACGAGTCTAAGACCTTTGCTATTAGGCCAGAGTAAGAGTTAAGACCTTACCCAGTAGGCCAGAGTAAGAGTCTAAGACCTTAGCTATTGGGCCAGAGTAGGAGTTAAGACCTTAGCTATTAGGCCAGAGTAAGAGTTAAGACCTTAGCTATTAGGCCAGAGTAAGAGTTAAGACTTTAACCTGTAGGCCAGAGTACAAGTCTAAGACCTAAGCTATTAGGCCAGAGTACGAGTCTAAGACGTGAGCTATTAGGCCAGAGTAAGAGTTAAGACCTTAACCAGTAGGCCAGAGTACGAGTCTAATACCTTAGCTATAAGGCCAGAGTAGGAGTTAAGACCTTAACCAGTAGGCCAGAGTAAGAGTTAAGACCTTAACCAGTAGGCCAGAGTACGAGTCTAAGACCTTAGCTATTAGGCCAGAGTAAGATTTAAGACCTTAACCAGTAGGCCTGAGTAAGAGTTAAGACCTTAACCATTAGGCCAGTAGGCCAGAGTAAGAGTTAAGACCTTAACCTGTAGGCCATAGTACGAGTCTAAGACCTTAGATATTGAGCCAGAGTAAGAGTTAAGACCTTAGCTATTAGGCCAGAGTAAGAGTTAAGACCTTAACTAGTAGGCCAGAGTAAGAGTTAAGACCTTAACCAGTAGGCCAGAGTAAGAGTTAAGACCTTAGCTATTAGGCCAGAGTAAGAGTTAAGACCTTAACTAGTAGGCCAGAGTAAGAGTTAAGACCTTAACCAGTAGGCCAGAGTAAGAGTTAAGACCGTAGCTATTAGGCCAGAGTAAGAGTTAAGACCTTAGCTATTAGGCCAGAGTAAGAGTTAAGACCTTAGCTATTAGGCCAGAGTTAGAGTTCAGACCTTAACCAGTAGGCCAGAGTAAGAGTTAAGACCTTAACCATTAGGCCAGAGTACGAGTCTAAGACCTTAGCTATTAGTCCAGAGTAAGAGTTAAGACCTTAACTAGTAGGCCAGAGTAAGAGTTAAGACCTTAACCAGTAGGCCAGAGTAAGAGTTAAGACCTTAACCATTAGGCCAGAGTACGAGTCTAAGACCTTATCTATTAGGCCAGAGTAAGAGTTAAGAGCTTAACCAGTATGCCAGAGTACGAGTCTAAGACCTTAGCTATTAGGCCAGAGTAAGTGTTAAGATCTTAACCAGTAGGCCAGAGTAAGAGTTAAGACTTTAACCAGTAGGCCAGAGTACGAGTCTAAGACCTTTGCTATTAGGCCAGAGTAAGAGTCTAAGACCTTAGCTATTGGGCCAGAGTAGGAGTTAAGACCTTAGCTATTAGGCCAGAGTAAGAGTTAAGACCTTAGCTATTAGGCCAGAGTAAGAGTTAAGACTTTAACCTGTAGGCCAGAGTACAAGTCTAAGACCTAAGCTATTAGGCCAGAGTACGAGTCTAAGACCTGAGCTATTAGGCCAGAGTAAGAGTTAAGACCTTAACTAGTAGGCCAGAGTACGAGTCTAAGACCTTAGCTATTAGGCCAGAGTAAGAGTTAAGACCTTAACTATTAGGCCAGAGTAAGAGTTAAGACCTTAACCAGTAGGCCAGAGTAAGAGTTAAGACCTTAACCAGTAGGCCATAGTACAAGTCTAAGACCTTAGCTATTAGGCCAGAGTAAGAGTTAAGACCTTGGCTATTAGGCCAGAGTAAGAGTTAAGACATTAACCAGTAGGCCAGAGTAAGAGGTAAGACCTTAACCAGTAGGCCAGAGTACGAGTCTAAGACCGTAGCTATTAGGCCAGAGTAAGAGTTAAGACCTTTGCTATTAGGCCAGAGTAAGAGTTAAGACCTTAGCTATTAGGCCAGAGTTAGAGTTAAGACCTTAACCAGTAGGCCAGAGTAAGAGTTAAGACCTTAACCATTAGGCCAGAGTACGAGTCTAAGACCTTAGCTATTAGGCCAGAGTAAGAGTTAAGACCTTAACTAGTAGGCCAGAGTAAGAGTTAAGACCTTAACCAGTAGGCTAGAGTAAGAGTTAAGACCTTAGCTATTAGGCCAGAGTAAGAGTTAAGACCTTAACTAGTAGGCCAGAGTAAGAGTTAAGACCTTAACCAGTAGGCCAGAGTAAGAGTTAAGACCGTAGCTATTAGGCCAGAGTAAGAGTTAAGACCTTAGCTATTAGGCCAGAGTAAGAGTTAAGACCTTAGCTATTAGGCCAGAGTTAGAGTTAAGACCTTAACCAGTAGGCCAGAGTAAGAGTTAAGACCTTAACCATTAGGCCAGAGTACAAGTCTAAGACCTTAGCTATTAGGCCAGAGTAAGAGTTAAGACCTTAACTAGTAGGCCAGAGTAAGAGTTAAGACCTTAACCAGTAGGCCAGAGTAAGAGTTAAGACCTTAACCATTAGGCCAGAGTACGAGTCTAAGACCTTATCTATTAGGCCAGAGTAAGAGTTAAGAGCTTAACCAGTATGCCAGAGTACGAGTCTAAGACCTTAGCTATTAGGCCAGAGTAAGTGTTAAGATCTTAACCAGTAGGCCAGAGTAAGAGTTAAGACTTTAACCAGTAGGCCAGAGTACGAGTCTAAGACCTTTGCTATTAGGCCAGAGTAAGAGTTAAGACCTTAACCAGTAGGCCAGAGTAAGAGTCTAAGACCTTAGCTATTGGGCCAGAGTAAGAGTTAAGACCTTATCTATTAGGCCAGAGTAAGAGTTAAGACCTTAGCTATTAGGCCAGAGTAAGAGTTAAGACTTTAACCTGTAGGCCAGAGTACAAGTCTAAGACCTAAGCTATTAGGCCAGAGTACGAGTCTAAGACCTGAGCTATTAGGCCAGAGTAAGAGTTAAGACCTTAACCAGTAGGCCAGAGTACGAGTCTAAGAACTTAGCTATAAGGCCAGAGTAGGAGCTAAGACCTTAACCAGTAGGCCAGAGTAAGAGTTAAGACCTTAACCAGTAGGCCAGAGTACGAGTCTAAGACCTTAGCTATTAGGCCAGAGTAAGATTTAAGACCTTAACCAGTAGGCCTGAGTAAGAGTTAAGACCTTAACCATTAGGCCAGTAGGCCAGAGTAAGAGTTAAGACCTTAACCTGTAGGCCATAGTACGAGTCTAAGACCTTAGATATTGAGCCAGAGTAAGAGTTAAGACCTTAGCTATTAGGCCAGAGTAAGAGTTAAGACCTTAACTAGTAGGCCAGAGTAAGAGTTAAGACCTTAACCAGTAGGCCAGAGTAGGAGTTAAGACCTTAGCTATTAGGCCCGAGTAAGAGTTAAGACCTTAACTAGTAGGCCAGAGTAAGAGGTAAGACCTTAACCAGTAGGCCAGAGTACGAGTCTAAGACCGTAGCTATTAGGCCAGTGTAAGAGTTAAGACCTTAGCTATTAGGCCAGAGTTAGAGTTAAGACCTTAACCAGTAGGCCAGAGTAAGAGTTAAGACCTTAACCAGTAAGCCAGAGTACGAGTCTAAGACCTTAGTTATTAGGCCAGAGTAAGAGTTAAGACCTTAACCAGTAGGCCAGAGTACGAATCTAAGACCTTAGCTATTAGGCCAGAGTAAGAGTTAAGACCTTAACCAGTAGGTCAGAGTAAGAGTTAAGACCTTAACCATTAGGCCAGAGTACGAGTCTAAGACCTTATCTATTAAGCCAGAGTAAGAGTTAAGAGCTTAACCAGTATGCCAGAGTACGAGTCTAAGACCTTAGCTATTAGGCCAGAGTAAGTGTTAAGATCTTAACCAGTAGGCCAGAGTAAGAGTTAAGACTTTAACCAGTAGGCCAGAGTACGAGTCTAAGACCTTTGCTATTAGGCCAGAGTAAGAGTTAAGACCTTAACCAGTAGGCCAGAGTAAGAGTCTAAGACCTTAGCTATTGGGCCAGAGTAGGAGTTAAGACCTTAGCTATTAGGCCAGAGTAAGAGTTAAGACCTTAGCTATTAGGCCAGAGTAAGAGTTAAGAGTTTAACCTGTAGGCCAGAGTACAAGTCTAAGACCTAAGCTATTAGGCCAGAGTACGAGTCTAAGACCTGAGCTATTAGGCCAGAGTAAGAGTTAGGACCTTAACCAGTAGGCCAGAGTACGAGTCTAAGACCTTAGCTATAAGGCCAGAGTAGGAGTTAAGACCTTAACCAGTAGGCCAGAGTAAGAGTTAAGACCTTAACCAGTAGGCCAGAGTACGAGTCTAAGACCTTAGCTATTAGGCCAGAGTAAGATTTAAGACCTTAACCAGTAGGCCTGAGTAAGAGTTAAGACCTTAACCATTAGGCCAGTAGGCCAGAGTAAGAGTTAAGACCTTAACCTGTAGGCCATAGTACGAGTCTAAGACCTTAGATATTGAGCCAGAGTAAGAGTTAAGACCTTAGCTATTAGGCCAGAGTAAGAGTTAAGACCTTAGCTATTAGGCCAGAGTAAGAGTTAAGACCTTAACCTGTAGGCCAGAGTATGAGTCTAAGACCTTAGCTATTAGACCAGAGTACGAGTCTAAGACCTTAGCTATTAGGCCAGAGTAAGAGTTAAGACCTTAACCAGTAGGCCAGAGTATAAGTCTAAGACCTTAGCTATTAGGCCAGAGTAAGAGTTAAGACCTTAACCAGTAGGCCAGAGTAAGAGTTAAGACCTTAACCAGTAGGCCAGAGTGTGAGTCTAAGACCTTAGCTATTAGGCCAGAGTAAGAGTTAAGATCTTAGCTATTAGGCAAGAGTACGAGTCTAAGACCTTAGCTATTAGGCAAGAGTAAGAGTTAAGACCTTAACCAGTAGGCCAGAGTCTAAGTCTAAGACCTTAGCTATTAGGCCAGAGTACGAGTCTAAGACCTTAGCTATTAGGCCAGAGTAAGAGTTAAGACCGTAGCTATTAGGCCAGAGTACGAGTCTAAGACCCCGCTATTAGGCTAGTTTAAGAGTTAAGACCTTAACCATTAGGCCAGAGTAAGAGTTAAGACTTTAACCAGTAGGAAAGAGTAAGAGTTAAGACCTTAACCTGTAGGCCAGAGTACGAGTCTAAGACCTTAGCTACTAGGCCAGAGTAAGAGTTAAGACCTTAACCATTAGGCCAGAGTACGAGTCTAAGACCTTAGCTATTGGGCCAGAGTAGGAGTTAAGACCTTAGCTATTAGGCCAGAGTAAGAGTTAAGACCTTAGCTATTAGGCCAGAGTAAGAGTTAAGACTTTAACCTGTAGGCCAGAGTACAAGTCTAAGACCTAAGCTATTAGGCCAGAGTACGAGTCTAAGACCTGAGCTATTAGGCCAGAGTAAGAGTTAAGACCTTAACCAGTAGGTCAGAGTACGAGTCTAAGACCTTAGCTATAAGGCCAGAGTAGGAGTTAAGACCTTAACCAGTAGGCCAGAGTAAGCGTTAAGACCTTAACCAGTAGGCCAGAGTACGAGTCTAAGACCTTAGCTATTAGGCCAGAGTAAGATTTAAGACCTTAACCAGTAGGCCTGAGTAAGAGTTAAGACCTTAACCATTAGGCCAGTAGGCCAGAGTAAGAGTTAAGACCTTAACCTGTAGGCCATAGTACGAGTCTAAGACCTTAGATATTGAGCCAGAGTAAGAGTTAAGACCTTAGCTATTAGGCCAGAGTAAGAGTTAAGACCTTAGCTATTAGGCCAGAGTAAGAGTTAAAACCTTAACCTGTAGGCCAGAGTACGAGTCTAAGACCTTAGCTATTAGACCAGAGTACGAGTCTAAGACCTTAGCTATTAGGCCAGAGTAAGAGTTAAGACCATAACCAGTAGGCCAGAGTACACGTCTAAGACCTTAGCTATTAGGCCAGAGTAAGTGTTAAGACCTTAACCAGTAGGCCAGAGTAAGAGTTAAGACCTTAACTAGTAGGCCAGAGTACGAGTCTAAGACCTTAGCTATTAGGCCAGAGTAAGAGTTAAGACCTTAGCTATTAGGCCAGAGTAAGAGTTAAGACCTTAACCAGTAGGCCAGAGTAAGAGTTAAGACCTTAACCAGTAGGCCATAGTACAAGTCTAAGACCTTAGCTATTGGGCCAGAGTAAGAGTTAAGACCTTGGCTATTAGGCCAGAGTAAAAGTTAAGACATTAACCAGTAGGCCAGAGTAAGAGGTAAGACCTTAACCAGTAGGCCAGAGTACGAGTCTAAGACCGTAGCTATTAGGCCAGAGTAAGAGTTAAGACCTTAGCTATTAGGCCAGAGTAAGAGTTAAGACCTTAGCTATTAGGCCAGAGTTAGAATTAAGACCTTAACCAGTAGGCCAGAGTAAGAGTTAAGACCTTAACCATTAGGCCAGAGTACGAGTCTAAGACCTTAGCTATTAGGCCAGAGTAAGAGTTAAGACCTTAACTAGTAGGCCAGAGTAAGAGTTAAGACCTTAACCAGTAGGCCAGAGTAAGAGTTAAGACCTTAGCTATTAGGCCAGAGTAAGAGTTAAGACCTTAACTAGTAGGCCAGAGTAAGAGTTAAGACCTTAACCAGTAGGCCAGAGTAAGAGTTAAGACCGTAGTTATTAGGCCAGAGTAAGAGTTAAGACCTTAGCTATTAGGCCAGAGTAAGAGTTAAGACCTTAGCTATTAGGCCAGAGTTAGAGTTAAGACCTTAACCAGTAGGCCAGAGTAAGAGTTAAGACCTTAACCATTAGGCCAGAGTACGAGTCTAAGACCTTAGCTATTGGGCCAGAGTAAGAGTTAAGACCTTAACTAGTAGGCCAGAGTAAGAGTTAAGACCTTAACCAGTAGGCCAGAGTAAGAGTTAAGACCTTAACCATTAGGCCAGAGTACGAGTCTAAGACCTTATCTATTAGGCCAGAGTAAGAGTTAAGAGCTTAACCAGTATGCCAGAGTACGAGTCTAAGACCTTAGCTATTAGGCCAGAGTAAGTGTTAAGATCTTAACCAGTAGGCCAGAGTAAGAGTTAAGACTTTAACCAGTAGGCCAGAGTACAAGTCTAAGACCTTTGCTATTAGGCCAGAGTAAGAGTTAAGACCTTAACCAGTAGGCCAGAGTAAGAGTTAAGATCTTAACCAGTAGGCCAGAGTACGAGTCTAAGACCTGAGCTATTAGGCCAGAGTAAGAGTTAAGACCTTAACCATGAGGCCAGAGTAAGAGTTAAGACCTTAACCTGTATGCCAGAGTAAGAGTTAAGACCTTAACCTGTAGGCCATAGTACGAGTCTAAGACCTTAGCTATTTGGCCAGAGTAAGAGTTAAGACCTTAACCAGTAGGCCAGAGTACAAGTCTAAGACCTTAGCTATTAGGCCAGAGTACGAGTCTAAGACCTTAGCTATTAGGCCAGAGTAAGGGTTAAGACCTTAGCTATTAGGCCAGAGTACGAGTCTAAGACCTTAGCTATTAGGCCAGTTTAAGAGTTAAGACCGTAACCAGTAGGCCAGAGTAAGAGTTAAGACTTTAACCAGTAGGCCAGAGTAAGAGTTAAGACCTTAACCTGTAGGCCAGAGTACGAGTCTAAGACCTTAGCTATTAGGCCAGAGTAAGAGTTAAGACCTTAGCTATTAGGCCAGAGTTAGAATTAAGACCTTAACCAGTAGGCCAGAGTAAGAGTTAAGACCTTAACCATTAGGCCAGAGTACGAGTCTAAGACCTTAGCTATTAGGCCAGAGTAAGAGTTAAGACCTTAACTAGTAGGCCAGAGTAAGAGTTAAGACCTTAACCAGTAGGCCAGAGTAAGAGTTAAGACCTTAGCTATTAGGCCAGAGTAAGAGTTAAGACCTTAACTAGTAGGCCAGAGTAAGAGTTAAGACCTTAACCAGTAGGCCAGAGTAAGAGTTAAGACCGTAGTTATTAGGCCAGAGTAAGAGTTAAGACCTTAGCTATTAGGCCAGAGTAAGAGTTAAGACCTTAGCTATTAGGCCAGAGTTAGAGTTAAGACCTTAACCAGTAGGCCAGAGTAAGAGTTAAGACCTTAACCATTAGGCCAGAGTACGAGTCTAAGACCTTAGCTATTGGGCCAGAGTAAGAGTTAAGACCTTAACTAGTAGGCCAGAGTAAGAGTTAAGACCTTAACCAGTAGGCCAGAGTAAGAGTTAAGACCTTAACCATTAGGCCAGAGTACGAGTCTAAGACCTTATCTATTAGGCCAGAGTAAGAGTTAAGAGCTTAACCAGTATGCCAGAGTACGAGTCTAAGACCTTAGCTATTAGGCCAGAGTAAGTGTTAAGATCTTAACCAGTAGGCCAGAGTAAGAGTTAAGACTTTAACCAGTAGGCCAGAGTACAAGTCTAAGACCTTTGCTATTAGGCCAGAGTAAGAGTTAAGACCTTAACCAGTAGGCCAGAGTAAGAGTTAAGATCTTAACCAGTAGGCCAGAGTACGAGTCTAAGACCTGAGCTATTAGGCCAGAGTAAGAGTTAAGACCTTAACCATGAGGCCAGAGTAAGAGTTAAGACCTTAACCTGTATGCCAGAGTAAGAGTTAAGACCTTAACCTGTAGGCCATAGTACGAGTCTAAGACCTTAGCTATTTGGCCAGAGTAAGAGTTAAGACCTTAACCAGTAGGCCAGAGTACAAGTCTAAGACCTTAGCTATTAGGCCAGAGTACGAGTCTAAGACCTTAGCTATTAGGCCAGAGTAAGGGTTAAGACCTTAGCTATTAGGCCAGAGTACGAGTCTAAGACCTTAGCTATTAGGCCAGTTTAAGAGTTAAGACCGTAACCAGTAGGCCAGAGTAAGAGTTAAGACTTTAACCAGTAGGCCAGAGTAAGAGTTAAGACCTTAACCTGTAGGCCAGAGTACGAGTCTAAGACCTTAGCTATTAGGCCAGAGTAAGAGTTAAGACCTTAACCATTAGGCCAGAGTACGAGTCTAAGACCTTAGCTATTGGGCCAGAGTAGGAGTTAAGACCTTAGCTATTAGGCCAGAGTAAGAGTTAAGACCTTAGCTATTAGGCCAGAGTAAGAGTTAAGACTTTAAGCTGTAGGCCAGAGTACGAGTCTAAGACCTTAGCTATAAGGCCAGAGTAAGAGTTAAGACCTTAACCAGTAGGCCAGAGTAAGAGTTAAGACCTTAACCTGTAGGCCATAGTACGAGTCTAAGACCTTAGCTATTAGGCCAGAGTAAGAGTTAAGACCTTAACCAGTAGGCCAGAGTAAGAGTTAAGACCTTAACCATTAGGCCAGTAGGCCAGAGTAAGAGTTAAGACCTTAACCTGTAGGCCATAGTACGAGTCTAAGACCTTAGCTATTGGGCCAGAGTAAGAGTTAAGAACTTAGCTATTAGGACAGAGTAAGAGTTAAGACATTAGCTATTAGGCCAGAGTAAGAGTTAAGACCTTAACCTGTAGGCCAGAGTACGAGTATAAGACCTTAGATATTAGACCAGAGTACGAGTCTAAGACCTTAGCTATTAGGCCAGAGTAAGAGTTAAGACCATAACCAGTAGGCCAGAGTACGAGTCTAAGACCTTAGCTATTAGGCCAGAGTAAGTTAAGACCTTAACCAGTAGGCCAGAGTAAGAGTTAAGACCTTAACCAGAAGGCCAGAGTACGAGTCTAAGACCTTAGCTATTAGGCCAGAGTAAGAGTTAAGACCTTAGCTATTAGGCCAGAGTAAGAGTTAAGACCTTAACCAGTAGGCCAGAGTAAGAGTTAAGACCGTAACCAGTAGGCCATAGTACAAGTCTAAGACCTTAGCTATTAGGCCAGAGTAAGAGTTAAGACCTTAACCAGTAGGCCAGAGTATAAGTCTAAGACCTTAGCTATTAGGCCAGAGTAAGAGTTAAGACCTTAAGAAGTAGGCCCGAGTAAGAGTTAAGACCTTAACCAGTAGGCCAGAGTAAGAGTTAAGACCTTAACCAGGAGGCCAGAGTAAGAGTTAAGACCTTAACCAGTAGGCCATAGTACAAGTCTAAGACCTTAGCTATTAGGCCAGAGTAAGAGTTAAGACCTTGGCTATTAGGCCAGAGTAAGAGTTAAGACATTAACCAGTAGGCCAGAGTAAGAGGTAAGACCTTAACCAGTAGGCCAGAGTACGAGTCTAAGACCGTAGCTATTAGGCCAGAGTAAGAGTTAAGACCGTAGCTATTAGGCCAGAGTAAGAGTTAATACCTTAGCTATTAGGCCAGAGTTAGAGTTAAGACCTTAACCAGTAGGCCAGAGTAAGAGTTAAGACCTTAACCATTAGGCCAGAGTACGAGTCTAAGACCTTAGCTATTAGGCCAGAGTAAGAGTTAAGACCTTAACTAGTAGGCCAGAGTAAGAGTTAAGACCTTAACCAGTAGGCCAGAGTAAGAGTTAAGACCTTAGCTATTAGGCCAGAGTAAGAGTTAAGACCTTAACTAGTAGGCCAGAGTAAGAGTTAAGACCTTAACCAGTAGGCCAGAGTAAGAGTTAAGACCGTAGCTATTAGGCCAGAGTAAGAGTTAAGACCTTAGCTATTAGGCCAGAGTAAGAGTTAAGACCTTAGCTATTAGGCCAGAGTTAGAGTTAAGACCTTAACCAGTAGGCCAGAGTAAGAGTTAAGACCTTAACCATTAGGCCAGAGTACGAGTCTAAGACCTTAGCTATTAGGCCAGAGTAAGAGTTAAGACCTTACCTAGTAGGCCAGAGTAAGAGTTAAGACCTTAACCAGTAGGCCAGAGTAAGAGTTAAGACCTTAACCATTAGGCCAGAGTACGAGTCTAAGACCTTATCTATTAGGCCAGAGTAAGAGTTAAGAGCTTAACCAGTATGCCAGAGTACGAGTCTAAGACCTTAGCTATTAGGCCAGAGTAAGTGTTAAGATCTTAACCAGTAGGCCAGAGTAAGAGTTAAGACTTTAACCAGTAGGCCAGAGTACAAGTCTAAGACCTTTTTATATTAGGCCAGAGTAAGAGTTAAGACCTTAACCAGTAGGCCAGAGTAAGAGTTAAGATCTTAACCAGTAGGCCAGAGTACGAGTCTAAGACCTGAGCTATTAGGCCAGAGTAAGAGTTAAGACCTTAACCATGAGGCCAGAGTAAGAGTTAAGACCTTAACCTGTATGCCAGAGTAAGAGTTAAGACCTTAACCTGTAGGCCATAGTACGAGTCTAAGACCTTAGCTATTTGGCCAGAGTAAGAGTTAAGACCTTAACCAGTAGGCCAGAGTACAAGTCTAAGACCTTAGCTATTAGGCCAGAGTACGAGTCTAAGACCTTAGCTATTAGGCCAGAGTAAGGGTTAAGACCTTAGCTATTAGGCCAGAGTACGAGTCTAAGACCTTAGCTATTAGGCCAGTTTAAGAGTTAAGACCGTAACCAGTAGGCCAGAGTAAGAGTTAAGACTTTAACCAGTAGGCCAGAGTAAGAGTTAAGACCTTAACCTGTAGGCCAGAGTACGAGTCTAAGACCTTAGCTATTAGGCCAGAGTAAGAGTTAAGACCTTAACCATTAGGCCAGAGTACGAGTCTAAGACCTTAGCTATTGGGCCAGAGTAGGAGTTAAGACCTTAGCTATTAGGCCAGAGTAAGAGTTAAGACCTTAGCTATTAGGCCAGAGTAAGAGTTAAGACTTTAAGCTGTAGGCCAGAGTACGAGTCTAAGACCTTAGCTATAAGGCCAGAGTAAGAGTTAAGACCTTAACCAGTAGGCCAGAGTAAGAGTTAAGACCTTAACCTGTAGGCCATAGTACGAGTCTAAGACCTTAGCTATTAGGCCAGAGTAAGAGTTAAGACCTTAACCAGTAGGCCAGAGTAAGAGTTAAGACCTTAACCATTAGGCCAGTAGGCCAGAGTAAGAGTTAAGACCTTAACCTGTAGGCCATAGTACGAGTCTAAGACCTTAGCTATTGGGCCAGAGTAAGAGTTAAGAACTTAGCTATTAGGACAGAGTAAGAGTTAAGACATTAGCTATTAGGCCAGAGTAAGAGTTAAGACCTTAACCTGTAGGCCAGAGTACGAGTCTAAGACCTTAGATATTAGACCAGAGTACGAGTCTAAGACCTTAGCTATTAGGCCAGAGTAAGAGTTAAGACCATAACCAGTAGGCCAGAGTACGAGTCTAAGACCTTAGCTATTAGGCCAGAGTAAGTTAAGACCTTAACCAGTAGGCCAGAGTAAGAGTTAAGACCTTAACCAGAAGGCCAGAGTACGAGTCTAAGACCTTAGCTATTAGGCCAGAGTAAGAGTTAAGACCTTAACCAGTAGGCCAGAGTAAGAGTTAAGACCGTAACCAGTAGGCCATAGTACAAGTCTAAGACCTTAGCTATTAGGCCAGAGTAAGAGTTAAGACCTTAACCAGTAGGCCAGAGTATAAGTCTAAGACCTTAGCTATTAGGCCAGAGTAAGAGTTAAGACCTTAAGAAGTAGGCCCGAGTAAGAGTTAAGACCTTAACCAGTAGGCCAGAGTAAGAGTTAAGACCTTAACCAGTAGGCCAGAGTAAGAGTTAAGACCTTAACCAGGAGGCCAGAGTAAGAGTTAAGACCTTAACCAGTAGGCCATAGTACAAGTCTAAGACCTTAGCTATTAGGCCAGAGTAAGAGTTAAGACCTTGGCTATTAGGCCAGAGTAAGAGTTAAGACATTAACCAGTAGGCCAGAGTAAGAGGTAAGACCTTAACCAGTAGGCCAGAGTACGAGTCTAAGACCGTAGCTATTAGGCCAGAGTAAGAGTTAAGACCTTAGCTATTAGGCCAGAGTTAGAGTTAAGACCTTAACCAGTAGGCCAGAGTAAGAGTTAAGACCTTAACCATTAGGCCAGAGTACGAGTCTAAGACCTTAGCTATTAGGCCAGAGTAAGAGTTAAGACCTTAACTAGTAGGCCAGAGTAAGAGTTAAGACCTTAACCAGTAGGCCAGAGTACGAGTCTAAGACCTTAGCTATTGGGCCAGAGTAGGAGTTAAGACCTTAGCTATTAGGCCAGAGTAAGAGTTAAGACCTTAGCTATTAGGCCAGAGTAAGAGTTAAGACTTTAACCTGTAGGCCAGAGTACGAGTCTAAGACCTAAGCTATTAGGCCAGAATACGAGTCTAAGACCTGAGCTATTAGGCCAGAGTAAGAGTTAAGACCTTAACCAGTAGGCCAGAGTACAAGTCTAAGACCTTAGCTATAAGGCCAGAGTAAGAGTTAAGACCTTAACCAGTAGGCCAGAGTAAGAGTTAAGACCTTAACCTGTAGGCCATAGTACGAGTCTAAGACCTTAGCTATTAGGCCAGAGTAAGAGTTAAGACCTTAACCAGTAGGCCAGAGTAAGAGTTAAGACCTTAACCATTAGGCCAGTAGGCCAGAGTAAGAGTTAAGACCTTAACCTGTAGGCCATAGTACGAGTCTAAGAACTTAGCTATTGGGCCAGAGTAAGAGTTAAGACCTTAGCTATTAGGCCAGAGTAAGAGTTAAGTCCTTAACCTGTAGGCCAGAGTATGAGTCTAAGACCTTAGCTATTAGGCCAGAGTAAGAGTTAAGACCTTAACTAGTAGGCCAGAGTAAGAGTTAAGACCTTAACCAGTAGGCCAGAGTAAGAGTTAAGACCTTAGCTATTAGGCCAGAGTAAGAGTTAAGACCTTAACTAGTAGGCCAGAGAAAGAGTTAAGACCTTAACCAGTAGGCCAGAGTAAGAGTTAAGACCGTAGCTATTAGGCCAGAGTAAGAGTTAAGACCTTAGCTATTAGGCCAGAGTAAGAGTTAAGACCTTAGCTATTAGGCCAGAGTTAGAGTTAAGACCTTAACCAGTAGGCCAGAGTAAGAGTTAAGACCTTAACCAGTAGGCCAGAGTACGAGTCTAAGACCTTAGCTATTAGGCCAGAGTAAGAGTTAAGACCTTACCTAGTAGGCCAGAGTAAGAGATAAGACCTTAACCAGTAGGCCAGAGTAAGAGTTAAGACCTTAACCATTAGGCCAGAGTATGAGTCTAAGACCTTATCTATTAGGCCAGAGTAAGAGTTAAGAGCTTAACCAGTATGCCAGAGTACGAGTCTAAGACCTTAGCTATTAGGCCAGAGTAAGTGTTAAGATCTTAACCAGTAGGCCAGAGTAAGAGTTAAGACTTTAACCAGTAGGCCAGAGTACGAGTCTAAGACCTTTTCTATTAGGCCAGAGTAAGAGTTAAGACCTTAACCAGTAGGCCAGAGTAAGAGTTAAGATCTTAACCAGTAGGCCAGAGTACGAGTCTAAGACCTGAGCTATTAGGCCAGAGTAAGAGTTAAGACCTTAACCATGAGGCCAGAGTAAGAGTTAAGACCTTAACCTGTAGGCCAGAGTAAGAGTTAAGACCTTAACCTGTAGGCCAGAGTACGAGTTAAGACCTTAGCTATTAGGCCAGAGTACGAGTCTAAGACCTTAGCTATTAGGCCAGAGTAAGAGTTAAGACCTTAACCAGTAGGCCAGAGTACGAGTCTAAGACCTTAGCTATTGGGCCAGAGTAGGAGTTAAGACCTTAGCTATTAGGCCAGAGTAAGAGTTAAGACCTTAGCTATTAGGCCAGAGTAAGAGTTAAGACTTTAACCTGTAGGCCAGAGTACGAGTCTAAGACCTAAGCTATTAGGCCAGAGTACGAGTCTAAGACCTGAGCTATTAGGCCAGAGTAAGAGTTAAGACCTTAACCAGTAGGCCAGAGTACAAGTCTAAGACCTTAGCTATAAGGCCAGAGTAAGAGTTAAGACCTTAACCAGTAGGCCAGAGTAAGAGTTAAGACCTTAACCTGTAGGCCATAGTACGAGTCTAAGACCTTAGCTATTAGGCCAGAGTAAGAGTTAAGACCTTAACCAGTAGGCCAGAGTAAGAGTTAAGACCTTAACCATTAGGCCAGTAGGCCAGAGTAAGAGTTAAGACCTTAACCTGTAGGCCATAGTACGAGTCTAAGACCTTAGCTATTAGGCCAGAGTAAGAGTTAAGACCTTAGCTATTAGGCCAGAGTAAGAGTTAAGACTTTAACCTGTAGGCCAGAGTACGAGTCTAAGACCTAAGCTATTAGCCCAGAGTACGAGTCTAAGACCTGAGCTATTAGGCCATAGTAAGAGTTAAGACCTTAACCAGTAGGCCAGAGTACGAGTCTAAGACCTTAGCTATAAGGCCAGAGTAAGAGTTAAGACCTTAACCAGTAGGCCAGAGTAAGAGTTAAGACCTTAACCTGTAGGCCATAGTACGAGTCTAAGACCTTAGCTATTAGGCCAGAGTAAGAGTTAAGACCTTAACCAGTAGGCCAGAGTAAGAGTTAAGACCTTAACCATTAGGCCAGTAGGCCAGAGTAAGAGTTAAGACCTTAACCTGTAGGCCATAGTACGAGTCTAAGACCTTAGCTATTGGGCCAGAGTAAGAGTTAAGACCTTAGCTATTAGGCCAGAGTAAGAGTTAAGTCCTTAACCTGTAGGCCAGAGTATGAGTCTAAGACCTTAGCTATTAGGCCAGAGTAAGAGTTAAGACCTTAACCAGTAGGCCAGAGTAAGAGTTAAGACCTTAACCAGTAAGCCAGAGTACGAGTCTAAGACCTTAGCTATTAGGCCAGAGTAAGAGTTAAGACCATAACCAGTAGGCCAGAGTAAGAGTTAAGACCTTAACCAGTAGGCCAGAGTACGAGTCTAAGACCTTAGCTATTAGGCCAGAGGAAGAGTTAAGACCTTAGCTATTAGGCCAGAGTTAGAGTTAAGACCTTAACCAGTAGGCCAGAGTAAGAGTTAAGACCTTAACCAGTAGGCCAGAGTACGAGTCTAAGACCTTAGCTATTAGGCCAGAGTAAGAGTTAAGACCTTACCTAGTAGGCCAGAGTAAGAGATAAGACCTTAACCAGTAGGCCAGAGTAAGAGTTAAGACCTTAACCATTAGGCCAGAGTACGAGTCTAAGACCTTATCTATTAGGCCAGAGTAAGAGTTAAGAGCTTAACCAGTATGCCAGAGTACGAGTCTAAGACCTTAGCTATTAGGCCAGAGTAAGTGTTAAGATCTTAACCAGTAGGCCAGAGTAAGAGTTAAGACTTTAACCAGTAGGCCAGAGTACGAGTCTAAGACCTTTGCTATTAGGCCAGAGTAAGAGTTAAGACCTTAACCAGTAGGCCAGAGTAAGAGTTAAGATCTTAACCAGTAGGCCAGAGTACGAGTCTAAGACCTGAGCTATTAGGCCAGAGTAAGAGTTAAGACCTTAACCATGAGGCCAGAGTAAGAGTTAAGACCTTAACCTGTAGGCCAGAGTAAGAGTTAAGACCTTAACCTGTAGGCCAGAGTACGAGTTAAGACCTTAGCTATTAGGCCAGAGTACGAGTCTAAGACCTTAGCTATTAGGCCAGAGTAAGAGTTAAGACCTTAACCAGTAGGCCAGAGTACGAGTCTAAGACCTTAGCTATTGGGCCAGAGTAGGAGTTAAGACCGTAGCTATTAGGCCAGAGTAAGAGTTAAGACCTTAGCTATTAGGCCAGAGTAAGAGTTAAGACTTTAACCTGTAGGCCAGAGTACGAGTCTAAGACCTAAGCTATTAGGCCAGAGTACGAGTCTAAGACCTGAGCTATTAGGCCAGAGTAAGAGTTAAGACCTTAACCAGTAGGCCAGAGTACAAGTCTAAGACCTTAGCTATAAGGCCAGAGTAAGAGTTAAGACCTTAACCAGTAGGCCAGAGTAAGAGTTAAGACCTTAACCTGTAGGCCATAGTACGAGTCTAAGACCTTAGCTATTAGGCCAGAGTAAGAGTTAAGACCTTAACCAGTAGGCCAGAGTAAGAGTTAAGACCTTAACCATTAGGCCAGTAGGCCAGAGTAAGAGTTAAGACCTTAACCTGTAGGCCATAGTACGAGTCTAAGACCTTAGCTATTAGGCCAGAGTAAGAGTTAAGACCTTAGCTATTAGGCCAGAGTAAGAGTTAAGACTTTAACCTGTAGGCCAGAGTACGAGTCTAAGACCTAAGCTATTAGCCCAGAGTACGAGTCTAAGACCTGAGCTATTAGGCCAGAGTAAGAGTTAAGACCTTAACCAGTAGGCCAGAGTACGAGTCTAAGACCTTAGCTATAAGGCCAGAGTAAGAGTTAAGACCTTAACCAGTAGGCCAGAGTAAGAGTTAAGACCTTAACCTGTAGGCCATAGTACGAGTCTAAGACCTTAGCTATTAGGCCAGAGTAAGAGTTAAGACCTTAACCAGTAGGCCAGAGTAAGAGTTAAGACCTTAACCATTAGTCCAGTAGGCCAGAGTAAGAGTTAAGACCTTAACCTGTAGGCCATAGTACGAGTCTAAGACCTTAACTTTTGGGCCAGAGTAAGAGTTAAGACCTTAGCTATTAGGACAGAGTAAGAGTTAAGACATTAGCTATTAGGCCAGAGTAAGAGTTAAGACCTTAACCTGTAGGCCAGAGTACGAGTCTAAGACCTTAGATATTAGACCAGAGTACGAGTCTAAGACCTTAGCTATTAGGCCAGAGTAAGAGTTAAGACCATAACCAGTAGGCCAGAGTACGAGTCTAAGACCTTAGCTATTAGGCCAGAGTAAGTTAAGACCTTAACCAGTAGTCCGGAGTAAGAGTTAAGACCTTAACCAGAAGGCCAGAGTACGAGTCTAAGACCTTAGCTATTAGGCCAGAGTAAGAGTTAAGACCTTAGCTATTAGGCCAGAGTAAGAGTTAAGACCTTAACCAGTAGGCCAGAGTAAGAGTTAAGACCGTAACCAGTAGGCCATAGTACAAGTCTAAGACCTTAGCTATTAGGCCAGAGTAAGAGTTAAGACCTTAACCAGTAGGCCAGAGTATAAGTCTAAGACCTTAGCTATTAGGCCAGAGTAAGAGTTAAGACCTTAACCAGTAGGCCAGAGTGTGAGTCTAAGACCTTAGCTATTAGGCCAGAGTAAGAGTTAAGACCTTAAGAAGTAGGCCCGAGTAAGAGTTAAGACCTTAACCAGTAGGCCAGAGTAAGAGTTAAGACCTTAACCAGTAGGCCAGAGTAAGAGTTAAGACCTTAACCAGTAGGCCAGAGTAAGAGTTAAGACCTTAACCAGTAGGCCATAGTACAAGTCTAAGACCTTAGCTATTAGGCCAGAGTAAGAGTTAAGACCTTGGCTATTAGGCCAGAGTAAGAGTTAAGACATTAACCAGTAGGCCAGAGTAAGAGGTAAGACCTTAACCAGTATGCCAGAGTACGAGTCTAAGACCATAGCTATTAGGCCAGAGTAAGAGTTAAGACCGTAGCTATTAGGCCAGAGTAAGAGTTAAGACCTTAGCTATTAGGCCAGAGTTAGAGTTAAGACCTTAACCAGTAGGCCAGAGTAAGAGTTAAGACCTTAACCATTAGGCCAGAGTACGAGTCTAAGACCTTAGCTATTAGGCCAGAGTAAGAGTTAAGACCTTAACTAGTAGGCCAGAGTAAGAGTTAAGACCTTAACCAGTAGGCCAGAGTAAGAGTTAAGACCTTAGCTATTAGGCCAGAGTAAGAGTTAAGACCTTAACTAGTAGGCCAGAGTAAGAGTTAAGACCTTAACCAGTAGGCCAGAGTAAGAGTTAAGACCGTAGCTATTAGGCCAGAGTAAGAGTTAAGACCTTAGCTATTAGGCCAGAGTAAGAGTTAAGACCTTAGCTATTAGGCCAGAGTTAGAGTTAAGACCTTAACCAGTAGGCCAGAGTAAGAGTTAAGACCTTAACCATTAGGCCAGAGTACGAGTCTAAGACCTTAGCTATTAGGCCAGAGTAAGAGTTAAGACCTTACCTAGTAGGCCAGAGTAAGAGTTAAGACCTTAACCAGTAGGCCAGAGTAAGAGTTAAGACCTTAACCATTAGGCCAGAGTACGAGTCTAAGACCTTATCTATTAGGCCAGAGTAAGAGTTAAGAGCTTAACCAGTATGCCAGAGTACGAGTCTAAGACCTTAGCTATTAGGCCAGAGTAAGTGTTAAGATCTTAACCAGTAGGCCAGAGTAAGAGTTAAGACTTTAACCAGTAGGCCAGAGTACGAGTCTAAGACCTTTGCTATTAGGCCAGAGTAAGAGTTAAGACCTTAACCAGTAGGCCAGAGTAAGAGTTAAGATCTTAACCAGTAGGCCAGAGTACGAGTCTAAGACCTGAGCTATTAGGCCAGAGTAAGAGTTAAGACCTTAACCATGAGGCCAGAGTAAGAGTTAAGACCTTAACCTGTAGGCCAGAGTAAGAGTTAAGACCTTAACCTGTAGGCCAGAGTACGAGTTAAGACCTTAGCTATTAGGCCAGAGTACCAGTCTAAGACCTTAGCTATTAGGCCAGAGTAAGAGTTAAGACCTTAACCAGTAGGCCAGAGTACGAGTCTAAGACCTTAGCTATTGGGCCAGAGTAGGAGTTAAGACCTTAGCTATTAGGCCAGAGTAAGAGTTAAGACCTTAGCTATTAGGCCAGAGTAAGAGTTAAGACTTTAACCTGTAGGCCAGAGTACGAGTCTAAGACCTAAGCTATTAGGCCAGAGTACGAGTCTAAGACCTGAGCTATTAGGCCAGAGTAAGAGTTAAGACCTTAACCAGTAGGCCAGAGAACAAGTCTAAGACCTTAGCTATAAGGCCAGAGTAAGAGTTAAGACCTTAACCAGTAGGCCAGAGTAAGAGTTAAGACCTTAACCTGTAGGCCATAGTACGAGTCTAAGACCTTAGCTATTAGGCCAGAGTAAGAGTTAAGACCTTAACCAGTAGGCCAGAGTAAGAGTTAAGACCTTAACCATTAGGCCAGTAGGCCAGAGTAAGAGTTAAGACCTTAACCTGTAGGCCATAGTACGAGTCTAAGACCTTAGCTATTGGGCCAGAGTAAGAGTTAAGACCTTAGCTATTAGGCCAGAGTAAGAGTTAAGTCCTTAACCTGTAGGCCAGAGTATGAGTCTAAGACCTTAGCTATTAGGCCAGAGTAAGAGTTAAGACCTTAACTAGTAGGCCAGAGTAAGAGTTAAGACCTTAACCAGTAGGCCAGAGTAAGAGTTAAGACCTTAGCTATTAGGCCAGAGTAAGAGTTAAGACCTTAACTAGTAGGCCAGAGTAAGAGTTAAGACCTTAACCAGTAGGCCAGAGTAAGAGTTAAGACCGTAGCTATTAGGCTAGAGTAAGAGTTAAGACCTTAGCTATTAGGCCAGAGTAAGAGTTAAGACCTTAGCTATTAGGCCAGAGTTAGAGTTAAGACCTTAACCAGTAGGCCAGAGTAAGAGTTAAGACCTTAACCATTAGGCCAGAGTACGAGTCTAAGACCTTAGCTATTAGGCCAGAGTAAGAGTTAAGACCTTACCTAGTAGGCCAGAGTAAGAGATAAGACCTTAACCAGTAGGCCAGAGTAAGAGTTAAGACCTTAACCATTAGGCCAGAGTACGAGTCTAAGACCTTATCTATTAGGCCAGAGTAAGAGTTAAGAGCTTAACCAGTATGCCAGAGTACGAGTCTAAGACCTTAGCTATTAGGCCAGAGTAAGTGTTAAGATCTTAACCAGTAGGCCAGAGTAAGAGTTAAGACTTTAACCAGTAGGCCAGAGTACGAGTCTAAGACCTTTGCTATTAGGCCAGAGTAAGAGTTAAGACCTTAACCAGTAGGCCAGAGTAAGAGTTAAGATCTTAACCAGTAGGCCAGAGTACGAGTCTAAGACCTGAGCTATTAGGCCAGAGTAAGAGTTAAGACCTTAACCATGAGGCCAGAGTAAGAGTTAAGACCTTAACCTGTAGGCCAGAGTAAGAGTTAAGACCTTAACCTGTAGGCCAGAGTACGAGTTAAGACCTTAGCTATTAGGCCAGAGTACGAGTCTAAGACCTTAGCTATTAGGCCAGAGTAAGAGTTAAGACCTTAACCAGTAGGCCAGAGTACGAGTCTAAGACCTTAGCTATTGGGCCAGAGTAGGAGTTAAGACCTTAGCTATTAGGCCAGAGTAAGAGTTAAGACCTTAGCTATTAGGCCAGAGTAAGAGTTAAGACTTTAACCTGTAGGCCAGAGTACGAGTCTAAGACCTAAGCTATTAGGCCAGAGTACGAGTCTAAGACCTGAGCTATTAGGCCAGAGTAAGAGTTAAGACCTTAACCAGTAGGCCAGAGTACAAGTCTAAGACCTTAGCTATAAGGCCAGAGTAAGAGTTAAGACCTTAACCAGTAGGCCAGAGTAAGAGTTAAGACCTTAACCTGTAGGCCATAGTACGAGTCTAAGACCTTAGCTATTAGGCCAGAGTAAGAGTTAAGACCTTAACCAGTAGGCCAGAGTAAGAGTTAAGACCTTAACCATTAGGCCAGTAGGCCAGAGTAAGAGTTAAGACCTTAACCTGTAGGCCATAGTACGAGTCTAAGACCTTAGCTATTGGGCCAGAGTAAGAGTTAAGACCTTAGCTATTAGGCCAGAGTAAGAGTTAAGTCCTTAACCTGTAGGCCAGAGTATGAGTCTAAGACCTTAGCTATTAGGCCAGAGTAAGAGTTAAGACCTTAACCAGTAGGCCGGAGTAAGAGTTAAGACCTTAACCAGTAACCCAGAGTACGAGTCTAAGACCTTAGCTATTAGGCCAGAGTAAGAGTTAAGACCTTAACCAGTAGGCCAGAGTAAGAGTTAAGACCTTAACCAGTAGGCCAGAGTACGAGTCTAAGACCTTAGCTATTAGGCCAGAGGAAGAGTTAAGACCTTAGCTATTAGGCCAGAGTAAGAGTTAAGACCTTAACCAGTAGACCAGAGTAAGAGTTAAGACCTTAACCAGTAGGCCATAGTACAAGTCTAAGACCTTAGCTATTGAGCCAGAGTAAGAGTTAAGACCTTAGCTATTAGGCCAGAGTAAGAGTTAAGACCTTAGCTATTAGGCCAGAGTAAGAGTTAAGACCTTAACCTGTAGGCCAGAGTACGAGTCTAAGACCTAAGCTATTAGACCAGAGTACGAGTCTAAGACCTTAGCTATTAGGCCAGAGTAAGAGTTAAGACCTTAACCAGTAGGCCAGAGTATAAGTCTAAGACCTTAGCCATTAGGCCAGAGTAAGAGTTAAGACCTTAACCAGTAGGCCAGAGTAAGAGTTAAGACCTTAACCAGTAGGCCAGAGTGTGAGTCTAAGACCTTAGCTATTAGGCCAGAGTAACAGTTAAGACCTTAGCTATTAGGCAAGAGTACGAGCCTAAGACCTTAGCTATTAGGCAAGAGTAAGAGTTAAGACCTTAACCAGTAGGCCAGAGTCTAAGTCTAAGACCTTAGCTATTAGGCCAGAGTACGAGTCTAAGACCTTAACTATTAGGCCAGAGTAAGAGTTAAGACCGTAGCTATTAGGCCAGAGTACGAGTCTAAGACCTCGCTATTAGGCTAGTTTAAGAGTTAAGACCTTAACCATTAGGCCAGAGTAAGAGTTAAGACTTTAAGCAGTAGGAAAGAGTAAGAGTTAAGACCTTAACCTGTAGGCCAGAGTACGAGTCTAAGACCTTAGCTACTAGGCCAGAGTAAGAGTTAAGACCTTAACCATTAGGCCAGAGTATGAGTCTAAGACCTTAGCTATTGGGCCAGAGTAGGAGTTAAGACCTTAGCTATTAGGCCAGAGTAAGAGTTAAGACCTTAGCTATTAGGCCAGAGTAAGAGTTTAGACTTTAACCTGTAGGCCAGAGTACAAGTCTAAGACCTAAGCTATTAGGCCAGAGTACGAGTCTAAGACCTGAGCTATTAGGCCAGAGTAAGAGTTAAAACCTTAACCAGTAGGCCAGAGTACGAGTCTAAGACCTTAGCTATAAGGCCAGAGTAGGAGTTACGACCTTAACCAGTAGGCCAGAGTAAGAGTTAAGACCTTAACCAGTAGGCCAGAGTACGAGTCTAAGACCTTAGCTATTAGGCCAGAGTAAGATTTAAGACCTTAACCAGTAGGCCTGAGTAAGAGTTAAGACCTTAACCATTAGGCCAGTAGACCAGAGTAAGAGCTAAGACCTTAACCTGTAGGCCATAGTACGAGTCTAAGACCTTAGATATTGAGCCAGAGTAAGAGTTAAGACCTTAGCTATTAGGCCAGAGTAAGAGTTAAGACCTTAGCTATTAGGCCAGAGTAAGAGTTAAGACCATAACCAGTAGGCCAGAGTACACGTCTAAGACCTTAGCTATTAGGCCAGAGTAAGAGTTAAGACCTTAACCAGTAGGCCAGAGTAAGAGTTAAGACCTTAACCAGTAAGCCATAGTACAAGTCTAAGACCTTAGTTATTAGGCCAGAGTAAGAGTTAAGACCTTAACCAGTAGGCCAGAGTAAGAGTTAAGACCTTAACCATTAGGCCAGAGTAAGAGTTAAGACCTTAACCAGTAGGCCAGAGTAAGAGTTAAGACCTTAACCAGTAGGCCAGAGTGTGAGTCTAAGACCTTAGCTATTAGGCCAGAGTAAGAGTTAAGACCTTAGCTATTAGACCAGAGTACGAGTCTAAGACCTTAGCTATTAGGCCAGAGTAAGAGTTAAGACCATAACCAGTAGGCCAGAGTACACGTCTAATACCTTAGCTATTAGGCCAGAGTACGAGTTAAGACCTTAACCAGTAGGCCAGAGTAAGAGTTAAGAACTTAACTAGTAGGCCAGAGTACGAGTCTAAGACCTTAGCTATTAGGTCAGAGTAAGAGTTAAGACCTTAGCTATTAGGCCAGAGTAAGAGTTAAGACCTTAACCAGTAGGCCAGAGTAAGAGTTAAGACCTTAACCAGTAGGCCATAGTACAAGTCTAAGACCTTAGCTATTAGGCCAGAGTAAGAGTTAAGACCTTGGCTATTAGGCCAGAGTAAGAGTTAAGACATTAACCAGTAGGCCAGAGTAAGAGGTAAGACCTTAACCAGTAGGCCAGAGTACGAGTCTAAGACCGTAGCTATTAGGCCAGAGTAAGAGTTAAGACCTTAGCTATTAGGCCAGAGATAGAGTTAAGACCTTAACCAGTAGGCCAGAGTAAGAGTTAAGACCTTAACCAGTAAGCCAGAGTACGAGTCTAAGACCTTAGTTATTAGGCCAGAGTAAGAGTTAAGACCTTAACCAGTAGGCCAGAGTAAGAGTTAAGACCTTAACCATTAGGCCAGAGTACGAGTCTAAGACCTTAGCTATTAGGCCAGAGTAAGAGTTAAGACCTTAACTAGTAGGCCAGAGTTAGAGTTAAGACCTTAACCAGTAGGCCAGAGTAAGAGTTAAGACCTTAACCATTAGGCCAGAGTACGAGTCTAAGACCTTATCTATTAGGCCAGAGTAAGAGTTAAGAGCTTAACCAGTATGCCAGAGTACGAGTCTAAGACCTTAGCTATTAGGCCAGAGTAAGTGTTAAGATCTTAACCAGTAGGCCAGAGTAAGAGTTAAGACTTTAACCAGTAGGCCAGAGTACGAGTCTAAGACCTTTGCTATTAGGCCAGAGTAAGAGTTAAGACCTTAACCAGTAGGCCAGAGTAAAAGTCTAAGACCTTAGCTATTAGGCCAGAGTATGAGTCTAAGACCTTAGCTATTAGGCCAGAGTAAGAGTTAAGACCGTAGCTATTAGGCCAGAGTACGAGTCTAAGACCTTAGCTATTAGGCCAGTTTAAGAGTTAAGACCTTAACCATTAGGCCAGAGTAAGAGTTAAGACTTTAACCAGTAGGAAAGAGTAAGAGTTAAGACCTTAACCTGTAGGCCAGAGTACGAGTCTAAGACCTTAGCTATTAGGCCAGAGTAAGAGTTAAGACCTTAACCATTAGGCCAGAGTACGAGTCTAAGACCTTATCTATTAGGCCAGAGTAAGAGTTAAGACCCTAACCAGTAGGCCAGAGTAAGAGTTAAGACCTTAACCATTAGGCCAGAGTAAGAGTTAAAACCTTAGCTATTAGGCCAGAGTAAGAGTTAAGACCTTAGCTATTAGGCCAGAGTAAGAGTTAAGACTTTAACCTGTAGGCCAGAGTACAAGTCTAAGACCTAAGCTATTAGGCCAGAGTACGAGTCTAAGACCTGAGCTATTAGGCCAGAGTAAGAGTTAAGACCTTAACCAGTAGGCCAGAGTACGTGTCTAAGACCTTAGCTATAAGGCCAGAGTAAGAGTTAAGACCTTAACCAGTAGGCCAGAGTAAGAGTTAAGACCTTAACCAGTAGGCCAGAGTACGAGTCTAAGACCTTAGCTATTAGGCCAGAGTAAGAGTTAAGACCTTAACCAGTAGGCCTATAAGAGTTAAGACCTTAACCATTAGGCCAGTAGGCCAGAGTAAGAGTTAAGACCTTAACCATTAGGCCAGTAGGCCAGAGTAAGAGTTAAGACTTTAACCTGTAGGCCATAGTACGAATCTAAGACCTTAGCTATTAGGCCAGAGTAAGGGTTAAGACCTTAGCTATTAGACCAGAGTAAGAGTTAAGACCTTAACCAGTAGGCCAGAGTACGAGTCTAAGACATTAGCTATTAGGCCAGAGTAAGAGTTAAGACCTTAACCATTAGGCCAGAGTACGAGTCTAAGACCTTAGCTATTAGGCCAGACTAAAAGTTAAGACCTTAGCTATTAGGCCAGAGTAAGAGTTAAGACCTTAACCATTAAGCCAGAGTACGAGTCTAAGACCTTAGCTATTAGTTCAGAGTAAGTGTTAAGACCTTAAACAGTAGGCCAGAGTAATAGTTAAGATCTTAACCATTAGGCCAGAGTACGAGTCTAAGACCTTAGCTATTAGGCCAGAGTAAGAGTTAAGACCTTAACCATTAGGCCAGAGTACGAGTCAAAGACCTTAGCTATTAGGCCTGAGTAAGAGTTAAGACCTTAGCTATTAGGCCAGAGTAAGAGTTAAGACCTTAACTATTAGGCCAGAGTACGAGTCTAAGACCTTAGCTATTAGGCCAGAGTAAGAATTAAGACCTTAGCTATTAGGCCAGAGTAAGAGTTAAAACCTTAACCTTTAGGCCAGAGTACGATTCTAAGACCTTAGCTATTAGGCCAGAGTAAGAGTTAAGACCTTAACCATTAGGCCAGAGTACGAGTCTAAGACCTTAGCTATTAGGCCAGAGTAAGAGTTAAGACCTTAACCAGTAGGGCAGAGTAAGAGTTAAAACCTTAATCATTAGGCCAGAGCACGAGTCTAAGACCTTAGCTATTAGGCCAGAGTAAGAGTTAAGACCTTAACCATTAGGCCAGAGTACGATTCTAAGACATTAGCTATTAGGCCAGAGTAAAAGTTAAGACCTTAGCTATTAGGCCAGAGTAGGAGTTAAGACCTTAACCATTAGGCCATAGTACGAGTCTAAGATCTTAGCTATTAGGCCAGAGTAAGAGTTAAGACTTTAACCAGTAGTCCAGAGTAAGAGTTAAGAACTTAACCTGTAGGCCATAGTACTAGTCTAAGACCTTAGCTAATAGGCCAGAGTAAGAGTTAAGACCTTAACCAGCAGGCCAGATTAAGAGTAAAGACCTTAACCAGTAGGCCAGAGTAAGAGTTAAGACCTTAACCATTAAGCCAGAGTACGAGTCTAAGACCTTAGCTATTAGGCCAGAGTAAGAGTTAAGACATTAACCAGTAGGCCAGAGTAAGAGTTAAGACCTTAACCAGTAGGCCAGAGTAAAAGTTAAGACCTTAACCATTAGGCCAGAGTACGAGTCTAAGACCTTAGCTATTAGGCCAGAGTAAGAGTTAAGACCTTAGCTATTAGGCCAGAGTAAGAGTCTAAGACCTTAGCTATTAGCCCAGAGTAAGAGTTAAGACCTTAACCATTGGGCCAGACTAAGAGTTAAGACCTTAACTAGTAGGCCATAGTACGAGTCTAAGACCTTAGCTATTAGGCCAGAGTAAGAGTTAAGACCTTAACCATTAGGCCAGAGTACGAGTCTAAGACCTTAGCTATTAGGCCAGAGTAAAAGTTAAGACCTTAGCTATTAGGCCAGAGTAAGAGTTAAGACTTTAACCAGTAGTCCAGAGTAAGAGTTAAGACCTTAACCATTAAGCCAGAGTACGAGTCTAAGACCTTAGCTATTAGGCCAGAGTAAGAGTTAAGACCTTAACCAGTAGGCCAGAGTAAGAGTTAAGACCTTAACCAGTAGGCCAGAGTAAAAGTTAAGACCTTAACCATTAGGCCAGAGTACGAGTCTAAGACCTTAGCTATTAGGCCAGAGTAAGAGTTAAGACCTTAGCTATTAGGCCAGAGTAAGAGTCTAAGACCTTAGCTATTAGCCCAGAGTAAGAGTTAAGACCTTAACCATTGGGCCAGACTAAGAGTTAAGACCTTAACTAGTAGGCCATAGTACGAGTCTAAGACCTTAGCTATTAGGCCAGAGTAAGAGTTAAGACCTTAACCATTAGGCCAGAGTACGAGTCTAAGACCTTAGCTATTAGGCCAGAGTAAAAGTTAAGACCTTAGCTATTAGGCCAGAGTAAGAGTTAAGACTTTAACCAGTAGTCCAGAGTAAGAGTTAAGACCTTAACCTGTAGGCGATAGCACTAGTCTAAGACCTTAGCTATTAGGCCAGAGTAAGAGTTAAGACCTTAACCAGCAGGCTAGAGTAAGAGTAAAGACCTTAACCAGTAGGCCAGAGTAAGAGTTAAGACCTTAACCATTAAGCCAGAGTACGAGTCTAAGACCTTAGCTATTAGGCCAGAGTAAGAGTTAAGACCTTAACCAGTAGGCCAGAGTAAGAGTTAAGACCTTAACCAGTAGGCCAGAGTAAGAGTTAAGACCTTAACCATTAGGCCAGAGTATGAGTCTAAGACCTTAGCTATTAGGCCAGAGTAAGAGTTAAGACCTTAACCAGTAGGACAGAGTAAGTGTTAAGACCTTAACCATTAGGCCATAGTACAAGTCTAAGACTTTAGCTATTAGGCCAGAGTACGAGTCTAAGACCTTAGCTATTAGGCCAGAGTAAAAGTTAAGACCTTAGCTATTAGGCCAGAGTAAAAGTTAAGACCTTAGCTATTAGGCCAGAGTAAGAGTTAAGACCTTAACCATTAGGCCATAGTACGAGCCTAAGACGTTAGCTATTAGGCCAGAGTAAGAGTTAAGACTTTAACCAGTAGTCCAGAGTAAGAGTTAAGACCTTAACCTGTAGGCGATAGCACTAGTCTAAGACCTTAGCTATTATGCCAGAGTACGAGTCTAAGACCGTAGCTATTAGGCCAGAGTAAGAGTTAAGACCTTAACCATTAGACCAAAGTACGAGTCTAAGACCTTAGCTATTAGCCCAGAGTAAGAGTTAAGACCTTAGCTATTAGGCCAGAGTAAGAGTTAAGACCTTAACCTTTAGGCCAGAGTACGAGTCTAAGGCCTTAGCTATTAAGCCAGAGTAAGAGTTAAGACCTTAGCTATTAGGCCACAGTAAGTGTTAAGACCTTAACCATTAGGCCAGAGTACGAGTCTAAGACCTTAGCTATTAGGCCAGAGTAAGTGTTAAGACCTTAACCATTAAGCCAGAGTATGAGTCTAAGACCTTAGCTATTAGTTCAGAGTAAGTGTTAAGACCTTAACCAGTAGGCCAGAGTAAGAGTTAAGACCTTAACCAGTAGGCCAGAGTAAGAGTTAAGACCTTAACCATTAGGCCAGAGTACGAGTCTAAGACCTTAGCTATTAGGCCAGAGTAAGAGTTAAGACCTTAGCTATTAGGCCAGAGTAAGAGTTAAGACCTTAACCAGTAGGCCGGAGTACGAGTCTAAGACCTTAGCTATTAGGCCAGAGTAAGAGTTAATACCTTAACCAGTAGGCCAGAGTAAGAGTTAAGACCTTTACCTGTAGGCAAGAGTAAGAGTTAAGACCTTAACCATTAGGCCAGAGTACGAGTCTAAGACCTTAGCTATTAGGCCAGAGTATGAGTCTAAGACCTTAGCTATTAGGCCAGAGTAAGAGTTAAGACCTTAACCATTAGGCCAGAGTACGAGTCAAAGACCTTAGCTATTAGGCCAGAGTAAGAGGTAAGACCTTAGCTATTAGGCCAGTGTAAGAGTTAAGACCTTAACCATTAGGCCAGAGTACGAGTCTAAGACCTTAGCTATTAGGCCAGAATAAGAATTAAGACCTTAGCTATTAGGCCAGAGTCAGAGTTAAGACCTTAACCTTTAGGCCAGAGTATGATTCTAAGACCTTAGCTATTAGGCCAGAGTAAGAGTTAAGACCTTAACCATTAGGCCAGAGTACGAGTCTTAGACCTTAGCTATTAGGCCAGAGTAAGAGTTAAGACCTTAACAGGTAGGGCAGAGTAAGTGTTAAAACCTTAATCATTAGGCCAGAGCACGAGTCTAAGACCTTAGCTATTAGGCCAGAGTAACAGTTAAGACCTTAACCATTAGGCCAGAGTACGAGTCTAAGACCTTAGCTGTTAGGCCAGAGTAAGAGTTAAGACCTTAGCTATTAGGCCAGAGTAAGAGTTAAGACCTTAACCATTAGGCCATAGTACAAGTCTAAGACCTTACCTATTAGTTCAGAGTAAGTGTTAAGACCTTAACCAGTAGGCCAGAGTAAGAGTTAAGATCTTAAACATTAGGCCAGAGTACGAGTCTAAGACCTTAGCTATTAGGCCAGAGTAAGAGTTAAGACCTTAACCATTAGGCCAGAGTACGAGTCTAAGACCTTAGCTATTAGGCCAGACTGAAAGTTAAGACCTTAGCTATTAGGCCAGAGTAAGAGTTAAGACCTTAACCATTAGGCCATAGTACGAGTCTAAGACCTTAGCTATTAGGCCAGAGTAAGAGGTAAGACTTAAACCAGTAGGCCAGAGTAAGAGTTAAGACCTTAACCTGTAGGCCATAGTACTAGTCTAAGACCTTAGATATTAGGCCAGAGTAAGAGTTAAGACCTTAACTAGCAGGCCAGAGTAAGAGTTAAGACCTTAACCAGTAGGCCAGAGTAAGAGTTAAGACCTTAACCATTAGGCCAGAGTAAGAGTTAAGACCTTAACCAGTAGGCCAGAGTAAGAGTTAAGACCTTAACCAGTAGGCCAGAGTACGAGTTAAGACCTTAACCATTAGGCCAGAGTATGAGTCTAAGACCTTAGCTATTAGGCCAGAGTAAGAGTTAAGACCTTAGCTATTAGGCCAGAGTAAGAGTTAAGACCTTAACCAGTAGGCCAGAGTACGAGTCTAAGACCTTAGCTATTAGGCCAGAGTAAGAGTTAAGACCTTAGCTATTACACCAGAGTACGAGTCTAAGACCTTAGCTATTAGGCCTGAGTAAAAGTTAAGACCTTAACCAGTAGGGCACAGTAAGAGTTACAACCTTAATCATTAGGCCAGAGCACGAGTCTAAGACCTTAGCTATTAGGCCAGAGTAAGAGTTAAGACCTTAACCATTAGGCCAGAGTACGAGTCTAAGACCTTAGCTATTAGGCCAGAGTAAGAGTTAAGACCATAGCTATTAGGCCAGAGTAAGAGTTAAGACCTTAACCATTAGGCCATAGTACGAATCTAAGACCTTAGCTATTAGGCCAGAGTAAGGGTTAAGACCTTAGCTATTAGACCAGAGTAAGAGTTAAGACCTTAACCAGTAGGCCAGAGTACGAGTCTAAGACATTAGCTATTAGGCCAGAGTAAGAGTTAAGACCTTAACCATTAGGCCAGAGTACGAGTCTAAGACCTTAGCTATTAGGCCAGACTAAAAGTTAAGACCTTAGCTATTAGGCCAGAGTAAGAGTTAAGACCTTAACCATTAAGCCAGAGTACGAGTCTAAGACCTTAGCTATTAGTTCAGAGTAAGTGTTAAGACCTTAAACAGTAGGCCAGAGTAAGAGTTAAGATCTTAACCATTAGGCCAGAGTACGAGTCTAAGACCTTAGCTATTAGGCCAGAGTAAGAGTTAAGACCTTAACCATTAGGCCAGAGTACGAGTCAAAGACCTTAGCTATTAGGCCTGAGTAAGAGTTAAGACCTTAGCTATTAGGCCAGAGTAAGAGTTAAGACCTTAACTATTAGGCCAGAGTACGAGTCTAAGACCTTAGCTATTAGGCCAGAGTAAGAATTAAGACCTTAGCTATTAGGCCAGAGAAAGAGTTAAAACCTTAACCTTTAGGCCAGAGTACGATTCTAAGACCTTAGCTATTAGGCCAGAGTCAGAGTTAAGACCTTAACCATTAGGCCAGAGTACGAGTCTAAGACCTTAGCTATTAGGCCAGAGTAAGAGTTAAGACCTTAACCAGTAGGGCAGAGTAAGAGTTAAAACCTTAATCATTAGGCCAGAGCACGAGTCTAAGACATTAGCTATTAGGCCAGAGTAAAAGTTAAGACCTTAGCTATTAGGCCAGAGTAAGAGTTAAGACCTTAACCATTAGGCCATAGTACGAGTCTAAGATCTTAGCTATTAGGCCAGAGTAAGAGTTAAGACTTTAACCAGTAGTCCAGAGTAAGAGTTAAGACTTTAACCTGTAGGCCATAGTACTAGTCTAAGACCTTAGCTAATAGGCCAGAGTAAGAGTTAAGACCTTAACCAGCAGGCCAGATTAAGAGTAAAGACCTTAACCAGTAGGCCAGAGTAAGAGTTAAGACCTTAACCATTAAGCCAGAGTACGAGTCTAAGACCTTAGCTATTAGGCCAGAGTAAGAGTTAAGATCTTAACCAGTAGGCCAGAGTAAGAGTTAAGACCTTAACCAGTAGGCCAGAGTAAAAGTTAAGACCTTAACCATTAGGCCAGAGTACGAGTCTAAGACCTTAGCTATTAGGCCAGAGTAAGAGTTAAGACCTTAGCTATTAGGCCAGAGTAAGAGTCTAAGACCTTAGCTATTAGCCCAGAGTAAGAGTTAAGACCTTAACCATTAGGCCAGACTAAGAGTTAAGACCTTAACTAGTAGGCCGTAGTACGAGTCTAAGACCTTAGCTATTAGGCCAGAGTAAGAGTTAAGACCTTAACCATTAGGCCAGAGTACGAGTCTAAGACCTTAGCTATTAGGCCAGAGTAAAAGTTAAGACCTTAGCTATTAGGCCAGAGTAAGAGTTAAGACCTTAACCATTAGGCCATAGTACGAGTCTAAGACCTTAGCTATTAGGCCAGAGTAAGAGTTAAGACTTTAACCAGTAGTCCAGAGTAAGAGTTAAGACCTTAACCTGTAGGCGATAGCACTAGTCTAAGACTTTAGCTATTAGGCCAGAGTAAGAGTTAAGACCTTAACCAACAGGCTAGAGTAAGAGTAAAGACCTTAACCAGTAGGCCAGAGTAAGAGTTAAGACCTTAACCATTAAGCCAGAGTACGAGTCTAAGACCTTAGCTATTAGGCCAGAGTAAGAGTTAAGACCTTAACCAGTAGGCCAGAGTAAGAGTTAAGACCTTAACCAGTAGGCCAGAGTAAGAGTTAAGACCTTAACCATTAGGCCAGAGTATGAGTCTAAGACCTTAGCTATTAGGCCAGAGTAAGAGTTAAGACCTTAACCAGTAGGACAGAGTAAGTGTTAAGACCTTAACCATTAGGCCATAGTACAAGTCTAAGACTTTAGCTATTAGGCCAGAGTACGAGTCTAAGACCTTAGCTATTAGGCCAGAGTAAAAGTTAAGACCTTAGCTATTAGGCCAGAGTAAAAGTTAAGACCTTAGCTATTAGGCCAGAGTAAGAGTTAAGACCTTAACCATTAGGCCATAGTACGAGCCTAAGACCTTAGCTATTAGGCCAGAGTAAGAGTTAAGACCTTAACCTGTAGGCGATAGCACTAGTCTAAGACCTTAGCTATTATGCCAGAGTACGAGTCTAAGACCGTAGCTATTAGGCCAGATTAAGAGTTAAGACCTTAACCATTAGGCCAAAGTACGAGTCTAAGACCTTAGCTATTAGCCCAGAGTAAGAGTTAAGACCTTAGCTATTAGGCCAGAGTAAGAGTTAAGACCTTAACCTTTAGGCCAGAGTACGAGTCTAAGGCCTTAGCTATTAGGCCAGAGTAAGAGTTAAGACCTTAGCTATTAGGCCACAGTAAGTGTTAAGACCTTAACCATTAGGCCAGAGTACGAGTCTAAGACCTTAGCTATTAGGCCAGAGTAAGTGTTAAGACCTTAACCATTAAGCCAGAGTACGAGTCTAAGACCTTAGCTATTAGTTCAGAGTAAGTGTTAAGACCTTAACAAGTAGGCCAGAGTAAGAGTTAAGACCTTAACCAGTAGGCCAGAGTAAGAGTTAAGACCTTAACCATTAGGCCAGAGTACGAGTCTAAGACCTTAGCTATTAGGCCAGAGTAAGAGTTAAGACCTTAGCTATTAGGCCAGAGTAAGAGTTAAGACCTTAACCAGTAGGCCGGAGTACGAGTCTAAGACCTTAGCTATTAGGCCAGAGTAAGAGTTAATACCTTAACCAGTAGGCCAGAGTAAGAGTTAAGACCTTTACCTGTAGGCAAGAGTAAGAGTTAAGACCTTAACCATTAGGCCAGAGTACGAGTCTAAGACCTTAGCTATTAGGCCAGAGTATGAGTCTAAGACCTTAGCTATTAGGCCAGAGTAAGAGTTAAGACCTTAACCATTAGGCCAGAGTACGAGTCAAAGACCTTAGCTATTAGGCCAGAGTAAGAGTTAAGACCTTAGCTATTAGGCCAGTGTAAGAGTTAAGACCTTAACCATTAGGCCAGAGTATGAGTCTAAGACCTTAGCTATTAGGCCAGAATAAGAATTAAGACCTTAGCTATTAGGCCAGAGTCAGAGTTAAGACCTTAACCTTTAGGCCAGAGTATGATTCTAAGACCTTAGCTATTAGGCCAGAGTCAGAGTTAAGACCTTAACCTTTAGGCCAGAGTATGATTCTAAGACCTTAGCTATTAGGCCAGAGTAAGAGTTAAGACCTTAACCATTAGGCCAGAGTACTAGTCTAAGACCTTAGCTATTAGGCCAGAGTAAGAGTTAAGACCTTAACCAGTAGGGCAGAGTAAGTGTTAAAACCTTAATCATTAGGCCAGAGCACGAGTCTAAGACCTTAGCTATTAGGCCAGAGTAACAGTTAAGACCTTAACCATTAGGCCAGAGTACGAGTCTAAGACCTTAGCTATTAGGCCAGAGTAAGAGTTAAGACCTTAGCTATTAGGCCAGAGTAAGAGTTAAGACCTTAACCATTAGGCCATAGTACAAGTCTAAGACCTTACCTATTAGTTCAGAGTAAGTGTTAAGACCTTAACCAGTAGGCCAGAGTAAGAGTTAAGATCTTAAACATTAGGCCAGAGTATGAGTCTAAGACCTTAGCTATTAGGCCAGAGTAAGAGTTAAGACCTTAACCATTAGGCCAGAGTACGAGTCTAAGACCTTAGCTATTAGGCCAGACTGAAAGTTAAGACCTTAGCTATTAGGCCAGAGTAAGAGTTAAGACCTTAACCATTAGGCCATAGTACGAGTCTAAGACCTTAGCTATTAGGCCAGAGTAAGAGGTAAGACTTAAACCAGTAGGCCAGAGTAAGAGTTAAGACCTTAACCTGTAGGCCATAGTACTAGTCTAAGACCTTAGATATTAGGCCAGAGTAAGAGTTAAGACATTAACTAGCAGGCCAGAGTAGGAGTTAAGACCTTAACCAGTAGGCCAGAGTAAGAGTTAAGACCTTAACCATTAGGCCAGAGTAAGAGTTAAGACCTTAACCAGTAGGCCAGAGTAAGAGTTAAGACCTTAACCAGTAGGCCAGAGTACGAGTTAAGACCTTAACCATTAGGCCAGAGTATGAGTCTAAGACCTTAGCTATTAGGCCAGAGTAAGAGTTAAGACCTTAGCTATTAGGCCAGAGTAAGAGTTAAGACCTTAACCAGTAGGCCAGAGTATGAGTCTAAGACCTTAGCTATTAGGCCAGAGTAAGAGTTACGACCTTAGCTATTACGCCAGAGTAAGAGTTAAGACCTTAACCATTAGGCCAGAGTACGAGTCTAAGACCTTAGCTATTAGGCCAGAGTAAGAGTTAAGACCTTACCTATTAGGCCAGAGTAAGAGTTAAGACCTTAACCTTTAGGCCAGACTACGATTCTAAGACCTTAGCTATTAGGCCAGAGTAAGAGTTAAGACCTTAGCTATTGGACCAGAGTAAGAGTTAAGACCTTAACCAGTAGGCCAGAGTATGAGTCTAAGACCTTAGCTATTAGGCCAGAGTAAGAGTTAAGACCTTAACCATTAGGCCAGAGTACGAGTCTAAGACCTTAGCTATTAGGCCAGAGTAAGAGTTAAGACCTTAGCTATTAGGCCAGAGTAAGAGTTAAGACCTTAACCTTTAGGCCAGAGTACGATTCTAAGACCCTAGCTATTAGGCCAGAGTAAGAGTTAAGACCTTAACCATTAGGCCAGAGTACTAGTCTAAGACCTTAGCTATTGGGCCAGAGTAAGAGTTAAGACCTTAACCAGTAGGCCAGAGTAAAAGTAAAGACCCTAACCAGTAGGCCAGACTTAGAGTTAAGACCTTAACCATTAAGCCAGAGTACGAGTCTAAGACCTTAGCTATTAGGCCAGAGTAAGAGTTAAGACCTTAACCAGTAGGCCAGAGTAAGAGTTAAGACCTTAACCAGTAGGCCAGAGTACGAGTTAAGACCTTAACCATTAGGCCAGAGTATGAGTCTAAGACCTTAGCTATTAGGCCAGAGTAAGAGTTAAGACCTTAGCTATTAGGCCAGAGTAAGAGTTAAGACCTTAACCAGTAGGCCAGAGTACGAGTCTAAGACCTTAGCTATTAGGCCAGAGTAAGAGTTAAGACCTTAGCTATTACGCCAGAGAAAGAGTTAAGACCTTAACCATTAGGCCAGAGTACGAGTCTAAGACCTTAGCTATTAGGCCAGAGTAAGAGTTAAGACCTTAGCTATTAGGCCAGAGTAAGAGTTAAGACCTTAACCTTTAGGCCAGAGTACGATTCTAAGACCTTAGCTATTAGGCTAGAGTAAGAGTTAAGACCTTAGCTATTGGACAAGAGTAAGAGTTAAGACCTTAACCAGTAGGCCAGAGTACGAGTCTAAGACCTTAGCTATTAGGCCAGAGTAAGAGTTAAGACCTTAACCATTAGTCCAGAGTACGAGTCTAAGACCTTAGCTATTAGGCCAGAGTAAGAGTTAAGACCTTAGCTATTAGGCCAGAGTAAGAGTTAAGACCTTAACCATTAGGCCAGAGTACGAGTCTAAGACCATAGCTATTAGGCCAGAGTAAGTGTTAAGACCTTAACCAGTAGGCCGGAGTACAAGTCTAAGACCTTAGCTATTAGGCCAGAGTACGAGTCTAAGACCTTAGCTATTAGGCCAGAGTAAGAGTTACGACCTTAACCAGTAGGCCAGAGTACGAGTCTAAGACGTTAGCAATTAGGCCAGAGTGCGAGTCTAAGACCTTAGCTATTAGGCCAGAGTACGAGTCTAAGACATTAGCTATTAGGCCAGACTAAGAGTTAAGACCTTAACCTGTAGGCCATAGTACGAGTCTAAGACCTTAGCTATTAGGCCAGAGTAAGAGTTAATACCTTAACCATTAGGCCAGAGTACGAGTCTGAGACCCTAGCTATTAGGCCAGACTAAAAGTTAAGACCTTAGCTATTAGGCCAGAGTAAGAGTTAAGACCTTAACCATTAGGCCATAGTACGAGTCTAAGACCTTAGCTATTAGGCCAGAGTAAGAGTTAAGACCTTAGCTATAAGGCGAGAGTAAGAGTTAAGACCTTAACCAGTAGGCCGGAGTACGAGTCTAAGACCTTAGCTATTAGGCCAGAGTAAGAGTTAAGACCTTAACCAGTAGGCCAGAGTAAGAGTTAAGACCTTAACCTGTAGGCCAGAGTTAATGTTAAGACCTTAACCATTAGGCCAGAGTACGCGTCTAAGACCTTAGCTATTAGGCCAGAGTATGAGTCTAAGACCTTAGCTATTAGGCCAGAGTAAGTGTTAAGAACTTAACCATTAGGCCAGAGTATGACTGTAAGACCTTTGCTATTAGGCCAGAGTAAGAGTTAAGACCTTAACCATTAGGCCAGAGTAAGAGTTAAGACCTTAACCATTAGGCCCAAGTACGAGTCTAAGACCTTAGCTATTATGCCAGAGTAAGAGTTAAGACCTTAACCATTAGGCCAGAGTACGAGTCTAATTTCTTAGCTATTAGGCCAGAGTAAGAGTTAAGACCTTAGCTATAAGGCGAGAGTAAGAGTTAAGACCTTAACCAGTAGGCCGGAGTACGAGTCTAAGACCTTAGCTATTAGGCCAGAGTAAGAGTTAAGACCTTAACCAGTAGGCCAGAGTAAGAGTTAAGACCTTAACCAGTAGGGCAGAGTAAGAGTTAAGACCTTAATCATTAGGCCAGAGCACGAGTCTAAGACCTTAGCTATTAGGCCAGAGTAAGAGTTAAGACCCTAACCATTAGGCCAGAGTACGAGTCTAAGACCTTAGCTATTAGGCCAGAGTAAGAGTTAAGACCTTAGCTATTAGGCCAGAGTATGAGTTAAGACCTTAACCATTAGGCCAGAGTATGAGTCAAAGACCTTAGCTATTAGGCCAGAGTAAGAGTTAAGACCTTAACCAGTAGGCCAGAGTAAGAGTAAAGACCCTAACCAGTAGGCCAGACTTAGAGTTAAGACCTTAACCATTAAGCCAGAGTACGAGTCTAAGACCTTAGCTATTAGGCCAGAGTAAGAGTTAAGACCTTAACCAGTAGGCCAGAGTAAGAGTTAAGACCTTAACCTGTAGGCCAGAGTAAGAGTTAAGACCTTAACCATTAGGCCAGAGTAAGAGTCTAAGACCTTAGCTATTAGGCCAGAGTATGAGTCTAAGACCTTAGCTATTAGGCCAGAGTAAGAGTTAAGACCTTAACCATTAGGCCAGAGTATGACTGTAAGACCTTTGCTATTAGGCCAGAGTAAGAGTTAAGACCTTAACCATTAGGCCAGAGTTCGAGTCTAAGACCTTAGCTATTAGGCCAGAGTAAGAGTTAACACCTTAACCATTAGGCCAGAGTAAGAGTTAAGACCTTAACCATTAGGCCCAAGTACGAGTCTAAGACCTTAGCTATTATGCCAGAGTAAGAGTTAAGACCTTAACCATTAGGCCAGAGTACGAGTCTAATATCTTAGCTATTAGGCCAGAGTAAGAGTTAAGACCTTAGCTATTAGGCCAGAGTAAGAGTTAAGACCTTAACCATTAGGCCATAGTATGAGTCTAAGACCTTAGCTATTAGGCCAGAGTAAGAGTTAAGACCTTAGCTATTAGGCCAGAGTAAGAGTTAAGACCTTAACCATTAGGCCAGAGTACGAGTCTAATACCTTAGCTATTAGGCCAGAGTAATAGTTAAGACCTTAGCTATTAGGCCAGAGTAAGAGTTAAGAGATTAACCTGTAGGCGATAGTACGAGTCTAAGACCTTAGCTATTAGGCCAGAGTAAGAGTTAAGACCTTAACCATTAGGCCAGAGTACGAGTCAAAGACCTTAGCTATTAGGCCAGAGTAAGAGTTAAGACCTTAGCTATTAGGCCAGAGTAAGAGTTAAGACCTTAACCATTAGGCCAGAGTACGAGTCTAAGACCTTAGCTATTAGGCCAGAGTAAGAGTTAAGACCTTAGTTATTAGGCCAGAGTAAGAGTTAAGACCTTAACCTTTAGGCCAGAGTACGATTCTAAGACCTTAGCTATTAGGCCAGAGTAAGAGTTAAGACCTTAACCATTAGGCCAGTGTACGAGTCTAAGACCTTAGCTATTAGGCCAGAGTAGAGATAAGACCTTAACCAGTAGGGCAGAGTAAGAGTTAACACCTTAATCATTAGGCCAGAGCACGAGTCTAAGACCTTAGTTATTAGGCCAGAGTAAGAGTTAAGACCTTAACCAGTAGGCCAGAGTAAGAGTTAAGACCTTAACCTGTAGGCCAGAGTAAGAGTTAAGACCTTAACCATTAGGCCAGAGTACGAGTCTAAGATCTTAGCTATTAGGCCAGAGTATGAGTCTAAGACCTTAGCTATTAGGCCAGAGTAAGAGTTAAGACCTTAACCATTAGGCCAGAGTACGAGTCAAAGACCTTAGCTATTAGGCCAGAGTACGAGTCTAAGACCTTAGCTATTAGGCCAGAGTACGAGTTAAGACTTTAACCATTAGGCCAGAGTACGAGTCTAAGACCTTAGCTATTAGGCCAGAGTAAGAGTTAAGACCTTAACCATTAGGCCAGAGTACCAGTCTAAGACCTTAGTTATTAGGCCAGAGTAAGAGTTAAGACCTTAACCAGTAGGCCAGAGTAAGAGTTAAGACCTTAACCATTAGGCCAGAGCACGAGTCTAAGACCTTAGCTATTAGGCCAGATTAAGAGTTAAGACCTTTACCATTAGGCCAGAGTACGAATCTAAGACCTTAGCTATTAGGCCAGAGTACGAGTCTAAGACCTTAGCTATTAGGCGAGAGTAAGAGTTAAGACCTTAGCTATTAGGCCAGAGTAAGAGTTAAGACCTTAGCTATTAGGCCAGAGTACGAGTCTAAGACCTTAGCTATTAGACCAGAGTAAGAGTTAAGACCTTAGCTATTAGGCCACAGTAAGAGTTAAGACATGAACCATTAGGCCAGAGTACGAGTCTAAGACCTTAGCTATTAGGTCAGAGTAAGTGTTAAGACCTTAACCAGTAGGCCAGAGTAAGAGTTAAGACCTTAACCATTAGGCCAGAGTAAGAGTCTAAGACCTTAGCTATTAGGCCAGAGTAAGAGTTAATACCTTAACCAGTAGGCCAGAGTATAAGTCTAAGACCTTAGCTATTAGGCCAGAGTACGAGTCTAAGACCTTAGCTATTAGGCCAAAATAAGAGTTAAGACCTTAACCAGTAGGCCAGAGTACGAGTTTAAGACCTTAGCTATTAGGCCAGAGTACGAGTCTAAGACCTTAGCTATTAGGCCAGAGTAAGAGTTAGGAACTTAGCTATTAGGCCTGAGTACGAGTCTAAGACCTTAGCTATTAGGCCATAGTAAGAGTTAAGACCTTAGCTATTAGGGCAGGGTAAGAGTTAAGAAATTAGCTATTAGGCCAGAGTACGAGTCTAAGACCTTAGCTATTAGGCCAGAGTAAGAAGACCTTAGCTATCATGCAAGAGTAAGAGTTAAGACCTTAGCTATTAGGCCAGAGTACGAGTCTAAGACCTTAACCATTAGGCCAGAGTACGAGTCTAAGACCTCATCTATTAGGCCAGAGTAAGAGTTAAGACCTTAACCATTAGGCCAGAGTACGAGTCTAAGACCTTAGCTATTATGTCAAATTAAGTGTTAAGACCTTAACCAGTAGACCAGAGTAAGAGTTAAGACCTTAACCATTAGGCCAGAGTATGAGTCTAAGACCTTAGCTATTAGGCCAGAGTAAGACTTAATACCTTAACCAGTAGGCCAGAGTACGAGTCTAATACCTTAGCTATTAGGCCAGAGTAAGAGTTAAGACCTTAACCAGTAGGCCAGAGTACGAGTCTAAGACTTTAGCTATTAGCCCAGAGTAATAGTTAAGACCTTAGCTATTAGGCCAGAGTAAGAGTTAAGAGCTTAACCTGTAGGCGATAGTACGAGTCTAAGACCTTAGCTATTAGGCCAGAGTAAGAGTTAAGACCTTAACCATTAGGCCAAAGTATGAGTCTAAGACCTTAGCTATTAGGCCAGAGTAAGACTTAAGACCTTAACCATTAGGCCAGAGTACGAGTCTAAGACCTTAGCTATTAGGCCAGAGTAAGAGTTAAGACCTTAACCAGTAGGCCAGAGTACGAGTCTAAGACCTTAGCTATTAGGCAAGAGTACGAATCTAAGACCCTAGCTATTAGGCCAGAGTAAGAGTTACGACCTTAACCAGTAGGCCAGAGTACGAGTCTAAGACCTTAGCTATGAGGCCAGACTACGAGTCTAAGACCTTAGCTATTAGGCCAGAGTACGAGTCTAAGACCTTAGCTATTAGGCCAGAATAAGAGTTAAGACCTTAGCTATTAGGCCAGAGAAAGAGTTAAGACCATAACCATTAGGCCAGAGTACGAGTCTAAGACCTTAGCTATTAGGCCAGAGTAAGAGTTAAGACCTTAGCTATTAGGCCACAGTAAGTTTTAAGACCTTAACCAGAAGGCCAGAGTAAGTGTTAAGACCTTAACCAATAGGCCAGAGTAAGAGTCTTAGACCTTAGCTATTAGGCCAGAGTAAGAGTTAAGACCTTAACCATTAGGCCAGAGTACGAGTCTAAGACCTTAGCTATTAGGCCAGAGTAAAAGTCAAGACCTTAGCTATTAGGCCAGAGTAAGAGTTAAGACCTTAACCATTAGGCCAGAGTACGAGTCAAAGACCTTAGCTATTAGGCCAGAGTAAGAGTTAAGACCTTAGCTATTAGGCCAGAGTAAGAGTTAAGACCTTAACCATTAGGCCAGAGTACGAGTCAAAGACCTTAGCTATTAGGCCAGAGTAAGAGTTAAGACCTTAGCTATTAGGCCAGAGTAAGAGTTAAGACCTTTACCATTAGGCCAGAGTATGAATCTAAGACCTTAGCTATTAGGCCAGAGTACGAGTCTAAGACCTTAGCTATTAGGCCAGAGTACGAGTTAAGACCTTAGCTATTAGGCCAGAGTAAGAGTTAAGACCTTAGCTATTAGGCCAGAGTAAGAGTTAAGACCCTAGCTATTATGCCAGAGTAAGTGTTAAGACCTTAGCTATTAGACCAGAGTACGAGTCTAAGACCTTAACCATTAGGCCAGAGTACGAGTCTAAGACCTTAGCTATTAGGCCAGAGTAAGAGTTAAGACCTTAGCTATTAGGCCAGAGTAAGAGTTAAGACCTTAACCATTAGGCCAGAGTACGAGTCTAAGACCTTAGCTATTAGGCCAGTGTAAGAGTTAAGACCTTAGCTATTAGGCCAGAATAACAGTTAAGACCTTAACCATTAGTCCAGAGTACTAGTCTAAGACCTTAGCTATTAGGCCAGAGTAAGAGTTAAGATCTTAGCTATTAGGCCACAGTAAGAGTTAAGACCTTAAATATTAGGCCAGAGTATGAGTCTAAGACCTTAGCTATTAGGCCAAAGTAAGAGTTAAGACCTTAACCAGTAGGCCAGAGTAAGAGTTAAGACCTTAACCATTAGGCCAGAGTACGAGTCTAAGACCTTAGCTATTAGGCCAGAGTAAGAGTTAAGACCTTAACCATTAGGCCAGAGTACGAGTCTAAGACCTTAGCTATTAGGCCAGAGTAAAAGTTAAGACCTTAGCTATTAGGCCAGAGTAAGAGTTAAGACCTTAACCATTAGGCAATAGTACGAGTCTAAGACCTTAGCTATTAGGCCAGAGTAAGAGTTAAGACCTTAGCTATTAGGCCAGAGTAAGAGTTAAGACCTTAACCATTAGGCCAGAGTACGAGTCAAAGACCTTAGCTATTAGGCCAGAGTAAGAGTTAAGACCTTAGCTATTAGGCCAGAGTACGAGTCTAAGACCTTAGCTATTAGGCCAGAGTAAGAGTTAAGACTTTAACCATTAGGCCAGAGTACGAGTCTAAGACCTTAGCTATTAGGCCAGAGTAAGAGTTAAGACCTTAACCATTAGGCCAGAGTACCAGTCTAAGACCTTAGTTATTAGGCCAGAGTAAGAGTTAAGACCTTAACCAGTAGGCCAGAGTAAGAGTTAAGACCTTAACCATTAGGCCAGAGCACGAGTCTAAGACCTTAGCTATTAGGCCAGATTAAGAGTTAAGACCTTAATCATTAGGCCAGAGTACGAGTCTAAGACCTTAGCTATTACGCCAGAGTAAGAGTTAAGACCTTAGCTATTAGGCCAGAGTAAGAGTTAAGACCTTTACCATTAGGCCAGAGTACGAATCTAAGACCTTAGCTATTAGGCCAGAGTACGAGTCTAAGACCTTAGCTATTAGGCCAGAGTAAGAGTTAAGACCTTAGCTATTAGGCCAGAGTAAGAGTTAAGACCTTAGCTATTAGGCCAGAGTACGAGTCTAAGACCTTAGCTATTAGGCCAGAGTAAGAGTTAAGACCTTAGCTATTAGGCCACAGTAAGAGTTAAGACATGAACCATTAGGCCAGAGTACGAGTCTAAGACCTTAGCTATTAGGTCAGAGTAAGTGTTAAGACCTTAACCAGTAGGCCAGAGTAAGAGTTAAGACCTTAACCATTAGGCCAGAGTAAGAGTCTAAGACCTTAGCTATTAGGCCAGAGTAAGAGTTAATACCTTAACCAGTAGGCCAGAGTATAAGTCTAAGACCTTAGCTATTAGGCCAGAGTACGAGTCTAAGACCTTAGCTATTAGGCCAAAATAAGAGTTAAGACCTTAACCAGTAGGCCAGAGTACGAGTCTAAGACCTTAGCTATTAGGCCAGAGTACGAGTCTAAGACCTTAGCTATTAGGCCAGAGTAAGAGTTAAGACCTTAGCTATTAGGCCTGAGTACGAGTCTAAGACCTTAGCAATTAGGCCATAGTAAGAGTTAAGACCTTAGCTATTAGGGCAGGGTAAGAGTTAAGAAATTAGCTATTAGGCCAGAGTACGAGTCTAAGACCTTAGCTATTAGGCCAGAGTAAGAAGACCTTAGCTATCATGCAAGAGTAAGAGTTAAGACCTTAGCTATTAGGCCAGAGTACGAGTCTAAGACCTTAACCATTAGGCCAGAGTACGAGTCTAAGACCTCATCTATTAGGCCAGAGTAAGAGTTAAGACCTTAACCATTAGGCCAGAGTACGAGTCTAAGACCTTAGCTATTATGTCAAATTAAGTGTTAAGACCTTAACCAGTAGACCAGAGTAAGAGTTAAGACCTTAACCATTAGGCCAGAGTATGAGTCTAAGACCTTAGCTATTAGGCCAGAGTAAGACTTAATACCTTAACCAGTAGGCCAGAGTACGAGTCTAATACCTTAGCTATTAGGCCAGAGTAAGAGTTAAGACCTTAACCAGTAGGCCAGAGTACGAGTCTAAGACTTTAGCTATTAGCCCAGAGTAATAGTTAAGACCTTAGCTATTAGGCCAGAGTAAGAGTTAAGAGCTTAACCTGTAGGCGATAGTACGAGTCTAAGACCTTAGCTATTAGGCCAGAGTAAGAGTTAAGACCTTAACCATTAGGCCAAAGTATGAGTCTAAGACCTTAGCTATTAGGCCAGAGTAAGACTTAAGACCTTAACCATTAGGCCAGAGTACGAGTCTAAGACCTTAGCTATTAGGCCAGAGTAAGAGTTAAGACCTTAACCAGTAGGCCAGAGTACGAGTCTAAGACCTTAGCTATTAGGCAAGAGTACGAATCTAAGACCCTAGCTATTAGGCCAGAGTAAGAGTTACGACCTTAACCAGTAGGCCAGAGTACGAGTCTAAGACCTTAGCTATGAGGCCAGACTACGAGTCTAAGACCTTAGCTATTAGGCCAGAGTACGAGTCTAAGACCTTAGCTATTAGGCCAGAATAAGAGTTAAGACCTTAGCTATTAGGCCAGAGAAAGAGTTAAGACCATAACCATTAGGCCAGAGTACGAGTCTAAGACCTTAGCTATTAGGCCAGAGTAAGAGTTAAGACCTTAGCTATTAGGCCACAGTAAGTTTTAAGACCTTAACCAGAAGGCCAGAGTAAGTGTTAAGACCTTAACCAATAGGCCAGAGTAAGAGTCTTAGACCTTAGCTATTAGGCCAGAGTAAGAGTTAAGACCTTAACCATTAGGCCAGAGTACGAGTCTAAGACCTTAGCTATTAGGCCAGAGTAAAAGTCAAGACCTTAGCTATTAGGCCAGAGTAAGAGTTAAGACCTTAACCATTAGGCCAGAGTACGAGTCAAAGACCTTAGCTATTAGGCCAGAGTAAGAGTTAAGACCTTAGCTATTAGGCCAGAGTAAGAGTTAAGACCTTAACCATTAGGCCAGAGTACGAGTCAAAGACCTTAGCTATTAGGCCAGAGTAAGAGTTAAGACCTTAGCTATTAGGCCAGAGTAAGAGTTAAGACCTTTACCATTAGGCCAGAGTACGAATCTAAGACCTTAGCTATTAGGCCAGAGTACGAGTCTAAGACCTTAGCTATTAGGCCAGAGTACGAGTTAAGACCTTAGCTATTAGGCCAGAGTAAGAGTTAAGACCTTAGCTATTAGGCCAGAGTAAGAGTTAAGACCCTAGCTATTATGCCAGAGTAAGTGTTAAGACCTTAGCTATTAGACCAGAGTACGAGTCTAAGACCTTAACCATTAGGCCAGAGTACGAGTCTAAGACCTTAGCTATTAGGCCAGAGTAAGAGTTAAGACCTTAGCTATTAGGCCAGAGTAAGAGTTAAGACCTTAACCATTAGGCCAGAGTACGAGTCTAAGACCTTAGCTATTAGGCCAGTGTAAGAGTTAAGACCTTAGCTATTAGGCCAGAATAACAGTTAAGACCTTAACCATTAGTCCAGAGTACTAGTCTAAGACCTTAGCTATTAGGCCAGAGTAAGAGTTAAGATCTTAGCTATTAGGCCACAGTAAGAGTTAAGACCTTAACCATTAGGCCAGAGTATGAGTCTAAGACCTTAGCTATTAGGCCAAAGTAAGAGTTAAGACCTTAACCAGTAGGCCAGAGTAAGAGTTAAGACCTTAACCATTAGGCCAGAGTACGAGTCTAAGACCTTAGCTATTAGGCCAGAGTAAGAGTTAAGACCTTAACCATTAGGCCAGAGTACGAGTCTAAGACCTTAGCTATTAGGCCAGAGTAAAAGTTAAGACCTTAGCTATTAGGCCAGAGTAAGAGTTAAGACCTTAACCATTAGGCAATAGTACGAGTCTAAGACCTTAGCTATTAGGCCAGAGTAAGAGTTAAGACCTTAGCTATTAGGCCAGAGTAAGAGTTAAGACCTTAACCATTAGGCCAGAGTACGAGTCAAAGACCTTAGCTATTAGGCCAGAGTAAGAGTTAAGACCTTAGCTATTAGGCCAGAGTACGAGTCTAAGACCTTAGCTATTAGGCCAGAGTAAGAGTTAAGACTTTAACCATTAGGCCAGAGTACGAGTCTAAGACCTTAGCTATTAGGCCAGAGTAAGAGTTAAGACCTTAACCATTAGGCCAGAGTACCAGTCTAAGACCTTAGTTATTAGGCCAGAGTAAGAGTTAAGACCTTAACCAGTAGGCCAGAGTAAGAGTTAAGACCTTAACCATTAGGCCAGAGCACGAGTCTAAGACCTTAGCTATTAGGCCAGATTAAGAGTTAAGACCTTAATCATTAGGCCAGAGTACGAGTCTAAGACCTTAGCTATTACGCCAGAGTAAGAGTTAAGACCTTAGCTATTAGGCCAGAGTAAGAGTTAAGACCTTTACCATTAGGCCAGAGTACGAATCTAAGACCTTAGCTATTAGGCCAGAGTACGAGTCTAAGACCTTAGCTATTAGGCCAGAGTAAGAGTTAAGACCTTAGCTATTAGGCCAGAGTAAGAGTTAAGACCTTAGCTATTAGGCCAGAGTACGAGTCTAAGACCTTAGCTATTAGGCCAGAGTAAGAGTTAAGACCTTAGCTATTAGGCCACAGTAAGAGTTAAGACATGAACCATTAGGCCAGAGTACGAGTCTAAGACCTTAGCTATTAGGTCAGAGTAAGTGTTAAGACCTTAACCAGTAGGCCAGAGTAAGAGTTAAGACCTTAACCATTAGGCCAGAGTAAGAGTCTAAGACCTTAGCTATTAGGCCAGAGTAAGAGTTAATACCTTAACCAGTAGGCCAGAGTATAAGTCTAAGACCTTAGCTATTAGGCCAGAGTACGAGTCTAAGACCTTAGCTATTAGGCCAAAATAAGAGTTAAGACCTTAACCAGTAGGCCAGAGTACGAGTCTAAGACCTTAGCTATTAGGCCAGAGTACGAGTCTAAGACCTTAGCTATTAGGCCAGAGTAAGAGTTAAGACCTTAGCTATTAGGCCTGAGTACGAGTCTAAGACCTTAGCAATTAGGCCAGAGTAAGAGTTAAGACCCTAGCTATTAGGGCAGGGTAAGAGTTAAGAAATTAGCTATTAGGCCAGAGTACGAGTCTAAGACCTTAGCTATTAGGCCAGAGTAAGAGTTAAGACCTTAGCTATCATGCCAGAGTAAGAGTTAAGACCTTAGCTATTAGGCCAGAGTATGAGTCTAAGATCTTAACCATTAGGCCAGAGTACGAGTCTAAGACCTCATCTATTAGGCCAGAGTAAGAGTTAAGACCTTAACCATTAGGCCAGAGTACGATTCTAAGACCTTAGCTATTAGGCCAGAGTAAGAGTTAAGACCTTAGCTATTAGGCCACAGTAAGGAGTTAAGACCTTAACCATTAGGCTAGAGTACAAGTCTAAGACCTTAGCTATTAGGCCAGAGTAAGAGTTAAGACCTTAACCATTAGGCCAGAGTACGAGTCTAGGACCTTAGCTATTAGGTCAGAGTAAGTGATAAGACCTTAACCAATTGACCAGAGTAAGAGTTAAGACCTTAACCATTAGGCCAGAGTACGAGTCTAAGACCTTAGCTATTAGGCCTGAGTAAGAGTTAAGACCTTAACCATTAGGCCATAGTACGAGTCTAAGACCTTAGCTATTAGGCCAGAGTAAGAGTTAAGACCTTAGCTATTAGGCCAGAGTAAGAGTTAAGACCTTAACCTGTAGGCCAGAGTAAGAGTTAAGACCTTAACCATTAGGCCAGAGTACGAGTCTAAGATTTTAAATATTAGACCAGAGTACAAGTCTAAGACCTTAGCTATTAGGCCAGAGTAAGAGTTAAGACCTTAACCATTAGGCCAGGGTATGAGTCAAAGACCTTAGCTATTAGGCCAGAGTAAGAGTTAAGACCTTAGCTATTAGGCCAGAGTATTAGTCTAAGACCTTAGCTATTAGGCCAGAGTAAGAGTTAAGACCTTAACCAGTAGGCCAGAGTAAGAGTTAAGACCTTAGCTATTAGGCCAGAGTACGAGTCTAAGACCTTAGCTATTAGGCCAGAGTAAGAGTTAAGACCTTAGCTATTAGGCCAGAGTAAGAGTTAAGACCTTAGCTATTAGGCCAGAGTACGAGTCTAAGACCTTAGGTCTTAGGCCAGAGTAAGAGTTAAGACCTTAGCTATTATGCCAGAGTAAGAGTTAAGACCTTAACCATTAGTCCAGAGTACTAGTCTAAGACCTTAGCTATTAGGCCAGAGTAAGAGTTAAGATCTTAGCTATTAGGCCACAGTAAGAGTTAAGACCTTAACCATTAGGCGAGAGTATGAGTCTAAGACCTTAGCTATTAGGCCAGAGTAAGAGTTAAGACCTTAACCAGTAGGACAGAGTAAGAGTTAAGACCTTTACCATTAGACCAGAGTACGAATCTAAGACCTTAGCTATTAGGCCAGAGTACGAGTCTAAGACCTTAGCTATTAGGCCACAGTAAGAGTTAAGACCTTAGCTATTAGGCCAGAGTACGAGTCTAAGACCGTAGCTATTAGGCCAGAGTAAGAGTTAAGACCTTAGCTATTAGGCCAGAGTACGAGTCTAAGACCTTAACCATTAGGCCAGAGTACGAGTCTAAGACCTTAGCTATTAGGCCAGAGTAAGAGTTAAGACCTTAACTATTAGGCCAGAGTTAGAGTTAAGACCTTAACCATTAGGCCAGAGTACGAGTCTAAGACCTTAGCTATTAGGCCAGAGTAAGAGTTAAGACCTTAGCTATTAGGCCACAGTAAGAGTTAAGACCTGAACCATTAGGCCAGAGTACAAGTCTAAGACCTTAGCTATTAGGCCAGAGTAAGAGTTAAGACCTTAACCATTAGGCCCGAGTACGAGTCTAAGACCTTAGCTATTAGGTCAGAGTAAGTGTTAAGACCTTAACCAGTAGACCAGAGTAAGAGTTAAGACCTTAACCATTAGGCCAGAGTACGAGTCTAACACCTTAGCTATTAGGCCAGAGCAAGAGTTAATACCTTAACCAGTAGGCCAGAGTACGAGTCTAAGACCTTAGCTATTAGGCCAGAGTACGAGTCTAAGACCTTAGCTATTAGGCCAGAGTAAGAGTTAAGACCTTAACCAGTAGGCCAGAGTACAAGTCTAAGACCTTAGCTATTAGGCCAGAGTACGAGTCTAAGACCTCATCTATTAGGCCAGAGTAAGAGTTAAGACCTTAACCATTAGGCCAGAGTACGAGTCTAAGACCTTAGCTATTAGGCCAGAGCAAGAGTTAATACCTTAACCAGTAGGCCAGAGTACGACTCTAAGACCTTAGCTATTAGGCCAGAGTACGAGTCTAAGACCTTAGCTATTAGGCCAAAATAAGAGTTAAGACCTTAACCAGTAGGCCAGAGTACAAGTCTAAGACCTTAGCTATTAGGCCAGAGTACGAGTCTAAGACCTTAGCTATTAGGCCAGAGTAAGAGTTAAGATCTTAACCAGTAGGCCAGAGTAAGAGTTAAGACCTTAGCTATTAGGCCTGAGTACGAGTCTAAGACCTTAGCTATTAGGCCAGAGTAAGAGTTAAGACCTTAGCTATTAGGCCAGAGTAATAGTTAAGAAATTAGCTATTAGGCCAGAGTACGAGTCTAAGACCTTAGCTATTAGGCCAGAGTAAGAGTTCAGACCTTAGCTATCATGCCAGAGTAAGAGTTAAGACCTTAGCTATTAGGCCAGAGTACGAGTCTAAGACCTCATCTATTAGGCCAGAGTAAGAGTTAAGACCTTAACCATTAGGCCAGAGTACGATTCTAAGACCTTAGCTATTAGGCCAGAGTAAGAGTTAAGACCTTAGCTATTAGGCCACAGTAAGAGTTAAGACCTTAACCATTAGGCCAGAGTACAAGTCTAAGACCATAGCTATTAGGCCAGAGTAAGAGTTAAGATCTTAGCTATTAAGCCACAGTAAGAGTTAAGACCTTAACCATTAGGCCAGAGTATGAGTCTAAGACCTTAGCTATTAGGCCAGAGTAAGAGTTAAGACCTTAGCTATTAGGCCAGAGTAAGAGTTAAGACCTTAACCATTAGGCCAGAGTACGAGTCTAAGACCTTAGCTATTAGGCCAGAGTAAGAGTTAAGACCTTAACCATTAGGCCAGACTACCAGTCTAAGACCTTAGGTATTAGACCAGAGTAAGAGTTAAGACCTTAACCAGTAGGCCAGAGTAAGAGTTAAGACCTTAACCATTAGGCCAGAGCACGAGTCTAAGACCTTAGCTATTAGGCCAGATTTAGAGTTAGGACCTTAATCATTAGGTCAGAGTACGAGTCTAAGACCTTAGCTATTACGCCAGAGTAAGAGTTAAGACCTTAGCTATTAGGCCAGAGTAAGAGTTAAGACCTTTACCATTAGGCCAGAGTACGAATCTAAGACCTTAGCTATTAGGCCAGAGTAAGAGTTAAGACCTTAGCTATTAGGCCAGAGTAAGAGTTAAGACCTTAGCTATTAGGGCAGAGTACGAGTCTAAGACCTTAGCTATTAGGCCAGAGTAAGAGTTAAGACCTTAACCTGTAGGCCAGAGTAAGAGTTAAGACCTTAACCATTAGGCCAGAGTACGAGTCTAAGACCTTAGCTATTAGGCCAGAGTACGAGTCTAAGACCTTAGCTATTTGGCCACAGTCAGAGCTAAGACCTTAACAATTAGGCCAGAGTACGAGTCAAAGACCTTAGCTATTAGGCCAGAGTAAGAGTTAAGACCTTAGCTATTAGGCCAGAGTAAGAGTTAAGACCATTACCATTAGGCCAGAGTACGAATCTAAGACCTTAGCTATTAGGCCAGAGTACGAGTCTAAGACCTTAGCTATTAGGCCAGAGTAAGAGTTAAGACCTTAGCTATTAGGCCAGATTAAGAGTTAAGACCTTAGCTATTAGGCCAGAGTACGAGTCTTAGACCTTAGCTATTAGGCCAGAGTAAGAGTTAAGACCTTAGCTATTAGGCCAGAGTACGAGTCTAAGACCTTAACCATTAGGCCAGAGTACGAGTCTAAGACCTTAGCTATTAGGCCAGAGTAAGAGTTAAGACCTTAGCTATTAGGCCAGAGTAAGAGTTAAGACCTTAACCATTAGGCCAGAGTACGAGTCTAAGACCTTAGCTATTAGGCCAGAGTAAGAGTTAAGACCTTAGCTATTAGGCCACAGTAAGAGTTAAGACCTGAACCATTAGGCCAGAGTACGAGTCTAAGACCTTAGCTATTAGGCCAGAGTGAGAGTTAAGACCTTAACCATTAGGCCAGAGTACGAATCTAAGACCTTAGCTATTATGTCAAATTAAGTGTTAAGACCTTAACCAGTAGACCAGAGTAAGAGTTAAGACCTTAACCTTTAGGCCAGAGTATGAGTCTAAGACCTTAGCTATTAGGCCAGAGTAAGAGTTAATACCTTAACCAGTAGGCCAGAGTACGAGTCTAAGACCTTAGCTATTAGGCCAGAGTACGAGTCTAAGACCTTAGCTATTAGGCCAGAGTAAGAGTTAAGACCTTAACCAGTAGGCCAGAGTACGAGTCTAAGACCTTAGCTATTAGGCCAGAGTAATAGTTAAGACCTTAGCTATTAGGCCAAAGTATGAGTCTAAGACCTTAGCTATTAGGCCAGAGTAAGAGTTAAGACCTTAACCATTACGCCAGAGTACGAGTCTAAGACCTTAGCTATTAGGCCAGAGTAAGAGTTAAGACCTTAACCAGTAGGCCAGAGTACGAGTCTAAGACCTTAGCTATTAGGCAAGAGTAGGAGTCTAAGACCTTAGCTATTAGACCAGAGTAAGAGTTACGACCTTAACCAGTAGGCCAGAGTACGAGTCTAAGACCTTAGCTATGAGGCCAGACTACGAGTCTAAGACCTTAGCTATTAGGCCAGAGTACGAGTCTAAGACCTTAGCTATTAGGCCAGAATAAGAGTTAAGACCTTAGCTATTAGGCCAGAGAAAGAGTTAAGACCATAACCATTAGGCCAGAGTACGAGTCTAAGACCTTAGCTATTAGGCCAGAGTAAGAGTTAAGAACTTAGATATTAGGCCACAGTAAGTGTTAAGACCTTAACCATTAGGCCAGAGTACGAGTTTAAGACCTTAGCTATTAGGCCAGAGTAAGAGTTAAGACCTTAACCATTAGGCCAGAGTACGAGTCTAAGACCTTAGCTATTAGGTCAGAGTAAGTGTTAAGACCTTACCCAGAAGGCCAGAGTAAGTGTTAAGACCTTAACCATTAGGCCAGAGTAAGAGTCTTAGACCTTAGCTATTAGGCCAGAGTAAGAGTTAAGACCTTAACCATTAGGCCAGAGTACGAGTCTAAGACCTTAGCTATTAGGCCAGAGTAAAAGTCAAGACCTTAGCTATTAGGCCAGAGTAAGAGTTAAGACCTTAGCTATTAGGCCAGAGTAAGAGTTAAGACCATAACCAGTAGGCCGGAGTACGAGTCTAAGACCTTAGCTATTAGGCCAGAGTAAGAGTTAAGACCTTAATCAGTAGGCCAGAGTAAGCGTTAAGACCTTAACCATTAGGCCAGTGTACGAGTCTAAGACCTTAGCTATTAGGCCAGAGTACGAGTCTAAGACCTTAGCTATTAGGCCAGAGTAAGAGTTAAGACTTTAACCATTAGGCCATAGTACGAGTCTAAGACCTTAGCTATTAGGCCAGAGTAAGAGTTAAGACCTTAACCAGTAGGCCAGAGTAAGAGTTAAGACCTTAACCTGTAGGCCAGAGTAAGAGTTAAGACCTTAGCTATTAGGCCAGAGTAAGAGTTAAGACCTTTACCATTAGGCCAGAGTACGAATCTAAGACCTTAGCTATTAGGCCAGAGTACGAGTCTAAGACCTTAGCTATTAGGCCAGAGTAAGAGTTAAGACCTTAGCTATTAGGCCAGAGTAAGAGTTAAGACCTTAGCTATTAGGCCAGAGTAAGAGTTAAGACCCTAGCCATTATGCCAGAGTAAGTGTTAAGACCTTAGCTATTAGACCAGAGTACGAGTCTAAGACCTTAACCATTAGGCCAGAGTACGAGTCTAAGACCTTAGCTATTAGGCCAGAGTAAGAGTTAAGACCTTAGCTATTAGGCCAGAGTAAGAGTTAAGACCTTAACCATTAGGCCAGAGTACGAGTCTAGGACCTTAGCTATTAGGCCAGTGTAAGAGTTAAGACCTTAGCTATTAGGCCAGAATAACAGTTAAGACCTTAACCATTAGTCCAGAGTACTAGTCTAAGACCTTAGCTATTAGGCCAGAGTAAGAGTTTAAGATCTTAGCTATTAGGCCACAGTAAAAGTTAAGACCTTAACCATTAGGCCAGAGTATGAGTCTAAGACCTTAGCTATTAGGCCAAAGTAAGAGTTAAGACCTTAACCAGTAGGCCAGAGTAAGAGTTAAGACCTTAACCATTAGGCCAGAGTACGAGTCTAAGACCTTAGCTATTAGGCCAGAGTAAGAGTTAAGACTTTAACCATTAGGCCATAGTACGAGTCTAAGACCTTAGCTATTAGGCCAGAGTAAGAGTTAAGACCTTAGCTATTAGGCCAGAGTAAGAGTTAAGACCTTAACCAGTAGGCCAGAGTACGAGTCTAAGACCTTAGCTATTAGGCCAGAGTAAGAGTTAAGACCTTAACCAGTAGGCCAGAGTAAGAGTTAAGACCTTAACCTGTAGGCCAGAGTAAGAGTTAAGACCTTAACCATTAGGCCAGAGTATGAGTCTAAGATCTTAGCTATTAGGCCAGAGTATGAGTCTAAGACCTTAGCTATTAGGCCAGAGTAAGAGTTAAGACCTTAACCATTAGGCCAGAGTACGAGTCAAAGACCTTAGCTATTAGGCCAGAGTAAGAGTTAAGACCTTAGCTATTAGGCCAGAGTACGAGTCTAAGACCTTAGCTATTAGACCAGAGTAAGAGTTAAGACCTTAACTATTAGGCCAGAGTACGAGTCTAAGACCTTAGCTATTAGGCCAGAGTAAGAGTTAAGACCTTAACCATTAGGCCAGAGTACCAGTCTAAGACCTTAGTTATTAGGCCAGAGTAAGAGTTAAGACCTTAACCAGTAGGCCAGAGTAAGAGTTAAGACCTTAAACATTAGGCCAGAGCACGAGTCTAGGACCTTAGCTATTAGGCCAGATTAAGAGTTAAGACCTTAATCATTAGGCCAGAGTACGAGTCTAAGACCTTAGCTATTACGCCAGAGTAAGAGTTAAGACCTTAGCTATTAGTCCAGAGTAAGAGTTAAGACCTTTACTATTAGGCCAGAGTACGAATCTAAGACCTTAGCTATTAGGCCAGAGTACGAGTCTAAGACCTTAGCTATTAGGCCAGAGTAAGAGTTAAGACCTTAGCTATTAGGCCAGAGTAAGAGTTAAGACCTTAGCTATTAGGCCAGAGTACGAGTCTAAGACCTTAGCAATTAGGCCAGAGTAAGAGTTAAGACCTTAGCTATTAGGCCAGAGTATGAGTCTAAGACCTTAACCATTAGGCCAGAGTACGAGTCTAAGACCTTAGCTATTAGGCAAGAGTAAGAGTTAAGACCTTAGCTATTAGGCCAGAGTAAGAGTTAAGACCTTAACCATTAGGCCAGAGTACGAGTCTAAGACCTTAGCTATTAGGCCAGAGTAAGAGTTAAGACCTTAGCTATTAGGCCACAGTAAGAGTTAAGACATGAACCATTAGGCCAGAGTACGAGTCTAAGACCTTAGCTATTAGGTCAGAGTAAGTGTTAAGACCTTAACCAGTAGGCCAGAGTAAGAGTTAAGACCTTAACCATTAGGCCAGAGTAAGAGTCTAAGACCTTAGCTATTAGGCCAGAGTAAGAGTTAATACCTTAACCAGTAGGCCAGAGTATGAGTCTAAGACCTTAGCTATTAGGCCAGAGTACGAGTCTAAGACCTTAGCTATTAGGCCAAAATAAGAGTTAAGACCTTAACCAGTAGGCCAGAGTACAAGTCTAAGACCTTAGCTATTAGGCCAGAGTACGAGTCTAAGACCTTAGCTATTAGGCCAGAGTACGAGTCTAAGACCTTAGCTATTAAGCCAGAGTAAGAGTTAAGATCTTAACCAGTAGGCCAGAGTAAGAGTTAAGACCTTAGCTATTAGGCCTGAGTACGAGTCTAAGACCTTAGCTATTAGGCCAGAGTAAGAGTTAAGACCTTAGCTATTAGGGCAGAGTAAGAGTTAAGAAATTAGCTATTAGGCCAGAGTACGAGTCTAACACCTTAGCTACTAGGCCAGAGTAAGAGTTAAGACCTTAGCTATCATGCCAGAGTAAGAGTTAAGACCTTAGCTATTAGGCCAGAGTACGAGTCTAAGACCTTAACCATTAGGCGAGTGTACGAGTCTAAGACCTCATCTATTAGGCCAGAGTAAGAGTTAAGACCTTATCCATTACGCCAGAGTATGATTCTAAGACCTTAGCTATTAGGCCAGAGTAAGAGTTAAGACCTTAGCTATTAGGCCACAGTAAGAGTTAAGACCTTAACCATTAGGCTAGAGTACAAGTCTAAGACCTTAGCTATTAGGCCAGAGTAAGAGTTAAGACCTTAACCATTAGGCCAGAGTACGAGTCTAGGACCTTAGCTATTAGGTCAGAGTAAGTGATAAGACCTTAACCAGTAGACCAGAGTAAGAGTTAAGACCTTAACCATTAGGCCAGAGTACGAGTCTAAGACCTTAGCTATTAGGCCAGAGTAAGAGTTAAGACCTTAACCATTAGGCCAGAGTACGAGGCTAAGACCTTAGCTATTAGGCCAGAGTAAAAGATACGACCTTAGCTATTAGGCCAGAGTTAGAGTTAAGACCTTAACCATTAGGCCATAGTACGAGTCTAAGACCTTAGCTATTAGGCCAGAGTAAGAGTTAAGACCTTAGCTATTAGGCCAGAGTAAGAGTTAAGACCTTAACCAGTAGGTCAGAGTACCAGTCTTAGACCTTAGCTATTAGGCCAGAGTAAGAGTTAAGACCTTAACCAGTAGGCCAGAGTAAGAGTTAAGACCTTAACCTGTAGGCCAGAGTAAGAGTTAAGACCTTAACCATTAGGCCAGAGTACGAGTCTAAGATTTTAGCTATTAGATCAGAGTACGAGTCTAAGACCTTAGCTATTAGGCCAGAGTAAGAGTTAAGACCTTAACCATTAGGCCAGAGTATGAGTCAAAGACCTTAGCTATTAGGCCAGAGTAAGAGTTAAGACCTTAGCTATTAGGCCAGAGTATGAGTCTAAGACCTTAGCTATTAGGCCAGAATAAGAGTTAAGACCTTAACCAGTAGGCCAGAGTAGGAGTTAAGACCTTAGCTATTAGGCCAGAGTACGAGTCTAAGACCTTAGCTATTAGGCCAGAGTAAGAGTTAAGACCTTAGCTATTAGGCCAGAGTAAGAGTTAAGACCTTAGCTATTAGGCCAGAGTACGAGTCTAAGACCTTAGCTCTTAGGCCAGAGTAAGAGTTAAGACCTTAGCTATTATGCCAGGGTAAGAGTTAAGACCTTAGCTATTAGGCCAGAGTACGAGTCTAAGACCTTAACCATTAGGCCAGAGTACGAGTCTAAGACCTTAGCTATTAGGCCAGAGTAAGAGTTAAGACCTTAGCTATTAGGCCAGAGTAAGAGATAAGACCTTAACCATTAGGCCAGAGTACGAGTCTAAGACCTTAGCTATTAGGCCAGTGTAAGAGTTAAGACCTTAGCTATTAGGCCAGAATAAGAGTTAAGACCTTAACCATTAGTCCAGAGTACTAGTCTAAGACCTTAGCTATTAGGCCAGAGTAAGAGTTAAGATCTTAGCTATTAGGCCACAGTAAGAGTTAAGACCTTAACCATTAGGCCAGAGTATGAGTCTAAGACCTTAGCTATTAGGCCAGAGTAAGAGTTAAGACCTTAACCAGTAGGCCAGGGTAAGAGTTAAGACCTTTACCATTAGGCCAGAGTACGAATCTAAGACCTTAGCTATTAGGCCAGAGTACGAGTCTAAGACCTTAGCTATTAGGCCAGAGTAAGAGTTAAGACCTTAGCTATTAGGCCAGAGTAAGAGTTAAGACCTTAGCTATTAAGCCAGAGTACGAGTCTAAGACCTTAGCTATTAGGCCAGAGTAAGAGTTAAGACCTTAGCTATTAGGCCAGAGTACGAGTCTAAGACCTTAACCATTAGGCCAGAATACGAGTCTAAGACCTTAGCTATTAGGCCAGAGTAAGAGTTAAGACCTTAGCTATTAGGCCAGAGTAAGAGTTAAGACCTTAACCATTAGGCCAGAGTACGAGTCTAAGACCTTAGCTATTAGGCCAAAGTAAGAGTTAAGACCTTAACCAGTAGGCCAGAGTAAGAGTTAAGACCTTAACCATTAGGCCAGAGTACGAGTCTAAGACCTTAGCTATTAGGCCAGAGTAAGAGTTAAGACTTTAACCATTAGGCCATAGTACGAGTCTAAGACCTTAGCTATTAGGCCAGAGTAAGAGTTAAGACCTTAGCTATTAGGCCAGAGTAAGAGTTAAGACCTTAACCAGTAGGCCAGAGTTCGAGTCTAAGACCTTAGCTATTAGGCCAGAGTAAGAGTTAAGACCTTAACCAGTAGGCCAGAGTAAGAGTTAAGACCTTAACCTGTAGGCCAGAGTACGAGTCTAAGACCTTAGCTATTAGGCCAGAGTACGAGTCTAAGACATTAGCTATTAGGCCAAAATAAGAGTTAAGACCTTAACCAGTAGGCCAGAGTACAAGTCTAAGACCTTAGCTATTAGGCCAGAGTACGAGTCTAAGACCTTAGCTATTAGGCCAGAGTAAGAGTTAAGATCTTAACCAGTAGGCCAGAGTAAGAGTTAAGATCTTAGCTATTAGGCCTGAGTACGAGTCTAAGACCTTAGCTATTAGGCCAGAGTAAGAGTTAAGACCTTAGCTATTAGGCCAAAGTAATAGTTAAGAAAGTAGCTATTAGGCCAGAGTACGAGTCTAAGACCTTAGCTATTAGGCCAGAGTAAGAGTTCAGACCTTAGCTATCATGCCAGAGTAAGAGTTAAGACCTTAGCTATTAGGCCAGAGTACGAGTCTAAGACCTCATCTATTAGGCCAGAGTAAGAGTTAAGACCTTAACCATTAGGCCAGAGTACGATTCTAAGACCTTAGCTATTAGGCCAGAGTAAGAGTTAAGACCTTAGCTATTAGGCCACAGTAAGAGTTAAGACCTTAACCATTAGGCCAGAGTACAAGTCTAAGACCTTAGCTATTAGGCCAGAGTAAGAGTTAAGATCTTAGCTATTAAGCCACAGTAAGAGTTAGGACCTTAACCATTAGGCCAGAGTATGAGTCTAAGACCTTAGCTATTAGGCCAGAGTAAGAGTTAAGACCTTAGCTATCAGGCCAGAGTAAGAGTTAAGACCTTAACCATTAGGCCAGAGTACGAGTCTAAGACCTTAGCTATTAGGCCAGAGTAAGAGTTAAGACCTTAACCATTAGGCCAGACTACCAGTCTAAGACCTTAGGTATTAGACCAGAGTAAGAGTTAAGACCTTAACCAGTAGGCCAGAGTAAGAGTTAAGACCTTAACCATTAGGCCAGAGCACGAGTCTAAGACCTTAGCTATTAGGCCAGATTTAGAGTTAGGACCTTAATCATTAGGTCAGAGTACGAGTCTAAGACCTTAGCTATTACGCCAGAGTAAGAGTTAAGACCTTAGCTATTAGGCCAGAGTAAGAGTTAAGACCTTTACTATTAGGCCAGAGTACGAATCTAAGACCTTAGCTATTAGGCCAGAGTAAGAGTTAAGACCTTAGCTATTAGGCCAGAGTAAGAGTTAAGACCTTAGCTATTAGGCCAGAGTACGAGTCTAAGACCTTAGCTATTAGGCCAGAGTAAGAGTTAAGACCTTAACCTGTAGGCCAGAGTAAGAGTTAAGACCTTAACCATTAGGCCAGAGTACGAGTCTAAGACCTTAGCTATTAGGCCAGAGTACGAGTCTAAGACCTTAGCTATTTGGCCACAGTCAGAGCTAAGACCTTAACAATTAGGCCAGAGTACGAGTCAAAGACCTTAGCTATTAGGCCAGAGTAAGAGTTAAGACCTTAGCTATTAGGCCAGAGTAAGAGTTAAGACCATTACCATTAGGCTAGAGTACGAATCTAAGACCTTAGCTATTAGGCCAGAGTACGAGTCTAAGACCTTAGCTATTAGGCCAGAGTAAGAGTTAAGACCTTAGCTATTAGGCCAGATTAAGAGTTAAGACCTTAGCTATTAGGCCAGAGTACGAGTCTTAGACCTTAGCTATTAGGCCAGAGTAAGAGTTAAGACCTTAGCTATTAGGCCAGAGTACGAGTCTAAGACCTTAACCATTAGGCCAGAGTACGAGTCTAAGACCTTAGCTATTAGGCCAGAGTAAGAGTTAAGACCTTAGCTATTAGGCCAGAGTAAGAGTTAAGACCTTAACCATTAGGCCAGAGTACGAGTCTAAGACCTTAGCTATTAGGCCAGAGTAAGAGTTAAGACCTTAGCTATTAGGCCACAGTAAGAGTTAAGACCTGAACCATTAGGCCAGAGTACGAGTCTAAGACCTTAGCTATTAGGCCAGAGTGAGAGTTAAGACCTTAACCATTAGGCCAGAGTACGAATCTAAGACCTTAGCTATTATGTCAAATTAAGTGTTAAGACCTTAACCAGTAGACCAGAGTAAGAGTTAAGACCTTAACCTTTAGGCCAGAGTATGAGTCTAAGACCTTAGCTATTAGGCCAGAGTAAGAGTTAATACCTTAACCAGTAGGCCAGAGTACGAGTCTAAGACCTTAGCTATTAGGCCAGAGTACGAGTCTAAGACCTTAGCTATTAGGCCAGAGTAAGAGTTAAGACCTTAACCAGTAGGCCAGAGTACGAGTCTAAGACCTTAGCTATTAGGCCAGAGTAATAGTTAAGACCTTAGCTATTAGGCCAAAGTATGAGTCTAAGACCTTAGCTATTAGGCCAGAGTAAGAGTTAAGACCTTAACCATTAGGCCAGAGTACGAGTCTAAGACCTTAGCTATTAGGCCAGAGTAAGAGTTAAGACCTTAACCAGTAGGCCAGAGTACGAGTCTAAGACCTTAGCTATTAGGCAAGAGTAGGAGTCTAAGACCTTAGCTATTAGACCAGAGTAAGAGTTACGACCTTAACCAGTAGGCCAGAGTACGAGTCTAAGACCTTAGCTATGAGGCCAGACTACGAGTCTAAGACCTTAGCTATTAGGCCAGAGTACGAGTCTAAGACCTTAGCTATTAGGCCAGAATAAGAGTTAAGACCTTAGCTATTAGGCCAGAGAAAGAGTTAAGACCATAACCATTAGGCCAGAGTACGAGTCTAAGACCTTAGCTATTAGGCCAGAGTAAGAGTTAAGACCTTAGATATTAGGCCACAGTAAGTGTTAAGACCTTAACCATTAGGCCAGAGTACGAGTTTAAGACCTTAGCTATTAGGCCAGAGTAAGAGTTAAGACCTTAACCATTAGGCCAGAGTACGAGTCTAAGACCTTAGCTATTAGGTCAGAGTAAGTGTTAAGACCTTACCCAGAAGGCCAGAGTAAGTGTTAAGACCTTAACCATTAGGCCAGAGTAAGAGTCTTAGACCTTAGCTATTAGGCCAGAGTAAGAGTTAAGACCTTAACCATTAGGCCAGAGTACGAGTCTAAGACCTTAGCTATTAGGCCAGAGTAAAAGTCAAGACCTTAGCTATTAGGCCAGAGTAAGAGTTAAGACCTTAGCTATTAGGCCAGAGTAAGAGTTAAGACCTTAACCAGTAGGCCGGAGTACGAGTCTAAGACCTTAGCTATTAGGCCAGAGTAAGAGTTAAGACCTTAATCAGTAGGCCAGAGTAAGCGTTAAGACCTTAACCATTAGGCCAGTGTACGAGTCTAAGACCTTAGCTATTAGGCCAGAGTACGAGTCTAAGACCTTAGCTATTAGGCCAGAGTAAGAGTTAAGACCTTAACCATTAGGCCAGAGTACAAGTCGAAGACCTTAGCTATTAGGCCAGAGTAAGAGTTAAGACCTTAGCTATTAGGCCAGAGTAAGAGTTAAGACCTTTACCATTAGGCCAGAGTACGAATCTAAGACCTTAGCTATTAGGCCAGAGTACGAGTCTAAGACCTTAGCTATTAGGCCAGAGTAAGAGTTAAGACCTTAGCTATTAGGCCAGAGTAAGAGTTAAGACCTTAGCTATTAGGCCAGAGTAAGAGTTAAGACCCTAGCCATTATGCCAGAGTAAGTGTTAAGACCTTAGCTATTAGACCAGAGTACGAGTCTAAGACCTTAACCATTAGGCCAGAGTACGAGTCTTAGACCTTAGCTATTAGGCCAGAGTAAGAGTTAAGACCTTAGCTATTAGGCCAGAGTAAGAGTTAAGACCTTAACCATTAGGCCAGAGTACGAGTCTAAGACCTTAGCTATTAGGCCAGTGTAAGAGTTAAGACCTTAGCTATTAGGCCAGAATAACAGTTAAGACCTTAACCATTAGTCCAGAGTACTAGTCTAAGACCTTAGCTATTAGGCCAGAGTAAGAGTTTAAGATCTTAGCTATTAGGCCACAGTAAAAGTTAAGACCTTAACCATTAGGCCAGAGTATGAGTCTAAGACCTTAGCTATTAGGCCAAAGTAAGAGTTAAGACCTTAACCAGTAGGCCAGAGTAAGAGTTAAGACCTTAACCATTAGGCCAGAGTACGAGTCTAAGACCTTAGCTATTAGGCCAGAGTAAGAGTTAAGACTTTAACCATTAGGCCATAGTACGAGTCTAAGACCTTAGCTATTAGGCCAGAGTAAGAGTTAAGACCTTAGCTATTAGGCCAGAGTAAGAGTTAAGACCTTAACCAGTAGGCCAGAGTACGAGTCTAAGACCTTAGCTATTAGGCCAGAGTAAGAGTTAAGACCTTAACCAGTAGGCCAGAGTAAGAGTTAAGACCTTAACCTGTAGGCCAGAGTAAGAGTTAAGACCTTAACCATTAGGCCAGAGTACGAGTCTAAGATCTTAGCTGTAGGAGAGTGGCATCGACTGCATAGTTGCCCCCAACTTTTTGCTGATGTTTTGACTGTTTTTATGACTTTAGCCAGGCTGTGGCCCTGCTATCCAGGACCCCAGCCTATCTGCTTCCTCTGACAAACTATGTGGGTACCCTAGGTACCAACCAATTGGATGCTGGGCATGCCCTTCCAGTCCCTTGTAGATGGTACCCTAGGTACCCAGGGCATGGGTCCCCCAGTAGGCCTACCAGGGCTGCAGCACTTATTGTGCCACCCTGGGACAGCCACCCAAACTGACACCACCAGGCCACTACTGTAGCCTGGGTAAGGTGGTGCTAGCACCCCTTACAGGGACGTAGGTACCCTATGTCCCATACCATACAACACGTATACTCTCATAGGTCACCCCTATGGCAGGCCCTGGTAATCCTACAGGGCTGGGTGCTGAGGTATGTGTGAGGGGGGACCCCTACGTGAGTAGGACCTCTCTGCAACCTTCGTAAAATCGTTACTGGGTTGTTTGTAGTGTAGCCATACCATATACTCTTAACCGCATTATAAGTTATTGCGTCATCGCTGTAACTTGGGACTGGCTACACAGAACCATATCGTGTTTGGTGTCAAACATGAAGGAATCATACCCCCAGTCCAGCCATGGGCATGGGGGCACGATTCCCCCTTGCTAGGAGGGTGATATGGGAAAAGCGGTAGAATTTGGAAACCAATTTAAAAGTGCACATGTACCACAAAATGGCTACTGTTCGCCACCTACACGACTCTGGCTGGCTGTTGCTGGGGAAAACCCCAGCCTCGCCATCTGGATAATAGGGCTCCTGTGGCAGGGAGGTGCCAGCACCTCCCCAGACAGGATATGTGGATTGGAACAGGGTGGGTGCACCAAAAGTCCATTCAGAGTTGCACGTAGGCAGCTGCAGAGCCCCAATTCTGCATACACCGCCTGGAACCGGTTCAGGGGCATCCTGCCCCTCGCCCAGGCGGGAAACACACAAAGGGGAGTGGGTGTAGCCACCCTTTCCCGCCTCTACTCTGATTGGTAGGCTCTATTTTGGACCATCCCCTAATCTTGGGGATATATGGGAATAACTTTGCCCTAGAGCCTTAGATTCGTACAGGACTTCACAGAACTGACCTTCGACGAGCTGCTGCCCAGCTGACTGAAGAAATCTCCCTTGGGATAAAGGAGTTATCCCCCTGCTTGGCAGGCACCTAAAAGACTACAAGATACCCGGTTGGAACTTCGTTGCTCTCATGACCTTCGACGCCTTCCCGCAACCTCGAGGTGGGTCTCCATTGCATCCCAGCGTCCTGTGAGTGTGCCCAGCAAGTCTGAGCACCCTGGACCACGTGGGTGTCGAGATCCCCGCATACCCCGAGACACCGGCCACCTCTTGTCCAGCACACGACCCCGACCAGTGGGGAAGTTGTGCTTTGGCCCATTCTTGAGCCAACCTTCAAGCAGCACTTGTGCCGACTCTCAGCTCCCTGGCCCGCTCCGGTGGCCCGTGGGAGCACTTTTACGCACTCCATTTTGCTGCCTTCCGCGGTCCCTTGTCTCACGACTTGTGGGCCCTGACGGAGGACAATCTTCCTTTCTAAGAGTTCCCCTGGTTGCTCCAGGCCTGCTCTAAACTCCCTGCAAAGGAGAGCACCCTCAGACCTCGTGGGTCTGCACCAGCAGCTGCTTTGTTCATCTTGCGTGGGTTGCGGTTGCCAATGCTCAGTGGATCCAATCGGGACACTAACACCGCAGCGACCCTCAGCCGACGTGGGACAGTCGCCCTCCAGAAGCTGGCCTTCCTTGAAGCCTCCCGGAGCCCGTGACTGCAGAGCCCAGCTGTACCTTCCACACCTGAAGCACCCGACATCCACGAGCTCCTTCCTGTGAGCTCCCTGGTCACTGTGCTGTGACCCAGACTCTGTCCCCTCTGCTTTCAGGTTCATCTTTGTCTTTTCTTCAACTTTAATCTTCACGACTTCAGCGACACTTCCAGCTAGCAGCAGTTTGGACTCCTTTTCCATAGAAAATCAGCCCGCGACCCGACACCAGAATCGACCTATGCACCCGGCTTCCCTGGGGCAGGTAACAGTGGTACTTCGGTACTCCCGTGGTGGTGGGCTCTCCAAAGCCTTAAGTCTCAAGCCTTAACTTTGTACTGTTGTTAGAAGTGTCCTTAAACCTTAATTATTCAACCGCGACATTCTCCATAGGCTAACATTGCGATCCCGACAGCAGCTTCTCGCACTGCACACGCCTCCCGTGGGTCCCCTTCCTCTTAACTGTGGGTGGATTCTTAAGGGGCCAGCGATCCTGAATGCCCTAGGCATTGCCTGTAGAATTGTCGTGGTTCTTATACCACTATTTTAGTATATGGTTTGGTCCCCCCCTGGGGCCCATTGATTTCTGTGCTATTTATTGTGTTTAGAAATGCTTGTTTGAATTGTAACTTTGCCACTAGCCACATAAAGTGACTGTGGGATTCTGTCTAGAATAAATACATATATTTTATATATATACCTGTGTGGGCTACTCTTTCATTTGGTTATTCAAGAGGTTATTATGGTAAAACAATAAGCTTAACACTCCTTCAAGACTTAGCCTGAAGGCTGCTCTCCACAGCTACCACTAGGATAGCTTTCTTTAAAGGTTGTCTTAAACCTACCATCAATAGGAGTCGAATTGGACTGGTGCAAGGTGTCCCTATAACTAGGAACAGCATATGCCAGGCCAACTTCTCACATTGGTGGCAGCGGTGGGATTCAAGCTTGCCATTGTTTTACCAGATAACAAATTGAATTTCTAAAGTGGAAGCCACAAGGTACCAAAGGTACATATAAATTCAAGCTAGAATACAATAAGTTCTACTGAACTTGGAGTTGTGTGTAGAGGGTTTAGCACACCTTGACTACAACTCAAGAGAGGGTTCAGTAGGCCACACTTAGTGTAGGTAGATACATCACTACACTAAACATGTCTTCAGGTGGCACTAAGGCTATGGAAGGACCCCAGAGGGTCCCAGTAGATAAGTATGATAATTTCACCTTTGCAGAGCTCAGGGAAATGTGCACCCTTAGGGGACTGAAGACAGAAAGAGGTGCCAACACAAAACGTCTCAAAGAGATCCTGCTCATAGCAGACTTTATGGAGTCCATAGGATCCAGAGGGACGGACAGAGTGGGTGGGCACCCCTCAGAAGAGGACACTCCCAGAGTGGAATCTGAAGAGGAGCAGGAAGAGGATGAAAATCCTGACCTGGAAGAAACAGACCACTCACAGCATGGAGGTGATGGCTCAAGGGGCACTCCCTCCACCCTTAAAAGGAGAGTGGTGGATCCAAGAAGGAACAGATCCCCCTCAGTGGGATCCAACCATTCTAGGAGATCCAAAGGGTCCTCTGCCTCTTCTCAGAGAAGAGAATCCTCTCATGAGAGGAAATGCAGACTGATCAAATTTGAGCAGGCTAAGCTTGAGCTTAAAAGAGAACAGTTAGCATTGGACAGGGAAACCCTGGAGCTTCAGAAAGCTTCAAGAAAGTGGGGTCTAGAGATCCCTGGTGGCAGTAAGGAAACCCCTAGAGTTAGAGAGAAAGTCCCTGACAATAGGAACCTCCACAAGATTGTGCCCCCCTATCAGAATGGGGATGATATCCACAAATGGATATCTGCTCTTGAAAGGGCCTGTAGAGTACAGAGGGTCCCAGTAGAGCAGTGGGCAGCAATCCTGTGGCTCTCCTTTTCAGATAAAGGAAGAGACAAGCTCCTCTCTGTAAGAGAAGAGGATGCTGATGATTATTATATCCTGAAAGATGCTTTAATAGATGGGTTTGGCTTAACCACTGATCAGTACAGACTTAAGTTCAGAGACACCCAGAAAGCACAAAATCAGGATTGGGTAGACTTTGTGGATTGTGCAACCAAGGCACTGGAAGGTTGGTTAACTGGCAGCAAAGTAGATGATTATACAGGATTATACAATCTCATAATGAGGGAGCAGATCCTTAACAATTGTCAGAACCAGCTCTTACATCAGCACCTGGTGGACTCTGATCTGACCTCTCCCCAAGAATTGGGAAAGAAGGCAGACAAATGGGTCAGAACCAGGATTAAGCAAAAGGTCCAGCCCTTGGGAGGTGCAACTAAAAAAGAAGATGCCAAAAACTCTGACAAGGGTGGGGAAAAGGGAAAAGACCAGCAGTCTTCAACAGGCCCCCAAAAAGCAGCTTCTGAGACTACCAAGAAAAACAAATCCAAACAACCAAGGAAGCCATGGTGTAAGTACTGTAAACAGACTACCCATTGGACTTCAGACTGTAATAAGGCCAAAGACTCCACAAGCACCACACCAGCCCCTAAGGCTCCTGTTCCCCCTAGTACAGTTACAGGTGTTGGTGCACAGAACAAGGGCATAGTAGGGTTGACCCTGGGATCTGGAGAGGACTCTGGCCTAGTCAGAACTCCTACTCAGGCTGTGCTAGTTTGTGATGGGGACTTGTCCCTGTTTGTGAGCCCCAGTGGTCTGGGCAAATACAGACAACAGCCAACCATCAATGGAAGGGAGTCACTAGCTTACAGGGATACAGGGGCCAGTGTCACTATGGTGACTAAGGACCTTGTGGACCCTAACCAGATCATACTTGGAGAGACATACCAAGTGACCAATGCTAGCAACGTTAGTACAGACCATGCTCTAGCTGTTGTGAACTTCTCCTGGGGAGGGGTAACTGGCCTCAAGAAAGTTGTGGTGAGTGCAGACCTACCTGTTGAATGTTTACTAGGGAATGATTTGGAGACCTCAGCATGGGCTGAGGTGGAGCTAAGTACCCATGCAGCAATGTTGGGTATATCAGCAGAAGTATTTGCCCTGACAAGGTCAAAAGCAAAGCTAACAGGAACTGAACAGGCCTTGGATCCTGGAAGAATGGACCAAGGACCTTCCAAGAGGAGGAGTAGCAGGGGTAAGGCCGAGCCTTCCCCCCAGGATCAGTCTGTAGAAACTCTTTTAGCAGAAGAGGATCTAGCTCCTGAAGAAGGAACTGCCCCAGAGGAACTGGAACCTGATCAGGTTGAGTTCTTGGGGGCAGGGGGACCTTCTAGGGCAGACTTGAGCCTGGAGCAGCAGAGCTGCCCCACTCTTGAACCCCTCAGACAGCAAGCTGCTGCTGAGGCTGCAGGGGATGCCAGTGGGACCCATAAGATTTATTGGGATGAAGGGCTCCTTTACTCTGAGGGTCGAGACCCCAAGCCTGGTGCAGCCAGGAGGTTGGTTATACCTCAGAAGTTTAGGAGCTTCCTGCTCACACTGGCCCATGATATCCCCTTAGCAGGACACCTGGGCCAAAATAAGACTTGGGACAGAATTGTCCCACACTTTCATTGGCCCCACATGAGTGAAGACTGTAAGAGCTTTTGCAGCTCTTGCATTACCTGCCAAGCAAGTGGCAAGGCAGGTAAATCCACCAAGGCCCCCCTGATACCATTACCTGTGGTGGGGGTGCCCTTTGAGCGGGTGGGGATTGACATCGTTGGTCCCTTAGACCCCCCAACAGCATCTGGGCACAGGTTCATTTTAGTGGTAGTGGATCATGCCACTAGATACCCAGAAGCTATTCCCCTTAGGACCATCACAGCTCCTGTGGTGGCAAGGGCCCTCCTTGGAGTCTTCTCTAGGGTGGGGTTCCCTAAGGAGGTATTGTCTGACAGAGGTACAAACTTTATGAGTAGTTACCTGAAGGCAATGTGGAAGGAGTGTGGGGTTAACTACAAGTTCACCACCCCTTACCACCCTCAATGCAATGGTCTTGTTGAAAGGTTCAACAAGACCCTAAAGGGTATGATTAAAGGGCTACCAGAAAAGCTTAGGCGAAAATGGGATGTTCTTCTGCCCTGCCTTCTCTTTGCATACAGAGAGGTGCCACAGAAGGGGGTTGGCTACAGCCCCTTTGAACTTCTGTTTGGCCATCCTGTTAGAGGGCCACTTTGTCTAGTGAAGGAGGGATGGGAGCAACCTCTCAAACCCCCTAAACAGGACATAGTGGACTACGTACTTGGTCTCCGCTCCCGGATGGCTGAGTATATGAAGAAGGCAACTAAAAACCTGGAGGCAAGTCAGGAATTACAGAAAGCCTGGCATGACCAAAAGGCTGTCCTGGTGGTGTACCAGCCAGGACAGAAGGTATGGGTGTTGGAGCCAGTGGCCCCAGCAGCTCTCCAAGACAAGTGGAGTGGACCCCATACCATTTTGGAGAAAAAGGGAGAGGTTACCTACCTGGTCGACCTTGGCACTCCCAGAAGTCCCCACAGGGTACTTCATGTGAATAGATTGAAAGCATATGTGGACAGGGCTGACATGGGCTTGCTCATGGCAACAGATGAGGGACAGAAGGAAGAGAGTGACCCTCTCCCAGACCTGCTCTCTCAGAACCCTGATGATGGGTCAGTTGATGGAGTAGCCTTGGCAGGCAGCCTCACTGCCCAGCAGCAAGCAGATTGTAGACAGGTTCTGCAAAGATACAGACATATGTTTTCTCTGACTCCTAGTCAGACCACCTGGTGCACTCACGAAGTGGACACTGGGGACAGTCTGCCTGTCAAGAATAAGATCTACAGGCAACCTGACCATGTCAGGGACTGCATACGGACTGAAGTCCAAAAGATGTTGGAGTTGGGAGTAATTGAGCCCTCAGATAGCCCTTGGGCTAGCCCAGTAGTCCTAGTACCAAAACCTCACACCCAGGGTGGTAAGAGAGAGATGAGGTTTTGTGTAGACTACAGGGGTCTCAATGCAGTCACTAAGACTGATGCTCATCCAATTCCCAGAGCAGATGAGCTCATAGATAGGTTGGCCTCAGCCAAATATCTGAGCACATTTGATCTGACAGCTGGCTACTGGCAGATAAGGTTAGCTGAGTCTGCAAAAGCCAAAACTGCATTTTCTACCCCTAGTGGGCATTATCAATTTATTGTGATGCCCTTTGGTTTGAAAAATGCGCCTGCCACTTTTCAAAGGTTGGTGAACCAAGTCCTCTCAGGCCTGGAAGACTTTAGTGCAGCATATCTGGATGATATTGCTGTCTTTAGCTCCACCTGGGAAGATCACCTGATCCACCTGAGGGAAGTTTTAGAAGCCCTGCAGAAGGCTGGGCTCACTATCAAGGCTACTAAGTGCCAGATAGGGCAGAGTCAGGTTGTATACCTGGGACACCTTGTAGGAGGAGGCCAGGTTCAACCTTTACAGAGCAAAATCCAGACCATCATGGACTGGGTTGCTCCAACCACCCAGACTCAGGTTCGAGCTTTCTTGGGCCTGACTGGTTATTATAGGAGATTTGTGAAAGGATATGGATCCATAGTGACCCCCTTGAATGATCTCACCTCCAAGAGGATGCCCAAAAAGGTTCAGTGGACTGTCAGCTGTCAGAAAGCTTTTGATGACCTTAAACAGGCAATGTGCTCTGCTCCAGTGCTCCAAAGCCCCAACTACTCCAAAGAATTCATAGTTCAAACTGATGCTTCAGAGGTGGGGGTAGGTGCTGTGTTATCACAACTGAATGAGGAGGGCCAGGATCAACCAGTAGCTTTCATTAGCAGAAGGTTGACCCCCAGAGAGAAACGTTGGTCAGCCATAGAGAGGGAGGCCTTTGCTGTGGTCTGGGCCCTGAAGAAGCTGAGGCCATACTTGTTTGGTACTCACTTCATTGTTCAGACAGACCATAAGCCCCTCCTATGGCTAAAACAGATGAAGGGTGAAAACCCCAAACTACTCAGGTGGTCCATTTCCCTACAGGGGATGGACTATACAGTGGAACATAGACCTGGGAGCAACCATGCCAATGCAGATGGCCTCTCCAGATATTTCCACTTAGAACATGAAGACTCAACTGGTCAAGGTTAGTTTAATGTCCCTGCGTTTGGGGGGGGGTTGTGTAGGAGAGTGGCATCGACTGCATAGTTGCCCCCAACTTTTTGCTGATGTTTTGACTGTTTTTATGACTTTAGCCAGGCTGTGGCCCTGCTATCCAGGACCCCAGCCTATCTGCTTCCTCTGACAAACTATGTGGGTACCCTAGGTACCAACCAATTGGATGCTGGGCATGCCCTTCCAGTCCCTTGTAGATGGTACCCTAGGTACCCAGGGCATGGGTCCCCCAGTAGGCCTACCAGGGCTGCAGCACTTATTGTGCCACCCTGGGACAGCCACCCAAACTGACACCACCAGGCCACTACTGTAGCCTGGGTAAGGTGGTGCTAGCACCCCTTACAGGGACGTAGGTACCCTATGTCCCATACCATACAACACGTATACTCTCATAGGTCACCCCTATGGCAGGCCCTGGTAATCCTACAGGGCTGGGTGCTGAGGTATGTGTGAGGGGGGACCCCTACGTGAGTAGGACCTCTCTGCAACCTTCGTAAAATCGTTACTGGGTTGTTTGTAGTGTAGCCATACCATATACTCTTAACCGCATTATAAGTTATTGCGTCATCGCTGTAACTTGGGACTGGCTACACAGAACCATATCGTGTTTGGTGTCAAACATGAAGGAATCATACCCCCAGTCCAGCCATGGGCATGGGGGCACGATTCCCCCTTGCTAGGAGGGTGATATGGGAAAAGCGGTAGAATTTGGAAACCAATTTAAAAGTGCACATGTACCACAAAATGGCTACTGTTCGCCACCTACACGACTCTGGCTGGCTGTTGCTGGGGAAAACCCCAGCCTCGCCATCTGGATAATAGGGCTCCTGTGGCAGGGAGGTGCCAGCACCTCCCCAGACAGGATATGTGGATTGGAACAGGGTGGGTGCACCAAAAGTCCATTCAGAGTTGCACGTAGGCAGCTGCAGAGCCCCAATTCTGCATACACCGCCTGGAACCGGTTCAGGGGCATCCTGCCCCTCGCCCAGGCGGGAAACACACAAAGGGGAGTGGGTGTAGCCACCCTTTCCCGCCTCTACTCTGATTGGTAGGCTCTATTTTGGACCATCCCCTAATCTTGGGGATATATGGGAATAACTTTGCCCTAGAGCCTTAGATTCGTACAGGACTTCACAGAACTGACCTTCGACGAGCTGCTGCCCAGCTGACTGAAGAAATCTCCCTTGGGATAAAGGAGTTATCCCCCTGCTTGGCAGGCACCTAAAAGACTACAAGATACCCGGTTGGAACTTCGTTGCTCTCACGACCTTCGACGCCTTCCCGCAACCTCGAGGTGGGTCTCCAGTGCATCCCAGCGTCCTGTGAGTGTGCCCAGCAAGTCTGAGCACCCTGGACCACGTGGGTGTCGAGATCCCCGCATACCCCGAGACACCGGCCACCTCTTGTCCAGCACACGACCCCGACCAGTGGGGAAGTTGTGCTTTGGCCCATTCTTGAGCCAACCTTCAAGCAGCACTTGTGCCGACTCTCAGCTCCCTGGCCCGCTCCGGTGGCCCGTGGGAGCACTTTTACGCACTCCATTTTGCTGCCTTCCGCGGTCCCTTGTCTCACGACTTGTGGGCCCTGACGGAGGACAATCTTCCTTTCTAAGAGTTCCCCTGGTTGCTCCAGGCCTGCTCTACGCTCCCTGCAAAGGAGAGCACCCTCAGACCTCGTGGGTCTGCACCAGCAGCTGCTTTGTTCATCTTGCGTGGGTTGCGGTTGCCAATGCTCAGTGGATCCAATCGGGACACTAACACCGCAGCGACCCTCAGCCGACGTGGGACAGTCGCCCTCCAGAAGCTGGCCTTCCTTGAAGCCTCCCGGAGCCCGTGACTGCAGAGCCCAGCTGTACCTTCCACACCTGAAGCACCCGACATCCACGAGCTCCTTCCTGTGAGCTCCCTGGTCACTGTGCTGTGACCCAGACTCTGTCCCCTCTGCTTTCAGGTTCATCTTTGTCTTTTCTTCAACTTTAATCTTCACGACTTCAGCGACACTTCCAGCTAGCAGCAGTTTGGACTCCTTTTCCATAGAAAATCAGCCCGCGACCCGACACCAGAATCGACCTATGCACCCGGCTTCCCTGGGGCAGGTAACAGTGGTACTTCGGTACTCCCGTGGTGGTGGGCTCTCCAAAGCCTTAAGTCTCAAGCCTTAACTTTGTACTGTTGTTAGAAGTGTCCTTAAACCTTAATTATTCAACCGCGACATTCTCCATAGGCTAACATTGCGATCCCGACAGCAGCTTCTCGCACTGCACACGCCTCCCGTGGGTCCCCTTCCTCTTAACTGTGGGTGGATTCTTAAGGGGCCAGCGATCCTGAATGCCCTAGGCATTGCCTGTAGAATTGTCGTGGTTCTTATACCACTATTTTAGTATATGGTTTGGTCCCCCCCTGGGGCCCATTGATTTCTGTGCTATTTATTGTGTTTAGAAATGCTTGTTTGAATTGTAACTTTGCCACTAGCCACATAAAGTGACTGTGGGATTCTGTCTAGAATAAATACATATATTTTATATATATACCTGTGTGGGCTACTCTTTCATTTGGTTATTCAAGAGGTTATTATGGTAAAACAATAAGCTTAACACTCCTTCAAGACTTAGCCTGAAGGCTGCTCTCCACAGCTACCACTAGGATAGCTTTCTTTAAAGGTTGTCTTAAACCTACCATCACTAGGAGTCGAATTGGACTGGTGCAAGGTGTCCCTATAACTAGGAACAGCATATGCCAGGCCAACTTCTCACATTAGCTATTAGGCCAGAGTATGAGTCTAAGACCTTAGCTATTAGGCCAGAGTAAGAGTTAAGACCTTAACCATTAGGCCAGAGTACGAGTCAAAGACCTTAGCTATTAGGCCAGAGTAAGAGTTAAGACCTTAGCTATTAGGCCAGAGTACGAGTCTAAGACCTTAGCTATTAGGCCAGAGTAAGAGTTAAGACCTTAACCATTAGGCCAGAGTACGAGTCTAAGACCTTAGCTATTAGGCCAGAGTAAGAGTTAAGACCTTAACCATTAGGCCAGAGTACCAGTCTAAGACCTTAGTTATTAGGCCAGAGTAAGAGTTAAGACCTTAACCAGTAGGCCAGAGTAAGAGTTAAGACCTTAAACATTAGGCCAGAGCACGAGTCTAAGACCTTAGCTATTAGGCCAGATTAAGAGTTAAGACCTTAATCATTAGGCCAGAGTACGAGTCTAAGACCTTAGCTATTACGCCAGAGTAAGAGTTAAGACCTTAGCTATTAGGCCAGAGTAAGAGTTAAGACCTTTACTATTAGGCCAGAGTACGAATCTAAGACCTTAGCTATTAGGCCAGAGTACGAGTCTAAGACCTTAGCTATTAGGCCAGAGTAAGAGTTAAGACCTTAGCTATTAGGCCAGAGTAAGAGTTAAGACCTTAGCTATTAGGCCAGAGTACGAGTCTAAGACCTTAGCAATTAGGCCAGAGTAAGAGTTAAGACCTTAGCTATTAGGCCAGAGTACGAGTCTAAGACCTTAACCATTAGGCCAGAGTAAGAGTTAAGACCTTAGCTATTAGGCCAGAGTAAGAGTTAAGACCTTAACCATTAGGCCAGAGTACGAGTCTAAGACCTTAGCTATTAGGCCAGAGTAAGAGTTAAGACCTTAGCTATTAGGCCACAGTAAGAGTTAAGACCTGAACCATTAGGCCAGAGTATGAGTCTAAGACCTTAGCTATTAGGCCAGAGTGAGAGTTAAGACCTTAACCATTAGGCCAGAGTACGAATCTAAGACCTTAGCTATTATGTCAAATTAAGTGTTAAGACCTTAACCAGTAGACCAGAGTAAGAGTTAAGACCTTAACCTTTAGGCCAGAGTATGAGTCTAAGACCTTAGCTATTAGGCCAGAGTAAGAGTTAATACCTTAACCAGTAGGCCAGAGTACGAGTCTAAGACCTTAGCTATTAGGCCAGAGTACGAGTCTAAGACCTTAGCTATTAGGCCAGAGTAAGAGTTAAGACCTTAACCAGTAGGCCAGAGTACGAGTCTAAGACCTTAGCTATTAGGCCAGAGTAATAGTTAAGACCTTAGCTATTAGGCCAAAGTATGAGTCTAAGACCTTAGCTATTAGGCCAGAGTAAGAGTTAAGACCTTAACCATTAGGCCAGAGTACGAGTCTAAGACCTTAGCTATTAGGCCAGAGTAAGAGTTAAGACCTTAACCAGTAGGCCAGAGTACGAGTCTAAGACCTTAGCTATTAGGCAAGAGTAGGAGTCTAAGACCTTAGCTATTAGACCAGAGTAAGAGTTACGACCTTAACCAGTAGGCCAGAGTACGAGTCTAAGACCTTAGCTATGAGGCCAGACTACGAGTCTAAGACCTTAGCTATTAGGCCAGAGTACGAGTCTAAGACCTTAGCTATTAGGCCAGAATAAGAGTTAAGACCTTAGCTATTAGGCCAGAGAAAGAGTTAAGACCATAACCATTAGGCCAGAGTACGAGTCTAAGACCTTAGCTATTAGGCCAGAGTAAGAGTTAAGACCTTAGATATTAGGCCACAGTAAGTGTTAAGACCTTAACCATTAGGCCAGAGTACGAGTTTAAGACCTTAGCTATTAGGCCAGAGTAAGAGTTAAGACCTTAACCATTAGGCCAGAGTACGAGTCTAAGACCTTAGCTATTAGGTCAGAGTAAGTGTTAAGACCTTACCCAGAAGGCCAGAGTAAGTGTTAAGACCTTAACCATTAGGCCAGAGTAAGAGTCTTAGACCTTAGCTATTAGGCCAGAGTAAGAGTTAAGACCTTAACCATTAGGCCAGAGTACGAGTCTAAGACCTTAGCTATTAGGCCAGAGTAAAAGTCAAGACCTTAGCTATTAGGCCAGAGTAAGAGTTAAGACCTTAGCTATTAGGCCAGAGTAAGAGTTAAGACCTTAACCAGTAGGCCGGAGTACGAGTCTAAGACCTTAGCTATTAGGCCAGAGTAAGAGTTAAGACCTTAATCAGTAGGCCAGAGTAAGCGTTAAGACCTTAACCATTAGGCCAGTGTACGAGTCTAAGACCTTAGCTATTAGGCCAGAGTACGAGTCTAAGACCTTAGCTATTAGGCCAGAGTAAGAGTTAAGACCTTAACCATTAGGCCAGAGTACAAGTCGAAGACCTTAGCTATTAGGCCAGAGTAAGAGTTAAGACCTTAGCTATTAGGCCAGAGTAAGAGTTAAGACCTTTACCATTAGGCCAGAGTACGAATCTAAGACCTTAGCTATTAGGCCAGAGTACGAGTCTAAGACCTTAGCTATTAGGCCAGAGTAAGAGTTAAGACCTTAGCTATTAGGCCAGAGTAAGAGTTAAGACCTTAGCTATTAGGCCAGAGTAAGAGTTAAGACCCTAGCCATTATGCCAGAGTAAGTGTTAAGACCTTAGCTATTAGACCAGAGTACGAGTCTAAGACCTTAACCATTAGGCCAGAGTACGAGTCTTAGACCTTAGCTATTAGGCCAGAGTAAGAGTTAAGACCTTAGCTATTAGGCCAGAGTAAGAGTTAAGACCTTAACCATTAGGCCAGAGTACGAGTCTAAGACCTTAGCTATTAGGCCAGTGTAAGAGTTAAGACCTTAGCTATTAGGCCAGAATAACAGTTAAGACCTTAACCATTAGTCCAGAGTACTAGTCTAAGACCTTAGCTATTAGGCCAGAGTAAGAGTTTAAGATCTTAGCTATTAGGCCACAGTAAAAGTTAAGACCTTAACCATTAGGCCAGAGTATGAGTCTAAGACCTTAGCTATTAGGCCAAAGTAAGAGTTAAGACCTTAACCAGTAGGCCAGAGTAAGAGTTAAGACCTTAACCATTAGGCCAGAGTACGAGTCTAAGACCTTAGCTATTAGGCCAGAGTAAGAGTTAAGACTTTAACCATTAGGCCATAGTACGAGTCTAAGACCTTAGCTATTAGGCCAGAGTAAGAGTTAAGACCTTAGCTATTAGGCCAGAGTAAGAGTTAAGACCTTAACCAGTAGGCCAGAGTACGAGTCTAAGACCTTAGCTATTAGGCCAGAGTAAGAGTTAAGACCTTAACCAGTAGGCCAGAGTAAGAGTTAAGACCTTAACCTGTAGGCCAGAGTAAGAGTTAAGACCTTAACCATTAGGCCAGAGTACGAGTCTAAGATCTTAGCTATTAGGCCAGAGTATGAGTCTAAGACCTTAGCTTTTAGGCCAGAGTAAGAGTTAGGACCTTAACCATTAGGCCAGAGTACGAGTCAAAGACCTTAGCTATTAGGCCAGAGTAAGAGTTAAGACCTTAGCTATTAGGCCAGAGTACGAGTCTAAGACCTTAGCTATTAGGCCAGAGTAAGAGTTAAGACCTTAACCATTAGGCCAGAGTACGAGTCTAAGACCTTAGCTATTAGGCCAGAGTAAGAGTTAAGACCTTAACCATTAGGCCAGAGTACCAGTCTAAGACCTTAGTTATTAGGCCAGAGTAAGAGTTAAGACCTTAACCAGTAGGCCAGAGTAAGAGTTAAGACCTTAAACATTAGGCCAGAGCACGAGTCTAAGACCTTAGCTATTAGGCCAGATTAAGAGTTAAGACCTTAATCATTAGGCCAGAGTACGAGTCTAAGACCTTAGCTATTACGCCAGAGTAAGAGTTAAGACCTTAGCTATTAGGCCAGAGTAAGAGTTAAGACCTTTACTATTAGGCCAGAGTACGAATCTAAGACCTTAGCTATTAGGCCAGAGTACGAGTCTAAGACCTTAGCTATTAGGCCAGAGTAAGAGTTAAGACCTTAGCTATTAGGCCAGAGTAAGAGTTAAGACCTTAGCTATTAGGCCAGAGTACGAGTCTAAGACCTTAGCAATTAGGCCAGAGTAAGAGTTAAGACCTTAGCTATTAGGCCAGAGTATGAGTCTAAGACCTTAACCATTAGGCCAGAGTACGAGTCTAAGACCTTAGCTATTAGGCCAGAGTAAGAGTTAAGACCTTAGCTATTAGGCCAGAGTAAGAGTTAAGACCTTAACCATTAGGCCAGAGTACGAGTCTAAGACCTTAGCTATTAGGCCAGAGTAAGAGTTAAGACCTTAGCTATTAGGCCACAGTAAGAGTTAAGACATGAACCATTAGGCCAGAGTACGAGTCTAAGACCTTAGCTATTAGGTCAGAGTAAGTGTTAAGACCTTAACCAGTAGGCCAGAGTAAGAGTTAAGACCTTAACCATTAGGCCAGAGTAAGAGTCTAAGACCTTAGCTATTAGGCCAGAGTAAGAGTTAATACCTTAACCAGTAGGCCAGAGTATGAGTCTAAGACCTTAGCTATTAGGCCAGAGTACGAGTCTAAGACCTTAGCTATTAGGCCAAAATAAGAGTTAAGACCTTAACCAGTAGGCCAGAGTACAAGTCTAAGACCTTAGCTATTAGGCCAGAGTACGAGTCTAAGACCTTAGCTATTAGGCCAGAGTACGAGTCTAAGACCTTAGCTATTAAGCCAGAGTAAGAGTTAAGATCTTAACCAGTAGGCCAGAGTAAGAGTTAAGACCTTAGCTATTAGGCCTGAGTACGAGTCTAAGACCTTAGCTATTAGGCCAGAGTAAGAGTTAAGACCTTAGCTATTAGGGCAGAGTAAGAGTTAAGAAATTAGCTATTAGGCCAGAGTACGAGTCTAACACCTTAGCTATTAGGCCAGAGTAAGAGTTAAGACCTTAGCTATCATGCCAGAGTAAGAGTTAAGACCTTAGCTATTAGGCCAGAGTACGAGTCTAAGACCTTAACCATTAGGCCAGTGTACGAGTCTAAGACCTCATCTATTAGGCCAGAGTAAGAGTTAAGACCTTATCCATTACGCCAGAGTATGATTCTAAGACCTTAGCTATTAGGCCAGAGTAAGAGTTAAGACCTTAGCTATTAGGCCACAGTAAGAGTTAAGACCTTAACCATTAGGCTAGAGTACAAGTCTAAGACCTTAGCTATTAGGCCAGAGTAAGAGTTAAGACCTTAACCATTAGGCCAGAGTACGAGTCTAAGACCTTAGCTATTAGGCCAGAGTAAGAGTTAAGACCTTAACCATTAGGCCAGAGTACCAGTCTAAGACCTTAGTTATTAGGCCAGAGTAAGAGTTAAGACCTTAACCAGTAGGCCAGAGTAAGAGTTAAGACCTTAAACATTAGGCCAGAGCACGAGTCTAAGACCTTAGCTATTAGGCCAGATTAAGAGTTAAGACCTTAATCATTAGGCCAGAGTACGAGTCTAAGACCTTAGCTATTACGCCAGAGTAAGAGTTAAGACCTTAGCTATTAGGCCAGAGTAAGAGTTAAGACCTTTACTATTAGGCCAGAGTACGAATCTAAGACCTTAGCTATTAGGCCAGAGTACGAGTCTAAGACCTTAGCTATTAGGCCAGAGTAAGAGTTAAGACCTTAGCTATTAGGCCAGAGTAAGAGTTAAGACCTTAGCTATTAGGCCAGAGTACGAGTCTAAGACCTTAGCAATTAGGCCAGAGTAAGAGTTAAGACCTTAGCTATTAGGCCAGAGTACGAGTCTAAGACCTTAACCATTAGGCCAGAGTAAGAGTTAAGACCTTAGCTATTAGGCCAGAGTAAGAGTTAAGACCTTAACCATTAGGCCAGAGTACGAGTCTAAGACCTTAGCTATTAGGCCAGAGTAAGAGTTAAGACCTTAGCTATTAGGCCACAGTAAGAGTTAAGACCTGAACCATTAGGCCAGAGTATGAGTCTAAGACCTTAGCTATTAGGCCAGAGTGAGAGTTAAGACCTTAACCATTAGGCCATAGTACGAATCTAAGACCTTAGCTATTATGTCAAATTAAGTGTTAAGACCTTAACCAGTAGACCAGAGTAAGAGTTAAGACCTTAACCTTTAGGCCAGAGTATGAGTCTAAGACCTTAGCTATTAGGCCAGAGTAAGAGTTAATACCTTAACCAGTAGGCCAGAGTACGAGTCTAAGACCTTAGCTATTAGGCCAGAGTACGAGTCTAAGACCTTAGCTATTAGGCCAGAGTAAGAGTTAAGACCTTAACCAGTAGGCCAGAGTACGAGTCTAAGACCTTAGCTATTAGGCCAGAGTAATAGTTAAGACCTTAGCTATTAGGCCAAAGTATGAGTCTAAGACCTTAGCTATTAGGCCAGAGTAAGAGTTAAGACCTTAACCATTAGGCCAGAGTACGAGTCTAAGACCTTAGCTATTAGGCCAGAGTAAGAGTTAAGACCTTAACCAGTAGGCCAGAGTACGAGTCTAAGACCTTAGCTATTAGGCAAGAGTAGGAGTCTAAGACCTTAGCTATTAGACCAGAGTAAGAGTTACGACCTTAACCAGTAGGCCAGAGTACGAGTCTAAGACCTTAGCTATGAGGCCAGACTACGAGTCTAAGACCTTAGCTATTAGGCCAGAGTACGAGTCTAAGACCTTAGCTATTAGGCCAGAATAAGAGTTAAGACCTTAGCTATTAGGCCAGAGAAAGAGTTAAGACCATAACCATTAGGCCAGAGTACGAGTCTAAGACCTTAGCTATTAGGCCAGAGTAAGAGTTAAGACCTTAGATATTAGGCCACAGTAAGTGTTAAGACCTTAACCATTAGGCCAGAGTACGAGTTTAAGACCTTAGCTATTAGGCCAGAGTAAGAGTTAAGACCTTAACCATTAGGCCAGAGTACGAGTCTAAGACCTTAGCTATTAGGTCAGAGTAAGTGTTAAGACCTTACCCAGAAGGCCAGAGTAAGTGTTAAGACCTTAACCATTAGGCCAGAGTAAGAGTCTTAGACCTTAGCTATTAGGCCAGAGTAAGAGTTAAGACCTTAACCATTAGGCCAGAGTACGAGTCTAAGACCTTAGCTATTAGGCCAGAGTAAAAGTCAAGACCTTAGCTATTAGGCCAGAGTAAGAGTTAAGACCTTAGCTATTAGGCCAGAGTAAGAGTTAAGACCTTAACCAGTAGGCCGGAGTACGAGTCTAAGACCTTAGCTATTAGGCCAGAGTAAGAGTTAAGACCTTAATCAGTAGGCCAGAGTAAGCGTTAAGACCTTAACCATTAGGCCAGTGTACGAGTCTAAGACCTTAGCTATTAGGCCAGAGTACGAGTCTAAGACCTTAGCTATTAGGCCAGAGTAAGAGTTAAGACCTTAACCATTAGGCCAGAGTACAAGTCGAAGACCTTAGCTATTAGGCCAGAGTAAGAGTTAAGACCTTAGCTATTAGGCCAGAGTAAGAGTTAAGACCTTTACCATTAGGCCAGAGTACGAATCTAAGACCTTAGCTATTAGGCCAGAGTACGAGTCTAAGACCTTAGCTATTAGGCCAGAGTAAGAGTTAAGACCTTAGCTATTAGGCCAGAGTAAGAGTTAAGACCTTAGCTATTAGGCCAGAGTAAGAGTTAAGACCCTAGCCATTATGCCAGAGTAAGTGTTAAGACCTTAGCTATTAGACCAGAGTACGAGTCTAAGACCTTAACCATTAGGCCAGAGTACGAGTCTTAGACCTTAGCTATTAGGCCAGAGTAAGAGTTAAGACCTTAGCTATTAGGCCAGAGTAAGAGTTAAGACCTTAACCATTAGGCCAGAGTACGAGTCTAAGACCTTAGCTATTAGGCCAGTGTAAGAGTTAAGACCTTAGCTATTAGGCCAGAATAACAGTTAAGACCTTAACCATTAGTCCAGAGTACTAGTCTAAGACCTTAGCTATTAGGCCAGAGTAAGAGTTTAAGATCTTAGCTATTAGGCCACAGTAAAAGTTAAGACCTTAACCATTAGGCCAGAGTATGAGTCTAAGACCTTAGCTATTAGGCCAAAGTAAGAGTTAAGACCTTAACCAGTAGGCCAGAGTAAGAGTTAAGACCTTAACCATTAGGCCAGAGTACGAGTCTAAGACCTTAGCTATTAGGCCAGAGTAAGAGTTAAGACTTTAACCATTAGGCCATAGTACGAGTCTAAGACCTTAGCTATTAGGCCAGAGTAAGAGTTAAGACCTTAGCTATTAGGCCAGAGTAAGAGTTAAGACCTTAACCAGTAGGCCAGAGTACGAGTCTAAGACCTTAGCTATTAGGCCAGAGTAAGAGTTAAGACCTTAACCAGTAGGCCAGAGTAAGAGTTAAGACCTTAACCTGTAGGCCAGAGTAAGAGTTAAGACCTTAACCATTAGGCCAGAGTACGAGTCTAAGATCTTAGCTATTAGGCCAGAGTATGAGTCTAAGACCTTAGCTTTTAGGCCAGAGTAAGAGTTAGGACCTTAACCATTAGGCCAGAGTACGAGTCAAAGACCTTAGCTATTAGGCCAGAGTAAGAGTTAAGACCTTAGCTATTAGGCCAGAGTACGAGTCTAAGACCTTAGCTATTAGGCCAGAGTAAGAGTTAAGACCTTAACCATTAGGCCAGAGTACGAGTCTAAGACCTTAGCTATTAGGCCAGAGTAAGAGTTAAGACCTTAACCATTAGGCCAGAGTACCAGTCTAAGACCTTAGTTATTAGGCCAGAGTAAGAGTTAAGACCTTAACCAGTAGGCCAGAGTAAGAGTTAAGACCTTAAACATTAGGCCAGAGCACGAGTCTAAGACCTTAGCTATTAGGCCAGATTAAGAGTTAAGACCTTAATCATTAGGCCAGAGTACGAGTCTAAGACCTTAGCTATTACGCCAGAGTAAGAGTTAAGACCTTAGCTATTAGGCCAGAGTAAGAGTTAAGACCTTTACTATTAGGCCAGAGTACGAATCTAAGACCTTAGCTATTAGGCCAGAGTACGAGTCTAAGACCTTAGCTATTAGGCCAGAGTAAGAGTTAAGACCTTAGCTATTAGGCCAGAGTAAGAGTTAAGACCTTAGCTATTAGGCCAGAGTACGAGTCTAAGACCTTAGCAATTAGGCCAGAGTAAGAGTTAAGACCTTAGCTATTAGGCCAGAGTATGAGTCTAAGACCTTAACCATTAGGCCAGAGTACGAGTCTAAGACCTTAGCTATTAGGCCAGAGTAAGAGTTAAGACCTTAGCTATTAGGCCAGAGTAAGAGTTAAGACCTTAACCATTAGGCCAGAGTACGAGTCTAAGACCTTAGCTATTAGGCCAGAGTAAGAGTTAAGACCTTAGCTATTAGGCCACAGTAAGAGTTAAGACATGAACCATTAGGCCAGAGTACGAGTCTAAGACCTTAGCTATTAGGTCAGAGTAAGTGTTAAGACCTTAACCAGTAGGCCAGAGTAAGAGTTAAGACCTTAACCATTAGGCCAGAGTAAGAGTCTAAGACCTTAGCTATTAGGCCAGAGTAAGAGTTAATACCTTAACCAGTAGGCCAGAGTATGAGTCTAAGACCTTAGCTATTAGGCCAGAGTACGAGTCTAAGACCTTAGCTATTAGGCCAAAATAAGAGTTAAGACCTTAACCAGTAGGCCAGAGTACAAGTCTAAGACCTTAGCTATTAGGCCAGAGTACGAGTCTAAGACCTTAGCTATTAGGCCAGAGTACGAGTCTAAGACCTTAGCTATTAAGCCAGAGTAAGAGTTAAGATCTTAACCAGTAGGCCAGAGTAAGAGTTAAGACCTTAGCTATTAGGCCTGAGTACGAGTCTAAGACCTTAGCTATTAGGCCAGAGTAAGAGTTAAGACCTTAGCTATTAGGGCAGAGTAAGAGTTAAGAAATTAGCTATTAGGCCAGAGTACGAGTCTAACACCTTAGCTATTAGGCCAGAGTAAGAGTTAAGACCTTAGCTATCATGCCAGAGTAAGAGTTAAGACCTTAGCTATTAGGCCAGAGTACGAGTCTAAGACCTTAACCATTAGGCCAGTGTACGAGTCTAAGACCTCATCTATTAGGCCAGAGTAAGAGTTAAGACCTTATCCATTACGCCAGAGTATGATTCTAAGACCTTAGCTATTAGGCCAGAGTAAGAGTTAAGACCTTAGCTATTAGGCCACAGTAAGAGTTAAGACCTTAACCATTAGGCTAGAGTACAAGTCTAAGACCTTAGCTATTAGGCCAGAGTAAGAGTTAAGACCTTAACCATTAGGCCAGAGTACGAGTCTAGGACCTTAGCTATTAGGTCAGAGTAAGTGATAAGACCTTAACCAGTAGACCAGAGTAAGAGTTAAGACCTTAACCATTAGGCCAGAGTACGAGTCTAAGACCTTAGCTATTAGGCCAGAGTAAGAGTTAAGACCTTAACCATTAGGCCAGAGTACGAGGCTAAGACCTTAGCTATTAGGCCAGAGTAAAAGATACGACCTTAGCTATTAGGCCAGAGTTAGAGTTAAGACCTTAACCATTAGGCCATAGTACGAGTCTAAGACCTTAGCTATTAGGCCAGAGTAAGAGTTAAGACCTTAGCTATTAGGCCAGAGTAAGAGTTAAGACCTTAACCAGTAGGTCAGAGTACCAGTCTTAGACCTTAGCTATTAGGCCAGAGTAAGAGTTAAGACCTTAACCAGTAAGCCAGAGTAAGAGTTAAGACCTTAACCTGTAGGCCAGAGTAAGAGTTAAGACCTTAACCATTAGGCCACAGTACGAGTCTAAGATTTTAGCTATTAGACCAGAGTACGAGTCTAAGACCTTAGCTATTAGGCCAGAGTAAGAGTTAAGACCTTAACCATTAGGCCAGAGTATGAGTCAAAGACCTTAGCTATTAGGCCAGAGTAAGAGTTAAGACCTTAGCTATTAGGCCAGAGTATGAGTCTAAGACCTTAGCTATTAGGCCAGAATAAGAGTTAAGACCTTAACCAGTAGGCCAGAGTAAGAGTTAAGACCTTAGCTATTAGGCCAGAGTACGAGTCTAAGACCTTAGCTATTAGGCCAGAGTAAGAGTTAAGACCATAGCTATTAGGCCAGAGTAAGAGTTAAGACCTTAGCTATTAGGCCAGAGTACGAGTCTAAGACCTTAGCTCTTAGGCCAGAGTAAGAGTTAAGACCTTAGCTATTATGCCAGGGTAAGAGTTAAGACCTTAGCTATTAGGCCAGAGTACGAGTCTAAGACCTTAACCATTAGGCCAGAGTACGAGTCTAAGACCGTAGCTATTAGGCCAGAGTAAGAGTTAAGACCTTAGCTATTAGGCCAGAGTAAGAGATAAGACCTTAACCATTAGGCCAGAGTACGAGTCTAAGACCTTAGCTATTAGGCCAGTGTAAGAGTTAAGACCTTAGCTATTAGGCCAGAATAAGAGTTAAGACCTTAACCATTAGTCCAGAGTACTAGTCTAAGACCTTAGCTATTAGGCCAGAGTAAGAGTTAATCTCTTAGCTATTAGGCCACAGTAAGAGTTAAGACCTTAACCATTAGGCCAGAGTATGAGTCTAAGACCTTAGCTATTAGGCCAGAGTAAGAGTTAAGACCTTAACCAGTAGGCCAGGGTAAGAGTTAAGACCTTTACCATTAGGCCAGAGTACGAATCTAAGACCTTAGCTATTAGGCCAGAGTACGAGTCTAAGACCTTAGCTATTAGGCCAGAGTAAGAGTTAAGACCTTAGCTATTAGGCCAGAGTAAGAGTTAAGACCTTAGCTATTAAGCCAGAGTACGAGTCTAAGACCTTAGCTATTAGGCCAGAGTAAGAGTTAAGACCTTAGCTATAAGGCCAGAGTACGAGTCTAAGACCTTAACCATTAGGCCAGAATACGAGTCTAAGACCTTAGCTATTAGGCCAGAGTAAGAGTTAAGACCTTAGCTATTAGGCCAGAGTAAGAGTTAAGACCTTAACCATTAGGCCAGAGTACGAGTCTAAGACCTTAGCTATTAGGCCAAAGTAAGAGTTAAGACCTTAACCAGTAGGCCAGAGTAAGAGTTAAGACCTTAACCATTAGGCCAGAGTACGAGTCTAAGACCTTAGCTATTAGGCCAGAGTAAGAGTTAAGACTTTAACCATTAGGCCATAGTACGAGTCTAAGACCTTAGCTATTAGGCCAGAGTAAGAGTTAAGACCTTAGCTATTAGGCCAGAGTAAGAGTTAAGACCTTAACCAGTAGGCCAGAGTACGAGTCTAAGACCTTAGCTATTAGGCCAGAGTAAGAGTTAAGACCTTAACCAGTAGGCCAGAGTAAGAGTTAAGACCTTAACCTGTAGGCCAGAGTAAGAGTTAAGACCTTAACCATTAGGCCAGAGTACGAGTCTAAGATCTTAGCTATTAGGCCAGAGTATGAGTCTAAGACCTTAGCTATTAGGCCAGAGTAAGAGTTAAGACCTTAACCATTAGGCCAGAGTACGAGTCAAAGACCTTAGCTATTAGGCCAGAGTAAGAGTTAAGACCTTAGCTATTAGGCCAGAGTACGAGTCTAAGACCTTAGCTATTAGGCCAGAGTAAGAGTTAAGACCTTAACCATTAGGCCAAAGTACGAGTCTAAGACCTTAGCTATTAGGCCAGAGTAAGAGTTAAGACCTTAACCATTAGGCCAGAGTACCAGTCTAAGACCTTAGTTATTAGGCCAGAGTAAGAGTTAAGACCTTAACCAGTAGGCCAGAGTAAGAGTTAAGACCTTAAACATTAGGCCAGAGCACGAGTCTAAGACCTTAGCTATTAGGCCAGATTAAGAGTTAAGACCTTAATCATTAGGCCAGAGTACGAGTCTAAGACCTTAGCTATTACGCCAGAGTAAGAGTTAAGACCTTAGCTATTAGGCCAGAGTAAGAGTTAAGACCTTTACTATTAGGCCAGAGTATGAATCTAAGACCTTAGCTATTAGGCCAGAGTACGAGTTAAGACCTTAGCTATTAGGCCAGAGTAAGAGTTAAGACCTTAGCTATTAGGCCAGAGTACGAGTCTAAGACCTTAGCTATTAGGCCAGAGTAAGAGTTAAGACCTTAACCTGTAGGCCAGAGTAAGAGTTAAGACCTTAACCATTAGGCCAGAGTACGAGTCTAAGACCTTAGCTATTAGGCCAGAGTATGAGTCTAAGACCTTAGCTATTTGGCCACAGTCAGAGCTAAGACCTTAACAATTAGGCCAGAGTACGAGTCAAAGACCTTAGCTATTAGGCCAGAGTAAGAGTTAAGACCTTAGCTATTAGGCCAGAGTAAGAGTTAAGACCATTACCATTAGGCTAGAGTACGAATCTAAGACCTTAGCTATTAGGCCAGAGTACGAGTCTAAGACCTTAGCTATTAGGCCAGAGTAAGAGTTAAGACCTTAGCTATTAGGCCAGATTAAGAGTTAAGACCTTAGCTATTAGGCCAGAGTACGAGTCTTAGACCTTAGCTATTAGGCCAGAGTAAGAGTTAAGACCTTAGCTATTAGGCCAGAGTACGAGTCTAAGACCTTAACCATTAGGCCAGAGTACGAGTCTAAGACCTTAGCTATTAGGCCAGAGTAAGAGTTAAGACCTTAGCTATTAGGCCAGAGTAAGAGTTAAGACCTTAACCATTAGGCCAGAGTACGAGTCTAAGACCTTAGCTATTAGGCCAGAGTAAGAGTTAAGACCTTAGCTATTAGGCCACAGTAAGAGTTAAGACCTGAACCATTAGGCCAGAGTACGAGTCTAAGACCTTAGCTATTAGGCCAGAGTGAGAGTTAAGACCTTAACCATTAGGCCAGAGTACGAATCTAAGACCTTAGCTATTATGTCAAATTAAGTGTTAAGACCTTAACCAGTAGACCAGAGTAAGAGTTAAGACCTTAACCTTTAGGCCAGAGTATGAGTCTAAGACCTTAGCTATTAGGCCAGAGTAAGAGTTAATACCTTAACCAGTAGGCCAGAGTACGAGTCTAAGACCTTAGCTATTAGGCCAGAGTACGAGTCTAAGACCTTAGCTATTAGGCCAGAGTAAGAGTTAAGACCTTAACCAGTAGGCCAGAGTACGAGTCTAAGACCTTAGCTATTAGGCCAGAGTAATAGTTAAGACCTTAGCTATTAGGCCAAAGTATGAGTCTAAGACCTTAGCTATTAGGCCAGAGTAAGAGTTAAGACCTTAACCATTAGGCCAGAGTACAAGTCTAAGACCTTAGCTATTAGGCCAGAGTAAGAGTTAAGACCTTAACCAGTAGGCCAGAGTACGAGTCTAAGACCTTAGCTATTAGGCAAGAGTAGGAGTCTAAGACCTTAGCTATTAGACCAGAGTAAGAGTTACGACCTTAACCAGTAGGCCAGAGTACGAGTCTAAGACCTTAGCTATGAGGCCAGACTACGAGTCTAAGACCTTAGCTATTAGGCCAGAGTACGAGTCTAAGACCTTAGCTATTAGGCCAGAATAAGAGTTAAGACCTTAGCTATTAGGCCAGAGAAAGAGTTAAGACCATAACCATTAGGCCAGAGTACGAGTCTAAGACCTTAGCTATTAGGCCAGAGTAAGAGTTAAGACCTTAGATATTAGGCCACAGTAAGTGTTAAGACCTTAACCATTAGGCCAGAGTACGAGTTTAAGACCTTAGCTATTAGGCCAGAGTAAGAGTTAAGACCTTAACCATTAGGCCAGAGTACGAGTCTAAGACCTTAGCTATTAGGTCAGAGTAAGTGTTAAGACCTTACCCAGAAGGCCAGAGTAAGTGTTAAGACCTTAACCATTAGGCCAGAGTAAGAGTCTTAGACCTTAGCTATTAGGCCAGAGTAAGAGTTAAGACCTTAACCATTAGGCCAGAGTACGAGTCTAAGACCTTAGCTATTAGGCCAGAGTAAAAGTCAAGACCTTAGCTATTAGGCCAGAGTAAGAGTTAAGACCTTAGCTATTAGGCCAGAGTAAGAGTTAAGACCTTAACCAGTAGGCCGGAGTACGAGTCTAAGACCTTAGCTATTAGGCCAGAGTAAGAGTTAAGACCTTAATCAGTAGGCCAGAGTAAGCGTTAAGACCTTAACCATTAGGCCAGTGTACGAGTCTAAGACCTTAGCTATTAGGCCAGAGTACGAGTCTAAGACCTTAGCTATTAGGCCAGAGTAAGAGTTAAGACCTTAACCATTAGGCCAGAGTACAAGTCGAAGACCTTAGCTATTAGGCCAGAGTAAGAGTTAAGACCTTAGCTATTAGGCCAGAGTAAGAGTTAAGACCTTTACCATTAGGCCAGAGTACGAATCTAAGACCTTAGCTATTAGGCCAGAGTACGAGTCTAAGACCTTAGCTATTAGGCCAGAGTAAGAGTTAAGACCTTAGCTATTAGGCCAGAGTAAGAGTTAAGAACTTAGCTATTAGGCCAGAGTAAGAGTTAAGACCCTAGCCATTATGCCAGAGTAAGTGTTAAGACCTTAGCTATTAGACCAGAGTACGAGTCTAAGACCTTAACCATTAGGCCAGAGTACGAGTCTTAGACCTTAGCTATTAGGCCAGAGTAAGAGTTAAGACCTTAGCTATTAGGCCAGAGTAAGAGTTAAGACCTTAACCATTAGGCCAGAGTACGAGTCTAAGACCTTAGCTATTAGGCCAGTGTAAGAGTTAAGACCTTAGCTATTAGGCCAGAATAACAGTTAAGACCTTAACCATTAGTCCAGAGTACTAGTCTAAGACCTTAGCTATTAGGCCAGAGTAAGAGTTTAAGATCTTAGCTATTAGGCCACAGTAAAAGTTAAGACCTTAACCATTAGGCCAGAGTATGAGTCTAAGACCTTAGCTATTAGGCCAAAGTAAGAGTTAAGACCTTAACCAGTAGGCCAGAGTAAGAGTTAAGACCTTAACCATTAGGCCAGAGTACGAGTCTAAGACCTTAGCTATTAGGCCAGAGTAAGAGTTAAGACTTTAACCATTAGGCCATAGTACGAGTCTAAGACCTTAGCTATTAGGCCAGAGTAAGAGTTAAGACCTTAGCTATTAGGCCAGAGTAAGAGTTAAGACCTTAACCAGTAGGCCAGAGTACGAGTCTAAGACCTTAGCTATTAGGCCAGAGTAAGAGTTAAGACCTTAACCAGTAGGCCAGAGTAAGAGTTAAGACCTTAACCTGTAGGCCAGAGTAAGAGTTAAGACCTTAACCATTAGGCCAGAGTACGAGTCTAAGATCTTAGCTATTAGGCCAGAGTATGAGTCTAAGACCTTAGCTATTAGGCCAGAGTAAGAGTTAAGACCTTAACCATTAGGCCAGAGTACGAGTCAAAGACCTTAGCTATTAGGCCAGAGTAAGAGTTAAGACCTTAGCTATTAGGCCAGAGTACGAGTCTAAGACCTTAGCTATTAGGCCAGAGTAAGAGTTAAGACCTTAACCATTAGGCCAGAGTACGAGTCTAAGACCTTATCTATTAGGCCAGAGTAAGAGTTAAGACCTTAACCATTAGGCCAGAGTACCAGTCTAAGACCTTAGTTATTAGGCCAGAGTAAGAGTTAAGACCTTAACCAGTAGGCCAGAGTAAGAGTTAAGACCTTAAACATTAGGCCAGAGCACGAGTCTAAGACCTTAGCTATTAGGCCAGATTAAGAGTTAAGACCTTAATCATTAGGCCAGAGTACGAGTCTAAGACCTTAGCTATTACGCCAGAGTAAGAGTTAAGACCTTAGCTATTAGGCCAGAGTAAGAGTTAAGACCTTTACTATTAGGCCAGAGTACGAATCTAAGACCTTAGCTATTAGGCCAGAGTACGAGTCTAAGACCTTAGCTATTAGGCCAGAGTAAGAGTTAAGACCTTAGCTATTAGGCCAGAGTAAGAGTTAAGACCTTAGCTATTAGGCCAGAGTACGAGTCTAAGACCTTAGCAATTAGGCCAGAGTAAGAGTTAAGACCTTAGCTATTAGGCCAGAGTATGAGTCTAAGACCTTAACCATTAGGCCAGAGTACGAGTCTAAGACCTTAGCTATTAGGCCAGAGTAAGAGTTAAGACCTTAGCTATTAGGCCAGAGTAAGAGTTAAGACCTTAACCATTAGGCCAGAGTACGAGTCTAAGACCTTAGCTATTAGGCCAGAGTAAGAGTTAAGACCTTAGCTATTAGGCCACAGTAAGAGTTAAGACATGAACCATTAGGCCAGAGTACGAGTCTAAGACCTTAGCTATTAGGTCAGAGTAAGTGTTAAGACCTTAACCAGTAGGCCAGAGTAAGAGTTAAGACCTTAACCATTAGGCCAGAGTAAGAGTCTAAGACCTTAGCTATTAGGCCAGAGTAAGAGTTAATACCTTAACCAGTAGGCCAGAGTATGAGTCTAAGACCTTAGCTATTAGGCCAGAGTACGAGTCTAAGACCTTAGCTATTAGGCCAAAATAAGAGTTAAGACCTTAACCAGTAGGCCAGAGTACAAGTCTAAGACCTTAGCTATTAGGCCAGAGTACGAGTCTAAGACCTTAGCTATTAGGCCAGAGTACGAGTCTAAGACCTTAGCTATTAAGCCAGAGTAAGAGTTAAGATCTTAACCAGTAGGCCAGAGTAAGAGTTAAGACCTTAGCTATTAGGCCTGAGTACGAGTCTAAGACCTTAGCTATTAGGCCAGAGTAAGAGTTAAGACCTTAGCTATTAGGGCAGAGTAAGAGTTAAGAAATTAGCTATTAGGCCAGAGTACGAGTCTAACACCTTAGCTATTAGGCCAGAGTAAGAGTTAAGACCTTAGCTATCATGCCAGAGTAAGAGTTAAGACCTTAGCTATTAGGCCAGAGTACGAGTCTAAGACCTTAACCATTAGGCCAGTGTACGAGTCTAAGACCTCATCTATTAGGCCAGAGTAAGAGTTAAGACCTTATCCTTTACGCCAGAGTATGATTCTAAGACCTTAGCTATTAGGCCAGAGTAAGAGTTAAGACCTTAGCTATTAGGCCACAGTAAGAGTTAAGACCTTAGCTATTAGGCCAGAGTACGAGTCTAAGACCTTAGCAATTAGGCCAGAGTAAGAGTTAAGACCTTAGCTATTAGGCCAGAGTACGAGTCTAAGACCTTAGCTATTAGGCCAGAGTAAGAGTTAAGACCTTAACCAGTAGGCCAGAGTAAGAGTTAAGACCTTAACCATTAGGCCAGAGTACGAGTCTAAGACCTTAGCTATTAGGCCAGAGTAAGAGTTAAGACTTTAACCATTAGGCCATAGTACGAGTCTAAGACCTTAGCTATTAGGCCAGAGTAAGAGTTAAGACCTTAGCTATTAGGCCAGAGTAAGAGTTAAGACCTTAACCAGTAGGCCAGAGTACGAGTCTAAGACCTTAGCTATTAGGCCAGAGTAAGAGTTAAGACCTTAACCAGTAGGCCAGAGTAAGAGTTAAGACCTTAACCTGTAGGCCAGAGTAAGAGTTAAGACCTTAACCATTAGGCCAGAGTACGAGTCTAAGATCTTAGCTATTAGGCCAGAGTATGAGTCTAAGACCTTAGCTATTAGGCCAGAGTAAGAGTTAAGACCTTAACCATTAGGCCAGAGTACGAGTCAAAGACCTTAGCTATTAGGCCAGAGTAAGAGTTAAGACCTTAGCTATTAGGCCAGAGTACGAGTCTAAGACCTTAGCTATTAGGCCAGAGTAAGAGTTAAGACCTTAACCATTAGGCCAAAGTACGAGTCTAAGACCTTAGCTATTAGGCCAGAGTAAGAGTTAAGACCTTAACTATTAGGCCAGAGTACCAGTCTAAGACCTTAGTTATTAGGCCAGAGTAAGAGTTAAGACCTTAACCAGTAGGCCAGAGTAAGAGTTAAGACCTTAAACATTAGGCCAGAGCACGAGTCTAAGACCTTAGCTATTAGGCCAGATTAAGAGTTAAGACCTTAATCATTAGGCCAGAGTACGAGTCTAAGACCTTAGCTATTACGCCAGAGTAAGAGTTAAGACCTTAGCTATTAGGCCAGAGTAAGAGTTAAGACCTTTACTATTAGGCCAGAGTATGAATCTAAGACCTTAGCTATTAGGCCAGAGTACGAGTTAAGACCTTAGCTATTAGGCCAGAGTAAGAGTTAAGACCTTAGCTATTAGGCCAGAGTACGAGTCTAAGACCTTAGCTATTAGGCCAGAGTAAGAGTTAAGACCTTAACCTGTAGGCCAGAGTAAGAGTTAAGACCTTAACCATTAGGCCAGAGTACGAGTCTAAGACCTTAGCTATTAGGCCAGAGTATGAGTCTAAGACCTTAGCTATTTGGCCACAGTCAGAGCTAAGACCTTAACAATTAGGCCAGAGTACGAGTCAAAGACCTTAGCTATTAGGCCAGAGTAAGAGTTAAGACCTTAGCTATTAGGCCAGAGTAAGAGTTAAGACCATTACCATTAGGCTAGAGTACGAATCTAAGACCTTAGCTATTAGGCCAGAGTACGAGTCTAAGACCTTAGCTATTAGGCCAGAGTAAGAGTTAAGACCTTAGCTATTAGGCCAGATTAAGAGTTAAGACCTTAGCTATTAGGCCAGAGTACGAGTCTTAGACCTTAGCTATTAGGCCAGAGTAAGAGTTAAGACCTTAGCTATTAGGCCAGAGTACGAGTCTAAGACCTTAACCATTAGGCCAGAGTACGAGTCTAAGACCTTAGCTATTAGGCCAGAGTAAGAGTTAAGACCTTAGCTATTAGGCCAGAGTAAGAGTTAAGACCTTAACCATTAGGCCAGAGTACGAGTCTAAGACCTTAGCTATTAGGCCAGAGTAAGAGTTAAGACCTTAGCTATTAGGCCACAGTAAGAGTTAAGACCTGAACCATTAGGCCAGAGTACGAGTCTAAGACCATAGCTATTAGGCCAGAGTGAGAGTTAAGAGTAGACCTTAACCATTAGGCCAGAGTACGAATCTAAGACCTTAGCTATTATGTCAAATTAAGTGTTAAGACCTTAACCAGTAGACCAGAGTAAGAGTTAAGACCTTAACCTTTAGGCCAGAGTATGAGTCTAAGACCTTAGCTATTAGGCCAGAGTAAGAGTTAATACCTTAACCAGTAGGCCAGAGTACGAGTCTAAGACCTTAGCTATTAGGCCAGAGTACGAGTCTAAGACCTTAGCTATTAGGCCAGAGTAAGAGTTAAGACCTTAACCAGTAGGCCAGAGTACGAGTCTAAGACCTTAGCTATTAGGCCAGAGTAATAGTTAAGACCTTAGCTATTAGGCCAAAGTATGAGTCTAAGACCTTAGCTATTAGGCCAGAGTAAGAGTTAAGACCTTAACCATTAGGCCAGAGTACAAGTCTAAGACCTTAGCTATTAGGCCAGAGTAAGAGTTAAGACCTTAACCAGTAGGCCAGAGTACGAGTCTAAGACCTTAGCTATTAGGCAAGAGTAGGAGTCTAAGACCTTAGCTATTAGACCAGAGTAAGAGTTACGACCTTAACCAGTAGGCCAGAGTACGAGTCTAAGACCTTAGCTATGAGGCCAGACTACGAGTCTAAGACCTTAGCTATTAGGCCAGAGTACGAGTCTAAGACCTTAGCTATTAGGCCAGAATAAGAGTTAAGACCTTAGCTATTAGGCCAGAGAAAGAGTTAAGACCATAACCATTAGGCCAGAGTACGAGTCTAAGACCTTAGCTATTAGGCCAGAGTAAGAGTTAAGACCTTAGATATTAGGCCACAGTAAGTGTTAAGACCTTAACCATTAGGCCAGAGTACGAGTTTAAGACCTTAGCTATTAGGCCAGAGTAAGAGTTAAGACCTTAACCATTAGGCCAGAGTACGAGTCTAAGACCTTAGCTATTAGGTCAGAGTAAGTGTTAAGACCTTACCCAGAAGGCCAGAGTAAGTGTTAAGACCTTAACCATTAGGCCAGAGTAAGAGTCTTAGACCTTAGCTATTAGGCCAGAGTAAGAGTTAAGACCTTAACCATTAGGCCAGAGTACGAGTCTAAGACCTTAGCTATTAGGCCAGAGTAAAAGTCAAGACCTTAGCTATTAGGCCAGAGTAAGAGTTAAGACCTTAGCTATTAGGCCAGAGTAAGAGTTAAGACCTTAACCAGTAGGCCGGAGTACGAGTCTAAGACCTTAGCTATTAGGCCAGAGTAAGAGTTAAGACCTTAATCAGTAGGCCAGAGTAAGCGTTAAGACCTTAACCATTAGGCCAGTGTACGAGTCTAAGACCTTAGCTATTAGGCCAGAGTACGAGTCTAAGACCTTAGCTATTAGGCCAGAGTAAGAGTTAAGACCTTAACCATTAGGCCAGAGTACAAGTCGAAGACCTTAGCTATTAGGCCAGAGTAAGAGTTAAGACCTTAGCTATTAGGCCAGAGTAAGAGTTAAGACCTTTACCATTAGGCCAGAGTACGAATCTAAGACCTTAGCTATTAGGCCAGAGTACGAGTCTAAGACCTTAGCTATTAGGCCAGAGTAAGAGTTAAGACCTTAGCTATTAGGCCAGAGTAAGAGTTAAGAACTTAGCTATTAGGCCAGAGTAAGAGTTAAGACCCTAGCCATTATGCCAGAGTAAGTGTTAAGACCTTAGCTATTAGACCAGAGTACGAGTCTAAGACCTTAACCATTAGGCCAGAGTACGAGTCTTAGACCTTAGCTATTAGGCCAGAGTAAGAGTTAAGACCTTAGCTATTAGGCCAGAGTAAGAGTTAAGACCTTAACCATTAGGCCAGAGTACGAGTCTAAGACCTTAGCTATTAGGCCAGTGTAAGAGTTAAGACCTTAGCTATTAGGCCAGAATAACAGTTAAGACCTTAACCATTAGTCCAGAGTACTAGTCTAAGACCTTAGCTATTAGGCCAGAGTAAGAGTTTAAGATCTTAGCTATTAGGCCACAGTAAAAGTTAAGACCTTAACCATTAGGCCAGAGTATGAGTCTAAGACCTTAGCTATTAGGCCAAAGTAAGAGTTAAGACCTTAACCAGTAGGCCAGAGTAAGAGTTAAGACCTTAACCATTAGGCCAGAGTACGAGTCTAAGACCTTAGCTATTAGGCCAGAGTAAGAGTTAAGACTTTAACCATTAGGCCATAGTACGAGTCTAAGACCTTAGCTATTAGGCCAGAGTAAGAGTTAAGACCTTAGCTATTAGGCCAGAGTAAGAGTTAAGACCTTAACCAGTAGGCCAGAGTACGAGTCTAAGACCTTAGCTATTAGGCCAGAGTAAGAGTTAAGACCTTAACCAGTAGGCCAGAGTAAGAGTTAAGACCTTAACCTGTAGGCCAGAGTAAGAGTTAAGACCTTAACCATTAGGCCAGAGTACGAGTCTAAGATCTTAGCTATTAGGCCAGAGTATGAGTCTAAGACCTTAGCTATTAGGCCAGAGTAAGAGTTAAGACCTTAACCATTAGGCCAGAGTACGAGTCAAAGACCTTAGCTATTAGGCCAGAGTAAGAGTTAAGACCTTAGCTATTAGGCCAGAGTACGAGTCTAAGACCTTAGCTATTAGGCCAGAGTAAGAGTTAAGACCTTAACCATTAGGCCAGAGTACGAGTCTAAGACCTTAGCTATTAGGCCAGAGTAAGAGTTAAGACCTTAACCATTAGGCCAGAGTACCAGTCTAAGACCTTAGTTATTAGGCCAGAGTAAGAGTTAAGACCTTAACCAGTAGGCCAGAGTAAGAGTTAAGACCTTAAACATTAGGCCAGAGCACGAGTCTAAGACCTTAGCTATTAGGCCAGATTAAGAGTTAAGACCTTAATCATTAGGCCAGAGTACGAGTCTAAGACCTTAGCTATTACGCCAGAGTAAGAGTTAAGACCTTAGCTATTAGGCCAGAGTAAGAGTTAAGACCTTTACTATTAGGCCAGAGTACGAATCTAAGACCTTAGCTATTAGGCCAGAGTACGAGTCTAAGACCTTAGCTATTAGGCCAGAGTAAGAGTTAAGACCTTAGCTATTAGGCCAGAGTAAGAGTTAAGACCTTAGCTATTAGGCCAGAGTACGAGTCTAAGACCTTAGCAATTAGGCCAGAGTAAGAGTTAAGACCTTAGCTATTAGGCCAGAGTATGAGTCTAAGACCTTAACCATTAGGCCAGAGTACGAGTCTAAGACCTTAGCTATTAGGCCAGAGTAAGAGTTAAGACCTTAGCTATTAGGCCAGAGTAAGAGTTAAGACCTTAACCATTAGGCCAGAGTACGAGTCTAAGACCTTAGCTATTAGGCCAGAGTAAGAGTTAAGACCTTAGCTATTAGGCCACAGTAAGAGTTAAGACATGAACCATTAGGCCAGAGTACGAGTCTAAGACCTTAGCTATTAGGTCAGAGTAAGTGTTAAGACCTTAACCAGTAGGCCAGAGTAAGAGTTAAGACCTTAACCATTAGGCCAGAGTAAGAGTCTAAGACCTTAGCTATTAGGCCAGAGTAAGAGTTAATACCTTAACCAGTAGGCCAGAGTATGAGTCTAAGACCTTAGCTATTAGGCCAGAGTACGAGTCTAAGACCTTAGCTATTAGGCCAAAATAAGAGTTAAGACCTTAACCAGTAGGCCAGAGTACAAGTCTAAGACCTTAGCTATTAGGCCAGAGTACGAGTCTAAGACCTTAGCTATTAGGCCAGAGTACGAGTCTAAGACCTTAGCTATTAAGCCAGAGTAAGAGTTAAGATCTTAACCAGTAGGCCAGAGTAAGAGTTAAGACCTTAGCTATTAGGCCTGAGTACGAGTCTAAGACCTTAGCTATTAGGCCAGAGTAAGAGTTAAGACCTTAGCTATTAGGGCAGAGTAAGAGTTAAGAAATTAGCTATTAGGCCAGAGTACGAGTCTAACACCTTAGCTATTAGGCCAGAGTAAGAGTTAAGACCTTAGCTATCATGCCAGAGTAAGAGTTAAGACCTTAGCTATTAGGCCAGAGTACGAGTCTAAGACCTTAACCATTAGGCCAGTGTACGAGTCTAAGACCTCATCTATTAGGCCAGAGTAAGAGTTAAGACCTTATCCATTACGCCAGAGTATGATTCTAAGACCTTAGCTATTAGGCCAGAGTAAGAGTTAAGACCTTAGCTATTAGGCCACAGTAAGAGTTAAGACCTTAACCATTAGGCTAGAGTACAAGTCTAAGACCTTAGCTATTAGGCCAGAGTAAGAGTTAAGACCTTAACCATTAGGCCAGAGTACGAGTCTAGGACCTTAGCTATTAGGTCAGAGTAAGTGATAAGACCTTAACCAGTAGACCAGAGTAAGAGTTAAGACCTTAACCATTAGGCCAGAGTACGAGTCTAAGACCTTAGCTATTAGGCCAGAGTAAGAGTTAAGACCTTAACCATTAGGCCAGAGTACGAGGCTAAGACCTTAGCTATTAGGCCAGAGTAAAAGATACGACCTTAGCTATTAGGCCAGAGTTAGAGTTAAGACCTTAACCATTAGGCCATAGTACGAGTCTAAGACCTTAGCTATTAGGCCAGAGTAAGAGTTAAGACCTTAGCTATTAGGCCAGAGTAAGAGTTAAGACCTTAACCAGTAGGTCAGAGTACCAGTCTTAGACCTTAGCTATTAGGCCAGAGTAAGAGTTAAGACCTTAACCAGTAAGCCAGAGTAAGAGTTAAGACCTTAACCTGTAGGCCAGAGTAAGAGTTAAGACCTTAACCATTAGGCCACAGTACGAGTCTAAGATTTTAGCTATTAGACCAGAGTACGAGTCTAAGACCTTAGCTATTAGGCCAGAGTAAGAGTTAAGACCTTAACCATTAGGCCAGAGTATGAGTCAAAGACCTTAGCTATTAGGCCAGAGTAAGAGTTAAGACCTTAGCTATTAGGCCAGAGTATGAGTCTAAGACCTTAGCTATTAGGCCAGAATAAGAGTTAAGACCTTAACCAGTAGGCCAGAGTAAGAGTTAAGACCTTAGCTATTAGGCCAGAGTACGAGTCTAAGACCTTAGCTATTAGGCCAGAGTAAGAGTTAAGACCATAGCTATTAGGCCAGAGTAAGAGTTAAGACCTTAGCTATTAGGCCAGAGTACAAGTCTAAGACCTTAGCTCTTAGGCCAGAGTAAGAGTTAAGACCTTAGCTATTATGCCAGGGTAAGAGTTAAGACCTTAGCTATTAGGCCAGAGTACGAGTCTAAGACCTTAACCATTAGGCCAGAGTACGAGTCTAAGACCTTAGCTATTAGGCCAGAGTAAGAGTTAAGACCTTAGCTATTAGGCCAGAGTAAGAGATAAGACCTTAACCATTAGGCCACAGTACGAGTCTAAGACCTTAGCTATTAGGCCAGTGTAAGAGTTAAGACCTTAGCTATTAGGCCAGAATAAGAGTTAAGACCTTAACCATTAGTCCAGAGTACTAGTCTAAGACCTTAGCTATTAGGCCAGAGTAAGAGTTAAGATCTTAGCTATTAGGCCACAGTAAGAGTTAAGACCTTAACCATTAGGCCAGAGTATGAGTCTAAGACCTTAGCTATTAGGCCAGAGTAAGAGTTAAGACCTTAACCAGTAGGCCAGGGTAAGAGTTAAGACCTTTACCATTAGGCCAGAGTACGAATCTAAGACCTTAGCTATTAGGCCAGAGTACGAGTCTAAGACCTTAGCTAATAGGCCAGAGTAAGAGTTAAGACCTTAGCTATTAGGCCAGAGTAAGAGTTAAGACCTTAACTATTAAGCCAGAGTACGAGTCTAAGACCTTAGCTATTAGGCCAGAGTAAGAGTTAAGACCTTAGCTATAAGGCCAGAGTACGAGTCTAAGACCTTAACCATTAGGCCAGAATACGAGTCTAAGACCTTAGCTATTAGGCCAGAGTAAGAGTTAAGACCTTAGCTATTAGGCCAGAGTAAGAGTTAAGACCTTAACCATTAGGCCAGAGTACGAGTCTAAGACCTTAGCTATTAGGCCAAAGTAAGAGTTAAGACCTTAACCAGTAGGCCAGAGTAAGAGTTAAGACCTTAACCATTAGGCCAGAGTACGAGTCTAAGACCTTAGCTATTAGGCCAGAGTAAGAGTTAAGACTTTAACCATTAGGCCATAGTACGAGTCTAAGACCTTAGCTATTAGGCCAGAGTAAGAGTTAAGACCTTAGCTATTAGGCCAGAGTAAGAGTTAAGACCTTAACCAGTAGGCCAGAGTACGAGTCTAAGACCTTAGCTATTAGGCCAGAGTAAGAGTTAAGACCTTAACCAGTAGGCCAGAGTAAGAGTTAAGACCTTAACCTGTAGGCCAGAGTAAGAGTTAAGACCTTAACCATTAGGCCAGAGTACGAGTCTAAGATCTTAGCTATTAGGCCAGAGTATGAGTCTAAGACCTTAGCTATTAGGCCAGAGTAAGAGTTAAGACCTTAACCATTAGGCCAGAGTACGAGTCAAAGACCTTAGCTATTAGGCCAGAGTAAGAGTTAAGACCTTAGCTATTAGGCCAGAGTACGAGTCTAAGACCTTAGCTATTAGGCCAGAGTAAGAGTTAAGACCTTAACCATTAGGCCAAAGTACGAGTCTAAGACCTTAGCTATTAGGCCAGAGTAAGAGTTAAGACCTTAACCATTAGGCCAGAGTACCAGTCTAAGACCTTAGTTATTAGGCCAGAGTAAGAGTTAAGACCTTAACCAGTAGGCCAGAGTAAGAGTTAAGACCTTAAACATTAGGCCATAGCACAAGTCTAAGACCTTAGCTATTAGGCCAGATTAAGAGTTAAGACCTTAATCATTAGGCCAGAGTACGAGTCTAAGACCTTAGCTATTACGCCAGAGTAAGAGTTAAGACCTTAGCTATTAGGCCAGAGTAAGAGTTAAGACCTTTACTATTAGGCCAGACTATGAATCTAAGACCTTAGCTATTAGGCCAGAGTACGAGTCTAAGACCTTAGCTATTAGGCCAGAGTAAGAGTTAAGACCTTAGCTATTAGGCCAGAGTAAGAGTTAAGACCTTAGCTATTAGGCCAGAGTACGAGTCTAAGACCTTAGCTATTAGGCCAGAGTAAGAGTTAAGACCTTAGCTATTAGGCCAGAGTACGAGTCTAAGACCTTAACCATTAGGCCAGAGTACGAGTCTAAGACCTTAGCTATTAGGCCGGAGTAAGAGTTAAGACCTTAGCTATTAGGCCAGAGTAAGAGTTAAGACCTTAACCATTAGGCCAGAGTACGAGTCTAAGACCTTAGCTATTAGGCCAGAGTAAGAGTTAAGACCTTAGCTATTAGGCCACAGTAAGAGTTAAGACATGAACCATTAGGCCAGAGTACGAGTCTAAGACCTTAGCTATTAGGTCAGAGTAAGTGTTAAGACCTTAACCAGTAGGCCAGAGTAAGAGTTAAGACCTTAACCATTAGGCCCGAGTAAGAGTCTAAGACCTTAGCTATTAGGCCAGAGTAAGAGTTAATACCTTAACCAGTAGGCCAGAGTATGAGTCTAAGACCTTAGCTATTAGGCCAGAGTACGAGTCTAAGACATTAGCTATTAGGCCAAAATAAGAGTTAAGACCTTAACCAGTAGGCCAGAGTACAAGTCTAAGACCTTAGCTATTAGGCCAGAGTACGAGTCTAAGACCTTAGCTATTAGGCCAGAGTACGAGTCTAAGACCTTAGCTATTAAGCCAGAGTAAGAGTTAAGATCTTAACCAGTAGGCCAGAGTAAGAGTTAAGACCTTAGCTATTAGGCCTGAGTACGAGTCTAAGACCTTAGCTATTAGGCCAGAGTAAGAGTTAAGACCTTAGCTATTAGGGCAGAGTAAGAGTTAAGAAATTAGCTATTAGGCCAGAGTACGAGTCTAAGACCTTAGCTATTAGGCCAGAGTAAGAGTTAAGACCTTAGCTATCATGCCAGAGTAAGAGTTAAGACCTTAGCTATTAGGCCAGAGTACAAGTCTAAGACCTTAACCATTAGGCCAGTGTACGAGTCTAAGACCTCATCTATTAGGCCAGAGTAAGAGTTAAGACCTTATCCATTAGGCCAGAGTATGATTCTAAGACCTTAGCTATTAGGCCAGAGTAAGAGTTAAGACCTTAGCTATTAGGCCACAGTAAGAGTTAAGACCTTAACCATTAGGCTAGAGTACAAGTCTAAGACCTTAGCTATTAGGCCAGAGTAAGAGTTAAGACCTTAACCATTAGGCCAGAGTACGAGTCTAGGACCTTTGCTATTAGGTCAGAGTAAGTGATAAGACCTTAACCAGTAGACCAGAGTAAGAGTTAAGACCTTAACCATTAGGCCAGAGTACGAGTCTAAGACCTTAGCTATTAGGCCAGAGTAAGAGTTAAGACCTTAACCATTAGGCCAGAGTACGAGGCTAAGACCTTAGCTATTAGGCCAGAGTAAAAGATACGACCTTAGCTATTAGGCCAGAGTAAGAGTTAAGACCTTAACCAGTAGGTCAGAGTACGAGTCTTAGACCTTAGCTATTAGGCCAGAGTAAGAGTTAAGACCTTAACCAGTAGGCCAGAGTAAGAGTTAAGACCTTAACCTGTAGGCCAGAGTAAGAGTTAAGACCTTAACCATTAGGCCAGAGTACGAGTCTAAGATTTTAGCTATTAGACCAGAGTACGAGTCTAAGACCTTAGCTATTAGGCCAGAGTAAGAGTTAAGACCTTAACCATTAGGCCAGAGTATGAGTCAAAGACCTTAGCTATTAGGCCAGAGTAAGAGTTAAGACCTTAGCTATTAGGCCAGAGTATAAGTCTAAGACCTTAGCTATTAGGCCAGAATAAGAGTTAAGACCTTAACCAGTAGGCCAGAGTAAGAGTTAAGACCTTCGCTATTAGGCCAGAGTAAGAGTTAAGACCTTAGCTATTAGGCCAGAGTACGAGTCTAAGACCTTAGCTCTTAGGCCAGAGTAAGAGTTAAGACCTTAGCTATTATGCCAGAGTAAGAGTTAAGACCTTAGCTATTAGGCCAGAGTACGAGTCTAAGACCTTAACCATTAGGCCAGAGTACGAGTCTAAGACCTTAGCTATTAGGCCAGAGTAAGAGTTAAGACCTTAGCTATTAGGCCAGAGTAAGAGATAAGACCTTAACCATTAGGCCAGAGTACGAGTCTAAGACCTTAGCTATTAGGCCAGTGTAAGAGTTAAGACCTTAGCTATTAGGCCAGAATAAGAGTTAAGACCTTAACCATTAGTCCAGAGTACTAGTCTAAGACCTTAGCTATTAGGCGAGAGTAAGAGTTAAGATCTTAGCTATTAGGCCACAGTAAGAGTTAATAACTTAACCATTAGGCCAGAGTATGAGTCTAAGACCTTAGCTATTAGGCCAGAGTAAGAGTTAAGACCTTAACCAGTAGGCCAGAGTAAGAGTTAAGACCTTTACCATTAGGCCAGAGTACGAATCTAAGACCTTAGCTATTAGGCCAGAGTACGAGTCTAAGACCTTAGCTATTAGGCCAGAGTAAGAGTTAAGACCTTAGCTATTAGGCCAGAGTAAGAGTTAAGACCTTAGCTATTAGGCCAGAGTACGAGTCTAAGACCTTAGCTATTAGGCCAGAGTAAGAGTTAAGACCTTAGCTATTAGGCCAGAGTACGAGTCTAAGACCTTAACCATTAGGCCAGAATACGAGTCTAAGACCTTAGCTATTAGGCCAGAGTAAGAGTTAAGACCTTAGCTATTAGGCCAGAGTAAGAGTTAAGACCTTAACCATTAGGCCAGAGTACGAGTCTAAGACCTTAGCTATTAGGCCAGAGTAAGAGTTAAGACCTTAGCTATTAGGCCACAGTAAGAGTTAAGACCTGAACCATTAGGCCAGAGTACGAGTCTAAGACCTTAGCTATTAGGTCAGAATAAGTGTTAAGACCTTAACCAGTAGACCAGAGTAAGAGTTAGGACCCTGACCATTAGGCCAGAGTACGAGTCTAAGACCTTAGCTATTAGGCCAGAGTAAGAGTTAATACCTTAACCAGTAGGCCAGAGTACGAGTCTAAGACCTTAGCTATTAGGCCAGAGTACGAGTCTAAGACGTTAGCTATTAGGCCAGAGTAAGAGTTAAGACCTTAACCAGTAGGCCAGAGTACAAGTCTAAGACCTTAGCTATTAGGCCAGAGTACAAGTCTAAGACCGTAGCTATTAGGCCAGAGTACGAGTCTAAGACCTTAGCTAATACGCCAGAGTAAGAGTTAAGATCTTAACCAGTAGGCCAGAGTAAGAGTTAAGACCTTAACTATTAGGCCAGAGTACGATTCTAAGACCTTAGCTATTAGGCCAGAGTAAGAGTTAAGACCCTAGCTATTAGGCCAGAGTAAGAGTTAAGAAATTAGCTATTAGGCCAGAGTACGAGTCTAAGACCTTAGCTATTAGGCCAGAGTAAGAGTTAAGACCTTAGCTATTATGCCAGAGTAAGAGTTAAGACCTTAGCTATTAGGCCAGAGTACGAGTCTAAGACCTTAACCATTAGGCCAGAGTACGAGTCTAAGACCTCATCTATTAGGCCAGAGTAAGAGTTAAGACCTTAACCATTAGGCCAGAGTACGAGTCTAAGACCTTAGCTATTAGGCCAGAGTAAGAGTTAATACCTTAGCTATTAGGCCACAGTAAGAGTTAAGACCTTAACCATTAGGCCAGAGTATGAGTCTAGGACCTTAGCTATTAGGTCAGAGTAAGTGTTAAGACCTTAACCAGTAGACCAGAGTAAGAGTTAAGACCTTAACCATTAGGCCAGAGTACGAGTCTAATACCTTAGCTATTAGGCCAGAGTAAGAGTTAAGACCTTAACCATTAGTCCAGAGTACGAGTCTAAGACCTTAGCTATTAGGCCAGAGTAAAAGATAAGACCTTAGCTATTAGGCCAGAGTAAGAGTTAAGAGCTTAGCTATTAGGCCAGAGTAAGAGTTAAGACCTTAACCATTAGGCCAGAGTACGAGTCTAAGACCTTAGCTATTAGGCCAGAGTAAGAGTTAAGACCTTAACCATTAGGCCAGAGTACCAGTCTAAGACCTTAGGTATTAGGCCAGAGTAAGGGTTAAGACCTTAACCAGTAGGCCAGAGTAAGAGTTAAGACCTTAACCATTAGGCCAGAGCATGAGTCTAAGACCTTAGCTATTAGGCCAGATTTAGAGTTAAGACCTTAATCATTAGGCCAGAGTACAAGTCTAAGACCTTAGCTATTACGCCAGAGTAAGAGTTAAGACCTTAGCTATTAGGCCAGAGTAAGAGTGAAGACCTTTACCATTAGGCCAGAGTACGAATCTAAGACCTTAGCTATTAGACCAGAGTTAGAGTTAAGACCTTAGCTATTAGGCCAGAGTAAGAGTTAAGACCTTAGCTATTAGGCCAGAGTACGAGTCTAAGACCTTAGCTATTAGGCCAGAGTAAGAGTTAAGACCTTAGCTATTAGGCCAGAGTACGAGTCTAAGACCTTAACCATTAGGCCAGAGTACGAGTCTAAGACCTTAGCTATTAGGCCAGAGTAAGAGTTAAGACCTTAGCTATTAGGCCAGAGTAAGAGTTAAGACCTTAACCATTAGGCCAGAGTACGAGTCTAAGACCTTAGCTATTAGGCCAGAGTAAGAGTTAAGACCTTAGCTATTAGGCCACAGTAAGAGTTAAGACATGAACCATTAGGCCAGAGTACAAGTCTAAGACCTTAGCTATTAGGTCAGAGTAAGTGTTAAGACCTTAACCAGTAGGCCAGAGTAAGAGTTAAGACCTTAACCATTAGGCCAGAGTAATAGTCTAAGACCTTAGCTATTAGGCCAGAGTAAGAGTTAATACCTTAACCAGTAGGCCAGAGTACGAGTCTAAGACCTTAGCTATTAGGCCAGAGTACGAGTCTAAGACCTTAGCTATTAGGCCAAAATAAGAGTTAAGACCTTAACCAGTAGGCCAGAGTACAAGTCTAAGACCTTAGCTATTAGGCCAGAGTACGAGTCTAAGACCTTAGCTATTAAGCCAGAGTAAGAGTTAAGATCTTAACCAGTAGGCCAGAGTAAGAGTTAAGACCTTAGCTATTAGGCCTGAGTACGAGTCTAAGACCTTAGCTATTAGGCCAGAGTAAGAGTTAAGACCTTAGCTATTAGGGCAGAGTAAGAGTTAAGAAATTAGCTATTAGGCCAGAGTACGAGTCTAAGACCTTAGCTATTAGGCCAGAGTAAGAGTTAAGACCTTAGCTATCATGCCAGAGTAAGAGTTAAGACCTTAGCTATTAGGCCAGAGTACAAGTCTAAGACCTTAACCATTAGGCCAGTGTACGAGTCTAAGACCTCATCTATTAGGCCAGAGTAAGAGTTAAGACCTTATCCATTAGGCCAGAGTATGATTCTAAGACCTTAGCTATTAGGCCAGAGTAAGAGTTAAGACCTTAGCTATTAGGCCACAGTAAGAGTTAAGACCTTAACCATTAGGCTAGAGTACAAGTCTAAGACCTTAGCTATTAGGCCAGAGTAAGAGTTAAGACCTTAACCATTAGGCCAGAGTACGAGTCTAGGACCTTTGCTATTAGGTCAGAGTAAGTGATAAGACCTTAACCAGTAGACCAGAGTAAGAGTTAAGACCTTAACCATTAGGCCAGAGTACGAGTCTAAGACCTTAGCTATTAGGCCAGAGTAAGAGTTAAGACCTTAACCATTAGGCCAGAGTACGAGGCTAAGACCTTAGCTATTAGGCCAGAGTAAAAGATACGACCTTAGCTATTAGGCCAGAGTAAGAGTTAAGACCTTAACCAGTAGGTCAGAGTACGAGTCTTAGACCTTAGCTATTAGGCCAGAGTAAGAGTTAAGACCTTAACCAGTAGGCCAGAGTAAGAGTTAAGACCTTAACCTGTAGGCCAGAGTAAGAGTTAAGACCTTAACCATTAGGCCAGAGTACGAGTCTAAGATTTTAGCTATTAGACCAGAGTACGAGTCTAAGACCTTAGCTATTAGGCCAGAGTAAGAGTTAAGACCTTAACCATTAGGCCAGAGTATGAGTCAAAGACCTTAGCTATTAGGCCAGAATAAGAGTTAAGACCTTAGCTATTAGGCCAGAGTATAAGTCTAAGACCTTAGCTATTAGGCCAGAATAAGAGTTAAGACCTTAACCAGTAGGCCAGAGTAAGAGTTAAGACCTTCGCTATTAGGCCAGAGTAAGAGTTAAGACCTTAGCTATTAGGCCAGAGTACGAGTCTAAGACCTTAGCTCTTAGGCCAGAGTAAGAGTTAAGACCTTAGCTATTATGCCAGAGTAAGAGTTAAGACCTTAGCTATTAGGCCAGAGTACGAGTCTAAGACCTTAACCATTAGGCCAGAGTACGAGTCTAAGACCTTAGCTATTAGGCCAGAGTAAGAGTTAAGACCTTAGCTATTAGGCCAGAGTAAGAGATAAGACCTTAACCATTAGGCCAGAGTACGAGTCTAAGACCTTAGCTATTAGGCCAGTGTAAGAGTTAAGACCTTAGCTATTAGGCCAGAATAAGAGTTAAGACCTTAACCATTAGTCCAGAGTACTAGTCTAAGACCTTAGCTATTAGGCGAGAGTAAGAGTTAAGATCTTAGCTATTAGGCCACAGTAAGAGTTAATAACTTAACCATTAGGCCAGAGTATGAGTCTAAGACCTTAGCTATTAGGCCAGAGTAAGAGTTAAGACCTTAACCAGTAGGCCAGAGTAAGAGTTAAGACCTTTACCATTAGGCCAGAGTACGAATCTAAGACCTTAGCTATTAGGCCAGAGTACGAGTCTAAGACCTTAGCTATTAGGCCAGAGTAAGAGTTAAGACCTTAGCTATTAGGCCAGAGTAAGAGTTAAGACCTTAGCTATTAGGCCAGAGTACGAGTCTAAGACCTTAGCTATTAGGCCAGAGTAAGAGTTAAGACCTTAGCTATTAGGCCAGAGTACGAGTCTAAGACCTTAACCATTAGGCCAGAATACGAGTCTAAGACCTTAGCTATTAGGCCAGAGTAAGAGTTAAGACCTTAGCTATTAGGCCAGAGTAAGAGTTAAGACCTTAACCATTAGGCCAGAGTACGAGTCTAAGACCTTAGCTATTAGGCCAGAGTAAGAGTTAAGACCTTAGCTATTAGGCCACAGTAAGAGTTAAGACCTGAACCATTAGGCCAGAGTACGAGTCTAAGACCTTAGCTATTAGGTCAGAATAAGTGTTAAGACCTTAACCAGTAGACCAGAGTAAGAGTTAGGACCCTGACCATTAGGCCAGAGTACGAGTCTAAGACCTTAGCTATTAGGCCAGAGTAAGAGTTAATACCTTAACCAGTAGGCCAGAGTACGAGTCTAAGACCTTAGCTATTAGGCCAGAGTACGAGTCTAAGACGTTAGCTATTAGGCCAGAGTAAGAGTTAAGACCTTAACCAGTAGGCCAGAGTACAAGTCTAAGACCTTAGCTATTAGGCCAGAGTACAAGTCTAAGACCGTAGCTATTAGGCCAGAGTACGAGTCTAAGACCTTAGCTAATACGCCAGAGTAAGAGTTAAGATCTTAACCAGTAGGCCAGAGTAAGAGTTAAGACCTTAACTATTAGGCCAGAGTACGATTCTAAGACCTTAGCTATTAGGCCAGAGTAAGAGTTAAGACCCTAGCTATTAGGCCAGAGTAAGAGTTAAGAAATTAGCTATTAGGCCAGAGTACGAGTCTAAGACCTTAGCTATTAGGCCAGAGTAAGAGTTAAGACCTTAGCTATTATGCCAGAGTAAGAGTTAAGACCTTAGCTATTAGGCCAGAGTACGAGTCTAAGACCTTAACCATTAGGCCAGAGTACGAGTCTAAGACCTCATCTATTAGGCCAGAGTAAGAGTTAAGACCTTAACCATTAGGCCAGAGTACGAGTCTAAGACCTTAGCTATTAGGCCAGAGTAAGAGTTAATACCTTAGCTATTAGGCCACAGTAAGAGTTAAGACCTTAACCATTAGGCCAGAGTATGAGTCTAGGACCTTAGCTATTAGGTCAGAGTAAGTGTTAAGACCTTAACCAGTAGACCAGAGTAAGAGTTAAGACCTTAACCATTAGGCCAGAGTACGAGTCTAATACCTTAGCTATTAGGCCAGAGTAAGAGTTAAGACCTTAACCATTAGTCCAGAGTACGAGTCTAAGACCTTAGCTATTAGGCCAGAGTAAAAGATAAGACCTTAGCTATTAGGCCAGAGTAAGAGTTAAGAGCTTAGCTATTAGGCCAGAGTAAGAGTTAAGACCTTAACCATTAGGCCAGAGTACGAGTCTAAGACCTTAGCTATTAGGCCAGAGTAAGAGTTAAGACCTTAACCATTAGGCCAGAGTACCAGTCTAAGACCTTAGGTATTAGGCCAGAGTAAGGGTTAAGACCTTAACCAGTAGGCCAGAGTAAGAGTTAAGACCTTAACCATTAGGCCAGAGCATGAGTCTAAGACCTTAGCTATTAGGCCAGATTTAGAGTTAAGACCTTAATCATTAGGCCAGAGTACAAGTCTAAGACCTTAGCTATTACGCCAGAGTAAGAGTTAAGACCTTAGCTATTAGGCCAGAGTAAGAGTGAAGACCTTTACCATTAGGCCAGAGTACGAATCTAAGACCTTAGCTATTAGGCCAGAGTTAGAGTTAAGACCTTAGCTATTAGGCCAGAGTAAGAGTTAAGACCTTAGCTATTAGGCCAGAGTACGAGTCTAAGACCTTAGCTATTAGGCCAGAGTAAGAGTTAAGACCTTAGCTATTAGGCCAGAGTACGAGTCTAAGACCTTAACCATTAGGCCAGAGTACGAGTCTAAGACCTTAGCTATTAGGCCAGAGTAAGAGTTAAGACCTTAGCTATTAGGCCAGAGTAAGAGTTAAGACCTTAACCATTAGGCCAGAGTACGAGTCTAAGACCTTAGCTATTAGGCCAGAGTAAGAGTTAAGACCTTAGCTATTAGGCCACAGTAAGAGTTAAGACATGAACCATTAGGCCAGAGTACAAGTCTAAGACCTTAGCTATTAGGTCAGAGTAAGTGTTAAGACCTTAACCAGTAGGCCAGAGTAAGAGTTAAGACCTTAACCATTAGGCCAGAGTAATAGTCTAAGACCTTAGCTATTAGGCCAGAGTAAGAGTTAATACCTTAACCAGTAGGCCAGAGTACGAGTCTAAGACCTTAGCTATTAGGCCAGAGTACGAGTCTAAGACCTTAGCTATTAGGCCAAAATAAGAGTTAAGACCTTAACCAGTAGGCCAGAGTACAAGTCTAAGACCTTAGCTATTAGGCCAGAGTACGAGTCTAAGACCTTAGCTATTAGGCCAGAGTAAGAGTTAAGATCTTAACCAGTAGGCCAGAGTAAGAGTTAAGACCTTAGCTATTAGGCCTGAGTACGAGTCTAAGACCTTAGCTATTAGGCCAAAATAAGAGTTAAGACCTTAACCAGTAGGCCAGAGTACAAGTCTAAGACCTTAGCTATTAGGCCAGAGTACGAGTCTAAGACCTTAGCTATTAGGCCAGAGTAAGAGTTAAGATCTTAACCAGTAGGCCAGAGTAAGAGTTAAGACCTTAGCTATTAGGCCTGAGTACGAGTCTAAGACCTTAACTATTAGGCCAGAGTACGATTCTAAGACCTTAGCTATTAGGCCAGAGTAAGAGTTAAGACCCTAGCTATTAGGCCAGAGTAAGAGTTAAGAAATTAGCTATTAGGCCAGAGTACGAGTCTAAGACCTTAGCTATTAGGCCAGAGTAAGAGTTAAGACCTTAGCTATTATGCCAGAGTAAGAGTTAAGACCTTAGCTATTAGGCCAGAGTACGAGTCTAAGACCTTAACCATTAGGCCAGAGTACGAGTCTAAGACCTCATCTATTAGGCCAGAGTAAGAGTTAAGACCTTAACCATTAGGCCAGAGTACGAGTCTAAGACCTTAGCTATTAGGCCAGAGTAAGAGTTAATACCTTAGCTATTAGGCCACAGTAAGAGTTAAGACCTTAACCATTAGGCCAGAGTATGAGTCTAGGACCTTAGCTATTAGGTCAGAGTAAGTGTTAAGACCTTAACCAGTAGACCAGAGTAAGAGTTAAGACCTTAACCATTAGGCCAGAGTACGAGTCTAATACCTTAGCTATTAGGCCAGAGTAAGAGTTAAGACCTTAACCATTAGTCCAGAGTACGAGTCTAAGACCTTAGCTATTAGGCCAGAGTAAAAGATAAGACCTTAGCTATTAGGCCAGAGTAAGAGTTAAGAGCTTAGCTATTAGGCCAGAGTAAGAGTTAAGACCTTAACCATTAGGCCAGAGTACGAGTCTAAGACCTTAGCTATTAGGCCAGAGTAAGAGTTAAGACCTTAACCATTAGGCCAGAGTACCAGTCTAAGACCTTAGGTATTAGGCCAGAGTAAGGGTTAAGACCTTAACCAGTAGGCCAGAGTAAGAGTTAAGACCTTAACCATTAGGCCAGAGCATGAGTCTAAGACCTTAGCTATTAGGCCAGATTTAGAGTTAAGACCTTAATCATTAGGCCAGAGTACAAGTCTAAGACCTTAGCTATTACGCCAGAGTAAGAGTTAAGACCTTAGCTATTAGGCCAGAGTAAGAGTGAAGACCTTTACCATTAGGCCAGAGTACGAATCTAAGACCTTAGCTATTAGGCCAGAGTTAGAGTTAAGACCTTAGCTATTAGGCCAGAGTAAGAGTTAAGACCTTAGCTATTAGGCCAGAGTACGAGTCTAAGACCTTAGCTATTAGGCCAGAGTAAGAGTTAAGACCTTAGCTATTAGGCCAGAGTACGAGTCTAAGACCTTAACCATTAGGCCAGAGTACGAGTCTAAGACCTTAGCTATTAGGCCAGAGTAAGAGTTAAGACCTTAGCTATTAGGCCAGAGTAAGAGTTAAGACCTTAACCATTAGGCCAGAGTACGAGTCTAAGACCTTAGCTATTAGGCCAGAGTAAGAGTTAAGACCTTAGCTATTAGGCCACAGTAAGAGTTAAGACATGAACCATTAGGCCAGAGTACAAGTCTAAGACCTTAGCTATTAGGTCAGAGTAAGTGTTAAGACCTTAACCAGTAGGCCAGAGTAAGAGTTAAGACCTTAACCATTAGGCCAGAGTAATAGTCTAAGACCTTAGCTATTAGGCCAGAGTAAGAGTTAATACCTTAACCAGTAGGCCAGAGTACGAGTCTAAGACCTTAGCTATTAGGCCAGAGTACGAGTCTAAGACCTTAGCTATTAGGCCAAAATAAGAGTTAAGACCTTAACCAGTAGGCCAGAGTACAAGTCTAAGACCTTAGCTATTAGGCCAGAGTACGAGTCTAAGACCTTAGCTATTAGGCCAGAGTAAGAGTTAAGATCTTAACCAGTAGGCCAGAGTAAGAGTTAAGACCTTAGCTATTAGGCCTGAGTACGAGTCTAAGACCTTAGCTATTAGGCCAGAGTAAGAGTTAAGACCTTAACCATTAGGCCAGAGTACGAATCTAAGACCTTAGCTATTAGGCCAGAGTACGAGTCTAAGACCTTAGATTTTAGGCCAGAATAAGAGTTAAGACCTTAGCTATTAGGCCAGAGTAAGAGTTACGACCTTAGCTATTAGGCCAGAGTAAGAGTTAAGACCTTAACCAGTAGGCCAGAGTACGAGTCTAAGACCTTAGCTATTAGGCCAGAGTACGAGTCTAAGACCTTAGCTATTAGGCCAGAGTAAGAGTTAAGACCTTACCCATTAGGCCAGAGTACGAGTCTAAGACCTTAGCTATCAGGCCAGAGTACGAGTCTAAGACCTTAGCTATTAGGCCAGAGTAAGAGTTAAGACCTTAACCTGTAGGCCAGAGTAAGAGTTAAGACCTTAACCATTAGGCCAGAGTACGAGTCTAAGACCTTAGCTATTAGGCCAGAGTACGAGTCTAAGACCTTAGCTATTTGGCCACAGTCAGAGCTAAGACCTTAACAATTAGGCCAGAGTACGAGTCAAAGACCTTAGCTATTAGGCCAGAGTAAGAGTTAAGACCTTAGCTATTAGGCCAGAGTAAGAGTTAAGACCATTACCATTAGGCTAGAGTACGAATCTAAGACCTTAGCTATTAGGCCAGAGTACGAGTCTAAGACCTTAGCTATTAGGCCAGAGTAAGAGTTAAGACCTTAGCTATTAGGCCAGATTAAGAGTTAAGACCTTAGCTATTAGGCCAGAGTACGAGTCTTAGACCTTAGCTATTAGGCCAGAGTAAGAGTTAAGACCTTAGCTATTAGGCCAGAGTACGAGTCTAAGACCTTAACCATTAGGCCAGAGTACGAGTCTAAGACCTTAGCTATTAGGCCAGAGTAAGAGTTAAGACCTTAGCTATTAGGCCAGAGTAAGAGTTAAGACCTTAACCATTAGGCCAGAGTACGAGTCTAAGACCTTAGCTATTAGGCCAGAGTAAGAGTTAAGACCTTAGCTATTAGGCCACAGTAAGAGTTAAGACCTGAACCATTAGGCCAGAGTACGAGTCTAAGACCTTAGCTATTAGGCCAGAGTGAGAGTTAAGACCTTAACCATTAGGCCAGAGTACGAATCTAAGACCTTAGCTATTATGTCAAATTAAGTGTTAAGACCTTAACCAGTAGACCAGAGTAAGAGTTAAGACCTTAACCTTTAGGCCAGAGTATGAGTCTAAGACCTTAGCTATTAGGCCAGAGTAAGAGTTAATACCTTAACCAGTAGGCCAGAGTACGAGTCTAAGACCTTAGCTATTAGGCCAGAGTACGAGTCTAAGACCTTAGCTATTAGGCCAGAGTAAGAGTTAAGACCTTAACCAGTAGGCCAGAGTACGAGTCTAAGACCTTAGCTATTAGGCCAGAGTAATAGTTAAGACCTTAGCTATTAGGCCAAAGTATGAGTCTAAGACCTTAGCTATTAGGCCAGAGTAAGAGTTAAGACCTTAACCATTAGGCCAGAGTACGAGTCTAAGACCTTAGCTATTAGGCCAGAGTAAGAGTTAAGACCTTAACCAGTAGGCCAGAGTACGAGTCTAAGACCTTAGCTATTAGGCAAGAGTAGGAGTCTAAGACCTTAGCTATTAGACCAGAGTAAGAGTTACGACCTTAACCAGTAGGCCAGAGTACGAGTCTAAGACCTTAGCTATGAGGCCAGACTACGAGTCTAAGACCTTAGCTATTAGGCCAGAGTACGAGTCTAAGACCTTAGCTATTAGGCCAGAATAAGAGTTAAGACCTTAGCTATTAGGCCAGAGAAAGAGTTAAGACCATAACCATTAGGCCAGAGTACGAGTCTAAGACCTTAGCTATTAGGCCAGAGTAAGAGTTAAGACCTTAGATATTAGGCCACAGTAAGTGTTAAGACCTTAACCATTAGGCCAGAGTACGAGTTTAAGACCTTAGCTATTAGGCCAGAGTAAGAGTTAAGACCTTAACCATTAGGCCAGAGTACGAGTCTAAGACCTTAGCTATTAGGTCAGAGTAAGTGTTAAGACCTTACCCAGAAGGCCAGAGTAAGTGTTAAGACCTTAACCATTAGGCCAGAGTAAGAGTCTTAGACCTTAGCTATTAGGCCAGAGTAAGAGTTAAGACCTTAACCATTAGGCCAGAGTACAAGTCTAAGACCTTAGCTATTAGGCCAGAGTAAAAGTCAAGACCTTAGCTATTAGGCCAGAGTAAGAGTTAAGACCTTAGCTATTAGGCCAGAGTAAGAGTTAAGACCTTAACCAGTAGGCCGGAGTACGAGTCTAAGACCTTAGCTATTAGGCCAGAGTAAGAGTTAAGACCTTAATCAGTAGGCCAGAGTAAGCGTTAAGACCTTAACCATTAGGCCAGTGTACGAGTCTAAGACCTTAGCTATTAGGCCAGAGTACGAGTCTAAGACCTTAGCTATTAGGCCAGAGTAAGAGTTAAGACCTTAACCATTAGGCCAGAGTACAAGTCGAAGACCTTAGCTATTAGGCCAGAGTAAGAGTTAAGACCTTAGCTATTAGGCCAGAGTAAGAGTTAAGACCTTTACCATTAGGCCAGAGTACGAATCTAAGACCTTAGCTATTAGGCCAGAGTACGAGTCTAAGACCTTAGCTATTAGGCCAGAGTAAGAGTTAAGACCTTAGCTATTAGGCCAGAGTAAGAGTTAAGACCTTAGCTATTAGGCCAGAGTAAGAGTTAAGACCCTAGCCATTATGCCAGAGTAAGTGTTAAGACCTTAGCTATTAGACCAGAGTACGAGTCTAAGACCTTAACCATTAGGCCAGAGTACGAGTCTTAGACCTTAGCTATTAGGCCAGAGTAAGAGTTAAGACCTTAGCTATTAGGCCAGAGTAAGAGTTAAGACCTTAACCATTAGGCCAGAGTACGAGTCTAAGACCTTAGCTATTAGGCCAGTGTAAGAGTTAAGACCTTAGCTATTAGGCCAGAATAACAGTTAAGACCTTAACCATTAGTCCAGAGTACTAGTCTAAGACCTTAGCTATTAGGCCAGAGTAAGAGTTTAAGATCTTAGCTATTAGGCCACAGTAAAAGTTAAGACCTTAACCATTAGGCCAGAGTATGAGTCTAAGACCTTAGCTATTAGGCCAAAGTAAGAGTTAAGACCTTAACCAGTAGGCCAGAGTAAGAGTTAAGACCTTAACCATTAGGCCAGAGTACGAGTCTAAGACCTTAGCTATTAGGCCAGAGTAAGAGTTAAGACTTTAACCATTAGGCCATAGTACGAGTCTAAGACCTTAGCTATTAGGCCAGAGTAAGAGTTAAGACCTTAGCTATTAGGCCAGAGTAAGAGTTAAGACCTTAACCAGTAGGCCAGAGTACGAGTCTAAGACCTTAGCTATTAGGCCAGAGTAAGAGTTAAGACCTTAACCAGTAGGCCAGAGTAAGAGTTAAGACCTTAACCTGTAGGCCAGAGTAAGAGTTAAGACCTTAACCATTAGGCCAGAGTACGAGTCTAAGATCTTAGCTATTAGGCCAGAGTATGAGTCTAAGACCTTAGCTATTAGGCCAGAGTAAGAGTTAAGACCTTAACCATTAGGCCAGAGTACGAGTCAAAGACCTTAGCTATTAGGCCAGAGTAAGAGTTAAGACCTTAGCTATTAGGCCAGAGTACGAGTCTAAGACCTTAGCTATTAGGCCAGAGTAAGAGTTAAGACCTTAACCATTAGGCCAGAGTACGAGTCTAAGACCTTAGCTATTAGGCCAGAGTAAGAGTTAAGACCTTAACCATTAGGCCAGAGTACCAGTCTAAGACCTTAGTTATTAGGCCAGAGTAAGAGTTAAGACCTTAACCAGTAGGCCAGAGTAAGAGTTAAGACCTTAAACATTAGGCCAGAGCACGAGTCTAAGACCTTAGCTATTAGGCCAGATTAAGAGTTAAGACCTTAATCATTAGGCCAGAGTACGAGTCTAAGACCTTAGCTATTACGCCAGAGTAAGAGTTAAGACCTTAGCTATTAGGCCAGAGTAAGAGTTAAGACCTTTACTATTAGGCCAGAGTACGAATCTAAGACCTTAGCTATTAGGCCAGAGTACGAGTCTAAGACCTTAGCTATTAGGCCAGAGTAAGAGTTAAGACCTTAGCTATTAGGCCAGAGTAAGAGTTAAGACCTTAGCTATTAGGCCAGAGTACGAGTCTAAGACCTTAGCAATTAGGCCAGAGTAAGAGTTAAGACCTTAGCTATTAGGCCAGAGTATGAGTCTAAGACCTTAACCATTAGGCCAGAGTACGAGTCTAAGACCTTAGCTATTAGGCCAGAGTAAGAGTTAAGACCTTAGCTATTAGGCCAGAGTAAGAGTTAAGACCTTAACCATTAGGCCAGAGTACGAGTCTAAGACCTTAGCTATTAGGCCAGAGTAAGAGTTAAGACCTTAGCTATTAGGCCACAGTAAGAGTTAAGACATGAACCATTAGGCCAGAGTACGAGTCTAAGACCTTAGCTATTAGGTCAGAGTAAGTGTTAAGACCTTATTCAGTAGGCCAGAGTAAGAGTTAAGACCTTAACCATTAGGCCAGAGTAAGAGTCTAAGACCTTAGCTATTAGGCCAGAGTAAGAGTTAATACCTTAACCAGTAGGCCAGAGTATGAGTCTAAGACCTTAGCTATTAGGCCAGAGTACGAGTCTAAGACCTTAGCTATTAGGCCAAAATAAGAGTTAAGACCTTAACCAGTAGGCCAGAGTACAAGTCTAAGACCTTAGCTATTAGGCCAGAGTACGAGTCTAAGACCTTAGCTATTAGGCCAGAGTACGAGTCTAAGACCTTAGCTATTAAGCCAGAGTAAGAGTTAAGATCTTAACCAGTAGGCCAGAGTAAGAGTTAAGACCTTAGCTATTAGGCCTGAGTACGAGTCTAAGACCTTAGCTATTAGGCCAGAGTAAGAGTTAAGACCTTAGCTATTAGGGCAGAGTAAGAGTTAAGAAATTAGCTATTAGGCCAGAGTACGAGTCTAACACCTTAGCTATTAGGCCAGAGTAAGAGTTAAGACCTTAGCTATCATGCCAGAGTAAGAGTTAAGACCTTAGCTATTAGGCCAGAGTACGAGTCTAAGACCTTAACCATTAGGCCAGTGTACGAGTCTAAGACCTCATCTATTAGGCCAGAGTAAGAGTTAAGACCTTATCCATTACGCCAGAGTATGATTCTAAGACCTTAGCTATTAGGCCAGAGTAAGAGTTAAGACCTTAGCTATTAGGCCACAGTAAGAGTTAAGACCTTAACCATTAGGCTAGAGTACAAGTCTAAGACCTTAGCTATTAGGCCAGAGTAAGAGTTAAGACCTTAACCATTAGGCCAGAGTACGAGTCTAGGACCTTAGCTATTAGGTCAGAGTAAGTGATAAGACCTTAACCAGTAGACCAGAGTAAGAGTTAAGACCTTAACCATTAGGCCAGAGTACGAGTCTAAGACCTTAGCTATTAGGCCAGAGTAAGAGTTAAGACCTTAACCATTAGGCCAGAGTACGAGGCTAAGACCTTAGCTATTAGGCCAGAGTAAAAGATACGACCTTAGCTATTAGGCCAGAGTTAGAGTTAAGACCTTAACCATTAGGCCATAGTACGAGTCTAAGACCTTAGCTATTAGGCCAGAGTAAGAGTTAAGACCTTAGCTATTAGGCCAGAATAAGAGTTAAGACCTTAACCAGTAGGTCAGAGTACCAGTCTTAGACCTTAGCTATTAGGCCAGAGTAAGAGTTAAGACCTTAACCAGTAAGCCAGAGTAAGAGTTAAGACCTTAACCTGTAGGCCAGAGTAAGAGTTAAGACCTTAACCATTAGGCCACAGTACGAGTCTAAGATTTTAGCTATTAGACCAGAGTACGAGTCTAAGACCTTAGCTATTAGGCCAGAGTAAGAGTTAAGACCTTAACCATTAGGCCAGAGTATGAGTCAAAGACCTTAGCTATTAGGCCAGAGTAAGAGTTAAGACCTTAGCTATTAGGCCAGAGTATGAGTCTAAGACCTTAGCTATTAGGCCAGAATAAGAGTTAAGACCTTAACCAGTAGGCCAGAGTAAGAGTTAAGACCTTAGCTATTAGGCCAGAGTACGAGTCTAAGACCTTAGCTATTAGGCCAGAGTAAGAGTTAAGACCATAGCTATTAGGCCAGAGTAAGAGTTAAGACCTTAGCTATTAGGCCAGAGTACGAGTCTAAGACCTTAGCTCTTAGGCCAGAGTAAGAGTTAAGACCTTAGCTATTATGCCAGGGTAAGAGTTAAGACCTTAGCTATTAGGCCAGAGTACGAGTCTAAGACCTTAACCATTAGGCCAGAGTACGAGTCTAAGACCTTAGAAATTAGGCCAGAGTAAGAGTTAAGACCTTAGCTATTAGGCCAGAGTAAGAGATAAGACCTTAACCATTAGGCCAGAGTACGAGTCTAAGACCTTAGCTATTAGGCCAGTGTAAGAGTTAAGACCTTAGCTATTAGGCCAGAATAAGAGTTAAGACCTTAACCATTAGTCCAGAGTACTAGTCTAAGACCTTAGCTATTAGGCTAGAGTAAGAGTTAAGATCTTAGCTATTAGGCCACAGTAAGAGTTAAGACCTTAACCATTAGGCCAGAGTATGAGTCTAAGACCTTAGCTATTAGGCCAGAGTAAGAGTTAAGACCTTAACCAGTAGGCCAGGGTAAGAGTTAAGACCTTTACCATTAGGCCAGAGTACGAATCTAAGACCTTAGCTATTAGGCCAGAGTACGAGTCTAAGACCTTAGCTATTAGGCCAGAGTAAGAGTTAAGACCTTAGCTATTAGGCCAGAGTAAGAGTTAAGACCTTAGCTATTAAGCCAGAGTACGAGTCTAAGACCTTAGCTATTAGGCCAGAGTAAGAGTTAAGACCTTAGCTATAAGGCCAGAGTACGAGTGTAAGACCTTAACCATTAGGCCAGAATACGAGTCTAAGACCTTAGCTATTAGGCCAGAGTAAGAGTTAAGACCTTAGCTATTAGGCCAGAGTAAGAGTTAAGACCTTAACCATTAGGCCAGAGTACGAGTCTAAGACCTTAGCTATTAGGCCAAAGTAAGAGTTAAGACCTTAACCAGTAGGCCAGAGTAAGAGTTAAGACCTTAACCATTAGGCCAGAGTACGAGTCTAAGACCTTAGCTATTAGGCCAGAGTAAGAGTTAAGACTTTAACCATTAGGCCATAGTACGAGTCTAAGACCTTAGCTATTAGGCCAGAGTAAGAGTTAAGACCTTAGCTATTAGGCCAGAGTAAGAGTTAAGACCTTAACCAGTAGGCCAGAGTACGAGTCTAAGACCTTAGCTATTAGGCCAGAGTAAGAGTTAAGACCTTAACCAGTAGGCCAGAGTAAGAGTTAAGACCTTAACCTGTAGGCCAGAGTAAGAGTTAAGACCTTAACCATTAGGCCAGAGTACGAGTCTAAGATCTTAGCTATTAGGCCAGAGTATGAGTCTAAGACCTTAGCTATTAGGCCAGAGTAAGAGTTAAGACCTTAACCATTAGGCCAGAGTACGAGTCAAAGACCTTAGCTATTAGGCCAGAGTAAGAGTTAAGACCTTAGCTATTAGGCCAGAGTACGAGTCTAAGACCTTAGCTATTAGGCCAGAGTAAGAGTTAAGACCTTAACCATTAGGCCAAAGTACGAGTCTAAGACCTTAGCTATTAGGCCAGAGTAAGAGTTAAGACCTTAACCATTAGGCCAGAGTACCAGTCTAAGACCTTAGTTATTAGGCCAGAGTAAGAGTTAAGACCTTAACCAGTAGGCCAGAGTAAGAGTTAAGACCTTAAACATTAGGCCAGAGCACGAGTCTAAGACCTTAGCTATTAGGCCAGATTAAGAGTTAAGACCTTAATCATTAGGCCAGAGTACGAGTCTAAGACCTTAGCTATTACGCCAGAGTAAGAGGTAAGACCTTAGCTATTAGGCCAGAGTAAGAGTTAAGACCTTTACTATTAGGCCAGAGTATGAATCTAAGACCTTAGCTATTAGGCCAGAGTACGAGTCTAAGACCTTAGCTATTAGGCCAGAGTAAGAGTTAAGACCTTAGCTATTAGGCCAGAGTAAGAGTTAAGACCTTAGCTATTAGGCCAGAGTACGAGTCTAAGACCTTAGCTATTAGGCCAGAGTAAGAGTTAAGACCTTAGCTATTAGGCCAGAGTACGAGTCTAAGACCTTAACCATTAGGCCAGAGTACGAGTCTAAGACCTTAGCTATTAGGCCGGAGTAAGAGTTAAGACCTTAGCTATTAGGCCAGAGTAAGAGTTAAGACCTTAACCATTAGGCCAGAGTACGAGTCTAAGACCTTAGCTATTAGGCCAGAGTAAGAGTTAAGACCTTAGCTATTAGGCCACAGTAAGAGTTAAGACATGAACCATTAGGCCAGAGTACGAGTCTAAGACCTTAGCTATTAGGTCAGAGTAAGTGTTAAGACCTTAACCAGTAGGCCAGAGTAAGAGTTAAGACCTTAACCATTAGGCCAGAGTAAGAGTCTAAGACCTTAGCTATTAGGCCAGAGTAAGAGTTAATACCTTAACCAGTAGGCCAGAGTATGAGTCTAAGACCTTAGCTATTAGGCCAGAGTACGAGTCTAAGACATTAGCTATTAGGCCAAAATAAGAGTTAAGACCTTAACCAGTAGGCCAGAGTACAAGTCTAAGACCTTAGCTATTAGGCCAGAGTATGAGTCTAAGACCTTAGCTATTAGGCCAGAGTACGAGTCTAAGACCTTAGCTATTAAGCCAGAGTAAGAGTTAAGATCTTAACCAGTAGGCCAGAGTAAGAGTTAAGACCTTAGCTATTAGGCCTGAGTACGAGTCTAAGACCTTAGCTATTAGGCCAGAGTAAGAGTTAAGACCTTAGCTATTAGGGCAGAGTAAGAGTTAAGAAATTAGCTATTAGGCCAGAGTACGAGTCTAAGACCTTAGCTATTAGGCCAGAGTAAGAGTTAAGACCTTAGCTATCATGCCAGAGTAAGAGTTAAGACCTTAGCTATTAGGCCAGAGTACAAGTCTAAGACCTTAACCATTAGGCCAGTGTACGAGTCTAAGACCTCATCTATTAGGCCAGAGTAAGAGTTAAGACCTTATCCATTAGGCCAGAGTATGATTCTAAGACCTTAGCTATTAGGCCAGAGTAAGAGTTAAGACCTTAGCTATTAGGCCACAGTAAGAGTTAAGACCTTAACCATTAGGCTAGAGTACAAGTCTAAGACCTTAGCTATTAGGCCAGAGTAAGAGTTAAGACCTTAACCATTAGGCCAGAGTACGAGTCTAGGACCTTTGCTATTAGGTCAGAGTAAGTGATAAGACCTTAACCAGTAGACCAGAGTAAGAGTTAAGACCTTAACCATTAGGCCAGAGTACGAGTCTAAGACCTTAGCTATTAGGCCAGAGTAAGAGTTAAGACCTTAACCATTAGGCCAGAGTACGAGGCTAAGACCTTAGCTATTAGGCCAGAGTAAAAGATACGACCTTAGCTATTAGGCCAGAGTAAGAGTTAAGACCTTAACCAGTAGGTCAGAGTACGAGTCTTAGACCTTAGCTATTAGGCCAGAGTAAGAGTTAAGACCTTAACCAGTAGGCCAGAGTAAGAGTTAAGACCTTAACCTGTAGGCCAGAGTAAGAGTTAAGACCTTAACCATTAGGCCAGAGTACGAGTCTAAGATTTTAGCTATTAGACCAGAGTACGAGTCTAAGACCTTAGCTATTAGGCCAGAGTAAGAGTTAAGACCTTAACCATTAGGCCAGAGTATGAGTCAAAGACCTTAGCTATTAGGCCAGAGTAAGAGTTAAGACCTTAGCTATTAGGCCAGAGTATAAGTCTAAGACCTTAGCTATTAGGCCAGAATAAGAGTTAAGACCTTAACCAGTAGGCCAGAGTAAGAGTTAAGACCTTCGCTATTAGGCCAGAGTACGAGTCTAAGACCTTAGCTATTAGGCCAGAGTAAGAGTTAAGACCTTAGCTATTAGGCCAGAGTAAGAGTTAAGACCTTAGCTATTAGGCCAGAGTACGAGTCTAAGACCTTAGCTCTTAGGCCAGAGTAAGAGTTAAGACCTTAGCTATTATGCCAGAGTAAGAGTTAAGACCTTAGCTATTAGGCCAGAGTACGAGTCTAAGACCTTAACCATTAGGCCAGAGTACGAGTCTAAGACCTTAGCTATTAGGCCAGAGTAAGAGTTAAGACCTTAGCTATTAGGCCAGAGTAAGAGATAAGACCTTAACCATTAGGCCAGAGTACGAGTCTAAGACCTTAGCTATTAGGCCAGTGTAAGAGTTAAGACCTTAGCTATTAGGCCAGAATAAGAGTTAAGACCTTAACCATTAGTCCAGAGTACTAGTCTAAGACCTTAGCTATTAGGCGAGAGTAAGAGTTAAGATCTTAGCTATTAGGCCACAGTAAGAGTTAATAACTTAACCATTAGGCCAGAGTATGAGTCTAAGACCTTAGCTATTAGGCCAGAGTAAGAGTTAAGACCTTAACCAGTAGGCCAGAGTAAGAGTTAAGACCTTTACCATTAGGCCAGAGTACGAATCTAAGACCTTAGCTATTAGGCCAGAGTACGAGTCTAAGACCTTAGCTATTAGGCCAGAGTAAGAGTTAAGACCTTAGCTATTAGGCCAGAGTAAGAGTTAAGACCTTAGCTATTAGGCCAGAGTACGAGTCTAAGACCTTAGCTATTAGGCCAGAGTAAGAGTTAAGACCTTAGCTATTAGGCCAGAGTACGAGTCTAAGACCTTAACCATTAGGCCAGAATACGAGTCTAAGTCCTTAGCTATTAGGCCAGAGTAAGAGTTAAGACCTTAGCTATTAGGCCAGAGTAAGAGTTAAGACCTTAACCATTAGGCCAGAGTACGAGTCTAAGACCTTAGCTATTAGGCCAGAGTAAGAGTTAAGACCTTAGCTATTAGGCCACAGTAAGAGTTAAGACCTGAACCATTAGGCCAGAGTACGAGTCTAAGACCTTAGCTATTAGGTCAGAATAAGTGTTAAGACCTTAACCAGTAGACCAGAGTAAGAGTTAGGACCCTGACCATTAGGCCAGAGTACGAGTCTAAGACCTTAGCTATTAGGCCAGAGTAAGAGTTAATACCTTAACCAGTAGGCCAGAGTACGAGTCTAAGACCTTAGCTATTAGGCCAGAGTACGAGTCTAAGACGTTAGCTATTAGGCCAGAGTAAGAGTTAAGACCTTAACCAGTAGGCCAGAGTACAAGTCTAAGACCTTAGCTATTAGGCCAGAGTACAAGTCTAAGACCGTAGCTATTAGGCCAGAGTACGAGTCTAAGACCTTAGCTAATACGCCAGAGTAAGAGTTAAGATCTTAACCAGTAGGCCAGAGTAAGAGTTAAGACCTTAACTATTAGGCCAGAGTACGATTCTAAGACCTTAGCTATTAGGCCAGAGTAAGAGTTAAGACCCTAGCTATTAGGCCAGAGTAAGAGTTAAGAAATTAGCTATTAGGCCAGAGTACGAGTCTAAGACCTTAGCTATTAGGCCAGAGTAAGAGTTAAGACCTTAGCTATTATGCCAGAGTAAGAGTTAAGACCTTAGCTATTAGGCCAGAGTACGAGTCTAAGACCTTAACCATTAGGCCAGAGTACGAGTCTAAGACCTCATCTATTAGGCCAGAGTAAGAGTTAAGACCTTAACCATTAGGCCAGAGTACGAGTCTAAGACCTTAGCTATTAGGCCAGAGTAAGAGTTAATACCTTAGCTATTAGGCCACAGTAAGAGTTAAGACCTTAACCATTAGGCCAGAGTATGAGTCTAGGACCTTAGCTATTAGGTCAGAGTAAGTGTTAAGACCTTAACCAGTAGACCAGAGTAAGAGTTAAGACCTTAACCATTAGGCCAGAGTACGAGTCTAATACCTTAGCTATTAGGCCAGAGTAAGAGTTAAGACCTTAACCATTAGTCCAGAGTACGAGTCTAAGACCTTAGCTATTAGGCCAGAGTAAAAGATAAGACCTTAGCTATTAGGCCAGAGTAAGAGTTAAGAGCTTAGCTATTAGGCCAGAGTAAGAGTTAAGACCTTAACCATTAGGCCAGAGTACGAGTCTAAGACCTTAGCTATTAGGCCAGAGTAAGAGTTAAGACCTTAACCATTAGGCCAGAGTACCAGTCTAAGACCTTAGGTATTAGGCCAGAGTAAGGGCTAAGACCTTAACCAGTAGGCCAGAGTAAGAGTTAAGACCTTAACCATTAGGCCAGAGCATGAGTCTAAGACCTTAGCTATTAGGCCAGATTTAGAGTTAAGACCTTAATCATTAGGCCAGAGTACAAGTCTAAGACCTTAGCTATTACGCCAGAGTAAGAGTTAAGACCTTAGCTATTAGGCCAGAGTAAGAGTGAAGACCTTTACCATTAGGCCAGAGTACGAATCTAAGACCTTAGCTATTAGGCCAGAGTTAGAGTTAAGACCTTAGCTATTAGGCCAGAGTAAGAGTTAAGACCTTAGCTATTAGGCCAGAGTACGAGTCTAAGACCTTAGCTATTAGGCCAGAGTAAGAGTTAAGACCTTAGCTATTAGGCCAGAGTACGAGTCTAAGACCTTAACCATTAGGCCAGAGTACGAGTCTAAGACCTTAGCTATTAGGCCAGAGTAAGAGTTAAGACCTTAGCTATTAGGCCAGAGTAAGAGTTAAGACCTTAACCATTAGGCCAGAGTACGAGTCTAAGACCTTAGCTATTAGGCCAGAGTAAGAGTTAAGACCTTAGCTATTAGGCCACAGTAAGAGTTAAGACATGAACCATTAGGCCAGAGTACAAGTCTAAGACCTTAGCTATTAGGTCAGAGTAAGTGTTAAGACCTTAACCAGTAGGCCAGAGTAAGAGTTAAGACCTTAACCATTAGGCCAGAGTAATAGTCTAAGACCTTAGCTATTAGGCCAGAGTAAGAGTTAATACCTTAACCAGTAGGCCAGAGTACGAGTCTAAGACCTTAGCTATTAGGCCAGAGTACGAGTCTAAGACCTTAGCTATTAGGCCAAAATAAGAGTTAAGACCTTAACCAGTAGGCCAGAGTACAAGTCTAAGACCTTAGCTATTAGGCCAGAGTACGAGTCTAAGACCTTAGCTATTAGGCCAGAGTAAGAGTTAAGATCTTAACCAGTAGGCCAGAGTAAGAGTTAAGACCTTAGCTATTAGGCCTGAGTATGAGTCTAAGACCTTAGCTATTAGGCCAGAGTAAGAGTTAAGACCTTAACCATTAGGCCAGAGTACGAATCTAAGACCTTAGCTATTAGGCCAGAGTACGAGTCTAAGACCTTAGATTTTAGGCCAGAATAAGAGTTAAGACCTTAGCTATTAGGCCAGAGTAAGAGTTACGACCTTAGCTATTAGGCCAGAGTAAGAGTTAAGACCTTAACCAGTAGGCCAGAGTACGAGTCTAAGACCTTAGCTATTAGGCCAGAGTACGAGTCTAAGACCTTAGCTATTAGGCCAGAGTAAGAGTTAAGACCTTACCCATTAGGCCAGAGTACGAGTCTAAGACCTTAGCTATCAGGCCAGAGTACGAGTCTAAGACCTTAGCTATTAGGCCAGAGTAAGAGTTAAGACCTTAACCTGTAGGCCAGAGTAAGAGTTAAGACCTTAACCATTAGGCCAGAGTACGAGTCTAAGACCTTAGCTATTAGGCCAGAGTACGAGTTTAAGACCTTAGCTATTTGGCCACAGTCAGAGCTAAGACCTTAACAATTAGGCCAGAGTACGAGTCAAAGACCTTAGCTATTAGGCCAGAGTAAGAGTTAAGACCTTAGCTATTAGGCCAGAGTAAGAGTTAAGACCATTACCATTAGGCTAGAGTACGAATCTAAGACCTTAGCTATTAGGCCAGAGTACGAGTCTAAGACCTTAGCTATTAGGCCAGAGTAAGAGTTAAGACCTTAGCTATTAGGCCAGATTAAGAGTTAAGACCTTAGCTATTAGGCCAGAGTACGAGTCTTAGACCTTAGCTATTAGGCCAGAGTAAGAGTTAAGACCTTAGCTATTAGGCCAGAGTACGAGTCTAAGACCTTAACCATTAGGCCAGAGTACGAGTCTAAGACCTTAGCTATTAGGCCAGAGTAAGAGTTAAGACCTTAGCTATTAGGCCAGAGTAAGAGTTAAGACCTTAACCATTAGGCCAGAGTACGAGTCTAAGACCTTAGCTATTAGGCCAGAGTAAGAGTTAAGACCTTAGCTATTAGGCCACAGTAAGAGTTAAGACCTGAACCATTAGGCCAGAGTACGAGTCTAAGACCTTAGCTATTAGGCCAGAATGAGAGTTAAGACCTTAACCATTAGGCCAGAGTACGAATCTAAGACCTTAGCTATTATGTCAAATTAAGTGTTAAGACCTTAACCAGTAGACCAGAGTAAGAGTTAAGACCTTAACCTTTAGGCCAGAGTATGAGTCTAAGACCTTAGCTATTAGGCCAGAGTAAGAGTTAATACCTTAACCAGTAGGCCAGAGTACGAGTCTAAGACCTTAGCTATTAGGCCAGAGTACGAGTCTAAGACCTTAGCTATTAGGCCAGAGTAAGAGTTAAGACCTTAACCAGTAGGCCAGAGTACGAGTCTAAGACCTTAGCTATTAGGCCAGAGTAATAGTTAAGACCTTAGCTATTAGGCCAAAGTATGAGTCTAAGACCTTAGCTATTAGGCCAGAGTAAGAGTTAAGACCTTAACCATTAGGCCAGAGTACGAGTCCAAGACCTTAGCTATTAGGCCAGAGTAAGAGTTAAGACCTTAACCAGTAGGCCAGAGTACGAGTCTAAGACCTTAGCTATTAGGCAAGAGTAGGAGTCTAAGACCTTAGCTATTAGACCAGAGTAAGAGTTACGACCTTAACCAGTAGGCCAGAGTACGAGTCTAAGACCTTAGCTATGAGGCCAGACTACGAGTCTAAGACCTTAGCTATTAGGCCAGAGTACGAGTCTAAGACCTTAGCTATTAGGCCAGAATAAGAGTTAAGACCTTAGCTATTAGGCCAGAGAAAGAGTTAAGACCATAACCATTAGGCCAGAGTACGAGTCTAAGACCTTAGCTATTAGGCCAGAGTAAGAGTTAAGACCTTAGATATTAGGCCACAGTAAGTGTTAAGACCTTAACCATTAGGCCAGAGTACGAGTTTAAGACCTTAGCTATTAGGCCAGAGTAAGAGTTAAGACCTTAACCATTAGGCCAGAGTACGAGTCTAAGACCTTAGCTATTAGGTCAGAGTAAGTGTTAAGACCTTACCCAGAAGGCCAGAGTAAGTGTTAAGACCTTAACCATTAGGCCAGAGTAAGAGTCTTAGACCTTAGCTATTAGGCCAGAGTAAGAGTTAAGACCTTAACCATTAGGCCAGAGTACGAGTCTAAGACCTTAGCTATTAGGCCAGAGTAAAAGTCAAGACCTTAGCTATTAGGCCAGAGTAAGAGTTAAGACCTTAGCTATTAGGCCAGAGTAAGAGTTAAGACCTTAACCAGTAGGCCGGAGTACGAGTCTAAGACCTTAGCTATTAGGCCAGAGTAAGAGTTAAGACCTTAATCAGTAGGCCAGAGTAAGCGTTAAGACCTTAACCATTAGGCCAGTGTACGAGTCTAAGACCTTAGCTATTAGGCCAGAGTACGAGTCTAAGACCTTAGCTATTAGGCCAGAGTAAGAGTTAAGACCTTAACCATTAGGCCAGAGTACAAGTCGAAGACCTTAACCATTAGGCCAGAGTATGAGTCTAGGACCTTAGCTATTAGGTCAGAGTAAGTGTTAAGACCTTAACCAGTAGACCAGAGTAAGAGTTAAGACCTTAACCATTAGGCCAGAGTACGAGTCTAATACCTTAGCTATTAGGCCAGAGTAAGAGTTAAGACCTTAACCATTAGTCCAGAGTACGAGTCTAAGACCTTAGCTATTAGGCCAGAGTAAAAGATAAGACCTTAGCTATTAGGCCAGAGTAAGAGTTAAGAGCTTAGCTATTAGGCCAGAGTAAGAGTTAAGACCTTAACCATTAGGCCAGAGTACGAGTCTAAGACCTTAGCTATTAGGCCAGAGTAAGAGTTAAGACCTTAACCATTAGGCCAGAGTACCAGTCTAAGACCTTAGGTATTAGGCCAGAGTAAGGGTTAAGACCTTAACCAGTAGGCCAGAGTAAGAGTTAAGACCTTAACCATTAGGCCAGAGCATGAGTCTAAGACCTTAGCTATTAGGCCAGATTTAGAGTTAAGACCTTAATCATTAGGCCAGAGTACAAGTCTAAGACCTTAGCTATTACGCCAGAGTAAGAGTTAAGACCTTAGCTATTAGGCCAGAGTAAGAGTGAAGACCTTTACCATTAGGCCAGAGTACGAATCTAAGACCTTAGCTATTAGGCCAGAGTTAGAGTTAAGACCTTAGCTATTAGGCCAGAGTAAGAGTTAAGACCTTAGCTATTAGGCCAGAGTACGAGTCTAAGACCTTAGCTATTAGGCCAGAGTAAGAGTTAAGACCTTAGCTATTAGGCCAGAGTAAGAGATAAGACCTTAACCATTAGGCCAGAGTACGAGTCTAAGACCTTAGCTATTAGGCCAGTGTAAGAGTTAAGACCTTAGCTATTAGGCCAGAATAAGAGTTAAGACCTTAACCATTAGTCCAGAGTACTAGTCTAAGACCTTAGCTATTAGGCGAGAGTAAGAGTTAAGATCTTAGCTATTAGGCCACAGTAAGAGTTAATAACTTAACCATTAGGCCAGAGTATGAGTCTAAGACCTTAGCTATTAGGCCAGAGTAAGAGTTAAGACCTTAACCAGTAGGCCAGAGTAAGAGTTAAGACCTTTACCATTAGGCCAGAGTACGAATCTAAGACCTTAGCTATTAGGCCAGAGTACGAGTCTAAGACCTTAGCTATTAGGCCAGAGTAAGAGTTAAGACCTTAGCTATTAGGCCAGAGTAAGAGTTAAGACCTTAGCTATTAGGCCAGAGTACGAGTCTAAGACCTTAGCTATTAGGCCAGAGTAAGAGTTAAGACCTTAGCTATTAGGCCAGAGTACGAGTCTAAGACCTTAACCATTAGGCCAGAATACGAGTCTAAGTCCTTAGCTATTAGGCCAGAGTAAGAGTTAAGACCTTAGCTATTAGGCCAGAGTAAGAGTTAAGACCTTAACCATTAGGCCAGAGTACGAGTCTAAGACCTTAGCTATTAGGCCAGAGTAAGAGTTAAGACCTTAGCTATTAGGCCACAGTAAGAGTTAAGACCTGAACCATTAGGCCAGAGTACGAGTCTAAGACCTTAGCTATTAGGTCAGAATAAGTGTTAAGACCTTAACCAGTAGACCAGAGTAAGAGTTAGGACCCTGACCATTAGGCCAGAGTACGAGTCTAAGACCTTAGCTATTAGGCCAGAGTAAGAGTTAATACCTTAACCAGTAGGCCAGAGTACGAGTCTAAGACCTTAGCTATTAGGCCAGAGTACGAGTCTAAGACGTTAGCTATTAGGCCAGAGTAAGAGTTAAGACCTTAACCAGTAGGCCAGAGTACAAGTCTAAGACCTTAGCTATTAGGCCAGAGTACAAGTCTAAGACCGTAGCTATTAGGCCAGAGTACGAGTCTAAGACCTTGGCTAATACGCCAGAGTAAGAGTTAAGATCTTAACCAGTAGGCCAGAGTAAGAGTTAAGACCTTAACTATTAGGCCAGAGTACGATTCTAAGACCTTAGCTATTAGGCCAGAGTAAGAGTTAAGACCCTAGCTATTAGGCCAGAGTAAGAGTTAAGAAATTAGCTATTAGGCCAGAGTACGAGTCTAAGACCTTAGCTATTAGGCCAGAGTAAGAGTTAAGACCTTAGCTATTATGCCAGAGTAAGAGTTAAGACCTTAGCTATTAGGCCAGAGTACGAGTCTAAGACCTTAACCATTAGGCCAGAGTACGAATCTAAGACCTCATCTATTAGGCCAGAGTAAGAGTTAAGACCTTAACCATTAGGCCAGAGTACGAGTCTAAGACCTTAGCTATTAGGCCAGAGTAAGAGTTAATACCTTAGCTATTAGGCCACAGTAAGAGTTAAGACCTTAACCATTAGGCCAGAGTATGAGTCTAGGACCTTAGCTATTAGGTCAGAGTAAGTGTTAAGACCTTAACCAGTAGACCAGAGTAAGAGTTAAGACCTTAACCATTAGGCCAGAGTACGAGTCTAATACCTTAGCTATTAGGCCAGAGTAAGAGTTAAGACCTTAACCATTAGTCCAGAGTACGAGTCTAAGACCTTAGCTATTAGGCCAGAGTAAAAGATAAGACCTTAGCTATTAGGCCAGAGTAAGAGTTAAGAGCTTAGCTATTAGGCCAGAGTAAGAGTTAAGACCTTAACCATTAGGCCAGAGTACGAGTCTAAGACCTTAGCTATTAGGCCAGAGTAAGAGTTAAGACCTTAACCATTAGGCCAGAGTACCAGTCTAAGACCTTAGGTATTAGGCCAGAGTAAGGGTTAAGACCTTAACCAGTAGGCCAGAGTAAGAGTTAAGACCTTAACCATTAGGCCAGAGCATGAGTCTAAGACCTTAGCTATTAGGCCAGATTTAGAGTTAAGACCTTAATCATTAGGCCAGAGTACAAGTCTAAGACCTTAGCTATTACGCCAGAGTAAGAGTTAAGACCTTAGCTATTAGGCCAGAGTAAGAGTGAAGACCTTTACCATTAGGCCAGAGTACGAATCTAAGACCTTAGCTATTAGGCCAGAGTTAGAGTTAAGACCTTAGCTATTAGGCCAGAGTAAGAGTTAAGACCTTAGCTATTAGGCCAGAGTACGAGTCTAAGACCTTAGCTATTAGGCCAGAGTAAGAGTTAAGACCTTAGCTATTAGGCCAGAGTACGAGTCTAAGACCTTAACCATTAGGCCAGAGTACGAGTCTAAGACCTTAGCTATTAGGCCAGAGTAAGAGTTAAGACCTTAGCTATTAGGCCAGAGTAAGAGTTAAGACCTTAACCATTAGGCCAGAGTACGAGTCTAAGACCTTAGCTATTAGGCCAGAGTAAGAGTTAAGACCTTAGCTATTAGGCCACAGTAAGAGTTAAGACATGAACCATTAGGCCAGAGTACAAGTCTAAGACCTTAGCTATTAGGTCAGAGTAAGTGTTAAGACCTTAACCAGTAGGCCAGAGTAAGAGTTAAGACCTTAACCATTAGGCCAGAGTAAAAGTCTAAGACCTTAGCTATTAGGCCAGAGTAAGAGTTAATACCTTAACCAGTAGGCCAGAGTACGAGTCTAAGACCTTAGCTATTAGGCCAGAGTACGAGTCTAAGACCTTAGCTATTAGGCCAAAATAAGAGTTAAGACCTTAACCAGTAGGCCAGAGTACAAGTCTAAGACCTTAGCTATTAGGCCAGAGTACGAGTCTAAGACCTTAGCTATTAGGCCAGAGTAAGAGTTAAGATCTTAACCAGTAGGCCAGAGTAAGAGTTAAGACCTTAGCTATTAGGCCTGAGTACGAGTCTAAGACCTTAGCTATTAGGCCAGAGTAAGAGTTAAGACCTTAACCATTAGGCCAGAGTACGAATCTAAGACCTTAGCTATTAGGCCAGAGTACGAGTCTTAGACCTTAGATTTTAGGCCAGAATAAGAGTTAAGACCTTAGCTATTAGGCCAGAGTAAGAGTTACGACCTTAGCTATTAGGCCAGAGTAAGAGTTAAGACCTTAACCAGTAGGCCAGAGTACGAGTCTAAGACCTTAGCTATTAGGCCAGAGTACGAGTCTAAGACCTTAGCTATTAGGCCAGAGTAAGAGTTAAGACCTTACCCATTAGGCCAGAGTACGAGTCTAAGACCTTAGCTATCAGGCCAGAGTACGAGTCTAAGACCTTAGCTATTAGGCCAGAGTAAGAGTTAAGACCTTAACCTGTAGGCCAGAGTAAGAGTTAAGACCTTAACCATTAGGCCAGAGTACGAGTCTAAGACCTTAGCTATTAGGCCAGAGTACGAGTTTAAGACCTTAGCTATTTGGCCACAGTCAGAGCTAAGACCTTAACAATTAGGCCAGAGTACGAGTCAAAGACCTTAGCTATTAGGCCAGAGTAAGAGTTAAGACCTTAGCTATTAGGCCAGAGTAAGAGTTAAGACCATTACCATTAGGCTAGAGTACGAATCTAAGACCTTAGCTATTAGGCCAGAGTACGAGTCTAAGACCTTAGCTATTAGGCCAGAGTAAGAGTTAAGACCTTAGCTATTAGGCCAGATTAAGAGTTAAGACCTTAGCTATTAGGCCAGAGTACGAGTCTTAGACCTTAGCTATTAGGCCAGAGTAAGAGTTAAGACCTTAGCTATTAGGCCAGAGTACGAGTCTAAGACCTTAACCATTAGGCCAGAGTACGAGTCTAAGACCTTAGCTATTAGGCCAGAGTAAGAGTTAAGACCTTAGCTATTAGGCCAGAGTAAGAGTTAAGACCTTAACCATTAGGCCAGAGTACGAGTCTAAGACCTTAGCTATTAGGCCAGAGTAAGAGTTAAGACCTTAGCTATTAGGCCACAGTAAGAGTTAAGACCTGAACCATTAGGCCAGAGTACGAGTCTAAGACCTTAGCTATTAGGCCAGAGTGAGAGCTAAGACCTTAACCATTAGGCCAGAGTACGAATCTAAGACCTTAGCTATTATGTCAAATTAAGTGTTAAGACCTTAACCAGTAGACCAGAGTAAGAGTTAAGACCTTAACCTTTAGGCCAGAGTATGAGTCTAAGACCTTAGCTATTAGGCCAGAGTAAGAGTTAATACCTTAACCAGTAGGCCAGAGTACGAGTCTAAGACCTTAGCTATTAGGCCAGAGTACGAGTCTAAGACCTTAGCTATTAGGCCAGAGTAAGAGTTAAGACCTTAACCAGTAGGCCAGAGTACGAGTCTAAGACCTTAGCTATTAGGCCAGAGTAATAGTTAAGACCTTAGCTATTAGGCCAAAGTATGAGTCTAAGACCTTAGCTATTAGGCCAGAGTAAGAGTTAAGACCTTAACCATTAGGCCAGAGTACGAGTCTAAGACCTTAGCTATTAGGCCAGAGTAAGAGTTAAGACCTTAACCAGTAGGCCAGAGTACGAGTCTAAGACCTTAGCTATTAGGCAAGAGTAGGAGTCTAAGACCTTAGCTATTAGACCAGAGTAAGAGTTACGACCTTAACCAGTAGGCCAGAGTACGAGTCTAAGACCTTAGCTATGAGGCCAGACTACGAGTCTAAGACCTTAGCTATTAGGCCAGAGTACGAGTCTAAGACCTTAGCTATTAGGCCAGAATAAGAGTTAAGACCTTAGCTATTAGGCCAGAGAAAGAGTTAAGACCATAACCATTAGGCCAGAGTACGAGTCTAAGACCTTAGCTATTAGGCCAGAGTAAGAGTTAAGACCTTAGATATTAGGCCACAGTAAGTGTTAAGACCTTAACCATTAGGCCAGAGTACGAGTTTAAGACCTTAGCTATTAGGCCAGAGTAAGAGTTAAGACCTTAACCATTAGGCCAGAGTACGAGTCTAAGACCTTAGCTATTAGGTCAGAGTAAGTGTTAAGACCTTACCCAGAAGGCCAGAGTAAGTGTTAAGACCTTAACCATTAGGCCAGAGTAAGAGTCTTAGACCTTAGCTATTAGGCCAGAGTAAGAGTTAAGACCTTAACCATTAGGCCAGAGTACGAGTCTAAGACCTTAGCTATTAGGCCAGAGTAAAAGTCAAGACCTTAGCTATTAGGCCAGAGTAAGAGTTAAGACCTTAGCTATTAGGCCAGAGTAAGAGTTAAGACCTTAACCAGTAGGCCGGAGTACGAGTCTAAGACCTTAGCTATTAGGCCAGAGTAAGAGTTAAGACCTTAATCAGTAGGCCAGAGTAAGCGTTAAGACCTTAACCATTAGGCCAGTGTACGAGTCTAAGACCTTAGCTATTAGGCCAGAGTACGAGTCTAAGACCTTAGCTATTAGGCCAGAGTAAGAGTTAAGACCTTAACCATTAGGCCAGAGTACAAGTCGAAGACCTTAACCATTAGGCCAGAGTATGAGTCTAGGACCTTAGCTATTAGGTCAGAGTAAGTGTTAAGACCTTAACCAGTAGACCAGAGTAAGAGTTAAGACCTTAACCATTAGGCCAGAGTACGAGTCTAATACCTTAGCTATTAGGCCAGAGTAAGAGTTAAGACCTTAACCATTAGTCCAGAGTACGAGTCTAAGACCTTAGCTATTAGGCCAGAGTAAAAGATAAGACCTTAGCTATTAGGCCAGAGTAAGAGTTAAGAGCTTAGCTATTAGGCCAGAGTAAGAGTTAAGACCTTAACCATTAGGCCAGAGTACGAGTCTAAGACCTTAGCTATTAGGCCAGAGTAAGAGTTAAGACCTTAACCATTAGGCCAGAGTACCAGTCTAAGACCTTAGGTATTAGGCCAGAGTAAGGGTTAAGACCTTAACCAGTAGGCCAGAGTAAGAGTTAAGACCTTAACCATTAGGCCAGAGCATGAGTCTAAGACCTTAGCTATTAGGCCAGATTTAGAGTTAAGACCTTAATCATTAGGCCAGAGTACAAGTCTAAGACCTTAGCTATTACGCCAGAGTAAGAGTTAAGACCTTAGCTATTAGGCCAGAGTAAGAGTGAAGACCTTTACCATTAGGCCAGAGTACGAATCTAAGACCTTAGCTATTAGGCCAGAGTTAGAGTTAAGACCTTAGCTATTAGGCCAGAGTAAGAGTTAAGACCTTAGCTATTAGGCCAGAGTACGAGTCTAAGACCTTAGCTATTAGGCCAGAGTAAGAGTTAAGACCTTAGCTATTAGGCCAGAGTAAGAGATAAGACCTTAACCATTAGGCCAGAGTACGAGTCTAAGACCTTAGCTATTAGGCCAGTGTAAGAGTTAAGACCTTAGCTATTAGGCCAGAATAAGAGTTAAGACCTTAACCATTAGTCCAGAGTACTAGTCTAAGACCTTAGCTATTAGGCGAGAGTAAGAGTTAAGATCTTAGCTATTAGGCCACAGTAAGAGTTAATAACTTAACCATTAGGCCAGAGTATGAGTCTAAGACCTTAGCTATTAGGCCAGAGTAAGAGTTAAGACCTTAACCAGTAGGCCAGAGTAAGAGTTAAGACCTTTACCATTAGGCCAGAGTACGAATCTAAGACCTTAGCTATTAGGCCAGAGTACGAGTCTAAGACCTTAGCTATTAGGCCAGAGTAAGAGTTAAGACCTTAGCTATTAGGCCAGAGTAAGAGTTAAGACCTTAGCTATTAGGCCAGAGTACGAGTCTAAGACCTTAGCTATTAGGCCAGAGTAAGAGTTAAGACCTTAGCTATTAGGCCAGAGTACGAGTCTAAGACCTTAACCATTAGGCCAGAATACGAGTCTAAGTCCTTAGCTATTAGGCCAGAGTAAGAGTTAAGACCTTAGCTATTAGGCCAGAGTAAGAGTTAAGACCTTAACCATTAGGCCAGAGTACGAGTCTAAGACCTTAGCTATTAGGCCAGAGTAAGAGTTAAGACCTTAGCTATTAGGCCACAGTAAGAGTTAAGACCTGAACCATTAGGCCAGAGTACGAGTCTAAGACCTTAGCTATTAGGTCAGAATAAGTGTTAAGACCTTAACCAGTAGACCAGAGTAAGAGTTAGGACCCTGACCATTAGGCCAGAGTACGAGTCTAAGACCTTAGCTATTAGGCCAGAGTAAGAGTTAATACCTTAACCAGTAGGCCAGAGTACGAGTCTAAGACCTTAGCTATTAGGCCAGAGTACGAGTCTAAGACGTTAGCTATTAGGCCAGAGTAAGAGTTAAGACCTTAACCAGTAGGCCAGAGTACAAGTCTAAGACCTTAGCTATTAGGCCAGAGTACAAGTCTAAGACCGTAGCTATTAGGCCAGAGTACGAGTCTAAGACCTTAGCTAATACGCCAGAGTAAGAGTTAAGATCTTAACCAGTAGGCCAGAGTAAGAGTTAAGACCTTAACTATTAGGCCAGAGTACGATTCTAAGACCTTAGCTATTAGGCCAGAGTAAGAGTTAAGACCCTAGCTATTAGGCCAGAGTAAGAGTTAAGAAATTAGCTATTAGGCCAGAGTACGAGTCTAAGACCTTAGCTATTAGGCCAGAGTAAGAGTTAAGACCTTAGCTATTATGCCAGAGTAAGAGTTAAGACCTTAGCTATTAGGCCAGAGTACGAGTCTAAGACCTTAACCATTAGGCCAGAGTACGAGTCTAAGACCTCATCTATTAGGCCAGAGTAAGAGTTAAGACCTTAACCATTAGGCCAGAGTACGAGTCTAAGACCTTAGCTATTAGGCCAGAGTAAGAGTTAATACCTTAGCTATTAGGCCACAGTAAGAGTTAAGACCTTAACCATTAGGCCAGAGTATGAGTCTAGGACCTTAGCTATTAGGTCAGAGTAAGTGTTAAGACCTTAACCAGTAGACCAGAGTAAGAGTTAAGACCTTAACCATTAGGCCAGAGTACGAGTCTAATACCTTAGCTATTAGGCCAGAGTAAGAGTTAAGACCTTAACCATTAGTCCAGAGTACGAGTCTAAGACCTTAGCTATTAGGCCAGAGTAAAAGATAAGACCTTAGCTATTAGGCCAGAGTAAGAGTTAAGAGCTTAGCTATTAGGCCAGAGTAAGAGTTAAGACCTTAACCATTAGGCCAGAGTACGAGTCTAAGACCTTAGCTATTAGGCCAGAGTAAGAGTTAAGACCTTAACCATTAGGCCAGAGTACCAGTCTAAGACCTTAGGTATTAGGCCAGAGTAAGGGTTAAGACCTTAACCAGTAGGCCAGAGTAAGAGTTAAGACCTTAACCATTAGGCCAGAGCATGAGTCTAAGACCTTAGCTATTAGGCCAGATTTAGAGTTAAGACCTTAATCATTAGGCCAGAGTACAAGTCTAAGACCTTAGCTATTACGCCAGAGTAAGAGTTAAGACCTTAGCTATTAGGCCAGAGTAAGAGTGAAGACCTTTACCATTAGGCCAGAGTACGAATCTAAGACCTTAGCTATTAGGCCAGAGTTAGAGTTAAGACCTTAGCTATTAGGCCAGAGTAAGAGTTAAGACCTTAGCTATTAGGCCAGAGTACGAGTCTAAGACCTTAGCTATTAGGCCAGAGTAAGAGTTAAGACCTTAGCTATTAGGCCAGAGTACGAGTCTAAGACCTTAACCATTAGGCCAGAGTACGAGTCTAAGACCTTAGCTATTAGGCCAGAGTAAGAGTTAAGACCTTAGCTATTAGGCCAGAGTAAGAGTTAAGACCTTAACCATTAGGCCAGAGTACGAGTCTAAGACCTTAGCTATTAGGCCAGAGTAAGAGTTAAGACCTTAGCTATTAGGCCACAGTAAGAGTTAAGACATGAACCATTAGGCCAGAGTACAAGTCTAAGACCTTAGCTATTAGGTCAGAGTAAGTGTTAAGACCTTAACCAGTAGGCCAGAGTAAGAGTTAAGACCTTAACCATTAGGCCAGAGTAATAGTCTAAGACCTTAGCTATTAGGCCAGAGTAAGAGTTAATACCTTAACCAGTAGGCCAGAGTACGAGTCTAAGACCTTAGCTATTAGGCCAGAGTACGAGTCTAAGACCTTAGCTATTAGGCCAAAATAAGAGTTAAGACCTTAACCAGTAGGCCAGAGTACAAGTCTAAGACCTTAGCTATTAGGCCAGAGTACGAGTCTAAGACCTTAGCTATTAGGCCAGAGTAAGAGTTAAGATCTTAACCAGTAGGCCAGAGTAAGAGTTAAGACCTTAGCTATTAGGCCTGAGTACGAGTCTAAGACCTTAGCTATTAGGCCAGAGTAAGAGTTAAGACCTTAACCATTAGGCCAGAGTACGAATCTAAGACCTTAGCTATTAGGCCAGAGTACGAGTCTAAGACCTTAGATTTTAGGCCAGAATAAGAGTTAAGACCTTAGCTATTAGGCCAGAGTAAGAGTTACGACCTTAGCTATTAGGCCAGAGTAAGAGTTAAGACCTTAACCAGTAGGCCAGAGAACGAGTCTAAGACCTTAGCTATTAGGCCAGAGTACGAGTCTAAGACCTTAGCTATTAGGCCAGAGTAAGAGTTAAGACCTTACCCATTAGGCCAGAGTACGAGTCTAAGACCTTAGCTATCAGGCCAGAGTACGAGTCTAAGACCTTAGCTATTAGGCCAGAGTAAGAGTTAAGACCTTAACCTGTAGGCCAGAGTAAGAGTTAAGACCTTAACCATTAGGCCAGAGTACGAGTCTAAGACCTTAGCTATTAGGCCAGAGTACGAGTTTAAGACCTTAGCTATTTGGCCACAGTCAGAGCTAAGACCTTAACAATTAGGCCAGAGTACGAGTCAAAGACCTTAGCTATTAGGCCAGAGTAAGAGTTAAGACCTTAGCTATTAGGCCAGAGTAAGAGTTAAGACCATTACCATTAGGCTAGAGTACGAATCTAAGACCTTAGCTATTAGGCCAGAGTACGAGTCTAAGACCTTAGCTATTAGGCCAGAGTAAGAGTTAAGACCTTAGCTATTAGGCCAGATTAAGAGTTAAGACCTTAGCTATTAGGCCAGAGTACGAGTCTTAGACCTTAGCTATTAGGCCAGAGTAAGAGTTAAGACCTTAGCTATTAGGCCAGAGTACGAGTCTAAGACCTTAACCATTAGGCCAGAGTACGAGTCTAAGACCTTAGCTATTAGGCCAGAGTAAGAGTTAAGACCTTAGCTATTAGGCCAGAGTAAGAGTTAAGACCTTAACCATTAGGCCAGAGTACGAGTCTAAGACCTTAGCTATTAGGCCAGAGTAAGAGTTAAGACCTTAGCTATTAGGCCACAGTAAGAGTTAAGACCTGAACCATTAGGCCAGAGTACGAGTCTAAGACCTTAGCTATTAGGCCAGAGTGAGAGTTAGGACCTTAACCATTAGGCCAGAGTACGAATCTTAGACCTTAGCTATTATGTCAAATTAAGTGTTAAGACCTTAACCAGTAGACCAGAGTAAGAGTTAAGACCTTAACCTTTAGGCCAGAGTATGAGTCTAAGACCTTAGCTATTAGGCCAGAGTAAGAGTTAATACCTTAACCAGTAGGCCAGAGTACGAGTCTAAGACCTTAGCTATTAGGCCAGAGTACGAGTCTAAGACCTTAGCTATTAGGCCAGAGTAAGAGTTAAGACCTTAACCAGTAGGCCAGAGTACGAGTCTAAGACCTTAGCTATTAGGCCAGAGTAATAGTTAAGACCTTAGCTATTAGGCCAAAGTATGAGTCTAAGACCTTAGCTATTAGGCCAGAGTAAGAGTTAAGACCTTAACCATTAGGCCAGAGTACGAGTCTAAGACCTTAGCTATTAGGCCAGAGTAAGAGTTAAGACCTTAACCAGTAGGCCAGAGTACGAGTCTAAGACCTTAGCTATTAGGCAAGAGTAGGAGTCTAAGACCTTAGCTATTAGACCAGAGTAAGAGTTACGACCTTAACCAGTAGGCCAGAGTACGAGTCTAAGACCTTAGCTATGAGGCCAGACTACGAGTCTAAGACCTTAGCTATTAGGCCAGAGTACGAGTCTAAGACCTTAGCTATTAGGCCAGAATAAGAGTTAAGACCTTAGCTATTAGGCCAGAGAAAGAGTTAAGACCATAACCATTAGGCCAGAGTACGAGTCTAAGACCTTAGCTATTAGGCCAGAGTAAGAGTTAAGACCTTAGATATTAGGCCACAGTAAGTGTTAAGACCTTAACCATTAGGCCAGAGTACGAGTTTAAGACCTTAGCTATTAGGCCAGAGTAAGAGTTAAGACCTTAACCATTAGGCCAGAGTACGAGTCTAAGACCTTAGCTATTAGGTCAGAGTAAGTGTTAAGACCTTACCCAGAAGGCCAGAGTAAGTGTTAAGACCTTAACCATTAGGCCAGAGTAAGAGTCTTAGACCTTAGCTATTAGGCCAGAGTAAGAGTTAAGACCTTAACCATTAGGCCAGAGTACGAGTCTAAGACCTTAGCTATTAGGCCAGAGTAAAAGTCAAGACCTTAGCTATTAGGCCAGAGTAAGAGTTAAGACCTTAGCTATTAAGCCAGAGTAAGAGTTAAGACCTTAACCAGTAGGCCGGAGTACGAGTCTAAGACCTTAGCTATTAGGCCAGAGTAAGAGTTAAGACCTTAATCAGTAGGCCAGAGTAAGCGTTAAGACCTTAACCATTAGGCCAGTGTACGAGTCTAAGACCTTAGCTATTAGGCCAGAGTACGAGTCTAAGACCTTAGCTATTAGGCCAGAGTAAGAGTTAAGACCTTAACCATTAGGCCAGAGTACAAGTCGAAGACCTTAACCATTAGGCCAGAGTATGAGTCTAGGACCTTAGCTATTAGGTCAGAGTAAGTGTTAAGACCTTAACCAGTAGACCAGAGTAAGAGTTAAGACCTTAACCATTAGGCCAGAGTACGAGTCTAATACCTTAGCTATTAGGCCAGAGTAAGAGTTAAGACCTTAACCATTAGTCCAGAGTACGAGTCTAAGACCTTAGCTATTAGGCCAGAGTAAAAGATAAGACCTTAGCTATTAGGCCAGAGTAAGAGTTAAGAGCTTAGCTATTAGGCCAGAGTAAGAGTTAAGACCTTAACCATTAGGCCAGAGTACGAGTCTAAGACCTTAGCTATTAGGCCAGAGTAAGAGTTAAGACCTTAAACATTAGGCCAGAGTACCAGTCTAAGACCTTAGGTATTAGGCCAGAGTAAGGGTTAAGACCTTAACCAGTAGGCCAGAGTAAGAGTTAAGACCTTAACCATTAGGCCAGAGCATGAGTCTAAGACCTTAGCTATTAGGCCAGATTTAGAGTTAAGACCTTAATCATTAGGCCAGAGTACAAGTCTAAGACCTTAGCTATTACGCCAGAGTAAGAGTTAAGACCTTAGCTATTAGGCCAGAGTAAGAGTGAAGACCTTTACCATTAGGCCAGAGTACGAATCTAAGACCTTAGCTATTAGGCCAGAGTTAGAGTTAAGACCTTAGCTATTAGGCCAGAGTAAGAGTTAAGACCTTAGCTATTAGGCCAGAGTACGAGTCTAAGACCTTAGCTATTAGGCCAGAGTAAGAGTTAAGACCTTAGCTATTAGGCCAGAGTACGAGTCTAAGACCTTAACCATTAGGCCAGAGTACGAGTCTAAGACCTTAGCTATTAGGCCAGAGTAAGAGTTAAGACCTTAGCTATTAGGCCAGAGTAAGAGTTAAGACCTTAACCATTAGGCCAGAGTACGAGTCTAAGACCTTAGCTATTAGGCCAGAGTAAGAGTTAAGACCTTAGCTATTAGGCCACAGTAAGAGTTAAGACATGAACCATTAGGCCAGAGTACAAGTCTAAGACCTTAGCTATTAGGTCAGAGTAAGTGTTAAGACCTTAACCAGTAGGCCAGAGTAAGAGTTAAGACCTTAACCATTAGGCCAGAGTAATAGTCTAAGACCTTAGCTATTAGGCCAGAGTAAGAGTTAATACCTTAACCAGTAGGCCAGAGTACAAGTCTAAGACCTTAGCTATTAGGCCAGAGTACGAGTCTAAGACCTTAGCTATTAGGCCAAAATAAGAGTTAAGACCTTAACCAGTAGGCCAGAGTACAAGTCTAAGACCTTAGCTATTAGGCCAGAGTACGAGTCTAAGACCTTAGCTATTAGGCCAGAGTAAGAGTTAAGATCTTAACCAGTAGGCCAGAGTAAGAGTTAAGACCTTAGCTATTAGGCCTGAGTACGAGTCTAAGACCTTAGCTATTAGGCCAGAGTAAGAGTTAAGACCTTAACCATTAGGCCAGAGTACGAATCTAAGACCTTAGCTATTAGGCCAGAGTACGAGTCTAAGACCTTAGATTTTAGGCCAGAATAAGAGTTAAGACCTTAGCTATTAGGCCAGAGTAAGAGTTACGACCTTAGCTATTAGGCCAGAGTAAGAGTTAAGACCTTAACCAGTAGGCCAGAGTACGAGTCTAAGACCTTAGCTATTAGGCCAGAGTACGAGTCTAAGACCTTAGCTATTAGGCCAGAGTAAGAGTTAAGACCTTACCCATTAGGCCAGAGTACGAGTCTAAGACCTTAGCTATCAGGCCAGAGTACGAGTCTAAGACCTTAGCTATTAGGCCAGAGTAAGAGTTAAGACCTTAACCTGTAGGCCAGAGTAAGAGTTAAGACCTTAACCATTAGGCCAGAGTACGAGTCTAAGACCTTAGCTATTAGGCCAGAGTACGAGTTTAAGACCTTAGCTATTTGGCCACAGTCAGAGCTAAGACCTTAACAATTAGGCCAGAGTACGAGTCAAAGACCTTAGCTATTAGGCCAGAGTAAGAGTTAAGACCATAGCTATTAGGCCAGAGTAAGAGTTAAGACCATTACCATTAGGCTAGAGTACGAATCTAAGACCTTAGCTATTAGGCCAGAGTACGAGTCTAAGACCTTAGCTATTAGGCCAGAGTAAGAGTTAAGACCTTAGCTATTAGGCCAGATTAAGAGTTAAGACCTTAGCTATTAGGCCAGAGTACGAGTCTTAGACCTTAGCTATTAGGCCAGAGTAAGAGTTAAGACCTTAGCTATTAGGCCAGAGTACGAGTCTAAGACCTTAACCATTAGGCCAGAGTACGAGTCTAAGACCTTAGCTATTAGGCCAGAGTAAGAGTTAAGACCTTAGCTATTAGGCCAGAGTAAGAGTTAAGACCTTAACCATTAGGCCAGAGTACGAGTCTAAGACCTTAGCTATTAGGCCAGAGTAAGAGTTAAGACCTTAGCTATTAGGCCACAGTAAGAGTTAAGACCTGAACCATTAGGCCAGAGTACGAGTCTAAGACCTTAGCTATTAGGCCAGAGTGAGAGTTAAGACCTTAACCATTAGGCCAGAGTACGAATCTAAGACCTTAGCTATTATGTCAAATTAAGTGTTAAGACCTTAACCAGTAGACCAGAGTAAGAGTTAAGACCTTAACCTTTAGGCCAGAGTATGAGTCTAAGACCTTAGCTATTAGGCCAGAGTAAGAGTTAATACCTTAACCAGTAGGCCAGAGTACGAGTCTAAGACCTTAGCTATTAGGCCAGAGTACGAGTCTAAGACCTTAGCTATTAGGCCAGAGTAAGAGTTAAGACCTTAACCAGTAGGCCAGAGTACGAGTCTGAGACCTTAGCTATTAGGCCAGAGTAATAGTTAAGACCTTAGCTATTAGGCCAAAGTATGAGTCTAAGACCTTAGCTATTAGGCCAGAGTAAGAGTTAAGACCTTAACCATTAGGCCAGAGTACGAGTCTAAGACCTTAGCTATTAGGCCAGAGTAAGAGTTAAGACCTTAACCAGTAGGCCAGAGTACGAGTCTAAGACCTTAGCTATTAGGCAAGAGTAGGAGTCTAAGACCTTAGCTATTAGACCAGAGTAAGAGTTACGACCTTAACCAGTAGGCCAGAGTACGAGTCTAAGACCTTAGCTATGAGGCCAGACTACGAGTCTAAGACCTTAGCTATTAGGCCAGAGTACGAGTCTAAGACCTTAGCTATTAGGCCAGAATAAGAGTTAAGACCTTAGCTATTAGGCCAGAGAAAGAGTTAAGACCATAACCATTAGGCCAGAGTACGAGTCTAAGACCTTAGCTATTAGGCCAGAGTAAGAGTTAAGACCTTAGATATTAGGCCACAGTAAGTGTTAAGACCTTAACCATTAGGCCAGAGTACGAGTTTAAGACCTTAGCTATTAGGCCAGAGTAAGAGTTAAGACCTTAACCATTAGGCCAGAGTACGAGTCTAAGACCTTAGCTATTAGGTCAGAGTAAGTGTTAAGACCTTACCCAGAAGGCCAGAGTAAGTGTTAAGACCTTAACCATTAGGCCAGAGTAAGAGTCTTAGACCTTAGCTATTAGGCCAGAGTAAGAGTTAAGACCTTAACCATTAGGCCAGAGTACGAGTCTAAGACCTTAGCTATTAGGCCAGAGTAAAAGTCAAGACCTTAGCTATTAGGCCAGAGTAAGAGTTAAGACCTTAGCTATTAGGCCAGAGTAAGAGTTAAGACCTTAACCAGTAGGCCGGAGTACGAGTCTAAGACCTTAGCTATTAGGCCAGAGTAAGAGTTAAGACCTTAATCAGTAGGCCAGAGTAAGCGTTAAGACCTTAACCATTAGGCCAGTGTACGAGTCTAAGACCTTAGCTATTAGGCCAGAGTACGAGTCTAAGACCTTAGCTATTAGGCCAGAGTAAGAGTTAAGACCTTAACCATTAGGCCAGAGTACAAGTCGAAGACCTTAGCTATTAGGCCAGAGTAAGAGTTAAGACCTTAGCTATTAGGCCAGAGTAAGAGTTAAGACCTTTACCATTAGGCCAGAGTACGAATCTAAGACCTTAGCTATTAGGCCAGAGTACGAGTCTAAGACCTTAGCTATTAGGCCAGAGTAAGAGTTAAGACCTTAGCTATTAGGCCAGAGTAAGAGTTAAGACCTTAGCTATTAGGCCAGAGTAAGAGTTAAGACCTTAGCTATTAGACCAGAGTACGAGTCTAAGACCTTAACCATTAGGCCAGAGTACGAGTCTTAGACCTTAGCTATTAGGCCAGAGTAAGAGTTAAGACCTTAGCTATTAGGCCAGAGTAAGAGTTAAGACCTTAACCATTAGGCCAGAGTACGAGTCTAAGACCTTAGCTATTAGGCCAGTGTAAGAGTTAAGACCTTAGCTATTAGGCCAGAATAACAGTTAAGACCTTAACCATTAGTCCAGAGTACTAGTCTAAGACCTTAGCTATTAGGCCAGAGTAAGAGTTTAAGATCTTAGCTATTAGGCCACAGTAAAAGTTAAGACCTTAACCATTAGGCCAGAGTATGAGTCTAAGACCTTAGCTATTAGGCCAAAGTAAGAGTTAAGACCTTAACCAGTAGGCCAGAGTAAGAGTTAAGACCTTAACCATTAGGCCAGAGTACGAGTCTAAGACCTTAGCTATTAGGCCAGAGTAAGAGTTAAGACTTTAACCATTAGGCCATAGTACGAGTCTAAGACCTTAGCTATTAGGCCAGAGTAAGAGTTAAGACCTTAGCTATTAGGCCAGAGTAAGAGTTAAGACCTTAACCAGTAGGCCAGAGTACGAGTCTAAGACCTTAGCTATTAGGCCAGAGTAAGAGTTAAGACCTTAACCAGTAGGCCAGAGTAAGAGTTAAGACCTTAACCTGTAGGCCAGAGTAAGAGTTAAGACCTTAACCATTAGGCCAGAGTACAAGTCTAAGATCTTAGCTATTAGGCCAGAGTATGAGTCTAAGACCTTAGCTATTAGGCCAGAGTAAGAGTTAAGACCTTAACCATTAGGCCAGAGTACGAGTCAAAGACCTTAGCTATTAGGCCAGAGTAAGAGTTAAGACCTTAGCTATTAGGCCAGAGTACGAGTCTAAGACCTTAGCTATTAGGCCAGAGTAAGAGTTAAGACCTTAACCATTAGGCCAGAGTACGAGTCTAAGACCTTAGCTATTAGGCCAGAGTAAGAGTTAAGACCTTAACCATTAGGCCAGAGTACCAGTCTAAGACCTTAGGTATTAGGCCAGAGTAAGGGTTAAGACCTTAACCAGTAGGCCAGAGTAAGAGTTAAGACCTTAACCATTAGGCCAGAGCATGAGTCTAAGACCTTAGCTATTAGGCCAGATTTAGAGTTAAGACCTTAATCATTAGGCCAGAGTACAAGTCTAAGACCTTAGCTATTACGCCAGAGTAAGAGTTAAGACCTTAGCTATTAGGCCAGAGTAAGAGTGAAGACCTTTACCATTAGGCCAGAGTACGAATCTAAGACCTTAGCTATTAGGCCAGAGTTAGAGTTAAGACCTTAGCTATTAGGCCAGAGTAAGAGTTAAGACCTTAGCTATTAGGCCAGAGTACGAGTCTAAGACCTTAGCTATTAGGCCAGAGTAAGAGTTAAGACCTTAGCTATTAGGCCAGAGTACGAGTCTAAGACCTTAACCATTAGGCCAGAGTACGAGTCTAAGACCTTAGCTATTAGGCCAGAGTAAGAGTTAAGACCTTAGCTATTAGGCCAGAGTAAGAGTTAAGACCTTAACCATTAGGCCAGAGTACGAGTCTAAGACCTTAGCTATTAGGCCAGAGTAAGAGTTAAGACCTTAGCTATTAGGCCACAGTAAGAGTTAAGACATGAACCATTAGGCCAGAGTACAAGTCTAAGACCTTAGCTATTAGGTCAGAGTAAGTGTTAAGACCTTAACCAGTAGGCCAGAGTAAGAGTTAAGACCTTAACCATTAGGCCAGAGTAATAGTCTAAGACCTTAGCTATTAGGCCAGAGTAAGAGTTAATACCTTAACCAGTAGGCCAGAGTACGAGTCTAAGACCTTAGCTATTAGGCCAGAGTACGAGTCTAAGACCTTAGCTATTAGGCCAAAATAAGAGTTAAGACCTTAACCAGTAGGCCAGAGTACAAGTCTAAGACCTTAGCTATTAGGCCAGAGTACGAGTCTAAGACCTTAGCTATTAGGCCAGAGTAAGAGTTAAGATCTTAACCAGTAGGCCAGAGTAAGAGTTAAGACCTTAGCTATTAGGCCTGAGTACGAGTCTAAGACCTTAGCTATTAGGCCAGAGTAAGAGTTAAGACCTTAACCATTAGGCCAGAGTACGAATCTAAGACCTTAGCTATTAGGCCAGAGTATAAGTCTAAGACCTTAGCTATTAGGCCAGAATAAGAGTTAAGACCTTAACCAGTAGGCCAGAGTAAGAGTTAAGACCTTCGCTATTAGGCCAGAGTACGAGTCTAAGACCTTAGCTATTAGGCCAGAGTAAGAGTTAAGACCTTAGCAATTAGGCCAGAGTAAGAGTTAAGACCTTAGCTATTAGGCCAGAGTACGAGTCTAAGACCTTAGCTCTTAGGCCAGAGTAAGAGTTAAGACCTTAGCTATTATGCCAGAGTAAGAGTTAAGACCTTAGCTATTAGGCCAGAGTACGAGTCTAAGACCTTAACCATTAGGCCAGAGTACGAGTCTAAGACCTTAGCTATTAGGCCAGAGTAAGAGTTAAGACCTTAGCTATTAGGCCAGAGTAAGAGATAAGACCTTAACCATTAGGCCAGAGTACGAGTCTAAGACCTTAGCTATTAGGCCAGTGTAAGAGTTAAGACCTTAGCTATTAGGCCAGAATAAGAGTTAAGACCTTAACCATTAGTCCAGAGTACTAGTCTAAGAACTTAGCTATTAGGCGAGAGTAAGAGTTAAGATCTTAGCTATTAGGCCACAGTAAGAGTTAATACCTTAACCATTAGGCCAGAGTATGAGTCTAAGACCTTAGCTATTAGGCCAGAGTAAGAGTTAAGACCTTAACCAGTAGGCCAGAGTAAGAGTTAAGACCTTTACCATTAGGCCAGAGTACGAATCTAAGACCTTAGCTATTAGGCCAGAGTACGAGTCTAAGACCTTAGCTATTAGGCCAGAGTAAGAGTTAAGACCTTAGCTATTAGGCCAGAGTAAGAGTTAAGACCTTAGCTATTAGGCCAGAGTACGAGTCTAAGACCTTAGCTATTAGGCCAGAGTAAGAGTTAAGACCTTAGCTATTAGGCCAGAGTACGAGTCTAAGACCTTAACCATTAGGCCAGAATACGAGTCTAAGACCTTAGCTATTAGGCCAGAGTAAGAGTTAAGACCTTAGCTATTAGGCCAGAGTAAGAGTTAAGACCTTAACCATTAGGCCAGAGTACGAGTCTAAGACCTTAGCTATTAGGCCAGAGTAAGAGTTAAGACCTTAGCTATTAGGCCACAGTAAGAGTTAAGACCTGAACCATTAGGCCAGAGTACGAGTCTAAGACCTTAGCTATTAGGTCAGAATAAGTGTTAAGACCTTAACCAGTAGACCAGAGTAAGAGTTAGGACCCTGACCATTAGGCCAGAGTACGAGTCTAAGACCTTAGCTATTAGGCCAGAGTAAGAGTTAATACCTTAACCAGTAGGCCAGAGTACGAGTCTAAGACCTTAGCTATTAGGCCAGAGTACGAGTCTAAGACGTTAGCTATTAGGCCAGAGTAAGAGTTAAGACCTTAACCAGTAGGCCAGAGTACAAGTCTAAGACCTTAGCTATTAGGCCAGAGTACAAGTCTAAGACCGTAGCTATTAGGCCAGAGTACGAGTCTAAGACCTTAGCTAATACGCCAGAGTAAAAGTTAAGATCTTAACCAGTAGGCCAGAGTAAGAGTTAAGACCTTAACTATTAGGCCAGAGTACGATTCTAAGACCTTAGCTATTAGGCCAGAGTAAGAGTTAAGACCCTAGCTATTAGGCCAGAGTAAGAGTTAAGAAATTAGCTATTAGGCCAGAGTACGAGTCTAAGACATTAGCTATTAGGCCAGAGTAAGAGTTAAGACCTTAGCTATTATGCCAGAGTAAGAGTTAAGACCTTAGCTATTAGGCCAGAGTACGAGTCTAAGACCTTAACCATTAGGCCAGAGTACGAGTCTAAGACCTCATCTATTAGGCCAGAGTAAGAGTTAAGACCTTAACCATTAGGCCAGAGTACGAGTCTAAGACCTTAGCTATTAGGCCAGAGTAAGAGTTAATACCTTAGCTATTAGGCCACAGTAAGAGTTAAGACCTTAACCATTAGGCCAGAGTATGAGTCTAGGACCTTAGCTATTAGGTCAGAGTAAGTGTTAAGACCTTAACCAGTAGACCAGAGTAAGAGTTAAGACCTTAACCATTAGGCCAGAGTACGAGTCTAATACCTTAGCTATTAGGCCAGAGTAAGAGTTAAGACCTTAACCATTAGTCCAGAGTACGAGTCTAAGACCTTAGCTATTAGGCCAGAGTAAAAGATAAGACCTTAGGTATTAGGCCAGAGTAAGAGTTAAGAGCTTAGCTATTAGGCCAGAGTAAGAGTTAAGACCTTAACCATTAGGCCAGAGTACGAGTCTAAGACCTTAGCTATTAGGCCAGAGTAAGAGTTAAGACCTTAACCATTAGGCCAGAGTACCAGTCTAAGACCTTAGGTATTAGGCCAGAGTAAGGGTTAAGACCTTAACCAGTAGGCCAGAGTAAGAGTTAAGACCTTAACCATTAGGCCAGAGCATGAGTCTAAGACCTTAGCTATTAGGCCAGATTTAGAGTTAAGACCTTAATCATTAGGCCAGAGTACAAGTCTAAGACCTTAGCTATTACGCCAGAGTAAGAGTTAAGACCTTAGCTATTAGGCCAGAGTAAGAGTGAAGACCTTTACCATTAGGCCAGAGTACGAATCTAAGACCTTAGCCATTAGGCCAGAGTTAGAGTTAAGACCTTAGCTATTAGGCCAGAGTAAGAGTTAAGACCTTAGCTATTAGGCCAGAGTACGAGTCTAAGACCTTAGCTATTAGGCCAGAGTAAGAGTTAAGACCTTAGCTATTAGGCCAGAGTACGAGTCTAAGACCTTAACCATTAGGCCAGAGTACGAGTCTAAGACCTTAGCTATTAGGCCAGAGTAAGAGTTAAGACCTTAGCTATTAGGCCAGAGTAAGAGTTAAGACCTTAACCATTAGGCCAGAGTACGAGTCTAAGACCTTAGCTATTAGGCCAGAGTAAGAGTTAAGACCTTAGCTATTAGGCCACAGTAAGAGTTAAGACATGAACCATTAGGCCAGAGTACAAGTCTAAGACCTTAGCTATTAGGTCAGAGTAAGTGTTAAGACCTTAACCAGTAGGCCAGAGTAAGAGTTAAGACCTTAACCATTAGGCCAGAGTAATAGTCTAAGACCTTAGCTATTAGGCCAGAGTAAGAGTTAATACCTTAACCAGTAGGCCAGAGTACGAGTCTAAGACCTTAGCTATTAGGCCAGAGTACGAGTCTAAGACCTTAGCTATTAGGCCAAAATAAGAGTTAAGACCTTAACCAGTAGGCCAGAGTACAAGTCTAAGACCTTAGCTATTAGGCCAGAGTACGAGTCTAAGACCTTAGCTATTAGGCCAGAGTACGAGTCTAAGACCTTAGCTATTAAGCCAGAGTAAGAGTTAAGATCTTAACCAGTAGGCCAGAGTAAGAGTTAAGACCTTAGCTATTAGGCCTGAGTACGAGTCTAAGACCTTAGCTATTAGGCCAGAGAAAGAGTTAAGACCTTAGCTATTAGGGCAGAGTAAGAGTTAAGAAATTAGCTATTAGGCCAGAGTACGAGTCTAACACCTTAGCTATTAGGCCAGAGTAAGAGTTAAGACCTTAGCTATCATGCCAGAGTAAGAGTTAAGACCTTAGCTATTAGGCCAGAGTACGAGTCTAAGACCTTAACCATTAGGCCAGTGTACGAGTCTAAGACCTCATCTATTAGGCCAGAGTAAGAGTTAAGACCTTATCCATTACGCCAGAGTATGATTCTAAGACCTTAGCTATTAGGCCAGAGTAAGAGTTAAGACCTTAGCTATTAGGCCACAGTAAGAGTTAAGACCTTAACCATTAGGCTAGAGTACAAGTCTAAGACCTTAGCTATTAGGCCAGAGTAAGAGTTAAGACCTTAACCATTAGGCCAGAGTATGAGTCTAGGACCTTAGCTATTAGGTCAGAGTAAGTGATAAGACCTTAACCAGTAGACCAGAGTAAGAGTTAAGACCTTAACCATTAGGCCAGAGTACGAGTCTAAGACCTTAGCTATTAGGCCAGAGTAAGAGTTAAGACCTTAACCATTAGGCCAGAGTACGAGGCTAAGACCTTAGCTATTAGGCCAGAGTAAAAGATACGACCTTAGCTATTAGGCCAGAGTTAGAGTTAAGACCTTAACCATTAGGCCATAGTACGAGTCTAAGACCTTAGCTATTAGGCCAGAGTAAGAGTTAAGACCTTAGCTATTAGGCCAGAGTAAGAGTTAAGACCTTAACCAGTAGGTCAGAGTACCAGTCTTAGACCTTAGCTATTAGGCCAGAGTAAGAGTTAAGACCTTAACCAGTAAGCCAGAGTAAGAGTTAAGACCTTAACCTGTAGGCCAGAGTAAGAGTTAAGACCTTAACCATTAGGCCACAGTACGAGTCTAAGATTTTAGCTATTAGACCAGAGTACGAGTCTAAGACCTTAGCTATTAGGCCAGAGTAAGAGTTAAGACCTTAACCATTAGGCCAGAGTATGAGTCAAAGACCTTAGCTATTAGGCCAGAGTAAGAGTTAAGACCTTAGCTATTAGGCCAGAGTATGAGTCTAAGACCTTAGCTATTAGGCCAGAATAAGAGTTAAGACCTTAACCAGTAGGCCAGAGTAAGAGTTAAGACCTTAGCTATTAGGCCAGAGTACGAGTCTAAGACCTTAGCTATTAGGCCAGAGTAAGAGTTAAGACCATAGCTATTAGGCCAGAGTAAGAGTTAAGACCTTAGCTATTAGGCCAGAGTACGAGTCTAAGACCTTAGCTCTTAGGCCAGAGTAAGAGTTAAGACCTTAGCTATTATGCCAGGGTAAGAGTTAAGACCTTAGCTATTAGGCCAGAGTACGAGTCTAAGACCTTAACCATTAGGCCAGAGTACGAGTCTAAGACATTAGCTATTAGGCCAGAGTAAGAGTTAAGACCTTAGCTATTAGGCCAGAGTAAGAGATAAGACCTTAACCATTAGGCCAGAGTACGAGTCTAAGACCTTAGCTATTAGGCCAGTGTAAGAGTTAAGACCTTAGCTATTAGGCCAGAATAAGAGTTAAGACCTTAACCATTAGTCCAGAGTACTAGTCTAAGACCTTAGCTATTAGGCCAGAGTAAGAGTTAAGATCTTAGCTATTAGGCCACAGTAAGAGTTAAGACCTTAACCATTAGGCCAGAGTATGAGTCTAAGACCTTAGCTATTAGGCCAGAGTAAGAGTTAAGACCTTAACCAGTAGGCCAGGGTAAGAGTTAAGACCTTTACCATTAGGCCAGAGTACGAATCTAAGACCTTAGCTATTAGGCCAGAGTACGAGTCTAAGACCTTAGCTATTAGGCCAGAGTAAGAGTTAAGACCTTAGCTATTAGGCCAGAGTAAGAGTTAAGACCTTAGCTATTAAGCCAGAGTACGAGTCTAAGACCTTAGCTATTAGGCCAGAGTAAGAGTTAAGACCTTAGCTATTAGGCCAGAGTACGAGTCTAAGACCTTAACCATTAGGCCAGAATACGAGTCTAAGACCTTAGCTATTAGGCCAGAGTAAGAGTTAAGACCTTAGCTATTAGGCCAGAGTAAGAGTTAAGACCTTAACCATTAGGCCAGAGTACGAGTCTAAGACCTTAGCTATTAGGCCAAAGTAAGAGTTAAGACCTTAACCAGTAGGCCAGAGTAAGAGTTAAGACCTTAACCATTAGGCCAGAGTACGAGTCTAAGACCTTAGCTATTAGGCCAGAGTAAGAGTTAAGACTTTAACCATTAGGCCATAGTACGAGTCTAAGACCGTAGCTATTAGGCCAGAGTAAGAGTTAAGACCTTAGCTATTAGGCCAGAGTAAGAGTTAAGACCTTAACCAGTAGGCCAGAGTACGAGTCTAAGACCTTAGCTATTAGGCCAGAGTAAGAGTTAAGACCTTAACCAGTAGGCCAGAGTAAGAGTTAAGACCTTAACCTGTAGGCCAGAGTAAGAGTTAAGACCTTAACCATTAGGCCAGAGTACGAGTCTAAGATCTTAGCTATTAGGCCAGAGTATGAGTCTAAGACCTTAGCTATTAGGCCAGAGTAAGAGTTAAGACCTTAACCATTAGGCCAGAGTACGAGTCAAAGACCTTAGCTATTAGGCCAGAGTAAGAGTTAAGACCTTAGCTATTAGGCCAGAGTACGAGTCTAAGACCTTAGCTATTAGGCCAGAGTAAGAGTTAAGACCTTAACCATTAGGCCAAAGTACGAGTCTAAGACCTTAGCTATTAGGCCAGAGTAAGAGTTAAGACCTTAACCATTAGGCCAGAGTACCAGTCTAAGACCTTAGTTATTAGGCCAGAGTAAGAGTTAAGACCTTAACCAGTAGGCCAGAGTAAGAGTTAAGACCTTAAACATTAGGCCAGAGCACGAGTCTAAGACCTTAGCTATTAGGCCAGATTAAGAGTTAAGACCTTAATCATTAGGCCAGAGTACGAGTCTAAGACCTTAGCTATTACGCCAGAGTAAGAGTTAAGACCTTAGCTATTAGGCCAGAGTAAGAGTTAAGACCTTTACTATTAGGCCAGAGTATGAATCTAAGACCTTAGCTATTAGGCCAGAGTACGAGTCTAAGACCTTAGCTATTAGGCCAGAGTAAGAGTTAAGACCTTAGCTATTAGGCCAGAGTAAGAGTTAAGACCTTAGCTATTAGGCCAGAGTACGAGTCTAAGACCTTAGCTATTAGGCCAGAGTAAGAGTTAAGACCTTAGCTATTAGGCCAGAGTACGAGTCTAAGACCTTAACCATTAGGCCAGAGTACGAGTCTAAGACCTTAGCTATTAGGCCGGAGTAAGAGTTAAGACCTTAGCTATTAGGCCAGAGTAAGAGTTAAGACCTTAACCATTAGGCCAGAGTACGAGTCTAAGACCTTAGCTATTAGGCCAGAGTAAGAGTTAAGACCTTAGCTATTAGGCCACAGTAAGAGTTAAGACATGAACCATTAGGCCAGAGTACGAGTCTAAGACCTTAGCTATTAGGTCAGAGTAAGTGTTAAGACCTTAACCAGTAGGCCAGAGTAAGAGTTAAGACCTTAACCATTAGGCCAGAGTAAGAGTCTAAGACCTTAGCTATTAGGCCAGAGTAAGAGTTAATACCTTAACCAGTAGGCCAGAGTATGAGTCTAAGACCTTAGCTATTAGGCCAGAGTACGAGTCTAAGACATTAGCTATTAGGCCAAAATAAGAGTTAAGACCTTAACCAGTAGGCCAGAGTACAAGTCTAAGACCTTAGCTATTAGGCCAGAGTACGAGTCTAAGACCTTAGCTATTAGGCCAGAGTACGAGTCTAAGACCTTAGCTATTAAGCCAGAGTAAGAGTTAAGATCTTAACCAGTAGGCCAGAGTAAGAGTTAAGACCTTAGCTATTAGGCCTGAGTACGAGTCTAAGACCTTAGCTATTAGGCCAGAGTAAGAGTTAAGACCTTAGCTATTAGGGCAGAGTAAGAGTTAAGAAATTAGCTATTAGGCCAGAGTACGAGTCTAAGACCTTAGCTATTAGGCCAGAGTAAGAGTTAAGACCTTAGCTATCATGCCAGAGTAAGAGTTAAGACCTTAGCTATTAGGCCAGAGTACAAGTCTAAGACCTTAACCATTAGGCCAGTGTACGAGTCTAAGACCTCATCTATTAGGCCAGAGTAAGAGTTAAGACCTTATCCATTAGGCCAGAGTATGATTCTAAGACCTTAGCTATTAGGCCAGAGTAAGAGTTAAGACCTTAGCTATTAGGCCACAGTAAGAGTTAAGACCTTAACCATTAGGCTAGAGTACAAGTCTAAGACCTTAGCTATTAGGCCAGAGTAAGAGTTAAGACCTTAACCATTAGGCCAGAGTACGAGTCTAGGACCTTAGCTATTAGGTCAGAGTAAGTGATAAGACCTTAACCAGTAGACCAGAGTAAGAGTTAAGACCTTAACCATTAGGCCAGAGTACGAGTCTAAGACCTTAGCTATTAGGCCAGAGTAAGAGTTAAGACCTTAACCATTAGGCCAGAGTACGAGGCTAAGACCTTAGCTATTAGGCCAGAGTAAAAGATACGACCTTAGCTATTAGGCCAGAGTTAGAGTTAAGACCTTAACCATTAGGCCATAGTACGAGTCTAAGACCTTAGCTATTAGGCCAGAGTAAGAGTTAAGACCTTAGCTATTAGGCCAGAGTAAGAGTTAAGACCTTAACCAGTAGGTCATAGTACGAGTCTTAGACCTTAGCTATTAGGCCAGAGTAAGAGTTAAGACCTTAACCAGTAGGCCAGAGTAAGAGTTAAGACCTTAACCTGTAGGCCAGAGTAAGAGTTAAGACCTTAACCATTAGGCCAGAGTACGAGTCTAAGATTTTAGCTATTAGACCAGAGTACGAGTCTAAGACCTTAGCTATTAGGCCAGAGTAAGAGTTAAGACCTTAACCATTAGGCCAGAGTATGAGTCAAAGACCTTAGCTATTAGGCCAGAGTAAGAGTTAAGACCTTAGCTATTAGGCCAGAGTATAAGTCTAAGACCTTAGCTATTAGGCCAGAATAAGAGTTAAGACCTTAACCAGTAGGCCAGAGTAAGAGTTAAGACCTTCGCTATTAGGCCAGAGTACGAGTCTAAGACCTTAGCTATTAGGCCAGAGTAAGAGTTAAGACCTTAGCTATTAGGCCAGAGTAAGAGTTAAGACCTTAGCTATTAGGCCAGAGTACGAGTCTAAGACCTTAGCTCTTAGGCCAGAGTAAGAGTTAAGACCTTAGCTATTATGCCAGAGTAAGAGTTAAGACCTTAGCTATTAGGCCAGAGTACGAGTCTAAGACCTTAACCATTAGGCCAGAGTACGAGTCTAAGACCTTAGCTATTAGGCCAGAGTAAGAGTTAAGACCTTAGCTATTAGGCCAGAGTAAGAGATAAGACCTTAACCATTAGGCCAGAGTACGAGTCTAAGACCTTAGCTATTAGGCCAGTGTAAGAGTTAAGACCTTAGCTATTAGGCCAGAATAAGAGTTAAGACCTTAACCATTAGTCCAGAGTACTAGTCTAAGACCTTAGCTATTAGGCGAGAGTAAGAGTTAAGATCTTAGCTATTAGGCCACAGTAAGAGTTAATACCTTAACCATTAGGCCAGAGTATGAGTCTAAGACCTTAGCTATTAGGCCAGAGTAAGAGTTAAGACCTTAACCAGTAGGCCAGAGTAAGAGTTAAGACCTTTACCATTAGGCCAGAGTACGAATCTAAGACCTTAGCTATTAGGCCAGAGTACGAGTCTAAGACCTTAGCTATTAGGCCAGAGTAAGAGTTAAGACCTTAGCTATTAGGCCAGAGTAAGAGTTAAGACCTTAGCTATTAGGCCAGAGTACGAGTCTAAGACCTTAGCTATTAGGCCAGAGTAAGAGTTAAGACCTTAGCTATTAGGCCAGAGTACGAGTCTAAGACCTTAACCATTAGGCCAGAATACGAGTCTAAGACCTTAGCTATTAGGCCAGAGTAAGAGTTAAGACCTTAGCTATTAGGCCAGAGTAAGAGTTAAGACCTTAACCATTAGGCCAGAGTACGAGTCTAAGACCTTAGCTATTAGGCCAGAGTAAGAGTTAAGACCTTAGCTATTAGGCCACAGTAAGAGTTAAGACCTGAACCATTAGGCCAGAGTACGAGTCTAAGACCTTAGCTATTAGGTCAGAATAAGTGTTAAGACCTTAACCAGTAGACCAGAGTAAGAGTTAGGACCCTGACCATTAGGCCAGAGTACGAGTCTAAGACCTTAGCTATTAGGCCAGAGTAAGAGTTAATACCTTAACCAGTAGGCCAGAGTACGAGTCTAAGACCTTAGCTATTAGGCCAGAGTACGAGTCTAAGACGTTAGCTATTAGGCCAGAGTAAGAGTTAAGACCTTAACCAGTAGGCCAGAGTACAAGTCTAAGACCTTAGCTATTAGGCCAGAGTACAAGTCTAAGACCGTAGCTATTAGGCCAGAGTACGAGTCTAAGACCTTAGCTAATACGCCAGAGTAAGAGTTAAGATCTTAACCAGTAGGCCAGAGTAAGAGTTAAGACCTTAACTATTAGGCCAGAGTACGATTCTAAGACCTTAGCTATTAGGCCAGAGTAAGAGTTAAGACCCTAGCTATTAGGCCAGAGTAAGAGTTAAGAAATTAGCTATTAGGCCAGAGTACGAGTCTAAGACCTTAGCTATTAGGCCAGAGTAAGAGTTAAGACCTTAGCTATTATGCCAGAGTAAGAGTTAAGACCTTAGCTATTAGGCCAGAGTACGAGTCTAAGACCTTAACCATTAGGCCAGAGTACGAGTCTAAGACCTCATCTATTAGGCCAGAGTAAGAGTTAAGACCTTAACCATTAGGCCAGAGTACGAGTCTAAGACCTTAGCTATTAGGCCAGAGTAAGAGTTAATACCTTAGCTATTAGGCCACAGTAAGAGTTAAGACCTTAACCATTAGGCCAGAGTATGAGTCTAGGACCTTAGCTATTAGGTCAGAGTAAGTGTTAAGACCTTAACCAGTAGACCAGAGTAAGAGTTAAGACCTTAACCATTAGGCCAGAGTACGAGTCTAATACCTTAGCTATTAGGCCAGAGTAAGAGTTAAGACCTTAACCATTAGTCCAGAGTATGAGTCTAAGACCTTAGCTATTAGGCCAGAGTAAAAGATAAGACCTTAGGTATTAGGCCAGAGTAAGAGTTAAGAGCTTAGCTATTAGGCCAGAGTAAGAGTTAAGACCTTAACCATTAGGCCAGAGTACGAGTCTAAGACCTTAGCTATTAGGCCAGAGTAAGAGTTAAGACCTTAACCATTAGGCCAGAGTACCAGTCTAAGACCTTAGGTATTAGGCCAGAGTAAGGGTTAAGACCTTAACCAGTAGGCCAGAGTAAGAGTTAAGACCTTAACCATTAGGCCAGAGCATGAGTCTAAGACCTTAGCTATTAGGCCAGATTTAGAGTTAAGACCTTAATCATTAGGCCAGAGTACAAGTCTAAGACCTTAGCTATTACGCCAGAGTAAGAGTTAAGACCTTAGCTATTAGGCCAGAGTAAGAGTGAAGACCTTTACCATTAGGCCAGAGTACGAATCTAAGACCTTAGCTATTAGGCCAGAGTTAGAGTTAAGACCTTAGCTATTAGGCCAGAGTAAGAGTTAAGACCTTAGCTATTAGGCCAGAGTACGAGTCTAAGACCTTAGCTATTAGGCCAGAGTAAGAGTTAAGACCTTAGCTATTAGGCCAGAGTACGAGTCTAAGACCTTAACCATTAGGCCAGAGTACGAGTCTAAGACCTTAGCTATTAGGCCAGAGTAAGAGTTAAGACCTTAGCTATTAGGCCAGAGTAAGAGTTAAGACCTTAACCATTAGGCCAGAGTACGAGTCTAAGACCTTAGCTATTAGGCCAGAGTAAGAGTTAAGACCTTAGCTATTAGGCCACAGTAAGAGTTAAGACATGAACCATTAGGCCAGAGTACAAGTCTAAGACCTTAGCTATTAGGTCAGAGTAAGTGTTAAGACCTTAACCAGTAGGCCAGAGTAAGAGTTAAGACCTTAACCATTAGGCCAGAGTAATAGTCTAAGACCTTAGCTATTAGGCCAGAGTAAGAGTTAATACCTTAACCAGTAGGCCAGAGTACGAGTCTAAGACCTTAGCTATTAGGCCAGAGTACGAGTCTAAGACCTTAGCTTTTAGGCCAAAATAAGAGTTAAGACCTTAACCAGTAGGCCAGAGTACAAGTCTAAGACCTTAGCTATTAGGCCAGAGTACGAGTCTAAGACCTTAGCTATTAGGCCAGAGTAAGAGTTAAGATCTTAACCAGTAGGCCAGAGTAAGAGTTAAGACCTTAGCTATTAGGCCTGAGTACGAGTCTAAGACCTTAGCTATTAGGCCAGAGTAAGAGTTAAGACCTTAACCATTAGGCCAGAGTACGAATCTAAGACCTTAGCTATTAGGCCAGAGTACGAGTCTAAGACCTTAGATTTTAGGCCAGAATAAGAGTTAAGACCTTAGCTATTAGGCCAGAGTAAGAGTTACGACCTTAGCTATTAGGCCAGAGTAAGAGTTAAGACCTTAACCAGTAGGCCAGAGTACGAGTCTAAGACCTTAGTGTGAGAAGTTGGCCTGGCATATGCTGTTCCTAGTTATAGGGACACCTTGCACCAGTCCAATTCGACTCTTATTGATGATAGGTTTAAGACAACCTTTAAAGAAAGCTATCCTAGTGGTAGCTGTGGAGAGCAGCCTTCAGGCTAAGTCTTGAAGGAGTGTTAAGCTTATTGTTTTACCATAATAACCTCTTGAATAACCAAATGAAAGAGTAGCCCACACAGGTATATATATAAAATATATGTATTTATTCTAGACAGAATCCCACAGTCACTTTATGTGACTAGTGGCAAAGTTACACTTCAAACAAGCATTTATAAACACAATAAATAGCACAGAAATCAATGGGCCCCAGGGGGGGACCAAACCATATACTAAAATAGTGGTATAAGAACCACGACAATTCTACAGGCAATGCCTAGGGCATTCAGGATCGCTTGCCCCTTCAGAATCCACCCACAGTTAAGAGGAAGGGGACCCACGGGAGACGCGTGCAGTGCAAAGAGCTGCTATCGGGATCGCAATGTTAGCCTATGGAGAATGTCGCGGTTGAATATTTAAAGATTAAAGACACTTCTAGCAGTAGTACAGAGTTAAGGCTTGAGACATAAGGCTTTGGAGAGCCCACCACCACGGGAGTACCGAAGTACCACTGTTACCTGCCCTATGGAAGCCGGGTGCATAGGTCGATTCTGGTGTCGGGTCACGGGCTGATTTTCAATGGAAAAGTAGTCCAAACTGCTGCTAGCTGAAAGCGTCGAAGAAGTCGTGAAGGTCTAAGATGTAGAAAATGTTGAGAAGAACCTGAAAGCAGAGGGGACAGAGTCTGGGTCACGGCACAGTGACCAGGGGGCTCACAGCAAGGAGCCCTTCGATGTCGGGTGCTTCAGGTGAGGAAGATGCAGCTTGGCTCTGCAGTCACGGGCTCCGGGAGGCTTCAAGGAAGGCCAGCTTCTGGAGGGCGACTGTCTCACGTCGGATGAGGGTAGCTACGGTGTCAGTGTCCCGATTGGATCCACTAAGCCTTGGCAACCGCAACCCACGCAAGATAAACAAAGCAGCTGCTGGTGCAGACCCACGAGGTCTGAGGGTGCTCTCCTTTGGAGGGAGCGCAGAGCAGGCCTGAAGCAATCAGGGGAACTCTTGGATGTGAAGATTGTCCTCCGCCAGGGCCCACAAGTTGAGAGACAAGGGATCGCGGAAGGCAGCAAAATGGAGTGCGTAAAAGGGCTCCCACGGGCCACCGGAGCGGGCTAGGGAGCTGAGATTTGGCACGGATGCTGCAACCGGGTATCTTGTAGTCTTTTAGGTGCCTGCCAAGCAGGGGGATAACTCCTTTATCCCAAGGGAGATTTCTTCAGTAAGCTGGGCAGCAGCTCGTCGAAGGTCAGTTCTGTGAAGTTCTGGATTAATCTGAGGCTCTGGGGCCACGTTATTCCCATATATCCCCAAGATTAGGGGATGGTCCCAAATAGAGCCTACCAATCAGAGTAGAGGCGGGAAAGGGTGGCTACACCCACTCCCCTTTGTGTGTTTCCCGCCTGGGCGAGGGGCAGGATGTCCCTGAACCGGTTCCAGGCGGTGTATGCAGAATTGGGGCTCTGCAGCTGCCTACGTGCAACTCTGAAAGGACATTTGGTGCACCCACCCTGTTCCAATCCACATATCCTGTCTGGGGAGGTGCTGGCACCTCCCTGCCACAGGAGCCCTATTGTCCAGATGGCGAGACTGGGGTTTTCCCCAGCAACAGCCAGCCAGAGTCGTGTAGGTGGCGGACAGTAGCCATTTTGTGGTACATGTGCACTTTTAAATTGGTGTCTAAATTCTACCGCTTTTCCCATATCGCCCTTCTAGCAAGGGGGAATCGTACCCTCATGCCCATGGCTGGACTGGGGGTATGATTCCTTCATGTTTGACACCAAACACGATATGGTTCTGTGTAGCCATTCTCAAGTTATCGCGATGACGCGATTTACTTATAATGCGGTTAAGAGTATATGGTATGGCTACACTACAAACAACCCAGTAACGATTTTACAAAGGTTGCAGAGAGGCCCTACTCACGTAGGGGTCCCCCCTCACACATACCTCAGCACCCAGCCCTGTAGGATTACCAGGGCCTGCCATAGGGGTGACCTATGAGAGTATATGTGTTGTAATGGTGTGGGATATAGGGTACCTACATCCCTGTAAGGGGTGCTAGCACCACCTTACCCAGACTACAGTAGTGGTCTGGTGGTGTCAGTTTGTATGGCTGTCCCAGGGTGGCACAATAAGTGCTGCAGCCCTGGTAGGCCTACTGAGGGGCCCATGCCCTGGGTACCTAGGGTACCATCTACAAGGGACTGGCAGGGCACCCTCAGCATCCAATTGGTTGGTACCTAGGGTACTCACAAGGTTTAACAGAGGAAGCAGATAGGCTGGGGTCCTGGATAGCAGGGCCACAGCCTGGCTAAAGTCATAAAAACAGTCAAAACATCAGCAAAAAGTTGGGGGCAACTATGCAGTCGATGCCACTCTCCTACATAACCCCCCCCCCCCCCCAAACGCAGGGACATTAAACTAACCTTGACCAGTTGAGTCTTCATGTTCTAAGTGGAAATATCTGGAGAGGCCATCTGCATTGGCATGGTTGCTCCCAGGTCTATGTTTCACTGTATAGTCCATCCCCTGTAGGGAAATGGACCACCTGAGTAGTTTGGGGTTTTCACCCTTCATCTGTTTTAGCCATAGGAGGGGCTTATGATCTGTCTGAACAATGAAGTGAGTGCCAAACAGGTATGGCCTCAGCTTCTTCAGGGCCCAGACCACAGCAAAGGCCTCCCTCTCTATGGCTGACCAACGTTTCTCTCTGGGGGTCAACCTTCTGCTAATAAAAGCTACTGGTTGATCCTGGCCCTCCTCATTCAGTTGTGATAACACAGCACCTACCCCCACCTCTGGAGCATCAGTTTGAACTATGAATTCTTTGGAGTAGTTGGGGCTTTGGAGCACTGGAGCAGAGCACATTGCCTGTTTAAGGTCATCAAAAGCTTTCTGACAGCTGACAGTCCACTGAACCTTTTTGGGCATCCTCTTGGAGGTGAGATCATTCAAGGGGGTCACTATGGATCCATATCCTTTCACAAATCTCCTATAATAACCAGTCAGGCCCAAGAAAGCTCGAACCGGAGTCTGGGTGGTTGGAGCAACCCAGTCCATGATGGTCTGGATTTTGCTCTGTAATGGCTGAACCTGGCCTCCACCTACGAGGTGTCCCAGGTATACAACCTGACTCTGCCCTATCTGGCACTTAGTAGCCTTGATAGTGAGCCCAGCCTTCTGCAGGGCTTCTAAAACTTTCCTCAGGTGGATCAGGTGATCTTCCCAGGTGGAGCTAAAGACAACAATATCATCTAGATATGCTGCACTAAAGTCTTCCAGGCCTGAGAGGACTTGGTTCACCAACCTTTGAAAAGTGGCAGGTGCATTTTCCAAACCAAAGGGCATCACAATAAATTGATAATGCCCACTAGGGTTAGAAAATGCTGTTTTGGCTTTTGCAGACTCAGCTAACCTTATCTGCCAGTAGCCAGCTGTCAGATCAAATGTGCTCAGATATTTGGCTGAGGCCAACCGATCTATGAGCTTATCTGCTCTGGGAATTGGATGAGCATCAGTCTTAGTGACTGCATTGAGTCCCCTGTAGTCTACACAGAACCTCATCTCTCTCTTACCACCCTGGGTGTGAGGTTTTGGTACTAGGACTACTGGGCTAGCCCAAGGGCTATCTGAGGGCTCAATCACTCCCAACTCCAACATCTTTTGGACTTCAGTCAGTATGCAGTCCCTGACATGATCAGGTTGCCTGTAGATTTTATTCTTGACAGGCAGACTGTCCCCAGTGTCCACTTCGTGAGTGCACCAGGGGGTCTGACTAGGAGTCAGAGAAAACATATGTCTGTAAGCTTGTAGAACCTGTCTACAGTCTGCTTGCTGCTGGTCAGTGAGGCTGCCGGCCAAGGCTACTCCATCAACTGAACCATCATCAGGGTTCTGAGAGAGCAGGTCTGGGAGAGGGTCACTCTCTTCCTCCTGTCCCTCATCTGTTGCCATGAGCAAGCCAATGTCAGCCCTGTCCACATATGCTTTCAACCTATTCACATGAAGTACCCTGTGGGGACTTCTGGGAGTGCCAAGGTCTACCAGGTAGGTAGCCTCTCCCTTTTTCTCCAAAATGGTATGGGGTCCACTCCACTTATCTTGGAGAGCTGCTGGGGCCACTGGCTCCAACACCCATACCTTCTGCCCTGGCTGGTACACCACCAGGACAGCCTTTTGGTCATGCCAGGCTTTCTGTAATTCCTGACTTGCCTCCAGGTTTTTAGTTGCCTTCTTCATATACTCAGCCATCCGGGAGCGGAGACCAAGTACATAGTCCACTATGTCCTGTTTAGGAGGTTTGAGAGGTTGCTCCCATCCCTCCTTCACCAGACAAAGTGGCCCTCTAACAGGATGGCCAAACGAAAGTTCAAAAGGGCTGTAACCAACCCCCTTCTGTGGCACCTCTCTGTATGCAAAGAGAAGGCAGGGCAGAAGAACATCCCATTTTCGCCTAAGCTTTTCTGGTAGTCCTTTAATCATACCCTTTAAGGTCTTGTTGAACCTTTCAACAAGACCATTGCATTGAGGATGGTAAGGGGTGGTGAACTTGTAGTTAACACCACACTCCTTCCACATTGCCTTCAGGTAACTACTCATAAAGTTTGTACCTCTGTCAGACAGTACCTCCTTAGGAAACCCCACCCTGGAGAAGACTCCAAGGAGGGCCCTTGCCACCACAGGAGCTGTGATGGTCCTAAGGGGAATAGCTTCTGGGTATCTAGTGGCATGATCCACTACCACTAGAATGAACCTGTGCCCAGATGCTGTTGGTGGGTCCAGGGGACCAACAATGTCAATCCCCACCCGCTCAAAGGGCACCCCCACCACAGGCAATCGTATCAGGGGGGCCTTTGTGGATTTACCTGCCTTGCCACTTGCCTGGCAGGTAATGCAAGAGCTGCAAAAGCTCTTACAGTCTTCACTCATCTGGGGCCAATGAAATTGAGGGACATTTCTGTCCCAGGTCTTGTTTTGGCCCAGGTATCCTGCTAAGGGAATATCATGGGCCAGTGTGAGCAGGAAGCCCCTAAACTTCTGAGGTATGACCAACCTCCTGGCTGCACCAGGCTTGGGGTCTCGACCCTCAGAGTAAAGGAGCCCTTCATCCCAATATATCTTATGGGTACCACTGGCATTCCCTGCAGCCTCAGCAGCAGCTTGCTGTCTGAGGGGTTCAAGAGTGGGGCAGCTCTGCTGCTCCAGGCTCAAGTCTGCCCTAGAAGGTCCCCCTGCCCCCAAGAACTCAACCTGATCAGGTTCCAGTTCCTCTGGGGCAGTTCGTTCTTCAGGAGCTAGATCCTCTTCTGCTAAGAGAGTCTCTACAGACTGATCCTGGGGGGAAGGCTCTGCCTTACCCCTGCTACCCCTCCTCTTGGAAGGCCCTTGGTCCATTTTTCCAGGATCCAAGGCCTGTTCAGTTCCTGTCAGCTTTGCTTTTGACCTTGTCAGGGCAAATACTTCTGCTGGTATACCCAGCATTGCTGCATGGGTACTTAGCTCCACCTCAGCCCATGCTGAGGTCTCCAAATCATTCCCTAGTAAACATTCCACAGGTAGGTCTGCACTCACCACAACTTTCTTGAGGCCAGTTACCCCTCCCCAGGAGAAGTTCACAACAGCTAGAGCATGGTCTGTACTAACGTTGCTAGCGTTGGTCACTTGGTATATCTCTCCAAGTATGATCTGGCTAGGGTCTACAAGGTCCTTAGTCACCATAGTGACACTAGCCCCTGTATACCTGTAAGCTAGTGACTCCCTTCCATTTATGGTTGGCTGTTGTCTGTATTTGCCCAGACCACTGGGGCTCACAAACAGGGACAAGTCCCCATCACAAACTAGAACAGCCTAAGTAGGAGTTCTGACTAGGCCAGAGTCCTCTCTAGATCCCAGGGTCAACCCTACTATGCCCTTGTTCTGTGCACCAACACCTATAACTGTACTAGGGGGAACAGGATCCTTAGGGGCAGGTGTGGTGCTTTTGGAGTCTTTGGCCTTATTACAGTCTGAAGTCCAATGGGTAGTCTGTTTACAGTGTTTACACCATGGCTTCCTTGGTTGTTTGGGTTTGTTGTTCTTGGTATTCTCAGATGCTGCTTTTTGGGGGCCTGTTGAAGACTGCTGGTCTTTTCCCTTTTCCCCACCCTTGTCAGAGTTTTTGGCATCTTCCTTTTTAGTTGCACCTCCCAAGGGCTGGACCTTCTACTTAATCCTGGTTCTGACCCATTTGTCTGCCTTCTTTCCCAATTCTTGGGGAGAGGTCAGATCAGAGTCAACCAGGTGCTGATGTAAGAGCTGATTCTGACAATTATTAAGGATCTGCTCCCTCATTATGATATTGTATAATCCTGTATAATCATTTACTTTACTGCCAGTTAACCAACCTTCCAGTGCCTTGGTTGCACAATCCACAACGTCTACCCAATCTTGATTCTGTGCTTTCTGGGTGTCTCTGAACTTAAGTCTGTATTGATCAGTGGTTAAGCCAAACCTATCTATTAACGCAGCTTTCAAGATATAGTAATCATCAGCATCCTCATCTCTTACAGAGAGGAGCTTGTCTCTACCTTTATCTGAAAAGGAGAGCCACAGGATTGCTGCCCACTGCTCTACTGGGACCCTCTGTACTCTACAGGCCCTCTCAAGAGCAGATATCCATTTGTGGATGTAATCCCCATTCTGATAGGGGGGCACAATCTTGTGGAGGTTCCTATTGTCAGGGACTTTCTCTCTAACTCTAGGGGTTTCCTTACTGCCACCAGGGGTCTCTAGACCCCACTTCATTGAAGCTTTCTGAAGCTCCAGGGCTTCCCTGTCCAAAGCTAACTGTTCTCTTTTAAGCTGAAGCTTAGCCTGCTCAAATTTGATCAGTCTGCATTTCCTCTCATGAGAGGATTCTCTTCTCTGAGAAGAGGCAGAGGTCCCTTTGGATCTCACAGAATGGATGGACCCCTCTAAGGGGATCTGTTCCTTCTGTCTGGATCCACCATTCTCCTTTTAAGGATGGAGGGAGTGCCTCTTGGGCCATCACCTCCAGTTTGTGAATGGTTGTTGTCTTCCAGGTTGAGTTCTTCCTCTTCCTGGTCCTCATAAGAGTCCACTCTGGGAGTGTCCTCTTCTGAAGGATGCCCACCCAACCTGTCTACCCCACTGGACCCTATGGTCTCCATAAAGTCTGCTATGAGCAGGATTTCCCTGAGGCGTTGGGTGTTAGCACCTTTGTTTGTCTTCAGTTTTCTAAGGGTGCACATCTCCCTGAGCTCAGCAAAGGAGAGATGATCATACTTATCGACTGGGACCCTGGGACGGGGGACCTTTGGGGTCCTTCCGGAGCCTTAGTGGTACCTGCACCTGAAGACATGTCTAGTGTAGTGATAGTGGTGTATCTACCTACACTAAGTGTGGCCTACTGAACCCTCTCTTGAGTTGTAGTCAAGGTGTGCTAAACCCTCTACACACAACTCAAAGTTCAGTAGAACTTATTGTATTCTAGCTTGAATTTATATGTACCTTTGGTACCAAGTGGCTTTCACTTTAGAAATTCAACTTGTTATCTGGTAAAACAATGGCAAGCTTGAATCCAACCGCTGCACACCAATGTGAGAAGTTGGCCTGGCATATGCTGTTCCTAGTTATAGGGACACCTTGCACCAGTCCAATTCGACTCTTATTGATGATAGGTTTAAGACAACCTTTAAAGAAAGCTATCCTAGTGGTAGCTGTGGAGAGCAGCCTTCAGGCTAAGTCTTGAAGGAGTGTTAAGCTTATTGTTTTACCATAATAACCTCTTGAATAACCAAATGAAAGAGTAGTCCACACAGGTATATATATAAAATATATGTATTTATTCTAGGCAGAATCCCACAGACACTTTATGTGACTAGTGGCAAAGTTACATTCCAAACAAGCATTTATAAACACAATAAATAGCACAGAAATCAATGGGCCCCAGGGGGGGGACCAAACCATATACTAAAATAGTGGTATAAGAACCACGACAATTCTACAGGCAATGCCTAGGGCATTCAGGATTGCTTGCCCCTTCAGAATCCACCCACAGTTAAGAGGAAGGGGACCCACGGGAGACGCGTGCAGTGCAAAGAGTTGCTATCGGGATCGCAATGTTAGCCTATGGAGAATGTCGCGGTTGAATAATTAAAGCTTAAGGACACTTCTAGCAGTAGTACAAAGTTAAGGCTTGAGACTTAAGGCTTTGGAGAGCCCACCACCACGGGAGTACCGAAGTACCCCTGTTACCTGCCCCAGGGAAGCCGGGTGCATAGGTCGATTCTCGTGTCGGGTCGCGGGCTGATTTTCAATGGAAAAGTAGTCCAAACTGCTGCTAGCTGAAAGCGTCGATGAAGTCGTGAAGATTGAAGATGTAGAAAAGGTAAAGATGAACCTGAAAGCAGAGGGGACAGAGTCTGGGTCACGGCACAGTGACCAGGGGGCTCACAGGTGAGGAAGGTGCAGCTGGGCTCTGCAGTCACGGGCTCCGGGAGGCTTCAAGGAAGGCCAGCTTCTGGAGGGCGACTGTCCCACGTCGGATGAGGGTCGCTGCGGTGTTAGTGTCCCGATTGGATCCACTAAGCCTTGGTAACCGCAACCCACGCAAGACAGACAAAGCAGCTGCTGGTGCAGACCCACGAGGTCTGAGGGTGCTCCCCTTTGGAGGGAGCGCAGAGCAGGCCTGGAGCAACCAGGGGAACTCTTGGAAATAAAGATTGTCCTCCGCCAGGGCCCACAAGTCGAGAGACAAGGGACCGCGGAAGGCAGCAAAAAGGGCTCCCACGGGCCACCGGAGCGGACTAGGGAGCTGAGCTTTGGCACGGATGCTGCTTGAAGATTGGCTCAGAAATGGGCCAAAGCACAACTTCCCCACTGGTCGGGGTCGTGTGCTATGCAAGAGGTGGCCGGGGTCTCGGGGTATGCAGGGATCTCGGCACCCACGTGGTCCACGGTGCTCAGGCTTGCTGGGCACGCTCGCAGGACTCTGGGATGCTCTGGAGACCCACCTCAAGGTTGATGGAAGGCGTCGAAGTTTGTGAGAGCAGCGAAGTTCCAACCGGGTATCTTGCAGTCTTTTAGGTGCCTGCCAAGCAGGGGGATAACTCCTTTATCCCAAGGGAGATTTCGTCAGTCAGCTGGGCAGCAGCTCGTCGAAGGTCAGTTCTGTAAAGTTCTGGACGAATCTAAGGCTCTGGGGCCACGTTATTCCCATATATCCCCAAGATTAGGGGATGGTCCCAAATAGAGCCTACCAATCAGAGTAGAGGCGGGAAAGGGTGGCTACACCTACTCCCCTTTGTGTGTTTCCCGCCTGGGCGAGGGGCAGGATGCCCCTGAACCGGTTCCAGGCGGTGTATGCAGAATTGGGGCTCTGCAGCTGCCTACATGCAACTCTGAAAGGACATTTGGTGCACCCACCCTGTTCCAATCCACATATCCTGTCTGGGGAGGTGCTGGCACCTCCCTGCCACAGGAGCCCTATTGTCCAGATGGCGAGGCTGGGGTTTTCCCCAGCAACAGCCAGCCAGAGTTGTGTAGGTGGCGGACAGTAGCCATTTTGTGGTACATGTGCACTTTTAAATTGGTGTCTAAATTATACCGCTTTTCCCATATCGCCCTTCTAGCAAGGGGGAATCGTACCCTCATGCCCATGGCTGGACTGGGGGTATGATTCCTTCATGTTTGACACCAAACACGATATGGTTCTGTGTAGCCATTCTCAAGTTATCGCGATGACGCGATTTACTTATAATGCGGTTAAGAGTATATGGTATGGCTACACTACAAACAACCCAGTAACGATTTTACAAAGGTTGCAGAGAGGCCCTACTCACGTAGGGGTCCCCCCTCACACATACCTCAGCACCCAGCCCTGTAGGATTACCAGGGCCTGCCATAGGGGTGACCTATGAGAGTATATGTGTTGTAATGGTGTGGGATATAGGGTACCTACATCCCTGTAAGGGGTGATAGCACCACCTTACCCAGACTACAGTAGTGGTCTGGTGGTGTCAGTTTGTATGGCTGTCCCAGGGTGGCACAATAAGTGCTGCAGCCCTGGTAGGCCTATTGAGGGGCCCATGCCCTGGGTACCTAGGGTACCATCTACAAGGGACTGGCAGGGCACCCTCAGCATCCAATTGGTTGGTACCTAGGGTACTCACAAGGTTTAACAGAGGAAGATAGGCTGGGGTCCTGGATAGCAGGGCCACAGCCTGGCTAAAGTCATAAAAACAGTCAAAACATCAGAAAAAAGTTGGGGGCAACTATGCAGTCGATGCCACTCTCCTACAGACTTCTTGGATCGCTTCAACTTACCCGAGGACTTCGAGCCAGACGAGCGATGGTGTTGGCTGCGGCTCCGCGACCGATCCTTGGACCTCCTCCTGGACCGGGATCGAGAGGGGCGCGGAGCCGAGTGACGAAGCTCGAGAAGCTTACGGGACCGCTCCCGCCTAGCTTTCGAGGTCAGGGCCATACAGTTGGAACACGACTCCGCGTCGTGGTCGGGCCCCAAACAATACAGGCACCGGCGATGGTGATCGGTTACCGACATCAGTCGGTGACAGTCGACACAGGTCTTGAAACCAGGCATCCTACCGGCACCAGAGTCAATAAAGTGACCAAAAAAGAGTAAAAAAATTTGTCAAAAATGACTAAAGGGGTAGCTCTCCCGGATCGGCGCTTACTGGCGCGGAAAAAAAGAAGAACTGACGTCAGCGCGCGAGGGCGGCGTCTAAGTACTCCGACGACGTCATTCCGGCGAATGACGCCAACGACGGACGCGGAACCGCAGACGACGCCTAGCGATGCGCAAGGGGTATTGCTACAAAAATCTTCCGGATCCAGTCTGACGCCTGGGGATATTCTAAGGTGAGGAATCTAACTAACGTGTTTCTTTCAGATCCTTAGTTTCATAATTGATGATTAATTTGTGATCAAGGGAATCTGGACAATAACCTGAATGTGCTTTCACAGTTGTACATATGGAAAAGGAAATCCCTTATTAAATAGCCGCGTGCCAGAAGCCAATGACCACATTTTTGGGATCCCTTGATGGAGTCTAGAACTTAGTTTTATTTTGTTGGAGGCAGTCCATGGTGGTTGTGCGGTGTTATTGCACCACAACTTTCTTTGATATCACTGCAGGTAGAGAATAATTGAGGGCTTGAAGGACACCCCTGAACCTCAGGATGATGATTCAGCAGGGCATCTGAGTTTGTGAAATAATCATGAGCCCCATGTAAGCTTGTACACTGCATCATCTACAAGATGATAAACTCCATTTCCCGCCACTCCACCCAACATTCAAATTTCAGATGAATCCTGTACATTAGTAGCAGCTTCAACAGGCCGGAAACCAGGAAATACTGGATTAGAACATTGGTCTGATGAATAAGTTATTTACCTTTGGAAAATGTCTTATCCAATAGAGACTATCTAGCCGCAGATTCCTTACCTTAGACTATTCATCAGGTGTCAATCTTGACATGGACATTTTTGGGTGAGCAGTGCTCCTGTGTGCAGGTAGGTGTGGCGTCGTTCAGCACCACCTGGTATCCTCAGCGCTGGAAGTGATGTGTGCAGTGCCTATGGAGGAGTTACTCCAGCACACTTATGTCAGTTTCTTTTTGTGGTTTTCCACGCCAGAAGTGTGGAGCCATGAAGGGCACGGACCACTGATGCACTAAACTAGGAGTTTGAAAGGGGAACAGCCCTTAGCCTAAAATCTGTTGGCAGAGCATGAAGGAGGGCTAGGTCGGTAAGGAATCTGCGGCTAGACAAGGTTCTTTCAGATAAGGTGTTAACGAAGGTTAGTAACTTGCTTATCTGACAGAGACTTCTAACCGGGGATTCCTTAGAATAGAGGGGCTGCGATATGGATTAGGCTTGAAAGTCCAACAGGACGGAGCGGGCAAAATGCATATCACGCCAGACAAGACTGTCCAGGCAGTAATGCTTTGCGAACGTGTGCAGGGAAGCCCACATTGCTGCCCGTCAGATATCCAGGACACGAACTCTGCAAGCTAACGCAGTGGTCACAGCCTTAGCTCTGAAGGAATGAGCTTGAAAGCCTGGAAGAGGTTGCTTTTTTGCCAATGATTAGCATATTTTTATGCAATGCACTATCCATCATGGGATGGTGCATTTCTGCACTGCCTTTCCTTCCTTTGCTCCGAATTATCCCATGAAGTACTGATCGTCCACCCGAAACTATTTTGTGCAGTCGAGGTAAAATGGGTCCAACCAATGGCATATCTTGTCTTCATTAGAGGGATAAGACCGAGCATGGATGGTAGGCAGAGTTATGGACCAACCTATGTGAAAGGGTGTTACCACTTTCAGTAGAAAGGATGCTCTACGAAGGACCAGTTTGTCTGGGTAAATGTTGAGGTACGGAGGATGTGCTGACAGTGCCTGCCACTCACTGACACTCCATACAGGTGTTATCACCACTAAGAAGTCCGTTTTTATGGTAGTAGGCTCAAGAGGGCAGTTATGTAGAGGTTCAAAGGGAGCACACATCTAACATCTGATAACTAGGTTGAGGTACCACTGTAACATAATGAAAGGTGCTGGTATCTGGAAGTCTTTTCAGAAACGCATTTACAATAGGGGACTTGAAAAGCAAGGACTGATATGGCAACCGTAGAAATGCAGAGATGGCAGACAAATAACCTTTCAATGTGCCCAACGGAGAGCCCTGATGGGCTAGGGTAAGAACAAACAGAATAACCTGGGAATAGGGTGCAGAAAGGGAGTCAACTATTTTCACCTGTGCACTAAGCCACAAACTTGCTTAAAAGGCAGCACTTGGTGGAGGGACGCCTGGCTGCCAAGATAACACTGCAAACTTCAGGCGAAGGTCGAAAGCTGTTAACTGTCACCGCTCAATCTCCACACATGAAGGGTCGGGTGCAGAACCCAGCACTAGCTCTGTGACAGAAGATCCTCCTGAAGAGGAAGCCTGATCGGAGGACCCATGCTCAACTGCTCGGGATATCAGACTCTCAGAGTCAAATCCGTAGCCACTAGAATGATTTGGGCCCAGTCGTTCCTGATCTTCTTGAGAACTCTGGGCAAGAGTGGTATGGGAGGAAAGGCGTCCTTACAGGAGGCTGGAGCTCCATTCGAGACGAAAAGTGTCTCAGAGAAAGAGCAGCCTTGGAAACTCCAACAAGCAAAACTGCTGCCATTGTGCATTCTCGACGGAGGTGAACAGAAATAACCAAGGCTCTCCCCACTCTTGGACGAGACCTTGCGTCACCTCTGGATAGGGAGGCCATTCGTGATGCGCTAGGTATGGACACCTGAGTTGGTCCGCTCTGACGTTCAGAGGGTCTGCCAGGTGGTAAACCACAAGGAATATGCACTGGTGTACCAGCCAAGTCCAGAGGTGCAAGGCCTCCCTCTTGACAAAGGCTTTATAACCCCACACCACCCTGTTTGTTGCAATACCATATGGCGGTGTTGTTTTCCATTAACACCTGCACTATCTTTCGCCTGACTGAAGGAAGGAAGGAAGGCTTTTAATACCAATCCGATCACCTGAAGATCCAGTAGATTGGTCTCCTGCGGTTTCCAGACTCCACATCAGAGTCCTTTGTACTCCCCCCTCTTCCAGAAGGCCAAGGGAGAGGGGTCTGCCACAGACCCAATCGTGGTTTGTTAGCCAGCCACCACTGCAGGTCTTTTGCAGTTCCCTCTGAGATATGGACCATGTCGGAGAGATTCCCTGGATGCTGCCCCCACTGGAACTTCAGGTCCCACTACAAAGCCCTCATATGCCAGAGGGCATGTGCTACTGGGAGGTTGCACGAGGCCACGAGTCCCACCAGCCTCAGTCAGTCTCACAGAAATCAGGGATACATGCTGAAACATCAGTATTACAGCCTGAACATCTTGGACATGCCGCTCAGGAGAATAAGCCACAAACTGCACTGTATCCAGAATAGCTCAGATGAAAGAGAGCGTCTGATAGGGAGTGAGGTGTGACTTCAGCATGTTGCTAATGAATCCCAGCAAATGCAGGAGGTTCGCCGTTACCCTGACTTCTGTAGATGAACTGTAACCAACACCATCACGTTTGTGAGTACCCAAGGGCCATGGTAAGGCCCCAAAGGGGAGCATGGCAAACTGAAAGTGCTCCTTGACAACGTGAACCATAGGTAACGCCTGTGGGCAGGTAGAATGGGGGATGTGAAAATATGCACCCTGCATGTCCAACAATACCATACAGTCTCCTGGGTTCAGAACAGACAGGGCTCAGGCCTTCTCCAAGACCATGGGCAGCACTTGCTCAAATGAGTCCCAGATGGTATGGAAGTACTGATCCAAGAGGCATGCGGTGTTCACTGACACATTGCTAGGCTAGAGGAAGAGAACAATATCTTCCCCAAGGTATTTAGCCTTTTGGATGCCCTCTCCAAAGGAGTGGTAGGGGATGCATCTGGGTTGACTTTGGAGATGGAGGATTGAACCCCCAACCTCTCTGGGGTGGGGTGCTGGATGAGGAAATTGTGGTCTCCTGGGGTGGGCAATGGCAGGCAATTTTCCAATGCACATGAACTCCTTGGACCAGGTCCCGGGTAGTACGTCAGAAAGTGCTTTATTGAACGAGAGTAATGGTGTGATGGGAGCAACTCATGGCTGAATCACCTCTGGCAAGATGTGTGTCTTGACTGCCACTGAGGGCAGCGTTAAGTCCAGGAACTCAGCCACCCTCTGCACCACCATTGCGAAACAGGCACCCTCCTCCTTAGCGACATTAATGGGAGAGACCAGGCCAGTGTTTGGGGAGGCGTCCAGTCCACCACCATCTTTTTTTTTTTAATAAACTTTTTATTAACATTAACTCTGCAGCAGTTACAGCAGTCACGACCCCAGCACAGACTGTAAGTATACAAGGTATATGTAAGGGCACCAGACAAAATCAACATCACATCAAGGGTAATTTCGCTCAGAGACCAACCCAACATAGAGCGCCATACAGACAACCCACCGACTCGCCCAAGTCCCAGGGGCTCAAATTCCCATAGTGCATGCTTAAGTGTCTCCCAAGGCTCCGGACTTTCCCTCTGTTCCCAAATTATCCATTAGAGCCTGTCTCTCACGCCGGAGTTCCACAGTGGGAGATATACAAATGTCCCCCCGATATTTATTCCACCGTCCCCATTTACGGTCCCATTTTTGGGGGCACCCTCTACCCTTATAAACCGTTTTCTCCGCCACCATCGAGAAATCCATATCTTTAGCCCAGGCGCTCAAGGACGGCAAAGCAGCCACCCCCCATTTCTGGGCAATGTTCCTCTTAGCTAGGGCCCAACCCAACCCCGCCCACTCCTGCTCCGCTGGGGTAAGGTCCGTATCCTCCCACACGTTCAGGAGACATAACTTAAGGGAGGGGACCACCGACTTCCCGGTGGCCCGTGCCATCTGGCGGGTGACTTCTTTCCAATAGTGTTGTATGGAGGGGCAGGCCCATAAAATTTGTGTAAACGTGCCTACGTGGGAACAGTTACGGACGCATAGGTCATTAGGTCGCCGGCCTAGTTTGCACAAGAGGACCGCATCAAAATATACACGGTGCAACACCTTGAGTTGGACCAGGCGGAGCCGCATCGATATCGCCACCTCCCGAGGTGAGGCCAGCGCATCTCGCCAAACCTCGTCAGACATCTCGCCTGCGTCCGACTCCCACCTAGCCTGGAGTTTCTCCATCGGGTCGTCTCGGTTGTTGACTAACTTTTTGTATGTGAGGGAGATCGCCCTGTGGTCCATGGGGTTGAGCAACAATCTATCTTCCAGGGGTGAATAAGCTGGAAGGGGGGTCTCGGCGGGCAGGACCCCGTCGATTGCATGGCTTATTTGTAGATAACGGAATTGTTCTGAGGGAGCAAGTTGGTATTTAAGCTGCAGCTCCACGAACGTCGCCTTCCTGCCTTTAACCCATATGTCCCCCACTGTAGAGATGCCAATGAGGTCCCATTTATCGAACCCCGCGTAAGTGCTCAGCCGTCCCAGACAGTCCGGTTCCCATAACGGAGTGGCCTTAGTCAACCGCTCATACCACCCCATTCGCTTCTGGAGAAGATGCCAAATCTCCACCGTTCTGGCCGTGGGTCCCGTAAGATCTAGTTTCTTCGGATTCGAGTATAGTGCCCTATTATATCCACCCTTACCCAGAAGCCATCGGTCGGTTCGGAAGCTGGGGTCCTCCTGCGCCCCGAACACCCACTGGTTGATGGCGATTAGTTGAGTGGCCTGGTAATAGAGGCGTAGGTCCGGCAGGCCAATCCCGCCATCGTACCAGCCCATTGTTAGTTTCTGCATTGCTATACGTGGCGTTCCAGTATCCCACAGCAATCCCCGCAAATAGGCTTCCGGGACCGGGATAGGAGTGTTCTGAAGGGCATAGAGAAAACGGGGGAGCGCCAACATTTTGAAAAGGGCTGCTCGGCCCAGGAGTGTAAGGGGCAACGACTTCCAATGGACCACATCTGATTTGAACCTCTGTAGAGGGCCCTCTAGGTTTCGCTCGTAGAACACTGCGGTGTCTAAGGTTATGAAAACTCCTAGATATTGGAAGCCCTGTAGTGCTACCGGTATAGTATATCCCCTGGGGCTAAGCGGTGGATCACCCCGGAGTGGGTACATCTGGGATTTGCACCAGTTGATGCGGTATCCCGAGTGGGCCCCAAATATATGAAAGATATGTAGTACCGTACGAAGCGATCGCGCGGGGGAGGCCAAGTATAGTAAAACATCGTCCGCGTACAGCGAAATGCGGTCTTCATGGTCAGCTGTCCATTTGATGCCCCGAATTTCGGGGTCATTTTGGATCCAGACCGCTAGGGGCTCCAGCGCCAGAGCAAACAGGAGTGGTGACAGGGGGCAGCCCTGCCGAGTGCCGCGACCCAGAGGGAAGGGGGCCGAGCGGTGGTTGTTGACCGATACACGGGCCGTAGGCATGGTGTATAACAGTTGGATCCATCTCATCAACCGAGGGCCCACCCCCACCCGGGCCAAAACAGCAAACAAGTACTCCCACGCCACTGTGTCAAACGCCATTTTGGCATCTAGCGCTAGTAGCAGCGCATCTTCTTGAATTGTCGCCGCTCGACCCATGGCGCCATGGACTCAACGCAGATTGCGGGCGGTGTTACGGCCCGGCATGAAACCAGATTGGTCAGGGTGGATCAAGGCCGCAAGGCACGGAAGCAGTCGGTTGGCCAGTACCTTAGCCAGAATTTTGGCCTCCACTGCGATCAGGGAAATGGGCCTGTATGAGGCACATTCGTCCGCTGGTTTGCCGGGTTTGCGGATTACCACTATTGTGGCCATGCGGATTTCAGCCGGAAGAGTGCCAGTCTCAAAGCACTCATTGTATAGATTCAGCAGATGGGGTGCCACCAGCAGCGACATGCTTTTCATGAGTTCTATCGGGATTCCATTGGGACCCATAGCCTTCCCAGAGCGTGTATCTCGGATGGCTGTCTGGACCTCCTCCAGCGAAATGTCCGACTCCAACGTCTCCCGGTCTTGCTGGGCGAGACATTGTACCTCAATGGTTGCGAGGAGGTCTGGTGCCCAGCCGGCCTGTGAGTCCTGCGGCGGGGTATAGATTCTTTCGTAGTACGCAGCAAAAGCCTCGGCTATATTTTGAGGGTCAGTGACCATCGTCCCGTCCGACCCATTGATCGCACCCACCCAGCGCGCCGCCATTTCCTTCCGCTCCAACCATGCCAGCAGTTTACCCGTGCGTTCTCCCAGCTCATAAATTCGATGTTGGGTGGCGAGGGATCGGCGACTGGCCTTCTCATAGAGCAACTGTTTATAATCTTGTCTTTTTACTTCGAGTAAGTGTGGCGCGTCGTGGGCCGGGGTGTGTGCATTTCCCTGTTCGAGCTGAAGTATCTCCGCCTCGAGCTCGCTAACCCGGCGTCGCTGTTCATTTTTGTGTCCAGCAATGACAGTGCTCGCCCTTTAATAACGGCCCCATAGGCCCCCCATAGTGTCACCGCCGAAGCAACCGACCCCTCGTTTTCTTTAAAATAGCAATCAGTGTCGTGTCGCAGAGAGTCCCTAATGTGCGGGATTCTCAGCAACCATGGCTGAATCCGGATGGGGCCCGGTTGACGATCCAGGCTGGCTCCAAAAGAGGCTATGACCGGACAATGGTCGGAAATCCCCCTTGCCAGGCCCGACGAGTCAGTGAAATTATGAATATCTTGTGCGAACGTAAACAGGTAGTCCAACCGTGAGTGACTTCCGTGCACTCCGGAGTGAAAAGTGTAAAGTGTGTCTCGGGGGTGCGACCACCTCCAGACGTCCACCAAACCGAATGCATCCGCGAACTTGCTCAGTTGCGAGCCCCTCTGCGCGCCCGCCCGGGGTGGGGTACGGTCCACCGTATCGTTCATCGTCAGGTTAAAGTCGCCGCCCATAATCACCGCGCCCTCCGGCAGGGTCCGCAGAATCTTTCCTACGTCCGCCAGGGTCTGGCGTTGCAGACCTGGTGGTGCATAAACCGAGAGCAAATTAAGGGCCCTCCCTTCCCAGCTTCCTGAACAGATTACATATCTACCTTGGGGCTCAGTGTAGGTCGTCTGCAGTACATATGGGCAGCTCTTTCTCAGGAGAATTCCCACCCCTCTGGAACCCGAGGTGAAGCCCGAGTGGGCAACCATGCGGTATCCTTTTCGGTCTAGGGCATGAGAGGCGTTGCCTATAAGGTGTGTCTCTTGGAGCAACACTACGTCAATACGACGGCGGTGTATGTAGTGCTGCACTATGCTCCGCTTAATTTTATCTCCCAATCCGTTAACGTTCCAGGTCATGAGACTAAGTCTTTGAGCCATTGATGGGTGACCTTAGTATCATCAGTCCTGAACGGCCGAAGTGAGCCCCGTATCTGGTTACCATAGCCCTCACCCTCTGTGACGTCCCCCCTGTCCCCCGCCCTTCCTGAGTGTGACTGAGAGGAGACCAGACATCAATCGATGAGCAGACAGTGCCCTATGCTGGCCAACGGTATCGTGCATAACTACTGCAAAAAAACTGTGCAAAACATCCCCCCCTGAAGTGCAAACCCACAACATATCCATCCCTCCCTGCTACCCTGCCGAAAGGGGCTAGAACCCCCCACCCTCCCCAACTCGCAGAGTGCCTGTCGCCCCCGCAGAAACATTTAGAGGAAACGTGTGCTGCCCCACTCCCATCATGGTGGCCTAGCTCTCACACAGCCCCGTCTCGTGTCCCCAAACCCTACTCACGCTAGGCCAAGAGGAGTCCCCGGGAGTGTACCCAGCAAGCCCGGGCCCCCCGCCACCCAGCAGTCCAGCGGCGCATCGGGAGGAGCGGCTCGCACCCCCCGGGCGACGACCACGAAGGGCCCGCCGGCCGACAAATCAGGGGAGCAGCTCCAGTCCAACCACATTAGCATCTATACAGGGCCACCCGCCACCCCAAGGATAGCACTCCGCCCACCAAACAGCCAATGTAGGAGCTCCGAGCCATCCTGCAGGATCCCAGTCCAGCTTACCAGCGTCTATAGTCAATGTTCCTCCACCGGGCCCAAGGCCCCAGAGTCAGAGCACGAAGGGGAGTGCCTCTGCTGGCGCCAGTCCGCGGCCGAGTCTGCTGCCGAGGGTTTCTTCTTTCTCTGACTGTCTACGGTGCGCCACCCCTCCAGCCAGTCCCATGCATCCTCCGGCCTCAGGAAGAACCAGGATTTGCCCTCAGCCTCCACCCGGAGCTTGGCCGGGAACAACATGGCATATTTGACATCGTTCTCGCGGAGAGCCTTCTTTACTTCAAGGAAGCTCCTTCGTTGTTTCTGGACTCGCAAGGTAAAGTCCGGAAAGAACGTGATGTTACTATTCTCCACGGCAACAGGCGGTGCCGCCCTCGCCGTTTGAAGGATTACATCCCGGTCCCGGAAGTTGAATACTCTGGCCAAGATAGGTCTAGGAGGGGCCCCGGGCCGTGGGCGACCCCCCCGGCACCCGAAGGGCCCTCTCAATAGTAAAACACTTGGAGAGTCCTCGCGGCTGCAGGTGCTTGAGGATCAAGTCTTCCACATAGAGGTCGACCGCCTGCCCCTCCGCCCGTTCCGGAACACCAATAATGTGCACATTGTTCCGTCGCATTCTACCTTCGTAGTCATCCAGCTGTCGGGCAAGCCCTTCGTGGGAGGCGCGCAGGTCACTGACCTCTTGTTTGAGGCGGTCGGTGTCGCTTGACAGTTCCTTGGTTATCGTTTCTACTGTCCCCACCTGGTCGGCGATCTTTCATACATCCTCTCGAATCAGACCTACGTCAGTGGCCACGGTGTCTATGCGCTGCTCAAGGGACGTCTTGACAGCCGTTATGGCATCCAGCAGGTCCTTATTCGATGGGCCAGGCCTACCGTCCGAGACCGGCATCTCAGCCCCGCCGCCGCTCGGCTGTTGGTGCCAGGAAAACTTCTCCAGCTTAGCCTGTGTCGTTGGTTTGCCGGTCCGCCCAGGTGGCATGGCTACCTCGAGGTGGGCACGCACCAGCTAGAGGGCCCAGCCGCTATTCCCCGCCGCCTGCGGTGGAAGCCTCCACCCGGCCTGTCGGTTTTCGCTGACTGTGCCCCCGTCACCTGCGCACACCACCCGCGGTCGGGGCTCCCCCGGTGAACACGGAGAAGGCCGGTCGCAATCCACACCGAACCCCGCCAGGGGCCTCCGCTCTCCGGCGCTCAGTAACGCCGCTCAGATGGCAGCTCCGGGTTCCGTCCGCTTGGCCTGGCGGTATCCTGCCAGTCCCGAACCGGTCGTCGTATGGTCCCACCAGACGGCCCGGGCCCGAGCAGTATCAGTCAGGGAATATTGGAACGCCACTGGCAAGACCCGTCACACACACTCAGGTAGAGCCGTGGCACCCCCAGCAAGCGATCCTCCTGCACTCCTCGCAGGCTACAAAGTCCGGGGGGGTCAACACCACTGCCAGCTTCGCAGATCCGGATTTTGCAGCTGCAGCAGTCTGGCCCGGGAACACCCGCTGGGCCCACTGCCCGGTACCTCCCGTGCTTTGGTCGGACCTCCGGTACGGCTCTCCACTCGCAGCAACTCTCACTCCACCAGCTCTGGAGGCGCCCACTTCCTTGCCACCACCGCCTCAAGCTCCAATACTCCGTCGCCGCCCCTCTCACCACTATGCCCGCAGTGAGGCCTCTATCTTCGCCGGAATCCACTGCACCACAGTCTAGTGTTGAGGGCGTCTCGCCCAGGCCTCACACCTCACTGTGCAATATTCACACCACACCGGGGCATGGAGCTGACGGGTGTGAGAAGTTGGCCTGGCATATGCTGTTCCTAGTTATAGGGACACCTTGCACCAGTCCAATTCGACTCCTATTGATGATAGGTTTAAGACAACCTTTAAAGAAAGCTATCCTAGTGGTAGCTGTGGAGAGCAGCCTTCAGGCTAAGTCTTGAAGGAGTGTTAAGCTTATTGTTTTACCATAATAACCTCTTGAATAACCAAATGAAAGAGTAGCCCACACAGGTATATATATAAAATATATGTAATTATTCTAGACAGAATCCCACAGTCACTTTATGTGGCTAGTGGCAAAGTTACAATTCAGACAAGCATTTCTAAACACAATAAATAGCACAGAAATCAATGGGCCCCAGGGGGGGACCAAACCATATACTAAAATAGTGGTATAAGAACCACGACAATTCTACAGGCAATGCCTAGGGCATTCAGGATCGCTTGCCCCTTCAGAATCCACCCACAGTTAAGAGGAAGGGGACCCACGGGAGGCGTGTGCAGTGCGAGAAGCTGCTATCGGGATCGCAATGTTAGCCTATGGAGAATGTCGCGGTTGAATAATTAAGGTTTAAGGACACTTCTAACAACAGTACAAAGTTAAGGCTTGAGACTTAAGGCTTTGGAGAGCCCACCACCACTGGAGTACCGAAGTACCACTGTTACCTGCCCCAGGGAAGCCGGGTGCATAGGTCGATTCTGGTGTCGGGTCGCGGGCTGATTTTCTATGGAAAAGTAGTCCAAACTGCTGCTAGCTGAAAGCGTCGTTGAAGTCGTGAAGATTAAAGTTGAAGAGAGGATAAAGATGAACCTGAAAGCAGAGGGGACAGAGTCTGGGTCACAGCAAAGTGACCAGGGAGCTCACAGCAAGGAGCTCGTGGAAGTCGGGTGCTTCAGGTGTAGATGGTACAGATGGGCTCTGCAGTCACGGGCTCCGGGAGGCTTCAAGGAAGGCCAGCTTCTGGAGGGCGACTGTCCCACGTCGGCTGAGGGTCGCTGCGGTGTTAGTGTCCCGATTGGATCCACTAAGCATTGGCAACCGCAACCCACGCAAGATGAACAAAGCAGCTGCTGGTGCAGACCCACGAGGTCTGAGGGTGCTCTCCTTTGCAGGGAGCGTAGAGCAGGCCTGGTGCAACCAGGGGAACTCTTGGAAAAGAAGATTGTCCTCCGTCAGGGCCCACAAGTCGAGAGACAAGGGACCGCGGAAGGCAGCAAAATGGAGTGCGTAAAAGGGCTCCCACGGGCCACCGGAGCGAGCCAGGGAGCTGAGGGTCGGCACAAATGCTGCTAGATGGTTGGCTCAGAAATGGGCCAAAGCACACCTTCCCCACTGGTCGGGGTCGTGTGCTGGACAAGAGGTGGCCGGTGTCTCGGGGTATGCGGGGATCTCGACACCCACGTGGTCCAGGGTGCTCAGACTTGCTGGGCACGCTCACAGGACGCTGGGATGCACTGGAGACCCACCTCGAGGTTGCTGGAAGGCGTCGAAGGTCGTGAGAGCAACGAAGTTCCAACCGGGTATCTTGTAGTCTTTTAGGTGCCTGCCAAGCAGGGGGATAACTCCTTTATCCCAAGGGAGATTTCTTCAGTCAGCTGGGCAGCAGCTCGTCGAAGGTCAGTTCTGTAAAGTTCTGGACGAATCTGAGGCTCTGGGGCAAAGTTATTCCCATATATCCCCAAGATTAGGGGATGGTCCAAAATAGAGCCTACCAATCAGAGTAGAGGCGGGAAAGGGTGGCTACACCCACTCCCCTTTGTGTGTTTCCCGCCTGGGCGAGGGGCAGGATGCCCCTGAACCGGTTCCAGGCGGTGTATGCAGAATTGAGGCTCTGCAGCTGCCTACGTGCAACTCTGAATGGACATTTGGTGCACCCACCCTGTTCCAATCCACATTATCCTGTCTGGGGAGGTGCAGGCACCTCCCTGCCACAGGAGCCCTATTGTCCAGCTGGCGAGGCTGGGGTTTTCCCCAGCAACAGCCAGCCAGAGTCGTGTAGGTGGCGGACAGTAGCCATTTTGTGGTACATGTGCACTTTTAAATTGGTGTCTAAATTAATAATAATAATAATAATACAGCATTTTGTAGAGCGCGAACAGCTACCTCACAAGGAGGTGTCCCGGCGCTGAAGACGGCTGGGGAACCCGTCCTGGCTTTCCCTGTGAGATGGTCCCTTTCTGGGTGTCTCCAAGGTGAAACCAGGCATCCCCGGCGTCTGTGGGGGGCCGTTGTAGAGATGAGGCAAGCTTAATGCCCAGCGTTGCCGAGTGTGTTCCTGGTTAGAGTAGGTACCGAGGCGAGAATTAACGAGTCCATTTTTGACCCTGGTCCAGAACCCTGCCGCATCGGGAATTGAACCCTGGTCCCTGGCCGAATCTCTGCTTACGGGTCAGCCGCCTCTAACCAGTGAGCCACACCTCTCTACCGCTTTTCCCATATCACCCTCCTAGCAAGGGGGAATCGTGCCCCCATGCCCATGGCTGGACTGGGGGTATGATTCCTTCATGTTTGACACCAAACACGATATGGTTCTGTGTAGCCATTCCCAAGTTACAGCGATGACGCAATAACTTATAATGCGGTTAAGAGTATATGGTATGGCTACACTACAAACAACCCAGTAATGATTTTACGAAGGTTGCAGAGGGGTCCTACTCACGTAGGGGTCCCCCCTCACACATACCTCAGCACCCAGCCCTGTAGGATTACCAGGGCCTGCCATAGGGGTGACCTATGAGAGTATATGTGTTGTAATGGTATGGGACATAGGGTACCTACATCCCTGTAAGGGGTGCTAGCACCACCTTACCCAGGCTACAGTAGTGGCCTGGTGGTGTCAGTTTGGGTGGCTGTCCCAGGGTGGCACAATAAGTGCTTCAGCCCTGGTAGGCCTACTGGGGGACCCATGCCCTGGGTACTTAGGGTACCATCTACAAGGGACTGGTAGGGCATGCCCAGCATCCAATTGGTTGGTACCTAGGGTACTCACATAGTTTACCAGAGGAAGCAGATAGGCTGGGGTCCTGGATAGCAGGGCCACAGCCTGGCTAAGGTCATAAAAACAGTCAAAACATCAGCAAAAAGTTGGGGGCAACTAGCAGTCGATGCCACTCTCCTACACAACCCCCCCCCCAAACGCAGGGACATTAAACTAACCTTGACCAGTTGAGTCTTCATGTTCTAAGTGGAAATATCTGGAGAGGCCATCTGCATTGGCATGGTTGCTCCCAGGTCTATGTTCCACTGTATAGTCCATCCCCTGTAGGGAAATGGACCACCTGAGTAGTTTGGGGTTTTCACCCTTCATCTGTTTTAGCCATAGGAGGGGCTTATGGTCTGTCTGAACAATGAAGTGAGTGCCAAACAAGTATGGCCTCAGCTTCTTCAGGGCCCAGACCACAGCAAAGGCCTCCCTCTCTATGGCTGACCAACGTTTCTCCCTGGGGGTCAACCTTCTGCTAATAAAAGCTACTGGTTGATCCTGGCCCTCCTCATTCAGTTGTGATAACACAGCACCTACCCCCACCTCTGAAGCATCAGTTTGAACTATGAATTCTTTGGAGTAGTTGGGGCTTTGGAGCACTGGAGCAGAGCACATTGCCTGTTTAAGGTCATCAAAAGCTTTCTGACAGCTGACAGTCCACTGAACCTTTTTGGGCATCCTCTTGGAGGTGAGATCATTCAAGGGGGTCACTATGGATCCATATCCCTTTACAAATCTCCTATAATAACCAGTCAGGCCCAAGAAAGCTCGAACCTGAGTCTGGGTGGTTGGAGCAACCCAGTCCATGATGGTCTGGATTTTGCTCTGTAAAGGTTGAACCTGGCCTCCACCTACAAGGTGTCCCAGGTATACAACCTGACTCTGCCCTATCTGGCACTTAGTAGCCTTGATAGTGAGCCCAGCTTTTTGCAGGGCTTCTAGAACTTTCCTCAGGTGGATCAGGTGATCTTCCCAGGTGGAGCTAAAGACAGCAATATCATCCAGATATGCTGCACTAAAGTCTTCCAGGCCTGAGAGGACTTGGTTCACCAACCTTTAAAAAGTGGCAGGTGCATTTTTCAAACCAAAGGGCATCACAATAAATTGATAATGCCCACTAGGGGTAGAAAATGCAGTTTTGGCTTTTGCAGACTCAGCTAACCTTATCTGCCAGTAGCCAGCTGTCAGATCAAATGTGCTCAGATATTTGGCTGAGGCCAACCTATCTATAAGCTCATCTGCTCTGGGAATTGGATGAGCATCAGTCTTAGTGACTGCATTGAGACCCCTGTAGTCGACACAGAACCTCATCTCTCTCTTACCACCCTGGGTGTGAGGTTTTGGTACCAGGACTACTGGGCTAGCCCAAGGGCTATCTGAGGGCTCAATTACTCCCAACTCCAACATCTTTTGGACTTCAGTCCTTATGCAGTCCCTGACATGGTCAGGTTGCCTGTAGATCTTATTCTTGACAGGCAGACTGTCCCCAGTGTCCACTTCGTGAGTGCACCAGGTGGTCTGACTAGGAGTCAGAGAAAACATATGTCTGTAAGCTTGTAGAACCTGTCTACAGTCTGCTTGAAGCTGGTCAGTGAGGCTGCATGCCAAGGCTACTCCATCAACTGACCCATCGTCAGGGTTCTGAGAGAGCAGGTCTGGGAGAGGGTCACTCTCTTCCTCCTGCCCCTCATCTGTTGCCATGAGCAAGCCCATGTCAGCCCTGTCCACATATGCTTTCAATCTATTCACTTGAAGTACCCTGTGGGGACTTCTGGGAGTGCCAAGGTCTACCAGGTAGGTAACCTCTCCCTTTTTCTCCAAAATGGTATGGGGTCCACTCCACTTATCTTGGAGAGCTGCTGGGGCCACTGGCTCCAACACCCACACCTTCTGCCCTGGCTGGTACACCACCAGGACAGCCTTTTGGTCATGCCAGGCTTTCTGTAATTCCTGACTTGCCTCCAGGTTTTTAGTTGCCTTCTTCATATACTCAGCCATCCGGGAGCGGAGACCAAGTACGTAGTCCACTATGTCCTGTTTAGGGGGTTTGAGAGGATGCTCCCATCCCTCCTTCACTAAACAAAGTGGCCCTCTGACAGGATGGCCAAACAGAAGTTCAAAAGGGCTGTAGCCAACCCCCTTCTGTGGCACCTCTCTGTATGCAAAGAGAAGGCAGGGCAGAAGAACATCCCATTTTCGCCTAAGCTTTTCTGGTAGTCCTTTAATCATACCCTTTAAGGTCTTGTTGAACCTTTCAACAAGACCATTGCATTGAGGATGGTAAGGGGTGGTGAACTTGTAGTTGACACCACACTCCTTCCACATTGCCTTCAGGTAACTACTCATAAAGTTTGTACCTCTGTCAGACAATACCTCCTTAGGAAATCCCACCCTGGAGAAGACTCCAAGGAGGGCCCTTGCCACCACAGGAGCTGTGATGGTCCTAAGGGGAATAGCTTCTGGGTATCTAGTGGCATGATCCACTACCACTAAAATGAACCTGTGCCCAGATGCTGTTGGTGGGTCCAGGGGACCAACGATGTCAATCCCCACCCGCTCAAAGGGCACCCCCACCACAGGCAATCGTATCAGGGGGGCCTTTGTGGATTTACCTGCCTTGCCACTTGCCTGGCAGGTAGTGCAAGAGCTGCAAAAGCTCTTACAGTCTTCACTCATGTGGGGCCAATGAAAGTGTGGGACAATTCTGTCCCAAGTCTTATTTTGGCCCAGGTGTCCTGCTAAGGGGATATCATGGGCCAGTGTGAGCAGGAAGCCCCTAAACTTCTGAGGTATGACCAACCTCCTGGCTGCGCCAGGCTTGGGGTCTCGACCCTCAGAGTAAAGGAGCCCTTCATCCCAATAAATCTTATGGGTCCCACTGGCATCCCCTGCAGCCTCAGCAGCAGCTTGCTGTCTGAGGGGTTCAAGAGTGGGGCAGCTCTGCTGCTCCAGGCTCAAGTCTGCCCTAGAAGGTCCCCCTGCCCCCAAGAACTCAACCTGATCAGGTTCCAGTTCCTCTGGGGCAGTTCCTTCTTCAGGAGCTAGATCCTCTTCTGCTAAAAGAGTCTCTACAGACTGATCCTGGGGGGAAGGCCCGGCCTTACCCCTGCTACTCCTCCTCTTGGAAGGCCCTTGGTCCATTTTTCCAGGATCCAAGGCCTGTTCAGTTCCTGTCAGCTTGGCTTTTGACCTTGTCAGGGCAAATACTTCTGCTGATATACCCAACATTGCTGCATGGGTACTTAGCTCCACCTCAGCCCATGCTGAGGTCTCCAAATCATTCCCTAGTAAACATTCAACAGGTAGGTCTGCACTCACCACAACTTTCTTGAGGCCAGTTACCCCTCCCCAGGAGAAGTTCACAACAGCTAGAGCATGGTCTGTACTAACGTTGCTAGCATTGGTCACTTGGTATATCTCTCCAAGTATGATCTGGTTAGGGTCTACAAGGTCCTTAGTCACCATAGTGACACTAGCCCCTGTATCCCTGTAAGCTAGTGACTCCCTTCCATTTATGGTGGGCTGTTGTCTGTATTTGCCCAGACCACTGGGGCTCACAAACAGGGACAAGTCCCCATCACAAACTAGAACAGCCTGAGTAGGAGTTCTGACTAGGCCAGAGTCCTCTCCAGATCCGAGGGTCAACCCTACTATGCCCTTGTTCTGTGCACCAACACCTATAACTGTACTAGGGGGGACAGGAGCCTTAGGGGCAGGTGTGGTGCTTTTGGAGTCTTTGGCCTTATTACAGTCTGAAGTCCAATGGGTAGTCTGTTTACAGTACTTACACCATGGCTTCCTTGGTTGTTTGGGTTTGCTATTCTTGGTATTCTCAGATGCTGCTTTTTGGGGACTTGTTGAAGACTGCTGGTCTTTTCCCTTTTCCCCACCCTTGTCAGAGTTTTTGGCATCTTCTTTTTTAGTTGCACCTCCCAAGGGCTGGACCTTTTGCTTAATCCTGGTTCTGACCCATTTGTCTGCCTTCTTTCCCAATTCTTGGGGAGAGGTCAGATCAGAGTCAACCAGGTGCTGATGTAAGAGCTGGTTCTGACAATTGTTAAGGATCTGCTCCCTCATTATGAGATTGTATAATCCTGTATAATCATCTACTTTGCTGCCAGTTAACCAACCTTCCAGTGCCTTGGTTGCACAATCCACAAAGTCTACCCAATCCTGATTTTGTGCTTTCTGGGTGTCTCTGAACTTAAGTCTGTATTGATCAGTGGTTAAGCCAAACCCATCGATTAAAGCATCTTTCAAGATATAATAGTCATCAGCATCCTCTTCTCTTACAGAGAGGAGCTTGTCTCTTCCTTTATCTGAAAAGGAGAGCCACAGGATTGCTGCCCACTGCTCTACTGGGACCCTCTGTACTCTACAGGCCCTTTCAAGAGCAGATATCCATTTGTGGATATCATCCCCATTCTGATAGGGGGGCACAATCTTGTGGAGGTTCCTATTGTCAGGGACTTTCTCTCTAACTCTAGGGGTTTCCTTACTGCCACCAGGGATCTCTAGACCCCACTTTCTTGAAGCTTTCTGAAGCTCCAGGGCTTCCCTGTCCAATGCTAACTGTTCTCTTTTAAGCTCAAGCTTAGCCTGCTCAAATTTGATCAGTCTGCATTTCCTCTCATGAGAGGATTCTCTTCTCTGAGAAGAGGCAGAGGACCCTTTGGATCTCTGAGAATGGTTGGATCCCACTGAGGGGGATCTGTTCCTTCTTGGATCCACCACTCTCCTTTTAAGGGTGGAGGGAGTGCTTCTTGAGCCATCACCTCCATGTTGTGAGTGGTCTGTTTCTTCCAGGTCAGGACTTTCATCCTCTTCCTGGTCATCATCAGAGTCCACTCTGGGAGTGTCCTCTTCTGATGGATGCCCACCCACTCTGTCTGTACCTCTGGACCCTATGGACTCCATAAAGTCTGCTATGAGCAGGATTTCCCTGAGACGTTGTGTGTTGGCACCTTTGTTTGTCTTCAGTTTTCTAAGGGTGCACATTTCCCTGAGCTCTGCAAAGGAGAAATTATCATACTTATCTACTGGGACCCTCTGGGGTCCTTCCATAGCCTTAGTGGCACCTGCACCTGAGGACATGTTTAGTGTAGTGATGTATCTACCTACACTAAGTGTGGCCTACTGAACCCTCTCTTGAGTTGTAGTCAAGGTGTGCTAAACCCTCTACACACAACTCTAAGTTCAGTAGAACTTATTGTATTCTAGCTTGAATTTATATGTACCTTTGGTACCAAGTGGCTTTCACTTTAGAAATTCAATTTGTTATCTGGTAAAACAATGGCAAGCTTGAATCCCACCGCTGCCACCAATGTGAGAAGTTGGCCTGGCATATGCTGTTCCTAGTTATAGGGACACCTTGCACCAGTCCAATTCGACTCCTATTGATGATAGGTTTAAGACAACCTTTAAAGAAAGCTATCCTAGTGGTAGCTGTGGAGAGCAGCCTTCAGGCTAAGTCTTGAAGGAGTGTTAAGCTTATTGTTTTACCATAATAACCTCTTGAATAACCAAATGAAAGAGTAGCCCACACAGGTATATATATAAAATATATGTATTTATTCTAGACAGAATCCCACAGTCACTTTATGTGGCTAGTGGCAAAGTTACAATTCAGACAAGCATTTCTAAACACAATAAATAGCACAGAAATCATTGGGCCCCAGGGGGGGACCAAACCATATACTAAAATAGTGGTATAAGAACCACGACAATTCTACAGGCAATGCCTAGGGCATTCAGGATCGCTTGCCCCTTCAGAATCCACCCACAGTTAAGAGGAAGGGGACCCACGGGAGGCGTGTGCAGTGCGAGAAGCTGCTATCGGGATCGCAATGTTAGCCTATGGAGAATGTCGCGGTTGAATAATTAAGGTTTAAGGACACTTCTAACAACAGTACAAAGTTAAGGCTTGAGACTTAAGGCTTTGGAGAGCCCACCACCACTGGAGTACCGAAGTACCACTGTTACCTGCCCCAGGGAAGCCGGGTGCATAGGTCGATTCTGGTGTCGGGTCGCGGGCTGATTTTCTATGGAAAAGTAGTCCAAACTGCTGCTAGCTGAAAGCGTCGTTGAAGTCGTGAAGATTAAAGTTGAAGAGAGGATAAAGATGAACCTGAAAGCAGAGGGGACAGAGTCTGGGTCACAGCAAAGTGACCAGGGAGCTCACAGCAAGGAGCTCGTGGAAGTCGGGTGCTTCAGGTGTAGATGGTACAGCTGGGCTCTGCAGTCACGGGCTCCGGGAGGCTTCAAGGAAGGCCAGCTTCTGGAGGGCGACTGTCCCACGTCGGCTGAGGGTCGCTGCGGTGTTAGTGTCCCGATTGGATCCACTAAGCATTGGCAACCGCAACCCACGCAAGATGAACAAAGCAGCTGCTGGTGCAGACCCATGAGGTCTGAGGGTGCTCTCCTTTGCAGGGAGCGTAGAGCAGGCCTGGAGCAACCAGGGGAACTCTTGGAAAAGAAGATTGTCCTCTGTCAGGGCCCACAAGTCGAGAGACAAGGGACCGCGGAAGGCAGCAAAATGGAGTGCGTAAAAGGGCTCCCACGGGCCACCGGAGCGGGCCAGGGAGCTGAGGTTCGGCACAAATGCTGCTAGATGGTTGGCTCAGAAATGGGCCAAAGCACACCTTCCCCTCTGGTCGGGGTCGTGTGCTGGACAAGAGGTGGCCGGTGTCTCGGGGTATGCGGGGATCTCGACACCCACGTGGTCCAGGGTGCTCAGACTTGCTGGGCACGCTCACAGGACGCTGGGATGCACTGGAGACCCACCTCGAGGTTGCTGGAAGGCGTCGAAGGTCGTGAGAGCAACGAAGTTCCAACCGGGTATCTTGTAGTCTTTTAGGTGCCTGCCAAGCAGGGGGATAACTCCTTTATCCCAAGGGAGATTTCTTCAGTCAGCTGGGCAGCAGCTCGTCGAAGGTCAGTTCTGTAAAGTTCTGGACGAATCTGAGGCTCTGGGGCAAAGTTATTCCCATATATCCCCAAGATTAGGGGATGGTCCAAAATAGAGCCTACCAATCAGAGTAGAGGCGGGAAAGGGTGGCTACACCCACTCCCCTTTGTGTGTTTCCCGCCTGGGCGAGGGGCAGGATGCCCCTGAACCGGATCCAGGCGGTGTATGCAGAATTGAGGCTCTGCAGCTGCCTACGTGCAACTCTGAATGGACATTTGGTGCACCCACCCTGTTCCAATCCACATTATCCTGTCTGGGGAGGTGCAGGCACCTCCCTGCCACAGGAGCCCTATTGTCCAGCTGGCGAGGCTGGGGTTTTCCCCAGCAACAGCCAGCCAGAGTCGTGTAGGTGGCGGACAGTAGCCATTTTGTGGTACATGTGCACTTTTAAATTGGTGTCTAAATTCTACCGCTTTTCCCATATCACCCTCCTAGCAAGGGGGAATCGTGCCCCCATGCCCATGGCTGGACTGGGGGTATGATTCCTTCATGTTTGACACCAAACACGATATGGTTCTGTGTAGCCATTCCCAAGTTACAGCGATGACGCAATAACTTATAATGCGGTTAAGAGTATATGGTATGGCTACACTACAAACAACCCAGTAATGATTTTACGAAGGTTGCAGAGGGGTCCTACTCACGTAGGGGTCCCCCCTCACACATACCTCAGCACCCAGCCCTGTAGGATTACCAGGGCCTGCCATAGGGGTGACCTATGAGAGTATATGTGTTGTAATGGTATGGGACATAGGGTACCTACATCCCTGTAAGGGGTGCTAGCACCACCTTACCCAGGCTACAGTAGTGGCCTGGTGGTGTCAGTTTGGGTGGCTGTCCCAGGGTGGCACAATAAGTGCTGCAGCCCTGGTAGGCCTACTGGGGGACCCATGCCCTGGGTACTTAGGGTACCATCTACAAGGGACTGGTAGGGCATGCCCAGCATCCAATTGGTTGGTACCTAGGGTACTCACATAGTTTACCAGAGGAAGCAGATAGGCTGGGGTCCTGGATAGCAGGGCCACAGCCTGGCTAAGGTCATAAAAACAGTCAAAACATCAGCAAAAAGTTGGGGGCAACTATGCAGTCGATGCCACTCTCCTACAACGGGCATATAAAGTCCTTTGGTCCCCCTCACTGCAGGCTTGAATCCGGGCTCTACGATCGCTCATGCCCTGCGCGGGACTCACGGCGGTCTCACCCTCTGGCCCGTCGCTCCACAAGCGGCCTTCGGTGTAGCGCCGGTCCTCAGCCCTCACCTCCTCCGGGAACGCCAAAATATCGGGCCAGTTGTAGGGCACCCCAAGATCAGCCCCCGAGAGGGCCCAGACGCCGCGTCTCAGGCCCCTCCGCCCCTCACACTCATAGGCCGCAGCCGCGGCCTCTCGTAGCTGTCATGACCAGGCAGGTCGAGGCGATCAGCCACGCGGCAGCACACCAGGACCCGGAGAGCGGAGCTCGGAGACCGCCCCACCTCCGATCGCCTCCAAACTTCGCCGGCAGGTCCGCGGGGGCCTCAGGGCCACCAACACCCTAGTATTGCACGGGTTGGGGCCACGGGGCACAATTTATCCGGATATATTCGGGAGTGGCGCTGCAGAGCTTCGCTACTGCATGGCCATTCCCGTCGGCAGCAAGCCACGCCCCCAGTCCACCACCATCTTGTAGATCCTCCAACCAGCTGTCCTCAGGATCTTCTAATGTCTGGTATTCATATATGTATGCAGACTCCTCCCAATCATCACCCAATTGAGGCCGGTCATAGGAATAAGGCACTGGCTAATATATGGCCATACGGCTCCATATCGGAGTAGGAAATGATGAATGGTGTGAGAAGTTGGCCTGGCATATGCTGGTCACTAGTTAAAGTGGCCACCTTGCACCAGTCCAATTCGACTCTTATTGATGATAGGAAAAGACAACCTTTTAGAAAGCTATCCTAGTGGTAGCTGTGGAGAGCAGCCTTCAGGCTAAATCTTGAAGGAGTGTTAAGCTTATTGTTTTACCATAATAACCTCTTGAATAACCAAATGAAAGAGTAGTCCACACAGGTATATATATAAAATATATGTATTTATTCTAGACAGAATCCCACAGACACTTTATGTGACTAGTGGCAAAGTTACATTCCAAACAAGCATTTATAAACACAATAAATAGCACAGAAATCAATGGGCCCCAGGGGGGGACCAAACCATATACTAAAATAGTGGTATAAGAACCACGACAATTCTACAGGCAATGCCTAGGGCATTCAGGATCGCTTGCCCCTTCAGAATCCACCCACAGTTAAGAGGAAGGGGACCCACGGGAGACGCGTGCAGTGCAAAGAGCTGCTATCGGGATCTCAATGTTAGCCTATGGAGAATGTCGCGGTTGAATGTTTAAAGTTTAAAGACACTTCTAGCAGTAGTACAAACTTAAGACTTGAGACTTAAGGCTTTGGAGAGCCCACCACCACGGGAGTACCGAAGTACCACTGTTACCTGCCCCAGGGAATCCGGGTGCATAGGTCGTTTCTCGTGTCGGGTCGCGGGCTGATTTTCAATGGAAAAGTAGTCCAAACTGCTGCTAGCTGAAAGCGTCGTTGAAGTCGTGAAGATTGAAGATGTAGAAAAGGTAAAGATGGACCTGAAAGCAGAGGGGACAGAGTCTGGGTCACGGCACAGTGACCAGGGGGCTCACAGCAAGGAGTCCTTCGATGTCGGGTGCTTCAGGTGAGGAAGGTGCAGCTGGGTTCTGTAGTCACGGGCTCCGGGAGGCTTCAAGGAAGGCCAGCTTCTGGAGGGTGATGGTCCCACGTCGGATGAGGGTCGCTGCGGTGTTAGTGTCCCGATTGGATCCACTAAGCCTTGGCAACCGCAACCCACGCAAGACGGACAAAGCAGCTGCTGGTGCAGACCCACGAGGTCTGAGGGTGCTCTCCTTTGGAGGGAGCGCAGAGCAGGCCTGGAGCAACCAGGGGAACTCTTGGAAATGAAGATTGTCCTCCGCCAGGGCCCACAAGTCGAGAGGCAAGGGACCGCGGAAGGCAGCAAAATGGAGTGCGTAAAAGGGCTCCCATGGGCCACCGGAGCGAACTAGGGAGCTGAGATTTGGCACGGATGCTGCTTGAAGGTCGGCTCAGAAATGGGCCAAAGCACAACTTCCCCACTGGTCGGGGTCGTGTGCTATGCAAGAGGTGGCCAGGGTCTCGGGGTATGCAGGGATCTCAGCACCCACGTGGTCCACGGTGCTCAGGCTTGCTGGGCACGCTCACAGGACTCTGGGATGCTCTGTAGACCAACCTCAAGGTTGATGGAAGGCGTCAAAGTTCGTGAGAGCAGCGAAGTTCCAACCGGGTATCTTGCAGTCTTTTAGGTGCCTGCCAAGCAGGGGGATAACTCCTTTATCCCAAGGGAGATTTCTTCAGTCAGCTGGGCAGCAGCTCGTCGAAGGTCAGTTCTGTAAAGTTCTGGACGAATCTAAGGCTCTGGGGCCACGTTATTCCCATATATCCCCAAGATTAGGGGATGGTCCCAAATAGAGCCTACCAATCAGAGTAGAGGCGGGAAAGGGTGGCTACACCAACTCCTCTTTGTGTGTTTCCCGCCTGGGCGAGGGGCAGGCTGCCCCTGAACCGGTTCCAGGCGGTGTATGCAGAATTGGGTCTCTGCAGCTGCCTACGTGCAACTCTGAAAGGACATTTGGTGCACCCACCCTGTTCCAATCCACATATCCTGTCTGGGGAGGTGCTGGCACCTCCCTGCCACAGGAGCCCTATTGTCCAGATGGCGAGGCTGGGGTTTTCCCCAGCAACAGCCAGCCAGAGTCGTGTAGGTGGCGGACAGTAGCCATTTTGTGGTACATGTGCACTTTTAAATTGGTGTCTAAATTCTGCCGCTTTTCCCATATCGCCCCTCTAGCAGGGGGGAATCGTACCCTCATGCCCATGGCTGGACTGGGGGTATGATTCCTACATGTTTGACACCAAACACGATATGGTTCTGTGTAGCCATTCTCAAGTTATCGCGATGACGCGATTTACTTATAATGCGGTTAAGAGTATATGGTATGGCTACACTACAAACAACCCAGTAACGATTTTACAAAGGTTGCAGAGAGGCCCTACTCACGTAGGGGTCCCCCCTCACACATACCTCAGCACCCAGCCCTCTAGGATTACCAGGGCCTGCCATAGGGGTGACCTATGAGAGTATATGTGTTGTAATGGTGTGGGATATAGGGTACCTACATCCCTGTAAGGGGTGCTAGCACCACCTTACCCAGACTACAGTAGTGGTCTGGTGGTGTCAGTTTGTATGGCTGTCCCAGGGTGGCACAATAAGTGCTGCAGCCCTGGTAGGCCTACTGAGGGGCCCATGCCCTGGGTACCTAGGGTACCATCTACAAGGGACTGGCAGGGCACCCTCAGCATCCAATTGGTTGGTACCTAGGGTACTCACATCAGTTTTAGGGAGAAAGCAGATAGGCTGGGGTCCTGGATAGCAGGATCCCAGCCAGACTAGTCAAAAACCACTCAAATACCAGGCAAAAAGTTGGGGGCAACCATTAGTCAGATTCCACTCTCCTACAAATGGGTGGAGCCACTGCTGGGCATCGGTGGTGCTGGCACTAGAGCGGGCACAGGGGAAAGTCAAGGCCACTCGACAGGCGCTGCTCCGGATCAGTTAATGTATCCCTGAGGCCCAACCTGTGCAAAGGATGAACCTGCCGCCTGAAGGCCAATAGGGGCTGCTCCCAGACACACGGGGGTCCCAGGGCACTCAAGAGAGGTCGGGCAGTTCAAAAATGAGTTGCACAGCCTTATAAAACTAGTTTAGTTTGGCTGGGGCTGCTGTGGCTCCTGGAAATTCTAAGAGGTGTGGAGATGGCCCAGGCACAGACTCCACCACAGAGGTAGGCCTCCAGTGCCAACGGTCCAGCAACCCTTTCGAAGTCTTGCGTTGTGAAGTGAAAGACCTTGTTGACTTTTTCCTTTCTTTTTGTGGGACATCTGTGAATGACAAGCTCCACATGCATTAAAACCTGCCTTTTTGGTGGTCATCCTTCACGCCAGGAGACAAAGTCTCAAAAACATCTTTGACAAAAAGTCAAAGAAAGCTCTCCTCCGAATTGGCGATGACTGGTGTGGAAAGAAAATAACTGACATCAGCGCACTAGGGTAGCACCTATATAGGCACCGCAGCGGTCCCTTCCGCCACAGATGACGGCACGCGTGTCCAAATGATGCCATCTATCAGCCTGCATTGGTACTGCGTCTGGGGAAATATTCGAAGGTACGGAATTTTGTGCCTAGAATACTCTATCAGACCTTTTTATGTAGCTACTTTGCAGTTTTCTCAATGCTCATTGCCAGGTGGTATTCCTGGGCTATGCTCTGCTTGAAACGACAATGAGCTAAGAAAGATTCTTAGTCTTGCAGGTGAATAGCTGCATCTACTTAAACGGGATGTTCCTCTAGTCCATAGTAATAAAGGATTGGATTTATTGGACCTTAAACATGTAGTGGTCTAAGGGGCAGCCTCTAGTGATTGAACTGGAGTTGTAGGATTGTGTCTTTTCAGTATCGTCACTGTTGAATCTTTTAGCAACAAGACCCTGTATGTAGACAGCAAGGTCCTCAACACGGGGGACCTTTCAGAGGGATTTTTTTAACTGATCAACTGAGAACTACTCTACACGGAATGTGAACCATCATGGTCATACAGCTACTCCTCTGGGTGACCCCCTGAGTATGTCCGGGTAGGTGGCACACAAACATATAGAAAAGAACTGCATTGCCTTACCATATATGTTCACCCATGCCACTTCTCTTTTGCTTAAGGAGATTGTGAGCACTTTTTCATGATGCCCAGTTTGGCCTGTGAGCACCTTCTTGCTCTATCCTGCAACCTCAATAATAAGACATTGTGGAAATTTGTGGGAGCTCATTTACAGTCCAACTCTCAGGAGGATAAACCATGAATAGAACCAGTTAATCGTTCCTGGACTTAATCCCACCACAAAGGTATTTTTCAAAATGTGCCGAACGATTGACTGAAACTTCAACTCACAGAAAAAAGCTAAGAAAAAATTAAAAAAATGTTCTGTAAAGATATATGAAAAAAATCAAATAGGCAGAATAGGGTTTTGAATGAAGTAACGAGAATTATAAAAGGCAAAAGATAGTGTATTTCGAGGCCTCTTTTTTCTGCACTTAGGAAACATTTTCTCTGAATAATGGACTCTAGTACCACTTGATTATGATGCCCACCTTCCGAAAAGTGTCAGAGTCCAATAGATAAAATAAATAACAAAAAATTGAACAGCCGAGCTGCCGTTTTCGCTAGTTGTGACCAGAGCTTATTTACATAGTGTATTCTGTAATCCGACTCATGGCTGCGGTACAAGGGCTTATATGAATTTAGAAAAAATCTTATGAGAAAGAATGAGGATGATGAGGAAGTCACAAAGGACAGAGCCTTTCGCGCCAAAATGTCCAAAAAGGCATAAATGAGATCTGCAGACAATGTACTTTGGACTGAAAATGTTTGCGACTGTTTCAGCAAAACTTGCATTCACATGCTGGGTTTGGCCATATTCAGTCCTGGGGTCCCCCATACAGTGAGACCACAGCTGGACAGAAGATGATTAGGCAAGTGACTTTCTGTCACAGACCTCTGATTAATTACATGCATCAAAGGATATCTGGTTGAAAGAGTGGCCAACAAAATATCTCAAATCCATCCAAACTACCATCAAAATGTAGAAAATCAGCCATGAAATAGAGAGATTCAGAAGTGATGGCATGCAAATGAAGACATCGTTACCTTGACGGATGGCAGACAGCAGGTCGCTTCGTGCATCACTGACAGGAGGCAGGGAAGACTTTGGCTTGGGAGCAGAGGGTGTTATAGAAGGGGCTGATGGAGGGAGAGGTGGTGGTGGGGGTCCAGGTGGAGGTGGTGGAGGTGGGGCTGGTGGAGCCCCGCTCTGGGGTTGCAGTGATGGAGGTGGGAGCACGGAAGTGTAGTCCAACATTGAGGTGGGAGGTGGAAGAGGAGGCGGGGCATTGAATGAAGGATGAGGGGGGAAACCAGGGGGAGATGGAGGAGGTGGGGTAGAGGGTGAAGAATACTCATACATGGGCGGTGGCAAAGGACTCTCCCCATAGGGAGGTGGTGGCGGAGGGGCAGGGGGTGGGGAGAATCCTGGCCTAGCACCTGTTGGGGATCCCACGGGGGTTGCAGGAGGCGGGTGGCCAGGGCTGACAAGACTGGAACGCTTCACCAGTCCTGGCCCACCTGGTTCATCCACTTGAAAGCTGTAACTGGAAACCAAATAGAAAGAAATCAGACTCTGGCATTCATTTTCAGGCCGCTGGACATAGCTGGGAAGGTGCTCTATTACATGATATACCAAAGGGGCAGAGATGGGAAATTACAAGCCTCTCGCAGAACCCCAACACTCTTCAAAAGGGGCTGAACCTCTTGTAGCACTCTGAGCCCTGTACCCTCACAAAAGGATTCTATTAGCTCTCAGGTAAGATCTCATATGAAAGAGTCAAGCCACCCACACTTTCACAGAAGCCATCTACATATGGCACAAGGGCCTCTCAAGAAGCACTCCATATACAAAGCTCACAAGCAATGGTGTAATATGCTTGTCTCTTCATTTTGAGTGTGTGCGATGTCTCATCTTTTAGAGAATAAATGAATTACTACAGCTATTATTAATATATCTAGGTGATTTTATAAAACTATAGCTAAAACAATGTCAACATACATTAAACATAGTGTAGATTGTTTAAAGCAAATACAGAATACACCGGATTTCACGGAGGAATGTAGACTATTTAACCTAGATTTAGAATAAATACTGCAAAAACAAGAATCTGAAAACGGAGAGTACATTTTACTTCAATAATTGGAAATATGAGCAAAACGTTATCTGTATTAGTCCAAATTTTAAAAAAACATTTCATTTATGAACTGAATGAACTGATACAAGGTCCCAAATGGCTCTGTCACATGTGAATATTTTTATGTACACATTTTTAAGAGATCATATTATCAATAACAGTCAATGGATGGAACACAATATACACCAGCAGCTTACAATGACAATATCATTTGGATATGTAATAGCACTACAGAAAACGTTACATTGTTTCACTCACTGCTTAATCTGCATAGCCATATTTAGTTTAGCATTACAATTTGTAATGCAGATATACATTTTTATATCAGAACTGGAGACAAGGATTATGCTTTTTTTTCTTGCCTTTACTCATTTATTGGCCAAGTAATAACATTACATCTCCCATCAGTCCAAAGGTTTTAACTACAAACATTTCACTAAAAAAGTCATATATACTACAGGAAACAATCTAAAAACTGAACATTTTCTCTCCGCTTCTTTCTTTCTTCCCTGCCCAGTAGATAGAGATACGTTTTTTTTGCTTTCTTAGTCATGCAATGTCTTGCCTGCAGTTTGAGGTAGTGCTACTGCAAAAAACTACAGACTACAACATGGCTCAGTACAAAATAAAGCAGGCCTGTATCTCAAAAATGCCCAGGTGGCATTAAAAACAGCTTCACAATCCGTCTTTTTTAAAGGTCCCACTGTGGTAGAGGGGTGGGCACAGAGGTGGGTGGAGGCAGTTTCTATGCGATGCTGAAGGTGGTTGGATACACCAGTGCGTCAGAAGAATGGTGGTGTCCCTGGTGAGTGACTCTGCCCCTCTCTCCTCTACTACTGTAACTAATAACATGCAGGAAAAAGGAAAGGGGGATAAGGCAGCAGTCCCAGTCAGTATAAAAAAGCCACAGCAAAGGAGGAAACATCTTCACAATTTTCTCCATGTCGATTAAAAACCCGGAAGGCCTAGTTGAATGGCACATTGTGGAACATTCGGCATTTAACTTGGACTCTGTATATATTTTTCTACTGGTTTTGACACGGTCGATGGCTGTTCAATTTGTTTTTTTAGACATCCGGATGATACCTTTAAGCTACACCCAGTTTGTGGAATAGAGTAGCTCCTGATACCCAGGAATTTAGTATTCCGCTCTCTACTTAAGTCAACACCATCCCCCTTAAAGGGTAAGCATTGAAGTTCCCCTGTGGAACCAGTTTTCAGTGACTGTGACAACTCCCAGGTATTTATTTTCCTATAGGTCTCATTTACTTAATAGTTTGACGGTATACCTTCTTTTTTCACAGCTCTTGGTGCCACAGGTTTCGTTCTTGCACCTGAGAGGAGTCCTACTGCATAAAATGTTGAACAACAGGACATGGATTTGTCAAAGTGGTGAGGCAGTGTCTCTTCTAGTTATGCCTCAGGTTATTCCGCCTTTCAATTCTACAGTGTGATGGGTTGTCACAAAACAAAGTTGAGCAGCAATCAAACTAATCAAATGGCTTCACCAGCGCCAACTAGGAACCAACCTTAACCTCAGTTAAGTTAGTCCTAAATGTGGTGTAACAGTGATATAACCAGATATATAGCAACTAGAAGGTTGGTTCCTAAATCAGGTTGTGCAGCTGCAGAACATGGGCCCCAACTACAGCTTTTATGGGGAGAGGGGACTGGATGTAGATAGCTCTCACTGGTCTATTAGCTAGAAATTACTCTGAATCCTTAAGGATGGAACAAGAAACTATTTAATTAACTTCAGAGTATTTTGGTAGTCTCGGGCGCAGTCACCTTTTTGGAGGATACCCCCAGCAGGCAGTCTGCAAAGTAAGGATAACAACGGAGTTCATATAGCTGCAGAAAGGCCACAACCAGAACTATCAGTTTACCAATTATGCATGTCGCTGTGCTTTGTTAGTAGTTCTGGTCTCTCTGGGTTAACCAGAGCAAGGGGAACTGAAGGACGTGATAACATACATTCCACAATCCATCAAGCACTATCACCTGTTGAGCTGAACTTCTGCCAAAATGTGGGCTAAATTCACCATCTATAACTTCTGAGGAAAGGAAGTATTCGATGATATACAAACGTAGTATATAACCCCTTTGCCTTTAATATTTATTCTGACTGTTACGCTAACAGTGGCCACACCTATTTGTTTTAGGGAGACACTGCTCTTGGTTGCAGTGGCAGTGGAACATTTCGAATATAGCTCCTGAGAGCCAACAAAAACAACATAGACTCATAGAATAATGATCCATGCCTAATGATGGTAAAAAATGAAAGTCACTGCTGCAATGAGGAGAGGTGTAGGAACCTTAAGGGGTCAATCAACAAGTTACTTACCTTCGGAACGCATTATCTGGTAGGGACAGTCTAACTGTAGATTCCTTAACTTTTTAATTCTCCCCAGGTGTCAGACTGTATCCAGAAATTTTTCAACAGTACCTCTCCGCGTCATAGGACTTTGTGATGACGTCAAATCTAGTTCTGACATCGGTAGAGTTCTAGAAGTCACCTAAGGCGTGCAGACAACATTTTCTTCTGTGAAACAGTCCGTGCCATAATGCAGAATCACTATAGAAACTGGTTGCGGAAACAGTGTGCCCCCAACCCCCCCCAAAAAAAAAAATCAATGTATCTTTGAAACGAGAATTAGAAAACAGAAATAAATGGTATGGCAATACCAAGTCAAGATCTACAAGGTAAGACCAAATGGTTCATGCATTCACACAGCTACATGAAAGAACGCTTAGTGATGTATAAAACCAGTGCTGAAATGGGGTAACACCCTTACACTCAGATAATGTCCATATGGAAAGATCAAATGGTACGGTGAATCACATAGCTACTTGAAACACTGACCGCCGGTGTATAAACCAGGGTTGTAAAAGGAAATGACTCTTACACTACAAAACATTCGCAGAGTGGGGAGGATGGGCATGGTGTTAAGGAATCTGAAGCTAGACTATATCTCTACCAAATAATGCGTTAACAAAGGTAAGTAACTCGTTCATCTGATAGCGCCAAGATGCTCCCTAGCGCCAAGATGCTCCCTCCGGAGCGAACGTCGCGCTCTATAAATACCCCACAAAACAAAACAAAACAAAAACAAATAGAGACATCAAGCCACAGATTCCTTAACTTTTGCATTAAATACCATTGTTATACCCAACAAGAGGAGGGTCTGCGAACGAATCCTATAAAAGTTCTCAGAGACAACCAGCCGGTCGAAATTAGCAATAGAGCAGACGTACATATACGTCATATTTGCATATGGCAAAGCTATATCTAAATATGCACAACACAGATACATTACAACTGTGTGTACGCCATATAACCTGGGCGACCTAGCATTAAGATAATGCCAAGTGCTCAAAAGAGAGGCTGTTACTATCATCAGCCTAAAAGAAAACGCAAGAGAATGAAACCTTGCTAACTGAAAACACTTACTACCACACTTGATCCAATAGGTCAAAATGAAGTACAACCCAACCCATGAAAATCTCAAAAAGAGCTATCCAGTTGGAATATTGGACCACAAGGGATATTGGACAGAACCAAAATTTGACCGAAAAACTGACAAGGGCTTATAAATATATATGTGTAACTACACCACCATTTCAAAGTATATGGAAAGAAAAACTCAGGATGTTCTTAAGGAAGAGAAGATCTATAAAGGTGAACATTCTCTTAAGAAATCCTCCCAGAAAATGCTGCACATGACCGGAAAAGCTAACACCCTAAGGTCAAAATATTCTCACACTGCATTCAAGATAACATTACAAGCAGTGATCGCGGAACAACCACGTTCTAAGAACGGAAGTAAGCCATATATCTTCCAAAATTTCGGTAAGCGTTAGTGATATAATCATTCGAAAGAATACAGGTATACCTAAGCCATAGGTATACCTGTACCACATAACCTGTCAAAGACAGTACTGATACAATAATATCTGCGAAGTACACAATACTACGTCAGGTGTCACTAACAGGCTGACCTGACATGGCCAGCCTTGCAAAAACCAATATATTAATATCCTCCAAATAACACTTGTGTAGGGAAAAATCAATTTGGTATATAATTAGAAAAAGAGAAACTACAACTCTGTTTCACCCCGTCTATCACGGAAACGCTGTAAAGCAGAGTCTGCCTGGGCACCAAAGAGATGGGTGCCATGGAAAGGGCAAATCAACCAAAGCAGCCTGGACAGCTTCTGAAAATCCTGAAGTTTGCAACCAGGCACGACGCCGTAGTGTCACCAGATTGTATGGCCCATCTTACTAAATCAGTAGTATCCATGCCGCATCTAATAATCAGCTTAGCAGCCTGCTGTCCATCCAGAAACAACTGTTCAAGATTTGATTGGAGGTCATCCAGAAGTGTCGGCAATATAGTCTGCAAGGCATACCACAAAGCGTGAGAAAAATAGCCAAGAGCACAAGACATGTCAGTGGACCTTAAAGAAGAACTAGTAGAGGAAAAAAAATATGTTTGCCACACAAATCTTGTCTCCTAGAATCTCTATCCAATGGAACCTTAGGTGAAGAATTCATATTTTATGAACTACCAAACTTCAAGGGGCAGAATGTTTTGGGAGACTGTGGAAAAGTGGATTTCCCTGATCAGTTATGTCCCCTATCTTGGACCCCAACGGTTTTATATGCATGTTACAAGTACATGTATGTTCTCTCCAGTTCCAGTTTCTAAGACGCAAACATATGTGCGTCTACCGTCAACATGTTCTCTGTCAGATCCGCCACCAATGGGCTGGATAGTCGATTCCTAAGTAGGAAAGGCCACCGACTTTATATGGCTCAGTCACTCCATTTTTACAGTTCAGGCAAGTAGGCCCGATTCTGTCCTCGAAGCCTTTCTCTGCTCTCTGTCTCTGACAAGCGTCAGCTTGAGCTTGCATCTGTATCCATGAACTTTGTCCTATTTCCTGTGCAGCTAACGATGCCTGCCTCGGCCAGTTTAGCCTATCTGCCAAGAAGCTGTATTTCACCTTCGAATTATCTACTTTGCTCTTCAGCCGATGCATTCCTGTCTAGTGATTTAGGTAAACATTTCCTTTAGCTCTTGTGCAAAGGGCTGTCCTCCTGCAAGTAATTCATAGCCCAGTTGCCATGGAAAGTTTTCTGCCTCTTGCATCTCACATAGACACTTAGGCGTTTGTGCACGCACACAGTCAGTATAGAATAGATTCTGTTCGAAAGTCCTTCCTTGTGGATAACATAGTTCTTTAAACATAAGATATGAGATATGATTTAGGATTAGGTTGGCTTGACCTCTTAGACTTTTCGTCTCCACACGTAGAGTCAGTGACGAGGCCCCTTCACCCCCCTAGTTACACGTCAAATACACGTCATGCTGCTGCGCACGCATCTATGTCAAGTATTATCTTATAGAACCACCTATATTTGATAACGTTAACCAATTATGTTTCTTTTCACTCCTTATTACGCCTAGTTTCGTTTACGCAATCAATATGTCACTTTTCTTATCAAATGTTACGCCTCCTACATTCGTTTTCATTATAATGTAATAACTATAAAAATGTATGTATATCAATAAAGAATTGTACTTCACTTCCTGAACCTTCTTGGTGACGGAACCTGAAGGCCGCTACTCGAGTAGGCCATTTTGGAATAAAGCCCATTCAGAAACCTCTATTACCACGGATTCTGCCTCTCATTATTCTGAGCTATTTGTTTAAAGTCCTAGCATGAAATTCCGATCGATAATGGATAAATATATTTTATTTACCACATAATGGCGCCCGAACAGGGACACTTTCTCATCTCACGCGCCGGCGGTGCGTTGCAGGCCCGGTCTCCTGCCATAGCTGGACGGACCATAACGCGTACCAGCAGGATTTCCTGTAGCTCCCTCCGGTCAAGCGGGGGCGACTGAGGCTGCGATCAACCCAGACGAGGCGGTGAGAAGCGCAAAGTATCCCGACCAGAGCCTAGCTGAGAGAGCAAGATCCGAGGTATACAGAGGCCCACCAGGTTTCCGAAGTCCGGATGTCCAGAGGGTCCGATGTCCGAAATCAAGTCCAGTGTCCGAGGCCTTTCGTTGTGAGCTACTCGGTGAGTACCATCGCCGGGGAGGCATGTTGACGTGCACATAGGTTGTGCCGGTCAAGACGGATTTGGGTACACAAATCCGGTCTGCACTGTTTAGCAGTGTATATGTACTGTTTAGCAGTATATCAAGTAATCCGAAGTATTCAGTTATTGTCAAGAATTCAGCGTGGTGATTAGTTAGGCAGACTGTCATCATTGTCGGCCATTGTTAAAAATATTTAATGTTTAATGTTTAAAGTATTCAGAAATGTCTTGCATATTGTGGTATGAATGATTGTTCATTGTTCACTGTTCATTATTGTGTTTTTTCGTATTAAGTAAGTTCAAGAGTAAGTATCAGATCAGTTGTCAATATGCCGCTCTTCTCGAAGTTAAGACAGATTACTACCAGAAAAGGGGTGCTTGAAGAAGCAGTTCCTATTCCTCCTAGGAACACTCCAGGGCATTTCATGTACCATAAGCATGGCTTAGATGCCATATTGTTTCTTGATCTATGGGTAGATTATACCAAGGGATTACCGGAAAGTCAAAGGTGGCCCGCAGCGGGAACCTGGGATGCAGAGTGCATCATGAAAGTGGAGGAAGAGTTATGGAAAAGAAAGGTCAGACAGTCACAGAAAGACGCTGTTGAGTTATGGCGTAAAGAATCTCATAGACGAACAGAAAAAGCACGTAGACAAGAGGAGAGGAGTAAAGAAAGTTCAAACAAAGTTCAAGAAAATCTATTAATTGAGGAAGGTATCCGAGTGAAATCAGAACAAGTAAATAGACAAAGAAATGCTCTTATGAATGGTATGTATCCCCTTCTAGCCGAAGGATTACCTAAGGCTGCTCCAGAGATGCCAAAGGACTTGCCACCCCCATTATTTCCAATTAAGGTACATCCAAAAGGGCATCCCAGAACCGCAGAAGATGTTTTTCTTTCCTCATATCTAGACGACGCAGCTCCCGAGTATGCTAACGCCACACCATATAGACCGTCTGGCGGAGGGGTTCAGCGTCAGGATCAGGTATCTGTCCCCGTGCAACAGCAAGTCCCGATACAAGCTTCGGCAAGCACATCTGTTTCCGCATCTGTCTCCGCAGTCGACTCTACAGAGGTATCGACACCCATAGTTGCTGTGTCACGTTCAACGAACCCATTCACACCCGACGCCCCAGATAGGGCCACGGGAGGTGCTAGCAGTACCTTTACACCACCCAGAATAAATAAACTTGTTTTTCAAGAGTCAGCACATGCACGTACGCCCAAACTTATAAATACCCGTACGCTTAAGGAGCTTATGGTGGATTGTAGATATGATCCGGTGCCTGGTAGAGAGGATGAAATGATTATAACATCATTACGTATTAGACGAGCTGCGTCATTTTTAGGAAGGCTGCCAGGAATGGCCGCCCATCTAGATAACATATATCATTTTATCCAAACAGGGAAAGATCCTGAATGTATTAACAGAGCTATGGAATACCAGAAAGTCGAGATACAGGCAGAATTGTTACGTTTTTTTATAAATTGTGTGATCAGAAATCAAGACCGACCGGGGGTAGACCCGGAAGTAATGCAAACTCTTACTAGATGGAGTCAGAATATATCCGAGGGAAAACATGATAAACAGGGAAGTATAGTAGCCATGTGCCGAAAAATTAGGAAAGAAGTAGAACACATACATGCAGAGAGATTGGAAACAGACGAGTTCGAGCAAGATGAAGTGTCCGAATCAGGAGATTCAGGAAGACAGGCAGACACCATAGCCTATGTGGGCAGAGGAAGGTCCTGTAATAATACCGGAGGTTTTTCTGATCCGATACACTCTACGCGTCCAACAATAATAAATATGAAATCTCCCGAGCGTTTGTTTCAAGCCGCAGATAAAATACTCCGGGAACGAAGGGGTTATCACCTCCTCGATTCTATGGACGAACAAGAATTAGCAAGGGCAGCTGTTCATTGGATGGACAGTCCTGGTAAATATGGTGACGTGACAGTCGCACACGCGTTTTTGAACCTCAGTCCCGACGAACAATGTTTAGCTGGGATCTATATGATCCAGCAACTTCTTATACAATATAAGAACCAACATGCTGATCCTGGTCCCTTACCTAATATGTTAACCGAACTTCTCATGAATAGATGGAGAGGATCCAGTAACAAGTTAATCAAAGAAATACTAATGTCACGTAAACAGTACGTTCTTTTAGTAAATACGGATCCTTTCTCGATTCCCAACAAAGAAGGAACACCATACTATATGGATAGACAGAATCCTTTACGAGAGGTGCACCCAATAAAGGGCGATGATAATGAGTTTCATCGTGTATTTGTTTATACACCCATATCGAAAATGGAATTATTAGAAATGAAGAAAGTAGTGCCCAGTCATGACAAAGACCCAGCGGGTTTCCACCGAGAAATTAAAGACATGTTACTGATGGGAGAGTATACCTTTCCTGATATTATGACAATACTAAAGGTGCTTTTACCTGCTGGCATTTATGAAAAATTGAAAGAAAAAGAGTGGGAAGTGGGAGACCAAAAAATAGATTGGACAGCATTAGCAGCGGAAGAAAGGGATCGAACTGCAGGGTCAGGGCTCGGGGATAAAGTTAAAACTGTTACCAGGTTTACTAGTACAGGTATTGCCACGTTTACTAGCGACGAAAAAGGAAGATTGGGGTGCAATCTCAGCCTGTAAACAAAAGCAAGATGAAGACACAAGTGATTATTATGCTCGATTTGAAAAATGTTTTGGTATAAATAGTGGTATAAAAGCAAGTAGTGACTCATATCCACATTTGTTTGTGACTAAATTGGTGGAAAATGCGTTACCTTCAGTGAAGAATAGAATATTGAAATTCGAGAGTACCTGGCAAAGTAACACTCCGTCGCAAATGCTACAAATGTTACAGTATCATCACAATAGAATTAGGGATGAACAAGAACACGAGCATAGACGCATGAAGGATACAAAAATGAAAATGCTAGTTTCTCAGACAGTGCCAGCGGATGGTCACAAAAAGGGTACGACACATTCTGGAGACTCTGCAGTTCCTGTAAAAGGAACCTGCAATTACTGTAAACAGCCAGGCCATTATGTACACGATTGTCAAGTCCTGAAACGTAATATAGCTACAGGTATTGCAAAGGAGAGACCACGATTAGTTAGACAAGATCAGAATGAACAAGGAGCTATGCAGCATGGACAGTCCATGCCAGGTCAGCAACAGTCTATGCCAGCCGCACAACAGCCCATACAGTTCGTGCCAGCTGCACCACCGTTGCCTGCTGCTGCCACACAAGTAACTTCACGACAAATGTATCAGACCGCACAGTACGAATACCCTGAGTATCAACGTTACGCATGAAGCAGCCTAGAGAGGGAAATTGACTTACCCCTTATCGAGATTCCGGTAGATCAAGAAGGACCTTATGTCCATAGTGAATTATTAGGTCATGACAGAAAATTTTTACTCGATACAGGGGCAAGTCGAACGACCATAAAAAGTAGTGAAGTTCCAGGGGCACCCCTCTCAGGCTCTAAAAATGTTTCCCTTGGTTTTTCAGGAAAGCCTATTGTTAATGAAGTAACACAGCCACTTCCGCTTACGATTGGTCCCTTGACACGAACTACTGATTTATTGCTTACCAAATCATGTCCAGAAAACTTGTTAGGTATAAAGACATTGAAAGCCCTAGGGGCTATTATTTGTTGCTCCCCGGAAGGAGTAAGATTGTTTTTACGTGATTTTAAAGGTCATTATGTATCCAGAGACATGGATTCCCGATTACAGAACTTACCAGCGCATCTATGGGCACAAGGCCCTACTGATGTTGGTTGCATGAACATTACACCATATCGAGTCACACTGAAGGCAGGAGTAGTATTGCCACGAATGCGACAATACAAGTTACCACCGGATGCTGTAGCGGCTTTACTGAAAATAATTGACGAGCTAGTTGCGCAAGGAGTGGTTGTAGAAACCAACTCCAATGTGTGTAATTCACCGATAATTCCGATTCTTAAACGAACTGATCCTATGGCCCCACCAGTATATCGATTAGTTATTGATTTGCGTGAATTAAACAAATGCATTGTGCCACAATTTCCCGTGGTCCCCGATATTTCATCATTATTGACAGCCATTGATTCTCAAGCTACATTCTTTACCGTAATTGATCTCAAGAATGCCTTTTTCAGCGTCCCAATAGATCCGGAAAGTCAATACCTATTCGGATTTAGCTTAAATGGACGAAGCTTTAAATTCACACGCGCTCCCCAAGGATTTACAGAAAGCCCCAGCATCTATAGCCAAGCACTGAAACGAGAACTTGACAGTATACACATGCCAGTTAACACCGCATTGCTTCAATACGTTGATGATCTGCTGATCACCGCACGAAGTGAACCCGAATGTGAAAAAGCATCACTGACAGTTTTAGATTTTCTAGCCGACAAGGGGCACAAGGTGTCCCCTTCTAAGCTGCAATTCTGTGTTCAGCGAGTTATTTATCTTGGTCACTCGCTGTCCAAGGAGGGAAGGCAGCTTACACCCGACCGCATCCAGTTAATTGCTAACATGCCAATACCGCAGACACAAAAGGAAGTGCGGGCTTTCATAGGCCTCACTTCATACTGTAGGCAGTGGATCCCTCAATATGCATTTCTAGCGAAACCACTCATTCAGTTGACATCACAGGAGGCAGCCACGTCGACTGTCCTCCCTTGGACTCAGGAACACACACTAGCTTTTGAGAGCTTAAAGAAAGCTCTATGCCAAGCACCTGTTTTAGCAACACCATGTTATAGCAAACATTTTACACTCTTTGCTACAGAACGCGAAGGTACTGCTTTGTCAGTACTCACTCAGGAACAAGCAGGAGCATGTAAGCCATGTGCTTATTTCTCCAGTACATTAGATCCCGTAGCTCAGGCTTTGCCTGCGTGTCTGAAATCAGTAGCAGCAACAGCTTTAGCAATCAGACAAAGCGATGCCATAGTGTTAGGACATCCATTGACAGTACAAGTACCACATGCAGTGGAGGTTCTCGTGAACCGAACACAAACACAACACTTGACCATAGCAAGACTTACTGGTTACGAACTGACACTGTTTCAGCCACACATAGAAATCAGACGTTGTAATACACTGAATCCTGCTACACTTTTACCAGTAATTGGAACAGACCCACTAGCTCATGATTGTGTCGAAGTTATTGAAATAAAGACAAAACCCAGACAAGACTTAACAGACGTTCCATTGTTAGATCCAGACCTGACGTTGTATGTAGACGGTTCGTGCATGAGGACAAGTACAGGAAATTTAGTTGCCGCATACGCAGTCACTACAGACACCGAAGTTATTGAAACAAACTGTATAGATACTTTGTCAGCCCAAGCAGCAGAACTTGTTGCTCTAACACAAGCTTGTATTCAAGCCACAGACAAGAAAGTCAACATATATACTGATTCACGTTATGCATTTGGAGTCGTACATGACTTCGGGGTGCTTTGGAGAGAGAGAGGTTATTTGACTTCTCATGGAACCCATATTCAGCACGGGTCCCTCATTCATGCTTTGTTAGACGCAATTCATTTACCGACTGCAATATCCATTATGAAATGTAAAGCACACACGAAGGTTACTGATATCATTTCTCAAGGCAATGATTTAGCTGACAGAACAGCCAAACAGACTGCTCAGACTCGTACATCCGACATGACAAAGCCGATAGTTCAGACACCAACACAGTGCATGACAATTAAGGATCCCGCACTTGATGTAATTGACATACAGACACATGCGACAAAGGAAGAAATAAGGAAGTGGACTGAACTAGGAGGGATTCAGACAGATCAAGGATGGATGACGAAGGGAAAATCTGTGTGGTTTCTCCCTGATTCCATGGTTCAAGTCATTATAGCTACAGTTCACAGTCCCGCACATTTAGGAGAGAAGGCTATGTTAGACAGCATTCAGCACATTTGGTTTAACAAACATTTGCGAGCAGCTGCCAAGCAGAAAGTCCGTACCTGTATGATATGTTGTCAGTTTAATCCAGGGAAGAGTGTCCCCGTAGAACAGGGTGGATTTCAACCTCCTGACCATCCTTTTGAAGTCCTCCAGATGGATTATATTCAGATGGAACGTTGTCGAGGATTCAAATATGTTCTCGTAGTTGTCTGCGCTCTCTCCCGTTGGACAGAGGCGTATCCCGTATCAGATTACACTGCCCCAACTACTGCCAAACAGCTAGTTCGAGAATTCTTCCCACGATATGGTTTACCACGTGTGGTGTATTCAGATAACGGCCAACCCTTCTCATCCGAATTAATGAAACATGTTTCGCTTCTGCTGGGATATCAGTGGAAATTCCACTGTGTCCGACACCCCGAGGCAGCAGGTCTCGTGGAACGACATAATCAACTTTTGAAAATCAGATTGTCAAAAATATGTCAGGAAAAAGGTGTTGATTGGATAGTAGCCTTACCAGTTGCACTATTTTACATGCGAATGGTACCACACTCTCGAACAGGGCTATCCCCGTATGAGGTGATCTTTGGTAGACCACCAAATATGTGGGGGACGCCTATACCACGTAAAATAACTGATGTTGACTGTAATATGCTGACCGATTACCTGGCTTCCTTGATGTCTGCACTACAATCTTCTCGTTCACAGGTGGTCGCAGCTTTTCCTGACAACACTGAGGTGAAACCCCATGACGTGGTCCCCGGGGATTTCGTCCTCGTCCGGAATTTCGATAGGAAAAGCCAATTGGACCCCAGGTGGAAGTCCCCCAAACAGGTCCTGTTGACAACAAGAACAGCCGTGAAGATCGAAGGGAGGAAGGGCTGGATCCACTCCAGCCATATAAAAAAATTTCATGGACTTCCTTCTGATATGAACAATACTTCCCGTGCATCTTCTCCCATTGACTCAAAGCTACCTTTGGCTGAGGCCAGTAGCTCCGAACTCTATAAGCAAAGACTTAGGCCCAGGCCTACACCGTCGGACGATTTGATTGTTTAAGTCCTCTCCAAGGTGAAGCGGTTGAATCTGTCCTGACATGTCTCCTTTAGGCCTGAATCATGAAGAGTCCCGAATCATAATGAAAAGACATACATACCGTAAATTACTGCGTAGCCATTGTATTGTGACTTTATTAATTTTGTTTTTCTTAAGTTTTATAATAGTTACTGCAAGTATATTATTGCATATGTATTATCCTGTTTCTAGGCGTGCTATTAATATAACTGATGAGCATTCTTTTAGTGACCTACCTCCACATGAGTTGTCCTACAGACTTGCGCTGCGTAATAACACTTTCATTAGTATGTTGCATCATTCTCACCAGACTAGTAATGCCACTAATTGTTGGGTGTGTGGTCGACTCCCTCCCTATCAGAATAACAAAGGAGTTCTGCCTTTCTTTCCACATCCATTCACATATAATGGCACCTGTGGAGCATGGTTTAGTTTATTGAATTCCATAGATTCAAACACAGCAGTTTATCAACACCATTGGATATGGGGAAATCTGAATATAGTGTTATACAAAGTCTGTCACCCTGACAAGGAGGGTCACCCTAGTAGAACGGGAACTGATTTAGAAAATGAAGTATATAGATTGGGTAATTTTACACCTAATCTCATGATTCTGAATGTCAAATCCGAAGTTGAGCTAATTTTGCCCACTATGTCAGTATTCCCAGTTAAAGGTGAATTCTGTGTAAGAAAAGTTGGTTCCATACCTATGGGCCATAGCAATTGTGTTACTACAGTAGAATATAGTGATGAAGGAAAATCTACATTTAGAGCTTCTCGCCATTCCTACTTTATATGTGGTCAGACGGCATACATGCGTCTACCTCTAGATTGGGATGGTACCTGTTACATTGCATTCCTTCTGCCACCTGTTTTCTTAGCTCCTCCTGATTATTATCGAAATACTCGTTTAGCACACAATAGAGAGCGAAGAGATTTCCCAGTTGTCGATTATACTGAGACGGCGTGGGATAAGTATGTAGATTTCAATAAAGGTATCTTCCCATATATAGGTACAATTACAAATAGTAAGCTAATACGTAGACTAACCAAGACTCTTGAAGCCGTAGTGAATGAGACTATAGCTGCCCTAGGCAATCTGACAGAGGAACAATCAGTGATGAGGATCGTTGTCCTTCAAAATCGACTTGTCCTTGACGTCATCCTGGCCGATAGGGGCGGAGCTTGTAGGGTCATCGGATCCAGCTGCTGCATATTCATACCAGAAAAATTCGCCATCTGTATATAAAGCTATAACCCGCCTTCATAAGATTGTGAGCCAGATACACGAAGATCCAGGCACTTGGACTTGGTCCGGGTGGTTTTGGAGTCTGATATCAGCCTGGGGATGGAGAGTTCTATCCTTCCTAGGTATTGGCCTTCTTATACTATTCAGTTGTTGCTTATGCCTGCAAAGTGGACCAGCGATTTGTGGTCTGTGTGCCACATCGTGTATTCCACATCAAGGTTTTCGTTCCAAATCTCGGAAGAAGAAAGAAGAAGAAATGATGCTCCATGAGCAAATCGATGGATTAATGAAGATTGATGTTTCTTGACGGGCAAGTAAGGGGACAAGGAGGGAATGTGGAAAAGTGGATTTCCCTGATCAGTTATGTCCCCTATCTTGGACCCCAACGGTTTTATATGCATGTTACAAGTACATGTATGTTCTCTCCAGTTCCAGTTTCTAAGACGCAAACATATGTGCGTCTACCGTCAACATGTTCTCTGTCAGATCCGCCACCAATGGGCTGGATAGTCGATTCCTAAGTAGGAAAGGCCACCGACTTTATATGGCTCAGTCACTCCATTTTTACAGTTCAGGCAAGTAGGCCCGATTCTGTCCTCGAAGCCTTTCTCTGCTCTCTGTCTCTGACAAGCGTCAGCTTGAGCTTGCATCTGTATCCATGAACTTTGTCCTATTTCCTGTGCAGCTAACGATGCCTGCCTCGGCCAGTTTAGCCTATCTGCCAAGAAGCTGTATTTCACCTTCGAATTATCTACTTTGCTCTTCAGCCGATGCATTCCTGTCTAGTGATTTAGGTAAACATTTCCTTTAGCTCTTGTGCAAAGGGCTGTCCTCCTGCAAGTAATTCATAGCCCAGTTGCCATGGAAAGTTTTCTGCCTCTTGCATCTCACATAGACACTTAGGCGTTTGTGCACGCACACAGTCAGTATAGAATAGATTCTGTTCGAAAGTCCTTCCTTGTGGATAACATAGTTCTTTAAACATAAGATATGAGATATGATTTAGGATTAGGTTGGCTTGACCTCTTAGACTTTTCGTCTCCACACGTAGAGTCAGTGACGAGGCCCCTTCACCCCCCTAGTTACACGTCAAATACACGTCATGCTGCTGCGCACGCATCTATGTCAAGTATTATCTTATAGAACCACCTATATTTGATAACGTTAACCAATTATGTTTCTTTTCACTCCTTATTACGCCTAGTTTCGTTTACGCAATCAATATGTCACTTTTCTTATCAAATGTTACGCCTCCTACATTCGTTTTCATTATAATGTAATAACTATAAAAATGTATGTATATCAATAAAGAATTGTACTTCACTTCCTGAACCTTCTTGGTGACGGAACCTGAAGGCCGCTACTCGAGTAGGCCATTTTGGAATAAAGCCCATTCAGAAACCTCTATTACCACGGATTCTGCCTCTCATTATTCTGAGCTATTTGTTTAAAGTCCTAGCATGAAATTCCGATCGATAATGGATAAATATATTTTATTTACCACAAGACAATCACTCTTTTAAGGCCTTCCATAAAGGCTTTAATTACTGTGTGACCGCCATATGAAAGTGCTCTATAGTGTGAATATGTTTAAAGGTCTGAGATTTATGACTGGCCACAGAGAACAGTCCTTTTTGGAGATCAGGAAGCAAAGTGAGTAAACCCCTGACCCTTGGTGTGGTATTGAAACTGGTTCTATAGCTCCTTTTGTTAAAATAACTTACACTCCAACCAACAACTCCTCAAACAAGAAGTACGTGAATGTGAGGTGGAATATTGGGAGTATTGCTGGTGAGCTCCAGGCAATAATCATGGATAATGTCCAACACCCATCTGTCTGATGTTAAGAAACGGTTGCAGTTTTCCCACGACAGGTGTATGATGGTCAAGGGGAATTGGTATTAAGTCACTGCTTGCTGGGAGATGAAGAGGTACATGTTGGTGTACCTCTACCTATTCCTTTAAAATTGTTTCCTCTATAACCACCCTTGTAGAATACTTTAGAAGGGGAGGATCGAGTTTGAGGTTTGTACGAAGATGCAGTGGCATCTGTGGGAGGTACTTTTTGAGCCCCCCTATAAAATGAACAGCGAAAGGAGCATCTGTTAGAGGGTGATTGAAGTGCTCTCATGGATTTTGCCACTTCATTGTCTTTTTTCATCTTTTCAAGTACTTCATCCACTTGAGGGCCAAAAAGAAGTTCCTTGTCAAAGTGAGCATGGAGTAATGTTTGTTGTACCGCTGGTTTAAACCTAGAGATTCGCAGCCATGTGCGTCTTCTGAGGAGAAAACCGGTGTTAACACCTATGGCTGCAGTATCAGCAGCCTCTAGCGCACACCTGATGGAGGAGTTAAAAATAAATTTTCCCTCCAGCACTAGTTCCTGACCTTTTTTCCTATGCTCCTCAGGGAGGTATTGGAGTAACTCCTCCATTTCATCTCAGTGGGCTCGGTCATTCCTAGCCACAAGACCTTGTGTATTGGCTATGCGCCAAAGACTGGCTGATTGTACAACCACTCTTTTGCCTGAGACATCTATTCATTTAGACTCTTTGTCTGGAGGTGGGGATTCGCCTGAGGTTTGGGAATTTGCTCTTTTACATGCATTGGACACAAACAAAGAGTCTAAGGGAAGCTGGCCCCTAATAAAAATTTGGTCAGATGCTGGGGGGTTGCATTTTTTATCAACCTTGGCAGCCCAGCCAAGTACCACGCATCAGGCGTTAGTCTAACGCATTTCAGTGTGGTGATCCGCATCACTGCACTGAAATGCATTGTCACGCATTATAGCGCCTATCAGCTGTCACGTGGAGTGCTGTTATAATACACATGATGGAGTGAGCTGCAGTGCTCATCAGCGCAGTGCGCACTGCTCTCTGCAGGCATAGGCTAAGGGGTCTGGCTAGATCTGCTTGCAGCTAAGCGATTACTGCTACAATGTAATTATATCCAAGTTAGGTACACTCTGGGGCCGTGCACATGGCACCGAACTTAAACTGACGTCACTGAAGTCAGTGGCCAATGGTGAAGTGGACTGACTAAACATATCAAAAGAGGGGGGGGCCAAGGAGCTAATAAAAGATCCAGTGTCCATGCTCCAATTGCTTAAGTTTCGTTAATACAAGGGGCACTGTTCCTGTATGCGGGGTGCAAAAGTCACTCACGCATGAGGGTGCAATTAGTCACCCGTGCAATGAAAGAAAAGGGTGTGGGGATAGAAGAAAGAAATTAAGATATCCTAGGTAAAAATGGGGGCCCATTCATGAAGTGGAACAACCACTTCTACTCTGTTGCCCTCACACACCCCAAGGGGTGTCATGCTTCATCATCGGGCTGTTGCTCCTCGTTGGGCCGGCGCTGCAATTCCCCACGGGTCCCCCGAAGGGTCTCTTTATCGGAGATCTTTTTAGGCCTGCCGGATGGTGCATGTGGGTGTGTGGGGTATGGGTCCACTTGAGGGTGAAAGGGGTGCGTGCAAAGTGGTGAGATATTTAATAAAGGGTAGACATGCAGCAAATGTGTGGATAGTAAACCCTTGGCAGATTGCCTGCTAATTAAAAACTTGCCCCGGAAACACACTATGTCCGGGTGTCAAAAGGTCATAGGGCGACATGTTGGACTGGCTGACAGAGAGACACAATGGGGTACCTTAAGTCACTGTCAGTTCTCCTGCTGCCACCCGCGCTTCTTGCAGTTATGCGCAGCTCTTGCTCCTCTTGACCTCACGGCTGCGGGGTGGCGGCGATTAGGTGATTTTCGCTGTCTATTGTCAGTGCAGGACCCCAAGACAGGCTGAAAGCTGCTGGCACCGCTGTCTGCGGTAAAGGTGGTAGGATCCAGTCTGTCCTACCTGCATTTCAGCCCGAGCAGCACCACAAGTCGGTGTTACAGTACAGACAGCGCCAGGGCCAGTCGCAGTGAGAGTGGGTGCAGCAAGCTGATGTGCTCGTAGGTTTCAGCATGTTTAACAGCACACTGGGGGCGGGAATATCTCACGTGACCGGGACCCAGCCCACCGGGCCGGATCACTTGCCCACTGACGATCATGATGAATAATCAGTGCCTGTGAGAGCAGGTAATGCATTAACTGAAATCATCAATTACATCTTTTTTTAAAACACTTCTCCGTAACTGCCATATATACGTTGCTGTTCCAGTACTGAGCTATGTGTGCTTACGCTTTCCGATGTTTATTTCCTACCTCCCTCAGCCCGGGCCCCCAGGAGTGTTTGCTGTCGCCTGGCGACACTAAACCTCACCTTCAACACGTGCTCAGAGTCCGGGAGAGGCTGAGCACGTGATGATTAGGGCAGGCACGCCTCTCATACACGGCTAGCAGGGAACTGCAAATCTAATGAAAGTAATTTTTAACAGAAACCATGCAGGTTTGAAGCTTGCTAATTCAGAGAAAAGGTTCCCACTGATGCACAAAATACAAATATTTCCACTGACCAGTTTTACATTTAGAGGTCTTCACCAGCGTCATGAATGGGGTGAGACTGACTTCTCTACTGTATAGCAGCTGAGAGTGTATGCTGCCGGCTGAGCCAATGAGTAACACACAGAGACACTTCTCAAGGACATCGGCAGCTACATAATTTTTTTTATTTTTCCCTACCTAGTTGCAGCAATGTAGTGTTATATTTTTACTTGAGAAAAGGTAAGTTGCTATTAAATGAATGCTACCGCAGTGATTTATCACAGCAGAGGTGTTGGATATCCTTATTGAAAGCACTTGACTGTACCATTGATACATTGCAGATTCCCAAAATTACGATCAGTTTGCAAGGGCACTAGGTTAGTGCCCTTCTCTATCTGTGATTTGCAGCAGTTTAAAGATGTTCTTAGTTTGTTGCTCAAATGGGTGTCTTTTTTTAAGTTTACATGTTTCCCTCATCTTTACTGCTTGATTTTGCTTGTGAGAAAGTGTCACTCATAGTGGTTAAATGTCACTCATAATTACACTGAAATTATAAAAATGTCACACATAGCAATCTGAAACCTTGGCAGCTATGCCTTGGGAGCTATGATAGGTGCGCGTACAGGGTCTTTAAAAAGGTCTTCTGCATGGTGCATAATGCCTTTTAACATTGGTAAAGATTGTGCTGTCACGTGTGGTCCCCAATTTTTCAAATAAAAAATCTTCTTCTAAAGATTCTTTATGTAGAGTAACTCCATGGTCTGTGGCTGCCCTGGCAATTAACTTCTCGTCAGGAGGTGAAGAATTTGCAGGGTATAGATCTAGATCTGTCTGTGGGAGAATATATATTATAATCATCCCATGGAGCTGGTGGTGGTTGGCAAGAAGTGTCATCCCCAGCCCCTGTGTTAGAATCTGTAGGTGTACACTATGGTGTAATATCTAGAGGGTCGGAACTCGGTACTAAAAGTACTGGTGAAGATGGTGGAGGGGAAAAAGGAAGGGGGGGACCTTTTTTCTTTTTTAAAGAAATTTTATTTCCTATGTCTTGTGAGCTAGGACTCCTCCCATTTTAGGATGATAGCATCACTGTTTTTTTTTTTTTAAATAAGTCCAGTGTCTGGATTAATATAAATGTTCTTTTGTTTTGGGTCCAGCTTTTCTTTCATAGTTTCCAGAATTGGCTCCGCAGGCTTCTGAGGAGAATCTTTCTGTTTCAGTGCTGACATTTTCAGTAGCAAGCCCGATTTTTCCTTTTTGTCCTTTGGAACTAAAGTTTTAGGGGCTGAAGGTGTGGTGTCTCGACTTGGGCCGAAAAGCTTGACTTGTGCTTTCAGTGTCAAGCCAGAGGGCGAGGCGTTCAAAGCAGAGTCTCAGTGCCTACCATGGCCGGATGGCAGTGGTGGCCCGGAAGCCTTTTGTTTGGTGGAAGTGTGCTTGGTGGGCAAAGGGGTTTTAGTACTCACAGCACCTTGCCTGGGACATCCTGGGACTCCAGTTCGGAATAGGAATCCTGAACGGAGAATCCCTCTTCTGCTGTGGACGCTTCCATTTCTTCCTTCTCAATATCTTCTCCAAAGATATTGGGTATGTCTTCGATATTCTGTCGCTGCATTTCTCTTTGTCGAGCCAGACGGTCCCACAGGGTCTTTTTAGATCGAAAAGATCAAAAGGCATCACAGTCTTCTTTCCTTGTGCTCCGGAGAGAAGCCAGGTTTATTGACCTTGTGAAGGTCAGTGTGCGGATATTTAAAGTGGCACCGAGGGCAAAATTGGGAATAGAGTCCGTTTCATCGGAAGATTACTCAATGATGTTTTCCTCGAGTGTAAGTTAATGGAAACAGGCTAGGCCCGAAGCCCGCGGTTGGAGTTTTACTGATCCAACTAGGAAGTTTTCCGACATACGGTTGATCGGAAACGTGCTCAAAACAATACCCACGAGGGTACAGTGGTTTGCGCTCCAAAAGGATCCCGAAGAGCGGTCTCGAACCGGAGCACCGCAAACCACATCCAAACCCGATGGAGGAAAGAAAACAATCTAACAATGGAGTCGATGCTCATGTGCACTATCACCGAAAGGAGGAGTCACTATACCTAGTGAGTGGAAAAGACTTCTTTGAAGAAAAACAACTTGCAAACATCCGGACCCAACACTAGATGGTAGGAGTATACAAAGCATGTGTATCTACAGCACACATGCCTACAACACAATATTTGATACTTTCTTGATGTACATCGTGTTGTCTGATACGATGCGCTGATGCAACGCATTCCACATTATGCAATGCGATGACCATCTAGATAATACAGAAAACAAATATTTTCTATACTTTTTAAATGGCTTGTTGTCGCTACTGGCTTTGCCAATACTGGAGGAGCAAAGTCAAAAGCAGTTACCATTAAGGTGCAAGAGAAGGGTGGCTTGATGGAAAAAAATTACCAAAACACACCAAGAGGTGATCTTGAGCGACAGTAAGAAAGACAAAGGAGGGGTAGCGGCGAAGAAGGAAAATGCTACTTACCAGTATACATCTGTTGTCGGCATGTAGAGCTTGTGCATAGATCGCCATCTAGTGTTGGGTCCGGATGTTTGCACTTTGTTTTTCTTCGGAGAAGTCTTTCCAGTCACAAGGTAGGAGACTCCTCCCTTAGGTGATAGAGCGAGTGGGCATCAACTCCATTGATAGATTGTTTCCCCGCAGGGGGTGATGAGGTTCCGTGAGAATCGGAACGACATTTTTTTGATATGTTCGAATATGGACGAGTTTGGTATCTACGAACCGCAAATGACGAGTTTAGTGGGTGTACGCGTTTTCGCTACGCTACTATGTATGGTTCGTCTTATTTGTGGGTATGTCCATCTGAGTCCTTGGGTTCCATTTTAGATACGGCGTCCATTTTGTCTCTTGCCCTCAAGTAGCCAGCGAACGGACACTGTCCGCTTCGTGACCCTGGGATTCCCAAGCTTTCGTGGAGGACACATGTTCCTTTGAAGGTGTCTTTATGATGAGGGGGATGACACGGCAAGGGCAGATGGCCCCGCTCGAGGCTCATCTTCCCGTGCTGGTCTATTGTTTCAGTCGTGCATACATTAGGCACGAGTTCCTTGATCCTGCAATCAAGTTCCCGGTATTGCTCTCTACACTGTTTTCTAAACTGTTATGCATCCTTGTCTTTTCCTTTGCATCTGTTTCTGTCCCTTCCTCTAATTCGTTACGGTCAGAATGGAATGTGCTTAATGTGCTTTTACAGTTGGGAACCGGCAATGCTGCTGTAATTATGTTTTGGGTTTCTGAAAACATGAATGCAACCTTTTTGAAGTTTACTGTGGGAACTGAGTTGTAACCTTTTGTCCGCCATGTTGTGCAATGACCAAAATGTGTATAAAAGGAGCGATCCACTTGTGCAATTTGAAGCAGTCTCTCAGAACCTACACGCTGTGTACTTCTTGCGACTTCTGTATCCCTGCAGTAAATAAATGCTGATCTTTGACGCCGCAGGAAGTGTCCCGTGTCTCTGTGTTTTGTACGCCGGAGCAGGTAACCCACGAAGGTTTCAGGTGTTGTCCCCTGGCACTGCTGAGCCTTAGAATAGCCCAGTCCTTCAGTTGGCGCCCAATGTGGGGCGACATCAGCGGTACCGGTCCAAAGCCCGACGATAGTGAGGAACTTCGTGTGAAATCTCCGAGGGAAGGTGCACCCCGCTTCATCGATCCAGTTGTCGAAATAAGTGGCCCGAAGACTTTTCCCGCGAAGATTCCCGCCTCCTGACGGCTGCGACGGACTGATGCCCTGACTGTCGACCTGTTTTGGCGCCTGGCGTAGTCCTTTGTACGGCGAGACGATAGACGGGCCTTCCTGGTGACGCCATTGCTCTTTCAGTTAAGTATTTGTGGGTCGCTCCCAGAGTAGACTTGGTTGTTTGCATGGTTCCATTGCATTTGTGGTTCTTAGTCGTTGGTTCTTAGTTGTTGGGTTTTATTTGACAATTGCAATTGCCAAAAACCGAGGGTCTTGCATTTTTTTTTTGCGAGGACATCGTAATTCGATAGCCCTTGAAATTTGTAAACTCGGTTAGCGTGCACAATGCCTGGCCGTAGTACTTTGTTGGGTTTCCTTCCATGTTGCAGCACGGATTCCCGACTGGAGGATTCATGTCCGATACCTCCCGTTGGAACTCCAATCTATGAGCTCTATAGTCGCGATGGAGTAGGTCCTATCGTATACAATGAATGTTGGATTCGATATACTAAAAAAGATGGTGTTCTTAGTTGGCCACCTCATGGTAGTTTCGAAACTGCAATATTGGATAATCTTGAAACTAAATTGTTTAAAAAGAAGGCTAGGCCGGCCATGTTTGATTCCTTTTGGTTATGGCGTAAAGAGGCCAGGCAGAAAGAAATTAAACAGTCTAAGAAAAATATGAGAGAAGGTGTTGTTGCGGTAATGCGAAATGCTGAACAGTATCAGCGAGACAAGGATGAGAAGGAGCAGGAAGTTTCTGCTAGATTGCATCATATGGCGGTGGATAAATGTTATCCGGTCCTACCGTCTAGTCCTGATAAGATGGGAGAAGAAACGGTCGAGGATCCCTTATTGTCTTATCTATTGAAATCACCACCTCCCTATGCACCAGGCACTGTGGGTCCTGTGATTCCTCCTGCTCCCCAACCTGCTGTCTTGGCGGCTGCTGGACAGCCTGTTGTTCCTCCTGTTCTTCCGAATCCCCTTGTGCCGCAAATTGTTCATCCTCCGCTACCCGCTGTTTTCCCTATTGCTCCTTTGCCTGTACCTTTTCAGCCTATTGTTGCTACTACTCCTGCTATCTCGACTACTTCTACTATTTCTATGGTTACCCCTAATGTAGTTACTCCTGCACTTCCTTCTTCTTCCCCTTCTGTTCGTAGTCGCATATTTAGTGCTGTCGCTAATCTCTATTCTCCGCTTTTTGGGCCGATACTTGGGTCCGATCTTTCTGATGTCTCTCAGCGGCGTAGTCAAATTCCTGATGGTAGAGAACGTGAGTCGTTAGTGAAACTGGCGCGTAAATGGATTAGTTACCCTGCAAAGTATACTTCGCGTATAGTTTGAGACGTTTTCTCAGTTTAATGAGCCCACACAAAGATTTGTGTACGAGGAAATGTGTAAATTTTTGGGAGAAGTGTTGGATAATGATGCGGTAGACGATGTACCGCCCGAGATTACTGAACTTCAGAATCAATTTTCGAGTGGTATGATTGTGGGTGCTAATGTTCGACATGCTTTAGAGCGTCTGTTATCTTTTCGATCTACGGTATCACCTCGAGCATTGTTTAAGGATGAAATTGAGGAGTGGATGGCACAACCTGGTCAGTACCCTATGCGGGAAGTTCCCCCAGTGTGGATGCCAGGTGATCCTGCTGCTGTCCCTGCTATTCTACCACACTCTCAGAGAGTTTGGATACACCTCCCATGGAAGCGGTCGGAAGTTTTGCAGGTGAAGCAAACTTTGCCTGACCCCCGCAAAAATCCGGCAGGTTATTATAAGGAGTTATCCCAATTAGTGGATGCTACTATTATGAACCTTGCCGACATCGACATGTTGTTCGGCAATGTAGTACCTCAACCGATTTGGGCGAAAATCCGCCAAGAGAATCACGTAGCCGAGTTAGGCGGTGATTGGGCTGCTCTTGCTGCGGCTGACGCACGACAAGTTGGTGGGGCTAAACCTGAGCAGCTCATTGAGAATCTGCCCCAGAGGATAATTACACTTATGAAGACGCTTATGCCAGCAATGAGAGTTAACTGGGACAAACTGTCCGCGTGCAAACAAAAGAAGGACGAGAGTGTCTCCGATTTCTTTACGAGATTTGAAGAGGCATTCATCGATCACAGTGGTCAGGATATGAGCACTGAGGGAGGTCAGCGACTGTTTGTTGATAAATTTGTATCGAATCTGCTGCCTGAATTAATCAACAAATTGAAGAACTCTGAAAGTTTGTGGGCTGTTTCTACCACTGCTCAAAAATTAGCTACGGCCCAATACTACGAAAATAGAGAGAAAGAGGAAAGCGAACGTGCAGATAAGAAAACGAAAGATCTTAAAACTAAGGTCTTATTGCAGCAAGCGTATCCCCCGCGCTCGAATCAACATGACTCGCAACAGCAAAATCGATTACAGCCACAGTTTACTAGGTCGCAGTCGCGTACTGCCTCCTCTACACCACGACCTATGTTGGGGTATAATCAATGTGCATATTGTAGGGGTGAGGGCCATCTGAAGTTTAATTGTCCAGTCTTGCGTGACCGAAACAATGGCGTTTCGGCTCGAGGAGGTCGTAGTGGTCCTCAACAAGCATCACGTGGTAGGGGTCGCGGTGTTACTCAGAATCAGGATGAGCGTTTTGCCGCTTCAGCAGACTCACAAAATTGCTTTGACCGACGCAATTTATCGGCTGGTAGATTTACACAGTATCATGTGGATGACTATTATGTCGAGCATGATGTTGCTGCTGACGGTAATTATTAGGACAGCCATAGACAAAGGAAGGGAGTGGTATCAGTTCCGGTTGATCAGAGAGGGCCTTACGTCGCAGTTGCCACAATGGGCGTAGTTGAACCTTTTCTGCTGGATACTGGTGCAGCGAAAAGCTCCATCATGCATTCGAAACTCCCTGGCGCGCCTTTGTCTGGCTTAACGAATGTTTCCGTTGGATTCTTTGGCGCCCCCGTTAGCAATCCAGTTTCTTGTCCATTGCCCCTTACGATTGGGTCTTGTGAGCTAGAAGCTCCTTTGCTTTTGACTACTGGTTGTGGTGAGAATCTTTTGGGCCTGGATTTGTTGAAGCGGTTACACGCGACTTTGTACTGTTCTCCTGCGGGAGTGGAGCTTATGTTGGGTCAGAAAGTGATCTCGCCTATGTATTTGTCGACTGATAAGCTCCCACCGGAATTGAGTTCTCTTCCTAAGTCTTTGTGGGCGACGGGTCCCAACGACGTGGGCCTGTTGGAGATACCGCCTTATGTTGTTCAATTGAAATCAAATGTGCGACTACCACGCATTCCCCAGTATCGTATCTCTCTTGATGGAGAGCGAGCACTATTAGCGATCATTTACGATTTGATCGATAAGGATGTCATCGAAGAAACTCGGGGTAACGTGTGTAATAGTCCTGCGTTACCTATTTTGAAACGAACTGATCCATCCAAGCCTCCTGTGTATCGTTTTGTTATTGATTTGAGGGAGGTAAATAAAATTGTGATTCCACAGTTTCCCGTGGTGCCTGACATTACGGCTTTGCTGACTCTGATTCCAGCTTCTGCATCTTGGTTCTCGGTCATTGATTTGAAGAATGCCTTCTTTAGCATTCCGATTGCTGAGGAAAGCAGAGATCTATTTGGTTTCTCATTAGGTGGTCGCAGTTTCAGGTTTAAACGCGCCCCTCATGGCTATTGTGAGAGTCCATCGATCTATAGCCAAGCTCTTAAGAGTCAACTTGATGCGTTTGTGTTACCGGCTGGTGCGGCCTTGATTCAGTACGTTGATGATCTGTTGGTAGCTGCTGACACTGAACAGATTTGCAAAACTGCTACAGTATCACTGTTACAGCATCTATGTGATTTACATCACAAGGTGTCACCTTCTAAATTGCAATATTGTTGTCAAGAAGTAACCTATCTAGGTCACTTATTGTCGAAGGATGGGAGAAGGTTGACCCCAGAAAGAATTGCAGCGATCGCTCGAATGACTGTGCCAACAACTCAGAGAGATGTGCGTGCCTTTCTAGGAATCACGTCATACTGCAGACAGTGGATCCCAAATTTTTCACTGTTAGCGAAGCCATTGATTGCTCTTACGTGCAAGGATGTTTCGACTCCTTTGCCATGGACGGAAGAATGTCAGAAAGGTTTTTCTGAACTGCGTGATGCGTTGTGTTCGGCTCCTGTGTTAGGTACTCCTGATTACAGAAAGTCATTTACACTATACGTTCACGAGAGAGAGGGTTGTGCGTTGAGTGTTTTGACGCAACAATTTGGTGGTAAGCAGCGTCCATGTGCATATTTTTCCTCGACCTTAGACCCGGTAGCTAGAGCGTTACCAAGTTGCTTGAGAGCGACAGCGACAGCGGCAGCTGCGGTGTCTATTCGACAATCCGCAGGTCTGGTTATGGATAATATGCTCACAGTGATGGTTCCGCATGCAGTTGACACTCTCCTGAATCGTACAAAAACTCAACATCTGACGAGTGCAAGGTTGTCCGGTTACGAGTTAACACTTTTGGCAAGTCATATACAGATCAAACGTTGTAATGTGCTGAATCCGGCGACATTGTTGCCTACTAATGTGGAATCAAATGATGTACCACCACATGATTGTTATTTGCGAACTGAAGAAGAAACGAAGGGTCGTGTGGACCTGAAAAACACTCCATTGACAGACCCCGATGGCACTTTGTATGTTGATGGTTCATGTTTTAAGTTGCCGAATGGTGATGTCACGACTGCGTATGCTGTAGTGACGTTGAGTACGGTTGTGGAAACTGCGAGATTGAGTCAGAATTCAGCGCAAGCGGCAGAGTTGATTGCGTTGACGAGAGCGTGTGTTCTGTCTAAGGGAAAGCGAGTGAATGTATTTACCGACAGTCAGTATGCGTTTGGTGTTGCACATAGCTTTGGACGATTGTGGAAAGAGAGAGGATTTATGACATCGCATGGTACGAAGATCCAACACGGACAGCTTGTGAATGATCTTCTGGATGCACTTACATTGCCTAAACAGGTGGCAATCATTAAATGTAGTGCGCATCAAAAGGTTACGGATGATGTTGGTCGTGGTAATGCATTTGCGGATGAGATTGCTAAGAAAACAGCTAAGAATCTTGCGTCCCGAATGTATGTTACGAGTTTAGTGAGATGGCCGACGGAGACTGGTATATGTGAAGACACTGTTGAGAGCGTGAAAGCAATTCAGAATGAGGCCACTAAAACTGAAAAGTGGAAAGAAAGTACGGGAAAGTTAGACACCCATGGATGTTGGGTTGACTTGTCGGAATGTCAGAGGTGGATGTTACCAGATGCATATGTGCTAGCCGTTGTGACTATGGCTCACGGTTTGTCACATATTAGCGCAAAAGGTATATGTAAGTTATTATCTCCTGTATGGAAGAATGATGGTATCGCTAAATGTGCTGAGAGGGTGGTTAAGAATTGTATGGTGTGTTTAATGTATAATCCTGGCAAGGGCACTCCCACTCCACCTGGCCATTTTGCCCCTCCTACATGTCCCTTTGAGGTTATCCAGCTGGACTTCATCCATATGGAGAGATGCAATAACCTGAAGTACGTTTTAGTTGTGGTTTGTGCGTTCTCCAGATGGATAGAGGCTTATCCTCTTAAGGATAATACTGCCCTGTCCACGGCGAAAGTCCTTCTGAAGGAATACTTTCCTCGGTATGGAATGCCACGGATTGTGTGGTCAGATAACGGAAGTGAGTTTGTGGGAAGTGTGATGCAGAGTGTGTGTAAGGGCCTTGGAATTCGACAGAAATTCCATAGCGCCAATCATCCTCAGGCAGCGGGTTTGGTTGAAGGGTACAATGGTACTCTGAAACTGAAACTTGCAAAGATACAAGCTACGACTGGTTTGTCGTGGCCTGATGCTTTGCCTCTGGCTCTCTTGTCAACCAGGGCGACTGTGCACTCTCGAGTAAGGCTTAGCCCATATGAGATTGTGTTCGGCCGCCCTGCAAACATTTGGGGAGTCCCGAGGCCTAAGGCCTTTGATAGCCTTGAGTATCCAATGTTGATTGATTATCTTCATGATCTGACTGCTAAACTGAGGTTACTTCATCAACAGGTCTTTGAAGGTTTACCGGCACAGACAGAGGGTCCTGGACATCGGCTCCAACCAGGTGACTGGGTTGTTACCCGCAATTTTGGCAGAAAACGCAATCTGGAGCCAAGATTTTTGGGCCCCTTTCAAGTGCTGTTAGCTACAAGGACTGCAGTTCGGTTGGAAGGCAGAAAGAACTGGGTGCATGCCACCCATACCAAAAAGCTTTCGATCCCTTCATCAGCAGATAATTGGGTGAGAACTGGCATTGCGACAGCGGAAACGGAGACTCCTCTACGTTACGTGCCGTTTAGTGATGCTCAACCTGTGGTAGACAATTTATTGCAGCCGGACACATCTGTTGAATCGTCAGTTTTGGAGAGCTCAAGGTCTGAATTGTCATCTGCTCGATTGAACACTGTTTTACCAGCTGAACAATTATTTGAAGAACAGTCTCGACCTGGAAGAAGTCGATATTTTCTTCGTTCACACGACAAAGACTAATAAAATTGTTCTGTATTTTCCTTTACTGTTGCCACGAACATTAAGCCCGATTACATCCTTTGCTGATTGTTGCATTTCTTTTTATGTGTACTTTACAGCTGAGAGATTTTTTTATTAAGTTGAATGCTCGTTTAAGAAAACCTATCATCCGGGTTAACCGAAGGGCCGTGCGGGTACTTCCTTCTGTTTAGCAGGTTCCGGACACTAGGTCAGTTACCCTTTGTTGATTCCTGGGAACTCCTGGGAATTGATAATCGCTACTCAGAACGAAGTGCGTCAAGAACGTACGGACGGTTTTTAGAGGATGGCATTCTCTAAGCTGTTGGAAGTAGAAGGGATGTCGGCGCAAAGATCAAAATTGCATAAGATTGTGCGAACTAAATGTTTTTTGTTTCAGGTATTTCTACTGTTTCTGACTGTTTCTATGCTATTGGTGGGAGGAGTGTATTTTGGGATACAGTTGTTATTGCCTTCCATTTCGCCTACTTTTCCTCCTAAACTAAGCTCTATTACCACTGTTTCTCCACATTCTTTTCATCCCCTGCCCCAACATGAACAGGTTAGACGTGCGGAATTCATGAATAACTCCTTTGTTCAACTCCTACATCAACATCAGTTGGTGATGAATACTACCAACTGTTGGGTGTGTGGGTTAATGCCACATACCATGGATAGGGGTATTCCGTACTTGGTTCTTCCTTACAGCTCCCAGGGCTCAGCGCGAGCATTCCAAACTATGTTTCGTAGTGCACTAGATTCCTACCCCAGTTGAGAGCCACGTTCCGCAAACTCTGGTCCTGGTCCGTATCACAAGCCTTTGGCGATAGCGATTGCTGAGCTGGATCGAGATATTTTCGATGCATCACTCATTCCAGATGAAGAGGTACGAGCATATCAAGATCTGAGTGAGACTGAGTATAGTATGTCAGTGGGTGATAGACAGCTTAAGAGCTCGTCTCCAATATGGATCGTACCCCACCTCGGTAATTTCTGCTTGAAAGGTCTTGGTCGAAATCCGAGAGCCCAGCTTGGGGAAAGTGCTTGTACTGACACGTACGTTCTACCGATGCTCTCTTCCCCTGTTTTCCTGACTGCCAAGGGTACCTATTTCGTATGTTATGAGCGTGCATATACATGGTTGCCTCGTGACTTCTCGGGAACCTGTTATATTGCGAATCTTTTGCCACCGACTTTTACGGTTGCCTCAGACTATCACAAAACTAGAGTTGTGAGAGGTGTTGTCAGCAAAGAGGACACTGCGGGTCAAGAAGCAGGAGACTTCTTTAAGGGTTTCTTGCCGTTTTGGGGACCTATGGTTAATAGTAGGAACCTGAGACAGTTGACCCGTGTGGTAGAATTGACTGCTAACATAACTGCGAGTGCTCTTGGTAATTTGACAGCGGAACTTCAGGCGGATAGACTTATGACGTTGCAGAACCGTATGGTTCTAGATGTTGTTCTTGCAGATAGAGGTGGTGTGTGCAAAGTTATCCATTCGAGTTGTTGCATTTTCATTCCTGACAACGCTCCAACCGTTTACCAAGCCATCTCGAAGTTGCATAACATTTCCGAGTCCATACACGTGGACGAGGGTAATTGGACGCTTCTAGGATGGTTTTGGGGCTTGATATCAACTTGGGGTTGGAAGATTCTGATGATCGTATGGGTTGTTGTAACGTTTCTGTTCACGTGTTGTCTTTGCGTACAGTGTGGTCCGGCCTTATGTGGCCTCTGTGCTACAACGTGTATAAGACGGCCATCAGTTACCAAAGAGACGTTGATGGATAGAATGATGTTCCAGCAACAACTGAATGATTTGATGAATATCGAAATCGATTCTGATCTCGACTAGTGCTTGCCGACATGAGGGCAAAAGGAGCGTCTGAGGTTCCGTGAGAATCGGAACAACATTTTTTTTATATGTTCGAATATGGACGAGTTTGGTATCTACGAACCGCAAATGACGAGTTTAGTGGGTGTACGCGTTTTCGCTACGCTACTATGTATGGTTCGTCTTATTTGTGGGTATGTCCATCTGAGTCCTTGGGTTCCATTTTAGATACGGCGTCCATTTTGTCTCTTGCCCTCAAGTAGCCAGCGAACGGACACTGTCCGCTTCGTGACCCTGGGATTCCCAAGCTTTCGTGGAGGACACATGTTCCTTTGAAGGTGTCTTTATGATGAGGGGGATGACACGGCAAGGGCAGATGGCCCCGCTCGAGGCTCATCTTCCCGTGCTGGTCTATTGTTTCAGTCGTGCATACATTAGGCACGAGTTCCTTGATCCTGCAATCAAGTTCCCGGTATTGCTCTCTACACTGTTTTCTAAACTGTTATGCATCCTTGTCTTTTCCTTTGCATCTGTTTCTGTCCCTTCCTCTAATTCGTTACGGTCAGAATGGAATGTGCTTAATGTGCTTTTACAGTTGGGAACCGGCAATGCTGCTGTAATTATGTTTCGGGTTTCTGAAAACATGAATGCAACCTTTTTGAAGTTTACTGTGGGAACTGAGTTGTAACCTTTTGTCCGCCATGTTGTGCAATGACCAAAATGTGTATAAAAGGAGCGATCCACTTGTGCAATTTGAAGCAGTCTCTCAGAACCTACACGCTGTGTACTTCTTGCGACTTCTGTATCCCTGCAGTAAATAAATGCTGATCTTTGACGCCGCAGGAAGTGTCCCGTGTCTCTGTGTTTTGTACGCCGGAGCAGGTAACCCACGAAGGTTTCAGGTGTTGTCCCCTGGCACCGCTGGGCCTTAGAATAGCCCAGTCCTTCAGTGATACTGGAGCCAGTAAGAGTAGTCAGAAGGAGATGTCCATGAATGTATGTATCGGTAAGATATAACTGCAACATGTATAGGTATGGGCGCATATGAATCTACAGCTCTACATGCCGAGACCAGATGCATACTGGTAAGTAGCATTTTCCGTTCAAAGCATATGAGCTGTAGAGCATATTGTTGAGCATAAACTATACAGCAGTGATCTCCCAAAGCGGTGGTTAACCTGTAGCTGTTGCAGTAGTCTAAAATAGTGTCAGCAAAACTGCCTGGCCCACTCTAGCTTGTTGTTGTGTTGCTAACACATCCACTGAGTAATGCTTTGTGAATGTGAGAAGAGTAGACCATGTTGCCGCCTTGCATATGTCGTCTTTGGGTATATTCCTTGGAATGCCATAGAGGCCCCCAGTTTGTGTGTAGAGTGTGCTCTAGGGGGAATTTCTTCGTCGGAGTACTTAGACACCGCCCTCGCGCGCTGACGTCAATTCTTGTACATAGCTTTCCGCGCCAGGAACGCAGAGCCTTGCAAGAGACCGACACTGGTGCCAAAAAAGTCTAGGGGCCTGAAAAGGACAATCTTAACCCTAGATGTCAGTTCGCAGAACGGGGAGGCTGGGTGGGTCAGTGAGGAATATAACTAACTAATGTTTCTTACAGATACATAGTTACCGAAGGTAAGTAACTTGTTCATCTGAAAGAAACACGTTAGTTAGATTCCTCACCTTAGAATAGATACCCCAGCAATACCAACCCCGGTGGTGGGTCTGCGAACCAAGATCACACCAGAAAGTCCTGGAGGACAGAACGGCCAAAGAAGCCATCCCTCCGGACTTGGCTGTCTAGGCAATAATGCCTGGCAAACGTGTGTAGCGAAGCCCACGTCGCCGCCGGACAGATGTCCTGCAAAGGGACTCCCCGTCCCAGGGCAGTAGAGGACGGCGGAGGAGGCGTGACGAGGTCGACCGGCGTCGACTGGGATTCAGGCCTGGATCCCTCGGGGACCTGCGGCGTCGGGGCCGGAGCCGCCGGCACGCAAGGTCGCCCAGTAGAGTCCATGGGGCCCGAAGGCGCGCCGGCGGACGTTGACGGCGGAGCCAGGCTCCTCATGGCCGAGAGGAAGGCACTGACCTCCGCCGGTGTCGCGTCAGTCCCAGGGACCGGAGGGTATGGGGACGTGCGCGGCGCCTGCAGCTCCGACGGAGCCGCGGGGGTGGGACCACCCTGACCCTCGGCCGAGTCGCGCGACTGGCGAGGGGAGTGCGAAGAGCGGTGTCACCTCTTGGACTTCTTGGATCGCTTGGACTTACCCGAGGACTTCGAGCCAGGCGAGCGATGGTGGCTGCGGCTCCACGTCCGGTCCTTCGACCTCCTCCTAGACCGGGACCGAGAGGGGCGCGGAGCCGAGTGACGAAGCTCGAGAAGCTTACGGGACCGCTCCCGCCTAGCTTTCGAGGTCAGGGCCATACAGTCGGGACACGACTCCGCGTCGTGTTCGGGCCCTAAGCAGTCCAGGCACCGGCGATGGTGATCAGTCACCGACATCAGTCGGTGACAGGAGTCACAGGCCTTGAAACCAGGCATCCTACCGGCACCAGAGTCGACAAATGACCAAAAAGAGTCAAAAAGTTAGTCAAAAATGACTAAAGGGGTAGCTCTCCCGGATCGGCGCTTACTGGCGCGGAAAAAAGAACTGACGTCAGCACGCGAGGGCGGCGTCTAAGTACTCTGACGACGTCATTCCGACGCACAACGCCAACGACGGACGCGGAGCCGCAGACGACGCCTAGCGACGCGCAAGGGGTATTGCTACAAAAATCTTCCGGATCCAGTCTGACGCCTGGGGATATTCTAAGGTGAGGAATCTAACTAACGTGTTTCTTTCAGATTATAAAATCCTCTTCTAAATTCTCCTTATACCCCATGGTATTGAGCAGCACTATTAATGAGCTCAATGTACCCAATGTTATCATCTGGAAGGGAAGGTCTCTGATGGATACAAATCAGGGTCATTAGCAGGCTGAGGGACATTATAATGATCCCATGGATCAGGATCCTGTGGGACATGTTGTGGTGCGTAGTCATCTAAGTCATCATTATCATCATCTGCTGTATTCTGTGGGTCAGGTGATGGTGGTGTATGGGAATGTGTAGGTGTATTAGGAAAGTCTTCAGAAATGTAAAGAGCCACAGTTTTCTTTTTCAAAGGAATGTGGTAGTCCTATGTTAAGCCCATTTTCCTTTACTCCGGAAGTTTGGCATGAATTTGTCCAGTTTCCAAGCGGATTGCGTTTTCTTTTTGTTTCAGATCAGGTGTGAATTCGGTCCGACTCTTTAGTCTTTGTACCTTCTTTAGAAGTTGATCTCGGCGTCAAGAGTTTTGGCTCCGAAGTTTTCGGCTCCGAAGATTTCGCTTTCCGCAACGGAGGAACAGAGACCAGAAGGTTTTTCGGTTGGACGCCGAAGGTTTTGAGTCTGCACCAGCGTGGGAGCGTGTCGAGCCCGAACCGGAAGGCTGTTTGTGCTTCGGCGCCGGGCCTGCAGGCAGGGTGCTCGAAACTTTTTCTCAGTGCTGACCTTGGCCTGGAGGCAGAGGCGGGACCGGAGCCTTTTTCTTGTAAAGGAGATGATTGGGGAACGAAGGCTCTTTACTCACGGTCTGTTGTGCCGGGGTCAAGTATTCGGCATCGGAGTTAGCGTCAGATACGGAGACGTGCTCCTCATCCATCTCAGCTTCCTGCGCTTGCGATTCTTCTTGATTCGACTCTTCTGTGAGGAGTCACGCTGCAGGGCCGCTTTGCTGGTACATTTCGTGACATCGAGCTCGGAGATCACGGAGGATTTTCTTTGAACGGAACGACTGGCACGTGTCACAGGTTTTCTCATCGTGTTCCGGGGATAGGCTAAGGTTGCACACCTCGTGCAAGTCGGTGTGCAGGAACTTAGTGCGACATCTTGGACATAACTTGAATGGAGTCCATTCCATCAGCTGCGACGGATCCGGGCGAGGGTATGTCCAAAAGCCTTCCACGAATGTTCCAGCCAAAGGTTTGAGAGTAAATGATATGCGGAGAAGGGGAAACATGTCGATTAACAATACCATCCAAGGTAGTGGATTGCGCGTCAAATGGGGCCCAAAGTACGGTGCCAAACAGGAGGGCAACAATTCACATCCAAAACCGATGGCGGAAAAAAACAATCTAACAATGGAGTTGATGCTCAAGCGCATTATCACCTAAGGGAGGAGTCATCAACCTCGTGACTGGAATGACTTCGCCGAAGTAAAACAAAGTGCAAACATCTGGACCCAACACTAGATGGCGATCTATGCACAAGCATATGATCTACAGCTCATATGCCTCGAACAAAATATTCAGAAGACCAGAGAGAACCACAAGTAATCGGAAGACAAAACAAGGATTTGCAATGCAATAGGTCTCGCATTTGCGAGACTTTGAGCTACTGGCATTGTAAATGACAAACCTTTTTGTGTTGGTTTTGAAAACAGATAAATACAAGCATTTGCAATGCAATAGGTCTCGCATTTACGCGAGTTTGAGCTATTGACATTGCAAATGACAATGCCTTTTATTTTAGTTTTTTAAACATAAATAAAAGGCATTGTCATTTACAATGCCAATAGCTTAAACTCGCGTAAATGCGAGACCTATTGCATTGCAAATGCTTGTTTGTCTTTATTGCCTTTTTAGATGGTGTGTTGCAATGTAAGTAAGGTAGAAGGCGCCTATAATTGTTGCAGCCTTGTGCGCTTAGTATTTTTACTTTCTGGAATTCAATGTTGCAATCTAAATAAGGTTGCGCCGTTGTCAGGACCTGTATTCTGCTTACACTGCAGGTTGTTTAACAGAGTGTTGGTATTTTATAAGGGCTTGCCCGAGCTGAATTTGCACAACTGCGAAGTGCAGCTGATTTCTTGTAATAAGTAAAAGCTAAGACTTCATTTTTTATATTATTAATGCAAGTTTTCATTTGGCACATATACGGCAAACACTAAACCGATCTCGCTCAAGTGACTGCTTGTAATGTATTTAGTTATTAACAGTCTCTTCCTTTCACCAATTTGGACATGTACATTTACTGCATTTTGCCGATTTTTGATGTCATTCTCGATTTTTGTTCTAAAGGGCATCATCTATGTAGGAGAGTGGAATCTGACTAATGGTTGCCCCCAACTTTTTGCCTGGTATTTGAGTGGTTTTTGACTAGTCTGGCTGGGATCCTGCTATCCAGGACCCCAGCCTATCTGCTTTCTCCCTAAAACTGATGTGAGTACTCTAGGCACAAACCTAATTAGATGCTGGGCATGCCCTACCAGTCCCTTGTAGATAGTACCCTAGGTACCCAGGGCATGGGTCCCCCAGTAGGCCTACCAGGGCTGCAGCACTTATTGGGCCACCCTGGGACAGCCATACAAACTGACACCACCAGACCACTACTGTAGTCTGGGTAAGGTGGTGCTAGCACCCCTTACAGGGATATAGGTACCCTATATCCCACCCCATTACAACACATATACTCTCATAGGTCACCCCTATAGCAGGCCCTGGTAATCCTACAGGGCAGGGTGCTGAGGTATGTGTGAGGGGGGACCCCTACATGAGTAGGGCCTCTCTACAACCTTTGTAAAATCGTTACTGGGTTGTTTGTAGTGTAGCCATACCATATACTCTAAACCGCATTATAAGTCTATTGCGATATCGCGATAACTTGAGAATGGCTACACAGAACCATATCGTGTTTGGTGTCAAACATATAGGAATCCTACCCCCAGTCCAGCCATGGGCATGAGGGTACAATTCCCCCTTGCTAGAAGGGCGATATGGGAAAAGCGGTAGAATTTAGACACCAATTTAAAAGTGCACAAGTTACACAAAATGGCTACTGCCCGCCACCTACACGACCCTGGCTGGCTGTTGCTGGGGAAAACCCCAGCCTCGCCAGCTGGACAATAGAGCTCCTGTGACAGGGAGGTACTAGCATCTCCCCAGACAGGATAATGTGGATTGGAACAGGGTGGGTGCACCAAATGTCCTTTCAAAGTTGCACGTAGGCAGCTGCAGAGACCTAATTCTGCATACACCGCTTGGAACCGGTTCAGGAAGATCCTGCCCGTCGCCCAGGTGGGAAACACACAAAGGGGAGAGGGTGTAGCCACCCTTTCCCGCCTCACCAGCCATTGGTGGACACTACTCTGGGTACTCCCCTAATCTTGGGGATAAAGGTGAATAACGTGGCCCCAGAGCCTCAGATTAATTTGGAACTTTACAGAACCGACCTTCGACGAGCTGCTGCCCAGCTGACAGAAGAAATCTCCCTTGGGATAAAGGAGTTATCCCCCTGCTTGGCAGGCACCTGAAACACTGCAAGTGACCCGGTTGGAACTTCGCTGCTTTCATGAACTTCGACGACTTCCAGAACCCTTGAGGTGGGTTTCCAGCGCATCCCAGAGGCCAGTGAGTGTGCTCAACGCGTTTGGGCACCGTGGACCGCGTGGGTGCCGAGATCCCCAATACCCCGAGATCCCGGCCTCTTCTTGCATAGCACACGACCCTGACCAGTGGGGAAGTTGTGCTTTGGCCCGTTTACGAGCCAACCACTCTACAGCAATTGTGCCAAAGACCAGCGCCCTAGCCCCCTCCGGTGGCCCGTGGGTGCCCTTTTATGCACTCCAAATTGCCGCCTCCCGCGGTCCCTTGTCTCTTGGCTTGTGGGCCCTAGCGGAGGTCTATCTTTGAAAACAAGAGTTCCCCTGGCTGCTCTACCGTCTCCTCGAAGGAGACCTCTCCCAGACCTCGTGGGTCTGCACTGTAGCTGATTTGTTTATTCTTTGTGGGTTGCGGTTGCCAAGGCTTAGTGGATCCAATTCGGACACTAACACCGCAGCGACCCTCATCTGACGTGGGACAGTCGCCCTCCGGAAGCTGGCCTTCCTTGAAGCCTCCCGGAGCCCGTGGCTGCAGATCCAAGCAACAGCATCTCTCACCTGAAGCACCCGACATCGAAGGGCTCCTTGCTTTGAGCCTCCTGGTCACTTTGCCGTGACCCAGACTCTGTCCCCTCTGCTTTCAGGTTCTTCTCTACATTCTTCAAATCTTTGATCTTCACGGCATCATCAACGCTTTTGGCTAGCAGAACTTTTGACTATTTTCCCATTGAAAATCAGCCCGCGACCCGACAGCAGAAACGACCTATGCACCCGGCTTCCCTGGGGCAGGTAACAGTGGTACCTCGGTACTCTCGGGGTTGTGGGCATCTCAAAAGCTTAAGTCTAAAGTTTTAACTTTGTACTCCTGCTAGAAGTATTTCTAATCTGTTTATTTCAAACCGCGACATTCTCCTTAGGCTAACATTGAGATCCCGATAGCAGCTCTTTGCACTGCACGCGTCTCCCGTGGGTCCCCTTCCTCATAACTGTGGGTGGATTCTAAAGGGGCAAGCGATCCTGAATGCCCTAGGCATTGCCTGTAGAATTGTCGTGGTTCTTATACCACTATTTTAGTATATGGTTTGGTCCCCCCCGGGGCCCATTGATTTCTGTGCTATTTATTGTGTTTATAAATGCTTGTTTGAAGTGGTACTTTGCCACTAGCCACATAAAGTGACTGTGGGATTCTGTCTAGAATAAATACATATATTTTATATATATACCTGTGTGGGCTACTCTTTCATTTGTTTATTCAAGAGGTTATTATGGTAAAACAATAAGCTTAACACTCCTTCAAGACTTAGCCTGAAGGCTGCTCCCCACAGCTACCACTAGGATAGCTTTCTTTAAAGGTTGTCTTAAACCTATCATCAATAAGAGTCGAATTGGACTGGTGAAGGTGTCCCTATAACTAGGAACAGCATATGCCAGGCCAACTTCTCACATTGGTGTGCAGTGGTTGGATTCAAGCTTGCCATTGTTTTACCAGATAACAAATTGAATTTCTAAAGTGAAAGCCACTTGGTACCAAAGGTACATATAAATTCAAGCTAGAATACAATAAGTTCTACTGAACTTAGAGTTGTGTGTAGAGGGTCTAGCACACCTTGACTACAACTCAAGAGAGGGTTCAGTAGGCCACACTTAGTGTAGGTAGATACACCACTATCACTACACTAGAAAATATCTTTAGGTTCAGGTGCCCATAAGGCTCTGGAAGGAACCCAAAGGGTCCCAGTTGACAAGTATGATCATCTCTCCTTTGCTGAGCTCAGGGAGATGTGCACCCTTAGGAAACTTAAGACAAACAAAGGTGCCAATACCCAATGTCTCAGGGAAATCCTGCTCATAGCAGACTTTATGCAGACTATAGGGTCTGGTGGGGTAGACAGGTTGGGTGGGCATCCATCAGAAGTGGACTCTGATGAGGACCAGGAAGAGGATGAAGATCCTGACCTGGAAGAAACAAACCACTCACAACATGGAGGTGATGGCCCAGGTGGCACTCCCTCCATCCCTAAAGGGAGAGTGGTGGATCCAAGAAGGAACAGATCCCCCTCAGTGGGATCCAACCATTCTGGGAGATCCAAAGGGTCCTCTGCCTCTTCTCAGAGAAGAGAATCCTCTCATGAGAGGAAATGCAGACTGATCAAATTTGAGCAGGCTAAGCTACGGCTTAAAAGAGAACAGTTAGCATTGGACAGGGAAGCCCTGGAGCTTCAGAAAGCTTCAAGAAAGCGGGGTCTAGAGACCCCTGGTGGCAGTAATGAAACCCCTAGAGTTAGAGAGAAAGTCCCTGACAATAGGAACCTCCACAAGATTGTGCCCCCCTATAAGACAGGGGATGCTATCCACAAATGGATCTCTGCTCTTGAGAGGGCCTGTAAAGTACAAAGGGTCCCAGTAGAGCAGTGGGCAGCAATCCTGTGGCTCTCCTTTGCAGACAAAGAAAGAGACAAGCTCCTCACTGTAAGAGAAGAGGATGCTGATGATTACTATATCCTGAGAGATGCTTTAATAGATGGGTTTGGCTTAACCACTGATCAATACAGACTTAAGTTCAGAGACACCCAAAAAGCACAGGATCAGGATTGGGTAGACTTTGTTGATTGTGCTACCAAGGCATTGGAAGGTTGGTTAAATGGCAGTAAAGTTAATGATTACAAAGGATTGTATAATCTCATAATGAGGGAGCAGATTCTTAATAATTGTCATAACCAACTCTTACACCAGCACCTGGTGGACTCTGATCTGACCTCTCCCCAAGAATTGGGAAAGAAGGCAGACAAATGGGTCAGAACCAGGATCAGGCCCAAGAACCAAGGTGGTGACCAGAAGAAAGATTCTACCAAACCCAAAGAGAAAGGTTGGGATAATAAAACAGAAAATTCCCCTGAAGAGCCACAAAAACCCAGTGCTGGGGGTGGGTCCCAAAATCCTTCCTCTTCAAAAAAGAAACCATATTGCCATGTGTGTCAGAAGCCTGGCCACTGGAAAACTGACTCCAGTTGTCCAAAGAATGGCAATAAAGAAAATGTTCCTCCAGTTACAGCTCCAACACCTCCTGTTGCTACTAGTAGTAATCCCCCAGGTGGTGGGAGTGCACCCAAAAACTTAGTTGGGTTTTCTTGGGGAACGCAGGTGGACCCTGGCCTAACCAGGTCCCCTGCACAAGCAACTATAGTCTGTGATGGTGGCATGGGGTTTGCCAACTTTATCATGAGCCCCAGTATTCTGGGCAGGTACAGAAAAGAGCCCATGAACAATGGTCAGAAGGCTGTGGCCAATAAGGACACAGGGGCCAGTGTCACCATGGTGACCAAGAGACTAGTGCCCCTAGAACAGCTTTTACCTGGGTTTAGCTACCAGGTGACCAATATAGATGGAATTAGGACAGACCATCCCATGGCAGTGGTAAATCTCAGCTGAGGAGGGGTCACTGGCCCAAAGAGAGTGGCAGTGTCCCCAAACTTGCCTGTAGATTGTCTACTGGGGAATGATCTGGAAATCTCAGCCTGGGCTGAGGTTGACCACAAGGCCCATTTGAAAATGGTAGGAATCCCTGAGAGAGTGGATGAGACCCTGAGGGCCTCACCTCCACCCCAGGAGAAAGTAAAAAGAGTGAAGCCTGAAACTATGGATCACTCTACCCAAACAGAGAGCACAAGGGAAGAGGAACAGTCCTCCCCCCACCAGACTAAAAGTAAGGGTCAAGTTTCTCAGGGAACTGATCCTGCCCCTTGTGAAGTAACTGCCCCAGAAGTGGACAGGCCTGGCCTGCCCACCTCTCTAATGGCAGGGGACCCTTCCAAGGTGGTACCCAGTCTGGAGCAGGTATCCTGCCCCTCTCTACCCTGCCTCAGTCAGCCCAGGGCTGCAGAGGTCAGGGAGGTCAGTGGACCCTTAATGGGCCCCTGTCCAGAGGAACCCCCTCATCAGCAGATTAGGGACACCCAGCAGAGTAGTTTCAGCCTGGTGAGTATTCCTCTACAAACTGAGGGATCCCCCTTACCCCTAGGTATAGGTACCCCTCAAATGGATGTTGTTGAGCACAGGGAAACCTGGGGCATAGTTGCCCCAAACCTTCCAGTGCCCTCCACTATTCCAGCCAAAGGGATCCGACCCCCAGCTGTAGGCAGCCAGAGGTTGACCCTTAGGGCCAGATATGACACAGTCATGGGCAGAAAGGCTTCCATAGTGGCCAGTGATCTGAGGAGGTTGAGACCAACCCAAGTAGGGCATCACTTCCAGACTCAGACACCCCACCAGCCCACCTCTGACCCAAAAACCAATACAGGTATTTTCCCTAGACTTTGGAGAAACTCTAGAACCCCTTGGGGTAGAATTTCCCAAGTGGACCATGAGACAGGGAGCAACCATGCTAGTGCAGGTTCTTCCTTATATGGCCACTCAGGAAATAAAGTTTTATCTGGACAAGGTTAGCCTTATCTCCTTTCGTTTGGGGGGGGGGGGTTATGTAGGAGAGTGGAATCTGACTAATGGTTGCCCCCAACTTTTTGCCTGGTATTTGAGTGGTTTTTGACTAGTTTGGCTGGGATCCTGCTATTCAGGACCCCAGCCTATCTGCTTTCTCCCTAAAACTGATGTGAGTACTCTAGGTACAAACCTAATTGGATGCTGGGCATGCCCTACCAGTCCCTTGTAGATGGTACCCTAGGTACCCAGGGCATGGGTCCCCTTCTTGTGGAGAAGTGTGGCTCACTGGTTAGAGGAGGCATACCCTGAAGCAGAGGTCAGACCCGGGACCAGGTTTCAATTCCCGACGCGGCAGGGTCTGAGCCCAAGTGTCCACGGACTCGATAATTCTCACTTTGGTGCCTACTCGAATCATGGGATCGCACTCTGCAACTCTGGGCAATAGCTTGCTTAATCTCCACTATGGCCCCCCCCCCGTGGCGGGATGCCTGGCTTTCACCTTGGGGATGCCCAGTATGGGTTATCTCACAGGGAAAAAGCCAGGACGGGTTCCCAATGCAAGCGCCAAGATGCCCAAGGGTAAGTCGAGCGCTATATAAGAACACACATACATACATACATACCAGGGCTGCAGCACTTATTGTGCCACCCTGGGGCAGCCATACAAACTGACACCACCAGACCACTACTGTAGTCTGGGTAAGGTGGTGCTAGCACCCCTTACAGGGATATAGGTACCCTATATCCCACCCCATTACAACACATATACTCTCATAGGTCACCCCTATAGCAGGCCCTGGTAATCCTACAGGGCAGGGTGCTGAGGTATGTGTGAGGGGGGACCCCTACATGAGTAGGGCCTCTCTACAACCTTCGTAAAATCGTTACTGGGTTGTTTGTAGTGTAGCCATACCATATACTCTAAACCGCATTATAAGTCTATTGCGATATCGCGATAACTTGAGAATGGCTACACAGAACGATATCGTGTTTGGTGTCAAACATGTAGGAATCCTACCCCCAGTCCAGCCATGGGCATGAGGGTACAATTCCCCCTTGCTAGAAGGGCGATATGGGAAAAGCGGTAGAATTTAGACACCAATTTAAAAGTGCACAAGTTACACAAAATGGCTACTGCCCGCCACCTACACGACCCTGGCTGGCTGTTGCTGGGGAAAACCCCAGCCTCGCCAGCTGGACAATAGGGCTCCTGTGACAGGGAGGTGCTAGCATCTCCCCAGACAGGATAATGTGGATTGGAACTGGGTGGGTGCACCAAATGTCCTTTCAAAGTTGCACGTAGGCAGCTGCAGAGACCTAATTCTGCATACACCGCTTGGAACCGGTTCAGGGACATCCTGCCCCTCACCCAGGCGGGAAACACACAAACGGGAGGGGGGGAAGCCACCCTTTCCCGCCTCACCAGCCATTGGTGGACACTACTCTGGACACTCCCCTAATCTTGGGGATAAAGGTGAATAACGTGGCCCCAGAGCCACAGATTAATTTGGAACTTTACAGAACCGACCTTCGACGAGCTGCTGCCCAGCTGACGGAAGAAATCTCCCTTGGGATAAAGGAGTTATCCCCCTGCTTGGCAGGCACCTGAAACACTGCAAGCGACCCGGTTGGAACTTTGCTGCTCTCACGAACTTTGACGACTTCCAGAACCCTTGAGGTGGGTTTCCAGCGCATCCAAGAGGCCAGTGAGTGTGCTCAACGCGTTTGGGCACCGTGGACCGCGTGGGTGCCGAGATCCCCAATACCCCGAGACCCCGGCCTCTTCTTGCATAGCACACGACCCTGACCAGTGGGGAAGTTGTGCTTTGGCCCGTTTACGAGCCAACCACTCTACAGCAATTGTGCCAAAGACCAGCACCCTAGCCCCCTCCGGTGGCCCGTGGGTACCCTTTTATGCACTCCAAATTGCCACCTCCCGCGGTCCCTTGTCTCTCGACTTGTGGGCCCTAGCGGAGGTCTATCTTTGAAAACAAGAGTTCCCCTGGTTGCTCCAGGCCTGCTCTACCGTCTCCTTGAAGGAGACCTCTCCCAGACCTCGTGGGTCTGCACTGTAGCTGATTTGTTTATTCTTCGTGGGTTGCGGTTGCCAAGGCTTAGTGGATCCAATCCGGACACTAACACCGCAGCGACCCTCATCCGACGTGAAACAGTCGCCCTCCGGAAGCTGGCCTTCGTTGAAGCCTCCCGGAGCCCGTGGCTGCAGATCCAAGCAACAGCATCTCTCACCTGACGCACCCGACATCGAAGGGCTCCTTGCATTGAGCCTCCTGGTCACTTTGCCATGACCCAGACTCTGTCCCCTCTGCTTTCAGGTTCTGCTCTACATTCTTCACATCTTTGATCTTCACGGCATCATCGACGCTTTTGGCTAGCAGAACTTTTGACTATTTTCCCATTGAAAATCAGCCCGCGACCCGACAGCAGAAACGACCTATGAACCCGGCTTCCCTGGGGCAGGTAACAGTGGTACCTCGGTACTCTCGGGGTTGTGGGCATCTCAAAAGCTTAAGTCTAAAGTTTTAACTTTGTACTCCTGCTAGAAGTATTTCTAATCTGTTTATTTCAAACCGCGACATTCTCCATAGGCTAACATTGAGATCCCGATAGCAGCTCTTTGCACTGCACGCGTCTCCCGTGGGTCCCCTTCCTCATAACTGTGGGTGGATTCTAAAGGGGCAAGCGATCCTGAATGCCCTAGGCCTTGCCTGTAGAATTGTTGTGGTTCTTATACCACTATTTTAGTATATGGTTTGGTCCCCCCCTGGGGCCCATTCATTTCTGTGCTATTTATTGTATTTATAAATGCTTGTTTGAAGTGTAACTTTGCCACTAGCCACATAAAGTGACTGTGGGATTCTGTCTAGAATAAATACATATATTTTATATATATACCTGTGTGGGCTACTCTTTCATTTGGTTATTCAAGAGGTTATTATGGTAAAACAATAAGCTTAACACTCCTTCAAGACTTAGCCTGAAGGCTGCTCTCTACAGCTACCACTAGGATAGCTTTCTTTAAAGGTTGTCTTAAACCTATCATCAATAAGAGTCGAATTGGACTGGTGCAAGGTGTCCCTATAACTAGGAACAGCATATGCCAGGCCAACTTCTCACAATCTATGATTCCCAAGCTATCCATTCCATGTATCGCTATTGCAATGTTGCTCCTAAAAAGGCTGATGGTGTTGGGTGTTTCGATTGAAAAAGGAACACTGAACTACCAAAATGACTGAATGTTTGCAAGATGTTCCAGTGAGTTAAGCAGTAACTGCTTACTTCTGATCTTGCTCGACTTGAATCATGGCAAAGCCTAGTATGACTTCCTTTGAATGTAGATTCAGTTCCATTACATTTAATGGCAGTACCACATTGGTAAAGCCATTACGTCAGCGAGACCTATTGGCTTGGCCAATGCTTGTTTATCTCAGCTGACGGCATGCATCAAAACAAAGTTATTGCAGTGTACTGTAATGGCTACTAGACCTCACTGTTGCTGGACATTTGCACCAGAAGGCCCACACCAATGAAAATGCAGAGCAGCATGACGGCTGCCATCTTGAATGATTGCAGCCAAAGGTCACCACAGGCCTAAAGTAGAGATGAGGACATTTTCATTTTTTTGCCCTATGTATAGCTGAGACCCAGACCTCTGAGCACAACGCCACCTTTTTTAAACAGAACGGCTACTGTTCTACATTGATTAACATAATGTCAAATTGTTCAGAAATTGTAGGTCCACTTTAGTAAGCTTCCCAAACAGCCGAAAATTACCCAGATAGGTTTACATTAACCTTGAATTGGAAATGTACCAATGAAAACTGTCTCACACAGCTGCAGTATGTGTGGGTTAAAGGTAGGAATGATATACATTTTTAAAAACGTGGCAGGAGCTTTTTACGCTTCAACTTTTTAGCATTGATGGATATGGTATGCATTTTATGATTAGAATTGGATACTTTCTAAATATTTTTCCAACACTGTTGAATGCAATCAAATAAAGCACAGATATTGCCACTTTAAGGGTTCTTGGATGCAACAGAAACGCACATTTTTCAATCCCCCTCCTCCCCCCGCCCCCTCATGAAACAATTTTAAATGTCTTATCCACTTCCAGCTAATTAAAAACCTCCTGATGGCGAACAATATATACTTGTACTAACAGCCTCATGCGAGGGAAGGTTAAGAACAGCGGAAACCTAAAAGTGCTTGGCGTCGACCAGACAAATAATACCAAAAGAAAGAACGATAAAACATTGATGAAATAATTTCTTTTTGGGCGTGTATCAAGATTTGTTGTGTTACACATTCAGTGTCTAACGAGCTTGCCCCTCCCATTGCAGGAAAAACGCAAAGGTGGCTTGGCGGATATTTAGTGGCCGTGTGCACATAATACGTGAAATTGTAGATTTGAGCCCAGATACTTCAGTGCATTCATTCAAGCTCTAGCAGTGACAATCAAAGCACCGATCGGAGGCTTTTGACCTTTCCTTAAAATGACATGTAATCTCTGTCTGTTTATTCTATTCCCTCGCTTGCCCCTTCGCTCCTCTTTCTATGTGCCCATTTCTCTGACTAGACGGTGACATCCCGCTCTGCTGGGGGGTTGCTTGCAGGAGGAGGCATCTGTGAAGGATGCAGCGGCTAAGAGAACACTGGCATCAGGATTTCCACAGTCAGTTATAACTGTATACAATTTCCTGCGTCTGCATTATATCATATTGTAATGTTAGATGGAATCCCTTGTATACTGAACTAGTCAAGTAAAAGAACCTAACCTAGGGGGATGGGAGGTGTCAGAAAACAAATTGATTCTGAAATACACCAAATATAGAAAAAGGAAAAAATTGTCCTTTTCTTGAGTCCCCTCACTCACCAGGGTTTCCCCACGGTGACATGCTTCATCATTGGGGTCCTCCCAGTCCTCTATGGACTGAGGCGTGCTGCGACTTGCGAATTACGTAGGAGCACTAAAAAATCAGACTATGTGTAGTGCAAGTGAAAGAGTGGAGTGGAGTTTAAAATTAATCAGCTAGTGGGCCCAATAAACTTTATTAACCCCTTGTGTGCCCCGCCCTTTCCCCGCCCTGTGCCGGGCGTTGAATTAGCGGGCGGGGTTCATGACGAGATAGTCTCAGTGATTGGTAAGAACTTAAAAGCAGTGGGTGATGCTCCTCCACCTTAGCGGAGTAGCTGCCTCTGACATTATCACAAACAGGCACTTCCCTGAACCGACATCTACCTTTCTGCCAAATTTGGTGTCATTCTGTTCAGCCGTTTGGTCTGTAGCCGTGTATCAATAATATGGAAAGTAATACAGGGAAAATGCATTTCGGGGGCTCTCCTCCCTTTTCTCAGCCCCCCCACTTGAAGGAGCACCACAAAACTTTCAAGACAGCAGCTGAAGGGAGTGTTAAACTAGCTTTAAAAATTTCGGGAGGATTCATCAAACGATGCCAAAGTTATTGGCAAATGAAAAAACGCTCTTCCTATAGAAACTACATCGTAATTCTAACTACCTACTGGCTTAGGTAATATTGGTGTACGTAAGAATGTCAGATGTTATTGGCACTGCCAAGCCACACCTAAACTCCATGTAGGATAATGACAGTCCTTCTGCCATCACTGCTGCTGCCAGAGAAAAACTAAATTAAATTTCTATTTGTCTAAGACACTTTAATAGCATTCCAATGTCATGTGTATGCCCATCAAAGTTCAAGATGAGGCAGCAAGATAAATAAACAATATAATCCCAGCTGTATGGAGCGTAAGTATTTTTTTTTGCGGAAACACACAACTTGTGCCCTACCAAACATGTACTCCTGGCTTCCAATGTGTGGACGGAGCCATAGCCCCTCTCTAGTGATGGCTACATAATTGTCTGAAAGCTGCACAGTCAAGCTACACCATATAAAGAATGTGTCCCTGTATAATGAAACTGGTGCTCATGTCAAGCGTCCAATAAGGTTTGCTGGGGGAGGGGGGGGGGGCGGAAATCAGAGACTTGTTCCACTTAAGTTAAAGCAGGGCAAATTAAGGGGACGTTGTGAATTTGCTGGGTGGGTAATTAATAGAAGGCAATGGAATTTAACTATATTTCGAGTATGGTAAAGTTCCGGCTGGAGAACGCTAAATTATACCACCACAGGTACTGGGCCTGTTGGAACGGCGAAGAGGCCACACACAGGTATGATGGGGGGTGAGTGAGCAGGTGTGACAAAAATCGGTCCATATAGACTGTTAACCAGCATACGTCACAGTTTAAAGACTAATGCCTTGCAGTCCTCGTTTCAAAGACATTCAAATGAGTGATTGATAAACAAACGTCTTGACGTGCCTTCTTTGGAGCACAAAAACATCCGAGGTTTGCAACTTTGTAAAAAGGTGGGTTTGTGCACGTTTGTCTGGCTGCAAAACAGACAACATGCTTTCTGCCCGGGAGGTCGGACGCTTACCGGGCAGGCCTGTGGGCGCAGAGGCCGCGGCGCGTCGTGCGCGCAGGTGCGAAGTTCCTGCCCTCATGTGCAGCCCCTGAGCCCTGATTAAGGGCCGTGAGAGGGGGCGGGCGCAGAGCACAGACCCAGCCCGCAGTATCCAACCGCCACCATGCAGCGGGGAATGAAGAAGTACTTCGGGCAGAAGTCCCTCAACGAGGTGACCATGGACGACTTCCTCGGCTCTCTGGGGCTGTACCGCAAGCTGACCGCCAAGGACGCCTCGTGCCTCTTCCGGGCCGTCTCCGAACAGGTGAGCGCCCGCCCGCGCGCCATGGCCGTGCAGCGTTGGGAGGGGGGGCGCATGCATGCGGGGCGCGAGCTGCAACGCCAGCGCATTTAATAACACGGTGTTCGGGAAGGGTATCAGTTGTGATACTCCTTTTAAATTACATCGACCCATAGTCGAAGAAAAACGAAATTCGGTTTCTCAAAAAGGCCTTTTTAATTACTACCTTACTTCGTTTTTTTTGTATAGAGGAGTGCGGAGGTTTCGGGGAGACAGCCAAATTTAAATCTATAGATATTGGTTTTAGTTTGTTCCTGATGTACTTATCTGGGGGAGCGCAAATTCGTAATATTGCAGCGAATTCTCCGCGAGGCCTTTTTACAGTAAAATGAAAGTGAAACTGAACAGTTAAAATAATGTTTTGCGTAGCCAATGCTTGCAGCGGAAAAGTAATTTTTGTTTTTCAACTCTTTATTACTTAACATTATTATACGGACGTCGTGCTGGCAGTGTTTACACCTCAGTATTTTCGGGAAGAAAAACAACTCTAAGCTGGAACTTGCAGGGCGTCTGCGACCAGCCCTCCAAAATAACTCTACTTTTGATTGACACTTGCCACGGCCCCAATTCCCAGTAATACAAGCATTACAAATGCAATAGGTCTCGCCTTTTATTAAGTTAAAGCCATTTGATTTGCTATACAATACCATTAGCAAAGCAAATTGATTATCAAAGGCGAGACCTATTGCATTTTCAATGCTTGTTTTTTATTTACGTTTGTTCAATTGTTTTTGGTAGTGGCTTGTGTTTTGAATCGACTTCTTATGACAATTGGGCTTTGGGTGAGATTGATTTTTGGTGGTATTTAAGTTCTGCAGTAGTGCTATAGAACAAGTGGGTTCTGAAAACGTTATTTAAGATCTACTACGAGGTGTTTTGAAGCAGTTGATGGATTGTTAATGCGGGGGCATGGTAAGCGAGATTAATTCTGCCACGAGCGTGGACTGGATGGCTGTTTAGAGGTGATGGTTCATTCCCAAACGAGGGTGAATGTTGATGGATGTATATAGATGTGCAGTATTTGACGTTTCCGTCGCAAACGAGAGCTCTGCTGAGACCTCCTAAATAATGAAAGGACTGTGCTCAGCTGTGCCCCCCCCACTCTAACTTAATAGCCCCCATTTTTTTTGCTCATTGTACCGCCTCCGAAGTAGCAGCAGCCGAGATCCCACGTAGATTCCAGAGGGCGAGCCAATAATAGTCCCTATTCGCGCACATTCCGCGCCATCCTGGGCCGGCAGCACCTCGCCGCTGTCGCACGTTCACGTCTGGCAACGCCAGCACGCAAGAGCACCCAGCGAGAGCTCTAAAAATAGAACCCAACAATAGGAACAAGCTGTTCCACTGTGAAGCGCGTTCACAGACCAGAATCGGCTCGTGCCCAGGTCTGTCTCCCTTGGGAGTAAACACGGCAACAATAGTCTCGTTGGCGGCAGCGCTTCGCACTGCAATGCCAGCGAGACCTAAAAAGGCATTGTCATTTATAATGCCAATAGCTTAAAATTTTGCAAATGCGAGAGTTATTGTATTGCACGTTTGTATCCGTTTCCCCCACAGACTTGCTTACACACTATCGTCCACACTGTGGGTCCGGTCTATAGACAGCCATCTCCGAAAGATCCCTTGGTGTATGCAGACACAATACCCCTAAAGCAGCCATCAAGAACTGCCTTACAGACGAAACAGCCCCAGCCGCAGTCCCTTTCAGACCAGACCCCTTCTGCCCTCTTTTGGAAAGTTTCCACAGACACGGATCCACCATGGGACTCTTTCTACACACAAACAAGATTGCCCTCCCCTACAGGTATGCTGACACGTGATTTTCTGGACAAACCACCCTCGCCTAAAGGTTAGTTTAGAATGCACCACCTTAAGATGAGATTGCAGAATGTGCCCCACCAAACACTGATTCACACAGCACCATCTGCTGTAAACCAGTGAAAAGACCACTATTCTGCTTTACAGACTCGCCTGCCTACAGCCCTCTCCTATAGTCCAAGTTACAAACAGTCCTTCCGTAAACAACAACACACACCAACCCCACCTTTCCTTTTTAGGTCCGTCTATAGCTAGTCCTGCCTTACAGATTTGTCCACGGGTCACCTACCCTCACAGATCTGTTTACTGACGGCCCTCCTCCGCAGACCAGTCTACAAGCAGCTTCCATCTGCGCCTTTTGTTTCCCTCAGACCCTCGATATCTGAACAGCTGATGAAGCACATGAAATCGTTAATTGCGCCCGATGCTGACTCTCGCTCTCCCCTGCAGCTCTCACTTTCCCCTCTCCAGCTATGCATCGCCTGGCCGCCTTCTCCGATATGCCTTCACAGAGCCATGCATAGCGAGGGATGTCACTCTGCCACCTCTAGCCCCTCTCTCCCACTCAACCTCACCTCCGATTTCAACATCTGCGCATCCATTTCACTCACCTCTCCACACTCCCCCCTCCTTCACCAAACAACTGTTCTCAGCCATCGGTCACCTTTAGCTAGTGCCCCACCCTCTCCCGTCCTCAACCAACTCCCTTTGCCCCCGCCCCTCCTTCCCAGGCCCTGATAGGAAACAGATACCTCACCAGCTCGGCACAGTCAGTAACAGCCAAGTGACAGCCCCACTGATCTTCAGTGGCTCGCCCACCTCTAACTGGCATATATTTGACATATTAATAGGTTTAACAACCTTTAACAGTATTGCATTTGCCTAAAAAGGAGCAGATGCTGCAACCCCCCCCCAGCAAAAAAAAAAAACAACAAAAAACCTGCGTTAGGATACAAAGACTGAAAAGGAGACGCGTATCAGGAAAGTCAAATGTGTTCTGTGGAGCTCTTGTGACGGCGCGATTGGAGACATTCTTAACACTCACTTCACTGACAACAGCACGGCTCCTGAACTTGGGCTACTGCGGCCATGCGTTACGCTCTGTCCTCCAATTTGGAAAAAAAAAGCATTTTGGCGGCGCACGTGATAATAGAGTTGTGCGGCCGCCGTATGCGCTTTATGACACAAGTTGCCTCCATTGCCAAAGCAGAAAGAAGCCTGAAAGCGTCCTTGGTTACAAACGCAGCACTCTGTCACGATTGCAGCAGGGGCATGCTTTGAGCGCGCAAAAGTGAAAGCGAGCCAAGTCGTACGCGTGCACGTCTCCTGTCCTCGCACGCCTGCTGTCTTTGATGATTGTCCTGTCTTCTGGGCTCGTGCACATGTCCTGTCCCCCTTTGCCCACCAAACAGGCATGCGCTGCATCGCTAGGCGAGACCTAAAAAGGGGGACAAGAGGTGAACTGAAGCAATAAGAGAAAGAGGTTCTGAGCGTGTCCATGTAGTGCTAAAAGACACTTGATATGTAAGTGCACACAAAGAAAGTCCCCCGACGTCAGCTTTGTAAGGTAGTAACACATCTAGTCAAAAAGCATGGAGGGAGTGCAATGCTTCACAGGCAGGACAAACCCATAATATGAAGGGAAACAGAGAATCGAAAGTAGAACCTAAGGTACATGTGAAAGTATGGGATACAATGGTACCTGCAAGAGAACAAAAACTAGGTTGCAAAACCATAAAAAGGATGGGTTGGGTGAAAGAAATGATAAGGATACAAATTGCAAGAAAAGCTGGTCCTTAATTTTGCACGATTTTTTCCACCAGTAAAAAGTAAACCATTAATTACCAGTATCCAGAAGTTTGTGGCCTGCTCAGTTGTAGATTCTCATGTGTACAAACTTAGGGTGACCAGATTGTCAGAATGAAACACGAGGTTGGTCACTGACCAGAATGAAGACTAAATGTTGGCACCTGCCATTGTCGATGAAGGACTACACTGAAAACACTCAAGTTTTGTTTATATATAGCCCCCTAAAATAAGAGAGAAGGTTTCCCTACGGTGTGCAGTAAATATTTAACTTACCCAAACTCCATGGGTGGCGGTGGCAATGCATCATCTGGAAGATGCCGGTGAAGCCATGTCGTACTGCAGAGGTGGAGGATAGTGGTTTATATCCATACTGTCCCCGTAGCTCACTGAGCCGGTTTGGTAAACCAGGCCTGAAGAACTGCAAATACAAAAAACACATGTGCCATCAAACATACACTGGGCAGGCACAGGTCCCAAGGGTTCTGCAGACACACCTGTAAGTCAGCTTAAATCTCACAATGCAATGGGACACAGTCTCCACTTTAAATTAGTAGAATTTTGAACTTTTTGAATAGCAAACACCTCCAGCCTTCCACCACGCCGATGGCTTCCAGTAGTTTATTTCCTACTAAGTTTTAGAAATACAGGCACAGAGCAGGAGCAGCAGGAGGGCTGGTGAAAATAGGAGTTCTGTGCAAGACGTGCCTGTGCCTTACCCACCATCAGTATAGGCATGAAACTCTGAAACTGGTCAAACATCTCGGAAGGCTAGGATATACATCTATGCAGGACAGCCTTAGGGGAGAACAAAAAAAGAAGCGCATGAGATCACAAAGAAACCATAAAGAACGCATGAACATCTAATGCCCAGGAAAAGGGAAGAAGGATGGTGAAGGCATTACTATCCATATTGAGAAGTGTGAAGGAGGACAGGTGGTCAGCCAAAGAGATACATGGCTTATTTTCTAAATAAACACTTCCACAAAGACTCTTGTCAATTTACCTAGGAGGGCTAAAAGATGGTAGAGCAAAGAAAAGATTATGACAGTGTGGCTGATGAAAAAAGAAGTTGAATCAAGCTTTGGCATGCCAATACAATCTCTAGAATTCCAAACAGAGGCAGGAAAGGAGAGCGATTTAGTACAACCTACACTTCAAGTTAAAATAGCCATCCTCTCCAAACCACCTTTCCTTGAATGCCCACCCACATGAAATCAAAAACAGGATGGAAACACCTATAACAAAAGAATTGTAAAGCCAATTATCATTACCTATTCAAATATAGGGATAATGTAATCCGTTACAACCGATAAAACTGTGCCTGTTAAACTAAATAGGCGCTCACAGCCTAGGGGGAAGAGAGAGTGCCAGCACTCGGTGGACCCAACAGATTCCTGAGTGCAGTGCCCAAGTGTGAGAGGAAGAGACCACCAGAGTGCAGTGTCAGTGGATGGAAGGGACTGAAGTCAAACATGAGCCCTGTTACAGGTGGAGTTTGAGGGGGTCAACAGCCACAAGAAGAGAGCAAAGAACGACAAAAAGAAATTAAAATCACACGGAGGGACAACCAAGTATTTGAGACACTGATCAGCTCACCAATGATCTTTATACTGTGGAACTGAAACAATTGATAACGGTTCCAACACACAAAGCGGGACACACACTTGATGGTATTTTTACCAATAACCCATACATCACCATTAATCAAATATTGCCTTTAACATGGTCTGATCACTTTGCCATTTTATTTGATATTAAAACCACAACACCGGTTACTAAAAGAACAGCCCTGAATTCCCACCTAACCACTAGAGACTGGAAAAGTTTGGATTACATTCAGCTTGAACAGACTCTCACTGAGGCCTTTTTGGATATAGACACAGAAACTGATCCCAACTTGGCAGCCACGAGATATACCTCCACGCTTGACAAGGCTTTCTCTACACTAGTTCCATCTAGAACAGTCAAGCACATCAGGAAGACCCCTTCGGCCCCTTGGTTCACCGAACAACTTAGACTACAGCGACAATATTGCCGTAATCTTGAGCGCCATTGGCGCAAACACTATAACGCTTCAGATAAAACCACATACACAGCAGCACTCCATAACTATAAGCAGAACATAGCTACAGAGAAAAACACTTATTATACTACCCAAATAAATCAAGCCAATTGTAGCATGAAGAAACTGTTCGAAGTCGTGAACCATCTTGCTGAACCATCTAATCCACCCACTGAAACATCTCAAACTTTCTGCAACACTTTGGCTGACTTCTTCTCTGAAAAGGTCACTTCCATATTTAAGGACTTCTCCCCAAACCTGAACCTAACTGAATCATCCAACACTCAACTGAACGTGAACCCCATAGCACTCACGGAATTCACTAAAATACAGTCGCACAATATCCATAAACTAATTCTGTCAATCAAATCGGGTTCCCCACTGGACCCATGTCATCCTTCTATATTCAATACTATTCCAGACACTATCACAACTCCACTGACACACATCTGTAACATTATGTTTTCAACAGGTCTATACCCATCCATTTGGAAAAACACCATAATCAAACCACTTGTAAAAAAAACCATCACTTGACCCTTCATTACCATCTAGCTATCGCCCTATTGCATCTCTGCCGTTTCCAGCCAAAATCATTGAATCAGTCATGAACAAACAACTGTCTGACTACATCCAAAATAACAACTTATTGGATGATACTCAGTTTGGATTCCGACAAGGACATGGAACAGAAACTGCCTTGATTAAGGCTGCAGATGAAATAAGAACCGCTATGGATAGTGGAGGACAGGCTGTCTTGATTTTGCTAGATCTATCGGCGGCCTTCGACACGGTCGATCACTCTACTTTGATCGGCCGGGTCGAGGCCATCGGTATTAAACACAAAGCCAGGGATCTCATCACTTCATTCCTGGCGGACCGCAAGCAGGCAGTTAAGTTAGGCACTTTTACCTCCCCCTCTTTTAGCCACCCTTGTGGAGTTCCGCAGGGTTCCTCGCTAAGTCCGACTCTTTTCAACATCTATGTTTCGGACTTAGCGAGGGTAATAAAAGCCTACAACATCAACTTAACAACTTATGCCGACGACACCCAGCTGGTACTATCCATACACAAAAACGGTTCTCAGATAGCAGCAAACTTCAAGGATGGCATGCGGGCTATCAGCAGTTGGATGGCTTCCAACTGTTTAAAACTTAATTCATCTAAGACGGAGGTCATGCTTTTCGGTAAGATTGAGCCTCTGTGGTCTCCTTTATGGTGGCCGGAAGAACTGGGGACCCCACCCCAACCAGTCAGTAAAGTAAGAAACTTGGGAGTAACATTTGATGACAAACTTTCTTTTCATCACCATGTGAACACCATAGCCTCATCATCATTTAACATACTAAGGAAAATAAAGAAACTTCTCCCATATCTTCCCACATCCACAGGAAAAACATTAATCTCCACACTGGTGTTTTCACGCATCGACTATTGCAACGCCCTCTTCCTCAATGCAAATAAAAAAATCATTTCCAAATTACAAACAATACAAAACGCCTCAGCCAGAGTTCTACTAGGCATTCCAAAATTTAGTTCTGTCTCTAGATACTTGGACGAGTTGCATTGGCTTCCGGTCAGGAGTCGGACGAAATTTAAGGCCCTTTGTATCGTCTACAAGGCAGTAAACAACACGGGACCTAAATTTCTTAGGACGTCACTCAAGCCTTTATCAACCTCCAGAACGCTTCGCTCCAACACTGCTCATCTGCTCCATATACCCAGAACAAGGAAAGTCAACTGGGGAGACAGATGCTTTACTGTTGCAGCTGCAAGACTGTGGAACTCCCTTCCTCTTAACATAAAATCCAGTCCTACGTTGATTACCTTTAGAAAGCAGATAAAAACATGGCTGTTTTCCCAAAGTAAAGACTGTTCCTAAACCATTCTAAAACTGCCCAAACTCTCACATTGGTTACATTTATAGCTCCCAGCGCCGAGACACCCACGGGTAATTGTAGCGCTTTAAAAATCGCAAAAATAAATAAATAAATAATAAATAAATAAATTGTGGGGATCTACTATAGAGGATTAGTGCTGAACGGAACACAAGATTTGACAATTCAATCAATATTTAGTTCTCTATCATCCATTTCCATATTCCTTGTGCTAGTTTTGATTAGGTGTGTGGCTTTGTTTCCCCCTCAACCTCCACCCCCTTTTGTTGAGGTTTGGATTAGCCCTGTTCCACCCATCAGGTGTTTCTGGAAGGCCTTTAGTGCTAGGCGTAATGTCTTGAATTGCAACACATTTATGGGTTGTACTACTTCTATGGGGCTCTATGTGTTCTCCAGGTTTGGCACCAGAAAGTAAGTGGAGCTGGCACACATTTTGTAGCCCCTTTACTTAACAGCTCTTCTACCTCCTGTCATAAGTGACTAGTCTTCCCTTTTGATTCTCTTTTGTTTTTATGGAATTGTGGAAGATGTTTTGTCAGTTCTATGCAATAGCTATATCTTATGATATTCAGTATCCGTTTGTTGGAGGTGAGCTGTCTTGATTCCTCTTGAAATTCTTCCACCGTTCCTCCCACTTGTGATTTGTTCAGGAGTCCTCCTAACGGAGTCACTGATCTAAGAGTTCCCTCGCTCCAACCCATCTGGCATATTGCCATTGTGTTGTGACAGTGCTTTGTTGTTTGAAGGCTGTATGTCTGGTATTTAGCTGCATGCCATCCCCTTGTGGGTGCTCTTTCTTGTGCCATATTCCCTCGAGATGGTCCTTTCTATAAATCAACACTCCCATGGTCCTGGAAGTAGTTATCTGTAATTATTCGCTGTAGCACTTTGTCAACTGTCTTCCCAAAGAAGCGGTCTCCTGTGAAGGGCATGTTCATTGTTGCGGATTATACCCCTTTTTAATCCGAAAACTGAAAGCCAAGCATATCTGCATAGGGTAGTAACAGTACATGATGCCTACTGGCTGTTTCGTCTGCGTCGAATGCAGATTTGAGGCAGGTGTTTGCAATTGTTTTGCCCTCCTGTAACAAACTACTCGCCCTCTTTCTGTACACCTCTGGCAGGTGTTGCATGTGTTCCTGCATTTAGTCTCACTGCTGATGCGTGTACAGATCGATCAAGGCATTTGAGCTGTCAATATGCCACTGCACCACAGCCAACCTCTTCATCTTTCTCCCACCATGTCTACCCTCTTGCTTCCTTGTCTGGTGGAGGAACTGTGGAGGTTAGGTTGTAGGCTCTTTGGCGAGCCAGTAACACAATCACAGAATCTTCTGACACATTGTCCTGGACGTAAGCGGGGTCCTTGGTGGAAAACAGCACTTATCTGATGCTGGCTCTCTGAAGGCCTGTCTCTACCATGGTCCACGATACTTGGTAACATCAGGAGGAAATGATTCCTCTTTTGGTCTTGCAGTAATATCTCTAGAAGTAAGCATGCTTCTTTTTGCTACTCTTCCCGATGTACCTCAAAAGTATCTGTAGCTTACCCAATGACCGCGTTGGTTGCATGCAATAATGTTGGCTGGTGGGTGGGTGTTAGATGGGTAAGACCACTCATTTGGAGAGTCGACATAGTTGTCCTGCCAATCCTCCTTAGACTCTGCTGTCTGTGGTGATTGTTACTCTTGGATTTGTTTTTTCTCCTCTTCAAATCTCAAGCAGATACTCTCCTGCTGCAGCTCCAATGTCAGTGGAGGTTCTGGTTCCGCTTATTCCTCCTCACTCTGAGTAAAATTCTATAGATCTTTAGAGAGTCATCAAACTCTCTTCTTATGAATGAGGGCTTCCAGTTTGGTCTCATCATGTCTCAATCCAGAGGTGTTTTTGTTCAACAGAGTTTTAACTCTTTGCTTCACTTCTTTGAGGTCTATGTCAATTGGCTTTTCTGTGCCAATAGTGAACCATTCTTCGTCATCTATGTTAAACCAATCTTGGAGGTGGTTGTCAAGCCCTTCTTATGTACCGGTGTTAAGCAGGTTTTCGAGGTCAGTGTCGAGGCATTTTTCCTTGATGCTGCTTTTGCATGCTTCGAGTCAAAGCTAGTCTGCCACTGAATGCCCTTGGTGTTGTCTTGCATTTTGTGTTGCTGTCCCAAGGCATCTTTTTGTGCCTTTTTTCTGACGGGATCTTGATTACTTCTTAAAGTTCTTCTTCTCAGGCCTCTTCAGTTTTCTCAAGTGGGTCTTCTTCCTCATTCGATAAACAAAATTCTCTTAAACTCCTGCTTTCCCTGAGGATGGGGTAATGTGCCCACATTTGCCTCCGTCTTGCTCTGATTGTTTCTTGCAAAAAGTCTGCATACTTTGAGCAGACTTCTGAACAACGGTCCTTTGTAAGACAGGCTGTCCTTCGGTGCGTATTTGTGAGAGCAATTCACACAAAATCTAAAGGGGGTGTGCGCCATACTCCTTATTTATTCTCCAACCCATGGGGTTTTGATGGCTTCTCACCTCTTCCCTGTTCTCCTGTGTTTTCTCCTTACCAAAACGACGTTTGTTGTGATCCCTGTGATTTGAGAGTATTCTCTGTTTTCGTTGATGAAAATGATCTTCAGTGATGCAGCTCCTTCCCGAACTCTGGAACTCTGCCCTTTGCTTGCAGACCCAATGGCAGAAAAAAAGAATCCGAAGAAGATGACTAAGATGGTGTCTACGTTGAAGGGTTACCAGAGGATGCATCTAATGTCACAGAAGGAGGGACATGGCACCAAATGGTTGAAGACTTGACGAGGCATGTGGAAGTGGTGGAGAGGAGAGATGAGACTACAAAAGAAAATTCCGAAACCAACCACTAGAGGGTGGAATAATGCATTACATGTGAATCCAGAAAAGATTTGCGTAGAAAAAATTGGGATCGCAATGAGTGAGCAAAAACAGAATTTGTACTCTGAGTATTCAAGTTTTCTCATGGTATTTTCATTTCAAGCAAAGGCAGGCCATCTAAATTGTATCGTTTCTTACCAGTCTATATAGTTTTGCACCTTGAAGAATTTTCTGGCTTCACATGCTGTGCATTATTCAGCCATCTAGTGGTTCGGTCCGGAATTGTTGTATTTACTTGTTTTTAGTTTCTTGTTGGTGGGCGTCGACATACCATCATTTGGTGTCCCCTTGAGAATTAGTCTTGCTTCCTCTTGAAGGGCCAACGTTTGATCGCCATCTTCCAATTCATTATTCTTTCTACCCGCTTATCTTCTTTGGTGGAGGAGGGTGCGTTCGCTAGTGAATCCAGAAAATTCTTCAAGTTGCAAAACTACACCGACAGGTAAGCTATACGTTTTGCAGCGTGAATCTTTTCTGGATTCACATGCTGTGCATAGAATTGTATTGTTTGTGCTATCCATCTTGCAATTGTGTTCTTGGTCACTGGTTTCCTAAGGAAACTGTTTGCAAATGATACAAAGTTGTTTTGTCTTTCTGTATTCTTTTGTTCTTTCAAAGTAATACATCACTGCTCTTCTAGCATCTTAGTGTGTAATGCTTTTTCTGCCTGCATCTTTGGTTTTGGGAAGAAACTTGGTATCTGTCTGGTGTGATGTATGTGGAATTGTGATATCACCTTTGGCATGAAGTGTTAATCTGTTTTCATGACTATTCTGTCATTATGTATTTGGAAGTAGGGTTCCTGTAACGTTCGTGCCTGCAATTCACTCTATGTAATGATGTTATTGTAACTAAAAATGCAGTTTTTAATGTGAGCATTTGTGGTGTGGCCTTGTGGAGCGGCTCAAATGGTGCTTTTATTAGCTGAGCGTGTACCATATTTAAGATTTCATGGAGGTGCCGGCACCCTCTTTTGGGTGGGGGCGGGGGATACATTTTGGCTCCATCTAGGAACCTTTTGACCACCTGTGAAGTGAAGAACCTCTTTCCTGTGTGGCCCCGTGTATATGCTAAAATTGCTGCTAGGTGAACCTTTAGCAATGGATAGGTTAGCTTACTGTGCAGTAGATGTGTTAAGTACTTTAGCTCTGTACTTTGTGTGAAGTCCTTCTTTGAGGCACCATAGAGAGTATCTTTTCCATTTTGCCATATAACATTTCCTAGTGGCCGGCTTTCTTGCCTCCCTTAGGATTGCCATTGCGCCTTCTGGTAGCTTTAGGTGCCCAAACTCCAAGTCCTCAGGAGCCATGCTGCGAGGCTTAAGGTTTCCAGTTATGGGTGGAGCACCATTCACTTTTACATAGTTAACAAGTCCTGTCTGTTTGGCAATTTGTGAATTGTATCTTGAGATACCTATTTCTGAGAACCAGGTCTGTCTCGCCCATTGCAGGGCAATGTGAATCCTCTTCATGTGGCTGATCTTGCACTTGTTAATCACTCTGTGAAATAGTGGTATCAGGAGGGGGAGGGGGGTAGGATGCAAGTATCCCTGACCAGTCTATCCATAGCGCATTCCCTAGGGACTGTTAGCATGGTTGAAGCTTGGCATTGCATGGTGTTGCGAAGAGGTTGATTTCTGGAGTCCCCAATTTGTGAAAGATCTTCTTGAGTTCTGATTGATTCAGTTCCCACTTGTGGGACCAAGAAGCTTGCCTGCTTAGTCTGTCCGCTTCTACATAGTCCTTCCCTGGTAGGTGTATTGCTACCATGTTTATCTTCCGTAGGGTTGCACATCTCCACAGTTGCTGTGCTAGAGTTGAAAGTGGAACTGCCTCTGTTCCCCCTTGTTTGTTTATGTAGAACATGGTGGTTGGGTTGTCTGTATCAGAATTGTCTTCCCATAGAGCTCTTTCTGAAAGGCTTTTAAGGTAAGGAACACTGTTTTTAATTCCAGGATTTTGATCTGTTGTATTGCATCCTGCTCTGTTCACAATCCCCTTACTTTGAGGTTGTTCATGTGAGCTCCCCATCCTATCTGGGAGGCATCTGTAGTTATGGTCACCGTTAGTGTTGGTATTGTAAAAAGTCTCCCTTGTGATATGTTTGTCTTGTTCAATCATGCTTTCTCCTTCTGTATCCTTTGTGTGACAACCACTACATCTTCCCAGTTGCTTGTGACTATTGTGCTTAAAGCCATTCTGGGAATGGTCTTGTGTATGCGAATGTTGGGGATTAAGTGAATTCATGAGGCCATCATCCCAAGCAGCTTCCCCACTGTCAGAGCTTGCCCCATCCGGTATAGCTGTGTTTCCTTCTGTAGAGCTGTTGTTTGTTTTTCGTTTGGGAACACCATCCCGAAGACCGCACTTATTTTTGCTCCCAAGAACACCTTTACTTGATCTGGCTCAGGGAAGACTTCTCCTTGTGTATGAAGAAACCGAGCTGGTCTAGTGAACGCATTATTTGATGCATATGCCCTGCCTTCTCAGGTAAGCAACCAATGCTGCTAGGCACTTTGTGAATACCCCTTGGTGCAAACTTTAAACCGAATGCTAGCACTCTGAATTGCTAGTGTGTGTTGTTGAACACAAATCTTAAGAATGCTTTGCGCTTGTTGTTCATGGGGATGTGCAAATATGAGTCCTTTAAGCCTGCGGTGGCCATGTAGTCCCCTTTTTGTAGCTGTGGTATCACTTCCTGCAGGTTGTTATCTTGAGCCTTTATACATTTGTTGAGAAACCACAGATCTAAGATAGAACGCAGCGTTGGGTCTATCTTTGGAGTTAGGAAGTATGTGGAGTAATTGCCCCAGTTTATTTCTTTGTGTGGCACTAGCTCTATAGTTGCCTTTGACCGAAGTACTTGTACTTCTTGGAGTAGCTGAGTATTTTCCCCTTTTGAATGTACCTTCATCCTTAAGGCCTCTGGAGGTGGTTTGATTAGTTCTATGCAATAACCGTACTGCATTATGTTCAATATAGATTCATTTGTCTGAAGGTATCTTTCTCCATTTGTGGAGGAATTTTTTTAGCCTGCCTCCTACTGGTGTAGAATGGTGGAGGAACTGGTTGTTTCTCTTTTGCCATCTTGCTCCCTTTGTGGGCACACTCCCTGATTTTTCTTGGGTGTGTATATTGTGTTTTGAGTGCAAACATTTGGTTGTTGTGAGCCCTCCCCACCTTTGCGGGAGGCCTCTTGTACGGGGGGAGTCCTCAAAAGGACTATCTTTCTTGCTGGTATTGCCAACCTTGTTGCTGTCCCTGTTGTTGCATTTGGTTTCCCCCTTGGCAAGCCTGTTGATATGTTTGATGCTCGGTTGTGGGGTGATGGTTTCCCCCTAACCATCTTGAGGAGGTGGCTCCTCTTCGCATGCCACCTCTGAATTGTAGAGCACCCGTAGATCTTGCTGTCTCAGTCTCCTTTTTTAATTGGTTTAGCGTGTTGTCCACCGCACTTCCAAAGAGCAGTTCTCCATCGAAAGGAGCATTCAGTATGTTGTGTTGCACCTTTGGTTTGAATCCTTAGATTCGTAGCCATGAATGTCTTCTTCTGTGATACCGATCTTCATTTGCCTGCTTGATGTTTCTGCGGCATCTAGGGATGATTTTAAGCAGGTATTTGCTATATTCTTCCCCTCCTCTATAAAGTGGCTTGCTCTCTTTTGGCATTGTTCTGGAAGGTGCTTTAGTAGCTCAGCTATTTCCTACCAGTGCTGGTATGTGTGTCGGTTGAGCAACGCATTAGAATTGGCGATGCGCCAATGGTTCGCCGCACTGCTCTCGACCTTTCTGCCCATAAGGTCCATTCTCTTGCTATCCTTTTATGGTGGTGGCCCAATAGTTCATGGTACATTAGCCCTCTTCCTGGCTGTGGCTGTTATGATTGAGTCAGCAGGCCCCGACCGCTTGATGTAATTAGGATCTTTGGAGGAGTGTTTGTATTTTTTCTCCCCTCTAGGTGTGACTGCCTTAGATGTGGTAGGCTCCTTAAATGCCTCCTTTCCCTGGTCTAGCATACTTGGCAGCAAAGGAAGTAATTGGTTCCTTAATTGTGTAGGCATTGGAGTTTCCAGCAAATAACATGACTGGGGTTTTTCTTCCTCTAGTTGTACTCCATGGGTATCTGCTGCCTTTTTAATGACTTGGTTGTACATACCAGTATCATCTGGTGGAGAAGGCCTTGAAGGGTAGGTGTTGAAAGCCTCCTCTGGGGAATCTGTGTCGAGGTCTTACAATAGTAATCTTGGACCTCCCAGGTTTCTGATCCTATGCAAGTTTGTTCTTCGAAAAAACTCCTCTTCCTGCTCCTCTAGAGGTTCGGGGGTCAATGGAAGCTATAAATTCTAGACGCTTTTCTCGATTCCCATCGAGGTCTTTGGCGATATCTTGAATTGTTTCATGCTTGGTTGAAATCTTTCTTTTGCTGTAAAATACTCACCATTGCAGCTTCAAGTCTTTTCCTTTTCTTATCGACCTCCGACGCGTGTGTTTCGGTGTCAAGACTTTAAGCCTTTTTTTTTTTTCTTCACGGTAGAGGGCGCCTTGATTTTGGATGCTGGCGGCGGGCCATGTTTATCAGATTTCAACCTCTTGTTTCGACGTTGATGCATCCTTCCATTCCTTGACGTCTCTTGACTTCTTGGATCTTTTGAGGGTCTTTGCCATTACGGAGTCCTTGTTTAAGGATTATACAGTATGTTTTTCTCCAACGCAACTGCGGACGTCGAGTGCTTTGACTCCGAGGCCCTTGAGTCTGTCTTTTGAGACTCGTACAGTTTCTTCAAGCACAATGGTTATCTTACCTCTCAAAGCTTTCTTTTCGATCTCGAAGACTTCGATGTCCATCTCTGTGTCGCCTTCTGGCCCTTCTGCGACATTGTCCTTCTCCTCGCTGGAGAGGCCCAGGTCCCGTAGCAATGGTACGGTGCTCTGCCCCTGCATGTTATAGCTTGCTATTCTCTGTCTCTCCCTTACTCTCAGGGTCTTCCGGTTGACTGCCGGACACACGTTGCAATCTTCACTTCGGTGATCTACCGGTAAGCAGAGGTTGCAGACTGGATGTTGGTCCTTCTGGGTGAACTAGTGATGGCAATTCTGGCAAAACTTTAATGGTGTTTTGTCTATCACCACGCACAGGGAGCCCCCTGCACGCATATTGTTTTCCGGTCGTCAATGAGGTTCTTTCCCTCTCAGCACCCTCCGGCACCTTGATTCGATGTCCGGTACCTTGAATCACCGTACTGTAGATTTTCGAAGATTTTTACCTGATTTTCATGGATTCTTCTCTCCAAAGTTTGGAGCTCCTTACGCATCAATCCAGACCTAACTGTGGGAAAAAAGAATCTGAAGAGGGCGACCAAAGGTGGGAGCCCCCAGGAGGAAGCACGACAACATCACAAGGGGACATCAAATGGTGGCAGGTTGACGCCCAACAAGAAGAGGGGGGAAAAAAAAGGAAAATCAACACTTCTGGACCAAACCACTAGATGGCAGAATAATGCACAGCATGTGAATCCAGAAAAGATTCACGCTGCAAAAGTTGGCACTACACACATTATATAAGCTTATTGGAATTAATCTATAATCAAAGTTAGAAATTCAGTTCACAGCAGTGATCATATATTAGCATTCAATAATTAACTAAACAGGAGAAACAGGGCACCGAATGTGTGAGTGTTAATAGTCACATGTAAGGTACTGCCAGGGAAGGGAGCACTGGTAATAGCACAAAATGAACTATTGGAGAAGGGCTTCAATAACTCAATGGAGGAAGAGTTAACGAGGAAGAGCCATTACCCAAGGAGATCTGGAAATATGAAGAGTTCCATACAAGAGAAAACTGGGAATATGAAGGTAGAGCTGTCCACAGCGACAGAAGTGCTGGGAAGGTAAAACCACTGAAGTGAGGCTGTTAAATATTAACGTGGGGTGAACTGGGACTCTGAAGAGCTTAATATATAAGACATACAGGAACAGGAGGGTTTTACTGTCCATGAGGCGAGACGTTCTAGACAATAGAGGATTGAACGCAGGGATGAAAAAGTGACCACCTGCTTCAGAACAACACGCAAGCTTGTGCAACACATATTCTGCAACAGTGACATAATTTTCCCCGCCGTCTAACTGCACTGCAAGGGTGACATACACCCTTCAGGCCACACACTCATTTCATCCTGCCCCTCTCCCCTTTCAGTGCACTGACGATATCACTCTGCTCAACGTGACGTACCCCGGAGGGGCGTTCTTCTCCTTCGGTTCCACAAACTCTTTGCCCATCTTCAGTTTCTCCCATTCCTCCTTCAGAGTACGAATCTTGCGTGGATTAATGTTGCCACGGTTGGGGTTATCTTTCTTCTCTCTCTAAAACATTAAATGGGACAATAAACACTTTACAAATCAAATATTGTACTTGCACTGTAAGCATCTATTAGTAGTGTGTAGTGTATTAGATTCACAAGCTTTGCATACTCCAGTCAACTGGTGCTGGGCTCTGACATTACAAGTTATTTCTCTTCGATGAAGTTTCAAGTCACAGATGTAGAGGGTCTCTTTCCTTAGCCCACATTGCACATGGTTTCCGCTCACACCCCAGATTATTCTCCATTCATAAGGGTGGATGAGCGAACTTAATGTAGTGATTAAAGATTTATGTATATGTAAATATATGCCCTGTGGATTTTATCTGTTGAGTGATAAAGGAAACACATGCCATCATTGCCCACTTATGGGGCGGAGAGAGGGTCCCTGTAAATATACAGCACATCATGCTGATAACAGATGCTTACAGAATAAGTAACATTCTGTTCGTAGCATGTGTGGTATAGATGTTCTTAATACTTTTTGTCCAGCCACAGCTTGTTGGCAGGTAATATATTCACACAGTTGCGTTTAGTCAACATGTGTGGTGTTGACAGTGTTGCTGGCTTGCATATGTCAGCTAGGGGAATGTTACCCCAAAAAAGTCATGGTAGCCAGCTTCTTCCATGTAGTGCACTCTAGGAGGTTCCGAAAGCACTTGCTTACCTTTTAGCATAACTGGTCTGGATGCGTTTTACAATGCAGTCTTGCAATACCCACTTTGGAAATTGCTTGTCCTTTCTGTGGTGTTGCATAGGCAACAAAACGCGAACTAGTTTTGTTCTGTCAGTACAGTACGTGTGCTCTCAATATCTAATGTGTGCGTAAAACTCTCTCTGCAACAGAGGCAGGTTTTAGGGAGAAAATTGGAAACTCGATATACGGATTCAAGCAGAAAGGAGAAAGCCCTTTGTGTAAAAAAGAGTTACTCCACAGGACAATTCTGTCTCTATGTTCTTGGTAGCTATTTTGTCTAAGATGAGTTTGCGAGTTACATGCACTCATTATTCAAGTAGACTACTTTCCATGAAAGAAACAGAAAGTCCACTGAATGCAGTGATTTAAAAGGTGGTTGTGTGAGGGAGGTGAAGACTACATTTAAATTTCACACAGGTGCTGGAGATGTTTTAGGGGGTATAGCCCTTTTAAGACACCCAATAAAGGCTTTGATTACTGGAATTGTAAAAAAGGAATAGAGTGCTCTTTTGCATTAATGCAGCTACTGCTATGTTAAGTCATGTAGAGATGTACGCCAATCCTTCTTTTTGAAAATGTATAAGGTAGAAAACGATGTCCTGAACAGTTACTTTTACAAGGTCTAATTGATTTGCAAGACAGTAATAACTAAAGCACTTTCATTTGGCTGCGTAGCACACTCTTTTGGTAGGGCTGCGTGCTTCGTACAGAAGAGCCGTACACTCATCTGGAAGATACAAGTATTCGAACTCTAAGATCCCGGGGGGCAAATTGTAAGATTCAGCTTCCTGGGGTAGGGATTATATTATTAGCTTCTGGTTTTGAGTGAGATGGTCCGATCTGATGGCAAGTCTCTCATGTGGGGACATGGATATGTCTAATGGGGCTCAGTTCCATGTTTGTCTGCCCCATTTTGGGGCCACTAGAATGAGCGTTATAGGGACTGACTTGCCTGCATCTTTCTGACCATATATGGGATGAGTAGGAAAACTGGAAGAGCATACGTAAATATCCCTGACTAGTTAATCTATTGTGAATTGCTGATAGACTCTGGCTGTGGTTAACTGGAAGCAACACTCTGGCATTTTGTGTTTTCATGTTTGGTGAAAAGATCAACTGTTGAAGATCCCCCCCCCCCACTTGTGAAAGTACTGGTGAAAGACTTGGTTAGAGTCCCACTCGTATACTTGTTGATGTGTCTTGCTCAGCATGTCCGCTAACTCTTTGGAGATGTTGTGCTAGGAGGTCTGTGTTGTGACGGACAGCTCCGTTCCAAATATGTTGAGCTAAAGAGGACAGCACAAGTGATTGTGTGCCTCCCTGTTTTTATATGTAGTGAATTGCAGTCATACTGTTGGTCCTTATATAAACTACCTTGTTCCGTACAAGTGGATAGAAGGCTTTGGGAGCCAGCGAAAATGTTAGGAGTTTGAGGTAGTTGATGTGCTTTGTCTGCTGAAGAGAATTGCACATGCCTTGTACAGTTATATTACCCAAATGGGGGCCTCATCCTATGAGCGAAACGTCAGTGGTAACCGTCACCTGCGGAAACAGATTGCTGGGCTTTCACCAGTGCAGAGACCGCGGATTACTGGCCTTTATCAACACTATGGGCCAGATGTATCAAAGGTTTTATCCCATTATGTGTCTATAGGAAAATTTGTATGAACATATGCAACTATATCTATTAGCAGACCTTCCACTTGTGACCATTGACAAACAAGGCACTGCTGGAGACTATGCATGTGTAACCTGGTGTGCGGTACAATTGCAATGCATGATGCCATCATACCGAGCAGGTTTACTACAGTTATTGACATTGGGCAAGTAAACTGAAAAAGAGGCAGCAGCTATGGAAACACCACCACCCTCAGTTTATAGGTGTAAGCTTTCCCCCATGAAACCATGTAATACTAATCCTAGGAAGTGTTGGAATTTCTGAGATTGTAGACAGGGTTTCTTTATACGGACTGTAAACTCTAGGTGTTGTAAGAGATGGAGTAGGTTTGAGTGTGTGCAACGCAGTTTTGCCAGCTGCTCTTGATCGGCCATTCGTCTAGATAAGGAAATATGTTGTCACCCTCCCATCAGAGGTGAGTGGCCACAACAGTGAGAAATTTGGTAACAATGTGGGCTGTTGTGATCCCGAAGGCAAGTACTGTGAACTGGCACTGTTGACCACTTACCATATACCGGGGATATCACAATTTGCTGATGAATAGAGATGGGGAAACTAGGCATTCTTGAGGTTTAATGTTGCAAAGAAGTCTCTTTTGTGGAGCATCAGTATGACATCCTTTAAGGTTGTCATTTGAAAATGCTCTGACAATATGAACAGGTTGAGCTGCCCAAGGTCTAGTATGAGCTGCAGGCTCCCGTCCTAATTGGGGATGAGGATGTACATGGAGTATATACTGTATTCCCACTGATGTGAGAGTACTGGTTCTCTGGCCCCAATTTGAAGTAAGGATTGAACTTCCTCTTTGAGAAGGGTGAAATGACGTTGAGTGACTACCCTTTGCTTTTGTGGTATTTTGCGAGGTGGTGCAGAATTCAAGGCAATAGCCCTTTTTTAACTATTGCAATCCCCTATTAATCTGGGGTGACTTCAATTCAGCGAGGAAGGAAAACCTTTTATCTGTCCAGTCCAACTGGTGTTGGGTTAGGTGGTCTTGGCTAGTTTGCGTTTAGTGCTGTGGACCCTGCAATATCCCTGCCTGCTAATCCCCTAGTCTTCTGAAAATTATGGATGGCCTGTTGGCTTTGATATGCTTGTGTCTGGGAATGAGAACCACTGCATTGTTTTGGTAAACCCGCTGGAGGGCCCCTTGAGGTGGCTGTTTGTAATGCTCTCACTGAGTTGGTAATCTCTGTAGCCTTCAAGTTTTCTCTAATCTTTAATTCACCTAGGGAGCAACAGATGTTCTACACCGAATGGCATGTTAAGAAGGTGTTATTGTACCTCTGGTTTGAAACCCGATACATTGAACTAAATATGCCTCCAGAGCTGCATGCTGGTATTTACACCCAATGAGGCAGAGTTTGCGGTGTCAGTGCTCAGCCCATTCTGGTGTTGGAAAATACTTTCCCTTCAGCCATGTGCTTCTTGTTGCGTTTTCTATATGCCTCAGGAAGATGTATTAATGTCTCCCTATCTTCCCAATGTAATCTGTCATATATTGACAGCAACGCTACAGAGTTGGTAATGCTCCAGTGGGTTGGGGTAACTACCACAGTATCTATGCGCTTCCTTTCTTTATCTGGGCGTGGACCATCCCCAGTGGTTTGTGCTGACTCTTTCTAGCTGTATATAGAGTATGGTGGAACCTGTGACCTGATGTAAATAGGGTCTTCTGCGGACACCTAGAATATTCAGGCGTAACCATCCTGGCCCTGAGCAGGTCTTTAAAGTTGTCAGGGGCTGGCTGATTTCATCAGATACTTAAACATAGATAAAAACTGAATGCTGCCATCAGTTTTTGAGAGGTCTTTACTAGGAAATGGTCTTCCTTGGAGGCAAGATGGCGTCTGACTAGTGGCAGTAGAGAACGCTCCCGATGCCAAAAACGAAATGAGGCTTTAAATGGTGTATTAAGGCTACATACCCCATGGAAGCAGCCCCCAGCGCAGGCGATCTTGTGTCAGCGGCCGAGGGGTTGATCTATGAACTTCTGGCGGCGGCAGCGGCATTGTTTGCAGAGCTCCGAGAATGGAGAGCCGGGTTGGGAGCCAGGCTGATATCGGACGCAGATAGAGGAACAAGCGTAGCGGGCAGTGAAGAGAGCAGAGTCAGCGAAGCTGAGAACGGCGAGAGAGACGGGACTGCTGCCATTGCTGCCATTGTTGTAGGAGCCAGGTGGGCAAGCAGAGCACCGAGAGATCGGCAATACAGCTCGCGGAGTGCATCTCCAGGAGAGGAGCTTGCAGGCAGTGTATTCGAATCAGTGTTTCTTTCGAGAAACTCAAGAACAACCAGCGGCACCCCTAGCAACACTTCCAGGATGCCGCCAAAAGTAACGCGAGGAGGGAAAGGAAGAGTCCCGGATGCAGAACAGATAAGTAATAAACTACTTGCACCCCAGAAGGACGTGGAGAAAGTTAAGACTATTGAGGATGCTGAAAATGGAGAGAAACCTCCAGGTGAGAGCGGGGGTGCAACATTAAACATGGGGACCTGGAGTAACATTAGGGGAAAGAAAGTTTGGGTGCCAGGCTCAGTCTCAGGCTCGGAGACCCTGACAAGTACTATTCATATGGCCCGGGCTGCAAATCCTGGTGGAAATATAGGAGGCACTAAATCCATCACGGGGTATTTTTCCCCTGTCAGCCAAGACACTACAGCTAATATAGCCAATGTAGTTAATACAAACGACAAAACCGTGCTGGCCCTGGAAAAGAGAAAGAGGGAAAAAAACACGGCTGCCCGCAAGGGTAAAGCAGATACGCAAGAAAATGAACGAAAGGCCCCTGAGACGCAAGACATTAACTTTGAGGCGCAGTGGGGAGAGATTATGGATGGTCGTGAAATTGAAGAAGAGCTTGATAAGGGAAGCACAGAGTTGAACCCAGTGGTTTCTTTAGATCAAGTACAAGGCCGAGCAGGCCTCCTTGGAGCTGAGGTAGCAGGATCAGAGATGATTAGTGCGGAGAGTATAACAGGCACGCCAAATATAGAAGTATTATTAACTAAGAATCTGATTCTGGGGGCTGTCGCAAGCAGTGGCCCCAGTGGCACAGAGGATAATATAGATGCAGCTGACAATTTCTTCTCAGTGACTGATGGGTCTGAAGATATTCTATCAGCGCTAGAAAAAAGCGATGAGGAGGCCTCTACAGACGCCAGTCTTGGTCTTAGCTCAGGGAGTAGCAGAGTCTCCCTTAAAGAAAAGGATATAGCCGTTAGAAAAAAGAGGCTCTCAAAACGACAAAGAGATACAGTCACAGGAAAAAGCGTCTAGCGGGCAAAGGCGTGTAAGCGGAGGGGGTAGCGCAAAAAATCTAAAATGGGATTACTCAGCCACCCAGGAGGTTTATCCGGAACCACCGATGCAGGGGGGTGTCGGAGAGCCAGAAATGGAAGCTCCTCCGCTGCAGTTGATATTAAATTCGATAAAACAACTCCAAGAGGCAACAAAGATTGAGGGGAGGAAAAATCGGCTCGCAACCAGGAGTCTGCAAGGCTCAATTAAAAGAATAGCCAAAATCTGCTCAGACACAAAAACTAAGGTATCCCATCTAGAGGACCGTATCAGCACCATGGAAGATCGACATGCAGAAGATACTGCCAAGGCGAAAGGACACGATCAGCAACTCTCTGACATCCAATGGAAATTGGAAGACTTAGAAAACCGCCAACGGCAGAATAATCTAAGAGTTCTAGGTATTGAAGAGGGAAAGGCAGGGAATGATGTGAGAGCCTATGTATTGAAGATGTTGAAAGGAGCCTTTCCTGAACTGAGTCATTGGGACTGGGAGAAGGAAGTCCAAAGAGTACATCGATTCCCATTGATGATGAAGAGGAAAGAGACACAGGCTCGGGCTCAGGGAGGTAACCAGAGACCACAGAGACCAAGAGCTATATTGATATTTTTTGGAAACTTCTTATTAAGGGAGGAAGTGTATGCCAAAGCCCGTCCCAACTCTAAATGCTCGTTCGATGGCCAATCTCTCTTTACAACCCCTGATTATTGTCATACAACAGTGGAAAGGAGATGGAGACTGAGAGAGTTGCTAGATCCATGCCATCAAATGGGATTGCAGGCTTATTTGATGAACCCTGCCAGGTTGAAGATTATATATAAAAACACGGTTAGAGTATTCACTTCTGAAGTACAAGCAAAGGCGTATATGGATACATTAAAAAAAGATTAGTACCACTGCCTGAAGGAGGAAATATAAGAAATATTATGGGCCTCTTGGCCATGTAGATCTATTTTAGATATTGGTGATGGGGCGAAAGGCGACAGCACAATGGATCTTGGAGACTGTATGAAGAGGGGGAAAGAATATCCGGCAGGACAAAAAAAAAAAAAGGGGGTAGAAAATGAAGGAGGGGTATAATAACAGAAGAAGAAACGGACGATATTGTTGTATAATGCACCAAAAAAAAAAAAGTTAAAGGATTTTAGGCTTAGGGAGGCTGACAGTCAGACTCCATCACAGAGACCTATTGGTCTGCTTGCCTCACTGGGTGGAGGGGAGGGAGGGAGGGGCTACCCTATGGGGGCCCCGTAGGAAGGGTGGGATAGGGGGGGGTCTAGGGGGAGAAAAGAGAGAGGAAAAACGACATCATCATCAAGAAACTATACAGAAGGAGGAAGGAGGGGATTAAGTGGGAAAAGGGGAAAAAAATCAAACTTTATGCGGATAGTCACAATCAATATAAGCGGTCTGAACGATGCTAAAAAACGGAGAGAGCTGAAAGAATACTTTAGGGCAATACACGCCGATATTGTATGTGTACAGGAGACACATATTGAGATATCTCAAATTCCTGCTAGAGCAACTAGGGTATCAACTCCTAATATGTACAACGCAAGGGTTTAGGACACGGGGGGTGGCTGTATTAGCACGGGGCGGCATGGTGACAGTAAAAAAAAAAGAAGGCAGATCCCCATGGTCGATTGGTCATAATAGAATGCAAGGTGCAAGAGTTTGTCTTTTCACTATGCTCCATCTATGCTCCAACAGTCGATGATCCAGAGGCCTTAGATCATATTAACGCACAATTGACAAACTGGCCTATGCCGATTTATAGTTTGTGGAGACTTGAATATTAACGGCTTACATGGTCTGTGGAAAAATGATCCAACTAGATTTACAGGTCGAAAAAAGAAAAGTCATAGGGCACTAATACAGATGATGCAGGATAACGGGCTGATGGATATATGGGAACAGCAAAATATTGGGGGAGGGGGAAGCACCTATTATTCTGCGCCGCACAAATCTTTAGCTAGATTGGACTATTTTCTGGTATCACCAGTATTGACGACGATCTCTAAGGTTAGAAAATTGCCACGGGTGGTTTCAGACCATAGTCCTCTGATATTAGATATTGCTATCTCAAATCAACAAAAAGAGAGATCTAGCTGGACCTTCGAGAGAGCTCTGCTGCTTGATCCTAAGTATGTTACCCAGATGGATAGCTGGCTAAAAGAATATTTAAAGGTAAACAGAGGATCTGCTTCCCCCAGAATAGTTTGGGATGCTATGAAGGCTGGCATAAGGGGGGAGACTATCAGTTTTACATTAAAACAAAATAAACTAGAGAAAGAAGAAATGGAGGGCAAACAGAGATCAGTCGCTGCTGTTGAAGAAGAATTAATTAAAGCAATTGAGGCCAGGCAAGAGGTCGCTGGAATACTACAAAGGGTGGCAATAGCAAAGGCAGCAGTGGGTGAGTTGCTCGCAGTCAAAGCGGCTGGAAAATATTTGGCGTGGAAACGGGACCAATACGAGTTTAGCGAACAGATAGGGCGTATTTTAGCTATTAGGACACGACAGGCGGCCACTAAAGGAGAAATTTTACAGGTCAATTCCGTGGCAGGGATAGCAGCTACAACACCAAGGGGGATATGCTCTATTTTCCAAGAGTTTTATCAGAATTTATATAATCCTGAAAGTGGCGCTGCAGGTGGTGAAATAGAGAATTACTTAGAAAGTGCGCTAATAGAGAAATTGACAATGGAGGATAGAGCGGAATTGGAAATCAATTTCTCGATAGAAGTACGGGCAGCAATTAAAGATTTACCTGCTGGGAAAGCTGTGGGTCCTGATCTTATACCGCTTGAATTTTATAAAAAATTCCTCCCTAGTATAGAAGAGGATCTCTATCAATTAATGGTAGCTACACAAAGAGGGGAGACACCTCCCGAGTCATGGGGGGAAGCAACTATGGTGGTATTCCTAAAAAAGAACAAAATTTCAACCGATCCCGGGTCATATAGACCTATAAGTCTGATGAACAGCGACACTAAGGTTTACTCTAAGATATTAGCTAATCGGCTAAGTGCAGTCATAGGCAAGATTATCTCTCCCCGACAGCATGGGTTTATCCCAGGTAGGGGTACAGCGGACCATATTAGAAGAGTGTGTGCATTGTTTGACGGGACGGCAACCTCACGAGACCCTATGGCTTTAATTTTGTTAGATGCTGAAAAAGCGTTTGATAGGGTCTCGTGGGGCTTCCTCTGGGCGGCTTTGGGGAAGGCAAACATAGGAGATGTCTGTATTGGGGCTCTGAGAGCTCCATATAAGAACCCCACGATAAGATTAAGGATTATGAGAGAGCAGAGCGAGACAATAAAGATTAAACGGGGTACCAGGCAAGGGTGCCCCTGCTCCCCGTTACTCTTTGCCTTCTATATAGACGCTTTCATAAGAAAGATAGAGTTAAATGAAAATATCAAGCCTGTTGTTTTGAATGGATTTGTAACAAAAATTTTAGGGTATGCCGACGACCTAGCCATAACATCTACGGATCCAGCAGCAGCGCTGTTAGAAATAGAAAGGGAAGCAATGGCTTACGGGGCGCTCTCGGGGTATAAATTAAACCAGAGCAAAACTCAAATAGTAATCAATAAAAAGGTAACGATGGTGCATCAAAGAATTACAGACTCAGCTACCTATTTAGGGATAACAATAACTTCAGATCTCTCAAAGGTAGTGGAAATGAATTTGGGGCCGGTAATAAAAAAGGCTAAAGGGGACTTAGATAGACTAAATAATCTACATTTAACAACAATTGGCAGATGCAACTTAATAAAAATGATTTTTTTGCCCAAAGTACTATATCTGTTCCGCACCATTCCACTAAAATTTAATAATAACTGGTTTTGTGAAATAGAAGGACTCACAAATCGCTTTATTTGGGCTAAAGGCAAAACGCGGCGAGCATTGAAATTTATGTCGTTACCGAGAGAGCGAGGGGGCCTGGCGGCACCTGACTATAGGGTTTATTATTGGGCGACTGTCCTGCAATATATCAGAGGGTTAGTGGGTGGAAGTATGGAGGATCGGTGGAGAGTAGGAGAGAGCGTCCCTGATATATATGAGTTATTGATTAAGGACTCTAATAAGTGGCTTCTTGCGTTTAATGAAGGTAGCTATTACAAAAAAGTCAAGTTCAAGACTCTACGCGCGGCAATGGCAGTATGGTCAACTGTCAAGTAGAAAATGAAAATGGGGAGGATGAATTATTACACCCCGTTATTTAATAATCAGCTGTTGCCAGAGGTCTTTCACGATCCAGTTATGAAGAGGTGGGATATGATGGGGGTGAAAATGATTGGTGACCTTGTGGGTATAACAGGCTTCATAACATTTGATCAAGCACAGCAGTTATATAGCTTAGACCGCAGAGACTTTTTTAAATACCTTCAAATAAGATCAGTTTTGTTAAAAAAACAGGGAGGGGATATTAACTATCGGAGAGTAGAAATCATGGAAATTCTAAGAGATAAGAAGGGCTGCTCAATATCCCAGGTATACGGGGAATTGACCAGGCATAAGGAGGACGATTGTGCAAAGGTTATAGAAAAATGGAACATTAAATTGAATTTATCTGGGAACGAGGTTGAAAAAGCGTTCAAGCTATTCAATTCAGTGTTAAGAGTAGTCACCTTACAAGTCCAGCAATATAAGACCATGTTTGAGCTCTATTACACCCCACATAGAATTGCTCAATGGGGTGGAACGACGGGAGTGGTTTGCCCAAGATGCCAGGCAGCACAGGCAGATACTATACATATGTTTGCTGCATGCCCCGCCTTGGATTTATTTAAGAACTCAATAGAGCAATTTTTGGATAGAGCACTAGGGATTAAAATTACTATAACGAAGTTATGGTCCTGGGGGTAACTAGGGATGGTGTAGAAATACCCCAATTTGAGTTTAAATATATATATAGCGATGATTTTGAGTCGACTCTGTGTCGCAACAATGTGGAAAGATCCAAATCCGCCAACATTTCAACAATGGCTATCACGATTACTAGCTGTATATGCATTAGAAAAAGCCTTGTACGATAAAAAAGGATGGAAGACCAGGCAAATGGGGAATCGGATATGGGCCCCTATTGCCTATTGGAAAGAGAGGCTTGAAAAAGATTAAAACAATGACACTCTCCGTTTTGATTGGGGGCAATCGGCTAGTTTTCCATTAATTCTTGGCCTAATCATGTCTTGTTTTTTCTTATTTTTAATTTTTTGTTTTCTTTTATTTCTTTCTTTTTGATGAAACTGCATAATGAAATGTATCATTAAATGTAATTCTTGATGATGAATTAAAAAAAAAAAAAAAAAGGAAATGGTCTTCTTCTTCCACATGGATTGAGGTATTGTGGTGTCAATCCACTCTTACAGTTACAACCTGGGGCACTTGTATCGCCTGTAGGAGAAGGTTTTTTTTTTCTTGCTGAGGCTCTATGTCATGTTCCTCAGAGGGATCAACATTGTAGTCTTCCTATAGAGTATCTCCTGTCCCTGTCGGTTGGTCATATAGTTTCCCCCTTTCTATATGGGCTGCCTGGGTCTGTGATGGAGTGAATAGACTGGTCTGAAGACTGTGGCAGTGGCAGAGGAGCAGTGGCGAGATTGGCCTAGGTGGGGGAATTGGAGGAAACATGGAGAGGGGAGTTAGCAGTGGGGGCTGCGCCAAATGTTCTGCTTGTGTCCAGGTGATTAAAGAGGTGTTTTTGTAGGGTGTCAAGCTCCTCTCCTAGTCTTTCTAGAATGGGGGACCTCAGAGGTCTCAGAGCTGGGCATTGAAAGAACTCTGTTTCGCTCTCCACTCCAACCTGGCTTGCAGTCCTTTGGCTATGTTGGTGCTGGAGTCATACGTGGTGGCGGTTTCATTTCTGAACCTATTTCTCAGCTCTCGGAAGGGCCCAAGAGCAGCAGATGGCCTACTGGTTGCTTTTTGGTTAGTACGGGATGGAAGCCCAACTCCTTCATGGGTGGTGATCCTTTGTGGCGGTTCATTCTTTTCCCTTGCCACAGATCAGTGCTCACATACCTTGCTGTCTTGTTTGTGGGCATGCATGTCTGCTTGCTGAGACTCAAAAGGGTCAAATTTTTCATTAGAAGCTACTGATAAGATTTCAGGGCATGGAGTTCTCGTCGAGACCGCTCCAGCAATTCTTCCACATCCAGGTAAAGGTGCTCCCTGCAGAAGTCTGGGGTGCCCTCTAGGGATGGATGTTGCATGCTTGTGTGGGCCCAGCATCTCTTTCTCTGATCCCGGAGCATTGACAGAAGATGCAGTCCAACTCTTTCTGGAGAAAAATCAGATGGTACAGTCTTTGCACTGGTCGGACCACGGAAATCTGGGCAGAATCGAAAGAGTTTGCTCCATCTGCCAACATTCTCTGAGGCAGAGTCCACCGTAGTTACAAAGAGTACTGGATCATGTGCAGTCGTACTGATCCAACAGGATGAATCCGATGCAAGCAAGTGTCATTTTACTGTGGTACCGATAAACCGAAGTTGTGCCCAAAGTTGCCGTGCACAATGGCAAGGTTATCAGAGCCACTGCTTTTCGCGTCCGAACAAGATGGTGGAAATTCAATCTAAGGGTGGAGCTGAGGCCCATATGCATTCTGAACTGAGATGAAACACTTACATCTTGTAACTTGAAACTTCTTTTAAGAAAAACCAACTTGTGTAATGTCTGGATACAACACTAGGTACGAGTATGCAAATTATGTTTATCTACAGCCACACATGCTACAAACCTAGCATTTTAGACAGTTACTTGAACAGGATTTTCTACAAAAAGGCTCCCCAAATGGGAGTACGTCCCACCAGAGGAAGAGAGCACAGGAGAATGGGTTAACCTGCTCTCGAACTGAGAGCAGGACCATGCCAACATGACAAGAAGGCCTGGTGCCTGCTGCTGCGGTAGAAAAGTGCATTACATGACATACACTCTATTTTCAAGCACCACACAGTGTGAGGGTATTCTCGTTCTGGAAAGTGCTTCCTCCAGCACTTAAAATTAACATGTTGGCAGAGCAAACTCTCTGTTCACACTTTTACCTGTCAAATTGTGGTGACCTTATAGTTTACTTCACTTCCACAAAGCTTCTGCAGATTATGCAAAAGAACCATCCAGTGACAAATGCCAAACAGAACACAAAGAGTGGGTTCAGGCTGTGGGAAATTGGCATGCAGTGCTGGCAGATTTCGAATTTTGCAAGCAGCTTCCTCTATGTGTCTGTGATCCAGCTGACACAGTTACCTTCATTCTGACTGACAGTCTTAGATCATGCCCCATCTTATCCTAGGCCAAAGTTAGGAATGAGATAGGACTCGACACAAGAGCACCCATGTGCAGCTGCGCTGCCAGAGCTCATAGAAAGACTGAAGAAACAACTGTATGAACAGAACATTGTAGCATTCCATTCCTAACCAAGAGACTCAACCAAAAGCTGCCTGCACCAATATGAAATGTTTGGCGTTCTATCTGTCAGCCTTTGCATACTTCAGATTGGAACATACAACTAACAATGAAATAATCTAGTCCAACAAGGTTGCCCTGGGTCGCCACCAACATTCCCAAGAGGATCTGGCAGCAGCCCAACTTTGGCAACTCATAAAATATCCACCCCCCACCCCCCCATAAGCAAGTGGGAATTACCATTTGCAGGGGGGAATATCGCAGTTTACTGCGACATGCAGCTCTAGCACTACACTGTTCGTCAGCCATTCTAATCAAGCATTATTGCGTTGCACTCTTGTGTGGTGTGAGCAGAGGATCAGATATCGCTTGCAGTGGAGCAGCTTTAACTTTACAGTGGACTAGTACTGCAGACTTTGATGCTTCTAGTTTTATAGCAAATTCACCCCTGTAATCCTACCCTCAGTTACTGATGTTACTATATGCTATCCAAGTCCCAGTGACTCATACTGCCAGTTGTATAATATTGTTCAAAGAAGCCCTGTATTGGGAATGACAGGAGCTTGGAGAGAACTGTACTTTAATTAGTAGCAAACAAGTACCCCGAAGGGTAATGAAAGAGTGCTTGTGTGGGGTGGGGTGTCTATCTCCCTTCCTTGAGCAACCAGCACTTACCAATATAGAAATATTGGCTGGTGTTAATTTTGATTTAGGAACAGTAGCCAATTTACTGCTCCTAGCTTTGTGCAGGGGTAATTTTGAGCCCGGTCAGGGTGATTCTTTGATAGTTGGCAAGCAACAGGTATTGTGGTAGAATTACTTGGAAGAAGATTGTTGGGGGAGGCTGTGAATATTTTTCCTGTAGCATCCAGTTTCCCCCAAACCTGCATGAAAGGAATTGCCTGTGGACAATGCTCTATGGATCAGTCAGCACTGAATAAGGTGTGCTTAGTTATCTTCAATATATAAAGTTAATTGTGAGGTGCCACGTCCCCCCCTTACTGCAGCTCCTTAATGATGCATACACACAATAAGACTGCATTAAGCACTTGATGAGACCTCTGCCCAGCCCACGATGGCACCAACAGAAGAACTAATGCAACAGTGACTACCAAGGAGCAGGCAGCTTTTTGGTCCAGACGATTGCAGTAGAAGGAAGGCCATGCCTTGCTGTGCAGGGCCAGTGTTCATCCCCTTACATTCGTGGAATTTGAGTTGTCATTTCCTTATTTGCTCTACTATCGAGGGATAACATCAGAAACTCTCAATCTCACAAAATGGCACTGATACTTTCACCTCCATACCCATTTACTCAAGGTCCCAAACACTTGTTCTTCTTAAACCCAATATTCTACTTATTCTTGCATAACATTCCATGCACCGATTCACATTTCACCCAGAGATTCACAGGCACAACCCTTCTGCCCTACCTGATCAAGTGTTACCCAGACACCCGCTCCTCTCCTCCAACTCATCTTTTCCACACTCTGCCCAACCTTCCTTACATGGCCCAGTCTACTTACCTTTACCTGACTTAGTGCGTCCACAGATATCTGCCTATCACCTTGCATATTTGGAACACTACTCCATATGTCACCATGGAACACAGTGTCTCTCAAACCTTGTTCTGTTGCCACCATTTCACCAGCAAAGACTTGCCCCCATTCTCCCATCTCGTCTGCAGTTTCTACAACAGGTTTCCTTCTGACCACCATCTTAATGACAAACATTTCTCCTCTGCAACATCTCACCAACTGTTTCCCAAACCTTTGCCCCTCTGTCCCCACCTCCCAGTGCGATTTTCAGACACATGCGCCTCTGCTCCCATCTCAGGCGGTGCTCATCGGTTACCCTTCTGCCCTATTTCACTCAAGCTTTCTCAAACAACTGTCACTCTTTTCATCTCTCATCAGATGTTTCTAAAATAATTACACCTTTCCTTCATCCCAGCCGGTGTTTCTCAAACTCTTGACCCTCTGCTCAACCGATGTTAAAACTTTCGTCAGTGACCTCGCCCAGTGTTTCTCACACACTTGCTCCTCTGAACCCCATATCAGCCTGTGTTTCTCATAAGGTTTCTCCTCTGCCCCAAAATTATCCTATGTTTCTCAAACACCGACCTCTCTGCTCCAATGTATCTCGAACACTTTCTCCTCTTACTCCATTTCACTAACAAACACTTGCCCTCTGCCCCCATCTCGCCTGGTGTTTCTCAAGCACTTGCTCCTCTGCTCCATCTCACGAACAAAATTGCCCCTTTAGGTCTATATCACCCAGTGTTTCTCTAACACCTGCTTCTCTGTGTCCTTTTCAGTGTTTCTGGACCAATTGCACCTCTGAACCAACCTCTCTAGGCTATTTTTTGAAACGGCTGCTCTTCTGTGCCCTTCACACCCAGTATTTCATAAACTTCTGCCTTTCCACCCATCTCACCCAGCATTTTTCAATTACATGCCCAGTTCCTCAAATGCGTCCTCAGCCACATCTTACAAACACTTGCCCCTCTTTCCCCATCACTCCCGGTGTTTCTCTAACACTGCGCCTCAGCCCCATCTCACTGACAAACACGTGCCCTTCTGACCCCATCTCACCCGGTGCTTCCGCTTCTCCTTCATGATGTCCTTGGTGTCCTGCAGCATCTGCTCCTTCCATAGATTAAAGAAGTAGGAGGAGTCAGTGTAAAACTTGAGAGCTTCCTTCCCATCATCCCTGGAAAAACAGTAGGAGAAACAGTTTAATAAATTGTTCAGGGACCCAGTGAATGACATGTAGCTCTAGCTGCAAACACAACATGTGCGTGGGTCATTGAACAAAGGACAACACAGACAGCATATACGTTGACCCATAAGTCCCTGATTAACCCCATCCTAAGAGCTGCCTGCGAAAACAGTCCTGAAACAAGGCCATATACAGGCACTTTTCACAGCCAGCTATTCATAGGACCATGGAACAATAGTTTCAGGAAAATTATGAAAAAACCGTTGACGCTAGTTCAATGATGAAGTGGAAGCCTGAGTGGATGACTAAGGGGCAATTTTGAATTCCAAAAAACAACAAAACCATTTGCATGACCCTATTACCAAGAATCGATTACCACAAGTTTTCTTTTTTTCTATGCAAGTCACTTTTTAACCCACCCCTTCTCAATGAACTAGCTATACCTTTGGATATTACATAAGTTTTAGCATGTGAAATCTTTGCATGAATTAAAACACTTAAAACATCTGAAATTATAATATTTGCCAGAACAGAGTGCATGGTACAGTGGCAAGTTATAGTTAAGTGTGGTGAGTGAGGTGACAAGAAGGTGTATGGATGTGCACAATTGATTAATTTAAAAGAGGTGCACATGTATAAATATGAGTTGTAAGTTATGACTTGTAGTAATGTGAAAGTGGTGCGTAAATGATAAATTCACTAGATATGTATGAATTTTGCATTTGTTTTGGTTGTGTAGTTTAACATGCGTTTGGCACAAATAAGATATAAAGAAGTGCAGTGAACTCGGATACCGCAGAGCGGCGTATATTGGAGTGGCACAGTGTAGTGGTGTACAGTGGGCTAGCATACAGTGGAGTGTGGTTAAGTGGATTTACGTCCTGTAAATATTGTAGAGTGTATTCACGTACACTATACAGCTGTACAGTGGGGTGCTAAATACTGGAGTGTTATACAGTGTAGGTGCATATATTTGAATATTGTGTACTGGAATAGTGTACACTGGAGTGGGGTACATTTCAGTGGTGTCCAGTGGGCTTAAGTAAAGCGGAGTGTGGTACAGTATAGTGTTGCAAAGTTTTGTGTGAAATGGAGTGGCGTATATTGGAGTGGCATGCAGTGGTGCAGAGCAGAATAGCGTACACTACAGTGGGGTACAGTGTAATATGGTACAGTGCAACAGCATATGGTGGAGTAGCATAAAGTATAGTGTGATACTTTTTAACTTTGGTAAAGGCAGTCATTAGCTATTCAGCTAATGAACTGTCATCCTTATATACCTCTGCAGTACCGTGGCTAGAGATATAACTACGTTAAACATGTAAAAATAAAAAAAAAGGAAATGACCCTACTTACCTGCCGTAACCCACAGAATCATCTGCACAGCATAATATATAATCCGGACACTTTTTGTGAAAATCCGACCGAAAGTCTATGTAAAATGCATTAGATTTTCCACCTGTTCTGGGCCCCCCCCTTTTTTTCTTTGCACCCCCCTGACCAAACATTGCAAAACTTTCCATACTTGGACAATGAAATGGGGGCAGCAGATCTGGAAAGTTTTGCTGACAATCGCCAAAAGAATGCAAATTTATTAAGGGACAATAATAAAAAAAATCCCTTTCTCTGGTCACCCGAACCTAACTATAACTACAGAATAAAATACAAGGAGATGATGGACGTAGTGCTGAAACTTTTCAGACACTCACCCCTAGTCACAGATCTGGGTTGAGCCCATCATCGGTCTTTAGCTCACTTCGCTTCAACCCAGATGTATGACAAGGGGTGAGTATCTGAAACGTTTCATCGCTCCGTTCATCATCACCTTGTGTTTGCTTTGTTCGCCCTAAGTTGGCAGGGTATGCCCAGATGAGAAATCTACTTATGGACAAGAGAATTGGCCAATAGACGTACAGCTAAAGCCTTTTTAATCAATTCTCCTTCAATATAGGCCCTGTACTGTTGCTTAACAAGCTGACTAGAGTCTTGATCGGAAGAAGATGGATGCTTCCAGTAGTGGTGCAAGCGTAACACCTTCAAAATGTTCATAGCATACTGAAGTCAGTTGTTACTGACTCTAACAAAGTAGGGGTACATATCTTGGATAGATTTTATACAAATGGATGTGCTAATATTTCAATGAAAGTGCACCCAACACAAAGGTTTTAACCCTGTTTAAGTTGTAGTGGGTGCGATACCCACCTCCAAAAACAGGGGAGCCAGTGGGGTTCAAGGAGCCATGTACATTAGTGACCTGAAGAAATTGTTCTCTTCAGTTTGAAACTTTTTAAAATTCGCAAAACCCCATAATTTAACCCCCCACAGGGCCCAAGCCACTGCCTTCTGCTGATAAATGTGCATAAGTTTACTCAACGATCTTCTCCCCAGTTTGCGTTTTACATTCAGAATTGCCCTGAAATTATGCATTAGGCGTATTGACGCCTGGGATATCTGTGCTTTTTACCTCAATTTCTCAAAGCAGATCCCCAGACAGATTCTGGTTTCTCTTCTTGAGCTCTGTGAGGAAGGGTCGTAACAGCTGGATGCATCTTGCTCTCAACTCTAGAGGTCAGGCCTGGAAGGCCAAATGGTCTCCAAGGAAGCATACCTCGAATACACATCCTCAGTCTGCAAATGGGTATAAAGATGGGAGCTCAAGACCCAAAGTTATTTTGATCTCTTCTACAGAGAAGGGGGTATCCCGCAGAGTACTGAGGGACTACTATGCAACCAAGGATTGATGTCACACACGCAGTCCACTCCCCACAACCGAGGGAACAGTGCCTTGAGTCCTATCTGTAGAAGGAATTACTGGACTGTCCTAGGAGCCCAAACATCCTACCTACGAGTGATGGAAGAAAGCATTAACCCAACTGGAGGAGCAGATCATGGAAGGGACAGCTGTGATTGATCCTGGTGTAGAGCCCATCCAACAGACTCAAGGTACTGTCCGTTCGGGCAGTGTGACCTTCAACAAGTTATCATGGTGGTAGCTGCCAGGCACCTGGAGCGGTGTGCCCCTGTAGCAGGCCTGACTGAAGCTGGGATAAGCACCTGCTGATGGCCTGTGTGACTCACAGGAAGACTGTGCGAACATAACATTGCTAAGTGAGTTGTTGGGTCGGTGGCATGAAGTGCAAATGGAGGACTATTCGGTAAATGCCCCTAGAACACAAACACTCACACCTGTGAACCGGGCATTCATGAATTTTTTATTTGTGGTGGAATTGAATGTTTTCTGTCAAATAAAGTACCTGTCGTTTCTACAAAGAGAATCAAGGGGCTGGACAATGATCTTACTGCACTGCTGGAGGTGGCAGGTATGCTTGAGCTTGAGTAACACTCACACTAACCTTCCTGAGAAGCTGTGATTGCTCACATCGCTACCCCACAACTAAGTGAAGAAAGGGTTGTACTTAGCAGAGTTTGCAGAGCCAAAGTAAAGCAAATCTTAATCCCCACGGTTGCGGCCTAGTAGTCATGCTTGCCTCCTGAAAGGGGGTTGATACAGGCAAAACAAGACGTTGTAGAAGACTAGAAAACTTTGTACATTTTTAAAACATAGCTGACAAGTAGTTGCTCCATGTCATGTATAACACATTCAGCCAACTCAGCATTTTAGTCAACAGAGCTGTGCATTTTGGGGTTTGAGTTTTAAAACTACAACCCCAAAAGTGCAACATTATGTTGGCTGAGAAGCCAGGAATGGCTGATGGTATCATGTCACTTGTAGAATCCAAAATAAAACTTAGTTCCTGACTTTCTGACTTCTTTCTTGTAAGCAAATTAAGGGGTGAACAACCAAGCAGAAATCGCATTTAAAAAGCAGGCGGAAGCATCTCTCACTGCTAGTGGGCTAACAAGAACAATTCTTGGAAAAACAAATCCGTGTTCTAATGAGACATTTACCAGAACAAGGTGTGTATCCTCTGCCTAGAGGTTGGTGTGGAGTGCCTGCAACACCACTGTGATGTGGCCTGCCTCGAAGAGATAAGCCCATCCCACCCCACAATGGCTGACATATGGCAGGCTGCACATACACAGATGCCTCTGCACCTTTCTTCTAGTCGCACAGAAAAGAAGATTCTCTTTCAATTCAAACTTTTCAATGGCCGTTTGAAGGAAGGAGATGACTGTAGGAGCTTTCTTGAAAATCCTCTGCTCCTTGAAGGCAAATTGTGAGCATTAAGATGATGCCATGTAGATATGGACCCGAAATTCCCAAGCAGACATTGAGTGGATGGACTGCGCAAACTTATGTTGGTGGGAGAGAAGAATGGTCATCACTGGTGGTGAGCTACATGAAATCATGCATCAACATACAGCAGGACAAAAAACGGATGCACTGTTTGCTAGGCACCAGCGAGTAACCAAGGGAAATAGGGGAGTCTGAATGGAGCGCTTCTCATTCGGTTTGCTTTCCCTTGAATTTATCTCATCAGTGCCGAAAACCTTTGTTTGGGGAGTCCTTGCATTGAAAAAGGTGTATCTTGGATAAGGAGCTAAAAAAGTAAAAACAGCAGCAGATATGCATGCTTGATCATTGAATTCGATCGGTGAAGCTACAATACATGTGGCCTACTGTTCAATGTCTCCTACTACCAGCATTTAAGCAGAAATGGAATGGCTACAACACCTAAACTCCTTGATACAAACTTGGAATATTCAAATAAAAAAGTGATGAAGCATAAGCAGGAGTCTGGATCTGAAGGATCTTGACACAGCTGCAGTTTACTAAAAGTTAATCTAGTATTCATGAAGAAGCAGTGCTACGCCAAAGGTAAGGAGGTGGCAAGGAAGGGGGAGGAGGGCTGTCCACAAGGGTGTGCATAGAGACGACCTGGCCCAGATGAGGATACGTAGTCTGATGTGGTGTCGATGTGCTACTTTCTGTGTGTCTGGAATCCACAGCGCATCTTGTGACCTGCAGTCTAAACATAGGGAGTTAGAACTTGCTTGAGTTGTCTCTGTGGTGTGCATCAGTGCCGATAATTCTGACCCTCAGCCTAATCTGCGTCATGTGATGAGGAACAACTAATCAATTTGAGTTTGGTTGGCTCTTGTATTGTGCCATGTGGTTTTTGAGGACATCATGCTCATTAGAGAAGCAGATTCTACTTACCTACTGACATTTTCAGGGCATAGGCACAGACATTTATGCAAAATGGGCTCACATCCGACAGAGTCTAGAGAACTGTGTTGCAGAACCAAAGAACAGAGACATTGTGTCGTGTGCAGCAGGAAGAAAATGTATGAATGGATCCAGATATTTTACAACAGGTCTCCCGGACAAGTGGGTGGTGCCTGCTCAGTCTCATCACTGGAGCCATATAGCACCATCCCCGTGTTAAGCAGTCAGTTTCTTGACCATTTTTTACCAGCCTTGAATCAAAAGTTGAATACGCAGTGCAATAATTACAATTTGGAATCTTATTAACAAGAAAATTACAACCATCCTTGATATCAGGGAGGTGAGTGGGATCAGTGAGGCATCTGAAGGTAGGGTCGAACAGAAATGTTGTTACCAAATGTAAATTGCATTTTCTTCTGATACATATTTCTACCGCTAAATTTCTCGCTTTTTGAATAGATAGCACAGCAATACCCGCCTTCAAAGTAGCGGGTCTGAAGGAATGGTCAAAGTAGGAATTTTTTAAGCATTGAATGAGCCACATAATGGCCATCCTTTCTTACTTCCAAATCCAAGTAATAATGATTCGTGAACATATGAATTCATTGATATCACTGCACGTCATATCTGCTAAGGGTACTCTCCTAGCCAATGCAAGGAACAGCTGGCAGACTTGGCTCAGATTCATACTGGTGGTTTCTTTTTGGCAAGGGCATGACATATTTCACTTTGCTATGCATTGCCTCCTATCCCCTTGCACAGGATTTCTCAAATATTGAGGAAGTTGCAAAAAGACAGGGCACAAATTATCCTGGTTGCACAGTATTCACCAAGAAAAGTGTGGTACACAGACCAGAGACTCTCCGTGTGTCCCCCATATCAGCTCAGAGTGGCAGGTCCATCATCCCAATCTCCGGAGCCTCCTCCGTCATGGATGGAGATTGAGCGGAGGCAGCTGAGCTCTTTCAATCTGCAGGAGAGGGTCGATATCAGCCTATCTGCAAGTCACCCCTCCATTACATCAGTTTATGCCGGACAGTAGAATAGTTTCATTGCCTATTGAGCAACTGGGACACCGATACAAAGGTTTCTTCTGGACCGTCTTACATCTCTTGTTGTCCACATCATATAAAACAAACTATTAGTTGTAGGATCTTAAATCCTTGGTCCTGTTAATGTAGTAGGTGACTGCCCTGTGTGGGTCCAGCCTGAAGAGTGTCTCCTCCTCTTTGGTGGGATGGGTTGGAGGGAAAAATGTGGGAAGCATAATGTGACATCTTTTGAAGAAATGTAATTTCAAATCAACGTAGAAAGTAGTGAAGAGAGACCTGACTAAAAGCACTTGCAGTTTACCAATGCCCAGAGCTGATCTGATTGGCACCAAAAATACTGTTCTGAACATCAAGGGCCCCACCAGGCGCCTATGCATTTGCTCAAACGAGGACCCCATCAAACATGCTAGAACCAAATTAGGGTCCTGAAAGAGGATCACAAACTACCACTTCAAAAATGTCATAATTATCAGGGACTTGAACAGCGAGGGTTGATAGACAAATGAAGAATAACAATGCTGCCACACATAGCCTTATACGGTGCCCACAGCACAACCTTACTGGGCCAGGGTCAGTATGAGGCACAACACGTCAGAGAGATGGACCTTTTAAGGCATCCACAGACTTATTTGTTCATCAGGCAATGGAACTATTCCACTGTCCATAATCGACTAGTTACTTACATTCAGTAATGGTCTTTCAGTAATGGTCTTTCTAGTAGAGACTATCTAGTTACAGATTCCTCACCTTTTCAATATTCCCCAAGCATCAAATTGGATGCAGCAAGTCTTCAGCAGTATCTCTGCACACTGGTAGGTAGCACCATGCCGCTCTGCACTAAAGCCGTTCCGCTCTGGAAAGGACATGCTGAGCCTATATAAGCGCCACTCCCGCATGCAAACGTCAGTTGCTGTTCATGTCCCCAGGTGCAGAGGCCCAATAGCAAATTAGTTGTGACCTGTGTGCAGATCCCTACACTTTGGATCTTATTAAAGGATCGAGTCCAATCATAGAAAGGAGAGGAAGGGAAGGTTGGTGAGGAAGCTCTGGCTAGCTAGAGTCTCTACCGAAAAAGGGTGTTAGCAAAGGTAAGTAACTTGTTCTTCCGATAGAGACTTCTAGTTGTAGATTCCTCCTTTTGAATAGATACCAAACCAGTACCTATTCAGAGGTATATCTATGAAGGAACTTAAACCATAAAGTCCTGCAAATGTCCCTCTCAGCAAATCTGACTGTCCAGACAATAGTGCTTCATGAACATACATAGGGACGTCCATGTAGCCACCTTAGCAAATGTTCAGGACAGGGACTCTGCGTGGCAACACAGTGGTTGAGGCTTTGGAAATGTTAGAATGAACACGTAGTTCTTCCAGAAGCTGCTTGTTGGCCAATGCATGGCAGATTTTAGTGAAAAGCACAACCCAGTGGAAGATGGCTCTTTTCTGCAAATACTTGACTTTTTTTGCCCCAGAGAACCCCACAACGACCTGATTGTCCACCTGGTGTTATTTGATACAATCAATTTAAAAGCTTAGCGCTCTCATGGGTCCTAATGGAAGAGTCACTCCTCCCGTTAGAGGGGTGCAGCAGAGCACAGAAAGCCGGCAAGGTGAAGTGTTGACTTATGTGGAACAGTATCACAACTTTAGGCAAGATGGATGCCCATGTCCTTAGAACCGTCTTGTCTGGGAAGAAGGTGGTGTATGGCAGGTTGACACACAGCCTAAGGCTCACTCACATGACGCCCGATGTTATGGTTACGAGGAACACAGTCTTGAGGGTGAGCAGCCACAAGGGCCCTATTGCTGCGACCGCAGATCCTCCTGTAGGGGCAGGCTGCTTGGAGGGCAAATATTCATGTTCAGGAGTTCTTGATAAAATACCCTCCATGACGAATCCATGGCCACTAGAATTACTGAGGCCTAGTAGGTTTTAATCTTCTCGTAAACTCTGGGCAGGAGTGGTATCGGTTGAAAGGCATACAGGAATACTGAGTTCCACTCGAGGCAAAATGAGTCTTTGAGCGAGCAACAACTTGAAAACTCCTACGTGCAGATTTGTTGACATTACGTGTTCTCAGAGGTGGCAAACAGATCAAGCCACAGTTCTACCCAGTCGTGGAAGAGACCTTGAGCCACCTCCAGGTGCAACTGCCCTGCGTGATCCACTAGGCACAGATGGCTGGCTCTGTCAACCCTGGCACTGAAAGAGCCTGCCAAGTGGATCACCACAAGGCAAATTGCTTGGTGGCCCAACAATTTCTAGAGGTTCAAGGCATCATGGCAGAAGATACATGACCCAGCCTGGCCCTGTTTGTTGCTGTATCACATGGCGGTGGGTGTGGTCTGTGAGCACCTGTGCTAGCCTCTCCTTGATGGACACAAGAAACGCCAAGTGCCCCTCTGCTGCAGAAATTTGATGTTTGAGCCAGGCCTCTGCTGGAGAGCAGAGGCCATAATCTCTACCTCTCCTAGATGGCCACCAGAAGCCAGCCATCAGTCACCATTGTCCTGTCTGGTGTGCTTGACCTGCACAATGTAAACATTTTGGATGAGGTAAGGGTCCACTCCACTCCAGATCAGCGTCTAGTGGCATGGAAATAAATAAAAATGAAATTTATATCTATAAAGCCCTTGATGGCCAGATGCGTCTTGGCTCTGCCAAAGGAACAGACGCCTGTGCGCAGGAGTGGTGCCTACATAGGCTATACACGTCAATTCTGGAGCAGAACAGTACCAGTGTGAAGATGCTGCTGAATAGTTCCTAGATCCAGTCTGACGCCTGGCGAACATTCAAGAGGTGAGGTATCTGGGGCTAGAAATCTCTATCAGAAACTCAGATTTCATACAGGGGCAATGTGCATACAGGCTGACATCAACCTGCTCTGGCAGACTAAAAGCTCAGCTGCTCCCGCTCAGTCTCCAGACATGAAAGTGAAGACTCTGGAGGTTGGATCGAAGGGCCTGCCCCTCCGACTGCAGGAAGAGATCTGCCTGAGCAGGATGTGAAGCAGCGGACACAAGGAGTATCTCAGGTCTGCATACCATATCCTTCTTGGCTAATCCAGGGCAAGTTCCTGAACACTCAGGAATCAAATATATTTTTGAGGGGGGGGGGGGGGGGGGGAGGGACATTAGGCAAAGATTTTCTCACCCACCTTTGGGTGGAGACGCCACTTGTGGTAAAGATGATGCTGACTCAGGGTGTCTGCTCTTGTATTTGTCGTGCTTGCCAGATAGTTGGCAAACATCCAAATTCAGTGTGCAGGAGCCTGTGCCTACAGTATTAGGGCTTCTTGGCAGAGAAGAGGACTCTACGCTTCACTGCTTGTTCACATATCACATGGTGATTGTGCTCTCTTTCAGGATCTGAACCGATTCACTGCAAAGGAATAGCAGGAATCACTCACAGCTCGAGCAAAATGATGTGCAGTCTTTGCTTGTGCAAATTCCAGTGCCCTCTGATCTCCAGGTCCTCCAGATGTGCCCCCACCACAAGGCGGAGGTACCTGTAACCACTATGGTCACTGCTGGTGGTGGGTAAAATAACTTCTGAATGACAGGTTCTCCTCTACTGACCACTACACAAGATCTGTCTCTTTGCACAACAGGACCCTGATAACACCAGTGTGATCACCCTAATGATGGAACATTTGCAGAGGGAGACACCACTGGAGCGCTCATGTGCCAGCATGCTTGAGTAACCAACAGAATGCCAGAAGCCAGTAGAACCAGCATGTGGACGACTCGCAGGCTTGGAGCCTCAGCTACCTCCCAAATCATCAGAATCCTATCCAGAATGTCCTAAATCAGCTGGATTGAAGAGAAGGTTCTGAAGGGTGTCTTGTCCAGTTCTGCCCATGAATACAGAAAACACTCTAAGGACTCCAGGTGAAATTTAGAAATACTGATGGAAAGTGCAAATTCAAAAGGAGGGATCCTGTGGCGTTCAAGTAGTCTGAAACCAGATGTGGCAAACTTGCCTTAAATAGCTAGTCGTCCATGTACAGGAATAGTGAGATTCCCAATCTGCAGAAAGTGTACGGCCACCACATTGGTGAAGACCCCGGTGCCAATGTTAAGCCAAACAGGAGAACTACAAACTGGTAATGGATGGAGACTACCATGAAACGTCGGTACAGCCACTGCACGATCAGTATGTGGAAATAAGTGTTCTGCAAGTCGAATGACACCATCAGTCTTAGAATGCCAACAACAGACGCACCGGCGCCAGAGACAGTCTTTCATTTCTCCTTGCAGAGAAAAGAAGGCTCTGGGGTCTAGGATAAGAGACAAACTGCTATCCTTGGGAACAAAGGAGTACAAGGTGTAACAACACCTGTCTAATTGCCTGCTCTCTGACTAACTCCACAGCCCCTTTGTGCAGACGTGCTGTAACCTCCTGCTGGAGAATTAGGTCAGTACTCTCACTGGGAGGAGGCAATTGAGGGAGGGAAGGTCTTCTGTGAGCAAGCAAGGGCATAGTATAGTTCTACGATTATTAAGACCCACTGGTCTTTCGTAATGGCATGCCATGCCTACAGAAAGGACAACATCCTTCCCCACACACTGGTCATACATGCTCTTTTATGGCAAAACTAAAGTGGCTTTTCCAGGAGGTGTCGAAGGAGTAGGAAGATTGTTGAGTCGGCTTGTCCTTGGACATGCCACATGTGCAATGCTAGTTGAGAAACAATCTGCTGCTGGAGGGGGCGAAGAGGGTTGGGGATGACGGAATCACAGCCCTTTGGAACAGCTACAAAACGTCATGTATTCTTGGTGGACACCTTGTTCTGGAGACACCAGACCCAAAGAACAAGCTGTCTGTCACCCGCCCCATTTTAAATCATTTGAGGGCAGTCAGCCTTGTCACCAAAGAGGTGAGACTCCTCAAAGCCTGTTGAGCAGAGCCAGGCAGGTCTCCTCAGTGCAAAAGAGTGCACGGCTCTATCCACTGAATCCTGCTTGAGAATCTGCCCAGCAGTGTTTGCCAGGAAGATTTTAGATTTCATCTCTGCACAGTTATCCTTCAAGTGCTACAGCAGACTAGTCACAGCCGTGTTCGCCATCTCCCACAGCGCAAGGTATATCTGACCAGTAAGCAGGTTGCATTCACAGGAAAAAGCGCCAAACTCCCTACCTAGAAACTTTCTTCCCAACAGCTTTCAGCGTCTTGGATTCAATATCGCAAGGAGCAGTAGGGAATGAATTTGGATTTTGTCTGGAACAAGACAAGGCCCGGTCCACCAAGCTTTCCTGATGGGCGAACAGGAACTCCACATTGCTTGGTACAAGCCTAAGGAGATGGTGATTAGCCTGTTCACTGCATGTGGTCGGGGGGATATCACAGACGGCCTCAATAGGCTCATATGTGTCATTAAAAGAGTAGTGGCTCTGAAGACAGAGTCCTGATGAAGGATCATTGTCAATAGGTTTGACTTGGTGCCAACTGCTGGAAGGGCCAATTAAAAAAAAGCCTTCTTGATGACCCAATCTATTTCTTTTATTTTATTTAGGGTGTTTTTTATAAATTGCGAGCATGACTCGATGGTATCAGATTGCTGTACAAGAGACTGAAGAAGCATACATATACATAAAACTGAAAACAAGGAAGAAATGCACACCTTAATAACAACATTGATCAAAAGCTAAAGACTGTAGTATAGTATATGGCATGTTGTAACAAAAATATTGATAAACACCCATCATTCATTTATGAAGCACTGTGCTCGATTCTCCAAGATGGTTTCCTGAGCCTGCTCTGAGCTTTCCCAGTTACCCAGGGGAACAATGTTCATGTGGCGTTCTGCTGGGAAGGATGTGCTTCTGTCCTGTATTGGATTTAGTGACATTGTGCGGTCCACTGTGATCAAGGGGACAAGCTTACTGAGAATTTATGCGAGAAATCTGTTCATTAGGATCTTTTTTACCTTTCTTTTGAAAATGTGGATCTATGGGTGAGACCAAATCTTGGTTGGAAGGAAGTTCCAAATCCGATGAGCCTATACTGAAGAGGAGTGTTTTAAGTTTTTTGTTTTCGAAATCGAGGGGGGGGGGGGTATTCTAGGCTGAGAGAGTTTGCGCTTCTGAGGGAGCGGCTGCCTCATGAGATTAGAATCTTTTTGCCAGGTACCTGGGTTTGTTAGAATGTAAGGCTTTATGCATGATGCAAGCAATTTTCAGCTTCAAGAGGGAGTCAGTTGACAGACCTAAGAGATGGGGTAAAATGTGGTCAAAGCATTTAGCGCCTGTTATCAATCTAGCGGTTACATTTAGGATCACTTTGATAAGAGCGGTTCTCGATTTGGTAAGACCAGAAAGGGCTGCGCATCCATATTCTAGTCTGGAGACCACTGATTGTAATGCTAGTTTGAAGTCCTGATGTGGTAGGAATGGTTTCACTTTCTTCAGTAGATTGTGTTGGAATGCTGCAGTGCATGTGGTTGCATGGATATGTGCTTGCATGTTCATAGTCTTGTCCAGAGTTCTACCAAGGGATTTAGTGGAATCAATAATGGTAGATTTGCAGTTAAGGTCACCAAGGGGATTGAGCAAATCATGGACATGTATGGAGCTGTTACAAGGGTCAAAAAGTAGGAATTCTGTTTTCAAGAATTCCGCTTGAGGTTGTCTTGGGCTAGCCAGGACAGAGTTTTAACTAAAGTGTTTTTTAGTTGGCTGACCTCTTCAAGGGAGGATATTTTGGAGTTGAATTAGTAAAGTTGAATTAGTAAAAAGAAAGCCACTTCCGACGGTGGTGGCTGCAATGAGCACTTCATTTCTACCTCGTGGGAGGTGTCCAGGCAACTGCTATTTCTGTGGGAAAAATATTCTACTGCATCTGAGGGAGTAAATGAGCTGCCTTACTGCTGTTGTCATCGTCATTTAGGATGATTTGTGACATCTGAATGTGATCAGAGTCTGATCCAAAGAGGTCATCAAGTCTCTGATAGCAGTCCACCCTGGACAGGAGCCTAGGCTAGAATTCATTCCAGTGCATGGCCTCCTCTACAATCCTTTGAGCTTGACGCCTGAGGTGCATCAAGATGGCCTTAGTCTCAGGTGTAGATCCTGTGGGTTTCTGCAGGAGTGAGTGTCAGTGAGGCATAAGCAAGAGATGGGTGTGTGCCATATTGCAGTTGTCCAGGTGTTGACTGGCATCGTGGAAATACCAGTCTGCAGTGTCCCAGACAGAGGCCATGGCCCCAAAGTAGCACCAGACGGAACCACTACGTTCTGACACAATGCCATTGTAGCCTACTTGAAGGCAAGAAACTATGCAGTGACCTTCTGATAAACTGGAGTAATCTCAAGAGTCTGGGAAGAGGCCACAGTTTTGGCCTGCACCGGTTCTTCAGCCAGTGTGAATTCTACTAACTCCGGCTCAGGAAGTCCCAACTGGTGGAGGAGAGTGTTGAGGAGACATCCCCCTTGAATACAAAGGGGCTGGACTCCTTCTACCTGCACCTATTCTTTTCCCTGGAAGATTTGGAAGATTTTAACAAGGGCATTGAATGCAACTTAAACCTTCACCTAGAGCATGATCAGTGACAAGCCCCACCCTTATCTCGCACTATAAACAGCTTGGCCTCCCCCTTCTTGTTAGCTTTTGAGTGCATGAGTCCGCGAGGGACATACATCCAAGACATAAGTTGCAGGACTTAAACCCTGACTTTATTGGAGGCAACAATTACCTAGCCTATAAAAAATTAAGAATTTTGAGTGAAAATTCAGAGAGAAGCTCTAGATCCGCACCAAAGGGCATTGACAAACGTAAACTGATGTCAGGGTATCACTATATGGCTCCAGTGACATGTCCGGGTAGCAACGAATGTAGACAAGGAGCCACCTAACAGTGCAGGACAGCTATTGCAAAATATCCCAATACATTCTGTCTGGTGTGTGGAAATTTTCAAAAGGAGAGGACTCTTTAGGGGGAAGTATCCATCAGAACTACTTCTGGATGCTACTCTGCTGGTAGAAGCTATATACTCTGGGCTTTAAGTGTGGGGGGGGAATAACGGGGGTTTAATCTCTCTAAAAGGGCCATGGCGTATGTAATTAAGGACGTAGATTACTCATGTAAACTAAAAATCGGTGCTTCCCCTTGTGTGCCACCCAACAGGTATTTTAATGTTCTATGCTTTCTGTTCTTGCATCCAGATATGCAACTCAAAAAACGGCTTACACCTGAAACAAGGTATGTGGAAGGGGCAGTGGTCTTCAGAGCGTCTCAATCACAAAGAATTCATAAAGCTATGAATAATCTCAATGATAAATCTGAATGCACCCCCGCCCCCCATCCGGGGGCTTAAAATATTTTTTTTTTTGTTAAAAAGACGTGTGGGCTCGCCGTGGATCCGCCCACGAATTTGCAGCAAAAATTAAATGGAAGATAAATACTTCTTCCCCTGGTGGGGTCCTGGTCCCCTGATCTGGGGGGGTGTGGGGGGGGGAGGGGAGGGAAGCAGGGTATTCCTCCCCTTCCCCCTTTTCATCATTTTTAGGTCTCGCCTAGCGTGGCAGCGCATGCGCTGCTCGCTCGGCGAGACTTATTGTTAATGAGGAGTTTGAGGAAAGGGCTTGAAGCATCGCCCCTTAATGCCATTGGCTGGCGTCACCATTTATGCTAAACGGTGGCCTGCCATTGGAAATGAGGGTTTTTGGTGGATGCCCTTTGGCCTCCGATCCGGACTGGGTCGCCTGCTTTGCCGCTGTCGCAAAGCACTTTCTTATCTTTACGGGCCATGTGTTTCTAATTAGAAACACATGGCCCCATAAAGACGAGATTCCCATGCTCCGGCTGCAGCGCGGTCCTCTTTCACTTTCGGGACCACGCTTTTTTAATTGCGCTGTGCGTCTTAATCTCCATGTCTGTCCAGCTGCAGGGTTGACTGTGGCGTTGCAACCAGCACTGCAGATTTTGGAATTTGAGAACCATGATTGAATCTCGGCGTGCTTAAAATCCTGTGATACTGGGCACATCACTTATCCCCGTACCTCAAAACATGAATGTGATCTTGTGTGATTTAACCTGTGCTCATGCACAGAGATCCAATATCTTTGTGTGGAGTTTGCGCTATATTAAACTGCTATAAACGCTACTCCATCATGGTTTTACATTTGTTTTCATCTTGTTACTTACAGGAGTCGAGCAAAATGCTGCGCATGGGTGGCCTGCTGTGCCTCTTCTTTTCAATCTCCTAGTACTTGGGCTGGCTCCTCAGGCGTCTCTCCCGGCCCCAGCTGCACGAAAAACCTCATACGTGCCTGCGCATGTAGCCGCTCTTCCTCACACTTTTCAGGTTACTGCTGCTGCACTTTGACTCCAGAGAGCACTTCAGCTGCATGCTGCAGATCCTCGCTGCCCCCCCCCCTGCTACCCCACTGCCGGGGTCTTTAATGGTGCACTCATGTGTGCCCCCGACTGAGGCTAACAGAGGGTACCTTGGCCCCAGCACTGCAGCGGTTCGTATTCCTCAAAAGCATTTGCCTCAAGGTTAACTGCAAACATGAAGCACTCTTCAAAATTTCACCACGCAGCACGCTGTTTATTTGCAGTCGGCACCCATTATTGTGTGCCACTGTGCTTGTACAAATTAACAAAGCAGTGCTTTCTTTTAGCTACATGAATAAAAAAATTCAGATTTTGAAACGCAACGGTCACTTTATTTTCAGGCGTCATTTACGGGCGCTCTTTGTTGCACATGTTTTGTGTTTAACGCACTATTCATTTATTTATAGCCTGTAAGATTTATTGCTCAATGTTTCTCATTATTGTGCTGGAATGAGGGAAAAATGTCTTAATTAGCGTTAGTTCAACCCCGATGCGCAGCGGCAGGGCTGTTTCAGACGTCTCCCTTCTGTTTTTCTTTCCCCTATATCTGTGCTTTTATGGCTCTCTCGCCAGTGTGCCTCTCAGCTCAGTGCACTTCCCCCACATGACGGACCTGGCATGCTGTCCTGCTCCTCTGTATTCTTTTTGCTCTGCCACACTTTTCACACACAACAGCTATTTATTTTCTCACATGAGCGCCTGCCGAGCTGGGCCTCTTTGCTTCGCTAGGTAGCTGTTTTCCATAAATGAGCTCCCTGCCGAGATTTATGGCTGCGTCTGCTACTTCACCCTCCTACAGTGAGCCATTAGACTTCACATGTAATGTCACCAGGGCAGTGTCATAAACCCAGCACACTAGCAGATCAAGACGTTGTATTTAGATTACTGTGCACTTTGTATGTCTGAGTTCTAATCCTACTTCAAGAAACATGTTTAGAGTTTGCATTTTTAAACATTTGAAATGCTGCTGAAGCTTTATTCATTAAATCTGCATTCACCACCGAAATTATGTTTAAAAAGTTATTTATTTTCCAAGTCATGGGCAAGGGATGGTTTAAAGTGCTGCATCCAAATTGTAATATCACCTGAAACTCTTCATTAAAGTACTCTTTCTGGCAGCATCTCCAGTATCTGTGTTTATTTATTTTTTGGAAATGTTGTGGTGGTTTCTGTCTGGGAACTTTGCATCTAACAACTTACTAAGGCTAAAACAGGCCCTGCAAACACACATAATTTTGACAGTCCTCCTGCAGCTGTTTTTACAGTTATTCATAAAGGATAATTAAGTACATTCAATATAGCCTTTGCACATACCTGCACATTAATCATTGCCACCTAATTACACTCTACTAAATACCAGATAAATACATCCCACATAAAACCACTATGCCACATAGCAACCATCCATACAAATACACTCCACACCATGCCACAATTCCCGTCAGCATAATTTCACTCAAAATACCACACAGTTCCACGCCACGCAATTCAGCTTCACACATTTACATTCTGCACCACATAATTCAACAAACCACATAATTCAAATCAACACAAACAAATGCATCCAATCCACACCTCAAAATTCAACATCATGTCACACAATTCAACAGCTCACCACATTTTTAAATTCCAATACATACCATGCCACAAAACATACCAATACACCTATTTACACTCCATAACACTCAGTCCCATTCTACATAATTCCAGCTAATTTAATACCACTTAATTACTATCCACTTAATTCCACTACACAAATACACACACTATTCCACCCCACACAATTCCACAACTAACAAGTTCAATCCAATCCATATAATTAAACTCCACACTCTATACATCCACTCCATAAACAAAACACATTCTCATTTACAACACTATTCACTCCAACTTTCACTAATGGGAGACCAATTGCATTGCAAATGCTTGTGTTATTGTACTTTGTGGCAGATCTGCTCCACTGTATCTCTTCGGGCTCTACAAACCAATTTGGAGATGAAGAGTAAGGAATATGCTACTTACCAGTATGCATCTTTTCTTGGCATGTAGAGCTGCAGAGCTACACACTTAGGATAGTAGATCGCCATCTGGTGTTGGGCTCGGATGCTTGCAGGTTGTTGTTGTCTTCGGAAGAAGTCTTTGGTCACGAGATAGGTGACTCCTCCCTTGGACTACAGTGCGCATGGGCATCCACTCCATCCTCAGATTGTTTTTCGCCATGATCGGAAATGATGGAGTTTGTAAAAAGAGAGAGAGAGATGTCCATGTGTAATGTCTAAGTAAGACTATGCTGGAACAGATACAGGTCCCAGGGAGGTGGGTGGGCGTGTGTGGCTCTGCAGCTCTACATGCCAAGAACAGATGCATACTGGTAAGTAGCATATTCCGTTTGAGGCATATGAGCTGCAGATCACACACTTAGGATAGACTATATAGCAGTGTCTCCCCTAGCGGGGGTCACCTGTATCAGTTGCAGCAGTTTGGAATAAAGTTTTAAGGACAGCCGGACCTACAGAAGCTTGTTGTTTTGCTTGCACGTCAACACAGCAATGTTTAGTGAAGGTGTGTGTTGTAGACCATGTGTTTGCCTTACAAATATCTTCTAAGGTAATGTTTCCTAAGAATGCCATTGGAAGCCCCTATTTTGCGTGTGGAATGCGCTCTAGGGGGAACGGTTAGTGTGCGTTTAGCTTTGTGGTAGCATATTTGGATACATTTATCTATCCACCTGGCTATCCCGGATTTGGAAATGGGGTTGCCCTTATGTGGTGGAGAGAAAGCAACAAACAATTGTTTGGTTTTGCGGAATGCTTTGGTTCTGTCAATGTAGTAAAGTAGGGCTCTTTTAACGTCTAAGGTATGAAGAGCACTTTCAGCTGCCGAGTTCGGATTTGGAAAGAACACTGGTAGCTCTACTGATTGGTTAAGATGGAACGGAGATATGACTTTTGGCAGGAATTTCGGATTTGTTCTAAGAACCACTTTGTTGCGGTGTAATTGTAGGAATTGTTCTTGTATGGTTAAAGCCTGGATCTCACTTACCCGTCTAAGGGATGTGATAGCAATAAGGAAAGCCACTTTCCATGTGAGGAACTGTAGTTTGCATTTATGCAGAGGTTCAAAAGGGTGTCCCATGAGCCTTGTAAGAACAATGTTTAGATTCCACACTGGAGAGGGTGGTAATCTGGAAGGAATAATCCTTTTAAAGCTTTCCATGAAGGCTTTGATCGCAGGTACTCTAAATAGTGACAAGTGTTGTCGATTTTGCAAGTAGGCTGCTAATGTTGCTAGGTGGAGACGTATGGATGAGTACGCTAAATTACATCTTTGCAAGTGTAGTAAGAAGCAAATGATGTTCTGTATGGATGCATCCAGTGGGCGTATATCATTGTTAGTGCAGTAAATGGCAAATCTTTTCCATTTTGCAGCGTAGCAGGCTCTAATGGTAGGTCGTCTGGCCTCTTTTATAATATTCATACAGTCTGGTGGTAGGTTGAGGTAACCAAACTCTAGGACTTCAGGAGCCAGATCGCTAGATTCAGTTGACCTGGATCTGGGTGTCTTATTTCTCCATGGTTCTGGGTTAGTAAGGACGGGGAGAGATGCAGTTTCTGGTGTGGCACTAGAGAGTTTCAGCAGGGTTGTGAACCAGGGCTGGCGTGCCCATGTGGGGGCTACTAGGATCAGTTTGAGAGACTGTTGCCTGAGCTTGCATACCACGAATGGAATGAGTGGGAGAGGCGGAAAAGCGTACGCAAATCTGCCTGTCCAGTTCATCCATATCGCATTGCCCTTGGACTGTGGGTGGGGAAACCTGGTGGCGAAGGTTGGGCATTTTACGTTTTCGTGTGTGGCAAACAGATCTATGTCTGGTTGGCCCCATTTTTGGAAAAAGGGGAGTAGGACTTGTGGATGTAATTCCCATTCGTGGATCTGTTGAGTCTGTCGACTTAACAGGTCGGCAATCTGATTGTGAACCCCTGGAAGGTGTTCTGCAAGCAGGTATATGTTCTGGGGAATGGCCCATCTCCAAATGTTCTGTGCTAGCTGGGACAGCTGGAGAGAATGTGTGCCTCCTTGTTTTTGTATATAATACATGGATGTCATGTTGTCCGTCCGGATGCGGACAGCTTTGTTCTGGAGATGTATTTGGAATGATTTTAGTGCTAGTAATACTGCCAGTAGTTCCAGGTAATTGATATGGAGCACTTTCTGTTAAGTGGTCCATTTGCACTGAGTGGTATGTCCTAGGAGATGGGCTCCCCATCCTGTGAGTGATGCGTCCGTTGTTAGCACTATTTGTGGAAGAGGCTCGAGGAACGGCCGCCCTTTTGACAGGTTTATTGTGTTCCACCATTTTAGAGAGCGATGTGAGCGGCTGTCCACTAGGCCAGATCTGTTAGTTGTCCGTGAGCCTGATTCCACTGACGTGCTAGACACTGTTGCAAGGGACGGATTTGAAGTCTTGCATAAGGCACAATGAAGATGCATGACGCCATCATGCCTATCAGTTGCATGAACACTTGCTGGAAGAGTGTGTTGGGTTTGAAATTTTACGATGAGAGCTTGTATATTGGCTATCCTGGCTGGGCTGGGATACGCTAGAGCTTTGGAGGTATTTATGGTGGCTCCCAGATATTGATGTATGTGGGAGGGTTGGGGATGAGATTTGGGGTAGTTTATTGTGAATCCCAAGTTGTGTAAGATTTGAATAGTTCGGTGAGTGTGTAGAACGCATTTGTTGAATGAGTTGACTTTTATTAGCCAGTCATCTAGATACGGGAAGACACAAATTTGTTGTCTTCTGAGATGCGCTGCTACTACTGCTAGACATTTGGAGAATACTCTGGGCGCAGTTGTTACCCCAAATGGAAGGACTGTAAACTGATAGTGTTGTCCGTCCACCACAAACCTTAGGTACTTTCTGTGAGCAGGATGTATGAGAATGTGGAAATAAGCGTCCTTGATCTAGTGTGGCAAGGAAATCGCCTTGTTGTAGTAGTGGGAGCACTTGTTGAAGAGTTATCATATGGAAATGATCTGAGTTTATGTACAGATTTAGAGTCTGAGGTCGAGAATTGGTCTTAGAGTCTCGTCCTTTCTGGGGATTAGGAAGTACAGTGAGTATACCCCTGTGCCCTGATGTTGTAAGGGAACTGGTTCTATTGTGTGTTTTTGAAGCAATGAGAGAACTTCTTGTTTGAGGAGCATAAGATGGGCTGGTGACATGGGACGCTGCTTGGGTGGTATGTGTGGAGGGGTAGTGGTGAGTTCCAGGCAGTAACCATACTGGATAATTTGTCTTACCCACTTGTCTGTTGTGATGGAGTTCCAGACAGGTAGAAACTGTTTGAGTCTTCCCCCGACTGGAGTGGAATGGTCTGGGGGGAGTGGAGGAAAGTCACTGTTCTGTGGCAGGGGAGGTACGAGTGTTGGTATTGCCTCGACCTTCTTGTTGTTTCCTCTATATCCTCCTCTTAAAATATCCTTTACTAGGGGATGTTTGTTTAGAGGTTTTGAACGTAGAGGAGGTGTCTGCTCCCATATTCTTGGAGGCTCCTCTGTAGAAGGAGCGTTGAAAGGAGCCGCGTGGTTGTGGAGACTGCAATGCTCCCATGGACTTAGCAGTGTCGGTGTCTTTTTTCATTTTTTCAAGTGCAGTATCAACTGCTGGCCCAAACAGCTGTTCTTCGTTAAAAGGTTGGCTAAGTATGGTACTTTGAACTTCTGGCTTAAAGCCTGAAATGCGTAGCCAGGCATGGCGTCTAATGAGTACACTTGTGTTTAGTGCTCGAGAGGCGGTGTCTGCGGCGTCAACTGCACATTTAATTGACACATTTGAGATAAGTTTTCCCTCTTGTATAAGGTCATTTGCCTGGATCTTGTATTGGTCTGGCAGGTGTTGTAGCAGATTCTCCAACTGATCATAGTGAGCCCTCCAACTGATAGTAGTGAGCCCTATCGTAGCGTGCTAATAGGGCTTGGGTGTTGGCAATACGCCAATGATTAGCAGCTTGTGCTGCTACTCGTTTGCCCGAGGCTTCTAATAGTTTGGATTCTTTGTCAGGGAGTGGTTTATCTCCCGTGGTTTGGGAGTTGGCGCGTTTCCTTGCGTTGGAAACGACCAAAGAATCCAGAGGGAGCTGTCCTTTGATGTAACAAGGATCTTCTGGGGCAGGTCTATATTTTTTCTCAATTCTTGGGTTAAGCACCCTGGCACGGATGGGGTCTTTAAATACTTCTGTGGCGTGTTTTATCACCCCATTAAGCATAGGTAAAATTTGTACCGACTTCTGAGACTGTTCAAAAGTGTCTAAGAGGAAGTCTTCCTCGGGTGCATCAGAGTGCATGGTGACGCCATGGTAAAGTGCTGCTCTGTTTACTAGTTGTCCAAACCCCAGGTGGTCATCTGTAGGTGACGGTTTGGAGGGATATGGTGTAGGGTCAGGTATATCGGGTAGAGGGTATGCCCAATCATCCAATGGTGCGGTATCTGGATCCGTGAACGAATCATTAGTATTATAAGGATCACCCCCTCCCCCTAGGGCATCATCATCATCATCCTGTGGAGGTGGTTATGTGATGGAGATGGTAGAGGTAAGGGTAGTGTAGGCAGAGGGGGTGGGGTAGAAGGTTGTATGGGAGAGGAAGGAGGAATAGGTGATGTTGCAGAGTCCTTCTTTTTTATAGGAACTGGGGCAGGTGTTGTGTCCAGTTTCCGTTTCTTACATGGCACTGCAGTGACATGTCCAGTCTTTGGATTAATATAGATCCTTTTTTGTGTTGGATCTGGATGGAAAAGTTCTTGTTCTTCATGAACAGATTTTGGCACTGATTTTTTTCGGTTCCGATCGAGGTTTTGATTGATCGGTAGAGTCTTTGGCTTTAGGAGGTGTATTATAGTCCTTAGCCAGTGGTTTCGGTGCCGAAGTTGAGTCTTTCGGCTTGGGAACTTTCATGTGCCAGTTTATCTATGGGCCTCAATGGTTTCGGTGCCGAGAGGTCTTTTGTCTTCGGTGCCAAAGGTGCCGGGGGTACAATGACATGCGGCTTACTCGGGCCCGAGCCACCGGAAGGCTTATGTTTCTTCGGAGCCGAGCCCGGAGGCGGGGCTTCTGAAGGGTGTTTTCGGTCTCGACTGAGGCCAGCTGGCGAAGTCTTGACCAATGCCTTTGGTTTTGGAGGGGTTGGGGCAGGGGCAGTGGTACTCACGTGTTGGCCCCGGAGTAATGGGGTCGTCTGAGTCGTCTGCTTCTGAGATGATTTTAAGTTCCTCGGAGTCCTCTTCCGGGACATCGGGACCCTCATCGAAGATGTTTACTGGTTCCGGGGCTGATCTGTGTGCCATGATATGGCGTCGAGCTCTTCGATCCCGAATGGTCTTTTTGGATCGAAATGCTGCACAGGCTGGACAGCTGGCTTCGTCGTGTTCCGGTGATAGGCACAGGTTGCAGACTTTGTGATGGTCACTGTGCGGAAATTTTGCTCCACAGTGGGGGCATTTTTTAAACGGCGTCCTTTCCATGAGCCGTAGGCCTCACGGCGTGGATAGGCCCAGCAGCCCGCGTCGACGTCCGGAATCGAGCCGTTGAATTCGATGTCGAGTGAAGGTGCTTCGATGTAGTTGTAGAAGTTTTTACGCTTCGAAAAGCTTGTATTTGAGATTTTCAACCGGAGTTGGAAAAGTTACATCCAAACCCAATGGCGGAAAACAACAATCTGAGGATGGAGTGGATACCCATGCGCACTGTAGTCCAAGGCAGGAGTCACCTATCTCGTGACGAAAGACTTCTTCCGAAGACGACGACAACAAATTAAAAAGTTCTTTAATTTCCTGTAGTTCCCATAGTTGAAAAAACACGCATTTGCAATGCAATAGGTCTCGCATTTTGCAAGTTTGAGCTATTGGCAAGTGGGCTGCTGGATGCTGTTGGAGTAGGAGTGGTTGATCAAAAGAACTTGCAGGAGACCCATGTGAACTCTCGTTCAGCGTTGTGTGGTGCAGTGTGGCAGCAGTGCGGTGAGCGGCAGCCAGGCCTGAAAGCACAGAGGAGTGCAACACTGTAGCGGGGCTTGGGACAGAACCAGGGTCCCTGGTGCTGGACACGGTGCAGGTACAGATAGGCACAGCTGTGCCTGCTGCACGCATCCTTTCATCATCCGTTTTGCAGCTGCCATTAAGTAGTTCCTGGGAAAGAGGAGGAGTGCAGGGTACCTTGGGCAGGTAACGGAAACCAGTTATGTCACTTCCTGTACGATGGATGATCAGAAATCCAGTGATGTCCCTTTCTGTGCAGATGGTTGATAGGCAATTAAGTTGGTACTTCTTGCTGAGCAGGTCTGTAAAGACCATGTCCACTCCTGCTAATGTTCAGCCACCAGGTGAATGTTGTTGCGGGCTGCCCAGTGGCAGATGCCATGTGCTAGCTCAGTAAGCTGGGGAGAGGGAGTATTGCCCTAGTTCTGGATGCAGAATATAGCGGTCAAGTTGCGTGCCTATTAGTGCTGTTTTTCCTCACAGAAATGGGAGGACCGCTTTCAGAGCTAGCTTGATGGCTTGCAGCTCCAGGTAGTTTACGTAGCATGCCTGGTGATGAAGAGTCCAAGTGCCTTGGATAGTCATGTTGTGTAGGTGAGCTCTCCAACCTACAAGAGAGGGATTGGTGGGTATGGTCACCTGCAGAGGGAATCTAGGAAGGAACTGTCTACCAACAGCTTGTTGCTGTTCCACCTAAACAGAGAGCAGGGCCCTGGTTCTTACAAACACTAGACCCTACTAATGCCCTTCTGCTTGTGCCTTCTGCTTAGAGACTCATTCCTGTAGCAGCCTCACATGCAACCTGGAATACTGTACAGCTGCGATGCATGCAGTCATCACCCCCAGCTGTTTTATAATAGGTCAAACAGTAATGTGATGCGCCTGAAAAAGAGGTAGCAACTATTAGAATGTCATCACCCTTTTTTGCGGGGTATGCTTTGTCTGTCACCCCTTTTAAGACTGAGCCAAGGAAGGAATGAATCTGCTGCGGCTGAAGATGCTGTCTGCTGCGGCTGAAGAGGTTTTTTTGCACTTGAAGGGAAATCTAGGCTGTGAAGTATGGACACTGCAGTTTGAGTGTGTGCTACTCATTATCGTTCGCCGCTGCTTTTTTTCAGCCAGCCATCTAAGTACGTGAAGACAGGCATTGTATTTCTGCCCAGGCGCACTGCTGCTACCGCTATGCACCCTTAAAGCTTTGGTTGCTCTGACGGGAAATACCTTGAACTGGCTGTGTTGTCCACTTACCAGGAACCAAAAGTATGGGCGATGCGCTGGGTGCATCAAATGTGAAAGTATGCATCTTTCAAATCCATCGCTGACATGAAGTTGCCTTGGCATAGCAGCAACATGAGGTCTTGTACAGTGACCACGTGAAAGTGTAGGGAAGAGGTTACACTTGTTCAATTGCCAGAGGCAGCCTTTCTTTTTGGGGATTAAAGAATACAGGCAATACACCTCTGCGCCACTTTGGTGTGCAGGCATTGATTCTTTTGTGCCCTTTGGTAAAAGTACCTGAACCTCTTTCTCAAGAAGGTGAAAGTGGTCTGACCACCGTAGTGACAGTGTGGTGCGATGGGTTGTGTGACATTCTAGGCAGTCCATAGGTCAAGTGATGTGTTCCCACTAAGCTAGGAAGTGCCGCAGTCTATCCAGACTGGTCTGAAGCGGTTGGGGGATAGAAGAGTGAGTCACAGTTTTGCAGCAGAGGAGCCCATCGCAGAGTCTCCTCTTCCTTTCCCACACCCATTTCCCCAATAGATCCCTCTCTGAGAGATATCAAGTTGCTGGGAGTTGAAAGGACAGTTGACACAGGAGTCTGACATGAGCCCACTGAGTTTGCAACTCCCATTGTATGCAGAGAACGAAAAGCAGATTTGGGACTGAGGTACTGTAGGATACCCACGGATTTGGCTGTGTATGACCTTTATTGATTATCTCGAGCCTCTGGACAACACATACCCATCAAAAGGTGGTGTTAAAGAGGTACTGTTTCACCTCAAGCCTAAACAAAGACACCCTAAGCTAGGCATGCCTGCTGAGAAGGTTGCATGTATCAGTACTCCTTGTGGGTGTACCCGCAGTGAAGTGAGTAAATCTAATATTGGCACTGCTGATGGTTTTGTCCTTCCACAACCAATTATTTTTCTTATTCACGATGGGTCTCTTATAGGCGTTTTACCAGCTCCTACATCACCTCCCTTTGGCACCTGGAAAGGAAACCCACTGAACTGGCAATGTGCGAATGAATAGCAGCACCAAGTCCTACCTACTTTCCTGTGGCATCAATTCGCTTCGGCTCCTTATCAGGTGGATGGTCAGTGTGCACAACTAAGGAGTCAAGTACAATATGTCCACGAGTGTAAGCCGGATCACCTGGAGCAAATGTATCTTTTTTCTCCACATGGAGGAGAAACTACTCTTGATTTCACCGGCTCCAGAAAGTTGCAGGTTGCACACACCTGAGCATTTCTTTGAGCATGTGGAGGAAATGGACTGTATGCTCTTAGACCATGTTTCAAATAGGAAGTCTTCCTCAACCTCTATTCTGTGCAGTTAAGTAATGATGTGCTGCGCTTTGTATTACTGCATTGTTTGAAGCGGTTTCATCTGGTGGGCTTGGCAGGGTAGCGCTCTAGATCTGGGTCGTCTTGGGGGACTACTGCGTAGTCTTCACAGGAATCGTCACTCCCCCGTGGCCTAAAGGGCTCATCATAGGGATTCTGTAGGACGTAGGTGTAGGGGGGGCCTAGTTATGAGTCAGTGTTGTGTGTCTCCAGTAGAAGAGTGCGTAAAGGTAGTAGAGTAGGTGTAGCGGACAGTGGTAGGAATAGGTATGGCAGGTGGCCAAGTCCCTGACCCTTTTAGGATTTGGTGTGGTGAAGGGTTGAGTTCTGTTTCTGCGTTGAAGGCCAGCTCGAGTTTTTTTGAGGATGCAGATGAGTCTTGGAGCCAGAGGTTTGGCAAGTATTTTGCGCATTTCTGGGTGGATGAAGAGCTTCTTCTGCTTTGCATCCAGAACTTCAGAGTTTTTCAAAGATGGACCTCTCTGTGTTGTTGGAATTTGGCATCGGCCTGGATGCTGGTTACAGAGGACCTTTTAGTGTCACAGTGCAGCTTCTAGGAGCTTCTGGGCCACTGTGGTGGCGATTTAGATGCAAAATTAAGCTTTTTGGTGCCTTAGTGTTGAGGCATGGAAGAGCAATGATGTTTGGTGCCCTTAGGTGGTGTCTTTGCAGCATTTACACAGCCTCTCTAGTAAAGGGAGTATTGACTGGAGGAGCTAAACCCAAAGGTTTGTGCCACTTCCAGCTCAACTTGGGGTCAATGGCAGAATCCCACGGGTGCTGAGCTCTGTCAATGTGCGTTTTAGGGCTCGAGCCTGACCTAAGTAGATGCATGTGATGTCGACTCGGTCTTCTGCCCCAAGACTGCCGTGTGTGGCACCGCTGGATTGAGGAATTTTGCCTCCTCGGAGTGCTCAGAGAAAACCACTCTGGGCTCATCTCTGCTTGACCCACTGGAATTCACGAGGGCTCAGCTTCCTCTTGCTCTGTACCTTGCATGTCTTTAGCTCTGGCAATGTCAGGCATTTCCAATGAGGCCTGCCTCTGCATACTGTGATGTTTTCATATCCTTTCCCTCAGGAACCCTAAAGTTTTTTTTGGCAGCAGAAGGTAAGGTAGGAGTCGCAGGAAGTCTATGCATGTCCTGGGAACAGGCAGAGGTTTTCCACCTCATGATGCTCGCTCCAGGGGTAGTCTGTGTTACACCCAGGGCAAAATTGTACGGGTGTACATTCCATAATATCAGCCTCGGTGTATTCTTCAAAAAGCATCCCAGAGGACTCAAGACTAGGCAAGAGTGGTGGGTTGAGGCTGCAGTGCGTCAAAGCGTAAGGCGATTGCAAGATTCGAAGTCCTGGTGTTGTGGACGACTAGATTCTTGCAGTAGTATTTTTGCTGTGTTTAATGCTGAACTGTTAGACCCGAGAAGAAAGAACCGGTGTGTTACTACATCGATCTACAGCCTTCCATGCTACAAACAAAATGCTTCTTGTCCATGCCAGACCCTGAATATTAGATTACTTCAATAGATTCTCTCCAGAAACACTACAAATTTTAGGTAACAGATTTAGAAAACAGTGGCATAAAAGAAAGATTCTTGGGGGAGGGAGATGGAATAACCCCAGCCCTTCCAAAGTCGGGCTGAAGTACTGTTTCAGTGTGCAATTCTGGACTGGTATTAAAATGTACCCCAAGGAGGCTCTGAGCGCCCAGTACATCAGAATGGGGCTTAAAGAGAGAAAGCATGTGTCATTAATGTGGCATGACATGCTACCGGAATTACATCTGGGGTACGCTGAGGTGGTGCATGACAACTGGCTATATTTGACATGCAACCTGGTTTAAAGAAGTCACTTATATGTCACACTAGTTTTGAATCTTGGAATACGCTATAATTATTCAAACTTTACATTATGCTGGCATGCAGAGGCTGATTGTGAATACTTATGTAAATGTTGGTAAACAACCAGTGAGAAAGTAGATGGAGAACACATCTGCAACACATATACAACCAGAGTTGCTGAAGTTACAGATGTCTAGAATTCACACACGTCAGACTCACTCATCTGATAGTTCTGTTGAGCCGTCAAGATGCAAGAACACCTTATTGTTTCTAGCACAACTTTTAACCAGAATCTAGCAATTTCCTCAATGCAACATTACCCATCATACCTATTGCAGGAAATTGGATTATTTTCTGAGGTGGGTGACAGTCCACTTCAAGGAACAATCACTAACCTTGTTGGGGTGAACCCATTCCAATGCAGGGTCATGGTCCCATTAATTCACTACATGTCCCACTTTTAAATATAATGCACCCAACCTTGTGGGCTACAAGACTCAAAGGTGACTTACTAATATTTAAAAGGGAGGCTTTTTTTCTATCAAACAGTGTTGCAATGTTGGCGTTACACTGTAGCAGACAGGCTACACAGGGTATGCTTGAAGCCATGTTTTCTTTATGGCGCAATTGTGGATGGCACAATAAGTGCTGCAGTCCACAGGTGACAGTTACCTTCCTCATGTCATGCGTGAATTCCTGCACTATAAGCTTATAGTATATAAGTACCATAGTGTGCAGAGTCTAAAAACCAGCAATAAAACAGGGTCCAGCAAAATGTGGAAAATCAGGGATAACCATGCAGAAAAGGCGCATTTCCTTCACCCCAAAATATTCACCACTATTGTTTGGTTAGGTAGGGAGAACCATGCTTTTGCAGCGTGAAACAATTCTAGACTCACACGCAATACAGGACAGTACCATCTACTGGTTGAACACAGAGTATATGTAATGTAAAAGCTTTTTCTTTGGTGTCTCCGAAAGGCAAAGCCAGTATGAGTCACCTCGGAGGTCAAACGTCTGTGAGTGAAGAGGGCTGCACCAACTGCACAGCATTTGACTGCTTCACAGGCGGCAACCACTGAAGCCAGGATTATTAACACTGACAATCCGCTCTGGAGCCAGTGACGAAGACCAGAAGAGTGCGGAAAGGCCTGGTCCTGACAGCACTTCGTGCACAAAGAGCATTCCTATTTCTCTACTTGCCTTTCGCCCACAACAGGAGGCCAGCAACGGCTTAAAGAGTTTGGGGAGGAAAGGCTGACAAGTCTTGCAGCTACCTGAAGCAAGAAAAGACACACAAAATCTGGTGTACATTATAGCCTTATAACCTGCTTTCGAAGGCTTTACCAGCTGTTAAATGTCTTGAACCAGAGTTATAGGCACTCTTCTGCGACTCGAGCCTATAACAAAAAAGAGGGCATTTAACTACCGGTATAGCCTACGGCAGAAGGCTATACAATGCTATTAGAACAGTCCACTCTCGGGAGGTAGAGTGTTTTAAATCAAAACAGAGAAACAGAAAGCAAAATAGCCCTGATCCCCCTCATCAATTCATTGGAGCTGCCAACAATCCCATGTTCTCATATTGATACGCATCCTCTTGCGGCAAGTTGCGCAAAGAATGGGCAACATTTTCTTCAAGTCAGACGGCAGGAAGAACTCTGAAAGTGAACTAAATGATTTTTTAAATAAACGTACTAGTTAATTTGGGGTGCCTAAAGCACTCGTTCTGCACGAATACCAAAGGAAAATCTTTCGCCAATTCCTTTTGCCATAATTCCCGATTGCACCACTAGATGACAGTAATACGGAAAACATGAATATAAAAACGGTTTCTGGCAGAAAACAAAGGCGTGGCTGTGGCGAGCAGCACAGACATGTACAGTGGATTACTAGGGGCGTACAGCATGGGCCGGGCCCTCCCAAAATAGCCCCATGACCCACCCAAGGCCCAATCACAAGCAGAAAATCATCCTTAGTTCTTTTTCCTAACGAAACAAAAATCCAACTGGCATGCAGTTTTGCAAAAAAAAGTCTAGGTATGCAACTTTCATCTATAACGCCACCGCCTTGGGCTATTTTAAGTGCCTGGGGACAAGGGTAAGGTCACCGAGGATGGCATCTATTACTGTGCACTGCAAGCAGAAGGAACCCACTATATCGAGACCCAAGCTCCAGCTACCAGTAATTAAGAGATTAAAACATTATATGGCAAACGGTGTGAAGGATTTTCCAATGCAAGAAAAGTGAGTATTAATGGGCATATACATTCAGGATATATCTTTTAGTAGTGGTTTGTTATATTTTGTTTCTGCTTTGACTTTATTCCTAACTTTTGGCCAGGGACACTGGAATTATGTGGCTGGGGAAAACCAAATATGCATCAGGGGTGACTCAATTATGTGACAAGAAAAGGCAAATTACTATATGTGGGACATTTTATGATCGTATTACTTCTTATTTTTACATATTTACACATCCTCACTGTCTTGGCAACGGTTACAGCGCGTTAGTATTAGTTTAACACCGAAATATATTATTGGGCAACTGAAAGGTGACCAGTCAACCTTTGTGAAAGGCCTTCCACTGCGCAGCAACACCTCGCTGTGTTTTTAGTAAATTTTGATTTGTTTGAGCTCGAAACAATTTAACATTTTTGCAAGTTTTGCAGCAGATAGATTATGTGACAAATGTGGCAAATCGATAATTATGCTGAATACACTGCAGCCACAGAATCACAAATTCCAGAGGTCCTGCTTATAGCACTATATAAAGCAAAAAAAATACTTACATTGGCCAAGTTTTGACAAGTGAAAAGACTTGCCACGTTTCACTCATACAACAGATGCAAAATTGGAAGGGGCAGTGAAAGTGTCCACTATACAAAGAAAAGCACTGGCAATAATTCCATGGCAGCACTGGCACCTTGCTGGTGCTGTCCTGCCTACTCTCAATCTCCTGAGGTGCTCGCAGAAGACAGAGCAGTCTAATATAATTAATTAGAAGGAACAAAGAACAGACACCCTACTTTGGGGCATCAGTGGCTGTGCATTAATTCTCTCCTAACAAATTCTCTCATTTTGTCACATGAATACTCAGAATTGGAATATATGTCGTACTTTAATCTCTGGGACCGCGTAGGGGACAGGGCCCCACCCCTGTCTATCCTGGTATTAGCAAACCGCAAATGGTTAATGCGGTATGTACAAGTGCTTTATATATCGTTCTAGCTATGAATGCACTGTGTACAAGTTGTTTTACCTTACTTCGCGGGTTCCATTTTGGAAGCGGTGGCCATCTTGTCATTGCCCTCACATAGGCTACAATGGAGCAAATACGGGCCTCACAGTACATGGGCTTTTCCTTTGACTTCTCTGTGACCTGGGCAGCTGGCTCTGCTGCCCCGGGTCAAACTGGTCTCACGAGCTCCCCTTCCTCCGGCCACCTGTGATTAGTATCAGGGCTTGACCCGTCATAAAACCCTTTCATTCTACACGAGCCCCCGGCTAATCTCTTTCACACCTGACTGTTCCTGCTTTATGACTTGTTTCCCAAAACAGGAGATGCTCATGTTTATGGGGGGGCCTATTGATATCTGATGTGGGATCTGAGCCTTACTCTGTAAATGATTGTGGGCTGGCCGAACTGGAATGTGGGACGGTCATCATGACTCTGCCTTTTCGTTTGAAATGTATACATGTAATGGCCATATCATAAACCTAGGAATGTATGCCTGAGGCAGGGAAAACTGTATTTAAGATGAAGTCCGTTTCTATGATTTTCAGCAGTCTCCTGAGAACATACACGCTATTGTACTTCTAGGATACCTGTAATTGGTCTGCAGCCAATAAATGAATCTTTGACTTCACCCAGAAGACTCTGTGTTTCTGTAGGTCTGGAACAGGGTGAACCCAGAAGTCATAGGGTGTGTGCCCCTGCACCGCTGGGTCTAAAATACCCAGTACTTCAGTTAGTCAGGGCCACTGGAATTCTGCGATTCTACGTTTTATTCATAATTATGGATTTGATACATTTATTGTATAATCCATCATCGGCTACATAATTTGACGATTTTATCAAAAAGCCATCTTAAACAGTTCAAAAATTACTAAACAATAACTGACTTTTTTTTCCACAGTGGACGGCCCTTTGCAAAGGTTTACTGGTCATCTTTCAACTGCTTATTGCGACAGTTGCATTCTAAACTGGCATTAATGAAGTGAAACTTTGTTCCAGACAGTGTTAACGTGCAAAAAACAAAAAGTCAATATAATAAAGCAATGCTACCACACATTACGCTGCATAATTTAGTCCTCCCCATTGCATTAATGTAGTGCCCTGATTATAGGGCTGCTGCTACTTCTTTGGTCCTAAACCGATAAGATACTGGGATAATGCACTTTCTACGCAGATGTTACTACAATCTGTGGCTTCACAAGTTCATATCTTAATAATCAGCCTTCAGTTCGTGGGGTGTAGGAAAACTGCTTTACCTGCATGGTCATCCCAGATATTTTCACCTTTTCCGTGCCCTATTTTTGGTTTTATTTTTTTTACTTTATACACTTTACCTCTGCTAAGCAGGAGTAAAGTGCTTGTGCTTCCTGTTTAAACGTGGGCATATTGGCTTATATCGAACGGACACATCTAACTTGCCTATATGTCCATAGTATATTGTTTAGGAAATGCACCTAGGGCCTGGAAGATAAATGGCACTTGTGGACTGCAGCACCAATTGCGCGATTCACAGATTGGGCCTGCAAAACATGGCTTAAGACTTATTGTAACAAGACTGCTGTAGTGTAAAACCTGCAGTGCAACCTGTTAGAACGACACTTTTGATGGTCCAAGACCTCTTTCAAATATGAAAAAGTCACCAATATATAAGCCTTGTAGAACACAAGGAAGGGTGTATGGTATTTAAAAGCGGGACACACAAAATTAAATGCCACCATGTCCCAAAACCTATTTTCTCTATGGCAGACCTGGCTGTACAGAAAACCAGAGTAATGATTAAAATATTAACACTGCTATCTGGGTTTGAGACCAGCAAGGAAAATAAATAAACCACTTTTTTAATAGCTATAAAAATCCAATTTAAATTGGGAAGTTTGATTTTTAAAAGCATTAGGAAAACTAACTCTAAGAAAGTTACATTTAATGAGGTGTGAAATTTCTTCCAGTAGCAACACAATAGACCACTTTGATAGTCCGGTGGACATGAATGGGCCCTTACGACTCCTCCGAGCATAGCTCGACATTCAGGATGAGGGCTGCTGCCCCTTCTGTTGCCACTACAGTGTCAAATCCTGCCTGAAAGACATGTGTGGGACACATGAAAACATGTTGCGCCCTTGAAAGGGATTAAAGAGGGTCAGATCACAATTATTGTTATCCTCTGTCTGGTTGCTGAAGCACCCTGCTATGTCTTTCCTGACTTCTACCTCAATTTTTGTTGTGGGTCCAGAGCCTGCTTCAAACAGGATTTTTATAGCTAGCGCTACGAAAAAAAATGTGATGTCCTACCATCAATATACACATTCTCAAACGCTAGATGTCCCTGATCTGGTTAAACGACAGACTTGTATTAGCTTAAAAAAAAGTTGGGGGTAGCCAACAGTTCTAGAAGGAGAGTTTACAGAAAGTCAACAGGAGTGGGGCAGTGTCTAAGTGTAGGAGGTGATTTGGGGGATAGTGGGTCACGGTTCTAAGGGACAGAGGGATAGCAGTTTAAGAGGGAGAGTAGAAAATGTTTGTTACAGCAGGGTTGAATGAGATGGGTACTTGGGACAGCAAGCAGTGGTTCTGAGGACCCATAGGGCTTATTAAATGAACATCAGAAGGATGGTACAGAGACAGCAAGAGGTTGTTATGGGCAGAGACGTTTTAAGGCAAGGACAAAGTAGGCAATTGCCCATCTCCCCCGCGGAAAATTAACATTTTTTAGTTCACTTCTGCCTATTTTGTATCTTAACCTTTGACTTACATTTCAATGTGGTCAGGCAACATGGGCTTGAGAAAAAAAAGGAGTATGAAAATTCAAAGTTTTTCCATACTGGGGCCCCCAGAATATTTCTTGGCCAGGGACCCAAAAATCCTTAAGATGATACTGGTTATGAGAAACATCGGGGTGTGGCTAGAGGAGCACACCAGGGGGTGGGTAGTGGCTAAGCAAGGGCCGCCGTGTGTCCTCGTGGAAGGACCGCACGGTGTGGTTATAGGAGGACCACACACTGTAGTTATGGAGGGACGGCACCAGATGGCTAAAGAAGAATATCAAGAAATAGTTACGAGGACTGCAGAGGATGGCTCCTGGGTGGAGACAGAGGACACCCCCGCATGGTTCCTAGAGACAGCAAACAGGACTTGCTAGCGATAGTAGGATGTAGCCGCTGGGAAAAACAGGATGCGTTTCCAGGAGACAGTCTATGGTTAGCGAAACAGCAGAGCTTCCAACAAGGGCTGAAGAGGATGTAGGGGGAAGCAGGAGGTGGTGGTTCCAGGGGACGGCAGAGGAGGGCACAAAATAAGTCGTTATTGGGAAAGCAGGTGATAGTTACACTGGGACAAAAGGAGGGGTCTTCAGAAGGAAAGTAAGAGTGATCACACGGAGCGTGAGGAGTCATTCAATGAGGCAGCAGGGGCCATAGTGATGAGGCAGTGGCGCTTACAGAGGGGTAAGGGGCTGCTCACAGTGCACCCGGATCGTTACAAATGTCTTGACATCTACGTTTTTAAAGTGGTAGAAGAGGATAGATTACGGAGAGTCAACAGGAGCAGTATTCGTGGCACTGTTCAGGACAGGAGGTGTTTACTCGAACTCTGCTTCCTTTCCTAGCAGCGTGCTCATCTCCTGACATGGCCACCACACGGGGTGGGGCGGCAGAAAGGGAGTTGTACCCCAGGCCCGCATTGTTTCAGCAAAATTTAGTAATGTATTTATAAATGTAAGCAGGCCTGCCATCTTCATTAATAGAGGCACATGACATGGTCTTAGCACTAGATTGCACCAGATGGCATGTTTCCTCTTACCCTGAGTTACACTTGTTGAAATACCTTGCAAGATATTGCTCTGGCACCTGCCAAAAGCAGAAAAAGTGTGCAGAGGCCCCCATCCCGCCCATTATTTTTTTGCCTGGGTCCTTTCTCGCAAAGACTTCTGACAAGCCTGCCTCCTGAACCAGCTAATTGAAATTCAGAAGCCTCATGGTTCTTCCTGGTGCAATGCCCAAAGTTGCTTTTACCTTACAGCACGATCGTTCTGTGAAACATAAACCACCCATATTTAATTTGTTATACAATTTGGTAACCACCCTGCTCTATGGCCTCACAGACTCCACACTTGCTCCCTCCCTACTCCCCCACACCCCCTTTAAGGGCGTCCTACTGGCAGCAACACGTGTCATCATTGGTCTGAGGAAATAGAATCAACTTCCCTAATAAAACTCCATTGCCCTGATAGCCCCTGGCTAATGCTGCAGAAAAGTTGACCATTTTCCGTCTATGTAAAAAACTGAAAAAACAACAATTGATGGACAGAATGCAGAACAATGTCGTACATTCACCCCAGTATAGAGATCTGTGCCTTAATCCATTGATTTTTTTGCTCACTATGCCATTCCAGTTTGGACCCAGCCATATGCAAATCAGTCTTGACCCTGTGCCCAATGGGAACAGTCCAGACCGAACTGCCAGGCCAGGTCCTCCCTGGACTGGAAACAAGCATCCTAGGACCGGTTTCGGGGTTTCACCCCTCTTCAGCCAGAATAGCTTGACTCCAGTGGCATGGAGAGCATGGGACCCACTCGGGGTGACAAATGCAAAAAGAACTATTGATGGACAGAATGCAGAACAATGTCGTACATTCACCCCAGTACAGAGATCTGTGCCTTAATCCACTGATTTTTTGCTCACCATGCCATTCCAGTTTGGACCCAGGCATATGCAAATCTGGAACAACATCACCAGGACTGACTCAATTTGAGAAGGAGGTGGAGAAGCAGCTGTTTAAAGAACACTACATCACAATGCATTAACCATACACAACCCAGTTTTCTCCCCTGTGACTCGATGACTGTTTTCTTTGACCCTGTGCTGCACACCACTGACTTTGGGCTAGGTTTGCTCTATAGAATAAATGGATTAAGCAGGAGGCACATCCTGCTTGGGGGAAAGGAGCACAGCATGGTGCAGAACAGTCTTACAACACACAAATAACCATGTGGGCACATGCAAATCCATTCAAGGCACATGCATAGCCACACATGGCGCAAGCATTGCCAAGTGCTGTGCGAGTACTGCCAAAACGGCACACCCAGAGCCAAGTATAGCCGCAGGTTTATCTAGGTAGGGGGCCTGCATGAAGTACTGGGTATTTTAAACCCAGCGGTGTAGGGGAACACACCCTATGACTTCGGGGTTCTTCCTGTTTCAGACCTACAGAAACACAGAGTCTTCTGGGTGAAGTCAAAGATCAGTTTATTGGCTGCAGACCAATTACAGGTATCCTAGAAGTACAACAGCGTGTATGTTCTCAGGAGACTGCTTAAAAAACACAAACGGGCTTCTCTTTAAATACGAAATATTGTGCTTCAGGCACACATTCCTTGTTTTACGATACGGCTATATACACGTGTACATTACAAATGAAAAAAGCAGAGTCATGATGACCATCCCACATTCCAGTTAAGCCAGCCCACAATTATTTACCCAGCAAGGCTCAGATCCCACATCAGATATCAATAGGCCCCAATAAACACGGGCAGCTCCTGTTCGTGAAAACAAGCCATAAAGCAGGAACAGTCAGGTGTGAAAGAGATTAGCTGGAGGCTCGTGTGAGATGAAAAGGCTTTATGGTGTGTCAAGCCCTGATGCTAATCACAGGTGGCCAGGGGACGGGGAGCTCGTGAGACCGGACTGACCTGGGGCAGCGGAGCCAAGCTGCCCAGTTCACAGAGAAGTCAAAGGAAAGCACATGTACTGTAAGGCCCGTATTTGCTTCATTATAGCCTATGTGAGGGCAACCATAAGATGGCCACCGCTCTAAGATGGAACCCGCGTAGTGATGTATAATAACGTGTACACAGTGCATTCATAGCTAGAACGTTATACAAAGCACTTGTACATACCGCATTAACCATTCGTGGTTCGCTTATACCGGGATAGACAGGGGTAGGGTCCTGTCCCCTACGCGGTCCCAAATATCAAAGTACGACAGACCCTCCTTTTGCCCTAACATAGGCAATCAAAATACTCATCTCAATCCGAGTCTAGGTCAATATTCACGAAGTCATGGAGATGTTGCTGTAGCATCATCCTATTACTTAGCTCGTCCCTCGATACAGGTTTCCTTACACATAATGTAGCACAGAGGCCACATATCGCAGGAGCACATTGTATGCACAGACCGAACAGGAAAAGAATGGCTAAGATCATTCCAATGACCATCAGAATCTTCCAACCCCAGGCAGATATCCGTTCCCAGAACCACCTGTCGTACTTTAAAATTTGGGACCTCGTAGGAGGCAGGGCCCTACCCCTGTCTATCCCGGTATTAGCGAACCGCGAATGGTCAATGCGGTATGTACAAGTGCTTTGTATAACGTTCTAGCTATGAATGCACTGTGTACACGTTATTATACATTGACTCCGTGGGTTCCATCTTGGAGCGGTGGCCATCTTATAGTTGCCCTCACATAGGCTACACTTTACTTTGACTTCTCTGTGACCTGTGCAAACTGACTCCACTGCCCGAGGTCAGCCCTGTCCGTCCGGTTCCTTTTACTGCGGCCAAATGGGATTAGCATCAGGGCCCGAGGCATCATAAATTCCTTCTTCCCACACGAACCCTGACTAATCTCTTTCACACCTGACTCTTCCTGCTTTATGGCTTGTTTTACAAACAGGAGGTGCCCGTGTTTATTGGGGCCTGCTGATATCTGATGAGGGATCTGAGCCTTGCTGGGTAAATAATTGCAGGCTGGCTTAACTGAAATGTGGGATTGTAATCATGACTCTGCTTGTTCTTTGAAGTAAAATATGTGAATGACCAACTGCAAGAGAAGGGCGGTGTTGCCCAGAGCGTAACATTCTCCATAAAAGAGGAGACTGGTTTCTGTTCTAGAGACTGCCTCATTCAGTTGCTAAGGCTTCTGTGCGACGTAGTCTCACTCATTTGAGTTTAATAAAGATGTCTTTTCATATTTCAGCTTCTGTTGCCAAGTTCTTTGTTATGTTATCAAGATATGCAGAATTTTATAATACCACATCAGGAAGTACTCTAAGTCATAGGGTGCTAACCCTAGCACCTCTGGGGTCTCAAAAATTGGAGTACTTCACACCCCACCAGCGACCAATCTCCTTTATCCACGTGTATGGATTCAGATATTTTATGGAGTTTGGAGATGGCTTGATAGACTGTTGGAGCGTTATCTGGTATGAAAATGCAACAACTAGATTGGATAACCTTACATACCCCACCGCGGTCTGCAAGTATAACGTCTAGAACCATGCGGTTCTGCAAAGTCATAAGGCGATCCGCTTGGAGCTCAGCTGTCAAATTACCAAGGGCACCAGCCGTTACATTGACAGTGGATTCAACCACACGAGTCAGTTGTCTCAGGTTCCTACTATTTACCATAGGTCCCCAAAACGGCAGGAAACCCAAAAAGAAGTCTCCTGCTTCCTGACCGGCAGTATCCTCCTTACTAATCACGCCTCTCACAACTCTGGTCTTGTGATAGTCAGAGGCAGCAGTAAATGTTGGCGGTAGCAAGTTTGCAATATAACGTGCCTGAGAAATCAGGGGGCAACCATGTATATGCTCGGTCATTGCAGACAAAATATGTACCCTTGGCAGCCAAAAACGCGGGGGAAAACTGTGATGAAAAGGTGTACGTCTCAGTACAGTCACTTCTCCCCAGTTGAGCTCTTGGATTCTGACCATTACCCTGTAAACAGAACCGACCTATGTGGGGTACGACCCAGATTGGGGATGAGATTTTTCGCTGCCTTTCACCCAGACTAATACTATACCCCGTTGCGTTCCACCCTACATAAGCTCTCACTTCCTCCTTGGGTATGGATGAGTATGCATCGATATCTCTGCTCATATCGGCAACTCCTTTCATTAAGGCCTTATTATTGGTGCTAGGTCTGATGGAACGCGGTTGTCGCGGGGAGTAGGCATCTAGGGCAAAGAGAAACATGGTCTGGAATGCCCATGACGATCCATTGTAACTAAACGGCAGCACTAGATAAGGAATACCCTTACTAATGGTATGTGGCATTAAACCACACACCCAGCAATTGGTCGTATTCATGACTAGTTGGTGCTGGTGCAGGAGCTGAATAAACGAGTTGTTTACAAACTCCGACCGCCTAGCTTGTTCATGTTCAGGCAGAGGGTGAAAAGAGTGTGAGGAGATAGTAGGAGGAGGTATAGGCTGTACAGTGGGTGCAATGGGCTCTTGAGAGGAGAAGAATACAAATCCTACAGTAAACACTATCATACTACATAATATAAACAGACATAAAAATACAAAACGTTTGCTCTTCATTATTTTACATATTCTTGCTTTAGAGTTCATTTCCTCAGCTAGTCTCTCCATCTTGAAAAACTCCATCCTCTAATCGTGCCGCTCGCGGCGGCTGAGTATCTTCTGCTAAGGAGTACGCCTGTCAGTCCAGGGAACGCCCTAGACCAACCAGAGCCGTTGACCTAACGTCTTCGGCATGTACCCCAAAGTCTTGGCACCGCGACCCTGCTGCTGAACCCGGATGGTGGTTCGAAAAACAAAAATCAAGAAAGTCCTTCAGATGGGAGAGCTATGGTATCAAAACAAAAAGGTAAGGAAAAGAATATTTATTTGTCCATAGGCCTTGGCCTCAAATTATAGCGGAGACGGCCAGGTACCGTTTGATCTTGAAACAAGAGTTCAGGCTCTGTGGTGTCCAATCGAATCGACGGTGGCACAGCTTCTTGCAAAATATCGTTACTCTCTTGGTCTGAAGCTGTGTCTCTTATGCGTGCATCACTGAATGGTACAAAACGAGGTACAGTGTCTGTTTCAGAGTCGGCGATACCCTCCTGGACCCACCGGTCATATGGCAGGGGCAAGGGGACTACCTTGCAGTGGGTGCCATGGATCCAGTTCTTTTTTCCTTTCACTCGAACCGCTGATCCTGTTGACAGAAGTACAAGGTGAGGGCCGATCCAACGAGGCTCGTCGTTGCCCTTGCGCTGAAAGTTTTTTACGAGGACCCACGTGCCAGGGTCGATAGGGTGTCCAGGAGCTTCAGAGACTTGGGGAAGAGTACCATGCACCTGTTGGTGTAAAACACGCAGTTTAACCGTCAAATCATAGAAGTAGTCAAGCAGTACTGGATGCTCGATTTCACTGAATTTCGTAGGTCTTGGCACACCCCATATATTGGCCGGGCGGCCAAAAACGACCTCATAAGGACTAAGTCCCACTCGTGAGTGTACGGTCATTCTGGTGGACAGGAGTGCTAAAGGCAGAGCGTCAGGCCATTTAAGGCCGGAGCTCGCCTGGATTTTGGCCAATTTAAGTTTTAGAGCGCCATTATAGCGTTCTACTAATCCAGCTGATTGGGGGTGATTTGCAGCGTGGAACTTCTGCTTTATACCTAGTCCCTCACACACATTCTTCATCACTTTACCCACAAACTCACTTCCATTATCACTCCACACCAGTCTTGGCATTCCAAACCTAGGGAGAAACTCCTTCACAAGGGCTTTGGCTGTGGATAAAGCAGTATTATCTTTCAGGGGATAGGCCTCTATCCATTTTGAGAAAGCGCAGACAACCACCAATACATATTTCAGGTTGTTGCACCTTTCCATGTGGATAAAATCTAGCTGCAAAACTTCAAATGGATATGATGGAGGCGCAAAATGACCAGCTGGAGTTGGGGTTCCCCTACCAGGGTTGAACTTCAAGCATACCATACAATTCTTGACCACATTCTCTGCACACTTGGGAATTCCAGCATTCTGCCATACCGGAGCCAACAACTTACAAATTCCTTTCACACTGATATGTGCCATTCCATGTGCCATAGTAACTACTGGAAGCACATATGCATCAGGTAACAACCATCGCCTATGTTCTGACAGATCAATCCAACAACCATTCTCATCCAATTTACCCGTACCTTCTTTCCACTTGCTCAATTCTTCCTCTGTGGCTTCAGCTTGAATGGACTTCACACTCTCTATTGTGTTGTCACACATTCCAACATCACCAACCCATCTTGCGGGGCCTGCCACATACATTCTAGTCTTCACATCCTTTGCTGTTTCTTTCGCGATTTCATCAGCAAACACATTACCACGTCCAACATCATCAGTGATTTTCCTGTGCGCACTGCATTTCATAATTGCAACTTGTAACGGTAGGGTCAGTGACTCAAGGAGATCATTCACCAACTTGCCATTCTGAATTTTAGCTCCATGCGAAGTCAGGAACCCACGTTCTTTCCGCAATCGCCCAAAACTATGAGCCACGCCAAAGGCGTACTGGCTATCCGTGTATATATTCACTCTCATTCCTTCAGACAACACGCATGCTCTTGTGAGGGCGATCAACTCTGCTGCTTGGGCCGAATTATGTGGCACACGTGCAGTTTCCACAACAGTGTGTAAAGTCGTGATGGCATATGCAGCAGTCGTGTCCCCATTCGGGAGCTTGAAACACGAACCATCCACCCATAAAGTACCATCACACTCAGTCAGGGGAGTATCTTTAAGATCTACTCTCCCTTTCGTCTCTTCTTCTGTTCTGAACAGACAATCATGTTGCTCAATCTCATCTAGGTCTGCTGGATTTGGCAATAATGTAGCTGGATTCAACGTGTTGCATCTCTTTATGTGTATATGATTTGCTAACAGTGTCAGCTCATATCCTGATAATCGCGCACTAGTTAAGTGCTGTGTCTTGGTCCTGTTTAACAATGTGTCCACAGCATGTGGAACCATAACAATCAATGTATTATCCATTACTAGTCCAGCAGATTGTCGAATAGACATAGCTGCGGCAGCTGTAGCTCTCAGACAACTTGGCAATGCCCTCGCTACAGGGTCCAAGGTTGACGAAAAATATGCGCATGGGCGCGGTCTGTCGCCAAAAGCCTGGGTTAACACTGATAATGCGCAACCATCTTTCTCGTGAACATACAATGTAAAAGGCTTGCTGTAGTCAGGGGTACCCAACACAGGAGCTGAACACAATGCATTACGCAATTTCACAAAACTTTTCTGACACTCTTCAGACCATGGAATAGGATTCGGTGTGTCTTTGCATGTTAATGCTAACAAAGGTTTTGCCAACAAGGAAAAATTGGGAATCCAATGCCTACAGTATGAAGTAATGCCCAAGGAAGCACGCACTTCTCTCTGTGTTCTTGGCACACTCAACTGTGTAATGGCTTGAATTCTCTCTGGGGTCAGTTTCCTTTCCTCCTTCGATAAGAGATGACCTAAGTAGGTCACTTCTTGTCGACAATATTGCAGCTTTGAGAGAGACACTTTGTGATGGAAAGCAGATAAATGACGCAACAATGACAATGTGGCTTCTTTGCAAATCTTTTCAGTATCCGCGGCGATTAGTAAATCGTCAACGTACTGAATGAGGATAGCGCCGCTAGGTAAAACCAGTGCATCAAGCTGCGCTTTTAAAGCTTGGTTGTATATTGATGGACTTTCACAGTAGCCCTGGGGAGCGCGTTTGAAGCGGAAGCTTCGGCCTCCTAAACTGAAGCCAAAAATGTCTCTGCTCTCCTCTGCAATTGGGATGCTAAAGAAGGCATTCTTCAGATCGATCACTGAGAACCATGCAGCGGAGGCTGGAATCATGGTTAACAAGGCAGTTATATCAGGGACAACTGGAAACTGTGGCACAACAATCTTATTAACCTCTCTAAGATCAATCACAAATCTGTAAACAGGTGGCTGTGAAGGGTCCGTTCGTTTTAAGACAGGTAAAACTGGACTATTGCAAACGTTGCCTCTTGTCTCTTCAATTACACCCTTATTAATCAAATCGCTGACAATTGCTAACAATGCTTTCTGACCTTCATTGGAGATCTTGTACTGGGGAATACGTGGCAATCTGACATTGGCCTTTAACCCCTTCGATGCTGCGCAGATTCCGCCGCTGTGCTGGCGGAATCTTGCGCGGGCGGGGTCATGACGGAATGGTTCCGTCATGAGCACAGCTCAACCGTGGGTCATGACGGAACCATTCCGTCATGAGCACCGAAGGGGTTAAAGTGACCACATATGGCGGTATTTCCAAAAGACCAACATCATTGGGACCAGTAGCCCAAAGGACATCCGGAAGGGATGACAATTCAGGTGGCATTGCATTCTTAGACAAATACATCGGGGAAATCACTTTCTTGCCTAACGTAAGTTGTACTCCTGATGGAGAACAATATAGCGTAGCATGCAATCTTTTTAGCAAATCTAATCCTAGCAAATTCTCACCACAACCTGTTGTTAGGATGAGGGGTGCTTTCAACTCGCAAGGTCCAACAGAAAGTGACATGGGACTGGAAATCGGGTTTCTAACTGGGGCGCCAGAAAAACCTACTGAAACATTTATGTCGCCAGACAAAGGTGCGCCAGGGAGTTTTGAATGCACGATTGAACTCTTTGCAGCACCAGTGTCTAGCAGAAAGGGCTCCGTTACATTTGCTGTAGTCACCTTAACATACGGTGCTCTGATCCACTGGCACTGAAACAACTCCCTCTCTCGGTCTCTGGCTGTCCTAGTAATCATTATTTTCTACATTGTCGTCTTCTGCATAATAATCATTATTGTAGTACTGAGCTGTATTACCAGTCGCGTTGGCTTGCTGATCAAAGCTATTTATGGTATCTTGAGGCGGAAGAGGACGCGCGTTCTGGGGAACATTTCCACGCCCTCTGCCTCTAGGAGCTTGCTGACCACCCCTACCTCTTGCGCCATACGTATTACTGTTACGCTGCATTAATTTAGGGCAACTATATTTAAAATGACCTTCCTCTTTGCAATATGAACATTGGTTGGGACCTACAGGGACACGTGGTTGATAATACCCATTCATTTGCTGGTTATTCTGAAACTGTTGGGGTTGGTGATAGACACCTTGTGTTTGCCTATAATTATTTTGTCCCCCACGTGGCGGGTAAGCCTGCTGCAAAAGGACCTTCTTTTTCAGCTCTTTCGTTTTCTTGTCTGTTCTATCTTTCTCATCTTTATCTCTATTTTCATAATACTGTGCAGTAGCCAGTATTTGTGCTGAAGAGAAAACAGCCCAAGAACTTTCTGAATCTTTTAATTTCTTACATAGCTCAGGAAGTAGATTCTGCACAAATTTATCCACAAATAACCGTTGGCCACCTTCAGTACTCATGTCTTGACCACTGTGGTCAATAAACGTTTCTTCAAACCTGGTAAAGAAATCTGACACTGTCTCATCTTTCTTCTGCTTGCATGCAGATAGTTTGTCCCAATTTACGCGCATCGCGGGCATTATGGTCTTCATGTATGTGATAATTCTACCAGGGAGTTCTGCTACTAAAGGCTCAGGTTTCGCGCCTCCAATTTGTCTAGCGTCTGCGGCAATGATGTCAGCCGATGTAGCGCCTAGTTCTGCATCGTGATCTGCATTACGAATTGATCCCCATAGGGGCTGTGGAACAACATTACCAAACAACATATCTATGTCTGCCAAATTCATAACGCATGATCCTGCCGTCTGTGACAGCTCTTTATAATATCCTGCAGGGTTTTTACGGGGATCAGGCAATGTCTGCTTAAGCGCTAACACCTCACTTCGCTTCCATGGAACATGCACCCAAACACGCTGGAAATGAGCTGGCATAGCAGCGATACCGTTATTAATATCAGCTGCAACTGCTTCCTTCCATACCGGGGGAACTTCTCTCATGGGGTATTGTCGCGCTTTTACCTTTTTCCCCACAGGGACATCTTGTTCAAACAATGATCGTTGACAATCATCATTCCTGAAGGACAATACAACCGCAACCGCTTTATCTACGTCGCGACCCACAATTGTACCAGTTCCAAAATCAAATCTCACTCGACACAACTCCTGCGGGCTCGGATCTTTACCATTATCATCCAATTCCTCACAGAGGATTTCACACATTTTCTCAAACACATACCTCTGTTTCGAAGCATCCCATTGGTGAAAAACGTTAACAACTGACTCCACATCATAGAGTGAAGGAAAAACTATCCACCTACGCGCCATATGATCTATTACCTTTTTCTCATCGGGGTTAGGCAGTTGACTGCGCAATTGCTTACGCTGTAAACCAGGAGTCGCACTAGATGACTCAAAGAGAGGCGACATTAAATTAGTAACTATATTAGCTAGACGTTGTCGCGCTGAAGGAGAAGTTGAGGCGAGCACAGGGGGATAAACAGAGGGAAGAAAAGAGGATGTAGAAACAGGTACTTGAGTAGTGTAAGGAATAGTGTCAGGGGAGGCAGCTGCTGAACTAGACAAGGTCGCAGGAAGCGCAGGGGCAACTGGTGACACAACTGGCGGCCCTTGAGAGGTCTGTGCTGCAGGGACAGGAGCCAATTGGAAAGGCGCTGGTGGCTGCGGTAAGGCTTGCGGCAAATTAACTGCAGGCTGCGCATTTGGAGGTTGCGGAGGTGCTGTAGCATTTTGCGCATACGGAGGTGGTGAACTTAGCAAATGCGACATCAGGGGATCTTTCTCCTTTTCTTCTAACACATTCTGTTTAAGGTGCGGTAAAGCTGGGTAACATTTGTCGATCCCTAGCTTACGCTGTCTGTGCAATTGCTCATTCATTTGTTCCTCCTCATTATCCTTAAATTGTACAGCTGCTTGCATTACTGTCATACCTTTTTCTCTCTTATTCCTTTTTGCTAGCTTAATTTCCTTCTGTTTGGCTTCCTTTCGCCATAGGCGGAAAGAATCAAACATTGCCGGCCGGGCTTTCTTTTTAAACAATTTAACTTCCAAATTATCTAAGATATCTGTTTCGAAACTACCATTTTGGGGCCATTTTAAAACTCCATCCTTTCTGGTGTAACGGATCCATACTTCATTATATGCAATGGGGCCCACGCCATGTTTTACATAAAGCTCATAAGTTGGAGTTCCAATTGGAGGAACCGGACATGAATCCTCTAACTGGAAGTCCCTTCCACAACCCAAACGAAACAATCTACCAAATACACTAGAACCAGGCATATTCGCTCACTAGTCTAGTTCCAAACTTCAAAGGATTATCGATTACGATAGTCTCGCGAATACACGAGTCCTCTGGCTTTGGCGTTTGCAAACTCCAAATCAAAGCGATCCAGAAGGATACCAAACAAATTGGGAGACGCTCCACTTATACTTAACTGAATATTGATGATCGATGGCGTCACCAGAAGACTCTCTCGATTTGTTTCGCTCTACCAAAAATCGTCAAGGGTCCAAAACAGGGCGATTAATCAGGGCAGCAGTCCTTCGTAGCCGTCGGGACGCGGAGAACCTCGCAGAAAAGACTTTCGGACCACGTCGACATGCAGGGGTCGATGAAGTGGCGGCCTTTCTCCGGAATTTCCACACGAAGCTCCTCACGAACCTCTGGCTTGGACTGGTACCACTGAAATCGTCCCGAGTTGGGCGCCAACTGAAGTACTGGGTATTTTAAACCCAGCGGTGCAGGGGAACACACCCTATGACTTCGGGGTTCTTCCTGTTTCAGACCTACAGAAACACCGAGTCTTCTGGGTGAAGTCAAAATCAGTTTATTGGCTGCAGACCAATTACAGGTATCCTAGAAGTACAACAGCGTGTATGTTCTCAGGAGACTGCTGAAAATCATAGAAACGGACTTCATCTTAAATACAGTTTTCCCTGCCTCAGGCATACATTCCTAGGTTTATGATATGGCCATTACATGTATACATTTCAAACGAAAAGGCAGAGTCATGATGACCGTCCCACATTCCAGTTCGGCCAGCCCACAATCATTTACAGAGTAAGGCTCCGATCCCACATCGGATATCAATAGGCCCCCCCATAAACATGAGCATCTCCTGTTTTGGGAAACAAGTCATAAAGCAGGAACAGTCAGGTGTGAAAGAGATTAGCCGGGGGCTCGTGTAGAATGAAAGGGTTTTATGACGGGTCAAGCCCTGATGCTAATCACAGGTGGCCGGAGGAAGGGGAGCTCGTGAGACCAGTTTGACCCGGGGCAGCGGAGCCAGCTGCCCAGGTCACAGAGAAGTCAAAGGAAAAGCCCATGTACTGTGAGGCCCGTATTTGCTCCATTGTAGCCTATGTGAGGGCAATGACAAGATGGCCACCGCTTCCAAAATGGAACCCGCGAAGTAAGGTAAAACAACGTGTACACAGTGCATTCATAGCTAGAACGATATATAAAGCACTTGTACATACCGCATTAACCATTTGCGGTTTGCTAATACCAGGATAGACAGGGGTGTCCCCTACGCGGTCCCAGAGATTAAAGTACGACAATAGGAAGGGAACAAACAACACTAGCATACCTAGCGTTAATAGTAATACTTTTTAAATTATGACCGCCTATTCCGTATGTTTGCCTAGGGAGCATTAGGGGGCCCTCTTGTAGACCCACCCCGTGACTGTTCTCCTGTCCAGCTTGCCCACAGTCTGCTATCCCCTACTGCCTGTCTACCTGCTGCCCTGTTTGCTTGTTTCTTGCGTTGTTTTGCCTTTCTGCTTTTTTGTCTGCCCTCTGTTTTGCCTTTTTCTGATCTCTGCTTTGCACTCTTCTGCTATTTTTGCCTTTTCAGCTCATTTTTTTAGCCTCTTATTTTTTTTTAAATAGATTTTTTGCCCTCTGTTTTGCCTTTTCTGCTCTCTTTTCTGCCTTTTCTGCTCATTTATCTGCCCTCTGTTTTGCCTTCTTGTGCTCGTTTCTTCCCTCTGTCTCCCTCCTCCCACCGTGTCCCTTCACCCCAGGACCTACTTAATGGAGGCCACAATGCAACCCCATTGAGTAGGTTCTTGTGCCGGCTCCCCCTGCGACAGTTCTCTTGTCCAGCTTGCCTGCCGTCTGCTACTTTCTGCTGAATGCCTACCTGCTGTTTGTGCCTTTCTCTCCTCGTTTTTTGCTCTGTTTTGCCTTTCTGATCGTTTTCCTGACCTCCATTTTCACTTTTTCTGCTCGTTTTTCTGCCGCCTGTTTTGCCTTTTATGACAGTTTTTCTGCCCTCTGTTTGACCTTTTCTGCTAGTTTTCTGACCTCTGTTTTGCCTTTTTATGCTCATCTCTTCCCGCCATTTCCACAAGACCTGGTTTTTTGACGGAGACCTTGCACCCCAGCTCCCAGGTACCCCCAGGGGTGACCGTGCAGCGCTCTTCAAATGATGATTGATTGATATGTTGAATTACCTAAATAGCATTGGGTGACTTGCTCGCTATCATTCATGGGACACAAATCTTCCAGTGCTGCCCCTCACTTTCAAAAAGCACTGTTTGCAGGTGTATCAGTCTAATTGGTTCTACTGAAGATGACAGACTACAACCCCCAGAAAGCACCCATTTGTTAAATCAATGCCCTGGAGTGCTAATACTTGTTATCCCCTTAAGCAACATGTGGATCCCATGTTCACCGGGCCATTGAACTCAAGTTGCACCGCACTGATAAGGCACAAGGTGGCCAAAGGCATTCTGGGTTTGCTTGTCCTCGGTCTAAAAGATGTGGTTTGTCATTTTGAGCTGGATGTCCATGTAGGAGTGGGACTAAGATTAATGTGCATACAGCTCCTGTCCGAAGTGGTTTTAAAAAAATGGCCTGGAATGTGGCCAGAGTAACTAACAGCAAATGAGATTCATTCAGGCATATCACCACCACTTTCAGTAGTTTCCGAACTGACGTCAAAGAGAGGCAACGTATGCCCAGACATTAGCTCCCTGCTCATTTGCCAGTGGATCATGCGCGACCTCCCGGAGGAAACCTAAAAGATTGAACCGCTCTGGGGCTGCCTGTGCTCCTGTTTGAAGGGGACAGGGTCTGGCACCAGCAGTCCAGGCTGGACGATTCCTTCTGCAGCAGGACCAAGGCGGGTTTGCTTTTGACTGATCACTTTCTGACGTGGCACGGAGGGGGGTCGGTCTGCGATGGAATGGAATCAGTCCATTGTAAATGCAGTGGCTGCGATTAAGCCAAGCATTCAACCCATTGCATTTCTGGCATTGTTTTTTGGCCCTTCTCAAAGGTAATGGGAGTGCTATCCTTGGGAGAAAAGAGGCACGCAGTGGGGCCGATATTTGCCACGCCATTAATGGTGTTAACATTTTAGCCACCCGAGTGCCATTGCTCGTCCCATTCTAAGGGAGGCAATGCCTTTCATCCTTTACCTCGATCTAAAGGAGTATGTGAGGTGTCCAATTCTTAAAATAGTAGAGGGGAGATGTTAACACGTGCCCAATAGTGCACAAATTGGAAGTTAGATTTGGAAAAATCATTATACAAGTCTGTTTGCGCCTGAATACTGCATAATGCAGAATTTGTCCGCTGGGTGGAGCTGTTGTGCCAGAATGCGATCGAACACTGCAGGGAGTCACCGGAGGGAGCGGGAATTATTGCAAAGCTCCAGGAACCCTGCGGTCGGTGGGAAGAGGCTGGAGAGGAGGAGGTGGTGGGGTAGGGAGTGTATCAAAGAACAACCTGAGCTAGTCAAGTTAAAATAACCTAACCTAGGGGGATGGGAGGTGCCAGAAAACAACTCGATTCTGAAATACACCAATTAAAGAAAAAGGAAAAGATTGTCCTTTTCTTGAGTCCGCTCACTCACCAGGGTTTCCCCACGGTGACATGCTTAATCATTGGGGTCCTCCCAGTCCTCTACGGACTGAGGCGTGCTGCGACTTGCGAATTACGTAGGAGCACTAAAAGATCAGACTATGTGTAGTGCAAGTGAAAGAGTGGAGTGGGATTTAAAAATAATCAGCTAGTGGGCCAAATAAACTTTATTGATGCTCTTAGCTGATAGGTTTTAAAATGGGGTGATATGCTAAGGCCCCTAGCTATAATGAATAGGTGTGCCTAGCATATGGTCTGGTCAACTAGTTTCGAGCTTCCCCAGCTCTTCTTCAGGACAACACCGGGACCAGCCCAGTGTGACAGTGCCACTCCTAGTAAGGTGCAAAATGTGAGACGCTGCAACTATAAGGCATGCGTAACAGTTGATACATACGTAATGTACGTCAGGCAAGGAGGGGGAGTGGCGATCTTGTACATTTGTACATGGACAGCCACGCTTCTGAACACCTACTTGGGCCAAAACCTACCGGACCGCATTCGGGTAGGGAGTGTGACATGGAGAGAGAGGAAAACGTAAACAGGCTCCAAAAACAGGGCAGCATTTCAAGGCGCCTGACGATCACGAGACGATCTTCAGAGGTCTGTGTTTGGGGTGTTAATGCAGGTGGGTGGTCGGTAGAGGAGGATGAGGGGCCTCTGCACTTAGGCAGTGGGGTTGCACTACAGAATACCAGGTCTGGGGCCACCACCAGGGGCACAAGAGTAAAGCAGCCTTGTCGCCCCACTGGTCAGTACCACACACATCGGCAGTGCTGTACTTCGAGAGGTTGGGATGCTGGAAAACAAACCAAAAACACACGGTAGCATACCCAACTCACCCTCATTTGGAGGGTCTTAACCATTTTCTCATGAATATGCACCCTCCGAAAACAGCACGCCTCCATAGATACAACTTAGTGTCACCCCATTTCAAAACACAATCTTGGGGGGCGAGACATGAAACCCTATATTCCACGTGGTTACCAGCGTTATTGATTCTCCCCCTGTGCATCCGCAGCGCCCACCACAGGACCGGGAGACAGTGCGACAGGATGGCCCTGCCGCAAGGAGATCCTGGGATGGGGAGACACGAACACTCGGACAGGGAGTCGGGGACAAGGAGAGGCTGACACTCGGGCAAAGAGAATGGCCAAGGCTCTGCCAGGTCACAGAACCAACAGTAAACAAAACGGGGCATTGAAATGGGTCCAATATTCATGCCCAAACGCTCCAGATAAAAACACTGATCAATTTCTCAACAGTGACTAAACATTCCTGAGGTAATCCGGGTCAGTAATGCAGCGCCTGTTTAAATTTCACATTTTCGTCTTGGATTTCTTAAGATTTTCTACTTCCAGATGTTAGTTTTCAGGTTTTTTTTTGTTTTTTTTTTTTTTTTTACAGGCAACATATGACTCTTGTGTATTGCATACTGTGAACCAAGACGCCTAAGGTGTCCGAGTGAATTCAGGACGTTGATATATATTTAGGACAGCAAATGATTGAGACCCTCGAAGGCGAGGCAGAAGACAGTGCTGATCCTCACCGTACCTACCTGCGGGCCAATCCTTGGCCCGTCTTCAGAGTGTACAAAGCAATGGTCATGTGTGCCAGTTGTAATAGTAGAAAAGTGTGAATGAAGCAGGTCCACAGCTGTCAAAATATGGACAACAAAAGACACACAATTGATGGACGGAATGCAGAACAAATCAAAACATTCACCCCCAGTAAAGAGATCTGGGTTAAATCCATCATTCTTTTGCTCACCATGCCACCCCAGTTTAGACCTGGCCATATACAAATCAGTCTTGACCCTGTGCCTCAAGGGAACAGTCCAGCCCGAACTGCCAAGTCCGGTCCTCCCTGGACCTTAAACAAGCATCCTAGGACCGGTTTCAGGGTTTCACCCCTCATCAGCCAGGCTAGCTTGAATCCAGAGGCACAGTGAGCATGGGACCCACGTCTGGGCATACCCGGCGCACTTACGGCGAGAAAGCAAAAGACACACAATTGGACAACACAAAAAGAAAATGTAGGGCTTAGTGTGTAGGGATGCGTATGTGTAAAGGGAGATGGTGATTAGGAGGAAATAAAAGTACGTTCAGGAGGACTGGTGAAAAGAGTACTAAAGAGGAAAGAGATGCCGTGTGAAATATGCGGACGGAGGATTCCAGAAAAAGGCCAAAAGATCTGAGTGAGAGGCTGCAGAGGAAAGTAATGTTAGGGAGGGAGTACGGAAGTGACAGACACTCTGAAGACAGCTACCCAAGCCCCAAACCTTAGCAATGTTTCATTCATTGATTCATGCATTCAGAACTGAAACATTTTCAATTCCAATCAATCAATTAAAACAAAATGATCGGCATTACTGATATATTTGAAACTGCCATTGGGAGATGCTGAGACAAGATACATTTTGATATTCGGACTGGGAGAAACCAACATTAGGATGGGGAGTTGAGGATAATGCGATAGTGGCCCTGGGACATTGGGACAGAGTGACAAAGGCAAGAAACTCTGACACTGGGCGAAACTGTGAGATGCAGGCCCCGGTAGATAGGAGACAATGAGACAGTAACATGAGATTGGGGCACCGGCAGATGTGCTCGTGCATGTGTACAATGACTATAGACTAGAGTGTACCGCCTATATTCAAACCCATAACAAGTTAGTTCACACCATCATACAAATATTTACAAATTGTCCGGAGAAGGTCAAAGTGTAAGGCCTTAATAGGTTGCGCCACACTTGGGGACATCGCCAACAGCAGACATCACTCTGCTAGTACGAGTCACGAATAGCGCCAAGATACAGTATAAATAACACACCATGCATTTCCTAAAAAAGGCACCACATACTTTTAGACTAGAGATTGTTAGGGAAAGCAAGCTTGTGAACCAACACAGGGAAGAGATTTGCTACTCACCTGTATTTCGAGAGGTTATTCAGGGGTGGCGGGGCGCTGCACGTGCTGTAGGTTTCACACACAGGAACAGGAAGCGAGCCCCGCACACAGAGCTGCTGGTCTTAGGAGGTAGAGCTCTTGAATGCCTTGCAGCTGTTAATTCCTTGTAGAGAAACTGTAGAAAACAAACAAAATGCCTGTGTTTATAAATTCAGCATATTACCACAGTTTACCAAGCCTCAGACAAAACTTGCTCCTCACGCCTCTAATTCATGGCCTCCTTTACCTCAGCAGCACGGTAAATACTTAATCCACCATTAGCAAGTTAGACTTAGATGTACATTTATCTCTTATACACACAACCGGATGTGACCTCAGATGCACCTTGTCAGAACCAGTTCGGGGAGGTTCTGGGGCTCGCTGGGCCCCAACCATTGGGGTGTGGGGGTGGGACTGCAGCCTAGTTTACTACCGATGTTCCACAGACAGGCCCTACTTCGGCTCTGCAGACTGAGCAAAAAGATAACACAGTAAGCACTCGACTCTCATAGCAGACGTGGATTAGCAGTCCAAGGCTTACTCAGGGTGGTTGGTGGTGGTCTGGGATCAGATTCCGAGCTCAACCTGCACAAAAATAACCTTCCCATAGATGGAATGTCTAGCCAGTGCTTGATCTCGTAAAAAGAGAAGTATTTTATTTCAGTGCTTAAGTTGTAAAAAAACAAATGTCTGGGCCATTCTCAAGAGGCCACTGCAGCTTGCACCACCCATTGGCCCTGCCAGCACCGGTATAAACACAGCTACAAACCATCACACGTGTGTGATAATTCGGACTATTCCAAGTCACCCAAAGCTTAAAAATGGCCTGGATGGCTGGTACTATTAATTTTTTATGTATATTGTATTATTAAACACTCGATGTGCTCACCTGAAAAATGGATAAGCAGCGCCGCTAATTGATGGATGGTTGTAAGTGCCAGAGTTGAAAATTAAGTGCCAGTGCAGAGCATCGGCAAACACCGGCTCAAATTAAGCACAGCTTTTCTTCCACAAAAACACAATATTGCAAAATCGCTACCTGCTCACATCTACAATAAGGAACTAATATTTGTATACAGTATCACTAACCACAAGGCACTTTTCCTCCCTCAAGTGTACTAGCACAAATGCGGAATAACCTCGCTGATGCTAATCACTCATGGGGCACAAGTCTATCAGCAGCGCCCTCCAACTGTGAATCACTGACCTCTCTAGTCGGTCTTTTAAAGGGTCAGTCCCTCTTGTGTTATAACCTTTCCTTGCTGGCTCCTTTGGGCGCAGCACACCTTTATTACCCAGTTCACTGGAATAAGATCTACAGGACCAGTACTTCTGCCAGTAAATACTGATGTTTTCCGCAGTTTCTCCAATCTCAACCATATCTACCCCTTTTCAGGTGCCCTCAACGGGAGATGTGGAGGGGGGTGAGGATGCCATGGAGTGCTGCAGTTATTGCCGGGAAGCAGAGGAGCACTGTTAGTTAAGAAGCAAACAGGCCTCAACTAAACCACCTCCCAAAAGGGAATGATCACAGCAGCTGGATACTGCTGCGTTTCAAAGGGATTCCTGACTCGACCCTACCATACCTCAGACTGGTGCTTTCCAGAATGTTCAGGGATGCCAGCAATGCACTATGCTAGTTTGACTGGCTCTGCAACCTCCATTTTGCATATTGTCCGACACCGAAATCAAGATGGATTTCACTGTGCCCACAGAGCAACAAAGCAGAAAAGGAAAAACAATATATATGTATCATCCTGGACAGAGAGAGATTTATTTCACAAAGAAAAAAAAGAACACTTTCACTTGTTTCAATATGATATTTTATACACAATCAATCAACTTTCCATTTTACAGTATTTCATTAATTCCTACATAGTGATATACACAGTACGAGAAGGGCAAGATTCTAAAACAACATCTCATACATTACTTGCAACAACATATGGTTTTGAATACTTTAATGCTGAAACACTGTGACCCGTAAAGGAGGAGTTATGCAAGCAAAAACACAAGTTCACAAGCAATTAGAAAGTTGTGTATTGGGGAAAATGAATTTTGGGAGTGCTGTAGCTCCCAACTATTCAAACTGTGCAAAGGGAGAGTGACCCTGTTGATCCATGTGGCTAGCACAGCCTTCTGATCAGGTTCTTATGGAGGCCCCACTGGTGTCATCTTGGCTGGTCTGATCCCCTTGGCAAATGGTATTGATGTGTTTCGGTCCATGTTAAAAGGGGCCTCCTCAGGACAAAGACTTGGTAGCCAGGATTCCTTCTGGCCTAATTGGGAATCTCTGAGGGAGGTAATATGTACAATTCCATTGTATGAGTAGACGCTAAAGCCTGTAATTATTTGATTCACTGGCGGAGAGACCCCTTCATGAGATCTATTTCAGTGGTGCAAGTAGAGTGCGCATTCTGAGGCTGGTGCATATGGCGTTTAACAGACGGTTGCTTGAGGCCACTTAGACTGCAGTGCCACCGTCCCAGGGATGATGCAGGATTCTGACCGTGTGTTGCCGCAGCCATAGCGTGGTAAACTCCAGCTTAATGGCACTCACTGGCATACTAATTGTGATGTATCCAGCTGGCCTAATAGATTTTTGTCGTTTCCAGCCTATATTTGATTAAAGCTTTTCCAGCCCAAAGGACACAACCCTTTACATGATTTCATAGGGTAGCATGGCACAATTACTCCTGGCAATCTTATGCCACACTGGAAGTAGTCACATGTCCACGGGCACCCAGAGAGGTAGCACAGGACACGGTTAGAACATGGATAGTCAAGTAGGCCACTTGCCCTCGCAAGGAGGAAGTAAAAAAAGGTCAGTCACTGCCACCCGTCAGCTTCTTACAGCCTGGTGAGCCGACACTAGTCCCGCTTACCTCACAAAGGAAGGCGTGCATATTGTGCCTCCACACCACACCACACCACAGAGCTCTACACTGGCCTGCAGTACCTTACTTAGGTGTTCTTAGCGTACACTCCTGAAGGTCGTGTGCTGATGCCAAAACAAAAATGCCAACCTTTTCAGAAACCACATGCCTTTTCATTTAGGGGAAAGGCTCAAACCTGAAAATCGTGCCGGAGTGAGCCCTTTTGTCAGAAATGAACAGTTCACCTCAGAGTCATGATTCACGCCTACAAACACGCACCCTGAATACCCGTTAAAGACACAGTGCGCACAAGATTTGATAAACGAATGGTGGTGGGAATTACAGACATCATAGAACAGCCATGTGTTCACAGTGCGGATAGTAGAACATATTTACCTGTAGCAACAGTTCCTTGTGTTGGGATTTTACAAAGCTCCAAAATCTATGGAGGACTTCCCTTTGACATCAAGAAAACACACAGGTCTATAAAAGTCTGAATGGTGAAGCAAAAGTTACTTATCTGTGATAACGCTCTTCAGAGCTGGTATCTTTCATGGAGTCACACTTGGTACGACTGGACTCCAGGGTTAAGACAGTAGCTATTAGGCCAGAGTAAGAGTTAAGAGAGTAGCTATTAGGCCAGAGTAAGAGTCCAAGACCTTAACCATTAGGCCAGAGTAAGAGTTAAGACAGTAGCTATGAGGCCAAAGTAAGAGTTAAGACAGTAGCTATTAGGCCAGAGTAAGAGTCCAAGACCTTAACCATTAGGCCAGAGTAAGAGTTAAGTCAGTAGCTATGAGGCCAGAGTATGAGTCCAAGACCTTAACCATTAGGCCAGAGTAAGAGATAAGACAGTAGCTATGAGGCCAGAGTAAGAGTTAAGACAGTAGCTATGAGGCCAGAGTAAGAGTTAAGACAGTAGCTATTAGGCCAGAGTAAGAGTTAAGACAGTAGCTATGAGGCCAGAGTAAGAGTTAAGACAGTAGCTATGAGGCCAGAGTAAGAGTCCAAGACCTTAACCATTAGGCCAGAGTAAGAGTTAAGTCAGTAGCTATGAGGCCAGAGTAAGAGTTAAGACAGTAGCTATTAGGCCAGAGTAAGAGTTAAGACAGTAGCTATGAGGCCAGAGTAAGAGTTAAGACAGTAGCTATTAGGCCAGAGTAAGAGTTAAGACAGTAGCTATTAGGCCAGAGTAAGAGTCCAAGACCTTAACCATTAGGCCAGAGTAAGAGTTAAGACAGTAGCTATTAGGCCAGAGTAAGAGTTAAGACAGTAGCTATTAGGCCAGAGAAAGAGTTAAGACAGTAGCTATGAGGCCAGAGTAAGAGTTAAGACAGTAGCTATGAGGCCAGAGTAAGAGTTAAGACAGTAGCTATGAGGCCAGAGTAAGAGTTAAGACAGTAGCTATTAGGCCAGCGTAAGAGTTAAGACAGTAGCTATTAGGCCAGAGTAAGAGTTAAGACAGTAGCTATGAGGCCAGAGTAAGAGTTAAGACAGTAGCTATTAGGCCAGCGTAAGAGTTAAGACAGTAGCTATTAGGCCAGAGTAAGAGTTAAGACAGTAGCTATGAGGCCAGAGTAAGAGTTAAGACAGTAGCTATTAGGCCAGAGTAGGAGTTAAGACAGTAGCTATTAGCCCAGAGTAAGAGTTAAGACAGTAGCTATTAGGCCAGAGTAAGAGTTAAGACAGTAGCAATGAGGCCAGAGTAAGAGTTAAGACAGTAGCTATGAGGCCAGAGTAAGAGTCGAAGACCTTAACCATTAGGCCAGAGTAAGAGTTAAGACAGTAGCTATGAGGCCAGAGTAAGAGTTAAGACAGTAGCTATGAGGCCAGAGTAAGAGTTAAGAGAGTAGCTATTAGGCCAGAATAAGAGTCCAAGACCTTAACCATTAGGCCAGAGTAAGAGTTAAGACAGTAGCTATGAGGCCAGAGTAAGAGTCCAAGACCTTAACCATTAGGCCAGAGTGAGAGTTAAGACAGTAGCTATGAGGCCAGAGTAAGAGTTAAGACAGTAGTTATGAGGCCAGAGTAAGAGTCCAAGACCTTAACCATTAGGCCAGAGTAAGAGTTAAGACAGTAGCTATGAGGCCACAGTAAGAGTTACGACAGTAGCTATGAGGCCAGAGTAAGAGTTAAGACAGAAGCTATTAGGCCAGAGTAAGAGTTAAGACAGTAGCTATGAGGCCAGAGTAAGAGTTAAGACAGTAGCTATGAGGCCAGAGTAGGAGTTAAGACAGTAGCTATGAGGCCAGAGTAAGAGTCCAAGACCTTAACCATTAGGCCAGAGTAAGAGTTAAGACAGTAGCAATGAGGCCAGAGTAAGAGTTAAGACGGTAGCTATGAGGCCAGAGTAAGAGTCCAAGACCTTAACCATTAGGCCAGAGTAAGAGTTAAGACAGTAGCTATGAGGCCAGAGTAAGAGTTAAGACAGTAGCTATTAGGCCAGAGCAAGAGTCCAAGACCTTAACCATTAGGCCAGAGTAAGAGTTCAGACAGTAGCTATGAGGCCAAAGTAAGAGTTAAGACAGTAGCTATTAGGCCAGAGTAAGAGTTAAGACAGTAGCTATTAGGCCAGAGTAGGAGTTAAGACAGTAGCTATTAGCCCAGAGTAAGAGTTAAGACAGTAGCTATTAGGCCAGAATAAGAGTCCAAGACCTTAACCATTGGGCCAGAGTAAGAGTTAAGACAGTAGCTAAGAGGCCAGAGTAAGAGTTAAGACAGTAGCTATGAGGCCAGAGTAAGAGTTAAGACAGTAGCTATGAGGCCAGAGTAAGAGTTAAGACAGTAGCTATTAGGCCAGAGTAGGAGTTAAGACAGTAGCTATTAGCCCAGAGTAAGAGTTAAGACAGTAGCTATTAGGCCAGAGTAAGAGTTAAGACAGTAGCAATGAGGCCAGAGTAAGAGTTAAGACAGTAGCTATGAGGCCAGAGTAAGAGTTAAGACAGTAGCTATTAGGCCAGAGTAAGAGTTAAGACAGTAGCTATAAGGCCAGAGTAAGCGTTAAGACAGTAGCTATGAGGCCAGAGTAAGAGTTAAGACAGTAGCTATGAGGCCAGAGTAAGAGTCCAAGACCTTAACCATTAGGCCAGAGTAAGAGTTAAGACAGTAGCTATGAGGCCAGAGTAAGAGTCCAAGACCTTAACCATTAGGCCAGAGTAAGAGTTAAGACAGTAGCTATTAGGCCAGAGTAAGAGTCCAAGACCTTAATCATTAGGCCAGAGTAAGAGTTAAGACAGTAGCTATGAGGCCAGAGTAAGAGTTAAGACAGTAGCTATTAGGCCAGAGTAAGAGTTATGACAGTAGCTATGAGGCCAGAGTAAGAGTCCAAGACCTTAACCATTAGGCCAGAGTAAGAGTTAAGACAGTAGCTATGAGGCCAGAGTAAGAGTTAAGGCAGTAGCTATGAGGCCAGAGTAAGAGTTAAGACAGTAGCTATGAGGCCAGAGTAAGAGTCCAAGACCTTAACCATTAGGCCAGAGTAAGAGTTAAGACAGTAGCTATGAGGCCAGAGTAAGAGTTAAGGCAGTAGCTATTAGGCCAGAGTAAGAGTTAAGACAGTAGCTATTAGGCCAGAGTAAGAGTTAAGACAGTAGCTATGAGGCCAGAGTAAGAGTCCAAGACCTTAACCATTAGGCCAGAGTAAGAGTTGAGACAGTAGCTATGAGGCCAGAGTAAGAGTTAAGACAGTAGCTATGAGGCCAGAGTAAGAGTCCAAGACCTTAACCATTAGGCCAGAGTAAGAGTTAAGACAGTAGCTATGAGGCCAGGGTAAGAGTTAAGACAGTAGCTATTAGGCCAGAAGAAGAGTCCAAGACCTTAACCATTAGGCCAGAGTAAGAGTTAAGACAGTAGCTATGAGGCCAGAGTAAGAGTTAAGACAGTAGCTATGAGGCCAGAGTAAGAGTTAAGACAGTAGCTATTAGGCCAGAGTAAGAGTCCAAGACCTTAACCATTAGGCCAGAGTAAGAGTTAAGACCTTAACCATTAGGCCAGAGTAAGAGTCCAAGACCTTAACCATTAGGCCAGAGTAAGAGTTAAGACAGTAGCTATGAGGCCAGGGTAAGAGTTAAGACAGTAGCTATGAGGCCAGAGTAAGAGTCCAAGACCTTAACCATTAGGCCAGAGTAAGAGTTAAGACAGTGGCTATTAGGCCAGAGTAAGAGTTATGACAGTAGCTATTAGGCCAGAGTAAGAGTTAAGACAGTAGCTATTAGGCCAGAGTAAGAGTTAAGACAGTAGCTATTAGGCCAGAGTAAGAGTTAAGACAGTAGCTATGAGGCCAGAGTAAGAGTTAAGACAGTAGCTATGAGGCCAGAGTAAGAGTCCAAGACCTTAACCATTAGGCCAGAGTAAGGGTTAAGACAGTAGCTATGAGGCCAGAGTAAGAGTCCAATACCTTAACCATTAGGCCAGAGTAAGAGTTAAGACAGTAGCTATGAGGCCAGAGTAAGAGTTAAGACAGTAGCTATTAGGCCAGAAGAAGAGTCCAAGACATTAACCATTAGGCCAGAGTAAGAGTTAAGACAGTAGCTATTAGGCCAGAGTAAGAGTTATGACAGTAGCTATGAGGCCAGAGTAAGAATTAAGACAGTAGCTATGAGGCCAGAGTAAAAGTCCAAGACCTCAACCATTAGGCCAGAGTAAGAGTTAAGACAGTAGCTATTAGGCCAGAGTAAGAGTTAAGACAGTAGCTATTAGGCCAGAGAAAGAGTTAATACAGTAGCTATGAGGCCAGAGTAAGAGTTAAGACAGTAGCTATGAGGCCAGAGGAAGAGTTAAGACAGTAGCTATGAGTCTAGAGTAAGAGTTAAGACAGTAGCTATGAGGCCAGAGTAAGAGGTAAGAGTCCAAGACCTTAAACATTAGGCCAGAGTAAGAGTTAATACAGTAGCTATTAGGCCAGAGTAAGAGTTAAGACAGTAGCTATGAGGCCAGAGTAAGAGTTAAGACAGTAGCTTTGAGGCCAGAGTAAGAGTTAAGATAGTAGCTATGAGGCCAGCGTAAGAGTCCAAGACCTTAACCAATAGGCCAGAGTAAGAGTTAAGACAGTAGCTATGAGGCCAGAGTAAGAGTCCAAGACCTTAACCATTAGGCCAGAGAAAGGGTTAAGACAGTAGCTATGAGGCCAGAGTAAGAGTTAAGACAGTAGCTACGAGGGAAGAGTAAGAGTCCAAGACCTTAACCAGTAGGCCAGAGTAAGAGTTAAGACAGTAGCTATTAGGCCAGAAGAAGAGTCCAAGACCTTAACCATTAGGCCAGAGTAAGAGTTAAGACAGTAACTATGAGGCCAGAGTAAGAGTTAAGACAGTAGCTATGAGGCCAGAGTAAGAGTTAAGACAGTAGCTATGAGGCCAGAGTAAGAGTTAAGACAGTAGCTATGAGGCCAGAGTAAGAGTTAAGACAGTAGCTTTGAGGCCAGAGTAAGAGTTAAGATAGTAGCTATGAGGCCAGCGTAAGAGTCCAAGACCTTAACCAATAGGCCAGAGTAAGAGTTAAGACAGTAGCTATGTGGCCAGAGTAAGAGTCCAAGACCTTAACCATTAGGCCAGAGTAAGGGTTAAGACAGTAGCTATGAGGCCAGAGTAAGAGTTAAGACAGTAGCTACGAGGCAAGAGTAAGAGTCCAAGACCTTAACCAGTAGGCCAGAGTAAGAGTTAAGACAGTAGCTATTAGGCCAGAAGAAGAGTCAAGACCCTAACCATTAGGCCAGAGTAAGAGTTAAGACAGTAGCTATGAGGCCAGAGTAAGAGTTATGACAGTAGCTATGAGGCCAGAGTAAGAATTAAGACAGTAGCTATGAGGCCAGAGTAAGAGTTAAGACAGTAGCTATGAGGCCAGAGTAAGAGTCCAAGACCTTAACCATTAGGCCAGAGTAAGAGTTAAGACAGTAGCTATGAGGCCAGAGTAAGAGTTAAGACAGTAGCTATTAGGCCAGAGTAAGAGTTATGACAGTAGCTATGAGGCCAGAGTAAGAGTCCAAGACCTTAACCATTAGGCCAGAGTAAGAGTTAAGACAGTAGCTATGAGGCCAGGGTAAGAGTTAAGACAGTAGCTATGAGGCCAGAGTAAGAGTCCAAGACCTTAACCATTAGGCCAGAGTAAGAGTTAAGACAGTGGCTATTAGGCCAGAGTAAGAGTTATGACAGTAGCTATTAGGCCAGAGTAAGAGTTAAGACAGTAGCTATTAGGCCAGAGTAAGAGTTAAGACAGTAGCTATTAGGCCAGAGTAAGAGTTAAGACAGTAGCTATGAGGCCAGAGTAAGAGTTAAGACAGTAGCTATGAGGCCAGAGTAAGAGTCCAAGACCTTAACCATTAGGCCAGAGTAAGGGTTAAGACAGTAGCTATGAGGCCAGAGTAAGAGTCCAATACCTTAACCATTAGGCCAGAGTAAGAGTTAAGACAGTAGCTATGAGGCCAGAGTAAGAGTTAAGACAGTAGCTATTAGGCCAGAAGAAGAGTCCAAGACATTAACCATTAGGCCAGAGTAAGAGTTAAGACAGTAGCTATTAGGCCAGAGTAAGAGTTATGACAGTAGCTATGAGGCCAGAGTAAGAATTAAGACAGTAGCTATGAGGCCAGAGTAAAAGTCCAAGACCTCAACCATTAGGCCAGAGTAAGAGTTAAGACAGTAGCTATTAGGCCAGAGTAAGAGTTAAGACAGTAGCTATTAGGCCAGAGAAAGAGTTAATACAGTAGCTATGAGGCCAGAGTAAGAGTTAAGACAGTAGCTATGAGGCCAGAGGAAGAGTTAAGACAGTAGCTATGAGTCTAGAGTAAGAGTTAAGACAGTAGCTATGAGGCCAGAGTAAGAGGTAAGAGTCCAAGACCTTAAACATTAGGCCAGAGTAAGAGTTAATACAGTAGCTATTAGGCCAGAGTAAGAGTTAAGACAGTAGCTATGAGGCCAGAGTAAGAGTTAAGACAGTAGCTTTGAGGCCAGAGTAAGAGTTAAGATAGTAGCTATGAGGCCAGCGTAAGAGTCCAAGACCTTAACCAATAGGCCAGAGTAAGAGTTAAGACAGTAGCTATGAGGCCAGAGTAAGAGTCCAAGACCTTAACCATTAGGCCAGAGTAAGGGTTAAGACAGTAGCTATGAGGCCAGAGTAAGAGTTAAGACAGTAGCTACGAGGGAAGAGTAAGAGTCCAAGACCTTAACCAGTAGGCCAGAGTAAGAGTTAAGACAGTAGCTATTAGGCCAGAAGAAGAGTCCAAGACCTTAACCATTAGGCCAGAGTAAGAGTTAAGACAGTAACTATGAGGCCAGAGTAAGAGTTAAGACAGTAGCTATGAGGCCAGAGTAAGAGTTAAGACAGTAGCTATGAGGCCAGAGTAAGAGTTAAGACAGTAGCTATGAGGCCAGAGTAAGAGTTAAGACAGTAGCTTTGAGGCCAGAGTAAGAGTTAAGATAGTAGCTATGAGGCCAGCGTAAGAGTCCAAGACCTTAACCAATAGGCCAGAGTAAGAGTTAAGACAGTAGCTATGAGGCCAGAGTAAGAGTCCAAGACCTTAACCATTAGGCCAGAGTAAGGGTTAAGACAGTAGCTATGAGGCCAGAGTAAGAGTTAAGACAGTAGCTACGAGGCAAGAGTAAGAGTCCAAGACCTTAACCAGTAGGCCAGAGTAAGAGTTAAGACAGTAGCTATTAGGCCAGAAGAAGAGTCAAGACCCTAACCATTAGGCCAGAGTAAGAGTTAAGACAGTAGCTATGAGGCCAGAGTAAGAGTTATGACAGTAGCTATGAGGCCAGAGTAAGAATTAAGACAGTAGCTATGAGGCCAGAGTAAGAGTTAAGACAGTAGCTATGAGGCCAGAGTAAGAGTCCAAGACCTTAACCATTAGGCCAGAGTAAGAGTTAAGACAGTAGCTATGAGGCCAGAGTAAGAGTTAAGACAGTAGCTATGAGGCCAGAGTAAGAGTTAAGACAGTAGCTATTAGGCCAGAGTAAGAGTTAAGACAGTAGCTATTAGGCCAGAGTAAGAGTTAAGACAGTAGCCATGAGGCCAGAGTAAGATTTAAGACAGTAGCTATGAGGCCAGAGTAAGAGTCCAAGACCTTAACCATTAGGCCAGAGTAAGAGTTAAGACAGTAGCTATGAGGCCAGAGTAAGAATTAAGACAGTAGCTATGAGGCCAGAGTAAGAGTTAAGACAGTAGCTATGAGGCCAGAGTAAGAGTCCAAGACCTTAACCATTAGGCCAGAGTAAGAGTTAAGACAGTAGCTATGAGGCCAGAGTAAGAGTTAAGACAGTAGCTATGAGGCCAGAGTAAGAGTCCAAGACCTTAACCATTAGGCCAGAGTAAGAGTTAAGACAGTAGCTATGAGGCCAGAGTAAGAGTTAAGATAGTAGCTGTGAGGCCAGAGTAAGAGTTAAGACAGTAGCTATGAGGCCAGAGTAAGAGTCCAAGACCTTAACCATTAGGCCAGAGTAAGAGTTAAGACAGTAGGTATGAGGCCAGAGTAAGAGTTAAGACAGTAGCTATTAGGCCAGAGTAAGAGTTAAGACAGTAGGTATTAGGCCAGAGTAAGAGTTAAGACAGTAGCTATGAGGCCAGAGTAAGAGTTAAGACAGTAGCTATGAGGCCAGAGTAAGAGTCCAAGACCTTAACCATTAGGCCAGAGTAAGGGTTAAGACAGTAGCTATGAGGCCAGAGTAAGAGTCCAATACCTTAACCATTAGGCCAGAGTAAGAGTTAAGACAGTAGCTATGAGGCCAGAGTAAGAGTTAAGACAGTAGCTATTAGGCCAGAAGAAGAGTCCAAGACATTAACCATTAGGCCAGAGTAAGAGTTAAGACAGTAGCTATTAGGCCAGAGTAAGAGTTATGACAGTAGCTATGAGGCCAGAGTAAGAATTAAGACAGTAGCTATGAGGCCAGAGTAAAAGTCCAAGACCTCAACCATTAGGCCAGAGTAAGAGTTAAGACAGTAGCTATTAGGCCAGAGTAAGAGTTAAGACAGTAGCTATTAGGCCAGAGAAAGAGTTAATACAGTAGCTATGAGGCCAGAGTAAGAGTTAAGACAGTAGCTATGAGGCCAGAGGAAGAGTTAAGACAGTAGCTATGAGTCTAGAGTAAGAGTTAAGACAGTAGCTATGAGGCCAGAGTAAGAGGTAAGAGTCCAAGACCTTAAACATTAGGCCAGAGTAAGAGTTAATACAGTAGCTATTAGGCCAGAGTAAGAGTTAAGACAGTAGCTATGAGGCCAGAGTAAGAGTTAAGACAGTAGCTTTGAGGCCAGAGTAAGAGTTAAGATAGTAGCTATGAGGCCAGCATAAGAGTCCAAGACCTTAACCAATAGGCCAGAGTAAGAGTTAAGACAGTAGCTATGAGGCCAGAGTAAGAGTCCAAGACCTTAACCATTAGGCCAGAGTAAGGGTTAAGACAGTAGCTATGAGGCCAGAGTAAGAGTTAAGACAGTAGCTACGAGGGAAGAGTAAGAGTCCAAGACCTTAACCAGTAGGCCAGAGTAAGAGTTAAGACAGTAGCTATTAGGCCAGAAGAAGAGTCCAAGACCTTAACCATTAGGCCAGAGTAAGAGTTAAGACAGTAACTATGAGGCCAGAGTAAGAGTTAAGACAGTAGCTATGAGGCCAGAGTAAGAGTTAAGACAGTAGCTATGAGGCCAGAGTAAGAGTTAAGACAGTAGCTATGAGGCCAGAGTAAGAGTTAAGACAGTAGCTTTGAGGCCAGAGTAAGAGTTAAGATAGTAGCTATGAGGCCAGCGTAAGAGTCCAAGACCTTAACCAATAGGCCAGAGTAAGAGTTAAGACAGTAGCTATGAGGCCAGAGTAAGAGTCCAAGACCTTAACCATTAGGCCAGAGTAAGGGTTAAGACAGTAGCTATGAGGCCAGAGTAAGAGTTAAGACAGTAGCTACGAGGCAAGAGTAAGAGTCCAAGACCTTAACCAGTAGGCCAGAGTAAGAGTTAAGACAGTAGCTATTAGGCCAGAAGAAGAGTCAAGACCCTAACCATTAGGCCAGAGTAAGAGTTAAGACAGTAGCTATGAGGCCAGAGTAAGAGTTATGACAGTAGCTATGAGGCCAGAGTAAGAATTAAGACAGTAGCTATGAGGCCAGAGTAAGAGTTAAGACAGTAGCTATGAGGCAAGAGTAAGAGTCCAAGACCTTAACCATTAGGCCAGAGTAAGAGTTAAGACAGTAGCTATGAGGCCAGAGTAAGAGTTAAGACAGTAGCTATGAGGCCAGAGTAAGAGTTAAGACAGTAGCTATTAGGCCAGAGTAAGAGTTAAGACAGTAGCTATTAGGCCAGAGTAAGAGTTAAGACAGTAGCCATGAGGCCAGAGTAAGATTTAAGACAGTAGCTATGAGGCCAGAGTAAGAGTCCAAGACCTTAACCATTAGGCCAGAGTAAGAGTTAAGACAGTAGCTATGAGGCCAGAGTAAGAATTAAGACAGTAGCTATGAGGCCAGAGTAAGAGTTAAGACAGTAGCTATGAGGCCAGAGTAAGAGTCCAAGACCTTAACCATTAGGCCAGAGTAAGAGTTAAGACAGTAGCTATGAGGCCAGAGTAAGAGTTAAGACAGTAGCTATGAGGCCAGAGTAAGAGTCCAAGACCTTAACCATTAGGCCAGAGTAAGAGTTAAGACAGTAGCTATGAGGCCAGAGTAAGAGTTAAGATAGTAGCTGTGAGGCCAGAGTAAGAGTTAAGACAGTAGCTATGAGGCCAGAGTAAGAGTCCAAGACCTTAACCATTAGGCCAGAGTAAGAGTTAAGACAGTAGCTATGAGGCCAGAGTAAGAGTTAAGACAGTAGCTATTAGGCCAGAGTAAGAGTTAAGACAGTAGGTATTAGGCCAGAGTAAGAGTTATGACAGTAGCTATGAGGCCAGAGTAAGAGTCCAAGACCTTAACCATTAGGCCAGAGTAAGGGTTAAGACAGTAGCTATGAGGCCAGAGTAAGAGTTAAGACAGTAGCTATGAGGCCAGAGTAAGAGTCCAAGACCTTAACCATTAGGCCAGAGTAAGAGTTAAGACAGTAGCTATGAGGCCAGAGTAAGAGTTAAGACCGTAGCTATTAGGCCAGAGTAAGAGTTAAGACAGTAGCTATTAGGCCAGAGTAAGAGTTAAGACAATAGCTATGAGGCCAGAGTAAGAGTCCAAGACCCTAACCATTAGGCCAGAGTAAGAGTTAAGACAGTAGCTATTAGGCCAGAGTAAGAGTTAAGACAGTAGCTATGAGGCCAGAGTAAGAGTTAAGACAGTAGCTATGAGGCCAGAGTAAGAGTTAAGACAGTAGCTATTAGGCCAGAGTAAGAGTTAAGACAGTAGCTATTAGGCCAGAGTAAGAGTTAAGACAGTAGCCATGAGGCCAGAGTAAGATTTAAGACAGTAGCTATGAGGCCAGAGTAAGAGTCCAAGACCTTAACCATTAGGCCAGAGTAAGAGTTAAGACAGTAGCTATGAGGCCAGAGTAAGAGTCCAAGACCTTAACCAGTAGGCCAGAGTAAGAGTTAAGACAGTAGCTATGAGGCCAGTGTAAGAGTTAAGACAGTAGCTATGAGGCCAGAGTAAGAGTTAAGACAGTAGCTATGAGGCCAGAGTAAGAGTTAAGACAGTAGCTATTAGGCCAGAGTAAGAGTTAAGACAGTAGCTATTAGGCCAGAGTAAGAGTTAAGACAGTAGCTATTAGGCCAGAGTAAGAGTTAAGACAGTAGCCATGAGGCCAGAGTAAGAGTTAAGACAGTAGCTATTAGGCCAGAAGAAGAGTCCAAGACCTTAACCATTAGGCCAGAGTAAGAGTTAAGACAGTAGCTATGAGGCCAGAGTAAGAGTTAAGACAGTAGCTATGAGGCCAGAGTAAGAGTTAAGACAGTAGCTATGAGGCCAAAGTAAGAGGTAAGAGTCCAAGACCTTAACCATTAGGCCAGAGTAAGAGTTAATACAGTAGCTATGAGGCCAGAGTAAGAGTTAAGACAGTAGCTATGAGGCCAGAGTAAGAGTTAAGACAGTAGCTGTGAGGCCAGAGTAAGAGTTAAGACAGTAGCTATGAGGCCAGAGTAAGAGTTAAGACAGTAGCTATGAGGCCAGAGTAGGAGTTAAAACAGTAGCTATTAGGCCAGAGTAAGAGTTAAGACAGTAGCTATTAGGCCAGAGTAAGAGTTAAGATAGTAGCTATGAGGCCAGCGTAAGAGTCCACGACCTTAACCAATAGGCCAGAGTAAGAGTTCGGACAGTAGCTATGAGGCCAGAGTAGGAGTTAAGACAGTAGCTATTAGGCCAGAGTAAGAGTCCAAGACCTTAACCGTTAGGCCAGAGTAAGAGTTAAGACAGTAGCTATGAGGCCAGAGTAAGAGTTAAGACAGTAGCTATGAGGCCAGAGTAAGAGTCCAAGACCTTAACCAGTAGGCCAGAGTAAGAGTTAAGACAGTAGCTATGAGGCCAGTGTAATAGTTAAGACAGTAGCTATGAGGCCAGTGTAATAGTTAAGACAGTAGCTATGAGGCCAGAGTAAGAGTTAAGACAGTAGCTACGAGGCAAAAGTAAAAGTCCAAGACCTTAACCATTAGGCCAGAGTAAGAGTTAAGACAGTAGCTATGAGGCCAGAGTAAGAGTTAAGACAGTAGCTATTAGGCCAGAGAAAGAGTCCAAGACCTTAACCATTAGGCCAGAGTAACAGTTAAGACAGTAGCTATTAGGCCAGAGTAAGAGTCCAAGACCTTAACCATTAGGCCAGAGTAAGAGTTAAGACAGTAGCTATGAGGCCAGAGTAAGAGTCCAAGACCTTAACCATTAGGCCAGAGTAAGAGTTAAGACAGTAGCTATTAGGCCAGAGTAAGAGTTATGACAGTAGCTATTAGGCCAGAGTAAGAGTTAAGACAGTAGCTATTAGGCCAGAGTAAGAGTTAAGACAGTAGCTATTAGGCCAGAGTAAGAGTTAAGACAGTAGCTATGAGGCCAGAGTAAGAGTTAAGACAGTAGCTATGAGGCCAGAGTAAGAGTCCAAGACCTTAACCAGTAGGCCAGAGTAAGAGTTAAGACAGTAGCTATGAGGCCAGTGTAAGAGTTAAGACAGTAGCTATGAGGCCAGAGTAAGAGTCCAAGACCTTAACCATTAGGCCAGAGTAAGAGTTAAGACAGTAGCTATGAGGCCAGAGTAAGAGTTAAGATAGTAGCTATGAGGCCAGAGTAAGAGTTAAGACAGTAGCTATTAGGCCAGAGTAAGAGTTAAGACAGTAGCTATTAGGACAGAGTAAGAGTCCAAGACCCTAACCATTAGGCCAGAGTAAGAGTTAAGACAGTAGCTATTAGGCCAGAGTAAGAGTTAAGACAGTAGCTATGAGGCCAGAGTAAGAGTCCAAGACCCTAACCATTAGGCCAGAGTAAGAGTTAAGACAGTAGCTATGAGGCCAGAGTAAGAGTTAAGACAGTAGCTATGAGGCCAGAGTAAGAGTTAAGACAGTAGCTATTAGGCCAGAGTAAGAGTTAAGACAGTAGCCATGAGGCCAGAGTAAGATTTACGACAGTAGCTATGAGGCCAGAGTAAGAGTCCAAGACCTTAACCATTAGGCCAGAGTAAGAGTTAAGACAGTAGCTATGAGGCCAGAGTAAGAGTTAAGACAGTAGCTATTAGGCCAGAGTAAGAGTTAAGACAGTAGCTATGAGGCCAGAGTAAGAGTTAAGACAGTAGCTATTAGGCCAGAAGAAGAGTCCAAGACTTTAACCATTAGGCCAGAGTAAGAGTTAAGACAGTAGCTATGAGGCCAGAGTAAGAGTTAAGACAGTAGCTATTAGGCCAGATTAAGAGTTAAGACAGTAGGTATTAGGCCAGAGTAAGAGTTATGACAGTAGCTATGAGGCCAGAGTAAGAGTCCAAGACCTTAACCATTAGGCCAGAGTAAGAGTTAAGACAGTAGCTATGAGGCCAGAGTAAGAGTTAAGACAGTAGCTATTAGGCCAGAGTAAGAGTTAAGACAGTAGGTATTAGGCCAGAGTAAGAGTTATGACAGTAGCTATGAGGCCAGAGTAAGAGTCCAAGACCTTAACCATTAGGCCGGAGTAAGAGTTAAGACAGTAGCTATTAGGCCAGAGTAAGAGTTATGACAGTAGCTATGAGGCCAGAGTAAGAGTCCAAGACCTTAACCATTAGGCCAGAGTAAGAGTTAAGACAGTAGCTATTAGGCCAGAGTAAGAGTTATGACAGTAGCTATGAGGCCAGAGTAAGAGTTAAGTAGGCCAGAGTAAGAGTTAAGACAGTAGCTATGAGTCCAGAGTAAGAGTTAAGACAGTAGCTATGAGGCCAGAGTAAGAGTTAAGACAGTAGCTATGAGGCCAGAGTAAGAGGTAAGAGTCCAAGACCTTAACCATTAGGCCAGAGTAAGAGTTAATACAGTAGCTATGAGGCCAGAGTAAGAGTTAAGACAGTAGCTATGAGGCCAGAGTAAGAGTTAAGACAGTAGCTATGAGGCCAGAGTAAGAGTTAAGACAGTAGCTATGAGGCCAGAGTAGGAGTTAAGACAGTAGCTATTAGGCCAGAGTAAGAGTTAAGACAGTAGCTATTAGGCCAGAGTAAGAGTTAAGATAGTAGCTATGAGGCCAGCGTAAGAGTCCACGACCTTAACCAATAGGCCAGAGTAAGAGTCCAAGACCTTAACCGTTAGGCCAGAGTAAGAGTTAAGACAGTAGCTATGAGGCCAGAGTAAGAGTTAAGACAGTAGCTATTAGGCCAGAAAAAGAGTTAAGACAGTAGCTATGAGGCCAGAGTAAGAGTTAAGACAGTAGCTATGAGGCCAGAGTAAGAGTCCAAGACCTTAACCAGTAGGCCAGAGTAAGAGTTAAGACAGTAGCTATGAGGCCAGTGTAAGAGTTAAGACAGTAGCTATGAGGCCAGAGTAAGAGTCCAAGACCTTAACCATTAGGCCAGAGTAAGAGTTAAGACAGTAGCTATGAGGCCAGAGTAAGAGTTAAGACAGTAGGTATTAGGCCAGAGTAAGAGTTATGACAGTAGCTATGAGGCCAGAGTAAGAGTTAAGACAGTAGCTATGAGGCCAGAGTAAGAGTTAAGACAGTAGCTATTAGGCCAGAGTAAGAGTTAAGACAGTAGCTATGAGGCCAGAGTAAGAGTCCAAGACCTTAACCAGTAGGCCAGAGTAAGAGTTAAGACAGTAGCTATGAGGCCAGTGTAAGAGTTAAGACAGTAGCTATGAGGCCAGAGTAAGAGTCCAAGACCTTAACCATTAGGCCAGAGTAAGAGTTAAGACAGTAGCTATGAGGCCAGAGTAAGAGTCCAAGACCTTAACCATTAGGCCAGAGTAAGAGTTAAGACAGTAGCTATTAGGCCAGAGTAAGAGTTATGACAGTAGCTATTAGGCCAGAGTAAGAGTTAAGACAGTAGCTATTAGGCCAGAGTAAGAGTTAAGACAGTAGCTATTAGGCCAGAGTAGGAGTTAAGACAGTAGCTATGAGGCCAGAGTAAGAGTTAAGACAGTAGCTATGAGGCCAGAGTAAGAGTCCAAGACCTTAACCAGTAGGCCAGAGTAAGAGTTAAGACAGTAGCTATGAGGCCAGTGTAAGAGTTAAGACAGTAGCTATGAGGCCAGAGTAAGAGTCCAAGACCTTAACCATTAGGCCAGAGTAAGAGTTAAGACAGTAGCTATGAGGCCAGAGTAAGAGTTAAGATAGTAGCTATGAGGCCAGAGTAAGAGATAAGACAGTAGCTATTAGGCCAGAGTAAGAGTTAAGACAGTAGCTATTAGGACAGAGTAAGAGTCCAAGACCCTAACCATTAGGCCAGAGTAAGAGTTAAGACAGTAGCTATTAGGCCAGAGTAAGAGTTAAGACAGTAGCTATGAGGCCAGAGTAAGAGTCCAAGACCCTAACCATTAGGCCAGAGTAAGAGTTAAGACAGTAGCTATGAGGCCAGAGTAAGAGTTAAGACAGTAGCTATGAGGCCAGAGTAAGAGTTAAGACAGTAGCTATTAGGCCAGAGTAAGAGTTAAGACAGTAGCCATGAGGCCAGAGTAAGATTTACGACAGTAGCTATGAGGCCAGAGTAAGAGTCCAAGACCTTAACCATTAGGCCAGAGTAAGAGTTAAGACAGTAGCTATGAGGCCAGAGTAAGAGTTAAGACAGTAGCTATTAGGCCAGAGTAAGAGTTAAGACAGTAGCTATGAGGCCAGAGTAAGAGTTAAGACAGTAGCTATTAGGCCAGAAGAAGAGTCCAAGACTTTAACCATTAGGCCAGAGTAAGAGTTAAGACAGTAGCTATGAGGCCAGAGTAAGAGTTAAGACAGTAGCTATTAGGCCAGATTAAGAGTTAAGACAGTAGGTATTAGGCCAGAGTAAGAGTTATGACAGTAGCTATGAGGCCAGAGTAAGAGTCCAAGACCTTAACCATTAGGCCAGAGTAAGAGTTAAGACAGTAGCTATGAGGCCAGAGTAAGAGTTAAGACAGTAGCTATTAGGCCAGAGTAAGAGTTAAGACAGTAGGTATTAGGCCAGAGTAAGAGTTATGACAGTAGCTATGAGGCCAGAGTAAGAGTCCAAGACCTTAACCATTAGGCCGGAGTAAGAGTTAAGACAGTAGCTATTAGGCCAGAGTAAGAGTTATGACAGTAGCTATGAGGCCAGAGTAAGAGTCCAAGACCTTAACCATTAGGCCAGAGTAAGAGTTAAGACAGTAGCTATTAGGCCAGAGTAAGAGTTATGACAGTAGCTATGAGGCCAGAGTAAGAGTTAAGTAGGCCAGAGTAAGAGTTAAGACAGTAGCTATGAGTCCAGAGTAAGAGTTAAGACAGTAGCTATGAGGCCAGAGTAAGAGTTAAGACAGTAGCTATGAGGCCAGAGTAAGAGGTAAGAGTCCAAGACCTTAACCATTAGGCCAGAGTAAGAGTTAATACAGTAGCTATGAGGCCAGAGTAAGAGTTAAGACAGTAGCTATGAGGCCAGAGTAAGAGTTAAGACAGCAGCTATGAGGCCAGAGTAAGAGTTAAGACAGTAGCTATGAGGCCAGAGTAGGAGTTAAGACAGTAGCTATTAGGCCAGAGAAAGAGTTAAGACAGTAGCTATTAGGCCAGAGTAAGAGTTAAGATAGTAGCTATGAGGCCAGCGTAAGAGTCCACGACCTTAACCAATAGGCCAGAGTAAGAGTCCAAGACCTTAACCGTTAGGCCAGAGTAAGAGTTAAGACAGTAGCTATGAGGCCAGAGTAAGAGTTAAGACAGTAGCTATTAGGCCAGAAAAAGAGTTAAGACAGTAGCTATGAGGCCAGAGTAAGAGTTAAGACAGTAGCTATGAGGCCAGAGTAAGAGTCCAAGACCTTAACCAGTAGGCCAGAGTAAGAGTTAAGACAGTAGCTATGAGGCCAGTGTAAGAGTTAAGACAGTAGCTATGAGGCCAGAGTAAGAGTCCAAGACCTTAACCATTAGGCCAGAGTAAGAGTTAAGACAGTAGCTATGAGGCCAGAGTAAGAGTTAAGACAGTAGGTATTAGGCCAGAGTAAGAGTTATGACAGTAGCTATGAGGCCAGAGTAAGAGTTAAGACAGTAGCTATGAGGCCAGAGTAAGAGTTAAGACAGTAGCTATTAGGCCAGAGTAAGAGTTAAGACAGTAGCTATGAGGCCAGAGTAAGAGTCCAAGACCTTAACCAGTAGGCCAGAGTAAGAGTTAAGACAGTAGCTATTAGGCCAGAGTAAGAGTTAAGACCGTAGCTATTAGGCCAGAGTAAGAGTTAAGACAGTAGCTATTAGGACAGAGTAAGAGTCCAAGACCCTAACCATTAGGCCAGAGTAAGAGTCAAGACAGTAGCTATGAGGCCAGAGTAAGAGTTAAGACAGTAGCTATGAGGCCAGAGTAACAGTTAAGACAGTAGCTATTAGGCCAGAGTAAGAGTTAAGACAGTAGCTATTAGGCCAGAGTAAGAGTTAAGACAGTAGGTATTAGGCCAGAGTAAGAGTTATGACAGTAGCTATGAGGCCAGAGTAAGAGTCCAAGACCTTAACCATTAGGCCAGAGTAAGAGTTAAGACAGTAGCTATGAGGCCAGAGTAAGAGTTAAGACAGTAGCTATTAGGCCAGAGTAAGAGTTAAGACAGTAGGTATTAGGCCAGAGTAAGAGTTATGACAGTAGCTATGAGGCCAGAGTAAGAGTCCAAGACCTTAACCATTAGGCCAGAGTAAGAGTTAAGACAGTAGCTATTAGGCCAAAGTAAGAGTTATGACAGTAGCTATGAGGCCAGAGTAAGAGTCCAAGACCTTAACCATTAGGCCAGAGTAAGAGTTAAGACAGTAGCTATGAGTCCAGAGTAAGAGTTAAGACAGTAGCTATGAGGCCAGAGTAAGAGTTAAGACAGTAGCTATGAGGCCAGAGTAAGAGTTAAGACAGTAGCTATGAGGCCAGAGTAAGAGTCTAAGACCTTAACCATTAGGCCAGAGTAAGAGTTAAGACAGTAGCTATGAGGCCAGAGTAAGAGTTAAGACAGTAGCTTTGAGGCCAGAGTAAGAGTTAAGATAGTAGCTATGAGGCCAGCGTAAGAGTTAAGACAGTAGCTATGAGGCCAGAGTAAGAGTTAGGACAGTAGCTATTAGGCCAGAGTAAGAGTTAAGACCTTAGCCTTTATGCCAGAGTATGAGTCTAAGGCCTTAGCTATTAGGCCAGAGTAAGAGTTAAGACCTTAGCTATTAGGCCACAGTAAGTGTTAAGACCTTAGCCTTTATGCCAGAGTATGAGTCTAAGGCCTTAGCTATTAGGCCAGAGTAAGAGTTAAGACCTTAGCTATTAGGCCACAGTAAGTGTTAAGACCTTAACCATTAGGCCAGAGTACGAGTCTAAGACCTTAGCTATTAGGCCAGAGTAAGAGTTAAGACCTTAACCAGTAGGCCAGAGTACGAGTCTAAGACCTTAGCTATTAGGCCAGAGTAAGAGTTAAGACCTTAACCAGTAGGCCAGAGTAAAAGTTAAGACCTTAACCATTAGGCCAGAGTACGAGTCTAAGACCTTAACCATTAGGCCAGAGTAAGAGTTAAGACAGTAGCAATGAGGCCAGAGTAAGAGTTAAGACGGTAGCTATGAGGCCAGAGTAAGAGTCCAAGACCTTAACCATTAGGCCAGAGTAAGAGTTAAGACAGTAGCTATGAGGCCAGAGTAAGAGTTAAGACAGTAGCTATTAGGCCAGAGCAAGAGTCCAAGACCTTAACCATTAGGCCAGAGTAAGAGTTCAGACAGTAGCTATGAGGCCAAAGTAAGAGTTAAGACAGTAGCTATTAGGCCAGAGTAAGAGTTAAGACAGTAGCTATTAGGCCAGAGTAGGAGTTAAGACAGTAGCTATTAGGCCAGAGTAGGAGTTAAGACAGTAGCTATTAGCCCAGAGTAAGAGTTAAGACAGTAGCTATTAGGCCAGAATAAGAGTCCAAGACCTTAACCATTGGGCCAGAGTAAGAGTTAAGACAGTAGCTAAGAGGCCAGAGTAAGAGTTAAGACAGTAGCTATGAGGCCAGAGTAAGAGTTAAGACAGTAGCTATGAGGCCAGAGTAAGAGTTAAGACAGTAGCTATTAGGCCAGAGTAGGAGTTAAGACAGTAGCTATTAGGCCAGAGTAAGAGTTAAGACAGTAGCTATGAGGCCAGAGTAAGAGTTAAGACAGTAGCTATGAGGCCAGAGTAAGAGTCCAAGACCTTAACCATTAGGCCAGAGTAAGAGTTAAGACAGTAGCTATTAGGCCAGAGTAAGAGTTAAGACAGTAGCTATTAGGCCAGAGTAAGAGTTAAGACAGTAGCTATGAGGCCAGAGTAAGAGTTAAGACAGTAGCTATGAGGCCAGAGTAAGAGTTAAGACAGTAGCTATTAGGCCAGAGTAAGAGTTAAGACAGTAGCTATTAGGCCAGAGTAAGAGTTAAGACAGTAGGTATTAGGCCAGAGTAAGAGTTATGACAGTAGCTATGAGGCCAGAGTAAGAGTCCAAGACCTTAACCATTAGGCCAGAGTAAGAGTTAAGACAGTAGCTATGAGGCCAGAGTAAGAGTTAAGACAGTAGCTATTAGGCCAGAGTAAGAGTTAAGACAGTAGGTATTAGGCCAGAGTAAGAGTTATGACAGTAGCTATGAGGCCAGAGTAAGAGTCCAAGACCTTAACCATTAGGCCAGAGTAAGAGTTAAGACAGTAGCTATTAGGCCAAAGTAAGAGTTATGACAGTAGCTATGAGGCCAGAGTAAGAGTCCAAGACCTTAACCATTAGGCCAGAGTAAGAGTTAAGACAGTAGCTATGAGTCCAGAGTAAGAGTTAAGACAGTAGCTATGAGGCCAGAGTAAGAGTTAAGACAGTAGCTATGAGGCCAGAGTAAGAGTTAAGACAGTAGCTATGAGGCCAGAGTAAGAGTCTAAGACCTTAACCATTAGGCCAGAGTAAGAGTTAAGACAGTAGCTATGAGGCCAGAGTAAGAGTTAAGACAGTAGCTTTGAGGCCAGAGTAAGAGTTAAGATAGTAGCTATGAGGCCAGCGTAAGAGTTAAGACAGTAGCTATGAGGCCAGAGTAAGAGTTAGGACAGTAGCTATTAGGCCAGAGTAAGAGTTAAGACCTTAGCCTTTATGCCAGAGTATGAGTCTAAGGCCTTAGCTATTAGGCCAGAGTAAGAGTTAAGACCTTAGCTATTAGGCCACAGTAAGTGTTAAGACCTTAGCCTTTATGCCAGAGTATGAGTCTAAGGCCTTAGCTATTAGGCCAGAGTAAGAGTTAAGACCTTAGCTATTAGGCCACAGTAAGTGTTAAGACCTTAACCATTAGGCCAGAGTACGAGTCTAAGACCTTAGCTATTAGGCCAGAGTAAGAGTTAAGACCTTAACCAGTAGGCCAGAGTACGAGTCTAAGACCTTAGCTATTAGGCCAGAGTAAGAGTTAAGACCTTAACCAGTAGGCCAGAGTAAAAGTTAAGACCTTAACCATTAGGCCAGAGTACGAGTCTAAGACCTTAACCATTAGGCCAGAGTAAGAGTTAAGACAGTAGCAATGAGGCCAGAGTAAGAGTTAAGACGGTAGCTATGAGGCCAGAGTAAGAGTCCAAGACCTTAACCATTAGGCCAGAGTAAGAGTTAAGACAGTAGCTATGAGGCCAGAGTAAGAGTTAAGACAGTAGCTATTAGGCCAGAGCAAGAGTCCAAGACCTTAACCATTAGGCCAGAGTAAGAGTTCAGACAGTAGCTATGAGGCCAAAGTAAGAGTTAAGACAGTAGCTATTAGGCCAGAGTAAGAGTTAAGACAGTAGCTATTAGGCCAGAGTAGGAGTTAAGACAGTAGCTATTAGGCCAGAGTAGGAGTTAAGACAGTAGCTATTAGCCCAGAGTAAGAGTTAAGACAGTAGCTATTAGGCCAGAATAAGAGTCCAAGACCTTAACCATTGGGCCAGAGTAAGAGTTAAGACAGTAGCTAAGAGGCCAGAGTAAGAGTTAAGACAGTAGCTATGAGGCCAGAGTAAGAGTTAAGACAGTAGCTATGAGGCCAGAGTAAGAGTTAAGACAGTAGCTATTAGGCCAGAGTAGGAGTTAAGACAGTAGCTATTAGGCCAGAGTAAGAGTTAAGACAGTAGCAATGAGGCCAGAGTAAGAGTTAAGACAGTAGCTATGAGGCCAGAGTAAGAGTCCAAGACCTTAACCATTAGGCCAGAGTAAGAGTTAAGACAGTAGCTATGAGGCCAGAGTAAGAGTTAAGACAGTAGCTATTAGGCCAGAGTAAGAGTTAAGACAGTAGCTATAAGGCCAGAGTAAGCGTTAAGACAGTAGCTATGAGGCCAGAGTAAGAGTTAAGACAGTAGCTATGAGGCCAGAGTAAGAGTCCAAGACCTTAACCATTAGGCCAGAGTAAGAGTTAAGACAGTAGCTATGAGGCCAGAGTAAGAGTTAAGACAGTAGCTATGAGGCCAGTGTAATAGTTAAGACAGTAGCTATGATGCCAGTGTAATAGTTAAGACAGTAGCTATGAGGCCAGGGTAAGAGTTAAGACAGTAGCTATGAGGCCAGGGTAAGAGTTAAGACAGTAGCTATGAGGCCAGAGTAAGAGTTAAGACAGTAGCTATGAGGCCAGAGTAAGAGTCCAAGACCTTAATCATTAGGCCAGAGTAAGAGTTAAGACAGTAGCTATGAGGCCAGAGTAAGAGTTAAGACAGTAGCTATTAGGCCAGAGTAAGAGTTATGACAGTAGCTATGAGGCCAGAGTAAGAGTCCAAGACCTTAACCATTAGGCCAGAGTAAGAGTTAAGACAGTAGCTATGAGGCCAGAGTAAGAGTTAAGGCAGTAGCTATGAGGCCAGAGTAAGAGTTAAGACAGTAGCTATGAGGCCAGAGTAAGAGTCCAAGACCTTAACCATTAGGCCAGAGTAAGAGTTAAGACAGTAGCTATGAGGCCAGAGTAAGAGTTAAGGCAGTAGCTATTAGGCCAGAGTAAGAGTTAAGACAGTAGCTATTAGGCCAGAGTAAGAGTTAAGACAGTAGCTATGAGGCCAGAGTAAGAGTCCAAGACCTTAACCATTAGGCCAGAGTAAGAGTTGAGACAGTAGCTATGAGGCCAGAGTAAGAGTTAAGACAGTAGCTATGAGGCCAGAGTAAGAGTCCAAGACCTTAACCATTAGGCCAGAGTAAGAGTTAAGACAGTAGCTATGAGGCCAGGGTAAGAGTTAAGACAGTAGCTATTAGGCCAGAAGAAGAGTCCAAGACCTTAACCATTAGGCCAGAGTAAGAGTTAAGACAGTAGCTATGAGGCCAGAGTAAGAGTTAAGACAGTAGCTATGAGGCCAGAGTAAGAGTTAAGACAGTAGCTATTAGGCCAGAGTAAGAGTCCAAGACCTTAACCATTAGGCCAGAGTAAGAGTTAAGACAGTAGCTATGAGGCCAGAGTAAGAGTCCAAGACCTTAACCATTAGGCCAGAGTAAGAGTTAAGACAGTAGCTATTAGGCCAGAGTAAGAGTTATGACAGTAGCTATTAGGCCAGAGTAAGAGTTAAGACAGTAGCTATTAGGCCAGAGTAAGAGTTAAGACAGTAGCTATTAGGCCAGAGTAAGAGTTAAGACAGTAGCTATGAGGCCAGAGTAAGAGTCCAAGACCTTAACCATTAGGCCAGAGTAAGGGTTAAGACAGTAGCTATGAGGCCAGAGTAAGAGTCCAAGACCTTAACCATTAGGCCAGAGTAAGAGTTAAGACAGTAGCTATGAGGCCAGAGTAAGAGTTAAGACAGTAGCTATTAGGCCAGAAGAAGAGTCCAAGACATTAACCATTAGGCCAGAGTAAGAGTTAAGACAGTAGCTATTAGGCCAGAGTAAGAGTTATGACAGTAGCTATGAGGCCAGAGTAAGAATTAAGACAGTAGCTATGAGGCCAGAGTAAAAGTCCAAGACCTCAACCATTAGGCCAGAGTAAGAGTTAAGACAGTAGCTATTAGGCCAGAGTAAGAGTTAAGACAGTAGCTATTAGGCCAGAGAAAGAGTTAATACAGTAGCTATGAGGCCAGAGTAAGAGTTAAGACAGTAGCTATGAGGCCAGAGGAAGAGTTAAGACAGTAGCTATGAGTCTAGAGTAAGAGTTAAGACAGTAGCTATGAGGCCAGAGTAAGAGGTAAGAGTCCAAGACCTTAAACATTAGGCCAGAGTAAGAGTTAATACAGTAGCTATTAGGCCAGAGTAAGAGTTAAGACAGTAGCTATGAGGCCAGAGTAAGAGTTAAGACAGTAGCTTTGAGGCCAGAGTAAGAGTTAAGATAGTAGCTATGAGGCCAGCGTAAGAGTCCAAGACCTTAACCAATAGGCCAGAGTAAGAGTTAAGACAGTAGCTATGAGGCCAGAGTAAGAGTCCAAGACCTTAACCATTAGTTCCAGAGTAAGGGTTAAGACAGTAGCTATGAGGCCAGAGTAAGAGTTAAGACAGTAGCTACGAGGGAAGAGTAAGAGTCCAAGACCTTAACCAGTAGGCCAGAGTAAGAGTTAAGACAGTAGCTATTAGGCCAGAAGAAGAGTCCAAGACCTTAACCATTAGGCCAGAGTAAGAGTTAAGACAGTAACTATGAGGCCAGAGTAAGAGTTAAGACAGTAGCTATGAGGCCAGAGTAAGAGTTAAGACAGTAGCTATGAGGCCAGAGTAAGAGTTAAGACAGTAGCTATGAGGCCAGAGTAAGAGTTAAGACAGTAGCTTTGAGGCCAGAGTAAGAGTTAAGATAGTAGCTATGAGGCCAGCGTAAGAGTCCAAGACCTTAACCAATAGGCCAGAGTAAGAGTTAAGACAGTAGCTATGAGGCCAGAGTAAGAGTCCAAGACCTTAACCATTAGGCCAGAGTAAGGGTTAAGACAGTAGCTATGAGGCCAGAGTAAGAGTTAAGACAGTAGCTACGAGGCAAGAGTAAGAGTCCAAGACCTTAACCAGTAGGCCAGAGTAAGAGTTAAGACAGTAGCTATTAGGCCAGAAGAAGAGTCAAGACCCTAACCATTAGGCCAGAGTAAGGGTTAAGACAGTAGCTATGAGGCCAGAGTAAGAGTTAAGACAGTAGCTATTAGGCCAGAGTAAGAGTTACGACAGTAGCTATGAGGCCAGAGTAAGAGTTAAGACAGTAGCTATGAGGCCAGAGTAAGAGTTAAGACAGTAGCTATGAGGCCAGAGTAAGAGTCCAAGACCTTAACCATTAGGCCAGAGTAAGAGTTAAGACAGTAGCTATGAGGCCAGAGTAAGAGTTAAGACAGTAGCTATTAGGCCAGAGTAAGAGTTAAGACAGTAGCTATGAGGCCAGAGTAAGAGTTAAGACAGTAGCTTTGAGGCCAGAGTAAGAGTTAAGATAGTAGCTATGAGGCCAGCGTAAGAGTCCACGACCTTAACCAATAGGCCAGAGTAAGAGTTAAGACAGTAGCTATGAGGCCAGAGTAGGAGTCCAAGACCTTAACCATTAGGCCAGAGTAAGAGTTAAGACAGTAGCTATGAGGCCAGAGTAAGAGTTAAGACCGCAGCTATTAGGCCAGAGTAAGAGTTAAGACAGTAGCTATTAGGACAGAGTAAGAGTCAAGACCCTAACCATTAGGCCAGAGTAAGAGTTAAGACAGTAGCTATGAGGCCAGAGTAAGAGTTAAGACAGTAGCTATGAGGCCAGAGTAAGAGTTAAGACAGTAGCTATTAGGCCAGAGTAAGAGTTAAGACAGTAGCTATGAGGCCAGAGTAAGAGTTAAGGCAGTAGCTATTAGGCCAGAGTAAGAGTTAAGACAGTAGCTATGAGGCCAGAGTAAGAGTTAAGACAGTAGCTATGAGGCCAGAGTAAGAGTTATAACAGTAGCTATTAGGCCAGAGTAAGAGTTATGACAGTAGCTATGAGGCCAGAGTAAGAGTCCAAGACCTTAACCATTAGGCCAGAGTAAGAGTTAAGACAGTAGCCATGAGGCCAGAGTAAGATTTAAGACAGTAGCTATGAGGCCAGAGTAAGAGTCCAAGACCTTAACCATTAGGCCAGAGTAACAGTGAAGACAGTAGCTATGAGGCCAGGGTAAGAGTTAAGACAGTAGCTATGAGGCCAGAGTAAGAGTTAAGACAGTAGCTATGAGGCCAGAGTAAGAGTCCAAGACCTTAACCATTAGGCCAGAGTAAGAGTTAAGACAGTAGCTATGAGGCCAAAGTAAGAGTTAAGACAGTAGCTATTAGGCCAGAGTAAGAGTTAAGACAGTAGCTATTAGGCCAGAGAAAGAGTTAAGACAGTAGCTATGAGGCCAGAGTAAGAATTAAGACTAGCTATGAGGCCAGAGTAAGAGTCCAAGACCTCAACCATTAGGCCAGAGTAAGAGTTAAGACAGTAGCTATGAGGCCAAAGTAAGAGTTAAGACAGTAGCTATGAGGCCAGAGTAAGAGTCCAAGACCCTAACCATTAGGCCAGAGTAAGAGTTAAGACAGTAGCTATGAGGCCAGAGTAAGAGTTAAGACAGTAGCTATGAGGCCAGAGTAAGAGTTATGACAGTAGCTATTAGGCCAGAGTAAGAGTTATGACAGTAGCTATGAGGCCAGAGTAAGAGTCCAAGACCTTAACCATTAGGCCAGAGTAAGAGTTAAGACAGTAGCTATGAGGCCAAAGTAAGAGTTAAGACAGTAGCTATTAGGCCAGAGTAAGAGTTAAGACAGTAGCTATTAGGCCAGAGAAAGAGTTAAGACAGTAGCTATGAGGCCAGAGTAAGAATTAAGACTAGCTATGAGGCCAGAGTAAGAGTCCAAGACCTCAACCATTAGGCCAGAGTAAGAGTTAAGACAGTAGCTATGAGGCCAAAGTAAGAGTTAAGACAGTAGCTATTAGGCCAGAGTAAGAGTCCAAGACCCTAACCATTAGGCCAGAGTAAGAGTTAAGACAGTAGCTATGAGGCCAGAGTAAGAGTTAAGACAGTAGCTATGAGGCAAGAGTAAGAGTTAAGACAGTAGCTATGAGGCCAGAGTAAGAGTTATGACAGTAGCTATTAGGCCAGAGTAAGAGTTATGACAGTAGCTATGAGGCCAGAGTAAGAGTCCAAGACCTTAACCATTAGGCCAGAGTAAGAGTTAAGACAGTAGCCATGAGGCCAGAGTAAGATTTAAGACAGTAGCTATGAGGCCAGAGTAAGAGTCCAAGACCTTAACCATTAGGCCAGAGTAACAGTGAAGACAGTAGCTATGAGGCCAGGGTAAGAGTTAAGACAGTAGCTATGAGGCCAGAGTAAGAGTTAAGACAGTAGCTATGAGGCCAGAGTAAGAGTCCAAGACCTTAACCATTAGGCCAGAGTAAGAGTTAAGACAGTAGCTATGAGGCCAAAGTAAGAGTTAAGACAGTAGCTATTAGGCCAGAGTAAGAGTTAAGACAGTAGCTATTAGGCCAGAGAAAGAGTTAAGACAGTAGCTATGAGGCCAGAGTAAGAGTTAAGACAGTAGCTATTAGGCCAGAGAAAGAGTTAAGACAGTAGCTATGAGGCCAGAGTAGGAGTTAAGACAGTAGCTATTAGGCCAGAGTAAGAGTCCAAGACCTTAACCGTTAGGCCAGAGTAAGAGTTAAGACAGTAGCTATGAGGCCAGAGTAAGAGTTCAGACAGTAGCTATGAGGCCAGAGTAAGAGTTAAGACAGTAGCTATTAGGACAGAGTAAGAGTCCAAGACCCTAACCATTAGGCCAGAGTAAGAGTTAAGACAGTAGCTATGAGGCCAGAGTAAGAGTTAAGACAGTAGCTATTAGGCCAGAGTAAGAGTTAAGACAGTAGCTATGAGGCCAGAGTAAGAATTAAGACTAGCTATGAGGCCAGAGTAAGAGTCCAAGACCTCAACCATTAGGCCAGAGTAAGAGTTAAGACAGTAGCTATGAGGCCAAAGTAAGAGTTAAGACAGTAGCTATGAGGCCAGAGTAAGAGTTAAGACAGTAGCTATGAGGCCAGAGTAAGAGTCCAAGACCTTAACCATTAGGCCAGAGTAAGAGTTAAGACAGTAGCTATGAGGCCAGGGTAAGAGTTAAGACAGTAGCTATGAGGCCAGAGTAAGAGTTAAGACAGTAGCTATGAGGCCAGAGTAAGAGTTAAGACAGTAGCTATTAGGCCAGAGTAAGAGTTAAGACAGTAGCTATGAGGCCAGGGTAAGAGTTAAGACAGTAGCTATGAGGCCAGAGTAAGAGTCCAAGACCTTAACCATTAGGCCAGAGTAAGAGTTAAGACAGTAGCTATGAGGCCAGAGTAAGAGTTAAGACAGTAGCTATGAGGCCAGAGTAAGAGTCCAAGACCTTAACCATTAGGCCAGAGTAAGAGTTAAGACAGTAGCTATTAGGCCAGAGTAAGAGTTAAGACAGTAGCTATTAGGCCAGAGTAAGAGTTAAGACAGTAGCTATTAGGCCAGAGTAAGAGTTAAGACAGTAGCTATGAGGCCAGAGTAAGAGTCCAAGACCTTAACCATTAGGCCAGAGTAAGAGTTAAGACAGTAGCTATGAGGCCAGAGTAAGAGTTAAGACAGTAGCTATGAGGCCAGAGTAACAGTTAAGACAGTAGCTATTAGGCCAGAAGAAGAGTCCAAGACCTTAATCATTAGGCCAGAGTAAGAGTTCAGACAGTAGCTATGAGGCCAGAGTAAGAGTCCAAGACCTTAACCATTAGGCCAGAGTAAGAGTTAAGACAGTAGCTATGAGGCCAGAGTAAGAGTTAAGACAGTAGCTATGAGGCCAGAGTAAGAATTAAGACTAGCTATGAGGCCAGAGTAAGAGTCCAAGACCTCAACCATTAGGCCAGAGTAAGAGTTAAGACAGTAGCTATGAGGCCAAAGTAAGAGTTAAGACAGTAGCTATTAGGCCAGAGTAAGAGTTAAGACAGTAGCTATTAGGCCAGAGAAAGAGTTAAGACAGTAGCTATGAGGCCAGAGTAAGAGTTAAGACAGTAGCTATTTGGCCAGAGTAAGAGTCCAAGACCTTAACCATTAGGCCAGAGTAAGAGTTAAGACAGTAGCTATGAGGCCAGAGTAAGAGTTAAGACCGTAGCTATTAGGCCAGAGTAAGAGTTAAGACAGTAGGTATGAGGCCAGAGTAAGAGTTAAGACAGTAGCTATGAGGCCAGAGTAAGAGTTAAGACAGTAGCTATGAGGCCAGAGTAAGAGTCCAAGACCTTCACCATTAGGCCAGAGTAAGAGTTAAGACAGTAGCTATGAGGCCAGAGTAAGAGTTAAGACAGTAGCTATGAGGCCAGAGTAAGAGTCCAAGACCTTAACCATTAGGCCAGAGTAAGAGTTAAGACAGTAGCTATGAGGCCAGGGTAAGAGTTAAGACAGTAGCTATTAGACCAGAGTAAGAGTTAAGACAGTAGCTATGAGGCCAGAGTAAGAGTTAAGACAGTAGCTATGAGGCCAGAGTAAGAGTTAAGACAGTAGCTATGAGGCCAGAGTAAGAGTCCAAGACCTTAACCATTAGGCCAGAGTAAGAGTTAAGACAGTAGCTATGAGGCCAGAGTAAGAGTTAAGACAGTAGCTATTAGGCCAGAGAAAGAGTTAAGACAGTAGGTATTAGGCCAGAGTAAGAGTTAAGACAGTAGCTATGAGGCCAGAGTAAGAGTCCAAGACCTTAACCATTAGGCCAGAGTAAGAGTTAAGACAGTAGCTATTAGGCCAGAGTAAGAGTTAAGACAGTAGCTATGAGGCCAGAGTAAGAGTTAAGACAGTAGCTATGAGGCCAGAGTAAGAGTTAAGACAGTAGCTATGAGGCCAGAGTAAGAGTTAAGACAGTAGCTATGAGGCCAGAGTAAGAGTTAAGACAGTAGCTATTAGGCCAGAGTAAGAGTTAAGACAGTAGCTATTAGGCCAGAGTAAGAGTTAAGACAGTAGCCATGAGGCCAGAGTAATATTTAAGACAGTAGCTATGAGGCCAGAGTAAGAGTCCAAGACCTTAACCATTAGGCCAGAGTAAGAGTTAAGACAGTAGCTATGAGGCCAGAGTAAGAGTTAAGACAGTAGCTATTAGGCCAGAAGAAGAGTCCAAGACCTTAACCATTAGGCCAGAGTAAGAGTTAAGACAGTAGCTATGAGGCCAGAGTAAGAGTTAAGACAGTAGCTATGAGGCCAGAGTAAGAGTCCAAGACCTTAACCATTAGGCCAGAGTAAGAGTTAAGGCAGTAGCTATGAGGCCAGAGTAAGAGTTAAGACAGTAGCTATTAGGCCAGAGTAAGAGTTAAGACAGTAGCCATGAGGCCAGAGTAAGATTTAAGACAGTAGCTATGAGGCCAGAGTAAGAGTCCAAGACCTTAACCATTAGGCCAGAGTAAGAGTTAAGACAGTAGCTATGAGGCCAGAGTAAGAGTCCAAGACCTTAACCAGTAGGCCAGAGTAAGAGTTAAGACAGTAGCTATTAGGCCAGAGTAAGAGTTAAGACAGTAGCTATGAGGCCAGTGTAAGAGTTAAGACAGTAGCTATGAGGCCAGAGTAAGAGTTAAGACAGTAGCTATGAGGCCAGAGTAAGAGTTAAGACAGTAGCTATTAGGCCAGAGTAAGAGTTAAGACAGTAGCTATTAGGCCAGAGTAAGAGTTAAGACAGTAGCCATGAGGCCAGAGTAAGAGTTAAGACAGTAGCTATTAGGCCAGAAGAAGAGTCCAAGACCTTAACCATTAGGCCAGAGTAAGAGTTAAGACAGTAGCTATGAGGCCAGAGTAAGAGTTAAGACAGTAGCTATGAGGCCAGAGTAAGAGTTAAGACAGTAGCTATGAGGCCAAAGTAAGAGGTAAGAGTCCAAGACCTTAACCATTAGGCCAGAGTAAGAGTTAATACAGTAGCTATGAGGCCAGAGTAAGAGTTAAGACAGTAGCTATGAGGCCAGAGTAAGAGTTAAGACAGTAGCTGTGAGGCCAGAGTAAGAGTTAAGACAGTAGCTATGAGGCCAGAGTAAGAGTTAAGACAGTAGCTATGAGGCCAGAGTAGGAGTTAAGACAGTAGCTATTAGGCCAGAGTAAGAGTTAAGACAGTAGCTATTAGGCCAGAGTAAGAGTTAAGATAGTAGCTATGAGGCCAGCGTAAGAGTCCACGACCTTAACCAATAGGCCAGAGTAAGAGTTCGGACAGTAGCTATGAGGCCAGAGTAGGAGTTAAGACAGTAGCTATTAGGCCAGAGTAAGAGTCCAAGACCTTAACCGTTAGGCCAGAGTAAGAGTTAAGACAGTAGCTATGAGGCCAGTGTAATAGTTAAGACAGTAGCTATGAGGCCAGTGTAATAGTTAAGACAGTAGCTATGAGGCCAGAGTAAGAGTTAAGACAGTAGCTACGAGGCAAAAGTAAAAGTCCAAGACCTTAACCATTAGGCCAGAGTAAGAGTTAAGACAGTAGCTATGAGGCCAGAGTAAGAGTTAAGACAGTAGCTATTAGGCCAGAGAAAGAGTCCAAGACCTTAACCATTAGGCCAGAGTAACAGTTAAGACAGTAGCTATTAGGCCAGAGTAAGAGTCCAAGACCTTAACCATTAGGCCAGAGTAAGAGTTAAGACAGTAGCTATGAGGCCAGAGTAAGAGTCCAAGACCTTAACCATTAGGCCAGAGTAAGAGTTAAGACAGTAGCTATTAGGCCAGAGTAAGAGTTATGACAGTAGATATTAGGCCAGAGTAAGAGTTAAGACAGTAGCTATTAGGCCAGAGTAAGAGTTAAGACAGTAGCTATTAGGCCAGAGTAAGAGTTAAGACAGTAGCTATGAGGCCAGAGTAAGAGTTAAGACAGTAGCTATGAGGCCAGAGTAAGAGTTAAGACAGTAGCTATTAGTCCAGAGTAAGAGTTAAGACAGTAGCTATTAGTCCAGAGTAAGAGTTAAGACAGTAGCTATGAGGCCAGAGTAAGAGTTAAGACGGTAGCTATGAGGCCAGAGTAAGAGTCCAAGACCTTAACCATTAGGCCAGAGTAAGAGTTAAGACAGTAGCTATGAGGCCAGAGTAAGAGTTAAGACAGTAGCTATTAGGCCAGAGCAAGAGTCCAAGACCTTAACCATTAGGCCAGAGTAAGAGTTCAGACAGTAGCTATGAGGCCAAAGTAAGAGTTAAGACAGTAGCTATTAGGCCAGAGTAAGAGTTAAGACAGTAGCTATTAGGCCAGAGTAGGAGTTAAGACAGTAGCTATTAGGCCAGAGTAGGAGTTAAGACAGTAGCTATTAGCCCAGAGTAAGAGTTAAGACAGTAGCTATTAGGCCAGAATAAGAGTCCAAGACCTTAACCATTGGGCCAGAGTAAGAGTTAAGACAGTAGCTAAGAGGCCAGAGTAAGAGTTAAGACAGTAGCTATGAGGCCAGAGTAAGAGTTAAGACAGTAGCTATGAGGCCAGAGTAAGAGTTAAGACAGTAGCTATTAGGCCAGAGTAGGAGTTAAGACAGTAGCTATTAGGCCAGAGTAAGAGTTAAGACAGTAGCAATGAGGCCAGAGTAAGAGTTAAGACAGTAGCTATGAGGCCAGAGTAAGAGTCCAAGACCTTAACCATTAGGCCAGAGTAAGAGTTAAGACAGTAGCTATGAGGCCAGAGTAAGAGTTAAGACAGTAGCTATTAGGCCAGAGTAAGAGTTAAGACAGTAGCTATAAGGCCAGAGTAAGCGTTAAGACAGTAGCTATGAGGCCAGAGTAAGAGTTAAGACAGTAGCTATGAGGCCAGAGTAAGAGTCCAAGACCTTAACCATTAGGCCAGAGTAAGAGTTAAGACAGTAGCTATGAGGCCAGAGTAAGAGTTAAGACAGTAGCTATGAGGCCAGTGTAATAGTTAAGACAGTAGCTATGATGCCAGTGTAATAGTTAAGACAGTAGCTATGAGGCCAGGGTAAGAGTTAAGACAGTAGCTATGAGGCCAGGGTAAGAGTTAAGACAGTAGCTATGAGGCCAGAGTAAGAGTTAAGACAGTAGCTATGAGGCCAGAGTAAGAGTCCAAGACCTTAATCATTAGGCCAGAGTAAGAGTTAAGACAGTAGCTATGAGGCCAGAGTAAGAGTTAAGACAGTAGCTATTAGGCCAGAGTAAGAGTTATGACAGTAGCTATGAGGCCAGAGTAAGAGTCCAAGACCTTAACCATTAGGCCAGAGTAAGAGTTAAGACAGTAGCTATGAGGCCAGAGTAAGAGTTAAGGCAGTAGCTATGAGGCCAGAGTAAGAGTTAAGACAGTAGCTATGAGGCCAGAGTAAGAGTCCAAGACCTTAACCATTAGGCCAGAGTAAGAGTTAAGACAGTAGCTATGAGGCCAGAGTAAGAGTTAAGGCAGTAGCTATTAGGCCAGAGTAAGAGTTAAGACAGTAGCTATTAGGCCAGAGTAAGAGTTAAGACAGTAGCTATGAGGCCAGAGTAAGAGTCCAAGACCTTAACCATTAGGCCAGAGTAAGAGTTGAGACAGTAGCTATGAGGCCAGAGTAAGAGTTAAGACAGTAGCTATGAGGCCAGAGTAAGAGTCCAAGACCTTAACCATTAGGCCAGAGTAAGAGTTAAGACAGTAGCTATGAGGCCAGGGTAAGAGTTAAGACAGTAGCTATTAGGCCAGAAGAAGAGTCCAAGACCTTAACCATTAGGCCAGAGTAAGAGTTAAGACAGTAGCTATGAGGCCAGAGTAAGAGTTAAGACAGTAGCTATGAGGCCAGAGTAAGAGTTAAGACAGTAGCTATTAGGCCAGAGTAAGAGTCCAAGACCTTAACCATTAGGCCAGAGTAAGAGTTAAGACAGTAGCTATGAGGCCAGAGTAAGAGTCCAAGACCTTAACCATTAGGCCAGAGTAAGAGTTAAGACAGTAGCTATTAGGCCAGAGTAAGAGTTATGACAGTAGCTATTAGGCCAGAGTAAGAGTTAAGACAGTAGCTATTAGGCCAGAGTAAGAGTTAAGACAGTAGCTATTAGGCCAGAGTAAGAGTTAAGACAGTAGCTATGAGGCCAGAGTAAGAGTCCAAGACCTTAACCATTAGGCCAGAGTAAGGGTTAAGACAGTAGCTATGAGGCCAGAGTAAGAGTCCAAGACCTTAACCATTAGGCCAGAGTAAGAGTTAAGACAGTAGCTATGAGGCCAGAGTAAGAGTTAAGACAGTAGCTATTAGGCCAGAAGAAGAGTCCAAGACATTAACCATTAGGCCAGAGTAAGAGTTAAGACAGTAGCTATTAGGCCAGAGTAAGAGTTATGACAGTAGCTATGAGGCCAGAGTAAGAATTAAGACAGTAGCTATGAGGCCAGAGTAAAAGTCCAAGACCTCAACCATTAGGCCAGAGTAAGAGTTAAGACAGTAGCTATTAGGCCAGAGTAAGAGTTAAGACAGTAGCTATTAGGCCAGAGAAAGAGTTAATACAGTAGCTATGAGGCCAGAGTAAGAGTTAAGACAGTAGCTATGAGGCCAGAGGAAGAGTTAAGACAGTAGCTATGAGTCTAGAGTAAGAGTTAAGACAGTAGCTATGAGGCCAGAGTAAGAGGTAAGAGTCCAAGACCTTAAACATTAGGCCAGAGTAAGAGTTAATACAGTAGCTATTAGGCCAGAGTAAGAGTTAAGACAGTAGCTATGAGGCCAGAGTAAGAGTTAAGACAGTAGCTTTGAGGCCAGAGTAAGAGTTAAGATAGTAGCTATGAGGCCAGCGTAAGAGTCCAAGACCTTAACCAATAGGCCAGAGTAAGAGTTAAGACAGTAGCTATGAGGCCAGAGTAAGAGTCCAAGACCTTAACCATTAGTTCCAGAGTAAGGGTTAAGACAGTAGCTATGAGGCCAGAGTAAGAGTTAAAACAGTAGCTACGAGGGAAGAGTAAGAGTCCAAGACCTTAACCAGTAGGCCAGAGTAAGAGTTAAGACAGTAGCTATTAGGCCAGAAGAAGAGTCCAAGACCTTAACCATTAGGCCAGAGTAAGAGTTAAGACAGTAACTATGAGGCCAGAGTAAGAGTTAAGACAGTAGCTATGAGGCCAGAGTAAGAGTTAAGACAGTAGCTATGAGGCCAGAGTAAGAGTTAAGACAGTAGCTATGAGGCCAGAGTAAGAGTTAAGACAGTAGCTTTGAGGCCAGAGTAAGAGTTAAGATAGTAGCTATGAGGCCAGCGTAAGAGTCCAAGACCTTAACCAATAGGCCAGAGTAAGAGTTAAGACAGTAGCTATGAGGCCAGAGTAAGAGTCCAAGACCTTAACCATTAGGCCAGAGTAAGGGTTAAGACAGTAGCTATGAGGCCAGAGTAAGAGTTAAGACAGTAGCTACGAGGCAAGAGTAAGAGTCCAAGACCTTAACCAGTAGGCCAGAGTAAGAGTTAAGACAGTAGCTATTAGGCCAGAAGAAGAGTCAAGACCCTAACCATTAGGCCAGAGTAAGGGTTAAGACAGTAGCTATGAGGCCAGAGTAAGAGTTAAGACAGTAGCTATTAGGCCAGAGTAAGAGTTACGACAGTAGCTATGAGGCCAGAGTAAGAGTTAAGACAGTAGCTATGAGGCCAGAGTAAGAGTTAAGACAGTAGCTATGAGGCCAGAGTAAGAGTCCAAGACCTTAACCATTAGGCCAGAGTAAGAGTTAAGACAGTAGCTATGAGGCCAGAGTAAGAGTTAAGACAGTAGCTATTAGGCCAGAGTAAGAGTTAAGACAGTAGCTATGAGGCCAGAGTAAGAGTTAAGACAGTAGCTTTGAGGCCAGAGTAAGAGTTAAGATAGTAGCTATGAGGCCAGCGTAAGAGTCCACGACCTTAACCAATAGGCCAGAGTAAGAGTTAAGACAGTAGCTATGAGGCCAGAGTAGGAGTCCAAGACCTTAACCATTAGGCCAGAGTAAGAGTTAAGACAGTAGCTATGAGGCCAGAGTAAGAGTTAAGACCGCAGCTATTAGGCCAGAGTAAGAGTTAAGACAGTAGCTATTAGGACAGAGTAAGAGTCAAGACCCTAACCATTAGGCCAGAGTAAGAGTTAAGACAGTAGCTATGAGGCCAGAGTAAGAGTTAAGACAGTAGCTATGAGGCCAGAGTAAGAGTTAAGACAGTAGCTATTAGGCCAGAGTAAGAGTTAAGACAGTAGCTATGAGGCCAGAGTAAGAGTTAAGGCAGTAGCTATTAGGCCAGAGTAAGAGTTAAGACAGTAGCTATGAGGCCAGAGTAAGAGTTATGACAGTAGCTATGAGGCCAGAGTAAGAGTTATGACAGTAGCTATTAGGCCAGAGTAAGAGTTATGACAGTAGCTATGAGGCCAGAGTAAGAGTCCAAGACCTTAACCATTAGGCCAGAGTAAGAGTTAAGACAGTAGCCATGAGGCCAGAGTAAGATTTAAGACAGTAGCTATGAGGCCAGAGTAAGAGTCCAAGACCTTAACCATTAGGCCAGAGTAACAGTGAAGACAGTAGCTATGAGGCCAGGGTAAGAGTTAAGACAGTAGCTATGAGGCCAGAGTAAGAGTTAAGACAGTAGCTATGAGGCCAGAGTAAGAGTCCAAGACCTTAACCATTAGGCCAGAGTAAGAGTTAAGACAGTAGCTATGAGGCCAAAGTAAGAGTTAAGACAGTAGCTATTAGGCCAGAGTAAGAGTTAAGACAGTAGCTATTAGGCCAGAGAAAGAGTTAAGACAGTAGCTATGAGGCCAGAGTAAGAATTAAGACTAGCTATGAGGCCAGAGTAAGAGTCCAAGACCTCAACCATTAGGCCAGAGTAAGAGTTAAGACAGTAGCTATGAGGCCAAAGTAAGAGTTAAGACAGTAGCTATGAGGCCAGAGTAAGAGTCCAAGACCCTAACCATTAGGCCAGAGTAAGAGTTAAGACAGTAGCTATGAGGCCAGAGTAAGAGTTAAGACAGTAGCTATGAGGCCAGAGTAAGAGTTATGACAGTAGCTATTAGGCCAGAGTAAGAGTTATGACAGTAGCTATGAGGCCAGAGTAAGAGTCCAAGACCTTAACCATTAGGCCAGAGTAAGAGTTAAGACAGTAGCTATGAGGCCAAAGTAAGAGTTAAGACAGTAGCTATTAGGCCAGAGTAAGAGTTAAGACAGTAGCTATTAGGCCAGAGAAAGAGTTAAGACAGTAGCTATGAGGCCAGAGTAAGAATTAAGACTAGCTATGAGGCCAGAGTAAGAGTCCAAGACCTCAACCATTAGGCCAGAGTAAGAGTTAAGACAGTAGCTATGAGGCCAAAGTAAGAGTTAAGACAGTAGCTATTAGGCCAGAGTAAGAGTCCAAGACCCTAACCATTAGGCCAGAGTAAGAGTTAAGACAGTAGCTATGAGGCCAGAGTAAGAGTTAAGACAGTAGCTATGAGGCAAGAGTAAGAGTTAAGACAGTAGCTATGAGGCCAGAGTAAGAGTTATGACAGTAGCTATTAGGCCAGAGTAAGAGTTATGACAGTAGCTATGAGGCCAGAGTAAGAGTCCAAGACCTTAACCATTAGGCCAGAGTAAGAGTTAAGACAGTAGCCATGAGGCCAGAGTAAGATTTAAGACAGTAGCTATGAGGCCAGAGTAAGAGTCCAAGACCTTAACCATTAGGCCAGAGTAACAGTGAAGACAGTAGCTATGAGGCCAGGGTAAGAGTTAAGACAGTAGCTATGAGGCCAGAGTAAGAGTTAAGACAGTAGCTATGAGGCCAGAGTAAGAGTCCAAGACCTTAACCATTAGGCCAGAGTAAGAGTTAAGACAGTAGCTATGAGGCCAAAGTAAGAGTTAAGACAGTAGCTATTAGGCCAGAGTAAGAGTTAAGACAGTAGCTATTAGGCCAGAGAAAGAGTTAAGACAGTAGCTATGAGGCCAGAGTAAGAGTTAAGACAGTAGCTATTAGGCCAGAGAAAGAGTTAAGACAGTAGCTATGAGGCCAGAGTAGGAGTTAAGACAGTAGCTATTAGGCCAGAGTAAGAGTCCAAGACCTTAACCGTTAGGCCAGAGTAAGAGTTAAGACAGTAGCTATGAGGCCAGAGTAAGAGTTCAGACAGTAGCTATGAGGCCAGAGTAAGAGTTAAGACAGTAGCTATTAGGACAGAGTAAGAGTCCAAGACCCTAACCATTAGGCCAGAGTAAGAGTTAAGACAGTAGCTATGAGGCCAGAGTAAGAGTTAAGACAGTAGCTATTAGGCCAGAGTAAGAGTTAAGACAGTAGCTATGAGGCCAGAGTAAGAATTAAGACTAGCTATGAGGCCAGAGTAAGAGTCCAAGACCTCAACCATTAGGCCAGAGTAAGAGTTAAGACAGTAGCTATGAGGCCAAAGTAAGAGTTAAGACAGTAGCTATGAGGCCAGAGTAAGAGTTAAGACAGTAGCTATGAGGCCAGAGTAAGAGTCCAAGACCTTAACCATTAGGCCAGAGTAAGAGTTAAGACAGTAGCTATGAGGCCAGGGTAAGAGTTAAGACAGTAGCTATGAGGCCAGAGTAAGAGTTAAGACAGTAGCTATGAGGCCAGAGTAAGAGTTAAGACAGTAGCTATTAGGCCAGAGTAAGAGTTAAGACAGTAGCTATGAGGCCAGGGTAAGAGTTAAGACAGTAGCTATGAGGCCAGAGTAAGAGTCCAAGACCTTAACCATTAGGCCAGAGTAAGAGTTAAGACAGTAGCTATGAGGCCAGAGTAAGAGTTAAGACAGTAGCTATGAGGCCAGAGTAAGAGTCCAAGACCTTAACCATTAGGCCAGAGTAAGAGTTAAGACAGTAGCTATTAGGCCAGAGTAAGAGTTAAGACAGTAGCTATTAGGCCAGAGTAAGAGTTAAGACAGTAGCTATTAGGCCAGAGTAAGAGTTAAGACAGTAGCTATGAGGCCAGAGTAAGAGTCCAAGACCTTAACCATTAGGCCAGAGTAAGAGTTAAGACAGTAGCTATGAGGCCAGAGTAAGAGTTAAGACAGTAGCTATGAGGCCAGAGTAACAGTTAAGACAGTAGCTATTAGGCCAGAAGAAGAGTCCAAGACCTTAATCATTAGGCCAGAGTAAGAGTTCAGACAGTAGCTATGAGGCCAGAGTAAGAGTCCAAGACCTTAACCATTAGGCCAGAGTAAGAGTTAAGACAGTAGCTATGAGGCCAGAGTAAGAGTTAAGACAGTAGCTATGAGGCCAGAGTAAGAATTAAGACTAGCTATGAGGCCAGAGTAAGAGTCCAAGACCTCAACCATTAGGCCAGAGTAAGAGTTAAGACAGTAGCTATGAGGCCAAAGTAAGAGTTAAGACAGTAGCTATTAGGCCAGAGTAAGAGTTAAGACAGTAGCTATTAGGCCAGAGAAAGAGTTAAAACAGTAGCTATGAGGCCAGAGTAAGAGTTAAGACAGTAGCTATTTGGCCAGAGTAAGAGTCCAAGACCTTAACCATTAGGCCAGAGTAAGAGTTAAGACAGTAGCTATGAGGCCAGAGTAAGAGTTAAGACCGTAGCTATTAGGCCAGAGTAAGAGTTAAGACAGTAGGTATGAGGCCAGAGTAAGAGTTAAGACAGTAGCTATGAGGCCAGAGTAAGAGTTAAGACAGTAGCTATGAGGCCAGAGTAAGAGTCCAAGACCTTCACCATTAGGCCAGAGTAAGAGTTAAGACAGTAGCTATGAGGCCAGAGTAAGAGTTAAGACAGTAGCTATGAGGCCAGAGTAAGAGTCCAAGACCTTAACCATTAGGCCAGAGTAAGAGTTAAGACAGTAGCTATGAGGCCAGGGTAAGAGTTAAGACAGTAGCTATTAGACCAGAGTAAGAGTTAAGACAGTAGCTATGAGGCCAGAGTAAGAGTTAAGACAGTAGCTATGAGGCCAGAGTAAGAGTTAAGACAGTAGCTATGAGGCCAGAGTAAGAGTCCAAGACCTTAACCATTAGGCCAGAGTAAGAGTTAAGACAGTAGCTATGAGGCCAGAGTAAGAGTTAAGACAGTAGCTATTAGGCCAGAGAAAGAGTTAAGACAGTAGGTATTAGGCCAGAGTAAGAGTTAAGACAGTAGCTATGAGGCCAGAGTAAGAGTCCAAGACCTTAACCATTAGGCCAGAGTAAGAGTTAAGACAGTAGCTATTAGGCCAGAGTAAGAGTTAAGACAGTAGCTATGAGGCCAGAGTAAGAGTTAAGACAGTAGCTATGAGGCCAGAGTAAGAGTTAAGACAGTAGCTATGAGGCCAGAGTAAGAGTTAAGACAGTAGCTATTAGGCCAGAGTAAGAGTTAAGACAGTAGCTATTAGGCCAGAGTAAGAGTTAAGACAGTAGCCATGAGGCCAGAGTAATATTTAAGACAGTAGCTATGAGGCCAGAGTAAGAGTCCAAGACCTTAACCATTAGGCCAGAGTAAGAGTTAAGACAGTAGCTATGAGGCCAGAGTAAGAGTTAAGACAGTAGCTATTAGGCCAGAAGAAGAGTCCAAGACCTTAACCATTAGGCCAGAGTAAGAGTTAAGACAGTAGCTATGAGGCCAGAGTAAGAGTTAAGACAGTAGCTATGAGGCCAGAGTAAGAGTCCAAGACCTTAACCATTAGGCCAGAGTAAGAGTTAAGACAGTAGCTATGAGGCCAGAGTAAGAGTTAAGACAGTAGCTATTAGGCCAGAGTAAGAGTTAAGACAGTAGCCATGAGGCCAGAGTAAGATTTAAGACAGTAGCTATGAGGCCAGAGTAAGAGTCCAAGACCTTAACCATTAGGCCAGAGTAAGAGTTAAGACAGTAGCTATGAGGCCAGAGTAAGAGTCCAAGACCTTAACCAGTAGGCCAGAGTAAGAGTTAAGACAGTAGCTATTAGGCCAGAGTAAGAGTTAAGACAGTAGCTATGAGGCCAGTGTAAGAGTTAAGACAGTAGCTATGAGGCCAGAGTAAGAGTTAAGACAGTAGCTATGAGGCCAGAGTAAGAGTTAAGACAGTAGCTATTAGGCCAGAGTAAGAGTTAAGACAGTAGCTATTAGGCCAGAGTAAGAGTTAAGACAGTAGCCATGAGGCCAGAGTAAGAGTTAAGACAGTAGCTATTAGGCCAGAAGAAGAGTCCAAGACCTTAACCATTAGGCCAGAGTAAGAGTTAAGACAGTAGCTATGAGGCCAGAGTAAGAGTTAAGACAGTAGCTATGAGGCCAGAGTAAGAGTTAAGACAGTAGCTATGAGGCCAAAGTAAGAGGTAAGAGTCCAAGACCTTAACCATTAGGCCAGAGTAAGAGTTAATACAGTAGCTATGAGGCCAGAGTAAGAGTTAAGACAGTAGCTATGAGGCCAGAGTAAGAGTTAAGACAGTAGCTGTGAGGCCAGAGTAAGAGTTAAGACAGTAGCTATGAGGCCAGAGTAAGAGTTAAGACAGTAGCTATGAGGCCAGAGTAGGAGTTAAGACAGTAGCTATTAGGCCAGAGTAAGAGTTAAGACAGTAGCTATTAGGCCAGAGTAAGAGTTAAGATAGTAGCTATGAGGCCAGCGTAAGAGTCCACGACCTTAACCAATAGGCCAGAGTAAGAGTTCGGACAGTAGCTATGAGGCCAGAGTAGGAGTTAAGACAGTAGCTATTAGGCCAGAGTAAGAGTCCAAGACCTTAACCGTTAGGCCAGAGTAAGAGTTAAGACAGTAGCTATGAGGCCAGTGTAATAGTTAAGACAGTAGCTATGAGGCCAGTGTAATAGTTAAGACAGTAGCTATGAGGCCAGAGTAAGAGTTAAGACAGTAGCTACGAGGCAAAAGTAAAAGTCCAAGACCTTAACCATTAGGCCAGAGTAAGAGTTAAGACAGTAGCTATGAGGCCAGAGTAAGAGTTAAGACAGTAGCTATTAGGCCAGAGAAAGAGTCCAAGACCTTAACCATTAGGCCAGAGTAACAGTTAAGACAGTAGCTATTAGGCCAGAGTAAGAGTCCAAGACCTTAACCATTAGGCCAGAGTAAGAGTTAAGACAGTAGCTATGAGGCCAGAGTAAGAGTCCAAGACCTTAACCATTAGGCCAGAGTAAGAGTTAAGACAGTAGCTATTATGCCAGAGTAAGAGTTATGACAGTAGCTATTAGGCCAGAGTAAGAGTTAAGACAGTAGCTATTAGGCCAGAGTAAGAGTTAAGACAGTAGCTATTAGGCCAGAGTAAGAGTTAAGACAGTAGCTATGAGGCCAGAGTAAGAGTTAAGACAGTAGCTATGAGGCCAGAGTAAGAGTTAAGACAGTAGCTATTAGTCCAGAGTAAGAGTTAAGACAGTAGCTATTAGTCCAGAGTAAGAGTTAAGACAGTAGCTATGAGGCCAGAGTAAGAGTTAAGACAGTAGCTTTGAGGCCAGAGTAAGAGTTAAGATAGTAGCTATGAGGCCAGCGTAAGAGTCCACGACCTTAACCAATAGGCCAGAGTAAGAGTTAAGACAGTAGCTATGAGGCCAGAGTAGGAGTTAAGACAGTAGCTATTAGGCCAGAGTAAGAGTCCAAGACCTTAACCGTTAGGCCAGAGTAAGAGTTAAGACAGTAGCTATGAGGCCAGAGTAAGAGTTAAGACAGTAGCTATTAGGCCAGAGTAAGAGTTAAGACAGTAGCTATGAGGCCAGAGTAAGAGTTAAGACAGTAGCTATGAGGCCAGAGTAAGAGTCCAAGACCTTAACCAGTAGGCCAGAGTAAGAGTTAAGACAGTAGCTATGAGGCCAGTGTAAGAGTTAAGACAGTAGCTATGAGGCCAGAGTAAGAGTCCAAGACCTTAACCATTAGGCCAGAGTAAGAGTTAAGACAGTAGCTATGAGGCCAGAGTAAGAGTTAAGACAGTAGCTATGAGGCCAGAGTAAGAGTCCAAGACCTTAACCAGTAGGCCAGAGTAAGAGTTAAGACAGTAGCTATGAGGCCAGAGTAAGAGTTAAGATAGTAGCTATGAGGCCAGAGTAAGAGTTAAGACAGTAGCTATTAGGCCAGAGTAAGAGTTAAGACAGTAGCTATTAGGCCAGAGTAAGAGTTAAGACAGTAGCTATGAGGCCAGAGTAAGAGTTAAGACAGTAGCTATGAGGCCAGAGTAAGAGTTAAGACAGTAGCTATTAGTCCAGAGTAAGAGTTAAGACAGTAGCTATTAGTCCAGAGTAAGAGTTAAGACAGTAGCTATGAGGCCAGAGTAAGAGTTAAGACAGTAGCTTTGAGGCCAGAGTAAGAGTTAAGATAGTAGCTATGAGGCCAGCGTAAGAGTCCACGACCTTAACCAATAGGCCAGAGAAAGAGTTAAGACAGTAGCTATGAGGCCAGAGTAGGAGTTAAGACAGTAGCTATTAGGCCAGAGTAAGAGTCCAAGACCTTAACCGTTAGGCCAGAGTAAGAGTTAAGACAGTAGCTATGAGGCCAGAGTAAGAGTTAAGACAGTAGCTATTAGGCCAGAGTAAGAGTTAAGACAGTAGCTATGAGGCCAGAGTAAGAGTTAAGACAGTAGCTATGAGGCCAGAGTAAGAGTCCAAGACCTTAACCAGTAGGCCAGAGTAAGAGTTAAGACAGTAGCTATGAGGCCAGTGTAAGAGTTAAGACAGTAGCTATGAGGCCAGAGTAAGAGTCCAAGACCTTAACCATTAGGCCAGAGTAAGAGTTAAGACAGTAGCTATGAGGCCAGAGTAAGAGTTAAGACAGTAGCTATGAGGCCAGAGTAAGAGTCCAAGACCTTAACCAGTAGGCCAGAGTAAGAGTTAAGACAGTAGCTATGAGGCCAGAGTAAGAGTTAAGATAGTAGCTATGAGGCCAGAGTAAGAGTTAAGACAGTAGCTATTAGGCCAGAGTAAGAGTTAAGACAGTAGCTATTAGGACAGAGTAAGAGTCCAAGACCCTAACCATTAGGCCAGAGTAAGAGTTAAGACAGTAGCTATTAGGCCAGAGTAAGAGTTAAGACAGTAGCTATGAGGCCAGAGTAAGAGTCCAAGACCCTAACCATTAGGCCAGAGTAAGAGTTAAGACAGTAGCTATGAGGCCAGAGTAAGAGTTAAGACAGTAGCTATGAGGCCAGAGTAAGAGTTAAGACAGTAGCTATTAGGCCAGAGTAAGAGTTAAGACAGTAGCTATTAGGCCAGAGTAAGAGTTAAGACAGTAGCCATGAGGCCAGAGTAAGATTTACGACAGTAGCTATGAGGCCAGAGTAAGAGTCCAAGACCTTAACCATTAGGCCAGAGTAAGAGTTAAGACAGTAGCTATGAGGCCAGAGTAAGAGTTAAGACAGTAGCTATTAGGCCAGAGTAAGAGTTAAGACAGTAGCTATGAGGCCAGAGTAAGAGTTAAGACAGTAGCTATTAGGCCAGAAGAAGAGTCCAAGACTTTAACCATTAGGCCAGAGTAAGAGTTAAGACAGTAGCTATGAGGCCAGAGTAAGAGTTAAGACAGTAGCTATGAGGCCAGAGTAAGAGTCCAAGACCTTAACCATTAGGCCAGAGTAAGAGTTAAGACAGTAGCTATTAGGCCAGAGTAAGAGTTAAGACAGTAGCTATTAGGCCAGAGTAAGAGTTAAGACAGTAGCTATTAGGCCAGAGTAAGAGTTAAGACAGTAGCTATGAGGCCAGAGTAAGAGTCCAAGACCTTAACCATTAGGCCAGAGTAAGAGTTAAGACAGTAGCTATGAGGCCAGAGTAAGAGTTAAGACAGTAGCTATGAGGCCAGAGTAACAGTTAAGACAGTAGCTATTAGGCCAGAAGAAGAGTCCAAGACCTTAATCATTAGGCCAGAGTAAGAGTTCAGACAGTAGCTATGAGGCCAGAGTAAGAGTCCAAGACCTTAACCATTAGGCCAGAGTAAGAGTTAAGACAGTAGCTATGAGGCCAGAGTAAGAGTTAAGACAGTAGCTATGAGGCCAGAGTAAGAATTAAGACTAGCTATGAGGCCAGAGTAAGAGTCCAAGACCTCAACCATTAGGCCAGAGTAAGAGTTAAGACAGTAGCTATGAGGCCAAAGTAAGAGTTAAGACAGTAGCTATTAGGCCAGAGTAAGAGTTAAGACAGTAGCTATTAGGCCAGAGAAAGAGTTAAGACAGTAGCTATGAGGCCAGAGTAAGAGTTAAGACAGTAGCTATGAGGCCAGAGTAAGAGTCCAAGACCTTAACCATTAGGCCAGAGTAAGAGTTAAGACAGTAGCTATGAGGCCAGAGTAAGAGTTAAGACCGTAGCTATTAGGCCAGAGTAAGAGTTAAGACAGTAGCTATGAGGCCAGAGTAAGAGTTAAGACAGTAGCTATGAGGCCAGAGTAAGAGTCCAAGACCTTCACCATTAGGCCAGAGTAAGAGTTAAGACAGTAGCTATGAGGCCAGAGTAAGAGTTAAGACAGTAGCTATGAGGCCAGAGTAAGAGTCCAAGACCTTAACCATTAGGCCAGAGTAAGAGTTAAGACAGTAGCTATGAGGCCAGGGTAAGAGTTAAGACAGTAGCTATTAGACCAGAGTAAGAGTTAAGACAGTAGCTATGAGGCCAGAGTAAGAGTTAAGACAGTAGCTATGAGGCCAGAGTAAGAGTTAAGACAGTAGCTATGAGGCCAGAGTAAGAGTCCAAGACCTTAACCATTAGGCCAGAGTAAGAGTTAAGACAGTAGCTATGAGGCCAGAGTAAGAGTTAAGACAGTAGCTATTAGGCCAGAGAAAGAGTTAAGACAGTAGGTATTAGGCCAGAGTAAGAGTTAAGACAGTAGCTATGAGGCCAGAGTAAGAGTCCAAGACCTTAACCATTAGGCCAGAGTAAGAGTTAAGACAGTAGCTATTAGGCCAGAGTAAGAGTTAAGACAGTAGCTATGAGGCCAGAGTAAGAGTTAAGACAGTAGCTATGAGGCCAGAGTAAGAGTTAAGACAGTAGCTATGAGGCCAGAGTAAGAGTTAAGACAGTAGCTATGAGGCCAGAGTAAGAGTTAAGACAGTAGCTATTAGGCCAGAGTAAGAGTTAAGACAGTAGCTATTAGGCCAGAGTAAGAGTTAAGACAGTAGCCATGAGGCCAGAGTAAGATTTAAGACAGTAGCTATGAGGCCAGAGTAAGAGTCCAAGACCTTAACCATTAGGCCAGAGTAAGAGTTAAGACAGTAGCTATGAGGCCAGAGTAAGAGTTAAGACAGTAGCTATTAGGCCAGAAGAAGAGTCCAAGACCTTAACCATTAGGCCAGAGTAAGAGTTAAGACAGTAGCTATGAGGCCAGAGTAAGAGTTAAGACAGTAGCTATGAGGCCAGAGTAAGAGTCCAAGACCTTAACCATTAGGCCAGAGTAAGAGTTAAGACAGTAGCTATGAGGCCAGAGTAAGAGTTAAGACAGTAGCTATTAGGCCAGAGTAAGAGTTAAGACAGTAGCCATGAGGCCAGAGTAAGATTTAAGACAGTAGCTATGAGGCCAGAGTAAGAGTCCAAGACCTTAACCATTAGGCCAGAGTAAGAGTTAAGACAGTAGCTATGAGGCCAGAGTAAGAGTCCAAGACCTTAACCAGTAGGCCAGAGTAAGAGTTAAGACAGTAGCTATTAGGCCAGAGTAAGAGTTAAGACAGTAGCTATGAGGCCAGTGTAAGAGTTAAGACAGTAGCTATGAGGCCAGAGTAAGAGTTAAGACAGTAGCTATGAGGCCAGAGTAAGAGTTAAGACAGTAGCTATTAGGCCAGAGTAAGAGTTAAGACAGTAGCTATGAGGCCAGTGTAAGAGTTAAGACAGTAGCTATGAGGCCAGAGTAAGAGTTAAGACAGTAGCTATGAGGCCAGAGTAAGAGTTAAGACAGTAGCTATTAGGCCAGAGTAAGAGTTAAGACAGTAGCTATTAGGCCAGAGTAAGAGTTAAGACAGTAGCCATGAGGCCAGAGTAAGAGTTAAGACAGTAGCTATTAGGCCAGAAGAAGAGTCCAAGACCTTAACCATTAGGCCAGAGTAAGAGTTAAGACAGTAGCTATGAGGCCAGAGTAAGAGTTAAGACAGTAGCTATGAGGCCAGAGTAAGAGTTAAGACAGTAGCTATGAGGCCAAAGTAAGAGGTAAGAGTCCAAGACCTTAACCATTAGGCCAGAGTAAGAGTTAATACAGTAGCTATGAGGCCAGAGTAAGAGTTAAGACAGTAGCTATGAGGCCAGAGTAAGAGTTAAGACAGTAGCTGTGAGGCCAGAGTAAGAGTTAAGACAGTAGCTATGAGGCCAGAGTAAGAGTTAAGACAGTAGCTATTAGGCCAGAGTAAGAGTTAAGACAGTAGCTATTAGGCCAGAGTAAGAGTTAAGATAGTAGCTATGAGGCCAGCGTAAGAGTCCACGACCTTAACCAATAGGCCAGAGTAAGAGTTCGGACAGTAGCTATGAGGCCAGAGTAGGAGTTAAGACAGTAGCTATTAGGCCAGAGTAAGAGTCCAAGACCTTAACCGTTAGGCCAGAGTAAGAGTTAAGACAGTAGCTATGAGGCCAGTGTAATAGTTAAGACAGTAGCTATGAGGCCAGTGTAATAGTTAAGACAGTAGCTATGAGGCCAGAGTAAGAGTTAAGACAGTAGCTACGAGGCAAAAGTAAAAGTCCAAGACCTTAACCATTAGGCCAGAGTAAGAGTTAAGACAGTAGCTATGAGGCCAGAGTAAGAGTTAAGACAGTAGCTATTAGGCCAGAGAAAGAGTCCAAGACCTTAACCATTAGGCCAGAGTAACAGTTAAGACAGTAGCTATTAGGCCAGAGTAAGAGTCCAAGACCTTAACCATTAGGCCAGAGTAAGAGTTAAGACAGTAGCTATGAGGCCAGAGTAAGAGTCCAAGACCTTAACCATTAGGCCAGAGTAAGAGTTAAGACAGTAGCTATTAGGCCAGAGTAAGAGTTATGACAGTAGCTATTAGGCCAGAGTAAGAGTTAAGACAGTAGCTATTAGGCCAGAGTAAGAGTTAAGACAGTAGCTATTAGGCCAGAGTAAGAGTTAAGACAGTAGCTATTAGGCCAGAGTAAGAGTTAAGACAGTAGCTATGAGGCCAGAGTAAGAGTTAAGACAGTAGCTATGAGGCCAGAGTAAGAGTTAAGACAGTAGCTATTAGTCCAGAGTAAGAGTTAAGACAGTAGCTATGAGGCCAGAGTAAGAGTTAAGACAGTAGCTATGAGGCCAGAGTAAGAGTTAAGACAGTAGCTATTAGGCCAGAGTAAGAGTTAAGACAGTAGCTATTAGGCCAGAGTAAGAGTTAAGACAGTAGCCATGAGGCCAGAGTAAGAGTTAAGACAGTAGCTATTAGGCCAGAAGAAGAGTCCAAGACCTTAACCATTAGGCCAGAGTAAGAGTTAAGACAGTAGCTATGAGGCCAGAGTAAGAGTTAAGACAGTAGCTATGAGGCCAGAGTAAGAGTCCAAGACCTTAACCAGTAGGCCAGAGTAAGAGTTAAGACAGTAGCTATTAGGCCAGAGTAAGAGTTAAGACAGTAGCTATGAGGCCAGTGTAAGAGTTAAGACAGTAGCTATGAGGCCAGAGTAAGAGTTAAGACAGTAGCTATGAGGCCAGAGTAAGAGTTAAGACAGTAGCTATTAGGCCAGAGTAAGAGTTAAGACAGTAGCTATGAGGCCAGTGTAAGAGTTAAGACAGTAGCTATGAGGCCAGAGTAAGAGTTAAGACAGTAGCTATGAGGCCAGAGTAAGAGTTAAGACAGTAGCTATTAGGCCAGAGTAAGAGTTAAGACAGTAGCTATTAGGCCAGAGTAAGAGTTAAGACAGTAGCCATGAGGCCAGAGTAAGAGTTAAGACAGTAGCTATTAGGCCAGAAGAAGAGTCCAAGACCTTAACCATTAGGCCAGAGTAAGAGTTAAGACAGTAGCTATGAGGCCAGAGTAAGAGTTAAGACAGTAGCTATGAGGCCAGAGTAAGAGTTAAGACAGTAGCTATGAGGCCAAAGTAAGAGGTAAGAGTCCAAGACCTTAACCATTAGGCCAGAGTAAGAGTTAATACAGTAGCTATGAGGCCAGAGTAAGAGTTAAGACAGTAGCTATGAGGCCAGAGTAAGAGTTAAGACAGTAGCTGTGAGGCCAGAGTAAGAGTTAAGACAGTAGCTATGAGGCCAGAGTAAGAGTTAAGACAGTAGCTATTAGGCCAGAGTAAGAGTTAAGACAGTAGCTATTAGGCCAGAGTAAGAGTTAAGATAGTAGCTATGAGGCCAGCGTAAGAGTCCACGACCTTAACCAATAGGCCAGAGTAAGAGTTCGGACAGTAGCTATGAGGCCAGAGTAGGAGTTAAGACAGTAGCTATTAGGCCAGAGTAAGAGTCCAAGACCTTAACCGTTAGGCCAGAGTAAGAGTTAAGACAGTAGCTATGAGGCCAGTGTAATAGTTAAGACAGTAGCTATGAGGCCAGTGTAATAGTTAAGACAGTAGCTATGAGGCCAGAGTAAGAGTTAAGACAGTAGCTACGAGGCAAAAGTAAAAGTCCAAGACCTTAACCATTAGGCCAGAGTAAGAGTTAAGACAGTAGCTATGAGGCCAGAGTAAGAGTTAAGACAGTAGCTATTAGGCCAGAGAAAGAGTCCAAGACCTTAACCATTAGGCCAGAGTAACAGTTAAGACAGTAGCTATTAGGCCAGAGTAAGAGTCCAAGACCTTAACCATTAGGCCAGAGTAAGAGTTAAGACAGTAGCTATGAGGCCAGAGTAAGAGTCCAAGACCTTAACCATTAGGCCAGAGTAAGAGTTAAGACAGTAGCTATTAGGCCAGAGTAAGAGTTATGACAGTAGCTATTAGGCCAGAGTAAGAGTTAAGACAGTAGCTATTAGGCCAGAGTAAGAGTTAAGACAGTAGCTATTAGGCCAGAGTAAGAGTTAAGACAGTAGCTATTAGGCCAGAGTAAGAGTTAAGACAGTAGCTATGAGGCCAGAGTAAGAGTTAAGACAGTAGCTATGAGGCCAGAGTAAGAGTTAAGACAGTAGCTATTAGTCCAGAGTAAGAGTTAAGACAGTAGCTATGAGGCCAGAGTAAGAGTTAAGACAGTAGCTATGAGGCCAGAGTAAGAGTTAAGACAGTAGCTATTAGGCCAGAGTAAGAGTTAAGACAGTAGCTATTAGGCCAGAGTAAGAGTTAAGACAGTAGCCATGAGGCCAGAGTAAGAGTTAAGACAGTAGCTATTAGGCCAGAAGAAGAGTCCAAGACCTTAACCATTAGGCCAGAGTAAGAGTTAAGACAGTAGCTATGATGCCAGAGTAAGAGTTAAGACAGTAGCTATGAGGCCAGAGTAAGAGTTAAGACAGTAGCTATGAGGCCAAAGTAAGAGGTAAGAGTCCAAGACCTTAACCATTAGGCCAGAGTAAGAGTTAATACAGTAGCTATGAGGCCAGAGTAAGAGTTAAGACAGTAGCTATGAGGCCAGAGTAAGAGTTAAGACAGTAGCTGTGAGGCCAGAGTAAGAGTTAAGACAGTAGCTATGAGGCCAGAGTAAGAGTTAAGACAGTAGCTATTAGGCCAGAGTAAGAGTTAAGACAGTAGCTATTAGGCCAGAGTAAGAGTTAAGATAGTAGCTATGAGGCCAGCGTAAGAGTCCACGACCTTAACCAATAGGCCAGAGTAAGAGTTCGGACAGTAGCTATGAGGCCAGAGTAGGAGTTAAGACAGTAGCTATTAGGCCAGAGTAAGAGTCCAAGACCTTAACCGTTAGGCCAGAGTAAGAGTTAAGACAGTAGCTATGAGGCCAGTGTAATAGTTAAGACAGTAGCTATGAGGCCAGTGTAATAGTTAAGACAGTAGCTATGAGGCCAGAGTAAGAGTTAAGACAGTAGCTACGAGGCAAAAGTAAAAGTCCAAGACCTTAACCATTAGGCCAGAGTAAGAGTTAAGACAGTAGCTATGAGGCCAGAGTAAGAGTTAAGACAGTAGCTATTAGGCCAGAGAAAGAGTCCAAGACCTTAACCATTAGGCCAGAGTAACAGTTAAGACAGTAGCTATTAGGCCAGAGTAAGAGTCCAAGACCTTAACCATTAGGCCAGAGTAAGAGTTAAGACAGTAGCTATGAGGCCAGAGTAAGAGTCCAAGACCTTAACCATTAGGCCAGAGTAAGAGTTAAGACAGTAGCTATTAGGCCAGAGTAAGAGTTATGACAGTAGCTATTAGGCCAGAGTAAGAGTTAAGACAGTAGCTATTAGGCCAGAGTAAGAGTTAAGACAGTAGCTATTAGGCCAGAGTAAGAGTTAAGACAGTAGCTATTAGGCCAGAGTAAGAGTTAAGACAGTAGCTATGAGGCCAGAGTAAGAGTTAAGACAGTAGCTATGAGGCCAGAGTAAGAGTTAAGACAGTAGCTATTAGTCCAGAGTAAGAGTTAAGACAGTAGCTATTAGTCCAGAGTAAGAGTTAAGACAGTAGCTATGAGGCCAGAGTAAGAGTTAAGACAGTAGCTTTGAGGCCAGAGTAAGAGTTAAGATAGTAGCTATGAGGCCAGCGTAAGAGTCCACGACCTTAACCAATAGGCCAGAGTAAGAGTTAAGACAGTAGCTATGAGGCCAGAGTAGGAGTTAAGACAGTAGCTATTAGGCCAGAGTAAGAGTCCAAGACCTTAACCGTTAGGCCAGAGTAAGAGTTAAGACAGTAGCTATGAGGCCAGAGTAAGAGTTAAGACAGTAGCTATTAGGCCAGAGTAAGAGTTAAGACAGTAGCTATGAGGCCAGAGTAAGAGTTAAGACAGTAGCTATGAGGCCAGAGTAAGAGTCCAAGACCTTAACCAGTAGGCCAGAGTAAGAGTTAAGACAGTAGCTATGAGGCCAGTGTAAGAGTTAAGACAGTAGCTATGAGGCCAGAGTAAGAGTCCAAGACCTTAACCATTAGGCCAGAGTAAGAGTTAAGACAGTAGCTATGAGGCCAGAGTAAGAGTTAAGACAGTAGCTATGAGGCCAGAGTAAGAGTCCAAGACCTTAACCAGTAGGCCAGAGTAAGAGTTAAGACAGTAGCTATGAGGCCAGAGTAAGAGTTAAGATAGTAGCTATGAGGCCAGAGTAAGAGTTAAGACAGTAGCTATTAGGCCAGAGTAAGAGTTAAGACAGTAGCTATTAGGACAGAGTAAGAGTCCAAGACCCTAACCATTAGGCCAGAGTAAGAGTTAAGACAGTAGCTATTAGGCCAGAGTAAGAGTTAAGACAGTAGCTATGAGGCCAGAGTAAGAGTCCAAGACCCTAACCATTAGGCCAGAGTAAGAGTTAAGACAGTAGCTATGAGGCCAGAGTAAGAGTTAAGACAGTAGCTATGAGGCCAGAGTAAGAGTTAAGACAGTAGCTATTAGGCCAGAGTAAGAGTTAAGACAGTAGCTATTAGGCCAGAGTAAGAGTTAAGACAGTAGCCATGAGGCCAGAGTAAGATTTACGACAGTAGCTATGAGGCCAGAGTAAGAGTCCAAGACCTTAACCATTAGGCCAGAGTAAGAGTTAAGACAGTAGCTATGAGGCCAGAGTAAGAGTTAAGACAGTAGCTATTAGGCCAGAGTAAGAGTTAAGACAGTAGCTATGAGGCCAGAGTAAGAGTTAAGACAGTAGCTATTAGGCCAGAAGAAGAGTCCAAGACTTTAACCATTAGGCCAGAGTAAGAGTTAAGACAGTAGCTATGAGGCCAGAGTAAGAGTTAAGACAGTAGCTATGAGGCCAGAGTAAGAGTCCAAGACCTTAACCATTAGGCCAGAGTAAGAGTTAAGACAGTAGCTATGAGGCCAGAGTAAGAGTTAAGACAGTAGCTATTAGGCCAGATTAAGAGTTAAGACAGTAGGTATTAGGCCAGAGTAAGAGTTATGACAGTAGCTATGAGGCCAGAGTAAGAGTCCAAGACCTTAACCATTAGGCCAGAGTAAGAGTTAAGACAGTAGCTATTAGGCCAGAGTAAGAGTTATGACAGTAGCTATTAGGCCAGAGTAAGAGTTAAGACAGTAGCTATTAGGCCAGAGTAAGAGTTAAGACAGTAGCTATTAGGCCAGAGTAAGAGTTAAGACAGTAGCTATTAGGCCAGAGTAAGAGTTAAGACAGTAGCTATGAGGCCAGAGTAAGAGTTAAGACAGTAGCTATGAGGCCAGAGTAAGAGTTAAGACAGTAGCTATTAGTCCAGAGTAAGAGTTAAGACAGTAGCTATTAGTCCAGAGTAAGAGTTAAGACAGTAGCTATGAGGCCAGAGTAAGAGTTAAGACAGTAGCTTTGAGGCCAGAGTAAGAGTTAAGATAGTAGCTATGAGGCCAGCGTAAGAGTCCACGACCTTAACCAATAGGCCAGAGTAAGAGTTAAGACAGTAGCTATGAGGCCAGAGTAGGAGTTAAGACAGTAGCTATTAGGCCAGAGTAAGAGTCCAAGACCTTAACCGTTAGGCCAGAGTAAGAGTTAAGACAGTAGCTATGAGGCCAGAGTAAGAGTTAAGACAGTAGCTATTAGGCCAGAGTAAGAGTTAAGACAGTAGCTATGAGGCCAGAGTAAGAGTTAAGACAGTAGCTATGAGGCCAGAGTAAGAGTCCAAGACCTTAACCAGTAGGCCAGAGTAAGAGTTAAGACAGTAGCTATGAGGCCAGTGTAAGAGTTAAGACAGTAGCTATGAGGCCAGAGTAAGAGTCCAAGACCTTAACCATTAGGCCAGAGTAAGAGTTAAGACAGTAGCTATGAGGCCAGAGTAAGAGTTAAGACAGTAGCTATGAGGCCAGAGTAAGAGTCCAAGACCTTAACCAGTAGGCCAGAGTAAGAGTTAAGACAGTAGCTATGAGGCCAGAGTAAGAGTTAAGATAGTAGCTATGAGGCCAGAGTAAGAGTTAAGACAGTAGCTATTAGGCCAGAGTAAGAGTTAAGACAGTAGCTATTAGGCCAGAGTAAGAGTTAAGACAGTAGCTATTAGGCCAGAGTAAGAGTTAAGACAGTAGCTATGAGGCCAGAGTAAGAGTTAAGACAGTAGCTATGAGGCCAGAGTAAGAGTTAAGACAGTAGCTATTAGTCCAGAGTAAGAGTTAAGACAGTAGCTATTAGTCCAGAGTAAGAGTTAAGACAGTAGCTATGAGGCCAGAGTAAGAGTTAAGACAGTAGCTTTGAGGCCAGAGTAAGAGTTAAGATAGTAGCTATGAGGCCAGCGTAAGAGTCCACGACCTTAACCAATAGGCCAGAGTAAGAGTTAAGACAGTAGCTATGAGGCCAGAGTAGGAGTTAAGACAGTAGCTATTAGGCCAGAGTAAGAGTCCAAGACCTTAACCGTTAGGCCAGAGTAAGAGTTAAGACAGTAGCTATGAGGCCAGAGTAAGAGTTAAGACAGTAGCTATTAGGCCAGAGTAAGAGTTAAGACAGTAGCTATGAGGCCAGAGTAAGAGTTAAGACAGTAGCTATGAGGCCAGAGTAAGAGTCCAAGACCTTAACCAGTAGGCCAGAGTAAGAGTTAAGACAGTAGCTATGAGGCCAGTGTAAGAGTTAAGACAGTAGCTATGAGGCCAGAGTAAGAGTCCAAGACCTTAACCATTAGGCCAGAGTAAGAGTTAAGACAGTAGCTATGAGGCCAGAGTAAGAGTTAAGACAGTAGCTATGAGGCCAGAGTAAGAGTCCAAGACCTTAACCAGTAGGCCAGAGTAAGAGTTAAGACAGTAGCTATGAGGCCAGAGTAAGAGTTAAGATAGTAGCTATGAGGCCAGAGTAAGAGTTAAGACAGTAGCTATTAGGCCAGAGTAAGAGTTAAGACAGTAGCTATTAGGACAGAGTAAGAGTCCAAGACCCTAACCATTAGGCCAGAGTAAGAGTTAAGACAGTAGCTATTAGGCCAGAGTAAGAGTTAAGACAGTAGCTATGAGGCCAGAGTAAGAGTCCAAGACCCTAACCATTAGGCCAGAGTAAGAGTTAAGACAGTAGCTATGAGGCCAGAGTAAGAGTTAAGACAGTAGCTATGAGGCCAGAGTAAGAGTTAAGACAGTAGCTATTAGGCCAGAGTAAGAGTTAAGACAGTAGCTATTAGGCCAGAGTAAGAGTTAAGACAGTAGCCATGAGGCCAGAGTAAGATTTACGACAGTAGCTATGAGGCCAGAGTAAGAGTCCAAGACCTTAACCATTAGGCCAGAGTAAGAGTTAAGACAGTAGCTATGAGGCCAGAGTAAGAGTTAAGACAGTAGCTATTAGGCCAGAGTAAGAGTTAAGACAGTAGCTATGAGGCCAGAGTAAGAGTTAAGACAGTAGCTATTAGGCCAGAAGAAGAGTCCAAGACTTTAACCATTAGGCCAGAGTAAGAGTTAAGACAGTAGCTATGAGGCCAGAGTAAGAGTTAAGACAGTAGCTATGAGGCCAGAGTAAGAGTCCAAGACCTTAACCATTAGGCCAGAGTAAGAGTTAAGACAGTAGCTATGAGGCCAGAGTAAGAGTTAAGACAGTAGCTATTAGGCCAGATTAAGAGTTAAGACAGTAGGTATTAGGCCAGAGTAAGAGTTATGACAGTAGCTATGAGGCCAGAGTAAGAGTCCAAGACCTTAACCATTAGGCCAGAGTAAGAGTTAAGACAGTAGCTATGAGGCCAGAGTAAGAGTTAAGACAGTAGCTATTAGGCCAGAGTAAGAGTTAAGACAGTAGGTATTAGGCCAGAGTAAGAGTTATGACAGTAGCTATGAGGCCAGAGTAAGAGTCCAAGACCTTAACCATTAGGCCAGAGTAAGAGTTAAGACAGTAGCTATTAGGCCAGAGTAAGAGTTATGACAGTAGCTATGAGGCCAGAGTAAGAGTCCAAGACCTTAACCATTAGGCCAGAGTAAGAGTTAAGACAGTAGCTATTAGGCCAGAGTAAGAGTTATGACAGTAGCTATGAGGCCAGAGTAAGAGTTAAGTAGGCCAGAGTAAGAGTTAAGACAGTAGCTATGAGTCCAGAGTAAGAGTTAAGACAGTAGCTATGAGGCCAGAGTAAGAGTTAAGACAGTAGCTATGAGGCCAGAGTAAGAGGTAAGAGTCCAAGACCTTAACCATTAGGCCAGAGTAAGAGTTAATACAGTAGCTATGAGGCCAGAGTAAGAGTTAAGACAGTAGCTATGAGGCCAGAGTAAGAGTTAAGACAGTAGCTATGAGGCCAGAGTAAGAGTTAAGACAGTAGCTATGAGGCCAGAGTAGGAGTTAAGACAGTAGCTATTAGGCCAGAGTAAGAGTTAAGACAGTAGCTATTAGGCCAGAGTAAGAGTTAAGATAGTAGCTATGAGGCCAGCGTAAGAGTCCACGACCTTAACCAATAGGCCAGAGTAAGAGTTAAGACAGTAGCTATGAGGCCAGAGTAGGAGTTAAGACAGTAGCTATTAGGCCAGAGTAAGAGTCCAAGACCTTAACCGTTAGGCCAGAGTAAGAGTTAAGACAGTAGCTATGAGGCCAGAGTAAGAGTTAAGACAGTAGCTATTAGGCCAGAGAAAGAGTTAAGACAGTAGCTATGAGGCCAGAGTAAGAGTTAAGACAGTAGCTATGAGGCCAGAGTAAGAGTCCAAGACCTTAACCAGTAGGCCAGAGTAAGAGTTAAGACAGTAGCTATGAGGCCAGTGTAAGAGTTAAGACAGTAGCTATGAGGCCAGAGTAAGAGTCCAAGACCTTAACCATTAGGCCAGAGTAAGAGTTAAGACAGTAGCTATGAGGCCAGAGTAAGAGTTAAGACAGTAGGTATTAGGCCAGAGTAAGAGTTATGACAGTAGCTATGAGGCCAGAGTAAGAGTTAAGACAGTAGCTATGAGGCCAGAGTAAGAGTTAAGACAGTAGCTATTAGGCCAGAGTAAGAGTTAAGACAGTAGCTATGAGGCCAGAGTAAGAGTCCAAGACCTTAACCAGTAGGCCAGAGTAAGAGTTAAGACAGTAGCTATGAGGCCAGAGTAAGAGTTAAGACCGTAGCTATTAGGCCAGAGTAAGAATTAAGACAGTAGCTATTAGGACAGAGTAAGAGTCCAAGACCCTAACCATTAGGCCAGAGTAAGAGTTAAGACAGTAGCTATGAGGCCAGAGTAAGAGTTAAGACAGTAGCTATGAGGCCAGAGTAACAGTTAAGACAGTAGCTATTAGGCCAGAGTAAGAGTTAAGACAGTAGCTATTAGGCCAGAGTAAGAGTTAAGACAGTAGGTATTAGGCCAGAGTAAGAGTTATGACAGTAGCTATGGGCCAGAGTAAGAGTCCAAGACCTTAACCATTAGGCCAGAGTAAGAGTTAAGACAGTAGCTATGAGGCCAGAGTAAGAGTTAAGACAGTAGCTATTAGGCCAGAGTAAGAGTTAAGACAGTAGGTATTAGGCCAGAGTAAGAGTTATGACAGTAGCTATGAGGCCAGAGTAAGAGTCCAAGACCTTAACCATTAGGCCAGAGTAAGAGTTAAGACAGTAGCTATGAGTCCAGAGTAAGAGTTAAGACAGTAGCTATGAGGCCAGAGTAAGAGTTAAGACAGTAGCTATGAGGCCAGAGTAAGAGTTAAGACAGTAGCTATGAGGCCAGAGTAAGAGTCTAAGACCTTAACCATTAGGCCAGAGTAAGAGTTAAGACAGTAGCTATGAGGCCAGAGTAAGAGTTAAGACAGTAGCTTTGAGGCCAGAGTAAGAGTTAAGATAGTAGCTATGAGGCCAGCGTAAGAGTTAAGACAGTAGCTATGAGGCCAGAGTAAGAGTTAAGACAGTAGCTATTAGGCCAGAGTAAGAGTTAAGACCTTAGCCTTTATGCCAGAGTATGAGTCTAAGGCCTTAGCTATTAGGCCAGAGTAAGAGTTAAGACCTTAGCTATTAGGCCACAGTAAGTGTTAAGACCTTAGCCTTTATGCCAGAGTATGAGTCTAAGGCCTTAGCTATTAGGCCAGAGTAAGAGTTAAGACCTTAGCTATTAGGCCACAGTAAGTGTTAAGACCTTAACCATTAGGCCAGAGTACGAGTCTAAGACCTTAGCTATTAGGCCAGAGTAAGAGTTAAGACCTTAACCAGTAGGCCAGAGTACGAGTCTAAGACCTTAGCTATTAGGCCAGAGTAAGAGTTAAGACCTTAACCAGTAGGCCAGAGTAAAAGTTAAGACCTTAACCATTAGGCCAGAGTACGAGTCTAAGACCTTAGCTATTAGGCCAGAGTAAGAGTTAAGACCTTAGCTATTAGGCCAGAGTAAGACACTAAGACCTTAGCTATTAGGCCAGAGTAAGAGTTAAGACCTTAACCATTAGGCCAGACTAAGCGTTAAGACCTTAACCAGTAGGCCATAGTACGAGTCTAAGACCTTAGCTATTAGGCCAGAGTAAGAGTTAAGACCTTAACCATTAGGCCAGAGTACGAGTCTAAGACCTTAGATATTAGGCCAGAGTAAGAGTTACGACTTTAACCAGTAGTCCAGAGTAAGAGTTGAGACCTTACCCTGTAGGCCAGAGTACTAGTCTAAGACCTTAGCTATTAGGCCAGAGTAAGAGTTAAGACCTTAACCAGCAGGCCAGAGTAAGAGTAAAGACCTTAACCAGTAGGCCAGAGTAAGAGTTAAGACCTTAACCATTAAGCCAGAGTATGAGTCTAAGACCTTAGCTATTAGGCCAGAGTAAGAGTTAAGACCTTAACCAGTAGGCCAGAGTAAGAGTTAAGACCTTAACCATTAGGCCAGAGTATGAGTCTAAGACCTTAGCTATTAGGCCAGAGTAAGAGTTAAGACCTTAACCAGTAGGACAGAGTAAGAGTTAAGACCTTAACCATTAGGCCAGAGTATGAGTCTAAGACCTTAGCTATTAGGCCAGAGTAAGAGTTAAGACCTTAACCAGCAGGCCAGAGTAAGAGTAAAGACCTTAACCAGTAGGCCAGAGTAAGAGTTAAGACCTTAACCATTAAGCCAGAGTATGAGTCTAAGACCTTAGCTATTAGGCCAGAGTAAGAGTTAAGACCTTAACCAGTAGGCCAGAGTAAGAGTTAAGACCTTAACCATTAGGCCAGAGTATGAGTCTAAGACCTTAGCTATTAGGCCAGAGTAAGAGTTAAGACCTTAGCTATTAGGCCAGAGTAAGAGTTAAGACCTTAACCATTAAGCCAGAGTACGAGTCTAAGACCTTAGCTATTAGTTCAGAGTAAGTGTTAAGACCTTAACCAGTAGGCCAGAGTAAGAGTTAAGATCTTAACCATTAGGCCAGAGAACGAGTCTAAGACCTTAGCTATTAGCCCAGAGTAAGAGTTAAGACCTTAACCATTAGGCCAGACTAAGAGTTAAGACCTTAACCAGTAGGCCATAGTATGAGTCTAAGACCTTAGCTATTAGGCCAGAGTAAGAGTTAAGATCTTAACCATTAGGCCAGACTACGAGTCTAAGACCTTAGCTATTAGGCCAAAGTAAAAGTTAAGACCTTAGCTATTAGGCCAGAGTAAGAGTTAAGACCTTAACCAGTAGGCCAGAGTAAGAGTTAAGACCTTAACCAGTAGGCCAGAGTAAAAGTTAAGACCTTAACCATTAGGCCAGAGTACAAGTCTAAGACCTTAGCTATTAGGCCAGAGTAAGAGTTAAGACCTTAGCTATTAGGCCAGAGTAAGAGACTAAGACCTTAGCTATTAGGCCAGAGTAAGAGTTAAGACCTTAACCATTAGGCCAGACTAAGCGTTAAGACCTTAACCAGTAGGCCATAGTAAGAGTCTAAGACCTTAGCTATTAGGCCAGAGTAAGAGTTAAGACCTTAACCATTAGGCCAGAGTACGAGTCTAAGACCTTAGATATTAGGCCAGAGTAAGAGTTACGACTTTAACCAGTAGTCCAGAGTAAGAGTTGAGACCTTAACCTGTAGGCCAGAGTACTAGTCTAAGACCTTAGCTATTAGGCCAGAGTAAGAGTTAAGACCTTAACCAGCAGGCCAGAGTAAGAGTTAAGACCTTAACCATTAGGCCATAGTACAAGTCTAAGACTTTAGCTATTAAGCCAGAGTAAGAGTTAAGACCTTAGCTATTAGGCTAGAGTAAGAGTTTAGACCTTAACTAGTAGGCCAGAGTACGAGTCTAAGACCTTAGCTATTAGGCCAGAGTAAGAGTTAGGACCTTAACCATTAGGCCAGAGTACGAGTCTAAGACCTTAGCTATTAGGCCAGAGTAAGAGTTAAGACCTTAACCATTAAGCCAGAGTACGAGTCTAAGACCTTAGCTATTAGTTCAGAGTAAGTGTTAAGACCTTAACCAGTAGGCCAGAGTAAGAGTTAAGATCTTAACCATTAGGCCAGAGAACGAGTCTAAGACCTTAGCTATTAGGCCAGAGTAAGAGTTAAGACCTTAGCTATTAGGCCAGAGTAAGAGTCTAAGACCTCTGCTATTAGCCCAGAGTAAGAGTTAAGACTTTAACCAGTAGTCCAGAGTAAGAGTAAAGACCTTAACCAGTAGGCCAGAGTAAAAGTTAAGACCTTAACCATTAAGCCAGAGTACGAGTCTAAGACCTTAGCTATTATGCCAGAGTAAGAGTTAAGACCTTAACCATTAGGCCAGAGTAAGAGTTAAGACCTTAACCATTAGGCCAGAGTATGAGTCTAAGACCTTAGCTATTAGGCCAGAGTAAGAGTTAAGACCTTAACCAGTAGGACAGAGTAAGAGTTAAGACCTTAACCATTAGGCCATAGTACAAGTCTAAGACTTTAGCTATTAGGCCAGAGTAAGAGTTAAGACCTTAGCTATTAGGCTAGAGTAAGAGTTAAGACCTTAACCAGTAGGCCAGAGTACGAGTCTAAGACCTTAGCTATTATGGCAGAGTACGAGTCTAAGACCTTAGCTATTAGGCCAGAGTAAGAGTTAGGACCTTAACCATTAGGCCAGAGTACGAGTCTAAGACCTTAGCTATTAGGCCAGAGTAAGAGTTAAGACCTTAGCTATTAGGCCAGAGTAAGAGTTAAGACCTTAGCCTTTATGCCAGAGTATGAGTCTAAGGCCTTAGCTATTAGGCCAGAGTAAGAGTTAAGACCTTAGCTATTAGGCCACAGTAAGTGTTAAGACCTTAACCATTAGGCCAGAGTACGAGTCTAAGACCTTAGCTATTAGGCCAGAGTAAGAGTTAATACCTTAACCATTAAGCCAGAGTACGAGTCTAAGACCTTAGCTATTAGTTCAGAGTAAGTGTTAAGACCTTAACCAGTAGGCCAGAGTAAGAGTTAAGATCTTAACCATTAGGCCAGACTACGAGTCTAAGACCTTAGCTATTAGGCCAGAGTAAGAGTTAAGACCTTAACCATTAGGCCAGAGTAAGAGTCTAAGACCTTAGCTATTAGGCCAAAGTAAAAGTTAAGACCTTAGCTATTAGGCCAGAGTAAGAGTTAAGACCTTAACCAGTAGGCCAGAGTACGAGTCTAAGACCTTAGCTATTAGTTCAGAGTAAGTTTTAAGACCTTAACCAGTAGGCCAGAGTAAGAGTTAAGATCTTAACCTGTAGGCCATAGTACGAGTCTAAGACCTTAGCTATTAGGCCAGAGTAAGAGTTAAGACCTTAACCATTAGGCCAGAGTACGAGTCTAAGACCTTAGCTATTAGGCCAGAGTAAACGTTAAGACCTTAGCTATTAGGCCAGAGTAAGAGTTAAGACCTTAACCATTAGGCCATAGTACGAGTCTAAGACCTTAGCTATTAGGCCAGAGTAAGAGTTAAGACCTTAACCATTAGGCCGGAGTACAAGTCTAAGACCTTAGCTATTAGGCCAGAGTAAACGTTAAGACCTTAGCTATTAGGCCAGAGTAAGAGTTAAGACCTTAACCTGTAGGCCAGAGTAAGAGTTAAGACCTTAACCAGTAGGCCAGAGTAAGAGATAAGACCTTAACCATTAGGCCATAGTACAAGTCTAGGACATTAGCTATTAGGCCAGAGTAAAAGTTAAGACCTTAGCAATTAGGCCAGAGTAAGAGTTAATACCTTAACCATTAGGCCAGAGTACGAGTCTAAGACCTTAGCTATTAGGCCAGAGTAAGAGTTAAGCCCTTAGCTATTAGGCCAGAGTAAGAGTTAAGACCTTAACCATTAGGCCAGAATACGAGTCTAAGACCTTAGCTATTAGGCCAGAGTAAGAGATAAGACCTTAGCTATTAGGCCACAGTAAGTGTTAAGACCTTAACCATTAGGCCAGAGTACGAGTCTAAGACCTTAGCTATTAGGCCAGAGTAAGAGTTAGGACCTTAACCATTAGGCCAGAGTATGAGTCTAAGACCTTAGCAATTAGTTCAGAGTAAGTGTTAAGACCTTAACCTGTAGGCCAGAGTAAGAGTTAAGACCTTAACCAGTAGGGCAGAGTAAGAGTTAAGACCTTAATCATTAGGCCAGAGCACGAGCCTAAGACCTTAGCTATTAGGCCAGAGTAAGAGTTAAGACCTTAACCATTAGGCCAGAGTACGAGTCAAAGACCTTAGCTATTAGGCCAGAGTAAGAGTCAGGACCTTAGCTTTTAGGCCAGAGTAAGAGTTAAGACCTTAACCATTAGGCCAGAGTACGAGTCTAAGACCTTAGCTATTAGGCCAGAGTAAGAGTTAAGACCTTAGCTATTAGGCCAGAGTAAGAGTTAAGACCTTAACATTTAGGCCAGAGTACGATTCTAAGACCTTAGCTATTAGGCCAGAGTAAGAGTTAAGACTTTAACCTTTAGGCCAGAGTACGAGTCTAAGACCTTGGCTATTAGGCCAGAGTAAGAGTTAAGACCTTAGCTATTAGGCCAGAGTAAGAGTTAAGACCTTAACCTTTAGGGCAGAGTACGATTCTAAGACCTTATCTATTAGGCCAGAGTAAGAGTTAAGACCTTAGCTATTAGGCCAGTGTAAGAGTTAAGACCTTAACCATTAGGCAAGAGTACAAGTCAAAGACCTTAGCTATTAGGCCAGAGTAAGAGTTAAGACCTTAGCTATTAGGCCAGAGTAAGAGTTAAGACCTTAGCTATTAGGCCAGAGTAAGAGTTAATACCTTAACCAGTAGGCCAGAGTACGAGTCTAAGACCTTAGCTATTAGTTCAGAGTAAGTGTTAAGACCTGAACCATTAGGCCAGACTAAGAGTTAAGACCTTAACCATTAGGCCAGAGTACGAGTCTAAGACCTTAGCTATTAGGCCAGAGTAAGAGTTAAGACTTTAACCAGTAGTCCAGAGTAAGAGTTAAGACCTTAACTTGTAGTCCATAGTACTAGTCTAAGACCTTAGCTATGAGGCCAGAGTAAGAGTTAAGATCTTAACCAGTAGGCCAGAGTAAGAGTTAAGACCTTAACCAGTAGGCCAGAGTAAGAGTTAAGACCTTAACCAGTAGGCCAGAGTAAGAGTTAAGACCTTAACCATTAGGCCAGAGTACGAGTCTAAGACCTTAGCTATTAGGCCAGAGTAAGAGTTAGGACCTTAACCATTAGGCCAGAGTATGAGTCTAAGACCTTAGCAATTAGTTCAGAGTAAGTGTTAAGACCTTAACCAGTAGGCCAGAGTAAGAGTTAAGACCTTAACCTGTAGGCCATAGTACAAGTCTAAGACCTTAGCTATTAGGCCAGAGTAAGAGTTAAGACCTTAACCATTAGGCAAGAGTACAAGTCAAAGACCTTAGCTATTAGGCCAGAGTAAGAGTTAAGACCTTAGCTATTACTCCAGAGTAAGAGTTAAGACCTTAACCATTAGGCCAGAGTACGAGTCTAAGACCTTAGCTATTAGGCCAGAGTAAGAGTTAAGACCTTAGCTATTAGGCCAGAGTAAGAGTTAAGACCTTAACCTTTAGGGCAGAGTACGATTCTAAGACCTTATCTATTAGGCCAGAGTAAGAGTTAAGACCGTAATAATTAGGCCAGTGCCCGAGTCTAAGACCTTAGCTATTAGGCCAGAGTAAGAGTTAAGACCTTAGCTATTAGGCCAGAGTAAGAGTTAAGACCTTAACCATTAGGCCAGAATACGAGTCTAAGACCTTAGCTGTTAGGCCAGAGTAAGAGATAAGACCTTAACCATTAGGCCAGAGTACGAGTCTAAGACCTTAGCTATTAGGCCAGAGTAAGAGTTAAGACCTTAGCTATTATGCCAGAGTAAGAGTTAAGACCTTAACCATTAGGCCAGAATACGAGTCTAAGACCTTAGCTATTAGGCCAGAGTAAGAGATAAGACCTTAACCATTAGGCCATAGTACAAGTCTAGGACAATAGCTATTAGGCCAGAGTAAAAGTTAAGACCTTAGCAATTAGGCCAGAGTAAGAGTTAATACCTTAACCATTAGGCCAGAGTACGAGTCTAAGACCTTAGCTATTAGGCCAGAGTAAGAATTAAGACCTTAGCTATTAGGCCAGAGTAAGAGTTAAGACCTTAACCATTAGGCCAGAATACGAGTCTAAGACATTAGCTATTAGGCCAGAGTAAGAGATAAGACCTTAACCATTAGGCCAGAGTACAAGTCTAAGACCTTAGCTATTAGGCCAGAGTAAGAGTTAGGACCTTAACCATTAGGCCAGAGTATGAGTCTAAGACCTTAGCAATTAGTTCAGAGTAAGTGTTAAGACCTTAACCAGTAGGCCAGAGTAAGAGTTAAGACCTTAACCTGTAGGCCAGAGTAAGAGTCAAAGACCTTAGCTATTAGGCCAGAGTAAGAGTTAAGACCTTAACCAGTAGGGCAGAGTAAGAGTCAAAGACCTTAGCTATTAGGCCAGAGTAAGAGTTACGACCTTAACCAGTAGGCCATACTAAGAGTTAAGACCTTATCCTGTAGGCCATAGTATGAGTCTAAGACCTTAGCTATTAGGCCAGAGTAAGAGTTAAGACCTTAACCATTAGGCCAGAGTACGAGTCTAAGACCTTAGCTATTAGGCCAGACTAAAAGTTAAGACCTTAGCTATTAGGCCAGAGTACGAGTCTAAGACCTTAGCTATTAGGCCAGAGTACGAGTTAAGACCTTAACCATTAGGCCAGAGTACGAGTCTAAGACCTTAGCTATTATGCCAGAGTAAACGTTAAGACCGTAGCTATTAGGCCAGAGTAAGAGTTAAGACCTTAACCTGTAGGCCAGAGTAAGAGTTAAGACCTTAACCAGTAGGCCAGAGTAAGAGTTAAGACCTTAACCATTAGGCCAGAGTACAAGTCTAAGACCTTAGCTATTAGGCCAGAGTAAGAATTAAGACCTTAACCAGTAGGCCAGAGTAAGAGATAAGACCTTAACCATTAGGCCATAGTACAAGTCTAGGACAATAGCTATTAGGCCAGAGTAAAAGTTAATACCTTAATCATTAGGCCAGAGTACGAGTCTAAGACCTTAGCTATTAGGCCAGAGTAAGAGTTAAGACCTTAGCTATTAGGCCAGAGTAAGAGTTAAGACCTTAACCATTAGGCCAGAATACGAGTCTAAGACCTTAGCTATTAGGCCAGAGTAAGAGATAAGACCTTAGCAATTAGTTCAGAGTAAGTGTTAAGACCTTAACCAGTAGGCCAGAGTAAGAGTTAAGACCTTAACCAGTAGGGCAGAGTAAGAGTTAAGACCTTAATCATTAGGCCAGAGCACGAGCCTAAGACCTTAGCTATTAGGCCAGAGTAAGAGTTAAGACCTTAACCATTAGGCCAGAGTACGAGTCTAAGACCTTAGCTATTAGACCAGAGTACGAGTCTAAGACCTTAGCTATTAGGCCAGAGTAAGAGTTAAGACCTTAACCATTAGGCAAGAGTACAAGTCAAAGACCTTAGCTATTAGGCCAGAGTAAGAGTTAAGACCTTAGCTATTAGGCCAGAGTAAGAGTTAAGACCTTAACCATTAGGCCAGAGTACGAGTCTAAGACCTTAGCTATTAGGCCAGAGTAAGAGTTAAGACCTTAGCTATTAGGCCAGAGTAAGAGTTGAGACCTTAACCTTTAGGGCAGAGTACGATTCTAAGACCTTATCTATTAGGCCAGAGTAAAAGTTAAGACCTTAATAATTAGGCCAGTGCCCGAGTCTAAGACCTTAGCTATTAGGCCAGAGTACGAGTCTAAGACCTTAGCTATTAGGCCAGAGTAAGAGTTAAGACCTTAACCATTAGGCCAGAGTACGAGTCTAAGACCTTAGCTATTAGACCAGAGTGCGAGTCTAAGACCTTAGCTATTAGGCCAGAGTAAGAGTTAAGACCTTAACCATTAGGCAAGAGTACAAGTCAAATACCTTAGCTATTAGGCCAGAGTAAGAGTTAAGACCTTAGCTATTAGGCCAGAGTAAGAGTTAAGACCTTAACCATTAGGCCAGAGTACGAGTCTAAGACCTTAGCTATTAGGCCAGAGTAAGAGTTAAGACCTTAGCTATTAGGCCAGAGTAAGAGTTAAGACCTTAACCTTTAGGGCAGAGTACGATTCTAAGACCTTATCTATTAGGCCAGAGTAAGAGTTAAGACCTTAATAATTAGGCCAGTGCCCGAGTCTAAGACCTTAACCATTAGGCCAGAGTACGAGTCTAAGACCTTAGCTATTAGGCCAGAGTAAGAGATAAGACCTTAGCTATTAGGCCACAGTAAGTGTAAAGATCTTAACCATTAGGCCAGAGTAAGAGTCTAAGACCTTAGCTATTAGGCCAGAGTAAGATTTAATACCTTAACCAGTAGGCCAGAGTACGAGTCTAAGTCCTTAGCTATTAGTTCAGAGTAAGTGTTAAGACCTTAACCATTAGGCCAGAGTAAGAGTCTAAGACCTTAGCTATTAGGCCAGAGTAAGAGTTAAGACCTTAACCATTAGGCCAGAGTAAGAGTCTAAGAGCTTAGCTATTAGGCCACAGTATGAGTCTAAGACCTTAGGTATTAGGCCAGAGTAAGAGTTAAGACCTGAACCATTAGGCCAGACTAAGAGTTAAGACCTTAACCTGTAGGCCATAGTACGAGTCTAAGACCTTAGCTATTAGGCCAGAGTAAGAGTTAAGACCTTAACCATTAGGCCAGAGTACGAGTCTAAGACCTTAGCTATTAGGCCAGAGTAAACGTTAAGACCTTAGCTATTAGGCCAGTGTAAGAGTTAAGACCTTAACCATTAGGCCATAGTACGAGTCTAAGACCTTAGCTATTAGTCCAGAGTAAGAGTTAAGACTTTAACCAGTAGTCCAGAGTAAGAGATAAGACCTTAACCATTAGGCCAGAGTACGAATCTAAGACCTTAGCTATTAGGCCAGAGTAAGAGTGAAGACCTTAGCTATTAGGCCACAGTAAGTGTTAAGACCTTAACCATTAGGCCAGAGTACGAGTCTAAGACCTTAGCTATTAGGCCAGAGTAAGAGTTAAGACCTTAACCATTATGCCAGAGTACGAGTCTAAGACCTTAGCTATTAGGCCAGAGTAAGAGTTACGACCTTAACCAGTAGGCCAGAGTACGAGTCTAAGACCTTAGCTATTAGGCCAGAGTACGAGTCTAAGACCTTAGCTATTAGGCCAGAGTAAGAGTTAAGACCTTAACCATTAGGCCAGACTAAGAGTTAAGACCTTATCCTGTAGGCCATAGTATGAGTCTAAGACCTTAGCTATTAGGCCAGAGTAAGAGTTAAGACCTTAACCATTAGGCCAGAGTACGAGTCTAAGACCTTAGCTATTAGGCCAGACTAATAGTTAAGACCTTAGCTATTAGGCCATAGTACGAGTCTAAGACCTTAGCTATTAGGCCAGAGTAAGGGTTAAGACCATAGCTATTAGACCAGAGTAAGAGTTAAGACCTTAACCAGTAGGCCAGAGTACAAGTCTAAGACCTTAGCTATTAGGCCAGAGTAAGAGTTAAGACCTTAACCATTAGGCCAGAGTACGAGTCTAAGACCTTAGCTATTAGGCCAGACTAAAAGTTAAGACCTTAGCAATTAGGCCAGAGTAAGAGTTAAGACCTTAACCATTAGGCAAGAGTACGAGTCTAAGACCTTAGCTATTAGGCCAGAGTAAGAGTTAAGACCTTAGCTATTAGGCCAGAGTAAGAGTTAAGACCTTAACCATTAGGCCAGAGTACGAGTCTAAGACCTTAGCTATTAGGCCAGAGTAAGAGTTAAAACCTTAGCTATTAGGCCAGAGTAAGAGGTAAGACTTAAACCAGTAGGCCAGAGTAAGAGTTAAGACCTTAACCTGTAGGCCATAGTACTAGTCTAAGACCTTAGATATTAGGCCAGAGTAAGAGTTAAGACCTTAACCAGCAGGCCAGAGTAAGAGTTAAGACCTTAACCAGTAGGCCAGAGTAAGAGTTAAGACCTTAACCATTACGCCAGAGTACGAGCCTAAGACCTTAGCTATTAGGCCAGAGTAAGAGTTAAGATCTTAACCAGTAGGCCAGAGTAAGAGTTAAGACCTTAACCAGTAGGCCAGAGTAAAAGTTAAGACCTTAACCATTAGGCCAGTGTACGAGTCTAAGACCTTAGCTATTAGGCCAGAGTAAGAGTTAAGACCTTAGCTATTAGGCCAGAGTAAGAGTCTAAGACCTTAGCTATTAGCCCAGAGTAAGAGTTAAGACCTTAACCATTAGGCCAGACTAAGAGTTAAGACCTTAACCAGTAGGCCATAGTACGAGTCTAAGACCTTAGCTATTAGGCCAGAGTAAGAGTTAAGACCTTAACCATTAGGCCAGAGTATGAGTCTAGGACCTTAGCTATTAGGCCAGAGTAAAAGTTAAGACCTTAGCTATTAGGCCAGAGTAAGAGTTAAGACATTAACCATTAGGCCATAGTACGAGTCTAAGACCTTAGCTATTAGGCCAGAGTAAGAGTTAAGACCTTAACCATTAGGCCAGAGTATGAGTCTAGGACCTTAGCTATTAGGCCAGAGTAAAAGTTAAGACCTTAGCTATTAGGCCAGAGTAAGAGTTAAGACTTTAACCAGTAGTCCAGAGTAAGAGTTATGACTTTAACCTGTAGGCCATAGTACTAGTCTAAGACCTTAGCTATTAGGCCAGAGTAAGAGTTAAGACCTTAGCTATTAGGCCAGAGTAAGAGTCTAAGACCTTAGCTATTAGCCCAGAGTAAGAGTTAAGACCTTAACCATTAGGCCAGACTAAGAGTTAAGACCTTAACCACTAGGCCATAGTACGAGTCTAAGACCTTAGCTATTAGGCCAGAAAAAAGAGTTAAGACCTTAACCATTAGGCCAGAGTACGAGTCTAAGACCTTAGCTATTAGGCCAGACTAAGAGTTAAGACCTTAGCTATTAGGCCAGAGTAAGAGTTAAGACCTTAACCATTAGGCCAGAGTACCAGTCTAAGACCTTAGCTATTAGGTCAGAGTAAGAGTTAAAACCTTAGCTATTAGGCCAGAGTAAGAGTCTAAGACCTTAGCTATTAGGCCAGAGTAAGAGTTAAGACCTTAACCATTAGGCCAGAGTAAGAGTTAAGACCTTAACCTGTAGGCCATAGTACGAGTCTAAGACCTTAGCTATTATGCCAGAGTAAGAGTTAAGACCTTAGCTATTATGCCAGAGTAAGGGTTAAGACCTTAACCAGTAGGCCAGAGTAAGAGTTACGACCTTAACCATTAGGCCAGAGTATGAGTCTAAGACCTTAGCTATTAGGCCAGAGTACGAGTCTAAGACCTTAGCTATTAGGCCAGAGTAAAAGTTAAGACCTTAACCATTAGGCCAGAGTACGAGTCTAAGACCTTAGCTATCAGGCCAGAGTACGAGTCTAAGACCTTAGCTATTAGGCCAGAGTAAAAGTTAAGACCTTAGCTATTAGGCCAGAGTAAGAGTTAAGACCTTAACCATTAGGCCATAGTACGAGTCTAAGACCTTAGCTATTAGGCCAGAGTAAGAGTTAAGACTTTAACCAGTAGTCCAGAGTAAGAGTTAATACCTTAACCTGTAGGCCATAGTACTAGTCTAAGACCTTAGCTATTAGGCAAGAGTAAGAGTTAAGACCTTAACCAGCAGGCCAGAGTAAGAGTAAAGACCTTAACCAGTAGGCCAGAGTAAGAGTTAAGACCTTAACCATTAAGCCAGAGTACGAGTCTAAGACCTTAGCTATTAGGCCAGAGTAAGAGTTAAGACCTTAACCAGTAGGCCAGAGTAAGAGCTAAAACCTTACCCATTAGGCCAGAGTATGAGTCTAAGACCTTAGCTATTAGGCCAGAGTAAGAGTTAAGACCTTAACCATTAGGACAGAGTAAGAGTTAAGACCTTAACCATTAGGCCATAGTACAAGTCTAAGACTTTAGCTATTAGGCCAGAGTAAGAGTTAAGACCTTAGCTATTTGGCCAGAGTAAGAGTTAAGACCTTAACCAGTAGGCCAGAGTACGAGTCTAAGACCTTAGCTATTAGGCCAGAGTATAAGTCTAAGACCTTAGCTATTAGGCCAGAGTAAGATTTAAGACCTTAGCTATTAGGCCAGAGTAAGAGTTAAGACCTTAGCTATTAGGCCAGAGAAAGAGTTAAGACCTTAACCATTAGGCCAGAGTACGAGTCTAAGACCTTAGCTATTAGGCCAGAGTAAGAGTTAAGACCTTAACCAGTAGGGCAGAGTAAGAGTTAAAACCTTAATCATTAGGCCAGAGCACGAGTCTAAGACCTTAGCTATTAGGCCAGAGTAAGAGTTAAGACCTTAACCATTAGGGCAGAGTACGAGTCTAAGACCTTAGCTATTAGGCCAGAGTAAGGGTTAAGACCATAGCTATTAGACCAGAGTAAGAGTTAAGACCTTAACCAGTAGGCCAGAGTACAAGTCTAAGACCTTAGCTATGAGGCCAGACTAAGAGTTAAGACCTTAACCATTAGGCCAGAGTACGAGTCTAAGACCTTAGCTATTAGGCCAGACTAAAAGTTAAGACCTTAGCTATTAGGCCAGAGTAAGAGTTAAGACCTTAACCATTAGGCCATAGTAAGAGTTAAGACCTTAACCTGTAGGCCATAGTACAAGTCTAAGACCTTAGCTATTAGGCCAGAGTAAGAGTTAAGACCTTAGCTATTAGGCCAGAGTAAGAGTTAAGACCTTAACCAGTAGGCCAGAGTAAGAGTTAAGACCTTAACCAGTAGGCCAGAGTAAAAGTTAAGACCTTAACCAGTAGGCCATAGTACGAGTCTAAGACCTTAGCTATTAGGCCAGAGTAAGAGTTAAGACCTTAACCATTAGGCCAGAGTACGAGTTAAGACCTTAACCATTAGGCCAGAGTATAAGTCTAAGACCTAAGCTATTAGGTCAGAGTAAGAGTTAAAACCTTAGCTATTAGGCCAGAGTAAGAGTATAAGACCTTAGCTATTAGGCCAGAGTAAAAGTTAAGACCTTAACCATTAGGCCAGAGTAAGAGTTAAGACCTTAGCTATTAGGCCAGAGTAAGAGTTAAGACCTTAACCATTAGGCCAGAGTACGAGTCTAAGACCTTAGCTATTAGGCCAGACTAAGAGTTAAGACCTTAGCTATTAGGCTAGAGTAAGAGTTAAAACCTTAGCTATTAGGCCAGAGTAAGAGTCTAAGACCTTAGCTATTAGGCCAGAGTACAAGTTAAGACCTTAACCATTAGGCCAGAGTAAGAGTTAAGACCTTAGCTATTAGGCCAGAGTACAAGTTAAGACCTTAACCATTAGGCCAGAGTAAGAGTTAAGACCTTAGCTATTATGCCAGAGTAAGGGTTAAGACCTTAACCAGTAGGCCAGAGTAAGAGTTACGACCTTAACCATTAGGCCAGAGTATGAGTCTACGACCTTAGCTATTAGGCCAGAGTAAGAGTTAAGACCTTAGCTATTAGGCCAGAGTACGAGTCTAAGACCTTAACCATTAGGCCATAGTACGAGTCTAAGACCTTAGCTATTAGGCCAGAGTAAGAGCTAAGACTTTAACCAGTAGTCCAGAGTAAGAGTTAAGACCTTAACTTGTAGGCCATAGTACTAGTCTAAGACCTTAGCTATTAGGCCAGAGTAAGAGTTAAGACCTTAACCAGCAGGCCAGAGTAAGAGTAAAGACCTTAACCAGTAGGCTAGAGTAAGAGTTAAGACCTTAACCATTAAGCCAGAGTACGAGTCTAAGACCTTAGCTATTAGGCAAGAGTAAGAGTTAAGACCTTAACCAGTAGACCAGAGTAAGAGTTAAGACCTTAACCATTAGGCCAGAGTATGAGTCTAAGACCTTAGCTATTAGGCCAGAGTAAGAGTTAAGACCTTAACCAGTAGGCCAGAGTAAAAGTTAAGACCTTAACCAGTAGGCCATAGTACGAGTCTAAGACCTCAGCTATTAGGCCAGAGTAAGAGTTAAGACCTTAACCATTAGGCCAGAGTACGAGTTAAGACCTTAACCATTAGGCCAGAGTATAAGTCTAAGACCTAAGCTATTAGGTCAGAGTAAGAGTTAAAACCTTAGCTATTAGGCCAGAGTAAGAGTATAAGACCTTAGCTATTAGGCCAGAGTAAAAGTTAAGACCTTAACCATTAGGCCAGAGTAAGAGTTAAGACCTTAGCTATTAGGCCAGAGTAAGAGTTAAGACCTTAACCATTAGGCCAGAGTACGAGTCTAAGACCTTAGCTATTAGGCCATACTAAGAGTTAAGACCTTAGCTATTAGGCTAGAGTAAGAGTTAAAACCTTAGCTATTAGGCCAGAGTAAGAGTCTAAGACCTTAGCTATTAGGCCAGAGTACAAGTTAAGACCTTAACCATTAGGCCAGAGTAAGAGTTAAGACCTTAGCTATTAGGCCAGAGTACAAGTTAAGACCTTAACCATTAGGCCAGAGTAAGAGTTAAGACCTTAGCTATTATGCCAGAGTAAGGGTTAAGACCTTAACCAGTAGGCCAGAGTAAGAGTTACGACCTTAACCATTAGGCCAGAGTATGAGTCTACGACCTTAGCTATTAGGCCAGAGTAAGAGTTAAGACCTTAGCTATTAGGCCAGAGTACGAGTCTAAGACCTTAACCATTAGGCCATAGTACGAGTCTAAGACCTTAGCTATTAGGCCAGAGTAAGAGCTAAGACTTTAACCAGTAGTCCAGAGTAAGAGTTAAGACCTTAACTTGTAGGCCATAGTACTAGTCTAAGACCTTAGCTATTAGGCCAGAGTAAGAGTTAAGACCTTAACCAGCAGGCCAGAGTAAGAGTAAAGACCTTAACCAGTAGGCTAGAGTAAGAGTTAAGACCTTAACCATTAAGCCAGAGTACGAGTCTAAGACCTTAGCTATTAGTAATTTACGTAAATGGGTCGCGACACTGCTCGTCATGCTGCAAATAACCCCAAAGGATTCTGGATAGTGTAGTGGCTACGGTGAGTACGCCTACGCCACGAGTATATAGAAATATAATGCCATCCCTGGACACGTGTTTCGAGGTAATTGCCTCTCGTCAGCAGGGAGCAGGTAGGTATGCGGGGTGCCGATGACTGCCATATATATAGGTAAAATACCTTCCAAGGCGCGCAGGTGCAGACACCGGGCTCGTCAGCCAAAGTCGCTCGAATGAGCTATTAGTAATTTACGTAAATGGGTCGCGACACTGCTCGTCATGCTGCAAATAACCCCAAAGGATTCTGGATAGTGTAGTGGCTACGGTGAGTACGCCTACGCCACGAGTATATAGAAATATAATGCCATCCCTGGACACGTGTTTCGAGGTAATTGCCTCTCGTCAGCAGGGAGCAGGTAGGTATGCGGGGTGCCGATGACTGCCATATATATAGGTAAAATACCTTCCAAGGCGCGCAGGTGCAGACACCGGGCTCGTCAGCCAAAGTCGCTCGAATGAGCTATTAGTAATTTACGTAAATGGGTCGCGACACTGCTCGTCATGCTGCAAATAACCCCAAAGGATTCTGGATAGTGTAGTGGCTACGGTGAGTACGCCTACGCCACGAGTATATAGAAATATAATGCCATCCCTGGACACGTGTTTCGAGGTAATTGCCTCTCGTCAGCAGGGAGCAGGTAGGTATGCGGGGTGCCGATGACTGCCATATATATAGGTAAAATACCTTCCAAGGCGCGCAGGTGCAGACACCGGGCTCGTCAGCCAAAGTCGCTCGAATGAGCTATTAGTAATTTACGTAAATGGGTCGCGACACTGCTCGTCATGCTGCAAATAACCCCAAAGGATTCTGGATAGTGTAGTGGCTACGGTGAGTACGCCTACGCCACGAGTATATAGAAATATAATGCCATCCCTGGACACGTGTTTCGAGGTAATTGCCTCTCGTCAGCAGGGAGCAGGTAGGTATGCGGGGTGCCGATGACTGCCATATATATAGGTAAAATACCTTCCAAGGCGCGCAGGTGCAGACACCGGGCTCGTCAGCCAAAGTCGCTCGAATGAGCTATTAGTAATTTACGTAAATGGGTCGCGACACTGCTCGTCATGCTGCAAATAACCCCAAAGGATTCTGGATAGTGTAGTGGCTACGGTGAGTACGCCTACGCCACGAGTATATAGAAATATAATGCCATCCCTGGACACGTGTTTCGAGGTAATTGCCTCTCGTCAGCAGGGAGCAGGTAGGTATGCGGGGTGCCGATGACTGCCATATATATAGGTAAAATACCTTCCAAGGCGCGCAGGTGCAGACACCGGGCTCGTCAGCCAAAGTCGCTCGAATGAGCTATTAGTAATTTACGTAAATGGGTCGCGACACTGCTCGTCATGCTGCAAATAACCCCAAAGGATTCTGGATAGTGTAGTGGCTACGGTGAGTACGCCTACGCCACGAGTATATAGAAATATAATGCCATCCCTGGACACGTGTTTCGAGGTAATTGCCTCTCGTCAGCAGGGAGCAGGCACCCCGCATACCTACCTGCTCCCTGCTGACGAGAGGCAATTACCTCGAAACACGTGTCCAGGGATGGCATTATTTCACATACTCGTGGCATAGGCGTACTCACCGCTGCCACTACATTATCCAGAATTCTTTGGGGCTATTTGCTAGTATGACGAGCAGTGTCGCGACCCACTACGTAAACTATTTAAAGCTCTTTCGAGCGACTTTGGGCTGACGAGCCTGGTGTCTGCACCTGCGCGCCTTGAAAGGTACTTTACCTATATATTTTGGCAGTCTACTTGGCACCCCGCATACCTACCTGCTCCCTGCTGACGAGAGGCAATTACCTCGAAACACGTGTCCAGGGATGGCATTATTTCACATACTCGTGGCATAGGCGTACTCACCGCTGCCACTACATTATCCAGAATTCTTTGGGGCTATTTGCTAGTATGACGAGCAGTGTCGCGACCCACTACGTAAACTATTTAAAGCTCTTTCGAGCGACTTTGGGCTGACGAGCCTGGTGTCTGCACCTGCGCGCCTTGAAAGGTACTTTACCTATATATTTTGGCAGTCTACTTGGCACCCCGCATACCTACCTGCTCCCTGCTGACGAGAGGCAATTACCTCGAAACACGTGTCCAGGGATGGCATTATTTCACATACTCGTGGCATAGGCGTACTCACCGCTGCCACTACATTATCCAGAATTCTTTGGGGCTATTTGCTAGTATGACGAGCAGTGTCGCGACCCACTACGTAAACTATTTAAAGCTCTTTCGAGCGACTTTGGGCTGACGAGCCTGGTGTCTGCACCTGCGCGCCTTGAAAGGTACTTTACCTATATATTTTGGCAGTCTACTTGGCACCCCGCATACCTACCTGCTCCCTGCTGACGAGAGGCAATTACCTCGAAACACGTGTCCAGGGATGGCATTATTTCACATACTCGTGGCATAGGCGTACTCACCGCTGCCACTACATTATCCAGAATTCTTTGGGGCTATTTGCTAGTATGACGAGCAGTGTCGCGACCCACTACGTAAACTATTTAAAGCTCTTTCGAGCGACTTTGGGCTGACGAGCCTGGTGTCTGCACCTGCGCGCCTTGAAAGGTACTTTACCTATATATTTTGGCAGTCTACTTGGCACCCCGCATACCTACCTGCTCCCTGCTGACGAGAGGCAATTACCTCGAAACACGTGTCCAGGGATGGCATTATTTCACATACTCGTGGCATAGGCGTACTCACCGCTGCCACTACATTATCCAGAATTCTTTGGGGCTATTTGCTAGTATGACGAGCAGTGTCGCGACCCACTACGTAAACTATTTAAAGCTCTTTCGAGCGACTTTGGGCTGACGAGCCTGGTGTCTGCACCTGCGCGCCTTGAAAGGTACTTTACCTATATATTTTGGCAGTCTACTTGGCACCCCGCATACCTACCTGCTCCCTGCTGACGAGAGGCAATTACCTCGAAACACGTGTCCAGGGATGGCATTATTTCACATACTCGTGGCATAGGCGTACTCACCGCTGCCACTACATTATCCAGAATTCTTTGGGGCTATTTGCTAGTATGACGAGCAGTGTCGCGACCCACTACGTAAACTATTTAAAGCTCTTTCGAGCGACTTTGGGCTGACGAGCCTGGTGTCTGCACCTGCGCGCCTTGAAAGGTACTTTACCTATATATTTTGGCAGTCTACTTGGCACCCCGCATACCTACCTGCTCCCTGCTGACGAGAGGCAATTACCTCGAAACACGTGTCCAGGGATGGCATTATTTCACATACTCGTGGCATAGGCGTACTCACCGCTGCCACTACATTATCCAGAATTCTTTGGGGCTATTTGCTAGTATGACGAGCAGTGTCGCGACCCACTACGTAAACTATTTAAAGCTCTTTCGAGCGACTTTGGGCTGACGAGCCTGGTGTCTGCACCTGCGCGCCTTGAAAGGTACTTTACCTATATATTTTGGCAGTCTACTTGGCACCCCGCATACCTACCTGCTCCCTGCTGACGAGAGGCAATTACCTCGAAACACGTGTCCAGGGATGGCATTATTTCACATACTCGTGGCATAGGCGTACTCACCGCTGCCACTACATTATCCAGAATTCTTTGGGGCTATTTGCTAGTATGACGAGCAGTGTCGCGACCCACTACGTAAACTATTTAAAGCTCTTTCGAGCGACTTTGGGCTGACGAGCCTGGTGTCTGCACCTGCGCGCCTTGAAAGGTACTTTACCTATATATTTTGGCAGTCTACTTGGCACCCCGCATACCTACCTGCTCCCTGCTGACGAGAGGCAATTACCTCGAAACACGTGTCCAGGGATGGCATTATTTCACATACTCGTGGCATAGGCGTACTCACCGCTGCCACTACATTATCCAGAATTCTTTGGGGCTATTTGCTAGTATGACGAGCAGTGTCGCGACCCACTACGTAAACTATTTAAAGCTCTTTCGAGCGACTTTGGGCTGACGAGCCTGGTGTCTGCACCTGCGCGCCTTGAAAGGTACTTTACCTATATATTTTGGCAGTCTACTTGGCACCCCGCATACCTACCTGCTCCCTGCTGACGAGAGGCAATTACCTCGAAACACGTGTCCAGGGATGGCATTATTTCACATACTCGTGGCATAGGCGTACTCACCGCTGCCACTACATTATCCAGAATTCTTTGGGGCTATTTGCTAGTATGACGAGCAGTGTCGCGACCCACTACGTAAACTATTTAAAGCTCTTTCGAGCGACTTTGGGCTGACGAGCCTGGTGTCTGCACCTGCGCGCCTTGAAAGGTACTTTACCTATATATTTTGGCAGTCTACTTGGCACCCCGCATACCTACCTGCTCCCTGCTGACGAGAGGCAATTACCTCGAAACACGTGTCCAGGGATGGCATTATTTCACATACTCGTGGCATAGGCGTACTCACCGCTGCCACTACATTATCCAGAATTCTTTGGGGCTATTTGCTAGTATGACGAGCAGTGTCGCGACCCACTACGTAGACCTTAGCTATTAGGCAAGAGTAAGAGTTAAGACCTTAACCAGTAGACCAGAGTAAGAGTTAAGACCTTAACCATTAGGACAGAGTATGAGTCTAAGACCTTAGCTATTAGGCCAGAGTAAGAGTTAAGACCTTAACCAGTAGGACAGAGTAAGAGTTAAGACCTTAACCAGTAGGCCAGAGTATGAGTCTAAGACCTTAGCTATTAGGCCAGAGTATGAGTCTAAGACCTTAGCCATTAGGCCAGAGTAAGATTTAAGACCTTAACCATTAGGCCAGAGTACGAGTCAAAGACCTTAGCTATTAGGCCAGAGTAAGAGTTAAGACCTTAGCTATTAGGCCAGAGAAAGAGTTAAGACCTTAACCATTAGGCCAGAGTACGAGTCTAAGACCTTAGCTATTAGGCCAGAGTAAGAATTAAGACCTTAGCTATTAGGCCAGAGTAAGAGTTAAGACCTTAACCTTTAGTCCAGAGTACGATTCTAAGACCTTAGCTATTAGGCCAGAGTAAGAGTTAAGACCTTAACCATTAGGCCAGAGTACGAGTCTAAGACCTTAGCTATTAGGCCAGAGTAAGAGTTAAGACCTTAACCATTAGGGCAGAGTACGAGTCTAAGACCTTAGCTATTAGGCCAGAGTAAGGGTTAAGACCATAGCTATTAGACCAGAGTAAGAGTTAAGACCTTAACCAGTAGGCCAGAGTACAAGTCTAAGACCTTAGCTATTAGGCCAGACTAAGAGTTAAGACCTTAACCATTAGGCCAGAGTACGAGTCTAAGACCTTAGCTATTAGGCCAGACTAAAAGTTAAGACCTTAGCTATTAGGCCAGAGTAAGAGTTAAGACTTAAACCAGAAGGCCAGAGTAAGAGTTAAGACCTTAACCTGTAGGCCATAGTACAAGTCTAAGACCTTAGCTATTAGGCCAGAGTAAGAGTTAAGACCTTAACCAGCAGGCCAGAGTAAAAGTTAAGACCTTAACCAGTAGGCCAGAGTAAGAGTTAAGACCTTAACCATTAGGCCAGAGTACGAGCCTAAGACCTTAGCTATTAGGCCAGAGTAAGAGTTAAGACCTTAACCAGTAGGCCAGAGTAAGAGTTAAGACCTTAACCAGTAGGCCAGAGTAAAAGTTAAGACCTTAACCATTAGGCCAGAGTACGAGTCTAAGACCTTAGCTATTAGGCCAGAGTAAGAGTCTAAGACCTTAGCTATTAGCCCAGAGTAAGAGTTAAGACCTTAACCATTAGGCCAGACTAAGAGTTAAGACCTTAACCAGTAGGCCATAGTACGAGTCTAAGACCTTAGCTATTAGGCCAGAGTAAGAGTTAAGACCTTAACCATTAGGCCAGAGTACGAGTCTAAGACCTTAGCTATTAGGCCAGACTAAGAGTTAAGACCTTAGCTATTAGGCCAGAGTAAGAGTTAAGACCTTAACCATTAGGCTAGAGTATAAGTCTAAGACCTAAGCTATTAGGTCAGAGTAAGAGTTAAAACCTTAGCTATTAGGCCAGAGTAAAAGTTAAGACCTTAACCATTAGGCCAGAGTAAGAGTTAAGACCTTAGCTATTAGGCCAGAGTAAGAGTTAAGACCTTAACCATTAGGCCAGAGTACGAGTCTAAGACCTTAGCTATTAGGCCAGAGTAAGAATTAAGACCTTAGCTATTAGGCCAGAGTAAGAGTTAAGACCTTAACCATTAGGCCAGAGTAAGATTTAAGACCTTAGCTATTAGGCCAGACTAAAAGATAAGACCTTAGCTAGTAGGCCAGAGTAAGAGTTAAAATCTTAGCTATTAGGCCAGAGTACGAGTCTAAGACCTTAGCTATTAGGCCAGAGTGCGAGTTAAGACCTTAACCATTAGGCCAGACTATGAATTTAAGACCTTAGCTATTAGGCCAGAGTAAGAGTTAAGACCTTAACCATTAGGCCAGAGTACGAGTCTAAGACCTTAGCTATTAGGCCAGAGTAAGAGTTAAGACCTTAACCATTAGGCCAGAGTACGAGTCTAAGACCTTCGCTATTAGGCCAGAGTAAGAGTTAAGACCTTAGCTATTAGGCCAGATTAAGAGTTAAGACCTTAGCTATTAGGCCAGAGTAAGAGTTATACCTTAACCTTTAGGCCAGAGTACGAGTCTAAGGCCTTAGCTATTAGGCCAGAGTAAGAGTTAAGACCTTAGCTATTAGGCCAGAGTAAGAGTTAAGACCTTAGCTATTAGGCCAGAGTAAGAGTTAAGACCTTAACCAGTAGGCCGGAGTACGAGTCTAAGACCTTAGCTATTAGGCCAGAGTAAGAGTTAAGAACTTAACCAGTAGGCCAGAGTAAGAGTTAAGACCTTTACCTGTAGGCCAGAGTAAGAGTTAAGACCTTAACCATTAGGCCAGACTATGAATTTAAGACCTTAGCTATTAGGCCAGAGTAAGAGTTAAGACCTTAACCATTAGGCCAGAGTACGAGTCTAAGACCTTAGCTATTAGGCCAGAGTAAGAGTTAAGACCTTAGCTATTAGGCCAGAGTAAGAGTTAAGACCTTAACCTTTAGGCCAGAGTACGAGTCTAAGGCCTTAGCTATTAGGCCAGAGTAAGAGTTAAGACCTTAGCTATTAGGCCAGAGTAAGAGTTAAGACCTTAGCTATTAGGCCAGAGTAAGAGTTATACCTTAACCATTAGGCCAGAGTACGAGTCTAAGACCTTAGCTATTAGGCCAGAGTATGAGTCTAAGACCTTAGCTATTAGGCCAGAGTAAGAGTTAAGACCTTAACCATTAGGCCAGAGTACGATTCTAAGACCTTAGCTATTAGGCCAGAGTAAGAGTTAAGACCTTAACCATTAGGCCAGAGTACGAGTCTAAGACCTTAGCTATTAGGCCAGAGTAAGAGTTAAGACCTTAACCAGTAGGGCAGAGTTAGAGTTAAAACCTTAATCATTAGGTCAGAGCACGAGTCTAAGACCTTAGCTATTAGGCCAGAGTAAGAGTTAAGACCTTAACCATTAGGGCAAAGTACGAGTCTAAGACCTTAGCTATTAGGCCAGAGTAAGAGTTAAGACCTTAGCTATTAGGCCAGAGTAAGAGTTAAGACCTTAACCATTAGACCATAGTACGAGTCTAAGACCTTAGCTATTAGGCCAGAGTAAGAGTTAAGACTTAAACCAGTAAGCCAGAGTACAAGTCTAAGACCTTAGCTATTAGGCCAGACTAAGAGTTAAGACCTTAACCATTAGGCCAGAGTACGAGTCTAAGACCTTAGCTATTAGGCCAGACTAAAAGTTAAGACCTTAGCTATTAGGCCAGAGTAAGAGTTAAGACCTTAACCAGCAGGCCAGAGTAAAAGTTAAGACCTTAACCAGTAGGCCAGAGTAAGAGTTAAGACCTTAACCATTAGGCCAGAGTACGAGCCTAAGACCTTAGCTATTAGGCCAGAGTAAGAGTTAAGACCTTAGCTATTAGTCCAGAGTAAGAGTCTAAGACCTTAGCTATTAGCCCAGAGTAAGAGTTAAGACCTTAACCATAAGGCCAGAGTACGATTCTAAGACCTTAGCTATTAGGCCAGAGTAAGAGTTAAGACCTTAACCATTAGGCCAGAGTAAGAGTCTAAGACCTTAGCTATTAGGCCAGAGTAAGAGTTAAGACCTTAACCAGTAGGGCAGAGTAAGAGTTAAAACCTTAATCATTAGGCCAGAGCACAAGTCTAAGACCTTAGCTATTAGGCCAGAGTAAGAGTTAAGACCTTAACCATTAGGTCAGAGTACGAGTCTAAGACCTTAGCTATTAGGCCAGAGTAAGAGTTAAGACCTTAACCATTAGGCCATAGTACGAGTCTAAGACCTTAGCTATTAGGCCAGAGTAAGGGTTAAGACCATAGCTATTAGACCAGAGTAAGAGTTAAGACCTTAACCAGTAGGCCAGAGTACAAGTCTAAGACCTTAGCTATTAGGCCAGACTAAGAGTTAAGACCTTAACCATTAGGCCAGAGTACGAGTCTAAGACCTTAGCTATTAGGCCAGACTAAAAGTTAAGACCTTAACCAGCAGGCCGGAGTAAAAGTTAAGACCTTAACCAGTAGGCCAGAGTAAGAGTTAAAACCTTAACCATTAGGCCAGAGTACGAGCCTAAGACCTTAGCTATTAGGCCAGAGTAAGACTTAAGACCTTAACCAGTAGGCCAGAGTAAGAGTTAAGACCTTAACCAGTAGGCCAGAGTAAGAGTTAAGACCTTAACCATTAGGCCAGAGTACGAGTCTAAGACCTTAGCTATTAGGCCAGAGTAAGAGTTAAGACTTAAACCAGTAGGCCAGAGTAAGAGTTAAGACCTTAACCTGTAGGCCATAGTACAAGTCTAAGACCTTAGCTATTAGGCCAGAGTAAGAGTTAAGACCTTAACCAGCAGGCCGGAGTAAAAGTTAAGACCTTAACCAGTAGGCCAGAGTAAGAGTTAAGACCTTAACCAGTAGGCCAGAGTAAAAGTTAAGACCTTAACCATTAGGCCAGAGTACGAGTCTAAGACCTTAGCTATTAGGCCAGAGTAAGAGTTAAGACCTTAGCTATTAGGCCAGAGTAAGAGTCTAAGACCTTAGCTATTAGCCCAGAGTAAGAGTTAAGACCTTAACCATAAGGCCAGACTAAGAGTTAAGACCTTAACCAGTAGGCCATAGTACGAGTCTAAGACCTTAGCTATTAGGCCAGATCAAGAGTTAAAACCTTGGCTATTAGGCCAGAGTAAGAGTCTAAGACCTTAGCTATTAGGCCAGAGTAAAAGTTAAGACCTTAACCATTAGGCCAGAGTAAGAGTTAAGACCTTAGCTATTAGGCCAGAGTAAGAATTAAGACCTTAACCATTAGGCCAGAGTAAGAGTTAAGACCTTAGCTATTAGGCCAGAGTAAGAATTAAGACCTTAACCATTAGGCCAGAGTACGAGTCTAAGACCTTAGCTAGTAGGCCAGAGTAAGAGTTAAGACCTTAACCAGTAGGCCAGAGTAAGAGTTAAGACCTTAACCTGTAGGCCATAGTACGAGTCTAAGACCTTAGCTATTATGCCAGAGTAAGAGTTAAGACCTTAGCTATTATGCCAGAGTAAGGGTTAAGACCTTAACCAGTAGGCCAGAGTAAGAGTTACGACCTTAACCATTATGCCAGAGTATGAGTCTAAGACCTTAGCTATTAGGCCAGAGTAAGAGTTAAGACCTTAACCATTAGGCCAGAGTACGAGTCTACGACCTTAGCTATTAGGCCAGAGTAAGAGTTAAGACCTTAACCATTAGGCCAGAGTACGAGTCTAAGACCTTAGCTATCAGGCCAGAGTACGAGTCTAAGACCTTCGCTATTAGGCCAGAGTAAGAGTTAAAACCTTAACCTTTAGGCCAGAGTACGAGTCTAAGACCTTAGCTAATAGGCCAGAGTAAGAGTTAAGACCTTAACTATTAGGACAGACTAAGAGTTAAGACCTTAACCATTAGGCCAGAGTACGAGTCTAAGACCTTAGCTATTAGGCCAGAGTAAGAGTAAAAACCTTAGCTATTAGGCCAGAGTAAGAGTTGAGACCTTAACCATTAGGCCAGAGTATGAATTTAAGACCTTAGCTATTAGGCCAGAGTAAGAGTTAAGACCTTAACCATTAGGCCAGAGTACGAGTCTAAGACCTTAGATATTAGGCCAGAGTAAGAGTTAAGACCTTAACCATTAAGCCAGAGTACGAGTCTAAGACCTTAGCTATTAGTTCAGAGTAAGTGTTAAGACCTTAACAGGTAGGCCAGAGTAAGAGTTAATATCTTAACCATTAGCCCAGAGTAAGAGTCTAAGACCTTAGCTATTAGGCCAAAGTAAAAGTTAAGACCTTAACTATTAGGCCAGAGTAAGAGTTAAGACCTTAACCATTAGGCCATAGTACGAGTCTAAGACCTTAGCTATTAGGCCAGAGTAAGAGTTAAGACCTTAGCTATTAGGCCAGAGTAAGAGTTAAGACCTTAACCAGTAGGCCAGAGTAAGAGTTAAGACCTTAACCATTAGGGCAGAGTACGAGTCTAAGACCTTAGCTATTAGGCCAGAGTATGGGTCTAAGACCTTAGCTATTAGGCCAGAGTAAGAGTTAAGACCTTAACCATTAGGCCAGAGTACGAGTCAAAGACCTTAGCTATTAGGCCAGAGTAAGAGTTAAGACCTTAGCTATTAGGCCAGAGTAAGGGTTAAGACCTTAACCAGTAGGCCAGAGTAAGAGTTACGACCTTAACCATTATGCCAGAGTATGAGTCTAAGACCTTAGCTATTAGGCCAGAGTAAGAGTTAAGACCTTAACCATTAGGCCAGAGTACGAGTCTAAGACCTTAGCTATCAGGCCAGAGTACGAGTCTAAGACCTTAGCTATTAGGCCAGAGTAAGAGTTAAAACCTTAACCTTTAGGCCAGAGTACGAGTCTAAGACCTTAGCTAATAGGCCAGAGTAAGAGTTAAGACCTTAACTATTAGGACAGACTAAGAGTTAAGACCTTAACCATTAGGCCAGAGTACGAGTCTAAGACCTTAGCTATTAGGCCAGAGTAAGAGTAAAAACCTTAGCTATTAGGCCAGAGTAAGAGTTGAGACCTTAACCATTAGGCCAGAGTATGAATTTAAGACCTTAGCTATTAGGCCAGAGTAAGAGTTAAGACCTTAACCATTAGGCCAGAGTACGAGTACAAGACCTTAGCTATTAGGCCAGAGTAAGAGTTAAGACCTTAGCTATTAGGCCAGAGTAAGAGTTAAGACCTTAGCTATTAGGCCACAGTAAGTGTTAAGACCTTAACCATTAGGCCAGAGTACGAGTCTAAGACCTTAGATATTAGGCCAGAGTAAGAGTTAAGACCTTAACCATTAAGCCAGAGTACGAGTCTAAGACCTTAGCTATTAGTTCAGAGTAAGTGTTAAGACCTTAACAGGTAGGCCAGAGTAAGAGTTAATATCTTAACCATTAGGCCAGAGTACGAGTCTAAGACCTTAGCTATTAGGCCAGAGTAAGAGTTAAGACCTTAACCATTAGGCCAGAGTAAGAGTCTAAGACCTTAGCTATTAGGCCAAAGTAAAAGTTAAGACCTTAGCTATTAGGCCAGAGTAAGAGTTAAGACCTTAGCTATTAGGCCAGAGTAAGAGTTAAGACCTTAACCAGTAGGCCAGAGTAAGAGTTAAGATATTTACCTGTAGGCCAGAGTAAGAGTTAAGACCTTAACCATTAGGGCAGAGTACGAGTCTAAGACCTTAGCTATTAGGCCAGAGTAAGAGTTAAGACCTTAGCTATTAGGCCAGAGTACGAGTCTAAGACCTTAGCTATTAGGCCAGAGTAAGACTTAAGACCTTAACCAGTAGGGCAGAGTAAGAGTTAAAACCTTAATCATTAGGCCAGAGCACGAGTCTAAGACCTTAGCTATTAGGCCAGAGTAAGAGTTAAGACCTTAACCATTAGGGCAGAGTACGAGTCTAAGACCTTAGCTATTAGGCCAGAGTAAGAGTTAAGACCTTAGCTATTAGGCCAGAGTAGGAGTTAAGACCTTAACCATTAGGCCATAGTACGAGTCTAAGACCTTAGCTATTAGGCCAGAGTAAGGGTTAAGACCATAGCTATTAGACCAGAGTAGGAGTTAAGACCTTAACCAGTAGGCCAGAGTACAAGTCTAAGACCTTAGCTATTAGGCCAGACTAAGAGTTAAGACCTTAACCATTAGGCCAGAGTACGAGTCTAAGACCTTAGCTATTAGGCCAGACTAAAAGTTAAGACCTTAGCTATTAGGCCAGAGTAAGAGTTAAGACCTTAACCATTAGGCCATAGTACGAGTCTAAGACCTTAGCTATTAGTCCAGAGTAAGAGTTAAGACTTAAACCAGTAGGCCAGAGTAAGAGTTAAGACCTTAACCTGTAGGCCATAGTACAAGTCTAAGACCTTAGCTATTAGGCCAGAGTAAGAGTTAAGACCTTAACCAGCAGGCCAGAGTAAAAGTTAAGACCTTAACCAGTTTGCCAGAGTAAGAGTTAAGACCTTCACCATTAGGCCAGAGTACGAGTCAAAGACCTTAGTTATTAGGCCAGAGTAAGAGTTAAGACCTTAACTATTAGGCCAGAGTAAGGGTTAAGACCATAGCTATTAGACCAGAGTAGGAGTTAAGACCTTAACCAGTAGGCCATAGTACGAGTCTAAGACCTTAGCTATTAGGCCAGAGTAAGAGTTAAGACCTTAACCATTAGGCCAGAGTACGAGTCTAAGACCTTAGCTATTAGGCCAGAGTAAGAGTTAAGACCTTAGCTATTAGGCCAGAGTAAGAGTTAAGACCTTAACCATTAGGCCAGAGTACGAGTCTAAGACCTTAGCTATTAGGCCAGAGTACAAGACTAAGACCTTAGCTATTAGGCCAGAGTACGAGTCTAAGACCTTAGCTATTAGGCCAGACTAAAAGTTAAGACCTTAGCTATTAGGCCAGAGTAGGAGTTAAGACCATAACCATTAGGCCATAGTACGAGTCTAAGACCTTAGCTATTAGGCCAGAGTAAGAGGTAATACTTAAACCAGTAGGCCAGAGTAAGAGTTAAGACCTTAACCTGTAGGCCATAGTACTAGTCTAAGACCTTAGATATTAGGCCAGAGTAAGAGTTAAGACCTTAATCAGCAGGCCAGAGTAAGAGTTAAGACCTTAACCAGTAGGCCAGAGTAGGAGTTAAGACCTTAACCATTAGGCCAGAGTACGAGCCGAAGACCTTAGCTATTAGGCCAGAGTAAGAGTTAAGACCTTAACCAGTAGGCCAGAGTAAGAGTTAACACCTTAACCAGTAGGCCAGAGTAAAAGTTAAGACCTTAACCATTAGGCCAGAGTACGAGTCTAAGACCTTAGCTATTAGGCCAGAGTAAGAGTTAAGACCTTAGCTATTAGGCCAGAGTAAGAGTCTAAGACCTTAGCTATTAGCCCAGAGTAAGAGTTAAGACCTTAGCTATTAGGCCAGAGTAAGAGTTAAGACCTTTACCTGTAGGCCAGAGTAAGAGTTAAGACCTTAACCAGTAGGCCATAGTACGAGTCTAAGACCTTAGCTATTAGGCCAGAGTAAGAGTTAAGACTTTAACCATTAGGCCAGAGTACGAGTCTAAGACCTTAGCGATTAGGCCAGAGTAAAAGTTAAGACCTTAGCTATTAGGCCAGAGTAAGAGTTAAGACATTAACCATTAGGCCATAGTACGAGTCTAAGACCTTAGATATTAGGCCAGAGTAAGAGTTAAGACTTTAACCAGTAGTCCAGAGTAAGAGTTAAGACCTTAACCTGTAGGCCATAGTACTAGTCTAAGACCTTAGCTATTAGGCCAGAGTAAGGGTTAAGACCTTAACCAGCAGGCCAGAGTAAGAGTTAAGACCTTAACCATTAGGTCAGAGTAAGATTTAAGACCTTAGCTATTAGGCCAGACTAAAAGATAAGACCTTAGCTAGTAGGCCAGAGTAAGAGTTAAAACCTTAGCTATTAGGCCAGAGTAAGAGTCTAAGACCTTAGCTATTAGGCCAGACTAAAAGATAAGACCTTAGCTATTAGGCCAGAGTAAGAGTTAAGACCTTAACCTGTAGGCCATAGTACGAGTCTAAGACCTTAGCTATTATGCCAGAGTAAGAGTTAAGACCTTAGCTATTATGCCAGAGTAAGGGTTAAGACCTTAACCAGTAGGCCAGAGTAAGAGTTACGACCTTAACCATTAGGCCAGAGTATGAGTCTAAGACCTTAGCTATTAGGCCAGAGTAAGAGTTAAGACCTTAACCATTAGGCCAGAGTACGAGTCTACGACCTTAGCTATTAGGCCAGAGTAAGAGTTAAGACCTTAACCATTAGGCCAGAGTACGAGTCTAAGACCTTAGCTAACAGGCCAGAGTACGAGTCTAAGACCTTAGCTATTAGGCCAGAGTAAGAGTTAAGACCTTAACCATTAGGCCAGACTAAGAGTTAAGACCTTAGCTTTTAGGCAAGAGTAAGGGTTAAGACCTTAGCTATTAGGCCAGAGTAGGAGTTAAGACCATAACCATTAGGCCATAGTACGAGTCTAAGACCTTAGCTATTAGGCCAGAGTAAGAGTTAAGACCTTAACCATTAGGCCAGAGTACGAGTCTAAGACCTTAGCGATTAGGCCAGAGTAAGAGTTAAGACCTTAGCTATTAGGCCAGAGTAAGAGTTAAGACCTTAACCTTTAGGCCAGAGTACGAGTCTAAGGCCTTAGCTATTAGGCCAGAGTAAGAGTTAAGACCTTAGCTATTAGGCCAGAGTAAGAGTTAAGACCTTAGCTATTAGGCCAGAGTAAGAGTTATACCTTAACCTTTAGGCCAGAGTACGAGTCTAAGGCCTTAGCTATTAGGCCAGAGTAAGAGTTAAGACCTTAGCTATTAGGCCAGAGTAAGAGTTAAGACCTTAGCTATTAGGCCAGAGTAAGAGTTAAGACCTTAACCAGTAGGCCGGAGTACGAGTCTAAGACCTTAGCTATTAGGCCAGAGTAAGAGTTGAGACCTTAACCAGTAGGCCAGAGTAAGAGTTAAGACCTTTACCTGTAGGCCAGAGTAAGAGTTAAGACCTTAACCATTAGGCCAGACTATGAATTTAAGACCTTAGCTATTAGGCCAGAGTAAGAGTTAAGACCTTAACCATTAGGCCAGAGTACGAGTCTAAGACCTTAGCTATTAGGCCAGAGTAAGAGTTAAGACCTTAGCTATTAGGCCAGAGTAAGAGTTAAGACCTTAACCTTTAGGCCAGAGTACGAGTCTAAGGCCTTAGCTATTAGGCCAGAGTAACAGTTAAGACCTTAGCTATTAGGCTAGAGTAAGAGTTAAGACCTTAGCTATTAGGCCAGAGTAAGAGTTATACCTTAACCTTTAGGCCAGAGTACGAGTCTAAGGCCTTAGCTATTAGGCCAGAGTTAGGGGTGGGCGGAATTTGCGGAATTAACCTTCGCAAATTATCGCGAGAATGTTTAAAATTATCGCAAACAAGCAGAAATATCGCGAAGATGCGGAAGTTTTTTTCCGGCATGTTCGCGAGATTTTCTGCATGGTTGCGGGTCGCCAACTTACCCATGTGGTTGCTTGCGGGCGCGGCCATCTTGTTTTGAGTTGTTCTCGCGGTGCATGATCGCGAGAAGAAAGACGTGATCGCGCGACGCATGACGTCACTGCGGGCGCGAACTGTCGCGAGACAGCGCAAATGGCTAAAAACAATACAACATCTCATGGAGAACGCGACCGGATCAAGAAAACTTGTCGGCGAACGCAGGGATTCAGGTAAGGCGATCTCGCGCGCGCGAGAATGTATTATTTTACAGCGCGAGCAAGAAACAAATTATCGCCAAGCTGCGGAAACCGGAATTTTTGACATTTTCGCGCTCTCCGCGGAACGCAAAAATGTCAAATTATCGCAATTTCCGCGAACGGAACGAAATTTTTGCCCAGGCCTAGCCAGAGTAAGAGTTAAGACCTTAACCATTAGGCCATAGTACGAGTCTAAGACCTTAGCTATTAGGCCAGAGTAAGAGTTAAGACCTTAGCTATTAGGCCAGAGTAAGAGTTAAGACCTTAGCTATTAGGCCAGAGTAAGAGTTAAGACCTTAACCAGTAGGCCGGAGTACGCGTCTAAGACCTTAGCTATTAGGCCAGAGTAAGAGTTAAGACCTTAGCTATTAGGCCAGAGTAAGAGTTAAGACCTTAACCATTAGGCCAGAGTACGAGTCAAAGACCTTAGCTATTAGGCCAGAGTAAGAGTTAAGACCTTAACCATTAGGCCGGAGTACGAGTCTAAGACCTTAGCTATTAGGCCAGAGTAAGAATTAAGACCTTAGCTATTAGGCCAGAGTAAGAGTTAAGACCTTAACCTTTAGGCCAGAGTACGATTCTAAGACCTTAGCTATTAGGTCAGAGTAAGAGTTAAGACCTTAACCATTAGGCCAGAGTACGAGTCTAAGACCTTAGCTATTAGGCCAGAGTAAGAGTTAAGACCTTAACCAGTAGGCCAGAGTAAGAGTTAAGACCTTAACCATTAGGCCATAGTACGAGTCTAAGACCTTAGCTATTAGGCCAGAGTAAGAGTTAAGACTTAAACCAGTAGGCCAGAGTAAGAGTTAAGACCTTAACCTGTAGGTCATAGTACAAGTCTAAGACCTTAGCTATTAGGCCAGAGTAAGAGTTAAGACCTTAACCAGCAGGCCAGAGTAAAAGTTAAGACCTTAACCAGTAGGCCAGAGTAAGAGTTAAGACCTTAACCATTAGGTCAGAGTACGAGCCTAAGACCTTAGCTATTAGGCCAGAGTAAGACTTAAGACCTTAACCAGTAGGCCAGAGTAAGAGTTAAGACCTTAACCATTAGGCCAGACTATGAATTTAAGACCTTAGCTATTAGGCCAGAGTAAGAGTTAAGACCTTAACCATTAGGCCAGAGTACGAGTCTAAGACCTTAGCTATTAGGCCAGAGTAAGAGTTAAGACCTTAGCTATTAGGCCAGAGTAAGAGTTAAGACCTTAACCTTTAGGCCAGAGTACGAGTCTAAGGCCTTAGCTATTAGGCCAGAGTAAGAGTTAAGACCTTAGCTATTAGGCCAGAGTAAGAGTTAAGACCTTAGCTATTAGGCCAGAGTAAGAGTTATACCTTAACCTTTAGGCCAGAGTACGAGTCTAAGGCCTTAGCTATTAGGCCAGAGTAAGAGTTAAGACCTTAGCTATTAGGCCAGAGTAAGAGTTAAGACCTTAGCTATTAGGCCAGAGTAAGAGTTAAGACCTTAGCTATTAGGCCAGAGTAAGAGTTAAGACCTTAACCATTAGGCCGGAGTACGAGTCTAAGACCTTAGCTATTAGGCCAGAGTAAGAGTTAAGACCTTAACCAGTAGGCCAGAGTAAGAGTTAAGACCTTTACCTGTAGGCCAGAGTAAGAGTTAAGACCTTAACCATTAGGCCAGACTATGAATTTAAGACCTTAGCTATTAGGCCAGAGTAAGAGTTAAGACCTTAACCATTATGCCAGAGTACGAGTATAAGACCTTAGCTATTAGGCCAGAGTAAGAGTTAAGACCTTAGCTATTAGGCCAGATTAAGAGTTAAGACCTTAACCTTTAGGCCAGAGTACGAGTCTAAGGCCTTAGCTATTAGGCCAGAGTAAGAGTTAAGACCTTAGCCCTTAGGCCAGAGTAAGAGTTATACCTTAACCTTTAGGCCAGAGTACGAGTCTAAGGCCTTAGCTGTTAGGCCAGAGTAAGAGTTAAGACCTTAACCAGTAGGCCAGAGTAAGAGTTAAGACCTTAACCATTAAGCCAGAGTACGAGTCTAAGACCTTAGCTATTAGGCCAGAGTAAGAGTTAAGACCTTAGCTATTAGGCCAGAGTAAGAGTTAAGACCTTAACCAGTAGGCCAGAGTACGAGTCTAAGACCTTAGCTATTATGCCAGAGTACGAGTCTAAGACCTTAGCTATTAGGCCAGAGTACAAGTCTAAGACCTTAGCTATTAGGCCAGAGTACGAGTCTAAGACCTTAGCTATTAGGCCCGAGTAAGAGTTAAGACCTTAACCATTAGGCCAGACTAAGAGTTAAGACCTTAACCTGTAGGCCATAGTACAAGTCTAAGACCTTAGCTATTAGGCCAGACTAAAAGTTAAGACCTTAGCTATTAGGCCAGAGTAGGAGTTAAGACCATAACCATTAGGCCATAGTATGAGTCTAAGACCTTAGCTATTAGGCCAGAGTAAGAGGTAAGACTTAAACCAGTAGGCCAGAGTAAGAGTTAAGACCTTAACCTGTAGGCCATAGTACTAGTCTAAGACCTTAGATATTAGGCCAGAGTAAGAGTTAAGACCTTAACCAGCAGGCCAGAGTAAGAGTTAAGACCTTAACCAGTAGGCCAGAGTAAGAGTTAAGACCTTAACCATTAGGCCAGAGTACGAGCCGAAGACCTTAGCTATTAGGCCAGAGTAAGAGTTAAGACCTTAACCAGTAGGCCAGAGTAAGAGTTAAGACCTTAACCAGTAGGCCAGAGTAAAAGTTAAGACCTTAACCATTAGGCCAGAGTACGAGTCTAAGACCTTAGCTATTAGGCCAGAGTAAGAGTCTAAAACCTTAGCTATTAGCCCAGAGTAAGAGTTAAGACCTTAACCATTAGGCCAGACTAAGAGTTAAGACCTTAACCAGTAGGCCATAGTACGAGTCTAAGACCTTAGCTATTAGGCCAGAGTAAGAGTTAAGACTTTAACCATTAGGCCAGAGTATGAGTCTAAGACCTTAGCGATTAGGCCAGAGTAAAAGTTAAGACCTTAGCTATTAGGCCAGAGTAAGAGTTAAGGCATTAACCATTAGGCCATAGTACGAGTCTAAGACCTTAGCTATTAGGCCAGAGTAAGGGTTAAGACCTTAACCAGCAGGCCAGAGTAAGAGTAAAGACCTTAACCAGTAGGCCAGAGTAAGAGTTAAGACCTTAACCATTAAGCCAGAGTACGAGTCTAAGACCTTAGCTATTAGGCCAGAGTAAGAGTTAAGACCTTAACCATTAGGTCAGAGTAAGATTTAAGACCTTAGCTATTAGGCCAGACTAAAAGATAAGACCTTAGCTAGTAGGCCAGAGTAAGAGTTAAAAACTTAGCTATTAGGCCAGAGTAAGAGTCTAAGACCTTAGCTATTAGGCCAGACTAAAAGATAAGACCTTAGCTATTAGGCCAGAGTAAGAGTTAAGACCTTAACCTGTAGGCCATAGTACGAGTCTAAGACCTTAGCTATTATGCCAGAGTAAGAGTTAAGACCTTAGCTATTATGCCAGAGTAAGGGTTAACACCTTAACCAGTAGGCCAGAGTAAGAGTTACGACCTTAACCATTAGGCCAGAGTATGGGTCTAAGACCTTAGCTATTAGGCCAGAGTAAGAGTTAAGACCTTAACCATTAGGCCAGAGTACGAGTCTACGACCTTAGCTATTAGGCCAGAGTAAGAGTTAAGACCTTAACCATTAGGCCAGACTATGAATTTAAGACCTTAGCTATGAGGCCAGAGTAAGAGTTAAGACCTTAACCATTAGGCCAGAGTACGAGTCTAAGACCTTAGCTATTAGGCCAGAGTAAGAGTTAAGACCTTAGCTATTAGGCCAGAGTAAGAGTTAAGACCTTAACTTTTAGGCCAGACTACGAGTCTAAGGCCTTAGCTATTAGGCCAGAGTAAGAGTTAAGACCTTAGCTATTAGGCCAGAGTAAGAGTTAAGACCTTAGCTATTAGGCCAGAGTAAGAGTTATACCTTAACCTTTAGGCCAGAGTACGAGTCTAAGGCCTTAGCTATTAGGCCAGAGTAAGAGTTAAGACCTTAACCATTGGCCATAGTACGAGTCTAAGACCTTAGCTATTAGGCCAGAGTAATAGTTAAGACCATAGCTATTAGGCCAGAGTAAGAGTTAAGAGCTTAACCTGTAGGTGATAGTACGAGTCTAAGACCTTAGCTATTAGGCCAGAGTAAGAGTTAAGACCTTAACCATTAGGCCAGAGTACGAGTCTAAGACCTTAGCTATTAGGCCAGAGTAAGAGTTAAGACCTTAACCATTAGGCCAGACTATGAATTTAAGACCTTAGCTATGAGGCCAGAGTAAGAACTAAGACCTTAACCATTAGGCCAGAGTACGAGTCTAAGACCTTAGCTATTAGGCCAGAGTAAGAGTTAAGACCTTAGCTATTAGGCCAGAGTAAGAGTTAAGACCTTAACCTTTAGGCCAGAGTACGAGTCTAAGGCCTTAGCTATTAGGCCAGAGTATGAGTTAAGACCTTAGCTATTAGGCCAGAGTAAGAGTTAAGACCTTAGCTATTAGGCCAGAGTAAGAGTTAAGACCTTAGCTATTAGGCCAGAGTAAGAGTTAAGACCTTAGCTATTAGGCCAGAGTAAGAGTTATACCTTAACCTTTAGGCCAGAGTACGAGTCTAAGGCCTTAGCTATTAGGCCAGAGTAAGAGTTAAGACCTTAACCATTAGGCCATAGTACGAGTCTAAGACCTTAGCTATTAGGCCAGAGTAAGAGTTAAGACCTTAGCTATTAGGCCAGAGTAAGAGTTAAGACCTTAGCTATTAGGCCAGAGTAAGAGTTGAGACCTTAACCAGTAGGCCGGAGTACGCGTCTAAGACCTTAGCTATTAGGCCAGAGTAAGAGTTAAGACCTTTACCTGTAGGCCAGAGGAAGAGTTAAGACCTTAACCATTAGGCCAGAGTATGAGTCAAAGACCTTAGCTATTAGGCCAGAGTAAGAGTTAAGACCTTAACCATTACTCCAGAGTACGAGTCTAAGACCTTAGCTATTAGGCCAGAGTAAGAGTTAAGACCTTAACCATTAGGGCAAAGTACGAGTCTAAGACCTTAGCTATTAGGCCAGAGTAAGAGTTAAGACTTTAACCATTAGGCCAGAGTATGAGTCTAAGACCTTAGCGATTAGGCCAGAGTAAAAGTTAAGACCTTAGCTATTAGGCCAGAGTAAGAGTTAAGGCATTAACCATTAGGCCATAGTACGAGTCTAAGACCTTAGCTATTAGGCCAGAGTAAGGGTTAAGACCTTAACCAGCAGGCCAGAGTAAGAGTAAAGACCTTAACCAGTAGGCCAGAGTAAGAGTTAAGACCTTAACCATTAAGCCAGAGTACGAGTCTAAGACCTTAGCTATTAGGCCAGAGTAAGAGTTAAGACCTTAACCATTAGGTCAGAGTAAGATTTAAGACCTTAGCTATTAGGCCAGACTAAAAGATAAGACCTTAGCTAGTAGGCCAGAGTAAGAGTTAAAACCTTAGCTATTAGGCCAGAGTAAGAGTCTAAGACCTTAGCTATTAGGCCAGACTAAAAGATAAGACCTTAGCTATTAGGCCAGAGTAAGAGTTAAGACCTTAACCTGTAGGCCATAGTACGAGTCTAAGACCTTAGCTATTATGCCAGAGTAAGAGTTAAGACCTTAGCTATTATGCCAGAGTAAGGGTTAACACCTTAACCAGTAGGCCAGAGTAAGAGTTACGACCTTAACCATTAGGCCAGAGTATGGGTCTAAGACCTTAGCTATTAGGCCAGAGTAAGAGTTAAGACCTTAACCATTAGGCCAGAGTACGAGTCTACGACCTTAGCTATTAGGCCAGAGTAAGAGTTAAGACCTTAACCATTAGGCCAGACTATGAATTTAAGACCTTAGCTATGAGGCCAGAGTAAGAGTTAAGACCTTAACCATTAGGCCAGAGTACGAGTCTAAGACCTTAGCTATTAGGCCAGAGTAAGAGTTAAGACCTTAGCTATTAGGCCAGAGTAAGAGTTAAGACCTTAACTTTTAGGCCAGACTACGAGTCTAAGGCCTTAGCTATTAGGCCAGAGTAAGAGTTAAGACCTTAGCTATTAGGCCAGAGTAAGAGTTAAGACCTTAGCTATTAGGCCAGAGTAAGAGTTATACCTTAACCTTTAGGCCAGAGTACGAGTCTAAGGCCTTAGCTATTAGGCCAGAGTAAGAGTTAAGACCTTAACCATTGGCCATAGTACGAGTCTAAGACCTTAGCTATTAGGCCAGAGTAATAGTTAAGACCATAGCTATTAGGCCAGAGTAAGAGTTAAGAGCTTAACCTGTAGGTGATAGTACGAGTCTAAGACCTTAGCTATTAGGCCAGAGTAAGAGTTAAGACCTTAACCATTAGGCCAGAGTACGAGTCTAAGACCTTAGCTATTAGGCCAGAGTAAGAGTTAAGACCTTAACCATTAGGCCAGACTATGAATTTAAGGCCTTAGCTATGAGGCCAGAGTAAGAACTAAGACCTTAACCATTAGGCCAGAGTACGAGTCTAAGACCTTAGCTATTAGGCCAGAGTAAGAGTTAAGACCTTAGCTATTAGGCCAGAGTAAGAGTTAAGACCTTAACCTTTAGGCCAGAGTACGAGTCTAAGGCCTTAGCTATTAGGCCAGAGTATGAGTTAAGACCTTAGCTATTAGGCCAGAGTAAGAGTTAAGACCTTAGCTATTAGGCCAGAGTAAGAGTTAAGACCTTAGCTATTAGGCCAGAGTAAGAGTTATACCTTAACCTTTAGGCCAGAGTACGAGTCTAAGGCCTTAGCTATTAGGCCAGAGTAAGAGTTAAGACCTTAACCATTAGGCCATAGTACGAATCTAAGACCTTAGCTATTAGGCCAGAGTAAGAGTTAAGACCTTAGCTATTAGGCCAGAGTAAGAGTTAAGACCTTAGCTATTAGGCCAGAGTAAGAGTTGAGACCTTAACCAGTAGGCCGGAGTACGCGTCTAAGACCTTAGCTATTAGGCCAGAGTAAGAGTTAAGACCTTTACCTGTAGGCCAGAGGAAGAGTTAAGACCTTAACCATTACTCCAGAGTACGAGTCTAAGACCTTAGCTATTAGGCCAGAGTAAGAGTTAAGACCTTAACCATTAGGACAGACTAAGAGTTAAGACCTTAACCATTAGGCCAGAGTACGAGTCTAAGACCTTAGCTATTAGGCCAGAGTAAGAGTAAAAACCTTAGCTATTAGGCCAGAGTAAGAGTTGAGACCTTAACCATTAGGCCAGAGTATGAATTTAAGACCTTAGCTATTAGGCCAGAGTAAGAGTTAAGACCTTAACCATTAGGCCAGAGTACGAGTACAAGACCTTAGCTATTAGGCCAGAGTAAGAGTTAAGACCTTAGCTATTAGGCCAGAGTAAGAGTTAAGACCTTAGCTATTAGGCCACAGTAAGTGTTAAGACCTTAACCATTAGGCCAGAGTACGAGTCTAAGACCTTAGATATTAGGCCAGAGTAAGAGTTAAGACCTTAACCATTAAGCCAGAGTACGAGTCTAAGACCTTAGCTATTAGTTCAGAGTAAGTGTTAAGACCTTAACAGGTAGGCCAGAGTAAGAGTTAATATCTTAACCATTAGGCCAGAGTACGAGTCTAAGACCTTAGCTATTAGGCCAGAGTAAGAGTTAAGACCTTAACCATTAGGCCAGAGTAAGAGTCTAAGACCTTAGCTATTAGGCCAAAGTAAAAGTTAAGACCTTAGCTATTAGGCCAGAGTAAGAGTTAAGACCTTAGCTATTAGGCCAGAGTAAGAGTTAAGACCTTAACCAGTAGGCCAGAGTAAGAGTTAAGATATTTACCTGTAGGCCAGAGTAAGAGTTAAGACCTTAACCATTAGGGCAGAGTACGAGTCTAAGACCTTAGCTATTAGGCCAGAGTAAGAGTTAAGACCTTAGCTATTAGGCCAGAGTACGAGTCTAAGACCTTAGCTATTAGGCCAGAGTAAGACTTAAGACCTTAACCAGTAGGGCAGAGTAAGAGTTAAAACCTTAATCATTAGGCCAGAGCACGAGTCTAAGACCTTAGCTATTAGGCCAGAGTAAGAGTTAAGACCTTAACCATTAGGGCAGAGTACGAGTCTAAGACCTTAGCTATTAGGCCAGAGTAAGAGTTAAGACCTTAGCTATTAGGCCAGAGTAGGAGTTAAGACCTTAACCATTAGGCCATAGTACGAGTCTAAGACCTTAGCTATTAGGCCAGAGTAAGGGTTAAGACCATAGCTATTAGACCAGAGTAGGAGTTAAGACCTTAACCAGTAGGCCAGAGTACAAGTCTAAGACCTTAGCTATTAGGCCAGACTAAGAGTTAAGACCTTAACCATTAGGCCAGAGTACGAGTCTAAGACCTTAGCTATTAGGCCAGACTAAAAGTTAAGACCTTAGCTATTAGGCCAGAGTAAGAGTTAAGACCTTAACCATTAGGCCATAGTACGAGTCTAAGACCTTAGCTATTAGTCCAGAGTAAGAGTTAAGACTTAAACCAGTAGGCCAGAGTAAGAGTTAAGACCTTAACCTGTAGGCCATAGTACAAGTCTAAGACCTTAGCTATTAGGCCAGAGTAAGAGTTAAGACCTTAACCAGCAGGCCAGAGTAAAAGTTAAGACCTTAACCAGTTTGCCAGAGTAAGAGTTAAGACCTTCACCATTAGGCCAGAGTACGAGTCAAAGACCTTAGTTATTAGGCCAGAGTAAGAGTTAAGACCTTAACTATTAGGCCAGAGTAAGGGTTAAGACCATAGCTATTAGACCAGAGTAGGAGTTAAGACCTTAACCAGTAGGCCATAGTACGAGTCTAAGACCTTAGCTATTAGGCCAGAGTAAGAGTTAAGACCTTAACCATTAGGCCAGAGTACGAGTCTAAGACCTTAGCTATTAGGCCGGAGTAAGAGTTAAGACCTTAGCTATTAGGCCAGAGTAAGAGTTAAGACCTTAACCATTAGGCCAGAGTACGAGTCTAAGACCTTAGCTATTAGGCCAGAGTACAAGACTAAGACCTTAGCTATTAGGCCAGAGTACGAGTCTAAGACCTTAGCTATTAGGCCAGACTAAAAGTTAAGACCTTAGCTATTAGGCCAGAGTAGGAGTTAAGACCATAACCATTAGGCCATAGTACGAGTCTAAGACCTTAGCTATTAGGCCAGAGTAAGAGGTAATACTTAAACCAGTAGGCCAGAGTAAGAGTTAAGACCTTAACCTGTAGGCCATAGTACTAGTCTAAGACCTTAGATATTAGGCCAGAGTAAGAGTTAAGACCTTAATCAGCAGGCCAGAGTAAGAGTTAAGACCTTAACCAGTAGGCCAGAGTAGGAGTTAAAACCTTAACCATTAGGCCAGAGTACGAGCCGAAGACCTTAGCTATTAGGCCAGAGTAAGAGTTAAGACCTTAACCAGTAGGCCAGAGTAAGAGTTAACACCTTAACCAGTAGGCCAGAGTAAAAGTTAAGACCTTAACCATTAGGCCAGAGTACGAGTCTAAGACCTTAGCTATTAGGCCAGAGTAAGAGTTAAGACCTTAGCTATTAGGCCAGAGTAAGAGTCTAAGACCTTAGCTATTAGCCCAGAGTAAGAGTTAAGACCTTAGCTATTAGGCCAGAGTAAGAGTTAAGACCTTTACCTGTAGGCCAGAGTAAGAGTTAAGACCTTAACCAGTAGGCCATAGTACGAGTCTAAGACCTTAGCTATTAGGCCAGAGTAAGAGTTAAGACTTTAACCATTAGGCCAGAGTACGAGTCTAAGACCTTAGCGATTAGGCCAGAGTAAAAGTTAAGACCTTAGCTATTAGGCCAGAGTAAGAGTTAAGACATTAACCATTAGGCCATAGTACGAGTCTAAGACCTTAGATATTAGGCCAGAGTAAGAGTTAAGACTTTAACCAGTAGTCCAGAGTAAGAGTTAAGACCTTAACCTGTAGGCCATAGTACTAGTCTAAGACCTTAGCTATTAGGCCAGAGTAAGGGTTAAGACCTTAACCAGCAGGCCAGAGTAAGAGTTAAGACCTTAACCATTAGGTCAGAGTAAGATTTAAGACCTTAGCTATTAGGCCAGACTAAAAGATAAGACCTTAGCTAGTAGGCCAGAGTAAGAGTTAAAACCTTAGCTATTAGGCCAGAGTAAGAGTCTAAGACCTTAGCTATTAGGCCAGACTAAAAGATAAGACCTTAGCTATTAGGCCAGAGTAAGAGTTAAGACCTTAACCTGTAGGCCATAGTACGAGTCTAAGACCTTAGCTATTATGCCAGAGTAAGAGTTAAGACCTTAGCTATTATGCCAGAGTAAGGGTTAAGACCTTAACCAGTAGGCCAGAGTAAGAGTTACGACCTTAACCATTAGGCCAGAGTATGAGTCTAAGACCTTAGCTATTAGGCCAGAGTAAGAGTTAAGACCTTAACCATTAGGCCAGAGTACGAGTCTACGACCTTAGCTATTAGGCCAGAGTAAGAGTTAAGACCTTAACCATTAGGCCAGAGTACGAGTCTAAGACCTTAGCTATCAGGCCAGAGTACGAGTCTAAGACCTTAGCTATTAGGCCAGAGTAAGAGTTAAGACCTTAACCATTAGGCCAGACTAAGAGTTAAGACCTTAGCTTTTAGGCAAGAGTAAGGGTTAAGACCTTAGCTATTAGGCCAGAGTAGGAGTTAAGACCATAACCATTAGGCCATAGTACGAGTCTAAGACCTTAGCTATTAGGCCAGAGTAAGAGTTAAGACCTTAACCATTAGGCCAGAGTACGAGTCTAAGACCTTAGCGATTAGGCCAGAGTAAGAGTTAAGACCTTAGCTATTAGGCCAGAGTAAGAGTTAAGACCTTAACCTTTAGGCCAGAGTACGAGTCTAAGGCCTTAGCTATTAGGCCAGAGTAAGAGTTAAGACCTTAGCTATTAGGCCAGAGTAAGAGTTAAGACCTTAGCTATTAGGCCAGAGTAAGAGTTATACCTTAACCTTTAGGCCAGAGTACGAGTCTAAGGCCTTAGCTATTAGGCCAGAGTAAGAGTTAAGACCTTAGCTATTAGGCCAGAGTAAGAGTTAAGACCTTAGCTATTAGGCCAGAGTAAGAGTTAAGACCTTAACCAGTAGGCCGGAGTACGAGTCTAAGACCTTAGCTATTAGGCCAGAGTAAGAGTTGAGACCTTAACCAGTAGGCCAGAGTAAGAGTTAAGACCTTTACCTGTAGGCCAGAGTAAGAGTTAAGACCTTAACCATTAGGCCAGACTATGAATTTAAGACCTTAGCTATTAGGCCAGAGTAAGAGTTAAGACCTTAACCATTAGGCCAGAGTACGAGTCTAAGACCTTAGCTATTAGGCCAGAGTAAGAGTTAAGACCTTAGCTATTAGGCCAGAGTAAGAGTTAAGACCTTAACCTTTAGGCCAGAGTACGAGTCTAAGGCCTTAGCTATTAGGCCAGAGTAACAGTTAAGACCTTAGCTATTAGGCTAGAGTAAGAGTTAAGACCTTAGCTATTAGGCCAGAGTAAGAGTTATACCTTAACCTTTAGGCCAGAGTACGAGTCTAAGGCCTTAGCTATTAGGCCAGAGTTAGGGGTGGGCGGAATTTGCGGAATTAACCTTCGCAAATTATCGCGAGAATGTTTAAAATTATCGCAAACAAGCAGAAATATCGCGAAGATGCGGAAGTTTTTTTCCGGCATGTTCGCGAGATTTTCTGCATGGTTGCGGGTCGCCAACTTACCCATGTGGTTGCTTGCGGGCTCGGCCATCTTGTTTTGAGTTGTTCTCGCGGTGCATGATCGCGAGAAGAAAGACGTGATCGCGCGACGCATGACGTCACTGCGGGCGCGAACTGTCGCGAGACAGCGCAAATGGCTAAAAACAATACAACATCTCATGGAGAACGCGACCGGATCAAGAAAACTTGTCGGCGAACGCAGGGATTCAGGTAAGGCGATCTCGCGCGCGCGAGAATGTATTATTTTACAGCGCGAGCAAGAAACAAATTATCGCCAAGCTGCGGAAACCGGAATTTTTGACATTTTCGCGCTCTCCGCGGAACGCAAAAATGTCAAATTATCGCAATTTCCGCGAACGGAACGAAATTTTTGCCCAGGCCTAGCCAGAGTAAGAGTTAAGACCTTAACCATTAGGCCATAGTACGAGTCTAAGACCTTAGCTATTAGGCCAGAGTAAGAGTTAAGACCTTAGCTATTAGGCCAGAGTAAGAGTTAAGACCTTAGCTATTAGGCCAGAGTAAGAGTTAAGACCTTAACCAGTAGGCCGGAGTACGCGTCTAAGACCTTAGCTATTAGGCCAGAGTAAGAGTTAAGACCTTAGCTATTAGGCCAGAGTAAGAGTTAAGACCTTAACCATTAGGCCAGAGTACGAGTCAAAGACCTTAGCTATTAGGCCAGAGTAAGAGTTAAGACCTTAACCATTAGGCCGGAGTACGAGTCTAAGACCTTAGCTATTAGGCCAGAGTAAGAATTAAGACCTTAGCTATTAGGCCAGAGTAAGAGTTAAGACCTTAACCTTTAGGCCAGAGTACGATTCTAAGACCTTAGCTATTAGGTCAGAGTAAGAGTTAAGACCTTAACCATTAGGCCAGAGTACGAGTCTAAGACCTTAGCTATTAGGCCAGAGTAAGAGTTAAGACCTTAACCAGTAGGCCAGAGTAAGAGTTAAGACCTTAACCATTAGGCCATAGTACGAGTCTAAGACCTTAGCTATTAGGCCAGAGTAAGAGTTAAGACTTAAACCAGTAGGCCAGAGTAAGAGTTAAGACCTTAACCTGTAGGTCATAGTACAAGTCTAAGACCTTAGCTATTAGGCCAGAGTAAGAGTTAAGACCTTAACCAGCAGGCCAGAGTAAAAGTTAAGACCTTAACCAGTAGGCCAGAGTAAGAGTTAAGACCTTAACCATTAGGCCAGAGTACGAGCCTAAGACCTTAGCTATTAGGCCAGAGTAAGACTTAAGACCTTAACCAGTAGGCCAGAGTAAGAGTTAAGACCTTAACCATTAGGCCAGACTATGAATTTAAGACCTTAGCTATTAGGCCAGAGTAAGAGTTAAGACCTTAACCATTAGGCCAGAGTACGAGTCTAAGACCTTAGCTATTAGGCCAGAGTAAGAGTTAAGACCTTAGCTATTAGGCCAGAGTAAGAGTTAAGACCTTAACCATTAGGCCAGAGTACGAGTCTAAGACCTTAGCTATTAGGCCAGAGTAAGAGTTAAGACCTTAGCTATTAGGCCAGAGTAAGAGTTAAGACCTTAACCTTTAGGCCAGAGTACGAGTCTAAGGCCTTAGCTATTAGGCCAGAGTAAGAGTTAAGACCTTAGCTATTAGGCCAGAGTAAGAGTTAAGACCTTAGCTATTAGGCCAGAGTAAGAGTTATACCTTAACCTTTAGGCCAGAGTACGAGTCTAAGGCCTTAGCTATTAGGCCAGAGTAAGAGTTAAGACCTTAGCTATTAGGCCAGAGTAAGAGTTAAGACCTTAGCTATTAGGCCAGAGTAAGAGTTAAGACCTTAACCATTAGGCCGGAGTACGAGTCTAAGACCTTAGCTATTAGGCCAGAGTAAGAGTTAAGACCTTAACCAGTAGGCCAGAGTAAGAGTTAAGACCTTTACCTGTAGGCCAGAGTAAGAGTTAAGACCTTAACCATTAGGCCAGACTATGAATTTAAGACCTTAGCTATTAGGCCAGAGTAAGAGTTAAGACCTTAACCATTATGCCAGAGTACGAGTATAAGACCTTAGCTATTAGGCCAGAGTAAGAGTTAAGACCTTAGCTATTAGGCCAGATTAAGAGTTAAGACCTTAACCTTTAGGCCAGAGTACGAGTCTAAGGCCTTAGCTATTAGGCCAGAGTAAGAGTTAAGACCTTAGCCCTTAGGCCAGAGTAAGAGTTATACCTTAACCTTTAGGCCAGAGTACGAGTCTAAGGCCTTAGCTATTAGGCCAGAGTAAGAGTTAAGACCTTAACCAGTAGGCCAGAGTAAGAGTTAAGACCTTAACCATTAAGCCAGAGTACGAGTCTAAGACCTTAGCTATTAGGCCAGAGTAAGAGTTAAGACCTTAGCTATTAGGCCAGAGTAAGAGTTAAGACCTTAACCAGTAGGCCAGAGTACGAGTCTAAGACCTTAGCTATTATGCCAGAGTACGAGTCTAAGACCTTAGCTATTAGGCCAGAGTACAAGTCTAAGACCTTAGCTATTAGGCCAGAGTACGAGTCTAAGACCTTAGCTATTAGGCCCGAGTAAGAGTTAAGACCTTAACCATTAGGCCAGACTAAGAGTTAAGACCTTAACCTGTAGGCCATAGTACAAGTCTAAGACCTTAGCTATTAGGCCAGACTAAAAGTTAAGACCTTAGCTATTAGGCCAGAGTAGGAGTTAAGACCATAACCATTAGGCCATAGTATGAGTCTAAGACCTTAGCTATTAGGCCAGAGTAAGAGGTAAGACTTAAACAAGTAGGCCAGAGTAAGAGTTAAGACCTTAACCTGTAGGCCATAGTACTAGTCTAAGACCTTAGATATTAGGCCAGAGTAAGAGTTAAGACCTTAACCAGCAGGCCAGAGTAAGAGTTAAGACCTTAACCAGTAGGCCAGAGTAAGAGTTAAGACCTTAACCATTAGGCCAGAGTACGAGCCGAAGACCTTAGCTATTAGGCCAGAGTAAGAGTTAAGACCTTAACCAGTAGGCCAGAGTAAGAGTTAAGACCTTAACCAGTAGGCCAGAGTAAAAGTTAAGACCTTAACCATTAGGCCAGAGTACGAGTCTAAGACCTTAGCTATTAGGCCAGAGTAAGAGTCTAAGACCTTAGCTATTAGCCCAGAGTAAGAGTTAAGACCTTAACCATTAGGCCAGACTAAGAGTTAAGACCTTAACCAGTAGGCCATAGTACGAGTCTAAGACCTTAGCTATTAGGCCAGAGTAAGAGTTAAGACTTTAACCATTAGGCCAGAGTATGAGTCTAAGACCTTAGCGATTAGGCCAGAGTAAAAGTTAAGACCTTAGCTATTAGGCCAGAGTAAGAGTTAAGGCATTAACCATTAGGCCATAGTACGAGTCTAAGACCTTAGCTATTAGGCCAGAGTAAGGGTTAAGACCTTAACCAGCAGGCCAGAGTAAGAGTAAAGACCTTAACCAGTAGGCCAGAGTAAGAGTTAAGACCTTAACCATTAAGCCAGAGTACGAGTCTAAGACCTTAGCTATTAGGCCAGAGTAAGAGTTAAGACCTTAACCATTAGGTCAGAGTAAGATTTAAGACCTTAGCTATTAGGCCAGACTAAAAGATAAGACCTTAGCTAGTAGGCCAGAGTAAGAGTTAAAACCTTAGCTATTAGGCCAGAGTAAGAGTCTAAGACCTTAGCTATTAGGCCAGACTAAAAGATAAGACCTTAGCTATTAGGCCAGAGTAAGAGTTAAGACCTTAACCTGTAGGCCATAGTACGAGTCTAAGACCTTAGCTATTATGCCAGAGTAAGAGTTAAGACCTTAGCTATTATGCCAGAGTAAGGGTTAACACCTTAACCAGTAGGCCAGAGTAAGAGTTACGACCTTAACCATTAGGCCAGAGTATGGGTCTAAGACCTTAGCTATTAGGCCAGAGTAAGAGTTAAGACCTTAACCATTAGGCCAGAGTACGAGTCTACGACCTTAGCTATTAGGCCAGAGTAAGAGTTAAGACCTTAACCATTAGGCCAGACTATGAATTTAAGACCTTAGCTATGAGGCCAGAGTAAGAGTTAAGACCTTAACCATTAGGCCAGAGTACGAGTCTAAGACCTTAGCTATTAGGCCAGAGTAAGAGTTAAGACCTTAGCTATTAGGCCAGAGTAAGAGTTAAGACCTTAACTTTTAGGCCAGACTACGAGTCTAAGGCCTTAGCTATTAGGCCAGAGTAAGAGTTAAGACCTTAGCTATTAGGCCAGAGTAAGAGTTAAGACCTTAGCTATTAGGCCAGAGTAAGAGTTATACCTTAACCTTTAGGCCAGAGTACGAGTCTAAGGCCTTAGCTATTAGGCCAGAGTAAGAGTTAAGACCTTAACCATTGGCCATAGTACGAGTCTAAGACCTTAGCTATTAGGCCAGAGTAATAGTTAAGACCATAGCTATTAGGCCAGAGTAAGAGTTAAGAGCTTAACCTGTAGGTGATAGTACGAGTCTAAGACCTTAGCTATTAGGCCAGAGTAAGAGTTAAGACCTTAACCATTAGGCCAGAGTACGAGTCTAAGACCTTAGCTATTAGGCCAGAGTAAGAGTTAAGACCTTAACCATTAGGCCAGACTATGAATTTAAGACCTTAGCTATGAGGCCAGAGTAAGAACTAAGACCTTAACCATTAGGCCAGAGTACGAGTCTAAGACCTTAGCTATTAGGCCAGAGTAAGAGTTAAGACCTAAGCTATTAGGCCAGAGTAAGAGTTAAGACCTTAACCTTTAGGCCAGAGTACGAGTCTAAGGCCTTAGCTATTAGGCCAGAGTATGAGTTAAGACCTTAGCTATTAGGCCAGAGTAAGAGTTAAGACCTTAGCTATTAGGCCAGAGTAAGAGTTAAGACCTTAGCTATTAGGCCAGAGTAAGAGTTAAGACCTTAGCTATTAGGCCAGAGTAAGAGTTATACCTTAACCTTTAGGCCAGAGTACGAGTCTAAGGCCTTAGCTATTAGGCCAGAGTAAGAGTTAAGACCTTAACCATTAGGCCATAGTACGAGTCTAAGACCTTAGCTATTAGGCCAGAGTAAGAGTTAACACCTTAGCTATTAGGCCAGAGTAAGAGTTAAGACCTTAGCTATTAGGCCAGAGTAAGAGTTGAGACCTTAACCAGTAGGCCGGAGTACGCGTCTAAGACCTTAGCTATTAGGCCAGAGTAAGAGTTAAGACCTTTACCTGTAGGCCAGAGGAAGAGTTAAGACCTTAACCATTAGGCCAGAGTATGAGTCAAAGACCTTAGCTATTAGGCCAGAGTAAGAGTTAAGACCTTAACCATTACTCCAGAGTACGAGTCTAAGACCTTAGCTATTAGGCCAGAGTAAGAGTTAAGACCTTAACCATTAGGGCAAAGTACGAGTCTAAGACCTTAGCTATTAGGCCAGAGTAAGAGTTAAGACTTTAACCATTAGGCCAGAGTATGAGTCTAAGACCTTAGCGATTAGGCCAGAGTAAAAGTTAAGACCTTAGCTATTAGGCCAGAGTAAGAGTTAAGGCATTAACCATTAGGCCATAGTACGAGTCTAAGACCTTAGCTATTAGGCCAGAGTAAGGGTTAAGACCTTAACCAGCAGGCCAGAGTAAGAGTAAAGACCTTAACCAGTAGGCCAGAGTAAGAGTTAAGACCTTAACCATTAAGCCAGAGTACGAGTCTAAGACCTTAGCTATTAGGCCAGAGTAAGAGTTAAGACCTTAACCATTAGGTCAGAGTAAGATTTAAGACCTTAGCTATTAGGCCAGACTAAAAGATAAGACCTTAGCTAGTAGGCCAGAGTAAGAGTTAAAACCTTAGCTATTAGGCCAGAGTAAGAGTCTAAGACCTTAGCTATTAGGCCAGACTAAAAGATAAGACCTTAGCTATTAGGCCAGAGTAAGAGTTAAGACCTTAACCTGTAGGCCATAGTACGAGTCTAAGACCTTAGCTATTATGCCAGAGTAAGAGTTAAGACCTTAGCTATTAGGCCAGAGTAAGAGTTAAGACTTAAACCAGTAGGCCAGAGTACAAGTCTAAGACCTTAGCTATTAGGCCAGACTAAGAGTTAAGACCTTAACCATTAGGCAAGAGTACGAGTCTAAGACCTTAGCTATTAGGCCACACTAAAAGTTAAGACCGTAGCTATTAGGCCAGAGTAAGAGTTAAGACCTTAACCTGTAGGTCATAGTACAAGTCTAAGACCTTAGCTATTAGGCCAGAGTAAGAGTTAAGACCTTAACCAGCAGGCCAGAGTAAAAGTTAAGACCTTAACCAGTAGGCCAGAGTAAGAGTTAAGACCTTAACCATTAGGCCAGAGTACGAGCCTAAGACCTTAGCTATTAGCCCAGAGTAAGACTTAAGACCTTAACCAGTAGGCCAGAGTAAGAGTTAAGACCTTAACCAGTAGGCCAGAGTAAAAGTTAAGACCTTAACCATTAGGCCAGAGTACGAGTCTAAGACCTTAGCTATTAGGCCAGAGTAAGAGTTAAGACCTTAGCTATTAGGCCTGAGTAAGAGTCTAAGACCTTAGCTATTAGCCCAGAGTAAGAGTTAAGACCTTAACCATAAGGCCAGACTAAGAGTTATGACCTTAACCAGTAGGCCGGAGTACGAGTCTAAGACCTTAGCTATTAGGCCAGAGTAAGAGTTAAGACCTTAACCAGTAGGCCAGAGTAAGAGTTAAGACCTTTACCTGTAGGCCACAGTAAGAGTTAAGACCATAACCATTAGGCCAGAGTACGAGTCTAAGACCTTAGCTATTAGGCCAGAGTATGAGTCTAAGAACTTAGCTATTAGGCCAGAGTAAGAGTTAAGACCTTAACCATTAGGCCAGAGTATGAGTCAAAGACCTTAGCTATTAGGCCAGAGTAAGAGTTAAGACCTTAGCTATTAGGCCAGAGTAAGAGTTAAGACCTTAACCATTAGGCCAGAGTACGAGTCTAAGACCTTAGCTAATAGGCCAGAGTAAGAATTAAGACCTTAGCTATTAGGCCAGAGTAAGAGTTAAGACCTTAACCTTTAGGCCAGAGTACGATTCGAAGACCTTAGCTATTAGGCCAGAGTAAGAGTTAAGACCTTAACCATTAGGCCAGAGTAAGAGTCTAAGACCTTAGCTATTAGGCCAGAGTAAGAGTTAAGACCTTAACCAGTAGGGCAGAGTAAGAGTTATAACCTTAATCATTAGGCCAGAGCACGAGTCTAAGACCTTAGCTATTAGGCCAGAGTAAGAGTTAAGACCTTAACCATTAGGGCAGAGTACGAGTCTAAGACCTTAGCTATTAGGCCAGAGTAAGAGTTAAGGCCTTAGCTATTAGGCCAGAGTAAGAGTTAAGACCTTAACCATTAGGCCATAGTACAAGTCTAAGGCCTTAGCTATTAGGCCAGAGTAAGGGTTAAGACCATAGCTATTAGACCAGAGTAAGAGTTAAGACCTTAACCAGTAGGCCAGAGTACAAGTCTAAGACCTTAGCTATTAGGCCAGACTAAGAGTTAAGACCTTAACCATTAGGCCAGAGTACGAGTCTAAGACCTTAGCTATTAGGCCAGAGTAAGAGTTAAGACCTTAACCAGTAGGCCAGAGTACGAGTCTAAGACCTTAGCTATTAGGCCAGAGTAAGAGTTAAGACCTTAACCAGTAGGCCAGAGTACGAGTCTAAGACCTTAGCTATTAAGCCAGACTAAAAGTTAAGACCTTAGCTATTAGGCCAGAGTAGGAGTTAAGACCTTTACCATTAGGCCATAGTACGAGTCTAAGACCTTAGCTATTAGGCCAGAGTAAGAGTTAAGACTTAACCCAGAAGGCCAGAGTAAGAGTTAAGACCTTAACCTGTAGGCCATAGTACAAGTCTAAGACCTTAGCTATTAGGCCAGTGTGAGAAGTTGGCCTGGCATATGCTGTTCCTAGGTATAGGGACACCTTGCACCAGTCCAATTCGACTCCTATTGATGGTAGGTTTAAGACAACCTTTAAAGAAAGCTATCCTAGTGGTAGCTGTGGAGAGCAGCCTTCAGGCTAAGTCTTGAAGGAGTGTTAAGCTTATTGTTTTACCATAATAACCTCTTGAATAACCAAATGAAAGAGTAGCCCACACAGGTATATATATAAAATATATGTATTTATTCTAGACAGAATCCCACAGTCACTTTATGTGGCTAGTGGCAAAGTTACAATTCAAACAAGCATTTCTAAACACAATAAATAGCACAGAAATCAATGGGCCCCAGGGGGGGACCAAACCATATACTAAAATAGTGGTATAAGAACCACGACAATTCTACAGGCAATGCCTAGGGCATTCAGGATCGCTGGCCCCTTAAGAATCCACCCACAGTTAAGAGGAAGGGGACCCACGGGAGGCGTGTGCAGTGCGAGAAGCTGCTGTCGGGATCGCAATGTTAGCCTATGGAGAATGTCGCGGTTGAATAATTAAGGTTTAAGGACACTTCTAACAACAGTACAAAGTTAAGGCTTGAGACTTAAGGCTTTGGAGAGCCCACCACCACGGGAGTACCGAAGTACCACTGTTACCTGCCCCAGGGAAGCCGGGTGCATAGGTTGATTCTGGTGTCGGGTCGCGGGCTGATTTTCTATGGAAAAGGAGTCCAAACTGCTGCTAGCTGGAAGTGTCGCTGAAGTCGTGAAGATTAAAGTTGAAGAAAAGACAAAGATGAACCTGAAAGCAGAGGGGACAGAGTCTGGGTCACAGCACAGTGACCAGGGAGCTCACAGGAAGGAGCTCGTGGATGTCGGGTGCTTCAGGTGTGGAAGGTACAGCTGGGCTCTGCAGTCACGGGCTCCGGGAGGCTTCAAGGAAGGCCAGCTTCTGGAGGGCGACTGTCCCACGTCGGCTGAGGGTCGCTGCGGTGTTAGTGTCCCGATTGGATCCACTAAGCATTGGCAACCGCAACCCACGCAAGATGAACAAAGCAGCTGCTGGTGCAGACCCACGAGGTCTGAGGGTGCTCTCCTTTGCAGGGAGCGTAGAGCAGGCCTGGAGCAACCAGGGGAACTCTTAGAAAGGAAGATTGTCCTCCGTCAGGGCCCACAAGTCGAGAGACAAGGGACCGCGGAAGGCAGCAAAATGGAGTGCGTAAAAGTGCTCCCACGGGCCACCGGAGCGGGCCAGGGAGCTGAGAGTCGGCACAAATGCTGCTTGAAGGTTGGCTCAAGAATGGGCCAAAGCACAACTTCCCCACTGGTCGGGGTCGTGTGCTGGACAAGAGGTGGCCGGTGTCTCGGGGTATGCGGGGATCTCGACACCCACGTGGTCCAGGGTGCTCAGACTTGCTGGGCACACTCACAGGACGCTGGGATGCACTGGAGACCCACCTCGAGGTTGCTGGAAGGCGTCGAAGGTCGTGAGAGCAACGAAGTTCCAACCGGGTATCTTGTAGTCTTTTAGGTGCCTGCCAAGCAGGGGGATAACTCCTTTATCCCAAGGGAGATTTCTTCAGTCAGCTGGGCAGCAGCTCGTCGAAGGTCAGTTCTGTGAAGTCCTGTACGAATCTGAGGCTCTAGGGCAAAGTTATTCCCATATATCCCCAAGATTAGGGGATGGTCCAAAATAGAGCCTACCAATCAGAGTAGAGGCGGGAAAGGGTGGCTACACCCACTCCCCTTTGTGTGTTTCCCGCCTGGGCGAGGGGCAGGATGCCCCTGAACCGGTTCCAGGCGGTGTATGCAGAATTGGGGCTCTGCAGCTGCCTACGTGCAACTCTGAATGGACTTTTGGTGCACCCACCCTGTTCCAATCCACATATCCTGTCTGGGGAGGTGCTGGCACCTCCCTGCCACAGGAGCCCTATTGTCCAGATGGCGAGGCTGGGGTTTTCCCCAGCAACAGCCAGCCAGAGTCGTGTAGGTGGCGAACAGTAGCCATTTTGTGGTACATGTGCACTTTTAAATTGGTTTCCAAATTCTACCGCTTTTCCCATATCACCCTCCTAGCAAGGGGGAATCGGGCCCCCATGCCCATGGCTGGACTGGGGGTATGATTCCTTCATGTTTGACACCAAACACGATATGGTTCTGTGTAGCCAGTCCCAAGTTACAGCGATGACGCAATAACTTATAATGCGGTTAAGAGTATATGGTATGGCTACACTACAAACAACCCAGTAACGATTTTACGAAGGTTGCAGAGAGGTCCTACTCACGTAGGGGTCCCCCCTCACACATACCTCAGCACCCAGCCCTGTAGGATTACCAGGGCCTGCCATAGGGGTGACCTATGAGAGTATACGTGTTGTATGGTATGGGACATAGGGTACCTACGTCCCTGTAAGGGGTGTTAGCACCACCTTACCCAGGCTACAGTAGTGGCCTGGTGGTGTCAGTTTGGGTGGCTGTCCCAGGGTGGCACAATAAGTGCTGCAGACCTGGTAGGCCTACTGGGGGACCCATGCCCTGGGTACCTAGGGTACCATCTACAAGGGACTGGATGGGCATGCCCAGCATCCAATTATGTTTGTACCTAGAGTACTCACAACAGTTTTAGGGAGAAAGCAGATAGGCTGGGGTCCTGGATAGCAGGATCCCAGCCAGACTAGTCAAAAACCACTTAAATACCAGGCAAAAAGTTGGGGGCAACCATTAGTCAGATTCCACTCTCCTACATAACCCCCCCCAAACGAAAGGAGATAAGGCTAACCTTGTCCAGATAAGCCTTTATTTCCTGAGTGGCCATATAAGGAAGAACCTGTACTAACATGGTTGCTCCCTGTGTCATGGTCCACTTGGGAAATCCTACCCCAAGGGGTTCTAGAGTTTCTCCAAAGTCTAGGGAAATTACCGGTATTGGTTTTTGGGTCAGAGGTGGGCTGGTGGGGTGTCTGAGTCTGGAAGTGAGACCCTACTTGGGTTGGTCTCAACCTCCTCAGATCACTGGCCACTATGGAAGCCTTTCTGCCCATGACTGGGTCATATCTGGCCCTAAGGGTCAACCTCTGGCTGCCCACAGCTGGGGGTTGGATCCCTTTGGCTGGAATAGTGGAGGGCACTGGAAGGTTTGGGGCAGCTAGGCCCCAGGTTTCCCTGTGCTCAACAACATCCATTTGAGGGGTGCCTATACCTAGGGGTAAGGGGGATCCCTCAGTTTGTAGAGGAATATTCACCTGGCTGAAACTACTCTGCTGGGTGTCCCTAATCTGTTGATGAGGGGGTTCCTCTGGGCAGGGGCCCAATAAGGGTCCACTGACCTCCCTGACCTCTGCAGCCCTGGGCTGACTGAGGCAGGGTAGAGAGGGGCAGGATACCTGCTCCAGACTGGGTACCACCTTGGAAGGATCCCCTGCCATCAGAGAGGTGGGCAGGTCAGGCCTGTCCACTTCTGGGGCAGTTACTTCACAAGGGGCAGGGTCAGTTCCCTGAGAAACTGGACCTTTACCTGTAGTCTGGTGGGGGAAGACTGCTCTTCCTCCCCTATGCTCTCTGTTTGTGTAGAGTGATCCATAGTTTCAGGCTTCACTCTTTCTATTTTCTCCTGGGGTGGAGGTGAGGCCCTCAGGGTCTCATCCACTCTCTCAGGAATTCCTACCATTTTCAAATGGGCCTTGTGGTCAACCTCAGCCCAGGCTGAGATTTCTAGATCATTCCCCAGTAGACAATCTACAGGCAAGTTTGGGGACACTGCCACTCTCTTGGGGCCAGTGACTCCTCCCCAGCTGAGATTTATCACTGCCATGGGATGATCTGTCCTGATTCCATCAATGTTGGTCACCTGATAGCTAAACCCAGGTAAAAGCTGATCTAGGGGCACTAGCCTCTTGGTCACCATGGTGACACTGGCCCCTGTGTCCTTATAGGCCACAGCCTTCTGACCATTGATTATTGGTTCTTGTCTGTACCTGCCCAGGATACTGGGACTCATGGTGAAGTTGGCAAACCCCATGCCACCATCACAGACCATCGTTGCTAATGCAGGGGACCTGGCTAGGCCAGAGTCCACTGGTGTCCCCAAAGAGAACCCAACTAAGTTTTTGGGTGCACTCCCACCACCTGGGGGATTACTACTAGTAGTAACAGGAGGTGTTGGAGCTGGTTTTGGGGGAACATTTTCTTTATTGCCATTCTTAGGACAGCTGGAGTCAGTCTTCCAGTGGCCAGGTTTCTTACACACATGGCAATATGGTTTCTTGGTATTAGAGGAAGTATTTTGGGACCCACCCCCAGCACTGGTTTGTTGGGGCCCTTCAGAGGACTTTTCTTGTTTATCATCCCCACCTTTCTCTTTGGGCTTAGTGGAATCCTTCTTCTGGTCACCAACTTGGTTCTTAGGCCTAATCCTGGTTCTGACCCATTTGTCTGCCTTCTTTCCCAATTCTTGGGGAGAGGTCAGATCAGAGTCCACCAGGTGCTGGTGTAAAAGTTGGTTCTGACAATTATTAAGAATCTGCTCCCTCATAATGAGATTATACAATCCTTGATAATCATTAACTTTACTGCCATTTAACCAACCTTCCAGTGCCTTGGTTGCACAATCCACAAAGTCTACCCAATCTTGATTCTGTGCTTTCTGGGTGTCTCTGAACTTAAGTCTGTATTGATCAGTGGTTAAGCCAAACCCATCTATTAAAGCAGCTTTCAAGATATAATAATCATCAGCATCCTCTTCTCTTACAGAGAGGAGCTTGTCTCTCCCTTTATCTGAAAAGGAGAGCCACAGGATTGCTGCCCACTGCTCTACAGGGACCCTCTGTACTCTACAGGCCCTTTCAAGAGCAGATATCCATTTGTGGATATCATCCCCATTCTGATAGGGGGGCACAATCTTGTGGAGGTTCCTATTGTCAGGGACTCTCTCTCTAACTCTAGGGGTTTCATTATTGCCACCAGGGATCTCTAGACCCCACTTTCTTGAAGCTTTCTGAAGCTCCAGGGTTTCCCTGTCCAATGCTAACTGTTCTCTTTTAAGCTCAAGCTTAGCCTGCTCAAATTTGATCAGTCTGCATTTCCTCTCATGAGAGGTTTCTCTTCTCTGAGAAGAGGCAGAGGACCCTTTGGATCCCTTAGAATGGTTGGATCCCACTGAGGGGGATCTGTTCCTTCTTGGACCCACCACTCCCCTTTTAAGGGTGGAGGGAGTGCCTCTTGGGCCATCACCTCCATGCTGTGAGTGTTTTGTTTCTTCCAGGTCAGGATTTTCATCCTCTTCCTGCTCCTCTTCAGATTCCACTCTGGGAGTGTCTTCTTCTGAGGGGTGCCCACCCACTCTGTCCGTCCCTCTGGATCCTATGGACTCCATAAAGTCTGCTATGAGCAGGATCTCCTTGAGACGTTTTGTGTTGGCACCTCTTTCTGTCTTCAGTCCCCTAAGGGTGCACATTTCCCTGAGCTCTGCAAAGGTGAAATTATCATACTTATCTACTGGGACCCTCTGGGGTCCTTCCATAGCCTTAGTGCCACCTGAAGACATGTTTAGTGTAGTGATGTATCTACCTACACTAAGTGTGGCCTACTGAACCCTCTCTTGAGTTGTAGTCAAGGTGTGCTAAACCCTCTACACACAACTCCAAGTTCAGTAGAACTTATTGTATTCTAGCTTGAATTTATATGTACCTTTGGTACCTTGTGGCTTTCACTTTAGAAATTCAATTTGTTATCTGGTAAAACAATGGCAAGCTTGAATCCCACCGCTGCACACCAATGTGAGAAGTTGGCCTGGCATATGCTGTTCCTAGGTATAGGGACACCTTGCACCAGTCCAATTCGACTCCTATTGATGGTAGGTTTAAGACAACCTTTAAAGAAAGCTATCCTAGTGGTAGCTGTGGAGAGCAGCCTTCAGGCTAAGTCTTGAAGGAGTGTTAAGCTTATTGTTTTACCATAATAACCTCTTGAATAACCAAATGAAAGAGTAGCCCACACAGGTATATATATAAAATATATGTATTTATTCTAGACAGAATCCCACAGTCACTTTATGTGGCTAGTGGCAAAGTTACAATTCAAACAAGCATTTCTAAACACAATAAATAGCACAGAAATCAATGGGCCCCAGGGGGGGACCAAACCATATACTAAAATAGTGGTATAAGAACCACGACAATTCTACAGGCAATGCCTAGGGCATTCAGGATCGCTGGCCCCTTAAGAATCCACCCACAGTTAAGAGGAAGGGGACCCACGGGAGGCGTGTGCAGTGCGAGAAGCTGCTGTCGGGATCGCAATGTTAGCCTATGGAGAATGTCGCGGTTGAATAATTAAGGTTTAAGGACACTTCTAACAACAGTACAAAGTTAAGGCTTGAGACTTAAGGCTTTGGAGAGCCCACCACCACGGGAGTACCGAAGTACCACTGTTACCTGCCCCAGGGAAGCCGGGTGCATAGGTCGATTCTGGTGTCGGGTCGCGGGCTGATTTTCTATGGAAAAGGAGTCCAAACTGCTGCTAGCTGGAAGTGTCGCTGAAGTCGTGAAGATTAAAGTTGAAGAAAACACAAAGATGAACCTGAAAGCAGAGGGGACAGAGTCTGGGTCACAGCACAGTGACCAGGGAGCTCACAGGAAGGAGCTCGTGGATGTCGGGTGCTTCAGGTGTGGAAGGTACAGCTGGGCTCTGCAGTCACGGGCTCCGGGAGGCTTCAAGGAAGGCCAGCTTCTGGAGGGCGACTGTCCCACGTCGGCTGAGGGTCGCTGCGGTGTTAGTGTCCCGATTGGATCCACTAAGCATTGGCAACCGCAACCCACGCAAGATGAACAAAGCAGCTGCTGGTGCAGACCCACGAGGTCTGAGGGTGCTCTCCTTTGCAGGGAGCGTAGAGCAGGCCTGGAGCAACCAGGGGAACTCTTAGAAAGGAAGATTGTCCTCCGTCAGGGCCCACAAGTCGAGAGACAAGGGACCGCGGAAGGCAGCAAAATGGAGTGCGTAAAAGTGCTCCCACGGGCCACCGGAGCGGGCCAGGGAGCTGAGAGTCGGCACAAATGCTGCTTGAAGGTTGGCTCAAGAATGGGCCAAAGCACAACTTCCCCACTGGTCGGGGTCGTGTGCTGGACAAGAGGTGGCTGGTGTCTCGGGGTATGCGGGGATCTCGACACCCACGTGGTCCAGGGTGCTCAGACTTGCTGGGCACACTCACAGGACGCTGGGATGCACTGGAGACCCACCTCGAGGTTGCTGGAAGGCGTCGAAGGTCGTGAGAGCAACGAAGTTCCAACCGGGTATCTTGTAGTCTTTTAGGTGCCTGCCAAGCAGGGGGATAACTCCTTTATCCCAAGGGAGATTTCTTCAGTCAGCTGGGCAGCAGCTCGTCAAAGGTCAGTTCTGTGAAGTCCTGTACGAATCTGAGGCTCTAGGGCAAAGTTATTCCCATATATCCCCAAGATTAGGGGATGGTCCAAAATAGAGCCTACCAATCAGAGTAGAGGCGGGAAAGGGTGGCTACACCCACTCCCCTTTGTGTGTTTCCCGCCTGGGCGAGGGGCAGGATGCCCCTGAACCGGTTCCAGGCGGTGTATGCAGAATTGGGGCTCTGCAGCTGCCTACGTGCAACTCTGAATGGACTTTTGGTGCACCCACCCTGTTCCAATCCACATATCCTGTCTGGGGAGGTGCTGGCACCTCCCTGCCACAGGAGCCCTATTGTCCAGATGGCGAGGCTGGGGTTTTCCCCAGCAACAGCCAGCCAGAGTCGTGTAGGTGGCGAACAGTAGCCATTTTGTGGTACATGTGCACTTTTAAATTGGTTTCCAAATTCTACCGCTTTTCCCATATCACCCTCCTAGCAAGGGGGAATCGGGCCCCCATGCCCATGGCTGGACTGGGGGTATGATTCCTTCATGTTTGACACCAAACACGATATGGTTCTGTGTAGCCAGTCCCAAGTTACAGCGATGACGCAATAACTTATAATGCGGTTAAGAGTATATGGTATGGCTACACTACAAACAACCCAGTAACGATTTTACGAAGGTTGCAGAGAGGTCCTACTCACGTAGGGGTCCCCCCTCACACATACCTCAGCACCCAGCCCTGTAGGATTACCAGGGCCTGCCATAGGGGTGACCTATGAGAGTATACGTGTTGTATGGTATGGGACATAGGGTACCTACGTCCCTGTAAGGGGTGTTAGCACCACCTTACCCAGGCTACAGTAGTGGCCTGGTGGTGTCAGTTTGGGTGGCTGTCCCAGGGTGGCACAATAAGTGCTGCAGACCTGGTAGGCCTACTGGGGGACCCATGCCCTGGGTACCTAGGGTACCATCTACAAGGGACTGGATGGGCATGCCCAGCATCCAATTATGTTTGTACCTAGAGTACTCACAACAGTTTTAGGGAGAAAGCAGATAGGCTGGGGTCCTGGATAGCAGGATCCCAGCCAGACTAGTCAAAAACCACTTAAATACCAGGCAAAAAGTTGGGGGCAACCATTAGTCAGATTCCACTCTCCTACAGCCAGAGTAAGAGTTAAGACCTTAATCAGCAGGCCAGAGTAAAAGTTAAGACCTTAACCAGTAGGCCAGAGTAAGAGTTAAGACCTTAACCATTAGGCCAGAGTATGAGCCTAAGACCTTAGCTATTAGGCCAGAGTAAGAGTTAACACCTTAACCAGTAGGCCAGAGTAAGAGTTAAGACCTTAACCAGTAGGCCAGAGTAAAAGTTAAGACCTTAACCATTAGGCCAGAGTACGAGTCTAAGACCTTAGCTATTAGGCCAGAGTAAGAGTTAAGACCTTAGCTATTAGGCCAGAGTAAGAGTCTAAGACCTTAGCTATTAGCCCAGAGTAAGAGTTAAGACCTTAACCATTAGGCCAGACTAAGAGTTAAGACCTTAACCAGTAGGCCATAGTACGAGTCTAAGACCTTAGCTATTAGGCCAGACTAAGAGTTAAGACCTTAGCTATTAGGCCAGAGTAAGAGTTAAGACCTTAACCATTAGGCCAGAGTACAAGTCTAAGACCTAAGCTATTAGGTCAGAGTAAGAGTCAAAACCTTAGCTATTAGGCCAGAGTAAGAGTCTAAGACCTTAGCTATTAGGCCAGAGTAAAAGTTAAGACCTTAACCATTAGGCCAGAGTAAGAGTTAAGACCTTAGCTATTAGGCCAGAGTAAGAGTTAAGACCTTAGCTATTAGGCCAGAGTAAGAGTTAAGACCTTAACCATTAGGCCAGAGTACGAGTCTAAGACCTTAGCTAGTAGGCCAGACTAAAAGATAAGACCTTAGCTGTTAGGCCAGAGTAAGAGTTAAAACCTTAACCTGTAGGCCATAGTACGAGTCTAAGACCTTAGCTATTATGGCAGAGTAAGAGTTAAGACCTTAGCTATTATGCCAGAGTAAGGGTTAAGACCTTAACCAGTAGGCCAGAGTAAGAGTTACGACCTTAACCATTAGGCCAGAGTATGAGTCTAAGACCTTAGCTATTAGGCCAAAGTAAGAGTTAAGACCTTAACCATTAGGCCAGAGTACGAGTCTAATACCTTAGCTATCAGGCCAGAGTACGAGTCTAAGACCTTAGCTATTCGGCCAGAGTAAGAGTTAAGACCTTAACCGTTAGGCCAGAGTACGAGTCTAAGACCTTAGCTAACAGGCCAGAGTACGAGTCTAAGACCTTAGCTATTAGGCCAGAGTAAGAGTTAAGACCTTAACCATTAGGTCAGACTATGAATTTAAAACCTTAGCTATTAGGCCAGAGTAAGAGTTAAGACCTTAACCATTAGGCCAGAGTACGAGTCTAAGACCTTAGCTATTAGGCCAGAGTAAGAGTTAAGACCTTAGCTATTAGGCCAGAGTAAGAGTTAAGACCTTAACCTTTAGGCCAGAGTACGAGTCTAAGGCCTTAGCTATTAGGCCAGAGTAAGAGTTAAGACCTTAGCTATTAGGCCAGAGTAAGAGTTAAGACCTTAGCTATTAGGCCAGAGTAAGAGTTATACCTTAACCTTTAGGCCAGAGTACGAGTCTAAGGCCTTAGCTATTAGGCCAGAGTAAGAGTTAAGACCTTAACCATTAGGCCATAGTACGAGTCTAAGACCTTAGCTATTAGGCCAGAGTAAGAGTTAAGACCTTAGCTATTAGGCCAGAGTAAGAGTTAAGACCTTAGCTATTAGGCCAGAGTAAGAGTTAAGACCTTAACCAGTAGGCCGGAGTACGAGTCTAAGACCTTAGCTATTAGGCCAGAGTAAGAGTTAAGACCTTAACCAGTAGGCCAGAGTAAGAGTTAAGACCTTTACCTGTAGGCCAGAGTAAGAGTTAAGACCTTAACCATTAGGCCAGACTATGAATTTAAGACCTTAGCTATTAGGCCAGAGTAAGAGTTAAGACCTTAACCATTAGGCCATAGTACGAGTCTAAGACCTAAGCTATTAGGCCAGAGTAAGAGTTAAGACCTTAACCTTTAGTCCAGAGTACGAGTCTAAGGTCTTAGCTATTAGGCCAGAGTAAGAGTTAAGACCTTAGCTATTAGGCCACAGTAAGTGTTAAGACCTTAACCAGTAGGCCAGAGTACGTGTCTAAGACCTTAGCTATTAGGCCAGAGTAAGAGTTAAGACCTTAACCATTAGGCCAGAGTACGAGTCTAAGACCTTAGCTATTAGGCCAGAGTACAAGTCTAAGACCTTAGCTATTAGGCCAGAGTACGAGTCTAAGACCTTAGCTATTAGGCCCGAGTAAGAGTTAAGACCTTAACCATTAGGCCAGACTAAGAGTTAAGACCTTAACCTGTAGGCCATAGTACAAGTCTAAGACCTTAGCTATTAGGCCAGACTAAAAGTTAAGACCTTAGCTATTAGGCCAGAGTAGGAGTTAAGACCATAACCATTAGGCCATAGTATGAGTCTAAGACCTTAGCTATTAGGCCAGAGTAAGAGGTAAGACTTAAACCAGTAGGCCAGAGTAAGAGTTAAGACCTTAACCTGTAGGCCATAGTACTAGTCTAAGACCTTAGATATTAGGCCAGAGTAAGAGTTAAGACCTTAACCAGCAGGCCAGAGTAAGAGTTAAGACCTTAACTAGTAGGCCAGAGTAAGAGTTAAGACCTTAACCATTAGGCCAGAGTACGAGCCGAAGACCTTAGCTATTAGGCCAGAGTAAGAGTTAAGACCTTAACCAGTAGGCCAGAGTAAGAGTTAAGACCTTAACCAGTAGGCCAGAGTAAGAGTTAAGACCTTAGCTATTAGGCCAGAGTAAGAGTTAAGACCTTAGCTATTAGGCCAGAGTAAGAGTCTAAGACCTTAGCTATTAGCCCAGAGTAAGAGTTAAGACCTTAACCATTAGGCCAGACTAAGAGTTAAGACCTTAACCAGTAGGCCATAGTACGAGTCTAAGACCTTAGCTATTAGGCCAGAGTAAGAGTTAAGACTTTAACCATTAGGCCAGAGTATGAGTCTAAGACCTTAGCGATTAGGCCAGAGTAAAAGTTAAGACCTTAGCTATTAGGCCAGAGTAAGAGTTAAGGCATTAACCATTAGGCCATAGTACGAGTCTAAGACCTTAGATATTAGGCCAGAGTAAGAGTTAAGACTTTAACCAGTAGTCCAGAGTAAGAGTTAAGACCTTAACCTGTAGGCCATAGTACTAGTCTAAGACCTTAGCTATTAGGCCAGAGTAAGGGTTAAGACCTTAACCAGCAGGCCAGAGTAAGAGTAAAGACCTTAGCTATTAGGCCAGAGTAAGAGTTAAGACCTTAACCATTAGGTCAGAGTAAGATTTAAGACCTTAGCTATTAGGCCAGACTAAAAGATAAGACCTTAGCTAGTAGGCCAGAGTAAGAGTTAAAACCTTAGCTATTAGGCCAGAGTAAGAGTCTAAGACCTTAGCTATTAGGCCAGACTAAAAGATAAGACCTTAGCTATTAGGCCAGAGTAAGAGTTAAGACCTTAACCTGTAGGCCATAGTACGAGTCTAAGACCTTAGCTATTATGCCAGAGTAAGAGTTAAGACCTTAGCTATTATGCCAGAGTAAGGGTTAACACCTTAACCAGTAGGCCAGAGTAAGAGTTACGACCTTAACCATTAGGCCAGAGTATGGGTCTAAGACCTTAGCTATTAGGCCAGAGTAAGAGTTAAGACCTTAACCATTAGGCCAGAGTACGAGTCTACGACCTTAGCTATTAGGCCAGAGTAAGAGTTAAGACCTTAACCATTAGGCCAGACTATGAATTTAAGACCTTAGCTATGAGGCCAGAGTAAGAGTTAAGACCTTAACCATTAGGCCAGAGTACGAGTCTAAGACCTTAGCTATTAGGCCAGAGTAAGAGTTAAGACCTTAACTTTTAGGCCAGACTACGAGTCTAAGGCCTTAGCTATTAGGCCAGAGTAAGAGTTAAGACCTTAGCTATTAGGCCAGAGTAAGAGTTAAGACCTTAGCTATTAGGCCAGAGTAAGAGTTATACCTTAACCTTTAGGCCAGAGTACGAGTCTAAGGCCTTAGCTATTAGGCCAGAGTAAGAGTTAAGACCTTAACCATTAGGCCATAGTACGAGTCTAAGACCTTAGCTATTAGGCCAGAGTAATAGTTAAGACCATAGCTATTAGGCCAGAGTAAGAGTTAAGAGCTTAACCTGTAGGTGATAGTACGAGTCTAAGACCTTAGCTATTAGGCCAGAGTAAGAGTTAAGACCTTAACCATTAGGCCAGAGTACGAGTCTAAGACCTTAGCTATTAGGCCAGAGTAAGAGTTAAGACCTTAACCATTAGGCCAGACTATGAATTTAAGACCTTAGCTATGAGGCCAGAGTAAGAGCTAAGACCTTAACCATTAGGCCAGAGTACGAGTCTAAGACCTTAGCTATTAGGCCAGAGTAAGAGTTAAGACCTTAGCTATTAGGCCAGAGTAAGAGTTAAGACCTTAACCTTTAGGCCAGAGTACGAGTCTAAGGCCTTAGCTATTAGGCCAGAGTATGAGTTAAGACCTTAGCTATTAGGCCAGAGTAAGAGTTAAGACCTTAGCTATTAGGCCAGAGTAAGAGTTAAGACCTTAACCATTAGGCCAGAGTACGAGTCTAAGACCTTAGCTATTAGGCCAGAGTAAGAGTTAAGACCTTAACCAGTAGGCCAGAGTAAGAGTTAAGACCTTAACCTTTAGGCCAGAGTACGAGTCTAAGGCCTTAGCTATTAGGCCAGAGTAACAGTTAAGACCTTAGCTATTAGGCCAGAGTAAGAGTTAAGACCTTAACCATTAGGCCAGAGTACGAGTCTAAGGCCTTAGCTATTAGGCCAGAGTAAGAGTTAAGACCTTAACCATTAGGCCATAGTACGAGTCTAAGACCTTAGCTATTAGGCCAGAGTAAGAGTTAAGACCTTAGCTATTAGGCCAGAGTAAGAGTTAAGACCTTAGCTATTAGGCCAGAGTAAGAGTTGAGACCTTAACCAGTAGGCCGGAGTACGCTTCTAAGACCTTAGCTATTAGGCCAGAGTAAGAGTTAAGACCTTTACCTGTAGGCCAGAGGAAGAGTTAAGACCTTAACCATTAGGCCAGAGTATGAGTCAAAGACCTTAGCTATTAGGCCAGAGTAAGAGTTAAGACCTTAACCATTAGGCCAGAGTACGAGTCTAAGACCTTAGCTATTATGCCAGAGTAAGAGTTAAGACCTTAACCATTAGGGCAAAGTACGAGTCTAAGACCTTAGCTATTAGGCCAGAGTAAGAGTTAAGACCTTAGCTATTAGGCCAGAGTAAGAGTTAAGACCTTAACCATTAGACCATAGTACGAGTCTAAGACCTTAGCTATTAGGCCAGAGTAAGAGTTAAGACTTAAACCAGTAGGCCAGAGTACAAGTCTAAGACCTTAGCTATTAGGCCAGACTAAGAGTTAAGACCTTAGCTATTAGGCCAGAGTAAGAGTTAAGACCTTAACCAGCAGGCCAGAGTAAAAGTTAAGACCTTAACCAGTAGGCCAGAGTAAGAGTTAAGACCTTAACCATTAGGCCAGAGTACGAGCCTAAGACCTTAGCTATTAGCCCAGAGTAAGACTTAAGACCTTAACCAGTAGGCCAGAGTAAAAGTTAAGACCTTAACCATTAGGCCAGAGTACGAGTCTAAGACCTTAGCTATTAGGCCAGAGTAAGAGTTAAGACCTTAGCTATTAGGCCAGAGTAAGAGTCTAAGACCTTAGCTATTAGCCCAGAGTAAGAGTTAAGACCTTAACCATAAGGCCAGAGTAAGAGTTAAGACCTTTACCTGTAGGCCACAGTAAGAGTTAAGACCATAACCATTAGGCCAGAGTACGAGTCTAAGACCTTAGCTATTAGGCCAGAGTATGAGTCTAAGAACTTAGCTATTAGGCCAGAGTAAGAGTTAAGACCTTAACCATTAGGCCAGAGTATGAGTCAAAGACCTTAGCTATTAGGCCAGAGTAAGAGTTAAGACCTTAGCTATTAGGCCAGAGTAAGAGTTAAGACCTTAACCAGTAGGGCAGAGTAAGAGTTAAGACCTTAATCATTAGGCCAGAGTAAAAGTTAAGACCTTAACCATTAGGCCAGAGTACGAGTCTAAGACCTTAGCTATTAGGCCAGAGTAAGAGTTAAGACCTTAGCTATTAGGCCAGAGTAAGAGTCTAAGACCTTAGCTATTAGCCCAGAGTAAGAGTTAAGACCTTAACCATTAGGCCAGACTAAGAGTTAAGACCTTAACCAGTAGGCCATAGTACGAGTCTAAGACCTTAGCTATTAGGCCAGAGTAAGAGTTAAGACCTTAACCATTAGGCCAGAGTACGAGTCTAAGACCTTAGCTATTAGGCCAGACTAAGAGTTAAGACCTTAGCTATTAGGCCAGAGTAAGAGTTAAGACCTTAACCATTAGGCCAGAGTACAAGTCTAAGACCTAAGCTATTAGGTCAGAGTAAGAGTCAAAACCTTAGCTATTAGGCCAGAGTAAGAGTCTAAGACCTTAGCTATTAGGCCAGAGTAAAAGTTAAGACCTTAACCATTAGGCCAGAGTACGAGTCTAAGACCTTAGCTAGTAGGCCAGAGTAAGAGTTAAGACCTTAACCATTAGGTCAGAGTAAGATTTAAGACCTTAGCTATTAGGGCAGACTAAAAGATAAGACCTTAGCTAGTAGGCCAGAGTAAGAGTTAAAACCTTAGCTATTAGGCCAGAGGAAGAGTCTAAGACCTTAGCTATTAGGCCAGACTAAAAGATAAGACCTTAGCTGTTAGGCCAGAGTAAGAGTTAAGACCTTAACCTGTAGGCCATAGTACGAGTCTAAGACCTTAGCTATTATGGCAGAGTAAGAGTTAAGACCTTAGCTATTATGCCAGAGTAAGGGTTAAGACCTTAACCAGTAGGCCAGCGTAAGAGTTACGACCTTAACCATTAGGCCAGAGTATGAGTCTAAGACCTTAGCTATTAGGCCAAAGTAAGAGTTAAGACCTTAACCATTAGGCCAGAGTACGAGTCTAATACCTTAGCTATCAGGCCAGAGTACGAGTCTAAGACCTTAGCTATTCGGCCAGAGTAAGAGTTAAGACCTTAACCGTTAGGCCAGAGTACGAGTCTAAGACCTTAGCTAACAGGCCAGAGTACGAGTCTAAGACCTTAGCTATTAGGCCAGAGTAAGAGTTAAGACCTTAACCATTAGGTCAGACTATGAATTTAAAACCTTAGCTATTAGGCCAGAGTAAGAGTTAAGACCTTAACCATTAGGCCAGAGTACGAGTCTAAGACCTTAGCTATTATGCCAGAGTACGAGTATAAGACCTTAGCTATTAGGCCAGAGTAAGAGTTAAGACCTTAACCTTTCGGCCAGAGTACGAGTCTAAGGCCTTAGCTATTAGGCCAGAGTAAGAGTTAAGACCTTAGCTATTAGGCCAGAGTAAGAGTTAAGACCTTAGCTATTAGGCCAGAGTAAGAGTTATACCTTAACCTTTACGCCAGAGTACGAGTCTAAGGCCTTAGCTATTAGGCCAGAGTAAGAGTTAAGACCTTAACCAGTAGGCCAGAGTAAGAGTTAAGACCTTAACCATTAAGCCAGAGTACGAGTCTAAGACCTTAGCTATTAGGCCAGAGTAAGAGTTAAGACCTTAACCAGTAGGCCAGAGTAAGAGTTAAGACCTTAACCATTAGGCCAGAGTATGAGTCTAAGACCTTAGCTATTAGGCCAGAGTAAGAGTTAAGACCTTAACCAGTAGGACAGAGTAAGAGTTAAGACCTTAACCATTAGGCCAGAGTACTAGCCTAAGACCTTAGCTATTAGGCCAGAGTAAGAGTTAAGACCTTAACCAGTAGGCCAGAGTACGAGTCTAAGACCTTAGCTATTATGCCAGAGTACGAGTCTAAGACCTTAGCTATTAGGCCAGAGTAAGAGTTAAGACCTTAACCATTAGGCCATAGTACGAGTCTAAGACCTAAGCTATTAGGCCAGAGTAAGAGTTAAGACCTTAGCTATTAGGCCAGAGTAAGAGTTAAGACCTTAACCTTTAGTCCAGAGTACGAGTCTAAGGTCTTAGCTATTAGGCCAGAGTAAGAGTTAAGACCTTAGCTATTAGGCCACAGTAAGTGTTAAGACCTTAACCATTAGGCCAGAGTACGAGTCTAAGACCTTAGCTATTAGGCCAGAGTAAGAGTTAAGACCTTAACCATTAAGCCAGAGTACGAGTCTAAGACCTTAGCTATTAGTTCAGAGTAAGTGTTAAGACCTTAACCAGTAGGCCAGAGTACGTGTCTAAGACCTTAGCTATTAGGCCAGAGTAAGAGTTAAGACCTGAGCTATTAGGCCAGAGTAAGAGTCTAAGACCTTAGCTATTAGCCCAGAGTAAGAGTTAAGACCTTAACCATTAGGCCAGACTAAGAGTTAAGACCTTAACCAGTAGGCCATAGTACGAGTCTAAGACCTTAGCTATTAGGCCAGAGTAAGAGTTAAGACCTTAACCATTAGGCCAGAGTATGAGTCTAAGACCTTAGCTATTAGGCCAGAGTAAAAGTTAAGACCTTAGCTATTAGGCCAGAGTAAGAGTTAAGACCTTAACCAGTAGGCCGGAGTACGAGTCTAAGACCTTAGCTAATAGGCCAGAGTAAGAGTTAAGACCTTTACCTGTAGGCCAGAGTAAGAGTTAAGACCTTAACCATTAGGCCAGACTATGAATTTAAGACCTTAGCTATTAGGCCAGAGTAAGAGTTAAGACCTTAACCATTATGCCAGAGTACGAGTATAAGACCTTAGCTATTAGGCCAGAGTAAGAGTTAAGACCTTAACCTTTCGGCCAGAGTACGAGTCTAAGGCCTTAGCTATTAGGCCAGAGTAAGAGTTAAGACCTTAGCTATTAGGCCAGAGTAAGAGTTAAGACCTTAGCTATTAGGCCAGAGTAAGAGTTATACCTTAACCTTTAGGCCAGAGTACGAGTCTAAGGCCTTAGCTATTAGGCCAGAGTAAGAGTTAAGACCTTAACCAGTAGGACAGAGTAAGAGTTAAGACCTTAACCATTAGGCCAGAGTACTAGCCTAAGACCTTAGCTATTAGGCCAGAGTAAGAGTTAAGACCTTAACCAGTAGGCCAGAGTACGAGTCTAAGACCTTAGCTATTATGCCAGAGTACGAGTCTAAGACCTTAGCTATTAGGCCAGAGTAAGAGTTAAGACCTTAACCATTAGGCCATAGTACGAGTCTAAGACCTAAGCTATTAGGCCAGAGTAAGAGTTAAGACCTTAGCTATTAGGCCAGAGTAAGAGTTAAGACCTTAACCTTTAGTCCAGAGTACGAGTCTAAGGTCTTAGCTATTAGGCCAGAGTAAGAGTTAAGACCTTAGCTATTAGGCCACAGTAAGTGTTAAGACCTTAACCATTAGGCCAGAGTACGAGTCTAAGACCTTAGCTATTAGGCCAGAGTAAGAGTTAAGACCTTAACCATTAAGCCAGAGTACGAGTCTAAGACCTTAGCTATTAGTTCAGAGTAAGTGTTAAGACATTAACCAGTAGGCCAGAGTACGTGTCTAAGACCTTAGCTATTAGGCCAGAGTAAGAGTTAAGACCTTAGCTATTAGGCCAGAGTAAGAGTCTAAGACCTTAGCTATTAGCCCAGAGTAAGAGTTAAGACCTTAACCATTAGGCCAGACTAAGAGTTAAGACCTTAACCAGTAGGCCATAGTACGAGTCTAAGACCTTAGCTATTAGGCCAGAGTAAGAGTTAAGACCTTAACCATTAGGCCAGAGTATGAGTCTAAGACCTTAGCTATTAGGCCAGAGTAAAAGTTAAGACCTTAGCTATTAGGCCAGAGTAAGAGTTAAGACCTTAACCATTAGGCCATAGTACGAGTCTAAGACCTTAGCTATTAGGCCAGAGTAAGAGTTAAGACCTTAACCAGTAGGCCGGAGTACGAGTCTAAGACCTTAGCTAATAGGCCAGAGTAAGAGTTAAGACCTTAACCAGTAGGCCAGAGTAAGAGTTAAGACCTTTACCTGTAGGCCAGAGTAAGAGTTAAGACCTTAACCATTAGGCCAGAGTAAGAGTTAAGACCTTAACCATTAGGCCAGAGTATGAGTCTAAGACCTTAGCTATTAGGCCAGAGTAAGAGTTAAGACCTTTGCTATTAGGCCAGAGTAAGAGTTAAGACCTTAACCAGTAGGCCAGAGTACGAGTCTAAGACCTTAGCTATTATGCCAGAGTACGAGTCTAAGACCTTAGCTATTATGCCAGAGTACGAGTCTAAGACCTTAGCTATTATGCCAGAGTACGAGTCTAAGACCTTAGCTATTAGGCCAGAGTAAGAGTTAAGACCTTAGCTATTAGGCCAGAGTAAGAGTTAAGACCTTAGCTATTAGGCCAGAGTAAGAGTTAAGACCTTAACCAGTAGGCCGGAGTACGAGTCTAAGACCTTAGCTATTAGGCCAGAGTAAGAGTTAAGACCTTAACCAGTAGGCCAGAGTAAGAGTTAATACCTTAACCTGTAGGCCATAGTACGAGTTTAAGACCTTAGCTATTAGGCCAGAGTAAGAGTTAAGATCTTAACCGGTAGGCCAGAGTAAGAGTTAAGACCTTAACCTGTCGGCCATAGTACTAGTCTAAGACCTTAGCTATTAGGCCAGAGTAAGTGTTAAGACCTTAACCAGCAGGCCAGAGTAAGAGTTAAGACCTTAACCAGTAGGCCAGAGTAAGAGTTAAGAAATTAACCATTAGGCCAGAGTACGAGTCTAAGACCTTAGCTATTAGGCCAGACTAAGAGTTAAGACCTTAACCATTAGGCCAGAGTACGAGGCTAAGACCTTAGCTATTAGGCCAGACTAAAACATAAGACCTTAGCTATTAGGCCAGAGTAAGAGTTAAGACCTTTACCATTAGGCCATAGTACGAGTCTAAGACCTTAGCTATTAGGCCAGAGTAAGAGTTAAGACTTAAACCAGAAGGCCAGAGTAAGAGTTAAGACCTTAACCTGTAGGCCATAGTACAAGTCTAAGACCTTAGCTATTAGGCCAGAGTACGAGCCTAAGACCTTAGCTATTAGGCCAGAGTAAGAGTTAAGACCTTAACCAGTAGGCCAGAGTAAGAGTTAAGACCTTAACCAGTAGGCCAGAGTAAAAGTTAAGACCTTAACCATTAGGCCAGAGTTCGAGTCTAAGACCTTAGCTATTAGGCCAGAGTAAGAGTTAAGACCTTAGCTATTAGGCCAGAGTAAGAGTCTAAGACCTTAGCTATTAGCCCAGAGTAAGAGTTAAGACCTTAACCATTAGGCCAGACTAAGATTTAAGACCTTAACCAGTAGGCCATAGTACGAGTCTAAGACCTTAGCTATTAGGCCATAAAAAAGAGTTAAGACCTTAACCATTAGGCCAGAGTACGAGTCTAAGACCTTAGCTATTAGGCCAGACTAAGAGTTAAGACCTTAGCTATTAGGCCAGAGTAAGAGTTAAGACCTTAACCATTAGGCCAGAGTACAAGTCTAAGACCTTAGCTATTAGGTCAGAGTAAGAGTTAAAACCTTAGCTATTAGGCCAGAGTAAGAGTCTAAGACCTTAGCTATTAGGCCAGAGTAAGAGTCTAAGACCTTAGCTAGTAGGCCAGAGTAAGAGTTAAGACCTTAACCATTAGGTCAGAGTAAGAGTTAAGACCTTAACCTGTAGGCCATAGTACGAGTCTAAGACCTTAGCTATTATGCCAGAGTAAGAGTTAAGACCTTAGCTATTATGCCAGAGTAAGGGTTAAGACCTTAACCAGTAGGCCAGAGTAAGAGTTACGACCTTAACCATTAGGCCAGAGTATGAGTCTAAGACCTTAGCTATTAGGCCAGAGTAAGAGTTAAGACCTTAACCATTAGGCCAGAGTACGAGTCTAAGACCTTAGCTATCAGGCCAGAGTACGAGTCTAAGACCTTAGCTATTAGGCCAGAGTAAAAGTTAAGACCTTAGCTATTAGGCCAGAGTAAGAGTTAAGACCTTAACCATTAGGCCATAGTACGAGTCTAAGACCTTAGCTATTAGGCCAGAGTAAGAGTTAAGACTTTAACCAGTAGTCCAGAGTAAGAGTTAAGACCTTAACCTGTGGGCCATAGTACTAGTCTAAGACCTTAGCTATTAGACCAGAGTAAGAGTTAAGACCTTAACCAGCAGGCCAGAGTAAGAGTAAAGACCTTAACCAGTAGGCCAGAGTAAGAGTCAAGACCTTAACCATTAAGCCAGAGTATGAGTCTAATACCTTAGCTATTAGGCCAGAGTAAGAGTTAAGACCTTAACCAGTAGGCCAGAGTAAGAGTTAAGACCTTAACCATTAGGCCAGAGTATGAGTCTAAGACCTTAGCTATTAGGCCAGAGTAAGAGTTAAGACCTTAACCAGTAGGACAGAGTAAGAGTTAAGACCTTAACCATTAGGCCATAGTACAAGTCTAAGACTTTAGCTATTAGGCCAGAGTAAGAGTTAAGACCTTAGCTATTAGGCCAGAGTAAGAGTTAAGACCTTAACCAGTAGGCCAGAGTACGAGTCTAAGACCTTAGCTATTAGGCCAGAGTATGAGTCTAAGACCTTAGCTATTAGGCCAGAGTAAGATTTAAGACCTTAACCATTAGGCCAGAGTGCGAGTCAAAGACCTTAGCTATTAGGCCAGAGTAAGAGTTAAGACCTTAACCATTAGGCCAGAGTACGAGTCTAAGACCTTAGCTATTAGGCCAGAGTAAGAATTAAGACCTTAGCTATTAGGTCAGAGTAAGAGTTAAGACCTTAACCTTTAGGCCAGAGTACGATTCTAAGACCTTAGCTATTAGGCCAGAGTAAGAGTTAAGACCTTAACCAGTAGGGCAGAGTAAGAGTTAAAACCTTAATCATTATGCCAGAGCACGAGTCTAAGACCTTAGCTATTAGGCCAGAGTAAGAGTTAAGACCTTAACCATTAGGGCAGAGTACGAGTCTAAGACCTTAGCTATTAGGCCAGAGTAAGGGTTAAGACCATAGTTATTAGACCAGAGTAAGAGTTAAGACCTTAACCAGTAGGCCAGAGTACAAGTCTAAGACCTTAGCTATTAGGCCAGACTAAAAGTTAAGACCTTAACCAGTAGGACAGAGTAAGAGTTAAGACCTTAACCATTAGGCCATAGTACAAGTCTAAGACTTTAGCTATTAGGCCAGAGTAAGAGTTAAGACCTTAGCTATTAGGCCAGAGTAAGAGTTAAGACCTTAACCAGTAGGCCAGAGTACGAGTCTAAGACCTTAGCTATTAGGCCAGAGTATGAGTCTAAGACCTTAGCTATTAGGCCAGAGTAAGATTTAAGACCTTAACCATTAGGCCAGAGTACGAGTCAAAGACCTTAGCTATTAGGCCAGAGTAAGAGTTAAGACCTTAGCTATTAGGCCAGAGAAAGAGTTAAGACCTTAACCATTAGGCCAGAGTACGATTCTAAGACCTTAGCTTTTAGGCCAGAGTAAGAGTTAAGACCTTAACCATTAGGCCAGAGTACGAGTCTAAGACCTTAGCTATTAGGCCAGAGTAAGAGTTAAGACCTTAACCAGTAGGGCAGAGTAAGAGTTAAAACCTTAATCATTAGGCCAGAGCACGAGTCTAAGACCTTAGCTATTAGGCCAGAGTAAGAGTTAAGACCTTAACCATTAGGGCAGAGTACGAGTCTAAGACCTTAGCTATTAGGCCAGAGTAAGGGTTAAGACCATAGCTATTAGACCAGAGTAAGAGTTAAGACCTTAACCAGTAGGCCAGAGTACAAGTCTAAGACCTTAGCTATTAGGCCAGACTAAAAGTTAAGACCTTAGCTATTAGGCCAGAGTAAGAGTTAAGACCTTTACCATTAGGCCATAGTACGAGTCTAAGACCTTAGCTATTAGCCCAGAGTAAGAGTTAAGACCTTAACCAGCAGGCCAGAGTAAAAGTTAAGACCTTAACCAGTAGGCCAGAGTAAGAGTTAAGACCTTAACCATTAGGCCAGAGTACGAGCCTAAGACCTTAGCTATTAGGCCAGAGTAAGAGTTAAGACCTTAACCAGTAGGCCAGAGTAAGAGTTAAGACCTTAACCATTAGGCCAGACTAAGAGTTAAGACCTTAACCAGTAGGCCATAGTACGAGTCTAAGACCTTAGCTATTAGGCCAGAGTAAGAGTTAAGACCTTAACCATGAGGCCAGAGTACGTGTCTAAGACCTTAGCTATTAGGCCAGACTAAGAGTTAAGACCTTAGCTATTAGGCCAGAGTAAGAGTTAAGACCTTAACCATTAGGCCAGAGTATAAGTCTAAGACCTAAGCTATTAGGTCAGAGTAAAAGTTAAAACCTTAGCTATTAGGCCAGAGTAAGAGTATAAGACCTTAGCTATTAGGCCAGAGTAAAAGTTAAGACCTTAACCATTAGGCCAGAGTAAGTGTTAAGACCTTAGCTATTAGGCCAGAGTAAGAGTATAAGACCTTAGCTATTAGGCCAGAGTAAAAGTTAAGACCTTAACCATTAGGCCAGAGTAAGTGTTAAGACCTTAACCATTAGGCCAGAGTACGAGTCTAAGACCTTAGCTAGTAGGCCAGAGTAAGAGTTAAGACCTTAACCATTAGGTCAGAGTAAGATTTAAGACCTTAGCTATTAGGCCAGACTAAAAGATAAGACCTTAGCTAGTAGGCCAGAGTAAGAGTTAAAACCTTAGCTATTAGGCCAGAGTACGAGTATAAGACCTTAGCTATTATGCCAGAGTAAGAGTTAAGACCTTAGCTATTATGCCAGAGTAAGAGTTAAGACCTTAACCTGTAGGCCATAGTACGAGTATAAGACCTTAGCTATTATGCCAGAGTAAGAGTTAAGACCTTAGCTATTATGCCAGAGTAAGGGTTAAGACCTTAACCAGTAGGCCATAGTAAGAGTTACGACCTTAACCATTAGGCCAGAGTACGAGTCTAAGACCTTAGCTATCAGGCCAGAGTACGAGTCTAAGACCTTAGCTATTAGGCCAGAGTAAGAGTTAAGACCTTAACCATTAGGCCAGAGTACGAGTCTACGACCTTAGCTATTAGGCCAGAGTAAGAGTTAAGACCTTAACCATTAGGCCAGAGTACGAGTCTAAGACCTTAGCTATCAGGCCAGAGTACGAGTCTAAGACCTTAGCTATTAGGCCAGAGTAAGAGTTAAGACCTTAACCATTAGGCCAGACTATGAATTTAAGACCTTAGCTAATTAGGCCAGAGTAAGACTTAAGACCTTAACCATTAGGCCAGAGTACGAGTCTAAGACCTTAGCTATTAGGCCAGAGTAAGAGTTAAGACCTTAGCTATTAGGCGAGAGTAAGAGTTAAGACCTTAACCTTTAGGCCAGAGTACGAGTCTAAGGCCTTAGCTATTAGGCCAGAGTAAGAGTTAAGACCTTAGCTATTAGGCCAGAGTACGAGTCTAAGACCTTAGCTATTAGCCCAGAGTAAGAGTTAAGACTTAAACCAGAAGGCCAGAGTAAGAGTTAAGACCTTAACCTGTAGGCCATAGTACAAGTCTAAGACCTTAGCTATTAGGCCAGAGTAAGAGTTAAGACCTTAACCAGCAGGCCAGAGTAAAAGTTAAGACCTTAACCAGTAGGCCAGAGTAAGAGTTAAGACCTTAACCATTAGGCCAGAGTACGAGCCTAAGACCTTAGCTAGTAGGCCAGAGTAAGAGTTAAGACCTTAACCAGTAGGCCAGAGTAAAAGTTAAGACCTTAACCATTAGGCCAGAGTACGAGTCTAAGACCTTAGCTATTAGGCCAGAGTAAGAGTTAAGACCTTAGCTATTAGGCCAGAGTAAGAGTCTAAGACCTTAGCTATTAGCCCAGAGTAAGAGTTAAGACCTTAACCATTAGGCCAGACTAAGAGTTAAGACCTTAACCAGTAGGCCATAGTACGAGTCTAAGACCTTAGCTATCAGGCCAGAGTATGAGTCTAAGACCTTAGCTATCAGGCCAGAGTACGAGTCTAAGACCTTAGCTATTAGGCCAGAGTAAGAGTTAAGACCTTAACCATTAGGCCAGACTATGAATTTAAGACCTTAGCTATTAGGCCAGAGTAAGAGTTAAGACCTTAACCATTAGGCCAGAGTACGAGTCAAAGACCTTAGCTATTAGGCCAGAGTAAGAGTTAAGACCTTAGCTATTAGGCCAGAGAAAGAGTTAAGACCTTAACCATTAGGCCAGAGTACGATTCTAAGACCTTAGCTTTTAGGCCAGAGTAAGAGTTAAGACCTTAACCATTAGGCCAGAGTACGAGTCTAAGACCTTAGCTATTAGGCCAGAGTAAGAGTTAAGACCTTAACCAGTAGGGCAGAGTAAGAGTTAAAACCTTAATCATTAGGCCAGAGCACGAGTCTAAGACCTTAGCTATTAGGCCAGAGTAAGAGTTAAGACCTTAACCATTAGGGCAGAGTACGAGTCTAAGACCTTAGCTATTAGGCCAGAGTAAGGGTTAAGACCATAGCTATTAGACCAGAGTAAGAGTTAAGACCTTAACCAGTAGGCCAGAGTACAAGTCTAAGACCTTAGCTATTAGGCCAGACTAAAAGTTAAGACCTTAGCTATTAGGCCAGAGTAAGAGTTAAGACCTTTACCATTAGGCCATAGTACGAGTCTAAGACCTTAGCTATTAGCCCAGAGTAAGAGTTAAGACCTTAACCAGCAGGCCAGAGTAAAAGTTAAGACCTTAACCAGTAGGCCAGAGTAAGAGTTAAGACCTTAACCATTAGGCCAGAGTACGAGCCTAAGACCTTAGCTATTAGGCCAGAGTAAGAGTTAAGACCTTAACCAGTAGGCCAGAGTAAGAGTTAAGACCTTAACCATTAGGCCAGACTAAGAGTTAAGACCTTAACCAGTAGGCCATAGTACGAGTCTAAGACCTTAGCTATTAGGCCAGAGTAAGAGTTAAGACCTTAACCATGAGGCCAGAGTACGTGTCTAAGACCTTAGCTATTAGGCCAGACTAAGAGTTAAGACCTTAGCTATTAGGCCAGAGTAAGAGTTAAGACCTTAACCATTAGGCCAGAGTATAAGTCTAAGACCTAAGCTATTAGGTCAGAGTAAAAGTTAAAACCTTAGCTATTAGGCCAGAGTAAGAGTATAAGACCTTAGCTATTAGGCCAGAGTAAAAGTTAAGACCTTAACCATTAGGCCAGAGTAAGTGTTAAGACCTTAGCTATTAGGCCAGAGTAAGAGTATAAGACCTTAGCTATTAGGCCAGAGTAAAAGTTAAGACCTTAACCATTAGGCCAGAGTAAGTGTTAAGACCTTAACCATTAGGCCAGAGTACGAGTCTAAGACCTTAGCTAGTAGGCCAGAGTAAGAGTTAAGACCTTAACCATTAGGTCAGAGTAAGATTTAAGACCTTAGCTATTAGGCCAGACTAAAAGATAAGACCTTAGCTAGTAGGCCAGAGTAAGAGTTAAAACCTTAGCTATTAGGCCAGAGTACGAGTATAAGACCTTAGCTATTATGCCAGAGTAAGAGTTAAGACCTTAGCTATTATGCCAGAGTAAGAGTTAAGACCTTAACCTGTAGGCCATAGTACGAGTATAAGACCTTAGCTATTATGCCAGAGTAAGAGTTAAGACCTTAGCTATTATGCCAGAGTAAGGGTTAAGACCTTAACCAGTAGGCCAGAGTAAGAGTTACGACCTTAACCATTAGGCCAGAGTACGAGTCTAAGACCTTAGCTATCAGGCCAGAGTACGAGTCTAAGACCTTAGCTATTAGGCCAGAGTAAGAGTTAAGACCTTAACCATTAGGCCAGAGTACGAGTCTACGACCTTAGCTATTAGGCCAGAGTAAGAGTTAAGACCTTAACCATTAGGCCAGAGTACGAGTCTAAGACCTTAGCTATCAGGCCAGAGTACGAGTCTAAGACCTTAGCTATTAGGCCAGACTAAGAGTTAAGACCTTAACCATTAGGCCAGACTATGAATTTAAGACCTTAGCTAATTAGGCCAGAGTAAGACTTAAGACCTTAACCATTAGGCCAGAGTACGAGTCTAAGACCTTAGCTATTAGGCCAGAGTAAGAGTTAAGACCTTAGCTATTAGGCGAGAGTAAGAGTTAAGACCTTAACCTTTAGGCCAGAGTACGAGTCTAAGGCCTTAGCTATTAGGCCAGAGTAAGAGTTAAGACCTTAGCTATTAGGCCAGAGTACGAGTCTAAGACCTTAGCTATTAGCCCAGAGTAAGAGTTAAGACTTAAACCAGAAGGCCAGAGTAAGAGTTAAGACCTTAACCTGTAGGCCATAGTACAAGTCTAAGACCTTAGCTATTAGGCCAGAGTAAGAGTTAAGACCTTAACCAGCAGGCCAGAGTAAAAGTTAAGACCTTAACCAGTAGGCCAGAGTAAGAGTTAAGACCTTAACCATTAGGCCAGAGTACGAGCCTAAGACCTTAGCTAGTAGGCCAGAGTAAGAGTTAAGACCTTAACCAGTAGGCCAGAGTAAAAGTTAAGACCTTAACCATTAGGCCAGAGTACGAGTCTAAGACCTTAGCTATTAGGCCAGAGTAAGAGTTAAGACCTTAGCTATTAGGCCAGAGTAAGAGTCTAAGACCTTAGCTATTAGCCCAGAGTAAGAGTTAAGACCTTAACCATTAGGCCAGACTAAGAGTTAAGACCTTAACCAGTAGGCCATAGTACGAGTCTAAGACCTTAGCTATCAGGCCAGAGTATGAGTCTAAGACCTTAGCTATCAGGCCAGAGTACGAGTCTAAGACCTTAGCTATTAGGCCAGAGTAAGAGTTAAGACCTTAACCATTAGGCCAGACTATGAATTTAAGACCTTAGCTATTAGGCCAGAGTAAGAGTTAAGACCTTAACCATTAGGCCAGAGTACGAGTCTAAGACCTTAGCTATTAGGCCAGAGTAAGAGTTAAGACCTTAGCTATTAGGCGAGAGTAAGAGTTAAGACCTTAACCTTTAGGCCAGAGTACGAGTCTAAGGCCTTAGCTATTAGGCCAGAGTAAGAGTTAAGACCTTAGCTATTAGGCCAGAGTAAGAGTTAAGACCTTAACCATTAGGGCAGAGTACGAGTCTAAGACCTTAGCTATTAGGCCAGAGTAAGGGTTAAGACCATAGCTATTAGACCAGAGTAAGAGTTAAGACCTTAACCAGTAGGCCAGAGTACAAGTCTAAGACCTTAGCTATTAGGCCAGACTAAAAGTTAAGACCTTAACCAGTAGGACAGAGTAAGAGTTAAGACCTTAACCATTAGGCCATAGTACAAGTCTAAGACTTTAGCTATTAGGCCAGAGTAAGAGTTATACCTTAACCTTTAGGCCAGAGTACGAGTTTAAGGCCTTAGCTATTAGGCCAGAGTAAGAGTTAAGACCTTAACCATTAGGCCATAGTACGAGTCTAAGACCTTAGCTATTAGGCCAGAGTAAAAGTTAAGACCTTAGCTATTAGGCCAGAGTAAGAGTTAAGACCTTAGCTATTAGGCCAGAGTAAGAGTTAAGACCTTAACCACTAGGCCGGAGTACGAGTCTAAGACCTTAGCTATTAGGCCAGAGTAAGGGTTAAGACCTTAACCAGTAGGCCAGAGTAAGAGTTAAGACCTTTACCTGTAGGCCAGAGTAAGAGTTAAGACCTTAACCATTAGGCCAGAGTACGAGTCTAAGACCTTAGCTATTAGGCCAGAGTATGAGTCAAAGACCTTAGCTATTAGGCCAGAGTAAGAGTTAAGACCTTAGCTATTAGGCCAGAGTAAGAGTTAAGACCTTAGCCTTTATGCCAGAGTACGAGTCTAAGGCCTTAGCTATTAGGCCAGAGTAAGACTTAAGACCTTAGCTATTAGGCCAGAGTAAGAGTTAAGACCTTAACCTTTAGGCCAGAGTACGATTCTAAGACCTTAGCTATTAGGCCAGAGTAAGAGTTAAGACCTTAACCATTAGGCCAGAGTACGAGTCTAAGACCTTAGCTATTAGGCCAGAGTAAGAGTTAAGACCTTAACCAGTAGGGCAGAGTTAGAGTTAAAACCTTAATCATTAGGTCAGAGCACGAGTCTAAGACCTTAGCTATTAGGCCAGAGTAAGAGTTAAGACCTTAACCATTAGGGCAAAGTACGAGTCTAAGACCTTAGCTATTAGGCCAGAGTAAGAGTTAAGACCTTAGCTATTAGGCCAGAGTAAGAGTTAAGACCTTAACCATTAGACCATAGTACGAGTCTAAGACCTTCGCTATTAGGCCAGAGTAAGACTTAAGACTTAAACCAGTAGGCCAGAGTACAAGTCTAAGACCTTAGCTATTAGGCCAGACTAAGAGTTAAGACCTTAACCATTAGGCCAGAGTACGAGTCTAAGACCTTAGCTATTAGGCCAGACTAAAAGTTAAGACCTTAGCTATTAGGCCAGAGTAAGAGTTAAGACCTTAACCATTAGGCCATAGTATGAGTATAAGACCTTAGCTATTAGGCCAGAGTAAGAGTTAAGACTTAAACCAGTAGGCCAGAGTAAGAGTTAAGACCTTAACCTGTAGGTCATAGTACAAGTCTAAGACCTTAGCTATTAGGCCAGAGTAAGAGTTAAGACCTTAACCATTAGGCCAGAGTACGAGCCTAAGACCTTAGCTATTAGGCCAGAGTAAGAGTTAAGACCTTAGCTATTAGGCCAGAGTAAGAGTCTAAGACCTTAGCTATTAGCCCAGAGTAAGAGTTAAGACCTTAACCATTAGGCCAGAGTATGAGTCAAAGACCTTAGCTATTAGGCCAGAGTAAGAGTTAAGACCTTAGCTATTAGGCCAGAGTAAGAGTTAAGACCTTAACCTCTAGGCTAGAGTACGAGTCTAAGACCTTAGCTAATAGGCCAGAGTAAGAATTAAGACCTTAGCTATTAGGCCAGAGTAAGAGTTAAGACCTTAACCTTTAGGCCAGAGTACGATTCTAAGACCTTAGCTATTAGGCCAGAGTAAGAGTTAAGACCTTAACCATTAGGCCAGAGTAAGAGTCTAAGACCTTAGCTATTAGGCCAGAGTAAGAGTTAAGACCTTAACCAGTAGGGCAGAGTAAGAGTTAAAACCTTAATCATTAGGCCAGAGCACGAGTCTAAGACCTTAGTTATTAGGCCAGAGTAAGAGTTAAGACCTTAACCATTAGGCCATAGTACGAGTCTAAGACCTTAGCTATTAGGCCAGAGTAAGGGTTAAGACCATAGCTATTAGACCAGAGTAAGAGTTAAGACCTTTACCAATAGGCCATAGTACGAGTCTAAGACCTTCGCTATTAGGCCAGAGTAAGAGTTAAGACTTAGCCCAGAAGGCCAGAGTAAGAGTTAAGACCTTAACCTGTAGGCCATAGTACAAGTCTAAGACCTTAGCTATTAGGCCAGAGTAAGAGTTAAGACCTTAACCAGCAGGCCAGAGTAAAAGTTAAGACCTTAACCAGTAGGCCAGAGTAAGAGTTAAGACCTTAACCATTAGGCCAGAGTATGAGCCTAAGACCTTAGCTATTAGGCCAGAGTAAGAGTTAAGACCTTAACCAGTAGGCCAGAGTAAGAGTTAAGACCTTAACCATTAGGCCAGAGTACGAGCCTAAGACCTTAGCTATTAGGCCAGAGTAAGACTTAAGACCTTAACCAGTAGGCCAGAGTAAGAGTTAAGACCTTAACCAGTAGGCCAGAGTAAAAGTTAGGACCTTAACCATTAGGCCAGAGTACGAGTCTAAGACCTTAGCTATTAGGCCAGAGTAAGAGTTAAGACCTTAGCTATTAGGCCACAGTAAGTGTTAAGACCTTAACCATTAGGCCAGAGTACGAGTCTAAGACCTTAGATATTAGGCCAGAGTAAGAGTTAAGACCTTAACCATTAGGGCAGAGTACGAGTCTAAGACCTTAGCTATTAGGCCAGAGTAAGAGTTAAGACCTTAGCTATTAGGCCAGAGTAGGAGTTAAGACCTTAACCATTAGGCCATAGTACGAGTCTAAGACCTTAGCTATTAGGCCAGAGTAAGGGTTAAGACCATAGCTATTAGACCAGAGTAGGAGTTAAGACCTTAACCAGTAGGCCAGAGTACAAGTCTAAGACCTTAGCTATTAGGCCAGACTAAGAGTTAAGACCTTAACCATTAGGCCAGAGTACGAGTCTAAGACGTTAGCTATTAGGCCAGACTAAAAGTTAAGACCTTAGCTATTAGGCCAGAGTACGAGTTGAGACCTTAACCATTAGGCCATAGTACGAGTCTAAGACCTTAGCTATTAGGCCAGAGTAAGAGTTAAGACCTTAACCAGCAGGCCAGAGTAAAAGTTAAGACCTTAACCAGTAGGCCAGAGTAAAAGTTAAGACCTTAACCATTAGGCCAGAGTACGAGTCAAAGACCTTAGCTATTAGGCCAGAGTAAGAGTTAAGACCTTAACTATTAGGCCAGAGTAAGAGTCTAAGACCTTAGCTATTAGCCCAGAGTAAGAGTTAAGACCTTAATCATTAGGCCAGTCTAAGATTTAAGACCTTAACCAGTAGGCCATAGTACGAGTCTAAGACCTTAGCTATTAGGCCAGAGAAAGAGTTAAGACCTTAACCATTAGGCCAGAGTACGAGTCTAAGACCTTAGCTATTAGGCCAGAGTAAGAGTTAAGACTTTAGCTATTAGGCCAGAGTAAGAGTTAAGACCTTAACCATTAGGCCAGAGTACGAGTCTAAGACCTTAGCTATTAGGCCAGAGTACAAGTCTAAGACCTTAGCTATTAGGCCAGAGTACAAGTCTAAGACCTTAGCTATTAGGCCAGAGTAAAAGTTAAGACCTTAGCTATTAGGCCAGAGTAAGAGTTAAGACATTAACCATTAGGCCATAGTACGAGTCTAAGACCTTAGATATTAGGCCAGAGTAAGAGTTAAGACCTTAACCAGCAGGCCAGAGTAAGAGTAAAGACCTTAACCAGTAGGCCAGAGTAAGAGTTAAGACCTTAACCATTAGGCCAGAGTACGAGCCTAAGACCTTAGCTATTAGGCCAGAGTAAGACTTAAGACCTTAACCAGTAGGCCAGAGTAAGAGTTAAGACCTTAACCAGTAGGCCAGAGTAAAAGTTAAGACCTTAACCAGTAGGCCATAGTACGAGTCTAAGACCTTAGCTATTAGGCCAGAGTAAGAGTTAAGACCTTAACCATTAGGCCAGAGTACGAGTCTAAGACCTTAACCATTAGGCCAGACTAAGAGTTAAGACCTTAACCAGTAGGCCATAGTACGAGTCTAAGACCTTAGCTATTAGGCCAGAGTAAGAGTTAAGACCTTAACCAGTAGGCCAGAGTAAGAGTTAAGACCTTAACCATTAAGCCAGAGTACGAGTCTAAGACCTTAGCTATTAGGCCAGAGTAAGAGTTAAGACCTAAACCATTAGGTCAGAGTAAGATTTAAGACCTTAGCTATTAGGCCAGACTAAAAGATAAGACCTTAGCTAGTAGGCCAGAGTAAGAGTTAAAACCTTAGCTATTAGGCCAGAGTAAGAGTCTAAGACCTTAGCTATTAGGCCAGACTAAAAGATAAGACCTTAGCTATTAGGCCAGAGTAAGAGTTAAGACCTTAACCTGTAGGCCATAGTACGAGTCTAAGACCTTAGCTATTATGCCAGAGTAAGAGTTAAGACCTTAGCTATTATGCCAGAGTAAGGGTTAAGACCTTAACCAGTAGGCCAGAGTAAGAGTTAAGACCTTAACCATTAGGCCAGAGTATGAGTCTACGACCTTAGCTATTAGGCCAGAGTAAGAGTTAAGACCTTAACCATTAGGCCAGAGTACGAGTCTAAGACCTTAGCTATCAGGCCAGAGTACGAGTCTAAGACCTTAGCTATTAGGCCAGAGTAAGAGTTAAGACCTTAACCATTAGGCCAGACTATGAATTTAAGACCTTAGCTATGAGGCCAGAGTAAGAGTTAAGACCTTAACCATTAGGCCAGAGTACGAGTCTAAGACCTTAGCTATCAGGTCAGAGTACGAGTCTAAGACCTTAGCTATTAGGCCAGAGTAAGAGTTAAGACCTTAACCATTAGGCCAGACTATGAATTTAAGACCTTAGCTATGAGGCCAGAGTAAGGGTTAAGACCTTAGCTGTTAGGCCAGAGTAAGAGTTAAGACCTTAACCTTTAGGCCAGAGTACGAGTCTAAGGCCTTAGCTATTAGGCCAGAGTAAGAGTTAAGACCTTAGCTATTAGGCCAGAGTAAGAGTTAAGACCTTAGCTATTAGGCCAGAGTAAGAGTTATACCTTAACCTTTAGGCCAGAGTACGTGTCTAAGGCCTTAGCTATTAGGCCAGAGTAAGAGTTAAGACCTTAACCATTAGGCCATAGTACGAGTCTAAGACCTTAGCTATTAGGCCAGAGTAAGAGTTAAGACCTTAGCTATTAGGCCAGAGTAAGAGTTAAGAATTTAGCTATTAGGCCAGAGTAAGAGTTAAGACCTTAACCAGTAGGCCGGAGTACGAGTCTAAGACCTTAGCTATTAGGCCAGAGTAAGAGTTAAGACCTTAACCAGTAGGCCAGAGTAAGAGTTAAGACCTTTACCTGTAGGCCAGAGTAAGAGTTAAGACCTTAACCATTAGGCCAGACTATGAATTTAAGACCTTAGCTATTAGGCCAGAGTAAGAGTTAAGACCTTAACCATTAGGCCATAGTACGAGTCTAAGACCTTAGCTATTAGGCCAGAGTAAGAGTTAAGACTTAACTCTTACTCTGGCCTACTGGTTAAGGTCTTAACTTTTACTCTGGCCTGCTGGTTAAGGTCTTAACTCTTACTCTGGCCTACTGGTTTAAGACCTTAACCTGTAGGTCATAGTACAAGTCTAAGACCTTAGCTATTAGGCCAGAGTAAGAGTTAAGACCTTAACCAGCAGGCCAGAGTAAAAGTTAAGACCTTAACCAGTAGGCCAGAGTAAGAGTTAAGACCTTAACCATTAGGCCAGAGTACGAGCCTAAGACCTTAGCTATTAGGCCAGAGTAAGACTTAAGACCTTAACCAGTAGGCCAGAGTAAGAGTTAAGACCTTAACCAGTAGGCCAGAGTAAAAGTTAGGACCTTAACCATTAGGCCAGAGTACGAGTCTAAGACCTTAGCTATTAGGCCAGAGTAAGAGTTAAGACCTTAGCTATTAGGCCAGAGTAAGAGTCTAAGACCTTAGCTATTAGCCCAGAGTAAGAGTTAAGACCTTAACCATTAGGCCAGAGTACGAGTCTAAGACCTTAGCTATTAGGCCAGAGTATGAGTCTAAGAACTTAGCTATTAGGCCAGAGTAAGAGTTAAGACCTTAACCATTAGGCCAGAGTATGAGTCAAAGACCTTAGCTATTAGGCCAGAGTAAGAGTTAAGACCTTAGCTATTAGGCCAGAGTAAGAGTTAAGACCTTAACCATTAGGCCAGAGTATGAGTCTAAGACCTTAGCCAATATGCCAGAGTAAGAATTAAGACCTTAGCTATTAGGCCAGAGTAAGAGTTAAGACCTTAACCTTTAGGCCAGAGTACGATTCTAAGACCTTAGCTATTAGGCCAGAGTAAGAGTTAAGACCTTAACCATTAGGCCAGAGTAAGAGTCTAAGACCTTAGCTATTAGGCCAGAGTAAGAGTTAAGACCTTAACCAGTAGGGCAGAGTAAGAGTTAAAACCTTAACCATTAGGTCAGAGTACGAGTCTAAGACCTTAGCTATTAGGCCAGAGTAAGAGTTAAGACCTTAGCTATTAGGCCAGAGTAAGAGTTAAGACCTTAACCATTAGGCCATAGTACAAGTCTAAGACCTTAGCTATTAGGCCAGAGTAAGGGTTAAGACCATAGCTATTAGACCAGAGTAAGAGTTAAGACCTTAACCAGTAGGCCAGAGTACAAGTCTAAGACCTTAGCTATTAGGCCAGAGTAAGAGTTAAGACCTTAACCACTAGGCCAGAGTACGAGTCTAAGACCTTAGCTATCAGGCCAGAGTACGAGTCTAAGACCTTAGCTATTAGGCCAGTGTAAGAGTTAAAACCTTAACCATTAGGCCAGAGTATGAGTCTAAGGCCTTAGCTATTAGGCCAGAGTAAGAGTTAAGACCTTAACCATTAGGCCATAGTACGAGTCTAAGACCTTAGCTATTAGGCCAGACTAAAAGTTAAGACCTTAGCTATTAGGCCAGAGTAAGAGTTAAAACCTTTACCATTAGGCCATAGTACGAGTCTAAGACCTTAGCTATTAGGCCAGAGTAAGAGTTAAGACTTAACCCAGAAGGCCAGAGTAAGAGTTAAGACCTTAACCTGTAGGCCATAGTACAAGTCTAAGACATTAGCTATTAGGCCAGAGTAAGAGTTAAGACCTTAACCAGCAGGCCAGAGTAAAAGTTAAGACCTTAACCAGTAGGCCAGAGTAAGAGTTAAGACCTTAACCATTAGGCTAGAGTACGAGTCTAAGACCTTAGCTATTAGGCCAGAGTAAGAGTTAAGACCTTAACCAGTAGGCCAGAGTAAGAGTTAAGACCTTAACCTGTAGGCCATAGTACAAGTCTAAGACCTTAGCTATTAGGCCAGAGTAAGAGTTAAGACCTTAGCTATTAGGCCAGAGAAAGACTTAAGACATTAACCAGTAGGCCATAGTAAGAGTTAAGACCTTAGCTATTAGCCCAGAGTAAGAGTTAAGACCTTAACCATAAGGCCAGACTAAGAGTTAAGACCTTAACCAGTAGGCCATAGTACGAGTCTAAGACCTTAGCTATTAGGCCAGAGTAAGAGTTAAGACCTTAACCATTAGGCCAGAGTACGAGTTAAGACCTTAACCATTAGGCCAGAGTACGAGTCTAAGACCTTAGCTATTAGGCCAGAGTAAGAGTTAAAACCTTAGCTATTAGGCCAGAGTAAGAGTCTAAGACCTTAGCTATTAGGCCAGAGTAAAAGTTAAGACCTTAACCATTAGGCCAGAGTAAGAGTTAAGACCTTAGCTATTAGGCCAGAGTAAGAGTTAAGACCTTAACCATTAGGCCAGAGTATGAGTCTAAGACCTTAGCTAGTAGGCCAGAGTAAGAGTTAAGACCTTAACCAGTAGGCCAGAGTAAGAGTTAAGACCTTAACCTGTAGGCCATAGTACGAGTCTAAGACCTTAGCTATTATGCCAGAGTAAGAGTTAAGACCTTAGCTATTATGCCAGAGTAAGGGTTAAGACCTTAACCAGTAGGCCAGAGTAAGAGTTACGACCTTAACCATTATGCCAGAGTATGAGTCTAAGACCTTAGCTATTAGGCCAGGGTAAGAGTTAAGACCTTAACCATTAGGCCAGAGTACGAGTCTACGACCTTAGCTATTAGGCCAGAGTACGAGTCTAAGACCTTAGCTATTAGGCCAGAGTAAGAGTTAAAACCTTAACCATTAGGCCAGAGTACGAGTCTAAGACCTTAGCTAATAGGCCAGAGTAAGAGTTAACCATTAGGCCAGAGTACGAGTCTAAGACCTTAGATATTAGGCCAGAGTAAGTGTTAAGACCTTAACAGGTAGGCCAGAGTAAGAGTTAATATCTTAACCATTAGGCCAGAGTACGAGTCTAAGACCTTAGCTATTAGGCCAGAGTAAGAGTTAAGACCTTAACCATTAGGCCAGAGTAAGAGTCTAAGACCTTAGCTATTAGGCCAAAGTAAAAGTTAAGACCTTAGCTATTGAGCCAGAGTAAGAGTTAAGACCTTAACCATTAGGGCAGAGTACGAGTTTAAGACCTTAGCTATTAGGCCAGAGTATGAGTCTAAGACCTTAGCTATTAGGCCAGTGTAAGAGTTAAGACCTTAACCATTAGGCCGGAGTACGAGTCTAAGACCTTAGCTATTAGGCCAGAGTAAGAGTTAAGACCTTAACCAGTAGGCCAGAGTAAGAGTTAAGACCTTAACCATTAGGCCAGACTATGAATTTAAGACCTTAGCTATTAGGCCAGAGTAAGAGTTAAGACCTTAACCATTAGGCCAGAGTACGAGTCTAAGACCTTAGCTATTAGGCCAGAGTAAGAGTTAAGACCTTAGCTATTAGGCCAGAGTAAGAGTTAAGACCTTAACCTTTAGGCCAGAGTACGAGTCTAAGGCCTTAGCTATTAGGCCAGAGTAAGAGTTAAGACCTTAGCTATTAGGCCAGAGTAAGAGTTAAGACCTTAGCTATTAGGCCAGAGTAAGAGTTAAGACCTTAACCATTAGGCCAGAGTACGAGTCTACGACCTTAGCTATTAGGCCAGAGTAAGAGTTAAGACCTTAACCATTAGGCCAGAGTACGAGTCTAAGACCTTAGCTATCAGGCCAGAGTACGAGTCTAAGACCTTAGCTATTAGGCCAGAGTAAGAGTTAAGACCTTAACCATTAGGCCAGACTATGAATTTAAGACCTTAGCTAATTAGGCCAGAGTAAGACTTAAGACCTTAACCATTAGGCCAGAGTACGAGTCTAAGACCTTAGCTATTAGGCCAGAGTAAGAGTTAAGACCTTAGCTATTAGGCGAGAGTAAGAGTTAAGACCTTAACCTTTAGGCCAGAGTACGAGTCTAAGGCCTTAGCTATTAGGCCAGAGTAAGAGTTAAGACCTTAGCTATTAGGCCAGAGTACGAGTCTAAGACCTTAGCTATTAGCCCAGAGTAAGAGTTAAGACTTAAACCAGAAGGCCAGAGTAAGAGTTAAGACCTTAACCTGTAGGCCATAGTACAAGTCTAAGACCTTAGCTATTAGGCCAGAGTAAGAGTTAAGACCTTAACCAGCAGGCCAGAGTAAAAGTTAAGACCTTAACCAGTAGGCCAGAGTAAGAGTTAAGACCTTAACCATTAGGCCAGAGTACGAGCCTAAGACCTTAGCTAGTAGGCCAGAGTAAGAGTTAAGACCTTAACCAGTAGGCCAGAGTAAAAGTTAAGACCTTAACCATTAGGCCAGAGTACGAGTCTAAGACCTTAGCTATTAGGCCAGAGTAAGAGTTAAGACCTTAGCTATTAGGCCAGAGTAAGAGTCTAAGACCTTAGCTATTAGCCCAGAGTAAGAGTTAAGACCTTAACAATTAGGCCAGACTAAGAGTTAAGACCTTAACCAGTAGGCCATAGTACGAGTCTAAGACCTTAGCTATCAGGCCAGAGTATGAGTCTAAGACCTTAGCTATCAGGCCAGAGTACGAGTCTAAGACCTTAGCTATTAGGCCAGAGTAAGAGTTAAGACCTTAACCATTAGGCCAGACTATGAATTTAAGACCTTAGCTATTAGGCCAGAGTAAGAGTTAAGACCTTAACCATTAGGCCAGAGTACGAGTCTAAGACCTTAGCTATTAGGCCAGAGTAAGAGTTAAGACCTTAGCTATTAGGCGAGAGTAAGAGTTAAGACCTTAACCTTTAGGCCAGAGTACGAGTCTAAGGCCTTAGCTATTAGGCCAGAGTAAGAGTTAAGACCTTAGCTATTAGGCCAGAGTAAGAGTTAAGACCTTAACCATTAGGGCAGAGTACGAGTCTAAGACCTTAGCTATTAGGCCAGAGTAAGGGTTAAGACCATAGCTATTAGACCAGAGTAAGAGTTGAGACCTTAACCAGTAGGCCAGAGTACAAGTCTAAGACCTTAGCTATTAGGCCAGACTAAAAGTTAAGACCTTAACCAGTAGGACAGAGTAAGAGTTAAGACCTTAACCATTAGGCCATAGTACAAGTCTAAGACTTTAGCTATTAGGCCAGAGTAAGAGTTATACCTTAACCTTTAGGCCAGAGTACGAGTTTAAGGCCTTAGCTATTAGGCCAGAGTAAGAGTTAAGACCTTAACCATTAGGCCATAGTACGAGTCTAAGACCTTAGCTATTAGGCCAGAGTAAAAGTTAAGACCTTAGCTATTAGGCCAGAGTAAGAGTTAAGACCTTAGCTATTAGGCCAGAGTAAGAGTTAAGACCTTAACCAGTAGGCCGGAGTACGAGTCTAAGACCTTAGCTATTAGGCCAGAGTAAGGGTTAAGACCTTAACCAGTAGGCCAGAGTAAGAGTTAAGACCTTTACCTGTAGGCCAGAGTAAGAGTTAAGACCTTAACCATTAGGCCAGAGTACGAGTCTAAGACCTTAGCTATTAGGCCAGAGTATGAGTCAAAGACCTTAGCTATTAGGCCAGAGTAAGAGTTAAGACCTTAGCTATTAGGCCAGAGTAAGAGTTAAGACCTTAGCCTTTATGCCAGAGTACGAGTCTAAGGCCTTAGCTATTAGGCCAGAGTAAGAATTAAGACCTTAGCTATTAGGCCAGAGTAAGAGTTAAGACCTTAACCTTTAGGCCAGAGTACGATTCTAAGACCTTAGCTATTAGGCCAGAGTAAGAGTTAAGACCTTAACCATTAGGCCAGAGTACGAGTCTAAGACCTTAGCTATTAGGCCAGAGTAAGAGTTAAGACCTTAACCAGTAGGGCAGAGTTAGAGTTAACACCTTAATCATTAGGTCAGAGCACGAGTCTAAGACCTTAGCTATTAGGCCAGAGTAAGAGTTAAGACCTTAACCATTAGGGCAAAGTACGAGTCTAAGACCTTAGCTATTAGGCCAGAGTAAGAGTTAAGACCTTAGCTATTAGGCCAGAGTAAGAGTTAAGACTTAAACCAGTAGGCCAGAGTACAAGTCTAAGACCTTAGCTATTAGGCCAGACTAAGAGTTAAGACCTTAACCATTAGGCCAGAGTACGAGTCTAAGACCTTAGCTATTAGGCCAGACTAAAAGTTAAGACCTTAGCTATTAGGCCAGAGTAAGAGTTAAGACCTTAACCATTAGGCCATAGTATGAGTATAAGACCTTAGCTATTAGGCCAGAGTAAGAGTTAAGACTTAAACCAGTAGGCCAGAGTAAGAGTTAAGACCTTAACCTGTAGGTCATAGTACAAGTCTAAGACCTTAGCTATTAGGCCAGAGTAAGAGTTAAGACCTTAACCATTAGGCCAGAGTACGAGCCTAAGACCTTAGCTATTAGGCCAGAGTAAGAGTTAAGACCTTAGCTATTAGGCCAGAGTAAGAGTCTAAGACCTTAGCTATTAGCCCAGAGTAAGAGTTAAGACCTTAACCATTAGGCCAGAGTATGAGTCAAAGACCTTAGCTATTAGGCCAGAGTAAGAGTTAAGACCTTAGCTATTAGGCCAGAGTAAGAGTTAAGACCTTAACCATTAGGCTAGAGTACGAGTCTAAGACCTTAGCTAATAGGCCAGAGTAAGAATTAAGACCTTAGCTATTAGGCCAGAGTAAGAGTTAAGACCTTAACCTTTAGGCCAGAGTACGATTCTAAGACCTTAGCTATTAGGCCAGAGTAAGAGTTAAGACCTTAACCATTAGGCCAGAGTAAGAGTCTAAGACCTTAGCTATTAGGCCAGAGTAAGAGTTAAGACCTTAACCAGTAGGGCAGAGTAAGAGTTAAAACCTTAATCATTAGGCCAGAGCACGAGTCTAAGACCTTAGTTATTAGGCCAGAGTAAGAGTTAAGACCTTAACCATTAGGCCATAGTACGAGTCTAAGACCTTAGCTATTAGGCCAGAGTAAGGGTTAAGACCATAGCTATTAGACCAGAGTAAGAGTTAAGACCTTTACCATTAGGCCATAGTACGAGTCTAAGACCTTCGCTATTAGGCCAGAGTAAGAGTTAAGACTTAACCCAGAAGGCCAGAGTAAGAGTTAAGACCTTAACCTGTAGGCCATAGTACAAGTCTAAGACCTTAGCTATTAGGCCAGAGTAAGAGTTAAGACCTTAACCAGCAGGCCAGAGTAAAAGTTAAGACCTTAACCAGTAGGCCAGAGTAAGAGTTAAGACCTTAACCATTAGGCCAGAGTACGAGCCTAAGACCTTAGCTATTAGGCCAGAGTAAGAGTTAAGACCTTAACCAGTAGGCCAGAGTAAGAGTTAAGACCTTAACCATTAGGCCAGAGTACGAGCCTAAGACCTTAGCTATTAGGCCAGAGTAAGACTTAAGACCTTAACCAGTAGGCCAGAGTAAGAGTTAAGACCTTAACCAGTAGGCCAGAGTAAAAGTTAGGACCTTAACCATTAGGCCAGAGTACGAGTCTAAGACCTTAGCTATTAGGCCAGAGTAAGAGTTAAGACCTTAGCTATTAGGCCACAGTAAGTGTTAAGACCTTAACCATTAGGCCAGAGTACGAGTCTAAGACCTTAGATATTAGGCCAGAGTAAGAGTTAAGACCTTAACCATTAGGGCAGAGTACGAGTCTAAGACCTTAGCTATTAGGCCAGAGTAAGAGTTAAGACCTTAGCTATTAGGCCAGAGTAGGAGTTAAGACCTTAACCATTAGGCCATAGTACGAGTCTAAGACCTTAGCTATTAGGCCAGAGTAAGGGTTAAGACCATAGCTATTAGACCAGAGTAGGAGTTAAGACCTTAACCAGTAGGCCAGAGTACAAGTCTAAGACCTTAGCTATTAGGCCAGACTAAGAGTTAAGACCTTAACCATTAGGCCAGAGTACGAGTCTAAGACCTTAGCTATTAGGCCAGACTAAAAGTTAAGACCTTAGCTATTAGGCCAGAGTACGAGTTGAGACCTTAACCATTAGGCCATAGTACGAGTCTAAGACCTTAGCTATTAGTCCAGAGTAAGAGTTAAGACTTAAACCAGTAGGCCAGAGTAAGAGTTAAGACCTTAACCTGTAGGCCATAGTACAAGTCTAAGACCTTAGCTATTAGGCCAGAGTAAGAGTTAAGACCTTAACCAGCAGGCCAGAGTAAAAGTTAAGACCTTAACCAGTAGGCCAGAGTAAAAGTTAAGACCTTAACCATTAGGCCAGAGTACGAGTCAAAGACCTTAGCTATTAGGCCAGAGTAAGAGTTAAGACCTTAACTATTAGGCCAGAGTAAGAGTCTAAGACCTTAGCTATTAGCCCAGAGTAAGAGTTAAGACCTTAATCATTAGGCCAGTCTAAGATTTAAGACCTTAACCAGTAGGCCATAGTACGAGTCTAAGACCTTAGCTATTAGGCCAGAGAAAGAGTTAAGACCTTAACCATTAGGCCAGAGTACGAGTCTAAGACCTTAGCTATTAGGCCAGAGTAAGAGTTAAGACTTTAGCTATTAGGCCAGAGTAAGAGTTAAGACCTTAACCATTAGGCCAGAGTACGAGTCTAAGACCTTAGCTATTAGGCCAGAGTACAAGTCTAAGACCTTAGCTATTAGGCCAGAGTACAAGTCTAAGACCTTAGCTATTAGGCCAGAGTAAAAGTTAAGACCTTAGCTATTAGGCCAGAGTAAGAGTTAAGACATTAACCATTAGGCCATAGTACGAGTCTAAGACCTTAGATATTAGGCCAGAGTAAGAGTTAAGACCTTAACCAGCAGGCCAGAGTAAGAGTAAAGACCTTAACCAGTAGGCCAGAGTAAGAGTTAAGACCTTAACCATTAGGCCAGAGTACGAGCCTAAGACCTTAGCTATTAGGCCAGAGTAAGACTTAAGACCTTAACCAGTAGGCCAGAGTAAGAGTTAAGACCTTAACCAGTAGGCCAGAGTAAAAGTTAAGACCTTAACCAGTAGGCCATAGTACGAGTCTAAGACCTTAGCTATTAGGCCAGAGTAAGAGTTAAGACCTTAACCATTAGGCCAGAGTACGAGTCTAAGACCTTAACCATTAGGCCAGACTAAGAGTTAAGACCTTAACCAGTAGGCCATAGTACGAGTCTAAGACCTTAGCTATTAGGCCAGAGTAAGAGTTAAGACCTTAACCAGTAGGCCAGAGTAAGAGTTAAGACCTTAACCATTAAGCCAGAGTACGAGTCTAAGACCTTAGCTATTAGGCCAGAGTAAGAGTTAAGACCTAAACCATTAGGTCAGAGTAAGATTTAAGACCTTAGCTATTAGGCCAGACTAAAAGATAAGACCTTAGCTAGTAGGCCAGAGTAAGAGTTAAAACCTTAGCTATTAGGCCAGAGTAAGAGTCTAAGACCTTAGCTATTAGGCCAGACTAAAAGATAAGACCTTAGCTATTAGGCCAGAGTAAGAGTTAAGACCTTAACCTGTAGGCCATAGTACGAGTCTAAGACCTTAGCTATTATGCCAGAGTAAGAGTTAAGACCTTAGCTATTATGCCAGAGTAAGGGTTAAGACCTTAACCAGTAGGCCAGAGTAAGAGTTAAGACCTTAACCATTAGGCCAGAGTATGAGTCTACGACCTTAGCTATTAGGCCAGAGTAAGAGTTAAGACCTTAACCATTAGGCCAGAGTACGAGTCTAAGACCTTAGCTATCAGGCCAGAGTACGAGTCTAAGACCTTAGCTATTAGGCCAGAGTAAGAGTTAAGACCTTAACCATTTGGCCAGACTATGAATTTAAGACCTTAGCTATGAGGCCAGAGTAAGAGTTAAGACCTTAACCATTAGGCCAGAGTACGAGTCTAAGACCTTAGCTATCAGGTCAGAGTACGAGTCTAAGACCTTAGCTATTAGGCCAGAGTAAGAGTTAAGACCTTAACCATTAGGCCAGACTATGAATTTAAGACCTTAGCTATGAGGCCAGAGTAAGGGTTAAGACCTTAGCTGTTAGGCCAGAGTAAGAGTTAAGACCTTAACCTTTAGGCCAGAGTACGAGTCTAAGGCCTTAGCTATTAGGCCAGAGTAAGAGTTAAGACCTTAGCTATTAGGCCAGAGTAAGAGTTAAGACCTTAGCTATTAGGCCAGAGTAAGAGTTATACCTTAACCTTTAGGCCAGAGTACGAGTCTAAGGCCTTAGCTATTAGGCCAGAGTAAGAGTTAAGACCTTAACCATTAGGCCATAGTACGAGTCTAAGACCTTAGCTATTAGGCCAGAGTAAGAGTTAAGACCTTAGCTATTAGGCCAGAGTAAGAGTTAAGACCTTAGCTATTAGGCCAGAGTAAGAGTTAAGACCTTAGCTATTAGGCCAGAGTAAGAGTTAAGACCTTAACCAGTAGGCCGGAGTACGAGTCTAAGACCTTAGCTATTAGGCCAGAGTAAGAGTTAAGACCTTAACCAGTAGGCCAGAGTAAGAGTTAAGACCTTTACCTGTAGGCCAGAGTAAGAGTTAAGACCTTAACCATTAGGCCAGACTATGAATTTAAGACCTTAGCTATTAGGCCAGAGTAAGAGTTAAGACCTTAACCATTAGGCCATAGTACAAGTCTAAGACCTTAGCTATTAGGCCAGAGTAAGAGTTAAGACTTAACTCTTACTCTGGCCTACTGGTTAAGGTCTTAACTTTTACTCTGGCCTGCTGGTTAAGGTCTTAACTCTTACTCTGGCCTACTGGTTTAAGACCTTAACCTGTAGGTCATAGTACAAGTCTAAGACCTTAGCTATTAGGCCAGAGTAAGAGTTAAGACCTTAACCAGCAGGCCAGAGTAAAAGTTAAGACCTTAACCAGTAGGCCAGAGTAAGAGTTAAGACCTTAACCATTAGGCCAGAGTACGAGCCTAAGACCTTAGCTATTAGGCCAGAGTAAGACTTAAGACCTTAACCAGTAGGCCAGAGTAAGAGTTAAGACCTTAACCAGTAGGCCAGAGTAAAAGTTAGGACCTTAACCATTAGGCCAGAGTACGAGTCTAAGACCTTAGCTATTAGGCCAGAGTAAGAGTTAAGACCTTAGCTATTAGGCCAGAGTAAGAGTCTAAGACCTTAGCTATTAGCCCAGAGTAAGAGTTAAGACCTTAACCATTAGGCCAGAGTACGAGTCTAAGACCTTAGCTATTAGGCCAGAGTATGAGTCTAAGAACTTAGCTATTAGGCCAGAGTAAGAGTTAAGACCTTAACCATTAGGCCAGAGTATGAGTCAAAGACCTTAGCTATTAGGCCAGAGTAAGAGTTAATACCTTAGCTATTAGGCCAGAGTAAGAGTTAAGACCTTAACCATTAGGCCAGAGTATGAGTCTAAGACCTTAGCCAATATGCCAGAGTAAGAATTAAGACCTTAGCTATTAGGCCAGAGTAAGAGTTAAGACCTTAACCTTTAGGCCAGAGTACGATTCTAAGACCTTAGCTATTAGGCCAGAGTAAGAGTTAAGACCTTAACCATTAGGCCAGAGTAAGAGTCTAAGACCTTAGCTATTAGGCCAGAGTAAGAGTTAAGACCTTAACCAGTAGGGCAGAGTAAGAGTTAAAACCTTAACCATTAGGTCAGAGTACGAGTCTAAGACCTTAGCTATTAGGCCAGAGTAAGAGTTAAGACCTTAGCTATTAGGCCAGAGTAAGAGTTAAGACCTTAACCATTAGGCCATAGTACAAGTCTAAGACCTTAGCTATTAGGCCAGAGTAAGGGTTAAGACCATAGCTATTAGACCAGAGTAAGAGTTAAGACCTTAACCAGTAGGCCAGAGTACAAGTCTAAGACCTTAGCTATTAGGCCAGAGTAAGAGTTAAGACCTTAACCACTAGGCCAGAGTACGAGTCTAAGACCTTAGCTATCAGGCCAGAGTACGAGTCTAAGACCTTAGCTATTAGGCCAGTGTAAGAGTTAAAACCTTAACCATTAGGCCAGAGTATGAGTCTAAGGCCTTAGCTATTAGGCCAGAGTAAGAGTTAAGACCTTAACCATTAGGCCATAGTACGAGTCTAAGACCTTAGCTATTAGGCCAGACTAAAAGTTAAGACCTTAGCTATTAGGCCAGAGTAAGAGTTAAAACCTTTACCATTAGGCCATAGTACGAGTCTAAGACCTTAGCTATTAGGCCAGAGTAAGAGTTAAGACTTAACCCAGAAGGCCAGAGTAAGAGTTAAGACCTTAACCTGTAGGCCATAGTACAAGTCTAAGACATTAGCTATTAGGCCAGAGTAAGAGTTAAGACCTTAACCAGCAGGCCAGAGTAAAAGTTAAGACCTTAACCAGTAGGCCAGAGTAAGAGTTAAGACCTTAACCATTAGGCTAGAGTACGAGTCTAAGACCTTAGCTATTAGGCCAGAGTAAGAGTTAAGACCTTAACCAGTAGGCCAGAGTAAGAGTTAAGACCTTAACCTGTAGGCCATAGTACAAGTCTAAGACCTTAGCTATTAGGCCAGAGTAAGAGTTAAGACCTTAGCTATTAGGCCAGAGAAAGACTTAAGACATTAACCAGTAGGCCATAGTAAGAGTTAAGACCTTAGCTATTAGCCCAGAGTAAGAGTTAAGACCTTAACCATAAGGCCAGACTAAGAGTTAAGACCTTAACCAGTAGGCCATAGTACGAGTCTAAGACCTTAGCTATTAGGCCAGAGTAAGAGTTAAGACCTTAACCATTAGGCCAGAGTACGAGTTAAGACCTTAACCATTAGGCCAGAGTACGAGTCTAAGACCTTAGCTATTAGGCCAGAGTAAGAGTTAAAACCTTAGCTATTAGGCCAGAGTAAGAGTCTAAGACCTTAGCTATTAGGCCAGAGTAAAAGTTAAGACCTTAACCATTAGGCCAGAGTAAGAGTTAAGACCTTAGCTATTAGGCCAGAGTAAGAGTTAAGACCTTAACCATTAGGCCAGAGTATGAGTCTAAGACCTTAGCTAGTAGGCCAGAGTAAGAGTTAAGACCTTAACCAGTAGGCCAGAGTAAGAGTTAAGACCTTAACCTGTAGGCCATAGTACGAGTCTAAGACCTTAGCTATTATGCCAGAGTAAGAGTTAAGACCTTAGCTATTATGCCAGAGTAAGGGTTAAGACCTTAACCAGTAGGCCAGAGTAAGAGTTACGACCTTAACCATTATGCCAGAGTATGAGTCTAAGACCTTAGCTATTAGGCCAGGGTAAGAGTTAAGACCTTAACCATTAGGCCAGAGTACGAGTCTACGACCTTAGCTATTAGGCCAGAGTACGAGTCTAAGACCTTAGCTAATAGGCCAGAGTAAGAGTTAACCATTAGGCCAGAGTACGAGTCTAAGACCTTAGATATTAGGCCAGAGTAAGTGTTAAGACCTTAACAGGTAGGCCAGAGTAAGAGTTAATATCTTAACCATTAGGCCAGAGTACGAGTCTAAGACCTTAGCTATTAGGCCAGAGTAAGAGTTAAGACCTTAACCATTAGGCCAGAGTAAGAGTCTAAGACCTTAGCTATTAGGCCAAAGTAAAAGTTAAGACCTTAGCTATTGAGCCAGAGTAAGAGTTAAGACCTTAACCATTAGGGCAGAGTACGAGTTTAAGACCTTAGCTATTAGGCCAGAGTATGAGTCTAAGACCTTAGCTATTAGGCCAGTGTAAGAGTTAAGACCTTAACCATTAGGCCGGAGTACGAGTCTAAGACCTTAGCTATTAGGCCAGAGTAAGAGTTAAGACCTTAACCAGTAGGCCAGAGTAAGAGTTAAGACCTTAACCATTAGGCCAGACTATGAATTTAAGACCTTAGCTATTAGGCCAGAGTAAGAGTTAAGACCTTAACCATTAGGCCAGAGTACGAGTCTAAGACCTTAGCTATTAGGCCAGAGTAAGAGTTAAGACCTTAGCTATTAGGCCAGAGTAAGAGTTAAGACCTTAACCTTTAGGCCAGAGTACGAGTCTAAGGCCTTAGCTATTAGGCCAGAGTAAGAGTTAAGACCTTAGCTATTAGGCCAGAGTAAGAGTTAAGACCTTAGCTATTAGGCCAGAGTAAGAGTTATACCTTAACCTTTAGGCCAGAGTACGAGTCTAAGGCCTTAGCTATTAGGCCAGAGTAAGAGTTAAGACCTTAACCATTAGGCCATAGTACGAGTCTAAGACCTTAGCTATTAGGCCAGAGTAAGAGTTAAGACCTTAGCTATTAGGCCAGAGTAAGAGTTAAGACCTTAGCTATGAGGCCAGAATAAGAGTTAAGACCTTAACCAGTAGGCCGGAGTACGCGTCTAAGACCTTAGCTATTAGGCCAGAGTAAGAGTTAAGACCTTTACCTGTAGGCCAGAGTAAGAGTTAAGACCTTAGCTTTTAGGCCAGAGTAAGAGTTAAGACCTTAACCATTAGGCCAGAGTATGAGTCTAAGACCTTAGCCAATATGCCAGAGTAAGAATTAAGACCTTAGCTATTAGGCCAGAGTAAGAGTTAAGACCTTAACCTTTAGGCCAGAGTACGATTCTAAGACCTTAGCTATTAGGCCAGAGTAAGAGTTAAGACCTTAACCATTAGGCCAGAGTAAGAGTCTAAGACCTTAGCTATTAGGCCAGAGTAAGAGTTAAGACCTTAACCAGTAGGGCAGAGTAAGAGTTAAAACCTTAACCATTAGGTCAGAGTACGAGTCTAAGACCTTAGCTATTAGGCCAGAGTAAGAGTTAAGACCTTAGCTATTAGGCCAGAGTAAGAGTTAAGACCTTAACCATTAGGCCATAGTACAAGTCTAAGACCTTAGCTATTAGGCCAGAGTAAGGGTTAAGACCATAGCTATTAGACCAGAGTAAGAGTTAAGACCTTAACCAGTAGGCCAGAGTACAAGTCTAAAACCTTAGCTATTAGGCCAGACTAAGAGTTAAGACCTTAACCATTAGGCCAGTGTACGAGTCTAAGACCTTAGCTATTAGGCCAGACTAAAAGTTAAGACCTTAGCTATTAGGCCAGAGTAAGAGTTAAGACTTAACCCAGAAGGCCAGAGTAAGAGTTAAGACCTTAACCTGTAGGCCATAGTACAAGTCTAAGACATTAGCTATTAGGCCAGAGTAAGAGTTAAGACCTTAACCAGCAGGCCAGAGTAAAAGTTAAGACCTTAACCAGTAGGCCAGAGTAAGAGTTAAGACCTTAACCATTCGGCTAGAGTACGAGTCTAAGACCTTAGCTATTAGGCCAGAGTAAGAGTTAAGACCTTAACCAGTAGGCCAGAGTAAGAGTTAAGACCTTAACCATTAGGCCATAGTACGAGTCTAAGACCTTAGCTATTAGGCCAGAGTAAGAGTTAAGACCTTAACCAGCAGGCCAGAGTAAAAGTTAAAACCTTAACCATTAGGCCAGAGTACGAGCCTAAGACCTTAGCTATTAGGCCAGAGAAAGACTTAAGACCTTAACCAGTAGGCCATAGTACGAGTCTAAGACCTTAGCTATTAGGCCAGAGTAAGAGTTAAGACCTTAACCATTAGGCCAGAGTACGAGTTAAGACCTTAACCATTAGGCCAGAGTACGAGTCTAAGACCTTAGCTAGTAGGCCAGAGTAAGAGTTAAGACCTTAACCAGTAGGCCAGAGTAAGAGTTAAGACCTTAACCTGTAGGCCATAGTACGAGTCTAAGACCTTAGCTATTATGCCAGAGTAAGAGTTAAGACCTTAGCTATTATTCCAGAGTAAGGGTTAAGACCTTAACCAGTAGGCCAGGGTAAGAGTTAAGACCGTAACCATTAGGCCAGAGTACGAGTCTACGACCTTAGCTATTAGGCCAGAGTAAGAGTTAAGACCTTAACCATTAGGCCAGAGTATGAGTCTAAGACCTTAGCTATCAGGCCAGAGTACGAGTCTAAGACCTTATCTATTAGGCCAGAGTAAGAGTTAAAACCTTAACCATTAGGCTAGAGTACGAGTCTAAGACCTTAGCTAATAGGCCAGAGTAAGAGTTAACCATTAGGCCAGAGTCCGAGTCTAAGACCTTAGATATTAGGCCAGAGTAAGAGTTAAGACCTTAACCATTCAGCCAGAGTACGAGTCTAAGACCTTAGCTATTAGTTCAGAGTAAGTGTTAAGACCTTAACAGGTAGGCCAGAGTAAGAGTTAATATCTTAACCATTAGGCCAGAGTACGAGTCTAAGACCTTAGCTATTAGGCCAGAGTAAGAGTTAAGACCTTAACCATTAGGGCAGAGTACGAGTTTAAGACCTTAGCTATTAGGCCAGAGTATGAGTCTAAGACCTTAGCTATTAGGCCAGTGTAAGAGTTAAGACCTTAACCATTAGGCCGGAGTACGAGTCTAAGACCTTAGCTATTAGGCCAGAGTAAGAGTTAAGACCTTAACCAGTAGGCCAGAGTAAGAGTTAAGACCTTAACCATTAGGCCAGACTATGAATTTAAGACCTTAGCTATTAGGCCAGAGTAAGAGTTAAGACCTTAACCATTAGGCCAGACTATGAATTTAAGACCTTAGCTATTAGGCCAGAGTAAGAGTTAAGACCTTAGCTATTAGGCCAGAGTAAGAGTTAAGACCTTAACCTTTAGGCCAGAGTACGAGTCTAAGGCCTTAGCTATTAGGCCAGAGTAAGAGTTAAGACCTTAGCTATTAGGCCAGAGTAAGAGTTAAGACCTTAGCTATTAGGCCAGAGTAAGAGTTATACCTTAACCTTTAGGCCAGAGTACGAGTCTAAGACCTTAACTATTAGGCCAGAGTAAGAGTTAAGACCTTAGCTATTAGGCCAGAGTAAGAGTTAAGACCTTAGCTATTAGGCCAGAGTAAGAGTTAAGACCTTAGCTATTAGGCCAGAATAAGAGTTAAGACCTTAACCAGTAGGCCGGAGTACGCGTCTAAGACCTTAGCTATTAGGCCAGAGTAAGAGTTAAGACCTTAACCAGTAGGCCAGAGTAAGAGTTAAGACCTTTACCTGTAGGCCAGAGTAAGAGTTAAGACCTTAACCATTAGGCCAGAGTACGAGTCTAAGACCTTAGCTATTAGGCCAGAGTATGAGTCTAAGACCTTAGCTATTAGGCCAGAGTAAGAGTTAAGACCTTAACCATTAGGCCAGAGTATGAGTCAAAGACCTTAGCTATTAGGCCAGAGTAAGAATTAAGACCTTAGCTATTAGGCCAGAGTAAGAGTTAAGACCTTAACCTTTAGGCCAGAGTACGATTGTAAGACCTTAGCTATTAGGCCAGAGTAAGAGTTAAGACCTTAACCATTAGGCCAGAGTAAGAGTCTAAGACCTTAGCGATTAGGCTAGAGTAAGAGTTAAGACCTTAACCAGTAGGGCAGAGTTAGAGTTAAAACCTTAATCATTAGGTCAGAGCACGAGTCTAAGACCTTAGCTATTAGGCCAGAGTAAGAGTTAAGACCTTAACCATTAGGGCAAAGTACGAGTCTAAGACCTTAGCTATTAGGCCAGAGTAAGAGTTAAGACCTTAGCTATTAGGCCAGAGTAAGAGTTAAGACCTTAACCATTAGAGCATAGTACGAGTCTAAGACCTTAGCTATTAGGCCAGAGTAAGAGTTAAGACTTAAACCAGTAGGCCAGAGTACAAGTCTAAGACGTTAGCTATTAGGCCAGACTAAGAGTTAAGACCTTAACCATTAGGCCAGAGTACGAGTCTAAGACCTTAGCTATTAGGCCAGACTAAAAATTATGACCTTAGCTATTAGGCCAGAGTAAGAGTTAAGACCTTAACCATTAGGCCATAGTACGAGTCTAAGACCTTAGCTATTAGGCCAGAGTAAGAGTTAAGACTTAAACCAGTAGGCCAGAGTAAGAGTTAAGACCTTAACCTGTAGGTCATAGTACAAGTCTAAGACCTTAGCTATTAGGTCAGAGTAAGAGTTGAGACCTTAACCAGTAGGCCAGAGTAAAAGTTAAGACCTTAACCATTAGGCCAGAGTACGAGCCTAAGTCCTTGGCTATTAGGCCAGAGTAAGAGTTAAGACCTTAGCTATTAGGCCAGAGTAAGAGTCTAAGACCTTAGCTATTAGCCCAGAGTAAGAGTTAAGACCTTAACCATAAGGCCAGACTAAGAGTTATGACCTTAACCAGTAGGCCGGAGTACGAGTCTAAGACCTTAGCTATTAGGCCAGAGTAAGAGTTAAGACCTTAACCAGTAGGCCAGAGTAAGAGTTAAGACCTTTACCTGTAGGCCAGAGTAAGAGTTAAGACCTTAACCATTAGGCCAGAGTACGAGTCTAAGACCTTAGCTATTAGGCCAGAGTATGAGTTAAGACCTTAACCTTTAGGCCAGAGTACGATTCTAAGACCTTAGCTATTAGGCCAGAGTAAGAGTTAAGACCTTAACCATTAGGCCAGAGTAAGAGTCTAAGACCTTAGCTATTAGGCCAGAGTACGATTCTAAGACCTTAGCTATTAGGCCAGAGTACGAGTCTAAGACCTTAGCTATTAGGCCAGAGTAAGAGTTAAGACCTTAACCTTTAGGCCAGAGTACAATTCTAAGACCTTAGCTATTAGGCCAGAGTAAGAGTTAAGACCTTAACCATTAGGCCAGCGTAAGAGTCTAAGACCTTAGCTATTAGGCCAGAGTAAGAGTTAAGACCTTAACCAGTAGGGCAGAGTAAGAGTTAAAACCTTAATCATTAGGCCAGAGCACGAGTCTAAGACCTTAGCTATTACGCCAGAGTAAGAGTTAAGACCTTAACCATTAGGTCAGAGTACGAGTCTAAGACCTTAGCTATTAGGCCAGAGTAAGAGTTAAGACCTTAGCTATTAGGCCAGAGTAAGAGTTAAGACCTTAACCATTAGGCCATAGTACAAGTCTAAGACCTTAGCTATTAGGCCAGACTAAGAGTTAAGACCTTAACCATTAGGCTAGAGTACGAGCCTAAGACCTTAGCTATTAGGCCAGAGTAAGAGTTAAGACCTTAACCAGTAGGCCAGAGTAAGAGTTAAGACCTTAACCATTAGGCCATAGTACGAGTCTAAGACCTTAGCTATTAGGCCAGAGTAAGAGTTAAGACTTAAACCAGTAGGGCAGAGTAAGAGTTAAGACCTTAACCTGTAGGCCATAGTACAAGTCTAAGACCTTAGCTATTAGGCCAGAGTAAGAGTTAAGACCTTAACCAGCAGGCCAGAGTAAAAGTTAAGACCTTAACCAGTAGGCCAGAGTAAGAGTTAAAACCTTAACCATTAGGCCAGAGTACGAGCCTAAGACCTTGGCTATTAGGCCAGAGTAAGACTTAAGACCTTAACCAGTAGGCCAGAGTAAGAGTTAAGACCTTAACCATTAGGCCAGAGTAAGAGTCTAAGACCTTAGCTATTAGGCCAGAGTATGAGTCTAAGACCTTAGCTATTAGACCAGTGTAAGAGTTAAGACCTTAACCATTAGGCCGGAGTACGAGTCTAAGATCTTAGCTATTAGGCCAGAGTAAGAGTTAAGACCTTAACCAGTAGGCCAGAGTAAGAGTTAAGACCTTAACCATTAGGCCAGACTATGAATTTAAGACCTTAGCTATTAGGCCAGAGTAAGAGTTAAGACCTTAACCATTAGGCCAGAGTACGAGTCTAAGACCTTAGCTATTAGGCCAGAGTAAGAGTTAAGACCTTAGCTATTAGGCCAGAGTAAGAGTTAAGACCTTAACCTTTAGGCCAGAGTACGAGTCTAAGGCCTTAGCTATTAGGCCAGAGTAAGAGTTAAGACCTTAGCTATTAGGCCAGAGTAAGAGTTAAGACCTTAGCTATTAGGCCAGAGTAAGAGTTATACCTTAACCTTTAGGCCAGAGTACGAGTCTAAGGCCTTAGCTATTAGGCCAGAGTAAGAGTTAAGACCTTAGCTATTAGGCCAGAGTAAGAGTTAAGATCTTAGTTATTAGGCCAGAATAAGAGTTAAGACCTTAACCAGTAGGCCGGAGTACGCGTCTAAGACCTTAACCAGTAGGCCAGAGTAAGAGTTAAGACCTTAACCAGTAGGCCAGAGTAAGAGTTAAGACCTTAACCATTAGGCCAGAGTATGAGTCAAAGACCTTAGCTATTAGGCCAGAGTAAGAATTAAGACCTTAGCTATTAGGCCAGAGTAAGAGTTAAGACCTTAACCTTTAGGCCAGAGTACGATTCTAAGACCTTAGCTATTAGGCCAGAGTAAGAGTTAAGACCTTAACCATTAGGCCAGAGTACGAGTCTAAGACCTTAGCGATTAGGCCAGAGTAAGAGTTAAGACCTTAACCAGTAGGGCAGAGTTAGAGTTAAAACCTTAATCATTAGGTCAGAGCACGAGTCTAAGACCTTAGCTATTAGGCCAGAGTAAGAGTTAAGACCTTAACCATTAGGGCAAAGTACGAGTCTAAGACCTTAGCTATTAGGCCAGAGTAAGAGTTAAGACCTTAGCTATTAGGCCAGAGTAAGAGTTAAGACCTTAACCATTAGACCATAGTACGAGTCTAAGACCTTAGCTATTAGGCCAGAGTAAGAGTTAAGACTTAAACCAGTAGGCCAGAGTAAGAGTTAAGACCTTAACCTGTAGGTCATAGTACAAGTCTAAGACCAGAGTAAAAGTTAAGACCTTAACCAGCAGGCCAGAGTAAGAGTTAAGACCTTAACCATTAGGCCAGAGTACGAGCCTAAGACCTTAGCTATTAGGCCAGAGGAAGACTTAAGACCTTAACCAGTAGGCCAGAGTAAAAGTTAAGACCTTAACCATTAGGCCAGAGTACGAGTCTAAGACCTTAGCTATTAGGCCAGAGTAAGAGTTAAGACCTTAGCTATTAGGCCAGAGTACGAGTCTAAGACCTTAGCTATTAGGCCAGAGTAAGAGTTAAGACCTTAACCAGTAGGCCAGAGTAAGAGTTAAGACCTTTACCTGTAGGCCAGAGTAAGAGTTAAGACCTTAACCATTAGGCCAGAGTACGAGTCTAAGACCTTAGCTATTAGGCCAGAGTATGAGTCTAAGAACTTAGCTATTAGGCCAGAGTAAGAGTTAAGACCTTAACCATTAGGCCAGAGTACGAGTCTAAGACCTTAGCTAATAGGCCAGAGTAAGAGTTAAGACCTTAACCTTTAGGCCAGAGTACGATTCTAAGACCTTAGCTATTAGGCCAGAGTAAGAGTTAAGACCTTAACCATTAGGCCAGAGTAAGAGTCTAAGACCTTAGCTATTAGGCCAGAGTAAGAGTTAAGACCTTAACCAGTAGGGCAGAGTAAGAGTTAAAACCTTAATCATTAGGCCAGAGCACGAGTCTAAGACCTTAGCTATTAGGCCAGAGTAAGAGTTAAGACCTTATTCATTAGGTCAGAGTACGAGTCTAAGACCTTAGCTATTAGGCCAGAGTATGAGTCTAAGAACTTAGCTATTAGGCCAGAGTAAGAGTTAAGACCTTAACCATTAGGTCAGAGTACGAGTCTAAGACCTTAGCTATTAGGCCAGAGTAAGGGTTAAGACCATAGCTATTAGACCAGAGTAAGAGTTAAGACCTTAACCAGTAGGCCAGAGTACAAGTCTAAGACCTTAGCTATTAGGCCAGACTAAGAGTTAAGACCTTAACCATTAGGCCAGTGTACGAGTCTAAGACCTTAGCTATTAGGCCAGACTAAAAGTTAAGACCTTAGCTATTAGGCCAGAGTAAGAGTTAAGACCTTAACCAGCAGGCCAGAGTAAAAGTTAAGACCTTAACCAGTAGGCCAGAGTAAGAGTTAAGACCTTAACCATTAGGCTAGAGTACGAGCCTAAGACCTTAGCTATTAGGCCAGAGTAAGAGTTAAGACCTTAACCAGTAGGCCAGAGTAAGAGTTGAGACCTTAACCATTAGGCCATAGTACGAGTCTAAGACCTTAGCTATTAGGCCAGAGTAAGAGTTAAGACTTAAACCAGTAGGGCAGAGTAAGAGTTAAGACCTTAACCAGCAGGCCAGAGTAAAAGTTAAGACCTTAACCAGTAGGCCAGAGTAAGAGTTAAAACCTTAACCATTAGGCCAGAGTACGAGCCTAAGACCTTAGCTATTAGGCCAGAGTAAGACTTAAGAACTTAACCAGTAGGCCAGAGTAAGAGTTAAGACCTTAACCAGTAGGCCAGAGTAAAAGTTGAGACCTTAACCATTAGGCCAGAGGACGAGTCTAAGACCTTAGCTATTAGGCCAGAGTAAGAGTTAAGACCTTAGCTATTAGGCCAGAGTAAGAGTCTAAGACCTTAGCTATTAGCCCAGAGTAAGAGTTAAGACCTTAACCATAAGGCCAGACTAAGAGTTAAGACCTTAACCAGTAGGCCATAGTACGAGTCTAAGACCTTAGCTATTAGGCCAGAGTAAGAGTTAAGACCTTAACCATTAGGCCAGAGTACGAGTTAAGACCTTAACCATTAGGCCAGAGTACGAGTCTAAGACCTTAGCTATTAGGCCAGTGTAAGAGTTAAAACCTTAGCTATTAGGCCAGAGTAAGAGTCTAAGACCTTAGCTATTAGGCCAGAGTAAAAGTTAAGACCTTACCCATTAGGCCAGAGTAAGAGTTAAGACCTTAGCTATTAGGCCAGAGTAAGAGTTAAGACCTTAACCATTAGGCCAGAGTATGAGTCTAAGACCTTAGCTAGTAGGCCAGAGTAAGAGTTAAGACCTTAACCAGTAGGCCAGAGTAAGAGTTAAGACCTTAACCTGTAGGCCATAGTACGAGTCTAAGACCTTAGCTATTATGCCAGAGTAAGTGTTAAGACCTTAGCTATTATGCCAGAGTAAGGGTTAAGACCTTAACCAGTAGGCCAGAGTAAGAGTTAAGACCTTAACCATTAGGCCAGAGTAAGAGTCTAAGACCTTAGCTATTAGGCCAGAGTATGAGTCTAAGACCTTAGCTATTAGACCAGTGTAAGAGTTAAGACCTTAACCATTAGGCCGGAGTACGAGTCTAAGACCTTAGCTATTAGGCCAGAGTAAGAGTTAAGACCTTAACCAGTAGGCCAGAGTAAGAGTTAAGACCTTAACCATTAGGCCAGACTATGAATTTAAGACCTTAGCTATTAGGCCAGAGTAAGAGTTAAGACCTTAACCATTAGGCCAGAGTACGAGTCTAAGACCTTAGCTATTAGGCCAGAGTAAGAGTTAAGACCTTAGCTATTAGGCCAGAGTAAGAGTTAAGACCTTAACCTTTAGGCCAGAGTACGAGTCTAAGGCCTTAGCTATTAGGCCAGAGTAAGAGTTAAGACCTAAGCTATTAGGCCAGAGTAAGAGTTATACCTTAACCTTTAGGCCAGAGTACGAGTCTAAGGCCTTAGCTATTAGGCCAGAGTAAGAGTTAAGACCTTAGCTATTAGGCCAGAGTAAGAGTTAAGACCTTAGTTATTAGGCCAGAATAAGAGTTAAGACCTTAACCAGTAGGCCGGAGTACGCGTCTAAGACCTTAACCAGTAGGCCAGAGTAAGAGTTAAGACCTTAACCAGTAGGCCAGAGTAAGAGTTAAGACCTTAACCATTAGGCCAGAGTATGAGTCAAAGACCTTAGCTATTAGGCCAGAGTAAGAATTAAGACCTTAGCTATTAGGCCAGAGTAAGAGTTAAGACCTTAACCTTTAGGCCAGAGTACGATTCTAAGACCTTAGCTATTAGGCCAGAGTAAGAGTTAAGACCTTAACCATTAGGCCAGAGTACGAGTCTAAGACCTTAGCGATTAGGCCAGAGTAAGAGTTAAGACCTTAACCAGTAGGGCAGAGTTAGAGTTAAAACCTTAATCATTAGGTCAGAGCACGAGTCTAAGACCTTAGCTATTAGGCCAGAGTAAGAGTTAAGACCTTAACCATTAGGGCAAAGTACGAGTCTAAGACCTTAGCTATTAGGCCAGAGTAAGAGTTAAGACCTTAGCTATTAGGCCGGAGTAAGAGTTAAGACCTTAACCATTAGACCATAGTACGAGTCTAAGACCTTAGCTATTAGGCCAGAGTAAGAGTTAAGACTCAAACCAGTAGGCCAGAGTAAGAGTTAAGACCTTAACCTGTAGGTCATAGTACAAGTCTAAGAGCAGAGTAAAAGTTAAGACCTTAACCAGCAGGCCAGAGTAAGAGTTAAGACCTTAACCATTAGGCCAGAGTACGAGCCTAAGACCTTAGCTATTAGGCCAGAGGAAGACTTAAGACCTTAACCAGTAGGCCAGAGTAAAAGTTAAGACCTTAACCATTAGGCCAGAGTACGAGTCTAAGACCTTAGCTATTAGGCCAGAGTAAGAGTTAAGACCTTAGCTATTAGGCCAGAGTACGAGTCTAAGACCTTAGCTATTAGGCCAGAGTAAGAGTTAAGACCTTAACCAGTAGGCCAGAGTAAGAGTTAAGACCTTTACCTGTAGGCCAGAGTAAGAGTTAAGACCTTAACCATTAGGCCAGAGTACGAGTCTAAGACCTTAGCTATTAGGCCAGAGTATGAGTCTAAGAACTTAGCTATTAGGCCAGAGTAAGAGTTAAGACCTTAACCATTAGGCCAGAGTACGAGTCTAAGACCTTAGCTAATAGGCCAGAGTAAGAGTTAAGACCTTAACCTTTAGGCCAGAGTACGATTCTAAGACCTTAGCTATTAGGCCAGAGTAAGAGTTAAGACCTTAACCATTAGGCCAGAGTAAGAGTCTAAGACCTTAGCTATTAGGCCAGAGTAAGAGTTAAGACCTTAACCAGTAGGGCAGAGTAAGAGTTAAAACCTTAATCATTAGGCCAGAGCACGAGTCTAAGACCTTAGCTATTAGGCCAGAGTAAGAGTTAAGACCTTATTCATTAGGTCAGAGTACGAGTCTAAGACCTTAGCTATTAGGCCAGAGTATGAGTCTAAGAACTTAGATATTAGGCCAGAGTAAGAGTTAAGACCTTAACCATTAGGTCAGAGTACGAGTCTAAGACCTTAGCTATTAGGCCAGAGTAAGGGTTAAGACCATAGCTATTAGACCAGAGTAAGAGTTAAGACCTTAACCAGTAGGCCAGAGTACAAGTCTAAGACCTTAGCTATTAGGCCAGACTAAGAGTTAAGACCTTAACCATTAGGCCAGTGTACGAGTCTAAGACCTTAGCTATTAGGCCAGACTAAAAGTTAAGACCTTAGCTATTAGGCCAGAGTAAGAGTTAAGACCTTAACCAGCAGGCCAGAGTAAAAGTTAAGACCTTAACCAGTAGGCCAGAGTAAGAGTTAAGACCTTAACCATTAGGCTAGAGTACGAGCCTAAGACCTTAGCTATTAGGCCAGAGTAAGAGTTAAGACCTTAACCAGTAGGCCAGAGTAAGAGTTAAGACCTTAACCATTAGGCCATAGTACGAGTCTAAGACCTTAGCTATTAGGCCAGAGTAAGAGTTAAGACTTAAACCAGCAGGCCAGAGTAAAAGTTAAGACCTTAACCAGTAGGCCAGAGTAAGAGTTAAAACCTTAACCATTAGGCCAGAGTACGAGCCTAAGACCTTAGCTATTAGGCCAGAGTAAGACTTAAGAACTTAACCAGTAGGCCAGAGTAAGAGTTAAGACCTTAACCAGTAGGCCAGAGTAAAAGTTGAGACCTTAACCATTAGGCCAGAGTACGAGTCTAAGACCTTAGCTATTAGGCCAGAGTAAGAGTTAAGACCTTAGCTATTAGGCCAGAGTAAGAGTCTAAGACCTTAGCTATTAGCCCAGAGTAAGAGTTAAGACCTTAACCATAAGGCCAGACTAAGAGTTAAGACCTTAACCAGTAGGCCATAGTACGAGTCTAAGACCTTAGCTATTAGGCCAGAGTAAGAGTTAAGACCTTAACCATTAGGCCAGAGTACGAGTTAAGACCTTAACCATTAGGCCAGAGTACGAGTCTAAGACCTTAGCTATTAGGCCAGTGTAAGAGTTAAAACCTTAGCTATTAGGCCAGAGTAAGAGTCTAAGACCTTAGCTATTAGGCCAGAGTAAAAGTTAAGACCTTACCCATTAGGCCAGAGTAAGAGTTAAGACCTTAGCTATTAGGCCAGAGTAAGAGTTAAGACCTTAACCATTAGGCCAGAGTATGAGTCTAAGACCTTAGCTAGTAGGCCAGAGTAAGAGTTAAGACCTTAACCAGTAGGCCAGAGTAAGAGTTAAGACCTTAACCTGTAGGCCATAGTACGAGTCTAAGACCTTAGCTATTATGCCAGAGTAAGAGTTAAGACCTTAGCTATTATGCCAGAGTAAGGGTTAAGACCTTAACCAGTAGGCCAGAGTAAGAGTTACGACCTTAACCATTATGCCAGAGTATGAGTCTAAGACCTTAGCTATTAGGCCAGAGTAAGAGTTAAGACCTTAACCATTAGGCCAGAGTATGAATTTAAGACCTTAGCTATTAGGCCAGAGTAAGAGTTAAGACCTTAACCATTAGGCCAGAGTAAGAGTCTAAGACCTTAGCTATTAGGCCAAAGTAAAAGTTAAGACCTTAGCTATTAGGCCAGAGTAAGAGTTAAGACCTTAACCATTAGGCCATAGTACGAGTCTAAGACCTTAGCTATTAGACCAGAGTAAGAGTTAAGACCTTAGCTATTAGGCCAGAGTAAGAGTTAAGACCTTAACCATTAGGGCAGAGTACGAGTCTAAGACCTTAGCTTATAGGCCAGAGTAAGAGTTAAGACCTTAACCATTAGGCCAGAGTACGAGTCAAAGACCTTAGCTATTAGGCCAGAGTAAGAGTTAAGACCTTAGCTATTAGGCCAGAGTAAGAGTTAAGACCTTAACCTTTAGGCCAGAGTATGATTCTAAGACCTTAGCTATTAGGCCAGAGTAAGAGTTAAGACCTTAACCATTAGGCCAGGGTACGAGTCTAAGACCTTAGCTATTAGGCCAGAGTAAGAGTTAAGACCTTAACCAGTAGGCCAGAGTACGAGTCTAAGACCTTAGCTATTAGGCCAGAGTACAAGTCTAAGACCTTAGCTATTAGGCCAGAGTACGAGTCTAAGACCTTAGCTATTAGGCCAGAGTAAGAGTTAAGACCTTAACCATTAGGCCAGACTAAGAGTTAAGACCTTAACCTGTAGGCCATAGTACAAGTCTAAGACCTTAGCTATTAGGCCAGACTAAAAGTTAAGACCTTAGCTATTAGGCCAGAGTAGGAGTTAAGACCATAACCATTAGGCCATAGTACGAGTCTAAGACCTTAGCTATTAGGCCAGAGTAAGAGGTAAGACTTAAACCAGTAGGCCAGAGTAAGAGTTAAGACCTTAACCAGTAGGCCAGAGTAAGAGTTAAGACCTTAACCATTAGGCCAGAGTACGAGTCTAAGACCTTAGCTATTAGGCCAGAGTAAGAGTTAAGACCTTAGCTATTAGCCCAGAGTAAGAGTTAAGACCTTAACCATTAGGCCAGACTAAGAGTTAAGACCTTAACCAGTAGGCCATAGTACGAGTCTAAGACCTTAGCTATTAGGCCAGAGTAAGAGTTAAGACTTTAACCATTAGGCCAGAGTACGAGTCTAAGACCTTAGCGATTAGGCCAGAGTAAAAGTTAAGACCTTAGCTATTAGGCCAGAGTAAGAGTTAAGACATTAACCATTAGGCCATAGTACGAGTCTAAGACCTTAGATATTAGGCCAGAGTAAGAGTTAAGACTTTAACCATTAGGCCAGAGTACGAGTCTAAGACCTTAGCGATTAGGCCAGAGTAAAAGTTAAGACCTTAGCTATTAGGCCAGAGTAAGAGTTAAGACATTAACCATTAGGCCATAGTACGAGTCTAAGACCTTAGCTATTAGGCCAGAGTAAGAGTTAAAACATTAACCATTAGGCCAGAGTACGAGTCTAAGGCCTTAGCTATTAGGCCAGAGTAAGAGTTAAGACCTTAACCATTAGGCCATAGTACGAGTCTAAGACCTTAGCTATTAGGCCAGAGTAAGAGTTAAGACCTTAACCATTAGGGCAGAGTACGAGTCTAAGACCTTAGCTATTAGGCCAGAGTAAGAGTTAAGACCTTAGCTCTTAGGCCAGAGTAAGAGTTAAGACCTTAACCTGTAGGCCATAGTACTAGTCTGAGACCTTAGCTATTAGGCCAGAGTAAGAGTTAGGACCTTAACCAGCAGGCCAGAGTAAGAGTAAAGACCTTAACCAGTAGGCCAGAGTAAGAGTTAAGACCTTAACCATTAGGTCAGAGTAAGATTTAAGACCTTAGCTATTAGGCCAGACTAAAAGATAAGACCTTAGCTATTAGGCCAGAGTAAGAGTTAAGACCTTAACCTGTAGGCCATAGTACAAGTCTAAGACCTTAGCTATTATGCCAGAGTAAGAGTTAAGACCTTAGCTATTATGCCAGAGTAAGGGTTAAGACCTTAACCAGTAGGCCAGAGTAAGAGTTAAGACCTTAACCATTAGGCCAGAGTACGAGCCGAAGACCTTAGCTATTAGGCCAGAGTAAGAGTTAAGACCTTAACCAGTAGGCCAGAGTAAGAGTTAAGACCTTAACCTGTAGGTCATAGTACAAGTCTAAGACCTTAGCTATTAGGCCAGAATAAGAGTTAAGACCTTAACCAGTAGGCCGGAGTACGCGTCTAAGACCTTAGCTATTAGGCCAGAGTAAGAGTTAAGACCTTAACCAGTAGGCCAGAGTAAAAGTTAAGACCTTAACCATTAGGCCAGAGTACGAGTCTAAGACCTTAGCTATTAGGCCAGAGTAAGAGTTAAGACCTTAGCTATTAGGCCAGAGTAAGAGTCTAAGACCTTAGCTATTAGCCCAGAGTAAGAGTTAAGACCTTAACCATTAGGCCAGACTAAGAGTTAAGACCTTAACCAGTAGGCCATAGTACGAGTCTAAGACCTTAGCTATTAGGCCAGAGTAAGAGTTAAAACATTAACCATTAGGCCAGAGTACGAGTCTAAGGCCTTAGCTATTAGGCCAGAGTAAGAGTTAAGACCTTAACCATTAGGCCATAGTACGAGTCTAAGACCTTAGCTATTAGGCCAGAGTAAGAGTTAAGACCTTAGCTATTAGGCCAGAGTAAGAGTTAAGACCTTAACCATTAGGCCATAGTACGAGTCTAAGACCTTAACTATTAGGCCAGAGTAAGAGTCTAAGACCTTAGCTATTAGCCCAGAGTAAGAGTTAAGACCTTAATCATTAGGCCAGTCTAAGAGTTAAGACCTTAACCAGTAGGCCATAGTACGAGTCTAAGACCTTAGCTATTAGGCCAGAGTAAGAGTTAAGACCTTAACCATTAGGCCAGAGTACGAGTCTAAGACCTTAGCTATTAGGCCAGAGTAAGAGTTAAGACCTTAGCTATTAGGCCAGAGTAAGAGTTAAGACCTTAACCATTAGGCCAGAGTACGAGTCTGACCTTAGCTATTAGGCCAGAGTACAAGTCTAAGACCTTAGCTATTAGGCCAGAGTACGAGTCTAAGACCTTAGCTATTAGGCCAGAGTAAGAGGTAAGACTTAAACCAGTAGGCCAGAGTAAGAGTTAAGACCTTAACCTGTAGGCCATAGTACTAGTCTAAGACCTTAGATATTAGGCCAGAGTAAGAGTTAAGACCTTAACCAGTAGGCCAGAGTAAGAGTTAAGACCTTAACCAGTAGGCCAGAGTAAGAGTTAAGACCTTAACCATTAGGCCAGAGTACGAGCCGAAGACCTTAGCTATTAGGCCAGAGTAAGAGTTAAGACCTTAACCAGTAGGCCAGAGTAAAAGTTAAGACCTTAACCATTAGGCCAGAGTACGAGTCTAAGACCTTAGCTATTAGGCCAGAGTAAGAGTTAAGACCTTAGCTATTAGGCCAGAGTAAGAGTCTAAGACCTTAGCTATTAGCCCAGAGTAAGAGTTAAGACCTTAACCATTAGGCCAGACTAAGAGTTAAGACCTTAACCAGTAGGCCATAGTACGAGTCTAAGACCTTAGCTATTAGGCCAGAGTAAGAGTTACGACTTTAACCATTAGGCGAGAGTACGAGTCTAAGACCTTAGCGATTAGGCCAGAGTAAAAGTTAAGACCTTAGCTATTAGGCCAGAGTAAGATTTAAGACCTTAACCTGTAGGCCATAGTACTAGTCTGAGACCTTAGCTATTAGGCCAGAGTAAGAGTTAAGACCTTAACCAGCAGGCCAGAGTAAGAGTAAAGACCTTAACCAGTAGGCCAGAGTAAGAGTTAAGACCTTAACCATTAGGTCAGAGTAAGATTTAAGACCTTAGCTATTAGGCCAGACTAAAAGATAAGACCTTAGCTAGTAGGCCAGAGTAAGAGTTAAAACCTTAGCTATTAGGCCAGAGTAAGAGTCTAAGACCTTAGCTATTAGGCCAGACTAAAAGATAAGACCTTAGCTAGTAGGCCAGAGTAAGAGTTAAGACCTTAACCTGTAGGCCATAGTACGAGTCTAAGACCTTAGCTATTAGGCCAGAGTAAGAGTTAAGACCTTAACCATTAGGCCAGACTAAGAGTTAAGACCTTAACCAGTAGGCCATAGTACGAGTCTAAGACCTTAGCTATTAGGCCAGAGTAAGAGTTAAGACATTAACCATTAGGCCAGAGTACGAGTCTAATACCTTAGCGATTAGGCCAGAGTAAGAGTTAAGACATTAACCATTAGGCCATAGTATGAGTCCAAGACCTTAGATATTAGGCCAGAGTAAGAGTTAAGACCTTAACCATTAGGCCAGAGTACGAGTCTAAGACCTTAGCTATTAGGCCAGAGTAAGAGTTAAGACCTTAGCTATTAGGCCAGAGTAAGAGTTAAGACCTTAACCTTTAGGCCAGAGTACGAGTCTAAGGCCTTAGCTATTAGGCCAGAGTAAGAGTTAAGACCTTAGCTATTAGGCCAGAGTAAGAGTTAAGACCTTAGCTATTAGGCCAGAGTAAGAGTTATACCTTAACCTTTAGGCCAGAGTACGAGTCTAAGGCCTTAGCTATTAGGCCAGAGTAAGAGTTAAGACCTTAACCATTAGGCCATAGTACGAGTCTAAGACCTTAGCTATTAGGCCAGAGTAAGAGTTAAGACCTTAGCTATTAGGCCAGAGTAAGAGTTAAGACCTTAGCTATTAGGCCAGAGTAAGAGTTAAGACCTTAGCTATTAGGCCAGAGTAAGAGTTAAGACCTTAACCAGTAGGCCGGAGTACGAGTCTAAGACCTTAGCTATTAGGCCAGAGTAAGAGTTAAGACCTTAACCAGTAGGCCAGAGTAAGAGTTAAGACCTTTACCTGTAGGCCAACATAAGAGTTAAGACCTTAACCATTAGGCCAGACTATGAATTTAAGACCTTAGCTATTAGGCCAGAGTAAGAGTTAAGACCTTAGCTATTAGGCCAGAGTAAGAGTTAAGACCTTAGCTATTAGGCCAGAGTAAGAGTTAAGACCTTAGCTATTAGGCCAGAGTAAGAGTTAAGACCTTAACCAGTAGGCCGGAGTACGCGTCTAAGACCTTAGCTATTAGGCCAGAGTAAGAGTTAAGACCTTAACCAGTAGGCCAGAGTAAGAGTTAAGACCTTTACCTGTAGGCCAGAGTAAGAGTTAAGACCTTAACCATTAGGCCAGAGTACGAGTCTAAGACCTTAGCTATTAGGCCAGAGTAAGAGTCTAAGACCTTAGCTATTAGCCCAGAGTAAGAGTTAGGACCTTAACCATAAGGCCAGAGTAAGAGTTAAGACCTTAACCATTAGGCCAGAGTAAGAATTAAGACCTTAACCATTAGGCCAGAGTATGAGTCAAAGACCTTAGCTATTAGGCCAGAGTAAGAGTTAAGACCTTAGCTATTAGGCCAGAGTAAGAGTTAAGACCTTAACCATTAGGCCAGAGTACGAGTCTAAGACCTTAGCTATTAGGCCAGAGTAAGAATTAAGACCTTAGCTATTAGGCCAGAGTAAGAGTTAAGACCTTAACCTTTATGCCAGAGTACGATTCTAAGACCTTAGCTATTAGGCCAGAGTAAGAGTTAAGACCTTAACCATTAGGCCAGAGTACGAGTCTAAGACCTTAGCTATTAGGCCAGAGTAAGAGTTAAGACCTTAACCATTAGGCCAGAGTACGAGTCTAAGACCTTAGCTATTAGGCCAGAGTAAGAGTTAAGACTTAAACCAGTAGGCCAGAGTACAAGTCTAAGACGTTAGCTATTAGGCCAGACTAAGAGTTAAGACCTTAACCATTAGGCCAGAGTATGTGTCTAAGACCTTAGCTATTAGGCCAGACTAAAAGTTAAGACCTTAGCTATTAGGCCAGAGTAAGAGTTAAGACCTTAACCATTAGGCCATAGTACGAGTCTAAGACCTTAGCTATTAGGCCAGAGTAAGAGTTAAGACTTAAACCAGTAGGCCAGAGTAAGAGTTAAGACCTTAACCAGCAGGCCATAGTAAAAGTTAAGACCTTAACCATTAGGCCAGAGTACGAGCCTAAGACCTTAGCTATTAGGCCAGAGTAAGACTTAAGACCTTAACCAGTAGGCCAGAGTAAGAGTTAAGACCTTAACCAGTATGCCAGAGTAAAAGTTAAGACCTTAACCATTAGGCCAGAGTACGAGTCTAAGACCTTAGCTATTAGGCCAGAGTAAGAGTTAAGACCTTAGCTATTAGGCCAGAGTAAGAGTCTAAGACCTTAGCTATTAGCCCAGAGTAAGAATTAAGACCTTAACCATAAGGCCAGACTAAGAGTTATGACCTTAACCAGTAGGCCGGAGTAAGAGTTAAGACCTTTACCTGTAGGCCAGAGTAAGAGTTAAGACCTTAACCATTAGGCCAGAGTACGAGTCTAAGACCTTAGCTAATAGGCCAGAGTAAGAATTAAGACCTTAGCTATTAGGCCAGAGTAAGAGTTAAGACCTTAACCATTAGGCCAGAGTACGAGTCTAAGACCTTAGCTATTAGGCCAGAGTAAGAGTTAAGACCTTAACCAGTAGGGCAGAGTAAGAGTTAAAACCTTAATCATTAGGCCAGAGCACGAGTCTAAGACCTTAGCTATTAGGCCAGAGTAAGAGTTAAGACCTTAGCTATTAGGCCAGAGTAAGAGTTAAGACCTTAACCATTAGGCCATAGTACAAGTCTAAGACCTTAGCTATTAGGCCAGAGTAAGGGTTAAGACCATAGCTATTAGACCAGAGTAAGAGTTAAGACCTTAACCAGTAGGCCAGAGTACAAGTCTAAGACCTTAGCTATTAGGCCAGAGTAAGGGTTAAGACCATAGCTATTAGACCAGAGTAAGAGTTAAGACCTTTACCATTAGGCCATAGTACGAGTCTAAGACCTTAGCTATTAGGCCAGAGTAAGAGTTAAGACTTAACCCAGAAGGCCAGAGTAAGAGTTAAGACCTTAACCAGTAGGCCAGAGTAAGAGTTAAGACCTTAACCATTAGGCTAGAGTACGAGCCTAAGACCTTAGCTATTAGGCCAGAGTAAGTGTTAAGACTTAAACCAGTAGGGCAGAGTAAGAGTTAAGACCTTAACCTGTAGGCCATAGTACAAGTCTAAGACCTTAGCTATTAGGCCAGAGTAAGAGTTAAGACCTTAACCAGCAGGCCAGAGTAAAAGTTAAGACCTTAACCAGTAGGCCGGAGTAAGAGTTAAAACCTTAACCATTAGGCCAGAGTACGAGCCTAAGACCTTAGCTATTAGGCCAGAGTAAGACTTAAGACCTTAACCAGTAGGCCAGAGTAAGAGTTAAGACCTTAACCAGTAGGCCAGAGTAAAAGTTGAGACCTTAACCATTAGGCCAGAGTACGAGTCTAAGACCTTAGCTATTAGGCCAGAGTAAGAGTTAAGACCTTAGCTATTAGGCCAGAGTAAGAGTCTAAGACCTTAGCTATTAGCCCAGAGTAAGAGTTAAGACCTTAACCATAAGGCCAGACTAAGAGTTAAGACCTTAACCAGTAGGCCATAGTACGAGTCTAAGACCTTAGCTATTAGGCCAGAGTAAGAGTTAAGACCTTAACCATTAGGCCAGAGTACGAGTTAAGACCTTAACCATTAGGCCAGAGTACGAGTCTAAGACCTTAGCTATTAGGCCAGAGTAAGAGTTAAAACCTTAGCTATTAGGCCAGAGTAAGAGTCTAAGACCTTAGCTATTAGGCCAGAGTAAAAGTTAAGACCTTAACCATTAGGCCAGAGTAAGTGTTAAGACCTTAGCTAGTAGGCCAGAGTAAGAGTTAAGACCTTAACTATTAGGACAGACTAAGAGTTAAGACCTTAACCATTAGGCCAGAGTACGAGTCTAAGACCTTAGCTATTAGGCCAGAGTAAGAGTAAAAACCTTAGCTATTAGGCCAGAGTAAGAGTTGAGACCTTAACCATTAGGCCAGAGTATGAATTTAAGACCTTAGCTATTAGGCCAGAGTAAGAGTTAAGACCTTAACCATTAGGCCAGAGTACGAGTCCAAGACCTTAGCTATTAGGCCAGAGTAAGAGTTAAGACCTTAGCTATTAGGCCAGAGTAAGAGTTAAGACCTTAACCTTTAGGCCAGAGTATGAGTCTAAGGTCTTAGCTATTAGGCCAGAGTAAGAGTTAAGACCTTAGCTATTAGGCCACAGTAAGTGTTAAGACCTTAACCATTAGGCCAGAGTACGAGTCTAAGACCTTAGATATTAGGCCAGAGTAAGAGTTAAGACCTTAACCATTAAGCCAGAGTACGAGTCTAAGACCTTAGCTATTAGTTCAGAGTAAGTGTTAAGACCTTAACAGGTAGGCCAGAGTAAGAGTTAATATCTTAACCATTAGGCCAGAGTACGAGTCTAAGACCTTAGCTATTAGGCCAGAGTAAGAGTTAAGACCTTAACCATTAGGCCAGAGTAAGAGTCTAAGACCTTAGCTATTAGGCCAGAGTAAGAGTTAAGACCTTAGCTATTAGGCCAGAGTAAGAGTTAAGACCTTAACCAGTAGGCCAGAGTAAGAGTTAAGACATTTACCTGTAGGCCAGAGTAAGAGTTAAGACCTTAACCATTAGGGCAGAGTACGAGTCTAAGACCTTAGCTATTAGGCCAGTGTTAGACCTGTCAGCCCTTTGGGTGGTCCCTCCCCATCATTATTTATTTTGTCCCACTTTTGCCTCAAACCCTGTTAGTATTTTTCCTTTTTGGGGACCACCAGACTTTTTAGTGTTGATGCAGATTCAGGGAGCCATTTTATCTACCCCTGAAACTTCTGTCTGAGGGCCTGGAGCACAAAATGGTGGCCACCTGTGACATCATCAGAACCCACTGGAACCTACTAGAACCTTCTGCAACATTCTGGAGCCCTGTGACAGTTGGAGGCGGTTTAGAATGTTGGGAAGCTAAGACAGAGAGTTGGCAGTTGGAGCTGGCAGTTGGCACCTGACTGGTGAAGAGAGAGCAGCAGAAACCTGAAGGAGGAAGGAGTGAGGCAGCAGGGGTGGAAACTTGTGCCTGGAGTGGGGTCCATAAACCCACCCTTGATACTAGTCCCTACTGACTGAGCCCAGCCTGGAGCCCTGTGTGGGAAGAAGCAAGAAAAACCATCCTAAGGACCTGGACAGCAGGAACAGGCCTTAGAATCAAAGAACAGCAAGATCCTGACCTGGATACTGGTTTCCCTGGAGTCCGACGTCGAGTAGCCTGAGACCTGGAGCCCGAGGTGGAGAAGCGGCGCCGACTGGAAAGCGGACGTCGTACCCGGAGCCGCCAGAGGTCGAGAGAGGGCGCCGTCAGAGGTCGTAGAGAGTACCGGAGGTCGAGGAGGAAGTCACCCGAGGTCGAGTGAGCGGCGTCGACGGAGGAGTGAAGTCCGCCCTCCGGAGTCGCCGGAGACCGAGGTGAAGCGTGCCGGAGGTCGGGAGTGGAGGTCGCACTCCGGAGTCGCCGGAACCTGAAGGGAATCGTGCCGGAGGTCGGGAGTGGAGGTCGCACTCCGGAGTCGCTGGAACCTGAAGGGAAACGTGCCGGAGGTCGGGAGTGGAGGTCGCACTCCGGAGCCGCCGGAAGTCGACATCGAGCCAAGGCCGGCCGACGTCATAGAACCTGAGGTCGACATCGGACCGGAGCCGCCCGACGTCGACACCGAGCCAAGACTGCCCGACGTCATCGATTTGGAGGTCGAGATCGAACCGAGGCCGCCGCCATCGAACCGGAACCGCCTACCGGCGTCGTCGAGAACTGACATTGCGCCGAGGCCGCCGACATCGAACCGGAACCGCCTCACGGCGTCGACACGACTCCAGCGGCGTCGGAGCTTCAGAAAAAGGGCAGTAAGTGGAGTAGAGGGCGCCTAAGGCCCTGTGGAGACCTGAGAGACAACTCTAAGGGGCTAGGGAGGTGCTGGAACCAGCTTGACTGTGCCAGGGGTGAGCTGAGACTAATTCAGTGGGGTTGTGTAGAGTGGGAGAGCCAGATCTCTAGAATCCCCCCTTAATCTACCTCAGTTTAGGCCTCAGCCTTGTCCAAGCCAGGGAGTAGACACCCTCAAGCCATCCACCTAACCACAAGCTGTGCCTGGGCCAAATCAGCCCATAATAATCTAAATGTGATCTGATTCTATAAGTGTCACTGTCAGCTTTTAATTATTTATTGAGAGCACTGTATTTATTGTATTTAACCTATTTATTGCTTCGCTGTATTTATTGTTCCACAGTATTTTTTGACGTACAATATTTATTGGTTTGCAGTATTTATTGCCTCAGAATATTTAATTGCCTGTCTGTATTGCACTCATATTTATGCCTTAATTATTTATGAACACCCCTATTTATTGAATCATTAAGACAGTATTTATTTGACCTGCACTATTTAAAAAGCCTTGTATATTGTGATTGTGTTATAATTTATCTAATCAGCAACTAAGAGAAAAAGAAGATAAAGAGATATTTTCATAATTTTTACGGTGTAGAGTCGTTTTTGGAACGGATGCACGCATGGTTATTGTTTGGGTATGACGTATGCTTAGCACGGTGCCTGATTCCTGACCACTCGAGCCAAGCTACCACAGTGTGTTCGGAAGAACTCATGACCACCCTTCTGGTGTGGGAGTGTGTTTTTCAAACATAATTGGTGTTCAGCGGTGGGATAGAGCTGTGCCTACGTATACTCGACAATAACTGTGGGTAGTCCATAGGCCTACACCGGGAGTTTTCTCAAAGCGGCCTTCCTAATTGTGGGTTTTTGTTTTTTTCCAAATTTACTCTGGTGGTGGGAGGAGGTATTATATAAGGTACCCCCCTGCATAGTTACTGCACATAACTGTCCTCTAACCTGAGTGGGCAAGATGGAGTTTGTACTAGAGAATCTAGAAACGTACACTGTGGCCCAACTCAGGGAGTTTTGCCAGTGGGAGGGGGTGTATTGTCCCCCAGGAGCAAAGAAGGGTGCACTCCAAACCAGCTTAAGGGCTTGGGGGGAGGCACGACGTGAAAGCAAGGCTGAGGAGGAGGACAGGGATAGAGAGCCCGACAGTGAGGGAGCTGGGTTGTACCAACCTGAGGTGGGGAACCTGTCAGCGGGGCCCAGGACACTTTCCAGGAAGGGCAGCAGTGCCTCTAGCGGGGGCTTGTCTGAAGTGGAGTTAACAGACCGGAGGGAGAAAAGGCAGCTCACATGGGACTTAGCAAGGCTGGAAAAGGAGAAGGAGGAACAGAGGATGGCTCATGAGATAAGGCTGAAAGAGATAGATCTTCAGATCCTGAGAATTGGGGCACACCCTGTACCTAACGGTGGCAGCAAAGAACAAGAGTACACCAGGGAACCCAAACCCTACCTGCCAAAGGACATAGTAGCTAGCTACGGGGTGGGTGACGATATCGCCAAGTGGCTAGCGTCCTATGAGGTCTCATTAAGGGCCCATGGGGTTCCAGAGAAGTACTGGGGAGGGGGATTGTACAAGTACATGCCTCCAGCTGGCAGGGATGCTTTATTGGCCCTCGAGGAGGATGAGCAGACCCACTACCCCACCATGAAACTGGCGCTCATAAGAAAGTTTGGACTAACACCCGAAAAGTACAGACAGAAGTTCAGGGGTAGTCACAAACTGGGCACACAGAATTGGGTGGATTTCCTGGACTATGCAAAGAAGGCACTGGAGGGTTGGATTCAGGGCAGTGAAGTGAGGGACTACGAGGGGTTGTTTGATCTAGTACTGAAGGAACACCTGCTCGAGAAATGTTTCCCTGAACTGCGTCAACACCTGGTGGATAGCAAGCTGACCAATCCCCGGAAGCTTGCTGAGGAGGCGGACATTTGGGCTAGTACCCGGGTGTCCACAAGGGGGACTGGAGGGGATACTCAAAAGGCCGGACAGGGCGCCCCCCAGAAGAAAGAGGGAGGGGAAAAGAAAAAGGAGTTCTCCAAAGGCCCCCAAAATAATTTCCAAGGAAAGGGAACAGGATTCACCCCTAGGGCTAACCCACCCAGAAACCCTAATCCTGGCCAGAGTCAGCAGCCAAGGGTTGTCCATTGCTACGAGTGCGGTGGCGTTGGACACTATAAAGGAGATCCGAAGTGTCAGAAACGACCACCCCCTCCCATTGGAGGAAAGACCCCCGGAGAAGCTAGTGCAGTGCTCGGAGAGGAGATGCCCTTAACTAAGGGAAGGGAGTGGGCGGGTGTCACTTTAGTGTCCCTGGGAGAACGGGAGATGGTTCCTAAGATCCAGGTGCCCGCAAATACTGTAAAGTATGGGCAGTGGGTCACCATCAACGGCCAAAGAGGGGAGGCTCTGAGAGACACAGGAGCCAGTATGACTATGGTACGTAGCCAACTGGTGTCTCCAGAGCAGGTAATTCCCGATGTACTCCACCCAGCCGCGATGGCTGACGGCAGAACCGGCCACTATCCGGTGGCCGAGGTTCCCTTTGAATGGGGGGGGGTTGCAGGTTCACTTCGAGTTGCCGTAAGCCCTGCCGTGCCAGTTGATTGTCTGCTGGGGAATGACTTGGAGCACAATGCTTGGAAGGAGGTGGAATACCGGACTCATACTGAGATGCTGGGTACACCTGACTGGGCCTGTGTGAGCACAGGGTCCGCGACTACCCGGAGAGGGAGTTCGTTTCCGCTGGAGCCTGGAACAAAGGCCCAGCCAGCTGCCAGTCAAGGGAAGAACCGAGGACAGGAGGAGCCTGCCTCGGCGTCCGCACCCCGTAGGACGGATAGGCCACCGGAGGTGGTGGACCAGGAGTCTGCGGAGGGGGATGTTACCAAACTGGAGGACCTACCCATCCCGGCCGAGTGGCACGTGGAGGGAGGCCCGTCCAGGGAGGAATTCTGCCAGGGCCAGAGGGAGTGCCCTACCCTTGAGGGGCTGAGGCGACAGGCCGCAGCCCAGGCAGCAGGGAACGTTGAAGGGAACTACAGTGTTTACTGGGAGGATGGCCTCCTCTACAGTGAACCCAAGGCACCCCTACATGGATCGTCACGAGCCTTGGTAGTCCCTCAACGTTATCGAGCCTTCCTTCTGGAGTTGGCTCACGAGATCCCCTTGGCAGGACACCTGGGGCAGGACAAGACCTTCGCCCGTCTTGTCCCACACTTTTATTGGCCTCAAATGAAAGTGTCGTCCGATACCTACTGCCGGACATGTGTGTCTTGCCAAGCCAGTGGGAAAACAGGGGTGAAGCTGAAAGCTCCCCTGGAACCACTTCCTGTCGTTAGCACCCCCTTTGAAAGGGTGGGCATCGACATTGTGGGTCCGTTAGATCCACCAACGTCAGCTGGTCACAGGTTTATCCTGGTCCTGGTGGATCATGCCACACGGTACCCAGAGGCAATACCTCTGAGGACCATAACAGCACCTGTTGTGGCTAGGGCCCTGATGGGAATCTTTACCCGAGTGGGTTTACCCAAGGAAGTTGTGTCCGACAGGGGGACCAACTTCATGTCAGCGTACATGCGGGCGATGTGGAAGGAGTGTGGAGTGACATACCGGTTCACCACTCCTTACCACCCCCAGACCAATGGTCTGGTGGAGAGGTTTAACAAAACCTTGAAAGGCATGATCAGGAGTCTGCCTGAAAGCCTGCGGAGGAAATGGGACGTCCTCCTGCCCTGTTTATTGTTTTCCTACAGGGAAGTGCCACAGAAGGGAGTGGGCTTCAGCCCCTTCGAGCTTTTGTATGGGCACCCTGTACGTGGACCTCTCAACCTGGTGAGAGACGGATGGGAAAGAACTCCCAGAAAGCTTCCCCAGGATGTGGTGAGCTACATGCTGGCCTTCCGGAGCCAAATGGCTAAGTTGTGGAAGCAAGCTTCTGACAACTTGGAAGCCAGCCAAGCAGTAATGAAGGCGTGGTATGACCACAACGCTCACCCGGTGGAGCTGGAGCCTGGCCAGAAGGTGTGGGTGATCGAACCGGGAGAGCTTAGCGCCCTCCAGGATCGCTGGTCAGGACCCTTTGAGGTGTTGGAGAAGAAGGGTAAGGCTACCTACTTGGTGGACCTGAAGACCCCTCGTCAGCCCCTACGGGTGCTGCATGCCAACCGCCTCAAACCCCACCACGAGAGGCCCGAAGTCATCTTGATGATGGTGACTGACGGAGGAGAGGACGTGGAAAGCGAGCCTCTCCCCGATTTGTTTGCGTCTCAAGAGAAGGATGGGTCGGTGGAGGGAGTGATTCTCTCCCCATCTCTAACTCCTGAACAGCGGGAGGACTGCCGCCAGGTCCTGGGGCAGTACTCTTCGTTGTTCTCCCTTGTCCCGGGTAGGACTCACCTGTGCGTCCATGACGTGGACACAGGAGACAGCCCACCTGTGAAGTCCAAGATCTACCGGATGTCAGACAAGGTGAAGGCCAGCATTCACAGTGAAGTCACTAAGATGCTGGAGCTAGGAGTGATTGAACCTTCTAGCAGCCCCTGGTCCAGTCCGGTGGTGTTAGTACCGAAAGCTGCACCACCGGGTGCCCAACCGGAACTGAGGTTCTGTGTGGACTACCGGGGACTGAACTCAGTGACCAAAACTGATGCTCATCCGATCCCTAGGGCGGATGAATTGATTGACCGGCTGGGAGCTGCCCAATATCTAAGTACCTTTGACCTTACTTCTGGGTACTGGCAGATCTCTTTGACTGATGGAGCAAGGGAAAGGTCAGCCTTCTCCGCGCCCAATGGCCACTACCAGTTCTGTGTGATGCCCTTTGGGCTCAAGAACGCACCTGCCACGGTTCAGCGCCTGGTAAACCAGATCCTCACCGGAATGGAGAGTTTCTCTGCTGCTTATCTGGATGACATAGCCGTCTTTAGTAACAGCTGGGAGGATCACTTGCGTCACCTGCAAGCTGTTCTCCAGGCCCTGAGACAAGCTGGATTGACGATCAAGGCCAGCAAGTGCCAGATCGGGCAGGGGTCGGTAGTGTACCTTGGACACTTGGTGGGTAGGGGAGCGGTGCAACCCCTCCAGGCGAAGATCGAGGCCATCATGGCCTGGGAACCCCCCAAGACACAGACTGAGGTCCGAGCTTTTCTGGGCCTCACGGGATATTACCGCCGCTTCGTGAAGGGGTACGGTACCATCGTAGCCCCCCTCACGGAGCTCACGTCCAAGAAACAACCTCGACGGGTAGTCTGGACGGAGGCTTGTCAGCAGGCCTTTGTGAGATTGAAGAAAGCCATGTGCGAGGCCCCGGTCTTAAGGGCCCCAGACTTTTCCAAGGAGTTCATTGTCCAGACGGATGCATCAGAACATGGCATTGGGGCAGTGTTATCGCAACTCAACGAAGAGGGTCTGGATCAACCCGTGGTCTTCCTATCCCGGAGACTACTCCCCAGGGAACAGAAGTGGAGTGCAATAGAGCGAGAAGCCTTTGCAGTGGTATGGGCTCTGAAGAAGTTGCGGCCATACCTGTTTGGCTCGCACTTCCTAGTTCAGACCGACCACCGACCCCTTCGTTGGCTGATGCAGATGAAGGGGGAGAATCCCAAGTTGTTGAGGTGGTCTATCTCCCTACAGGGAATGGACTTTCAGGTGGAACATCGGCCTGGAGTGGACCACGCCAATGCAGACGGTCTCTCAAGGTATTTCCGCCTTAGTGATGAGAACTCCCAAGGGGTTGGGTAGCTCTCCCCACTTTCAGCTGGGGGGGACGCGTGTTAGACCTGTCAGCCCTTTGGGTGGTCCCTCCTCATCATTATTTATTTTGTCCCACTTTTGCCTCAAACCCTGTTAGTATTTTTCCTTTTTGGGGACCACCAGACTTTTTAGTGTTGATGCAGATTCAGGGAGCCATTTTATCTACCCCTGAAACTTCTGTCTGAGGGCCTGGAACACAACATGGTGGCCACCTGTGACATTATCAGAACCCACTGGAACCTACTAGAACCTTCTGCAACATTCTGGAGCCCTGTGACAGTTGGAGGCGGTTTAGAATGTTGGGAAGCTAAGACAGAGAGTTGGCAGTTGGAGCTGGCAGTTGGCACCTGACTGGTGAAGAGAGAGCAGCAGAAACCTGAAGGAGGAAGGAGTGAGGCAGCAGGGGTGGAAACTTGTACCTGGAGTGGGGTCCATAAACCCACCCTTGATACTAGTCCCTACTGACTGAGCCCAGCCTGGAGCCCTGTGTGGGAAGAAGCAAGAAAAACCATCCTAAGGACCTGGAGAGCAGGAACAGGCCTTAGAATCAAAGAACAGCAAGATCCTGACCTGGATACTGGTTTCCCTGGAGTCCGACGTCGAGTAGCCTGAGACCTGGAGCCCGAGGTGGAGAAGCGGCGCCGACTGGAAAGCGGACGTCGTACCCGGAGCCGCCAGAGGTCGAGAGAGGGCGCCGTCAGAGGTCGTAGAGAGTACCGGAGGTCGAGGAGGAAGTCACCCGAGGTCGAGTGAGCGGCGTCGACGTAGGAGTGAAGTCCGCCCTCCGGAGTCGCCGGAGACCGAGGTGAAGCGTGCCGGAGGTCGGGAGTGGAGGTCGCACTCCGGAGTCGCCGGAACCTGAAGGGAATCGTGCCGGAGGTCGGGAGTGGAGGTCGCACTCCGGAGTCGCCGGAACCTGAAGGGAAACGTGCCGGAGGTCGGGAGTGGAGGTCGCACTCCGGAGCCGCCGGAAGTCGACATCGAGCCAAGGCCGCCCGACGTCATAGAACCTGAGGTCGACATCGGACCGGAGCCGCCCGACGTCGACACCGAGCCAAGACTGCCCGACGTCATCGAATCGGAGGTCGAGATCGAACCGAGGCCGCCGCCATCGACCTGGAACCGCCTACCGGCGTCGTCGAGAACTGACATTGCGCCGAGGCCGCCGACATCGAACCGGAACCGCCTCACGGCGTCGACACGACTCCAGCGGCGTCGGAGTTTCAGAAAAAGGGCAGTAAGTGGAGTAGAGGGCGCCTAAGGCCCTGTGGAGACCTGAGAGACAACTCTAAGGGGCTAGGGAGGTGCTGGAACCAGCTTGACTGTGCCAGGGGTGAGCTGAGACTAATTCAGTGGGGTTGTGTAGAGTGGGAGAGCTAGATCTCTAGAATCCCCCCTTAATCTACCTCAGTTTAGGCCTCAGCCTTGTCCAAGCCAGGGAGTAGACACCCTCAAGCCATCCACCTAACCACAAGCTGTGCCTGGGCCAAATCAGCCCATAATAATCTAAATGTGATCTGATTCTATAAGTGTCACTGTCAGCTTTTAATTATTTATTGAGAGCACTGTATTTATTGTATTTAACCTATTTATTGCTTCGCTGTATTTATTGTTCCACAGTATTTATTGACGTACAATATTTATTGGTTTGCAGTATTTATTGCCTCAGAATATTTAATTGCCTGTCTGTATTGCACTCGTATTTATGCCTTAATTATTTATGAACACCCCTATTTATTGAATCATTAAGACAGTATTTATTTGACCTGCACTATTTAAAAAGCCTTGTATATTGTGATTGTGTTATAATTTATCTAATCAGCAACTAAGAGAAAAAGAAGATAAAGAGATATTTTCATAATTTTTACGGTGTAGAGTCGTTTTTGGAACGGATGCACGCATGGTTATTGTATGGGTATGACGTATGCTTAGCACGGTGCCTGATTCCTGACCACTCGAGCCAAGCTACCACAGTGTGTTCGGAAGAACTCATGACCACCCTTCTGGTGTGGGAGTGTGTTTTTCCAACAGCCAGAGTATGAGTCTAAGACCTTAGCTATTAGGCCAGAGTAAGAGTTACGACCTTAACCATTAGGCCAGAGTACGAGTCAAAGACCTTAGCTATTAGGCCAGAGTAAGAGTTAAAACCTTAGCTATTATGCCAGAGTAAGAGTTAAGACCTTAACCTTTAGGCCAGAGTACGATTCTAAGACCTTAGCTATTAGGCCAGAGTAAGAGTTAAGACCTTAACCAGTAGGGCAGAGTAAGAGTTAAAACCTTAATCATTAGGCCAGAGCACGAGTCTAAGACCTTAGCTATTAGGCCAGAGTAAGAGTTAAGACCTTAACCATTAGGGCAGAGTACGAGTCTAAGACCTTAGCTATTAGGCCAGAGTAAGAGTTAAGACCTTAGCTATTAGGCCAGAGTAAGAGTTAAGACCTTAACCATTAGGCCATAGTACGAGTCTAAGACCTTAACTATTAGGCCAGAGTAAGAGTCTAAGACCTTAGCTATTAGCCCAGAGTAAGAGTTAAGACCTTAATCATTAGGCCAGTCTAAGAGTTAAGACCTTAACCAGTAGGCCATAGTACGAGTCTAAGACCTTAGCTATTAGGCCAGAGTAAGAGTTAAGATCTTAACCATTAGGCCAGAGTACGAGTCTAAGACCTTCGCTATTAGGCCAGAGTAAGAGTTAAGACCTTAGCTATTAGGCCAGAGTAAGAGTTAAGACCTTAACCATTAGGCCAGAGTACGAGTCTAAGACCTTAGCTATTAGGCCAGAGTACAAGTCTAAGACCTTAGCTATTAGGCCAGAGTATGAGTCTAAGACCTTAGCTATTAGGCCAGAGTAAGAGTTAAGACCTTAACCATTAGGCCAGACTAAGAGTTAAGACCTTAACCTGTAGGCCATAGTACAAGTCTAAGACCTTAGCTATTAGGCCAGACTAAAAGTTAAGACCTTAGCTATTAGGCCAGAGTAGGAGTTAAGACCTTAACCATTAGGCCAGAGTACGAGCCGAAGACCTTAGCTATTAGGCCAGAGTAAGAGTTAAGACCTTAACCAGTAGGCCATAGTACGAGTCTAAGACCTTAGCTATTAGGCCAGAGTAAGAGTTAAGACCTTAACCATTAGGCCAGAGTACGAGTTAAGACCTTAACCATTAGGCCAGAGTACGAGTCTAAGACCGTAGCTATTAGGCCAGAGTAAGAGTTAAAACCTTAGCTATTAGGCCAGAGTAAGAGTCTAAGACCTTAGCTATTAGGCTAGAGTAAAAGTTAAGACCTTAACCATTAGGCCAGAGTAAGAGTTAAGACCTTAGCTATTAGGCCAGAGTAAGAGTTAAGACCTTAACCATTAGGCCAGAGTATGAGTCTAAGACCTTAGCTAGTAGGCCAGAGTAAGAGTTAAGACCTTAACCATTAGGCCAGAGTACGAGTCTAAGACCTTAGCTATTAGGCCAGAGTAAGAGTTAAGACCTTAACCATTAGGGCAGAGTACGAGTCTAAGACCTTAGCTATTAGGCCAGAGTATGAGTCTAAGACCTTAGCTATTAGGCCAGAGTAAGAGTTAAGACCTTAACCATTAGTCCAGAGTACGAGTCAAAGACCTTAGCTATTAGGCCAGAGTAAGAGTTAAGACCTTAACCATTAGGCCAGAGTACGAGTCTAAGACCTTAGCTATTAGGCCAGAGTAAGAGTTAAGACCTTAACCATTAGGGCAGAGTAAGAGTTAAGACCTTAGCTATTAGGCCAGAGTAAGAGTTAAGACCTTAACCATTAGGCCAGAGTATGAGTCTAAGACCTTAGCTAGTAGGCCAGAGTAAGAGTTAAGACCTTACCCATTAGGCCAGAGTACGAGACTAAGACCTTAGCTATTAGGCCAGAGTAAGAGTTAAGACCTTAACCATTAGGGCAGAGTACGAGTCTAAGACCTTAGCTATTAGGCCAGAGTATGAGTCTAAGACCTTAGCTATTAGGCCAGAGTAAGAGTTAAGACCTTAACCATTAGTCCAGAGTACGAGTCAAAGACCTTAGCTATTAGGCCAGAGTAAGAGTTAAGACCTTAGCTATTAGGCCAGAGTAAGAGTTAAGACCTTAACCTTTAGGCCAGAGTACGATTCTAAGACCTTAGCTATTAGGCCAGAGTAAGAGTTAAGACCTTAACCATTAGGCCAGGGTACGAGTCTAAGACCTTAACCATTAGGCCAGGGTACGAGTCTAAGACCTTAGCTATTAGGCCAGAGTAAGAGTTAAGACCTTAACCAGTAGGGCAGAGTAAGAGTTAAAACCTTAATCATTAGGCCAGAGCACGAGTCTAAGACCTTAGCTATTAGGCCAGAGTACGAGTCTAAGACCTTAGCTATTAGGCCAGAGTAAGAGTTAAGACCTTAGCTATTAGGCCAGAGTAAGAGTTAAGACCTTAGCTATTAGGCCAGAGTAAGAGTTAAGACCTTAACCATTAGGCCAGAGTACGAGTCCAAGACCTTAGCTATTAGGCCAGAGTACAAGTCTAAGACCTTAATTATTAGGCCAGAGTACGAGTCTAAGACCTTAGCTATTAGGCCAGAGTAAGAGTTAAGACCTTAACCATTAGGCCAGACTAAGAGTTAAGACCTTAACCTGTAGGCCATAGTACAAGTCTAAGACCTTAGCTATTAGGCCAGACTAAAAGTTAAGACCTTAGCTCTTAGGCCAGAGTAGGAGTTAAGACCATAACCATTAGGCCATAGTACGAGTCTAAGACCTTAGCTATTAGGCCAGAGTAAGAGTTAAGACCTTAACCCGTAGGCCAGAGTAAGAGTTAAGACCTTAACCATTAGGCCAGAGTACGAGCCGAAGACCTTAGCTATTAGGCCAGAGTAAGAGATAAGACCTTAACCAGTAGGCCAGAGTAAGAGTTAAGACCTTAACCATTAGGCCAGAGTACGAGTCTAAGACCTTAGCTATTAGGCCAGAGTAAGAGTTAAGACCTTAGCTATTAGGCCAGAGTAAGAGTCTAAGACCTTAGCTATTAGCCCAGAGTAAGAGTTAAGACCTTAACCATTAGGCCAGACTAAGAGTTAAGACATTAACCATTAGGCCATAGTACGAGTCTAAGACCTTAGATATTAGGCCAGAGTAAGAGTTAAGACTTTAACCAGTAGTCCAGAGTAAGAGTTAAGACCTTAACCTGTAGGCCATAGTACTAGTCTGAGACCTTAGCTATTAGGCCAGAGTAAGAGTTAAGACCTTAACCAGCAGGCCAGAGTAAGAGTAAAGACCTTAACCAGTAGGCCAGAGTAAGAGTTAAGACCTTAACCATTAAGCCAGAGTACGAGTCTAAGACCTTAGCTATTAGGCCAGAGTAAGAGTTAAGACCTTAACCATTAGGTCAGAGTAAGATTTAAGACCTTAGCTATTAGGCCAGACTAAAAGATAAGACCTTAGCTAGTAGGCCAGAGTAAGAGTTAAAACCTTAGCTATTAGGCCAGAGTAAGAGTTAAGACCTTAACCATTAGGTCAGAGTAAGATTTAAGACCTTAGCTATTAGGCCAGACTAAAAGATAAGACCTTAGCTATTAGGCCAGAGTAAGAGTTAAGACCTTAACCTGTAGGCCATAGTACGAGTCTAAGACCTTAGCTATTATGCCAGAGTAAGAGTTAAGACCTTAGCTATTATGCCAGAGTAAGGGTTAAGACCTTAACCAGTAGGCCAGAGTAAGAGTTACGACCTTAACCATTAGGCGAGAGTATGAGTCTAAGACCTTAGCTATTAGGCCAGAGTAAGAGTTAAGACCTTAACCATTAGGCCAGAGTACGAGTCTACGACCTTAGCTATTAGGCCAGAGTAAGAGTTAAGACCTTAACCATTAGGCCAGAGTACGAGTCTAAGACCTTAGCTATCAGGCCAGAGTACGAGTCTAAGACCTTAGCTATTAGGCCAGAGTAAGAGTTAAGACCTTAACCATTAGGCCAGACTATGAATTTAAGACCTTAACCATTAGGCCAGAGTACGAGTCTAAGACCTTAGCTATTAGGCCAGAGTAAGAGTTAAGACCTTAACCTTTAGGCCAGAGTACGAGTCTAAGGCCTTAGCTATTAGGCCAGAGTAAGAGTTAAGACCTTAGCTATTAGGCCAGAGTAAGAGTTATACCTTAACCTTTAGGCCAGAGTACGAGTCTAAGGCCTTAGCTATTAGGCCAGAGTAAGAGTTAAGACCTTAAACATTAGGCCATAGTACGAGTCTAAGACCATAGCTATTAGGCCAGAGTAAGAGTTAAGACCTTAGCTATTAGGCCAGAGTAAGAGTTAAGACCTTAGCTATTAGGCCAGAGTAAGAGTTAAGACCTTAACCAGTAGGCCAGAGTAAGAGTTAAGACCTTAACCAGTAGGCCGGAGTACGAGTCTAAGACCTTAGCTATTAGGCCAGAGTAAGAGTTAAGACCTTAACCAGTAGGCCAGAGTAAGAGTTAAGACCTTAACCATTAGACCAAAGTACGAGTCTAAGACCTTAGCTATTAGGCCAGAGTAAGTGTTAAGACCTTAACCATTAGGGCAAAGTACGAGTCTAAGACCTTAGCTATTAGGCCAGAGTAAGAGTTAAGACCTTAGCTATTAGGCCAGAGTAAGAGTTAAGACCTTAACCATTAGACCATAGTACGAGTCTAAGACCTTAGCTATTAGGCCAGAGTAAGAGTTAAGACTTAAACCAGTAGGCCAGAGTAAGAGTTAAGACCTTAACCTGTAGGTCATAGTACGAGTCTAAGACCTTAGCTATCAGGCCAGAGTACGAGTCTAAGACCTTAGCTATTAGGCCAGAGTAAGAGTTAAGACCTTAACCATTAGGCCAGACTATGAATTTAAGACCTTAACCATTAGGCCAGAGTACGAGTCTAAGACCTTAGCTATTAGGCCAGAGTAAGAGTTAAGACCTTAACCTTTAGGCCAGAGTACGAGTCTAAGGCCTTAGCTATTAGGCCAGAGTAAGAGTTAAGACCTTAGCTATTAGGCCAGAGTAAGAGTTATACCTTAACCTTTAGGCCAGAGTACGAGTCTAAGGCCTTAGCTATTAGGCCAGAGTAAGAGTTAAGACCTTAAACATTAGGCCATAGTACGAGTCTAAGACCATAGCTATTAGGCCAGAGTAAGAGTTAAGACCTTAGCTATTAGGCCAGAGTAAGAGTTAAGACCTTAGCTATTAGGCCAGAGTAAGAGTTAAGACCTTAACCAGTAGGCCAGAGTAAGAGTTAAGACCTTAACCAGTAGGCCGGAGTACGAGTCTAAGACCTTAGCTATTAGGCCAGAGTAAGAGTTAAGACCTTAACCAGTAGGCCAGAGTAAGAGTTAAGACCTTAACCATTAGACCATAGTACGAGTCTAAGACCTTAGCTATTAGGCCAGAGTAAGTGTTAAGACCTTAACCATTAGGGCAAAGTACGAGTCTAAGACCTTAGCTATTAGGCCAGAGTAAGAGTTAAGACCTTAGCTATTAGGCCAGAGTAAGAGTTAAGACCTTAACCATTAGACCATAGTACGAGTCTAAGACCTTAGCTATTAGGCCAGAGTAAGAGTTAAGACTTAAACCAGTAGGCCAGAGTAAGAGTTAAGACCTTAACCTGTAGGTCATAGTTCAAGTCTAAGACCTTAGCTATTAGGCCAGAGTAAGAGTTAAGACCTTAACCAGCAGGCCAGAGTAAAAGTTAAGACCTTAACCAGTAGGCCAGAGTAAGAGTTAAGACCTTAACCATTAGGCCAGAGTACGAGCCTAAGACCTTAGCTATTAGGCCAGAGTAAGACTTAAGACCTTAACCAGTAGGCCAGAGTAAGAGTTAAGACCTTAACCAGTAGGCCAGAGTAAAAGTTAAGACCTTAACCATTAGGCCAGAGTACGAGTCTAAGACCTTAGCTATTAGGCCAGAGTAAGAGTTAAGACCTTAGCTATTAGGCCAGAGTAAGAGTCTAAGACCTTAGCTATTAGCCCAGAGTAAGAGTTAAGACCTTAACCATAAGGCCAGACTAAGAGTTATGACCTTAACCAGTAGGCCGGAGTACGAGTCTAAGACCTTAGCTATTAGGCCAGAGTAAGAGTTAAGACCTTAACCAGTAGGCCAGAGTAAGAGTTAAGACCGTTACCTGTAGGCCAGAGTAAGAGTTAAGACCTTAACCATTAGGCCAGAGTACGAGTCTAAGACCTTAGCTATTAGGCCAGAGTATGAGTCTAAGAACTTAGCTATTAGGCCAGAGTAAGAGTTAAGACCTTAACCATTAGGCCAGAGTATGAGTCAAAGACCTTAGCTATTAGGCCAGAGTAAGAGTTAAGACCTTAGCTATTAGGCCAGAGTAAGAGTTAAGACCTTAACCATTAGGCCAGAGTACGAGTCTAAGACCTTAGCTAATAGGCCAGAGTTAGAATTAAGACCTTAGCTATTAGGCCAGAGTAAGAGTTAAGACCTTAACCTTTAGGCCAGAGTACGATTCTAAGACCTTAGCTATTAGGCCAGAGTAAGAGTTAAGACCTTAACCATTAGGCCAGAGTAAGAGTCTAAGACCTTAGCTATTAGGCCAGAGTAAGAGTTAAGACCTTAACCAGTAGGGCAGAGTAAGAGTTAAAACCTTATTCATTAGGCCAGAGCACGAGTCTAAGACCTTAGCTATTAGGCCAGAGTAAGAGTTAAGACCTTAACCATTAGGCCATAGTACAAGTCTAAGACCTTAGCTATTAGGCCAGAGTAAGGGTTCAGACCATAGCTATTAGACCAGAGTAAGAGTTAAGACCTTAACCAGTAGGCCAGAGTACAAGTCTAAGACCTTAGCTATTAGGCCAGACTAAGAGTTAAGACCTTAACCATTAGGCCAGTGTACGAGTCTAAGACCTTAGCTATTAGGCCAGACTAAAAGTTAAGACTTAACCCAGAAGGCCAGAGTAAGAGTTAAGACCTTAACCTGTAGGCCATAGTACAAGTCTAAGACCTTAGCTATTAGGCCAGAGTAAGAGTTAAGACCTTAACCAGCAGGCCAGAGTAAAAGTTAAGACCTTAACCAGTAGGCCAGAGTAAGAGTTAAGACCTTAACCATTAGGCTAGAGTACGAGCCTAAGACCTTAGCTATTAGGCCAGAGTAAGAGTTAAGACCTTAACCAGTAGGCCAGAGTAAGAGTTAAGACCTTAACCATTAGGCCATAGTACGAGTCTAAGACCTTAGCTATTAGGCCAGAGTAAGAGTTAAGACTTAAACCAGTAGGGCAGAGTAAGAGTTAAGACCTTAACCTGTAGGCCATAGTACAAGTCTAAGACCTTAGCTATTAGGCCAGAGTAAGAGTTAAGAGCTTAACCAGCAGGCCAGAGTAAAAGTTAAGACCTTAACCAGTAGGCCAGAGTAAGAGTTAAAACCTTAACCATTAGGCCAGAGTACGAGCCTAAGACCTTAGCTATTAGGCCAGAGTAAGACTTAAGACCTTAACCAGTAGGCCAGAGTAAGAGTTAAGACCTTAACCAGTAGGCCAGAGTAAAAGTTGAGACCTTAACCATTAGGCCAGAGTACGAGTCTAAGACCTTAGCTATTAGGCCAGAGTAAGAGTCTAAGACCTTAGCTATTAGCCCAGAGTAAGAGTTAAGACCTTAACCATAAGGCCAGACTAAGAGTTAAGACCTTAACCAGTAGGCCATAGTACGAGTTAAGACCTTAACCATTAGGCCAGAGTACGAGTCTAAGACCTTAGCTATTAGGCCAGAGTAAGAGTTAAAACCTTAGCTATTAGGCCAGAGTAAGAGTCTAAGACCTTAGCTATTAGGCCAGAGTAAAAGTTAAGACCTTAACCATTAGGCCAGAGTAAGAGTTAAGACCTTAGCTATTAGGCCAGAGTAAGAGTTAAGACCTTAACCATTAGGCCAGAGTATGAGTCTAAGACCTTAGCTAGTAGGCCAGAGTAAGAGTTAGGACCTTAACCAGTAGGCCAGAGTAAGAGTTAAGACCTTAACCTGTAGGCCATAGTACGAGTCTAAGACCTTAGCTATTATGCCAGAGTAAGAGTTAAGACCTTAGCTATTATGCCAGAGTAAGGGTTAAGACCTTAACCAGTAGGCCAGAGTAAGAGTTACGACCTTAACCATTATGCCAGAGTATGAGTCTAAGACCTTAGCTATTAGGCCAGAGTAAGAGTTAAGACCTTAACCATTAGGCCAGAGTACGAGTCTACGACCTTAGCTAGTAGGCCAGAGTAAGAGTTAAGACCTTAACCATTAGGCCAGAGTACGAGTCTAAGACCTTAGCTATCAGGCCAGAGTACGAGTCTAAGACCTTAGCTATTAGGCCAGAGTAAGAGTTAAAACCTTTACCATTAGGCCAGAGTACGAGTCTAAGACCTTAGCTTATAGGCCAGAGTAAGAGTTAAGACCTTAACTATTAGGACAGACTAAGAGTTAAGACCTTAACCATTAGGCCAGAGTACGAGTCTAAGACCTTAGCTATTAGGCCAGAGTAAGAGTTAAGACCTTAACCAGTAGGCCAGAGTAAGAGTTAAGACCTTAACCTGTAGGCCATAGTACAAGTCTAAGACCTTAGCTATTAGGCCAGAGTAAGAGTTAAGACCTTAACCAGCAGGCCAGAGTAAAAGTTAAGACCTTAACCAGTAGGCCAGAGTAAGAGTTAAAACCTTAACCATTAGGCCAGAGTACGAGCCTAAGACCTCAGCTATTAGGCCAGAGTAAGAGTTAAGACCTTAGCTATTAGGCCAGAGTAAGAGTTAAGACCTTAGCTATTAGGCCAGAGTAAGAGTTAAGACCTTAACCATTAGGCCAGAGTACGAGTCCAAGACCTTAGCTATTAGGCCAGAGTACAAGTCTAAGACCTTAGCTATCAGGCCAGAGTACGAGTCTAAGACCTTAGCTATTAGGCCAGAGTAAGAGTTAAGACCTTAACCATTAGGCCAGACTAAGAGTTAAGACCTTAACCTGTAGGCCATAGTACAAGTCTAAGACCTTAGCTATTAGGCCAGACTAAAAGTTAAGACCTTAGCTATTAGGCCAGAGTAGGAGTTAAGACCATAACCATTAGGCCATAGTACGAGTCTAAGACCTTAGCTATTAGGCCAGAGTAAGAGTTAAGACCTTAACCATTAGGCCAGAGTACGAGTCTAAGACCTTAGCTATTAGGCCAGAGTAAGAGGTAAGACTTAAACCAGTAGGCCAGAGTAAGAGTTAAGACCTTAACCTGTAGGCCATAGTACTAGTCTAAGACCTTAGTTATTGGGCCAGAGTAAGAGTTAAGACCTTAACCAGCAGGCCAGAGTAAGAGTTAAGACCTTAACCCGTAGGCCAGAGTAAGAGTTAAGACCTTAACCATTAGGCCAGAGTACGAGCCGAAGACCTTAGCTATTAGGCCAGAGTAAGAGTTAAGACCTTAACCAGTAGGCCAGAGTAAGAGTTAAGACCTTAACCATTAGGCCAGAGTACGAGTCTAAGACCTTAGCTATTAGGCCAGAGTAAGAGTTAAGACCTTAGCTATTAGGCCAGAGTAAGAGTTAAGACCTTAACCATTAGGCCAGACTAAGAGTTAAGACATTAACCATTAGGCCATAGTACGAGTCTAAGACCTTAGATATTAGGCCAGAGTAAGAGTTAAGACTTTAACCAGTAGTCCAGAGTAAGAGTTAAGACCTTAACCTGTAGGCCATAGTACTAGTCTGAGACCTTAGCTATTAGGCCAGAGTAAGAGTTAAGACCTTAACCATTAGGCCAGAGTACGAGCCGAAGACCTTAGCTATTAGGCCAGAGTAAGAGTTAAGACCTTAACCAGTAGGCCAGAGTAAGAGTTAAGACCTTAACCATTAGGCCAGAGTACGAGTCTAAGACCTTAGCTATTAGGCCAGAGTAAGAGTTAAGACCTTAGCTATTAGGCCAGAGTAAGAGTTAAGACCTTAACCATTAGGCCAGACTAAGAGTTAAGACATTAACCATTAGGCCATAGTACGAGTCTAAGACCTTAGATATTAGGCCAGAGTAAGAGTTAAGACTTTAACCAGTAGTCCAGAGTAAGAGTTAAGACCTTAACCTGTAGGCCATAGTACTAGTCTGAGACCTTAGCTATTAGGCCAGAGTAAGAGTTAAGACCTTAACCAGCAGGCCAGAGTAAGAGTAAAGACCTTAACCAGTAGGCCAGAGTAAGAGTTAAGACCTTAACCATTAAGCCAGAGTACGAGTCTAAGACCTAAGCTATTAGGCCAGAGTAAGAGTTAAGACCTTAACCATTAGGTCAGAGTAAGATTTAAGACCTTAGCTATTAGGCCAGACTAAAAGATAAGACCTTAGCTAGTAGGCCAGAGTAAGAGTTAAGACCTTAACCATTAGGCCATAGTACGAGTCTAAGACCTTAGCTATTAGGCCAGAGTAAGAGTTAAGACTTAACTCTTACTCTGGCCTACTGGTTAAGGTCTTAACTTTTACTCTGGCCTGCTGGTTAAGGTCTTAACTCTTACTCTGGCCTACTGGTTTAAGACCTTAACCTGTAGGTCATAGTACAAGTCTAAGACCTTAGCTATTAGGCCAGAGTAAGAGTTAAGACCTTAACCAGCAGGCCAGAGTAAAAGTTAAGACCTTAACCAGTAGGCCAGAGTAAGAGTTAAGACCTTAACCATTAGGCCAGAGTACGAGCCTAAGACCTTAGCTATTAGGCCAGAGTAAGACTTAAGACCTTAACCAGTAGGCCAGAGTAAGAGTTAAGACCTTAACCAGTAGGCCAGAGTAAAAGTTAGGACCTTAACCATTAGGCCAGAGTACGAGTCTAAGACCTTAGCTATTAGGCCAGAGTAAGAGTTAAGACCTTAGCTATTAGGCCAGAGTAAGAGTCTAAGACCTTAGCTATTAGCCCAGAGTAAGAGTTAAGACCGTAACCATTAGGCCAGAGTACGAGTCTAAGACCTTAGCTATTAGGCCAGAGTATGAGTCTAAGAACTTAGCTATTAGGCCAGAGTAAGAGTTAAGACCTTAACCATTAGGCCAGAGTATGAGTCAAAGACCTTAGCTATTAGGCCAGAGTAAGAGTTAAGACCTTAGCTATTAGGCCAGAGTAAGAGTTAAGACCTTAACCATTAGGCCAGAGTATGAGTCTAAGACCTTAGCCAATATGCCAGAGTAAGAATTAAGACCTTAGCTATTAGGCCAGAGTAAGAGTTAAGACCTTAACCTTTAGGCCAGAGTACGATTCTAAGACCTTAGCTATTAGGCCAGAGTAAGAGTTAAGACCTTAACCATTAGGCCAGAGTAAGAGTCTAAGACCTTAGCTATTAGGCCAGAGTAAGAGTTAAGACCTTAACCAGTAGGGCAGAGTAAGAGTTAAAACCTTAACCATTAGGCCAGAGTACGATTCTAAGACCTTAGCTATTAGGCCAGAGTAAGAGTTAAGACCTTAACCATTAGGCCAGAGTAAGAGTCTAAGACCTTAGCTATTAGGCCAGAGTAAGAGTTAAGACCTTAACCAGTAGGGCAGAGTAAGAGTTAAAACCTTAACCATTAGGTCAGAGTACGAGTCTAAGACCTTAGCTATTAGGCCAGAGTAAGAGTTAAGACCTTAGCTATTAGGCCAGAGTAAGAGTTAAGACCTTAACCATTAGGCCATAGTACAAGTCTAAGACCTTAGCTATTAGGCCAGAGTAAGGGTTAAGACCATAGCTATTAGACAAGAGTAAGAGTTAAGACCTTAACCAGTAGGCCAGAGTACAAGTCTAAGACCTTAGCTATTAGGCCAGAGTAAGAGTTAAGACCTTAACCACTAGGCCAGAGTACGAGTCTAAGACCTTAGCTATCAGGCCAGAGTACGAGTCTAAGACCTTAGCTATTAGGCCAGTGTAAGAGTTAAAACCTTAACCATTAGGCCAGAGTATGAGTCTAAGGCCTTAGCTATTAGGCCAGAGTAAGAGTTAAGACCTTAACCATTAGGCCATAGTACGAGTCTAAGACCTTAGCTATTAGGCCAGACTAAAAGTTAAGACCTTAGCTATTAGGCCAGAGTAAGAGTTAAAACCTTTACCATTAGGCCATAGTACGAGTCTAAGACCTTAGCTATTAGGCCAGAGTAAGAGTTAAGACTTAACCCAGAAGGCCAGAGTAAGAGTTAAGACCTTAACCTGTAGGCCATAGTACAAGTCTAAGACATTAGCTATTAGGCCAGAGTAAGAGTTAAGACCTTAACCAGCAGGCCAGAGTAAAAGTTAAGACCTTAACCAGTAGGCCAGAGTAAGAGTTAAGACCTTAACCATTAGGCTAGAGTACGAGTCTAAGACCTTAGCTATTAGGCCAGAGTAAGAGTTAAGACCTTAACCAGTAGGCCAGAGTAAGAGTTAAGACCTTAACCTGTAGGCCATAGTACAAGTCTAAGACCTTAGCTATTAGGCCAGAGTAAGAGTTAAGACCTTAACCAGCAGGCCAGAGTAAAAGTTAAGACCTTAACCAGTAGGCCAGAGTAAGAGTTAAAACCTTAACTATTAGGCCAGAGTACGAGCCTAAGACCTTAGCTATTAGGCCAGAGAAAGACTTAAGACATTAACCAGTAGGCCAGAGTAAGAGTTAAGACCTTAGCTATTAGGCCAGAGTAAGAGTCTAAGACCTTAGCTATTAGCCCAGAGTAAGAGTTAAGACCTTAACCATAAGGCCAGACTAAGAGTTAAGACCTTAACCAGTAGGCCATAGTACGAGTCTAAGACCTTAGCTATTAGGCCAGAGTAAGAGTTAAGACCTTAACCATTAGGCCAGAGTACGAGTTAAGACCTTAACCATTAGGCCAGAGTACGAGTCTAAGACCTTAGCTATTAGGCCAGAGTAAGAGTTAAAACCTTAGCTATTAGGCCAGAGTAAGAGTCTAAGACCTTAGCTATTAGGCCAGAGTAAAAGTTAAGACCTTAACCATTAGGCCAGAGTAAGAGTTAAGACCTTAGCTATTAGGCCAGAGTAAGAGTTAAGACCTTAACCATTAGGCCAGAGTATGAGTCTAAGACCTTAGCTAGTAGGCCAGAGTAAGAGTTAAGACCTTAACCAGTAGGCCAGAGTAAGAGTTAAGACCTTAACCTGTAGGCCATAGTACGAGTCTAAGACCTTAGCTATTATGCCAGAGTAAGAGTTAAGACCTTAGCTATTATGCCAGAGTAAGGGTTAAGACCTTAACCAGTAGGCCAGAGTAAGAGTTACGACCTTAACCATTATGCCAGAGTATGAGTCTAAGACCTTAGCTATTAGGCCAGGGTAAGAGTTAAGACCTTAACCATTAGGCCAGAGTACGAGTCTACGACCTTAGCTATTAGGCCAGAGTAAGAGTTAAGACCTTAACCATTAGGCCAGAGTACGAGTCTAAGACCTTAGCTATCAGGCCAGAGTACGAGTCTAAGACCTTAGCTATTAAGCCAGAGTAAGAGTTAAAACCTTAACCATTAGGCCAGAGTACGAGTCTAAGACCTTAGCTAATAGGCCAGAGTAAGAGTTAACCATTAGGCCAGAGTACGAGTCTAAGACCTTAGATATTAGGCCAGAGTAAGAGTTAAGACCTTAACCATTAAGCCAGAGTACGAGTCTAAGACCTTAGCTATTAGTTCAGAGTAAGTGTTAAGACCTTAACAGGTAGGCCAGAGTAAGAGTTAATATCTTAACCATTAGGCCAGAGTACGAGTCTAAGACCTTAGCTATTAGGCCAGAGTAAGAGTTAAGACCTTAACCATTAGGCCAGAGTAAGAGTCTAAGACCTTAGCTATTAGGCCAAAGTAAAAGTTAAGACCTTAGCTATTAGGCCAGAGTAAGAGTTAAGACCTTAACCATTAGGCCAGACTATGAATTTAAGACCTTAGCTATTAGGCCAGAGTAAGAGTTAAGACCTTAACCATTAGGCCAGAGTACGAGTCTAAGACCTTAGCTATTAGGCCAGAGTAAGAGTTAAGACCTTAGCTATTAGGCCAGAGTAAGAGTTAAGACCTTAACCTTTAGGCCAGAGTACGAGTCTAAGGCCTTAGCTATTAGGCCAGAGTAAGAGTTAAGACCTTAGCTATTAGGCCAGAGTAAGAGTTAAGACCTTAGCTATTAGGCCAGAGTAAGAGTTATACCTTAACCTTTAGGCCAGAGTACGAGTCTAAGGCCTTAGCTATTAGGCCAGAGTAAGAGTTAAGACCTTAACCATTAGGCCATAGTACGAGTCTAAGACCTTAGCTATTAGGCCAGAGTAAGAGTTAAGACCTTAGCTATTAGGCCAGAGTAAGAGTTAAGACCTTAGCTATGAGGCCAGAATAAAAGTTAAGACCTTAACCAGTAGGCCGGAGTACGCGTCTAAGACCTTAGCTATTAGGCCAGAGTAAGAGTTAAGACCTTTACCTGTAGGCCAGAGTAAGAGTTAAGACCTTAGCTATTAGGCCAGAGTAAGAGTTAAGACCTTAACCATTAGGCCAGAGTATGAGTCTAAGACCTTAGCCAATATGCCAGAGTAAGAATTAAGACCTTAGCTATTAGGCCAGAGTAAGAGTTAAGACCTTAACCAGTAGGCCAGAGTACAAGTCTAAGACCTTAGCTATTAGGCCAGACTAAGAGTTAAGACCTTAACCATTAGGCCAGTGTACGAGTCTAAGACCTTAGCTATTAGGCCAGACTAAAAGTTAAGACCTTAGCTATTAGGCCAGAGTAAGAGTTAAGACTTAACCCAGAAGGCCAGAGTAAGAGTTAAGACCTTAACCTGTAGGCCATAGTACAAGTCTAAGACATTAGCTATTAGGCCAGAGTAAGAGTTAAGACCTTAACCAGCAGGCCAGAGTAAAAGTTAAGACCTTAACCAGTAGGCCAGAGTAAGAGTTAAGACCTTAACCATTCGGCTAGAGTACGAGTCTAAGACCTTAGCTATTAGGCCAGAGTAAGAGTTAAGACCTTAACCAGTAGGCCAGAGTAAGAGTTAAGACCTTAACCATTAGGCCATAGTACGAGTCTAAGACCTTAGCTATTAGGCCAGAGTAAGAGTTAAGACCTTAACCAGCAGGCCAGAGTAAAAGTTAAGACCTTAACCAGTAGGCCAGAGTAAGAGTTAAAACCTTAACCATTAGGCCAGAGTACGAGCCTAAGACCTTAGCTATTAGGCCAGAGAAAGACTTAAGACCTTAACCAGTAGGCCATAGTACGAGTCTAAGACCTTAGCTATTAGGCCAGAGTAAGAGTTAAGACCTTAACCTTTAGGCCAGAGTACGAGTTAAGACCTTAACCATTAGGCCAGAGTACGAGTCTAAGACCTTAGCTATTAGGCCAGAGTAAGAGTCTAAGACCTTAACCATTAGGCCAGAGTATGAGTCTAAGACCTTAGCTAGTAGGCCAGAGTAAGAGTTAAGACCTTAACCAGTAGGCCAGAGTAAGAGTTAAGACCTTAACCTGTAGGCCATAGTACGAGTCTAAGACCTTAGCTATTATGCCAGAGTAAGAGTTAAGACCTTAGCTATTATGCCAGAGTAAGGGTTAAGACCTTAACCAGTAGGCCAGAGTAAGAGTTACGACCTTAACCATTATGCCAGAGTATGAGTCTAAGACCTTAGCTATTAGGCCAGGGTAAGAGTTAAGACCTTAACCATTAGGCCAGAGTACGAGTCTACGACCTTAGCTATTAGGCCAGAGTAAGAGTTAAGACCTTAACCATTAGGCCAGAGTACGAGTCTAAGACCTTAGCTATCAGGCCAGAGTAAGAGTTAAGACCTTAACCATTAGGCCAGACTATGAATGTAAGACCTTAGCTATTAGGCCAGAGTAAGAGTTAAGACCTTAGCTATTAGGCCAGAGTAAGAGTTAAGACCTTAACCATTAGGGCAGAGTACGAGTCAAAGACCTTAGCTATTAGGCCAGAGTAAGAATTAAGACCTTAGCTATTAGGCCAAAGTAAAAGTTAAGACCTTAGCTATTAGGCCAGAGTAAGAGTTAAGACCTTAACCATTAGGGCAGAGTACGAGTTTAAGACCTTAGCTATTAGGCCAGAGTATGAGTCTAAGACCTTAGCTATTAGGCCAGTGTAAGAGTTAAGACCTTAACCATTAGGCCGGAGTACGAGTCTAAGACCTTAGCTATTAGGCCAGAGTAAGAGTTAAGACCTTAACCAGTAGGCCAGAGTAAGAGTTAAGACCTTAACCATTAGGCCAGACTATGAATTTAAGACCTTAGCTATTAGGCCAGAGTAAGAGTTAAGACCTTAACCATTAGGCCAGACTATGAATTTAAGACCTTAGCTATTAGGCCAGAGTAAGAGTTAAGACCTTAGCTATTAGGCCAGAGTAAGAGTTAAGACCTTAACCTTTAGGCCAGAGTACGAGTCTAAGGCCTTAGCTATTAGGCCAGAGTAAGAGTTAAGACCTTAGCTATTAGGCCAGAGTAAGAGTTAAGACCTTAGCTATTAGGCCAGAGTAAGAGTTATACCTTAACCTTTAGGCCAGAGTACGAGTCTAAGACCTTAGCTATTAGGCCAGAGTAAGAGTTAAGACCTTAGCTATTAGGCCAGAGTAAGAGTTAAGACCTTAGCTATTAGGCCAGAATAAGAGTTAAGACCTTAACCAGTAGGCCGGAGTACGCGTCTAAGACCTTAGCTATTAGGCCAGAGTAAGAGTTAAGACCTTAACCAGTAGGCCAGAGTAAGAGTTAAGACCTTTACCTGTAGGCCAGAGTAAGAGTTCAGACCTTAACCATTAGGCCAGAGTACGAGTCTAAGACCTTAGCTATTAGGCCAGAGTATGAGTCTAAGACCTTAGCTATTAGGCCAGAGTAAGAGTTAAGACCTTAACCATTAGGCCAGAGTATGAGTCAAAGACCTTAGCTATTAGGCCAGAGTAAGAATTAAGACCTTAGCTATTAGGCCAGAGTAAGAGTTAAGACCTTAACCTTTAGGCCAGAGTACGATTCTAAGACCTTAGCTATTAGGCCAGAGTAAGAGTTAAGACCTTAACCATTAGGCCAGAGTAAGAGTCTAAGACCTTAGCGATTAGGCCAGAGTAAGAGTTAAGACCTTAACCAGTAGGGCAGAGTTAGAGTTAAAACCTTAATCATTAGGTCAGAGCACGAGTCTAAGACCTTAGCTATTAGGCCAGAGTAAGAGTTAAGACCTTAACCATTAGGGCAAAGTACGAGTCTAAGACCTTAGCTATTAGGCCAGAGTAAGAGTTAAGACCTTAGCTATTAGGCCAGAGTAAGAGTTAAGACCTTAACCATTAGATCATAGTACGAGTCTAAGACCTTAGCTATTAGGCCAGAGTAGGAGTTAAGACTTAAACCAGTAGGCCAGAGTACAAGTCTAAGACGTTAGCTATTAGGCCAGACTAAGAGTTAAGACCTTAACCATTAGGCCAGAGTACGAGTCTAAGACCTTAGCTATTAGGCCAGACTAAAAATTATGACCTTAGCTATTAGGCCAGAGTAAGAGTTAAGACCTTAACCATTAGGCCATAGTACGAGTCTAAGACCTTAGCTATTAGGCCAGAGTAAGAGTTAAGACTTAAACCAGTAGGCCAGAGTAAGAGTTAAGACCTTAACCTGTAGGTCATAGTACAAGTCTAAGACCTTAGCTATTAGGCCAGAGTAAGAGTTGAGACCTTAACCAGTAGGCCAGAGTAAAAGATAAGACCTTAACCATTAGGCCAGAGTACGAGCCTAAGTCCTTGGCTATTAGGCCAGAGTAAGACTTTAGACCTTAACCAGTAGGCCAGAGTACGAGTCTAAGACCTTAGCTATTAGGCCAGAGTAAGAGTTAAGACCTTAGCTATTAGGCCAGAGTAAGAGTCTAAGACCTTAGCTATTAGCCCAGAGTAAGAGTTAAGACCTTAACCATAAGGCCAGACTAAGAGTTATGACCTTAACCAGTAGGCCGGAGTACGAGTCTAAGACCTTAGCTATTAGGCCAGAGTAAGAGTTAAGACCTTAACCAGTAGGCCAGAGTAAGAGTTAAGACCTTTACCTGTAGGCCAGAGTAAGAGTTAAGACCTTAACCATTAGGCCAGAGTACGAGTCTAAGACCTTAGCTATTAGGCCAGAGTATGAGTTAAGACCTTAACCTTTAGGCCAGAGTACGATTCTAAGACCTTAGCTATTAGGCCAGAGTAAGAGTTAAGACCTTAACCATTAGGCCAGAGTAAGAGTCTAAGACCTTAGCTATTAGGCCAGAGTACGATTCTAAGACCTTAGCTATTAGGCCAGAGTACGAGTCTAAGACCTTAGCTATTAGGCCAGAGTAAGAGTTAAGACCTTAACCTTTAGGCCAGAGTACAATTCTAAGACCTTAGCTATTAGGCCAGAGTAAGAGTTAAGACCTTAACCATTAGGCCAGCGTAAGAGTCTTAGACCTTAGCTATTAGGCCAGAGTAAGAGTTAAGACCTTAACCAGTAGGGCAGAGTAAGAGTTAAAACCTTAATCATTAGGCCAGAGCACGAGTCTAAGACCTTAGCTATTAGGCCAGAGTAAGAGTTAAGACCTTAACCATTAGGTCAGAGTACGAGTCTAAGACCTTAGCTATTAGGCCAGAGTAAGAGTTAAGACTTAACCCAGAAGGCCAGAGTAAGAGTTAAGACCTTAACCTGTAGGCCATAGTACAAGTCTAAGACCTTAGCTATTAGGCCAGAGTAAGAGTTAAGACCTTAACCAGCAGGCCAGAGTAAAAGTTAAGACCTTAACCAGTAGGCCAGAGTAAGAGTTAAGACCTTAACCATTAGGCTAGAGTACGAGCCTAAGACCTTAGCTATTAGGCCAGAGTAAGAGTTAAGACCTTAACCAGTAGGCCAGAGTAAGAGTTAAGACCTTAACCATTAGGCCATAGTACGAGTCTAAGACCTTAGCTATTAGGCCAGAGTAAGAGTTAAGACTTAAACCAGTAGGGCAGAGTAAGAGTTAAGACCTTAACCTGTAGGCCATAGTACAAGTCTAAGACCTTAGCTATTAGGCCAGAGTAAGAGTTAAGACCTTAACCAGCAGGCCAGAGTAAAAGTTAAGACCTTAACCAGTAGGCCAGAGTAAGAGTTAAAACCTTAACCATTAGGCCAGAGTACGAGCCTAAGACCTTGGCTATTAGGCCAGAGTAAGACTTAAGACCTTAACCAGTAGGCCAGAGTAAGAGTTAAGACCTTAACCATTAGGCCAGAGTAAGAGTCTAAGACCTTAGCTATTAGGCCAAAGTAAAAGTTAAGACCTTAGCTATTAGGCCAGAGTAAGAGTTAAGACCTTAACCATTAGGGCAGAGTACAGGTTTAAGACCTTAGCTATTAGGCCAGAGTATGAGTCTAAGACCTTAGCTATTAGGCCAGTGTAAGAGTTAAGACCTTAACCATTAGGCCGGAGTACGAGTCTAAGACCTTAGCTATTAGGCCAGAGTAAGAGTTAAGACCTTAACCAGTAGGCCAGAGTCAGAGTTAAGACCTTAACCATTAGGCCAGACTATGAATTTAAGACCTTAGCTATTAGGCCAGAGTAAGAGTTAAGACCTTAACCATTAGGCCAGAGTACGAGTCTAAGACCTTGGCTATTAGGCCAGAGTAAGAGTTAAGACCTTAGCTATTAGGCCAGAGTAAGAGTTAAGACCTTAACCTTTAGGCCAGAGTACGAGTCTAAGGCCTTAGCTATTAGGCCAGAGTAAGAGTTAAGACCTTAGCTATTAGGCCAGAGTAAGAGTTAAGACCTTAGCTATTAGGCCAGAGTAAGAGTTATACCTTAACCTTTAGGCCAGAGTACGAGTCTAAGGCCTTAGCTATTAGGCCAGAGTAAGAGTTAAGACCTTAGCTATTAGGCCAGAGTAAGAGTTAAGACCTTAGTTATTAGGCCAGAATAAGAGTTAAGACCTTAACCAGTAGGCCGGAGTACGCGTCTAAGACCTTAGCTATTAGGCCAGAGTAAGAGTTAAGACCTTAACCAGTAGGCCAGAGTAAGAGTTAAGACCTTTACCTGTAGGCCAGAGTAAGAGTTAAGACCTTAACCATTAGGCCAGAGTACGAGTCTAAGACCTTAGCTATTAGGCCAGAGTATGAGTCTAAGACCTTAGCTATTAGGCCAGAGTAAGAATTAAGACCTTAGCTATTAGGCCAGAGTAAGAGTTAAGACCTTAACCTTTAGGCCAGAGTACGATTCTAAGACCTTAGCTATTAGGCCAGAGTAAGAGTTAAAACCTTAACCATTAGGCCAGAGTACGAGTCTAAGACCTTAGCGATTAGGCCAGAGTAAGAGTTAAGACCTTAACCAGTAGGGCAAAGTACGAGTCTAAGACCTTAGCTATTAGGCCAGAGTAAGAGTTAAGACCTTAGCTATTAGGCCAGAGTAAGAGTTAAGACTTAAACCAGTAGGCCAGAGTAAGAGTTAAGACCTTAACCTGTAGGTCATAGTACAAGTCTAAGACCAGAGTAAAAGTTAAGACCTTAACCAGCAGGCCAGAGTAAGAGTTAAGACCTTAACCATTAGGCCAGAGTACGAGCCTAAGACCTTAGCTATTAGGCCAGAGGAAGACTTAAGACCTTAACCAGTAGGCCAGAGTAAAAGTTAAGACCTTAACCATTAGGCCAGAGTACGAGTCTAAGACCTTAGCTATTAGGCCAGAGTAAGAGTTAAGACCTTAGCTATTAGGCCAGAGTACGAGTCTAAGACCTTAGCTATTAGGCCAGAGTAAGAGTTAAGACCTTAACCAGTAGGCCAGAGTAAGAGTTAAGACCTTTACCTGTAGGCCAGAGTAAGAGTTAAGACCTTAACCATTAGGCCAGAGTACGAGTCTAAGACCTTAGCTATTAGGCCAGAGTATGAGTCTAAGAACTTAGCTATTAGGCCAGAGTAAGAGTTAAGACCTTAACCATTAGGCCAGAGTACGAGTCTAAGACCTTAGCTAATAGGCCAGAGTAAGAATTAAGACCTTAGCTATTAGGCCAGAGTAAGAGTTAAGACCTTAACCTTTAGGCCAGAGTACGATTCTAAGACCTTAGCTATTAGGCCAGAGTAAGAGTTAAGACCTTAACCATTAGGCCAGAGTAAGAGTCTAAGACCTTAGCTATCAGGCCAGAGTAAGAGTTAAGACCTTAACCAGTAGGGCAGAGTAAGAGTTAAAACCTTAATCATTAGGCCAGAGCACGAGTCTAAGACCTTAGCTATTAGGCCAGAGTAAGAGTTAAGACCTTATTCATTAGGTCAGAGTACGAGTCTAAGACCTTAGCTATTAGGCCAGAGTATGAGTCTAAGAACTTAGCTATTAGGCCAGAGTAAGAGTTAAGACCTTAACCATTAGGTCAGAGTACGAGTCTAAGACCTTAGCTATTAGGCCAGAGTAAGGGTTAAGACCATAGCTATTAGACCAGAGTAAGAGTTAAGACCTTAACCAGTAGGCCAGAGTACAAGTCTAAGACCTTAGCTATTAGGCCAGACTAAGAGTTAAGACCTTAACCATTAGGCCGTGTACGAGTCTAAGACCTTAGCTATTAGGCCAGACTAAAAGTTAAGACCTTAGCTATTAGGCCAGAGTAAGAGTTAAGACTTAACCCAGAAGGCCAGAGTAAGAGTTAAGACCTTAACCTGTAGGCCATAGTACAAGTCTAAGACATTAGCTATTAGGCCAGAGTAAGAGTTAAGACCTTAACCAGCAGGCCAGAGTAAAAGTTAAGACCTTAACCAGTAGGCCAGAGTAAGAGTTAAGACCTTAACCATTCGGCTAGAGTACGAGTCTAAGACCTTAGCTATTAGGCCAGAGTAAGAGTTAAGACCTTAACCAGTAGGCCAGAGTAAGAGTTAAGACCTTAACCATTAGGCCATAGTACGAGTCTAAGACCTTAGCTATTAGGCCAGAGTAAGAGTTAAGACCTTAACCAGCAGGCCAGAGTAAAAGTTAAGACCTTAACCAGTAGGCCAGAGTAAGAGTTAAAACCTTAACCATTAGGCCAGAGTACGAGCCTAAGACCTTAGCTATTAGGCCAGAGAAAGACTTAAGACCTTAACCAGTAGGCCATAGTACGAGTCTAAGACCTTAGCTATTATGCCAGAGTAAGAGTTAAGACCTTAACCTTTAGGCCAGAGTACGAGTTAAGACCTTAACCATTAGGCCAGAGTACGAGTCTAAGACCTTAGCTATTAGGCCAGAGTAAGAGTCTAAGACCTTAACCATTAGGCCAGAGTATGAGTCTAAGACCTTAGCTAGTAGGCCAGAGTAAGAGTTAAGACCTTAACCAGTAGGCCAGAGTAAGAGTTAAGACCTTAACCTGTAGGCCATAGTACGAGTCTAAGACCTTAGCTATTATGCCAGAGTAAGAGTTAAGACCTTAGCTATTATGCCAGAGTAAGGGTTAAGACCTTAACCAGTAGGCCAGAGTAAGAGTTACGACCTTAACCATTATGCCAGAGTATGAGTCTAAGACCTTAGCTATTAGGCCAGGGTAAGAGTTAAGACCTTAACCATTAGGCCAGAGTACGAGTCTACGACCTTAGCTATTAGGCCAGAGTAAGAGTTAAGACCTTAACCATTAGGCCAGAGTACGAGTCTAAGACCTTAGCTATCAGGCCAGAGTAAGAGTTAAGACCTTAACCATTAGGCCAGACTATGAATTTAAGACCTTAGCTATTAGGCCAGAGTAAGAGTTAAGACCTTAGCTATTAGGCCAGAGTAAGAGTTAAGACCTTAACCATTAGGGCAGAGTACGAGTCAAAGACCTTAGCTATTAGGCCAGAGTAAGAATTAAGACCTTAGCTATTAGGCCAAAGTAAAAGTTAAGACCTTAGCTATTAGGCCAGAGTAAGAGTTAAGACCTTAACCATTAGGGCAGAGTACGAGTTTAAGACCTTAGCTATTAGGCCAGAGTATGAGTCTAAGACCTTAGCTATTAGGCCAGTGTAAGAGTTAAGACCTTAACCATTAGGCCGGAGTACGAGTCTAAGACCTTAGCTATTAGGCCAGAGTAAGAGTTAAGACCTTAACCAGTAGGCCAGAGTAAGAGTTAAGACCTTAACCATTAGGCCAGACTATGAATTTAAGACCTTAGCTATTAGGCCAGAGTAAGAGTTAAGACCTTAACCATTAGGCCAGACTATGAATTTAAGACCTTAGCTATTAGGCCAGAGTAAGAGTTAAGACCTTAGCTATTAGGCCAGAGTACGAGTCTAAGACCTTAGCTATTAGGCCAGAGTAAGAGTTAAGACCTTAGCTATTAGGCCAGAGTAAGAGTTAAGACCTTAGCTATTAGGCCAGAGTAAGAGTTAAGACCTTAGCTATTAGGCCAGAATAAGAGTTAAGACCTTAACCAGTAGGCCGGAGTACGCGTCTAAGACCTTAGCTATTAGGCCAGAGTAAGAGTTAAGACATTAACCAGTAGGCCAGAGTAAGAGTTAAGACCTTTACCTGTAGGCCAGAGTAAGAGTTCAGACCTTAACCATTAGGCCAGAGTACGAGTCTAAGACCTTAGCTATTAGGCCAGAGTATGAGTCTAAGACCTTAGCTATTAGGCCAGAGTAAGAGTTAAGACCTTAACCATTAGGCCAGAGTATGAGTCAAAGACCTTAGCTATTAGGCCAGAGTAAGAATTAAGACCTTAGCTATTAGGCCAGAGTAAGAGTTAAGACCTTAACCTTTAGGCCAGAGTACGATTCTAAGACCTTAGCTATTAGGCCAGAGTAAGAGTTAAGACCTTAACCATTAGGCCAGAGTAAGAGTCTAAGACCTTAGCGATTAGGCCAGAGTAAGAGTTAAGACCTTAACCAGTAGGGCAGAGTTAGAGTTAAAACCTTAATCATTAGGTCAGAGCACGAGTCTAAGACCTTAGCTATTAGGCCAGAGTAAGAGTTAAGACCTTAACCATTAGGGCAAAGTACGAGTCTAAGACCTTAGCTATTAGGCCAGAGTAAGAGTTAAGACCTTAGCTATTAGGCCAGAGTAAGAGTTAAGACCTTAACCATTAGAGCATAGTACGAGTCTAAGACCTTAGCTATTAGGCCAGAGTAGGAGTTAAGACTTAAACCAGTAGGCCAGAGTACAAGTCTAAGACGTTAGCTATTAGGCCAGACTAAGAGTTAAGACCTTAACCATTAGGCCAGAGTACGAGTCTAAGACCTTAGCTATTAGGCCAGACTAAAAATTATGACCTTAGCTATTAGGCCAGAGTAAGAGTTAAGACCTTAACCATTAGGCCATAGTACGAGTCTAAGACCTTAGCTATTAGGCCAGAGTAAGAGTTAAGACTTAAACCAGTAGGCCAGAGTAAGAGTTAAGACCTTAACCTGTAGGTCATAGTACAAGTCTAAGACCTTAGCTATTAGGCCAGAGTAAGAGTTGAGACCTTAACCAGTAGGCCAGAGTAAAAGATAAGACCTTAACCATTAGGCCAGAGTACGAGCCTAAGTCCTTGGCTATTAGGCCAGAGTAAGACTTTAGACCTTAACCAGTAGGCCAGAGTACGAGTCTAAGACCTTAGCTATTAGGCCAGAGTAAGAGTTAAGACCTTAGCTATTAGGCCAGAGTAAGAGTCTAAGACCTTAGCTATTAGCCCAGAGTAAGAGTTAAGACCTTAACCATAAGGCCAGACTAAGAGTTATGACCTTAACCAGTAGGCCGGAGTACGAGTCTAAGACCTTAGCTATTAGGCCAGAGTAAGAGTTAAGACCTTAACCAGTAGGCCAGAGTAAGAGTTAAGACCTTTACCTGTAGGCCAGAGTAAGAGTTAAGACCTTAACCATTAGGCCAGAGTACGAGTCTAAGACCTTAGCTATTAGGCCAGAGTATGAGTTAAGACCTTAACCTTTAGGCCAGAGTACGATTCTAAGACCTTAGCTATTAGGCCAGAGTAAGAGTTAAGACCTTAACCATTAGGCCAGAGTAAGAGTCTAAGACCTTAGCTATTAGGCCAGAGTACGATTCTAAGACCTTAGCTATTAGGCCAGAGTACGAGTCTAAGACCTTAGCTATTAGGCCAGAGTAAGAGTTAAGACCTTAACCTTTAGGCCAGAGTACAATTCTAAGACCTTAGCTATTAGGCCAGAGTAAGAGTTAAGACCTTAACCATTAGGCCAGCGTAAGAGTCTAAGACCTTAGCTATTAGGCCAGAGTAAGAGTTAAGACCTTAACCAGTAGGGCAGAGTAAGAGTTAAAACCTTAATCATTAGGCCAGAGCACGAGTCTAAGACCTTAGCTATTAGGCCAGAGTAAGAGTTAAGACCTTAACCATTAGGTCAGAGTACGAGTCTAAGACCTTAGCTATTAGGCCAGAGTAAGAGTTAAGACTTAACCCAGAAGGCCAGAGTAAGAGTTAAGACCTTAACCTGTAGGCCATAGTACAAGTCTAAGACCTTAGCTATTAGGCCAGAGTAAGAGTTAAGACCTTAACCAGCAGGCCAGAGTAAAAGTTAAGACCTTAACCAGTAGGCCAGAGTAAGAGTTAAGACCTTAACCATTAGGCTAGAGTACGAGCCTAAGACCTTAGCTATTAGGCCAGAGTAAGAGTTAAGACCTTAACCATTAGGCCAGAGTACGAGTCTAAGACCTTAGCTATTAGGCCAGAGTATGAGTTAAGACCTTAACCTTTAGGCCAGAGTATGATTCTAAGACCTTAGCTATTAGGCCAGAGTAAGAGTTAAGACCTTAACCATTAGGCCAGAGTAAGAGTCTAAGACCTTAGCTATTAGGCCAGAGTACGATTCTAAGACCTTAGCTATTAGGCCAGAGTACGAGTCTAAGACCTTAGCTATTAGGCCAGAGTAAGAGTTAAGACCTTAACCTTTAGGCCAGAGTACAATTCTAAGACCTTAGCTATTAGGCCAGAGTAAGAGTTAAGACCTTAACCATTAGGCCAGCGTAAGAGTCTAAGACCTTAGCTATTAGGCCAGAGTAAGAGTTAAGACCTTAACCAGTAGGGCAGAGTAAGAGTTAAAACCTTAATCATTAGGCCAGAGCACGAGTCTAAGACCTTAGCTATTAGGCCAGAGTAAGAGTTAAGACCTTAACCATTAGGTCAGAGTACGAGTCTAAGACCTTAGCTATTAGGCCAGAGTAAGAGTTAAGACTTAACCCAGAAGGCCAGAGTAAGAGTTAAGACCTTAACCTGTAGGCCATAGTACAAGTCTAAGACCTTTACTATTAGGCCAGAGTAAGAGTTAAGACCTTAACCAGCAGGCCAGAGTAAAAGTTAAGACCTTAACCAGTAGGCCAGAGTAAGAGTTAAGACCTTAACCATTAGGCTAGAGTACGAGCCTAAGACCTTAGCTATTAGGCCAGAGTAAGAGTTAAGACCTTAACCAGTAGGCCAGAGTAAGAGTTAAGACCTTAACCATTAGGCCATAGTACGAGTCTAAGACCTTAGCTATTAGGCCAGAGTAAGAGTTAAGACTTAAACCAGTAGGGCAGAGTAAGAGTTAAGACCTTAACCTGTAGGCCATAGTACAAGTCTAAGACCTTAGCTATTAGGCCAGAGTAAGAGTTAAGACCTTAACCAGCAGGCCAGAGTAAAAGTTAAGACCTTAACCAGTAGGCCAGAGTAAGAGTTAAAACCTTAACCATTAGGCCAGAGTACGAGCCTAAGACCTTGGCTATTAGGCCAGAGTAAGACTTAAGACCTTAACCAGTAGGCCAGAGTAAGAGTTAAGACCTTAACCATTAGGCCAGAGTAAGAGTCTAAGACCTTAGCTATTAGGCCAAAGTAAAAGTTAAGACCTTAGCTATTAGGCCAGAGTAAGAGTTAAGACCTTAACCATTAGGGCAGAGTACAGGTTTAAGACCTTAGCTATTAGGCCAGAGTATGAGTCTAAGACCTTAGCTATTAGGCCAGTGTAAGAGTTAAGACCTTAACCATTAGGCCGGAGTACGAGTCTAAGACCTTAGCTATTAGGCCAGAGTAAGAGTTAAGACCTTAACCAGTAGGCCAGAGTCAGAGTTAAGACCTTAACCATTAGGCCAGACTATGAATTTAAGACCTTAGCTATTAGGCCAGAGTAAGAGTTAAGACCTTAACCATTAGGCCAGAGTACGAGTCTAAGACCTTGGCTATTAGGCCAGAGTAAGAGTTAAGACCTTAGCTATTAGGCCAGAGTAAGAGTTAAGACCTTAACCTTTAGGCCAGAGTACGAGTCTAAGGCCTTAGCTATTAGGCCAGAGTAAGAGTTAAGACCTTAGCTATTAGGCCAGAGTAAGAGTTAAGACCTTAGCTATTAGGCCAGAGTAAGAGTTATACCTTAACCTTTAGGCCAGAGTACGAGTCTAAGGCCTTAGCTATTAGGCCAGAGTAAGAGTTAAGACCTTAGCTATTAGGCCAGAGTAAGAGTTAAGACCTTAGTTATTAGGCCAGAATAAGAGTTAAGACCTTAACCAGTAGGCCGGAGTACGCGTCTAAGACCTTAGCTATTAGGCCAGAGTAAGAGTTAAGACCTTAACCAGTAGGCCAGAGTAAGAGTTAAGACCTTTACCTGTAGGCCAGAGTAAGAGTTAAGACCTTAACCATTAGGCCAGAGTACGAGTCTAAGACCTTAGCTATTAGGCCAGAGTATGAGTCTAAGACCTTAGCTATTAGGCCAGAGTAAGAATTAAGACCTTAGCTATTAGGCCAGAGTAAGAGTTAAGACCTTAACCTTTAGGCCAGAGTACGATTCTAAGACCTTAGCTATTAGGCCAGAGTAAGAGTTAAAACCTTAACCATTAGGCCAGAGTACGAGTCTAAGACCTTAGCGATTAGGCCAGAGTAAGAGTTAAGACCTTAACCAGTAGGGCAAAGTACGAGTCTAAGACCTTAGCTATTAGGCCAGAGTAAGAGTTAAGACCTTAGCTATTAGGCCAGAGTAAGAGTTAAGACTTAAACCAGTAGGCCAGAGTAAGAGTTAAGACCTTAACCTGTAGGTCATAGTACAAGTCTAAGACCAGAGTAAAAGTTAAGACCTTAACCAGCAGGCCAGAGTAAGAGTTAAGACCTTAACCATTAGGCCAGAGTACGAGCCTAAGACCTTAGCTATTAGGCCAGAGGAAGACTTAAGACCTTAACCAGTAGGCCAGAGTAAAAGTTAAGACCTTCACCATTAGGCCAGAGTACGAGTCTAAGACCTTAGCTATTAGGCCAGAGTAAGAGTTAAGACCTTAGCTATTAGGCCAGAGTACGAGTCTAAGACCTTAGCTATTAGGCCAGAGTAAGAGTTAAGACCTTAACCAGTAGGCCAGAGTAAGAGTTAAGACCTTTACCGGTAGGCCAGAGTAAGAGTTAAGACCTTAACCATTAGGCCAGAGTACGAGTCTAAGACCTTAGCTATTAGGCCAGAGTATGAGTCTAAGAACTTAGCTATTAGGCCAGAGTAAGAGTTAAGACCTTAACCATTAGGCCAGAGTACGAGTCTAAGACCTTAGCTAATAGGCCAGAGTAAGAATTAAGACCTTAGCTATTAGGCCAGAGTAAGAGTTAAGACCTTAACCTTTAGGCCAGAGTACGATTCTAAGACCTTAGCTATTAGGCCAGAGTAAGAGTTAAGACCTTAACCATTAGGCCAGAGTAAGAGTCTAAGACCTTAGCTATCAGGCCAGAGTAAGAGTTAAGACCTTAACCAGTAGGGCAGAGTAAGAGTTAAAACCTTAATCATTAGGCCAGAGCACGAGTCTAAGACCTTAGCTATTAGGCCAGAGTAAGAGTTAAGACCTTATTCATTAGGTCAGAGTACGAGTCTAAGACCTTAGCTATTAGGCCAGAGTATGAGTCTAAGAACTTAGCTATTAGGCCAGAGTAAGAGTTAAGACCTTAACCATTAGGTCAGAGTACGAGTCTAAGACCTTAGCTATTAGGCCAGAGTAAGGGTTAAGACCATAGCTATTAGACCAGAGTAAGAGTTAAGACCTTAACCAGTAGGCCAGAGTACAAGTCTAAGACCTTAGCTATTAGGCCAGACTAAGAGTTAAGACCTTAACCATTAGGCCAGTGTACGAGTCTAAGACCTTAGCTATTAGGCCAGACTAAAAGTTAAGACCTTAGCTATTAGGCCAGAGTAAGAGTTAAGACCTTTACCATTAGGCCATAGTACGAGTCTAAGACCTTAGCTATTAGGCCAGAGTAAGAGTTAAGACTTAACCCAGAAGGCCAGAGTAAGAGTTAAGACCTTAACCTGTAGGCCATAGTACAAGTCTAAGAACTTAGCTATTAGGCCAGAGTAAGAGTTAAGACCTTAACCAGCAGGCCAGAGTAAAAGTTAAGACCTTAACCAGTAGGCCAGAGTAAGAGTTAAGACCTTAACCATTAGGCTAGAGTACGAGCCTAAGACCTTAGCTATTAGGCCAGAGTAAGAGTTAAGACCTTAACCAGTAGGCCAGAGTAAGAGTTAAGACCTTAACCATTAGGCCATAGTACGAGTCTAAGACCTTAGCTATTAGGCCAGAGTAAGAGTTAAGACTTAAACCAGTAGGGCAGAGTAAGAGTTAAGACCTTAACCAGTAGGCCAGAGTAAGAGTTAAGACCTTAACCTGTAGGCCATAGTACAAGTCTAAGACCTTAGCTATTAGGCCAGAGTAAGAGTTAAGACCTTAACCAGCAGGCCAGAGTAAAAGTTAAGACCTTAACCAGTAGGCCAGAGTAAGAGTTAAAACCTTAACCATTAGGCCAGAGTACGAGCCTAAGACCTTAGCTATTAGGCCAGAGTAAGACTTAAGAACTTAACCAGTAGGCCAGAGTAAGAGTTAAGACCTTAACCAGTAGGCCAGAGTAAAAGTTGAGACCTTAACCATTAGGCCAGAGTACGAGTCTAAGACCTTAGCTATTAGGCCAGAGTAAGAGTTAAGACCTTAGCTATTAGGCCAGAGTAAGAGTCTAAGACCTTAGCTATTAGCCCAGAGTAAGAGTTAAGACCTTAACCATAAGGCCAGACTAAGAGTTAAGACCTTAACCAGTAGGCCATAGTACGAGTCTAAGACCTTAGCTATTAGGCCAGAGTAAGAGTTAAGACCTTAACCATTAGGCCAGAGTACGAGTTAAGACCTTAACCATTAGGCCAGAGTACGAGTCTAAGACCTTAGCTATTAGGCCAGTGTAAGAGTTAAAACCTTAGCTTTTAGGCCAGAGTAAGAGTCTAAGACCTTAGCTATTAGGCCAGAGTAAAAGTTAAGACCTTACCCATTAGGCCAGAGTAAGAGTTAAGACCTTAGCTATTAGGCCAGAGTAAGAGTTAAGACCTTAACCATTAGGCCAGAGTATGAGTCTAAGACCTTAGCTAGTAGGCCAGAGTAAGAGTTAAGACCTTAACCAGTAGGCCAGAGTAAGAGTTAAGACCTTAACCTGTAGGCCATAGTACGAGTCTAAGACCTTAGCTATTATGCCAGAGTAAGAGTTAAGACCTTAGCTATTATGCCAGAGTAAGGGTTAAGACCTTAACCAGTAGGCCAGAGTAAGAGTTACGACCTTAACCATTATGCCAGAGTATGAGTCTAAGACCTTAGCTATTAGGCCAGAGTAAGAGTTAAGACCTTAACCATTAGGCCAGAGTACGAGTCTACGACCTTAGCTATAAGGCCAGAGTAAGAGTTAAGACCTTAACCATTAGGCCAGAGTACGAGTCTAAGACCTTAGCTATCAGGCCAGAGTACGAGTCTAAGACCTTAGCTATTAGGCCAGAGTAAGAGTTAAAACCTTAACCATTGGGCCAGAGTAAGAGTTGAGACCTTAACCATTAGGCCAGAGTATGAATTTAAGACCTTAGCTATTAGGCCAGACTAAGAGTTAAGACCTTAACCATTAGGCCAGAGTACGAGTCCAAGACCTTAGCTATTAGGCCAGAGTAAGAGTTAAGACCTTAGCTATTAGGCCAGAGTAAGTGTTAAGACCTTAACCTTTAGGCCAGAGTACGAGTCTAAGGTCTTAGCTATTAGGCCAGAGTAAGAGTTAAGACCTTAGATATTAGGCCAGAGTAAGAGTTAAGACCTTAACCATTAAGCCAGAGTACGAGTCTAAGACCTTAGCTATTAGTTCAGAGTAAGTGTTAAGACCTTAACAGGTAGGCCAGAGTAGGAGTTAATATCTTAACCATTAGGCCAGAGTACGAGTCTAAGACCTTAGCTATTAGGCCAGAGTAAGAGTTAAGACCTTAACCATTAGGCCAGAGTAAGAGTCTAAGACCTTAGCTATTAGGCCAAAGTAAAAGTTAAGACCTTAGCTATTAGGCCAGAGTAAGAGTTAAGACCTTAACCATTAGGCCATAGTACGAGTCTAAGACCTTAGCTATTAGACCAGAGTAAGAGTTAAGACCTTAGCTATTAGGCCAGAGTAAGAGTTAAGACCTTAACCAGTAGGCCGGAGTATGAGTCTAAGACCTTAGCTATTAGGTCAGAGTAAGAGTTAAGACCTTAACCAGTAGGCCAGAGTAAGAGTTAAGACATTTACCTGTAGGCCAGAGTAAGAGTTAAGACCTTAACCATTAGGGCAGAGTACGAGTCTAAGACCTTAGCTATTAGGCCAGAGTATGAGTCTAAGACCTTAGCTTATAGGCCAGAGTAAGAGTTAAGACCTTAACCATTAGGCCAGAGTACGAGTCAAAGACCTTAGCTATTAGGCCAGAGTAAGAGTTAAGACCTTAGCTATTAGGCCAGAGTAAGAGTTAAGACCTTAACCTTTAGGCCAGAGTATGATTCTAAGACCTTAGCTATTAGGCCAGAGTAAGAGTTAAGACCTTAACCATTAGGCCAGGGTACGAGTCTAAGACCTTAGCTATTAGGCCAGAGTAAGAGTTAAGACCTTAACCAGTAGGGCAGAGTAAGAGTTAAAACCTTAATCATTAGGCCAGAGCACGAGTCTAAGACCTTAACTATTAGGCCAGAGTACAAGTCTAAGACCTTAGCTATTAGGCCAGAGTACGAGTCTAAGACCTTAGCTATTAGGCCAGAGTAAGAGTTAAGACCTTAACCATTAGGCCAGACTAAGAGTTAAGACCTTAACCTGTAGGCCATAGTACAAGTCTAAGACCTTAGCTATTAGGCCAGACTAAAAGTTAAGACCTTAGCTATTAGGCCAGAGTAGGAGTTAAGACCATAACCATTAGGCCATAGTACGAGTCTAAGACCTTAGCTATTAGGCCAGAGTAAGAGGTAAGACTTAAACCAGTAGGCCAGAGTAAGAGTTAAGACCTTAACCTGTAGGCCATAGTACTAGTCTAAGACCTTAGATATTAGGCCAGAGTAAGAGTTAAGACCTTAACCAGTAGGCCAGAGTAAGAGTTAAGACCTTAACCAGTAGGCCAGAGTAAGAGTTAAGACCTTAACCATTAGGCCAGAGTACGAGCCGAAGACCTTAGCTATTAGGCCAGAGTAAGAGTTAAGACCTTAACCAGTAGGCCAGAGTAAGAGTTAAGACCTTAACCAGTAGGCCAGAGTAAAAGTTAAGACCTTAACCATTAGGCCAGAGTACGAGTCTAAGACCTTAGCTATTAGGCCAGAGTAAGAGTTAAGACCTTAGCTATTAGGCCAGAGTAAGAGTCTAAGACCTTAGCTATTAGCCCAGAGTAAGAGTTAAGACCTTAACCATTAGGCCAGACTAAGAGTTAAGACCTTAACCAGTAGGCCATAGTACGAGTCTAAGACCTTAGCTATTAGGCCAGAGTAAGAGTTAAGACTTTAACCATTAGGCCAGAGTACGAGTCTAAGACCTTAGCGATTAGGCCAGAGTAAAAGTTAAGACCTTAGCTATTAGGCCAGAGTAAGAGTTAAGACATTAACCATTAGGCCATAGTACGAGTCTAAGACCTTAGATATTAGGCCAGAGTAAGAGTTAAGACTTTAACCAGTAGTCCAGAGTAAGAGTTAAGACCTTAACCTGTAGGCCATAGTACTAGTCTGAGACCTTAGCTATTAGGCCAGAGTAAGAGTTAGGACCTTAACCAGCAGGCCAGAGTAAGAGTAAAGACCTTAACCAGTAGGCCAGAGTAAGAGTTAAGACCTTAACCATTAGGTCAGAGTAAGATTTAAGACCTTAGCTATTAGGCCAGACTAAAAGATAAGACCTTAGCTATTAGGCCAGAGTAAGAGTTAAGACCTTAACCTGTAGGCCATAGTACAAGTCTAAGACCTTAGCTATTATGCCAGAGTAAGAGTTAAGACCTTAGCTATTATGCCAGAGTAAGGGTTAAGACCTTAACCAGTAGGCCAGAGTAAGAGTTAAGACCTTAACCATTAGGCCAGAGTACGAGCCGAAGACCTTAGCTATTAGGCCAGAGTAAGAGTTAAGACCTTAACCAGTAGGCCAGAGTAAGAGTTAAGACCTTAACCATTAGGCCAGACTAAGAGTTAAGACCTTAACCTATAGGCCATAGTACAAGTCTAAGACCTTAGCTATTAGGCCAGAATAAGAGTTAAGACCTTAACCAGTAGGCCGGAGTACGAGTCTAAGACCTTAGCTATTAGGCCAGAGTAAGAGTTAAAACATTAACCATTAGGCCAGAGTACGAGTCTAAGGCCTTAGCTATTAGGCCAGAGTAAGAGTTAAGACCTTAACCATTAGGCCATAGTATGAGTCTAAGACCTTAGCTATTAGGCCAGAGTAAGAGTTAAGACCTTAACCATTAGGGCAGAGTACGAGTCTAAGACCTTAGCTATTAGGCCAGAGTAAGAGTTAAGACCTTAGCTATTAGGCCAGAGTAAGAGTTAGGACCTTAACCATTAGGCCATAGTACGAGTCTAAGACCTTAACTATTAGGCCAGAGTAAGAGTCTAAGACCTTAGCTATTAGCCCAGAGTAAGAGTTAAGACCTTAATCATTAGGCCAGTCTAAGAGTTAAGACCTTAACCAGTAGGCCATAGTACGAGTCTAAGACCTTAGCTATTAGGCCAGAGTAAGAGTTAAGACCTTAACCATTAGGCCAGAGTACGAGTCTAAGACCTTAGCTATTAGGCCAGAGTAAGAGTTAAGACCTTAGCTATTAGGCCAGAGTAAGAGTTAAGACCTTAACCATTAGGCCAGAGTACGAGTCTGACCTTAGCTATTAGGCCAGAGTACAAGTCTAAGACCTTAGCTATTAGCCCAGAGTAAGAGTTAAGACCTTAACCATAAGGCCAGACTAAGAGTTAAGACCTTAACCAGTAGGCCATAGTACGAGTCTAAGACCTTAGCTATTAGGCCAGAGTAAGAGTTAAGACCTTAACCATTAGGCCAGAGTACGAGTTAAGACCTTAACCATTAGGCCAGAGTACGAGTCTAAGACCTTAGCTATTAGGCCAGTGTAAGAGTTAAAACCTTAGCTTTTAGGCCAGAGTAAGAGTCTAAGACCTTAGCTATTAGGCCAGAGTAAAAGTTAAGACCTTACCCATTAGGCCAGAGTAAGAGTTAAGACCTTAGCTATTAGGCCAGAGTAAGAGTTAAGACCTTAACCATTAGGCCAGAGTATGAGTCTAAGACCTTAGCTAGTAGGCCAGAGTAAGAGTTAAGACCTTAACCAGTAGGCCAGAGTAAGAGTTAAGACCTTAACCTGTAGGCCATAGTACGAGTCTAAGACCTTAGCTATTATGCCAGAGTAAGAGTTAAGACCTTAGCTATTATGCAAGAGTAAGGGTTAAGACCTTAACCAGTAGGCCAGAGTAAGAGTTACGACCTTAACCATTATGCCAGAGTATGAGTCTAAGACCTTACCTATTAGGCCAGAGTAAGAGTTAAGACCTTAACCATTAGGCCAGAGTACGAGTCTACGACCTTAGCTATAAGGCCAGAGTAAGAGTTAAGACCTTAACCATTAGGCCAGAGTACGAGTCTAAGACCTTAGCTATCAGGCCAGAGTACGAGTCTAAGACCTTAGCTATTAGGCCAGAGTAAGAGTTAAAACCTTAACCATTGGGCCAGAGTAAGAGTTGAGACCTTAACCATTAGGCCAGAGTATGAATTTAAGACCTTAGCTATTAGGCCAGAGTAAGAGTTAAGACCTTAACCATTAGGCCAGAGTACGAGTCCAAGACCTTAGCTATTAGGCCAGAGTAAGAGTTAAGACCTTAGCTATTAGGCCAGAGTAAGTGTTAAGACCTTAACCTTTAGGCCAGAGTACGAGTCTAAGGTCTTAGCTATTAGGCCAGAGTAAGAGTTAAGACCTTAGATATTAGGCCAGAGTAAGAGTTAAGACCTTAACCATTAAGCCAGAGTACGAGTCTAAGACCTTAGCTATTAGTTCAGAGTAAGTGTTAAGACCTTAACAGGTAGGCCAGAGTAGGAGTTAATATCTTAACCATTAGGCCAGAGTACGAGTCTAAGACCTTAGCTATTAGGCCAGAGTAAGAGTTAAGACCTTAACCATTAGGCCAGAGTAAGAGTCTAAGACCTTAGCTATTAGGCCAAAGTAAAAGTTAAGACCTTAGCTATTAGGCCAGAGTAAGAGTTAAGACCTTAACCATTAGGCCATAGTACGAGTCTAAGACCTTAGCTATTAGACCAGAGTAAGAGTTAAGACCTTAGCTATTAGGCCAGAGTAAGAGTTAAGACCTTAACCAGTAGGCCGGAGTATGAGTCTAAGACCTTAGCTATTAGGCCAGAGTAAGAGTTAAGACCTTAACCAGTAGGCCAGAGTAAGAGTTAAGACATTTACCTGTAGGCCAGAGTAAGAGTTAAGACCTTAACCATTAGGGCAGAGTACGAGTCTAAGACCTTAGCTATTAGGCCAGAGTATGAGTCTAAGACCTTAGCTTATAGGCCAGAGTAAGAGTTAAGACCTTAACCATTAGGCCAGAGTACGAGTCAAAGACCTTAGCTATTAGGCCAGAGTAAGAGTTAAGACCTTAGCTATTAGGCCAGAGTAAGAGTTAAGACCTTAACCTTTAGGCCAGAGTATGATTCTAAGACCTTAGCTATTAGGCCAGAGTAAGAGTTAAGACCTTAACCATTAGGCCAGGGTACGAGTCTAAGACCTTAGCTATTAGGCCAGAGTAAGAGTTAAGACCTTAACCAGTAGGGCAGAGTAAGAGTTAAAACCTTAATCATTAGGCCAGAGCACGAGTCTAAGACCTTAACTATTAGGCCAGAGTACAAGTCTAAGACCTTAGCTATTAGGCCAGAGTACGAGTCTAAGACCTTAGCTATTAGGCCAGAGTAAGAGTTAAGACCTTAACCATTAGGCCAGACTAAGAGTTAAGACCTTAACCTGTAGGCCATAGTACAAGTCTAAGACCTTAGCTATTAGGCCAGACTAAAAGTTAAGACCTTAGCTATTAGGCCAGAGTAGGAGTTAAGACCATAACCATTAGGCCATAGTACGAGTCTAAGACCTTAGCTATTAGGCCAGAGTAAGAGGTAAGACTTAAACCAGTAGGCCAGAGTAAGAGTTAAGACCTTAACCTGTAGGCCATAGTACTAGTCTAAGACCTTAGATATTAGGCCAGAGTAAGAGTTAAGACCTTAACCAGTAGGCCAGAGTAAGAGTTAAGACCTTAACCAGTAGGCCAGAGTAAGAGTTAAGACCTTAACCATTAGGCCAGAGTACGAGCCGAAGACCTTAGCTATTAGGCCAGAGTAAGAGTTAAGACCTTAACCAGTAGGCCAGAGTAAGAGTTAAGACCTTAACCAGTAGGCCAGAGTAAAAGTTAAGACCTTAACCATTAGGCCAGAGTACGAGTCTAAGACCTTAGCTATTAGGCCAGAGTAAGAGTTAAGACCTTAGCTATTAGGCCAGAGTAAGAGTCTAAGACCTTAGCTATTAGCCCAGAGTAAGAGTTAAGACCTTAACCATTAGGCCAGACTAAGAGTTAAGACCTTAACCAGTAGGCCATAGTACGAGTCTAAGACCTTAGCTATTAGGCCAGAGTAAGAGTTAAGACTTTAACCATTAGGCCAGAGTACGAGTCTAAGACCTTAGCGATTAGGCCAGAGTAAAAGTTAAGACCTTAGCTATTAGGCCAGAGTAAGAGTTAAGACATTAACCATTAGGCCATAGTACGAGTCTAAGACCTTAGATATTAGGCCAGAGTAAGAGTTAAGACTTTAACCAGTAGTCCAGAGTAAGAGTTAAGACCTTAACCTGTAGGCCATAGTACTAGTCTGAGACCTTAGCTATTAGGCCAGAGTAAGAGTTAGGACCTTAACCAGCAGGCCAGAGTAAGAGTAAAGACCTTAACCAGTAGGCCAGAGTAAGAGTTAAGACCTTAACCATTAGGTCAGAGTAAGATTTAAGACCTTAGCTATTAGGCCAGACTAAAAGATAAGACCTTAGCTATTAGGCCAGAGTAAGAGTTAAGACCTTAACCTGTAGGCCATAGTACAAGTCTAAGACCTTAGCTATTATGCCAGAGTAAGAGTTAAGACCTTAGCTATTATGCCAGAGTAAGGGTTAAGACCTTAACCAGTAGGCCAGAGTAAGAGTTAAGACCTTAACCATTAGGCCAGAGTACGAGCCGAAGACCTTAGCTATTAGGCCAGAGTAAGAGTTAAGACCTTAACCAGTAGGCCAGAGTAAGAGTTAAGACCTTAACCATTAGGCCAGACTAAGAGTTAAGACCTTAACCTGTAGGCCATAGTACAAGTCTAAGACCTTAGCTATTAGGCCAGAATAAGAGTTAAGACCTTAACCAGTAGGCCGGAGTACGAGTCTAAGACCTTAGCTATTAGGCCAGAGTAAGAGTTAAAACATTAACCATTAGGCCAGAGTACGAGTCTAAGGCCTTAGCTATTAGGCCAGAGTAAGAGTTAAGACCTTAACCATTAGGCCATAGTATGAGTCTAAGACCTTAGCTATTAGGCCAGAGTAAGAGTTAAGACCTTAACCATTAGGGCAGAGTACGAGTCTAAGACCTTAGCTATTAGGCCAGAGTAAGAGTTAAGACCTTAGCTATTAGGCCAGAGTAAGAGTTAAGACCTTAACCATTAGGCCATAGTACGAGTCTAAGACCTTAACTATTAGGCCAGAGTAAGAGTCTAAGACCTTAGCTATTAGCCCAGAGTAAGAGTTAAGACCTTAATCATTAGGCCAGTCTAAGAGTTAAGACCTTAACCAGTAGGCCATAGTACGAGTCTAAGACCTTAGCTATTAGGCCAGAGTAAGAGTTAAGACCTTAACCATTAGGCCAGAGTACGAGTCTAAGACCTTAGCTATTAGGCCAGAGTAAGAGTTAAGACCTTAGCTATTAGGCCAGAGTAAGAGTTAAGACCTTAACCATTAGGCCAGAGTACGAGTCTGACCTTAGCTATTAGGCCAGAGTACAAGTCTAAGACCTTAGCTATTAGGCCAGAGTACGAGTCTAAGACCTTAGCTATTAGGCCAGAGTAAGAGTTAAGACCTTAACCATTAGGCCAGACTAAGAGTTAAGACCTTAACCTGTAGGCCATAGTACAAGTCTAAGACCTTAGCTATTAGGCCAGACTAAAAGTTAAGACCTTAGCTATTAGGCCAGAGTAGGAGTTAAGACCATAACCATTAGGCCATAGTACGAGTCTAAGACCTTAGCTATTAGGCCAGAGTAAGAGGTAAGACTTAAACCAGTAGGCCAGAGTAAGAGTTAAGACCTTAACCTGTAGGCCATAGTACTAGTCTAAGACCTTAGATATTAGGCCAGAGTAAGAGTTAAGACCTTAACCAGTAGGCCAGAGTACGAGCCGAAGACCTTAGCTATTAGGCCAGAGTAAGAGTTAAGACCTTAACCAGTAGGCCAGAGTAAGAGTTAAGACCTTAACCAGTAGGCCAGAGTAAAAGTTAAGACCTTAACCATTAGGCCAGAGTACGAGTCTAAGACCTTAGCTATTAGGCCAGAGTAAGAGTTAAGACCTTAGCTATTAGGCCAGAGTAAGAGTCTAAGACCTTAGCTATTAGCCCAGAGTAAGAGTTAAGACCTTAACCATTAGGCCAGACTAAGAGTTAAGACCTTAACCAGTAGGCCATAGTACGAGTCTAAGACCTTAGCTATTAGGCCAGAGTAAGAGTTACGACTTTAACCATTAGGCGAGAGTACGAGTCTAAGACCTTAGCGATTAGGCCAGAGTAAAAGTTAAGACCTTAGCTATTAGGCCAGAGTAAGATTTAAGACCTTAACCTGTAGGCCATAGTACTAGTCTGAGACCTTAGCTATTAGGCCAGAGTAAGAGTTAAGACCTTAACCAGCAGGCCAGAGTAAGAGTAAAGACCTTAACCAGTAGGCCAGAGTAAGAGTTAAGACCTTAACCATTAGGTCAGAGTAAGATTTAAGACCTTAGCTATTAGGCCAGACTAAAAGATAAGACCTTAGCTAGTAGGCCAGAGTAAGAGTTAAAACCTTAGCTATTAGGCCAGAGTAAGAGTCTAAGACCTTAGCTATTAGGCCAGACTAAAAGATAAGACCTTAGCTATTAGGCCAGAGTAAGAGTTAAGACCTTAACCTGTAGGCCATAGTACGAGTCTAAGACCTTAGCTATTATGCCAGAGTAAGAGTTAAGACCTTAGCTATTATGCCAGTGTAAGGGTTAAGACCTTAACCAGTAGGCCAGAGTAAGAGTTAAGACCTTAACCATTAGGCCAGAGTACGAGCCGAAGACCTTAGCTATTAGGCCAGAGTAAGAGTTAAGACTAGTGGTGGGCGGAATTTGCGGAATTAACCTTCGCAAATTATCTCGAGAATGTTTAAAATTATCGCAAACAAGCAGAAATATCGCGAAGATGCGGAAGTTTTTTTCCGGCATGTTCGCGAGATTTTCTGCATGGTTGCGGGTCGCCAACTTACCCATGTGGTTGCTTGCGGGCGCGGCCATCTTGTTTTGAGTTGTTCTCGCGGTGCATGATCGCGAGAAGAAAGACGTGATCGCGCGACGCATGACGTCACTGCGGGCGCGAACTGTCGCGAGACAGCGCAAATGGCTAAAAACAATACAACATCTCATGGAGAACGCGACCGGATCAAGAAAACTTGTCGGCGAACGCAGGGATTCAGGTAAGGCGATCGCGCGCGCGCGAGAATGTATTATTTTACAGCGCGAGCAAGAAACAAATTATCGCCAAGCTGCGGAAACCGGAATTTTTGACATTTTCGCGCTCTCCGCGGAACGCAAAAATGTCAAATTATCGCAATTTCCGCGAACGGAACGAAATTTTTGCCCAGGCCTAGTTAAGACCTTAACCATTAGGCCAGACTAAGAGTTAAGACCTTAACCAGTAGGCCATAGTACGAGTCTAAGACCTTAGCTATTAGGCCAGAGTAAGAGTTAAGACATTAACCATTAGGCCAGAGTACGAGTCTAATACCTTAGCGATTAGGCCAGAGTAAGAGTTAAGACATTAACCATTAGGCCATAGTATGAGTCCAAGACCTTAGATATTAGGCCAGAGTAAGAGTTAAGACCTTAACCATTAGGCCAGAGTACGAGTCTAAGACCTTAGCTATTAGGCCAGAGTAAGAGTTAAGACCTTAGCTATTAGGCCAGAGTAAGAGTTAGGACCTTAACCTTTAGGCCAGAGTACGAGTCTAAGGCCTTAGCTATTAGGCCAGAGTAAGAGTTAAGACCTTAGCTATTAGGCCAGAGTAAGAGTTAAGACCTTAGCTATTAGGCCAGAGTAAGAGTTATACCTTAACCTTTAGGCCAGAGTACGAGTCTAAGGCCTTAGCTATTAGGCCAGAGTAAGAGTTAAGACCTTAACCATTAGGCCATAGTACGAGTCTAAGACCTTAGCTATTAGGCCAGAGTAAGAGTTAAGACCTTAGCTATTAGGCCAGAGTAAGAGTTAAGACCTTAGCTATTAGGCCAGAGTAAGAGTTAAGACCTTAACCAGTAGGCCGGAGTACGAGTCTAAGACCTTAGCTATTAGGCCAGAGTAAGAGTTAAGACCTTAACCAGTAGGCCAGAGTAAGAGTTAAGACCTTTACCTGTAGGCCAAAATAAGAGTTAAGACCTTAACCATTAGGCCAGACTATGAATTTAAGACCTTAGCTATTAGGCCAGAGTAAGAGTTAAGACCTTAACCATTAGGCCAGAGTACGAGTCTAAGACCTTAGCTATTAGGCTAGAGTAAGAGTTAAGACCTTAGCTATTAGGCCAGAGTAAGAGTTAAGACCTTAACCTTTAGGCCAGAGTACGAGTCTAAGGCCTTAGCTATTAGGCCAGAGTAAGAGTTAAGACCTTAGCTATTAGGCCAGAGTAAGAGTTAAGACCTTAGCTATTAGGCCAGAGTAAGAGTTATACCTTAACCTTTAGGCCAGAGTACGAGTCTAAGGCCTTAGCTATTAGGCCAGCATAAGAGTTAAGACCTTAATCATTAGGCCATAGTACGAGTCTAAGACCTTAGCTATTAGGCCAGAGTAAGAGTTAAGACCTTAGCTATTAGGCCAGAGTAAGAGTTAAGACCTTAGCTATTAGGCCAGAGTAAGAGTTAAGACCTTAACCAGTAGGCCGGAGTACGCGTCTAAGACCTTAGCTATTAGGCCAGAGTAAGAGTTAAGACCTTAACCAGTAGGCCAGAGTAAGAGTTAAGACCTTTACCTGTAGGCCAGAGTAAGAGTTAAGACCTTAACCATTAGGCCAGAGTACGAGTCTAAGACCTTAGCTATTAGGCCAGAGTAAGAGTCTAAGACCTTAGCTATTAGCCCAGAGTAAGAGTTAGGACCTTAACCATTAGGCCAGAGTAAGAGTTAAGACAGTAGCTCTGAGGCCAGAGTAAGAGTTAAGACAGTAGCTATGAGGCCAGAGTATGAGTTAAGACAATAGCTATGAGGTCAGAGTAAGAGTTAAGACAGTAGCTATGAGGCCAGAGTAAGAGTTAAGACAGTAGCTATGAGGCCAGAGTAAGAGTCCAAGACCTTAACCATTAGGCCAGAGTAAGAGTTAAGACAGTAGCTATGAGGCCAGTGTAAGAGTTAAGACAGTAGCTATGAGTCCAGAGTAAGAGTTAAGACAGTAGCTATTAGGCCAGAGTAAGAGTTAAGACGGTAAATATTAGGCCAGAGTAAGAGTTAAGACAGTAGCTATTAGGCCAGAGTAAGATTTAAGACAGTAGCTATTAGGCCAGAGTAAGAGTTAAGACAGTAGCTATGAGGCCAGAGTAAGAGTTAAGACAGTAGCTAAGAGGCCAGAGTAAGAGTTAAGACAGTAGCTATTAGGCCAGAGTAAGAGTTAAGACAGTAGCTATGAGGCCAGAGTAAGAGTTAAGACAGTAGCTATTAGGCCAGTGTAAGAGTTAAGACAGTAGCTATGAGGCCAGAGTAAGAGTCCAAGACCTTAACCATTAGGCCAGAGTAAGAGTTAAGACAGTGGCTATGAGGCCAGAGTAAGAGTTAAGACAGTAGCTATTAGGCCAGAGTAAGAGTCCAAGACCTTAACCATTAGGCCAGAGTAAGAGTTAAGACAGTAGCTCTGAGGCCAGAGTAAGAGTTAAGACAGTAGCTCTGAGGCCAGAGTAAGAGTTAAGACAGTAGCTATGAGGCCAGAGTGAGAGTTAAGACAGTAGCTATGAGGCCAGAGTAAGAGTCAGGACAGTAGCTATGAGGCCAGAGTAAGAGTTAAGACAGTAGCTATGAGGCCAGTGTAAGAGTCCAAGACCTTAACCATTAGGCCAGAGTAAGAGTTAAGACAGCAGCTATGAGGCCAGAGTAAGAGTCCAAGACCTTAACCATTAGTCCAGATTAAGAGTTAAGACAGTAGCTATTAGGCCAGAGTAAGAGTTAAGACAGTAGCTATTAGGCCAGAGTAAGAGTTAAGACAGTAGCTATTAGGCCTGAGTAGGAGTTAAGACTGTAGCTATTAGGCCAGAGTAAGAGTCCAAGACCTTAACCATTAGGCCAGAGTAAGAGTTAAGACAGTAGCTATTAGGCCAGAGTAAGAGTTAAGACAGTAGCTATGAGGCCAGAGTAAGAGTTAAGACAGTAGCTATTAGGCCAGAGTAAGAGTTAAGACAGTAGCTATTAGGCCAGGGTAAGAGTTAAGACAGTAGCTATGAGGCCAGAGTAAGAGTTAAGACTGTAGCTATTAGGCCAGAGTAAGAGTCCAAGACCTTAACCATTAGGCCAGAGTAAGAGTTAAGACAGTAGCTATTAGGCCAGAGTAAGAGTTAAGACAGTAGCTATGAGGCCAGAGTAAGAGTTAAGACAGTAGCTATTAGGCCAGAGTAAGAGTCCAAGACCTTAACCATTAGGCCAGAGTAAGAGTTAAGACAGTAGCTATGAGGCCAGAGTAAGAGTTAAGACAGTAGCTATTAGGCCAGAGTAAGAGTTAAGACCTTAACCATTAGGCCAGAGTACGAGTCTAAGACCTTAGCTATTAGGCCAGAGTAAGAGTTAAGACCTTAACCATTAGGCCAGAGTACGAGTCTAAGACCTTAGCTATTAGGCCAGAGTAAGAGTTAAGACCTTAACCAGTAGGGCAGAGTTAGAGTTAAAACCTTAATCATTAGGTCAGAGCACGAGTCTAAGACCTTAGCTATTAGGCCAGAGTAAGAGTTAAGACCTTAACCATTAGGGCAAAGTATGAGTCTAAGACCTTAGCTATTAGGCCAGAGTAAGAGTTAAGACCTTAGCTATTAGGCCAGAGTAAGAGTTAAGACCTTAACCATTAGACCATAGTACGAGTCTAAGACCTTAGCTATTAGGCCAGAGTAAGAGTTAAGACTTAAACCAGTAGGCCAGAGTACAAGTCTAAGACGTTAGCTATTAGGCCAGACTAAGAGTTAAGACCTTAACCATTAGGCCAGAGTATGTGTCTAAGACCTTAGCTATTAGGCCAGACTAAAAGTTAAGACCTTAGCTATTAGGCCAGAGTAAGAGTTAAGACCTTAACCATTAGGCCATAGTACGAGTCTAAGACCTTAGCTATTAGGCCAGAGTAAGAGTTAAGACTTAAACCAGTAGGCCAGAGTAAGAGTTAAGACCTTAACCAGCAGGCCATAGTAAAAGTTAAGACCTTAACCAGTAGGCCAGAGTAAGAGTTAAGACCTTAACCATTAGGCCAGAGTACGAGCCTAAGACCTTAGCTATTAGGCCAGAGTAAGACTTAAGACCTTAACCAGTAGGCCAGAGTAAGAGTTAAGACCTTAACCAGTAGGCCAGAGTAAAAGTTAAGACCTTAACCATTAGGCCAGAGTACGAGTCTAAGACCTTAGCTATTAGGCCAGAGTAAGAGTTAAGACCTTAGCTATTAGGCCAGAGTAAGAGTCTAAGACCTTAGCTATTAGCCCAGAGTAAGAATTAAGACCTTAACCATAAGGCCAGACTAAGAGTTATGACCTTAACCAGTAGGCCGGAGTAAGAGTTAAGACCTTTACCTGTAGGCCAGAGTAAGAGTTAAGACCTTAACCATTAGGCCAGAGTACGAGTCTAAGACCTTAGCTAATAGGCCAGAGTAAGAATTAAGACCTTAGCTATTAGGCCAGAGTAAGAGTTAAGACCTTAACCATTAGGCCAGAGTACGAGTCTAAGACCTTAGCTATTAGGCCAGAGTAAGAGTTAAGACCTTAACCAGTAGGGCAGAGTAAGAGTTAAAACCTTAATCATTAGGCCAGAGCACGAGTCTAAGACCTTAGCTATGAGGCCAGAGTAAGAGTTAAGACCTCAGCTATTAGGCCAGAGTAAGAGTTAAGACCTTAACCATTAGGCCATAGTACAAGTCTAAGACCTTAGCTATTAGGCCAGAGTAAGGGTTAAGACCACAGCTATTAGACCAGAGTAAGAGTTAAGACCTTAACCAGTAGGCCAGAGTACAAGTCTAAGACCTTAGCTATTAGGCCAGACTAAGAGTTAAGACCTTAACCATTAGGCCAGTGTACGAGTCTAAGACCTTAGCTATTAGGCCAGACTAAAAGTTAAGACCTTAGCTATTAGGCCAGAGTAAGAGTTAAGACCTTTACCATTAGGCCATAGTACGAGTCTAAGACCATAGCTATTAGGCCAGAGTAAGAGTTAAGACTTAACCCAGAAGGCCAGAGTAAGAGTTAAGACCTTAACCTGTAGGCCATAGTACAAGTCTAAGACCTTAGCTATTAGGCCAGAGTAAGAGTTAAGACCTTAACCAGCAGGCCAGAGTAAAAGTTAAGACCTTAACCAGTAGGCCAGAGTAAGAGTTAAGACCTTAACCATTAGGCTAGAGTACGAGCCTAAGACCTTAGCTATTAGGCCAGAGTAAGAGTTAAGACTTAAACCAGTAGGGCAGAGTAAGAGTTAAGACCTTAACCTGTAGGCCATAGTACAAGTCTAAGACCTTAGCTATTAGGCCAGAGTAAGAGTTAAGACCTTAACCAGCAGGCCAGAGTAAAAGTTAAGACCTTAACCAGTAGGCCGGAGTAAGAGTTAAAACCTTAACCATTAGGCCAGAGTACGAGCCTAAGACCTTAGCTATTAGGCCAGAGTAAGACTTAAGACCTTAACCAGTAGGCCAGAGTAAGAGTTAAGACCTTAACCAGTAGGCCAGAGTAAAAGTTGAGACCTTAACCATTAGGCCAGAGTACGAGTCTAAGACCTTAGCTATTAGGCCAGAGTAAGAGTTAAGACCTTAGCTATTAGGCCAGAGTAAGAGTCTAAGACCTTAGCTATTAGCCCAGAGTAAGAGTTAAGACCTTAACCATAAGGCCAGACTAAGAGTTAAGACCTTAACCAGTAGGCCATAGTACGAGTCTAAGACCTTAGCTATTAGGCCAGAGTAAGAGTTAAGACCTTAACCATTAGGCCAGAGTACGAGTTAAGACCTTAACCATTAGGCCAGAGTACGAGTCTAAGACCTTAGCTTTTAGGCCAGAGTAAGAGTTAAAACCTTAGCTATTAGGCCAGAGTAAGAGTCTAAGACCTTAGCTATTAGGCCAGAGTAAAAGTTAAGACCTTAACCATTAGGCCAGAGTAAGTGTTAAGACCTTAGCTAGTAGGCCAGAGTAAGAGTTAAGACCTTAACTATTTGGACAGACTAAGAGTTAAGACCTTAACCATTAGGCCAGAGTACGAGTCTAAGACCTTAGCTATTAGGCCAGAGTAAGAGTAAAAACCTTAGCTATTAGGCCAGAGTAAGAGTTGAGACCTTAACCATTAGGCCAGAGTATGAATTTAAGACCTTAGCTATTAGGCCAGAGTAAGAGTTAAGACCTTAACCATTAGGCCAGAGTACGAGTCCAAGACCTTAGCTATTAGCCAGAGTAAGAGTTAAGACCTTAGCTATTAGGCCAGAGTAAGAGTTAAGACCTTAACCTTTAGGCCAGAGTATGAGTCTAAGGTCTTAGCTATTAGGCCAGAGTAAGAGTTAAGACCTTAGCTATTAGGCCACAGTAAGTGTTAAGACCTTAACCATTAGGCCAGAGTACGAGTCTAAGACCTTAGATATTAGGCCAGAGTAAGAGTTAAGACCTTAACCATTAAGCCAGAGTATGAGTCTAAGACCTTAGCTATTAGTTCAGAGTAAGTGTTAAGACCTTAACAGGTAGGCCAGAGTAAGAGTTAATATCTTAACCATTAGGCCAGAGTACGAGTCTAAGACCTTAGCTATTAGGCCAGAGTAAGAGTTAAGACCTTAACCATTAGGCCAGAGTAAGAGTCTAAGACCTTAGCTATTAGGCCAAAGTAAAAGTTAAGACCTTAGCTATTAGGCCAGAGTAAGAGTTAAGACCTTAACCATTAGGCCATAGTACGAGTCTAAGACCTTAGCTATTAGGCCAGAGTAAGAGTTAAGACCTTAGCTATTAGGCCAGAGTAAGAGTTAAGACCTTAACCAGTAGGCCAGAGTAAGAGTTAAGACATTTACCTGTAGGCCAGAGTAAGAGTTAAGACCTTAACCATTAGGGCAGAGTACGAGTCTAAGACCTTAGCTATTAGGCCAGTGTTAGACCTGTCAGCCCTTTGGGTGGTCCCTCCCCATCATTATTTATTTTGTCCTACTTTTGTCTCAAACCCTGTTAGTATTTTTCCTTTTTGGGGACCACCAGACTTTTTAGTGTTGATGCAGATTCAGGGAGCCATTTTATCTACCCCTGAAACTTCTGTCTGAGGGCCTGGAGCACAAAATGGCGGCCACCTGTGACATCATCAGAACCCACTGGAACCTACTAGAACCTTCTGCAACATTCTGGAGCCCTGTGACAGTTGGAGGCGGTTTAGAATGTTGGGAAGCTAAGACAGAGAGTTGGCAGTTGGAGCTGGCAGTTGGCACCTGACTGGTGAAGAGAGAGCAGCAGAAACCTGAAGGAGGAAGGAGTGAGGCAGCAGGGGTGGAAACTTGTGCCTGGAGTGGGGTCCATAAACCCACCCTTGATACTAGTCCCTACTGACTGAGCCCAGCCTGGAGCCCTGTGTGGGAAGAAGCAAGAAAAACCATCCTAAGGACCTGGACAGCAGGAACAGGCCTTAGAATCAAAGAACAGCAAGATCCTGACCTGGATACTGGTTTCCCTGGAGTCCGACGTCGAGTAGCCTGAGACCTGGAGCCCGAGGTGGAGAAGCGGCGCCGACTGGAAAGCGGACGTCGTACCCGGAGCCGCCAGAGGTCGAGAGAGGGCGCCGTCAGAGGTCGTAGAGAGTACCGGAGGTCGAGGAGGAAGTCACCCGAGGTCGAGTGAGCGGCGTCGACGGAGGAGTGAAGTCCGCCCTCCGGAGTCGCCGGAGACCGAGGTGAAGCGTGCCGGAGGTCGGGAGTGGAGGTCGCACTCCGGAGTCGCCGGAACCTGAAGGGAATCGTGCCGGAGGTCGGGAGTGGAGGTCGCACTCCGGAGTCGCTGGAACCTGAAGGGAAACGTGCCGGAGGTCGGGAGTGGAGGTCGCACTCCGGAGCCGCCGGAAGTCGACATCGAGCCAAGGCCGGCCGACGTCATAGAACCTGAGGTCGACATCGGACCGGAGCCGCCCGACGTCGACACCGAGCCAAGACTGCCCGACGTCATCGATTTGGAGGTCGAGATCGAACCGAGGCCGCCGCCATCGAACCGGAACCGCCTACCGGCGTCGTCGAGAACTGACATTGCGCCGAGGCCGCCGACATCGAACCGGAACCGCCTCACGGCGTCGACACGACTCCAGCGGCGTCGGAGCTTCAGAAAAAGGGCAGTAAGTGGAGTAGAGGGCACCTAAGGCCCTGTGGAGACCTGAGAGACAACTCTAAGGGGCTAGGGAGGTGCTGGAACCAGCTTGACTGTGCCAGGGGTGAGCTGAGACTAATTCAGTGGGGTTGTGTAGAGTGGGAGAGCTAGATCTCTAGAATCCCCCCTTAATCTACCTCAGTTTAGGCCTCAGCCTTGTCCAAGCCAGGGAGTAGACACCCTCAAGCCATCCACCTAACCACAAGCTGTGCCTGGGCCAAATCAGCCCATAATAATCTAAATGTGATCTGATTCTATAAGTGTCACTGTCAGCTTTTAATTATTTATTGAGAGCACTGTATTTATTGTATTTAACCTATTTATTGCTTCGCTGTATTTATTGTTCCACAGTATTTATTGACGTACAATATTTATTGGTTTGCAGTATTTATTGCCTCAGAATATTTAATTGCCTGTCTGTATTGCACTCATATTTATGCCTTAATTATTTATGAACACCCCTATTTATTGAATCATTAAGACAGTATTTATTTGACCTGCACTATTTAAAAAGCCTTGTATATTGTGATTGTGTTATAATTTATCTAATCAGCAACTAAGAGAAAAAGAAGATAAAGAGATATTTTCATAATTTTTACGGTGTAGAGTCGTTTTTGGAACGGATGCACGCATGGTTATTGTATGGGTATGACGTATGCTTAGCACGGTGCCTGATTCCTGACCACTCGAGCCAAGCTACCACAGTGTGTTCGGAAGAACTCATGACCACCCTTCTGGTGTGGGAGTGTGTTTTTCAAACATAATTGGTGTTCAGCGGTGGGATAGAGCTGTGCCTACGTATACTCGACAATAACTGTGGGTAGTCCATAGGCCTACACCGGGAGTTTTCTCAAAGCGGCCTTCCTAATTGTGGGTTTTTGTTTTTTTCCAAATTTACTCTGGTGGTGGGAGGAGGTATTATATAAGGTACCCCCCTGCATAGTTACTGCACATAACTGTCCTCTAACCTGAGTGGGCAAGATGGAGTTTGTACTAGAGAATCTAGAAACGTACACTGTGGCCCAACTCAGGGAGTTTTGCCAGCGGGAGGGGGTGTATTGTCCCCCAGGAGCAAAGAAGGGTGCACTCCAAACCAGCTTAAGGGCTTGGGGGGAGGCACGACGTGAAAGCAAGGCTGAGGAGGAGGACAGGGATAGAGAGCCCGACAGTGAGGGAGCTGGGTTGTACCAACCTGAGGTGGGGAACCTGTCAGCGGGGCCCAGGACACTTTCCAGGAAGGGCAGCAGTGCCTCTAGCGGGGGCTTGTCTGAAGTGGAGTTAACAGACCGGAGGGAGAAAAGGCAGCTCACATGGGACTTAGCAAGGCTGGAAAAGGAGAAGGAGGAACAGAGGATGGCTCATGAGATAAGGCTGAAAGAGATAGATCTTCAGATCCTGAGAATTGGGGCACACCCTGTACCTAACGGTGGCAGCAAAGAACAAGAGTACACCAGGGAACCCAAACCCTACCTGCCAAAGGACATAGTAGCTAGCTACGGGGTGGGTGACGATATCGCCAAGTGGCTAGCGTCCTATGAGGTCTCATTAAGGGCCCATGGGGTTCCAGAGAAGTACTGGGGAGGGGGATTGTACAAGTACATGCCTCCAGCTGGCAGGGATGCTTTATTGGCCCTCGAGGAGGATGAGCAGACCCACTACCCCACCATGAAACTGGCGCTCATAAGAAAGTTTGGACTAACACCCGAAAAGTACAGACAGAAGTTCAGGGGTAGTCACAAACTGGGCACACAGAATTGGGTGGACTTCCTGGACTATGCAAAGAAGGCACTGGAGGGTTGGATTCAGGGCAGTGAAGTGAGGGACTACGAGGGGTTGTTTGATCTAGTACTGAAGGAACACCTGCTCGAGAAATGTTTCCCTGAACTGCGTCAACACCTGGTGGATAGCAAGCTGACCAATCCCCGGAAGCTTGCTGAGGAGGCGGACATTTGGGCTAGTACCCGGGTGTCCACAAGGGGGACTGGAGGGGATACTCAAAAGGCCGGACAGGGCGCCCCCCAGAAGAAAGAGGGAGGGGAAAAGAAAAAGGAGTTCTCCAAAGGCCCCCAAAATAATTTCCAAGGAAAGGGAACAGGATTCACCCCTAGGGCTAACCCACCCAGAAACCCTAATCCTGGCCAGAGTCAGCAGCCAAGGGTTGTCCATTGCTACGAGTGCGGTGGCGTTGGACACTATAAAGGAGATCCGAAGTGTCAGAAACGACCACCCCCTCCCATTGGAGGAAAGACCCCCGGAGAAGCTAGTGCAGTGCTCGGAGAGGAGATGCCCTTAACTAAGGGAAGGGAGTGGGCGGGTGTCACTTTAGTGTCCCTGGGAGAACGGGAGATGGTTCCTAAGATCCAGGTGCCCGCAAATACTGTAAAGTATGGGCAGTGGGTCACCATCAACGGCCAAAGAGGGGAGGCTCTGAGAGACACAGGAGCCAGTATGACTATGGTACGTAGCCAACTGGTGTCTCCAGAGCAGGTAATTCCCGATGTACTCCACCCAGCCGCGATGGCTGACGGCAGACCCGGCCACTATCCGGTGGCCGAGGTTCCCTTTGAATGGGGGGGGGTTGCAGGTTCACTTCGAGTTGCCGTAAGCCCTGCCGTGCCAGTTGATTGTCTGCTGGGGAATGACTTGGAGCACAATGCTTGGAAGGAGGTGGAATACCGGACTCATACTGAGATGCTGGGTACACCTCAATCAATCAATCAAAGACATTTCTAGAGCGCGCTACATACCCGTAGGGTCTCAAGGCGCTGGGGGGGGGGGGTGCCGCTACTGCTCGAACAGCCAGGTCTTCAGCTTCTTCCTGAAGGAGAGGTGGTCTTGGGTCAGGCGCAGGTCGGTCGGGAGGGAGTTCCAGGTCTTGGCGGCCAGGTAGGAGAAGGACCTTCCTCCTGTAGTCGCTCTTCGGATGCGGGGGACGGCGGCGAGGGCGTGGCTGGCAGATCGGAGGTGGCGTTTGGGAGCGTAGAAGTTGACTCGGCTGTTGAGGTAGCTCGGGCCTTGGTCGTGTAGGGCTTTGTGTGCGTGGGTGAGGAGGCGGAAGGTGACTCTCTTGCTGACGGGGAGCCAGTGGAGGTCTCTCAGATGTCCGGAGATGTGGCTGGTTCGTGGGATGTCGAGGATGAGTCTGGCTGAGGCGTTTTGGATCCGCTGGAGTCTCTTCTGGAGCTTGGCGGTGGTGCCGGCGTAGAGGGCGTTGCCGTAGTCCAGTCGGCTGGTGACGAGGGCCTGAGTGACGGTCTTCCTGACTGGGCCTGTGTGAGCACAGGGTCCGCGACTACCCGGAGAGGGAGTTCGTTTCCGCTGGAGCCTGGAACAAAGGCCCAGCCAGCTGCCAGTCAAGGGAAGAACCGAGGACAGGAGGAGCCTGCCTCGGCGTCCGCACCCCGTAGGACGGATAGGCCACCGGAGGTGGTGGACCAGGAGTCTGCGGAGGGGGATGTTACCAAACTGGAGGACCTACCCATCCCGGCCGAGTGGCACGTGGAGGGAGGCCCGTCCAGGGAGGAATTCTGCCAGGGCCAGAGGGAGTGCCCTACCCTTGAGGGGCTGAGGCGACAGGCCGCAGCCCAGGCAGCAGGGAACGTTGAAGGGAACTACAGTGTTTACTGGGAGGATGGCCTCCTCTACAGTGAACCCAAGGCACCCCTACATGGATCGTCACGAGCCTTGGTAGTCCCTCAACGTTATCGAGCCTTCCTTCTGGAGTTGGCTCACGAGATCCCCTTGGCAGGACACCTGGGGCAGGACAAGACCTTCGCCCGTCTTGTCCCACACTTTTATTGGCCTCAAATGAAAGTGTCGTCCGATACCTACTGCCGGACATGTGTGTCTTGCCAAGCCAGTGGGAAAACAGGGGTGAAGCTGAAAGCTCCCCTGGAACCACTTCCTGTCGTTAGCACCCCCTTTGAAAGGGTGGGCATCGACATTGTGGGTCCGTTAGATCCACCAACGTCAGCTGGTCACAGGTTTATCCTGGTCCTGGTGGATCATGCCACACGGTACCCAGAGGCAATACCTCTGAGGACCATAACAGCACCTGTTGTGGCTAGGGCCCTGATGGGAATCTTTACCCGAGTGGGTTTACCCAAGGAAGTTGTGTCCGACAGGGGGACCAACTTCATGTCAGCGTACATGCGGGCGATGTGGAAGGAGTGTGGAGTGACATACCGGTTCACCACTCCTTACCACCCCCAGACCAATGGTCTGGTGGAGAGGTTTAACAAAACCTTGAAAGGCATGATCAGGAGTCTGCCTGAAAGCCTGCGGAGGAAATGGGACGTCCTCCTGCCCTGTTTATTGTTTTCCTACAGGGAAGTGCCACAGAAGGGAGTGGGCTTCAGCCCCTTCGAGCTTTTGTATGGGCACCCTGTACGTGGACCTCTCAACCTGGTGAGAGACGGATGGGAAAGAACTCCCAGAAAGCTTCCCCAGGATGTGGTGAGCTACATGCTGGCCTTCCGGAGCCAAATGGCTAAGTTGTGGAAGCAAGCTTCTGACAACTTGGAAGCCAGCCAAGCAGTAATGAAGGCGTGGTATGACCACAACGCTCACCCGGTGGAGCTGGAGCCTGGCCAGAAGGTGTGGGTGATCGAACCGGGAGAGCTTAGCGCCCTCCAGGATCGCTGGTCAGGACCCTTTGAGGTGTTGGAGAAGAAGGGTAAGGCTACCTACTTGGTGGACCTGAAGACCCCTCGTCAGCCCCTACGGGTGCTGCATGCCAACCGCCTCAAACCCCACCACGAGAGGCCCGAAGTCATCTTGATGATGGTGACTGACGGAGGAGAGGACGTGGAAAGCGAGCCTCTCCCCGATTTGTTTGCGTCTCAAGAGAAGGATGGGTCGGTGGAGGGAGTGATTCTCTCCCCATCTCTAACTCCTGAACAGCGGGAGGACTGCCGCCAGGTCCTGGGGCAGTACTCTTCGTTGTTCTCCCTTGTCCCGGGTAGGACTCACCTGTGCGTCCATGACGTGGACACAGGAGACAGCCCACCTGTGAAGTCCAAGATCTACCGGATGTCAGACAAGGTGAAGGCCAGCATTCACAGTGAAGTCACTAAGATGCTGGAGCTAGGAGTGATTGAACCTTCTAGCAGCCCCTGGTCCAGTCCGGTGGTGTTAGTACCGAAAGCTGCACCACCGGGTGCCCAACCGGAACTGAGGTTCTGTGTGGACTACCGGGGACTGAACTCAGTGACCAAAACTGATGCTCATCCGATCCCTAGGGCGGATGAATTGATTGACCGGCTGGGAGCTGCCCAATATCTAAGTACCTTTGACCTTACTTCTGGGTACTGGCAGATCTCTTTGACTGATGGAGCAAGGGAAAGGTCAGCCTTCTCCGCGCCCAATGGCCACTACCAGTTCTGTGTGATGCCCTTTGGGCTCAAGAACGCACCTGCCACATTTCAGCGCCTGGTAAACCAGATCCTCACCGGAATGGAGAGTTTCTCTGCTGCTTATCTGGATGACATAGCCGTCTTTAGTAACAGCTGGGAGGATCACTTGCGTCACCTGCAAGCTGTTCTCCAGGCCCTGAGACAAGCTGGATTGACGATCAAGGCCAGCAAGTGCCAGATCGGGCAGGGGTCGGTAGTGTACCTTGGACACTTGGTGGGTAGGGGAGCGGTGCAACCCCTCCAGGCGAAGATCGAGGCCATCATGGCCTGGGAACCCCCCAAGACACAGACTGAGGTCCGAGCTTTTCTGGGCCTCACGGGATATTACCGCCGCTTCGTGAAGGGGTACGGTACCATCGTAGCCCCCCTCACGGAGCTCACGTCCAAGAAACAACCTCGACGGGTAGTCTGGACGGAGGCTTGTCAGCAGGCCTTTGTGAGATTGAAGAAAGCCATGTGCGAGGCCCCGGTCTTAAGGGCCCCAGACTTTTCCAAGGAGTTCATTGTCCAGACGGATGCATCAGAACATGGCATTGGGGCAGTGTTATCGCAACTCAACGAAGAGGGTCTGGATCAACCCGTGGTCTTCCTATCCCGGAGACTACTCCCCAGGGAACAGAAGTGGAGTGCAATAGAGCGAGAAGCCTTTGCAGTGGTATGGGCTCTGAAGAAGTTGCGGCCATACCTGTTTGGCTCGCACTTCCTAGTTCAGACCGACCACCGACCCCTTCGTTGGCTGATGCAGATGAAGGGGGAGAATCCCAAGTTGTTGAGGTGGTCTATCTCCCTACAGGGAATGGACTTTCAGGTGGAACATCGGCCTGGAGTGGACCACGCCAATGCAGACGGTCTCTCAAGGTATTTCCGCCTTAGTGATGAGAACTCCCAAGGGGTTGGGTAGCTCTCCCCACTTTCAGCTGGGGGGGACGCGTGTTAGACCTGTCAGCCCTTTGGGTGGTCCCTCCTCATCATTATTTATTTTGTCCCACTTTTGCCTCAAACCCTGTTAGTATTTTTCCTTTTTGGGGACCACCAGACTTTTTAGTGTTGATGCAGATTCAGGGAGCCATTTTATCTACCCCTGAAACTTCTGTCTGAGGGCCTGGAGCACAAAATGGTGGCCACCTGTGACATTATCAGAACCCACTGGAACCTACTAGAACCTTCTGCAACATTCTGGAGCCCTGTGACAGTTGGAGGCGGTTTAGAATGTTGGGAAGCTAAGACAGAGAGTTGGCAGTTGGAGCTGGCAGTTGGCACCTGACTGGTGAAGAGAGAGCAGCAGAAACCTGAAGGAGGAAGGAGTGAGGCAGCAGGGGTGGAAACTTGTGCCTGGAGTGGGGTCCATAAACCCACCCTTGATACTAGTCCCTACTGACTGAGCCCAGCCTGGAGCCCTGTGTGGGAAGAAGCAAGAAAAACCATCCTAAGGACCTGGAGAGCAGGAACAGGCCTTAGAATCAAAGAACAGCAAGATCCTGACCTGGATACTGGTTTCCCTGGAGTCCGACGTCGAGTAGCCTGAGACCTGGAGCCCGAGGTGGAGAAGCGGCGCCGACTGGAAAGCGGACGTCGTACCCGGAGCCGCCAGAGGTCGAGAGAGGGCGCCGTCAGAGGTCGTAGAGAGTACCGGAGGTCGAGGAGGAAGTCACCCGAGGTCGAGTGAGCGGCGTCGACGTAGGAGTGAAGTCCGCCCTCCGGAGTCGCCGGAGACCGAGGTGAAGCGTGCCGGAGGTCGGGAGTGGAGGTCGCACTCCGGAGTCGCCGGAACCTGAAGGGAATCGTGCCGGAGGTCGGGAGTGGAGGTCGCACTCCGGAGTCGCCGGAACCTGAAGGGAAACGTGCCGGAGGTCGGGAGTGGAGGTCGCACTCCGGAGCCGCCGGAAGTCGACATCGAGCCAAGGCCGCCCGACGTCATAGAACCTGAGGTCGACATCGGACCGGAGCCGCCCGACGTCGACACCGAATCGGAGGTCGAGATCGAACCGAGGCCGCCGCCATCGACCTGGAACCGCCTACCGGCGTCGTCGAGAACTGACATTGCGCCGAGGCCGCCGACATCGAACCGGAACCGCCTCACGGTGTCGACACGACTCCAGCGGCGTCGGAGCTTCAGAAAAAGGGCAGTAAGTGGAGTAGAGGGCGCCTAAGGCCCTGTGGAGACCTGAGAGACAACTCTAAGGGGCTAGGGAGGTGCTGGAACCAGCTTGACTGTGCCAGGGGTGAGCTGAGACTAATTCAGTGGGGTTGTGTAGAGTGGGAGAGCTAGATCTCTAGAATCCCCCCTTAATCTACCTCAGTTTAGGCCTCAGCCTTGTCCAAGCCAGGGAGTAGACACCCTCAAGCCATCCACCTAACCACAAGCTGTGCCTGGGCCAAATCAGCCCATAATAATCTAAATGTGATCTGATTCTATAAGTGTCACTGTCAGCTTTTAATTTTTTATTGAGAGCACTGTATTTATTGTATTTAACCTATTTATTGCTTCGCTGTATTTATTGTTCCACAGTATTTATTGACGTACAATATTTATTGGTTTGCAGTATTTATTGCCTCAGAATATTTAATTGCCTGTCTGTATTGCACTCGTATTTATGCCTTAATTATTTATGAACACCCCTATTTATTGAATCATTAAGACAGTATTTATTTGACCTGCACTATTTAAAAAGCCTTGTATATTGTGATTGTGTTATAATTTATCTAATCAGCAACTAAGAGAAAAAGAAGATAAAGAGAGATATTTTCATAATTTTTACGGTGTAGAGTCGTTTTTGGAATGGATGCACGCATGGTTATTGTATGGGTATGACGTATGCTTAGCACGGTGCCTGATTCCTGACCACTCGAGCCAAGCTACCACAGTGTGTTCGGAAGAACTCATGACCACCCTTCTGGTGTGGGAGTGTGTTTTTCCAACAGCCAGAGTATGAGTCTAAGACCTTAGCTATTAGGCCAGAGTAAGAGTTACGACCTTAACCATTAGGCCAGAGTACGAGTCAAAGACCTTAGCTATTAGGCCAGAGTAAGAGTTAAAACCTTAGCTATTATGCCAGAGTAAGAGTTAAGACCTTAACCTTTAGGCCAGAGTACGATTCTAAGACCTTAGCTATTAGGCCAGAGTAAGAGTTAAGACCTTAACCAGTAGGGCAGAGTAAGAGTTAAAACCTTAATCATTAGGCCAGAGCACGAGTCTAAGACCTTAGCTATTAGGCCAGAGTAAGAGTTAAGACCTTAACCATTAGGGCAGAGTACGAGTCTAAGACCTTAGCTATTAGGCCAGAGTAAGAGTTAAGACCTTAGCTATTAGGCCAGAGTAAGAGTTAAGACCTTAACCATTAGGCCATAGTACGAGTCTAAGACCTTAACTATTAGGCCATAGTACGAGTCTAAGACCTTAGCTATTAGGCCAGAGTAGGAGTTAAGACCTTAACCATTAGGCCAGAGTACGAGCCGAAGACCTTAGCTATTAGGCCAGAGTAAGAGTTAAGACCTTAACCAGTAGGCCAGACTAAGAGTTAAGACCTTAACCAGTAGGCCATAGTACGAGTCTAAGACCTTAGCTATTAGGCCAGAGTAAGAGTTAAGACCTTAACCATTAGGCCAGAGTACGAGTTAAGACCTTAACCATTAGGCCAGAGTACGAGTCTAAGACCGTAGCTATTAGGCCAGAGTAAGAGTTAAAACCTTAGCTATTAGGCCTGAGTAAGAGTCTAAGACCTTAGCTATTAGGCTAGAGTAAAAGTTAAGACCTTAACCATTAGGCCAGAGTAAGAGTTAAGACCTTAGCTATTAGGCCAGAGTAAGAGTTAAGACCTTAACCATTAGGCCAGAGTATGAGTCTAAGACCTTAGCTAGTAGGCCAGATTAAGAGTTAAGACCTTAACCAGTAGGCCAGAGTAAGAGTTAAGACCTTAACCTGTAGGCCATAGTACGAGTCTAAGACCTTAGCTATTATGCCAGAGTAAGAGTTGAGACCTTAGCTATTATGCCAGAGTAAGGGTTAAGACCTTAACCAGTAGGCCAGAGTAAGAGTTACGAAATTAACCATTATGCCAGAGTATGAGTCTACGACCTTAGCTATTAGGCCAGAGTAAGAGTTAAGACCTTAACCATTAGGCCAGAGTACGAGTCTACGACCTTAGCTATTAGGCCAGAGTAAGAGTTAAGACCTTAACCATTAGGCCAGAGTACGAGTCTAAGACCTTAGCTATCAGGCCAGAGTACGAGTCTAAGACCTTAGCTATTAGGCCAGAGTAAGAGTTAAGACCTTAACCTTTAGGCCAGAGTACGAGTCTAAGGTCTTAGCTATTAGGCCAGAGTAAGAGTTAAGACCTTAGCTATTAGGCCACAGTAAGTGTTAAGACCTTAACCATTAGGCCAGAGTACGAGTCTAAGACCTTAGATATTAGGCCAGAGTAAGAGTTAAGACCTTAACCATTAAGCCAGAGTACGAGTCTAAGACCTTAGCTATTAGTTCAGAGTAAGTGTTAAGACCTTAACAGGTAGGCCAGAGTAAGAGTTAATATCTTAACCATTAGGCCAGAGTACGAGTCTAAGACCTTAGCTATTAGGCCAGAGTAAGAGTTAAGACCTTAACCAGTAGGCCGGAGTATGAGTCTAAGACCTTAGCTATTAGGCCAGAGTAAGAGTTAAGACCTTAACCAGTAGGCCAGAGTAAGAGTTAAGACATTTACCTGTAGGCCAGAGTAAGAGTTAAGACCTTAACCATTAGGGCAGAGTACGAGTCTAAGACCTTAGCTATTAGGCCAGAGTATGAGTCTAAGACCTTAGCTATTAGGCCAGAGTAAGAGTTAAGACCTTAACCATTAGTCCAGAGTACGAGTCAAAGACCTTAGCTATTAGGCCAGAGTAAGAGTTAAGACCTTAGCTATTAGGCCAGAGTAAGAGTTAAGACCTTAACCTTTAGGCCAGAGTACGATTCTAAGACCTTAGCTATTAGGCCAGAGTAAGAGTTAAGACCTTAACCATTAGGCCAGGGTACGAGTCTAAGACCTTAGCTATTAGGCCAGAGTAAGAGTTAAGACCTTAACCAGTAGGGCAGAGTAAGAGTTAAAACCTTAATCATTAGGCCAGAGCACGAGTCTAAGACCTTAGCTATTAGGCCAGAGTAAGAGTTAAGACCTTAACCATTAGGGCAGAGTACGAGTCTAAGACCTTAGCTATTAGGCCAGAGTAAGAGTTAAGACCTTAGCTATTAGGCCAGAGTAAGAGTTAAGACCTTAGCTATTAGGCCAGAGTAAGAGTTAAGACCTTAACCATTAGGCCAGAGTACGAGTCCAAGACCTTAGCTATTAGCCCAGAGTACAAGTCTAAGACCTTAGCTATTAGGCCAGAGTATGAGTCTAAGACCTTAGCTATTAGGCCAGAGTAAGAGTTAAGACCTTAACCATTAGGCCAGACTAAGAGTTAAGACCTTAACCTGTAGGCCATAGTACAAGTCTAAGACCTTAGCTATTAGGCCAGACTAAAAGTTAAGACCTTAGCTATTAGGCCAGAGTAGGAGTTAAGACCATAACCATTAGGCCATAGTACGAGTCTAAGACCTTAGCTATTAGGCCAGAGTAAGAGTTAAGACCTTAACCCGTAGGCCAGAGTAAGAGTTAAGACCTTAACCATTAGGCCAGAGTACGAGCCGAAGACCTTAGCTATTAGGCCAGAGTAAGAGTTAAGACCTTAACCAGTAGGCCAGAGTAAGAGTTAAGACCTTAACCATTAGGCCAGAGTACGAGTCTAAGACCTTAGCTATTAGGCCAGAGTAAGAGTTAAGACCTTAGCTATTAGGCCAGAGTAAGAGTCTAAGACCTTAGCTATTAGCCCAGAGTAAGAGTTAAGACCTTAACCATTAGGCCAGACTAAGAGTTAAGACCTTAACCATTAGGCCAGAGTACGAGTCTAAGACCTTAGCGATTAGGCCAGAGTAAAAGTTAAGACCTTAGCTATTAGGCCAGAGTAAGAGTTAAGACATTAACCATTAGGCCATAGTACGAGTCTAAGACCTTAGATATTAGGCCAGAGTAAGAGTTAAGACTTTAACCAGTAGTCCAGAGTAAGAGTTAAGACCTTAACCTGTAGGCCATAGTACTAGTCTGAGACCTTAGCTATTAGGCCAGAGTAAGAGTTAAGACCTTAACCAGCAGGCCAGAGTAAGAGTAAAGACCTTAACCAGTAGGCCAGAGTAAGAGTTAAGACCTTAACCATTAAGCCAGAGTACGAGTCTAAGACCTTAGCTATTAGGCCAGAGTAAGAGTTAAGACCTTAACCATTAGGTCAGAGTAAGATTTAAGACCTTAGCTATTAGGCCAGACTAAAAGATAAGACCTTAGCTAGTAGGCCAGAGTAAGAGTTAAAACCTTAGCTATTAGGCCAGAGTAAGAGTTAAGACCTTAACCATTAGGCCAGAGTACGAGTCTACGACCTTAGCTATTAGGCCAGAGTAAGAGTTAAGACCTTAACCATTAGGCCAGAGTACGAGTCTAAGACCTTAGCTATCAGGCCAGAGTACGAGTCTAAGACCTTAGCTATTAGGCCAGAGTAAGAGTTAAGACCTTAACCATTAGGCCAGACTATGAATTTAAGACCTTAGCTATGAGGCCAGAGTAAGAGTTAAGACCTTAACCATTAGGCCAGAGTACGAGTCTAAGACCTTAGCTATTAGGCCAGAGTAAGAGTTAAGACCTTAGCTATTAGGCCAGAGTAAGAGTTAAGACCTTAACCTTTAGGCCAGAGTACGAGTCTAAGGCCTTAGCTATTAGGCCAGAGTAAGAGTTAAGACCTTAGCTATTAGGCCAGAGTAAGAGTTAAGACCTTAGCTATTAGGCCAGAGTAAGAGTTATACCTTAACCTTTAGGCCAGAGTACGAGTCTAAGGCCTTAGCTATTAGGCCAGAGTAAGAGTTAAGACCTTAAACATTAGGCCATAGTACGAGTCTAAGACCATAGCTATTAGGCCAGAGTAAGAGTTAAGACCTTAGCTATTAGGCCAGAGTAAGAGTTAAGACCTTAGCTATTAGGCCAGAGTAAGAGCTAAGACCTTAACCAGTAGGCCAGAGTAAGAGTTAAGACCTTAACCAGTAGGCCGGAGTACGAGTCTAAGAGCTTAGCTATTAGGCCAGAGTAAGAGTTAAGACCTTAACCAGTAGGCCAGAGTAAGAGTTAGGACCTTAACCATTAGACCATAGTACGAGTCTAAGACCTTAGCTATTAGGCCAGAGTAATTGTTAAGACCTTAACCATTAGGGCAAAGTACGAGTCTAAGACCTTAGCTATTAGGCCAGAGTAAGAGTTAAGACCTTAGCTATTAGGCCAGAGTAAGAGTTAAGACTTAAACCAGTAGGCCAGAGTAAGAGTTAAGACCTTAACCTGTAGGTCATAGTACAAGTCTAAGACCTTAGCTATTAGGCCAGAGTAAGAGTTAAGACCTTAACCAGCAGGCCAGAGTAAAAGTTAAGACCTTAACCAGTAGGCCAGAGTAAGAGTTAAGACCTTAACCATTAGGCCAGAGTACGAGCCTAAGACCTTAGCTATTAGGCCAGAGTAAGACTTAAGACCTTAACCAGTAGGCCAGAGTAAGAGTTAAGACCTTAACCAGTAGGCCAGAGTAAAAGTTAAGACCTTAACCATTAGGCCAGAGTACGAGTCTAAGACCTTAGCTATTAGGCCAGAGTAAGAGTTAAGACCTTAGCTATTAGGCCAGAGTAAGAGTCTAAGACCTTAGCTATTAGCCCAGAGTAAGAGTTAAGACCTTAACCATAAGGCCAGACTAAGAGTTATGACCTTAACCAGTAGGCCGGAGTACGAGTCTAAGACCTTAGCTATTAGGCCAGAGTAAGAGTTAAGACCTTAACCAGTAGGCCAGAGTAAGAGTTAAGACCGTTACCTGTAGGCCAGAGTAAGAGTTAAGACCTTAACCATTAGGCCAGAGTACGAGTCTAAGACCTTAGCTATTAGGCCAGAGTACGAGTCTAAGAACTTAGCTATTAGGCCAGAGTAAGAGTTAAGACCTTAACCATTAGGCCAGAGTATGAGTCAAAGACCTTAGCTATTAGGCCAGAGTAAGAGTTAAGACCTTAGCTATTAGGCCAGAGTAAGAGTTAAGACCTTAACCATTAGGCCAGAGTACGAGTCTAAGACCTTAGCTAATAGGCCAGAGTTAGAATTAAGACCTTAGCTATTAGGCCAGAGTAAGAGTTAAGACCTTAACCTTTAGGCCAGAGTACGATTCTAAGACCTTAGCTATTAGGCCAGAGTAAGAGTTAAGACCTTAACCATTAGGCCAGAGTAAGAGTCTAAGACCTTAGCTATTAGGCCAGAGTAAGAGTTAAGACCTTAACCAGTAGGGCAGAGTAAGAGTTAAAACCTTATTCATTAGGCCAGAGCACGAGTCTAAGACCTTAGCTATTAGGCCAGAGTAAGAGTTAAGACCTTAACCATTAGGCCATAGTACAAGTCTAAGACCTTAGCTATTAGGCCAGAGTAAGGGTTCAGACCATAGCTATTAGACCAGAGTAAGAGTTAAGACCTTAACCAGTAGGCCAGAGTACAAGTCTAAGACCTTAGCTATTAGGCCAGACTAAGAGTTAAGACCTTAACCATTAGGCCAGTGTACGAGTCTAAGACCTTAGCTATTAGGCCAGACTAAAAGTTAAGACCTTAGCTATTAGGCCAGAGTAAGAGTTAAGACCTTTACCATTAGGCCATAGTACGAGTCTAAGACCTTAGCTATTAGGCCAGAGTAAGAGTTAAGACTTAACCCAGAAGGCCAGAGTAAGAGTTAAGACCTTAACCTGTAGGCCATAGTACAAGTCTAAGACCTTAGCTATTAGGCCAGAGTAAGAGTTAAGACCTTAACCAGCAGGCCAGAGTAAAAGTTAAGACCTTAACCAGTAGGCCAGAGTAAGAGTTAAGACCTTAACCATTAGGCTAGAGTACGAGCCTAAGACCTTAGCTATTAGGCCAGAGTAAGAGTTAAGACCTTAACCAGTAGGCCAGAGTAAGAGTTAAGACCTTAACCATTAGGCCATAGTACGAGTCTAAGACCTTAGCTATTAGGCCAGAGTAAGAGTTAAGACTTAAACCAGTAGGGCAGAGTAAGAGTTAAGACCTTAACCTGTAGGCCATAGTACAAGTCTAAGACCTTAGCTATTAGGCCAGAGTAAGAGTTAAGACCTTAACCAGCAGGCCAGAGTAAAAGTTAAGACCTTAACCAGTAGGCCAGAGTAAGAGTTAAAACCTTAACCATTAGGCCAGAGTACGAGCCTAAGACCTTAGCTATTAGGCCAGAGTAAGACTTAAGACCTTAACCAGTAGGCCAGAGTAAGAGTTAAGACCTTAACCAGTAGGCCAGAGTAAAAGTTGAGACCTTAACCATTAGGCCAGAGTACGAGTCTAAGACCTTAGCTATTAGGCCAGAGTAAGAGTCTAAGACCTTAGCTATTAGCCCAGAGTAAGAGTTAAGACCTTAACCATAAGGCCAGACTAAGAGTTAAGACCTTAACCAGTAGGCCATAGTACGAGTTAAGACCTTAACCATTAGGCCAGAGTACGAGTCTAAGACCTTAGCTATTAGGCCAGAGTAAGAGTTAAAACCTTAGCTATTAGGCCAGAGTAAGAGTCTAAGACCTTAGCTATTAGGCCAGAGTAAAAGTTAAGACCTTAACCATTAGGCCAGAGTAAGAGTTAAGACCTTAGCTATTAGGCCAGAGTAAGAGTTAAGACCTTAACCATTAGGCCAGAGTATGAGTCTAAGACCTTAGCTAGTAGGCCAGAGTAAGAGTTAGGACCTTAACCAGTAGGCCAGAGTAAGAGTTAAGACCTTAACCTGTAGGCCATAGTACGAGTCTAAGACCTTAGCTATTATGCCAGAGTAAGAGTTAAGACCTTAGCTATTATGCCAGAGTAAGGGTTAAGACCTTAACCAGTAGGCCAGAGTAAGAGTTACGACCTTAACCATTATGCCAGAGTATGAGTCTAAGACCTTAGCTATTAGGCCAGAGTAAGAGTTAAGACCTTAACCATTAGGCCAGAGTACGAGTCTACGACCTTAGCTAGTAGGCCAGAGTAAGAGTTAAGACCTTAACCATTAGGCCAGAGTACGAGTCTAAGACCTTAGCTATCAGGCCAGAGTACGAGTCTAAGACCTTAGCTATTAGGCCAGAGTAAGAGTTAAAACCTTTACCATTAGGCCAGAGTACGAGTCTAGGACCTTAGCTTATAGGCCAGAGTAAGAGTTAAGACCTTAACTATTAGGACAGACTAAGAGTTAAGACCTTAACCATTAGGCCAGAGTACGAGTCTAAGACCTTAGCTATTAGGCCAGAGTAAGAGTTAAGACCTTAACCAGTAGGCCAGAGTAAGAGTTAAGACCTTAACCTGTAGGCCATAGTACAAGTCTAAGACCTTAGCTATTAGGCCAGAGTAAGAGTTAAGACCTTAACCAGCAGGCCAGAGTAAAAGTTAAGACCTTAACCAGTAGGCCAGAGTAAGAGTTAAAACCTTAACCATTAGGCCAGAGTACGAGCCTAAGACCTCAGCTATTAGGCCAGAGTAAGAGTTAAGACCTTAGCTATTAGGCCAGAGTAAGAGTTAAGACCTTAGCTATTAGGCCAGAGTAAGAGTTAAGACCTTAACCATTAGGCCAGAGTACGAGTCCAAGACCTTAGCTATTAGGCCAGAGTACAAGTCTAAGACCTTAGCTATCAGGCCAGAGTACGAGTCTAAGACCTTAGCTATTAGGCCAGAGTAAGAGTTAAGACCTTAACCATTAGGCCAGACTAAGAGTTAAGACCTTAACCTGTAGGCCATAGTACAAGTCTAAGACCTTAGCTATTAGGCCAGACTAAAAGTTAAGACCTTAGCTATTAGGCCAGAGTAGGAGTTAAGACCATAGCCATTAGGCCATAGTACGAGTCTAAGACCTTAGCTATTAGGCCAGAGTAAGAGTTAAGACCTTAACCATTAGGCCAGAGTACGAGTCTAAGACCTTAGCTATTAGGCCAGAGTAAAAGTTAAGACCTTAACCATTAGGCCAGAGTAAGAGTTAAGACCTTAGCTATTAGGCCAGAGTAAGAGTTAAGACCTTAACCATTAGGCCAGAGTATGAGTCTAAGACCTTAGCTAGTAGGCCAGAGTAAGAGTTAAGACCTTAACCAGTAGGCCAGAGTAAGAGTTAAGACCTTAACCTGTAGGCCATAGTACGAGTCTAAGACCTTAGCTATTATGCCAGAGTAAGAGTTAAGACCTTAGCTATTATGCCAGAGTAAGGGTTAAGACCTTAACCAGTAGGCCAGAGTAAGAGTTACGACCTTAACCATTATGCCAGAGTATGAGTCTAAGACCTTAGCTATTAGGCCAGGGTAAGAGTTAAGACCTTAACCATTAGGCCAGAGTACGAGTCTACGACCTTAGCTATTAGGCCAGAGTACGAGTCTAAGACCTTAGCTATTAGGCCAGAGTAAGAGTTAAAACCTTAACCATTAGGCCAGAGTACGAGTCTAAGACCTTAGCTAATAGGCCAGAGTAAGAGTTAACCATTAGGCCAGAGTACGAGTCTAAGACCTTAGATATTAGGCCAGAGTAAGTGTTAAGACCTTAACAGGTAGGCCAGAGTAAGAGTTAAAACCTTAATCATTAGGCCAGAGCACGAGTCTAAGACCTTAGCTATTAGGCCAGAGTAAGAGTTAAGACCTTAACCATTAGGGCAGAGTACGAGTCTAAGACCTTAGCTATTAGGCCAGAGTAAGAGTTAAGACCTTAACCATTATGCCAGAGTATGAGTCTAAGACCTTAGCTATTAGGCCAGAGTAAGAGTTAAGACCTTAACCATTAGGCCAGAGTACGAGTCTACGACCTTAGCTAGTAGGCCAGAGTAAGAGTTAAGACCTTAACCAGTAGGCCAGAGTAAGAGTTAAGACCTTAACCATTAGGCCAGAGTACGAGTCTAAGACCTTAGCTATTAGGCCAGAGTAAGAGTTAAGACCTTAGCTATTAGGCCAGAGTAAGAGTCTAAGACCTTAGCTATTAGCCCAGAGTAAGAGTTAAGACCTTAACCATTAGGCCAGACTAAGAGTTAAGACCTTAACCATTAGGCCAGAGTACGAGTCTAAGACCTTAGCGATTAGGCCAGAGTAAAAGTTAAGACCTTAGCTATTAGGCCAGAGTAAGAGTTAAGACATTAACCATTAGGCCATAGTACGAGTCTAAGACCTTAGATATTAGGCCAGAGTAAGAGTTAAGACTTTAACCAGTAGTCCAGAGTAAGAGTTAAGACCTTAACCTGTAGGCCATAGTACTAGTCTGAGACCTTAGCTATTAGGCCAGAGTAAGAGTTAAGACCTTAACCAGCAGGCCAGAGTAAGAGTAAAGACCTTAACCAGTAGGCCAGAGTAAGAGTTAAGACCTTAACCATTAAGCCAGAGTACGAGTCTAAGACCTTAGCTATTAGGCCAGAGTAAGAGTTAAGACCTTAACCATTAGGTCAGAGTAAGATTTAAGACCTTAGCTATTAGGCCAGACTAAAAGATAAGACCTTAGCTAGTAGGCCAGAGTAAGAGTTAAAACCTTAGCTATTAGGCCAGAGTAAGAGTTAAGACCTTAACCATTAGGCCAGAGTACGAGTCTACGACCTTAGCTATTAGGCCAGAGTAAGAGTTAAGACCTTAACCATTAGGCCAGAGTACGAGTCTAAGACCTTAGCTATCAGGCCAGAGTACGAGTCTAAGACCTTAGCTATTAGGCCAGAGTAAGAGTTAAGACCTTAACCATTAGGCCAGACTATGAATTTAAGACCTTAGCTATGAGGCCAGAGTAAGAGTTAAGACCTTAACCATTAGGCCAGAGTACGAGTCTAAGACCTTAGCTATTAGGCCAGAGTAAGAGTTAAGACCTTAGCTATTAGGCCAGAGTAAGAGTTAAGACCTTAACCTTTAGGCCAGAGTACGAGTCTAAGGCCTTAGCTATTAGGCCAGAGTAAGAGTTAAGACCTTAGCTATTAGGCCAGAGTAAGAGTTAAGACCTTAGCTATTAGGCCAGAGTAAGAGTTATACCTTAACCTTTAGGCCAGAGTACGAGTCTAAGGCCTTAGCTATTAGGCCAGAGTAAGAGTTAAGACCTTAAACATTAGGCCATAGTACGAGTCTAAGACCATAGCTATTAGGCCAGAGTAAGAGTTAAGACCTTAGCTATTAGGCCAGAGTAAGAGTTAAGACCTTAGCTATTAGGCCAGAGTAAGAGCTAAGACCTTAACCAGTAGGCCAGAGTAAGAGTTAAGACCTTAACCAGTAGGCCGGAGTACGAGTCTAAGAGCTTAGCTATTAGGCCAGAGTAAGAGTTAAGACCTTAACCAGTAGGCCAGAGTAAGAGTTAGGACCTTAACCATTAGACCATAGTACGAGTCTAAGACCTTAGCTATTAGGCCAGAGTAATTGTTAAGACCTTAACCATTAGGGCAAAGTACGAGTCTAAGACCTTAGCTATTAGGCCAGAGTAAGAGTTAAGACCTTAGCTATTAGGCCAGAGTAAGAGTTAAGACTTAAACCAGTAGGCCAGAGTAAGAGTTAAGACCTTAACCTGTAGGTCATAGTACAAGTCTAAGACCTTAGCTATTAGGCCAGAGTAAGAGTTAAGACCTTAACCAGCAGGCCAGAGTAAAAGTTAAGACCTTAACCAGTAGGCCAGAGTAAGAGTTAAGACCTTAACCATTAGGCCAGAGTACGAGCCTAAGACCTTAGCTATTAGGCCAGAGTAAGACTTAAGACCTTAACCAGTAGGCCAGAGTAAGAGTTAAGACCTTAACCAGTAGGCCAGAGTAAAAGTTAAGACCTTAACCATTAGGCCAGAGTACGAGTCTAAGACCTTAGCTATTAGGCCAGAGTAAGAGTTAAGACCTTAGCTATTAGGCCAGAGTAAGAGTCTAAGACCTTAGCTATTAGCCCAGAGTAAGAGTTAAGACCTTAACCATAAGGCCAGACTAAGAGTTATGACCTTAACCAGTAGGCCGGAGTACGAGTCTAAGACCTTAGCTATTAGGCCAGAGTAAGAGTTAAGACCTTAACCAGTAGGCCAGAGTAAGAGTTAAGACCGTTACCTGTAGGCCAGAGTAAGAGTTAAGACCTTAACCATTAGGCCAGAGTACGAGTCTAAGACCTTAGCTATTAGGCCAGAGTACGAGTCTAAGAACTTAGCTATTAGGCCAGAGTAAGAGTTAAGACCTTAACCATTAGGCCAGAGTATGAGTCAAAGACCTTAGCTATTAGGCCAGAGTAAGAGTTAAGACCTTAGCTATTAGGCCAGAGTAAGAGTTAAGACCTTAACCATTAGGCCAGAGTACGAGTCTAAGACCTTAGCTAATAGGCCAGAGTTAGAATTAAGACCTTAGCTATTAGGCCAGAGTAAGAGTTAAGACCTTAACCTTTAGGCCAGAGTACGATTCTAAGACCTTAGCTATTAGGCCAGAGTAAGAGTTAAGACCTTAACCATTAGGCCAGAGTAAGAGTCTAAGACCTTAGCTATTAGGCCAGAGTAAGAGTTAAGACCTTAACCAGTAGGGCAGAGTAAGAGTTAAAACCTTATTCATTAGGCCAGAGCACGAGTCTAAGACCTTAGCTATTAGGCCAGAGTAAGAGTTAAGACCTTAACCATTAGGCCATAGTACAAGTCTAAGACCTTAGCTATTAGGCCAGAGTAAGGGTTCAGACCATAGCTATTAGACCAGAGTAAGAGTTAAGACCTTAACCAGTAGGCCAGAGTACAAGTCTAAGACCTTAGCTATTAGGCCAGACTAAGAGTTAAGACCTTAACCATTAGGCCAGTGTACGAGTCTAAGACCTTAGCTATTAGGCCAGACTAAAAGTTAAGACCTTAGCTATTAGGCCAGAGTAAGAGTTAAGACCTTTACCATTAGGCCATAGTATGAGTCTAAGACCTTAGCTATTAGGCCAGAGTAAGAGTTAAGACTTAACCCAGAAGGCCAGAGTAAGAGTTAAGACCTTAACCTGTAGGCCATAGTACAAGTCTAAGACCTTAGCTATTAGGCCAGAGTAAGAGTTAAGACCTTAACCAGCAGGCCAGAGTAAAAGTTAAGACCTTAACCAGTAGGCCAGAGTAAGAGTTAAGACCTTAACCATTAGGCTAGAGTACGAGCCTAAGACCTTAGCTATTAGGCCAGAGTAAGAGTTAAGACCTTAACCAGTAGGCCAGAGTAAGAGTTAAGACCTTAACCATTAGGCCATAGTACGAGTCTAAGACCTTAGCTATTAGGCCAGAGTAAGAGTTAAGACTTAAACCAGTAGGGCAGAGTAAGAGTTAAGACCTTAACCTGTAGGCCATAGTACAAGTCTAAGACCTTAGCTATTAGGCCAGAGTAAGAGTTAAGACCTTAACCAGCAGGCCAGAGTAAAAGTTAAGACCTTAACCAGTAGGCCAGAGTAAGAGTTAAAACCTTAACCATTAGGCCAGAGTACGAGCCTAAGACCTTAGCTATTAGGCCAGAGTAAGACTTAAGACCTTAACCAGTAGGCCAGAGTAAGAGTTAAGACCTTAACCAGTAGGCCAGAGTAAAAGTTGAGACCTTAACCATTAGGCCAGAGTACGAGTCTAAGACCTTAGCTATTAGGCCAGAGTAAGAGTCTAAGACCTTAGCTATTAGCCCAGAGTAAGAGTTAAGACCTTAACCATAAGGCCAGACTAAGAGTTAAGACCTTAACCAGTAGGCCATAGTACGAGTTAAGACCTTAACCATTAGGCCAGAGTACGAGTCTAAGACCTTAGCTATTAGGCCAGAGTAAGAGTTAAAACCTTAGCTATTAGGCCAGAGTAAGAGTCTAAGACCTTAGCTATTAGGCCAGAGTAAAAGTTAAGACCTTAACCATTAGGCCAGAGTAAGAGTTAAGACCTTAGCTATTAGGCCAGAGTAAGAGTTAAGACCTTAACCATTAGGCCAGAGTATGAGTCTAAGACCTTAGCTAGTAGGCCAGAGTAAGAGTTAGGACCTTAACCAGTAGGCCAGAGTAAGAGTTAAGACCTTAACCTGTAGGCCATAGTACGAGTCTAAGACCTTAGCTATTATGCCAGAGTAAGAGTTAAGACCTTAGCTATTATGCCAGAGTAAGGGTTAAGACCTTAACCAGTAGGCCAGAGTAAGAGTTACGACCTTAACCATTATGCCAGAGTATGAGTCTAAGACCTTAGCTATTAGGCCAGAGTAAGAGTTAAGACCTTAACCATTAGGCCAGAGTACGAGTCTACGACCTTAGCTAGTAGGCCAGAGTAAGAGTTAAGACCTTAACCATTAGGCCAGAGTACGAGTCTAAGACCTTAGCTATCAGGCCAGAGTACGAGTCTAAGACCTTAGCTATTAGGCCAGAGTAAGAGTTAAAACCTTTACCATTAGGCCAGAGTACGAGTCTAGGACCTTAGCTTATAGGCCAGAGTAAGAGTTAAGACCTTAACTATTAGGACAGACTAAGAGTTAAGACCTTAACCATTAGGCCAGAGTACGAGTCTAAGACCTTAGCTATTAGGCCAGAGTAAGAGTTAAGACCTTAACCAGTAGGCCAGAGTAAGAGTTAAGACCTTAACCTGTAGGCCATAGTACAAGTCTAAGACCTTAGCTATTAGGCCAGAGTAAGAGTTAAGACCTTAACCAGCAGGCCAGAGTAAAAGTTAAGACCTTAACCAGTAGGCCAGAGTAAGAGTTAAAACCTTAACCATTAGGCCAGAGTACGAGCCTAAGACCTCAGCTATTAGGCCAGAGTAAGAGTTAAGACCTTAGCTATTAGGCCAGAGTAAGAGTTAAGACCTTAGCTATTAGGCCAGAGTAAGAGTTAAGACCTTAACCATTAGGCCAGAGTACGAGTCCAAGACCTTAGCTATTAGGCCAGAGTACAAGTCTAAGACCTTAGCTATCAGGCCAGAGTACGAGTCTAAGACCTTAGCTATTAGGCCAGAGTAAGAGTTAAGACCTTAACCATTAGGCCAGACTAAGAGTTAAGACCTTAACCTGTAGGCCATAGTACAAGTCTAAGACCTTAGCTATTAGGCCAGACTAAAAGTTAAGACCTTAGCTATTAGGCCAGAGTAGGAGTTAAGACCATAACCATTAGGCCATAGTACGAGTCTAAGACCTTAGCTATTAGGCCAGAGTAAGAGTTAAGACCTTAACCATTAGGCCAGAGTACGAGTCTAAGACCTTAGCTATTAGGCCAGAGTAAAAGTTAAGACCTTAACCATTAGGCCAGAGTAAGAGTTAAGACCTTAGCTATTAGGCAAGAGTAAGAGTTAAGACCTTAACCATTAGGCCAGAGTATGAGTCTAAGACCTTAGCTAGTAGGCCAGAGTAAGAGTTAAGACCTTAACCAGTAGGCCAGAGTAAGAGTTAAGACCTTAACCTGTAGGCCATAGTACGAGTCTAAGACCTTAGCTATTATGCCAGAGTAAGAGTTAAGACCTTAGCTATTATGCCAGAGTAAGGGTTAAGACCTTAACCAGTAGGCCAGAGTAAGAGTTACGACCTTAACCATTATGCCAGAGTATGAGTCTAAGACCTTAGCTATTAGGCCAGGGTAAGAGTTAAGACCTTAACCATTAGGCCAGAGTACGAGTCTACGACCTTAGCTATTAGGCCAGAGTACGAGTCTAAGACCTTAGCTATTAGGCCAGAGTAAGAGTTAAAACCTTAACCATTAGGCCAGAGTACGAGTCTAAGACCTTAGCTAATAGGCCAGAGTAAGAGTTAACCATTAGGCCAGAGTACGAGTCTAAGACCTTAGATATTAGGCCAGAGTAAGTGTTAAGACCTTAACAGGTAGGCCAGAGTAAGAGTTAAAACCTTAATCATTAGGCCAGAGCACGAGTCTAAGACCTTAGCTATTAGGCCAGAGTAAGAGTTAAGACCTTAACCATTAGGGCAGAGTACGAGTCTAAGACCTTAGCTATTAGGCCAGAGTAAGAGTTAAGACCTTAACCATTATGCCAGAGTATGAGTCTAAGACCTTAGCTATTAGGCCAGAGTAAGAGTTAAGACCTTAACCATTAGGCCAGAGTACGAGTCTACGACCTTAGCTAGTAGGCCAGAGTAAGAGTTAAGACCTTAACCAGTAGGCCAGAGTAAGAGTTAAGACCTTAACCATTAGGCCAGAGTACGAGTCTAAGACCTTAGCTATTAGGCCAGAGTAAGAGTTAAGACCTTAGCTATTAGGCCAGAGTAAGAGTCTAAGACCTTAGCTATTAGCCCAGAGTAAGAGTTAAGACCTTAACCATTAGGCCAGACTAAGAGTTAAGACCTTAACCATTAGGCCAGAGTACGAGTCTAAGACCTTAGCGATTAGGCCAGAGTAAAAGTTAAGACCTTAGCTATTAGGCCAGAGTAAGAGTTAAGACATTAACCATTAGGCCATAGTACGAGTCTAAGACCTTAGATATTAGGCCAGAGTAAGAGTTAAGACTTTAACCAGTAGTCCAGAGTAAGAGTTAAGACCTTAACCTGTAGGCCATAGTACTAGTCTGAGACCTTAGCTATTAGGCCAGAGTAAGAGTTAAGACCTTAACCAGCAGGCCAGAGTAAGAGTAAAGACCTTAACCAGTAGGCCAGAGTAAGAGTTAAGACCTTAACCATTAAGCCAGAGTACGAGTCTAAGACCTTAGCTATTAGGCCAGAGTAAGAGTTAAGACCTTAACCATTAGGTCAGAGTAAGATTTAAGACCTTAGCTATTAGGCCAGACTAAAAGATAAGACCTTAGCTAGTAGGCCAGAGTAAGAGTTAAAACCTTAGCTATTAGGCCAGAGTAAGAGTTAAGACCTTAACCATTAGGCCAGAGTACGAGTCTACGACCTTAGCTATTAGGCCAGAGTAAGAGTTAAGACCTTAACCATTAGGCCAGAGTACGAGTCTAAGACCTTAGCTATCAGGCCAGAGTACGAGTCTAAGACCTTAGCTATTAGGCCAGAGTAAGAGTTAAGACCTTAACCATTAGGCCAGACTATGAATTTAAGACCTTAGCTATGAGGCCAGAGTAAGAGTTAAGACCTTAACCATTAGGCCAGAGTACGAGTCTAAGACCTTAGCTATTAGGCCAGAGTAAGAGTTAAGACCTTAGCTATTAGGCCAGAGTAAGAGTTAAGACCTTAACCTTTAGGCCAGAGTACGAGTCTAAGGCCTTAGCTATTAGGCCAGAGTAAGAGTTAAGACCTTAGCTATTAGGCCAGAGTAAGAGTTAAGACCTTAGCTATTAGGCCAGAGTAAGAGTTATACCTTAACCTTTAGGCCAGAGTACGAGTCTAAGGCCTTAGCTATTAGGCCAGAGTAAGAGTTAAGACCTTAAACATTAGGCCATAGTACGAGTCTAAGACCATAGCTATTAGGCCAGAGTAAGAGTTAAGACCTTAGCTATTAGGCCAGAGTAAGAGTTAAGACCTTAGCTATTAGGCCAGAGTAAGAGCTAAGACCTTAACCAGTAGGCCAGAGTAAGAGTTAAGACCTTAACCAGTAGGCCGGAGTACGAGTCTAAGAGCTTAGCTATTAGGCCAGAGTAAGAGTTAAGACCTTAACCAGTAGGCCAGAGTAAGAGTTAGGACCTTAACCATTAGACCATAGTACGAGTCTAAGACCTTAGCTATTAGGCCAGAGTAATTGTTAAGACCTTAACCATTAGGGCAAAGTACGAGTCTAAGACCTTAGCTATTAGGCCAGAGTAAGAGTTAAGACCTTAGCTATTAGGCCAGAGTAAGAGTTAAGACTTAAACCAGTAGGCCAGAGTAAGAGTTAAGACCTTAACCTGTAGGTCATAGTACAAGTCTAAGACCTTAGCTATTAGGCCAGAGTAAGAGTTAAGACCTTAACCAGCAGGCCAGAGTAAAAGTTAAGACCTTAACCAGTAGGCCAGAGTAAGAGTTAAAACCTTAACCATTAGGCCAGAGTACGAGTCTAAGACCTTAGCTAATAGGCCAGAGTAAGAGTTAACCATTAGGCCAGAGTACGAGTCTAAGACCTTAGATATTAGGCCAGAGTAAGTGTTAAGACCTTAACAGGTAGGCCAGAGTAAGAGTTAAAACCTTAATCATTAGGCCAGAGCACGAGTCTAAGACCTTAGCTATTAGGCCAGAGTAAGAGTTAAGACCTTAACCATTAGGGCAGAGTACGAGTCTAAGACCTTAGCTATTAGGCCAGAGTAAGAGTTAAGACCTTAGCTATTAGGCCAGAGTAAGAGTTAAGACCTTAGCTATTAGGCCAGAGTAAGAGTTAAGACCTTAACCATTAGGCCAGAGTACGAGTCCAAGACCTTAGCTATTAGGCCAGAGTACAAGTCTAAGACCTTAGCTATTAGGCCAGAGTATGAGTCTAAGACCTTAGCTATTAGGCCAGAGTAAGAGTTAAGACCTTAACCATTAGGCCAGACTAAGAGTTAAGACCTTAACCTGTAGGCCATAGTACAAGTCTAAGACCTTAGCTATTAGGCCAGACTAAAAGTTAAGACCTTAGCTATTAGGCCAGAGTAGGAGTTAAGACCATAACCATTAGGCCATAGTACGAGTCTAAGACCTTAGCTATTAGGCCAGAGTAAGAGTTAAGACCTTAACCCGTAGGCCAGAGTAAGAGTTAAGACCTTAACCATTAGGCCAGAGTACGAGCCGAAGACCTTAGCTATTAGGCCAGAGTAAGAGTTAAGACCTTAACCAGTAGGCCAGAGTAAGAGTTAAGACCTTAACCATTAGGCCAGAGTACGAGTCTAAGACCTTAGCTATTAGGCCAGAGTAAGAGTTAAGACCTTAGCTATTAGGCCAGAGTAAGAGTCTAAGACCTTAGCTATTAGCCCAGAGTAAGAGTTAAGACCTTAACCATTAGGCCAGACTAAGAGTTAAGACCTTAACCATTAGGCCAGAGTACGAGTCTAAGACCTTAGCGATTAGGCCAGAGTAAAAGTTAAGACCTTAGCTATTAGGCCAGAGTAAGAGTTAAGACATTAACCATTAGGCCATAGTACGAGTCTAAGACCTTAGATATTAGGCCAGAGTAAGAGTTAAGACTTTAACCAGTAGTCCAGAGTAAGAGTTAAGACCTTAACCTGTAGGCCATAGTACTAGTCTGAGACCTTAGCTATTAGGCCAGAGTAAGAGTTAAGACCTTAACCAGCAGGCCAGAGTAAGAGTAAAGACCTTAACCAGTAGGCCAGAGTAAGAGTTAAGACCTTAACCATTAAGCCAGAGTACGAGTCTAAGACCTTAGCTATTAGGCCAGAGTAAGAGTTAAGACCTTAACCATTAGGTCAGAGTAAGATTTAAGACCTTAGCTATTAGGCCAGACTAAAAGATAAGACCTTAGCTAGTAGGCCAGAGTAAGAGTTAAAACCTTAGCTATTAGGCCAGAGTAAGAGTTAAGACCTTAACCATTAGGTCAGAGTTAGATTTAAGACCTTAGCTATTAGGCCAGACTAAAAGATAAGACCTTAGCTATTAGGCCAGAGTAAGAGTTAAGACCTTAACCTGTAGGCCATAGTACGAGTCTAAGACCTTAGCTATTATGCCAGAGTAAGAGTTAAGACCTTAGCTATTATGCCAGAGTAAGGGTTAAGACCTTAACCAGTAGGCCAGAGTAAGAGTTACGACCTTAACCATTAGGCGAGAGTATGAGTCTAAGACCTTAGCTATTAGGCCAGAGTAAGAGTTAAGACCTTAACCATTAGGCCAGAGTACGAGTCTACGACCTTAGCTATTAGGCCAGAGTAAGAGTTAAGACCTTAACCATTAGGCCAGAGTACGAGTCTAAGACCTTAGCTATCAGGCCAGAGTACGAGTCTAAGACCTTAGCTATTAGGCCAGAGTAAGAGTTAAGACCTTAACCATTAGGCCAGACTATGAATTTAAGACCTTAGCTATGAGGCCAGAGTAAGAGTTAAGACCTTAACCATTAGGCCAGAGTACGAGTCTAAGACCTTAGCTATTAGGCCAGAGTAAGAGTTAAGACCTTAGCTATTAGGCCAGAGTAAGAGTTAAGACCTTAACCTTTAGGCCAGAGTACGAGTCTAAGGCCTTAGCTATTAGGCCAGAGTAAGAGTTAAGACCTTAGCTATTAGGCCAGAGTAAGAGTTAAGACCTTAGCTATTAGGCCAGAGTAAGAGTTATACCTTAACCTTTAGGCCAGAGTACGAGTCTAAGGCCTTAGCTATTAGGCCAGAGTAAGAGTTAAGACCTTAAACATTAGGCCATAGTACGAGTCTAAGACCATAGCTATTAGGCCAGAGTAAGAGTTAAGACCTTAGCTATTAGGCCAGAGTAAGAGTTAAGACCTTAGCTATTAGGCCAGAGTAAGAGTTAAGACCTTAACCAGTAGGCCAGAGTAAGAGTTAAGACCTTAACCAGTAGGCCGGAGTACGAGTCTAAGACCTTAGCTATTAGGCCAGAGTAAGAGTTAAGACCTTAACCAGTAGGCCAGAGTAAGAGTTAAGACCTTAACCATTAGACCATAGTACGAGTCTAAGACCTTAGCTATTAGGCCAGAGTAAGTGTTAAGACCTTAACCATTAGGGCAAAGTACGAGTCTAAGACCTTAGCTATTAGGCCAGAGTAAGAGTTAAGACCTTAGCTATTAGGCCAGAGTAAGAGTTAAGACCTTAACCATTAGACCATAGTACGAGTCTAAGACCTTAGCTATTAGGCCAGAGTAAGAGTTAAGACTTAAACCAGTAGGCCAGAGTAAGAGTTAAGACCTTAACCTGTAGGTCATAGTACAAGTCTAAGACCTTAGCTATTAGGCCAGAGTAAGAGTTAAGACCTTAACCAGCAGGCCAGAGTAAAAGTTAAGACCTTAACCAGTAGGCCAGAGTAAGAGTTAAGACCTTAACCATTAGGCCAGAGTACGAGCCTAAGACCTTAGCTATTAGGCCAGAGTAAGACTTAAGACCTTAACCAGTAGGCCAGAGTAAGAGTTAAGACCTTAACCAGTAGGCCAGAGTAAAAGTTAAGACCTTAACCATTAGGCCAGAGTACGAGTCTAAGACCTTAGCTATTAGGCCAGAGTAAGAGTTAAGACCTTAGCTATTAGGCCAGAGTAAGAGTCTAAGACCTTAGCTATTAGCCCAGAGTAAGAGTTAAGACCTTAACCATAAGGCCAGACTAAGAGTTATGACCTTAACCAGTAGGCCGGAGTACGAGTCTAAGACCTTAGCTATTAGGCCAGAGTAAGAGTTAAGACCTTAACCAGTAGGCCAGAGTAAGAGTTAAGACCGTTACCTGTAGGCCAGAGTAAGAGTTAAGACCTTAACCATTAGGCCAGAGTACGAGTCTAAGACCTTAGCTATTAGGCCAGAGTAGGAGTCTAAGAACTTAGCTATTAGGCCAGAGTAAGAGTTAAGACCTTAACCATTAGGCCAGAGTATGAGTCAAAGACCTTAGCTATTAGGCCAGAGTAAGAGTTGAGACCTTAGCTATTAGGCCAGAGTAAGAGTTAAAACCTTAACCATTAGGCCAGAGTACGAGTCTAAGACCTTAGCTAATAGGCCAGAGTAAGAGTTAACCATTAGGCCAGAGTACGAGTCTAAGACCTTAGATATTAGGCCAGAGTAAGTGTTAAGACCTTAACAGGTAGGCCAGAGTAAGAGTTAAAACCTTAATCATTAGGCCAGAGCACGAGTCTAAGACCTTAGCTATTAGGCCAGAGTAAGAGTTAAGACCTTAACCATTAGGGCAGAGTACGAGTCTAAGACCTTAGCTATTAGGCCAGAGTAAGAGTTAAGACCTTAGCTATTAGGCCAGAGTAAGAGTTAAGACCTTAGCTATTAGGCCAGAGTAAGAGTTAAGACCTTAACCATTAGGCCAGAGTACGAGTCCAAGACCTTAGCTATTAGGCCAGAGTACAAGTCTAAGACCTTAGCTATTAGGCCAGAGTATGAGTCTAAGACCTTAGCTATTAGGCCAGAGTAAGAGTTAAGACCTTAACCATTAGGCCAGACTAAGAGTTAAGACCTTAACCTGTAGGCCATAGTACAAGTCTAAGACCTTAGCTATTAGGCCAGACTAAAAGTTAAGACCTTAGCTATTAGGCCAGAGTAGGAGTTAAGACCATAACCATTAGGCCATAGTACGAGTCTAAGACCTTAGCTATTAGGCCAGAGTAAGAGTTAAGACCTTAACCCGTAGGCCAGAGTAAGAGTTAAGACCTTAACCATTAGGCCAGAGTACGAGCCGAAGACCTTAGCTATTAGGCCAGAGTAAGAGTTAAGACCTTAACCAGTAGGCCAGAGTAAGAGTTAAGACCTTAACCATTAGGCCAGAGTACGAGTCTAAGACCTTAGCTATTAGGCCAGAGTAAGAGTTAAGACCTTAGCTATTAGGCCAGAGTAAGAGTCTAAGACCTTAGCTATTAGCCCAGAGTAAGAGTTAAGACCTTAACCATTAGGCCAGACTAAGAGTTAAGACCTTAACCATTAGGCCAGAGTACGAGTCTAAGACCTTAGCGATTAGGCCAGAGTAAAAGTTAAGACCTTAGCTATTAGGCCAGAGTAAGAGTTAAGACATTAACCATTAGGCCATAGTACGAGTCTAAGACCTTAGATATTAGGCCAGAGTAAGAGTTAAGACTTTAACCAGTAGTCCAGAGTAAGAGTTAAGACCTTAACCTGTAGGCCATAGTACTAGTCTGAGACCTTAGCTATTAGGCCAGAGTAAGAGTTAAGACCTTAACCAGCAGGCCAGAGTAAGAGTAAAGACCTTAACCAGTAGGCCAGAGTAAGAGTTAAGACCTTAACCATTAAGCCAGAGTACGAGTCTAAGACCTTAGCTATTAGGCCAGAGTAAGAGTTAAGACCTTAACCATTAGGTCAGAGTAAGATTTAAGACCTTAGCTATTAGGCCAGACTAAAAGATAAGACCTTAGCTAGTAGGCCAGAGTAAGAGTTAAAACCTTAGCTATTAGGCCAGAGTAAGAGTTAAGACCTTAACCATTAGGTCAGAGTAAGATTTAAGACCTTAGCTATTAGGCCAGACTAAAAGATAAGACCTTAGCTATTAGGCCAGAGTAAGAGTTAAGACCTTAACCTGTAGGCCATAGTACGAGTCTAAGACCTTAGCTATTATGCCAGAGTAAGAGTTAAGACCTTAGCTATTATGCCAGAGTAAGGGTTAAGACCTTAACCAGTAGGCCAGAGTAAGAGTTACGACCTTAACCATTAGGCGAGAGTATGAGTCTAAGACCTTAGCTATTAGGCCAGAGTAAGAGTTAAGACCTTAACCATTAGGCCAGAGTACGAGTCTATGACCTTAGCTATTAGGCCAGAGTAAGAGTTAAGACCTTAACCATTAGGCCAGAGTACGAGTCTAAGACCTTAGCTATCAGGCCAGAGTACGAGTCTAAGACCTTAGCTATTAGGCCAGAGTAAGAGTTAAGACCTTAACCATTAGGCCAGACTATGAATTTAAGACCTTAGCTATGAGGCCAGAGTAAGAGTTAAGACCTTAACCATTAGGCCAGAGTACGAGTCTAAGACCTTAGCTATTAGGCCAGAGTAAGAGTTAAGACCTTAGCTATTAGGCCAGAGTAAGAGTTAAGACCTTAACCTTTAGGCCAGAGTACGAGTCTAAGGCCTTAGCTATTAGGCCAGAGTAAGAGTTAAGACCTTAGCTATTAGGCCAGAGTAAGAGTTAAGACCTTAGCTATTAGGCCAGAGTAAGAGTTATACCTTAACCTTTAGGCCAGAGTACGAGTCTAAGGCCTTAGCTATTAGGCCAGAGTAAGAGTTAAGACCTTAAACATTAGGCCATAGTACGAGTCTAAGACCATAGCTATTAGGCCAGAGTAAGAGTTAAGACCTTAGCTATTAGGCCAGAGTAAGAGTTAAGACCTTAGCTATTAGGCCAGAGTAAGAGTTAAGACCTTAACCAGTAGGCCAGAGTAAGAGTTAAGACCTTAACCAGTAGGCCGGAGTACGAGTCTAAGACCTTAGCTATTAGGCCAGAGTAAGAGTTAAGACCTTAACCAGTAGGCCAGAGTAAGAGTTAAGACCTTAACCATTAGACCATAGTACGAGTCTAAGACCTTAGCTATTAGGCCAGAGTAAGTGTTAAGACCTTAACCATTAGGGCAAAGTACGAGTCTAAGACCTTAGCTATTAGGCCAGAGTAAGAGTTAAGACCTTAGCTATTAGGCCAGAGTAAGAGTTAAGACCTTAACCATTAGACCATAGTACGAGTCTAAGACCTTAGCTATTAGGCCAGAGTAAGAGTTAAGACTTAAACCAGTAGGCCAGAGTAAGAGTTAAGACCTTAACCTGTAGGTCATAGTACAAGTCTAAGACCTTAGCTATTAGGCCAGAGTAAGAGTTAAGACCTTAACCAGCAGGCCAGAGTAAAAGTTAAGACCTTAACCAGTAGGCCAGAGTAAGAGTTAAGACCTTAACCATTAGGCCAGAGTACGAGCCTAAGACCTTAGCTATTAGGCCAGAGTAAGACTTAAGACCTTAACCAGTAGGCCAGAGTAAGAGTTAAGACCTTAACCAGTAGGCCAGAGTAAAAGTTAAGACCTTAACCATTAGGCCAGAGTACGAGTCTAAGACCTTAGCTATTAGGCCAGAGTAAGAGTTAAGACCTTAGCTATTAGGCCAGAGTAAGAGTCTAAGACCTTAGCTATTAGCCCAGAGTAAGAGTTAAGACCTTAACCATAAGGCCAGACTAAGAGTTATGACCTTAACCAGTAGGCCGGAGTACGAGTCTAAGACCTTAGCTATTAGGCCAGAGTAAGAGTTAAGACCTTAACCAGTAGGCCAGAGTAAGAGTTAAGACCGTTACCTGTAGGCCAGAGTAAGAGTTAAGACCTTAACCATTAGGCCAGAGTACGAGTCTAAGACCTTAGCTATTAGGCCAGAGTAGGAGTCTAAGAACTTAGCTATTAGGCCAGAGTAAGAGTTAAGACCTTAACCATTAGGCCAGAGTATGAGTCAAAGACCTTAGCTATTAGGCCAGAGTAAGAGTTGAGACCTTAGCTATTAGGCCAGAGTAAGAGTTAAGACCTTAACCATTAGGCCAGAGTACGAGTCTAAGACCTTAGCTAATAGGCCAGAGTTAGAATTAAGACCTTAGCTATTAGGCCAGAGTAAGAGTTAAGACCTTAACCTTTAGGCCAGAGTACGATTCTAAGACCTTAGCTATTAGGCCAGAGTAAGAGTTAAGACCTTAACCATTAGGCCAGAGTAAGAGTCTAAGACCTTAGCTATTAGGCCAGAGTAAGAGTTAAGACCTTAACCAGTAGGGCAGAGTAAGAGTTAAAACCTTATTCATTAGGCCAGAGCACGAGTCTAAGACCTTAGCTATTAGGCCAGAGTAAGAGTTAAGACCTTAACCATTAGGCCATAGTACAAGTCTAAGACCTTAGCTATTAGGCCAGAGTAAGGGTTCAGACCATAGCTATTAGACCAGAGTAAGAGTTAAGACCTTAACCAGTAGGCCAGAGTACAAGTCTAAGACCTTAGCTATTAGGCCAGACTAAGAGTTAAGACCTTAACCATTAGGCCAGTGTACGAGTCTAAGACCTTAGCTATTAGGCCAGACTAAAAGTTAAGACCTTAGCTATTAGGCCAGAGTAAGAGTTAAGACCTTTACCATTAGGCCATAGTACGAGTCTAAGACCTTAGCTATTAGGCCAGAGTAAGAGTTAAGACTTAACCCAGAAGGCCAGAGTAAGAGTTAAGACCTTAACCTGTAGGCCATAGTACAAGTCTAAGACCTTAGCTATTAGGCCAGAGTAAGAGTTAAGACCTTAACCAGCAGGCCAGAGTAAAAGTTAAGACCTTAACCAGTAGGCCAGAGTAAGAGTTAAGACCTTAACCATTAGGCTAGAGTACGAGCCTAAGACCTTAGCTATTAGGCCAGAGTAAGAGTTAAGACCTTAACCAGTAGGCCAGAGTAAGAGTTAAGACCTTAACCATTAGGCCATAGTACGAGTCTAAGACCTTAGCTATTAGGCCAGAGTAAGAGTTAAGACTTAAACCAGTAGGGCAGAGTAAGAGTTAAGACCTTAACCTGTAGGCCATAGTACAAGTCTAAGACCTTAGCTATTAGGCCAGAGTAAGAGTTAAGACCTTAACCAGCAGGCCAGAGTAAAAGTTAAGACCTTAACCAGTAGGCCAGAGTAAGAGTTAAAACCTTAACCATTAGGCCAGAGTACGAGCCTAAGACCTTAGCTATTAGGCCAGAGTAAGACTTAAGACCTTAACCAGTAGGCCAGAGTAAGAGTTAAGACCTTAACCAGTAGGCCAGAGTAAAAGTTGAGACCTTAACCATTAGGCCAGAGTACGAGTCTAAGACCTTAGCTATTAGGCCAGAGTAAGAGTCTAAGACCTTAGCTATTAGCCCAGAGTAAGAGTTAAGACCTTAACCATAAGGCCAGACTAAGAGTAAAGACCTTAACCAGTAGGCCATAGTACGAGTTAAGACCTTAACCATTAGGCCAGAGTACGAGTCTAAGACCTTAGCTATTAGGCCAGAGTAAGAGTTAAACCTTAGCTATTAGGCCAGAGTAAGAGTCTAAGACCTTAGCTATTAGGCCAGAGTAAAAGTTAAGACCTTAACCATTAGGCCAGAGTAAGAGTTAAGACCTTAGCTATTAGGCCAGAGTAAGAGTTAAGACCTTAACCATTAGGCCAGAGTATGAGTCTAAGACCTTAGCTAGTAGGCCAGAGTAAGAGTTAGGACCTTAACCAGTAGGCCAGAGTAAGAGTTAAGACCTTAACCTGTAGGCCATAGTACGAGTCTAAGACCTTAGCTATTATGCCAGAGTAAGAGTTAAGACCTTAGCTATTATGCCAGAGTAAGGGTTAAGACCTTAACCAGTAGGCCAGAGTAAGAGTTACGACCTTAACCATTATGCCAGAGTATGAGTCTAAGACCTTAGCTATTAGGCCAGAGTAAGAGTTAAGACCTTAACCATTAGGCCAGAGTACGAGTCTACGACCTTAGCTAGTAGGCCAGAGTAAGAGTTAAGACCTTAACCATTAGGCCAGAGTACGAGTCTAAGACCTTAGCTATCAGGCCAGAGTACGAGTCTAAGACCTTAGCTATTAGGCCAGAGTAAGAGATAAAACCTTTACCATTAGGCCAGAGTACGAGTCTAAGACCTTAGCTTATAGGCCAGAGTAAGAGTTAAGACCTTAACTATTAGGACAGACTAAGAGTTAAGACCTTAACCATTAGGCCAGAGTACGAGTCTAAGACCTTAGCTATTAGGCCAGAGTAAGAGTTAAGACCTTAACCAGTAGGCCAGAGTAAGAGTTAAGACCTTAACCTGTAGGCCATAGTACAAGTCTAAGACCTTAGCTATTAGGCCAGAGTAAGAGTTAAGACCTTAACCAGCAGGCCAGAGTAAGAGTTAAGACCTTAACCCGTAGGCCAGAGTAAGAGTTAAGACCTTAACCATTAGGCCAGAGTACGAGCCTAAGACCTCAGCTATTAGGCCAGAGTAAGAGTTAAGACCTTAGCTATTAGGCCAGAGTAAGAGTTAAGACCTTAGCTATTAGGCCAGAGTAAGAGTTAAGACCTTAACCATTAGGCCAGAGTACGAGTCCAAGACCTTAGCTATTAGGCCAGAGTACAAGTCTAAGACCTTAGCTATCAGGCCAGAGTACGAGTCTAAGACCTTAGCTATTAGGCCAGAGTAAGAGTTAAGACCTTAACCATTAGGCCAGACTAAGAGTTAAGACCTTAACCTGTAGGCCATAGTACAAGTCTAAGACCTTAGCTATTAGGCCAGACTAAAAGTTAAGACCTTAGCTATTAGGCCAGAGTAGGAGTTAAGACCATAACCATTAGGCCATAGTACGAGTCTAAGACCTTAGCTATTAGGCCAGAGTAAGAGTTAAGACCTTAACCATTAGGCCAGAGTACGAGTCTAAGACCTTAGCTATTAGGCCAGAGTAAGAGGTAAGACTTAAACCAGTAGGCCAGAGTAAGAGTTAAGACCTTAACCTGTAGGCCATAGTACTAGTCTAAGACCTTAGTTATTAGGCCAGAGTAAGAGTTAAGACCTTAACCAGCAGGCCAGAGTAAGAGTTAAGACCTTAACCCGTAGGCCAGAGTAAGAGTTAAGACCTTAACCATTAGGCCAGAGTACGAGCCGAAGACCTTAGCTATTAGGCCAGAGTAAGAGTTAAGACCTTAACCAGTAGGCCAGAGTAAGAGTTAAGACCTTAACCATTAGGCCAGAGTACGAGTCTAAGACCTTAGCTATTAGGCCAGAGTAAGAGTTAAGACCTTAGCTATTAGGCCAGAGTAAGAGTCTAAGACCTTAGCTATTAGCCCAGAGTAAGAGTTAAGACCTTAACCATTAGGCCAGACTAAGAGTTAAGACATTAACCATTAGGCCATAGTACGAGTCTAAGACCTTAGATATTAGGCCAGAGTAAGAGTTAAGACTTTAACCAGTAGTCCAGAGTAAGAGTTAAGACCTTAACCTGTAGGCCATAGTACTAGTCTGAGACCTTAGCTATTAGGCCAGAGTAAGAGTTAAGACCTTAACCAGCAGGCCAGAGTAAGAGTAAAGACCTTAACCAGTAGGCCAGAGTAAGAGTTAAGACCTTAACCATTAAGCCAGAGTACGAGTCTAAGACCTTAGCTATTAGGCCAGAGTAAGAGTTAAGACCTTAACCATTAGGTCAGAGTAAGATTTAAGACCTTAGCTATTAGGCCAGACTAAAAGATAAGACCTTAGCTAGTAGGCCAGAGTAAGAGTTAAAACCTTAGCTATTAGGCCAGAGTAAGAGTTAAGACCTTAACCATTAGGTCAGAGTAAGATTTAAGACCTTAGCTATTAGGCCAGACTAAAAGATAAGACCTTAGCTATTAGGCCAGAGTAAGAGTTAAGACCTTAGCTATTATGCCAGAGTAAGGGTTAAGACCTTAACCAGTAGGCCAGAGTAAGAGTTACGACCTTAACCATTAGGCGAGAGTATGAGTCTAAGACCTTAGCTATTAGGCCAGAGTAAGAGTTAAGACCTTAACCATTAGGCCAGAGTACGAGTCTACGACCTTAGCTATTAGGCCAGAGTAAGAGTTAAGACCTTAACCATTAGGCCAGAGTACGAGTCTAAGACCTTAGCTATCAGGCCAGAGTACGAGTCTAAGACCTTAGCTATTAGGCCAGAGTAAGAGTTAAGACCTTAACCATTAGGCCAGACTATGAATTTAAGACCTTAGCTATGAGGCCAGAGTAAGAGTTAAGACCTTAACCATTAGGCCAGAGTACGAGTCTAAGACCTTAGCTATTAGGCCAGAGTAAGAGTTAAGACCTTAGCTATTAGGCCAGAGTAAGAGTTAAGACCTTAACCTTTAGGCCAGAGTACGAGTCTAAGGCCTTAGCTATTAGGCCAGAGTAAGAGTTAAGACCTTAGCTATTAGGCCAGAGTAAGAGTTAAGACCTTAGCTATTAGGCCGGAGTAAGAGTTATACCTTAACCTTTAGGCCAGAGTACGAGTCTAAGGCCTTAGCTATTAGGCCAGAGTAAGAGTTAAGACCTTAAACATTAGGCCATAGTACGAGTCTAAGACCATAGCTATTAGGCCAGAGTAAGAGTTAAGACCTTAGCTATTAGGCCAGAGTAAGAGTTAAGACCTTAGCTATTAGGCCAGAGTAAGAGTTAAGACCTTAACCAGTAGGCCAGAGTAAGAGTTAAGACCTTAACCAGTAGGCCGGAGTACGAGTCTAAGACCTTAGCTATTAGGCCAGAGTAAGAGTTAAGACCTTAACCAGTAGGCCAGAGTTAGAGTTAAGACCTTAACCATTAGACCATAGTACGAGTCTAAGACCTTAGCTATTAGGCCAGAGTAAGTGTTAAGACCTTAACCATTAGGGCAAAGTACGAGTCTAAGACCTTAGCTATTAGGCCAGAGTAAGAGTTAAGACCTTAGCTATTAGGCCAGAGTAAGAGTTAAGACCTTAACCATTAAACCATAGTACGAGTCTAAGACCTTAGCTATTAGGCCAGAGTAAGAGTTAAGACTTAAACCAGTAGGCCAGAGTAAGAGTTAAGACCTTAACCTGTAGGTCATAGTACAAGTCTAAGACCTTAGCTATTAGGCCAGAGTAAGAGTTAAGACCTTAACCAGCAGGCCAGAGTAAAAGTTAAGACCTTAACCAGTAGGCCAGAGTAAGAGATAAGACCTTAACCATTAGGCCAGAGTACGAGCCTAAGACCTTAGCTATTAGGCCAGAGTAAGACTTAAGACCTTAACCAGTAGGCCAGAGTAAAAGTTAAGACCTTAACCATTAGGCCAGAGTACGAGTCTAAGACCTTAGCTATTAGGCCAGAGTAAGAGTCTAAGACCTTAGCTATTAGCCCAGAGTAAGAGTTAAGACCTTAACCATAAGGCCAGACTAAGAGTTATGACCTTAACCAGTAGGCCGGAGTACGAGTCTAAGACCTTAGCTATTAGGCCAGAGTAAGAGTTAAGACCTTAACCAGTAGGCCAGAGTAAGAGTTAAGACCGTTACCTGTAGGCCAGAGTAAGAGTTAAGACCTTAACCATTAGGCCAGAGTACGAGTCTAAGACCTTAGCTATTAGGCCAGAGTATGAGTCTAAGAACTTAGCTATTAGGCCAGAGTAAGAGTTAAGACCTTAACCATTAGGCCAGAGTATGAGTCAAAGACCTTAGCTATTAGGCCAGAGTAAGAGTTAAGACCTTAGCTATTAGGCCAGAGTAAGAGTTAAGACCTTAACCATTAGGCCAGAGTACGAGTCTAAGACCTTAGCTAATAGGCCAGAGTTAGAATTAAGACCTTAGCTATTAGGCCAGAGTAAGAGTTAAGACCTTAACCTTTAGGCCAGAGTACGATTCTAAGACCTTAGCTATTAGGCCAGAGTAAGAGTTAAGACCTTAACCATTAGGCCAGAGTAAGAGTCTAAGACCTTAGCTATTAGGCCAGAGTAAGAGTTAAGACCTTAACCAGTAGGGCAGAGTAAGAGTTAAAACCTTATTCATTAGGCCAGAGCACGAGTCTAAGACCTTAGCTATTAGGCCAGAGTAAGAGTTAAGACCTTAACCATTAGGTCAGAGTACGAGTCTAAGGCCTTAGCTATTAGGCCAGAGTAAGAGTTAAGACCTTAGCTATTAGGCCAGAGTAAGAGTTAAGACCTTAACCATTAGGCCATAGTACAAGTCTAAGACCTTAGCTATTAGGCCAGAGTAAGGGTTCAGACCATAGCTATTAGACCAGAGTAAGAGTTAAGACCTTAACCAGTAGGCCAGAGTACAAGTCTAAGACCTTAGCTATTAGGCCAGACTAAGAGTTAAGACCTTAACCATTAGGCCAGTGTACGAGTCTAAGACCTTAGCTATTAGGCCAGACTAAAAGTTAAGACCTTAGCTATTAGGCCAGAGTAAGAGTTAAGACCTTTACCATTAGGCCATAGTACGAGTCTAAGACCTTAGCTATTAGGCCAGAGTAAGAGTTAAGACTTAACTCTTACTCTGGCCTTCTGGGTTAAGTCTTAACTCTTACTCTGGCCTAATAGCTAAGGTCTTAGACTTGTACTATGGCCTACAGGTTAAGGTCTTAACTCTTACTCTGGCCTTCTGGGTTAAGACCTTAACCTGTAGGCCATAGTACAAGTCTAAGACCTTAGCTATTAGGCCAGAGTAAGAGTTAAGACCTTAACCAGCAGGCCAGAGTAAAAGTTAAGACCTTAACCAGTAGGCCAGAGTAAGAGTTAAGACCTTAACCATTAGGCTAGAGTACGAGCCTAAGACCTTAGCTATTAGGCCAGAGTAAGAGTTAAGACCTTAACCAGTAGGCCAGAGTAAGAGTTAAGACCTTAACCATTAGGCCATAGTACGAGTCTAAGACCTTAGCTATTAGGCCAGAGTAAGAGTTAAGACTTAAACCAGTAGGGCAGAGTAAGAGTTAAGACCTTAACCTGTAGGCCATAGTACAAGTCTAAGACCTTAGCTATTAGGCCAGAGTAAGAGTTAAGACCTTAACCAGCAGGCCAGAGTAAAAGTTAAGACCTTAACCAGTAGGCCAGAGTAAGAGTTAAAACCTTAACCATTAGGCCAGAGTACGAGCCTAAGACCTTAGCTATTAGGCCAGAGTAAGACTTAAGACCTTAACCAGTAGGCCAGAGTAAGAGTTAAGACCTTAACCAGTAGGCCAGAGTAAAAGTTGAGACCTTAACCATTAGGCCAGAGTATGAGTCTAAGACCTTAGCTATTAGGCCAGAGTAAGAGTCTAAGACCTTAGCTATTAGCCCAGAGTAAGAGTTAAGACCTTAACCATAAGGCCAGACTAAGAGTTAAGACCTTAACCAGTAGGCCATAGTACGAGTTAAGACCTTAACCATTAGGCCAGAGTACGAGTCTAAGACCTTAGCTATTAGGCCAGAGTAAGAGTTAAAACCTTAGCTATTAGGCCAGAGTAAGAGTCTAAGACCTTAGCTATTAGGCCAGAGTAAAAGTTAAGACCTTAACCATTAGGCCAGAGTAAGAGTTAAGACCTTAGCTATTAGGCCAGAGTAAGAGTTAAGACCTTAACCATTAGGCCAGAGTATGAGTCTAAGACCTTAGCTAGTAGGCCAGAGTAAGAGTTAGGACCTTAACCAGTAGGCCAGAGTAAGAGTTAAGACCTTAACCTGTAGGCCATAGTACGAGTCTAAGACCTTAGCTATTATGCCAGAGTAAGAGTTAAGATCTTAGCTATTATGCCAGAGTAAGGGTTAAGACCTTAACCAGTAGGCCAGAGTAAGAGTTACGACCTTAACCAATATGCCAGAGTATGAGTCTAAGACCTTAGCTATTAGGCCAGAGTAAGAGTTAAGACCTTAACCATTAGGCCAGAGTACGAGTCTACGACCTTAGCTAGTAGGCCAGAGTAAGAGTTAAGACCTTAACCATTAGGCCAGAGTACGAGTCTAAGACCTTAGCTATCAGGCCAGAGTACGAGTCTAAGACCTTAGCTATTAGGCCAGAGTAAGAGTTAAAACCTTTACCATTAGGCCAGAGTACGAGTCTAAGACCTTAGCTTATAGGCCAGAGTAAGAGTTAAGACCTTAACTATTAGGACAGACTAAGAGTTAAGACCTTAACCATTAGGCCAGAGTACGAGTCTAAGACCTTAGCTATTAGGCCAGAGTAAGAGTTAAGACCTTAACCAGTAGGCCAGAGTAAGAGTTAAGACCTTAACCATTAGGCCATAGTACGAGTCTAAGACCTTAGCTATTAGGCCAGAGTAAGAATTAAGACTTAAACCAGTAGGGCAGAGTAAGAGTTAAGACCTTAACCTGTAGGCCATAGTACAAGTCTAAGACCTTAGCTATTAGGCCAGAGTAAGAGTTAAGACCTTAACCAGCAGGCCAGAGTAAAAGTTAAGACCTTAACCAGTAGGCCAGAGTAAGAGTTAAAACCTTAACCATTAGGCTAGAGTACGAGCCTAAGACCTCAGCTATTAGGCCAGAGTAAGACTTAAGACCTTAACCAGTAGGCCAGAGTAAGAGTTAAGACCTTAACCAGTAGGCCAGAGTAAAAGTTGAGACCTTAACCATTAGGCCAGAGTACGAGTCTAAGACCTTAGCTATTAGGCCAGAGTAAGAGTTAAGACCTTAGCTATTAGGCCAGAGTAAGAGTCTAAGACCTTAGCTATTAGCCCAGAGTAAGAGTTAAGACCTTAACCATCAGGCCAGACTAAGAGTTAAGACCTTAACCAGTAGGCCATAGTACGAGTCTAAGACCTTAGCTATTAGGCCAGAGTAAGAGTTAAGACCTTAACCATTAGGCCAGAGTACGAGTTAAGACCTTAGCTATTAGGCCAGAGTAAGAGTTAAAACCTTAGCTATTAGGCCAGAGTAAGAGTCTAAGACCTTAGCTATTAGGCCAGAGTAAAAGTTAAGACCTTAACCATTAGGCCAGAGTAAGAGTTAAGACCTTAGCTATTAGGCCAGAGTAAGAGTTAAGACCTTAACCATTAGGCCAGAGTATGAGTCTAAGACCTTAGCTAGTAGGCCAGAGTAAGAGTTAAGACCTTAACCAGTAGGCCAGAGTAAGAGTTAAGACCTTAACCTGTAGGCCATAGTACGAGTCTAAGACCTTAGCTATTATGCCAGAGTAAGAGTTAAGACCTTAGCTATTATGCCAGAGTAAGGGTTAAGACCTTAACCAGTAGGCCAGAGTAAGAGTTACAACCTTAACCATTATGCCAGAGTATGAGTCTAAGACCTTAGCTATTAGGCCAGAGTAAGAGTTAAGACCTTAACCATTAGGCCAGAGTACGAGTCTACGACCTTAGCTATTAGGCCAGAGTAAGAGTTAAGACCTTAACCATTAGGCCAGAGTACGAGTCTAAGACCTTAGCTATCGGGCCAGAGTACGAGTCTAAGACCTTAGCTATTAGGCCAGAGTAAGAGTTAAAACCTTAACCATTAGGCCAGAGTACGAGTCTAAGACCTTAGCTAATAGGCCAGAGTAAGAGTTAAGACCTTAACTATTAGGACAGACTAAGAGTTAAGACCTTAACCATTAGGCCAGAGTACGAGTCTAAGACCTTAGCTATTAGGCCAGAGTAAGAGTAAAAACCTTATCTATTAGGCCAGAGTAAGAGTTGAGACCTTAACCATTAGGCCAGAGTATGAATTTAAGACCTTAGCTATTAGGCCAGAGTAAGAGTTAAGACCTTAACCATTAGGCCAGAGTACGAGTCCAAGACCTTAGCTATTAGGCCAGAGTAAGAGTTAAGACCTTAGCTATTAGGCCAGAGTAAGAGTTAAGACCTTAACCTTTAGGCCAGAGTACGAGTCTAAGGTCTTAGCTATTAGGCCAGAGTAAGAGTTAAGACCTTAGCTATTAGGCCACAGTAAGTGTTAAGACCTTAAACATTAGGCCAGAGTACGAGTCTAAGACCTTAGATATTAGTTCAGAGTAAGTGTTAAGACCTTAACAGGTAGGCCAGAGTAAGAGTTAATATCTTAACCATTAGGCCAGAGTACGAGTCTAAGACCTTAGCTATTAGGCCAGAGTAAGAGTTAAGACCTTAACCATTAGGCCATAGTACGAGTCTAAGACCTTAGCTATTAGGCCAGAGTAAGAGTTAAGACCTTAGCTATTAGGCCAGAGTAAGAGTTAAGACCTTAACCAGTAGGCCGGAGTACGAGTCTAAGACCTTAGCTATTAGGCCAGAGTAAGAGTTAAGACCTTAACCAGTAGGCCAGAGTAAGAGTTAAGACATTTACCTGTAGGCCAGAGTAAGAGTTAAGACCTTAACCATTAGGGCAGAGTACGAGTCTAAGACCTTAGCTATTAGGCCAGAGTATGAGTCTAAGACCTTAGCTATTAGGCCAGAGTAAGAGTTAAGACCTTAACCATTAGGCCAGAGTACGAGTCAAAGACCTTAGCTATTAGGCCAGAGTAAGAGTTAAGACCTTAGCTATTAGGCCAGAGTAAGAGTTAAGACCTTAACCTTTAGGCCAGAGTACGATTCTAAGACCTTAGCTATTAGGCCAGAGTAAGAGTTAAGACCTTAACCATTAGGCCAGGGTACAAGTCTAAGACCTTAGCTATTAGGCCAGAGTAAGAGTTAAGACCTTAACTAGTAGGGAAGAGTAAGAGTTAAAACCTTAATCATTAGGCCAGAGCACGAGTCTAAGACCTTAGCTATTAGGCCAGAGTAAGAGTTAAGACCTTAACCATTAGGGCAGAGTACGAGTCTAAGACCTTAGCTATTAGGCCAGAGTAAGAGTTAACACCTTAGCTATTAGGCCAGAGTAAGAGTTAAGACCTCAACCATTAGGCCATAGTACGAGTCTAAGACCTTAACTATTAGGCCAGAGTAAGAGTCTAAGACCTTAGCTATTAGCCCAGAGTAAGAGTTAAGACCTTAATCATTAGGCCAGTCTAAGAGTTAAGACCTTAACCAGTAGGCCATAGTACGAGTCTAAGACCTTAGCTATTAGGCCAGAGTAACAGTTAAGACCTTAACCATTAGGCCAGAGTACGAGCCTAAGACCTTAGCTATTAGGCCAGAGTAAGACTTAAGACCTTAACCAGTAGGCCAGAGTAAGAGTTAAGACCTTAACCAGTAGGCCAGAGTAAAAGTTGAGACCTTAACCATTAGGCCAGAGTACGAGTCTAAGACCTTAGCTATTAGGCCAGAGTAAGAGTTAAGACCTTAGCTATTAGGCCAGAGTAAGAGTCTAAGACCTTAGCTATTAGCCCAGAGTAAGAGTTAAGACCTTAACCATCAGGCCAGACTAAGAGTTAAGACCTTAACCAGTAGGCCATAGTACGAGTCTAAGACCTTAGCTATTAGGCCAGAGTAAGAGTTAAGACCTTAACCATTAGGCCAGAGTACGAGTTAAGACCTTAGCTATTAGGCCAGAGTAAGAGTTAAAACCTTAGCTATTAGGCCAGAGTAAGAGTCTAAGACCTTAGCTATTAGGCCAGAGTAAAAGTTAAGACCTTAACCATTAGGCCAGAGTAAGAGTTAAGACCTTAGCTATTAGGCCAGAGTAAGAGTTAAGACCTTAACCATTAGGCCAGAGTACGAGTTAAGACCTTAGCTATTAGGCCAGAGTAAGAGTTAAAACCTTAGCTATTAGGCCAGAGTAAGAGTCTAAGACCTTAGCTATTAGGCCAGAGTAAAAGTTAAGACCTTAACCATTAGGCCAGAGTAAGAGTTAAGACCTTAGCTATTAGGCCAGAGTAAGAGTTAAGACCTTAACCATTAGGCCAGAGTATGAGTCTAAGACCTTAGCTAGTAGGCCAGAGTAAGAGTTAAGACCTTAACCAGTAGGCCAGAGTAAGAGTTAAGACCTTAACCTGTAGGCCATAGTACGAGTCCAAGACCTTAGCTATTATGCCAGAGTAAGAGTTAAGACCTTAGCTATTTTGCCAGAGTAAGGGTTAAGACCTTAACCAGTAGGCCAGAGTAAGAGTTACGACCTTAACCATTATGCCAGAGTATGAGTCTAAGACCTTAGCTATTAGGCCAGAGTAAGAGTTAAGACCTTAACCATTAGGCCAGAGTACGAGTCTACGACCTTAGCTATTAGGCCAGAGTAAGAGTTAAGACCTTAACCATTAGGCCAGAGTACGAGTCTAAGACCTTAGCTATCAGGCCAGAGTACGAGTCTAAGACCTTAGCTATTAGGCCAGAGTAAGAGTTAAAACCTTAACCATTAGGCCAGAGTACGAGTCTAAGACCTTAGCTAATAGGCCAGAGTAAGAGTTAAGACCTTAACTATTAGGACAGACTAAGAGTTAAGACCTTAACCATTAGGCCAGAGTACGAGTCTAAGACCTTAGCTATTAGGCCAGAGTAAGAGTAAAAACCTTATCTATTAGGCCAGAGTAAGAGTTGAGACCTTAACCATTAGGCCAGAGTATGAATTTAAGACCTTAGCTATTAGGCCAGAGTAAGAGTTAAGACCTTAACCATTAGGCCAGAGTACGAGTCCAAGACCTTAGCTATTAGGCCAGAGTAAGAGTTAAGACCTTAGCTATTAGGCCAGAGTAAGAGTTAAGACCTTAACCTTTAGGCCAGAGTACGAGTCTAAGGTCTTAGCTATTAGGCCAGAGTAAGAGTTAAGACCTTAGCTATTAGGCCACAGTAAGAGTTAATATCTTAACCATTAGGCCAGAGTACGAGTCTAAGACCTTAGCTATTAGGCCAGAGTAAGAGTTAAGACCTTAACCATTAGGCCAGAGTAAGTGTCTAAGACCTTAGCTATTAGGCCAAAGTAAAAGTTAAGACCTTAGCTATTAGGCCAGAGTAAGAGTTAAGACCTTAACCATTAGGCCATAGTACGAGTCTAAGACCTTAGCTATTAGGCCAGAGTAAGAGTTAAGACCTTAGCTATTAGGCCAGAGTAAGAGTTAAGACCTTAACCAGTAGGCCGGAGTACGAGTCTAAGACCTTAGCTATTAGGCCAGAGTAAGAGTTAAGACCTTAACCAGTAGGCCAGAGTAAGAGTTAAGACATTTACCTGTAGGCCAGAGTAAGAGTTAAGACCTTAACCATTAGGGCAGAGTACGAGTCTAAGACCTTAGCTATTAGGCCAGAGTATGAGTCTAAGACCTTAGCTATTAGGCCAGAGTAAGAGTTAAGACCTTAACCATTAGGCCAGAGTACGAGTCAAAGACCTTAGCTATTAGGCCAGAGTAAGAGTTAAGACCTTAGCTATTAGGCCAGAGTAAGAGTTAAGACCTTAACCTTTAGGCCAGAGTACGATTCTAAGACCTTAGCTATTAGGCCAGAGTAAGAGTTAAGACCTTAACCATTAGGCCAGGGTACAAGTCTAAGACCTTAGCTATTAGGCCAGAGTAAGAGTTAAGACCTTAACTAGTAGGGCAGAGTAAGAGTTAAAACCTTAATCATTAGGCCAGAGCACGAGTCTAAGACTTTAGCTATTAGGCCAGAGTAAGAGTTAAGACCTTAACCATTAGGGCAGAGTACGAGTCTAAGACCTTAGCTATTAGGCCAGAGTAAGAGTTAAGACCTTAGCTATTAGGCCAGAGTAAGAGTTAAGACCTCAACCATTAGGCCATAGTACGAGTCTAAGACCTTAACTATTAGGCAAGAGTAAGAGTCTAAGACCTTAGCTATTAGCCCAGAGTAAGAGTTAAGACCTTAATCATTAGGCCAGTCTAAGAGTTAAGACCTTAACCAGTAGGCCATAGTACGAGTCTAAGACCTTAGCTATTAGGCCAGAGTAACAGTTAAGACCTTAACCATTAGGCCAGAGTACGAGTCTAAGACCTTAGCTATTAGGCCAGAGTAAGAGTTAAGACCTTAGCTATTAGGCCAGAGTAAGAGTTAAGACCTTAACCATTAGGCCAGAGTACGAGTCCAAGACCTTAGCTATTAGGCCAGAGTAAGAGTTAAGACCTTAGCTATTAGGCCAGAGTACAAGTCTAAGACCTTAGCTATTAGGCCAGAGTACGAGTCTAAGACCTTAGCTATTAGGCCAGAGTAAGAGTTAAGACCTTAACCATTAGGCCAGACTAAGAGTTAAGACCTTAGCTTTTAGGCAAGAGTAAGGGTTAAGACCTTAGCTATTAGGCCAGAGTAGGAGTTAAGACCATAACCATTAGGCCATAGTACGAGTCTAAGACCTTAGCTATTAGGCCAGAGTAAGAGGTAAGACTTAAACCAGTAGGCCAGAGTAAGAGTTAAGACCTTAACCAGAAGGCCATAGTACGAGTCTAAGACCTTAGCTATTAGGCCAGAGTAACAGTTAAGACCTTAACCATTAGGCCAGAGTACGAGTCTAAGACCTTAGCTATTAGGCCAGAGTAAGAGTTAAAACCTTAACCATTAGGCCAGAGTACGAGTCTAAGACCTTAGCTAATAAGCCAGAGTAAGAGTTAAGACCTTAACTATTAGGACAGACTAAGAGTTAAGACCTTAACCATTAGGCCAGAGTACGAGTCTAAGACCTTAGCTATTAGGCCAGAGTAAGAGTAAAAACCTTATCTATTAGGCCAGAGTAAGAGTTGAGACCTTAACCATTAGGCCAGAGTATGAATTTAAGACCTTAGCTATTAGGCCAGAGTAAGAGTTAAGACCTTAACCATTAGACCAGAGTACGAGTCCAAGACCTTAGCTATTAGGCCAGAGTAAGAGTTAAGACCTTAGCTATTAGGCCAGAGTAAGAGTTAAGACCTTAACCTTTAGGCCAGAGTACGAGTCTAAGGTCTTAGCTATTAGGCCAGAGTAAGAGTTAAGACCTTAGCTATTAGGCCACAGTAAGTGTTAAGACCTTAACCATTAGGCCAGAGTACGAGTCTAAGACCTTAGATATTAGGCCAGAGTAAGAGTTAAGACCTTAACCATTAAGCCAGAGTACGAGTCTAAGACCTTAGCTATTAGTTCAGAGTAAGTGTTAAGACCTTAACAGGTAGGCCAGAGTAAGAGTTAATATCTTAACCATTAGGCCAGAGTACGAGTCTAAGACCTTAGCTATTAGGCCAGAGTAAGAGTTAAGACCTTAACCATTAGGCCATAGTACGAGTCTAAGACCTTAGCTATTAGGCCAAAGTAAAAGTTAAGACCTTAGCTATTAGGCCAGAGTAAGAGTTAAGACCTTAACCATTAGGCCATAGTACGAGTCTAAGACCTTAGCTATTAGGCCAGAGTAAGAGTTAAGACCTTAACCAGTAGGCCGGAGTACGAGTCTAAGACCTTAGCTATTAGGCCAGAGTAAGAGTTAAGACCTTAACCAGAAGGCCAGAGTAAGAGGTAAGACATTTACCTGTAGGCCAGAGTAAGAGTTAAGACCTTAACCATTAGGGCAGAGTACGAGTCTAAGACCTTAGCTATTAGGCCAGAGTATGAGTCTAAGACCTTAGCTATTAGGCCAGAGTAAGAGTTAAGACCTTAACCATTAGGCCAGAGTACGAGTCAAAGACCTTAGCTATTAGGCCAGAGTAAGAGTTAAGACCTTAGCTATTAGGCCAGAGTAAGAGTTAAGACCTTAACCTTTAGGCCAGAGTACGATTCTAAGACCTTAGCTATTAGGCCAGAGTAACAGTTAAGACCTTAACCATTAGGCCAGAGTACGAGTCTAAGACCTTAGCTATTAGGCCAGAGTAAGAGTTAAGACCTTAGCTATTAGGCCAGAGTAAGAGTTAAGACCTTAACCATTAGGCCAGAGTACGAGTCTAAGACCTTAGCTATTAGGCCAGAGTACAAGTCTAAGACCTTAGCTATTAGGCCAGAGTACGAGTCTAAGACCTTAGCTATTAGGCCAGAGTAAGAGTTAAGACCTTAACCATTAGGCCAGACTAAGAGTTAAGACCTTAGCTTTTAGGCAAGAGTAAGGGTTAAGACCTTAGCTATTAGGCCAGAGTAGGAGTTAAGACCATAACCATTAGGCCATAGTACGAGTCTAAGACCTTAGCTATTAGGCCAGAGTAAGAGGTAAGACTTAAACCAGTAGGCCAGAGTAAGAGTTAAGACCTTAACCTGTAGGCCATGGTACAAGTCTAAGACCTTAGCTATTAGGCCAGACTAAAAGTTAAGACCTTAGCTATTAGGCCAGAGTAGGAGTTAAGACCATAACCATTAGGCCATAGTATGAGTCTAAGACCTTAGCTATTAGGCCAGAGTAAGAGTTAAGACCTTAATCATTAGGCCAGTCTAAGAGTTAAGACCTTAACCAGTAGGCCATAGTACGAGTCTAAGACCTTAGCTATTAGGCCAGAGTAACAGTTAAGACCTTAACCATTAGGCCAGAGTACGAGTCTAAGACCTTAGCTATTAGGCCAGAGTAAGAGTTAAGACCTTAGCTATTAGGCCAGAGTAAGAGTTAAGACCTTAACCATTAGGCCAGAGTACGAGTCTAAGACCTTAGATATTAGGCCAGAGTTCAAGTCTAAGACCTTAGCTATTAGGCCAGAGTACGAGTCTAAGACCTTAGCTATTAGGCCAGAGTAAGAGTTAAGACCTTAACCATTAGGCCAGACTAAGAGTTAAGACCTTAGCTTTTAGGCAAGAGTAAGGGTTAAGACCTTAGCTATTAGGCCAGAGTAGGAGTTAAGACCATAACCATTAGGCCATAGTACGAGTCTAAGACCTTAGCTATTAGGCCAGAGTAAGAGGTAAGACTTAAACCAGTAGGCCAGAGTAAGAGTTAAGACCTTAACCTGTAGGCCATAGTACGAGTCTAAGACCTTAGCTATTAGGCCAGAGTAACAGTTAAGACCTTAACCATTAGGCCAGAGTACGAGTCTAAGACCTTAGCTATTAGGCCAGAGTAAGAGTTAAGACCTTAGCTATTAGGCCAGAGTAAGAGTTAAGACCTTAACCATTAGGCCAGAGTACGAGTCTAAGACCTTAGATATTAGGCCAGAGTACAAGTCTAAGACCTTAGCTATTAGGCCAGAGTACGAGTCTAAGACCTTAGCTATTAGGCCAGAGTAAGAGTTAAGACCTTAACCATTAGGCCAGACTAAGAGTTAAGACCTTAGCTTTTAGGCAAGAGTAAGGGTTAAGACCTTAGCTATTAGGCCAGAGTAGGAGTTAAGACCATAACCATTAGGCCATAGTACGAGTCTAAGACCTTAGCTATTAGGCCAGAGTAAGAGGTAAGACTTAAACCAGTAGGCCAGAGTAAGAGTTAAGACCTTAACCTGTAGGCCATAGTACAAGTCTAAGACCTTAGCTATTAGGCCAGACTAAAAGTTAAGACCTTAGCTATTAGGCCAGAGTAGGAGTTAAGACCATAACCATTAGGCCATAGTACGAGTCTAAGACCTTCGCTATTAGGCCAGAGTAAGAGGTAAGACTTAAACCAGTAGGCCAGAGTAAGAGTTAAGACCTTAACCTGTAGGCCATAGTACTAGTCTAAGACCTTAGATATTAGGCCAGAGTAAGAGTTAAGACGTTAACCAGCAGGCCAGAGTAAGAGTTAAGACCTTAACCAGTAGGCCAGAGTAAGAGTTAAGACCTTAACCATTAGGCCAGAGTACGAGCCGAAGACCTTAGCTATTAGGCCAGAGTAAGAGTTAAGACCTTAACCAGTAGGCCAGAGTAAGAGTTAAGACCTTAACCAGTAGGCCAGAGTAAAAGTTAAGACCTTAACCATTAGGCCAGAGTACGAGTCTAAGACCTTAGCTATTAGGCCAGAGTAAGAGTTAAGACCTTAGCTATTAGGCCAGAGTAAGAGTCTAAGACCTTAGCTATTAGCCCAGAGTAAGAGTTAAGACCTTAACCATTAGGCCAGACTAAGAGTTAAGACCTTAACCAGTAGGCCATAGTACGAGTCTAAGACCTTAGCTATTAGGCCAGAGTAAGAGTTAAGACTTTAACCATTAGGCCAGAGTACGAGTCTAAGACCTTAGCGATTAGGCCAGAGTAAAAGTTAAGACCTTAGCTATTAGGCCAGAGTAAGAGTTAAGACATTAACCATTAGGCCATAGTACGAGTCTAAGACCTTAGATATTAGGCCAGAGTAAGAGTTAAGACTTTAACCAGTAGTCCAAAGTAAGAGTTAAGACCTTAACCTGTAGGCCATAGTATCAGTCTGAGACCTTAGCTATTAGGCCAGAGTAAGAGTTAAGACCTTAGCTATTAGGCCAGAGTACAAGTCTAAGACCTTAGCTATTAGGCCAGAGTACGAGTCTAAGACCTTAGCTATTAGACCAGAGTAAGAGTTAAGACCTTAACCATTAGGCCAGAGTACGAGTCTACGACCTTAGCTATTAGGCCAGAGTAAGAGTTCAGACCTTAACCATTAGGCCAGAGTACGAGTCTAAGACCTTAGCTATCAGGCCAGAGTACGAGTCTAAGACCTTAGCTATTAGGCCAGAGTAAGAGTTCAGACCTTAACCATTAGGCCAGAGTACGAGTCTAAGACCTTAGCTATTAGGCCAGAGTAAGAGTTAAGACCTTAGCTATTAGGCCAGAGTAAGAGTTAAGACCTTAGCTATTAGGCCAGAGTAAGAGTTATACCTTAACCTTTAGGCCAGAGTACGAGTCTAAGGCCTTAGCTATTAGGCCAGAGTAAGAGTTAAGACCTTAACCATTAGGCCATAGTACGAGTCTAAGACCTTAGCTATTAGGCCAGAGTAAGAGTTAAGACCTTAGCTATTAGGCCAGAGTAAGAGTTAAGACCTTAGCTATTAGGCCAGAGTAAGAGTTAAGACCTTAGCTATTAGGCCAGAGTAAGAGTTAAGACCTTAACCAGTAGGCCAGAGTAAGAGTTAAGACCTTTACCTGTAGGCCAGAGTAAGAGTTAAGACCTTAGCTATTAGGCCAGAGTAAGAGTTAAGACCTTAACCATAAGGCCAGACTAAGAGTTATGACCTTAACCAGTAGGCCGGAGTACGAGTCTAAGACCTTAGCTATTAGGCCAGAGTAAGAGTTAAGACCTTAACCAGTAGGCCAGAGTACGAGTCTAAGACCTTAGCTATTAGGCCAGAGTATGAGTCTAAGAACTTAGCTATTAGGCCAGAGTAAGAGTTAAGACCTTAACCATTAGGCCAGAGTATGAGTCAAAGACCTTAGCTATTAGGCCAGAGTAAGAGTTAAGACCTTAACCAGTAGGGCAGAGTAAGAGTTAAGACCTTAACCATTAGGCCATAGTACGAGTCTAAGACCTTAGCTATTAGGCCAGAGTAAGAGTTAAGACTTAAACCAGTAGGGCAGAGTAAGAGTTAAGACCTTAACCAGTAGGCCAGAGTAAAAGTTGAGACCTTAACCATTAGGCCAGAGCACGAGTCTAAGACCTTACCTATTAGGCCAGAGTAAGAGTTAAGACCTTAACCATTAGGTCAGAGTACGAGTCTAAGACCTTAGCTATTAGGCCAGAGTAAGAGTTAAGACCTTAGCTATTAGGCCAGAGTAAGAGTTCAGACCTTAACCATTAGGCCAGAGTACGAGTCTAAGACCTTAGCTATTAGGCCAGAGTAAGAGTTAAGACCTTAGCTATTAGGCCAGAGTAAGAGTTATACCTTAACCTTTAGGCCAGAGTACGAGTCTAAGGCCTTAGCTATTAGGCCAGAGTAAGAGTTAAGACCTTAACCATTAGGCCATAGTACGAGTCTAAGACCTTAGCTATTAGGCCAGAGTAAGAGTTAAGACCTTAGCTATTAGGCCAGAGTAAGAGTTAAGACCTTAGCTATTAGGCCAGAGTAAGAGTTAAGACCTTAGCTATTAGGCCAGAGTAAGAGTTAAGACCTTAACCAGTAGGCCAGAGTAAGAGTTAAGACCTTTACCTGTAGGCCAGAGTAAGAGTTAAGACCTTAGCTATTAGGCCAGAGTAAGAGTTAAGACCTTAACCATAAGGCCAGACTAAGAGTTATGACCTTAACCAGTAGGCCGGAGTACGAGTCTAAGACCTTAGCTATTAGGCCAGAGTAAGAGTTAAGACCTTAGCTATTAGGCCAGAGTAAGAGTTAAGACCTTAGCTATTAGGCCAGAGTAAGAGTTAAGACCTTAACCAGTAGGCCAGAGTAAGAGTTAAGACCTTTACCTGTAGGCCAGAGTAAGAGTTAAGACCTTAGCTATTAGGCCAGAGTAAGAGTTAAGACCTTAACCATAAGGCCAGAGTACGAGTCTAAGACCTTAGCTATTAGGCCAGAGTATGAGTCTAAGAACTTAGCTATTAGGCCAGAGTAAGAGTTAAGACCTTAACCATTAGGCCAGAGTATGAGTCAAAGACCTTAGCTATTAGGCCAGAGTAAGAGTTAAGACCTTAACCAGTAGGGCAGAGTAAGAGTTAAGACCTTAACCATTAGGCCATAGTACGAGTCTAAGACCTTAGCTATTAGGCCAGAGTAAGAGTTAAGACTTAAAACAGTAGGGCAGAGTAAGAGTTAAGACCTTAACCAGTAGGCCAGAGTAAAAGTTGAGACCTTAACCATTAGGCCAGAGCACGAGTCTAAGACCTTACCTATTAGGCCAGAGTAAGAGTTAAGACCTTAACCATTAGGTCAGAGTACGAGTCTAAGACCTTAGCTATTAGGCCAGAGTAAGAGTTAAGACCTTAGCTATTAGGCCAGAGTAAGAGTTAAGACCTTAGCTATTAGGCCAGAGTAAGAGTTATACCTTAACCTTTAGGCCAGAGTACGAGTCTAAGGCCTTAGCTATTAGGCCAGAGTAAGAGTTAAGACCTTAACCAGTAGGCCAGAGTACAAGTCTAAGACCTTAGCTATTAGGCCAGACTAAGAGTTAGGACCTTAACCATTAGGCCAGTGTACGAGTCTAAGACCTTAGCTATTAGGCCAGAATAAAAGTTAAGACCTTAGCTATTAGGCCAGAGTAAGAGTTAAGACCTTTACCATTAGGCCATAGTACGAGTCTAAGACCTTAGCTATTAGGCCAGAGTAAGAGTTAAGACTTAACCCAGAAGGCCAGAGTAAGAGTTAAGACCTTAACCTGTAGGCCATAGTACAAGTCTAAGACCTTAGCTATTAGGCCAGAGTAAGAGTTAAGACCTTAACCAGCAGGCCAGAGTAAAAGTTAAGACCTTAACCAGTAGGCCAGAGTAAGAGTTAAGACCTTAACCAGAAGGCCAGAGTAAGAGTTAAGACCGTAACCATTAGGCCATAGTACGAGTCTAAGACCTTAGCTATTAGGCCAGAGTAAGAGTTAAGACCTTAACCAGAAGGCCAGAGTAAGAGTTAAGACCTTAACCATTAGGCCATAGTACGAGTCTAAGACCTTAGCTATTAGGCCAGAGTAAGAGTTAAGACTTAAACCAGTAGGGCAGAGTAAGAGTTAAGACCTTAACCTGTAGGCCATAGTACAAGTCTAAGACCTTAGCTATTAGGCAAGAGTAAGAGTTAAGACCTTAACCAGCAGGCCAGAGTAAAAGTTAAGACCTTAACCAGTAGGCCAGAGTAAGAGTTAAAACCTTAACCATTGGGCCAGAGTACGAGCCTAAGACCTTAGCTATTAGGCCAGAGTAAGATTTAAGACCTTAACCAGTAGGCCAGAGTAAAAGTTGAGACCTTAACCATTAGGCCAGAGTACGAGTCTAAGACCTTAGCTATTAGGCCAGAGTAAGAGTTAAGACCTTAGCTATTAGGCCAGTGTACGAGTCTAAGACCTTAGCTATTAGGCCAGACTAAAAGTTAAGACCTTAGCTATTAGGCCAGAGTAAGAGTTAAGACCTTAACCATTAGGCCAGAGTACGAGTCTAAGACCTTAGTTATTAGGCCAGAGTAAGAGTTAAGACCTTAGCTATTAGGCCAGAGTAAGAGTTAAGACCTTAGCTATTAGGCCAGAGTAAGAGTTATACCTTAACCTTTAGGCCAGAGTACGAGTCTAAGGCCTTAGCTATTAGGCCAGAGTAAGAGTTAAGACCTTAACCATTAGGCCATAGTACGAGTCTAAGACCTTAGCTATTAGGCCAGAGTAAGAGTTAAGACCTTAGCTATTAGGCCAGAGTAAGAGTTAAGACCTTAGCTATTAGGCCAGAGTAAGAGTTAAGACCTTAACCAGTAGGCCGGAGTACGAGTCTAAGACCTTAGCTATTAGGCCAGAGTAAGAGTTAAGACCTTAACCAGTAGGCCAGAGTAAGACCTTTACCTGTAGGCCAGAGTAAGAGTTAAGACCTTAACCATTAGGCCAGACTATGAATTTAAGACCTTAGCTATTAGGCCAGAATAAGAGTTAAGACCTTAACCATTAGGCCAGAGTACGAGTCTAAGACCTTAGCTATTAGGCCAGAGTAAGAGTTAAGACCTTAGCTATTAGGCCAGAGTAAGAGTTAAGACCTTAGCTATTAGCCCAGAGTAAGAGTTAAGACCTTAACCATAAGGCCAGACTAAGAGTTATGACCTTAACCAGTAGGCCGGAGTACGAGTCTAAGACCTTAGCTATTAGGCCAGAGTAAGAGTTAAGACCTTAACCAGTAGGCCAGAGTACGAGTCTAAGACCTTAGCTATTAGGCCAGAGTATGAGTCTAAGAACTTAGCTATTAGGCCAGAGTAAGAGTTAAGACCTTAACCATTAGGCCAGAGTATGAGTCAAAGACCTTAGCTATTAGGCCAGAGTAAGAGTTAAGACCTTAACCAGTAGGGCAGAGTAAGAGTTAAGACCTTAACCATTAGGCCATAGTACGAGTCTAAGACCTTAGCTATTAGGCCAGAGTAAGAGTTAAGACTTAAACCAGTAGGGCAGAGTAAGAGTTAAGACCTTAACCAGTAGGCCAGAGTAAAAGTTGAGACCTTAACCATTAGGCCAGAGCACGAGTCTAAGACCTTACCTATTAGGCCAGAGTAAGAGTTAAGACCTTAACCATTAGGTCAGAGTACGAGTCTAAGACCTTAGCTATTAGGCCAGAGTAAGAGTTAAGACCTTAGCTATTAGGCCAGAGTAAGAGTTCAGACCTTAACCATTAGGCCAGAGTACGAGTCTAAGACCTTAGCTATTAGGCCAGAGTAAGAGTTAAGACCTTAGCTATTAGGCCAGAGTAAGAGTTATACCTTAACCTTTAGGCCAGAGTACGAGTCTAAGGCCTTAGCTATTAGGCCAGAGTAAGAGTTAAGACCTTAACCATTAGGCCATAGTACGAGTCTAAGACCTTAGCTATTAGGCCAGAGTAAGAGTTAAGACCTTAGCTATTAGGCCAGAGTAAGAGTTAAGACCTTAGCTATTAGGCCAGAGTAAGAGTTAAGACCTTAGCTATTAGGCCAGAGTAAGAGTTAAGACCTTAACCAGTAGGCCAGAGTAAGAGTTAAGACCTTTACCTGTAGGCCAGAGTAAGAGTTAAGACCTTAGCTATTAGGCCAGAGTAAGAGTTAAGACCTTAACCATAAGGCCAGACTAAGAGTTATGACCTTAACCAGTAGGCCGGAGTACGAGTCTAAGACCTTAGCTATTAGGCCAGAGTAAGAGTTAAGACCTTAGCTATTAGGCCAGAGTAAGAGTTAAGACCTTAGCTATTAGGCCAGAGTAAGAGTTAAGACCTTAACCAGTAGGCCAGAGTAAGAGTTAAGACCTTTACCTGTAGGCCAGAGTAAGAGTTAAGACCTTAGCTATTAGGCCAGAGTAAGAGTTAAGACCTTAACCATAAGGCCAGAGTACGAGTCTAAGACCTTAGCTATTAGGCCAGAGTATGGGTCTAAGAACTTAGCTATTAGGCCAGAGTAAGAGTTAAGACCTTAACCATTAGGCCAGAGTATGAGTCAAAGACCTTAGCTATTAGGCCAGAGTAAGAGTTAAGACCTTAACCAGTAGGGCAGAGTAAGAGTTAAGACCTTAACCATTAGGCCATAGTACGAGTCTAAGACCTTAGCTATTAGGCCAGAGTAAGAGTTAAGACTTAAAACAGTAGGGCAGAGTAAGAGTTAAGACCTTAACCAGTAGGCCAGAGTAAAAGTTGAGACCTTAACCATTAGGCCAGAGCACGAGTCTAAGACCTTACCTATTAGGCCAGAGTAAGAGTTAAGACCTTAACCATTAGGTCAGAGTACGAGTCTAAGACCTTAGCTATTAGGCCAGAGTAAGAGTTAAGACCTTAGCTATTAGGCCAGAGTAAGAGTTAAGACCTTAACCATTAGGCCATAGTACAAGTCTAAGACCTTAGCTATTAGGCCAGAGTAAGGGTTAAGACCATAGCTATTAGACCAGAGTAAGAGTTAAGACCTTAACCAGTAGGCCAGAGTACAAGTCTAAGACCTTAGCTATTAGGCCAGACTAAGAGTTAGGACCTTAACCATTAGGCCAGTGTACAAGTCTAAGACCTTAGCTATTAGGCCAGACTAAAAGTTAAGACCTTAGCTATTAGGCCAGAGTAAGAGTTAAGACCTTTACCATTAGGCCATAGTACGAGTCTAAGACCTTAGCTATTAGGCCAGAGTAAGAGTTAAGACTTAACCCAGAAGGCCAGAGTAAGAGTTAAGACCTTAACCTGTAGGCCATAGTACAAGTCTAAGACCTTAGCTATTAGGCCAGAGTAAGAGTTAAGACCTTAACCAGCAGGCCAGAGTAAAAGTTAAGACCTTAACCAGTAGGCCAGAGTAAGAGTTAAGACCTTAACCAGAAGGCCAGAGTAAGAGTTAAGACCGTAACCATTAGGCCATAGTACGAGTCTAAGACCTTAGCTATTAGGCCAGAGTAAGAGTTAAGACCTTAACCAGAAGGCCAGAGTAAGAGTTAAGACCTTAACCATTAGGCCATAGTACGAGTCTAAGACCTTAGCTATTAGGCCAGAGTAAGAGTTAAGACTTAAACCAGTAGGGCAGAGTAAGAGTTAAGACCTTAACCTGTAGGCCATAGTACAAGTCTAAGACCTTAGCTATTAGGCAAGAGTAAGAGTTAAGACCTTAACCAGCAGGCCAGAGTAAAAGTTAAGACCTTAACCAGTAGGCCAGAGTAAGAGTTAAAACCTTAACCATTAGGCCAGAGTACGAGCCTAAGACCTTAGCTATTAGGCCAGAGTAAGATTTAAGACCTTAACCAGTAGGCCAGAGTAAAAGTTGAGACCTTAACCATTAGGCCAGAGTACGAGTCTAAGACCTTAGCTATTAGGCCAGAGTAAGAGTTAAGACCTTAGCTATTAGGCCAGTGTACGAGTCTAAGACCTTAGCTATTAGGCCAGACTAAAAGTTAAGACCTTAGCTATTAGGCCAGAGTAAGAGTTAAGACCTTAACCATTAGGCCAGAGTACGAGTCTAAGACCTTAGTTATTAGGCCAGAGTAAGAGTTAAGACCTTAGCTATTAGGCCAGAGTAAGAGTTAAGACCTTAGCTATTAGGCCAGAGTAAGAGTTATACCTTAACCTTTAGGCCAGAGTACGAGTCTAAGGCCTTAGCTATTAGGCCAGAGTAAGAGTTAAGACCTTAACCATTAGGCCATAGTACGAGTCTAAGACCTTAGCTATTAGGCCAGAGTAAGAGTTAAGACCTTAGCTATTAGGCCAGAGTAAGAGTTAAGACCTTAGCTATTAGGCCAGAGTAAGAGTTAAGACCTTAACCAGTAGGCCGGAGTACGAGTCTAAGACCTTAGCTATTAGGCCAGAGTAAGAGTTAAGACCTTAACCAGTAGGCCAGAGTAAGACCTTTACCTGTAGGCCAGAGAAAGAGTTAAGACCTTAACCATTAGGCCAGACTATGAATTTAAGACCTTAGCTATTAGGCCAGAGTAAGAGTTAAGACCTTAACCATTAGGCCAGAGTACGAGTCTAAGACCTTAGCTATTAGGCCAGAGTAAGAGTTAAGACCTTAGCTATTAGGCCAGAGTAAGAGTTAAGACCTTAGCTATTAGCCCAGAGTAAGAGTTAAGACCTTAACCATAAGGCCAGACTAAGAGTTATGACCTTAACCAGTAGGCCGGAGTACGAGTCTAAGACCTTAGCTATTAGGCCAGAGTAAGAGTTAAGACCTTAACCAGTAGGCCAGAGTACGAGTCTAAGACCTTAGCTATTAGGCCAGAGTATGAGTCTAAGAACTTAGCTATTAGGCCAGAGTAAGAGTTAAGACCTTAACCATTAGGCCAGAGTATGAGTCAAAGACCTTAGCTATTAGGCCAGAGTAAGAGTTAAGACCTTAACCAGTAGGGCAGAGTAAGAGTTAAGACCTTAACCATTAGGCCATAGTACGAGTCTAAGACCTTAGCTATTAGGCCAGAGTAAGAGTTAAGACTTAAACCAGTAGGGCAGAGTAAGAGTTAAGACCTTAACCAGTAGGCCAGAGTAAAAGTTGAGACCTTAACCATTAGGCCAGAGCACGAGTCTAAGACCTTACCTATTAGGCCAGAGTAAGAGTTAAGACCTTAACCATTAGGTCAGAGTACGAGTCTAAGACCTTAGCTATTAGGCCAGAGTAAGAGTTAAGACCTTAGCTATTAGGCCAGAGTAAGAGTTAAGACCTTAACCATTAGGCCATAGTACAAGTCTAAGACCTTAGCTATTAGGCCAGAGTAAGGGTTAAGACCATAGCTATTAGACCAGAGTAAGAGTTAAGACCTTAACCAGTAGGCCAGAGTACAAGTCTAAGACCTTAGCTATTAGGCCAGACTAAGAGTTAGGACCTTAACCATTAGGCCAGTGTACGAGTCTAAGACCTTAGCTATTAGGCCAGACTAAAAGTTAAGACCTTAGCTATTAGGCCAGAGTAAGAGTTAAGACCTTTACCATTAGGCCATAGTACGAGTCTAAGACCTTAGCTATTAGGCCAGAGTAAGAGTTAAGACTTAACCCAGAAGGCCAGAGTAAGAGTTAAGACCTTAACCTGTAGGCCATAGTACAAGTCTAAGACCTTAGCTATTAGGCCAGAGTAAGAGTTAAGACCTTAACCAGCAGGCCAGAGTAAAAGTTAAGACCTTAACCAGTAGGCCAGAGTAAGAGTTAAGACCTTAACCATTAGGCTAGAGTACGAGCCTAAGACCTTAGCTATTAGGCCAGAGTAAGAGTTAAGACCTTAACCAGAAGGCCAGAGTAAGAGTTAAAACCTTAACCATTAGGCCATAGTACGAGTCTAAGACCTTAGCTATTAGGCCAGAGTAAGATTTAAGACCTTAACCAGTAGGCCAGAGTACAAGTTGAGACCTTAACCATTAGGCCAGAGTACGAGTCAAATACCTTAGCTATTAGGCCAGAGTAAGAGTTAAGACCTTAGCTATTAGGCCAGAGTAAGAGTCTAAGACCTTAGCTATTAGCCCAGAGTAATAGTTAAGACCTTAACCATAAGGCCAGACTAAGAGTTAAGACCTTAACCAGTAGGCCATAGTACGAGTCTAAGACCTTAGCTATTAGGCCAGAGTAAGAGTTAAGACCTTAACCATTAGGCCAGAGTACGAGTTAAGACCTTAACCATTAGGCCAGAGTACGAGTCTAAGACCTTAGCTATTAGGCCAGAGTAAGAGTTAAAACCTTAGCTATTAGGCCAGAGTAAGAGTCTAAGACCTTAGCTATTAGGCCAGAGTAAAAGTTAAGACCTTAAACATTAGGCCAGAGTAAGAGTTAAGACCTTAGCTATTAGGCCAGAGTAAGAGTTAAGACCTTAACCATTAGGCCAGAGTACGAGTCTAAGACCTTAGCTATTATGCCAGAGTAAGAGTTAAGACCTTAGCTATTATGCCAGAGTAAGGGTTAAGACCTTAACCAGTAGGCCAGAGTAAGAGTTACGACCTTAACCATTATGCCAGAGTATGAGTCTAAGACCTTAGCTATTACGCCAGAGTAAGAGTTAAGACCTTAACCATTAGGCCAGAGTACGAGTCTACGACCTTAGCTATTAGGCCAGAGTAAGAGTTAGGACCTTAACCATTAGGCCAGAGTACGAGTCTGAGACCTTAGCTATCAGGCCAGAGTACGAGTCTAAGACCTTAGCTATTAGGCCAGAGTAAGAGTTAAAACCTTAACCATTAGGCCAGAGTACGAGTCTAAGACCTTAGCTAATTGGCCAGAGTAAGAGTTAAGACCTTAACCATTAGGCCAGAGTACGAGTCTAAGACCTTAGCTATTAGGCGAGAGTAAGAGTAAAAACCTTAGCTATTAGGCCAGAGTAAGAGTTAAGACCTTAACCATTAGGCCAGAGTACGAGTCCAAGACCTTAGCTATTAGGCCAGAGTAAGAGTTAAGACCTTAGCTATTAGGCCAGAGTAAGAGTTAAGACCTTAACCTTTAGGCCAGAGTACGAGTCTAAGGTCTTAGCTATTAGGCCAGAGTAAGAGTTAAGACCTTAGCTATTAGGCCACAGTAAGTGTTAAGACCTTAACCATTAGGCCAGAGTACGAGTCTAAGACCTTAGATATTAGGCCAGAGTAAGAGTTAAGACCTTAACCATTAAGCCAGAGTACGAGTCTAAGACCTTAGCTATTAGTTCAGAGTAAGTGTTAAGACCTTAACAGGTAGGCCAGAGTAAGAGTTAATATCTTAACCATTAGGCCAGAGTACGAGTCTAAGGTCTTAGCTATTAGGCCAGAGTAAGAGTTAAGACCTTAGCTATTAGGCCAGAGTAAGAGTTAAGACCTTAACCAGTAGGCCGGAGTACGAGTCTAAGTCCTTAGCTATTAGGCCAGAGTAAGAGTTAAGACCTTAACCAGTAGGCCAGAGTAAGAGTTAACTCTTACTGTGGCCTACAGGTAAATGTCTTAAGACCTTAACCATTAGGGCAGAGTACGAGTCTAAGACCTTAGCTATTAGGCCTGAGTAGGAGTCGAAGACCTTAGCTATTAGGCCAGAGTAAGAGTTAAGACCTTAACCATTAGGCCAGAGTACGAGTCAAATACCTTAGCTATTAGGCCAGAGTAAGAGTTAAGACCTTAGCTATTAGGCCAGAGTAAGAGTTAAGACCTTAACCTTTAGGCCAGAGTACGATTCTAAGACCTTAGCTATTAGGCCAGAGTAAGAGTTAAGACCTTAACCATTAGGCCAGGGTACGAGTCTAAGACCTTAGCTATTAGGCCAGAGTAAGAGTTAGGACCTTAACCAGTAGGGCAGAGTAAGAGTTAAAACCTTAATCATTAGGCCAGAGCACGAGTCTAAGACCTTAGCTATTAGGCCAGAGTAAGAGTTAAGACCTTAACCATTAGGGCAGAGTACGAGTCTAAGACCTTAGCTATTAGGCCAGAGTAAGAGTTAAGACCTTAACCATTAGGCCATAGTACGAGTCTAAGACCTTAACTATTAGGCCAGAGTAAGAGTCTAAGACCTTAGCTATTAGCCCAGAGTAAGAGTTAAGACCTTAATCATTAGGCCAGTCTAAGAGTTAAGACCTTAACCAGTAGGCCATAGTACGAGTCTAAGACCTTAGCTATTAGGCCAGAGTAAGAGTTAAGACCTTAACCATTAGGCCAGAGTACGAGTCTAAGACCTTAGCTATTAGGCCAGACTAAGAGTTAAGACCTTAACCATTAGGCCAGTGTACGAGTCTAAGACCTTAGCTATTAGGCCAGACTAAAAGTTAAGACCTTAGCTATTAGGCCAGAGTAAGAGTTAAGACCTTTACCATTAGGCCATAGTACGAGTCTAAGACCTTAGCTATTAGGCCAGAGTAAGAGTTAAGACTTAACCCAGAAGGCCAGAGTAAGAGTTAAGACCTTAACCTGTAGGCCATAGTACAAGTCTAAGACCTTAGCTATTAGGCCAGAGTAAGAGTTAAGACCTTAACCAGCAGGCCAGAGTAAAAGTTAAGACCTTAACCAGTAGGCCAGAGTAAGAGTTAAGACCTTAACCATTAGGCTAGAGTACGAGCCTAAGACCTTAGCTATTAGGCCAGAGTAAGAGTTAAGACCTTAACCAGTAGGCCAGAGTAAGAGTTAAGACCTTAACCATTAGGCCATAGTACGAGTCTAAGACCTTAGCTATTAGGCCAGAGTAAGAGTTAAGACTTAAACCAGTAGGGCAGAGTAAGAGTTAAGACCTTAACCTGTAGGCCATAGTACAAGTCTAAGACCTTAGTTATTAGGCCAGAGTAAGAGTTAAGACCTTAACCAGCAGGCCAGAGTAAAAGTTAAGACCTTAACCAGTAGGCCAGAGTAAGAGTTAAAACCTTAACCATTAGGCCAGAGTACGAGCCTAAGACCTTAGCTATTAGGCCAGAGTAAGACTTAAGACCTTAACCAGTAGGCCAGAGTAAGAGTTAAGACCTTAACCAGTAGGCCAGAGTAAAAGTTTAGACCTTAACCATTAGGCCAGAGTACGAGCCTAAGACCTTAGCTATTAGGCCAGAGTGAGAGTTAAGACCTTAGCTATTAGGCCAGAGTAAGAGTCTAAGACCTTAGCTATTAGCCCAGAGTAAGAGTTAAGACCTTAACCATAAGGCCAGACTAAGAGTTAAGACCTTAACCAGTAGGCCATAGTACGAGTCTAAGACCTTAGCTATTAGGCCAGAGTAAGAGTTAAGACCTTAACCATTAGGCCAGAGTACGAGTTAAGACCTTAACCATTAGGCCAGAGTACGAGTCTAAGACCTTAGCTATTAGGCCAGAGTAAGAGTTAAAACCTTAGCTATTAGGACAGAGTAAGAGTCTAAGACCTTAGCTATTAGGCCAGAGTAAAAGTTAAGACCTTAAACATTAGGCCAGAGTAAGAGTTAAGACCTTAGCTATTAGGCCAGAGTAAGAGTTAAGACCTTAACCATTAGGCCAGAGTATGAGTCTAAGACCTTAGCTAGTAGGCCAGAGTAAGAGTTAAGACCTTAACCAGTAGGCCAGAGTAAGAGTTAAGACCTTAACCTGTAGGCCATAGTACGAGTCTAAGACCTTAGCTATTATGCCAGAGTAAGAGTTAAGACCTTAGCTATTATGCCAGAGTAAGGGTTAAGACCTTACCAGTAGGCCAGAGTAAGAGTTACGACCTTAACCATTATGCCAGAGTATGAGTCTAAGACCTTAGCTATTAGGCCAGAGTAAGAGTTAAGACCTTAACCATTAGGCCAGAGTACGAGTCTACGACCTTAGCTATTAGGCCAGAGTAAGAGTTAAGACCTTAACCATTAGGCCAGAGTACGAGTCTAAGACCTTAGCTATCAGGCCAGAGTACGAGTCTAAGACCTTAGCTATTAGGCCAGAGTAAGAGTTAAAACCTTAACCATTAGGCCAGAGTACGAGTCTAAGACCTTAGCTAATTGGCCAGAGTAAGAGTTAAGACCTTAAATATTAGGACAGACTAAGAGTTAAGACCTTAACCATTAGGCCAGAGTACGAGTCTAAGACCTTAGCCATTAGGCCAGAGTAAGAGTAAAAACCTTAGCTATTAGGCCAGAGTAAGAGTTGAGACCTTAACCATTAGGCCAGAGTACGAATTTAAGACCTTAGCTATTAGGCAAGAGTAAGAGTTAAGACCTTAGCTATTAGGCCAGAGTAAGAGTTAAGACCTTAACCTTTAGGCCAGAGTACGAGTCTAAGGTCTTAGCTATTAGGCCAGAGTAAGAGTTAAGACCTTAACTATTAGGCCACAGTAAGTGTTAAGACCTTAACCATTAGGCCAGAGTACGAGTCTAAGACCTTAGCTATTAGGCCAGAGTACAAGTCTAAGACCTTAGCTATTAGGCCAGAGTACGAGTCTAAGACCTTAGCTATTAGGCCAGAGTAAGAGTTAAGACCTTAACCATTAGGCCAGACTAAGAGTTAAGACCTTAACCTGTAGGCCATAGTACAAGTCTAAGACCTTAGCTATTAGGCCAGACTAAAAGTTAAGACCTTAGCTATTAGGCCAGAGTAGGAGTTAAGACCATAACCATTAGGCCATAGTACGAGTCTAAGACCTTAGCTATTAGGCCAGAGTAAGAGGTAAGACTTAAACCAGTAGGCCAGAGTAAGAGTTAAGACCTTAACCTGTAGGCCATAGTACTAGTCTAAGACCTTAGATATTAGGCCAGAGTAAGATTTAAGACCTTAACCAGCAGGCCAGAGTAAGAGTTAAGACCTTAACCAGTAGGCCAGAGTAAGAGTTAAGACCTTAACCATTAGGCCAGAGTACGAGCCGAAGACCTTAGCTATTAGGCCAGAGTAAGAGTTAAGACCTTAACCAGTAGGCCAGAGTAAGAGTTAAGACCTTAACCAGTAGGCCAGAGTAAAAGTTAAGACCTTAACCATTAGGCCCGAGTACGAGTCTAAGACCTTAGCTATTAGGCCAGAGTAAGAGTTAAGACCTTAGCTATTAGGCCAGAGTAAGAGTCTAAGACCTTAGCTATTAGCCCAGAGTAAGAGTTAAGACCTTAACCATTAGGCCAGAGTACGAGTCTAAGACCTTAGATATTAGGCCAGAGTAAGAGTTAAGACCTTAACCATTAAGCCAGAGTACGAGTCTAAGACCTTAGCTATTAGTTCAGAGTAAGTGTTAAGACCTTAACAGGTAGGCCAGAGTAAGAGTTAATATCTTAACCATTAGGCCAGAGTACGAGTCTAAGACCTTAGCTATTAGGCCAGAGTAAGAGTTAAGACCTTAACCATTAGGCCAGAGTAAGAGTCTAAGACCTTAGCTATTAGGCCAAAGTAAAAGTTAAGACCTTAGCTATTAGGCCAGAGTAAGAGTTAAGACCTTAACCATTAGGCCATAGTACAAGTCTAAGACCTTAGCTATTAGGCCAGAGTAAGAGTTAAGACCTTAGCTATTAGGCCAGAGTAAGAGTTAAGACATTTACCTGTAGGCCACAGTAAGAGTTAAGACCTTAACCATTAGGGCAGAGTACGAGTCTAAGACCTTAGCTATTAGGCCAGAGTATGAGTCTAAGACCTTAACCAGTAGGCCAGAGTAAGAGTTAAGACCTTAACCAGTAGGCCATAGTACGAGTCTAAGACCTTAGCTATTAGGCCAGAGTAAGAGTTAAGACCTTAGCTATTAGGCCAGAGTAAGAGTTAAGACCTTAACCTTTAGGCCAGAGTACGATTCTAAGACCTTAGCTATTAGGCCAGAGTAAGAGTTAAGACCTTAACCTTTAGGCCAGAGTACGATTCTAAGACCTTAGCTATTAGGCCAGAGTAAGAGTTAAGACCTTAACCATTAGGCCAGGGTACGATTCTAAGACCTTAGCTATTAGGCCAGAGTAAGAGTTAAGACCTTAACCAGTAGGGCAGAGTACGAGTCTAAGACCTTAGCTATTAGGCCAGAGTAAGAGTTAAGACCTTAGCTATTAGGCCAGAGTAAGAGTTAAGACCTTAACCATTAGGCCATAGTACGAGTCTAAGACCTTAACTATTAGGCCAGAGTAAGAGTCTAAGACCTTAGCTATTAGCCCAGAGTAAGAGTTAAGACCTTAATCATTAGGCCAGTCTAAGAGTTAAGACCTTAACCAGTAGGCCATAGTACGAGTCTAAGACCTTAGCTATTAGGCCAGAGTAAGAGTTAAGACCTTAACCATTAGGCCAGAGTACGAGTCTAAGACCTTAGCTATTAGGCCAGAGTAAGAGTTAAGACCTTAGCTATTAGGCCAGAGTAAGAGTTAAGACCTTAACTATTAGGCCAGAGTACGAGTCTAAGACCTTAGCTATTAGGCCAGAGTACAAGTCTAAGACCTTAGCTATTAGGCCAGAGTACGAGTCTAAGACCTTAGCTATTAGGCCAGAGTAAGAGTTAAGACCTTAACCATTAGGCCAGACTAAGAGTTAAGACCTTAACCTGTAGGCCATAGTACAAGTCTAAGACCTTAGCTATTAGGCCAGACTAAAAGTTAAGACCTTAGCTATTAGGCCAGAGTAGGAGTTAAGACCATAACCATTAGGCCATAGTACGAGTCTAAGACCTTAGCTATTAGGCCAGAGTAAGAGGTAAGACTTAAACCAGTAGGCCAGAGTAAGAGTTAAGACCTTAACCTGTAGGCCATAGTACTAGTCTAAGACCTTAGATATTAGGCCAGAGTAAGATTTAAGACCTTAACCAGCAGGCCAGAGTAAGAGTTAAGACCTTAACCAGTAGGCCAGAGTCAGAGTTAAGACCTTAACCATTAGGCCAGAGTACGAGCCGAAGACCTTAGCTATTAGGCCAGAGTAAGAGTTAAGACCTTAACCAGTAGGCCAGAGTAAGAGTTAAGACCTTAACCAGTAGGCCAGAGTAAGAGTTAAGACCTTAGCTATTAGGCCAGAGTAAGAGTCTAAGACCTTAGCTATTAGCCCAGAGTAAGAGTTAAGACCTTAACCATTAGGCCAGACTAAGAGTTAAGACCTTAACCAGTAGGCCATAGTACGAGTCTAAGACCTTAGCTATTAGGCCAGAGTAAGAGTTAAGACTTTAACCATTAGGCCAGAGTACGAGTCTAAGACCTTAGCGATTAGGCCAGAGTAAAAGTTAAGACCTTAGCTATTAGGCCAGAGTAAGAGTTAAGACATTAACCATTAGGCCATAGTACGAGTCTAAGACCTTAGATATTAGGCCAGAGTAAGAGTTAAGACTTTAACCAGTAGTCCAGAGTAAGAGTTAAGACCTTAAACTGTAGGCCATAGTATCAGTCTGAGACCTTAGCTATTAGGCCAGAGTAAGAGTTAAGACCTTAACCAGCAGGCCAGAGTAAGAGTAAAGACCTTAACCAGTAGGCCAGAGTAAGAGTTAAGACCTTAACCATTAAGCCAGAGTACGAGTCTAAGACCTTAGCTATTAGGCCAGAGTAAGAGTTAAGACCTTAACCATTAGGTCAGAGTAAGATTTAAGACCTTAGCTATTAGGCCAGACTAAAAGATAAGACCTTAGCTAGTAGGCCAGAGTAAGAGTTAAAACCTTAGCTATTAGGCCAGAGTAAGAGTCTAAGACCTTAGCTATTAGGCCAGAGTAAGAGTTAAGACCTTAACCTGTAGGCCATAGTACGAGTCTAAGACCTTAGTTATTATGCCAGAGTAAGAGTTAAGACCTTAGCTATTATGCCAGAGTAAGGGTTAAGACCTTAACCAGTAGGCCAGAGTAAGAGTTACGACCTTAACCATTAGGCCAGAGTATGAGTTTAAGACCTTAGCTATTAGGCCAGAGTAAGAGTTAAGACCTTAACCATTAGGCCAGAGTACGAGTCTACGACCTTAGCTATTAGGCCAGAGTATGAGTTCAAACCTTAACCATTAGGCCAGAGTACGAGTCTAAGACCTTAGCTATCAGGCCAGAGTACGAGTCTAAGACCTTAGCTATTAGGCCAGAGTAAGAGTTAAGACCTTAACCATTAGGCCAGACTATGAATTTAGGACCTTAGCTATGAGGCCAGAGTAAGAGTTAAGACCTTAACCATTAGGCCAGAGTACGAGTCTAAGACCTTAGCTATTAGGCCAGAGTAAGAGTTAAGACCTTAACCATTAGGCCAGAGTATGAGTCTAAGGCATTAGCTATTAGGCCAGAGTAAGAGTTAAGACCTTAGCTATTAGACCAGAGTAAGAGTTAAGACCTTAGCTATTAGGCCAGAGTAAGAGTTATACCTTAACCTTTAGGCCAGAGTACGAGTCTAAGGCCTTAGCTATTAGGCCAGAGTAAGAGTTAAGACCTTAACCATTAGGCCATAGTACGAGTCTAAGACCTTAGCTATTAGGCCAGAGTAAGAGTTAAGACCTTAGCTATTAGGCCAGAGTAAGAGTTAAGACCTTAGCTATTAGGCCAGAGTAAGAGTTAAGACCTTAGCTATTAGGCCAGAGTAAGAGTTAAGACCTTAACCAGTAGGCCGGAGTACGAGTCTAAGACCTTAGCTATTAGGCCAGAGTAAGAGTTAAGACCTTAACCAGTAGGCCAGAGTAAGAGTTAAGACCTTTACCTGTAGGCCAGAGTAAGAGTTAAGACCTTAACCATTAGGCCAGACTATGAATTTAAGACCTTAGCTATTAGGCCAGAGTAAGAGTTAAGACCTTAACCATTAGGCCAGAGTACGAGTCTAAGACCTTAGCTATTAGGCCAGAGTAAGAGTTAAGACCTTAGCTATTAGGCCAGAGTAAGAGTTAAGACCTTAACCTTTAGGCCAGAGTACGAGTCTAAGGCCTTAGCTATTAGGCCAGAGTAAGAGTTAAGACCTTAGCTATTAGGCCAGAGTAAGAGTTATACCTTAACCTTTAGGCCAGAGTACGAGTCTAAGGCCCTAGCTATTAGGCCAGAGTAAGAGTTAAGACCTTAACCATTAGGCCAGAGTACGAGTCTAAGACCTTAGCTATTAGGCCAGAGTATGAGTCTAAGAACTTAGCTATTAGGCCAGAGTAAGAGTTAAGACCTTAACCAGTAGGCCAGAGTATGAGTCAAAGACCTTAGCTATTAGGCCAGAGTAAGAGTTAAGACCTTAGCTATTAGGCCAGAGTAAGAGTTAAGACCTTAACCTTTAGGCCAGAGTACGATTCTAAGACCTTAGCTATTAGGCCAGAGTAAGAGTTAAGACCTTAACCATTAGGCCAGAGTAAGAGTCTAAGACCTTAGCTATTAGGCCAGAGTAAGAGTTAAGACCTTAACCAGTAGGGCAGAGTAAGAGTTAAAACCTTATTCATTAGGCCAGAGCACGAGTCTAAGACCTTAGCTATTAGGCCAGAGTAAGAGTTAAGACCTTAGCTATTAGGCCAGAGTAAGAGTTAAGACCTTAACCATTAGGCCATAGTACAAGTCTAAGACCTTAGCTATTAGGCCAGAGTAAGGGTTAAGACCATAGCTATTAGGCCAGAGTAAGAGTTAAGACCTTAACCATTAGGCCATAGTACAAGTCTAAGACCTTAGCTATTAGGCCAGAGTAAGGGTTAAGACCATAGCTATTCGACCAGAGTAAGAGTTAAGACCTTTACCATTAGGCCATAGTACGAGTCTAAGACCTTAGCTATTAGGCCAGAGTAAGAGTTAAGACTTAAACCAGTAGGGCAGAGTAAGAGTTAAGACCTTAACCTGTAGGCCATAGTACAAGTCTAAGACCTTAGCTATTAGGCCAGAGTAAGAGTTAAGACCTTAACCAGCAGGCCAGAGTAAAAGTTAAGACCTTAACCAGTAGGCCAGAGTAAGAGTTAAAACCTTAACCATTAGGCCAGAGTACGAGCCTAAGACCTTAGCTATTAGGCCAGAGTAAGAGTTAAGACCTTAGCTATTAGGCCAGAGTACGAGTCTAAGACCTTAGCTATTAGGCCAGAGTAAGAGTTAAGACCTTAGCTATTAGGCCAGAGTACGAGTCTAAGACCTTGGCTATTAGGCCAGAGTAAGAGTTAAGACCTTAACCTTTAGGCCAGAGTACGAGTCTAAGGTCTTAGCTATTAGGCCAGAGTAAGAGTTAAGACCTTAGCTATTAGGCCACCGTAAGTGTTAAGACCTTAACCATTAGGCCAGAGTACGAGTCTAAGACCTTAGCTATTAGGCCAGAGTAAGAGTTAAGACCTTAACCATTAGGCCAGAGTACGAGTCTAAGACCTTAGCTATTAGGCCAGACTAAGAGTTAAGACCTTAACCATTAGGCCAGTGTACGAGTCTAAGACCTTAGCTATTAGGCCAGACTAAAAGTTAAGACCTTAGCTATTAGGCCAGAGTAAGAGTTAAGACCTTTACCATTAGGCCATAGTACGAGTCTAAGACCTTAGCTATTAGGCCAGAGTAAGAGTTAAGACTTAACCCAGAAGGCCAGAGTAAGAGTTAAGACCTTAACCTGTAGGCCATAGTACAAGTCTAAGACCTTAGCTATTAGGCCAGAGTAAGAGTTAAGACCTTAACCAGCAGGCCAGAGTAAAAGTTAAGACCTTAACCAGTAGGCCAGAGTAAGAGTTAAGACCTTAACCATTAGGCTAGATTACGAGCCTAAGACCTTAGCTATTAGGCCAGAGTAAGAGTTAAGACCTTAACCAGTAGGCCAGATTAAGAGTTAAGACCTTAACCATTAGGCCATAGTACGAGTCTAAGACCTTAGCTATTAGGCCAGAGTAAGAGTTAAGACTTAAACCAGTAGGGCAGAGTAAGAGTTAAGACCTTAACCTGTAGGCCATAGTACAAGTCTAAGACCTTAGTTATTAGGCCAGAGTAAGAGTTAAGACCTTAACCAGCAGGCCAGAGTAAAAGTTAAGACCTTAACCAGTAGGCCAGAGTAAGAGTTAAAACCTTAACCATTAGGCCAGAGTACGAGCCTAAGACCTTAGCTATTAGGCCAGAGTAAGACTTAAGACCTTAACCAGTAGGCCAGAGTAAGAGTTAAGACCTTAACCAGTAGGCCAGAGTAAAAGTTTAGACCTTAACCATTAGGCCAGAGTACGAGCCTAAGACCTTAGCTATTAGGCCAGAGTGAGAGTTAAGACCTTAGCTATTAGGCCAGAGTAAGAGTCTAAGACCTTAGCTATTAGCCCAGAGTAAGAGTTAAGACCTTAACCATAAGGCCAGACTAAGAGTTAAGACCTTAACCAGTAGGCCATAGTACGAGTCTAAGACCTTAGCTATTAGGCCAGAGTAAGAGTTAAGACCTTAACCATTAGGCCAGAGTACGAGTTAGGACCTTAACCATTAGGCCAGAGTACGAGTCTAAGACCTTAGCTATTAGGCCAGAGTAAGAGTTAAAACCTTAGCTATTAGGACAGAGTAAGAGTTAAGACGTTAACCAGTAGGCCAGAGTAAGAGTTAAGACCTTAACCTGTAGGCCATAGTACGAGTCTAAGACCTTAGCTATTATGCCAGAGTAAGAGTTAAGACCTTAGCTATTATGCCAGAGTAAGGGTTAAGACCTTAACCAGTAGGCCAGAGTAAGAGTTACGACCTTAACCATTATGCCAGAGTATGAGTCTAAGACCTTAGCTATTAGGCCAGAGTAAGAGTTAAGACCTTAACCATTAGGCCAGAGTACGAGTCTACGACCTTAGCTATTAGGCCAGAGTAAGAGTTAAGACCTTAACCATTAGGCCAGAGTACGAGTCTAAGACCTTAGCTATCAGGCCAGAGTACGAGTCTAAGACCTTAGCTATTAGGCCAGAGTAAGAGTTAAAACCTTAACCATTAGGCCAGAGTACGAGTCTAAGAACTTAGCTAATTGGCCAGAGTAAGAGTTAAGACCTTAAATATTAGGACAGACTAAGAGTTAAGACCTTAACCATTAGGCCAGAGTACGAGTCTAAGACCTTAGCCATTAGGCCAGAATAAGAGTAAAAACCTTAGCTATTAGGCCAGAGTAAGAGTTGAGACCTTAACCATTAGGCCAGAGTACGAGTCTAAGGTCTTAGCTATTAGGCCAGAGTAAGAGTTAAGACCTTAACTATTAGGCCACAGTAAGTGTTAAGACCTTAACCATTAGGCCAGAGTACGAGTCTAAGACCTTAGCTATTAGGCCAGAGTACAAGTCTAAGACCTTAGCTATTAGGCCAGAGTACGAGTCTAAGACCTTAGCTATTAGGCCAGAGTAAGAGTTAAGACCTTAACCATTAGGCCAGACTAAGAGTTAAGACCTTAACCTGTAGGCCATAGTACAAGTCTAAGACCTTAGCTATTAGGCCAGACTAAAAGTTAAGACCTTAGCTATTAGGCCTGAGTAGGAGTTAAGACCATAACCATTAGGCCATAGTACGAGTCTAAGACCTTAGCTATTAGGCCAGAGTAAGAGGTAAGACTTAAACCAGTAGGCCAGAGTAAGAGTTAAGACCTTAACCTGTAGGCCATAGTACTAGTCTAAGACCTTAGATATTAGGCCAGAGTAAGATTTAAGACCTTAACCAGCAGGCCAGAGTAAGAGTTAAGACCTTAACCAGTAGGCCAGAGTAAGAGTTAAGACCTTAACCATTAGGCCAGAGTACGAGCCGAAGCCCTTAGCTATTAGGCCAGAGTAAGAGTTAAGACCTTAACCAGTAGGCCAGAGTAAGAGTTAAGACCTTAACCAGTAGGCCAGAGTAAAAGTTAAGACCTTAACCATTAGGCCAGAGTACGAGTCTAAGACCTTAGCTATTAGGCCAGAGTAAGAGTTAAGACCTTAGCTATTAGGCCAGAGTAAGAGTCTAAGACCTTAGCTATTAGCCCAGAGTAAGAGTTAAGACCTTAACTATTAGGCCAGAGTACGAGTCTAAGACCTTAGATATTAGGCCAGAGTAAGAGTTAAGACCTTAACCATTAAGCCAGAGTACGAGTCTAAGACCTTAGCTATTAGTTCAGAGTAAGTGTTAAGACCTTAACAGGTAGGCCAGAGTAAGAGTTAATATCTTAACCATTAGGCCAGAGTACGAGTCTAAGACCTTAGCTATTAGGCCAGAGTAAGAGTTAAGACCTTAACCATTAGGCCAGAGTAAGAGTCTAAGACCTTAGCTATTAGGCCAAAATAAAAGTTAAGACCTTAGCTATTAGGCCAGAGTAAGAGTTAAGACCTTAACCATTAGGCCATAGTACAAGTCTAAGACCTTAGCTATTAGGCCAGAGTAAGAGTTAAGACCTTAGCTATTAGGCCAGAGTAAGAGTTAAGACATTTACCTGTAGGCCACAGTAAGAGTTAAGACCTTAACCATTAGGGCAGAGTACGAGTCTAAGACCTTAGCTATTAGGCCAGAGTATGAGTCTAAGACCTTAACCAGTAGGCCAGAGTAAGAGTTAAGACCTTAACCAGTAGGCCATAGTACGAGTCTAAGACCTTAGCTATTAGGCCAGAGTAAGAGTTAAGACCTTAGCTATTAGGCCAGAGTAAGAGTTAAGACCTTAACCTTTAGGCCAGAGTACGATTCTAAGACCTTAGCTATTAGGCCAGAGTAAGAGTTAAGACCTTAACCTTTAGGCCAGAGTACGATTCTAAGACCTTAGCTATTAGGCCAGAGTAAGAGTTAAGACCTTAACCATTAGGCCAGGGTACGATTCTAAGACCTTAGCTATTAGGCCAGAGTAAGAGTTAAGACCTTAACCAGTAGGGCAGAGTACGAGTCTAAGACCTTAGCTATTAGGCCAGAGTAAGAGTTAAGACCTTAGCTATTAGGCCAGAGTAAGAGTTAAGACCTTAACCATTAGGCCATAGTACGAGTCTAAGACCTTAACTATTAGGCCAGAGTAAGAGTCTAAGACCTTAGCTATTAGCCCAGAGTAAGAGTTAAGACCTTAATCATTAGGCCAGTCTAAGAGTTAAGACCTTAACCAGTAGGCCATAGTATGAGTCTAAGACCTTAGCTATTAGGCCAGAGTAAGAGTTAAGACCTTAACCATTAGGCCAGAGTACGAGTCTAAGACCTTAGCTATTAGGCCAGAGTAAGAGTTAAGACCTTAGCTATTAGGCCAGAGTAAGAGTTAAGACCTTAACCATTAGGCCAGAGTACGAGTCTAAGACCTTAGCTATTAGGCCAGAGTACAAGTCTAAGACCTTAGCTATTAGGCCAGAGTACGAGTCTAAGACCTTAGCTATTAGGCCAGAGTAAGAGTTAAGACCTTAACCTTTAGGCCAGAGTACGATTCTAAGACCTTAGCTATTAGGCCAGAGTAAGAGTTAAGACCTTAACCTTTAGGCCAGAGTACGAGTCTAAGACCTTAACCATTAGGCCAGAGTACGAGTCTAAGACCTTAGCTATTAGGCCAGAGTAAGAGTTAAGACCTTAGCTATTAGGCCAGAGTAAGAGTCTAAGACCTTAGCTATTAGCCCAGAGTAAGAGTTAAGACCTTAACTATTAGGCCAGAGTACGAGTCTAAGACCTTAGATATTAGGCCAGAGTAAGAGTTAAGACCTTAACCATTAAGCCAGAGTACGAGTCTAAGACCTTAGCTATTAGTTCAGAGTAAGTGTTAAGACCTTAACAGGTAGGCCAGAGTAAGAGTTAATATCTTAACCATTAGGCCAGAGTACGAGTCTAAGACCTTAGCTATTAGGCCAGAGTAAGAGTTAAGACCTTAACCATTAGGCCAGAGTAAGAGTCTAAGACCTTAGCTATTAGGCCAAAGTAAAAGTTAAGACCTTAGCTATTAGGCCAGAGTAAGAGTTAAGACCTTAACCATTAGGCCATAGTACAAGTCTAAGACCTTAGCTATTAGGCCAGAGTAAGAGTTAAGACCTTAGCTATTAGGCCAGAGTAAGAGTTAAGACATTTACCTGTAGGCCACAGTAAGAGTTAAGACCTTAACCATTAGGGCAGAGTACGAGTCTAAGACCTTAGCTATTAGGCCAGAGTATGAGTCTAAGACCTTAACCAGTAGGCCAGAGTAAGAGTTAAGACCTTAACCAGTAGGCCATAGTACGAGTCTAAGACCTTAGCTATTAGGCCAGAGTAAGAGTTAAGACCTTAGCTATTAGGCCAGAGTAAGAGTTAAGACCTTAACCTTTAGGCCAGAGTACGATTCTAAGACCTTAGCTATTAGGCCAGAGTAAGAGTTAAGACCTTAACCTTTAGGCCAGAGTACGATTCTAAGACCTTAGCTATTAGGCCAGAGTAAGAGTTAAGACCTTAACCATTAGGCCAGGGTACGATTCTAAGACCTTAGCTATTAGGCCAGAGTAAGAGTTAAGACCTTAACCAGTAGGGCAGAGTACGAGTCTAAGACCTTAGCTATTAGGCCAGAGTAAGAGTTAAGACCTTAGCTATTAGGCCAGAGTAAGAGTTAAGACCTTAACCATTAGGCCATAGTACGAGTCTAAGACCTTAACTATTAGGCCAGAGTAAGAGTCTAAGACCTTAGCTATTAGCCCAGAGTAAGAGTTAAGACCTTAATCATTAGGCCAGTCTAAGAGTTAAGACCTTAACCAGTAGGCCATAGTATGAGTCTAAGACCTTAGCTATTAGGCCAGAGTAAGAGTTAAGACCTTAACCATTAGGCCAGAGTACGAGTCTAAGACCTTAGCTATTAGGCCAGAGTAAGAGTTAAGACCTTAGCTATTAGGCCAGAGTAAGAGTTAAGACCTTAACCATTAGGCCAGAGTACGAGTCTAAGACCTTAGCTATTAGGCCAGAGTACAAGTCTAAGACCTTAGCTATTAGGCCAGAGTACGAGTCTAAGACCTTAGCTATTAGGCCAGAGTAAGAGTTAAGACCTTAACCATTAGGCCAGACTAAGAGTTAAGACCTTAACCTGTAGGCCATAGTACAAGTCTAAGACCTTAGCTATTAGGCCAGACTAAAAGTTAAGACCTTAGCTATTAGGCCAGAGTAGGAGTTAAGACCATAACCATTAGGCCATAGTACGAGTCTAAGACCTTAGCTATTAGGCCAGAGTAAGAGGTAAGACTTAAACCAGTAGGCCAGAGTAAGAGTTAAGACCTTAACCTGTAGGCCATAGTACTAGTCTAAGACCTTAGATATTAGGCCAGAGTAAGATTTAAGACCTTAACCAGCAGGCCAGAGTAAGAGTTAAGACCTTAACCAGTAGGCCAGAGTAAGAGTTAAGACCTTAACCATTAGGCCAGAGTACGAGCCGAAGACCTTAGCTATTAGGCCAGAGTAAGAGTTAAGACCTTAACCAGTAGGCCAGAGTAAGAGTTAAGACCTTAACCAGTAGGCCAGAGTAAGAGTTAAGACCTTAGCTATTAGGCCAGAGTAAGAGTCTAAGACCTTAGCTATTAGCCCAGAGTAAGAGTTAAGACCTTAACCATTAGGCCAGACTAAGAGTTAAGACCTTAACCAGTAGGCCATAGTACGAGTCTAAGACCTTAGCTATTAGGCCAGAGTAAGAGTTAAGACTTTAACCATTAGGCCAGAGTACGAGTCTAAGACCTTAGCGATTAGGCCAGAGTAAAAGTTAAGACCTTAGCTATTAGGCCAGAGTAAGAGTTAAGACATTAACCATTAGGCCATAGTACGAGTCTAAGACCTTAGATATTAGGCCAGAGTAAGAGTTAAGACTTTAACCAGTAGTCCAGAGTAAGAGTTAAGACCTTAAACTGTAGGCCATAGTATCAGTCTGAGAACTTAGCTATTAGGCCAGAGTAAGAGTTAAGACCTTAACCAGCAGGCCAGAGTAAGAGTAAAGACCTTAACCAGTAGGCCAGAGTAAGAGTTAAGACCTTAACCATTAAGCCAGAGTACGAGTCTAAGACCTTAGCTATTAGGCCAGAGTAAGAGTTAAGACCTTAACCATTAGGTCAGAGTAAGATTTAAGACCTTAGCTATTAGGCCAGACTAAAAGATAAGACCTTAGCTAGTAGGCCAGAGTAAGAGTTAAAACCTTAGCTATTAGGCCAGAGTAAGAGTCTAAGACCTTAGCTATTAGGCCAGAGTAAGAGTTAAGACCTTAACCTGTAGGCCATAGTACGAGTCTAAGACCTTAGTTATTATGCCAGAGTAAGAGTTAAGACCTTAGCTATTATGCCAGAGTAAGGGTTAAGACCTTAACCAGTAGGCCAGAGTAAAAGTTACGACCTTAACCATTAGGCCAGAGTATGAGTTTAAGACCTTAGCTATTAGGCCAGAGTAAGAGTTAAGACCTTAACCATTAGGCCAGAGTACGAGTCTACGACCTTAGCTATTAGGCCAGAGTATGAGTTCAAACCTTAACCATTAGGCCAGAGTACGAGTCTAAGACCTTAGCTATCAGGCCAGAGTACGAGTCTAAGACCTTAGCTATTAGGCCAGAGTAAGAGTTAAGACCTTAACCATTAGGCCAGACTATGAATTTAAGACCTTAGCTATGAGGCCAGAGTAAGAGTTAAGACCTTAACCATTAGGCCAGAGTACGAGTCTAAGACCTTAGCTATTAGGCCAGAGTAAGAGTTAAGACCTTAACCATTAGGCCAGAGTATGAGTCTAAGGCATTAGCTATTAGGCCAGAGTAAGAGTTAAGACCTTAGCTATTAGACCAGAGTAAGAGTTAAGACCTTAGCTATTAGGCCAGAGTAAGAGTTATACCTTAACCTTTAGGCCAGAGTACGAGTCTAAGGCCTTAGCTATTAGGCCAGAGTAAGAGTTAAGACCTTAACCATTAGGCCATAGTACGAGTCTAAGACCTTAGTTATTAGGCCAGAGTAAGAGTTAAGACCTTAGCTATTAGGCCAGAGTAAGAGTTAAGACCTTAGCTATTAGGCCAGAGTAAGAGTTAAGACCTTAGCTATTAGGCCAGAGTAAGAGTTAAGACCTTAACCAGTAGGCCGGAGTACGAGTCTAAGACCTTAGCTATTAGGCCAGAGTAAGAGTTAAGACCTTAACCAGTAGGCCAGAGTAAGAGTTAATACCTTTACCTGTAGGCCAGAGTAAGAGTTAAGACCTTAACCATTAGGCCAGACTATGAATTTAAGACCTTAGCTATTAGGCCAGAGTAAGAGTTAAGACCTTAACCATTAGGCCAGAGTACGAGTCTAAGACCTTAGCTATTAGGCCAGAGTAAGAGTTAAGACCTTAGCTATTAGGCCAGAGTAAGAGTTAAGACCTTAACCTTTAGGCCAGAGTACGAGTCTAAGGCCTTAGCTATTAGGCCAGAGTAAGAGTTAAGACCTTAGCTATTAGGCCAGAGTAAGAGTTATACCTTAACCTTTAGGCCAGAGTACGAGTCTAAGGCCCTAGCTATTAGGCCAGAGTAAGAGTTAAGACCTTAACCATTAGGCCAGAGTACGAGTCTAAGACCTTAGCTATTAGGCCAGAGTATGAGTCTAAGAACTTAGCTATTAGGCCAGAGTAAGAGTTAAGACCTTAACCAGTAGGCCAGAGTATGAGTCAAAGACCTTAGCTATTAGGCCAGAGTAAGAGTTAAGACCTTAGCTATTAGGCCAGAGTAAGAGTTAAGACCTTAACCTTTAGGCCAGAGTACGATTCTAAGACCTTAGCTATTAGGCCAGAGTAAGAGTTAAGACCTTAACCATTAGGCCAGAGTAAGAGTCTAAGACCTTAGCTATTAGGCCAGAGTAAGAGTTAAGACCTTAACCAGTAGGGCAGAGTAAGAGTTAAAACCTTATTCATTAGGCCAGAGCACGAGTCTAAGACCTTAGCTATTAGGCCAGAGTAAGAGTTAAGACCTTAGCTATTAGGCCAGAGTAAGAGTTAAGACCTTAACCATTAGGCCATAGTACAAGTCTAAGACCTTAGCTATTAGGCCAGAGTAAGGGTTAAGACCATAGCTATTAGGCCAGAGTAAGAGTTAAGACCTTAACCATTAGGCCATAGAACAAGTCTAAGACCTTAGCTATTAGGCCAGAGTAAGGGTTAAGACCATAGCTATTCGACCAGAGTAAGAGTTAAGACCTTTACCATTAGGCCATAGTACGAGTCTAAGACCTTAGCTATTAGGCCAGAGTAAGAGTTAAGACTTAAACCAGTAGGGCAGAGTAAGAGTTAAGACCTTAACCTGTAGGCCATAGTACAAGTCTAAGACCTTAGCTATTAGGCCAGAGTAAGAGTTAAGACCTTAACCAGCAGGCCAGAGTAAAAGTTAAGACCTTAACCAGTAGGCCAGAGTAAGAGTTAAAACCTTAACCATTAGGCCAGAGTACGAGCCTAAGACCTTAGCTATTAGGCCAGAGTAAGAGTTAAGACCTTAGCTATTAGGCCAGAGTACGAGTCTAAGACCTTAGCTATTAGGCCAGAGTAAGAGTTAAGACCTTAGCTATTAGGCCAGAGTACGAGTCTAAGACCTTGGCTATTAGGCCAGAGTAAGAGTTAAGACCTTAACCTTTAGGCCAGAGTACGAGTCTAAGGTCTTAGCTATTAGGCCAGAGTAAGAGTTAAGACCTTAGCTATTAGGCCACAGTAAGTGTTAAGACCTTAACCATTAGGCCAGAGTACGAGTCTAAGACCTTAGATATTAGGCCAGAGTAAGAGTTAAGACCTTAACCATTAAGCCAGAGTACGAGTCTAAGACCTTAGCTATTAGTTCAGAGTAAGTGTTAAGACCTTAACAGGTAGGCCAGAGTAAGAGTTAATATCTTAACCATAAGGCCAGAGTACGAGTCTAAGACCTTAGCTATTAGGCCAGAGTAAGAGTTAAGACCTTAACCATTAGGCCAGAGTAAGAGTCTAAGACCTTAGCTATTAGGCCAAAGTAAAAGTTAAGACCTTAGCTATTAGGCCAGAGTACGAGTTAAGACCTTAACCATTAGGCCATAGTACGAGTCTAAGACCTTAGCTATTAGGCCAGAGTAAGAGTTAAGACCTTAGCTATTAGGTCAGAGTAAGAGTTAAGACCTTAACCAGTAGGCCGGAGTACGAGTCTAAGACCTTAGCTATTAGGCCAGAGTAAGAGTTAAGACCTTAACCAGTAGGCCAGAGTACGAGTCTAAGACCTTAGCTATTAGGCCAGAGTAAGAGTTAAGACCTTAGCTATTAGGCCAGAGTAAGAGTTAAGACCTTAACCTTTAGGCCAGAGTACGAGTCTAAGGCCTTAGCTATTAGGCCAGAGTAAGAGTTAAGACCTTAGCTATTAGTCCAGAGTAAGAGTTATACCTTAACCTTTAGGCCAGAGTACGAGTCTAAGGCCCTAGCTATTAGGCCAGAGTAAGAGTTAAGACCTTAACCATTAGGCCAGAGTACGAGTCTAAGACCTTAGCTATTAGGCCAGAGTATGAGTCTAAGACCTTAGCTATTAGGCCAGAGTAAGAGTTAAGACCTTAGCTATTAGGCCAGAGTAAGAGTTAAGACCTTAACCATTAGGCCAGAGTACGAGTCTAAGACCTTAGCTATTAGGCCAGAGTAAGAATTAAGACCTTAGCTATTAGGCCAGAGTAAGAGTTAAGACCTTAACCTTTAGGCCAGAGTACGATTCTAAGACCTTAGCTATTAGGCCAGAGTAAGAGTTAAGACCTTAACCATTAGGGCAAAGTACGAGTCTAAGACCTTAGCTATTAGGCCAGACTAAAAGTTAAGACCTTAGCTATTAGGCCAGAGTAAGAGTTAAGACCTTAACCATTAGGCCATAGAACGAGTCTAAGACCTTAGCTATTAGGCCAGAGTAAGAGTTAAGACTTAAACCAGTAGGCCAGAGTAAGAGTTAAGACCTTAACCTGTAGGTCATAGTACAAGTCTAAGACCTTAGCTATTAGGCCAGAGTAAGACTTAAGACCTTAACCAGTAGGCCAGAGTAAGAGTTAAGACCTTAACCAGTAGGCCAGAGTAAAAGTTAAGACCTTAACCATTAGGCCAGAGTACGAGTCTAAGACCTTAGCTATTAGGCCAGAGTAAGAGTTAAGACCTTAGCTATTAGGCCAGAGTAAGAGTCTAAGACCTTAGCTATTAGCCCAGAGTAAGAGTTAAGACCTTAACCATAAGGCCAGACTAAGAGTTATGACCTTAACCAGTAGGCCGGAGTACGAGTCTAAGACCTTAGCTATTAGGCCAGAGTAAGAGTTAAGACCTTAACCAGTAGGCCAGAGTAAGAGTTAAGACCGTTACCTGTAGGCCAGAGTAAGAGTTAAGACCTTAACCATTAGGCCAGAGTACGAGTCTAAGACCTTAGCTATTAGGCCAGAGTACGAGTCTAAGACCTTAGCTATTAGGCCAGAGTAAGAGTTAAGACCTTAACCAGCAGGCCAGAGTAAAAGTTAAGACCTTAACCAGTAGGCCAGAGTAAGAGTTAAAACCTTAACCATTAGGCCAGAGTACGAGCCTAAGACCTTAGCTATTAGGCCAGAGTAAGACTTAAGACCTTAACCAGTAGGCCAGAGTAAAAGTTGAGACCTTAACCATTAGGCCAGAGTACGAGTCTAAGACCTTAGCTATTAGGCCAGAGTAAGAGTTAAGACCTTAGCTATTAGGCCAGAGTACGAGTCTAAGACCTTAGCTATTAGGCCAGAGTAAGAGTTAAGACCTTAGCTATTAGGCCAGAGTACGAGTCTAAGACCTTAGCTATTAGGCCAGAGTAAGAGTTAAGACCTTAACCTTTAGGCCAGAGTACGAGTCTAAGGTCTTAGCTATTAGGCCAGAGTAAGAGTTAAGACCTTAGCTATTAGGCCACAGTAAGTGTTAAGACCTTAACCATTAGGCCAGAGTACGAGTCTAAGACCTTAGATATTAGGCCAGAGTAAGAGTTAAGACCTTAACCATTAAGCCAGAGTACGAGTCTAAGACCTTAGCTATTAGTTTAGAGTAAGTGTTAAGACCTTAACAGGTAGGCCAGAGTAAGAGTTAATATCTTAACCATTAGGCCAGAGTACGAGTCTAAGACCTTAGCTATTAGGCCAGAGTAAGAGTTAAGACCTTAACCATTAGGCCAGAGTAAGAGTCTAAGACCTTAGCTATTAGGCCAAAGTAAAAGTTAAGACCTTAGCTATTAGGCCAGAGTAAGAGTTAAGACCTTAACCATTAGGCCATAGTACGAGTCTAAGACCTTAGCTATTAGGCCAGAGTAAGAGTTAAGACCTTAGCTATTAGGTCAGAGTAAGAGTTAAGACCTTAACCAGTAGGCCGGAGTACGAGTCTAAGACCTTAGCTATTAGGCCAGAGTAAGAGTTAAGACCTTAACCAGTTGGCCAGAGTAAGAGTTAAGACATTTACCTGTAGGCCAGAGTAAGAGTTAAGACCTTAACCATTAGGGCAGAGTATGAGTCTAAGACCTTAGCTATTAGGCCAGAGTATGAGTCTAAGACCTTGGCTATTAGGCCAGAGTAAGAGTTAAGACCTTAACCATTAGGCCAGAGTACGAGTCAAAGACCTTAGCTATTAGGCCAGAGTAAGAGTTAAGACCTTAGCTATTAGGCCAGAGTAAGAGTTAAGACCTTAACCTTTAGGCCAGAGTACGATTCTAAGACCTTAGCTATTAGGCCAGAGTAAGAGTTAAGACCTTAACCATTAGGCCAGGGTACGAGTCTAAGACCTTAGCTATTAGGCCAGAGTAAGAGTTAAGACCTTAACCAGTAGGGCAGAGTAAGAGTTAAGACCTTAACCTGTAGGCCATAGTACAAGTCTAAGACCTTAGCTATTAGGCCAGAGTAAGAGTTAAGACCTTAACCTTTAGGCCAGAGTACGAGTCTAAGGTCTTAGCTATTAGGCCAGAGTAAGAGTTAAGACCTTAGCTATTAGGCCACAGTAAGTGTTAAGACCTTAACCATTAGGCCAGAGTACGAGTCTAAGACCTTAGATATTAGGCCAGAGTAAGAGTTAAGACCTTAACCATTAAGCCAGAGTACGAGTCTAAGACCTTAGCTATTAGTTCAGAGTAAGTGTTAAGACCTTAACAGGTAGGCCAGAGTAAGAGTTAATATCTTAACCATTAGGCCAGAGTACGAGTCTAAGACCTTAGCTATTAGGCCAGAGTAAGAGTTAAGACCTTAACCATTAGGCCAGAGTAAGAGTCTAAGACCTTAGCTATTAGGCCAAAGTAAAAGTTAAGACCTTAGCTATTAGGCCAGAGTAAGAGTTAAGACCTTAACCATTAGGCTATAGTACGAGTCTAAGACCTTAGCTATTAGGCCAGAGTAAGAGTTAAGACCTTAGCTATTAGGTCAGAGTAAGAGTTAAGACCTTAACCAGTAGGCCGGAGTACGAGTCTAAGACCTTAGCTATTAGGCCAGAGTAAGAGTTAAGACCTTAACCAGTAGGCCAGAGTAAGAGTTAAGACATTTACCTGTAGGCCAGAGTAAGAGTTAAGACCTTAACCATTAGGGCAGAGTATGAGTCTAAGACCTTAGCTATTAGGCCAGAGTATGAGTCTAAGACCTTGGCTATTAGGCCAGAGTAAGAGTTAAGACCTTAACCATTAGGCCAGAGTACGAGTCAAAGACCTTAGCTATTAGGCCAGAGTAAGAGTTAAGACCTTAGCTATTAGGCCAGAGTAAGAGTTAAGACCTTAACCTTTAGGCCAGAGTACGATTCTAAGACCTTAGCTATTAGGCCAGAGTAAGAGTTAAGACCTTAACCATTAGGCCAGGGTACGAGTCTAAGACCTTAGCTATTAGGCCAGAGTAAGAGTTAAGACCTTAACCAGTAGGGCAGAGTAAGAGTTAAGACCTTAACCTGTAGGCCATAGTACAAGTCTAAGACCTTAGCTATTAGGCCAGAGTAAGAGTTAAGACCTTAACCAGCAGGCCAGAGTGAAAGTTAAGACCTTAACCAGTAGGCCAGAGTAAGAGTTAAAACCTTAACCATTAGGCCAGAGTACGAGCCTAAGACCTTAGCTATTAGGCCAGAGTAAGACTTAAGACCTTAACCAGTAGGCCAGAGTAAAAGTTGAGACCTTAACCATTAGGCCAGAGTACGAGTCTAAGACCTTAGCTATTAGGCCAGAGTAAGAGTTAAGACCTTAGCTATTAGGCCAGAGTACGAGTCTAAGACCTTAGCTATTAGGCCAGAGTAAGAGTTAAGACCTTAGCTATTAGGCCAGAGTACGAGTCTAAGACCTTAGCTATTAGGCCAGAGTAAGAGTTAAGACCTTAACCTTTAGGCCAGAGTACGAGTCTAAGGTCTTAGCTATTAGGCCAGAGTAAGAGTTAAGACCTTAGCTATTAGGCCACAGTAAGTGTTAAGACCTTAACCATTAGGCCAGAGTACGAGTCTAAGACCTTAGATATTAGGCCAGAGTAAGAGTTAAGACCTTAACCATTAAGCCAGAGTACGAGTCTAAGACCTTAGCTATTAGTTCAGAGTAAGTGTTAAGACCTTAACAGGTAGGCCAGAGTAAGAGTTAATATCTTAACCATTAGGCCAGAGTACGAGTCTAAGACCTTAGCTATTAGGCCAGAGTAAGAGTTAAGACCTTAACCATTAGGCCAGAGTAAGAGTCTAAGACCTTAGCTATTAGGCCAAAGTAAAAGTTAAGACCTTAGCTATTAGGCCAGAGTAAGAGTTAAGACCTTAACCATTAGGCCATAGTACGAGTCTAAGACCTTAGCTATTAGGCCAGAGTAAGAGTTAAGACCTTAGCTATTAGGTCAGAGTAAGAGTTAAGACCTTAACCAGTAGGCCGGAGTACGAGTCTAAGACCTTAACTATTAGGCCAGAGTAAGAGTTAAGACCTTAACCAGTAGGCCAGAGTAAGAGTTAAGACATTTACCTGTAGGCCAGAGTAAGAGTTAAGACCTTAACCATTAGGGCAGAGTATGAGTCTAAGACCTTAGCTATTAGGCCAGAGTATGAGTCTAAGACCTTGGCTATTAGGCCAGAGTAAGAGTTAAGACCTTAACCATTAGGCCAGAGTACGAGTCAAAGACCTTAGCTATTAGGCCAGAGTAAGAGTTAAGACCTTAGCTATTAGGCCAGAGTAAGAGTTAAGACCTTAACCTTTAGGCCAGAGTACGATTCTAAGACCTTAGCTATTAGGCCAGAGTAAGAGTTAAGACCTTAACCATTAGGCCAGGGTACGAGTCTAAGACCTTAGCTATTAGGCCAGAGTAAGAGTTAAGACCTTAACCAGTAGGGCAGAGTAAGAGTTAAGACCTTAACCTGTAGGCCATAGTACAAGTCTAAGACCTTAGCTATTAGGCCAGAGTAAGAGTTAAGACCTTAACCAGCAGGCCAGAGTGAAAGTTAAGACCTTAACCATTAGGCCAGAGTACGAGCCTAAGACCTTAGCTATTAGGCCAGAGTAAGACTTAAGACCTTAACCAGTAGGCCAGAGTAAAAGTTGAGACCTTAACCATTAGGCCAGAGTACGAGTCTAAGACCTTAGCTATTAGGCCAGAGTAAGAGTTAAGACCTTAGCTATTAGGCCAGAGTAAGAGTCTAAGACCTTAGCTATTAGCCCAGAGTAAGAGTTAAGACCTTAACCATAAGGCCAGACTAAGAGTTAAGATCTTAACCAGTAGGCCATAGTACGAGTCTAAGACCTTAGCTATTAGGCCAGAGTAAGAGTTAAGACCTTAACCATTAGGCCAGAGTACGAGTTAAGACCTTAATCATTAGGCCAGAGTACGAGTCTAAGACCTTAGCTATTAGGCCAGAGTAAGAGTTAAAACCTTAGCTATGAGGCCAGAGTAAGAGTCTAAGACCTTAGCTATTAGGCCAGAGTAAAAGTTAAGACCTTAAACATTAGGCCAGAGTCAGAGTTAAGACCTTAGCTATTAGGCCAGAGTAAGAGTTAAGATCTTAACCATTAGGCCAGAGTATGAGTCTAAGACCTTAGCTAGTAGGCCAGAGTAAGAGTTAAGACCTTAACCAGTAGGCCAGAGTAAGAGTTAAGACCTTAACCTGTAGGCCATAGTACGAGTCTTAGACCTTAGCTATTATGCCAGAGTAAGAGTTAAGACCTTAACCAGTAGGCCAGAGTAAGAGTTACGACCTTAACCATTATGCCAGAGTATGAGTCTAAGACCTTAGCTATTAGGCCAGAGTAAGAGTTAAGACCTTAACCATTAGGTCAGAGTACGAGTCTACGGCCTTAGCTATTAGGCCAGAGTAAGAGTTAAGACCTTAACCATTAGGCCAGAGTACGAGTCTAAGACCTTAGCTATCAGGCCAGAGTACGAGTCTAAGACCTTAGCTATTAGGCCAGAGTAAGAGTTAAAACCTTAACCATTAGGCCAGAGTACGAGTCTAAGACCTTAGCTAATTGGCCAGAGTAAGAGTTAAGACCTTAACTATTAGGACAGACTAAGAGTTAAGACCTTAACCATTAGGCCAGAGTACGAGTCTAAGACCATAGCTATTAGGCCAGAGTAAGAGTAAAAACCTTAGCTATTAGGCCAGAGTAAGAGTTGAGACCTTAACCATTAGGCCAGAGTATGAATTTAAGACCTTAGCTATTAGGCCGGAGTAAGAGTTAAGACCTTAACCATTAGGCCAGAGTACGAGTCCAAGACCTTAGCTATTAGGCCAGAGTAAGAGTTAAGACCTTAGCTATTAGGCCAGAGTAAGAGTTAAGACCTTAACCTTTAGGCCAGAGTACGAGTCTAAGGTCTTAGCTATTAGGCCAGAGTAAGAGTTAAGACCTTAGCTATTAGGCTAGAGTAAGAGTTAAGACCTTAACCAGTAGGCCGGAGTACGAGTCTAAGACCTTAGCTATTAGGCCAGAGTAAGAGTTAAGACCTTAACCAGTAGGCCAGAGTAAGAGTTAAGACATTTACCTGTAGGCCACAGTAAGAGTTAAGACCTTAACCATTAGGGCAGAGTACGAGTCTAAGACCTTAGCTATTAGGCCAGAGTATGAGTCTAAGACCTTAGCTATTAGGCCAGAGTAAGAGTTAAGACCTTAACCATTAGGCCAGAGTACGAGTCAAAGACCTTAGCTATTAGGCCAGAGTAAGAGTTAAGACCTTAGCTATTAGGCCAGAGTAAGAGTTAAGACCTTAACCTTTAGGCCAGAGTACGATTCTAAGACCTTAGCTATTAGGCCAGAGTAAGAGTTAAGACCTTAACCATTAGGCCAGGGTACGAGTCTAAGACCTTAGCTATTAGGCCAGAGTAAGAGTTAAGACCTTAACCAGTAGGGCAGAGTAAGAGTTAAAACCTTAATCATTAGGCCAGAGCACAAGTCTAAGACCTTAGCTATTAGGCCAGAGTAAGAGTTAAGACCTTAACCATTAGGCCAGAGTACGAGTCTAAGACCTTAGCTATTAGGCCAGAGTAAGAGTTAAGACCTTAGCTATTAGGCCAGAGTAAGAGTTAAGACCTTAACCATTAGGCCAGAGTACGAGTCTAAGACCTTAGCTATTAGGCCAGAGTACAAGTCTAAGACCTTAGCTATTAGGCCAGAGTACGAGTCTAAGACCTTAGCTATTAGGCCAGAGTAAGAGTTAAGACCTTAACCTGTAGGCCATAGTACAAGTCTAAGACCTTAGCTATTAGGCCAGACTAAAAGTTAAGACCTTAGCTATTAGGCCAGAGTAGGAGTTAAGACCATAACCATTAGGCCATAGTACGAGTCTAAGACCTTAGCTATTAGGCCAGAGTAAGAGGTAAGACTTAAACCAGTAGGCCAGAGTAAGAGTCTAAGACCTTAGATATTAGGCCAGAGTAAGAGTTAAGACCTTAACCTGTAGGCCATAGTACTAGTCTAAGACCTTAGATATTAGGCCAGAGTAAGATTTAAGACCTTAACCAGCAGGCCAGAGTAAGAGTTAAGACCTTAACCAGTAGGCCAGAGTAAAAGTTAAGACCTTAACCATTAGGCCAGAGTACGAGTCTAAGACCTTAGCTATTAGGCCAGAGTAAGAGTTAAGACCTTAGCTATTAGGCCAGAGTAAGAGTCTAAGACCTTAGCTATTAGCCCAGAGTAAGAGTTAAGACCTTAACCATTAGGCCAGACTAAGAGTTAAGACCTTAACCAGTAGGCCATAGTACGAGTCTAAGACCTTAGCTATTAGGCCAGAGTAAGAGTTAAGACTTTAACCATTAGGCCAGAGTACGAGTCTAAGACCTTAGCGATTAGGCCAGAGTAAAAGTTAAGACCTTAGCTATTAGGCCAGAGTAAGAGTTAAGACATTAACCATTAGGCCATAGTACGAGTCTAAGACCTTAGATATTAGGCCAGAGTAAGAGTTAAGACTTTAACCAGTAGTCCAGAGTAAGAGTTAAGACCTTAACCTGTAGGCCATAGTATCAGTCTGAGACCTTAGCTATTAGGCCAGAGTAAGAGTTAAGAACTTAACCAGCAGGCCAGAGTAAGAGTAAAGACCTTAACCAGTAGGCCAGAGTAAGAGTTAAGACCTTAACCATTAAGCCAGAGTACGAGTCTAAGACCTTAGCTATTAGGCCAGAGTAAGAGTTAAGACCTTAACCATTAGGCCAGAGTAAGAGTCTAAGACCTTAGCTATTAGGCCAGTCTAAAAGATAAGACCTTAGCTATTAGGCCAGAGTAAGAGTTAAGACCTTAACCTGTAGGCCATAGTACGAGTCTAAGACCTTAGCTATTAGGCCAGAGTAAGAGTTAAGACCTTAACCATTAGGCCAGACTATGAATTTAAGACCTTAGCTATGAGGCCAGAGTAAGAGTTAAGACCTTAACCATTAGGCCAGAGTACGAGTCTAAGACCTTAGCTATTAGGCCAGAGTAAGAGTTAAGACCTTAGCTATTAGGCCAGAGTAAGAGTTAAGACCTTAACCTTTAGGCCAGGGTACGAGTCTAAGACCTTAGCTATTAGGCCAGAGTAAGAGTTAAGACCTTAACCAGTAGGGCAGAGTAAGAGTTAAAACCTTAATCATTAGGCCAGAGCACAAGTCTAAGACCTTAGCTATTAGGCCAGAGTAAGAGTTAAGACCTTAACCATTAGGCCAGAGTACGAGTCTAAGACCTTAGCTATTAGGCCAGAGTAAGAGTTAAGACCTTAGCTATTAGGCCAGAGTAAGAGTTAAGACCTTAACCATTAGGCCAGAGTACGAGTCTAAGACCTTAGCTATTAGGCCAGAGTACAAGTCTAAGACCTTAGCTATTAGGCCAGAGTACGAGTCTAAGACCTTAGCTATTAGGCCAGAGTAAGAGTTAAGACCTTAACCTGTAGGCCATAGTACAAGTCTAAGACCTTAGCTATTAGGCCAGACTAAAAGTTAAGACCTTAGCTATTAGGCCAGAGTAGGAGTTAAGACCATAACCATTAGGCCATAGTACGAGTCTAAGACCTTAGCTATTAGGCCAGAGTAAGAGGTAAGACTTAAACCAGTAGGCCAGAGTAAGAGTCTAAGACCTTAGATATTAGGCCAGAGTAAGAGTTAAGACCTTAACCTGTAGGCCATAGTACTAGTCTAAGACCTTAGATATTAGGCCAGAGTAAGATTTAAGACCTTAACCAGCAGGCCAGAGTAAGAGTTAAGACCTTAACCAGTAGGCCAGAGTAAAAGTTAAGACCTTAACCATTAGGCCAGAGTACGAGTCTAAGACCTTAGCTATTAGGCCAGAGTAAGAGTTAAGACCTTAGCTATTAGGCCAGAGTAAGAGTCTAAGACCTTAGCTATTAGCCCAGAGTAAGAGTTAAGACCTTAACCATTAGGCCAGACTAAGAGTTAAGACCTTAACCAGTAGGCCATAGTACGAGTCTAAGACCTTAGCTATTAGGCCAGAGTAAGAGTTAAGACTTTAACCATTAGGCCAGAGTACGAGTCTAAGACCTTAGCGATTAGGCCAGAGTAAAAGTTAAGACCTTAGCTATTAGGCCAGAGTAAGAGTTAAGACATTAACCATTAGGCCATAGTACGAGTCTAAGACCTTAGATATTAGGCCAGAGTAAGAGTTAAGACTTTAACCAGTAGTCCAGAGTAAGAGTTAAGACCTTAACCTGTAGGCCATAGTATCAGTCTGAGACCTTAGCTATTAGGCCAGAGTAAGAGTTAAGAACTTAACCAGCAGGCCAGAGTAAGAGTAAAGACCTTAACCAGTAGGCCAGAGTAAGAGTTAAGACCTTAACCATTAAGCCAGAGTACGAGTCTAAGACCTTAGCTATTAGGCCAGAGTAAGAGTTAAGACCTTAACCATTAGGCCAGAGTAAGAGTCTAAGACCTTAGCTATTAGGCCAGACTAAAAGATAAGACCTTAGCTATTAGGCCAGAGTAAGAGTTAAGACCTTAACCTGTAGGCCATAGTACGAGTCTAAGACCTTAGCTATTAGGCCAGAGTAAGAGTTAAGACCTTAACCATTAGGCCAGACTATGAATTTAAGACCTTAGCTATGAGGCCAGAGTAAGAGTTAAGACCTTAACCATTAGGCCAGAGTACAAGTCTAAGACCTTAGCTATTAGGCCAGAGTAAGAGTTAAGACCTTAGCTATTAGGCCAGAGTAAGAGTTAAGACCTTAACCTTTAGGCCAGAGTACGAGTCTAAGGCATTAGCTATTAGGCCAGAGTAAGAGTTAAGACCTTAGCTATTAGGCCAGAGTAAGAGTTAAGACCTTAGCTATTAGGCCAGAGTAAGAGTTATACCTTAACCTTTAGGCCAGAGTACGAGTCTAAGGCCTTAGCTATTAGGCCAGAGTAAGAGTTAAGACCTTAGCTATTAGGCCAGAGTAAGAGTTAAGACCTTAGCTATTAGGCCAGAGTAAGAGTTAAGACCTTAACCAGTAGGCCGGAGTACGAGTCTAAGACCTTAGCTATTAGGCCAGAGTAAGAGTTAAGACAGTAGCTATGAGGCCAGAGTAAGAGTTAAGACAGTAGCTATGAGGCCAGAGTAAGAGTGCAAGACCTTAACCATTAGGCTAGAGTAAGAGTTAAGACAGTAGCTATGAGGCCAGAGTAAGAGTTAAGACAGTAGCTATGAGGCCAGAGTAAGAGTCCAAGACCTTAACCATTAGGCCAGAGTAAGAGTTAAGACAGTAGCTATGAGGCCAGAGTAAGAGTTAAGATAGTAGCTATTAGGCCAGAGTAAGAGTCCAAGACCTTAACCATTAGGCCAGAGTAAGAGTTAAGACAGTAGCTATGAGTCCAGAGTTAGAGTTAAGGCAGTAGCTATGAGGCCAGAGTAAGAGTTAAGACAGTAGCTATGAGGCCAGAGTAAGAGTTAAGACAGTAGCTATGAGGCCAGAGTAAGAGTCCAAGACCTTAACCATTAGGCCAGAGTAAGAGTTAAGACAGTAGCTATGAGGCCAGAGTAAGAGTTAAGACAGTAGCTATGAGGCCAGAGTGAGAGTTAAGACAGTAGCTATGAGGCCAGAGTAAGAGTTAAGACAGTAGCTATTAGGCCACAGTAAGAGTCCAAGACCTTAACCATTAGGCCAGAGTAAGAGTTAAGACAGTAGCTCTGAGGCCAGAGTAAGAGTTAAGACAGTAGCTATGAGGCCAGAGTAAGAGTTAAGACAGTAGCTCTGAGGCCAGAGTAAGAGTCCAAGACCTTAACCATTAGGCCAGAGTAAGAATTAGGACAGTAGCTATGAGGCCAGAGTAAGAGTTAAGACAGTAGCTATGAGGCCAGAGTAAGAATTAAGACAGTAGCTATGAGGCCAGAGTAAGAGTTAAGACAGTAGATATGAGGCCAGAGTAAGAGTTAAGACAGTAGCTATGAGGCCAGAGTAAGAGTTAAGACAGTAGCTATGAGGCCGGAGTAAGAGTTAAGACAGTAGCTATGAGGCCAGAGTAAGAGTTAAGACAGTAGCTATGAGGCCAGAGTAAGAGTCCAAGACCTTAACCATTAGGCCAGAGTAATAGTTAAGACAGTAGCTATGAGGCCATAGTAAGAGTTAAGACAGTAGCTATGAGGCCAGAGTAAGAGTTAAGACAGTAGCTATGAGGCCAGAGTAAGAGTCCAAGACCTTAACCATTAGGCCAGAGTAAGAGTTAAGACAGTAGCTATGAGGCCAGAGTAAGAGTTAAGACAGTAGCTATGAGGCCAGAGTAAGAGTTAAGACAGTAGCTATGAGGCCAGAAGAAGAGTCCAAGGCCTTAACCATTAGGCCAGAGTAAGAGTTAAGACAGTAGCTATGAGGCCAGAGTAAGAGTTAAGACAGTAGCTATGAGGCCAGAGTAAGAGTCCAAGACCTTAACCATTAGGCCAGAGTAAGAGTTAAGACAGTAGCTATTAGGCCAAAGTAAGTGTTAAGACAGTAGCTATTAGGCCAGAGTACGAGTTAAGACAGTAGCTATGAGGCCAGAGTAAGAGTTAAGACAGTAGCTATCAGGCCAGAGAAAGAGTTAAGACAGTAGCTATCAGGCCAGAGTAAGAGTTAAGACAGTAGCTGTGAGGCCAGAGTAAGAGTTAAGACAGTAGCTATGAGGCTAGAGTAAGAGTTAAGACAGTAGCTATGAGGCCAGAGTAAGAGTCCAAGACCTTAACCATTAGGCCAGAGTAAGAGTTAAGACAGTAGCTATGAGGCCAGAGTAAGAGTTAAGACAGTAGCTATGAGGCCAGAGTAAGAGTTAAGACAGTAGCTATTAGGCCAGAGTAAGAGTTAAGACAGTAGCTATAGGGACAGAGTAAGAGTTAAGACAGTAGCTATGAGGCCAGAGTAGGAGTAGAGACATTAGCTATAAGGCCAGAGTAAGAGTTAAGACAGTAGCTATGAGGCCAGAGTAAGAGTTAAGACAGTAGCTATGAGGCCAGAGTAAGAGTTAAGACAGTAGCTATCAGGCCAGAGTAAGAGTTAAGACAGTAGCTATCATGCCAGAGTAAGAGTTAAGACAGTAGCTGTGAGGCCAGAGTAAGAGTTAAGACAGTAGCTATGAGGCTAGAGTAAGAGTTAAGACATTAGCTATGAGGCCAGAGTAAGAGTTAAGACAATAGCTATTAGGCCACAGTAAGAGTCCAAGACCTTAACCATTAGGCCAGAGTAAGAGTTAGGACAGTAGCTATGAGGCCATAGTAAGAGTCCAAGACCTTAACCATTAGGCCAGAGTAAGAGTTAAGACAGTAGCTATGAGGCCAGAGTAAGAGTTAAGATAGTAGCTATTAGGCCAGAGTAAGAGTTAAGACAGTAGCTATGAGTCCAGAGTTAGAGTTAAGGCAGTAGCTATGAGGCCAGAGTAAGAGTTAAGACAGTAGCTATGAGGCCAGAGTAAGAGTTAAGACAGTAGCTATGAGGCCAGAGTAAGAGTCCAAGACCTTAACCATTAGGCCAGAGTAAGAGTTAAGACAGTAGCTATTCGGCCAGAGTAAGAGTTAAGACAGTAGCTATGAGACCAGAGTAAGAGTTAAGACAGTAGTTATGAGGCCAGAGTAAGAGTTAAGACAGTAGCTATGAGGCCAGAGTAAGAGTTAAGACAGTAGCTATTAGGCCAGAGTAAGAGTTAAGACAATAGCTATTTGGCCAGAGTAAGAGTCCAAGACCTTAACCTTTAGGCCAGTGTAAGAGTTAAGACAGTAGCTATGAGGCCAGAGTAAGAGTTAAGACAGTAGCTATGAGGCCAGAGTAAGAGTTAAGACAGTAGCTATGAGGCCAGAGTAGGAGTTAGGACATTAGCTATAAGGCCAGAGTAAGAGTTAAGACAGTAGCTATGAGGCCAGAGTAAGAGTTAAGACAGTAGCTATGAGGCCAGAGTAAGAGTTAAGACAGTAGCTATCAGGCCAGAGTAAGAGTTAAGACAGTAGCTATCAGGCCAGAGTAAGAGTTAAGACAGTAGCTGTGAGGCCAGAGTAAGAGTTAAGACAGTAGCTATTAGGCCATAGTAAGAGTTAAGACAGTAGCTATGAGGCCAGAGTAAGAGTTAAGACAGTAGCTATGAGGCCAGATTAAGAGTCCAAGACCTTAACCATTAGGCCAGAGTAAGAGTTAAGACAGTAGCTATGAGGCCAGAGTAGGAGTAGAGACATTAGCTATAAGGCCAGAGTAAGAGTTAAGACAGTAGCTATGAGGCCAGAGTAAGAGTTAAGACAGTAGCTATGAGGCTAGAGTAAGAGTTAAGACAGTAGCTATGAGGCCAGAGTAAGAGTTAAGACAGTAGCTATGAGGCCAGAGTAAGAGTTAAGACAATAGCTATTAGGCCACAGTAAGAGTCCAAGACCTTAACCATTAGGCCAGAGTAAGAGTTAGGACAGTAGCTATGTGGCCAGAGTAAGAGTTAAGACAGTAGCTATGAGGCCAGAGTAGGAGTCCAAGACCTTAACCATTAGGCCAGAGTAAGAGTTAAGACAGTAGCTATGAGGCCAGAGTAAGAGTTAAGACAGTAGCTATGAGGCCAGAGTAAGAGTTAAGACAGTAGCTATGAGGCCAGAGTAAGAGTTAAGACAGTAGCTATGAGGCCAGAGTAAGAGTCCAAGACCTTAACCATTAGGCCAGAGTAAGAGTTAAGACAGTAGCTATGAGGCCAGAGTAGGAGTAGAGACATTAGCTATAAGGCCAGAGTAAGAGTTAAGACAGTAGCTATGAGGCCAGAGTAAGAGTTAAGACAGTAGCTATGAGGCCAGAGTAAGAGTTAAGACAGTAGCTATCAGGCCAGAGTAAGAGTTAAGACAGTAGCTATCACGCCAGAGTAAGAGTTAAGACAGTAGCTGTGAGGCCAGAGTAAGAGTTAAGACAGTAGCTATGAGGCTAGAGTAAGAGTTAAGACAATAGCTATTAGGCCACAGTAAGAGTCCAAGACCTTAACCATTAGGCCAGAGTAAGAGTTAGGACAGTAGCTATGAGGCCAGAGTAAGAGTCCAAGACCTTAACCATTAGGCCAGAGTAAGAGTTAAGACAGTAGCTATGAGGCCAGAGTAAGGGTTAAGACAGTAGCTATGAGGCCAGAGTAAGAGTTAAGACAGTAGCTATGAGGCCAGAGTAAGAGTTAAGACAGTAGCTATGAGGCCAGAGTAAGAGTCCAAGACCTTAACCATTAGGCCAGAGTAAGAGTTAATACAGTAGCTATGAGGCCAGAGTAAGAGTTAAGACAGCAGCTATGAGGCCAGAGTAAGAGTCCAAGACCTTAACCATTAGGCCAGAGTAAGAGTTCAGACAGTAGCTATTAGGCCAGAGTAAGAGTCCAAGACCTTAACCATTAGGCCAGAGTAAGAGGTAAGACAGTAGCTCTGAGGCCAGAGTAAGAGTTAAGACAGTAGCTATGAGCCCAGAGTAAGAGTTAAGACAGTAGCTATGAGGCCAGAGTAAGAGTCCAAGACCTTAACCATTAGGCCAGAGTAAGAGTTAAGACAGTAGCTGTGAGGCCAGAGTAAGAATTAAGACAGTAGCTGTGAGGCCAGAGTAAGAGTTAAGACAGAAGCTATGAGGCCAGAGTAAGAGTTAAGACAGTAGCTATTAGGCCAGAGTAAGAGTTAAGACAGTAGCTATGAGGCCAGAGTAAGAGTTAAGACAGTAGCTATTAGGCCAGAGTAAGAGTTAAGAAAGTAGCTATTAGGGCAGAGTAAGAGTTAAGACAGTAGCTATGAGGCCAGAGTAAGAGTTACGACAGTAGATATTAGGCCAGAGTAAGAGTTAAGACAGTAGCTGTTAGGCCAGAGTAAGAGTTAAGACAGTAGCTATGAGGCCTGAGTAAGAGTCCAAGACCTTAACCATTAGGCCAGAGTAAGAGTTAAGACAGTAGCTATGAGGCCAGAGTAAGAGTTAAGATAGTAGCTATTAGGCCAGAGTAAGAGGTAAGACAGTAGCTATGAGTCCAGAGTTAGAGTTAAGGCAGTAGCTATGAGGCCGGAGTAAGAGTTAAGACAATAGCTATGAGGCCAGAGTAAGAGTCCAAGACCTTAACCATTAGGCCAGAGTAAGAGTTAAGACAGTAGCTATTAGGCCAGAGTAAGAGTTAAGACAGTAGCTATTAGGCCAGAGTAAGAGTTAAGACAGTAGCTATTAGGCCAGAGTAAGAGTTAAGACAGTAGCTATGAGGCCAGATTAAGAGTCCAAGACCTTAACCATTAGGCCAGAGTAAGAGTTAAGACAGTAGCTATGAGGCCAGAGTAAGGGTTAGGACAGTAGCTATAAGGCCAGAGTAAGAGTTAAGACAGTAGCTATGAGGCCATAGTAAGAGTCCAAGACCTTAACCATTAGCCCAGAGTAAGAGTTAAGACAGTAGCTATGAGGCCGGAGTAAGAGTTAAGACAGTAGCTATGAGGCCAGAGTAAGAGTTAAGACAGTAGCTATCAGGCCAGAGTAAGAGTTAAGACAGTAGCTATGAGTCCAGAGTAAGAGTTAAGACAGTAGCTATGAGGCCAGAGTAAGAGTTAAGACAGTAGCTATGAGGCCAGAGTAAGAGTTAAGACAGTAGCTATGAGGCCAGAGTAAGAGTTAAGACAGTAGCTATGAGGCCAGAGTAAGAGTCCAAGACCTTAACCATTAGGCCAGAGTAAGAGTTAAGACAGTAGCTATTAGGCCAGAGTAAGAGTTAAGACAGTAGCTATTAGGCCAGAGTAAGAGTTAAGACAGTAGCTATTAGGCCAGAGTAAGAGTTAAGACAGTAGCTATGAGGCCAGAGTAAGAGTTAAGACAGTAGTTATGAGGCCAGAGTAAGAGTCCAAGACCTTAACCATTAGGCCAGAGTAAGAGTTAAGACAGTAGCTATGAGGCCAGAGTAAGAGTTAAGACAGTAGCTATGAGGCCTGAGTAAGAGTTAAGACAGTAGCTATGAGGCCATAGTAAGAGTCCAAGACCTTAACCATTAGGCCAGAGTAAGAGTTAAGACAGTAGCTATGAGGCCAGAGTAAGAGTCCAAGACCTTAACCATTAGGCCAGAGTAAGAGTTAAGACAGTAGCTATGAGGCCAGAGTAAGAGTTAAGACAGTAGCTATGAGGCCAGAGTAAGAGTTAAGACAGTAGCTATGAGGCCAGAGTAAGAGTCTAAGACCTTAACCATTAGGCCAGAGTAAGAGTTAAGACAGTAGCTATGAGGCCAGAGTAAGAGTTAAGACAGCAGCTATGAGGCCAGAGTAAGAGTCCAAGACCTTAACCATTAGGCCAGAGTAAGAGTTAAGACAGTAGCTATTAGGCCAGAGTAAGAGTTAAGACAGTAGCTATTAGGCCAGAGTAAGAGTTAAGACAGTAGCTATTAGGCCAGAGTAAGAGTTAAGACAGTAGCTATGAGGCCAGAGTAAGAGTTAAGACAGTAGCTATGAGGCCAGAGTAGGAGTTAAGACAGTAGCTATAAGGCCAGAGTAAGAGTTAAGACAGTAGCTATGAGGCCAGAGTAAGAGTTAAGACAGTAGCTATGAGGCCAGAGTAAGAGTTAAGACAGTAGCTATCAGGCCAGAGTAAGAGTTAAGACAGTAGCTATCAGGCCAGAGTAAGAGTTAAGACAGTAGCTATTAGGCCACAGTAAGAGTCCAAGACCTTAACCATTAGGCCAGAGTAAGAGGTAAGACAGTAGCTATGAGGCCAGAGTAAGAGTTAAGACAGTAGCTATGAGGCCAGAGTAAGAGTTAAGACAGTAGCTATGAGGCCAGAGTAAGAGTCCATGACCTTAACCATTAGGCCAGAGTAAGAGTTAAGACAGTAGCTATTAGGCCAGAGTAAGAGTTAAGACAGTAGCTATTAGGCCAGAGTAAGAGTTAAGACAGTAGCTATGAGGCCAGAGTAAGAGTTAAGACAGTAGTTATGAGGCCAGAGTAAGAGTCCAAGACCTTAACCATTAGGCCAGAGTAAGAGTTAAGACAGTAGCTATGATGCCAGAGTAGGAGTTAAGACAGTAGCTATAAGGCCAGAGTAAGAGTTAAGACAGTAGCTATGAGGCCAGAGTAAGAGTCCAAGACCTTAACCATTAGGCCAGAGTAAGAGTTAAGACAGTAGCTATGAGGCCAGAGTAAGAGTTAAGACAGTAGCTATGAGGCCAGAGTAAGAGTTAAGACAGTAGCTATGAGGCCTGAGTAAGAGTTAAGACAGTAGCTATGAGGCCATAGTAAGAGTCCAATACCTTAACCATTAGGCCAGAGTAAGAGTTAAGACAGTAGCTATGAGGCCAGAGTAAGAGTTAAGATAGTAGCTATTAGGCCAGAGTAAGAGTCCAAGACCTTAACCATTAGGCCAGAGTAAGAGTTAAGACAGCAGCTATGAGGCCAGAGTAAGAGTTAAGATAGTAGCTATTAGGCCAAAGTAAGAGTTAAGACAGTAGCTATGAGGCCAGAGTAAGAGTTAAGACAGTAGCTATGAGGCCAGAGTAAGAGTTAAGACAGTAGCTATGAGGCCAGAGTAAGAGTCCAAGACCTTAACCATTAGGCCAGAGTAAGAGTTAAGACAGTAGCTATGAGGCCAGAGTAAGAGTTAAGACAGTAGCTATGAGGCCAGAGTAAGAGTTAAGACAGTAGCTATGAGGCCATAGTAAGAGTCCAAGACCTTAACCATTAGGCCAGAGTAAGAGTTAAGACAGTAGCTATGAGGCCAGAGTAAGAGATAAGACAGTAGCTATCAGGCCAGAGTAAGAGTTAAGACAGTAGCTATGAGTCCAGAGTAAGAGTTAAGACAGTAGCTATGAGGCCAGAGTAAGAGTTAAGACAGTAGCTATGAGCCCAGAGTAAGAGTTAAGACAGTAGCTATGAGGCCAGAGTAAGAGTTAAGACAGTAGATATGAGGCCAGAGTAAGAGTCCAAGACCTTAACCATTAGGCCAGAGTAAGAGTTAAGACAGTAGCTATTAGGCCAGAGTAAGAGTTAAGACAGTAGCTATTAGGCCAGAGTAAGAGTTAAGACAGTAGCTATGAGGCCAGAGTAAGAGTTAAGACAGCAGCTATGAGGCCAGAGTAAGAGTCCAAGACCTTAACCATTAGGCCAGAGTAAGAGTTAAGACAGTAGCTATTAGGCCAGAGTAAGAGTCCAAGACCTTAACCATTAGCCCAGAGTAAGAGTTAAGACAGTAGCTATTAGGCCAGAGTAAGAGTTAAGACAGTAGCTATGAGGCCAGAGTAAGAGTCCAAGACCTTAACCATTAGGCCAGAGTAAGAGTTAAGACAGTAGCTGTGAGGCCAGAGTAAGAGTTAAGACAGTAGCTGTGAGGCCAGAGTAAGAGTTAAGACAGTAGCTATGAGGCCAGAGTAAGAGTTAAGACAGTAGCTATTAGGCCAGAGTAAGAGTTAAGACAGTAGCTATGAGGCTAGAGTAAGAGTTAAGAAAGTAGCTATTAGGGCAGAGTAAGAGTTAAGACAGTAGCTATGAGGCCAGAGTAAGAGTTAGGACAGTAGCTATGAGGCCAGAGTAAGAGTTAAGACAATAGCTATTAGGCCACAGTAAGAGTCCAAGACCTTAACCATTAGGCCAGAGTAAGAGTTAGGACAGTAGCTATGAGGCCAGAGTAAGAGTTAAGCCAGTAGCTATGAGGCCAGCGTAAGAGTCCAAGACCTTAACCATTAGGCCAGAGTAAGAGTTAAGACAGTAGCTATGAGGCCAGAGTAAGAGTTAAGACAGTAGCTATGAGGCCAGAGTAAGAGTTAAGACAGTAGCTATCAGGCCAGAGTAAGAGTCCAAGACCTTAACCATTAGGCCAGAGTAAGAGTTAAGACAGTAGCTATGAGGCCAGAGTAAGGGTTAAGACAGTAGCTATAAGGCCAGAGTAAGAGTTAAGACAGTAGCTATGAGGCCAGAGTAAGAGTCCAAGACCTTAACCATTAGCCCAGAGTAAGAGTTAAGACAGTAGCTATTAGGCCAGAGTAAGAGGTAAGACAGTAGCTATGAGTCCAGAGTTAGAGTTAAGGCAGTAGCTATTAGGCCAGAGTAAGAGTCCAAGACCTTAACCATTAGCCCAGACTAAGAGTTAAGACAGTAGCTATTAGGCCAGAGTAAGAGTTAAGACAGTAGCTATGAGGCCAGAGTAAGAGTCCAAGACCTTAACCATTAGGCCAGAGTAAGAGTTAAGACAGTAGCTGTGAGGCCAGAGTAAGAGTTAAGACAGTAGCTGTGAGGCCAGAGTAAGAGTTAAGACAGTAGCTATGAGGCCAGAGTAAGAGTTAAGACAGTAGCTATTAGGCCAGAGTAAGAGTTAAGACAGTAGCTATGAGGCCAGAGTAAGAGTTAAGAAAGTAGCTATTAGGGCAGAGTAAGAGTTAAGACAGTAGCTATGAGGCCAGAGTAAGAGTTAAGACAGTAGCTATTAGGCCAGAGTAAGAGTTACGACAGTAGATATTAGGCCAGAGTAAGAGTTAAGACAGTAGCTATTAGGCCAGAGTAAGAGTTAAGACAGTAGCTATGAGGCCTGAGTAAGAGTTAAGACAGTAGCTATGAGGCCATAGTAAGAGTCCAAGACCTTAACCATTAGGCCAGATTAAGAGGTAAGACAGTAGCTATGAGTCCAGAGTTAGAGTTAAGGCAGTAGCAATGAGGCCAGAGTAAGAGTTAAGACAAAAGCTATTAGGCCATAGTAAGAGTACAAGACCTTAACCATTAGGCCAGAGTAAGAGTTAAGACAGTAGCTATGAGGCCAGAGTAAGAGTTAAGACAGTAGCTATGAGGCCAGAGTAAGAGTCCAAGACCTTAACCATTAGGCCAGAGTAAGAGTTAAGACAGTAGCTATGAGGCCAGAGTAAGAGTTAAGACAGTAGCTATGAGGCCAGAGTAAGAGTTAAGACAGTAGCTATTAGGCCAGAGTAAGAGTTACGACAGTAGATATTAGGCCAGAGTAAGAGTTAAGACAGTAGCTATTAGGCCAGAGTAAGAGTTAAGACAGTAGCTATGAGTCCAGAGTTAGAGTTAAGGCAGTAGCTATGAGGCCAGAGTAAGAGTTAAGACAGTAGCTATGAGGCCAGAGTAAGAGTTAAGACAGTAGCTATGAGGCCAGAGTAAGAGTCCAAGACCTTAACCATTAGGCCAGAGTAAGAGTTAAGACAGTAGCTATTAGTCCAGAGTAAGAGTTAAGACAGTAGCTATTAGGCCAGAGTAAGAGTTAAGACAGTAGCTATGAGACCAGAGTAAGAGTTAAGACAGTAGCTATGAGGCCAGAGTAAGAGTTAAGACAGTAGCTATGAGGCCAGAGTAAGAGTTAAGACAGTCGCTATTAGGCCAGAGTAAGAGTTAAGACAGTAGCTATTTGGCCAGAGTAAGAGTCCAAGACCTTAACCATTAGGCCAGTGTAAGAGTTAAGACAGTAGCTATGAGGCCAGAGTAAGAGTTAAGACAGTAGCTACGAGGCCAGAGTAAGAGTTAAGACAGTAGCTATGAGGCCATAGTAAGAGTACAAGACCTTAACCATTAGGCCAGAGTAAGAGTTAAGACAGTAGCTATGAGGCCAGAGTAAGAGTCCAAGACCTTAACCATTAGGCCAGAGTAAGAGTTAAGACAGTAGCTATGAGGCCAGAGTAGGAGTTAAGACAGTAGCTATAAGGCCAGAGTAAGAGTTAAGACTGTAGCTATGAGGCCAGAGTAAGAGTTAAGACAGTAGCTATGAGGCCAGGTAAGAGTTAAGACAGTAGCTATCAGGCCAGAGTAAGAGTTAAGACAGTAGCTATCAGGCCAGAGTAAGAGTTAAGACAGTAGCTGTGAGGCCAGAGTAAGAGTTAAGACAGTAGCTATTAGGCCACAGTAAGAGTCCAAGACCTTAACCATTAGGCCAGAGTAAGAGGTAAGACAGTAGCTATGAGGCCAGAGTAAGAGTTAAGACAGTAGCTATGAGGCCAGAGTAAGAGTTAAGACAGTAGCTATGAGGCCAGAGTAAGAGTCCATGACCTTAACCATTAGGCCAGAGTAAGAGTTAAGACAGTAGCTATTAGGCCAGAGTAAGAGTTAAGACAGTAGCTATTAGGCCAGAGTAAGAGTTAAGACAGTAGCTATGAGGCCAGAGTAAGAGTTAAGACAGTAGTTATGAGGCCAGAGTAAGAGTCCAAGACCTTAACCATTAGGCCAGAGTAAGAGTTAAGACAGTAGCTATGATGCCAGTGTAGGAGTTAAGACAGTAGCTATAAGGCCAGAGTAAGAGTTAAGACAGTAGCTATGAGGCCAGAGTAAGAGTCCAAGACCTTAACCATTAGGCCAGAGTAAGAGTTAAGACAGTAGCTATGAGGCCTGAGTAAGAGTTAAGACAGTAGCTATGAGGCCATAGTAAGAGTCCAAGACCTTAACCATTAGGCCAGAGTAAGAGTTAAGACAGTAGCTATGAGGCCAGAGTAAGAGTTACGATAGTAGCTATTAGGCCAGAGTAAGAGTTAAGACAGTAGCTATGAGTCCAGAGTTAGAGTTAAGGCAGTAGCTATGAGGCCAGAGTAAGAGTTAAGACAGTAGCTATGAGGCCAGAGTAAGAGTTAAGACAGTAGCTATGAGGCCAGAGTAAGAGTCCAAGACCTTAACCATTAGGCCAGGGTAAGAGTTAAGACAGTAGCTATTAGGCCAGAGTAAGAGTTAAGACAGTAGCTATTAGGCCAGAGTAAGAGTCCAAGACCTTAACCATTAGGCCAGATTAAGAGGTAAGACAGTAGCTATGAGTCCAGAGTTAGAGTTAAGGCAGTAGCTATGAGGCCAGAGTAAGAGTTAAGACAATAGCTATTAGGCCATAGTAAGAGTACAAGACCTTAACCATTAGGCCAGAGTAAGAGTTAAGACAGTAGCTATTAGGCCAGAGTAAGAGTTAAGACAGTAGCTATGAGACCAGAGTAAGAGTTAAGACAGTAGCTATTAGGCCAGAGTAAGAGTCCAAGACCTTAACCATTAGGCCAGTGTAAGAGTTAAGACAGTAGCTATGAGGCCAGAGTAAGAGTTAAGACAGTAGCTAAGAGGCCAGTGTAAGAGTTAAGACAGTAGCTAAGAGGCCAGTGTAAGAGTTAAGACAGTAGCTATGAGGCCTGAGTAAGAGTTAAGACAGTAGCTATGAGGCCAGAGTAAGAGTACAAGACCTTAACCATTAGGCCAGAGTAAGAGTTAAGACAGTAGCTATGAGGCCAGAGTAGGAGTTAAGACAGTAGCTATAAGGCCAGAGTAAGAGTTAAGACAGTAGCTATGAGGCCAGAGTAAGAGTTAAGACAGTAGCTATGAGGCCAGAGTAAGAGTTAAGACAGTAGCTATCAGGCCAGAGTAAGAGTTAAGACAGTAGCTATCAGGCCAGAGTAAGAGTTAAGACAGTAGCTGTGAGGCCAGAGTAAGAGTTAAGACAGTAGCTATGAGGCCAGAGTGAGAGTTAAGACAGTAGCAATGAGGCCAGAGTAAGAGTAAAGACAGTAGCTCTGAGGCCAGAGTAAGAGTTAAGACAGTAGCTATGAGGCCAGAGTAAGAGTTAAGACAGTAGCTCTGAGGCCAGAGTAAGAGTCCAAGACCTTAACCATTAGGCCAGAGTAAGAGTTAGGACAGTAGCTATGAGGCCAGAGTAAGAGTCCAAGACCTTAACCATTAGGCCAGAGTAAGAGTTAAGACAGTAGCTATGATGCCAGAGTAGGAGTTAAGACAGTAGCTATGAGGCAAGAGTAAGAGTTAAGACGGTAGCTATGAGGCCTGTGTAAGAGTTAAGACAGTAGCTATGAGGCCATAGTAAGAGTCCAAGACCTTAACCATTAGGCCAGAGTAAGAATTAAGACAGTTACTATGAGGCCAGAGTAAGAGTTAAGACGGTAGCTATGAGGCCTGTGTAAGAGTTAAGACAGTAGCTATGAGGCCATAGTAAGAGTCCAAGACCTTAACCATTAGGCCAGAGTAAGAGTTAAGACAGTAGTTATTAGGCCAGAGTAAGAGTTAAGACAGTAGCTATGAGGCCAGAGTAAGAGTTAAGACAGTAGCTATGAGGCCTGAGTAAGAGTTAAGACAGTAGCTATGAGGCCATAGTAAGAGTCCAAGACCTTAACCATTAGGCCAGAGTAAGAGTTAAGACAGTAGCTATGAGGCCAGAGTAAGAGTTAAGACAGTAGCTATCAGGCCAGAGTAAGAGTTAAAACAGTAGCTATGAGGCCAGAGTAAGAGTCCAAGACCTTAACCATTAGGCCAGAGTAAGAGTTAAGACAGTAGCTATTAGGCCAGAGTAAGAGTTAAGACAGTAGCTATTAGGCCAGAGTAAGAGTTAAGACAGTAGCTATGAGGCCAGAGTAAGAGTCCAAGACCTTAACCATTAGGCCAGAGTAAGAGTTAAGACAGTAGCTATAAGGCCAGAGTAGGAGTTAAGACAGTAGCTATAAGGCCAGAGTAAGAGTTAAGACAGTAGCTATGAGGCCAGAGTAAGAGTCCAAGACCTTAACCATTAGGTCAGAGTAAGAGTTAAGACAGTAGCTATGAGGCCAGAGTAAGAGTTAAGACAGTAGCCATGAGGCCAGAGTAAGAATTAAGACAGTAGCTAGTAGCTATTAGGCCAGAGTAAGAGTTAAGACAGTAGCTATTAGGCCAGAGTAAGAGTCCAATACCTTAACCATTAGGCCAGAGTAAGAGTTAAGACAGTAGCTATGAGGCCAGAGTAAGAGTTAAGACAGTAGCTATGAGGCCAGAGTAAGAGTTAAGACAGTAGCTATTAGGCCAGAGTAAGAGTCCAAGACCTTAACCATTAGGCCAGAGTAAGAGTTAAGACAGCAGCTATTAGGCCAGAGTAAGAGTCCAAGACCTTAACCATTAGGCCAGAGTAAGAGTTAAGACAGCAGCTATGAGGCCAGAGTAAGAGTTAAGATAGTAGCTATTAGGCCAAAGTAAGAGTTAAGACAGTAGATATGAGGCCAGAGTAAGAGTCTAAGACCTTAACCATTAGGCCAGAGTAAGAGTTAAGACAGTAGTTATTAGGCCAGAGTAAGAGTTAAGACAGTAGCTATGAGGCCAGAGTAAGAGATAAGACAGTAGCTATCAGGCCAGAGTAAGAGTTAAGACAGTAGCTATGAGTCCAGAGTAAGAGTTAAGACAGTAGCTATGAGGCCAGAGTAAGAGTTAAGACAGTAGCTATGAGCCCAGAGTAAGAGTTAAGACAGTAGCTATGAGGCCAGAGTAAGAGTTAAGACAGTAGATATGAGGCCAGAGTAAGAGTCCAAGACCTTAACCATTAGGCCAGAGTAAGAGTTAAGACAGTAGCTATTAGGCCAGAGTAAGAGTTAAGACAGTAGCTATTAGGCCAGAGTAAGAGTTAAGACAGTAGCTATGAGGCCAGAGTAAGAGTTAAGACAGTAGCTATCAGGCCAGAGTAAGAGTTAAGACAGTAGCTATCACGCCAGAGTAAGAGTTAAGACAGTAGCTGTGAGGCCAGAGTAAGAGTTAAGACAGTAGCTATGAGGCTAGAGTAAGAGTTAAGACAGTAGCTATGAGGCCAGAGTAAGAGTTAGGACAGTAGCTATGAGGCCAGAGTAAGAGTTAAGACAATAGCTATTAGGCCACAGTAAGAGTCCAAGACCTTAACCATTAGGCCAGAGTAAGAGTTAGGACAGTAGCTATGAGGCCAGAGTAAGAGTTAAGACAGTAGCTATGAGGCCAGAGTAAGAGTCCAAGACCTTAACCATTAGGCCAGAGTAAGAGTTAAGACAGTAGCTATGAGGCCAGAGTAAGAGTTAAGACAGTAGCTATGAGGCCAGAGTAGGAGTTAAGACAGTAGCTATGAGGCCAGAGTAAGAGTTAAGACAGTAGCTATGAGGCCAGAGTAAGAGTCCAAGACCTTAACCATTAGGCCAGAGTAGGAGTTAAGACAGTAGCTGTGAGGACAGAGTAAGAGTTAAGACAGTAGCTATGAGGCCAGAGTAAGAGTTAAGACAGTAGCTATGAGGCCAGAGTAAGAGTTAAGACAGTAGCTATGAGGCCAGAGTAAGAGTTAAGACAGTAGCTATGAGGCCAGAGTAAGAGTCCAAGACCTTAACCATTAGGCCAGAGTAAGAGTTAAGACAGTAGCTATGAGGCCAGAGTAAGAGTTAAGACAGCAGCTATGAGGCCAGAGTAAGAGTCCAAGACCTTAACCATTAGGCCAGAGTAAGAGTTAAGACAGTAGCTATTAGGCCAGAGTAAGAGTCCAAGACCTTAACCATTAGGCCAGAGTAAGAGGTAAGACAGTAGCTCTGAGGCCAGAGTAAGAGTTAAGACAGTAGCTATGAGGCCAGAGTAAGAGTCCAAGACCTTAACCATTAGGCCAGAGTAAGAGTTAAGACAGTAGCTGTGAGGCCAGAGTAAGAATTAAGACAGTAGCTGTGAGGCCAGAGTAAGAGTTAAGACAGTAGCTATGAGGCCAGAGAAAGAGTTAAGACAGTAGCTATGAGGCCAGAGTAAGAGTTAAGACAGTAGCTATTAGGCCAGAGTAAGAGTTAAGAAAGTAGCTATTAGGGCAGAGTAAGAGTTAAGACAGTAGCTATGAGGCCAGAGTAAGAGTTACGACAGTAGATATTAGGCCAGAGTAAGAGTTAAGACAGTAGCTATGAGGCCTGAGTAAGAGTTAAGACAGTAGCTATGAGGCCATAGTAAGAGTCCAAGACCTTAACCATTAGGCCAGAGTAAGAGTTAAGACAGTAGCTATGAGGCCAGAGTAAGAGTTAAGATAGTAGCTATTAGGCCAGAGTAAGAGGTAAGACAGTAGCTATGAGTCCAGAGTTAGAGTTAAGGCAGTAGCTATGAGGCCAGAGTAAGAGTTAAGACAATAGCTATGAGGCCAGAGTAAGAGTCCAAGACCTTAACCATTAGCCCAGAGTAAGAGTTAAGACAGTAGCTATTAGGCCAGAGTAAGAGTTAAGACGGTAGCTATTAGGCCAGAGTAAGAGTCCAAGACCTTAACCATTAGGCCAGAGTAAGAGTTAAGACAGTAGCTATGAGGCCAGAGTAAGAGTTAAGACAGTAGCTATGAGGCCAGAGTAAGAGTCCAAGACCTTAACCATTAGGCCAGAGTAAGAGTTAAGACAGTAGCTATGAGGCCAGAGTAAGAGTTAAGACAGTAGCTATGAGGCCAGAGTAAGAGTTAAGACAGTAGCTATCAGGCCAGAGTAAGAGTTAAGACAGTAGCTATGAGTCCAGAGTAAGAGTTAAGACAGTAGCTATGAGGCCAGAGTAAGAGTTAAGACAGTAGCTATGAGGCCAGAGTAAGAGTTAAGACAGTAGCTATGAGGCCAGAGTAAGAGTCCAAGACCTTAACCATTAGGCCAGAGTAAGAGTTAAGACAGTAGCTATTAGGCCAGAGTAAGAGTTAAGACAGTAGTTATGAGGCCAGAGTAAGAGTCCAAGACCTTAACCATTAGGCCAGAGTAAGAGTTAAGACAGTAGCTATGAGGCCAGAGTAAGAGTTAAGACAGTAGCTATGAGGCCAGAGTAAGAGTTAAGACAGTAGCTATGAGGCCATAGTAAGAGTCCAAGACCTTAACCATTAGGCCAGAGTAAGAGTTAAGACAGTAGCTATGAGGCCAGTGTAAGAGTTAAGATAGTAGCTATTAGGCCAGAGTAAGAGTTAAGACAGTAGCTATGAGGCCAGAGTAAGAGTCCAAGACCTTAACCATTAGGCCAGAGTAAGAGTTAAGACAGTAGCTATTAGGCCAGAGTAAGAGTTAAGACAGTAGCTATTAGGCCAGAGTAAGAGTTAAGACAGTAGCTATGAGACCAGCGTAAGAGTTAAGACAGTAGCTATGAGGCTAGAGTAAGAGTTAAGACAGTAGCTATGAGGCCAGAGTAAGAGTTAAGACAGTAGCTATGAGACCAGAGTAAGAGTTAAGACAGTAGCTATGAGACCAGAGTAAGAGTTAAGACAGTAGCTATGAGGCCAGAGTAAGAGTTAAGACAGTAGCTATGAGGCCAGACTAAGAGTTAAGACAGTAGCTATTTGGCCAGAGTAAGAGTCCAAGACCTTAACCATTAGGCCAGTGTAAGAGTTAAGACAGTAGCTATGAGGCCAGAGTAAGAGTTAAGACAGTAGCTATGAGGCCAGAGTAAGAGTACAAGACCTTAACCATTAGGCCAGAGTAAGAGTTTAGACAGTAGCTATGAGGCCAGAGTAAGAGTCCAAGACCTTAACCATTAGGCCAGAGTAAGAGTTAAGACAGTAGCTATGAGGCCAGAGTAGGAGTTAAGACAGTAGCTATGAGGCCAGAGTAAGAGTTAAGACAGTAGCTATGAGGCCAGAGTAAGAGTACAAGACCTTAACCATTAGGCCAGAGTAAGAGTTAAGACAGTAGCTATGAGGCCAGAGTAAGAGTCCAAGACCTTAACCATTAGGCCAGAGTAAGAGTTAAGACAGTAGCTACGAGGCCAGAGTAAGAGTTAAGACAGTAGCTATGAGGCCAGAGTAAGAGTTAAGACAGTAGCTATGAGGCCAGAGTAAGAGTTAAGACAGTAGCTATGAGGCCAGAGTAAGAGTGCAAGACCTTAACCATTAGGCCAGAGTTAGAGTTAAGACAGTAGCTATTAGGCCAGAGTAAGAGTTAAGACAGTAGCTATTAGGCCAGAGTAAGAGTTAAGACAGTAGCTATTAGGCCAGAGTAAGAGTTAAGACAGTAGCTATGAGGCCAGAGTAAGAGTTAAGACAGTAGTTATGAGGCCAGAGTAAGAGTCCAAGACCTTAACCATTAGGCCAGAGTAAGAGTTAAGACAGTAGCTATGAGGCCAGAGTAAGAGTTAAGACAGTAGCTATGAGGCCAGAGTAAGAGTTAAGACAGTAGCTATGAGGCCTGAGTAAGAGTTAAGACAGTAGCTATGAGGCCATAGTAAGAGTCCAAGACCTTAACCATTAGGCCAAAGTAAGAGTTAAGACAGTAGCTATGAGGCCAGAGTAAGAGTTAAGATAGTAGCTATTAGGCCAGAGTAAGAGTTAAGACAGTAGCTATGAGTCCAGAGTTAGAGTTAAGGCAGTAGCTATGAGGCCAGAGTAAGAGTTAAGACAGTAGCTATGAGTCGAGAGTTAGAGTTAAGGCAGTAGCTATGAGGCCAGAGTAGGAGTTAAGACAGTAGCTATAAGGCCAGAGTAAGAGTTAAGACAGTAGCTATCAGGCCAGAGTAAGAGTTAAGACAGTAGCTGTGAGGCCAGAGTAAGAGTTAAGACAGTAGCTATGAGGCTAGAGTAAGAGTTAAGACAGTAGCTATGAGGCCAGAGTGAGAGTTAAGACAGTAGCTATGAGGCCAGAGTAAGAGTTAAGACAGTAGCTATTAGGCCACAGTAGGAGTCCAAGACCTTAACCATTAGGCCAGAGTAAGAGGTAAGACAGTAGCTATGAGGCCAGAGTAAGAGTTAAGACAGTAGCTATGAGGCCAGAGTAAGAGTTAAGACAGTAGCTATGAGGCCAGAGTAAGAGTTAAGACAGTAGCTATGAGGCCAGAGTAAGAGTTAAGACAGTAGCTATGAGGCCAGACTAAGAGTTAAGACAGTAGCTAAGAGGCCAGTGTAAGAGTTAAGACAGTAGCTATGAGGCCAGAGTAAGAGTTAAGACAGTAGCTATTAGGCCAGAGTAAGAGTTAAGACAGTAGCTATTTGGCCAGAGTAAGAGTCCAAGACCTTAACCATTAGGCCAGTGTAAGAGTTAAGACAGTAGCTATGAGGCCAGAGTAAGAGTTAAGACAGTAGCTATGAGGCCTGAGTAAGAGTTAAGACAGTAGCTATGAGGCCATAGTAAGAGTACAAGACCTTAACCATTAGGCCAGAGTAAGAGTTAAGACAGTAGCTATGAGGCCAGAGTAAGAGTCCAAGACCTTAACCATTAGGCCAGAGTAAGAGTTAAGACAGTAGCTATGAGGCCAGAGTAGGAGTTAAGACAGTAGCTATAAGGCCAGAGTAAGAGTTAAGACAGTAGCTATGAGGCCAGAGTAAGAGTTAAGACAGTAGGTATGAGGCCAGAGTAAGAGTTAAGACAGTAGCTATCAGGCCAGAGTAAGAGTTAAGACAGTAGCTATCAGGCCAGAGTGAGAGTTAAGACAGTAGCTATGAGGCCAGAGTAAGAGTTAAGACAGTAGCTATGAGGCCTGAGTAAGAGTTAAGACAGTAGCTATGAGGCCATAGTAAGAGTACAAGACCTTAACCATTAGGCCAGAGTAAGAGTTAAGACAGTAGCTATGAGGCCAGAGTAAGAGTCCAAGACCTTAACCATTAGGCCAGAGTAAGAGTTAAGACAGTAGCTATGAGGCCTGAGTAAGAGTTAAGACAGTAGCTATGAGGCCATAGTAAGAATACAAGACCTTAACCATTAGGCCAGAGTAAGAGTTAAGACAGTAGCTATGAGGCCAGAGTAAGAGTTAAGATAGTAGCTATTAGGCCAGAGTAAGAGTTAAGACAGTAGCTATGAGTCCAGAGTTAGAGTTAAGGCAGTAGCTATGAGGCCAGAGTAAGAGTCCAAGACCTTAACCATTAGGCCAGAGTAAGAGTTAAGACAGTAGCTATTAGGCCAGAGTAAGAGTTAAGACAGTAGCTATTAGGCCAGAGTAAGAGTTAAGACAGTAGCTATGAGACCAGAGTAAGAGTTAAGACAGTAGCTATGAGGCCAGAGTAAGAGTCCAAGACATTAACCATTAGGCCAGAGTAAGAGGTAAGACAGTAGCTATGAGGCCAGAGTAAGAGTTAAGACAGTAGCTATGAGGCCAGAGTAAGAGTTAAGACAGTAGCTATGAGGCCAGAGTAAGAGTTAAGACAGTAGCTATGAGGCCAGAGTAAGAGTTAAGACAGTAGCTATGAGGCCAGACTAAGAGTTAAGACAGTAGCTAAGAGGCCAGTGTAAGAGTTAAGACAGTAGCTATGAGGCCAGAGTAAGAGTTAAGACAGTAGCTATGAGGCCAGAGTAAGAGTTAAGACAGTAGCTATGAGGCCATAGTAAGAGTACAAGACCTTAACCATTAGGCCAGAGTAAGAGTTAAGACAGTAGCTATGAGGCTAGAGTAAGAGTTAAGACAGTAGCTATGAGGCCAGAGTGAGAGTTAAGACAGTAGCTATGAGGCCAGAGTAAGAGTTAAGACAGTAGCTATTAGGCCACAGTAAGAGTCCAAGACCTTAACCATTAGGCCAGAGTAAGAGGTAAGACAGTAGCTATGAGGCCAGAGTAAATGTTAAGACAGTAGCTATGAGGCCAGAGTAAGAGTTAAGACAGTAGCTATGAGGCCAGAGTAAGAGTTAAGACAGTAGCTATGAGGCCAGAGTAAGAGTTAAGACAGTAGCTATGAGGCCAGACTAAGAGTTAAGACAGTAGCTAAGAGGCCAGTGTAAGAGTTAAGACAGTAGCTATGAGGCCAGAGTAAGAGTTAAGACAGTAGCTATTAGGCCAGAGTAAGAGTTAAGACAGTAGCTATTTGGCCAGAGTAAGAGTCCAAGACCTTAACCATTAGGCCAGTGTAAGAGTTAAGACAGTAGCTATGAGGCCAGAGTAAGAGTTAAGACAGTAGCTATGAGGCCTGAGTAAGAGTTAAGACAGTAGCTATGAGGCCATAGTAAGAGTACAAGACCTTAACCATTAGGCCAGAGTAAGAGTTAAGACAGTAGCTATGAGGCCAGAGTAAGAGTCCAAGACCTTAACCATTAGGCCAGAGTAAGAGTTAAGACAGTAGCTATGAGGCCAGAGTAGGAGTTAAGACAGTAGCTATAAGGCCAGAGTAAGAGTTAAGACAGTAGCTATGAGGCCAAAGTAAGAGTTAAGACAGTAGCTATGAGGCCAGAGTAAGAGTTAAGACAGTAGCTATGAGGCCAGAGTAAGAGTTAAGACAGTAGCTATCAGGCCAGAGTAAGAGTTAAGACAGTAGCTATGAGGCTAGAGTAAGAGTTAAGACAGTAGCTATGAGGCCAGAGTGAGAGTTAAGACAGTAGCTATGAGGCCAGAGTAAGAGTTAAGACAGTAGCTATTAGGACACAGTAAGAGTCCAAGACCTTAACCATTAGGCCAGAGTAAGAGGTAAGACAGTAGCTATGAGGCCAGAGTAAGAGTTAAGACAGTAGCTATGAGGCCAGAGTAAGAGTTAAGACAGTAGCTATGAGGCCAGAGTAAGAGTTAAGACAGTAGCTATGAGGCCAGAGTAAGAGTTAAGACAGTAGCTATGAGGCCAGAGTAAGAGTCCATGACCTTAACCATTAGGCCAGAGTAAGAGTTAAGACAGTAGCTATTAGGTCAGAGTAAGAGTTAAGACAGTAGCTATTAGGCCAGAGTAAGAGTTAAGACAGTAGCTATTAGGCCAGAGTAAGAGTTAAGACAGTAGCTATGAGGCCAGAGTAAGAGTTAAGACAGTAGTTATGAGGCCAGAGTAAGAGTCCAAGACCTTAACCATTAGGCCAGAGTAAGAGTTAAGACAGTAGCTATGATGCCAGAGTAGGAGTTAAGACAGTAGCTATAAGGCCAGAGTAAGAGTTAAGACAGTAGCTATGAGGCCAGAGTAAGAGTCCAAGACCTTAACCATTAGGCCAGAGTAAGAGTTAAGACAGTAGCTATGAGGCCAGAGTAAGAGTTAAGACAGTAGCTATGAGGCCAGAGTAAGAGTTAAGACAGTAGCTATGAGGCCTGAGTAAGAGTTAAGACAGTAGCTATGAGGCCATAGTAAGAGTCCAAGACCTTAACCATTAGGCCAAAGTAAGAGTTAAGACAGTAGCTATGAGGCCAGAGTAAGAGTTAAGATAGTAGCTATTAGGCCAGAGTAAGAGTTAAGACAGTAGCTATGAGTCCAGAGTTAGAGTTAAGGCAGTAGCTATGAGGCCAGAGTAAGAGTTAAGACAGTAGCTATGAGTCGAGAGTTAGAGTTAAGGCAGTAGCTATGAGGCCAGAGTAGGAGTTAAGACAGTAGCTATAAGGCCAGAGTAAGAGTTAAGACAGTAGCTATCAGGCCAGAGTAAGAGTTAAGACAGTAGCTGTGAGGCCAGAGTAAGAGTTAAGACAGTAGCTATGAGGCTAGAGTAAGAGTTAAGACAGTAGCTATGAGGCCAGAGTGAGAGTTAAGACAGTAGCTATGAGGCCAGAGTAAGAGTTAAGACAGTAGCTATTAGGCCACAGTAGGAGTCCAAGACCTTAACCATTAGGCCAGAGTAAGAGGTAAGACAGTAGCTATGAGGCCAGAGTAAGAGTTAAGACAGTAGCTATGAGGCCAGAGTAAGAGTTAAGACAGTAGCTATGAGGCCAGAGTAAGAGTTAAGACAGTAGCTATGAGGCCAGAGTAAGAGTTAAGACAGTAGCTATGAGGCCAGACTAAGAGTTAAGACAGTAGCTAAGAGGCCAGTGTAAGAGTTAAGACAGTAGCTATGAGGCCAGAGTAAGAGTTAAGACAGTAGCTATTAGGCCAGAGTAAGAGTTAAGACAGTAGCTATTTGGCCAGAGTAAGAGTCCAAGACCTTAACCATTAGGCCAGTGTAAGAGTTAAGACAGTAGCTATGAGGCCAGAGTAAGAGTTAAGACAGTAGCTATGAGGCCTGAGTAAGAGTTAAGACAGTAGCTATGAGGCCATAGTAAGAGTACAAGACCTTAACCATTAGGCCAGAGTAAGAGTTAAGACAGTAGCTATGAGGCCAGAGTAAGAGTCCAAGACCTTAACCATTAGGCCAGAGTAAGAGTTAAGACAGTAGCTATGAGGCCAGAGTAGGAGTTAAGACAGTAGCTATAAGGCCAGAGTAAGAGTTAAGACAGTAGCTATGAGGCCAGAGTAAGAGTTAAGACAGTAGGTATGAGGCCAGAGTAAGAGTTAAGACAGTAGCTATCAGGCCAGAGTAAGAGTTAAGACAGTAGCTATCAGGCCAGAGTGAGAGTTAAGACAGTAGCTATGAGGCCAGAGTGAGAGTTAAGACAGTAGCTATGAGGCCAGAGTAAGAGTTAAGACAGTAGCTATTAGGCCACAGTAAGAGTCCAAGACCTTAACCATTAGGCCAGAGTAAGAGGTAAGACAGTAGCTATGAGGCCAGAGTAAGAGTTAAGACAGTAGCTATGAGGCCAGAGTAAGAGTCCATGACCTTAACCATTAGGCCAAAGTAGGAGTTAAGACAGTAGCTATTAGGCCAGAGTAAGAGTTAAGACAGTAGCTATTAGGCCAGAGTAAGAGTTAAGACAGTAGCTATGAGGCCTGAGTAAGAGTTAAGACAGTAGCTATGAGGCCATAGTAAGAGTACAAGACCTTAACCATTAGGCCAGAGTAAGAGTTAAGACAGTAGCTATGAGGCCAGAGTAAGAGTCCAAGACCTTAACCATTAGGCCAGAGTAAGAGTTAAGACAGTAGCTATGAGGCCAGAGTAGGAGTTAAGACAGTAGCTATAAGGCCAGAGTAAGAGTTAAGACAGTAGCTATGAGGCCATAGTAAGAGTACAAGACCTTAACCATTAGGCCAGAGTAAGAGTTAAGACAGTAGCTATGAGGCCAGAGTAAGAGTTAAGACAGTAGCTATGATGCCAGAGTAGGAGTTAAGACAGTAGCTATGAGGCCAGAGTAAGAGTTAAGACAGTAGCTATGAGGCCAGAGTAAGAGTTAAGACAGTAGCTATGAGGCCTGAGTAAGAGTTAAGACAGTAGCTATGAGGCCATAGTAAGAATACAAGACCTTAACCATTAGGCCAGAGTAAGAGTTAAGACAGTAGCTATGAGGCCAGAGTAAGAGTTAAGATAGTAGCTATTAGGCCAGAGTAAGAGTTAAGACAGTAGCTATGAGTCCAGAGTTAGAGTTAAGGCAGTAGCTATGAGGCCAGAGTAAGAGTCCAAGACCTTAACCATTAGGCCAGAGTAAGAGTTAAGACAGTAGCTATTAGGCCAGAGTAAGAGTTAAGACAGTAGCTATTAGGCCAGAGTAAGAGTTAAGACAGTAGCTATGAGACCAGAGTAAGAGTTAAGACATTAGCTATGAGGCCAGAGTAAGAGTCCAAGACCTTAACCATTAGGCCAGAGTAAGAGGTAAGACAGTAGCTATGAGGCCAGAGTAAGAGTTAAGACAGTAGCTATGAGGCCAGAGTAAGAGTTAAGACAGTAGCTATGAGGCCAGAGTAAGAGTTAAGACAGTAGCTATGAGGCCGGAGTAAGAGTTAAGACAGTAGCTATGAGGCCAGACTAAGAGTTAAGACAGTAGCTAAGAGGCCAGTGTAAGAGTTAAGACAGTAGCTATGAGGCCAGAGTAAGAGTTAAGACAGTAGCTATTAGGCCAGAGTAAGAGTTAAGACAGTAGCTATTTGGCCAGAGTAAGAGTCCAAGACCTTAACCATTAGGCCAGTGTAAGAGTTAAGACAGTAGCTATGAGGCCAGAGTAAGAGTTAAGACAGTAGCTATGAGGCCATAGTAAGAGTACAAGACCTTAACCATTAGGCCAGAGTAAGAGTTAAGACAGTAGCTATGAGGCCAGAGTAAGAGTTAAGACAGTAGCTATGAGGCCAGAGTAAGAGTTAAGACAGTAGCTATGAGGCCTGAGTAAGAGTTAAGACAGTAGCTATGAGGCCATAGTAAGAGTCCAAGACCTTAACCATTAGGCCAAAGTAAGAGTTAAGACAGTAGCTATGAGGCCAGAGTAAGAGTTAAGATAGTAGCTATTAGGCCAGAGTAAGAGTTAAGACAGTAGCTATGAGTCCAGAGTTAGAGTTAAGGCAGTAGCTATGAGGCCAGAGTAAGAGTTAAGACAGTAGCTATGAGTCGAGAGTTAGAGTTAAGGCAGTAGCTATGAGGCCAGAGTAGGAGTTAAGACAGTAGCTATAAGGCCAGAGTAAGAGTTAAGACAGTAGCTATCAGGCCAGAGTAAGAGTTAAGACAGTAGCTGTGAGGCCAGAGTAAGAGTTAAGACAGTAGCTATGAGGCTAGAGTAAGAGTTAAGACAGTAGCTATGAGGCCAGAGTGAGAGTTAAGACAGTAGCTATGAGGCCAGAGTAAGAGTTAAGACAGTAGCTATTAGGCCACAGTAGGAGTCCAAGACCTTAACCATTAGGCCAGAGTAAGAGGTAAGACAGTAGCTATGAGGCCAGAGTAAGAGTTAAGACAGTAGCTATGAGGCCAGAGTAAGAGTTAAGACAGTAGCTATGAGGCCAGAGTAAGAGTTAAGACAGTAGCTATGAGGCCAGAGTAAGAGTTAAGACAGTAGCTATGAGGCCAGACTAAGAGTTAAGACAGTAGCTAAGAGGCCAGTGTAAGAGTTAAGACAGTAGCTATGAGGCCAGAGTAAGAGTTAAGACAGTAGCTATTAGGCCAGAGTAAGAGTTAAGACAGTAGCTATTTGGCCAGAGTAAGAGTCCAAGACCTTAACCATTAGGCCAGTGTAAGAGTTAAGACAGTAGCTATGAGGCCAGAGTAAGAGTTAAGACAGTAGCTATGAGGCCTGAGTAAGAGTTAAGACAGTAGCTATGAGGCCATAGTAAGAGTACAAGACCTTAACCATTAGGCCAGAGTAAGAGTTAAGACAGTAGCTATGAGGCCAGAGTAAGAGTCCAAGACCTTAACCATTAGGCCAGAGTAAGAGTTAAGACAGTAGCTATGAGGCCAGAGTAGGAGTTAAGACAGTAGCTATAAGGCCAGAGTAAGAGTTAAGACAGTAGCTATGAGGCCAGAGTAAGAGTTAAGACAGTAGGTATGAGGCCAGAGTAAGAGTTAAGACAGTAGCTATCAGGCCAGAGTAAGAGTTAAGACAGTAGCTATCAGGCCAGAGTGAGAGTTAAGACAGTAGCTATGAGGCCAGAGTGAGAGTTAAGACAGTAGCTATGAGGCCAGAGTAAGAGTTAAGACAGTAGCTATTAGGCCACAGTAAGAGTCCAAGACCTTAACCATTAGGCCAGAGTAAGAGGTAAGACAGTAGCTATGAGGCCAGAGTAAGAGTTAAGACAGTAGCTATGAGGCCAGAGTAAGAGTCCATGACCTTAACCATTAGGCCAAAGTAGGAGTTAAGACAGTAGCTATTAGGCCAGAGTAAGAGTTAAGACAGTAGCTATTAGGCCAGAGTAAGAGTTAAGACAGTAGCTATGAGGCCTGAGTAAGAGTTAAGACAGTAGCTATGAGGCCATAGTAAGAGTACAAGACCTTAACCATTAGGCCAGAGTAAGAGTTAAGACAGTAGCTATGAGGCCAGAGTAAGAGTCCAAGACCTTAACCATTAGGCCAGAGTAAGAGTTAAGACAGTAGCTATGAGGCCAGAGTAGGAGTTAAGACAGTAGCTATAAGGCCAGAGTAAGAGTTAAGACAGTAGCTATGAGGCCATAGTAAGAGTACAAGACCTTAACCATTAGGCCAGAGTAAGAGTTAAGACAGTAGCTATGAGGCCAGAGTAAGAGTTAAGACAGTAGCTATGATGCCAGAGTAGGAGTTAAGACAGTAGCTATGAGGCCAGAGTAAGAGTTAAGACAGTAGCTATGAGGCCAGAGTAAGAGTTAAGACAGTAGCTATGAGGCCTGAGTAAGAGTTAAGACAGTAGCTATGAGGCCATAGTAAGAATACAAGACCTTAACCATTAGGCCAGAGTAAGAGTTAAGACAGTAGCTATGAGGCCAGAGTAAGAGTTAAGATAGTAGCTATTAGGCCAGAGTAAGAGTTAAGACAGTAGCTATGAGTCCAGAGTTAGAGTTAAGGCAGTAGCTATGAGGCCAGAGTAAGAGTCCAAGACCTTAACCATTAGGCCAGAGTAAGAGTTAAGACAGTAGCTATTAGGCCAGAGTAAGAGTTAAGACAGTAGCTATTAGGCCAGAGTAAGAGTTAAGACAGTAGCTATGAGACCAGAGTAAGAGTTAAGACATTAGCTATGAGGCCAGAGTAAGAGTCCAAGACCTTAACCATTAGGCCAGAGTAAGAGGTAAGACAGTAGCTATGAGGCCAGAGTAAGAGTTAAGACAGTAGCTATGAGGCCAGAGTAAGAGTTAAGACAGTAGCTATGAGGCCAGAGTAAGAGTTAAGACAGTAGCTATGAGGCCGGAGTAAGAGTTAAGACAGTAGCTATGAGGCCAGACTAAGAGTTAAGACAGTAGCTAAGAGGCCAGTGTAAGAGTTAAGACAGTAGCTATGAGGCCAGAGTAAGAGTTAAGACAGTAGCTATTAGGCCAGAGTAAGAGTTAAGACAGTAGCTATTTGGCCAGAGTAAGAGTCCAAGACCTTAACCATTAGGCCAGTGTAAGAGTTAAGACAGTAGCTATGAGGCCAGAGTAAGAGTTAAGACAGTAGCTATGAGGCCATAGTAAGAGTACAAGACCTTAACCATTAGGCCAGAGTAAGAGTTAAGACAGTAGCTATGAGGCTAGAGTAAGAGTTAAGACAGTAGCTATGAGGCCAGAGTGAGAGTTAAGACAGTAGCTATGAGGCCAGAGTAAGAGTTAAGACAGTAGCTATTAGGCCACAGTAAGAGTCCAAGACCTTAACCATTAGGCCAGAGTAAGAGGTAAGACAGTAGCTATGAGGCCAGAGTAAGAGTTAAGACAGTAGCTATGAGGCCAGAGTAAGAGTTAAGACAGTAGCTATTAGGCCACAGTAAGAGTACAAGACCTTAACCATTAGGCCAGAGTAAGAGGTAAGACAGTAGCTATGAGGCCAGAGTAAGAGTTAAGACAGTAGCTATGAGGCCAGAGTAAGAGTTAAGACAGTAGCTATGAGGCCAGAGTAAGAGTTAAGACAGTAGCTATGAGGCCAGACTAAGAGTTAAGACAGTAGCTAAGAGGCCAGTGTAAGAGTTAAGACAGTAGCTATGAGGCCAGAGTAAGAGTTAAGACAGTAGCTATTAGGCCAGAGTAAGAGTTAAGACAGTAGCTATTTGGCCAGAGTAAGAGTCCAAGACCTTAACCATTAGGCCAGAGTAAGAGTTAAGACAGTAGCTATGAGGCCAGAGTAAGAGTCCAAGACCTTAACCATTAGGCCAGAGTAAGAGTTAAGACAGTAGCTATGAGGCCAGAGTAGGAGTTAAGACAGTAGCTATAAGGCCAGAGTAAGAGTTAAGACAGTAGCTATGAGGCCAGAGTAAGAGTTAAGACAGTAGCTATGAGGCCAGAGTAAGAGTTAAGACAGTAGCTATGAGGCCAGACTAAGAGTTAAGACAGTAGCTAAGAGGCCAGTGTAAGAGTTAAGACAGTAGCTATGAGGCCAGAGTAAGAGTTAAAACAGTAGCTATTAGGCCAGAGTAAGAGTCCAAGACCTTAACCATTAGGCCAGTGTAAGAGTTAAGACAGTAGCTATGAGGCCAGAGTAAGAGTTAAGACAGTAGCTATTTGGCCAGAGTAAGAGTCCAAGACCTTAACCATTAGGCCAGTGTAAGAGTTAAGACAGTAGCTATGAGGCCAGAGTAAGAGTTAAGACAGTAGCTATTAGGCCAGAGTAAGAGTTAAGACAGTAGCTATTAGGCCAGAGTAAGAGTTAAGACAGTAGCTATTAGGCCAGAGTAAGAGTTAAGACAGTAGCTATGAGGCCAGAGTAAGAGTTAAGACAGTAGCTATGAGGCCTGAGTAAGAGTTAAGACAGTAGCGATGAGGCCAGAGTAAGAGTACAAGACCTTAACCATTAGGCCAGAGTAAGAGTTAAGACAGTAGCTATGAGGCCAGAGTAGGAGTTAAGACAGTAGCTATAAGGCCAGAGTAAGAGTTAAGACAGTAGCTATGAGGCCAGAGTAAGAGTTAAGACAGTAGCTATGAGGCCAGAGTAAGAGTTAAGACAGTAGCTATCAGGCCAGAGTAAGAGTTAAGACAGTAGCTATCAGGCCAGAGTAAGAGTTAAGACAGTAGCTGTGAGGCCAGAGTAAGAGTTAAGACAGTAGCTATGAGGCTAGAGTAAGAGTTAAGACAGTAGCTATGAGGCCAGAGTGAGAGTTAAGACAGTAGCTATGAGGCCAGAGTAAGAGTTAAGACAGTAGCTATTAGGCCACAGTAAGAGTCCAAGACCTTAACCATTAGGCCAGAGTAAGAGGTAAGACAGTAGCTATGAGGCCAGAGTAAGAGTTAAGACAGTAGCTATGAGGCCAGAGTAAGAGTTAAGACAGTAGCTATGAGGCCAGAGTAAGAGTCCAAGACCTTAACCATTAGGCCAGAGTAAGAGTTAAGACAGTAGCAATGAGGCCAGAGTAAGAGTTAAGACAGTAGCTCTGAGGCCAGAGTAAGAGTTAAGACAGTAGCTATGAGGCCAGAGTAAGAGTTAAGACAGTAGCTCTGAGGCCAGAGTAAGAGTCCAAGACCTTAACCATTAGGCCAGAGTAAGAGTTAGGACAGTAGCTATGAGGCCAGAGTAAGAATTAAGACAGTAGCTATGAGGCCAGAGTAAGAGTTAAGACAGTAGATATGAGGCCAGAGTAAGAGTTAAGACAGTAGCTATGAGGCCAGAGTAAGAGTTAAGACAGTAGCTATGAGGCCAGAGTAAGAGTCCAAGACCTTAACCATTAGGCCAGAGTAAGAGTTAAGACAGTAGCTATGATGCCAGAGTAGGAGTTAAGACAGTAGCTATTAGGCCAGAGTAAGAGTTAAGACAGTAGCTATGAGGCAAGAGTAAGAGTTAAGGCAGTAGCTATTAGGCCAGAAGAAGTGTCCAAGGCCTTAACCATTAGGCCAGAGTAAGAGTTAAGACAGTAGCTATGAGGCCAGAGTAAGAGTTAAGACAGTAGCTATGAGGCCAGAGTAAGAGTCCAATACCTTAACCATTAGGCCAGAGTAAGAGTTAAGACAGCAGCTATGAGGCCAGAGTAAGAGTTAAGATAGTAGCTATTAGGCCAAAGTAAGAGTTAAGACAGTAGCTATGAGGCCAGAGTAAGAGTCCAAGACCTTAACCATTAGGCCAGAGTAAGAGTTAAGACAGTAGCTATGAGGCCAAAGTAAGAGTTAAGACAGTAGCTATTAGGCCAGAGTAAGAGTTGAGACAGTAGCTATGAGGCCATAGTAAGAGTTAAGACAGTAGCTATGAGGCCAGAGTAAGAGTTAAGACAGTAGCTATGAGGCCAGAGTAAGAGTTAAGACAGTTACTATGAGGCCAGAGTAAGAGTTAAGACAGTAGCTATGAGGCCAGAGTAAGAGTTAAGACAGTAGCTATGAGGCCTGAGTAAGAGTTAAGACAGTAGCTATGAGGCCATAGTAAGAGTCCAAGACCTTAACCATTAGGCCAGAGTAAGAGTTAAGACAGTAGCTATGAGGCCAGAGTAAGAGTTAAGATAGTAGCTATTAGGCCAGAGTAAGAGTTAAGACAGTAGCTATGAGTCCAGAGTTAGAATTAAGGCAGTAGCTATGAGGCCAGAGTAAGAGTTAAGACAGTAGCTATGAGGCCAGAGTAAGAGTTAAGACAGTAGCTATGAGGCCAGAGTAAGAGTCCAAGACCTTAACCATTAGGCCAGAGTAAGAGTTAAGACAGTAGCTATGAGGCCAGAGTAAGAGTTAAGACAGTAGCTATTAGGCCAGAGTAAGAGTTAAGACAGTAGCTATGAGGCCAGAGTAAGAGTTAAGACAGTAGCTATTAGGCCAGAGTAAGAGTTAAGACAGTAGCTATGAGGCCTGAGTAAGAGTCCAAGACCTTAACCATTAGGCCAGTGTAAGAGTTAAGACAGTAGCTATGAGGCCAGAGTAAGAGTTAAGACAGTAGCTATTTGGCCAGAGTAAGAGTCCAAGACCTTAACCATTAGGCCAGTGTAAGAGTTAAGACAGTAGCTATGAGGCCAGAGTAAGAGTTAAGACAGTAGCTATGAGACCAGAGTAAGAGTTAAGACAGTAGCTATGAGGCCTGAGTAAGAGTCCAAGACCTTAACCATTAGGCCAGAGTAAGAGTTAAGACAGTTACTATGAGGCCAGAGTAAGAGTTAAGACAGTAGCTATGAGGCCTGAGTAAGAGTCCAAGACCTTAACCATTAGGCCAGAGTAAGAGTTAAGACAGTAGCTATGAGGCCTGAGTAAGAGTTAAGACAGTAGCTATGAGGCCATAGTAAGAGTCCAAGACCTTAACCATTAGGCCAGAGTAAGAGTTAAGACAGTAGCTATGAGGCCAGAGTAAGAGTTAAGACAGTAGCCATGAGGCCAGAGTAAGAATTAAGACAGTAGCTAGTAGCTATTAGGCCAGAGTAAGAGTTAAGACAGTAGCTATTAGGCCAGAGTAAGAGTCCAATACCTTAACCATTAGTCCAGAGTAAGAGTTAAGACAGTAGCTATGAGTCCAGAGTAAGAGTTAAGACAGTAGCTATTAGGCCAGAGTAAGAGTCCAAGACCTTAACCATTAGGCCAGAGTAAGAGTTAAGACAGCAGCTATGAGGCCAAAGTAAGAGTTAAGATAGTAGCTATTAGGCCAAAGTAAGAGTTAAGACAGTAGCTATGAGGCCAGAGTAAGAGTTAAGACAGTAGCTATTAGGCCAGAGTAAGAGTTAAGAAAGTAGCTATTAGGGCAGAGTAAGAGTTAAGACAGTAGCTATGAGGCCAGAGTAAGAGTTAAGACAGTAGCTATTAGGCCAGAGTAAGAGTTACGACAGTAGATATTAGGCCAGAGTAAGAGTTAAGACAGTAGCTATTAGGCCAGAGTAAGAGTTAAGACAGTAGCTATGAGGCCTGAGTAAGAGTTAAGACAGTAGCTATGAGGCCATAGTAAGAGTCCAAGACCTTAACCATTAGGCCAGAGTAAGAGTTAAGACAGTAGCTATGAGGCCAGAGTAAGAGTTAAGATAGTAGCTATTAGGCCAGAGTAAGAGGTAAGACAGTAGCTATGAGTCCAGAGTTAGAGTTAAGGCAGTAGCTATGAGGCCAGAGTAAGAGTTAAGACAATAGCTATGAGGCCAGAGTAAGAGTCCAAGACCTTAACCATTAGCCCAGAGTAAGAGTTAAGACAGTAGCTATTAGGCCAGAGTAAGAGTTAAGACAGTAGCTATTAGGCCAGAGTAAGAGTTAAGACAGTAGCTATGAGGCCAGAGTAAGAGTCCAAGACCTTAACCATTAGGCCAGAGTAAGAGTTAAGACAGTAGCTATGAGGCCAGAGTAAGGGTTAAGACAGTAGCTATAAGGCCAGAGTAAGAGTTAAGACAGTAGCTATGAGGCCAGAGTAAGAGTCCAAGACCTTAACCATTAGCCCAGAGTAAGAGTTAAGACAGTAGCTATTAGGCCAGAGTAAGAGTTAAGACAGTAGCTATGAGGCCAGAGTAAGAGTCCAAGACCTTAACCATTAGGCCAGAGTAAGAGTTAAGACAGCAGCTATGAGGCCAAAGTAAGAGTTAAGATAGTAGCTATTAGGCCAAAGTAAGAGTTAAGACAGTAGCTATGAGGCCAGAGTAAGAGTTAAGACAGTAGCTATGAGGCCAGAGTAAGAGTTAAGAAAGTAGCTATTAGGGCAGAGTAAGAGTTAAGACAGTAGCTATGAGGCCAGAGTAAGAGTTAAGACAGTAGCTATGAGTCCAGAGTAAGAGTTAAGACAGTAGCTTTGAGGCCAGAGTAAGAGTTAAGACAGTAGCTATGAGGCCAGAGTAAGAGTTAAGACAGTAGCTATGAGGCCAGAGTAAGAGTCCAAGACCTTAACCATTAGGCTAGAGTAAGAGTTAAGACAGTAGCTATTAGGCCAGAGTAAGAGTTAAGACAGTAGCTATTAGGCCAGAGTAAGAGTTAAGACAGTAGTTATGAGGCCAGAGTAAGAGTCCAAGACCTTAACCATTAGGCCAGAGTAAGAGTTAAGACAGTAGCAATGAGGCCAGAGTAAGAGTTAAGACAGTAGCTATGAGGCCAGAGTAAGAGTTAAGACAGTAGCTATGAGGCCATAGTAAGAGTCCAAGACCTTAACCATTAGGCCAGAGTAAGAGTTAAGACAGTAGCTATGAGGCCAGTGTAAGAGTTAAGATAGTAGCTATTAGGCCAGAGTAAGAGTTAAGACAGTAGCTATGAGGCCAGAGTAAGAGTTAAGACAGTAGCTATGAGGCCAGAGTAAGAGTCCAAGACCTTAACCATTAGGCCAGAGTAAGAGTTAAGACAGTAGCTATTAGGCCAGAGTAAGAGTTAAGACAGTAGCTATGAGACCAGAGTAAGAGTTAAGACAGTAGCTATGAGGCCAGAGTAAGAGTTAAGACAGTAGCTATGAGGCCAGAGTAAGAGTTAAGACAGTAGCTATGAGACCAGAGTAAGAGTTAAGACAGTAGCTATGAGACCAGAGTAAGAGTTAAGACAGTAGCTATGAGGCCAGAGTAAGAGTTAAGACGGTAGCTATGAGGCCAGACTAAGAGTTAAGACAGTAGCTATTTGGCCAGAGTAAGAGTCCAAGACCTTAACCATTAGGCCAGTGTAAGAGTTAAGACAGTAGCTATGAGGCCATAGTAAGAGTCCAAGACCTTAACCATTAGGCCAGAGTAAGAGTTAAGACAGTAGCTATGAGGCCAGAGTAAGAGTTAAGACAGTAGCTATGAGGCCAGAGTAAGAGTCCAAGACCTTAACCATTAGGCCAGAGTAAGAGTTAAGACAGTAGCTATGAGGCCAGAGTAGGAGTTAAGACAGTAGCTATAAGGCCAGAGTAAGAGTTAAGACAGTAGCTGTGAGGCCAGAGTAAGAGTTAAGACAGTAGCTATGAGGCCAGAGTAAGAGTTAAGACAGTAGCTATGAGGCCAGAGTAAGAGTTAAGACAGTAGCTATCAGGCCAGAGTAAGAGTTAAGACAGTAGCTGTGAGGCCAGAGTAAGAGTTAAGACAGTAGCTATGAGGCTAGAGTAAGAGTTAAGACAGTAGCTATGAGGCCAGAGTAAGAGTTAAGACAGTAGCTATTAGGCCACAGTAAGAGTCCAAGGCCTTAACCATTAGGCCAGAGTAAGAGGTAAGACAGTAGCTACGAGGCCAGAGTAAGAGTTAAGACAGTAGCTATGAGGCCAGATTAAGAGTTAAGACAGTAGCTATGAGGCCAGAGTAAGAGTTAAGATAGTAGCTATGAGGCCAGAGTAAGAGTCCAAGACCTTAACCATTAGGCCAGAGTAAGAGTTAAGACAGTAGCTATGAGGCCTGAGTAAGAGTTAAGACAGTAGCTATGAGGCCATAGTAAGAGTCCAAGACGTTAACCATTAGGCCAGAGTAAGAGTTAAGACAGTAGCTATGAGGCCAGAGTAAGAGTTAAGACAGTAGCTATGAGGCCTGAGTAAGAGTTAAGACAGTAGCTATGAGGCCATAGTAAGAGTCCAAGACCTTAACCATTAGGCCAGAGTAAGAGTTAAGACAGTAGCTATGAGTCGAGAGTTAGAGTTAAGACAGTAGCTATGAGGCCAGAGTAGGAGTTAAGACAGTAGCTATAAGGCCAGAGTAAGAGTTAAGACAGTAGCTATGAGGCCAGAGTGAGAGTTAAGACAGTAGCTATGAGGCCAGAGTAAGAGTTAAGACAGTAGCTATTAGGCCACAGTAAGAGTCCAAGACCTTAACCATTAGGCCAGAGTAAGAGGTAAGACAGTAGCTATGAGGCCAGAGTAAGAGTTAAGACAGTAGCTATGAGGCCAGAGTAAGAGTTAAGACAGTAGCTATGAGGCCAGAGTAAGAGTTAAGACAGTAGCTATGAGGCCAGACTAAGAGTTAAGACAGTAGCTAAGAGGCCAGTGTAAGAGTTAAGACAGTAGCTATGAGGCCAGAGTAAGAGTTAAGACAGTAGCTATTAGGCCAGAGTAAGAGTTAAGACAGTAGCTATTTGGCCAGAGTAAGAGTCCAAGACCTTAACCATTAGGCCAGTGTAAGAGTTAAGACAGTAGCTATGAGGCCAGAGTAAGAGTTAAGACAGTAGCTATGAGGCCTGAGTAAGAGTTAAGACAGTAGCTATGAGGCCATAGTAAGAGTACAAGACCTTAACCATTAGGCCAGAGTAAGAGTTAAGACAGTAGCTATGAAGCCAGAGTAGGAGTTAAGACAGTAGCTATAAGGCCAGAGTAAGAGTTAAGACAGTAGCTATGAGGCCAGAGTAAGAGTTAAGACAGTAGCTATGAGGCCAGAGTAAGAGTTAAGACAGTAGCTATCAGGCCAGAGTAAGAGTTAAGACAGTAGCTATCAGGCCAGAGTAAGAGTTAAGACAGTAGCTATGAGGCCAGAGTGAGAGTTAAGACAGTAGCTATGAGGCCAGAGTAAGAGTTAAGACAGTAGCTATTAGGCCACAGTAAGAATCCAAGACCTTAACCATTAGGCCAGAGTAAGAGGTAAGACAGTAGCTATGAGGCCAGAGTAAGAGTTAAGACAGTAGCTATGAGGCCAGAGTAAGAGTTAAGACAGTAGCTATGAGGCCAGAGTAAGAGTTAAGACAGTAGCTATGAGGCCAGAGTAAGAGTCCATGACCTTAACCATTAGGCCAGAGTAAGAGTTAAGACAGTAGCTATTAGGCCAGAGTAAGAGTTAAGACAGTAGCTATGAGGCCAGAGTAAGAGTTAAGACAGTAGCTATGAGGCCAGAGTAAGAGTCCAAGACCTTAACCATTAGGCCAGAGTAAGAGTTAAGACAGTAGCTATGAGGCCAGAGTAAGAGTTAAGACAGTAGCTATGAGGCCAGAGTAAGAGTTAAGACAGTAGCTATGAGGCCAGAGTAAGAGTTAAGACAGTAGCTATGAGGCCTGAGTAAGAGTTAAGACAGTAGCTATGAGGCCAGAGTAAGAGTTAAGATAGTAGCTATTAGGCCAGAGTAAGAGTTAAGACAGTAGCTATGAGTCCAGAGTTAGAGTTAAGGCAGTAGCTATGAGGCCAGAGTAAGAGTTAAGACAGTAGCTATGAGGCCAGAGTAAGAGTTAAGACAGTAGCTATGAGGCCAGAGTAAGAGTCCAAGACCTTAACCATTAGGCCAGAGTAAGAGTTAAGACAGTAGCTATTAGGCCAGAGTAAGAGTTAAGACAGTAGCTATTAGGCCAGAGTAAGAGTTAAGACAGTAGCTATGAGGCCAGACTAAGAGTTAAGACAGTAGCTAAGAGGCCAGTGTAAGAGTTAAGACAGTAGCTATGAGGCCAGAGTAAGAGTTAAGACAGTAGCTATTAGGCCAGAGTAAGAGTTAAGACAGTAGCTATTTGGCCAGAGTAAGAGTCCAAGACCTTAACCATTAGGCCAGTGTAAGAGTTAAGACAGTAGCTATGAGGCCAGAGTAAGAGTTAAGACAGTAGCTATGAGGCCATAGTAAGAGTACAAGACCTTAACCATTAGGCCAGAGTAAGAGTTAAGACAGTAGCTATGAGGCTAGAGTAAGAGTTAAGACAGTAGCTATGAGGCCAGAGTGAGAGTTAAGACAGTAGCTATGAGGCCAGAGTAAGAGTTAAGACAGTAGCTATTAGGACACAGTAAGAGTCCAAGACCTTAACCATTAGGCCAGAGTAAGAGGTAAGACAGTAGCTATGAGGCCAGAGTAAGAGTTAAGACAGTAGCTATGAGGCCAGAGTAAGAGTTAAGACAGTAGCTATTAGGCCACAGTAAGAGTCCAAGACCTTAACCATTAGGCCAGAGTAAGAGGTAAGACAGTAGCTATGAGGCCAGAGTAAGAGTTAAGACAGTAGCTATGAGGCCAGAGTAAGAGTTAAGACAGTAGCTATGAGGCCAGAGTAAGAGTTAAGACAGTAGCTATGAGGCCAGACTAAGAGTTAAGACAGTAGCTAAGAGGCCAGTGTAAGAGTTAAGACAGTAGCTATGAGGCCAGAGTAAGAGTTAAGACAGTAGCTATTAGGCCAGAGTAAGAGTTAAGACAGTAGCTATTTGGCCAGAGTAAGAGTCCAAGACCTTAACCATTAGGCCAGAGTAAGAGTTAAGACAGTAGCTATGAGGCCAGAGTAAGAGTCCAAGACCTTAACCATTAGGCCAGAGTAAGAGTTAAGACAGTAGCTATGAGGCCAGAGTAGGAGTTAAGACAGTAGCTATAAGGCCAGAGTAAGAGTTAAGACAGTAGCTATGAGGCCAGAGTAAGAGTTAAGACAGTAGCTATGAGGCCAGAGTAAGAGTTAAGACAGTAGCTATGAGGCCAGACTAAGAGTTAAGACAGTAGCTAAGAGGCCAGTGTAAGAGTTAAGACAGTAGCTATGAGGCCAGAGTAAGAGTTAAAACAGTAGCTATTAGGCCAGAGTAAGAGTCCAAGACCTTAACCATTAGGCCAGTGTAAGAGTTAAGACAGTAGCTATGAGGCCAGAGTAAGAGTTAAGACAGTAGCTATTTGGCCAGAGTAAGAGTCCAAGACCTTAACCATTAGGCCAGTGTAAGAGTTAAGACAGTAGCTATGAGGCCAGAGTAAGAGTTAAGACAGTAGCTATTAGGCCAGAGTAAGAGTTAAGACAGTAGCTATTAGGCCAGAGTAAGAGTTAAGACAGTAGCTATTAGGCCAGAGTAAGAGTTAAGACAGTAGCTATGAGGCCAGAGTAAGAGTTAATACAGTAGCTATGAGGCCTGAGTAAGAGTTAAGACAGTAGCTATGAGGCCAGAGTAAGAGTACAAGACCTTAACCATTAGGCCAGAGTAAGAGTTAAGACAGTAGCTATGAGGCCAGAGTAGGAGTTAAGACAGTAGCTATAAGGCCAGAGTAAGAGTTAAGACAGTAGCTATGAGGCCAGAGTAAGAGTTAAGACAGTAGCTATGAGGCCAGAGTAAGAGTTAAGACAGTAGCTATCAGGCCAGAGTAAGAGTTAAGACAGTAGCTATCAGGCCAGAGTAAGAGTTAAGACAGTAGCTGTGAGGCCAGAGTAAGAGTTAAGACAGTAGCTATGAGGCTAGAGTAAGAGTTAAGACAGTAGCTATGAGGCCAGAGTGAGAGTTAAGACAGTAGCTATGAGGCCAGAGTAAGAGTTAAGACAGTAGCTATTAGGCCACAGTAAGAGTCCAAGACCTTAACCATTAGGCCAGAGTAAGAGGTAAGACAGTAGCTATGAGGCCAGAGTAAGAGTTAAGACAGTAGCTATGAGGCCAGAGTAAGAGTCCAAGACCTTAACCATTAGGCCAGAGTAAGAGTTAAGACAGTAGCAATGAGGCCAGAGTAAGAGTTAAGACAGTAGCTCTGAGGCCAGAGTAAGAGTTAAGACAGTAGCTATGAGGCCAGAGTAAGAGTTAAGACAGTAGCTCTGAGGCCAGAGTAAGAGTCCAAGACCTTAACCATTAGGCCAGAGTAAGAGTTAGGACAGTAGCTATGAGGCCAGAGTAAGAATTAAGACAGTAGCTATGAGGCCAGAGTAAGAGTTAAGACAGTAGATATGAGGCCAGAGTAAGAGTTAAGACAGTAGCTATGAGGCCAGAGTAAGAGTTAAGACAGTAGCTATGAGGCCAGAGTAAGAGTTAAGACAGTAGCTATGAGGCCAGAGTAAGAGTCCAAGACCTTAACCATTAGGCCAGAGTAAGAGTTAAGACAGTAGCTATGATGCCAGAGTAGGAGTTAAGACAGTAGCTATTAGGCCAGAGTAAGAGTTAAGACAGTAGCTATGAGGCAAGAGTAAGAGTTAAGGCAGTAGCTATTAGGCCAGAAGAAGTGTCCAAGGCCTTAACCATTAGGCCAGAGTAAGAGTTAAGACAGTAGCTATGAGGCCAGAGTAAGAGTTAAGACAGTAGCTATGAGGCCAGAGTAAGAGTCCAATACCTTAACCATTAGGCCAGAGTAAGAGTTAAGACAGCAGCTATGAGGCCAGAGTAAGAGTTAAGATAGTAGCTATTAGGCCAAAGTAAGAGTTAAGACAGTAGCTATGAGGCCAGAGTAAGAGTCCAAGACCTTAACCATTAGGCCAGAGTAAGAGTTAAGACAGTAGCTATGAGGCCAAAGTAAGAGTTAAGACAGTAGCTATTAGGCCAGAGTAAGAGTTGAGACAGTAGCTATGAGGCCATAGTAAGAGTTAAGACAGTAGCTATGAGGCCAGAGTAAGAGTTAAGACAGTAGCTATGAGGCCAGAGTAAGAGTTAAGACAGTTACTATGAGGCCAGAGTAAGAGTTAAGACAGTAGCTATGAGGCCAGAGTAAGAGTTAAGACAGTAGCTATGAGGCCTGAGTAAGAGTTAAGACAGTAGCTATGAGGCCATAGTAAGAGTCCAAGACCTTAACCATTAGGCCAGAGTAAGAGTTAAGACAGTAGCTATGAGGCCAGAGTAAGAGTTAAGATAGTAGCTATTAGGCCAGAGTAAGAGTTAAGACAGTAGCTATGAGTCCAGAGTTAGAATTAAGGCAGTAGCTATGAGGCCAGAGTAAGAGTTAAGACAGTAGCTATGAGGCCAGAGTAAGAGTTAAGACAGTAGCTATTAGGCCAGAGTAAGAGTTAAGACAGTAGCTATGAGGCCAGAGTAAGAGTTAAGACAGTAGCTATTAGGCCAGAGTAAGAGTTAAGACAGTAGCTATGAGGACTGAGTAAGAGTCCAAGACCTTAACCATTAGGCCAGTGTAAGAGTTAAGACAGTAGCTATGAGGCCAGAGTAAGAGTTAAGACAGTAGCTATTTGGCCAGAGTAAGAGTCCAAGACCTTAACCATTAGGCCAGTGTAAGAGTTAAGACAGTAGCTATGAGGCCAGAGTAAGAGTTAAGACAGTAGCTATGAGACCAGAGTAAGAGTTAAGACAGTAGCTATGAGGCCTGAGTAAGAGTCCAAGACCTTAACCATTAGGCCAGAGTAAGAGTTAAGACAGTTACTATGAGGCCAGAGTAAGAGTTAAGACAGTAGCTATGAGGCCTGAGTAAGAGTCCAAGACCTTAACCATTAGGCCAGAGTAAGAGTTAAGACAGTAGCTATGAGGCCTGAGTAAGAGTTAAGACAGTAGCTATGAGGCCATAGTAAGAGTCCAAGACCTTAACCATTAGGCCAGAGTAAGAGTTAAGACAGTAGCTATGAGGCCAGAGTAAGAGTTAAGACAGTAGCCATGAGGCCAGAGTAAGAATTAAGACAGTAGCTAGTAGCTATTAGGCCAGAGTAAGAGTTAAGACAGTAGCTATTAGGCCAGAGTAAGAGTCCAATACCTTAACCATTAGTCCAGAGTAAGAGTTAAGACAGTAGCTATGAGTCCAGAGTAAGAGTTAAGACAGTAGCTATTAGGCCAGAGTAAGAGTCCAAGACCTTAACCATTAGGCCAGAGTAAGAGTTAAGACAGCAGCTATGAGGCCAAAGTAAGAGTTAAGATAGTAGCTATTAGGCCAAAGTAAGAGTTAAGACAGTAGCTATGAGGCCAGAGTAAGAGTTAAGACAGTAGCTATTAGGCCAGAGTAAGAGTTAAGAAAGTAGCTATTAGGGCAGAGTAAGAGTTAAGACAGTAGCTATGAGGCCAGAGTAAGAGTTAAGACAGTAGCTATTAGGCCAGAGTAAGAGTTACGACAGTAGATATTAGGCCAGAGTAAGAGTTAAGACAGTAGCTATTAGGCCAGAGTAAGAGTTAAGACAGTAGCTATGAGGCCTGAGTAAGAGTTAAGACAGTAGCTATGAGGCCATAGTAAGAGTCCAAGACCTTAACCATTAGGCCAGAGTAAGAGTTAAGACAGTAGCTATGAGGCCAGAGTAAGAGTTAAGATAGTAGCTATTAGGCCAGAGTAAGAGGTAAGACAGTAGCTATGAGTCCAGAGTTAGAGTTAAGGCAGTAGCTATGAGGCCAGAGTAAGAGTTAAGACAATAGCTATGAGGCCAGAGTAAGAGTCCAAGACCTTAACCATTAGCCCAGAGTAAGAGTTAAGACAGTAGCTATTAGGCCAGAGTAAGCGTTAAGATAGTAGCTATTAGGCCAGAGTAAGAGTTAAGACAGTAGCTATGAGGCCAGAGTAAGAGTCCAAGACCTTAACCATTAGGCCAGAGTAAGAGTTAAGACAGTAGCTATGAGGCCAGAGTAAGGGTTAAGACAGTAGCTATAAGGCCAGAGTAAGAGTTAAGACAGTAGCTATGAGGCCAGAGTAAGAGTCCAAGACCTTAACCATTAGCCCAGAGTAAGAGTTAAGACAGTAGCTATTAGGCCAGAGTAAGAGTTAAGACAGTAGCTATGAGGCCAGAGTAAGAGTCCAAGACCTTAACCATTAGGCCAGAGTAAGAGTTAAGACAGCAGCTATGAGGCCAAAGTAAGAGTTAAGATAGTAGCTATTAGGCCAAAGTAAGAGTTAAGACAGTAGCTATGAGGCCAGAGTAAGAGTTAAGACAGTAGCTATGAGGCCAGAGTAAGAGTTAAGAAAGTAGCTATTAGGGCAGAGTAAGAGTTAAGACAGTAGCTATGAGGCCAGAGTAAGAGTTAAGACAGTAGCTATGAGTCCAGAGTAAGAGTTAAGACAGTAGCTATGAGGCCAGAGTAAGAGTTAAGACAGTAGCTATGAGGCCAGAGTAAGAGTTAAGACAGTAGCTATGAGGCCAGAGTAAGAGTCCAAGACCTTAACCATTAGGCTAGAGTAAGAGTTAAGACAGTAGCTATTAGGCCAGAGTAAGAGTTAAGACAGTAGCTATTAGGCCAGAGTAAGAGTTAAGACAGTAGTTATGAGGCCAGAGTAAGAGTCCAAGACCTTAACCATTAGGCCACAGTAAGAGTTAAGACAGTAGCAATGAGGCCAGAGTAAGAGTTAAGACAGTAGCTATGAGGCCAGAGTAAGAGTTAAGACAGTAGCTATGAGGCCATAGTAAGAGTCCAAGACCTTAACCATTAGGCCAGAGTAAGAGTTAAGACAGTAGCTATGAGGCCAGTGTAAGAGTTAAGATAGTAGCTATTAGGCCAGAGTAAGAGTTAAGACAGTAGCTATGAGGCCAGAGTAAGAGTTAAGACAGTAGCTATGAGGCCAGAGTAAGAGTCCAAGACCTTAACCATTAGGCCAGAGTAAGAGTTAAGACAGTAGCTATTAGGCCAGAGTAAGAGTTAAGACAGTAGCTATGAGACCAGAGTAAGAGTTAAGACAGTAGCTATGAGGCCAGAGTAAGAGTTAAGACAGTAGCTATGAGGCCAGAGTAAGAGTTAAGACAGTAGCTATGAGACCAGAGTAAGAGTTAAGACAGTAGCTATGAGACCAGAGTAAGAGTTAAGACAGTAGCTATGAGGCCAGAGTAAGAGTTAAGACGGTAGCTATGAGGCCAGACTAAGAGTTAAGACAGTAGCTATTTGGCCAGAGTAAGAGTCCAAGACCTTAACCATTAGGCCAGTGTAAGAGTTAAGACAGTAGCTATGAGGCCATAGTAAGAGTCCAAGACCTTAACCATTAGGCCAGAGTAAGAGTTAAGACAGTAGCTATGAGGCCAGAGTAAGAGTTAAGACAGTAGCTATGAGGCCAGAGTAAGAGTCCAAGACCTTAACCATTAGGCCAGAGTAAGAGTTAAGACAGTAGCTATGAGGCCAGAGTAGGAGTTAAGACAGTAGCTATAAGGCCAGAGTAAGAGTTAAGACAGTAGCTGTGAGGCCAGAGTAAGAGTTAAGACAGTAGCTATGAGGCCAGAGTAAGAGTTAAGACAGTAGCTATGAGGCCAGAGTAAGAGTTAAGACAGTAGCTATCAGGCCAGAGTAAGAGTTAAGACAGTAGCTGTGAGGCCAGAGTAAGAGTTAAGACAGTAGCTATGAGGCTAGAGTAAGAGTTAAGACAGTAGCTATGAGGCCAGAGTAAGAGTTAAGACAGTAGCTATTAGGCCACAGTAAGAGTCCAAGACCTTAACCATTAGGCCAGAGTAAGAGGTAAGACAGTAGCTACGAGGCCAGAGTAAGAGTTAAGACAGTAGCTATGAGGCCAGAGTAAGAGTTAAGACAGTAGCTATGAGGCCAGAGTAAGAGTTAAGATAGTAGCTATGAGGCCAGAGTAAGAGTCCAAGACCTTAACCATTAGGCCAGAGTAAGAGTTAAGACAGTAGCTATGAGGCCTGAGTAAGAGTTAAGACAGTAGCTATGAGGCCATAGTAAGAGTCCAAGACCTTAACCATTAGGCCAGAGTAAGAGTTAAGACAGTAGCTATGAGGCCAGAGTAAGAGTTAAGACAGTAGCTATGAGGCCTGAGTAAGAGTTAAGACAGTAGCTATGAGGCCATAGTAAGAGTCCAAGACCTTAACCATTAGGCCAGAGTAAGAGTTAAGACAGTAGCTATGAGTCGAGAGTTAGAGTTAAGGCAGTAGCTATGAGGCCAGAGTAGGAGTTAAGACAGTAGCTATAAGGCCAGAGTAAGAGTTAAGACAGTAGCTATGAGGCCAGAGTGAGAGTTAAGACAGTAGCTATGAGGCCAGAGTAAGAGTTAAGACAGTAGCTATTAGGCCACAGTAAGAGTCCAAGACCTTAACCATTAGGCCAGAGTAAGAGGTAAGACAGTAGCTATGAGGCCAGACTAAGAGTTAAGACAGTAGCTATGAGGCCAGAGTAAGAGTTAAGACAGTAGCTATGAGGCCAGAGTAAGAGTTAAGACAGTAGCTATGAGGCCAGACTAAGAGTTAAGACAGTAGCTAAGAGGCCAGTGTAAGAGTTAAGACAGTAGCTATGAGGCCAGAGTAAGAGTTAAGACAGTAGCTATTAGGCCAGAGTAAGAGTTAAGACAGTAGCTATTTGGCCAGAGTAAGAGTCCAAGACCTTAACCATTAGGCCAGTGTAAGAGTTAAGACAGTAGCTATGAGGCCAGAGTAAGAGTTAAGACAGTAGCTATGAGGCCTGAGTAAGAGTTAAGACAGTAGCTATGAGGCCATAGTAAGAGTACAAGACCTTAACCATTAGGCCAGAGTAAGAGTTAAGACAGTAGCTATGAGGCCAGAGTAGGAGTTAAGACAGTAGCTATAAGGCCAGAGTAAGAGTTAAGACAGTAGCTATGAGGCCAGAGTAAGAGTTAAGACAGTAGCTATGAGGCCAGAGTAAGAGTTAAGACAGTAGCTATCAGGCCAGAGTAAGAGTTAAGACAGTAGCTATCAGGCCAGAGTAAGAGTTAAGACAGTAGCTATGAGGCCAGAGTGAGAGTTAAGACAGTAGCTATGAGGCCAGAGTAAGAGTTAAGACAGTAGCTATTAGGCCACAGTAAGAGTCCAAGACCTTAACCATTAGGCCAGAGTAAGAGGTAAGACAGTAGCTATGAGGCCAGAGTAAGAGTTAAGACAGTAGCTATGAGGCCAGAGTAAGAGTTAAGACAGTAGCTATGAGGCCAGAGTAAGAGTTAAGACAGTAGCTATGAGGCCAGAGTAAGAGTCCATGACCTTAACCATTAGGCCAGAGTAAGAGTTAAGACAGTAGCTATTAGGCCAGAGTAAGAGTTAAGACAGTAGCTATTAGGCCAGAGTAAGAGTTAAGACAGTAGCTATGAGGCCAGAGTATGAGTTAAGACAGTAGCTATGAGGCCAGAGTAAGAGTCCAAGACCTTAACCATTAGGCCAGAGTAAGAGTTAAGACAGTAGCTATTAGGCCAGAGTAAGAGTCCAAGAACTTAACCATTAGGCCAGAGTAAGAGGTAAGACAGTAGCTCTGAGGCCAGAGTAAGAGTTAAGACAGTAGCTATGAGGCCAGAGTAAGAGTTAAGACAGTAGCTATGAGGCCAGAGTAAGAGTTAAGACAGTAGCTATCAGGCCAGAGTAAGAGTTAAGACAGTAGCTATGAGGCCAGAGTAAGAGTTAAGACAGTAGCTATCAGGCCAGAGTAAGAGTTAAGACAGTAGCTATGAGGCCAGAGTAAGAGTCCAAGACCTTAACCATTAGGCCAGAGTATGAGTTAAGACAGTAGCTATGAGGCCAGAGTAAGAGTCCAAGACCTTAACCATTAGGCCAGAGTAAGAGTTAAGACAGTAGCTATGAGGCATAGAGTAAGAGTCCAAGACCTTAACCATTAGGCCAGAGTAAGAGTTAAGACAGTAGCTATGAGGCCAGAGTAAGAGTTAAGACAGTAGCTATGAGGCCAGAGTAAGAGTCCAAGACCTTAACCATTAGGCCAGAGTAAGAGTTAGGACAGTAGCTATGAGGCCAGAGTAAGAGTTAAGACAGTAGCTATTAGGCCAGAGTAAGATTCCAAGACCTTAACCATTAGGCCAGAGTAAGAGTTAAGACAGTAGCTATGAGGCCAAAGTAAGAGTTAAGACAGTAGCTATTAGGCCAGAGTAAGGGTTAAGACAGTAGCTATTAGGCCAGAGAAAAAGTTAAGACAGTAGCTATGAGGCCATAGAAAGAGTTAAGACAGTAGCTATGAGGCCAGAGTAAGAGTTAAGACAGTAGCTATGAGGCCAGAGTAAGAGTCCAAGACCTTAACCATTAGGCCAGAGTAAGAGTTAAGACAGTAGCTATTAGGCCAGAGTAAGAGTTAAGACAGTAGCTATTAGGCCAGAGTAAGAGTTAAGACAGTAGCTATGAGGCCAGAGTAAGAGTTAAGACAGTAGCTATGAGGCCATCGTAAGAGTCCAAGACCTTAACCATTAGGCCAGAGTAAGAGTTAAGACAGTAGCTATGAGTCCAGAGTAAGAGTTAAGACAGTAGCTATGAGGCTAGAATAAGAGTCCAAGACCTTAACCATTAGGCCAGAGTAAGAGTTAAGACAGTAGCTATTAGGCCAGAGTAAGAGTTAAGACAGTAGCTATTAGGCCAGAGTAAGAGTTAAGACAGTAGCTATGAGGCCAGAGTAAGAGTCCAAGACCTAAACCATTAGGCCAGAGTAAGAGTTAAGACAGTAGCTAGTAGCTATTAGGCCAGAGTAAGAGTTAAGACAGTAGCTATGAGGCCAGAGTAAGAGTTAAGACAGTAGCTATCAGGCCAGAGTAAGAGTTAAAACAGTAGCTATGAGTCCAGAGTAAGAGTTAAGACAGTAGCTATGAGGCTAGAGTAAGAGTTAAGACAGTAGCTATGAGGTCAGAGTAAGAGTTAAGACAGTTACTATGAGGCCAGAGTAAGAGTTAAGACAGTAGCTATGAGGCCAGAGTAGGAGTTAAGACGGTAGCTATTAGGCCAGAGTAAGAGTTAAGACAGTAGCTATGAGGCCAGAGTAAGAGTCCAAGACCTTAACCATTAGGCCAGAGTAATAGTTAAGACAGTAGCTATGAGGCTAGAGTAAGAGTTAAGACAGTAGCTATGAGGCCAGAGTAAGAGTTAAGACAGTAGCTATGAGGCCAGAGTAAGATTCCAAGACCTTAACCATTAGGCCAGAGTAAGAGTTAAGACAGTAGCTATGAGGCCAAAGTAAGAGTTAAGACAGTAGCTATTAGGCCAGAGTAAGGGTTAAGACAGTAGCTATTAGGCCAGAGAAAAAGTTAAGACAGTAGCTATGAGGCCATAGAAAGAGTTAAGACAGTAGCTATGAGGCCAGAGTAAGAGTTAAGACAGTAGCTATAAGGCCAGAGTAAGAGTCCAAGACCTTAACCATTAGGCCAGAGTAAGAGTTAAGACAGTAGCTATTAGGCCAGAGTAAGAGTTAAGACAGTAGCTATTAGGCCAGAGTAAGAGTTAAGACAGTAGCTATGAGGCCAGAGTAAGAGTTAAGACAGTAGCTATGAGGCCATCGTAAGAGTCCAAGACCTTAACCATTAGGCCAGAGTAAGAGTTAAGACAGTAGCTATGAGTCCAGAGTAAGAGTTAAGACAGTAGCTATGAGGCTAGAATAAGAGTCCAAGACCTTAAACATTAGGCCAGAGTAAGAGTTAAAACAGTAGCAATGAGGCCAGAGTAAGAGTTAAGACAGTAGCTATGAGGCCAGAGTAAGAGTTAAGACAGTAGCTATGAGGCCAGCCTAAGAGTCCAAGACCTTAACCATTAGGCCAGAGTAAGAGTTAAGACAGTAGCTATGAGGCCAGAGTAAGAATTAAGACAGTAGCTATGAGGCCAGAGTAAGAGTTAAGACAGTAGCTATGAGGCCAGAGTAAGAGTTAAGACAGTAGCTATTAGGCCAGAGTAAGAGTTAAGACAGTAGCTATGAGGCCAGAGTAAGAGTTAAGACAGTAGCTATGAGGCCAGAGTAAGAGTTAAGACAGTAGCTATGAGGCCAGAGTAAGAGTCCAAGACCTTAACCATTTGGCCAGAGTAAGAGTTAAGACAGTAGCTATGAGGCCAGAGTAAGAATTAAGACAGTAGCTATGAGGCCAGAGTAAGAGTTAAGACAGTAGCTATGAGGCCAGAGTAAGAGTTAAGACAATAGCTATTAGGCCACAGTAAGAGTCCAAGACCTTAACCATTAGGCCAGAGTATGAGTTAAGACAGTAGCTATGAGGCCAGAGTAAGAGTCCAAGACCTTAACCATTAGGCCAGAGTAAGAGTTAAGACAGTAGCTATTAGGCCAGAGTAAGAGTCCAAGACCTTAACCATTAGGCCAGAGTAAGAGGTAAGACAGTAGCTCTGAGGCCAGAGTAAGAGTTAAGACAGTAGCTATGAGGCCAGAGTAAGAGTTAAGACAGTAGCTATCAGGCCAGAGTAAGAGTTAAGACAGTAGCTATGAGGCCAGAGTAAGAGTTAAGACAGTAGCTATCAGGCCAGAGTAAGAGTTAAGACAGTAGCTATGAGGCCAGAGTAAGAGTCCAAGACCTTAACCATTAGGCCAGAGTAAGAGTTAAGACAGTAGCTATGAGGCCAGAGTAAGAGTCCAAGACCTTAACCATTAGGCCAGAGTAAGAGTTAAGACAGTAGCTATGAGGCCAGAGTAAGAGTTAAGACAGTAGCTCTGAGGCTAGAGTAAGAGTCCAAGACCTTAACCATTAGGCCAGAGTAAGAGTTAGGACAGTAGCTATGAGGCCAGAGTAAGAGTTAAGACAGTAGCTATGAGGCCAGAGTAAGAGTTAAGACAGTAGCTATGAGGCCAGAGTAAGAGTTAAGACAGTAGCTATGAGGCCAGAGTAAGAGTTAAGACAGTAGCTATTAGGCCAGAGTAAGAGTTAAGACAGTAGCTATCAGGCCAGAGTAAGAGTTAAGAAAGTAGCTATGAGGCCAGAGTGAGAGTTAAGACAGTAGCTATTAGGCCACAGTAAGAGTCCAAGACCTTAACCATTAGGCCAGAGTAAGAGTTAAGACAGTAGCTATGAGGCCAGAGTAAGAGTCCAAGACCTTAACCATTAGGCCAGAGTAAGAGTTAAGACAGTAGCTATGAGGCCAGAGTAAGAGTTAAGACAGTAGCTATGAGGCCATAGTAAGAGTCCAAGACCTTAACCATTAGGCCAGAGTAAGAGTTAAGACAGTAGCTATCAGGCCAGAGTAAGAGTCCAAGACCTTAACCATTAGGCCAGAGTAAGAGTTAAGACAGTAGCTATTAGGCCAGAGTAAGAGTTAAGACAGTAGATATGAGGCCAGAGTAAGAGTTAAGACAGTAGCTATTAGGCCAGAGTAAGAGTCCAAGACCTTAACCATTAGGCCAGAGTAAGAGTTAAGACAGTAGCTATTAGGCCAGAGTAAGAGTTAAGACAGTAGATATGAGGCCAGAGTAAGAGTTAAGACAGTAGCTATAAGGCCAGAGTAAGAGTTAAGACAGTAGCTATGAGTCCAGAGTAAGAGTTAAGACAGTAGCTATGAGGCCATAGTAAGAGTCCAAGACCTTAACCATTAGGCCAGAGTAAGAGTTAAGACAGTAGCTATTAGGCAGGAGTAAGAGTTAAGACAGTAGCTATTAGGCCAGAGTAACAGTTAAGACAGTAGCTATTAGGCCAGAGTAAGAGTTAAGACAGTAGCTATGAGGCCAGAGTAAGAGTCCAAGACCTTAACCATTAGGCCAGAGTAAGAGTTAAGACAGTAGCTATGAGGCCAGAGTAGGAGTAGAGACATTAGCTATAAGGCCAGAGTAAGAGTTAAGACAGTAGCTATGAGGCCAGAGTAAGAGTTAAGACAGTAGCTATTAGGCCAGAGTAAGAGTTAAGACAGTAGCTGTGAGGCCAGAGTAAGAGTTAAGACAGTAGCTATGAGGCTAGAGTAAGAGTTAAGACAGTAGCTATGAGGCCAGAGTAAGAGTTAAGACAATAGCTATTAGGCCACAGTAAGAGTCCAAGACCTTAACCATTAGGCCAGAGTATGAGTTAAGACAGTAGCTATGAGGCCAGAGTAAGAGTCCAAGACCTTAACCATTAGGCCAGAGTAAGAGTTAAGACAGTAGCTCTGAGGCCAGAGTAAGAGTTAAGACAGTAGCTATTAGGCCAGAGTAAGAGTCCAAGACCTTAACCATTAGGCCAGAGTAAGAGGTAAGACAGTAGCTCTGAGGCCAGAGTAAGAGTTAAGACAGTAGCTATGAGGCCAGAGTAAGAGTTAAGACAGTAGCTATGAGGCCAGAGTAAGAGTCCAAGACCTTAACCATTAGGCCAGAGTAAGAGTTAAGACAGTAGCAATGAGGCCAGAGTAAGAGTTAAGACAGTAGCTATGAGGCCAGAGTAAGAGTTAAGACAGTAGCTATGAGGCCATCGTAAGAGTCCAAGACCTTAACCATTAGGCCAGAGTAAGAGTTAAGACAGTAGCTATGAGGCCAGAGTAAGAATTAAGACAGTAGCTATGAGGCCAGAGTAAGAGTTAAGACAGTAGCTATGAGGCCAGAGTAAGAGTTAAGACAGTAGCTATGAGGCCAGAGTAAGAGTTAAGACAGTAGCTATGAGGCCAGAGTAAGAGTTAAGACAGTAGCTATTAGGCCAGAGTAAGAGTTAAGACAGTAGCTATGAGGCCAGAGTGAGAGTTAAGACAGTAGCTATGAGGCCAGAGTAAGAGTTAAGACAGTAGCTATGAGGCCAGAGTAAGAGTTAAGACAGTAGCTATGAGGCCAGAGTAAGAGTCCAAGACCTTAACCATTAGACCAGAGTAAGAGTTAAGACAGTAGCTATGAGGCCAGAGTAAGAGTTAAGACAGTAGCTATTAGGCCAGAGTAAGAGTTAAGACAGTAGATATGAGGCCAGAGTAAGAGTTAAGGCAGTAGCTATTCGGCCAGAAGAAGAGTCCAAGGCCTTAACCATTAGGCCAGAGTAAGAGTTAAGACAGTAGCTATGAGGCCAGAGTAAGAGTTAAGACAGTAGCTATGAGGCCAGAGTAAGAGTCCAAGACCTTAACCATTAGGCCAGAGTAAGAGTTAAGACAGCAGCTATGAGGCCAGAGTAAGAGTTAAGACAGTAGCTATGAGGCCAGAGTAAGAGTTAAGACAGTAGCTATTAGGCCACAGTAAGAGTCCAAGACCTTAACCATTAGGCCAGAGTAAGAGTTAAGACAGTAGCTATGAGGCCAGAGTAAGAGTCCAAGACCTTAACCATTAGGCCAGAGTAAGAGTTAAGACAGTAGCTATTAGGCCAGAGTAAGAGTCCAAGACCTTAACCATTAGGCCAGAGTAAGAGGTAAGACAGTAGCTCTGAGGCCAGAGTAAGAGTTAAGACAGTAGCTATGAGGCCAGAGTAAGAGTCCAAGACCTTAAACATTAGGCCAGAGTAAGAGTTAAAACAGTAGCAATGAGGCCAGAGTAAGAGTTAAGACAGTAGCTATGAGGCCAGAGTAAGAGTTAAGACAGTAGCTATGAGGCCAGCCTAAGAGTCCAAGACCTTAACCATTAGGCCAGAGTAAGAGTTAAGACAGTAGCTATGAGGCCAGAGTAAGAATTAAGACAGTAGCTATGAGGCCAGAGTAAGAGTTAAGACAGTAGCTATTAGGCCAGAGTAAGAGTTAAGACAGTAGCTATGAGGCCAGAGTAAGAGTTAAGACAGTAGCTATGAGGCCAGAGTAAGAGTTAAGACAGTAGCTATGAGGCCAGAGTAAGAGTCCAAGACCTTAACCATTTGGCCAGAGTAAGAGTTAAGACAGTAGCTATGAGGCCAGAGTAAGAATTAAGACAGTAGCTATGAGGCCAGAGTAAGAGTTAAGACAGTAGCTATGAGGCCAGAGTAAGAGTTAAGACAATAGCTATTAGGCCACAGTAAGAGTCCAAGACCTTAACCATTAGGCCAGAGTATGAGTTAAGACAGTAGCTATGAGGCCAGAGTAAGAGTCCAAGACCTTAACCATTAGGCCAGAGTAAGAGTTAAGACAGTAGCTATTAGGCCAGAGTAAGAGTCCAAGACCTTAACCATTAGGCCAGAGTAAGAGGTAAGACAGTAGCTCTGAGGCCAGAGTAAGAGTTAAGACAGTAGCTATGAGGCCAGAGTAAGAGTTAAGACAGTAGCTATGAGGCCAGAGTAAGAGTTAAGACAGTAGCTATCAGGCCAGAGTAAGAGTTAAGACAGTAGCTATGAGGCCAGAGTAAGAGTTAAGACAGTAGCTATCAGGCCAGAGTAAGAGTTAAGACAGTAGCTATGAGGCCAGAGTAAGAGTCCAAGACCTTAACCATTAGGCCAGAGTATGAGTTAAGACAGTAGCTATGAGGCCAGAGTAAGAGTCCAAGACCTTAACCATTAGGCCAGAGTAAGAGTTAAGACAGTAGCTATGAGGCATAGAGTAAGAGTCCAAGACCTTAACCATTAGGCCAGAGTAAGAGTTAAGACAGTAGCTATGAGGCCAGAGTAAGAGTTAAGACAGTAGCTATGAGGCCAGAGTAAGAGTCCAAGACCTTAACCATTAGGCCAGAGTAAGAGTTAGGACAGTAGCTATGAGGCCAGAGTAAGAGTTAAGACAGTAGCTATTAGGCCAGAGTAAGATTCCAAGACCTTAACCATTAGGCCAGAGTAAGAGTTAAGACAGTAGCTATGAGGCCAAAGTAAGAGTTAAGACAGTAGCTATTAGGCCAGAGTAAGGGTTAAGACAGTAGCTATTAGGCCAGAGAAAAAGTTAAGACAGTAGCTATGAGGCCATAGTAAGAGTTAAGACAGTAGCTATGAGGCCAGAGTAAGAGTTAAGACAGTAGCTATGAGGCCAGAGTAAGAGTCCAAGACCTTAACCATTAGGCCAGAGTAAGAGTTAAGACAGTAGCTATGAGGCCAGAGTAAGAGTTAAGACAGTAGCTATGAGGCCATCGTAAGAGTCCAAGACCTTAACCATTAGGCCAGAGTAAGAGTTAAGAAAGTAGCTATGAGGCCAGAGTGAGAGTTAAGACAGTAGCTATTAGGCCACAGTAAGAGTCCAAGACCTTAACCATTAGGCCAGAGTAAGAGTTAAGACAGTAGCTATTAGGCCAGAGTAAGAGTTAAGACAATAGCTATTAGGCCACAGTAAGAGTCCAAGACCTTAACCATTAGGCCAGAGTATGAGTTAAGACAGTAGCTATGAGGCCAGAGTAAGAGTCCAAGACCTTAACCATTAGGCCAGAGTAAGAGTTAAGACAGTAGCTATGAGGCCAGAGTAAGAGTTAAGACAGTAGCTATGAGGCCATAGTAAGAGTCCAAGACCTTAACCATTAGGCCAGAGTAAGAGTTAAGACAGTAGCTATCAGGCCAGAGTAAGAGTCCAAGACCTTAACCATTAGGCCAGAGTAAGAGTTAAGACAGTAGCTATTAGGCCAGAGTAAGAGTTAAGACAGTAGCTATGAGGCCAGAGTAAGAGTTAAGACAGTAGCTATGAGGCCAGAGTAAGAGTCCAAGACCTTAACCATTAGGCCAGAGTAAGAGTTAAGACAGTAGCTATGAGGCCAGAGTAGGAGTAGAGACATTAGCTATAAGGCCAGAGTAAGAGTTAAGACAGTAGCTATGAGGCCAGAGTAAAAGTTAAGACAGTAGCTATTAGGCCAGAGTAAGAGTTAAGACAGTAGCTGTGAGGCCAGAGTAAGAGTTAAGACAGTAGCTATGAGGCCAGAGTAAGAGTTAAGACAGTAGCTATGAGGCCAGAGTAAGAGTTAAGACAATAGCTATTAGGCCACAGTAAGAGTCCAAGACCGTAACCATTAGGCCATAGTATGAGTTAAGACAGTAGCTATGAGGCCAGAGTAAGAGTCCAAGACCTTAACCATTAGGCCAGAGTAAGAGTTAAGACAGTAGCTCTGAGGCCAGAGTAAGAGTTAAGACAGTAGCTATTAGGCCAGAGTAAGAGTCCAAGACCTTAACCATTAGGCCAGAGTAAGAGGTAAGACAGTAGCTCTGAGGCCAGAGTAAGAGTTAAGACAGTAGCTATGAGGCCAGAGTAAGAGTTAAGACAGTAGCTATGAGGCCATCGTAAGAGTCCAAGACCTTAACCATTAGGCCAGAGTAAGAGTTAAGACAGTAGCTATGAGGCCAGAGTAAGAATTAAGACAGTAGCTATGAGGCCAGAGTAAGAGTTAAGACAGTAGCTATGAGGCCAGAGTAAGAGTTAAGACAGTAGCTATGAGGCCAGAGTAAGAGTTTAGACAGTAGCTATGAGGCCAGAGTAAGAGTTAAGACAGTAGCTATTAGGCCAGAGTAAGAGTTAAGACAGTAGCTATGAGGCCAGAGTGAGAGTTAAGACAGTAGCTATGAGGCCAGAGTAAGAGTTAAGACAGTAGCTATGAGGCCAGAGTAAGAGTTAAGACAGTAGCTATGAGGCCAGAGTAAGAGTCCAAGACCTTAACCATTAGACCAGAGTAAGAGTTAAGACAGCAGCTATGAGGCCAGAGTAAGAGTTAAGACAGTAGCTATGAGGCCAGAGTAAGAGTTAAGACAGTAGCTATGAGGCCAGAGTAAGAGTCCAAGACCTTAACCATTAGGCCAGAGTAAGAGTTAAGACAGCAGCTATGAGGCCAGAGTAAGAGTTAAGACAGTAGCTATGAGGCCAGAGTAAGAGTTAAGACAGTAGCTATTAGGCCAGAGTAAGAGTCCAAAACCTTAACCATTAGGCCAGAGTTAGAGTTAAGACAATAGCTATGAGGCCAAAGTAAGAGTTAAGACAGTAGCTATGAGGCCAGAGTAAGAGTTAAGACAGTAGCTATCAGGCCAGAGTAAGAGTTAAGACAGTAGCTATGAGTCCAGAGTAAGAGTTAAGACAGTAGCTATGAGGCCAGAGTAAGAGTTAAGACAGTAGCTGTGAGGCCAGAGTAAGAGTCCAAGACCTTAACCATTAGGCCAGAGTAAGAGTTAAAACAGTAGCTATTAGGCCAGAGTAAGAGTTAAGACAGTAGCTATTAGGCCAGAGTAAGAGTTAAGACAGTAGCTATTAGGCCACAGTAAGAGTCCAAGACCTTAACCATTAGGCCAGAGTAAGAGTTAAGACAGTAGCTATGAGGCCAGAGTAAGAGTCCAAGACCTTAACCATTAGGCCAGAGTAAGAGTTAAGACAGTAGCTATTAGGCCAGAGTAAGAGTCCAAGACCTTAACTATTAGGCCAGAGTAAGAGGTAAGACAGTAGCTCTGAGGCCAGAGTAAGAGTTAAGACAGTAGCTATGAGGCCAGAGTAAGAGTCCAAGACCTTAAACATTAGGCCAGAGTAAGAGTTAAAACAGTAGCAATGAGGCCAGAGTAAGAGTTAAGACAGTAGCTATGAGGCCAGAGTAAGAGTTAAGACAGTAGCTATGAGGCCAGCCTAAGAGTCCAAGACCTTAACCATTAGGCCAGAGTAAGAGTTAAGACAGTAGCTATGAGGCCAGAGTAAGAATTAAGACAGTAGCTATGAGGCCAGAGTAAGAGTTAAGACAGTAGCTATGAGGCCAGAGTAAGAGTTAAGACAGTAGCTATTAGGCCAGAGTAAGAGTTAAGACAGTAGCTATGAGGCCAGAGTAAGAGTTAAGACAGTAGCTATGAGGCCAGAGTAAGAGTTAAGACAGTAGCTATGAGGCCAGAGTAAGAGTCCAAGACCTTAACCATTTGGCCAGAGTAAGAGTTAAGACAGTAGCTATGAGGCCAGAGTAAGAATTAAGACAGTAGCTATGAGGCCAGAGTAAGAGTTAAGACAGTAGCTATGAGGCCAGAGTAAGAGTTAAGACAATAGCTATTAGGCCACAGTAAGAGTCCAAGACCTTAACCATTAGGCCAGAGTATGAGTTAAGACAGTAGCTATGAGGCCAGAGTAAGAGTCCAAGACCTTAACCATTAGGCCAGAGTAAGAGTTAAGACAGTAGCTATTAGGCCAGAGTAAGAGTCCAAGACCTTAACCATTAGGCCAGAGTAAGAGGTAAGACAGTAGCTCTGAGGCCAGAGTAAGAGTTAAGACAGTAGCTATGAGGCCAGAGTAAGAGTTAAGACAGTAGCTATGAGGCCAGAGTAAGAGTTAAGACAGTAGCTATCAGGCCAGAGTAAGAGTTAAGACAGTAGCTATGAGGCCAGAGTAAGAGTTAAGACAGTAGCTATCAGGCCAGAGTAAGAGTTAAGACAGTAGCTATGAGGCCAGAGTAAGAGTCCAAGACCTTAACCATTAGGCCAGAGTATGAGTTAAGACAGTAGCTATGAGGCCAGAGTAAGAGTCCAAGACCTTAACCATTAGGCCAGAGTAAGAGTTAAGACAGTAGCTATGAGGCATAGAGTAAGAGTCCAAGACCTTAACCATTAGGCCAGAGTAAGAGTTAAGACAGTAGCTATGAGGCCAGAGTAAGAGTTAAGACAGTAGCTATGAGGCCAGAGTAAGAGTCCAAGACCTTAACCATTAGGCCAGAGTAAGAGTTAGGACAGTAGCTATGAGGCCAGAGTAAGAGTTAAGACAGTAGCTATTAGGCCAGAGTAAGATTCCAAGACCTTAACCATTAGGCCAGAGTAAGAGTTAAGACAGTAGCTATGAGGCCAAAGTAAGAGTTAAGACAGTAGCTATTAGGCCAGAGTAAGGGTTAAGACAGTAGCTATTAGGCCAGAGAAAAAGTTAAGACAGTAGCTATGAGGCCATAGAAAGAGTTAAGACAGTAGCTATGAGGCCAGAGTAAGAGTTAAGACAGTAGCTATGAGGCCAGAGTAAGAGTCCAAGACCTTAACCATTAGGCCAGAGTAAGAGTTAAGACAGTAGCTATTAGGCCAGAGTAAGAGTTAAGACAGTAGCTATTAGGCCAGAGTAAGAGTTAAGACAGTAGCTATGAGGCCAGAGTAAGAGTTAAGACAGTAGCTATGAGGCCATCGTAAGAGTCCAAGACCTTAACCATTAGGCCAGAGTAAGAGTTAAGACAGTAGCTATGAGTCCAGAGTAAGAGTTAAGACAGTAGCTATGAGGCTAGAATAAGAGTCCAAGACCTTAAACATTAGGCCAGAGTAAGAGTTAAAACAGTAGCAATGAGGCCAGAGTAAGAGTTAAGACAGTAGCTATGAGGCCAGAGTAAGAGTTAAGACAGTAGCTATGAGGCCAGCCTAAGAGTCCAAGACCTTAACCATTAGGCCAGAGTAAGAGTTAAGACAGTAGCTATGAGGCCAGAGTAAGAATTAAGACAGTAGCTATGAGGCCAGAGTAAGAGTTAAGACAGTAGCTATGAGGCCAGAGTAAGAGTTAAGACAGTAGCTATTAGGCCAGAGTAAGAGTTAAGACAGTAGCTATGAGGCCAGAGTAAGAGTTAAGACAGTAGCTATGAGGCCAGAGTAAGAGTTAAGACAGTAGCTATGAGGCCAGAGTAAGAGTCCAAGACCTTAACCATTTGGCCAGAGTAAGAGTTAAGACAGTAGCTATGAGGCCAGAGTAAGAATTAAGACAGTAGCTATGAGGCCAGAGTAAGAGTTAAGACAGTAGCTATGAGGCCAGAGTAAGAGTTAAGACAATAGCTATTAGGCCACAGTAAGAGTCCAAGACCTTAACCATTAGGCCAGAGTATGAGTTAAGACAGTAGCTATGAGGCCAGAGTAAGAGTCCAAGACCTTAACCATTAGGCCAGAGTAAGAGTTAAGACAGTAGCTATTAGGCCAGAGTAAGAGTCCAAGACCTTAACCATTAGGCCAGAGTAAGAGGTAAGACAGTAGCTCTGAGGCCAGAGTAAGAGTTAAGACAGTAGCTATGAGGCCAGAGTAAGAGTTAAGACAGTAGCTATGAGGCCAGAGTAAGAGTTAAGACAGTAGCTATCAGGCCAGAGTAAGAGTTAAGACAGTAGCTATGAGGCCAGAGTAAGAGTTAAGACAGTAGCTATCAGGCCAGAGTAAGAGTTAAGACAGTAGCTATGAGGCCAGAGTAAGAGTCCAAGACCTTAACCATTAGGCCAGAGTATGAGTTAAGACAGTAGCTATGAGGCCAGAGTAAGAGTCCAAGACCTTAACCATTAGGCCAGAGTAAGAGTTAAGACAGTAGCTATGAGGCATAGAGTAAGAGTCCAAGACCTTAACCATTAGGCCAGAGTAAGAGTTAAGACAGTAGCTATGAGGCCAGAGTAAGAGTTAAGACAGTAGCTATGAGGCCAGAGTAAGAGTCCAAGACCTTAACCATTAGGCCAGAGTAAGAGTTAGGACAGTAGCTATGAGGCCAGAGTAAGAGTTAAGACAGTAGCTATTAGGCCAGAGTAAGATTCCAAGACCTTAACCATTAGGCCAGAGTAAGAGTTAAGACAGTAGCTATGAGGCCAAAGTAAGAGTTAAGACAGTAGCTATTAGGCCAGAGTAAGGGTTAAGACAGTAGCTATTAGGCCAGAGAAAAAGTTAAGACAGTAGCTATGAGGCCATAGAAAGAGTTAAGACAGTAGCTATGAGGCCAGAGTAAGAGTTAAGACAGTAGCTATGAGGCCAGAGTAAGAGTCCAAGACCTTAACCATTAGGCCAGAGTAAGAGTTAAGACAGTAGCTATTAGGCCAGAGTAAGAGTTAAGACAGTAGCTATTAGGCCAGAGTAAGAGTTAAGACAGTAGCTATGAGGCCAGAGTAAGAGTTAAGACAGTAGCTATGAGGCCATCGTAAGAGTCCAAGACCTTAACCATTAGGCCAGAGTAAGAGTTAAGACAGTAGCTATGAGTCCAGAGTAAGAGTTAAGACAGTAGCTATGAGGCTAGAATAAGAGTCCAAGACCTTAACCATTAGGCCAGAGTAAGAGTTAAGACAGTAGCTATTAGGCCAGAGTAAGAGTTAAGACAGTAGCTATTAGGCCAGAGTAAGAGTTAAGACAGTAGCTATGAGGCCAGAGTAAGAGTCCAAGACCTAAACCATTAGGCCAGAGTAAGAGTTAAGACAGTAGCTAGTAGCTATTAGGCCAGAGTAAGAGTTAAGACAGTAGCTATGAGGCCAGAGTAAGAGTTAAGACAGTAGCTATCAGGCCAGAGTAAGAGTTAAAACAGTAGCTATGAGTCCAGAGTAAGAGTTAAGACAGTAGCTATGAGGCTAGAGTAAGAGTTAAGACAGTAGCTATGAGGTCAGAGTAAGAGTTAAGACAGTTACTATGAGGCCAGAGTAAGAGTTAAGACAGTAGCTATGAGGCCAGAGTAGGAGTTAAGACGGTAGCTATTAGGCCAGAGTAAGAGTTAAGACAGTAGCTATGAGGCCAGAGTAAGAGTCCAAGACCTTAACCATTAGGCCAGAGTAATAGTTAAGACAGTAGCTATGAGGCTAGAGTAAGAGTTAAGACAGTAGCTATGAGGCCAGAGTAAGAGTTAAGACAGTAGCTATGAGGCCAGAGTAAGATTCCAAGACCTTAACCATTAGGCCAGAGTAAGAGTTAAGACAGTAGCTATGAGGCCAAAGTAAGAGTTAAGACAGTAGCTATTAGGCCAGAGTAAGGGTTAAGACAGTAGCTATTAGGCCAGAGAAAAAGTTAAGACAGTAGCTATGAGGCCATAGAAAGAGTTAAGACAGTAGCTATGAGGCCAGAGTAAGAGTTAAGACAGTAGCTATGAGGCCAGAGTAAGAGTCCAAGACCTTAACCATTAGGCCAGAGTAAGAGTTAAGACAGTAGCTATTAGGCCAGAGTAAGAGTTAAGACAGTAGCTATTAGGCCAGAGTAAGAGTTAAGACAGTAGCTATGAGGCCAGAGTAAGAGTTAAGACAGTAGCTATGAGGCCATCGTAAGAGTCCAAGACCTTAACCATTAGGCCAGAGTAAGAGTTAAGACAGTAGCTATGAGTCCAGAGTAAGAGTTAAGACAGTAGCTATGAGGCTAGAATAAGAGTCCAAGACCTTAAACATTAGGCCAGAGTAAGAGTTAAAACAGTAGCAATGAGGCCAGAGTAAGAGTTAAGACAGTAGCTATGAGGCCAGAGTAAGAGTTAAGACAGTAGCTATGAGGCCAGCCTAAGAGTCCAAGACCTTAACCATTAGGCCAGAGTAAGAGTTAAGACAGTAGCTATGAGGCCAGAGTAAGAATTAAGACAGTAGCTATGAGGCCAGAGTAAGAGTTAAGACAGTAGCTATGAGGCCAGAGTAAGAGTTAAGACAGTAGCTATTAGGCCAGAGTAAGAGTTAAGACAGTAGCTATGAGGCCAGAGTAAGAGTTAAGACAGTAGCTATGAGGCCAGAGTAAGAGTTAAGACAGTAGCTATGAGGCCAGAGTAAGAGTCCAAGACCTTAACCATTTGGCCAGAGTAAGAGTTAAGACAGTAGCTATGAGGCCAGAGTAAGAATTAAGACAGTAGCTATGAGGCCAGAGTAAGAGTTAAGACAGTAGCTATGAGGCCAGAGTAAGAGTTAAGACAATAGCTATTAGGCCACAGTAAGAGTCCAAGACCTTAACCATTAGGCCAGAGTATGAGTTAAGACAGTAGCTATGAGGCCAGAGTAAGAGTCCAAGACCTTAACCATTAGGCCAGAGTAAGAGTTAAGACAGTAGCTATTAGGCCAGAGTAAGAGTCCAAGACCTTAACCATTAGGCCAGAGTAAGAGGTAAGACAGTAGCTCTGAGGCCAGAGTAAGAGTTAAGACAGTAGCTATGAGGCCAGAGTAAGAGTTAAGACAGTAGCTATGAGGCCAGAGTAAGAGTTAAGACAGTAGCTATCAGGCCAGAGTAAGAGTTAAGACAGTAGCTATGAGGCCAGAGTAAGAGTTAAGACAGTAGCTATCAGGCCAGAGTAAGAGTTAAGACAGTAGCTATGAGGCCAGAGTAAGAGTCCAAGACCTTAACCATTAGGCCAGAGTATGAGTTAAGACAGTAGCTATGAGGCCAGAGTAAGAGTCCAAGACCTTAACCATTAGGCCAGAGTAAGAGTTAAGACAGTAGCTATGAGGCATAGAGTAAGAGTCCAAGACCTTAACCATTAGGCCAGAGTAAGAGTTAAGACAGTAGCTATGAGGCCAGAGTAAGAGTTAAGACAGTAGCTATGAGGCCAGAGTAAGAGTCCAAGACCTTAACCATTAGGCCAGAGTAAGAGTTAGGACAGTAGCTATGAGGCCAGAGTAAGAGTTAAGACAGTAGCTATTAGGCCAGAGTAAGATTCCAAGACCTTAACCATTAGGCCAGAGTAAGAGTTAAGACAGTAGCTATGAGGCCAAAGTAAGAGTTAAGACAGTAGCTATTAGGCCAGAGTAAGGGTTAAGACAGTAGCTATTAGGCCAGAGAAAAAGTTAAGACAGTAGCTATGAGGCCATAGAAAGAGTTAAGACAGTAGCTATGAGGCCAGAGTAAGAGTTAAAACAGTAGCTATGAGGCCAGAGTAAGAGTCCAAGACCTTAACCATTAGGCCAGAGTAAGAGTTAAGACAGTAGCTATTAGGCCAGAGTAAGAGTTAAGACAGTAGCTATTAGGCCAGAGTAAGAGTTAAGACAGTAGCTATGAGGCCAGAGTAAGAGTTAAGACAGTAGCTATGAGGCCATCGTAAGCGTCCAAGACCTTAACCATTAGGCCAGAGTAAGAGTTAAGACAGTAGCTATGAGTCCAGAGTAAGAGTTAAGACAGTAGCTATGAGGCTAGAATAAGAGTCCAAGACCTTAACCATTAGGCCAGAGTAAGAGTTAAGACAGTAGCTATTAGGCCAGAGTAAGAGTTAAGACAGTAGCTATTAGGCCAGAGTAAGAGTTAAGACAGTAGCTATTAGGCCAGAGTAAGAGTTAAGACAGTAGCTATGAGGCCAGAGTAAGAGTCCAAGACCTAAACCATTAGGCCAGAGTAAGAGTTAAGACAGTAGCTAGTAGCTATTAGGCCAGAGTAAGAGTTAAGACAGTAGCTATGAGGCCAGAGTAAGAGTTAAGACAGTAGCTATCAGGCCAGAGTAAGAGTTAAAACAGTAGCTATGAGTCCAGAGTAAGAGTTAAGACAGTAGCTATGAGGCTAGAGTAAGAGTTAAGACAGTAGCTATGAGGTCAGAGTAAGAGTTAAGACAGTTACTATGAGGCCAGAGTAAGAGTTAAGACAGTAGCTATGAGGCCAGAGTAGGAGTTAAGACGGTAGCTATAAGGCCAGAGTAAGAGTTAAGACAGTAGCTATGAGGCCAGAGTAAGAGTCCAAGACCTTAACCATTAGGCCAGAGTAATAGTTAAGACAGTAGCTATGAGGCTAGAGTAAGAGTTAAGACAGTAGCTATGAGGCCAGAGTAAGAGTTAAGACAGTAGCTATGAGGCCAGAGTAAGAGTCCAAGACCTTAACCATTAGGCCAGAGTAAGAGTTAAGACAGTAGCTATTAGGCCAGAGTAAGAGTCCAAGACCTTAACCATTGAGCCAGAGTAAGAGTTAAGACAGTAGCTATTAGGCCAGAGTAAGAGTTAAGACAGTAGATATGAGGCCAGAGAAAGAGTTAAGACAGTAGCTATTAGGCCATAGTAAGAGTCCACGACCTTAACCATTAGGCCAGAGTAAGAGTTAAGACAGTAGCTATGAGGCCAGAGTAAGAGTTAAGACAGTAGCTATGAGTCCAGAGTAAGAGTTAAGACAGTAGCTATGAGGCCATAGTAAGAGTCCAAGACCTTAACCATTAGGCCAGAGTAAGAGTTAAGACAGTAGCTATTAGGCAGGAGTAAGAGTTAAGACAGTAGCTATTAGGCCAGAGTAAGAGTTAAGACAGTAGCTATGAGGCCAGAGTAAGAGTTAAGACAGTAGCTATGAGGCCAGAGTAAGAGTCCAAGACCTTAACCATTAAGCCAGAGTAAGAGTTAAGACAGTAGCTATGAGGCCAGAGTAGGAGTAGAGACATTAGCTATAAGGCCAGAGTAAGAGTTAAGACAGTAGCTATGAGGCCAGAGTAAGAGTTAAGACAGTAGCTATGAGGCCAGAGTAAGAGTTAAGACAGTAGCTATTAGGCCAGAGTAAGAGTTAAGACAGTAGCTATCACGCCAGAGTAAGAGTTAAGACAGTAGCTGTGAGGCCAGAGTAAGAGTTAAGACAGTAGCTATGAGGCTAGAGTAAGAGTCCAAGACCTTAACCATTAGGCCAGAGTAAGAGGTAAGACAGTAGCTCTGAAGCCAGAGTAAGAGTTATGACAGTAGCTATGAGGCCAGAGTAAGAGTTAAGACAGTAGCTATGAGGCCAGAGTAAGAGTCCAAGACCTTAACCATTAGGCCAGAGTAAGAGTTAAGACAGTAGCAATGAGGCCAGAGTAAGAGTTAAGACAGTAGCTATGAGGCCATCGTAAGAGTCCAAGACCTTAACCATTAGGCCAGAGTAAGAGTTAAGACAGTAGCTATTAGGCCAGAGTAAGAGTTAAGACAGTAGCTATGAGGCCAGAGTAAGAGTCCAAGACCTTAACCATTAGACCAGAGTAAGAGTTAAGACAGTAGCTATGAGGCCAGAGTAAGGGTTAAGACAGTAGCTATAAGGCCAGAGTAAGAGTTAAGACAGTAGCTATGAGGCCAGAGTAAGAGTTAAGACAGTAGCTATTAGGCCAGAGTAAGAGTCCAAGACCTTAACCATTAGACCAGAGTAAGAGTTAAGACAGTAGCTATTAGGCCAGAGTAAGAGTTAAGACAGTAGCTATGAGGCCAGAGTAAGAGTTAAGGCAGTAGCTATTCGGCCAGAAGAAGAGTCCAAGGCCTTAACCATTAGGCCAGAGTAAGAGTTAAGACAGTAGCTATGAGGCCAGAGTAAGAGTTAAGACAGTAGCTATTAGGCCAGAGTAAGAGTTAAGACAGTAGCTATGAGGCCAGAGTAAGAGTTAAGACAGTAGCTATCAGGCCAGAGTAAGAGTTAAGACAGTAGCTATGAGGCCTGAGTAAGAGTCCAAGACCTTAACCATTAGGCCAGAGTAAGAGTTAAGACTGTAGCTATGAGGCCAGAGTAATAGTTAAGACAGTAGCTATGAGGCCAGAGTAAGAGTCCAAGACCTTAACCATTAGGCCAGAGTAAGAGTTAAGACAGTAGCTATGAGTCCAGAGTAAGAGTTAAGACAGTAGCTATGAGGCCAGAGTAAGAGTTAAGACAGTAGCTATGAGGCCAGAGTAAGAGTTAAGACAGTAGCTGTGAGGCCAGAGTAACAGTCCAAGACCTTAACCATTAGGCCAGAGTAAGAGTTAAAACAGTAGCTATTAGGCCAGAGTAAGAGTTAAGACAGTAGCTATTAGGCCAGAGTAAGAGTTAAGACAGTAGCTATGAGGCCAGAGTAAGAGTTAATACAGTAGCTATGAGGCCAGAGTAAGAGTCCAAGACCTTAACCATTAGGCCAGAGTAAGAGTTAAGACAGTAGCTATGAGGCCAGAGTAGGAGTCCAAGACCTTAACCATTAGGCCAGAGTAAGAGTTAAGACAGTAGCTATTAGGCCAGAGTAAGAGTCCAAGACCTTAACCATTAGGCCAGAGTAAGAGTTAAGACCGTAGCTATGAGGCCAGAGTAAGAGTTAAGACAGTAGCTATTAGGCCAGAGTAAGAGTTAAGACAGTAGCTATTATGCCAGAGTAAGAGTCCAAGACCTTAACCATTAGGCCAGAGTAAGAGTTAAGACAGTAGCTATTAGGCCAGAGTAAGAGATAAGACAGTAGATATGAGGCCAGAGTAAGAGTTAAGACAGTAGCTATTAGGCCATAGTAAGAGTCCAAGACCTTAACCAGTAGGCCAGAGTAAGAGTTAAGACAGTAGCTATGAGGCCAGAGTAAGAGTTAAGACAGTAGCTATGAGGCCAGAGTAAGAGTCCAAGACCTTAACCATTAGGCCAGAGTAAGAGTTAAGACAGTAGCTATGAGTCCAGAGTAAGAGTTAAGACAGTAGCTATTAGGCCAGAGTAAGAGTTAAGACAGAAGCTATGAGGCCAGAGTAAGAGTCCAAGACCTTAACCATTAGGCCAGAGTAAGAGTTAAGACAGTAGCTATGAGGCCAGAGTAAGAGTCCAAGACCTTAACCATTAGGCCAGAGTAAGAGTTAAGACAGTAGCTATTAGGCCAGAGTAAGAGTCCAAGACCTTAACCATTAGGCCAGAGTAAGAGGTAAGACAGTAGCTCTGAGGCCAGAGTAAGAGTTAAGACAGTAGCTATGAGGCCAGAGTAAGTGTTAAGACAGTAGCTATGAGGCCAGAGTAAGTGTTAAGACAGTAGCTATGAGGCCAGAGTAAGAGTTAAGACAGTAGCTATGAGGCCAGAGTAAGAGTTAAGACAGTAGCTATGAGGCCAGAGTAAGAGTTAAGACAGTAGCTATGAGGCCAGAGTAAGAGTCCAAGACCTTAACCATTAGGCCAGAGTAAGAGTTAAGACAGTAGCTATGAGGCCAGAGTAAGAGTTAAGACAGTAGCTATGAGGCCAGAGTAAGAGTTAAGACAGTAGCTAAGAGGCCAGAGTAAGAGTCCAAGACCTTAACCATTAGACCAGAGTAAGAGTTAAGACAGTAGCTATGAGGCCAGAGTAAGAGTTAAGACAGTAGCTATGAGGCCAGAGTAAGAGTTAAGGCAGTAGCTTTTAGGCCAGAAGAAGAGTCCAAGGCCTTAACCATTAGGCCAGAGTAAGAGTTAAGACAGTAGCTATGAGGCCAGAGTAAGAGTCCAAGACCTTAACCATTAGGCCAGAGTAAGAGTTAAGACAGCAGCTATGAGGCCAGAGTAAGAGTTAAGACAGTAGCTATGAGGCCAGAGTAAGAGTTAAGACAGTAGCTTTTAGGCCAGAGTAAGAGTCCAAGACCTTAACCATTAGGCCAGAGTTAGAGTTAAGACAGTAGCTATGAGGCCAAAGTAAGAGTTAAGACAGTAGCTATTAGGCCAGAGTAAGAGTTAAGACAGTAGCTATGAGGCCAGAGTAAGAGTTAAGACAGTAGCTATCAGGCCAGAGTAAGAGTTAAGACAGTAGCTATGAGTCCAGAGTAAGAGTTAAGACAGTAGCTATGAGGCCAGAGTAAGAGTTAAGACAGTAGCTATGAGGCCAGAGTAAGAGTCCAAGACCTTAACCATTAGGCCAGAGTAAGAGTTAAGACAGCAGCTATGAGGCCAGAGTAAGAGTTAAGATAGTAGCTATTAGGCCAAAGTAAGAGTTAAGACAGTAGCTATTAGGCCAGAGTAAGAGTCCAAGACCTTAACCATTAGGCCAGAGTAAGAGATAAGACTGTAGCTATGAGGCCAGAGTAAGTGTTAAGACAGTAGCTATGAGACCAGAGTAAGTGTTAAGACAGTAGCTATGAGGCCAGAGTAAGAGTTAAGACAGTAGCTATGAGGCCAGAGTAAGAGTTAAGACAGTAGCTATGAGGCCAGAGTAAGAGTTAAGACAGTAGCTATGAGGCCAGAGTAAGAGTCCAAGACCTTAACCATTAGGCCAGAGTAAGAGTTAAGACAGTAGCTATGAGGCCAGAGTAAGAGTTAAGACAGTAGCTATGAGGCCAGAGTAAGAGTTAAGACAGTAGCTAAGAGGCCAGAGTAAGAGTCCAAGACCTTAACCATTAGACCAGAGTAAGAGTTAAGACAGTAGCTATGAGGCCAGAGTAAGAGTTAAGACAGTAGCTATGAGGCCAGAGTAAGAGTTAAGGCAGTAGCTTTTAGGCCAGAAGAAGAGTCCAAGGCCTTAACCATTAGGCCAGAGTAAGAGTTAAGACAGTAGCTATGAGGCCAGAGTAAGAGTCCAAGACCTTAACCATTAGGCCAGAGTAAGAGTTAAGACAGCAGCTATGAGGCCAGAGTAAGAGTTAAGACAGTAGCTATGAGGCCAGAGTAAGAGTTAAGACAGTAGCTTTTAGGCCAGAGTAAGAGTCCAAGACCTTAACCATTAGGCCAGAGTTAGAGTTAAGACAGTAGCTATGAGGCCAAAGTAAGAGTTAAGACAGTAGCTATTAGGCCAGAGTAAGAGTTAAGACAGTAGCTATGAGGCCAGAGTAAGAGTTAAGACAGTAGCTATCAGGCCAGAGTAAGAGTTAAGACAGTAGCTATGAGTCCAGAGTAAGAGTTAAGACAGTAGCTATGAGGCCAGAGTAAGAGTTAAGACAGTAGCTATGAGGCCAGAGTAAGAGTTAAGACAGTAGCTATGAGGCCAGAGTAAGAGTCCAAGACCTTAACCATTAGGCCAGAGTAAGAGTTAAGACAGCAGCTATGAGGCCAGAGTAAGAGTTAAGATAGTAGCTATTAGGCCAAAGTAAGAGTTAAGACAGTAGCTATTAGGCCAGAGTAAGAGTCCAAGACCTTAACCATTAGGCCAGAGTAAGAGATAAGACTGTAGCTATGAGGCCAGAGTAAGAGTTAAGACAGTAGCTATGGAGCCAGAGTAAGAGTCCAAGACCTTAACCATTAGGCCAGAGTAAGAGTTAAGACAGTAGCTATGAGGCCAGAGTAAGAGTTAAGACAGTAGCTATGAGGCCAGAGTAAGAGTTAAGACAGTAGCTATGAGGCCTGAGTAAGAGTTAAGACAGTAGCTATGAGGCCAGAGTAAGAGTCCAAGACCTTAACCATTAGGCCAGAGTAATAGTTAAGACAGTAGCTATGAGGCCAGAGTAAGAGTTAAGACAGTAGCTATGAGGCCAGAGTAAGAGTTAAGACAGTAGCTATTAGGCCAGAGTAAGAGTTAAGACAGTAGCTATAGGGACAGAGTAAGAGTTAAGACAGTAGCTATGAGGCCAGAGTAAGAGTTAAGACAGTAGCTATGAGGCCAGAGTAAGAGTTAAGACAGTAGCTATGACGCCAGAGTAAGAGTTAAGACAGTAGCTATGAGGCCTGAGTAAGAGTTAAGACAGTAGCTATGAGGCCAGAGTAAGAGTCCAAGACCTTAACCATTAGGCCAGAGTAAGAGTTAAGACAGTAGCTATGAGGCCAGAGTAAGAGTTAAGACTGTAGCCATGAGGCCAGAGTAAGAGTTAAGACAGTAGCTATGAGGCCATAGTAAGAGTCCAAGACCTTAACTATTAGGCCAGAGTAAGCGTTAAGACAGTAGCTATTAGGCCACAGTAAGAGTTAAGACAGTAGATATGAGGCCAGAGTAAGAGTTAAGACAGTAGCTATTAGGCCAGAGTAAGAGTCCAAGACCTTAACCATTAGGCCAGAGTAAGAGTTAAGACAGTAGCTATTAGGCCAGAGTAAGAGTTAAGACAGTCGATATGAGGCGAGAGTAAGAGTTGAGACAGTAGCTATTAGGCTATAGTAAGAGTCCAAGACCTTAACCATTAGGCCAGAGTAAGAGTTAAGACAGTAGCTATGAGGCCAGAGTAAGAGTTAAGACAGTAGCTATGAGTCCAGAGTAAGAGTTAAGACAGTAGCTATGAGGCCATAGTAAGAGTCCAAGACCTTAACCATTAGGCCAGAGTAAGAGTTAAGACAGTAGCTATGAGGCCAGAGTAAGAGTTAAGACAGTAGCTATGAGGCCAGAGTAAGAGTTAAGACAGTAGCTATGAGTCCAGAGTAAGAGTTAAGACAGTAGCTATGAGGCCAGAGTAAGAGTTAAGACAGTAGCTATGAGGCCAGAGTAAGAGTTAAGACAGTAGCTATGAGGCCAGAGTAAGAGTTAAGACAGTAGCTATGGGGCCATAGTAAGAGTCCAAGACCTTAACCATTAGGCCAGAGTAAGAGTTAAGACAGTAGCTATGAGGCCAGAGTAAGAGTTAAGACAGTAGCTATGAGGCCAGAGTAAGAGTTAAGACAGTAGATATGAGGCCAGAGTAAGAGTCCAAGACCTTAACCATTAGGCCAGAGTAAGAGTTAAGACAGTAGCTATTAGGCAGGAGCAAGAGTTAAGACAGTAGCTATTAGGCCAGAGTAAGAGTTAAGACAGTAGCTATTAGGCCAGAGTAAGAGTTAAGACAGTAGCTATGAGGCCAGAGTAAGAGTTAAGACAGTAGCTATGAGGCCAGAGTAAGAGTCCAAGACCTTAACCATTAGGCCAGAGTAAGAGTTAAGACAGTAGCTATGAGGCCAGAGTAGGAGTAGAGACATTAGCTATAAGGCCAGAGTAAGAGTTAAGACAGTAGCTATGAGGCCAGAGTAAGAGTTAAGACAGTAGCTATCACGCCAGAGTAAGAGTTAAGACAGTAGCTATGAGGCCAGAGTAAGAGTTAAGACAGTAGCTATGAGGCTAGAGTAAGAGTTAAGACAGTAGCTATGAGGCCAGAGTAAGAGTTAAGACAGTAGCTATCACGCCAGAGTAAGAGTTAAGACAGTAGCTGTGAGGCCAGAGTAAGAGTTAAGACAGTAGCTATGAGGCTAGAGTAAGAGTTAAGACAGTAGCTATGAGGCCAGAGTAAGAGTTAAGACAGTAGCTATGAGGCCAGAGTAAGAGTTAAGACAATAGCTATTAGGCCACAGTAAGAGTCCAAGACCTTAACCATTAGGCCAGAGTAAGAGGTAAGACAGTAGCACTGAGGCCAGAGTAAGAGTTAAGACAGTAGCTATGAGGCCAGAGTAAGAGTCCAAGACCTTAACCATTAGGCCAGAGTAAGAGTTAAGACAGTAGCAATGAGGCCAGAGTAAGAGTTAAGACAGTAGCTATGAGGCCAGAGTAAGAGTTAAGACAGTAGCTATGAGGCCAGCGTAAGAGTCCAAGACCTTAACCATTAGGCCAGAGTAAGAGTTAAGACAGTAGCTATGAGGCCAGAGTAAGAGTTAAGACAGTAGCTATGAGGCCAGAGTAAGAGTTAAGACAGTAGCTATGAGGCCAGAGTAAGAGTTAAGACAGTAGCTATGAGGCCAGAGTAAGAGTTAAGACAGTAGCTATTAGGCCAGAGTAAGAGTTAAGACAGTAGCTATGAGGCCAGAGTAAGAGTTAAGACAGTAGCTATGAGGCCAGAGTAAGAGTCCAAGACCTTCACCATTAGGCCAGAGTAAGAGTTAAGACAGTAGCTATGAGGCCAGAGTAAGAGTTCAGACAGTAGCTATGAGGCCAGAGTAAGAGTTAAGACAGTAGCTATGAGGCCAGAGTAAGAGTTAAGACAGTAGCTATGAGGCCAGAGTAAGAGTCCAAGACCTTAACCATTAGACCAGAGTAAGAGTTAAGACAGTAGCTATGAGGCCAGAGTAAGAGTTAAGACAGTAGCTATGAGGCCATAGTAAGAGTCCAAGACCTTAACCATTAGGCCAGAGTAAGCGTTAAGACAGTAGCTATTAGGCCACAGTAAGAGTTAAGACAGTAGATATGAGGCCAGAGTAAGAGTTAAGACAGTAGCTATTAGGCCAGAGTAAGAGTCCAAGACCTTAACCATTAGGCCAGAGTAAGAGTTAAGACAGTAGCTATTAGGCCAGAGTAAGAGTTAAGACAGTAGATATGAGGCGAGAGTAAGAGTTGAGACAGTAGCTATTAGGCTATAGTAAGAGTCCAAGACCTTAACCATTAGGCCAGAGTAAGAGTTAAGACAGTAGCTATGAGGCCAGAGTAAGAGTTAAGACAGTAGCTATGAGTCCAGAGTAAGAGTTAAGACAGTAGCTATGAGGCCATAGTAAGAGTCCAAGACCTTAACCATTAGGCCAGAGTAAGAGTTAAGACAGTAGCTATTAGGCCAGAGTAAGAGTTAAGACAGTAGCTATCAGGCCAGAGTAAGAGTTAAGACAGTAGCTATGAGTCCAGAGTAAGAGTTAAGACAGTAGCTATGAGGCCAGAGTAAGAGTTAAGACAGTAGCTATGAGGCCAGAGTAAGAGTTAAGACAGTAGCTATGAGGCCAGAGTAAGAGTTAAGACAGTAGATATGAGGCCAGAGTAAGAGTCCAAGACCTTAACCATTAGGCCAGAGTAAGAGTTAAGACAGTAGCTATTAGGCAGGAGCAAGAGTTAAGACAATAGCTATTAGGCCAGAGTAAGAGTTAAGACAGTAGCTATTAGGCCAGAGTAAGAGTTAAGACAGTTGCTATGAGGCCAGAGTAAGAGTTAAGACAGTAGCTATGAGGCCAGAGTAAGAGTCCAAGACCTTAACCATTAGGCCAGAGTAAGAGTTAAGACAGTAGCTATGAGGCCAGAGTAGGAGTAGAGACATTAGCTATAAGGCCAGAGTAAGAGTTAAGACAGTAGCTATGAGGCCAGAGTAAGAGTTAAGACAGTAGCTATGAGGCCAGAGTAAGAGTTAAGACAGTAGCTATGAGGCTAGAGTAAGAGTTAAGACAGTAGCTATGAGGCCAGAGTAAGAGTTAAGACAGTAGCTATCACGCCAGAGTAAGAGTTAAGACAGTAGCTGTGAGGCCAGAGTAAGAGTTAAGACAGTAGCTATGAGGCTAGAGTAAGAGTTAAGACAGTAGCTATGAGGCCAGAGTAAGAGTTAAGACAGTAGCTATGAGGCCAGAGTAAGAGTTAAGACAATAGCTATTAGGCCACAGTAAGAGTCCAAGACCTTAACCATTAGGCCAGAGTAAGAGGTAAGACAGTAGCTCTGAGGCCAGAGTAAGAGTTAAGACAGTAGCTATGAGGCCAGAGTAAGAGTCCAAGACCTTAACCATTAGGCCAGAGTAAGAGTTAAGACAGTAGCAATGAGGCCAGAGTAAGAGTTAAGACAGTAGCTATGAGGCCAGAGTAAGAGTTAAGACAGTAGCTATGAGGCCAGCGTAAGAGTCCAAGACCTTAACCATTAGGCCAGAGTAAGAGTTAAGACAGTAGCTATGAGGCCAGAGTAAGAATTAAGACAGTAGCTATGAGGCCAGAGTAAGAGTTAAGACAGTAGCTATGAGGCCAGAGTAAGAGTTAATACAGTAGCTATGAGGCCAGAGTAAGAGACCAAGACCTTAACCATTAGGCCAGAGTAAGAGTTAAGACAGTAGCTATGAGGCCAGAGTAGGAGTTAAGACAGTAGCTATGAGGCCATAGTAAGAGTCCAAGACCTTAACCATTAGGACAGAGTAAGAGTTAAGACAGTAGTTATGAGGCCAGAGTAAGAGTTAATACAGTAGCTATGAGGCCAGAGTAAGAGTTAATACAGTAGCTATGAGGCCAGAGTAAGAGACCAAGACCTTAACCATTAGGCCAGAGTAAGAGTTAAGACAGTAGCTATGAGGCCAGAGTAAGAGTCCAAGACCTTAACCATTAGGCCAGAGTAAGAGTTAAGACAGTAGCTATTAGGCCAGAGTAAGAGTCCAAGACCTTAACCATTAGGCCAGAGTAAGAGTTAAGACAGTAGCTATGAGGCCAGAGTAAGAGTTAAGACAGTAGCTATTAGGCCAGAGTAAGAGTTAAGACAGTAGCTATTAGGCCAGAGTAAGAGTCCAAGACCTTAACCATTAGGCCAGTGTAAGAGTTAAGACAGTAGCTATTAGGCCAGAGTAAGAGTTAAGACAGTAGATATGAGGCAATAGTAAGAGTCCAAGACCTTAACCATTAGGCCAGAGTAAGAGTTATGACAGTAGCTATGAGGCCAGAGTAAGAGTTAAGACAGTAGCTATGAGGCCAGAGTAAGAGTCCAAGACCTTAACCATTAGGCCAGAGTAAGAGTTAAGACAGTAGCTATGAGGCCAGAGTAAGAGTTAAGACAGTAGCTATGAGGCCATAGTAAGAGTCCAAGACCTTAACCATTAGGCCAGAGTAAGAGTTAAGACAGTAGCTATGAGGCCAGAGTAAGAGTTAAGACAGTAGCTATCAGGCCAGAGTAAGAGTTAAGACAGTAGCTATTAGGCCAGAAGAAGAGTCCAAGGCCTTAACCATTAGGCCAGAGTAAGAGTTAAGACAGTAGCTATGAGGCCAGAGTAAGAGTCCAAGACCTTAACCATTAGGCCAGAGTAAGAGTTAAGACAGCAGCTATGAGGCCAGAGTAAGAGTTAAGACAGTAGCTATGAGGCCAGAGTAAGAGTTAAGACAGTAGCTTTTAGGCCAGAGTAAGAGTCCAAGACCTTAACCATTAGGCCAGAGTTAGAGTTAAGACAGTAGCTATGAGGCCAAAGTAAGAGTTAAGACAGTAGCTATTAGGCCAGAGTAAGAGTTAAGACAGTAGCTATGAGGCCAGAGTAAGAGTTAAGACAGTAGCTATCAGGCCAGAGTAAGAGTTAAGACAGTAGCTATGAGTCCAGAGTAAGAGTTAAGACAGTAGCTATGAGGCCAGAGTAAGAGTTAAGACAGTAGCTATGAGGCCAGAGTAAGAGTCCAAGACCTTAACCATTAGGCCAGAGTAAGAGTTAAGACAGTAGCTATGAGGCCAGAGTAAGAGTTAAGACAGTAGCTATGAGGCCAGAGTAAGAGTTAAGACAGTAGCTATTAGGCCAGAGTAAGAGTTAAGACAGTAGCTATTGGGACAGAGTAAGAGTTAAGACAGTAGCTATGAGGCCAGAGCAAGAGTTAAGACAGTAGCTATGAGGCCAGAGTAAGAGTCCAAGACCTTAACCATTAGGCCAGAGTACGAGTTAAGACAGTAGCTATGAGGCCAGAGTAAGAGTTAAGACAGTAGCTATGAGGCCAGAGTAAGAGTTAAGACAGTAGCTATGAGGCCAGAGTAAGAGTCCAAGACCTTAACCATTAGGCCAGAGTAAGAGTTAAGACAGTAGCTATGAGGCCAGAGTAAGAGTTAAGACAGTAGCTATGAGGCCAGAGTAAGAGTTAAGACAGTAGCTATGAGGCCTGAGTAAGAGTTAAGATAGTAGCTATGAGGCCAGAGTAAGAGTCCAAGACCTTAACCATTAGGCCAGAGTAATAGTTAAGACAGTAGCTATGAGGCCAGAGTAAGAGTTAAGACAGTAGCTATAGGGACAGAGTAAGAGTTAAGACAGTAGCTATGAGGCCAGAGTAAGAGTTAAGACAGTAGCTATGAGGCCAGAGTAAGAGTTAAGACATTAGCTATGAGGCCAGAGTAAGAGTTAAGACAGTAGCTATGAGGCCTGAGTAAGAGTTAAGACAGTAGCTATGAGGCCAGAGTAAGAGTCCAAGACCTTAACCATTAGGCCAGAGAAAGAGTTAAGACAGTAGCTATGAGGCCAGAGTAAGAGTTAAGACAGTAGCTATGAGGCCAGAGTAAGAGTTAAGACAGTAGCTATGAGGCCAGAGTAAGAGTCCAAGACCTTAACCATTAGGCCAGAGTAAGAGTTAAGACAGCAGCTATGAGGCCAGAGTAAGAGTTAAGACAGTAGCTATGAGGCCAGAGTAAGAGTTAAGACAGTAGCTATTAGGCCACAGTAAGAGTCCAAGACCTTACCATTAGGCCAGAGTAAGAGTTAAGACAGTAGCTATGAGGCCAGAGTAAGAGTCCAAGACCTTAACCATTAGGCCAGAGTAAGAGTTAAGACAGTAGCTATTAGGCCAGAGTAAGAGTCCAAGACCTTAACCATTAGGCCAGAGTAAGAGGTAAGACAGTAGCTCTGAGGCCAGAGTAAGAGTTAAGACAGTAGCTATGAGGCCAGAGTAAGAGTCCAAGACCTTAAACATTAGGCCAGAGTAAGAGTTAAAACAGTAGCAATGAGGCCAGAGTAAGAGTTAAGACAGTAGCTATGAGGCCAGAGTAAGAGTTAAGACAGTAGCTATGAGGCCAGCCTAAGAGTCCAAGACCTTAACCATTAGGCCAGAGTAAGAGTTAAGACAGTAGCTATGAGGCCAGAGTAAGAATTAAGACAGTAGCTATGAGGCCAGAGTAAGAGTTAAGACAGTAGCTATGAGGCCAGAGTAAGAGTTAAGACAGTAGCTATTAGGCCAGAGTAAGAGTTAAGACAGTAGCTATGAGGCCAGAGTAAGAGTTAAGACAGTAGCTATGAGGCCAGAGTAAGAGTTAAGACAGTAGCTATGAGGCCAGAGTAAGAGTCCAAGACCTTAACCATTTGGCCAGAGTAAGAGTTAAGACAGTAGCTATGAGGCCAGAGTAAGAATTAAGACAGTAGCTATGAGGCCAGAGTAAGAGTTAAGACAGTAGCTATGAGGCCAGAGTAAGAGTTAAGACAATAGCTATTAGGCCACAATAAGAGTCCAAGACCTTAACCATTAGGCCAGAGTATGAGTTAAGACAGTAGCTATGAGGCCAGAGTAAGAGTCCAAGACCTTAACCATTAGGCCAGAGTAAGAGTTAAGACAGTAGCTATTAGGCCAGAGTAAGAGTCCAAGACCTTAACCATTAGGCCAGAGTAAGAGGTAAGACAGTAGCTCTGAGGCCAGAGTAAGAGTTAAGACAGTAGCTATGAGGCCAGAGTAAGAGTTAAGACAGTAGCTATGAGGCCAGAGTAAGAGTTAAGACAGTAGCTATCAGGCCAGAGTAAGAGTTAAGACAGTAGCTATGAGGCCAGAGTAAGAGTTAAGACAGTAGCTATCAGGCCAGAGTAAGAGTTAAGACAGTAGCTATGAGGCCAGAGTAAGAGTCCAAGACCTTAACCATTAGGCCAGAGTATGAGTTAAGACAGTAGCTATGAGGCCAGAGTAAGAGTCCAAGACCTTAACCATTAGGCCAGAGTAAGAGTTAAGACAGTAGCTATGAGGCATAGAGTAAGAGTCCAAGACCTTAACCATTAGGCCAGAGTAAGAGTTAAGACAGTAGCTATGAGGCCAGAGTAAGAGTTAAGACAGTAGCTATGAGGCCAGAGTAAGAGTCCAAGACCTTAACCATTAGGCCAGAGTAAGAGTTAGGACAGTAGCTATGAGGCCAGAGTAAGAGTTAAGACAGTAGCTATTAGGCCAGAGTAAGATTCCAAGACCTTAACCATTAGGCCAGAGTAAGAGTTAAGACAGTAGCTATGAGGCCAAAGTAAGAGTTAAGACAGTAGCTATTAGGCCAGAGTAAGGGTTAAGACAGTAGCTATTAGGCCAGAGAAAAAGTTAAGACAGTAGCTATGAGGCCATAGTAAGAGTTAAGACAGTAGCTATGAGGCCAGAGTAAGAGTTAAGACAGTAGCTATGAGGCCAGAGTAAGAGTCCAAGACCTTAACCATTAGGCCAGAGTAAGAGTTAAGACAGTAGCTATGAGGCCAGAGTAAGAGTTAAGACAGTAGCTATGAGGCCATCGTAAGAGTCCAAGACCTTAACCATTAGGCCAGAGTAAGAGTTAAGAAAGTAGCTATGAGGCCAGAGTGAGAGTTAAGACAGTAGCTATTAGGCCACAGTAAGAGTCCAAGACCTTAACCATTAGGCCAGAGTAAGAGTTAAGACAGTAGCTATTAGGCCAGAGTAAGAGTTAAGACAATAGCTATTAGGCCACAGTAAGAGTCCAAGACCTTAACCATTAGGCCAGAGTATGAGTTAAGACAGTAGCTATGAGGCCAGAGTAAGAGTCCAAGACCTTAACCATTAGGCCAGAGTAAGAGTTAAGACAGTAGCTATGAGGCCAGAGTAAGAGTTAAGACAGTAGCTATGAGGCCATAGTAAGAGTCCAAGACCTTAACCATTAGGCCAGAGTAAGAGTTAAGACAGTAGCTATCAGGCCAGAGTAAGAGTCCAAGACCTTAACCATTAGGCCAGAGTAAGAGTTAAGACAGTAGCTATTAGGCCAGAGTAAGAGTTAAGACAGTAGCTATGAGGCCAGAGTAAGAGTTAAGACAGTAGCTATGAGGCCAGAGTAAGAGTCCAAGACCTTAACCATTAGGCCAGAGTAAGAGTTAAGACAGTAGCTATGAGGCCAGAGTAGGAGTAGAGACATTAGCTATAAGGCCAGAGTAAGAGTTAAGACAGTAGCTATGAGGCCAGAGTAAAAGTTAAGACAGTAGCTATTAGGCCAGAGTAAGAGTTAAGACAGTAGCTGTGAGGCCAGAGTAAGAGTTAAGACAGTAGCTATGAGGCTAGAGTAAGAGTTAAGACAGTAGCTATGAGGCCAGAGTAAGAGTTAAGACAATAGCTATTAGGCCACAGTAAGAGTCCAAGACCGTAACCATTAGGCCAGAGTATGAGTTAAGACAGTAGCTATGAGGCCAGAGTAAGAGTCCAAGACCTTAACCATTAGGCCAGAGTAAGAGTTAAGACAGTAGCTCTGAGGCCAGAGTAAGAGTTAAGACAGTAGCTATTAGGCCAGAGTAAGAGTCCAAGACCTTAACCATTAGGCCAGAGTAAGAGGTAAGACAGTAGCTCTGAGGCCAGAGTAAGAGTTAAGACAGTAGCTATGAGGCCAGAGTAAGAGTTAAGACAGTAGCTATGAGGCCATCGTAAGAGTCCAAGACCTTAACCATTAGGCCAGAGTAAGAGTTAAGACAGTAGCTATGAGGCCAGAGTAAGAATTAAGACAGTAGCTATGAGGCCAGAGTAAGAGTTAAGACAGTAGCTATGAGGCCAGAGTAAGAGTTAAGACAGTAGCTATGAGGCCAGAGTAAGAGTTTAGACAGTAGCTATGAGGCCAGAGTAAGAGTTAAGACAGTAGCTATTAGGCCAGAGTAAGAGTTAAGACAGTAGCTATGAGGCCAGAGTGAGAGTTAAGACAGTAGCTATGAGGCCAGAGTAAGAGTTAAGACAGTAGCTATGAGGCCAGAGTAAGAGTTAAGACAGTAGCTATGAGGCCAGAGTAAGAGTCCAAGACCTTAACCATTAGACCAGAGTAAGAGTTAAGACAGCAGCTATGAGGCCAGAGTAAGAGTTAAGACAGTAGCTATGAGGCCAGAGTAAGAGTTAAGACAGTAGCTATGAGGCCAGAGTAAGAGTCCAAGACCTTAACCATTAGGCCAGAGTAAGAGTTAAGACAGCAGCTATGAGGCCAGAGTAAGAGTTAAGACAGTAGCTATGAGGCCAGAGTAAGAGTTAAGACAGTAGCTATTAGGCCAGAGTAAGAGTCCAAAACCTTAACCATTAGGCCAGAGTTAGAGTTAAGACAATAGCTATGAGGCCAAAGTAAGAGTTAAGACAGTAGCTATGAGGCCAGAGTAAGAGTTAAGACAGTAGCTATGAGGCCAGAGTAAGAGTTAAGACAGTAGCTATGAGTCCAGAGTAAGAGTTAAGACAGTAGCTATGAGGCCAGAGTAAGAGTTAAGACAGTAGCTGTGAGGCCAGAGTAAGAGTCCAAGACCTTAACCATTAGGCCAGAGTAAGAGTTAAAACAGTAGCTATTAGGCCAGAGTAAGAGTTAAGACAGTAGCTATTAGGCCAGAGTAAGAGTTAAGACAGTAGCTATTAGGCCACAGTAAGAGTCCAAGACCTTAACCATTAGGCCAGAGTAAGAGTTAAGACAGTAGCTATGAGGCCAGAGTAAGAGTCCAAGACCTTAACCATTAGGCCAGAGTAAGAGTTAAGACAGTAGCTATTAGGCCAGAGTAAGAGTCCAAGACCTTAACTATTAGGCCAGAGTAAGAGGTAAGACAGTAGCTCTGAGGCCAGAGTAAGAGTTAAGACAGTAGCTATGAGGCCAGAGTAAGAGTCCAAGACCTTAAACATTAGGCCAGAGTAAGAGTTAAAACAGTAGCAATGAGGCCAGAGTAAGAGTTAAGACAGTAGCTATGAGGCCAGAGTAAGAGTTAAGACAGTAGCTATGAGGCCAGCCTAAGAGTCCAAGACCTTAACCATTAGGCCAGAGTAAGAGTTAAGACAGTAGCTATGAGGCCAGAGTAAGAATTAAGACAGTAGCTATGAGGCCAGAGTAAGAGTTAAGACAGTAGCTATGAGGCCAGAGTAAGAGTTAAGACAGTAGCTATTAGGCCAGAGTAAGAGTTAAGACAGTAGCTATGAGGCCAGAGTAAGAGTTAAGACAGTAGCTATGAGGCCAGAGTAAGAGTTAAGACAGTAGCTATGAGGCCAGAGTAAGAGTCCAAGACCTTAACCATTTGGCCAGAGTAAGAGTTAAGACAGTAGCTATGAGGCCAGAGTAAGAATTAAGACAGTAGCTATGAGGCCAGAGTAAGAGTTAAGACAGTAGCTATGAGGCCAGAGTAAGAGTTAAGACAATAGCTATTAGGCCACAGTAAGAGTCCAAGACCTTAACCATTAGGCCAGAGTATGAGTTAAGACAGTAGCTATGAGGCCAGAGTAAGAGTCCAAGACCTTAACCATTAGGCCAGAGTAAGAGTTAAGACAGTAGCTATTAGGCCAGAGTAAGAGTCCAAGACCTTAACCATTAGGCCAGAGTAAGAGGTAAGACAGTAGCTCTGAGGCCAGAGTAAGAGTTAAGACAGTACCTATGAGGCCAGAGTAAGAGTTAAGACAGTAGCTATGAGGCCAGAGTAAGAGTTAAGACAGTAGCTATCAGGCCAGAGTAAGAGTTAAGACAGTAGCTATGAGGCCAGAGTAAGAGTTAAGACAGTAGCTATCAGGCCAGAGTAAGAGTTAAGACAGTAGCTATGAGGCCAGAGTAAGAGTCCAAGACCTTAACCATTAGGCCAGAGTATGAGTTAAGACAGTAGCTATGAGGCCAGAGTAAGAGTCCAAGACCTTAACCATTAGGCCAGAGTAAGAGTTAAGACAGTAGCTATGAGGCATAGAGTAAGAGTCCAAGACCTTAACCATTAGGCCAGAGTAAGAGTTAAGACAGTAGCTATGAGGCCAGAGTAAGAGTTAAGACAGTAGCTATGAGGCCAGAGTAAGAGTCCAAGACCTTAACCATTAGGCCAGAGTAAGAGTTAGGACAGTAGCTATGAGGCCAGAGTAAGAGTTAAGACAGTAGCTATTAGGCCAGAGTAAGAGTTAAGACAGTAGATATGAGGCCAGAGTAAGAGTTAAGACAGTAGCTATTAGGCCAGAGTAAGGGTTAAGACAGTAGCTATTAGGCCAGAGAAAAAGTTAAGACAGTAGCTATGAGGCCATAGAAAGAGTTAAGACAGTAGCTATGAGGCCAGAGTAAGAGTTAAGACAGTAGCTATGAGGCCAGAGTAAGAGTCCAAGACCTTAACCATTAGGCCAGAGTAAGAGTTAAGACAGTAGCTATTAGGCCAGAGTAAGAGTTAAGACAGTAGCTATTAGGCCAGAGTAAGAGTTAAGACAGTAGCTATGAGGCCAGAGTAAGAGTTAAGACAGTAGCTATGAGGCCATCGTAAGAGTCCAAGACCTTAACCATTAGGCCAGAGTAAGAGTTAAGACAGTAGCTATGAGTCCAGAGTAAGAGTTAAGACAGTAGCTATGAGGCTAGAATAAGAGTCCAAGACCTTAACCATTAGGCCAGAGTAAGAGTTAAGACAGTAGCTATTAGGCCAGAGTAAGAGTTAAGACAGTAGCTATTAGGCCAGAGTAAGAGTTAAGACAGTAGCTATTAGGCCAGAGTAAGAGTTAAGACAGTAGCTATGAGGCCAGAGTAAGAGTCCAAGACCTAAACCATTAGGCCAGAGTAAGAGTTAAGACAGTAGCTAGTAGCTATTAGGCCAGAGTAAGAGTTAAGACAGTAGCTATGAGGCCAGAGTAAGAGTTAAGACAGTAGCTATCAGGCCAGAGTAAGAGTTAAAACAGTAGCTATGAGTCCAGAGTAAGAGTTAAGACAGTAGCTATGAGGCTAGAGTAAGAGTTAAGACAGTAGCTATGAGGTCAGAGTAAGAGTTAAGACAGTTACTATGAGGCCAGAGTAAGAGTTAAGACAGTAGCTATGAGGCCAGAGTAGGAGTTAAGACGGTAGCTATTAGGCCAGAGTAAGAGTTAAGACAGTAGCTATGAGGCCAGAGTAAGAGTCCAAGACCTTAACCATTAGGCCAGAGTAATAGTTAAGACAGTAGCTATGAGGCTAGAGTAAGAGTTAAGACAGTAGCTATGAGGCCAGAGTAAGAGTTAAGACAGTAGCTATGAGGCCAGAGTAAGATTCCAAGACCTTAACCATTAGGCCAGAGTAAGAGTTAAGACAGTAGCTATGAGGCCAAAGTAAGAGTTAAGACAGTAGCTATTAGGCCAGAGTAAGGGTTAAGACAGTAGCTATTAGGCCAGAGAAAAAGTTAAGACAGTAGCTATGAGGCCATAGAAAGAGTTAAGACAGTAGCTATGAGGCCAGAGTAAGAGTTAAGACAGTAGCTATGAGGCCAGAGTAAGAGTCCAAGACCTTAACCATTAGGCCAGAGTAAGAGTTAAGACAGTAGCTATTAGGCCAGAGTAAGAGTTAAGACAGTAGCTATTAGGCCAGAGTAAGAGTTAAGACAGTAGCTATGAGGCCAGAGTAAGAGTTAAGACAGTAGCTATGAGGCCATCGTAAGAGTCCAAGACCTTAACCATTAGGCCAGAGTAAGAGTTAAGACAGTAGCTATGAGTCCAGAGTAAGAGTTAAGACAGTAGCTATGAGGCTAGAATAAGAGTCCAAGACCTTAAACATTAGGCCAGAGTAAGAGTTAAAACAGTAGCAATGAGGCCAGAGTAAGAGTTAAGACAGTAGCTATGAGGCCAGAGTAAGAGTTAAGACAGTAGCTATGAGGCCAGCCTAAGAGTCCAAGACCTTAACCATTAGGCCAGAGTAAGAGTTAAGACAGTAGCTATGAGGCCAGAGTAAGAATTAAGACAGTAGCTATGAGGCCAGAGTAAGAGTTAAGACAGTAGCTATGAGGCCAGAGTAAGAGTTAAGACAGTAGCTATTAGGCCAGAGTAAGAGTTAAGACAGTAGCTATGAGGCCAGAGTAAGAGTTAAGACAGTAGCTATGAGGCCAGAGTAAGAGTTAAGACAGTAGCTATGAGGCCAGAGTAAGAGTCCAAGACCTTAACCATTTGGCCAGAGTAAGAGTTAAGACAGTAGCTATGAGGCCAGAGTAAGAATTAAGACAGTAGCTATGAGGCCAGAGTAAGAGTTAAGACAGTAGCTATGAGGCCAGAGTAAGAGTTAAGACAATAGCTATTAGGCCACAGTAAGAGTCCAAGACCTTAACCATTAGGCCAGAGTATGAGTTAAGACAGTAGCTATGAGGCCAGAGTAAGAGTCCAAGACCTTAACCATTAGGCCAGAGTAAGAGTTAAGACAGTAGCTATTAGGCCAGAGTAAGAGTCCAAGACCTTAACCATTAGGCCAGAGTAAGAGGTAAGACAGTAGCTCTGAGGCCAGAGTAAGAGTTAAGACAGTAGCTATGAGGCCAGAGTAAGAGTTAAGACAGTAGCTATGAGGCCAGAGTAAGAGTTAAGACAGTAGCTATCAGGCCAGAGTAAGAGTTAAGACAGTAGCTATGAGGCCAGAGTAAGAGTTAAGACAGTAGCTATCAGGCCAGAGTAAGAGTTAAGACAGTAGCTATGAGGCCAGAGTAAGAGTCCAAGACCTTAACCATTAGGCCAGAGTATGAGTTAAGACAGTAGCTATGAGGCCAGAGTAAGAGTCCAAGACCTTAACCATTAGGCCAGAGTAAGAGTTAAGACAGTAGCTATGAGGCATAGAGTAAGAGTCCAAGACCTTAACCATTAGGCCAGAGTAAGAGTTAAGACAGTAGCTATGAGGCCAGAGTAAGAGTTAAGACAGTAGCTATGAGGCCAGAGTAAGAGTCCAAGACCTTAACCATTAGGCCAGAGTAAGAGTTAGGACAGTAGCTATGAGGCCAGAGTAAGAGTTAAGACAGTAGCTATTAGGCCAGAGTAAGATTCCAAGACCTTAACCATTAGGCCAGAGTAAGAGTTAAGACAGTAGCTATGAGGCCAAAGTAAGAGTTAAGACAGTAGCTATTAGGCCAGAGTAAGGGTTAAGACAGTAGCTATTAGGCCAGAGAAAAAGTTAAGACAGTAGCTATGAGGCCATAGAAAGAGTTAAGACAGTAGCTATGAGGCCAGAGTAAGAGTTAGGACAGTAGCTATGAGGCCAGAGTAAGAGTCCAAGACCTTAACCATTAGGCCAGAGTAAGAGTTAAGACAGTAGCTATTAGGCCAGAGTAAGAGTTAAGACAGTAGCTATTAGGCCAGAGTAAGAGTTAAGACAGTAGCTATGAGGCCAGAGTAAGAGTTAAGACAGTAGCTATGAGGCCATCGTAAGAGTCCAAGACCTTAACCATTAGGCCAGAGTAAGAGTTAAGACAGTAGCTATGAGTCCAGAGTAAGAGTTAAGACAGTAGCTATGAGGCTAGAATAAGAGTCCAAGACCTTAACCATTAGGCCAGAGTAAGAGTTAAGACAGTAGCTATTAGGCCAGAGTAAGAGTTAAGACAGTAGCTATTAGGCCAGAGTAAGAGTTAAGACAGTAGCTATTAGGCCAGAGTAAGAGTTAAGACAGTAGCTATGAGGCCAGAGTAAGAGTCCAAGACCTAAACCATTAGGCCAGAGTAAGAGTTAAGACAGTAGCTAGTAGCTATTAGGCCAGAGTAAGAGTTAAGACAGTAGCTATGAGGCCAGAGTAAGAGTTAAGACAGTAGCTATCAGGCCAGAGTAAGAGTTAAAACAGTAGCTATGAGTCCAGAGTAAGAGTTAAGACAGTAGCTATGAGGCTAGAGTAAGAGTTAAGACAGTAGCTATGAGGTCAGAGTAAGAGTTAAGACAGTTACTATGAGGCCAGAGTAAGAGTTAAGACAGTAGCTATGAGGCCAGAGTAGGAGTTAAGACGGTAGCTATAAGGCCAGAGTAAGAGTTAAGACAGTAGCTATGAGGCCAGAGTAAGAGTCCAAGACCTTAACCATTAGGCCAGAGTAATAGTTAAGACAGTAGCTATGAGGCTAGAGTAAGAGTTAAGACAGTAGCTATGAGGCCAGAGTAAGAGTTAAGACAGTAGCTATGAGGCCAGAGTAAGAGTCCAAGACCTTAACCATTAGGCCAGAGTAAGAGTTAAGACAGTAGCTATTAGGCCAGAGTAAGAGTCCAAGACCTTAACCATTGAGCCAGAGTAAGAGTTAAGACAGTAGCTATTAGGCCAGAGTAAGACTTAAGACAGTAGATATGAGGCCAGAGAAAGAGTTAAGACAGTAGCTATTAGGCCATAGTAAGAGTCCACGACCTTAACCATTAGGCCAGAGTAAGAGTTAAGACAGTAGCTATGAGGCCAGAGTAAGAGTTAAGACAGTAGCTATGAGTCCAGAGTAAGAGTTAAGACAGTAGCTATGAGGCCATAGTAAGAGTCCAAGACCTTAACCATTAGGCCAGAGTAAGAGTTAAGACAGTAGCTATTAGGCAGGAGTAAGAGTTAAGACAGTAGCTATTAGGCCAGAGTAAGAGTTAAGACAGTAGCTATGAGGCCAGAGTAAGAGTTAAGACAGTAGCTATGAGGCCAGAGTAAGAGTCCAAGACCTTAACCATTAAGCCAGAGTAAGAGTTAAGACAGTAGCTATGAGGCCAGAGTAGGAGTAGAGACATTAGCTATAAGGCCAGAGTAAGAGTTAAGACAGTAGCTATGAGGCCAGAGTAAGAGTTAAGACAGTAGCTATGAGGCCAGAGTAAGAGTTAAGACAGTAGCTATTAGGCCAGAGTAAGAGTTAAGACAGTAGCTATCACGCCAGAGTAAGAGTTAAGACAGTAGCTGTGAGGCCAGAGTAAGAGTTAAGACAGTAGCTATGAGGCTAGAGTAAGAGTCCAAGACCTTAACCATTAGGCCAGAGTAAGAGGTAAGACAGTAGCTCTGAAGCCAGAGTAAGAGTTATGACAGTAGCTATGAGGCCAGAGTAAGAGTTAAGACAGTAGCTATGAGGCCAGAGTAAGAGTCCAAGACCTTAACCATTAGGCCAGAGTAAGAGTTAAGACAGTAGCAATGAGGCCAGAGTAAGAGTTAAGACAGTAGCTATGAGGCCATCGTAAGAGTCCAAGACCTTAACCATTAGGCCAGAGTAAGAGTTAAGACAGTAGCTATTAGGCCAGAGTAAGAGTTAAGACAGTAGCTATGAGGCCAGAGTAAGAGTCCAAGACCTTAACCATTAGACCAGAGTAAGAGTTAAGACAGTAGCTATGAGGCCAGAGTAAGGGTTAAGACAGTAGCTATAAGGCCAGAGTAAGAGTTAAGACAGTAGCTATGAGGCCAGAGTAAGAGTTAAGACAGTAGCTATTAGGCCAGAGTAAGAGTCCAAGACCTTAACCATTAGACCAGAGTAAGAGTTAAGACAGTAGCTATTAGGCCAGAGTAAGAGCTAAGACAGTAGCTATGAGGCCAGAGTAAGAGTTAAGGCAGTAGCTATTCGGCCAGAAGAAGAGTCCAAGGCCTTAACCATTAGGCCAGAGTAAGAGTTAAGACAGTAGCTATGAGGCCAGAGTAAGAGTTAAGACAGTAGCTATTAGGCCAGAGTAAGAGTTAAGACAGTAGCTATGAGGCCAGAGTAAGAGTTAAGACAGTAGCTATCAGGCCAGAGTAAGAGTTAAGACAGTAGCTATGAGGCCTGAGTAAGAGTCCAAGACCTTAACCATTAGGCCAGAGTAAGAGTTAAGACTGTAGCTATGAGGCCAGAGTAATAGTTAAGACAGTAGCTATGAGGCCAGAGTAAGAGTCCACGACCTTAACCATTAGGCCAGAGTAAGAGTTAAGACAGTAGCTATGAGTCCAGAGTAAGAGTTAAGACAGTAGCTATGAGGCCAGAGTAAGAGTTAAGACAGTAGCTATGAGGCCAGAGTAAGAGTTAAGACAGTAGCTGTGAGGCCAGAGTAACAGTCCAAGACCTTAACCATTAGGCCAGAGTAAGAGTTAAAACAGTAGCTATTAGGCCAGAGTAAGAGTTAAGACAGTAGCTATTAGGCCAGAGTAAGAGTTAAGACAGTAGCTATTAGGCCAGAGTAAGAGTTAAGACAGTAGCTATGAGGCCAGAGTAAGAGTTAATACAGTAGCTATGAGGCCAGAGTAAGAGTCCAAGACCTTAACCATTAGGCCAGAGTAAGAGTTAAGACAGTAGCTATGAGGCCAGAGTAGGAGTCCAAGACCTTAACCATTAGGCCAGAGTAAGAGTTAAGACAGTAGCTATTAGGCCAGAGTAAGAGTCCAAGACCTTAACCATTAGGCCAGAGTAAGAGTTAAGACCGTAGCTATGAGGCCAGAGTAAGAGTTAAGACAGTAGCTATTAGGCCAGAGTAAGAGTTAAGACAGTAGCTATTATGCCAGAGTAAGAGTCCAAGACCTTAACCATTAGGCCAGAGTAAGAGTTAAGACAGTAGCTATTAGGCCAGAGTAAGAGATAAGACAGTAGATATGAGGCCAGAGTAAGAGTTAAGACAGTAGCTATTAGGCCATAGTAAGAGTCCAAGACCTTAACCAGTAGGCCAGAGTAAGAGTTAAGACAGTAGCTATGAGGCCAGAGTAAGAGTTAAGACAGTAGCTATGAGGCCAGAGTAAGAGTCCAAGACCTTAACCATTAGGCCAGAGTAAGAGTTAAGACAGTAGCTATGAGTCCAGAGTAAGAGTTAAGACAGTAGCTATTAGGCCAGAGTAAGAGTTAAGACAGAAGCTATGAGGCCAGAGTAAGAGTCCAAGACCTTAACCATTAGGCCAGAGTAAGAGTTAAGACAGTAGCTATGAGGCCAGAGTAAGAGTCCAAGACCTTAACCATTAGGCCAGAGTAAGAGTTAAGACAGTAGCTATTAGGCCAGAGTAAGAGTCCAAGACCTTAACCATTAGGCCAGAGTAAGAGGTAAGACAGTAGCTCTGAGGCCAGAGTAAGAGTTAAGACAGTAGCTATGAGGCCAGAGTAAGTGTTAAGACAGTAGCTATGAGGCCAGAGTAAGTGTTAAGACAGTAGCTATGAGGCCAGAGTAAGAGTTAAGACAGTAGCTATGAGGCCAGAGTAAGAGTTAAGACAGTAGCTATGAGGCCAGAGTAAGAGTTAAGACAGTAGCTATGAGGCCAGAGTAAGAGTCCAAGACCTTAACCATTAGGCCAGAGTAAGAGTTAAGACAGTAGCTATGAGGCCAGAGTAAGAGTTAAGACAGTAGCTATGAGGCCAGAGTAAGAGTTAAGACAGTAGCTAAGAGGCCAGAGTAAGAGTCCAAGACCTTAACCATTAGACCAGAGTAAGAGTTAAGACAGTAGCTATGAGGCCAGAGTAAGAGTTAAGACAGTAGCTATGAGGCCAGAGTAAGAGTTAAGGCAGTAGCTTTTAGGCCAGAAGAAGAGTCCAAGGCCTTAACCATTAGGCCAGAGTAAGAGTTAAGACAGTAGCTATGAGGCCAGAGTAAGAGTCCAAGACCTTAACCATTAGGCCAGAGTAAGAGTTAAGACAGCAGCTATGAGGCCAGAGTAAGAGTTAAGACAGTAGCTATGAGGCCAGAGTAAGAGTTAAGACAGTAGCTTTTAGGCCAGAGTAAGAGTCCAAGACCTTAACCATTAGGCCAGAGTTAGAGTTAAGACAGTAGCTATGAGGCCAAAGTAAGAGTTAAGACAGTAGCTATTAGGCCAGAGTAAGAGTTAAGACAGTAGCTATGAGGCCAGAGTAAGAGTTAAGACAGTAGCTATCAGGCCAGAGTAAGAGTTAAGACAGTAGCTATGAGTCCAGAGTAAGAGTTAAGACAGTAGCTATGAGGCCAGAGTAAGAGTTAAGACAGTAGCTATGAGGCCAGAGTAAGAGTTAAGACAGTAGCTATGAGGCCAGAGTAAGAGTCCAAGACCTTAACCATTAGGCCAGAGTAAGAGTTAAGACAGCAGCTATGAGGCCAGAGTAAGAGTTAAGATAGTAGCTATTAGGCCAAAGTAAGAGTTAAGACAGTAGCTATTAGGCCAGAGTAAGAGTCCAAGACCTTAACCATTAGGCCAGAGTAAGAGTTAAGACTGTAGCTATGAGGCCAGAGTAAGAGTTAAGACAGTAGCTATGAGGCCAGAGTAAGAGTCCAAGACCTTAACCATTAGGCCAGAGTAAGAGTTAAGACAGTAGCTATGAGGCCAGAGTAAGAGTTAAGACAGTAGCTATGAGGCCAGAGTAAGAGTTAAGACAGTAGCTATGAGGCCTGAGTAAGAGTTAAGACAGTAGCTATGAGGCCAGAGTAAGAGTCCAAGACCTTAACCATTAGGCCAGAGTAATAGTTAAGACAGTAGCTATGAGGCCAGAGTAAGAGTTAAGACAGTAGCTATGAGGCCAGAGTAAGAGTTAAGACAGTAGCTATTAGGCCAGAGTAAGAGTTAAGACAGTAGCTATAGGGACAGAGTAAGAGTTAAGACAGTAGCTATGAGGCCAGAGTAAGAGTTAAGACAGTAGCTATGAGGCCAGAGTAAGAGTTAAGACAGTAGCTATGAGGCCAGAGTAAGAGTTAAGACAGTAGCTATGAGGCCTGAGTAAGAGTTAAGACAGTAGCTATGAGGCCAGAGTAAGAGTCCAAGACCTTAACCATTAGGCCAGAGTAAGAGTTAAGACAGTAGCTATGAGGCCAGAGTAAGAGTTAAGACTGTAGCCATGAGGCCAGAGTAAGAGTTAAGACAGTAGCTATGAGGCCATAGTAAGAGTCCAAGACCTTAACTATTAGGCCAGAGTAAGCGTTAAGACAGTAGCTATTAGGCCACAGTAAGAGTTAAGACAGTAGATATGAGGCCAGAGTAAGAGTTAAGACAGTAGCTATTAGGCCAGAGTAAGAGTCCAAGACCTTAACCATTAGGCCAGAGTAAGAGTTAAGACAGTAGCTATTAGGCCAGAGTAAGAGTTAAGACAGTCGATATGAGGCGAGAGTAAGAGTTGAGACAGTAGCTATTAGGCTATAGTAAGAGTCCAAGACCTTAACCATTAGGCCAGAGTAAGAGTTAAGACAGTAGCTATGAGGCCAGAGTAAGAGTTAAGACAGTAGCTATGAGTCCAGAGTAAGAGTTAAGACAGTAGCTATGAGGCCATAGTAAGAGTCCAAGACCTTAACCATTAGGCCAGAGTAAGAGTTAAGACAGTAGCTATGAGGCCAGAGTAAGAGTTAAGACAGTAGCTATGAGGCCAGAGTAAGAGTTAAGACAGTAGCTATGAGTCCAGAGTAAGAGTTAAGACAGTAGCTATGAGGCCAGAGTAAGAGTTAAGACAGTAGCTATGAGGCCAGAGTAAGAGTTAAGACAGTAGCTATGGGGCCATAGTAAGAGTCCAAGACCTTAACCATTAGGCCAGAGTAAGAGTTAAGACAGTAGCTATGAGGCCAGAGTAAGAGTTAAGACAGTAGCTATGAGGCCAGAGTAAGAGTTAAGACAGTAGATATGAGGCCAGAGTAAGAGTCCAAGACCTTAACCATTAGGCCAGAGTAAGAGTTAAGACAGTAGCTATTAGGCAGGAGCAAGAGTTAAGACAGTAGCTATTAGGCCAGAGTAAGAGTTAAGACAGTAGCTATTAGGCCAGAGTAAGAGTTAAGACAGTAGCTATGAGGCCAGAGTAAGAGTTAAGACAGTAGCTATGAGGCCAGAGTAAGAGTCCAAGACCTTAACCATTAGGCCAGAGTAAGAGTTAAGACAGTAGCTATGAGGCCAGAGTAGGAGTAGAGACATTAGCTATAAGGCCAGAGTAAGAGTTAAGACAGTAGCTATGAGGCCAGAGTAAGAGTTAAGACAGTAGCTATCACGCCAGAGTAAGAGTTAAGACAGTAGCTATGAGGCCAGAGTAAGAGTTAAGACAGTAGCTATGAGGCTAGAGTAAGAGTTAAGACAGTAGCTATGAGGCCAGAGTAAGAGTTAAGACAGTAGCTATCACGCCAGAGTAAGAGTTAAGACAGTAGCTGTGAGGCCAGAGTAAGAGTTAAGACAGTAGCTATGAGGCTAGAGTAAGAGTTAAGACAGTAGCTATGAGGCCAGAGTAAGAGTTAAGACAGTAGCTATGAGGCCAGAGTAAGAGTTAAGACAATAGCTATTAGGCCACAGTAAGAGTCCAAGACCTTAACCATTAGGCCAGAGTAAGAGGTAAGACAGTAGCACTGAGGCCAGAGTAAGAGTTAAGACAGTAGCTATGAGGCCAGAGTAAGAGTCCAAGACCTTAACCATTAGGCCAGAGTAAGAGTTAAGACAGTAGCAATGAGGCCAGAGTAAGAGTTAAGACAGTAGCTATGAGGCCAGAGTAAGAGTTAAGACAGTAGCTATGAGGCCAGCGTAAGAGTCCAAGACCTTAACCATTAGGCCAGAGTAAGAGTTAAGACAGTAGCTATGAGGCCAGAGTAAGAGTTAAGACAGTAGCTATGAGGCCAGAGTAAGAGTTAAGACAGTAGCTATGAGGCCAGAGTAAGAGTTAAGACAGTAGCTATGAGGCCAGAGTAAGAGTTAAGACAGTAGCTATTAGGCCAGAGTAAGAGTTAAGACAGTAGCTATGAGGCCAGAGTAAGAGTTAAGACAGTAGCTATGAGGCCAGAGTAAGAGTCCAAGACCTTCACCATTAGGCCAGAGTAAGAGTTAAGACAGTAGCTATGAGGCCAGAGTAAGAGTTCAGACAGTAGCTATGAGGCCAGAGTAAGAGTTAAGACAGTAGCTATGAGGCCAGAGTAAGAGTTAAGACAGTAGCTATGAGGCCAGAGTAAGAGTCCAAGACCTTAACCATTAGACCAGAGTAAGAGTTAAGACAGTAGCTATGAGGCCAGAGTAAGAGTTAAGACAGTAGCTATGAGGCCATAGTAAGAGTCCAAGACCTTAACCATTAGGCCAGAGTAAGCGTTAAGACAGTAGCTATTAGGCCACAGTAAGAGTTAAGACAGTAGATATGAGGCCAGAGTAAGAGTTAAGACAGTAGCTATTAGGCCAGAGTAAGAGTCCAAGACCTTAACCATTAGGCCAGAGTAAGAGTTAAGACAGTAGCTATTAGGCCAGAGTAAGAGTTAAGACAGTAGATATGAGGCGAGAGTAAGAGTTGAGACAGTAGCTATTAGGCTATAGTAAGAGTCCAAGACCTTAACCATTAGGCCAGAGTAAGAGTTAAGACAGTAGCTATGAGGCCAGAGTAAGAGTTAAGACAGTAGCTATGAGTCCAGAGTAAGAGTTAAGACAGTAGCTATGAGGCCATAGTAAGAGTCCAAGACCTTAACCATTAGGCCAGAGTAAGAGTTAAGACAGTAGCTATGAGGCCAGAGTAAGAGTTAAGACAGTAGCTATCAGGCCAGAGTAAGAGTTAAGACAGTAGCTATGAGTCCAGAGTAAGAGTTAAGACAGTAGCTATGAGGCCAGAGTAAGAGTTAAGACAGTAGCTATGAGGCCAGAGTAAGAGTTAAGACAGTAGATATGAGGCCAGAGTAAGAGTCCAAGACCTTAACCATTAGGCCAGAGTAAGAGTTAAGACAGTAGCTATTAGGCAGGAGCAAGAGTTAAGACAATAGCTATTAGGCCAGAGTAAGAGTTAAGACAGTAGCTATTAGGCCAGAGTAAGAGTTAAGACAGTTGCTATGAGGCCAGAGTAAGAGTTAAGACAGTAGCTATGAGGCCAGAGTAAGAGTCCAAGACCTTAACCATTAGGCCAGAGTAAGAGTTAAGACAGTAGCTATGAGGCCAGAGTAGGAGTAGAGACATTAGCTATAAGGCCAGAGTAAGAGTTAAGACAGTAGCTATGAGGCCAGAGTAAGAGTTAAGACAGTAGCTATGAGGCCAGAGTAAGAGTTAAGACAGTAGCTATGAGGCTAGAGTAAGAGTTAAGACAGTAGCTATGAGGCCAGAGTAAGAGTTAAGACAGTAGCTATCACGCCAGAGTAAGAGTTAAGACAGTAGCTGTGAGGCCAGAGTAAGAGTTAAGACAGTAGCTATGAGGCTAGAGTAAGAGTTAAGACAGTAGCTATGAGGCCAGAGTAAGAGTTAAGACAGTAGCTATGAGGCCAGAGTAAGAGTTAAGACAATAGCTATTAGGCCACAGTAAGAGTCCAAGACCTTAACCATTAGGCCAGAGTAAGAGGTAAGACAGTAGCTCTGAGGCCAGAGTAAGAGTTAAGACAGTAGCTATGAGGCCAGAGTAAGAGTCCAAGACCTTAACCATTAGGCCAGAGTAAGAGTTAAGACAGTAGCAATGAGGCCAGAGTAAGAGTTAAGACAGTAGCTATGAGGCCAGAGTAAGAGTTAAGACAGTAGCTATGAGGCCAGCGTAAGAGTCCAAGACCTTAACCATTAGGCCAGAGTAAGAGTTAAGACAGTAGCTATGAGGCCAGAGTAAGAATTAAGACAGTAGCTATGAGGCCAGAGTAAGAGTTAAGACAGTAGCTATGAGGCCAGAGTAAGAGTTAATACAGTAGCTATGAGGCCAGAGTAAGAGACCAAGACCTTAACCATTAGGCCAGAGTAAGAGTTAAGACAGTAGCTATGAGGCCAGAGTAGGAGTTAAGACAGTAGCTATGAGGCCATAGTAAGAGTCCAAGACCTTAACCATTAGGACAGAGTAAGAGTTAAGACAGTAGTTATGAGGCCAGAGTAAGAGTTAATACAGTAGCTATGAGGCCAGAGTAAGAGTTAATACAGTAGCTATGAGGCCAGAGTAAGAGACCAAGACCTTAACCATTAGGCCAGAGTAAGAGTTAAGACAGTAGCTATGAGGCCAGAGTAAGAGTCCAAGACCTTAACCATTAGGCCAGAGTAAGAGTTAAGACAGTAGCTATTAGGCCAGAGTAAGAGTCCAAGACCTTAACCATTAGGCCAGAGTAAGAGTTAAGACAGTAGCTATGAGGCCAGAGTAAGAGTTAAGACAGTAGCTATTAGGCCAGAGTAAGAGTTAAGACAGTAGCTATTAGGCCAGAGTAAGAGTCCAAGACCTTAACCATTAGGCCAGTGTAAGAGTTAAGACAGTAGCTATTAGGCCAGAGTAAGAGTTAAGACAGTAGATATGAGGCAATAGTAAGAGTCCAAGACCTTAACCATTAGGCCAGAGTAAGAGTTATGACAGTAGCTATGAGGCCAGAGTAAGAGTTAAGACAGTAGCTATGAGGCCAGAGTAAGAGTCCAAGACCTTAACCATTAGGCCAGAGTAAGAGTTAAGACAGTAGCTATGAGGCCAGAGTAAGAGTTAAGACAGTAGCTATGAGGCCATAGTAAGAGTCCAAGACCTTAACCATTAGGCCAGAGTAAGAGTTAAGACAGTAGCTATGAGTCCAGAGTAAGAGTTAAGACAGTAGCTATCAGGCCAGAGTAAGAGTTAAGACAGTAGCTATTAGGCCAGAAGAAGAGTCCAAGGCCTTAACCATTAGGCCAGAGTAAGAGTTAAGACAGTAGCTATGAGGCCAGAGTAAGAGTCCAAGACCTTAACCATTAGGCCAGAGTAAGAGTTAAGACAGCAGCTATGAGGCCAGAGTAAGAGTTAAGACAGTAGCTATGAGGCCAGAGTAAGAGTTAAGACAGTAGCTTTTAGGCCAGAGTAAGAGTCCAAGACCTTAACCATTAGGCCAGAGTTAGAGTTAAGACAGTAGCTATGAGGCCAAAGTAAGAGTTAAGACAGTAGCTATTAGGCCAGAGTAAGAGTTAAGACAGTAGCTATGAGGCCAGAGTAAGAGTTAAGACAGTAGCTATCAGGCCAGAGTAAGAGTTAAGACAGTAGCTATGAGTCCAGAGTAAGAGTTAAGACAGTAGCTATGAGGCCAGAGTAAGAGTTAAGACAGTAGCTATGAGGCCAGAGTAAGAGTCCAAGACCTTAACCATTAGGCCAGAGTAAGAGTTAAGACAGTAGCTATGAGGCCAGAGTAAGAGTTAAGACAGTAGCTATGAGGCCAGAGTAAGAGTTAAGACAGTAGCTATTAGGCCAGAGTAAGAGTTAAGACAGTAGCTATTGGGACAGAGTAAGAGTTAAGACAGTAGCTATGAGGCCAGAGCAAGAGTTAAGACAGTAGCTATGAGGCCAGAGTAAGAGTCCAAGACCTTAACCATTAGGCCAGAGTACGAGTTAAGACAGTAGCTATGAGGCCAGAGTAAGAGTTAAGACAGTAGCTATGAGGCCAGAGTAAGAGTTAAGACAGTAGCTATGAGGCCAGAGTAAGAGTCCAAGACCTTAACCATTAGGCCAGAGTAAGAGTTAAGACAGTAGCTATGAGGCCAGAGTAAGAGTTAAGACAGTAGCTATGAGGCCAGAGTAAGAGTTAAGACAGTAGCTATGAGGCCTGAGTAAGAGTTAAGATAGTAGCTATGAGGCCAGAGTAAGAGTCCAAGACCTTAACCATTAGGCCAGAGTAATAGTTAAGACAGTAGCTATGAGGCCAGAGTAAGAGTTAAGACAGTAGCTATAGGGACAGAGTAAGAGTTAAGACAGTAGCTATGAGGCCAGAGTAAGAGTTAAGACAGTAGCTATGAGGCCAGAGTAAGAGTTAAGACATTAGCTATGAGGCCAGAGTAAGAGTTAAGACAGTAGCTATGAGGCCTGAGTAAGAGTTAAGACAGTAGCTATGAGGCCAGAGTAAGAGTCCAAGACCTTAACCATTAGGCCAGAGTAAGAGTTAAGACAGTAGCTATGAGGCCAGAGTAAGAGTTAAGACAGTAGCTATGAGGCCAGAGTAAGAGTTAAGACAGTAGCTATGAGGCTATAGTAAGAGTCCAAGACCTTAACCATTAGGCCAGAGTAAGAGTTAAGACAGTAGCTATGAGGCCAGAGTAAGAGTTAAGACAGTAGCTATGAGTCCAGAGTAAGAGTTAAGACAGTAGCTATGAGGCCATAGTAAGAGTCCAAGACATTAACCATTAGGCCAGAGTAAGAGTTAAGACAGTAGCTATGTGGCCAGAGTAAGAGTTAAGACAGTAGCTATCAGGCCAGAGTAAGAGTTAAGACAGTAGCTATGAGTCCAGAGTAAGAGTTAAGACAGTAGCTATGAGGCCAGAGTAAGAGTTAAGACAGTAGCTATGAGGCCAGAGTAAGAGTTAAGACAGTAGATATGAGGCCAGAGTAAGAGTCCAAGACCTTAACCATTAGGCCAGAGTAAGAGTTAAGACAGTAGCTATGAGGCCAGAGTAGGAGTAGAGACATTAGCTATAAGGCCAGAGTAAGAGTTAAGACAGTAGCTATCACGCCAGAGTAAGAGTTAAGACAGTAGCTATGAGGCCAGAGTAAGAGTTAAGACAGTAGCTATCACGCCAGAGTAAGAGTTAAGACAGTAGCTATGAGGCCAGAGTAAGAGTTAAGACAGTAGCTATGAGGCTAGAGTAAGAGTTAAGACAGTAGCTATTAGGCCAGAGTAAGAGTTAAGACAGTAGCTATGAGGCCAGAGTAAGAGTTAAGACAGTAGCTATCACGCCAGAGTAAGAGTTAAGACAGTAGCTGTGAGGCCAGAGTAAGAGTTAAGACAGTAGCTATGAGGCTAGAGTAAGAGTTAAGACAGTAGCTATTAGGCCAGAGTAAGAGTTAAGACAGTAGCTATGAGGCCAGAGTAAGAGTTAAGACAGTAGCTATCACGCCAGAGTAAGAGTTAAGACAGTAGCTATGAGGCCAGAGTAAGAGTTGAGACAGTAGCTATCAGGCCAGGCAAGAGTAAGAGTTAAGACAGTAGCTATGAGGCCAGAGTAAGAGTTAAGACAGTAGCTATGAGGCCAGAGTAAGAGTCCAAGACCTTAACCATTAGGCCAGAGTAAGAGTTAAGACAGTAGCTATGAGGCCAGAGTAAGAGTCCAAGACCTTAACCATTAGGCCAGAGTAAGAGTTAAGACAGTAGCTATTAGGCCAGAGTAAGAGTCCAAGACCTTAACCATTAGGCCAGAGTAAGAGGTAAGACAGTAGCTCTGAGGCCAGAGTAAGAGTTAAGACAGTAGCTATGAGGCCAGAGTAAGAGTCCAAGACCTTAACCATTAGGCCAGAGTAAGAGTTAAGACAGTAGCAATGAGGCCAGAGTAAGAGTTAAGACAGTAGCTATGAGGCCAGAGTAAGAGTTAAGACAGTAGCTATGAGGCCAGCGTAAGAGTCCAAGACCTTAACCATTAGGCCAGAGTTAGAGTTAAGACAGTAGCTATGAGGCCAGAGTAAGAGTTAAGACAGTAGCTATTAGGCCAGAGTAAGAGTTAAGACAGTAGCTATGAGGCCAGAGTAAAAGTTAAGACAGTAGCTATGAGGCCAGAGTAAAAGTTAAGACAGTAGCTATGAGGCCAGAGTAAGAGTTAAGACATTAGCTATGAGGCCAGAGTAAGAGTCCAAGACCTTAACCATTAGGCCAGAGTAAGAGTTAAGACAGTAGCTATGAGGCCAAAGTAAGAGTTAAGACAGTAGCTATTAGGCCAGAGAAAGAGTTAAGACAGTAGCTATGAGGCCAGAGTAAGAGTTAAGACAGTAGCTATGAGGCCAGAGTAAGAGTTAAGACAGTAGCTATGAGGCCAGAGTAAGAGTCCAAGACCTTAACCATTAGGCCAGAGTAAGAGTTAAGACAGTAGCTATGAGGCCAGAGTAAGAATCCAAGACCTTAACCATTAGGCCAGAGTAAGAGTTAAGACAGTAGCTATGAGGCCAGAGTAAGAGTTAAGACAGTAGCTATGAGGCCAGAGTAAGAGTTAAGACAGTAGCTATGAGGCCAGAGTAAGAGTTAAGACAGTAGCTATCAGGCCAGGCCAGAGTAAGAGTTAAGACAGTAGCTATCAGGCCAGAGTAAGAGTTAAGACAGTAGCTATGAGGCCATAGTAAGAGTCCAAGACCTTAACCATTAGGCCAGAGTAAGAGTTAAGACAGTAGCTATGAGGCCAGAGTAAGAGTTAAGACAGTAGCTATGAGGCCAGAGTAAGAGTCCAAGACCTTAACCATTAGGCCAGAGTAAGAGTTAAGACAGTAGCTATGAGGCCAGAGTAAGAGTTAAGACAGTAGCTATCAGGCCAGGCCAGAGTAAGAGTTAAGACAGTAGCTATTAGGCCAGAGTAAGAGTCCAAGACCTTAACCATTAGGCCAGAGTAAGAGTTAAGACAGTAGCTATGAGGCCAGAGTAAGAGTTAAGACAGTAGCTATGAGGCCAGAGTAAGAGTTAAGACAGTAGCTATGAGGCCAGAGTGAGAGTTAAGACAGTAGCTATGAGGCCAGAGTAAGAGTCCAAGACCTTAACCTTTAGGCCAGAGTAAGAGGTAAGACAGTAGCTATGAGGCCAGAGTAAGAGTTTAGACAGTAGCTATGAGGCCAGAGTAAGAGTCCAAGACCTTAACCATTAGGCCAAAGTAAGAGTTAAGACAGTAGCAACGAGGCCAGAGTAAGAGTCCAAGACCTTAACCATTAGGCCAAAGTAAGAGTTAAGACAGTAGCTATGAGGCCAGAGTAAGAGTTAAGACAGTAGCTATGAGGCCAGAGTAAGAGTTAAGACAGTAGCTATGAGCCAGAGTAAGAGTTAAGACAGTAGCTATGAGGCCAGAGTAAGAGTTAAGACAGTAGCTATCAGACCAGAGTAAGAGTTAAGACAGTAGCTATGAGTCCAGAGTAAGAGTTAAGACAGTAGCTATGAGGCCAGAGTAAGAGTCCAAGACCTTAACCATTAGGCCAGAGTAAGAGTTAAGACAGTAGCTATGAGGCCAGAGTAAGAGTTAAGACAGTAGCTATGAGGCCAGAGTAAGAGTCCAAGACCTTAACCATTAGGCCAGAGTAAGAGTTAAGACAGTAGCTATGAGGCCAGAGTAAGAGTTAAGACAGTAGCTATGAGGCCAGAGTAAGAGTTAAGACAGTAGCTATGAGGCCAGAGTAAGAGTTAAGACAGTAGCTATCAGGCCAGGCCAGAGTAAGAGTTAAGACAGTAGCTATTAGGCCAGAGTAAGAGTCCAAGACCTTAACCATTAGGCCAGAGTAAGAGTTAAGACAGTAGCTATGAGGCCAAAGTAAGAGTTAAGACAGTAGCTATTAGGCCAGAGAAAGAGTTAAGACAGTAGCTATGAGGCCAGAGTAAGAGTTAAGACAGTAGCTATGAGGCCAGAGTAAGAGTTAAGACAGTAGCTATGAGGCCAGAGTAAGAGTTAAGACAGTAGCTATGAGGCCAGAGTAAGAGTCCAAGACCTTAACCATTAGGCCAGAGTAAGAGTTAAGACAGTAGCTATTAGGCCAGAGTAAGAATCCAAGACCTTAACCATTAGGCCAGAGTAAGAGTTAAGACAGTAGCTATGAGGCCAGAGTAAGAGTTAAGACAGTAGCTATGAGGCCAGAGTAAGAATTAAGACAGTAGCTATCAGGCCAGGCCAGAGTAAGAGTTAAGACAGTAGCTATTAGGCCAGAGTAAGAGTTAAGACAGTAGCTATGAGGCCAGAGTAAGAGTCCAAGACCTTAACCATTAGGCCAGAGTAAGAGTTAAGACAGTAGCTATGAGGCCAGAGTAAGAGTTAAGACAGTAGCTATGAGGCCAAAGTAAGAGTTAAGACAGTAGCTATTAGGCCAGAGTAAGAGTTAAGACAGTAGCTATTAGGCCAGAGAAAGAGTTAAGACAGTAGCTATGAGGCCAGAGTAAGAGTTAAGACAGTAGCTATGAGGCCAGAGTAAGAGTTAAGACAGTAGCTATCAGGCCAGAGTAAGAGTCCAAGACCTTAACCATTAGGCCAGAGTAAGAGTTAAGACAGTAGCTATGAGGCCAGAGTAAGAGTTAAGACAGTAGCTATGAGGCCAGAGTAAGAGTTAAGACAGTAGCTATCAGACCAGAGCAAGAGTTAAGACAGTAGCTATGAGTCCAGAGTAAGAGTTAAAACAGTAGCTATGAGGCCAGAGTAATAGTTAATACAGTAGCTATGAGGCCAGAGTAAGAGTCCAAGACCTTAACCATTAGGCCAGAGTAAGAGTTAAGACAGTAGCTATTAGGCCAGAGTAAGAGTTAAGACAGTAGCTATGAGGCCAGAGTAATAATTAATACAGTAGCTATGAGGCCAGAGTAAGAGTCCAAGACCTTAACCATTAGGCCAGAGTAAGAGTTAAGACAGTAGCTATTAGGCCAGAGTAAGAGTTAAGACAGTAGCTATGAGGCCAGAGTAGGAGTTAAGACAGTAGCTATGAGGCCAGAGTAAGAGTTAAGACAGTAGCTATGAGGCCAGAGTAAGAGTTAAGACAGTAGCTATCAGGCCAGGCAAGAGTAAGAGTTAAGACAGTAGCTATTAGGCCAGAGTAAGAGTTAAGACAGTAGCTATGAGGCCAGAGTAAAAGTTAAGACCTTAACCATTAGGCCAGAGTAAGAGTTAAGACAGTAGCTATGAGGCCAGAGTAAGAGTTAAGACAGTAGCTATGAGGCCAGAGTAAGAGTTAAGACAGTAGCTATGAGGCCAGAGTAAGAGTTAAGACAGTAGCTATCAGGCCAGGCAAGAGTAAGAGTTAAGACAGTAGCTATCAGGCCAGAGTAAGAGTTAAGACAGTAGCTATGAGGCCAGAGTAAGAGTTGAGACAGTAGCTATCAGGCCAGGCAAGAGTAAGAGTTAAGACAGTAGCTATGAGGCTAGAGTAAGAGTTAAGACAGTAGCTATGAGGCCAGAGTGAGAGTTAGGACAGTAGCTATGAGGCCAGAGTAAGAGTCCAAGACCTTAACCATTAGGCCAGAGTAAGAGTTAAGACAGTAGCTATTAGGCCAGAGTAAGAGTTAAGACAGTAGCTATTAGGCCAGAGTAAGAGTTAAGACAGTAGCTATGAGGCCAGAGTAAGAGTTAAGACAGTAGCTATGAGGCCTGAGTAAGAGTTAAGACAGTAGCTATGAGGCCATAGTAAGAGTCCAAGACCTTAACCATTAGGCCAGAGTAAGAGTTAAGACCGTAGCTATGAGGCCAGAGTAAGAGTTAAGACAGTAGCTATCAGACCAGAGCAAGAGTTAAGACAGTAGCTATGAGTCCAGAGTAAGAGTTAAGACAGTAGCTATGAGGCCAGAGTAAGAGTTAAGACAGTAGCTATGAGGCCAGAGTAAGAGTTAATACAGTAGCTATGAGGCCAGAGTAAGAGTCCAAGACCTTAACCATTAGGCCAGAGTAAGAGTTAAGACAGTAGCTATTAGGCCAGAGTAAGAGTTAAGACAGTAGCTATGAGGCCAGAGTAGGAGTTAAGACAGTAGCTATAATGCCAGAGTAAGAGTTAAGACAGTAGCTATGAGGCCAGAGTAAAATTTAAGACAGTAGCTATGAGGCCAGAGTAAGAGTTAAGACAGTAGCTGTGAGGCCAGAGTAAGAGTTAAGACAGTAGCTATGAGGCCAGAGTAAGAGTTAAGACAGTAGCTATCAGGCCAGGCAAGAGTAAGAGTTAAGACAGTAGCTATTAGGCCAGAGTAAGAGTTAAGACAGTAGCTATGAGGCCAGAGTAAAAGTTAAGACCTTAACCATTAGGCCAGAGTAAGAGTTAAGACAGTAGCTATGAGGCCAGAGTAAGAGTTAAGGCAGTAGATATGAGGCCAGAGTAAGAGTTAAGACAGTAGCTATGAGGCCAGAGAAAGAGTTAAAAAAATAGCTAACAGGCCAGGCAAGAGTAAGAGTTAAGACAGTAGCTATCAGGCCAGAGTAAGAGTTAAGACAGTAGCTATGAGGCCAGAGTAAGAGTTGAGACAGTAGCTATCAGGCCAGGCAAGAGTAAGAGTTAAGACAGTAGCTATGAGGCCAGAGTAAGAGTTAAGACAGTAGCTATGAGGCTAGAGTAAGAGTTAAGACAGTAGCTATGAGGCCAGAGTGAGAGTTAAGACAGTAGCTATGAGGCCAGAGTAAGAGTTAAGACAGTAGCTATGAGGCCAGGGTAAGAGTCCAAGACCTTAACCATTAGGCCAGAGTAAGAGTTAAGACAGTAGCTATTAGGCCAGAGTAAGAGTCCAAGACCTTAACCTTTAGGCCAGAGTAAGAGGTAAGACAGTAGCTATGAGGCCAGAGTAAGAGTTAAGACAGTAGCTATGAGGCCAGAGTAAGAGTCCAAGACCTTAACCATTAGGCCAAAGTAAGAGTTAAGACAGTAGCAACGAGGCCAGAGTAAGAGTCCAAGACCTTAACCATTAGGCCAGAGTAAGAGTTAAGACAGTAGCTATGAGGCCAGAGTAAGTGTTAAGACAGTAGCTATGAGGCCAGCCTAAGAGTCCAAGACCTTAACCATTAGGCCAGAGTAAGAGTTAAGACAGTAGCTATGAGGCCAGAGTAAGAATTAAGACAGTAGCTATGAAGCCAGAGTAAGAGTTAAGACAGTAGCTATGAGGCCAGAGTAAGAGTTAAGACAGTAGCTATGAGGCCAGAGTAAGAGTTAAGACAGTAGCTATGAGGCCAGAGTAAGAGTTAAGACAGTAGCTATTAGGCCAGAGTAATAGTTAAGACAGTAGCTATGAGGCCAGAGTAAGAGTTAAGACAGTAGCTATGAGGCCAGAGTAAGAGTCCAAGACCTTAACCATTAGGTCAGAGTAAGAGTTAAGACAGTAGCTATGAGGCCAGAGTAATAGTTAAGACAGTAGCTATGAGGCCAGAGTAAGAGTTAAGAGACTAGCTATGAGGCCAGAGTAAGAGTCCAAGACCTTAACCATTAGGCCAGAGTAAGAGTTAGGACAGTAGCTATGAGGCCAGAGTAAGAGTTAAGACAGTAGCTATTAGGCCAGAGTAAGAGTTAAGACAGTAGCTATTAGGCCAGAGTAAGAGTCCAAGACCTTAACCATTAGGCCAGAGTAAGAGTTAAGACAGTAGCTATAAGGCTAAAGTAAGAGTTAAGACAGTAGCTATTAGGCCAGAGTAAGAGTTAAGACAGTAGCTATTAGGCCAGAGTAAGAGTTAAGACAGTAGCTATTAGGCCAGAGTAAGAGTTAAGACAGTAGCTATGAGGCCAGAGTAAGAGTTAAGACAGAAGCTATGAGGCCAGAGTAAGAGTCCAAGACCTCAACCATTAGGCCAGAGTAAGAGTTAAGACAGTAGCTATGAGGCCAGAGTAAGGGTTAAGACAGTAGCTATAAGGCCAGAGTAAGAGTTAAGATAGTAGCTATGAGGCCAGAGTAAGAGTTAAGACAGTAGCTAAGAGGCCAGAGTAAGAGTTAAGACAGTAGCTATTAGGCCAGAGTAAGAGTTAAGACAGTAGCCATTAGGCCAGAGTAAGAGTTAAGACAGTAACTATTAGGCCAGAGTAAGAGTTAAGACAGTAGCTATGAGGCCAGAGTAAGAGTTAAGACAGTAGCTATGAGGCCAGAGTAAGAGTCCACGACCTTAACCATTAGGCCAGAGTAAGAGTTAAGACAGTAGCTATGAGGCCAGAGTAGGAGTTAAGACAGTAGCTTTAAGGCCAGAGTAAGAGTTAAGACAGTAGCTATGAGGCCAGAGTAAGAGTCCAAGACCTTAACCATTAGGCCAGAGTAAGAGTTAAGACAGTAGCTATGAGGCCAGAGTAAGAGTTAAGACAGTAGCTATGGGGCCAGAGTAAGAGTTAAGACAGTAGCTATCAGGCCAGGCCAGAGCAAGAGTTAAGACAGTAGCTGTGAGGCCAGAGTAAGAGTTAAGACAGTAGCTATGAGGCTAGAGTAAGAGTTAAGACAGTAGCTATGAGGCCAGAGTGAGAGTTAAGACAGTAGCTATGAGGCCAGAGTAAGAGTTAAGACAGTAGCTATTAGGCCACAGTAAGAGTCCAAGACCTTAACCATTAGGCCAGAGAAAGAGTTAAGACAGTAGCTATGAGGCCAGAGTAAGAGTCCAAGACCTTAACCATTAGGCCAGAGTAAGAGTTAAGACAGTAGCTATTAGGCCAGAGTAAGAGTCCAAGACCTTAACCTTTAGGCCAGAGTAAGAGGTAAGACAGTAGCTCTGAGGCCAGAGTAAGAGTTAAGACAGTAGCTATGAGGCCAGAGTAAGAGTTAAGACAGTAGCTATGAGGCCAGAGTAAGAGTCCAAGACCTTAACCATTAGGCCAGAGTAAGAGTTAAGACAGTAGCAATGAGGCCAGAGTAAGAGTTAAGACAGTAGCTATGAGGCCAGAGTAAGTGTTAAGACAGTAGCTATGAGGCCAGCCTAAGAGTCCAAGACCTTAACCATTAGGCCAGAGTAAGAGTTAAGACAGTAGCTATGAGGCCAGAGTAAGAATTAAGACAGTAGCTATGAAGCCAGAGTAAGAGTTAAGACAGTAGCTATGAGGCCAGAGTAAGAGTCCAAGACCTTAACCATTAGGCCAGAGTAAGAGTTAAGACCATAGCTATTAGGCCAGAGTAAAAGTTAAGACCTTAACTTGTAGGCCATAGTACGAGTCTAAGACCTTAGCTATTAGGCCAGAGTAAGAGTTAAGACCTTAGCTATTAGGCCAGAGTAAAAGTTAAGACCTTAACCATTAGGCTAGAGTACGAGTCTAAGACCTTAGCTATTAGGCCAGAGTTGAAAGAACCTCCTGAGGCACAGCCGGGAGTAGGTAGCTGATAGCGCTTTGCTCGCTTGATTTTAAAAAGTTGTTTTTTGCTTTTAATCCTTGCACTTGCTCTATCACACACTCACCCTCATTGTTCCTGCTCCCTGGGGTGCAGTCACTCCCCTCACTCAGCGGAACCAGGGCTGGGTAGTGGAATCGCCGTCAACCCCTCCCGCCTTCCCTCACGCTCTAATCAGGGACACGCCCACTTGGAGGCCACGCCCCCTGCAACTGATAGATAAGCGCAGCTGACTTACGAGCGCGTTTAAACTTGAAAGAACCTCCTGAGGCACAGCCGGGAGTAGGTAGCCGATAGCGCTTTGCTCGCTTGATTTTAAAAAGTTGTTTTTTGCTTTTAATCCTTGCACTTGCTCTATCACACACTCACCCTCATTGTTTCTGCTCCCTGGGGTGCAGACACTCCCCTCACTCAGCGGAACCAGGGCTGGGTAGGGGAATCGCCGTCAACCCCTCCCGCCTTCCCTCACGCTCTAATCAGGGACACGCCCACTTGGAGGCCACGCCCCCTGCACCTTGCTTCCCAGACTATATCAATGTGTAGCTCTCGGAAGCGCAGCGGACGAGCGCAGCGGGCGCGACGATGGCGCGCCGAAGGCGCGCCTAAGGCAAGCCCGTCTGCGCCCGTCCGCGCCAAGACCGCGACAAGTACTGGAAGTCCCGTACAAACTCCCTTGGACATCAGGTACCTCCCAAGCGATCTTCATCAACTAAGGGGCGTCAACTACTGCTCCAGCAAATTGGACCTGTCAAACATCCCTGGCTCGTTCTGCTGTAAGCATTGCCACTGGTCTCCCCTAAAAGACCCTGCCCACTCTCCCACCCCCCTATCCCTCCACAAGGTTCCCCTGCCGCCCTTTAAAGGTGGTTTGATAAATGCCCGGTCTATGTGTAAGCATAGCCAAGATATACATGACCTCATCCTTGACTCTGATCTCGACTGTCTCCTGATCACAGAGACATGGCTAACGGAAGACAGCAACCCGGACATAGCCATTGCCCTCCCGCAGGGTTTCTCCTTCTTTAGACAAGACAGACTGAAAGGGAGAGGCGGCGGAGTAGCTATAATTCTGAAAAACACCTTTACTTGTCACACGTTTAGTCTAGACCCCCTAACAGACGCGGAAAGCCTCGGTTTTTCAATTAAACTCAGTCAATCTTACTCCTTTTCAGGTGGTCTGATTTACCGCCCACCTGGTAATGCCTCCAAGTTCATAGACTCACTGAGCGACTCTCTGGGACACTTCTTACTCCGTTATCCGCATTTTACCCTTCTCGGGGATTTTAATTTACACCTTGAGTCTACATCTGACTCACACTAACAGCTTCCTACAGACTCTCGAAATTTTCAACCTTCAACAAAATGTCACACTGCCCACTCACCTACTTGGACACACCCTTGATGGCGTCTGCACTAATTTCCCCTCCCTTATTACCCTACCCCCCTTACCCCAAATATGGACAGATCATAGCCTGATCCCATTCCATATTATAAATATACACCCACTCACCTCTAGTAAAATAAAACCTCATTATGACATTCCTGTCAATTGGAAAAAAGTCCAGGAAAACCTTACTCTTAATCCGATTCTTCAATCTCAGCTCCCTACCCTATCTGGTAGCATCGAACTCGATGCAAACCTCTTTCACAACTGGATCTCACTAGAAATCAAAACTCGGAATCCTACCAATCATCTCCGTAAACCACATAAAAATACCAAATCCAACGCCCCCTGGTTCTCCTCTGACCTAGCTACCGCTCACCTACTGTGTAGGAAAGCCGAGCGAAAATGGCGCAGAACTTATGACATTGACGACCGTCTGTCTTACATCCAACTAAGGAAAACTTACCTCTCCAACATTAAATCCGCAAAAAAAAATTTCTACACCAACGCCATTAAAGAAGCTAGTCAAAAACAAAAAACCCTATTCTCAATAGTAAAATCTTTTACCCAGCCCAAAGCACTTCAAACTGAAATCCCCCCTTCCCAAGACCTCTGTGATAAAATATCAGCCTACTTTGAAGACAAGATCACTTCCATCCAAAGTAATTTCCCCCCTTCACAAACATCTCAAGGGGTGCCTACTACAGACATACTAGGACCTCTAGTGGGTAACCTTAAGAAGTTCACCCCTGTCACCTTGGATCAAACCAGAGAAGTTATCCTAGCGTGCAAATCTGGCTCCCCCTCCGACCCCTGTCCTCCCAAAATTCTCCACCAACTCATAGACGTGCTGAACCCGATTATTAATGTCATAGTTAACTTGTCGCTTCGTTCCGGTTCGGTTCCTCGCCTATGGAAAAAGGGCACAGTCAAACCTCTCATGAAGAAGGCGAACAAATCCCCGTCGGACCTGACCAATCTCCGCCCGATAACTCTTCTCCCGGCTCTTGGAAAAATAACCGAACAGATGGTCTACAGAGAGCTCAAAAATTATCTGGAAGCTCACAATATACTCCACCCTCAACAATCTGGTTTCCGTTCCAAGCACTCGACCGAAACAGCTCTGATTGAATTGTCAGATACACTAAAGACATTGCAAGACCAAAGGAAGAAAGCTATTCTCATACTTCTCAACCTTACGGCGGCGTTCGATACCATATCCCACCCTATCTTGATCAACAGATTGACAGATATAGGGATTTCGGACATAGCCCTTTCCTGGATAAAATCTTTCCTTACTGACTGGTCCCAAACTGTCTCGCTTGGCCCGTTCCGCTCCAATGAGAAGAAGGTCTCCTCTGGAGTACCTCAGGGGTCCATTCTGAGTCCCCTTCTCTTTAATATCTACCTCATACCACTCTTATCCCTGATTGAATCATTCGGCATACCGGTTACTTCGTATGCCGATGATACGCAGCTTATCGTTCCTCTAGAGGATAGCTCAACCAAAGCAGAATCCAACCTCAAAGACTGTTTGACAGCGGTTTTCCACTGGATGGACACTAACCATCTCAGATGCAACTCAAGTAAAACAGAGATACTCCCTATTGGAAAAAACACCTCCTTTTGTCCAGGCCTTTGGTGGCCGGAGGACTCAGTTGCCCCTCCCCAAACCGTAACAACAGCTAGGAACCTTGGTGTCCTATTCGACTCTGATTTATCATTTGACCAGCACGCCAAGAATGTTGCAGGCCGATGCTTTGGAATAATAAGGTCACTAAGAAAGTCCTTTGACTTCCTCCCTCTCGACGCCAGGAAAACAGTAACAGTAGCCCTCATTATTTCACGCCTAGATTACTGTAATGGCCTTTTGGTGGGCTCAAAAAAGTCCACACTGACCAAACTTCAAAGTGTTCTTCACACGGCTACACGACTGGTCCTAAAACTGCCCCGAAAATCATCTATCTCCGCAGCTCTTAGATCCCTGCATTGGCTCCCCCTCCAAAAAAGACTACTTTTCAAAATACTGATTATTGCCTTTCGGGCATTCAACAACACAGGTCCTAAATATCTAACCAGACGCTTCCCCCACTACAATCCTAGCCGATCTCTCCGATCTGCCCAGGACAACCTCATGCTACCCGCAAGGTACAACCTGAAGACGAAAGGTGGTAAAACTGTAAGTTTCCTGGCCATCAAAGCCTGGAACAACATGCCCAAAAATCTAAGGCAACAAACTCTTGAAAAACCTTTCAGAAAACTCCTTAAGACCTGGATTTTTAACCTCCCCGACGACTTTACTAAAGCTGCCATCTAATTTCCTACCGCTACCGCGACTGGGCCTTCAGGAATTCTAGCGCCATGATGCTCCCTCCGGAGCGAACGCTGCGCTTTAGAAATATCCCCTCAAATATCAAATATCAAATAATAGTTAAGACCTTAGCTATTAGGCCAGAGTAAGAGTTAAGAGATTAACCTGTAGGCGATAGTACAAGTCTAAGACCTTAGCTATTAGGCCAGAGTAAGAGTTAAGACCTTAACCATTAGGCCAGAGTACGAGTCTAAGACCTTAGCTATTAGGCCAGAGTATTAGTTAAGACCTTAACCATTAGGCCAGAGTGCAAGTCTAAGACCTTAGCTATTAGGCCAGAGTAAGAGTTAAGACCTTAACCAGTAGGCCAGAGTAAGAGTTAAGATCTTAACCTGTATGCCATAGTACGAGTCTAAGACCTTAGCTATTAGGCCAGAGTTCGAGTTTAAGACCTTAGCTATTAGGCCAGAGTAAGAGTTACGACTTTAACCAGTGGGCCAGAGTACGAGTCTTAGACCTTAGCTATTAGGCCAGAGTACGAGTCTAAGACCTTAGCTATTAGGCCAGAGTACGAGTCTAATACCTTAGCTATTAGGCCAGAGTAAGAGTTAAGACCTTAACCATTAGGCCAGACTAAGAGTTAAGACCTTAACCTGTAGGCCATAGTACGAGTCTAAGACCTTAGCTATTAGGCCAGAGTAAGAGTTAAGACCTTAACCATTAGGCCAGAGTACGAGTCTAGGACTTTAGCTATTAGGCCGGACTAAAAGTTAAGACCTTAGCTATTAGGCCAGAGTAAAAGTTAAGACCTTAACCATTAGGCCATAGTACGAGTCTAAGACCTTAGCTATTAGGCTAGAGTAAGAGTTAAGACCTTAGCTATTAGGCCGAAGTATGAGTCTAAGACCTTAGCTATTAGGTCAGAGTAAGTGTTAAGACCTTAACCAGTAGGCCAGAGTAAGAGATAAGACCTTAACCAGTAGGCCGGAGTACGAGTCTAAGACCTTAGCTATTAGGCCAGAGTAAGAGTTAAGACCTTAACCAGTAGGCTAGAGTAAGAGTTAAGTCCTTAACCTGTAGGCCAGAGTAAGAGTTAAGACCTTAAACATTAGGCCAGAGTACGAGTCTAAGACCTTAGCTATTAGGCCAGAGTACGAGTCTAAGACCTTAGCTATTAGGCCAGTGTAAGAGTTAAGACCTTAACCATTAGGCCAGAGTACGAGTCAAAGACCTTAGCTATTAGGCCAGAGTAAGAGTTATGACCTTCGCTATTAGGCCAGAGTAAGAGTTAAGACCTTAACCATTAGGCCAGAGTACGAGTCTAAGACCTTAGCTATTAGGCCAGAGTAAGAGTTAAGACCTTAGCTATTAGGCCAGAGTAAGAGTTAAGACCTTAACCAGCAGGCCAGAGTAAGAGTTAAGACCTTAACCAGTAGGCCAGAGTAAGAGTTAAGACCTTAACCTGTAGGCCATAGTACTAGTCTAAGACCTTAGCTATTAGGCCAGAGTAAGAGTTAAGACCTTAACCAGCAGGCCAGAGTAAGAGTTAAGACCTTAACCAGTAGGCCAAAGTAAGAGTTAAGACCTTAACCATTAGGCCAGAGTATGAGCCTAAGACCTTAGCTATTAGGCCAGAGTAAGAGTTAAGACCTTAACCAGTAGGCCAGAGTAAGAGTTAAGACCTTAACCAGTAGGCCAGAGTACGAGTCTAAGACCTTAGCTATTAGGCCAGAGTAAGAGTTAAGACCTTAACTAGTTGGCCAGAGTAAGAGTTAAGACCTTAACCATTAGGCCATAGTACGAGTCTAAGACCTTAGCTATTAGGCCAGAGTAAGAGTTAAGACCTTAGCTATTAGGCCGGAGTATGAGTCTAAGACCTTAGCTATTAGGTCAGAGTAAGTGTTAAGACCTTAACCAGTAGGCCAGAGTAAGAGATAAGACCTTAACCAGTAGGCCGGAGTACGAGTCTAAGACCTTAGCTATTAGGCCAGAGTAAGAGTTAAGACCTTAACCAGTAGGCTAGAGTAAGAGTTAAGACCTTAACCAGTAGGCCAGAGTAAGAGTTAAGACCTTAACCATTAGGCCAGAGTACGAGTCTAAGACCTTAGCTATTAGGCCAGAGTAAGAGTTAAGACCTTATCCATTAGGCCAGAGTAAGAGTCTAAGACCTTAGCTATTAGGCCAGAGTAAGAGTTAAGACCTTAGCTATTAGGCCAGAGTAAGAGTTAAGACCTTAACCAGTAGGCCAGAGTACGAGTCTAAGACCTTAGCTATTAGGCCAGAGTACGAGTCTAAGACCTTAGCTATTCGGCCAGAGTAAGAGTTAAGACCTTAACCAGTAGGCCAGAGTACGAGTCTAAGACCTTAACTATTAGGCCAGAGTAAGAGTTAAGACCTTAGCTATTAGGCCAGAGTAAGAGTTAAGACCTTAGCTATTAGGCCAGAGTAAGAGTTAAGACCTTAACCAACAGGCCAGAGTAAGAGTTAAGACCTTAACCAGTAGGCCAGAGTAAGAGTTAAGACCTTAACCATTAAGCCAGAGTACGAGTCTAAGACCTTAGCTATTAGGCCAGAGTAAGAGTTAAGACCTTAACCAGTAGGCCAGAGTAAGAGTTAAGACCTTAACCAGTAGGCCAGAGTAAGAGTTAAGACCTTAACCATTAGGCCATGGTACAAGTCTAAGACCTTAGCTATTAGGCCAGAGTAAGAGTTAAGACCTTAACCATTAGGCCAGACTAAGAGTTAAGACCTTAACCTCTAGGCCAGAGTACGAGTCTAAGACCTTAGCTATTAGGCCAGAGTAAGAGTGAAGACATTAGCTATTAGGCCACAGTAAGTGTTAAGACCGTAACCATTAGGCCAGAGTACAAGTCTAAGACCTTAGCTATTAGGCCAGAGTAAGAGTTAAGACCTTAAACATTATGCCAGAGTACGAGTCTAAGACCTTAGCTATTAGGCCAGAGTAAGAGTTAAGACCTTAACCATTAGGCCAGACTAAGAGTTAAGACCTTAACCTCTAGGCCATAGTACGAGTCTAAGACCTTAGCTATTAGGCCAGAGTACGAGTCTAAGACCTTGTGGAGAGGTGTGGCTCACTGGTTAGAGGCGGCAGATCCGCAAGCAGAGAATCGGCCAGGGACCAGGGTTCAATTCCCGACGCGGCAGGGTCGTGGACTAGGGTCAAAACGGACTCGATAATTCTCGCCTCGGTACCTACTCTAACCAGGAACACACTCGGCAACTCTGGGCATTAGCTTGCCTCATCTCCACAACGGCCCCCCACATTCGCCGGGGATGCCTGGTTTCACCTTGGAGATACCCAGGAGGGACCATCTCACAGGGATAGCCAGGACGGGTTCCCCAGCGGTCTACAGCGCCACGACGCCTCAGGGCAGCAGTGCGCTTTACAAGACACATACATACATACATAAGACCTTAGCTATTCGGCCAGAGTAAGAGTTAAGACCTTAACCAGTAGGCCAGAGTACGAGTCTAAGACCTTAACTATTAGGCCAGAGTAAGAGTTAAGACCTTAGCTATTAGGCCAGAGTAAGAGTTAAGACCTTAACCATTAGGCCAGAGTACGAGTCTAAGACCTTAGCTATTAGGCCAGAGTAAGAGTGAAGACCTTAGCTATTAGGCCACAGTAAGTGTTAAGACCTTAACCATTAGGCCAGAGTACGAGTCTAAGACCTTAGCTATTAGGCCAGAGTAAGAGTTAAAACCATAACCATTATGCCAGAGTACGAGTCTAAGACCTTAGCTATTAGGCCAGAGTAAGAGTTACGACCTTAACCAGTAGGCCAGAGTACGAGTCTAAGACCTTAGCTATTAGGCCAGAGTACGAGTCTAAGACCTTAGCTATTAGGCCAGAGTAAGAGTTAAGACCTTAACCATTAGGCCAGACTAAGAGTTAAGACCTTAACCTGTAGGCCATAGTACGAGTCTAAGACCTTAGCTATTAGGCCAGAGTAAGAGTTAAGACCTTAGCTATTAGGCCAGAGTAAGATTTAAGACCTTAACCATTAGGCCAGAGTAAGAGTCTAAGACCTTAGCTATTAGGCCAGAGTACGAGTTAAGACCTTAGCTATTAGGCCAGAGTAAGAGTTAAGACCTTAACCATTAGGCCATAGTACGAGTCTAAGACCTTAGCTATTAGGCCAGAGTAAGAGTTAAGACCTTAACCAGTAGGCCAGAGTACGAGTCTAAGACCTTAGCTATTAGGCCAGAGTAAGAGTTAAGACCTTAACCATTAGGCCAGAGTACGAGTCTAAGACCTTAGCTATTAGGCCAGAGTAATAGTTAAGACCTTAGCTATTAGGCCAGAGTAAGAGTTAAGAGCTTAACCTGTAGGCGATAGTACAAGTCTAAGACCTTAGCTATTAGGCCAGAGTAAGAGTTAAGACCTTAACCATTAGGCCAGAGTACGAGTCTAAGACCTTAGCTATTAGACCAGAGTAAGAGTTAAGACCTTAACCATTAGGCCAGAGTACGGGTCTAAGACCTTAGCTATTAGGCCAGAGTAAGAGTTAAGACCTAAACCAGTAGGCCAGAGTACAAGTCAAAGACCTTAGCTATTAGGCCAGAGTACGAGTCTAAGACCTTAGCTATTAGGCCAGAGTAAGAGATAAGCCCTTAGCTATTAGGCCACAGTAAGTGTAAAGACCTTAACCATTAGGCCAGAGTAAGAGTCTAAGACCTTAGCTATTAGGCCAGAGTACGAGTCTAAGACCTTAGCTATTAGGCCAGAGTGAGAGTTAAGACCTGAACCATTAGGCCAGACTAAGAGTTAAGACCTTAACCTGTAGGCCATAGTACGAGTCTAAGACCTTAGCTATTAGGCCAGAGTAAGAGTTAAGACTTTAACCAGTAGTCCAGAGTAAGAGTTAAGACCTTAACCAGTAGGCCAGAGTAAAAGTTAAGACCTTAGCTATTAGGCCAGAGTAAGAGTTAAGACCTTAACCATTAGGCCATAGTACGAGTCTAAGACCTTAGCTATTAGGCCAGAGTAAGAGTTAAGACTTTAACCAGTAGTCCAGAGTAAGAGTTAAGACCTTAACCTGTAGGCCATAGTACTAGTCTAAGACCTTAGCTATTAGGCCAGAGTAAGAGTTAAGATCTTAACCAGCAGGCCAGAGTAAGAGTTAAGACCTTAACCAGTAGGCCAGAGTAAGAGTTAAGACATTAACCATTAAGCCAGAGTACGAGTCTAAGACCTTAGCTATTAGGCCAGAGTAAGAGTTAAGACCTTAGCTATTAGGCCAGAGTAAGAGTTAAGACCTTAACCATTAGGCCATAGTACGAGTCTTAGACCTTAGCTATTAGGCCAGAGTAAAAGTTAAGACCTTAGCTATTAGGCCAGAGTAAGAGTTAAGACCTTAACTTGTAGGCCATAGTACGAGACTAAGACCTTAGCTATTAGGCCAGAGTAAGAGTTAAGACCTTAGCTATTAGGCCAGAGTAAGAGTTGAGACCTTAACCATTAGGCCAGAGTACGAGTCTAAGACCTTAGCTATTAGGCCAGAGTAAGAGTTAAGACCTTAGCTATTAGGCCAGAGTAAGAGTTAAGACCTTAACCATTAGGCCATAGTACGAGTCTAAGACCTTAGCTATAAGGACAGAGTAAGAGTTAAGACCTTAACCAGTAGGCCAGAGTACGAGTCGAAGACCTTAGCTATTAAGCCAGAGTAAGAGTTAAGACCTTAACCATTAGGCCAGAGTACGAGTCTAAGATCGTAGCTATTAGGCCAGAGTAAGAGTTACGACCTTAGCTATTAGGCCAGAGTAAGAGTTAAGACCTTAACCATTAGGCCAGACTAAGAGTTAAGACCTTAACCTCTAGGCCATAGTACGAGTCTAAGACCTTAGCTATTAGGCCAGAGTACGAGTCTAAGACCTTGTGGAGAGGTGTGGCTCACTGGTTAGAGGCGGCAGATCCGCAAGCAGAGAATCGGCCAGGGACCAGGGTTCAATTCCCGGCGCGGCAGGGTCGTGGACTAGGGTCAAAACGGACTCGATAATTCTCGCCTCGGTACCTACTCTAACCAGGAACACACTCGGCAACTCATGGGCATTAGCTTGCCTCATCTCCACAACGGCCCCCCACATTCGCCGGGGATGCCTGGTTTCACCTTGGAGATACCCAGGAGGGACCATCTCACAGGGATAGCCAGGACGGGTTCCCCAGCGGTCTACAGCGCCACGACGCCTCAGGGCAGCAGTGCGCTTTACAAGACACATACATACATACATAAGACCTTAGCTATTCGGCCAGAGTAAGAGTTAAGACCTTAACCAGTAGGCCAGAGTACGAGTCTAAGACCTTAACTATTAGGCCAGAGTAAGAGTTAAGACCTTAGCTATTAGGCCAGAGTAAGAGTTAAGACCTTAACCATTAGGCCAGAGTACGAGTCTAAGACCTTAGCTATTAGGCCAGAGTAAGAGTGAAGACCTTAGCTATTAGGCCACAGTAAGTGTTAAGACCTTAACCATTAGGCCAGAGTACGAGTCTAAGACCTTAGCTATTAGGCCAGAGTAAGAGTTAAAACCATAACCATTATGCCAGAGTACGAGTCTAAGACCTTAGCTATTAGGCCAGAGTAAGAGTTACGACCTTAACCAGTAGGCCAGAGTACGAGTCTAAGACCTTAGCTATTAGGCCAGAGTACGAGTCTAAGACCTTAGCTATTAGGCCAGAGTAAGAGTTAAGACCTTAACCATTAGGCCAGACTAAGAGTTAAGACCTTAACCTGTAGGCCATAGTACGAGTCTAAGAACTTAGCTATTAGGCCAGAGTAAGAGTTAAGACCTTAGCTATTAGGCCAGAGTAAGATTTAAGACCTTAACCATTAGGCCAGAGTAAGAGTCTAAGACCTTAGCTATTCGGCCAGAGTAAGAGTTAAGACCTTAACCAGTAGGCCAGAGTACGAGTCTAAGACCTTAGCTATTAGGCCAGAGTACGAGTTAAGACCTTAGCTATTAGGCCAGAGTAAGAGTTAAGACCTTAACCATTAGGCCATAGTACGAGTCTAAGACCTTAGCTATTAGGCCAGAGTAAGAGTTAAGACCTTAACCAGTAGGCCAGAGTACGAGTCTAAGACCTTAGCTATTAGGCCAGAGTAAGAGTTAAGACCTTAACCATTAGGCCAGAGTACGAGTCTAAGACCTTAGCTATTAGGCCAGAGTAATAGTTAAGACCTTAGCTATTAGGCCAGAGTAAGAGTTAAGAGCTTAACCTGTAGGCGATAGTACAAGTCTAAGACCTTAGCTATTAGGCCAGAGTAAGAGTTAAGACCTTAACCATTAGGCCAGAGTACGAGTCTAAGACCTTAACTATTAGGCTAGGGTAAGAGTTAAGACCTTAACCAGTAGGGCAAAGTAAGATTTAAGACCTTAACCATTAGGCCAGAGCAAGAGTCTAAGACCTTAGCTATTAGGCCAGAGTAAGAGTTAAGACCTTAACCATTAGGCCAGAGTACGATTCTAAGAATTTAGCTATTAGGCCAGAGTAAGAGTTAAGACCTTAGCTATTAGGCCAGAGTAAGAGTTAAGACCTTAACCTTTAGGCCAGAGTAATAGTTAAGACCTTAGCTATTAGGCCAGAGTAAGAGTTAAGAGCTTAACCTGTAGGCGATAGTACAAGTCTAAGACCTTAGCTATTAGGCCAGAGTAAGAGTTAAGACCTTAACCATTAGGCCAGAGTACGAGTCTAAGACCTTAGCTATTAGACCAGAGTAAGAGTTAAGACCTTAACCATTAGGCCAGAGTACGGGTCTAAGACCTTAGCTATTAGGCCAGAGTAAGAGTTAAGACCTAAACCAGTAGGCCAGAGTACAAGTCAAAGACCTTAGCTATTAGGCCAGAGTACGAGTCTAAGACCTTAGCTATTAGGCCAGAGTAAGAGATAAGCCCTTAGCTATTAGGCCACAGTAAGTGTAAAGACCTTAACCATTAGGCCAGAGTAAGAGTCTAAGACCTTAGCTATTAGGCCAGAGTACGAGTCTAAGACCTTAGCTATTAGGCCAGAGTGAGAGTTAAGACCTGAACCATTAGGCCAGACTAAGAGTTAAGACCTTAACCTGTAGGCCATAGTACGAGTCTAAGACCTTAGCTATTAGGCCAGAGTAAGAGTTAAGACTTTAACCAGTAGACCAGAGTAAGAGTTAAGACCTTAACCAGTAGGCCAGAGTAAAAGTTAAGACCTTAGCTATTAGGCCAGAGTAAGAGTTAAGACCTTAACCATTAGGCCATAGTACGAGTCTAAGACCTTAGCTATTAGGCCAGAGTAAGAGTTAAGACTTTAACCAGTAGGCCAGAGTAAGAGTTAAGACCTTAACCTGTAGGCCATAGTACTAGTCTAAGACCTTAGCTATTAGACCAGAGTAAGAGTTAAGATCTTAACCAGCAGGCCAGAGTAAGAGTTAAGACCTTAACCAGTAGGCCAGAGTAAGAGTTAAGACCTTAACCATTAAGCCAGAGTACGAGTCTAAGACCTTAGCTATTAGGCCAGAGTAAAAGTTAAGACCTTAGCTATTAGGCCAGAGTAAGAGTTAAGACCTTAACTTGTAGGCCATAGTACGAGACTAAGACCTTAGCTATTAGGCCAGAGTAAGAGTTAAGACCTTAGCTATTAGGCCAGAGTAAGAGTTGAGACCTTAACCATTAGGCCAGAGTACGAGTCTAAGACCTTAGCTATTAGGCCAGAGTAAGAGTTAAGACCTTAGCTATTAGGCCAGAGTAAGAGTTAAGACCTTAACCATTAGGCCATAGTACGAGTCTAAGACCTTAGCTATAAGGACAGAGTAAGAGTTAAGACCTTAACCAGTAGGCCAGAGTACGAGTCTAAGACCTTAGCTATTAAGCCAGAGTAAGAGTTAAGACCTCAACTTGTAGGCCATAGTACGAGTCTAAGACCTTAGCTATTAGGCCAGAGTAAGAGTTAAGACCTTAACCATTAGGCCAGAGTACGAGTCTAAGATCGTAGCTATTAGGCCAGAGTAAGAGTTAAGACCTTAACCATTAGGCCAGAGTACGAGTCTAAGACCTTCGATATTAGGCCAGAGCAACAGTTAAGACCTTAACCAGTAGGCCAGATTACAAGTCTAACACCTTAGCAATTAGGCCAGAGTAAGTGTTAAGACCTTAGCTATTAGGCCAGAGTAAGAGTTAAGACCTTAACCATTAGGCCAGAGTATGAGTCTAAGACCTTAGCTATTAGGCCAGAGTAAGAGTTAAGACCTTAGCTATTAGGCCAGAGTAAGAGTTAAGACCTTAACCTTTAGGCCAGAGTACGATTCTAAGACCTTAGCTATTAGGCCAGAGTAGGAGTTAAGACCTTAAACATTAGGCCAGAGTACGAGTCTAAGACCTTAGCTATTAGGCTAGGGTAAGAGTTAAGACCTTAACCAGTAGGGCAAAGTAAGATTTAAGACCTTAACCATTAGGCCAGAGCAAGAGTCTAAGACCTTAGCTATTAGGCCAGAGTAAGAGTTAAGACCTTAACCATTAGGCCAGAGTACGATTCTAAGAATTTAGCTATTAGGTCAGAGTAAGAGTTAAGACCTTAGCTATTAGGCCAGAGTAAGAGTTAAGACCTTAACCTTTAGGCCAGAGTAAGAGTTAAGACCTTAGCTATTAGGCCAGAGTAAGAGTTAAGACCTTAACTTGTAGGCCATAGTACGAGTCTAAGACCTTAGCTATTAGGTCACAGTAAGAGTTAAGACCTTAGCCATTAGGCCAGAGTACGATTCTAAGACCTTAGCTATTAGGCCAGAGTAAAAGTTAAGACCTTAGCTATTAGGCCCAAATAAGAGTTAAGACCTTAACCATTAGGCCATAGTACGAGTCTAAGACCTTAGCTATTAGGCCAGAGTAAGAGTTAAGACCTTAGCTATTAGGCCAGAGTAAGAGTTAAGACCTTAACCATTAGGCCAGAGTACGAGTCTAAGACCTTAGCTATTAGGCCAGAGTAAGAGTTAAGACCTTAGCTATTAGGCCAGAGTAAGAGTTAAGACCTTAACCAGTAGGCCAGAGTACGAGTCTAAGACCTTAGCTATTAGGCCAGAGTAAGAGTTAAGACCTTAACTTGTAGGCCATAGTACGAGTCTAAGACCTTAGCTATTAGGTCACAGTAAGAGTTAAGACCTTAGCCATTAGGCCAGAGTACGAGTCTAAGACCTTAGCTATTAGGCCAGAGTAATAGTTAAGACCTTAGCTATTAGGCCAGAGTCAGAGATAAGAGCTTAACCTCTAGGCGATAGTACAAGTCTAAGACCTTAGCTATTAGGCCAGAGTAAGAGTTAAGACCTTAACCATTAGGCCAGAGTACGAGTCTAGGACCTTAGCTATTAGGCCAGAGTAAGAGTTAAGACCTTAACTATTAGGCCAGAGTACGAGTCTAAGACCTTAGATATTAGGCCAGAGTAAGAGTTAAGACCTTAACCATTAGGCCAGAGTACAAGTCTAAGACCTTAGCTATTAGGCCAGAGTACGAGTCTAAAACCTTAGCTATTAGGCCAGAGTAAGAGTTACGACCGTAACCATTAGGCCAGAGTACGAGTCTAAGACCTTAGCTATTAGGCCAGAGTACGAGTCTAAGACATTAGCTATTAGGCCAGAGTACGAGTCTAAGACCTTAGCTATTAGGCCAGAGTAAGACTTAAGACCTTAACCATTAGGCCAGAGCAAGAGTCTAAGACCTTAGCTATTAGGCCAAAGTAAGAGTTAAGACCTTAACCATTAGGCCAGAGTACGAGTCTAAGACCTTAGCTATTAGGCCAGAGTAAGAGTTAAGACCTTAACCATTAGGCCAGAGTACGAGTCTAACACCTTAGCTATTAGGCCAGAGTAAGAGTTAAGACCTTAACCATTAGGCCAGAGTACGAGTCTAAGAATTTAGCTATTAGGCCAGAGTAAGAGTTAAGACCTTAGCTATTAGGCCAGAGTAAGAGTTAAGACCTTAACCATTAGGCCATAGTACAAGTCTTAGACCTTAGCTATTAGGCCAGAGTAAAAGTTAAGACCTTAGCTATTAGGCCAGAGTAAGAGTTAAGACCTTAACTTGTAGGCCAGAGTACGAGTCTAAGACCTAAGCTATTAGGCCAGAGTATGAGTCTAAGACCTTAGCTATTAGGCCAGAGTAAGAGTTAAGACCTTAACCATTAGGCCAGACTAAGAGTTAAGACCTTAACCTGTAGGCCATAGTACGAGTCTAAGACCTTAGCTATTAGGCCAGAATAAGAGTTAAGACCTTAACCAGTAGGCCAGAGTACGAGTCTAAGACCTTATCTATTAGTTCAGAGTAAGTGTTAAGACCTTAACCAGTAGGCCAGAGTAAGAGTTAAGATCTTAACCATTAGGCCAGAGTACGAGTCTAAGACCTTAGCTATTAGGCCAGAGTAAGATTTAAGACCTTAATCATTAGGCCAGAGTAAGAGTCTAAGACCTTAGCTATTAGGCCAGAGTACGAGTCTAAGACCTTAGCTATCAGGCCAGAGTAAGAGTTAAGACCTGAACCATTAGGCCAGTCTAAGAGTTAAAACCTTAACCTGTAGGCCATAGTACGAGTCTAAGACCTTAGCTATTAGGCCAGAGTAAGAGTTAAGACCTTAACCATTAGGCCAGAGTACGAGTCTAAGATCTTAGCTATTAGGCCAGAGTAAAAGATAAGACCTTAGCTATTAGGCCCGAGTAAGAGTTAAGACCTTAACCATTAGGCCATAGTACGAGTCTAAGACCTTAGCTATTAGGCCAGAGTAAGAGTTAAGACTTTAACCAGTAGTCCAGAGTAAGAGTTAAGACCTTAACCTGTAGGCCATAGTACGAGTCTAAGACCTTAGCTATTAGGCCAGAGTAAGAGTTAGGACCTTAGCTATTAGGCCAGAGTAAGAGTTAAGACCTTAACCATTAGGCCAGAGTACGAGTCAAAGACCTTAGCTATTAGGCCAGAGTAAGAGTTAAGACCTTAGCTATTAGGCCAGAGTACGAGTCTAAGACCTTAGCTATTAGGCCAGAGTAAGACTTAAGACCTTAACCATTAGGCCAGAGCAAGAGTCTAAGACCTTAGCTATTAGGCCAGAGTAAGAGTTAAGACCTTAACCATTAGGCCAGAGTACGAGTCTAAGACCTTAGCTATTAGGCCAGAGTAAGAGTTAAGACCTTAACCATTAGGCCAGAGTACGAGTCTAACACCTTAGCTATTAGGCCAGAGTAAGAGTTAAGACCTTAACCATTAGGCCAGAGTACGAGTCTAAGAATTTAGCTATTAGGCCAGAGTAAGAGTTAAGACCTTAGCTATTAGGCCAGAGTAAGAGTTAAGACCTTAACCATTAGGCCATAGTACAAGTCTTAGACCTTAGCTATTAGGCCAGAGTAAAAGTTAAGACCTTAGCTATTAGGCCAGAGTAAGAGTTAAGACCTTAACTTGTAGGCCAGAGTACGAGTCTAAGACCTAAGCTATTAGGCCAGAGTATGAGTCTAAGACCTTAGCTATTAGGCCAGAGTAAGAGTTAAGACCTTAACCATTAGGCCAGACTAAGAGTTAAGACCTTAACCTGTAGGCCATAGTACGAGTCTAAGACCTTAGCTATTAGGCCAGAGTAAGAGTTAAGACCTTAACCATTAGGCCAGAGTACGAGTCTAAGACCTTAGCTATTAGGCCAGAGTAAGAGTTAAGATTTTAACCAGTAGTCCAGAGTAAGAGTTAAGACCTTAACCTGTAGGCCATAGTACGAGTCTAAGACCTTAGCTATTAGGCCAGAGTAAGAGTTAGGACCTTAGCTATTAGGCCAGAGTAAGAGTTAAGACCTTAACCATTAGGCCAGAGTACGAGTCTAAGACCTTAGCTATTAGGCCAGAGTAAGACTTAAGACCTTAACCATTAGGCCAGACTAAGAGTTAAGACCTTAACCTGTAAGCCATAGTACGAGTCAAAGACCTTAGCTATTAGGCCAGAGTAAGAGTTAAGACCTGAACCATTAGTCCAGAGTATGAGTCTAAGACCTTCGCTATTAGGCCAGAGTAAGAGTTAAGACCTTAACCAGTAGGCCAGAGTACGAGTCTCAGACCTTAGCTATTAGTTCAGAGTAAGTGTCAAGATCTTAACCATTAGGCCAGAGTATGAGTCTAAGACCTTAGCTATTAGGCCAGAGTAAGAGTTAAGACCTTAACCATTAGGCCAGAGTAAGAGTCTAAGACCTTAGCTATTAGGCCAGAGTACGAGTCAAAGACCTTAGCTATTAGGCCAGAGTAAGAGTTAAGACCTTAACCTGTAGGCCATAGTACGAGTCTAAGACCTTAGCTATTAGGCCAGAGTAAGAGTTAAGACCTTAACCATTAGGCCAGAGTACGAGTCTAAGACCTTAGCTATTAGGCCAGAGTAAGAGTTAAGATCTTAACCAGTAGGCCAGAGTAAGAGATAAGACCTTAACCATTAGGCCATAGTACAAGTCTAAGATCTTAGCTATTAGGCCAGATTAAGAGTTAAGACCTTAGCTATTAGGCCAGAGTAAGAGTTAAGACCTTAACCATTAGGCCAGAGTACGAGTCTAAGACCTTAGCTATTAGGCCAGAGTAAGAGTTAAGACCTTAGCTATTAGGCCAGAGTAAGAGTTAAGACCTTAACCATTAGGCCAGAGTACGAGTCTAAGAATTTAGCTATTAGGCCACAGTAAGAGTTAAGACCTTAGCTATTAGGCCAGAGTAAGAGTTAAGACCTTAACTTGTAGGCCAGAGTACGAGTCTAAGACCTAAGCTATTAGGCCAGAGTATGAGTCTAAGACCTTAGCTATTAGGCCAGAGTAAGAGTTAAGACCTTAACCATTAGGCCAGACTAAGAGTTAAGACCTTAACCTGTAGGCCATAGTACGAGTCTAAGACCTTAGCTATTAGGCCAGAATAAGAGTTAAGACCTTAACCAGTAGGCCAGAGTACGAGTCTAAGACCTTATCTATTAGTTCAGAGTAAGTGTTAAGACCTTAACCAGTAGGCCAGAGTAAGAGTTAAGATCTTAACCATTAGGCCAGAGTACGAGTCTAAGACCTTAGCTATTAGGCCAGAGTAAGATTTAAGACCTTAATCATTAGGCCAGAGTAAGAGTCTAAGACCTTAGCTATTAGGCCAGAGTACGAGTCTAAGACCTTAGCTATCAGGCCAGAGTAAGAGTTAAGACCTGAACCATTAGGCCAGTCTAAGAGTTAAAACCTTAACCTGTAGGCCATAGTACGAGTCTAAGACCTTAGCTATTAGGCCAGAGTAAGAGTTAAGACCTTAACCATTAGGCCAGAGTACGAGTCTAAGATCTTAGCTATTAGGCCAGAGTAAAAGTTAAGACCTTAGCTATTAGGCCCGAGTAAGAGTTAAGACCTTAACCATTAGGCCATAGTACGAGTCTAAGACCTTAGCTATTAGGCCAGAGTAAGAGTTAAGACTTTAACCAGTAGTCCAGAGTAAGAGTTAAGACCTTAACCTGTAGGCCATAGTACGAGTCTAAGACCTTAGCTATTAGGCCAGAGTAAGAGTTAGGACCTTAGCTATTAGGCCAGAGTAAGAGTTAAGACCTTAACCATTAGGCCAGAGTACGAGTCAAAGACCTTAGCTATTAGGCCAGAGTAAGAGTTAAGACCTTAGCTATTAGGCCAGAGTACGAGTCTAAGACCTTAGCTATTAGGCCAGAGTAAGACTTAAGACCTTAACCATTAGGCCAGAGCAAGAGTCTAAGACCTTAGCTATTAGGCCAGAGTAAGAGTTAAGACCTTAACCATTAGGCCAGAGTACGAGTCTAAGACCTTAGCTATTAGGCCAGAGTAAGAGTTAAGACCTTAACCATTAGGCCAGAGTACGAGTCTAACACCTTAGCTATTAGGCCAGAGTAAGAGTTAAGACCTTAACCATTAGGCCAGAGTACGAGTCTAAGAATTTAGCTATTAGGCCAGAGTAAGAGTTAAGACCTTAGCTATTAGGCCAGAGTAAGAGTTAAGACCTTAACCATTAGGCCATAGTACAAGTCTTAGACCTTAGCTATTAGGCCAGAGTAAAAGTTAAGACCTTAGCTATTAGGCCAGAGTAAGAGTTAAGACCTTAACTTGTAGGCCAGAGTACGAGTCTAAGACCTAAGCTATTAGGCCAGAGTATGAGTCTAAGACCTTAGCTATTAGGCCAGAGTAAGAGTTAAGACCTTAACCATTAGGCCAGACTAAGAGTTAAGACCTTAACCTGTAGGCCATAGTACGAGTCTAAGACCTTAGCTATTAGGCCAGAGTAAGAGTTAAGACCTTAACCATTAGGCCAGAGTACGAGTCTAAGACCTTAGCTATTAGGCCAGAGTAAGAGTTAAGACTTTAACCAGTAGTCCAGAGTAAGAGTTAAGACCTTAACCTGTAGGCCATAGTACGAGTCTAAGACCTTAGCTATTAGGCCAGAGTAAGAGTTAGGACCTTAGCTATTAGGCCAGAGTAAGAGTTAAGACCTTAACCATTAGGCCAGAGTACGAGTCTAAGACCTTAGCTATTAGGCCAGAGTAAGACTTAAGACCTTAACCATTAGGCCAGACTAAGAGTTAAGACCTTAACCTGTAAGCCATAGTACGAGTCTAAGACCTTAGCTATTAGGCCAGAGTAAGAGTTAAGACCTTAACCATTAGGCCAGAGTACGAGTCAAAGACCTTAGCTATTAGGCCAGAGTAAGAGTTAAGACCTTAGCTATTAGGCCAGAGTAAGAGATAAGACCTTAGCTATTAGGCCACAGTAAGTGTAAAGACCTGAACCATTAGTCCAGAGTATGAGTCTAAGACCTTCGCTATTAGGCCAGAGTAAGAGTTAAGACCTTAACCAGTAGGCCAGAGTACGAGTCTCAGACCTTAGCTATTAGTTCAGAGTAAGTGTTAAGATCTTAACCATTAGGCCAGAGTATGAGTCTAAGACCTTAGCTATTAGGCCAGAGTAAGAGTTAAGACCTTAACCATTAGGCCAGAGTAAGAGTCTAAGACCTTAGCTATTAGGCCAGAGTACGAGTCAAAGACCTTAGCTATTAGGCCAGAGTAAGAGTTAAGACCTTAACCTGTAGGCCATAGTACGAGTCTAAGACCTTAGCTATTAGGCCAGAGTAAGAGTTAAGACCTTAACCATTAGGCCAGAGTACGAGTCTAAGACCTTAGCTATTAGGCCAGAGTAAGAGTTAAGACCTTAACCAGTAGGCCAGAGTAAGAGATAAGACCTTAACCATTAGGCCATAGTACAAGTCTAAGATCTTAGCTATTAGGCCAGATTAAGAGTTAAGACCTTAGCTATTAGGCCAGAGTAAGAGTTAAGACCTTAACCATTAGGCCAGAGTACGAGTCTAAGACCTTAGCTATTAGGCCAGAGTAAGAGTTAAGACCTTAGCTATTAGGCCAGAGTAAGAGTTAAGACCTTAACCATTAGGCCAGAGTACGAGTCTAAGACCTTAGCTATTAGGCCAGAGTAAGAGTTAAGACCTTAGCTATTAGGCCAGAGTAAGAGTTAAGACCTTAACCTGTAGGCCAGAGTACAAGTCTAAGACCTTAGCTATTAGACCAGAGTAAGAGTTAAGACCTTAACCATTAGGCAAGAGTACAAGTCAAAGACCTTAGCTATTAGGCCGGTGTAAGTGTTAAGACCTTAGCTATTAGGCCAGAGTAAGAGTTAAGACCTTAACCATTAAGCCAGAGTACGAGTCTAAGACCTTAGCTATTAGGCCAGAGTAAGAGTTAAGACCTTAACCTTTAGGCCAGAGTACGATTCTAAGACCTTATCTATTAGGCAAGAGTAAGAGTTAAGACCTTAACGATTAGGCCAGAGTACGAGTCTAAGACCTTAGCTATTAGGCCAGAGTAAGAGTTAAGACCTTAACCCGTAGGGCAGAGTAAGAGTTAAGACCTTAACCATTAGGCCAGAGCACGAGTCTAAGACCTTAGCTATTAGGCCAGAGTAAGAGTTAAGACCTTAACCCTTAGGCCAGAGTACGAGTCTAAGAACTTAGCTGTTAGGCCAGAGTAAGAGTTAAGACCATAGCTATTAGGCCAGAGTAAGAGTTAAGACCTTAACTTGTAGGCCATAGTACGAGTCTAAGACCTTAGCTATTAGGCCAGAGTAAGAGTTAAGACCTTAGCTATTAGGCCAGAGTAAGAGTTAAGACCTTAACCATTAGGCCAGAGTGCGAGTCTAAGACCTTAGCTATTAGGCCAGAGTAAGAGTTAAGACCTTAACCATTAGGCCAGAGTACGAGTCTAAGACCTTAGCTATTAGGCCAGAGTATTAGTTAAGACCTTAACCATTAGGCCAGAGTACGAGTCTTAGACCTTAGCTATTAGGCCAGAGTACGAGTCTAAGACCTTAGCTATTAGGCCAGAGTACGAGTCTAATACCTTAGCTATTAGGCCAGAGTAAGAGTTAAGACCTTAACCATTAGGCCAGACTAAGAGTTAAGACCTTAACCTGTAGGCCATAGTACGAGTCTAAGACCTTAGCTATTAGGCCAGAGTAAGAGTTAAGACCTTAACCATTAAGCCAGAGTACGAGTCTAAGACCTTAGCTATTAGGCCAGAGTAAGAGTTAAGACCTTAACCTTTAGGCCAGAGTACGATTCTAAGACCTTATCTATTAGGCAAGAGTAAGAGTTAAGACCTTAACGATTAGGCCAGAGTACGAGTCTAAGACCTTAGCTATTAGGCCAGAGTAAGAGTTAAGACCTTAACCCGTAGGGCAGAGTAAGAGTTAAGACCTTAACCATTAGGCCAGAGCACGAGTCTAAGACCTTAGCTATTAGGCCAGAGTAAGAGTTAAGACCTTAACCATTAGGCCAGAGTACGAGTCTAAGAACTTAGCTGTTAGGCCAGAGTAAGAGTTAAGACCATAGCTATTAGGCCAGAGTAAGAGTTAAGACCTTAACTTGTAGGCCATAGTACGAGTCTAAGACCTTAGCTATTAGGCCAGAGTAAGAGTTAAGACCTTAGCTATTAGGCCAGAGTAAAAGTTAAGACCTTAACCATTAGGCCAGAGTACGAGTCTAAGACCTTAGCTATTAGGCCAGAGTAATAGTTAAGACCTTAGCTATTAGGCCAGAGTAAGACTTAAGACCTTAACCATTAGGCCAGAGCAAGAGTCTAAGACCTTAGCTATTAGGCCAGAGTAGGAGTTAAGACCTTAACCATTAGGCCAGAGTACGAGTCTAAGACCTTAGCTATTAGGCCAGAGTAAGAGTTAAGACCTTAACCATTAGGCCAGAGTACGAGTCTAACACCTTAGCTATTAGGCCAGAGTAAGAGTTAAGACCTTAACCATTAGGCCAGAGTACGAGTCTAAGAATTTAGCTATTAGGCCAGAGTAAGAGTTAAGACCTTAGCTATTAGGCCAGAGTAAGAGTTAAGACCTTAACCATTAGGCCATAGTACAAGTCTTAGACCTTAGCTATTAGGCCAGAGTAAAAGTTAAGACCTTAGCTATTAGGCCAGAGTAAGAGTTAAGACCTTAACTTGTAGGCCAGAGTACGAGTCTAAGACCTAAGCTATTAGGCCAGAGTATGAGTCTAAGACCTTAGCTATTAGGCCAGAGTAAGAGTTAAGACCTTAACCATTAGGCCAGACTAAGAGTTAAGACCTTAACCTGTAGGCCATAGTACGAGTCTAAGACCTTAGCTATTAGGCCAGAGTAAGAGTTAAGACCTTAACCATTAGGCCAGAGTACGAGTCTAAGACCTTAGCTATTAGGCCAGAGTAAGAGTTAAGACTTTAACCAGTAGTCCAGAGTAAGAGTTAAGACCTTAACCTGTAGGCCATAGTACGAGTCTAAGACCTTAGCTATTAGGCCAGAGTAAGAGTTAGGACCTTAGCTATTAGGCCAGAGTAAGAGTTAAGACCTTAACCATTAGGCCAGAGTACGAGTCTAAGACCTTAGCTATTAGGCCAGAGTAAGACTTAAGACCTTAACCATTAGGCCAGACTAAGAGTTAAGACCTTAACCTGTAAGCCATAGTACGAGTCTAAGACCTTAGCTATTAGGCCAGAGTAAGAGTTAAGACCTTAACCATTAGGCCAGAGTACGAGTCAAAGACCTTAGCTATTAGGCCAGAGTAAGAGTTAAGACCTTAGCTATTAGGCCAGAGTAAGAGATAAGACCTTAGCTATTAGGCCACAGTAAGTGTAAAGACCTGAACCATTAGTCCAGAGTATGAGTCTAAGACCTTCGCTATTAGGCCAGAGTAAGAGTTAAGACCTTAACCAGTAGGCCAGAGTACGAGTCTCAGACCTTAGCTATTAGTTCAGAGTAAGTGTTAAGATCTTAACCATTAGGCCAGAGTATGAGTCTAAGACCTTAGCTATTAGGCCAGAGTAAGAGTTAAGACCTTAACCATTAGGCCAGAGTAAGAGTCTAAGACCTTAGCTATTAGGCCAGAGTACGAGTCAAAGACCTTAGCTATTAGGCCAGAGTAAGAGTTAAGACCTTAACCTGTAGGCCATAGTACGAGTCTAAGACCTTAGCTATTAGGCCAGAGTAAGAGTTAAGACCTTAACCATTAGGCCAGAGTACGAGTCTAAGACCTTAGCTATTAGGCCAGAGTAAGAGTTAAGACCTTAACCAGTAGGCCAGAGTAAGAGATAAGACCTTAACCATTAGGCCATAGTACAAGTCTAAGATCTTAGCTATTAGGCCAGATTAAGAGTTAAGACCTTAGCTATTAGGCCAGAGTAAGAGTTAAGACCTTAACCATTAGGCCAGAGTACGAGTCTAAGACCTTAGCTATTAGGCCAGAGTAAGAGTTAAGACCTTAGCTATTAGGCCAGAGTAAGAGTTAAGACCTTAACCATTAGGCCAGAGTACGAGTCTAAGACCTTAGCTATTAGGCCAGAGTAAGAGTTAAGACCTTAGCTATTAGGCCAGAGTAAGAGTTAAGACCTTAACCTGTAGGCCAGAGTACAAGTCTAAGACCTTAGCTATTAGACCAGAGTAAGAGTTAAGACCTTAACCATTAGGCAAGAGTACAAGTCAAAGACCTTAGCTATTAGGCCGGTGTAAGTGTTAAGACCTTAGCTATTAGGCCAGAGTAAGAGTTAAGACCTTAACCATTAAGCCAGAGTACGAGTCTAAGACCTTAGCTATTAGGCCAGAGTAAGAGTTAAGACCTTAACCTTTAGGCCAGAGTACGATTCTAAGACCTTATCTATTAGGCAAGAGTAAGAGTTAAGACCTTAACGATTAGGCCAGAGTACGAGTCTAAGACCTTAGCTATTAGGCCAGAGTAAGAGTTAAGACCTTAACCCGTAGGGCAGAGTAAGAGTTAAGACCTTAACCATTAGGCCAGAGCACGAGTCTAAGACCTTAGCTATTAGGCCAGAGTAAGAGTTAAGACCTTAACCATTAGGCCAGAGTACGAGTCTAAGAACTTAGCTATTAGGCCAGAGTATTAGTTAAGACCTTAACCATTAGGCCAGAGTGCGAGTCTAAGACCTTAGCTATTAGGCCAGAGTAAGAGTTAAGACCTTAACCATTAGGCCAGAGTACGAGTCTAAGACCTTAGCTATTAGGCCAGAGTATTAGTTAAGACCTTAACCATTAGGCCAGAGTACGAGTCTTAGACCTTAGCTATTAGGCCAGAGTACGAGTCTAAGACCTTAGCTATTAGGCCAGAGTACGAGTCTAATACCTTAGCTATTAGGCCAGAGTAAGAGTTAAGACCTTAACCATTAGGCCAGACTAAGAGTTAAGACCTTAACCTGTAGGCCATAGTACGAGTCTAAGACCTTAGCTATTAGGCCAGAGTAAGAGTTAAGACCTTAACCATTAAGCCAGAGTACGAGTCTAAGACCTTAGCTATTAGGCCAGAGTAAGAGTTAAGACCTTAACCTTTAGGCCAGAGTACGATTCTAAGACCTTATCTATTAGGCAAGAGTAAGAGTTAAGACCTTAACGATTAGGCCAGAGTACGAGTCTAAGACCTTAGCTATTAGGCCAGAGTAAGAGTTAAGACCTTAACCCGTAGGGCAGAGTAAGAGTTAAGACCTTAACCATTAGGCCAGAGCACGAGTCTAAGACCTTAGCTATTAGGCCAGAGTAAGAGTTAAGACCTTAACCATTAGGCCAGAGTACGAGTCTAAGAACTTAGCTGTTAGGCCAGAGTAAGAGTTAAGACCATAGCTATTAGGCCAGAGTAAGAGTTAAGACCTTAACTTGTAGGCCATAGTACGAGTCTAAGACCTTAGCTATTAGGCCAGAGTAAGAGTTAAGACCTTAGCTATTAGGCCAGAGTAAAAGTTAAGACCTTAACCATTAGGCCAGAGTACGAGTCTAAGACCTTAGCTATTAGGCCAGAGTAATAGTTAAGACCTTAGCTATTAGGCCAGAGTAAGAGTTAAGAGATTAACCATTAGGCCAGAGTACGAGTCTAAGACCTTAGCTATTAGGCCAGAGTATTAGTTAAGACCTTAACCATTAGGCCAGAGTGCGAGTCTAAGACCTTAGCTATTAGGCCAGAGTAAGAGTTAAGACCTTAACCATTAGGCCAGAGTACGAGTCTAAGACCTTAGCTATTAGGCCAGAGTATTAGTTAAGACCTTAACCATTAGGCCAGAGTACGAGTCTTAGACCTTAGCTATTAGGCCAGAGTACGAGTCTAATACCTTAGCTATTAGGCCAGAGTAAGAGTTAAGACCTTAGCTATTAGGCCAGAGTAAGAGTTAAGACCTAAGCTATTAGGCCAGAGTAAGAGTTAAGACCTTAACCAGCAGGCCAGAGTAAGAGTTAAGACCTTAACCAGTAGGCCAGTGTAAGAGTTAAGACCTTAACCATTAGGCCAGAGTACGAGTCTTAGACCTTAACCAGTAGGCCAGAGTAAGAGTTAAGACCTTAACCATTAGGCCATAGTACAAGTCTAAGACCTTAGCTATTAGGCCAGAGTAAGAGTTAAGACCTTAGCTATTAGGCCAGAGTAAGAGTTAAGACCTTAACCAGTAGGCCAGAGTAAGAGTCTAAGACCTTAGCTATTAGGCCAGAGTACGAGTCTAAGACCTTAGCTATTCGGCCAGAGTAAGAGTTAAGACCTTAACCAGTAGGCCAGAGTACGAGTCTAAGACCTTAACTATTAGGCCAGAGTAAGAGTTAAGACCTTAGCTATTAGGCCAGAGTAAGAGTTAAGACCTTAACCATTAGGCCAGAGTACGAGTCTAAGACCTTAGCTATTAGGCCAGAGTAAGAGTGAAGACATTAGCTATTAGGCCACAGTAAGTGTTAAGACCTTAACCATTAGGCCAGAGTACGAGTCTAAGACCTTAGCTATTAGGCCAGAGTAAGAGTTAAGACCTTAACCATTATGCCAGAGTATGAGTCTAAGACCTTAGCTATTAGGCCAGAGTAAAAGTTAAGACCTTAGCTATTGGGCCAGAGTAAGAGTTAAGACTTAAACCAGTAGGCCAGAGTAAGAGTTAAGACCTTAACCTGTAGGCCATAGTACTAGTCTAAGACCTTAGCTATTAGGCCAGAGTAAGAGTTAAGACCTTAACCAGCAGGCCAGAGTAAGAGTTAAGACCTTAACCAGTAGGCCAAAGTAAGAGTTAAGACCTTAACCATTAGGCCAGAGTATGAGCCTAAGACCTTAGCTATTAGGCCAGAGTAAGAGTTAAGACCTTAACCAGTAGGCCAGAGTAAGAGTTAAGACCTTAACCAGTAGGCCAGTGTAAAAGTTAAGACCTTAACCATTAGGCCAGAGTACGAGTCTAAGACCTTAGCTATTAGGCCAGAGTAAGAGTTAAGACCTTAACTAGTAGGCCAGAGTAAGAGTTAAGACCTTAACCATTAGGCCATAGTACGAGTCTAAGACCTTAGCTATTAGGCCAGAGTACGAGTCTAAGAACTTAGCTATTAGGCCAGAGTACGAGTCTAAGACCTTAGCTATTAGGCCAGAGTAAGAGTTAAGACCTTAACCATTAGGCCAGAGTACGAGTCTAAGACCTTAGCTATTAGGCCAGAGTAAGAGTTAAGACCTTAGCTATTAGGCCAGAGTACGAGTCTAAGACCTTAGCTATTAGGTCAGAGTAAGTGTTAAGACCTTAACCAGTAGGCCAGAATAAGAGTTAAGACCTTAACCATTAGGCCAGAGTACGAGTCTAAGACCATAGCTATTAGGTCAGAGTAAGAGTTAAGACCTTAACCATTAGGCCAGAGTACGAGTCTAAGACCGTAGCTATTAGGCCAGAGTAAAAGTTAAGACCTTAGCTATTAGGCCAGAGTAAGAGTTAAGACCTTAACCATTAGGCCATAGTATGAGTCTAAGACCTTAGCTATTAGTCCAGAGTAAGAGTTAAGACCTTAGCTATTAGGCCAGAGTAAGAGATAAGACCTTAACCAGTAGGCCCGAGTACGAGTCTAAGACCTTAGCTATTAGGCCAGAGTAAGAGTTAAGACCTTAACCAGTAGGCTAGAGTAAGAGTTAAGACCTTAACCTGTAGGCCAGAGTAAGAGTTAAGACCTTAAACATTAGGCCAGAGTACAAGTCTAAGACCTTAGCTATTAGGCCAGAGTACGAGTCTAAGACCTTAGCTATTAGGCCAGTGTAAGAGTTAAGACCTTAACCATTAGGCCAGAGTACGAGTCAAAGACCTTAGCTATTAGGCCAGAGTAAGAGTTAAGACCTTCGCTATTAGGCCAGAGTAAGAGTTAAGACCTTAACCAGTAGGCCAGAGTACGAGTCTAAGACCTTCGCTATTAGGCCAGAGTAAGAGTTAAGACCTTAACCATTAGGCCAGAGTACGAGTCTAAGACCTTAGCTATTAGGCCAGAGTAAGAGTTAAGACCTAAGCTATTAGGCCAGAGTAAGAGTTAAGACCTTAACCAGCAGGCCAGAGTAAGAGTTAAGACCTTAACCAGTAGGCCAGTGTAAGAGTTAAGACCTTAACCATTAGGCCAGAGTACGAGTCTTAGACCTTAGCTATTAGGCCAGAGTAAGAGTTAAGACCTTAACCAGTAGGCCAGAGTAAGAGTTAAGACCTTAACCAGTAGGCCAGAGTAAGAGTTAAGACCTTAACCATTAGGCCAGAGTGCGAGTCTAAGACCTTAGCTATTAGGCCAGAGTAAGAGTTAAGACCTTAACCAGTAGGCCAGAGTAAGAGTTAAGACCTTAACCATTAGGCCATAGTACAAGTCTAAGACCTTAGCTATTAGGCCAGAGTAAGAGTTAAGACCTTAGCTATTAGGCCAGAGTAAGAGTTAAGACCTTAACCAGTAGGCCAGAGTACGAGTCTAAGACCTTAGCTATTAGGCCAGAGTACGAGTCTAAGACCTTAGCTATTAGGCCAGAGTAAGAGTTAAGACCTTAACCATTAGGCCAGAGTACGAGTCTAAGATCTTAGCTATTAGGCCAGAGTAAAAGTTAAGACCTTAGCTATTAGGCCCGAGTAAGAGTTAAGACCTTAACCATTAGGCCATAGTACGAGTCTAAGACCTTAGCTATTAGGCCAGAGTAAGAGTTAAGACTTTAACCAGTAGTCCAGAGTAAGAGTTAAGACCTTAACCTGTAGGCCATAGTACGAGTCTAAGACCTTAGCTATTAGGCCAGAGTAAGAGTTAGGACCTTAGCTATTAGGCCAGAGTAAGAGTTAAGACCTTAACCATTAGGCCAGAGTACGAGTCTAAGACCTTAGCTATTAGGCCAGAGTAAGACTTAAGACCTTAACCATTAGGCCAGACTAAGAGTTAAGACCTTAACCTGTAAGCCATAGTACGAGTCTAAGACCTTAGCTATTAGGCCAGAGTAAGAGTTAAGACCTTAACCATTAGGCCAGAGTACGAGTCAAAGACCTTAGCTATTAGGCCAGAGTAAGAGTTAAGACCTTAGCTATTAGGCCAGAGTAAGAGATAAGACCTTAGCTATTAGGCCACAGTAAGTGTAAAGACCTGAACCATTAGTCCAGAGTATGAGTCTAAGACCTTAGCTATTAGGCCAGAGTAAGAGTTAAGACCTTAACCATTAGGCCAGAGTAAGAGTCTAAGACCTTAGCTATTAGGCCAGAGTACGAGTCTAAGACCTTAGCTATTAGGCCAGAGTAAGAGTTAAGACCTTAACCTGTAGGCCATAGTACGAGTCTAAGACCTTAGCTATTAGGCCAGAGTAAGAGTTAAGACCTTAACCATTAGGCCAGAGTACGAGTCTAAGACCTTAGCTATTAGGCCAGAGTAAGAGTTAAGACCTTAACCAGTAGGCCAGAGTAAGAGATAAGACCTAACCATTAGGCCATAGAACAAGTCTAAGATCTTAGCTATTAGGCCAGATTAAGAGTTAAGACCTTAGCTATTAGGCCAGAGTAAGAGTTAAGACCTTAACCATTAGGCCAGAGTACGAGTCTAAGACCTTAGCTATTAGGCCAGAGTAAGAGTTAAGACCTTAGCTATTAGGCCAGAGTAAGAGTTAAGACCTTAACCATTAGGCCAGAGTACGAGTCTAAGACCTTAGCTATTAGGCCAGAGTGAGAGTTAAGACCTTAGCTATTAGGCCAGAGTAAGAGTTAAGACCTTAACCTGTAGGCCAGAGTACAAGTCTAAGACCTTAGCTATTAGGCCAGAGTAAGAGTTAAGACCTTAACCATTAGGCAAGAGTACAAGTCAAAGACCTTAGCTATTAGGCCAGAGTAAGTGTTAAGACCTTAGCTATTAGGCCAGAGTAAGAGTTAAGACCTTAACCATTAAGCCAGAGTACGAGTCTAAGACCTTAGCTATTAGGCCAGAGTAAGAGTTAAGACCTTAACCTTTAGGCCAGAGTACGATTCTAAGACCTTATCTATTAGGCAAGAGTAAGAGTTAAGACCTTAACGATTAGGCCAGAGTACGAGTCTAAGACCTTAGCTATTAGGCCAGAGTAAGAGTTAAGACCTTAACCCGTAGGGCAGAGTAAGAGTTAAGACCTTAACCATTAGGCCAGAGCACGAGTCTAAGACCTTAGCTATTAGGCCAGAGTAAGAGTTAAGACCTTAACCATTAGGCCAGAGTACGAGTCTAAGAACTTAGCTGTTAGGCCAGAGTAAGAGTTAAGACCATAGCTATTAGGCCAGAGTAAGAGTTAAGACCTTAACTTGTAGGCCATAGTACGAGTCTAAGACCTTAGCTATTAGGCCAGAGTAAGAGTTAAGACCTTAGCTATTAGACCAGAGTAAAAGTTAAGACCTTAACCATTAGGCCAGAGTACGAGTCTAAGACCTTAGCTATTAGGCCAGAGTAATAGTTAAGACCTTAGCTATTTAGGCCAGAGTAAGAGTTAAGAGATTAACCTGTAGGCGATAGTACGAGTCTAAGACCTTAGCTATTAGGCCAGAGTAAGAGTTAAGACCTTAACCATTAGGCCAGAGTACGAGTCTAAGACCTTAGCTATTAGGCCAGAGTATTAGTTAAGACCTTAACCATTAGGCCAGAGTGCGAGTCTAAGACCTTAGCTATTAGGCCAGAGTAAGAGTTAAGACCTTAACCAATAGGTCAGAGTACAAGTCTAAGTCCTTGGCTATTAGGCCAGAGTTCTAGTTTAAGACCTTAGCTATTAGGCCAGAGTAAGAGTTACGACTTTAACCAGTGGGCCAGAGTACGAGTCTTAGACCTTAGCTATTAGGCCAGAGTACGAGTCTAAGACCTTAGCTATTAGGCCAGAGTACGAGTCTAATACCTTAGCTATTAGGCCAGAGTAAGAGTTAAGACCTTAACCATTAGGCCAGACTAAGAGTTAAGACCTTAACCTGTAGGCCATAGTACGAGTCTAAGACCTTAGCTATTAGGCCAGAGTAAGAGTTAAGACCTTAACCATTAGGCCAGAGTACGAGTCTAGGACTTTAGCTATTAGGCCGGACTAAAAGTTAAGACCTTAGCTATTAGGCCAGAGTAAGAGTTAAGACCTTAACCATTAGGCCATAGTACGAGTCTAAGACCTTAGCTATTGGGCCAGAGTAAGAGTTAAGACTTAAACCAGTAGGCCAGAGTAAGAGTTAAGACCTTAACCTGTAGGCCATAGTACTAGTCTAAGACCTTAGCTATTAGGCCAGAGTAAGAGTTAAGACCTTAACCAGCAGGCCAGAGTAAGAGTTAAGACCTTAACCAGTAGGCCAAAGTAAGAGTTAAGACCTTAACCATTAGGCCAGAGTATGAGCCTAAGACCTTAGCTATTAGGCCAGAGTAAGAGTTAAGACCTTAACCAGTAGGCCAGAGTAAGAGTTAAGACCTTAACCAGTAGGCCAGTGTAAAAGTTAAGACCTTAACCATTAGGCCAGAGTACGAGTCTAAGACCTTAGCTATTAGGCCAGAGTAAGAGTTAAGACCTTAACTAGTAGGCCAGAGTAAGAGTTAAGACCTTAACCATTAGGCCATAGTACGAGTCTAAGACCTTAGCTATTAGGCCAGAGTACGAGTCTAAGAACTTAGCTATTAGGCCAGAGTACGAGTCTAAGACCTTAGCTATTAGGCCAGAGTAAGAGTTAAGACCTTAACCATTAGGCCAGAGTACGAGTCTAAGACCTTAGCTATTAGGCCAGAGTAAGAGTTAAGACCTTAGCTATTAGGCCAGAGTACGAGTCTAAGACCTTAGCTTTTAGGTCAGAGTAAGTGTTAAGACCTTAACCAGTAGGCCAGAATAAGAGTTAAGACCTTAACCATTAGGCCAGAGTACGAGTCTAAGACCATAGCTATTAGGCCAGAGTAAGAGTTAAGACCTTAACCATTAGGCCAGAGTACGAGTCTAAGACCGTAGCTATTAGGCCAGAGTAAAAGTTAAGACCTTAGATATTAGGCCAGAGTAAGAGTTAAGACCTTAACCATTAGGCCATAGTATGAGTCTAAGACCTTAGCTATTAGTCCAGAGTAAGAGTTAAGACCTTAGCTATTAGGCCAGAGTAAGAGATAAGACCTTAACCAGTAGGCCCGAGTATGAGTCTAAGACCTTAGCTATTAGGCCAGAGTAAGAGTTAAGACCTTAACCAGTAGGCTAGAGTAAGAGTTAAGACCTTAACCTGTAGGCCAGAGTAAGAGTTAAGACCTTAAACATTAGGCCAGAGTACAAGTCTAAGACCTTAGCTATTAGGCCAGAGTACGAGTCTAAGACCTTAGCTATTAGGCCAGTGTAAGAGTTAAGACCTTAACCATTAGGCCAGAGTACGAGTCAAAGACCTTAGCTATTAGGCCAGAGTAAGAGTTAAGACCTTCGCTATTAGGCCAGAGTAAGAGTTAAGACCTTAATCATTAGGCCAGAGTACGAGTCTAAGACCTTAGCTATTAGGCCAGAGTAAGAGTTAAGACCTAAGCTATTAGGCCAGAGTAAGAGTTAAGACCTTAACCAGCAGGCCAGAGTAAGAGTTAAGACCTTAACCAGTAGGCCAGTGTAAGAGTTAAGACCTTAACCATTAGGCCAGAGTACGAGTCTTAGACCTTAGCTATTAGGCCAGAGTAAGAGTTAAGACCTTAACCAGTAGGCCAGAGTAAGAGTTAAGACCTTAACCAGTAGGCCAGAGTAAGAGTTAAGACCTTAACCATTAGGCCAGAGTGCGAGTCTAAGACCTTAGCTATTAGGCCAGAGTAAGAGTTAAGACCTTAACCAGTAGGCCAGAGTAAGAGTTAAGACCTTAACCATTAGGCCATAGTACAAGTCTAAGACCTTAGCTATTAGGCCAGAGTAAGAGTTAAGACCTTAGCTATTAGGCCAGAGTAAGAGTTAAGACCTTAACCAGTAGGCCAGAGTACGAGTCTAAGACCTTAGCTATTAGGCCAGAGTACGAGTCTAAGACCTTAGCTATTCGGCCAGAGTAAGAGTTAAGACCTTAACCAGTAGGCCAGAGTACGAGTCTAAGACCTTAACTATTAGGCCAGAGTAAGAGTTAAGACCTTAGCTATTAGGCCAGAGTAAGAGTTAAGACCTTAACCATTAGGCCAGAGTACGAGTCTAAGACCTTAGCTATTAGGCCAGAGTAAGAGTGAAGACATTAGCTATTAGGCCACTGTGGAAATATGGATTTTTCTGATCAGTTATGTCCCCTATCTTGGACCCCAACGGTTTCATGTATGAATCACAAATACATGTATGTTCCCTCCAGTTCCAGTTATGAAGACGCAAACACATGTGCGTCCACCGTCAACATGTCCTCTGTCAGATCCGCCATGAATAGGCCGGATATTCCATTCCTAAGTATGAAAGGCCACCGGTTTTATATGGTTCACTTATGCCATTTTTACAGTCCAGGCAAGTAGGCCCTGATTCTGTCATCGAACTCTTCTTGCCTTCTGCCTCTGAAAGCTCCAGTCTGAGCCTGCATCTGTGACCATGAACTTTGTCTCATTCTCTGCGCGGCTCACGAAGCCTGACATCAGCCTGCTGCTTGCCAAAAACTGTATTTCACCTTCGAAATTATCTGCTCCGTTCCCTGCCCGATGCATTCCTGTCTAGTAGTTTAAGTAAACATTCTTCCAGCTACCGAGCAAAGGCCCGGCTTCTCTGTCTTTATGCAAGTAATTCATAGCCCTATTACCATGGAATATTCCTACCCCCTCGCATTTAGTGTAGACACTTAGACGCTTGTACACGCACTAATGGTCAGTATAGAATAAGATTCTACTCGAAGAGACCTCTCTTTTGGAAAACTTAGTTCTTTAAACATAGGATGTTAGATATGATTTGGGATTAGGTTGACTTGACCCTCCAGACTTCTGTCGCCACATGTAGAGCTAAATGTCAAGTCCCCTTCACCCCCTAGTTGCACGTCAATTACACGTCATGCTGCTGCGCGCGCATCTATGCCAAGTATAATCTTATAGATCCACCTATATATGACGTCATAACCAATTATGTTCCTTTTTACTCCTCATTACGCCCATTTCCGGTTACGCATGTGAATTATTATCTTCCTTATCAATTGTTACGCCTCCCGCATTTGTTTCATTGTAATGTATGTTCTATAAAAGCGATTTCTTGTCAATAATGTATGTACTTCACTTCCTGAACCTTTGTGGTGATGGAACTTGGAGCAACCGATTATAATCGACCAATGGAATAAAGCCCATTCCGAACCTCTAATACCACGGATTCTGCCTCTTATTTACTGAGCTATTTTATTATGTTTCTGTATCAAATTAAGTCCCGGTAATTAAATTATTTACCACACCACAGTAAGTGTTAAGACCTTAACCATTAGGCCAGAGTACGAGTCTAAGACCTTAGCTATTAGGCCAGAGTAAGAGTTAAGACCTTAACCATTATGCCAGAGTACGAGTCTAAGACCTTAGCTATTAGGCCAGAGTAAAAGTTAAGACCTTAGCTATTAGGCCAGAGTAAGAGTTAAGACCTTAACTTGTAGGCCAGAGTACGAGTCTAAGACCTAAGCTATTAGGCCAGAGTACGAGTCTAAGACCTTAGCTATTAGGCCAGAGTAAGAGTTAAGACCTTAACCATTAGGCCAGACTAAGAGTTAAGACCTTAACCTGTAGGCCATAGTACGAGTCTAAGACCTTAGCTATTAGGCCAGAGTAAGAGTTAAGACCTTAACCATTAGGCCAGAGTACGAGTCTAACACCTTAGCTATTAGGCCAGAGTAAGAGATAAGACCTTAGCTATTAGGCCACAGTAAGTGTAAAGAACTTAACCATTAGGCCAGAGTATGAGTCTAAGACCTTAGCTATTAGGCCAGAATAAGAGTTAAGACCTTAACCAGTAGGCCAGAGTACGAGTCTAAGACCTTATCTATTAGTTCAGAGTAAGTGTTAAGACCTTAACCATTAGGCCAGAGTAAGAGTCTAAGACCTTAGCTATTAGGCCAGAGTACGAGTCTAAGACCTTAGCTATCAGGCCAGAGTAAGAGTTAAGACCTGAACCATTAGGCCAGTCTAAGAGTTAAAACCTTAACCTGTAGGCCATAGTACGAGTCTAAGACCTTAGCTATTAGGCCAGAGTAAGAGTTAAGACCTTAACCATTAGGCCAGAGTACGAGTCTAAGATCTTAGCTATTAGGCCAGAGTAAAAGTTAAGACCTTAGCTATTAGGCCAGAGTAAGAGATAAGACCTTAACCAGTAGGCCCGAGTACGAGTCTAAGACCTTAGCTATTAGGCCAGAGTAAGAGTTAAGACCTTAACCAGTAGGCTAGAGTAAGAGTTAAGACCTTAACCTGTAGGCCAGAGTAAGAGTTAAGACCTTAAACATTAGGCCAGAGTACGAGTCTAAGACCTTAGCTATTAGGCCAGTGTAAGAGTTAAGACCTTAACCATTAGGCCAGAGTACGAGTCAAAGACCTTAGCTATTAGGCCAGAGTAAGAGTTAAGACCTTCGCTATTAGGCCAGAGTAAGAGTTAAGACCTTAATCATTAGGCCAGAGTACGAGTCTAAGACCTTAGCTATTAGGCCAGAGTAAGAGTTAAGACCTAAGCTATTAGGCCAGAGTAAGAGTCTTAGACCTTAGCTATTAGGCCAGAGTAAGAGTTAAGACCTTAACCAGCAGGCCAGAGTAAGAGTTAAGACCTTAACCAGTAGGCCAGTGTAAGAGTTAAGACCTTAACCATTAGGCCAGAGTACGAGTCTTAGACCTTAGCTATTAGGCCAGAGTAAGAGTTAAGACCTTCGCTATTAGGCCAGAGTAAGAGTTAAGACCTTAATCATTAGGCCAGAGTACGAGTCTAAGACCTTAGCTATTAGGCCAGAGTAAGAGTTAAGACCTAAGCTATTAGGCCAGAGTAAGAGTTAAGACCTTAACCAGCAGGCCAGAGTAAGAGTTAAGACCTTAACCAGTAGGCCAGTGTAAGAGTTAAGACCTTAACCATTAGGCCAGAGTACGAGTCTTAGACCTTAGCTATTAGGCCAGAGTAAGAGTTAAGACCTTAACCAGTAGGCCAGAGTAAGAGTTAAGACCTTAACCAGTAGGCCAGAGTAAGAGTTAAGACCTTAACCATTAGGCCAGAGTGCGAGTCTAAGACCTTAGCTATTAGGCCAGAGTAAGAGTTAAGACCTTAACCAGTAGGCCAGAGTAAGAGTTAAGACCTTAACCATTAGGCCATAGTACAAGTCTAAGACCTTAGCTATTAGGCCAGAGTAAGAGTTAAGACCTTAGCTATTAGGCCAGAGTAAGAGTTAAGACCTTAACCAGTAGGCCAGAGTACGAGTCTAAGACCTTAGCTATTAGGCCAGAGTACGAGTCTAAGACCTTAGCTATTCGGCCAGAGTAAGAGTTAAGACCTTAACCAGTAGGCCAGAGTACGAGTCTAGGACCTTAACTATTAGGCCAGAGTAAGAGTTAAGACCTTAGCTATTAGGCCAGAGTAAGAGTTAAGACCTTAACCATTAGGCCAGAGTACGAGTCTAAGACCTTAGCTATTAGGCCAGAGTAAGAGTGAAGACATTAGCTATTAGGCCACTGTGGAAATATGGATTTTTCTGATCAGTTATGTCCCCTATCTTGGACCCCAACGGTTTCATGTATGAATCACAAATACATGTATGTTCCCTCCAGTTCCAGTTATGAAGACGCAAACACATGTGCGTCCACCGTCAACATGTCCTCTGTCAGATCCGCCATGAATAGGCCGGATATTCCATTCCTAAGTATGAAAGGCCACCGGTTTTATATGGTTCACTTATGCCATTTTTACAGTCCAGGCAAGTAGGCCCTGATTCTGTCATCGAACTCTTCTTGCCTTCTGCCTCTGAAAGCTCCAGTCTGAGCCTGCATCTGTGACCATGAACTTTGTCTCATTCTCTGCGCGGCTCACGAAGCCTGACATCAGCCTGCTGCTTGCCAAAAACTGTATTTCACCTTCGAAATTATCTGCTCCGTTCCCTGCCCGATGCATTCCTGTCTAGTAGTTTAAGTAAACATTCTTCCAGCTACCGAGCAAAGGCCCGGCTTCTCTGTCTTTATGCAAGTAATTCATAGCCCTATTACCATGGAATATTCCTACCCCCTCGCATTTAGTGTAGACACTTAGACGCTTGTACACGCACTAATGGTCAGTATAGTCAGTATAGAATAAGATTCTACTCGAAGAGACCTCTCTTTTGGATAACTTAGTTCTTTAAACATAGGATGTTAGATATGATTTGGGATTAGGTTGACTTGACCCTCCAGACTTCTGTCGCCACATGTAGAGCTAAATGTCAAGTCCCCTTCACCCCCTAGTTGCACGTCAATTACACGTCATGCTGCTGCGCGCGCATCTATGCCAAGTATAATCTTATAGATCCACCTATATATGACGTCATAACCAATTATGTTCCTTTTTACTCCTCATTACGCCCATTTCCGGTTACGCATGTGAATTATTATCTTCCTTATCAATTGTTACGCCTCCCGCATTTGTTTCATTGTAATGTATGTTCTATAAAAGCGATTTCTTGTCAATAATGTATGTACTTCACTTCCTGAACCTTCGTGGTGATGGAACTTGGAGCAACCGATTATAATCGACCAATGGAATAAAGCCCATTCCGAACCTCTAATACCACGGATTCTGCCTCTTATTTACTGAGCTATTTTATTATGTTTCTGTATCAAATTAAGTCCCGGTAATTAAATTATTTACCACACCACAGTAAGTGTTAAGACCTTAACCATTAGGCCAGAGTACGAGTCTAAGACCTTAGCTATTAGGCCAGAGTAAGAGTTAAGACCTTAACCATTATGCCAGAGTACGAGTCTAAGACCTTAGCTATTAGGCCAGAGTAAAAGTTAAGACCTTAGCTATTAGGCCAGAGTAAGAGTTAAGACCTTAACTTGTAGGCCAGAGTACGAGTCTAAGACCTAAGCTATTAGGCCAGAGTACGAGTCTAAGACCTTAGCTATTAGGCCAGAGTAAGAGTTAAGACCTTCACCATTAGGCCAGACTAAGAGTTAAGACCTTAACCTGTAGGCCATAGTACGAGTCTAAGACCTTAGCTATTAGGCCATAGTAAGAGTTAAGACCTTAACCATTAGGCCAGAGTACAAGTCTAAGACCTTAGCTATTAGGCCAGAGTAAGAGTTAAGACCTTAGCTATTAGGCCAGAGTACGAGTCTAAGACCTTAGCTATTAGGTCAGAGTAAGAGTTAAGACCTTAACCATTAGGCCAGAGTACGAGTCTAAGACCGTAGCTATTAGGCCAGAGTAAAAGTTAAGACCTTAGCTATTAGGCCAGAGTAAGAGTTAAGACCTTAACCATTAGGCCATAGTACGAGTATAAGACCTTAGCTATTAGTCCAGAGTAAGAGTTAAGACCTTAGCTATTAGGCCAGAGTAAGAGATAAGACCTTAACCAGTAGGCCAGAGTACGAGTCAAAGTCTTTAGCTATTAGGCCAGAGTAAGAGTTAAGACCTTAGCTATTAGGCCAGAGTAAGAGTTAAGACCTTAACCATTAGGCCAGAGTACGAGTCTAAGACCTTAGCTATTAGGCCAGAGTACGAGTCTAAGACCTTAGCTATTAGGCCAGAGTACGAGTCTAAGACCTTAGCTATTAGGCCAGTGTAAGAGTTAAGACCTTAACCATTAGGCCAGAGTACGAGTCAAAGACCTTAGCTATTAGGCCAGAGTAAGAGTTAAGAACTTCGCTATTAGGCCAGAGTAAGAGTTAAGACCTTAACCATTAGGCCAGAGTATAAGTCTAAGAACTTAGCTATTAGGCTAGAGTAAGAGTTAAGACCTTAAGCATTAGGCCAGAGTACGAGTCTAAGACCTTAGCTATTAGGCCAGAGTAAAAGTTAAGACCTTAGCTATTATGCCAGAGTAAGAGTTAAGACCTTAACTATTAGGCCATAGTACGAGTCTAAGACCTTAGCTATTAGTCCAGAGTAAGAGTAAGGACCTTAGCTATTAGGCCAGAGTAAGAGTTAAGACCTTAACCATTAGGCCAGAGTACGAGTCAAAGTCTTTAGCTATTAGGCCAGAGTAAGAGTTAAGACCTTAGCTATTAGGCCAGAGTAAGAGTTAAGACCTTAACCATTAGGCCAGAGTACGAGTCTAAGACCTTAGCTATTAGGCCAGAGTACGAGTCTAAGACCTTAGCTATTAGGCCAGAGTACGAGTCTAAGACCTTAGCTATTAGGCCAGAGTACAAGTCTAAGACCTTAGCTATTAGGTCAGAGTAATTGTTAAGACCTTAACCAGTAGGCCAGAATAAGAGTTAAGACCTTAACCATTAGGCCAGAGTACAAGTCTAAGACCTTAGCTATTAGGCCAGAGTACGAGTCTAAGACCTTAGCTATTAGGCCAGAGTAAGAGTTAAGACCTTAGCTATTAGGCCAGAGTACGAGTCTAAGACCTTAGCTATTAGGTCAGAGTAAGTGTTAAGACCTTAACCAGTAGGCCAGAATAAGAGTTAAGACCTTAACCATTAGGCCAGATTATGAGTCTAAGACCTTAGCTATTAGGCCAGAGTAAGAGTTAAGACCTTAACCATTAGGCCAGAGTACGAGTCTAAGACCGTAGCTATTAGGCCAGAGTAAAAGTTAAGACCTTAGCTATTAGGCCAGAGTAAGAGTTAAGACCTTAACCATTAGGCCATAGTACAAGTATAAGACCTTAGCTATTAGTCCAGAGTAAGAGTTAAGACCTTAGCTATTAGGCCAGAGTAAGAGATAAGACTTTAACCATTAGGCCGGAGTACGAGTCTAAGACCTTAGCTATTAGGCCAGAGTAAGAGTTAAGACCTTAACCATTAGGCCAGAGTAAGAGAAAAGACCTTAACCAGTAGGCCAGAGTAAAAGTTAAGACCTTAACCATTAGGCCAGAGTACGAGTCTAAGAACTTAGCTATTAGGCCAGAGTAAGAGTTAAGACCTTAACCAGTAGGCCAGAGTAAGAGTTAAGACCTTAACTAGTAGGCCAGAGTAAGAGTTAAGACCTTAACAATTAGGCCATAGTACGAGTCTAAGACCTTAGCTATTAGGCCAGAGTACGAGTCTAAGACCTTAGCTATTAGGCCAGAGTACGAGTCTAAGACCTTAGCTATTAGGCCAGAGTAAGAGTTAAGACCTTAACCATTAGGCCAGAGTACAAGTCTAAGACCTTAGCTATTAGGCCAGAGTAAGAGTTAAGACCTTAGCTATTAGGCCAGAGTAAGAGATAAGACCTTAACCAGTAGGCCGGAGTACGAGTCTAAGACCTTAGCTATTAGGCCAGAGTAAGAGTTAAGACCTTAACCAGGTGGCTAGAGTAAGAGTTAAGACCTTAACCTGTAGGCCAGAGTAAGAGTTAATACCTTAAACATTAGGCCAGAGTACGAGTCTAAGACCTTAGCTATTAGGCCAGAGTAAGAGTCTAAGACCTTAGCTATTGGGCCAGAGTAAGAGTTAAGACCTTAACCAGTAGGCCAGAGTAAGAGTTAAGACCTTAACCAGTAGGCCAGAGTAAGAGTTAAGACCTTAACCATTAGGCCAGAGTACGAGTCTAAGACCTTAGCTATTAGGCCAGAGTAAGAGTTAAGACCTTAACCATTATGCCAGAGTACGAGTCTAAGACCTTAGCTATTAGGCCAGAGTACGAGACTAAGACCTTAGCTATTCGGCCAGAGTAAGAGTTAAGACCTTAGCTATTAGGCCAGAGTAAGAGTTACGACCTTAACCAGTAGGCCAGAGTACGAGTCTAAGACCTTAGCTATTAGGCCAGAGTACGAGTCTAAGACCTTAGCTATTAGGCTAGAGTAAGAGTGAAGACCTTAGCTATTAGGCCACAGTAAGTGTTAAGACCTTAACCATTAGGCCAGAGTACGAGTCTAAGACCTTAGCTATTAGGCCAGAGTAAGAGTTAAAACCTTAACCATTATGCCAGAGTACGAGTCTAAGACCTTAGCTATTAGGCCAGAGTACGAGTCTAAGACCTTAGCTATTAGGCCAGAGTAAGAGTTAAGACCTTAACCATTAGGCCAGACTAAGAGTTAAGACCTTAACCTGTAGGCCATAGTACGAATCTAAGACCTTAGCTATTAGGCCAGAGTAAGAGATAAGACCTTAACCATTAGGCCAGAGTACGAGTCTAAGACCTTAGCTATTAGGGCAGACTAAAAGTTAAGACCTCAGCTATTAGGCCAGACTAAAAGTTAGGACCTTAGCTATTAGGCCAGAGTAAGAGTTAAGACCTTAACCATTAGGCCATAGTACGAGTCTAAGACCTTAGCTTTTAGGCCAGAGTAAGAGTTAAGACCTTAACCAGTAGGCCACAGTAAGAGAAAAGACCTTAACCAGTAGGCCAGAGTAAAAGTTAAGACCTTAACCATTAGGCCAGAGTACGAGTCTAAGAACTTAGCTATTAGGCCAGAGTAAGAGTTAAGACCTTAACCAGTAGGCCAGAGTAAGAGAAAAGACCTTAACCATTAGGCCATAGTACGAGTCTAAGACCTTAGCTATTAGGCCAGAGTAAGAGTTAAGACCTTAGCTATTAGGCCAGAGTAAGAGTTAAGACCTTAACCAGTAGGCCAGAATAAGAGTTAAGACCTTAACCATTAGGCCAGAGTACGAGTTAAGACCTTAACCAGTAGGCTAGAGTAAGAGTTAAGACCTTAACCTGTAGGCCAGAGTAAGAGTTAATACCTTAAACATTAGGCCAGAGTACGAGTCTAAGACCTTAGCTATTAGGCCAGAGTACGAGTCTAAGACCTTAGCTATTGGGCCAGAGTAAGAGTTAAGACCTTAACCAGTAGGCCAGAGTAAGAGTTAAGACCTTAACCAGTAGGCCAGAGTAAGAGTTAAGACCTTAACCATTAGGCCAGAGTACGAGTCTAAGACCTTAGCTATTAGGCCAGAGTAAGAGTTAAGACCTTAACCATTATGCCAGAGTACGAGTCTAAGACCTTAGCTATTAGGCCAGAGTACGAGACTAAGACCTTAGCTATTCGGCCAGAGTAAGAGTTAAGACCTTAGCTATTAGGCCAGAGTAAGAGTTACGACCTTAACCAGTAGGCCAGAGTACGAGTCTAAGACCTTAGCTATTAGGCCAGAGTACGAGTCTAAGACCTTAGCTATTAGGCCAGAGTAAGAGTTAAGACCTTAACCATTAGGCCAGACTAAGAGTTAAGACCTTAACCTGTAGGCCATAGTACGAGTCTAAGACCTTAGCTATTAGGCCAGAGTACGAGTCTAAGACCTTAGCTATTCGGCCAGAGTAAGAGTTAAGACCTTAACCAGTAGGCCAGAGTACGAGTCTAATACCTTAACTATTAGGCCAGAGTAAGAGTTAAGACCTTAGCTATTAGGCCAGAGTAAGAGTTAAGACCTTAACCATTAGGCCAGAGTACGAGTCTAAGACCTTAGCTATTAGGCTAGAGTAAGAGTGAAGACCTTAGCTATTAGGCCACAGTAAGTGTTAAGACCTTAACCATTAGGCCAGAGTACGAGTCTAAGACCTTAGCTATTAGGCCAGAGTAAGAGTTAAAACCTTAACCATTATGCCAGAGTACGAGTCTAAGACCTTAGCTATTAGGCCAGAGTAAGAGTTACGACCTTAACCAGTAGGCCAGAGTACGAGTCTAAGACCTTAGCTATTAGGCCAGAGTACGAGTCTAAGACCTTAGCTATTAGGCCAGAGTAAGAGTTAAGACCTTAACCATTAGGCCAGACTAAGAGTTAAGACCTTAACCTGTAGGCCATAGTACGAATCTAAGACCTTAGCTATTAGGCCAGAGTAAGAGTTAAGACCTTAACCATTAGGCCAGAGTACGAGTCTAAAACCTTAGCTATTAGGCCAGACTAAAAGTTAAGACCTTAGCTATTAGGCCAGAGTAAGAGTTAAGACCTTAACCATTAGGCCATAGTACGAGTCTAAGACCTTAGTTTTTAGGCCAGAGTAAGAGTTAAGACTTAAACCAGTAGGCCAGAATAAGAGTTAAGACCTTAACCTGTAGGCCATAGTACTAGTCTAAGACATTAACGATTAGGCCAGAGTAAGAGTTAAGACTTAAACCAGTAGGCCAGAGTAAGAGTTAATACCTTAAACATTAGGCCAGAGTACGAGTCTAAGACCTTAGCTATTAGGCCAGAGTATGAGTCTAAGACCTTAGCTATTAGGCCAGTGTAAGAGTTAAGACCTTAACCATTAGGCCAGAGTACGAGTCAAAGACCTTAGCTATTAGGCCAGAGTAAGAGTTAAGACCTTCGCTATTAGGCCAGAGTAAGAGTTAAGACCTTAACCATTAGGCCAGAGTACGAGTCTAAGACCTTAGCTATTAGGCCAGAGTAAAAGTTAAGACCTTAGCTATTATGCCAGAGTAAGAGTTAAGACCTTAACCATTAGGCCATAGTACGAGTCTAAGACCTTAGCTATTAGGCCAGAGTAAGAGTTAAGACCTTAACCATTAGGCCAGAGTACGAGTCTAAGACCTTAGCTATTAGGCCAGAGTACGAGTCTAAGACCTTAGCTATTAGGCCAGATTACGAGTCTAAGACCTTAGCTATTAGGCCATAGTAAGAGTTAAGACCTTAACCATTAGGCCAGAGTACGAGTCTAAGACCTTAGCTATTAGGCCAGAGTAAAAGTTAAGACCTTAGCTATTAGGCCAGAGTAAGAGTTAAGACCTTAACCATTATGCCAGAGTACGAGTCTAAGACCTTAGCTATTAGGCTAGAGTAAGAGTTAAGACCTTAGCTATTAGGCCAGAGTAAGAGTTAAGACCTTAACCATTAGGCCAGAGTATGAGTCTAAGACCTTAGCTATTAGGCCAGAGTAAGAGTTAAGACCTTAACCATTAGGCCAGAGTACGAGTCTAAGACCTTAGCTATTAGGCCAGAGTACGAGTCTAAGACCTTAGCTATTAGGCCAGATTACGAGTCTAAGACCTTAGCTATTAGGCCATAGTAAGAGTTAAGACCTTAACCATTAGGCCAGAGTACAAGTCTAAGACCTTAGCTATTAGGCCAGAGTAAGAGTTAAGACCTTAGCTATTAGGCCAGAGTACGAGTCTAAGACCTTAGCTATTAGGTCAGAGTAAGAGTTAAGACCTTAACCATTAGGCCAGAGTACGAGTCTAAGACCGTAGCTATTAGGCCAGAGTAAAAGTTAAGACCTTAGCTATTAGGCCAGAGTAAGAGTTAAGACCTTAACCATTAGGCCATAGTACGAGTATAAGACCTTAGCTATTAGTCCAGAGTAAGAGTTAAGACCTTAGCTATTAGGCCAGAGTAAGAGATAAGACCTTAACCAGTAGGCCAGAGTACGAGTCAAAGTCTTTAGCTATTAGGCCAGAGTAAGAGTTAAGACCTTAGCTATTAGGCCAGAGTAAGAGTTAAGACCTTAACCATTAGGCCAGAGTACGAGTCTAAGACCTTAGCTATTAGGCCAGAGTACGAGTCTAAGACCTTAGCTATTAGGCCAGAGTACGAGTCTAAGACCTTAGCTATTAGGCCAGTGTAAGAGTTAAGACCTTAACCATTAGGCCAGAGTACGAGTCAAAGACCTTAGCTATTAGGCCAGAGTAAGAGTTAAGAACTTCGCTATTAGGCCAGAGTAAGAGTTAAGACCTTAACCATTAGGCCAGAGTATAAGTCTAAGAACTTAGCTATTAGGCTAGAGTAAGAGTTAAGACCTTAAGCATTAGGCCAGAGTACGAGTCTAAGACCTTAGCTATTAGGCCAGAGTAAAAGTTAAGACCTTAGCTATTATGCCAGAGTAAGAGTTAAGACCTTAACTATTAGGCCATAGTACGAGTCTAAGACCTTAGCTATTAGTCCAGAGTAAGAGTAAGGACCTTAGCTATTAGGCCAGAGTAAGAGTTAAGACCTTAACCATTAGGCCAGAGTACGAGTCAAAGTCTTTAGCTATTAGGCCAGAGTAAGAGTTAAGACCTTAGCTATTAGGCCAGAGTAAGAGTTAAGACCTTAACCATTAGGCCAGAGTACGAGTCTAAGACCTTAGCTATTAGGCCAGAGTACGAGTCTAAGACCTTAGCTATTAGGCCAGAGTACGAGTCTAAGACCTTAGCTATTAGGCCAGAGTACAAGTCTAAGACCTTAGCTATTAGGTCAGAGTAATTGTTAAGACCTTAACCAGTAGGCCAGAATAAGAGTTAAGACCTTAACCATTAGGCCAGAGTACAAGTCTAAGACCTTAGCTATTAGGCCAGAGTACGAGTCTAAGACCTTAGCTATTAGGCCAGAGTAAGAGTTAAGACCTTAGCTATTAGGCCAGAGTACGAGTCTAAGACCTTAGCTATTAGGTCAGAGTAAGTGTTAAGACCTTAACCAGTAGGCCAGAATAAGAGTTAAGACCTTAACCATTAGGCCAGATTATGAGTCTAAGACCTTAGCTATTAGGCCAGAGTAAGAGTTAAGACCTTAACCATTAGGCCAGAGTACGAGTCTAAGACCGTAGCTATTAGGCCAGAGTAAAAGTTAAGACCTTAGCTATTAGGCCAGAGTAAGAGTTAAGACCTTAACCATTAGGCCATAGTACAAGTATAAGACCTTAGCTATTAGTCCAGAGTAAGAGTTAAGACCTTAGCTATTAGGCCAGAGTAAGAGATAAGACTTTAACCATTAGGCCGGAGTACGAGTCTAAGACCTTAGCTATTAGGCCAGAGTAAGAGTTAAGACCTTAACCATTAGGCCAGAGTAAGAGAAAAGACCTTAACCAGTAGGCCAGAGTAAAAGTTAAGACCTTAACCATTAGGCCAGAGTACGAGTCTAAGAACTTAGCTATTAGGCCAGAGTAAGAGTTAAGACCTTAACCAGTAGGCCAGAGTAAGAGTTAAGACCTTAACTAGTAGGCCAGAGTAAGAGTTAAGACCTTAACAATTAGGCCATAGTACGAGTCTAAGACCTTAGCTATTAGGCCAGAGTACGAGTCTAAGACCTTAGCTATTAGGCCAGAGTACGAGTCTAAGACCTTAGCTATTAGGCCAGAGTAAGAGTTAAGACCTTAACCATTAGGCCAGAGTACAAGTCTAAGACCTTAGCTATTAGGCCAGAGTAAGAGTTAAGACCTTAGCTATTAGGCCAGAGTAAGAGATAAGACCTTAACCAGTAGGCCGGAGTACGAGTCTAAGACCTTAGCTATTAGGCCAGAGTAAGAGTTAAGACCTTAACCAGGTGGCTAGAGTAAGAGTTAAGACCTTAACCTGTAGGCCAGAGTAAGAGTTAATACCTTAAACATTAGGCCAGAGTACGAGTCTAAGACCTTAGCTATTAGGCCAGAGTAAGAGTCTAAGACCTTAGCTATTGGGCCAGAGTAAGAGTTAAGACCTTAACCAGTAGGCCAGAGTAAGAGTTAAGACCTTAACCAGTAGGCCAGAGTAAGAGTTAAGACCTTAACCATTAGGCCAGAGTACGAGTCTAAGACCTTAGCTATTAGGCCAGAGTAAGAGTTAAGACCTTAACCAGTAGGCCAGAGTAAGAGTTAAGACCTTAACCATTAGGCCATAGTACAAGTCTAAGACCTTAGCTATTAGGCCAGAGTAAGAGTTAAGACCTTAGCTATTAGGCCAGAGTAAGAGTTAAGACCTTAACCAGTAGGCCAGAGTACGAGTCTAAGACCTTAGCTATTAGGCCAGAGTACGAGTCTAAGACCTTAGCTATTAGGCCAGAGTAAGAGTTAAGACCTGAACCATTAGGCCAGACTAAGAGTTAAGACCTTAACCTGTAGGCCATAGTACGAGTCTAAGACCTTAGCTATTAGGCCAGAGTAAGAGTGAAGACATTAGCTATTAGGCCACAGTAAGTGTTAAGACCTTAACCATTAGGCCAGAGTACGAGTCTAAGACCTTAGCTATTAGGCCAGAGTAAGAGTTAAGACCTTAACCATTATGCCAGAGTACGAGTCTAAGACCTTAGCTATTAGGCCAGAGTAAGAGTTACGACCTTAACCAGTAGGCCAGAGTACGAGTCTAAGATCTTAGCTATTAGGCCAGAGTACGAGTCTAAGACCTTAACCAGTAGGCCAGACTAAGAGTTAAGACCTTAACCTGTAGGCCATAGTACGAGTCTAAGACCTTAGCTATTCGGCCAGAGTAAGAGTTAAGACCTTAACCAGTAGGCCAGAGTACGAGTCTAATACCCTAACTATTAGGCCAGAGTAAGAGTTAAGACCTTAGCTATTAGGCCAGAGTAAGAGTTAAGACCTTAACCATTAGGCCAGAGTACGAGTCTAAGACCTTAGCTATTAGGCTAGAGTAAGAGTGAAGACCTTAGCTATTAGGCCACAGTAAGTGTTAAGACCTTAACCATTAGGCCAGAGTACGAGTCTAAGACCTTAGCTATTAGGCCAGAGTAAGAGTTAAAACCTTAACCATTATGCCAGAGTACGAGTCTAAGACCTTAGCTATTAGGCCAGAGTACGAGTCTAAGACCTTAGCTATTAGGCCAGAGTAAGAGTTAAGACCTTAACCATTAGGCCAGACTAAGAGTTAAGACCTTAACCTGTAGGCCATAGTACGAATCTAAGACCTTAGCTATTAGGCCAGAGTAAGAGATAAGACCTTAACCATTAGGCCAGAGTACGAGTCTAAGACCTTAGCTATTAGGGCAGACTAAAAGTTAAGACCTTAGCTATTAGGCCAGACTAAAAGTTAGGACCTTAGCTATTAGGCCAGAGTAAGAGTTAAGACCTTAACCATTAGGCCATAGTACGAGTCTAAGACCTTAGCTTTTAGGCCAGAGTAAGAGTTAAGACCTTAACCAGTAGGCCACAGTAAGAGAAAAGACCTTAACCAGTAGGCCAGAGTAAAAGTTAAGACCTTAACCATTAGGCCAGAGTACGAGTCTAAGAACTTAGCTATTAGGCCAGAGTAAGAGTTAAGACCTTAACCAGTAGGCCAGAGTAAGAGAAAAGACCTTAACCATTAGGCCATAGTACGAGTCTAAGACCTTAGCTATTAGGCCAGAGTAAGAGTTAAGACCTTAGCTATTAGGCCAGAGTAAGAGTTAAGACCTTAACCAGTAGGCCAGAATAAGAGTTAAGACCTTAACCATTAGGCCAGAGTACGAGTCTAAGAACTTAGCTATTAGGCTAGAGTAAGAGTTAAGACCTTAAGCATTAGGCCAGAGTACGAGTCTAAGACCTTAGCTATTAGGCCAGAGTAAAAGTTAAGACCTTAGCTATTATGCCAGAGTAAGAGTTAAGACCTGAACCATTAGGCCAGAGTATAAGTCTAAGAACTTAGCTATTAGGCTAGAGTAAGAGTTAAGACCTTAAGCATTAGGCCAGAGTACGAGTCTAAGACCTTAGCTATTAGGCCAGATTACGAGTCTAAGACCTTAGCTATTAGGCCAGAGTAAGAGTTAAGACCTTAACCAGTAGGCCAGAATAAGAGTTAAGACCTTAACCATTAGGCCAGAGTACGAGTCTAAGAATTTAGCTATTGGGCTAGAGTAAGAGTTAAGACATTAAGCATTAGGCCAGAGTACGAGTCTAAGACCTTAGCTATTAGGCCAGAGTAAGAGTTAAGACCTTAGCTATTAGGCCAGAGTACGAGTCTAAGACCTTAGCTATTAGGTCAGAGTAAGTGTTAAGACCTTAACCAGTAGGCCAGAATAAGAGTTAAGACCTTAACCATTAGGCCAGAGTATAAGTCTAAGAACTTAGCTATTAGGCTAGAGTAAGAGTTAAGACCTTAAGCATTAGGCCAGAGTACGAGTCTAAGACCTTAGCTATTAGGCCAGAGTAAAAGTTAAGACCTTAGCTATTATGCCAGAGTAAGAGTTAAGACCTTAACCATTAGGCCATAGTACGAGTCTAAGACCTTAGCTATTAGTCCAGAGTAAGAGTAAGGACCTTAGCTATTAGGCCAGAGTAAGAGTTAAGACCTTAACCATTAGGCCAGAGTACGAGTCAAAGTCCTTAGCTATTAGGCCAGAGTAAGAGTTAAGACCTTAGCTATTAGGCCAGAGTAAGAGTTAAGACCTTAGCTATTAGGCCAGAGTACGAGTCTAAGACCTTAGCTATTAGGTCAGAGTAAGAGTTAAGACCTTAACCATTAGGCCAGAGTACGAGTCTAAGACCGTAGCTATTAGGCCAGAGTAAAAGTTAAGACCTTAGCTATTAGGCCAGAGTAAGAGTTAAGACCTTAACCATTAGGCCAGAGTACGAGTCTAAGACCTTAGCTATTAGGCCAGAGTACGAGTCTAAGACCTTAGCTATCAGGCCAGATTACGTGTCTAAGACCTTAGCTATTAGGCCAGAGTTAGAGTTAAGACCTGAACCATTAGGCCAGACTAAGAGTTAAGACCTTAACCTGTAGGCCATAGTACCAGTCTAAGACCTTAGCTATTAGGCCAGAGTAAGAGTTAAGACCTTAACCATTATGCCAGAGTACGAGTCTAAGACCTTAGCTATTAGGCTAGAGTAAGAGTTACGACCTTAACCAGTAGGCCAGAGTACGAGTCTAAGACCTTAGCTATTAGGCCAGAGTAAGAGTTAAGACCTTAACCATTAGGCCAGACTAAGAGTTAAGACCTTTACCTGTAGGCCATAGTACGAGTCTAAGACCTTAGCTATTAGGCCAGAGTAAGAGTTAAGACCTTAACCATTAGGCCAGAGTACGAGTCTTAGACCTTAGCTATTAGGCCAGACTAAAAGTTAAGACCTTAGCTATTAGGCCAGAGTAAGAGTTAAGACCTTAGCTATTAGGCCAGAGTAAGAGTTAAGACCTTAACCATTAGGCCAGAGTAAGAGTCTAAGACCTTAGCTATTAGGCCAGAGTAAAAGTTAAGACCTTAGCTATTAGGCCAGAGTAAGAGTTAAGACCTTAACCATTAGGCCATAGTACGAGTCTAAGACCTTAGCTATTAGGCCAGAGTAAGAGTTAAAACTTTAACCAGTAGTCCAGAGTGAGAGTTAGGACCTTAACCTGTAGGCCACAGTACGAGTCTAAGACCTTAGCTATTAGGCCAGATTACGAGTCTAAGACCTTAGCTAATAGGCCAGAGTAAGAGTTAAGACCTGAACCATTAGGCCAGACTAAGAGTTAAGACCTTAACCTGTAGGCCATAGTACAAGTCTAAGACCTTAGCTATTAGGCCAGAGTAAGAGTTAAGACTTTAACCATAAGGCCAGAGTACGAGTCTAAGACCTTAGCTATTAGGCCAGAGTAAGAGTTAAGACCTTAACCATTAGGCCAGACTAAGAGTTAAGACCTTTACCAGTAGGCCATAGTACGCATCTAAGACCTTAGCTATTAGGCCAGAGTAAGAGTTAAGACCTTAACCATTAGGCCAGAGTACGAGTCTAAGACCTTAGCTATTAGGCCAGACTAAAAGTTAAGACCTTAGCTATTAGGCCAGAGTAAGAGTTAAGACCTTAACCATTAGGCCAGACTAAGAGTTAAGACCTTAACCTGTAGGCCATAGTACGAGTCTAAGACCTTAGCTATTAGGCCAGAGTAAGAGTTAAGACCTTAACCATTAGGCCAGAGTAAGAGTCTAAGACCATAGCTATTAGGCCAGAGTAAAAGTTAAGACCTTAGCTATTAGGCCAGAGTAAGAGTTAAGACCTTAACCATTAGGCCATAGTACGAGTCTAAGACCTTAGCTATTAGGCCAGAGTAAGAGTTAAAACTTTAACCAGTAGTCCAGAGTGAGAGTTAGGACCTTAACCTGTAGGCCACAGTACGAGTCTAAGACCTTAGCTATTAGGCCAGATTATGAGTCTAAGACCTTAGCTAATAGGCCAGAGTAAGAGTTAAGACCTGAACCATTAGGCCAGACTTAGAGTTAAGACCTTAACCTGTAGGCCATAGTACGAGTCTAAGACCTTAGCTATTAGGCCAGAGTACGAGTCTAAGACCTTAGCTATTCGGCCAGAGTAAGAGTTAAGACCTTAACCAGTAGGCCAGAGTACGAGTCTAAGACCTTAGCTATTAGGCCAGAGTAAGAGTGAAGACCTTAGCTATTAGGCCACAATAAGTGTTAAGACCTTAACCATTAGGCCAGAGTACGAGTCAAAGACCTTAGCTATTAGGCCAGAGTAAGAGTTAAGACCTTAGCTATTAGGCCAGAGTAAGAGTTAAGACCTTAACCATTAGGCCAGAGTACGAGTCTAAGACCTTAGCTATTAGGCCAGAGTAAGAATTAAGACCTTAGCTATTAGGCCAGAGTAAGAGTTAAGACCTTAACCATTATGCCAGAGTACGAGTCTAAGACCTTAGATATTAGGCCAGAGTAATAATTAAGACCTTAGCTATTAGGCCAGAGTAAGAGTTAAGACCTTAACCATTATGCCAGAGTACGAGTCTAAGACCTTAGCTATTAGGCTAGAGTAAGAGTTACGACCTTAACCAGTAGGCCAGAGTACGAGTCTAAGACCTTAGCTATTAGGCCAGAGTACGAGTCTAAGACCTTAGCTATTAGGCCAGACTAAACGTTAAGACCTTAGCTATTAGGCCAGAGTAAGAGTTAAGACCTTAACCATTAGGCCAGACTAAGAGTTAAGACCTTAACCTGTAGGCCATAGTACGAGTCTAAGACCTTAGCTATTAGGCCAGAGTAAGAGTTAAGACCTTAACCATTAGGCCAGAGTAAGAGTCTAAGACCTTAGCTATTAGGTCAGAGTAAAAGTTAAGACCTTAGCTATTAGGCCAGAGTAAGAGTTAAGACCTTAACCATTAGGCCATAGTACGAGTCTAAGACCTTAGCTATTAGGCCAGACTAAACATTAAGACCTTAGCTATTAGGCCAGAGTAAGAGTTAAGACCTTAACCATTAGGCCAGACTAAGAGTTAAGACCTTAACCTGTAGGCCATAGTACGAGTCTAAGACCTTAGCTATTAGGCCAGAGTAAGAGTTACGACCTTAACCAGTAGGCCAGAGTACGAGTCTAAGACCTTAGCTATTAGGCCAGAGTACGAGTCTAAGACCTTAGCTATTAGGCCAGAGTAAGAGTTAAGACCTTAACCATTAGGCCAGACTAAGAGTTAAGACCTTAACCTGTAGGCCATAGTACGAGTCTAAGACCTCAGCTATTAGGCCAGAGTACGAGTCTAAGACCTTAGCTATTCGGCCAGTGTAAGAGTTAAGACCTTAACCAGTAGGCCAGAGTACGAGTCTAAGACCTTAACTATTAGGCCAGAGTAAGAGTTAAGACCTTAGCTATTAGGCCAGAGTAAGAGTTAAGACCTTAACCATTAGGCCAGACTAAGAGTTAAGACCTTTACCTGTAGGCCATAGTACGAGTCTAAGACCTTAGCTATTAGGCCAGAGTAAGAGTTAAGACCTTAACCATTAGGCCAGAGTACGAGTCTAAGACCTTAGCTATTAGGTCAGACTAAATGTTAAGACCTTAGCTATTAGGCCAGAGTAAGAGTTAAGACCTTAACCAGTAGGCCAGAGTACGAGTCTAAGACCTTAGCTATTAGGCCAGAGTAAGAGTTAAGACCTTAGCTATTAGGCCAGAGTAAGAGTGAAGACATTAGCTATTAGGCCACAGTAAGTGTTAAGACCTTAACCATTAGGCCAAAGTACGAGTCTAAGACCTTAGCTATTAGGCCAGAGAAAGAGTTAAGACCTTAGCTATTAGGCCAGAGTAAGAGTTACGACTTTAACGAGTGGGCCAGAGTACGAGTCTAAGACCTTAGCTATTAGGCTAGAGTAAGAGTTAAGACCTTAACCATTAGGCCATAGTACGAGTCTAAGACCTTAGCTATTAGGCCAGAGTAAGAGTTAAGACTTAAACCAGTAGGCCAGAGTAAGAGTTAAGACCTTAACCTGTAGGCCATAATACTAGTCTAAGACCTTAACTATTAGGCCAGAGTAAGAGTTAAGACCTTAACCAGCAGGCCAGAGTAAGAGTTAAGACCTTAACCAGTAGGCCAAAGTAAGAGTTAAGACCTTAACCATTAGGCCAGAGTACGAGCCTAAGACCTTAGCTATTAGGCTAGAGTAAGAGTTAAGACCTTAACCAGTAGGCCAGAGTAAGAGTTAAGACCTTAACCAGTAGGCCAGTGTAAAAGTTAAGACCTTAACCATTAGGCCAGAGTACGAGTCTAAGACCTTAGCTATTAGGCCAGAGTAAGAGTTAAGACCTTAACTAGTAGGCCAGAGTAAGAGTTAAGACCTTAACAATTAGGCCATAGTACGAGTCTAAGACCTTAGCTATTAGGCCAGAGTACGAGTCTAAGACCTTAGCTATTAGGCCAGAGTACGAGTCTAAGACCTTAGCTATTAGGCCAGAGTAAGAGTTAAGACCTTAACCATTAGGCCAGAGTACAAGTCTAAGACCTTAGCTATTAGGCCAGAGTAAGAGTTAAGACCTTAGCTATTAGGCCAGAGTACGAGTCTAAGACCTTAGCTATTAGGTCAGAGTAAGTGTTAAGACCTTAACCAGTAGGCCAGAATAAGAGTTAAGACCTTAACCATTAGGCCAGAGTACGAGTCTAAGACCTTAGCTATTAGGCCAGAGTAAGAGTTAAGACCTTAACCATTAGTCCAGAGTATGAGTCTAAGACCGTAGCTATTAGACCAGAGTAAAAGTTAAGACCTTAGCTATTAGGCCAGAGTAAGAGTTAAGACCTTAACCATTAGGCCATAGTACGAGTATAAGACCTTAGCTATTAGTCCAGAGTAAGAGTTAAGACCTTAGCTATTAGGCCAGAGTAAGAGATAAGACCTTAACCAGTAGGCCGGAGTACGAGTCTAAGACCTTAGCTATTAGGCCAGAGTAAGAGTTAAGACCTTAACCAGTAGGCTAGAGTAAGAGTTAAGACCTTAACCTGTAGGCCAGAGTAAGAGTTAATACCTTAAACATTAGGCCAGAGTACGAGTCTAAGACCTTAGCTATTAGGCCAGAGTACGAGTCTAAGACCTTAGCTATTAGGCGAGTGTAAGAGTTAAGACCTTAACCATTAGGCCAGAGTACGAGTCAAAGACCTTAGCTATTAGGCCAGAGTAAGAGTTAAGACCTTAGCTATTAGGCCAGAGTAAGAGTTAAGACCTTAACCAGCAGGCCAGAGTAAGAGTTAAGACCTTAACCAGTAGGCCAGAGTAAGAGTTAAGACCTTAACCATTAGGCCAGAGTACGAGTCTAAGACCTTAGCTATTAGGCCAGAGTAATAGTTAAGACCTTAGGTATTAGGCCAGAGTAAGAGTTAAGACCTTAACCATTAGGCCAGAGTACGAGTCTAAGACCTTAGCTATAAGGCCAGAGTAAGAGTGAAGACATTAGCTATTAGGCCACAGTAAGTGTTAAGACCTTAACCATTAGGCCAGAGTACGAGTCTAAGACCTTAGCTATTAGGCCAGAGTAAGAGTTAAGACCTTAACCATTATGCCAGAGTACGAGTCTAAGACCTTAGCTATTAGGCCAGAGTAAGAGTTACGACCTTAACCAGTAGGCCAGAGTACGAGTCTAAGACCTTAGCTATTAGGCCAGAGTACGAGTCTAAGACCTTAGCTATTAGGCCAGAGTAAGAGTTAAGACCTTAACCATTAGGCCAGACTAAGAGTTAAGACCTTAACCTGTAGGCCATAGTACAAGTCTAAGACCTTAGCTATTAGGCCAGAGTACGAGTCTAAGACCTTAGCTATTCGGCCAGAGTAAGAGTTAAGACCTTAACCAGTAGGCCAGAGTACGAGTCTAATACCTTAACTATTAGGCCAGAGTAAGAGTTAAGACCTTAGCTATTAGGCCAGAGTAAGAGTTAAGACCTTAACCATTAGGCCAGAGTACGAGTCTAAGACCTTAGCTATTAGGCTAGAGTAAGAGTGAAGACCTTAGCTATTAGGCCACAGTAAGTGTTAAGACCTTAACCATTAGGCCAGAGTACGAGTCTAAGACCTTAGCTATTAGGCCAGAGTAAGAGTTAAAACCTTAACCATTATGCCAGAGTACGAGTCTAAGACCTTAGCTATTAGGCCAGAGTAAGAGTTACGACCTTAACCAGTAGGCCAGAGTACGAGTCTAAGACCTTAGCTATTAGGCCAGAGTACGAGTCTAAGACCTTAGCTATTAGGCCAGAGTAAGAGTTAAGACCTTAACCATTAGGCCAGACTAAGAGTTAAGACCTTAACCTGTAGGCCATAGTACAAATCTAAGACCTTAGCTATTAGGCCAGAGTAAGAGTTAAGACCTTAACCATTAGGCCAGAGTACGAGTCTAAGACCTTAGCTATTAGGCCAGACTAAAAGTTAAGACCTTAGCTATTAGGCCAGAGTAAGAGTTAAGACCTTAACCATTAGGCCATAGTACGAGTCTAAGACCTTAGCTTTTAGGCCAGAGTAAGAGTTAAGACTTAAACCAGTAGGCCAGAATAAGAGTTAAGACCTTAACCTGTAGGCCATAGTACTAGTCTAAGACATTAACGATTAGGCCAGAGTAAGAGTTAAGACCTTAACCAGTAGGCCAGAGTAAGAGTTAATACCTTAAACATTAGGCCAGAGTACGAGTCTAAGACCTTAGCTATTAGGCCAGAGTACGAGTCTAAGACCTTAGCTATTAGGCCAGTGTAAGAGTTAAGACCTTAACCATTAGGCCAGAGTACGAGTCAAAGACCTTAGCTATTAGGCCAGAGTAAGAGTTAAGACCTTCGCTATTAGGCCAGAGTAAGAGTTAAGACCTTAACCATTAGGCCAGAGTACGAGTCTAAGACCTTAGCTATTAGGCCAGAGTAAGAGTTAAGACCTTAACCATTAGGCCAGAGTACGAGTCTAAGAACTTAGCTATTAGGCTAGAGTAAGAGTTAAGACCTTAAGCATTAGGCCAGAGTACGAGTCTAAGACCTTAGCTATTAGGCCAGAGTAAGAGTTAAGACCTTAGCTATTAGGCCAGAGTACGAGTCTAAGACCTTAGCTATTAGGTCAGAGTAAGTGTTAAGACCTTAACCAGTAGGCCAGAATAAGAGTTAAGACCTTAACCATTAGGCCAGAGTATGAGTCTAAGAACTTAGCTATTAGGCTAGAGTAAGAGTTAAGACCTTAAGCATTAGGCCAGAGTACGAGTCTAAGACCTTAGCTTGTAGGCCAGAGTAAAAGTTAAGACCTTAGCTATTATGCCAGAGTAAGAGTTAAGACCTTAACCATTAGGCCATAGTACGAGTCTCAGACCTTAGCTATTAGTCCAGAGTAAGAGTAAGGACCTTAGCTATTAGGCCAGAGTAAGAGTTAAGACCTTAACCATTAGGCCAGAGTACGAGTCAAAGTCCTTAGCTATTAGGCCAGAGTAAGAGTTAAGACCTGAACCATTAGGCCAGAGTAAGAGTTAAGACCTTAACCATTAGGCCAGAGTATAAGTCTAAGAACTTAGCTATTAGGCTAGAGTAAGAGTTAAGACCTTAAGCATTAGGCCAGAGTACGAGTCTAAGACCTTAGCTATTAGGCCAGATTACGAGTCTAAGACCTTAACTCTTAGTCTGGCCTAATGGTTCAGGTCTTAACTCTTACTCTGGCCTAATAGCTAAGACCTTAACCTGTAGGCCATAGTACGAGTCTAAGACCTTAGATATTAGGCCATAGTAAGAGTTAAGACCTTAACCATTAGGCCAGAGTACGAGTCTAAGACCTTAGCTATTAGGCCAGATTAAAAGTTAAGACCTTAGCTATTAGGCCAGAGTAAGAGTTAAGACCTTAACCATTAGGCCATAGTACGAGTCTAAGACCTTAGCTATTAGGCCAGAGTAAGAGTTAAAACTTTAACCAGTAGTCCAGAGTGAGAGTTAAGACCTTAACCTGTAGGCCAGAGTACGAGTCTAAGACCTTAGCTAATAGGCCAGAGTAAGAGTTAAGACCTTAACCATTAGGCCAGAGTACGAGTCTAAGACCTTAGCTATTAGGCCAGAGTAAGAGTTAAGACCTTAGCTATTAGGCCAGAGTAAGAGTTAAGACCATACCCATTAGGCCAGAGTACGAGTCTAAGACCTTAGCTATTAGGCAAGAGTAAGATTGAAGACATTAGCTATTAGGCCACAGTATGAGTCTAAGACCTTAGCTTTTAGGCCAGAGTAAGAGTTAAGACTTAAACCAGTAGGCCAGAATAAGAGTTAAGACCTTAACCTGTAGGCCATAGTAGTAGTCTAAGACATTAACGATTAGGCCAGAGTAAGAGTTAAGACCTTAACCAGTAGGCCAGAGTAAGAGAAAAGACCTTAACCAGTAGGCCAGAGTAAAAGTTAAGACCTTAACCATTAGGCCAGAGTACGAGTCTAAGAACTTAGCTATTACGCCAGAGTAAGAGTTAAGACCTTAACCAGTAATCCAGAGTAAGAGTTAAGACCTTAACCATTAGGCCATAGTACGAGTCTAAGACCTTAGCTATTAGGCCAGAGTAAGAGTTAAGACCTTAGCTATTAGGCCAGAGTAAGAGTTAAGACCTTAACCAGTAGGCCAGAGTACGAGTCTAAGACCTTAGCTATTAGGCCAGAGTACGAGTCTAAGACCTTAGCTATTAGGCCAGAGTAAGAGTTAAGACCTTAACCAGTAGGCCAGAATAAGAGTTAAGACCTTAACCATTAGGCCAGAGTACGAGTCTAAGAATTTAGCTATTAGGCTAGAGTAAGAGTTAAGACATTAAGCATTAGGCCAGAGTACGAGTCTAAGACCTTAGCTATTAGGCCAGAGTAAGAGTTAAGACGTTAGCTATTAGGCCAGAGTACGAGTCTAAGACCTTAGCTATTAGGTCAGAGTAAGTGTTAAGACCTTAACCAGTAGGCCAGAATAAGAGTTAAGACCTTAACCATTAGGCCAGAGTATAAGTCTAAGAACTTAGCTATTAGGCTAGAGTAATAGTTAAGACCTTAAGCATTAGGCCAGAGTACGAGTCTAAGACCTTAGCTATTAGGCCAGAGTAAAAGTTAAGACCTTAGCTATTATGCCAGAGTAAGAGTTAAGACCTTAACCATTAGGCCATAGTACGAGTCTAAGACCTTAGCTATTAGGCCAGAGTAAGAGTTAAGACCTTAACCATTAGGCCAGAGTACGAGTCTAAGACCTTAGCTATTAGGCCAGAGTACGAGTCTAAGACCTTAGCTATTAGGCCAGATTACGAGTCTAAGACCTTAGCTATTAGGCCATAGTAAGAGTTAAGACCTTAACCATTAGGCCAGAGTACGAGTCTAAGACCTTAGCTATTAGGCCAGAGTAAAAGTTAAGACCTTAGCTATTAGGCCAGAGTAAGAGTTAAGACCTTAACCATTATGCCAGAGTACGAGTCTAAGACCTTAGCTATTAGGCTAGAGTAAGAGTTAAGACCTTAGCTATTAGGCCAGAGTAAGAGTTAAGACCTTAACCATTAGGCCAGAGTACGAGTCTAAGACCTTAGCTATTAGGCCAGAGTACGAGTCTAAGACCTTAGCTATTAGGCCAGATTACGAGTCTAAGACCTTAGCTATTAGGCCAGAGTTAGAGTTAAGACCTGAACCATTAGGCCAGACTAAGAGTTAAGACCTTAACCTGTAGGCCATAGTACGAGTCTAAGACCTTAGCTATTAGGCCATAGTAAGAGTTAAGACCTTAACCATTAGGCCAGAGTACAAGTCTAAGACCTTAGCTATTAGGCCAGAGTAAGAGTTAAGACCTTAGCTATTAGGCCAGAGTACGAGTCTAAGACCTTAGCTATTAGGTCAGAGTAAGAGTTAAGACCTTAACCATTAGGCCAGAGTACGAGTCTAAGACCGTAGCTATTAGGCCAGAGTAAAAGTTAAGACCTTAGCTATTAGGCCAGAGTAAGAGTTAAGACCTTAACCATTAGGCCATAGTACGAGTATAAGACCTTAGCTATTAGTCCAGAGTAAGAGTTAAGACCTTAGCTATTAGGCCAGAGTAAGAGATAAGACCTTAACCAGTAGGCCGGAGTACGAGTCTAAGACCTTAGCTATTAGGCCAGAGTAAGAGTTAAGACCTTAACCAGTAGGCTAGAGTAAGAGTTAAGACCTTAACCTGTAGGCCAGAGTAAGAGTTAATACCTTAAACATTAGGCCAGAGTACAAGTCTAAGACCTTAGCTATTAGGCCAGAGTACGAGTCTAAGACCTTAGCTATTAGGCCAGTGTAAGAGTTAAGACCTTAACCATTAGGCCAGAGTACGAGTCAAAGACCTTAGCTATTAGGCCAGAGTAAGAGTTAAGACCTTCGCTATTAGGCCAGAGTAAGAGTTAAGACCTTAACCATTAGGCCAGAGTATAAGTCTAAGAACTTAGCTATTAGGCTAGAGTAAGAGTTAAGACCTTAAGCATTAGGCCAGAGTACGAGTCTAAGACCTTAGCTATTAGGCCAGAGTAAAAGTTAAGACCTTAGCTATAATGCCAGAGTAAGAGTTAAGACCTTAACTATTAGGCCATAGTACGAGTCTAAGACCTTAGCTATTAGTCCAGAGTAAGAGTAAGGACCTTAGCTATTAGGCCAGAGTAAGAGTTAAGACCTTAACCATTAGGCCAGAGTACGAGTCAAAGTCTTTAGCTATTAGGCCAGAGTAAGAGTTAAGACCTTAGCTATTAGGCCAGAGTAAGAGTTAAGACCTTAACCATTAGGCCAGAGTACGAGTCAAAGTCTTTAGCTATTAGGCCAGAGTAAGAATTAAGACCTTAGCTATTAGGCCATAGTACGAGTCTAGGACCTTAGCTATTAGGCCAGAGTACGAGTCTAAGACCTTAGCTATTAGGCCAGAGTACGAGTCTAAGACCTTAGCTATTAGGCCAGAGTAAGAGTTAAGACCTTAACCATTAGGCCAGAGTACAAGTCTAAGACCTTAGCTATTAGGCCAGAGTAAGAGTTAAGACCTTAGCTATTAGGCCAGAGTACGAGTCTAAGACCTTAGCTATTAGGTCAGAGTAAGTGTTAAGACCTTAACCAGTATGCCAGAATAAGAGTTAAGACCTTAACCATTAGGCCAGATTATGAGTCTAAGACCTTAGCTATTAGGCCAGAGTAAGAGTTAAGACCTTAACCATTAGGCCAGAGTACGAGTCTAAGACCTTAGCTATTAGGTCAGACTAAAAGTTAAGACCTTAGCTATTAGGCCAGAGTAAGAGTTAAGACCTTAACCATTAGGCCAGAGTACGAGTCTAAGACCTTAGCTATTAGGCCAGAGTAAGAGTGAAGACATTAGCTATTAGGCCACAGTAAGTGTTAAGACCTTAACCATTAGGCCAGAGTACGAGTCTAAGACCTTAGCTATTAGGCCAGAGTAAGAGTTAAGACCTTAGCTATTAGGCCAGAGTAAGAGTGAAGACATTAGCTATTAGGCCACAGTAAGAGTTACGACTTTAACGAGTGGGCCAGAGTACGAGTCTAAGACCTTAGCTATTAGGCTAGAGTACGAGTCTAAGACCTTAGCTATTAGGCCAGAGTACGAGTCTAAGACCTTAGCTATTAGGCCAGAGTAAGAGTTAAGACCTAAACCATTAGGCCAGACTAAGAGTTAAGACCTTAACCTGTAGGCCATAGTACGAGTCTAAGACCTTAGCTATTAGGCCAGAGTAAGAGTTAAGACCTTAACCATTAGGCCAGAGTACGAGTCTAGGACTTTAGCTATTAGGCCAGAGTAAGAGTTAAGACCTTAACCATTAGGCCATAGTACGAGTCTAAGACCTTAGCTATTAGGCCAGAGTAAGAGTTAAGACTTAAACCAGTAGGCCAGAGTAAGAGTTAAGACCTTAACCTGTAGGCCATAATACTAGTCTAAGACCTTAACTATTAGGCCAGAGTAAGAGTTAAGACCTTAACCAGCAGGCCAGAGTAAGAGTTAAGACCTTAACCAGTAGGCCAAAGTAAGAGTTAAGACCTTAACCATTAGGCCAGAGTACGAGCCTAAGACCTTAGCTATTAGGCTAGAGAAAGAGTTAAGACCTTAACCAGTAGGCCAGAGTAAGAGTTAAGACCTTAACCAGTAGGCCAGTGTAAAAGTTAAGACCTTAACCATTAGGCCAGAGTACGAGTCTAAGACCTTAGCTATTAGGCCAGAGTAAGAGTTAAGACCTTAACTAGTAGGCCAGAGTAAGAGTTAAGACCTTAACAATTAGGCCATAGTACGAGTCTAAGACCTTAGCTATTAGGCCAGAGTACGAGTCTAAGACCTTAGCTATTAGGCCAGAGTACGAGTCTAAGACCTTAGCTATTAGGCCAGAGTAAGAGTTAAGACCTTAACCATTAGGCCAGAGTACAAGTGTAAGACCTTAGCTATTAGGCCAGAGTAAGAGTTAAGACCTTAGCTATTAGGCCAGAGTACGAGTTTAAGACCTTAGCTATTAGGTCAGAGTAAGTGTTAAGACCTTAACCAGTAGGCCAGAATAAGAGTTAAGACCTTAACCATTAGGCCAGAGTACGAGTCTAAGACCTTAGCTATTAGGCCAGAGTAAGAGTTAAGACCTTAACCATTAGGCCAGAGTATGAGTCTAAGACCGTAGCTATTAGACCAGAGTAAAAATTAAGACCTTAGCTATTAGGCCAGAGTAAGAGTTAAGACCTTAACCATTAGGCCATAGTACGAGTATAAGACCTTAGCTATTAGTCCAGAGTAAGAGTTAAGACCTTAGCTATTAGGCCAGAGTAAGAGATAAGACCTTAACCAGTAGGCCGGAGTACGAGTCTAAGACCTTAGCTATTAGGCCAGAGTAAGAGTTAAGACCTTAACCAGTAGGCTAGAGTAAGAGTTAAGACCTTAACCTGTAGGCCAGAGTAAGAGTTAATACCTTAAACATTAGGCCAGAGTACGAGTCTAAGACCTTAGCTATTAGGCCAGAGTACGAGTCTAAGACCTTAGCTATTAGGCCAGTGTAAGAGTGAAGACCTTAACCATTAGGCCAGAGTACGAGTCAAAGACCTTAGCTATTAGGCCAGAGTAAGAGTTAAGACCTTCGCTATTAGGCCAGAGTAAGAGTTAAGACCTTAGCTATTAGGCCAGAGTAAGAGTTAAGACCTTAACCAGCAGGCCAGAGTAAGAGTTAAGACCTTAACCAGTAGGCCAGAGTAAGAGTTAAGACCTTAACCATTAGGCCAGAGTACGAGTCTAAGACCTTAGCTATTGGGCCAGAGTAAGAGTTAAGACCTTAACCAGTAGGCCAGAGTAAGAGTTAAGACCTTAACCAGTAGGCCAGAGTAAGAGTTAAGACCTTAACCATTAGGCCAGAGTACGAGTCTAAGACCTTAGCTATTAGGCCAGAGTAAGAGTTAAGACCTTAGGTATTAGGCCAGAGTAAGAGTTAAGACCTTAACCATTAGGCCAGAGTACGAGTCTAAGACCTTAGCTATTAGGCCAGAGTAAGAGTGAAGACATTAGCTATTAGGCCACAGTAAGTGTTAAGACCTTAACCATTAGGCCAGAGTACGAGTCTAAGACCTTAGCTATTAGGCCAGAGTAAGAGTTAAGACCTTAACCATTATGCCAGAGTACGAGTCTAAGACCTTAGCTATTAGGCCAGAGTAAGAGTTACGACCTTAACCAGTAGGCCAGAGTACGAGTCTAAGACCTTAGCTATTAGGCCAGAGTACGAGTCTAAGACCTTAGCTATTAGGCCAGAGTAAGAGTTAAGACCTTAACCATTAGGCCAGACTAAGAGTTAAGACCTTAACCTGTAGGCCATGGTACGAGTCTAAGACCTTAGCTATTAGGCCAGAGTACGAGTCTAAGACCTTAGCTATTCGGCCAGAGTAAGAGTTAAGACCTTAACCAGTAGGCCAGAGTACGAGTCTAATACCTTAACTATTAGGCCAGAGTAAGAGTTAAGACCTTAGCTATTAGGCCAGAGTAAGAGTTAAGACCTTAACCATTAGGCCAGAGTACGAGTCTAAGACCTTAGCTATTAGGCTAGAGTAAGAGTGAAGACCTTAGCTATAAGGCCACAGTAAGTGTTAAGACCTTAACCATTAGGCCAGAGTACGAGTCTAAGACCTTAGCTATTAGGCCAGAGTAAGAGTTAAAACCTTAACCATTATGCCAGAGTACGAGTCTAAGACCTTAGCTATTAGGCCAGAGTAAGAGTTACGACCTTAACCAGTAGGCCAGAGTACGAGTCTAAGACCTTAGCTATTAGGCCAGAGTACGAGTCTAAGACCTTAGCTATTAGGCCAGAGTAAGAGTTAAGACCTTAACCATTAGGCCAGACTAAGAGTTAAGACCTTAACCTGTAGGCCATAGTACGAATCTAAGACCTTAGCTATTAGGCCAGAGTAAGAGTTAAGACCTTAACCATTAGGCCAGAGTACGAGTCTAAGACCTTAGCTATTAGGCCAGACTAAAAGTTAAGACCTTAGCTATTAGGCCAGAGTAAGAGTTAAGACCTTAACCATTAGGCCATAGTACGAGTCTAAGACCTTAGCTTTTAGGCCAGAGTAAGAGTTAAGACTTAAACCAGTAGGCCAGAATAAGAGTTAAGACCTTAACCTGTAGGCCATAGTACTAGTCTAAGACATTAACGATTAGGCCAGAGTAAGAGTTTAGACCTTAACCAGTAGGCCAGAGTAAGAGTTAATACCTTAAACATTAGGCCAGAGTACGAGTCTAAGACCTTAGCTATTAGGCCAGAGTACGAGTCTAAGACCTTAGCTATTAGGCCAGTGTAAGAGTTAAGACCTTAACCATTAGGCCAGAGTACGAGTCAAAGACTTTAGCTATTAGGCCAGAGTAAGAGTTAAGACCTTAACCATTAGGCCAGAGTACGAGTCTAAGAACTTAGCTATTAGGCTAGAGTAAGAGTTAAGACCTTAAGCATTAGGCCAGAGTATGAGTCTAAGAACTTAGCTATTAGGCTAGAGTAAGAGTTAAGACCTTAAGCATTAGGCCAGAGTACGAGTCTAAGACCTTAGCTTGTAGGCCAGAGTAAAAGTTAAGACCTTAGCTATTATGCCAGAGTAAGCGTTAAGACCTTAACCATTAGGCCATAGTACGAGTCTAAGACCTTAGCTATTAGTCCAGAGTAAGAGTAAGGACCTTAGCTATTAGGCCAGAGTAAGAGTTAAGACCTTAACCATTAGGCCAGAGTACGAGTCAAAGTCCTTAGCTATTAGGCCAGAGTAAGAGTTAAGACCTGAACCATTAGGCCAGAGTAAGAGTTAAGACCTTAACCATTAGGCCAGAGTATAAGTCTAAGAACTTAGCTATTAGGCTAGAGTAAGAGTTAAGACCTTAAGCATTAGGCCAGAGTACGAGTCTAAGACCTTAGCTATTAGGCCAGATTACGAGTCTAAGACCTTAGCTATTAGGCCAGAGTAAGAGTTAAGACCTGAACCATTAGGCCAGACTAAGAGTTAAGACCTTAACCTGTAGGCCATAGTACGAGTCTAAGACCTTAGATATTAGGCCATAGTAAGAGTTAAGACCTTAACCATTAGGCCAGAGTACGAGTCTAAGACCTTAGCTATTAGGCCAGATTAAAAGTTAAGACCTTAGCTATTAGGCCAGAGTAAGAGTTAAGACCTTAACCATTAGGCCATAGTACGAGTCTAAGACCTTAGCTATTAGGCCAGAGTAAGAGTTAAAACTTTAACCAGTAGTCCAGAGTGAGAGTTAAGACCTTAACCTGTAGGCCAGAGTACGAGTCTAAGACCTTAGCTAATAGGCCAGAGTAAGAGTTAAGACCTTAACCATTAGGCCAGAGTACGAGTCTAAGACCTTAGCTATTAGGCCAGAGTAAGAGTTAAGACCTTAGCTATTAGGCCAGAGTAAGAGTTAAGACCTTACCCATTAGGCCAGAGTACGAGTCTAAGACCTTAGCTATTAGGCAAGAGTAAGATTGAAGACATTAGCTATTAGGCCACAGTATGAGTCTAAGACCTTAGCTTTTAGGCCAGAGTAAGAGTTAAGACTTAAACCAGTAGGCCAGAATAAGAGTTAAGACCTTAACCTGTAGGCCATAGTAGTAGTCTAAGACCTTAACCAGTAGGCCAGAGTAAGAGAAAAGACCTTAACCAGTAGGCCAGAGTAAAAGTTAAGACCTTAACCATTAGGCCAGAGTACGAGTCTAAGAACTTAGCTATTACGCCAGAGTAAGAGTTAAGACCTTAACCAGTAGGCCAGAGTACGAGTCTAAGACCTTAGCTATTAGGCCAGAGTACGAGTCTAAGACCTTAGCTATTAGGCCAGAGTAAGAGTTAAGACCTTAACCAGTAGGCCAGAATAAGAGTTAAGACCTTAACCATTAGGCCAGAGTACGAGTCTAAGAATTTAGCTATTAGGCTAGAGTAAGAGTTAAGACATTAAGCATTAGGCCAGAGTACGAGTCTAAGACCTTAGCTATTAGGCCAGAGTAAGAGTTAAGACCTTAGCTATTATGCCAGAGTAAGAGTTAAGACCTTAACCATTAGGCCATAGTACGAGTCTAAGACCTTAGCTATTAGGCCAGAGTAAGAGTTAAGACCTTAACCATTAGGCCAGAGTACGAGTCTAAGACCTTAGCTATTTGGCCAGAGTACGAGTCTAAGACCTTAGCTATTAGGCCAGATTACGAGTCTAAGACCTTAGCTATTAGGCCATAGTAAGAGTTAAGACCTTAACCATTAGGCCAGAGTACGAGTCTAAGACCTTAGCTATTAGGCCAGAGTAAAAGTTAAGACCTTAGCTATTAGGCCAGAGTAAGAGTTAAGACCTTAACCATTATGCCAGAGTACGAGTCTAAGACCTTAGCTATTAGGCTAGAGTAAGAGTTAAGACCTTAGCTATTAGGCCAGAGTAAGAGTTAAGACCTTAACCATTAGGCCAGAGTATGAGTCTAAGACCTTAGCTATTAGGCCAGAGTAAGAGTTAAGACCTTAACCATTAGGCCAGAGTACGAGTCTAAGACCTTAGCTATTAGGCCAGAGTACGAGTCTAAGACCTTAGCTATTAGGCCAGAGTACGAGTCTAAGACCTTAGCTATTAGGTCAGAGTAAGATTTAAGACCTTAACCATTAGGCCAGAGTACGAGTCTAAGACCGTAGCTATTAGGCCAGAGTAAAAGTTAAGACCTTAGCTATTAGGCCAGAGTAAGAGTTAAGACCTTAACCATTAGGCCATAGTACGAGTATAAGACCTTAGCTATTAGTCCAGAGTAAGAGTTAAGACCTTAGCTATTAGGCCAGAGTAAGAGATAAGACCTTAACCAGTAGGCCGGAGTACGAGTCTAAGACCTTAGCTATTAGGCCAGAGTAAGAGTTAAGACCTTAACCAGTAGGCTAGAGTAAGAGTTAAGACCTTAACCTGTAGGCCAGAGTAAGAGTTAAGACCTTAACCATTAGGCCAGAGTACGAGTCAAAGACCTTAGCTATTAGGCCAGAGTAAGAGTTAAGACCTTCGCTATTAGGCCAGAGTAAGAGTTAAGACCTTAACCATTAGGCCAGAGTATAAGTCTAAGAACTTAGCTATTAGGCTAGAGTAAGAGTTAAGACCTTAAGCATTAGGCCAGAGTACGAGTCTAAGACCTTAGCTATTAGGCCAGAGTAAAAGTTAAGACCTTAGCTATTATGCCAGAGTAAGAGTTAAGACCTTAACTATTAGGCCATAGTACGAGTCTAAGACCTTAGCTATTAGTCCAGAGTAAGAGTAAGGACCTTAGCTATTAGGCCAGAGTAAGAGTTAAGACCTTAACCATTAGGCCAGAGTACGAGTCAAAGTCTTTAGCTATTAGGCCAGAGTAAGAGTTAAGACCTTAGCTATTAGGCCAGAGTAAGAGTTAAGACCTTAACCATTAGGCCAGAGTACGAGTCAAAGTCTTTAGCTATTAGGCCAGAGTAAGAATTAAGACCTTAGCTATTAGGCCATAGTACGAGTCTAGGACCTTAGCTATTAGGCCAGAGTACGAGTCTAAGACCTTAGCTATTAGGCCAGAGTACGAGTCTAAGACCTTAGCTATTAGGCCAGAGTAAGAGTTAAGACCTTAACCATTAGGCCAGAGTACAAGTCTAAGACCTTAGCTATTAGGCCAGAGTAAGAGTTAAGACCTTAGCTATTAGGCCAGAGTACGAGTCTAAGACCTTAGCTATTAGGTCAGAGTAAGTGTTAAGACCTTAACCAGTAGGCCAGAATAAGAGTTAAGACCTTAACCATTAGGCCAGATTATGAGTCTAAGACCTTAGCTATTAGGCCAGAGTAAGAGTTAAGACCTTAACCATTAGGCAAGAGTACGAGTCTAAGACCGTAGCTATTAGGCCAGAGTAAAAGTTAAGACCTTAGCTATTAGGCCAGAGTAAGAGTTAAGACCTTAACCATTAGGCCATAGTACAAGTATAAGACCTTAGCTATTAGTCCAGAGTAAGAGTTAAGACCTTAGCTATTAGGCCAGAGTAAGAGATAAGACCTTAACCAGTAGGCCGGAGTACGAGTCTAAGACCTGAGCTATTAGGCCAGAGTAAGAGTTAAGACCTTAACCAGTAGGCTAGAGTAAGAGTTAAGACCTTAACCTGTAGGCCAGAGTAAGAGTTAATACCTTAAACATTAGGCCAGAGTACGAGTCTAAGACCTTAGCTATTAGGCCAGAGTACGAGTCTAAGACCTTAGCTATTAGGCCAGTGTAAGAGTTAAGACCTTAACCATTAGGCCAGAGTACGAGTCAAAGACCTTAGCTATTAGGCCAGAGTAAGAGTTAAGACCTTCGCTATTAGGCCAGTGTAAGAGTTAAGACCTTAGCTATTAGGCCAGAGTAAGAGTTAAGACCTTAACCAGCAGGCCAGAGTAAGAGTTAAGACCTTAACCAGTAGGCCAGAGTAAGAGTTAAGACCTTAACCATTAGGCCAGAGTACGAGTCTAAGACCTTAGCTATTGGGCCAGAGTAAGAGTTAAGACCTTAACCAGTAGGCCAGAGTAAGAGTTAAGACCTTAACCAGTAGGCCAGAGTAAGAGTTAAGACCTCAACCATTAGGCCAGAGTACGAGTCTAAGACCTTGGCTATTAGGCCAGAGTAAGAGTTAAGACCTTAGGTATTAGGCCAGAGTAAGAGTTAAGACCTTAACCATTAGGCCAGAGTACGAGTCTAAGACCTTAGCTATTAGGCCAGAGTAAGAGTGAAGACATTAGCTATTAGGCCACAGTAAGTGTTAAGACCTTAACCATTAGGCCAGAGTACGAGTCTAAGACCTTAGCTATTAGGCCAGAGTAAGAGTTAAGACCTTAACCATTATGCCAGAGTACGAGTCTAAGACCTTAGCTATTAGGCCAGAGTAAGAGTTACGACCTTAACCAGTAGGCCAGAGTACGAGTCTAAGACCTTAGCTATTAGGCCAGAGTACGAGTCTAAGACCTTAGCTATTAGGCCAGATTAAGAGTTAAGACCTTAACCATTAGGCCAGACTAAGAGTTAAGACCTTAACCTGTAGGCCATAGTACGAGTCTAAGACCTTAGCTATTAGGCCAGAGTACGAGTCTAAGACCTTAGCTATTCGGCCAGAGTAAGAGTTAAGACCTTAACCAGTAGGCCAGAGTACGAGTCTAATACCTTAACTATTAGGCCAGAGTAAGAGTTAAGACCTTAGCTATTAGGCCAGAGTAAGAGTTAAGACCTTAACCATTAGGCCAGAGTACGAGTCTAAGACCTTAGCTATTAGGCTAGAGTAAGAGTGAAGACCTTAGCTATTAGGCCACAGTAAGTGTTAAGACCTTAACCATTAGGCCAGAGTACGAGTCTAAGACCTTAGCTATTAGGCCAGAGTAAGAGTTAAAACCTTAACCATTATGCCAGAGTACGAGTCTAAGACCTTAGCTATTAGGCCAGAGTAAGAGTTACGACCTTAACCAGTAGGCCAGAGTACGAGTCTAAGACCTTAGCTATTAGGCCAGAGTACGAGTCTAAGACCTTAGCTATTAGGCCAGAGTAAGAGTTAAGACCTTAACCATTAGGCCAGACTAAGAGTTAAGACCTTAACCTGTAGGCCATAGTACGAATCTAAGACCTTAGCTATTAGGCCAGAGTAAGAGTTAAGACCTTAACCATTAGGCCAGAGTACGAGTCTAAGACCTTAGCTATTAGGCCAGACTAAAAGTTAAGACCTTAGCTATTAGGCCAGAGTAAGAGTTAAGACCTTAACCATTAGGCCATAGTACGAGTCTAAGACCTTAGCTTTTAGGCCAGAGTAAGAGTTAAGACTTAAACCAGTAGGCCAGAATAAGAGTTAAGACCTTAACCTGTAGGCCATAGTACTAGTCTAAGACATTAACGATTAGGCCAGAGTAAGAGTTAAGACCTTAACCAGTAGGCCAGAGTAAGAGTTAATACCTTAAACATTAGGCCAGAGTACGAGTCTAAGACCTTAGCTATTAGGCCAGAGTACGAGTCTAAGACCTTAGCTATTAGGCCAGTGTAAGAGTTAAGACCTTAACCATTAGGCCAGAGTACGAGTCAAAGACCTTAGCTATTAGGCCAGAGTAAGAGTTAAGACCTTCGCTATTAGGCCAGAGTAAGAGTTAAGACCTTAACCATTAGGCCAGAGTACGAGTCTAAGAACTTAGCTATTAGGCTAGAGTAAGAGTTAAGACCTTAAGCATTAGGCCAGAGTACGAGTCTAAGACCTTAGCTATTAGGCCAGAGTAAGAGTTAAGACCTTAGCTATTAGGCCAGAGTACGAGTCTAAGACCTTAGCTATTAGGTCAGAGTCAGTGTTAAGACCTTAACCAGTAGGCCAGAATAAGAGTTAAGACCTTAACCATTAGGCCAGAGTATGAGTCTAAGAACTTAGCTATTAGGCTAGAGTAAGAGTTAAGACCTTAAGCATTAGGCCAGAGTACGAGTCTAAGACCTTAGCTTGTAGGCCAGAGTAAAAGTTAAGACCTTAGCTATTATGCCAGAGTAAGAGTTAAGACCTTAACCATTAGGCCATAGTACGAGTCTAAGACCTTAGCTATTAGTCCAGAGTAAGAGTAAGGACCTTAGCTATTAGGCCAGAGTAAGAGTTAAGACCTTAACCATTAGGCCAGAGTACGAGTCAAAGTCCTTAGCTATTAGGCCAGAGTAAGAGTTAAGACCTGAACCATTAGGCCAGAGTAAGAGTTAAGACCTTAACCATTAGGCCAGAGTATAAGTCTAAGAACTTAGCTATTAGGCTAGAGTAAGAGTTAAGACCTTAAGCATTAGGCCAGAGTACGAGTCTAAGACCTTAACTATTAGGCCAGATTACGAGTCTAAGACCTTAGCTATTAGGCCAGAGTAAGAGTTAAGACCTGAACCATTAGGCCAGACTAAGAGTTAAGACCTTAACCTGTAGGCCATAGTACGAGTCTAAGACCTTAGATATTAGGCCATAGTAAGAGTTAAGACCTTAACCATTAGGCCAGAGTACGAGTCTAAGACCTTAGCTATTAGGCCAGATTAAAAGTTAAGACCTTAGCTATTAGGCCAGAGTAAGAGTTAAGACCTTAACCATTAGGCCATAGTACGAGTCTAAGACCTTAGCTATTAGGCCAGAGTAAGAGTTAAAACTTTAACCAGTAGTCCAGAGTGAGAGTTAAGACCTTAACCTGTAGGCCAGAGTACGAGTCTAAGACCTTAGCTAATAGGCCAGAGTAAGAGTTAAGACCTTAACCATTAGGCCAGAGTACGAGTCTAAGACCTTAGCTATTAGGCCCGAGTAAGAGTTAAGACCTTAGCTATTAGGCCAGAGTAAGAGTTAAGACCTTACCCATTAGGCCAGAGTACGAGTCTAAGACCTTAGCTATTAGGCAAGAGTAAGATTGAAGACATTAGCTATTAGGCCACAGTATGAGTCTAAGACCTTAGCTTTTAGGCCAGAGTAAGAGTTAAGACTTAAACCAGTAGGCCAGAATAAGAGTTAAGACCTTAACCTGTAGGCCATAGTAGTAGTCTAAGACATTAACGATTAGGCCAGAGTAAGAGTTAAGACCTTAACCAGTAGGCCAGAGTAAGAGAAAAGACCTTAACCAGTAGGCCAGAGTAAAAGTTAAGACCTTAACCATTAGGCCAGAGTACGAGTCTAAGAACTTAGCTATTACGCCAGAGTAAGAGTTAAGACCTTAACCAGTAGGCCAGAGTAAGAGTTAAGACCTTAACCATTAGGCCATAGTACGAGTCTAAGACCTTAGCTATTAGGCCAGAGTAAGAGTTAAGACCTTAGCTATTAGGCCAGAGTAAGAGTTAAGACCTTAACCAGTAGGCCAGAGTACGAGTCTAAGACCTTAGCTATTAGGCCAGAGTACGAGTCTAAGACCTTAGCTATTAGGCCAGAGTAAGAGTTAAGACCTTAACCAGTAGGCCAGAATAAGAGTTAAGACCTTAACCATTAGGCCAGAGTACGAGTCTAAGAATTTAGCTATTAGGCTAGAGTAAGAGTTAAGACATTAAGCATTAGGCCAGAGTACGAGTCTAAGACCTTAGCTATTAGGCCAGAGTAAGAGTTAAGACCTTAGCTATTATGCCAGAGTAAGAGTTAAGACCTTAACCATTAGGCCATAGTACGAGTCTAAGACCTTAGCTATTAGGCCAGAGTAAGAGTTAAGACCTTAACCATTAGGCCAGAGTACGAGTCTAAGACCTTAGCTATTAGGCCAGAGTAAGAGTTAAGACCTTAACCAGTAGGCCAGAATAAGAGTTAAGACCTTAACCATTAGGCCAGAGTACGAGTCTAAGAATTTAGCTATTAGGCTAGAGTAAGAGTTAAGACATTAACCATTAGGCCAGAGTACGAGTCTAAGACCTTAGCTATTAGGCCAGAGTAAAAGTTAAGACCTTAGCTATTAGGCCAGAGTAAGAGTTAAGACCTTAACCATTATGCCAGAGTACGAGTCTAAGACCTTAGCTATTAGGCTAGAGTAAGAGTTAAGACCTTAGCTATTAGGCCAGAGTAAGAGTTAAGACCTTAACCATTAGGCCAGAGTATGAGTCTAAGACCTTAGCTATTAGGCCAGAGTAAGAGTTAAGACCTTAACCATTAGGCCAGAGTACGAGTCTAAGACCTTAGCTATTAGGCCAGAGTACGAGTCTAAGACCTTAGCTATTAGGCCAGATTACGAGTCTAAGACCTTAGCTATTAGGCCAGAGTTAGAGTTAAGACCTGAACCATTAGGCCAGACTAAGAGTTAAGACCTTAACCTGTAGGCCATAGTACGAGTCTAAGACCTTAGCTATTAGGCCATAGTAAGAGTTAAGACCTTAACCATTAGGCCAGACTACAAGTCTAAGACCTTAGCTATTAGGCCAGAGTAAGAGTTAAGACCTTAGCTATTAGGCCAGAGTACGAGTCTAAGACCTTAGCTATTAGGTCAGAGTAAGAGTTAAGACCTTAACCATTAGGCCAGAGTACGAGTCTAAGACCGTAGCTATTAGGCCAGAGTAAAAGTTAAGACCTTAGCTATTAGGCCAGATTAAGAGTTAAGACCTTAGCTATTAGGCCAGAGTAAGAGATAAGACCTTAACCAGTAGGCCGGAGTACGAGTCTAAGACCTTAGCTATTAGGCCAGAGTAAGAGTTAAGACCTTAACCAGTAGGCTAGAGTAAGAGTTAAGACCTTAACCTGTAGGCCAGAGTAAGAGTTAATACCTTAAACATTAGGCCAGAGTACGAGTCTAAGACCTTAGCTATTAGGCCAGAGTACGAGTCTAAGACCTTAGCTATTAGGCCAGTGTAAGAGTTAAGACCTTAACCATTAGGCCAGAGTACGAGTCAAAGACCTTAGCTATTAGGCCAGAGTAAGAGTTAAGACCTTCGCTATTAGGCCAGAGTAAGAGTTAAGACCTTAACCATTAGGCCAGAGTATAAGTCTAAGAACTTAGCTATTAGGCTAGAGTAAGAGTTAAGACCTTAAGCATTAGGCCAGAGTACGAGTCTAAGACCTTAGCTATTAGGCCAGAGTAAAAGTTAAGACCTTAGCTATTATGCCAGAGTAAGAGTTAAGACCTTAACTATTAGGCCATAGTACGAGTCTAAGACCTTAGCTATTAGTCCAGAGTAAGAGTAAGGACCTTAGCTATTAGGCCAGAGTAAGAGTTAAGACCTTAACCATTAGGCCAGAGTACGAGTCAAAGTCTTTAGCTATTAGGCCAGAGTAAGAGTTAAGACCTTAGCTATTAGGCCAGAGTAAGAGTTAAGGCCTTAACCATTAGGCCAGAGTACGAGTCAGTCTTTAGCTATTAGGCCAGAGTAAGAATTAAGACCTTAGCTATTAGGCCAGAGTACGAGTCTAAGACCTTAGCTATTAGGCCAGAGTAAGAGTTAAGACCTTAGCTATTAGGCCAGAGTACGAGTCTAAGACGTTAGCTATTAGGTCAGAGTAAGTGTTAAGACCTTAACCAGTAGGCCAGAATAAGAGTTAAGACCTTAACCATTAGGCCAGATTATGAGTCTAAGACCTTAGCTATTAGGCCAGAGTAAGAGTTAAGACCTTAACCATTAGGCCAGAGTACGAGTCTAAGACCGTAGCTATTAGGCCAGAGTAAAAGTTAAGACCTTAGCTATTAGGCCAGAGTAAGAGTTAAGACCTTAACCATTAGGCCATAGTACAAGTATAAGACCTTAGCTATTAGTCCAGAGTAAGAGTTAAGACCTTAGCTATTAGGCCAGAGTAAGAGATAAGACTTTAACCATTAGGCCGGAGTACGAGTCTAAGACCTTAGCTATTAGGCCAGAGTAAGAGTTAAGACCTTAACCATTAGGCCAGAGTAAGAGAAAAGACCTTAACCAGTAGGCCAGAGTAAAAGTTAAGACCTTAACAATTAGGCCATAGTACGAGTCTAAGACCTTAGCTATTAGGCCAGAGTACGAGTCTAAGACCTTAGCTATTAGGCCAGAGTAAGAGTTAAGACCTTAACCATTAGGCCAGAGTACAAGTCTAAGACCTTAGCTATTAGGCCAGAGTAAGAGTTAAGACCTTAGCTATTAGGCCAGAGTACGAGTCTAAGACCTTAGCTATTAGGTCAGAGTAATTGTTAAGACCTTAACCAGTAGGCCAGAATAAGAGTTAAGACCTTAACCATTAGGCCAGAGTACGAGTCTAAGACCTTAGCTATTAGGCCAGAGGAAGAGTTAAGACCTTAACCATTAGGCCAGAGTACGAGTCTAAGACCGTAGCTATTAGGCCAGAGTAAAAGTTAAGACCTTAGCTATTAGGCCAGAGTAAGAGTTAAGACCTTAACCATTAGGCCATAGTACGAGTATAAGACCTTAGCTATTAGTCCAGAGTAAGAGTTAAGACCTTAGCTATTAGGCCAGAGTAAGAGATAAGACCTTAACCAGTAGGCCGGAGTACGAGTCTAAGACCTTAGCTATTAGGCCAGAGTAAGAGTTAAGACCTTAACCAGTAGGCTAGAGTGTAAGAGTTAAGACCTTAACCTGTAGGCCAGAGTAAGAGTTAATACCTTAAACATTAGGCCAGAGTACGAGTCTAAGACCTTAGCTATTAGGCCAGAGTACGAGTCTAAGACCTTAGCTATTAGGCCAGTGTAAGAGTTAAGACCTTAACCATTAGGCCAGAGTACGAGTCAAAGACCTTAGCTATTAGGCCAGAGTAAGAGTTAAGACCTTCGCTATTAGGCCAGAGTAAGAGTTAAGACCTTAACCATTAGGCCAGAGTACGAGTCTAAGACCTTAGCTATTAGGCCAGAGTAAGAGTTAAGACCTTAGCTATTAGGCCAGAGTAAGAGTTAAGACCTTAACCAGCAGGCCAGAGTAAGAGTTAAGACCTTAACCAGTAGGCCAGAGTACAAGTCTAAGACCTTAGCTATTGGGCAAGAGTAAGAGTTAAGACCTTAACCAGTAGGCCAGAGTAAGAGTTAAGACCTTAACCAGTAGGCCAGAGTAAGAGTTAAGACCTTAACCATTAGGCCAGAGTACGAGTCTAAGACCTTAGCTATTAGGCCAGAGTAAGAGTTAAGACCTTAACCAGTAGGCCAGAGTAAGAGTTAAGACCTTAACCATTAGGCCATAGTACAAGTCTAAGACCTTAGCTATTAGGCCAGAGTAAGAGTTAAGACCTTAGCTATTAGGCCAGAGTAAGAGTTAAGACCTTAACCAGTAGGCCAGAGTATGAGTCTAAGACCTTAGCTATTAGGCCAGAGTACGAGTCTAAGACCTTAGCTATTCGGCCAGAGTAAGAGTTAAGACCTTAACCAGTAGGCCAGAGTACGAGTCTAAGACCTTAACTTTTAGGCCAGAGTAAGAGTTAAGACCTTAGGTATTAGGCCAGAGTAAGAGTTAAGACCTTAACCATTAGGCCAGAGTACGAGTCTAAGACCTTAGCTATTAGGCCAGAGTAAGAGTGAAGACATTAGCTATTAGGCCACAGTAAGTGTTAAGACCTTAACCATTAGTCCAAAGTGCGAGTCTAAGACCTTAGCTATTAGGCCAGAGTAAGAGTTAAGACCTTAACCATTATGGCAGAGTACGAGTCTAAGACCTTAGCTATTAGGCCAGAGTAAGAGTTACGACCTTAACCAGTAGGCCAGACTAAGAGTTAAGACCTTAACCTGTAGGCCATAGTATGAGTCTAAGACCTTAGCTATTAGGCCAGAGTACGAGTCTAAGACCTTAGCTATTCGGCCAGAGTAAGAGTTAAGACCTTAGCTATTAGGCCAGAGTAAGAGTTAAGACCTTAACCATTAGGCCAGAGTACGAGTCTAAGACCTTAGCTATTAGGCCAGAGTAAAAGTTAAGACCTTAGCTATTAGGCCAGAGTAAGAGTTAAGACCTTAACCATTAGGCCAGAGTACGAGTCTAAGACCTTAGCTATTAGGCCAGAGTAAGAGTTAAAACCTTAACCATTATGCCAGAGTACAAGTCTAAGACCTTAGCTATTAGGCCAGAGTAAGAGTTACGACCTTAACCAGTAGGCCAGAGTACGAGTCTAAGACCTTAGCTATTAGGCCAGAGTAAGAGTTAAGACCTTAACCATTAGGCCAGACTAAGAGTTAAGACCTTAACCTGTAGGCCATAGTACGAATCTAAGACCTTAGCTATTAGGCCAGAGTAAGAGATAAGACCTTAACCATTAGGCCAGAGTACGAGTCTAAGACCTTAGCTATTAGTCCAGAGTAAGAGTAAGGACCTTAGCTATTAGGCCAGAGTAAGAGTTAAGACCTTAACCATTAGGCCAGAGTACGAGTCAAAGTCCTTAGCTATTAGGCCAGAGTAAGAGTTAAGACCTGAACCATTAGGCCAGAGTAAGAGTTAAGACCTTAACCATTAGGCCAGAGTATAAGTCTAAGAACTTAGCTATTAGGCTAGAGTAAGAGTGAAGACCTTAAGCATTAGGCCAGAGTACGAGTCTAAGACCTTAGCTATTAGGCCAGATTACGAGTCTAAGACCTTAGCTATTAGGCCAGAGTAAGAGTTAAGACCTGAACCATTAGGCCAGACTAAGAGTTAAGACCTTAACCTGTAGGCCATAGTACGAGTCTAAGACCTTAGATATTAGGCCATAGTAAGAGTTAAGACCTTAACCATTAGGCCAGAGTACGAGTCTAAGACCTTAGCTATTAGGCCAGATTAAAAGTTAAGACCTTAGCTATTAGGCCAGAGTAAGAGTTGAGACCTTAACCATTAGGCCATAGTACGAGTCTAAGACCTTAGCTATTAGGCCAGAGTAAGAGTTAAAACTTTAACCAGTAGTCCAGAGTGAGAGTTAAGACCTTAACCTGTAGGCCAGAGTACGAGTCTAAGACCTTAGCTATTAGGCCAGAGTAAGAGTTAAGACCTTAGCTATTAGGCCAGAGTAAGAGTTAAGACCTTACCCATTAGGCCAGAGTACGAGTCTAAGACCTTAGCTATTAGGCAAGAGTAAGATTGAAGACATTAGCTATTAGAACACAGTACGAGTCTAAGACCTTAGCTTTTAGGCCAGAGTAAGAGTTAAGACTTAAACCAGTAGGCCAGAATAAGAGTTAAGACCTTAACCTGTAGGCCATAGTAGTAGTCTAAGACATTAACGATTAGGCCAGAGTAAGAGTTAAGACCTTAACCAGTAGGCCAGAGTAAAAGTTAAGACCTTAACCATTAGGCCAGAGTACGAGTCTAAGAACTTAGCTATTAGGCCAGAGTAAGAGTTAAGACCTTAACCAGTAGGCCAGAGTAAGAGTTAAGACCTTAACCATTAGGCCATAGTACGAGTCTAAGACCTTAGCTATTAGGCCAGAGTAAGAGTTAAGACCTTAGCTATTAGGCCAGAGTAAGAGTTAAGACCTTAACCAGTAGGCCAGAGTACGAGTCTAAGACCTTAGCTATTAGGCCAGAGTACGAGTCTAAGACCTTAGCTATTAGGCCAGAGTAAGAGTTAAGACCTTAACCAGTTGGCCAGAATAAGAGTTAAGACCTTAACCATTAGGCCAGAGTACGAGTCTAAGAATTTAGCTATTAGGCTAGAGTAAGAGTTAAGACATTAAGCATTAGGCCAGAGTACGAGTCTAAGACCTTAGCTATTAGGCCAGAGTAAGAGTTAAGACCTTAGCTATTAGGCCAGAGTACGAGTCTAAGACCTTAGCTATTAGGTCAGAGTAAGTGTTAAGACCTTAACCAGTAGGCCAGAATAAGAGTTAAGACCTTAACCATTAGGCCAGAGTATAAGTCTAAGAACTTAGCTATTAGGCTAGAGTAAGAGTTAAGACCTTAAGCATTAGGCCAGAGTACGAGTCTAAGACCTTAGCTATTAGGCCAGAGTAAAAGTTAAGACCTTAGCTATTATGCCAGAGTAAGAGTTAAGACCTTAACCATTAGGCCATAGTATGAGTCTAAGACCTTAGCTATTAGGCCAGAGTAAGAGTTAAGACCTTAACCATTAGACCAGAGTACGAGTCTAAGACCTTAGCTATTAGGCCAGAGTACGAGTCTAAGACCTTAGCTATTAGGCCAGATTACGAGTCTAAGACCTTAGCTATTAGGCCATAGTAAGAGTTAAGACCTTAACCATTAGGCCAGAGTACGAGTCTAAGACCTTAGCTATTAGGCCAGAGTAAAAGTTAAGACCTTAGCTATTAGGCCAGAGTAAGAGTTAAGACCTTAACCATTATGCCAGAGTACGAGTCTAAGACCTTAGCTATTAGGCTAGAGTAAGAGTTAAGACCTTAGCTATTAGGCCAGAGTAAGAGTTAAGACCTTAACCATTAGGCCAGAGTATGAGTCTAAGACCTTAGCTATTAGGCCAGAGTAAGAGTTAAGACCTTAACCATTAGGCCAGAGTACGAGTCTAAGATCTTAGCTATTAGGCCAGAGTACGAGTCTAAGACCTTAGCTATTAGGCCAGATTACGAGTCTAAGACCTTAGCTATTAGGCCAGAGTTAGAGTTAAGACCTGAACCATTAGGCCAGACTAAGAGTTAAGACCTTAACCTGTAGGCCATGGTACGAGTCTAAGACCTTAGCTATTAGGCCATAGTAAGAGTTAAGACCTTAACCATTAGGCCAGAGTACAAGTCTAAGACCTTAGCTATTAGGCCAGAGTAAGAGTTAAGACCTTAGCTATTAGGCCAGAGTACGAGTCTAAGACCTTAGCTATTAGGTCAGAGTAAGAGTTAAGACCTTAACCATTAGGCCAGAGTACGAGTCTAAGAACTTAGCTATTAGGCCAGAGTAAGAGTTAAGACCTTGACCAGTAGGCCAGAGTAAGAGAAAAGACCTTAACCATTAGGCCATAGTACGAGTCTAAGACCTTAGCTATTAGGCCAGAGTAAGAGTTAAGACCTTAGCTATTAGGCCAGAGTAAGAGTTAAGACCTTAACCAGTAGGCCAGAATAAGAGTTAAGACCTTAACCATTAGGCCAGAGTACGAGTCTAAGAACTTAGCTATTAGGCTAGAGTAAGAGTTAAGACCTTAAGCATTAGGCCAGAGTACGAGTCTAACACCTTAGCTATTAGGCCAGAGTAAAAGTTAAGACCTTAGCTATTATGCCAGAGTAAGAGTTAAGACCTGAACCATTAGGCCAGAGTATAAGTCTAAGAACTTAGCTATTAGGCTAGAGTAAGAGTTAAGACCTTAAGCATTAGGCCAGAGTACGAGTCTAAGACCTTAGCTATTAGGCCAGATTACGAGTCTAAGACCTTAGCTATTAGGCCAGAGTAAGAGTTAAGACCTTAACCAGTAGGCCAGAATAAGAGTTAAGACCTTAACCATTATGCCAGAGTACGAGTCTAAGAATTTAGCTATTGGGCTAGAGTAAGAGTTAAGACATTAAGCATTAGGCCAGAGTACGAGTCTAAGACCTTAGCTATTAGGCCAGAGTAAGAGTTAAGACCTTAGCTATTAGGCCAGAGTACGAGTCTAAGACCTTAGCTATTAGGTCAGAGTAAGTGTTAAGACCTTAACCAGTAGGCCAGAATAAGAGTTAAGACCTTAACCATTAGGCCAGAGTATAAGTCTAAGAACTTAGCTATTAGGCTAGAGTAAGAGTTAAGACCTTAAGCATTAGGCCAGAGTACGAGTCTAAGACCTTAGCTATTAGGCCAGAGTAAAAGTTAAGACCTTAGCTATTATGCCAGAGTAAGAGTTAAGACCTTAACCATTAGGCCATAGTACGAGTCTAAGACCTTAGCTATTAGTCCAGAGTAAGAGTAAGGACCTTAGCTATTAGGCCAGAGTAAGAGTTAAGACCTTAACCATTAGGCCAGAGTACGAGTCAAAGTCCTTAGCTATTAGGCCAGAGTAAGAGTTAAGACCTTAGCTATTAGGCCAGAGTAAGAGTTAAGACCTTAACCATTAGGCCAGAGTATGAGTCTAAGACCTTAGCTATTAGGCCAGAGTAAGAGTTAAGACCTTAACCATTAGGCCAGAGTACGAGTCTAAGACCTTAGCTATTAGGCCAGAGTACGAGTCTAAGACCTTAGCTATCAGGCCAGATTACGTGTCTAAGACCTTAGCTATTAGGCCAGAGTTAGAGTTAAGACCTGAACCATTAGGCCAGACTAAGAGTTAAGACCTTAACCTGTAGGCCATAGTACCAGTCTAAGACCTTAGCTATTAGGCCAGAGTAAGAGTTAAGACCTTAACCATTATGCCAGAGTACGAGTCTAAGACCTTAGCTATTAGGCTAGAGTAAGAGTTACGACCTTAACCAGTAGGCCAGAGTACGAGTCTAAGACCTTAGCTATTAGGCCAGAGTACGAGTCTAAGACCTTAGCTATTAGGCCAGAGTAAGAGTTAAGACCTTAACCATTAGGCCAGACTAAGAGTTAAGACCTTTACCTGTAGGCCATAGTACGAGTCTAAGACCTTAGCTATTAGGCCAGAGTAAGAGTTAAGACCTTAACCATTAGGCCAGAGTACGAGTCTTAGACCTTAGCTATTAGGCCAGACTAAAAGTTAAGACCTTAGCTATTAGGCCAGAGTAAGAGTTAAGACCTTAGCTATTAGGCCAGAGTAAGAGTTAAGACCTTAACCATTAGGCCAGAGTAGAAGTCTAAGACCTTAGCTATTAGGCCAGAGTAAGAGTTAAGACCTTAACCATTAGGCCATAGTACGAGTCTAAGACCTTAGCTATTAGGCCAGAGTAAGAGTTAAAACTTTAACCAGTAGTCCAGAGTGAGAGTTAGGACCTTAACCTGTAGGCCACAGTACGAGTCTAAGACCTTAGCTATTAGGCCAGATTACGAGTCTAAGACCTTAGCTAATAGGCCAGAGTAAGAGTTAAGACCTGAACCATTAGGCCAGAGTAAGAGTTAAGACTTTAACCATAAGGCCAGAGTACGAGTCTAAGACCTTAGCTATTAGGCCAGAGTAAGAGTTAAGACCTTAACCATTAGGCCAGACTAAGAGTTAAGACCTTTACCAGTAGGCCATAGTACGCATCTAAGACCTTAGCTATTAGGCCAGAGTAAGAGTTAAGACCTTAACCATTAGGCCAGAGTACGAGTCTAAGACCTTAGCTATTAGGCCAGACTAAAAGTTAAGACCTTAGCTATTAGGCCAGAGTAAGAGTTAAGACCTTAACCATTAGGCCAGACTAAGAGTTAAGACCTTAACCTGTAGGCCATAGTACGAGTCTAAGACCTTAGCTATTAGGCCAGAGTAAGAGTTAAGACCTTAACCATTAGGCCAGAGTAAGAGTCTAAGACCTTAGCTATTAGGCCAGAGTAAAAGTTAAGACCTTAGCTATTAGGCCAGAGTAAGAGTTAAGACCTTAACCATTAGGCCATAGTACGAGTCTAAGACCTTAGCTATTAGGCCAGAGTAAGAGTTAAAACTTTAACCAGTAGTCCAGAGTGAGAGTTAGGACCTTAACCTGTAGGCCACAGTACGAGTCTAAGACCTTAGCTATTAGGCCAGATTATGAGTCTAAGACCTTAGCTAATAGGCCAGAGTAAGAGTTAAGACCTGAACCATTAGGCCAGACTTAGAGTTAAGACCTTAACCTGTAGGCCATAGTACGAGTCTAAGACCTTAGCTATTAGGCCAGAGTACGAGTCTAAGACCTTAGCTATTCGGCCAGAGTAAGAGTTAAGACCTTAACCAGTAGGCCAGAGTACGAGTCTAAGACCTTAGCTATTAGGCCAGAGTAAGAGTGAAGACCTTAGCTATTAGGCCACAATAAGTGTTAAGACCTTAACCATTAGGCCAGAGTACGAGTCAAAGACCTTAGCTATTAGGCCAGAGTAAGAGTTAAGACCTTAGCTATTAGGCCAGAGTAAGAGTTAAGACCTTAACCATTAGGCCAGAGTACGAGTCTAAGACCTTAGCTATTAGGCCAGAGTAAGAATTAAGACCTTAGCTATTAGGCCAGAGTAAGAGTTAAGACCTTAACCATTATGCCAGAGTACGAGTCTAAGACCTTAGATATTAGGCCAGAGTAATAATTAAGACCTTAGCTATTAGGCCAGAGTAAGAGTTAAGACCTTAACCATTATGCCAGAGTACGAGTCTAAGACCTTAGCTATTAGGCTAGAGTAAGAGTTACGACCTTAACCAGTAGGCCAGAGTACGAGTCTAAGACCTTAGCTATTAGGCCAGAGTACGAGTCTAAGACCTTAGCTATTAGGCCAGACTAAACGTTAAGACCTTAGCTATTAGGCCAGAGTAAGAGTTAAGACCTTAACCATTAGGCCAGACTAAGAGTTAAGACCTTAACCTGTAGGCCATAGTACGAGTCTAAGACCTTAGCTATTAGGCCAGAGTAAGAGTTAAGACCTTAATCATTAGGCCAGAGTAAGAGTCTAAGACCTTAGCTATTAGGTCAGAGTAAAAGTTAAGACCTTAGCTATTAGGCCAGAGTAAGAGTTAAGACCTTAACCATTAGGCCATAGTACGAGTCTAAGACCTTAGCTATTAGGCCAGACTAAACATTAAGACCTTAGCTATTAGGCCAGAGTAAGAGTTAAGACCTTAACCATTAGGCCAGACTAAGAGTTAAGACCTTAACCTGTAGGCCATAGTACGAGTCTAAGACCTTAGCTATTAGGCCAGAGTAAGAGTTACGACCTTAACCAGTAGGCCAGAGTACGAGTCTAAGACCTTAGCTATTAGGCCAGAGTACGAGTCTAAGACCTTAGCTATTAGGCCAGAGTAAGAGTTAAGACCTTAACCATTAGGCCAGACTAAGAGTTAAGACCTTAACCTGTAGGCCATAGTACGAGTCTAAGACCTCAGCTATTAGGCCAGAGTACGAGTCTAAGACCTTAGCTATTCGGCCAGAGTAAGAGTTAAGACCTTAACCAGTAGGCCAGAGTACGAGTCTAAGACCTTAACTATTAGGCCAGAGTAAGAGTTAAGACCTTAGCTATTAGGCCAGAGTAAGAGTTAAGACCTTAACCATTAGGCCAGACTAAGAGTTAAGACCTTTACCTGTAGGCCATAGTACGAGTCTAAGACCTTAGCTATTAGGCCAGAGTAAGAGTTAAGACCTTAACCATTAGGCCAGAGTACGAGTCTAAGACCTTAGCTATTAGGTCAGACTAAATGTTAAGACCTTAGCTATTAGGCCAGAGTAAGAGTTAAGACCTTAACCATTAGGCCAGAGTACGAGTCTAAGACCTTAGCTATTAGGCCAGAGTAAGAGTGAAGACATTAGCTATTAGGCCACAGTAAGTGTTAAGACCTTAACCATTAGGCCAGAGTACGAGTCTAAGACCTTAGCTATTAGGCCAGAGTAAGAGTTAAGACCTTAGCTATTAGGCCAGAGTAAGAGTGAAGACATTAGCTATTAGGCCACAGTAAGTGTTAAGACCTTAACCATTAGGCCAAAGTACGAGTATAAGACCTTAGCTATTAGGCCAGAGAAAGAGTTAAGACCTTAGCTATTAGGCCAGAGTAAGAGTTAAGACTTTAACGAGTGGGCCAGAGTACGAGTCTAAGACCTTAGCTATTAGGCTAGAGTACGAGTCTAAGACCTTAGCTATTAGGCCAGAGTACGAGTCTAAGACCTTAGCTATTAGGCCAGAGTAAGAGTTAAGACCTAAACCATTAGGCCAGACTAAGAGTTAAGACCTTAACCTGTAGGCCATAGTACGAGTCTAAGACCTTAGCTATTAGGCCAGAGTAAGAGTTAAGACCTTAACCATTAGGCCAGAGTACGAGTCTAGGACTTTAGCTATTAGGCCAGAGTAAGAGTTAAGACCTTAACCATTAGGCCATAGTATGAGTCTAAGACCTTAGCTATTAGGCCAGAGTAAGAGTTAAGACTTAAACCAGTAGGCCAGAGTAAGAGTTAAGACCTTAACCTGTAGGCCATAATACTAGTCTAAGACCTTAACTATTAGGCCAGAGTAAGAGTTAAGACCTTAACCAGCAGGCCAGAGTAAGAGTTAAGACCTTAACCAGTAGGCCAAAGTAAGAGTTAAGACCTTAACCATTAGGCCAGAGTACGAGCCTAAGACCTTAGCTATTAGGCTAGAGTAAGAGTTAAGACCTTAACCAGTAGGCCAGAGTAAGAGTTAAGACCTTAACCAGTAGGCCAGTGTAAAAGTTAAGACCTTAACCATTAGGCCAGAGTACGAGTCTAAGACCTTAGCTATTAGGCCAGAGTAAGAGTTAAGACCTTAACTAGTAGGCCAGAGTAAGAGTTAAGACCTTAACAATTAGGCCATAGTACGAGTCTAAGACCTTAGCTATTAGGCCAGAGTACGAGTCTAAGACCTTAGCTATTAGGCCAGAGTACGAGTCTAAGACCTTAGCTATTAGGCCAGAGTAAGAGTTAAGACCTTAACCATTAGGCCAGAGTACAAGTCTAAGACCTTAGCTATTAGGCCAGAGTAAGAGTTAAGACCTTAGCTATTAGGCCAGAGTACGAGTCTAAGACCTTAGCTATTAGATCAGAGTAAGTGTTAAGACCTTAACCAGTAGGCCAGAATAAGAGTTAAGACCTTAACCATTAGGCCAGAGTACGAGTCTAAGACCTTAGCTATTAGGCCAGAGTACGAGTCTAAGACCTTAGCTATTAGGCCAGTGTAAGAGTTAAGACCTTAACCATTAGGCCAGAGTACGAGTCAAAGACCTTAGCTATTAGGCCAGAGTAAGAGTTAAGACCTTCGCTATTAGGCCAGAGTAAGAGTTAAGACCTTAGCTATTAGGCCAGAGTAAGAGTTAAGACCTTAACCAGCAGGCCAGAGAAAGAGTTAAGACCTTAACCAGTAGGCCAGAGTAAGAGATAAGACCTTAACCATTAGGCCAGAGTACGAGTCTAAGACCTTAGCTATTAGGCCAGAGTAATAGTTAAGACCTTAGGTATTAGGCCAGAGTAAGAGTTAAGACCTTAACCATTAGGCCAGAGTACGAGTCTAAGACCTTAGCTATTAGGCCAGAGTAAGAGTGAAGACATTAGCTATTAGGCCACAGTAAGTGTTAAGACCTTAACCATTAGGCCAGAGTACGAGTCTAAGACCTTAGCTATTAGGCCAGAGTAAGAGTTAAGACCTTAACCATTATGCCAGAGTACGAGTCTAAGACCTTAGCTATTAGGCCAGAGTAAGAGTTACGACCTTAACCAGTAGGCCAGAGTACGAGTCTAAGACCTTAGCTATTAGGCCAGAGTAAGAGTTAAGACCTTAACCATTAGGCCAGACTAAGAGTTAAGACCTTAACCTGTAGGCCATAGTACGAGTCTAAGACCTTAGCTATTAGGCCAGAGTACGAGTCTAAGACCTTAGCTATTCGGCCAGAGTAAGAGTTAAGACCTTAACCAGTAGGCCAGAGTACGAGTCTAATACCTTAGCTATTAGGCTAGAGTAAGAGTGAAGACCTTAGCTATTAGGCCACAGTAAGTGTTAAGACCTTAACCATTTGGCCAGAGTACGAGTCTAAGACCTTAGCTATTAGGCCAGAGTAAGAGTTAAAACCTTAACCATTATGCCAGAGTACGAGTCTAAGACCTTAGCTATTAGGCCAGAGTAAGAGTTACGACCTTAACCAGTAGGCCAGAGTACGAGTCTAAGACCTTAGCTATTAGGCCAGAGTACGAGTCTAAGACCTTATCTATTAGGCCAGAGTAAGAGTTAAGACCTTAACCATTAGGCCAGACTAAGAGTTAAGACCTTAACCTGTAGGCCATAGTACGAATCTAAGACCTTAGCTATTAGGCCAGAGTAAGAGTTAAGACCTTAACCATTAGGCCAGAGTACGAGTCTAAGACCTTAGCTATTAGGCCAGACTAAAAGTTAAGACCTTAGCTATTAGGCCAGAGTAAGAGTTAAGACCTTAACCATTAGGCCATAGTACGAGTCTAAGACCTTAGCTTTTAGGCCAGAGTAAGAGTTAAGACTTAAACCAGTAGGCCAGAATAAGAGTTAAGACCTTAACCTGTAGGCCATAGTACTAGTCTAAGACATTAACGATTAGGCCAGAGTAAGAGTTAAGACCTTAACCAGTAGGCCAGAGTAAGAGTTAATACCTTAAACATTAGGCCAGAGTACGAGTCTAAGACCTTAGCTATTAGGCCAGAGTACGAGTCTAAGACCTTAGCTATTAGGCCAGTGTAAGAGTTAAGACCTTAACCATTAGGCCAGAGTACGAGTCAAAGACCTTAGCTATTAGGCCAGAGTAAGAGTTAAGACCTTCGCTATTAGGCCAGAGTAAGAGTTAAGACCTTAACCATTAGGCCAGAGTACGAGTCTAAGACCTTAGCTATTAGGCCTGAGTAAGAGTTAAGACCTTAACCATTAGGCCAGAGTACGAGTCTAAGAACTTAGCTATTAGGCTAGAGTAAGAGTTAAGACCTTAAGCATTAGGCCAGAGTACGAGTCTAAGACCTTAGCTATTAGGTCAGAGTAAGTGTTAAGACCTTAACCAGTAGGCCAGAATAAGAGTTAAGACCTTAACCATTAGGCCAGAGTATGAGTCTAAGAACTTAGCTATTAGGCTAGAGTAAGAGTTAAGACCTTAAGCATTAGGCCAGAGTACGAGTCTAAGACCTTAGCTTGTAGGCCAGAGTAAAAGTTAAGACCTTAGCTATTATGCCAGAGTAAGAGTTAAGACCTTAACCATTAGGCCATAGTACGAGTCTCAGACCTTAGCTATTAGTCCAGAGTAAGAGTAAGGACCTTAGCTATTAGGCCAGAGTAAGAGTTAAGACCTTAACCATTAGGCCAGAGTACGAGTCAAAGTCCTTAGCTATTAGGCCAGAGTAAGAGTTAAGACCTGAACCATTAGGCCAGAGTAAGAGTTAAGACCTTAACCATTAGGCCAGAGTATAAGTCTAAGAACTTAGCTATTAGGCTAGAGTAAGAGTTAAGACCTTAAGCATTAGGCCAGAGTACGAGTCTAAGACCTTAGCTATTAGGCCAGATTACGAGTCTAAGACCTTAACTCTTAGTCTGGCCTAATGGTTCAGGTCTTAACTCTTACTCTGGCCTAATAGCTAAGACCTTAACCTGTAGGCCATAGTACGAGTCTAAGACCTTAGATATTAGGCCATAGTAAGAGTTAAGACCTTAACCATTAGGCCAGAGTACGAGTCTAAGACCTTAGCTATTAGGCCAGATTAAAAGTTAAGACCTTAGCTATTAGGCCAGAGTAAGAGTTAAGACCTTAACCATTAGGCCATAGTACGAGTCTAAGACCTTAGCTATTAGGCCAGAGTAAGAGTTAAAACTTTAACCAGTAGTCCAGAGTGAGAGTTAAGACCTTAACCTGTAGGCCAGAGTACGAGTCTAAGACCTTAGCTAATAGGCCAGAGTAAGAGTTAAGACCTTAAGCATTAGGCCAGAGTACGAGTCTAAGACCTTAGCTATTAGGCCAGAGTAAGAGTTAAGACCTTAGCTATTAGGCCAGAGTAAGAGTTAAGACCATACCCATTAGGCCAGAGTACGAGTCTAAGACCTTAGCTATTAGGCAAGAGTAAGATTGAAGACATTAGCTATTAGGCCACAGTATGAGTCTAAGACCTTAGCTTTTAGGCCAGAGTAAGAGTTAAGACTTAAACCAGTAGGCCAGAATAAGAGTTAAGACCTTAACCTGTAGGCCATAGTAGTAGTCTAAGACATTAACGATTAGGCCAGAGTAAGAGTTAAGACCTTAACCAGTAGGCCAGAGTAAGAGAAAAGACCTTAACCAGTAGGCCAGAGTAAAAGTTAAGACCTTAACCATTAGGCCAGAGTACGAGTCTAAGAACTTAGCTATTACGCCAGAGTAAGAGTTAAGACCTTAACCAGTAGGCCAGAGTAAGAGTTAAGACCTTAACCATTAGGCCATAGTACGAGTCTAAGACCTTAGCTATTAGGCCAGAGTAAGAGTTAAGACCTTAGCTATTAGGCCAGAGTAAGAGTTAAGACCTTAACCAGTAGGCCAGAGTACGAGTCTAAGACCTTAGCTATTAGGCCAGAGTACGAGTCTAAGACCTTAGCTATTAGGCCAGAGTAAGAGTTAAGACCTTAACCAGTAGGCCAGAATAAGAGTTAAGACCTTAACCATTAGGCCAGAGTACGAGTCTAAGAATTTAGCTATTAGGCTAGAGTAAGAGTTAAGACATTAAGCATTAGGCCAGAGTACGAGTCTAAGACCTTAGCTATTAGGCCAGAGTAAGAGTTAAAACGTTAGCTATTAGGCCAGAGTACGAGTCTAAGACCTTAGCTATTAGGTCAGAGTAAGTGTTAAGACCTTAACCAGTAGGCCAGAATAAGAGTTAAGACCTTAACCATTAGGCCAGAGTATAAGTCTAAGAACTTAGCTATTAGGCTAGGGTAATAGTTAAGACCTTAAGCATTAGGCCAGAGTACGAGTCTAAGACCTTAGCTATTAGGCCAGAGTAAAAGTTAAGACCTTAGCTATTATGCCAGAGTAAGAGTTAAGACCTAAACCATTAGGCCATAGTACGAGTCTAAGACCTTAGCTATTAGGCCAGAGTAAGAGTTAAGACCTTAACCATTAGGCCAGAGTACGAGTCTAAGACCTTAGCTATTAGGCCAGAGTACGAGTCTAAGACCTTAGCTATTAGGCCAGATTACGAGTCTAAGACCTTAGCTATTAGGCCATAGTAAGAGTTAAGACCTTAACCATTAGGCCAGAGTACGAGTCTAAGACCTTAGCTATTAGGCCAGAGTAAAAGTTAAGACCTTAGCTATTAGGCCAGAGTAAGAGTTAAGACCTTAACCATTATGCCAGAGTACGAGTCTAAGACCTTAGCTATTAGGCTAGAGTAAGAGTTAAGACCTTAGCTATTAGGCCAGAGTAAGAGTTAAGACCTTAACCATTAGGCCAGAGTACGAGTCTAAGACCTTAGCTATTAGGCCAGAGTACGAGTCTAAGACCTTAGCTATTAGGCCAGATTACGAGTCTAAGACCTTAGCTATTAGGCCAGAGTTAGAGTTAAGACCTGAACCATTAGGCCAGACTAAGAGTTAAGACCTTAACCTGTAGGCCATAGTACGAGTCTAAGACCTTAGCTATTAGGCCATAGTAAGAGTTAAGACCTTAACCATTAGGCCAGAGTACAAGTCTAAGACCTTAGCTATTAGGCCAGAGTAAGAGTTAAGACCTTAGCTATTAGGCCAGAGTACGAGTCTAAGACCTTAGCTATTAGGTCAGAGTAAGAGTTAAGACCTTAACCATTAGGCCAGAGTACGAGTCTAAGACCGTAGCTATTAGGCCAGAGTAAAAGTTAAGACCTTAGCTATTAGGCCAGAGTAAGAGTTAAGACCTTAACCATTAGGCCATAGTACGAGTATAAGACCTTAGCTATTAGTCCAGAGTAAGAGTTAAGACCTTAGCTATTAGGCCAGAGTAAGAGATAAGACCTTAACCAGTAGGCCGGAGTACGAGTCTAAGACCTTAGCTATTAGGCCAGAGTAAGAGTTAAGACCTTAACCAGTAGGCTAGAGTAAGAGTTAAGACCTTAACCTGTAGGCCAGAGTAAGAGTTAATACCTTAAACATTAGGCCAGAGTACAAGTCTAAGACCTTAGCTATTAGGCCAGAGTACGAGTCTAAGACCTTAGCTATTAGGCCAGTGTAAGAGTTAAGACCTTAACCATTAGGCCAGAGTACGAGTCAAAGACCTTAGCTATTAGGCCAGAGTAAGAGTTAAGACCTTCGCTATTAGGCCAGAGTAAGAGTTAAGACCTTAACCATTAGGCCAGAGTATAAGTCTAAGAACTTAGCTATTAGGCTAGAGTAAGAGTTAAGACCTTAAGCATTAGGCCAGAGTACGAGTCTATGACCTTAGCTATTAGGCCAGAGTAAAAGTTAAGACCTTAGCTATAATGCCAGAGTAAGAGTTAAGACCTTAACTATTAGGCCATAGTACGAGTCTAAGACCTTAGCTATTAGTCCAGAGTAAGAGTAAGGACCTTAGCTATTAGGCCAGAGTAAGAGTTAAGACCTTAACCATTAGGCCAGAGTACGAGTCAAAGTCTTTATCTATTAGGCCAGAGTAAGAGTTAAGACCTTAGCTATTAGGCCAGAGTAAGAGTTAAGACCTTAACCATTAGGCCAGAGTACGAGTCAAAGTCTTTAGCTATTAGGCCAGAGTAAGAATTAAGACCTTAGCTATTAGGCCATAGTACGAGTCTAGGACCTTAGCTATTAGGCCAGAGTACGAGTCTAAGACCTTAGCTATTAGGCCAGAGTACGAGTCTAAGACCTTAGCTATTAGGCCAGAGTAAGAGTTAAGACCTTAACCATTAGGCCAGAGTACAAGTCTAAGACCTTAGCTATTAGGCCAGAGTAAGAGTTAAGACCTTAGCTATTAGGCCAGAGTACGAGTCTAAGACCTTAGCTATTAGGTCAGAGTAAGTGTTAAGACCTTAACCAGTAGGCCAGAATAAGAGTTAAGACCTTAACCATTAGGCCAGATTATGAGTCTAAGACCTTAGCTATTAGGCCAGAGTAAGAGTTAAGACCTTAACCATTAGGCCAGAGTACGAGTCTAAGACCTTAGCTATTAGGTCAGACTAAAAGTTAAGACCTTAGCTATTAGGCCAGAGTAAGAGTTAAGACCTTAACCATTAGGCCAGAGTACGAGTCTAAGACCTTAGCTATTAGGCCAGAGTAAGAGTGAAGACATTAGCTATTAGGCCACAGTAAGTGTTAAGACCTTAACCATTAGGCCAGAGTACGAGTCTAAGACCTTAGCTATTAGGCCAGAGTAAGAGTTAAGACCTTAGCTATTAGGCCAGAGTAAGAGTGAAGACATTAGCTATTAGGCCACAGTAAGAGTTACGACTTTAACGAGTGGGCCAGAGTACGAGTCTAAGACCTTAGCTATTAGGCTAGAGTACGAGTCTAAGACCTTAGCTATTAGGCCAGAGTACGAGTCTAAGACCTTAGCTATTAGGCCAGAGTAAGAGTTAAGACCTAAACCATTAGGCCAGACTAAGAGTTAAGACCTTAACCTGTAGGCCATAGTACGAGTCTAAGACCTTAGCTATTAGGCCAGAGTAAGAGTTAAGACCTTAACCATTAGGCCAGAGTACGAGTCTAGGACTTTAGCCATTAGGCCAGAGTAAGAGTTAAGACCTTAACCATTAGGCCATAGTACGAGTCTAAGACCTTAGCTATTAGGCCAGAGTAAGAGTTAAGACTTAAACCAGTAGGCCAGAGTAAGAGTTAAGACCTTAACCTGTAGGCCATAATACTAGTCTAAGACCTTAGCTATTAGGCCAGAGTACGAGTCTAAGACCTTAGCTATTAGGCCAGAGTAAGAGTTAAGACCTAAACCATTAGGCCAGACTAAGAGTTAAGACCTTAACCTGTAGGCCATAGTACGAGTCTAAGACCTTAGCTATTAGGCCAGAGTAAGAGTTAAGACCTTAACCATTAGGCCAGAGTACGAGTCTAGGACTTTAGCTATTAGGCCAGAGTAAGAGTTAAGACCTTAACCATTAGGCCATAGTATGAGTCTAAGACCTTAGCTATTAGGCCAGAGTAAGAGTTAAGACTTAAACCAGTAGGCCAGAGTAAGAGTTAAGACCTTAACCTGTAGGCCATAATACTAGTCTAAGACCTTAACTATTAGGCCAGAGTAAGAGTTAAGACCTTAACCAGCAGGCCAGAGTAAGAGTTAAGACCTTAACCAGTAGGCCAAAGTAAGAGTTAAGACCTTAACCATTAGGCCAGAGTACGAGCCTAAGACCTTAGCTATTAGGCTAGAGTAAGAGTTAAGACCTTAACCAGTAGGCCAGAGTAAGAGTTAAGACCTTAATCAGTAGGCCAGTGTAAAAGTTAAGACCTTAACCATTAGGCCAGAGTACGAGTCTAAGACCTTAGCTATTAGGCCAGAGTAAGAGTTAAGACCTTAACTAGTAGGCCAGAGTAAGAGTTAAGACCTTAACAATTAGGCCATAGTACGAGTCTAAGACCTTAGCTATTAGGCCAGAGTACGAGTCTAAGACCTTAGCTATTAGGCCAGAGTACGAGTCTAAGACCTTAGCTATTAGGCCAGAGTAAGAGTTAAGACCTTAACCATTAGGCCAGAGTACAAGTCTAAGACCTTAGCTATTAGGCCAGAGTAAGAGTTAAGACCTTAGCTATTAGGCCAGAGTACGAGTCTAAGACCTTAGCTATTAGATCAGAGTAAGTGTTAAGACCTTAACCAGTAGGCCAGAATAAGAGTTAAGACCTTAACCATTAGGCCAGAGTACGAGTCTAAGACCTTAGCTATTAGGCCAGAGTACGAGTCTAAGACCTTAGCTATTAGGCCAGTGTAAGAGTTAAGACCTTAACCATTAGGCCAGAGTACGAGTCAAAGACCTTAGCTATTAGGCCAGAGTAAGAGTTAAGACCTTCGCTATTAGGCCAGAGTAAGAGTTAAGACCTTAGCTATTAGGCCAGAGTAAGAGTTAAGACCTTAACCAGCAGGCCAGAGAAAGAGTTAAGACCTTAACCAGTAGGCCAGAGTAAGAGATAAGACCTTAACCATTAGGCCAGAGTACGAGTCTAAGACCTTAGCTATTAGGCCAGAGTAATAGTTAAGACCTTAGGTATTAGGCCAGAGTAAGAGTTAAGACCTTAACCATTAGGCCAGAGTACGAGTCTAAGACCTTAGCTATTAGGCCAGAGTAAGAGTGAAGACATTAGCTATTAGGCCACAGTAAGTGTTAAGACCTTAACCATTAGGCCAGAGTACGAGTCTAAGACCTTAGCTATTAGGCCAGAGTAAGAGTTAAGACCTTAACCATTATGCCAGAGTACGAGTCTAAGACCTTAGCTATTAGGCCAGAGTAAGAGTTACGACCTTAACCAGTAGGCCAGAGTACGAGTCTAAGACCTTAGCTATTAGGCCAGAGTAAGAGTTAAGACCTTAACCATTAGGCCAGACTAAGAGTTAAGACCTTAACCTGTAGGCCATAGTACGAGTCTAAGACCTTAGCTATTAGGCCAGAGTACGAGTCTAAGACCTTAGCTATTCGGCCAGAGTAAGAGTTAAGACCTTAACCAGTAGGCCAGAGTACGAGTCTAATACCTTAGCTATTAGGCTAGAGTAAGAGTGAAGACCTTAGCTATTAGGCCACAGTAAGTGTTAAGACCTTAACCATTAGGCCAGAGTACGAGTCTAAGACCTTAGCTATTAGGCCAGAGTAAGAGTTAAAACCTTAACCATTATGCCAGAGTACGAGTCTAAGACCTTAGCTATTAGGCCAGAGTAAGAGTTACGACCTTAACCAGTAGGCCAGAGTACGAGTCTAAGACCTTAGCTATTAGGCCAGAGTACGAGTCTAAGACCTTATCTATTAGGCCAGAGTAAGAGTTAAGACCTTAACCATTAGGCCAGACTAAGAGTTAAGACCTTAACCTGTAGGCCATAGTACGAATCTAAGACCTTAGCTATTAGGCCAGAGTAAGAGTTAAGACCTTAACCATTAGGCCAGAGTACGAGTCTAAGACCTTAGCTATTAGGCCAGACTAAAAGTTAAGACCTTAGCTATTAGGCCAGAGTAAGAGTTAAGACCTTAACCATTAGGCCATAGTACGAGTCTAAGACCTTAGCTTTTAGGCCAGAGTAAGAGTTAAGACTTAAACCAGTAGGCCAGAATAAGAGTTAAGACCTTAACCTGTAGGCCATAGTACTAGTCTAAGACATTAACGATTAGGCCAGAGTAAGAGTTAAGACCTTAACCAGTAGGCCAGAGTAAGAGTTAATACCTTAAACATTAGGCCAGAGTACGAGTCTAAGACCTTAGCTATTAGGCCAGAGTACGAGTCTAAGACCTTAGCTATTAGGCCAGTGTAAGAGTTAAGACCTTAACCATTAGGCCAGAGTACGAGTCAAAGACCTTAGCTATTAGGCCAGAGTAAGAGTTAAGACCTTCGCTATTAGGCCAGAGTAAGAGTTAAGACCTTAACCATTAGGCCAGAGTACGAGTCTAAGACCTTAGCTATTAGGCCTGAGTAAGAGTTAAGACCTTAACCATTAGGCCAGAGTACGAGTCTAAGAACTTAGCTATTAGGCTAGAGTAAGAGTTAAGACCTTAAGCATTAGGCCAGAGTACGAGTCTAAGACCTTAGCTATTAGGTCAGAGTAAGTGTTAAGACCTTAACCAGTAGGCCAGAATAAGAGTTAAGACCTTAACCATTAGGCCAGAGTATGAGTCTAAGAACTTAGCTATTAGGCTAGAGTAAGAGTTAAGACCTTAAGCATTAGGCCAGAGTACGAGTCTAAGACCTTAGCTTGTAGGCCAGAGTAAAAGTTAAGACCTTAGCTATTATGCCAGAGTAAGAGTTAAGACCTTAACCATTAGGCCATAGTACGAGTCTCAGACCTTAGCTATTAGTCCAGAGTAAGAGTAAGGACCTTAGCTATTAGGCCAGAGTAAGAGTTAAGACCTTAACCATTAGGCCAGAGTACGAGTCAAAGTCCTTAGCTATTAGGCCAGAGTAAGAGTTAAGACCTGAACCATTAGGCCAGAGTAAGAGTTAAGACCTTAACCATTAGGCCAGAGTATAAGTCTAAGAACTTAGCTATTAGGCTAGAGTAAGAGTTAAGACCTTAAGCATTAGGCCAGAGTACGAGTCTAAGACCTTAGCTATTAGGCCAGATTACGAGTCTAAGACCTTAACTCTTAGTCTGGCCTAATGGTTCAGGTCTTAACTCTTACTCTGGCCTAATAGCTAAGACCTTAACCTGTAGGCCATAGTACGAGTCTAAGACCTTAGATATTAGGCCATAGTAAGAGTTAAGACCTTAACCATTAGGCCAGAGTACGAGTCTAAGACCTTAGCTATTAGGCCAGATTAAAAGTTAAGACCTTAGCTATTAGGCCAGAGTAAGAGTTAAGACCTTAACCATTAGGCCATAGTACGAGTCTAAGACCTTAGCTATTAGGCCAGAGTAAGAGTTAAAACTTTAACCAGTAGTCCAGAGTGAGAGTTAAGACCTTAACCTGTAGGCCAGAGTACGAGTCTAAGACCTTAGCTAATAGGCCAGAGTAAGAGTTAAGACCTTAAGCATTAGGCCAGAGTACGAGTCTAAGACCTTAGCTATTAGGCCAGAGTAAGAGTTAAGACCTTAGCTATTAGGCCAGAGTAAGAGTTAAGACCATACCCATTAGGCCAGAGTACGAGTCTAAGACCTTAGCTATTAGGCAAGAGTAAGATTGAAGACATTAGCTATTAGGCCACAGTATGAGTCTAAGACCTTAGCTTTTAGGCCAGAGTAAGAGTTAAGACTTAAACCAGTAGGCCAGAATAAGAGTTAAGACCTTAACCTGTAGGCCATAGTAGTAGTCTAAGACATTAACGATTAGGCCAGAGTAAGAGTTAAGACCTTAACCAGTAGGCCAGAGTAAGAGAAAAGACCTTAACCAGTAGGCCAGAGTAAAAGTTAAGACCTTAACCATTAGGCCAGAGTACGAGTCTAAGAACTTAGCTATTACGCCAGAGTAAGAGTTAAGACCTTAACCAGTAGGCCAGAGTAAGAGTTAAGACCTTAACCATTAGGCCATAGTACGAGTCTAAGACCTTAGCTATTAGGCCAGAGTAAGAGTTAAGACCTTAGCTATTAGGCCAGAGTAAGAGTTAAGACCTTAACCAGTAGGCCAGAGTACGAGTCTAAGACCTTAGCTATTAGGCCAGAGTACGAGTCTAAGACCTTAGCTATTAGGCCAGAGTAAGAGTTAAGACCTTAACCAGTAGGCCAGAATAAGAGTTAAGACCTTAACCATTAGGCCAGAGTACGAGTCTAAGAATTTAGCTATTAGGCTAGAGTAAGAGTTAAGACATTAAGCATTAGGCCAGAGTACGAGTCTAAGACCTTAGCTATTAGGCCAGAGTAAGAGTTAAAACGTTAGCTATTAGGCCAGAGTACGAGTCTAAGACCTTAGCTATTAGGTCAGAGTAAGTGTTAAGACCTTAACCAGTAGGCCAGAATAAGAGTTAAGACCTTAACCATTAGGCCAGAGTATAAGTCTAAGAACTTAGCTATTAGGCTAGGGTAATAGTTAAGACCTTAAGCATTAGGCCAGAGTACGAGTCTAAGACCTTAGCTATTAGGCCAGAGTAAAAGTTAAGACCTTAGCTATTATGCCAGAGTAAGAGTTAAGACCTAAACCATTAGGCCATAGTACGAGTCTAAGACCTTAGCTATTAGGCCAGAGTAAGAGTTAAGACCTTAACCATTAGGCCAGAGTACGAGTCTAAGACCTTAGCTATTAGGCCAGAGTACGAGTCTAAGACCTTAGCTATTAGGCCAGATTACGAGTCTAAGACCTTAGCTATTAGGCCATAGTAAGAGTTAAGACCTTAACCATTAGGCCAGAGTACGAGTCTAAGACCTTAGCTATTAGGCCAGAGTAAAAGTTAAGACCTTAGCTATTAGGCCAGAGTAAGAGTTAAGACCTTAACCATTATGCCAGAGTACGAGTCTAAGACCTTAGCTATTAGGCTAGAGTAAGAGTTAAGACCTTAGCTATTAGGCCAGAGTAAGAGTTAAGACCTTAACCATTAGGCCAGAGTACGAGTCTAAGACCTTAGCTATTAGGCCAGAGTACGAGTCTAAGACCTTAGCTATTAGGCCAGATTACGAGTCTAAGACCTTAGCTATTAGGCCAGAGTTAGAGTTAAGACCTGAACCATTAGGCCAGACTAAGAGTTAAGACCTTAACCTGTAGGCCATAGTACGAGTCTAAGACCTTAGCTATTAGGCCATAGTAAGAGTTAAGACCTTAACCATTAGGCCAGAGTACAAGTCTAAGACCTTAGCTATTAGGCCAGAGTAAGAGTTAAGACCTTAGCTATTAGGCCAGAGTACGAGTCTAAGACCTTAGCTATTAGGTCAGAGTAAGAGTTAAGACCTTAACCATTAGGCCAGAGTACGAGTCTAAGACCGTAGCTATTAGGCCAGAGTAAAAGTTAAGACCTTAGCTATTAGGCCAGAGTAAGAGTTAAGACCTTAACCATTAGGCCATAGTACGAGTATAAGACCTTAGCTATTAGTCCAGAGTAAGAGTTAAGACCTTAGCTATTAGGCCAGAGTAAGAGATAAGACCTTAACCAGTAGGCCGGAGTACGAGTCTAAGACCTTAGCTATTAGGCCAGAGTAAGAGTTAAGACCTTAACCAGTAGGCTAGAGTAAGAGTTAAGACCTTAACCTGTAGGCCAGAGTAAGAGTTAATACCTTAAACATTAGGCCAGAGTACAAGTCTAAGACCTTAGCTATTAGGCCAGAGTACGAGTCTAAGACCTTAGCTATTAGGCCAGTGTAAGAGTTAAGACCTTAACCATTAGGCCAGAGTACGAGTCAAAGACCTTAGCTATTAGGCCAGAGTAAGAGTTAAGACCTTCGCTATTAGGCCAGAGTAAGAGTTAAGACCTTAACCATTAGGCCAGAGTATAAGTCTAAGAACTTAGCTATTAGGCTAGAGTAAGAGTTAAGACCTTAAGCATTAGGCCAGAGTACGAGTCTATGACCTTAGCTATTAGGCCAGAGTAAAAGTTAAGACCTTAGCTATAATGCCAGAGTAAGAGTTAAGACCTTAACTATTAGGCCATAGTACGAGTCTAAGACCTTAGCTATTAGTCCAGAGTAAGAGTAAGGACCTTAGCTATTAGGCCAGAGTAAGAGTTAAGACCTTAACCATTAGGCCAGAGTACGAGTCAAAGTCTTTATCTATTAGGCCAGAGTAAGAGTTAAGACCTTAGCTATTAGGCCAGAGTAAGAGTTAAGACCTTAACCATTAGGCCAGAGTACGAGTCAAAGTCTTTAGCTATTAGGCCAGAGTAAGAATTAAGACCTTAGCTATTAGGCCATAGTACGAGTCTAGGACCTTAGCTATTAGGCCAGAGTACGAGTCTAAGACCTTAGCTATTAGGCCAGAGTACGAGTCTAAGACCTTAGCTATTAGGCCAGAGTAAGAGTTAAGACCTTAACCATTAGGCCAGAGAACAAGTCTAAGACCTTAGCTATTAGGCCAGAGTAAGAGTTAAGACCTTAGCTATTAGGCCAGAGTACGAGTCTAAGACCTTAGCTATTAGGTCAGAGTAAGTGTTAAGACCTTAACCAGTAGGCCAGAATAAGAGTTAAGACCTTAACCATTAGGCCAGATTATGAGTCTAAGACCTTAGCTATTAGGCCAGAGTAAGAGTTAAGACCTTAACCATTAGGCCAGAGTACGAGTCTAAGACCTTAGCTATTAGGTCAGACTAAAAGTTAAGACCTTAGCTATTAGGCCAGAGTAAGAGTTAAGACCTTAACCATTAGGCCAGAGTACGAGTCTAAGACCTTAGCTATTAGGCCAGAGTAAGAGTGAAGACATTAGCTATTAGGCCACAGTAAGTGTTAAGACCTTAACCATTAGGCCAGAGTACGAGTCTAAGACCTTAGCTATTAGGCCAGAGTAAGAGTTAAGACCTTAGCTATTAGGCCAGAGTAAGAGTGAAGACATTAGCTATTAGGCCACAGTAAGAGTTACGACTTTAACGAGTGGGCCAGAGTACGAGTCTAAGACCTTAGCTATTAGGCTAGAGTACGAGTCTAAGACCTTAGCTATTAGGCCAGAGTACGAGTCTAAGACCTTAGCTATTAGGCCAGAGTAAGAGTTAAGACCTAAACCATTAGGCCAGACTAAGAGTTAAGACCTTAACCTGTAGGCCATAGTACGAGTCTAAGACCTTAGCTATTAGGCCAGAGTAAGAGTTAAGACCTTAACCATTAGGCCAGAGTACGAGTCTAGGACTTTAGCCATTAGGCCAGAGTAAGAGTTAAGACCTTAACCATTAGGCCATAGTACGAGTCTAAGACCTTAGCTATTAGGCCAGAGTAGGAGTTAAGACTTAAACCAGTAGGCCAGAGTAAGAGTTAAGACCTTAACCTGTAGGCCATAATACTAGTCTAAGACCTTAACTATTAGGCCAGAGTAAGAGTTAAGACCTTAACCAGCAGGCCAGAGTAAGAGTTAAGACCTTAACCAGTAGGCCAAAGTAAGAGTTAAGACCTTAACCATTAGGCCAGAGTACGAGCCTAAGACCTTAGCTATTAGGCTAGAGAAAGAGTTAAGACCTTAACCAGTAGGCCAGAGTAAGAGTTAAGACCTTAACCAGTAGGCCAGTGTAAAAGTTAAGACCTTAACCATTAGGCCAGAGTACGAGTCTAAGACCTTAGCTATTAGGCCAGAGTAAGAGTTAAGACCTTAACTAGTAGGCCAGAGTAAGAGTTAAGACCTTAACAATTAGGCCATAGTACGAGTCTAAGACCTTAGCTATTAGGCCAGAGTACGAGTCTAAGACCTTAGCTATTAGGCCAGAGTACGAGTCTAAGACCTTAGCTATTAGGCCAGAGTAAGAGTTAAGACCTTAACAATTAGGCCAGAGTACAAGTGTAAGACCTTAGCTATTAGGCCAGAGTAAGAGTTAAGACCTTAGCTATTAGGCCAGAGTACGAGTCTAAGACCTTAGCTATTAGGTCAGAGTAAGTGTTAAGACCTTAACCAGTAGGCCAGAATAAGAGTTAAGACCTTAACCATTAGGCCAGAGTACGAGTTAAGACCTTAACCATTAGGCCAGAGTAAGAGTCTAAGACCGTAGCTATTAGACCAGAGTAAAAATTAAGACCTTAGCTATTAGGCCAGAGTAAGAGTTAAGACCTTAACCATTAGGCCATTGTACGAGTATAAGACCTTAGCTATTAGTCCAGAGTAAGAGTTAAGACCTTAGCTATTAGGCCAGAGTAAGAGATAAGACCTTAACCAGTAGGCCGGAGTACGAGTCTAAGACCTTAGCTATTAGGCCAGAGTAAGAGTTAAGACCTTAACCAGTAGGCTAGAGTAAGAGTTAAGACCTTAACCTGTAGGCCAGAGTAAGAGTTAATACCTTAAACATTAGGCCAGAGTACGTGTCTAAGACCTTAGCTATTAGGCCAGAGTACGAGTCTAAGACCTTAGCTATTAGGCCAGTGTAAGAGTTAAGACCTTAACCATTAGGCCAGAGTACGAGTCAAAGACCTTAGCTATTAGGCCAGAGTAAGAGTTAAGACCTTCGCTATTAGGCCAGAGTAAGAGTTAAGACCTTAGCTATTAGGCCAGAGTAAGAGTTAAGACCTTAACCAGCAGGCCAGAGTAAGAGTTAAGACCTTAACCAGTAGGCCAGAGTAAGAGTTAAGACCTTAACCATTAGGCCAGAGTACGAGTCTAAGACCTTAGCTATTGGGCCAGAGTAAGAGTTAAGACCTTAACCAGTAGGCCAGAGTAAGAGTTAAGACCTTAACCAGTAGGCCAGAGTAAGAGTTAAGACCTTAACCATTAGGCCAGAGTACGAGTCTAAGACCTTAGCTATTAGGCCAGAGTAAGAGTTAAGACCTTAGGTATTAGGCCAGAGTAAGAGTTAAGACCTTAACCATTAGGCCAGAGTACGAGTCTAAGACCTTAGCTATTAGGCCAGAGTAAGAGTGAAGACATTAGCTATTAGGCCACAGTAAGTGTTAAGACCTTAACCATTAGGCCAGAGTACGAGTCTAAGACCTTAGCTATTAGGCCAGAGTAAGAGTTAAGACCTTAACCATTATGCCAGAGTACGAGTCTAAGACCTTAGCTATTAGGCCAGAGTAAGAGTTACGACCTTAACCAGTAGGCCAGAGTACGAGTCTAAGACCTTAGCTATTAGGCCAGAGTACGAGTCTAAGACCTTAGCTATTAGGCCAGAGTAAGAGTTAAGACCTTAACCATTAGGCCAGACTAAGAGTTAAGACCTTAACCTGTAGGCCATAGTACGAGTCTAAGACCTTAGCTATCAGGCCAGAGTACGAGTCTAAGACCTTAGCTATTCGGCCAGAGTAAGAGTTAAGACCTTAACCAGTAGGCCAGAGTACGAGTCTAATACCTTAACTATTAGGCCAGAGTAAGAGTTAAGACCTTAGCTATTAGGCCAGAGTAAGAGTTAAGACCTTAACCATTAGGCCAGAGTACGAGTCTAAGACCTTAGCTATTAGGCTAGAGTAAGAGTGAAGACCTTAGCTATTAGGCCACAGTAAGTGTTAAGACCTTAACCATTAGGCCAGAGTACGAGTCTAAGACCTTAGCTATTAGGCCAGAGTAAGAGTTAAAACCTTAACTATTATGCCAGAGTACGAGTCTAAGACCTTAGCTATTAGGCCAGAGTAAGAGTTACGACCTTAACCAGTATGCCAGAGTACGAGTCTAAGACCTTAGCTATTAGGCCAGAGTACGAGTCTAAGACCTTAGCTATTAGGCCAGAGTAAGAGTTAAGACCTTAACCATTAGGCCAGACTAAGAGTTAAGACCTTAACCTGTAGGCCATAGTACGAATCTAAGACCTTAGCTATTAGGCCAGAGTAAGAGTTAAGACCTTAACCATTAGGCCAGAGTACGAGTCTAAGACCTTAGCTATTAGGCCAGACTAAAAGTTAAGACCTTAGCTATTAGGCCAGAGTAAGAGTTAAGACCTTAACCATTAGGCCATAGTACGAGTCTAAGACCTTAGCTTTTAGGCCAGAGTAAGAGTTAAGACCTTAACCATTAGGCCATAGTACTAGTCTAAGACATTAACGATTAGGCCAGAGTAAGAGTTTAGACCTTAACCAGTAGGCCAGAGTAAGAGTTAATACCTTAAACATTAGGCCAGAGTACGAGTCTAAGACCTTAGCTATTAGGCCAGAGTACGAGTCTAAGACCTTAGCTATTAGGCCAGTGTAAGAGTTAAGACCTTAACCATTAGGCCAGAGTACGAGTTAAAGACTTTAGCTATTAGGCCAGAGTAAGAGTTAAGACCTTCGCTATTAGGCCAGAGTAAGAGTTAAGACCTTAACCATTAGGCCAGAGTACGAGTCTAAGACCTTAGCTATTAGGCCAGAGTAAGAGTTAAGACCTTAACCATTAGGCCAGAGTACGAGTCTAAGAACTTAGCTATTAGGCTAGAGTAAGAGTTAAGACCTTAAGCATTAGGCCAGAGTACGAGTCTAAGAACTTAGCTATTAGGCTAGAGTAAGAGTTAAGACCTTAAGCATTAGGCCAGAGTACGAGTCTAAGACCTTAGCTTGTAGGCCAGAGTAAAAGTTAAGACCTTAGCTATTATGCCAGAGTAAGAGTTAAGACCTTAACCATTAAGCCATAGTACGAGTCTAAGACCTTAGCTATTAGTCCAGAGTAAGAGTAAGGACCTTAGCTATTAGGCCAGAGTAAGAGTTAAGACCTTAACCATTAGGCCAGAGTACGAGTCAAAGTCCTTAGCTATTAGGCCAGAGTAAGAGTTAAGACCTGAACCATTAGGCCAGAGTAAGAGTTAAGACCTTAACCATTAGGCCAGAGTATAAGTCTAAGAACTTAGCTATTAGGCTAGAGTAAGAGTTAAGACCTTAAGCATTAGGCCAGAGTACGAGTCTAAGACCTTAGCTATTAGGCCAGATTACGAGTCTAAGACCTTAGCTATTAGGCCAGAGTAAGAGTTAAGACCTGAACCATTAGGGCAGACTAAGAGTTAAGACCTTAACCTGTAGGCCATAGTACGAGTCTAAGACCTTAGATATTAGGCCATAGTAAGAGTTAAGACCTTAACCATTAGGCCAGAGTACGAGTCTAAGACCTTAGCTATTAGGCCAGATTAAAAGTTAAGACCTTAGCTATTAGGCCAGAGTAAGAGTTAAGACCTTAACCATTAGGCCATAGTACGAGTCTAAGACCTTAGCTATTAGGCCAGAGTAAGAGTTAAAACTTTAACCAGTAGTCCAGAGTGAGAGTTAAGACCTTAACCTGTAGGCCAGAGTACGAGTCTAAGACCTTAGCTAATAGGCCAGAGTAAGAGTTAAGACCTTAACCATTAGGCCAGAGTACGAGTCTAAGACCTTAGCTATTAGGCCAGAGTAAGAGTTAAGACCTTAGCTATTAGGCCAGAGTAAGAGTTAAGACCTTACCCATTAGGCCAGAGTACGAGTCTAAGACCTTAGCTATTAGGCAAGAGTAAGATTGAAGACCTTAGTTATTAGGCCAGAGTAAGAGTTAAGACCTTAACCATTAGGCCATAGTACGAGTCTAAGACCTTAGCTATTAGGCCAGAGTAAGAATTAAAACTTTAACCAGTAGTCCAGAGTGAGAGTTAAGACCTTAACCATTAGGCCAGAGTATAAGTCTAAGAACTTAGCTATTAGGCTAGAGTAAGAGTTAAGACCTTAAGCATTAGGCCAGAGTACGAGTCTAAGACCTTAGCTTTTAGGCCAGAGTAAGAGTTAAGACTTAAACCAGTAGGCCAGAATAAGAGTTAAGACCTTAACCTGTAGGCCATAGTAGTAGTCTAAGACCTTAACCAGTAGGCCAGAGTAAGAGAAAAGACCTTAACCAGTAGGCCAGAGTAAAAGTTAAGACCTTAACCATTAGGCCAGAGTACGAGTCTAAGAACTTAGCTATTACGCCAGAGTAAGAGTTAAGACCTTAACCAGTAGGCCAGAGTACGAGTCTAAGACCTTAGCTATTAGGACAGAGTACGAGTCTAAGACCTTAGCTATTAGGCCAGAGTAAGAGTTAAGACCTTAACCAGTAGGCCAGAATAAGAGTTAAGACCTTAACCATTAGGCCAGAGTACGAGTCTAAGAATTTAGCTATTAGGCTAGAGTAAGAGTTAAGACCTTAGCTATTATGCCAGAGTAAGAGTTAAGACCTTAACCATTAGGCCATAGTACGAGTCTAAGACCTTAGCTATTAGGCCAGAGTAAGAGTTAAGACCTTAACCATTAGGCCAGAGTACGAGTCTAAGACCTTAGCTATTAGGCCAGAGTACGAGTCTAAGACCTTAGCTATTAGGCCAGATTACGAGTCTAAGACCTTAGCTATTAGGCCATAGTAAGAGTTAAGACCTTAACCATTAGGCCAGAGTACGAGTCTAAGACCTTAGCTATTAGGCCAGAGTTAGAGTTAAGACCTGAACCATTAGGACAGACTAAGAGTTAAGACCTTAACCTGTAGGCCATAGTACGAGTCTAAGACCTTAGCTATTAGGCCATAGTAAGAGTTAAGACCTTAACCATTAGGCCAGAGTACAAGTCTAAGACCTTAGCTATTAGGCCAGAGTAAGAGTTAAGACCTTAGCTATTAGGCCAGAGTACGAGTCTAAGACCTTAGCTATTAGGTCAGAGTAAGAGTTAAGACCTTAACCATTAGGCCAGAGTACGAGTCTAAGACCGTAGCTATTAGGCCAGAGTAAAAGTTAAGACCTTAGCTATTAGGCCAGAGTAAGAGTTAAGACCTTAACCATTAGGCCATAGTACGAGTATAAGACCTTAGCTATTAGTCCAGAGTAAGAGTTAAGACCTTAGCTATTAGGCCAGAGTAAGAGATAAGACCTTAACCAGTAGGCCGGAGTACGAGTCTAAGACCTTAGCTATTAGGCCAGAGTAAGAGTTAAGACCTTAACCAGTAGGCTAGAGTAAGAGTTAAGACCTTAACCTGTAGGCCAGAATAAGAGTTAATACCTTAAACATTAGGCCAGAGTATGAGTCTAAGACCTTAGCTATTAGGCCAGTGTAAGAGTTAAGACCTTAACCATTAGGCCAGAGTACGAGTCAAAGACCTTAGCTATTAGGCCAGAGTAAGAGTTAAGACCTTCGCTATTAGGCCAGAGTAAGAGTTAAGACCTTAACCATTAGGCCAGAGTATAAGTCTAAGAACTTAGCTATTAGGCTAGAGTAAGAGTTAAGACCTTAAGCATTAGGCCAGAGTACGAGTCTAAGACCTTAGCTATTAGGCCAGAGTAAAAGTTAAGACCTTAGCTATTATGCCAGAGTAAGAGTTAAGACCTTAACTATTAGGCCATAGTACGAGTCTAAGACCTTAGCTATTAGTCCAGAGTAAGAGTAAGGACCTTAGCTATTAGGCCAGAGTAAGAGTTAAGACCTTAACCATTAGGCCAGAGTACGAGTCAAAGTCTTTAGCTATTAGGCCAGAGTAAGAGTTAAGACCTTAGCTATTAGGCCAGAGTAAGAGTTAAGACCTTAACCATTAGGCCAGAGTACGAGTCAAAGTCTTTAGCTATTAGGCCAGAGTAAGAATTAAGACCTTAGCTATTAGGCCATAGTACGAGTCTAGGACCTTAGCTATTAGGCCAGAGTACGAGTCTAAGACCTTAGCTATTAGGCCAGAGTACGAGTCTAAGACCTTAGCTATTAGGCCAGAGTAAGAGTTAAGACCTTAACCATTAGGCCAGAGTACAAGTCTAAGACCTTAGCTATTAGGCCAGAGTAAGAGTTAAGACCTTAGCTATTAGGCCAGAGTACGAGTCTAAGACATTAGCTATTAGGTCAGAGTAAGTGTTAAGACCTTAACCAGTAGGCCAGAATAAGAGTTAAGACCTTAACCATTAGGCCAGATTATGAGTCTAAGACCTTAGCTATTAGGCCAGAGTAAGAGTTAAGACCTTAACCATTAGGCCAGAGTACGAGTCTAAGACCTTAGCTATTAGGCCAGATTAAAAGTTAAGACCTTAGCTATTAGGCCAGAGTAAGAGTTAAGACCTTAACCATTAGGCCATAGTACGAGTCTAAGACCTTAGCTATTAGGCCAGAGTAAGAGTTAAAACTTTAACCAGTAGTCCAGAGTGAGAGTTAAGACCTTAACCTGTAGGCCAGAGTACGAGTCTAAGACCTTAGCTAATAGGCCAGAGTAAGAGTTAAGACCTTAACCATTAGGCCAGAGTACGAGTCTAAGACCTTAGCTATTAGGCCAGAGTAAGAGTTAAGACCTTAGCTATTAGGCCAGAGTAAGAGTTAAGACCTTACCCATTAGGCCAGAGTACGAGTCTAAGACCTTAGCTATTAGGCAAGAGTAAGATTGAAGACCTTAGCTATTAGGCCAGAGTAAGAGTTAAGACCTTAACCATTAGGCCATAGTACGAGTCTAAGACCTTAGCTATTAGGCCAGAGTAAGAATTAAAACTTTAACCAGTAGTCCAGAGTGAGAGTTAAGACCTTAACCATTAGGCCAGAGTATAAGTCTAAGAACTTAGCTATTAGGCTAGAGTAAGAGTTAAGACCTTAAGCATTAGGCCAGAGTACGAGTCTAAGACCTTAGCTTTTAGGCCAGAGTAAGAGTTAAGACTTAAACCAGTAGGCCAGAATAAGAGTTAAGACCTTAACCTGTAGGCCATAGTAGTAGTCTAAGACCTTAACCAGTAGGCCAGAGTAAGAGAAAAGACCTTAACCAGTAGGCCAGAGTAAAAGTTAAGACCTTAACCATTAGGCCAGAGTACGAGTCTAAGAACTTAGCTATTACGCCAGAGTAAGAGTTAAGACCTTAACCAGTAGGCCAGAGTACGAGTCTAAGACCTTAGCTATTAGGCCAGAGTACGAGTCTAAGACCTTAGCTATTAGGCCAGAGTAAGAGTTAAGACCTTAACCAGTAGGCCAGAATAAGAGTTAAGACCTTAACCATTAGGCCAGAGTACGAGTCTAAGAATTTAGCTATTAGGCTAGAGTAAGAGTTAAGACATTAAGCATTAGGCCAGAGTACGAGTCTAAGACCTTAGCTATTAGGCCAGAGTAAGAGTTAAGACCTTAGCTATTATGCCAGAGGAAGAGTTAAGACCTTAACCATTAGGCCATAGTACGAGTCTAAGACCTTAGCTATTAGGCCAGAGTAAGAGTTAAGACCTTAACCATTAGGCCAGAGTACGAGTCTAAGACCTTAGCTATTAGGCCAGAGTACGAGTCTAAGACCTTAGCTATTAGGCCAGATTACGAGTCTAAGACCTTAGCTATTAGGCCATAGTAAGAGTTAAGACCTTAACCATTAGGCCAGAGTACGAGTCTAAGACCTTAGCTATTAGGCCAGAGTTAGAGTTAAGACCTGAACCATTAGGACAGACTAAGAGTTAAGACCTTAACCTGTAGGCCATAGTACGAGTCTAAGACCTTAGCTATTAGGCCATAGTAAGAGTTAAGACCTTAACCATTAGGCCAGAGTACAAGTCTAAGACCTTAGCTATTAGGCCAGAGTAAGAGTTAAGACCTTAGCTATTAGGCCAGAGTACGAGTCTAAGACCTTAGCTATTAGGCCAGAGTAAGAGTTAAGACCTTAACCATTAGGCCAGAGTACGAGTCTAAGACCGTAGCTATTAGGCCAGAGTAAAAGTTAAGACCTTAGCTATTAGGCCAGAGTAAGAGTTAAGACCTTAACCATTAGGCCATAGTACGAGTATAAGACCTTAGCTATTAGTCCAGAGTAAGAGTTAAGACCTTAGCTATTAGGCCAGAGTAAGAGATAAGACCTTAACCAGTAGGCCGGAGTACGAGTCTAAGACCTTAGCTATTAGGCCAGAGTAAGAGTTAAGACCTTAACCAGTAGGCTAGAGTAAGAGTTAAGACCTTAACCTGTAGGCCAGAGTAAGAGTTAATACCTTAAACATTAGGCCAGAGTACGAGTCTAAGACCTTAGCTATTAGGCCAGTGTAAGAGTTAAGACCTTAACCATTAGGCCAGAGTACGAGTCAAAGACCTTAGCTATTAGGCCAGAGTAAGAGTTAAGACCTTCGCTATTAGGCCAGAGTAAGAGTTAAGACCTTAACCATTAGGCCAGAGTATAAGTCTAAGAACTTAGCTATTAGGCTAGAGTAAGAGTTAAGACCTTAAGCATTAGGCCAGAGTACGAGTCTAAGACCTTAGCTATTAGGCCAGAGTAAAAGTTAAGACCTTAGCTATTATGCCAGAGTAAGAGTTAAGACCTTAACTATTAGGCCATAGTACGAGTCTAAGACCTTAGCTATTAGTCCAGAGTAAGAGTAAGGACCTTAGCTATTAGGCCAGAGTAAGAGTTAAGACCTTAACCATTAGGCCAGAGTACGAGTCAAAGTCTTTAGCTATTAGGCCAGAGTAAGAGTTAAGACCTTAGCTATTAGGCCAGAGTAAGAGTTAAGACCTTAACCATTAGGCCAGAGTACGAGTCAAAGTCTTTAGCTATTAGGCCAGAGTAAGAATTAAGACCTTAGCTATTAGGCCATAGTACGAGTCTAGGACCTTAGCTATTAGGCCAGAGTACGAGTCTAAGACCTTAGCTATTAGGCCAGAGTACGAGTCTAAGACCTTAGCTATTAGGCCAGAGTAAGAGTTAAGACCTTAACCATTAGGCCAGAGTACAAGTCTAAGACCTTAGCTATTAGGCCAGAGTAAGAGTTAAGACCTTAGCTATTAGGCCAGAGTACGAGTCTAAGACCTTAGCTATTAGGTCAGAGTAAGTGTTAAGACCTTAACCAGTAGGCCAGAATAAGAGTTAAGACCTTAACCATTAGGCCAGATTATGAGTCTAAGACCTTAGCTATTAGGCCAGAGTAAGAGTTAAGACCTTAACCATTAGGCAAGAGTACGAGTCTAAGACCGTAGCTATTAGGCCAGAGTAAAAGTTAAGACCTTAGCTATTAGGCCAGAGTAAGAGTTAAGACCTTAACCATTAGGCCATAGTACAAGTATAAGACCTTAGCTATTAGTCCAGAGTAAGAGTTAAGACCTTAGCTATTAGGCCAGAGTAAGAGATAAGACCTTAACCAGTAGGCCGGAGTACGAGTCTAAGACCTTAGCTATTAGGCCAGAGTAAGAGTTAAGACCTTAACCAGTAGGCTAGAGTAAGAGTTAAGACCTTAACCTGTAGGCCAGAGTAAGAGTTAATACCTTAAACATTAGGCCAGAGTACGAGTCTAAGACCTTAGCTATTAGGCCAGAGTACGAGTCTAAGACCTTAGCTATTAGGCCAGTGTAAGAGTTAAGACCTTAACCATTAGGCCAGAGTACGAGTCAAAGACCTTAGCTATTAGGCCAGAGTAAGAGTTAAGACCTTCGCTATTAGGCCAGAGTAAGAGTTAAGACCTTAGCTATTAGGCCAGAGTAAGAGTTAAGACCTTAACCAGCAGGCCAGAGTAAGAGTTAAGACCTTAACCAGTAGGCCAGAGTAAGAGTTAAGACCTTAACCATTAGGCCAGAGTACGAGTCTAAGACCTTAGCTATTGGGCCAGAGTAAGAGTTAAGACCTTAACCAGTAGGCCAGAGTAAGAGTTAAGACCTTAACCAGTAGGCCAGAGTAAGAGTTAAGACCTTAACCATTAGGCCAGAGTACGAGTCTAAGACCTTGGCTATTAGGCCAGAGTAAGAGTTAAGACCTTAGGTATTAGGCCAGAGTAAGAGTTAAGACCTTAACCATTAGGCCAGAGTACGAGTCTAAGACCTTAGCTATTAGGCCAGAGTAAGAGTGAAGACATTAGCTATTAGGCCACAGTAAGTGTTAAGACCTTAACCATTAGGCCAGAGTACGAGTCTAAGACCTTAGCTATTAGGCCAGAGTAAGAGTTAAGACCTTAACCATTATGCCAGAGTACGAGTCTAAGACCTTAGCTATTAGGCCAGAGTAAGAGTTACGACCTTAACCAGTAGGCCAGAGTACGAGTCTAAGACCTTAGCTATTAGGCCAGAGTACGAGTCTAAGACCTTAGCTATTAGGCCAGATTAAGAGTTAAGACCTTAACCATTAGGCCAGACTAAGAGTTAAGACCTTAACCTGTAGGCCATAGTACGAGTCTAAGACCTTAGCTATTAGGCCAGAGTACGAGTCTAAGACCTTAGCTATTCGGCCAGAGTAAGAGTTAAGACCTTAACCAGTAGGCCAGAGTACGAGTCTAATACCTTAACTATTAGGCCAGAGTAAGAGTTAAGACCTTAGCTATTAGGCCAGAGTAAGAGTTAAGACCTTAACCATTAGGCCAGAGTACGAGTCTAAGACCTTAGCTATTAGGCTAGAGTAAGAGTGAAGACCTTAGCTATTAGGCCACAGTAAGTGTTAAGACCTTAACCATTAGGCCAGAGTACGAGTCTAAGACCTTAGCTATTAGGCCAGAGTAAGAGTTAAAACCTTAACCATTATGCCAGAGTACGAGTCTAAGACCTTAGCTATTAGGCCAGAGTAAGAGTTACGACCTTAACCAGTAGGCCAGAGTACGAGTCTAAGACCTTAGCTATTAGGCCAGAGTACGAGTCTAAGACCTTAGCTATTAGGCCAGAGTAAGAGTTAAGACCTTAACCATTAGGCCAGACTAAGAGTTAAGACCTTAACCTGTAGGCCATAGTACGAATCTAAGACCTTAGCTATTAGGCCAGAGTAAGAGTTAAGACCTTAACCATTAGGCCAGAGTACGAGTCTAAGACCTTAGCTATTAGGCCAGACTAAAAGTTAAGACCTTAGCTATTAGGCCAGAGTAAGAGTTAAGACCTTAACCATTAGGCCATAGTACGAGTCTAAGACCTTAGCTTTTAGGCCAGAGTAAGAGTTAAGACTTAAACCAGTAGGCCAGAATAAGAGTTAAGACCTTAACCTGTAGGCCATAGTACTAGTCTAAGACATTAACGATTAGGCCAGAGTAAGAGTTAAGACCTTAACCAGTAGGCCAGAGTAAGAGTTAATACCTTAAACATTAGGCCAGAGTACGAGTCTAAGACCTTAGCTATTAGGCCAGAGTACGAGTCTAAGACCTTAGCTATTAGGCCAGTGTAAGAGTTAAGACCTTAACCATTAGGCCAGAGTACGAGTCAAAGACCTTAGCTATTAGGCCAGAGTAAGAGTTAAGACCTTCGCTATTAGGCCAGAGTAAGAGTTAAGACCTTAACCATTAGGCCAGAGTACGAGTCTAAGAACTTAGCTATTAGGCTAGAGTAAGAGTTAAGACCTTAAGCATTAGGCCAGAGTACGAGTCTAAGACCTTAGCTATTAGGCCAGAGTAAGAGTTAAGACCTTAGCTATTAGGCCAGAGTACGAGTCTAAGACCTTAGCTATTAGGTCAGAGTAAGTGTTAAGACCTTAACCAGTAGGCCAGAATAAGAGTTAAGACCTTAACCATTAGGCCAGAGTATGAGTCTAAGACCTTAGCTTGTAGGCCAGAGTAAAAGTTAAGACCTTAGCTATTATGCCAGAGTAAGAGTTAAGACCTTAACCATTAGGCCATAGTACGAGTCTAAGACCTTAGCTATTAGTCCAGAGTAAGAGTAAGGACCTTAGCTATTAGGCCAGAGTAAGAGTTAAGACCTTAACCATTAGGCCAGAGTACGAGTCAAAGTCCTTAGCTATTAGGCCAGAGTAAGAGTTAAGACCTGAACCATTAGGCCAGAGTAAGAGTTAAGACCTTAACCATTAGGCCAGAGTATAAGTCTAAGAACTTAGCTATTAGGCTAGAGTAAGAGTTAAGACCTTAAGCATTAGGCCAGAGTACGAGTCTAAGACCTTAGCTATTAGGCCAGATTACGAGTCTAAGACCTTAGCTATTAGGCCAGAGTAAGAGTTAAGACCTGAACCATTAGGCCAGACTAAGAGTTAAGACCTTAACCTGTAGGCCATAGTACGAGTCTAAGACCTTAGATATTAGGCCATAGTAAGAGTTAAGACCTTAACCATTAGGCCAGAGTACGAGTCTAAGACCTTAGCTATTAGGCCAGATTAAAAGTTAAGACCTTAGCTATTAGGCCAGAGTAAGAGTTAAGACCTTAACCATTAGGCCATAGTACGAGTCTAAGACCTTAGCTATTAGGCCAGAGTAAGAGTTAAAACTTTAACCAGTAGTCCAGAGTGAGAGTTAAGACCTTAACCTGTAGGCCAGAGTACGAGTCTAAGACCTTAGCTAATAGGCCAGAGTAAGAGTTAAGACCTTAACCATTAGGCCAGAGTACGAGTCTAAGACCTTAGCTATTAGGCCCGAGTAAGAGTTAAGACCTTAGCTATTAGGCCAGAGTAAGAGTTAAGACCTTGCCCATTAGGCCAGAGTACGAGTCTAAGACCTTAGCTATTAGGCAAGAGTAAGATTGAAGACATTAGCTATTAGGCCACAGTATGAGTCTAAGACCTTAGCTTTTAGGCCAGAGTAAGAGTTAAGACTTAAACCAGTAGGCCAGAATAAGAGTTAAGACCTTAACCTGTAGGCCATAGTAGTAGTCTAAGACATTAACGATTAGGCCAGAGTAAGAGTTAAGACCTTAACCAGTAGGCCAGAGTAAGAGAAAAGATCTTAACCAGTAGGCCAGAGTAAAAGTTAAGACCTTAACCATTAGGCCAGAGTACGAGTCTAAGAACTTAGCTATTACGCCAGAGTAAGAGTTAAGACCTTAACCAGTAGGCCAGAGTAAGAGTTAAGACCTTAACCATTAGGCCATAGTACGAGTCTAAGACCTTAGCTATTAGGCCAGAGTAAGAGTTAAGACCTTAGCTATTAGGCCAGAGTAAGAGTTAAGACCTTAACCAGTAGGCCAGAGTACGAGTCTAAGACCTTAGCTATTAGGCCAGAGTACGAGTCTAAGACCTTAGCTATTAGGCCAGAGTAAGAGTTAACACCTTAACCAGTAGGCCAGAATAAGAGTTAAGACCTTAACCATTAGGCCAGAGTACGAGTCTAAGAATTTAGCTATTAGGCTAGAGTAAGAGTTAAGACATTAAGCATTAGGCCAGAGTACGAGTCTAAGACCTTAGCTATTAGGCCAGAGTAAGAGTTAAGACCTTAGCTATTATGCCAGAGTAAGAGTTAAGACCTTAACCATTAGGCCATAGTACGAGTCTAAGACCTTAGCTATTAGGCCAGAGTAAGAGTTAAGACCTTAACCATTAGGCCAGAGTACGAGTCTAAGACCTTAGCTATTAGGCCAGAGTACGAGTCTAAGACCTTAGCTATTAGGCCAGATTACGAGTCTAAGACCTTAGCTATTAGGCCATAGTAAGAGTTAAGACCTTAACCATTAGGCCAGAGTACGAGTCTAAGACCTTAGCTATTAGGCCAGAGTAAAAGTTAAGACCTTAGCTATTAGGCCAGAGTAAGAGTTAAGACCTTAACCATTATGCCAGAGTACGAGTCTAAGACCTTAGCTATTAGGCTAGAGTAAGAGTTAAGACCTTAGCTATTAGGCCAGAGTAAGAGTTAAGACCTTAACCATTAGGCCAGAGTATGAGTCTAAGACCTTAGCTATTAGGCCAGAGTAAGAGTTAAGACCTTAACCATTAGGCCAGAGTACGAGTCTAAGACCTTAGCTATTAGGCCAGAGTACGAGTCTAAGACCTTAGCTATTAGGCCAGATTACGAGTCTAAGACCTTAGCTATTAGGCCAGAGTTAGAGTTAAGACCTGAACCATTAGGCCAGACTAAGAGTTAAGACCTTAACCTGTAGGCCATAGTACGAGTCTAAGACCTTAGCTATTAGGCCATAGTAAGAGTTAAGACCTTAACCATTAGGCCAGACTACAAGTCTAAGACCTTAGCTATTAGGCCAGAGTAAGAGTTAAGACCTTAGCTATTAGGCCAGAGTACGAGTCTAAGACCTTAGCTATTAGGTCAGAGTAAGAGTTAAGACCTTAACCATTAGGCCAGAGTACGAGTCTAAGACCGTAGCTATTAGGCCAGAGTAAAAGTTAAGACCTTAGCTATTAGGCCAGATTAAGAGTTAAGACCTTAGCTATTAGGCCAGAGTAAGAGATAAGACCTTAACCAGTAGGCCGGAGTACGAGTCTAAGACCTTAGCTATTAGGCCAGAGTAAGAGTTAAGACCTTAACCAGTAGGCTAGAGTAAGAGTTAAGACCTTAACCTGTAGGCCAGAGTAAGAGTTAATACCTTAAACATTAGGCCAGAGTACGAGTCTAAGACCTTAGCTATTAGGCCAGAGTACGAGTCTAAGACCTTAGCTATTAGGCCAGTGTAAGAGTTAAGACCTTAACCATTAGGCCAGAGTACGAGTCAAAGACCTTAGCTATTAGGCCAGAGTAAGAGTTAAGACCTTCGCTATTAGGCCAGGGTAAGAGTTAAGACCTTAACCATTAGGCCAGAGTATAAGTCTAAGAACTTAGCTATTAGGCTAGAGTAAGAGTTAAGACCTTAAGCATTAGGCCAGAGTACGAGTCTAAGACCTTAGCTATTAGGCCAGAGTAAAAGTTAAGACCTTAGCTATTATGCCAGAGTAAGAGTTAAGACCTTAACTATTAGGCCATAGTACGAGTCTAAGACCTTAGCTATTAGTCCAGAGTAAGAGTAAGGACCTTAGCTATTAGGCCAGAGTAAGAGTTAAGACCTTAACCATTAGGCCAGAGTACGAGTCAAAGTCTTTAGCTATTAGGCCAGAGTAAGAGTTAAGACCTTAACCATTAGGCCAGAGTACGAGTCAGTCTTTAGCTATTAGGCCAGAGTAAGAATTAAGACCTTAGCTATTAGGCCAGAGTACGAGTCTAAGACCTTAGCTATTAGGCCAGAGTAAGAGTTAAGACCTTAGCTATTAGGCCAGAGTACGAGTCTAAGACCTTAGCTATTAGGTCAGAGTAAGTGTTAAGACCTTAACCAGTAGGCCAGAATAAGAGTTAAGACCTTAACCATTAGGCCAGATTATGAGTCTAAGACCTTAGCTATTAGGCCAGAGTAAGAGTTAAGACCTTAACCATTAGGCCAGAGTACGAGTCTAAGACCGTAGCTATTAGGCCAGAGTAAAAGTTAAGACCTTAGCTATTAGGCCAGAGTAAGAGTTAAGACCTTAACCATTAGGCCATAGTACAAGTATAAGACCTTAGCTATTAGTCCAGAGTAAGAGTTAAGACCTTAGCTATTAGGCCAGAGTAAGAGATAAGACTTTAACCATTAGGCCGGAGTACGAGTCTAAGACCTTAGCTATTAGGCCAGAGTAAGAGTTAAGACCTTAACCATTAGGCCAGAGTAAGAGAAAAGACCTTAACCAGTAGGCCAGAGTAAAAGTTAAGACCTTAACCATTAGGCCAGAGTACGAGTCTAAGAACTTAGCTATTAGGCCAGAGTAAGAGTTAAGACCTTAACTAGTAGGCCAGAGTAAGAGTTAAGACCTTAACAATTAGGCCATAGTACGAGTCTAAGACCTTAGCTATTAGGCCAGAGTACGAGTCTAAGACCTTAGCTATTAGGCCAGAGTAAGAGTTAAGACCTTAACCATTAGGCCAGAGTACAAGTCTAAGACCTTAGCTATTAGGCCAGAGTAAGAGTTAAGACCTTAGCTATTAGGCCAGAGTACGAGTCTAAGACCTTAGCTATTAGGTCAGAGTAATTGTTAAGACCTTAACCAGTAGGCCAGAATAAGAGTTAAGACCTTAACCATTAGGCCAGAGTACGAGTCTAAGACCTTAGCTATTAGGCCAGAGGAAGAGTTAAGACCTTAACCATTAGGCCAGAGTACGAGTCTAAGACCGTAGCTATTAGGCCAGAGTAAAAGTTAAGACCTTAGCTATTAGGCCAGAGTAAGAGTTAAGACCTTAACCATTAGGCCATAGTACGAGTATAAGACCTTAGCTATTAGTCCAGAGTAAGAGTTAAGACCTTAGCTATTAGGCCAGAGTAAGAGATAAGACCTTAACCAGTAGGCCGGAGTACGAGTCTAAGACCTTAGCTATTAGGCCAGAGTAAGAGTTAAGACCTTAACCAGTAGGCTAGAGTAAGAGTTAAGACCTTAACCTGTAGGCCAGAGTAAGAGTTAATACCTTAAACATTAGGCCAGAGTACGAGTCTAAGACCTTAGCTATTAGGCCAGAGTACGAGTCTAAGACCTTAGCTATTAGGCCAGTGTAAGAGTTAAGACCTTAACCATTAGGCCAGAGTACGAGTCAAAGACCTTAGCTATTAGGCCAGAGTAAGAGTTAAGACCTTCGCTATTAGGCCAGAGTAAGAGTTAAGACCTTAACCATTAGGCCAGAGTACGAGTCTAAGACCTTAGCTATTAGGCCAGAGTAAGAGTTAAGACCTTAGCTATTAGGCCAGAGTAAGAGTTAAGACCTTAACCAGCAGGCCAGAGTAAGAGTTAAGACCTTAACCAGTAGGCCAGAGTACAAGTCTAAGACCTTAGCTTTTGGGCAAGAGTAAGAGTTAAGACCTTAACCAGTAGGCCAGAGTAAGAGTTAAGACCTTAACCAGTAGGCCAGAGTAAGAGTTAAGACCTTAACCATTAGGCCAGAGTACGAGTCTAAGACCTTAGCTATTAGGCCAGAGTAAGAGTTAAGACCTTAACCAGTAGGCCAGAGTAAGAGTTAAGACCTTAACCATTAGGCCATAGTACAAGTCTAAGACCTTAGCTATTAGGCCAGAGTAAGAGTTAAGACCTTAGCTATTAGGCCAGAGTAAGAGTTAAGACCTTAACCAGTAGGCCAGAGTATGAGTCTAAGACCTTAGCTATTAGGCCAGAGTACGAGTCTAAGACCTTAGCTATTCGGCCAGAGTAAGAGTTAAGACCTTAACCAGTAGGCCAGAGTACGAGTCTAAGACCTTAACTTTTAGGCCAGAGTAAGAGTTAAGACCTTAGGTATTAGGCCAGAGTAAGAGTTAAGACCTTAACCATTAGGCCAGAGTATGAGTCTAAGACCTTAGCTATTAGGCCAGAGTAAGAGTGAAGACATTAGCTATTAGGCCACAGTAAGTGTTAAGACCTTAACCATTAGTCCAGAGTGCGAGTCTAAGACCTTAGCTATTAGGCCAGAGTAAGAGTTAAGACCTTAACCATTATGCCAGAGTACGAGTCTAAGACCTTAGCTATTAGGCCAGAGTAAGAGTTACGACCTTAACCAGTAGGCCAGAGTACGAGTCTAAGACATTAGCTATTAGGCCAGAGTACGAGTCTAAGACCTTAACCAGTAGGCCAGACTAAGAGTTAAGACCTTAACCTGTAGGCCATAGTACGAGTCTAAGACCTTAGCTATTAGGCCAGAGTACGAGTCTAAGACCTTAGCTATTCGGCCAGAGTAAGAGTTAAGACCTTAGCTATTAGGCCAGAGTAAGAGTTAAGACCTTAACCATTAGGCCAGAGTACGAGTCTAAGACCTTAGCTATTAGGCCAGAGTAAGAGTTAAGACCTTAGCTATTAGGCCAGAGTAAGAGTTAAGACCTTAACCATTAGGCCAGAGTACGAGTCTAAGACCTTAGCTATTATGCTAGAGTAAGAGTGAAGACCTTAGCTATTAGGCCACAGTAAGTGTTAAGACCTTAACCATTAGGCCAGAGTACGAGTCTAAGACCTTAGCTATTAGGCCAGAGTAAGAGTTAAAACCTTAACCATTATGCCAGAGTACAAGTCTAAGACCTTAGCTATTAGGCCAGAGTAAGAGTTACGACCTTAACCTGTAGGCCATAGTACGAATCTAAGACCTTAGCTATTAGGCCAGAGTAAGAGATAAGACCTTAACCATTAGGCCAGAGTACGAGTCTAAGACCTTAGCTATTAGTCCAGAGTAAGAGTAAGGACCTTAGCTATTAGGCCAGAGTAAGAGTTAAGACCTTAACCATTAGGCCAGAGTACGAGTCAAAGTCCTTAGCTATTAGGCCAGAGTAAGAGTTAAGACCTGAACCATTAGGCCAGAGTAAGAGTTAAGACCTTAACCATTAGGCCAGAGTATAAGTCTAAGAACTTAGCTATTAGGCTAGAGTAAGAGTGAAGACCTTAAGCATTAGGCCAGAGTACGAGTCTAAGACCTTAGCTATTAGGCCAGATTACGAGTCTAAGACCTTAGCTATTAGGCCAGAGTAAGAGTTAAGACCTGAACCATTAGGCCAGACTAAGAGTTAAGACCTTAACCTGTAGGCCATAGTACGAGTCTAAGACCTTAGATATTAGGCCATAGTAAGAGTTAAGACCTTAACCATTAGGCCAGAGTACGAGTCTAAGACCTTAGCTATTAGGCCAGATTAAAAGTTAAGACCTTAGCTATTAGGCCAGAGTAAGAGTTGAGACCTTAACCATTAGGCCATAGTACGAGTCTAAGACCTTAGCTATTAGGCCAGAGTAAGAGTTAAAACTTTAACCAGTAGTCCAGAGTGAGAGTTAAGACCTTAACCTGTAGGCCAGAGTACGAGTCTAAGACCTTAGCTATTAGGCCAGAGTAAGAGTTAAGACCTTAGCTATTAGGCCAGAGTAAGAGTTAAGACCTTACCCATTAGGCCAGAGTACGAGTCTAAGACCTTAGCTATTAGGCAAGAGTAAGATTGAAGACATTAGCTATTAGAACACAGTACGAGTCTAAGACCTTAGCTTTTAGGCCAGAGTAAGAGTTAAGACTTAAACCAGTAGGCCAGAATAAGAGTTAAGACCTTAACCTGTAGGCCATAGTAGTAGTCTAAGACATTAACGATTAGGCCAGAGTAAGAGTTAAGACCTTAACCAGTAGGCCAGAGTAAGAGAAAAGACCTTAACCAGTAGGCCAGAGTAAAAGTTAAGACCTTAACCATTAGGCCAGAGTACGAGTCTAAGAACTTAGCTATTAGGCCAGAGTAAGAGTTAAGACCTTAACCAGTAGGCCAGAGTAAGAGTTAAGACCTTAACCATTAGGCCATAGTACGAGTCTAAGACCTTAGCTATTAGGCCAGAGTAAGAGTTAAGACCTTAGCTATTAGGCCAGAGTAAGAGTTAAGACCTTAACCAGTAGGCCAGAGTACGAGTCTAAGACCTTAGCTATTAGGCCAGAGTACGAGTCTAAGACCTTAGCTATTAGGCCAGAGTAAGAGTTAAGACCTTAACCAGTTGGCCAGAATAAGAGTTAAGACCTTAACCATTAGGCCAGAGTACGAGTCTAAGAATTTAGCTATTAGGCTAGAGTAAGAGTTAAGACCTTAGCTATTAGGCCAGAGTACGAGTCTAAGACCTTAGCTATTAGGCCAGAGTAAGAGTTAAGACCTTAGCTATTAGGCCAGAGTACGAGTCTAAGACCTTAGCTATTAGGTCAGAGTAAGTGTTAAGACCTTAACCAGTAGGCCAGAATAAGAGTTAAGACCTTAACCATTAGGCCAGAGTATAAGTCTAAGAACTTAGCTATTAGGCTAGAGTAAGAGTTAAGACCTTAAGCATTAGGCCAGAGTACGAGTCTAAGACCTTAGCTATTAGGCCAGAGTAAAAGTTAAGACCTTAGCTATTATGCCAGAGTAAGAGTTAAGACCTTAACCATTAGGCCATAGTACAAGTCTAAGACCTTAGCTATTAGGCCAGAGTAAGAGTTAAGACCTTAACCATTAGGCCAGAGTACGAGTCTAAGACCTTAGCTATTAGGCCAGAGTACGAGTCTAAGACCTTAGCTATTAGGCCAGATTACGAGTCTAAGACCTTAGCTATTAGGCCATAGTAAGAGTTAAGACCTTAACCATTAGGCCAGAGTACGAGTCTAAGACCTTAGCTATTAGGCCAGAGTAAAAGTTAAGACCTTAGCTATTAGGCCAGAGTAAGAGTTAAGACCTTAACCATTATGCCAGAGTACGAGTCTAAGACCTTAGCTATTAGGCTAGAGTAAGAGTTAAGACCTTAGCTATTAGGCCAGAGTAAGAGTTAAGACCTTAACCATTAGGCCAGAGTATGAGTCTAAGACCTTAGCTATTAGGCCAGAGTAAGAGTTAAGACCTTAACCATTAGGCCAGAGTACGAGTCTAAGATCTTAGCTATTAGGCCAGAGTACGAGTCTAAGACCTTAGCTATTAGGCCAGATTACGAGTCTAAGACCTTAGCTATTAGGCCAGAGTTAGAGTTAAGACCTGAACCATTAGGCCAGACTAAGAGTTAAGACCTTAACCTGTAGGCCATAGTACGAGTCTAAGACCTTAGCTATTAGGCCATAGTAAGAGTTAAGACCTTAACCATTAGGCCAGAGTACAAGTCTAAGACCTTAGCTATTAGGCCAGAGTAAGAGTTAAGACCTTAGCTATTAGGCCAGAGTACGAGTCTAAGACCTTAGCTATTAGGTCAGAGTAAGAGTTAAGACCTTAACCATTAGGCCAAAGTACGAGTCTAAGACCGTAGCTATTAGGCCAGAGTAAGAGTTAAGACCTTAGCTATTAGGCCAGAGTAAGAGATAAGACCTTAACCAGTAGGCCGGAGTACGAGTCTAAGACCTTAGCTATTAGGCCAGAGTAAGAGTTAAGACCTTAACCAGTAGGCTAGAGTAAGAGTTAATACCTTAACCATTAGGCCAGAGTACGAGTCTAAGACCTTAGCTATTAGGCCAGAGTAAGAGTTAAGACCTTCACTATTAGGCCAGAGTAAGAGTTAAGACCTTAACCATTAGGCCAGAGTATAAGTCTAAGAACTTAGCTATTAGGCTAGAGTAAGAGTTAAGACCTTAAGCATTAGGCCAGAGTACGAGTCTAAGACCTTAGCTATTAGGCCAGTGTAAAAGTTAAGACCTTAGCTATTATGCCAGAGTAAGAGTTAAGACCTTAACTATTAGGCCATAGTACGAGTCTAAGACCTTAGCTATTAGTCCAGAGTAAGAGTAAGGACCTTAGCTATTAGGCCAGAGTAAGAGTTAAGACCTTAACCATTAGGCCAGAGTACGAGTCAAAGTCTTTAGCTATTAGGCCAGAGTAAGAGTTAAGACCTTAACCATTAGGCCAGAGTACAAGTCTAAGACCTTAGCTATTAGGCCAGAGTAAGAGTTAAGACCTTAGCTATTAGGCCAGAGTACGAGTCTAAGACCTTAGCTATTAGGTCAGAGTAAGAGTTAAGACCTTAACCATTAGGCCAGAGTGCGAGTCTAAGACCGTAGCTATTAGGCCAGAGTAAAAGTTAAGACCTTAGCTATTAGGCCAGAGTAAGAGTTAAGACCTTAACCATTAGGCCATAGTACAAGTATAAGACCTTAGCTATTAGTTCAGAGTAAGAGTTAAGACCTTAGCTATTAGGCCAGAGTAAGAGATAAGACTTTAACCATTAGGCCGGAGTACGAGTCTAAGACCTTAGCTATTAGGCCAGAGTAAGAGTTAAGACCTTAACCATTAGGCCAGAGTAAGAGAAAAGACCTTAACCAGTAGGCCAGAGTAAAAGTTAAGACCTTAACCATTAGGCCAGAGTACGAGTCTAAGAACTTAGCTATTAGGCCAGAGTAAGAGTTAAGACCTTAACCAGTAGGCCAGAGTAAGAGTTAAGACCTTAACTAGTAGGCCAGAGTAAGAGTTAAGACCTTAACAATTAGGCCATAGTATGAGTCTAAGACCTTAGCTATTAGGCCAGAGTACGAGTCTAAGACCTTAGCTATTAGGCCAGAGTACGAGTCTAAGACCTTAGCTATTAGGCCAGAGTAAGAGTTAAGACCTTAACCATTAGGCCAGAGTACAAGTCTAAGACCTTAGCTATTAGGCCAGAGTAAGAGTTAAGACCTTAGCTATTAGGCCAGAGTACGAGTCTAAGACCTTAGCTATTAGGTAAGAGTAATTGTTAAGACCTTAACCAGTAGGCCAGAATAAGAGTTAAGACCTTAACCGTTAGGCCAGAGTACGAGTCTAAGACCTTAGCTATTAGGCCAGAGGAAGAGTTAAGACCTTAACCATTAGGCCAGAGTACGAGTCTAAGACCGTAGCTATTAGGCCAGAGTAAAAGTTAAGACCTTAGCTATTAGGCCAGAGTAAGAGTTAAGACCTTAACCATTAGGCCATAGTACGAGTATAAGACCTTAGCTATTAGTCCAGAGTAAGAGTTAAGACCTTAGCTATTAGGCCAGAGTAAGAGATAAGACCTTAACCAGTAGGCCGGAGTACGAGTCTAAGACCTTAGCTATTAGGCCAGAGTAAGAGTTAAGACCTTAACCAGGTGGCTAGAGTAAGAGTTAAGACCTTAACCTGTAGGCCAGAGTAAGAGTTAATACCTTAAACATTAGGCCAGAGTACGAGTCTAAGACCTTAGCTATTAGGCCAGAGTATGAGTCTAAGACCTTAGCTATTAGGCCAGTGTAAGAGTTAAGACCTTAACCATTAGGCCAGAGTACGAGTCAAAGACCTTAGCTATTAGGCCAGAGTAAGAGTTAAGACCTTCGCTATTAGGCCAGAGTAAGAGTTAAGACCTTAACCATTAGGCCAGAGTACGAGTCTAAGACCTTAGCTATTAGGCCAGAGTAAGAGTTAAGACCTTAACCAGCAGGCCAGAGTAAGAGTTAAGACCTTAACCAGTAGGCCAGAGTAAGAGTTAAGACCTTAACCATTAGGCCAGAGTACGAGTCTAAGACCTTAGCTATTGGGCCAGAGTAAGAGTTAAGACCTTAACCAGTAGGCCAGAGTAAGAGTTAAGACCTTAACCATTAGGCCAGAGTACGAGTCTAAGACCTTAGCTATTAGGCCAGAGTTAGAGTTAAGACCTTAACCAGTAGGCCAGAGTAAGAGTTAAGACCTTAACCATTAGGCCATAGTACAAGTCTAAGACCTTAGCTATTAGGCCAGAGTAAGAGTTAAGACCTTAGCTATTAGGCCAGAGTAAGAGTTAAGACCTTAACCAGTAGGCCAGAGTACGAGTCTAAGACCTTAGCTATTAGGCCAGAGTACAAGTCTAAGACCTTAGCTATTCGGCCAGAGTAAGAGTTAAGACCTTAACCAGTAGGCCAGAGTACGAGTCTAAGACCTTAGCTATTAGGCCAGAGTAAGAGTGAAGACATTAGCTATTAGGCCACTGTAAGTGTTAAGACCTTAACCATTAGGCCAGAGTACGAGTCTAAGACCTTAGCTATTAGGCCAGAGTAAGAGTTAAGACCTTAACCATTATGCCAGAGTACGAGTCTAAGACCTTAGCTATTAGGCCAGAGTAAGAGTTACGACCTTAACCAGTAGGCCAGAGTACGAGTCTAAGATCTTAGCTATTAGGCCAGAGTACGAGTCTAAGACCTTAACCAGTAGGCCAGACTAAGAGTTAAGACCTTAACCTGTAGGCCATAGTACGAGTCTAAGACCTTAGCTATTCGGCCAGAGTAAGAGTTAAGACCTTAACCAGTAGGCCAGAGTACGAGTCTAATACCCTAACTATTAGGCCAGAGTAAGAGTTAAGACCTTAACCATTAGGCCAGAGTACAAGTCTAAGACCTTAGCTATTAGGCCAGAGTAAGAGTTAAGACCTTAGCTATTAGGCCAGAGTACGAGTCTAAGACCTTAGCTATTAGGTCAGAGTAATTGTTAAGACCTTAACCAGTAGGCCAGAATAAGAGTTAAGACCTTAACCATTAGGCCAGAGTACGAGTCTAAGACCTTAGCTATTAGGCCAGAGGAAGAGTTAAGACCTTAACCATTAGGCCAGAGTACGAGTCTAAGACCGTAGCTATTAGGCCAGAGTAAAAGTTAAGACCTTAGCTATTAGGCCAGAGTAAGAGTTAAGACCTTAACCATTAGGCCATAGTACGAGTATAAGACCTTAGCTATTAGTCCAGAGTAAGAGTTAAGACCTTAGCTATTAGGCCAGAGTAAGAGATAAGACCTTAACCAGTAGGCCGGAGTACGAGTCTAAGACCTTAGCTATTAGGCCAGAGTAAGAGTTAAGACCTTAACCAGGTGGCTAGAGTAAGAGTTAAGACCTTAACCTGTAGGCCAGAGTAAGAGTTAATACCTTAAACATTAGGCCAGAGTACGAGTCTAAGACCTTAGCTATTAGGCCAGAGTATGAGTCTAAGACCTTAGCTATTAGGCCAGTGTAAGAGTTAAGACCTTAACCATTAGGCCAGAGTACGAGTCAAAGACCTTAGCTATTAGGCCAGAGTAAGAGTTAAGACCTTCGCTATTAGGCCAGAGTAAGAGTTAAGACCTTAACCATTAGGCCAGAGTACGAGTTAAGACCTTAACCAGCAGGCCAGAGTAAGAGTTAAGACCTTAACCAGTAGGCCAGAGTAAGAGTTAAGACCTTAACCATTAGGCCAGAGTACGAGTCTAAGACCTTAGCTATTGGGCCAGAGTAAGAGTTAAGACCTTAACCAGTAGGCCAGAGTAAGAGTTAAGACCTTAACCATTAGGCCAGAGTACGAGTCTAAGACCTTAGCTATTAGGCCAGAGTTAGAGTTAAGACCTTAACCAGTAGGCCAGAGTAAGAGTTAAGACCTTAACCATTAGGCCATAGTACAAGTCTAAGACCTTAGCTATTAGGCCAGAGTAAGAGTTAAGACCTTAGCTATTAGGCCAGAGTAAGAGTTAAGACCTTAACCAGTAGGCCAGAGTACGAGTCTAAGACCTTAGCTATTAGGCCAGAGTACGAGTCTAAGACCTTAGCTATTCGGCCAGAGTAAGTGTTAAGACCTTAACCAGTAGGCCAGAGTACGAGTCTAAGACCTTAGCTATTAGGCCAGAGTAAGAGTGAAGACATTAGCTATTAGGCCACAGTAAGTGTTAAGACCTTAACCATTAGGCCAGAGTACGAGTCTAAGACCTTAGCTATTAGGCCAGAGTAAGAGTTAAGACCTTAACCATTATGCCAGAGTACGAGTCTAAGACCTTAGCTATTAGGCCAGAGTAAGAGTTACGACCTTAACCAGTAGGCCAGAGTACGAGTCTAAGATCTTAGCTATTAGGCCAGAGTACGAGTCTAAGACCTTAACCAGTAGGCCAGACTAAGAGTTAAGACCTTAACCTGTAGGCCATAGTACGAGTCTAAGACCTTAGCTATTCGGCCAGAGTAAGAGTTAAGACCTTAACCAGTAGGCCAGAGTACGAGTCTAATACCCTAACTATTAGGCCAGAGTAAGAGTTAAGACCTTAGCTATTAGGCCAGAGTAAGAGTTAAGACCTTAACCATTAGGCCAGAGTACGAGTCTAAGACCTTAGCTATTAGGCTAGAGTAAGAGTGAAGACCTTAGCTATTAGGCCACAGTAAGTGTTAAGACCTTAACCATTAGGCCAGAGTACGAGTCTAAGACCTTAGCTATTAGGCCAGAGTAAGAGTTAAAACCTTAACCATTATGCCAGAGTACGAGTCTAAGACCTTAGCTATTAGGCCAGAGTAAGAGTTACGACCTTAACCAGTAGGCCAGAGTACGAGTCTAAGACCTTAGCTATTAGGCCAGAGTACGAGTCTAAGACCTTAGCTATTAGGCCAGAGTAAGAGTTAAGACCTTAACCATTAGGCCAGACTAAGAGTTAAGACCTTAACCTGTAGGCCATAGTACGAATCTAAGACCTTAGCTATTAGGCCAGAGTCAGAGATAAGACCTTAACCATTAGGCCAGAGTACGAGTCTAAGACCTTAGCTATTAGGGCAGACTAAAAGTTAAGACCTTAGCTATTAGGCCAGACTAAAAGTTAAGACCTTAGCTATTAGGCCAGAGTAAGAGTTAAGACCTTAACCATTAGGCCATAGTACGAGTCTAAGACCTTAGCTTTTAGGCCAGAGTAAGAGTTAAGACCTTAACCAGTAGGCCAGAGTAAGAGAAAAGACCTTAACCAGTAGGCCAGAGTAAAAGTTAAGACCTTAACCATTAGGCCAGAGTACGAGTCTAAGAACTTAGCTATTAGGCCAGAGTAAGAGTTAAGACCTTAACCAGTAGGCCAGAGTAAGAGAAAAGACCTTAACCAGTAGGCCAGAGTAAAAGTTAAGACCTTAACCATTAGGCCATAGTACAAGTCTAAGACCTTAGCTATTAGGCCAGAGTAAGAGTTAAGACCTTAGCTATTAGGCCAGAGTAAGAGTTAAGACCTTAACCATTAGGCCAGAGTACGAGTCTAAGACCTTAGCTATTAGGCCAGAGTACGAGTCTAAGACCTTAGCTATTAGGCCAGATTACGAGTCTAAGACCTTAGCTATTAGGCCATAGTAAGAGTTAAGACCTTAACCATTAGGCCAGAGTACGAGTCTAAGACCTTAGCTATTAGGCCAGAGTAAAAGTTAAGACCTTAGCTATTAGGCCAGAGTAAGAGTTAAGACCTTAACCATTATGCCAGAGTACGAGTCTAAGACCTTAGCTATTAGGCTAGAGTAAGAGTTAAGACCTTAGCTATTAGGCCAGAGTAAGAGTTAAGACCTTAACCATTAGGCCAGAGTACGAGTCTAAGACCTTAGCTATTAGGCCAGAGTACGAGTCTAAGACCTTAGCTATTAGGCCAGATTACGAGTCTAAGACCTTAGCTATTAGGCCAGAGTTAGAGTTAAGACCTGAACCATTAGGCCAGACTAAGAGTTAAGACCTTAACCTGTAGGCCATAGTACGAGTCTAAGACCTTAGCTATTAGGCCATAGTAAGAGTTAAGACCTTAACCATTAGGCCAGAGTACAAGTCTAAGACCTTAGCTATTAGGCCAGAGTAAGAGTTAAGACCTTAGCTATTAGGCCAGAGTACGAGTCTAAGACCTTAGCTATTAGGTCAGAGTAAGAGTTAAGACCTTAACCATTAGGCCAGAGTACGAGTCTAAGACCGTAGCTATTAGGCCAGAGTAAAAGTTAAGACCTTAGCTATTAGGCCAGAGTAAGAGTTAAGACCTTAACCATTAGGCCATAGTACGAGTATAAGACCTTAGCTATTAGTCCAGAGTAAGAGTTAAGACCTTAGCTATTAGGCCAGAGTAAGAGATAAGACCTTAACCAGTAGGCCGGAGTACGAGTCTAAGACCTTAGCTATTAGGCCAGAGTAAGAGTTAAGACCTTAACCAGTAGGCTAGAGTAAGAGTTAAGACCTTAACCTGTAGGCCAGAGTAAGAGTTAATACCTTAAACATTAGGCCAGAGTACAAGTCTAAGACCTTAGCTATTAGGCCAGAGTACGAGTCTAAGACCTTAGCTATTAGGCCAGTGTAAGAGTTAAGACCTTAACCATTAGGCCAGAGTACGAGTCAAAGACCTTAGCTATTAGGCCAGAGTAAGAGTTAAGACCTTCGCTATTAGGCCAGAGTAAGAGTTAAGACCTTAACCATTAGGCCAGAGTATAAGTCTAAGAACTTAGCTATTAGGCTAGAGTAAGAGTTAAGACCTTAAACATTAGGCCAGAGTACGAGTCTATGACCTTAGCTATTAGGCCAGAGTAAAAGTTAAGACCTTAGCTATAATGCCAGAGTAAGAGTTAAGACCTTAACTATTAGGCCATAGTACGAGTCTAAGACCTTAGCTATTAGTCCAGAGTAAGAGTAAGGACCTTAGCTATTAGGCCAGAGTAAGAGTTAAGACCTTAACCATTAGGCCAGAGTACGAGTCAAAGTCTTTATCTATTAGGCCAGAGTAAGAGTTAAGACCTTAGCTATTAGGCCAGAGTAAGAGTTAAGACCTTAACCATTAGGCCAGAGTACGAGTCAAAGTCTTTAGCTATTAGGCCAGAGTAAGAATTAAGACCTTAGCTATTAGGCCATAGTACGAGTCTAGGACCTTAGCTATTAGGCCAGAGTACGAGTCTAAGACCTTAGCTATTAGGCCAGAGTACGAGTCTAAGACCTTAGCTATTAGGCCAGAGTAAGAGTTAAGACCTTAACCATTAGGCCAGAGTACAAGTCTAAGACCTTAGCTATTAGGCCAGAGTAAGAGTTAAGACCTTAGCTATTAGGCCAGAGTACGAGTCTAAGACCTTAGCTATTAGGTCAGAGTAAGTGTTAAGACCTTAACCAGTAGGCCAGAATAAGAGTTAAGACCTTAACCATTAGGCCAGATTATGAGTCTAAGACCTTAGCTATTAGGCCAGAGTAAGAGTTAAGACCTTAACCATTAGGCCAGAGTACGAGTCTAAGACCTTAGCTATTAGGTCAGACTAAAAGTTAAGACCTTAGCTATTAGGCCAGAGTAAGAGTTAAGACCTTAACCATTAGGCCAGAGTACGAGTCTAAGACCTTAGCTATTAGGCCAGAGTAAGAGTGAAGACATTAGCTATTAGGCCACAGTAAGTGTTAAGACCTTAACCATTAGGCCAGAGTACGAGTCTAAGACCTTAGCTATTAGGCCAGAGTAAGAGTTAAGACCTTAGCTATTAGGCCAGAGTAAGAGTGAAGACATTAGCTATTAGGCCACAGTAAGAGTTACGACTTTAACGAGTGGGCCAGAGTACGAGTCTAAGACCTTAGCTATTAGGCTAGAGTACGAGTCTAAGACCTTAGCTATTAGGCCATAGTACGAGTCTAAGACCTTAGCTATTAGGCCAGAGTAAGAGTTAAGACCTAAACCATTAGGCCAGACTAAGAGTTAAGACCTTAACCTGTAGGCCATAGTACGAGTCTAAGACCTTAGCTATTAGGCCAGAGTAAGAGTTAAGACCTTAACCATTAGGCCAGAGTACGAGTCTAGGACTTTAGCCATTAGGCCAGAGTAAGAGTTAAGACCTTAACCATTAGGCCATAGTATGAGTCTAAGACCTTAGCTATTAGGCCAGAGTAAGAGTTAAGACTTAAACCAGTAGGCCAGAGTAAGAGTTAAGACCTTAACCTGTAGGCCATAATACTAGTCTAAGACCTTAACTATTAGGCCAGAGTAAGAGTTAAGACCTTAACCAGCAGGCCAGAGTAAGAGTTAAGACCTTAACCAGTAGGCCAAAGTAAGAGTTAAGACCTTAACCATTAGGCCAGAGTACGAGCCTAAGACCTTAGCTATTAGGCTAGAGAAAGAGTTAAGACCTTAACCAGTAGGCCAGAGTAAGAGTTAAGACCTTAACCAGTAGGCCAGTGTAAAAGTTAAGACCTTAACCATTAGGCCAGAGTACGAGTCTAAGACCTTAGCTATTAGGCCAGAGTAAGAGTTAAGACCTTAACTAGTAGGCCAGAGTAAGAGTTAAGACCTTAACAATTAGGCCATAGTACGAGTCTAAGACCTTAGCTATTAGGCCAGAGTACGAGTCTAAGACCTTAGCTATTAGGCCAGAGTAAGAGTTAAGACCTTAACCATTAGGCCAGAGTACAAGTGTAAGACCTTAGCTATTAGGCCAGAGTAAGAGTTAAGACCTTAGCTATTAGGCCAGAGTACGAGTCTAAGACCTTAGCTATTAGGTCAGAGTAAGTGTTAAGACCTTAACCAGTAGGCCAGAATAAGAGTTAAGACCTTAACCATTAGGCCAGAGTACGAGTTAAGACCTTAACCATTAGGCCAGAGTATGAGTCTAAGACCGTAGCTATTAGACCAGAGTAAAAATTAAGACCTTAGCTATTAGGCCAGAGTAAGAGTTAAGACCTTAACCATTAGGCCATTGTACGAGTATAAGACCTTAGCTATTAGTCCAGAGTAAGAGTTAAGACCTTAGCTATTAGGCCAGAGTAAGAGATAAGACCTTAACCAGTAGGCCGGAGTACGAGTCTAAGACCTTAGCTATTAGGCCAGAGTAAGAGTTAAGACCTTAACCAGTAGGCTAGAGTAAGAGTTAAGACCTTAACCTGTAGGCCAGAGTAAGAGTTAATACCTTAAACATTAGGCCAGAGTACGAGTCTAAGACCTTAGCTATTAGGCCAGAGTACGAGTCTAAGACCTTAGCTATTAGGCCAGTGTAAGAGTTAAGACCTTAACCATTAGGCCAGAGTACGAGTCAAAGACCTTAGCTATTAGGCCAGAGTAAGAGTTAAGACCTTCGCTATTAGGCCAGAGTAAGAGTTAAGACCTTAGCTATTAGGCCAGAGTAAGAGTTAAGACCTTAACCAGCAGGCCAGAGTAAGAGTTAAGACCTTAACCAGTAGGCCAGAGTAAGAGTTAAGACCTTAACCATTAGGCCAGAGTACGAGTCTAAGACCTTAGCTATTGGGCCAGAGTAAGAGTTAAGACCTTAACCAGTAGGCCAGAGTAAGAGTTAAGACCTTAACCAGTAGGCCAGAGTAAGAGTTAAGACCTTAACCATTAGGCCAGAGTACGAGTCTAAGACCTTAGCTATTAGGCCAGAGTAAGAGTTAAGACCTTAGGTATTAGGTCAGAGTAAGAGTTAAGACCTTAACCATTAGGCCAGAGTACGAGTCTAAGACCTTAGCTATTAGGCCAGAGTAAGAGTGAAGACATTAGCTATTAGGCCACAGTAAGTGTTAAGACCTTAACCATTAGGCCAGAGTACGAGGCTAAGACCTTAGCTATTAGGCCAGAGTAAGAGTTAAGACCTTAACCATTATGCCAGAGTACGAGTCTAAGACCTTAGCTATTAGGCCAGAGTAAGAGTTACGACCTTAACCAGTAGGCCAGAGTACGAGTCTAAGACCTTAGCTATTAGGCCAGAGTACGAGTCTAAGACCTTAGCTATTAGGCCAGAGTAAGAGTTAAGACCTTAACCATTAGGCCAGACTAAGAGTTAAGACCTTAACCTGTAGGCCATAGTACGAGTCTAAGACCTTAGCTATTAGGCCAGAGTACGAGTCTAAGACCTTAGCTATTCGGCCAGAGTAAGAGTTAAGACCTTAACCAGTAGGCCAGAGTACGAGTCTAATACCTTAACTATTAGGCCAGAGTAAGAGTTAAGACCTTAGCTATTAGGCCAGAGTAAGAGTTAAGACCTTAACCATTAGGCCAGAGTACGAGTCTAAGACCTTAGCTATTAGGCTAGAGTAAGAGTGAAGACCTTAGCTATTAGGCCACAGTAAGTGTTAAGACCTTAACCATTAGGCCAGAGTACGAGTCTAAGACCTTAGCTATTAGGCCAGAGTAAGAGTTAAAACCTTAACTATTATGCCAGAGTACGAGTCTAAGACCTTAGCTATTAGGCCAGAGTAAGAGTTACGACCTTAACCAGTAGGCCAGAGTACGAGTCTAAGACCTTAGCTATTAGGCCAGAGTACGAGTCTAAGACCTTAGCTATTAGGCCAGAGTAAGAGTTAAGACCTTAACCATTAGGCCAGACTAAGAGTTAAGACCTTAACCTGTAGGCCATAGTACGAATCTAAGACCTTAGCTATTAGGCCAGAGTAAGAGTTAAGACCTTAACCATTAGGCCAGAGTACGAGTCTAAGACCTTAGCTATTAGGCCAGACTAAAAGTTAAGACCTTAGCTATTAGGCCAGAGTAAGAGTTAAGGCCTTAACCATTAGGCCATAGTACGAGTCTAAGACCTTAGCTTTTAGGCCAGAGTAAGAGTTAAGACCTTAACCATTAGGCCATAGTACTAGTCTAAGACATTAACGATTAGGCCAGAGTAAGAGTTTAGACCTTAACCAGTAGGCCAGAGTAAGAGTTAATACCTTAAACATTAGGCCAGAGTACGAGTCTAAGACCTTAGCTATTAGGCCAGAGTACGAGTCTAAGACCTTAGCTATTAGGCCAGTGTAAGAGTTAGGACCTTAACCATTAGGCCAGAGTACGAGTCAAAGACTTTAGCTATTAGGCCAGTGTAAGAGTTAAGACCTTCGCTATTAGGCCAGAGTAAGAGTTAAGACCTTAACCATTAGGCCAGAGTACGAGTCTAAGACCTTAGCTATTAGGCCAGAGTAAGAGTTAAGACCTTAACCATTAGGCCAGAGTACGAGTCTAAGAACTTAGCTATTAGGCTAGAGTAAGAGTTAAGACCTTAAGCATTAGGCCAGAGTACGAGTCTAAGAACTTAGCTATTAGGCTAGAGTAAGAGTTAAGACCTTAAGCATTAGGCCAGAGTACGAGTCTAAGACCTTAGCTTGTAGGCCAGAGTAAAAGTTAAGACCTTAGCTATTATGCCAGAGTAAGAGTTAAGACCTTAACCATTAAGCCATAGTACGAGTCTAAGACCTTAGCTATTAGTCCAGAGTAAGAGTAAGGACCTTAGCTATTAGGCCAGTGTAAGAGTTAAGACCTTAACCATTAGGCCAGAGTACGAGTCAAAGTCCTTAGCTATTAGGCCAGAGTAAGAGTTAAGACCTGAACCATTAGGCCAGAGTAAGAGTTAAGACCTTAACCATTAGGCCAGAGTATAAGTCTAAGAACTTAGCTATTAGGCTAGAGTAAGAGTTAAGACCTTAAGCATTAGGCCAGAGTACGAGTCTAAGACCTTAGCTATTAGGCCAGATTACGAGTCTAAGACCTTAGCTATTAGGCCAGAGTAAGAGTTAAGACCTGAACCATTAGGCCAGACTAAGAGTTAAGACCTTAACCTGTAGGCCATAGTACGAGTCTAAGACCTTAGATATTAGGCCATAGTAAGAGTTAAGACCTTAACCATTAGGCCAGAGTACGAGTCTAAGACCTTAGCTATTAGGCCAGATTAAAAGTTAAGACCTTAGCTATTAGGCCAGAGTAAGAGTTAAGACCTTAACCATTAGGCCATAGTACGAGTCTAAGACCTTAGCTATTAGGCCAGAGTAAGAGTTAAAACTTTAACCAGTAGTCCAGAGTGAGAGTTAAGACCTTAACCTGTAGGCCAGAGTACGAGTCTAAGACCTTAGCTAATAGGCCAGAGTAAGAGTTAAGACCTTAACCATTAGGCCAGAGTACGAGTCTAAGACCTTAGCTATTAGGCCAGAGTAAGAGTTAAGACCTTAGCTATTAGGCCAGAGTAAGAGTTAAGACCTTACCCATTAGGCCAGAGTACGAGTCTAAGACCTTAGCTATTAGGCAAGAGTAAGATTGAAGACCTTAGCTATTAGGCCAGAGTAAGAGTTAAGACCTTAACCATTAGGCCATAGTACGAGTCTAAGACCTTAGCTATTAGGCCAGAGTAAGAATTAAAACTTTAACCAGTAGTCCAGAGTGAGAGTTAAGACCTTAACCATTAGGCCAGAGTATAAGTCTAAGAACTTAGCTATTAGGCTAGAGTAAGAGTTAAGACCTTAAGCATTAGGCCAGAGTACGAGTCTAAGACCTTAGCTTTTAGGCCAGAGTAAGAGTTAAGACTTAAACCAGTAGGCCAGAATAAGAGTTAAGACCTTAACCTGTAGGCCATAGTAGTAGTCTAAGACCTTAACCAGTAGGCCAGAGTAAGAGAAAAGACCTTAACCAGTAGGCCAGAGTAAAAGTTAAGACCTTAACCATTAGGCCAGAGTACGAGTCTAAGAACTTAGCTATTACGCCAGAGTAAGAGTTAAGACCTTAACCAGTAGGCCAGAGTACGAGTCTAAGACCTTAGCTATTAGGCCAGAGTACGAGTCTAAGACCTTAGCTATTAGGCCAGAGTAAGAGTTAAGACCTTAACCATTAGGCCAGAGTACGAGTCTAAGACCTTAGCTATTAGGCCAGAGTAAGAGTTAAGACCTTAACCAGCAGGCCAGAGTAAGAGTTAAGACCTTAACCAGTAGGCCAGAGTAAGAGTTAAGACCTTAACCATTAGGCCAGAGTACGAGTCTAAGACCTTAGCTATTGGGCCAGAGTAAGAGTTAAGACCTTAACCAGTAGGCCAGAGTAAGAGTTAAGACCTTAACCATTAGGCCAGAGTACGAGTCTAAGACCTTAGCTATTAGGCCAGAGTTAGAGTTAAGACCTTAACCAGTAGGCCAGAGTAAGAGTTAAGACCTTAACCATTAGGCCATAGTACAAGTCTAAGACCTTAGCTATTAGGCCAGAGTAAGAGTTAAGACCTTAGCTATTAGGCCAGAGTAAGAGTTAAGACCTTAACCAGTAGGCCAGAGTACGAGTCTAAGACCTTAGCTATTAGGCCAGAGTACAAGTCTAAGACCTTAGCTATTCGGCCAGAGTAAGAGTTAAGACCTTAACCAGTAGGCCAGAGTACGAGTCTAAGACCTTAGCTATTAGGCCAGAGTAAGAGTGAAGACATTAGCTATTAGGCCACTGTAAGTGTTAAGACCTTAACCATTAGGCCAGAGTACGAGTCTAAGACCTTAGCTATTAGGCCAGAGTAAGAGTTAAGACCTTAACCATTATGCCAGAGTACGAGTCTAAGACCTTAGCTATTAGGCCAGAGTAAGAGTTACGACCTTAACCAGTAGGCCAGAGTACGAGTCTAAGATCTTAGCTATTAGGCCAGAGTACGAGTCTAAGACCTTAACCAGTAGGCCAGACTAAGAGTTAAGACCTTAACCTGTAGGCCATAGTACGAGTCTAAGACCTTAGCTATTCGGCCAGAGTAAGAGTTAAGACCTTAACCAGTAGGCCAGAGTACGAGTCTAATACCCTAACTATTAGGCCAGAGTAAGAGTTAAGACCTTAACCATTAGGCCAGAGTACAAGTCTAAGACCTTAGCTATTAGGCCAGAGTAAGAGTTAAGACCTTAGCTATTAGGCCAGAGTACGAGTCTAAGACCTTAGCTATTAGGTCAGAGTAATTGTTAAGACCTTAACCAGTAGGCCAGAATAAGAGTTAAGACCTTAACCATTAGGCCAGAGTACGAGTCTAAGACCTTAGCTATTAGGCCAGAGGAAGAGTTAAGACCTTAACCATTAGGCCAGAGTACGAGTCTAAGACCGTAGCTATTAGGCCAGAGTAAAAGTTAAGACCTTAGCTATTAGGCCAGAGTAAGAGTTAAGACCTTAACCATTAGGCCATAGTACGAGTATAAGACCTTAGCTATTAGTCCAGAGTAAGAGTTAAGACCTTAGCTATTAGGCCAGAGTAAGAGATAAGACCTTAACCAGTAGGCCGGAGTACGAGTCTAAGACCTTAGCTATTAGGCCAGAGTAAGAGTTAAGACCTTAACCAGGTGGCTAGAGTAAGAGTTAAGACCTTAACCTGTAGGCCAGAGTAAGAGTTAATACCTTAAACATTAGGCCAGAGTACGAGTCTAAGACCTTAGCTATTAGGCCAGAGTATGAGTCTAAGACCTTAGCTATTAGGCCAGTGTAAGAGTTAAGACCTTAACCATTAGGCCAGAGTACGAGTCAAAGACCTTAGCTATTAGGCCAGAGTAAGAGTTAAGACCTTCGCTATTAGGCCAGAGTAAGAGTTAAGACCTTAACCATTAGGCCAGAGTACGAGTTAAGACCTTAACCAGCAGGCCAGAGTAAGAGTTAAGACCTTAACCAGTAGGCCAGAGTAAGAGTTAAGACCTTAACCATTAGGCCAGAGTACGAGTCTAAGACCTTAGCTATTGGGCCAGAGTAAGAGTTAAGACCTTAACCAGTAGGCCAGAGTAAGAGTTAAGACCTTAACCATTAGGCCAGAGTACGAGTCTAAGACCTTAGCTATTAGGCCAGAGTTAGAGTTAAGACCTTAACCAGTAGGCCAGAGTAAGAGTTAAGACCTTAACCATTAGGCCATAGTACAAGTCTAAGACCTTAGCTATTAGGCCAGAGTAAGAGTTAAGACCTTAGCTATTAGGCCAGAGTAAGAGTTAAGACCTTAACCAGTAGGCCAGAGTACGAGTCTAAGACCTTAGCTATTAGGCCAGAGTACGAGTCTAAGACCTTAGCTATTCGGCCAGAGTAAGTGTTAAGACCTTAACCAGTAGGCCAGAGTACGAGTCTAAGACCTTAGCTATTAGGCCAGAGTAAGAGTGAAGACATTAGCTATTAGGCCACAGTAAGTGTTAAGACCTTAACCATTAGGCCAGAGTACGAGTCTAAGACCTTAGCTATTAGGCCAGAGTAAGAGTTAAGACCTTAACCATTATGCCAGAGTACGAGTCTAAGACCTTAGCTATTAGGCCAGAGTAAGAGTTACGACCTTAACCAGTAGGCCAGAGTACGAGTCTAAGATCTTAGCTATTAGGCCAGAGTACGAGTCTAAGACCTTAACCAGTAGGCCAGACTAAGAGTTAAGACCTTAACCTGTAGGCCATAGTACGAGTCTAAGACCTTAGCTATTCGGCCAGAGTAAGAGTTAAGACCTTAACCAGTAGGCCAGAGTACGAGTCTAATACCCTAACTATTAGGCCAGAGTAAGAGTTAAGACCTTAGCTATTAGGCCAGAGTAAGAGTTAAGACCTTAACCATTAGGCCAGAGTACGAGTCTAAGACCTTAGCTATTAGGCTAGAGTAAGAGTGAAGACCTTAGCTATTAGGCCACAGTAAGTGTTAAGACCTTAACCATTAGGCCAGAGTACGAGTCTAAGACCTTAGCTATTAGGCCAGAGTAAGAGTTAAAACCTTAACCATTATGCCAGAGTACGAGTCTAAGACCTTAGCTATTAGGCCAGAGTAAGAGTTACGACCTTAACCAGTAGGCCAGAGTACGAGTCTAAGACCTTAGCTATTAGGCCAGAGTACGAGTCTAAGACCTTAGCTATTAGGCCAGAGTAAGAGTTAAGACCTTAACCATTAGGCCAGACTAAGAGTTAAGACCTTAACCTGTAGGCCATAGTACGAATCTAAGACCTTAGCTATTAGGCCAGAGTCAGAGATAAGACCTTAACCATTAGGCCAGAGTACGAGTCTAAGACCTTAGCTATTAGGGCAGACTAAAAGTTAAGACCTTAGCTATTAGGCCAGACTAAAAGTTAAGACCTTAGCTATTAGGCCAGAGTAAGAGTTAAGACCTTAACCATTAGGCCATAGTACGAGTCTAAGACCTTAGCTTTTAGGCCAGAGTAAGAGTTAAGACCTTAACCAGTAGGCCAGAGTAAGAGAAAAGACCTTAACCAGTAGGCCAGAGTAAAAGTTAAGACCTTAACCATTAGGCCAGAGTACGAGTCTAAGAACTTAGCTATTAGGCCAGAGTAAGAGTTAAGACCTTAACCAGTAGGCCAGAGTAAGAGAAAAGACCTTAACCAGTAGGCCAGAGTAAAAGTTAAGACCTTAACCATTAGGCCATAGTACAAGTCTAAGACCTTAGCTATTAGGCCAGAGTAAGAGTTAAGACCTTAGCTATTAGGCCAGAGTAAGAGTTAAGACCTTAACCATTAGGCCAGAGTACGAGTCTAAGACCTTAGCTATTAGGCCAGAGTACGAGTCTAAGACCTTAGCTATTAGGCCAGATTACGAGTCTAAGACCTTAGCTATTAGGCCATAGTAAGAGTTAAGACCTTAACCATTAGGCCAGAGTACGAGTCTAAGACCTTAGCTATTAGGCCAGAGTAAAAGTTAAGACCTTAGCTATTAGGCCAGAGTAAGAGTTAAGACCTTAACCATTATGCCAGAGTACGAGTCTAAGACCTTAGCTATTAGGCTAGAGTAAGAGTTAAGACCTTAGCTATTAGGCCAGAGTAAGAGTTAAGACCTTAACCATTAGGCCAGAGTACGAGTCTAAGACCTTAGCTATTAGGCCAGAGTACGAGTCTAAGACCTTAGCTATTAGGCCAGATTACGAGTCTAAGACCTTAGCTATTAGGCCAGAGTTAGAGTTAAGACCTGAACCATTAGGCCAGACTAAGAGTTAAGACCTTAACCTGTAGGCCATAGTACGAGTCTAAGACCTTAGCTATTAGGCCATAGTAAGAGTTAAGACCTTAACCATTAGGCCAGAGTACAAGTCTAAGACCTTAGCTATTAGGCCAGAGTAAGAGTTAAGACCTTAGCTATTAGGCCAGAGTACGAGTCTAAGACCTTAGCTATTAGGTCAGAGTAAGAGTTAAGACCTTAACCATTAGGCCAGAGTACGAGTCTAAGACCGTAGCTATTAGGCCAGAGTAAAAGTTAAGACCTTAGCTATTAGGCCAGAGTAAGAGTTAAGACCTTAACCATTAGGCCATAGTACGAGTATAAGACCTTAGCTATTAGTCCAGAGTAAGAGTTAAGACCTTAGCTATTAGGCCAGAGTAAGAGATAAGACCTTAACCAGTAGGCCGGAGTACGAGTCTAAGACCTTAGCTATTAGGCCAGAGTAAGAGTTAAGACCTTAACCAGTAGGCTAGAGTAAGAGTTAAGACCTTAACCTGTAGGCCAGAGTAAGAGTTAATACCTTAAACATTAGGCCAGAGTACAAGTCTAAGACCTTAGCTATTAGGCCAGAGTACGAGTCTAAGACCTTAGCTATTAGGCCAGTGTAAGAGTTAAGACCTTAACCATTAGGCCAGAGTACGAGTCAAAGACCTTAGCTATTAGGCCAGAGTAAGAGTTAAGACCTTCGCTATTAGGCCAGAGTAAGAGTTAAGACCTTAACCATTAGGCCAGAGTATAAGTCTAAGAACTTAGCTATTAGGCTAGAGTAAGAGTTAAGACCTTAAACATTAGGCCAGAGTACGAGTCTATGACCTTAGCTATTAGGCCAGAGTAAAAGTTAAGACCTTAGCTATAATGCCAGAGTAAGAGTTAAGACCTTAACTATTAGGCCATAGTACGAGTCTAAGACCTTAGCTATTAGTCCAGAGTAAGAGTAAGGACCTTAGCTATTAGGCCAGAGTAAGAGTTAAGACCTTAACCATTAGGCCAGAGTACGAGTCAAAGTCTTTATCTATTAGGCCAGAGTAAGAGTTAAGACCTTAGCTATTAGGCCAGAGTAAGAGTTAAGACCTTAACCATTAGGCCAGAGTACGAGTCAAAGTCTTTAGCTATTAGGCCAGAGTAAGAATTAAGACCTTAGCTATTAGGCCATAGTACGAGTCTAGGACCTTAGCTATTAGGCCAGAGTACGAGTCTAAGACCTTAGCTATTAGGCCAGAGTACGAGTCTAAGACCTTAGCTATTAGGCCAGAGTAAGAGTTAAGACCTTAACCATTAGGCCAGAGTACAAGTCTAAGACCTTAGCTATTAGGCCAGAGTAAGAGTTAAGACCTTAGCTATTAGGCCAGAGTACGAGTCTAAGACCTTAGCTATTAGGTCAGAGTAAGTGTTAAGACCTTAACCAGTAGGCCAGAATAAGAGTTAAGACCTTAACCATTAGGCCAGATTATGAGTCTAAGACCTTAGCTATTAGGCCAGAGTAAGAGTTAAGACCTTAACCATTAGGCCAGAGTACGAGTCTAAGACCTTAGCTATTAGGTCAGACTAAAAGTTAAGACCTTAGCTATTAGGCCAGAGTAAGAGTTAAGACCTTAACCATTAGGCCAGAGTACGAGTCTAAGACCTTAGCTATTAGGCCAGAGTAAGAGTGAAGACATTAGCTATTAGGCCACAGTAAGTGTTAAGACCTTAACCATTAGGCCAGAGTACGAGTCTAAGACCTTAGCTATTAGGCCAGAGTAAGAGTTAAGACCTTAGCTATTAGGCCAGAGTAAGAGTGAAGACATTAGCTATTAGGCCACAGTAAGAGTTACGACTTTAACGAGTGGGCCAGAGTACGAGTCTAAGACCTTAGCTATTAGGCTAGAGTACGAGTCTAAGACCTTAGCTATTAGGCCATAGTACGAGTCTAAGACCTTAGCTATTAGGCCAGAGTAAGAGTTAAGACCTAAACCATTAGGCCAGACTAAGAGTTAAGACCTTAACCTGTAGGCCATAGTACGAGTCTAAGACCTTAGCTATTAGGCCAGAGTAAGAGTTAAGACCTTAACCATTAGGCCAGAGTACGAGTCTAGGACTTTAGCCATTAGGCCAGAGTAAGAGTTAAGACCTTAACCATTAGGCCATAGTATGAGTCTAAGACCTTAGCTATTAGGCCAGAGTAAGAGTTAAGACTTAAACCAGTAGGCCAGAGTAAGAGTTAAGACCTTAACCTGTAGGCCATAATACTAGTCTAAGACCTTAACTATTAGGCCAGAGTAAGAGTTAAGACCTTAACCAGCAGGCCAGAGTAAGAGTTAAGACCTTAACCAGTAGGCCAAAGTAAGAGTTAAGACCTTAACCATTAGGCCAGAGTACGAGCCTAAGACCTTAGCTATTAGGCTAGAGAAAGAGTTAAGACCTTAACCAGTAGGCCAGAGTAAGAGTTAAGACCTTAACCAGTAGGCCAGTGTAAAAGTTAAGACCTTAACCATTAGGCCAGAGTACGAGTCTAAGACCTTAGCTATTAGGCCAGAGTAAGAGTTAAGACCTTAACTAGTAGGCCAGAGTAAGAGTTAAGACCTTAACAATTAGGCCATAGTACGAGTCTAAGACCTTAGCTATTAGGCCAGAGTACGAGTCTAAGACCTTAGCTATTAGGCCAGAGTAAGAGTTAAGACCTTAACCATTAGGCCAGAGTACAAGTGTAAGACCTTAGCTATTAGGCCAGAGTAAGAGTTAAGACCTTAGCTATTAGGCCAGAGTACGAGTCTAAGACCTTAGCTATTAGGTCAGAGTAAGTGTTAAGACCTTAACCAGTAGGCCAGAATAAGAGTTAAGACCTTAACCATTAGGCCAGAGTACGAGTTAAGACCTTAACCATTAGGCCAGAGTATGAGTCTAAGACCGTAGCTATTAGACCAGAGTAAAAATTAAGACCTTAGCTATTAGGCCAGAGTAAGAGTTAAGACCTTAACCATTAGGCCATTGTACGAGTATAAGACCTTAGCTATTAGTCCAGAGTAAGAGTTAAGACCTTAGCTATTAGGCCAGAGTAAGAGATAAGACCTTAACCAGTAGGCCGGAGTACGAGTCTAAGACCTTAGCTATTAGGCCAGAGTAAGAGTTAAGACCTTAACCAGTAGGCTAGAGTAAGAGTTAAGACCTTAACCTGTAGGCCAGAGTAAGAGTTAATACCTTAAACATTAGGCCAGAGTACGAGTCTAAGACCTTAGCTATTAGGCCAGAGTACGAGTCTAAGACCTTAGCTATTAGGCCAGTGTAAGAGTTAAGACCTTAACCATTAGGCCAGAGTACGAGTCAAAGACCTTAGCTATTAGGCCAGAGTAAGAGTTAAGACCTTCGCTATTAGGCCAGAGTAAGAGTTAAGACCTTAGCTATTAGGCCAGAGTAAGAGTTAAGACCTTAACCAGCAGGCCAGAGTAAGAGTTAAGACCTTAACCAGTAGGCCAGAGTAAGAGTTAAGACCTTAACCATTAGGCCAGAGTACGAGTCTAAGACCTTAGCTATTGGGCCAGAGTAAGAGTTAAGACCTTAACCAGTAGGCCAGAGTAAGAGTTAAGACCTTAACCAGTAGGCCAGAGTAAGAGTTAAGACCTTAACCATTAGGCCAGAGTACGAGTCTAAGACCTTAGCTATTAGGCCAGAGTAAGAGTTAAGACCTTAGGTATTAGGTCAGAGTAAGAGTTAAGACCTTAACCATTAGGCCAGAGTACGAGTCTAAGACCTTAGCTATTAGGCCAGAGTAAGAGTGAAGACATTAGCTATTAGGCCACAGTAAGTGTTAAGACCTTAACCATTAGGCCAGAGTACGAGGCTAAGACCTTAGCTATTAGGCCAGAGTAAGAGTTAAGACCTTAACCATTATGCCAGAGTACGAGTCTAAGACCTTAGCTATTAGGCCAGAGTAAGAGTTACGACCTTAACCAGTAGGCCAGAGTACGAGTCTAAGACCTTAGCTATTAGGCCAGAGTACGAGTCTAAGACCTTAGCTATTAGGCCAGAGTAAGAGTTAAGACCTTAACCATTAGGCCAGACTAAGAGTTAAGACCTTAACCTGTAGGCCATAGTACGAGTCTAAGACCTTAGCTATTAGGCCAGAGTACGAGTCTAAGACCTTAGCTATTCGGCCAGAGTAAGAGTTAAGACCTTAACCAGTAGGCCAGAGTACGAGTCTAATACCTTAACTATTAGGCCAGAGTAAGAGTTAAGACCTTAGCTATTAGGCCAGAGTAAGAGTTAAGACCTTAACCATTAGGCCAGAGTACGAGTCTAAGACCTTAGCTATTAGGCTAGAGTAAGAGTGAAGACCTTAGCTATTAGGCCACAGTAAGTGTTAAGACCTTAACCATTAGGCCAGAGTACGAGTCTAAGACCTTAGCTATTAGGCCAGAGTAAGAGTTAAAACCTTAACTATTATGCCAGAGTACGAGTCTAAGACCTTAGCTATTAGGCCAGAGTAAGAGTTACGACCTTAACCAGTAGGCCAGAGTACGAGTCTAAGACCTTAGCTATTAGGCCAGAGTACGAGTCTAAGACCTTAGCTATTAGGCCAGAGTAAGAGTTAAGACCTTAACCATTAGGCCAGACTAAGAGTTAAGACCTTAACCTGTAGGCCATAGTACGAATCTAAGACCTTAGCTATTAGGCCAGAGTAAGAGTTAAGACCTTAACCATTAGGCCAGAGTACGAGTCTAAGACCTTAGCTATTAGGCCAGACTAAAAGTTAAGACCTTAGCTATTAGGCCAGAGTAAGAGTTAAGGCCTTAACCATTAGGCCATAGTACGAGTCTAAGACCTTAGCTTTTAGGCCAGAGTAAGAGTTAAGACCTTAACCATTAGGCCATAGTACTAGTCTAAGACATTAACGATTAGGCCAGAGTAAGAGTTTAGACCTTAACCAGTAGGCCAGAGTAAGAGTTAATACCTTAAACATTAGGCCAGAGTACGAGTCTAAGACCTTAGCTATTAGGCCAGAGTACGAGTCTAAGACCTTAGCTATTAGGCCAGTGTAAGAGTTAGGACCTTAACCATTAGGCCAGAGTACGAGTCAAAGACTTTAGCTATTAGGCCAGTGTAAGAGTTAAGACCTTCGCTATTAGGCCAGAGTAAGAGTTAAGACCTTAACCATTAGGCCAGAGTACGAGTCTAAGACCTTAGCTATTAGGCCAGAGTAAGAGTTAAGACCTTAACCATTAGGCCAGAGTACGAGTCTAAGAACTTAGCTATTAGGCTAGAGTAAGAGTTAAGACCTTAAGCATTAGGCCAGAGTACGAGTCTAAGAACTTAGCTATTAGGCTAGAGTAAGAGTTAAGACCTTAAGCATTAGGCCAGAGTACGAGTCTAAGACCTTAGCTTGTAGGCCAGAGTAAAAGTTAAGACCTTAGCTATTATGCCAGAGTAAGAGTTAAGACCTTAACCATTAAGCCATAGTACGAGTCTAAGACCTTAGCTATTAGTCCAGAGTAAGAGTAAGGACCTTAGCTATTAGGCCAGTGTAAGAGTTAAGACCTTAACCATTAGGCCAGAGTACGAGTCAAAGTCCTTAGCTATTAGGCCAGAGTAAGAGTTAAGACCTGAACCATTAGGCCAGAGTAAGAGTTAAGACCTTAACCATTAGGCCAGAGTATAAGTCTAAGAACTTAGCTATTAGGCTAGAGTAAGAGTTAAGACCTTAAGCATTAGGCCAGAGTACGAGTCTAAGACCTTAGCTATTAGGCCAGATTACGAGTCTAAGACCTTAGCTATTAGGCCAGAGTAAGAGTTAAGACCTGAACCATTAGGCCAGACTAAGAGTTAAGACCTTAACCTGTAGGCCATAGTACGAGTCTAAGACCTTAGATATTAGGCCATAGTAAGAGTTAAGACCTTAACCATTAGGCCAGAGTACGAGTCTAAGACCTTAGCTATTAGGCCAGATTAAAAGTTAAGACCTTAGCTATTAGGCCAGAGTAAGAGTTAAGACCTTAACCATTAGGCCATAGTACGAGTCTAAGACCTTAGCTATTAGGCCAGAGTAAGAGTTAAAACTTTAACCAGTAGTCCAGAGTGAGAGTTAAGACCTTAACCTGTAGGCCAGAGTACGAGTCTAAGACCTTAGCTAATAGGCCAGAGTAAGAGTTAAGACCTTAACCATTAGGCCAGAGTACGAGTCTAAGACCTTAGCTATTAGGCCAGAGTAAGAGTTAAGACCTTAGCTATTAGGCCAGAGTAAGAGTTAAGACCTTACCCATTAGGCCAGAGTACGAGTCTAAGACCTTAGCTATTAGGCAAGAGTAAGATTGAAGACCTTAGCTATTAGGCCAGAGTAAGAGTTAAGACCTTAACCATTAGGCCATAGTACGAGTCTAAGACCTTAGCTATTAGGCCAGAGTAAGAATTAAAACTTTAACCAGTAGTCCAGAGTGAGAGTTAAGACCTTAACCATTAGGCCAGAGTATAAGTCTAAGAACTTAGCTATTAGGCTAGAGTAAGAGTTAAGACCTTAAGCATTAGGCCAGAGTACGAGTCTAAGACCTTAGCTTTTAGGCCAGAGTAAGAGTTAAGACTTAAACCAGTAGGCCAGAATAAGAGTTAAGACCTTAACCTGTAGGCCATAGTAGTAGTCTAAGACCTTAACCAGTAGGCCAGAGTAAGAGAAAAGACCTTAACCAGTAGGCCAGAGTAAAAGTTAAGACCTTAACCATTAGGCCAGAGTACGAGTCTAAGAACTTAGCTATTACGCCAGAGTAAGAGTTAAGACCTTAACCAGTAGGCCAGAGTACGAGTCTAAGACCTTAGCTATTAGGCCAGAGTACGAGTCTAAGACCTTAGCTATTAGGCCAGAGTAAGAGTTAAGACCTTAACCAGTAGGCCAGAATAAGAGTTAAGACCTTAACCATTAGGCCAGAGTACGAGTCTAAGAATTTAGCTATTAGGCTAGAGTAAGAGTTAAGACATTAAGCATTAGGCCAGAGTACGAGTCTAAGACCTTAGCTATTAGGCCAGAGTAAGAGTTAAGACCTTAGCTATTATGCCAGAGTAAGAGTTAAGACCTTAACCATTAGGCCATAGTACGAGTCTAAGACCTTAGCTATTAGGCCAGAGTAAGAGTTAAGACCTTAACCATTAGGCCAGAGTACGAGTCTAAGACCTTAGCTATTAGGCCAGAGTACGAGTCTAAGACCTTAGCTATTAGGCCAGATTACGAGTCTAAGACCTTAGCTATTAGGCCATAGTAAGAGTTAAGACCTTAACCATTAGGCCAGAGTACGAGTCTAAGACCTTAGCTATTAGGCCAGAGTTAGAGTTAAGACCTGAACCATTAGGACAGACTAAGAGTTAAGACCTTAACCTGTAGGCCATAGTACGAGTCTAAGACCTTAGCTATTAGGCCATAGTAAGAGTTAAGACCTTAACCATTAGGCCAGAGTACAAGTCTAAGACCGTAGCTATTAGGCCAGAGTAAAAGTTAAGACCTTAGCTATTAGGCCAGAGTAAGAGTTAAGACCTTAACCATTAGGCCATAGTACGAGTATAAGACCTTAGCTATTAGTCCAGAGTAAGAGTTAAGACCTTAGCTATTAGGCCAGAGTAAGAGATAAGACCTTAACCAGTAGGCCGGAGTACGAGTCTAAGACCTTAGCTATTAGGCCAGAGTAAGAGTTAAGACCTTAACCAGTAGGCTAGAGTAAGAGTTAAGACCTTAACCTGTAGGCCAGAATAAGAGTTAATACCTTAAACATTAGGCCAGAGTATGAGTCTAAGACCTTAGCTATTAGGCCAGTGTAAGAGTTAAGACCTTAACCATTAGGCCAGAGTACGAGTCAAAGACCTTAGCTATTAGGCCAGAGTAAGAGTTAAGACCTTCGCTATTAGGCCAGAGTAAGAGTTAAGACCTTAACCATTAGGCCAGAGTATAAGTCTAAGAACTTAGCTATTAGGCTAGAGTAAGAGTTAAGACCTTAAGCATTAGGCCAGAGTACGAGTCTAAGACCTTAGCTATTAGGCCAGAGTAAAAGTTAAGACCTTAGCTATTATGCCAGAGTAAGAGTTAAGACCTTAACTATTAGGCCATAGTACGAGTCTAAGACCTTAGCTATTAGTCCAGAGTAAGAGTAAGGACCTTAGCTATTAGGCCAGAGTAAGAGTTAAGACCTTAACCATTAGGCCAGAGTACGAGTCAAAGTCTTTAGCTATTAGGCCAGAGTAAGAGTTAAGACCTTAGCTATTAGGCCAGAGTAAGAGTTAAGACCTTAACCATTAGGCCAGAGTACGAGTCAAAGTCTTTAGCTATTAGGCCAGAGTAAGAATTAAGACCTTAGCTATTAGGCCATAGTACGAGTCTAGGACCTTAGCTATTAGGCCAGAGTACGAGTCTAAGACCTTAGCTATTAGGCCAGAGTACGAGTCTAAGACCTTAGCTATTAGGCCAGAGTAAGAGTTAAGACCTTAACCATTAGGCCAGAGTACAAGTCTAAGACCTTAGCTATTAGGCCAGAGTAAGAGTTAAGACCTTAGCTATTAGGCCAGAGTACGAGTCTAAGACCTTAGCTATTAGGTCAGAGTAAGTGTTAAGACCTTAACCAGTAGGCCAGAATAAGAGTTAAGACCTTAACCATTAGGCCAGATTATGAGTCTAAGACCTTAGCTATTAGGCCAGAGTAAGAGTTAAGACCTTAACCATTAGGCCAGAGTACGAGTCTAAGACCTTAGCTATTAGGCCAGATTAAAAGTTAAGACCTTAGCTATTAGGCCAGAGTAAGAGTTAAGACCTTAACCATTAGGCCATAGTACGAGTCTAAGACCTTAGCTATTAGGCCAGAGTAAGAGTTAAAACTTTAACCAGTAGTCCAGAGTGAGAGTTAAGACCTTAACCTGTAGGCCAGAGTACGAGTCTAAGACCTTAGCTAATAGGCCAGAGTAAGAGTTAAGACCTTAACCATTAGGCCAGAGTACGAGTCTAAGACCTTAGCTATTAGGCCAGAGTAAGAGTTAAGACCTTAGCTATTAGGCCAGAGTAAGAGTTAAGACCTTACCCATTAGGCCAGAGTACGAGTCTAAGACCTTAGCTATTAGGCAAGAGTAAGATTGAAGACCTTAGCTATTAGGCCAGAGTAAGAGTTAAGACCTTAACCATTAGGCCATAGTACGAGTCTAAGACCTTAGCTATTAGGCCAGAGTAAGAATTAAAACTTTAACCAGTAGTCCAGAGTGAGAGTTAAGACCTTAACCATTACGCCAGAGTATAAGTCTAAGAACTTAGCTATTAGGCTAGAGTAAGAGTTAAGACCTTAAGCATTAGGCCAGAGTATGAGTCTAAGACCTTAGCTTTTAGGCCAGAGTAAGAGTTAAGACTTAAACCAGTAGGCCAGAATAAGAGTTAAGACCTTAACCTGTAGGCCATAGTAGTAGTCTAAGACCTTAACCAGTAGGCCAGAGTAAGAGAAAAGACCTTAACCAGTAGGCCAGAGTAAAAGTTAAGACCTTAACCATTAGGCCAGAGTACGAGTCTAAGAACTTAGCTATTACGCCAGAGTAAGAGTTAAGACCTTAACCAGTAGGCCAGAGTACGAGTCTAAGACCTTAGCTATTAGGCCAGAGTACGAGTCTAAGACCTTAGCCATTAGGCCAGAGTAAGAGTTAAGACCTTAACCAGTAGGCCAGAATAAGAGTTAAGACCTTAACCATTAGGCCAGAGTACGAGTCTAAGAATTTAGCTATTAGACTAGAGTAAGAGTTAAGACATTAAGCATTAGGCCAGAGTACGAGTCTAAGACCTTAGCTATTAGGCCAGAGTAAGAGTTAAGACCTTAGCTATTATGCCAGAGTAAGAGTTAAGACCTTAACCATTAGGCCAGAGTACGAGTCTAAGACCTTAGCTATTAGGCCAGAGTAAGAGTTAAGACCTTAACCATTAGGCCAGAGTACGAGTCTAAGACCTTAGCTATTAGGCCAGAGTACGAGTCTAAGACCTTAGCTATTAGGCCAGATTACGAGTCTAAGACCTTAGCTATTAGGCCATAGTAAGAGTTAAGACCTTAACCATTAGGCCAGAGTACGAGTCTAAGACCTTAGCTATTAGGCCAGAGTTAGAGTTAAGACCTGAACCATTAGGACAGACTAAGAGTTAAGACCTTAACCTGTAGGCCATAGTACGAGTCTAAGACCTTAGCTATTAGGCCATAGTAAGAGTTAAGACCTTAACCATTAGGCCAGAGTACAAGTCTAAGACCTTAGCTATTAGGCCAGAGTAAGAGTTAAGACCTTAGCTATTAGGCCAGAGTACGAGTCTAAGACCTTAGCTATTAGGCCAGAGTAAGAGTTAAGACCTTAACCATTAGGCCAGAGTACGAGTCTAAGACCGTAGCTATTAGGCCAGAGTAAAAGTTAAGACCTTAGCTATTAGGCCAGAGTAAGAGTTAAGACCTTAACCATTAGGCCATAGTACGAGTATAAGACCTTAGCTATTAGTCCAGAGTAAGAGTTAAGACCTTAGCTATTAGGCCAGAGTAAGATATAAGACCTTAACCAGTAGGCCGGAGTACGAGTCTAAGACCTTAGCTATTAGGCCAGAGTAAGAGTTAAGACCTTAACCAGTAGGCTAGAGTAAGAGTTAAGACCTTAACCTGTAGGCCAGAGTAAGAGTTAATACCTTAAACATTAGGCCAGAGTACGAGTCTAAGACCTTAGCTATTAGGCCAGTGTAAGAGTTAAGACCTTAACCATTAGGCCAGAGTACGAGTCAAAGACCTTAGCTATTAGGCCAGAGTAAGAGTTAAGACCTTCGCTATTAGGCCAGAGTAAGAGTTAAGACCTTAACCATTAGGCCAGAGTATAAGTCTAAGAACTTAGCTATTAGGCTAGAGTAAGAGTTAAGACCTTAAGCATTAGGCCAGAGTACGAGTCTAAGACCTTAGCTATTAGGCCAGAGTAAAAGTTAAGACCTTAGCTATTATGCCAGAGTAAGAGTTAAGACCTTAACTATTAGGCCATAGTACGAGTCTAAGACCTTAGCTATTAGTCCAGAGTAAGAGTAAGGACCTTAGCTATTAGGCCAGAGTAAGAGTTAAGACCTTAACCATTAGGCCAGAGTACGAGTCAAAGTCTTTAGCTATTAGGCCAGAGTAAGAGTTAAGACCTTAGCTATTAGGCCAGAGTAAGAGTTAAGACCTTAACCATTAGGCCAGAGTACGAGTCAAAGTCTTTAGCTATTAGGCCAGAGTAAGAATTAAGACCTTAGCTATTAGGCCATAGTACGAGTCTAGGACCTTAGCTATTAGGCCAGAGTACGAGTCTAAGACCTTAGCTATTAGGCCAGAGTACGAGTCTAAGACCTTAGCTATTAGGCCAGAGTAAGAGTTAAGACCTTAACCATTAGGCCAGAGTACAAGTCTAAGACCTTAGCTATTAGGCCAGAGTAAGAGTTAAGACCTTAGCTATTAGGCCAGAGTACGAGTCTAAGACCTTAGCTATTAGGTCAGAGTAAGTGTTAAGACCTTAACCAGTAGGCCAGAATAAGAGTTAAGACCTTAACCATTAGGCCAGATTATGAGTCTAAGACCTTAGCTATTAGGCCAGAGTAAGAGTTAAGACCTTAACCATTAGGCAAGAGTACGAGTCTAAGACCGTAGCTATTAGGCCAGAGTAAAAGTTAAGACCTTAGCTATTAGGCCAGAGTAAGAGTTAAGACCTTAACCATTAGGCCATAGTACAAGTATAAGACCTTAGCTATTAGTCCAGAGTAAGAGTTAAGACCTTAGCTATTAGGCCAGAGTAAGAGATAAGACCTTAACCAGTAGGCCGGAGTACGAGTCTAAGACCTTAGCTATTAGGCCAGAGTAAGAGTTAAGACCTTAACCAGTAGGCTAGAGTAAGAGTTAAGACCTTAACCTGTAGGCCAGAGTAAGAGTTAATACCTTAAACATTAGGCCAGAGTACGAGTCTAAGACCTTAGCTATTAGGCCAGAGTACGAGTCTAAGACCTTAGCTATTAGGCCAGTGTAAGAGTTAAGACCTTAACCATTAGGCCAGAGTACGAGTCAAAGACCTTAGCTATTAGGCCAGAGTAAGAGTTAAGACCTTCGCTATTAGGCCAGAGTAAGAGTTAAGACCTTAGCTATTAGGCCAGAGTAAGAGTTAAGACCTTAACCAGCAGGCCAGAGTAAGAGTTAAGACCTTAACCAGTAGGCCAGAGTAAGAGTTAAGACCTTAACCATTAGGCCAGAGTACGAGTCTAAGACCTTAGCTATTGGGCCAGAGTAAGAGTTAAGACCTTAACCAGTAGGCCAGAGTAAGAGTTAAGACCTTAACCAGTAGGCCAGAGTAAGAGTTAAGACCTTAACCATTAGGCCAGAGTACGAGTCTAAGACCTTGGCTATTAGGCCAGAGTAAGAGTTAAGACCTTAGGTATTAGGCCAGAGTAAGAGTTAAGACCTTAACCATTAGGCCAGAGTACGAGTCTAAGACCTTAGCTATCAGGCCAGAGTAAGAGTGAAGACATTAGGTATTAGGCCACAGTAAGTGTTAAGACCTTAACCATTAGGCCAGAGTACGAGTCTAAGACCTTAGCTATTAGTCCAGAGTAAGAGTTAAGACCTTAACCATTATGCCAGAGTACGAGTCTAAGACCTTAGCTATTAGGCCAGAGTAAGAGTTACGACCTTAACCAGTAGGCCAGAGTACGAGTCTAAGACCTTAGCTATTAGGCCAGAGTACGAGTCTAAGACCTTAGCTATTAGGCCAGATTAAGAGTTAAGACCTTAACCATTAGGCCAGACTAAGAGTTAAGACCTTAACCTGTAGGCCATAGTACGAGTCTAAGACCTTAGCTATTAGGCCAGAGTACGAGTCTAAGACCTTAGCTATTCGGCCAGAGTAAGAGTTAAGACCTTAACCAGTAGGCCAGAGTACGAGTCTAATACCTTAACTATTAGGCCAGAGTAAGAGTTAAGACCTTAGCTATTAGGCCAGAGTAAGAGTTAAGACCTTAACCATTAGGCCAGAGTACGAGTCTAAGACCTTAGCTATTAGGCTAGAGTAAGAGTGAAGACCTTAGCTATTAGGCCACAGTAAGTGTTAAGACCTTAACCATTAGGCCAGAGTACGAGTCTAAGACCTTAGCTATTAGGCCAGAGTAAGAGTTAAAACCTTAACCATTATGCCAGAGTACGAGTCTAAGACCTTAGCTATTAGGCCAGAGTAAGAGTTACGACCTTAACCAGTAGGCCAGAGTACGAGTCTAAGACCTTAGCTATTAGGCCAGAGTAAGAGTTAAAACCTTAACCATTATGCCAGAGTACGAGTCTAAGACCTTAGCTATTAGGCCAGAGTAAGAGTTACGACCTTAACCAGTAGGCCAGACTAAGAGTTAAGACCTTAACCTGTAGGCCATAGTACGAGTCTAAGACCTTAGCTATTAGGCCAGAGTACGAGTCTAAGACCTTAGCTATTCGGCCAGAGTAAGAGTTAAGACCTTAACCAGTAGGCCAGAGTACGAGTCTAATACCTTAACTATTAGGCCAGAGTAAGAGTTAAGACCTTAGCTATTAGGCCAGAGTAAGAGTTAAGACCTTAACCATTAGGCCAGAGTACGAGTCTAAGACCTTAGCTATTAGGCTAGAGTAAGAGTGAAGACCTTAGCTATTAGGCCACAGTAAGTGTTAAGACCTTAACCATTAGGCCAGAGTACGAGTCTAAGACCTTAGCTATTAGGCCAGAGTAAGAGTTAAAACCTTAACCATTATGCCAGAGTACGAGTCTAAGACCTTAGCTATTAGGCCAGAGTAAGAGTTACGACCTTAACCAGTAGGCCAGAGTACGAGTCTAAGACCTTAGCTATTAGGCCAGAGTACGAGTCTAAGACCTTAGCTATTAGGCCAGAGTAAGAGTTAAGACCTTAACCATTAGGCCAGACTAAGAGTTAAGACCTTAACCTGTAGGCCATAGTACGAATCTAAGACCTTAGCTATTAGGCCAGAGTAAGAGTTAAGACCTTAACCATTAGGCCAGAGTACGAGTCTAAGACCTTAGCTATTAGGCCAGACTAAAAGTTAAGACCTTAGCTATTAGGCCAGAGTAAGAGTTAAGACCTTAACCATTAGGCCATAGTACGAGTCTAAGACCTTAGCTTTTAGGCCAGAGTAAGAGTTAAGACTTAAACCAGTAGGCCAGAATAAGAGTTAAGACCTTAACCTGTAGGCCATAGTACTAGTCTAAGACATTAACGATTAGGCCAGAGTAAGAGTTAAGACCTTAACCAGTAGGCCAGAGTAAGAGTTAATACCTTAAACATTAGGCCAGAGTACGAGTCTAAGACCTTAGCTATTAGGCCAGAGTACGAGTCTAAGACCTTAGCTATTAGGCCAGTGTAAGAGTTAAGACCTTAACCATTAGGCCAGAGTACGAGTCAAAGAGCTTAGCTATTAGGCCAGAGTAGGAGTTAAGACCTTCGCTATTAGGCCAGAGTAAGAGTTAAGACCTTAACCATTAGGCCAGAGTACGAGTCTAAGAACTTAGCTATTAGGCTAGAGTAAGAGTTAAGACCTTAAGCATTAGGCCAGAGTACGAGTCTAAGACCTTAGCTATTGGGCCAGAGTAAGAGTTAAGACCTTAGCTATTAGGCCAGAGTACGAGTCTAAGACCTTAGCTATTAGGTCAGAGTAAGTGTTAAGACCTTAACCAGTAGGCCAGAATAAGAGTTAAGACCTTAACCATTAGGCCAGAGTATGAGTCTAAGACCTTAGCTTGTAGGCCAGAGTAAAAGTTAAGACCTTAGCTATTATGCCAGAGTAAGAGTTAAGACCTTAACCATTAGGCCATAGTACGAGTCTAAGGCCTTAGCTATTAGTCCAGAGTAAGAGTAAGGACCTTAGCTATTAGGCCAGAGTAAGAGTTAAGACCTTAACCATTAGGCCAGAGTATGAGTCAAAGTCCTTAGCTATTAGGCCAGAGTAAGAGTTAAGACCTGAACCATTAGGCCAGAGTAAGAGTTAAGACCTTAACCATTAGGCCAGAGTATAAGTCTAAGAACTTAGCTATTAAGCTAGAGTAAGAGTTAAGACCTTAAGCATTAGGCCAGAGTACGAGTCTAAGACCTTAGCTATTAGGCCAGATTACGAGTCTAAGACCTTAGCTATTAGGCCAGAGTAAGAGTTAAGACCTGAACCATTAGGCCAGACTAAGAGTTAAGACCTTAACCTGTAGGCCATAGTACGAGTCTAAGACCTTAGATATTAGGCCATAGTAAGAGTTAAGACCTTAACCATTAGGCCAGAGTACGAGTCTAAGACCTTAGCTATTAGGCCAGATTAAAAGTTAAGACCTTAGCTATTAGGCCAGAGTAAGAGTTAAGACCTTAACCATTAGGCCATAGTACGAGTCTAAGACCTTAGCTATTAGGCCAGAGTAAGAGTTAAAACTTTAACCAGTAGTCCAGAGTGAGAGTTAAGACCTTAACCTGTAGGCCAGAGTATGAGTCTAAGACCTTAGCTAATAGGCCAGAGTAAGAGTTAAGACCTTAACCATTAGGCCAGAGTACGAGTCTAAGACCTTAGCTATTAGGCCCGAGTAAGAGTTAAGACCTTAGCTATTAGGCCAGAGTAAGAGTTAAGACCTTACCCATTAGGCCAGAGTACGAGTCTAAGACCTTAGCTATTAGGCAAGAGTAAGATTGAAGACATTAGCTATTAGGCCACAGTATGAGTCTAAGACCTTAGCTTTTAGGCCAGAGTAAGAGTTAAGACTTAAACCAGTAGGCCAGAATAAGAGTTAAGACCTTAACCTGTAGGCCATAGTAGTAGTCTAAGACATTAACGATTAGGCCAGAGTAAGAGTTAAGACCTTAACCAGTAGGCCAGAGTAAGAGAAAAGATCTTAACCAGTAGGCCAGAGTAAAAGTTAAGACCTTAACCATTAGGCCAGAGTACGAGTCTAAGAACTTAGCTATTACGCCAGAGTAAGAGTTAAGACCTTAACCAGTAGGCCAGAGTAAGAGTTAAGACCTTAACCATTAGGCCATAGTACGAGTCTAAGACCTTAGCTATTAGGCCAGAGTAAGAGTTAAGACCTTAACCAGTAGGCCAGAGTACGAGTCTAAGACCTTAGCTATTAGGCCAGAGTACGAGTCTAAGACCTTAGCTATTAGGCCAGAGTAAGAGTTAAGACCTTAACCAGTAGGCCAGAATAAGAGTTAAGACCTTAACCATTAGGCCAGAGTACGAGTCTAAGAATTTAGCTATTAGGCTAGAGTAAGAGTTAAGACATTAAGCATTAGGCCAGAGTACGAGTCTAAGACCTTAGCTATTAGGCCAGAGTAAAAGTTAAGACCTTAGCTATTATGCCAGAGTAAGAGTTAAGACCTTAACCATTAGGCCATAGTACGAGTCTAAGACCTTAGCTATTAGGCCAGAGTAAGAGTTAAGACCTTAACCATTAGGCCAGAGTACGAGTCTAAGACCTTAGCTATTAGGCCAGAGTACGAGTCTAAGACCTTAGCTATTAGGCCAGATTACGAGTCTAAGACCTTAGCTATTAGGCCATAGTAAGAGTTAAGACCTTAACCATTAGGCCAGAGTACGAGTCTAAGACCTTAGCTATTAGGCCAGAGTAAAAGTTAAGACCTTAGCTATTAGGCCAGAGTAAGAGTTAAGACCTTAACCATTATGCCAGAGTACGAGTCTAAGACTTTAGCTATTAGGCTAGAGTAAGAGTTAAGACCTTAGCTATTAGGCCAGAGTAAGAGTTAAGACCTTAACCATTAGGCCAGAGTATGAGTCTAAGACCTTAGCTATTAGGCCAGAGTAAGAGTTAAGACCTTAACCATTAGGCCAGAGTACGAGTCTAAGACCTTAGCTATTAGGCCAGAGTACGAGTCTAAGACCTTAGCTATTAGGCCAGATTACGAGTCTAAGACCTTAGCTATTAGGCCAGAGTTAGAGTTAAGACCTGAACCATTAGGCCAGACTAAGAGTTAAGACCTTAACCTGTAGGCCATAGTACGAGTCTAAGACCTTAGCTATTAGGCCATAGTAAGAGTTAAGACCTTAACCATTAGGCCAGACTACAAGTCTAAGACCTTAGCTATTAGGCCAGAGTAAGAGTTAAGACCTTAGCTATTAGGCCAGAGTACGAGTCTAAGACCTTAGCTATTAGGTCAGAGTAAGAGTTAAGACCTTAACCATTAGGCCAGAGTACGAGTCTAAGACCGTAGCTATTAGGCCAGAGTAAAAGTTAAGACCTTAGCTATTAGGCCAGATTAAGAGTTAAGACCTTAGCTATTAGGCCAGAGTAAGAGATAAGACCTTAACCAGTAGGCCGGAGTACGAGTCTAAGACCTTAGCTATTAGGCCAGAGTAAGAGTTAAGACCTTAACCAGTAGGCTAGAGTAAGAGTTAAGACCTTAACCTGTAGGCCAGAGTAAGAGTTAATACCTTAAACATTAGGCCAGAGTACGAGTCTAAGACCTTAGCTATTAGGCCAGAGTACGAGTCTAAGACCTTAGCTATTAGGCCAGTGTAAGAGTTAAGACCTTAACCATTAGGCCAGAGTACGAGTCAAAGACCTTAGCTATTAGGCCAGAGTAAGAGTTAAGACCTTCGCTATTAGGCCAGGGTAAGAGTTAAGACCTTAACCATTAGGCCAGAGTATAAGTCTAAGAACTTAGCTATTAGGCTAGAGTAAGAGTTAAGACCTTAAGCATTAGGCCAGAGTACGAGTCTAAGACCTTAGCTATTAGGCCAGAGTAAAAGTTAAGACCTTAGCTATTATGCCAGAGTAAGAGTTAAGACCTTAACTATTAGGCCATAGTACGAGTCTAAGACCTTAGCTATTAGTCCAGAGTAAGAGTAAGGACCTTAGCTATTAGGCCAGAGTAAGAGTTAAGACCTTAACCATTAGGCCAGAGTACGAGTCAAAGTCTTTAGCTATTAGGCCAGAGTAAGAGTTAAGACCTTAACCATTAGGCCAGAGTACGAGTCAGTCTTTAGCTATTAGGCCAGAGTAAGAATTAAGACCTTAGCTATTAGGCCAGAGTACGAGTCTAAGACCTTAGCTATTAGGCCAGAGTAAGAGTTAAGACCTTAGCTATTAGGCCAGAGTACGAGTCTAAGACCTTAGCTATTAGGTCAGAGTAAGTGTTAAGACCTTAACCAGTAGGCCAGAATAAGAGTTAAGACCTTAACCATTAGGCCAGATTATGAGTCTAAGACCTTAGCTATTAGGCCAGAGTAAGAGTTAAGACCTTAACCATTAGGCCAGAGTACGAGTCTAAGACCGTAGCTATTAGGCCAGAGTAAAAGTTAAGACCTTAGCTATTAGGCCAGAGTAAGAGTTAAGACCTTAACCATTAGGCCATAGTACAAGTATAAGACCTTAGCTATTAGTCCAGAGTAAGAGTTAAGACCTTAGCTATTAGGCCAGAGTAAGAGATAAGACTTTAACCATTAGGCCGGAGTACGAGTCTAAGACCTTAGCTATTAGGCCAGAGTAAGAGTTAAGACCTTAACCATTAGGCCAGAGTAAGAGAAAAGACCTTAACCAGTAGGCCAGAGTAAAAGTTAAGACCTTAACCATTAGGCCAGAGTACGAGTCCAAGAACTTAGCTATTAGGCCAGAGTAAGAGTTAAGACCTTAACTAGTAGGCCAGAGTAAGAGTTAAGACCTTAACAATTAGGCCATAGTACGAGTCTAAGACCTTAGCTATTAGGCCAGAGTACGAGTCTAAGACCTTAGCTATTAGGCCAGAGTAAGAGTTAAGACCTTAACCATTAGGCCAGAGTACAAGTCTAAGACCTTAGCTATTAGGCCAGAGTAAAGTTAAGACCTTAGCTATTAGGCCAGAGTACGAGTCTAAGACCTTAGCTATTAGGTCAGAGTAATTGTTAAGACCTTAACCAGTAGGCCAGAATAAGAGTTAAGACCTTAACCATTAGGCCAGAGTACGAGTCTAAGACCTTAGCTATTAGGCCAGAGGAAGAGTTAAGACCTTAACCATTAGGCCAGAGTACGAGTCTAAGACCGTAGCTATTAGGCCAGAGTAAAAGTTAAGACCTTAGCTATTAGGCCAGAGTAAGAGTTAAGACCTTAACCATTAGGCCATAGTACGAGTATAAGACCTTAGCTATTAGTCCAGAGTAAGAGTTAAGACCTTAGCTATTAGGCCAGAGTAAGAGATAAGACCTTAACCAGTAGGCCGGAGTACGAGTCTAAGACCTTAGCTATTAGGCCAGAGTAAGAGTTAAGACCTTAACCAGTAGGCTAGAGTAAGAGTTAAGACCTTAACCTGTAGGCCAGAGTAAGAGTTAATACCTTAAACATTAGGCCAGAGTACGAGTCTAAGACCTTAGCTATTAGGCCAGAGTACGAGTCTAAGACCTTAGCTATTAGGCCAGTGTAAGAGTTAAGACCTTAACCATTAGGCCAGAGTACGAGTCAAAGACCTTAGCTATTAGGCCAGAGTAAGAGTTAAGACCTTCGCTATTAGGCCAGAGTAAGAGTTAAGACCTTAACCATTAGGCCAGAGTACGAGTCTAAGACCTTAGCTATTAGGCCAGAGTAAGAGTTAAGACCTTAGCTATTAGGCCAGAGTAAGAGTTAAGACCTTAACCAGCAGGCCAGAGTAAGAGTTAAGACCTTAACCAGTAGGCCAGAGTACAAGTCTAAGACCTTAGCTATTGGGCAAGAGTAAGAGTTAAGACCTTAACCAGTAGGCCAGAGTAAGAGTTAAGACCTTAACCAGTAGGCCAGAGTAAGAGTTAAGACCTTAACCATTAGGCCAGAGTACGAGTCTAAGACCTTAGCTATTAGGCCAGAGTAAGAGTTAAGACCTTAACCAGTAGGCCAGAGTAAGAGTTAAGACCTTAACCATTAGGCCATAGTACAAGTCTAAGACCTTAGCTATTAGGCCAGAGTAAGAGTTAAGACCTTAGCTATTAGGCCAGAGTAAGAGTTAAGACCTTAACCAGTAGGCCAGAGTATGAGTCTAAGACCTTAGCTATTAGGCCAGAGTACGAGTCTAAGACCTTAGCTATTCGGCCAGAGTAAGAGTTAAGACCTTAACCAGTAGGCCAGAGTACGAGTCTAAGACCTTAACTTTTAGGCCAGAGTAAGAGTTAAGACCTTAGGTATTAGGCCAGAGTAAGAGTTAAGACCTTAACCATTAGGCCAGAGTACGAGTCTAAGACCTTAGCTATTAGGCCAGAGTAAGAGTGAAGACATTAGCTATTAGGCCACAGTAAGTGTTAAGACCTTAACCATTAGTCCAGAGTGCGAGTCTAAGACCTTAGCTATTAGGCCAGAGTAAGAGTTAAGACCTTAACCATTATGCCAGAGTACGAGTCTAAGACCTTAGCTATTAGGCCAGAGTAAGAGTTACGACCTTAACCAGTAGGCCAGAGTACGAGTCTAAGACATTAGCTATTAGGCCAGAGTACGAGTCTAAGACCTTAACCAGTAGGCCAGACTAAGAGTTAAGACCTTAACCTGTAGGCCATAGTACGAGTCTAAGACCTTAGCTATTAGGCCAGAGTACGAGTCTAAGACCTTAGCTATTCGGCCAGAGTAAGAGTTAAGACCTTAGCTATTAGGCCAGAGTAAGAGTTAAGACCTTAACCATTAGGCCAGAGTACGAGTCTAAGACCTTAGCTATTAGGCCAGAGTAAGAGTTAAGACCTTAGCTATTAGGCCAGAGTAAGAGTTAAGACCTTAACCATTAGGCCAGAGTACGAGTCTAAGACCTTAGCTATTATGCTAGAGTAAGAGTGAAGACCTTAGCTATTAGGCCACAGTAAGTGTTAAGACCTTAACCATTAGGCCAGAGTACGAGTCTAAGACCTTAGCTATTAGGCCAGAGTAAGAGTTAAAACCTTAACCATTATGCCAGAGTACAAGTCTAAGACCTTAGCTATTAGGCCAGAGTAAGAGTTACGACCTTAACCTGTAGGCCATAGTACGAATCTAAGACCTTAGCTATTAGGCCAGAGTAAGAGATAAGACCTTAACCATTAGGCCAGAGTACGAGTCTAAGACCTTAGCTATTAGTCCAGAGTAAGAGTAAGGACCTTAGCTATTAGGCCAGAGTAAGAGTTAAGACCTTAACCATTAGGCCAGAGTACGAGTCAAAGTCCTTAGCTATTAGGCCAGAGTAAGAGTTAAGACCTGAACCATTAGGCCAGAGTAAGAGTTAAGACCTTAACCATTAGGCCAGAGTATAAGTCTAAGAACTTAGCTATTAGGCTAGAGTAAGAGTGAAGACCTTAAGCATTAGGCCAGAGTACGAGTCTAAGACCTTAGCTATTAGGCCAGATTACGAGTCTAAGACCTTAGCTATTAGGCCAGAGTAAGAGTTAAGACCTGAACCATTAGGCCAGACTAAGAGTTAAGACCTTAACCTGTAGGCCATAGTACGAGTCTAAGACCTTAGATATTAGGCCATAGTAAGAGTTAAGACCTTAACCATTAGGCCAGAGTACGAGTCTAAGACCTTAGCTATTAGGCCAGATTAAAAGTTAAGACCTTAGCTATTAGGCCAGAGTAAGAGTTGAGACCTTAACCATTAGGCCATAGTACGAGTCTAAGACCTTAGCTATTAGGCCAGAGTAAGAGTTAAAACTTTAACCAGTAGTCCAGAGTGAGAGTTAAGACCTTAACCTGTAGGCCAGAGTACGAGTCTAAGACCTTAGCTATTAGGCCAGAGTAAGAGTTAAGACCTTAGCTATTAGGCCAGAGTAAGAGTTAAGACCTTACCCATTAGGCCAGAGTACGAGTCTAAGACCTTAGCTATTAGGCAAGAGTAAGATTGAAGACATTAGCTATTAGAACACAGTACGAGTCTAAGACCTTAGCTTTTAGGCCAGAGTAAGAGTTAAGACTTAAACCAGTAGGCCAGAATAAGAGTTAAGACCTTAACCTGTAGGCCATAGTAGTAGTCTAAGACATTAACGATTAGGCCAGAGTAAGAGTTAAGACCTTAACCAGTAGGCCAGAGTAAGAGAAAAGACCTTAACCAGTAGGCCAGAGTAAAAGTTAAGACCTTAACCATTAGGCCAGAGTACGAGTCTAAGAACTTAGCTATTAGGCCAGAGTAAGAGTTAAGACCTTAACCAGTAGGCCAGAGTAAGAGTTAAGACCTTAACCATTAGGCCATAGTACGAGTCTAAGACCTTAGCTATTAGGCCAGAGTAAGAGTTAAGACCTTAGCTATTAGGCCAGAGTAAGAGTTAAGACCTTAACCAGTAGGCCAGAGTACGAGTCTAAGACCTTAGCTATTAGGCCAGAGTACGAGTCTAAGACCTTAGCTATTAGGCCAGAGTAAGAGTTAAGACCTTAACCAGTTGGCCAGAATAAGAGTTAAGACCTTAACCATTAGGCCAGAGTACGAGTCTAAGAATTTAGCTATTAGGCTAGAGTAAGAGTTAAGACCTTAGCTATTAGGCCAGAGTACGAGTCTAAGACCTTAGCTATTAGGCCAGAGTAAGAGTTAAGACCTTAGCTATTAGGCCAGAGTACGAGTCTAAGACCTTAGCTATTATGTCAGAGTAAGTGTTAAGACCTTAACCAGTAGGCCAGAATAAGAGTTAAGACCTTAACCATTAGGCCAGAGTATAAGTCTAAGAACTTAGCTATTAGGCTAGAGTAAGAGTTAAGACCTTAAGCATTAGGCCAGAGTACGAGTCTAAGACCTTAGCTATTAGGCCAGAGTAAAAGTTAAGACCTTAGCTATTATGCCAGAGTAAGAGTTAAGACCTTAACCATTAGGCCATAGTACGAGTCTAAGACCTTAGCTATTAGGCCAGAGTAAGAGTTAAGACCTTAACCATTAGGCCAGAGTACGAGTCTAAGACCTTAGCTATTAGGCCAGAGTACGAGTCTAAGACCTTAGCTATTAGGCCAGATTACGAGTCTAAGACCTTAGCTATTAGGCCATAGTAAGAGTTAAGACCTTAACCATTAGGCCAGAGTACGAGTCTAAGACCTTAGCTATTAGGCCAGAGTAAAAGTTAAGACCTTAGCTATTAGGCCAGAGTAAGAGTTAAGACCTTAACCATTATGCCAGAGTACGAGTCTAAGACCTTAGCTATTAGGCTAGAGTAAGAGTTAAGACCTTAGCTATTAGGCCAGAGTAAGAGTTAAGACCTTAACCATTAGGCCAGAGTATGAGTCTAAGACCTTAGCTATTAGGCCAGAGTAAGAGTTAAGACCTTAACCATTAGGCCAGAGTACGAGTCTAAGATCTTAGCTATTAGGCCAGAGTACGAGTCTAAGACCTTAGCTATTAGGCCAGATTACGAGTCTAAGACCTTAGCTATTAGGCCAGAGTTAGAGTTAAGACCTGAACCATTAGGCCAGACTAAGAGTTAAGACCTTAACCTGTAGGCCATAGTACGAGTCTAAGACCTTAGCTATTAGGCCATAGTAAGAGTTAAGACCTTAACCATTAGGCCAGAGTACAAGTCTAAGACCTTAGCTATTAGGCCAGAGTAAGAGTTAAGACCTTAGCTATTAGGCCAGAGTACGAGTCTAAGACCTTAGCTATTAGGTCAGAGTAAGAGTTAAGACCTTAACCATTAGGCCAAAGTACGAGTCTAAGACCGTAGCTATTAGGCCAGAGTAAGAGTTAAGACCTTAGCTATTAGGCCAGAGTAAGAGATAAGACCTTAACCAGTAGGCCGGAGTACGAGTCTAAGACCTTAGCTATTAGGCCAGAGTAAGAGTTAAGACCTTAACCAGTAGGCTAGAGTAAGAGTTAATACCTTAACCATTAGGCCAGAGTACGAGTCTAAGACCTTAGCTATTAGGCCAGAGTAAGAGTTAAGACCTTCACTATTAGGCCAGAGTAAGAGTTAAGACCTTAACCATTAGGCCAGAGTATAAGTCTAAGAACTTAGCTATTAGGCTAGAGTAAGAGTTAAGACCTTAAGCATTAGGCCAGAGTACGAGTCTAAGACCTTAGCTATTAGGCCAGTGTAAAAGTTAAGACCTTAGCTATTATGCCAGAGTAAGAGTTAAGACCTTAACTATTAGGCCATAGTACGAGTCTAAGACCTTAGCTATTAGTCCAGAGTAAGAGTAAGGACCTTAGCTATTAGGCCAGAGTAAGAGTTAAGACCTTAACCATTAGGCCAGAGTACGAGTCAAAGTCTTTAGCTATTAGGCCAGAGTAAGAGTTAAGACCTTAACCATTAGGCCAGAGTACAAGTCTAAGACCTTAGCTATTAGGCCAGAGTAAGAGTTAAGACCTTAGCTATTAGGCCAGAGTACGAGTCTAAGACCTTAGCTATTAGGTCAGAGTAAGAGTTAAGACCTTAACCATTAGGCCAGAGTACGAGTCTAAGACCGTAGCTATTAGGCCAGAGTAAAAGTTAAGACCTTAGCTATTAGGCCAGAGTAAGAGTTAAGACCTTAACCATTAGGCCATAGTACAAGTATAAGACCTTAGCTATTAGTTCAGAGTAAGAGTTAAGACCTTAGCTATTAGGCCAGAGTAAGAGATAAGACTTTAACCATTAGGCCGGAGTACGAGTCTAAGACCTTAGCTATTAGGCCAGAGTAAGAGTTAAGACCTTAACCATTAGGCCAGAGTAAGAGAAAAGACCTTAACCAGTAGGCCAGACTAAAAGTTAAGACCTTAACCATTAGGCCAGAGTACGAGTCTAAGAACTTAGCTATTAGGCCAGAGTAAGAGTTAAGACCTTAACCAGTAGGCCAGAGTAAGAGTTAAGACCTTAACTAGTAGGCCAGAGTAAGAGTTAAGACCTTAACAATTAGGCCATAGTATGAGTCTAAGACCTTATCTATTAGGCCAGAGTACGAGTCTAAGACCTTAGCTATTAGGCCAGAGTACGAGTCTAAGACCTTAGCTATTAGGCCAGAGTAAGAGTTAAGACCTTAACCATTAGGCCAGAGTACAAGTCTAAGACCTTAGCTATTAGGCCAGAGTAAGAGTTAAGACCTTAGCTATTAGGCCAGAGTATGAGTCTAAGACCTTAGCTATTAGGTCAGAGTAATTGTTAAGACCTTAACCAGTAGGCCAGAATAAGAGTTAAGACCTTAACCATTAGGCCAGAGTACGAGTCTAAGACCTTAGCTATTAGGCCAGAGGAAGAGTTAAGACCTTAACCATTAGGCCAGAGTACGAGTCTAAGACCGTAGCTATTAGGCCAGAGTAAAAGTTAAGACCTTAGCTATTAGGCCAGAGTAAGAGTTAAGACCTTAACCATTAGGCCATAGTACGAGTATAAGACCTTAGCTATTAGTCCAGAGTAAGAGTTAAGACCTTAGCTATTAGGCCAGAGTAAGAGATAAGACCTTAACCAGTAGGCCGGAGTACGAGTCTAAGACCTTAGCTATTAGGCCAGAGTAAGAGTTAAGACCTTAACCAGGTGGCTAGAGTAAGAGTTAAGACCTTAACCTGTAGGCCAGAGTAAGAGTTAATACCTTAAACATTAGGCCAGAGTACGAGTCTAAGACCTTAGCTATTAGGCCAGAGTATGAGTCTAAGACCTTAGCTATTAGGCCAGTGTAAGAGTTAAGACCTTAACCATTAGGCCAGAGTACGAGTCAAAGACCTTAGCTATTAGGCCAGAGTAAGAGTTAAGACCTTCGCTATTAGGCCAGAGTAAGAGTTAAGACCTTAACCATTAGGCCAGAGTACGAGTCTAAGACCTTAGCTATTAGGCCAGAGTAAGAGTTAAGACCTTAACCAGCAGGCCAGAGTAAGAGTTAAGACCTTAACCAGTAGGCCAGAGTAAGAGTTAAGACCTTAACCATTAGGCCAGAGTACGAGTCTAAGACCTTAGCTATTGGGCCAGAGTAAGAGTTAAGACCTTAACCAGTAGGCCAGAGTAAGAGTTAAGACCTTAACCATTAGGCCAGAGTACGAGTCTAAGACCTTAGCTATTAGGCCAGAGTTAGAGTTAAGACCTTAACCAGTAGGCCAGAGTAAGAGTTAAGACCTTAACCATTAGGCCATAGTACAAGTCTAAGACCTTAGCTATTAGGCCAGAGTAAGAGTTAAGACCTTAGCTATTAGGCCAGAGTAAGAGTTAAGACCTTAACCAGTAGGCCAGAGTACGAGTCTAAGACCTTAGCTATTAGGCCAGAGTACAAGTCTAAGACCTTAGCTATTCGGCCAGAGTAAGAGTTAAGACCTTAACCAGTAGGCCAGAGTACGAGTCTAAGACCTTAGCTATTAGGCCAGAGTAAGAGTGAAGACATTAGCTATTAGGCCACAGTAAGTGTTAAGACCTTAACCATTAGGCCAGAGTACGAGTCTAAGACCTTAGCTATTAGGCCAGAGTAAGAGTTAAGACCTTAACCATTATGCCAGAGTACGAGTCTAAGACCTTAGCTATTAGGCCAGAGTAAGAGTTACGACCTTAACCAGTAGGCCAGAGTACGAGTCTAAGATCTTAGCTATTAGGCCAGAGTACGAGTCTAAGACCTTAACCAGTAGGCCAGACTAAGAGTTAAGACCTTAACCTGTAGGCCATAGTACGAGTCTAAGACCTTAGCTATTCGGCCAGAGTAAGAGTTAAGACCTTAACCAGTAGGCCAGAGTACGAGTCTAATACCCTAACTATTAGGCCAGAGTAAGAGTTAAGACCTTAACCATTAGGCCAGAGTACAAGTCTAAGACCTTAGCTATTAGGCCAGAGTAAGAGTTAAGACCTTAGCTATTAGGCCAGAGTACGAGTCTAAGACCTTAGCTATTAGGTCAGAGTAATTGTTAAGACCTTAACCAGTAGGCCAGAATAAGAGTTAAGACCTTAACCATTAGGCCAGAGTACGAGTCTAAGACCTTAGCTATTAGGCCAGAGGAAGAGTTAAGACCTTAACCATTAGGCCAGAGTACGAGTCTAAGACCGTAGCTATTAGGCCAGAGTAAAAGTTAAGACCTTAGCTATTAGGCCAGAGTAAGAGTTAAGACCTTAACCATTAGGCCATAGTACGAGTATAAGACCTTAGCTATTAGTCCAGAGTAAGAGTTAAGACCTTAGCTATTAGGCCAGAGTAAGAGATAAGACCTTAACCAGTAGGCCGGAGTACGAGTCTAAGACCTTAGCTATTAGGCCAGAGTAAGAGTTAAGACCTTAACCAGGTGGCTAGAGTAAGAGTTAAGACCTTAACCTGTAGGCCAGAGTAAGAGTTAATACCTTAAACATTAGGCCAGAGTACGAGTCTAAGACCTTAGCTATTAGGCCAGAGTATGAGTCTAAGACCTTAGCTATTAGGCCAGTGTAAGAGTTAAGACCTTAACCATTAGGCCAGAGTACGAGTCAAAGACCTTAGCTATTAGGCCAGAGTAAGAGTTAAGACCTTCGCTATTAGGCCAGAGTAAGAGTTAAGACCTTAACCATTAGGCCAGAGTACGAGTTAAGACCTTAACCAGCAGGCCAGAGTAAGAGTTAAGACCTTAACCAGTAGGCCAGAGTAAGAGTTAAGACCTTAACCATTAGGCCAGAGTACGAGTCTAAGACCTTAGCTATTGGGCCAGAGTAAGAGTTAAGACCTTAACCAGTAGGCCAGAGTAAGAGTTAAGACCTTAACCATTAGGCCAGAGTACGAGTCTAAGACCTTAGCTATTAGGCCAGAGTTAGAGTTAAGACCTTAACCAGTAGGCCAGAGTAAGAGTTAAGACCTTAACCATTAGGCCATAGTACAAGTCTAAGACCTTAGCTATTAGGCCAGAGTAAGAGTTAAGACCTTAGCTATTAGGCCAGAGTAAGAGTTAAGACCTTAACCAGTAGGCCAGAGTACGAGTCTAAGACCTTAGCTATTAGGCCAGAGTACGAGTCTAAGACCTTAGCTATTCGGCCAGAGTAAGAGTTAAGACCTTAACCAGTAGGCCAGAGTACGAGTCTAAGACCTTAGCTATTAGGCCAGAGTAAGAGTGAAGACATTAGCTATTAGGCCACAGTAAGTGTTAAGACCTTAACCATTAGGCCAGAGTACGAGTCTAAGACCTTAGCTATTAGGCCAGAGTAAGAGTTAAGACCTTAACCATTATGCCAGAGTACGAGTCTAAGACCTTAGCTATTAGGCCAGAGTAAGAGTTACGACCTTAACCAGTAGGCCAGAGTACGAGTCTAAGATCTTAGCTATTAGGCCAGAGTACGAGTCTAAGACCTTAACCAGTAGGCCAGACTAAGAGTTAAGACCTTAACCTGTAGGCCATAGTACGAGTCTAAGACCTTAGCTATTCGGCCAGAGTAAGAGTTAAGACCTTAACCAGTAGGCCAGAGTACGAGTCTAATACCCTAACTATTAGGCCAGAGTAAGAGTTAAGACCTTAGCTATTAGGCCAGAGTAAGAGTTAAGACCTTAACCATTAGGCCAGAGTACGAGTCTAAGACCTTAGCTATTAGGCTAGAGTAAGAGTGAAGACCTTAGCTATTAGGCCACAGTAAGTGTTAAGACCTTAACCATTAGGCCAGAGTACGAGTCTAAGACCTTAGCTATTAGGCCAGAGTAAGAGTTAAAACCTTAACCATTATGCCAGAGTACGAGTCTAAGACCTTAGCTATTAGGCCAGAGTAAGAGTTACGACCTTAACCAGTAGGCCAGAGTACGAGTCTAAGACCTTAGCTATTAGGCCAGAGTACGAGTCTAAGACCTTAGCTATTAGGCCAGAGTAAGAGTTAAGACCTTAACCATTAGGCCAGACTAAGAGTTAAGACCTTAACCTGTAGGCCATAGTACGAATCTAAGACCTTAGCTATTAGGCCAGAGTCAGAGATAAGACCTTAACCATTAGGCCAGAGTACGAGTCTAAGACCTTAGCTATTAGGGCAGACTAAAAGTTAAGACCTTAGCTATTAGGCCAGACTAAAAGTTAAGACCTTAGCTATTAGGCCAGAGTAAGAGTTAAGACCTTAACCATTAGGCCATAGTACGAGTCTAAGACCTTAGCTATTAGGCCAGAGTACGAGTCTAAGACCTTAGCTATTAGGCCAGATTACGAGTCTAAGACCTTAGCTATTAGGCCAGAGTTAGAGTTAAGACCTGAACCATTAGGCCAGACTAAGAGTTAAGACCTTAACCTGTAGGCCATAGTACGAGTCTAAGACCTTAGCTATTAGGCCATAGTAAGAGTTAAGACCTTAACCATTAGGCCAGACTACAAGTCTAAGACCTTAGCTATTAGGCCAGAGTAAGAGTTAAGACCTTAGCTATTAGGCCAGAGTACGAGTCTAAGACCTTAGCTATTAGGTCAGAGTAAGAGTTAAGACCTTAACCATTAGGCCAGAGTACGAGTCTAAGACCGTAGCTATTAGGCCAGAGTAAAAGTTAAGACCTTAGCTATTAGGCCAGATTAAGAGTTAAGACCTTAGCTATTAGGCCAGAGTAAGAGATAAGACCTTAACCAGTAGGCCGGAGTACGAGTCTAAGACCTTAGCTATTAGGCCAGAGTAAGAGTTAAGACCTTAACCAGTAGGCTAGAGTAAGAGTTAAGACCTTAACCTGTAGGCCAGAGTAAGAGTTAATACCTTAAACATTAGGCCAGAGTACGAGTCTAAGACCTTAGCTATTAGGCCAGAGTACGAGTCTAAGACCTTAGCTATTAGGCCAGTGTAAGAGTTAAGACCTTAACCATTAGGCCAGAGTACGAGTCAAAGACCTTAGCTATTAGGCCAGAGTAAGAGTTAAGACCTTCGCTATTAGGCCAGGGTAAGAGTTAAGACCTTAACCATTAGGCCAGAGTATAAGTCTAAGAACTTAGCTATTAGGCTAGAGTAAGAGTTAAGACCTTAAGCATTAGGCCAGAGTACGAGTCTAAGACCTTAGCTATTAGGCCAGAGTAAAAGTTAAGACCTTAGCTATTATGCCAGAGTAAGAGTTAAGACCTTAACTATTAGGCCATAGTACGAGTCTAAGACCTTAGCTATTAGTCCAGAGTAAGAGTAAGGACCTTAGCTATTAGGCCAGAGTAAGAGTTAAGACCTTAACCATTAGGCCAGAGTACGAGTCAAAGTCTTTAGCTATTAGGCCAGAGTAAGAGTTAAGACCTTAACCATTAGGCCAGAGTACGAGTCAGTCTTTAGCTATTAGGCCAGAGTAAGAATTAAGACCTTAGCTATTAGGCCAGAGTACGAGTCTAAGACCTTAGCTATTAGGCCAGAGTAAGAGTTAAGACCTTAGCTATTAGGCCAGAGTACGAGTCTAAGACCTTAGCTATTAGGTCAGAGTAAGTGTTAAGACCTTAACCAGTAGGCCAGAATAAGAGTTAAGACCTTAACCATTAGGCCAGATTATGAGTCTAAGACCTTAGCTATTAGGCCAGAGTAAGAGTTAAGACCTTAACCATTAGGCCAGAGTACGAGTCTAAGACCGTAGCTATTAGGCCAGAGTAAAAGTTAAGACCTTAGCTATTAGGCCAGAGTAAGAGTTAAGACCTTAACCATTAGGCCATAGTACAAGTATAAGACCTTAGCTATTAGTCCAGAGTAAGAGTTAAGACCTTAGCTATTAGGCCAGAGTAAGAGATAAGACTTTAACCATTAGGCCGGAGTACGAGTCTAAGACCTTAGCTATTAGGCCAGAGTAAGAGTTAAGACCTTAACCATTAGGCCAGAGTAAGAGAAAAGACCTTAACCAGTAGGCCAGAGTAAAAGTTAAGACCTTAACCATTAGGCCAGAGTACGAGTCCAAGAACTTAGCTATTAGGCCAGAGTAAGAGTTAAGACCTTAACTAGTAGGCCAGAGTAAGAGTTAAGACCTTAACAATTAGGCCATAGTACGAGTCTAAGACCTTAGCTATTAGGCCAGAGTACGAGTCTAAGACCTTAGCTATTAGGCCAGAGTAAGAGTTAAGACCTTAACCATTAGGCCAGAGTACAAGTCTAAGACCTTAGCTATTAGGCCAGAGTAAAGTTAAGACCTTAGCTATTAGGCCAGAGTACGAGTCTAAGACCTTAGCTATTAGGTCAGAGTAATTGTTAAGACCTTAACCAGTAGGCCAGAATAAGAGTTAAGACCTTAACCATTAGGCCAGAGTACGAGTCTAAGACCTTAGCTATTAGGCCAGAGGAAGAGTTAAGACCTTAACCATTAGGCCAGAGTACGAGTCTAAGACCGTAGCTATTAGGCCAGAGTAAAAGTTAAGACCTTAGCTATTAGGCCAGAGTAAGAGTTAAGACCTTAACCATTAGGCCATAGTACGAGTATAAGACCTTAGCTATTAGTCCAGAGTAAGAGTTAAGACCTTAGCTATTAGGCCAGAGTAAGAGATAAGACCTTAACCAGTAGGCCGGAGTACGAGTCTAAGACCTTAGCTATTAGGCCAGAGTAAGAGTTAAGACCTTAACCAGTAGGCTAGAGTAAGAGTTAAGACCTTAACCTGTAGGCCAGAGTAAGAGTTAATACCTTAAACATTAGGCCAGAGTACGAGTCTAAGACCTTAGCTATTAGGCCAGAGTACGAGTCTAAGACCTTAGCTATTAGGCCAGTGTAAGAGTTAAGACCTTAACCATTAGGCCAGAGTACGAGTCAAAGACCTTAGCTATTAGGCCAGAGTAAGAGTTAAGACCTTCGCTATTAGGCCAGAGTAAGAGTTAAGACCTTAACCATTAGGCCAGAGTACGAGTCTAAGACCTTAGCTATTAGGCCAGAGTAAGAGTTAAGACCTTAGCTATTAGGCCAGAGTAAGAGTTAAGACCTTAACCAGCAGGCCAGAGTAAGAGTTAAGACCTTAACCAGTAGGCCAGAGTACAAGTCTAAGACCTTAGCTATTGGGCAAGAGTAAGAGTTAAGACCTTAACCAGTAGGCCAGAGTAAGAGTTAAGACCTTAACCAGTAGGCCAGAGTAAGAGTTAAGACCTTAACCATTAGGCCAGAGTACGAGTCTAAGACCTTAGCTATTAGGCCAGAGTAAGAGTTAAGACCTTAACCAGTAGGCCAGAGTAAGAGTTAAGACCTTAACCATTAGGCCATAGTACAAGTCTAAGACCTTAGCTATTAGGCCAGAGTAAGAGTTAAGACCTTAGCTATTAGGCCAGAGTAAGAGTTAAGACCTTAACCAGTAGGCCAGAGTATGAGTCTAAGACCTTAGCTATTAGGCCAGAGTACGAGTCTAAGACCTTAGCTATTCGGCCAGAGTAAGAGTTAAGACCTTAACCAGTAGGCCAGAGTACGAGTCTAAGACCTTAACTTTTAGGCCAGAGTAAGAGTTAAGACCTTAGGTATTAGGCCAGAGTAAGAGTTAAGACCTTAACCATTAGGCCAGAGTACGAGTCTAAGACCTTAGCTATTAGGCCAGAGTAAGAGTGAAGACATTAGCTATTAGGCCACAGTAAGTGTTAAGACCTTAACCATTAGTCCAGAGTGCGAGTCTAAGACCTTAGCTATTAGGCCAGAGTAAGAGTTAAGACCTTAACCATTATGCCAGAGTACGAGTCTAAGACCTTAGCTATTAGGCCAGAGTAAGAGTTACGACCTTAACCAGTAGGCCAGAGTACGAGTCTAAGACATTAGCTATTAGGCCAGAGTACGAGTCTAAGACCTTAACCAGTAGGCCAGACTAAGAGTTAAGACCTTAACCTGTAGGCCATAGTACGAGTCTAAGACCTTAGCTATTAGGCCAGAGTACGAGTCTAAGACCTTAGCTATTCGGCCAGAGTAAGAGTTAAGACCTTAGCTATTAGGCCAGAGTAAGAGTTAAGACCTTAACCATTAGGCCAGAGTACGAGTCTAAGACCTTAGCTATTAGGCCAGAGTAAGAGTTAAGACCTTAGCTATTAGGCCAGAGTAAGAGTTAAGACCTTAACCATTAGGCCAGAGTACGAGTCTAAGACCTTAGCTATTATGCTAGAGTAAGAGTGAAGACCTTAGCTATTAGGCCACAGTAAGTGTTAAGACCTTAACCATTAGGCCAGAGTACGAGTCTAAGACCTTAGCTATTAGGCCAGAGTAAGAGTTAAAACCTTAACCATTATGCCAGAGTACAAGTCTAAGACCTTAGCTATTAGGCCAGAGTAAGAGTTACGACCTTAACCTGTAGGCCATAGTACGAATCTAAGACCTTAGCTATTAGGCCAGAGTAAGAGATAAGACCTTAACCATTAGGCCAGAGTACGAGTCTAAGACCTTAGCTATTAGTCCAGAGTAAGAGTAAGGACCTTAGCTATTAGGCCAGAGTAAGAGTTAAGACCTTAACCATTAGGCCAGAGTACGAGTCAAAGTCCTTAGCTATTAGGCCAGAGTAAGAGTTAAGACCTGAACCATTAGGCCAGAGTAAGAGTTAAGACCTTAACCATTAGGCCAGAGTATAAGTCTAAGAACTTAGCTATTAGGCTAGAGTAAGAGTGAAGACCTTAAGCATTAGGCCAGAGTACGAGTCTAAGACCTTAGCTATTAGGCCAGATTACGAGTCTAAGACCTTAGCTATTAGGCCAGAGTAAGAGTTAAGACCTGAACCATTAGGCCAGACTAAGAGTTAAGACCTTAACCTGTAGGCCATAGTACGAGTCTAAGACCTTAGATATTAGGCCATAGTAAGAGTTAAGACCTTAACCATTAGGCCAGAGTACGAGTCTAAGACCTTAGCTATTAGGCCAGATTAAAAGTTAAGACCTTAGCTATTAGGCCAGAGTAAGAGTTGAGACCTTAACCATTAGGCCATAGTACGAGTCTAAGACCTTAGCTATTAGGCCAGAGTAAGAGTTAAAACTTTAACCAGTAGTCCAGAGTGAGAGTTAAGACCTTAACCTGTAGGCCAGAGTACGAGTCTAAGACCTTAGCTATTAGGCCAGAGTAAGAGTTAAGACCTTAGCTATTAGGCCAGAGTAAGAGTTAAGACCTTACCCATTAGGCCAGAGTACGAGTCTAAGACCTTAGCTATTAGGCAAGAGTAAGATTGAAGACATTAGCTATTAGAACACAGTACGAGTCTAAGACCTTAGCTTTTAGGCCAGAGTAAGAGTTAAGACTTAAACCAGTAGGCCAGAATAAGAGTTAAGACCTTAACCTGTAGGCCATAGTAGTAGTCTAAGACATTAACGATTAGGCCAGAGTAAGAGTTAAGACCTTAACCAGTAGGCCAGAGTAAGAGAAAAGACCTTAACCAGTAGGCCAGAGTAAAAGTTAAGACCTTAACCATTAGGCCAGAGTACGAGTCTAAGAACTTAGCTATTAGGCCAGAGTAAGAGTTAAGACCTTAACCAGTAGGCCAGAGTAAGAGTTAAGACCTTAACCATTAGGCCATAGTACGAGTCTAAGACCTTAGCTATTAGGCCAGAGTAAGAGTTAAGACCTTAGCTATTAGGCCAGAGTAAGAGTTAAGACCTTAACCAGTAGGCCAGAGTACGAGTCTAAGACCTTAGCTATTAGGCCAGAGTACGAGTCTAAGACCTTAGCTATTAGGCCAGAGTAAGAGTTAAGACCTTAACCAGTTGGCCAGAATAAGAGTTAAGACCTTAACCATTAGGCCAGAGTACGAGTCTAAGAATTTAGCTATTAGGCTAGAGTAAGAGTTAAGACCTTAGCTATTAGGCCAGAGTACGAGTCTAAGACCTTAGCTATTAGGCCAGAGTAAGAGTTAAGACCTTAGCTATTAGGCCAGAGTACGAGTCTAAGACCTTAGCTATTATGTCAGAGTAAGTGTTAAGACCTTAACCAGTAGGCCAGAATAAGAGTTAAGACCTTAACCATTAGGCCAGAGTATAAGTCTAAGAACTTAGCTATTAGGCTAGAGTAAGAGTTAAGACCTTAAGCATTAGGCCAGAGTACGAGTCTAAGACCTTAGCTATTAGGCCAGAGTAAAAGTTAAGACCTTAGCTATTATGCCAGAGTAAGAGTTAAGACCTTAACCATTAGGCCATAGTACGAGTCTAAGACCTTAGCTATTAGGCCAGAGTAAGAGTTAAGACCTTAAGCATTAGGCCAGAGTACGAGTCTAAGACCTTAGCTATTAGGCCAGATTACGAGTCTAAGACCTTAGCTATTAGGCCAGAGTAAGAGTTAAGACCTGAACCATTAGGCCAGACTAAGAGTTAAGACCTTAACCTGTAGGCCATAGTACGAGTCTAAGACCTTAGATATTAGGCCATAGTAAGAGTTAAGACCTTAACCATTAGGCCAGAGTACGAGTCTAAGACCTTAGCTATTAGGCCAGATTAAAAGTTAAGACCTTAGCTATTAGGCCAGAGTAAGAGTTGAGACCTTAACCATTAGGCCATAGTACGAGTCTAAGACCTTAGCTATTAGGCCAGAGTAAGAGTTAAAACTTTAACCAGTAGTCCAGAGTGAGAGTTAAGACCTTAACCTGTAGGCCAGAGTACGAGTCTAAGACCTTAGCTATTAGGCCAGAGTAAGAGTTAAGACCTTAGCTATTAGGCCAGAGTAAGAGTTAAGACCTTACCCATTAGGCCAGAGTACGAGTCTAAGACCTTAGCTATTAGGCAAGAGTAAGATTGAAGACATTAGCTATTAGAACACAGTACGAGTCTAAGACCTTAGCTTTTAGGCCAGAGTAAGAGTTAAGACTTAAACCAGTAGGCCAGAATAAGAGTTAAGACCTTAACCTGTAGGCCATAGTAGTAGTCTAAGACATTAACGATTAGGCCAGAGTAAGAGTTAAGACCTTAACCAGTAGGCCAGAGTAAGAGAAAAGACCTTAACCAGTAGGCCAGAGTAAAAGTTAAGACCTTAACCATTAGGCCAGAGTACGAGTGTAAGAACTTAGCTATTAGGCCAGAGTAAGAGTTAAGACCTTAACCAGTAGGCCAGAGTAAGAGTTAAGACCTTAACCATTAGGCCATAGTACGAGTCTAAGACCTTAGCTATTAGGCCAGAGTAAGAGTTAAGACCTTAGCTATTAGGCCAGAGTAAGAGTTAAGACCTTAACCAGTAGGCCAGAGTACGAGTCTAAGACCTTAGCTATTAGGCCAGAGTACGAGTCTAAGACCTTAGCTATTAGGCCAGAGTAAGAGTTAAGACCTTAACCAGTTGGCCAGAATAAGAGTTAAGACCTTAACCATTAGGCCAGAGTACGAGTCTAAGAATTTAGCTATTAGGCTAGAGTAAGAGTTAAGACCTTAGCTATTAGGCCAGAGTACGAGTCTAAGACCTTAGCTATTAGGCCAGAGTAAGAGTTAAGACCTTAGCTATTAGGCCAGAGTACGAGTCTAAGACCTTAGCTATTATGTCAGAGTAAGTGTTAAGACCTTAACCAGTAGGCCAGAATAAGAGTTAAGACCTTAACCATTAGGCCAGAGTATAAGTCTAAGAACTTAGCTATTAGGCTAGAGTAAGAGTTAAGACCTTAAGCATTAGGCCAGAGTACGAGTCTAAGACCTTAGCTATTAGGCCAGAGTAAAAGTTAAGACCTTAGCTATTATGCCAGAGTAAGAGTTAAGACCTTAACCATTAGGCCATAGTACGAGTCTAAGACCTTAGCTATTAGGCCAGAGTAAGAGTTAAGACCTTAACCATTAGGCCAGAGTACGAGTCTAAGACCTTAGCTATTAGGCCAGAGTACGAGTCTAAGACCTTAGCTATTAGGCCAGATTACGAGTCTAAGACCTTAGCTATTAGGCCATAGTAAGAGTTAAGACCTTAACCATTAGGCCAGAGTACGAGTCTAAGACCTTAGCTATTAGGCCAGAGTAAAAGTTAAGACCTTAGCTATTAGGCCAGAGTAAGAGTTAAGACCTTAACCATTATGCCAGAGTACGAGTCTAAGACCTTAGCTATTAGGCTAGAGTAAGAGTTAAGACCTTAGCTATTAGGCCAGAGTAAGAGTTAAGACCTTAACCATTAGGCCAGAGTATGAGTCTAAGACCTTAGCTATTAGGCCAGAGTAAGAGTTAAGACCTTAACCATTAGGCCAGAGTACGAGTCTAAGATCTTAGCTATTAGGCCAGAGTACGAGTCTAAGACCTTAGCTATTAGGCCAGATTACGAGTCTAAGACCTTAGCTATTAGGCCAGAGTTAGAGTTAAGACCTGAACCATTAGGCCAGACTAAGAGTTAAGACCTTAACCTGTAGGCCATAGTACGAGTCTAAGACCTTAGCTATTAGGCCATAGTAAGAGTTAAGACCTTAACCATTAGGCCAGAGTACAAGTCTAAGACCTTAGCTATTAGGCCAGAGTAAGAGTTAAGACCTTAGCTATTAGGCCAGAGTACGAGTCTAAGACCTTAGCTATTAGGTCAGAGTAAGAGTTAAGACCTTAACCATTAGGCCAAAGTACGAGTCTAAGACCGTAGCTATTAGGCCAGAGTAAGAGTTAAGACCTTAGCTATTAGGCCAGAGTAAGAGATAAGACCTTAACCAGTAGGCCGGAGTACGAGTCTAAGACCTTAGCTATTAGGCCAGAGTAAGAGTTAAGACCTTAACCAGTAGGCTAGAGTAAGAGTTAATACCTTAACCATTAGGCCAGAGTACGAGTCTAAGACCTTAGCTATTAGGCCAGAGTAAGAGTTAAGACCTTCACTATTAGGCCAGAGTAAGAGTTAAGACCTTAACCATTAGGCCAGAGTATAAGTCTAAGAACTTAGCTATTAGGCTAGAGTAAGAGTTAAGACCTTAAGCATTAGGCCAGAGTACGAGTCTAAGACCTTAGCTATTAGGCCAGTGTAAAAGTTAAGACCTTAGCTATTATGCCAGAGTAAGAGTTAAGACCTTAACTATTAGGCCATAGTACGAGTCTAAGACCTTAGCTATTAGTCCAGAGTAAGAGTAAGGACCTTAGCTATTAGGCCAGAGTAAGAGTTAAGACCTTAACCATTAGGCCAGAGTACGAGTCAAAGTCTTTAGCTATTAGGCCAGAGTAAGAGTTAAGACCTTAACCATTAGGCCAGAGTACAAGTCTAAGACCTTAGCTATTAGGCCAGAGTAAGAGTTAAGACCTTAGCTATTAGGCCAGAGTACGAGTCTAAGACCTTAGCTATTAGGTCAGAGTAAGAGTTAAGACCTTAACCATTAGGCCAGAGTACGAGTCTAAGACCGTAGCTATTAGGCCAGAGTAAAAGTTAAGACCTTAGCTATTAGGCCAGAGTAAGAGTTAAGACCTTAACCATTAGGCCATAGTACAAGTATAAGACCTTAGCTATTAGTTCAGAGTAAGAGTTAAGACCTTAGCTATTAGGCCAGAGTAAGAGATAAGACTTTAACCATTAGGCCGGAGTACGAGTCTAAGACCTTAGCTATTAGGCCAGAGTAAGAGTTAAGACCTTAACCATTAGGCCAGAGTAAGAGAAAAGACCTTAACCAGTAGGCCAGACTAAAAGTTAAGACCTTAACCATTAGGCCAGAGTACGAGTCTAAGAACTTAGCTATTAGGCCAGAGTAAGAGTTAAGACCTTAACCAGTAGGCCAGAGTAAGAGTTAAGACCTTAACTAGTAGGCCAGAGTAAGAGTTAAGACCTTAACAATTAGGCCATAGTATGAGTCTAAGACCTTATCTATTAGGCCAGAGTACGAGTCTAAGACCTTAGCTATTAGGCCAGAGTACGAGTCTAAGACCTTAGCTATTAGGCCAGAGTAAGAGTTAAGACCTTAACCATTAGGCCAGAGTACAAGTCTAAGACCTTAGCTATTAGGCCAGAGTAAGAGTTAAGACCTTAGCTATTAGGCCAGAGTATGAGTCTAAGACCTTAGCTATTAGGTCAGAGTAATTGTTAAGACCTTAACCAGTAGGCCAGAATAAGAGTTAAGACCTTAACCATTAGGCCAGAGTACGAGTCTAAGACCTTAGCTATTAGGCCAGAGGAAGAGTTAAGACCTTAACCATTAGGCCAGAGTACGAGTCTAAGACCGTAGCTATTAGGCCAGAGTAAAAGTTAAGACCTTAGCTATTAGGCCAGAGTAAGAGTTAAGACCTTAACCATTAGGCCATAGTACGAGTATAAGACCTTAGCTATTAGTCCAGAGTAAGAGTTAAGACCTTAGCTATTAGGCCAGAGTAAGAGATAAGACCTTAACCAGTAGGCCGGAGTACGAGTCTAAGACCTTAGCTATTAGGCCAGAGTAAGAGTTAAGACCTTAACCAGGTGGCTAGAGTAAGAGTTAAGACCTTAACCTGTAGGCCAGAGTAAGAGTTAATACCTTAAACATTAGGCCAGAGTACGAGTCTAAGACCTTAGCTATTAGGCCAGAGTATGAGTCTAAGACCTTAGCTATTAGGCCAGTGTAAGAGTTAAGACCTTAACCATTAGGCCAGAGTACGAGTCAAAGACCTTAGCTATTAGGCCAGAGTAAGAGTTAAGACCTTCGCTATTAGGCCAGAGTAAGAGTTAAGACCTTAACCATTAGGCCAGAGTACGAGTCTAAGACCTTAGCTATTAGGCCAGAGTAAGAGTTAAGACCTTAACCAGCAGGCCAGAGTAAGAGTTAAGACCTTAACCAGTAGGCCAGAGTAAGAGTTAAGACCTTAACCATTAGGCCAGAGTACGAGTCTAAGACCTTAGCTATTGGGCCAGAGTAAGAGTTAAGACCTTAACCAGTAGGCCAGAGTAAGAGTTAAGACCTTAACCATTAGGCCAGAGTACGAGTCTAAGACCTTAGCTATTAGGCCAGAGTTAGAGTTAAGACCTTAACCAGTAGGCCAGAGTAAGAGTTAAGACCTTAACCATTAGGCCATAGTACAAGTCTAAGACCTTAGCTATTAGGCCAGAGTAAGAGTTAAGACCTTAGCTATTAGGCCAGAGTAAGAGTTAAGACCTTAACCAGTAGGCCAGAGTACGAGTCTAAGACCTTAGCTATTAGGCCAGAGTACAAGTCTAAGACCTTAGCTATTCGGCCAGAGTAAGAGTTAAGACCTTAACCAGTAGGCCAGAGTACGAGTCTAAGACCTTAGCTATTAGGCCAGAGTAAGAGTGAAGACATTAGCTATTAGGCCACAGTAAGTGTTAAGACCTTAACCATTAGGCCAGAGTACGAGTCTAAGACCTTAGCTATTAGGCCAGAGTAAGAGTTAAGACCTTAACCATTATGCCAGAGTACGAGTCTAAGACCTTAGCTATTAGGCCAGAGTAAGAGTTACGACCTTAACCAGTAGGCCAGAGTACGAGTCTAAGATCTTAGCTATTAGGCCAGAGTACGAGTCTAAGACCTTAACCAGTAGGCCAGACTAAGAGTTAAGACCTTAACCTGTAGGCCATAGTACGAGTCTAAGACCTTAGCTATTCGGCCAGAGTAAGAGTTAAGACCTTAACCAGTAGGCCAGAGTACGAGTCTAATACCCTAACTATTAGGCCAGAGTAAGAGTTAAGACCTTAACCATTAGGCCAGAGTACAAGTCTAAGACCTTAGCTATTAGGCCAGAGTAAGAGTTAAGACCTTAGCTATTAGGCCAGAGTACGAGTCTAAGACCTTAGCTATTAGGTCAGAGTAATTGTTAAGACCTTAACCAGTAGGCCAGAATAAGAGTTAAGACCTTAACCATTAGGCCAGAGTACGAGTCTAAGACCTTAGCTATTAGGCCAGAGGAAGAGTTAAGACCTTAACCATTAGGCCAGAGTACGAGTCTAAGACCGTAGCTATTAGGCCAGAGTAAAAGTTAAGACCTTAGCTATTAGGCCAGAGTAAGAGTTAAGACCTTAACCATTAGGCCATAGTACGAGTATAAGACCTTAGCTATTAGTCCAGAGTAAGAGTTAAGACCTTAGCTATTAGGCCAGAGTAAGAGATAAGACCTTAACCAGTAGGCCGGAGTACGAGTCTAAGACCTTAGCTATTAGGCCAGAGTAAGAGTTAAGACCTTAACCAGGTGGCTAGAGTAAGAGTTAAGACCTTAACCTGTAGGCCAGAGTAAGAGTTAATACCTTAAACATTAGGCCAGAGTACGAGTCTAAGACCTTAGCTATTAGGCCAGAGTATGAGTCTAAGACCTTAGCTATTAGGCCAGTGTAAGAGTTAAGACCTTAACCATTAGGCCAGAGTACGAGTCAAAGACCTTAGCTATTAGGCCAGAGTAAGAGTTAAGACCTTCGCTATTAGGCCAGAGTAAGAGTTAAGACCTTAACCATTAGGCCAGAGTACGAGTTAAGACCTTAACCAGCAGGCCAGAGTAAGAGTTAAGACCTTAACCAGTAGGCCAGAGTAAGAGTTAAGACCCTAACCATTAGGCCAGAGTACGAGTCTAAGACCTTAGCTATTGGGCCAGAGTAAGAGTTAAGACCTTAACCAGTAGGCCAGAGTAAGAGTTAAGACCTTAACCATTAGGCCAGAGTACGAGTCTAAGACCTTAGCTATTAGGCCAGAGTTAGAGTTAAGACCTTAACCAGTAGGCCAGAGTAAGAGTTAAGACCTTAACCATTAGGCCATAGTACAAGTCTAAGACCTTAGCTATTAGGCCAGAGTAAGAGTTAAGACCTTAGCTATTAGGCCAGAGTAAGAGTTAAGACCTTAACCAGTAGGCCAGAGTACGAGTCTAAGACCTTAGCTATTAGGCCAGAGTACGAGTCTAAGACCTTAGCTATTCGGCCAGAGTAAGAGTTAAGACCTTAACCAGTAGGCCAGAGTACGAGTCTAAGACCTTAGCTATTAGGCCAGAGTAAGAGTGAAGACATTAGCTATTAGGCCACAGTAAGTGTTAAGACCTTAACCATTAGGCCAGAGTACGAGTCTAAGACCTTAGCTATTAGGCCAGAGTAAGAGTTAAGACCTTAACCATTATGCCAGAGTACGAGTCTAAGACCTTAGCTATTAGGCCAGAGTAAGAGTTACGACCTTAACCAGTAGGCCAGAGTACGAGTCTAAGATCTTAGCTATTAGGCCAGAGTACGAGTCTAAGACCTTAACCAGTAGGCCAGACTAAGAGTTAAGACCTTAACCTGTAGGCCATAGTACGAGTCTAAGACCTTAGCTATTCGGCCAGAGTAAGAGTTAAGACCTTAACCAGTAGGCCAGAGTACGAGTCTAATACCCTAACTATTAGGCCAGAGTAAGAGTTAAGACCTTAGCTATTAGGCCAGAGTAAGAGTTAAGACCTTAACCATTAGGCCAGAGTACGAGTCTAAGACCTTAGCTATTAGGCTAGAGTAAGAGTGAAGACCTTAGCTATTAGGCCACAGTAAGTGTTAAGACCTTAACCATTAGGCCAGAGTACGAGTCTAAGACCTTAGCTATTAGGCCAGAGTAAGAGTTAAAACCTTAACCATTATGCCAGAGTACGAGTCTAAGACCTTAGCTATTAGGCCAGAGTAAGAGTTACGACCTTAACCAGTAGGCCAGAGTACGAGTCTAAGACCTTAGCTATTAGGCCAGAGTACGAGTCTAAGACCTTAGCTATTAGGCCAGAGTAAGAGTTAAGACCTTAACCATTAGGCCAGACTAAGAGTTAAGACCTTAACCTGTAGGCCATAGTACGAATCTAAGACCTTAGCTATTAGGCCAGAGTCAGAGATAAGACCTTAACCATTAGGCCAGAGTACGAGTCTAAGACCTTAGCTATTAGGGCAGACTAAAAGTTAAGACCTTAGCTATTAGGCCAGACTAAAAGTTAAGACCTTAGCTATTAGGCCAGAGTAAGAGTTAAGACCTTAACCATTAGGCCATAGTACGAGTCTAAGACCTTAGCTTTTAGGCCAGAGTAAGAGTTAAGACCTTAACCAGTAGGCCAGAGTAAGAGAAAAGACCTTAACCAGTAGGCCAGAGTAAAAGTTAAGACCTTAACCATTAGGCCAGAGTACGAGTCTAAGAACTTAGCTATTAGGCCAGAGTAAGAGTTAAGACCTTAACCAGTAGGCCAGAGTAAGAGAAAAGACCTTAACCAGTAGGCCAGAGTAAAAGTTAAGACCTTAACCATTAGGCCAGAGTACGAGTCTAAGAACTTAGCTATTAGGCCAGAGTAAGAGTTAAGACCTTAACCAGTAGGCCAGAGTAAGAGTTAAGACCTTAACCATTAGGCCATAGTACGAGTCTAAGACCTTAGCTATTAGGCCAGAGTAAGAGTTAAGACCTTAGCTATTAGGCCAGAGTGAGAGTTAAGACCTTAACCAGTAGGCCAGAGTACGAGTCTAAGAACTTAGCTATTAGGCCAGAGTAAGAGTTAAGACCTTAACCAGTAGGCCAGAGTAAGAGTTAAGACCTTAACCATTAGGCCATAGTACGAGTCCAAGACCTTAGCTATTAGGCCAGAGTAAGAGTTAAGACCTTAACCATTAGGCCATAGTACGAGTCTAAGACCTTAGCTATTAGGCCAGAGTAAGAGTTAAAACTTTAACCAGTAGTCCAGAGTGAGAGTTAGGACCTTAACCTGTAGGCCACAGTACGAGTCTAAGACCTTAGCTATTAGGCCAGATTATGAATCTAAGACCTTAGCTAATAGGCCAGAGTAAGAGTTAAGACCTTAACCAGTAGGCCAGAGTACGAGTCTAAGACCTTAGCTATTAGGCCAGAGTAAGAGTGAAGACATTAGCTATTAGGCCACAGTAAGTGTTAAGACCTTAACCATTAGGCCAGAGTACGAGTCTAAGACCTTAGCTATTAGGCCAGAGTAAGAGTTAAGACCTTAACCATTATGCCAGAGTACGAGTCTAAGACCTTAGCTATTAGGCCAGAGTAAGAGTTACGACCTTAACCAGTAGGCCAGAGTACGAGTCTAAGATCTTAGCTATTAGGCCAGAGTACGAGTCTAAGACCTTAACCAGTAGGCCAGACTAAGAGTTAAGACCTTAACCTGTAGGCCATAGTACGAGTCTAAGACCTTAGCTATTCGGCCAGAGTAAGAGTTAAGACCTTAACCAGTAGGCCAGAGTACGAGTCTAATACCCTAACTATTAGGCCAGAGTAAGAGTTAAGACCTTAGCTATTAGGCCAGAGTAAGAGTTAAGACCTTAACCATTAGGCCAGAGTACGAGTCTAAGACCTTAGCTATTAGGCTAGAGTAAGAGTGAAGACCTTAGCTATTAGGCCAGAGGAAGAGTTAAGACCTTAACCATTAGGCCAGAGTACGAGTCTAAGACCGTAGCTATTAGGCCAGAGTAAAAGTTAAGACCTTAGCTATTAGGCCAGAGTAAGAGTTAAGACCTTAACCATTAGGCCATAGTACGAGTATAAGACCTTAGCTATTAGTCCAGAGTAAGAGTTAAGACCTTAGCTATTAGGCCAGAGTAAGAGATAAGACCTTAACCAGTAGGCCGGAGTACGAGTCTAAGACCTTAGCTATTAGGCCAGAGTAAGAGTTAAGACCTTAACCAGTAGGCTAGAGTAAGAGTTAAGACCTTAACCTGTAGGCCAGAGTAAGAGTTAATACCTTAAACATTAGGCCAGAGTACGAGTCTAAGCCCTTAGCTATTAGGCCAGAGTACGAGTCTAAGACCTTAGCTATTAGGCCAGTGTAAGAGTTAAGACCTTAACCATTAGGCCAGAGTACGAGTCAAAGACCTTAGCTATTAGGCCAGAGTAAGAGTTAAGACCTTCGCTATTAGGCCAGAGTAAGAGTTAAGACCTTAACCATTAGGCCAGAGTACGAGTCTAAGACCTTAGCTATTAGGCCAGAGTAAGAGTTAAGACCTTAGCTATTAGGCCAGAGTAAGAGTTAAGACCTTAACCAGCAGGCCAGAGTAAGAGTTAAGACCTTAACCAGTAGGCCAGAGTACAAGTCTAAGACCTTAGCTATTGGGCAAGAGTAAGAGTTAAGACCTTAACCAGTAGGCCAGAGTAAGAGTTAAGACCTTAACCAGTAGGCCAGAGTAAGAGTTAAGACCTTAACCATTAGGCCAGAGTACGAGTCTAAGACCTTAGCTATTAGGCCAGAGTAAGAGTTAAGACCTTAACCAGTAGGCCAGAGTAAGAGTTAAGACCTTAACCATTAGGCCATAGTACAAGTCTAAGACCTTAGCTATTAGGCCAGAGTAAGAGTTAAGACCTTAGCTATTAGGCCAGAGTAAGAGTTAAGACCTTAACCAGTAGGCCAGAGTATGAGTCTAAGACCTTAGCTATTAGGCCAGAGTACGAGTCTAAGACCTTAGCTATTCGGCCAGAGTAAGAGTTAAGACCTTAACCAGTAGGCCAGAGTACGAGTCTAAGACCTTAACTTTTAGGCCAGAGTAAGAGTTAAGACCTTAGGTATTAGGCCAGAGTAAGAGTTAAGACCTTAACCATTAGGCCAGAGTACGAGTCTAAGACCTTAGCTATTAGGCCAGAGTAAGAGTGAAGACATTAGCTATTAGGCCACAGTAAGTGTTAAGACCTTAACCATTAGTCCAGAGTGCGAGTCTAAGACCTTAGCTATTAGGCCAGAGTAAGAGTTAAGACCTTAACCATTATGCCAGAGTACGAGTCTAAGACCTTAGCTATTAGGCCAGAGTAAGAGTTACGACCTTAACCAGTAGGCCAGAGTACGAGTCTAAGACATTAGCTATTAGGCCAGAGTACGAGTCTAAGACCTTAACCAGTAGGCCAGACTAAGAGTTAAGACCTTAACCTGTAGGCCATAGTACGAGTCTAAGACCTTAGCTATTAGGCCAGAGTACGAGTCTAAGACCTTAGCTATTCGGCCAGAGTAAGAGTTAAGACCTTAGCTATTAGGCCAGAGTAAGAGTTAAGACCTTAACCATTAGGCCAGAGTACGAGTCTAAGACCTTAGCTATTAGGCCAGAGTAAGAGTTAAGACCTTAGCTATTAGGCCAGAGTAAGAGTTAAGACCTTAACCATTAGGCCAGAGTATGAGTCTAAGACCTTAGCTATTATGCTAGAGTAAGAGTGAAGACCTTAGCTATTAGGCCACAGTAAGTGTTAAGACCTTAACCATTAGGCCAGAGTACGAGTCTAAGACCTTAGCTATTAGGCCAGAGTAAGAGTTAAAACCTTAACCATTATGCCAGAGTACAAGTCTAAGACCTTAGCTATTAGGCCAGAGTAAGAGTTACGACCTTAACCTGTAGGCCATAGTACGAATCTAAGACCTTAGCTATTAGGCCAGAGTAAGAGATAAGACCTTAACCATTAGGCCAGAGTACGAGTCTAAGACCTTAGCTATTAGTCCAGAGTAAGAGTAAGGACCTTAGCTATTAGGCCAGAGTAAGAGTTAAGACCTTAACCATTAGGCCAGAGTACGAGTCAAAGTCCTTAGCTATTAGGCCAGAGTAAGAGTTAAGACCTGAACCATTAGGCCAGAGTAAGAGTTAAGACCTTAACCATTAGGCCAGAGTATAAGTCTAAGAACTTAGCTATTAGGCTAGAGTAAGAGTGAAGACCTTAAGCATTAGGCCAGAGTACGAGTCTAAGACCTTAGCTATTAGGCCAGATTACGAGTCTAAGACCTTAGCTATTAGGCCAGAGTAAGAGTTAAGACCTGAACCATTAGGCCAGACTAAGAGTTAAGACCTTAACCTGTAGGCCATAGTACGAGTCTAAGACCTTAGATATTAGGCCATAGTAAGAGTTAAGACCTTAACCATTAGGCCAGAGTACGAGTCTAAGACCTTAGCTATTAGGCCAGATTAAAAGTTAAGACCTTAGCTATTAGGCCAGAGTAAGAGTTGAGACCTTAACCATTAGGCCATAGTACGAGTCTAAGACCTTAGCTATTAGGCCAGAGTAAGAGTTAAAACTTTAACCAGTAGTCCAGAGTGAGAGTTAAGACCTTAACCTGTAGGCCAGAGTATGAGTCTAAGACCTTAGCTATTAGGCCAGAGTAAGAGTTAAGACCTTAGCTATTAGGCCAGAGTAAGAGTTAAGACCTTACCCATTAGGCCAGAGTACGAGTCTAAGACCTTAGCTATTAGGCAAGAGTAAGATTGAAGACATTAGCTATTAGAACACAGTACGAGTCTAAGACCTTAGCTTTTAGGCCAGAGTAAGAGTTAAGACTTAAACCAGTAGGCCAGAATAAGAGTTAAGACCTTAACCTGTAGGCCATAGTAGTAGTCTAAGACATTAACGATTAGGCCAGAGTAAGAGTTAAGACCTTAACCAGTAGGCCAGAGTAAGAGAAAAGACCTTAACCAGTAGGCCAGAGTAAAAGTTAAGACCTTAACCATTAGGCCAGAGTACGAGTCTAAGAACTTAGCTATTAGGCCAGAGTAAGAGTTAAGACCTTAACCAGTAGGCCAGAGTAAGAGTTAAGACCTTAACCATTAGGCCATAGTACGAGTCTAAGACCTTAGCTATTAGGCCAGAGTAAGAGTTAAGACCTTAGCTATTAGGCCAGAGTAAGAGTTAAGACCTTAACCAGTAGGCCAGAGTACGAGTCTAAGACCTTAGCTATTAGGCCAGAGTACGAGTCTAAGACCTTAGCTATTAGGCCAGAGTAAGAGTTAAGACCTTAACCAGTTGGCCAGAATAAGAGTTAAGACCTTAACCATTAGGCCAGAGTACGAGTCTAAGAATTTAGCTATTAGGCTAGAGTAAGAGTTAAGACCTTAGCTATTAGGCCAGAGTACGAGTCTAAGACCTTAGCTATTAGGCCAGAGTAAGAGTTAAGACCTTAGCTATTAGGCCAGAGTACGAGTCTAAGACCTTAGCTATTATGTCAGAGTAAGTGTTAAGACCTTAACCAGTAGGCCAGAATAAGAGTTAAGACCTTAACCATTAGGCCAGAGTATAAGTCTAAGAACTTAGCTATTAGGCTAGAGTAAGAGTTAAGACCTTAAGCATTAGGCCAGAGTACGAGTCTAAGACCTTAGCTATTAGGCCAGAGTAAAAGTTAAGACCTTAGCTATTATGCCAGAGTAAGAGTTAAGACCTTAACCATTAGGCCATAGTACGAGTCTAAGACCTTAGCTATTAGGCCAGAGTAAGAGTTAAGACCTTAACCATTAGGCCAGAGTACGAGTCTAAGACCTTAGCTATTAGGCCAGAGTACGAGTCTAAGACCTTAGCTATTAGGCCAGATTACGAGTCTAAGACCTTAGCTATTAGGCCATAGTAAGAGTTAAGACCTTAACCATTAGGCCAGAGTACGAGTCTAAGACCTTAGCTATTAGGCCAGAGTAAAAGTTAAGACCTTAGCTATTAGGCCAGAGTAAGAGTTAAGACCTTAACCATTATGCCAGAGTACGAGTCTAAGACCTTAGCTATTAGGCTAGAGTAAGAGTTAAGACCTTAGCTATTAGGCCAGAGTAAGAGTTAAGACCTTAACCATTAGGCCAGAGTATGAGTCTAAGACCTTAGCTATTAGGCCAGAGTAAGAGTTAAGACCTTAACCATTAGGCCAGAGTACGAGTCTAAGATCTTAGCTATTAGGCCAGAGTACGAGTCTAAGACCTTAGCTATTAGGCCAGATTACGAGTCTAAGACCTTAGCTATTAGGCCAGAGTTAGAGTTAAGACCTGAACCATTAGGCCAGACTAAGAGTTAAGACCTTAACCTGTAGGCCATAGTACGAGTCTAAGACCTTAGCTATTAGGCCATAGTAAGAGTTAAGACCTTAACCATTAGGCCAGAGTACAAGTCTAAGACCTTAGCTATTAGGCCAGAGTAAGAGTTAAGACCTTAGCTATTAGGCCAGAGTACGAGTCTAAGACCTTAGCTATTAGGTCAGAGTAAGAGTTAAGACCTTAACCATTAGGCCAAAGTACGAGTCTAAGACCGTAGCTATTAGGCCAGAGTAAGAGTTAAGACCTTAGCTATTAGGCCAGAGTAAGAGATAAGACCTTAACCAGTAGGCCGGAGTACGAGTCTAAGACCTTAGCTATTAGGCCAGAGTAAGAGTTAAGACCTTAACCAGTAGGCTAGAGTAAGAGTTAATACCTTAACCATTAGGCCAGAGTACGAGTCTAAGACCTTAGCTATTAGGCCAGAGTAAGAGTTAAGACCTTCACTATTAGGCCAGAGTAAGAGTTAAGACCTTAACCATTAGGCCAGAGTATAAGTCTAAGAACTTAGCTATTAGGCTAGAGTAAGAGTTAAGACCTTAAGCATTAGGCCAGAGTACGAGTCTAAGACCTTAGCTATTAGGCCAGTGTAAAAGTTAAGACCTTAGCTATTATGCCAGAGTAAGAGTTAAGACCTTAACTATTAGGCCATAGTACGAGTCTAAGACCTTAGCTATTAGTCCAGAGTAAGAGTAAGGACCTTAGCTATTAGGCCAGAGTAAGAGTTAAGACCTTAACCATTAGGCCAGAGTACGAGTCAAAGTCTTTAGCTATTAGGCCAGAGTAAGAGTTAAGACCTTAACCATTAGGCCAGAGTACAAGTCTAAGACCTTAGCTATTAGGCCAGAGTAAGAGTTAAGACCTTAGCTATTAGGCCAGAGTACGAGTCTAAGACCTTAGCTATTAGGTCAGAGTAAGAGTTAAGACCTTAACCATTAGGCCAGAGTACGAGTCTAAGACCGTAGCTATTAGGCCAGAGTAAAAGTTAAGACCTTAGCTATTAGGCCAGAGTAAGAGTTAAGACCTTAACCATTAGGCCATAGTACAAGTATAAGACCTTAGCTATTAGTTCAGAGTAAGAGTTAAGACCTTAGCTATTAGGCCAGAGTAAGAGATAAGACTTTAACCATTAGGCCGGAGTACGAGTCTAAGACCTTAGCTATTAGGCCAGAGTAAGAGTTAAGACCTTAACCATTAGGCCAGAGTAAGAGAAAAGACCTTAACCAGTAGGCCAGACTAAAAGTTAAGACCTTAACCATTAGGCCAGAGTACGAGTCTAAGAACTTAGCTATTAGGCCAGAGTAAGAGTTAAGACCTTAACCAGTAGGCCAGAGTAAGAGTTAAGACCTTAACTAGTAGGCCAGAGTAAGAGTTAAGACCTTAACAATTAGGCCATAGTATGAGTCTAAGACCTTAGCTATTAGGCCAGAGTACGAGTCTAAGACCTTAGCTATTAGGCCAGAGTACGAGTCTAAGACCTTAGCTATTAGGCCAGAGTAAGAGTTAAGACCTTAACCATTAGGCCAGAGTACAAGTCTAAGACCTTAGCTATTAGGCCAGAGTAAGAGTTAAGACCTTAGCTATTAGGCCAGAGTACGAGTCTAAGACCTTAGCTATTAGGTCAGTGTAATTGTTAAGACCTTAACCAGTAGGCCAGAATAAGAGTTAAGACCTTAACCATTAGGCCAGAGTACGAGTCTAAGACCTTAGCTATTAGGCCAGAGGAAGAGTTAAGACCTTAACCATTAGGCCAGAGTACGAGTCTAAGACCGTAGCTATTAGGCCAGAGTAAAAGTTAAGACCTTAGCTATTAGGCCAGAGTAAGAGTTAAGACCTTAACCATTAGGCCATAGTACGAGTATAAGACCTTAGCTATTAGTCCAGAGTAAGAGTTAAGACCTTAGCTATTAGGCCAGAGTAAGAGATAAGACCTTAACCAGTAGGCCGGAGTACGAGTCTAAGACCTTAGCTATTAGGCCAGAGTAAGAGTTAAGACCTTAACCAGGTGGCTAGAGTAAGAGTTAAGACCTTAACCTGTAGGCCAGAGTAAGAGTTAATACCTTAAACATTAGGCCAGAGTACGAGTCTAAGACCTTAGCTATTAGGCCAGAGTATGAGTCTAAGACCTTAGCTATTAGGCCAGTGTAAGAGTTAAGACCTTAACCATTAGGCCAGAGTACGAGTCAAAGACCTTAGCTATTAGGCCAGAGTAAGAGTTAAGACCTTCGCTATTAGGCCAGAGTAAGAGTTAAGACCTTAACCATTAGGCCAGAGTACGAGTCTAAGACCTTAGCTATTAGGCCAGAGTAAGAGTTAAGACCTTAACCAGCAGGCCAGAGTAAGAGTTAAGACCTTAACCAGTAGGCCAGAGTAAGAGTTAAGACCTTAACCATTAGGCCAGAGTACGAGTCTAAGACCTTAGCTATTGGGCCAGAGTAAGAGTTAAGACCTTAACCAGTAGGCCAGAGTAAGAGTTAAGACCTTAACCATTAGGCCAGAGTACGAGTCTAAGACCTTAGCTATTAGGCCAGAGTTAGAGTTAAGACCTTAACCAGTAGGCCAGAGTAAGAGTTAAGACCTTAACCATTAGGCCATAGTACAAGTCTAAGACCTTAGCTATTAGGCCAGAGTAAGAGTTAAGACCTTAGCTATTAGGCCAGAGTAAGAGTTAAGACCTTAACCAGTAGGCCAGAGTACGAGTCTAAGACCTTAGCTATTAGGCCAGAGTACAAGTCTAAGACCTTAGCTATTCGGCCAGAGTAAGAGTTAAGACCTTAACCAGTAGGCCAGAGTACGAGTCTAAGACCTTAGCTATTAGGCCAGAGTAAGAGTGAAGACATTAGCTATTAGGCCACAGTAAGTGTTAAGACCTTAACCATTAGGCCAGAGTACGAGTCTAAGACCTTAGCTATTAGGCCAGAGTAAGAGTTAAGACCTTAACCATTATGCCAGAGTACGAGTCTAAGACCTTAGCTATTAGGCCAGAGTAAGAGTTACGACCTTAACCAGTAGGCCAGAGTACGAGTCTAAGATCTTAGCTATTAGGCCAGAGTACGAGTCTAAGACCTTAACCAGTAGGCCAGACTAAGAGTTAAGACCTTAACCTGTAGGCCATAGTACGAGTCTAAGACCTTAGCTATTCGGCCAGAGTAAGAGTTAAGACCTTAACCAGTAGGCCAGAGTACGAGTCTAATACCCTAACTATTAGGCCAGAGTAAGAGTTAAGACCTTAACCATTAGGCCAGAGTACAAGTCTAAGACCTTAGCTATTAGGCCAGAGTAAGAGTTAAGACCTTAGCTATTAGGCCAGAGTACGAGTCTAAGACCTTAGCTATTAGGTCAGAGTAATTGTTAAGACCTTAACCAGTAGGCCAGAATAAGAGTTAAGACCTTAACCATTAGGCCAGAGTACGAGTCTAAGACCTTAGCTATTAGGCCAGAGGAAGAGTTAAGACCTTAACCATTAGGCCAGAGTACGAGTCTAAGACCGTAGCTATTAGGCCAGAGTAAAAGTTAAGACCTTAGCTATTAGGCCAGAGTAAGAGTTAAGACCTTAACCATTAGGCCATAGTACGAGTATAAGACCTTAGCTATTAGTCCAGAGTAAGAGTTAAGACCTTAGCTATTAGGCCAGAGTAAGAGATAAGACCTTAACCAGTAGGCCGGAGTACGAGTCTAAGACCTTAGCTATTAGGCCAGAGTAAGAGTTAAGACCTTAACCAGGTGGCTAGAGTAAGAGTTAAGACCTTAACCTGTAGGCCAGAGTAAGAGTTAATACCTTAAACATTAGGCCAGAGTACGAGTCTAAGACCTTAGCTATTAGGCCAGAGTATGAGTCTAAGACCTTAGCTATTAGGCCAGTGTAAGAGTTAAGACCTTAACCATTAGGCCAGAGTACGAGTCAAAGACCTTAGCTATTAGGCCAGAGTAAGAGTTAAGACCTTCGCTATTAGGCCAGAGTAAGAGTTAAGACCTTAACCATTAGGCCAGAGTACGAGTTAAGACCTTAACCAGCAGGCCAGAGTAAGAGTTAAGACCTTAACCAGTAGGCCAGAGTAAGAGTTAAGACCTTAACCATTAGGCCAGAGTACGAGTCTAAGACCTTAGCTATTGGGCCAGAGTAAGAGTTAAGACCTTAACCAGTAGGCCAGAGTAAGAGTTAAGACCTTAACCATTAGGCCAGAGTACGAGTCTAAGACCTTAGCTATTAGGCCAGAGTTAGAGTTAAGACCTTAACCAGTAGGCCAGAGTAAGAGTTAAGACCTTAACCATTAGGCCATAGTACAAGTCTAAGACCTTAGCTATTAGGCCAGAGTAAGAGTTAAGACCTTAGCTATTAGGCCAGAGTAAGAGTTAAGACCTTAACCAGTAGGCCAGAGTACGAGTCTAAGACCTTAGCTATTAGGCCAGAGTACGAGTCTAAGACCTTAGCTATTCGGCCATAGTAAGAGTTAAGACCTTAACCAGTAGGCCAGAGTACGAGTCTAAGACCTTAGCTATTAGGCCAGAGTAAGAGTGAAGACATTAGCTATTAGGCCACAGTAAGTGTTAAGACCTTAACCATTAGGCCAGAGTACGAGTCTAAGACCTTAGCTATTAGGCCAGAGTAAGAGTTAAGACCTTAACCATTATGCCAGAGTACGAGTCTAAGACCTTAGCTATTAGGCCAGAGTAAGAGTTACGACCTTAACCAGTAGGCCAGAGTACGAGTCTAAGATCTTAGCTATTAGGCCAGAGTACGAGTCTAAGACCTTAACCAGTAGGCCAGACTAAGAGTTAAGACCTTAACCTGTAGGCCATAGTACGAGTCTAAGACCTTAGCTATTCGGCCAGAGTAAGAGTTAAGACCTTAACCAGTAGGCCAGAGTACGAGTCTAATACCCTAACTATTAGGCCAGAGTAAGAGTTAAGACCTTAGCTATTAGGCCAGAGTAAGAGTTAAGACCTTAACCATTAGGCCAGAGTACGAGTCTAAGACCTTAGCTATTAGGCTAGAGTAAGAGTGAAGACCTTAGCTATTAGGCCACAGTAAGTGTTAAGACCTTAACCATTAGGCCAGAGTACGAGTCTAAGACCTTAGCTATTAGGCCAGAGTAAGAGTTAAAACCTTAACCATTATGCCAGAGTACGAGTCTAAGACCTTAGCTATTAGGCCAGAGTAAGAGTTACGACCTTAACCAGTAGGCCAGAGTACGAGTCTAAGACCTTAGCTATTAGGCCAGAGTACGAGTCTAAGACCTTAGCTATTAGGCCAGAGTAAGAGTTAAGACCTTAACCATTAGGCCAGACTAAGAGTTAAGACCTTAACCTGTAGGCCATAGTACGAATCTAAGACCTTAGCTATTAGGCCAGAGTCAGAGATAAGACCTTAACCATTAGGCCAGAGTACGAGTCTAAGACCTTAGCTATTAGGGCAGACTAAAAGTTAAGACCTTAGCTATTAGGCCAGACTAAAAGTTAAGACCTTAGCTATTAGGCCAGAGTAAGAGTTAAGACCTTAACCATTAGGCCATAGTACGAGTCTAAGACCTTAGCTTTTAGGCCAGAGTAAGAGTTAAGACCTTAACCAGTAGGCCAGAGTAAGAGAAAAGACCTTAACCAGTAGGCCAGAGTAAAAGTTAAGACCTTAACCATTAGGCCAGAGTACGAGTCTAAGAACTTAGCTATTAGGCCAGAGTAAGAGTTAAGACCTTAACCAGTAGGCCAGAGTAAGAGAAAAGACCTTAACCAGTAGGCCAGAGTAAAAGTTAAGACCTTAACCATTAGGCCAGAGTACGAGTCTAAGAACTTAGCTATTAGGCCAGAGTAAGAGTTAAGACCTTAACCAGTAGGCCAGAGTAAGAGTTAAGACCTTAACCATTAGGCCATAGTACGAGTCTAAGACCTTAGCTATTAGGCCAGAGTAAGAGTTAAGACCTTAGCTATTAGGCCAGAGTGAGAGTTAAGACCTTAACCAGTAGGCCAGAGTACGAGTCTAAGAACTTAGCTATTAGGCCAGAGTAAGAGTTAAGACCTTAACCAGTAGGCCAGAGTAAGAGTTAAGACCTTAACCATTAGGCCATAGTACGAGTCCAAGACCTTAGCTATTAGGCCAGAGTAAGAGTTAAGACCTTAACCATTAGGCCATAGTACGAGTCTAAGACCTTAGCTATTAGGCCAGAGTAAGAGTTAAAACTTTAACCAGTAGTCCAGAGTGAGAGTTAGGACCTTAACCTGTAGGCCACAGTACGAGTCTAAGACCTTAGCTATTAGGCCAGATTATGAGTCTAAGACCTTAGCTAATAGGCCAGAGTAAGAGTTAAGACCTTAACCAGTAGGCCAGAGTACGAGTCTAAGACCTTAGCTATTAGGCCAGAGTAAGAGTGAAGACATTAGCTATTAGGCCACAGTAAGTGTTAAGACCTTAACCATTAGGCCAGAGTACGAGTCTAAGACCTTAGCTATTAGGCCAGAGTAAGAGTTAAGACCTTAACCATTATGCCAGAGTACGAGTCTAAGACCTTAGCTATTAGGCCAGAGTAAGAGTTACGACCTTAACCAGTAGGCCAGAGTACGAGTCTAAGATCTTAGCTATTAGGCCAGAGTACGAGTCTAAGACCTTAACCAGTAGGCCAGACTAAGAGTTAAGACCTTAACCTGTAGGCCATAGTACGAGTCTAAGACCTTAGCTATTCGGCCAGAGTAAGAGTTAAGACCTTAACCAGTAGGCCAGAGTACGAGTCTAATACCCTAACTATTAGGCTAGAGTAAGAGTTAAGACCTTAGCTATTAGGCCAGAGTAAGAGTTAAGACCTTAACCATTAGGCCAGAGTACGAGTCTAAGACCTTAGCTATTAGGCTAGAGTAAGAGTGAAGACCTTAGCTATTAGGCCACAGTAAGTGTTAAGACCTTAACCATTAGGCCAGAGTACGAGTCTAAGACCTTAGCTATTAGGCCAGAGTAAGAGTTAAAACCTTAACCATTATGCCAGAGTACGAGTCTAAGACCTTAGCTATTAGGCCAGAGTAAGAGTTACGACCTTAACCAGTAGGCCAGAGAACGAGTCTAAGACCTTAGCTATTAGGCCAGAGTACGAGTCTAAGACCTTAGCTATTAGGCCAGAGTAAGAGTTAAGACCTTAACCATTAGGCCAGACTAAGAGTTAAGACCTTAACCTGTAGGCCATAGTACGAATCTAAGACCTTAGCTATTAGGCCAGAGTCAGAGATAAGACCTTAACCATTAGGCCAGAGTACGAGTCTAAGACCTTAGCTATTAGGGCAGACTAAAAGTTAAGACCTTAGCTATTAGGCCAGACTAAAAGTTAAGACCTTAGCTATTAGGCCAGAGTAAGAGTTAAGACCTTAGCCATTAGGCCATAGTACGAGTCTAAGACCTTAGCTTTTAGGCCAGAGTAAGAGTTAAGACCTTAACCAGTAGGCCAGAGTAAGAGAAAAGACCTTAACCAGTAGGCCAGAGTAAAAGTTAAGACCTTAACCATTAGGCCAGAGTATGAGTCTAAGAACTTAGCTATTAGGCCAGAGTAAGAGTTAAGACCTTAACCAGTAGGCCAGAGTAAGAGAAAAGACCTTAACCAGTAGGCCAGAGTAAAAGTTAAGACCTTAACCATTAGGCCAGAGTACGAGTCTAAGAACTTAGCTATTAGGCCAGAGTAAGAGTTAAGACCTTAACCAGTAGGCCAGAGTAAGAGTTAAGACCTTAACCATTAGGCCATAGTACGAGTCTGAGACCTTAGCTATTAGGCCAGAGTAAGAGTTAAGACCTTAGCTATTAGGCCAGAGTGAGAGTTAAGACCTTAACCAGTAGGCCAGAGTACGAGTCTAAGACCTTAGCTATTAGGCCAGAGTACGAGTCTAAGACCTTAGCTATTAGGCCAGAGTAAGAGTTAAGACCTTAACCAGTAGGCCAGAATAAGAGTTAAGACCTTAACCATTAGGCCAGAGTACGAGTCTAAGAACTTAGCTATTAGGCTAGAGTAAGAGTTAAGACCTTAAGCATTAGGCCAGAGTACGAGTCTAAGACCTTAGCTATTAGGCCAGAGTAAAAGTTAAGACCTTAGCTATTATGCCAGAGTAAGAGTTAAGACCTTAACCATTAGGCCATAGTACGAGTCTAAGACCTTAGCTATTAGTCCAGAGTAAGAGTAAGGACCTTAGCTATTAGGCCAGAGTAAGAGTTAAGACCTTAACCATTAGGCTAGAGTACGAGTCAAAGTCCTTAGCTATTAGGCCAGAGTAAGAGTTAAGACCTGAACCATTAGGCCAGAGTATAAGTCTAAGAACTTAGCTATTAGGCTAGAGTAAGAGTTAAGACCTTAAGCATTAGGCCAGAGTACGAGTCTAAGACCTTAGCTATTAGGCCAGATTACGAGTCTAAGACCTTAGCTATTAGGCCAGAGTAAGAGTTAAGACCTTAACCAGTAGGCCAGAATAAGAGTTAAGACCTTAACCATTAGGCCAGAGTACGAGTCTAAGAATTTAGCTATTGGGCTAGAGTAAGAGTTAAGACATTAAGCATTAGGCCAGAGTACGAGTCTAAGACCTTAGCTATTAGGCCAGAGTAAGAGTTAAGACCTTAGCTATTAGGCCAGAGTACGAGTCTAAGACCTTAGCTATTAGGTCAGAGTAAGTGTTAAGACCTTAACCAGTAGGCCAGAATAAGAGTTAAGACCTTAACCATTAGGCCAGAGTATAAGTCTAAGAACTTAGCTATTAGGCTAGAGTAAGAGTTAAGACCTTAAGCATTAGGCCAGAGTACGAGTCTAAGACCTTAGCTATTAGGCCAGAGTAAAAGTTAAGACCTTAGCTATTATGCCAGAGTAAGAGTTAAGACCTTAACCATTAGGCCAGAGTACGAGTCAAAGTCCTTAGCTATTAGGCCAGAGTAAGAGTTAAGACCTTAGCTATTAGGCCAGAGTAAGAGTTAAGACCTTAACCATTAGGCCAGAGTACGAGTCTAAGACCTTAGCTATTAGGCTAGAGTAAGAGTGAAGACCTTAGCTATTAGGCCACAGTAAGTGTTAAGACCTTAACCATTAGGCCAGAGTACGAGTCTAAGACCTTAGCTATTAGGCCAGAGTAAGAGTTAAAACCTTAACCATTATGCCAGAGTACGAGTCTAAGACCTTAGCTATTAGGCCAGAGTAAGAGTTACGACCTTAACCAGTAGGCCAGAGTACGAGTCTAAGACCTTAGCTATTAGGCCAGAGTACGAGTCTAAGACCTTAGCTATTAGGCCAGAGTAAGAGTTAAGACCTTAACCATTAGGCCAGAGTACGAGTCTAAGACCTTAGCTATTAGGCCAGAGTACGAGTCTAAGACCTTAGCTATCAGGCCAGATTACGAGTCTAAGACCTTAGCTATTAGGCCAGAGTTAGAGTTAAGACCTGAACCATTAGGCCAGACTAAGAGTTAAGACCTTAACCTGTAGGCCATAGTACCAGTCTAAGACCTTAGCTATTAGGCCAGAGTAAGAGTTAAGACCTTAAACATTATGCCAGAGTACGAGTCTAAGACCTTAGCTATTAGGCTAGAGTAAGAGTTACGACCTTAACCAGTAGGCCAGAGTACGAGTCTAAGACCTTAGCTATTAGGCCAGAGTACGAGTCTAAGACCTTAGCTATTAGGCCAGAGTAAGAGTTAAGACCTTAACCATTAGGCCAGACTAAGAGTTAAGACCTTTACCTGTAGGCCATAGTACTAGTCTAAGACCTTAGCTATTAGGCCAGAGTAAGAGTTAAGACCTTAACCATTAGGCCAGAGTACGAGTCTTAGACCTTAGCTATTAGGCCAGACTAAAAGTTAAGACCTTAGCTATTAGGCCAGAGTAAGAGTTAAGACCTTAGCTATTAGGCCAGAGTAAGAGTTAAGACCTTAACCATTAGGCCAGAGTAAGAGTCTAAGACCTTAGCTATTAGGCCAGAGTAAAAGTTAAGACCTTAGCTATTAGGCCAGAGTAAGAGTTAAGACCTTAACCATTAGGCCATAGTACGAGTCTAAGACCTTAGCTATTAGGCCAGAGTAAGAGTTAAAACTTTAACCAGTAGTCCAGAGTGAGAGTTAGGACCTTAACCTGTAGGCCACAGTACGAGTCTAAGACCTTAGCTATTAGGCCAGATTACGAGTCTAAGACCTTAGCTAATAGGCCAGAGTAAGAGTTAAGACCTGAACCATTAGGCCAGACTAAGAGTTAAGACCTTAACCTGTAGGCCATAGTACAAGTCTAAGACCTTAGCTATTAGGCCAGAGTAAGAGTTAAGACTTTAACCATAAGGCCAGAGTACGAGTCTAAGACCTTAGCTATTAGGCCAGAGTAAGAGTTAAGACCTTAACCATTAGGCCAGACTAAGAGTTAAGACCTTTACCAGTAGGCCATAGTACGCATCTAAGACCTTAGCTATTAGGCCAGAGTAAGAGTTAAGACCTTAACCATTAGGCCAGAGTACGAGTCTAAGACCTTAGCTATTAGGCCAGACTAAAAGTTAAGACCTTAGCTATTAGGCCAGAGTAAGAGTTAAGACCTTAACCATTAGGCCAGACTAAGAGTTAAGACCTTAACCTGTAGGCCATAGTACGAGTCTAAGACCTTAGCTATTAGGCCAGAGTAAGAGTTAAGACCTTAACCATTAGGCCATAGTACGAGTCTAAGACCTTAGCTTTTAGGCCAGAGTAAGAGTTAAGACCTTAACCAGTAGGCCAGAGTAAGAGAAAAGACCTTAACCAGTAGGCCAGAGTAAAAGTTAAGACCTTAACCATTAGGCCAGAGTACGAGTCTAAGAACTTAGCTATTAGGCCAGAGTAAGAGTTAAGACCTTAACCAGTAGGCCAGAGTAAGAGAAAAGACCTTAACCAGTAGGCCAGAGTAAAAGTTAAGACCTTAACCATTAGGCCAGAGTACGAGTCTAAGAACTTAGCTATTAGGCCAGAGTAAGAGTTAAGACCTTAACCAGTAGGCCAGAGTAAGAGTTAAGACCTTAACCATTAGGCCATAGTACGAGTCCAAGACCTTAGCTATTAGGCCAGAGTAAGAGTTAAGACCTTAACCATTAGGCCATAGTACGAGTCTAAGACCTTAGCTATTAGGCCAGAGTAAGAGTTAAAACTTTAACCAGTAGTCCAGAGTGAGAGTTAGGACCTTAACCTGTAGGCCACAGTACGAGTCTAAGACCTTAGCTATTAGGCCAGATTATGAGTCTAAGACCTTAGCTAATAGGCCAGAGTAAGAGTTAAGACCTTAACCAGTAGGCCAGAGTACGAGTCTAAGACCTTAACTATTAGGCCAGAGTAAGAGTTAAGACCTTAGCTATTAGGCCACAATAAGTGTTAAGACCTTAACCATTAGGCCAGAGTACGAGTCAAAGACCTTAGCTATTAGGCCAGAGTAAGAGTTAAGACCTTAGCTATTAGGCCAGAGTAAGAGTTAAGACCTTAGCTATTAGGCCAGAGTAAGAGTTAAGACCTTAACCATTAGGCCAGAGTACGAGTCTAAGACCTTAGCTATTAGGCCAGAGTAAGAATTAAGACCTTAGCTATTAGGCCAGAGTAAGAGTTAAGACCTTAACCATTATGCCAGAGTACGAGTCTAAGACCTTAGATATTAGGCCAGAGTAATAATTAAGACCTTAGCTATTAGGCCAGAGTAAGAGTTAAGACCTTAACCATTATGCCAGAGTACGAGTCTAAGACCTTAGCTATTAGGCTAGAGTAAGAGTTACGACCTTAACCAGTAGGCCAGAGTACGAGTCTAAGACCTTAGCTATTAGGCCAGAGTACGAGTCTAAGACCTTAGCTATTAGGCCAGAGTAAGAGTTAAGACCTTAACCATTAGGCCAGACTAAGAGTTAAGACCTTTACCTGTAGGCCATAGTACGAGTCTAAGACCTTAGCTATTAGGCCAGAGTAAGAGTTAAGACCTTAACCATTAGGCCAGAGTACGAGTCTAAGACCTTAGCTATTAGGCCAGACTAAACGTTAAGACCTTAGCTATTAGGCCAGAGTAAGAGTTAAGACCTTAACCATTAGGCCAGACTAAGAGTTAAGACCTTAACCTGTAGGCCATAGTACGAGTCTAAGACCTTAGCTATTAGGCCAGAGTAAGAGTTACGACCTTAACCAGTAGGCCAGAGTACGAGTCTAAGACCTTAGCTATTAGGCCAGAGTACGAGTCTAAGACCTTAGCTATTAGGCCAGAGTAAGAGTTAAGACCTTAACCATTAGGCCAGACTAAGAGTTAAGACCTTAACCTGTAGGCCATAGTACGAGTCTAAGACCTTAGCTATTAGGCCAGAGTACGAGTCTAAGACCTTAGCTATTCGGCCAGAGTAAGAGTTAAGACCTTAACCAGTAGGCCAGAGTATGAGTCTAAGACCTTAACTATTAGGCCAGAGTAAGAGTTAAGACCTTAGCTATTAGGCCAGAGTAAGAGTTAAGACCTTAACCATTAGGCCAGACTAAGAGTTAAGACCTTAACCTGTAGGCCATAGTACAAGTCTAAGACCTTAGCTATTAGGCCAGAGTAAGAGTTAAGACTTTAACCATTAGGCCAGAGTACGAGTCTAAGACCTTAGCTATTAGGCCAGAGTAAGAGTTAAGACCTTAGCTATTAGGCCAGAGTAAGAGTTAAGACCTTAACCATTAGGCCAGAGTACGAGTCTAAGACCTTAGCTATTAGGCCAGAGTAAGAGTGAAATGTGGAGAGAGACAATGGTTCTAAATGGCCTAAAAAGGTCCAGACTAGAAAAACCTTAGAGAAGGTAAGGAGTTTAATAGGGGTTTTTTTTGGAAAATGATTTTTAGGAGAGAGCGATAATTAATATAGAGAAGGGACAAGAAGGTCAAAGTATGACAGATATTTATTATACAAAAAAGGATTTCAGGTGCTCACATATTCAGTGACAATAAGCGTGACATGAAAGGTGAGGGTGAACTTAAAAGAAGACATCGCATTGACAACAATGGTTGAACCACTTTCTTTTTGAACTTAATATGAAGGGTTCATGTTGTAAGCGGTCGACGACGTTTCGAACTCAGTGATTTGAGTTCATCTTCAGGACAATTGTGAGCAGCTAGAATTGTCAGTGTGAACAAGAAGTGAAAAAATCCGGAATTTATGGACGAGGTTAAATTACTGATCAAAAAACCTGCCAGGTGCGGTAAACTGCACCATAATGAGGCCCTTGTGAGAGCGGGAGGCTTGCACAGCGCGCTGAAATCACTTGGCTGAAAAATCGATGCTGTTCATGTGCCTGGGAAATTAATTATTTTGCCGGTAACAATGCAGTGAATGCGAGCCACAGGGCGGGGTAGAGCAAGTCCTGCTCGTTTGCTACTTCGCGCTGAGAAGGAGACTCAGAGTAAGAGTGAAGACATTAGCTATTAGGCCACAGTAAGTGTTAAGACCTTAACCATTAGGCCAGAGTACGAGTCTAAGACCTTAGCTATTAGGCCAGAGTAAGAGTTACGACCTTAACCAGTAGGCCAGAGTACGAGTCTAAGACGTTAGCAATTAGGCCAGAGTGCGAGTCTAAGACCTTAGCTATTAGGCCAGAGTACGAGTCTAAGACATTAGCTATTAGGCCAGAGTAAGAGTTACGACCTTTACCAGTAGGCCAGAGTACGAGTCTAAGACCTTAGCTATTAGGCCAGAGTACGAGTCTAAGACCTTAGCTATTAGGCCAGAGTAAGAGTTAAGACCTTAACCATTAGGCCAGACTAAGAGTTAAGACCTTAACCTGTAGGCCATAGTACGAGTCTAAGACCTTAGCTATTAGGCCAGAGTACGAGTCTAAGACCTTAGCTATTCGACCAGAGTAAGAGTTAAGACCTTAACCAGTAGGCCAGAGTACGAGTCTAAGACCTTAACTATTAGGCCAGAGTAAGAGTTAAGACCTTAGGTATTAGGCCAGAGTAAGAGTTAAGACCTTAACCATTAGGCCAGAGTACGAGTCTAAGACCTTAGCTATTAGGCCAGAGTAAGAGTGAAGACCTTAGCTATTAGACCACAGTAAGTGTTAAGACCTTAACCATTAGGCCAGAGTACGAGTCAAATACCTTAGCTATTAGGCCAGAGTAAGAGTCTAAGACCTTAGCTATTAGGCCAGAGTAAAAGTTAAGACCTTAGCTATTAGGCCAGAGTAAGAGTTAAGACCCTAACCATTAGGCCATAGTACGAGTCTAAGACCTTAGCTATTAGGCCAGAGTAAGAGTTAAAACTTTAACCAGTAGTCCAGAGTGAGAGTTAGGCCCTTAACCTGTAGGCCACAGTACGAGTCTAAGACCTTAGCTATTAGGCCAGATTACGAGTCTAAGACCTTAGCTAATAGGCCAGAGTAAGAGTTAAGACCTGAACCATTAGGCCAGAGTACGAGTCTAAGACCTTAGCTATTAGGCCAGAGTAAGAGTTAAGACCTTAGCTATTAGGCCAGAGTAAGAGTTAAGACCTTAACCATTAGGCCAGAGTACGAGTCTAAGACCTTAGCTATTAGGCCAGAGTAAGAGTGAAATGTGGAGAGAGACAATGGTTCTAAATGGCCTAAAAAGGTCCAGACTGGAAAAACCTTAGAGAAGGTAAGGAGTTTAATAGGGGTTTTTTTTGGAAAATGATTTTTAGGAGAGAGCGATAATTAATATAGAGAAGGGACAAGAAGGTCAAAGTATGACAGATATTTATTATACAAAAAAGGATTTCAGGTGCTCACATATTCAGTGACAATAAGCGTGACATGAAAGATGAGGGTGAACTTAAAAGAAGACATCGCATTGACAACAATGGTTGAACCACTTTCTTTTTGAACTTAATATGAAGGGTTCATGTTGTAAGCGGTCGACGACGTTTCGAACTCAGTGATTTGAGTTCATCTTCAAGACAATTGTGAGCAGCTAGAATTGTCAGTGTGGACAAGAAGTGAAAAAGTCCGGAATTTATGGACGAGGTTAAATTACTGATCAAAAAACCTGCCAGGTGCGGTAAACTGCACCATAATGAGGCCCTTGTGAGAGCGGGAGGCTTGCACAGCGCGCTGAAATCACTTGGCTGAAAAATCGATGCTGTTCATGTGCCTGGGAAATTAATTATTTTGCCGGTAACAATGCAGTGAATGCGAGCCACAGGGCGGGGTAGAGCAAGTCCTGCTCGTTTGCTACTTCGCGCTGAGAAGGAGACTCAGAGTAAGAGTGAAGACATTAGCTATAAGGCCACAGTAAGTGTTAAGACCTTAACCATTAGGCCAGAGTACGAGTCTAAGACCTTAGCTATTAGGCCAGAGTAAGATTTAAGACCTTAACCATTAGGCCATAGCACAACTCTAAGACCTTAGCTATTAGGCCAGAGTAAGAGTTAAGACCTTAGCTATTAGGCCAGAGTAAGAGTGAAGACCTTAGCTATTAGGCCAGAGTAAGAGTTAAGACCTTAACCAGTAGGGCAGAGTAAGAGTTAAGACCTTAATCATTAGGCCAGAGCACGAGTCTAAGACCTTAGCTATTAGGCCAGAGTAAGAGTTAAGACCTTAACCATTAGGCCAGAGTATGAGTCTAAGACCTTAGCTATTAGGCCAGAGTAAGCATTAAGACCTTAGCTGTTAGGCCAGAGTAAGAGTTAACACCTTAACCATTAGGCCATAGTACGAGTCTAAGACCTTAGCTATTAGGCCAGAGTAAGAGTTAAGACCTTAGCTATTAGACCAGAGTAAGAGTTAAGACCTTAACCAGTAGGCCAGAGTATGAGTCTAAGACCTTAGCTATTAGGCCAGAGTAAGAGTTAAGACCTTAACCATTAGGCCAGAGTACGAGTCTAAGACCTTAGCTATTAGGCCAGACTAAAAGTTAAGACCTTAGCTATTAGGCCAGAGTAAGTGTTAAGACCTTAACCATTAGGCCATAGTACGAGTCTATGACCTTAGCTATTAGGCCAGAGTAAGAGTTAAGACCTTAACCAGTAGGCCAGAGTAAGAGTTAAGACCTTAGCTATTAGGCCAGAGTAAGAGTTAATATCTTAACCATTAGGCCAGAGTACCAGTCTAAGACCTTAGCTATTAGGCCAGAGTAAGAGTTAAGACCTTAACCAGTAGGCCAGAGTAAGTGTTAAGACCTTAACCATTAGGCCAGAGTACGAGCCTATGACCTTAGCTATTAGGCCAGAGTAAGAGTTAAGACCTTAACCAGTAGGCCAGAGTAAGAGTTAAGACCTTAGCTATTAGGCCAGAGTAAGAGTTAATATCTTAACCATTAGGCCAGAGTACGAGTCTAAGACCTTAGCTATTAGGCTAGAGTAAGAGTTAAGACCTTAACCAGTAGGCCAGTGTAAGAGTTAAGACCTTAACCAGTAGGCCAGAGTAAGAGTTAAGACCTTAACCATTAGGCCAGAGTACGAGTCTAAGACCTTAGCTATTAGGCCAGAGTAAGAGTTAAGACCTTAACCAGTAGGCCAGAGTAAGATTTAAGACCTTAACCATTAGGCCATAGCACAAGTCTAAGACCTTAGCTATTAGGCCAGAGTAAGTGTTAAGACCTTAGCTATTAGGCCAGAGTAAGAGTGAAGACCTTAGCTATTAGGCCAGAGTAAGAGTTAAGACCTTAACCAGTAGGGCAGAGTAAGAGTTAAGACCTTAATCATTAGGCCAGAGCACGAGTCTAAGACCTTAGCTATTAGGCCAGAGTAAGAGTTAAGACCTTAACCATTAGGCCAGAGTATGAGTCTAAGACCTTAGCTATTAGGCCAGAGTAAGCATTAAGACCTTAGCTATTAGGCCAGAGTAAGAGTTAAGACCTTAACCATTAGGCTATAGTACGAGTCTAAGACCTTAGCTATTAGGCCAGAGTAAGAGTTAAGATGTGGTAAATATTTTAATTACCTGTACTATTTTTGATGCGGAAAACTATTAAGAATAACTCAGTATAATGAGAGGCAGAATCCGTGGTATTAGAGGTTCTGAAAGGGCTTTATTCCTTATACAATTCGAATTGTAGGCATCATATTCCATCACCACGGAGGTTCAGGAAGTGAAGGCAATACATTATTGACAGGTAATCATTTTTATAGAAAAGGCATTACAGTGAAACAGATGCAGGAGGCGTAACAGCTGATAAAATAGATAAAAATATGCATGCGTAACTAGAAATAGGCGTAACTAGAAAACGTCATTTATACATGATGTCACAAATGGGTGGATCCATGAAAGAATCCTGCAATGTCAGCAGAAATACTTGGCAGAGATGCGCGCGCAGCCGCATGACGTGTGATTGACGTGCAACTAGGGGGTGAAGGGGACTTGACATTTAGCTCTACATGTGGAGACAGAAGTCTGGGGGGTCAAGTCAACCTAATCCCAAATCATATCTAACATCCTATGTTTAAAGAACTATGTTATCTAAAAGGAAAGGTCTCTCGAACAAAATCTATTCTATACTGACTGTGAGTGCGTGTACAAGCGTCTAAGTGTCTACATGAAATGCGAGGGGCAGAAATCTTCCATAGTAACAGGGCCATGAATTACTTGCATGAAGACAGAGAAGCCGGGCCCTTTGCTCGGTAGCTGGAAGGATGTTTACCTAAACTACTAGACAGGAATGCATTGGATGAGGAGCGGAGCAGATAATCTTGAAGGTGAAATACAGTTTTTGGCAGGCAGACAGGCCGAGTCAGGCACCGTTAGCCGCGCAGGGAGTAGGACAAAGTTCATGGGTACAGATGCGAGCTCAGACTGGAGCTGTCAGAGGTAGAAAGCAGGGAAAGGCTTGATGGCAGCATTCAGGGCCTACTCGCCTGAACTGCAAAATGGAGTAGATGAACCATATAAAGTCGGTGGCCTTTCATACTTAGGAATCGAATATCCGGCCCATTCATGGCGGATCTGAAAGAGGACATGTTGACGGTGGACGCACATGTGTTTGCGTCTTCATAACTGGAACTGGAGGGAACATACATGTACTTGTAACTTATACATGAAGCCGTTGGGGTCTAAGATAGGGGACATAACTGATCACAAAAATCCATATTTCTTCATTCCCACCTTGTCCCCTACTGACCCTTAGGAGATATCAATCTTCATCAATCCATCGATCTGTTCATATAGCATCATTTGTTCTTCTTTCTTCTTCCGGGATCTTGAATGAAAACTTGGTGGTGGAATACACGATGTGGCACACAGACCACAAATCGCTGGTCCACATTGTAGGCATAAGCAGCAACTGAATAGTATGAGAAAGCCAATACCTAGGAAGGATAGGATCCTCCATCCCCAGGCTGACAATACACTCCAAAACCAACCGGACCAAGTCCAGGTGCCTGGATTCTGGTGTATCTGCCTTACAATTTTGTGGAGACGGGTTATAGCTTTATATACAGATGGCGAATTTTCTGGGATGAATACGCAGCAACTTGATCCGATGACCCTACAAGCTCCGCCCCTATCGGCCAGGATGACGTCAAGGACAAGACGATTTTGAAGGACAACAATCCGCATCGCAGACTGTTCCTCTGTTAAGTTGCCTAAAGCGGAAATAGTTTCATTTACTACGGCTTCAAGGGTCCTAGTTAATCTACGTATCAGCTTACTATTGGTGACTGTACCTATATAGGGAAAGAGACCTTTATTGAAATCTGTATATTTTTCCCATGCCGTCTCAGTGTAATCGACAATTGGGAGATCTCTCCGTTCTCTATTGTGTACTAAATGAGTATTTCTGTTATAATCAGGAGGGGCTAGGAAAACAGGTGGCAAAAGGAATGCGATGTAACAGGTACCATCCCAATCTAAAGGCAGACGTATATATGCAGTCTGACCACATACGAAGTAGGAATGGCGAGAAGCTCTAAATGTAGACTTGCCTTGATCATTGAATTCTATCACAGTGGTGCATTTACTATGGCCCATATGTATTGAACCATTCTTTCTCACACACAATTCACCTTTAACTGGAAATACTGACATAGCAGGCAAAATTGGTGCAGCTTCGGATTCAACATTCAAGATCATGAGATTAAGCGTAAAATTACCCAATCCATATACTTCATTTTCTAAATCAGTTCCGGTTCTTTTGGGAAGTCCCTCCTTGTTAGGGTAGCAGACTTTGAGCAAAACTAGGTTCAGGTTTCCCCATACCCAACTGTCTTGATAAACTACTGAGTTTGAATCTAAGGAATTAATTAAACTAAACCATGCTCCACAGGAGCCATTATGTGTGAACGGATACGGAAAGAGAGGCAGAATTCCCTTATAGTTCTGATAGGGAGGGAGTCGGCCACATATCCAACAATTGGTAGCATTGCTGGTCTGATGGGAGTGATGTAACATACTAATGAAAGTGTTATTGCGCAGCGCAAATCTATAGGACAACTCATGCGGGGGTAATTCACTAAAGGAATGTTCAGCAGTAACATTGTAAGCACGTTTAGAAATAGGGTAATATATGTGCAACAGTATACTTGCAGCGATAATCAGAAGACTTAAGAAAAACAAAATTAATAATGTCACTGTGCAATGGCTACGCAGTGATTTACAATACGCATGCTTTTTCAACTGCATCTTTCGATTTCTTTCTCTATTCAGGTCTAGGGGATACATGTCAGAGACAAATTCAACCGATTCACCTTGGAGAGGACTTAAACAATCAAATTGTCTGACTTGCTAGACCTTAATTTTAGTTTGTACAGTTCTGTATCGGATTGTTCAACCAAGGGGAGTTTTGAATCAATCGGTGAAGAAACGCAAGGTGTAACGTTCACATCAAATGGTAGTCCATGAAATTTCTTGATATGACTCGAATGTAACCACCCTTTGCGACCTTCTATCTTCATGGCTGTCCTCGTGGTCAGCAGAACGAGTTGAGGCGATTTCCACCTAGGATCTAGCTGAGTCTTCCGGTCAAAATTTCGTACCAGCACCAGGTCCCCGGGAACTACGTCATGGGGTTTCACCTCGGTGTTATCGGGAAAGGCTGCAGCTACCTGTGAACGACAAGATTGTAGTGCAGACATCAAGGAAGCCAGGTAATCTGTCAGCATATTACAGTCAACATCAGTTATTTTACGGGGTATAGGCGTCCCCCACATATTTGGTGGTCTACCGAAGATCACCTCATACGGGGATAGCCCTGTTCGAGAGTGTGCTACCATTCTCATGTAAAAGCGTGCAACTGGTAAGGCTACTACCCAATCAACACCTTTTTCTCTACATATTTTGGACAATCTAATTTTCAGAGTTTGATTATGGCGTTCCACGAGACCTGCTGCCTCGGGGTGTCGGACACAGTGGAATTTCCATTGATAGCCTAACAAAAGTGAAACGTGTTTCATCAGTTCGGATGAGAACGGCTGGCCGTTATCTGAGTAGACAACACGTGGTAAACCATACCGTGGGAAAAATTCTCGAACTAATTGTTTGGCAGTAGTCGGGGCAGTGTAATCTGAAACCGGGTAGGCTTCGGTCCAACGGGAAAGAGCACAGACAACTACGAGGACATATTTGAATCCTCGACATCGTTCCATCTGGATATAATCCATCTGGAGGACTTCAAAAGGGTGATCAGGAGGCTGAAATCCACCCTGTTCTACGGGAATGCTTTTACCTGGGTTAAACTGACAACAGATCATACAGGTACGAACTTTTTGTTTAGCTGCTGCTCGTAAATGTTTGTTGAACCAAATGTGTTGAATGCTGTCTAGCATAGCTTTCTCTCCTAGGTGTGCTGGACTATGTATTGTGTTAATGATAACTTGAACCATGGAGTCAGGAAGAAACCATACAGATTTTTCCTTCGTCATCCATCCTTGATCCGTTTGGATCCCTCCTAATTCAGTCCATTTCTTTATTTCATCTGGTGTAGCATGTGTCTGTATGTCAATTACGTCAAGAGCGGGGTCCTTAACCGTCATGCAATGTGTTGGTGTCGAAACTATTGTCTTTGTCGTGTCAGTTGTGTGAGTTTGAGCAGTCTGTTTAGCTGTTCGATCAGCTAGGTCATTACCCTGAGAAATGATATCAGTAACTTTCGTATGAGCTTTACATTTCATAATCGATATTGCAGTGGGTAGATGAATTGCGTCTAATAGGGCATGAATGAGGGGTCCGTGCTGAATGTGGGCACCGTGAGAAGTTAAATAACCTCTCTCTCGCCACAGCACGCCGAAGTCATGAACGACTCCGAATGCATAACGTGAATCTGTGTATATGTTGACTTTCTTATTTGTGGCTTGGATACAGGCTTGTGTCAGAGCGATGAGCTCTGCTGCTTGAGCTGACAAAGTATTTATGCAATTTGTTTCGATGACTTCAGTGTCTGTTGTGACTGCATATGCGGCCACTAACTCTCCTATACTTGTTCTCATACATGAACCATCTACATACAACGTTAGGTCTGGATCTAACAATGGGACATCTGTCAAGTCTTGTCTGGGTTTCGTCGTGATAGTAATAACTTCAATACAATCATGTGCTAGTGGGTCTGTTCCGTTTACTGGCAAAAGTGTGGCAGGATTCAATGTACTACAACGTCTGATTTCTATGTGTGGCTGAAACAATGTTAATTCATAACCGGTAAGTCTTGCTATAGTCAAGTGTTGTGTTTGCGTTCGGTTCACAAGAACCTCTACTGCATGCGGTACCTGTACGGTCAATGGATGTCCTAACACTATGGCATCGCTTTGTCTGATTGCTAAAGCTGTCGCTGCCACTGATTTCAGGCACGCAGGCAGAGCCTGAGCTACGGGATCTAATGTACTAGAGAAATAGGCACATGGTTTGTGTGATCCTGCTTGTTCCTGAGTGAGTACTGACAAGGCAGTACCTTCGCGTTCTGTAACAAAGAGTGTAAAATGTTTATTGTAACATGGTGTTGCTAAAACAGGTGCTTGACATAAAGCTTTCTTTAAGCTTTCAAAAGCTTGTGTATGTTCCTGAGTCCAAGGGAGGACAGTCGATGTGGCCGCCTCCTGTGTTGTCAACTAAATGAGTGGTTTTGCTAGAAATGCATATTGAGGGATCCACTGCCTACAGTATGAAGTGAGGCCTATAAAAGCCCGCACCTCCTTTTGTGTCTTGGGTATTGGCATGTTAGCAATTAACTGGATGCGGTCAGGTGTAAGCTGTCTTCCCTCCTTGGACAGCGAGTGCCCAAGATAAACAACTTGCTGGACACAGAATTGCAGCTTAGAAGGGGACACCTTGTGCCCCTTTTCGGCCAGAAATTGTAAAACCGTCAGTGATGCTTTTTCACATTCAGGTTCACTTCGAGCGGTGATCAGCAGATCATCGACATATTGAAGCAAGGCAGTGTTAACTGGCATGTGGATACTGTCAAGTTCTCGTTTTAGTGCTTGGCTATAGATGCTGGGGCTTTCTGTGAATCCTTGAGGTGCGCGTGTGAATTTAAAACTTCGTCCATTCAAACTGAATCCGAACAAGTATTGGCTTTCCGGATCTATTGGGACGCTGAAAAAGGCATTCTTGAGATCAATTACAGTAAAGAACGTTGCTTTGGAGTCAATGGCTGTTAGTAATGAAGAGATATCTGGGACCACGGGGTATTGTGGTACAATGCATTTATTTAATTCGCGCAGATCAATAACTAATCGATATACTGGCGGGGCCTTTGGATCAGTTCTTTTAAGAATCGGAATTATCTGGGAATTACATACATTGGAGTTGGTTTCCACAACCACTCCTTGGGAAATAAGCTCGTCAATGATTTGCAGTAAAGCCACTACAGCATCTGGTGGTAATTTGTATTGTCGCATTCGTGGTAGTACCACTCCTGTCTTTAGTGTGACTCGATATGGTGTAATGTTCATGCAACCAACATCAGTGGGGCCTTGTGCCCATAAGTGTGTAGGTAAATTCTGCAGTCGGTGATCCATGTCTCGGGACACATAGTGCCCTTTGAAATCACGTAAAAACAATCTTACTCCTTCCGGAGAACAACATATTATAGCTCCTAGAGCTTTCAATGTTTTTATACCTAACAAGTTTTCTGGACATGATTTAGTAAGCAACAAATCTGTAGTTCGTGTCAAGGGACCAATTGTAAGTTGAAGGCGTTGTGATACTTCATTAATGATACGTTTTCCTGAAAAGCCAAGGGAAATATTCTGTGAGCCTGAGAGGGGTGCCCCTGGAACTTCACTGCGTCGTATTGTTGTTCTGCTTGCCCCTGTATCAAGTAAAAATTTTCTATCTTGGCCTAATAGTTCACTGTGTACATAGGGCCCCTCTTGATCTACAGGGACCTCGATAAGGGGTAAGCCAACTTCCCTCTCTAGGCTGTTTCATGCGTATCGTTGATAATCAGGATAGTCATATTGTGCATACTGGTACATCTGTTGCGTTGTTGCTTGTGTGGCAGCAGTAGGCTGCTGCTGTGATGTGACTACGATCCGTTGTGGAGCCGCCTGCTGTGGAGCTGGCATGGACTGTTGTGGGGCCGGCATGGACTGTGCATGCTGCGGGACTCCTTGTTGATTCTGATCCTGTCTAGGTGGCCGTGGTCTTTCCTTTGTTATACCTGTGGCGATATTATGTTTTAAGACTGGACAATCGTGTATATAATGACCTGGCTGCTTACAATAGTTGCATGTCCCTTTCACAGGACCTGCTGAATCACTGGACTGTGTCATACCCTTTTTATGACCGTCAGCTGGAACTGACTGGGCAACTAGCATTTTCATTTTCGTGTCTTTCATGCGTCTTTGTTCATGTTCTTGTTCCTCTCTAATTCTATTGTGATGATACTGTAACATCTGTAACATTTGTGACGGGGTGTTACCTTGCCAGGTACTCTCGAATTTCAATACTCTATTTTTAACTTGGGGCAGGGAATTTTCAACTAATTTTGTCACAAACAGATGTGGATATGATTCGCTACTTGCTTTTATGCCACTATTTATACCGAAACATTTTTCGAATCGGGCATAGAAATCACTAGTGTCTTCATCTTGCTTTTGTTTACAGGCTGAGATTGCACCCCAGTCTTCCTTTTTCGTAGTTAATAAACGTGGCAGTACCTGTACTAGTAAACCTGGTAGTATTTTAGTCTTGTTCCCAAGCCCTGAACCTGGACCTCGGGCTCTTTCTTCGGTTTCTAATGCTGTCCAATCTATCTTTTGGTCTCCCACCTCCCAATCTTTTTCTTTGAGTTTTTCGTAAATGCCAGCAGGCATTAATACCTTTAATATTTTCATAATGTCGGGATAGGTATACTCTCCCATGAGCAACATGTCTTTGATTTCACGGTGGAAACCCGCTGGGTCTTTGTCATGACTGGGTACCACTTTCTTCATTTCTAATAGTTCCATTTTAGATATGGGTGTGTATACAAATACACGTTTAAACTCATTGTCATCACCTTTTATTGGGTGTACTTCGCGTAAGGGATTCTGTCTGTCCATATAATACGTCGTTCTTTCCTTGATGGGCAGTGAGACATGTTCTGGGCATACGAAAAGAATATACTGGTTTCTGTATTCTAGTATTTCTCTAATTAAATCAGTACCTGAACCTCTCCATTTATTCGTGAGTAATTCAGTCAATATATCAGGTAAAGGACCAGGATCGGAGTGTTGGCTTTTATATAATATAAGGAGATGTTGGATCATGTATATACCAGCTAAACGCTGTTCGTCTGGGGTAAGGTTCAAAAACGTGTGAGCTAGTGCGTCATCACTGTATTTTCCGGGACTGTCAGCCCATAGTACTGCTGATCTAGCTAATTATTGTTCGTCCAATGAATCAAGTATATGATGTCCCCTTCGTTCTCGAAGTAAGTTGTCAGCAGCTTGGAATAAGTGTTCGGGAGATCTTATATTTATTATAGGGGTTTGGAAATTTCTATTATTTTCTGGACGTATCGGACGTACCGAATCAGTAAAGCATCTAGTATTATTAGAAAATCTTCCTCTACCTACATAAGCCATCGTGTCCACGTGTCCTGTTGGCATTCCTGATTCTTCCCCCTCCTCTCTGTTTAGTTCAGGCTCGTCTACCTCTAATCTTTCTTTGTGTATTCGTTCTACTTCTTTGCGGATCTTTCGGTACATAGCTACTATACATAACTGTTTATCATGTCTTCCTTCTGATATATTCTGGCCCCAAGTGACAAGTTTTTGCATTTCTTCCGGATTTACCCCAGGTCGGTCTTGATTTCTGATTACACAGTTTATGAGGAAACGTAACAGTTGCCCCTGTACCTCCGCTTTCTGGTACTCCATGGCTCTGCTAATACTTTCAGGACCTCGCCCTGACTGGACAAAGTGATATATATTTTCTAAATGTGTAGTCATTCCTGGTAGCCTCGCTAAATATATTGCAGCTCGTCGGATACGTAATGATGACAGCAGCATTTCGTCCCGTTTACCGGGCACAGGATCATATCCACAATCTACTAGAAGTTCCTTAAGCATGTCGGGAGTTGCTAGTTTGGGCGTACGTTGGTGTGCCAATTCTCTGAGGGAAAGTTTATTTACTCTGGGTGGCGTAGAAAAAATGTCTGTTGTACCTCCGGTAGCACCGTCTGGGGTGCTGGACGTGAAAGGATTTGTTGAATGTGAGACAGCAACCGTAGTTGTGGGAAAAGCTGTAGAAACAGATGTGCTGGTCGGAACGTGTGTCAGAGTTTGTTGTTGTGGAGGTACAGACGGAGGATCTTGACGTTGAACACCATCGGCAAGCGGTCTATGTGGTGTGGGGTTAACATACTCGGGAGCTGCGTCATCTAGGTAGGAGGAGAGGAAAACATCCTCTGCTGTTCGGGGATGCCCTTTGGGGTGCGCTTTTATGGGAAACAATGGTGGTGGCAAATCTTTTGGTATTTCCGGAGTAGCCTTAGGTAACCCTTCGGCCAGAAGTGGATACATACCATTCATAAGGGCGTTTCTTTGTCTGTCTACTTGTTCTGATTTTACTCGGGTACCTTCTTCAATTAATAGATTTTCTCGGGCTTTATTTGAATTCTCCTTACCTTTCTCTTCCTGTCTGAGTGCTTTTTCTGTACGTCTATAGGATTCTTTACGCCATAATTCAATGGCATCTTTCTGTGATTGTCTAGCTTTCTTTTTCCATAATTCTTCTTCTACTTTCATGATGCAATCCGCATCCCAGGTCCCAGCTGCGGGCCACCTGTGACTTTCTGGTAATTCCTTGGTGTAGTCCACCCATAAATCAAGAAATAATACGGCGTCTAGGCCATGTTTATGATACATGAAGTACCCTGGAGTGTCCCTAGGAGGAATGGGAACAGCTTCTTCGAGTACCCCTTTTCTAGTTTTGATCTGTTTTAATTTCGAGAAGAGCGGCATTTTGAGATCTGATTACTTAGTATGGAACACACTTAATACAATAATCACAATAAGGAACAGTCATTCACACCACAATATATAGAGAGTATTTAAACATTTAAACATTTAACATTTAACGAACAACAATGGCCATAGGGAACTAGTCACTTAGCATAATACTCGACACTAACTAGGTGATACTGAATTATATACTAGACATACTAGATATACTGCTAAACAGTACAGATACACTGCTGAAACAGTGCAGACCGGATTTGTGTACCCAAACCCGTCTTGACCGGCACAACCTATGTGCACGTCTAAACGCCTCCCCGGCAATGGTACTCACCGGGTAGCTCGGAACGGAAGGCCTCGGAACTGAACTGGACTGAGCTGGACCGGACTGGACTCGACTCGGAACTTCGGAACCTGGTGGGCCTCTGTATACCTCGGATCTTGCTCTCTCAGCTAGGCTCTGGTCGGGATACTTCGCACTTCTCACCGCCTCGTCTGGGTGTTGATCGCAGCCTCAGTCGCCCCCGCTTGGCCGGAGGGAGATACAGGAAATCCTGCGGGTACGCGTTGTTGTCCGTCCAGCTGTGGCAGGAGACCGGGCCTGCAACGCACCTCCGGCGCGTGAGATGAGAAAGTGTCCCTGTTCGGGCGCCAATTTATGTGGTAAATATTTTAATTACCTGTACTATTTTTGATGCGGAAAACTATTAAGAATAACTCAGTATAATGAGAGGCAGAATCCGTGGTATTAGAGGTTCTGAAAGGGCTTTATTCCTTATACAATTCGAATTGTAGGCATCATATTCCATCACCACGGAGGTTCAGGAAGTGAAGGCAATACATTATTGACAGGTAATCATTTTTATAGAAAAGGCATTACAGTGAAACAGATGCAGGAGGCGTAACAGCTGATAAAATAGATAAAAATATGCATGCGTAACTAGAAATAGGCGTAACTAGGCGTAACTAGAAAACGTCATTTATACATGATGTCACAAATGGGTGGATCCATGAAAGAATCCTGCAATGTCAGCAGAAATACTTGGCAGAGATGCGCGCGCAGCCGCATGACGTGTGATTGACGTGCAACTAGGGGGTGAAGGGGACTTGACATTTAGCTCTACATGTGGAGACAGAAGTCTGGGGGGTCAAGTCAACCTAATCCCAAATCATATCTAACATCCTATGTTTAAAGAACTATGTTATCTAAAAGGAAAGGTCTCTCGAACAAAATCTATTCTATACTGACTGTGAGTGCGTGTACAAGCGTCTAAGTGTCTACATGAAATGCGAGGGGCAGAAATCCTCCATAGTAACAGGGCCATGAATTACTTGCATGAAGACAGAGAAGCCGGGCCCTTTGCTCGGTAGCTGGAAGGATGTTTACCTAAACTACTAGACAGGAATGCATTGGATGAGGAGCGGAGCAGATAATCTTGAAGGTGAAATACAGTTTTTGGCAGGCAGACAGGCCGAGTCAGGCACCGTTAGCCGCGCAGGGAGTAGGACAAAGTTCATGGGTACAGATGCGAGCTCAGACTGGAGCTGTCAGAGGTAGAAAGCAGGGAAAGGCTTGATGGCAGCATTCAGGGCCTACTCGCCTGAACTGCAAAATGGAGTAGATGAACCATATAAAGTCGGTGGCCTTTCATACTTAGGAATCGAATATCCGGCCCATTCATGGCGGATCTGAAAGAGGACATGTTGACGGTGGACACACATGTGTTTGCGTCTTCATAACTGGAACTGGAGGGAACATACATGTACTTGTAACTTATACATGAAGCCGTTGGGGTCTAAGATAGGGGACATAACTGATCACAAAAATCCATATTTCCTCAAAGACCTTAGCTATTAGACCAGAGTAAGAGTTAAGACCTTAACCAGTAGGCCAGAGTATGAGTCTAAGACCTTAGCTATTAGGCCAGAGTAAGATTTAAGACCTTAACCATTAGGCCAGAGTACGAGTCTAAGACCTTAGCTATTAGGCCAGACTAAAAGTTAAGACCTTAGCTATTAGGCCAGAGTAAGTGTTAAGACCTTAACCATTAGGCCATAGTACGAGTCTATGACCTTAGCTATTAGGCCAGAGTAGGAGTTAAGACTTAAACCAGTAGGCCAGAGTAAGAGTTAAGACCTTAACCTGTAGGCCATAGTACTAGTCTAAGACCTTAGCTATTAGGCCAGAGTAAGAGTTAAGACCTTAACCAGCAGGCCAGAGTAAGAGTTAAGACCTTAACCAGTAGGCCAGAGTAAGAGTTAGGACCTTAACCATTAGGCCAGAGTACGAGCCGAAGACCTTAGCTATTAGGCCAGAGTAAGAGTTAAGACCTTAACCAGTAGTCCAGAGTGAGAGTTAAGACCTTAACCTGTAGGCCAGAGTACGAGTCTAAGACCTTAGCTATTAGGCCAGATTACGAGTCTAAGACCTTAGCTAAGGCGGGGTGTGGAGCAGTGGTCTCATTGATCACACTTTCTTTTCTTTTTCTGTTGCGCGGGCTACATTCCTCCCCCCCGCGTGTAGTACACCTGGGATGTTTTTGGTTGTCTGGATTTGGGTGGGGATTTTTCTCCTTGGGGTGGTGGGTTGGTTCCGCAGCCTAGTTGGGGTTGGGCAGGCGTGGGCGGGGGCGGGGGGCGGGAGGGGTCTGACTCTTAGCTATTAGGCCAGAGTAAGAGTTAAGACCTTAACCATTAGGCCATAGTACGAGTCTAAGACCTTAGCTATTAGGCCAGATTACGAGTCTAAGACCTTAGCTAATAGGCCAGAGTAAGAGTTAAGACCTTAACCATTAGGCCAGAGTACGAGTCTAAGACCTTAGCTATTAGGCCAGAGTAAGAGTTAAGACCTTAGCTATTAGGCCACAGTAAGTGTTAAGACCTTAACCATTAGGCCAGAGTACGAGTCTAAGACCTTAGCTATTAGGCCAGAGTAAGAGTTAAGACCTTAACCATTATGCCAGTGTACGAGTCTAAGACCTTAGCTATTAGGCCAGAGTAAGAGTTACGACCTTAACCAGTAGGCCAGAGTACGAGTCTAAGACCTTAGCTATTAGGCCCGAGTACGAGTCTAAGACCTTAGCTATTAGGCCAGAGTAAGAGTTACAACCTTAGCTATTAGGCCAGAGTAAGAGTTAAGACCTTAGTTATTAGGCCAGAGTAAGAGTTAAGACCTTAACCAATAGGCCAGAGTAAGAGTTAAGACCTTAGCTATTAGGCCAGAGTAAGAGTTAAGACCTTAACCAGTACGCCAGAGTAAGAGTTAAGACCTTAACCATTAGGCCAGAGTACGAGTCTAAGACCTTAGCTATTAGGCCAGAGTAAGAGTTAAGACCTTAACCATTAGGCCAGAGTACAAGTCTAAGACCTTAGCTATTAGGCCAGAGTAGGAGTCTAAGACCTTAGCTATTAGGCCAGATTATGAGTCTAGGACCTTAGCTATTAGGCCAGAGTAAGAGTTAAGACCTGAACCATTAGGCCAGACTAAGAGTTAAGACCTTAACCTGTAGGCCATAGTACGAGTCTAAGACCTTAGCTATTAGGCCAGAGTAAGAGTTAAGACCTTAACCATTAGGCCAGAGTACGAGTCTAAGACCTTAGCTATTAGGCCAGAGTAAAAGTTAAGACCTTAGCTATTAGGCCAGAGTAAGAGTTAAGACCTTAACCATTATGCCATAGTACGAGTCTAAGACCTTAGCTATTAGGCCAGAGTAAGAGTTAAAACTTTAACCAGGAGTCTAGAGTGAGAGTTAAGACCTTAACCTGTAGGCCAGAGTACGAGTCTAAGACCTTAGCTATTAGGCCAGATTACGAGTCTAAGACCTTAGCTATTAGGCCAGAGTAAGAGTTAAGACCTGAACCATTAGGCCAGACTAAGAGTTAAGACCTTAACCTGTAGGCCATAGTACGAGTCGAAGACCTTAGCTATTAGGCCAGAGTAAGAGTTAAGACCTTAACCATTAGGCCAGAGTACGAGTCTAAGACCTTCGCTATTAGGCCAGAGTAAGAGTTAAGACCTTAGCTATTAGGCCAGAGTAAGAGTTAAGACCTTAACCATTAGGCCAGAGTACGAGTCTAAGACCTTAGCTATTAGGCCAGAGTAAGAGTGAAGACTTTAGCTATTAGGCCACAGTAAGTGTTAAGACCTTAACCATTAGGCCAGAGTACGAGTCTAAGACCTTAGCTATTAGGCCAGAGTAAGAGTTAAGACCTTAACCATTATGCCAGAGTACGAGTCTAAGACCTTAGCTATTAGGCCAGAGTAAGAGTTACGACCTTAACCAGTAGGCCAGAGTACGAGTCTAAGACCTTAGCTATTAGGCCAGAGTACGAGTCTAAGACCTTAGCTACTAGGCCAGAGTAAGAGTTAAGACCTTAACCATTAGGCCAAACTAAGAGTTAAGACATTAACCTGTAGGCCATAGTATGAGTCTAAGACCTTAGCTATTAGGCCAGAGTAAGAGTTAAGACCTTAACCATTATGCCAGAGTACGAGTCTAAGACCTTAGCTTTTAGGCCAGAGTAAGAGTTAAGACTTAAACCAGTAGGCCAGAATTAGAGTTAAGACCTTAACCTGTAGGCCATAGTACTAGTCTAAGACCTTAGCTATTACGCCAGAGTAAGAGTTAAGACCTTAACCAGCAGGCCAGAGTAAGAGTTAAGACCTTAACCAGTAGGCCAGAGTAAGAGTTAGGACCTTAACCATTAGGCCAGAGTACGAGCCGAAGACCTTAGCTATTAGGCCAGAGTAAGAGTTAAAACTTTAACCAGTAGTCCAGAGTGAGAGTTAAGACCTTAACCTGTAGGCCAGAGTACGAGTCTAAGACCTTAGCTATTAGGCCAGATTACGAGTCTAAGACCTTAGCTATTAGGCCCGAGTACGAGTCTAAGACCTTAACCAATAGGCCAGAGTAAGAGTTAAGACCTTAGCTATTAGGCCAGAGTAAGAGTTAAGACCTTAACCAGTACGCCAGAGTAAGAGTTAAGACCTTAACCATTAGGCCAGAGTACGAGTCTAAGACCTTAGCTATTAGGCCAGAGTAAGAGTTAAGACCTTAACCATTAGGCCAGAGTACAAGTCTAAGACCTTAGCTATTAGGCCAGAGTAGGAGTCTAAGACCTTAGCTATTAGGCCAGATTATGAGTCTAAGACCTTAGCTATTAGGCCAGAGTAAGAGTTAAGACCTGAACCATTAGGCCAGACTAAGAGTTAAGACCTTAACCTGTAGGCCATAGTACGAGTCTAAGACCTTAGCTATTAGGCCAGAGTAAGAGTTAAGACCTTAACCATTAGGCCAGAGTACGAGTTAAGACCTTAACCATTAGGCCATAGTACGAGTCTAAGACCTTAGCTATTAGGCCAGAGTAAGAGTTAAAACTTTAACCAGGAGTCCAGAGTGAGAGTTAAGACCTTAACCTGTAGGCCAGAGTACGAGTCTAAGACCTTAGCTATTAGGCCAGATTACGAGTCTAAGACCTTAGCTATTAGGCCAGAGTAAGAGTTAAGACCTGAACCATTAGGCCAGACTAAGAGTTAAGACCTTAACCTGTAGGCCATAGTACGAGTCGAAGACCTTAGCTATTAGGCCAGAGTAAGAGTTAAGACCTTAACCATTAGGCCAGAGTACGAGTCTAAGACCTTCGCTATTAGGCCAGAGTAAGAGTTAAGACCTTAGCTATTAGGCCAGAGTAAGAGTTACGACCTTAACCATTAGGCCAGAGTACGAGTCTAAGACCTTAGCTATTAGGCCAGAGTAAGAGTGAAGACTTTAGCTATTAGGCCACAGTAAGTGTTAAGACCTTAACCATTAGGCCAGAGTACGAGTCTAAGACCTTAGCTATTAGGCCAAAGTAAGAGTTAAGACCTTAACCATTATTCCAGAGTACGAGTCTAAGACCTTAGCTATTAGGCCAGAGTAAGAGTTACGACCTTAACCAGTAGGCCAGAGTACGAGTCTAAGACCTTAGCTATTAGGCCAGAGTACGAGTCTAAGACCTTAGCTATTAGGCCAGAGTAAGAGTTAAGACCTTAACCATTAGGCCAGACTAAGAGTTAAGACCTTAACCTGTAGGCCATAGTACGAGTCTAAGACCTTAGCTATTAGGCCAGAGTACGAGTCTAAGACCTTAGCTATTCGGCCAGAGTAAGAGTTAAGACCTTAAACAGTAGGCCAGAGTACGAGTCTAAGACCTTAGCTTTTAGGCCAGAGTAAGAGTTAAGCCTTAAACCAGTAGGCCAGAATTAGAGTTAAGACCTTAACCTGTAGGCCATAGTACTAGTCTAAGACCTTAGCTATTAGGCCAGAGTAAGAGTTAAGACCTTAACCAGCAGGCCAGAGTAAGAGTTAAGACCTTAACCAGTAGGCCAGAGTAAGAGTTAGGACCTTAACCATTAGGCCAGAGTACGAGCCGAAGACCTTAGCTATTAGCCCAGAGTAAGAGTTAAGACCTTAACCAGTAGGCCAGAGTAAGAGTTAAGACCTTAACCAGTAGGCCAGAGTAAAAGTTAAGACCTTAACCATTAGGCCAGAGCACGAGTCTAAGACCTTAGCTATTAGGCCAGAGTAAGAGTTAAGACCTTAACCATTAGGCCATAGTACGAGTCTAAGACCTTAGCTATTAGGCCAGAGTAAGAGTTAAGACCTTAGCTATTAGGCCAGAGTAAGAGTTAAGACCTTAACCAGTAGGCCAGAGTACGAGTCTAAGACCTTAGCTATTAGGCCAGAGTATGAGTCTAAGACCTTAGCTATTAGGCCAGAGTAAGAGTTAAGATCTTAACCATTAGGCCAGAGTACGAGTCTAAGACCTTAGCTATTAGGCCAGAGTAAGAGTTAAGACCTTAACCAGTAGGCCAGTGTAAGAGTTAAGACCTTAACCAGTAGGCCAGAGTAAGAGTTAAGACCTTAACCATTAGGCCAGAGTACGAGTCTAAGACCTTAGCTATTAGGCCAGAGTAAGAGTTAAGACCTTAACCAGTAGGCCAGAGTAAGATTTAAGACCTTAACCATTAGGCCATAGTACAAGTGTAAGACGTTAGCTATTAGGCCAGAGTAAGAGTTAAGACCTTAGCTATTAGGCCAGAGTAAGAGTTAAGACCTGAACCATTAGGCCAGACCAAGAGTTAAGACCTTAACCTGTAGGCCATAGTACGAGTCAAAGACCTTAGCTATTAGGCCAGAGTAAGAGTTAAGACCTTAACCATTAGGCCAGAGTACGAGTCTAAGACCTTAGCTATTAGGCCAGAGTAAGAGTTAAGACCTTAGCTATTAGGCCAGAGTAAGAGTTAAGACCTTAACCATTAGGCCAGAGTACGAGTCTAAGACCTTAGCTATTAGGCCAGAGTAAGAGTGAAGACATTAGCTATTAGGCCACAGTAAGTGTTAAGACCTTAACCATTAGGCCAGAGTACGAGTCTAAGACCTTAGCTATTAGGCCAGAGTAAGAGTTACGACCTTAACCAGTAGGCCAGAGTACGAGTCTATAACCTTAGCTATTAGGCCAGAGTATGAGTCTAAGACCTTAGCTATTAGGCCAGAGTAAGATTTAAGACCTTAACCATTAGGCCATAGTACAAGTCTAAGACGTTAGCTATTAGGCCAGAGTAAGAGTTAAGACCTTAGCTATTAGGCCAGAGTAAGAGTTAAGACCTTAACCTGTAGGCCATAGTACGAGTCTAAGACCTTAGCTATTAGGCCAGAGTACGAGTCTAAGACCTTAGCTATTCGGCCAGAGTAAGAGTTAAGACCTTAACCAGTAGGCCAGAGTACGAGTCTAAGACCTTAGCTATTAGACCAGAGTAAGAGTTAAGACCTTAACCATTAGGCCAGAGTACGAGTCTAAGACCTTAGCTATTAGGCCAGAGTAAGAGTGAAGACCTTAACCAGTAGGCCAGAGTAAGAGTTAAGACCTTAACCAGTAGGCCAGAGTAAAAGTTAAGACCTTAACCATTATGCCAGAGTACGAGTCTAAGACCTTAGCTATTAGGCCAGAGTAAGAGTTAAGACCTTAACCATTAGGCCATAGTACGAGTCTAAGACCTTAGCTATTAGGCCAGAGAAAGAGTTAAGACCTTAGCTATTAGGCCAGAGTAAGAGTTAAGACCTTAACCAGTAGGCCAGAGTACGAGTCTAAGACCTTAGCTATTAGGCCAGAGTAAGAGTTAAGACCTTAACTAGTAGGCCAGTGTAAGAGTTAAGACCTTAACCAGTAGGCCAGAGTAAGAGTTAAGACCTTAACCATTAGGCCAGAGTACGAGTCTAAGACCTTAGCTTTTAGGCCAGAGTAAGAGTTAAGACCTTAACCAGTAGGCCAGAGTAAGATTTAAGACCTTAACCATTAGGCCATAGTACAAGTCTAAGACCTTAGCTATTAGGCCAGAGTAAGAGTGAAGACCTTATTTATTAGGCCACAGTAAGTGTTAAGACCTTAACCATTAGGCCAGAGTATGAGTCTAAGACCTTAGCTATTAGGCCAGAGTAAGAGTTAAGACCTTAACCATTATGCCAGAGTACGAGTCTAAGACCTTAGCTATTAGGCCAGAGTAAGAGTTACGACCTTAACCAGTAGGCCAGAGTACGAGTCTAAGACCTTAGCTATTAGGCCAGAGTACGAGTCTAAGACCTTAGCTACTAGGCCAGAGTAAGAGTTAAGACCTTAACCATTAGGCCAAACTAAGAGTTAAGACATTAACCTGTAGGCCATAGTACGAGTCTAAGACCTTAGCTATTAGGCCAGAGTAAGAGTTAAGACCTTAACCATTATGCCAGAGTACGAGTCTAAGACCTTAGCTTTTAGGCCAGAGTAAGAGTTAAGACTTAAACCAGTAGGCCAGAATTAGAGTTAAGACCTTAACCTGTAGGCCATAGTACTAGTCTAAGACCTTAGCTATTAGGCCAGAGTAAGAGTTAAGACCTTAACCAGCAGGCCAGAGTAAGAGTTAAGACCTTAACCAGTAGGCCAGAGTAAGAGTTAGGACCTTAACCATTAGGCCAGAGTACGAGCCGAAGACCTTAGCTATTAGGCCAGAGTAAGAGTTAAGACCTTAACCAGTAGGCCAGAGTAAGAGTTAAGACCTTAACCAGTAGGCCAGAGTAAAAGTTAAGACCTTAACCATTAGGCCAGAGCACGAGTCTAAGACCTTAGCTATTAGGCCAGAGTAAGAGTTAAGACCTTAACCATTAGGCCATAGTACGAGTCTAAGACCTTAGCTATTAGGCCAGAGTAAGAGTTAAGACCTTAGCTATTAGGCCAGAGTAAGAGTTAAGACCTTAACCAGTAGGCCAAAGTACGAGTCTAAGACCTTAGCTATTAGGCCAGAGTAAGAGTTAAGATCTTAACCATTAGGCCAGAGTACGAGTCTAAGACCTTAGCTATTAGGCCAGAGTAAGAGTTAAGACCTTAACCAGTAGGCCAGTGTAAGAGTTAAGACCTTAACCAGTAGGCCAGAGTAAGAGTTAAGACCTTAACCATTAGGCCAGAGTACGAGTCTAAGACCTTAGCTATTAGGCCAGAGTAAGAGTTAAGACCTTAACCAGTAGGCCAGAGTAAGATTTAAGACCTTAACCATTAGGCCATAGTACAAGTCTAAGACGTTAGCTATTAGGCCAGAGTAAGAGTTAAGACCTTAGCTATTAGGCCAGAGTAAGAGTTAAGACCTTAACCAGTAGGCCAGAGTACGAGTCTAAGACCTTAGCTATTAGGCCAGAGTACGAGTCTAAGACCTTAGCTATTCGGCCAGAGTAAGAAGTAAGACCTTAGCTATTAGGCCAGAGTACGAGTCTAAGACCTTAGCTATTCAGCCAGAGTAAGAAGTAAGACCTTAACAAGTAGGCCAGAGTACGAGTCTAAGACCTTAGCTATTAGGCCAGAATAAGAGTTAAGACCTTAGCTATTAGGCCAGAGTAAGAGTTAAGACCTTAACCATTAGGCCAGAGTACGAGTCTAAGACCTTAGCTATTAGGCCAGAGTAAGAGTTAAGACCTGAACCATTAGGCCAGACCAAGAGTTAAGACCTTAACCTGTAGGCCATAGTACGAGTCAAAGACCTTAGCTATTAGGCCAGAGTAAGAGTTAAGACCTTAACCATTAGGCCAGAGTACGAGTCTAAGACCTTAGCTATTAGGCCAGAGTAAGAGTTAAGACCTTAGCTATTAGGCCAGAGTAAGAGTTAAGACCTTAACCATTAGGCCAGAGTACGAGTCTAAGACCTTAGCTATTAGGCCAAGGTAAGAGTGAAGACATTAGCTATTAGGCCACAGTAAGTGTTAAGACCTTAACCATTAGGCCAGAGTACGAGTCTAAGACCTTAGCTATTAGGCCAGAGTAAGAGTTAAGACCTTAACCATTATGCCAGAGCATGAGTCTAAGACCTTAGCTATTAGGCCAGAGTAAGAGTTACGACCTTAACCAGTAGGCCAGAGTACGAGTCTATAACCTTAGCTATTAGGCCAGAGTACGAGTCTAAGACCTTAGCTATTAGGCCAGAGTAAGAGTTAAGACCTTAACCATTAGGCCAGACTAAGAGTTAAGACCTTAACCTGTAGGCCATAGTACGAGTCTAAGACCTTAGCTATTAGGCCAGAGTACGAGTCTAAGACCTTAGCTATTCGGCCAGAGTAATAGTTAAGACCTTAACCAGTAGGCCAGAGTACGAGTCTAAGACCTTAACTATTAGGCCAGAGTAAGAGTTAAGACCTTAGCTATTAGACCAGAGTAAGAGTTAAGACCTTAACCATTAGGCCAGAGTACGAGTCTAAGACCTTAGCTATTAGGCCAGAGTAAGAGTGAAGACCTTATTTATTAGGCCACAGTAAGTGTTAAGACCTTAACCATTATGCCAGAGTACGAGTCTAAGACCTTAGCTATTAGGCCAGAGTAAGAGTTACGACCTTAACCAGTAGGCCAGAGTACGAGACTAAGACCTTAGCTATTAGGCCAGAGTACAAGTCTAAGACCTTAGCTATTAGGCCAGAGTAAGAGTTAAGACCTTAACCATTAGCCCAGACTAAGAGTTAAGACATTAACCTGTAGGCCATAGTACGAGTCTAAGACCTTAGCTATTAGGCCAGAGTAAGAGTTAAGACCTTAACCATTATGCCAGAGTACGAGTCTAAGACCTTAGCTTTTAGGCCAGAGTAAGAGTTAAGACTTAAACCAGTAGGCCAGAATAAGAGTTAAGACCTTAACCTGTAGGCCATAGTACTAGTCTAAGGCCTTAGCTATTAGGCCAGAGTAAGAGTTAAGACCTTAACCAGCAGGCCAGAGTAAGAGTTAAGACCTTAACCAGTAGGCCAGAGTAAGAGTTAGGACCTTAACCATTAGGTGGGAGTACGAGCCGAAGACCTTAGCTATTAGGCCAGAGTAAGAGTTAAGACCTTAACCAGTAGGCCAGAGTAAGAGTTAAGACCTTAACCAGTAGGCCAGAGTAAAAGTTAAGACCTTAACCATTATGCCAGAGTACGGGTCTAAGACCTTAGCTATTAGGCCAGAGTAAGAGTTAAGACCTTAACCATTAGGCCATAGTACGAGTCTAAGACCTTAGCTATTAGGCCAGAGTAAGAGTTAAGACCTTAGCTATTAGGCCAGAGTAAGAGTTAAGACCTTAACCAGCAGGCCAGAGTACGAGTCTAAGACCTTAGCTATTAGGCCAGAGTAAGAGTTAAGATCTTAACCATTAGGCCAGAGTACGAGTCTAAGACCTTAGCTATTAGGCCAGAGTAAGAGTTAAGACCTTAACTAGTAGGCCAGTGTAAGAGTTAAGACCTTAACCAGTAGGCCAGAGTAAGAGTTAAGACCTTAACCATTAGGCCAGAGTACAAGTCTAAGACCTTAGCTATTAGGCCAGAGTAAGAGTGAAGACCTTATTTATTAGGCCACAGTAAGTGTTAAGACCTTAACCATTAGGCCAGAGTACGAGTCTAAGACCTTAGCTACTAGGCCAGAGTAAGAGTTAAGACCTTAACCATTAGGCCAAACTAAGAGTTAAGACATTAACCTGTAGGCCATAGTACGAGTCTAAGACCTTAGCTATTAGGCCAGAGTAAGAGTTAAGACCTCAACCATTATGCCAGAGTACGAGTCTAAGACCTTAGCTATTAGGCCAGAGTACGAGTCTAAGACCTTAGCTATTCGGCCAGAGTAAGAGTTAAGACCTTAACCAGTAGGCCAGAGTACGAGTCTAAGACCTTAGCTATTAGACCAGAGTAAGAGTTAAGACCTTAACCATTAGGCCAGAGTACGAGTCTAAGACCTTAGCTATTAGGCCAGAGTAAGAGTGAAGACCTTAACCAGTAGGCCAGAGTAAGAGTTAAGACCTTAACCAGTAGGCCAGAGTAAAAGTTAAGACATTAACCATTATGCCAGAGTACGAGTCTAAGACCTTAGCTATTAGGCCAGAGTAAGAGTTAAGACCTTAACCATTAGGCCATAGTACGAGTCTAAGACCTTAGCTATTAGGCCAGAGAAAGAGTTAAGACCTTAGCTATTAGGCCAGAGTAAGAGTTAAGACCTTAACCAGTAGGCCAGAGTACGAGTCTAAGACCTTAGCTATTAGGCCAGAGTAAGAGTTAAGACCTTAACTAGTAGGCCAGTGTAAGAGTTAAGACCTTAACCAGTAGGCCAGAGTAAGAGTTAAGACCTTAACCATTAGGCCAGAGTACGAGTCTAAGACCTTAGCTTTTAGGCCAGAGTAAGAGTTAAGACCTTAACCAGTAGGCCAGAGTAAGATTTAAGACCTTAACCATTAGGCCATAGTACAAGTCTAAGACCTTAGCTATTAGGCCAGAGTAAGAGTGAAGACCTTATTTATTAGGCCACAGTAAGTGTTAAGACCTTAACCATTAGGCCAGAGTACGAGTCTAAGACCTTAGCTATTAGGCCAGAGTAAGAGTTAAGACCTTAACCATTATGCCAGAGTACGAGTCTAAGACCTTAGCTATTAGGCCAGAGTAAGAGTTACGACCTTAACCAGTAGGCCAGAGTACGAGTCTAAGACCTTAGCTATTAGGCCAGAGTACGAGTCTAAGACCTTAGCTACTAGGCCAGAGTAAGAGTTAAGACCTTAACCATTAGGCCAAACTAAGAGTTAAGACATTAACCTGTAGGCCATAGTACGAGTCTAAGACCTTAGCTATTAGGCCAGAGTAAGAGTTAAGACCTTAATCATTATGCCAGAGTACGAGTCTAAGACCTTAGCTTTTAGGCCAGAGTAAGAGTTAAGACTTAAACCAGTAGGCCAGAATTAGAGTTAAGACCTTAACCTGTAGGCCATAGTACTAGTCTAAGACCTTAGCTATTAGGCCAGAGTAAGAGTTAAGACCTTAACCAGCAGGCCAGAGTAAGAGTTAAGACCTTAACCAGTAGGCCAGAGTAAGAGTTAGGACCTTAACCATTAGGCCAGAGTACGAGCCGAAGACCTTAGCTATTAGGCCAGAGTAAGAGTTAAGACCTTAACCAGTAGGCCAGAGTAAGAGTTAAGACCTTAACCAGTAGGCCAGAGTAAAAGTTAAGACCTTAACCATTAGGCCAGAGCACGAGTCTAAGACCTTAGCTATTAGGCCAGAGTAAGAGTTAAGACCTTAACCATTAGGCCATAGTACGAGTCTAAGACCTTAGCTATTAGGCCAGAGTAAGAGTTAAGACCTTAGCTATTAGGCCAGAGTAAGAGTTAAGACCTTAACCAGTAGGCCAAAGTACGAGTCTAAGACCTTAGCTATTAGGCCAGAGTAAGAGTTAAGATCTTAACCATTAGGCCAGAGTACGAGTCTAAGACCTTAGCTATTAGGCCAGAGTAAGAGTTAAGACCTTAACCAGTAGGCCAGTGTAAGAGTTAAGACCTTAACCATTAGGCCAGAGTACGAGTCTAAGACCTTAGCTATTAGGCCAGAGTAAGAGTTAAGACCTTAACCAGTAGGCCAGAGTAAGATTTAAGACCTTAACCATTAGGCCATAGTACAAGTCTAAGACGTTAGCTATTAGGCCAGAGTAAGAGTTAAGACCTTAGCTATTAGGCCAGAGTAAGAGTTAAGACCTTAACCAGTAGGCCAGAGTACGAGTCTAAGACCTTAGCTATTAGGCCAGAGTACGAGTCTAAGACCTTAGCTATTCGGCCAGAGTAAGAAGTAAGACCTTAGCTATTAGGCCAGAGTACGAGTCTAAGACCTTAGCTATTCGGCCATAGTAAGAAGTAAGACCTTAACAAGTAGGCCAGAGTACGAGTCTAAGACCTTAGCTATTAGGCCAGAATAAGAGTTAAGACCTTAGCTATTAGGCCAGAGTAAGAGTTAAGACCTTAACCATTAGGCCAGAGTACGAGTCTAAGACCTTAGCTATTAGGCCAGAGTAAGAGTTAAGACCTGAACCATTAGGCCAGACCAAGAGTTAAGACCTTAACCTGTAGGCCATAGTACGAGTCAAAGACCTTAGCTATTAGGCCAGAGTAAGAGTTAAGACCTTAACCATTAGGCCAGAGTACGAGTCTAAGACCTTAGCTATTAGGCCAGAGTAAGAGTTAAGACCTTAGCTATTAGGCCAGAGTAAGAGTTAAGACCTTAACCATTAGGCCAGAGTACGAGTCTAAGACCTTAGCTATTAGGCCAAGGTAAGAGTGAAGACATTAGCTATTAGGCCACAGTAAGTGTTAAGACCTTAACCATTAGGCCAGAGTACGAGTCTAAGACCTTAGCTATTAGGCCAGAGTAAGAGTTAAGACCTTAACCATTATGCCAGAGCATGAGTCTAAGACCTTAGCTATTAGGCCAGAGTAAGAGTTACGACCTTAACCAGTAGGCCAGAGTACGAGTCTATAACCTTAGCTATTAGGCCAGAGTACGAGTCTAAGACCTTAGCTATTAGGCCAGAGTAAGAGTTAAGACCTTAACCATTAGGCCAGACTAAGAGTTAAGACCTTAACCTGTAGGCCATAGTACGAGTCTAAGACCTTAGCTATTAGGCCAGAGTACGAGTCTAAGACCTTAGCTATGCGGCCAGAGTAATAGTTAAGACCTTAACCAGTAGGCCAGAGTACGAGTCTAAGACCTTAACTATTAGGCCAGAGTAAGAGTTAAGACCTTAGCTATTAGACCAGAGTAAGAGTTAAGACCTTAACCATTAGGCCAGAGTACGAGTCTAAGACCTTAGCTATTAGGCCAGAGTAAGAGTGAAGACCTTATTTATTAGGCCACAGTAAGTGTTAAGACCTTAACCATTATGCCAGAGTACGAGTCTAAGACCTTAGCTATTAGGCCAGAGTAAGAGTTACGACCTTAACCAGTAGGCCAGAGTACGAGACTAAGACCTTAGCTATTAGGCCAGAGTACAAGTCTAAGACCTTAGCTATTAGGCCAGAGTAAGAGTTAAGACCTTAACCATTAGCCCAGACTAAGAGTTAAGACATTAACCTGTAGGCCATAGTACGAGTCTAAGACCTTAGCTATTAGGCCAGAGTAAGTGTTAAGACCTTAACCATTATGCCAGAGTACGAGTCTAAGACCTTAGCTTTTAGGCCAGAGTAAGAGTTAAGACTTAAACCAGTAGGCCAGAATAAGAGTTAAGACCTTAACCTGTAGGCCATAGTACTAGTCTAAGACCTTAGCTATTAGGCCAGAGTAAGAGTTAAGACCTTAACCAGCAGGCCAGAGTAAGAGTTAAGACCTTAACCAGTAGGCCAGAGTAAGAGTTAGGACCTTAACCATTAGGTGGGAGTACGAGCCGAAGACCTTAGCTATTAGGCCAGAGTAAGAGTTAAGACCTTAACCAGTAGGCCAGAGTAAGAGTTAAGACCTTAACCAGTAGGCCAGAGTAAAAGTTAAGACCTTAACCATTATGCCAGAGTACGGGTCTAAGACCTTAGCTATTAGGCCAGAGTAAGAGTTAAGACCTTAACCATTAGGCCATAGTACGAGTCTAAGACCTTAGCTATTAGGCCAGAGTAAGAGTTAAGACCTTAGCTATTAGGCCAGAGTAAGAGTTAAGACCTTAACCAGCAGGCCAGAGTACGAGTCTAAGACCTTAGCTATTAGGCCAGACTAAGAGTTAAGATCTTAACCATTAGGCCAGAGTACGAGTCTAAGACCTTAGCTATTAGGCCAGAGTAAGAGTTAAGACCTTAACTAGTAGGCCAGTGTAAGAGTTAAGACCTTAACCAGTAGGCCAGAGTAAGAGTTAAGACCTTAACCATTAGGCCAGAGTACGAGTCTAAGACCTTAGCTATTAGGCCAGAGTAAGAGTTAAGACCTTAACCAGTAGGCCAGAGTAAGATTTAAGACCTTAACCATTAGGCCATAGTACAAGTCTAAGACCTTAGCTATTAGGCCAGAGTAAGAGTGAAGACCTTATTTATTAGGCCACAGTAAGTGTTAAGACCTTAACCATTAGGCCAGAGTACGAGTCTAAGACCTTAGCTACTAGGCCAGAGTAAGAGTTAAGACCTTAACCATTAGGCCAAACTAAGAGTTAAGACATTAACCTGTAGGCCATAGTACGAGTCTAAGACCTTAGCTATTAGGCCAGAGTAAGAGTTAAGACCTTAACCATTATGCCAGAGTACGAGTCTAAGACCTTAGCTATTAGGCCAGAGTAAGAGTTAAGACCTTAACCAGCAGGCCAGAGTAAGAGTTAAGACCTTAACCAGTAGGCCAGAGTAAGAGTTAGGACCTTAACCATTAGGCCAGAGTACGAGCCGAAGACCTTAGCTATTAGGCCAGAGTAAGAGTTAAGACCTTAACCAGTAGGCCAGAGTAAGAGTTAAGACCTTAACCAGTAGGCCAGAGTAAAAGTTAAGACCTTAACCATTAGGCCAGAGCACGAGTCTAAGACCTTAGCTATTAGACCAGAGTAAGAGTTAAGACCTTAACCATTAGGCCAGAGTACGAGTCTAAGACCTTAGCTATTAGGCCAGAGTAAGAGTTAAGACCTTAGCTATTAGGCCAGAGTAAGAGTTAAGACCTTAACCAGTAGGCCAGAGTACGAGTCTAAGACCTTAGCTATTAGGCCAGAGTACGAGTCTAAGACCTTAGCTATTAGGCCAGAGTACGAGTCTAAGACCTTAGCTATTAGGCCAGAATAAGAGTTAAGACCTTAGCTATTAGGCCAGAGTAAGAGTTAAGACCTTAACCATTAGGCCAGAGTATGAGTCTTAGACCTTAGCTATTAGGCCAGAGTAAGAGTTAAGACCTGAACCATTAGGCCAGACCAAGAGTTAAGACCTTAACCTGTAGGCCATAGTACGAGTCAAAGACCTTAGCTATTAGGCCAGAGTAAGAGTTAAGACCTTAACCATTAGGCCAGAGTACGAGTCTAAGACTTTAGCTATTAGGCCAGAGTAAGAGTTAAGACCTTAGCTATTAGGCCAGAGTAAGAGTTAAGACCTTAACCATTAGGCCAGAGTACGAGTCTAAGACCTTAGCTATTAGGCCAAGGTAAGAGTGAAGACATTAGCTATTAGGCCACAGTAAGTGTTAAGACCTTAACCATTAGGCCAGAGTACGAGTCTAAGACCTTAGCTATTAGGCCAGAGTAAGAGTTAAGACCTTAACCATTATGCCAGAGTATGAGTCTAAGACCTTAGCTATTAGGCCAGAGTAAGAGTTACGACCTTAACCAGTAGGCCAGAGTACGAGTCTATAACCTTAGCTATTAGGCCAGAGTACGAGTCTAAGACCTTAGCTATTAGGCCAGAGTAAGAGTTAAGACCTTAACCATTAGGCCAGACTAAGAGTTAAGACCTTAACCTGTAGGCCATAGTACGAGTCTAAGACCTTAGCTATTAGGCCAGAGTACGAGTCTAAGACCTTAGCTATTCGGCCAGAGTAAGAGTTAAGACCTTAACCAGTAGGCCAGAGTACGAGTCTAAGACCTTAACTATTAGGCCAGAGTAAGAGTTAAGACCTTAGCTATTAGACCAGAGTAAGAGTTAAGACCTGAACCATTAGGCCAGAGTACGAGTCTAAGACCTTAGCTATTAGGCCAGAGTAAGAGTGAAGACCTTATTTATTAGGCCACAGTAAGTGTTAAGACCTTAACCATTAGGCCAGAGTACGAGTCTAAGACCTTAGCTATTAGGCCAGAGTAAGAGTTAAGACCTTAACCATTATGCCAGAGTACGAGTCTAAGACCTTAGCTATTAGGCCAGAGTAAGAGTTACGACCTTAACCAGTAGGCCAGAGTACGAGACTAAGACCTTAGCTATTAGGCCAGAGTACGAGTGTAAGACCTTAGCTATTAGGCCAGAGTAAGAGTTAAGACCTTAACCATTAGCCCAGACTAAGAGTTAAGACAATAACCTGTAGGCCATAGTACGAGTCTAAGACCTTAGCTATTAGGCAAGAGTAAGAGTTAAGACCTTAACCATTATGCCAGAGTACGAGTCTAAGACCTTAGCTTTTAGGCCAGAGTAAGAGTTAAGACTTAAACCAGTAGGCCAGAATAAGAGTTAAGACCTTAACCTGTAGGCCATAGTACTAGTCTAAGACCTTAGCTATTAGGCCAGAGTAAGAGTTAAGACCTTAACCAGCAGGCCAGAGTAAGAGTTAAGACCTTAACCAGTAGGCCAGAGTAAGAGTTAGGACCTTAACCATTAGGCCAGAGTACGAACCGAAGACCTTAGCTATTAGGCCAGAGTAAGAGTTAAGACCTTAACCAGTAGGCCAGAGTAAGAGTTAAGACCTTAACCAGTAGGCCAGAGTAAAAGTTAAGACCTTAACCATTATGCCAGAGTACGAGTCTAAGACCTTAGCTATTAGGCCAGAGTAAGAGTTAAGACCTTAACTATTAGGCCATAGTACGAGTCTAAGACCTTAGCTATTAGGCCAGAGTAAGAGTTAAGACCTTAGCTATTAGGCCAGAGTAAGAGTTAAGACCTTAACCAGTAGGCCAGAGTACGAGTCTAAGACCTTAGCTATTAGGCCAGAGTATGAGTCTAAGACCTTAGCTATTAGGCCAGAGTAAGAGTTAAGATCTTAACCATTAGGCCAGAGTACGAGTCTAAGACCTTAGCTATTAGGCCAGAGTAAGAGTTAAGACCTTAACTAGTAGGCCAGTGTAAGAGTTAAGACCTTAACCAGTAGGCCAGAGTAAGAGTTAAGACCTTGAGAAAAAGTAGGTCGCACACCGCTCGTCACACCAGCAAGTTGCCCCAAAGGACTGTGGGAAATGTAGTGGCGACGGCGGGTACGCCTGTGCCACAAAAAGTCAAAAGAACAGTATGTGTATGCGTTAGCCATCCCTGGACACGTGTTTCGAGGTAGTTGCCTCTCGTCAGCAGGGAGCAGGTCAGTGTAAGGGGGTGCCGCGTGGACTGCCAAATGTAATTAAAAGCAGGTCAAGTACCTCTCCTGGCGCGCAGGTGCAGACACAAGGCTCGTCAGCCCGCCAGCCGAAGCCGTTTAAATTGAGAAAAAGTAGGTCGCACACCGCTCGTCACACCAGCAAGTTGCCCCAAAGGACTGTGGGAAATGTAGTGGCGACGGCGGGTACGCCTGTGCCACAAAAAGTCAAAAGAACAGTATGTGTATGCGTTAGCCATCCCTGGACACGTGTTTCGAGGTAGTTGCCTCTCGTCAGCAGGGAGCAGGTCAGTGTAAGGGGGTGCCGCGTGGACTGCCAAATGTAATTAAAAGCAGGTCAAGTACCTCTCCTGGCGCGCAGGTGCAGACACAAGGCTCGTCAGCCCGCCAGCCGAAGCCGTTTAAATTGAGAAAAAGTAGGTCGCACACCGCTCGTCACACCAGCAAGTTGCCCCAAAGGACTGTGGGAAATGTAGTGGCGACGGCGGGTACGCCTGTGCCACAAAAAGTCAAAAGAACAGTATGTGTATGCGTTAGCCATCCCAGGACACGTGTTTCGAGGTAGTTGCCTCTTGTCAGCAGGGAGCAGGTCAGTGTAAGGGGGTGCCGCGTGGACTGCCAAATGTAATTAAAAGCAGGTCAAGTACCTCTCCTGGCGCGCAGGTGCAGACACAAGGCTCGTCAGCCCGCCAGCCGAAGCCGTTTAAATTGAGAAAAAGTAGGTCGCACACCGCTCGTCACACCAGCAAGTTGCCCCAAAGGACTGTGGGAAATGTAGTGGCGACGGCGGGTACGCCTGTGCCACAAAAAGTCAAAAGAACAGTATGTGTATGCGTTAGCCATCCCTGGACACGTGTTTCGAGGTAGTTGCCTCTCGTCAGCAGGGAGCAGGTCAGTGTAAGGGGGTGCCGCGTGGACTGCCAAATGTAATTAAAAGCAGGTCAAGTACCTCTCCTGGCACGCAGGTGCAGACACAAGGCTCGTCAGCCCGCCAGCCGAAGCCGTTTAAATTGAGAAAAAGTAGGTCGCACACCGCTCGTCACACCAGCAAGTTGCCCCAAAGGACTGTGGGAAATGTAGTGGCGACGGCGGGTACGCCTGTGCCACAAAAAGTCAAAAGAACAGTATGTGTATGCGTTAGCCATCCCTGGACACGTGTTTCGAGGTAGTTGCCTCTCGTCAGCAGGGAGCAGGTCAGTGTAAGGGGGTGCCGCGTGGACTGCCAAATGTAATTAAAAGCAGGTCAAGTACCTCTCCTGGCGCGCAGGTGCAGACACAAGGCTCCTCAGCCCGCCAGCCGAAGCCGTTTAAATTGAGAAAAAGTAGGTCGCACACCGCTCGTCACACCAGCAAGTTGCCCCAAAGGACTGTGGGAAATGTAGTGGCGACGGCGGGTACGCCTGTGCCACAAAAAGTCAAAAGAACAGTATGTGTATGCGTTAGCCATCCCTGGACACGTGTTTCGAGGTAGTTGCCTCTCGTCAGCAGGGAGCAGGTCAGTGTAAGGGGGTGCCGCGTGGACTGCCAAATGTAATTAAAAGCAGGTCAAGTACCTCTCCTGGCGCGCAGGTGCAGACACAAGGCTCGTCAGCCCGCCAGCCGAAGCCGTTTAAATTGAGAAAAAGTAGGTCGCACACCGCTCGTCACACCAGCAAGTTGCCCCAAAGGACTGTGGGAAATGTAGTGGCGACGGCGGGTACGCCTGTGCCACAAAAAGTCAAAAGAACAGTATGTGTATGCGTTAGCCATCCCTGGACACGTGTTTCGAGGTAGTTGCCTCTCGTCAGCAGGGAGCAGGTCAGTGTAAGGGGGTGCCGCGTGGACTGCCAAATGTAATTAAAAGCAGGTCAAGTACCTCTCCTGGCGCGCAGGTGCAGACACAAGGCTCGTCAGCCCGCCAGCCGAAGCCGTTTAAATTGAGAAAAAGTAGGTCGCACACCGCTCGTCACACCAGCAAGTTGCCCCAAAGGACTGTGGGAAATGTAGTGGCGACGGCGGGTACGCCTGTGCCACAAAAAGTCAAAAGAACAGTATGTGTATGCGTTAGCCATCCCTGGAGTTAAGACCTTAACCATTAGGCCAGAGTACGAGTCTAAGACCTTAGCTATTAGGCCAGAGTAAGAGTTAAGACCTTAACCAGTAGGCCAGAGTAAGATTTAAGACCTTAACCATTAGGCCATAGTACAAGTCTAAGACCTTAGCTATTAGGCCAGAGTAAGAGTTAAGACCTTAGCTATTAGGCCAGAGTAAGAGTTAAGACCTTAACTAGTAGGCCAGAGTACGAGTCTAAGACCTTAGCTATTAGGCCAGAGTACGAGTCTAAGACCTTAGCTATTCGGCCAGAGTAAGAAGTAAGACCTTAACCAGTAGGCCAGAGTACGAGTCTAAGACCTTAGCTATTAGGCCAGAGTAAGAGTTAAGACCTTAGCTATTAGGCCAGAGTAAGAGTTAAGATCTTAACCATTAGGCCAGAGTACAAGTCTAAGACCTTAGCTATTAGGCCAGAGTAAGAGTGAAGACGTTAGCTATTAGGCCACAGTAAGTGTTAAGACCTTAACCATTAGGCCAGAGTACGAGTCTAAGACCTTAGCTATTAGGCCAGAGTAAGAGTTAAGACCTTAACCAGTAGGCCAGAGTACGAGTCTAAGACCTTAGCTATTAGGCCAGAGTACGAGTCTAAGACCTTAGCTATTAGGCCAGAGTAAGAGTTAAGACCTTAGCTATTAGTCCAGAGTAAGAGTTAAGGCCTTAGTTATTAGGCCAGAGTAAGAGTTAAGACCTTAACCAATAAGCCAGAGTAAGAGTTAAGACCTTAGCTATTAGGCCAGAGTAAGAGTTAAGACCTTAACCAGTAGGCCAGAGTAAGAGTTAAGACCTTAACCATTAGGCCAGAGTACGAGTCTAAGACCTTAGCTATTAGCCTAGACTAAAAGTTAAGACCTTAGCTATTAGGCCAGAGTAAGAGTTAAGACCTTAACCATTAGGCCATAGTACGAGTCTAAGACCTTAGCTATTAGGCCAGAGTAACAGTTAAGACTTAAACCAGTAGGCCAGAATAAGAGTTAAGACCTTAACCTGTAGGCCATAGTACTAGTCTAAGACCTTAGCTATTAGGCCAGAGTAAGAGTTAAGACCTTAACCAGCAGGCCAGAGTAAGAGTTAAGACCTTAACCAGTAGGCCATAGTAAGAGTTAGGACCTTAACCATTAGGCCAGAGTACGAGCCGAAGACCTTAGCTATTAGGCCAGAGTAAGAGTTAAGACCTTAACCAGTAGGCCAGAGTAAGAGTTAAGACCTTAACCAGTAGGCCAGAGTAAGAGTTAAGACCTTAACCATTAGGCCAGAGTACGATCCTAAGACCTTAGCTATTAGGCCAGAGTAAGAGTTAAGACCTTAACCAGTAGGCCAGAGTAAGAGTTAAGACCTTAACCAGTAGGCCAGTGTAAAAGTTAAGACCTTAACCATTAGGCCAGAGTACGAGTCTAAGACCTTAGCTATTAGGCCAGAGTAAGAGTTAAGACCTTAAGTAGTAGGCCAGAGTAAGAGTTAAGACCTTAACCATTAGGCCATAGTACGAGTCTAAGACCTTAGCTATTAGGCCAGAGTACGAGTCTAAGACCTTAGCTATTAGGCCAGAGTACGAGTCTAAGACCTTAGCTATTAGGCCAGAGTAAGAGTTAAGACCTTAACCATTAGGCCAGAGTACGAGTCTAAGACTTTAGCTATTAGGCCAGAGTAAGAGTTAAGACCTTTGCTATTAGGCCAGAGTACGAGTCTAAGACCTTAGCTATTAGGTCAGGGTAAGTGTTAAGACCTTAACCAGTAGGCCAGAGTACGAGTCTAAGACCTTAGCTATTAGGCCAGAGTACGAGTCTAAGACCTTAGCTATTAGGCCAGAGTAAGAGTTAAGACCTTAACCAGTAGGCCATAATAAGAGTTACGACCTTAACCATTAGGCCATAGTACGAGTCAAAGTCCTTAGCTATTAGGCCAGAGTAAGAGTTAAGACCTTAGATATTAGGCCAGAGTAAGAGTTAAGACCTTAACCATTATGCCAGAATACGAGTATAAGAACTTAGCTATTAGGCTAGAGTAAGAGTTAAGACCTTAAGCATTAGGCCAGAGTACGAGTCTAAGGCCTTAGCTATTAGGCCAGAGTAAAAGTTAAGACCTTAGCTATTAGGCCAGAGTAAGAGTTACGACCTTAACCATTAGGCCATAGTACGAGTCAAAGTCCTTAGCTATTAGGCCAGAGTAAGAGTTAAGACCTTAGATATTAGGCCAGAGTAAGAGTTAAGACCTTAACCATTAGGCCAGAGTATGAGTCTAAGACCTTAGCTATTAGGCCAGAGTAAGAGTTACGACCTTAACCAGTAGGCCAGAGTACGAGTCTAAGACCTTAGCTATTAGGCCAGAGTACAAGTCTAAGACCTTAGCTATTAGGCCAGAGTAAGAGTTACGACCTTAACCAGTAGGCCATAGTACGAGTCTAAGACCTTAGCTTTTAGGCCAGAGTACGAGTCTAAGACCTTAGCTATTCGGCCAGAGTAAGAGTTAAGACCTTAACCATTAGGCCAGAGTACGAGTCAAAGACCTTAACTATTAGGCAAGAGTAAGAGTTAAGACCTTAGCTATTAGGCCAGAGTAAGAGTTAAGACCTTAACCATTAGGCCAGAGTACGAGTCTAAGACCTTAGCTATTAGGCCAGAGTAAGAATTAAGACCTTAGCTATTAGGCCAGAGTAAGACCTTAACCATTATGCCAGAGTACGAGTCTAACACCTTAGATATTAGGCCAGAGTAAGAATTAAGACCTTAGCTATTAGGCCAGAGTAAGAGTTAAGACCTTAACCATTATGCCAGAGTACGAGTCTAAGACCTTAGCTATTAGGCCAGAGTAAGAGTTACGACCTTAACCAGTAGGCCAGAGTACGAGTCTAAGACCTTAGCTATTAGGCCAGAGTACGAGTCTAAGACCTTAGCTATTAGGCCAGAGTAAGAGTTAAGACCTTAACCATTAGGCCAGACTAAGAGTTAAGACCTTAACCTGTAGGCCATAGTACGAGTCTAAGACCTTAGCTATTAGGCCAGAGTAAGAGTTAAGACCTTAACCATTAGGCCAGACTAAGAGTTAAGACATTAACCTGTAGGCCATAGTACAAGTCTAAGACCTTAGCTATTAGGCCAGAGTAAGAGTTAAGACCTTAACCAGTAGGCCAGAGTATGAGTCTAAGACCTTAGCTATTAGGCCAGACTAAAAGTTAAGACCTTAGCTATTAGGCCAGAGTAAGAGTTAAGACCTTAACCATTAGGCCATAGTACGAGTCTAAGACCTTAGCTTTTAGGCCAGAGTAAGAGTTAAGACTTAAACCAGTAGGCCAGAATAAGAGTTAAGACCTTAACCATTAGGCCAGAGTACGAGTCTAAGACCTTGGCTATTAGGCCAGAGTAAGAGTTAAGACCTTAACCAGTAGGCCAGAGTAAGAGTTAAGACCTTAACCAGTAGGCCAGAGTAAATGTTAAGACCTTAACCATTAGGCCAGAGTATGAGTCTAAGACCTTAGCTATTAGGCCAGAGTAAGAGTTAAGACCTTAGCTATTAGGCCAGAGTAAGAGTGAAGACCTTAGCTATTAGGCCAGAGTAAGTGTTAAGACCTTAACCATTAGGCCAGAGTAAGAGTGAAGACCTTAGCTATTAGGCCAGAGTAAGAGTTAAGACCTTAACCATTAGGCCAGAGTACGAGTCTAAGACCTTAGCTATTAGGCCAGAGTAAGAATTAAGACCTTAGCTATTAGGCCAGAGTAAGAGTTAAGACCTTAACCATTATGCCAGAGTACGAGTCTAAGACCTTAGATATTAGGCCAGAGTAAAAATTAAGACCTTAGCTATTAGGCCAGAGTAAGAGTTAAGACCTTAAACATTATGCCAGAGTACGAGTCTAAGACCTTAGCTATTAGGCCAGAGTAAGAGTTACGACCTTAACCAGTAGGCCAGAGTACGAGTCTAAGACCTTAGCTATTAGGCCAGAGTACGAGTCTAAGACCTTAGCTATTAGGCCAGAGTAAGAGTTAAGACCTTAACCATTAGGCCAGACTAAGAGTTAAGACCTTAACCTGTAGGCCATAGTACGAGTCTAAGACCTTAGCTATTAGGCCAGAGTAAGAGTTAAGACCTTAACCATTAGGCCAGACTAAGAGTTAAGACCTTAACCTGTAGGCCATAGTACGAGTCTAAGACCTTAGCTATTAGGCCTTAGTAAGAGTTAAGACCTTAACCAGTAGGCCAGAGTACGAGTCTAAGACCTTAGCTATTAGGCCAGACTAAAAGTTAAGACCTTAGCTATTAGGCCAGAGTAAGAGTTAAGACCTTAACCATTAGGCCATAGTACGAGTCTAAGACCTTAGATTTTAGGCCAGAGTAAGAGTTAAGACTTAAACCAGTAGGCCAGAATAAGAGTTAAGACCTTAACCATTAGGCCAGAGTACGAGTCTAAGACCTTGGCTATTAGGCCAGAGTAAGAGTTAAGACCTTAACCAGTAGGCCAGAGTAAGAGTTAAGACCTTAACCAGTAGGCCAGAGTATGAGTCTAAGACCTTAGCTATTAGGCCAGAGTAAGAGTGAAGACCTTATCTATTAGGCCAGAGTAAGTGTTAAGACCTTAACCATTAGGCCAGAGTAAGAGTGAAGACCTTAGCTATTAGGCCAGAGTAAGAGTTAAGACCTTAACCAGTAGGGCAGAGTAAGAGTTAAGACCTTAATCATTAGGCCAGAGCACGAGTCTAAGACCTTAGCTATTAGGCCAGAGTAAGAGTTAAGACCTTAACCATTAGGCCAGAGTATGAGTCTAAGACCTTAGCTATTAGGCCAGAGTAAGAGTTAAGACCTTAGCTATTAGACCAGAGTAAGAGTTAAGACCTTAACCAGTAGGCCAGAGTACGAGTCTAAGACCTTAGCTATTAGGCCAGAGTAAGAGTTAAGACCTTAACCATTAGGCCAGAGTATGAGTCTAAGACCTTAGCTATTAGGCCAGACTAAAAGTTAAGACCTTAGCTATTAGGCCAGAGTAAGTGTTAAGACCTTAACCATCAGGCCATAGTACTAGTCTAAGACCTTAGCTATTAGGCCAGAGTAAGAGTTAAGACCTTAACCAGCAGGCCAGAGTAAGAGTTAAGACCTTAACCAGTAGGCCAGAGTAAGAGTTAGGACCTTAACCATTAGGCCAGAGTACGAGCCGAAGACCTTAGCTATTAGTCCAGATTAAGAGTTAAGACCTTAACCAGTAGGCCAGAGTAAGAGTTAAGACCTTAGCTATTAGGCCAGAGTAAGAGTTAACATCTTAACCATTAGGCCAGAGTACGAGTCTAAGACCTTAGCTATTAGGCCAGAGTAAGAGTTAAGACCTTAACCAGTAGGCCAGTGTAAGAGTTAAGACCTTAACCAGTAGGCCAGAGTAAGAGTTAAGACCTTAACCATTAGGCCAGAGTACGAGTCTAAGACCTTAGCTATTAGGCCAGAGTAAGAGTTAAGACCTTAACCAGTAGGCCAGAGTAAGATTTAAGACCTTAACCATTAGGCCATAGTACAAGTCTAAGACCTTAGCTATTAGGCCAGAGTAAGAGTTAAGACCTTAGCTATTAGGCCAGAGTACGAGTCTAAGACCTTAGTTATTAGGCCAGAGTAAGAGTTAAGACCTTAGCTATTAGGCCAGAGTAAGAGTGAAGACCTTAGCTATTAGGCCAGAGTAAGAGTTAAGACCTTAACCAGTAGGCCAGAGTAAGAGTTAAGACCTTTACCAGTAGGCCAGAGTAAAAGTTAAGACCTTAACCATTAGGCCAGAGTACGAGTCTAAGACCTTAGCTATTAGGCCAGAGTAAGAGTTAAGACCTTAGCTATTAGGCCAGAGTAAGAGTGAAGACCTTAGCTATTAGGCCACAGTAAGTGTTAAGACCTTAACCATTAGGCCAGAGTATGAGTCTAAGACCTTAGCTATTAGGCCAGAGTAAGAGTTAAGACCTTAGCTATTAGGCCAGAGTAAGAGTGAAGACCTTAGCTATTAGGCCAGAGTAAGAGTTAAGACCTTAACCAGTAGGGCAGAGTAAGAGTTAAGACCTTAATCATTAGGCCAGAGCACGAGTCTAAGACCTTAGATATTAGGCCAGAGTAAGAGTTAAGACCTTAACCATAAGGCCAGAGTATGAGTCTAAGACCTTAGCTATTAGGCCAGAGTAAGAGTTAAGACCTTAGCTATTAGGCCAGAGTAAGAGTTAAGACCTTAACCATTAGGCCATAGTACGAGTCTAAGACCTTAGCTATTAGGCCAGAGTAAGAGTTAAGACCTTAGCTATTAGACCAGAGTAAGAGTTAAGACCTTCACCAGTAGGCCAGAGTACGAGTCTAAGACCTTAGCTATTAGGCCAGAGTAAGAGTTAAGACCTTAACCATTAGGCCAGAGTACGAGTCTAAGACCTTAGCTATTAGGCCAGACTAAAAGTTAAGACCTTAGCTATTAGGCCAGAGTAAGTGTTAAGACCTTAACCATTAGGCCATAGTACGAGTCTAAGACCTTAGCTATTAGGCCAGAGTAGGTGTTAAGACTTAAACCAGTAGGCCAGAGTAAGAGTTAAGACCTTAACCTGTAGGCCATAGTACTAGTCTAAGACCTTAGCTATTAGGCCAGAGTAAGAGTTAAGACCTTAACCAGCAGGCCAGAGTAAGAGTTAAGACCTTAACCAGTAGGCCAGAGTAAGAGTTAGGACCTTAACCATTAGGCCAGAGTACGAGCCGAAGACCTTAGCTATTAGGCCAGAGTAAGAGTTAAGACCTTAACCAGTAGGCCAGAGTAAGAGTTAAGACCTTAGCTATTAGGCCAGAGTAAGAGTTAAGACTTAAACCAGTAGGCCAGAATAAGAGTTAAGACCTTAACCTGTAGGCCATAGTACTAGTCTAAGACCTTAGCTATTAGGCCAGAGTAAGAGTTAAGACCTTAACCAGCAGGCCAGAGTAAGAGTTAAGACCTTAACCAGTAGGCCAGAGTAAGAGTTAGGACCTTAACCATTAGGCCAGAGTAAAAGTTAAGACCTTAACCATTAGGCCAGAGTACGAGTCTAAGACCTTAGCTATTAGGCCAGAGTAAGAGTTAAGACCTTAGCTATTAGGCCAGAGTAAGAGTGAAGACCTTAGCTATTAGGCCACAGTAAGTGTTAAGACCTTAACCATTAGGCCAGAGTACGAGTCTAAGACCTTAGCTATTAGGCCAGAGTAAGAGTTAAGACCTTAACCAGTAGGCCAGAGTAAGAGTTAAGACCTTAACCAGTAGGCCAGAGTAAAAGTTAAGAACCTTAACCATTAGGCAAGAGTACGAGTCTAAGACCTTAGCTATTAGGCCAGAGTAAGAGTTAAGACCTTAGCTATTAGGCCAGAGTAAGAGTGAAGACCTTAGCTATTAGGCCACAGTAAGTGTTAAGACCTTAACCATTAGGCCAGAGTACGAGTCTAAGACCTTAGCTATTAGGCCAGAGTAAGAGTTAAGACCTTAGCTATTAGGCCAGAGTAAGAGTGAAGACCTTAGCTATTAGGCCAGAGTAAGAGTTAAGACCTTAACCAGTATGGCAGAGTAAGAGTTAAGACCTTAATCATTAGGCCAGAGCACGAGTCTAAGACCTTAGCTATTAGGCCAGAGTAAGAGTTAAGACCTTAACCATTAGGCCAGAGTATGAGTCGAAGACCTTAGCTATTAGGCCAGAGTAAGAGTTAAGACCTTAGCTATTAGGCCAGAGTAAGAGTTAAGACCTTAACCATTGGGCCATAGTACGAGTCTAAGACCTTAGCTATTAGGCCAGAGTAAGAGTTAAGACCTTAGCTATTAGACCAGAGTAAGAGTTAAGACCTTAACCAGTAGGCCAGAGTACGAGTCTAAGACCTTAGCTATTAGGCCAGAGTAAGAGTTAAGACCTTAACCATTAGGCCAGAGTACGAGTCTAAGACCTTAGCTATTAGGCCAGACTAAAAGTTAAGACCTTAGCTATTAGGCCAGAGTAAGTGTTAAGACCTTAACCATTAGGCCATAGTACGAGTCTAAGACCTTAGCTATTAGGCCAGAGTAAGAGTTAAGACCTTAACCAGCAGGCCAGAGTAAGAGTTAAGACCTTAACCAGTAGGCCAGAGTAAGAGTTAAGACCTTAACCTGTAGGCCATAGTACTAGTCTAAGACCTTAGCTATTAGGCCAGAGTAAGAGTTAAGACCTTAACCAGCAGGCCAGAGTAAGAGTTAAGACCTTAACCAGTAGGCCAGAGTAAGAGTTAGGACCTTAACCATTAGGCCAGAGTACGAGCCGAAGACCTTAGCTATTAGGCCAGAGTAAGAGTTAAGACCTTAACCAGTAGGCCAGAGTAAGAGTTAAGACCTTAGCTATTAGGCCAGAGTAAGAGTTAATATCTTAACCATTAGGCCAGAGTACGAGTCTAAGACCTTAGCTATTAGGCCAGAGTAAGAGTTAAGACCTTAACCAGTAGGCCAGTGTAAGAGTTAAGACCTTAACCAGTAGGCCAGAGTAAGAGTTAAGACCTTAACCATTAGGCCAGAGTACGAGTCTAAGACCTTAGCTATTAGGCCAGAGTAAGAGTTAAGACCTTAACCAGTAGGCCAGAGTAAGATTTAAGACCTTAACCATTAGGCCATAGTACAAGTCTAAGACCTTAGCTATTAGGCCAGAGTAAGAGTTAAGACCTTAGCTATTAGGCCAGAGTAAGAGTTAAGACCTTAACCAGTAGGCCAGAGTACGAGTCTAAGACCTTAGTTATTAGGCCAGAGTACGAGTCTAAGACCTTAGCTATTCGGCCAGAGTAAGAGTTAAGACCTTAACCAGTAGGCCAGAGTACGAGTCTAAGACCTTAGCTATTAGGCCAGAGTAAGAGTTAAGACCTTAGCTATTAGGCCAGAGTAAGAGTTAAGACCTTAACCATTAGGCCAGAGTAAGAGTTAAGACCTTAACCATTATGCCAGAGTACGAGTCTAAGACCTTAGCTATTAGGCCAGAGTAAGAGTTACGACCTTAACCAGTAGGCCAGAGTACGAGTCTAAGACCTTAGCTATTAGGCCCGAGTACGAGTCTAAGACCTTAGCTATTAGGCCAGAGTAAGAGTTAAGACCTTAGCTATTAGGCCAGAGTAAGAGTTAAGACCTTAACCAATAGGCCACAGTAAGAGTTAAGACCTTAGCTATTAGGCCAGAGTAAGAGTTAAGACCTTAACCAGTACGCCAGAGTAAGAGTTAAGACCTTAACCATTAGGCCAGAGTACGAGTCTAAGACCTTAGCTATTAGGCCAGAGTAAGAGTTAAGACCTTAACCAGTAAGCCAGAGTAAGAGTTAAGACCTTAACCATTAGGCCAGAGTACGAGTCTAAGACCTTAGCTATTAGGCCAGAGTAAGAGTTAAGACCTTAACCAGTACGCCAGAGTAAGAGTTAAGACCTTAGCTATTAGGCCAGATTACGAGTCTAAGACCTTAGCTATTAGGCCAGAGTAAGAGTTAAGACCTGAACCATTAGGCCAGACTAAGATTTAAGACCTTAACCTGTAGGCCATAGTACGAGTCTAAGACCTTAGCTATTAGGCCAGAGTAAGAGTTAAGACCTTAACCATTAGGCCAGAGTACAAGTCTAAGACGTTAGCTATTAGGCCAGAGTAAAAGTTAAGACCTTAGCTATTAGGCCAGAGTAAGAGTTAAGACCTTAACCATTAGGCCATTGTACGAGTCTAAGACCTTAGCTATTAGGCCAGAGTAAGAGTTAAAACTTTAACCAGTAGTTCAGAGTGAGAGTTAAGACCTTAACCTGTAGGCCAGAGTACGAGTCTAAGACCTTAGCTATTAGGCCAGATTACGAGTCTAAGACCTTAGCTATTAGGCCAGAGTAAGAGTTAAGACCTGAACCATTAGGCCAGAGTACGAGTCTAAGACCTTAGCTATTAGGCCAGAGTAAGAGTTAAGACCTTAGCTATTAGGCCAGAGTAAAAGTTAAGACCTTAGCTATTAGGCCAGAGTAAGAGTTAAGACCTTAACCATTAGGCCATAGTACGAGTCTAAGAACTTAGCTATTAGGCCAGAGTACGAGTCTAAGACCTTAGCTATTAGGCCAGAGTAAAAGTTAAGACCTTAGCTATTAGGCCAGAGTAAGAGTTAAGACCTTAACCATTAGGCCATAGTACGAGTCTAAGACCTTAGCTATTAGGCCAGAGTAAGAGTTAAAACTTTAACCAGTAGTCCAGAGTGAGAGTTAAGACCTTAACCATTAGGCCAGAGTACGAGTCTAAGACCTTAGCTATTAGGCCAGAGTAAGAGTTAAGACCTTAGCTAGTAGGCCAGAGTAAGAGTTAAGACCTTAACCATTAGGCCAGAGTACGAGTCTAAGACCTTAGCTATTAGGCCAGAGTAAGAGTGAAGACATTAGCTATTAGGCCACAGTAAGTGTTAAGACCTTAACCATAAGGCCAGAGTACGAGTCTAAGACCTTAGCTATTCGGCCAGAGTAAGAGTTAAGACCTTAACCAGTAGGCCAGAGTACGAGTCTAAGACCTTAACTATTAGGCCAGAGTAAGAGTTAAGACCTTAGCTATTAGGCCAGAGTAAGAGTTAAGACCTTAACCATTAGGCCAGAGTACGAGTCTAAGACCTTAGCTATTAGGCCAGAGTAAGAGTGAAGACCTTAGCTATTAGGCCACAGTAAGTGTTAAGACCTTAACTATTAGGCCAGAGTACGAGTCTAAGACCTTAGCTATTAGGCCAGAGTAAGAGTTAAGACCTTAACCATTATGCCAGAGTACGAGTCTAAGACCTTAGCTATTAGGCCAGAGTAAGAGTTACGACCTTAACCAGTAGGCCAGAGTACGAGTCTAAGACCTTAGCTATTAGGCCAGAGTAAGAGGTAAGACCTTAACCATTAGGCCATAGTACGGGTCTAAGACCTTATCTTTTAGGCCAGAGTAAGAGTTAAGACTTAAACCAGTAGGCCAGAATAGGAGTTAAGACCTTAACCTGTAGGCCATAGTACTAGTCTCAGACCTTAGCTATTAGGCCAGAGTAAGAGTTAAGACCTTAACCAGCAGGCCAGAGTAAGAGTTAAGACCTTAACCAGTAGGCCAGAGTAAGAGTTAGGACCTTAACCATTAGGCCAGAGTACGAGCCGAAGACCTTAGCTATTAGGCCAGAGTAAGAGTTAAGACCTTAACCAGTAGGCCAGAGTAAGAGTTAAGACCTTAACCAGTAGGCCAGAGTAAAAGTTAAGACCTTAACCATTAGGCCAGAGTACGAGTCTAAGACCTTAGCTATTAGGCCAGAGTAAGAGTTAAGACCTTAACCATTAGGCCATAGTACGAGTCTAAGACCTTAGCTATTAGGCCAGAGTAAGAGTTAAGACCTTAGCTATTAGGCCAGAGTAAGAGTTAAGACCTTAACCAGTAGGCCAGAGTACGAGTCTAAGACCTTAGCTATTAGGCCAGAGTATGAGTCTGAGACCTTAGCTATTAGGCCAGAGTAAGAGTTAAGATCTTAACCATTAGGCCAGAGTACGAGTCTAAGACCTTAGCTATTAGGCCAGAGTAAGAGTTAAGACCTTAGCTATTAGGCCAGAGTAAGAGTGAAGACCTTAGCTATTAGGCCACAGTAAGTGTTAAGACCTTAACCATTAGGCCAGAGTACGAGTCTAAGACCTTAGCTATTAGGCCAGAGTAAGAGTTAAGACCTTAACCAGTAGGCCAGAGTAAGAGTTAAGACCTTAACCAGTAGGCCAGAGTAAAAGTTAAGACCTTAACCATTAGGCCAGAGTACGAGTCTAAGACCTTAGCTATTAGGCCAGAGTAAGAGTTAAGACCTTAGCTATTAGGCCAGAGTAAGAGTGAAGACCTTAGCTATTAGGCCAGAGTAAGAGTTAAGACCTTAACCAGTAGGGCAGAGTAAGAGTTAAGACCTTAATCATTAGGCCAGAGCACGAGTCTAAGACCTTAGCTATTAGGCCAGAGTAAGAGTTAAGACCTTAACCATTAGGCCAGAGTATGAGTCTAAGACCTTAGCTATTAGGCCAGAGTAAGAGTTAAGACCTTAGCTATTAGGCCAGAGTAAGAGTTAAGACCTTAACCATTAGGCCATAGTACGAGTCTAAGACCTTAGCTATTAGGCCAGAGTAAGAGATAAGACCTTAGCTATTAGACCAGAGTAAGTGTTAAGACCTTAACCATTAGGCCATAGTACGAGTCTAAGACCTTAGCTATTAGGCCAGAGTAGGAGTTAAGACTTAAACCAGTAGGCCAGAGTAAGAGTTAAGACCTTAACCTGTAGGCCATAGTACTAGTCTAAGACCTTAGCTATTAGGCCAGAGTAAGAGTTAAGACCTTAACCAGCAGGCCAGAGTAAGAGTTAAGACCTTAACCAGTAGGCCAGAGTAAGAGTTAGGACCTTAACCATTAGGCCAGAGTACGAGCCGAAGACCTTAGCTATTAGGCCAGAGTAAGAGTTAAGACCTTAGCTATTAGGCCAGAGTAAGATTTAATATCTTAACCATTAGGCCAGAGTACGAGTCTAAGACCTTAGCTATTAGGCCAGAGTAAGAGTTAAGACCTTAACCAGTAGGCCAGTGTAAGAGTTAAGACCTTAACCAGTAGGCCAGAGTAAGAGTTAAGACCTTAACCATTAGGCCAGAGTACGAGTCTAAGACCTTAGCTATTAGGCCAGAGTAAGAGTTAAGACCTTAACCAGTAGGCCAGAGTAAGATTTAAGACCTTAACCATTAGGCCATAGTACAAGTCTAAGACCTTAGCTATTAGGCCAGAGTAAGAGTTAAGACATTAGCTATTAGGCCAGAGTAAGAGTTAAGACCTTAACCAGTAGGCCAGAGTACGAGTCTAAGACCTTAGCTATTAGGCCAGAGTAAGAGTTAAGACCTTAGCTATTAGGCCAGAGTAAGTGTTAAGACCTTAACCATTAGGCCAGAGTACGAATCTAAGACCTTAACTATTAGGCCAGAGTAAGAGTGAAGACCTTAGTTATTAGGCCAGAGTAAGAGGTAAGACCTTAACCAATAGGCCAGAGTAAGAGTTAAGACCTTAGCTATTAGGCAGAGTAAGAGTTAAGACCTTAACCAGTACGCCAGAGTAAGAGTTAAGACCTTAACCATTAGGCCAGAGTACGAGTCTAAGATCTTAGCTATTAGCCAGAGTAAGAGTTAAGACCTTAACCAGTACGCCAGAGTAAGAGTTAAGACCTTAACCATTAGGCCAGAGTACGAGTCTAAGACCTTAGCTATTAGGCCAGAGTAAAAGTTAAGACCTTAACCAGTACGCCAGAGTAAGAGTTAAGACCTTAGCTATTAGGCCAGATTACGAGTCTAAGACCTTAGCTATTAGGCCAGAGTAAGAGTTAAGACCTGAACCATTAGGCCAGACTAAGAGTTAAGACCTTAACCTGTAGGCCATAGTACGAGTCTAAGACCTTAGCTATTAGGCCAGAGTAAGAGTTAAGACCTTAACCATTAGGCCAGACTAAGAGTTAAGACCTTAACCTGTAGGCCATAGTACAAGTCTAAGACCTTAGCTATTAGGCCAGAGTAAAAGTTAAGACCTTAGCTATTAGGCCAGAGTAAGAGTTAAGACCTTAACCATTAGGCCATAGTACGAGTCTAAGACCTTAGCTATTAGGCCAGAGTAAGAGTTAAAACGTTAACCAGTAGTTCAGAGTGAGAGTTAAGACCTTAACCTGTAGGCCAGAGTACGAGTCTAAGACCTTAGCTATTAGGCCAGATTACGAGTCTAAGACCTTAGCTATTAGGCCAGAGTAAGAGTTAAGACCTGAACCATTAGGCCAGACTAAGAGTTAAGACCTTAACCTGTAGGCCATAGTACGAGTCTAAGACCTTAGCTATTAGGCCAGAGTAAGAGTTAAGACCTTAACCATTAGGCCAGAGTACGAGTCTAAGACCTTAGCTATTAGGCCAGAGTAAAAGTTAAGACCTTAGCTATTAGGCCAGAGTAAGAGTTAAGACCTTAACCATTAGGCCATAGTACGAGTCTAAGACCTTAGCTATTAGACCAGAGTACGAGTCTAAGACCTTAGCTATTAGGCCAGAGTAAAAGTTAAGACCTTAGCTATTAGGCCAGAGTACGAGTCTAAGACCTTAGCTAGTAGGCCAGAGTAAGAGTTAAGACCTTAACCATTAGGCCAGAGTACGAGTCTAAGACCTTAGCTATTAGGCCAGAGTAAGAGTTAAGACCTTAACCATTAGGCCAGAGTACGAGTCTAAGACCTTAGCTATTAGACCAGAGTAAGAGTTAAGACCTTAGCTAGTAGGCCAGAGTAAGAGTTAAGACCTTAACCATTAGGCCAGAGTACGAGTCTAAGACCTTAGCTATTAGGCCAGAGTAAGAGTGAAGACATTAGCTATTAGGCCACAGTAAGTGTTAAGACCTTAACCATTAGGCCAGAGTACGAGTCTAAGACCTTAGCTATTCGGCCAGAGTAAGAGTTAAGACCTTAACCAGTAGGCCAGAGTATGAGTCTAAGACCTTAACCATTAGGCCAGAGTAAGAGTTAAGACCTTAGCTATTAGGCCAGAGTAAGAGTTAAGACCTTAACCATTAGGCCAGAGTATGAGTCTAAGACCTTAGCTATTAGGCCAGAGTAAGAGTGAAGACCTTAGCTATTAGGCCACAGTAAGTGTTAAGACCTTAACCATTAGGCCAGAGTACGAGTCTAAGACCTTAGCTATTAGGCCAGAGTAAGAGTTAAGACCTTAACCATTATGCCAGAGTACGAGTCTAAGACCTTAGCTATTAGGCCAGAGTAAGAGTTACGACCTTAACCAGTAGGCCAGAGTACGAGTATAAGACCTTAGCTATTAGGCCAGAGTAAGAGTTAAGACCTTAACCATTAGGCCATAGTACGGGTCTAAGACCTTAGCTTTTAGGCCAGAGTAAGAGTTAAGACTTAAACCAGTAGGCCAGAATGAGAGTTAAGACCTTAACCGGTAGGCCATAGTACTAGTCTAAGACCTTAGCTATTAGGCCAGAGTAAGAGTTAAGACCTTAACCAGCAGGCCAGAGTATGAGTCTAAGACCTTAGCTATTAGGCCAGAGTAAGAGTTAAGACCTTAACCATTAGGCCAGAGTACGAGTCTAAGACCTTAGCTATTAGGCCAGAGTAAAAGGTAAGACCTTAGCTATTAGGCCAGAGTAAGAGTTAAGACCTTAACCATTAGGCCATAGTACGAGTCTGAGACCTTAGCTATTAGGAGAGTAAGAGTTAAAACTTTAACCAGTAGTCCAGAGTGAGAGTTAAGACCTTAACCTGTAGGCCATAGTACTAGTCTAAGACCTTAGCTATTAGGCCAGAGTAAGAGTTAAGACCTTAACTAGCAGGCCAGAGTAAGAGCTAAGACCTTAACCAGTAGGCCAAAGTAAGAGTTAAGACCTTAACCATTAAGCCAGAGTACGAGTCTAAGACCTTAGCTATTAGGCCAGAGTAAGAGTTAAGACCTTAACCAGTAGGCCAGAGTAAGAGATAAGACCTTAACCAGTAGGCCAGAGTAAGAGATAAGACCTTAACCATTAGGCCAGAGTACGAGTCTAAGACCTTAGCTATTAGGCCAGAGTAAGAGTTAAGACATTAACCATTAGGCCAGACTAAGAGTTAAGACATTAACCTGTAGGCCATAGTACGAGTCTAAGACCTTAGCTATTAGGCCAGAGTAAGAGTTAAGACCTTAACCATTATGCCACAGTACGAGTCTAAGACCTTAGCTATTAGGCCAGACTAAAAGTTAAGACCTTAGCTATTAGGCCAGAGTAAGAATTAAGACCTTAACCATTAGGCCATAGTACGAGTCTAAGACCTTAGCTTTTAGGCCAGAGTAAGAGTTAAGACTTAAACCAGTAGGCCAGAATAAGAGTTAAGACCTTAACCTGTAGGCCACAGTACTAGTCTAAGACCTTAGCTATTAGGCCAGAGTAAGAGTTAAGACCTTAACCATTAGGCCAGAGTACGAGTCTAATACATTAGCTATTAGGCCAGAGTAAGAGTTAAGACCTTAGCTATTAGGCCAGAGTTAGAGTTAAGACCTTAACCAGTAGGCCAGAGTATGAGTCTAAGACCTTAGCTAATAGGCCAGAGTAAGAGTTAAGACCTTAACCAGCAGGCCAGAATAAGAGTTGAGACCTTAACCAGTAGGCCAGAGTAAGAGTTAGGACCTTAACCATTAGGCCAGAGTACGAGCCGAAGACCTTAGCTATTAGGCCAGAGTAAGAGTTAAGACCTTAACTAGTAGGCCAGAGTAAGAGTTAAGACCTTAACCAGTAGGCCAGAGTAAAAGTTAAGACCTTAACCATTAGGCCAGAGTACGAGTCTAAGACCTTAGCTATTAGGCCAGAGTAAGAGTTAAGACCTTAACCATTAGGCCATAGTACGAGTCTAAGACCTTAGCTATTAGGCCAGAGTAAGAGTTAAGACCTTAGCTATTAGGCCAGAGTAAGAGTTAAGACCTTAACCAGTAGGCCAGAGTACGAGTCTAAGACCTTAGCTATTAGGCCAGAGTATGAGTCTAAGACCTTAGCTATTAGGCCAGAGTAAGAGTTAAGATCTTAACCATTAGGCCAGAGTACGAGTCTAAGACCTTAGCTATTATGCCAGAGTAAGAGTTAAGACCTTAAAAAGTAGGCCAGTGTAAGAGTTAAGACCTTAACCAGTAAGCCAGAGTAAGAGTTAAGACCTTAACCATTAGGCCAGAGTAAGATTTAAGACCTTAACTATTAGGCCATAGTACAAGTCTAAGACCTTAGCTATTAGGCTAGAGTAAGAGTTAAGACCTTAGCTATTAGGCCAGAGTAAGAGTTAAGACCTTAACCATTAGGCCAGAGTACGAGTCTAAGACCTTAGCTATTAGGCCAGAGTACGAGTCTAAGACCTTAGCTATTCGGCCAGAGTAAGAGTTAAGACCTTAACCAGTAGGCCAGAGTACGAGTCTAAGACCTTAGCTATTAGGCCAGAGTAAGAGTTAAGACCTTAGCTATTAGGCCAGAGTAAGAGTTAAGACCTTAACCATTAGGCCAGAGTACGAGTCTAAGACCTTAGCTATTAGGCCAGAGTAAGAGTGAAGACCTTAGCTATTAGGCCACAGTAAGTGTTAAGACCTTAACCATTAGGCCAGAGTACGAGTCTAAGACCTTAGCTATTAGGCCAGAGTAGGCGTTAAGACCTTAACCATTATGCCAGAGTACGAGTCTAAGACCTTAGCTTTTAGGCCAGAGTACGAGTCTAAGACCTTAGCTATTAGGCCAGAGTAAGAGTTAAGACCTTAGCTATTAGGCCAGAGTAAGAGTTAAGGCCTTAGTTAGTAGGCCAGAGTAAGAGTTAAGACCTTAACCAATAGGCCAGAGTAAGAGTTAAGACCTTAGCTATTAGGCCAGAGTAAGAGTTAAGACCTTAACCAGTAGGCCAGAGTAAGAGTTAAGACCTTAACCATTAGGCCAGAGTACGAGTCTAAGACCTTAGCTATTAACCCAGACTAAAAGTTAAGACCTTAGCTATTAGGCCAGAGTAAGAGTTAAGACCTTAACCATTAGGCCATAGTACGAGTCTAAGACCTTAGCTATTAGGCCAGAGTAACAGTTAAGACTTAAACCAGTAGGCCAGAATAAGAGTTAAGACCTTAACCTGTAGGCCATAGTACTAGTCTAAGACCTTAGCTATTAGGCCAGAGTAAGAGTTAAGACTTTAACCAGCAGGCCAGAGTAAGAGTTAAGACCTTAACTAGTAGGCCAGAGTAAGAGTTAGGACCTTAACCATTAGGCCAGAGTACAAGCCGAAGACCTTAGCTATTAGGCCAGAGTAAGAGTTAAGACCTTAACCAGTAGGCCTGAGTAAGAGTTAAGACCTTAACCAGTAGGCCAGAGTAAAAGTTAAGACCATAACCATTAGGCCAGAGTACGAGTCTAAGAACTTATCTATTAGGCTAGAGTAAGAGTTAGGACCTTAAGTATTAGGCCAGAGTACGAGTCTAAGACCTTAGCTATTAGGCCAGAGTAAGAGTTAAGACCTTAGCTATTAGGACAGAGTACGAGTCTAAGACCTTAGCTATTAGGTCAGAGTAAGTGTTAAGACATTAACCAGTAGGCCAGAATAAGAGTTAAGACCTTAACCATTAGGCCAGAGTACGAGTCTAAGAACTTAGCTATTAGACTAGAGTAAGAGTTAAGACCTTAAGCATTAGGCCAGAGTACGAGTCTAAGACCTTAGCTATTAGGCCAGAGTAAAAGTTAAGACCTTAGCTATTAGGCCAGAGTAAGAGTTAAGACCTTAACCATTAGGCCATAGTACGAGTCTAAGACCTTAGCTATTAGTCCAGAGTAAGAGTAAGGACCTTAGCTATTAGGCCAGAGTAAGAGTTAAGACCTTAACCATTAGGCCAGAGTATGAGTCTAAGACCTTAGCTATTAGGCCAGAGTAAGAGTTAAGACCTTAACCATTAGGCCAGAGTACGAGTCTAAGACCTTAGCTATTAGGCCAGAGTACGAGTCTAAGACCTTAGCTATTAGGCCAGAGTAAGAGTTAAGACCTGAACCATTAGGCCAGACTAAGAGTTAAGACATTAACCTATAGGCCATAGTACGAGTCTAAGACCTTAGCTATTAGGCCAGAGTAAGAGTTATGACCTTAACCATTAGGCCAGAGTACGAGTCTAAGACCATAGCTATTAGGCCAGAGTAAAAGTTAAGATCTTAGCTATTAGGCCAGAGTAAGAGTTAAGACCTTAACCATTAGGCCATAGTACGAGTCTAAGACCTTAGCTATTAGGAGAGTAAGAGTTAAAACTTTAACCAGTAGTCCAGAGTGAGAGTTAAGACCTTAACCTGTAGGCCATAGTACTAGTCTAAGACCTTAGCTATTAGGCCACAGTAAGAGTTAAGACCTTAACTAGCAGGCCAGAGTAAGAGCTAAGACCTTAACCAGTAGGCCAGAGTAAGAGTTAAGACCTTAACCAGTAGGCCAGAGTAAGAGTTAAGACCTTAACCAGTAGGCCAGAGTAAGAGATAAGACCTTAACCATTAGGCCATAGTACAAGTCTAAGACCTTAGCTATTAGGCCACAGTAAGAGTTAAGACGTTAGCTATTAGGCCAGAGTAAGAGTTAAGACCTTAACCATTAGGCCAGAGTATGAGTCTAAGACCTTAGCTATTAGGCCAGAGTAAGAGTTAAGACCTTAGCTATTAGGCCAGAGTACGAGTCTAAGACCTTAGCTATTAGGCCAGAGTACGAGTCTAAGACCTTAGCTATTAGGCCAGAGTAAGAGTTAAGACCTTAACCAGTAGGCCAGAGTAAGAGATAAGACCTTAACCATTAGGCCATAGTACAAGTCTAAGACCTTAGCTATTAGGCCACAGTAAGAGTTAAGACGTTAGCTTTTAGGCCAGAGTAAGAGTTAAGACCTTAACCATTAGGCCAGAGTATGAGTCTAAGACCTTAGCTATTAGGCCAGAGTAAGAGTTAAGACCTTAGCTATTAGGCCAGAGTACGAGTCTAACACCTTAGCTATTAGGCCAGATTACGAGTATAAGACCTTAGCTATGAGGCCAGAGTAAGAGTTAAGACCTGAACCATTAGGCCAGACTAAGAGTTAAGACCTTAACCTGTAGGCCATAGTATGAGTCTAAGACCTTAGCTATTAGGCCAGAGTAAGAGTTAAGACCTTAACCATTAGGCCAGAGTACGAGTCTAAGACCTTAGCTATTAGGCCAGAGTAAGAGTTAAAACTTTAACCAGTTGTCCAGAGTGAGAGTTAAGAACTTAACCTGTAGGCCATAGTACTAGTCTAAGACCATAGCTATTAGGCCAGAGTAAGAGTTAAGACCTTAACTAGCAGGCCAGAGTAAGAGCTAAGACCTTACCCAGTAGGCCAGAGTAAGAGTTAAGACCTTAACCATTAAGCCAGAGTACGAGTCTAAGACCTTAGCTATTAGGCCAGAGTAAGAGTTAAGACCTTAGCTATTAGGCCAGAGTAAGAGTTAAGACCTTAACCATTAGGCCAGAGTACGAGTGTAAGACCTTAGCTATTAGGCCAGAGTAAGAGTTAAGACCTTAACCATTAGGCCAGAGTACGAGTCTAAGACCTTAGCTATTAGTTCAGAGTAAGTCTTAAGACCTTAACCAGTAGGCCAGAGTAAGAGTTAAGATCTTAACCATTAGGCCAGAGTATGAGTCTAAGACCTTAGCTATTAGGCCAGAGTAAGAGTTAAGACCTTAACCATTAGGCCAGAGTAAGAGTCTAAGACCTTAGCTATTAGGCCAGAGTAAAAGTTTAGACCTTAGCTATTAGGCCAGAGTAAGAGTTAAGACCTTAACCATTAGGCCATAGTACGAGTCTAAGACCTTAGCTATTAGGCCAGAGTAAGAGTTAAGACCTTAGCTATTAGGCCAGAGTAAGAGTTAAGACCTTAACCAGTAGGCCAGAGTATGAGTCTAAGACCTTAGCTAATAGGCCAGAGTAAGAGTTAAGACCTTAACCAGTAGGCCAGAGTAAGAGTTAAGACCTTAACCAGTAGGCCAGAGTAAGAGTTAAGACCTTAACCATTAGGCCAGAGTACGAGTCTAAGACCTTAGCAATTAGGCCAGAGTACGAGTCTAAGACCTTAGCTTTTAGGCCAGAGTAAGAGTTAAGACCTTAACCATTAGACCAGAGTACGATTCTAAGACCTTATCTATTAGGTCAGAGTAAGAGTTAAGACCTTAATAATTAGGCCAGTGCCCGAGTCTAAGACCTTAGCTATTAGGCCAGAGTAAGAGTTAAGACCTTTACCATTAGGCCAGAATACGAGTCTAAGACCTTAGCTATTAGGCCAGAGTAAGAGTTAAGACCTTAACTATTAGGCCAGAGTAAGAGTTAAGACCTTAACCAGTAGGCCAGAGTACGAGTCTAAGACCTTAGCTATTAGGCCAGAGTACGAGTCTAAGAACTTAGCTATTAGGCTAGAGTAAGAGTTAGGACCTTAAGCATTAGGCCAGAGTACGAGTCTAAGACCTTAGCTATTAGGCCAGAGTAAGAGTTAAGACCTTAGCTATTAGGCCAGAGTACGAGTCTAAGACCTTAGCTATTAGGTCAGAGTAAGTGTTAAGACATTAACCAGTAGGCCAGAATAAGAGTTAAGACCTTAACCATTAGGCCAGAGTACGAGTCTAAGAACTTAGCTATTAGGCTAGAGTAAGAGTTAAGACCTTAAGCATTAGGCCAGAGTACGAGTCTAAGACCTTAGCTATTAGGCCAGAGTAAAAGTTAAGACCTTAGCTATTAGGCCAGAGTAAGAGTTAAGACCTTAATCATTAGGCCATAGTACGAGTCTAAGACCTTAGCTATTAGTTCAGAGTAAGAGTAAGGACCTTAGCTATTAGGCCAGAGTAAGAGTTAAGACCTTAACCATTAGGCCAGAGTACGAGTCTAAGACCTTAGCTATTAGGCCAGAGTATGAGTCTAAGACCATAGCTATTAGGCCAGATTACGAGTCTAAGACCTTAGCTATTAGGCCAGAGTAAGAGTTAAGACCTTAACCATTAGGCCAGAGTACGAGTCTAAGACCTTAGCTATTATGCCAGAGTACGAGTCTAAGACCTTAGCTATTAGGCCAGATTACGAGTCTAAGACCTTAGCTATTAGGCCAGAGTAAGAGTTAAGACCTGAACCATTAGGCCAGACTAAGAGTTAAGACCTTAACCTGTAGGCCATAGTACGAGTCTCAGACCTTAGCTATTAGGCCAGAGTAAGAGTTAAGACCTGAACCATTAGGCCAGACTAAGAGTTAAGACCTTAACCTATAGGCCAGAGTACGAGTCTAAGACCTTAGCTATTAGGCCAGAGTAAAAGTTAAGACCTTAGATATTAGGCCAGAGTAAGAGTTAAGACCTTAACTAGCAGGCCAGAGTAAGAGCTAAGACCTTAACCAGTAGGCCAGAGTAGGAGTTAAGACCTTAACCATTAAGCCAGAGTACGAGTCTAAGACCTTAGCTATTAGGCCAGAGTAAGAGTTAAGACCTTAACCAGTAGGCCAGAGTAAGAGTTAAGACCTTAACCAGTAGGCCAGAGTAAGAGATAAGACCTTAACCATTAGGCCAGAGTACGAGTCTAAGACCTTAGCTATTAGGCCAGAGTAAGAGGTAAGACCTTAACCAGTAGGTCAGAGTAAGAGATAAGACCTTAACCATTAGGCCATAGTACAAGTCTAAGACCTTAGTTATTAGGCCACAGTAAGAGTTAAGACGTTAGCTATTAGGCCAGAGTAAGAGTTAAGATATTAACCATTAGGCCAGAGTATGAGTCTAAGACCTTAGCTATTAGGCCAGAGTAAGAGTTAAGACCTTAGCTATTAGGCCAGAGTACGAGTCTAAGACCTTAGCTATTAGGCCAGATTACGAGTCTAAGACCTTAGCTATTAGGCCAGAGTAAGAGTTAAGACCTTAACCATTAGGCCAGAGTACGAGTCTAAGACCTTAGCTATTAGGCCAGAGTAAGAGTTAAGACCTTAACCAGTAGGCCAGAGTAAGAGATAAGACCTTAACCATTAGGCCATAGCACAAGTCTAAGACCTTAGCTATTAGGCCAGAGTAAGAGTTAAGACCTTAGCTATTAGGCCAGAGTAAGAGTTAAGACCTTAACCATTAGGCCAGAGTACGAGTCTAAGACCTTAGCTATTAGGCCAGAGTAAGAGATAAGACCTTAGCTATTAGGCCACAGTAAGTGTTAAGACCTTAACCATTAGGCCAGAGTATGAATCTAAGACCTTAGCTATTAGGCCAGAGTAAGAGTTAAGACCTTAACCATTAGGCCAGAGTACGAGTCTAAGACCTTAGCTATTAGCTCAGAGTAAGTCTTAAGACCTTAACCAGTAGGCCAGAGTAAGAGTTAAGACCTTAACCATTAGGCCAGAGTAAGAGTCTAAGACCTTAGATATTAGGCCAGAGTAAAAGTTTAGAACTTAGCTATTAGGACAGAGTAAGAGTTAAGACCTTAACCATTAGGCCTTAGTACGAGTCTAAGACCTTAGCTATTAGGCCAGAGTAAGAGTTAATACCTTAGCTATTAGGCCAGAGTAAGAGTTAAGACCTTAACCAGTAGGCCAGAGTATGAGTCTAAGACCTTAGCTAATAGGCCAGAGTAAGAGTTAAGACCTTAACCAGTAGGCCAGAGTAAGAGTTAAGACCTTAACCTGTAGGCCAGAGTAAGAGTTAAGACCTTAACCATTAGGCCAGAGTACGAGTCAAAGACCTTAGCTATTAGGCCAGAGTAAGAGTTAAGACCTTAGCTATTAGGCCAGAGTAAGAGTTAAGACCTTAACCATTAGGCCAGAGTAAGAGTCTAAGACCTTAGCTATTAGGCCAGAGTACGAGATAATACCTTAGCTATTAGGCCACAGTCAGTGTTAAGACCTTAACCATTAGGCCAGAATACGAGTCTAAGACCTTAGCTATTAGGCCAGAGTAAGAGTTAAGACCTTAGCTATTAGGCCAGAGTAAGAGTTAAGACCTTTACCATTAGGCCATAGTACGAGTCTAAGACCTTAGCTATTAGGCCAGAGTAAGAGATAAGACCTTAGCTATTAGGCCACAGTAAGTGTAAAGACCTTAACCATTAGGCCAGAGTATGAGTCTAAGGCCTTAGCTATTAGGCCAGAGTAAGAGTTAAGACCTTAACCAGTAGGCCAGAGTACGAGTCTAAGACCTTAGCTATTAGGCCAGAGTAAGAGTTAAGACCTTAACCATTAGGCCAGAGTAAGAGTCTAAGACCTTAGCTATTAGGCCAGAGTACGAGATAATACCTTAGCTATTAGGCCACAGTCAGTGTTAAGACCTTAACCATTAGGCCAGAGTATGAATCTAAGACCTTAGCTATTAGGCCAGAGTAAGAGTTAAGACCTTAACCATTAGGCCAGAGTACGAGTCTAAGACCTTAGCTATTAGCTCAGAGTAAGTCTTAAGACCTTAAGCAGTAGGCCAGAGTAAGAGTTAAGATCTTAACCATTAGGCCAGAGTATGAGTCTAAGACCTTAGCTATTAGGCCAGAGTAAGAGTTAAGACCTTAACCATTAGGCCAGAGTAAGAGTCTAAGACCTTAGATATTAGGCCAGAGTAAAAGTTTAGACCTTAGCTATTAGGCCAGAGTAAGAGTTAAGACCTTAACCATTAGGCCATAGTACGAGTCTAAGACCTTAGCTATTAGGCCATAGTAAGAGTTAAGACCTTAGCTATTAGGCCAGAGTAAGAGTTAAGACCTTAACCAGTAGGCCAGAGTTCAAGTCTAAGACCTTAGCTATTAGGCCACAGTAAGTGTTAAGACCTTAACCATTAGGCCAGAGTATGAATCTAAGACCTTAGCTATTAGGCCAGAGTAAGAGTTAAGACCTTAACCAGTAGGCCAGAGTAAGAGTTAAGACCTTAACCTGTAGGCCAGAGTAAGAGTTAAGACCTTAACCATTAGGCCAGAGTACGAGTCTAAGACCTTAGCTTTTAGGCCAGAGTAAGAGTTAGGACCTTAACCATTAGGCAAGAGTACGAGTCAAAGACCTTAGCTATTAGGCCAGAGTAAGAGTTAAGACCTTAGCTATTAGGCCAGAGTAAGAGTTAAGACCTTAACCATTAGGCCAGAGTGCAAGTCTAAGACCTTAGCTATTAGGCCAGAGTAAGAGTTAAGACTTTAACCATTAGGCCAGAGTACGAGTCTAAGACCTTAGCTATTAGGCCAGAGTAAGAGTTAATACCTTAGCTATTAGGCCAGAGTAAGAGTTAAGACCTTTACCATTAGGCCATAGTACGAGTCTAAGACCTTAGCTATTAGGCCAGAGTAAGAGATAAGACCTTAGCTATTAGGCCACAGTAAGTGTAAAGACCTTAACCATTAGGCCAGAGTAAGAGTCTAAGACCTTAGCTATTAGGCCAGAGTAAGAGTTAATACCTTAACCAGTAGGCCAGAGTACGAGTCTAAGACCTTAGCTATTAGTTCAGAGTAAGTGTTAAGACCTTAACCAGTAGGCCAGAGTAAGAGTTAAGATCTTAACCATTAGGCCAGAGTACGAGTCTAAGACCTTAGCTATTAGGCCAGAGTAAGAGTTAAGACCTTAACCATTAGGCCAGAGTAAGAGTCTAAGACCTTAGCTATTAGGCCAGAGTACGAGTCTAAGACCTTAGCTATTAGGCCAGAGTAAGAGTTAAGACCTGAACCATTAGGCCAGACTAAGAGTTAAGACCTTAACCTGTAGGCCATAGCACGAGTCTAAGACCTTAGCTATTAGGCCAGAGTAAGAGTTAAGACCCTTAACCATTAGGGCAGAGTACGAGTCTAAGACCTTAGCTATTAGGCCAGAGTAAACGTTAAGACCTTAGCTATTAGGCCAGTGTAAGAGTTAAGACCTTAACCATTAGGCAATAGTACAAGTCTAAGACCTTAGCTATTAGGCCAGAGTAAGAGTTAAGACTTTAACCAGTAGTCCAGAGTAAGAGTTAAGACCTTAACTTGTAGGCCATAGTACAAGTCTAAGACCTTAGCTATTAGGCCAGAGTAAGAGTTAAGATCTTAACCAGCAGGCCAGAGTAAGAGTTAAGACCTTAACCAGTAGGCCAGAGTAAGAGTTAAGACCTTAACCAGTAGGCCAGAGTAAGAGTTAAGACCTTAACCATTAGGCCAGAGTACGAGTCTAAGACCTTAGCTATTAGGCCAGAGTAAGAGTTAAAACCTTAACCAGCAGGCCAGAGTAAGAGATAAGACCTTAACCATTAGGCCAGAGTACGAATCTAAGACCTTAGCTATTAGGCCAGAGTAAGAGTTAAGACCTTAGCTATTAGGCCACAGTAAGTGTTAAGACCTTAACCATTAGGCCAGAGTACGAGTCTAAGACCTTAGCTATTAGGCCAGAGTAAGAGTTAAGACCTTAACCATTAGGCCAGAGTACGAGTCTAAGACCTTAGCTATTAGGCCAGAGTAAGAGTTAAAACCTTAACCAGCAGGCCAGAGTAAGAGATAAGACCTTAGCTATTAGGCCAGAGTACGAGTCTAAGACCTTAGCTATTAGGCCAGAGTAAGAGTTAAGACCTTAACCATTAGGCCAGACTAAGAGTTAAGACCTTAACCTGTAGGCCATAGTACGAGTCTAAGACCTTAGCTATTAGGCCAGAGTAAGAGTTAAGACCTTAACCATTAGGTCAGAGTACGAGTCTAAGACCTTAGCTATTAGGCCAGACTAAAAGTTAAGACCTTAGCTATTAGGCCATAGTACGAGTCTAAGACCTTAGCTATTAGGCCAGAGTAAGGGTTAAGACCATAGCTATTAGACCAGAGTAAGAGTTAAGACTTTAACCAGTAGGCCAGAGTACAAGTCTAAGACCTTAGCTATTAGGCCAGAGTAAGAGTTAAGACCTTAACCATTAGGCCAGAGTACGAGTCTAAGACCTTAGCTATTAGGCCAGACTAAAAGTTAAGACCTTAGCTATTAGGCCAGAGTAAGAGTTAAGACCTTAACCATTAGGCCATAGTACGAGTCTAAGACCTTAGCTATTAGGCCAGAGTAAGAGTTAAGACTTAAACCAGTAGGCCAGAGTAAGAGTTAAGACCATAACCTGTAGGCCATAGTACAAGTCTAAGGCCTTAGCTATTAGGCCAGAGTAAGAGTTAAGACCTTAACCAGCAGGCCAGAGTAAAAGTTAAGACCGTAACCAGTAGGCCAGAGTAAGAGTTAAGACCTTAACCATTAGGCCAGAGTACGAGCCTAAGACCTTAGCTATTAGGCCAGAGTAAGAGTTAAGACCTTAACCAGTAGGCCAGAGTAAGAGTTAAGACCTTAACCAGTAGGCCAGAGTAAAAGTTAAGACCTTAACCATTAGGCCAGAGTACGAATCTAAGACCTTAGCTATTTGGCCAGAGTAAGAGTTAAGACCTTAGCTATTAGGCCAGAGTAAGAGTTAAGACCTTAACCATTAGGCCAGAGTACGAGTCTAAGACCTTAGCTATTAGGCCAGAGTAAGAGTTAAAACCTTACCTATTAGGCCAGAGTAAAAGTTAAGACCTTAACCATTAGGCCAGAGTAAGAGTTAAGACCTTAGCTATTAGGCCAGAGTAAGAGTTAAGACCTTAACCATTAGGCCAGAGTACGAGTCTAAGACCTTAGCTAGTAGGCCAGAGTAAGAGTTAAGACCTTAACCAGTAGGCCAGAGTAAGAGTTAAGACCTTAACCTGTAGGCCATAGTACGAGTCTAAGACCTTAGCTATTATGCCAGAGCAAGAGTTAAGACCTTAGCTATTATGCCAGAGTAAGGGTTAAGACCTTAACCAATAGGCCAGAGTAAGAGTTACGAACTTAACCATTAGGCCAGAGTATGAGTCTAAGACCTTAGCTATTAGGCCAGAGTAAGAGTTAAGACCTTAACCATTAGGCCAGAGTAAGAGTCTAAGACCTTAGATATTAGGCCAGAGTAAAAGTTTAGACCTTAGCTATTAGGCCAGAGTAAGAGTTAAGACCTTAACCAGTAGGCCAGAGTATGAGTCTAAGACCTTAGCTAATAGGCCAGAGTAAGAGTTAAGACCTTAACCAGTAGGCCAGAGTAAGAGTTAAGACCTTAACCTGTAGGCCAGAGTAAGAGTTAGGACCTTAACCATTAGGCCAGAGTACGAGTCTAAGACCTTAGCTTTTAGGCCAGAGTAAGAGTTAGGACATTAACCATTAGGCAAGAGTACGAGTCAAAGACCTTAGCTATTAGGCCAGAGTAAGAGTTAAGACCTTAGCTATTAGGCCAGAGTAAGAGTTAAGATCTTAACCATTAGGCCAGAGTACAAGTCTAAGACCTTAGCTATTAGGCCAGAGTAAGAGTTAAGACCTTAACCATTAGACCAGAGTACGAGTCTAAGACCTTAGCTATTAGGCCAGAGTAAGAGTTAAGACCTTAGCTATTAGGCCAGAGTAAGAGTTAAGACCTTAACCTTTAGGCCAGAGTACGATTCTAAGACCTTATCTATTAGGCCAGAGTAAGAGTTAAGACCTTAATAATTAGGCCAGTGCCCGAGTCTAAGACCTTAGCTATTAGGCCAGAGTAAGAGTTAAGACCTTAACCATTAGGCCAGAATACGAGTCTAAGACCTTAGCTATTAGGCCAGAGTAATAGTTAAGACCATAGCTATTAGGCCAGAGTAAGAGTTAAGACCTTTACCATTAGGCCATAGTACGAGTCTAAGACCTTAGCTATTAGGCCAGAGTAAGAGATAAGACCTTAGCTATTACGCCACAGTAAGTGTAAAGACCTTAACCATTAGGCCAGAGTATGAGTCTAAGACCTTAGCTATTACGCCAGAGTAAGAGTTAGGACCTTAACCAGTAGACCAGAGTACGAGTCTAAGACCTTAGCTATTAGTTCAGAGTAAGTGTTAAGACCTTAACCAGTAGGCCAGAGTAAGAGTTAAGATCTTAACCATTAGGCCAGAGTACGAGTCTAAGACCTTAGCTATTAGGCCAGAGTAAGAGTTAAGACCTTAACCATTAGGCCAGAGTAAGAGTCTAAGACCTTAGCTATTAGGCAGAGTACGAGATAAGACCTTAGCTATTAGGCCAGAGTAAGAGTTAAGACCTTAACCATTAGGCCAGAGTACGAGTCTAAGACCTTAGCTATTAGCTCAGAGTAAGTCTTAAGACCTTAAGCAGTAGGCCAGAGTAAGAGTTAAGATCTTAACCATTAGGCCAGAGTATGAGTCTAAGACCTTAGCTATTAGGCCAGAGTAAGAGTTAAGACCTTAACGATTAGGCCAGAGTAAGAGTCTAAGACCTTAGATATTAGGCCAGAGTAAAAGTTTAGACCTTAGCTATTAGGCCAGAGTAAGAGTTAAGACCTTAACCATTAGGCCATAGTACGAGTCTAAGACCTTAGCTATTAGGCCAGAGTAAGAGCTAAGACCTTAGCTATTAGGCCAGAGTAAGAGTTAAGACCTTAACCAGTAGGCCAGAGTATGAGTCTAAGACCTTAGCTAATAGGCCAGAGTAAGAGTTAAGACCTTAACCAGTAGGCCAGAGTAAGAGTTAAGACCTTAACCTGTGTAGGAGAGTGGAATCTGACTAATGGTTGCCCCCAACTTTTTGCCTGGTATTTAAGTGGTTTTTGACTAGTCTGGCTGGGATCCTGCTATCCAGGACCCCAGCCTATTTGCTTTCTCCCTAAAACTGTTGTGAGTACTCTAGGTACAAACATAATTGGATGCTGGGCATGCCCTTCCAGTCCCTTGTAGATGGTACCCTAGGTACCCAGGGCATGGGTCCCCCAGTAGGCCTACCAGGGCTGCAGCACTTATTGTGCCGCCCTGGGACAGCCACCCAAACTGACACCACCAGGCCACTACTGTAGCCTGGGTAAGGTGGTGCTAGCACCCCTTACAGGGATGTAGGTACCCTATGTCCCATACCATTACAACACATATACTCTCATAGGTCACCCCTATGGCAGGCCCTGGTAATCCTACAGGGCTGGGTGCTGAGGTATGTGTGAGGGGGGACCCCTACGTGAGTAGGACCTCTCTGCAACCTTCGTAACACCGTTACTGGGTTGTTTGTAGTGTAGCCATACCATATACTCTTACCGCATTATAAGTTATTGCGTCATCGCTGTAACTTGGGACTGGCTACACAGAACCATATCGTGTTTGGTGTCAAACATGAAGGAATCATACCCCCAGTCCAGCCATGGGCATGGGGGCACGATTCCCCCTTGCTAGGAGGGTGATATGGGAAAAGCGGTAGATTTTAGACACCAATTTAAAAGTGCACGTGTACCACAAAATGGCTACTGTTCGCCACCTACACGACTCTGGCTGGCTGTTGCTGGGGAAAATCCCAGCCTCGCCAGCTGGACAATAGGGCTCCTGTGGCAGGGAGGTGCCAGCACCTCCCCAGACAGGATAATGTGGATTGGAACAGGGTGGGTGCACCAAATGTCCATTCAGAGTTGCACGTAGGCAGCTGCAGAGCCCCAATTCTGCATACACCGCCTGGAACCGGTTCAGGGGCATCCTGCCCCTCGCCCAGGCGGGAAACTCACAAAGGGGAGTGGGTGTAGCCACCCTTTCCCGCCTCTACTCTGATTGGCAGGCTCTATTTTGGACCATCCCCTAGTCTTGGGGATATATGGGAATAACTCTGCCCTAGAGCCTCAGATTCGTCCAGAACTTCACAGAACTGACCTTCAACGAGCTGCTGCCCAGCTGACCGAAGAAATCTCCCTTGGGATAAAGGAGTTATCCCCCTGCTTGGCAGGCACCTAAAAGACTACAAGATACCCGGTTGGAACTTCGTTGCTCTCACGACCTTCGACGCCTTCCAGCAACCTTGAGGTGGGTCTCCAGTGCATCCCAGCGTCCTGTGAGCGTGCCCAGCAAGTCTGAGCACCCTGGACCACGTGGGTGTCGAGATCCCCGCATACCCCGAGACACCGGCCACTTCTTGTCCAGCACACGACCCCGACCAGTGGGGAAGTTGTGCTTTGGCCCATTTCTGAGCCAACCATCCAGCAGCATTTTTGCCGACCCTCAGCTCCCTGGCCCGCTCCGGTGGCCCGTGGGAGCCCTTTTACGCACTCCATTTTGCTGCCTTCCGCGGTCCCTTGTCCCTCGACTTGTGGGCCCTGACGGAAGACAATCTTTGCTTCTAAGAGTTCCCCTGGTTGCTCCAGGCCTGCTCTACGCTCCCTGCAAAGGAGAGCACCCTCAGACCTCGTGGGTCTGCACCAGCAGCTACTTTGTCCGTCTTGCGTGGGTTGCGGTTGCCAAGGCTTAGTGGATCCAATCGGGACACTAACACCGCAGCAACCCTCAGCCGACGTGGGACAGTCGCCCTCCAGAAGCTGGCCTTCCTTGAAGCCTCCCGGAGCCCGTGACTGCAGAGCCCAGCTGTACCTCCTACACCTGAAGCACCCGACTTCCACGAGCTCCTTGCTGTGAGCTCCCTGGTCACTTGCTGTGACCCAGACTCTGTCCCCTCTGCTTTCAGGTTCATCTTTATCTTCTCTTCAACTTCAATCTTCACGACTTCAGCGACACTCGCAGCTAGCAGCAGTTTGGACTACTTTCCCATAGGAAATCAGCCCGCGACCCGACACCAGAATCGACCTATGCACCCGGCTTCCCTGGGGCAGGTAACAGTGGTACTTCGGTACTCCAGTGGTGGTGGGCTCTCCAAAGCCTTAAGTCTCAAGCCTTAACTTTGTACTGTTGCTAGAAGTGTCCTTTAACTTTGAATATTCAACCGCGACATTCTCCATAGGCTAACATAGCGATCCCGATAGCAGCTCTTTGCACTGCACGCGTCTCCCGTGGGTCCCCTTCCTCTTAACTGTGGGTGGATTCCGAAGGGGCAAGCGATCCTGAATGCCCTAGGCATTGCCTGTAGAATTGTCGTGGTTCTTATACCACTATTTTGGTATATGGTTTGGTCCCCCCCTGGGGCCCATTGATTTCTGTGCTATTTATTGTGTTTAGAAATGCTTGTCTGAATTGTAACTTTGCCACTAGCCACATAAAGTGACTGCGGGATTCTGTCTAGAATAAATACATATATTTTATATATATACCTGTGTGGGCTACTCTTTCATTTGGTTATTCAAGAGGTTATTATGGTAAAACAATAAGCTTAACACTCCTTCAAGACTTAGCCTGAAGGCTGCTCTCCACAGCTACCACTAGGATAGCTTTCTTTAAAGGTTGTCTTAAACCTATCATCAATAGGAGTCGAATTGGACTGGTGCAAGGTGTCCCTATAACTAGGAACAGCATATGCCAGGCCAACTTCTCACATTGGTGTGCAGCGGTTGGATTCAAGCTTGCCATTGTTTTACCAGATAACAAATTGAATTTCTAAAGTGAAAGCCACTTGGTACCAAAGGTACATATAAATTCAAGCTAGAATACAATAAGTTCTACTGAACTTAGAGTTGTGTGTAGAGGGTTTAGCACACCTTGACTACAACTCAAGAGAGGGTTCAGTAGGCCACACTTAGTGTAGGTAGATACATCACTACACTAAACATGTCTTCAAGTGGCACTAAGGCTATGGAAGGACCCCAGAGGGTCCCAGTAGATAAGTATGATAATTTCACCTTTGCTGAGCTCAGGGAAATGTGCACCCTTAGGAGACTGAAGACAGAAAGAGGTGCCAACAAAAAACGTCTCAAAGAGATCCTGCTCATAGCAGACTTTATGGAGTCCATAGGATCCAGAGGGACGGACAGAGTGGGTGGGCACCCCTCAGAAGAGGACACTCCCAGAGTGGAATCTGAAGAGGAACAGGAAGAGGATGAAAATCCTGACCTGGAAGAAACAGACCACTCACAGCATGGAGGTGAAGGCCCAAGAGGCACTCCCTCCACCCTTAAAAGGAGAGTGGTGGACCCCAGAAGGAACAGATCCCCCTCAGTGGGATCCAACCATTCTAGGGGATCCAAAGGGTCCTCTGCCACTTCTCAGAGAAGAGAAACCTCTCATGAGAGGAAATGTAGACTGATCAAATTTGAGCAGGCTAAGCTTCAGCTTAAAAGAGAACAGTTAGCATTAGACAGGGAAACCCTGGAGCTTCAGAAAGCTTCAAAGAAATGGGGTCTAGAGATCCCTGGTGGCAGTGATGAAACCCCTAGAGTTAGAGAGAGAGTCCCTAACAATAGGAACCTCCACAAGATTGTGCCCCCCTATCAGAATGGGGATGATATTCACAAATGGATATCTGCTCTTGAAAGGGCCTGTAGAGTACAGAGGGTCCCTGTAGAGCAGTGGGCAGCAATCCTGTGGCTCTCCTTTTCAGATAAAGGGAGAGACAAGCTCCTCTCTGTAAGAGAAGAGGATGCTGATGATTATTATATCTTGAAAGCTGCTTTAATAGATGGGTTTGGCTTAACCACTGATCAATACAGACTTAAGTTCAGAGACACCCAGAAAGCACAAAATCAAGATTGGGTAGACTTTGTGGATTGTGCAACCAAGGCACTGGAAGGTTGGTTAAATGGCAGTAAAGTTAATGACTATCAAGGATTGTATAATCTCATTATGAGGGAGCAGATTCTTAATAATTGTCAGAACCAACTTTTACACCAGCACCTGGTGGACTCTGATCTGACCTCTCCCCAAGAATTGGGAAAGAAGGCAGACAAATGGGTCAGAACCAGGATCAGGCCTAAGAACCAAGTTGGTGACCAGAATAAGGATTCCACTAAGCCCAAAGAGAAAGGTGGGGATGATAAACAAGAAAAGTCCTCTGAAGGGCCCCAACAAACTAGTGCTAGGGGTGGGTCCCAAAATCCTTCCTCTAATATCAAGAAACCCTATTGCCATGTATGTAAGAAACCTGGCCACTGGAAAACTGACTCCAGCTGTCCTAAGAATGGCAATAAATAGAGTGTTCCTCCAAAACCTGCTCCAACACCTCCTGTTACTACTAGTAGTAATCCCCCAGGTGGTGGGAGTGCACCCAAAAACTTAGTTGGGTTCTCTTTGGGGACACCAGTGGACTCTGGCCTAGCCAGGTCCCCTGCATTAGCAACTATGGTCTGTGATGGTGGCATGGGGTTTGCCAACTTAGTGGCAGTGTCCCCAAACTTGCCTGTAGATTGTCTACTGGGGAATGATCTAGAAATCTCAGCCTGGGCTGAGGTTGACCACAAGGCCCATTTGAAAATGGTAGGAATTCCTGAGAGAGTGGATGAGACCCTGAGGGCCTCACCTCCACCCCAGGAGAAAATAGAAAGAGTGAAGCCTGAAACTATGGATCACTCTACACAAACAGAGAGCATAGGGGAGGAGGAGCAGTCTTCCCCCCACCAGACTACAGGTAAAGGTCCAGTTTCTCAGGGAACTGACCCTGCCCCTTGTGAAGTAACTGCCCCAGAAGTGGACAGGCTTGGCCTGCCCACCTCTCTGATGGCAGGGGACCCTTCCAAGGTGGTACCCAGTCTGGAGCAGGTATCCTGCCCCTCTCTACCCTGCCTCAGTCAGCCCAGGGCTGCAGAGGTCAGGGAGGTCAGTGGACCCTTATTGGGCCCCTGCCCAGAGGAACCCCCTCATCAACAGATTAGGGACACCCAGCAGAGTAGTTTCAGCCAGGTGAATATTCCTCTACAAACTGAGGGATCCCCCTTACCCCTAGGTACAGGCACCCCTCAAATGGATGTTGTTGAGCACAGGGAAACCTGGGGCCTAGCTGCCCCAAACCTTCCAGGGCCCTCCACTATTCCAGCCAAAGGGATCCAACCCCCAGCTGTAGGCAGCCAGAGGTTGACCCTTAGGGCCAGATATGACACCGTCATGGGCAGAAAGGCTTCCCTAGTGGCCAGTGATCTGAGGAGGTTGAGACCAGCCCAAGTAGGGTCTCACTTCCAGACTCAGACACCCCACCAGCCCACCTCTGACCCAAAAACCAATACAGGTAATTTCCCTAGACTTTGGAGAAACTCTAGAACCCCTTGGGGTAGGATTTCCCAAGTGGACCATGACACAGGGAGCAACCATGTTAGTACAGCTTCTTCCTTATATGGCCACTCAGGAAATAAAGGCTTATCTGGACAAGGTTAGCCTTATCTCCTTTCGTTTGGGGGGGGGTTATGTAGGAGAGTGGAATCTGACTAATGGTTGCCCCCAACTTTTTGCCTGGTATTTAAGTGGTTTTTGACTAGTCTGGCTGGGATCCTGCTATCCAGGACCCCAGCCTATCTGCTTTCTCCCTAAAACTGTTGTGAGTACTCTAGGTACAAACATAATTGGATGCTGGGCATGCCCTTCCAGTCCCTTGTAGATGGTACCCTAGGTACCCAGGGCATGGGTCCCCCAGTAGGCCTACCAGGGCTGCAGCACTTATTGTGCCGCCCTGGGACAGCCACCCAAACTGACACCACCAGGCCACTACTGTAGCCTGGGTAAGGTGGTGCTAGCACCCCTTACAGGGATGTAGGTACCCTATGTCCCATACCATTACAACACATATACTCTCATAGGTCACCCCTATGGCAGGCCCTGGTAATCCTACAGGGCTGGGTGCTGAGGTATGTGTGAGGGGGGACCCCTACGTGAGTAGGACCTCTCTGCAACCTTCGTAACACCGTTACTGGGTTGTTTGTAGTATAGCCATACCATATACTCTTACCGCATTATAAGTTATTGCGTCATCGCTGTAACTTGGGACTGGCTACACAGAACCATATCGTGTTTGGTGTCAAACATGAAGGAATCATACCCCCAGTCCAGCCATGGGCATGGGGGCACGATTCCCCCTTGCTAGGAGGGTGATATGGGAAAAGCGGTAGATTTTAGACACCAATTTAAAAGTGCACGTGTACCACAAAATGGCTACTGTTCGCCACCTACACGACTCTGGCTGGCTGTTGCTGGGGAAAATCCCAGCCTCGCCAGCTGGACAATAGGGCTCCTGTGGCAGGGAGGTGCCAGCACCTCCCCAGACAGGATAATGTGGATTGGAACAGGGTGGGTGCACCAAATGTCCATTCAGAGTTGCACGTAGGCAGCTGCAGAGCCCCAATTCTGCATACACCGCCTGGAACCGGTTCAGGGGCATCCTGACCCTCGCCCAGGCGGGAAACTCACAAAGGGGAGTGGGTGTAGCCACCCTTTCCCGCCTCTACTCTGATTGGCAGGCTCTATTTTGGACCATCCCCTAGTCTTGGGGATATATGGGAATAACTTTGCCCTAGAGCCTCAGATTCGTCCAGAACTTCACAGAACTGACCTTCAACAAGCTGCTGCCCAGCTGACCGAAGAAATCTCCCTTGGGATAAAGGAGTTATCCCCCTGCTTGGCAGGCACCTAAAAGACTACAAGATACCCGGTTGGAACTTCGTTGCTCTCATGACCTTCGACGCCTTCCAGCAACCTCGAGGTGTGTCTCCAGTGCATCCCAGCGTCCTGTGAGCGTGCCCAGCAAGTCTGAGCACCCTGGACCACGTGGGTGTCGAGATCCCCGCATACCCCGAGACACCGGCCACTTCTTGTCCAGCACACGACCCCGACCAGTGGGGAAGTTGTGCTTTGGCCCATTTCTGAGCCAACCATCCAGCAGCATTTTTGCTGACCCTCAGCTCCCTGGCCCGCTCCGGTGGCCCGTGGGAGCCCTTTTACGCACTCCATTTTGCTGCCTTCCGCGGTCCCTTGTCCCTCGACTTGTGGGCCCTGACGGAGGACAATCTTTGCTTCTAAGAGTTCCCCTGGTTGCTCCAGGCCTGCTCTACGCTCCCTGCAAAGGAGAGCACCCTCAGACCTCGTGGGTCTGCACCAGCAGCTACTTTGTCCGTCTTGCGTGGGTTGCGGTTGCCAAGGCTTAGTGGATCCAATCGGGACACTAACACCGCAGCGACCCTCAGCCGACGTGGGACAGTCGCCCTCCAGAAGCTGGCCTTCCTTGAAGCCTCCCGGAGCCCGTGACTGCAGAGCCCAGCTGTACCTCCTACACCTGAAGCACCCGACTTCCACGAGCTCCTTGCTGTGAGCTCCCTGGTCACTTGCTGTGACCCAGACTCTGTCCCCTCTGCTTTCAGGTTCATCTTTATCTTCTCTTCAACTTCAATCTTCACGACTTCAGCGACACTCGCAGCTAGCAGCAGTTTGGACTACTTTCCCATAGGAAATCAGCCCGCGACCCGACACCAGAATCGACCTATGCACCCGGCTTCCCTGGGGCAGGTAACAGTGGTACTTCGGTACTCCAGTGGTGGTGGGCTCTCCAAAGCCTTAAGTCTCAAGCCTTAACTTTGTACTGTTGCTAGAAGTGTCCTTTAACTTTGAATATTCAACCGCGACATTCTCCATAGGCTAACATAGCGATCCCGATAGCAGCTCTTTGCACTGCACGCGTCTCCCGTGGGTCCCCTTCCTCTTAACTGTGGGTGGATTCCGAAGGGGCAAGCGATCCTGAATGCCCTAGGCATTGCCTGTAGAATTGTCGTGGTTCTTATACCACTATTTTGGTATACGGTTTGGTCCCCCCCTGGGGCCCATTGATTTCTGTGCTATTTATTTTGTTTAGAAATGCTTGTTTGAATTGTAACTTTGCCACTAGCCACATAAAGTGACTGTGGGATTCTGTCTAGAATAAATACATATATTTTATATATATACCTGTGTGGGCTACTCTTTCATTTGGTTATTCAAGAGGTTATTATGGTAAAACAATAAGCTTAACACTCCTTCAAGACTTAGCCTGAAGGCTGCTCTCCACAGCTACCACTAGGATAGCTTTCTTTAAAGGTTGTCTTAAACCTATCATCAATAGGAGTCGAATTGGACTGGTGCAAGGTGTCCCTATAACTAGGAACAGCATATGCCAGGCCAACTTCTCACAACCTGTAGGCCAGAGTAAGAGTTAAGACCTTAACCATTAGGCCAGAGTACGAGTCTAAGACCTTAGCTATTAGGCCAGAGTATGAGTCTAAGACCTTAGCTTTTAGGCCAGAGTAAGAGTTAGGACCTTAACCATTAGGCAAGAGTACGAGTCAAAGACCTTAGCTATTAGGCCAGAGTAAGAGTTAAGACCTTAGCTATTAGGCCAGAGTAAGAGTTAAGACCTTAACCATTAGGCCAGAGTACAAGTCTAAGACCTTAGCTATTAGGCCAGAGTAAGAGTTAAGACCTTAACCATTAGACCAGAGTACGAGTCTAAGACCTTAGCTATTAGGCCAGATTAAGAGTTAAGACCTTAGCTATTAGGCCAGAGTAAGAGTTAAGACCTTAACCTTTAGGCCAGAGTACGATTCTAAGACCTTATCTATTAGGCCAGAGTAAGAGTTAAGACCTTAATAATTAGGCCAGTGCCCGAGTCTAAGACCTTAGCTATTAGGCCAGAGTAAGAGTTAAGACCTTAACCATTAGGCCAGAATACGAGTCTAAGACCTTAGCTATTAGGCCAGAGTAAGAGTTAAGACCTTAGCTATTAGGCCAGAGTAAGAGTTAAGACCTTTACCATTAGGCCATAGTACGAGTCTAAGATAGGCCTGGGCAAAAATTTCGTTCCGTTCGCGGAAATTGCGATAATTTGACATTTTTGCGTTCCGCGGAGAGCGCGAAAATGTCAAAAATTCCGGTTTCCGCAGCTTGGCGATAATTTGTTTCTTGCTCGCGCTGTAAAATGATACATTCTCGCGCGCGCGCGATCGCCTTACCTGAATCCCTGCGTTCGCCGACAAGTTTTCTTGATCCGGTCGCGTTCTCCATGAGATGTTGTATTGTTTTTAGCCATTTGCGCTGTCTCGCGACAGTTCGCGCCCGCAGTGACGTCATGCGTCGCGCGATCACGTCTTTCTTCTCGCGATCATGCACCGCGAGAACAACTCAAAACAAGATGGCCGCGCCCGCAAGCAGCCACATGGGTAAGTTGGCGACCCGCAACCATGCAGAAAATCGCGCGAACATGCCGGAAAAAAACTTCCGCATCTTCGCGATATTTCTGCTTGTTTGCGATAATTTTAAACATTCTCGCGATAATTTGCGAAGGTTAATTCCGCAAATTCCGCCCACCCCTAGTCTAAGACCTTAGCTATTAGGCCAGAGTAAGAGATAAGACCTTAGCTATTAGGCCACAGTAAGTGTAAAGAACTTAACCATTAGGCCAGAGTATGAGTCTAAGACCTTAGCTATTAGGCCAGAGTAAGAGTTAAGACCTTAACCAGTAGGCCAGAGTACGAGTCTAAGACCTTAGCTATTAGTTCAGAGTAAGTGTTAAGACCTTAACCATTAGGCCAGAGTACGAGTCTAAGACCTTAGCTATTAGGCCAGAGTAAGAGTTAAGACCTTAACCATTAGGCCAGAGTAAGAGTCTAAGACCTTAGCTATTAGGCCAGAGTAAGAGTTAAGACCTGAACCATTAGGTCAGACTAAGCGTTAAGACCTTAACCAGTAGGCCAGAGTACAAGTCTAAGACCTTAGCTATTAGGCCAGAGTAAGAGTTAAGACCTTAACCATTAGGCCAGAGTACGAGTCTAAGACCTTAGCTATTAGGCCAGAGTAAACGTTAAGACCTTAGCTATTAGGCCAGAGTAAGAGTTAAGACCTTAACCATTAGGCCATAGTACGAGTCTAAGACCTTAGCTATTAGGCCAGAGTAAGAGTTAAGACTTTAACCAGTAGTCCAGAGTAAGAGTTAAGACCTTAACCTGTAGACCATAGTACTAGTCTAAGACCTTAGCTATTAGGCCAGAGTAAGAGTTAAGATCTTAACCAGCAGGCCAGAGTAAGAGTTAAGACCTTAACCAGTAGGCCAGAGTAAGAGTTAAGACCTTAACCAGTAGGCCAGAGTAAGAGTTAAGACCTTAACCATTAGGCCAGAGTACGAGTCTAAGACCTTAGCTATTAGGCCAGAGTAAGAGTTAATACCTTTACCAGTAGGCCAGAGTAAGAGATAAGACCTTAACCATTAGGCCGTAGTACAAGTCTAGGACATTAGCTATTAGGCCAGAGTAAAAGTTAAGACCTTAGCTATTATGCCAGAGTAAGAGACTAAGACATTAGCTATTAGGCCAGAGTGAGAGTTAAGACCTTAACCATTAGGCCAGACTAAGCGTTAAGACCTTAACCAGTAGGCCATAGTACGAGTCTAAGACCTTAGCTATTAGGCCAGAGTAAGAGTTAAGACCTTAACCATTAGGCCAGAGTACGAATCTAAGACCTTAGCTATTAGGCCAGAGTAAGAGTTAAGACCTTAGCTATTATGCCAGAGTAAGGGTTAAGACCTTAACCAATAGGCCAGAGTAAGAGTTACGAACTTAACCATTAGGCCAGAGTATGAGTCCAAGACCTTAGCTATTAGGCCAGAGTAAGAGTTAAGACCTTAACCATTAGGCCAGAGTACGAGTCTACGACCTTAGCTATTAGGCCAGAGTAAGAGTTAAGACCTTAGCTATTAGGCCAGAGTAAGAGTTAAGACCTTAACCATTAGGCAAGAGTACAAGTCTAAGACCTTAGCTATTAGGCCAGAGTAAGAGTTAAGACCTTAGCTATTAGGCCACAGTAAGTGTTAAGACCTTAACCATTAGGCCAGAGTACGAGTCTAAGACCTTAGCTATTAGGCCAGAGTAAGAGTTAAGACCTTAACCATTATGCCAGAGTACGAGTCTAAGACCTTAGCTATTAGGCCAGAGTAAGAGTTACGACCTTAACCAGTAGGCCAGAGTACAAGTCTAAGACCTCAGCTATTAGGCCAGAGTACGAGTCTAAGACCTTAGCTATTAGGCCAGAGTACGAGTCTAAGACCTTAGCTATTAGGCCAGAGTAAGAGTTAAGACCTTAACCTGTAGGCCAGAGTACGAGTCTAAGACCTTAGCTATTAGGCCAGAGTAAGAGGTAAGACTTAAACCAGTAGGCCAGAGTAAGAGTTAAGACCTTAACCTGTAGGCCATAGTACTAATCTAAGACCTTAGATATTAGGCCAGAGTAAGAGTTAAGACCTAACCAGCAGGCCAGAGTAAGAGTTAAGACCTTAACCAGTAGGCCAGAGTAAGAGTTAAGACCTTAACCATTATGCCAGAGTACGAGCCTAAGACCTTAGCTATTAGGCCAGAGTAAGAGTTAAGACCTTAACCAGTAGGCCAGATTAAGAGTTAAGACCTTAACCAGTAGGCCAGAGTAAAAGTTAAGACCTTAACCATTAGGCCAGAGTACGAGTCTAAGACCTTAGCTATTAGGCCAGAGTAAGAGTTAAGACCTTAACCAGTAGGCCAGAGTAAGAGTTAAGACCTTAACCAGTAGGCCAGAGTAAAAGTTAAGACCTTAACCATTAGGCCAGAGTACGAGTCTAAGACCTTAGCTATTAGGCCAGAGTAAGAGTTAAGACCTTCACCATTAGGCCAGACTAAGAGTTAAGACCTCAACCAGTAGGCCATAGTACGAGTCTAAGACCTTAGCTATTAGGCCAGAGTAAGAGTTAAGACCTTAACCATTAGGCCAGAGTACGAGTCTAAGACCTTAGCTATTAGGCCAGAGTAAAAGTTAAGACCTTAGCTATTAGGCCAGAGTAAGAGTTAAGACATTAACCATTAGGCCATAGTACGAGTCTAAGACCTTAGCTATTAGTTCAGAGTAAGTGTTAAGACCTTAACCAGTAGGCCAGAGTAAGAGTTAAGATCTTAACCATTAGGCCAGAGTACGAGTCTAAGACCTTAGCTATTAGGCCAGAGTAAGAGTTAAGACTTTAACCATTAGGCCAGAGTACGAGTCTAAGACCTTAGCTATTAGGCCAGAGTAAGAGTTAAGACCTTTACCATTAGGCCATAGTACGAGTCTAAGACCTTAGCTATTAGGCCAGAGTAAGAGATAAGACCTTAGCTATTAGGCCACAGTAAGTGTAAAGACCTTAACCATTAGGCCAGAGTAAGAGTCTAAGACCTTAGCTATTAGGCCAGAGTAAGAGTTAATACCTTAACCAGTAGGCCAGAGTACGAGTCTAAGACCTTAGCTATTATTTCAGAGTAAGTGTTAAGACCTTAACTAGTAGGCCAGAGTAAGAGTTAAGATCTTAACCATTAGGCCAGAGTACGAGTCTAAGACCTTAGCTATTAGGCCAGAGTAAGAGTTAAGACCTTAACCATTAGGCCAGAGTAAGAGTGTAAGACCTTAGCTATTAGGCCAGAGTACAAGTCTAAGACCTTAGCTATTAGGACAGAGTAAGAGTTAAGACCTGAACCATTAGGCCAGACTAAGAGTTAAGACCTTAACCTGTAGGCCATAGTACGAGTCTAAGACCTTAGCTATTAGGCCAGAGTAAGAGTTAAGACCCTTAACCATTAGGCCAGAGTACGAGTCTAAGACCTTAGCTATTAGGCCAGAGTATACGTTAAGACCTTAGCTATTAGGCCAGTGTAAGAGTTAAGACCTTAACCATTAGGCAATAGTACAAGTCTAAGACCTTAGCTATTAGGCCAGAGTAAGAGTTAAGACTTTAACCAGTAGTCCAGAGTAAGAGTTAAGACCTTAACTTGTAGGCCATAGTACAAGTCTAAGACCTTAGCTATTAGGCCAGAGTAAGAGTTAAGATCTTAACCAGCAGGCCAGAGTAAGAGTTAAGACCTTAACCAGTAGGCCAGAGTAAGAGTTAAGACCTTAACCAGTAGGCCAGAGTAAGAGTTAAGACCTTAACCATTAGGCCAGAGTACGAGTCTAAGACCTTAGCTATTAGGCCAGAGTAAGATTTAAGACCTTAACCAGTAGGCCAGAGTAAGAGATAAGACCTTAACCATTAGGCCAGAGTACGAATCTAAGACCTTAGCTATTAGGCCAGAGTAAGAGTTAAGACCTTAGCTATTAGGCCACAGTAAGTGTTAAGACCTTAACCATTAGGCCAGAGTACGAGTCTAAGACCTTAGCTATTAGGCCAGAGTAAGAGTTAAGACCTTAACCATTATGCCAGAGTACGAGTCTAAGACCTTAGCTATTAGGCCAGAGTAAGAGTTACGACCTTAACCAGTAGGCCAGAGTACGAGTCTAAGACCTTAGCTATTAGGCCAGAGTAAGAGTTAAGACCTTAACCATTAGGCCAGACTAAGAGTTAATACCTTAACCTGTAGGCCATAGTACGAGTCTAAGACCTTAGCTATTAGGCCAGAGTAAGAGTTAAGACCTTAACCATTAGGCCAGAGTACGAGTCTAAGACCTTAGCTATTAGGCCAGACTAAAAGTTAAGACCTTAGCTATTAGGCCATAGTACGAGTCTAAGACCTTAGCTATTAGGCCAGAGTAAGGGTTAAGACCATAGCTATTAGACCAGAGTAAGAGTTAAGACCTTAACCAGTAGGCCAGAGTACAAGTCTAAGACCTTAGCTATTAGGCCAGAGTAAGAGTTAAGACCTTAACCATTAGGCCAGAGTACGAGTCTAAGACCTTAGCTATTAGGCCAGACTAAAAGTTAAGACCTTAGCTATTAGGCCAGAGTAAGAGTTAAGACCTTAACCATTAGGCCATAGTACGAGTCTAAGACCTTAGCTATTAGGCCAGAGTGAGAGTTAAGACCTTAACCATTAGGCCAGACTAAGCGTTAAGACCTTAACCAGTAGGCCATAGTACGAGTCTAAGACCTTAGCTATTAGGCCAGAGTAAGAGTTAAGACCTTAACCATTAGGCCAGAGTACGAATCTAAGACCTTAGCTATTAGGCCAGAGTAAGAGTTAAGACCTTAGCTATTATGCCAGAGTAAGGGTTAAGACCTTAACCAATAGGCCAGAGTAAGAGTTACGAACTTAACCATTAGGCCAGAGTATGAGTCCAAGACCTTAGCTATTAGGCCAGAGTAAGAGTTAAGACCTTAACCATTAGGCCAGAGTACGAGTCTACGACCTTAGCTATTAGGCCAGAGTAAGAGTTAAGACCTTAGCTATTAGGCCAGAGTAAGAGTTAAGACCTTAACCATTAGGCAAGAGTACAAGTCTAAGACCTTAGCTATTAGGCCAGAGTAAGAGTTAAGACCTTAGCTATTAGGCCACAGTAAGTGTTAAGACCTTAACCATTAGGCCAGAGTACGAGTCTAAGACCTTAGCTATTAGGCCAGAGTAAGAGTTAAGACCTTAACCATTATGCCAGAGTACGAGTCTAAGACCTTAGCTATTAGGCCAGAGTAAGAGTTACGACCTTAACCAGTAGGCCAGAGTACAAGTCTAAGACCTCAGCTATTAGGCCAGAGTACGAGTCTAAGACCTTAGCTATTAGGCCAGAGTACGAGTCTAAGACCTTAGCTATTAGGCCAGAGTAAGAGTTAAGACCTTAACCTGTAGGCCAGAGTACGAGTCTAAGACCTTAGCTATTAGGCCAGAGTAAGAGGTAAGACTTAAACCAGTAGGCCAGAGTAAGAGTTAAGACCTTAACCTGTAGGCCATAGTACTAATCTAAGACCTTAGATATTAGGCCAGAGTAAGAGTTAAGACCTAACCAGCAGGCCAGAGTAAGAGTTAAGACCTTAACCAGTAGGCCAGAGTAAGAGTTAAGACCTTAACCATTATGCCAGAGTACGAGCCTAAGACCTTAGCTATTAGGCCAGAGTAAGAGTTAAGACCTTAACCAGTAGGCCAGAGTAAGAGTTAAGACCTTAACCAGTAGGCCAGAGTAAAAGTTAAGACCTTAACCATTAGGCCAGAGTACGAGTCTAAGACCTTAGCTATTAGGCCAGAGTAAGAGTTAAGACCTTAACCAGTAGGCCAGAGTAAGAGTTAAGACCCTAACCAGTAGGCCAGAGTAAAAGTTAAGACCTTAACCATTAGGCCAGAGTACGAGTCTAAGACCTTAGCTATTAGGCCAGAGTAAGAGTTAAGACCTTCACCATTAGGCCAGACTAAGAGTTAAGACCTCAACCAGTAGGCCATAGTACGAGTCTAAGACCTTAGCTATTAGGCCAGAGTAAGAGTTAAGACCTTAACCATTAGGCCAGAGTACGAGTCTAAGACCTTAGCTATTAGGCCAGAGTAAAAGTTAAGACCTTAGCTATTAGGCCAGAGTAAGAGTTAAGACATTAACCATTAGGCCATAGTACGAGTCTAAGACCTTAGCTATTAGTTCAGAGTAAGTGTTAAGACCTTAACCAGTAGGCCAGAGTAAGAGTTAAGATCTTAACCATTAGGCCAGAGTACGAGTCTAAGACCTTAGCTATTAGGCCAGAGTAAGAGTTAAGACTTTAACCATTAGGCCAGAGTACGAGTCTAAGACCTTAGCTATTAGGCCAGAGTAAGAGTTAAGACCTTTACCATTAGGCCATAGTACGAGTCTAAGACCTTAGCTATTAGGCCAGAGTAAGAGATAAGACCTTAGCTATTAGGCCACAGTAAGTGTAAAGACCTTAACCATTAGGCCAGAGTAAGAGTCTAAGACCTTAGCTATTAGGCCAGAGTAAGAGTTAATACCTTAACCAGTAGGCCAGAGTACGAGTCTAAGACCTTAGCTATTAGTTCAGAGTAAGTGTTAAGACCTTAACTAGTAGGCCAGAGTAAGAGTTAAGATCTTAACCATTAGGCCAGAGTACGAGTCTAAGACCTTAGCTATTAGGCCAGAGTAAGAGTTAAGACCTTAACCATTAGGCCAGAGTAAGAGTGTAAGACCTTAGCTATTAGGCCAGAGTACGAGTCTAAGACCTTAGCTATTAGGCCAGAGTAAGAGTTAAGACCTGAACCATTAGGCCAGACTAAGAGTTAAGACCTTAACCTGTAGGCCATAGTACGAGTCTAAGACCTTAGCTATTAGGCCAGAGTAAGAGTTAAGACCCTTAACCATTAGGCCAGAGTACGAGTCTAAGACCTTAGCTATTAGGCCAGAGTATACGTTAAGACCTTAGCTATTAGGCCAGTGTAAGAGTTAAGACCTTAACCATTAGGCAATAGTACAAGTCTAAGACCTTAGCTATTAGGCCAGAGTAAGAGTTAAGACTTTAACCAGTAGTCCAGAGTAAGAGTTAAGACCTTAACTTGTAGGCCATAGTACAAGTCTAAGACCTTAGCTATTAGGCCAGAGTAAGAGTTAAGATCTTAACCAGCAGGCCAGAGTAAGAGTTAAGACCTTAACCAGTAGGCCAGAGTAAGAGTTAAGACCTTAACCAGTAGGCCAGAGTAAGAGTTAAGACCTTAACCATTAGGCCAGAGTACGAGTCTAAGACCTTAGCTATTAGGCCAGAGAAAGAGTTAAGACCTTAACCAGCAGGCCAGAGTAAAAGTTAAGACCGTAACCAGTAGGCCAGAGTAAGAGTTAAGACCTTAACCATTAGGCCAGAGTACGAGCCTAAGACCTTAGCTATTAGGCCAGAGTAAGAGTTAAGACCTTAACCAGTAGGCCAGAAAAAGAGTTAAGACCTTAACCAGTAGGCCAGAGTAAAAGTTAAGACCTTAACCATTAGGCCAGAGTACGAGTCTAAGACCTTAGCTATTAGGCCAGAGTAAGAGTTAAGACCTTAGCTATTATGCCAGAGTAAGAGACTAAGACCTTAACCATTAGGCCAGAATACGAGTCTAAGACCTTAGCTATTAGGCCAGAGTAAGAGTTAAGACCTTAGCTATTAGGCCAGAGTAAGAGTTAAGACCTTTACCATTAGGCCATAGTACGAGTCTAAGATAGGCCTGGGCAAAAATTTCGTTCCGTTCGCGGAAATTGCGATAATTTGACATTTTTGCGTTCCGCGGAGAGCGCGAAAATGTCAAAAATTCCGGTTTCCGCAGCTTGGCGATAATTTGTTTCTTGCTCGCGCTGTAAAATGATACATTCTCGCGCGCGCGCGATCGCCTTACCTGAATCCCTGCGTTCGCCGACAAGTTTTCTTGATCCGGTCGCGTTCTCCATGAGATGTTGTATTGTTTTTAGCCATTTGCGCTGTCTCGCGACAGTTCGCGCCCGCAGTGACGTCATGCGTCGCGCGATCACGTCTTTCTTCTCGCGATCATGCACCGCGAGAACAACTCAAAACAAGATGGCCGCGCCCGCAAGCAGCCACATGGGTAAGTTGGCGACCCGCAACCATGCAGAAAATCGCGCGAACATGCCGGAAAAAAACTTCCGCATCTTCGCGATATTTCTGCTTGTTTGCGATAATTTTAAACATTCTCGCGATAATTTGCGAAGGTTAATTCCGCAAATTCCGCCCACCCCTAGTCTAAGACCTTAGCTATTAGGCCAGAGTAAGAGATAAGACCTTAGCTATTAGGCCACAGTAAGTGTAAAGAACTTAACCATTAGGCCAGAGTATGAGTCTAAGACCTTAGCTATTAGGCCAGAGTAAGAGTTAAGACCTTAACCAGTAGGCCAGAGTACGAGTCTAAGACCTTAGCTATTAGTTCAGAGTAAGTGTTAAGACCTTAACCATTAGGCCAGAGTACGAGTCTAAGACCTTAGCTATTAGGCCAGAGTAAGAGTTAAGACCTTAACCATTAGGCCAGAGTAAGAGTCTAAGACCTTAGCTATTAGGCCAGAGTAAGAGTTAAGACCTGAACCATTAGGTCAGACTAAGCGTTAAGACCTTAACCAGTAGGCCAGAGTACAAGTCTAAGACCTTAGCTATTAGGCCAGAGTAAGAGTTAAGACCTTAACCATTAGGCCAGAGTACGAGTCTAAGACCTTAGCTATTAGGCCAGAGTAAACGTTAAGACCTTAGCTATTAGGCCAGAGTAAGAGTTAAGACCTTAACCATTAGGCCATAGTACGAGTCTAAGACCTTAGCTATTAGGCCAGAGTAAGAGTTAAGACTTTAACCAGTAGTCCAGAGTAAGAGTTAAGACCTTAACCTGTAGACCATAGTACTAGTCTAAGACCTTAGCTATTAGGCCAGAGTAAGAGTTAAGATCTTAACCAGCAGGCCAGAGTAAGAGTTAAGACCTTAACCAGTAGGCCAGAGTAAGAGTTAAGACCTTAACCAGTAGGCCAGAGTAAGAGTTAAGACCTTAACCATTAGGCCAGAGTACGAGTCTAAGACCTTAGCTATTAGGCCAGAGTAAGAGTTAATACCTTTACCAGTAGGCCAGAGTAAGAGATAAGACCTTAACCATTAGGCCGTAGTACAAGTCTAGGACATTAGCTATTAGGCCAGAGTAAAAGTTAAGACCTTAGCTATTATGCCAGAGTAAGAGACTAAGACATTAGCTATTAGGCCAGAGTGAGAGTTAAGACCTTAACCATTAGGCCAGACTAAGCGTTAAGACCTTAACCAGTAGGCCATAGTACGAGTCTAAGACCTTAGCTATTAGGCCAGAGTAAGAGTTAAGACCTTAACCATTAGGCCAGAGTACGAATCTAAGACCTTAGCTATTAGGCCAGAGTAAGAGTTAAGACCTTAGCTATTATGCCAGAGTAAGGGTTAAGACCTTAACCAATAGGCCAGAGTAAGAGTTACGAACTTAACCATTAGGCCAGAGTATGAGTCCAAGACCTTAGCTATTAGGCCAGAGTAAGAGTTAAGACCTTAACCATTAGGCCAGAGTACGAGTCTACGACCTTAGCTATTAGGCCAGAGTAAGAGTTAAGACCTTAGCTATTAGGCCAGAGTAAGAGTTAAGACCTTAACCATTAGGCAAGAGTACAAGTCTAAGACCTTAGCTATTAGGCCAGAGTAAGAGTTAAGACCTTAGCTATTAGGCCACAGTAAGTGTTAAGACCTTAACCATTAGGCCAGAGTACGAGTCTAAGACCTTAGCTATTAGGCCAGAGTAAGAGTTAAGACCTTAACCATTATGCCAGAGTACGAGTCTAAGACCTTAGCTATTAGGCCAGAGTAAGAGTTACGACCTTAACCAGTAGGCCAGAGTACAAGTCTAAGACCTCAGCTATTAGGCCAGAGTACGAGTCTAAGACCTTAGCTATTAGGCCAGAGTACGAGTCTAAGACCTTAGCTATTAGGCCAGAGTAAGAGTTAAGACCTTAACCTGTAGGCCAGAGTACGAGTCTAAGACCTTAGCTATTAGGCCAGAGTAAGAGGTAAGACTTAAACCAGTAGGCCAGAGTAAGAGTTAAGACCTTAACCTGTAGGCCATAGTACTAATCTAAGACCTTAGATATTAGGCCAGAGTAAGAGTTAAGACCTAACCAGCAGGCCAGAGTAAGAGTTAAGACCTTAACCAGTAGGCCAGAGTAAGAGTTAAGACCTTAACCATTATGCCAGAGTACGAGCCTAAGACCTTAGCTATTAGGCCAGAGTAAGAGTTAAGACCTTAACCAGTAGGCCAGATTAAGAGTTAAGACCTTAACCAGTAGGCCAGAGTAAAAGTTAAGACCTTAACCATTAGGCCAGAGTACGAGTCTAAGACCTTAGCTATTAGGCCAGAGTAAGAGTTAAGACCTTAACCAGTAGGCCAGAGTAAGAGTTAAGACCTTAACCAGTAGGCCAGAGTAAAAGTTAAGACCTTAACCATTAGGCCAGAGTACGAGTCTAAGACCTTAGCTATTAGGCCAGAGTAAGAGTTAAGACCTTCACCATTAGGCCAGACTAAGAGTTAAGACCTCAACCAGTAGGCCATAGTACGAGTCTAAGACCTTAGCTATTAGGCCAGAGTAAGAGTTAAGACCTTAACCATTAGGCCAGAGTACGAGTCTAAGACCTTAGCTATTAGGCCAGAGTAAAAGTTAAGACCTTAGCTATTAGGCCAGAGTAAGAGTTAAGACATTAACCATTAGGCCATAGTACGAGTCTAAGACCTTAGCTATTAGTTCAGAGTAAGTGTTAAGACCTTAACCAGTAGGCCAGAGTAAGAGTTAAGATCTTAACCATTAGGCCAGAGTACGAGTCTAAGACCTTAGCTATTAGGCCAGAGTAAGAGTTAAGACTTTAACCATTAGGCCAGAGTACGAGTCTAAGACCTTAGCTATTAGGCCAGAGTAAGAGTTAAGACCTTTACCATTAGGCCATAGTACGAGTCTAAGACCTTAGCTATTAGGCCAGAGTAAGAGATAAGACCTTAGCTATTAGGCCACAGTAAGTGTAAAGACCTTAACCATTAGGCCAGAGTAAGAGTCTAAGACCTTAGCTATTAGGCCAGAGTAAGAGTTAATACCTTAACCAGTAGGCCAGAGTACGAGTCTAAGACCTTAGCTATTATTTCAGAGTAAGTGTTAAGACCTTAACTAGTAGGCCAGAGTAAGAGTTAAGATCTTAACCATTAGGCCAGAGTACGAGTCTAAGACCTTAGCTATTAGGCCAGAGTAAGAGTTAAGACCTTAACCATTAGGCCAGAGTAAGAGTGTAAGACCTTAGCTATTAGGCCAGAGTACAAGTCTAAGACCTTAGCTATTAGGACAGAGTAAGAGTTAAGACCTGAACCATTAGGCCAGACTAAGAGTTAAGACCTTAACCTGTAGGCCATAGTACGAGTCTAAGACCTTAGCTATTAGGCCAGAGTAAGAGTTAAGACCCTTAACCATTAGGCCAGAGTACGAGTCTAAGACCTTAGCTATTAGGCCAGAGTATACGTTAAGACCTTAGCTATTAGGCCAGTGTAAGAGTTAAGACCTTAACCATTAGGCAATAGTACAAGTCTAAGACCTTAGCTATTAGGCCAGAGTAAGAGTTAAGACTTTAACCAGTAGTCCAGAGTAAGAGTTAAGACCTTAACTTGTAGGCCATAGTACAAGTCTAAGACCTTAGCTATTAGGCCAGAGTAAGAGTTAAGATCTTAACCAGCAGGCCAGAGTAAGAGTTAAGACCTTAACCAGTAGGCCAGAGTAAGAGTTAAGACCTTAACCAGTAGGCCAGAGTAAGAGTTAAGACCTTAACCATTAGGCCAGAGTACGAGTCTAAGACCTTAGCTATTAGGCCAGAGTAAGATTTAAGACCTTAACCAGTAGGCCAGAGTAAGAGATAAGACCTTAACCATTAGGCCAGAGTACGAATCTAAGACCTTAGCTATTAGGCCAGAGTAAGAGTTAAGACCTTAGCTATTAGGCCACAGTAAGTGTTAAGACCTTAACCATTAGGCCAGAGTACGAGTCTAAGACCTTAGCTATTAGGCCAGAGTAAGAGTTAAGACCTTAACCATTATGCCAGAGTACGAGTCTAAGACCTTAGCTATTAGGCCAGAGTAAGAGTTACGACCTTAACCAGTAGGCCAGAGTACGAGTCTAAGACCTTAGCTATTAGGCCAGAGTAAGAGTTAAGACCTTAACCATTAGGCCAGACTAAGAGTTAATACCTTAACCTGTAGGCCATAGTACGAGTCTAAGACCTTAGCTATTAGGCCAGAGTAAGAGTTAAGACCTTAACCATTAGGCCAGAGTACGAGTCTAAGACCTTAGCTATTAGGCCAGACTAAAAGTTAAGACCTTAGCTATTAGGCCATAGTACGAGTCTAAGACCTTAGCTATTAGGCCAGAGTAAGGGTTAAGACCATAGCTATTAGACCAGAGTAAGAGTTAAGACCTTAACCAGTAGGCCAGAGTACAAGTCTAAGACCTTAGCTATTAGGCCAGAGTAAGAGTTAAGACCTTAACCATTAGGCCAGAGTACGAGTCTAAGACCTTAGCTATTAGGCCAGACTAAAAGTTAAGACCTTAGCTATTAGGCCAGAGTAAGAGTTAAGACCTTAACCATTAGGCCATAGTACGAGTCTAAGACCTTAGCTATTAGGCCAGAGTGAGAGTTAAGACCTTAACCATTAGGCCAGACTAAGCGTTAAGACCTTAACCAGTAGGCCATAGTACGAGTCTAAGACCTTAGCTATTAGGCCAGAGTAAGAGTTAAGACCTTAACCATTAGGCCAGAGTACGAATCTAAGACCTTAGCTATTAGGCCAGAGTAAGAGTTAAGACCTTAGCTATTATGCCAGAGTAAGGGTTAAGACCTTAACCAATAGGCCAGAGTAAGAGTTACGAACTTAACCATTAGGCCAGAGTATGAGTCCAAGACCTTAGCTATTAGGCCAGAGTAAGAGTTAAGACCTTAACCATTAGGCCAGAGTACGAGTCTACGACCTTAGCTATTAGGCCAGAGTAAGAGTTAAGACCTTAGCTATTAGGCCAGAGTAAGAGTTAAGACCTTAACCATTAGGCAAGAGTACAAGTCTAAGACCTTAGCTATTAGGCCAGAGTAAGAGTTAAGACCTTAGCTATTAGGCCACAGTAAGTGTTAAGACCTTAACCATTAGGCCAGAGTACGAGTCTAAGACCTTAGCTATTAGGCCAGAGTAAGAGTTAAGACCTTAACCATTATGCCAGAGTACGAGTCTAAGACCTTAGCTATTAGGCCAGAGTAAGAGTTACGACCTTAACCAGTAGGCCAGAGTACAAGTCTAAGACCTCAGCTATTAGGCCAGAGTACGAGTCTAAGACCTTAGCTATTAGGCCAGAGTACGAGTCTAAGACCTTAGCTATTAGGCCAGAGTAAGAGTTAAGACCTTAACCTGTAGGCCAGAGTACGAGTCTAAGACCTTAGCTATTAGGCCAGAGTAAGAGGTAAGACTTAAACCAGTAGGCCAGAGTAAGAGTTAAGACCTTAACCTGTAGGCCATAGTACTAATCTAAGACCTTAGATATTAGGCCAGAGTAAGAGTTAAGACCTAACCAGCAGGCCAGAGTAAGAGTTAAGACCTTAACCAGTAGGCCAGAGTAAGAGTTAAGACCTTAACCATTATGCCAGAGTACGAGCCTAAGACCTTAGCTATTAGGCCAGAGTAAGAGTTAAGACCTTAACCAGTAGGCCAGAGTAAGAGTTAAGACCTTAACCAGTAGGCCAGAGTAAAAGTTAAGACCTTAACCATTAGGCCAGAGTACGAGTCTAAGACCTTAGCTATTAGGCCAGAGTAAGAGTTAAGACCTTAACCAGTAGGCCAGAGTAAGAGTTAAGACCCTAACCAGTAGGCCAGAGTAAAAGTTAAGACCTTAACCATTAGGCCAGAGTACGAGTCTAAGACCTTAGCTATTAGGCCAGAGTAAGAGTTAAGACCTTCACCATTAGGCCAGACTAAGAGTTAAGACCTCAACCAGTAGGCCATAGTACGAGTCTAAGACCTTAGCTATTAGGCCAGAGTAAGAGTTAAGACCTTAACCATTAGGCCAGAGTACGAGTCTAAGACCTTAGCTATTAGGCCAGAGTAAAAGTTAAGACCTTAGCTATTAGGCCAGAGTAAGAGTTAAGACATTAACCATTAGGCCATAGTACGAGTCTAAGACCTTAGCTATTAGTTCAGAGTAAGTGTTAAGACCTTAACCAGTAGGCCAGAGTAAGAGTTAAGATCTTAACCATTAGGCCAGAGTACGAGTCTAAGACCTTAGCTATTAGGCCAGAGTAAGAGTTAAGACTTTAACCATTAGGCCAGAGTACGAGTCTAAGACCTTAGCTATTAGGCCAGAGTAAGAGTTAAGACCTTTACCATTAGGCCATAGTACGAGTCTAAGACCTTAGCTATTAGGCCAGAGTAAGAGATAAGACCTTAGCTATTAGGCCACAGTAAGTGTAAAGACCTTAACCATTAGGCCAGAGTAAGAGTCTAAGACCTTAGCTATTAGGCCAGAGTAAGAGTTAATACCTTAACCAGTAGGCCAGAGTACGAGTCTAAGACCTTAGCTATTAGTTCAGAGTAAGTGTTAAGACCTTAACTAGTAGGCCAGAGTAAGAGTTAAGATCTTAACCATTAGGCCAGAGTACGAGTCTAAGACCTTAGCTATTAGGCCAGAGTAAGAGTTAAGACCTTAACCATTAGGCCAGAGTAAGAGTGTAAGACCTTAGCTATTAGGCCAGAGTACGAGTCTAAGACCTTAGCTATTAGGCCAGAGTAAGAGTTAAGACCTGAACCATTAGGCCAGACTAAGAGTTAAGACCTTAACCTGTAGGCCATAGTACGAGTCTAAGACCTTAGCTATTAGGCCAGAGTAAGAGTTAAGACCCTTAACCATTAGGCCAGAGTACGAGTCTAAGACCTTAGCTATTAGGCCAGAGTATACGTTAAGACCTTAGCTATTAGGCCAGTGTAAGAGTTAAGACCTTAACCATTAGGCAATAGTACAAGTCTAAGACCTTAGCTATTAGGCCAGAGTAAGAGTTAAGACTTTAACCAGTAGTCCAGAGTAAGAGTTAAGACCTTAACTTGTAGGCCATAGTACAAGTCTAAGACCTTAGCTATTAGGCCAGAGTAAGAGTTAAGATCTTAACCAGCAGGCCAGAGTAAGAGTTAAGACCTTAACCAGTAGGCCAGAGTAAGAGTTAAGACCTTAACCAGTAGGCCAGAGTAAGAGTTAAGACCTTAACCATTAGGCCAGAGTACGAGTCTAAGACCTTAGCTATTAGGCCAGAGAAAGAGTTAAGACCTTAACCAGCAGGCCAGAGTAAAAGTTAAGACCGTAACCAGTAGGCCAGAGTAAGAGTTAAGACCTTAACCATTAGGCCAGAGTACGAGCCTAAGACCTTAGCTATTAGGCCAGAGTAAGAGTTAAGACCTTAACCAGTAGGCCAGAAAAAGAGTTAAGACCTTAACCAGTAGGCCAGAGTAAAAGTTAAGACCTTAACCATTAGGCCAGAGTACGAGTCTAAGACCTTAGCTATTAGGCCAGAGTAAGAGTTAAGACCTTAGCTATTATGCCAGAGTAAGAGACTAAGACCTTAGCTATTAGGCCAGAGTGAGAGTTAAGACCTTAACCATTAGGCCAGACTAAGCGTTAAGACCTTAACCAGTAGGCCATAGTACGAGTCTAAGACCTTAGCTATTAGGCCAGAGTAAGAGTTAAGACCTTAACCATTAGGCCAGAGTACGAATCTAAGACCTTAGCTATTAGGCCAGAGTAAGAGTTAAGACCTTAGCTATTATGCCAGAGTAAGGGTTAAGACCTTAACCAATAGGCCAGAGTAAGAGTTACAAACTTAACCATTAGGCCAGAGTATGAGTCTAAGACCTTAGCTATTAGGCCAGAGTAAGAGTTAAGACCTTAACCATTAGGCCAGAGTACGAGTCTACGACCTTAGCTATTAGGCCAGAGTAAGAGTTAAGACCTTAGCTATTAGGCCAGAGTAAGAGTTAAGACCTTAGCTATTAGGCCACAGTAAGTGTTAAGACCTTAACCATTAGGCCAGAGTACGAGTCTAAGACCTTAGCTATTAGGCCAGAGTAAGAGTTAAGACCTTAACCATTATGCCAGAGTACGAGTCTAAGACCTTAGCTATTAGGCCAGAGTAAGAGTTACGACCTTAACCAGTAGGCCAGAGTACAAGTCTAAGACCTCAGCTATTAGGCCAGAGTACGAGTCTAAGACCTTAGCTATTAGGCCAGAGTAAGAGTTAAGACCTTAACCTGTAGGCCAGAGTACGAGTCTAAGACCTTAGCTATTAGGCCAGAGTAAGAGGTAAGACTTAAACCAGTAGGCCAGAGTAAGAGTTAAGACCTTAACCTGTAGGCCATAGTACTAATCTAAGACCTTAGATATTAGGCCAGAGTGAGAGTTAAGACCTAACCAGCAGGCCAGAGTAAGAGTTAAGACCTTAACCAGTAGGCCAGAGTAAGAGTTAAGACCTTAACCATTATGCCAGAGTACGAGCCTAAGACCTTAGCTATTAGGCCAGAGTAAGAGTTAAGACCTTAACCAGTAGGCCAGAGTAAGAGTTAAGACCTTAACCAGTAGGCCAGAGTAAAAGTTAAGACCTTAACCATTAGGCCAGAGTACGAGTCTAAGACCTTAGCTATTAGGCCAGAGTAAGAGTTAAGACCTTAACCAGTAGGCCAGAGTAAGAGTTAAGACCTTAACCAGTAGGCCAGAGTAAAAGTTAAGACCTTAACCATTAGGCCAGAGTACGAGTCTAAGACCTTAGCTATTAGGCCAGAGTAAGAGTTAAGACCTTCACCATTAGGCCAGACTAAGAGTTAAGACCTCAACCAGTAGGCCATAGTACGAGTCTAAGACCTTAGCTATTAGGCCAGAGTAAGAGTTAAGACCTTAACCATTAGGCCAGAGTACGAGTCTAAGACCTTAGCTATTAGGCCAGAGTAAAAGTTAAGACCTTAGCTATTAGGCCACAGTAAGAGTTAAGACATTAACCATTAGGCCATAGTACGAGTCTAAGACCTTAGCTATTAGGCCAGAGTAAGAGTTAAAACCTTAACCAGTAGGCCAGAGTACGAGTCGAAGACCTTAGCTATTAGTTCAGAGTAAGTGTTAAGACCTTAACCAGTAGGCCAGAGTAAGAGTTAAGATCTTAACCATTAGGCCAGAGTACGAGTCTAAGACCTTAGCTATTAGGCCAGAGTAAGAGTTAAGACCTTAACCATTAGGCCAGAGTAAGAGTGTAAGACCTTAGCTATTAGGCCAGAGTACGAGTCTAAGACCTTAGCTATTAGGCCAGAGTAAGAGTTAAGACCTGAACCATTAGGCCAGACTAAGAGTTAAGACCTTAACCTGTAGGCCATAGTACGAGTCTAAGACCTTAGCTATTAGGCCAGAGTAAGAGTTAAGACCCTTAACCATTAGGCCAGAGTACGAGTCTAAGACCTTAGCTATTAGACCAGAGTATACGTTAAGACCTTAGCTATTAGGCCAGTGTAAGAGTTAAGACCTTAACCATTAGGCAATAGTACAAGTCTAAGACCTTAGCTATTAGGCCAGAGTAAGAGTTAAGACTTTAACCAGTAGTCCAGAGTAAGAGTTAAGACCTTAACTTGTAGGCCATAGTACAAGTCTAAGACCTTAGCTATTAGGCCAGAGTAAGAGTTAAGATCTTAACCAGCAGGCCAGAGTAAGAGTTAAGACCTTAACCAGTAGGCCAGAGTAAGAGTTAAGACCTTAACCAGTAGGCCAGAGTAAGAGTTAAGACCTTAACCATTAGGCCAGAGTACGAGTCTAAGACCTTAGCTATTAGGCCAGAGTAAGAGTTAAGACCTTAACCAGTAGGCCAGAGTAAGAGATAAGACCTTAACCATTAGGCCAGAGTATGAATCTAAGACCTTAGCTATTAGGCCAGAGTAAGAGTTAAGACCTTAGCTATTAGGCCACAGTAAGTGTTAAGACCTTAACCATTAGGCCAGAGTACGAGTCTAAGACCTTAGCTATTAGGCCAGAGTAAGAGTTAAGACCTTAACCATTATGCCAGAGTACGAGTCTAAGACCTTAGCTATTAGGCCAGAGTAAGAGTTACGACCTGAACCATTAGGCCAGACTAAGAGTTAAGACCTTAACCTGTAGGCCATAGTACGAGTCTAAGACCTTAGCTATTAGGCCAGAGTAAGAGTTAAGACCTTAACCATTAGGCCAGAGTACGAGTCTAAGACCTTAGCTATTAGGCCAGACTAAAAGTTAAGACCTTAGCTATTAGGCCATAGTACGAGTCTAAGACCTTAGCTATTAGGCCAGAGTAAGGGTTAAGACCATAGCTATTAGACCAGAGTAAGAGTTAAGACCTTAACCAGTAGGCCAGAGTACAAGTCTAAGACCTTAGCTATTAGGCCAGAGTAAGAGTTAAGACCTTAACCATTAGGCCAGAGTACGAGTCTAAGACCTTAGCTATTAGGCCAGACTAAAAGTTAAGACCTTAGCTATTAGGCCAGAGTAATAGTTAAGACCTTAACCAGCAGGCCAGAGTAAAAGTTAAGACCGTAACCAGTAGGCCAGAGTAAGAGTTAAGACCTTAACCATTAGGCCAGAGTACAAGCCTAAGACCTTAGCTATTAGGCCAGAGTAAGAGTTAAGACCTTAACCAGTAGGCCAGAGTAAGAGTTAAGACCTTAACCAGTAGGCCAGAGTAAAAGTTAAGACCTTAACCATTAGGCCAGAGTACGAGTCTAAGACCTTAGCTATTAGGCCAGAGTAAGAGTTAAGACCTTAGCTATTATGCCAGAGTAAGAGACTAAGACCTTAGCTATTAGGCCAGAGTGAGAGTTAAGACCTTAACCATTAGGCCAGACTAAGCGTTAAGACCTTAACCAGTAGGCCATAGTACGAGTCTAAGACCTTAGCTATTAGGCCAGAGTAAGAGTTAAGACCTTAACCATTAGGCCAGAGTACGAATCTAAGACCTTAGCTATTAGGCCAGAGTAAGAGTTAAGACCTTAGCTATTAGGCCAGAGTAAGAGTTAAGACCTTAACCATTAGGCCAGAGTACGAGTCTAAGACCTTAGCTATTAGGCCAGAGTAAGAGTTAAAACCTTAGCTATTAGGCCAGAGTAAAAGTTAAGACGTTAACCATTAGGCCAGAGTAAGAGTTAAGACCTTAGCTATTAGGCCAGAGTAAGAGTTAAGACCTTAACCATTAGGCCAGAGTACGAGTCTAAGACCTTAGCTAGTAGGCCAGAGTAAGAGTTAAGACCCTAACCAGTAGGCCAGAGTAAGAGTTAAGACCTTAACCTGTAGGCCATAGTACGAGTCTAAGACCTTAGCTATTATGCCAGAGTAAGAGTTAAGACCTTCGCTATTATGCCAGAGTAAGGGTTAAGACCTTAACCAATAGGCCAGAGTAAGAGTTACGAACTTAACCATTAGGCCAGAGTATGAGTCTAAGACCTTAGCTATTAGGCCAGAGTAAGAGTTAAGACCTTAACCATTAGGCCAGAGTACGAGTCTACGACCTTAGCTATTAGGCCAGAGTAAGAGTTAAGACCTTAGCTATTAGGCCAGAGTAAGAGTTAAGACCTTAACCATTAGGCAAGAGTACAAGTCTAAGACCTTAGCTATTAGGCCAGAGTAAGAGTTAAGACCTTAGCTATTAGGCCACAGTAAGCGTTAAGTCCTTAACCATTAGGCCAGAGTACGAGTCTAAGACCTTAGCTATTAGGCCAGAGTAAGAGTTACGACCTTAACCAGTAGGCCAGAGTACAAGTCTAAGACCTCAGCTATTAGGCCAGAGTACGAGTCTAAGACCTTAGCTATTAGGCCAGAGTACGAGTCTAAGACCTTAGCTATTAGGCCAGAGTAAGAGTTAAGACCTTAACCTGTAGGCCAGAGTACGAGTCTAAGACCTTAGCTATTAGGCCAGAGTAAGAGGTAAGACTTAAACCAGTAGGCCAGAGTAAGAGTTAAGACCTTAACCTGTAGGCCATAGTACTAATCTAAGACCTTAGATATTAGGCCAGAGTAAGAGTTAAGACCTAACCAGCAGGCCAAAGTAAGAGTTAAGACCTTAACCAGTAGGCCAGAGTAAGAGTTAAGACCTTAACCATTATGCCAGAGTACGAGCCTAAGACCTTAGCTATTAGGCCAGAGTAAGAGTTAAGACCTTAACCAGTAGGCCAGATTAAGAGTTAAGACCTTAACCAGTAGGCCAGAGTAAAAGTTAAGACCTTAACCAATAGGCCAGAGTACGAGTCTAAGACCTTAGCTATTAGGCCAGAGTAAGAGTTAAGACCTTAACCAGTAGGCCAGAGTAAGAGTTAAGACCTTAACCAGTAGGCCAGAGTAAAAGTTAAGACCTTAACCATTAGGCCAGAGTACGAGTCTAAGACCTTAGCTATTAGGCCAGAGTAAGAGTTAAGACCTTCACCATTAGGCCAGACTAAGAGTTAAGACCTCAACCAGTAGGCCATAGTACGAGTCTAAGACCTTAGCTATTAGGCCAGAGTAAGAGTTAAGACCTTAACCATTAGGCCAGAGTACGAGTCTAAGACCTTAGCTATTAGGCCAGAGTAAAAGTTAAGACCTTAGCTATTAGGCCACAGTAAGAGTTAAGACATTAACCAGTAGGCCAGAGTACGAGTCGAAGACCTTAGCTATTAGTTCAGAGTAAGTGTTAAGACCTTAACCAGTAGGCCAGAGTAAGAGTTAAGATCTTAACCATTAGGCCAGAGTACGAGTCTAAGACCTTAGCTATTAGGCCAGAGTAAGAGTTAAGACCTTAACCATTAGGCCAGAGTAAGAGTGTAAGACCTTAGCTATTAGGCCAGAGTACGAGTCTAAGACCTTAGCTATTAGGCCAGAGTAAGAGTTAAGACCTGAACCATTAGGCCAGACTAAGAGTTAAGACCTTAACCTGTAGGCCATAGTACGAGTCTAAGACCTTAGCTATTAGGCCAGAGTAAGAGTTAAGACCCTTAACCATTAGGCCAGAGTACGAGTCTAAGACCTTAGCTATTAGACCAGAGTATACGTTAAGACCTTAGCTATTAGGCCAGTGTAAGAGTTAAGACCTTAACCATTAGGCAATAGTACAAGTCTAAGACCTTAGCTATTAGGCCAGAGTAAGAGTTAAGACTTTAACCAGTAGTCCAGAGTAAGAGTTAAGACCTTAACTTGTAGGCCATAGTACAAGTCTAAGACCTTAGCTATTAGGCCAGAGTAAGAGTTAAGATCTTAACCAGCAGGCCAGAGTAAGAGTTAAGACCTTAACCAGTAGGCCAGAGTAAGAGTTAAGACCTTAACCAGTAGGCCAGAGTAAGAGTTAAGACCTTAACCATTAGGCCAGAGTACGAGTCTAAGACCTTAGCTATTAGGCCAGAGTAAGAGTTAAGACCTTAACCAGTAGGCCAGAGTAAGAGATAAGACCTTAACCATTAGGCCAGAGTACGAATCTCAGACCTTAGCTATTAGGCCAGAGTAAGAGTTAAGACCTTAGCTATTAGGCCACAGTAAGTGTTAAGACCTTAACCATTAGGCCAGAGTACGAGTCTAAGACCTTAGCTATTAGGCCAGAGTAAGAGTTAAGACCTTAACCATTATGCCAGAGTACGAGTCTAAGACCTTAGCTATTAGGCCAGAGTAAGAGTTACGACCTGAACCATTAGGCCAGACTAAGAGTTAAGACCTTAACCTGTAGGCCATAGTACGAGTCTAAGACCTTAGCTATTAGGCCAGAGTAAGAGTTAAGACCTTAACCATTAGGCCAGAGTACGAGTTTAAGACCTTAGCTATTAGGCCAGACTAAAAGTTAAGACCTTAGCTATTAGGCCATAGTACGAGTCTAAGACCTTAGCTATTAGGCCAGAGTAAGGGTTAAGACCATAGCTATTAGACCAGAGTAAGAGTTAAGACCTTAACCAGTAGGCCAGAGTACAAGTCTAAGACCTTAGCTATTAGGCCAGAGTAAGAGTTAAGACCTTAACCATTAGGCCAGAGTACGAGTCTAAGACCTTAGCTATTAGGCCAGACTAAAAGTTAAGACCTTAGCTATTAGGCCAGAGTAAGAGTTAAGACCTTAACCATTAGGCCATAGTACGAGTCTAAGACCTTAGCTATTAGGCCAGAGTAAGAGTTAAGACTTAAACCAGTAGGCCAGAGTAAGAGTTAAGACCTTAACCTGTAGGCCATAGTACAAGTCTAAGACCTTAGCTATTAGGCCAGAGTAAGAGTTAAGACCTTAACCAGCAGGCCAGAGTAAAAGTTAAGACCGTAACCAGTAGGCCAGAGTAAGAGTTAAGACCTTAACCATTAGGCCAGAGTACGAGCCTAAGACCTTAGCTATTAGGCCAGAGTAAGAGTTAAGACCTTAACCAGTAGGCCAGAGTAAGAGTTAAGACCTTAACCAGTAGGCCAGAGTAAAAGTTAAGACCTTAACCATTAATCCAGAGTACGAGTCTAAGACCTTAGCTATTAGGCCAGAGTAAGAGTTAAGACCTTAGCTATTATGCCAGAGTAAGAGACTAAGACCTTAGCTATTAGGCCAGAGTGAGAGTTAAGACCTTAACCATTAGGCCAGACTAAGCGTTAAGACCTTAACCAGTAGGCCATAGTACGAGTCTAAGACCTTAGCTATTAGGCCAGAGTAAGAGTTAAGACCTTAACCATTAGGCCAGAGTACGAATCTAAGACCTTAGCTATTAGGCCAGAGTAAGAGTTAAGACCTTAGCTATTAGGCCAGAGTAAGAGTTAAGACCTTAACCATTAGGCCAGAGTACGAGTCTAAGACCTTAGCTATTAGGCCAGAGTAAGAGTTAAAACCTTAGCTATTAGGCCAGAGTAAAAGTTAAGACGTTAACCATTAGGCCAGAGTAAGAGTTAAGACCTTAGCTATTAGGCCAGAGTAAGAGTTAAGACCTTAACCATTAGGCCAGAGTACGAGTCTAAGACCTTAGCTAGTAGGCCAGAGTAAGAGTTAAGACCCTAACCAGTAGGCCAGAGTAAGAGTTAAGACCTTAACCTGTAGGCCATAGTACGAGTCTAAGACCTTAGCTATTATGCCAGAGTAAGAGTTAAGACCTTCGCTATTATGCCAGAGTAAGGGTTAAGACCTTAACCAATAGGCCAGAGTAAGAGTTACGAACTTAACCATTAGGCCAGAGTATGAGTCTAAGACCTTAGCTATTAGGCCAGAGTAAGAGTTAAGACCTTAACCATTAGGCCAGAGTACGAGTCTACGACCTTAGCTATTAGGCCAGAGTAAGAGTTAAGACCTTAGCTATTAGGCCAGAGTAAGAGTTAAGACCTTAACCATTAGGCAAGAGTACAAGTCTAAGACCTTAGCTATTAGGCCAGAGTAAGAGTTAAGACCTTAGCTATTAGGCCACAGTAAGCGTTAAGACCTTAACCATTAGGCCAGAGTACGAGTCTAAGACCTTAGCTATTAGGCCAGAGTAAGAGTTACGACCTTAACCAGTAGGCCAGAGTACAAGTCTAAGACCTCAGCTATTAGGCCAGAGTACGAGTCTAAGACCTTAGCTATTAGGCCAGAGTACGAGTCTAAGACCTTAGCTATTAGGCCAGAGTAAGAGTTAAGACCTTAACCTGTAGGCCAGAGTACGAGTCTAAGACCTTAGCTATTAGGCCAGAGTAAGAGGTAAGACTTAAACCAGTAGGCCAGAGTAAGAGTTAAGACCTTAACCTGTAGGCCATAGTACTAATCTAAGACCTTAGATATTAGGCCAGAGTAAGAGTTAAGACCTAACCAGCAGGCCAAAGTAAGAGTTAAGACCTTAACCAGTAGGCCAGAGTAAGAGTTAAGACCTTAACCATTATGCCAGAGTACGAGCCTAAGACCTTAGCTATTAGGCCAGAGTAAGAGTTAAGACCTTAACCAGTAGGCCAGATTAAGAGTTAAGACCTTAACCAGTAGGCCAGAGTAAAAGTTAAGACCTTAACCAATAGGCCAGAGTACGAGTCTAAGACCTTAGCTATTAGGCCAGAGTAAGAGTTAAGACCTTAACCAGTAGGCCAGAGTAAGAGTTAAGACCTTAACCAGTAGGCCAGAGTAAAAGTTAAGACCTTAACCATTAGGCCAGAGTACGAGTCTAAGACCTTAGCTATTAGGCCAGAGTAAGAGTTAAGACCTTCACCATTAGGCCAGACTAAGAGTTAAGACCTCAACCAGTAGGCCATAGTACGAGTCTAAGACCTTAGCTATTAGGCCAGAGTAAGAGTTAAGACCTTAACCATTAGGCCAGAGTACGGGTCTAAGACCTTAGCTATTAGGCCAGAGTAAAAGTTAAGACCTTAGCTATTAGGCCAGAGTAAGAGTTAAGACATTAACCATTAGGCCATAGTACGAGTCTAAGACCTTAGCTATTAGGCCAGAGTAAGAGTTAAGACTTTAACCAGTAGTCCAGAGTAAGAGTTAAGACCTTAACCTGTAGGCCATAGTACGAGTCTAAGACCTTAGCTATTAGGCCAGAGTAAGAGTTAAGACCTTAGCTATTAGACCAGAGTAAGAGTTAAGACCTTAACCTTTAGGCCAGAGTACGATTCTAAGACCGTATCTATTAGGCCAGAGTAAGAGTTAAGACCTTAATAATTAGGCCAGTGCCGAAGTCTAAGACCTTAGCTATTAGGCCAGAGTAAGAGTTAAGACCTTAGCTATTAGGCCAGAGTAAGAGTTAAGACCTTTACCATTAGGCCATAGTACGAGTCTAAGAACTTAGCTATTAGGCCAGAGTAAGAGATAAGACCTTAGCTGTTAGGCCACAGTAAGTGTAAAGACCTTAACCATTAGGCCAGAGTATGAGTCTAAGACCTTAGCTATTAGGCCAGAGTAAGAGTTAAGACCTTAACCAGTAGGCCAGAGTACAAGTCTAAGACCTTAGCTATTAGGCCAGAGTAAGAGTTAAGACCTTAACCATTAGGCCAGACTAAGAGTTAAGACCTTAACCTGTAGGCCATAGTACGAGTCTAAGACCTTAGCTATTAGGCCAGAGTAAGAGTTAAGACCTTAACCATTAGGCCAGAGTACGAGTCTAAGACCTTAGCTATTAGGCCAGACTAAAAGTTAAGACCTTAGCTATTAGGCCATAGTACGAGTCTAAGACCTTAGCTATTAGGCCAGAGTAAGGGTTAAGACCATAGCTATTAGACCAGAGTAAGAGTTAAGACCTTAACCAGTAGGCCAGAGTACAAGTCTAAGACCTTAGCTATTAGGCCAGAGTAAGAGTTAAGACCTTAACCATTAGGCCAGAGTACGAGTCTAAGACCTTAGCTATTAGGCCAGAGTAAGAGTTAAGACCTTAACCAGTAGGCCAGAGTAAGAGTTAAGACCATAACCAGCAGGCCAGAGTAAAAGTTAAGACCGTAACCAGTAGGCCAGAGTAAGAGTTAAGACCTTAACCATTAGGCCAGAGTACGAGCCTAAGACCTTAGCTATTAGGCCAGAGTAAGAGTTAAGACCTTAACCAGTAGGCCAGAGTAAGAGTTAAGACCTTAACCAGTAGGCCAGAGTAAAAGTTAAGACCTTAACCATTAGGCCAGAGTACGAGACTAAGACCTTAGCTATTAGGCCAGAGTGAGAGTTAAGACCTTAACCATTAGGCCAGACTAAGCTTTAAGACCTTAACCAGTAGGCCATAGTACGAGTCTAAGACCTTAGCTATTAGGCCAGAGTAAGAGTTAAGACCTTAACCATTAGGCCAGAGTACGAGTCTAAGACCTTAGCTATTAGGCCAGAGTAAGGGTTAAGACCTTAGCTATTAGGCCAGAGTAAGAGTTAAGACCTTAACCATTAGGCCAGAGTACGAGTCTAAGACCTTAGCTATTAGGCCAGAGTAAGAGTTAAAACCTTAGCTATTAGGCCAGAGTAAGAGACTAAGACCTTAGCTATTAGGCCTGAGTAAAAGTTAAAACCTTAACCATTAGGCCAGAGTAAGAGTTAAGACCTTAGCTATTAGGCCAGAGTAAGAGTTAAGACCTTAACCATTAGGCCAGAGTACGAGTCTAAGACCTTAGCTAGTAGGCCAGAGTAAGAGTTAAGACCTTAACCAGTAGGCCAGAGTAAGAGTTAAGACCTTAATAATTAGGCCAGTGCCCGAGTCTAAGACCTTAGCTATTAGGCCAAAGTAAGAGTTAAGACCTTAACCATTAGGCCAGAGTAAGAGTCTAAGACCTTAACTATTAGGCCAGAGTAAGAGTTAATACCTTAACCAGTAGGCCAGAGTATGAGTCTAAGACCTTAGCTATTAGTTCAGAGTAAGTGTTAAGACCTTAACCAGTAGGCCAGAGTAAGAGTTAAGATCTTAACCATTAGGCCAGAGTACGAGTCTAAGACCTTAGCTATTACGCCAGAGTAAGAGTTTAGACCTTAACCATTAGGCCAGAGTAAGAGTCTAAGACCTTAGCTATTAGGCCACAGTACGAGTCTAAGACCTTAGCTATTAGGCCAGAGTAAGAGTTAAGACCTGAACCATTAGGCCAGACTAAGAGTTAAGACCTTAACCTGTAGGCCATAGTACGAGTCTAAGACCTTAGCTATTAGGCCAGAGTAAGAGTTAAGACCTTAGCTATTAGGCCAGTGTAAGAGTTAAGAGCTTAACCATTAGGCCATAGTACGAGTCTAAGACCTTAGCTATTAGGCCAGAGTAAGAGTTAAGACTTTAACCCGTAGTCCAGAGTAAGAGTTAAGACCTTAACTTGTAGGCCATAGTACTAGTCTAAGACCTTAGCTATTAGGCCAGAGTAAGAGTTAAGATCTTAACCAGCAGGCCAGAGTAAGAGTTAAGACCTTAACCAGTAGGCCAGAGTAAGAGTTAAGACCTTAACCATTAGGCCAGAGTAAGAGTCTAAGACCTTAGCTATTAGGCCAGAGTAAGAGTTAAGACCTTAACCAGTAGGCCAGAGTAAGAGATAAGACCTTAACAATTAGGCCAGAGTACGAATCTAAGACCTTAGCTATTAGGCCAGAGTAAGAGTTAAGACCTTAGCTATTAGGCCACAGTAAGTGTTAAGACCTTAACCATTAGGCCAGAGTACGAGTCTAAGACCTTAGCTATTAGGCCAGAGTAAGAGTTAAGACCTTAACCATTATGCCAGAGTACGAGTCTAAGACCTTAGCTATTAGGCCAGACTAAAAGTTAAGACCTTAGCTATTAGGCCATAGTACGGGTCTAAGACCTTAGCTATTAGGCCAGAGTAAGAGTTAAGACCTTAACCATTAGGCCAGACTAAGAGTTAAGACCTTAACCTGTAGGCCATAGTACGAGTCTAAGACCTTAGCTATTAGGCCAGAGTAAGAGTTAAGACCTTAACCATTAGGCCAGAGTACGAGTCTAAGACCTTAGCTATTAGGCCAGACTAAAAGTTAAGACCTTAGCTATTAGGCCATAGTACGAGTCTAAGACCTTAGCTATTAGGCCAGAGTAAGGGTTAAGACCATAGCTATTAGACCAGAGTAAGAGTTAAGACCTTAACCATTAGGCCAGAGTACGAGTCTAAGACCTTAGCTATTAGGCCAGACTAAAAGTTAAGACCTTAGCTATTAGGCCAGAGTAAGAGTTAAGACCTTAACCATTAGGCCATAGTACGAGTCTAAGACCTTAGCTATTAGGCCAGAGAAAGAGTTAAGACTTAAACCAGTAGGCCAGAGTAAGAGTTAAGACCTTAACCTGTAGGCCATAGTACAAGTCTAAGACCTTAGCTATTAGGCAAGAGTAAGAGTTAAGACCTTAACCAGTAGGCCAGAGTGAGAGTTAAGACCTTAACCATTAGGCCAGACTAAGCTTTAAGACCTTAACCAGTAGGCCATAGTACGAGTCTAAGACCTTAGCTATTAGGCCAGAGTAAGAGTTAAGACCTTAACCATTAGGCCAGAGTACGAGTCTAAGACCTTAGCTATTAGGCCAGAGTAAGAGTTAAGACCTTAGCTATTAGGCCAGAGTAAGAGTTAAGACCTTAACCATTAGGCCAGAGTACGAGTCTAAGACCTTAGCTATTAGGCCAGAGTAAGAGTTAAAACCTTAGCTATTAGGCCAGAGTAAGAGACTAAGACCTTAGCTATTAGGCCAGAGTAAAAGTTAAAACCTTAACCATTAGGCCAGAGTAAGAGTTAAGACCTTAGCTATTAGGCCAGAGTAAGAGTTAAGACCTTAACCATTAGGCCAGAGTACGAGTCTAAGACCTTAACCAGTAGGCCAGAGTAAGAGTTAAGACCTTAACCTGTAGCCATAGTACGAGTCTAAGACCTTAGCTATTATGCCAGAGTAAGAGTTAAGACCTTAGCTATTATGCCAGAGTAAGGGTTAAGACCTTAACCAATAGGCCAGAGTAAGAGTTACTGTGAGAAGTTGGCCTGGCATATGCTGTTCCTAGTTATAGGGACACCTTGCACCAGTCCAATTCGACTCCTATTGATGATAGGTTTAAGACAACCTTTAAATAAAGCTATCCTAGTGGTAGCTGTGGAGAGCAGCCTTCAGGCTAAGTCTTGAAGGAGTGTTAAGCTTATTGTTTTACCATAATAACCTCTTGAATAACCAAATGAAAGAGTAGCCCACACAGGTATATATATAAAATATATGTATTTATTCTAGACAGAATCCCACAGTCACTTTATGTGGCTAGTGGCAAAGTTACAATTCAAACAAGCATTTATAAACACAATAAATAGCACAGAAATCAATGGGCCCCAGGGGGGGACCAAACCATATACTAAAATAGTGGTATAAGAACCACGACAATTCTACAGGCAATGCCTAGGGCATTCAGGATCGCTTGCCCCTTCAGAATCCACCCACAGTTAAGAGGAAGGGGACCCACGGGAGACGCGTGCAGTGCAAAGAGCTGCTATCGGGATCGCTATGTTAGCCTATGGAGAATGTCGCGGTTGAATATTCAGAGTTAAAGGACACTTCTAGCAACAGTACAAAGTTAAGGCTTGAGACTTAAGGCTTTGGGGAGCCCACCACCACTGGAGTACCGAAGTACCACTGTTACCTGCCCCAGGGAAGCCGGGTGCATAGGTCGATTCTGGTGTCGGGTCGCGGGCTGATTTTCTATGGAAAAGTAGTCCAAACTGCTGCTAGCTGCGAGTGTCGTTGAAGTCGTGAAGATTGAAGTTGAAGAGAAGATAAAGATGAACCTGAAAGCAGAGGGGACAGAGTCTGGGTCACAGCAAGTGACCAGGGAGTTCACAGCAAGGAGCTCGTGGAAGTTGGGTGCTTCAGGTGTAGGAAGTACAGCTGGGCTCTGCAGTCACGGGCTCCGGGAGGCTTCAAGGAATGCCAGCTTCTGGAGGGCAACTGTCCCACGTCGGCTGAGGGTCGCTGCGGTGTTAGTGTCCCGATTGGAGCCACTAAGCCTTGGCAACCGCAACCCACGCAAAATAGACAAAGCAGCTGCTGGTGCAGACCCACGAGGTCTGAGGGTGCTCTCTTTTTCAGGGAGCGTAGAGCAGGCCTGGAGCAACCAGGGGAACTCTTAGAAGCAAAGTTTGTCCTCCGTCAGGGCCCACAAGTCGAGGGACAAGGGACCGTGGAAGGCAGCAAAATGGAGTGCGTAAAAGGGCTCCCACGGGCCACCGGAGCGGGCCAGGGAGCTGAGGGTCGGCACAAATGCTGCTGGATGGTTGGCTCAGAAATGGGCCAAAGCACAACTTCCCCACTGGTCGGGGTCGTGTGCTGGACAAGAGGTGGCCGGTGTCTCGGGGTATGAGGGGATCTCGACACCCACGTGGTCCAGGGTGCTCAGACTTGCTGGGCACACTCACAGGACGCTGGGATGCACTGGAGACCCACCTCAAGGTTGCTGGAAGGCGTCGAAGGTCGGGAGAGCCACGAAGTTCCAACCGGGTATCTTGTAGTCTTTTAGGTGCCTGCCAAGCAGGGGGATAACTCCTTTATCCCAAGGGAGATTTCTTCAGTCAGCTGGGCAGCAGCTCGTCGAAGGTCAGTTCTGTGAAGTTCTGGACGAATCTAAGGCTCTAGGGCAAAGTTATTCCCATATATCCCCAAGATTAGGGGATGGTCCAAAATAGAGCCTGCCAATCAGAGTAGAGGCGGGAAAGGGTGGCTACACCCACTCCCCTTTGTGTGTTTCCCACCTGGGCGAGGGGCAGGATGCCCCTGAACCGGTTCCAGGCGGTGTATGCAGAATTGGGGCTCTGCAGCTGCCTACGTGCAACTCTGAATGGACATTTGGTGCACCCACGCTGTTCCAATCCACATTATCCTGTCTGGGGAGGTGCTGGCACCTCCCTGCCACAGGAGCCCTATTGTCCAGCTGGCGAGGCTGGGATTTTCCCCAGCAACAGCCAGCCAGAGTCGTGTAGGTGGCGAACAGTAGCCATTTTGTGGTACACGTGCACTTTTAAATTGGTGTCTAAAATCTACCGCTTTTCCCATATCACCCTCCTAGCAAGGGGGAATCGTGCCCCCATGCCCATGGCTGGACTGGGGGTATGATTCCTTCATGTTTGACACCAAACACGATATGGTTCTGTGTAGCCAGTCCCAAGTTACAGCGATGACGCAATAACTTATAATGCGGTAAGAGTATATGGTATGGCTACACTACAAACAACCCAGTAACGGTGTTACGAAGGTTGCAGAGAGGTCCTACTCGCGTAGGGGTCCCCCCTCACACATATCTCAGCACCCAGCCCTGTAGGATTACCAGGGCCTGCCATAGGGGTGACCTATGAGAGTATATGTGTTGTAATGGTATGGGACATAGGGTACCTACATCCCTGTAAGGGGTGCTGGCACCACCTTACCCAGGCTACAGTAGTGGCCTGGTGGTGTCAGTTTGGGTGGCTGTCCCAGGGTGGCACAATAAGTGCTGCAGCCCTGGTAGGCCTACTGGGGGACCCATGCCCTGGGTACCTAGGGTACCATCTACCAGGGACTGGTAGGGCATGCCCAGCATCCAATTATGTTTGTACCTAGAGTACTCACAACAGTTTTAGGGAGAAAGCAGATAGGCTGGGGTCCTGGATAGCAGGATCCCAGCCAGACTAGTCAAAAACCACTTAAATACCAGGCAAAAAGTTGGGGGCAACCATTAGTCAGATTCCACTCTCCTACAGTTACGAACTTAACCATTAGGCCAGAGTATGAGTCTAAGACCTTAGCTATTAGGCCAGAGTAAGAGGTAAGACCTTAACCATTAGGCCAGAGTACGAGTCTACGACCTTAGCTATTAGGCCAGAGTAAGAGTTAAGACCTTAGCTATTAGGCCAGAGTAAGAGTTAAGACCTTAACCTGTAGGCCATAGTACGGGTCTAAGACCTTAGCTATTAGGCCAGAGTAACAGTTAAGACCTTAACCATTAGGCCAGAGTACGAGTCTAAGACCTTAGCTATTAGGCCAGACTAAAAGTTAAGACCTTAGCTATTAGGCCATAGTACGAGTCTAAGACCTTAGCTATTAGGCCAGAGTAAGGGTTAAGACCTTAACCAGTAGGCCAGAGTAAGAGTTAAGACCATAACCAGTAGGCCAGAGTAAAAGTTAAGACCTTAACCATTAGGCCAGAGTACGAGACTAAGACCTTAGCTATTAGGCCAGAGTGAGAGTTAAGACCTTAACCATTAGGCCAGACTAAGCTTTAAGACCTTAACCAGTAGGCCATAGTACGAGTCTAAGACCTTAGCTATTAGGCCAGAGTAAGAGTTAAGACCTTAACCATTAGGCCAGAGTACGAGTCTAAGACCTTAGCTATTAGGCCAGAGTAAGAGTTAAGACCTTAGCTATTAGGCCAGAGTAAGAGTTAAGACCTTAACCATTAGGCCAGAGTACGAGTCTAAGACCTTAGCTATTAGGCCAGAGTAAGAGTTAAAACCTTAGCTATTAGGCCAGAGTAAGAGACTAAGACCTTAGCTATTAGGCCAGAGTAAAAGTTAAAACCTTAACCATTAGGCCAGAGTAAGAGTTAAGACCTTAGCTATTAGGCCAGAGTAAGAGTTAAGACCTTAACCATTAGGCCAGAGTACGAGTCTAAGACCTTAGGTATTATGCCAGAGTAAGAGTTAAGACCTTAGCTATTAGGCCAGAGTAAGAGTTAAGACCTTAACCATTAGGCAAGAATACGAGTCTAAGACCTTATCTATTAGGCCAGAGTAAGAGTTAAGACCTTAGCTATTAGGCCACAGTAAGTGTTAAGACCTTAACCATTAGGCCAGAGTACGAGTCTAAGACCTTAGCTATTAGGCCAGAGTAAGAGTTAAGACCTTAACCATTATGCCAGAGTACGAGTCTAAGACCTTAGCTATTAGGCCAGAGTAAGAGTTACGACCTTAACCAGTAGGCCAGAGTACGAGTCTAAGACCTTAGCTATTAGGCCAGAGTACGAGTCTAAGACCTTAGCTATTAGGCCAGAGTACGATTCTAAGACCTTAGCTATTAGGCCAGAGTAAGAGTTAAGACCTTAACCATTAGGCCAGACTAAGAGTTAAGACCTTAACCTGTAGGCCATAGTTCGAGTCTAAGACCTTAGCTATTAGGCCAGACTAAAAGTTAAGACCTGAGCTATTAGGCCAGAGTAAGAGTTAAGACCTTAACCATTAGGCCATAGTACGAGTCTAAGACCTTAGCTATTAGGCCAGAGTAAGAGGTAAGACTTAAACCAGTAGGCCAGAGTAAGAGTTAAGACCTTAACCTGTAGGCCATAGTACTAGTCTAAGACCTTAGATATTAGGCCAGAGTAAGAGTTAAGACCTAACCAGCAGGCCAGAGTAAGAGTTAAGACCTTAACCATTACGCCGGAGTACGAGCCTAAGACCTTAGCTATTAGGCCAGAGTAAGAGTTAAGACCTTAACCAGTAGGCCAGAGTAAGAGTTAAGACCTTAACCAGTAGGCCAGAGTAAAAGTTAAGACCTTAACTTGTAGGCCATAGTACTAGTCTAAGACCTTAGCTATTAGGCCAGAGTAAGAGTTAAGACCTTAACAAGTAGGCCAGAGTAAGAGTTAAGACCTTAACCATTAGGCCAGAGTACGAGCCTAAGACCTTAGCTATTAGGCCAGAGTAAGAGTTAAGACCTTAACCAGTAGGCCAGAGTAAGAGATAAGACCTTAACCATTAGGCCAGAGTACGAATCCAAGACCTTAGCTATTAGGCCAGAGTAAGAGTTAAGACCTTAGCTATTAGGCCACAGTAAGTGTTAAGACCTTAAACATTAGGCCAGAGTACGAGTCTAAGACCTTAGCTATTAGGCCAGAGTAAGAGTTAAGACCTTAACCATTATGCCAGAGTACGAGTCTAAGACCTTAGCTATTAGGCCAGAGTAAGAGTTACGACCTTAACCAGTAGGCCAGAGTACGAGTCTAAGACCTTAGCTATTAGGCCAGAGTAAGGGTTAAGACCATAGCTATTAGACCAGAGTAAGAGTTAAGACCTTAACCTGTAGGCCATAGTATGAGTCTAAGACCTTAGCTATTAGGCCAGAGTATGAGTCTAAGTCCTTAGCTATTAGGCCAGAGTAAGAGTTAAGACCGTAACCATTAGGCCAGACTAAGAGTTAAGACCTTAACCTGTAGGCCATAGTACGAGTCTAAGACCTTAGCTATTAGGCCAGAGTAAGAGTTAAGACCTTAACCATTAGGCCAGAGTACGAGTCTAAGACCTTAGCTATTAGGCCAGACTAAAAGTTAAGACCTTAGCTATTAGGCCATAGTACGAGTCTAAGACCTTAGCTATTAGGCCAGAGTAAGGGTTAAGACCAAAGCTATTAGACCAGAGTAAGAGTTAAGACCTTAAACAGTAGGCCAGAGTACAAGTCTAAGACCTTAGCTATTAGGCCAGAGTAAGAGTTAAGACCTTAACCATTAGGCCAGAGTACGAGTCTAAGACTTTAGCTATTAGGCCAGACTAAAAGTTAAGACCTTAGCTATTAGGCCAGAGTAAGAGTTAAGACCTTAACCATTAGGCCATAGTACGAGTCTAAGACCTTAGCAATTAGGCCAGAGTAAGAGTTAAGACTTAAACCAGTAGGCCAGAGTAAGAGTTAAGACCTTAACCTGTAGGCCATAGTACAAGTCTAAGACCTTAGCTATTAGGCCAGAGTAAGAGTTAAGACCTTAACCAGCAGGCCAGAGTAAAAGTTAAGACCGTAACCAGTAGGCCAGAGTAAGAGTTCAGACCTTAACCATTAGGCCAGAGTACGAGCCTAAGACCTTAGCTATTAGGCCAGAGTAAGAGTTAAGACCTTAACCAGTAGGCCAGAGTAAGAGTTAAGACCTTAACCAGTAGGCCAGAGTAAAAGTTAAGACCTTAACCATTAGGCCAGAGTACGAGACTAAGACCTTAGCTATTAGGCCAGAGTGAGAGTTAAGACCTTAACCATTAGGCCAGACTAAGCTTTAAGACCTTAACCAGTAGGCCATAGTACGAGTCTAAGACCTTAGCTATTAGGTCAGAGTAAGAGTTAAGACCTTAACCATTAGGCCAGAGTACGAGTCTAAGACCTTAGCTATTAGGCCAGAGTAAGTGTTAAGACCTTAGGTATTAGGCCAGAGTAAGAGTTAAGACCTTAACCATTAGGCCAAAGTACGAGTCTAAGACCTTAGCTATTAGGCCAGAGTAAGAGTTAAAACCTTAGCTATTAGGCCAGAGTAAGAGACTAAGACCTTAGCTATTAGGCCAGAGTAAAAGTTAAAACCTTAACCATTAGGCCAGAGTAAGAGTTAAGACCTTAACCATTAGGCCAGAGTACGAGTCTAAGACCTTAGCTAGTAGGCCAGAGTAAGAGTTAAGACCTTAACCAGTAGGCCAGAGTAAGAGTTAAGACCTTAACCTGTAGGCCATAGTACGAGTCTAAGACCTTAGCTATTATGCCAGAGTAAGAGTTAAGACCTTAGCTATTATGCCAGAGTAAGGGTTAAGACCTTAACCAATAGGCCAGAGTAAGAGTTACGAACTTAACCATTAGGCCAGAGTATGAGTCTAAGACCTTAGCTATTAGGCCAGAGTAAGAGTTAAGACCTTAACCATTAGGCCAGAGTACGAGTCTACGACCTTAGCTATTAGGCCAGAGTAAGAGTTAAGACCTTAGCTATTAGGCCAGAGTAAGAGTTCAGACCATAACCATTAGGCAAGAGTACGAGTCTAAGACCTTAGCTATTAGGCCAGAGTAAGAGTTAAGACCTTAGCTATTAGGCCACAGTAAGTGTTAAGACCTTAACCATTAGGCCAGAGTACGAGTCTAAGACCTTAGCTATTAGGCCAGAGTAAGAGTTAAGACCTTAACCATTATGCCAGAGTACGAGTCTAAGACCTTAGCTATTAGGCCAGAGTAAGAGTTACGACCTTAACCAGTAGGCCAGAGTACGAGTCTAAGACCTTAGCTATTAGGCCAGAGTACGAGTCTAAGACCTTAGCTATTAGGCCAGAGTACGAGTCTAAGACCTTAGCTATTAGGCCAGAGTAAGAGTTAAGACCTTAACCATTAGGCCAGACTAAGAGTTAAGACCTTAACCTGTAGGCCATAGTTCGAGTCTAAGACCTTAGCTATTAGGCCAGACTAAAAGTTAAGACCTTAGCTATTAGGCCAGAGTAAGAGTTAAGACCTTAACCATTAGGCCATAGTACGAGTCTAAGACCTTAGCTATTAGGCCAGAGTAAGAGGTAAGACTTAAACCAGTAGGCCAGAGTAAGAGTTAAGACCTTAACCTGTAGGCCATAGTACTAGTCTAAGACCGTAGATATTAGCCCAGAGTAAGAGTTAAGACCTAACCAGCAGGCCAGAGTAAGAGTTAAGACCTTAACCATTACGCCAGAGTACGAGCCTAAGACCTTAGCTATTAGGCCAGAGTAAGAGTTAAGACCTTAACCAGTAGGCCAGAGTAAGAGTTAAGACCTTAACCAGTAGGCCAGAGTAAAAGTTAAGACCTTAACAATTAGGCCAGAGTACGAGTCTAAGACCTTAGCTATTAGGCCAGAGTAAGAGTTAAGACCTTAGCTATTATGCCAGAGTAAGAGTTAAGACCTTAACCAGTAGGCCAGAGTAAGAGTTAAGACCTTAACCAGTAGGCCAGAGTAAAAGTTAAGACCTTAACCATTCGGCCAGAGTACGAGTCTAAGACCTTAGCTATTAGGCCAGAGTAAGAGTTAAGACCTTAACCATTAAGCCAGACTAAGAGTTAAGACCTTAACCAGTAGGCCATAGTACGAGTCTAAGACCTTAGCTATTAGGCCAGAGTAAGAGTTAAGACCTTAACCATTAGGCCAGAGTACGAGTCTAAGACCTTAGCTATTACGCCAGAAGTAAAAGTTAAGACCTTAGCTATTAGGCCAGAGTAAGAGTTAAGACATTAACCATTAGGCCATAGTACGAGTCTAAGACCTTAGCTATTAGGCCAGAGTAAGAGTTAGGACTTTAACCAGTAGTCCAGAGTAAGAGTTAAGACCTTAACCTGAAGGCCATAGTACGAGTCTAAGACCTTAGCTATTAGGCCAGAGTAAGAGTTAAGACCTTAGTTATTAGACCAGAGTAAGAGTTAAGACCGTAACCTTTAGGCCAGAGTACGATTCTAAGACCTTATCTATTAGGCCAGAGTAAGAGTTAAGACCTTAATAATTAGGCCAGTGCCCGAGTCTAAGATCTTAGCTATTAGGCCAGAGTAAGAGTTAAGACCTTAACCATTAGGCCAGAATACGAGTCTAAGACCTTAGCTATTAGGCCAGAGTAAGAGATAAGACCTTAGCTATTAGGCCACAGTAAGTGTAAAGACCTTAACCATTAGGCCAGAGTATGAGTCTAAGACCTTAGCTATTAGGCCAGAGTAAGAGTTAAGACCTTAACCAGTAGGCCAGAGTACGAGTCTAGAACCTTAGCTATTAGTTCAGAGTAAGTGTTAAGACCTTAACCAGTAGCCAGAGTAAGAGTTAAGATCTTAACCATTAGGCCAGAGTACGAGTCTAAGACCTTAGCTATTAGGCCAGAGTAAGAGTTAAGACCTTAACCATTAGGCCAGAGTAAGAGTCTAAGACCTTAGCTATTAGGCCAGAGTACGAGTCTAAGACCTTAGCTATTAGGCCAGAGTAAGAGTTAAGACCTGAACCATTAGGCCAGACTAAGAGTTAAGAACTTAACCTGTAGCCCATAGTACGAGTCTAAGACCTTAGCTATTAGGCCAGAGTAAGAGTTAAGACCTTAACCATTAGGCCAGAGTACGAGTCTAAGACCTTAGCTATTAGGCCAGAGTAAACGTTAAGACCTTAGCTATTAGGCCAGAGTAAGAGTTAAGACCTTAACCATTAGGCCATAGTACGATTCTAAGACCTTAGCTATTAGGCCAGAGTAAGAGTTAAGACTTTAACCAGTAGTCCAGAGTAAGAGTTAAGACCTTAACCAGTAGGCCAGAGTAAGAGTTAAGACCTTAACCAGTAGGCCAGAGTAAGAGTTAAGACCTTAACCATTAGGCCAGAGTACGAGTCTAAGACCTTAGCTATTAGGCCAGAGTAAGAGATAAGACCTTAGCTATTAGGCCACAGTAAGTGTTAAGACCTTAACCATTAGGCCAGAGTACGAGTCTAAGACCTTAGCTATTAGGCCAGAGTAAGAGTTAGGACCTTAACCATTAGGCCAGAGTATGAGTCTAAGACCTTAGCAATTAGTTCAGAGTAAGTGTTAAGACCTTAACCAGTAGGCCAGAGTAAGAGTTAAGACCTTAACCTGTAGGCCAGAGTAAGAGTTAAGACCTTAACCAGTAGGGCATGTTGTAAATTAAGGCAGAATGTGATTAAGCATTCACTGAAAACATTAGTGTTTCCCTTTTATCGTGTTTTCCTCGTTATGTTGGCCGAAGTCCGGACTCCATTTTGTATTGACATACTGCCACGTGCTCACCACGAGGAGAGTCCGACCTCTGTGTTAGTTGCTCTTGTAATCTGCCTAGCAACAGTTATAAATAGCTACTCCTTGTCCATCTGGCGCATGCCCAGACTTGACCACATCTGTTATAATTAGCTTTGCTTGACCATGTGTTTTCGCGGGCTCAAGGAGTGTGTCAGCTCCGCCCATGTATTGATTTGGTATCGAGAATGACCCTAAATGGTAATGTTCTTCAACTTAGTGGTATCCACCCACTCATGAGCCCCTTCGCTGTGTATAAAAGGGGACTGTGTACGCAAGTTCTTTGTGCTACTCCTTGCAATACTGAAGAGTGTTGTGTGGATTGTAGGACCACCCTTAAGGGTTAATAAACGTTGTTTTTGTACTTTGCAGTTTCCGTGCCAACTTCCTTATAGATCTTGTTACAGAAGAGCGAACCCTTGTCTCTTGCGGGCCTAGCTGGGGCTTGTATTCATCAATTGGCGCCCGTCACGTGGGGCTCATCGGCGACTCGGATGCTCGAAGGACTGGTCGCGACGAAGGTGAGGAGTTTGGCCGGGGACGTGATCACTGCCAGCGGCGTCTTAGCCCTGGCATCCCGAGGTTTTTCTTCCTTCCCTTCCGAGCTGACCATCTGGGTGGCGCCGGTCATCGACTGAGACCTCTTCTGTCGGTCCCGCCGTGAGAGCCGTTTGGGCGATTGTGGAGCTTGGCAGTTGGAACCTGGACTCTTGATTGGTAAGAACCGTTGTACGGTACTTGCTCCGAGTTTTGAAGCCTGGTCTGGCTATTTGAGTTTGATTGATGGTGACTAGTCATATTTTGAATTTGTCTTTGTGAAAATATATGCGTTGCAACACATATAGGCAGGTAATGTGGAGAAATTTCTCCGGAGCTGTGTAAATTTGGAACGGCGCAACGATTAAGTGCCATTTTTCTTGATAATACTGCATATTTTGCATTATTCCCAGCATGCCTGCTTTTAGCGCACTCCGTAAGTGGTGCTGCTGTTTGGGTAACCGGTTGAACCTCGAGGAATCTGCTCCAGCTCCCCCAGAGGGGACTCCTAACAGGGATATGTACGTGAAGCATGGTCTTTCTTCCATAATGTACAGCACGTTATGGAGGAAATATACTAGGAAGGATCCTGAGTTGCGATGGCCTTTGTATGGATCGTTTGATATACGTAAGATTGAGTATGTGGAACAGTGTATGTGTAAGCGACGTGCTCGTCAGGATATGTTTGAGTGTGTGCGATTATGGGTGAAGGAAGTGCGTGAGCGAGAGAAGCGTGAGAAAGCGCTGTTTGATAAAGAGCAACGGAAGAATGATCATATGCGAGCGCAGGAAGCGAAGCATCGGGAGGACAAAGAGCAAACGGACAGACAAGAGAAAGAGCGTAGGCTACAAGTTTCGGGTCAATATGTTGTTCGCCAGCCGCTTTATCCTGTCCTTAATAATCCTGATGATGATTTTTATTTGCTAGATCGCTCTCCGCCCCCTTATGTTGGCGCATCCGCTCCGCGGCCGCAAGATTCTGACCCGGCTTCGGGTAAGGTAGACACACGGTCCATGCTGCCGGCCGAGCAAATGGCTGAGCTTCGGCAAATTTCCTTCCGTGCGCTTAAGGGCAAGGTATCCATGGAGGACTTATTTCAAATTTGGGGGCCATGGCAGGAGAGAGATAAAGTGTATTTTCTGGGTCATTTCGCGGATGAAGTGATTAATGCTTTCCGAAAATATTCTCATGTTTTTGAACCTGACGAAGTGTCTTCGGATGCCAGAGCAATACGTAACGGTGCTTTTTCTCCCTCTAAGGCTCCTGAGGCGGCTCGGCGGCTGTTCGCCTTGCGGGACGAGGTGCTGGCCCTTCGAGAGAAAGCACGCCAACGAGCGGAGGAGGAGAAGCGGTCGGATTCAGTTGCGGCAGGGGGCCACCCATCCGCCTCCCAGTCAGATAAGGATAATGTAGTGCATGCTAAACCGATGCGAGAGGCGGCACCTTTGTATGTCCCTCCGAAAGGAGCAGGGACTAGCTCGGACATTAACTCCGCCGATGCTAGGGGATATTTTGTGTATAATTGGGTTTATACTCCTTGGCATAGGGCCGATGTTATGGCATTAAAGAATGCATTGCCTGACCCCCGCAAGAATCCAGCGGCCTTCTATGAAGAAGTCGAGGGGGCCTTGAATTCTTGCATTATGACCTTAGCGGATATAGATCTGTTCTTTGGCCTTATTCTACCACCGGACACGTGGCGGTCTGTCCGGAAGGTGGATGATGCAGTTGCTTTTAAGGCCCGGTGGTCTGAGCTTGAGGATGAGGATAGGGAACGGAAGCCCGCACAGAAACCACCCCAGAATATTCTAGATCTCCCTGCTGCTATTGTGGCTAAATTGAAAACAATAATCCCCCCTAAAAAGATTGACTGGAATATGTTAGCGGCATGTAAGCAGAAAATTGATGAGTCAGTTGCAGATTTCTTCACGCGCTTCGAAGAAACGTTCCATGATTTTAGTGGCCAGTCGCTTACCGACGATACAGGCCGCCACCTTTTCGCGGACAAATATGTGACCAATCTGCTGCCGGCAGTTGCGGCCCGGTTAAAAGCGAGTGAGAGTTCTTGGTCCTCCGCGACACCGACGGCCCTTCTGACCATCGCTCAGTATTATGAGCGTCAGGAGCACGAGGCGAAGGGCCAGGAGGAAAAGAAATCGAAAGATCTCAAAACCAAAGTGATGTTAGCACAAGTATATGGCCCGCCCCGCCGGGGTAATAATAATAGGGGAAGGGGCGGATCTTATGGTCCCCCTTCGGGCCGATCTGATTTGAATAAGAACCAATGTGCGTACTGTAAGCAGTTGGGCCATTGGGCCAGGGAGTGCCCAGCATTGCGTGCTTCGCGGCAGGGGCACGCTCCGGGTGGCCAGAGAGGTAGAGGGGGCTTCTCGACCTTTCGAGGGAATTCTAACGATAATGCCCGTTTCGACACTGCTGGCCAGCATCGAGATAGCTCAAACGTTTTCGATCGCCAGCATCAGTATCACGTATCGGACATCGATCGATCGGGATATCACGATTCTCAGCATGCATAGGAATGCGTAGGATGGGGGTCCGAATCAGTTGAGGTGCCGGTCGATCAGACGGGTCCTTATGTATCGGCTGAGGTTTTAGGTTCTACTGATCAGTTCCTAGTGGATACAGGAGCGACACGTAGTGCATTGTCTAGGTACTTGGTTCCGGGGGCTCCCCCATCCGGCTCAATAGTTACATCGGTAGGGTTTGACGGTACACTTTCCCGAAGCCCTCTTTCACAGCCCCTTGCATTTAAAGTTGATTGTTTTTCTGCGCCTTGTCCGTTTCTGCTTGCTCCGTACACACCGGATAACATTATGGGCCTTGATATGTTAAAGTACTTTAGGGCTACAATTCGTTGTTCTCCTGAGGGTGTGAGGGTGATTCTAAATGACAACTACCCCCGATCTGGGCGGATGTGTACGATCTCAGAGGATGTGTTGTTGGCTACCCTCCCCCAAGCTTTATGGGCGACTTCGGACACAGATGTGGGACAAATGGTGATTCCTCCGGTCCACATTAGTGTCCAGGAGGGGGCGGTGCTACCACGCCTCCCACAGTATCGTATTTCCCAGGAGGGCGAGGAAGCTCTCATACAGATTGTGCAGGATTTGATCGCAGTGGGAGTAGTGGAAGAAGTTCCCTATAATATCTGTAACAGTCCGATTCTCCCGATTTTGAAAAAGGACACAGATGCAAAGGTCTATCGGTTTATAATTGATTTGAGGGAGGTGAACAAGATCGTGATACCTCAGTACCCGGTGGTTTCCGATATCACGACGTTGCTTACCTTGGTCCCGCCTACGGCGACCGTGTTCTCAGTGATTGATTTGAAAAATGCCTTCTTTTCTATTCCCATTCACCCTGATAGCCGATTTCTTTTTGGGTTCACATTAAACAATAGATCTTATCGTTTTTGTAGAATCCCCCAAGGCTATACAGAAAGCCCTAGTATTTATAGTCAGGCCTTGAAGCGACAGTTGGATTCCTTTGTTTTACTCGAGGGGGTCGCCCTCATTCAATATGTCGATGACATCTTGTTGGCGGCTGACACCCTGGAGTTGTGCGAGACAAGCACGCTATCCCTACTTTCCTTTTTAGCATCCCACAATCACAAGGTCTCTAGGAAGAAATTGCAATTCTGTAGACCAAAGGTGACTTATTTGGGTCACCTTTTGTCTAAGGAGGGGCGTGCACTCACACCAGATCGTATCCAAGTAATCTTGGACACACCGAGGCCATCCACGCAGAAGGATGTGCGTGCATTTTTGGGCCTCGTTTCTTTTTGTAGACAGTGGATATTGGGGTTTTCACACACGGCTAAGCCATTACTAGCCCTCTTGACAAAAGATACGCCTATCCCAATCCCTTGGTCAGATGAGTGTGATGCTGCTTTTCAGCAATTGCGACAGGCCCTTTGTTCAGCACCAGTGTTAGGGACCCCTGATTATACAAAACCCTTTTCGTTGTATGTGCATGAGAAAGATGGATGTGCATTATCAGTTTTAGTACAGATGCATGGTGATAAGCAGCGCCCTTGTGCATACTTTTCGGCTGTACTTGATCCTGTCGCCCGAGCATTACCAGGGTGTTTTCGCTCGGTAGCGGCGACAGCTGTGTCAATACGGCAGAGTGAAGGAATTGTGTTGTCCCATAAACTGTTGGTGTTAGTTCCCCACGCTGTTGATGCCCTGCTTAATCAAACAAAGACGCAGCATTTGACCAGTGCCCGTTTAACGGGATATGAGTTGACGCTTTTAGCTCCTCACATTACGTTAAAAAGGTGCGTGACATTAAACCCGGCCACATTGTTGCCATACCCCGAGACACAGCCTGAGGCACAGAAAGCGCATGATTGTATTCTTGTGACTGAGGAACAAACAAAGGGTCGTATTGATCTCCAGGATACGCCCTTTTCAGATGTAGATGGAGAGTTGTGGGTAGATGGATCATGCCTGAAGCTACCAGATGGTACGACTTCAGCAGCATATGCAATTACCACGTTGCAGACGATAGTGGAGACAGCACGCATACCACAAAAATCAGCTCAAGCAGCGGAACTGATAGCGTTAACACGAGCGTGTGAGCTTAGTACAGGATTGTGTGTGAATGTTTACACAGACAGCCGCTATGCCTTCGGAGTAGCGCACGATTTCGGCCTGCTCTGGAAGGAGAGAGGGTTTCTAACGTCACATGGGGTGCAGATAATGCATGGGGAATTAGTCCACAATCTTTTAACTGCATTGACATACCCAAAGAAAATTGCCATTGTTAAGTGTAGTGCCCACAGGAAAGTAGTTGATAAGGTTGGAGAAGGGAACGCGTTAGCGGATCGAGTAGCACGGGAGACTGCGATGCAGCCCGGTGCTACTGCCATGTATGTAGTGAAGTCACAGGTGGAGAGATGGCATGATGCGAAGGAGGAAGTGCGAGAAATACAGAAGACCGCTTCTGACAAAGAGCGGGAACAATGGGCTAGCGAAGGAGAACTGGATGATGAGGGTTGCTGGAGAAATAAGCAGATGGATAGATGGAAATTACCCACGGCTTTTGTACAACCTATGGTCCAGATGGCACATGGGCTAGCACATGTTGGAGCTTCCGCGATTGTGAAATTGCTTACCCAAGTCTGGGAGCATCCAGAGATTGCTAGCACGGCAAAGAGGGTGGTGCAGACCTGTATGATCTGTCTGAAGTATAACCCAGGGAAAGGCACGCGAACCCCAGCAGGAGGATTTGCGACACCCACTGCACCCTTTGAGGTTCTGCAGATGGATTACATCCAGCTTGAGCGCTGTAACAATTTGAAGTATGTTCTAGTAGTGGTTTGCGCCTTTAGTAAATGGGTCGAGGCGTACCCCGCGAAAGACAACACTGCAATGACTACAGCGAAGCTATTGCTGAAAGAGTTTTTTCCCCGATACGGCGTCTGTAGACTTCTGTGGAGTGATAATGGCCCTCACTTTGTAGCGGATGTTATAAAGTATGTCTTGAAGGGCCTAGGCATCACCCAGAAGTTTCACGCCGTGTTCCACCCTCAGTCTGCAGGACTAGTCGAGAAATATAATGGTACACTGAAGCTTAAGATCGCCAAAATTCAGGCTTCAACGTCTTTGACTTGGCCAGACGCTTTGCCACTGGCGTTATTGTCAATTAGGTCGGTGCCACACTCCCGAACCGGCCTTACACCCTACGAGATTGTATTTGGACGCCCAATGAATATTTGGGGTCCACCAAGACCTAAGGCTGTGTATGATGTACCTTGTGTGATGATGAGTGATTATCTGGCACAGTTAACGGATAACTTGGTTTCTATTCATCAACAGGTCCGAGAGGCGCTCCCTGATCGGTCTACCGGTGAAGGACATGGTCTCCGGCCTGGGGATCATGTCATGCTGAAGGTTTTCGACAGATCGAACAGTTTGGAGCCGAGATGGGTCGGACCTGAGCAAGTCCTTCTTGCAACGAGGACGGCTGTGCGAGTCTCGAACAAGAAGAATTGGATCCATTCCTTGCACTGTCGAAAGGTACCGCCCGGATTGGTGGAATCTGCCGTGCTGACCGATCAACGAGACATCCTAGCAGCAGAGACAGGCCGTGCTGCAGAGCCAAACGACACTGAGGAGCTCTTTTCGGACCACACGACTTCTGGAGGAAGGCGATATCATCTGCGACCAAGGAAGTGAGGTTTCCAGTACCGGGACATACTGTCAGAACGGCCCTTGGGTTAGTGAAACGGAGAGCCGATGAGGCAAGGGGGGGGGATCAGCCCTGCATTAGTGTAGCGACACCCGTCTTGGCCCGCTGGTGAAGAAATCAACCGCTGCCCAAGGGGAAGAGTTCTGACAGACTTTTAGTTTCAGGAAGATACCAGGGTATTGTTTCCTTTGACATGGAGAAGAAGAAAATTCTTTGTGCACTAGGGTTCATGCTAACAGTAGCTATCATTGGTACAACCACATGGTTTGTGGAGGAGGCAACTCCTGCCCGAGAGACACTTGTGTTGACGACTCCAGTGCCTGCGGAGCACTACTTTTATACATTGCCATACCAAGAGTTGAAGCATCGACAATCCTATTTGAATAACACTTTCATTCAGATGCTGCACCACACCCACGTTGCTACAAATGCTACGAACTGTTGGATATGTGGGATGATGCCAGCCCATCAGAAGAAAGGAGGTACGCCATTCATACCCCTTCCTTTCTCTCACAATGGCTCTTGTAGAGCATGGTACACTCTGCTGTTTGCCACTCGAAAACCGACAGTGGGACGATTGCTTTTCAGACTTAATAAAGAATGCCATCAGGACAAGAGTGGATATCCACAAGCGAATGGGACAATTTGGGAATGGGAAGAGTACCGACCGGACAATGAATCCATTCCCTATATCTTCACGAATACCAGAGACACTGTGGGGAAGGAGAAATTTGTAATCCAAGTGGCACAAGCCCAAGCGGACCTGTGTGTCCAGAGTGTGGGTTTTATCCCTGTCGGTGTCAGTGATTGTATAACCATATTAAACATCGATGGGCTGACCAACAGCACCTTCCTAGCATCCCATAATACCTATTTCGTATGTGGAAATAAAGGTTATTACCGTTTGCCGGCTGGGTGGTCTGGGGTATGCTATGTATCATTCCTATTACCTCCTGTATTCCTAGCACCTGCATCGTATCATAAAGACTTGAAACTATTGAATAATGTGACTGTAAATAGATATAAACGTACTTTATCTATTAATGAGGTAGATCAAACTGACACTAGTTTGCAACAGTATATTGATTTCAATTTAGGACTGTTTTTCTTTGTCGGAGCCGCTTTGAATAGTAGGAAGATCCGAAGATTAACAAGAGTGGTAGAAGCTGTGACTAATCAGACTGCTGCTGCTCTTGGGAATCTTACGGAAGAATTACAAATTACCAGGATTGTTGCATTACAGAATCGTATGGTATTGGATGTGATGCTAGCTGATCGAGGAGGAGCCTGTAAAATTATTGGAAGTAGCTGCTGTGTGTTCATCCCTGATCATACGCCATCCGTTTATAGCGCCATTAATAAGCTGCATAAAATAGCAGCTGAAATTCACACGGAAAACGGCACTTGGTCCTTTTCTGGATGGTTTTGGGCGTTGGTTACTGCCTGGGGTTGGAAGGTTTTAACTGGTCTCTGCATTATTGTAGCAATTCTGTTCCTTCTCTGTATGTGTATTCAATGTGGACCATTGTGTTGTTCCGTATGCATTTCATTTTGCACTCCAGATAAGAAAGCTATTGCCGATGTTGCCCGCCAGAAGGGTCTAGCTAAAGAGGTTAAAGGAATGATGATAATTGACATATACGATGATTATTCTTGGAAACCGGATGTCTTCAGTAAATGCTGAAAGGGTCGTCTGTTGTAAATTAAGGCAGAATGTGATTAAGCATTCACTGAAAACATTAGTGTTTCCCTTTTATCGTGTTTTCCTCGTTATGTTGGCCGAAGTCCGGACTCCATTTTGTATTGACATACTGCCACATGCTCACCACGAGGAGAGTCCGACCTCTGTGTTAGTTGCTCTTGTAATCTGCCTAGCAACAGTTATAAATAGCTACTCCTTGTCCATCTGGCGCATGCCCAGACTTGACCACATCTGTTATAATTAGCTTTGCTTGACCATGTGTTTTCGCGGGCTCAAGGAGTGTGTCAGCTCCGCCCATGTATTGATTTGGTATCGAGAATGACCCTAAATGGTAATGTTCTTCAACTTAGTGGTATCCACCCACTCATGAGCCCCTTCGCTGTGTATAAAAGGGGACTGTGTACGCAAGTTCTTTGTGCTACTCCTTGCAATACTGAAGAGTGTTGTGTGGATTGTAGGACCACCCTTAAGGGTTAATAAACGTTGTTTTTGTACTTTGCAGTTTCCGTGCCAACTTCCTTATAGATCTTGTTACAGAAGAGCGAACCCTTGTCTCTTGCGGGCCTAGCTGGGGCTTGTATTCATCAGGCAGAGTAAGAGTTAAGACCTTAATCATTAGGCCAGAGCACGAGCCTAAGACCTTAGCTATTAGGCCAGAGTAAGAGTTAAGACCTTAACCATTAGGCCAGAGTACGAGTCAAAGACCTTAGCTATTAGGCCAGAGTAAGAGTTAAGACCTTAGCTTTTAGGCCAGAGTAAGAGTTAAGACCTTAACCATTAGGCCAGAGTACGAGTCTAAGACCCTAGCTATTAGGCCAGAGTAAGAGTTAAGACCTAGCTATTAGGCCAGAGTAAGAGTTAAGACCTTTACCTTTAGGCCAGAGTACGATTCTAAGACCTTAGCTATTAGGCCAGAGTAAGAGTTAAGACCTTAACCATTATGCCAGAGGACGAGTCTAAGACCTTAGCTATTAGGCCAGAGTACGAGTCTAAGACCTTAGCTATTAGGCCAGAGTAAGAGTTAAGACCTTAACCATTAGGCAAGAGTACAAGTCAAAGACCTTAGCTATTAGGCCAGAGTAAGAGTTAAGACCTTAGCTATTAGGCCAGAGTAAGAGTTAAGACCTTAGCTATTAGGCCAGAGTAAGAGTTAAGACCTTAACATTTAGGGAAGAGTACGATTCTAAGACCTTATCTATTAGGCCAGAGTAAGAGTTAAGACCTGTAGGAGAGTGGAATCTGACTAATGGTTGCCCCCAACTTTTTGCCTGGTATTTAAGTGGTTTTTGACTAGTCTGGCTGGGATCCTGCTATCCAGGACCCCAGCCTATCTGCTTTCTCCCTAAAACTGTTGTGAGTACTCTAGGTACAAGCATAATTGGATGCTGGGCATGCCCTACCAGTCCCTTGTAGATGGTACCCTAGGTACCCAGGGCATGGGTCCCCCAGTAGGCCTACCAGGGCTGCAGCACTTATTGTGCCACCCTGGGACAGCCACCCAAACTGACACCACCAGGCCACTACTGTAGCCTGGGTAAGGTGGTGCTAGCACCCCTTACAGGGATGTAGGTACCCTATGTCCCATACCATTACAACACATATACTCTCATAGGTCACCCCTATGGCAGGCCCTGGTAATCCTACAGGGCTGGGTGCTGAGGTGTGTGTGAGGGGGGACCCCTACGTGAGTAGGACCTCTCTGCAACCTTCGTAAAACCGTTACTGGGTTGTTTGTAGTGTAGCCATACCATATACTCTAAACCGCATTATAAGTGAATCGCGTCATCGCGATAACTTGAGAATGGCTACACAGAACCATATCGTGTTTGGTGTCAAACATGAAGGAATCATACCCCCAGTCCAGCCATGGACATGGGGGCACGATTCCCCCTTGCTAGGAGGGTGATATGGGAAAAGCGGTAGAATTTAGACACCAATTTAAAAGTGCACATGTACCACAAAATGGCTACTGTCCGCCACCTACACGACTCTGGCTGGCTGTTGCTGGGGAAAACCCCAGCCTCGCCAGCTGGACAATAGGGCTCCTGTGGCAGGGAGGTGCCAGCACCTCCCCAGACAGGAGAATATGGATTGGAACAGGGTGGGTGCACCAAATGTCCTTTCAGAGTTGCACGTAGGCAGCTGCAGAGCCCCAATTCTGCATACACCGCCTGGAACCGGTTCAGGGGCATCCTGCCCCTCGCCCAGGTGGGAAACACACAAAGGGGAGTGGGTGTAGCCACCCTTTCCCGCCTCTACTCTGATTGGTAGGCTCTATTTTGGACCATCCCCTAATCTTGGGGATATATGGGAATAACTTTGCCCTAGAGCCTTAGATTCGTCCAGAACTTCACAGAACTGACCTTCGACGAGCTGCTGCCCAGCTGACTGAAGAAATCTCCCTTGGGATAAAGGAGTTATCCCCCTGCTTGGCAGGCACCTAAAAGACTACAAGATACCCGGTTGGAACTTCGTTGCTCTCACGACCTTCGACGCCTTCCAGCAACCTCGAGGTGGGTCTCCAGTGCATCCCAGCGTCCTGTGAGTGTGCCCAGCAAGTCTGAGCACCCTGGACCATGTGGGTGTCGAGATGCCCGCATACCCCGAGACACCGGCCACCTCTTGTCCAGCACACGACCCCGACCAGTGGAGAAGTTGTGCTTTGGCCCATTTCTGCGCCAACCATCCAGCAGCATTTGTGCCAACTCTCAGCTCCCTGGCCCGCTCCGGTGGCCCGTGGGAGCCCTTTTACGCACTCCATTTTGCTGCCTTCCGCGGTCCCTTGTCTCTCGACTTGTGGGCCCTGACGGAGGACAATCTTCCTTTCCAAGAGATCCCCTGGTTGCTTCAGGCCTGCTCTACGCTCCCTGCAAAGGAGAGCACCCTCAGACCTCGTGGGTCTGCACCAGCAGCTGCTTTGTTCATCTTGCGTGGGTTGTGGTTGCCAATGCTTAGTGGATCCAATCGGGACACTAACACCGCAGCAACCCTCAGCCAACATGGGACAGTTGCCCTCCAGAAGCTGGCCTTCCTTGAAGCCTCCCGGAGCCCGTGACTGCAGAGCCCAGCTGTACCATCTACACCTGAAGCACCCGACTTCCACGAGCTCCTTGCTGTGAGCTCCCTGGTCACTTTGCTGTGACCCAGACTCTGTCCCCTCTGCTTTCAGGTTCATCTCTATCTTCTCCTCAACTTTAATCTTCACGACTTCAACTACGCTTTCAGCTAGCAGCAGTTTGGACTACTTTTCCATAGAAAATCAGCCCGCGACCCGACACCAGAATCGACCTATGCACCCGGCTTCCCTGGGGCAGGTAACAGTGGTACTTCGGTACTCCAGTGGTGGTGGGCTCTCCAAAGCCTTAAGTCTCAAGCCTTAACTTTGTACTGTTGCTAGAAGTGTCCTTAAACTTGAAATATTCAACCGCGACATTCTCCATAGGCTTACACTGCGATCCCGATAGCAGCTCTTTGCATTGCACGCGTCTCCCGTGGGTCCCCTTCCTCTTAACTGTGGGTGGATTCTGAAGGGGCAAGCGATCCTGAATGCCCTAGGCATTGCCTGTAGAATTGTCGTGGTTTCTATACCACTATTTTAGTATATGGTTTGGTCCCCCCCTGGGGCCCATTGATTTCTGTGCTATTTATTGTGTTTAGAAATGCTTGTTTGAATTGTAACTTTGCCACTAGCCACATAAAGTGACTGTGGGATTCTGTCTAGAATAAATACATATATTTTATATATATACCTGTGTGGGCTACTCTTTCATTTGGTCATTCAAGAGGTTATTATGGTAAAACAATAAGCTTAACACTCCTTCAAGACTTAGCCTGAAGGCTGCTCTCCACAGCTACCACTAGGATAGCTTTCTTAAAAGGTTGTCTTAAACCTATCATCAATAGGAGTCGAATTGGACTGGTGCAAGGTGTCCCTATAACTAGGAACAGCATATGCCAGGCCAACTTCTCACATTGGTGTGCAGCGGTTGGATTCAAGCTTGCCATTGTTTTACCAGATAACAAATTGAATTTCTAAAGTGAAAGCCACTTGGTACCAGAGGTACATATAAATTCAAGCTAGAATACAATAAGTTCTACTGAACTTAGAGTTGTGTGTAGAGGGTTTAGCACACCTTGACTACAACTCAAGAGAGGGTTCAGTAGGTCACACTTAGTGTAGGTAGATACATCACTACACTAAACATGTCTTCAGGTGCAGGTGCCACTAAGGCTATGGAAGGACCCCAAAGGGTCCCAGTTGATAAGTATGATCATTTCTCCTTTGCAGAGCTCAGGGAGATGTGCACCCTTAGAAAACTGAAGACAAACAAAGGTGCCAACACACAACGTCTCAGGGAAATCCTGCTCATAGTGAAGTACTGGGTATTTTAGACCCAGCGGTGCAGGGGCACACACCCTATGACTTCTGGGTTTCACCCTGTTCCGGACCTACAGAAACACAGAGTCTTCTAGGTGAAGTCAAAGAATCATTTATTGGCTGCAGACCAATGACAGATATCCTAGAAGTACAACAGCGTGTATGTTCTCAGGAGACTGCTGAAAATCATGGAAACGGACTTCGCATTAAATAGGCCTTTTTCGGCCTCAAGCATACATTCCTGAGTTTTATGATACGGCAATATACAGGGATATGTTACAAAGAAAAGGCAAAGTCATGATGACCATCCCACATTCCAGTTCGGCCAACTCACAATGATTTACACAATAAGGTTGCGATCCCACGTTAGATGTAAGCAGATCCCCCAATAAACATGAGCATCTCCTGTTTTGGGAAACAAGTCATAAAGCAGGAACAAGCAGGTGTGGAAGAGATTAGCCGGGGGTTTGTGTAGGATGAGAAGGGTTTTATGATGGGTCGAGCCCTGATGCTAATCACAGGTGGACGGAGGAAGGGGAGCTCGTGAGACCAGTTTGACCCGGGGCAGCAGAGCCAGCTGCCCAGGTCACCGAGAAGTCACGGGAAAGCACATATACAGAGAGGCCCGTATTTGCTCCATTATAGCCTATGTGAGGGCAATGACAAGATGGCCACTGCTTCCAAAATGGAACCCGCGTAGTGCAGCAGGATAACGTGTACGCAGTGCATTCAGGGCTAGAACGACGAGTGAAGCACTCGTACATGCCGCATTTACCATTTGCGGTTCGCTAATACCAAGATAGACAGGGGTAGGGCCTTGTCCCCTACACGGTCCCGAAGATTAAAGTACGACAGACCCTCCTTTTGCCCTTACATAGGCAATCACTATACTCATCTCAATCCGAGTCTAGGTCAATGTCTGCGAAGTCATGGAGATGTTGCTGTAGCATCATCCTATTACTTAGCTCGTCTCTCGATACAGGCTTCCTTACACACAAGGTAGCACAGAGGCCACACATCGCAGGAGCACACTGTATGCACAGACAGAACAGGAAAAGAATGGCTAAGATCATTCCAATGACCATCAGAACTTTCCAACCCCAGGCAGATATCAGTTCCCAGAACCATCCCACCAGTGACCAATCTCCCTTATCCACGTGTATGGCTTCAGATATTTTATGGAGTTTGGAGATGGCTTGATACACCGTTGGAGCGTTATCTGGTATGAAAATGCAGCAACTGGATTGGATAACCTTGCATACCCCACCACGGTCTGCAAGAATAACGTCTAGAACCATGCGGTTCTGTAAAGTCATAAGGCGGTCCGCTTGGAGCTCAGCTGTCAGATTACTAAGGGCACCAGCCGTTACATTTATAGTGGATTCAACCACACGTGTCAGTTGTCTCAGGTTCCTACTATTGACCATAGGCCCCCAAAACGGCAGGAAACCCAAGAAGAAGTCTCCTGCTTCCTGACCGGCAGTGTCATCCTTACTTATCACACCTCTCACAACTCTCGTCTTGTGATAATCAGAGGCGGCAGTGAATGTAGGCGGTAGCAGATTCGCAATATAACATGTGCCCGAGAAATCAGGGGGCAGCCATGTATATGCTCGGTCATTACAGATGAAATAGGTGCCCTTGGCAGCTAAAAACGCAGGGGAAAACTGTGACGGGAAAGTGTACGTTTCAGTACAGTCACTTCTACCCAGTTGAGCCCTAGGGTTCTGACCATTACCCTGTAAGCAGAACCGACCCATGTGGGGTACAACCCAGATTGGAGATGAGATTTGTCGCTGTCTTTCACCCAGACTAATACTATACCCCGTCGCGTTCCATCCTACATAAGGTCTCAGCTCTTCTTTAGGAATGGATGAGTATGCATCAATATCTCTACTCATATCGGCAACTCCTTTCATCAAAGCCTTATTATTGGTGATGGGTCTGATGGAACGCGGTTGGCGGGGGGAGTACGTCTCCAGAGCATAGAGAAACATGGTCTGGAATGCCCATGACGATCCATTTGAGCTATACGGTAGCACCAGGTAGGGAATACCCTTGTTAATGGTATGTGGCATTAACCCACAGACCCAGCAATTGGTCGTATTCATTACTAGTTGGTGCTGGTGCAAGAGCTGGATAAACGAGTTATTTACGAACTCCGATCGTCTGGTCTGTTCGTGCTCAGGCAAAGGGTGAAAAGAGTGAGAGGAAGCAGTAGAAAGAGGTGTAGGCTGTTCGGTAGGTGCAATGGGCCTTTGAACAGAGAAAAACACAAGTCCTACAATGAACATCATGATACTACACAGTGTAAAAAGGCACAAAAAGACAAAACATTTACTTTTTACAATTCTACACATCCTGGCTTTAAAGTTCATTTCCTCAATTGGTCTCTCCATCTTAAAAAACTCCATCCTCTACTCGGGCCGCTCGCGGCGGGTGAGTTTCTTCTGCTGAGGAGTACGCCTGTCAGTCCAAGGAAACGCCCTAGACCAACCAGAACCGTCGACCTAACGTCTTCGGCCTGTACCCCAAAGTCTTGGCACCGCGACCCTGCGGCAAAACCCGGATGGTGGTTCGAAAAACAAAAAATCAAGAAAGTCCTTCAGATGGGAGAGTAAAAAATGTCAAAAAGGAAATAACAAGGAAATCTTTATTTGTCCATGGGCCTAGGTCTCAAGTTATAACGGAGACGGCCAGGTGTTGTTTGGTCTCGAAACCAAAGTTCAGGCTGAGTGGTGTCCAGTCGATTCGATGGAGGCACAGCTTCCTGCAGAATATTGTTACTCTCTTGGTCTGAAACTGTGTCTCTTAGGCGTGCATCACTGAACGGTATAAAACGGGGTACAGTGTCTGTCTCAGAGTCGGCGATACCCTCCTTGACCCACTGGTCATATGGCAAAGGCAAGGGGACTACCTTGCAATGGGTACCATGAATCCAGTGCTTCTTCCCTTTTACTCGCACTGCTGATCTTGTCGATAGTAGAACAAGATGAGGGCCAAGCCAGCGGGGCTCGTCGTTGCTCTTGCGCTGGAAGTTCCGGACCAGGACCCATGTACCAGGGTTGATAGGGTGTCCAGGAGTTTCAGAGGCTTGAGGGAGAGTATCATGTACCTGTTGGTGCAAAACACGCAGTTTAACAGTCAAATCATACAGGTAATCGAGCAGCACTGGATGCTCTAGTTCACTAAATTTCGTGGGCCTTGGCACACCCCATACATTAGCCGGGCGGCCAAAGACCACCTCGTAGGGACTAAGTCCCACTCGTGAGTGTATCGTCATTCTGGTGGACAGGAGTGCTAGAGGCAGGGCATCAGGCCATTTAAGACCAGTGCTCGCCTGAATTTTGGCCAACTTGAGCTTTAAGGCTCCATTGTAGCGCTCTACCAATCCAGCTGATTGGGGGTGATTTGCAGCGTGGAACTTCTGCTGGATGCCTAATCCTTCACATACATTCTTCATCACTTTACCCACAAATTCACTCCCATTATCGCACCATACCATTCTCGGCATTCCAAACCTGGGGAAGAACTCTTTCACGAGGGCTTTGGCGGTGGACAGGGCAGTGTTATCTTTTAGAGGGTAAGCCTCTAACCATTTTGAGAAAGCACAAACAACCACTGAAGTACTGGGTATTTTAGACCCAGCGGTGCAGGGGCACACACCCTATGACTTCGGGGTTTCACCCTGTTCCGGACCTACAGAAACACAGAGTCTTCTGGGTGAAGTCAAAGAATCGTTTATTGGCTGCAGACCAATGACAGGTATCCTAGAAGTACAACAGCGTGTATGTTCTCAGGAGACTGCTGAAAATCATAGGGACGGACTTCTCCTTAAGTACAAAATATCATGCTCCAGGCATACATTCCTTGGTTTACGATATGGTCATATAAAGGTATACATTACAAACGAAAAAGCAGAGTCATGATGACCATCCCACATTCCAGTTCGGCCAGCCCACAATGATTTACACAGGAAGGTTCAGATCCCATGTTTGAAGTAAATAGACCCCCCAATAAATATGAGCATCTCCTGTTTTGGGAAACAAGTCATAAAGCAAGAACAAGCAGGTGTGGAAGAGATTAGCCGGGGGATTGTGTAGAATGAAAGGGTTTTATGACGGGTCAAGCCCTGATACGAATCACAGGTGGAAGGAGGAAGGGGAGCTCGTGAGACCGGTTTGACCCGGGGCAGCAGAGCCAGCTGCCCAGGTCACAGAGAAGTCAGAGGGAAAGCCCGTGTACTGTGAAAAGAGTGAGAGGAGGCAGTAGAAAGAGAGGCCCGTATTAACTCCATCATAGCCTATGTGAGGGCAATGACAAGATGGCCACTGCTTCCAAAATGGAACCCGCGTAGTTGAGCAGAATACGTGTACAAAGTGCATTCGTAGCTAGAACGGCACATAAAGCACTCGTACGTGCCGCATTTACCATTTGCGGTTCGCTAATACCCAATAGACAGAGGTAGGGCCCTGTCCCCTACGCGGTTCCGAATACCAAAGTACGACAGACCCTCCTTTTGCCCTTACATAGGCAATCACTATACTCATCTTAATCCGAGTCTAGGTCAATGTTCACGAAGTCATGGAGATGTTGCTGTAGCATCATCCTATTACTGTGACGGGAAAACTGTGACGGGAAAGTGTACGTTTCAGTACAGTCACTTCTTCCCAGTTGAGCCCTAGGGTTCTGACCATTACCCTGTAAGCAGAACCGACCCATGTGGGGTACGACCCAGATTGGAGATGAGATTTTTCGCTGTCTTTCACCCAGACTAATACTATACCCCGTCGCGTTCCATCCTACATAAGGTCTCAGCTCTTCTTTGGGAATGGACGAGTATGCATTAATATCTCTACTCATATCGGCAACTCCTTTCATCAAAGCCTTATTATTGGTGATGGGTCTGATGGAACGCGGTGGGCGAGGGGAGTATGTATCTAGGGCGTAGAGAAACATGGTTTGGAATGCCCATGACGATCCATTGTAACTGTACGGTAGCACCAGGTAGGGAATACCCTTGTTAGTGGTATGGGGCATTAACCCACAGACCCAGCAATTGGTCGTATTCATTACCAGTTGGTGCTGGTGCAAGAGTTGGATAAACGAGTTATTTACGAACTCTGATCGTCGGGTCTGTTCGTGCTCAGGCAAAGGGTGAAAAGAGTGAGAGGAGGCAGTAGAAAGAGAGGCCCGTATTAACTCCATCATAGCCTATGTGAGGGCAATGACAAGATGGCCACTGCTTCCAAAATGGAACCCGCGTAGTTGAGCAGAATACGTGTACAAAGTGCATTCGTAGCTAGAACGGCACATAAAGCACTCGTACGTGCCGCATTTACCATTTGCGGTTCGCTAATACCCAATAGACAGAGGTAGGGCCCTGTCCCCTACGCGGTTCCGAATACCAAAGTACGACAGACCCTCCTTTTGCCCTTACATAGGCAATCACTATACTCATCTTAATCCGAGTCTAGGTCAATGTTCACGAAGTCATGGAGATGTTGCTGTAGCATCATCCTATTACTTAGCTCGTCCCTCGATACAGGTTTCCTTACACATAAGGTAGCACAGAGGCCACATATCGCAGGAGCACACTGTATGCATAGACAGAACAGGAAAAGAATGGCTAAGATCATTCCAATGACCATCAGAACTTTCCAACCCCAGGCAGATATCAATTCCCAGAACCATCCCATCAGTGACCAATCTCCCTTATCCACGTGTATGGCTTCAGATATTTTATGGAGTTTGGAGATGGCTTGATACACTGTTGGAGCATTATCTGGTATGAAAATGCAGCAACTGGATTGGATGACCTTGCATACCCCACCGCGGTCTGCAAGAATAACGTCTAGGACCATGCGGTTCTGCAAAGTCATAAGGCGATCCGCTTGGAGCTCAGCTGTCAAATTACTAAGGGCACCAGCCGTTACATTGACGGTGGATTCAACCACACGAGTCAGCTGTCTCAGGTTCCTACTATTGACCATAGGTCCCCAAAACGGCAGGAAACCCAGGAAAAAGTCTCCTGCTTCCTGACCGGCAGTGTCCTCCTTACTAATCACACCTCTCACAACTCTGGTCTTGTGATAGTCAGAGGCGGCAGTAAATGTCGGCGGTAGCAAGTTCGCAATATAACATGTGCCCGAGAAATCAGGGGGCAACCACGTATATGCTCGGTCATGACAGATGAAATATGTGCCCTTAGCAGCCAAAAACGCAGGGGAAAACTGTGACGGGAAAGTGTACGTTTCAGTACAGTCACTTCTTCCCAGTTGAGCCCTAGGGTTCTGACCATTACCCTGTAAGCAGAACCGACCCATGTGGGGTACGACCCAGATTGGAGATGAGATTTTTCGCTGTCTTTCACCCAGACTAATACTATACCCCGTCGCGTTCCATCCTACATAAGGTCTCAGCTCTTCTTTGGGAATGGACGAGTATGCATTAATATCTCTACTCATATCGGCAACTCCTTTCATCAAAGCCTTATTATTGGTGATGGGTCTGATGGAACGCGGTGGGCGAGGGGAGTATGTATCTAGGGCGTAGAGAAACATGGTTTGGAATGCCCATGACGATCCATTGTAACTGTACGGTAGCACCAGGTAGGGAATACCCTTGTTAGTGGTATGGGGCATTAACCCACAGACCCAGCAATTGGTCGTATTCATTACCAGTTGGTGCTGGTGCAAGAGTTGGATAAACGAGTTATTTACGAACTCTGATCGTCGGGTCTGTTCGTGCTCAGGCAAAGGGTGAAAAGAGTGAGAGGAGGCAGTAGAAAGAGATATAGGCTGTTGAGTGGGTGCAATGGGTTTTGGAGCAGAGAAAAACACACATCCTACAATAAACATCATGATACTACACAGTGTAACAAAGCACAAAAAGACAAAACATTTACTTTTTACAATTCTACACATCCTTGTTTGAGAGTTCATTTCCTCAATCGGTCTCTCCATCCTACAAAACTCCATCCTCTACTCGGGCCGCTCGCGGTGGATGAGTTTCTTCTGCTAAGGAGTACGCCTGTCAGTCCAGGGAAACGCCCTAGACCAACCAGAACCGTTGACCTAGCGTCTTCGGCCTGTACCCCAAAGTCTTGGCACCGCGACCCTGCGGCAGAACCCGGATGGTGGTTCGAAAAACAAAAATCAAGAAAGTCCTTCAGATGGGAGAGCAAAAAATGTCAAAAGGGAAATAATGAGGAAATCTTTATTTGTCCATGGGCCTAGGTCTCAAGTTATAGCGGAGACTGCCAGGTGCTGTTTGGTCTTGAAACAAAAGTTCAGGCTCAGTGGTGTCCAGTCGATTTGATGGCGGCACAGCTTCCTGCAGAATATTGTCACTCTCTTGGGCTGAAGCTGTGTCTCTTAAGCGGGCGTCACTGAATGGTACAAAGCGAGGTACAATGTCTGTCTCTGAGTCGGCGATACCCTAGTTGACCCACTGGTCATATGCCAGAGGCAAGGGAACTACCTTGCAGTGAGTACCATGAATCCAGTGCTTCTTCCCTTTCACTCGCACTGCTGATCTTGTCGAAAGAAGAACAAGATGGGGGCCGATCCAGCGAGGTTCGTCGTTGCCCTTACGCTGGAAATTCCGGACCAGGACCCACGAGCCAGGGTTGATGGGGTGTCCAGGAGGTTCAGAGGCTTGGGGAAGAGTATCATGTACCTGTTGGTGCAAAACACGCAGTTTAACAGTCAAATCATACAGGTAATCGAGCAGTACTGGATGCTCTATTTCACTGAACTTCGTAGGCCTTGGCACACCCCATACGTTGGCCGGGCGGCCAAAGACTACTTCATAAGGACTAAGTCCCACTCGTGAGTGTATCGTCATTCTGGTGGACAAGAGTGCTAGAGGCAGAGCGTCAGGCCATTTAAGACCAGTGCTCGCCTGGATTTTGGCTAACTTGAGCTTTAAGGCTCCATTGTAGCGTTCAACTAGTCCAGCTGATTGGGGGTGATTTGCAGCGTGGAATTTCTGCCTTATGCCTAAACCTTCACATACATTCTTCATCACTTTACCCACAAACTCACTTCCATTATCACACCATACCATTCTCGGCATCCCAAACCTGGGGAAAAACTCCTTCACAAGGGCTTTGGCTGTGGATAGGGCAGTGTTATCTTTCAGAGGATAAGCCTCTACCCATTTGGAAAAAGCACAAACAACCACCAATACATATTTCAGGTTGTTGCATCTTTCCATGTGAATAAAGTCCAGCTGCAAAACTTCGAATGGACATGATGGGGGTGCAAAGTGACCAGCCGGAGTTGGGGTTCCCCTACCAGGGTTGTACTTCAAGCATACTATGCAATTCTTGACCACATTCTCTGCACACTTGGGAATCCCAACATTCTGCCATACTGGAGCCAACAACTTACAGATACCTTTCGTACTGATATGCGCCATTCCATGTGCCATAGTAACCACTGGAAGCACATATGCATCAGGCAACAACCATCGCCTATGTTCTGTCAGGTCAATCCAACAACCATTCTCATCCAACTTACCCATACTCTCTCTCCACTTGCTTAACTCTTCTTCTGTAGCTTCAGCCTGAAGCGACTTCACACTCTCTATTGTGTTCTCACACATTCCCACATCATTAACCCATCTTGCGGGGCCTGCAACATACATTCTAGTCTTCACATTCTGTGCTGTTTCTCTCGCGGTCTCATCAGCAAACGCATTCCCACGTCCAACATCATCTGTGACTTTCCTATGCGCACTGCATTTCATGATCGCAACTTGCAAAGGTAGGGTCAGTGACTCAAGGAGATCATTCACCAACTTGCCATTCTGAATTTTAGCTCCATGCGACGTCAGGAACCCACGCTCTTTCCACAAACGCCCAAAATTATGAGCCACGCCAAAGGCGTACTGGCTATCTGTGTATATGTTCACTCTCATTCCTTCAGACAACACACATGCTCTCGTGAGGGCGATCAATTCTGCTGCTTGGGCCGAATTATGTGGCACTCGTGCAGTTTCCACGACCGTATGTAAAGTCGTGATAGCATATGCAGCAGTCGTGTCACCATTAGGGAGCTTGAAACATGACCCATCTACCCATAAAGTGCCATCACATTCAGTCAGGGGAGTATCTTTGAGATCTACTCTCCCTTTCGTCTCTTCTTCTGTCCTGAACAGACAGTCATGTTGCTCAATCTCATCTGAGTCTGCTGGAATCGGCAATAATGTGGCTGGATTCAGCGTATTGCATCTTTTTATGTGTATGTGATTCGCTAACAGTGTGAGTTCATACCCTGATAATCGCGCACTAGTCAAGTGTTGTGTCTTGGTTCTATTTAATAATGTGTCTACAGCGTGTGGAACCATGACAATCAATGTGTTGTCCATTACCAGACCAGCAGATTGTCGGATAGACATCGCTGCAGCAGCTGTCGCTCTCAGACAGCTTGGCAATGCCCTCGCTACAGGGTCCAAGGTGGATGAAAAATACGCGCATGGGCGCGGTCTGTCGCCAAAAGGCTGTGTTAACACTGACAACGCACATCCATCTTTCTCGTGAACATACAATGTAAAAGGCTTGCTATAGTCAGGAGTGCCCAACACAGGAGCTGAACATAATGCATTGCGTAATTCCACAAAACTTTTCTGACACTCTTCAGACCATGGGATAGGATTCGGTGTGTCTTTGCATGTTAATGCTAATAAAGGTTTTGCCAACAAAGAAAAACTAGGGATCCAATGCCTACAGTATGAGGTAATGCCCAAGAAAGCACGCACTTCTCTCTGTGTCTTTGGCACACTCAACTGTGCAATGGCTTGAATTCTTTCTGGGGTCAGTCTCCTTCCCTCCTTCGATAAGAGATGACCTAAGTAGGTCACTTCTTGTCGACAATATTGCAGCTTAGAGAGAGACACTTTGTGATGGTAAGCGGATAAATGGCGCAACAGTGACAATGTGGCTTCTTTACAGATCTTTTCAGTATCCCCAGCGATCAGTAAATCGTCCACGTACTGGATCAGGATAGCGCCACTAGGTAAAACAAGTGCATCAAGCTGCGCTTTCAAAGCTTGACTGTATATGGATGGACTCTCGCAGTAGCCTTGGGGAGCGCGTTTGAAGCGGAAGCTTCGGCCTCCCAGACTAAAACCAAAAATGTCTCTGCTCTCTTCTGCAATTGGGATACTAAAGAAAGCATTCTTTAAATCGATCACTGAAAACCATGCAGCAGAGGCTGGAATCATCGTTAACAAGGCAGTTATATCAGGGACAACCGGAAACTGAGGCACAACAATCTTATTAACCTCTCTAAGATCAATCACAAATCTGTAAACAGGTGGCTGTGAAGGGTCCGTTCGTTTTAAGACAGGTAAAATCGGACTATTGCAAACGTTGCCTCTTGTTTCTTCAATCACACCCTTATTAATCAAGTCGCTGACAATGTCTAACAATGCTTTCTGGCCTTCATTAGAGATCTTGTACTGGGGAATACGTGGCAGTCTGACATTAGCCTTTAGAGTCACCACATATGGTGGTATTTCCAAGAGGCCCACATCATTGGGACCAGTAGCCCAAAGGGCATCCGGAAGGGATGACAATTCAGGTGGCATCGTGTTTTTAGACAAATACATTGGAGAAACCACTTTCTTGCCTAATGTAAGTTGTACTCCTGAAGGAGAACAATACAGTGTAGCGTGCAATCTTTTCAACAAATCTAATCCCAGCAAATTCTCACCACAACCTGTTGTCAGGATCAGGGGCGCTTTCAGCTCGCAAGGTCCAACGGAAAGTGACATGGGACTGGAAATCGGGTTCCTAACCGGGGCGCCAGAAAAACCTACTGAAACATTTATATCGCCAGACAAAGGTGCGCCAGGGAGTTTGGAATGCATGATTGAACTCTTTGCAGCACCAGTGTCTAGCAAAAAAGGCTCCGTTACATTTTCTGTAGTCACCTCAACATACGGTCCACTCTGATCCACTGGCACTGAAACAACTCCCTCTCTCTGTCTATGGCCATCCTAGTAATCATTATTCTCTGCATCACCATCTTCTGCATAATAATCATTATTGTAATACTGAGCCGTATTACTAGTCGCATTAGCTTGCTGATCAAAGCTATTAATGGCGCTTTGGGGCGGAAGAGGACGCGCGTTTTGGGGAACACTTCCACGCCCTCTGCCTCTAGGAGCTTGCTGACCACCTCTACCTCTTGCGCCATACGTATTACCGTTCCGTTGCATTAATTTAGGACAACTATATTTAAAATGACCTTCCTCTTTGCAGTATGAACATTGGTTGGGACCTACAGGGACACGTGGTTGATAATACCCATTCATTTGCTGATTAGTCTGAAATTGTTGGGGTTGGTGATAGACACCTTGGGGTTGTCTATAATTATTACCGCCGCCACGTGGTGGATAGGCCTGCTGTAAAAGGACCTTTGTCTTTAGTTCCTTCGTTTTCTTCTCCGTTCTATCTTTCTCGTCTTTATCTCTGTTCTCATAATACTGTGCAGTAGCCAGTATTTGCGCTGAAGAAGAAACAGCCCAAGAACTCTCTGAATCTTTCAACTTTTTACACAGGTCAGGGAGTAAATTCTGCACAAACTTATCCACAAACAACCGTTGGCCACCCTCAGTACTCATATCTTGCCCACTGTGGTCAATAAACGTTTCCTCAAACCTAGTAAAGAAGTCTGACACTGTCTCATCTTTCTTTTGCTTACATGCAGATAACTTGTCCCAATTTACGCGCATCGCAGGCATTATTGTCTTCATATACGTGATGATTCTACCAGGCAATTCAGCTACTAAAGGTTCTGGTTTCGCACCACCCGTTTGTCTAGCATCAGCAGCAACAATGTTAGCCCAGGTATCCCCTAGTTCTGCATTGTGATCTACATTACGAATTGATCCCCATAGAGGCTGTGGAACAACATTAACAAACAACATGTCTATGTCGGCCAGATTCATAATGCATGACCCTGCCGTCTGTGACAACTCTTTATATTAACCTGCTGGGTTTTTACGGGGATCAGGCAATGTCTGCTTAAGTGCTAACACCTCAGAGCGCTTCCATGGAACATGCACCCAAACACGCTGGAAATGCGCTGGCACAGCGGGGTTATTGCCGACAGCTGCAACTGCTTCTTTCCATACCGGGGGAACTTCTCTCATAGGGTATTGTCGCGCTTTTGCCTTTTTCCCCACAAGGACCTCGTGTTCAAACAATGACTGTTGGCAATCGTCATTCCTTAAGGACAATACAACCGCAACTGCTTTATCTACTTCGCGGTCCACAATTATACCAGTTCCAAAATCGAACCTCACTCTACACAATTCCTGCGGGTTCGGATTTCTACCACTATCCTCCAATTCTTCACAGAGAATTTCGCACATTTTCTCGAATACATATCTCTGTTTCGGGGCATCCCATTGATGGAAAGTGTTAACAACCGATTCCACATCATACAGTGAAGGAAAAACGATCCATCTACGTGCCATGTGATCTATTACCTTTTTCTCATCGGGGTTAGGCAATTGGCTGCGCAACTGCTTACGCTGTACACCAGGAGTTGCACCAGATGACCCAAAGAGAGGCGACATTAATGTAGTAACCACATTGGCTAAACGCTGTCGCGCTGAAGGAGAAGCTGAGGCGAGAACAGGGGGAAAAACAGAGGGAAGAAAAGAGGATGTAGAGACAGGTACTGGAGTGGTAGAAGGAAGAGCGTTAGGGGAGGCAGTTACTGGATTAAGCAAAGTCGCAGGAAGTGCGGGGGTAGTTGGAAGCACTACCGGAGGCGCTTGAGAAGACTGCGCTACAGGAATAGGAACTGGTTGCAAAGCAACTGGCGGTTGCGGCAAGGCTTGCAGTATATGCACTGGAGGTGGCATATTTACAAGCTGGGGAGGCGCCGTGGCAGTTTGAGCATACGGGGGTGGCGAACTCAACAAATGCGACATTAAGGGATCTTTCTCCTTTTCTTCTGACTCATCCTGCTTAGAATGTGGCAAAGCTGGGTAACATTTGTCAATCCCTAACTTACGCTGCCTGTGCAATTGCTCATTCATTTGCTCCTCTTCATTATCTTTAAATTGTACAGCTGCTTGCATTACTGACATACCTCTCTCTCTCTTATTCTTTTTCGCTAGCTTAATTTCCTTCTGTTTGGCTTCCTTTCGCCATAAGCGGAAAGAGTCAAACATCGCCGGCCGGGCTTTCTTCTTAAACAATTTAATTTCCAGGTTATCTAAAATATCGGTATCAAAACTACCATTTTGGGGCCATTTTAAAAGACCGTCTTTCCTGGTGTAGTGGATCCACACTTCGTTATATGCAATGGGGCCTACGCCATGTTTCACATAGAGCTCATAAGTTGGAGTTCCAACCGGAGGAACCGGACATGATTCTTCCAGCTGGAAATCTTTTCCACAACCCAAACAGAATAATCTACCAAATAGTCCAGAACCAGGCATCTTCGCTCACTAGTCTAGATCCAAACGTCAAAGGATTATCGATTACGATATTCTCGTGAATACACGAGTCCTCTGGCTTTGGGGTTTGCAAACACCAAATCACCAATTACCAAATCAAATCAAACGATCCCGAGGGATACCAAAACAAATGGGAGACGCTCCACTTATACTTAACTGAATATTGCTGATCGATGACGTCACCAGAAGACTCTCTCGATTGTTTCGCTCTCTCAAACTCGTCAAGGGTCCAAAACAGGTCGATTAATCAGGGCAGCAGTCCTTCGTAGCCGTCGGGACGCGGAGAACCTCGCAGAAAAGACTTTCGGACCACGTCGACATGCAGGGGTCGATGAAGTGGCGGCCTTCCTCCGGAATTTCCACACGAAGCTCCTCACGAACCTCTGGCTTGGACTGGTACCGCTGAAATCGGCCCGAGTTGGGCGCCAAACTGAAGTACTGGGTATTTTAGACCCAGCGGTGCAGGGGCACACACCCTATGACTTCGGGGTTTCACCCTGTTCCGGACCTACAGAAACACAGAGTCTTCTGGGTGAAGTCAAAGAATCGTTTATTGGCTGCAGACCAATGACAGGTATCCTAGAAGTACAACAGCGTGTATGTTCTCAGGAGACTGCTGAAAATCATAGGGACGGACTTCTCCTTAAGTACAAAATATCATGCTCCAGGCATACATTCCTTGGTTTACGATATGGTCATATAAAGGTATACATTACAAACGAAAAAGCAGAGTCATGATGACCATCCCACATTCCAGTTCGGCCAGCCCACAATGATTTACACAGGAAGGTTCAGATCCCATGTTTGAAGTAAATAGACCCCCCAATAAATATGAGCATCTCCTGTTTTGGGAAACAAGTCATAAAGCAAGAACAAGCAGGTGTGGAAGAGATTAGCCGGGGGATTGTGTAGAATGAAAGGGTTTTATGACGGGTCAAGCCCTGATACGAATCACAGATGGAAGGAGGAAGGGGAGCTCGTGAGACCGGTTTGACCCGGGGCAGCAGAGCCAGCTGCCCAGGTCACAGAGAAGTCAGAGGGAAAGCCCGTGTACTGTGAGGCCCGTATTAACTCCATCATAGCCTATGTGAGGGCAATGACAAGATGGCCACTGCTTCCAAAATGGAACCCGCGTAGTTGAGCAGAATACGTGTACACAGTGCATTCGTAGCTAGAACGGCACATAAAGCACTCGTACGTGCCGCATTTACCATTTGCGGTTCGCTAATACCCAATAGACAGAGGTAGGGCCCTGTCCCCTACGCGGTTCCGAATACCAAAGTACGACACCACTAGTACATATTTCAGGTTGTTGCATCTTTCCATGTGAATGAAGTCCAGCTGCAAAACTTCGAATGGACATGATGGGGGTGCAAAGTGACCGGCTGGAGTTGGGGTTCCCCTACCAGGGTTATACTTCAAACATACCATACAATTCTTGACCACATTCTCTGCACACCTGGGAATCCCAGCATTCTGCCATACTGGAGCCAACAACTTACAGATACCTTTCGTACTGATATGTGCCATTCCATGCGCCATAGTAACTACTGGAAGCACATACGCATCAGGCAACAACCATCGTCTATGTTCTGTCAGATCAATCCAGCAACCATTCTCATCCAACTTACCCATACTCTCTCTCCACTTGCTCAACTCTTCCTCTGTGGCTTCAGCCTGAAGCGACTTCACACTCTCTATTGTGTTCTCACACATTCCTACATCATTAACCCATCTTGCGGGGCCTGCAACATACATTCTAGTCTTCACATTCTGTGCCGTTTCTCTCGCGGTCTCATCAGCAAACGCATTCCCACGACCAACATCGTCTGTAACTTTCCTGTGCGCACTGCATTTCATGATCGCAACTTGCAACGGTAGGGTCAGTGACTCCAGGAGATCATTCACCAACTTGCCATTCTGAATTTTAGCTCCATGTGACGTCAGGAACCCACGCTCTTTCCACAGTCGTCCAAAATTATGAGCCACGCCAAAGGCGTACTGGCTATCTGTATATATATTCACTCTCATTCCTTCAGACAACACGCATGCTCTCGTGAGGGCGATTAACTCTGCTGCTTGGGCCTGAATTATGTGGCACTCGTGCAGTTTCCACAACCGTTTGTAAAGTCGTGATAGCATATGCAGCAGTCGTGTCACCATTAGGGAGCTTAAAGCATGAACCATCTACCCATAAGGTACCATCACACTCAGTCAGGGGAGTATCTTTCAGATCCACTCTTCCTTTCGTCTCTTCTTCCGTTCTGAACAGGCAGTCATGCTGCTCAATCTCATCTGAGTCTGCTGGAATGGGTAACAACGTAGCTGGATTCAGCGTATTGCATCGTTTTATATGTATGTGATTCGCTAACAGTGTGAGCTCGTAGCCCGATAAGCGTGCACTAGTCAAGTGTTGTGTCTTGGTTCTATTCAATAATGTGTCTACAGCATGTGGAACCATAACGATCAATGTGTTGTCCATTACCAAACCAGCAGATTGTCGGATAGACATCGCTGCAGCAGCTGTCGCTCTCAGACAGCTTGGCAATGCCCTCGCTACAGGGTCCAAGGTGGATGAAAAATATGCGCATGGGCGCGGTCTGTCGCCAAAAGGCTGTGTTAACACTGACAACGCACATCCATCTTTCTCATGGACATACAATGTAAAAGGTTTGCTGTAGTCAGGAGTACCCAACACAGAGCTGAACATAATGCATTGCGCAATTCCACAAAACTTTTCTGGCACTCTTCAGACCATGGGATAGGATTCGGTGTGTCTTTGCATGTTAAGGCTAACAAAGGTTTCGCCAGCAAGGAGAAGCTAGGGATCCAATGCCTACAGTATGAGGTAATGCCCAAGAAAGCACGTACTTCTCTCTGTGTTTTTGGCACACTCAACTGTGCAATGGCTTGAATTCTCTCTGGGGTCAGTCTCCTTCCCTCCTTCGATAAGAGATGACCTAAATAGGTCACTTCTTGTCGACAATATTGCAGCTTAGATAGAGACACCTTGTGATGGAAAGCAGATAAATGACGCAACAGTGACAATGTAGCCTCTTTACAGATCTTTTCAGTATCCGCAGCGATTAGTAAATCGTCCACGTATTGAATCAGGATAGCGCCACTAGGTAAAACAAGTGCATCAAGCTGCGCTTTCAAAGCTTGACTGTATATAGATGGACTCTCACAGTAGCCCTGGGGAGCGCGTTTGAAGCGGAAGCTTCGGCCTCCCAGACTGAACCCAAAAATGTCTCTACTCTCCTCTGCAATGGGGATGCTAAAGAAAGCATTCTTCAGATCGATCACTGAAAACCATGCAGCCGAGGCTGGAATCATCGTTAATAAGGCAGTTATATCAGGGACAACTGGAAACTGTGGCACAACAATCTTATTAACCTCTCTAAGGTCAATCACAAATCTGTAAACAGGTGGCTGTGAAGGGTCCGTTCGTTTCAAGACAGGTAAAATCGGGCTATTGCAAACGTTGCCTCTTGTTTCTTCAATCACACCCTTATTAATGGCAGTCTGACATTAGCTTTTAAAGTCACCACGTATGGCGGTATCTCCAAGAGGCCCACATCATTGGGACCAGTAGCCCACAGGGCATCCGGAAGGGATGACAGTTCAGGTGGCATCGTATTTTTGGACAAATACATCGGGGAAATCACTTTCTTGCCTAATGTAAGTTGAACTCCGGAGGGAGAACAATACAGTGTAGCATACAATCTTTTTAACAAATCCAATCCCAGCAAATTCTCACCACAACCTGTTGTCAGGCTCAGGGGTGCTTTCAGCTCGCAAGGTCCAACAGAAAGTGACATGGGACTAGAAATCGGGTTCCTAACCGGGGCGCCAGAAAAACCTACTGAAACATTTATATCGCCAGACAAAGGTGCGCCAGGGAGTTTGGAATGCATGATTGAACTCTTTGCAGCACCAGTGTCTAGCAGAAAAGGCTCCGTTACATTTGCTGTAGTCACCTCAACATACGGTCCGCTCTGATCCACTGGCACTGAAACAACTCCCTCTCTCTGTCTACGGCTGTCCTAGTAATCATTATTTTCTGCATCGCCATCCTCTGCATAATAATCATTAGTGTAATACTGGGCCGTATTACCAGTCGCGTTAGCTTGCTGATCAAAGCTATTAATGGTATTTTGAGGCGGCAGAGGACGCGCGTTCTGGGGAACACTTCCACGCCCTCTACCTCTAGGAGCTTGCTGACCACCTCTACCTCTTGCGCCATACATATTACCATTCCGCTGCATTAATTTAGGGCAACTATATTTAAAATGACCTTCCTCCTTGCAGTATGAACATTGGTTGGGACCTACAGGGACACGTGGCTGATAATACCCGTTCATTTGCTGATTGTTCTGAAACTGTTGGGGCTGGTGATAGACACCTGGGGGCTGCCTATAATTATTCTGACCTCCACTTGGTGGATAGGCCTGCTGTAAAAGGACCTTTGTCTTTAATTCCTTCGTTTTCTTCTCTGTTCTATCTTTCTCGTCTTTATCTCGGTTTTCATAATACTGTGCAGTAGCCAGTATTTGTGCTGAAGAGGAAACAGCCCAAGAACTCTCCGAATCTTTCAGCTTTTTACACAGGTCAGGAAGTAAATTCTGCACAAACTTATCCACAAATAACCGTTGGCCACCCTCAGTACTCATATCCTGCCCACTGTGATCAATGAACGTTTCCTCAAACCTAGTAAAGAAGTCTGACACTGTCTCATCCTTCTTCTGCTTGCATGCAGATAACTTGTCCCAATTTACACGCATTGCCGGCATTAGTGTCTTCATATACGTGATGATTCTACCAGGCAGTTCAGCTACCAGAGGCTCAGGTTTCGCGCCACCAGTTTGTCTTGCATCAGCAGCAATAATGTTAGCCCATGTATCCCCTAGTTCTGCATCATGATCCGCATTACGGATTGACCCCCATAGGGGCTGTGGAACAACATTACCAAACAACATGTCTATGTCAGCCAGATTCATAACACATGACCCTGCCGTCTGTGACAACTCTTTATAATAACCCGCTGGGTTTTTACGGGGATCAGGTAAGGACTGCTTAAGCGCTAACACCTCAGAACGCTTCCATGGAACATGCACCCAAACACGCTGAAAATGTGCTGCCACAGCGGGGTTATTACCGACAGCTGCAACCGCTTCCTTCCACACCGGGGGAACTTCTCTCATGGGGTATTGTCGCGCTTTTTCCTTTTTCCCCACAAGGACATCCTGTTCGAACAATGACTGTTGACAATCATCATTCCTGAAGGACAATACAACCGCAACTGCTTTATCTATATCGCGGTCCACAATCATACCAGCTCCAAAATCGAACCTCACTCTACACAATTCTTGTGGCCTCGGATTTCTACCACTATCCTCCAATTCCTCACAGAGAATTTCGCACATTTTTTCAAACACATATCTCTGCTTCGGGGCATCCCACTGATGGAAGACATTAACAATTGATTCCACATCATACAATGAAGGGAAAACAATCCATCTGCGCGCCATGCTGTCTATTACGTTCCTCTCGTCAGGGGTAGGCAACTGACTACGCAGTTGCTTACGCTGCAAACCAGGAGTCGCACCAGACAATTCAAAGAGAGGCGACATTAATGAAGAAACCACATTAGCTAAACGCTGTCGCGCTGAAGGAGAAGCTGAGGCAGGAACAGGGGGGAAAACAGAGGGAAGAAAAGAAGACGTAGAAATAGGTACCGAAGTGGTGCAAGGAAAAGTGTTAGGAGAGGTAGCTGCTGAATTAGGCAAAGTCACAGGAAGTACGGGGGCAGTTGGAAGCACAACTGGCGGCCCTTGAGAGGGCTGCGTTACATTAATAAAAGCCGGCTGTGCGGCAGCTGGTGGTTGCGGCAAAGCCTGCAATACATTAACTGGAGGTGGCATATTCACAAGCTGAGGAGGCGCCGTGGCATTTTGCACATACGGGGGTGGCGAACTCAACAAGTGTGACATCAGGTGATCTTTCTCCTTGTCCTCGGACTCATTCTGCTTAGAGTGTGGTAAAGCCGGGTAACATTTGTCGATCCCTAACTTACGCTGCCTGTGCAATTGCTCACTCATCTGCTCCTCCTCATTGTCTTTAAATTGTACAGCTGCTTGCATTACTGACATACCTCTCTCTCTTTTATTCTTTTTCGCTAGCTTAATTTCTTTCTGTTTGGCTTCCTTTCGCCATAAGCGGAAAGAGTCAAACATCGCCGGCCGGGCTTTCTTCTTAAACAATTTAATTTCCAAATTATCTAGAATATCGGTATCGAAACTACCATTTTGGGGCCATTTTAAAACACCGTCTTTCCTAGTGTAGTGGATCCATACTTCGTTATATGCAATGGGGCCCACGCCATGTTTTACATAGAGCTCATAAGTTGGAGTTCCAACCGGAGGAACCGGACATGATTCCTCTAGCTGGAAATCTTTTCCACAACCCAAACAGAACAATCTACCAAATATTCTAGAACCAGGCATCTTCGCTCACTAGTCTAGATCCAAACGTCAAAGGATTATCGATTACGATAGTCTCGTGAATACACGAGTCCTCTGGCTTTGGCGTTTGCAAACTCCAAATCACCAATTACCAAATTAAACCAAACGATCCCGAGGGATACCAAAACAAATGGGGGACGCTCCACTTATACTTAACTGAATATTGCTGATCGATGACGTCACCAGAAGACTCTCTCGATTGTTTCGCTCTCTCAAACTCGTCAAGGGTCCAAAACAGGTCGATTAATCAGGGCAGCAGTCCTTCGTAGCCGTCGGGACGCGGAGAACCTCGCAGAAAAGACTTTCGGACCACGTCGACATGCAGGGGTCGATGAAGTGGCGGCCTTCCTCTGGAATTTCCACACGAAGCTCCTCACGAACCTCTGGCTTGGACTGGTACAGCTGAAATCGGCCCGAGTTGGGCGCCAAACTGAAGTACTGGGTATTTTAGACCCAGCGGTGCAGGGGCACACACCCTATGACTTCTGGGTTTCACCCTGTTCCGGACCTACAGAAACACAGAGTCTTCTAGGTGAAGTCAAAGAATCATTTATTGGCTGCAGACCAATGACAGATATCCTAGAAGTACAACAGCGTGTATGTTCTCAGGAGACTGCTGAAAATCATGGAAACGGACTTCGCATTAAATAGGCCTTTTTCGGCCTCAAGCATACATTCCTGAGTTTTATGATACGGCAATATACAGGGATATGTTACAAAGAAAAGGCAAAGTCATGATGACCATCCCACATTCCAGTTCGGCCAACTCACAATGATTTACACAATAAGGTTGCGATCCCACGTTAGATGTAAGCAGATCCCCCAATAAACATGAGCATCTCCTGTTTTGGGAAACAAGTCATAAAGCAAGAACAAGCAGGTGTGGAAGAGATTAGCCGGGGGTTTGTGTAGGATGAGAAGGGTTTTATGATGGGTCGAGCCCTGATGCTAATCACAGGTGGACGGAGGAAGGGGAGCTCGTGAGACCAGTTTGACCCGGGGCAGCAGAGCCAGCTGCCCAGGTCACCGAGAAGTCACGGGAAAGCACATATACAGAGAGGCCCGTATTTGCTCCATTATAGCCTATGTGAGGGCAATGACAAGATGGCCACTGCTTCCAAAATGGAACCCGCGTAGTGCAGCAGGATAACGTGTACGCAGTGCATTCAGGGCTAGAACGACGAGTGAAGCACTCGTACATGCCGCATTTACCATTTGCGGTTCGCTAATACCAAGATAGACAGGGGTAGGGCCTTGTCCCCTACACGGTCCCGAAGATTAAAGTACAACAATAGCAGACTTTATGGAGTCCATAGGGTCCAGAGGAACAGACAGAGTGGGTGGGCATCCATCAGAAGAGGACACTCCCAGAGTGGACTCTGATGATGACCAGGAAGAGGATGAAAGTCCTGACCTGGAAGAAACAAACCACTCACAACATGGAGGTGATGGCCCAAGAGGCACTCCCTCCATCCCTAGTGGGAGAGTGGTGGGTCCAAGAAGGAACAGATCCCCCTCAGTGGGATCCAACCATTCTCAGAGATCCAAAGGATCCTCTGCCTCTTCTCAGAGAAGAGAATCCTCCCATGAGAGGAAATGCAGACTGATCAAATTTAAGCAGGCTAAGCTTCAGCTTAAAAGAGAACAGTTAGCATTGGACAGGGAATCCCTGGAGCTTCAGAAAGCTTCAAAGAAATGGGGTCTAGAGATCCCTGGTGGCAGTGATGAAACCCCTAGAGTTAGAGAGAAAGTCCCTGACAATAGGAACCTCCACAAGATTGTGCCCCCCTATCAGAATGGGGATGATTTCCACAAATGGATATCTGCTCTTGAAAGGGCCTGTAGAGTACAGAGGGTCCCAGTAGAGCAGTGGGCAGCAATCCTGTGGCTCTCCTTTTCAGATAAAGGCAGAGACAAGCTCCTCTCTGTAAGAGAAGAGGATGCTGATGATTATTATATCTTGAAAGCTGCTTTAATAGATGGGTTTGGCTTAACCACTGATCAATACAGACTTAAGTTCAGAGACACCCAGAAAGCACAGAATCAAGATTGGGTAGACTTTGTGGATTGTGCAACCAAGGCACTGGAAGGTTGGTTAAATGGCAGTAAAGTTAATGATTATCAAGGATTGTATAATCTCATCATGAGGGAGCAGATTCTTAATAATTGTCAAAACCAACTTTTACACCAGCACCTGGTGGACTCTGATCTGACCTCTCCCCAAGAATTGGGAAAGAAGGCAGACAAATGGGTCAGAACCAGGATTAGGCCTAAGAACCAAGTTGGTGACCAGAAGAAGGATTCCACTAAGCCCAAAGAGAAAGGTGGGGATGATAAACAAGAAAAGTCATCTGAAGGGCCCCAAAACCCCAGTGCTGGGGGTGGGTCCCAAAATACTTCCTCTAACAACAAGAAACCATATTGCCATGTGTGTAAGCAACCTGGCCACTGGAAAACTGACTCCAGCTGTCCTAAGAATGGCAATAAAGAAAATGTTCCTCCAAAACCAGCTCCAACACCTCCTGTTGCTACTAGTAGTAATCCCCCAGGTGGTGGGAGTACACCCAAAAACTTAGTTGGGATTTCTTGGGGAACTCAGGGAGACTCTGGCCTATCCAGGTCCCCCACTCAAGCAACTATGGTCTGTGATGGTGGCATGGGGTTTGCCAACTTTACCATGAGCCCCAGTATACTGGGCAGGTACAGACAAGAGCCAATAATCAATGGTCAGAAGGCTGTGGCCTATAAGGACACAGGGGCCAGTGTCACCATGGTGACCAAGAGGCTAGTGCCCCTAGATCAGCTTTTACCTGGGTTTAGCTACCAGGTGACCAACATAGATGGAATCAGGACAGATCATCCCATGGCAGTGATAAATCTCAGCTGGGGAGGGGTCACTGGCCCCAAGAGAGTGGCAGTGTCCCCAAACTTGCCTGTAGATTGTCTACTGGGGAATGATCTAGAAATCTCAGCCTGGGCTGAGGTTGACCACAAGGCCCATTTGAAAATGGTAGGAATCCCTGAGAGAGTGGATGAGACCCTGAGGGCCTCACCTCCACCCCAGGAGAAAATAGAAAGAGTGAAGCCTGAAACTATGGATCACTCTACCCAAACAGAGAGCATAGGGGAAGAGGAACAGTCCTCCCCTCACCAGACTACAGGTAAGGGTCAAGTTTCTCAGGGAACTGATCCTGCCCCTTGTGAAGTAACTGCCCCAGAAGTGGACAGGCCTGGCCTGCCCACCTCTCTGATGGCAGGGGACCCTTCCAAGGTGGTACCCAGTCTGGAGCAGGTATCCTGCCCCTCTCTACCCTGCCTCAGTCAGCCCAGGGCTGCAGAGGTCAGGGAGGTCAGTGGACCCTTATTGGGCCCCTGCCCAGAGGAACCCCCTCATCAACAGATTAGGGACACCCAGCAGAGTAGTTTCAGCCAGGTGAATATTCCTCTACAAACTGAGGGATCCCCCTTACCCCTAGGTATAGGCACCCCTCAAATGGATGTTGTTGAGCACAGGGAAACCTGGGGCCTAGCTGCCCCAAACCTTCCAGTGCCCTCCACTATTCCAGCCAAAGGGATCCAACCCCCAGCTGTAGGCAGCCAGAGGTTGACCCTTAGGGCCAGATATGACACAGTCATGGGCAGAAAGGCTTCCATAGTGGCCAGTGATCTGAGGAAGTTGAGACCAACCCAAGTAGGGTCTCACTTCCAGACTCAGACACCCCACCAGCCCACCTCTGACCCAAAAACCAATACAGGTAATTTCCCTAGACTTTGGAGAAACTCTAGAACCCCTTGGGGTAGGATTTCCCAAGTGGACCATGACACAGGGAGCAACCATGTTAGTACAGGTTCTTCCTTATATGGCCACTCAGGAAATAAAGGCTTATCTGGACAAGGTTAGCCTTATCTCCTTTCGTTTGGGGGGGGGGTTATATAGGCGAGTGGAATCTGACTAATGGTTGCCCCCAACTTTTTGCCTGGTATTTAAGTGGTTTTTGACTAGTCTGGCTGGGATCCTGCTATCCAGGACCCCAGCCTATCTGCTTTCTCCCTAAAACTGTTGTGAGTACTCTAGGTACAAGCATAATTGGATGCTGGGCATGCCCTACCAGTCCCTTGTAGATGGTACCCTAGGTACTCAGGGCATGGGTCCCCCAGTAGGCCTACCAGGGCTGCAGCACTTATTGTGCCACCCTGGGACAGCCACCCAAACTGACACCACCAGGCCACTACTGTAGCCTGGGTAAGGTGGTGCTAGCACCCCTTACAGGGATGTAGGTACCCTATGTCCCATACCATTACAACACATATACTCTCATAGGTCACCCCTATGGCAGGCCCTGGTAATCCTACAGGGCTGGGTGCTGAGGTATGTGTGAGGGGGGACCCCTACGTGAGTAGGACCTCTCTGCAACCTTCGTAAAAACGTTACTGGGTTGTTTGTAGTGTAGCCATACCATATACTCTTACCGCATTATAAGTGAATCGCGTCATCGCGATAACTTGAGAATGGCTACACAGAACCATATCGTGTTTGGTGTCAAACATGAAGGAATCATACCCCCAGTCCAGCCACGGGCATGGGGGCACGATTCCCCCTTGCTAGGAGGGTGATATGGGAAAAGCGGTAGAATTTAGACACCAATTTAAAAGTGCACATGTACCACAAAATGGCTACTGTCCGCCACCTACACAACTCTGGCTGGCTGTTGCTGGGGAAAACCCCAGCCTCGCCAGCTGGACAATAGGGCTCCTGTGGCAGGGAGGTGCCAGCACCTCCCCAGACAGGATAATGTGGATTGGAACAGGGTGGGTGCACCAAATGTCCTTTCAGAGTTGCACGTAGGCAGCTGCAGAGCCCCAATTCTGCATACACCGCCTGGAACCGGTTCAGGGGCATCCTGCCCCTCGCCCAGGTGGAAAACACACAAAGGGGAGTGGGTGTAGCCACCCTTTCCCGCCTCTACTCTGATTGGTAGGCTCTATTTTGGACCATCCCCTAATCTTGGGGATATATGGGAATAACTTTGCCCTAGAGCCTTAGATTCGTCCAGAACTTCACAGAACTGACCTTCGACGAGCTGCTGCCCAGCTGACTGAAGAAATCTCCCTTGGGATAAAGGAGTTATCCCCCTGCTTGGCAGGCACCTAAAAGACTACAAGATACCCGGTTGGAACTTCGTTGCTCTCACGACCTTCGACGCCTTCCAGCAACCTCGAGGTGGGTCTCCAGTGCATCCCAGCGTCCTGTGAGTGTGCCCAGCAAGTCTGAGCACCCTGGACCACGTGGGTGTCGAGATCCCCGCATACCCCAAGACACCGACCACCTCTTGTCCAGCACAGGACCCCGACCAGTGGGGAAGTTGTGCTTTGGCCCATTTCTGAGCCAACCATCCAGCAGCATTTGTGCCAACTCTCAGCTCCCTGGCCCGCTCCGGTGGCCCGTGGGAGCCCTTTTACGCACTCCATTTTGCTGCCTTCCGCGGTCCCTTGTCTCTCGACTTGTGGGCCCTGACGGAGGACAATCTTCCTTTCCAAGAGTTCCCCTGGTTGCTCCAGGCCTGCTCTACGCTCCCTGCAAAGGAGAGCACCCTCAGACCTCGTGGGTCTGCACCAGCAGCTGCTTTGTTCATCTTGCGTGGGTTGCGGTTGCCAATGCTTAGTGGATCCAATCAGGACACTAACACCGCAGCAACCCTCAGCCGACGTGGGACAGTCGCCCTCCAGAAGCTGGCCTTCCTTGAAGCCTCCCGGAGCCCGTGACTGCAGAGCCCAGCTGTACCATCTACACCTGAAGCACCCGACTTCCACAAGCTCCTTGCTGTGAGCTCCCTGGTCACTTTGCTGTGACCCAGACTCTGTCCCCTCAGCTTTCAGGTTCATCTCTATCTTCTCTTCAACTTTAATCTTCACGACTTCAACGACGCTTTCAGCTAGCAGCAGTTTGGACTACTTTTCCATAGAAAATCAGCCCGCGACCCGACACCAGAATCGACCTATGCACCCGGCTTCCCTGGGGATGGTAACAGTGGTACTTCGGTACTCCAGTGGTGGTGGGCTCTCCAAAGCCTTAAGTCTCAAGCCTTAACTTTGTACTGTTGCTAGAAGTGTCCTTAAACTTGAAATATTCAACCGCAACATTCTCTATAGGCTAACACTGCGATCCCGATAGCAGCTCTTTGCACTGCACGCGTCTCCCGTGGGTCCCCTTCCTCTTAACTGTGGGTGGATTCTGAAGGGGCAAGCGATCCTGAATGCCCTAGGCATTGCCTGTAGAATTGTCGTGGTTCCTATACCACTATTTTAGTATATGGTTTGGTCCCCCCCTGGGGCTCATTGATTTCTGTGCTATTTATTGTGTTTAGAAATGCTTGTTTGAATTGTAACTTTGCCACTAGCCACATAAAGTGACTGTGGGATTCTGTCTAGAATAAATACATATATTTTATATATATACCTGTGTGGGCTACTCTTTCATTTGGTCATTCAAGAGGTTATTATGGTAAAACAATAAGCTTAACACTCCTTCAAGACTTAGCCTGAAGGCTGCTCTCCACAGCTACCACTAGGATAGCTTTCTTTAAAGGTTGTCTTAAACCTATCATCAATAGGAGTCGAATTGGACTGGTGCAAGGTGTCCCTATAACTAGGAACAGCATATGCCAGGCCAACTTCTCACAAGACCTTAATAATTAGGCCAGTGCCCGACTCTAAGACCTTAGCTATTAGGCCAGAGTAAGAGTTAAGACCTTAACAATTAGGCCAGAGTACGAGTCTAAGACCTTAGCTATTAGGCCAGAGTAAGAGTTAAGACCTTAGCTATTAGGCCAGAGTAAGAGTTAAGACCTTTACCATTAGGCCATAGTACGAGTCTAAGACCTTAGCTATTAGGCCACAGTAAGTGTAAATACCTTAACCATTAGGCCAGAGTATGAGTCTAAGACCTTAGCTATTAGGCCAGAGTAAGAGTTACGACCTTAACCAGTAGGCCAGAGTACGAGTCTAAGACCTTAGCTATTAGTTCAGAGTAAGTTTTAAGACCTTAACCAGTAGGCCAGAGTAAGAGTTAAGATCTTAACCATTAGGCCAGAGTACGAGTCTAAGACCTTAGCTATTAGGCCAGAGTAAGAGTTAAGACCTTAACCATTAGGCCAGAGTAAGAGTCTAAGACCTTAGCTATTAGGCCAGAGTACGAGTCTAAGACCTTAGCTATTAGGCCAGAGTAAGAGTTAAGACCTGAACCAATAGGCCAGACTAAGAGTTAAGACCTTAACCTGTAGGCCATAGTACGAGTCTAAGACCTTAGCTATTAGGCCAGAGTAAGAGTTAAGACCTTAACCATTAGGCCAGAGTACGAGTCTAAGACCTTAGCTATTAGGCCAGAGTAAACGTTAAGACCTTAGCTATTAGGCCAGAGTAAGAGTTAAGACCTTAACCATTAGGCCATAGTACGAGTCTAAGACCTTAGCTATTAGGCCAGAGTAAGAGTTAAGACTTTAACCAGTAGTCCAGAGTAAGAGTTAAGACCTTAACCTGTAGGCCAGAGTAAGAGTTAAGACCTTATCCAGTAGGCCAGAGTAAGAGTTAAGACCTTAACCATTAGGCCAGAGTACAAGCCTAAGACCTTAGCTATTAGGCCAGAGTAAGAGTTAAGACCTTAACCAGTAGGCCAGAGTAAGAGTTAAGACCTTAACCTGTAGGGCAGAGTAAGAGTTAAGACCTTAATCATTAGGCCAGAGCACGAGCCTAAGACCTTAGCTATTAGGCCAGAGTAAGAGTTAAGACCTTAACCATTAGGCCAGAGTACGAGTCAAAGACCTTAGCTATTAGGCCAGAGTAAGAGTTAGGACCTTAGCTTTTAGGCCAGAGTAAAAGTTAAGACCTTAACCATTAGGCCAGAGTACGAGTCTAAGACCTTAGCTATTAGGCCAGAGTAAGAGTTAAGACCTTAGCTATTAGGCCAGAGTAAGAGTTAAGACCTTAACCTTTAGGCCAGAGTACGATTCTAAGACCTTAGCTATTAGGCCAGAGTAAGAGTTAAGACCTTAACCATTAGGCCAGAGTACGAGTCTAAGACCTTAGCTATTAGGCCAGAGTACGAGTCTAAGACCTTAGCTATTAGGCCAGAGTAAGAGTTAAGACCTTAACCATTAGGCAAGAGTACAAGTCAAAGACCTTAGCTATTAGGCTAGAGTAAGAGTTAAGACCTTAGCTATTAGGCCAGAGTAAGAGATAAGACCTTAACCATTAGGCCAGAGTACGAGTCTAAGACCTTAGCTATTAGGCCGGAGTAAGAGTTAAGACCTTAGCTATTAGGCCAGAGTAAGAGTTAAGACCTTAACCTTCAGGGAAGAGTACGATTCTAAGACCTTATCTATTAGGCCAGAGTAAGAGTTAAGACCTTAATATTTAGGCCAGTGCCCGAGTCTAAGACCTTAGCTATTAGGCCAGAATAAGAGTTAAGACCTTAACCATTAGGCCAGAGTACGAGTCTAAGACCTTAGCTATTAGGCCAGAGTAAGAGTTAAGACCTTAGCTATTAGGCCAGAGTAAGAGTTAAGACCTTTACCATTAGCCCATAGTACGAGTCTAAGACCTTAGCTATTAGGCCAGAGTAAGAGTTAAGACCTTAACCAGTAGGCCAGAGTAAGAGTTAATACCTTAACCATTAGGCCAGAGTACGAGTCTAAGACCTTAGCTATTAGGCCAGAGTAAGAGTTAAGACCTTAGCTATTAGGCCAGAGTAAGAGTTAAGACCTTAACCATTAGGCCAGAATACGAGTCTAAGACCTTAGCTATTAGGCCAGAGTAAGAGTTAGGACCTTAACCATTAGGCCAGAGTATGAGTCTAAGACCTTAGCAATTAGTTCAGAGTAAGTGTTAAGACCTTAACCAGTAGGCCAGAGTAAGAGTTAAGACCTTAACCTGTAGGGCAGAGTAAGAGTTAAGACCTTAATCATTAGGCCAGAGCACGAGCCTAAGACCTTAGCTATTAGGCCAGATTAAGAGTTAAGACCTTAACCATTAGGCCAGAGTACGAGTCAAAGACCTTAGCTATTAGGCCAGAGTAAGAGTTAGGACCTTAGCTTTTAGGCCAGAGTAAAAGTTAAGACCTTAATCATTAGGCCAGAGTACGAGTCTAAGACCTTAGCTATTAGGCCAGAGTAAGAGTTAAGACCTTAGCTATTAGGCCAGAGTAAGAGTTAAGACCTTAACCTTTAGGCCAGAGTATGATTCTAAGACCTTAGCTATTAGGCCAGAGTAAGAGTTAAGACCTTAACCATTAGGCCAGAGTACGAGTCTAAGACCTTATCTATTAGGCCAGAGTAAGAGTTAAGACCTTAATAATTAGGCCAGTGCCCGAGTCTAAGACCTTAGCTATTAGGCCAGAATAAGAGTTAAGACCTTAACCATTAGGCCAGAGTACGAGTCTAAGACCTTAGCTATTAGGCCAGAGTAAGAGTTAAGACCTTAGCTATTAGGCCAGAGTAAGAGTTAAGACCTTTACCATTAGGCCATAGTACGAGTCTAAGACCTTAGCTATTAGGCCAGAGTAAGAGTTAAGACCTTAACCAGTAGGCCAGAGTAAGAGTTAATACCTTAACCATTAGGCCAGAGTACGAGTCTAAGACCTTAGCTATTAGGCCAGAGTAAGAGTTAAGACCTTAGCTATTAGGCCAGAGTAAGAGTTAAGACCTTAACCATAAGGCCAGAATACGAGTCTAAGACCTTAGCTATTAGGCCAGAGTAAGAGATAAGACCTTAGCTATTAGGCCACAGTAAGTGTTACGACCTTAACCATTAGGCCAGAGTACGAGTCTAAGACCTTAGCTATTAGGCCAGAGAAAGAGTTAGGACCTTAACCATTAGGCCAGAGTATGAGTCTAAGACCTTAGCAATTAGTTCAGAGTAAGTGTTAAGACCTTAACCAGTAGGCCAGAGTAAGAGTTAAGACCTTAACCTGTAGGGCAGAGTAAGAGTTAAGACCTTAATCATTAGGCCAGAGCACGAGCCTAAGACCTTAGCTATTAGGCCAGAGTAAGAGTTAAGACCTTAACCATTAGGCCAGAGTACGAGTCAAAGACCTTAGCTTTTAGGCCAGAGTAAGAGTTAGGACCTTAGCTATTAGGCCAGAGTAAGAGTTAAGACCTTAGCTATTAGGCCAGAGTAAGAGTTAAGACCTTAACCTTTAGGCCAGAGTACGATACTAAGACCTTAGCTATTAGGCCAGAGTAAGAGTTAAGACCTTAACCATTAGGCCAGAGTACGAGTCTAAGACCTTAGCTATTAGGCCAGAGTACAAGTCAAAGACCTTAGCTATTAGGCCAGAGTAAGAGTTAAGACCTTAGCTATTAGGCCAGAGTAAGAGTTAAGACCTTAACCATTAGGCCAGAGTACGAGTCTAAGACCTTAGCTATTAGGCCGGAGTAAGAGTTAAGACCTTAGCTATTAGGCCAGAGTAAGAGTTAAGACCTTAACCTTCAGGGAAGAGTACGATTCTAAGACCTTATCTATTAGGCCAGAGTAAGAGTTAAGACCTTAATAATTAGGCCAGTGCCCGAGTCTAAGACCTTAGCTATTAGGCCAGAATAAGAGTTAAGACCTTAACCATTAGGCCAGAGTACGAGTCTAAGACCTTAGCTATTAGGCCAGAGTAAGAGTTAAGACCTTAGCTATTAGGCCAGAGTAAGAGTTAAGACCTTTACCATTAGGCCATAGTACGAGTCTAAGACCTTAGCTATTAGGCCAGAGTATGAGTCTAAGACCTTAGCTATTAGGCCAGAGTAAGAGTTAAGACCATAACCAGTAGGCCAGAGTACGAGTCTAAGACCTTAGCTATTAGTTCAGAGTAAGTTTTAAGACCTTAACCAGTAGGCCAGAGTAAGAGTTAAGATCTTAACCATTAGGCCAGAGTACGAGTCTAAGACCTTAGCTATTAGGCCAGAGTAAGAGTTAAGACCTTAACCAGTAGGCCAGAGTAAGAGTCTAAGACCTTAGCTATTAGGCCAGAGTACGAGTCTAAGACCTTAGCTATTAGGCCAGATTAAGAGTTAAGACCTGAACCATTAGGCCAGACTAAGAGTTAAGACCTTAACCTGTAGGCCATAGTACGAGTCTAAGACCTTAGCTATTAGGCCAGAGTAAGAGTTAAGACCTTAACCATTAGGCCAGAGTACGAGTCTAAGACCTTAGCTATTAGGCCAGAGTAAACGTTAAGACCTTAGCTATTAGGCCAGAGTAAGAGTTAAGACCTTAACCATTAGGCCATAGTACGAGTCTAAGACCTTAGCTATTAGGCCAGAGTAAGAGTTAAGACTTTAACCAGTAGTCCAGAGTAAGAGTTAAGACCTTAACCTGTAGGCCAGAGTAAGAGTTAAGACCTTATCCAGTAGGCCAGAGTAAGAGTTAAGACCTTAACCATTAGGCCAGAGTACAAGCCTAAGACCTTAGCTATTAGGCCAGAGTAAGAGTTAAGACCTTAACCAGTAGGCCAGAGTAAGAGTTAAGACCTTAACCTGTAGGGCAGAGTAAGAGTTAAGACCTTAATCATTAGGCCAGAGCACGAGCCTAAGACCTTAGCTTTTAGGCCAGAGTAAGAGTTAAGCCCTTAACCATTAGGCCAGAGTACGAGTCAAAGACCTTAGCTATTAGGCCAGAGTAAGAGTTAGGACCTTAGCTTTTAGGCCAGAGTAAAAGTTAAGACCTTAACCATTAGGCCAGAGTACGAGTCTAAGACCTTAGCTATTAGGCCAGAGTAAGAGTTAAGACCTTAGCTATTAGGCCAGAGTAAGAGTTAAGACCTTAACCTTTAGGCCAGAGTACGATTCTAAGACCTTAGCTATTAGGCCAGAGTAAGAGTTAAGACCTTAACCATTAGGCCAGAGTACGAGTCTAAGACCTTAGCTAATAGGCCAGAGTACGAGTCTAAGACCTTAGCTATTAGGCCAGAGTAAGAGTTAAGACCTTAACCATTAGGCAAGAGTACAAGTCAAAGACCTTAGCTATTAGGCTAGAGTAAGAGTTAAGACCTTAGCTATTAGGCCAGAGTAAGAGTTAAGACCTTAACCATTAGGCCAGAGTACGAGTCTAAGACCTTAGCTATTAGGCCGGAGTAAGAGTTAAGACCTTAGCTATTAGGCCAGAGTAAGAGTTAAGACCTTAACCTTCAGGGAAGAGTACGATTCTAAGACCTTATCTATTAGGCCAGAGTAAGAGTTAAGACCTTAATAATTAGGCCAGTGCCCGAGTCTAAGACCTTAGCTATTAGGCCAGAATAAGAGTTAAGACCTTAACCATTAGGCCAGAGTACGAGTCTAAGACCTTAGCTATTAGGCCAGAGTAAGAGTTAAGACCTTAGCTATTAGGCCAGAGTAAGAGTTAAGACCTTTACCATTAGCCCATAGTACGAGTCTAAGACCTTAGCTATTAGGCCAGAGTAAGAGTTAAGACCTTAACCAGTAGGCCAGAGTAAGAGTTAATACCTTAACCATTAGGCCAGAGTACGAGTCTAAGACCTTAGCTATTAGGCCAGAGTAAGAGTTAAGACCTTAGCTATTAGGCCAGAGTAAGAGTTAAGACCTTAACCATTAGGCCAGAATACGAGTCTAAGACCTTAGCTATTAGGCCAGAGTAAGAGTTAGGACCTTAACCATTAGGCCAGAGTATGAGTCTAAGACCTTAGCAATTAGTTCAGAGTAAGTGTTAAGACCTTAACCAGTAGGCCAGAGTAAGAGTTAAGACCTTAACCTGTAGGGCAGAGTAAGAGTTAAGACCTTAATCATTAGGCCAGAGCACGAGCCTAAGACCTTAGCTATTAGGCCAGATTAAGAGTTAAGACCTTAACCATTAGGCCAGAGTACGAGTCAAAGACCTTAGCTATTAGGCCAGAGTAAGAGTTAGGACCTTAGCTTTTAGGCCAGAGTAAAAGTTAAGACCTTAATCATTAGGCCAGAGTACGAGTCTAAGACCTTAGCTATTAGGCCAGAGTAAGAGTTAAGACCTTAGCTATTAGGCCAGAGTAAGAGTTAAGACCTTAACCTTTAGGCCAGAGTACGATTCTAAGACCTTAGCTATTAGGCCAGAGTAAGAGTTAAGACCTTAACCATTAGGCCAGAGTACGAGTCTAAGACCTTATCTATTAGGCCAGAGTAAGAGTTAAGACCTTAATAATTAGGCCAGTGCCCGAGTCTAAGACCTTAGCTATTAGGCCAGAATAAGAGTTAAGACCTTAACCATTAGGCCAGAGTACGAGTCTAAGACCTTAGCTATTAGGCCAGAGTAAGAGTTAAGACCTTAGCTATTAGGCCAGAGTAAGAGTTAAGACCTTTACCATTAGGCCATAGTACGAGTCTAAGACCTTAGCTATTAGGCCAGAGTAAGAGTTAAGACCTTAACCAGTAGGCCAGAGTAAGAGTTAATACCTTAACCATTAGGCCAGAGTACGAGTCTAAGACCTTAGCTATTAGGCCAGAGTAAGAGTTAAGACCTTAGCTATTAGGCCAGAGTAAGAGTTAAGACCTTAACCATTAGGCCAGAATACGAGTCTAAGACCTTAGCTATTAGGCCAGAGTAAGAGATAAGACCTTAGCTATTAGGCCACAGTAAGTGTTACGACCTTAACCATTAGGCCAGAGTAAGAGTTAAGACCTTAACCTGTAGGGCAGAGTAAGAGTTAAGACCTTAATCATTAGGCCAGAGCACGAGCCTAAGACCTTAGCTATTAGGCCAGAGTAAGAGTTAAGACCTTAACCATTAGGCCAGAGTACGAGTCAAAGACCTTAGCTTTTAGGCCAGAGTAAGAGTTAGGACCTTAGCTATTAGGCCAGAGTAAGAGTTAAGACCTTAGCTATTAGGCCAGAGTAAGAGTTAAGACCTTAACCTTTAGGCCAGAGTACGATTCTAAGACCTTAGCTATTAGGCCAGAGTAAGAGTTAAGACCTTAACCATTAGGCCAGAGTACGAGTCTAAGACCTTAGCTATTAGGCCAGAGTACAAGTCAAAGACCTTAGCTATTAGGCCAGAGTAAGAGTTAAGACCTTAGCTATTAGGCCAGAGTAAGAGTTAAGACCTTAACCATTAGGCCAGAGTACGAGTCTAAGACCTTAGCTATTAGGCCAGAGTAAGAGTTAAGACCTTAGCTATTAGGCCAGAGTAAGAGTTAAGACCTTAGCCAGTAGGCCAGAGTACGAGTCTAAGACCTTAGCTATTAGGCCAGAGTAAGAGTTAAGACCTTAGCTATTAGGCCAGAGTAAGAGTTAAGACCTTAACCTTCAGGGAAGAGTTCGATTCTAAGACCTTATCTATTAGGCCAGAGTAAGAGTTAAGACCTTAATTATTAGGCCAGTGCCCGAGTCTAAGACCTTAGCTATTAGGCCAGAATAAGAGTTAAGACCTTAACCATTAGGCCAGAGTACGAGTCTAAGACCTTAGCTATTAGGCCAGAGTAAGAGTTAAGACCTTAGCTATTAGGCCAGAGTAAGAGTTAAGACCTTTACCATTAGGCCATAGTACGAGTCTAAGACCTTAGCTATTAGGCCAGAGTATGAGTCTAAGACCTTAGCTATTAGGCCAGAGTAAGAGTTAAGACCATAACCAGTAGGCCAGAGTACGAGTCTAAGACCTTAGCTATTAGTTCAGAGTAAGTTTTAAGACCTTAACCAGTAGGCCAGAGTAAGAGTTAAGATCTTAACCATTAGGCCAGAGTACGAGTCTAAGACCTTAGCTATTACTCCAGAGTAAGAGTTAAGACCTTAACCAGTAGGCCAGAGTAAGAGTCTAAGACCTTAGCTATTAGGCCAGAGTACGAGTCTAAGACCTTAGCTATTAGGCCAGATTAAGAGTTAAGACCTGAACCATTAGGCCAGACTAAGAGTTAAGACCTTAACCTGTAGGCCATAGTACGAGTCTAAGACCTTAGCTATTAGGCCAGAGTAAGAGTTAAGACCTTAACCATTAGGCCAGAGTACGAGTCTAAGACCTTAGCTATTAGGCCAGAGTAAACGTTAAGACCTTAGCTATTAGGCCAGAGTAAGAGTTAAGACCTTAACCATTAGGCCATAGTACGAGTCTAAGACCTTAGCTATTAGGCCAGAGTAAGAGTTAAGACTTTAACCAGTAGTCCAGAGTAAGAGTTAAGACCTTAACCTGTTGGCCAGAGTAAGAGTTAAGACCTTAACCAGTAGGCCAGTTTAAGAGTTAAGACCTTAACCATTAGGCCAGAGTACAAGTCTAAGACCTTAGCTATTAGGCCAGAGTAAGAGTTAAGACCTTAACCAGTAGGCCAGAGTAAGAGATAAGACCTTAACCATTAGGCCATAGTACAAGTCTAGGACATTAGCTATTAGGCCAGAGTAAAAGTTAAGACCTTAGCAATTAGGCCAGAGTAAGAGTTAATACCTTAACCATTACGCCAGAGTACGAGTCTAAGACCTTAGCTATTAGGCCAGAGTAAGAGTTAAGACCATAGCTATTAGGCCAGAGTAAGAGTTAAGACCTTAACCATTAGGCCAGAATACGAGTCTAAGACCTTAGCTATTAGGCCAGAGTAAGAGATAAGACCTTAGCTATTAGGCCACAGTAAGTGTTAAGACCTTAACCATTAGGCCAGAGTACGAGTCTAAGACCTTAGCTATTAGGCCAGAGTAAGAGTTAGGACCTTAACCATTAGGCCAGAGTATGAGTCTAAGACCTTAGCAATTAGTTCAGAGTAAGTGTTAAGACCTTAACCAGTAGGCCAGAGTAAGAGTTAAGACCTTAACCTGTAGGCCAGAGTAAGAGTTAAGACCTTAACCAGTAGGGCAGAGTAAGAGTTAAGACCTTAATCATTAGGCCAGAGCACGAGCCTAAGACCTTAGCTATTAGGCCAGAGTAAGAGTTAAGACCTTAACCATTAGGCCAGAGTACGAGTCAAAGACCTTAGCTATTAGGCCAGAGTAAGAGTTAGGACCTTAGCTTTTAGGCCAGAGTAAGAGTTAAGACCTTAACCATTAGGCCAGAGTACGAGTCTAAGACCTTAGCTATTAGGCCAGAGTAAGAGTTAAGACCTTAGCTATTAGGCCAGAGTAAGAGTTAAGACCTTAACCTTTAGGCCAGAGTACGATTCTAAGACCTTAGCTATTAGGCCAGAGTAAGAGTTAAGACCTTAATCATTAGGCCAGAGTACGAGTCTAAGACCTTAGCTATTACACCAGAGTACGAGTCTAAGACCTTAGCTATTAGGCCAGAGTAAGAGTTAAGACCTTAATCATTAGGCCAGAGTACGAGTCTAAGACCTTAGCTATTAGGCCAGAGTAAGAGTTAAGACCTTAGCTATTAGGCCAGAGTAAGAGTTAAGACCTTAACCTTTAGGCCAGAGTACGAGTCTAAGACCTTAGCTATTAGGCCAGACTAAGAGTTAAGACCTTAACCTGTAGGCCATAGTACGAGTCTAAGACCTTAGCTATTAGGCCAGAGTAAGAGTGAAGACCTTAGCTATTAGGCCAGTGTAAGAGTTAAGACCTTAACCATTAGGCAAGAGTACAAGTCAAAGACCTTAGCTATTAGGCCAGAGTAAGAGTTAAGACCTTAGCTATTAGGCCAGAGTAAGAGTTAAGACCTTAACCATTAGGCCAGAGTACGAGTCTAAGACCTTAGCTATTAGGCCAGAGTAAGAGTTAAGACCTTAGCTATTAGGCCAGAGTAAGAGTTAAGACCTTAACCTTTAGGGCAGAGTACGATTCTAAGACCTTAGCTATTAGGCCAGAGTAAGAGATAAGACCTTAGCTATTAGGCCACAGTAAGTGTAAAGACCTTAGCTATTAGGCCAGAGTAAGAGTTAATACCTTAACCCGTAGGCCAGACTACGAGTCTAAGACCTTAGCTATTAGTTCAGAGTAAGTGTTAAGACCTTAACCAGTAGGCCAGAGTAAGAGTTAAGACCTTAATAATTAGGCCAGTGCCCGAGTCTAAGACCTTAGCTATTAGGCCAGAGTAAGAGTTAAGACCTTAACCATTAGGCCAGAGTACGAGTCTAAGACCTTAGCTATTAGGCCAGAGTAAGAGTTAAGACCTTAGCTATTAGGCCAGAGTAAGAGTTAAGACCTTTACCATTAGGCCATAGTACGAGTCTAAGACCTTAGCTATTAGGCCAGAGTAAGAGATAAGACCTTAGCTATTAGGCCACAGTAAGTGTAAAGACCTTAACCATTAGGCAAGAGTAAGAGTCTAAGACCTTAGCTATTAGGCCAGAGTAAGAGTTAATACCTTAACCAGTAGGCCAGACTACGAGTCTAAGACCTTAGCTATTAGTTCAGAGTAAGTGTTAAGACCTTAACCAGTAGGCCAGAGTAAGAGTTAAGATCTTAACCATTGGGCCAGAGTACGAGTCTAAGACCTTAGCTATTAGGCCAGAGTAAGAGTTAAGACCTTAACCATTAGGCCAGAGTAAGAGTCTAAGACCTTAGCTATTAGGCCACAGTACGAGTCTAAGACCTTAGCTATTAGGCCAGATTAAGAGTTAAGACCTGAAATATTAGGCCAGACTAAGAGTTAAGACCTTAACCTGTAGGCCATAGTACGAGTCTAAGACCTTAGCTATTAGGCCAGAGTAAGAGTTAAGACCTTAACCATTAGGCCAGAGTACGAGTCTAAGACCTTAGCTATTAGGCCAGAATAAACGTTAAGACCTTAGCTATTAGGCCAGTGTAAGAGTTAAGACCTTAACCATTAGGCCATAGTACGAGTCTAAGACCTTAGCTATTAGGCCAGAGTAAGAGTTAAGACTTTAACCAGTAGTCCAGAGTAAGAGTTAAGACCTTAACTTGTAGGCCATAGTACTAGTCTAAGACCTTAGCTATGAGGCCACAGTAAGAGTTAAGATCTTAACCAGCAGGCCAGAGTAAGAGTTAAGACCTTAACCAGTAGGCCAGAGTAAGAGTTAAGACCTTAACCAGTAGGCCAGAGTAAGAGTTAAGACCTTAACCATTAGGCCAGAGTACAAGTCTAAGACCTTAGCTATTAGGCCAGAGTAAGAGTTAAGACCTTAACCAGTAGGCCAGAGTAAGAGATAAGACCTTAACCATTAGGCCAGAGTACGAATCTAAGACCTTAGCTATTAGGCCAGAGTAAGAGTTAAGACCTTAGCTATTAGGCCACAGTAAGTGTTAAGACCTTAACCATTAGACCAGAGTACGAGTCTAAGACCTTAGCTATTAGGCCAGAGTAAGAGTTAAGACCTTAACCATTATGCCAGAGTACGAGTCTAAGACCTTAGCTATTAGGCCAGAGTAAGAGTTACGACCTTAACCAGTAGGCCAGAGTACGAGTCTAAGACCTTAGCTATTAGGCCAGAGTACGAGTCTAAGACCTTAGCTATTAGGCCAGAGTAAGAGTTAAGACCTAAACCATTAGGCCAGACTAAGAGTTAAGACCGTATCCTGTAGGCCATAGTATGAGTCTAAGACCTTAGCTATTAGGCCAGAGTAAGAGTTAATACCTTAACCAGTAGGCCAGAGTACGAGTCTAAGACCTTAGCTATTAGTTCAGAGTAAGTGTTAAGACCTTAACCAGTAGGCCAGAGTAAGAGTTAAGATCTTAACCATTAGGCCAGAGTACGAGTCTAAGACCTTAGCTATTAGGCCAGAGTAAGAGTTTAGACCTAAACCATTAGGCCATAGTAAGAGTCTTAGACCTTAGCTATTAGGCCACAGTACGAGTCTAAGACCTTAGCTATTAGGCCAGAGTTAGAGTTAAGACCTGAACCATTAGGCCAGACTAAGAGTTAAGACCTTAACCTGTAGGGCATAGTACGAGTCTAAGGCCTTAGCTATTAGGCCAGAGTAAGAGTTAAGACCTTAGCTATTAGGCCAGTGTAAGAGTTAAGACCTTAACCATTAGGCAAGAGTACAAGTCAAAGACCTTAGCTATTAGGCCAGAGTAAGAGTTAAGACCTTAGCTATTAGGCCAGAGTAAGAGTTAAGACCTTAACCATTAGGCCAGAGTACGAGTCTAAGACCTTAGCTATTAGGCCAGAGTAAGAGTTAAGACCTTAGCTATTAGGCCAGAGTAAGAGTTAAGACCTTAACCTTTAGGGCAGAGTACGATTCTAAGACCTTAGCTATTAGGCCAGAGTAAGAGATAAGACCTTAGCTATTAGGCCACAGTAAGTGTAAAGACCTTAACCATTAGGCCAGAGTAAGAGTCTAAGACCTTAGCTATTAGGCCAGAGTAAGAGTTAAGACTTTAACCAGTAGTCCAGAGTAAGAGTTAAGACCTTAACTTGTAGGCCATAGTACTAGTCTAAGACCTTAGCTATGAGGCCAGAGTAAGAGTTAAGATCTTAACCAGCAGGCCAGAGTAAGAATTAAGACCTTAACCAGTAGGCCAGAGTAAGAGTTAAGACCTTAACCAGTAGGCCAGAGTAAGAGTTAAGACCTTAACCATTAGGCCAGAGTACGAGTCTAAGACCTTAGCTATTAGGCCAGAGTAAGAGTTAAGACCTTAACCAGTAGGCCAGAGTAAGAGATAAGACCTTAACCATTAGGCCAGAGTACGAATCTAAGACCTTAGCTATTAGGCCAGAGTAAGAGTTAAGACCTTAGCTATTAGGCCACAGTAAGTGTTAAGACCTTAACCATTAGGCCAGAGTACGAGTCTAAGACCTTAGCTATTAGGCCAGAGTAAGAGTTAAGACCTTAACCATTATGCCAGAGTACGAGTCTAAGACCTTAGCTATTAGGCCAGAGTAAGAGTTACGACCTTAACCAGTAGGCCAGAGTACGAGTCTAAGACCTTAGCTATTAGGCCAGAGTACGAGTCTAAGACCTTAGCTATTAGGCCAGAGTAAGAGTTAAGACCTTAACCATTAGGCCAGACTAAGAGTTAAGACCTTATCCTGTAGGCCATAGTATGAGTCTAAGACCTTAGCTATTAGGCCAGAGTAAGAGTTAAGACCTTAACCATTAGGCCAGAGTACGAGTCTAAGACCTTAGCTATTAGGCCAGACTAAAAGTTAAGACCTTAGCTATTAGGCCATAGTACGAGTCTAAGACCATAGCTATTAGGCCAGAGTAAGGGTTAAGACCATAGCTATTAGACCAGAGTAAGAGTTAAGACCTTAGCTATTAGGCCAGACTAAAAGTTAAGACCTTAGCTATTAGGCCAGAGTAAGAGTTAAGACCTTAACCATTAGGCCATAGTACGAGTCTAAGACCTTAGCTATTAGGCCAGAGTAAGAGTTAAGACTTAAACCAGTAGGCCAGAGTAAGAGTTAAGACCTTAACCTGTAGGCCATAGTACAAGTCTAAGACCTTAGCTATTAGGCCAGAGTAAGAGTTAAGACCTTAAACAGCAGGCCAGAGTAAAAGTTAAGACCGTAACCAGTAGGCCAGAGTAAGAGTTAAGACCTTAACCATTAGGCCAGAGTACGAGCCTAAGACCTTAGCTATTAGGCCAGAGTAAGAGTTAAGACCTTAACCAGTAGGCCAGAGTAAGAGTTAAGACCTTAACCAGTAGGCCAGAGTACGAGTCTAAGACCTTAGCTATTAGGCCAGAGTAAGAGTTAAGACCTTAGCTATTAGGCCAGAGTAAGAGACTAAGACCTTAGCTATTAGGCCAGAGTGAGAGTTAAGACCTTAACCATTAGGCCAGACTAAGCGTTAAGACCTTAACCAGTAGGCCATAGTACGAGTCTAAGACCTTAGCTATTAGGCCAGAGTAAGAGTTAAGACCTTAACCATTAGGCAAGAGTACGAGTCTAAGACCTTAGCTATTAGGCCAGAGTAAGAGTTAAGATCTTAGCTATTAGGCCAGAGTAAGAGTTAAGACCTTAACCATTAGGCCAGAGTACGAGTCTAAGACCTTAGCTATTAGGCCAGAGTAAGAGTTAAAACCTTAGCAATTAGGCCGGAGTAAGAGACTAAGACCTTAGCTATTAGGCCAGAGTAAAAGTTAAGACCTTAACCATTAGGCCAGAGTAAGAGTTAAGACCTTAGCTATTAGGCCAGAGTAAGAGTTAGGACCTTAACCATTAGGCCAGAGTACGAGTCTAAGACCTTAGCTAGCAGGCCAGAGTAAGAGTTAAGACCTTAACCAGTAGGCCAGAGTAAGAGTTAAGACCTTAACCTGTAGGCCATAGTACGAGTCTAAGACCTTAGCTATTATGCCAGAGTAAGAGTTAAGACCTTAGCTATTATGCCAGAGTAAGGGTTAAGACCTTAACCAATAGGCCAGAGTAAGAGTTACGACCTTAACCATTAGGCCAGAGTATGAGTCTAAGACCTTAGCTATTATGCCAGAGTAAGAGTTAAGACCTTAACCATTAGGCCAGAGTACGAGTCTACGACCTTAGCTATTAGGCCAGAGTAAGAGTTAAGACCTTAGCTATTAGACCAGAGTAAGAGTTAAGACCTTAACCATTAGGCAATAGTACGAGTCTAAGACCTTAGCTATTAGGCCAGAGTAAGATTTAAGACCTTAGCTATTAGGCCACAGTAAGTGTTAAGACCTTAACCATTAGGCCAGAGTACAAGTCTAAGACTTTAGCTATTAGGCCAGAGTAAGAGGTAAGACCTTAACCAATATGCCAGAGTACGAGTCTAAGACCTTAGCTATTAGGCCAGAGTAAGAGTTACGACCTTAACCAGAAGGCAGAGTACGAGTCTAAGACCTTAGCTATTAGGCCAGAGTACGAGTCTAAGACCTTAGCTATTAGGCCAGAGTACGAGTCTAAGACCTTAGCTATTAGGCCAGAGTAAGAGTTAAGACCTTAACCATTAGGCCAGAGTACAAGTCTAAGACCTTAGCCATTAGGCCAGAGTAAGAGTTAAGACCTTAACCAGTAGGGCAGAGTAAGAGTTAAAACCTTAATCATTAGGCCAGAGCACGAGTCTAAGACCTTAGCTATTAGGCCAGAGTAAGAGTTAAGACCTTAACCATTAGGGCAGAGTACGAGTCTAAGACCTTAGCTATTAGGCCAGACTAAAAGTTAAGACCTTAGCTATTAGGCCAGAGTAAGAGTTAAGACCTTAACCATTAGGCCATAGTACGAGTCTAAGACCTTAGCTATTAGGCCAGAGTAAGAGATAAGACCTTAGCTATTAGGCCAGAGTCAGAGGTAAGACTTAAACCAGTAGGCCAGAGTTAGAGTTAAGACCTTAACCTGTAGGCCATAGTACTAGTCTAAGACCTTAGATATTAGGCCAGAGTAAGAGTTAAGACCTTAACCAGCAGGCCAGAGTAAGAGTTAAGACCTTAACCAGTAGGCCAGAGTAAGAGTTAAGACCTTAACCATTACGCCAGAGTACGAGCCTAAGACCTTAGCTATTAGGCCAGAGTAAGAGTTAAGACCTTAACCAGTAGGCCAGAGTAAGAGTTAAGACCTTAACCAGTAGGCCAGAGTAAAAGTTAAGACCATAACCATTAGGCCAGAGTACGAGTCTAAGACCTTAGCTATTAGGCCAGAGTAAGAGTTAAGACCTTAGCTATTAGGCCAGAGTAAGAGTCTAAGACCTTAGCTATTAGCCCAGAGTAAGAGTTAAGACCTTAACCATTAGGCCAGACTAAGAGATAAGACCTTAACCAGTAGGCCATAGTACGAGTCTAAGACCTTAGCTATTAGGCCAGAGTAAGAGTTAAGACCTTAACCATTAGGCCAGAGTACGAGTCTAGGACCTTAGCTATTAGGCCAGAGTAAAAGTTAAGACCTTAGCTATTAGGCCAGAGTAAGAGTTAAGACATTAACCATTAGGCCATAGTACGAGTCTAAGACCTTAGCTATTAGGCCAGAGTAAGAGTTAAGACTTTAACCAGTAGTCCAGAGTAAGAGTTAAGACCTTAACCTGTAGGCCACAGTACTAGTCTAAGACCTTAGCTATTAGGCCAGAGTAAGAGTTAAGACCTTAACCAGCAGGCCAGAGTAAGAGTAAAGACCTTAACCAGTAGGCCAGAGTAAGAGTTAAGACCTTAACCATTAAGCCAGAGTACGAGTCTAAGACCTTAGCTATTAGGCCAGAGTAAGAGTTAAGACCTTAACCAGTAGGCCAGAGTAAGAGTTAAGACCTTAACCATTAGGCCAGAGTATGAGTCTAAGACCTTAGCTATTATGCCAGAGTAAGAGTTAAGACCTTAACCAGTAGGACAGAGTAAGAGTTAAGACCTTAACCATTAGGCCATCGTACAAGTCTAAGACTTTAGCTATTAGGCCAGAGTAAGAGTTATGACCTTAGCTGTTAGGCCAGAGTAAGAGTTAAGACCTTAACCAGTAGGCCAGAGTACGAGTCTAAGACCTTAGCTATTATGCCAGAGTACGAGTCTAAGACCTTAGCTATTAGGCCAGAGTAAGAGTTAAGACCTTAACCATTAGGCCAGAGTACGAGTCTAAGACCTAAGCTATTAGGCCAGAGTAAGAGTTAAGACCTTAACCTTTAGTCCAGAGTACGAGTCTAAGGCCTTAGCTATTAGGCCAGAGTAAGAGTTAAGACCTTAGCTATTAGGCCACAGTAAGTGTTAAGACCTTAACCATTAGGCCAGAGTAAGAGTTAAGACCTTAACCTGTAGGCCATAGTACAAGTCTAAGACCTTAGCTATTAGGCCAGAGTAAGAGTTAAGACCTTAAACAGCAGGCCAGAGTAAAAGTTAAGACCGTAACCAGTAGGCCAGAGTAAGAGTTAAGACCTTAACCATTAGGCCAGAGTACGAGCCTAAGACCTTAGCTATTAGGCCAGAGTAAGAGTTAAGACCTTAACCAGTAGGCCAGAGTATGAGTTAAGACCTTAACCAGTAGGCCAGAGTACGAGTCTAAGACCTTAGCTATTAGGCCAGAGTAAGAGTTAAGACCTTAGCTATTAGGCCAGAGTAAGAGACTAAGACCTTAGCTATTAGGCCAGAGTGAGAGTTAAGACCTTAACCATTAGGCCAGACTAAGCGTTAAGACCTTAACCAGTAGGCCATAGTACGAGTCTAAGACCTTAGCTATTAGGCCAGAGTAAGAGTTAAGACCTTAACCATTAGGCAAGAGTACGAGTCTAAGACCTTAGCTATTAGGCCAGAGTAAGAGTTAAGATCTTAGCTATTAGGCCAGAGTAAGAGTTAAGACCTTAACCATTAGGCCAGAGTACGAGTCTAAGACCTTAGCTATTAGGCCAGAGTAAGAGTTAAAACCTTAGCAATTAGGCCGGAGTAAGAGACTAAGACCTTAGCTATTAGGCCAGAGTAAAAGTTAAGACCTTAACCATTAGGCCAGAGTAAGAGTTAAGACCTTAGCTATTAGGCCAGAGTAAGAGTTAGGACCTTAACCATTAGGCCAGAGTACGAGTCTAAGACCTTAGCTAGCAGGCCAGAGTAAGAGTTAAGACCTTAACCAGTAGGCCAGAGTAAGAGTTAAGACCTTAACCTGTAGGCCATAGTACGAGTCTAAGACCTTAGCTATTATGCCAGAGTAAGAGTTAAGACCTTAGCTATTATGCCAGAGTAAGGGTTAAGACCTTAACCAATAGGCCAGAGTAAGAGTTACGACCTTAACCATTAGGCCAGAGTATGAGTCTAAGACCTTAGCTATTATGCCAGAGTAAGAGTTAAGACCTTAACCATTAGGCCAGAGTACGAGTCTACGACCTTAGCTATTAGGCCAGAGTAAGAGTTAAGACCTTAGCTATTAGACCAGAGTAAGAGTTAAGACCTTAACCATTAGGCAATAGTACGAGTCTAAGACCTTAGCTATTAGGCCAGAGTAAGATTTAAGACCTTAGCTATTAGGCCACAGTAAGTGTTAAGACCTTAACCATTAGGCCAGAGTACAAGTCTAAGACTTTAGCTATTAGGCCAGAGTAAGAGGTAAGACCTTAACCAATATGCCAGAGTACGAGTCTAAGACCTTAGCTATTAGGCCAGAGTAAGAGTTACGACCTTAACCAGAAGGCAGAGTACGAGTCTAAGACCTTAGCTATTAGGCCAGAGTACGAGTCTAAGACCTTAGCTATTAGGCCAGAGTACGAGTCTAAGACCTTAGCTATTAGGCCAGAGTAAGAGTTAAGACCTTAACCATTAGGCCAGAGTACAAGTCTAAGACCTTAGCCATTAGGCCAGAGTAAGAGTTAAGACCTTAACCAGTAGGGCAGAGTAAGAGTTAAAACCTTAATCATTAGGCCAGAGCACGAGTCTAAGACCTTAGCTATTAGGCCAGAGTAAGAGTTAAGACCTTAACCATTAGGGCAGAGTACGAGTCTAAGACCTTAGCTATTAGGCCAGACTAAAAGTTAAGACCTTAGCTATTAGGCCAGAGTAAGAGTTAAGACCTTAACCATTAGGCCATAGTACGAGTCTAAGACCTTAGCTATTAGGCCAGAGTAAGAGATAAGACCTTAGCTATTAGGCCAGAGTCAGAGGTAAGACTTAAACCAGTAGGCCAGAGTTAGAGTTAAGACCTTAACCTGTAGGCCATAGTACTAGTCTAAGACCTTAGATATTAGGCCAGAGTAAGAGTTAAGACCTTAACCAGCAGGCCAGAGTAAGAGTTAAGACCTTAACCAGTAGGCCAGAGTAAGAGTTAAGACCTTAACCATTACGCCAGAGTACGAGCCTAAGACCTTAGCTATTAGGCCAGAGTAAGAGTTAAGACCTTAACCAGTAGGCCAGAGTAAGAGTTAAGACCTTAACCAGTAGGCCAGAGTAAAAGTTAAGACCATAACCATTAGGCCAGAGTACGAGTCTAAGACCTTAGCTATTAGGCCAGAGTAAGAGTTAAGACCTTAGCTATTAGGCCAGAGTAAGAGTCTAAGACCTTAGCTATTAGCCCAGAGTAAGAGTTAAGACCTTAACCATTAGGCCAGACTAAGAGATAAGACCTTAACCAGTAGGCCATAGTACGAGTCTAAGACCTTAGCTATTAGGCCAGAGTAAGAGTTAAGACCTTAACCATTAGGCCAGAGTACGAGTCTAGGACCTTAGCTATTAGGCCAGAGTAAAAGTTAAGACCTTAGCTATTAGGCCAGAGTAAGAGTTAAGACATTAACCATTAGGCCATAGTACGAGTCTAAGACCTTAGCTATTAGGCCAGAGTAAGAGTTAAGACTTTAACCAGTAGTCCAGAGTAAGAGTTAAGACCTTAACCTGTAGGCCACAGTACTAGTCTAAGACCTTAGCTATTAGGCCAGAGTAAGAGTTAAGACCTTAACCAGCAGGCCAGAGTAAGAGTAAAGACCTTAACCAGTAGGCCAGAGTAAGAGTTAAGACCTTAACCATTAAGCCAGAGTACGAGTCTAAGACCTTAGCTATTAGGCCAGAGTAAGAGTTAAGACCTTAACCAGTAGGCCAGAGTAAGAGTTAAGACCTTAACCATTAGGCCAGAGTATGAGTCTAAGACCTTAGCTATTATGCCAGAGTAAGAGTTAAGACCTTAACCAGTAGGACAGAGTAAGAGTTAAGACCTTAACCATTAGGCCATCGTACAAGTCTAAGACTTTAGCTATTAGGCCAGAGTAAGAGTTATGACCTTAGCTGTTAGGCCAGAGTAAGAGTTAAGACCTTAACCAGTAGGCCAGAGTACGAGTCTAAGACCTTAGCTATTATGCCAGAGTACGAGTCTAAGACCTTAGCTATTAGGCCAGAGTAAGAGTTAAGACCTTAACCATTAGGCCAGAGTACGAGTCTAAGACCTAAGCTATTAGGCCAGAGTAAGAGTTAAGACCTTAACCTTTAGTCCAGAGTACGAGTCTAAGGCCTTAGCTATTAGGCCAGAGTAAGAGTTAAGACCTTAGCTATTAGGCCACAGTAAGTGTTAAGACCTTAACCATTAGGCCAGAGTACGAGTCTAAGACCTTAGCTATTAGGCCAGAGTAAGAGTTAAGACCTTAACCATTAAGCCAGAGTACGAGTCTAAGACCTTAGCTATTAGTTCAGAGTAAGTGTTAAGACCTTAACCAGTAGGCCAGAGTAAGAGTTAGGATCTTAACCATTAGGCCAGAGTACGAGTCTAAGACCTTAGTGTAGGAGAGTGGAATCTGACTAATGGTTGCCCCCAACTTTTTGCCTGGTATTTAAGTGGTTTTTGACTAGTCTGGCTGGGATCCTGCTATCCAGGACCCCAGCCTATCTGCTTTCTCCCTAAAACTGTTGTGAGTACTCTAGGTACAAACATAATTGGATGCTGGGCATGCCCATCCAGTCCCTTGTAGATGGTACCCTAGGTACCCAGGGCATGGGTCCCCCAGTAGGCCTACCAGGGCTGCAGCACTTATTGTGCCACCCTGGGACAGCCACCCAAACTGACACCACCAGGCCACTACTGTAGCCTGGGTAAGGTGGTGCTAGCACCCCTTACAGGGATGTAGGTACCCTATGTCCCATACAATTACAACACATATACTCTCATAGGTCACCCCTATGGCAGGCCCTGGTAATCCTACAGGGCTGGGTGCTGAGGTATGTGTGAGGGGGGACCCCTACGTGAGTAGGACCTCTCTGCAACCTTCGTAAAATCGTTACTGGGTTGTTTGTAGTGTAGCCATACCATATACTCTTAACCGCATTATAAGTTATTGCGTCATCGCTGTAACTTTGGAATGGCTACACCGAACCATATCGTGTTTGGTGTCAAACATGAAGGAATCATACCCCCAGTCCAGCCATGGGCATGGGGGCACGATTCCCCCTTGCTAGGAGGGTGATATGGGAAAAGCGGTAGAATTTGGAAACCAATTTAAAAGTGCACATGTACCACAAAATGGCTACTGTTCGCCACCTACACAACTCTGGCTGGCTGTTGCTGGGGAAAACCCCAGCCTCGCCATCTGGACAATAGGGCTCCTGTGGCAGGGAGGTGCCAGCACCTCCCCAGACAGGATATGTGGATTGGAACAGGGTGGGTGCACCAAAAGTCCATTCAGAGTTGCACGTAGGCAGCTGCAGAGCCCCAATTCTGCATACACCGCCTGGAACCGGTTCAGGGGCATCCTGCCCCTCGCCCAGGCGGGAAACACACAAAGGGGAGTGGGTGTAGCCACCCTTTCCCGCCTCTACTCTGATTGGTAGGCTCTATTTTGGACCATCCCCTAATCTTGGGGATATATGGGAATAACTTTGCCCTAGAGCCTTAGATTCGTACAGGACTTCACAGAACTGACCTTCGACGAGCTGCTGCCCAGCTGACTGAAGAAATCTCCCTTGGGATAAAGGAGTTATCCCCCTGCTTGGCAGGCACCTAAAAGACTACAAGATACCCGGTTGGAACTTCGTTGCTCTCACGACCTTCGACGCCTTCCAGCAACCTCGAGGTGGGTCTCCAGTGCATCCCAGCGTCCTGTGAGCGTGCCCAGCAAGTCTGAGCACCCTGGACCACGTGGGTGTCGAGATCCCCGCATACCCCGAGACACCGGCCACCTCTTGTCCAGCACACGACCCCGACCAGTGGGGAAGTTGTGCTTTGGCCCATTCTTGAGCCAACCTTCAAGCAGCATTTGTGCCGACCCTCAGCTCCCTGGCCCGCTCCGGTGGCCCGTGGGAGCCCTTTTACGCACTCCATTTTGCTGCCTTCCGCGGTCCCTTGTCTCTCGACTTGTGGGCCCTGACGGAGGACAATCTTCTTTTCTAAGAGTTCCCCTGGTTGCTCCAGGCCTGCTCTACGCTCCCTGCAAAGGAGAGCACCCTCAGACCACGTGGGTCTGCACCAGCAGCTGCTTTGTTCATCTTGCGTGGGTTGCGGTTGCCAATGCTTAGTGGATCCAATCGGGACACTAACACCGCAGCGACCCTCAGCCGACGTGGGACAGTCGCCCTCCAGAAGCTGGCCTTCCTTGAAGCCTCCCGGAGCCCGTGACTGCAGAGCCCAGCTGTACCTTCCACACCTGAAGCACCCGACATCCACGAGCTCCTTCCTGTGAGCTCCCTGGTCACTGTGCTGTGACCCAGACTCTGTCCCCTCTGCTTTCAGGTTCATCTTTGTCTTTTCTTCAACTTTAATCTTCACGACTTCAGCGACACTTCCAGCTAGCAGCAGTTTGGACTCCTTTTCCATAGAAAATCAGCCCGCGACCCGACACCAGAATCGACCTATGCACCCGGCTTCCCTGGGGCAGGTAACAGTGGTACTTCGGTACTCCCGTGGTGGTGGGCTCTCCAAAGCCTTAAGTCTCAAGCCTTAACTTTGTACTGTTGTTAGAAGTGTCCTTAAACCTTAATTATTCAACCGCGACATTCTCCATAGGCTAACATTGCGATCCCGACAGCAACTTCTCGCACTGCACACGCCTCCCGTGGGTCCCCTTCCTCTTAACTGTGGGTGGATTCTTAAGGGGCCAGCGATCCTGAATGCCCTAGGCATTGCCTGTAGAATTGTCGTGGTTCTTATACCACTATTTTAGTATATGGTTTGGTCCCCCCCTGGGGCCCATTGATTTCTGTGCTATTTATTGTGTTTAGAAATGCTTGTTTGAATTGTAACTTTGCCACTAGCCACATAAAGTGACTGTGGGATTCTGTCTAGAATAAATACATATATTTTATATATATACCTGTGTGGGCTACTCTTTCATTTGGTTATTCAAGAGGTTATTATGGTAAAACAATAAGCTTAACACTCCTTCAAGACTTAGCCTGAAGGCTGCTCTCCACAGCTACCACTAGGATAGCTTTCTTTAAAGGTTGTCTTAAACCTACCATCAATAGGAGTCGAATTGGACTGGTGCAAGGTGTCCCTATAACTAGGAACAGCATATGCCAGGCCAACTTCTCACATTGGTGTGCAGCGGTTGGATTCAAGCTTGCCATTGTTTTACCAGATAACAAATTGAATTTCTAAAGTGAAAGCCACAAGGTACCAAAGGTACATATAAATTCAAGCTATAATACAATAAGTTCTACTGAACTTGGAGTTGTGTGTAGAGGGTTTAGCACACCTTGACTACAACTCAAGAGAGGGTTCAGTAGGCCACACTTAGTGTAGGTAGATACATCACTACACTAAACATGTCTTCAGGTGGCACTAAGGCTATGGAAGGACCCCAGAGGGTCCCAGTAGATAAGTATGATAATTTCACCTTTGCAGAGCTCAGGGAAATGTGCACCCTTAGGGGACTGAAGACAGAAAGAGGTGCCAACACAAAACGTCTCAAGGAGATCCTGCTCATAGCAGACTTTATGGAGTCCATAGGATCCAGAGGGACGGACAGAGTGGGTGGGCACCCCTCAGAAGAGGACACTCCCAGAGTGGAATCTGAAGAGGAACAGGAAGAGGATGAAAATCCTGACCTGGAAGAAACAAACCACTCACAGCATGGAGGTGATGGCCCAAGAGGCACTCCCTCCACCCTTAAAAGGGGAGTGGTGGGTCCAAGAAGGAACAGATCCCCCTCAGTGGGATCCAACCATTCTAAGGGATCCAAAGGGTCCTCTGCCTCTTCTCAGAGAAGAGAAACCTCTCATGAGAGGAAATGCAGACTGATCAAATTTGAGCAGGCTAAGCTTGAGCTTAAAAGAGAACAGTTAGCATTAGACAGGGAAACCCTGGAGCTTCAGAAAGCTTCAAGAAAGTGGGGTCTAGAGATCCCTGGTGGCAGTAATGAAACCCCTAGAGTTAGAGAGAGAGTCCCTGACAATAGGAACCTCCACAAGATTGTGCCCCCCTATCAGAATGGGGATGATATCCACAAATGGATATCTGCTCTTGAAAGGGCCTGTAGAGTACAGAGGGTCCCTGTAGAGCAGTGGGCAGCAATCCTGTGGCTCTCCTTTTCAGATAAAGGGAGAGACAAGCTCCTCTCTGTAAGAGAAGAGGATGCTGATGATTATTATATCTTGAAAGCTGCTTTAATAGATGGGTTTGGCTTAACCACTGATCAATACAGACTTAAGTTCAGAGACACCCAGAAAGCACAGAATCAAGATTGGGTAGACTTTGTGGATTGTGCAACCAAGGCACTGGAAGGTTGGTTAAATGGCAGTAAAGTTAATGATTATCAAGGATTGTATAATCTCATTATGAGGGAGCAGATTCTTAATAATTGTCAGAACCAACTTTTACACCAGCACCTGGTGGACTCTGATCTGACCTCTCCCCAAGAATTGGGAAAGAAGGCAGACAAATGGGTCAGAACCAGGATTAGGCCTAAGAACCAAGTTGGTGACCAGAAGAAGGATTCCACTAAGCCCAAAGAGAAAGGCGGGGATGATAAACAAGAAAAGTCCTCTGAAGGGCCCCAACAAACCAGTGCTGGGGGTGGGTCCCAAAATACTTCCTCTAATACCAAGAAACCATATTGCCATGTGTGTAAAAAACCTGGCCACTGGAAGACTGACTCCAGCTGTCCTAAGAATGGCAATAAAGAAAATGTTCCTCCAAAACCAGCTCCAACACCTCCTGTTACTACTAGTAGTAATCCCCCAGGTGGTGGGAGTGCACCCAAAAACTTAGTTGGGTTCTCTTTGGGGACACCAGTGGACTCTGGCCTAGCCAGGTCCCCTGCATTAGCAACTATGGTCTGTGATGGTGGCATGGGGTTTGCCAACTTTACCATGAGCCCCAGTATTCTGGGCAGGTACAGACAAGAACCAATGATCAATGGTCAGAAGGCTGTGGCCTATAAGGACACAGGGGCCAGTGTCACCATGGTGACCAAGAGGCTAGTGCCCCTAGATCAGCTTTTACCTGGGTTTAGCTATCAGGTGACCAATATTGATGGAATCAGGACAGATCATCCCATGGCAGTGATAAATCTCAGCTGGGGAGGAGTCACTGGCCCCAAGAGAGTGGCAGTGTCCCCAAACTTGCCTGTAGATTGTCTACTGGGGAATGATCTAGAAATCTCAGCCTGGGCTGAGGTTGACCACAAGGCCCATTTGAAAATGGTAGGAATTCCTGAGAGAGTGGATGAGACCCTGAGGGCCTCACCTCCACCCCAGGAGAAAATAGAAAGAGTGAAGCCTGAAACTATGGATCACTCTACACAAACAGAGAGCATAGGGGAGGAAGAGCAGTCTTCCCCCCACCAGACTACAGGTAAAGGTCCAGTTTCTCAGGGAACTGACCCTGCCCCTTGTGAAGTAACTGCCCCAGAAGTGGACAGGCTTGGCCTGCCCACCTCTCTGATGGCAGGGGATCCTTCCAAGGTGGTACCCAGTCTGGAGCAGGTAGCCTGCCCCTCTCTACCCTGCCTCAGTCAGCCCAGGGCTGCAGAGGTCAGGGAGGTCAGTGGACCCTTATTGGGCCCCTGCCCAGAGGAACCCCCTCATCAACAGATTAGGGACACCCAGCAGAGTAGTTTCAGCCAGGTGAATATTCCTCTACAAACTGAGGGATCCCCCTTACCCCTAGGTATAGGCACCCCTCAAATGGATGTTGTTGAGCACAGGGAAACCTGGGGCCTAGCTGCCCCAACCCTTCCAGTGCCCCCCACTATTCCAGCCAAAGGGATCCAACCCCCAGCTGTAGGCAGCCAGAGGTTGACCCTTAGGGCCAGATATGACACAGTCATGGGCAGAAAGGCTTCCATAGTGGCCAGTGATCTGAGGAGGTTGAGACCAACCCAAGTAGGGTCTCACTTCCAGACTCAGACACCCCACCAGCCCACCTCTGACCCAAAAACCAATACAGGTAATTTCCCTAGACTTTGGAGAAACTCTAGAACCCCTTGGGGTAGGATTTCCCAAGTGGACCATGACACAGGGAGCAACCATGTTAGTACAGGTTCTTCCTTATATGGCCACTCAGGAAATAAAGGCTTATCTGGACAAGGTTAGCCTTATCTCCTTTCGTTTGGGGGGGGGTTATGTAGGAGAGTGGAATCTGACTAATGGTTGCCCCCAACTTTTTGCCTGGTATTTAAGTGGTTTTTGACTAGTCTGGCTGGGATCCTGCTATCCAGGACCCCAGCCTATCTGCTTTCTCCCTAAAACTGTTGTGAGTACTCTAGGTACAAACATAATTGGATGCTGGGCATGCCCATCCAGTCCCTTGTAGATGGTACCCTAGGTACCCAGGGCATGGGTCCCCCAGTAGGCCTACCAGGGCTGCAGCACTTATTGTGCCACCCTGGGACAGCCACCCAAACTGACACCACCAGGCCACTACTGTAGCCTGGGTAAGGTGGTGCTAGCACCCCTTACAGGGATGTAGGTACCCTATGTCCCATACAATTACAACACATATACTCTCATAGGTCACCCCTATGGCAGGCCCTGGTAATCCTACAGGGCTGGGTGCTGAGGTATGTGTGAGGGGGGACCCCTACGTGAGTAGGACCTCTCTGCAACCTTCGTAAAATCGTTACTGGGTTGTTTGTAGTGTAGCCATACCATATACTCTTAACCGCATTATAAGTTATTGCGTCATCGCTGTAACTTTGGAATGGCTACACCGAACCATATCGTGTTTGGTGTCAAACATGAAGGAATCATACCCCCAGTCCAGCCATGGGCATGGGGGCACGATTCCCCCTTGCTAGGAGGGTGATATGGGAAAAGCGGTAGAATTTGGAAACCAATTTAAAAGTGCACATGTACCACAAAATGGCTACTGTTCGCCACCTACACGACTCTGGCTGGCTGTTGCTGGGGAAAACCCCAGCCTCGCCATCTGGACAATAGGGCTCCTGTGGCAGGGAGGTGCCAGCACCTCCCCAGACAGGATATGTGGATTGGAACAGGGTGGGTGCACCAAAAGTCCATTCAGAGTTGCACGTAGGCAGCTGCAGAGCCCCAATTCTGCATACACCGCCTGGAACCGGTTCAGGGGCATCCTGCCCCTCGCCCAGGCGGGAAACACACAAAGGGGAGTGGGTGTAGCCACCCTTTCCCGCCTCTACTCTGATTGGTAGGCTCTATTTTGGACCATCCCCTAATCTTGGGGATATATGGGAATAACTTTGCCCTAGAGCCTTAGATTCGTACAGGACTTCACAGAACTGACCTTCGACGAGCTGCTGCCCAGCTGACTGAAGAAATCTCCCTTGGGATAAAGGAGTTATCCCCCTGCTTGGCAGGCACCTAAAAGACTACAAGATACCCGGTTGGAACTTCGTTGCTCTCACGACCTTCGACGCCTTCCAGCAACCTCGAGGTGGGTCTCCAGTGCATCCCAGCGTCCTGTGAGCGTGCCCAGCAAGTCTGAGCACCCTGGACCACGTGGGTGTCGAGATCCCCGCATACCCCGAGACACCGGCCACCTCTTGTCCAGCACACGACCCCGACCAGTGGGGAAGTTGTGCTTTGGCCCATTCTTGAGCCAACCTTCAAGCAGCATTTGTGCCGACCCTCAGCTCCCTGGCCCGCTCCGGTGGCCCGTGGGAGCCCTTTTACGCACTCCATTTTGCTGCCTTCCGCGGTCCCTTGTCTCTCGACTTGTGGGCCCTGACGGAGGACAATCTTCTTTTCTAAGAGTTCCCCTGGTTGCTCCAGGCCTGCTCTACGCTCCCTGCAAAGGAGAGCACCCTCAGACCACGTGGGTCTGCACCAGCAGCTGCTTTGTTCATCTTGCGTGGGTTGCGGTTGCCAATGCTTAGTGGATCCAATCGGGACACTAACACCGCAGCGACCCTCAGCCGACGTGGGACAGTCGCCCTCCAGAAGCTGGCCTTCCTTGAAGCCTCCCGGAGCCCGTGACTGCAGAGCCCAGCTGTACCTTCCACACCTGAAGCACCCGACATCCACGAGCTCCTTCCTGTGAGCTCCCTGGTCACTGTGCTGTGACCCAGACTCTGTCCCCTCTGCTTTCAGGTTCATCTTTGTCTTTTCTTCAACTTTAATCTTCACGACTTCAGCGACACTTCCAGCTAGCAGCAGTTTGGACTCCTTTTCCATAGAAAATCAGCCCGCGACCCGACACCAGAATCGACCTATGCACCCGGCTTCCCTGGGGCAGGTAACAGTGGTACTTCGGTACTCCCGTGGTGGTGGGCTCTCCAAAGCCTTAAGTCTCAAGCCTTAACTTTGTACTGTTGTTAGAAGTGTCCTTAAACCTTAATTATTCAACCGCGACATTCTCCATAGGCTAACATTGCGATCCCGACAGCAACTTCTCGCACTGCACACGCCTCCCGTGGGTCCCCTTCCTCTTAACTGTGGGTGGATTCTTAAGGGGCCAGCGATCCTGAATGCCCTAGGCATTGCCTGTAGAATTGTCGTGGTTCTTATACCACTATTTTAGTATATGGTTTGGTCCCCCCCTGGGGCCCATTGATTTCTGTGCTATTTATTGTGTTTAGAAATGCTTGTTTGAATTGTAACTTTGCCACTAGCCACATAAAGTGACTGTGGGATTCTGTCTAGAATAAATACATATATTTTATATATATACCTGTGTGGGCTACTCTTTCATTTGGTTATTCAAGAGGTTATTATGGTAAAACAATAAGCTTAACACTCCTTCAAGACTTAGCCTGAAGGCTGCTCTCCACAGCTACCACTAGGATAGCTTTCTTTAAAGGTTGTCTTAAACCTACCATCAATAGGAGTCGAATTGGACTGGTGCAAGGTGTCCCTATAACTAGGAACAGCATATGCCAGGCCAACTTCTCACACTTAGCTATTAGGCCAGAGTAAGAGTTAAGACCTTAGCTATTAGGCCAGAGTAAGAGTCTAAGACCTTAGCTATTAGCCCAGAGTAAGAGTTAAGGCCTTAACCATTAGGCCAGACTAAGAGTTAAGACCTTAACCAGTAGGCCATAGTACGAGTCTAAGACCTTAGCTATTAGGCCAGAGTAAGAGTTAAGACCTTAACCATTAGGCCATAGTACGAGTCTAAGACCTTAGCTATTAGGCCAGAGTAAGAGTTATGACCTTAGCTATTAGGCTAGAGTAAGAGTTAAGACCTTAACCAGTAGGCCAGAGTACGAGTCTAAGACCTTAGCTATTATGCCAGAGTACGAGTCTAAGACCTTAGCTATTAGGCCAGAGTAAGAGTTAAGACCTTAACCATTAGGCCAGAGTACGAGTCTAAGACCTAAGCTATTAGGCCAGAGTAAGAGTTAAGACCTTAGCTATTATGCCAGAGTAAGAGTTAAGACCTTAACCTTTAGTCCAGAGTACGAGTCTAAGGCCTTAGCTATTAGGCCAGAGTAAGAGTTAAGACCTTAGCTATTAGGCCACAGTAAGTGTTAAGACCTTAACCATTAGGCCAGAGTACGAGTCGAAGACCTTAGCTATTAGGCCAGAGTAAGAGTTAAGACCTTAACCATTAAGCCAGAGTACGAGTCTAAGACCTTAGCTATTAGTTCAGAGTAAGTGTTAAGACCTTAACCAGTAGGCCAGAGTAAGAGTTAAGATCTTAACCATTAGGCCAGAGTACGAGTCTAAGACCTTAGCTATTAGGCCAGAGTAAGAGTTAAGACCTTAGCTATTAGGCCAGAGTAAGAGTCTAAGACCTTAGCTATTAGCCCAGAGTAAGAGTTAAGGCCTTAACCATTAGGCCAGACTAAGAGTTAAGACCTTAACCAGTAGGCCATAGTATGAGTCTAAGACCTTAGCTATTAGGCCAGAGTAAGAGTTAAGACTTTAACCATTAGGCCAGAGTACGAGTCTAAGACCTTAGCTATTAGGCCAGAGTAAAAGTTAAGACCTTAGCTATTAGGCCAGAGTAAGAGTTAAGACCTTAACCATTAGGCCATAGTACGAGTCTAAGACCTTAGCTATTAGGCCAGAGTAAGAGTTAAGACTTTAACCAGTAGTCCAGAGTAAGAGTTAAGACCTTAACCTGTAGGCCATAGTACTAGTCTAAGACCTTAGCTATTAGGCCAGAGTAAGAGTTAAGACCTTAACCAGCAGGCCAGAGTAAGAGTAAAGACCTTAACCAGTAGGCCAGAGTAAGAGTTAAGACCTTAACCATTAAGCCAGAGTACGAGTCTAAGACCTTAGCTATTAGGCCAGAGTAAGAGTTAAGACCTTAACCAGTAGGCCAGAGTAAGAGTTAAGACCTTAACCATTAGGCCAGTGTATGAGTCTAAGACCTTATCTATTAGGCCAGATTAAGAGTTAAGACCTTAACCAGTAGGACAGAGTAAGAGTTAAGACCTTAACCATTAGGCCATAGTACAAGTCTAAGACTTTAGCTATTAGGCCAGAGTAAGAGTTAAGACCTTAGTTATTAGGCTAGAGTAAGAGTTAAGACCTTAACCAGTAGGCCAGAGTACGAGTCTAAGACCTTAGCTATTATGCCAGAGTACGAGTCTAAGACCTTAGCTATTAGGCCAGAGTAAGTGTTAGGACCTTAACCATTAGGCCAGAGTACGAGTCTAAGACCTTAGCTATTAGGCCAGAGTAAGGGTTAAGACCTTAGCTATTAGGCCAGAGTAAGAGTTAAGACCTTAGCCTTTATGCCAGAGTACGAGTCTAAGGCCTTAGCTATTAGGCCAGAGTAAGAGTTAAGACCTGTGGTAAATAAAAATTCCTTTACCGGGACTGAATTTGATACAGAAACATTATAAAATAGCTCAGTAAAATGAGAGGCAGAATCCGTGATATTAGAGTTCCGGAATGGGCTTTATTCCAATAATCGATTATAATCGGATGCTTCAAGTTCCATCACCACGGGGGTTCAGGAAGTGAAGTACATACTTTATTGACAAGAAGTAACTTTTATAGTACATACATTATAATGAAGTGAATACAGTAGGCGTAATAATTGATAAGGACATTGACGTTTGGTCTGCGTAACCGAAAATGGGTGTAATAATGAGTAAAAAGGAACATGATTGGTTATGATGTAATACATAGGTGGATCTATAAGATAATACTTGGCATTGATGCGCGCGCAGCAGTATGACGTGTAATTGACGTGTAACTAGGGGGTGACGGGGACTTGACATTTAGCTCTATATGTGGAGACGAGAAGTCTGGGGGGTCAAGTCAACCTAATCCCAAATCATATCTAACATCCTATGTTTAAAGAACTATGTTATCCATAAAAGAGGGACTCTCGGACAGAATCTATTCTATACTGACTGTGCGTGCGTGTACAAGCGTCTAAGTGTCTACACTGAATGCGAGGGGGTAGGAATATTCCATGGTAACAGGGCTATGAATTACTTGCATGAGGACAGAGAAGATGGGCCTTTTTGCTTGGTAACTGGAAGAATGTTTACTTAAACTACTAGGCAGGAATGCATCGGCTGAGGGGGAGGCAGATAATTCGAAGGTGAAATACAGTTCTTGGCAGAGAGTAAGCTGATGTCAGGCTTCGTGAGCCGCGCAGAGAATGAGACAAAGTTCATGGTCACAGATGCAGGCTCGGGCTGGAGCTTTCAGAGGCAGAAGGCAAGAGGAGTTTTGATGACAGAATCAGGGCCTACTTGCCTGGACTGAAAAGTGGCATAAGTGAACCATATAAAGCCGATGGCCTTTCATATTTAGGAATGGGATATCCGGCCTATACATGGCGGATCTGTCAAAGGACATGTTGACGGTGGACGCACATGTATTTGCGTCTTCATAACTGGAACTGGAGGGAACATACATGTACTTGTGACATGCACATGGAACCGTTGGGGTCCAAGATAGGGGACATAACTGACCAGAAAAATCCATATTTCCACAGACCTTAGCTATTAGGCCACAGTAAGTGTTAAGACCTTAACCATTAGGCCAGAGTACGAGTCTAAGACCTTAGCTATTAGGCCAGAGTAAGAGTTAAGACCTTAACCATTAAGCCAGAGTACGAGTCTAAGACCTTAGCTATTAGTTCAGAGTAAGTGTTTAGACCTTAACCAGTAGGCCAGAGTAAGAGTTAAGATCTTAACCATTAGGCCAGAGTACGAGTCTAAGACCTTAGCTATTAGGCCAGAGTAAGAGTTAAGACCTTAACCATTAGGCCAGAGTAAGAGTCTAAGACCTTAGCTATTAGGCCAAAGTAAAAGTTAAGACCTTAGCTATTAGGCCAGAGTAAGAGTTAAGACCTTAACCATTAGGCCATAGTACGAGTCTAAGACCTTAGCTATTAGGCCAGAGTAAGAGTTAAGACCTTAGCTATTAGGCCAGAGTAAGAGTTAAGACCTTAACCAGTAGGCCGGAGTACGAGTCTAAGACCTTAGCTATTAGACCAGAGTAAGAGTTAAGACCTTAACCAGCAGGCCAGAGTAAGAGTTAAGACCTTAACCAGTAGGCCAGAGTAAAAGTTAAGACCTTAACCATTAGGCCAGAGTACGAGTCTAAGACCTTAGCTATTAGGCCAGAGTAAGAGTTAAGACCTTAGCTATTAGGCCAGAGTAAGAGACTAAGACCTTAGCTATTAGGCCAGAGTAAGAGTTAAGACCTTAACCATTAGGCCAGACTAAGCGTTAAGACCTTAACCAGTAGGCCATAGTACGAGTCTAAGACCTTAGCTATTAGGCCAGAGTAAGAGTTAAGACCTTAACCATTAGGCCAGAGTCCGAGTCTAAGACCTTAGATATTAGGCCAGAGTAAGAGTTACGACTTTAACCAGTAGTCCAGAGTAAGAGTTGAGACCTTAACCTGTAGGCCAGAGTACTACTCTAAGACCTTAGCTATTAGGCCAGAGTAAGAGTTAAGACCTTAACCAGCAGGCCAGAGTAAGAGTAAAGACCTTAACCAGTAGGCCAGAGTAAGAGTTAAGACCTTAACCATTAAGCCAGAGTACGAGTCTAAGACCTTAGCTATTAGGCCAGAGTAAGAGTTAAGACCTTAACCAGTAGGCCAGAGTTAGAGTTAAGACCTTAACCATTAGGCCAGAGTATGAGTCTAAGACCTTAGCTATTAGGCCAGAGTAAGAGTTAAGACCATAACCAGTAGGACAGAGTAAGAGTTAAGACCTTAACCATTAGGCCATAGTACAAGTCTAAGACTTTAGCTATTAAGCCAGAGTAAGAGTTAAGACCTTAGCTATTAGGCTAGAGTAAGAGTTAAAACCTTAACCAGTAGGCCAGAGTACGAGTCTAAGACCTTAGCTATTAGGCCAGAGTAAGAGTTAGGACCTTAGCTATTAGGCCACAGTAAGTGTTAAGACCTTAACCATTAGGCCAGAGTACGAGTCGAAGACCTTAGCTATTAGGCCAGAGTAAGAGTTAAGACCTTAACCATTAAGCCAGAGTACGAGTCTAAGACCTTAGCTATTAGTTCAGAGTAAGTGTTAAGACCTTAACCAGTAGGCCAGAGTAAGAGTTAAGATCTTAACCATTAGGCCAGAGTACGAGTCTAAGACCTTAGCTATTAGGCCAGAGTAAGAGTTAAGACCTTAGCTATTAGGCCAGAGTAAGAGTCTAAGACCTTAGCTATTAGCCCAGAGTAAGAGTTAAGGCCTTAACCATTAGGCCAGACTAAGAGTTAAGACCTTAACCAGTAGGCCATAGTATGAGTCTAAGACCTTAGCTATTAGGCCAGAGTAAGAGTTAAGACTTTAACCATTAGGCCAGAGTACGAGTCTAAGACCTTAGCTATTAGGCCAGAGTAAAAGTTAAGACCTTAGCTATTAGGCCAGAGTAAGAGTTAAGACCTTAACCATTAGGCCATAGTACGAGTCTAAGACCTTAGCTATTAGGCCAGAGTAAGAGTTAAGACTTTAACCAGTAGTCCAGAGTAAGAGTTAAGACCTTAACCTGTAGGCCATAGTACTAGTCTAAGACCTTAGCTATTAGGCCAGAGTAAGAGTTAAGACCTTAACCAGCAGGCCAGAGTAAGAGTAAAGACCTTAACCAGTAGGCCAGAGTAAGAGTTAAGACCTTAACCATTAAGCCAGAGTACGAGTCTAAGACCTTAGCTATTAGGCCAGAGTAAGAGTTAAGACCTTAACCAGTAGGCCAGAGTAAGAGTTAAGACCTTAACCATTAGGCCAGTGTATGAGTCTAAGACCTTATCTATTAGGCCAGATTAAGAGTTAAGACCTTAACCAGTAGGACAGAGTAAGAGTTAAGACCTTAACCATTAGGCCATAGTACAAGTCTAAGACTTTAGCTATTAGGCCAGAGTAAGAGTTAAGACCTTAGTTATTAGGCTAGAGTAAGAGTTAAGACCTTAACCAGTAGGCCAGAGTACGAGTCTAAGACCTTAGCTATTATGCCAGAGTACGAGTCTAAGACCTTAGCTATTAGGCCAGAGTAAGTGTTAGGACCTTAACCATTAGGCCAGAGTACGAGTCTAAGACCTTAGCTATTAGGCCAGAGTAAGGGTTAAGACCTTAGCTATTAGGCCAGAGTAAGAGTTAAGACCTTAGCCTTTATGCCAGAGTACGAGTCTAAGGCCTTAGCTATTAGGCCAGAGTAAGAGTTAAGACCTGTGGTAAATAAAAATTCCTTTACCGGGACTGAATTTGATACAGAAACATTATAAAATAGCTCAGTAAAATGAGAGGCAGAATCCGTGATATTAGAGTTCCGGAATGGGCTTTATTCCAATAATCGATTATAATCGGATGCTTCAAGTTCCATCACCACGGGGGTTCAGGAAGTGAAGTACATACTTTATTGACAAGAAGTAACTTTTATAGTACATACATTATAATGAAGTGAATACAGTAGGCGTAATAATTGATAAGGACATTGACGTTTGGTCTGCGTAACCGAAAATGGGTGTAATAATGAGTAAAAAGGAACATGATTGGTTATGATGTAATACATAGGTGGATCTATAAGATAATACTTGGCATTGATGCGCGCGCAGCAGTATGACGTGTAATTGACGTGTAACTAGGGGGTGACGGGGACTTGACATTTAGCTCTATATGTGGAGACGAGAAGTCTGGGGGGTCAAGTCAACCTAATCCCAAATCATATCTAACATCCTATGTTTAAAGAACTATGTTATCCATAAAAGAGGGACTCTCGGACAGAATCTATTCTATACTGACTGTGCGTGCGTGTACAAGCGTCTAAGTGTCTACACTGAATGCGAGGGGGTAGGAATATTCCATGGTAACAGGGCTATGAATTACTTGCATGAGGACAGAGAAGATGGGCCTTTTTGCTTGGTAACTGGAAGAATGTTTACTTAAACTACTAGGCAGGAATGCATCGGCTGAGGGGGAGGCAGATAATTCGAAGGTGAAATACAGTTCTTGGCAGAGAGTAAGCTGATGTCAGGCTTCGTGAGCCGCGCAGAGAATGAGACAAAGTTCATGGTCACAGATGCAGGCTCGGGCTGGAGCTTTCAGAGGCAGAAGGCAAGAGGAGTTTTGATGACAGAATCAGGGCCTACTTGCCTGGACTGAAAAGTGGCATAAGTGAACCATATAAAGCCGATGGCCTTTCATATTTAGGAATGGGATATCCGGCCTATACATGGCGGATCTGTCAAAGGACATGTTGACGGTGGACGCACATGTATTTGCGTCTTCATAACTGGAACTGGAGGGAACATACATGTACTTGTGACATGCACATGGAACCGTTGGGGTCCAAGATAGGGGACATAACTGACCAGAAAAATCCATATTTCCACATTCCCTCCTTGTCCCCTACTTGCCCTTCAAGAGATATCAATCTTCATCAATCCATTGATCTGTTCATATAGCATCATTTGTTCTTCTTTCTTCTTCCGGGATCTTGAATGAAAATCTTGATGTGGAATGCACGATGTGGCACACAGACCACAAATTGCTGGTCCACATTGTAGACATAGACAGCAACTGAATAGTATGAGAAGGCCAATACCTAGGAAGGATAAAACTCTCCATCCCCGGGCTGATACCGCATTCCAAAACCAACTGGACCAAGTCCAAGTGCCTGGGTTCTGGTGTATCTGGCTTACAATCTTATGAAGGCGAGTGATGGCTTTATATACAGATGGCGAATTTTCTGGTATGAATACGCAGCAGCTTGATCCGATGACCCTACAAGCTCCGCCCCTATCAGCCAGGATGACGTCAAGGACAAGACGATTTTGAAGCACAACAATCCGCATAGCAGACTGCTCTTCCGTTAAATTGCCTAAGGCGGAAATAGTCTCATTCACTACTGCTTCAAGGGTTCTAGTTAATCTACGTATCAGCTTACTATTAGTAACAGTACCTATATAGGGAAAGATGCCTTTATTAAAATCTACATACTTGTCCCATGCCGTCTCAGTGTAATCGACAATGGGGAGATCTCTCCGTTCTCTGTTGTGTATTAAATGAATATTTCTGTAATAATCAGGAGGAGCTAGAAAAACAGGTGGCAAAAGGAAGGCAATGTAGCAGGTACCATCCCAATCTAGAGGTAGACGCATATATGCAGTCTGACCACATATAAAGTAGGAGTGGCGAGAAGCTCTAAATGAAGATTTTCCTTGATCACTGAATTCTACCATAGTAGTGCATTTACTATGGCCCATATGTATGGAACCAACCTTTCTTACACACAATTCACCCCTCGCTGGGAATACTGACATGGTGGGTAAGACTAGTTCAATTTCAGATACGACATTTAGAATCATGAGATTAGGTGTAAAATTACCTAATCCATATACTTCATTTTCTAGATCAGTTCCTGTTCTTTTGGGGCGACCCTCCTTGTCAGGGTAACAGACCTTGAGTAAAGCTAGGTTCAGATTTCCCCATACCCAATGATCTTGGTAAACTGCTGTGTCTGAGTCTATGGAATTAATTAAGCTAAACCATGCTCCACAGGAGCCATTATGTGTAAATGGATGTGGAAAGAAAGGCAGGACTCCTTCATAATTCTGATAGGGAGGGAGTCGGCCACACACCCAACAATTGGTGGCATTACTAGTCTGATGGGAATGATGTAACATACTAATGAAAGTGTTATTGCGCAGCGCAAGTCTATAAGACAATTCATGCGGAGGTAAGTCACTAAAAGAATGTTCAGCAGCAACATTATAAACATGTCTAGAAATAGGGTAATATATGTGCAACAACATACTTGTAATAATTATTAAAAGACTCAATAAAAACAAAATTAATAATGTCACTATGCAGTGGCTACGCAGTGATTTACAATACGCCTGTCGTTTCAACATTTTTCGGGTATTTTCTCTACTCAGGTCCAAGGGATACATGTCAGAGACAATTCAACCGCTTCACCTTGGAGAGGACTTAAACAATCAAATTGCTCGACTGGTTGGGCCTAAGCTTTAGTTTGTAATTTTCAGATTTGTTAGGTTCAACAAAAGGGAGTTTTGTATCAGTCTGTGAGGGAGTGCAGGGCACAATGTCTATATCCGAAGATAGTCCATGAAATTTCTTGATGTGGCTTGAATGAATCCAGCCCTTGCGGCCCTCGATCTTCACGGCTGTTCTTGTGGTCAACAGGACCAACTTGGGTGCTTTCCACCTGGGCTCCAGCTGAGTCTTTCGGTCGAAATTCCTCACAAAGACAAGATTACCCGGAACAACGTCATGGGGTTTCACCTCAGTGTTGTCGGGAAAGGCTGCAGCTACCTGTGAACGAGAAGATTGTAGTGCAGACATCAAGGAAGCCAAGTAATCTGTCAGCATATTACAGTCAATATCAGTTATTTTTCGTGGTATAGGCGTCCCCCACATATTCGGTGGTCTACCGAAGATCACCTCATACGGGGATAGCCCTGTTCGAGAGTGTGCTACCATTCTCATGTAAAAGAGTGCAACGGGTAACGCTACTACCCAGTCGACACCTTTCTCTCTGCATATTTTGGACATTCTAATTTTCAGTATCTGGTTATGTCTTTCTACGAGACCTGCTGCCTCGGGATGTCGGACACAGTGGAATTTCCACTGATATCCTAACAGAAGTGAAACGTGTTTCATTAATTCGGATGAGAACGGCTGGCCGTTATCTGAGTAAACAGCACGTGGTAAACCGTATCGTGGGAAGAATTCTCGAACCAACTGTTTGGCAGTAGTCGGGGCAGTGTAATCTGAAACCGGGTATGCCTCCGTCCAACGGGACAGAGCGCAGACAACTACGAGAACATATTTGAATCCTCTGCATCGTTCCATCTGGATATAATCCATCTGGAGGACTTCAAAAGGGTGATTAGGGGTATGAAATCCACCCTGTTCTACGGGAACGCTTTTTCCTGGGTTGAACTGACAACAGATCATACAGGTACGGACCTTTTGTTTTGCTGCTGCTCGTAAATGTTTATTGAACCAAAGGTGTTGAATGCTGTCTAGCATAGCTTTTTCTCCTAAATGTGCTGGACTATGTATAGTGTTAATTATGACTTGGACCATTGAATCAGGAAGGAACCATACAGACCTTTCCTTCATCATCCATCCTTGGTCCGTTTGGATCCCTCCTAATTCAGTCCATTTCTTTATTTCGTCTGGTGTAGCATGTGTCTGTATGTCAATTACGTCAAGAGTAGGATCTTTAACTGTCATACAATGTGTCGGTGTCGGGACTATTGTCTTTGTCATATCGGGGGTTTGAGTTTGAGCAATCAGTTTAGCTGTTCTGTCGGCTAGATCATTGCCTTGGGAAATGATATCAGTAACCTTCGTATGAGCCTTACATTTCATAATTGATATTTCAGTGGGTAGATGTATTGCATCTAATAATGCATGAATGAGGGGTCCGTGCTGAATGTGGGCACCGTGGGAAGTTAAATAACCTCTCTCTCGCCACAGCACGCCGAAGTCATGTACAACTCCGAATGCATAACGTGAGTCAGTGTATATGTTGACTTTTTTATTCATGGCTTGAATACAGGCTTGTGTCAGAGCGATAAGTTCTGCGGCTTGAGCTGACAAAGTAGTTATACGATTAGTTTCAATGACCTCAGTATCTGTTGTGACTGCGTAGGCGGCTACTAACTCTCCTGTACTTGTTCTCATGCATGAACCATCTACATACAAGGTCAGGTCTGGATCTGACAATGGGACATCGGTTAAGTCTTGTCTGGGTTTTGTTGTTATTGTAATAACTTCAATACAGTCATGGGCTAGTGGGTCTGTTCCGACTACTGGTAAAAGTGTGGCAGGATTCAATGTGTTACAGCGTCTGATTTCTATATGTGGCTGAAACAATGTAAGCTCGTATCCTGTAAGTCGCGCTACAGTCAAGTGTTGTGTTTGCGTTCTATTTACAAGAACCTCTACTGCATGTGGTACTTGAACTGTCAATGGATGTCCTAACACTATGGCATCGCTTTGTCTGATTGCTAAAGCTGTTGCTGCTACTGATTTTAGGCATGCAGGCAAAGCCTGAGCTACGGGATCTAATGTACTAGAAAAATAAGCACATGGTTTGTGTGCTCCTGCTTGTTCCTGTGTGAGTACTGACAAGGCCGTACCTTCGCGTTCTGTAACAAAGAGTGTAAACTGTTTTCTGTAACATGGCGTTGCTAAAACGGGTGCTTGACATAAAGCTTTCTTTAAGCTTTCAAAAGCTTGTGTGTGTTCCTGAGTCCAAGGGAGAACAGTCGGTGTGGCTGCCTCCTGTGTTGTCAATTGAATGAGTGGTTTTGCTAGAAATGCATACTGAGGGATCCACTGTCTACAATATGAAGTGAGGCCTATGAAAGCCCGCACCTCCTTCTGTGTCTTGGGTATTGACATGTTAGCAATTAACTGAATGCGGTCGGGTGTAAGCTGCCTTCCCTCCTTGGACAGCGAGTGACCAAGATAAATAACTCGCTGGACACAGAATTGCAGCTTAGAAGGGGACACCTTGTGCCCCTTTTCGGCTAGAAATTGTAAAACTGTCAGTGATGCTTTCTCACATTCGGGTTCGCTTCTAGCGGTGATCAGCAGATCATCGACATATTGAAGCAGGGCAGTGTTAACCGGCATGTGGATACTGTCAAGTTCTCGTTTCAGTGCTTGGCTATAGATGCTGGGGCTTTCTGTAAATCCTTGAGGTGCGCGGGTGAATTTAAAGCTACGCCCATTTAAACTAAATCCGAACAAATATTGGCTTTCCGGATCTATTGGGACGCTGAAAAAGGCATTTTTGAGATCAATTACAGTAAACAATGTTGCTTCGGAATCAATAGCTGTCAATAATGACGAGATATCTGGGACCACAGGAAATTGTGGCACAATACATTTGTTTAACTCGCGCAGATCAATAACCAATCGATATACTGGCGGAGCTGTAGGATCTGTTCGTTTAAGAATCGGAATTATCGGTGAATTACATACATTGGAGTCTGTTTCTACAACTACTCCTTGGGCAATAAGCTCGTCAATGATTTGTAGTAAAGCCGTTACAGCATCTGGTGGTAACTTGTATTGTCGCATTCGTGGTAGCACCACTCCTGCCTTTAGTGTGACTCGATATGGTGTAATATTCATGCAACCAACATCAGTAGGGCCTTGTGCCCATAGATGTGTAGGTAAAGTCTGCAGTCGGGGATCCATGTCTCTAGATACATAGTGACCTTTAAAATCACGTAAAAACAACCTTACTCCTTCCGGAGAACAACATATTATGGCTCCTAGGGCTTTCAACGTTTTTATTCCTAACAAGTTTTCTGGACATGATTTAGTAAGCAATAAATCTGTAGTTCGGGTCAGAGGTCCTATCGTAAGTGGAAGAGGCTGTGACACTTCATTAACAATAGGTTTTCCTGAAAAACCAAGGGAAATATTCTGTGAGCCTGAGAGGGGTGCCCCTGGGACTTCACTTCGTTTTATAGTTGTTCGACTTGCCCCTGTATCGAGTAAAAATTTTCTATCTTGACCTAATAATTCACTATGTACATAAGGTCCTTCTTGATCTACAGGAATCTCGATAAGGGGTAAGTCAACTTCCCTCTCTAGGCTAGTTCATGCGTAACGTTGATACTCCGGATATTCATACTGTGCAGTCTGATACATTTGTCGTGTTGTTGTCTGTGTGGCCGCAACAGGCAACGGTGGTGCAGCTGGCACAAACTGTATTGGCTGTTGTGCGGCTGGCATGGCCTGGGCATGCTGCGTAGCTCCTTGTTCATTCTGATCTTGTCTTAGTGGCCGTGATCTTTCTTGTGTTTTACCTATGGCGATATTATGTTTTAGCACTGGACAATCGTGTACGTAATGACCTGGCTTTTTACAATAATTGCATGTCCCTTTTACAGGTCCTGCTGAATCGGAATGTGTCATACCCTTTTTATGTCCTTCAGCTGGAACTGTCTGGGAAACTAGCATTTTCATTTTCGTGTCTTTCATGCGTCTGTGTTCATGTTCTTGTTCCTCTTTAATTCTATTGTGGTGGTACTGTAACATTTGTAACATTTGTGTTGGAGTGTTACCTTGCCAGGTACTCTCGAATTTTAATACTCTATTCTTTACTGGGGGCAGGGCATTTTCCACAAATTTTGTTACAAACAGATGCGGGTATGATTCGCTACTTGCTTTTATGCCACTATTTATACCAAAACATTTCTCGAATCGGGCATAGTAATCGCTAGTGTCTTCATCTTGCTTCTGTTTACAGGCTGAAATTGTACCCCAATCTTCCTTTTTCGTAGTTAATAAACGTGGCAGTACCTGTACTAGTAGACCTGGTAGTGCTTTAGTTTTGTCCCCAAGCCCCGAACCTGGACCTCGGGCCCTTTCTTCTGCTTCTAATGCTGACCATTCTATCTTTTGATCACCTACCTCCCACTCTTTTTCCTTGAGTTTCTCATAAATGCCAGCAGGCATCAACACCTTTAATATTGTCATAATGTCGGGGTAGGTATACTCTCCCATGAGTAACATGTCTTTAATTTCTCGGTGAAAACCCGCTGGGTCCTTGTCATGACTGGGTACTACTTTCTTCATTTCTAACAATTCTATTTTCGATATAGGCGTATATACAAATACACGTTTAAACTGATTGTCCTCGCCTTTTATTGGGTGTACTTCTCGTAAGGGATTCTGTCTATCCAGGTGATACGTCGTTCTTTCCTTGACAGGCAATGAGACATGCTCTGAGCATACAAAAAGAATATACTGCTTTCTAGATACTAGAATTTCTTTAATTAATTTGGTACCTGGACCTCTCCATTTATTCATAAGCAATTCAGTCAATGTGTCAGGTAAGGGACCAGGGTCCGAATGCTGACTCTGATATAGTATAATGAGTTGTTGAATCATATAAATCCCAGCTAACCTCTGCTCATCTGGGGTGAGATTCAAAAATGTGCGTACTACTGTCTCATCACTATATTTTCCGGGACTGTCCACCCAATGAACAGCTGCCCTCGCTAAATCTTGTTCATCCATAGAATCGAGAAAATGATAACCCCTTCGTTCTCGGAGTAGTTTGTCGGCGGTTTGGAACGAATGCTCGTTAGACCTTATGTTAATTATAGGTATTTGGAAATTCCTGTCATTATCTGGACATATTGGACGTATTGGGTCAGTATGACATCTAGTCTGATTCCTATTACAAGATCTTCCTCTACCTACATAGGCTATGGTGTCTGACTGTCCGGCGGGCAGTCCTGACCCTTCTTCCTCGCTTTGCTCGAACTCGTCTGTCTCTAATCTCTCTTCGTGTAGGCGTTCTATTTCTTTACGGATCTTTCGGCACATGGCTATTATACAATTTTGCTTATCGTGTCTCCCTTCTGATATATTCTGGCTCCATTTTGTAAGAATTTTCATTGCTTCTGGATCTACCCCCGGTCGGTCTTGATTTCTGATCACACAGTTTATGAGGAAACGCAACAGTTCCCCCTGTATCTCTACTTTCTGGTATTCCATAGCTCTGTTAATACATTCTGGATCTCGCCCTGTTTGAACAAAATGATATATTTTATCTAGATGCGCAGTCATTCCTGGTAGCTTCGCTAAATACCCTGCGGCTCGTCTGATACGTAATGATGCCAGGATCATTTCGTCCTCTTTACCGAGCACCGGGTCATATCTACAATCTATAAGAAGTTCCTTAAGCGTACGATCACTTACGAATTTGGGTGTACGTGAATGCGCTGACTCTTGGAAAATAAGTTTATTTATTCTAGGTGGCGTAGAAAAAATATTGGTAGCACCTCCCGTGGCCCCGTCTGGGGCGTCGGGTGTGAAAGGATTCGTCGAACGTGACACAGCAACTATAGGTGTGGACTCAGCTATAGAAGTACTTGTAGGAACAGATGTAGAAACAGATGTGCTTGCCGGAACTTGTGACTCGATTTGTTGCTGCAGGGATACGGGTGCTGGATCTTGGCGTTGGACCTCCCTGGTATGCGGTCTACGTGGGGCGGAATTAGCATACTCGGGAGCTGCGTCATCTAAATATGAGGAAAGAAAAACATCTTCTGCGGTTCTAGGATGCCCCTTAGGATGTACCTTGATTGGGAATAATGGGGGTGGCAAGTCTTTCGGTATCTCTGGAGTAGCCTTAGGTAATCCTTCGGCCAGAAGGGGATACATACCATTCATAAGGGCATTTCTTTGTCTGTCTACTTGTTCTGATTTCACTCGGATACCTTCCTCAATTAATAGATTCTCTCGAACTTTATTGGAATTCTCTTTACTCTTCTCTTCCTGTCTACGTGCTTTTTCTGTTCGTCTATGTGATTCTTTACGCCATAATTCAACGGCGTCTTTCTGTGACTGTCTGACTTTTCTTTTCCATAACTCTTCCTCGACTTTCATGATGCACTCTGCATCCCAGGTCCCCGCTGTGGGCCACCTCTGACTTTCTGGTAATCCCTTGGTATAGTCTACCCATAAATCAAGAAATAATATAGCGTCTAAGCCATGTTTGTGATACATAAAGTGCCCTGGAGTGTCCCTAGGAGGAATAGGGACGGCTTCTTCGAGAACCCCTTTTCTGGTAGTGATCTGTCTTAATTTCGAAAAGAGCGGCATATTGAGAACTGACCTTATACTTGATTTTGACCTGATACTTGAATTTGAACAGACTTAATACAATAAACACGATAATGAACAGTCATTCATACCACGATATACAGAACATACTTAAACACTTTAAACATTTAACATTAAACCTTTAACTGAAACAACAATGATGATCGTCTGCATAACTAATCACCAAGCTTAATTCTCGACAATAACTAGACAATAACTAGATACTTCGGAATACTTCGGAATACTTGATATACTGCTAAACAGTACAGATACACTGCTAAAACAGTGCAGACCGGATTTGTGTACCCAAACCCGTCTTGACCGGCACAACCTATGTGCACGTCAGAAATGCCTCCCCAGCAATGGTACTCACCGGGTAGCTTCGGAAACGGAAGGCCTCAGTAACTTGAACTTGAACCGGACTGGACTCGACTCGACTCGACTCGTCGGACACTGGGCTTGACTTCGGACTGGTGGGTCTCTGTATACCTCGGATCTTGCTCTCTCAGCTAGGCTCTGGTCGGGATACTTCGCACTTCTCACCGCCTCGTCTGGGTGTTGATCGCAGTCTCAGTCGCCCCCGCTTGACCGGAGGGAGATACAGGAAATCCTGCTGGTACGCGTTATTGTCCGTCCAGCTGTGGCAGGAGACCGGGCCTGCAACGCACCGCCGGCGCGTGAGATGAGAAAGTGTCCCTGTTCGGGCGCCATCATGTGGTAAATAAAAATTCCTTTACCGGGACTGAATTTGATACAGAAACATTATAAAATAGCTCAGTAAAATGAGAGGCAGAATCCGTGATATTAGAGTTCCGGAATGGGCTTTATTCCAATAATCGATTATAATCGGATGCTTCAAGTTCCATCACCACGGGGGTTCAGGAAGTGAAGTACATACTTTATTGACAAGAAGTAACTTTTATAGTACATACATTATAATGAAGTGAATACAGTAGGCGTAATAATTGATAAGGACATTGACGTTTGGTCTGCGTAACCGAAAATGGGTGTAATAATGAGTAAAAAGGAACATGATTGGTTATGATGTAATACATAGGTGGATCTATAAGATAATACTTGGCATTGATGCGCGCGCAGCAGTATGACGTGTAATTGACGTGTAACTAGGGGGTGACGGGGACTTGACATTTAGCTCTATATGTGGAGACGAGAAGTCTGGGGGGTCAAGTCAACCTAATCCCAAATCATATCTAACATCCTATGTTTAAAGAACTATGTTATCCATAAAAGAGGGACTCTCGGACAGAATCTATTCTATACTGACTGTGCGTGCGTGTACAAGCGTCTAAGTGTCTACACTGAATGCGAGGGGGTAGGAATATTCCATGGTAACAGGGCTATGAATTACTTGCATGAGGACAGAGAAGATGGGCCTTTTTGCTTGGTAACTGGAAGAATGTTTACTTAAACTACTAGGCAGGAATGCATCGGCTGAGGGGGAGGCAGATAATTCGAAGGTGAAATACAGTTCTTGGCAGAGAGTAAGCTGATGTCAGGCTTCGTGAGCCGCGCAGAGAATGAGACAAAGTTCATGGTCACAGATGCAGGCTCGGGCTGGAGCTTTCAGAGGCAGAAGGCAAGAGGAGTTTTGATGACAGAATCAGGGCCTACTTGCCTGGACTGAAAAGTGGCATAAGTGAACCATATAAAGCCGATGGCCTTTCATATTTAGGAATGGGATATCCGGCCTATACATGGCGGATCTGTCAAAGGACATGTTGACGGTGGACGCACATGTATTTGCGTCTTCATAACTGGAACTGGAGGGAACATACATGTACTTGTGACATGCACATGGAACCGTTGGGGTCCAAGATAGGGGACATAACTGACCAGAAAAATCCATATTTCCACAGACCTTAGCTATTAGGCCACAGTAAGTGTTAAGACCTTAACCATTAGGCCAGAGTACGAGTCTAAGACCTTAGCTATTAGGCCAGAGTAAGAGTTAAGACCTTAACCATTAAGCCAGAGTACGAGTCTAAGACCTTAGCTATTAGTTCAGAGTAAGTGTTTAGACCTTAACCAGTAGGCCAGAGTAAGAGTTAAGATCTTAACCATTAGGCCAGAGTACGAGTCTAAGACCTTAGCTATTAGGCCAGAGTAAGAGTTAAGACCTTAACCATTAGGCCAGAGTAAGAGTCTAAGACCTTAGCTATTAGGCCAAAGTAAAAGTTAAGACCTTAGCTATTAGGCCAGAGTAAGAGTTAAGACCTTAACCATTAGGCCATAGTACGAGTCTAAGACCTTAGCTATTAGGCCAGAGTAAGAGTTAAGACCTTAGCTATTAGGCCAGAGTAAGAGTTAAGACCTTAACCAGTAGGCCGGAGTACGAGTCTAAGACCTTAGCTATTAGACCAGAGTAAGAGTTAAGACCTTAACCAGCAGGCCAGAGTAAGAGTTAAGACCTTAACCAGTAGGCCAGAGTAAAAGTTAAGACCTTAACCATTAGGCCAGAGTACGAGTCTAAGACCTTAGCTATTAGGCCAGAGTAAGAGTTAAGACCTTAGCTATTAGGCCAGAGTAAGAGACTAAGACCTTAGCTATTAGGCCAGAGTAAGAGTTAAGACCTTAACCATTAGGCCAGACTAAGCGTTAAGACCTTAACCAGTAGGCCATAGTACGAGTCTAAGACCTTAGCTATTAGGCCAGAGTAAGAGTTAAGACCTTAACCATTAGGCCAGAGTCCGAGTCTAAGACCTTAGATATTAGGCCAGAGTAAGAGTTACGACTTTAACCAGTAGTCCAGAGTAAGAGTTGAGACCTTAACCTGTAGGCCAGAGTACTACTCTAAGACCTTAGCTATTAGGCCAGAGTAAGAGTTAAGACCTTAACCAGCAGGCCAGAGTAAGAGTAAAGACCTTAACCAGTAGGCCAGAGTAAGAGTTAAGACCTTAACCATTAAGCCAGAGTACGAGTCTAAGACCTTAGCTATTAGGCCAGAGTAAGAGTTAAGACCTTAACCAGTAGGCCAGAGTTAGAGTTAAGACCTTAACCATTAGGCCAGAGTATGAGTCTAAGACCTTAGCTATTAGGCCAGAGTAAGAGTTAAGACCATAACCAGTAGGACAGAGTAAGAGTTAAGACCTTAACCATTAGGCCATAGTACAAGTCTAAGACTTTAGCTATTAAGCCAGAGTAAGAGTTAAGACCTTAGCTATTAGGCTAGAGTAAGAGTTAAAACCTTAACCAGTAGGCCAGAGTACGAGTCTAAGACCTTAGCTATTAGGCCAGAGTAAGAGTTAGGACCTTAACCATTAGGCCAGAGTACGAGTCTAAGACCTTAGCTATTAGGCCAGAGTAAGAGTTAAGACCTTAGCTATTAGGCCAGAGTAAGAGTTAAGACCTTAGCCTTTATGCCAGAGTACGAGTCTAAGGCCTTAGCTATTAGGCCAGAGTAAGAGTTAAGACCTTAGCTATTAGGCCACAGTAAGTGTTAAGACCTTAACCATTAGGCCAGAGTACGAGTCTAATACCTTAGCTATTAGGCCAGAGTAAGAGTTAAGACCTTAACCATTAAGCCAGAGTACGAGTCTAAGACCTTAGCTATTAGTTCAGAGTAAGTGTTAAGACCTTAACCATTAGGCCAGAGTACGAGTCTAAGACCTTAGCTATTAGGCCAGAGTAAAAGTTAAGACCTTAGCTATTAGGCCAGAGTAAGAGTTAAGACCTTAACCATTAGGCCATAGTACGAGTCTAAGACCTTAGCTATTAGGCCAGAGTAAGAGTTAAGACTTTAACCAGTAGTCCAGAGTAAGAGTTAAGACCTTAACCTGTACGCCATTGTACTAGTCTAAGACCTTAGCTATTAGGCCGGAGTAAGAGTTAAGACCTTAACCAGCAGGCCAGAGTAAGAGTAAAGACCTTAACCAGTAGGCCAGAGTAAAAGTTAAGACCTTAACATTAAGCCAGAGTACGAGTCTAAGACCTTAGCTATTAGGCCAGAGTAAGAGTTAAGACCTTAACCAGTAGGCCAGAGTAAGAGTTAAGACCTTAACCATTAGGCCAGAGTATGAGTCTAAGACCTTAGCTATTAGGCCAGAGTAAGAGTTAGGACCTTAACCAGTAGGACAGAGTAAGAGTTAAGACCTTAACCATTAGGCCATAGTACAAGTCTAAGACTTTAGCTATTAGGCCAGAGTAAGAGTTAAGACCTTAGCTATTAGGCTAGAGTAAGAGTTAAGACCTTAACCAGTAGGCCAGAGTACGAGTCTAAGACCTTAGCTATTATGCCAGAGTACGAGTCTAAGACCTTAGCTATTAGGCCAGAGTAAGAGTTAGGACCTTAACCATTAGGCCAGAGTACGAGTCTAAGACCTTAGCTATTAGGCCAGAGTAAGAGTTAAGACCTTAGCTATTAGGCCAGAGTAAGAGTTAAGACCTTAGCCTTTATGCCAGAGTAGGAGTCTAAGGCCTTAGCTATTAGGCCAGAGTAAGAGTTAAGACCTTAGCTATTAGGCCACAGTAAGTGTTAAGACCTTAACCATTAGGCCAGAGTACGAGTCTAAGACCTTAGCTATTAGGCCAGAGTAAGAGTTAAGACCTTAACCATTAAGCCAGAGTACGAGTCTGAGACCTTAGCTATTAGTTCAGAGTAAGTGTTAAGACCTTAACCAGTAGGCCAGAGTAAGAGTTAAGATCTTAACCATTAGGCCAGAGTACGAGTCTAAGACCTTAGCTATTAGGCCAGAGTAAGAGTTAAGACCTTAACCATTAGGCCAGAGTAAGAGTCTAAGACCTTAGCTATTAGGCCAAAGTAAAAGTTAAGACCTTAGCTATTAGGCCAGAGTAAGAGTTAAGACCTTAACCAGTAGGCCAGAGTACGAGTCTAAGACCTTAGCTATTAGTTCAGAGTAAGTTTTAAGACCTTAACCAGTAGGCCAGAGTAAGAGTTAAGATCTTAACCATTAGGCCAGAGTACAAGTCTAAGACCTTAGCTATTAGGCCAGAGTAAGAGTTAAGACCTTAACCATTAGGCCAGAGTAAGAGTCTAACACCTTAGCTATTAGGCCAGAGTACGAGTCTAAGACCTTAGCTATTAGGCCAGAGTAAGAGTTAAGACCTGAACCATTAGGCCAGACTAAGATTTAAGACCTTAACCTGTAGGCCATAGTACGAGTCTAAGACCTTAGCTATTAGGCCAGAGTAAGAGTTAAGACCTTAACCATTAGGCCAGAGTACGAGTCTAAGACCTTATCTATTAGGCCAGAGTAAACGTTAAGACCTTAGCTATTAGGCCAGAGTAAGAGTTAAGACCTTAACCTGTAGGCCAGAGTAAGAGTTAAGACCTTAACCAGTAGGCCAGAGTAAGAGTTAAGACCTTAACCATTAGGCCAGAGTACAAGTCTAGGACATTAGCTATTAGGCCAGAGTAAAAGTTAAGACCTTAGCAATTAGGCCAGAGTAAGAGTTAATACCTTAACCATTAGGCCAGAATACGAGTCTAAGACCTTAGCTATTAGGCCAGAGTAAGAGATAAGACCTTAGCTATTAGGCCACAGTAAGTGTTAAGACCTTAACCATTAGGCCAGAGTACGAGTCTAAGACCTTAGCTATTAGGCCAGAGTAAGAGTTAGGACCTTAACCATTAGGCCAGAGTATGAGTCTAAGACCTTAGCAATTAGTTCAGAGTAAGTGTTAAGACCTTAACCAGTAGGCCAGAGTAAGAGTTAAGACCTTGACCTGCAGGCCAGAGTAAGATTTAAGACCTTAACCAGTAGGGCAGAGTAAGAGTTAAGACCTTAATCATTAGGCCAGAGCACGAGCCTAAGACCTTAGCTATTAGGCCAGAGTAAGAGTTAAGACCTTAACCATTAGGCCAGAGTACGAGTCAAAGACCTTAGCTATTACTCCAGAGTAAGAGTTAGGACCTTAGCTTTTAGGCCAGAGTAAGAGTTAAGACCTTAACCATTAGGCCAGAGTACGAGTCTAAGACCTTAGCTATTAGGCCAGAGTAAGAGTTAAGACCTTAGCTATTAGGCCAGAGTAAGAGTTAAGACCTTAACATTTAGGCCAGAGTATGATTCTAAGACCTTAGCTATTAGGCCAGAGTAAGAGTTAAGACCTTAACCATTAGGCCAGAGTACGAGTCTAAGACCTTAGCTATTAGACCAGAGTACGAGTCTAAGACCTTAGCTATTAGGCCAGAGTAAGAGTTAAGACCTTAACCATCAGGCAAGAGTTCAAGTCAAAGACCTTAGCTATTAGGCCAGAGTAAGAGTTAAGACCTTAGCTATTAGGCCAGAGTAAGAGTTAAGACCTTAGCTATTAGGCCAGAGTAGGAGTTAAGACCTTAACCTTTAGGGCAGAGTACGATTCTAAGACCTTATCTATTAGGCCAGAGTAAGAGTTAAGACCTTAATAATTAGGCCAGTGCCCGAGTCTAAGACCTTAGCTATTAGGCCAGAGTAAGAGTTAAGACCTTAACCATTAGGCCAGAGTACGAGTCTAAGACCTTAGCTATTAGGCCAGAGTAAGAGTTAAGACCTTAGCTATTAGGCCAGAGTAGGAGTTAAGACCTTTACCATTAGGCCATAGTACGAGTCTAAGACCTTAGCTATTAGGCCAGAGTAAGAGATAAGACCTTAGCTATTAGGCCACAGTAAGTGTAAAGACCTTAACCATTAGGCCAGAGTAAGAGTCTAAGACCTTAGCTATTAGGCCAGAGTAAGAGTTAATACCTTAACCAGTAGGCCAGAGTACGAGTCTAAGACCTTAGCTATTAGTTCAGAGTAAGTGTTAAGACCTTAACCAGTAGGCCAGAATAAGAGTTAAGATCTTAACCATTAGGCCAGAGTACGAGTCTAAGACCTTAGCTATTAGGCCAGAGTAAGAGTTTAGACCTTAACCATTAGGCCAGAGTAAGAGTCTAAGACCTTAGCTATTAGGCCACAGTACGAGTCTAAGACCTTAGCTATTAGGCCAGAGTAAGAGTTAAGACCTGAACCATTAGGCCAGACTAAGAGTTAAGACCTTAACCTGTAGGCCATAGTACGAGTCTAAGACCTTAGCTATTAGGCCAGAGTACGAGTCTAAGACTTTAGCTATTAGGCCAGAGTAAGAGTTAAGACCTGAACCATTAGGCCAGACTAAGAGTTAAGACCTTAACCTGTCGGCCATAGTACGAGTCTAAGATCTTAGCTATTAGGCCAGAGTAAGAGTTAAGACCTTAACCATTAGGCCAGAGTACGAGTCTAAGACCTTAGCTATTAGGCCAGAGTAAACGTTAAGACCTTAGCTATTAAGGCCAGAGTAAGAGTTAAGACCTTAACCATTAGGCCATAGTACGAGTCTAAGACCTTAGCTATTAGGCCAGAGTAAGAGTTAAGACTTTAACCAGTAGTCCAGAGTAAGAGGTAAGACCTTAACCTGTAGGCCAGAGTAAGAGTTAAGACCTTAACCAGTAGGCCAGAGTAAGAGTTAAGACCTTAACCATTAGGCCAGCGTACAAGTCTAAGACCTTAGCTATTAGGCCAGAGTAAGAATTAAGACCTTAACCAGTAGGCCAGAGTAAGAGATAAGAACTTAACCATTAGGCCATAGTACAAGTCTAGGACAATAGCTATTAGGCCAGAGTAAGAGTTAAGACCTTAGCTATTAGGCCAGAGTAAGAGTTAAGACCTTAACCATTAGGCCAGAATACGAGTCTAAGACCTTAGCTATTAGGCCAGAGTAAGAGATAAGACCTTAGCTATTAGGCCACAGTAAGTGTTAAGACCTTAACCATTAGGCCAGAGTACGAGTCTAAGACCTTAGCTATTAGGCCAGAGTAAGAGTTAAGACCTTAACCAGTAGGCCAGAGTAAGAGTTAAGACGTTAACCTGTAGGCCAGAGTAAGAGTTAAGACCTCAACCAGTAGGGCAGAGTAAGAGTTAAGACCTTAATCATTAGGCCAGAGCACGAGCCTAAGACCTTAGCTATTAGGCCAGAGTAAGAGTTAAGACCTTAACCATTAGGCCAGAGTACGAGTCAAAGACCTTAGCTATTAGGCCAGAGTAAGAGTTAGGACCTTAGATTTTAGGCCAGAGTAAGAGTTAAGACCTTAACCATTAGGCCAGAGTACGAGTCTAAGACCTTAGCTATTAGGCCAGAGTAAGAGTTAAGACCTTAGCTATTAGGCCAGAGTAAGAGTTAAGACCTTAACCTTTAGGCCCGAGTACGATTCTAAGACCTTAGCTATTAGGCCAGAGTAAGAGTTAAGACCTTAACCATTAGGCCAGAGTACGAGTCTAAGACCTTAGCTATTACACCAGAGTACGAGTCTAAGACTTTAGCTATTAGGCCAGAGTAAGAGTTAAGACCTTAACCATTAGGCAAGAGTACAAGTCAAAGACCTTAGCTATTAGGCCAGAGTAAGAGTTAAGACCTTAACCATTAGGCCAGAGTATGAGTCTAAGACCTTAGCTATTAGGCCAGAGTAAGAGTTAAGACCTTAGCTATTAGGCCAGAGTAAGAGTTAAGACCTTAACCTTTAGGGCAGAGTACGATTCTAAGACCTTATCTATTAGGCCAGAGTAAGAGTTAAGACCTTAATAATTAGGCCAGTGCCCGAGTCTAAGACCTTAGCTATTAGGCCAGAGTAAGAGTTAAGACCTTAACCATTAGGCCGGAGTAAGAGTTAAGACCTTAGCTATTAGGCCAGAGTAAGAGTTAAGACCTTAACCTTCAGGGAAGAGTACGATTCTAAGACCTTATCTATTAGGCCAGAGTAAGAGTTAAGACCTTAATAATTAGGCCAGTGCCCGAGTCTAAGACCTTAGCTATTAGGCCAGAATAAGAGTTAAGACCTTAACCATTAGGCCAGAGTACGAGTCTAAGACCTTAGCTATTAGGCCAGAGTAAGAGTTAAGACCTTAGCTATTAGGCCAGAGTAGGAGTTAAGACCTTTACCATTAGGCCATAGTACGAGTCTAAGACCTTAGCTATTAGGCCAGAGTATGAGTCTAAGACCTTAGCTATTAGGCCAGAGTAAGAGTTAAGACCATAACCAGTAGGCCAGAGTACGAGTCTAAGACCTTAGCTATTAGTTCAGAGTAAGTTTTAAGACCTTAACCAGTAGGCCAGAGTAAGAGTTAAGATCTTAACCATTAGGCCAGAGTACGAGTCTAAGACCTTAGCTATTAGGCCAGAGTAAGAGTTAAGACCTTAACCAGTAGGCCAGAGTAAGAGTCTAAGACCTTAGCTATTAGGCCAGAGTACGAGTCTAAGACCTTAGCTATTAGGCCAGATTAAGAGTTAAGACCTGAACCATTAGGCCAGACTAAGAGTTAAGACCTTAACCTGTAGGCCATAGTACGAGTCTAAGACCTTAGCTATTAGGCCAGAGTAAGAGTTAAGACCTTAACCGTTAGGCCAGAGTACGAGTCTAAGACCTTAGCTATTAGGCCAGAGTAAACGTTAAGACCTTAGCTATTAGGCCAGAGTAAGAGTTAAGACCTTAACCATTAGGCCATAGTACGAGTCTAAGACCTTAGCTATTAGGCCAGAGTAAGAGTTAAGACTTTAACCAGTAGTCCAGAGTAAGAGTTAAGACCTTAACCTGTAGGCCAGAGTAAGAGTTAAGACCTTAACCAGTAGGCCAGAGTAAGAGTTAAGACCTTAACCATTAGGCCAGAGTACAAGTCTAAGACCTTAGCTATTAGGCCAGAGTAAGAGTTAAGACCTTAACCAGTAGGCCAGAGTAAGAGATAAGACCTTAACCATTAGGCCATAGTACAAGTCTAGGACATTAGCTATTAGGCCAGAGTAAAAGTTAAGACCTTAACAATTAGGCCAGAGTAAGAGTTAATACCTTAACCATTACGCCAGAGTACGAGTCTAAGACCTTAGCTATTAGGCCAGAGTAAGAGTTAAGACCTTAGCTATTAGGCCAGAGTAAGAGTTAAGACCTTAACCATTAGGCCAGAATACGAGTCTAAGACCTTAGCTATTAGGCCAGAGTAAGAGATAAGACCTTAGCTATTAGGCCACAGTAAGTGTTAAGACCTTAACCATTAGGCCAGAGTACGAGTCTAAGACCTTAGCTATTAGGCCAGAGTAAGAGTTAGGACCTTAACCATTAGGCCAGAGTATGAGTCTAAGACCTTAGCAATTAGTTCAGAGTAAGTGTTAAGACCTTAACCAGTAGGCCAGAGTAAGAGTTAAGACCTTAACCTGTAGGCCAGAGTAAGAGTTAAGACCTTAACCAGTAGGGCAGAGTAAGAGTTAAGACCTTAATCATTAGGCCAGAGCACGAGCCTAAGACCTTAGCTATTAGGCCAGAGTAAGAGTTAAGACCTTAACCATTAGGCCAGAGTACGAGTCAAAGACCTTAGCTATTAGGCCAGAGTAAGAGTTAGGACCTTAGATTTTAGGCCAGAGTAAGAGTTAAGACCTTAACCATTAGGCCAGAGTACGAGTCTAAGACCTTAGCTATTAGGCCAGAGTAAGAGTTAAGACCTTAGCTATTAGGCCAGAGTAAGAGTTAAGACCTTAACCTTTAGGCCAGAGTACGATTCTAAGACCTTAGCTATTAGGCCAGAGTAAGAGTTAAGACCTTAACCATTAGGCCAGAGTACGAGTCTAAGACCTTAGCTATTACACCAGAGTACGAGTCTAAGACTTTAGCTATTAGGCCAGAGTAAGAGTTAATACCTTAACCATTAGGCAAGAGTAGAAGTCAAAGACCTTAGCTATTAGGCCAGAGTAAGAGTTAAGACCTTAACCATTAGGCCAGAGTATGAGTCTAAGACCTTAGCTATTAGGCCAGAGTAAGAGTTAAGACCTTAGCTATTAGGCCAGAGTAAGAGTTAAGACCTTAACCTTTAGGGCAGAGTACGATTCTAAGACCTTATCTATTAGGCCAGAGTAAGAGTTAAGACCTTAATAATTAGGCCAGTGCCCGAGTCTAAGACCTTAGCTATTAGGCCAGAGTAAGAGTTAAGACCTTAACCATTAGGCCAGAGTACGAGTCTAAGACCTTAGCTATTAGGCCAGAGTAAGAGTTAAGACCTTAGCTATTAGGCCAGAGTAAGAGTTAAGACCTTTACCATTAGGCCATAGTACGAGTCTAAGACCTTAGCTATTAGGCCATAGTAAGAGATAAGACCTTAGCTATTAGGCCACAGTAAGTGTAAAGACCTTAACCATTAGGCCAGAGTAAGAGTCTAAGACCTTAGCTATTAGGCCAGAGTAAGAGTTAATACCTTAACCAGTAGGCCAGAGTACGAGTCTAAGACCTTAGCTATTAGTTCAGAGTAAGTGTTAAGACCTTAACCAGTAGGCCAGAGTAAGAGTTAAGATCTTAACCATTAGGCCAGAGTACGAGTCTAAGACCTTAGCTATTAGGCCAGAGTAAGAGTTTAGACCTAAACCATTAGGCCAGAGTAAGAGTCTAAGACCTTAGCTATTAGGCCACAGTACGAGTCTAAGACCTTAGCTATTAGGCCAGAGTAAGAGTTAAGACCTGAACCATTAGGCCAGACTAAGAGTTAAGACCTTAACCTGTAGGCCATAGTACGAGTCTAAGACCTTAGCTATTAGGCCAGAGTAAGAGTTAAGACCTTAGCTATTAGGCCAGTGTAAGAGTTAAGACCTTAACCATTAGGCAAGAGTACAAGTCAAAGACCTTAGCTATTAGGCCAGAGTAAGAGTTAAGACCTTAGCTATTAGGCCAGAGTAAGAGTTAAGACCTTAACCATTAGGCCAGAGTACGAGTCTAAGACCTTAGCTATTAGGCCAGAGTAAGAGTTAAGACCTTAGCTATTAGGCCAGAGTAAGAGTTAAGACCTTAACCTTTAGGGCAGAGTACGATTCTAAGACCTTAGCTATTAGGCCAGAGTAAGAGATAAGACCTTAGCTATTAGGCCACAGTAAGTGTAAAGACCTTAGCTATTAGGCCAGAGTAAGAGTTAATACCTTAACCAGTAGGCCAGACTACGAGTCTAAGACCTTAGCTATTAGTTCAGAGTAAGTGTTAAGACCTTAACCAGTAGGCCAGAGTAAGAGTTAAGACCTTAATATTTAGGCCAGTGCCCGAGTCTAAGACCTTAGCTATTAGGCCAGAGTAAGAGTTAAGACCTTAACCATTAGGCCAGAGTACGAGTCTAAGACCTTAGCTATTAGGCCAGAGTAAGAGTTAAGACCTTAGCTATTAGGCCAGAGTAAGAGTTAAGACCTTTACCATTAGGCCATAGTACGAGTCTAAGACCTTAGCTATTAGGCCAGAGTAAGAGATAAGACCTTAGCTATTAGGCCACAGTAAGTGTAAAGACCTTAACCATTAGGCAAGAGTAAGAGTCTAAGACCTTAGCTATTAGGCCAGAGTAAGTGTTAAGACCTTAACCAGTAGGCCAGAGTAAGAGTTAAGATCTTAACCATTGGGCCAGAGTACAAGTCTAAGACCTTAACTATTAGGCCAGAGTAAGAGTTAAGACCTTAACCATTAGGCCAGAGTAAGAGTCTAAGACCTTAGCTATTAGGCCACAGTACGAGTCTAAGACCTTAGCTATTAGGCCAGAGTAAGAGTTAAGACCTGAAATATTAGGCCAGACTAAGAGTTAAGACCTTAACCTGTAGGCCATAGTACGAGTCTAAGACCTTAGCTATTAGGCCAGAGTAAGAGTTAAGACCTTAACCATTAGGCCAGAGTACGAGTCTAAGACCTTAGCTATTAGGCCAGAATAAACGTTAAGACCTTAGCTATTAGGCCAGTGTAAGAGTTAAGACCTTAACCATTAGGCCATAGTACGAGTCTAAGACCTTAGCTATTAGGCCAGAGTAAGAGTTAAGACTTTAACCAGTAGTCCAGAGTAAGAGTTAAGACCTTAACTTGTAGGCCATAGTACTAGTCTAAGACCTTAGCTATGAGGCCAGAGTAAGAGTTAAGATCTTAACCAGCAGGCCAGAGTAAGAGTTAAGACCTTAACCAGTAGGCCAGAGTAAGAGTTAAGACCTTAACCAGTAGGCCAGAGTAAGAGTTAAGACCTTAACCATTAGGCCAGAGTACGAGTCTAAGACCTTAGCTATTAGGCCAGAGTAAGAGTTAAGACCTTAACCAGTAGGCCAGAGTAAGAGATAAGACCTTAACCATTAGGCCAGAGTACGAATCTAAGACCTTAGCTATTAGGCCAGAGTAAGAGTTAAGACCTTAACCATTATGCCAGAGTACGAGTCTAAGACCTTAGCTAATAGGCCAGAGTAAGAGTTACGACCTTAACCAGTAGGCCAGAGTACGAGTCTAAGACCTTAGCTATTAGGCCAGAGTACGAGTCTAAGACCTTAGCTATTAGGCCAGAGTAAGAGTTAAGACCTTAACCATTAGGCCAGACTAAGAGTTAAGACCGTATCCTGTAGGCCATAGTATGAGTCTAAGACCTTAGCTATTAGGCCAGAGTAAGAGTTAATACCTTAACCAGTAGGCCAGAGTACGAGTCTAAGACCTTAGCTATTAGTTCAGAGTAAGTGTTAAGACCTTAACCAGTAGGCCAGAGTAAGAGTTAAGATCTTAACCATTAGGCCAGAGTACGAGTCTAAGACCTTAGCTATTAGGCCAGAGTAAGAGTTTAGACCTAAACCATTAGGCCATAGTAAGAGTCTAAGACCTTAGCTATTAGGCCACAGTACGAGTCTAAGACCTTAGCTATTAGGCCAGAGTAAGAGTTAAGACCTGAACCATTAGGCCAGACTAAGAGTTAAGACCTTAGCTATTAGGCCAGAGTAAGAGTTAAGACCTTAGCTATTAGGCCAGTGTAAGAGTTAAGACCTTAACCATTAGGCAAGAGTACAAGTCAAAGACCTTAGCTATTAGGCCAGAGTAAGAGTTAAGACCTTAGCTATTAGGCCAGAGTAAGAGTTAAGACCTTAACCATTAGGCCAGAGTACGAGTCTAAGACCTTAGCTATTAGGCCAGAGTAAGAGTTAAGACCTTAGCTATTAGGCCAGAGTAAGAGTTAAGACCTTAACCTTTAGGGCAGAGTACGATTCTAAGACCTTAGCTATTAGGCCAGAGTAAGAGATAAGACCTTAGCTATTAGGCCACAGTAAGTGTAAAGACCTTAACCATTAGACCAGAGTAAGAGTCTAAGACCTTAGCTATTAGGCCAGAGTAAGAGTTAAGACTTTAACCAGTAGTCCAGAGTAAGAGTTAAGACCTTAACTTGTAGGCCATAGTACTAGTCTAAGACCTTAGCTATGAGGCCAGAGTAAGAGTTAAGATCTTAACCAGCAGGCCAGAGTAAGAGTTAAGACCTTAACCAGTAGGCCAGAGTAAGAGTTAAGACCTTAACCAGTAGGCCAGAGTAAGAGTTAAGACCTTAACCATTAGGCCAGAGTACGAGTCTAAGACCTTAGCTATTAGGCCAGAGTAAGAGTTAAGACCTTAACCAGTAGGCCAGAGTAAGAGATAAGACCTTAACCATTAGGCCAGAGTACGAATCTAAGACCTTAGCTATTAGGCCAGAGTAAGAGTTAAGACCTTAGCTATTAGGCCACAGTAAGTGTTAAGACCTTAACCATTAGGCCAGAGTACGAGTCTAAGACCTTAGCTATTAGGCCGGAGTAAGAGTTAAGACCTTAACCATTATGCCAGAGTACGAGTCTAAGACCTTAGCTATTAGGCCAGAGTAAGAGTTACGACCTTAACCAGTAGGCCAGAGTACGAGTCTAAGACCTTAGCTATTAGGCCAGAGTACGAGTCTAAGACCTTAGCTATTAGGCCAGAGTAAGAGTTAAGACCTTAACCATTAGGCCAGACTAAGAGTTAAGACCTTATCCTGTAGGCCATAGTATGAGTCTAAGACCTTAGCTATTAGGCCAGAGTAAGAGTTAAGACCTTAACCATTAGGCCAGAGTACGAGTCTAAGACCTTAGCTATTAGGCCAGACTAAAAGTTAAAACCTTAGCTATTAGGCCATAGTACGAGTCTAAGACCATAGCTATTAGGCCAGAGTAAGGGTTAAGACCATAGCTATTAGACCAGAGTAAGAGTTAAGACCTTAACCAGTAGGCCAGAGTACAAGTCTAAGACCTTAGCTATTAGGCCAGAGTAAGAGTTAAGACCTTAACCATTAGGCCAGAGTACGAGTCTAAGACCTTAGCTATTAGGCCAGACTAAAAGTTAAGACCTTAGCTATTAGGCCAGAGTAAGAGTTAAGACCTTAACCATTAGGCCATAGTACGAGTCTAAGACCTTAGCTATTAGGCCAGAGTAAGAGTTAAGACTTAAACCAGTAGGCCAGAGTAAAAGTTAAGACCGTAACCAGTAGGCCAGAGTAAGAGTTAAGACCTTAACCATTAGGCCAGAGTACGAGCCTAAGACCTTAGCTATTAGGCCAGAGTAAGAGTTAAGACCTTAACCAGTAGGCCAGAGTAAGAGTTAAGACCTTAACCAGTAGGCCAGAGTACGAGTCTAAGACCTTAGCTATTAGGCCAGAGTAAGAGTTAAGACCTTAGCTATTAGGCCAGAGTAAGAGACTAAGACCTTAGCTATTAGGCCAGAGTGAGAGTTAAGACCTTAACCATTAGGCCAGACTAAGCGTTAAGACCTTAACCAGTAGGCCATAGTACGAGTCTAAGACCTTAGCTTTTAGGCCAGAGTAAGAGTTAAGACCTTAACCATTAGGCAAGAGTACGAGTCTAAGACCTTAGCTTTTAGGCCAGAGTAAGAGTTAAGACCTTAGCTATTAGGCCAGAGTAAGAGTTAAGACCTTAACCATTAGGCCAGAGTACGAGTCTAAGACCTTAGCTATTAGGCCAGAGTAAGAGTTAAAACCTTAGCTATTAGGCCGGAGTAAGAGACTAAGACCTTAGCTATTAGGCCAGAGTAAAAGTTAAGACCTTAACCATTAGGCCAGAGTAAGAGTTAAGCCCTTAGCTATTAGGCCAGAGTAAGAGTTAAGACCTTAACCATTAGGCCAGAGTACGAGTCTAAGACCTTAGCTAGCAGGCCAGAGTAAGAGTTAAGACCTTAACCAGTAGGCCAGAGTAAGAGTTAAGACCTTAACCTGTAGGCCATAGTACGAGTCTAAGACCTTAGCTATTATGCCAGAGTAAGAGTTAAGACCTTAGCTATTATGCCAGAGTAAGGGTTAAGACCTTAACCAATAGGCCAGAGTAAGAGTTACGACCTTAACCATTAGGCCAGAGTATGAGTCTAAGACCTTAGCTATTATGCCAGAGTAAGAGTTAAGACCTTAACCATTAGGCCAGAGTACGAGTCTACGACCTTAGCTATTAGGCCAGAGTAAGAGTTAAGACCTTAGCTATTAGGCCAGAGTAAGAGTTAAGACCTTAACCATTAGGCAAGAGTACGAGTCTAAGACCTTAGCTATTAGGCCAGAGTAAGATTTAAGACCTTAGCTATTAGGCCACAGTAAGTGTTAAGACCTTAACCATTAGGCCAGAGTACGAGTCTAAGACTTTAGCTATTAGGCCAGAGTAAGAGGTAAGACCTTAACCATTATGCCAGAGTACGAGTCTAAGACCTTAGCTATTAGGCCAGAGTAAGAGTTACGACCTTAACCAGAAGGCCAGAGTACGAGTCTAAGACCTTAGCTATTAGGCCAGAGTATGAGTCTAAGACCTTAGCTATTAGGCCAGAGTACGAGTCTAAGACCTTAGCTATTAGGCCAGAGTAGGAGTTAAGACCTTAACCATTAGGCCAGAGTACAAGTCTAAGACCTTAGCTATTAGGCCAGAGTAAGAGTTAAGACCTTAACCAGTAGGGCAGAGTAAGAGTTAAAACCTTAATCATTAGGCCAGAGCACGAGTCTAAGACCTTAGCTATTAGGCCAGAGTAAGAGTTAAGACCTTAACCATTAGGGCAGAGTATGAGTCTAAGACCTTAGCTATTAGGCCAGACTAAAAGTTAAGACCTTAGCTATTAGGCCAGAGTAAGAGTTAAGACCTTAACCATTAGGCCATAGTACGAGTCTAAGACCTTAGCTATTAGGCCAGAGTCAGAGGTAAGACTTAAACCAGTAGGCCAGAGTTAGAGTTAAGACCTTAACCTGTAGGCCATAGTACTAGTCTAAGACCTTAGATATTAGGCCAGAGTAAGAGTTAAGACCTTAACCAGCAGGCCAGAGTAAGAATTAAGACCTTAACCAGTAGGCCAGAGTAAGAGTTAAGACCTTAACCATTACGCCAGAGTACGAGCCTAAGACCTTAGCTATTAGGCCAGAGTAAGAGTTAAGACCTTAACCAGTAGGCCAGAGTAAGAGTTAAGACCTTAACCAGTAGGCCAGAGTAAAAGTTAAGACCTTAACCATTAGGCCAGAGTACGAGTCTAAGACCTTAGCTATTAGGCCAGAGTAAGAGTTAAGACCTTAGCTATTAGGCCAGAGTAAGAGTCTAAGACCTTAGCTATTAGCCCAGAGTAAGAGTTAAGACCTTAACCATTAGGCCAGACTAAGAGTTAAGACCTTAACCAGTAGGCCATAGTACGAGTCTAAGACCTTAGCTATTAGGCCAGAGTAAGAGTTAAGACCTTAACCATTAGGCCAGAGTACGAGTCTAGGACCTTAGCTATTAGGCCAGAGTAAAAGTTAAGACCTTAGCTATTAGGCCAGAGTAAGAGTTAAGACATTAACCATTAGGCCATAGTACGAGTCTAAGACCTTAGCTATTAGGCCAGAGTAAGAGTTAAGACTTTAACCAGTAGTCCAGAGTAAGAGTTAAGACCTTAACCTGTAGGCCACAGTACTAGTCTAAGACCTTAGCTATTAGGCCAGAGTAAGAGTTAAGACCTTAACCAGCAGGCCAGAGTAAGAGTAAAGACCTTAACCAGTAGGCCAGAGTAAGAGTTAAGACCTTAACCATTAAGCCAGAGTACGAGTCTAAGACCTTAGCTATTAGGCCAGAGTAAGAGTTAAGACCTTAACCAGTAGGCCAGAGTAAGAGTTAAGACCTTAACCATTAGGCCAGAGTATGAGTCTAAGACCTTAGCTATTAGGCCAGAGTAAGAGTTAAGACCTTAACCAGTAGGACAGAGTAAGAGTTAAGACCTTAACCATTAGGCCATCGTACAAGTCTAAGACTTTAGCTATTAGGCCAGAGTAAGAGTTATGACCTTAGCTATTAGGCCAGAGTAAGAGTTAAGACCTTAACCAGTAGGCCAGAGTACGAGTCTAAGACCTTAGCTATTATGCCAGAGTACGAGTCTAAGACCTTAGCTATTAGGCCAGAGTAAGAGTTAAGACCTTAACCATTAGGCCAGAGTACGAGTCTAAGACCTAAGCTATTAGGCCAGAGTAAGAGTTAAGACCTTAGCTATTAGGCCAGAGTAAGAGTTAAGACCTTAACCTTTAGTCCAGAGTACGAGTCTAAGGCCTTAGCTATTAGGCCAGAGTAAGAGTTAAGACCTTAGCTATTAGGCCACAGTAAGTGTTAAGACCTTAACCATTAGGCCAGAGTACAGGTCTAAGACCTTAGATATTAGGCCAGAGTAAGAGTTAAGACCTTAACCATTAAGCCAGAGTACGAGTCTAAGACCTTAGCTATTAGTTCAGAGTAAGTGTTAAGACCTTAACCAGTAGGCCAGAGTAAGAGTTAAGATCTTAACCATTAGGCCAGAGTACGAGTCTAAGACCTTAGCTATTAGGCCAGAGTAAGAGTTAAGACCTTAGCTATTAGGCCAGAGTAAGAGTCTAAGACCTTAGCTATTAGCCCAGAGTAAGAGTTAAGGCCTTAACCATTAGGCCAGACTAGGAGTTAAGACCTTAACCAGTAGGCCATAGTACGAGCCTAAGACCTTAGCTATTAGGCCAGAGTAAGAGTTAAGACCTTAACCATTAGGCCATAGTACGAGTCTAAGACCTTAGCTATTAGGCCAGAGTAAGAGTTATGACCTTAGCTATTAGGCTAGAGTAAGAGTTAAGACCTTAACCAGTAGGCCAGAGTACGAGTCTAAGACCTTAGCTATTATGCCAGAGTACGAGTCTAAGACCTTAGCTATTAGGCCAGAGTAAGAGTTAAGACCTTAACCATTAGGCCAGAGTACGAGTCTAAGACCTAAGCTATTAGGCCAGAGTAAGAGTTAAGACCTTAGCTATTAGGCCAGAGTAAGAGTTAAGACCTTAACCTTTAGTCCAGAGTAAGAGTCTAAGGCCTTAGCTATTAGGCCAGAGTAAGAGTTAAGACCTTAGCTAATAGGCCACAGTAAGTGTTAAGACCTTAACCATTAGGCCAGAGTACGAGTCTAAGACCTTAGCTATTAGGCCAGAGTAAGAGTTAAGACCTTAACCATTAAGCCAGAGTATGAGTCTAAGACCTTAGCTATTAGTTCAGAGTAAGTGTTAAGACCTTAACCAGTAGGCCAGAGTAAGAGTTAAGATCTTAACCATTAGGCCAGAGTACGAGTCTAAGACCTTAGCTATTAGGCCAGAGTAAGAGTTAAGACCTTAGCTATTAGGCCAGAGTAAGAGTCTAAGACCTTAGCAATTAGCCCAGAGTAAGAGTTAAGGCCTTAACCATTAGGCCAGACTAAGAGTTAAGACCTTAACCAGTAGGCCATAGTACGAGTCTAAGACCTTAGCTATTAGGCCAGAGTCAGAGTTAAGACTTTAACCATTAGGCCAGAGTACGAGTCTAAGACCTTAGCTATTAGGCCAGAGTAAAAGTTAAGACCTTAGCTATTAGGCCAGAGTAAGAGTTAAGACCTTAACCATTAGGCCATAGTACGAGTCTAAGACCTTAGCTATTAGGCCAGAGTAAGAGTTAAGACTTTAACCAGTAGTCCAGAGTAAGAGTTAAGACCTTAACCTGTAGGCCATAGTACTAGTCTAAGACCTTAGCTATTAGGCCAGAGTAAGAGTTAAGACCTTAACCAGCAGGCCAGAGTAAGAGTAAAGACCTTAACCAGTAGGCCAGAGTAAGAGTTAAGACCTTAACCATTAAGCCAGAGTACGAGTCTAAGACCTTAGCTATTAGGCCAGAGTAAGAGTTAAGACCTTAACCAGTAGGCCAGAGTAAGAGTTAAGACCTTAACCATTAGGCCAGTGTATGAGTCTAAGACCTTAGCTATTAGGCCAGAGTAAGAGTTAAGACCTTAACCAGTAGGACAGAGTAAGAGTTAAGACCTTAACCATTAGGCCATAGTACAAGTCTAAGACTTTAGCTATTAGGCCAGAGTAAGAGTTAAGACCTTAGTTATTAGGCTAGAGTAAGAGTTAAGACCTTAACCAGTAGGCCAGAGTACGAGTCTAAGACCTTAGCTATTATGCCAGAGTACGAGTCTAAGACCTTAGCTATTAGGCCAGAGTAAGTGTTAGGACCTTAACCATTAGGCCAGAGTACGAGTCTAAGACCTAAGCTATTAGGCCAGAGTAAGGGTTAAGACCTTAGCTATTAGGCCAGAGTAAGAGTTAAGACCTTAGCCTTTATGCCAGAGTACGAGTCTAAGGCCTTAGCTATTAGGCCAGAGTAAGAGTTAAGACCTTAGCTATTAGGCCACAGTAAGTGTTAAGACCTTAACCATTAGGCCAGAGTACGAGTCTAAGACCTTAGCTATTAGGCCAGAGTAAGAGTTAAGACCTTAACCATTAAGCCAGAGTACGAGTCTAAGTCCTTAGCTATTAGTTCAGAGTAAGTGTTTAGACCTTAACCAGTAGGCCAGAGTAAGAGTTAAGATCTTAACCATTAGGCCAGAGTACGAGTCTAAGACCTTAGCTATTAGGCCAGAGTAAGAGTTAAGACCTTAACCATTAGGCCAGAGTAAGAGTCTAAGACCTTAGCTATTAGGCCAAAGTAAAAGTTAAGACCTTAGCTATTAGGCCAGAGTAAGAGTTAAGACCTTAACCATTAGGCCATAGTACGAGTCTAAGACCTTAGCTATTAGGCCAGAGTAAGAGTTAAGACCTTAGCTATTAGGCCAGAGTAAGAGTTAAGACCTTAACCAGTAGGCCGGAGTACGAGTCTAAGACCTTAGCTATTAGGCCAGAGTAAGAGTTAAGACCTTAACCAGCAGGCCAGAGTAAGAGTTAAGACCTTAACCAGTAGGCCAGAGTAAAAGTTAAGACCTTAACCATTAGGCCAGAGTACGAGTCTAAGACCTTAGCTATTAGGCCAGAGTAAGAGTTAAGACCTTAGCTATTAGGCCAGAGTAAGAGACTAAGACCTTAGCTATTAGGCCAGAGTAAGAGTTAAGACCTTAACCATTAGGCCAGACTAAGCGTTAAGACCTTAACCAGTAGGCCATAGTACGAGTCTAAGACCTTAGCTATTAGGCCAGAGTAAGAGTTAAGACCTTAACCATTAGGCCAGAGTACGAGTCTAAGACCTTAGATATTAGGCCAGAGTAAGAGTTACGACTTTAACCAGTAGTCCAGAGTAAGAGTTGAGACCTTAACCTGTAGGCCAGAGTACTACTCTAAGACCTTAGCTATTAGGCCAGAGTAAGAGTTAAGACCTTAACCAGCAGGCCAGAGTAAGAGTAAAGACCTTAACCAGTAGGCCAGAGTAAGAGTTAAGACCTTAACCATTAAGCCAGAGTACGAGTCTAAGACCTTAGCTATTAGGCCAGAGTAAGAGTTAAGACCTTAACCAGTAGGCCAGAGTTAGAGTTAAGACCTTAACCATTAGGCCAGAGTATGAGTCTAAGACCTTAGCTATTAGGCCAGAGTAAGAGTTAAGACCTTAACCAGTAGGACAGAGTAAGAGTTAAGACCTTAACCATTAGGCCATAGTACAAGTCTAAGACTTTAGCTATTAAGCCAGAGTAAGAGTTAAGACCTTAGCTATTAGGCTAGAGTAAGAGTTAAGACCTTAACCAGTAGGCCAGAGTACGAGTCTAAGACCTTAGCTATTAGGCCAGAGTAAGAGTTAGGACCTTAACCATTAGGCCAGAGTACGAGTCTAAGACCTTAGCTATTAGGCCAGAGTAAGAGTTAAGACCTTAGCTATTAGGCCAGAGTAAGAGTTAAGACCTTAGCCTTTATGCCAGAGTACGAGTCTAAGGCCTTAGCTATTAGGCCAGAGTAAGAGTTAAGACCTTAGCTATTAGGCCACAGTAAGTGTTAAGACCTTAACCATTAGGCCAGAGTACGAGTCTAATACCTTAGCTATTAGGCCAGAGTAAGAGTTAAGACCTTAACCATTAAGCCAGAGTACGAGTCTAAGACCTTAGCTATTAGTTCAGAGTAAGTGTTAAGACCTTAACCAGTAGGCCAGAGTAAGAGTTAAGATCTTAACCATTAGGCCAGAGTACGAGTCTAAGACCTTAGCTATTAGGCCAGAGTAAGAGTTAAGACCTTAGCTATTAGGCCAGAGTAAGAGTCTAAGACCTTAGCTATTAGCCCAGAGTAAGAGTTAAGACCTTAACCATTAGGCCAGACTAAGAGTTAAGACCTTAACCAGTAGGCCATAGTACGAGTCTAAGACCTTAGCTATTAGGCCAGAGTAAGAGTTAAGACCTTAACCATTAGGCCAGAGTACGAGTCTAAGACCTTAGCTATTAGGCCAGAGTAAAAGTTAAGACCTTAGCTATTAGGCCAGAGTAAGAGTTAAGACCTTAACCATTAGGCCATAGTACGAGTCTAAGACCTTAGCTATTAGGCCAGAGTAAGAGTTAAGACTTTAACCAGTAGTCCAGAGTAAAAGTTAAGACCTTAACCTGTACGCCATAGTACTAGTCTAAGACCTTAGCTATTAGGCCAGAGTAAGAGTTAAGACCTTAACCAGCAGGCCAGAGTAAGAGTAAAGACCTTAACCAGTAGGCCAGAGTAAAAGTTAAGACCTTAACCATTAAGCCAGAGTACGAGTCTAAGACCTTAGCTATTAGGCCAGAGTAAGAGTTAAGACCTTAACCAGTAGGCCAGAGTAAGAGTTAAGACCTTAACCATTAGGCCAGAGTATGAGTCTAAGACCTTAGCTATTAGGCCAGAGTAAGAGTTAAGACCTTAACCAGTAGGACAGAGTAAGAGTTAAGACCTTAACCATTAGGCCATAGTACAAGTCTAAGACTTTAGCTATTAGGCCAGAGTAAGAGTTAAGACCTTAGCTATTAGGCTAGAGTAAGAGTTAAGACCTTAACCAGTAGGCCAGAGTACGAGTCTAAGACCTTAGCTATTATGCCAGAGTACGAGTCTAAGACCTTAGCTATTAGGCCAGAGTAAGAGTTAGGACCTTAACCATTAGGCCAGAGTACGAGTCTAAGACCTTAGCTATTAGGCCAGAGTAAGAGTTAAGACCTTAGCTATTAGGCCAGAGTAAGAGTTAAGACCTTAGCCTTTATGCCAGAGTAGGAGTCTAAGGCCTTAGCTATTAGGCCAGAGTAAGAGTTAAGACCCTAGCTATTAGGCCACAGTAAGTGTTAAGACCTTAACCATTAGGCCAGAGTACGAGTCTAAGACCTTAGCTATTAGGCCAGAGTAAGAGTTAAGACCTTAACCATTAAGCCAGAGTACGAGTCTGAGACCTTAGCTATTAGTTCAGAGTAAGTGTTAAGACCTTAACCAGTAGGCCAGAGTAAGAGTTAAGATCTTAACCATTAGGCCAGAGTACGAGTCTAAGACCTTAGCTATTAGGCCAGAGTAAGAGTTAAGACCTTAACCATTAGGCCAGAGTAAGAGTCTAAGACCTTAGCTATTAGGCCAAAGTAAAAGTTAAGACCTTAGCTATTAGGCCAGAGTAAGAGTTAAGACCTTAACCAGTAGGCCAGAGTACGAGTCTAAGACCTTAGCTATTAGTTCAGAGTAAGTTTTAAGACCTTAACCAGTAGGCCAGAGTAAGAGTTAAGATCTTAACCATTAGGCCAGAGTACGAGTCTAAGACCTTAGCTATTAGGCCAGAGTAAGAGTTAAGACCTTAACCATTAGGCCAGAGTAAGAGTCTAAGACCTTAGCTATTAGGCCAGAGTACGAGTCTAAGACCTTAGCTATTAGGCCAGAGTAAGAGTTAAGACCTGAACCATTAGGCCAGACTAAGAGTTAAGACCTTAACCTGTAGGCCATAGTACGAGTCTAAGACCTTAGCTATTAGGCCAGAGTAAGAGTTAAGACCTTAACCATTAGGCCAGAGTACGAGTCTAAGACCTTATCTATTAGGCCAGAGTAAACATTAAGACCTTAGCTATTAGGCCAGAGTAAGAGTTAAGACCTTAACCATTAGGCCATAGTACGAGTCTAAGACCTTAGCTATTAGGCCAGAGTAAGAGTTAAGACTTTAACCAGTAGTCCAGAGTAAGAGTTAAGACCTTAACCTGTAGGCCAGAGTAAGAGTTAAGACCTTAACCAGTAGGCCAGAGTAAGAGTTAAGACCTTAACCATTAGGCCAGAGTACAAGTCTAAGACCTTAGCTATTAGGCCAGAGTAAGAGTTAAGACCTTAACCAGTAGGCCAGAGTAAGAGATAAGACCTTAACCATTAGGCCATAGTACAAGTCTAGGACATTAGTTATTAGGCCAGAGTAAAAGTTAAGACCTTAGCAATTAGGCCAGAGTAAGAGTTAATACCTTAACCATTAGGCCAGAGTACGAGTCTAAGACCTTAGCTATTAGTCCAGAGTAAGAGTTAAGCCCTTAGCTATTAGGCCAGAGTAAGAGATAAGACCTTAGCTATTAGGCCACAGTAAGTGTTAAGACCTTAACCATTAGGCCAGAGTACGAGTCTAAGACCTTAGCTATTAGGCCAGAGTAAGAGTTAAGACCTTAGCTATTAGGCCAGAGTAAGAGTTAAGACCTTAACATTTAGGCCAGAGTACGATTCTAAGACCTTAGCTATTAGGCCAGAGTAAGAGTTAAGACCTTAACCATTAGGCCAGAGTACGAGTCTAAGACCTTAGCTATTAGACCAGAGTACGAGTTAAGACCTTAACCATTAGGCCAGAGTACGAGTCTAAGACCTTAGCTATTAGGCCAGAGTAAGAGTTAAGACCTTAGCTATTAGGCCAGAGTAGGAGTTAAGACCTTTACCATTAGGCCATAGTACGAGTCTAAGACCTTAGCTATTAGGCCAGAGTAAGAGATAAGACCTTAGCTATTAGGCCACAGTAAGTGTAAAGACCTTAACCATTAGGCCAGAGTAAGAGTCTAAGACCTTAGCTATTAGGCCAGAGTAAGAGTTAATACCTTAACCATTAGGCCAGAGTATGAGTCTAAGACCTTAGCAATTAGTTCAGAGTAAGTGTTAAGACCTTAACCAGTAGGCCAGAGTAAGAGTTAAGACCTTAACCTGTAGTCCAGAGTAAGAGTTAAGACCTTAACCAGTAGGGCAGAGTAAGAGTTAAGACCTTAATCATTAGGCCAGAGCACGAGCCTAAGACCTTAGCTATTAGGCCAGAGTAAGAGTTAAGACCTTAACAATTAGGCCAGAGTACAAGTCAAAGACCTTAGCTATTAGGCCAGAGTAAGAGTTAGGACCTTAGCTTTTAGGCCAGAGTAAGAGTTAAGACCTTAACCATTAGGCCAGAGTACGAGTCTAAGACCTTAGCTATTAGGCCAGAGTAAGAGTTAAGACCTTAGCTATTAGGCCAGTGTAAGAGTTAAGACCTTAACATTTAGGCCAGAGTACGATTCTAAGACCTTAGCTATTAGGCCAGAGTAAGAGTTAAGACCTTAACCATTAGGCCAGAGTACGAGTCTAAGACCTTAGCTATTAGGCAAGAGTAAGAGTTAAGTCCTTAGCTATTAGGCCAGAGTAAGAGTTAAGACTTTAACCAGTAGTCCAGAGTAAGAGTTAAGACCTTAACCAGTAGGCCAGAGTAAGATTTAAGACCTTAGCTATTAGGCCAGACTAAGAGTTAAGACCTTAACCAGTAGGCCATAGTACGAGTCTAAGACCTTAGCTATTAGGCCAGAGTAAGAGTTAAAACCTTAACCAGCAGGCCAGAGTAAGAGTAAAGACCTTAACCAGTAGGCCAGAGTAAAAGATAAGACCTTAACCATTAAGATAGAGTACGAGTCTAAGACCTTAGCTATTAGGCCAGAGTAAGAGTTAAGACCTTAACCAGTAGGCCAGAGTAAGAGTTAAGACCTTAACCATTAGGCCAGAGTATGAGTCTAAGACCTTAGCTATTAGGCCAGAGTAAGAGTTAAGACCTTAACCAGTAGGACAGAGTAAGAGTTAAGACCTTAACCATTAGGCCATAGTACAAGTCTAAGACTTTAGCTATTAGGCCAGAGTAAGAGTTAAGACCTTAGCTATTAGGCTAGAGTAAGAGTTAAGACCTTAACCAGTAGGCCAGAGTACGAGTCTAAGACCTTAGCTATTATGCCTGAGTACGAGTCTAAGGCCTTAGCTATTAGGCCAGAGTAAGAGTTAAGACCTTAGCTATTAGGCCACAGTAAGTGTTAAGACCTTAACCATTAGGCCAGAGTACGAGTCTAAGACCTTAGCTATTAGGCCAGAGTAAGAGTTAAGACCTTAACCATTAAGCCAGAGTACGAGTCTAAGACCTTAGCTATTAGTTCAGAGTAAGTGTTAAGACCTTAACCAGTAGGCCAGAGTAAGAGTTAAGATCTTAACCATTAGGCCAGAGTACGAGTCTAAGACCTTAGCTATTAGGCCAGAGTAAGAGTTAAGACCTTAACCAGTAGGCCAGAGTACGAGTCTAAGACCTTAGCTATTAGTTCAGAGTAAGTTTTAAGACCTTAACCAGTAGGCCAGAGTAAGAGTTAAGATCTTAACCATTAGGCCAGAGTACGAGTCTAAGACCTTAGCTATTAGGCCAGAGTAAGAGTTAAGACCTTAACCATTAGGCCAGAGTAAGAGTCTAAGACCTTAGCTGTGAGAAGTTGGCCTGGCATATGCTGTTCCTAGTTATAGGGACACCTTGCACCAGTCCAATTCGACTCCTATTGATGATAGGTTTAAGACAACCCTTAAAGAAAGCTATCCTAGTGGTAGCTGTGGAGAGCAGCCTTCAGGCTAAGTCTTGAAGGAGTGTTAAGCTTATCGTTTTACCATAATAACCTCTTGAATAACCAAATGAAAGAGTAGCCCACACAGGTATATATATAAAATATATGTATTTATTCTAGACAGAATCCCACAGTCACTTTATGTGGCTAGTGGCAAAGTTACAATTCAAACAAGCATTTATAAACACAATAAATAGCACAGAAATCAATGGGCCCCAGGGGGGGACCAAACCATATACTAAAATAGTGGTATAAGAACCACGACAATTCTTCAGGCAATGCCTAGGGCATTCAGGATCGCTTGCACCTTCAGAATCCACCCACAGTTAAGAGGAAGGGGACCCACGGGAGACGCGTGCAGTGCAAAGAGCTGCTATCGGGATCGCTATGTTAGCCTATGGAGAATGTCGCGGTTGAATATTTAAAGTTAAAGGACACTTCTAGCAACAGTACAAAGTTAAGGCTTGAGACTTAAGGCTTTGGAGAGCCCACCACCACGGGAGTACCGGAGTACCACTGTTACCTGCCCCAGGGAAGCCGGGTGCATAGGTCGATTCTGGTGTCGGGTCGCGGGCTGATTTTCTATGGAAAAGTAGTCCAAACTGCTGCTAGCTGCGAGTGTCGTTGAAGTCGTGAAGATTGAAGTTGAAGAGAAGATAAAGATGAACCTGAAAGCAGAGGGGACAGAGTCTGGGTCACAGCAAGTGACCAGGGAGCTCACAGCAAGGAGCTCGTGGAAGTCGGGTGCTTCAGGTGTAGGAAGCACAGCTGGGCTCTGCAGTCACGGGCTCCGGGAGGCTTCAAGGAAGGCCAGCTTCTGGAGGGCGACTGTCCCATGTCGGCTGAGGGTCGCTGCGGTGTTAGTGTCCCGATTGGATCCACTAAGCCTTGGCAACCGCAACCCACGCAAGATGGACAAAGCAGCTGCTGATGCAGACCCACGAGGTCTGAGGGTGCTCTCCTTTGCAGGGAGCGTAGAGCAGGCCTGGAGCAAACAGGGGAACTCTTAGAAACAGAGATTGTCCTCCGTCAGGGCCCACAAGTCGAGGGACAAGGGACCGCGGAAGGCAGCAAAATGGAGAGCGTAAAAGGGGCTCCCACGGGCCACCGGAGCGGGCCAGGGAGCTGAGGGTCGGCACAAATGCTGCTGGATGGTTGGCTCAGAAATGGGCCAAAGCACAACTTCCCCACTGGTCGGGGTCGTGTGCTGGACAAGAGGTGGCCGGTGTCTCGGGGTATGCGGGGATCTCGACACCCACGTGGTCCAGGGTGCTCAGACTTGCTGGGCACACTCACAGGATGCTGGGATGCACTGGAGACCCACCTCGAGGTTGCTGGAGGCGTCGAAGGTCGGGAGAGCCACGAAGTTCCAACCGGGTATCTTGTAGTCTTTTAGGTGCCTGCCAAGCAGGGGGATAACTCCTTTATCCCAAGGGAGATTTCTTCAGTCAGCTGGGCAGCAGCTCGTCGAAGGTCAGTTCTGTGAAGTTCTGGACGAATCTAAGGCTCTAGGGCAAAGTTATTCCCATATATCCCCAAGATTAGGGGATGGTCCAAAATAGAGCCTACCAATCAGAGTAGAGGCGGGAAAGGGTGGCTACACCCACTCCCCTTTGTGTGTTTCCCGCCTGGGCGAGGGGCAGGATGCCCCTGAACCGGTTCCAGGCGGTGTATGCAGAATTGGGGCTCTGCAGCTGCCTACGTGCAACTCTGAATGGACATTTGGTGCACCCACCCTGTTCCAATCCACATTATCCTGTCTGGGGAGGTGCTGGCACCTCCCTGCCACAGGAGCCCTATTGTCCAGCTGGCGAGGCTGGGATTTTCCCCAGCAACAGCCAGCCAGAGTCGTGTAGGTGGCGAACAGTAGCCATTTTGTGGTACACGTGCACTTTTAAATTGGTGTCTAAAATCTACCGCTTTTCCCATATCACCCTCCTAGCAAGGGGGAATCGTGCCCCCATGCCCATGGCTGGACTGGGGGTATGATTCCTTCATGTTTGACACCAAACACGATATGGTTCTGTGTAGCCAGTCCCGAGTTACAGCGATGACGCAATAACTTATAATGCGGTAAGAGTATATGGCATGGCTACACTACAAACAACCCAGTAACGGTGTTATGAAGGTTGCAGAGAGGTCCTACTCACGTAGGGGTCCCCCCTCACACATACCTCAGCACCCAGCCCTGTAGGATTACCAGGGCCTGCCATAGGGGTGACCTATGAGGGTATATGTGTTGTAATTGTATGGGACATAGGGTACCTACATCCCTGTAAGGGGTGCTAGCACCACCTTACCCAGGCTACAGTAGTGGCCTGGTGGTGTCAGTTTGGGTGGCTGTCCCAGGGTGGCACAATAAGTGCTGCAGCCCTGGTAGGCCTACTGGGGGCCCCATGCCCTGGGTACCTAGGGTACCATCTACAAGGGACTGGTAGGGCATGCCCAGCATCCAATTATGTTTGTACCTAGAGTACTCACAACAGTTTTAGGGAGAAAGCAGATAGGCTGGGGTCCTGGATAGCAGGATCCCAGCCAGACTAGTCAAAAACCACTTAAATACCAGGCAAAAAGTTGGGGGCAACCATTAGTCAGATTCCACTCTCCTACATTAGCTATTAGGCCAGAGTACGAGTCTAAGACCTTAGCTATTAGGCCAGAGTAAGAGTTAAGACCTGAACCATTAGGCCAGACTAAGAGTTAAGACCTTAACCTGTAGGCCATAGTACGAGTCTAAGACCTTAGCTATTAGGCCAGAGTAAGAGTTAAGACCTTAACCATTAGGCCAGAGTACGAGTCTAAGACCTTAGCTATTAGGCCAGAGTAAACGTTAAGACCTTAGCTATTAGGCCAGAGTAAGAGTTAAGACCTTAACCATTAGGCCATAGTACGAGTCTAAGACCTTAGCTATTAGGCCAGAGTAAGAGTTAAGACTTTAACCAGTAGTCCAGAGTAAGAATTAAGACCTTAACCTGTAGGCCAGAGTAAGAGTTAAGACCTTAACCAGTAGGCCAGAGTAAGAGTTAAGACCTTAACCATTAGGCCAGAGTACAAGTCTAAGACCTTAGCTATTAGGCCAGAGTAAGAGTTAAGACCTTAACCAGTAGGCCAGAGTAAGAGATAAGACCTTAACCATTAGGCCATAGTACAAGTCTAGGACATTAGCTATTAGGCCAGAGTAAAAGTTAAGACCTTAGCAATTAGGCCAGAGTAAGAGTTAATACCTTAACCATTAGGCCAGAGTACGAGTCTAAGACCTTAGCTATTAGGCCACAGTAAGAGTTAAGCCCTTAGCTATTAGGCCAGAGTAAGAGTTAAGACCTTAACCATTAGGCCAGAATACGAGTCTAAGACCTTAGCTATTAGGCCAGAGTAAGAGATAAGACCTTAGCTATTAGGCCACAGTAAGTGTTAAGACCTTAACCATTAGGCCAGAGTACGAGTCTAAGACCTTAGCTATTAGGCCAGAGTAAGAGTTAGGACCTTAACCATTAGGCCAGAGTATGAGTCTAAGACCTTAGCAATTAGTTCAGAGTAAGTGTTAAGACCTTAACCAGTAGGCCAGAGTAAGAGCTAAGACCTTAACCTGTAGGCCAGAGTAAGAGTTAAGACCTTAACCAGTAGGGCAGAGTAAGAGTTAAGACCTTAATCATTAGGCCAGAGCACGAGCCTAAGACCTTAGCTATTAGGCCAGAGTAAGAGATAAGACCTTAACCATTAGGCCAGAGTACGAGTCAAAGACCTTAGCTATTAGGCCAGAGTAAGAGTTAGGACCTTAGCTTTTAGGCCAGAGTAAGAGTTAAGACCTTAACCATTAGGCCAGAGTACGAGTCTAAGACCTTAGCTATTAGGCCAGAGTAAGAGTTAAGACATTAGCTATTAGGCCAGTGTAAGAGTTAAGACCTTAACATTTAGGCCAGAGTACGATTCTAAGACCTTAGCTATTAGGCCAGAGTAAGAGTTAAGACCTTAGCTATTAGGCCAGAGTAAGAGTTAAGACCTTAACCATTAGGCCAGAGTAAGAGTTAAGACCTTAGCTATTAGGCCAGAGTAAGAGTTAAGACCTTAGCTATTAGGCCAGAGTAAGAGTTAAGACCTTAACCTTTAGGGCAGAGTACGATTCTAAGACCTTATCTATTAGGCCAGAGTAAGAGTTAAGACCTTAATAATTAGGCCAGTGCCCGAGTCTAAGACCTTAGCTATTAGGCCAGAGTAAGAGTTAAGACCTTAACCATTAGGCCAGAGTACGAGTCTAAGACCTTAGCTATTAGGCCAGAGTAAGAGTTAAGACCTTAACCATTAGGCCAGAGTACGAGTCTAAGACCTTAGCTATTAGGCCAGAGTAAGAGTTAAAACCTTAGCTATTAGGCCAGAGTAAAAGTTAAGACCTTAACCATTAGTCCAGAGTAAGAGTTAAGACCTTAGCTATTAGGCCAGAGTAAGAGTTAAGACCTTAACCATTATGCCAGAGTACGAGTCTAAGACCTTAGCTAGTAGGCCAGAGTAAGAGTTAAGACCTTAACCAGTAGGCCAGAGTAAGAGTTAAGACCTTAACCTGTAGGCCATAGTATGAGTCTAAGACCTTAGCTATTATGCCAGAGTAAGAGTTAAGACCTTAGCTATTATGCCAGAGTACGAGTCAAAGACCTTAGCTATTAGGCCAGAGTAAGAGTTAGGACCTTAGCTTTTAGGCCAGAGTAAGAGTTAAGACCTTAACCATTAGGCCAGAGTACGAGTCTAAGACCTTAGCTATTAGGCCAGAGTAAGAGTTAAGACCTTAGCTATTAGGCCAGTGTAAGAGTTAAGACCTTAACATTTAGGCCAGAGTACGATTCTAAGACCTTAGCTATTAGGCCAGAGTAAGAGTTAAGACCTTAGCTATTAGGCCAGAGTAAGAGTTAAGACCTTAACCATTAGGCCAGAGTAAGAGTTAAGACCTTAGCTATTAGGCCAGAGTAAGAGTTAAGACCTTAACCTTTAGGGCAGAGTACGATTCTAAGACCTTATCTATTAGGCCAGAGTAAGAGTTAGGACCTTAATAATTAGGCCAGTGCCCGAGTCTAAGACCTTAGCTATTAGGCCAGAGTAAGAGTTAAGACCTTAACCATTAGGCCAGAGTACGAGTCTAAGACCTTAGCTATTAGGCCAGAGTAAGAGTTAAGACCTTAACCATTAGGCCAGAGTACGAGTCTAAGACCTTAGCTATTAGGCCAGAGTAAGAGTTAAAACCTTAGCTATTAGGCCAGAGTAAAAGTTAAGACCTTAACCATTAGGCCAGAGTAAGAGTTAAGACCTTAGCTATTAGGCCAGAGTAAGAGTTAAGACCTTAACCATTATGCCAGAGTACGAGTCTAAGACCTTAGCTAGTAGGCCAGAGTAAGAGTTAAGACCTTAACCAGTAGGCCAGAGTAAGAGTTAAGACCTTAACCTGTAGGCCATAGTATGAGTCTAAGACCTTAGCTATTATGCCAGAGTAAGAGTTAAGACCTTAGCTATTATGCCAGAGTAAGGGTTAAGACCTAACCAATAGGCCAGAGTAAGAGTTACGAACTTAACCATTAGGCCAGAGTATGAGTCTAAGACCTTAGCTATTAGGCCAGAGTAAGAGTTAAGACCTTAACCATTAGGCCAGAGTACGAGTCTACGACCTTAGCTATTAGGCCAGAGTAAGAGTTAAGACCTTAGCTATTAGGCCAGAGTAAGAGTTAAGACCTTAACCATTAGGCAAGAGTACGAGTCTAAGACCTTAGCTATTAGGCCAGAGTAAGAGTTAAGACCTTAGCTATTAGGCCACAGTAAGTGTTAAGACCTTAACCATTAGGCCAGAGTACGAGTCTAAGACCTTAGCTATTAGGCCAGAGTAAGAATTAAGACCTTAACCATTATGCCAGAGTACGAGTCTAAGACCTTAGCTATTAGGCCAGAGTAAGAGTTACGACCTTAACCGGTAGGCCAGAGTACAAGTCTAAGACCTTAGCTATTAGGCCAGAGTACGAGTCTAAGACCTTAGCTATTAGGCCAGAGTACGAGTCTAAGACCTTAGCTATTAGGCCAGAGTAAGAGTTAAGACCTTAACCATTAGGCCAGACTAAGAGTTAAGACCTTAACCTGTAGGCCATAGTTCGAGTCTAAGACCTTAGCTATTAGGCCAGACTAAAAGTTAAGACCTTAGCTATTAGGCCAGAGTAAGAGTTAAGACCTTAACCATTAGGCCATAGTACGAGTCTAAGACCTTAGCTATTAGGCCAGAGTAAGAGGTAAGACTTAAACCAGTAGGCCAGAGTAAGAGTTAAGACCTTAACCTGTAGGCCATAGTACTAGTCTAAGACCTTAGATATTAGGCCAGAGTAAGAGTTAAGACCTAACCAGCAGGCCAGAGTAAGAGTTAAGACCTTAACCAGTAGGCCAGAGTAAGAGTTAAGACCTTAACCATTACGCCAGAGTACGAGCCTAAGACCTTAGCTATTAGGCCAGAGTAAGAGTTAAGACCTTAACCAGTAGGCCAGAGTAAGAGTTAAGACCTTAACCAGTAGGCCAGAGTAAAAGTTAAGACCTTAACCATTAGGCCAGAGTACGAGTCTAAGACCTTAGCTATTAGGCCAGAGTAAGAGTTAAGACCTTAACCAGTAGGCCAGAGTAAGAGTTAAGACCTTAACCAGTAGGCCAGAGTAAAAGTTAAGACCTTAGCTATTAGGCCAGAGTAAGAGTTAAGACATTAACCATTAGGCCATAGTACGAGTCTAAGACCTTAGCTATTAGGCCAGAGTAAGAGTTAAGACTTTAACCAGTAGTCCAGAGTAAGAGTTAAGACCTTAACCTGTAGGCCAATGTATGAGTCTAAGACCTTAGCTATTAGGCCAGAGTAAGAGTTAAGACCTTAGCTATTAGACCAGAGTAAGAGTTAAGACCTTAACCTTTAGGCCAGAGTACGATTCTAAGACCGTATCTATTAGGCCAGAGTAAGAGTTAAGACCTTAGCTATTAGGCCAGAGTAAGAGTTAAGACCTTAACCATTAGGCCAGAATACGAGTCTAAGACCTTAGCTATTAGGCCAGAGTAAGAGATAAGACCTTAGCTATTAGGCCACAGTAAGTGTTAAGACCTTAACCATTAGGCCAGAGTACGAGTCTAAGATCTTAGCTATTAGGCCAGAGTAAGAGTTAGGACCTTAACCATTAGGCCAGATTATGAGTCTAAGACCTTAGCAATTAGTTCAGAGTAAGTGTTAAGACCTTAACCAGTAGGCCAGAGTAAGAGTTAAGACCTTAACCTGTAGGCCAGAGTAAGAGTTAAGACCTTAACCAGTAGGGCAGAGTAAGAGTTAAGACCTTAATCATTAGGCCAGAGCACGAGCCTAAGACCTTAGCTATTAGGCCAGAGTAAGAGTTAAGACCTTAACCATTAGGCCAGAGTACGAGTCAAAGACCTTAGCTATTAGGCCAGAGTAAGAGTTAGGACCTTAGCTTTTAGGCCAGAGTAAGAGTTAAGACCTTAACCATTAGGCCAGAGTACGAGTCTAAGACCTTAGCTATTAGGCCAGAGTAAGAGTTAAGACCTTAGCTATTAGGCCAGTGTAAGAGTTAAGACCTTAACATTTAGGCCAGAGTACGATTCTAAGACCTTAGCTATTAGGCCAGAGTAAGAGTTAAGACCTTAACCATTAGGCCAGAGTACGAGTCTAAGACCTTAGCTATTAGACCAGAGTACGAGTCTAAGACCTTAGCTATTAGGCCAGAGTAAGAGTTAAGACCTTAACCATTAGGCAAGAGTACAAGTCTAGGACATTAGCTATTAGGCCAGAGTAAAAGTTAAGACCTTAGCAATTAGGCCAGAGTAAGAGTTAATACCTTAACCATTAGGCCAGAGTACGAGTCTAAGACCTTAGCTATTAGGCCACAGTAAGAGTTAAGCCCTTAGCTATTAGGCCAGAGTAACAGTTAAGACCTTAACCATTAGGCCAGAATACGAGTCTAAGACCTTAGCTATTAGGCCAGAGTAAGAGATAAGACCTTAGCTATTAGGCCACAGTAAGTGTTAAGACCTTAACCATTAGGCCAGAGTACGAGTCTAAGACCTTAGCTATTAGGCCAGAGTAAGAGTTAGGACCTTAACCATTAGGCCAGAGTATGAGTCTAAGACCTTAGCAATTAGTTCAGAGTAAGTGTTAAGACCTTAACCAGTAGGCCAGAGTAAGAGTTAAGACCTTAACCTGTAGGCCAGAGTAAGAGTTAAGACCTTAACCAGTAGGGCAGAGTAAGAGTTAAGACCTTAATCATTAGGCCAGAGCACGAGCCTAAGACCTTAGCTATTAGGCCAGAGTAAGAGTTAAGACCTTAACCATTAGGCCACAGTACGAGTCAAAGACCTTAGCTATTAGGCCAGAGTAAGAGTTAGGACCTTAGCTTTTAGGCCAGAGTAAGAGTTAAGACCTTAACCATTAGGCCAGAGTACGAGTCTAAGACCTGAGCTATTAGGCCAGAGTAAGAGTTAAGACCTTAGCTATTAGGCCAGTGTAAGAGTTAAGACCTTAACATTTAGGCCAGAGTACGATTCTAAGACCTTAGCTATTAGGCCAGAGTAAGAGTTAAGACCTTAACCATTAGGCCAGAGTACGAGTCTAAGACCTTAGCTATTAGACCAGAGTACGAGTCTAAGACCTTAGCTATTAGGCCAGAGTAAGAGTTAAGACCTTAACCATTAGGCAAGAGTACAAGTCAAAGACCTTAGCTATTAGGCCAGAGTAAGAGTTAAGACCTTAGCTATTAGGCCAGAGTAAGAGTTAAGACCTTAACCATTAGGCCAGAGTACGAGTCTAAGACCTTAGCTATTAGGCCAGAGTAAGAGTTAAGACTTTAGCTATTAGGCCAGAGTAAGAGTTAAGACCTTAACCTTTAGGGCAGAGTATGATTCTAAGACCTTATCTATTAGGCCAGAGTAAGAGTTAAGACCTTAATAATTAGGCCAGTGCCCGAGTCTAAGACCTTAGCTATTAGGCCAGAGTAAGAGTTAAGACCTTAACCATTAGGCCAGAGTACGAGTCTAAGACCTTAGCTATTAGGCCAGAGTAAGAGTTAAGACCTTAACCATTAGGCCAGAGTACGAGTCTAAGACCTTAGCTATTAGGCCAGAGTAAGAGTTAAAACCTTAGCTATTAGGCCAGAGTAAAAGTTAAGACCTTAACCATTAGGCCAGAGTAAGAGTTAAGACCTTAGCTATTAGGCCAGAGTAAGAGTTAAGACCTTAACCATTATGCCAGAGTACGAGTCTAAGACCTTAGCTAGTAGGCCAGAGTAAGAGTTAAGACCTTAACCAGTAGGCCAGAGTAAGAGTTAAGACCTTAACCTGTAGGCCATAGTATGAGTCTAAGACCTTAGCTATTATGCCAGAGTAAGAGTTAAGACCTTAGCTATTATGCCAGAGTACGAGTCAAAGACCTTAGCTATTAGGCCAGAGTAAGAGTTAGGACCTTAGCTTTTAGGCCAGAGTAAGAGTTAAGACCTTAACCATTAGGCCAGAGTACGAGTCTAAGACCTTAGCTATTAGGCCAGAGTAAGAGTTAAGACCTTAGCTATTAGGCCAGTGTAAGAGTTAAGACCTTAACATTTAGGCCAGAGTACGATTCTAAGACCTTAGCTATTAGGCCAGAGTAAGAGTTAAGACCTTAGCTATTAGGCCAGAGTAAGAGTTAAGACCTTAACCATTAGGCCAGAGTAAGAGTTAAGACCTTAGCTATTAGGCCAGAGTAAGAGTTAAGACCTTAACCTTTAGGGCAGAGTACGATTCTAAGACCTTATCTATTAGGCCAGAGTAAGAGTTAGGACCTTAATAATTAGGCCAGTGCCCGAGTCTAAGACCTTAGCTATTAGGCCAGAGTAAGAGTTAAGACCTTAACCATTAGGCCAGAGTACGAGTCTAAGACCTTAGCTATTAGGCCAGAGTAAGAGTTAAGACCTTAACCATTAGGCCAGAGTACGAGTCTAAGACCTTAGCTATTAGGCCAGAGTAAGAGTTAAAACCTTAGCTATTAGGCCAGAGTAAAAGTTAAGACCTTAACCATTAGGCCAGAGTAAGAGTTAAGACCTTAGCTATTAGGCCAGAGTAAGAGTTAAGACCTTAACCATTATGCCAGAGTACGAGTCTAAGACCTTAGCTAGTAGGCCAGAGTAAGAGTTAAGACCTTAACCAGTAGGCCAGAGTAAGAGTTAAGACCTTAACCTGTAGGCCATAGTATGAGTCTAAGACCTTAGCTATTATGCCAGAGTAAGAGTTAAGACCTTAGCTATTATGCCAGAGTAAGGGTTAAGACCTAACCAATAGGCCAGAGTAAGAGTTACGAACTTAACCATTAGGCCAGAGTATGAGTCTAAGACCTTAGCTATTAGGCCAGAGTAAGAGTTAAGACCTTAACCATTAGGCCAGAGTACGAGTCTACGACCTTAGCTATTAGGCCAGAGTAAGAGTTAAGACCTTAGCTATTAGGCCAGAGTAAGAGTTAAGACCTTAACCATTAGGCAAGAGTACGAGTCTAAGACCTTAGCTATTAGGCCAGAGTAAGAGTTAAGACCTTAGCTATTAGGCCACAGTAAGTGTTAAGACCTTAACCATTAGGCCAGAGTACGAGTCTAAGACCTTAGCTATTAGGCCAGAGTAAGAATTAAGACCTTAACCATTATGCCAGAGTACGAGTCTAAGACCTTAGCTATTAGGCCAGAGTAAGAGTTACGACCTTAACCGGTAGGCCAGAGAACAAGTCTAAGACCTTAGCTATTAGGCCAGAGTACGAGTCTAAGACCTTAGCTATTAGGCCAGAGTACGAGTCTAAGACCTTAGCTATTAGGCCAGAGTAAGAGTTAAGACCTTAACCATTAGGCCAGACTAAGAGTTAAGACCTTAACCTGTAGGCCATAGTTCGAGTCTAAGACCTTAGCTATTAGGCCAGACTAAAAGTTAAGACCTTAGCTATTAGGCCAGAGTAAGAGTTAAGACCTTAACCATTAGGCCATAGTACGAGTCTAAGACCTTAGCTATTAGGCCAGAGTAAGAGGTAAGACTTAAACCAGTAGGCCAGAGTAAGAGTTAAGACCTTAACCTGTAGGCCATAGTACTAGTCTAAGACCTTAGATATTAGGCCAGAGTAAGAGTTAAGACCTAACCAGCAGGCCAGAGTAAGAGTTAAGACCTTAACCAGTAGGCCAGAGTAAGAGTTAAGACCTTAACCATTACGCCAGAGTACGAGCCTAAGACCTTAGCTATTAGGCCAGAGTAAGAGTTAAGACCTTAACCAGTAGGCCAGAGTAAGAGTTAAGACCTTAACCAGTAGGCCAGAGTAAAAGTTAAGACCTTAACCATTAGGCCAGAGTACGAGTCTAAGACCTTAGCTATTAGGCCAGAGTAAGAGTTAAGACCTTAACCAGTAGGCCAGAGTAAGAGTTAAGACCTTAACCAGTAGGCCAGAGTAAAAGTTAAGACCTTAGCTATTAGGCCAGAGTAAGAGTTAAGACATTAACCATTAGGCCATAGTACGAGTCTAAGACCTTAGCTATTAGGCCAGAGTAAGAGTTAAGACTTTAACCAGTAGTCCAGAGTAAGAGTTAAGACCTTAACCTGTAGGCCAATGTATGAGTCTAAGACCTTAGCTATTAGGCCAGAGTAAGAGTTAAGACCTTAGCTATTAGACCAGAGTAAGAGTTAAGACCTTAACCTTTAGGCCAGAGTACGATTCTAAGACCGTATCTATTAGGCCAGAGTAAGAGTTAAGACCTTAGCTATTAGGCCAGAGTAAGAGTTAAGACCTTAACCATTAGGCCAGAATACGAGTCTAAGACCTTAGCTATTAGGCCAGAGTAAGAGATAAGACCTTAGCTATTAGGCCACAGTAAGTGTTAAGACCTTAACCATTAGGCCAGAGTACGAGTCTAAGACCTTAGCTATTAGGCCAGAGTAAGAGTTAGGACCTTAACCATTAGGCCAGATTATGAGTCTAAGACCTTAGCAATTAGTTCAGAGTAAGTGTTAAGACCTTAACCAGTAGGCCAGAGTAAGAGTTAAGACCTTAACCTGTAGGCCAGAGTAAGAGTTAAGACCTTAACCAGTAGGGCAGAGTAAGAGTTAAGACCTTAATCATTAGGCCAGAGCACGAGCCTAAGACCTTAGCTATTAGGCCAGAGTAAGAGTTAAGACCTTAACCATTAGGCCAGAGTACGAGTCAAAGACCTTAGCTATTAGGCCAGAGTAAGAGTTAGGACCTTAGCTTTTAGGCCAGAGTAAGAGTTAAGACCTTAACCATTAGGCCAGAGTACGAGTCTAAGACCTTAGCTATTAGGCCAGAGTAAGAGTTAAGACCTTAGCTATTAGGCCAGTGTAAGAGTTAAGACCTTAACATTTAGGCCAGAGTACAAGTCAAAGACCTTAGCTATTAGGCCAGAGTAAGAGTTAAGACCTTAGCTATTAGGCCACAGTAAGTGTTAAGACCTTAACCATTAGGCCAGAGTACGAGTCTAAGACCTTAGCTATTAGGCCAGAGTAAGAGTTAGGACCTTAACCATTAGGCGAGAGTATGAGTCTAAGACCTTAGCAATTAGTTCAGAGTAAGTGTTAAGACCTTAACCAGTAGGCCAGAGTAAGAGTTAAGACCTTAACCTGTAGGCCAGAGTAAGAGTTAAGACCTTAACCAGTAGGGCAGAGTAAGAGTTAAGACCTTAATCATTAGGCCAGAGCACGAGCCTAAGACCTTAGCTATTAGGCCAGAGTAAGAGTTAAGACCTTAACCATTAGGCCACAGTACGAGTCAAAGACCTTAGCTATTAGGCCAGAGTAAGAGTTAGGACCTTAGCTTTTAGGCCAGAGTAAGAGTTAAGACCTTAACCATTAGGCCAGAGTACGAGTCTAAGACCTTAGCTATTAGGCCAGAGTAAGAGTTAAGACCTTAGCTATTAGGCCAGTGTAAGAGTTAAGACCTTAACATTTAGGCCAGAGTACGATTCTAAGACCTTAGCTATTAGGCCAGAGTAAGAGTTAAGACCTTAACCATTAGGCCAGAGTACGAGTCTAAGACCTTAGCTATTAGACCAGAGTACGAGTCTAAGACCTTAGCTATTAGGCCAGAGTAAGATTTAAGACCTTAACCATTAGGCAAGAGTACAAGTCAAAGACCTTAGCTATTAGGCCAGAGTAAGAGTTAAGACCTTAGCTATTAGGCCAGAGTAAGAGTTAAGACCTTAACCATTAGGCCAGAGTACGAGTCTAAGACCTTAGCTATTAGGCCAGAGTAAGAGTTAAGACTTTAGCTATTAGGCCAGAGTAAGAGTTAAGACCTTAATAATTAGGCCAGTGCCCGAGTCTAAGACCTTAGCTATTAGGCCAGAGTAAGAGTTAAGACCTTAACCATTAGGCCAGAGTACGAGTCTAAGACCTTAGCTATTAGGCCAGAGTAAGAGTTAAGACCTTAACCATTAGGCCAGAGTACGAGTCTAAGACCTTAGCTATTAGGCCAGAGTAAGAGTTAAAACCTTAGCTATTAGGCCAGAGTAAAAGTTAAGACCTTAACCATTAGGCCAGAGTAAGAGTTAAGACCTTAGCTATTAGGCCAGAGTAAGAGTTAAGACCTTAGCCATTATGCCAGAGTACGAGTCTAAGGCCTTAGCTAGTAGGCCAGAGTAAGAGTTAAGACCTTAACCAGTAGGCCAGAGTAAGAGTTAAGACCTTAACCTGTAGGCCATAGTATGAGTCTAAGACCTTAGCTATTATGCCAGAGTAAGAGTTAAGACCTTAGCTATTATGCCAGAGTAAGGGTTAAGACCTTAACCAATAGGCCAGAGTAAGAGTTACGAACTTAACCATTAGGCCAGAGTATGAGTCTAAGACCTTAGCTATTAGGCCAGAGTAAGAGTTAAGACCTTAACCATTAGGCCAGAGTACGAGTCTACGACCTTAGCTATTAGGCCAGAGTAAGAGTTAAGCCCTTAGCTATTAGGCCAGAGTAAGAGTTAAGACCTTAACCATTAGGCAAGAGTACGAGTCTAAGACCTTAGCTATTAGGCCAGAGTAAGAGTTAAGACCTTAGCTATTAGGCCACAGTAAGTGTTAAGACCTTAACCATTAGGCCAGAGTACGAGTCTAAGACCTTAGCTATTAGGCCAGAGTAAGAGTTAAGACCTTAACCATTATGCCAGAGTACGAGTCTAAGACCTTAGCTATTAGGCCAGAGTACGAGTCTAAGACCTTAGCTATTAGGCCAGAGTACGAGTCTAAGACCTTAGCTATTAGGCCAGAGTAAGAGTTAAGACCTTAACCATTAGGCCAGACTAAGAGTTAAGACCTTAACCTGTAGGCCATAGTTCGTGTCTAAGACCTTAGCTATTAGGCCAGACTAAAAGTTAAGACCTTAGCTATTAGGCCAGAGTAAGAGTTAAGACCTTAACCATTAGGCCATAGTACGAGTCTAAGACCTTAGCTATTAGGCCAGAGTAAGAGGTAAGACTTAAACCAGTAGGCCAGAGTAAGAGTTAAGACCTTAACCTGTAGGCCATAGTACTAGTCTAAGACCTTAGATATTAGGCCAGAGTAAGAGTTAAGACCTAACCAGCAGGCCAGAGTAAGAGTTAAGACCTTAACCAGTAGGCCAGAGTAAGAGTTAAGACCTTAACCATTACGCCAGAGTACGAGCCTAAGACCTTAGCTATTAGGCCAGAGTAAGAGTTAAGACCTTAACCAGTAGGCCAGAGTAAGAGTTAAGACCTTAACCAGTAGGCCAGAGTAAAAGTTAAGACCTTAACCATTAGGCCAGAGTACGAGTCTAAGACCTTAGCTATTAGGCCAGAGTAAGAGTTAAGACCTTAACCATTAGGCCAGAGTACGAGTCTAAGACCTTACCTATTAGGCCAGAGTAAGAGTTAAGACCTTCACCATTAGGCCAGACTAAGAGTTAAGACCTTAACCAGTAGGCCATAGTACGAGTCTAAGACCTTAGCTATTAGGCAAGAGTAAGAGTTAAGACCTTAACCATTAGGCCAGAGTACGAGTCTAAGACCTTAGCTATTAGGCCAGAGTAAAAGTTAAGACCTTAGCTATTAGGCCAGAGTAAGAGTTAAGACATTAACCATTAGGCCATAGTACGAGTCTAAGACCTTAGCTATTAGGCCAGAGTAAGAGTTAAGACTTTAACCAGTAGTCCAGAGTAAGAGTTAAGACCTTAACCTGTAGGCCAATGTATGAGTCTAAGACCTTAGCTATTAGGCCAGAGTAAGAGTTAAGACCTTAGCTATTAGACCAGAGTAAGAGTTAAGACCTTAACCTTTAGGCCAGAGTACGATTCTAAGACCGTATCTATTAGGCCAGAGTAAGAGTTAAGACCTTAATAATTAGGCCAGTGCCGGAGTCTAAGACCTTAGCTATTAGGCCAGAGTAAGAGTTAAGACCTTAACCATTAGGCCAGAATACGAGTCTAAGACCTTAGCTATTAGGCCAGAGTAAGAGTTAAGACCTTAGCTATTAGGCCAGAGTAAGAGTTAAGACCTTTACCATTAGGCCATAGTACGAGTCTAAGAACTTAGCTATTAGGCCAGAGTAAGAGATAAGACCTTAGCTGTTAGGCCACAGTAAGTGTAAAGACCTTAACCATTAGGCAAGAATAAGAGTCTAAGACCTTAGCTATTAGGCCAGAGTACGAGTCTAAGACCTTAGCTATTAGGCCAGAGTAAGAGTTAAGACCTTAGCTATTAGGCCAGAGTAAGAGTTAAGACCTTAGCTATTAGACCAGAGTACGAGTCTAAGACCTTAGCTATTAGGCCAGAGTAAGTGTTAAGACCTTAACCAGTAGGCCAGAGTAAGAGTTAAGACCTTAACCTGTAGGCCAGAGTAAGAGTTAAGACCTTAACCAGTAGGGCAGAGTAAGAGTTAAGACCTTAATCATTAGGCCAGAGCACGAGCCTAAGACCTTAGCTATTAGGCCAGAGTAAGAGTTAAGACCTTAACCATTAGGCCACAGTACGAGTCAAAGACCTTAGCTATTAGGCCAGAGTAAGAGTTAGGACCTTAGCTTTTAGGCCAGAGTAAGAGTTAAGACCTTAACCATTAGGCCAGAGTACGAGTCTAAGACCTTAGCTATTAGGCCAGAGTAAGAGTTAAGACCTTAGCTATTAGGCCAGTGTAAGAGTTAAGACCTTAACATTTAGGCCAGAGTACGATTCTAAGACCTTAGCTATTAGGCCAGAGTAAGAGTTAAGACCTTAACCATTAGGCCAGAGTACGAGTCTAAGACCTTAGCTATTAGACCAGAGTACGAGTCTAAGACCTTAGCTATTAGGCCAGAGTAAGATTTAAGACCTTAACCATTAGGCAAGAGTACAAGTCAAAGACCTTAGCTATTAGGCCAGAGTAAGAGTTAAGACCTTAGCTATTAGGCCAGAGTAAGAGTTAAGACCTTAACCATTAGGCCAGAGTACGAGTCTAAGACCTTAGCTATTAGGCCAGAGTAAGAGTTAAGACTTTAGCTATTAGGCCAGAGTAAGAGTTAAGACCTTAATAATTAGGCCAGTGCCCGAGTCTAAGACCTTAGCTATTAGGCCAGAGTAAGAGTTAAGACCTTAACCATTAGGCCAGAGTACGAGTCTAAGACCTTAGCTATTAGGCCAGAGTAAGAGTTAAGACCTTAACCATTAGGCCAGAGTACGAGTCTAAGACCTTAGCTATTAGGCCAGAGTAAGAGTTAAAACCTTAGCTATTAGGCCAGAGTAAAAGTTAAGACCTTAACCATTAGGCCAGAGTAAGAGTTAAGACCTTAGCTATTAGGCCAGAGTAAGAGTTAAGACCTTAGCCATTATGCCAGAGTACGAGTCTAAGGCCTTAGCTAGTAGGCCAGAGTAAGAGTTAAGACCTTAACCAGTAGGCCAGAGTAAGAGTTAAGACCTTAACCTGTAGGCCATAGTATGAGTCTAAGACCTTAGCTATTATGTCAGAGTAAGGGTTAAGACCTTAGCTATTATGCCAGAGTAAGGGTTAAGACCTTAACCAATAGGCCAGAGTAAGAGTTACGAACTTAACCATTAGGCCAGAGTATGAGTCTAAGACCTTAGCTATTAGGCCAGAGTAAGAGTTAAGACCTTAACCATTAGGCCAGAGTACGAGTCTACGACCTTAGCTATTAGGCCAGAGTAAGAGTTAAGCCCTTAGCTATTAGGCCAGAGTAAGAGTTAAGACCTTAACCATTAGGCAAGAGTACGAGTCTAAGACCTTAGCTATTAGGCCAGAGTAAGAGTTAAGACCTTAGCTATTAGGCCACAGTAAGTGTTAAGACCTTAACCATTAGGCCAGAGTACGAGTCTAAGACCTTAGCTATTAGGCCAGAGTAAGAGTTAAGACCTTAACCATTATGCCAGAGTACGAGGCTAAGACCTTAGCTATTAGGCCAGAGTACGAGTCTAAGACCTTAGCTATTAGGCCAGAGTACGAGTCTAAGACCTTAGCTATTAGGCCAGAGTAAGAGTTAAGACCTTAACCATTAGGCCAGACTAAGAGTTAAGACCTTAACCTGTAGGCCATAGTTCGTGTCTAAGACCTTAGCTATTAGGCCAGACTAAAAGTTAAGACCTTAGCTATTAGGCCAGAGTAAGAGTTAAGACCTTAACCATTAGGCCATAGTACGAGTCTAAGACCTTAGCTATTAGGCCAGAGTAAGAGGTAAGACTTAAACCAGTAGGCCAGAGTAAGAGTTAAGACCTTAACCTGTAGGCCATAGTACTAGTCTAAGACCTTAGATATTAGGCCAGAGTAAGAGTTAAGACCTAACCAGCAGGCCAGAGTAAGAGTTAAGACCTTAACCAGTAGGCCAGAGTAAGAGTTAAGACCTTAACCATTACGCCAGAGTACGAGCCTAAGACCTTAGCTATTAGGCCAGAGTAAGAGTTAAGACCTTAACCAGTAGGCCAGAGTAAGAGTTAAGACCTTAACCAGTAGGCCAGAGTAAAAGTTAAGACCTTAACCATTAGGCCAGAGTACGAGTCTAAGACCTTAGCTATTAGGCCAGAGTAAGAGTTAAGACCTTAACCATTAGGCCAGAGTACGAGTCTAAGACCTTACCTATTAGGCCAGAGTAAGAGTTAAGACCTTCACCATTAGGCCAGACTAAGAGTTAAGACCTTAACCAGTAGGCCATAGTACGAGTCTAAGACCTTAGCTATTAGGCAAGAGTAAGAGTTAAGACCTTAACCATTAGGCCAGAGTACGAGTCTAAGACCTTAGCTATTAGGCCAGAGTAAAAGTTAAGACCTTAGCTATTAGGCCAGAGTAAGAGTTAAGACATTAACCATTAGGCCATAGTACGAGTCTAAGACCTTAGCTATTAGGCCAGAGTAAGAGTTAAGACTTTAACCAGTAGTCCAGAGTAAGAGTTAAGACCTTAACCTGTAGGCCAATGTATGAGTCTAAGACCTTAGCTATTAGGCCAGAGTAAGAGTTAAGACCTTAGCTATTAGACCAGAGTAAGAGTTAAGACCTTAACCTTTAGGCCAGAGTACGATTCTAAGACCGTATCTATTAGGCCAGAGTAAGAGTTAAGACCTTAATAATTAGGCCAGTGCCGGAGTCTAAGACCTTAGCTATTAGGCCAGAGTAAGAGTTAAGACCTTAACCATTAGGCCAGAATACGAGTCTAAGACCTTAGCTATTAGGCCAGAGTAAGAGTTAAGACCTTAGCTATTAGGCCAGAGTAAGAGTTAAGACCTTTACCATTAGGCCATAGTACGAGTCTAAGAACTTAGCTATTAGGCCAGAGTAAGAGATAAGACCTTAGCTGTTAGGCCACAGTAAGTGTAAAGACCTTAACCATTAGGCAAGAATAAGAGTCTAAGACCTTAGCTATTAGGCCAGAGTACGAGTCTAAGACCTTAGCTATTAGGCCAGAGTAAGAGTTAAGACCTTAGCTATTAGGCCAGAGTAAGAGTTAAGACCTTAGCTATTAGACCAGAGTACGAGTCTAAGACCTTAGCTATTAGGCCAGAGTAAGAGTTAAGACCTTAACCATTAGGCAAGAGTACAAGTCAAAGACCTTAGCTATTAGGCCAGAGTAAGAGTTAAGACCTTAACCATTAGGCCAGAGTACGAGTTAAGACCTTAGCTATTAGGCCAGAGTACGAGTCTAAGACCTTAGCTATTAGACCAGAGTACGAGTCTAAAACCTTAGCTATTAGGCCAGAGTAAGAGTTAAGACCTTAACCATTAGGCAAGAGTACAAGTCAAAGACCTTAGCTATTAGGCCAGAGTAAGAGTTAAGACCTTAACCATTAGGCCAGAGTACGAGTTAAGACCTTAGCTATTAGGCCAGAGTAAGAGTTAAGACCTTAACCTTTAGGCCAGAGTACGATTCTAAGACCTTAGCTATTAGGCCAGAGTAAGAGTTAAGACCTTAACCATTAGGCCAGAGTACGAGTCTAAGACCTTAGCTATTAGACCAGAGTACGAGTCTAAGACCTTAGCTATTAGGCCAGAGTAAGAGTTAAGACCTTAACCATTAGGCAAGAGTACAAGTCAAAGACCTTAGCTATTAGGCCAGAGTAAGAGTTAAGACCTTAACCTTTAGGGCAGAGTACGATTCTAAGACCTTATCTATTAGGCCAGAGTAAGAGTTAAGACCTTAATAATTAGACCAGTGCCTGAGTCTAAGACCTTAGCTATTAGGCCAGAGTAAGAGTTAAGACCTTAATAATTAGGCCAGTGCCCGAGTCTAAGACCTTAGCTATTAGGCCAGAGTAAGAGTTAAGAGCTGAACCATTAGGCAAGACTAAGAGTTAGGACCTTAACCATTAGGCCATAGTACGAGTCTAAGACCTTAGCTATTAGGCCAGAGTAAGAGTTAAGAGCTGAACCATTAGGCAAGACTAAGAGTTAGGACCTTAACCATTAGGCCATAGTACGAGTCTAAGACCTTAGCTATTAGGCCAGAGTAAGAGTTAAGAGCTGAACCATTAGGCAAGACTAAGAGTTAGGACCTTAACAATTAGGCCATAGTACGAGTCTAAGACCTTAGCTATTAGGCCAGAGTAAGAGTTAAGACCTTAGCTATTAGGCCAGTGTAAGAGTTAAGACCTTAACCATTAGGCAAGAGTACAAGTCAAAGACCTTAGCTATTAGGCCTGAGTAAGAGTTAAGACCTTATCTATTAGGCCAGAGTAAGAGTTAAGACCTTAACCATTAGGCCAGAGTACGAGTCTAAGACCTTAGTTATTAGGCCAGAGTAAGAGATAAGACCTTAGCTATTAGGCCACAGTAAGTGTAAAGACCTTAACCTTTAGGGCAGAGTAAGAGTCTAAGACCTTAGCTATTAGGCCAGAGTAAGAGTTAATACCTTAACCAGTAGGCCAGACTACGAGTCTAGGACCTTAGCTATTAGTTCAGAGTAAGTGTTAAGACCTTAACCAGTAGGCCAGAGTAAGAGTTAAGACCTTAATAATTAGGCCAGTGCCCGAGTCTAAGACCTTAGCTATTAGGCCAGAGTAAGAGTTAAGACCTTAACCATTAGGCCAGAGTACGAGTCTAAGACCTTAGCTATTAGGCCAGAGTAAGAGTTAAGACCTTAGCTATTAGGCCAGAGTAAGAGTTAAGACCTTTACCATTAGGCCATAGTACGAGTCTAAGACCTTAGCTATTAGGCCAGAGTAAGAGATAAGACCTTAGCTATTAGGCCACAGTAAGTGTAAAGACCTTAACCATTAGGCCAGAGTAAGAGTCTAAGACCTTAGCTATTAGGCCAGAGTAAGAGTTAATACCTTAACCAGTAGGCCAGACTACGAGTCTAAGACCTTAGCTATTAGTTCAGAGTAAGTGTTAAGACCTTAACCAGTAGGCCAGAGTAAGAGTTAAGATCTTAACCATTAGGCCAGAGTACGAGTCTAAGACCTTAGCTATTAGGCCAGAGTAAGAGTTAAGACCTTAACCATTAGGCCAGAGTAAGAGTCTAAGACCTTAGCTATTAGGCCACAGTACGAGTCTAAGACCTTAGCTATTAGGCCAGAGTAAGAGTTAAGACCTGAACCATTAGGCCAGACTAAGAGTTAAGACCTTAACCTGTAGGCCATAGTACGAGTCTAAGACCTTAGCTATTAGGCCAGAGTAAGAGTTAAGACCTTAACCATTAGGCCAGAGTACGAGTCTAAGACCTTAGCTATTAGGCCAGAGTAAGAGTTAAGACTTTAACCAGTAGTCCAGAGTAAGAGTTAAGACCTTAACTTGTAGGCCATAATACTAGTCTAAGACCTTAGCTATGAGGCCAGAGTAAGAGTTAAGATGTTAACCAGCAGGCCAGAGTAAGAGTTAAGACCTTAACCAGTAGGCCAGAGTAAGAGTTAAGACCTTAACCAGTAGGCCAGAGTAAGAGTTAAGACCTTAACCATTAGGCCAGAGTACGAGTCTAAGACCTTACCTATTAGGCCAGAGTAAGAGTTAAGACCTTAACCAGTAGGCCAGAGTAAGAGATAAGACCTTAACTATTAGGCCAGAGTACGAATCTAAGACCTTAGCTATTAGGCCAGAGTAAGAGTTAAGACCTTAGCTATTAGGCCACAGTAAGTGTTAAGACCTTAACTGTTAGGCCAGAGTACGAGTCTAAGACCTTAGCTATTAGGCCAGAGTAAGAGTTAAGACCTTAACCATTATGCCAGGGTACGAGTCTAAGACCTTAGCTATTAGGCCAGAGTAAGAGTTACGACCTTAACCAGTAGGCCAGAGTACGAGTCTAAGACCTTATCTATTAGGCCAGAGTATGAGTCTAAGACCTTAACTATTAGGCCAGAGTAAGAGTTAAGACCTTAACCATTAGGCCAGACTAAGAGTTAAGACCTTATCCTGTAGGCCATAGTATGAGTCTAAGACCTTAGCTATTAGGCCAGAGTACGAGTCTAAGACCTTAGCTATTAGGCCAGACTAAAAGTTAAGACCTTAGCTATTAGGCCACAGTACGAGTCTAAGACCTTAGCTATTAGACCAGAGTAAGAGTTAAGACCTTAACCATTAGGCCAGAGTACGAGTCTAAGACCTTAGTTATTAGGCCAGAGTAAGAGTTAAGACTTTAACCAGTAGTCCAGAGTAAGAGTTAAGACCTTAACTTGTAGGCCATAATACTAGTCTAAGACCTTAGCTATGAGGCCAGAGTAAGAGTTAAGATCTTAACCAGCAGGCCAGAGTAAGAGTTAAGACCTTAACCAGTAGGCCAGAGTAAGAGTTAAGACCTTAACCAGTAGGCCAGAGTAAGAGTTAAGACCTTAACCATTAGGCCAGAGTACGAGTCTAAGACCTTAGCTATTAGGCCAGAGTAAGAGTTAAGACCTTAACCAGTAGGCCAGAGTAAGAGATAAGACCTTAACTATTAGGCCAGAGTACGAATCTAAGACCTTAGCTATTAGGCCAGAGTAAGAGTTAAGACCTTAGCTATTAGGCCACAGTAAGTGTTAAGACCTTAACCGTTAGGCCAGAGTACGAGTCTAAGACCTTAGCTATTAGGCCAGAGTAAGAGTTAAGACCTTAACCATTATGCCAGAGTACGAGTCTAAGACCTTAGCTATTAGGCCAGAGTAAGAGTTACGACCTTAACCAGTAGGCCAGAGTACGAGTCTAAGACCTTAGCTATTAGGCCAGAGTATGAGTCTAAGACCTTAGCTATTAGGCCAGAGTAAGAGTTAAGACCTTAACCATTAGGCCAGACTAAGAGTTAAGACCTTATACTGTAGGCCATAGTATGAGTCTAAGACCTTAGCTATTAGGCCAGAGTACGAGTCTAAGACCTTAGCTATTAGGCCAGACTAAAAGTTAAGACCTTAGCTATTAGGCCACAGTACGAGTCTAAGACCTTAGCTATTAGACCAGAGTAAGAGTTAAGACCTTAACCAGTAGGCCAGAGTACAAGTCTAAGACCTTAGCTATTAGGCCAGAGTAAGAGTTAAGACCTTAGCTATTAGGCCAGACTAAAAGTTAAGACCTTAGCTATTAGGCCAGAGTAAGGGTTAAGACCATAACCATTATGCCAGAGTACGAGTCTAAGACCTTAACCAGTAGGCCAGAGTACAAGTCTAAGACCTTAGCTATTAGGCCAGAGTAAGAGTTAAGACCTTAACCATTAGGCCAGAGTACGAGTCTAAGACCTTAGCTATTAGGCCAGAGTAAGAGTTAAGACCTTAACCATTAGGCCATAGTACGAGTCTAAGACCTTAGCTATTAGGCCAGAGTAAGAGTTAAGACCTTAAACAGCAGGCCAGAGTAAAAGTTAAGACCGTAACCAGTAGGCCAGAGTAAGAGTTAAGACCTTAACCATTAGGCCAGAGTACGAGCCTAAGACCTTAGCTATTAGGCCAGAGTAAGAGTTAAGACCTTAACCAGTAGGCCAGAGTAAGAGTTAAGACCTTAACCAGTAGGCCATAGTAAAAGTTAAGACCTTAACCATTAGGCCAGAGTACGAGTCTAAGACCTTAGCTATTAGGCCAGAGTAAGAGTTAAGACCTTAGCTATTAGGCCAGAGTAAGAGACTAAGACCTTAGCTATTAGGCCAGAGTGAGAGTTAAGACCTTAACCATTAGGCCAGACTAAGCGTTAAGACCTTAACCAGTAGGCCATAGTACGAGTCTAAGACCTTAGCTATTAGGCCAGAGTAAGAGTTAAGACCTTAACCATTAGGCAAGAGTACGAGTCTAAGACCTTAGCTATTAGGCCAGAGTAAGAGTTAAGACCTTAGCTATTAGGCCAGAGTAAGAGTTAAGACCTTAACCATTAGGCCAGAGTACGAGTCTAAGACCTTAGCTATTAGGCCAGAGTAAGAGTTAAAACCTTAGCTATTAGGCCTGAGTAAGAGTTAAGACCTTAACCATTAGGCCAGAGTAAGAGTTAAGACCTTAGCTATTAGGCCAGAGTAAGAGTTAAGACCTTAACCATTAGGCCAGAGTACGAGTCTAAGACCTTAGCTAGTAGGCCAGAGTAAGAGTTAAGACCTTAACCAGTAGGCCAGAGTAAGAGTTAAGACCTTAACCTGTAGGCCATAGTACGAGTCTAAGACCTTAGCTATTATGCCAGAGTAAGAGTTAAGACCTTAGCTATTATGCCAGAGTACGGTTTAAGACCTTAACCAATAGACCAGAGTAAGAGTTACGACCTTAACAATTAGGCCAGAGTATGAGTCTAAGACCTTAGCTATTAGGCCAGAGTAAGAGTTAAGACCTTAACCATTAGGCCAGAGTACGAGTCTACGACCTTAGCTATTAGGCCAGAGTAAGAGTTAAGACCTTAGCTATTAGGCCAGAGTAAGAGTTAAGACCTTAACCATTAGGCAAGAGTACGAGTCTAAGACCTTAGCTATTAGGCCAGAGTAAGAGTTAAGACCTTAGCTATTAGGCCACAGTAAGTGTTAAGACCTTAACCATTAGGCCAGAGTACGAGTCTAAGACCTTAGCTATTAGGCCAGAGTACGAGTCTAAGACCTTAGCTATTAGGCCAGAGTACGAGTCTAAGACCTTAGCTATTAGGCCAGAGTAAGAGTTAAGACCTTAACCATTAGGCCAGAGTACAAGTCTAAGACCTTAGCTATTAGGCCAGAGTAAGAGTTAAGACCTTAACCAGTAGGGCAGAGTAAGAGTTAAAACCTTAATCATTAGGCCAGAGCACGAGTCTAAGACCTTAACTATTAGGCCAGACTAAAAGTTAAGACCTTAACCAGTAGGGCAGAGTAAGAGTTAAAACCTTAACCATTAGGGCAGAGTACGAGTCTAAGACCTTAGCTATTAGGCCAGACTAAAAGTTAAGACCTTAGCTATTAGGCCAGAGTAAGAGTTAAGACCTTAACCATTAGGCCATAGTACGAGTCTAAGACCTTAGCTATTAGGCCAGAGTCAGAGGTAAGACTTAAACCAGTAGGCCAGAGTAAGAGTTAAGACCTTAACCTGTAGGCCATAGTACTAGTCTAAGACCTTAGATATTAGGCCAGAGTAAGAGTTAAGACCTTAACCAGCTGGCCAGAGTAAGAGTTAAGACCTTAACCATTACGCCAGAGTACGAGCCTAAGACCTTAGCTATTAGGCCAGAGTAAGTGTTAAGACCTTAACCAGTAGGCCAGAGTAAGAGTTAAGACCTTAACCAGTAGGCCAGAGTAAAAGTTAAGACCTTAACCATTAGGCCAGAGTACTAGTCTAAGACCTTAGCTATTAGGCCAGAGTAAGAGTTAAGACCTTAGCTATTAGGCCAGAGGAAGAGTCTAAGACCTTAGCTATTAGCCCAGAGTAAGAGTTAAGACCTTAACCATTAGGCCAGACTAAGAGTTAAGACCTTAACCAGTAGGCCATAGTACGAGTCTAAGACCTTAGCTATTAGGCCAAAGTAAGAGTTAAGACCTTAACCATTAGGCCAGAGTACGAGACTAGGACCTTAGCTATTAGGCCATAGTAAAAGTTAAGACCTTAGCTATTAGGCCAGAGTAAGAGTTAAGACATTAACCATTAGGCCATAGTACAAGTCTAAGACTTTAGCTATAAGGCCAGAGTAAGAGTTATGACCTTAGCTATTAGGCCAGAGTAAGAGTTAAGACCTTAACCAGTAGGCCGGAGTAAGAGTTAAGACCTTAACCATTAAGCCAGAGTACGAGTCTAAGACCTTAGCTATTAGGCCAGAGTAAGAGTTAAGACCTTAACCAGTAGGTAGGGGTGGGCGGAATTTGCGTAATTGCGTTACGCAAATCTCCGCGAAACGGTAAAAAATCTCCGCGAACACGCAGAAATTCCGCGAACACGCGGAATTGCTTGTTCGCGATACTTTTTTCCTGTTCGCGATCGCTGTTTGCGTGCTCGGGGTGAAATATCTCGCGAACATGCATTTTGAGAACGCGAACAAGCAAAAAATTTCGCGAAATTGCGGAACGCAGATTTTTGGGCAATTTCGCGTTCTCCGCGGAACGCGAAATTACCCAAATTCCGCAAATTCCGCGAACGGAACGGAATTTACCGCCCAGGCCTACCAGTAGGCCAGAGTAAGAGTTAAGACCTTAACCATTAGGCCAGAGTATGAGTCTAAGACCTTAGCTATTAGGCCAGAGTAAGAGTTAAGACCTTAACCAGTAGGACAGAGTAAGATTTAAGACCTTAACCATTAGGCCATAGTACAAGTCTAAGACTTTAGCTATAAGGCCAGAGTAAGAGTTATGACCTTAGCTATTAGGCCAGAGTAAGAGTTAAGACCTTAACCAGTAGGCCAGAGTACGAGTCTAAGACCTTAGCTATTATGCCAGAGTACGAGTCTAAGACCTTAGCTATTAGGCCAGAGTAAGAGTTAAGACCTTAACCAGTAGGCCAGAGTAAGAGTTAAGACCTTAACCTGTAGGCCATAGTACGAGTCTAAGACCTTAGCTATTATGCCAGAGTAAGAGTTAAGACCTTAGCTATTATGCCAGAGTACGGTTTAAGACCTTAACCAATAGACCAGAGTAAGAGTTACGACCTTAACAATTAGGCCAGAGTATGAGTCTAAGACCTTAGCTATTAGGCCAGAGTAAGAGTTAAGACCTTAACCATTAGGCCAGAGTACGAGTCTACGACCTTAGCTATTAGGCCAGAGTAAGAGTTAAGACCTTAGCTATTAGGCCAGAGTAAGAGTTAAGACCTTAACCATTAGGCAAGAGTACGAGTCTAAGACCTTAGCTATTAGGCCAGAGTAAGAGTTAAGACCTTAGCTATTAGGCCACAGTAAGTGTTAAGACCTTAACCATTAGGCCAGAGTACGAGTCTAAGACCTTAGCTATTAGGCCAGAGTACGAGTCTAAGACCTTAGCTATTAGGCCAGAGTACGAGTCTAAGACCTTAGCTATTAGGCCAGAGTAAGAGTTAAGACCTTAACCATTAGGCCAGAGTACAAGTCTAAGACCTTAGCTATTAGGCCAGAGTAAGAGTTAAGACCTTAACCAGTAGGGCAGAGTAAGAGTTAAAACCTTAATCATTAGGCCAGAGCACGAGTCTAAGACCTTAACTATTAGGCCAGACTAAAAGTTAAGACCTTAACCAGTAGGGCAGAGTAAGAGTTAAAACCTTAACCATTAGGGCAGAGTACGAGTCTAAGACCTTAGCTATTAGGCCAGACTAAAAGTTAAGACCTTAGCTATTAGGCCAGAGTAAGAGTTAAGACCTTAACCATTAGGCCATAGTACGAGTCTAAGACCTTAGCTATTAGGCCAGAGTCAGAGGTAAGACTTAAACCAGTAGGCCAGAGTAAGAGTTAAGACCTTAACCTGTAGGCCATAGTACTAGTCTAAGACCTTAGATATTAGGCCAGAGTAAGAGTTAAGACCTTAACCAGCTGGCCAGAGTAAGAGTTAAGACCTTAACCATTACGCCAGAGTACGAGCCTAAGACCTTAGCTATTAGGCCAGAGTAAGTGTTAAGACCTTAACCAGTAGGCCAGAGTAAGAGTTAAGACCTTAACCAGTAGGCCAGAGTAAAAGTTAAGACCTTAACCATTAGGCCAGAGTACTAGTCTAAGACCTTAGCTATTAGGCCAGAGTAAGAGTTAAGACCTTAGCTATTAGGCCAGAGGAAGAGTCTAAGACCTTAGCTATTAGCCCAGAGTAAGAGTTAAGACCTTAACCATTAGGCCAGACTAAGAGTTAAGACCTTAACCAGTAGGCCATAGTACGAGTCTAAGACCTTAGCTATTAGGCCAAAGTAAGAGTTAAGACCTTAACCATTAGGCCAGAGTACGAGACTAGGACCTTAGCTATTAGGCCATAGTAAAAGTTAAGACCTTAGCTATTAGGCCAGAGTAAGAGTTAAGACATTAACCATTAGGCCATAGTACAAGTCTAAGACTTTAGCTATAAGGCCAGAGTAAGAGTTATGACCTTAGCTATTAGGCCAGAGTAAGAGTTAAGACCTTAACCAGTAGGCCGGAGTAAGAGTTAAGACCTTAACCATTAAGCCAGAGTACGAGTCTAAGACCTTAGCTATTAGGCCAGAGTAAGAGTTAAGACCTTAACCAGTAGGCCAGAGTAAGAGTTAAGACCTTAACCATTAGGCCAGAGTATGAGTCTAAGACCTTAGCTATTAGGCCAGAGTAAGAGTTAAGACCTTAACCAGTAGGACAGAGTAAGATTTAAGACCTTAACCATTAGGCCATAGTACAAGTCTAAGACTTTAGCTATAAGGCCAGAGTAAGAGTTATGACCTTAGCTATTAGGCCAGAGTAAGAGTTAAGACCTTAACCAGTAGGCCAGAGTACGAGTCTAAGACCTTAGCTATTATGCCAGAGTACGAGTCTAAGACCTTAGCTATTAGGCCAGAGTAAGAGTTAAGACCTTAACCTTTAGTCCAGAGTACGAGTCTAAGGCCTTAGCTATTAGGCCAGAGTAAGAGTTAAGACCTTAGCTATTAGGCCACAGTAAGTGTTAAGACCTTAACCATTGGGCCAGAGTACGAGTCTAAGACCTTAGCTATTAGGCCAGAGTAAGAGTTAAGACCTTAACCATTAAGCCAGAGTACGAGTCTAAGACCTTAGCTATTAGTTCAGAGTAAGTGTTAAGACCTTAACCAGTAGGCCAGAGTAAGAGTTAAGATCTTAACCATTAGGCCAGAGTACGAGTCTAAGACCTTAGCTATTAGGCCAGAGTAAGAGTTAATACCTTAACCAGTAGGCCAGACTACGAGTCTAAGACCTTAGCTATTAGTTCAGAGTAAGTGTTAAGACCTTAACCAGTAGGCCAGAGTAAGAGTTAAGATCTTAACCATTAGGCCAGAGTACGAGTCTAAGACCTTAGCTATTAGGCCAGAGTAAGAGTTAAGACCTTAACCATTAGGCCAGAGTAAGAGTCTAAGACCTTAGCTATTAGGCCACAGTACGAGTCTAAGACCTTAGCTATTAGGCCAGAGTAAGAGTTAAGACCTGAACCATTAGGCCAGACTAAGAGTTAAGACCTTAACCTGTAGGCCATAGTACGAGTCTAAGACCTTAACTATTAGGCCAGAGTAAGAGTTAAGACCTGAACCATTAGGCCAGAGTAAGAGTTAAGACTTTAACCAGTAGTCCAGAGTAAGAGTTAAGACCTTAACTTGTAGGCCATAGTACTAGTCTAAGACCTTAGCTATGAGGCCAGAGTAAGAGTTAAGATCTTAACCAGCAGGCCAGAGTAAGAGTTAAGACCTTAACCAGTAGGCCAGAGTAAGAGTTAAGACCTTAACCAGTAGGCCAGAGTAAGAGTTAAGACCTTAACCATTAGGCCAGAGTACGAGTCTAAGACCTTAGCTATTAGGCCAGAGTAAGAGTTAAGACCTTAACCAGTAGGCCAGAGTAAGAGATAAGACCTTAACTATTAGGCCAGAGTACGAATCTAAGACCTTAGCTATTAGGCCAGAGTAAGAGTTAAGACCTTAGCTATTAGGCCACAGTAAGTGTTAAGACCTTAACCGTTAGGCCAGAGTACGAGTCTAAGACCTTAGCTATTAGGCCAGAGTAAGAGTTAAGACCTTAACCATTATGCCAGAGTACGAGTCTAAGACCTTAGCTATTAGGCCAGAGTAAGAGTTACGACCTTAACCAGTAGGCCAGAGTACGAGTCTAAGACCTTAGCTATTAGGCCAGAGTACGAGTCTAAGACCTTAGCTATTAGGCCAGAGTAAGAGTCTAAGACCTTAGCTATTAGGCCAGAGTAAGGGTTAAGACCATAGCTATTAGACCAGAGTAAGAGTTAAGACCTTAACCAGTAGGCCAGAGTACAAGTCTAAGACCTTAGCTATTAGGCCAGAGTAAGAGTTAAGACCTTAACCATTAGGCCAGAGTACGAGTCTAAGACCTTAGCTATTAGGCCAGAGTAAGAGTTAAGACCTTAAACAGCAGGCCAGAGTAAAAGTTAAGACCGTAACCAGTAGGCCAGAGTAAGAGTTAAGACCTTAACCATTAGGCAAGAGTACGAGCCTAAGACCTTAGCTATTAGGCCAGAGTAAGAGTTAAGACCTTAACCAGTAGGCCAGAGTAAGAGTTAAGACCTTAACCAGTAGGCCAGAGTAAAAGTTAAGACCTTAACCATTAGGCCAGAGTACGAGTCTAAGACCTTAGCTATTAGGCCAGAGTAAGAGTTAAGACCTTAGCTATTAGGCCAGAGTAAGAGACTAAGACCTTAGCTATTAGGCCAGAGTGAGGGTTAAGACCTTAACCATTAGGCCAGACTAAGCGTTAAGACCTTAACCAGTAGGCCATAGTACGAGTCTAAGACCTTAGCTATTAGGCCAGAGTAAGAGTTAAGACCTTAACCATTAGGCAAGAGTACGAGTCTAAGACCTTAGCTATTAGGCCAGAGTAAGAGTTAAGACCTTAGCTATTAGGCCAGAGTAAGAGTTAAGACCTTAACCATTAGGCCAGAGTACAAGTCTAAGACCTTAGCTATTAGGCCAGAGTAAGAGTTAAAACCTTAGCTATTAGGCCTGAGTAAGAGACTAAGACCTTAGCTATTAGGCCAGAGTAAAAGTTAAGACCTTAACCATTAGGCCAGAGTAAGAGTTAAGACCTTAGCTATCAGGCCAGAGTAAGAGTTAAGACCTTAACCATTAGGCCAGAGTACGAGTCTAAGACCTTAGCTAGTAGGCCAGAGTAAGAGTTAAGACCTTAACCAGTAGGCCAGAGTAAGAGTTAAGACCTTAACCTGTAGGGCATAGTACGAGTCTAAGACCTTAGCTATTATGCCAGAGTAAGAGTTAAGACCTTAGCTATTATGCCAGAGTAAGGTTTAAGACCTTAACCAATAGGCCAGAGTAAGAGTTACGACCTTAACTATTAGGCCAGAGTATGAGTCTAAGACCTTAGCTATTAGGCCAGAGTAAGAGTTAAGACCTTAACCATTAGGCCAGAGTACGAGTCTACGACCTTAGCTATTAGGCCAGAGTAAGAGTTAAGACCTTAGCTATTAGGCCAGAGTAAGAGTTAAGACCTTAACCATTAGGCAAGAGTACGAGTCTAAGACCTTAGCTATTAGGCCAGAGTAAGAGTTAAGACCTTAGCTATTAGGCCACAGTAAGTGTTAAGACCTTAACCATTAGGCCAGAGTACGAGTCTAAGACCTTAGCTATTAGGCCAGAGTAAGAGTTAAGGCCTTAACCATTATGCCAGAGTACGAGTCTAAGACCTTAGCTATTAGGCCAGAGTAAGAGTTACGACCTTAACCAGAAGGCCAGAGTACGAGTCTAAGACCTTAGCTATTAGGCCAGAGTACGAGTCTAAGACCTTAGCTATTAGGCCAGAGTACGAGTCTAAGACCTTAGCTATTAGGCCAGAGTAAGAGTTAAGACCTTAACCATTAGGCCAGAGTACAAGTCTAAGACCTTAGCTATTAGGCCAGAGTAAGAGTTAAGACCTTAACCAGTAGGGCAGAGTAAGAGTTAAAACCTTAATCATTAGGCCAGAGCACGAGTCTAAGACCTTAGCTATTAGGCCAGAGTAAGAGTTAAGACCTTAACCATTAGGGCAGAGTACGAGTCTAAGACCTTAGCTATTAGGCCAGACTAAAAGTTAAGACCTTAGCTATTAGGCCAGAGTAAGAGTTAAGACCTTAACCATTAGGCCATAGTACGAGTCTAAGACCTTAGCTATTAGGCCAGAGTCAGAGGTAAGACTTAAACCAGTAGGCCAGAGTAAGAGTTAAGACCTTAACCTGTAGGCCATAGTACTAGTCTAAGACCTTAGATATTAGGCCAGAGTAAGAGTTAAGACGTTAACCAGCTGGCCAGAGTAAGAGTTAAGACCTTAACCAGTAGGCCAGAGTAAGAGTTAAGACCTTAACCATTACGCCAGAGTACGAGCCTAAGACCTTAGCTATTAGGCCAGAGTAAGAGTTAAGACCTTAACCAGTAGGCCAGAGTAAGAGTTAAGACCTTAACCAGTAGGCCAGAGTAAAAGTTAAGACCTTAACCATTAGGCCAGAGTACGAGTCTAAGACCTTAGCTATTAGGCCAGAGTAAGAGTTAAGACCTTAGCTATTAGGCCAGAGTAAGAGACTAAGACCTTAGCTATTAGGCCAGAGTGAGGGTTAAGACCTTAACCATTAGGCCAGACTAAGCGTTAAGACCTTAACCAGTAGGCCATAGTACGAGTCTAAGACCTTAGCTATTAGGCCAGAGTAAGAGTTAAGACCTTAACCATTAGGCAAGAGTACGAGTCTAAGACCTTAGCTATTAGGCCAGAGTAAGAGTTAAGACCTTAGCTATTAGGCCAGAGTAAGAGTTAAGACCTTAACCATTAGGCCAGAGTACGAGTCTAAGACCTTAGCTAGTAGGCCAGAGTAAGAGTTAAGACCTTAACCAGTAGGCCAGAGTAAGAGTTAAGACCTTAACCTGTAGGGCATAGTACGAGTCTAAGACCTTAGCTATTATGCCAGAGTAAGAGTTAAGACCTTAGCTATTATGCCAGAGTAAGGTTTAAGACCTTAACCAATAGGCCAGAGTAAGAGTTACGACCTTAACCATTAGGCCAGAGTATGAGTCTAAGACCTTAGCTATTAGGCCAGAGTAAGAGTTAAGACCTTAACCATTAGGCCAGAGTACGAGTCTACCACCTTAGCTATTAGGCCAGAGTAAGAGTTAAGACCTTAGCTATTAGGCCAGAGTAAGAGTTAAGACCTTAACCATTAGGCAAGAGTACGAGTCTAAGACCTTAGCTATTAGGCCAGAGTAAGAGTTAAGACCTTAGCTATTAGGCCACAGTAAGTGTTAAGACCTTAACCATTAGGCCAGAGTACGAGTCTAAGACCTTAGCTATTAGGCCAGAGTAAGAGTTAAGGCCTTAACCATTATGCCAGAGTACGAGTCTAAGACCTTAGCTATTAGGCCAGAGTAAGAGTTACGACCTTAACCAGAAGGCCAGAGTACGAGTCTAAGACCTTAGCTATTAGGCCAGAGTACGAGTCTAAGACCTTAGCTATTAGGCCAGAGTACAAGTCTAAGACCTTAGCTATTAGGCCAGAGTAAGAGTTAAGACCTTAACCATTAGGCCAGAGTACAAGTCTAAGACCTTAGCTATTAGGCCAGAGTAAGAGTTAAGACCTTAACCAGTAGGGCAGAGTAAGAGTTAAAACCTTAATCATTAGGCCAGAGCACGAGTCTAAGACCTTAGCTATTAGGCCAGAGTAAGAGTTAAGACCTTAACCATTAGGGCAGAGTACGAGTCTAAGACCTTAGCTATTAGGCCAGACTAAATGTTAAGACCTTAGCTATTAGGCCAGAGTAAGAGTTAAGACCTTAACCATTAGGCCATAGTACGAGTCTAAGACCTTAGCTATTAGGCCAGAGTCAGAGGTAAGACTTAAACCAGTAGGCCAGAGTAAGAGTTAAGACCTTAACCTGTAGGCCATAGTACTAGTCTAAGACCTTAGATATTAGGCCAGAGTAAGAGTTAAGACGTTAACCAGCTGGCCAGAGTAAGAGTTAAGACCTTAACCAGTAGGCCAGAGTAAGAGTTAAGACCTTAACCATTACGCCAGAGTACGAGCCTAAGACCTTATCTATTAGGCCAGAGTAAGAGTTAAGACCTTAACCAGTAGGCCAGAGTAAGAGTTAAGACCTTAACCAGTAGGCCAGAGTAAAAGTTAAGACCTTAACCATTAGGCCAGAGTACGAGTCTAAGACCTTAGCTATTAGGCCAGAGTAAGAGTTAAGACCTTAGCTATTAGGCCAGAGGAAGAGTCTAAGACCTTAGCTATTAGCCCAGAGTAAGAGTTAAGACCTTAACCATTAGGCCAGACTAAGAGTTAAGACCTTAACCAGTAGGCCATAGTACGAGTCTAAGACCTTAGCTATTAGGCCAGAGTAAGAGTTAAGACCTTAACCATTAGGCCAGAGTACGAGACTAGGACCTTAGCTATTAGGCCAGAGTAAAAGTTAAGACCTTAGCTATTAGGCCAGAGTAAGAGTTAAGACATTAACCATTAGGCCATAGTACGAGTCTAAGACCTTAGCTATTAGGTCAGAGTAAGAGTTAAGACTTTAACCAGTAGTCCAGAGTAAGAGTTAAGACCTTAACCTGTAGGCCATAGTACTAGTCTAAGACCTTAGCTATTAGGCCAGAGTAAGAGTTAAGACCTTAACCAGCAGGCCAGAGTAAGAGTAAAGACCTTAACCAGTAGGCCGGAGTAAGAGTTAAGACCTTAACCATTAAGCCAGAGTACGAGTCTAAGACCTTAGCTATTAGGCCAGAGTAAGAGTTAAGACCTTAACCAGTAGGCCAGAGTAAGAGTTAAGACCTTAACCATTAGGCCAGAGTATGAGTCTAAGACTTTAGCTATAAGGCCAGAGTAAGAGTTATGACCTTAGCTATTAGGCCAGAGAAAGAGTTAAGACCTTAACCAGTAGGCCAGAGTACGAGTCTAAGACCTTAGCTATTATGCCAGAGTACGAGTCTAAGACCTTAGCTATTAGGCCAGAGTAAGAGTTAAGACCTTAACCATTAGGCCAGAGTACGAGTCTAAGACCTAAGCTATTAGGCCAGAGTAAGAGTTAAGACCTTAGCTATTAGGCCAGTGTAAGAGTTAAGACCTTAACCTTTAGTCCAGAGTACATGTCTAAGGCCTTAGCTATTAGGCCAGAGTAAGAGTTAAGACCTTAGCTATTAGGCCACAGTAAGTGTTAAGACCTTAACCATTAGGCCAGAGTACGAGTCTAAGACCTTAGCTATTAGGCCAGAGTAAGAGTTAAGACCTTAACCATTAAGCCAGAGTACGAGTCTAAGACCTTAGCTATTAGTTCAGAGTAAGTGTTAAGACCTTAACCAGTAGGCCAGAGTAAGAGTTAAGATCTTAACCATTAGGCCAGAGTACGAGTCTAAGACCTTAGCTATTAGGCCAGAGTAAGAGTTAAGACCTTAGCTATTAGGCCAGAGTAAGAGTCTAAGACCTTAGCTATTAGCCCAGAGTAAGAGTTAAGACCTTAACCATTAGGCCAGACTAAGAGTTAAGACCTTAACCAGTAGGCCATAGTACGAGTCTAAGACCTTAGCTATTAGGCCAGAGTAAGAGTTAAGACCTTAACCAGTAGGCCAGAGTACGAGTCTAAGACCTTAGCTATTAGGCCAGAGTAAAAGTTAAGACCTTAGCTATTAGGCCAGAGTAAGAGTTCAGACCTTAACCATTAGGCCATAGTACGAGTCTAAGACCTTAGCTATTAGGCCAGAGTAAGAGTTAAGACTTTAACCAGTAGTCCAGAGTAAGAGTTAAGACCTTAACCTGTAGGCCATAGTACTAGTCTAAGACCTTAGCTATTAGGCCAGAGTAAGAGTTAAGACCTTAACTAGCAGGCCAGAGTAAGAGTAAAGACCTTAACCAGTAGGCCAGAGTAAGAGTTAAGACCTTAACCATTAAGCCAGAGTACGAGTCTAAGACCTTAGCTATTAGGCCAGAGTAAGAGTTATGACCTTAGCTATTAGGCCAGAGTAAGAGTTAAGACCTTAACCAGTAGGCCAGAGTACGAGTCTAAGACCTTAGCTATTATGCCAGAGTACGAGTCTAAGACCTTAGCTATTAGGCCAGAGTAAGAGTTAAGACCTTAACCATTAGGCCAGAGTACGAGTCTAAGACCTAAGCTATTAGGCCAGAGTAAGAGTTAAGACCTTAGCTATTAGGCCAGAGTAAGAGTTAAGACCTTAGCTATTAGGCCACAGTAAGTGTTAAGACCTTAACCATTAGGCCAGAGTACGAGTCTAAGACCTCAGCTATTAGGCCAGAGTAAGAGTTAAGACCTTAACCATTAAGCCATAGTACGAGTCTAAGACCTTAGCTATTAGGCCAGAGTAAGAGTTAAGACCTTAACCATTAGGCCAGAGTACGAGTCTAGGACCTTAGCTATTAGGCCAGAGTAAAAGTTAAGACCTTAGCTATTAGGCCAGAGTAAGAGTTAAGACATTAACCATTAGGCCATAGTACGAGTCTAAGACCTTAGCTATTAGGCCAGAGTAAGAGTTAAGACTTTAACCAGTAGTCCAGAGTAAGAGTTAAGACCTTAACCTGTAGGCCATAGTACTAGTCTAAGACCTTAGCTATTAGGCCAGAGTAAGAGTTAAGACCTTAACCAGCAGGCCAGAGTAAGAGTAAAGACCTTAACCAGTAGGCCATAGTAAGAGTTAAGACCTTAACCATTAAGCCAGAGTACGAGTCTAAGACCTTAGCTATTAGGCCAGAGTAACAGTTAAGACCTTAACCAGTAGGCCAGAGTAAGAGTTAAGATCTTAACCATTAGGCCAGAGTACGAGTCTAAGACCTTAGCTATTAGCCCAGAGTAAGAGTTAAGACGTTAACCATTAGGCCAGACTAAGAGTTAAGACCTTAACCAGTAGGCCATAGTACGAGTCTAAGACCTTAGATATTAGGCCAGAGTAAGAGTTAAGACCTTAACCATTAGGCCAGAGTACGAGTCTAAGACCTTAGCTATTAGGCCAGAGTAAAAGTTAAGACCTTAGCTATTAGGCCAGAGTAAGAGTTAAGACCTTAACCATTAGGCCATAGTACAAGTCTAAGACCTTAGCTATTAGGCCAGAGTAAGAGTTAAGACCTTAACCAGTAGGCCAGAGTAAGAGTTAGGACCTTAACCAGTAGGCCAGAGTAAAAGTTAAGACCTTAACCATTAGGCCAGAGTACAAGTCTAAGACCTTAGCTATTAGGCCAGAGTAAGAGTTAAGACCTTAGCTATTAGGCCAGAGTAAGAGACTAAGACCTTAGCTATTAGGCCAGAGTAAGAGTTAAGACCGTAACCAGTAGGCCAGAGTACGAGTCTAAGACCTTAGCTATTAGGCCAGAGTAAAAGTTAAGACCTTAGCTATTAGGCCAGAGTAAGAGTTAAGACCTTAACCTGTAGGCCATAGTACTAGTCTAAAACCTTAGCTATTAGGTCAGAGTAAGAGTTAAGACCTTAACTAGCAGGCCAGAGTAAGAGTAAAGACCTTAACCAGTAGGCCAGAGTAAGAGTTAAGACCTTAACCATTAAGCCAGAGTACGAGTCTAAGACCTTAGCTATTAGGCCAGAGTAAGAGTTATGACCTTAGCTATTAGGCCAGAGTAAGAGTTAAGACCTTAACCAGTAGGCCAGAGTACGAGTCTAAGACCTTAGCTATTATGCCAGAGTATGAGTCTAAGACCTTAGCTATTAGGCCAGAGTAAGAGTTAAGACCTTAACCATTAGGCCAGAGTACGAGTCTAAGACCTAAGCTAGTAGGCCAGAGTAAGAGTTAAGACCTTAGCTATTAGGCCAGAGTAAGAGTTAAGACCTTAACCTTTAGTCCAGAGTACGAGTCTAAGGCCTTAGCTATTAGGCCAGAGTAAGAGTTAAGACCTTAGCTATTAGGCCACAGTAAGTGTTAGGACCTTAACCATTAGGCCAGAGTATGAGTCTAAGACCTCAGCTATTAGGCCAGAGTAAGAGTTAAGACCTTAACCATTAAGCCATAGTACGAGTCTAAGACCTTAGCTATTAGGCCAGAGTAAGAGTTAAGACCTTAACCATTAGGCCAGAGTACGAGTCTAGGACCTTAGCTATTAGGCCAGAGTAAAAGTTAAGACCTTAGCTATTAGGCCAGAGTAAGAGTTAAGACATTAACCATTAGGCCATAGTACGAGTCTAAGACCTTAGCTATTAGGCCAGAGTAAGAGTTAAGACCTTAACCAGCAGGCCAGAGTAAGAGTAAAGACCTTAACCAGTAGTCCAGAGTAAGAGTTAAGACCTTAACCTGTAGGCCATAGTACTAGTCTAAGACCTTAGCTATTAGGCCAGAGTAAGAGTTAAGACCTTAACCAGCAGGCCAGAGTAAGAGTAAAGACCTTAACCAGTAGGCCATAGTAAGAGTTAAGACCTTAACCATTAAGCCAGAGTACGAGTCTAAGACCTTAGCTATTAGGCCAGAGTAACAGTTAAGACCTTAACCAGTAGGCCAGAGTAAGAGTTAAGATCTTAACCATTAGGCCAGAGTACGAGTCTAAGACCTTAGCTATTAGCCCAGAGTAAGAGTTAAGACGTTAACCATTAGGCCAGACTAAGAGTTAAGACCTTAACCAGTAGGCCATAGTACGAGTCTAAGACCTTAGCTATTAGGCCAGAGTAAGAGTTAAGACCTTAACCATTAGGCCAGAGTATGAGTCTAAGACCTTAGCTATTAGGCCAGAGTAAAAGTTAAGACCTTAGCTATTAGGCCAGAGTAAGAGTTAAGACCTTAACCATTAGGCCATAGTACGAGTCTAAGACCTTAGCTATTAGGCCAGAGTAAGAGTTAAGACCTTAACCAGTAGGCCAGAGTAAGAGTTAGGACCTTAACCAGTAGGCCAGAGTAAAAGTTAAGACCTTAACCATTAGGCCAGAGTACAAGTCTAAGACCTTAGCTATTAGGCCAGAGTAAGAGTTAAGACCTTAGCTATTAGGCCAGAGTAAGAGACTAAGACCTTAGCTATTAGGCCAGAGTAAGAGTTAAGACCTTAACCATTAGGCCAGACTAAGCGTTAAGACCTTAACCAGTAGGCCATAGTACGAGTCTAAGACCTTAGCTATTAGGCCAGAGTAAGAGTTAAGACCTTAACCAGCAGGCCAGAGTAAGAGTAAAGACCTTAACCAGTAGGCCAGAGTAAGAGTTAAGACCTTAACCATTAAGCCAGAGTACGAGTCTAAGACCTTAGCTATTAGGCCAGAGTAAGAGTTAAGACCTTAACCAGTAGGCCAGAGTAAGAGTTAAGACCTTAACCTTTAGGCCAGAGTGTGAGTCTAAGACCTTAGCTATTAGGCCAGAGTAAGAGTTAAGACCTTAACCAGTAGGACAGAGTAAGAGTTAAGACCTTAACCATTAGGCCATAGTACAAGTCTAAGACTTTAGCTATTAGGCCAGAGTAAGAGTTAAGACCTTAGCTATTAGGCTAGAGTAAGAGTTAAGACCTTAACCAGTAGGCCAGAGTATGAGTCTAAGACCTTAGCTATTATGCCAGAGTACGAGTCTAAGACCTTAGCTATTAGGCCAGAGTAAGAGTTAGGACCTTAACCATTAGGCCAGAGTACGAGTCTAAGACCTTAGCTATTAGGCCAGAGTAAGAGTTAAGACCTTAGCTATTAGGCCAGAGTAAGAGTTAAGACCTTAGCCTTTATGCCAGAGTACGAGTCTAAGGCCTTAGCTATTAGGCCAGAGTAAGAGTTAAGACCTTAACCATTAAGCCAGAGTACGAGTCTAAGACCTTAGCTATTAGTTCAGAGTAAGTGTTAAGACCTTAACCAGTAGGCCAGAGTAAGAGTTAAGATCTTAACCATTAGGCCAGAGTACGAGTCTAAGACCTTAGCTATTAGGCCAGAGTAAGAGTTAAGACCTTAACCATTAGGCCAGAGTAAGAGTCTAAGACCTTAGCTATTAGGCCAAAGTAAAAGTTAAGACCTTAGCTATTAGGCCAGAGTAAGAGTTAAGACCTTAACCATTAGGCCATAGTACGAGTCTAAGACCTTAGCTTTTAGGCCAGAGTAAGAGTTAAGACCTTAGCTATTAGGCCAGAGTAAGAGTTAAGACCTTAACCAGTAGGCCAGAGTAAGAGTTAGGACCTTAACCAGTAGGCCAGAGTAAAAGTTAAGACCTTAACCATTAGGCCAGAGTACAAGTCTAAGACCTTAGCTATTAGGCCAGAGTAAGAGTTAAGACCTTAGCTATTAGGCCAGAGTAAGAGACTAAGACCTTAGCTATTAGGCCAGAGTAAGAGTTAAGACCTTAACCATTAGGCCAGACTAAGCGTTAAGACCTTAACCATTAGGCCAGAGTACGAGTGTAAGACCTTAGCTATTAGGCCAGAGTAAGAGTTAAGACCTTAGCTATTAGGCCAGAGTAAGAGACTAAGACCTTAGCTATTAGGCCAGAGTAAGAGTTAAGACCTTAACGATTAGGCCAGACTAAGCGTTAAGACCTTAACCAGTAGGCCATAGTACGAGTCTAAGACCTTAGCTATTAGGCCAGAGTAAGAGTTAAGACCTTAACCATTAGGCCAGAGTACGAGTCTAAGACCTTAGATATTAGGCCAGAGTAAGAGTTACGACTTTAACCAGTAGTCCAGAGTAAGAGTTGAGACCTTAACCTGTAGGCCAGAGTACTAGTCTAAGATCTTAGATATTAGGCCAGAGTAAGAGTTAAGACCTTAACCAGCAGGCCAGAGTAAGAGTAAAGACCTTAACCAGTAGGCCAGAGTAAGAGTTAAGACCTTAACCATTAAGCCAGAGTACGAGTCTAAGACCTTAGCTATTAGGCCAGAGTAAGAGTTAAGACCTTAACCAGTAGGCCAGAGTAAGAGTTAAGACCTTAACCATTAGGCCAGAGTATGAGTCTAAGACCTTAGCTATTAGGCCAGAGTAAGAGTTAAGACCTTAACCAGTAGGACAGAGTAAGAGTTAAGACCTTAACCATTAGGCCATAGTACAAGTCTAAGACTTTAGCTATTAAGCCAGAGTAAGAGTTAAGACCTTAGCTATTAGGCTAGAGTAAGAGTTAAGACCTTAACCAGTAGGCCAGAGTACGAGTCTAAGACCTTAGCTATTAGGCCAGAGTAAGAGTTAGGACCTTAACCATTAGGCCAGAGTACGAGTCTAAGACCTTAGCTATTAGGCCAGAGTAAGAGTTAAGACCTTAGCTATTAGGCCAGAGTAAGAGTTAAGACCTTAGCCTTTATGCCAGAGTACGAGTCTAAGGCCTTAGCTATTAGGCCAGAGTAAGAGTTAAGACCTTAGCTATTAGGCCACAGTAAGTGTTAAGACCTTAACCATTAGGCCAGAGTACGAGTCTAAGACCTTAGCTATTAGGCCAGAGTAAGAGTTAAGACCTTAACCATTAGGCCAGAGTACGAGTCTAAGACCTTAGCTATTAGTTCAGAGTAAGTGTTAAGACCTTAACCAGTAGGCCAGAGTAAGAGTTAAGATCTTAACCATTAGGCCAGAGAACGAGTCTAAGACCTTAGCTATTAGGCCAGAGTAAGAGTTAAGATCTTAGCTATTAGGCCAGAGTAAGAGTCTAAGACCTTTGCTATTAGCCCAGAGTAAGAGTTAAGACCTTAACCATTAGGCCAGACTAAGAGTTAAGACCTTAACCAGTAGGCCATAGTATGAGTCTAAGACCTTAGCTATTAGGCCAGAGTAATAGTTAAGACCTTAACCATTAGGCCAGAGTACGAGTCTAAGACCTTAGCTATTAGGCCAGAGTAAGAGTTAAGACCTTAGCTATTAGGCCAGAGTAAGAGTTAAGACCTTAACCAGTAGGCCGGAGTACGAGTCTAAGACCTTAGCTATTAGGCCAGAGTAAGAGTTAAGGCCTTAACCAGTAGGCCAGAGTAAGAGTTAAGACCTTAACCAGTAGGCCAGAGTAAAAGTTAAGACCTTAACCATTAGGCCAGAGTACGAGTCTAAGACCTTAGCTATTAGGCCAGAGTAAGAGTTAAGACCTTAGCTATTAGGCCAGAGTAAGAGACTAAGACCTTAGCTATTAGGCCAGAGTAAGAGTTAAGACCTTAACCATTAGGCCAGACTAAGCGTTAAGACCTTAACCAGTAGGCCATAGTAAGAGTCTAAGACCTTAGCTATTAGGCCAGAGTAAGAGTTAAGACCCTAACCATTAGGCCAGAGTATGAGTCTAAGACCTTAGATATTAGGCCAGAGTAAGAGTTACGACTTTAACCAGTAGTCCAGAGTGAGAATTGAGACCTTAACCTGTAGGCCAGAGTACTAGTCTAAGACCTTAGCTATTAGGCCAGAGTAAGAGTTAAGACCTTAACCAGCAGGCCAGAGTAAGAGTAAAGACCTTAACCAGTAGGCCAGAGTAAGAGTTAAGACCTTAACCATTAAGCCAGAGTACGAGTCTAAGACCTTAGCTATTAGGCCAGAGTAAGAGTTAAGACCTTAACCAGCAGGCCAGAGTAAGAGTTAAGACCTTAACCATTAGGCCAGAGTATGAGTCTAAGACCTTAGCTATTAGGCCAGAGTAAGAGTTAAGACCTTAACCAGTAGGACAGAGTAAGAGTTAAGACCTTAACCATTAGGCCATAGTACAAGTCTAAGACTTTAGCTATTAAGCCAGAGTAAGAGTTAAGACCTTAGCTATTAGGCCAGAGTAAGAGTTAAGACCTTAGCCTTTAATGCCAGAGTACGAGTCTAAGGCCTTAGCTATTAGGCCAGAGTAAGAGTTAAGACCTTAGCTATTAGGCCACAGTAAGTGTTAAGACCTTAGCTATTAGGCTAGAGTAAGAGTTAAGACCTTAACCAGTAGGCCAGAGTACGAGTCTAAGACCTTAGCTATTAGGCCAGAGTAAGAGTTAGGACCTTAACCATTAGGCCAGAGTACGAGTCTAAGACCTTAGCTATTAGGCCAGAGTAAGAGTTAAGACCTTAGCTATTAGGCCAGAGTAAGAGTTAAGACCTTAGCCTTTATGCCAGAGTACGAGTCTAAGGCCTTAGCTATTAGGCCAGAGAACGAGTCTAAGACCTTAGCTATTAGGCCACAGTAAGTGTTAAGACCTTAACCATTAGGCCAGAGTACGAGTCTAAGACCTTAGCTATTAGGCCAGAGTAAGAGTTAAGACCTTAACCATTAAGCCAGAGTACGAGTCTAAGACCTTAGCTATTAGTTCAGAGTAAGTGTTAAGACCTTAACCAGTAGGCCAGAGTATGAGTCTAAGACCTTAGCTATTAGGCCAGAGTAAGAGTTAAGACCTTAACCATTAGGCCATAGTACGAGTCTAAGACCTTAGCTATTAGGCCAGAGTAAGAGTTAAGACCTTAGCTATTAGACCAGAGTAAGAGTTAAGACCTTAACCAGTAGGCCGGAGTACGAGTCTAAGACCTTAGCTATTAGGCCAGAGTAAGAGTTAAGGCCTTAACCAGTAGGCCAGAGTAAGAGTTAAGACCTTAACCAGTAGGCCAGAGTAAAAGTTAAGACCTTAACCATTAGGCCAGAGTATGAGTCTAAGACCTTAGCTATTAGGCCAGAGTAAGAGTTAAGACCTTAGCTATTAGGCCAGAGTAAGAGACTAAGACCTTAGCTATTAGGCCAGAGTAAGAGTTAAGACCTTAACCATTAGGCCAGACTAAGCGTTAAGACCTTAACCAGTAGGCCATAGTACGAGTCTAAGACCTTAGCTATTAGGCCAGAGTAAGAGTTAAGACCTTAACCATTAGGCCAGAGTACGAGTCTAAGACCTTAGATATTAGGCCAGAGTAAGAGTTACGACTTTAACCAGTAGTCCATAGTAAGAGTTGAGACCTTAACCTGTAGGCCAGAGTACTAGTCTAAGACCTTAGCTATTAGGCCAGAGTAAGAGTTAAGACCTTAACCAGCAGGCCAGAGTAAGAGTAAAGACCTTAACCAGTAGGCCAGAGTAAGAGTTAAGACCTTAACCATTAAGCCAGAGTACGAGTCTAAGACCTTAGCTATTAGGCCAGAGTAAGAGTTAAGACCTTAACCAGTAGGCCAGAGTAAGAGTTAAGACCTTAACCATTAGGCCAGAGTATGAGTCTAAGACCTTAGCTATTAGGCCAGAGTAAGAGTTAAGACCTTAACCAGTAGGACAGAGTAAGAGTTAAGACCTTAACCATTAGGCCATAGTACAAGTCTAAGACTTTAGCTATTAAGCCAGAGTAAGAGTTAAGACCTTAGCTATTAGGCTAGAGTAAGAGTTAAGACCTTAACCAGTAGGCCAGAGTACGAGTCTAAGACCTTAGCTATTAGGCCAGAGTAAGAGTTAGGACCTTAACTATTAGGCCAGAGTACGAGTCTAAGACCTTAGCTATTAGGCCAGAGTAAGAGTTAAGACCTTAGCCTTTATGCCAGAGTACGAGTCTAAGGCCTTAGCTATTAGGCCAGAGTAAGAGTTAAGACCTTAGCTATTAGGCCACAGTAAGTGTTAAGACCTTAACCATTAGGCCAGAGTACGAGTCTAAGACCTTAGCTATTAGGCCAGAGTAAGAGTTAAGACCTTAACCATTAAGCCAGAGTACGAGTCTAAGACCTTAGCTATTAGTTCAGAGTAAGTGTTAAGACCTTAACCAGTAGGCCAGAGTAAGAGTTAAAATCTTAACCATTAGGCCAGAGAACGAGTCTAAGACCTTAGCTATTAGCCCAGAGTAAGAGTTAAGACCTTAACCATTAGGCCAGACTAAGAGTTAAGACCTTAACCAGTAGGCCATAGTATGAGTCTAAGACCTTAGCTATTAGGCCAGAGTAATAGTTAAGACCTTAACCATTAGGCCAGAGTACGAGTCTAAGACCTTAGCTATTAGGCCAGAGTAAGAGTTAAGACCTTAGCTATTAGGCCAGAGTAAGAGTTAAGACCTTAACCAGTAGGCCGGAGTACGAGTCTAAGACCTTAGCTATTAGGCCAGAGTAAGAGTTAAGGCCTTAACCAGTAGGCCAGAGTAAGAGTTAAGACCTTAACCAGTAGGCCAGAGTAAAAGTTAAGACCTTAACCATTAGGCCAGAGTACAAGTCTAAGACCTTAGCTATTAGGCCAGAGTAAGAGTTAAGACCTTAGCTATTAGGCCAGAGTAAGAGACTAAGACCTTAGCTATTAGGCCAGAGTAAGAGTTAAGACCTTAACCATTAGGCCAGACTAAGCGTTAAGACCTTAACCAGTAGGCCATAGTAAGAGTCTAAGACCTTAGCTATTAGGCCAGAGTAAGAGTTAAGACCTTAACCATTAGGCCAGAGTACGAGTCTAAGACCTTAGATATTAGGCCAGAGTAAGAGTTACGACTTTAACCAGTAGTCCAGAGTAAGAGTTGAGACCTTAACCTGTAGGCCAGAGTACTAGTCTAAGACCTTAGCTATTAGGCCAGAGTAAGAGTTAAGACCTTAACCAGCAGGCCAGAGTAAGAATAAAGACCTTAACCAGTAGGCCAGAGTAAGAGTTAAGACCTTAACCATTAAGCCAGAGTACGAGTCTAAGACCTTAGCTATTAGGCCAGAGTAAGAGTTAAGACCTTAACCAGCAGGCCAGAGTAAGAGTTAAGACCTTAACCATTAGGCCAGAGTATGAGTCTAAGACCTTAGCTATTAGGCCAGAGTAAGAGTTAAGACCTTAACCAGTAGGACAGAGTAAGAGTTAAGACCTTAACCATTAGGCCATAGTACAAGTCTAAGACTTTAGCTATTAAGCCAGAGTAAGAGTTAAGACCTTAGCTATTAGGCTAGAGTAAGAGTTAAGACCTTAACCAGTAGGCCAGAGTACGAGTCTAAGACCTTAGCTATTAGGCCAGAGTAAGAGTTAGGACCTTAACCATTAGGCCAGAGTACGAGTGTAAGACCTTAGCTATTAGGCCAGAGTAAGAGTTAAGACCTTAGCTATTAGGCCAGAGTAAGAGTTAAGACCTTAGCCTTTATGCCAGAGTACGAGTCTAAGGCCTTAGCTATTAGGCCAGAGTAAGAGTTAAGACCTTAGCTATTAGGCCACAGTAAGTGTTAAGACCTTAACCATTAGGCCAGAGTACGAGTCTAAGACCTTAGCTATTAGGCCAGAGTAAGAGTTAAGACCTTAACCATTAAGCCAGAGTACGAGTCTAAGACCTTAGCTATTAGTTCAGAGTAAGTGTTAAGACCTCAACCAGTAGGCCAGAGTAAGAGTTAAGATCTTAACCATTAGGCCAGAGAACGAGTCTAAGACCTTAGCTATTAGGCCAGAGTAAGAGTTAAGACCTTAGCTATTAGGCCAGAGTAAGAGTCTAAGACCTTTGCTAATAGCCCAGAGTAAGAGTTAAGACCTTAACCATTAGGCCAGACTAAGAGTTAAGACCTTAACCAGTAGGCCATAGTATGAGTCTAAGACCTTAGCTATTAGGCCAGAGTAATAGTTAAGACCTTAACCAGTAGGCCAGAGTAAAAGTTAAGACCTTAACCATTAAGCCAGAGTTCGAGTCTAAGACCTTAGCTATTAGGCCAGAGTAAGAGTTAAGACCTTAACCAGTAGGCCAGAGTAAGAGTTAAGACCTTAACCATTAGGCCAGAGTATGAGTCTAAGACCTTAGCTATTAGGCCAGAGTAAGAGTTAAGACCTTAACCAGTAGGACAGAGTAAGAGTTAAGACCTTAACCATTAGGCCATAGTACAAGTCTAAGACTTTAGCTATTAGGCCAGAGTAAGAGTTAAGACCTTAGCTATTAGGCTAGAGTAAGAGTTAAGACCTTAACCAGTAGGCCAGAGTACGAGTCTAAGACCTTAGCTATTATGCCAGAGTACGAGTCTAAGACCTTAGCTATTAGGCCAGAGTAAGAGTTAGGACCTTAACCATTAGGCCAGAGTATAAGTCTAAGACCTTAGCTATTAGGCCAGAGTAAGAGTTAAGACCTTAGCTATTAGGCCAGAGTAAGAGTTAAGACCTTAGCCTTTATGCCAGAGTATGAGTCTAAGGCCTTAGCTATTAGGCCAGAGTAAGAGTTAAGACCTTAGCTATTAGGCCACAGTAAGTGTTAAGACCTTAACCATTAGGCCAGAGTATGAGTCTAAGACCTTAGCTATTAGGCCAGAGTAAGAGTTAAGACCTTAACCATTAAGCCAGAGTACGAGTCTAAGACCTTAGCTATTAGTTCAGAGTAAGTGTTAAGACCTTAACCAGTAGGCCAGAGTAAGAGTTAAGATCTTAACCATTAGGCCAGACTACGAGTCTAAGACCTTAGCTATTAGGCCAGAGTAAGAGTTAAGACCTTAACCATTAGGCCAGAGTAAGAGTCTAAGACCTTAGCTATTAGGCCAAAGTAAAAGTTAAGACCTTAGCTATTAGGCCAGAGTAAGAGTTAAGACCTTAACCAGTAGGCCAGAGTACGAGTCTAAGACCTTAGCTATTAGTTCAGAGTAAGTTTTAAGACCTTAACCAGTAGGCCAGAGTAAGAGTTAAGATCTTAACCATTAGGCCAGAGTACGAGTCTAAGACCTTAGCTATTAGGCCAGAGTAAGAGTTAAGACCTTAACCATTAGGCCAAAGTAAGAGTTAACACCTGAACCATTAGGCCAGACTAAGAGTTAAGACCTTAACCTGTAGGCCATAGTACGAGTCTAAGACCTTAGCTATTAGGCCAGAGTAAGAGTCAAGACCTTAACCATTAGGCCAGAGTACGAGTCTAAGACCTTAGCTATTAGGCCAGAGTAAACGTTAAGACCTTAGCTATTAGGCCAGAGTAAGAGTTAAGACCTTAACCATTAGGCCATAGTACGAGTCTAAGACCTTAGCTATTAGGCCAGAGTAAGAGTTAAGACTTTAACCAGTAGTCCAGAGTAAGAGTTAAGACCTTAACCTGTAGGCCAGAGTAAGAGTTAAGACCTTAACCAGTAGGCCAGAGTAAGAGTTAAGACCTTAACCATTAGGCCAGAGTACAAGTCTAAGACCTTAGCTATTAGGCCAGAGTAAGAGTTAAGACCTTAACCAGTAGGCCAGAGTAAGAGATAAGACCTTAACCATTAGGCCATAGTACAAGTCTAGGACATTAGCTATTAGGCCAGAGTAAAAGTTAAGACCTTAGCAATTAGGCCAGAGTAAGAGTTAATACCTTAACCATTAGGCCAGAGTACGAGTCTAAGACCTTAGCTATTAGGCCAGAGTAAGAGTTAAGCCCTTAGCTATTAGGCCAGAGTAAGAGTTAAGACCTTAACCATTAGGCCAGAATACGAGTCTAAGACCTTAGCTATTAGGCCAGAGTAAGAGATAAGACCTTAGCTATTAGGCCACAGTAAGTGTTAAGACCTTAACCATTAGGCCAGAGTACGAGTCTAAGACCTTAGCTATTAGGCCAGAGTAAGAGTTAGGACCTTAACCATTAGGCCAGAGTATGAGTCTAAGACCTTAGCAATTAGTTCAGAGTAAGTGTTAAGACCTTAACCAGTAGGCCAGAGTAAGAGTTAAGACCTTAACCTGTAGGCCAGAGTAAGAGTTAAGACCTTAACCAGTAGGGCAGAGTAAGAGTTAAGACCTTAATCATTAGGCCAGAGCACGAGCCTAAGACCTTAGCTATTAGGCCAGAGTAAGAGTTAAGACCTTAACCATTAGGCCAGAGTACGAGTCAAAGACCTTAGCTATTAGGCCAGAGTAAGAGTTAGGACCTTAGCTTTTAGGCCAGAGTAAGAGTTAAGACCTTAACCATTAGGCCAGAGTACGAGTCTAAGACCTTAGCTATTAGGCCAGAGTAAGAGTTAAGACCTTAGCTATTAGGCCAGAGTAAGAGTTAAGACCTTAACATTTAGGCCAGAGTACGATTCTAAGACCTTAGCTATTAGGCCAGAGTAAGAGTTAAGACCTTAACCTTTAGGCCAGAGTACGAGTCTAAGACCTTAGCTATTAGACCAGAGTACGAGTCTAAGACCTTAGCTATTAGGCCAGAGTAAGAGTTAAGACCTTAACCATTAGGCAAGAGTACAAGTCAAAGACCTTAGCTATTAGGCCAGAGTAAGAGTTAAGACCTTAGCTATTAGGCCAGAGTAAGAGTTAAGACCTTAACCATTAGGCCAGAGTACGAGTCTAAGACCTTAGCTATTAGGTCAGAGTAAGAGTTAAGACCTTAGCTATTAGGCCAGAGTAAGAGTTAAGACTTTAACCTTTAGGGCAGAGTACGATTCTAAGACCTTATCTATTAGGCCAGAGTAAGAGTTAAGACCTTAGCTATTAGGCCAGTGTAAGAGTTAAGACCTTAACCATTAGGCAAGAGTACAAGTCAAAGACCTTACCTATTAGGCCAGAGTAAGAGTTAAGACCTTAGCTATTAGGCCAGAGTAAGAGTTAAGACCTTAACCAGCAGGCCAGAGTAAGAGTTAAGACCTTAACCATTAGGCCAGAGTATGAGTCTAAGACCTTAGCTATTAGGCCAGAGTAAGAGTTAAGACCTTAACCAGTAGGACAGAGTAAGAGTTAAGACCTTAACCATTAGGCCATAGTACAAGTCTAAGACTTTAGCTATTAAGCCAGAGTAAGAGTTAAGACCTTAGCTATTAGGCTAGAGTAAGAGTTAAGACCTTAACCAGTAGGCCAGAGTACGAGTCTAAGACCTTATCTATTAGGCCAGAGTAAGAGTTAGGACCTTAACCATTAGGCCAGAGTACGAGTCTAAGACCTTAGCTATTAGGCCAGAGTAAGAGTTAAGACCTTAGCTATTAGGCCAGAGTAAGAGTTAAGACCTTAGCCTTTATGCCAGAGTACGAGTCTAAGGCCTTAGCTATTAGGCCAGAGTAAGAGTTAAGACCTTAGCTATTAGGCCACAGTAAGTGTTAAGACCTTAACCATTAGGCCAGAGTACAAGTCTAAGACCTTAGCTATTAGGCCAGAGTAAGAGTTAAGACCTTAACCATTAAGCCAGAGCACGAGTCTAAGACCTTAGCTATTAGTTCAGAGTAAGTGTTAAGACCTTAACCAGTAGGCCAGAGTAAGAGTTAAGATCTTAACCATTAGGCCAGAGAACGAGTCTAAGACCTTAGCTATTAGGCCAGAGTAAGAGTTAAGACCTTAGCTATTAGGCCAGAGTAAGAGTCTAAGACCTTTGCTATTAACCCAGAGTAAGAGTTAAGACCTTAACCATTAGGCCAGAGTAAGAGTTAAGATCTTAACCATTAGGCCAGAGAACGAGTCTAAGACCTTAGCTATTAGGCCAGAGTAAGAGTTAAGACCTTAACCATTAAGCCAGAGTACGAGTCTAAGACCTTAGCTATTAGTTCAGAGTAAGTGTTAAGACCTTAACCAGTAGGCCAGAGTAAGAGTTAAGATCTTAACCATTAGGCCAGAGTACGAGTCTAAGACCTTAGCTATTAGGCCAGAGTAAGAGTTAAGACCTTAACCATTAGGCCAGAGTAAGAGTCTAAGACCTTAGCTATTAGGCCAAAGTAAAAGTTAAGATCTTAGCTATTAGGCCAGAGTAAGAGTTAAGACCTTAACCATTAGGCCATAGTACGAGTCTAAGACCTTAGCTATTAGGCCAGAGTAAGAGTTAAGACCTTAACCAGTAGGCCGGAGTACGAGTCTAAGACCTTAGCTATTAGGCCAGAGTAAGAGTTAAGGCCTTAACCAGTAGGCCAGAGTAAGAGTTAAGACCTTAACCAGTAGGCCAGAGTAAAAGTTAAGACCTTAACCATTAGGCCAGAGTACGAGTCTAAGACCTTAGCTATTAGGCCAGAGTAAGAGTTAAGACCTTAGCTATTAGGCCAGAGTAAGAGACTAAGACCTTAGCTATTAGGCCAGAGTAAGAGTTAAGACCTTAACCATTAGGCCAGACTAAGCGTTAAGACCTTAACCAGTAGGCCATAGTACAAGTCTAAGACCTTAGCTATTAGGCCAGAGTAAGAGTTAAGACCTTAACCATTAGGCCAGAGTACGAGTCTAAGACCTTAGTTATTAGGCCAGAGTAAGAGTTACGACTTTAACCAGTAGTCCAGAGTAAGAGTTGAGACCTTAACCTGTAGGCCAGAGTACTAGTCTAAGACCTTAGCTATTAGGCCAGAGTAAGAGTTAAGACCTTAACCAGCAGGCTAGAGTAAGAGTAAAGACCTTAACCAGTAGGCCAGAGTAAGAGTTAAGACCTTAACCATTAAGCCAGAGTACGAGTCTAAGACCTTAGCTATTAGGCCAGAGTAAGAGTTAAGACCTTAACCAGTAGGCCAGAGTAAGAGTTAAGACCTTAACCATTAGGCCAGAGTATGAGTCTAAGACCTTAGCTATTAGGCCAGAGTAAGAGTTAAGACCTTAACCAGTAGGACAGAGTAAGAGTTAAGACCTTAACCATTAGGCCATAGTACAAGTCTAAGACTTTAGCTATTAAGCCAGAGTAAGAGTTAAGACCTTAGCTATTAGTTCAGAGTAAGTGTTAAGACCTTAACCAGTAGGCCAGAGTAAGAGTTAAGATCTTAACCATTAGGCCAGAGAACGAGTCTATGACCTTAGCTATTAGGCCAGAGTAAGAGTTAAGACCTTAGCTATTAGGCCAGAGTAAGAGTCTAAGACCTTTGCTATTAGCCCAGAGTAAGAGTTAAGACCTTAACCATTAGGCCAGAGTAAGAGTTAAGATCTTAACCATTAGGCCAGAGAACGAGTCTAAGACCTTAGCTATTAGGCCAGAGTAAGAGTTAAGACCTTAACCATTAAGCCAGAGTACGAGTCTAAGACCTTAGCTATTAGTTCAGAGTAAGTGTTAAGACCTTAACCAGTAGGCCAGAGTAAGAGTTAAGATCTTAACCATTAGGCCAGAGTACGAGTCTAAGACCTTAGCTATTAGGCCAGAGTAAGAGTTAAGACCTTAACCATTAGGCCAGAGTAAGAGTCTAAGACCTTAGCTATTAGGCCAAAGTAAAAGTTAAGACCTTAGCTATTAGGCCAGAGTAAGAGTTAAGACCTTAACCATTAGGCCATAGTACGAGTCTAAGACCTTAGCTATTAGGCCAGAGTAAGAGTTAAGACCTTAGCTACTAGGCCAGAGTAAGAGTTAAGACCTTAACCAGTAGGCCGGAGTACGAGTCTAAGACCTTAGCTATTAGGCTAGAGTAAGAGTTAAGGCCTTAACCAGTAGGCCAGAGTAAGAGTTAAGACCTTAACCAGTAGGCCAGAGTAAAAGTTAAGACCTTAACCATTAGGCCAGAGTACGAGTCTAAGACCTTAGCTATTAGGCCAGAGTAAGAGTTAAGACCTTAGCTATTAGGCCAGAGTAAGAGACTAAGACCTTAGCTATTAGGCCAGAGTAAGAGTTAAGACCTTAACCATTAGGCCAGACTAAGCGTTAAGACCTTAACCAGTAGGCCATAGTACGAGTCTAAGACCTTAGCTATTAGGCCAGAGTAAGAGTTAAGACCTTAACCATTAGGCCAGAGTACGAGTCTAAGACCTTAGATATTAGGCCAGAGTAAGAGTTACGACTTTAACCAGTAGTCCAGAGTAAGAGTTGAGACCTTAACCTGTAGGTCAGAGTACTAGTCTAAGACCTTAGCTATTAGGCCAGAGTAAGAGTTAAGACCTTAACCAGCAGGCCAGAGTAAGAGTAAAGACCTTAACCAGTAGGCCAGAGTGAGAGTTAAGACCTTAACCATTAAGCCAGAGTACGAGTCTAAGACCTTAGCTATTAGGCCAAAGTAAGAGTTAAGACGTTAACCAGTAGGCCAGAGTAAGAGTTAAGACCTTAACCATTAGGCCAGAGTATGAGTCTAAGACCTTAGCTATTAGGCCAGAGTAAGAGTTAAGACCTTAACCAGTAGGACAGAGTAAGAGTTAAGACCTTAACCATTAGGCCATAGTACAAGTCTAAGACTTTAGCTATTAAGCCAGAGTAAGAGTTAAGACCTTAGCTATTAGTTCAGAGTAAGTGTTAAGACCTTAACCAGTAGGCCAGAGTAAGAGTTAAGATCTTAACCATTAGGCCAGAGAACGAGTCTAAGACCTTAGCTATTAGGCCAGAGTAAGAGTTAAGACCTTAGCTATTAGGCCAGGGTAAGAGTCTAAGACCTTTGCTATTAGCCCAGAGTAAGAGTTAAGACCTTAACCATTAGGCCAGAGTAAGAGTTAAGATCTTAACCATTAGGCCAGAGAACGAGTCTAAGACCTTAGCTATTAGGCCAGAGTAAGAGTTAAGACCTTAACCATTAAGCCAGAGTACGAGTCTAAGACCTTAGCTATTAGTTCAGAGTAAGTGTTAAGACCTTAACCAGTAGGCCAGAGTAAGAGTTAAGATCTTAACTATTAGGCCAGAGTACGAGTCTAAGACCTTAGCTATTAGGCCAGAGTAAGAGTTAAGACCTTAACCATTAGGCCAGAGTAAGAGTCTAAGACCTTAGCTATTAGGCCAAAGTAAAAGTTAAGACCTTAGCTATTAGGCCAGAGTAAGAGTTAAGACCTTAACCATTAGGCCATAGTACGAGTCTAAGACCTTAGCTATTAGGCCAGAGTAAGAGTTAAGACCTTAGCTACTAGGCCAGAGTAAGAGTTAAGACCTTAACCAGTAGGCCGGAGTACGAGTCTAAGACCTTAGCTATTAGGCCAGAGTAAGAGTTAAGGCCTTAACCAGTAGGCCAGAGTAAGAGTTAAGACCTTAACCAGTAGGCCAGAGTAAAAGTTAAGACCTTAACCATTAGGCCAGAGTACGAGTCTAAGACCTTAGCTATTAGGCCAGAGTAAGAGTTAAGACCTTAGCTATTAGGCCAGAGTAAGAGACTAAGACCTTAGCTATTAGGCCAGAGTAAGAGTTAAGACCTTAACCATTAGGCCAGACTAAGCGTTAAGACCTTAACCAGTAGGCCATAGTACGAGTCTAAGACCTTAGCTATTAGGCCAGAGTAAGAGTTAAGACCTTAACCATTAGGCCAGAGTACGAGTCTAAGACCTTAGATATTAGGCCAGAGTAAGAGTTACGACTTTAACCAGTAGTCCAGAGTAAGAGTTGAGACCTTAACCTGTAGGCCAGAGTACTAGTCTAAGACCTTAGCTATTAGGCTAGAGTAAGAGTTAAGACCTTAACCAGTAGGCCAGAGTACGAGTCTAAGACCTTAGCTATTAGGCCAGAGTAAGAGTTAGGACCTTAACCATTAGGCCAGAGTATGAGTCTAAGACCTTAGCTATTAGGCCAGAGTAAGAGTTAAGACCTTAACCAGTAGGACAGAGTAAGAGTTAAGACCTTAACCATTAGGCCATAGTACAAGTCTAAGACTTTAGCTATTAAGCCAGAGTAAGAGTTAAGACCTTAGCTATTAGGCTAGAGTAAGAGTTAAGACCTTAACCAGTAGGCCAGAGTACGAGTCTAAGACCTTAGCTATTAGGCCAGAGTAAGAGTTAGGACCTTATCCATTAGGCCAGAGTACGAGTCTAAGACCTTAGCTATTAGGCCAGAGTAAGAGTTAAGACCTTAGCTATTAGGCCAGAGTAAGAGTTAAGACCTTAGCCTTTATGCCAGAGTACGAGTCTAAGGCCTTAGCTATTAGGCCAGAGTAAGAGTTAAGACCTTAGCTATTAGGCCACAGTAAGTGTTAAGACCTTAACCATTAGGCCAGAGTACGAGTCTAAGACCTTAGCTATTAGGCCAGAGTAAGAGTTAAGACCTTAACCATTAAGCCAGAGTACGAGTCTAAGACCTTAGCTATTAGTTCAGAGTAAGTGTTAAGACCTTAACCAGTAGGCCAGAGTAAGAGTTAAGATCTTAACCATTAGGCCAGAGAACGAGTCTAAGACCTTAGCTATTAGTCCAGAGTAAGAGTTAAGACCTTAACCATTAGGCCAGAGTACGAGTCTAAGACCTTAGCTATTAGGCCAGAGTAAGAGTTAAGACCTTAGCTATTAGGCCAGAGTAAGAGTTAAGACCTTAACCAGTAGGCCGGAGTACGAGTCTAAGACCTTAGCTATTAGGCCAGAGTAAGAGTTAAGGCCTTAACCAGTAGGCCAGAGTAAGAGTTAGGACCTTAACCAGTAGGCCAGAGTAAAAGTTAAGACCTTAACCATTAGGTCAGAGTACAAGTCTAAGACCTTAGCTATTAGGCCAGAGTAAGAGACTAAGACCTTAGCTATTAGGCCAGAGTAAGAGTTAAGACCTTAACCATTAGGCCAGACTAAGCGTTAAGACCTTAACCAGTAGGCCATAGTAAGAGTCTAAGACCTTAGCTATTAGGCCAGAGTAAGAGTTAAGACCTTATCCATTAGGCCAGAGTACGAGTCTAAGACCTTAGATATTAGGCCAGAGTAAGAGTTACGACTTTAACCAGTAGTCCAGAGTAAGAGTTGAGACCTTAACCTGTAGGCCAGAGTACTAGTCTAAGACCTTAGCTATTAGGCCAGAGTAAGAGTTAAGACCTTAACCAGCAGGCCAGAGTAAGAGTAAAGACCTTAACCAGTAGGCCATAGTAAGAGTTAAGACCTTAACCATTAAGCCAGAGTACGAGTCTAAGACCTTAGCTATTAGGCCAGAGTAAGAGTTAAGACCTTAACCAGCAGGCCAGAGTAAGAGTTAAGACCTTAACCATTAGGCCAGAGTATGAGTCTAAGACCTTAGCTATTAGGCCAGAGTAAGAGTTAAGACCTTAACCAGTAGGACAGAGTAAGAGTTAAGACCTTAACCATTAGGCCATAGTACAAGTCTAAGACTTTAGCTATTAAGCCAGAGTAAGAGTTAAGACCTTAGCTATTAGGCTAGAGTAAGAGTTAAGACCTTAACTAGTAGGCCAGAGTACGAGTCTAAGACCTTAGCTATTAGGCCAGAGTAAGAGTTAGGACCTTAACCATTAGGCCAGAGTACGAGTCTAAGACCTTAGCTATTAGGCCAGAGTAAGAGTTAAGACCTTAGCTATTAGGCCAGAGTAAGAGTTAAGACCTTAGCCTTTATGCCAGAGTACGAGTCTAAGGCCTTAGCTATTAGGCCAGAGTAAGAGTTAAGACCTTAGCTATTAGGCCACAGTAAGTGTTAAGACCTTAACCATTAGGCCAGAGTACGAGTCTAAGACCTTAGCTATTAGGCCAGAGTAAGAGTTAAGACCTTAACCATTAAGCCAGAGTACGAGTCTAAGACCTTAGCTATTAGTTCAGAGTAAGTGTTAAGACCTTAACCAGTAGGCCAGAGTAAGAGTTAAGATCTTAACCATTAGGCCAGAGAACGAGTCTAAGACCTTAGCTATTAGGCCAGAGTAAGAGTTAAGACCTTAGCTATTAGGCCAGAGTAAGAGTCTAAGACCTTTGCTATTAGCCCAGAGTAAGAGTTAAGACCTTAACCATTAGGCCAGACTAAGAGTTAAGACCTTAACCAGTAGGCCATAGTATGAGTCTAAGACCTTATCTATTAGGCCAGAGTAATAGTTAAGACCTTAACCATTAGGCCAGAGTACGAGTCTAAGACCTTAGCTATTAGGCCAGAGTAAAAGTTAAGACCTTAGCTATTAGGCCAGAGTAAGAGTTAAGACCTTAACCATTCCAGAGTAAGAGTTAAGACTTTAACCAGTAGTCCAGAGTAAGAGTTAAGACCTTAACCTGTAGGCCATAGTACTAGTCTAAGACCTTAGCTATTATGCCAGAGTAAGAGTTAAGACCTTAACCAGCAGGCCAGAGTAAGAGTAAAGACCTTAACCAGTAGGCCAGAGTAAAAGTTAAGACCTTAACCATTAAGCCAGAGTACGAGTCTAAGACCTTAGCTATTAGGCCAGAGTAAGAGTTAAGACCTTAACCAGTAGGCCAGAGTAAGAGTTAAGACCTTAACCATTAGGCCAGAGTATGAGTCTAAGACCTTAGCTATTAGGCCAGAGTAAGAGTTAAGACCTTAACCAGTAGGACAGAGTAAGAGTTAAGACCTTAACCATTAGGCCATAGTACAAGTCTAAGACTTTAGCTATTAGGCCAGAGTAAGAGTTAAGACCTTAGCTATTAGGCTAGAGTAAGAGTTAAGACCTTAACCAGTAGGCCAGAGTACGAGTCTAAGACCTTAGCTATTATGCCAGAGTACGAGTCTAAGACCTTAGCTATTAGGCCAGAGTAAGAGTTAGGACCTTAACCATTAGGCCAGAGTACGAGTCTAAGACCTTAGCTATTAGGCCAGAGTACGAGTTAAGACCTTAGCTATTAGGCCAGAGTAAGAGTTAAGACCTTAGCCTTTATGCCAGAGTATGAGTCCAAGGCCTTAGCTATTAGGTCAGAGTAAGAGTTAAGACCTTAGCTATTAGGCCACAGTAAGTGTTAAGACCTTAACCATTAGGCCAGAGTACGAGTCTAAGACCTTAGCTATTAGGCCAGAGTAAGAGTTAATACCTTAACCATTAAGCCAGAGTACGAGTCTAAGACCTTAGCTATTAGTTCAGAGTAAGTGTTAAGACCTTAACCAGTAGGCCAGAGTAAGAGTTAAGATCTTAACCATTAGGCCAGACTACGAGTCTAAGACCTTAGTTATTAGGCCAGAGTAAGAGTTAAGACCTTAACCATTAGGCCAGAGTAAGAGTCTAAGACCTTAGCTATTAGGCCAAAGTAAAAGTTAAGACCTTAGCTATTAGGCCAGAGTAAGAGTTAAGACCTTAACCAGTAGGCCAGAGTACGAGTCTAAGACCTTAGCTATTAGTTCAGAGTAAGTTTTAAGACCTTAACCAGTAGGCCAGAGTAAGAGGTAAGATCTTAACCATTAGGCCAGAGTACGAGTCTAAGACCTTAGCTATTAGGCCAGAGTAAGAGTTAAGACCTTAACCATTAGGCCAAAGTAAGAGTCTAAGACCTTAGCTATTAGGCCAGAGTATGAGTCTAAGACCTTAGCTATTAGGCCAGAGTAAGAGTTAAGACCTGAACCATTAGGCCAGACTAAGAGTTAAGACCTTAACCTGTAGGCCATAGTACGAGTCTAAGACCTTAGCTATTAGGCCAGAGTAAGAGTTAAGACCTTAACCATTAGGCCAGAGTACGAGTCTAAGACCTTAGCTATTAGGCCAGAGTAAACGTTAAGACCTTAGCTATTAGGCCAGAGTAAGAGTTAAGACCTTAACCATTAGGCCATAGTACGAGTCTAAGACCTTAGCTATTAGGCCAGAGTAAGAGTTAAGACTTTAACCAGTAGTCCAGAGTAAGAGTTAAGACCTTAACCTGTAGGCCAGAGTAAGAGTTAAGACCTTAACCAGTAGGCCAGAGTAAGAGTTAAGACCTTAACCATTAGGCCAGAGTACAAGTCTAAGACCTTAGCTATTAGGCCAGAGTAAGAGCTAAGACCTTAACCAGTAGGCCAGAGTAAGAGATAAGACCTTAACCATTAGGCCATAGTACAAGTCTAGGACATTAGCTATTAGGCCAGAGTAAAAGTTAAGACCTTAGCAATTAGGCCAGAGTAAGAGTTAATACCTTAACCATTAGGCCAGAGTACGAGTCTAAGACCTTAGCTATTAGGCCAGAGTAAGAGTTAAGCCCTTAGCTATTAGGCCAGAGTAAGAGTTAAGACCTTAACCATTAGGCCAGAATACGAGTCTAAGACCTTAGCTATTAGGCCAGAGTAAGAGATAAGACCTTAGCTATTAGGCCACAGTAAGTGTTAAGACCTTAACCATTAGGCCAGAGTACGAGTCTAAGACCTTAGCTATTAGGCCAGAGTAAGAGTTAGGACCTTAACCATTAGGCCAGAGTATGAGTCTAAGACCTTAGCAATTAGTTCAGAGTAAGTGTTAAGACCTTAACCATTAGGCCAGAGTATGAGTCTAAGACCTTAGCTATTAGGCCAGAGTAAGAGTTAAGACCTTAACCAGTAGGACAGAGTAAGAGTTAAGACCTTAACAATTAGGCCATAGTACAAGTCTAAGACTTTAGCTATTAGGCCAGAGTAAGAGTTAAGACCTTAGCTATTAGGCTAGAGTAAGAGTTAAGACCTTAACCAGTAGGCCAGAGTACGAGTCTAAGACCTTAGCTATTAGGCCACAGTACGAGTCTAAGACCTTAGGTATTAGGCCAGAGTAAGAGTTAAGACCTGAACCATTAGGCCAGACTAAGAGTTAAGACCTTAACCTGTAGGCCATAGTACGAGTCTAAGACCTTAGCTATTAGGCCAGAGTAAGAGTTAAGACCTTAACCATTAGGCCAGAGTACGAGTCTAAGACCTTAGCTATTAGGCCAGAGTAAATGTTAAGACCTTAGCTATTAGGCCAGTGTAAGAGGTAAGACCTTAACCATTAGGCCATAGTACAAGTCTAAGACCTTAGCTATTAGGCCAGAGTAAGAGTTAAGACTTTAACCAGTAGTCCAGAGTAAGAGTTAAGACCTTAACTTGTAGTCCATAGTACTAGTCTAAGACCTTAGCTATGAGGCCAGAGTAAGAGTTAAGATCTTAACCAGCAGGCCAGAGTAAGAGTTAAGACCTTAACCAGTAGGCCAGAGTAAGAGTTAAGACCTTAACCAGTAGGCCAGAGTAAGAGTTAAGACCTTAACCATTAGGCCAGAGTACGAGTCTAAGACCTTAGCTATTAGGCCAGAGTAAGAGTTAAGACCTTAACCAGTAGGCCAGAGTAAGAGTTAAGACCTTAACCATTAGGCCAGAGTACGAGTCTAAGACCTTAGCTATTAGGCCAGAGTAAGAGTTAGGACCTTAACCATTAGGCCAGAGTATGAGTCTAAGACCTTAGCAATTAGTTCAGAGTAAGTGTTAAGACCTTAACCAGTAGGCCAGAGTAAGAGTTAAGACCTTAACCTGTAGGCCAGAGTAAGAGTTAAGACCTTAACCAGTAGGGCAGAGTAAGAGTTAAGACCTTAATCATTAGGCCAGAGCACGAGCCTAAGACCTTAGCTATTAGGCCAGAGTAAGTGTTAAGACCTTAACCATTAGGCCAGAGTACGAGTCTAAGACCTTAGCTATTAGGCCAGAGTAAGAGTTAGGACCTTAGCTTTTAGGCCAGAGTAAGAGTTAAGACCTTAACCATTAGGCCAGAGTACGAGTCTAAGACCTTAGCTATTAGGCCAGAGTAAGAGTTAAGACCTTAGCTATTAGGCCAGAGTAAGAGTTAAGACCTTAACCTTTAGGCCAGAGTACGATTCTAAGACCTTAGCTATTAGGCCGGAGTAAGAGTTAAGACCTTAACCATTAGGCCAGAGTACGAGTCTAAGACCTTAGCTATTAGACCAGAGTACGAGTCTAAGACCTTAGCTATTAGGCCAGAGTAAGAGTTAAGACCTTAACCATTAGGCAAGAGTACAAGTCAAAGACCTTAGCTATTAGGCCAGAGTAAGAGTTAAGACCTTAGCTATTAGGCCAGAGTAAGAGTTAAGACCTTAACCATTAGGCCAGAGTACGAGTCTAAGACCTTAGCTATTAGGCCAGAGTAAGAGTTAAGACCTTAGCTATTAGGCCAGAGTAAGAGTTAAGACCTTAACCTTTAGGGCAGAGTACGATTCTAAGACCTTATCTATTAGGCCAGAGTAAGAGTTAAGACCTTAATAATTAGGCCAGTGCCCGAGTCTAAGACCTTAGCTATTAGGCCAGAGTAAGAGTTAAGACCTTAACCATTAGGCCAGAGTACGAGTCTAAGACCTTAGCTATTAGGCCAGAGTAAGAGTTAAGACCTTAGCTATTAGGCCAGAGTAAGAGTTAAGACCTTAACCATTAGGCCAGAATACGAGTCTAAGACCTTAGCTGTTAGGCCAGAGTAAGAGATAAGACCTTAAACATTAGGCCAGAGTACGAGTCTAAGACCTTAGCTATTAGGCCAGAGTAAGAGTTAAGACCTTAGCTATTAGGTCAGAGTAAGAGTTAAGACCTTAACCATTAGGCCAGAATACGAGTCTAAGACCTTAGCTATTAGGCCAGAGTAAGAGATAAGACCTTAACCATTAGGCCATAGTACAAGTCTAGGACAATAGCTATTAGGCCAGAGTAAAAGTTAAGACCTTAGCAATTAGGCCAGAGTAAGAGTTAATACCTTAACCATTAGGCCAGAGTACGAGTCTAAGACCTTAGCTATTAGGCCAGAGTAAGAGTTAAGAACTTAGCTATTAGGCCAGAGTAAGAGTTAAGACCTTAACCTTTAGGCCAGAGTATGATTCTAAGACCTTAGCTATTAGGCCAGAGTAAGAGTTAAGACCTTAACCATTAGGCCAGAGTACGAGTCTAAGACCTTAGCTATTAGACCAGAGTACGAGTCCAAGACCTTAGCTATTAGGCCAGAGTAAGAGTTAAGACCTTAACCATTAGGCAAGAGTACAAGTCAAAGACCTTAGCTATTAGGCCAGAGTAAGAGTTAAGACCTTAGCCATTAGGCCAGAGTACGAGTCTAAGACCTTAGCTATTAGGCCAGAGTAAGAGTTAAGCCCTTAGCTATTAGGCCAGAGTAAGAGTTAAGACCTTAACCATTAGGCCAGAATACGAGTCTAAGACCTTAGCTATTAGGCCAGAGTAAGAGATAAGACCTTAGCTATTAGGCCACAGTAAGTGTTAAGACCTTAACCATTAGGCCAGAGTACGAGTCTAAGACCTTAGCTATTAGGCCAGAGTAAGAGTTAGGACCTTAACCATTAGGCCAGAGTATGAGTCTAAGACCTTAGCAATTAGTTCAGAGTAAGTGTTAAGACCTTAACCAGTAGGCCAGAGTAAGAGTTAAGACCTTAACCAGTAGGGCAGAGTAAGAGTTAAGACCTTAATCATTAGGCCAGAGCACGAGCCTAAGACCTTAGCTATTAGGCCAGAGTAAGAGTTAAGACCTTAACCATTAGGCCAGAGTACGAGTCAAAGACCTTAGCTATTAGGCCAGAGTAAGAGTTAGGACCTTAGCTTTTAGGCCAGAGTAAGAGTTAAGACCTTAACCATTAGGCCAGAGTACGAGTCTAAGACCTTAGCTATTAGGCCAGAGTAAGAGTTAAGACCTTAGCTATTAGGCCAGAGTAAGAGTTAAGACCTTAACATTTAGGCCAGAGTACGATTCTAAGACCTTAGCTATTAGGCCAGAGTAAGAGTTAAGACCTTAACCATAAGGCAAGAGTACAAGTCAAAGACCTTAGCAATTAGGCCAGAGTAAGAGTTAAGACCTTAGCTATTAGGCCAGAGTAAGAGTTAAGACCTAAGCTATTAGGCCAGAGTAAGAGTTAAGACCTTAACCATTAGGCCAGAGTACGAGTCTAAGACCTTAGCTATTAGGCCAGAGTAAGAGTTAAGACCTTAACCTTTAGGGCAGAGTACGATTCTAAGACCTTATCTATTAGGCCAGAGTAAGAGTTAAGACCTTAATCATTAGGCCAGTGCCCGAGTCTAAGACCTTAGCTATTAGGCCAGAGTAAGAGTTAAGACCTTAGCTATTAGGCCAGAGTAAGAGTTAAGACCTTTACTATTAGGCCATAGTACGAGTCTAAGACCTTAGCTATTAGGCCAGAGTAAGAGATAAGACCTTAGCTATTAGGCCACAGTAAGTGTAAAGACCTTAACCATTAGGCCAGAGTAAGAGTTAATACCTTAACCAGTAGGCCAGAGTACGAGTCTAAGACCTTAGCTATTAGTTCAGAGTAAGTGTTAAGACCTTAACCAGTAGGCCAGAATAAGAGTTAAGATCTTAACCATTAGGCCAGAGTACGAGTCTAAGACCTTAGCTATTAGGCCAGAGTAAGAGTTTAGACCTTAACCATTAGGCCAGAGTAAGAGTCTAAGACCTTAGCTATTAGGCCACAGTACGAGTCTAAGACCTTAGCTATTAGGCCAGAGTAAGAGTTAAGACCTGAACCATTAGGCCAGACTAAGAGTTAAGACCTTAACCTGTAGGCCATAGTACGAGTCTAAGACCTTAGCTATTAGGCCAGAGTAAGAGTTAAGACCTTAGCTATTAGGCCAGTGTAAGAGTTAAGACCTTAACCATTAGGCAAGAGTACAAGTCAAAGACCTTAGCTATTAGGCCAGAGTAAGAGTTAAGACCTTAGCTATTAGGCCAGAGTAAGAGTTAAGACCTTAACCATTAGGCCGGAGTACGAGTCTAAGACCTTAGCTATTAGGCCAGAGTACGAGTCTAAGACCTTAGCTATTAGGCCAGAGTAAGAGTTAAGACCTTAACCTTTAGGGCAGAGTACGATTCTAAGACATTATCCATTAGGCCAGAGTAAGAGTTAAGACCTTAATAATTAGGCCAGTGCCCGAGTCTAAGACCTTAGCTATTAGGCCAGAGTAAGAGTTAAGACCTTAACCATTAGGCCAGAGTACGAGTCTAAGACCTTAGCTATTAGGCCAGAGTAAGAGTTAAGACCTTAGCTATTAGGCCAGAGTAAGAGTTAAGACCTTTACCATTAGGCCATAGTACGAGTCTAAGACCTTAGCTATTAGGCCAGAGTAAGAGATAAGACCTTAGCTATTAGGCCACAGTAAGTGTAAAGACCTTAACCATTAGGCCAGAGTAAGAGTCTAAGACCTTAGCTATTAGGCCAGAGTAAGAGTTAAGACCTTAACCATTAAGCCAGAGCACGAGTCTAAGACCTTAGCTATTAGTTCAGAGTAAGTGTTAAGACCTTAACCAGTAGGCCAGAGTAAGAGTTAAGATCTTAACCAGCAGGCCAGAGTAAGAGTAAAGACCTTAACCAGTAGGCCAGAGTAAGAGTTAAGACCTTAACCATTAAGCCAGAGTACGAGTCTAAGACCTTAGCTATTAGGCCAAAGTAAGAGTTAAGACGTTAACCAGTAGGCCAGAGTAAGAGTTAAGACCTTAATAATTAGGCCAGTGCCCGAGTCTAAGACCTTAGCTATTAGGCCAGAATAAGAGTTAAGATCTTAACCATTAGGCCAGAGTACGAGTCTAAGACCTTAGCTATTAGGCCAGAGTAAGAGTTAAGACCTTAACCATTAGGCCAGAGTAAGAGTCTAAGACCTTAGCTATTAGGCCACAGTACGAGTCTAAGACCTTAGGTATTAGGCCAGAGTAAGAGTTAAGACCTGAACGATTAGGCCAGACTAAGAGTTAAGACCTTAACCTGTAGGCCATAGTACGAGTCTAAGACCTTAGCTATTAGTCCAGAGTAAGAGTTAAGACCTTAACCATTAGGCCAGAGTACGAGTCTAAGACCTTAGCTATTAGGCCAGAGTAAACGTTAAGACCTTAGCTATTAGGCCAGTGTAAGAGTTAAGACCTTAACCATTAGGCCATAGTACGAGTCTAAGACCTTAGCTATTAGGCCAGAGTAAGAGTTAAGACCTTAACTTGTAGGCCATAGTACTAGTCTAAGACCTTAGCTATGAGGCCAGAGTAAGAGTTAAGATCTTAACCAGCAGGCCAGAGTAAGAGTTAAGACCTTAACCAGTAGGCCAGAGTAAGAGTTAAGACCTTAACAAGTAGGCCAGAGTAAGAGTTAAGACCTTAACCATTAGGCCAGAGTACGAGTCTAAGACCTTAGCTATTAGGCCAGAGTAAGAGTTAAGACCTTAACCAGTAGGCCAGAGTAAGAGATAAGACCTTAACCATTAGGCCAGAGTACGAGTCTAAGACCTTAGCTATTAGGCCAGAGTAAGAGTTAAGACCTTAACCATTATGCCAGAGTACGAGTCTAAGACCTTAGCTATTAGGCCAGAGTAAGAGTTACGACCTTAACCAGTAGGCCAGAGTACGAGTCTAAGACCTTAGCTATTAGGCCAGAGTACGAGTCTAAGACCTTAGCTATTAGGCCAGAGTAAGAGTTAAGACCTTAACCATTAGGCCATACTAAGAGTTAAGACCTTATCCTGTAGGCCATAGTATGAGTCTAAGACCTTAGCTATTAGGCCATAGTAAGAGTTAAGACCTTAACCATTAGGCCAGAGTACGAGTCTAAGACCTTAGCTATTAGGCCAGACTAAAAGTTAAGACCTTAGCTATTAGGCCAGAGTAAGAGTCTAAGACCTTAGCTATTAGGCCAGAGTAAGAGTTAAGACCTTAACCTGTAGGCCAGAGTAAGAGTTAAGACCTTAACCAGTAGGGCAGAGTAAGAGTTAAGACCTTAATCATTAGGCCAGAGCACGAGCCTAAGACCTTAGCTATTAGGCCAGAGTAAGAGTTAAGACCTTAACCATTAGGCCAGAGTACGAGTCTAAGACCTTAGCTATTAGGCCAGAGTAAGAGTTAGGACCTTAACCATTAGGCCAGAGTATGAGTCTAAGACCTTAGCAATTAGTTCAGAGTAAGTGTTAAGACCTTAACCAGTAGGCCAGAGTAAGAGTTAAGACCTTAACCTGTAGGCCAGAGTAAGAGTTAAGACCTTAATCATTAGGCCAGAGTACGAGTCTAAGACCTTAGCTATTAGGCCAGAGTAAGAGTTAAGACCTTAGCTATTAGGCCAGAGTAAGAGTTAAGACCTTAACCTTTAGGCCAGAGTACGATTCTAAGACCTTAGCTATTAGGCCAGAGTAAGAGTTAAGACCTTAACCATTAGGCCAGAGTACGAGTCTAAGACCTTAGCTATTAGACCAGAGTACGAGTCTAAGACCTTAGCTATTAGGCCAGAGTAAGAGTTAAGACCTTAACCATTAGGCAAGAGTACAAGTCAAAGACCTTAGCTATTAGGCCAGAGTAAGAGTTAAGACCTTAGCTATTAGGCCAGAGTAAGAGTTAAGACCTTAACCATTAGGCCAGAGTACGAGTCTAAGACCTTAGCTATTAGGCCAGAGTAAGAGTTAAGACCTTAGCTATTAGGCCAGAGTAAGAGTTAAGACCTTAACCTTTAGGGCAGAGTACAATTCTAAGACCTTAGCTATTAGGCCAGAGTAAGAGTTAAGACCTTAACCATTAGGCCAGAGTACGAGTCTAAGACCTTAGCTATTAGGCCAGAGTAAGAGTTAAGACCTTAACCAGTAGGGCAGAGTAAGAGTTAAAACCTTAATCATTAGGCCAGAGCACGAGTCTAAGACCTTAGCTATTAGGCCAGAGTAAGAGTTAAGACCTTAACCAGCAGGCCAGAGTAAGAGTAAAGACCTTAACCAGTAGGCCAGAGTAAGAGTTAAGACCTTCACCATTAGGCCAGAGTACGAGTCTAAGACCTTAGCTATTAGGCCAGAGTAAGAGTTAAGACCTTAACCAGTAGGACAGAGTAAGAGTTAAGACCTTAACCATTAGGCCATAGTACAAGTCTAAGACTTTAGCTATTAGGCCAGAGTAAGAGTTAAGACCTTAGCTATTAGGCCAGAGTAAGAGTTAAGACCTTAACCAGTAGGCCAGAGTATGAGTCTAAGACCTTAGCTATTAGGCCAGAGTATGAGTCTAAGACCTTAGCTATTAGGCCAGAGTAAGATTTAAGACCTTAACCATTAGGCCAGAGTACGAGTCAAAGACCTTAGCTATTAGGCCAGAGTAAGAGTTAAGACCTTAGCTATTAGGCCAGAGAAAGAGTTAAGACCTTAACCATTAGGCCAGAGTATGAGTCTAAGACCTTAGCTATTAGGCCAGAGTAAGAATTAAGACCTTAGCTATTAGGCCAGAGTAAGAGTTAAGACCTTAACCTTTAGGCCAGAGTACGATTCTAAGACCTTAGCTATTAGGCCAGAGTAAGAGTTAAGACCTTAACCATTAGGCCAGAGTACGAGTCTAAGACCTTAGTTATTAGGCCAGAGTAAGAGTTAAGACCTTAACCAGTAGGGCAGAGTACGAGTCTAAGACCTTAGCTATTAGTTCAGAGTAAGTGTTAAGACCTTAACGAGTAGGCCAGAGTAAGAGTTAAGATCTTAACCATTAGGCCAGAGTACGAGTCTAAGACCTTAGCTATTAGGCCAGAGTAAGAGTTAAGACCTTAACCATTAGGCCAGAGTAAGAGTCTAAGACCTTAGCTATTAGGCCACAGTACGAGTCTAAGACCTTAGGTATTAGGCCAGAGTAAGAGTTAAGACCTGAACGATTAGGCCAGACTAAGAGTTAAGACCTTAACCTGTAGGCCATAGTACGAGTCTAAGACCTTAGCTATTAGTCCAGAGTAAGAGTTAAGACCTTAACCATTAGGCCAGAGTACGAGTCTAAGACCTTAGCTATTAGGCCAGAGTAAACGTTAAGACCTTAGCTATTAGGCCAGTGTAAGAGTTAAGACCTTAACCATTAGGCCATAGTACGAGTCTAAGACCTTAGCTATTAGGCCAGAGTAAGAGTTAAGACCTTAACTTGTAGGCCATAGTACTAGTCTAAGACCTTAGCTATGAGGCCAGAGTAAGAGTTAAGATCTTAACCAGCAGGCCAGAGTAAGAGTTAAGACCTTAACCAGTAGGCCAGAGTAAGAGTTAAGACCTTAACAAGTAGGCCAGAGTAAGAGTTAAGACCTTAACCATTAGGCCAGAGTACGAGTCTAAGACCTTAGCTATTAGGCCAGAGTAAGAGTTAAGACCTTAACCAGTAGGCCAGAGTAAGAGATAAGACCTTAACCATTAGGCCAGAGTACGAGTCTAAGACCTTAGCTATTAGGCCAGAGTAAGAGTTAAGACCTTAACCATTATGCCAGAGTACGAGTCTAAGACCTTAGCTATTAGGCCAGAGTAAGAGTTACGACCTTAACCAGTAGGCCAGAGTACGAGTCTAAGACCTTAGCTATTAGGCCAGAGTACGAGTCTAAGACCTTAGCTATTAGGCCAGAGTAAGAGTTAAGACCTTAACCATTAGGCCATACTAAGAGTTAAGACCTTATCCTGTAGGCCATAGTATGAGTCTAAGACCTTAGCTATTAGGCCATAGTAAGAGTTAAGACCTTAACCATTAGGCCAGAGTACGAGTCTAAGACCTTAGCTATTAGGCCAGACTAAAAGTTAAGACCTTAGCTATTAGGCCAGAGTAAGAGTCTAAGACCTTAGCTATTAGGCCAGAGTAAGAGTTAAGACCTTAACCTGTAGGCCAGAGTAAGAGTTAAGACCTTAACCAGTAGGGCAGAGTAAGAGTTAAGACCTTAATCATTAGGCCAGAGCACGAGCCTAAGACCTTAGCTATTAGGCCAGAGTAAGAGTTAAGACCTTAACCATTAGGCCAGAGTACGAGTCTAAGACCTTAGCTATTAGGCCAGAGTAAGAGTTAGGACCTTAACCATTAGGCCAGAGTATGAGTCTAAGACCTTAGCAATTAGTTCAGAGTAAGTGTTAAGACCTTAACCAGTAGGCCAGAGTAAGAGTTAAGACCTTAACCTGTAGGCCAGAGTAAGAGTTAAGACCTTAACCAGTAGGGCAGAGTAAGAGTTAAGACCTTAATCATTAGGCCAGAGTACGAGTCTAAGACCTTAGCTATTAGGCCAGAGTAAGAGTTAAGACCTTAGCTATTAGGCCAGAGTAAGAGTTAAGACCTTAACCTTTAGGCCAGAGTACGATTCTAAGACCTTAGCTATTAGGCCAGAGTAAGAGTTAAGACCTTAACCATTAGGCCAGAGTACGAGTCTAAGACCTTAGCTATTAGACCAGAGTACGAGTCTAAGACCTTAGCTATTAGGCCAGAGTAAGAGTTAAGACCTTAACCATTAGGCAAGAGTACAAGTCAAAGACCTTAGCTATTAGGCCAGAGTAAGAGTTAAGACCTTAGCTATTAGGCCAGAGTAAGAGTTAAGACCTTAACCATTAGGCCAGAGTACGAGTCTAAGACCTTAGCTATTAGGCCAGAGTAAGAGTTAAGACCTTAGCTATTAGGCCAGAGTAAGAGTTAAGACCTTAACCTTTAGGGCAGAGTACGATTCTAAGACCTTAGCTATTAGGCCAGAGTAAGAGTTAAGACCTTAACCATTAGGCCAGAGTACGAGTCTAAGACCTTAGCTATTAGGCCAGAGTAAGAGTTAAGACCTTAACCAGTAGGGCAGAGTAAGAGTTAAAACCTTAATCATTAGGCCAGAGCACGAGTCTAAGACCTTAGCTATTAGGCCAGAGTAAGAGTTAAGACCTTAACCAGCAGGCCAGAGTAAGAGTAAAGACCTTAACCAGTAGGCCAGAGTAAGAGTTAAGACCTTCACCATTAGGCCAGAGTACGAGTCTAAGACCTTAGCTATTAGGCCAGAGTAAGAGTTAAGACCTTAACCAGTAGGACAGAGTAAGAGTTAAGACCTTAACCATTAGGCCATAGTACAAGTCTAAGACTTTAGCTATTAGGCCAGAGTAAGAGTTAAGACCTTAGCTATTAGGCCAGAGTAAGAGTTAAGACCTTAACCAGTAGGCCAGAGTATGAGTCTAAGACCTTAGCTATTAGGCCAGAGTATGAGTCTAAGACCTTAGCTATTAGGCCAGAGTAAGATTTAAGACCTTAACCATTAGGCCAGAGTACGAGTCAAAGACCTTAGCTATTAGGCCAGAGTAAGAGTTAAGACCTTAGCTATTATGCCAGAGAAAGAGTTAAGACCTTAACCATTAGGCCAGAGTACGAGTCTAAGACCTTAGCTATTAGGCCAGAGTAAGAATTAAGACCTTAGCTATTAGGCCAGAGTAAGAGTTAAGACCTTAACCTTTAGGCCAGAGTACGATTCTAAGACCTTAGCTATTAGGCCAGAGTAAGAGTTAAGACCTTAACCATTAGGCCAGAGTACGAGTCTAAGACCTTAGCTATTAGGCCAGAGTAAGAGTTAAGACCTTAACCAGTAGGGCAGAGTAAGAGTTAAAACCTTAATCATTAGGCCAGAGCACGAGTCTAAGACCTTAGCTATTAGGCCAGAGTAAGAGTTAAGACCTTAACCATTAGGGCAGAGTACGAGTCTAAGACCTTAGCTATTAGGCCAGAGTAGGGTTAAGACCATAGCTATTAGACCAGAGTAAGAGTTAAGACCTTAACCAGTAGGCCAGAGTACAAGTCTAAGACCTTAGCTATTAGGCCAGACTAAGAGTTAAGACCTTAACCATTAGGCCAGAGTACGAGTCTAAGACCTTAGCTATTAGGCCAGACTAAAAGTTAAGACCTTAGCTATTAGGCCAGAGTAAGAGTTAAGACTTAAACCAGAAGGCCAGAGTAAGAGTTAAGACCTTAACCTGTAGGCCATAGTACAAGTCTAAGACCTTAGCTATCAGGCCAGAGTAAGAGTTAAGACCTTAACCAGCAGGCCAGAGTAAAAGTTAAGACCTTAACCAGTAGGCCAGAGTAAGAGTTAAGACCTTAACCATTAGGCCAGAGTACGAGCCTAAGACCTTAGCTATTAGGCCAGAGTAAGAGTTAAGACCTTAACCAGTAGGCCAGAGTAAGAGTTAAGACCTTAACCAGTAGGCCAGAGTAAAAGTTAAGACCTTAACCATTAGGCCAGAGTGCGAGTCTAAGACCTTAGCTATTAGGCCAGAGTAAGAGTTAAGACCTTAGCTATTAGGCCAGAGTAAGTGTCTAAGACCTTAGCTATTAGCCCAGAGTAAGAGTTAAGACCTTAACCATTAGGCCAGACTAAGAGTTAAGACCTTAACCAGTAGGCCATAGTACGAGTCTAAGACCTTAGCTATTAGGCCAGAGTAAGAGTTAAGACCTTAACCATTAGGCCAGAGTACGAGTCTAAGACCTTAGCTATTAGGCCAGACTAAGAGTTAAGACCTTAGCTATTAGGCCAGAGTAAGAGTTAAGACCTTAACCATTAGGCCAGAGTATAAGTCTAAGACCTAAGCTATTAGGTCAGAGTAAGAGTTAAAACCTTAGCTATTAGGCCAGAGTAAGAGTATAAGACCTTAGCTATTAGGCCAGAGTAAAAGTTAAGACCTTAACCATTAGGCCAGAGTACGAGTCTAAGGCCTTAGCTGTTAGGCCAGAGTAAGAGTTAAGACCTTAGCTATTAGGCCACAGTAAGTGTTAAGACCTTAACCATTAGGCCAGAGTACGAGCCTACGACCTTAGCTATTAGGCCAGAGTAAGAGTTAAGACCTTAACCATTAGGCCAGAGTACGAGTCTAAGACCTTAGCTATCAGGCCAGAGTACGAGTCTAAGACCTTAGCTATTAGGCCAGAGTAAGAGTTAAAACCTTAGCTATTAGGCCAGAGTAAGAGTCTAAGACCTTAGCTATTAGGCCAGAGTAAAAGTTAAGACCTTAACCATTAGGCCAGAGTAAGAGTTAAGACCTTAGCTATTAGGCCAGAGTAAGAGTTAAGACCTTAACCATGAGGTCAGAGTAAGAGTTAAGACCTTAACCTGTAGGCCATAGTACGAGTCTAAGACCTTAGCTATTATGCCAGAGTAAGAGTTAAGACCTTAGCTATTATGCCAGAGTAAGGGTTAAGACCTTAACCAGTAGGCCAGAGTAAGAGTTACGACCTTAACCATTAGGCCAGAGTATGAGTCTAAGACCTTAACTATTAGGCCAGAGTAAGAGTTAAGACCTTAACCATTAGGCCAGAGTACGAGTCTACGACCTTAGCTATTAGGCCAGAGTAAGAGTTAAGACCTTAACCATTAGGCCAGAGTACGAGTCTAAGACCTTAGCTATTAGGCCAGAGTAAAAGTTAAGACCTTAGCTATTAGGCCAGAGTAAGAGTTAAGACCTTAACCATTAGGCCATAGTACGAGTCTAAGACCTTAGCTATTAGGCCAGAGTAAGAGTTAAGACTTTAACCAGTAGTCCAGAGTAAGAGTTAAGACCTTAACCTGTAGGCCATAGTACTAGTCTAAGACCTTAGCTATTAGGCCAGAGTAAGAGTTAAGACCTTAACCAGCAGGCCAGAGTAAGAGTAAAGACCTTAACCAGTAGGCCAGAGTAAGAGTTAAGACCTTAACCATTAAGCCAGAGTACGAGTCTAAGACCTTAGCTATTAGGCCAGAGTAAGAGTTAAGACCTTAACCAGTAGGCCAGAGTAAGAATTAAGACCTTAACCATTAGGCCAGAGTATGAGTCTAAGACCTTAGCTAATAGGCCAGAGTAAGAGTTAAGACCTTAACCAGTAGGACAGAGTAAGAGTTAAGACCTTAACCATTAGGCCAGAGTATGAGTCTAAGACCTTAGCTATTAGGCCAGAGTATGAGTCTAAGACCTTAGCTATTAGGCCAGAGTAAGAGTTAAGACCTTAGCTAATAGGCCAGAGTAAGAGTTAAGACCTTAACCAGTAGGCCAGAGTATGAGTCTAAGACCTTAGCTATTAGGCCAGAGTATGAGTCTAAGACCTTAGCTATTAGGCCAGTGTAAGATTTAAGACCTTAACCATTAGGCCAGAGTACGAGTCAAAGACCTTAGCTATTAGGCCAGAGTAAGAGTTAAGACCTTAGCTATTAGGCCAGAGAAAGAGTTAAGACCTTAACCATTAGGCCAGAGTACGAGTCTAAGACCTTACCTATTAGGCCAGAGTAAGAATTAAGACCTTAGCTATTAGGCCAGAGTAAGAGTTAAGACCTTAACCATTAGGCCAGAGCACGAGTCTAAGACCTTAGCTATTAGGCCAGAGTAAGAGTTAAGACCTTAACCAGTAGGGCAGAGTAAGAGTTAAAACCTTAATCATTAGGCCAGAGCACGAGTCCAAGACCTTAGCTATTAGGCCAGAGTAAGAGTTAAGACCTTAACCATTAGGGCAGAGTACGAGTCTAAGACCTTAGCTATTAGGCCAGAGTAAGAATTAAGACCTTAGCTATTAGGCCAGAGTAAGAGTTAAGACCTTAACCATTAGGCCAGAGCACGAGTCTAAGACCTTAGCTATTAGGCCAGAGTAAGAGTTAAGACCTTAACCAGTAGGGCAGAGTAAGAGTTAAAACCTTAATCATTAGGCCAGAGCACGAGTCTAAGACCTTAGCTATTAGGCCAGAGTAAGAGTTAAGACCTTAACCATTAGGGCAGAGTACGAGTCTAAGACCTTAGCTATTAGGCCAGAGTAAGGGTTAAGACCATAGCTATTAGACCAGAGTAAGAGTTAAGACCTTAACCAGTAGGCCAGAGTACAAGTCTAAGACCTTAGCTATTAGGCCAGACTAAGAGTTAAGACCTTAACCATTAGGCCAGAGTACGAGTCTCAGACCTTAGCTATTAGGCCAGACTAAAAGTTAAGACCTTAGCTATTAGGCCAGAGAAAGAGTTAAGACTTAAACCAGAAGGCCAGAGTAAGAGTTAAGACCTTAACCTGTAGGCCATAGTACAAGTCTAAGACCTTAGCTATTAGGCCAGAGTAAGAGTTAAGACCTTAACCAGCAGGCCAGAGTAAAAGTTAAGACCTTAACCAGTAGGCCAGAGTAAGAGTTAAGACCTTAACCATTAGGCCAGAGTACGAGCCTAAGACCTTAGCTATTAGGCCAGAGTAAGAGTTAAGACCTTAACCAGTAGGCCAGAGTAAGAGTTAAGACCTTAACCAGTAGGCCAGAGTAAAAGTTAAGACCTTAACCATTAGGCCAGAGTACGAGTCTAAGACCTTAGCTATTAGGCCAGAGTAAGAGTTAAGACCTTAGCTATTAGGCCAGAGTAAGAGTCTAAGACCTTAGCTATTAGCCCAGAGTAAGAGTTAAGACCTTAACCATTAGGCCAGACTAAGAGTTAAGACCTTAACCAGTAGGCCATAGTACGAGTCTAAGACCTTAGCTATTAGGCCAGAGTAAGAGTTAAGACCTTAACCATTAGGCCAGAGTACGAGTCTAAGACCTTAGCTATTAGGCCAGACTAAGAGTTAAGACCTTAGCTATTAGGCCAGAGTAAGAGTTAAGACCTTAACCATTAGGCCAGAGTATAAGTCTAAGACCTAAGCTATTAGGTCAGAGTAAGAGTTAAAACCTTAGCTATTAGGCCAGAGTAAGAGTATAAGACCTTAGCTATTAGGCCAGAGTAAAAGTTAAGACCTTAACCATTAGGCCAGAGTAAGAGTTAAGACCTTAGCTATTAGGCCAGAGTAAGAGTTAAGACCTTAACCGTTAGGCCAGAGTACGAGTCTAAGACCTTAGCTAGTAGGCCAGAGTAAGAGTTAAGACCTTAACCATTAGGTCAGAGTAAGATTTAAGACCTTAGCTATTAGGCCAGACTAAAAGATAAGACCTTAGCTAGTAGGCCAGAGTAAGAGTTAAAACCTTAGCTATTAGGCCAGAGTAAGAGTCTAAGACCTTAGCTATTAGGCCAGACTAAAAGATAAGACCTTAGCTATTAGGCCAGAGTAAGAGTTAAGACCTTAACCATTAGGCCAGAGTATGAGTCTAAGACCTTAGCTATTAGGCCAGAGTAAGAGTTAAGACCTTAACCATTAGGCCAGAGTATGAGTCTAAGACCTTAGCTATTAGGCCAGAGTAAGAGTTAAGACCTTAACCATTAGGCCAGAGTACGAGTCTACGACCTTAGCTATTAGGCCAGAGTAAGAGTTAAGACCTTAACCATTAGGCCAGAGTACGAGTCTAAGACCTTAGCTATCAGGCCAGAGTACGAGTCTAAGACCTTAGCTATTAGGCCAGAGTGCGAGTTAAGACCTTAACCATTAGGCCAGACTATGAATTTAAGACCTTAGCTATTAGGCCAGAGTAAGAGTTAAGACCTTAACCATTAGGCCAGAGTACGAGTCTAAGACCTTAGCTATTAGGCCAGAGTAAGAGTTAAGACCTTAGCTATTAGGCCAGAGTAAGAGTTAAGACCTTAACCTTTAGGCCAGAGTACGAGTCTAAGGCCTTAGCTATTAGGCCAGAGTAAGAGTTAAGACCTTAGCTATTAGGCCAGAGTAAGAGTTAAGACCTTAGCTATTAGGCCAGAGTAAGAGTTATACCTTAACCTTTAGGCCAGAGTACGAGTCTAAGGCCTTAGCTATTAGGCCAGAGTAAGAGTTAAGACCTTAACCATTAGGCCAGAGTACGAGTCTAAGACCTTAGCTATTAGTTCAGAGTACGTGTTAAGACCTTAACCAGTAGGCCAGAGTAAGAGTTAAGATCTTAACCATTAGGCCTGAGTACGAGTCTAAGACCTTAGCTATTAGGCCAGAGTAAGAGTTAAGACCTTAACCATTAGGCCAGAGTAAGAGTCTAAGACCTTAGCTATTAGGCCAAAGTAAAAGTTAAGACCTTAGCTATTAGGCCAGAGTAAGAGTTAAGACCTTAGCTATTAGGCCAGAGTAAGAGTTAATACCTTAGCTATTAGGCCAGAGTAAGAGTTAAGACCTTAACCAGTAGGCCGGAGTACGAGTCTAAGACCTTAGCTATTAGGCCAGAGTAAGAGTTAGGACCTTAACCAGTAGGCCAGAGTAAGAGTTAAGACCTTAACCTGTAGGCCATAGTACGAGTTTAAGACCTTAGCTATTAGGCCAGAGTAAGAGTTAAGATCTTAACCGGTAGGCCAGAGTAAGAGTTAAGACCTTAACCTGTCGGCCATAGTACTAGTCTAAGACCTTAGCTATTAGGCCAGAGTAGGTGTTAAGACCTTAACCAGCATGCCAGAGTAAGAGTTAAGACCTTAACCAGTAGGCCAGAGTAAGAGTTAAGAAATTAACCATTAGGCCAGAGTACGAGTCTAAGACCTTAGCTATTAGGCCAGAGTAAGAGTTAAGACCTTAACCAGTAGGCCAGAGTAAGAGTTAAGACCTTACCCAGTAGGCCAGAGTAAGAGTTAAGAAATTAACCATTAGGCCAGAGTACGAGTATAAGACCTTAGCTATTAGGCCAGAGTAAGAGTTAAGACCTTAGCTATTAGGCCAGAGTAAGAGTTAAGACCTTAGCCTTTAGGCCAGAGTACGAGTCTAAGGCCTTAGCTGTTAGGCCAGAGTAAGAGTTAAGACCTTAGCTATTAGGCCACAGTAAGTGTTAAGACCTTAACCATTAGGCCAGAGTATGAGTCTAAGACCTTAGCTATTAGGCCAGAGTTAGAGTTAAGACCTTAACCATTAAGCCAGAGTACGAGTCTAAGACCTTAGCTATTAGTTCAGAGTACGTGTTAAGACCTTAACCAGTAGGCCAGAGTAAGAGTTAAGATCTTAACCATTAGGCCAGAGTACGAGTCTAAGACCTTAGCTATTAGGCCAGAGTAAGAGTTAAGACCTTAACCATTAGGCCAGAGTAAGAGTCTAAGACCTTAGCTATTAGGCCAAAGTAAAAGTTAAGACCTTAGCTATTAGGCCAGAGTAAGAGTTAAGACCTTAACCATTAGGCCATAGTACGAGTCTAAGACCTTAGCTATTAGGCCAGAGTAAGAGTTAAGACCTTAGCTATTAGGCCAGAGTAAGAGTTAAGACCTTAACCAGTAGGCCGGAGTATGAGTCTAAGACCTTAGCTATTAGGCCAGAGTAAGAGTTAAGACCTTAACCAGTAGGCCAGAGTAAGAGTTAGGACCTTTACCTGTAGGCCAGAGTAAGAGTTAAGACCTTAACCATTAGGCCAGAGTACGAGTCTAAGACCTTAGCTATTAGGCCAGAGTATGAGTCTAAGACCTTAGCTATTAGGCCAGAGTAAGATTTAAGACCTTAACCATTAGACCAGAGTACGAGTCAAAGACCTTAGCTATTAGGCCAGAGTAAGAGTTAAGACCTTAGCTATTAGGCCAGAGTAAGAGTTAAGACCTTAACCATTAGGCCAGAGTACGAGTCTAAGACCTTAGCTATTAGGCCAGAGTAAGAATTAAGACCTTAGCTATTAGGCCAGAGTAAGAGTTAAGACCTTAACCTTTAGGCCAGAGTACGATTCTAAGACCTTAGCTATTAGGCCAGAGTAAGAGTTAAGACCTTAACCATTAGGCCAGAGTACGAGTCTAAGACTTTAACTATTAGGCCAGAGTAAGAGTTAATACCTTAACCAGTAGGGCAGAGTAAGAGTTAAAACCTTAATCATTAGGCCAGAGCACGAGTCTAAGACCTTAGCTATTAGGCCAGAGTAAGAGTTAAGACCTTAACCATTAGGGCAGAGTACGAGTCTAAGACCTTAGCTATTAGGCCAGAGTAAGAGTTAAGACCTTAGCTATTAGGCCAGAGTAAGAGTTAAGACCTTAACCATTAGGCCATAGTACGAGTCTAAGACCTTAGCTATTAGGCCAGACTAAAAGATAAGACCTTAGCTATTAGGCCAGAGTAAGAGTTAAGACCTTAACCTGTAGGCCATAGTACAAGTCTAAGACCTTAGCTATTAGGCCAGAGTAAGAGTTAAGACCTTAACCAGCAGGCCAGAGTAAAAGTTAAGACCTTAACCAGTAGGCCAGAGTAAGAGTTAAGACCTTAACCATTAGGCCAGAGTACGAGCCTAAGACCTTAGCTATTAGGCCAGAGTAAGAGTTAAGACCTTAACCAGTAGGCCAGAGTAAGAGTTAAGACCTTAACCAGTAGGCCAGAGTAAAAGTTAAGACCTTAACCATTAGGCCAGAGTACGAGTCTAAGACCTTAGCTATTAGGCCAGAGTAAGAGTTAAGACCTTAGCTATTAGGCCAGAGTAAGAGTCTAAGACTTTAGCTATTAGCCCAGAGTAAGAGTTAAGACCTTAACCATTAGGCCAGACTAAGAGTTAAGACCTTAACCAGTAGGCCATAGTACGAGTCTAAGACCTTAGCTATTAGGCCAGAAAAAAGAGTTAAGACCTTAACCATTAGGCCAGAGTACGAGTCTAAGACCTTAGCTATTAGGCCAGACTAAGAGTTAAGACCTTAGCTATTAGGCCAGAGTAAGAGTTAAGACCTTAACCATTAGGCCAGAGTACCAGTCTAAGACCTTAGCTATTAGGTCAGAGTAAGAGTTAAAACCTTAGCTATTAGGCCAGAGTAAGAGTCTAAGACCTTAGCTATTAGGCCAGAGTAAAAGTTAAGACCTTAACCATTAGGCCAGAGTAAGAGTTAAGACCTTAGCTATTAGGCCAGAGTAAGAGTTAAGACCTTAACCATTAGGCCAGAGTACGAATCTAAGACCTCAGCTAGTAGGCCAGAGTAAGAGTTAAGACCTTAGCTATTATGCCAGAGTAAGGGTTAAGACCTTAACCAGTAGGCCAGAGTAAGAGTTACGACCTTAACCATTAGGCCAGAGTATGAGTCTAAGACCTTAGCTATTAGGCCAGAGTAAGAGTTAAGACCTTAACCATTAGGCCAGAGTACGAGTCTAAGACCTTAGCTATCAGGCCAGAGTACGAGTCTAAGACCTTAGCTATTAGGCCAGAGTAAAAGTTAAGACCTTAGCTATTAGGCCAGAGTAAGAGTTAAGACCTTAACCATTAGGCCATAGTACGAGTCTAAGACCTTAGCTATTAGGCCAGAGTAAGAGTTAAGACTTTAACCAGTAGTCCAGAGTAAGAGTTAAGACCTTAACCTGTAGGCCATAGTACTAGTCTAAGACCTTAGCTATTAGGCCAGAGTAAGAGTTAAGACCTTAACCAGTAGGCCAGAGTAAGAGCTAAGACCTTAGCTATTAGGCCAGAGTAAGAGTTAAGACCTTAACCAGTAGGACAGAGTAAGAGTTAAGACCTTAACCATTAGGCCATAGTACAAGTCTAAGACCTTAGCTATTAGGCCAGAGTATGAGTCTAAGACCTTAGCTATTAGGCAAGAGTAAGATTTAAGACCTTAACCATTAGGCCAGAGTACGAGTCAAAGACCTTAGCTATTAGGCCAGAGTAAGAGTTAAGACCTTAGCTATTAGGCCAGAGAAAGAGTTAAGACCTTAACCATTAGGCCAGAGTACGAGTCTAAGACCTTAGCTATTAGGCCAGAGTAAGAATTAAGACCTTAGCTATTAGGCCAGAGTAAGAGTTAAGACCTTAACCAGTAGGCCAGAGTACGATTCTAAGACCTTAGCTATTAGGCCAGAGTAAGAGTTAAGACCTTAACCATTAGGCCAGAGTACGAGTCTAAGACCTTAGCTATTAGGCCAGAGTAAGAGTTAAGACCTTAACCAGTAGGGCAGAGTAAGAGTTAAAACCTTAATAATTAGGCCAGAGCACGAGTCTAAGACCTTAGCTATTAGGCCAGAGTAAGAGTTAAGACCTTAACCATTAGGGCAGAGTACGAGTCTAAGACCTTAGCTATTACGCCAGAGTAAGGGTTAAGACCATAGCTATTAGACCAGAGTAAGAGTTAAGACCTTAACCAGTAGGCCAGAGTACAAGTCTAAGACCTTAGCTATTAGGCCAGACTAAGAGTTGAGACCTTAACCATTAGGCCAGAGTACGAGTCTAAGACCTTAGCTATTAGGCCAGACTAAAAGTTAAGACCTTAGCTATTAGGCCAGAGTAAGAGTTAAGACTTAAACCAGAAGGCCAGAGTAAGAGTTAAGACCTTAACCTGTACGCCATAGTACAAGTCTAAGACCTTAGCTATTAGGCCAGAGTAAGAGTTAAGACCTTAGCTATTAGGCCAGAGTAAGAGTTAAGACCTTAACCAGTAGGCCAGAGTAAGAGTTAAGACCTTAACCATTAGGCCAGAGTACGAGCCTAAGACCTTAGCTATTAGGCCAGAGTAAGAGTTAAGACCTTAACCAGTAGGCCAGAGTAAGAGTTAAGACCTTAACCAGTAGGCCAGAGTAAAAGTTAAGACCTTAACCATTAGGCCAGAGTACGAGTCTAAGACCTTAGCTATTAGGCCAGAGTAAGAGTTAAGACCTTAGCTATTAGGCCAGAGTAAGAGTCTAAGACCTTAGCTATTAGCCCAGAGTAAGAGTTAAGACCTTAACCATTAGGCCAGACTAAGAGTTAAGACCTTAACCAGTAGGCCATAGTACGAGTCTAAGACCTTAGCTATTAGGCCAGAGTAAGAGTTAAGACCTTAACCATTAGGCCAGAGTACGAGTCTAAGACCTTAGCTATTAGGCCAGAGTAAGAGTATAAGACCTTAGCTATTAGGCCAGAGTAAGAGTTAAGACCTTAACCATTAGGCCAGAGTATGAGTCTAAGACCTAAGCTATTAGGTCAGAGTAAGAGTTAAAACCTTAACCATTAAGCCAGAGTACGAGTCTAAGACCTTAGCTATTAGTTCAGAGTACGTGTTAAGACCTTAACCAGTAGGCCAGAGTAAGAGTTAAGATCTTAACCATTAGGCCAGAGTACGAGTCTAAGACCTTAGCTATTAGGCCAGAGTAAGAGTTAAGACCTTAACCATTAGGCCAGAGTAAGAGTCTAAGACCTTAGCTATTAGGCCAAAGTAAAAGTTAAGACCTTAGCTATTAGGCCAGAGTAAGAGTTAAGACCTTAACCATTAGGCCATAGTACGAGTCTAAGACCTTAGCTATTAGGCCAGAGTAAGAGTTAAGACCTTAGCTATTAGGCCAGAGTAAGAGTTAAGACCTTAACCAGTAGGCCGGAGTATGAGTCTAAGACCTTAGCTATTAGGCCAGAGTAAGAGTTAAGACCTTAACCAGTAGGCCAGAGTAAGAGTTAGGACCTTTACCTGTAGGCCAGAGTAAGAGTTAAGACCTTAACCATTAGGCCAGAGTACGAGTCTAAGACCTTAGCTATTAGGCCAGAGTATGAGTCTAAGACCTTAGCTATTAGGCCAGAGTAAGATTTAAGACCTTAACCATTAGACCAGAGTACGAGTCAAAGACCTTAGCTATTAGGCCAGAGTAAGAGTTAAGACCTTAGCTATTAGGCCAGAGTAAGAGTTAAGACCTTAACCATTAGGCCAGAGTACGAGTCTAAGACCTTAGCTATTAGGCCAGAGTAAGAATTAAGACCTTAGCTATTAGGCCAGAGTAAGAGTTAAGACCTTAACCTTTAGGCCAGAGTACGATTCTAAGACCTTAGCTATTAGGCCAGAGTAAGAGTTAAGACCTTAACCATTAGGCCAGAGTACGAGTCTAAGACTTTAACTATTAGGCCAGAGTAAGAGTTAATACCTTAACCAGTAGGGCAGAGTAAGAGTTAAAACCTTAATCATTAGGCCAGAGCACGAGTCTAAGACCTTAGCTATTAGGCCAGAGTAAGAGTTAAGACCTTAACCATTAGGGCAGAGTACGAGTCTAAGACCTTAGCTATTAGGCCAGAGTAAGAGTTAAGACCTTAGCTATTAGGCCAGAGTAAGAGTTAAGACCTTAACCATTAGGCCATAGTACAAGTCTAAGACCTTAGCTATTAGGCCAAAGTAAGAGTTAAGACCTTAACCTGTAGGCCATAGTACAAGTCTAAGACCTTAGCTATTAGGCCAGAGTAAGAGTTAAGACCTTAACCAGCAGGCCAGAGTAAAAGTTAAGACCTTAACCAGTAGGCCAGAGTAAGAGTTAAGACCTTAACCATTAGGCCAGAGTATGAGCCTAAGACCTTAGCTATTAGGCCAGAGTAAGAGTTAAGACCTTAACCAGTAGGCCAGAGTAAGAGTTAAGACCTTAACCAGTAGGCCAGAGTAAAAGTTAAGACCTTAACCATTAGGCCAGAGTACGAGTCTAAGACCTTAGCTATTAGGCCAGAGTAAGAGTTAAGACCTTAGCTATTAGGCCAGAGTAAGAGTCTAAGACTTTAGCTATTAGCCCAGAGTAAGAGTTAAGACCTTAACCATTAGGCCAGACTAAGAGTTAAGACCTTAACCAGTAGGCCATAGTACGAGTCTAAGACCTTAGCTATTAGGCCAGAAAAAAGAGTTAAGACCTTAACCATTAGGCCAGAGTACGAGTCTAAGACCTTAGCTATTAGGCCAGACTAAGAGTTAAGACCTTAGCTATTAGGCCAGAGTAAGAGTTAAGACCTTAACCATTAGGCCAGAGTACCAGTCTAAGACCTTAGCTATTAGGTCAGAGTAAGAGTTAAAACCTTAGCTATTAGGCCAGAGTAAGAGTCTAAGACCTTAGCTATTAGGCCAGAGTAAAAGTTAAGACCTTAACCATTAGGCCAGAGTAAGAGTTAAGACCTTAGCTATTAGGCCAGAGTAAGAGTTAAGACCTTAACCATTAGGCCAGAGTACGAATCTAAGACCTCAGCTAGTAGGCCAGAGTAAGAGTTAAGACCTTAGCTATTATGCCAGAGTAAGGGTTAAGACCTTAACCAGTAGGCCAGAGTAAGAGTTACGACCTTAACCATTAGGCCAGAGTATGAGTCTAAGACCTTAGCTATTAGGCCAGAGTAAGAGTTAAGACCTTAACCATTAGGCCAGAGTACGAGTCTACGACCTTAGCTATTAGGCCAGAGTAAGAGTTAAGACCTTAACCATTAGGCCAGAGTACGAGTCTAAGACCTTAGCTATCAGGCCAGAGTACGAGTCTAAGACCTTAGCTATTAGGCCAGAGTAAAAGTTAAGACCTTAGCTATTGGGCCAGAGTAAGAGTTAAGACCTTAACCATTAGGCCATAGTACGAGTCTAAGACCTTAGCTATTAGGCCAGAGTAAGAGTTAAGACTTTAACCAGTAGTCCAGAGTAAGAGTTAAGACCTTAACCTGTAGGCCATAGTACTAGTCTAAGACCTTAGCTATTAGGCCAGAGTAAGAGTTAAGACCTTAACCAGTAGGCCAGAGTAAGAGCTAAGACCTTAACCATTAGGCCAGAGTATGAGTCTAAGACCTTAGCTATTAGGCCAGAGTAAGAGTTAAGACCTTAACCAGTAGGACAGAGTAAGAGTTAAGACCTTAACCATTAGGCCATAGTACAAGTCTAAGACCTTAGCTATTAGGCCAGAGTATGAGTCTAAGACCTTAGCTATTAGGCAAGAGTAAGATTTAAGACCTTAACCATTAGGCCAGAGTACGAGTCAAAGACCTTAGCTATTAGGCCAGAGTAAGAGTTAAGACCTTAGCTATTAGGCCAGAGAAAGAGTTAAGACCTTAACCATTAGGCCAGAGTACGAGTCTAAGACCTTAGCTATTAGGCCAGAGTAAGAATTAAGACCTTAGCTATTAGGCCAGAGTAAGAGTTAAGACCTTAACCAGTAGGCCAGAGTACGATTCTAAGACCTTAGCTATTAGGCCAGAGTAAGAGTTAAGACCTTAACCATTAGGCCAGAGTACGAGTCTAAGACCTTAGCTATTAGGCCAGAGTAAGAGTTAAGACCTTAACCAGTAGGGCAGAGTAAGAGTTAAAACCTTAATAATTAGGCCAGAGCACGAGTCTAAGACCTTAGCTATTAGGCCAGAGTAAGAGTTAAGACCTTAACCATTAGGGCAGAGTACGAGTCTAAGACCTTAGCTATTACGCCAGAGTAAGGGTTAAGACCATAGCTATTAGACCAGAGTAAGAGTTAAGACCTTAACCAGTAGGCCAGAGTACAAGTCTAAGACCTTAGCTATTAGGCCAGACTAAGAGTTGAGACCTTAACCATTAGGCCAGAGTACGAGTCTAAGACCTTAGCTATTAGGCCAGACTAAAAGTTAAGACCTTAGCTATTAGGCCAGAGTAAGAGTTAAGACTTAAACCAGAAGGCCAGAGTAAGAGTTAAGACCTTAACCTGTACGCCATAGTACAAGTCTAAGACCTTAGCTATTAGGCCAGAGTAAGAGTTAAGACCTTAGCTATTAGGCCAGAGTAAGAGTTAAGACCTTAACCAGTAGGCCAGAGTAAGAGTTAAGACCTTAACCATTAGGCCAGAGTACGAGCCTAAGACCTTAGCTATTAGGCCAGAGTAAGAGTTAAGACCTTAACCAGTAGGCCAGAGTAAGAGTTAAGACCTTAACCAGTAGGCCAGAGTAAAAGTTAAGACCTTAACCATTAGGCCAGAGTACGAGTCTAAGACCTTAGCTATTAGGCCAGAGTAAGAGTTAAGACCTTAGCTATTAGGCCAGAGTAAGAGTCTAAGACCTTAGCTATTAGGCCAGAGTAAGAGTTAAGACCTTAACCAGTAGGCCAGAGTAAGAGCTAAGACCTTAGCTATTAGGCCAGAGTAAGAGTTAAGACCTTAACCAGTAGGACAGAGTAAGAGTTAAGACCTTAACCATTAGGCCATAGTACAAGTCTAAGACCTTAGCTATTAGGCCAGAGTATGAGTCTAAGACCTTAGCTATTAGGCAAGAGTAAGATTTAAGACCTTAACCATTAGGCCAGAGTACGAGTCAAAGACCTTAGCTATTAGGCCAGAGTAAGAGTTAAGACCTTAGCTATTAGGCCAGAGAAAGAGTTAAGACCTTAACCATTAGGCCAGAGTACGAGTCTAAGACCTTAGCTATTAGGCCAGAGTAAGAATTAAGACCTTAGCTATTAGGCCAGAGTAAGAGTTAAGACCTTAACCAGTAGGCCAGAGTACGATTCTAAGACCTTAGCTATTAGGCCAGAGTAAGAGTTAAGACCTTAACCATTAGGCCAGAGTACGAGTCTAAGACCTTAGCTATTAGGCCAGAGTAAGAGTTAAGACCTTAACCAGTAGGGCAGAGTAAGAGTTAAAACCTTAATAATTAGGCCAGAGCACGAGTCTAAGACCTTAGCTATTAGGCCAGAGTAAGAGTTAAGACCTTAACCATTAGGGCAGAGTACGAGTCTAAGACCTTAGCTATTACGCCAGAGTAAGGGTTAAGACCATAGCTATTAGACCAGAGTAAGAGTTAAGACCTTAACCAGTAGGCCAGAGTACAAGTCTAAGACCTTAGCTATTAGGCCAGACTAAGAGTTGAGACCTTAACCATTAGGCCAGAGTACGAGTCTAAGACCTTAGCTATTAGGCCAGACTAAAAGTTAAGACCTTAGCTATTAGGCCAGAGTAAGAGTTAAGACTTAAACCAGAAGGCCAGAGTAAGAGTTAAGACCTTAACCTGTACGCCATAGTACAAGTCTAAGACCTTAGCTATTAGGCCAGAGTAAGAGTTAAGACCTTAGCTATTAGGCCAGAGTAAGAGTTAAGACCTTAACCAGTAGGCCAGAGTAAGAGTTAAGACCTTAACCATTAGGCCAGAGTACGAGCCTAAGACCTTAGCTATTAGGCCAGAGTAAGAGTTAAGACCTTAACCAGTAGGCCAGAGTAAGAGTTAAGACCTTAACCAGTAGGCCAGAGTAAAAGTTAAGACCTTAACCATTAGGCCAGAGTACGAGTCTAAGACCTTAGCTATTAGGCCAGAGTAAGAGTTAAGACCTTAGCTATTAGGCCAGAGTAAGAGTCTAAGACCTTAGCTATTAGCCCAGAGTAAGAGTTAAGACCTTAACCATTAGGCCAGACTAAGAGTTAAGACCTTAACCAGTAGGCCATAGTACGAGTCTAAGACCTTAGCTATTAGGCCAGAGTAAGAGTTAAGACCTTAACCATTAGGCCAGAGTACGAGTCTAAGACCTTAGCTATTAGGCCAGAGTAAGAGTATAAGACCTTAGCTATTAGGCCAGAGTAAGAGTTAAGACCTTAACCATTAGGCCAGAGTATGAGTCTAAGACCTAAGCTATTAGGTCAGAGTAAGAGTTAAAACCTTAACCATTAAGCCAGAGTACGAGTCTAAGACCTTAGCTATTAGTTCAGAGTACGTGTTAAGACCTTAACCAGTAGGCCAGAGTAAGAGTTAAGATCTTAACCATTAGGCCAGAGTACGAGTCTAAGACCTTAGCTATTAGGCCAGAGTAAGAGTTAAGACCTTAACCATTAGGCCAGAGTAAGAGTCTAAGACCTTAGCTATTAGGCCAAAGTAAAAGTTAAGACCTTAGCTATTAGGCCAGAGTAAGAGTTAAGACCTTAACCATTAGGCCATAGTACGAGTCTAAGACCTTAGCTATTAGGCCAGAGTAAGAGTTAAGACCTTAGCTATTAGGCCAGAGTAAGAGTTAAGACCTTAACCAGTAGGCCGGAGTATGAGTCTAAGACCTTAGCTATTAGGCCAGAGTAAGAGTTAAGACCTTAACCAGTAGGCCAGAGTAAGAGTTAGGACCTTTACCTGTAGGCCAGAGTAAGAGTTAAGACCTTAACCATTAGGCCAGAGTACGAGTCTAAGACCTTAGCTATTAGGCCAGAGTATGAGTCTAAGACCTTAGCTATTAGGCCAGAGTAAGATTTAAGACCTTAACCATTAGACCAGAGTACGAGTCAAAGACCTTAGCTATTAGGCCAGAGTAAGAGTTAAGACCTTAGCTATTAGGCCAGAGTAAGAGTTAAGACCTTAACCATTAGGCCAGAGTACGAGTCTAAGACCTTAGCTATTAGGCCAGAGTAAGAATTAAGACCTTAGCTATTAGGCCAGAGTAAGAGTTAAGACCTTAACCTTTAGGCCAGAGTACGATTCTAAGACCTTAGCTATTAGGCCAGAGTAAGAGTTAAGACCTTAACCATTAGGCCAGAGTACGAGTCTAAGACTTTAACTATTAGGCCAGAGTAAGAGTTAATACCTTAACCAGTAGGGCAGAGTAAGAGTTAAAACCTTAATCATTAGGCCAGAGCACGAGTCTAAGACCTTAGCTATTAGGCCAGAGTAAGAGTTAAGACCTTAACCATTAGGGCAGAGTACGAGTCTAAGACCTTAGCTATTAGGCCAGAGAAAGAGTTAAGACCTTAGCTATTAGGCCAGAGTAAGAGTTAAGACCTTAATCATTAGGCCATAGTACAAGTCTAAGACCTTAGCTATTAGGCCAGAGTAAGAGTTAAGACCTTAACCTGTAGGCCATAGTACAAGTCTAAGACCTTAGCTATTAGGCCAGAGTAAGAGTTAAGACCTTAACCAGCAGGCCAGAGTAAAAGTTAAGACCTTAACCAGTAGGCCAGAGTAAGAGTTAAGACCTTAACCATTAGGCCAGAGTACGAGCCTAAGACCTTAGCTATTAGGCCAGAGTAAGAGTTAAGACCTTAACCAGTAGGCCAGAGTAAGAGTTAAGACCTTAACCAGTAGGCCAGAGTAAAAGTTAAGACCTTAACCATTAGGCCAGAGTACGAGTCTAAGACCTTAGCTATTAGGCCAGAGTAAGAGTTAAGACCTTAGCTATTAGGCCAGAGTAAGAGTCTAAGACTTTAGCTATTAGCCCAGAGTAAGAGTTAAGACCTTAACCATTAGGCCAGACTAAGAGTTAAGACCTTAACCAGTAGGCCATAGTACGAGTCTAAGACCTTAGCTATTAGGCCAGAAAAAAGAGTTAAGACCTTAACCATTAGGCCAGAGTACGAGTCTAAGACCTTAGCTATTAGGCCAGACTAAGAGTTAAGACCTTAGCTATTAGGCCAGAGTAAGAGTTAAGACCTTAACCATTAGGCCAGAGTACCAGTCTAAGACCTTAGCTATTAGGTCAGAGTAAGAGTTAAAACCTTAGCTATTAGGCCAGAGTAAGAGTCTAAGACCTTAGCTATTAGGCCAGAGTAAAAGTTAAGACCTTAACCATTAGGCCAGAGTAAGAGTTAAGACCTTAGCTATTAGGCCAGAGTAAGAGTTAAGACCTTAACCATTAGGCCAGAGTACGAATCTAAGACCTCAGCTAGTAGGCCAGAGTAAGAGTTAAGACCTTAGCTATTATGCCAGAGTAAGGGTTAAGACCTTAACCAGTAGGCCAGAGTAAGAGTTACGACCTTAACCATTAGGCCAGAGTATGAGTCTAAGACCTTAGCTATTAGGCCAGAGTAAGAGTTAAGACCTTAACCATTAGGCCAGAGTACGAGTCTACGACCTTAGCTATTAGGCCAGAGTAAGAGTTAAGACCTTAACCATTAGGCCAGAGTACGAGTCTAAGACCTTAGCTATCAGGCCAGAGTACGAGTCTAAGACCTTAGCTATTAGGCCAGAGTAAAAGTTAAGACCTTAGCTATTGGGCCAGAGTAAGAGTTAAGACCTTAACCATTAGGCCATAGTACGAGTCTAAGACCTTAGCTATTAGGCCAGAGTAAGAGTTAAGACTTTAACCAGTAGTCCAGAGTAAGAGTTAAGACCTTAACCTGTAGGCCATAGTACTAGTCTAAGACCTTAGCTATTAGGCCAGAGTAAGAGTTAAGACCTTAACCAGTAGGCCAGAGTAAGAGCTAAGACCTTAACCATTAGGCCAGAGTATGAGTCTAAGACCTTAGCTATTAGGCCAGAGTAAGAGTTAAGACCTTAACCAGTAGGACAGAGTAAGAGTTAAGACCTTAACCATTAGGCCATAGTACAAGTCTAAGACCTTAGCTATTAGGCCAGAGTATGAGTCTAAGACCTTAGCTATTAGGCAAGAGTAAGATTTAAGACCTTAACCATTAGGCCAGAGTACGAGTCAAAGACCTTAGCTATTAGGCCAGAGTAAGAGTTAAGACCTTAGCTATTAGGCCAGAGAAAGAGTTAAGACCTTAACCATTAGGCCAGAGTACGAGTCTAAGACCTTAGCTATTAGGCCAGAGTAAGAATTAAGACCTTAGCTATTAGGCCAGAGTAAGAGTTAAGACCTTAACCAGTAGGCCAGAGTACGATTCTAAGACCTTAGCTATTAGGCCAGAGTAAGAGTTAAGACCTTAACCATTAGGCCAGAGTACGAGTCTAAGACCTTAGCTATTAGGCCAGAGTAAGAGTTAAGACCTTAACCAGTAGGGCAGAGTAAGAGTTAAAACCTTAATAATTAGGCCAGAGCACGAGTCTAAGACCTTAGCTATTAGGCCAGAGTAAGAGTTAAGACCTTAACCATTAGGGCAGAGTACGAGTCTAAGACCTTAGCTATTACGCCAGAGTAAGGGTTAAGACCATAGCTATTAGACCAGAGTAAGAGTTAAGACCTTAACCAGTAGGCCAGAGTACAAGTCTAAGACCTTAGCTATTAGGCCAGACTAAGAGTTGAGACCTTAACCATTAGGCCAGAGTACGAGTCTAAGACCTTAGCTATTAGGCCAGACTAAAAGTTAAGACCTTAGCTATTAGGCCAGAGTAAGAGTTAAGACTTAAACCAGAAGGCCAGAGTAAGAGTTAAGACCTTAACCTGTACGCCATAGTACAAGTCTAAGACCTTAGCTATTAGGCCAGAGTAAGAGTTAAGACCTTAGCTATTAGGCCAGAGTAAGAGTTAAGACCTTAACCAGTAGGCCAGAGTAAGAGTTAAGACCTTAACCATTAGGCCAGAGTACGAGCCTAAGACCTTAGCTATTAGGCCAGAGTAAGAGTTAAGACCTTAACCAGTAGGCCAGAGTAAGAGTTAAGACCTTAACCAGTAGGCCAGAGTAAAAGTTAAGACCTTAACCATTAGGCCAGAGTACGAGTCTAAGACCTTAGCTATTAGGCCAGAGTAAGAGTTAAGACCTTAGCTATTAGGCCAGAGTAAGAGTCTAAGACCTTAGCTATTAGCCCAGAGTAAGAGTTAAGACCTTAACCATTAGGCCAGACTAAGAGTTAAGACCTTAACCAGTAGGCCATAGTACGAGTCTAAGACCTTAGCTATTAGGCCAGAGTAAGAGTTAAGACCTTAACCATTAGGCCAGAGTACGAGTCTAAGACCTTAGCTATTAGGCCAGACTAAGAGTTAAGACCTTAGCTATTAGGCCAGAGTAAGAGTTAAGACCTTAACCATTAGGCCAGAGTATAAGTCTAAGACCTAAGCTATTAGGTCAGAGTAAGAGTTAAAACCTTAGCTATTAGGCCAGAGTAAGAGTATAAGACCTTAGCTATTAGGCCAGAGTAAAAGTTAAGACCTTAACCATTAGGACAGAGTAAGAGTCTAAGACCTTAGCTATTAGGCCAAAGTAAAAGTTAAGACCTTAGCTATTAGGCCAGAGTAAGAGTTAAGACCTTAGCTATTAGGCCAGAGTAAGAGTTAAGACCTTAGCTATTAGGCCAGAGTAAGAGTTAAGACCTTAACCAGTAGGCCGGAGTACGAGTCTAAGACCTTAGCTATTAGGCCAGAGTAAGAGTTAAGACCTTAACTAGTAGGCCAGAGTAAGAGTTAAGACCTTAACCTGTAGGCCATAGTACGAGTTTAAGACCTTAGCTATTAGGCCAGAGTAAGAGTTAAGATCTTAACCGGTAGGCCAGAGTAAGAGTTAAGACCTTAACCTGTCGGCCATAGTACTAGTCTAAGATCTTAGCTATTAGGCCAGAGTAAGTGTTAAGACCTTAACCAGCAGGCCAGAGTAAGAGTTAAGACCTTAACCAGTAGGCCAGAGTAAGAGTTAAGAAATTAACCATTAGGCCAGAGTACGAGTCTAAGACCTTAGCTATTAGGCCAGAGTAAGAGTTAAGACCTTAACCAGTAGGCCAGAGTAAGAGTTAAGACCTTACCCAGTAGGCCAGAGTAAGAGTTAAGAAATTAACCATTAGGCCAGAGTACGAGTATAAGACCTTAGCTATTAGGCCAGAGTAAGAGTTAAGACCTTAGCTATTAGGCCAGAGTAAGAGTTAAGACCTTAGCCTTTAGGCCAGAGTACGAGTCTAAGGCCTTAGCTGTTAGGCCAGAGTAAGAGTTGAGACCTTAGCTATTAGGCCACAGTAAGTGTTAAGACCTTAACCATTAGGCCAGAGTATGAGTCTAAGACCTTAGCTATTAGGCCAGAGTTAGAGTTAAGACCTTAACCATTAAGCCAGAGTACGAGTCTAAGACCTTAGCTATTAGTTCAGAGTACGTGTTAAGACCTTAACCAGTAGGCCAGAGTAAGAGTTAAGATCTTAACCATTAGGCCAGAGTACGAGTCTAAGACCTTAGCTATTAGGCCAGAGTAAGAGTTAAGACCTTAACCATTAGGCCAGAGTAAGAGTCTAAGACCTTAGCTATTAGGCCAGAGTAAGAGTTAAGACCTTAGCTATTAGGCCAGAGTAAGAGTTAAGACCTTAACCAGTAGGCCGGAGTATGAGTCTAAGACCTTAGCTATTAGGCCAGAGTAAGAGTTAAGACCTTAACCAGTAGGCCAGAGTAAGAGTTAGGACCTTTACCTGTAGGCCAGAGTAAGAGTTAAGACCTTAACCATTAGGCCAGAGTACGAGTCTAAGACCTTAGCTATTAGGCCAGAGTATGAGTCTAAGACCTTAGCTATTAGGCCAGAGTAAGATTTAAGACCTTAACCATTAGACCAGAGTACGAGTCAAAGACCTTAGCTATTAGGCCAGAGTAAGAGTTAAGACCTTAGCTATTAGGCCAGAGTAAGAGTTAAGACCTTAACCATTAGGCCAGAGTACGAGTCTAAGACCTTAGCTATTAGGCCAGAGTAAGAATTAAGACCTTAGCTATTAGGCCAGAGTAAGAGTTAAGACCTTAACCTTTAGGCCAGAGTACGATTCTAAGACCTTAGCTATTAGGCCAGAGTAAGAGTTAAGACCTTAACCATTAGGCCAGAGTACGAGTCTAAGACTTTAACTATTAGGCCAGAGTAAGAGTTAATACCTTAACCAGTAGGGCAGAGTAAGAGTTAAAACCTTAATCATTAGGCCAGAGCACGAGTCTAAGAACTTAGCTATTAGGCCAGAGTAAGAGTTAAGACCTTAACCATTAGGGCAGAGTACGAGTCTAAGACCTTAGCTATTAGGCCAGAGTAAGAGTTAAGACCTTAGCTATTAGGCCAGAGTAAGAGTTAAGACCTTAACCATTAGGCCATAGTACGAGTCTAAGACCTTAGCTATTAGGCCAGACTAAAAGATAAGACCTTAGCTATTAGGCCAGAGTAAGAGTTAAGACCTTAACCTGTAGGCCATAGTACAAGTCTAAGACCTTAGCTATTAGGCCAGAGTAAGAGTTAAGACCTTAACCAGCAGGCCAGAGTAAAAGTTAAGACCTTAACCAGTAGGCCAGAGTAAGAGTTAAGACCTTAACCATTAGGCCAGAGTACGAGCCTAAGACCTTAGCTATTAGGCCAGAGTAAGAGTTAAGACCTTAACCAGTAGGCCAGAGTAAGAGTTAAGACCTTAACCAGTAGGCCAGAGTAAAAGTTAAGACCTTAACCATTAGGCCAGAGTACGAGTCTAAGACCTTAGCTATTAGGCCAGAGTAAGAGTTAAGACCTTAGCTATTAGGCCAGAGTAAGAGTCTAAGACCTTAGCTATTAGCCCAGAGTAAGAGTTAAGACCTTAACCATTAGGCCAGACTAAGAGTTAAGACCTTAACCAGTAGGCCATAGTACGAGTCTAAGACCTTAGCTATTAGGCCAGAAAAAAGAGTTAAGACCTTAACCATTAGGCCAGAGTACGAGTCTAAGAACTTAGCTATTAGGCCAGACTAAGAGTTAAGACCTTAGCTATTAGGCCAGAGTAAGAGTTAAGACCTTAACCATTAGGCCAGAGTACCAGTCTAAGACCTTAGCTATTAGGTCAGAGTAAGAGTTAAAACCTTAGCTATTAGGCCAGAGTAAGAGTCTAAGACCTTAGCTATTAGGCCAGAGTAAAAGTTAAGACCTTAACCATTAGGCCATAGTACGAGTCTAAGACCTTAGCTATTAGGCCAGACTAAAAGATAAGACCTTAGCTATTAGGCCAGAGTAAGAGTTAAGACCTTAACCTGTAGGCCATAGTACAAGTCTAAGACCTTAGCTATTAGGCCAGAGTAAGAGTTAAGACCTTAACCAGCAGGCCAGAGTAAAAGTTAAGACCTTAACCAGTAGGCCAGAGTAAGAGTTAAGACCTTAACCATTAGGCCAGAGTACGAGCCTAAGACCTTAGCTATTAGGCCAGAGTAAGAGTTAAGACCTTAACCAGTAGGCCAGAGTAAGAGTTAAGACCTTAACCAGTAGGCCAGAGTAAAAGTTAAGACCTTAACCATTAGGCCAGAGTACGAGTCTAAGACCTTAGCTATTAGGCCAGAGTAAGAGTTAAGACCTTAGCTATTGAGCCAGAGTAAGAGTCTAAGACCTTAGCTATTAGCCCAGAGTAAGAGTTAAGACCTTAAACATTAGGCCAGACTAAGAGTTAAGACCTTAACCAGTAGGCCATAGTACGAGTCTAAGACCTTAGCTATTAGGCCAGAAAAAAGAGTTAAGACCTTAACCATTAGGCCAGAGTACGAGTCTAAGACCTTAGCTATTAGGCCAGACTAAGAGTTAAGACCTTAGCTATTAGGCCAGAGTAAGAGTTAAGACCTTAACCATTAGGCCAGAGTACCAGTCTAAGACCTTAGCTATTAGGTCAGAGTAAGAGTTAAAACCTTAGCTATTAGGCCAGAGTAAGAGTCTAAGACCTTAGCTATTAGGCCAGAGTAAAAGTTAAGACCTTAACCATTAGGCCAGAGTAAGAGTTAAGACCTTAGCTATTAGGCCAGAGTAAGAGTTAAGACCTTAACCATTAGGCCAGAGTACGAATCTAAGACCTCAGCTAGTAGGCCAGAGTAAGAGTTAAGACCTTAGCTATTATGCCAGAGTAAGGGTTAAGACCTTAACCAGTAGGCCAGAGTAAGAGTTACGACCTTAACCATTAGGCCAGAGTATGAGTCTAAGACCTTAGCTATTAGGCCAGAGTAAGAGTTAAGACCTTAACCATTAGGCCAGAGTACGAGTCTACGACCTTAGCTATTAGGCCAGAGTAAGAGTTAAGACCTTAACCATTAGGCCAGAGTACGAGTCTAAGACCTTAGCTATCAGGCCAGAGTACGAGTCTAAGACCTTAGCTATTAGGCCAGAGTAAAAGTTAAGACCTTAGCTATTAGGCCAGAGTAAGAGTTAAGACCTTAACCATTAGGCCATAGTACGAGTCTAAGACCTTAGCTATTAGGCCAGAGTAAGAGTTAAGACTTTAACCAGTAGTCCAGAGTAAGAGTTAAGACCTTAACCTGTAGGCCATAGTACTAGTCTAAGACCTTAGCTATTAGGCCAGAGTAAGAGTTAAGACCTTAACCAGTAGGCCAGAGTAAGAGCTAAGACCTTAACCATTAGGCCAGAGTATGAGTCTAAGACCTTAGCTATTAGGCCAGAGTAAGAGTTAAGACCTTAACCAGTAGGACAGAGTAAGAGTTAAGACCTTAACCATTAGGCCATAGTACAAGTCTAAGACTTTAGCTATTAGGCCAGAGTAAGAGTTAAGACCTTAGCTATTAGGCCAGAGTAAGAGTTAAGACCTTAACCAGTAGGCCAGAGTATGAGTCTAAGACCTTAGCTATTAGGCCAGAGTATGAGTCTAAGACCTTAGCTATTAGGCAAGAGTAAGATTTAAGACCTTAACCATTAGGCCAGAGTACGAGTCAAAGACCTTAGCTATTAGGCCAGAGTAAGAGTTAAGACCTTAGCTATTAGGCCAGAGAAAGAGTTAAGACCTTAACCATTAGGCCAGAGTACGAGTCTAAGACTTTAGCTATTAGGCCAGAGTAAGAATTAAGACTTTAGCTATTAGGCCAGAGTAAGAGTTAAGACCTTAATCTTTAGGCCAGAGTACGATTCTAAGACCTTAGCTATTAGGCCAGAGTAAGAGTTAAGACCTTAACCATTAGGCCAGAGTACGAGTCTAAGACCTTAGCTATTAGGCCAGAGTAAGAGTTAAGACCTTAACCAGTAGGGCAGAGTAAGAGTTAAAACCTTAATAATTAGGCCAGAGCACGAGTCTAAGACCTTAGCTATTAGGCCAGAGTAAGAGTTAAGACCTTAACCATTAGGGCAGAGTACGAGTCTAAGACCTTAGCTATTACGCCAGAGTAAGGGTTAAGACCATAGCTATTAGACCAGAGTAAGAGTTAAGACCTTAACCAGTAGGCCAGAGTACAAGTCTAAGACCTTAGCTATTAGGCCAGACTAAGAGTTGAGACCTTAACCATTAGGCCAGAGTACGAGTCTAAGACCTTAGCTATTAGGCCAGACTAAAAGTTAAGACCTTAGCTATTAGGCCAGAGTAAGAGTTAAGACTTAAACCAGAAGGCCAGAGTAAGAGTTAAGACCTTAACCTGTACGCCATAGTACAAGTCTAAGACCTTAGCTATTAGGCCAGAGTAAGAGTTAAGACCTTAGCTATTAGGCCAGAGTAAGAGTTAAGACCTTAACCAGTAGGCCAGAGTAAGAGTTAAGACCTTAACCATTAGGCCAGAGTACGAGCCTAAGACCTTAGCTATTAGGCCAGAGTAAGAGTTAAGACCTTAACCAGTAGGCCAGAGTAAGAGTTAAGACCTTAACCAGTAGGCCAGAGTAAAAGTTAAGACCTTAACCATTAGGCCAGAGTACGAGTCTAAGACCTTAGCTATTAGGCCAGAGTAAGAGTTAAGACCTTAGCTATTAGGCCAGAGTAAGAGTCTAAGACCTTAGCTATTAGCCCAGAGTAAGAGTTAAGACCTTAACCATTAGGCCAGACTAAGAGTTAAGACCTTAACCAGTAGGCCATAGTACGAGTCTAAGACCTTAGCTATTAGGCCAGAGTAAGAGTTAAGACCTTAACCATTAGGCCAGAGTACGAGTCTAAGACCTTAGCTATTAGGCCAGACTAAGAGTTAAGACCTTAGCTATTAGGCCAGAGTAAGAGTTAAGACCTTAACCATTAGGCCAGAGTATAAGTCTAAGACCTAAGCTATTAGGTCAGAGTAAGAGTTAAAACCTTAGCTATTAGGCCAGAGTAAGAGTATAAGACCTTAGCTATTAGGCCAGAGTAAAAGTTAAGACCTTAACCATTAGGCCAGAGTAAGAGTTAAGACCTTAGCTATTAGGCCAGAGTAAGAGTTAAGACCTTAACCATTAGGCCAGAGTACGAGTCTAAGACCTTAGCTAGTAGGCCAGAGTAAGGGTTAAGACCTTAACCATTAGGTCAGAGTAAGATTTAAGACCTTAGCTATTAGGCCAGACTAAAAGATAAGACCTTAGCTAGTAGGCCAGAGTAAGAGTTAAAACCTTAGCTATTAGGCCAGAGTAAGAGTCTAAGACCTTAGCTATTAGGCCAGACTAAAAGATAAGACCTTAGCTATTAGGCCAGAGTAAGAGTTAAGACCTTAACCATTGGGCCAGAGTATGAGTCTAAGACCTTAGCTATTAGGCCAGAGTAAGAGTTAAGACCTTAACCATTAGGCCAGAGTATGAGTCTAAGACCTTAGCTATTAGGCCAGAGTAAGAGTTAAGACCTTAACCATTAGGCCAGAGTACGAGTCTACGACCTTAGCTATTAGGCCAGAGTAAGAGTTAAGACCTTAACCATTAGGCCAGAGTACGAGTCTAAGACCTTAGCTATCAGGCCAGAGTACGAGTCTAAGACCTTAGCTATTAGGCCAGAGTAAGAGTTAAAACCTTAGCTATTAGGCCAGAGTAAGAGTCTAAGACCTTAGCTATTAGGCCAGAGTAAAAGTTAAGAGCTTAACCATTAGGCCAGAGTAAGAGTTAAGACCTTAGCTATTAGGCCAGAGTAAGAGTTAAGACCTTAACCATTAGGCCAGAGTACGAGTCTAAGACCTCAGCTAGTAGGCCAGAGTAAGAGTTAAGACCTTAACCATGAGGTCAGAGTAAGAGTTAAGACCTTAACCTGTAGGCCATAGTACGAGTCTAAGACCTTAGCTATTATGCCAGAGTAAGAGTTAAGACCTTAGCTATTATGCCAGAGTAAGGGTTAAGACCTTAACCAGTAGGCCAGAGTAAGAGTTACGACCTTAACCATTAGGCCAGAGTATGAGTCTAAGACCTTAGCTATTAGGCCAGAGTAAGAGTTAAGACCTTAACCATTAGGCCAGAGTACGAGTCTACGACCTTAGCTATTAGGCCAGAGTAAGAGTTAAGACCTTAACCATTAGGCCAGAGTACGAGTCTAAGACCTTAGCTATCAGGCCAGAGTACGAGTCTAAGACCTTAGCTATTAGGCCAGAGTAAAAGTTAAGACCTTAGCTATTAGGCCAGAGTAAGAGTTAAGACCTTAACCATTAGGCCATAGTACGAGTCTAAGACCTTAGCTATTAGGCCAGAGTAAGAGTTAAGACTTTAACCAGTAGTCCAGAGTAAGAGTTAAGACCTTAACCTGTAGGCCATAGTACTAGTCTAAGACCTTAGCTATTAGGCCATAGTAAGAGTTAAGACCTTAACCAGCAGGCCAGAGTAAGAGTGAAGACCTTAACCAGTAGGCCAGAGTAAGAGTTAAGACCTTAACCATTAAGCCAGAGTACGAGTCTAAGACCTTAGCTATTAGGCCAGAGTAAGAGTTAAGACCTTAACCAGTAGGCCAGAGTAAGAGTTAAGACCTTAACCAGTAGGCCAGAGTAAAAGTTAAGACCTTAACCATTAGGCCAGAGTACGAGTCTAAGACCTTAGCTATTAGGCCAGAGTAAGAGTTAAGACCTTAGCTATTAGGCCAGAGTAAGAGTTGAAGACCTTAGCTATTAGCCCAGAGTAAGAGTTAAGACCTTAACCATTAGGCCAGACTAAGAGTTAAGACCTTAACCAGTAGGCCATAGTACGAGTCTAAGACCTTAGCTATTAGGCCAGAGTAAGAGTTAAGACCTTAACCATTAGGCCAGAGTACGAGTCTAAGACCTTAGCTATTAGGCCAGACTAAGAGTTAAGACCTTAGCTATTAGCCCAGAGTAAGAGTTAAGACCTTAACCATTAGGCCAGAGTATAAGTCTAAGACCTAAGCTATTAGGTCAGAGTAAGAGTTAAAACCTTAGCTATTAGGCCAGAGTAAGAGTTAAGACCTTAGCTATTAGGCCAGAGTAAAAGTTAAGACCTTAACCATTAGGCCAGAGTACGAGTCTAAGACCTTAGCTAGTAGGCCAGAGTAAGAGTTAAGACCTTAACCATTAGGCCATAGTACGAGTCTAAGACCTTAGCTATTAGGCCAGAGTAAGAGTTAAGACTTTAACCAGTAGTCCAGAGTAAGAGTTAAGACCTTAACCTGTAGGCCATAGTACTAGTCTAAGACCTTAGCTATTAGGCCAGAGTAAGAGTTAAGACCTTAACCAGCAGGCCAGAGTAAGAGTAAAGACCTTAACCAGTAGGCCAGAGTAAGAGTTAAGACCTTAACCATTAAGCCAGAGTACGAGTCTAAGACCTTAGCTATTAGGCCAGAGTAAGAGTTAAGACCTTTACCAGTAGGCCATAGTACGAGTCTAAGACCTTAGCTATTAGGCCAGAGTAAGAGTTAAGACTTAAACCAGAAGGCCAGAGTAAGAGTTAAGACCTTAACCTGTAGGCCATAGTACAAGTCTAAGACCTTAGCCTTTAGGCCAGAGTACGAGTCTAAGGCCTTAGCTGTTAGGCCAGAGTAAGAGTTAAGACCTTAGCTATTAGGCCACAGTAAGTGTTAAGACCTTAACCATTAGGCCAGAGTATGAGTCTAAGACCTTAGCTATTAGGCCAGAGTTAGAGTTAAGACCTTAACCATTAAGCCAGAGTACGAGTCTAAGACCTTAGCTATTAGTTCAGAGTACGTGTTAAGACCTTTACCAGTAGGCCAGAGTAAGAGTTAAGATCTCAACCATTAGGCCAGAGTACGAGTCTAAGACCTTAGCTATTAGGCCAGAGTAAGAGTTAAGACCTTAACCATTAGGCCAGAGTAAGAGTCTAAGACCTTAGCTATTAGGCCAAAGTAAAAGTTAAGACCTTAGCTATTAGGCCAGAGTAAGAGTTAAGACCTTAACCATTAGGCCATAGTACGAGTCTAAGACCTTAGCTATTAGGCCAGAGTAAGAGTTAAGACCTTAGCTATTAGGCCAGAGTAAGAGTTAAGACCTTAACCAGTAGGCCGGAGTATGAGTCTAAGACCTTAGCTATTAGGCCAGAGTAAGAGTTAAGACCTTAACCAGTAGGCCAGAGTAAGAGTTAAGACCTTTACCTGTAGGCCAGAGTAAGAGTTAAGACCTTAACCATTAGGCCAGAGTACGAGTCTAAGACCTTAGCTATTAGGCCAGAGTATGAGTCTAAGACCTTAGCTATTAGGCCAGAGTAAGATTTAAGACCTTAACCATTAGACCAGAGTACGAGTCAAAGACCTTAGCTATTAGGCCAGAGTAAGAGTTAAGACCTTAGCTATTAGGCCAGAGTAAGAGTTAAGACCTTAACCATTAGGCCAGAGTACGAGTCTAAGACCTTAGCTATTAGGCCAGAGTAAGAATTAAGACCTTAGCTATTAGGCCAGAGTAAGAGTTAAGACCTTAACCTTTAGGCCAGAGTACGATTCTAAGACCTTAGCTATTAGGCCAGAGTAAGTTAAGACCTTAACCTGTAGGCCATAGTACAAGTCTAAGACCTTAGCTATTAGGCCAGAGTAAGAGTTAAGACCTTAACCAGCAGGCCAGAGTAAAAGTTAAGACCTTAACCAGTTTGCCAGAGTAAGAGTTAAGACCTTAACCATTAGGCCAGAGTACGAGCCTAAGACCTTAGCTATTAGGCCAGAGTAAGAGTTAAGACCTTAACCAGTAGGCCAGAGTAAAAGTTAAGACCTTCACCATTAGGCCAGACTACGAGTCAAAGACCTTAGTTATTAGGCCAGAGTAAGAGTTAAGACCTTAACTATTAGGCCAGAGTAAGAGTCTAAGACCTTAGCTATTAGCCCAGAGTAAGAGTTAAGACCTTAACCATTAGGCCAGACTAAGAGTTAAGACCTTAACCAGTAGGCCATAGTACGAGTCTAAGACCTTAGCTATTAGGCCAGAGTAAGAGTTAAGACCTTAACCATTAGGCCAGAGTACGAGTCTAAGACCTTAGCTATTAGGCCAGAGTAAGCGTTAAGACCTTAGCTATTAGGCCAGAGTAAGAGTTAAGACCTTAACCATTAGGCCAGAGTACGAGTCTAAGACCTTAGCTATTAGGCCAGAGTACAAGTCTAGGACCTTAGCTATTAGGCCAGAGTACGAGTCTAAGACCTTAGCTATTAGGCCAGAGTAAGAGTTAAGACCTTAACCATTAGGCCAGACTAAGAGTTAAGACCTTAACCTGTAGGCCATAGTACAAGTCTAAGACCTTAGCTATTAGGCCAGACTAAAAGTTAAGACCTTAGCTATTAGGCCAGAGTAGGAGTTAAGACCATAACCATTAGGCCATAGTACGAGTCTAAGACCTTAGCTATTAGGCCAGAGTAAGAGGTAAGACTTAAACCAGTAGGCCAGAGTAAGAGTTAAGACCTTAACCTGTAGGCCATAGTACTAGTCTAAGACCTTAGATATTAGGCCAGAGTAAGAGTTAAGACCTTAACCAGCAGGCCAGAGTAAGAGTTAAGACCTTAACCAGTAGGCCAGAGTAGGAGTTAAGACCTTAACCATTAGGCCAGAGTACGAGCCGAAGACCTTAGCTATTAGGCCAGAGTAAGAGTTAAGACCTTAACCAGTAGGCCAGAGTAAGAGTTAAGACCTTAACCAGTAGGCCAGAGTAAAAGTTAAGACCTTAACCATTAGGCCAGAGTACGAGTCTAAGACCTTAGCTATTAGGCCAGAGTAAGAGTTAAGACCTTAGCTATTAGGCCAGAGTAAGAGTCTAAGACCTTAGCTATTAGCCCAGAGTAAGAGTTAAGACCTTAACCATTAGGCCAGACTAAGAGTTAAGACCTTAACCAGTAGGCCATAGTACGAGTCTAAGACCTTAGCTATTAGGCCAGAGTAAGAGTTAAGACTTTAACCATTAGGCCAGAGTACGAGTCTAAGACCTTAGCGATTAGGCCAGAGTATAAGTTAAGACCTTAGCTATTAGGCCATAGTAAGAGTTAAGACATTAACCATTAGGCCATAGTACGAGTCTAAGACCTTAGATATTAGGCCAGAGTAAGAGTTAAGACTTTAACCAGTAGTCCAGAGTAAGAGTTAAGACCTTAACCTGTAGGCCATAGTACAAGTCTAAGACCTTAGCTATTAGGCCAGAGTAAGAGTTAAGACCTTAACCAGCAGGCCAGAGTAAAAGTTAAGACCTTAACCAGTAGGCCAGAGTAAGAGTTAAGACCTTAACCATTAGGCCAGAGTACGAGCCTAAGACCTTAGCTATTAGGCCAGAGTAAGAGTTAAGACCTTAGCTATTAGGCCAGAGTAAGAGTCTAAGACCTTAGCTATTAGCCCAGAGTAAGAGTTAAGACCTTAACCATAAGGCCAGACTAAGAGTTATGACCTTAACCAGTAGGCCGGAGTACGAGTCTAAGACCTTAGCTATTAGGCCAGAGTAAGAGTTAAGACCTTAACCAGTAGGCCAGAGTAAGAGTTAAGACCTTTACCTGTAGGCGAGAGTAAGAGTTAAGACCTTAACCATTAGGCCAGAGTACGAGTCTAAGACCTTAGCTATTAGGCCAGAGTAAGAGTTAAGACCTTAGCTATTAGGCCAGAGTAAGAGTTAAGACCTTAACCATTAGGCCAGAGTACGAGTCTAAGACCTTAGCTAATAGGCCAGAGTAAGAATTAAGACCTTAGCTATTAGGCCAGAGTAAGAGTTAAGACCTTAACCTTTAGGCCAGAGTACGATTCTAAGACCTTAGCTATTAGGCCAGAGTAAGAGTTAAGACCTTAACCATTAGGCCAGAGTAAGAGTCTAAGACCTTAGCTATTAGGCCAGAGTAAGAGTTAAGACCTTAACCAGTAGGGCAGAGTAAGAGTTAAAACCTTAATCATTAGGCCAGAGCACAAGTCTAAGACCTTAGCTATTAAGCCAGAGTAAGAGTTAAGACCTTAACCATTAGGTCAGAGTACGAGTCTAAGACCTTAGCTATTAGGCCAGAGTAAGAGTTAAGACCTTAGCTATTAGGCCAGAGTAAGAGTTAAGACCTTAACCATGAGGCCATAGTACGAGTCTAAGACCTTAGCTATTAGGCCAGAGTAAGGGTTAAGACCATAGCTATTAGACCAGAGTAAGAGTTAAGACCTTAACCAGTAGGCCAGAGTACAAGTCTAAGACCTTAACTATTAGGCCAGACTAAGAGTTAAGACCTTAACCATTAGGCCAGAGTACGAGTCTAAGACCTTAGCTATTAGGCCAGAGTAAGAGTTAAGACTTAACCCAGAAGGCCAGAGTAAGAGTTAAGACCTTAACCTGTAGGCCATAGTACAAGTCTAAGACCTTAGCTATTAGGCCAGAGTAAGAGTTAAGACCTTAACCAGCAGGCCGGAGTAAAAGTTAAGACCTTAACCAGTAGGCCAGAGTAAGAGTTTAAACCTTAACCATTAGGCCAGAGTACGAGCCTAAGACCTTAGCTATTAGGCCAGAGTAAGACTTAAGACCTTAACCAGTAGACCAGAGTAAGAGTTAAGACCTTAACCAGTAGGCCAGAGTAAGAGTTAAGACCTTAACCATTAGGCCATAGTACGAGTCTAAGACCTTAGCTATTAGGCCAGAGTAAGAGTTAAGACTTAAACCAGTAGGCCAGAGTAAGAGTTAAGACCTTAACCTGTAGGCCATAGTACAAGTCTAAGACCTTAGCTATTAGGCCAGAGTAAGAGTTAAGACCTTAACCAGCAGGCCGGAGTAAAAGTTAAGACCTTAACCAGTAGGCCAGAGTAAGAGTTAAAACCTTAACCATTAGGCCAGAGTACGAGCCTGAGACCTTAGCTATTAGGCCAGAATAAGACTTAAGACCTTAACCAGTAGGCCAGAGTAAGAGTTAAGACCTTAACCAGTAGGCCAGAGTAAAAGTTAAGACCTTAACCATTAGGCCAGAGTACGAGTCTAAGACCTTAGCTATTAGGCCAGAGTAAGAGTTAAGACCTTAGCTATTAGGCCAGAGTAAGAGTCTAAGACCTTAGCTATTAGCCCAGAGTAAGAGTTAAGACCTTAACCATAAGGCCAGACTAAGAGTTAAGACCTTAACCAGTAGGCCATAGTACGAGTCTAAGACCTTAGCTATTAGGCCAGATCAAGAGTTAAAACCTTAGCTATTAGGCCAGAGTAAAAGTTAAGACCTTAACCATTAGGCCAGAGTAAGAGTTAAGACCTTAGCTATTAGGCCAGAGTAAGAATTAAGACCTTAACCATTAGGCCAGAGTACGAGTCTAAGACCTTAGCTAGTAGGCCAGAGTAAGAGTTAAGACCTTAACCAGTAGGCCAGAGTAAGAGTTAAGACCTTAACCTGTAGGCCATAGTACGAGTCTAAGACCTTAGCTATTATGCCAGAGTAAGAGTTAAGACCTTAGCTATTATGCCAGAGTAAGGGTTAAGACCTTAACCAGTAGGCCAGAGTAAGAGTTACGACCTTAACCAGTAGGCCAGAGTATGAGTCTAAGACCTTAGCTATTAGGCCAGAGTAAGAGTTAAGACCTTAACCATTAGGCCAGAGTACGAGTCTACGACCTTAGCTATTAGGCCAGAGTAAGAGTTAAGACCTTAACCATTAGGCCAGAGTACGAGTCTAAGACCTTAGCTATCAGGCCAGAGTACGAGTCTAAGACCTTAGCTATTAGGCCAGAGTAAGAGTTAAAACCTTAACCTTTAGGCCAGAGTACGAGTCTAAGACCTTAGCTAATAGGCCAGAGTAAGAGTTAAGACCTTAACTATTAGGACAGACTAAGAGTTAAGACCTTAACCATTAGGCCAGAGTACGAGTCTAAGACCTTAGCTATTAGGCCAGAGTAAGAGTAAAAACCTTAGCTATTAGGCCAGAGTAAGAGTTGAGACCTTAACCATTAGGCCAGAGTATGAATTTAAGACCTTAGCTATTAGGCCAGAGTAAGAGTTAAGACCTTAACCATTAGGCCAGAGTACGAGTACAAGACCTTAGCTATTAGGCCAGAGTAAGAGTTAAGACCTTAGCTATTAGGCCAGAGTAAGAGATAAGACCTTAACCTTTAGGCAAGAGTACAAGTCTAAGGTCTTAGCTATTAGGCCAGAGTAAGAGTTAAGACCTTAGCTATTAGGCCACAGTAAGTGTTAAGACCTTAACCATTAGGCAAGAGTACGAGTCTAAGACCTTAGATATTAGGCCAGAGTAAGAGTTAAGACCTTAACCATTAAGCCAGAGTACGAGTCTAAGACCTTAGCTATTAGTTCAGAGTAAGTGTTAAGACCTTAACAGGTAGGCCAGAGTAAGAGTTAATATCTTAACCATTAGGCCAGAGTACGAGTCTAAGACCTTAGCTATTAGGCCAGAGTAAGAGTTAAGACCTTAACCATTAGGCCATAGTACGAGTCTAAGACCTTAGCTATTAGGCCAGAGTAAGAGTTAAGACCTTAGCTATTAGGCCAGAGTAAGAGTTAAGACCTTAACCAGTAGGCCGGAGTATGAGTCTAAGACCTTAGCTATTAGGCCAGAGTAAGAGTTAAGACCTTAACCAGTAGGCCAGAGTAAGAGTTAAGATATTTACCTGTAGGCCAGAGTAAGAGTTAAGACCTTAACCATTAGGGCAGAGTACGAGTCTAAGACCTTAGCTATTAGGCCAGAGTATGAGTCTAAGACCTTAGCTATTAGGCCAGAGTAAGAGTTAAGACCTTAACCATTAGGCCAGAGTACGAGTCAAAGACCTTAGCTATTAGGCCAGAGTAAGAGTTAAGACCTTAGCTATTAGGCCAGAGTAAGAGTTAAGACCTTAACCTTTAGGCCAGAGTACGATTCTAAGACCTTAGCTATTAGGCCAGAGTAAGAGTTAAGACCTTAACCATTAGGCCAGAGTACGAGTCTAAGACCTTAGCTATTAGGCCAGAGTAAGACTTAAGACCTTAACCAGTAGGGCAGAGTAAGAGTTAAAACCTTAATCATTAGGCCAGAGCACGAGTCTAAGACCTTAGCTATTAGGCCAGAGTAAGAGTTAAGACCTTAACCATTAGGGCAGAGTACGAGTCTAAGACCTTAGCTATTAGGCCAGAGTAAGAGTTAAGACCTTAGCTATTAGGCCAGAGTAGGAGTTAAGACCTTAACCATTAGGCCATAGTACGAGTCTAAGACCTTAGCTATTAGGCCAGAGTAAGGGTTAAGACCATAGCTATTAGACCAGAGTAGGAGTTAAGACCTTAACCAGTAGGCCAGAGTACAAGTCTAAGACCTTAGCTATTAGGCCAGACTAAGAGTTAAGACCTTAACCATTAGGCCAGAGTACGAGTCTAAGACCTTAGCTATTAGGCCAGACTAAAAGTTAAGACCTTAGCTATTAGGCCAGAGTAAGAGTTAAGACCTTAACCATTAGGCCATAGTACGAGTCTAAGACCTTAGCTATTAGTCCAGAGTAAGAGTTAAGACTTAAACCAGTAGGCCAGAGTAAGAGTTAAGACCTTAACCTGTAGGCCATAGTACAAGTCTACGACCTTAGCTATTAGGCCAGAGTAAGAGTTAAGACCTTAACCAGTAGGCCAGAGTAAGAGTTAAGACCTTAACCAGTAGGCCAGAGTAAAAGTTAAGACCTTAACCATTAGGCCAGAGTACGAGTCTAAGACCTTAGCTATTAGGCCAGAGTAAGAGTTAAGACCTTAGCTATTAGGCCAGAGTAAGAGTCTAAGACCTTAGCTATTAGCCCAGAGTAAGAGTTAAGACCTTAACCATTAGGCCAGACTAAGAGTTAAGACCTTAACCAGTAGGCCATAGTACGAGTCTAAGACCTTAGCTATTAGGCCAGAGTAAGAGTTAAGACTTTAACCATTAGGCCAGAGTACGAGTCTAAGACCTTAGCGATTAGGCCAGAGTATAAGTTAAGACCTTAGCTATTAGGCCATAGTAAGAGTTAAGACATTAACCATTAGGCCATAGTACGAGTCTAAGACCTTAGATATTAGGCCAGAGTAAGAGTTAAGACTTTAACCAGTAGTCCAGAGTAAGAGTTAAGACCTTAACCTGTAGGCCATAGTACAAGTCTAAGACCTTAGCTATTAGGCCAGAGTAAGAGTTAAGACCTTAACCAGTAGGCCAGAGTAAGAGTTAAGACCTTAACCATTAGGCCAGAGTACGAGCCTAAGACCTTAGCTATTAGGCCAGAGTAAGAGTTAAGACCTTAGCTATTAGGCCAGAGTAAGAGTCTAAGACCTTAGCTATTAGCCCAGAGTAAGAGTTAAGACCTTAACCATAAGGCCAGACTAAGAGTTATGACCTTAACCAGTAGGCCGGAGTACGAGTCTAAGACCTTAGCTATTAGGCCAGAGTAAGAGTTAAGACCTTAACCAGTAGGCCAGAGTAAGAGTTAAGACCTTTACCTGTAGGCGAGAGTAAGAGTTAAGACCTTAACCATTAGGCCAGAGTACGAGTCTAAGACCTTAGCTATTAGGCCAGAGTAAGAGTTAAGACCTTAGCTATTAGGCCAGAGTAAGAGTTAAGACCTTAACCATTAGGCCAGAGTACGAGTCTAAGACCTTAGCTAATAGGCCAGAGTAAGAATTAAGACCTTAGCTATTAGGCCAGAGTAAGAGTTAAGACCTTAACCTTTAGGCCAGAGTACGATTCTAAGACCTTAGCTATTAGGCCAGAGTAAGAGTTAAGACCTTAACCATTAGGCCAGAGTAAGAGTCTAAGACCTTAGCTATTAGGCCAGAGTAAGAGTTAAGACCTTAACCAGTAGGGCAGAGTAAGAGTTAAAACCTTAATCATTAGGCCAGAGCACAAGTCTAAGACCTTAGCTATTAAGCCAGAGTAAGAGTTAAGACCTTAACCATTAGGTCAGAGTACGAGTCTAAGACCTTAGCTATTAGGCCAGAGTAAGAGTTAAGACCTTAGCTATTAGGCCAGAGTAAGAGTTAAGACCTTAACCATGAGGCCATAGTACGAGTCTAAGACCTTAGCTATTAGGCCAGAGTAAGGGTTAAGACCATAGCTATTAGACCAGAGTAAGAGTTAAGACCTTAACCAGTAGGCCAGAGTACAAGTCTAAGACCTTAACTATTAGGCCAGACTAAGAGTTAAGACCTTAACCATTAGGCCAGAGTACGGGTCTAAGACCTTAGCTATTAGGCCAGAGTAAGAGTTAAGACTTAACCCAGAAGGCCAGAGTAAGAGTTAAGACCTTAACCTGTAGGCCATAGTACAAGTCTAAGACCTTAGCTATTAGGCCAGAGTAAGAGTTAAGACCTTAACCAGCAGGCCGGAGTAAAAGTTAAGACCTTAACCAGTAGGCCAGAGTAAGAGTTTAAACCTTAACCATTAGGCCAGAGTACGAGCCTAAGACCTTAGCTATTAGGCCAGAGTAAGACTTAAGACCTTAACCAGTAGGCCAGAGTAAGAGTTAAGACCTTAACCAGTAGGCCAGAGTAAGAGTTAAGACCTTAACCATTAGGCCATAGTACGAGTCTAAGACCTTAGCTATTAGGCCAGAGTAAGAGTTAAGACTTAAACCAGTAGGCCAGAGTAAGAGTTAAGACCTTAACCTGTAGGCCATAGTACAAGTCTAAGACCTTAGCTATTAGGCCAGAGTAAGAGTTAAGACCTTAACCAGCAGGCCGGAGTAAAAGTTAAGACCTTAACCAGTAGGCCAGAGTAAGAGTTAAAACCTTAACCATTAGGCCAGAGTACGAGCCTGAGACCTTAGCTATTAGGCCAGAATAAGACTTAAGACCTTAACCAGTAGGCCAGAGTAAGAGTTAAGACCTTAACCAGTAGGCCAGAGTAAAAGTTAAGACCTTAACCATTAGGCCAGAGTACGAGTCTAAGACCTTAGCTATTAGGCCAGAGTAAGAGTTAAGACCTTAGCTATTAGGCCAGAGTAAGAGTCTAAGACCTTAGCTATTAGCCCAGAGTAAGAGTTAAGACCTTAACCATAAGGCCAGACTAAGAGTTAAGACCTTAACCAGTAGGCCATAGTACGAGTCTAAGACCTTAGCTATTAGGCCAGATCAAGAGTTAAAACCTTAGCTATTAGGCCAGAGTAAAAGTTAAGACCTTAACCATTAGGCCAGAGTAAGAGTTAAGACCTTAGCTATTAGGCCAGAGTAAGAATTAAGACCTTAACCATTAGGCCAGAGTATGAGTCTAAGACCTTAGCTAGTAGGCCAGAGTAAGAGTTAAGACCTTAACCAGTAGGCCAGAGTAAGAGTTAAGACCTTAACCTGTAGGCCATAGTACGAGTCTAAGACCTTAGCTATTATGCCAGAGTAAGAGTTAAGACCTTAGCTATTATGCCAGAGTAAGGGTTAAGACCTTAACCAGTAGGCCAGAGTAAGAGTTACGACCTTAACCAGTAGGCCAGAGTATGAGTCTAAGACCTTAGCTATTAGGCCAGAGTAAGAGTTAAGACCTTAACCATTAGGCCAGAGTACGAGTCTACGACCTTAGCTATTAGGCCAGAGTAAGAGTTAAGACCTTAACCATTAGGCCAGAGTACGAGTCTAAGACCTTAGCTATCAGGCCAGAGTACGAGTCTAAGACCTTAGCTATTAGGCCAGAGTAAGAGTTAAAACCTTAACCTTTAGGCCAGAGTACGAGTCTAAGACCTTAGCTAATAGGCCAGAGTAAGAGTTAAGACCTTAACTATTAGGACAGACTAAGAGTTAAGACCTTAACCATTAGGCCAGAGTACGAGTCTAAGACCTTAGCTATTAGGCCAGAGTAAGAGTAAAAACCTTAGCTATTAGGCCAGAGTAAGAGTTGAGACCTTAACCATTAGGCCAGAGTATGAATTTAAGACCTTAGCTATTAGGCCAGAGTAAGAGTTAAGACCTTAACCATTAGGCCAGAGTACGAGTACAAGACCTTAGCTATTAGGCCAGAGTAAGAGTTAAGACCTTAGCTATTAGGCCAGAGTAAGAGTTAAGACCTTAACCTTTAGGCAAGAGTACAAGTCTAAGGTCTTAGCTATTAGGCCAGAGTAAGAGTTAAGACCTTAGCTATTAGGCCACAGTAAGTGTTAAGACCTTAACCATTAGGCAAGAGTACGAGTCTAAGACCTTAGATATTAGGCCAGAGTAAGAGTTAAGACCTTAACCATTAAGCCAGAGTACGAGTCTAAGACCTTAGCTATTAGTTCAGAGTAAGTGTTAAGACCTTAACAGGTAGGCCAGAGTAAGAGTTAATATCTTAACCATTAGGCCAGAGTACGAGTCTAAGACCTTAGCTATTAGGCCAGAGTAAGAGTTAAGACCTTAACCATTAGGCCATAGTACGAGTCTAAGACCTTAGCTATTAGGCCAGAGTAAGAGTTAAGACCTTAGCTATTAGGCCAGAGTAAGAGTTAAGACCTTAACCAGTAGGCCGGAGTATGAGTCTAAGACCTTAGCTATTAGGCCAGAGTAAGAGTTAAGACCTTAACCAGTAGGCCAGAGTAAGAGTTAAGATATTTACCTGTAGGCCAGAGTAAGAGTTAAGACCTTAACCATTAGGGCAGAGTACGAGTCTAAGACCTTAGCTATTAGGCCAGAGTATGAGTCTAAGACCTTAGCTATTAGGCCAGAGTAAGAGTTAAGACCTTAACCATTAGGCCAGAGTACGAGTCAAAGACCTTAGCTATTAGGCCAGAGTAAGAGTTAAGACCTTAGCTATTAGGCCAGAGTAAGAGTTAAGACCTTAACCTTTAGGCCAGAGTACGATTCTAAGACCTTAGCTATTAGGCCAGAGTAAGAGTTAAGACCTTAACCATTAGGCCAGAGTACGAGTCTAAGACCTTAGCTATTAGGCCAGAGTAAGACTTAAGACCTTAACCAGTAGGGCAGAGTAAGAGTTAAAACCTTAATCATTAGGCCAGAGCACGAGTCTAAGACCTTAGCTATTAGGCCAGAGTAAGAGTTAAGACCTTAACCATTAGGGCAGAGTACGAGTCTAAGACCTTAGCTATTAGGCCAGAGTAAGAGTTAAGACCTTAGCTATTAGGCCAGAGTAGGAGTTAAGACCTTAACCATTAGGCCATAGTACGAGTCTAAGACCTTAGCTATTAGGCCAGAGTAAGAGTTAAGACCTTAACCTTTAGGCCCGAGTACGATTCTAAGACCTTAGCTATTAGGCCAGAGTAAGAGTTAAGACCTTAACCATTAGGCCAGAGTACGAGTCTAAGACCTTAGCTATTACACCAGAGTACGAGTCTAAGACTTTAGCTATTAGGCCAGAGTAAGAGTTAAGACCTTAACCAGCAGGCCAGAGTAAAAGTTAAGACCTTAACCAGTAGGCCAGAGTAAGAGTTAAGACCTTAACCATTAGGCCAGAGTACGAGCCTAAGACCTTAGCTATTAGGCCAGAGTAAGAGTTAAGACCTTAGCTATTAGGCCAGAGTAAGAGTCTAAGACCTTAGCTATTAGCCCAGAGTAAGAGTTAAGACCTTAACCATAAGGCCAGACTAAGAGTTATGACCTTAACCAGTAGGCCGGAGTACGAGTCTAAGACCTTAGCTATTAGGCCAGAGTAAGAGTTAAGACCTTAACCAGTAGGCCAGAGTAAGAGTTAAGACCTTTACCTGTAGGCGAGAGTAAGAGTTAAGACCTTAACCATTAGGCCAGAGTACGAGTCTAAGACCTTAGCTATTAGGCCAGAGTAAGAGTTAAGACCTTAGCTATTAGGCCAGAGTAAGAGTTAAGACCTTAACCATTAGGCCAGAGTACAAGTCTAAGACCTTAGCTAATAGGCCAGAGTAAGAATTAAGACCTTAGCTATTAGGCCAGAGTAAGAGTTAAGACCTTAACCTTTAGGCCAGAGTACGATTCTAAGACCTTAGCTATTAGGCCAGAGTAAGAGTTAAGACCTTAACCATTAGGCCAGAGTAAGAGTCTAAGACCTTAGCTATTAGGCCAGAGTAAGAGTTAAGACCTTAACCAGTAGGGCAGAGTAAGAGTTAAAACCTTAATCATTAGGCCAGAGCACAAGTCTAAGACCTTAGCTATTAAGCCAGAGTAAGAGTTAAGACCTTAACCATTAGGTCAGAGTACGAGTCTAAGACCTTAGCTATTAGGCCAGAGTAAGAGTTAAGACCTTAGCTATTAGGCCAGAGTAAGAGTTAAGACCTTAACCATGAGGCCATAGTACGAGTCTAAGACCTTAGCTATTAGGCCAGAGTAAGGGTTAAGACCATAGCTATTAGACCAGAGTAAGAGTTAAGACCTTAACCAGTAGGCCAGAGTACAAGTCTAAGACCTTAACTATTAGGCCAGACTAAGAGTTAAGACCTTAACCATTAGGCCAGAGTACGAGTCTAAGACCTTAGCTATTAGGCCAGAGTAAGAGTTAAGACTTAACCCAGAAGGCCAGAGTAAGAGTTAAGACCTTAACCTGTAGGCCATAGTACAAGTCTAAGACCTTAGCTATTAGGCCAGAGTAAGAGTTAAGACCTTAACCAGCAGGCCGGAGTAAAAGTTAAGACCTTAACCAGTAGGCCAGAGTAAGAGTTTAAACCTTAACCATTAGGCCAGAGTACGAGCCTAAGACCTTAGCTATTAGGCCAGAGTAAGACTTAAGACCTTAACCAGTAGGCCAGAGTAAGAGTTAAGACCTTAACCAGTAGGCCAGAGTAAGAGTTAAGACCTTAACCATTAGGCCATAGTACGAGTCTAAGACCTTAGCTATTAGGCCAGAGTAAGAGTTAAGACTTAAACCAGTAGGCCAGAGTAAGAGTTAAGACCTTAACCTGTAGGCCATAGTACAAGTCTAAGACCTTAGCTATTAGGCCAGAGTAAGAGTTAAGACCTTAACCAGCAGGCCGGAGTAAAAGTTAAGACCTTAACCAGTAGGCCAGAGTAAGAGTTAAAACCTTAACCATTAGGCCAGAGTACGAGCCTGAGACCTTAGCTATTAGGCCAGAATAAGACTTAAGACCTTAACCAGTAGGCCAGAGTAAGAGTTAAGACCTTAACCAGTAGGCCAGAGTAAAAGTTAAGACCTTAACCATTAGGCCAGAGTACGAGTCTAAGACCTTAGCTATTAGGCCAGAGTAAGAGTTAAGACCTTAGCTATTAGGCCAGAGTAAGAGTCTAAGACCTTAGCTATTAGCCCAGAGTAAGAGTTAAGACCTTAACCATAAGGCCAGACTAAGAGTTAAGACCTTAACCAGTAGGCCATAGTACGAGTCTAAGACCTTAGCTATTAGGCCAGATCAAGAGTTAAAACCTTAGCTATTAGGCCAGAGTAAAAGTTAAGACCTTAACCATTAGGCCAGAGTAAGAGTTAAGACCTTAGCTATTAGGCCAGAGTAAGAATTAAGACCTTAACCATTAGGCCAGAGTACGAGTCTAAGACCTTAGCTAGTAGGCCAGAGTAAGAGTTAAGACCTTAACCAGTAGGCCAGAGTAAGAGTTAAGACCTTAACCTGTAGGCCATAGTACGAGTCTAAGACCTTAGCTATTATGCCAGAGTAAGAGTTAAGACCTTAGCTATTATGCCAGAGTAAGGGTTAAGACCTTAACCAGTAGGCCAGAGTAAGAGTTACGACCTTAACCAGTAGGCCAGAGTATGAGTCTAAGACCTTAGCTATTAGGCCAGAGTAAGAGTTAAGACCTTAACCATTAGGCCAGAGTACGAGTCTACGACCTTAGCTATTAGGCCAGAGTAAGAGTTAAGACCTTAACCATTAGGCCAGAGTACGAGTCTAAGACCTTAGCTATCAGGCCAGAGTACGAGTCTAAGACCTTAGCTATTAGGCCAGAGTAAGAGTTAAAACCTTAACCTTTAGGCCAGAGTACGAGTCTAAGACCTTAGCTAATAGGCCAGAGTAAGAGTTAAGACCTTAACTATTAGGACAGACTAAGAGTTAAGACCTTAACCATTAGGCCAGAGTACGAGTCTAAGACCTTAGCTATTAGGCCAGAGTAAGAGTAAAAACCTTAGCTATTAGGCCAGAGTAAGAGTTGAGACCTTAACCATTAGGCCAGAGTATGAATTTAAGACCTTAGCTATTAGGCCAGAGTAAGAGTTAAGACCTTAACCATTAGGCCAGAGTACGAGTACAAGACCTTAGCTATTAGGCCAGAGTAAGAGTTAAGACCTTAGCTATTAGGCCAGAGTAAGAGTTAAGACCTTAACCTTTAGGCAAGAGTACAAGTCTAAGGTCTTAGCTATTAGGCCAGAGTAAGAGTTAAGACCTTAGCTATTAGGCCACAGTAAGTGTTAAGACCTTAACCATTAGGCAAGAGTACGAGTCTAAGACCTTAGATATTAGGCCAGAGTAAGAGTTAAGACCTTAACCATTAAGCCAGAGTACGAGTCTAAGACCTTAGCTATTAGTTCAGAGTAAGTGTTAAGACCTTAACAGGTAGGCCAGAGTAAGAGTTAATATCTTAACCATTAGGCCAGAGTACGAGTCTAAGACCTTAGCTATTAGGCCAGAGTAAGAGTTAAGACCTTAACCATTAGGCCATAGTACGAGTCTAAGACCTTAGCTATTAGGCCAGAGTAAGAGTTAAGACCTTAGCTATTAGGCCAGAGTAAGAGTTAAGACCTTAACCAGTAGGCCGGAGTATGAGTCTAAGACCTTAGCTATTAGGCCAGAGTAAGAGTTAAGACCTTAACCAGTAGGCCAGAGTAAGAGTTAAGATATTTACCTGTAGGCCAGAGTAAGAGTTAAGACCTTAACCATTAGGGCAGAGTACGAGTCTAAGACCTTAGCTATTAGGCCAGAGTATGAGTCTAAGACCTTAGCTATTAGGCCAGAGTAAGAGTTAAGACCTTAACCATTAGGCCAGAGTACGAGTCAAAGACCTTAGCTATTAGGCCAGAGTAAGAGTTAAGACCTTAGCTATTAGGCCAGAGTAAGAGTTAAGACCTTAACCTTTAGGCCAGAGTACGATTCTAAGACCTTAGCTATTAGGCCAGAGTAAGAGTTAAGACCTTAACCATTAGGCCAGAGTACGAGTCTAAGACCTTAGCTATTAGGCCAGAGTAAGACTTAAGACCTTAACCAGTAGGGCAGAGTAAGAGTTAAAACCTTAATCATTAGGCCAGAGCACGAGTCTAAGACCTTAGCTATTAGGCCAGAGTAAGAGTTAAGACCTTAACCATTAGGGCAGAGTACGAGTCTAAGACCTTAGCTATTAGGCCAGAGTAAGAGTTAAGACCTTAGCTATTAGGCCAGAGTAGGAGTTAAGACCTTAACCATTAGGCCATAGTACGAGTCTAAGACCTTAGCTATTAGGCCAGAGTAAGGGTTAAGACCATAGCTATTAGACCAGAGTAGGAGTTAAGACCTTAACCAGTAGGCCAGAGTACAAGTCTAAGACCTTAGCTATTAGGCCAGACTAAGAGTTAAGACCTTAACCATTAGGCCAGAGTACGAGTCTAAGACCTTAGCTATTAGGCCAGACTAAAAGTTAAGACCTTAGCTATTAGGCCAGAGTAAGAGTTAAGACCTTAACCATTAGGCCATAGTACGAGTCTAAGACCTTAGCTATTAGTCCAGAGTAAGAGTTAAGACTTAAACCAGTAGGCCAGAGTAAGAGTTAAGACCTTAACCTGTAGGCCATAGTACAAGTCTAAGACCTTAGCTATTAGGCCAGAGTAAGAGTTAAGACCTTAACCAGCAGGCCAGAGTAAAAGTTAAGACCTTAACCAGTTTGCCAGAGTAAGAGTTAAGACCTTAACCATTAGGCCAGAGTACGAGCCTAAGACCTTAGCTATTAGGCCAGAGTAAGAGTTAAGACCTTAACCAGTAGGCCAGAGTAAAAGTTAAGACCTTCACCATTAGGCCAGACTACGAGTCAAAGACCTTAGTTATTAGGCCAGAGTAAGAGTTAAGACCTTAACTATTAGGCCAGAGTAAGAGTCTAAGACCTTAGCTATTAGCCCAGAGTAAGAGTTAAGACCTTAACCATTAGGCCAGACTAAGAGTTAAGACCTTAACCAGTAGGCCATAGTACGAGTCTAAGACCTTAGCTATTAGGCCGGAGTAAGAGTTAAGACCTTAACCATTAGGCCAGAGTACGAGTCTAAGACCTTAGCTATTAGGCCAGAGTAAGAGTTAAGACCTTAGCTATTAGGCCAGAGTAAGAGTTAAGACCTTAACCATTAGGCCAGAGTACGAGTCTAAGACCTTAGCTATTAGGCCAGAGTACAAGTCTAGGACCTTAGCTATTAGGCCAGAGTACGAGTCTAAGACCTTAGCTATTAGGCCAGAGTAAGAGTTAAGACCTTAACCATTAGGCCAGACTAAGAGTTAAGACCTTAACCTGTAGGCCATAGTACAAGTCTAAGACCTTAGCTATTAGGCCAGACTAAAAGTTAAGACCTTAGCTATTAGGCCAGAGTAGGAGTTAAGACCATAACCATTAGGCCATAGTACGAGTCTAAGACCTTAGCTATTAGGCCAGAGTAAGAGGTAAGACTTAAACCAGTAGGCCAGAGTAAGAGTTAAGACCTTAACCTGTAGGCCATAGTACTAGTCTAAGACCTTAGATATTAGGCCAGAGTAAGAGTTAAGACCTTAACCAGCAGGCCAGAGTAAGAGTTAAGACCTTAACCAGTAGGCCAGAGTAGGAGTTAAGACCTTAACCATTAGGCCAGAGTACGAGCCGAAGACCTTAGCTATTAGGCCAGAGTAAGAGTTAAGACCTTAACCAGTAGGCCAGAGTAAGAGTTAAGACCTTAACCAGTAGGCCAGAGTAAAAGTTAAGACCTTAACCATTAGGCCAGAGTACGAGTCTAATACCTTAGCTATTAGGCCAGAGTAAGAGTTAAGACCTTAGCTATTAGGCCAGAGTAAGAGTCTAAGACCTTAGCTATTAGCCCAGAGTAAGAGTTAAGACCTTAACCATTAGGCCAGACTAAGAGTTAAGACCTTAACCAGTAGGCCATAGTACGAGTCTAAGACCTTAGCTATTAGGCCAGAGTAAGAGTTAAGACTTTAACCATTAGGCCAGAGTACGAGTCTAAGACCTTAGCGATTAGGCCAGAGTATAAGTTAAGACCTTAGCTATTAGGCCATAGTAAGAGTTAAGACATTAACCATTAGGCCATAGTACGAGTCTAAGACCTTAGATATTAGGCCAGAGTAAGAGTTAAGACTTTAACCAGTAGTCCAGAGTAAGAGTTAAGACCTTAACCTGTAGGCCATAGTACTAGTCTAAGACCTTAGCTATTAGGCCAGAGTAAGGGTTAAGACCTTAACCAGCAGGCCAGAGTAAGAGTTAAGACCTTAACCAGTAGGCCAGAGTAAGAGTTAAGACCTTAACCATTAAGCCAGAGTACGAGACTAAGACCTTAGCTATTAGGCCAGAGTAAGAGTTAAGACCTTAACCATTAGGTCAGAGTAAGATTTAAGACCTTAACTATTAGGCCAGACTAAAAGATAAGACCTTAGCTAGTAGGCCAGAGTAAGAGTTAAAACCTTAGCTATTAGGCCAGAGTAAGAGTTAAGACCTTAACCTGTAGGCCATAGTACGAGTCTAAGACCTTAGCTATTATGCCAGAGTAAGAGTTAAGACCTTAGCTATTATGCCAGAGTAAGGGTTAGGACCTTAACCAGTAGGCCAGAGTAAGAGTTACGACCTTAACCATTAGGCCAGAGTATGAGTCTAAGACCTTAGCTATTAGGCCAGAGTAAGAGTTAAGACCTTAACCATTAGGCCAGAGTACGAGTCTACGACCTTAGCTATTAGGCCAGAGTAAGAGTTAAGACCTTAACCATTAGGCCAGAGTACGAGTCTAAGACCTTAGCTATCAGGCCAGAGTACGAGTCTAAGACCTTAGCTATTAGGCCAGAGTAAGAGTTAAGACCTTAACCATTAGGCCAGACTATGAATTTAAGACCTTAGCTATGAGGCCAGAGTAAGAGTTAAGACCTTAACCATTAGGCCAGAGTACGAGTCTAAGACCTTAGCTATTAGGCCAGAGTAAGAGTTAAGACCTTAGCTATTAGGCCAGAGTAAGAGTTAAGACCTTAACCTTTAGGCCAGAGTACGAGTCTAAGGCCTTAGCTATTAGGCCAGAGTAAGAGTTAAGACCTTAGCTATTAGGCCAGAGTAAGAGTTAAGACCTTAGCTATTAGGCCAGAGTAAGAGTTATACCTTAACCTTTAGGCCAGAGTACGAGTCTAAGGCCTTAGCTATTAGGCCAGAGTAAGAGTTAAGACCTTAACCATTAGGCCATAGTACGAGTCTAAGACCTTAGCTATTAGGCCAGAGTAAGAGTTAAGACCTTATCTATTAGGCCAGAGTAAGAGTTAAGACCTTAGCTATTAGGCCAGAGTAAGAGTTAAGACCTTAGCTATTAGGCCAGAGTAAGAGTTAAGACCTTAACCAGTAGGCCGGAGTACGAGTCTAAGACCTTAGCTATTAGGCCAGAGTAAGAGTTAAGACCTTAACCAGTAGGCCAGAGTAAGAGTTAAGACCTTTACCTGTAGGCCAGAGTAAGAGTTAAGACCTTAACCATTAGGCCAGACTATGAATTTAAGACCTTAGCTATTAGGCCAGAGTAAGAGTTAAGACCTTAACCATTAGGCCAGAGTACGAGTCTAAGACCTTAGCTATTAGGCCAGAGTAAGAGTTAAGACCTTAGCTATTAGGCCAGAGTAAGAGTTAAGACCTTAACCTTTAGGCCAGAGTACGAGTCTAAGGCCTTAGCTATTAGGCCAGAGTAACAGTTAAGACCTTAGCTATTAGGCCAGAGTAAGAGTTAAGACCTTAGCTATTAGGCCAGAGTAAGAGTTATACCTTAACCTTTAGGCCAGAGTACGAGTCTAAGGCCTTAGCTATTAGGCCAGAGTAAGAGTTAAGACCTTAACCATTAGGCCATAGTACGAGTCTAAGACCTTAGCTATTAGGCCAGAGTAAGAGTTAAGACCTTAGCTATTAGGCCAGAGTAAGAGTTAAGACCTTAGCTATTAGGCCAGAGTAAGAGTTAAGACCTTAACCAGTAGGCCGGAGTACGCGTCTAAGACCTTAGCTTTTAGGCCAGAGTAAGAGTTAAGACCTTAACCAGTAGGCCAGAGTAAGAGTTAAGACCTTTACCTGTAGGCCAGAGTAAGAGTTAAGACCTTAACCATTAGGCCAGAGTACGAGTCTAAGACCTTAGCTATTAGGCCAGAGTATGAGTCTAAGACCTTAGCTATTAGGCCAGATTAAGAGTTAAGACCTTAACCATTAGGCCAGAGTATGAGTCAAAGACCTTAGCTATTAGGCCAGAGTAAGAGTTAAGACCTTAGCTATTAGGCCAGAGTAAGAGTTAAGACCTTAACCATTAGGCCGGAGTACGAGTCTAAGACCTTAGCTATTAGGCCAGAGTAAGAATTAAGACCTTAGCTATTAGGCCAGAGTAAGAGTTAAGACCTTAACCTTTAGGCCAGAGTACGATTCTAAGACCTTAGCTATTAGGCCAGAGTAAGAGTTAAGACCTTAACCATTAGGCCAGAGTACGAGTATAAGACCTTAGCTATTAGGCCAGAGTAAGAGTTAAGACCTTAACCAGTAGGGCAGAGTTAGAGTTAAAACCTTAACCATTAGGTCAAAGTACGAGTCTAAGACCTTAGCTATTAGGCCAGAGTAAGAGTTAAGACCTTAGCTATTAGGCCAGAGTAAGAGTTAAGACCTTAACCATTAGACCATAGTACGAGTCTAAGACCTTAGCTATTAGGCCAGAGTAAGAGTTAAGACTTAAACCAGTAGGCCAGAGTACAAGTCTAAGACCTTAGCTATTAGGCCAGACTAAGAGTTAAGACCTTAACCATTAGGCCAGAGTACGTGTCTAAGACCTTAGCTATTAGGCCACACTAAAAGTTAAGACCGTAGCTATTAGGCCAGAGTAAGAGTTAAGACCTTAACCATTAGGCCATAGTACGAGTCTAAGACCTTAGCTATTAGGCCAGAGTAAGAGTTAAGACTTAAACCAGTAGGCCAGAGTAAGAGTTAAGACCTTAACCTGTAGGTCATAGTACAAGTCTAAGACCTTAGCTATTAGGCCAGAGTAAGAGTTAAGACCTTAACCAGCAGGCCAGAGTAAAAGTTAAGACCTTAACCAGTAGGGCAGAGTAAGAGTTAAGACCTTAACCATTAGGCCAGAGTACGAGCCTAAGACCTTAGCTATTAGGCCAGAGTAAGACTTAAGACCTTAACCAGTAGGCCAGAGTAAGAGTTAAGACCTTAACCAGTAGGCCAGAGTAAAAGTTAAGACCTTAACCATTAGGCCAGAGTACGAGTCTAAGACCTTAGCTATTAGGCCAGAGTAAGAGTTAAGACCTTAGCTATTAGGCCAGAGTAAGAGTCTAAGACATTAGCTATTAGCCCAGAGTAAGAGTTAAGACCTTAACCATAAGGCCAGACTAAGAGTTATGACCTTAACCAGTAGGCCGGAGTACGAGTCTAAGACCTTAGCTATTATGCCAGAGTAAGAGTTAAGACCTTAACCAGTAGGCCAGAGTAAGAGTTAAGACCTTTACCTGTAGGCCACAGTAAGAGTTAAGACCTTAACCATTAGGCCAGAGTACGAGTCTAAGACCTTAGCTATTAGGCCAGAGTATGAGTCTAAGAACTTAGCTATTAGGCCAGAGTAAGAGTTAAGACCTTAACCATTAGGCCAGAGTATGAGTCAAAGACCTTAGCTATTAGGCCAGAGTAAGAGTTAAGACCTTAGCTATTAGGCCAGAGTAAGAGTTAAGACCTTAACCATTAGGCCAGAGTACGAGTCTAAGACCTTAGCTAATAGGCCAGAGTAAGAATTAAGACCTTAGCTATTAGGCCAGAGTAAGAGTTAAGACCTTAACCTTTAGGCCAGAGTACGATTCTAAGACCTTAGCTATTAGGCCAGAGTAAGAGTTAAGACCTTAACCATTAGGCCAGAGTAAGAGTCTAAGACCTTAGCTATTAGGCCAGAGTAAGAGTTAAGACCTTAACCAGTAGGGCAGAGTAAGAGTTAAAACCTTAATCATTAGGCCAGAGCACGAGTCTAAGACCTTAGCTATTAGGCCAGAGTAAGAGTTAAGACCTTAACCATTAGGGCAGAGTACGAGTCTAAGACCTTAGCTATTAGGCCAGAGTAAGAGTTAAGGCCTTAGCTATTAGGCCAGAGTAAGAGTTAAGACCTTAACCATTAGGCCATAGTACAAGTCCAAGGCCTTAGCTATTAGGCCAGAGTAAGGGTTAAGACCATAGCTATTAGACCAGAGTAAGAGTTAAGACCTTAACCAGTAGGCCAGAGTACAAGTCTAAGACCTTAGCTATTAGGCCAGACTAAGAGTTAAGACCTTAACCATTAGGCCAGAGTACGAGTCTAAGACCTTAGCTATTAGGCCAGACTAAAAGTTAAGACCTTAGCTATTAGGCCAGAGTAGGAGTTAAGACCTTTACCATTAGGCCATAGTACGAGTCTAAGACCTTAGCTATTAGGCCAGAGAAAGAGTTAAGACTTAACCCAGAAGGCCAGAGTAAGAGTTAAGACCTTAACCTGTAGGCCATAGTACAAGTCTAAGACCTTAGCTATTAGGCCAGAGTAAGAGTTAAGACCTTAACCAGCAGGCCAGAGTAAAAGTTTAGACCTTAACCAGTAGGCCAGAGTAAGAGTTAAGACCTTAACCATTAGGCCAGAGTACGAGCCTAAGACCTTAGCTATTAGGCCAGAGTAAGAGTTAAGACCTTAACCAGTAGGCCAGAGTAAGAGTTAAGACCTTAACCAGTAGGCCAGAGTAAAAGTTAAGACCTTAACCATTAGGCCAGAGTACGAGTCTAAGACCTTAGCTATTAGGCCAGAGTAAGAGTTAAGACCTTAGCTATTAGGCCAGAGTAAGAGTCTAAGACCTTAGCTATTAGCCCAGAGTAAGAGTTAAGACCTTAACCATTAGGCCAGACTAAGAGTTAAGACCTTAACCAGTAGGCCATAGTACGAGTCTAAGACCTTAGCTATTAGGCCAGAGTAAGAGTTAAGACCTTAACCATTAGGCCAGAGTACGAGTCTAAGACCTTAGCTATTAGGCCAGACTAAGAGTTAAGACCTTAGCTATTAGGCCAGAGTAAGAGTTAAGACCTTAACCATTAGGCCAGAGTACAAGTCCAAGACCTAAGCTATTAGGTCAGAGTAAGAGTCAAAACCTTAGCTATTAGGCCAGAGTAAGAGTCTAAGACCTTAGATATTAGGCCAGAGTAAAAGTTAAGACCTTAACCATTAGGCCAGAGTAAGAGTTAAGACCTTAGCTATTAGGCCAGAGTAAGAGTTAAGACCTTAACCATTAGGCCAGAGTACGAGTCTAAGACCTTAGCTAGTAGGCCAGAGTAAGAGTTAAGACCTTAACCATTAGGTCAGAGTAAGATTTAAGACCTTAGCTATTAGGGCAGACTAAAAGATAAGACCTTAGCTAGTAGGCCAGAGTAAGAGTTAAAACCTTAGCTATTAGGCCAGAGGAAGAGTCTAAGACCTTAGCTATTAGGCCAGACTAAAAGATAAGACCTTAGCTGTTAGGCCAGAGTAAGAGTTAAGACCTTAACCTGTAGGCCATAGTACGAGTCTAAGACCTTAGCTATTATGGCAGAGTAAGAGTTAAGACCTTAGCTATTATGCCAGAGTAAGGGTTAAGACCTTAACCAGTAGGCCAGAGTAAGAGTTACGACCTTAACCATTAGGCCAGAGTATGAGTCTAAGACCTTAGCTATTAGGCCAGAGTAAGAGTTAAGACCTTAACCATTAGGCCAGAGTACGAGTCTAAGACCTTAGCTATCAGGCCAGAGTACGAGTCTAAGACCTTAGCTATTAGGCCAGAGTAAGAGTTAAGACCTTAACCGTTAGGCCAGAGTACGAGTCTAAGACCTTAGCTAACAGGCCAGAGTACGAGTCTAAGACCTTAGCTATTAGGCCAGAGTAAGAGTTAAGACCTTAACCATTAGGCCAGACTATGAATTTAAGACCTTAGCTATTAGGCCAGAGTAAGAGTTAAGACCTTAGCTATTAGGCCAGAGTAAGAGTTATACCTTAACCTTTAGGCCAGAGTACGAGTCTAAGGCCTTAGCTATTAGGCCAGAGTAAGAGTTAAGACCTTAACCATTAGGCCATAGTACGAGTCTAAGACCTTAGCTATTAGGCCAGAGTAAGAGTTAAGACCTTAGCTATTAGGCCAGAGTAAGAGTTAAGACCTTAGCTATTAGGCCAGAGTAAGAGTTAAGACCTTAGCTATTAGGCCAGAGTAAGAGTTAAGACCTTAACCATTAGGCCGGAGTACGAGTCTAAGACCTTAGCTATTAGGCCAGAGTAAGAGTTAAGACCTTAGCTATTAGGCCAGAGTAAGAGTTAAGACCTTAGCCCTTAGGCCAGAGTAAGAGTTATACCTTAACCTTTAGGCCAGAGTACGAGTCTAAGGCCTTAGCTATTAGGCCAGAGTAAGAGTTAAGACCTTAACCAGTAGGCCAGAGTAAGAGTTAAGACCTTAACCATTAAGCCAGAGTACGAGTCTAAGACCTTAGCTATTAGGCCAGAGTAAGAGTTAAGACCTTAACCAGTAGGCCAGAGTAAGAGTTAAGACCTTAACCATTAGGCCAGAGTATGAGTCTAAGACCTTAGCTATTAGGCCAGAGTAAGAGTTAAGACCTTAACCATTAGGCCATAGTACGAGTCTAAGACCTTAGCTATTAGGCCAGAGTAAGAGTTAAGACCTTAGCTATTAGGCCAGAGTAAGAGTTAAGACCTTAGCTATTAGGCCAGAGTAAGAGTTAAGACCTTAACCATTAGGCCGGAGTACGAGTCTAAGACCTTAGCTATTAGGCCAGAGTAAGAGTTAAGACCTTAACCAGTAGGCCAGAGTAAGAGTTAAGACCTTTACCTGTAGGCCAGAGTAAGAGTTAAGACCTTAACCATTAGGCCAGACTATGAATTTAAGACCTTAGCTATTAGGCCAGAGTAAGAGTTAAGACCTTAACCATTATGCCAGAGTACGAGTATAAGACCTTAGCTATTAGGCCAGAGTAAGAGTTAAGACCTTAGCTATTAGGCCAGATTAAGAGTTAAGACCTTAACCTTTAGGCCAGAGTACGAGTCTAAGGCCTTAGCTATTAGGCCAGAGTAAGAGTTAGGACCTTAGCCCTTAGGCCAGAGTAAGAGTTATACCTTAACCTTTAGGCCAGAGTACGAGTCTAAGGCCTTAGCTATTAGGCCAGAGTAAGAGTTAAGACCTTAACCAGTAGGCCAGAGTAAGAGTTAAGACCTTAACCATTAAGCCAGAGTACGAGTCTAAGACCTTAGCTATTAGGCCAGAGTAAGAGTTAAGACCTTAGCTATTAGGCCAGAGTAAGAGTTAAGACCTTAACCAGTAGGCCAGAGTACGAGTCTAAGACCTTAGCTATTATGCCAGAGTACGAGTCTAAGACCTTAGCTATTAGGCCAGAGTAAGAGTTAAGACCTTAACCATTAGGCCATAGTACGAGTCTAAGACCTAAGCTATTAGGCCAGAGTAAGAGTTAAGACCTTAGCTATTAGGCCAGAGTAAGAGTTAAGACCTTAACCTTTAGTCCAGAGTACGAGTCTAAGGTCCTAGCTATTAGGCCAGAGTAAGAGTTAAGACCTTAGCTATTAGGCCACAGTAAGTGTTAAGACCTTAACCATTAGGCCAGAGTACGAGTCTAAGACCTTAGCTATTAGGCCAGAGTAAGAGTTAAGACCTTAACCATTAAGCCAGAGTACGAGTCTAAGACCTTAGCTATTAGTTCAGAGTAAGTGTTAAGACCTTAGCCAGTAGGCCAGAGTACGTGTCTAAGACCTTAGCTATTAGGCTAGAGTAAGAGTTAAGACCTTAGCTATTAGGCCAGAGTAAGAGTTACGACCTTAACCATTAGGCCAGAGTATGAGTCTAAGACCTTAGCTATTAGGCCAGAGTAAGAGTTAAGACCTTAACCATTAGGCCAGAGTACGAGTCTAAGACCTTAGCTATCAGGCCAGAGTACGAGTCTAAGACCTTAGCTATTAGGCCAGAGTAAGAGTTAAGACCTTAACCGTTAGGCCAGAGTACGAGTCTAAGACCTTAGCTAACAGGCCAGAGTACGAGTCTAAGACCTTAGCTATTAGGCCAGAGTAAGAGTTAAGACCTTAACCATTAGGCCAGACTATGAATTTAAGACCTTAGCTATTAGGCCAGAGTAAGAGTTAAGACCTTAACCATTAGGCCAGAGTACGAGTCTAAGACCTTAGCTATTAGGCCAGAGTAAGAGTTAAGACCTTAGCTATTAGGCCACAGTAAGTGTTAAGACCTTAACCATTAGGCCAGAGTATGAGTCTAAGACCTTAGCTATTAGGCCAGAGTAAGATCTAAGACCTTAACCATTAGACCAGAGTACGAGTCAAAGACCTTAGCTATTAGGCCAGAGTAAGAGTTAAGACCTTAGCTATTAGGCCAGAGTAAGAGTTAAGACCTTAACCATTAGGCCAGAGTACGAGTCTAAGACCTTAGCTATTACGCCAGAGTAAGAAATAAGACCTTAGCTATTAGGCCAGAGTAAGAGTTAAGACCTTAACCTTTAGGCCAGAGTACGATTCTAAGACCTTAGCTATTAGGCCAGAGTAAGAGTTAAGACCTTAACCATTAGGCCAGAGTACGAGTCTAAGACCTTAGCTATTAGGCCAGAGTAAGAGTTAAGACCTTAGCTATTAGGCCAGAGTAAGAGTTAAGACCTTAACCATTAGGCCATAGTACGAGTCTAAGACCTTAGCTATTAGGCCAGAGTAAGGGTTAAGACCATAGCTATTAGACCAGAGTAAGAGTTAAGACCTTAACCGGTAGGCCAGAGTACAAGTCTAAGACCTTAGCTATTAGGCCAGACTAAGAGTTAAGACCTTAACCATTAGGCCAGAGTACGAGTCTAAGACCTTAGCTATTAGGCCAGACTAAAAGTTAAGACCTTAGCTATTAGGCCAGAGTAAGAGTTAAGACCTTTACCATTAGGCCATAGTACGAGTCTAAGACCTTAGCTATTAGCCCAGAGTAAGAGTTAAGACTTAAACCAGAAGGCCAGAGTAAGAGTTAAGACCTTAACCTGTAGGCCATAGTACAAGTCTAAGACCTTAGCTATTAGGCCAGAGTAAGAGTTAAGACCTTAACCAGCAGGCCAGAGTAAAAGTTAAGACCTTAACCAGTAGGCCAGAGTAAGAGTTAAGACCTTAACCATTAGGCCAGAGTACGAGCCTAAGACCTTAGCTATTAGGCCAGAGTAAGAGTTAAGACCTTAACCAGTAGGCCAGAGTAAGAGTTAAGACCTTAACCAGTAGGCCAGAGTAAAAGTTAAGACCTTAACCATTAGGCCAGAGTACGAGTCTAAGACCTTAGCTATTAGGCCAGAGTAAGAGTTAAGACCTTAGCTATTAGGCCAGAGTAAGAGTCTAAGACCTTAGCTATTAGCCCAGAGTAAGAGTTAAGACCTTAACCATTAGGCCAGACTAAGAGTTAAGACCTTAACCAGTAGGCCATAGTACGAGTCTAAGACCTTAGCTATTAGGCCAGAGTAAGAGTTAAGACCTTAACCATGAGGCCAGAGTACGAGTCTAAGACCTTAGCTATTAGGCCAGACTAAGAGTTAAGACCTTAGCTATTAGGCCAGAGTAAGAGTTAAGACCTTAACCATTAGGCCAGAGTATAAGTCTAAGACCTAAGCTATTAGGTCAGAGTAAAAGTTAAAACCTTAGCTATTAGGCCAGAGTAAGATTATAAGACCTTAGCTATTAGGCCAGAGTAAAAGTTAAGACCTTAACCATTAGGCCAGAGTAAGATTTAAGACCTTAGCTATTAGGCCAGAGTAAGAGTTAAGACCTTAACCATTAGGCCAGAGTACGAGTCTAAGACCTTAGCTAGTAGGCCAGAGTAAGAGTTAAGACCTTAACCATTAGGTCAGAGTAAGATTTAAGACCTTAGCTATTAGGCCAGACTAAAAGATAAGACCTTAGCTAGTAGGCCAGAGTAAGAGTTAAAACCTTAGCTATTAGGCCAGAGTAAGAGTCTAAGACCTTAGCTATTAGGCCAGACTAAAAGATAAGACCTTAGCTATTAGGCCAGAGTAAGAGTTAAGACCTTAACCTGTAGGCCATAGTACGAGTATAAGACCTTAGCTATTATGCCAGAGTAAGAGTTAAGACCTTAGCTATTATGCCAGAGTAAGGGTTAAGACCTTAACCAGTAGGCCAGAGTAAGAGTTACGACCTTAACCATTAGGCCAGAGTATGAGTCTAAGACCTTAGCTATTAGGCCAAAGTAAGAGTTAAGACCTTAACCATTAGGCTAGAGTACGAGTCTATGACCTTAGCTATTAGGCCAGAGTAAGAGTTAAGACCTTAACCATTAGGCCAGAGTACGAGTCTAAGACCTTAGCTATCAGGCCAGAGTACGAGTCTAAGACCTTAGCTATTAGGCCAGAGTAAGAGTTAAGACCTTAACCATTAGGCCAGACTATGAATTTAAGACCTTAGCTATTAGGCCAGAGTAAGAGTTAAGACCTTAACCATTAGGCCAGAGTACGAGTCTAAGACCTTAGCTATTAGGCCAGAGTAAGAGTTAAGACCTTAGCAATTAGGCGAGAGTAAGAGTTAAGACCTTAACCTTTAGGCCAGAGTACGAGTCTAAGGCCTTAGCTATTAGGCCAGAGTAAGAGTTAAGACCTTAGCTATTAGGCCAGAGTAAGAGTTAAGACCTTAGCTATTAGGCCAGAGTAAGAGTTATACCTTAACCTTTAGGCCAGAGTACGAGTTTAAGGCCTTAGCTATTAGGCCAGAGTAAGAGTTAAGACCTTAACCATTAGGCCATAGTACGAGTCTAAGACCTTAGCTATTAGGCCAGAGTAAGAGTTAAGACCTTAGCTATTAGGCCAGAGTAAGAGTTAAGACCTTAGCTATTAGGCCAGAGTAAGAGTTAGGACCTTAGCTATTAGGCCAGAGTAAGAGTTAAGACCTTAACCAGTAGGCCGGAGTACGAGTCTAAGACCTTAGCTATTAGGCCAGAGTAAGAGTTAAGACCTTAACCAGTAGGCCAGAGTAAGAGTTAAGACCTTTACCTGTAGGCCAGAGTAAGAGTTAAGACCTTAACCATTAGGCCAGAGTACGAGTCTAAGACCTTAGCTATTAGGCTAGAGTATGAGTCTAAGACCTTAGCTATTAGGCCAGAGTAAGAGTTAAGACCTTAACCATTAGGCCAGAGTATGAGTCAAAGACCTTAGCTATTAGGCCAGAGTAAGAGTTAAGACCTTAGCTATTAGGCCAGAGTAAGAGTTAAGACCTTAACCTTTAGGCCAGAGTACGATTCTAAGACCTTAGCTATTAGGCCAGAGTAAGAGTTAAGACCTTAACCATTAGGCCAGAGTACGAGTCTAAGACCTTAGCTATTAGGCCAGAGTAAGAGTTAAGACCTTAACCAGTAGGGCAGAGTTAGAGTTAAAACCTTAATCATTAGGTCAGAGCACGAGTCTAAGACCTTAGCTATTAGGCCAAAGTAAGAGTTAAGACCTTAACCATTAGGGCAAAGTACGAGTCTAAGACCTTAGCTATTAGGCCAGAGTAAGAGTTAAGACCTTAGCTATTAGGCCAGAGTAAGAGTTAAGACCTTAACCATTAGACTATAGTACGAGTCTAAGACCTTAGCTATTAGGCCAGAGTAAGAGTTAAGACTTAAACCAGTAGGCCAGAGTACAAGTCTAAGACCTTAGCTATTAGGCCAGACTAAGAGTTAAGACCTTAACCATTAGGCCAGAGTACGAGTCTAAGACCTTAGCTATTAGGCCAGACTAAAAGTTAAGACCTTAGCTATTAGGCCAGAGTAAGAGTTAAGACCTTAACCATTAGGCCATAGTATGAGTCTAAGACCTTAGCTATTAGGCCAGAGTAAGAGTTAAGACCTTAACCAGCAGGCCAGAGTAAAAGTTAAGACCTTAACCAGTAGGCCAGAGTAAGAGTTAAGACCTTAACCATTAGGCCAGAGTACGAGCCTAAGACCTTAGCTATTAGGCCAGAGTAAGACTTAAGACCTTAACCAGTAGGCCAGAGTAAGAGTTAAGACCTTAACCAGTAGGCCAGAGTAAAAGTTAAGACCTTAACCATTAGGCCAGAGTACGAGTCTAAGACCTTAGCTATTAGGCCAGAGTAAGAGTTAAGACCTTAGCTATTAGGCCAGAGTAAGAGTCTAAGACCTTAGCTATTAGCCCAAAGTAAGAGTTAAGACCTTAACCATAAGGCCAGACTAAGAGTTATGACCTTAACCAGTAGGCCGGAGTACGAGTCTAAGACCTTAGCTATTAGGCCAGAGTAAGAGTTAAGACCTTAACCAGTAGGCCAGAGTAAGAGTTAAGACCTTTACCATTAGGCCAGAGTACGAGTCTAAGACCTTAGCTATTAGGCCAGAGTATGAGTCTAAGAACTTAGCTATTAGGCCAGAGTAAGAGTTAAGACCTTAACCATTAGGCCAGAGTATGAGTCAAAGACCTTAGCTATTAGGCCAGAGTAAGAGTTAAGACCTTAGCTATAAGGCCAGAGTAAGAGTTAAGACCTTAACCATTAGGCTAGAGTACGAGTCTAAGACCTTAGCTAATAGGCCAGAGTAAGAATTAAGACCTTAGCTATTAGGCCAGAGTAAGAGTTAAGACCTTAACCTTTAGGCCAGAGTACGATTCTAAGACCTTAGCTATTAGGCCAGAGTAAGAGTTAAGACCTTAACCATTAGGCCAGAGTAAGAGTCTAAGACCTTAGCTATTAGGCCAGAGTAAGAGTTAAGACCTTAACCAGTAGGGCAGAGTAAGAGTTAAAACCTTAATCATTAGGCCAGAGCACAAGTCTAAGACCTTAGCTATTAGGCCAGAGTAAGAGTTAAGACCTTAACCATTAGGTCAGAGTACGAGTCTAAGACCTTAGCTATTAGGCCAGAGTAAGAGTTAAGACCTTAGCTATTAGGCCAGAGTAAGAGTTAAGACCTTAACCATTAGGCCATAGTACGAGTCTAAGACCTTAGCTATTAGGCCAGAGTAAGGGTTAAGACCATAGCTATTAGACCAGAGTAAGAGTTAAGACCTTAACCAGTAGGCCAGAGTACAAGTCTAAGACCTTAGCTATTAGGCCAGACTAAGAGTTAAGACCTTAACCATTAGGCCAGAGTACGAGTCTAAGACCTTAGCTATTAGGCCAGACTAAAAGTTAAGACCTTAGCTATTAGGCCAGAGTAAGAGTTAAGACCTTTACCATTAGGCCATAGTACGAGTCTAAGACCTTAGCTATTAGGCCAGAGTAAGAGTTAAGACTTAACCCAGAAGGCCAGAGTAAGAGTTAAGACCTTAACCTGTAGGCCATAGTACAAGTCTAAGACCTTAGCTATTAGGCCAGAGTAAGAGTTAAGACCTTAACCAGCAGGCCAGAGTAAAAGTTAAGACCTTAACCAGTAGGCCAGAGTAAGAGTTAAGACCTTAACCATTAGGCCAGAGTACGAGCCTAAGACCTTAGCTATTAGGCCAGAGTAAGAGTTAAGACTTAACCCAGAAGGCCAGAGTAAGAGTTAAGACCTTAACCATTAGGCCATAGTACGAGTCTAAGACCTTAGCTATTAGGCCAGAGTAAGAGTTAAGACTTAAACCAGTAGGCCAGAGTAAGAGTTAAGACCTTAACCATTAGGCCAGAGTATGAGTCTAAGACCTTAGCTTTTAGGCCAAAGTAAGAGTTAAGACCTTAACCATTAGGCCAGAGTACGAGTCTACGACCTTAGCTATTAGGCCAGAGTAAGAGTTAAGACCTTAACCATTAGGCCAGAGTACGAGTCTAAGACCTTAGCTATCAGGCCAGAGTACGAGTCTAAGACCTTAGCTATTAGGCCAGAGTAAGAGTTAAGACCTTAACCATTAGGCCAGACTATGAATTTAAGACCTTAGCTATTAGGCCAGAGTAAGAGTTAAGACCTTAACCATTAGGCCAGAGTACGAGTCTAAGACCTTAGCTATTAGGCCAGAGTAAGAGTTAAGACCTTAGTTATTAGGCGAGAGTAAGAGTTAAGACCTTAACCTTTAGGCCAGAGTACGAGTCTAAGGCCTTAGCTATTAGGCCAGAGTAAGAGTTAAGTCCTTAGCTATTAGGCCAGAGTAAGAGTTAAGACCTTAGCTATTAGGCCAGAGTAAGAGTTATACCTTAACCTTTAGGCCAGAGTACGAGTTTAAGGCCTTAGCTATTAGGCCAGAGTAAGAGTTAAGACCTTAACCATTAGGCCATAGTACGAGTCTAAGACCTTAGCTATTAGGCCAGAGTAAGAGTTAAGACCTTAGCTATTAGGCCAGAGTAAGAGTTAAGACCTTAGCTATTAGGCCAGAGTAAGAGTTAAGACCTTAACCAGTAGGCCGGAGTACGAGTCTAAGACCTTAGCTATTAGGCCAGAGTAAGAGTTAAGACCTTAACCAGTAGGCCAGAGTAAGAGTTAAGACCTTTACCTGTAGGCCAGAGTAAGAGTTAAGACCTTAACCATTAGCCCAGAGTACGAGTCTAAGACCTTAGCTATTAGGCTAGAGTATGAGTCTAAGACCTTAGCTATTAGGCCAGAGTAAGAGTTAAGACCTTAACCATTAGGCCAGAGTATGAGTCAAAGACCTTAGCTATTAGGCCAGAGTAAGAGTTAAGACCTTAGCTATTAGGCCAGAGTAAGAGTTAAGACCTTAACCATTAGGCCAGAGTACGAGTCTAAGACCTTAGCTATTAGGCCAGAGTAAGAATTAAGACCTTAGCTATTAGGCCAGAGTAAGAGTTAAGACCTTAACCATTAGGCCAGAGTACGAGTCTAAGACCTTAGCTATTAGGCCAGAGTAAGAGTTAAGACCTTAACCAGTAGGGCAGAGTTAGAGTTAAAACCTTAATCATTAGGTCAGAGCACGAGTCTAAGACCTTAGCTATTAGGCCAAAGTAAGAGTTAAGACCTTAACCATTAGGGCAAAGTACGAGTCTAAGACCTTAGCTATTAGGCCAGAGTAAGAGTTAAGACCTTAGCTATTAGGCCAGAGTAAGAGTTAAGACCTTAACCATTAGACCATAGTACGAGTCTAAGACCTTAGCTATTAGGCCAGAGTAAGAGTTAAGACTTAAACCAGTAGGCCAGAGTACAAGTCTAAGACCTTAGCTATTAGGCCAGACTAAGAGTTAAGACCTTAACCATTAGGCCAGAGTACGAGTCTAAGACCTTAGCTATTAGGCCAGACTAAAAGTTAAGACCTTATCTATTAGGCCAGAGTAAGAGTTAAGACCTTAACCATTAGGCCATAGTATGAGTCTAAGACCTTAGCTATTAGGCCAGAGTAAGAGTTAAGACTTAAACCAGTAGGCCAGAGTAAGAGTTAAGACCTTAACCTGTAGGTCATAGTACAAGTCTAAGACCTTAGCTATTAGGCCAGAGTAAGAGTTAAGACCTTAACCAGCAGGCCAGAGTAAAAGTTAAGACCTTAACCAGTAGGCCAGAGTAAGAGTTAAGACCTTAACCATTAGGCCAGAGTACGAGCCTAAGACCTTAGCTATTAGGCCAGAGTAAGACTTAAGACCTTAACCAGTAGGCCAGAGTAAGAGTTAAGACCTTAACCAGTAGGCCAGAGTAAAAGTTAAGACCTTAACCATTAGGCCAGAGTACGAGTCTAAGACCTTAGCTATTAGGCCAGAGTAAGAGTTAAGACCTTAGCTATTAGGCCAGAGTAAGAGTCTAAGACCTTAGCTATTAGCCCAGAGTAAGAGTTAAGACCTTAACCATAAGGCCAGACTAAGAGTTATGACCTTAACCAGTAGGCCGGAGTACGAGTCTAAGACCTTAGCTATTAGGCCAGAGTAAGAGTTAAGACCTTAACCAGTAGGCCAGAGTAAGAGTTAAGACCTTTACCATTAGGCCAGAGTACGAGTCTAAGACCTTAGCTATTAGGCCAGACTAAAAGTTAAGACCTTAGCTATTAGGCCAGAGTATGAGTCTAAGAACTTAGCTAGTAGGCCAGAGTAAGAGTTAAGACCTTAACCATTAGGCCAGAGTATGAGTCAAAGACCTTAGCTATTAGGCCAGAGTAAGAGTAAAGACCTTAGCTATTAGGCCAGAGTAAGAGTTAAGACCTTAACCATTAGGCTAGAGTACGAGTCTAAGACCTTAGCTAATAGGCCAGAGTAAGAATTAAGACCTTAGCTATTAGGCCAGAGTAAGAGTTAAGACCTTAACCTTTAGGCCAGAGTACGATTCTAAGACCTTAGCTATTAGGCCAGAGTAAGAGTTAAGACCTTAACCATTAGGCCAGAGTAAGAGTCTAAGACCTTAGCTATTAGGCCAGAGTAAGAGTTAAGACCTTAACCAGTAGGGCAGAGTAAGAGTTAAAACCTTAATCATTAGGCCAGAGCACAAGTCTAAGACCTTAGCTATTAGGCCAGAGTAAGAGTTAAGACCTTAACCATTAGGTCAGAGTACGAGTCTAAGACCTTAGCTATTAGGCCAGAGTAAGAGTTAAGACCTTAGATATTAGGCCAGAGTAAGAGTTAAGACCTTAACCATTAGGCCATAGTACGAGTCTAAGACCTTAGCTATTAGGCCAGAGTAAGGGTTAAGACCATAGCTATTAGACCAGAGTAAGAGTTAAGACCTTAACCAGTAGGCCAGAGTACAAGTCTAAGACCTTAGCTATTAGGCCAGACTAAGAGTTAAGACCTTAACCATTAGGCCAGAGTACGAGTCTAAGACCTTAGCTATTAGGCCAGACTAAAAGTTAAGACCTTAGCTATTAGGCCAGAGTAAGAGTTAAGACCTTTACCATTAGGCCATAGTACGAGTCTAAGACCTTAGCTATTAGGCCAGAGTAAGAGTTAAGACTTAACCCAGAAGGCCAGAGTAAGAGTTAAGACCTTAACCAGTAGGCCATAGTACAAGTCTAAGACCTTAGCTATTAGGCCAGAGTAAGAGTTAAGACCTTAACCATTAGGCCAGAGTACGAGTCTAAGACCTTAGCTATCAGGCCAGAGTACGAGTCTAAGACCTTAGCTATTAGGCCAGAGTAAGAGTTAAGACCTTAACCATTAGGCCAGACTATGAATTTAAGACCTTAGCTATTAGGCCAGAGTAAGAGTTAAGACCTTAGCTATTAGGCCAGAGTAAGAGTTAAGACCTTAACCATTAGGCCAGAGTACGAGCCTAAGACCTTAGCTATTAGGCAAGAGTAAGAATTAAGACCTTAGCTATTAGGCCAGAGTAAGAGTTAAGACCTTAACCTTTAGGCCAGAGTACGATTCTAAGACCTTAGCTATTAGGCCAGAGTAAGAGTTAAGACCTTAAACATTAGGCCAGAGTACGAGTCTAAGACCTTAGCTATTAGGCCAGAGTAAGAGTTAAGACCTTAACCAGTAGGGCAGAGTAAGAGTTAAAACCTTAGTCATTAGGCCAGAGCACGAGTCTAAGACCTTAGCTATTAGGCCAGAGTAAGAGTTAAGACCTTAACCATTAGGTCAGAGTACGAGTCTAAGACCTTAGCTATTAGGCCAGAGTAAGAGTTAAGACCTTAGCTATTAGGCCAGAGTAAGAGTTGAGACCTTAACCATTAGGCCATAGTACGAGTCTAAGACCTTAGCTATTAGGCCAGACTAAAAGTTAAGACCTTAGCTATTAGGCCAGAGTAAGAGTTAAGACCTTTACCATTAGGCCATAGTACGAGTCTAAGACCTTAGCTATTAGCCCAGAGTAAGAGTTAAGACTTAAACCAGAAGGCCAGAGTAAGAGTTAAGACCTTAACCTGTAGGCCATAGTACAAGTCTAAGACCTTAGCAATTAGGCCAGAGTAAGAGTTAAGACCTTAACCAGCAGGCCAGAGTAAAAGTTAAGACCTTAACCAGTAGGCCAGAGTAAGAGTTAAGACCTTAACCATTAGGCCAGAGTACGAGCCTAAGACCTTAGCTATTAGGCCAGAGTAAGAGTTAAGACCTTAACCAGTAGGCCAGAGTAAGAGTTAAGACCTTAACCAGTAGGCCAGAGTAAAAGTTAAGACCTTAACCATTAGGCCAGAGTACGAGTCTAAGACCTTAGCTATTAGGCCAGAGTAAGAGTTAAGACCTTGGCTATTAGGCCAGAGTAAGAGTCTAAGACCTTAGCTATTAGCCCAGAGTAAGAGTTAAGACCTTAACCATTAGGCCAGACTAAGAGTTAAGACCTTAACCAGTAGGCCATAGTACGAGTCTAAGACCTTAGCTATTAGGCCAGAGTAAGAGTTAAGACCTTAACCATGAGGCCAGAGTACGAGTCTAAGACCTTAGCTATTAGGCCAGACTAAGAGTTAAGACCTTAGCTATTAGGCCAGAGTAAGAGTTAAGACCTTAACCATTAGGCCAGAGTATAAGTCTAAGACCTAAGCTATTAGGTCAGAGTAAAAGTTAAAACCTTAGCTATTAGGCCAGAGTAAGATTATAAGACCTTAGCTATTAGGCCAGAGTAAAAGTTAAGACCTTAACCATTAGGCCAGAGTAAGATTTAAGACCTTAGCTATTAGGCCAGTGTAAGAGTTAAGACCTTAACCATTAGGCCAGAGTACGAGTCTAAGACCTTAGCTAGTAGGCCAGAGTAAGAGTTAAGACCTTAACCATTAGGTCAGAGTAAGATTTAAGACCTTAGCTATTAGGCCAGACTAAAAGATAAGACCTTAGCTAGTAGGCCAGAGTAAGAGTTAAAACCTTAGCTATTAGGCCAGAGTAAGAGTCTAAGACCTTAGCTATTAGGCCAGACTAAAAGATAAGACCTTAGCTATTAGGCCAGAGTAAGAGTTAAGACCTTAACCTGTAGGCCATAGTACGAGTATAAGACCTTAGCTATTATGCCAGAGTAAGAGTTAAGACCTTAGCTATTATGCCAGAGTAAGGGTTAAGACCTTAACCAGTAGGCCAGAGTAAGAGTTACGACCTTAACCATTAGGCCAGAGTATGAGTCTAAGACCTTAGCTATTAGGCCAAAGTAAGAGTTAAGACCTTAACCATTAGGCCAGAGTACGAGTCTATGACCTTAGCTATTAGGCCAGAGTAAGAGTTAAGACCTTAACCATTAGGCCAGAGTACGAGTCTAAGACCTTAGCTATCAGGCCAGAGTACGAGTCTAAGACCTTAGCTATTAGGCCAGAGTAAGAGTTAAGACCTTAACCATTAGGCCAGACTATGAATTTAAGACCTTAGCTATTAGGCCAGAGTAAGAGTTAAGACCTTAACCATTAGGCCAGAGTACGAGTCTAAGACCTTAGCTATTAGGCCAGAGTAAGAGTTAAGACCTTAGCAATTAGGCGAGAGTAAGAGTTAAGACCTTAACCTTTAGGCCAGAGTACGAGTCTAAGGCCTTAGCTATTAGGCCAGAGTAAGAGTTAAGACCTTAGCTATTAGGCCAGAGTAAGAGTTAAGACCTTAGCTATTAGGCCAGAGTAAGAGTTATACCTTAACCTTTAGGCCAGAGTACGAGTTTAAGGCCTTAGCTATTAGGCCAGAGTAAGAGTTAAGACCTTAACCATTAGGCCATAGTACGAGTCTTAGACCTTAGCTATTAGGCCAGAGTAAGAGTTAAGACCTTAGCTATTAGGCCAGAGTAAGAGTTAAGACCTTAGCTATTAGGCCAGAGTAAGAGTTAGGACCTTAGCTATTAGGCCAGAGTAAGAGTTAAGACCTTAACCAGTAGGCCGGAGTACGAGTCTAAGACCTTAGCTATTAGGCCAGAGTAAGAGTTAAGACCTTAACCAGTAGGCCAGAGTAAGAGTTAAGACCTTTACCTGTAGGCCAGAGTAAGAGTTAAGACCTTAACCATTAGGCCAGAGTACGAGTCTAAGACCTTAGCTATTAGGCTAGAGTATGAGTCTAAGACCTTAGCTATTAGGCCAGAGTAAGAGTTAAGACCTTAACCATTAGGCCAGAGTATGAGTCAAAGACCTTAGCTATTAGGCCAGAGTAAGAGTTAAGACCTTAGCTATTAGGCCAGAGTAAGAGTTAAGACCTTAACCTTTAGGCCAGAGTACGATTCTAAGACCTTAGCTATTAGGCCAGAGTAAGAGTTAAGACCTTAACCATTAGGCCAGAGTACGAGTCTAAGACCTTAGCTATTAGGCCAGAGTAAGAGTTAAGACCTTAACCAGTAGGGCAGAGTTAGAGTTAAAACCTTAATCATTAGGTCAGAGCACGAGTCTAAGACCTTAGCTATTAGGCCAAAGTAAGAGTTAAGACCTTAACCATTAGGGCAAAGTACGAGTCTAAGACCTTAGCTATTAGGCCAGAGTAAGAGTTAAGACCTTAGCTATTAGGCCAGAGTAAGAGTTAAGACCTTAACCATTAGACTATAGTACGAGTCTAAGACCTTAGCTATTAGGCCAGAGTAAGAGTTAAGACTTAAACCAGTAGGCCAGAGTACAAGTCTAAGACCTTAGCTATTAGGCCAGACTAAGAGTTAAGACCTTAACCATTAGGCCAGAGTACAAGTCTAAGACCTTAGCTATTAGGCCAGACTAAAAGTTAAGACCTTAGCTATTAGGCCAGAGTAAGAGTTAAGACCTTAACCATTAGGCCATAGTATGAGTCTAAGACCTTAGCTATTAGGCCAGAGTAAGAGTTAAGACCTTAACCAGCAGGCCAGAGTAAAAGTTAAGACCTTAACCAGTAGGCCAGAGTAAGAGTTAAGACCTTAACCATTAGGCCAGAGTACGAGCCTAAGACCTTAGCTATTAGGCCAGAGTAAGACTTAAGACCTTAACCAGTAGGCCAGAGTAAGAGTTAAGACCTTAACCAGTAGGCCAGAGTAAAAGTTAAGACCTTAACCATTAGGCCAGAGTACGAGTCTAAGACCTTAGCTATTAGGCCAGAGTAAGAGTTAAGACCTTAGCTATTAGGCCAGAGTAAGAGTCTAAGACCTTAGCTATTAGCCCAAAGTAAGAGTTAAGACCTTAACCATAAGGCCAGACTAAGAGTTATGACCTTAACCAGTAGGCCGGAGTACGAGTCTAAGACCTTAGCTATTAGGCCAGAGTAAGAGTTAAGACCTTAACCAGTAGGCCAGAGTAAGAGTTAAGACCTTTACCATTAGGCCAGAGTACGAGTCTAAGACCTTAGCTATTAGGCCAGAGTATGAGTCTAAGAACTTAGCTATTAGGCCAGAGTAAGAGTTAAGACCTTAACCATTAGGCCAGAGTATGAGTCAAAGACCTTAGCTATTAGGCCAGAGTAAGAGTTAAGACCTTAGCTATAAGGCCAGAGTAAGAGTTAAGACCTTAACCATTAGGCTAGAGTACGAGTCTAAGACCTTAGCTAATAGGCCAGAGTAAGAATTAAGACCTTAGCTATTAGGCCAGAGTAAGAGTTAAGACCTTAACCTTTAGGCCAGAGTACGATTCTAAGACCTTAGCTATTAGGCCAGAGTAAGAGTTAAGACCTTAACCATTAGGCCAGAGTAAGAGTCTAAGACCTTAGCTATTAGGCCAGAGTAAGAGTTAAGACCTTAACCAGTAGGGCAGAGTAAGAGTTAAAACCTTAATCATTAGGCCAGAGCACAAGTCTAAGACCTTAGCTATTAGGCCAGAGTAAGAGTTAAGACCTTAACCATTAGGTCAGAGTACGAGTCTAAGACCTTAGCTATTAGGCCAGAGTAAGAGTTAAGACCTTAGCTATTAGGCCAGAGTAAGAGTTAAGACCTTAACCATTAGGCCATAGTACGAGTCTAAGACCTTAGCTATTAGGCCAGAGTAAGGGTTAAGACCATAGCTATTAGACCAGAGTAAGAGTTAAGACCTTAACCAGTAGGCCAGAGTACAAGTCTAAGACCTTAGCTATTAGGCCAGACTAAGAGTTAAGACCTTAACCATTAGGCCAGAGTACGAGTCTAAGACCTTAGCTATTAGGCCAGACTAAAAGTTAAGACCTTAGCTATTAGGCCAGAGTAAGAGTTAAGACCTTTACCATTAGGCCATAGTACGAGTCTAAGACCTTAGCTATTAGGCCAGAGTAAGAGTTAAGACTTAACCCAGAAGGCCAGAGTAAGAGTTAAGACCTTAACCTGTAGGCCATAGTACAAGTCTAAGACCTTAGCTATTAGGCCAGAGTAAGAGTTAAGACCTTAACCAGCAGGCCAGAGTAAAAGTTAAGACCTTAACCAGTAGGCCAGAGTAAGAGTTAAGACCTTAACCATTAGGCCAGAGTACGAGCCTAAGACCTTAGCTATTAGGCCAGAGTAAGAGTTAAGACCTTAACCAGTAGGCCAGAGTAAGAGTTAAGACCTTAACCATTAGGCCATAGTACGAGTCTAAGACCTTAGCTATTAGGCCAGAGTAAGAGTTAAGACTTAAACCAGTAGGCCAGAGTAAGAGTTAAGACCTTAACCATTAGGCCAGAGTATGAGTCTAAGACCTTAGCTTTTAGGCCAAAGTAAGAGTTAAGACCTTAACCATTAGGCCAGAGTACGAGTCTACGACCTTAGCTATTAGGCCAGAGTAAGAGTTAAGACCTTAACCATTAGGCCAGAGTACGAGTCTAAGACCTTAGCTATCAGGCCAGAGTACGAGTCTAAGACCTTAGCTATTAGGCCAGAGTAAGAGTTAAGACCTTAACCATTAGGCCAGACTATGAATTTAAGACCTTAGCTATTAGGCCAGAGTAAGAGTTAAGACCTTAACCATTAGGCCAGAGTACGAGTCTAAGACCTTAGCTATTAGGCCAGAGTAAGAGTTAAGACCTTAGTTATTAGGCGAGAGTAAGAGTTAAGACCTTAACCTTTAGGCCAGAGTACGAGTCTAAGGCCTTAGCTATTAGGCCAGAGTAAGAGTTAAGTCCTTAGCTATTAGGCCAGAGTAAGAGTTAAGACCTTAGCTATTAGGCCAGAGTAAGAGTTATACCTTAACCTTTAGGCCAGAGTACGAGTTTAAGGCCTTAGCTATTAGGCCAGAGTAAGAGTTAAGACCTTAACCATTAGGCCATAGTATGAGTCTAAGACCTTAGCTATTAGGCCAGAGTAAGAGTTAAGACCTTAGCTATTAGGCCAGAGTAAGAGTTAAGACCTTAGCTATTAGGCCAGAGTAAGAGTTAAGACCTTAACCAGTAGGCCGGAGTACGAGTCTAAGACCTTAGCTATTAGGCCAGAGTAAGAGTTAAGACCTTAACCAGTAGGCCAGAGTAAGAGTTAAGACCTTTACCTGTAGGCCAGAGTAAGAGTTAAGACCTTAACCATTAGCCCAGAGTACGAGTCTAAGACCTTAGCTATTAGGCTAGAGTATGAGTCTAAGACCTTAGCTATTAGGCCAGAGTAAGAGTTAAGACCTTAACCATTAGGCCAGAGTATGAGTCAAAGACCTTAGCTATTAGGCCAGAGTAAGAGTTAAGACCTTAGCTATTAGGCCAGAGTAAGAGTTAAGACCTTAACCATTAGGCCAGAGTACGAGTCTAAGACCTTAGCTATTAGGCCAGAGTAAGAATTAAGACCTTAGCTATTAGGCCAGAGTAAGAGTTAAGACCTTAACCTTTAGGCCAGAGTACGATTCTAAGACCTTAGCTATTAGGCCAGAGTAAGAGTTAAGACCTTAACCATTAGGCCAGAGTACGAGTCTAAGACCTTAGCTATTAGGCCAGAGTAAGAGTTAAGACCTTAACCAGTAGGGCAGAGTTAGAGTTAAAACCTTAATCATTAGGTCAGAGCACGAGTCTAAGACCTTAGCTATTAGGCCAAAGTAAGAGTTAAGACCTTAACCATTAGGGCAAAGTACGAGTCTAAGACCTTAGCTATTAGGCCAGAGTAAGAGTTAAGACCTTAGCTATTAGGCCAGAGTAAGAGTTAAGACCTTAACCATTAGACCATAGTACGAGTCTAAGACCTTAGCTATTAGGCCAGAGTAAGAGTTAAGACTTAAACCAGTAGGCCAGAGTACAAGTCTAAGACCTTAGCTATTAGGCCAGACTAAGAGTTAAGACCTTAACCATTAGGCCAGAGTACGAGTCTAAGACCTTAGCTATTAGGCCAGACTAAAAGTTAAGACCTTATCTATTATGCCAGAGTAAGAGTTAAGACCTTAACCATTAGGCCATAGTATGAGTCTAAGACCTTAGCTATTAGGCCAGAGTAAGAGTTAAGACTTAAACCAGTAGGCCAGAGTAAGAGTTAAGACCTTAACCTGTAGGTCATAGTACAAGTCTAAGACCTTAGCTATTAGGCCAGAGTAAGAGTTAAGACCTTAACCAGCAGGCCAGAGTAAAAGTTAAGACCTTAACCAGTAGGCCAGAGTAAGAGTTAAGACCTTAACCATTAGGCCAGAGTACGAGCCTAAGACCTTAGCTATTAGGCCAGAGTAAGACTTAAGACCTTAACCAGTAGGCCAGAGTAAGAGTTAAGACCTTAACCAGTAGGCCAGAGTAAAAGTTAAGACCTTAACCATTAGGCCAGAGTACGAGTCTAAGACCTTAGCTATTAGGCCAGAGTAAGAGTTAAGACCTTAGCTATTAGGCCAGAGTAAGAGTCTAAGACCTTAGCTATTAGCCCAGAGTAAGAGTTAAGACCTTAACCATAAGGCCAGACTAAGAGTTATGACCTTAACCAGTAGGCCGGAGTACGAGTCTAAGACCTTAGCTATTAGGCCAGAGTAAGAGTTAAGACCTTAACCAGTAGGCCAGAGTAAGAGTTAAGACCTTTACCATTAGGCCAGAGTACGAGTCTAAGACCTTAGCTATTAGGCCAGACTAAAAGTTAAGACCTTAGCTATTAGGCCAGAGTATGAGTCTAAGAACTTAGCTAGTAGGCCAGAGTAAGAGTTAAGACCTTAACCATTAGGCCAGAGTATGAGTCAAAGACCTTAGCTATTAGGCCAGAGTAAGAGTAAAGACCTTAGCTATTAGGCCAGAGTAAGAGTTAAGACCTTAACCATTAGGCTAGAGTACGAGTCTAAGACCTTAGCTAATAGGCCAGAGTAAGAATTAAGACCTTAGCTATTAGGCCAGAGTAAGAGTTAAGCCCTTAACCTTTAGGCCAGAGTACGATTCTAAGACCTTAGCTATTAGGCCAGAGTAAGAGTTAAGACCTTAACCATTAGGCCAGAGTAAGAGTCTAAGACCTTAGCTATTAGGCCAGAGTAAGAGTTAAGACCTTAACCAGTAGGGCAGAGTAAGAGTTAAAACCTTAATCATTAGGCCAGAGCACAAGTCTAAGACCTTAGCTATTAGGCCAGAGTAAGAGTTAAGACCTTAACCATTAGGTCAGAGTACGAGTCTAAGACCTTAGCTATTAGGCCAGAGTAAGAGTTAAGACCTTAGCTATTAGGCCAGAGTAAGAGTTAAGACCTTAACCATTAGGCCATAGTACGAGTCTAAGACCTTAGCTATTAGGCCAGAGTAAGGGTTAAGACCATAGCTATTAGACCAGAGTAAGAGTTAAGACCTTAACCAGTAGGCCAGAGTACAAGTCTAAGACCTTAGCTATTAGGCCAGACTAAGAGTTAAGACCTTAACCATTAGGCCAGAGTACGAGTCTAAGACCTTAGCTATTAGGCCAGACTAAAAGTTAAGACCTTAGCTATTAGGCCAGAGTAAGAGTTAAGACCTTTACCATTAGGCCATAGTACGAGTCTAAGACCTTAGCTATTAGGCCAGAGTAAGAGTTAAGACTTAACCCAGAAGGCCAGAGTAAGAGTTAAGACCTTAACCAGTAGGCCATAGTACAAGTCTAAGACCTTAGCTATTAGGCCAGAGTAAGAGTTAAGACCTTAACCATTAGGCCAGAGTACGAGTCTAAGACCTTAGCTATCAGGCCAGAGTACGAGTCTAAGACCTTAGCTATTAGGCCAGAGTAAGAGTTAAGACCTTAACCATTAGGCCAGACTATGAATTTAAGACCTTAGCTATTAGGCCAGAGTAAGAGTTAAGACCTTAACCATTAGGCCAGAGTACGAGTCTAAGACCTTAGCTATTAGGCCAGAGTAAGAGTTAAGACCTTAGCTATTAGGCGAGAGTAAGAGTTAAGACCTTAACCTTTAGGCCAGAGTACGAGTCTAAGGCCTTAGCTATTAGGCCAGAGTAAGAGTTAAGACCTTAGCTATTAGGCCAGAGTAAGAGTTAAGACCTTAGCTATTAGGCCAGAGTAAGAGTTATACCTTAACCTTTAGGCCAGAGTACGAGTTTAAGGCCTTAGCTATTAGGCCAGAGTAAGAGTTAAGACCTTAACCATTAGGCCATAGTACGAGTCTAAGACCTTAGCTATTAGGCCAGAGTAAGAGTTAAGACCTTAGCTATTAGGCCAGAGTAAGAGTTAAGACCTTAGCTATTAGGCCAGAGTAAGAGTTAGGACCTTAGCTATTAGGCCAGAGTAAGAGTTAAGACCTTAACCAGTAGGCCGGAGTACGAGTCTAAGACCTTAGCTATTAGGCCAGAGTAAGAGTTAAGACCTTAACCAGTAGGCCAGAGTAAGAGTTAAGACCTTTACCTGTAGGCCAGAGTAAGAGTTAAGACCTTAACCATTAGGCCAGAGTACGAGTCTAAGACCTTAGCTATTAGGCTAGAGTATGAGTCTAAGACCTTAGCTATTAGGCCAGAGTAAGAGTTAAGACCTTAACCATTAGGCCAGAGTATGAGTCAAAGACCTTAGCTATTAGGCCAGAGTAAGAGTTAAGACCTTAGCTATTAGGCCAGAGTAAGAGTTAAGACCTTAACCATTAGGCCAGAGTACGAGTCTAAGACCTTAGCTATTAGGCCAGAGTAAGAATTAAGACCTTAGCTATTAGGCCAGAGTAAGAGTTAAGACCTTAACCTTTAGGCCAGAGTACGATTCTAAGACCTTAGCTATTAGGCCAGAGTAAGAGTTAAGACCTTAACCATTAGGCCAGAGTACGAGTCTAAGACCTTAGCTATTAGGCCAGAGTAAGAGTTAAGACCTTAACCAGTAGGGCAGAGTTAGAGTTAAAACCTTAATCATTAGGTCAGAGCACAAGTCTAAGACCTTAGCTATTAGGCCAAAGTAAGAGTTAAGACCTTAACCATTATGGCAAAGTACGAGTCTAAGACCTTAGCTATTAGGCCAGAGTAAGAGTTAAGACCTTAGCTATTAGGCCAGAGTAAGAGTTAAGACCTTAACCATTAGACTATAGTACGAGTCTAAGACCTTAGCTATTAGGCCAGAGTAAGAGTTAAGACTTAAACCAGTAGGCCAGAGTACAAGTCTAAGACCTTAGCTATTAGGCCAGACTAAGAGTTAAGACCTTAACCATTAGGCCAGAGTACGAGTCTAAGACCTTAGCTATTAGGCCAGACTAAAAGTTAAGACCTTAGCTATTAGGCCAGAGTAAGAGTTAAGACCTTAACCATTAGGCCATAGTATGAGTCTAAGACCTTAGCTATTAGGCCAGAGTAAGAGTTAAGACTTAAACCAGTAGGCCAGAGTAAGAGTTAAGACCTTAACCTGTAGGTCATAGTACAAGTCTAAGACCTTAGCTATTAGGCCAGAGTAAGAGTTAAGACCTTAACCAGCAGGCCAGAGTAAAAGTTAAGACCTTAACCAGTAGGCCAGAGTAAGAGTTAAGACCTTAACCATTAGGCCAGAGTACGAGCCTAAGACCTTAGCTATTAGGCCAGAGTAAGACTTAAGACCTTAACCAGTAGGCCAGAGTAAGAGTTAAGACCTTAACCAGTAGGCCAGAGTAAAAGTTAAGACCTTAACCATTAGGCCAGAGTACGAGTCTAAGACCTTAGCTATTAGGCCATAGTAAGAGTTAAGACCTTAGCTAATAGGCCAGAGTAAGAGTCTAAGACCTTAGCTATTAGCCCAAAGTAAGAGTTAAGACCTTAACCATAAGGCCAGACTAAGAGTTATGACCTTAACCAGTAGGCCGGAGTACGAGTCTAAGACCTTAGCTATTAGGCCAGAGTAAGAGTTAAGACCTTAACCAGTAGGCCAGAGTAAGAGTTAAGACCTTTACCATTAGGCCAGAGTACGAGTCTAAGACCTTAGATATTAGGCCAGAGTATGAGTCTAAGAACTTAGCTATTAGGCCAGAGTAAGAGTTAAGACCTTAACCATTAGGCCAGAGTATGAGTCAAAGACCTTAGCTATTAGGCCAGAGTAAGAGTTAAGACCTTAGCTATTAGGCCAGAGTAAGAGTTAAGACCTTAACCATTAGGCTAGAGTACGAGTCTAAGACCTTAGCTAATAGGCCAGAGTAAGAATTAAGACCTTAGCTATTAGGCCAGAGTAAGAGTTAAGACCTTAACCTTTAGGCCAGAGTACGATTCTAAGACCTTAGCTATTAGGCCAGAGTAAGAGTTAAGACCTTAACCATTAGGCCAGAGCACAAGTCTACGACCTTAGCTATTAGGCCAGAGTAAGAGTTAAGACCTTAACCATTAGGTCAGAGTACGAGTCTAAGACCTTAGCTATTAGGCCAGAGTAAGAGTTAAGACCTTAGCTATTAGGCCAGAGTAAGAGTTAAGACCTTAACCATTAGGCCATAGTACGAGTCTAAGACCTTAGCTATTAGGCCAGAGTAAGGGTTAAGACCATAGCTATTAGACCAGAGTAAGAGTTAAGACCTTAACCAGTAGGCCAGAGTACAAGTCTAAGACCTTAGCTATTAGGCCAGACTAAGAGTTAAGACCTTAACCATTAGGCCAGAGTACGAGTCTAAGACCTTAGCTATTAGGCCAGAGTAAGAGTTAAGACTTAACCCAGAAGGCCAGAGTAAGAGTTAAGACCTTAACCTGTAGGCCATAGTACAAGTCTAAGACCTTAGCTATTAGGCCAGAGTAAGAGTTAAGACCTTAACCAGCAGGCCAGAGTAAAAGTTAAGACCTTAACCAGTAGGCCAGAGTAAGAGTTAAGACCTTAACCATTAGGCCAGAGTACGAGCCTAAGACCTTAGCTAATAGGCCAGAGTAAGAGTTAAGACTTTAACCAGTAGGCCAAAGTAAGAGTTAAGACCTTAACCATTAGGCCATAGTACGAGTCTAAGACCTTAGCTATTAGGCCAGAGTAAGAGTTAAGACTTAAACCAGTAGGCCAGAGTAAGAGTTAAGACCTTAACCATTAGGCCAGAGTATGAGTCTAAGACCTTAGCTATTAGGCCAAAGTAAGAGTTAAGACCTTAACCATAAGGCCAGAGTACGAGTCTACGACCTTAGCTATTAGGCCAGAGTAAGAGTTAAGACCTTAACCATTAGGCCAGAGTACGAGTCTAAGACCTTAGCTATCAGGCCAGAGTACGAGTCTAAGACCTTAGCTATTAGGCCAGAGTAAGAGTTAAGACCTTAACCATTAGGCCAGAGTACGAGCCTAAGACCTTAGCTATTAGGCCAGAGTAAGACTTAAGACCTTAACCAGTAGGCCAGAGTAAGAGTTAAGACCTTAACCAGTAGGCCAGAGTAAAAGTTAAGACCTTAACCATTAGGCCAGAGTACGAGTCTAAGACCTTAGCTATTAGGCCAGAGTAAGAGTCTAAGACCTTAGCTATTAGCCCAGAGTAAGAGTTAGGACCTTAACCATAAGGCCAGAGTAAGAGTTAAGACCTTAACCTTTAGGCCAGAGTACGAGTTAAGACCTTAACCATTAGGCCAGAGTACGAGTCTAAGACCTTAGCTATTAGGCCAGATTAAGAGTTAAAACCTTAGCTATTAGGCCAGAGTAAGAGTCTAAGACCTTAGCTATTAGGCCAGAGTAAAAGTTAAGACCTTAACCATTAGGCCAGAGTAAGAGTTAAGACCTTAGCTATTAGGCCAGAGTAAGAGTTAAGACCTTAACCATTAGGCCAGAGTACGAGTCTAAGACCTTAGCTAGTAGGCCAGAGTAAGAGTTAAGACCTTAACCAGTAGGCCAGAGTAAGAGTTAAGACCTTAACCTGTAGGCCATAGTACGAGTCTAAGACCTTAGCTATTATGCCAGAGTAAGAGTTAAGACCTTAGCTATTATGCCAGAGTAAGGGTTAAGACCTTAAACAGTAGGCCAGAGTAAGAGTTACGACCTTAACCATTATGCCAGAGTATGAGTCTAAGACCTTAGCTATTAGGCCAGAGTAAGAGTTAAGACCTTAACCATTAGGCCAGAGTACGAGTCTACGGCCTTAGCTATTAGGCCAGAGTAAGAGTTAAGACCTTAACCACTAGGCCAGAGTACGAGTCTAAGACCTTAGCTATCAGGCCAGAGTACGAGTCTAAGACCTTAGCTATTAGGCCAGAGTAAGAGTTAAAACCTTAACCATTAGGCCAGAGTACGAGTCTAAGACCTTAGCTAATAGGGCAAAGTAAGAGTTAAGACCTTAACCATTAGGCCAGAGTACGAGTCTAAGACCTTAGCTATTAGGCCAGAGTAAGAGTAAAAACCTTAGCTATTAGGCCAGAGTAAGAGTTGAGACCTTAACCATTAGGCCAGAGTATGAATTTAAGACCTTAGCTATTAGGCCAGAGTAAGAGTTAAGACCTTAACCATTAGGCCAGAGTACGAGTCGAAGACCTTAGCTATTAGGCCAGAGTAAGAGTTAAGACCTTAGCTATTAGGCCAGAGTAAGAGTTAAGACCTTAACCTTTAGGCCAGAGTACGAGTCTAAGGTCTTAGCTATTAGGCCAGAGTAAGAGTTAAGACCTTAGCTATTAGGCCACAGTAAGAGTTAAGACCTTAACCATTAGGCCAGAGTACGAGTCTAAGACCTTAGATATTAGGCCAGAGTAAGAGTTAAGACCTTAACCATTAAGCCAGAGTACGAGTCTAAGACCTTAGCTATTAGTTCAGAGTAAGTGTTAAGACCTTAACAGGTAGGCCAGAGTAAGAGTTAATATCTTAACCATTAGGCCAGAGTACGAGTCTAAGACCTTAGCTATTAGGCCAGAGTAAGAGTTAAGACCTTAACCATTAGGCCAGAGTAAGAGTCTAAGACCTTAGCTATTAGGCCAAAGTAAAAGTTAAGACCTTAGCTATTAGGCCAGAGTAAGAGTTAAGACCTTAACCATTAGGCCATAGTACGAGTCTAAGACCTTAGCTATTAGGCCAGAGTAAGAGTTAAGACCTTAGCTATTAGGCCAGAGTAAGAGTTAAGACCTTAACCAGTAGGCCGGAGTATGAGTCTAAGACCTTAGCTATTAGGCCAGAGTAAGAGTTAAGACCTTAACCAGTAGGCCAGAGTAAGAGTTAAGATATTTACCTGTAGGCCAGAGTAAGAGTTAAGACCTTAACCATTAGGGCAGAGTACGAGTCTAAGACCTTAGCTATTAGGCCAGAGTATGAGTCTAAGACCTTAGCTATTAGGCCAGAGTAAGAGTTAAGACCTTAACCATTAGGCCAGAGTACGAGTCAAAGACCTTAGCTATTAGTCCAGAGTAAGAGTTAAGACCTTAGCTATTAGGCCAGAGTAAGGGTTAAGACCTTAACCTTTAGGCCAGAGTACGATTCTAAGACCTTAGCTATTAGGCCAGAGTAAGAGTTAAGACCTTAACCATTAGGCCAGAGTACGAGTCTAAGACCTTAGCTATTAGGCCAGAGTAAGACTTAAGACCTTAACCAGTAGGGCAGAGTAAGAGTTAAAACCTTAATCATTAGGCCAGAGCACGAGTCTAAGACCTTAGCAATTAGGCCAGAGTAAGAGTTAAGACCTTAACCATTAGGGCAGAGTACGAGTCTAAGACCTTAGCTATTAGGCCAGAGTAAGAGTTAAGACCTTAGCTATTAGGCCAGAGTAGGAGTTAAGACCTTAACCATTAGGCCATAGTACGAGTCTAAGACCTTAGCTATTAGGCCAGAGTAAGGGTTAAGACCATAGCTATTAGACCAGTGTAGGAGAGTGGAATCTGACTAATGGTTGCCCCCAACTTTTTGCCTGGTATTTAAGTGGTTTTTGACTAGTCTGGCTGGGATCCTGCTATCCAGGACCCCAGCCTATCTGCTTTCTCCCTAAAACTGTTGTGAGTACTCTAGGTACAAACATAATTGGATGCTGGGCATGCCCTACCAGTCCCTGGTAGATGGTACCCTAGGTACCCAGGGCATGGGTCCCCCAGTAGGCCTACCAGGGCTGCAGCACTTATTGTGCCACCCTGGGACAGCCACCCAAACTGACACCACCAGGCCACTACTGTAGCCTGGGTAAGGTGGTGCTAGCACCCCTCACAGGGATGTAGGTACCCTATGTCCCATACCATTACAACACATATACTCTCATAGGTCACCCCTATGGCAGGCCCTGGTAATCCTACAGGGCTGGGTGCTGAGGTATGTGTGAGGGGGGACCCCTACGTGAGTAGGACCTCCCTGCAACCTTCGTAAAAACGTTACTGGGTTGTTTGTAGTGTAGCCATACCATATACTCTTACCGCATTATAAGTTATTGCGTCATCGCTGTAACTTGGGACTGGCTACACAGAACCATATCGTGTTTGGTGTCAAACATGAAGGAATCATACCCCCAGTCCAGCCATGGGCATGGGGGCACGATTCCCCCTTGCTAGGAGGGTGATATGGGAAAAGCGGTAGATTTTAGACACCAATTTAAAAGTGCACGTGTACCACAAAATGGCTACTGTTCGCCACCTACACGACTCTGGCTGGCTGTTGCTGGGGAAAATCCCAGCCTCGCCAGCTGGACAATAGGGCTCCTGTGGCAGGGAGGTGCCAGCACCTCCCCAGACAGGATAATGTGGATTGGAACAGGGCGGGTGCACCAAATGGCCATTCAGAGTTGCATGTAGGCAGCTGCAGAGCCCCAATTCTGCATACACCGCCTGGAACCGGTTCAGGGGCATCCTGCTCCTCGCCCAGGCGGGAAACACACAAAGGGGAGTGGGTGTAGCCACCCTTTCCCGCCTCTACTCTGATTGGCAGGCTCTATTTTGGACCATCCCCTAATCTTGGGGATATATGGGAATAACTTTGCCCTAGAGCCTTAGATTCGTCCAGAACTTCACAGAACTGACCTTCAACGAGCTGCTGCCCAGCTGACCAAAGAAATCTCCCTTGGGATAAAGGAGTTATCCCCCTGCTTGGCAGGCACCTAAAAGACTACAAGATACCCGGTTGGAACTTCGTTGCTCTCACGACCTTTGACGCCTTCCAGCAACCTCAAGGTGGGTCTCCAGTGCATCCCAGCGTCCTGTGAGCGTGCCCAGCAAGTCTGAGCACCCTGGACCACGTGGGTGTCGAGATCCCCGCATACCCCGAGACACCAGCCACCTCTTGTCCAGCACACGACCCCGACCAGTGGGGAAGTTGTGCTTTGGCCCATTTCTGAGCCAACCATCCAGCAGCATTTGTGCCGACCCTCAGCTCCCTGGCCCGCTCCGGTGGCCCGTGGGAGCCCTTTTACGCACTCCATTTTGCTGCCTTCCGCGGTCCCTTGTCCCTCGACTTGTGGGGCCTGACGGAGGACAATCTTTGCTTCTAAGAGTTCCCCTGGTTCCTCCAGGCCTGCTCTACGCTCCCTGAAAAAGAGAGCACCCTCAGACCTCGTGGGTCTGCACCAGCAGCTGCTTTGTCTATTTTGCGTGGGTTGCGGTTGCCAAGGCTTAGTGGATCCAATCGGGACACTAACACCGCAGCGACCCTCAGCCGACGTGGGACAGTCGCCCTCCAGAAGCTGGCCTTCCTTGAAGCCTCCCGGAGCCCGTGACTGCAGAGCCCAGCTGTACTTCCTACACCTGAAGCACCCGACTTCCACGAGCTCCTTGCTGTGAGCTCCCTGGTCACTTGCTGTGACCCAGACTCTGTCCCGTCTGCTTTCAGGTTCATCTTTATCTTCTCTTCAACTTCAATCTTCACGACTTCAGCGACACTCGCAGCTAGCAGCAGTTTGGACTACTTTTCCATAGAGAATCAGCCCGCGACCCGACACCAGAATCAACCTATGCACCCGGCTTCCCTGGGGCAGGTAACAGTGGTACTTCGGTACTCCCGTGGTGGTGGGCTCTCCAAAGCCTTAAGTCTCAAGCCTTAACTTTGTACTGTTGCTAGAAGTGTCCTTTAACTTTGAATATTCAACCGCGACATTCTCCATAGGCTATCATTGCGATCCCGATAGCAGCTCTTTGCACTGCACGCGTCTCCCGTGGGTCCCCTTCCTCTTAACTGTGGGTGGATTCCGAAGGGGCAAGCGATCCTGAATGCCCTAGGCATTGCCTGTAGAATTGTCGTGGTTCTTATTCCACTATTTTAGTATATGGTTTGGTCCCCCCCTGGGGCCCATTGATTTCTGTGCTATTTATTGTGTTTAGAAATGCTTGTTTGAATTGTAACTTTGCCACTAGCCACATAAAGTGACTGTGGGATTCTGTCTAGAATAAATACATATATTTTATATATATACCTGTGTGGGCTACTCTTTCATTTGGTTATTCAAGAGGTTATTATGGTAAAACAATAAGCTTAACACTCCTTCAAGACTTAGCCTGAAGGCTGCTCTCCACAGCTACCACTAGGATAGCTTTCTTTAAAGGTTGTCTTAAACCTATCATCAATAGGAGTCGAATTGGACTGGTGCAAGGTGTCCCTATAACTAGGAACAGCATATGCCAGGCCAACTTCTCACATCCAGAGTAGGAGTTAAGACCTTAACCAGTAGGCCAGAGTACAAGTCTAAGACCTTAGCTATTAGGCCAGACTAAGAGTTAAGACCTTAACCATTAGGCCAGAGTACGAGTCTAAGACCTTAGCTATTAGGCCAGACTAAAAGTTAAGACCTTAGCTATTAGGCCAGAGTAAGAGTTAAGACCTTAACCATTAGGCCATAGTACGAGTCTAAGACCTTAGCTATTAGTCCAGAGTAAGAGTTAAGACTTAAACCAGTAGGCCAGAGTAAGAGTTAAGACCTTAACCTGTAGGCCATAGTACAAGTCTAAGACCTTAGCTATTAGGCCAGAGTAAGAGTTAAGACCTTAACCAGCAGGCCAGAGTAAAAGTTAAGACCTTAACCAGTTTGCCAGAGTAAGAGTTAAGACCTTAACCATTAGGCCAGAGTACGAGCCTAAGACCTTAGCTATTAGGCCAGAGTAAGAGTTAAGACCTTAACCAGTAGGCCAGAGTAAAAGTTAAGACCTTCACCATTAGGCCAGAGTACGAGTCAAAGACCTTAGCTATTAGGCCAGAGTAAGAGTTAAGACCTTAACTATTAGGCCAGAGTAAGAGTCTAAGACCTTAGCTATTAGCCCAGAGTAAGAGTTAAGACCTTAACCATTAGGCCAGACTAAGAGTTAAGACCTTAACCAGTAGGCCATAGTACGAGTCTAAGACCTTAGCTATTAGGCCAGAGTAAGAGTTAAGACCTTAACCATTAGGCCAGAGTACGAGTCTAAGACCTTAGCTATTAGGCCAGAGTAAGAGTTAAGACCTTAACCATTAGGCCAGAGTACGAGTCTAAGACCTTAGCTATTAGGCCAGAGTACAAGTCTAAGACCTTAGCTATTAGGCCAGAGTACGAGTCTAAGACCTTAGCTATTAGGCCAGAGTAAGAGTTAAGACCTTAACCATTAGGCCAGACTAAGAGTTAAGACCTTAACCTGTAGGCCATAGTACAAGTCTAAGACCTTAGCTATTAGGCCAGACTAAAAGTTAAGACCTTAGCTATTAGGCCAGAGTAGGAGTTAAGACCATAACCATTAGGCCATAGTACGAGTCTAAGACCTTAGCTATTAGGCCAGAGTAAGAGGTAAGACTTAAACCAGTAGGCCAGAGTAAGAGTTAAGACCTTAACCTGTAGGCCATAGTACTAGTCTAAGACCTTAGATATTAGGCCAGAGTAAGAGTTAAGCCCTTAACCAGCAGGCCAGAGTAAGAGTTAAGACCTTAACCAGTAGGCCAGAGTAAGAGTTAAGACCTTAACCATTAGGCCAGAGTACGAGCCGAAGACCTTAGCTATTAGGCCAGAGTAAGAGTTAAGACCTTAACCAGTAGGCCAGAGTAAGAGTTAAGACCTTAACCAGTAGGCCAGAGTAAAAGTTAAGACCTTAACCATTAGGCCAGAGTACGAGTCTAAGACCTTAGCTATTAGGCCAGAGTAAGAGTTAAGACCTTAGCTATTAGGCCAGAGTAAGAGTCTAAGACCTTAGCTATTAGCCCAGAATAAGAGTTAAGACCTTAACCATTAGGCCAGACTTAGAGTTAAGACCTTAACCAGTAGGCCATAGTACGAGTCTAAGACCTTAGCTATTAGGCCAGAGTAAGAGTTAAGACTTTAACCATTAGGCCAGAGTACGAGTCTAAGACCTTAGCGATTAGGCCACAGTAAAAGTTAAGACCTTAGCTATTAGGCCAGGGTAAGAGTTAAGGCATTAACCATTAGGCCATAGTACGAGTCTAAGACCTTAGATATTAGGCCAGAGTAAGAGTTAAGACTTTAACCAGTAGTCCAGAGTAAGAGTTAAGACCTTAACCTGTAGGCCATAGTACTAGTCTAAGACCTTAGCTATTAGGCCAGAGTAAGGGTTAAGACCTTAACCAGCAGGCCAGAGTAAGAGTAAAGACCTTAACCAGTAGGCCAGAGTAAGAGTTAAGACCTTAACCATTAAGCCAGAGTACGAGTCTAAGACCTTAGCTATTAGGCCAGAGTAAGAGTTAAGACCTTAACCATTAGGTCAGAGTAAGATTTAAGACCTTAGCTATTAGGCCAGACTAAAAGATAAGACCTTAGCTAGTAGGCCAGAGTAAGAGTTAAAACCTTAGCTATTAGGCCAGAGTAAGAGTCTAAGACCTTAGCTATTAGGCCAGACTAAAAGATAAGACCTTAGCTATTAGGCCAGAGTAAGAGTTAAGACCTTAACCTGTAGGCCATAGTACGAGTCTAAGACCTTAGCTATTATGCCAGAGTAAGAGTTAAGACCTTAGCTATTATGCCAGAGTAAGGGTTAACACCTTAACCAGTAGGCCAGAGTAAGAGTTACGACCTTAACCATTAGGCCAGAGTATGGGTCTAAGACCTTAGCTATTAGGCCAGAGTAAGAGTTAAGACCTTAGCTATTAGGCCAGAGTAAGAGTTAAGACCTTAACCATTAGGCCAGACTATGAATTTAAGACCTTAGCTATGAGGCCAGAGTAAGAGTTAAGACCTTAACCATTAGGCCAGAGTACGAGTCTAAGACCTTAGCTATTAGGCCAGAGTAAGAGTTAAGACCTTAGCTATTAGGCCAGAGTAAGAGTTAAGACCTTAACCTTTAGGCCAGAGTACGAGTCTAAGGCCTTAGCTATTAGGCCAGAGTAAGAGTTAAGACCTTAGCTATTAGGCCAGAGTAAGAGTTAAGACCTTAGCTATTAGGCCAGAGTAAGAGTTATACCTTAACCTTTAGGCCAGAGTACGAGTCTAAGGCCTTAGCTATTAGGCCAGAGTAAGAGTTAAGACCTTAACCATTAGGCCATAGTACGAGTCTAAGACCTTAGCTATTAGGCCAGAGTAATAGTTAAGACCATAGCTATTAGGCCAGAGTAAGAGTTAAGAGCTTAACCTGTAGGTGATAGTACGAGTCTAAGACCTTAGCTATTAGGCCAGAGTAAGAGTTAAGACCTTAACCATTAGGCCAGAGTACGAGTCTAAGACCTTAGCTATTAGGCCAGAGTAAGAGTTAAGACCTTAACCATTAGGCCAGACTATGAATTTAAGACCTTAGCTATGAGGCCAGAGTAAGAGCTAAGACCTTAACCATTAGGCCAGAGTACGAGTCTAAGACCTTAGCTATTAGGCCAGAGTAAGAGTTAAGACCTTAGCTATTAGGCCAGAGTAAGAGTTAAGACCTTAACCTTTAGGCCAGAGTACGAGTCTAAGGCCTTAGCTATTAGGCCAGAGTATGAGTTAAGACCTTAGCTATTAGGCCAGAGTAAGAGTTAAGACCTTAGCTATTAGGCCAGAGTAAGAGTTAAGACCTTAACCAGTAGGCCGGAGTACGAGCCTAAGACCTTAGCTATTAGGCCAGAGTAAGAGTTAAGACCTTAACCAGTAGGCCAGAGTAAGAGTTAAGACCTTTACCTGTAGGCCAGAGTAAGAGTTAAGACCTTAACCATTAGGCCAGACTATGAATTTAAGACCTTAGCTATTAGGCCAGAGTAAGAGTTAAGACCTTAACCATTAGGCCAGAGTACGAGTCTAAGACCTTAGCTATTAGGCCAGAGTAAGAGTTAAGACCTTAGCTATTAGGCCAGAGTAAGAGTTAAGACCTTAACCTTTAGGCCAGAGTACGAGTCTAAGGCCTTAGCTATTAGGCCAGAGTAACAGTTAAGACCTTAGCTATTAGGCCAGAGTAAGAGTTAAGACCTTAGCTATTAGGCCAGAGTAAGAGTTATACCTTAACCTTTAGGCCAGAGTACGAGTCTAAGGCCTTAGCTATTAGGCCAGAGTAAGAGTTAAGACCTTAACCATTAGGCCATAGTACGAGTCTAAGACCTTAGCTATTAGGCCAGAGTAAGAGTTAAGACCTTAGCTATTATGCCAGAGTAAGAGTTAAGACCTTAGCTATTAGGCCAGAGTAAGAGTTAAGACCTTAACCAGTAGGCCGGAGTACGCGTCTAAGACCTTAGCTATTAGGCCAGAGTAAGAGTTAAGACCTTAACCATTAGGGCAAAGTACGAGTCTAAGACCTTAGCTATTAGGCCAGAGTAAGAGTTAAGACCTTAGCTATTAGGCCAGAGTAAGAGTTAAGACCTTAACCATTAGACCATAGTACGAGTCTAAGACCTTAGCTATTAGGCCAGCGTAAGAGTTAAGACTTAAACCAGTAGGCCAGAGTACAAGTCTAAGACCTTAGCTATTAGGCCAGACTAAGAGTTAAGACCTTAACCATTAGGCAAGAGTACGAGTCTAAGACCTTAGCTATTAGGCCACACTAAAAGTTAAGACCGTAGCTATTAGGCCAGAGTAAGAGTTAAGACCTTAACCATTAGGCCATAGTACGAGTCTAAGACCTTAGCTATTAGGCCAGAGTAAGAGTTAAGACTTAAACCAGTAGGCCAGAGTAAGAGTTAAGACCTTAACCTGTAGGTCATAGTACAAGTCTAAGACCTTAGCTATTAGGCCAGAGTAAGAGTTAAGACCTTAACCAGCAGGCCATAGTAAAAGTTAAGACCTTAACCAGTAGGCCAGAGTAAGAGTTAAGACCTTAACCATTAGGCCAGAGTACGAGCCTAAGACCTTAGCTATTAGCCCAGAGTAAGACTTAAGACCTTAACCAGTAGGCCAGAGTAAGAGTTAAGACCTTAACCAGTAGGCCAGAGTAAAAGTTAAGACCTTAACCATTAGGCCAGAGTACGAGTCTAAGACCTTAGCTATTAGGCCAGAGTAAGAGTTAAGACCTTAGCTATTAGGCCAGAGTAAGAGTCTAAGACCTTAGCTATTAGCCCAGAGTAAGAGTTAAGACCTTAACCATAAGGCCAGACTAAGAGTTATGACCTTAACCAGTAGGCCGGAGTACGAGTCTAAGACCTTAGCTATTAGGCCAGAGTAAGAGTTAAGACCTTAACCAGTAGGCCAGAGTAAGAGTTAAGACCTTTACCTGTAGGCCACAGTAAGAGTTAAGACCTTAACCATTAGGCCAGAGTACGAGTCTAAGACCTTAGCTATTAGGCCAGAGTATGAGTCTAAGAACTTAGCTATTAGGCCAGAGTAAGAGTTAAGACCTTAACCATTAGGCCAGAGTATGAGTCAAAGACCTTAGCTATTAGGCCAGAGTAAGAGTTAAGACCTTAGCTATTAGGCCAGAGTAAGAGTTAAGACCTTAGCTATTAGGCCACAGTAAGTGTTAAGACCTTAACCATTAGGCCAGAGTACGAGTCTAAGACCTTAGCTATTAGGCCAGAGTAAGAGTTAAGACCTTAACCTTTAGGCCAGAGCACGAGTCTAAGACCTTAGCTATTAGGCCAGAGTAAGAGTTAAGACCTTAACCATTAGGGCAGAGTACGAGTCTAAGACCTTAGCTATTAGGCCATAGTACGAGTCTAAGACCTTAGCTATTAGGCCAGAGTAAGAGTTAAGACCTTAGCTATTAGGCCAGAGTAAGAGTTAAGACCTTAGCTATTAGGCCAGAGTAAGAGTTAAGACCTTAACCAGTAGGCCGGAGTACGCGTCTAAGACCTTAGCTATTAGGCCAGAGTAAGAGTTAAGACCTTAACCAGTAGGGCAGAGTTAGAGTTAAAACGTTAATCATTAGGTCAGAGCACGAGTCTAAGACCTTAGCTATTATGCCAGAGTAAGAGTTAAGACCTTAACCATTAGGGCAAAGTACGAGTCTAAGACCTTAGCTATTAGGCCAGAGTAAGAGTTAAGACCTTAGCTATTAGGCCAGAGTAAGAGTTAAGACCTTAACCATTAGACCATAGTACGAGTCTAAGACCTTAGCTATTAGGCCAGCGTAAGAGTTAAGACTTAAACCAGTAGGCCAGAGTACAAGTCTAACACCTTAGCTATTAGGCCAGACTAAGAGTTAAGACCTTAACCATTAGGCAAGAGTACGAGTCTAAGACCTTAGCTATTAGGCCACACTAAAAGTTAAGACCGTAGCTATTAGGCCAGAGTAAGAGTTAAGACCTTAACCATTAGGCCATAGTACGAGTCTAAGACCTTAGCTATTAGGCCAGAGTAAGAGTTAAGACTTAAACCAGTAGGCCAGAGTAAGAGTTAAGACCTTAACCTGTAGGTCATAGTACAAGTCTAAGACCTTAGCTATTAGGCCAGAGTAAGAGTTAAGACCTTAACCAGCAGGCCATAGTAAAAGTTAAGACCTTAACCAGTAGGCCAGAGTAAGAGTTAAGACCTTAACCATTAGGCCAGAGTACGAGCCTAAGACCTTAGCTATTAGCCCAGAGTAAGACTTAAGACCTTAACCAGTAGGCCAGAGTAAGAGTTAAGACCTTAACCAGTAGGCCAGAGTAAAAGTTAAGACCTTAACCATTAGGCCAGAGTACGAGTCTAAGACCTTAGCTATTAGGCCAGAGTAAGAGTTAAGACCTTAGCTATTAGGCCAGAGTAAGAGTCTAAGACCTTAGCTATTAGCCCAGAGTAAGAGTTAAGACCTTAACCATAAGGCCAGACTAAGAGTTATGACCTTAACCAGTAGGCCGGAGTACGAGTCTAAGACCTTAGCTATTAGGCCAGAGTAAGAGTTAAGACCTTAACCAGTAGGCCAGAGTAAGAGTTAAGGCCTTTACCTGTAGGCCACAGTAAGAGTTAAGACCTTAACCATTAGGCCAGAGTACGAGTCTAAGACCTTAGCTATTAGGCCAGAGTATGAGTCTAAGAACTTAGCTATTAGGCCAGAGTAAGAGTTAAGACCTTAACCATTAGGCCAGAGTATGAGTCAAAGACCTTAGCTATTAGGCCAGAGTAAGAGTTAAGACCTTAGCTATTAGGCCAGAGTAAGAGTTAAGACCTTAACCATTAGGCCAGAGTATGAGTCTAAGACCTTAGCTAATAGGCCAGAGTAAGAATTAAGACCTTAGCTATTAGGCCAGAGTAAGAGTTAAGACCTTAACCTTTAGGCCAGAGTACGATTCTAAGACCTTAGCTATTAGGCCAGAGTAAGAGTTAAGACCTTAACCATTAGGCCAGAGTAAGAGTCTAAGACCTTAGCTATTAGGCCAGAGTAAGAGTTAAGACCTTAACCAGTAGGGCAGAGTAAGAGTTAAAACCTTAATCATTAGGCCAGAGCACGAGTCTAAGACCTTAGCTATTAGGCCAGAGTAAGAGTTAAGACCTTAACCATTAGGGCAGAGTACGAGTCTAAGACCTTAGCTATTAGGCCAGAGTAAGAGTTAAGGCCTTAGCTATTAGGCCAGAGTAAGAGTTAAGACCTTAACCATTAGGCCATAGTACAAGTCTAAGGCCTTAGCTATTAGGCCAGAGTAAGGGTTAAGACCTTAGCTATTAGGCCAGCGTAAGAGTTAAGACTTAAACCAGTAGGCCAGAGTACAAGTCTAAGACCTTAGCTATTAGGCCAGACTAAGAGTTAAGACCTTAACCATTAGGCAAGAGTACGAGTCTAAGACCTTAGCTATTAGGCCACACTAAAAGTTAAGACCGTAGCTATTAGGCCAGAGTAAGAGTTAAGACCTTAACCATTAGGCCATAGTACGAGTCTAAGACCTTAGCTATTAGGCCAGAGTAAGAGTTAAGACTTAAACCAGTAGGCCAGAGTAAGAGTTAAGACCTTAACCTGTAGGTCATAGTACAAGTCTAAGACCTTAGCTATTAGGCCAGAGTAAGAGTTAAGACCTTAACCAGCAGGCCATAGTAAAAGTTAAGACCTTAACCAGTAGGCCAGAGTAAGAGTTAAGACCTTAACCATTAGGCCAGAGTACGAGCCTAAGACCTTAGCTATTAGGCCAGAGTAAGAGTTAAGACCTTAACCAGTAGGCCAGAGTAAGAGTTAAGACCTTAACCAGTAGGCCAGAGTAAAAGTTAAGACCTTAACCATTAGGCCAGAGTACGAGTCTAAGACCTTAGCTATTAGGCCAGAGTAAGAGTTAAGACCTTAGCTATTAGGCCAGAGTAAGAGTCTAAGACCTTAGCTATTAGGCCAGAGTAAGAGTCTAAGACCTTAGCTATTAGGCCAGAGTAAGAGTTAAGACTTAACCATTAGGCCAGAGTACGAGTCTAAGACCTTAGCTATTAGGCCAGACTAAGAGTTAAGACCTTAGCTATTAGGCCAGAGTAAGAGTTAAGACCTTAACCATTAGGCCAGAGTACAAGTCTAAGACCTAAGCTATTAGGTCAGAGTAAGAGTCAAAACCTTAGCTATTAGGCCAGAGTAAGAGTCTAAGACCTTAGCTATTAGGCCAGAGTAAAAGTTAAGACCTTAATCATTAGGCCAGAGTAAGAGTTAAGACCTTAGCTATTAGGCCAGAGTAAGAGTTAAGACCTTAACCATTAGGCCAGAGTACGAGTCTAAGACCTTAGCTAGTAGGCCAGAGTAAGAGTTAAGACCTTAACCATTAGGTCAGAGTAAGATTTAAGACCGTAGCTATTAGGGCAGACTAAAAGATAAGACCTTAGATAGTAGGCCAGAGTAAGAGTTAAAACCTTAGCTATTAGGCCAGAGGAAGAGTCTAAGACCTTAGCTATTAGGCCAGACTAAAAGATAAGACCTTAGCTGTTAGGCCAGAGTAAGAGTTAAGACCTTAACCTGTAGGCCATAGTACGAGTCTAAGACCTTAGCTATTATGGCAGAGTAAGAGTTAAGACCTTAGCTATTATGCCAGAGTAAGGGTTAAGACCTTAACCAGTAGGCCAGAGTAAGAGTTACGACCTTAACCATTAGGCCAGAGTATGAGTCTAAGACCTTAGCTATTAGGCCAAAGTAAGAGTTAAGACCTTAACCATTAGGCCAGAGTACGAGTCTAATACCTTAGCTATCAGGCCAGAGTACGAGTCTAAGACCTTAGCTATTAGGCCAGAGTAAGAGTTAAGACCTTAACCATTAGGCCAGACTATGAATTTAAAACCTTAGCTATTAGGCCAGAGTAAGAGTTAAGACCTTAACCATTAGGCCAGAGTACGAGTCTAAGACCTTAGCTATTAGGCCAGAGTAAGAGTTAAGACCTTAGCTATTAGGCCAGAGTAAGAGTTAAGACCTTAACCTTTAGGCCAGAGTACGAGTCTAAGGCCTTAGCTATTAGGCCAGAGTAAGAGTTAAGACCTTAGCTATTAGGCCAGAGTAAGAGTTAAGACCTTAGCTATTAGGCCAGAGTAAGAGTTATACCTTAACCTTTAGGCCAGAGTACGAGTCTAAGGCCTTAGCTATTAGGCCAGAGTAAGAGTTAAGACCTTAACCATTAGGCCATAGTACGAGTCTAAGACCTTAGCTATTAGGCCAGAGTAAGAGTTAAGACCTTAGCTATTAGGCCAGAGTAAGAGTTAAGACCTTAGCTATCAGGCCAGAGTAAGAGTTAAGACCTTAGCTATTAGGCCAGAGTAAGAGTTAAGACCTTAACCAGTAGGCCGGAGTACGAGTCTAAGACCTTAGCTATTAGGCCAGAGTAAGAGTTAAGACCTTAACCAGTAGGCCAGAGTAAGAGTTAAGACCTTAACCTTTAGGCCAGAGTACGAGTCTAAGGCCTTAGCTATTAGGCCAGAGTAAGAGTTAAGACCTTAGCTATTAGGCCAGAGTAAGAGTTAAGACCTTAGCTATTAGGCCAGAGTAAGAGTTATACCTTAACCTTTAGGCCAGAGTACGAGTCTAAGGCCTTAGCTATTAGGCCAGAGTAAGAGTTAAGACCTTAACCAGTAGGCCAGAGTAAGAGTTAAGACCTTAACCATTAAGCCAGAGTACGAGTCTAAGACCTTAGCTATTAGGCCAGAGTAAGAGTTAAGACCTTAACCAGTAGGCCTGAGTAAGAGTTAAGACCTTAACCATTAGGCCAGAGTATGAGTCTAAGACCTTAGCTATTAGGCCAGAGTAAGAGTTAAGACCTTAACCAGTAGGACAGAGTAAGAGTTAAGACCTTAACCATTAGGCCATAGTAAAAGTCTAAGACTTTAGCTATTAGGCCAGAGTAAGAGTTAAGACCTTAGCTATTAGGCCAGAGTAAGAGTTAAGACCTTAACCAGTAGGCCAGAGTACGAGTCTAAGACCTTAGCTATTATGCCAGAGTACGAGTCTAAGACCTTAGCTATTAGGCCAGAGTAAGAGTTAAGACCTTAACCATTAGGCCATAGTACGAGTCTAAGACCTAAGCTATTAGGCCAGAGTAAGAGTTAAGACCTTAGCTATTAGGCCAGAGTAAGAGTTAAGACCTTAACCTTTAGTCCAGAGTACGAGTCTAAGGTCTTAGCTATTAGGCCAGAGTAAGAGTTAAGACCTTAGCTATTAGGCCACAGTAAGTGTTAAGACCTTAACCATTAGGCCAGAGTACGAGTCTAAGACCTTAGCTATTAGGCCAGAGTAAGAGTTAAGACCTTAACCATTAAGCCAGAGTACGAGTCTAAGACCTTAGCTATTAGTTCAGAGTAAGTGTTAAGACCTTAACCAGTAGGCCAGAGTACGTGTCTAAGACCTTAGCTATTAGGCCAGAGTAAGAGTTAAGACCTTAGCTATTAGGCCAGAGTAAGAGTCTAAGACCTTAGCTATTAGCCCAGAGTACGAGTCTAAGACCTTAGCTATTAGGCCAGAGTAAGAGTTAAGACCTTAACCATTAGGCCAGACTAAGAGTTAAGACCTTAACCTGTAGGCCATAGTACAAGTCTAAGACCTTAGCTATTAGGCCAGACTAAAAGTTAAGACCTTAGCTATTAGGCCAGAGTAGGAGTTAAGACCATAACCATTAGGCCATAGTACGAGTCTAAGACCTTAGCTATTAGGCCAGAGTAAGAGGTAAGACTTAAACCAGTAGGCCAGAGTAAGAGTTAAGACCTTAACCTGTAGGCCATAGTACTAGTCTAAGACCTTAGATATTAGGCCAGAGTAAGTGTTAAGACGTTAACCAGCAGGCCAGAGTAAGAGTTAAGACCTTAACCAGTAGGCCAGAGTAAGAGTTAAGACCTTAACCATTAGGCCAGAGTACGAGCCGAAGACCTTAGCTATTAGGCCAGAGTAAGAGTTAAGACCTTAACCAGTAGGCCAGAGTAAGAGTTAAGACCTTAACCAGTAGGCCAGAGTAAAAGTTAAGACCTTAACCATTAGGCCAGAGTACGAGTCTAAGACGTTAGCTATTAGGCCAGAGTAAGAGTTAAGACCTTAGCTATTAGGCCAGAGTAAGAGTCTAAGACCTTAGCTATTAGCCCAGAGTAAGAGTTAAGACCTTAACCATTAGGCCAGACTAAGAGTTAAGACCTTAACCAGTAGGCCATAGTACGAGTCTAAGACCTTAGCTATTAGGCCAGAGTAAGAGTTAAGACTTTAACCATTAGGCCAGAGTACGAGTCTAAGACCTTAGCGATTAGGCCAGAGTAAAAGTTAAGACCTTAGCTATTAGGCCAGAGTAAGAGTTAAGACATTAACCATTAGGCCATAGTACGAGTCTAAGACCTTAGCTATTAGGCCAGAGTAAGAGTTAAGACCTTAACCAGCAGGCCAGAGTAAGAGTAAAGACCGTAACCAGTAGGCCAGAGTAAGAGTTAAGACCTTAACCATTAAGCCTGAGTACGAGTCTAAGACCTTAGCTATTAGGCCAGAGTAAGAGTTAAGACCTTAACCATTAGGTCAGAGTAAGATTTAAGACCTTAGCTATTAGTCCAGACTAAAAGATAAGACCTTAGCTATTAGGCCAGAGTAAGAGTTAAGACCTTAACCTGTAGGCCATAGTACGAGTCTAAGACCTTAGCTATTATGCCAGAGTAAGAGTTAAGACCTTAGCTATTATGCCAGAGTAAGGATTAAGACCTTAACCAGTAGGCCAGATTAAGAGTTACAACCTTAACCATTAGGCCAGAGTATGAGTCTACGACCTTAGCTATTAGGCCAGAGTAAGAGTTCAGACCTTAACCATTAGGCCAGAGTACGAGTCTAAGACCTTAGCTATCAGGCCAGAGTACGAGTCTAAGACCTTAGCTATTAGGCCAGAGTAAGAGTTCAGACCTTAACCATTAGGCCAGAGTACGAGTCTAAGACCTTAGCTATTAGGCCAGAGTAAGAGTTAAGACCTTAGCTATTAGGCCAGAGTAAGAGTTAAGACCTTAGCTATTAGGCCAGAGTAAGAGTTAAGACCTTAACCTGTAGGCCATAGTACTAGTCTAAGACCTTAGATATTAGGCCAGAGTAAGTGTTAAGACGTTAACCAGCAGGCCAGAGTAAGAGTTAAGACCTTAACCAGTAGGCCAGAGTAAGAGTTAAGACCTTAACCATTAGGCCAGAGTACGAGCCGAAGACCTTAGCTATTAGGCCAGAGTAAGAGTTAAGACCTTAACCAGTAGGCCAGAGTAAGAGTTAAGACCTTAACCAGTAGGCCAGAGTAAAAGTTAAGACCTTAACCATTAGGCCAGAGTACGAGTCTAAGACGTTAGCTATTAGGCCAGAGTAAGAGTTAAGACCTTAGCTATTAGGCCAGAGTAAGAGTCTAAGACCTTAGCTATTAGCCCAGAGTAAGAGTTAAGACCTTAACCATTAGGCCAGACTAAGAGTTAAGACCTTAACCAGTAGGCCATAGTACGAGTCTAAGACCTTAGCTATTAGGCCAGAGTAAGAGTTAAGACTTTAACCATTAGGCCAGAGTACGAGTCTAAGACCTTAGCGATTAGGCCAGAGTAAAAGTTAAGACCTTAGCTATTAGGCCAGAGTAAGAGTTAAGACATTAACCATTAGGCCATAGTACGAGTCTAAGACCTTAGCTATTAGGCCAGAGTAAGAGTTAAGACCTTAACCAGCAGGCCAGAGTAAGAGTAAAGACCGTAACCAGTAGGCCAGAGTAAGAGTTAAGACCTTAACCATTAAGCCAGAGTACGAGTCTAAGACCTTAGCTATTAGGCCAGAGTAAGAGTTAAGACCTTAACCATTAGGTCAGAGTAAGATTTAAGACCTTAGCTATTAGTCCAGACTAAAAGATAAGACCTTAGCTATTAGGCCAGAGTAAGAGTTAAGACCTTAACCTGTAGGCCATAGTACGAGTCTAAGACCTTAGCTATTATGCCAGAGTAAGAGTTAAGACCTTAGCTATTATGCCAGAGTAAGGGTTAAGACCTTAACCAGTAGGCCAGATTAAGAGTTACGACCTTAACCATTAGGCCAGAGTATGAGTCTACGACCTTAGCTATTAGGCCAGAGTAAGAGTTCAGACCTTAACCATTAGGCCAGAGTACGAGTCTAAGACCTTAGCTATCAGGCCAGAGAACGAGTCTAAGACCTTAGCTATTAGGCCAGAGTAAGAGTTCAGACCTTAACCATTAGGCCAGAGTACGAGTCTAAGACCTTAGCTATTAGGCCAGAGTAAGAGTTAAGACCTTAGCTATTAGGCCAGAGTAAGAGTTATACCTTAACCTTTAGGCCAGAGTACGAGTCTAAGGCCTTAGCTATTAGGCCAGAGTAAGAGTTAAGACCTTAACCATTAGGCCATAGTACGAGTCTAAGACCTTAGCTATTAGGCCAGAGTAAGAGTTAAGACCTTAGCTATTAGGCCAGAGTAAGAGTTAAGACCTTAGCTATTAGGCCAGAGTAAGAGTTAAGACCTTAACCAGTAGGCCGGAGTATGAGTCTAAGACCTTAGCTATTAGGCCAGAGTAAGAGTTAAGACCTTAACCAGTAGGCCAGAGTAAGAGTTAAGACCTTTACCTGTAGGCCAGAGTAAGAGTTAAGACCTTAACCATTAGGCCAGACTATGAATTTAAGACCTTAGCTATTAGGCCAGAGTAAGAGTTAAGACCTTAACCATTAGGCCAGAGTACGAGTCTAAGACCTTAGCTATTAGGCCAGAGTAAGAGTTAAGACCTTAGCTATTAGGCCAGAGTAAGAGTTAAGACCTTAGCTATTAGCCCAGAGTAAGAGTTAAGACCTTAACCATAAGGCCAGACTAAGAGTTATGACCTTAACCAGTAGGCCGGAGTACGAGTCTAAGACCTTAGCTATTAGGCCAGACTAAGAGTTAAGACCTTAACCAGTAGGCCAGAGTAAGAGTTAAGACCGTTACCTGTAGGCCAGAGTAAGAGTTAAGACCTTAACCATTAGGCCAGAGTACGAGTCTAAGACCTTAGCTATTAGGCCAGAGTATGAGTCTAAGAACTTAGCTATTAGGCCAGAGTAAGAGTTAAGACCTTAACCATTAGGCCAGAGTATGAGTCAAAGACCTTAGCTATTAGGCCAGAGTAAGAGTTAAGACCTTAGCTATTAGGCCAGAGTAAGAGTTAAGACCTTAACCATTAGGCCAGAGTACAAGTCTAAGACCTTAGCTAATAGGCCAGAGTAAGAATTAAGACCTTAGCTATTAGGCCAGAGTAAGAGTTAAGACCTTAATCTTTAGGCCAGAGTACGATTCTAAGACATTAGCTATTCGGCCAGAGTAAGAGTTAAGACCTTAACCATAAGGCCAGAGTAAGAGTCTAAGACCTTAGCTATTAGGCCAGAGTAAGAGTTAAGACCTTAACCAGTAGGGCAGAGTAAGAGTTAAAACCTTATTCATTAGGCCAGAGCACGAGTCTAAGACCTTACCTATTAGGCCAGAGTAAGAGTTAAGACCTTAACCATTAGGTCAGAGTACGAGTCTAAGACCTTAGCTATTAGGCCAGACTAAGAGTTAGGACCTTAACCATTAGGCCAGTGTACGAGTCTAAGACCTTAGCTATTAGGCCAGACTAAAAGTTAAGACCTTAGCTATTAGGCCAGAGTAAGAGTTAAGACCTTTACCATTAGGCCATAGTACGAGTCTAAGACCTTAGCTATTAGGCCAGAGTAAGAGTTAAGACTTAACCCAGAAGGCCAGAGTAAGAGTTAAGACCTTAACCTGTAGGCCATAGTACAAGTCTAAGACCTTAGCTATTAGGCCAGAGTAAGAGTTAAGACCTTAACCAGCAGGCCAGAGTAAAAGTTAAGACCTTAACCAGTAGGCCAGAGTAAGAGTTAAGACCTTAACCATTAGGCTAGAGTACGAGCCTAAGACCTTAGCTATTAGGACAGAGTAAGAGTTAAGACCTTAACCAGAAGGCCAGAGTAAGAGTTAAGACCTTAACCATTAGGCCATAGTACGAGTCTAAGACCTTAGCTATTAGGCCAGAGTAAGAGTTAAGACTTAAACCAGTAGGGCAGAGTAAGAGTTAAGACCTTAACCTGTAGGCCATAGTACAAGTCTAAGACCTTAGCTATTAGGCCAGAGTAAGAGTTAAGACCTTAACCAGCAGGCCAGAGTAAAAGTTAAGACCTTAACCAGTAGGCCAGAGTAAGAGTTAAAACCTTAACCATTAGGCCAGAGTACGAGCCTAAGACCTTAGCTATTAGGCCAGAGTAAGATTTAAGACCTTAACCAGTAGGCCAGAGTAAAAGTTGAGACCTTAACCATTAGGCCAGAGTACGAGTCTAAGACCTTAGCTATTAGGCCAGAGTAAGAGTTAAGACCTTAGCTATTAGGCCAGAGTAAGAGTCTAAGACCTTAGCTATTAGCCCAGAGTAAGAGTTAAGACCTTAACCATAAGGCCAGACTAAGAGTTAAGACCTTAACCAGTAGGCCATAGTACGAGTCTAAGACCTTAGCTATTAGGCCAGAGTAAGAGTTAAGACCTTAACCATTAGGCCAGAGTACGAGTTAAGACCTTAACCATTAGGCCAGAGTACGAGTCTAAGACCTTAGCTATTAGGCCAGAGTAAGAGTTAAAACCTTAGCTATTAGGCCAGAGTAAGAGTCTAAGACCTTAGCTATTAGGCCAGAGTAAAAGTTAAGACCTTAAACATTAGGCCAGAGTAAGAGTTAAGACCTTAGCTATTAGGCCAGAGTAAGAGTTAAGACCTTAACCATTAGGCCAGAGTATGAGTCTAAGACCTTAGCTAGTAGGCCAGAGTAAGAGTTAAGACCTTAACCAGTAGGCCAGAGTAAGAGTTAAGACCTTAACCTGTAGGCCATAGTACGAGTCTAAGACCTTAGCTATTATGCCAGAGTAAGAGTTAAGACCTTAGCTATTATGCCAGAGTAAGGGTTAAGACCTTAACCAGTAGGCCAGAGTAAGAGTTACGACCTTAACCATTATGCCAGAGTATGAGTCTAAGACCTTAGCTATTACGCCAGAGTAAGAGTTAAGACCTTAACCATTAGGCCAGAGTACGAGTCTACGACCTTAGCTATTAGGCCAGAGTAAGAGTTAAGACCTTAACCATTAGGCCAGAGTACGAGTCTAAGACCTTAGCTATCAGGCCAGAGTACGAGTCTAAGACCTTAGCTATTAGGCCAGAGTAAGAGTTAAAACCTTAACCATTAGGCCAGAGTACGAGTCTAAGACCTTAGCTAATTGGCCAGAGTAAGAGTTAAGACCTTAACTATTAGGACAGACTAAGAGTTAAGACCTTAACCATTAGGCCAGAGTACGAGTCTAAGACCTTAGCTATTAGGCCAGAGTAAGAGTAAAAACCTTAGCTATTAGGCCAGAGTAAGAGTTGAGACCTTAACCATTAGGCCAGAGTATGAATTTAAGACCTTAGCTATTAGGCCAGAGTAAGAGTTAAGACCTTAACCATTAGGCCAGAGTACGAGTCCAAGACCTTAGCTATTAGGCCAGAGTAAGAGTTAAGACCTTAGCTATTAGGCCAGAGTAAGAGTTAATACCTTAACCTTTAGGCCAGAGTACGAGTCTAAGGTCTTAGCTATTAGGCCAGAGTAAGAGTTAAGACCTTAGCTATTAGGCCACAGTAAGTGTTAAGACCTTAACCATTAGGCCAGAGTACGAGTCTAAGACCTTAGATATTAGGCCAGAGTAAGAGTTAAGACCTTAACCATTAAGCCAGAGTACGAGTCTAAGACCTTAGCTATTAGTTCAGAGTAAGTGTTAAGACTTTAACAGGTAGGCCAGAGTAAGAGTTAATATCTTAACCATTAGGCCAGAGTACGAGTCTAAGACCTTAGCTATTAGGCCAGAGTAAGAGTTGAGACCTTAACCTTTAGGCCAGAGTAAGAGTCTAAGACCTTAGCTATTAGGCCAAAGTAAAAGTTAAGACCTTAGCTATTAGGCCAGAGTAAGAGTTAAGACCTTAACCATTAGGCCATAGTACGAGTCTAAGACCTTAGCTATTAGGCCAGAGTAAGAGTTAAGACCTTAGCTATTAGGCCAGAGTAAGAGTTAAGACCTTAACCAGTAGGCCGGAGTACGAGTCTAAGACCTTAGCTATTAGGCCAGAGTAAGAGTTAAGACCTTAACCAGTAGGCCAGAGTAAGAGTTAAGACATTTACCTGTAGGCCACAGTAAGAGTTAAGACCTTAACCATTAGGGCAGAGTACGAGTCTAAGACCTTAGCTATTAGGCCTGAGTAGGAGTCTAAGACCTTAGCTATTAGGCCAGAGTAAGAGTTAAGACCTTAACCATTAGGCCAGAGTACGAGTCAAATACCTTAGCTATTAGGCCAGAGTAAGAGTTAAGACCTTAGCTATTAGGCCAGAGTAAGAGTTAAGACCTTAACCTTTAGGCCAGAGTACGATTCTAAGACCTTAGCTATTAGGCCAGAGTAAGAGTTAAGACCTTAACTATTAGGCCAGGGTACGAGTCTAAGACCTTAGCTATTAGGCCAGAGTAAGAGTTAGGACCTTAACCAGTAGGGCAGAGTAAGAGTTAAAACCTTAATCATTAGGCCAGAGCACGAGTCTAAGACCTTAGCTATTAGGCCAGAGTAAGAGTTAAGACCTTAACCATTAGGGCAGAGTACGAGTCTAAGACCTTAGCTATTAGGCCAGAGTAAGAGTTAAGACCTTAGCTATTAGGCCAGAGTAAGAGTTAAGACCTTAACCATTAGGCCATAGTACGAGTCTAAGACCTTAACTATTAGGCCAGAGTAAGAGTCTAAGACCTTAGCTATTAGCCCAGAGTAAGAGTTAAGACCTTAATCATTAGGCCAGTCTAAGAGTTAAGACCTTAACCAGTAGGCCATAGTACGAGTCTAAGACCTTAGCTATTAGGCCAGAGTAAGAGTTAAGACCTTAACCATTAGGCCAGAGTACGAGTCTAAGACCTTAGCTATTAGGCCAGACTAAGAGTTAAGACCTTAACCATTAGGCCAGTGTACGAGTCTAAGACCTTAGCTATTAGGCCAGACTAAAAGTTAAGACCTTAGCTATTAGGCCAGAGTAAGAGTTAAGACCTTTACCATTAGGCCATAGTACGAGTCTAAGACCTTAGCTATTAGGCCAGAGTAAGAGTTAAGACTTAACCCAGAAGGCCAGAGTAAGAGTTAAGACCTTAACCTGTAGGCCATAGTACAAGTCTAAGACCTTAGCTATTAGGCCAGAGTAAGAGTTAAGACCTTAACCAGCAGGCCAGAGTAAAAGTTAAGACCTTAACCAGTAGGCCAGAGTAAGAGTTAAGACCTTAACCATTAGGCTAGAGTACGAGCCTAAGACCTTAGCTATTAGGCCAGAGTAAGAGTTAAGACCTTAACCAGTAGGCCAGAGTAAGAGTTAAGACCTTAACCATTAGGCCATAGTACGAGTCTAAGACCTTAGCTATTAGGCCAGAGTAAGAGTTAAGACTTAAACCAGTAGGGCAGAGTAAGAGTTAAGACCTTAACCTGTAGGCCATAGTACAAGTCTAAGACCTTAGCTATTAGGCCAGAGTAAGAGTTAAGACCTTAACCAGCAGGCCAGAGTAAAAGTTAAGACCTTAACCAGTAGGCCAGAGTAAGAGTTAAAACCTTAACCATTAGGCCAGAGTACGAGCCTAAGACCTTAGCTATTAGGCCAGAGTAAGACTTAAGACCTTAACCAGTAGGCCAGAGTAAGAGTTAAGACCTTAACCAGTAGGCCAGAGTAAAAGTTGAGACCTTAACCATTAGGCCAGAGTACGAGTCTAAGACCTTAGCTATTAGGCCAGAGTGAGAGTTAAGACCTTAGCTATTAGGCCAGAGTAAGAGTCTAAGACCTTAGCTATTAGCCCAGAGTAAGAGTTAAGACCTTAACCATAAGGCCAGACTAAGAGTTAAGACCTTAACCAGTAGGCCATAGTACGAGTCTAAGACCTTAGCTATTAGGCCAGAGTAAGAGTTAAGACCTTAACCATTAGGCCAGAGTACGAGTTAAGACCTTAACCATTAGGCCAGAGTACGAGTCTAAGACCTTAGCCATTAGGCCAGAGTAAGAGTTAAAACCTTAGCTATTAGGACAGAGTAAGAGTCTAAGACCTTAGCTATTAGGCCAGAGTAAAAGTTAAGACCTTAAACATTAGGCCAGAGTAAGAGTTAAGACCTTAGCTATTAGGCCAGAGTAAGAGTTAAGACCTTAACCATTAGGCCAGAGTATGAGTCTAAGACCTTAGCTAGTAGGCCAGAGTAAGAGTTAAGACCTTAAACAGTAGGCCAGAGTAAGAGTTAAGACCTTAACCTGTAGGCCATAGTACGAGTCTAAGACCTTAGCTATTATGCCAGAGTAAGAGTTAAGACCTTAGCTATTATGCCAGAGTAAGGGTTAAGACCTTAACCAGTAGGCCAGAGTAAGAGTTACGACCTTAACCATTATGCCAGAGTATGAGTCTAGGACCTTAGCTATTAGGCCAGAGTAAGAGTTAAGACCTTAACCATTAGGCCAGAGTACGAGTCTACGACCTTAGCTATTAGGCCAGAGTAAGAGTTAAGACCTTAACCATTAGGCCAGAGTACGAGTCTAAGACCTTAGCTATCAGGCCAGAGTACGAGTCTAAGACCTTAGCTATTAGGCCAGAGTAAGAGTTAAGACTTAAACCAGTAGGGCAGAGTAAGAGTTAAGACCTTAACCTGTAGGCCATAGTACAAGTCTAAGACCTTAACTATTAGGCCAGAGTAAGAGTTAAGACCTTAACCAGCAGGCCAGAGTAAAAGTTAAGACCTTAACCAGTAGGCCAGAGTAAGAGTTAAAACCTTAACCATTAGGCCAGAGTACGAGCCTAAGACCTTAGCTATTAGGCCAGAGTAAGACTTAAGACCTTAACCAGTAGGCCAGAGTAAGAGTTAAGACCTTAACCAGTAGGCCAGAGTAAAAGTTGAGACCTTAACCATTAGGCCAGAGTACGAGTCTAAGACCTTAGCTATTAGGCCAGAGTGAGAGTTAAGACCTTAGCTATTAGGCCAGAGTAAGAGTCTAAGACCTTAGCTATTAGCCCAGAGTAAGAGTTAAGACCTTAACCATAAGGCCAGACTAAGAGTTAAGACCTTAACCAGTAGGCCATAGTACGAGTATAAGACCTTAGCTATTAGGCCAGAGTAAGAGTTAAGACCTTAACCATTAGGCCAGAGTACGAGTTAAGACCTTAACCATTAGGCCAGAGTACGAGTCTAAGACCTTAGCTATTAGGCCAGAGTAAGAGTTAAAACCTTAGCTATTAGGACAGAGTAAGAGTCTAAGACCTTAGCTATTAGGCCAGAGTAAAAGTTAAGACCTTAAACATTAGGCCAGAGTAAGAGTTAAGACCTTAGCTATTAGGCCAGAGTAAGAGTTAAGACCTTAACCATTAGGCCAGAGTATGAGTCTAAGACCTTAGCTAGTAGGCCAGAGTAAGAGTTAAGACCTTAACCAGTAGGCCAGAGTAAGAGTTAAGACCTTAACCTGTAGGCCATAGTACGAGTCTAAGACCTTAGCTATTATGCCAGAGTAAGAGTTAAGACCTTAGCTATTATGCCAGAGTAAGGGTTAAGACCTTAACCAGTAGGCCAGAGTAAGAGTTACGACCTTAACCATTATGCCAGAGTATGAGTCTAGGACCTTAGCTATTAGGCCAGAGTAAGAGTTAAGACCTTAACCATTAGGCCAGAGTACGAGTCTACGACCTTAGCTATTAGGCCAGAGTAAGAGTTAAGACCTTAACCATTAGGCCAGAGTACGAGTCTAAGACCTTAGCTATCAGGCCAGAGTACGAGTCTAAGACCTTAGCTATTAGGCCAGAGTAAGAGTTAAAACCTTAACCATTAGGCCAGAGTACGAGTCTAAGACCTTAGCTAATTGGCCAGAGTAAGAGTTAAGACCTTAAATATTAGGACAGACTAAGAGTTAAGACCTTAACCATTAGGCCAGAGTACGAGTCTAAGACCTTAGCTATTAGGCCAGAGTAAGAGTAAAAACCTTATCTATTAGGCCAGAGTAAGAGTTGAGACCTTAACCATTAGGCCAGAGTACGAATTTAAGACCTTAGCTATTAGGCCAGAGTAAGAGTTAAGACCTTAACCATTAGGCCAGAGTACGAGTCCAAGACCTTAGCTATTAGGCCAGAGTAAGAGTTAAGACCTTAGCCATTAGGCCAGAGTAAGAGTTAAGACCTTAACATTTAGGCCAGAGTACGAGTCTAAGGTCTTAGCTATTAGGCCAGAGTAAGAGTTAAGACCTTAGCTATTAGGCCACAGTAAGTGTTAAGACCTTAACCATTAGGCCAGAGTACGAGTCTAAGACCTTAGATATTAGGCCAGAGTAAGAGTTAAGACCTTAACCATTAAGCCAGAGTACGAGTCTTAGACCTTAGCTATTAGTTCAGAGTAAGTGTTAAGACCTTAACAGGTAGGCCAGAGTACGAGTTAATATCTTAACCATTAGGCCAGAGTACGAGTCTAAGACCTTAGCTATTAGGCCAGAGTAAGAGTTAAGACCTTAACCATTAGGCCAGAGTAGAGTCTAAGACCTTAGCTATTAGGCCAAAGTAAAAGTTAAGACCTTAGCTATTAGGCCAGAGTAAGAGTTAAGACCTTAACCATTAGGCCATAGTACGAGTCTAAGACCTTAGCTATTAGGCCAGAGTAAGAGTTAAGACCTTAGCTATTAGGCCAGAGTAAGAGTTAAGACATTTACCTGTAGGCCACAGTAAGAGTTAAGACCTTAACCATTAGGGCAGAGTACGAGTCTAAGACCTTAGCTATTAGGCCAGAGTATGAGTCTAAGACCTTAACCAGTAGGCCAGAGTAAGAGTTAAGACATTTACCTGTAGGCCACAGTAAGAGTTAAGACCTTAACCATTAGGGCAGAGTATGAGTCTAAGACCTTAGCTATTAGGCCAGAGTATGAGTCTAAGACCTTAGCTATTAGGCCAGAGTAAGTGTTAAGTCCTTAACCATTAGGCCAGAGTACGAGTCAAAGACCTTAGCTATTAGGCCAGAGTAAGAGTTAAGACCTTAGCTATTAGGCCAGAGTAAGAGTTAAGACCTTAACCTTTAGGCCAGAGTACGATTCTAAGACCTTAGCTATTAGGCCAGAGTAAGAGTTAAGACATAAACCATTAGGCCAGGGTACGATTCTAAGACCTTAGCTATTAGGCCAGAGTAAGAGTTAAGACCTTAACCAGTAGGGCAGAGTACGAGTCTAAGACCTTAGCTATTAGGCCAGAGTAAGAGTTAAGACCTTAGCTATTAGGCCAGAGTAAGAGTTAAGACCTTAACCATTAGGCCATAGTACGAGTCTAAGACCTTAACTATTAGGCCAGAGTAAGAGTCTAAGACCTTAGCTATTAGCCCAGAGTAAGAGTTAAGACCTTAATCATTAGGCCAGTCTAAGAGTTAAGACCTTAACCAGTAGGCCATAGTACGAGTCTAAGACCTTAGCTATTAGGCCAGAGTAAGAGTTAAGACCTTAACCATTAGGCCAGAGTACGAGTCTAAGACCTTAGCTATTAGGCCAGAGTAAGAGTTAAGACCTTAGCTATTAGGCCAGAGTAAGAGTTAAGACCTTAACCATTAGGCCAGAGTACGAGTCTAAGACCTTAGCTATTAGGCCAGAGTACAAGTCTAAGACCTTAGCTATTAGGCCAGAGTACGAGTCTAAGACCTTAGCTATTAGGCCAGAGTAAGAGTTAAGACCTTAACCATTAGGCCAGACTAAGAGTTAAGACCTTAACCTGTAGGCCATAGTACAAGTCTAAGACCTTAGCTATTAGGCCAGAGTAAGAGGTAAGACTTAAACCAGTAGGCCAGAGTAAGAGTTAAGACCTTAACCTGTAGGCCATAGTACTAGTATAAGACCTTAGATATTAGGCCAGAGTAAGATTTAAGACCTTAACCAGCAGGCCAGAGTAAGAGTTAAGACCTTAACCAGTAGGCCATAGTACGAGTCTAAGACCTTAGCTATTAGGCCAGAGTAAGAGTTAAGACCTTAGCTATTAGGCCAGAGTAAGAGTCTAAGACCTTAGCTATTAGCCCAGAGTAAGACTTAAGACCTTAACCATTAGGCCAGACTAAGAGTTAAGACCTTAACCAGTAGGCCATAGTACGAGCCGAAGACCTTAGCTATTAGGCCAGAGTAAGAGTTAAGACCTTAACCAGTAGGCCAGAGTAAGAGTTAAAACCTTAACCAGTAGGCCAGAGTAAAAGTTAAGACCTTAACCATTAGGCCAGAGTACGAGTCTAAGACCTTAGCTATTAGGCCAGAGTAAGAGTTAAGACCTTAGCTATTAGGCCAGAGTAAGAGTCTAAGACCTTAGCTATTAGCCCAGAGTAAGAGTTAAGACCTTAACCATTAGGCCAGACTAAGAGTTAAGACCTTAACCAGTAGGCCATAGTACGAGTCTAAGACCTTAGCTATTAGGCCAGAGTAAGAGTTAAGACTTTAACCATTAGGCCAGAGTACGAGTCTAAGACCTTAGCGATTAGGCCAGAGTAAAAGTTAAGACCTTAGCTATTAGGCCAGAGTAAGAGTTAAGACATTAACCATTAGGCCATAGTACGAGTCTAAGACCTTAGCTATTAGGCCAGAGTAAGAGTTAAGACCTTAACCAGCAGGCCAGAGTAAGAGTAAAGACCTTAACCAGTAGGCCAGAGTAAGAGTTAAGACCTTAACCATTAAGCCAGAGTACGAGTCTAAGACCTTAGCTATTAGGCCAGAGTACGAGTTCAGACCTTAACCATTAGGTCAGAGTAAGATTTAAGACCTTAGCTATTAGGCCAGACTAAAAGATAAGACCTTAGCTAGTAGGCCAGAGTAAGAGTTAAAACCTTAGCTATTAGGCCAGAGTAAGAGTCTAAGACCTTAGCTATTAGGCCAGACTAAAAGATAAGACCTTAGCTATTAGGCCAGAGTAAGAGTTAAGACCTTAACCTGTAGGCCATAGTACGAGTCTAAGACCTTAGCTATTATGCCAGAGTAAGAGTTAAGACCTTAGCTATTATGCCAGAGTAAGGGTTAAGACCTTAACCAGTAGGCCAGAGTAAGAGTTACGACCTTAACTATTAGGCCAGAGTATGAGTCTAAGACCTTAGCTATTAGGCCAGAGTAAGAGTTAAGACCTTAACCATTAGGCCAGAGTACGAGTCTACGACCTTAGCTATTAGGCCAGAGTATGAGTTCAGACCTTAACCATTAGGCCAGAGTACGAGTCTAAGACCTTAGCTATCAGGCCAGAGTACGAGTCTAAGACCTTAGCTATTAGGCCAGAGTAAGAGTTAAGACCTTAACCATTAGGCCAGACTATGAATTTAAGACCTTAGCTATGAGGCCAGAGTAAGAGTTAAGACCTTAACCATTAGGCCAGAGTACGAGTCTAAGACCTTAGCTATTAGGCCAGAGTAAGAGTTAAGACCTTAGCTATTAGGCCAGAGTAAGAGTTAAGACCTTAACCTTTAGGCCAGAGTACGAGTCTAAGGCATTAGCTATTAGGCCAGAGTAAGAGTTAAGACCTTAGCTATTAGGCCAGAGTAAGAGTTAAGACCTTAGCTATTAGGCCAGAGTAAGAGTTATACCTTAACCTTTAGGCCAGAGTACGAGTCTAAGGCCTTAGCTATTAGGCCAGAGTAAGAGTTAAGACCTTAACCATTAGGCCATAGTACGAGTCTAAGACCTTAGCTATTAGGCCAGAGTAAGAGTTAAGACCTTAGCTATTAGGCCAGAGTAAGAGTTAAGACCTTAGCTATTAGGCCAGAGTAAGAGTTAAGACCTTAGCTATTAGGCCAGAGTAAGAGTTAAGACCTTAACCAGTAGGCCGGAGTACGAGTCTAAGACCTTAGCTATTAGGCCAGAGTAAGAGTTAAGACCTTAACCAGTAGGCCAGAGTAAGAATTAAGACCTTTACCTGTAGGCCAGAGTAAGAGTTAAGACCTTAACCATTAGGCCAGACTATGAATTTAAGACCTTAGCTATTAGGCCAGAGTAAGAGTTAAGACCTTAACCATTAGGCCAGAGTACGAGTCTAAGACCTTAGCTATTAGGCCAGAGTAAGAGTTAAGACCTTAGCTATTAGGCCAGAGTAAGAGTTAAGACCTTAACCTTTAGGCCAGAGTACGAGTCTAAGGCCTTAGCTATTAGGCCAGAGTAAGAGTTAAGACCTTAGCTAATAGGCCAGAGTAAGAGTTAAGACCTTACCTATTAGGCCAGAGTAAGAGTTATACCTTAACCTTTAGGCCAGAGTACGAGTCTAAGGCCCTAGCTATTAGGCCAGAGTAAGAGTTAAGACCTTAACCATTAGGCCATAGTACGAGTCTAAGACCTTAGCTGTTAGGCCAGAGTAAGATTTAAGACCTTAGCTATTAGGCCAGAGTAAGAGTTAAGACCTTAGCTATTAGGCCAGAGTAAGAGTTAAGACCTTAGCTATTAGGCCAGAGTAAGAGTTAAGACCTTAACCAGTAGGCCGGAGTACGCGTCTAAGACCTTAGCTATTAGGCCAGAGTAAGAGTTAAGACCTTAACCAGTAGGCCAGAGTAAGAGTTAAGACATTTACCTGTAGGCCACAGTAAGAGTTAAGACCTTAACCATTAGGCCAGAGTACGAGTCTAAGACCTTAGCTATTAGGCCAGAGTAAGAGTTAAGACCTTAACCAGTAGGCCAGAGTATGAGTCAAAGACCTTAGCTATTAGGCCAGAGTAAGCGTTAAGACCTTAACCAGTAGGCCAGAGTATGAGTCAAAGACCTTAGCTATTAGGCCAGAGTAAGAGTTAAGACCTTAGCTATTAAGCCAGAGTAAGAGTTAAGACCTTAACCATTAGGCCAGAGTACGAGTCTAAGACCTTAGCTATTAGGCCAGAGTAAGAGTTAAGACCTTAGCTATTAGGCCAGAGTAAGAGTCTAAGACCTTAGCTATTAGCCCAGAGTAAGAGTTAAGACCTTAACCATTAGGCCAGACTAAGAGTTAAGACCTTAACCAGTAGGCCATAGTACGATTCTAAGACCTTAGCTATTAGGCCAGAGTAAGAGTTAAGACCTTAACCATTAGGCCAGAGTACGAGTCTAAGACCTTAGCTATTAGGCCAGAGTAAGAGTTAAGACCTTAACCATTAGGGCAAAGTACGAGTCTAAGACCTTAGCTATTAGGCCAGAGTAAGAGTTAAGACCTTAACCAGTAGGCCAGAGTAAGAGTTAAGACCGTTACCTGTAGGCCAGAGTAAGAGTTAAGACCTTAACCATTAGGCCAGAGTACGAGTCTAAGACCTTAGCTATTAGGCCAGAGTATGAGTCTAAGAACTTAGCTATTAGGCCAGAGTAAGAGTTAAGACCTTAACCATTAGGCCAGAGTATGAGTCAAAGACCTTAGCTATTAGGCCAGAGTAAGAGTTAAGACCTTAGCTATTAGGCCAGAGTAAGAGTTAAGACCTTAACCATTAGGCCAGAGTACGAGTCTAAGACCTTAGCTAATAGGCCAGAGTAAGAATTAAGACCTTAGCTATTAGGCCAGAGTAAGAGTTAAGACCTTAACCTTTAGGCCAGAGTACGATTCTAAGACCTTAGCTATTAGGCCAGAGTAAGAGTTAAGACCTTAACCATTAGGCCAGAGTAAGAGTCTAAGACCTTAGCTATTAGGCCAGAGTAAGAGTTAAGACCTTAACCAGTAGGGCAGAGTAAGAGTTAAAACCTTATTCATTAGGCCAGAGCACGAGTCTAAGACCTTAGCTATTAGGCCAGAGTAAGAGTTAAGACCTTAACCATTAGGTCAGAGTACGAGTCTAAGACCTTAGCTATTAGGCCAGAGTAAGAGTTAAGACCTTAGCTATTAGGCCAGAGTAAGAGTTAAGACCTAAACCATTAGGCCATAGTACAAGTCTAAGACCTTAGCTATTAGGCCAGAGTAAGGGTTAAGACCATAGCTATTCCACCAGAGTAAGAGTTAAGACCTTAACCAGTAGGCCAGAGTACAAGTCTAAGACCTTAGCTATTAGGCCAGACTAAGAGTTAAGACCTTAACCATTAGGCCAGTGTACGAGTCTAAGACCTTAGCTATTAGGCCAGACTAAAAGTTAAGACATTAGCTATTAGGCCAGAGTAAGAGTTAAGACCTTAACCATTAGGCCATAGTACAAGTCTAAGACCTTAGCTATTAGGCCAGAGTAAGGGTTAAGACCATAGCTATTAGACCAGAGTAAGAGTTAAGACCTTAACCAGTAGGCCAGAGTACAAGTCTAAGACCTTAGCTATTAGGCCAGACTAAGAGTTAAGACCTTAACCATTAGGCCAGTGTACGAGTCTTAGACCTTAGCTATTAGGCCAGACTAAAAGTTAAGACCTTAGCTATTAGGCCAGAGTAAGAGTTAAGACCTTTACCATTAGGCCATAGTACGAGTCTAAGACCTTAGCTATTAGGCCAGAGTAAGAGTTAAGACTTAACCCAGAAGGCCAGAGTAAGAGTTAAGACCTTAACCTGTAGGCCATAGTACAAGTCTAAGACCTTAGCTATTAGGCCAGAGTAAGAGTTAAGACCTTAACCAGCAGGCCAGAGTAAATGTTAAGACCTTAACCAGTAGGCCAGAGTAAGAGTTAAGACCTTAACCATTAGGCTAGAGTACGAGCCTAAGACCTTAGCTATTAGGCCAGAGTAAGAGTTAAGACCTTAACCAGTAGGCCAGAGTAAGAGTTAAGACCTTAACCATTAGGCCATAGTACGAGTCTAAGACCTTAGCTATTAGGCCAGAGTAAGAGTTAAGACTTAAACCAGTAGGGCAGAGTAAGAGTTAAGACCTTAACCTGTAGGCCATAGTACAAGTCTAAGACCTTAGCTATTAGGCCAGAGTAAGAGTTAAGACCTTAACCAGCAGGCCAGAGTAAAAGTTAAGACCTTAACCAGTAGGCCAGAGTAAGAGTTAAAACCTTAACCATTAGGCCAGAGTACGAGCCTAAGACCTTAGCTATTAGGCCAGAGTAAGACTTAAGACCTTAACCAGTAGGCCAGAGTAAGAGTTAAGACCTTAACCAGTAGGCCAGAGTAAAAGTTGAGACCTTAACCATTAGGCCAGAGTACGAGTCTAAGACCTTAGCTATTAGGCCAGAGTAAGAGTTAAGACCTTAGCTATTAGGCCAGAGTACGAGTCTAAGACCTTAGCTATTAGGCCAGAGTAAGAGTTAAGACCTTAGCTATTAGGCCAGAGTACGAGTCTAAGACCTTAGCTATTAGGCCAGAGTAAGAGTTAAGACCTTAACCTTTAGGCCAGAGTACGAGTCTAAGGTCTTAGCTATTAGGCCAGAGTAAGAGTTAAGACCTTAGCTATTAGGCCACAGTAAGTGTTAAGACCTTAACCATTAGGCCAGAGTACGAGTCTAAGACCTTAGATATTAGGCCAGAGTAAGAGTTAAGACCTTAACCATTAAGCCAGAGTACGAGTCTAAGACCTTAGCTATTAGTTCAGAGTAAGTGTTAAGACCTTAACAGGTAGGCCAGAGTATGAGTCAAAGACCTTAGCTATTAGGCCAGAGTAAGAGTTAAGACCTTAGCTATTAGGCCAGAGTAAGAGTTAAGACCTTAACCATTAGGCCAGAGTACGAGTCTAAGACCTTAGCTAATAGGCCAGAGTAAGAATTAAGACCTTAGCTATTAGGCCAGAGTAAGAGTTAAGACCTTAACCTTTAGGCCAGAGTACGATTCTAAGACCTTAGCTATTAGGCCAGAGTAAGAGTTAAGACCTTAACCATTAGGCCAGAGTAAGAGTCTAAGACCTTAGCTATTAGGCCAGAGTAAGAGTTAAGACCTTAACCAGTAGGGCAGAGTAAGAGTTAAAACCTTATTCATTAGGCCAGAGCACGAGTCTAAGACCTTAGCTATTAGGCCAGAGTAAGAGTTAAGACCTTAACCATTAGGTCAGAGTACGAGTCTAAGACCTTAGCTATTAGGCCAGAGTAAGAGTTAAGACCTTAACCATTAGGCCATAGTACAAGTCTAGGACCTTAGCTATTAGGCCAGAGTAAGGGTTAAGACCATAGCTATTCCACCAGAGTAAGAGTTAAGACCTTAACCAGTAGGCCAGAGTACAAGTCTAAGACCTTAGCTATTAGGCCAGACTAAGAGTTAAGACCTTAACCATTAGGCCAGTGTACGAGTCTAAGACCTTAGCTATTAGGCCAGACTAAAAGTTAAGACATTAGCTATTAGGCCAGAGTAAGAGTTAAGACCTTAACCATTAGGCCATAGTACAAGTCTAAGACCTTAGCTATTAGGCCAGACTAAGAGTTAAGACCTTAACCATTAGGCCAGTGTACGAGTCTTAGACCTTAGCTATTAGGCCAGACTAAAAGTTAAGACCTTAGCTATTAGGCCAGAGTAAGAGTTAAGACCTTTACCATTAGGCCATAGTACGAGTCTAAGACCTTAGCTATTAGGCCAGAGTAAGAGTTAAGACTTAACCCAGAAGGCCAGAGTAAGAGTTAAGACCTTAACCTGTAGGCCATAGTACAAGTCTAAGACCTTAGCTATTAGGCCAGAGTAAGAGTTAAGACCTTAACCAGCAGGCCAGAGTAAATGTTAAGACCTTAACCAGTAGGCCAGAGTAAGAGTTAAGACCTTAACCATTAGGCTAGAGTACGAGCCTAAGACCTTAGCTATTAGGCCAGAGTAAGAGTTAAGACCTTAACCAGTAGGCCAGAGTAAGAGTTAAGACCTTAACCATTAGGCCATAGTACGAGTCTAAGACCTTAGCTATTAGGCCAGAGTAAGAGTTAAGACTTAAACCAGTAGGGCAGAGTAAGAGTTAAGACCTTAACCTGTAGGCCATAGTACAAGTCTAAGACCTTAGCTATTAGGCCAGAGTAAGAGTTAAGACCTTAACCAGCAGGCCAGAGTAAAAGTTAAGACCTTAACCAGTAGGCCAGAGTAAGAGTTAAAACCTTAACCATTAGGCCAGAGTACGAGCCTAAGACCTTAGCTATTAGGCCAGAGTAAGACTTAAGACCTTAACCAGTAGGCCAGAGTAAGAGTTAAGACCTTAACCAGTAGGCCAGAGTAAAAGTTGAGACCTTAACCATTAGGCCAGAGTACGAGTCTAAGACCTTAGCTATTAGGCCAGAGTAAGAGTTAAGACCTTAGCTATTAGGCCAGAGTACGAGTCTAAGACCTTAGCTATTAGGCCAGAGTAAGAGTTAAGACCTTAGCTATTAGGCCAGAGTACGAGTCTAAGACCTTAGCTATTAGGCCAGAGTAAGAGTTAAGACCTTAACCTTTAGGCCAGAGTACGAGTCTAAGATCTTAGCTATTAGGCCAGAGTAAGAGTTAAGACCTTAGCTATTAGGCCACAGTAAGTGTTAAGACCTTAACCATTAGGCCAGAGTACGAGTCTAAGACCTTAGATATTAGGCCAGAGTAAGAGTTAAGACCTTAACCATTAAGCCAGAGTACGAGTCTAAGACCTTAGCTATTAGTTCAGAGTAAGTGTTAAGACCTTAACAGGTAGGCCAGAGTATGAGTCAAAGACCTTAGCTATTAGGCCAGAGTAAGAGTTAAGACCTTAGCTATTAGGCCAGAGTAAGAGTTAAGACCTTAACCATTAGGCCAGAGTACGAGTCTAAGACCTTAGCTAATAGGCCAGAGTAAGAATTAAGACCTTAGCTATTAGGCCAGAGTAAGAGTTAAGACCTTAACCTTTAGGCCAGAGTACGATTCTAAGACCTTAGCTATTAGGCCAGAGTAAGAGTTAAGACCTTAACCATTAGGCCAGAGTAAGAGTCTAAGACCTTAGCTATTAGGCCAGAGTAAGAGTTAAGACCTTAACCAGTAGGGCAGAGTAAGAGTTAAAACCTTATTCATTAGGCCAGAGCACGAGTCTAAGACCTTAGCTATTAGGCCAGAGTAAGAGTTAAGACCTTAACCATTAGGTCAGAGTACGAGTCTAAGACCTTAGCTATTAGGCCAGAGTAAGAGTTAAGACCTTAGCTATTAGGCCAGAGTAAGAGTTAAGACCTTAACCATTAGGCCATAGTACAAGTCTAAGACCTTAGCTATTAGGCCAGAGTAAGGGTTAAGACCATAGCTATTCCACCAGAGTAAGAGTTAAGACCTTAACCAGTAGGCCAGAGTACAAGTCTAAGACCTTAGCTATTAGGCCAGACTAAGAGTTAAGACCTTAACCATTAGGCCAGTGTACGAGTCTAAGACCTTAGCTATTAGGCCAGACTAAAAGTTAAGACATTAGCTATTAGGCCAGAGTAAGAGTTAAGACCTTAACCATTAGGCCATAGTACAAGTCTAAGACCTTAGCTATTAGGCCAGAGTAAGGGTTAAGACCATAGCTATTAGACCAGAGTAAGAGTTAAGACCTTAACCAGTAGGCCAGAGTACAAGTCTAAGACCTTAGCTATTAGGCCAGACTAAGAGTTAAGACCTTAACCATTAGGCCAGTGTACGAGTCTTAGACCTTAGCTATTAGGCCAGACTAAAAGTTAAGACCTTCGCTATTAGGCCAGAGTAAGAGTTAAGACCTTTACCATTAGGCCATAGTACGAGTCTAAGACCTTAGCTATTAGGCCAGAGTAAGAGTTAAGACTTAACCCAGAAGGCCAGAGTAAGAGTTAAGACCTTAACCTGTAGGCCATAGTACAAGTCTAAGACCTTAGCTATTAGGCCAGAGTAAGAGTTAAGACCTTAACCAGCAGGCCAGAGTAAATGTTAAGACCTTAACCAGTAGGCCAGAGTAAGAGTTAAGACCTTAACCATTAGGCTAGAGTACGAGCCTAAGACCTTAGCTATTAGGCCAGAGTAAGAGTTAAGACCTTAACCAGTAGGCCAGAGTAAGAGTTAAGACCTTAACCATTAGGCCATAGTACGAGTCTAAGACCTTAGCTATTAGGCCAGAGTAAGTGTTAAGACTTAAACCAGTAGGGCAGAGTAAGAGTTAAGACCTTAACCTGTAGGCCATAGTACAAGTCTAAGACCTTAGCTATTAGGCCAGAGTAAGAGTTAAGACCTTAACCAGCAGGCCAGAGTAAAAGTTAAGACCTTAACCAGTAGGCCAGAGTAAGAGTTAAAACCTTAACCATTAGGCCAGAGTACGAGCCTAAGACCTTAGCTATTAGGCCAGAGTAAGACTTAAGACCTTAACCAGTAGGCCAGAGTAAGAGTTAAGACCTTAACCAGTAGGCCAGAGTAAAAGTTGAGACCTTAACCATTAGGCCAGAGTACGAGTCTAAGACCTTAGCTATTAGGCCAGAGTAAGAGTTAAGACCTTAGCTATTAGGCCAGAGTACGAGTCTAAGACCTTAGCTATTAGGCCAGAGTAAGAGTTAAGACCTTAGCTATTAGGCCAGAGTACGAGTCTAAGACCTTAGCTATTAGGCCAGAGTAAGAGTTAAGACCTTAACCTTTAGGCCAGAGTACGAGTCTAAGGTCTTAGCTATTAGGCCAGAGTAAGAGTTAAGACCTTAGCTATTAGGCCACAGTAAGTGTTAAGACCTTAACCATTAGGCCAGAGTACGAGTCTAAGACCTTAGATATTAGGCCAGAGTAAGAGTTAAGACCTTAACCATTAAGCCAGAGTACGAGTCTAAGACCTTAGCTATTAGTTCAGAGTAAGTGTTAAGACCTTAACAGGTAGGCCAGAGTAAGAGTTAATATCTTAACCATTAGGCCAGAGTACGAGTCTAAGACCTTAGCTATTAGGCCAGAGTAAGAGTTAAGACCTTAACCATTAGGCCAGAGTAAGAGTCTAAGACCTTAGCTATTAGGCCAAAGTAAAAGTTAAGACCTTAGCTATTAGGCCAGAGTAAGAGTTAAGACCTTAACCATTAGGCCATAGTACGAGTCTAAGACCTTAGCTATTAGGCCAGAGTAAGAGTTAAGACCTTAGCTATTAGGCCAGAGTAAGAGTTAAGACCTTAACCAGTAGGCCGGAGTACGAGTCTAAGACCTTAGCTATTAGGCCAGAGTAAGAGTTAAGACCTTAACCAGTAGGCCAGAGTAAGAGTTAAGACATTTACCTGTAGGCCAGAGTAAGAGTTAAGACCTTAACCATTAGGGCAGAGTATGAGTCTAAGACCTTAGCTATTAGGCCAGAGTATGAGTCTAAGACCTTAGCTATTAGGCCAGAGTAAGAGTTAAGACCTTAACCATTAGGCCAGAGTACGAGTCAAAGACCTTAGCTATTAGGCCAGAGTAAGAGTTAAGACCTTTAGCTATTAGGCCAGAGTAAGAGTTAAGACCTTAACCTTTAGGCAAGAGTACGATTCTAAGACCTTAGCTATTAGGCCAGAGTAAGAGTTAAGACCTTAACCATTAGGCCAGGGTACGAGTCTAAGACCTTAGCTATTAGGCCAGAGTAAGAGTTAAGACCTTAACCAGTAGGCCAGAGTAAGAGTTAAGACCTTAACCATTAGGCCATAGTACGAGTCTAAGACCTTAGCTATTAGGCCAGAGTAAGAGTTAAGACTTAAACCAGTAGGGCAGAGTAAGAGTTAAGACCTTAACCTGTAGGCCATAGTACAAGTCTAAGACCTTAGCTATTAGGCCAGAGTAAGAGTTAAGACCTTAACCAGCAGGCCAGAGTAAAAGTTAAGACCTTAACCAGTAGGCCAGAGTAAGAGTTAAAACCTTAACCATTAGGCCAGAGTACGAGCCTAAGACCTTAGCTATTAGGCCAGAGTAAGACTTAAGACCTTAACCAGTAGGCCAGAGTAAGAGTTAAGACCTTAACCAGTAGGCCAGAGTAAAAGTTGAGACCTTAACCATTAGCCCAGAGTACGAGTCTAAGACCTTAGCTATTAGGCCAGAGTAAGAGTTAAGACCTTAGCTATTAGGCCAGAGTAAGAGTCTAAGACCTTAGCTATTAGCCCAGAGTAAGAGTTAAGACCTTAACCATAAGGCCAGACTAAGAGTTAAGACCTTAACCAGTAGGCCATAGTACGAGTCTAAGACCTTAGCTATTAGGCCAGAGTAAGAGTTAAGACCTTAACCATTAGGCCAGAGTACGAGTTAAGACCTTAACCATTAGGCCAGAGTACGAGTCTAAGACCTTAGCTATTAGGCCAGAGTAAGAGTTAAAACCTTAGCTATTAGGCCAGAGTAAGAGTCTAAGACCTTAGCTATTAGGCCAGAGTAAAAGTTAAGACCTTAAACATTAGGCCAGAGTAAGAGTTAAGACCTTAGCTATTAGGCCAGAGTAAGAGTTAAGACCTTAACCATTAGGCCAAAGTATGAGTCTAAGACCTTAGCTAGTAGGCCAGAGTAAGAGTTAAGACCTTAACCAGTAGGCCAGAGTAAGAGTTAAGACCTTAACCTGTAGGCCATAGTACGAGTCTTAGACCTTAGCTATTATGCCAGAGTAAGAGTTAAGACCTTAGCTATTATGCCAGAGTAAGGGTTAAGACCTTAACCAGTAGGCCAGAGTAAGAGTTACGACCTTAACCATTATGCCAGAGTATGAGTCTAAGACCTTAGCTATTAGGCCAGAGTAAGAGTTAAGACCTTAACCATTAGGTCAGAGTACGAGTCTACGGCCTTAGCTATTAGGCCAGAGTAAGAGTTAAGACCTTAACCATTAGGCCAGAGTACGAGTCTAAGACCTTAGCTATCAGGCCAGAGTACGAGTCTAAGACCTTAGCTATTAGGCCAGAGTAAGAGTTAAAACCTTAACCATTAGGCCAGAGTACGAGTCTAAGACCTTAGCTAATTGGCCAGAGTAAGAGTTAAGACCTTAACTATTAGGACAGACTAAGAGTTAAGACCTTAACCATTAGGCCAGAGTACGAGTCTAAGACCATAGCTATTAGGCCAGAGTAAGAGTAAAAACCTTAGCTATTAGGCCAGAGTAAGAGTTGAGACCTTAACCATTAGGCCAGAGTAGGAATTTAAGACCTTAGCTATTAGGCCAGAGTAAGAGTTAAGACCTTAACCATTAGGCCAGAGTACGAGTCCAAGACCTTAGCTATTAGGCCAGAGTAAGAGTTAAGACCTTAGCTATTAGGCCAGAGTAAGAGTTAAGACCTTAACCTTTAGGCCAGAGTACGAGTCTAAGGTCTTAGCTATTAGGCCAGAGTAAGAGTTAAGACCTTAGCTATTAGGCCACAGTAAGTGTTAAGACCTTAACCATTAGGCCAGAGTACGAGTCTAAGGCCTTAGATATTAGGCCAGAGTAAGAGTTAAGACCTTAACCATTAAGCCAGAGTACGAGTCTAAGACCTTAGCTATTAGTTCAGAGTAAGTGTTAAGACCTTAACAGGTAGGCCAGAGTAAGAGTTAATATCTTAACCATTAGGCCAGAGTACGAGTCTAAGACCTTAGCTATTAGGCCAGAGTAAGAGTTAAGACCTTAACCATTAGGCCAGAGTAAGAGTCTAAGACCTTAGCTATTAGGCCAAAGTAAAAGTTAAGACCTTAGCTATTAGGCCAGAGTAAGAGTTAAGACCTTAACCATTAGGCCATAGTATGAGTCTAAGACCTTAGCTATTAGGCCAGAGTAAGAGTTAAGACCTTAACCAGTAGGCCAGAGTAAGAGTTAAGACATTTACCTGTAGGCCACAGTAAGAGTTAAGACCTTAACCATTAGGGCAGAGTACGAGTCTAAGACCTTAGCTATTAGGCCAGAGTATGAGTCTAAGACCTTAGCTATTAGGCCAGAGTAAGAGTTAAGACCTTAACCATTAGGCCAGAGTACGAGTCAAAGACCTTAGCTATTAGGCCAGAGTAAGAGTTAAGACCTTAGCTATTAGGCCAGAGTAAGAGTTAAGACCTTAACCTTTAGGCCAGAGTACGATTCTAAGACCTTAGCTATTAGGCCAGAGTAAGAGTTAAGACCTTAACCATTAGGCCAGGGTACGAGTCTAAGACCTTAGCTATTAGGCCAGAGTAAGAGTTAAGACCTTAACCAGTAGGGCAGAGTAAGAGTTAAAACCTTAATCATTAGGCCAGAGCACAAGTCTAAGACCTTAGCTATTAGGCCAGAGTAAGAGTTAAGACCTTAACCATTAGGGCAGAGTACGAGTCTAAGACCTTAGCTATTAGGCCAGAGTAAGAGTTAAGACCTTAGCTATTAGGCCAGAGTAAGAGTTAAGACCTTAACCATTAGGCCATAGTACGAGTCTAAGACCTTAACTATTAGGCCAGAGTAAGAGTCTAAGACCTTAGCTATTAGCCCAGAGTAAGAGTTAAGACCTTAATCATTAGGCCGGTCTAAGAGTTAAGACCTTAACCAGTAGGCCATAGTACGAGTCTAAGACCTTAGCTATTAGGCCAGAGTAAGAGTTAAGACCTTAACCATTAGGCCAGAGTAAGAGTTAAGACCTTAGCTATTAGGCCAGAGTAAGAGTTAAGACCTTAACCATTAGGCCAGAGTACGAGTCTAAGACCTTAGCTATTAGGCCAGAGTACAAGTCTAAGACCTTAGCTATTAGGCCAGAGTACGAGTCTAAGACCTTAGCTATTAGGCCAGAGTAAGAGTTAAGACCTTAACCATTAGGCCAGACTAAGAGTTAAGACCTTAACCTGTAGGCCATAGTACAAGTCTAAGACCTTAGCTATTAGGCCAGACTAAAAGTTAAGACCTTAGCTATTAGGCCAGAGTAGGAGTTAAGACCATAACCATTAGGCCATAGTACGAGTCTAAGACCTTAGCTATTAGGCCAGAGTAAGAGGTAAGACTTAAACCAGTAGGCCAGAGTAAGAGTTAAGACCTTAACCTGTAGGCCATAGTACTAGTCTAAGACCTTAGATATTAGGCCAGAGTAAGATTTAAGACCTTAACCAGCAGGCCAGAGTAAGAGTTAAGACCTTAACCAGTAGGCCAGAGTAAAAGTTAAGACCTTAACCATTAGGCCAGAGTACGAGTCTAAGACCTTAGCTATTAGGCCAGAGTAAGAGTTAAGACCTTAGCTATTAGGCCAGAGTAAGAGTTAAGACCTTAGCTATTAGGCCAGAGTAAGAGTTATACCTTAACCTTTAGGCCAGAGTACGAGTCTAAGGCCTTAGCTATTAGGCCAGAGTAAGAGTTAAGACCTTAACCATTAGGCCATAGTACGAGTCTAAGACCTTAGCTATTAGGCCAGAGTAAGAGTTAAGACCTTAGCTATTAGGCCAGAGTAAGAGTTAAGACCTTAGCTATTAGGCCAGAGTAAGAGTTAAGACCTTAGCTATTAGGCCAGAGTAAGAGTTAAGACCTTAACCAGTAGGCCGGAGTACGAGTCTAAGACCTTAGCTATTAGGCCAGAGTAAGAGTTAAGACCTTAACCAGTAGGCCAGAGTAAGAATTAAGACCTTTACCTGTAGGCCAGAGTAAGAGTTAAGACCTTAACCATTAGGCCAGACTATGAATTTAAGACCTTAGCTATTAGGCCAGAGTAAGAGTTAAGACCTTAACCATTAGGCCAGAGTACGAGTCTAAGACCTTAGCTATTAGGCCAGAGTAAGAGTTAAGACCTTAGCTATTAGGCCAGAGTAAGAGTTAAGACCTTAACCTTTAGGCCAGAGTACGAGTCTAAGGCCTTAGCTATTAGGCCAGAGTAAGAGTTAAGACCTTAGCTAATAGGCCAGAGTAAGAGTTAAGACCTTACCTATTAGGCCAGAGTAAGAGTTATACCTTAACCTTTAGGCCAGAGTACGAGTCTAAGGCCCTAGCTATTAGGCCAGAGTAAGAGTTAAGACCTTAACCATTAGGCCATAGTACGAGTCTAAGACCTTAGCTGTTAGGCCAGAGTAAGATTTAAGACCTTAGCTATTAGGCCAGAGTAAGAGTTAAGACCTTAGCTATTAGGCCAGAGTAAGAGTTAAGACCTTAGCTATTAGGCCAGAGTAAGAGTTAAGACCTTAACCAGTAGGCCGGAGTACGCGTCTAAGACCTTAGCTATTAGGCCAGAGTAAGAGTTAAGACCTTAACCAGTAGGCCAGAGTAAGAGTTAAGACATTTACCTGTAGGCCACAGTAAGAGTTAAGACCTTAACCATTAGGCCAGAGTACGAGTCTAAGACCTTAGCTATTAGGCCAGAGTAAGAGTTAAGACCTTAACCAGTAGGCCAGAGTATGAGTCAAAGACCTTAGCTATTAGGCCAGAGTAAGCGTTAAGACCTTAACCAGTAGGCCAGAGTATGAGTCAAAGACCTTAGCTATTAGGCCAGAGTAAGAGTTAAGACCTTAGCTATTAAGCCAGAGTAAGAGTTAAGACCTTAACCATTAGGCCAGAGTACGAGTCTAAGACCTTAGCTATTAGGCCAGAGTAAGAGTTAAGACCTTAGCTATTAGGCCAGAGTAAGAGTCTAAGACCTTAGCTATTAGCCCAGAGTAAGAGTTAAGACCTTAACCATTAGGCCAGACTAAGAGTTAAGACCTTAACCAGTAGGCCATAGTACGATTCTAAGACCTTAGCTATTAGGCCAGAGTAAGAGTTAAGACCTTAACCATTAGGCCAGAGTACGAGTCTAAGACCTTAGCTATTAGGCCAGAGTAAGAGTTAAGACCTTAACCATTAGGGCAAAGTACGAGTCTAAGACCTTAGCTATTAGGCCAGAGTAAGAGTTAAGACCTTAACCAGTAGGCCAGAGTAAGAGTTAAGACCGTTACCTGTAGGCCAGAGTAAGAGTTAAGACCTTAACCATTAGGCCAGAGTACGAGTCTAAGACCTTAGCTATTAGGCCAGAGTATGAGTCTAAGAACTTAGCTATTAGGCCAGAGTAAGAGTTAAGACCTTAACCATTAGGCCAGAGTATGAGTCAAAGACCTTAGCTATTAGGCCAGAGTAAGAGTTAAGACCTTAGCTATTAGGCCAGAGTAAGAGTTAAGACCTTAACCATTAGGCCAGAGTACGAGTCTAAGACCTTAGCTAATAGGCCAGAGTAAGAATTAAGACCTTAGCTATTAGGCCAGAGTAAGAGTTAAGACCTTAACCTTTAGGCCAGAGTACGATTCTAAGACCTTAGCTATTAGGCCAGAGTAAGAGTTAAGACCTTAACCATTAGGCCAGAGTAAGAGTCTAAGACCTTAGCTATTAGGCCAGAGTAAGAGTTAAGACCTTAACCAGTAGGGCAGAGTAAGAGTTAAAACCTTATTCATTAGGCCAGAGCACGAGTCTAAGACCTTAGCTATTAGGCCAGAGTAAGAGTTAAGACCTTAACCATTAGGTCAGAGTACGAGTCTAAGACCTTAGCTATTAGGCCAGAGTAAGAGTTAAGACCTTAGCTATTAGGCCAGAGTAAGAGTTAAGACCTAAACCATTAGGCCATAGTACAAGTCTAAGACCTTAGCTATTAGGCCAGAGTAAGGGTTAAGACCATAGCTATTCCACCAGAGTAAGAGTTAAGACCTTAACCAGTAGGCCAGAGTACAAGTCTAAGACCTTAGCTATTAGGCCAGACTAAGAGTTAAGACCTTAACCATTAGGCCAGTGTACGAGTCTAAGACCTTAGCTATTAGGCCAGACTAAAAGTTAAGACATTAGCTATTAGGCCAGAGTAAGAGTTAAGACCTTAACCATTAGGCCATAGTACAAGTCTAAGACCTTAGCTATTAGGCCAGAGTAAGGGTTAAGACCATAGCTATTAGACCAGAGTAAGAGTTAAGACCTTAACCAGTAGGCCAGAGTACAAGTCTAAGACCTTAGCTATTAGGCCAGACTAAGAGTTAAGACCTTAACCATTAGGCCAGTGTACGAGTCTTAGACCTTAGCTATTAGGCCAGACTAAAAGTTAAGACCTTAGCTATTAGGCCAGAGTAAGAGTTAAGACCTTTACCATTAGGCCATAGTACGAGTCTAAGACCTTAGCTATTAGGCCAGAGTAAGAGTTAAGACTTAACCCAGAAGGCCAGAGTAAGAGTTAAGACCTTAACCTGTAGGCCATAGTACAAGTCTAAGACCTTAGCTATTAGGCCAGAGTAAGAGTTAAGACCTTAACCAGCAGGCCAGAGTAAATGTTAAGACCTTAACCAGTAGGCCAGAGTAAGAGTTAAGACCTTAACCATTAGGCTAGAGTACGAGCCTAAGACCTTAGCTATTAGGCCAGAGTAAGAGTTAAGACCTTAACCAGTAGGCCAGAGTAAGAGTTAAGACCTTAACCATTAGGCCATAGTACGAGTCTAAGACCTTAGCTATTAGGCCAGAGTAAGAGTTAAGACTTAAACCAGTAGGGCAGAGTAAGAGTTAAGACCTTAACCTGTAGGCCATAGTACAAGTCTAAGACCTTAGCTATTAGGCCAGAGTAAGAGTTAAGACCTTAACCAGCAGGCCAGAGTAAAAGTTAAGACCTTAACCAGTAGGCCAGAGTAAGAGTTAAAACCTTAACCATTAGGCCAGAGTACGAGCCTAAGACCTTAGCTATTAGGCCAGAGTAAGACTTAAGACCTTAACCAGTAGGCCAGAGTAAGAGTTAAGACCTTAACCAGTAGGCCAGAGTAAAAGTTGAGACCTTAACCATTAGGCCAGAGTACGAGTCTAAGACCTTAGCTATTAGGCCAGAGTAAGAGTTAAGACCTTAGCTATTAGGCCAGAGTACGAGTCTAAGACCTTAGCTATTAGGCCAGAGTAAGAGTTAAGACCTTAGCTATTAGGCCAGAGTACGAGTCTAAGACCTTAGCTATTAGGCCAGAGTAAGAGTTAAGACCTTAACCTTTAGGCCAGAGTACGAGTCTAAGGTCTTAGCTATTAGGCCAGAGTAAGAGTTAAGACCTTAGCTATTAGGCCACAGTAAGTGTTAAGACCTTAACCATTAGGCCAGAGTACGAGTCTAAGACCTTAGATATTAGGCCAGAGTAAGAGTTAAGACCTTAACCATTAAGCCAGAGTACGAGTCTAAGACCTTAGCTATTAGTTCAGAGTAAGTGTTAAGACCTTAACAGGTAGGCCAGAGTATGAGTCAAAGACCTTAGCTATTAGGCCAGAGTAAGAGTTAAGACCTTAGCTATTAGGCCAGAGTAAGAGTTAAGACCTTAACCATTAGGCCAGAGTACGAGTCTAAGACCTTAGCTAATAGGCCAGAGTAAGAATTAAGACCTTAGCTATTAGGCCAGAGTAAGAGTTAAGACCTTAACCTTTAGGCCAGAGTACGATTCTAAGACCTTAGCTATTAGGCCAGAGTAAGAGTTAAGACCTTAACCATTAGGCCAGAGTAAGAGTCTAAGACCTTAGCTATTAGGCCAGAGTAAGAGTTAAGACCTTAACCAGTAGGGCAGAGTAAGAGTTAAAACCTTATTCATTAGGCCAGAGCACGAGTCTAAGACCTTAGCTATTAGGCCAGAGTAAGAGTTAAGACCTTAACCATTAGGTCAGAGTACGAGTCTAAGACCTTAGCTATTAGGCCAGAGTAAGAGTTAAGACCTTAACCATTAGGCCATAGTACAAGTCTAGGACCTTAGCTATTAGGCCAGAGTAAGGGTTAAGACCATAGCTATTCCACCAGAGTAAGAGTTAAGACCTTAACCAGTAGGCCAGAGTACAAGTCTAAGACCTTAGCTATTAGGCCAGACTAAGAGTTAAGACCTTAACCATTAGGCCAGTGTACGAGTCTAAGACCTTAGCTATTAGGCCAGACTAAAAGTTAAGACATTAGCTATTAGGCCAGAGTAAGAGTTAAGACCTTAACCATTAGGCCATAGTACAAGTCTAAGACCTTAGCTATTAGGCCAGACTAAGAGTTAAGACCTTAACCATTAGGCCAGTGTACGAGTCTTAGACCTTAGCTATTAGGCCAGACTAAAAGTTAAGACCTTAGCTATTAGGCCAGAGTAAGAGTTAAGACCTTTACCATTAGGCCATAGTACGAGTCTAAGACCTTAGCTATTAGGCCAGAGTAAGAGTTAAGACTTAACCCAGAAGGCCAGAGTAAGAGTTAAGACCTTAACCTGTAGGCCATAGTACAAGTCTAAGACCTTAGCTATTAGGCCAGAGTAAGAGTTAAGACCTTAACCAGCAGGCCAGAGTAAATGTTAAGACCTTAACCAGTAGGCCAGAGTAAGAGTTAAGACCTTAACCATTAGGCTAGAGTACGAGCCTAAGACCTTAGCTATTAGGCCAGAGTAAGAGTTAAGACCTTAACCAGTAGGCCAGAGTAAGAGTTAAGACCTTAACCATTAGGCCATAGTACGAGTCTAAGACCTTAGCTATTAGGCCAGAGTAAGAGTTAAGACTTAAACCAGTAGGGCAGAGTAAGAGTTAAGACCTTAACCTGTAGGCCATAGTACAAGTCTAAGACCTTAGCTATTAGGCCAGAGTAAGAGTTAAGACCTTAACCAGCAGGCCAGAGTAAAAGTTAAGACCTTAACCAGTAGGCCAGAGTAAGAGTTAAAACCTTAACCATTAGGCCAGAGTACGAGCCTAAGACCTTAGCTATTAGGCCAGAGTAAGACTTAAGACCTTAACCAGTAGGCCAGAGTAAGAGTTAAGACCTTAACCAGTAGGCCAGAGTAAAAGTTGAGACCTTAACCATTAGGCCAGAGTACGAGTCTAAGACCTTAGCTATTAGGCCAGAGTAAGAGTTAAGACCTTAGCTATTAGGCCAGAGTACGAGTCTAAGACCTTAGCTATTAGGCCAGAGTAAGAGTTAAGACCTTAGCTATTAGGCCAGAGTACGAGTCTAAGACCTTAGCTATTAGGCCAGAGTAAGAGTTAAGACCTTAACCTTTAGGCCAGAGTACGAGTCTAAGATCTTAGCTATTAGGCCAGAGTAAGAGTTAAGACCTTAGCTATTAGGCCACAGTAAGTGTTAAGACCTTAACCATTAGGCCAGAGTACGAGTCTAAGACCTTAGATATTAGGCCAGAGTAAGAGTTAAGACCTTAACCATTAAGCCAGAGTACGAGTCTAAGACCTTAGCTATTAGTTCAGAGTAAGTGTTAAGACCTTAACAGGTAGGCCAGAGTATGAGTCAAAGACCTTAGCTATTAGGCCAGAGTAAGAGTTAAGACCTTAGCTATTAGGCCAGAGTAAGAGTTAAGACCTTAACCATTAGGCCAGAGTACGAGTCTAAGACCTTAGCTAATAGGCCAGAGTAAGAATTAAGACCTTAGCTATTAGGCCAGAGTAAGAGTTAAGACCTTAACCTTTAGGCCAGAGTACGATTCTAAGACCTTAGCTATTAGGCCAGAGTAAGAGTTAAGACCTTAACCATTAGGCCAGAGTAAGAGTCTAAGACCTTAGCTATTAGGCCAGAGTAAGAGTTAAGACCTTAACCAGTAGGGCAGAGTAAGAGTTAAAACCTTATTCATTAGGCCAGAGCACGAGTCTAAGACCTTAGCTATTAGGCCAGAGTAAGAGTTAAGACCTTAACCATTAGGTCAGAGTACGAGTCTAAGACCTTAGCTATTAGGCCAGAGTAAGAGTTAAGACCTTAGCTATTAGGCCAGAGTAAGAGTTAAGACCTTAACCATTAGGCCATAGTACAAGTCTAAGACCTTAGCTATTAGGCCAGAGTAAGGGTTAAGACCATAGCTATTCCACCAGAGTAAGAGTTAAGACCTTAACCAGTAGGCCAGAGTACAAGTCTAAGACCTTAGCTATTAGGCCAGACTAAGAGTTAAGACCTTAACCATTAGGCCAGTGTACGAGTCTAAGACCTTAGCTATTAGGCCAGACTAAAAGTTAAGACATTAGCTATTAGGCCAGAGTAAGAGTTAAGACCTTAACCATTAGGCCATAGTACAAGTCTAAGACCTTAGCTATTAGGCCAGAGTAAGGGTTAAGACCATAGCTATTAGACCAGAGTAAGAGTTAAGACCTTAACCAGTAGGCCAGAGTACAAGTCTAAGACCTTAGCTATTAGGCCAGACTAAGAGTTAAGACCTTAACCATTAGGCCAGTGTACGAGTCTTAGACCTTAGCTATTAGGCCAGACTAAAAGTTAAGACCTTCGCTATTAGGCCAGAGTAAGAGTTAAGACCTTTACCATTAGGCCATAGTACGAGTCTAAGACCTTAGCTATTAGGCCAGAGTAAGAGTTAAGACTTAACCCAGAAGGCCAGAGTAAGAGTTAAGACCTTAACCTGTAGGCCATAGTACAAGTCTAAGACCTTAGCTATTAGGCCAGAGTAAGAGTTAAGACCTTAACCAGCAGGCCAGAGTAAATGTTAAGACCTTAACCAGTAGGCCAGAGTAAGAGTTAAGACCTTAACCATTAGGCTAGAGTACGAGCCTAAGACCTTAGCTATTAGGCCAGAGTAAGAGTTAAGACCTTAACCAGTAGGCCAGAGTAAGAGTTAAGACCTTAACCATTAGGCCATAGTACGAGTCTAAGACCTTAGCTATTAGGCCAGAGTAAGTGTTAAGACTTAAACCAGTAGGGCAGAGTAAGAGTTAAGACCTTAACCTGTAGGCCATAGTACAAGTCTAAGACCTTAGCTATTAGGCCAGAGTAAGAGTTAAGACCTTAACCAGCAGGCCAGAGTAAAAGTTAAGACCTTAACCAGTAGGCCAGAGTAAGAGTTAAAACCTTAACCATTAGGCCAGAGTACGAGCCTAAGACCTTAGCTATTAGGCCAGAGTAAGACTTAAGACCTTAACCAGTAGGCCAGAGTAAGAGTTAAGACCTTAACCAGTAGGCCAGAGTAAAAGTTGAGACCTTAACCATTAGGCCAGAGTACGAGTCTAAGACCTTAGCTATTAGGCCAGAGTAAGAGTTAAGACCTTAGCTATTAGGCCAGAGTACGAGTCTAAGACCTTAGCTATTAGGCCAGAGTAAGAGTTAAGACCTTAGCTATTAGGCCAGAGTACGAGTCTAAGACCTTAGCTATTAGGCCAGAGTAAGAGTTAAGACCTTAACCTTTAGGCCAGAGTACGAGTCTAAGGTCTTAGCTATTAGGCCAGAGTAAGAGTTAAGACCTTAGCTATTAGGCCACAGTAAGTGTTAAGACCTTAACCATTAGGCCAGAGTACGAGTCTAAGACCTTAGATATTAGGCCAGAGTAAGAGTTAAGACCTTAACCATTAAGCCAGAGTACGAGTCTAAGACCTTAGCTATTAGTTCAGAGTAAGTGTTAAGACCTTAACAGGTAGGCCAGAGTAAGAGTTAATATCTTAACCATTAGGCCAGAGTACGAGTCTAAGACCTTAGCTATTAGGCCAGAGTAAGAGTTAAGACCTTAACCATTAGGCCAGAGTAAGAGTCTAAGACCTTAGCTATTAGGCCAAAGTAAAAGTTAAGACCTTAGCTATTAGGCCAGAGTAAGAGTTAAGACCTTAACCATTAGGCCATAGTACGAGTCTAAGACCTTAGCTATTAGGCCAGAGTAAGAGTTAAGACCTTAGCTATTAGGCCAGAGTAAGAGTTAAGACCTTAACCAGTAGGCCGGAGTACGAGTCTAAGACCTTAGCTATTAGGCCAGAGTAAGAGTTAAGACCTTAACCAGTAGGCCAGAGTAAGAGTTAAGACATTTACCTGTAGGCCAGAGTAAGAGTTAAGACCTTAACCATTAGGGCAGAGTATGAGTCTAAGACCTTAGCTATTAGGCCAGAGTATGAGTCTAAGACCTTAGCTATTAGGCCAGAGTAAGAGTTAAGACCTTAACCATTAGGCCAGAGTACGAGTCAAAGACCTTAGCTATTAGGCCAGAGTAAGAGTTAAGACCTTTAGCTATTAGGCCAGAGTAAGAGTTAAGACCTTAACCTTTAGGCAAGAGTACGATTCTAAGACCTTAGCTATTAGGCCAGAGTAAGAGTTAAGACCTTAACCATTAGGCCAGGGTACGAGTCTAAGACCTTAGCTATTAGGCCAGAGTAAGAGTTAAGACCTTAACCAGTAGGCCAGAGTAAGAGTTAAGACCTTAACCATTAGGCCATAGTACGAGTCTAAGACCTTAGCTATTAGGCCAGAGTAAGAGTTAAGACTTAAACCAGTAGGGCAGAGTAAGAGTTAAGACCTTAACCTGTAGGCCATAGTACAAGTCTAAGACCTTAGCTATTAGGCCAGAGTAAGAGTTAAGACCTTAACCAGCAGGCCAGAGTAAAAGTTAAGACCTTAACCAGTAGGCCAGAGTAAGAGTTAAAACCTTAACCATTAGGCCAGAGTACGAGCCTAAGACCTTAGCTATTAGGCCAGAGTAAGACTTAAGACCTTAACCAGTAGGCCAGAGTAAGAGTTAAGACCTTAACCAGTAGGCCAGAGTAAAAGTTGAGACCTTAACCATTAGCCCAGAGTACGAGTCTAAGACCTTAGCTATTAGGCCAGAGTAAGAGTTAAGACCTTAGCTATTAGGCCAGAGTAAGAGTCTAAGACCTTAGCTATTAGCCCAGAGTAAGAGTTAAGACCTTAACCATAAGGCCAGACTAAGAGTTAAGACCTTAACCAGTAGGCCATAGTACGAGTCTAAGACCTTAGCTATTAGGCCAGAGTAAGAGTTAAGACCTTAACCATTAGGCCAGAGTACGAGTTAAGACCTTAACCATTAGGCCAGAGTACGAGTCTAAGACCTTAGCTATTAGGCCAGAGTAAGAGTTAAAACCTTAGCTATTAGGCCAGAGTAAGAGTCTAAGACCTTAGCTATTAGGCCAGAGTAAAAGTTAAGACCTTAAACATTAGGCCAGAGTAAGAGTTAAGACCTTAGCTATTAGGCCAGAGTAAGAGTTAAGACCTTAACCATTAGGCCAGAGTATGAGTCTAAGACCTTAGCTAGTAGGCCAGAGTAAGAGTTAAGACCTTAACCAGTAGGCCAGAGTAAGAGTTAAGACCTTAACCTGTAGGCCATAGTACGAGTCTTAGACCTTAGCTATTATGCCAGAGTAAGAGTTAAGACCTTAGCTATTATGCCAGAGTAAGGGTTAAGACCTTAACCAGTAGGCCAGAGTAAGAGTTACGACCTTAACCATTATGCCAGAGTATGAGTCTAAGACCTTAGCTATTAGGCCAGAGTAAGAGTTAAGACCTTAACCATTAGGTCAGAGTACGAGTCTACGGCCTTAGCTATTAGGCCAGAGTAAGAGTTAAGACCTTAACCATTAGGCCAGAGTACGAGTCTAAGACCTTAGCTATCAGGCCAGAGTACGAGTCTAAGACCTTAGCTATTAGGCCAGAGTAAGAGTTAAAACCTTAACCATTAGGCCAGAGTACGAGTCTAAGACCTTAGCTAATTGGCCAGAGTAAGAGTTAAGACCTTAACTATTAGGACAGACTAAGAGTTAAGACCTTAACCATTAGGCCAGAGTACGAGTCTAAGACCATAGCTATTAGGCCAGAGTAAGAGTAAAAACCTTAGCTATTAGGCCAGAGTAAGAGTTGAGACCTTAACCATTAGGCCAGAGTAGGAATTTAAGACCTTAGCTATTAGGCCAGAGTAAGAGTTAAGACCTTAACCATTAGGCCAGAGTACGAGTCCAAGACCTTAGCTATTAGGCCAGAGTAAGAGTTAAGACCTTAGCTATTAGGCCAGAGTAAGAGTTAAGACCTTAACCTTTAGGCCAGAGTACGAGTCTAAGGTCTTAGCTATTAGGCCAGAGTAAGAGTTAAGACCTTAGCTATTAGGCCACAGTAAGTGTTAAGACCTTAACCATTAGGCCAGAGTACGAGTCTAAGGCCTTAGATATTAGGCCAGAGTAAGAGTTAAGACCTTAACCATTAAGCCAGAGTACGAGTCTAAGACCTTAGCTATTAGTTCAGAGTAAGTGTTAAGACCTTAACAGGTAGGCCAGAGTAAGAGTTAATATCTTAACCATTAGGCCAGAGTACGAGTCTAAGACCTTAGCTATTAGGCCAGAGTAAGAGTTAAGACCTTAACCATTAGGCCAGAGTAAGAGTCTAAGACCTTAGCTATTAGGCCAAAGTAAAAGTTAAGACCTTAGCTATTAGGCCAGAGTAAGAGTTAAGACCTTAACCATTAGGCCATAGTATGAGTCTAAGACCTTAGCTATTAGGCCAGAGTAAGAGTTAAGACCTTAACCAGTAGGCCAGAGTAAGAGTTAAGACATTTACCTGTAGGCCACAGTAAGAGTTAAGACCTTAACCATTAGGGCAGAGTACGAGTCTAAGACCTTAGCTATTAGGCCAGAGTATGAGTCTAAGACCTTAGCTATTAGGCCAGAGTAAGAGTTAAGACCTTAACCATTAGGCCAGAGTACGAGTCAAAGACCTTAGCTATTAGGCCAGAGTAAGAGTTAAGACCTTAGCTATTAGGCCAGAGTAAGAGTTAAGACCTTAACCTTTAGGCCAGAGTACGATTCTAAGACCTTAGCTATTAGGCCAGAGTAAGAGTTAAGACCTTAACCATTAGGCCAGGGTACGAGTCTAAGACCTTAGCTATTAGGCCAGAGTAAGAGTTAAGACCTTAACCAGTAGGGCAGAGTAAGAGTTAAAACCTTAATCATTAGGCCAGAGCACAAGTCTAAGACCTTAGCTATTAGGCCAGAGTAAGAGTTAAGACCTTAACCATTAGGGCAGAGTACGAGTCTAAGACCTTAGCTATTAGGCCAGAGTAAGAGTTAAGACCTTAGCTATTAGGCCAGAGTAAGAGTTAAGACCTTAACCATTAGGCCATAGTACGAGTCTAAGACCTTAACTATTAGGCCAGAGTAAGAGTCTAAGACCTTAGCTATTAGCCCAGAGTAAGAGTTAAGACCTTAATCATTAGGCCGGTCTAAGAGTTAAGACCTTAACCAGTAGGCCATAGTACGAGTCTAAGACCTTAGCTATTAGGCCAGAGTAAGAGTTAAGACCTTAACCATTAGGCCAGAGTAAGAGTTAAGACCTTAGCTATTAGGCCAGAGTAAGAGTTAAGACCTTAACCATTAGGCCAGAGTACGAGTCTAAGACCTTAGCTATTAGGCCAGAGTACAAGTCTAAGACCTTAGCTATTAGGCCAGAGTACGAGTCTAAGACCTTAGCTATTAGGCCAGAGTAAGAGTTAAGACCTTAACCATTAGGCCAGACTAAGAGTTAAGACCTTAACCTGTAGGCCATAGTACAAGTCTAAGACCTTAGCTATTAGGCCAGACTAAAAGTTAAGACCTTAGCTATTAGGCCAGAGTAGGAGTTAAGACCATAACCATTAGGCCATAGTACGAGTCTAAGACCTTAGCTATTAGGCCAGAGTAAGAGGTAAGACTTAAACCAGTAGGCCAGAGTAAGAGTTAAGACCTTAACCTGTAGGCCATAGTACTAGTCTAAGACCTTAGATATTAGGCCAGAGTAAGATTTAAGACCTTAACCAGCAGGCCAGAGTAAGAGTTAAGACCTTAACCAGTAGGCCAGAGTAAAAGTTAAGACCTTAACCATTAGGCCAGAGTACGAGTCTAAGACCTTAGCTATTAGGCCAGAGTAAGAGTTAAGACCTTAGCTATTAGGCCAGAGTAAGAGTCTAAGACCTTAGCTATTAGCCCAGAGTAAGAGTTAAGACCTTAACCATTAGGCCAGACTAAGAGTTAAGACCTTAACCAGTAGGCCATAGTACGAGTCTAAGACCTTAGCTATTAGGCCAGAGTAAGAGTTAAGACTTTAACCATTAGGCCAGAGTACGAGTCTAAGACCTTAGCGATTAGGCCAGAGTAAAAGTTAAGACCTTAGCTATTAGGCCAGAGTAAGAGTTAAGACATTAACCATTAGGCCATAGTACGAGTCTAAGACCTTAGATTTTAGGCCAGAGTAAGAGTTAAGACTTTAACCAGTAGTCCAGAGTAAGAGTTAAGACCTTAACCTGTAGGCCATAGTATCAGTCTGAGACCTTAGCTATTAGGCCAGAGTAAGAGTTAAGACCTTAACCAGCAGGCCAGAGTAAGAGTAAAGACCTTAACCAGTAGGCCAGAGAAAGAGTTAAGACCTTAACCATTAAGCCAGAGTACGAGTCTAAGACCTTAGCTATTAGGCCAGAGTAAGAGTTAAGACCTTAACCATTAGGTCAGAGTAAGATTTAAGACCTTAGCTATTAGGCCAGACTAAAAGATAAGACCTTAGCTAGTAGGCCAGAGTAAGAGTTAAAACCTTAGCTATTAGGCCAGAGTAAGAGTCTAAGACCTTAGCTATTAGGCCAGACTAAAAGATAAGACCTTAGCTATTAGGCCAGAGTAAGAGTTAAGACCTTAACCTGTAGGCCATAGTACGAGTCTAAGACCTTAGCTATTATGCCAGAGTAAGGGTTAAGACCTTAACCAGTAGGCCAGAGTAAGAGTTACGACCTTAACCATTAGGCCAGAGTATGAGTCTAAGACCTTAGCTATTAGGCCAGAGTAAGAGTTAAGACCTTAACCATTAGGCCAGAGTACGAGTCTACGACCTTAGCTATTAGGCCAGAGTAAGAGTTCAGACCTTAACCATTAGGCCAGAGTACGAGTCTAAGACCTTAGCTATCAGGCCAGAGTACGAGTCTAAGACCTTAGCTATTAGGCCAGAGTAAGAGTTAAGACCTTAACCATTAGGCCAGACTATGAATTTAAGACCTTAGCTATGAGGCCAGAGTAAGAGTTAAGACCTTAGCTATTAGGCCAGAGTAAGAGTTATACCTTAACCTTTAGGCCAGAGTACGAGTCTAAGGCCTTAGCTATTAGGCCAGAGTAAGAGTTAAGACCTTAACCATTAGGCCATAGTAAGAGTCTAAGACCTTAGCTATTAGGCCAGAGTAAGAGTTAAGACCTTAGCTATTAGGCCTGAGTAAGAGTTAAGACCTTAGCTATTAGGCCAGAGTAAGAGTTAAGACCTTAGCTATTAGGCCAGAGTAAGAGTTAAGACCTTAACCAGTAGGCCGGAGTACGAGTCTAAGACCTTAGCTATTAGGCCAGAGTAAGAGTTAAGACCTTAACCAGTAGGCCAGAGTAAGAGTTAAGACCTTTACCTGTAGGCCAGAGTAAGAGTTAAGACCTTAACCATTAGGCCAGACTATGAATTTAAGACCTTAGCTATTAGGCCAGAGTAAGAGTTAAGACCTTAACCATTAGGCCAGATTACGAGTCTAAGACCTTAGCTATTAGGCCAGAGTAAGAGTTAAGACCTTAGCTATTAGGCCAGAGTAAGAGTTAAGACCTTAACCTTTAGGCCAGAGTACGAGTCTAAGGCCTTAGCTATTAGGCCAGAGTAAGAGTTATACCTTAACCTTTAGGCCAGAGTACGAGTCTAAGGCCTTAGCTATTAGGCCAGAGTAAGAGTTAAGACCTTAACCATTAGGCCATAGTACGAGTCTAAGACCTTAGCTATTAGGCCAGAGTAAGAGTTAAGACCTTAGCTATTAGGCCAGAGTAAGAGTTAAGACCTTAGCTATTAGGCCAGAGTAAGAGTTAAGACCTTAGCTATTAGGCCAGAGTAAGAGTTAAGACCTTAACCAGTAGGCCGGAGTACGCGTCTAAGACCTTAGCTATTAGGCCAGAGTAAGAGTTAAGACCTTAACCAGTAGGCCAGAGTAAGAGTTAAGACCTTAACCATTAGGCCAGAGTACAAGTCTAAGACCTTAGCTATTAGGCCAGAGTATGAGTCTAAGACCTTAGCTATTAGGCCAGAGTAAGAGTTAAGACCTTAACCATTAGGCCAGAGTATGAGTCAAAGACCTTAGCTATTAGGCCAGAGTAAGAGTTAAGACCTTAACCATTAGGCCAGAGTACGAGTCTAAGACCTTAGCTATTAGGCCAGAGTAAGAGTTAAGACCTTAACCAGTAGGGCAGAGTTAGAGTTAAAACCTTAATCATTAGGTCAGAGCACGAGTCTAAGACCTTAGCTATTAGGCCAGAGTAAGAGTTAAGACCTTAACCATTAGGGCAAAGTACGAGTCTAAGACCTTAGCTATTAGGCCAGAGTAAGAGTTAAGACCTTAGCTATTAGGCCAGAGTAAGAGTTAAGACCTTAACCATTAGACCATAGTACGAGTCTAAGACCTTAGCTATTAGGCCAGAGTAAGAGTTAAGACTTAATCCAGTAGGCCAGAGTACAAGTCTAAGACGTTAGCTATTAGGCCAGACTAAGAGTTAAGACCTTAACCATTAGGCCAGAGTACGAGTCTAAGACCTTAGCAATTAGGCCAGACTAAAAGTTAAGACCTTAGCTATTAGGCCAGAGTAAGAGTTAAGACCTTAACCATTAGGCCATAGAACGAGTCTAAGACCTTAGCTATTAGGCCAGAGTAAGAGTTAAGACTTAAACCAGTAGGCCAGAGTAAGAGTTAAGACCTTAACCTGTAGGTCATAGTACAAGTCTAAGACCTTAGCTATTAGGCCAGAGTAAGAGTTAAGACCTTAACCAGCAGGCCAGAGTAAAAGTTAAGACCTTAACCAGTAGGCCAGAGTAAGAGTTAAGACCTTAAACATTAGGCCAGAGTACGAGCCTAAGACCTTAGCTATTAGGCCAGAGTAAGACTTAAGACCTTAACCAGTAGGTCAGAGTAAGAGTTAAGACCTTAACCAGTAGGCCAGAGTAAAAGTTAAGACCTTAACCATTAGGCCAGAGTACGAGTCTAAGACCTTAGCTATTAGGCCAGAGTAAGAGTTAAGACCTTAGCTATTAGCCCAGAGTAAGAGTTAAGACCTTAACCATAAGGCCAGACTAAGAGTTATGACCTTAACCAGTAGGCCGGAGTACGAGTCTAAGACCGTAGCTATTAGGCCAGAGTAAGAGTTAAGACCTTAACCAGTAGGCCAGAGTAAGAGTTAAGACCGTTACCTGTAGGCCAGAGTAAGAGTTAAGACCTTAACCATTAGGCCAGAGTACGAGTCTAAGACCTTAGCTATTAGGCCAGAGTATGAGTCTAAGAACTTAGCTATTAGGCCAGAGTAAGAGTTAAGACCTTAACCATTAGGCCAGAGTATGAGTCAAAGACCTTAGCTATTAGGCCAGACTAAAAGATAAGACCTTAGCTATTAGGCCAGAGTAAGAGTTAAGACCTTAACCATTAGGCCAGAGTACGAGTCTAAGACCTTAGCTAATAGGCCAGAGTAAGAATTAAGACCTTAGCTATTAGGCCAGAGTAAGAGTTAAGACCTTAACCTTTAGGCCAGAGTACGATTCTAAGACCTTAGCTATTAGGCCAGAGTAAGAGTTAAGACCTTAACCATTAGGCCAGAGTAAGAGTCTAAGACCTTAGCTATTAGGCCAGAGTAAGAGTTAAGACCTTAACCAGTAGGGCAGAGTAAGAGTTAAAACCTTATTGATTAGGCCAGAGTACGAGTCTAAGACCTTAGCTATTAGGCCAGAGTAAGAGTTAAGACCTTAGCTATTAGGCCAGAGTAAGAGTTAAGACCTTAACCATTAGGCCATAGTACAAGTCTAAGACCTTAGCTATTAGGCCAGAGTAAGGGTTAAGACCATAGCTATTAGACCAGAGTAAGAGTTAAGACCTTAACCAGTAGGCCAGAGTACAAGTCTAAGACCTTAGCTATTAGGCCAGACTAAGAGTTAAGACCTTAACCATTAGGCCAGTGTACGAGTCTAAGACCTTAGCTATTAGGCCAGACTAAAAGTTAGGACCTTAGCTATTAGGCCAGAGTAAGAGTTAAGACCTTTACCATTAGGCCATAGTACGAGTCTAAGACCTTAGCTATTAGGCCAGAGTAAGAGTTAAGACTTAACCCAGAAGGCCAGAGTAAGAGTTAAGACCTTAACCTGTAGGCCATAGTACAAGTCTAAGACCTTAGCTATTAGGCCAGAGTAAGAGTTAAGACCTTAACCAGCAGGCCAGAGTAAAAGTTAAGACCTTAACCAGTAGGCCAGAGTAAGAGTTAAGACCTTAACCATTAGGCTAGAGTACGAGCCTAAGACCTTAGCTAGTAGGCCAGAGTAAGAGTTAAGACCTTAACCAGTAGGCCAGAGTAAGAGTTAAGACCTTAACCATTAGGCCATAGTACGAGTCTAAGACCTTAGCTATTAGGCCAGAGTAAGAGTTAAGACTTAAACCAGTAGGGCAGAGTAAGAGTTAAGACCTTAACCTGTAGGCCATAGTACAAGTCTAAGACCTTAGCTATTAGGCCAGAGTAAGAGTTAAGACCTTAACCAGCAGGCCAGAGTAAAAGTTAAGACCTTAACCAGTAGGCCAGAGTAAGAGTTAAAACCTTAACCATTAGGCCAGAGTACGAGCCTAAGACCTTAGCTATTAGGCCAGAGTAAGACTTAAGACCTTAACCAGTAGGCCAGAGTAAGAGTTAAGACCTTAACCAGTAGGCCAGAGTAAAAGTTGAGACCTTAACCATTAGGCCAGAGTACGAGTCTAAGACCTTAGCTATTAGGCCAGAGTAAGAGTTAAGACCTTAGCTATTAGCCCAGAGTAAGAGTTAAGACCTTAACCATAAGGCCAGACTAAGAGTTAAGACCTTAACCAGTAGGCCATAGTACGAGTCTAAGACCTTAGCTATTAGGCCAGAGTAAGAGTTAAGACCTTAACCATTAGGCCAGAGTACGAGTTAAGACCTTAACCATTAGGCCAGAGTACGAGTCTAAGACCTTGGCTATTAGGCCAGAGTAAGAGTTAAAACCTTAGCTATGAGGCCAGAGTAAGAGTCTAAGACCTTAGCTATTAGGCCAGAGTAAAAGTTAAGACCTTAGCTAGTAGGCCAGAGTAAGAGTTAAGACCTTAACCAGTAGGCCAGAGTAAGAGTTAAGACCTTAACCTGTAGGCCATAGTACGAGTCTAAGACCTTAGCTATTATGCCAGAGTAAGAGTTAAGACCTTAGCTATTATGCCAGAGTAAGGGTTAAGACCTTAACCAGTAGGCCAGAGTAAGAGTTACGACCTTAACCATTATGCCAGAGTATGAGTCTAAGACCTTAGCTATTAGGCCAGAGTAAGAGTTAAGACCTTAACCATTAGGCCAGAGTACGAGTCTACGACCTTAGCTATTAGGCCAGAGTAAGAGTTAAGACCTTAACCATTAGGCCAGAGTACGAGTCTAAGACCTTAGCTATCAGGCCAGAGTACGAGTCTAAGACCTTAGCTATTAGGCCAGAGTAAGAGTTAAAACCTTAACCATTAGGCCAGAGTACGAGTCTAAGACCTTAGCTAATAGGCCAGAGTAAGAGTTAAGACCTTAACTATTAGGACAGACTAAGAGTTAAGACCTTAACCATTAGGCCAGAGTACGAGTCTAAGACCTTAGCTATTAGGCCAGAGTAAGAGTAAAAACCTTAGCTATTAGGCCAGAGTAAGAGTTGAGACCTTAACCATTAGGCCAGAGTATGAATTTAAGACCTTAGCTATTAGGCCAGAGTAAGAGTTAAGACCTTAGCTATTAGGCCAGAGTAAGAGTTATACCTTAACCGTTAGGCCAGAGTACGAGTCTAAGGCCTTAGCTATTACGCCAGAGTAAGAGTTAAGACCTTAACCATTAGGCCATAGTACGAGTCTAAGACCTTAGCTATTAGGCCAGAGTAAGAGTTAAGACCTTAGCTATTAGGCCAGAGTAAGAGTTAAGACCTTAGCTATTAGGCCAGAGTAAGAGTTAAGACCTTAGCTATTAGGCCAGAGTAAGAGTTAAGACCTTAACCAGTAGGCCGGAGTACGAGTCTAAGACCTTAGCTATTAGGCCAGAGTAAAAGTTAAGACCTTAACCATTAGGCCAGAGTACGAGTCTAAGACCTTAGCTATTAGGCCAGAGTAAGAGTTAAGACCTTAGCTATTAGGCCAGAGTAAGAGTTAAGACCTTAACCTTTAGGCCAGAGTACGAGTCTAAGGCCTTAGCTATTAGGCCAGAGTAAGAGTTAAGACCTTAGCTAATAGGCCAGAGTAAGAGTTAAGACCTTACCTATTAGGCCAGAGTAAGAGTTATACCTTAACCTTTAGGCCAGAGTACGAGTCTAAGGCCTTATCTATTAGGCCAGAGTAAGAGTTAAGACCTTAACCATTAGGCCATAGTACGAGTCTAAGACCTTAGCTATTAGGCCAGAGTAAGAGTTAAGACCTTAGCTATTAGGCCAGAGTAAGAGTTAACACCTTAGCTATTAGGCCAGAGTAAGAGTTAAGACCTTAACCAGTAGGCCGGAGTACGCGTCTAAGACATTAGCTATTAGGCCAGAGTAAGAGTTAAGACCTTAACCAGTAGGCCAGAGTAAGAGTTAAGACCTTTACCTGTAGGCCAGAGTAAGAGTTAAGACCTTAACCATTAGGCCAGAGTACGAGTCTAAGACCTTAGCTATTAGGCCAGAGTATGAGTCTAAGACCTTAGCTATTAGGCCAGAGTAAGAGTTAAGACCTTAACCATTAGGCCAGAGTATGAGTCAAAGACCTTAGCTATTAGGCCAGAGTAAGAGTTAAGACCATAGCTATTAGGCCAGAGTAAGAGTTAAGACCTTAACCATTAGGCCAGAGTACGAGTCTAAGACCTTAGCTATTAGGCCAGAGTAAGAATTAAGACCTTAGCTATTAGGCCAGAGTAAGAGTTAAGACCTTAACCTTTAGGCCAGAGTACGATTCTAAGACCTTAGCTATTAGGCCAGAGTAAGAGTTAAGACCTTAACCATTAGGCCAGAGTACGAGTCTAAGACCTTAGCTATTAGGCCAGAGTAAGAGTTAAGACCTTAACCAGTAGGGCAGAGTTAGAGTTAAAACCTTAATCATTAGGTCAGAGCACGAGTCTAAGACCTTAGCTATTAGGCCAGAGTAAGAGTTAAGACCTTAACCATTAGGGCAAAGTACGAGTCTAAGACCTTAGCTATTAGGCCAGAGTAAGAGTTAAGACTTAAACCAGTAGGCCAGAGTACAAGTCTAAGACGTTAGCTATTAGGCCAGACTAAGAGTTAAGACCTTAACCATTAGGCCAGAGTACGAGTCTAAGACCTTAGCTATTAGGCCGGACTAAAAGTTAAGACCTTAGCTATTAGGCCAGAGTAAAAGTTAAGACCTTAACCATTAGGCCATAGAACGAGTCTAAGACCTTAGCTATTAGGCCAGAGTAAGAGTTAAGACTTAAACCAGTAGGCCAGAGTAAGAGTTAAGACCTTAACCTGTAGGTCATAGTACAAGTCTAAGACCTTAGCTATTAGGCCAGAGTAAGACTTAAGACCTTAACCAGTAGGCCAGAGTAAGAGTTAAGACCTTAACCAGTGGGCCAGAGTAAAAGTTAAGACCTTAACCATTAGGCCAGAGTACGAGTCTAAGACCTTAGCTATTAGGCCAGAGTAAGAGTTAAGACCTTAGCTATTAGGCCAGAGTAAGAGTCTAAGACCTTAGCTATTAGCCCAGAGTAAGAGTTAAGACCTTAACCATAAGGCCAGACTAAGAGTTATGACCTTAACCAGTAGGCCGGAGTACGAGTCTAAGACCTTAGCTATTAAGCCAGAGTAAGAGTTAAGACCTTAACCAGTAGGCCAGAGTAAGAGTTAAGACTGTTACCTGTAGGCCAGAGTAAGAGTTAAGACCTTAACCATTAGGCCAGAGTACGAGTCTAAGACCTTAGCTATTAGGCCAGAGTATGAGTCTAAGAACTTAGCTATTAGGCCAGAGTAAGAGTTAAGACCTTAACCATTAGGCCAGAGTATGAGTCAAAGACCTTAGCTATTAGGCCAGAGTAAGAGTTAAGACCTTAGCTATTAGGCCAGAGTAAGAGTTAAGACCTTAACCATTAGGCCAGAGTACGAGTCTAAGACCTTAGCTAATAGGCCAGAGTAAGAATTAAGACCTTAGCTATTAGGCCAGAGTAAGAGTTAAGACCTTAACCTTTAGGCCAGAGTACGATTCTAAGACCTTAGCTATTAGGCCAGAGTAAGAGTTAAGACCTTAACCATTAGGCCAGAGTAAGAGTCTAAGACCTTAGCTATTAGGCCAGAGTAAGAGTTAAGACCTTAACCAGTAGGGCAGAGTAAGAGTTAAAACCTTATTCATTAGTCCAGAGCACGAGTCTAAGACCTTAGCTATTAGGCCAGAGTAAGAGTTAAGACCTTAACCATTAGGTCAGAGTACGAGTCTACGACCTAAGCTTTTAGGCCAGAGTAAGAGTTAAGACCTTAGCTATTAGGCCAGAGTAAGAGTTAAGACCTTAACCAGTAGGCCAGAGTAAGAGTTAAGACCTTAGCTATTAGGCCACAGTAAGTGTTAAGACCTTAACCATTAGGCCAGAGTATTAGTCTAAGACCTTAGCTATTAGGCCAGAGTAAGAGTTAAGACCTTAACCATTAAGCCAGAGTACGAGTCTAAGACCTTAGCTATTAGTTCAGAGTAAGTGTTAAGACCTTAACCAGTAGGCCAGAGTAAGAGTTAAGACCTTAACCAGTAGGCCAGAGTAAGAGTTAAGACCTTAACCATTAGGCCAGAGTACGAGTCTAAGACCTTAGCTATTAGGCCAGAGTAAGAGTTAAGACCTTAGCTATTAGGCCAGAGTAAGAGTTAAGACCTTAGCTATTAGGCCAGAGTAAGAGTTAAGACCTTAACCATTAGGCCATAGTACAAGTCTAAGACCTTAGCTATTAGGCCAGAGTAAGGGTTAAGACCATAGCTATTAGACCAGAGTAAGAGTTAAGACCTTAACCAGTAGGCCAGAGTACAAGTCTAAGACCTTAGCTATTAGGCCAGACTAAGAGTTAATACCTTAACCATTAGGCCAGTGTACGAGTCTAAGACCATAGCTATTAGGCCAGACTAAAAGTTAAGACCTTAGCTATTAGGCCAGAGTAAGAGTTAAGACCTTTACCATTAGGCCATAGTACGAGTCTAAGACCTTAGCTATTAGGCCAGAGTAAGAGTTAAGACTTAACCCAGAATGCCAGAGTAAGAGTTAAGACCTTAACCTGTAGGCCATAGTACAAGTCTAAGACCTTAGCTATTAGGCCAGAGTAAGAGTTAAGACCTTAACCAGCAGGCCAGAGTAAAAGTTAAGACCTTAACCAGTAGGCCAGAGTAAGAGTTAAGACCTTAACCATTAGGCTAGAGTACGAGCCTAAGACCATAGCTATTAGGCCAGAGTAAGAGTTAAGACCTTAACCAGTAGGCCAGAGTAAGAGTTAAGACCTTAACCATTAGGCCATAGTACGAGTCTAAGACCTTAGCTATTAGGCCAGAGTAAGAGTTAAGACTTAAACCAGTAGGGCAGAGTAAGAGTTAAGACCTTAACCTGTAGGCCATAGTACAAGTCTAAGACCTTAGCTATTAGGCCAGAGTAAGAGTTAAGACCTTAACCAGCAGGCCAGAGTAAAAGTTAAGACCTTAACCAGTAGGCCAGAGTAAAAGTTAAAACCTTAACCATTAGGCCAGAGTACGAGCCTAAGACCTTAGCTATTAGGCCAGAGTAAGACTTAAGACCTTAACCAGTAGGCCAGAGTAAGAGTTAAGACCTTAACCAGTAGGCCAGAGTAAAAGTTGAGACCTTAACCATTAGGCCAGAGTACGAGTCTAAGACCTTAGCTATTAGGCCAGAGTAAGAGTTAAGACCTTAGCTATTAGGCCAGAGTAAGAGTCTAAGACCTTAGCTATTAGCCCAGAGTAAGAGTTAAGACCTTAACCATAAGGCCAGACTAAGAGTTAAGACCTTAACCAGTAGGCCATAGTACGAGTCTAAGACCTTAGCTATTAGGCCAGAGTAAGAGTTAAGACCTTAACCATTAGGCCAGAGTACGAGTTAAGACCTTAACCATTAGGCCAGAGTACGAGTCTAAGACCTTAGCTATTAGGCCAGAGTAAGAGTTAAAACCTTAGCTATTAGGCCAGAGTAAGAGTCTAAGACCTTAGCTATTAGGCCAGAGAAAAAGTTAAGACCTTAACCATTAGGCCAGAGTAAGAGTTAAGACCTTAGCTATTAGGCCAGAGTAAGAGTTAAGACCTTAACCATTAGGCCAGAGTATGAGTCTAAGACCTTAGCTAGTAGGCCAGAGTAAGAGTTAAGACCTTAACCAGTAGGCCAGAGTAAGAGTTAAGACCTTAACCTGTAGGCCATAGTACGAGTCTAAGACCTTAGCTATTATGCCAGAGTAAGAGTTAAGACCTTAGCTATTATGCCAGAGTAAGGGTTAAGACCTTAACCAGTAGGCCAGAGTAAGAGTTACGACCTTAACCATTAGGCCAGAGTACGAGTCTAAGACCTTAGCTATTAGGCCAGAGTAAGAGTAAAAACCTTAGCTATTAGGCCAGAGTAAGAGTTGAGACCTTAACCATTAGGCCAGAGTATGAATTTAAGACCTTAGCTATTAGGCCAGAGTAAGAGTTAAGACCTTAACCATTAGGCCAGAGTACGAGTCCAAGACCTTAGCTATTAGGCCATAGTAAGAGTTAAGACCTTAACTATTAGGCCAGAGTAGGAGTTAAGACCTTAACCTTTAGGCCAGAGTACGAGTCTAAGGTCTTATCTATTAGGCCAGAGTAAGAGTTAAGACCTTAGCTATTAGGCCACAGTAAGTGTTAAGACCTTAACCATTAGGCCAGAGTACGAGTCTAAGACCTTAGATATTAGGCCAGAGTAAGAGTTAAGACCTTAACCATTAAGCCAGAGTACGAGTCTAAGACCTTAGCTAATAGGCCAGAGTAAGAGTTAAGACCTTAACTATTAGGACAGACTAAGAGTTAAGACCTTAACCATTAGGCCAGAGTACGAGTCTAAGACCTTAGCTATTAGGCCAGAGTAAGAGTAAAAACCTTAGCTATTAGGCCAGAGTAAGAGTTGAGACCTTAACCATTAGGCCAGAGTATGAATTTAAGACCTTAGCTATTAGGCCAGAGTAAGAGTTAAGACCTTAACCATTAGGCCAGAGTACGAGTCCAAGACCTTAGCTATTAGGCCAGAGTAAGAGTTAAGACCTTAGCTATTAGGCCAGAGTAAGAGTTAGGACCTTAACCTTTAGGCCAGAGTACGAGTCTAAGGTCTTAGCTATTAGGCCAGAGTAAGAGTTAAGACCTTAGCTATTAGGCCACAGTAAGTGTTAAGACCTTAACCATTAGGCCAGAGTACGAGTCTAAGACCTTAGATATTAGGCCAGAGTAAGAGTTAAGACCTTAACCATTAAGCCAGAGTACGAGTCTAAGACCTTAGCTATTAGTTCAGAGTAAGTGTTAAGACCTTAACAGGTAGGCCAGAGTAAGAGTTAATATCTTAACCATTAGGCCAGAGTACGAGTCTAAGACCTTAGCTATTAGGCCAGAGTAAGAGTTAAGACCTTAACCATTAGGCCAGAGTAAGAGTCTAAGACCTTAGCTATTAGGCCAAAGTAAAAGTTAAGACCTTAGCTATTAGGCCAGAGTAAGAGTTAAGACCTTAACCATTAGGCCATAGTACGAGTCTAAGACCTTAGCTATTAGGCCAGAGTAAGAGTTAAGACCTTAGCTATTAGGCCAGAGTAAGAGTTAAGACCTTAACCAGTAGGCCGGAGTACGAGTCTAAGACCTTAGCTATTAGGCCAGACTAAGAGTTAAGACCTTAACCAGTAGGCCAGAGTAAGAGTTAAGACCTTTACCATTAGGCCATAGTACGAGTCTAAGACCTTAGCTATTAGGCCAGAGTAAGAGTTAAGACTGAACCCAGAAGGCCAGAGTAAGAGTTGAGACATTAACCTGTAGGCCATAGTACAAGTCTAAGACCTTAGCTATTAGGCCAGAGTAAGAGTTAAGACCTTAACCAGCATGCCAGAGTAAAAGTTAAGACCTTAACCAGTAGGCCAGAGTAAGAGTTAAGACCTTAACCATTAGGCCAGAGTACGAGCCTAAGACCTTAGCTATTAGGCCAGAGTAAGAGTTAAGACCTTAACCAGTAGGCCAGAGTAAGAGTTAAGACCTTAACCATTAGGCCATAGTACGAGTCTAAGACCTTAGCTATTAGGCCAGAGTAAGAGTTAAGACTTAAACCAGTAGGCCAGAGTAAGAGTTAAGACCTTAACCTGTAGGCCATAGTACAAGTCTAAGACCTTAGCTATTAGGCCAGAGTAAGAGTTAAGACTTAAACCAGTAGGCCAGAGTAAGAGTTAAGACCTTAACCTGTAGGCCATAGTACAAGTCTAAGACCTTAGCTATTAGGCCAGAGTAAGAGTTAAGACTTAAACCAGTAGGCCAGAGTAAGAGTTAAGACCTTAACCTGTAGGCCATAGTACAAGTCTAAGACCTTAGCTATTAGGCCAGAGTAAGAGTTAAGACCTTAACCAGTAGGCCAGAGTAAGAGTTAAAACCTTAACCATTAGGCCTGAGTACGAGCCTAAGACCTTAGCTATTAGGCCAGAGTAAGACTTAAGACCTTAACCAGTAGGCCAGAGTAAGAGTTAAGACCTTAACCAGTAGGCCAGAATAAAAGTTAAGACCTTAACCATTAGGCCAGAGTACGAGTCTAAGACCTTAGCTATTAGGCCAGAGTAAGAGTTAAGACCTTAGCTATTAGGCCAGAGTAAGAGTCTAAGACCTTAGCTATTAGCCCAGAGTAAGAGTTAAGACCTTAACCATAAGGCCAGACTAAGAGTTAAGACCTTAACCAGTAGGCCATAGTACGAGTCTAAGACCTTAGCTATTAGGCCAGAGTAAGAGTTAAGACCTTAACCATTAGGCCAGAGTACGAGTTAAGACCTTAACCATTAGGCCAGAGTACGAGTCTAAGACCTTAGCTATTAGGCCAGAGTAAGAGTTAAAACCTTAGCTATTAGGCCAGAGTAAAAGTTAAGACCTTAACCATTAGGCCAGAGTAAGAGTTAAGACCTTAGCTAGTAGGCCAGAGTAAGAGTTAAGACCTTAACCAGTAGGCCAGAGTAAGAGTTAAGACCTTAACCTGTAGGCCATAGTACGAGTCTAAGACCTTAGATATTATGCCAGAGTAAGAGTTAAGACCTTAGCTATTATGCCAGTGTAGGAGAGTGGCATCGACTGCATAGTTGCCCCCAACTTTTTGCTGATGTTTTGACTGTTTTTATGACTTTAGCCAGGCTGTGGCCCTGCTATCCAGGACCCCAGCCTATCTGCTCCCTCTGGTAAACTATGTGAGTACCCTAGGTACCAACCAATTGGATGCTGGGCATGCCCTACCAGTCCCTTGTAGATGGTACCCTAGGTACCCAGGGCATGGGTCCCCCAGTAGGCCTACCAGGGCTGCAGCACTTATTGTGCCACCCTGGGACAGCCACCCAAACTGACACCACCAGGCCACTACTGTAGCCTGGGTAAGGTGGTGCTAGCACCCCTTACAGGGATGTAGGTACCCTATGTCCCATACCATTACAACACCTATACTCTCATAGGTCACCCCTATGGCAGGCCCTGGTAATCCTACAGGGCTGGGTGCTGAGGTATGTGTGAGGGGGGACCCCTACGTGAGTAGGACCTCCCTGCAACCTTCGTAAAACCGTTACTGGGTTGTTTGTAGTGTAGCCATACCATATACTCTTACCGCATTATAAGTTATTGCGTCATCGCTGTAACTTGGGAATGGCTACACAGAACCATATCGTGTTTGGTGTCAAACATGAAGGAATCATACCCCCAGTCCAGCCATGGGCATGGGGGCACGATTCCCCCTTGCTAGGAGGGTGATATGGGAAAAGCGGTAGATTTTAGACACCAATTTAAAAGTGCACGTGTACCACAAAATGGCTACTGTCCGCCACCTACACGACTCTGGCTGGCTGTTGCTGGGGAAAACCCCAGCCTCGCCAGCTGGACAATAGGGCTCCTGTGGCAGGGAGGTGCCAGCACCTCCCCAGACAGGATAATGTGGATTGGAACAGGGTGGGTGCACCAAATGTCCTTTCAGAGTTGCACTTAGGCAGCTGCAGAGCCCCAATTCTGCATACACCGCCTGGAACCGGTTCAGGGGCATCCTGCCACTCGCCCAGGCGGGAAACACACAAAGGGGAGTGGGTGTAGCCACCCTTTCCCGCCTCTACTCTGATTGGTAGGCTCTATTTTGGACCATCCCCTAATCTTGGGGATATATGGGAATAACTTTGCCCTAGAGCTTTAGATTCGTCCAGAAATTCACAGAACTGACCTTCGACGAGCTGCTGCCCAGCTGACTGAAGAAATCTCCCTTGGGATAAAGGAGTTATCCCCCTGCTTGGCAGGCACCTTAAAGACTACAAGATACCCAGTTGGAACTTTGTTGCTCTCACGACCTTCGACGCCTTCCAGCAACCTCGAGGTGGGTCTCCAGTGCATCCCAGCGTCCTGTGAGCGTGCCCAGCAAGTCTGAGCACCCTGGACCACGTGGGTGCCGAGATCCCCGCATACCCCGAGACACCGGCCACCTCTTGTCCAGCACACGACCCCGACCAGTGGGGAAGTTGTGCTTTGGCCCATTTCTGAGCCAACCATCCAGCAGCATTTGTGCCGACCCTCAGCTCCCTGGCCCGCTCCGGTGGCCCATGGGAGCCCTTTTACGCACTCCATTTTGCTGCCTTCCGCGGTCCCTTGTCCCTCGACTTGTGGGCCCTGACGGAGGACAATCTTTGTTTCCAAGAGTTCCCCTGGTTGCTCCAGGCCTGCTCTACGCTCCCTGCAAAGGAGAGCACCCTCAGACCTCGTGGGTCTGCACCAGCAGCTGCTTTGTTCATCTTGCGTGGGTTGCGGTTGCCAAGGCTTAGTGGATCCAATCGGGACACTAACACCGCAGCGACCCTCAGCCGACGTGGGACAGTCGCCCTCCAGAAGCTGGCCTTCCTTGAAGCCTCCCGGAGCCCGTGACTGCAGAGCCCAGCTGTACCTTCTACACCTGAAGCACCCGACTTCCACGAGCTCCTTGCTGTGAGCTCCCTGGTCACTTTGCTGTGACCCAGACTCTGTCCCCTCTGCTTTCAGGTTCATCTTTATCTTCTCTTCAACTTCAATCTTCACGACTTCAGCGACACTTTCAGCTAGCAGCAGTTTGGACTACTTTTCCATAGAAAATCAGCCCGCGAACCCGACACCAGAATCGACCTATGCACCCGGCTTCCCTGGGGCAGGTAACAGTGGTACTTCGGTACTCCAGTGGTGGTGGGCTCTCCAAAGCCTTAAGTCTCAAGCCTTAACTTTGTACTGTTGCTAGAAGTGTCCTTTAACTTTAAATATTCAACCGCGACATTCTCCATAGGCTATCATTGCGATCCCGATAGCAGCTCTTTGCACTGCACGCGTCTCCCGTGGGTCCCCTTCCTCTTAACTGTGGGTGGATTCTGAAGGGGCAAGCGATCCTGAATGCCCTAGGCATTGCCTGTAGAATTGTCGTGGTTCTTATACCACTATTTTAGTATATGGTTTGGTCCCCCCCCTGGGGCCCATTGATTTCTGTGCTATTTATTGTGTTTAGAAATGCTTGTTTGAATTGTAACTTTGCCACTAGCCACATAAAGTGACTGTGGGATTCTGTCTAGAATAAATACATATATTTTATATATATACCTGTGTGGGCTACTCTTTCATTTGGTCATTCAAGAGGTTATTATGGTAAAACAATAAGCTTAACACTCCTTCAAGACTTAGCCTGAAGGCTGCTCTCCACAGCTACCACTAGGATAGCTTTCTTTAAAGGTTGTCTTAAACCTATCATCAATAGGAGTCGAATTGGACTGGTGCAAGGTGTCCCTATAACTAGGAACAGCATATGCCAGGCCAACTTCTCACATTGGTGTGCAGCGGTTGGATTCAAGCTTGCCATTGTTTTACCAGATAACAAATTTAATTTCTAAAGTGAAAGCCACTTGGTACCAAAGGTACATATAAATTCAAGCTAGAATACAATAAGTTCTACTGAACTTAGAGTTGTGTGTAGAGGGTTTAGCACACCTTGACTACAACTCAAGAGAGGGTTCAGTAGGCCACACTTAGTGTAGGTAGATACATCACTACACTAAACATGTCTTCAAGTGGCACTAAGGCTATGGAAGGACCCCAGAGGGTCCCAATAGATAAGTATGATAATTTCACCTTTGCAGAGCTCAGGGAAATGTGCACCCTTAGAAAACTGAAGACAGACAGAGGTGCCAACACAAAACGTCTCAGGGAAATCCTGCTCATAGCAGACTTTATGGAGTCCATAGGATCCAGAGGGACGGACAGAGTGGGTGGGCACCCCTCAGAAGAGGACACTCCCAGAGTGGACTCTGAAGAGGAAAAGGAAGAGGATGAAAATCCTGACCTGGAAGAAACAGACCACTCACAGCATGGAGGTGATGGCTCAAGAGGCACTCCCTCCACCCTTAAAAGGAGAGTGGTGGACCCCAGAAGGAACAGATCCCCCTCAGTGGGATCCAACCATTCTAGGGGATCCAAAGGGTCCTCTGCCTCTTCTCAGAGAAGAGAATCCTCTCATGAGAGGAAATGCAGACTGATCAGATTTGAGCAGGCTAAGCTTGAGCTTAAAAGAGAACAGTTAGCATTGGACAGGGAAACCCTGGAGCTTCAGAAAGCTTCAAGAAAGTGGGGTCTAGAGATCCCTGGTGGCAGTAAGGAAATCCCTAGAGTTAGAGAGAAAGTCCCTGACAATAGGAACCTCCACAAGATTGTGCCCCCCTATCAGAATGGGGATGATATCCACAAATGGATATCTGCTCTTGAAAGGGCCTGTAGAGTACAGAGGGTCCCAGTAGAGCAGTAGGCAGCAATCCTGTGGCTCTCCTTTTCAGATAAAGGAAGAGACAAGCTCCTCTCTGTAAGAGAAGAGGATGCTGATGATTATTATATCCTGAAAGATGCTTTAATAGATGGGTTTGGCTTAACCACTGATCAGTACAGACTTAAGTTCAGAGACACCCAGAAAGCACAAAATCAGGATTGGGTAGACTTTGTGGATTGTGCAACCAAGGCACTGGAAGGTTGGTTAACTGGCAGCAAAGTAGATGATTATACAGGATTATACAATCTCATAATGAGGGAGCAGATCCTTAACAATTGTCAGAACCAGCTCTTACATCAGCACCTGGTGGACTCTGATCTGACCTCTCCCCAAGAATTGGGAAAGAAGGCAGACAAATGGGTCAGAACCAGGATTAAGCAAAAGGTCCAGCCCTTGGGAGGTGCAACTAAAAAAGAAGATGCCAAAAACTCTGACAAGGGTGGGGAAAAGGGAAAAGACCAGCAGTCTTCAACAGGCCCCCAAAAAGCAGCATCTGAGACTACCAAGAAAAACAAATCCAAACCAACCAAGGAAGCCATGGTGTAAGTACTGTAAACAGACTACCCATTGGACTTCAGACTGTAATAAGGCCAAAGACTCCACAAGCACCACACCAGCCCCTAAGGCTCCTGTTCCCCCTAGTACAGTTACAGGTGTTGGTGCACAGAACAAGGGCATAGTAGGGTTGACCCTGGGATCTGGAGAGGACTCTGGCCTAGTCAGAACTCCTACTCAGGCTGTGCTAGTTTGTGATGGGGACTTGTCCCTGTTTGTGAGCCCCAGTGGTCTGGGCAAATACAGACAACAGCCAACCATAAATGGAAGGGAGTCACTAGCTTACAGGGATACAGTGGCCAGTGTCACTATGGTGACTAAGGACCTTGTGGACCCTGACCAGATCATACTTGGAGAGATATACCAAGTGACCAATGCTAGCAACGTTAGTACAGACCATGCTCTAGCTGTTGTGAACTTCTCCTGGGGAGGGGTAACTGGCCTCAAGAAAGTTGTGGTGAGTGCAGACCTACCTGTTGAATGTTTACTAGGGAATGATTTGGAGACCTCAGCATGGGCTGAGGTGGAGCTAAGTACCCATGCAGCAATGTTGGGTATACCAGCAGAAGTATTTGCCCTGACAAGGTCAAAAGCAAAGCTGACAGGAACTGAACAGGCCTTGGATCCTGGAAAAATGGACCAAGAGCCTTCCAAGAGGAGGAGTAGCAGGGGTAAGGCCGAGCCTTCCCCCCAGGATCAGTCTGTAGAAACTCTTTTAGCAGAAGAGGATCTAGCTCCTAAAGAAGGAACTGCCCCAGAGGAACTGGAACCTGATCAGGTTGAGTTCTTGGGGGCAGGGGGACCTTCTAGGGCAGACTTGAGCCTGGAGCAGCAGAGCTGCCCCACTCTTGAACCCCTCAGACAGCAAGCTGCTGCTGAGGCTGCAGGGGATGCCAGTGGGACCCATAAGATTTTTCGGGATGAAGGGCTCCTTTACTCTGAGGGTCGAGACCCCAAGCCTGGTGCAGCCAGGAGGTTGGTCATACCTCAGAAGTTTAGAAGCTTCCTGCTCACACTGGCCCATGATATCCCCTTAGCAGGACACCTGGGCCAAAATAAGACTTGGGACAGAATTGTCCCACACTTTCATTGGCCCCACATGAGTGAAGACTGTAAGAGCTTTTGCAGCTCTTGCATTACCTGCCAAGCAAGTGGCAAGGCAGGTAAATCCACAAAGGCCCCCCTGATACCATTACCTGTGGTGGGGGTGCCCTTTGAGCGGGTGGGGATTGACATCGTTGGTCCCTTAGACCCACCAACAGCATCTGGGCACAGGTTCATTTTAGTGGTAGTGGATCATGCCACTAGATACCCAGAAGCTATTCCCCTTAGGACCATCACAGCTCCTGTGGTGGCAAGGGCCCTCCTTGGAGTCTTCTCCCGGGTGGGGTTCCCTAAGGAGGTATTGTCTGACAGAGGTACAAACTTTATGAGTAGTTACCTGAAGGCAATGTGGAAGGAGTGTGGGGTTAACTATAAGTTCACCACCCCTTACTATCCTCAATGCAATGGTCTTGTTGAAAGGTTCAACAAGACCTTAAAGGGTATGATTAAAGGACTACCAGAAAAGCTTAGGCGAAAATGGGATGTTCTTCTGCCCTGCCTTCTCTTTGCATACAGAGAGGTGCCACAGAAGGGGGTTGGCTACAGCCCCTTTGAACTTCTGTTTGGCCATCCTGTTAGAGGGCCACTTTGTCTAGTGAAGGAGGGATGGGAGCAACCTCTCAAACCCCCTAAACAGGACATAGTGGACTACGTACTTGGTCTCCGCTCCCGGATGGCTGAGTATATGAAGAAGGCAACTAAAAACCTGGAGGCAAGTCAGGAATTACAGAAGGCCTGGCATGACCAAAAGGCTGTCCTGGTGGTGTACCAGCCAGGACAGAAGGTATGGGTGTTGGAGCCAGTGGCCCCAGCAGCTCTCCAAGATAAGTGGAGTGGACCCCATACCATTTTGGAGAAAAAGGGAGAGGTTACCTACCTGGTAGACCTTGGCACTCCCAGAAGTCCCCACAGGGTACTTCATGTGAATAGATTGAAAGCATATGTGGACAGGGCTGACATGGGCTTGCTCATGGCAACAGATGAGGGACAGGAGGAAGAGAGTGACCCTCTCCCAGACCTGCTCTCTCAGAACCCTGACGATGGGTCAGTTGATGGAGTAGCCTTGGCAGGCAGCCTCACTGACCAGCAGCAAGCAGATTGTAGACAGGTTCTACAAAGATACAGACATATGTTTTCTCTGACTCCTAGTCAGACCACCTGGTGCACTCACGAAGTGGACACTGGGGACAGTCTGCCTGTCAAGAATAAGATCTACAGGCAACCTGACCATGTCAGGGACTGCATACGGACTGAAGTCCAAAAGATGTTGGAGTTGGGAGTAATTGAGCCCTCAGATAGCCCTTGGGCTAGTCCAGTAGTCCTAGTACCAAAACCTCACACCCAGGGTGGTAAGAGAGAGATGAGGTTCTGCGTAGACTACAGGGGTCTCAATGCAGTCACTAAGACTGATGCTCATCCAATTCCCAGAGCAGATGAGCTCATAGATAGATTGGCCTCAGCCAAATATCTGAGCACATTTGATCTGACAGCTGGCTACTGGCAGATAAGGTTAGCTGAGTCTGCAAAAGCCAAAACTGCATTTTCTACCCCTAGTGGGCATTATCAATTATTTTGATGCCCTTTGGTTTGAAAAATGCACCTGCCACTTTTCAAAGGTTGGTGAACCAAGTCCTCTCAGGCCTGGAAGACTTTAGTGCCGCATATCTGGATGATATTGCTGTCTTTAGCTCCACCTGGGAAGATCACCTGATCCACCTGAGGAAAGTTTTAGAAGCCCTGCAGAAGGCTGGGCTCACTATCAAGGCTACTAAGTGCCAGATAGGGCAGAGTCAGGTTGTATACCTGGGACACCTTGTAGGAGGAGGCCAGGTTCAACCTTTACAGAGCAAAATCCAGACCATCATGGACTGGGTTGCTCCAACCACCCAGACTCAGGTTCGAGCTTTCTTGGGCCTGACTGGTTATTATAGGAGATTTGTAAAGGGATATGGATCCATAGTGACCCCCTTGAATGATCTCACCTCCAAGAGGATGCCCAAAAAGGTTCAGTGGACTGTCAGCTGTCAGAAAGCTTTTGATGACCTTAAACAGGCAATGTGCTCTGCTCCAGTGCTCCAAAGCCCCAACTACTCCAAAGAATTCATAGTTCAAACTGATGCTTCAGAGGTGGGGGTAGGTGCTGTGTTATCACAACTGAATGAGGAGGGCCAGGATCAGCCAGTAGCTTTTATTAGCAGAAGGTTGACCCCCAGAGAGAAACGTTGGTCAGCCATAGAGAGGGAGGCCTTTGCTGTGGTCTGGGCCCTGAAGAAGCTGAGGCCATACTTGTTTGGTACTCACTTCATTGTTCAGACAGACCATAAGCCCCTCCTATGGCTAAAACAGATGAAGGGTGAAAACCCCAAACTACTCAGGTTGTCCATTTCCCTACAGGGGATGGACTATACAGTGGAACATAGACCTGGGAGCAACCATGCCAATGCAGATGGCCTCTCCAGATATTTCCACTTAGAACATGAAGACTCAACTGGTCAAGGTTAGTTTAATGTCCCTGCATTTGGGGGGGGGTTATGTAGGAGAGTGGCATCGACTGCATAGTTGCCCCCAACTTTTTGCTGATGTTTTGACTGTTTTTATGACTTTAGCCAGGCTGTGGCCCTGCTATCCAGGACCCCAGCCTATCTGCTCCCTCTGGTAAACTATGTGAGTACCCTAGGTACCAACCAATTGGATGCTGGGCATGCCCTACCAATCCCTTGTAGATGGTACCCTAGGTACCCAGGGCATGGGTCCCCCAGTAGGCCTACCAGGGCTGCAGCACTTATTGTGCCACCCTGGGACAGCCACCCAAACTGACACCACCAGGCCACTACTGTAGCCTGGGTAAGGTGGTGCTAGCACCCCTTACAGGGATGTAGGTACCCTATGTCCCATACCATTACAACACCTATACTCTCATAGGTCACCCCTATGGCAGGCCCTGGTAATCCTACAGGGCTGGGTGCTGAGGTATGTGTGAGGGGGGACCCCTACGTGAGTAGGACCTCCCTGCAACCTTCGTAAAACCGTTACTGGGTTGTTTGTAGTGTAGCCATACCATATACTCTTACCGCATTATAAGTTATTGCGTCATCGCTGTAACTTGGGAATGGCTACACAGAACCATATCGTGTTTGGTGTCAAACATGAAGGAATCATACCCCCAGTCCAGCCATGGGCATGGGGGCACGATTCCCCCTTGCTAGGAGGGTGATATGGGAAAAGCGGTAGATTTTAGACACCAATTTAAAAATGCACGTGTACCACAAAATGGCTACTGTCCGCCACCTACACGACTCTGGCTGGCTGTTGCTGGGGAAAACCCCAGCCTCGCCAGCTGGACAATAGGGCTCCTGTGGCAGGGAGGTGCCAGAACCTCCCCAGACAGGATAATGTGGATTGGAACAGGGTGGGTGCACCAAATGTCCTTTCAGAGTTGCACGTAGGCAGCTGCAGAGCCCCAATTCTGCATACACCGCCTGGAACCGGTTCAGGGGCATCCTGCCCCTCGCCCAGGCGGGAAACACACAAAGGGGAGTGGGTGTAGCCACCCTTTCCCGCCTCTACTCTGATTGGTAGGCTTTATTTTGGACCATCCCCTAATCTTGGAGATATATGGGAATAACTTTGCCCTAGAGCTTTAGATTCGTCCAGAACTTCACAGAACTGACCTTCGACGAGCTGCTGCCCAGCTGACTGAAGAAATCTCCCTTGGGATAAAGGAGTTATCCCCCTGCTTGGCAGGCACCTTAAAGACTACAAGATACCCGGTTGGAACTTCATTGCTCTCACGACCTTCGACGCCTTCCAGCAACCTCGAGGTGGGTCTCCAGTGCATCCCAGCGTCCTGTGAGCGTGCCCAGCAAGTCTGAGCACCCTGGACCACGTGGGTGCCGAGATCCCCGCATACCCTGAGATACCGGCCACCTCTTGTCCAGCACACGACCCCGACCAGTGGGGAAGTTGTGCTTTGGCCCATTTCTGAGCCAACCATCCAGCAGCATTTGTGCCGACCCTCAGCTCCCTGGCCCGCTCCGGTGGCCCGTGGGAGCCCTTTTACGCACTCCATTTTGCTGCCTTCCGCGGTCCCTTGTCCCTTGACTTGTGGGCCCTGACGGAGGACAATCTTTGTTTCCAAGAGTTCCCCTGGTTGCTCCAGGCCTGCTCTACGCTCCCTGCAAAGGAGAGCACCCTCAGACCTCGTGGGTCTGCACCAGCAGCTGCTTTGTTCATCTTGCGTGGGTTGCAGTTGCCAAGGCTTAGTAGATCCAATCGGGACACTAACACCGCAGCGACCCTCAGCCGACGTGGGACAGTCGCCCTCCAGAAGCTGGCCTTCCTTGAAGCCTCCCGGAGCCCGTGACTGCAGAGCCCAGCTGTACCTTCTACACCTGAAGCACCCGTCTTCCACGAGCTCCTTGCTGTGAGCTCCCTGGTCACTTTGCTGTGACCCAGACTCTGTCCCCTCTGCTTTCAGGTTCATCTTTATCTTCTCTTCAACTTCAATCTTCACGACTTCAGCGACACTTTCAGCTAGCAGCAGTTTGGACTACTTTTCCATAGAAAATCAGCCCGCGACCCGACACCAGAATCGACCTATGCACCCGGCTTCCCTGGGGCAGGTAACAGTGGTACTTCGGTACTCCAGTGGTGGTGGGCTCTCCAAAGCCTTAAGTCTCAAGCCTTAACTTTGTACTGTTGCTAGAAGTGTCCTTTAACTTTAAATATTCAACCGCGACATTCTCCATAGGCTATCATTGCGATCCCGATAGCAGCTCTTTGCACTGCACGCATCTCCCGTGGGTCCCCTTCCTCTTAACTGTGGGTGGATTCTGAAGGGGCAAGCGATCCTGAATGCCCTAGGCATTGCCTGTAGAATTGTCGTGGTTCTTATACCACTATTTTAGTATATGGTTTGGTCCCCCCCCTGGGGCCCATTGATTTCTGTGCTATTTATTGTGTTTAGAAATGCTTGTTTGAATTGTAACTTTGCCACTAGCCACATAAAGTGACTGTGGGATTCTGTCTATAATAAATACATATATTTTATATATATACCTGTGTGGGCTACTCTTTCATTTGGTCATTCAAGAGGTTATTATGGTAAAACAATAAGCTTAACACTCCAAGACTTAGCCTGAAGGCTGCTCTCCACAGCTACCACTAGGATAGCTTTCTTTAAAGGTTGTCTTAAACCTATCATCAATAGGAGTCGAATTGGACTGGTGCAAGGTGTCCCTATAACTAGGAACAGCATATGCCAGGCCAACTTCTCACAGCCAGAGTAAGGGTTAAGACCTTAACCAGTAGGCCAGAGAAAGAGTTACGACCTTAACCATTATGCCAGAGTATGAGTCTAAGACCTTAGCTATTAGGCCAGAGTAAGAGTTAAGACCTTAACCATTAGGCCAGAGTACGAGTCTACGACCTTAGCTATTAGGCCAGAGTAAGAGTTAAGACCTTAACCATTAGGCCAGAGTACGAGTCTAAGACCTTAGCTATCAGGCCAGAGTACGAGTCTAAGACCTTAGCTATTAGGCCAGAGTAAGAGTTAAAACCTTAACCATTAGGCCAGAGTACGAGTCTAAGACCTTAGCTAATAGGCCAGAGTAAGAGTTAAGACCTTAACTATTAGGACAGACTAAGAGTTAAGACCTTAACCATTAGGCCAGAGTACGAGTCTAAGACCTTAGCTATTAGGCCAGAGTAAGAGTAAAAACCTTAGCTATTAGGCCAGAGTAAGAGTTGAAACCTTAACCATTAGGCCAGAGTATGAATTTAAGACCTTAGCTATTAGGCCAGAGTAAGAGTTAAGACCTTAACCATTAGGCCAGAGTACGAGTCCAAGACCTTAGCTATTAGGCCAGAGTAAGAGTTAAGACCTTAGCTATTAGACCAGAGTAAGAGTTAAGACCTTAACCTTTAGGCCAGAGTACGAGTCTAAGGTCTTAGCTATTAGGCCAGAGTAAGAGTTAAGACCTTAGCTATTAGGCCACAGTAAGTGTTAAGACCTTAACCATTAGGCCAGAGTACGAGTCTAAGACCTTAGATATTAGGCCAGAGTAAGAGTTAAGACCTTAACCATTAAGCCAGAGTACGAGTCTAAGACATTAGCTATTAGTTCAGAGTAAGTGTTAAGACCTTAACAGGTAGGCCAGAGTAAGAGTTAATATCTTAACCATTAGGCCAGAGTACAAGTCTAAGACCTTAGCTATTAGGCCAGAGTAAGAGTTAAGACCTTAACCATTAGGCCAGAGTAAGAGTCTAAGACCTTAGCTATTAGGCCAAAGTAAAAGTTAAGACCTTAGCTATTAGGCCAGAGTAAGAGTTAAGACCTTAACCATTAGGCCATAGTACGAGTCTAAGACCTTAGCTATTAGGCCAGAGTAAGAGTTAAGACCTTAACCAGTAGGCCGGAGTACGAGTCTAAGACCTTAGCTATTAGGCCAGAGTAAGAGTTAAGACCTTAACCATTAGGCCAGAGTACGAGTCTAAGACCTTAGCTATTAGGCCCGAGTAAGAGTTAAGACCTTAACCAGTAGGGCAGAGTAAGAGTTAAAACCTTAATCATTAGGCCAGAGCACGAGTCTAAGACCTTAGCTATTAGGCCAGAGTAAGAGTTAAGACCTTAACCATTAGGGCAGAGTACGAGTCTAAGACCTTCGCTATTAGGCCAGCGTAAGAGTTAAGACCTTAGCTATTAGGCCAGAGTAAGAGTTAAGACCTTAACCATTAGGCCATAGTACGAGTCTAAGACCTTAGATATTAGGCCAGAGTAAGGGTTAAGACCATAGCTATTAGACCAGAGTAGGAGTTAAGACCTTAAACAGTAGGCCAGAGTACAAGTCTAAGACCTTAGCTATTAGGCCAGACTAAGAGTTAAGACCTTAACCATTAGGCCAGAGTACGAGTCTAAGACCTTAGCTATTAGGCCAGACTAAAAGTTAAGACCTTAGCTATTAGGCCAGAGTAAGAGTTAAGACCTTAACCATTAGGCCATAGTACGAGTCTAAGACCTTAGCTATTAGTCCAGAGTAAGAGTTAAGACTTAAACCAGTAGGCCAGAGTAAGAGTTAAGACCTTAACCTGTAGGCCATAGTACAAGTTTAAGACCTTAGCTATTAGGCCAGACTAAGAGTTAAGACCTTAACCAGCAGGCCAGAGTAAAAGTTAAGACCTTAACCAGTTGGCCAGAGTAAGAGTTAAGACCTTATCCATTAGGCCAGAGTACGAGCCTAAGACCTTAACTATTAGGCCAGAGTAAGAGTTAAGACCTTAGCTATTAGGCCAGAGTAAGAGTCTAAGACCTTAGCTTTAGCCCAGAGTAAGAGTTAAGACCTTAACCATTAGGCCAGACTAAGAGTTAAGACCTTAACCAGTAGTCCATAGTACGAGTCTAAGACCTTAGCTATTAGGCCAGAGTAAGAGTTAAGACCTTAACCATTAGGCCAGAGTACGAGTCTAAGACCTTAGCTATTAGGCCAGAGTAAGAGTTAAGACCTTAGCTATTAGGCCAGAGTAAGAGTTAAGACCTTAACCATTAGGCCAGAGTACGAGTCTAAGACCTTAGCTATTAGGCCAGAGTACAAGTCTAAGACCTTAGCTATTAGGCCAGAGTACGAGTCTAAGACCTTAGCTATTAGGCCAGAGTAAGAGCTAAGACCTTAACCATTAGGCCAGACTAAGAGTTAAGACCTTAACCTGTAGGCCATAGTACAAGTCTAAGACCTTAGCTATTAGGCCAGACTAAAAGTTAAGACCTTAGCTATTAGGCCAGAGTAGCAGTTAAGACCATAACCATTAGGCCATAGTACGAGTCTAAGACCTTAGCTATTAGGCCAGAGTAAGAGGTAAGACTTAAACCAGTAGGCCAGAGTAAGAGTTAAGACCTTAACCTGTAGGCCATAGTACTAGTCTAAGACCTTAGATATTAGGCCAGAGTAAGAGTTAAGATCTTAACCAGCAGGCCAGAGTAAGAGTTAAGACCTTAACCAGTAGGCCAGAGTAAGAGTTAAGACCTTAACCATTAGGCCAGAGTACGAGCCGAAGACCTTAGCTATTAGGCCAGAGTAAGAGTTAAGACCTTAACCAGTAGGCCAGAGTAAGAGTTAAGACCTTAACCAGTAGGCCAGAGTAAAAGTTAAGACCTTAACCATTAGGCCAGAGTACGAGTCTAAGACCTTAGCTATTAGGCCAGAGTAAGAGTTAAGACCTTAGCTATTAGGCCAGAGTAAGAGTTAAGACCTTAACCATTAGGCCATAGTACGAGTCTAAGACCTTAGCTATTAGGCCAGACTAAAAGTTAAGACCTTAGCTATTAGGCCAGAGTAAGAGTTAAGACCTTAACCATTAGGCCATAGTACGAGTCTAAGACCTTAGCTATTAGTCCAGAGTAAGAGTTAAGACCTTAACCAGTAGGCCAGAGTAAAAGTTAAGACCTTAACCATTAGGCCAGAGTACGAGTCAAAGACCTTAGCTATTAGGCCAGAGTAAGAGTTAAGACCTTAGCTATTAGGCCAGAGTAAGAGTCTAAGACCTTAGCTATTAGCCCAGAGTAAGAGTTAAGACCTTAACCATTAGGCCAGACTAAGAGTTAAGACCTTAACCAGTAGGCCATAGTACGAGTCTAAGACCTTAGCTATTAGGCCAGAGTAAGAGTTAAGACCTTAACCATTAGGCCAGAGTACGAGTCTAAGACCTTAGCTATTAGGCCAGAGTAAGAGTTAAGACCTTAGCTATTAGGCCAGAGTAAGAGTTAAGACCTTAACCATTAGGCCAGAGTACGAGTCTAAGACCTTAGCTATTAGGCCAGAGTACAAGTCTAAGACCTTAGCTATTAGGCCAGAGTACGAGTCTAAGACCTTAGCTATTAGGTCAGAGTAAGAGTTAAGACCTTAACCATTAGGCCAGACTAAGAGTTAAGACCTTAACCTGTAGGCCATAGTACAAGTCTAAGACCTTAGCTATTAGCCCAGAGTAAGAGTTAAGACCTTAACCATTAGGCCAGACTAAGAGTTAAGACCTTAACCAGTAGGCCATAGTACGAGTCTAAGACCTTAGCTATTAGGCCAGAGTAAGAGTTAAGACTTTAACCATTAGGCCAGAGTACGAGTCTAAGACCTTAGCGACTAGGCCAGAGTAAAAGTTAAGACCTTAGCTATTAGGCCAGAGTAAGAGTTAAGACATTAACCTTTAGGCCATAGTACGAGTCTAAGACCTTAGATATTAGGCCAGAGTAAGAGTTAAGACTTTAACCAGTAGTCCAGAGTAAGAGTTAAGACCTTAACCTGTAGGCCATAGTACTAGTCTAAGACCTTAGCTATTAGGCCAGAGTAATAGTTAAGACCTTAACCAGCAGGCCAGAGTAAGAGTAAAGACCTTAACCAGTAGGCCAGAGTAAGAGTTAAGACCTTAACCATTAAGCCAGAGTATGAGTCTAAGACCTTAGCTATTAGGCCAGAGTAAGAGTTAAGACCTTAACCAGTAGGCCAGAGTAAGAGTTAAGACCTTAACCATTAGGCCAGAGTATGAGTCTAAGACCTTAGCTATTAGGCCAGAGTAAGAGTTAAGACCTTAATCAGTAGGACAGAGTAAGAGTTAAGACCTTAACCATTAGGCCATAGTACAAGTCTAAGACTTTAGCTATTAGGCCAGAGTAAGAGTTAAGACCTTAGCTATTAGGCCAGAGTAAGAGTTAAGACCTTAACCAGTAGGCCAGAGTACGAGTTTAATACCTTAGCTATTATGCCAGAGTACGAGTCTAAGACCTTAGCTATTAGGCCAGAGTAAGAGTTAAGACCTTAACCATTAGGCCAGAGTACGAGTCTAAGACCTAAGCTATTAGGCCAGAGTAAGAGTTAAGACCTTATCTATTAGGCCAGAGTAAGAGTTAAGACCTTAACCTTTAGTCCAGAGTACGAGTCTAAGGCCTTAGCTATTAGGCCAGAGTAAGAGTTAAGACCTTAGCTATTAGGCCACAGTAAGTGTTAAGACCTTAACCATTAGGCCAGAGTACGAGTCTAAGACCTTAGCTATTAGGCCAGAGTAAGAGTTAAGACCTTAACCATTAAGCCAGAGTACGAGTCTAAGACCTTAGCTATTAGTTCAGAGTAAGTGTTAAGACCTTAACCAGTAGGCCAGAGTAAGAGTTAAGATCTTAACCATTAGGCCAGAGTACGAGTCTAAGACCTTAGCTATTAGGCCAGAGTAAGAGTTAAGACCTTAACCATTAGGCCAGAGTAAGAGTCTAAGACCTTAGCTATTAGGCCAAAGTAAAAGTTAAGACCTTAGCTATTAGGCCAGAGTAAGAGTTAAGACCTTAACCATTAGGCCATAGTACGAGGCTAAGACCTTAGCTATTAGGCCAGAGTAAGAGTTAAGACCTTAGCTATTAGGCCAGAGTAAGAGTTAAGACCTTAACCAGTAGGCCGGAGTATGAGTCTAAGACCTTAGCTATTAGGCCAGAGTAAGAGTTAAGACCTTAACCAGTAGGCCAGAGTAAGAGTTAAGACCTTTACCTGTAGGCCAGAGTAAGAGTTAAGACCTTAACCATTAGGCCAGAGTACGAGTCTAAGACCTTAGCTATTAGGCCAGAGTATGAGTCTAAGACCTTAGCTATTAGGCCAGAGTAAGATTTAGGACCTTAACCATTAGGCCAGAGTACGAGTCAAAGACCTTAGCTATTAGGCCAGAGTAAGAGTTAAGACCTTAGCTATTAGGCCAGAGTAAGAGTTAAGACCTTAACCATTAGGCCAGAGTACGAGTCTAAGACCTTAGCTATTAGGCCAGAGTAAGAATTAAGACCTTAACCATTAGGCCAGAGTACGAGTCTAAGACCTTAGCTATTAGGCCAGAGTAAGAGTTAAGACCTTAACCAGTAGGGCAGAGTAAGAGTTAAAACCTTAATCATTAGGCCAGAGCACAAGTCTAAGACCTTAGCTATTAGGCAAGAGTAAGAGTTAAGACCTTAACCATTAGGTCAGAGTACGAGTCTAAGACCTTAGCTATTAGGCCAGAGTAAGAGTTAAGACCTTAGCTATTAGGCCAGAGTAAGAGTTAAGACCTTAACCATTAGGCCATAGTATGAGTCTAAGACCTTAGCTTTTAGGCAAGAGTAAGGGTTAAGACCATAGCTATTAGACCAGAGTAAGAGTTAAGACCTTAACCAGTAGGCCAGAGTACAAGTCTAAGACCTTAGCTATTAGGCCAGACTAAGAGTTAAGACCTTAACCATTAGGCCAGAGTACGAGTCTAAGACCTTAGCTATTAGGCCAGACTAAAAGTTAAGACCTTAGCTATTGGGCCAGAGTAAGAGTTAAGACCTTTACCATTAGGCCAGAGTACGAGTCTAAGACCTTAGCTATTAGGCCAGAAAAAGAGTTAAGACCTTAACCAGTAGGCCAGAGTAAGAGTTAAGACCTTAACCAGTAGGCCAGAGTAAAAGTTAAGACCTTAACCATTAGGCCAGAGTACGAGTCTAAGACCTTAGCTATTAGGCCAGAGTAAGAGTTAAGACCTTAGCTATTAGGCCAGAGTAAGAGTCTAAGACCTTAGCTATTAGTCCAGAGTAAGAGTTAAGACCTTAACCATTAGGCCAGACTATTTATTTATTTATTTCTGGTATTTGTAAAGCGCGACACTCATCCCATAGGATATCAAGGCGCTATAAGAAAAAAGGGGGACTATTGAGATTTATGCAGAGGGAGTTAGTTTTGTGGAAAAAGGTGGGTTTTTAGTTTTTGCCGGAACTGTAGAAGGTTTGTAGTATGTCTAAGATCCATGGGTAGCTCGTTCCATCTTTTGGCCGCCAGATATGAAAAGGCTCGTCCACCTGTCCTTGCCCTGAAAATGCGCTTAGGTTTTGCCAGGGCTGAGTTATTGGACCTTAGGTTTCTGTTTGGAATATAGAATTCGATTTTACCTTGCAGGATTGTGGGGCCTGTTTTGTGGAGGGCTTTATGCGCGTGACAAAGTATTTTGAAGGTGGCTCGTTGACGCATTGGTAGCCAGTGGAGTTTTCTCAGGCATGCAGTTGCCGAGTCTCGTTTGCCTTTGTTGCATACCAATTTGGCTGCCTGGTTTTGTAAGACCTGTAGGCGGGAGAACAGTTGCTCATTCATCCCTTCGAATAAGGCATTGCCATAATCCAGGCGACTGACCAGAAGGGCCTGGGTGATTGTGCGCCGGCAGTCCAATGGGATCCAAGAGAAGATTTTGGCCAGGAGTTTCAAGATTGCAAAGCCTTTGCCCCAGAGTATGCGTACATGGTCTTTCATGGACAATGCGTCGTCCATCATGATGCCAAGGTTTCTGGCGTACTGTTTTGGGGTGGGGGCTGTTCCCAGTGACGATGGCCACCACGTATCGTTCCATGATAGTTTGGCTCTTCCGAACAGTAATATTTCGGATTTTCCGGCATTGAGTTTAAGGCAATGGTTGCTCATCCATTCTGCCATTTCGGAGAGACAACTATGTAGTTTTTTCTTAGTTGTTTCCAGCCCTTCGTCCATAGTCACTATCAGCTGTGTATCGTCGGCATATGAACATATGCCGATGCCCCACTTTCTTCCAATGTCGGCTAGAGATGAAACATAGACATTAAAGAGAGTGGGGCTTAGTGAGGACCCTTGTGGGACCCCACAGCCAATAGGACGGAGTTGTGAATGAAATTGACCCATATGCACTGCTTGGGTGCGGTTACTTAAAAATGATTTGATCCATTTTAACGCTGTGGCTTGTATTCCTTTACTCTGGAGGGTTTTTAGTAGGCATTTGTGCGATACCGTGTCAAACGCCGCTGACAGGTCTAGCAGTATCAGAGCCACAGATCCTCCTTGGTCTGTGATGCATCTGACACTGTCCGACACTGCCAGCAACGTTGCTTCGGTGCTGTTGTTTGCTCTAAAGCCAGTTTGGGTGGGGTCCAGGAGTGAGTTGTCCTCCAAGTATTTGGACAGTTGTGAGTTGTGAGACTAAGAGTTAAGACCTTAACCAGTAGGCCATAGTACGAGTCTAAGACCTTAGCTATTAGGCCAGAGTAAGAGTTAAGATCTTAAGCATTAGGCCAGAGTACGAGTCTAAGACCTTAGCTATTAGGCCAGAGTAAGAGTTAAGACCTTAGCTATTAGGCCAGAGTAAGAGTCTAAGACCTTAGCTATTAGCCCAGAGTAAGAGTTAAGACCTTAACCATTAGGCCAGACTAAGAGTTAAGACCTTAACCAGTAGGCCATAGTACGAGTCTAAGACCTTAGCTATTAGGCCAGAGTAAGAGTTAAGACCTTAACCATTAGGCCAGAGTATGAGTCCAAGACCTTAGCTATTAGGCCAGAGTAAAAGTTAAGACCTTAGCTATTAGGCCAGAGTAAGAGTTAAGACCTTAACCATTAGGCCATAGTACGAGTCTAAGACCTTAGCTATTAGGCCAGAGTAAGAGTTAAGACTTTAACCAGTAGTCCAGAGTAAGAGTTAAGACCTTAACCTGTAGGCCATAGTACTAGTCTAAGGCCTTAGCTATTAGGCCAGAGTAAGTGTTAAGACCTTAACCAGCAGGCCAGAGTAAGAGTAAAGACCTTAACCAGTAGGCCAGAGTAAGAGTTAAGACCTTAACCATTAAGCCAGAGTACGAGTCTAAGACCTTAGCTATTAGGCCAGAGTAAGAGTTAAGACCTTAACCAGTAGGCCAGAGTAAGAGTTAAGACCTTAACCATTAGGCCAGAGTATGAGTCTAAGACCTTAGCTATTAGGCCAGAGTAAGAGTTAAGACCTTAGCTATTAGGCCAGAGTAAGAGTTAAGGCCTTAACCTTTAGGCCAGAGTACGAGTCTAAGGTCTTAGCTATTAGGCCAGAGTAAGAGTTAAGACCTTAGCTATTAGGCCAGAGTAAGAGTTAAGACCTTAGCTATTAGGCCAGAGTGAGAGTTAAGACCTTAACCAGTAGGCCAGAGTAAGAGTTAAGACCTTAACCATTAGGCCAGAGTACGAGTCTAAGACCTTAGATATTAGGCCAGAGTAAGAGTTAAGACCTTAACCATTAAGCCAGAGTACGAGTCTAAGACCTTAGCTATTAGTTCAGAGTAAGTGTTAAGACCTTAAAAGGTAGGCCAGAGTAAGAGTTAATATCTTAACCATTAGGCCAGAGTACGAGTCTAAGACCTTAGCTATTAGGCCAGAGTAAGAGTTAAGACCTTAACCATTAGGCCAGAGTACAAGTCTAAGACCTTAGCTATTAGGCCAGACTAAAAGTTAAGACCTTAGCTATTAGGCCAGAGTAAGAGTTAAGACCTTTACCATTAGGCCATAGTACGAGTCTAAGACCTTAGCTATTAGGCCAGAGTAAGTGTTAAGACCTTAACCAGTAGGCCAGAGTAAGAGTTAAGATCTTAAGCATTAGGCCAGAGTACGAGTCTAAGACCTTAGCTATTAGGCCAGAGTAAGAGTTAAGACCTTAGCTATTAGGCCAGAGTAAGAGTCTAAGACCTTAGCTATTAGACCAGAGTAAGAGTTAAGACCTGAACCATTAGGCCAGACTAAGAGTTAAGACCTTAACCAGTAGGCCATAGTATGAGTCTAAGACCTTAGCTATTAGGCCAGAGTAAGAGTTAAGACCTTAACCATTAGGCCAGAGTATGAGTCTAAGACCTTAGCTATTAGGCCAGAGTAAAAGTTAAGACCTTAGCTATTAGGCCAGAGTAAGAGTTAAGACCTTAACCATTAGGCCATAGTACGAGTCTAAGACCTTAGCTATTAGGCCAGAGTAAGAGTTAAGACTTTAACCAGTAGTCTAGAGTAAGAGTTAAGACCTTAACCTGTAGGCCATAGTACTAGTCTAAGACCTTAGCTATTAGGCCAGAGTAAGAGTTAAGACCTTAACCAGCAGGCCAGAGTAAGAGTAAAGACCTTAACCAGTAGGCCAGAGTAAGAGTTAAGACCTTAACCATTAAGCCAGAGTACGAGTCTAAGACCTTAGCTATTAGGCCAGAGTAAGAGTTAAGACCTTAACCAGTAGGCCAGAGTAAGAGTTAAGACCTTAACCATTAGGCCAGAGTATGAGTCTAAGACCTTAGCTATTAGGCCAGAGTAAGAGTTAAGACCTTAGCTATTAGGCCAGAGTAAGAGTTAAGACCTTAACCATTAGGCCAGAGTACGAGTCTAAGACCTTAGCTAATAGGCCAGAGTAAGAATTAAGACCTTAGCTATTAGGCCAGAGTAAGAGTTAAGACCTTAACCTTTAGGCCAGAGTACCATTCTAAGACCTTAGCTATTAGGCCAGAGTAAGAGATAAGACCTTAACCATTAGGCCAGAGTAAGAGTTAAGACCTTAACCAGTAGGGCAGAGTAAGAGTTAAAACCTTAATCATTATGCCAGAGCACGAGTCTAAGACCTTAGCTATTAGGCCAGAGTAAGGGTTAAGACCATAGCTATTAGACCAGAGTAAGAGTTAAGACCTTAACCAGTAGGCCAGAGTACAAGTCTAGGACCTTAGCTATTAGGCCAGACTAAGAGTTAAGACCTTAACCATTAGGCCAGAGTACGAGTCTAAGACCTTAGCTATTAGGCCAGACTAAAAGTTAAGACCTTAGCTATTAGGCCAGAGTAAGAGTTAAGACTGAACCCAGAAGGCCAGAGTAAGAGTTAAGACCTTAACCTGTAGGCCATAGTACAAGTCTAAGACCTTAGCTATTAGGCCAGAGTAAGAGTTAAGACCTTAACCAGCAGGCCAGAGTAAAAGTTAAGACCTTAACCAGTAGGCCAGAGTAAGAGTTAAGACCTTAACCATTAGGCCAGAGTACGAGCCTAAGACCTTAGCTATTAGGCCAGAGTAAGAGTTAAGACCTTAACCAGTAGGCCAGAGTAAGAGTTAAGACCTTAACCATTAGGCCATAGTACGAGTCTAAGACCTTAGCTATTAGGCCAGAGTAAGAGTTAAGACTTAAACCAATAGGCCAGAGTAAGAGTTAAGACCTTAACCTGTAGGCCATAGTACAAGTCTAAGACCTTAGCTATTAGGCCAGAGTAAGAGTTAAGACCTTAACCAGCAGGCCAGAGTAAATGTTAAGACCTTAACCAGTAGGCCAGAGTAAGAGTTAAAACCTTAACCATTAGGCGAGAGTACGAGCCTAAGACCTTAGCTATTAGGCCAGAGTAAGACTTAAGACCTTAACCAGTAGGCCAGAGTAAGAGTTAAGACCTTAACCAGTAGGCCAGAGTAAAAGTTAAGACCTTAACCATTAGGCCAGAGTACGAGTCTAAGACCTTAGCTATTAGGCCAGAGTAAGAGTTAAGACCTTAGCTATTAGGCCAGAGTAAGAGTCTAAGACCTTAGCTATTAGCCCAGAGTAAGAGTTAAGACCTTAACCATAAGGCCAGACTAAGAGTTAAGACCTTAACCAGTAGGCCATAGTACGAGTCTAAGACCTTAGCTATTAGGCCAGAGTAAGAGTTAAGACCTTAACCATTAGGCCAGAGTACGAGTTAAGTCCTTAACCATTAGGCCAGAGTACGAGTCTAAGACCTTAGCTATTAGGCCAGAGTAAGAGTTAAAACCTTAGCTATTAGGCCAGAGTAAGAGTCTAAGACCTTAGCTATTAGGCCAGAGTAAAAGTTAAGACCTTAACCATTAGGCCAGAGTAAGAGTTAAGACCTTAGCTATTAGGCCAGAGTAAGAGTTAAGACCTTAACCATTAGGCCAGAGTACGAGTCTAAGACCTTAGCTAGTAGGCCAGAGTAAGAGTTAAGACCTTAACCAGTAGGCCAGAGTAAGAGTTAAGACCTTAACCTGTAGGCCATAGTACGAGTCTAAGACCTTAGATATTATGCCAGAGTAAGAGTTAAGACCTTAGCTATTATGCCAGAGTAAGGGTTAAGACCTTAACCAGTAGGCCAGAGAAAGAGTTACGACCTTAACCATTATGCCAGAGTATGAGTCTAAGACCTTAGCTATTAGGCCAGAGTAAGAGTTAAGACCTTAACCATTAGGCCAGAGTACGAGTCTACGACCTTAGCTATTAGGCCAGAGTAAGAGTTAAGACCTTAACCATTAGGCCAGAGTACGAGTCTAAGACCTTAGCTATCAGGCCAGAGTACGAGTCTAAGACCTTAGCTATTAGGCCAGAGTAAGAGTTAAAACCTTAACCATTAGGCCAGAGTACGAGTCTAAGACCTTAGCTAATAGGCCAGAGTAAGAGTTAAGACCTTAACTATTAGGACAGACTAAGAGTTAAGACCTTAACCATTAGGCCAGAGTACGAGTCTAAGACCTTAGCTATTAGGCCAGAGTAAGAGTAAAAACCTTAGCTATTAGGCCAGAGTAAGAGTTGAAACCTTAACCATTAGGCCAGAGTATGAATTTAAGACCTTAGCTATTAGGCCAGAGTAAGAGTTAAGACCTTAACCATTAGGCCAGAGTACGAGTCCAAGACCTTAGCTATTAGGCCAGAGTAAGAGTTAAGACCTTAACCTTTAGGCCAGAGTACGAGTCTAAGGTCTTAGCTATTAGGCCAGAGTAAGAGTTAAGACCTTAGCTACTAGGCCACAGTAAGTGTTAAGACCTTAACCATTAGGCCAGAGTACGAGTCTAAGACCTTAGATATTAGGCCAGAGTAAGAGTTAAGACCATAACCAGTAGGCCAGAGTAAGAGTTAAGACATTTACCTGTAGGCCAGAGTAAGAGTTAAGACCTTAACCATTGGGGCAGAGTACGAGTCTAAGACCTTAGCTATTAGGCCAGAGTATGAGTCTTAGACCTTAGCTATTAGGCCAGAGTAAGAGTTAAGACCTTAACCATTAGGCCAGAGTACGAGTCAAAGACCTTAGCTATTAGGCCAGAGTAAGAGTTAAGACCTTAGCTATTAGGCCAGAGTAAGAGTTAAGACCTTAACCTTTAGGCCAGAGTACGATTCTAAGACCTTAGCTATTAGGCCAGAGTAAGAGTTAAGACCTTAACCATTAGGCCAGAGTACGAGTCTAAGACCTTAGCTATTAGGCCAGAGTAAGAGTTAAGACCTTAACCAGTAGGGCAGAGTAAGAGTTAAAACCTTAGTCATTAGGCCAGAGCACGAGTCTAAGACCTTAGCTATTAGGCCAGAGTAAGAGTTAAGACCTTAACCATTAGGGCAGAGTACGAGTCTAAGACCTTAGCTATTAGGCCAGAGTAAGAGTTAAGACCTTAGCTATTAGGCCAGAGTAAGAGTTAAGACCTTAACCATTAGGCCATAGTACGAGTCTAAGACCTTAGCTATTAGGCCAGAGTAAGGGTTAAGACCATAGCTATTAGACCAGAGTAGGAGTTAAGACCTTAACCAGTAGGCCAGAGTACAAGTCTAAGACCTTAGCTATTAGGCCAGACTAAGAGTTAAGACCTTAACCATTAGGCCAGAGTACGAGTCTAAGACCTTAGCTATTAGGCCAGACTAAAAGTTAAGACCTTAGCTATTAGGCCAGAGTAAGAGTTAAGACCTTAACCATTAGGCCAGAGTACGAGTCTAAGACCTTAGCTATTAGGCCAGACTAAAAGTTAAGACCTTAGCTATTAGTCCAGAGTAAGAGTTAAGACTTAAACCAGTAGGCCAGAGTAAGAGTTAAGACCTTAACCTGTAGGCCATAGTACAAGTTTAAGACCTTAGCTATTAGGCCAGAGTAAGAGTTAAGACCTTAACCAGCAGGCCAGAGTAAAAGTTAAGACCTTAACCAGTTGGCCAGAGTAAGAGTTAAGACCTTAACCATTAGAAAATAGTACGAGCCTAAGACCTTAGCTATTAGGCCAGAGTAAGAGTTAAGACCTTAACCAGTAGGCCAGAGTAAAAGTTAAGACCTTAACAATTAGGCCAGAGTACGAGTCTAAGACCTTAGCTATTAGGCCAGAGTAAGAGTTAAGACCTTAGCTATTAGGCCAGAGTAAGAGTCTAAGACCTTAGCTTTAGCCCAGAGTAAGAGTTAAGACCTTAACCATTAGGCCCGACTAAGAGGTAAGACCTTAACCAGTAGGCCATAGTACGAGTCTAAGACCTTAGCTATTAGGCCAGAGTAAGAGTTAAGACCTTAACCATTAGGCCAGAGTACGAGTCTAAGACCTTAGCTATTAGGCCAGAGTAAGAGTTAAGACCTTAGCTATTAGGCCAGAGTAAGAGTTAAGACCTTAACCATTAGGCCAGAGTACGAGTCTAAGACCTTAGCTATTAGGCCAGAGTACAAGTCTAAGACCTTAGCTATTAGGCCAGAGTACGAGTCTAAGACCTTAGCTATGAGGCCAGAGTAAGAGTTAAGACCTTAACCATTAGGCCAGACTAAGAGTTAAGACCTTAACCTGTAGGCCATAGTACAAGTCTAAGACCTTAGCTATTAGGCCAGACTAAAAGTTAAGACCTTAGCTATTAGGCCAGAGTAGCAGTTAAGACCATAACCATTAGGCCATAGTACGAGTCTAAGACCTTAGCTATTAGGCCAGAGTAAGAGGTAAGACTTAAACCAGTAGGCCAGAGTAAGAGTTAAGACCTTAACCTGTAGGCCAGAGTAAGAGTTAAGACCTTAACCAGTAGGCCAGAGTAAGAGTTAAGACCTTAACCATTAGGCCAGAGTACGAGCCGAAGACCTTAGCTATTAGGCCAGAGTAAGAGTTAAGACCTTAACCAGTAGGCCAGAGTAAGAGTTAAGACCTTAACCAGTAGGCCAGAGTAAAAGTTAAGACCTTAACCATTAGGCCAGAGTACGAGTCTAAGACCTTAGCTATTAGGCCAGAGTAAGAGTTAAGACCTTAGCTATTAGGCCAGAGTAAGAGTCTAAGACCTTAGCTATTAGCCCAGAGTAAGAGTTAAGACCTTAACCATTAGGCCAGACTAAGATTTAAGACCTTAACCAGTAGGCCATAGTACGAGTCTAAGACCTTAGCTATTAGGCCAGAGTAAGAGTTAAGACCTTAACCATTAGGCCAGAGTACGAGTCTAAGACCTTAGCTATTAGGCCAGAGTAAAAGTTAAGACCTTAGCTATTAGGCCAGAGTAAGAGTTAAGACATTAACCATTAGGCCATAGTACGACTCTAAGACCTTAGATATTAGGCCAGAGTAAGAGTCTAAGACCTTAGCTATTAGGCCAGAGTAAGAGTTAAAACCTTAACCATTAGGCCAGAGTACGAGTCTAAGACCTTAGCTAATAGGCCAGAGTAAGAGTTAAGACCTTAGCTATTAGGCCAGAGTAAGAGTTAAGACCTTAACCTTTAGGCCAGAGTACGATTCTAAGACCTTAGCTATTAGGCCAGAGTAAGAGATAAGACCTTAACCATTAGGCCAGAGTAAGAGTCTAAGACCTTAACCAGTAGTCCAGAGTAAGAGTTAAGACCTTAACCTGTAGGCCATAGTACTAGTCTAAGACCTTAGCTATTAGGCCAGAGTAAGAGTTAAGACCTTAACCAGCAGGCCAGAGTAAGAGTAAAGACCTTAACCAGTAGGCCAGAGTAAGAGTTAAGACATTAACCATTAAGCCAGAGTACGAGTCTTAGACCTTAGCTATTAGGCCAGAGTAAGAGTTAAGACCTTAACCAGTAGGCCAGAGTAAGAGTTAAGACCTTAACCATTAGGCCAGAGTGTGAGTCTAAGACCTTAGCTATTAGGCCAGAGTAAGAGTTAAGACCTTAACCAGTAGGACAGAGTAAGAGTTAAGACCTTAACCATTAGGCCATAGTACAAGTCTAAGACTTTAAGACTTTAGCTATTAGGCCAGAGTAAGAGTTAAGACCTTAGCTATTAGGCCAGAGTAAGAGTTAAGACCTTAACCAGTAGGCCAGAGTACGAGTTTAAGACCTTAGCTATTATGCCAGAGTACGAGTCTAAGACCTTAGCTATTAGGCCAGAGTAAGAGTTAAGACCTTAACCATTAGGCCAGAGTACGAGTCTAAGACCTAAGCTATTAGGCAAGAGTAAGAGTTAAGACCTTAGCTATTAGGCCAGAGTAAGAGTTAAGACCTTAACCTGTAGGCCATAGTACAAGTCTAACACCTTAGCTATTAGGCCAGACTAAAAGTTAAGACCTTAGCTATTAGGCCAGAGTAGGAGTTAAGACCATAACCATTAGGCCATAGTACGAGTCTAAGACCTTAGCTATTAGGCCAGAGTAAGAGGTAAGACTTAAACCAGTAGGCCAGAGTAAGAGTTAAGACCTTAACCTGTAGGCCATAGTACTAGTCTAAGACCTTAGATATTAGGCCAGAGTAAGAGTTAAGACCTTAACCAGCAGGCCAGAGTAAGAGTTAAGACCTTAACCAGTAGGCCAGAGTAAGAGTTAAGACCTTAACCATTAGGCCAGAGTACGAGCCGAAGACCTTAGCTATTAGGCCAGAGTAAGAGTTAAGACCTTAACCAGTAGGCCAGAGTAAGAGTTAAGACCTTAACCAGTAGGCCAGAGTAAAAGTTAAGACCTTAACTGTAGGAGAGTGGCATCGACTGCATAGTTGCCCCCAACTTTTTGCTGATGTTTTGACTGTTTTTAAGACTTTAGCCAGTCTGTGGCCCTGCTATCCAGGACCCCAGCCTATCTGCTCCCTCTGGTAAACTATGTGAGTACCCTAGGTACCAACCAATTGGATGCTGGGCATGCCCTACCAGTCCCTTGTAGATGGTACCCTAGGTACCCAGGGCATGGGTCCCCCAGTAGGCCTACCAGGGCTGCAGCACTTATTGTGCCACCCTGGGACAGCCACCCAAACTGACACCACCAGGCCACTACTGTAGCCTGGGTAAGGTGGTGCTAGCACCCCTTACAGGGATGTAGGTACCCTATGTCCCATACCATTACAACACATATACTCTCATAGGTCACCCCTATGGCAGGCCCTGGTAATCCTACAGGGCTGGGTGCTGAGGTATGTGTGAGGGGGGACCCCTACGTGAGTAGGACCTCCCTGCAACCTTCGTAAAACCGTTACTGGGTTGTTTGTAGTGTAGCCATACCATATACTCTTACCGCATTATAAGTTATTGCGTCATCGCTGTAACTTGGGAATGGCTACACAGAACCATATCGTGTTTGGTGTCAAACATTAAGGAATCATACCCCCCGTCCATCCATGGGCATGGGGGCACGATTCCCCCTTGCTAGGAGGGTGATATGGGAAAAGCGGTAGATTTTAGACACCAATTTAAAAGTGCACATGTACCACAAAATGGCTACTGTCCGCCACCTACACGACTCTGGCTGACTGTTGCTGGGGAAAACCCCAGCCTCGCCAGCTGGACAATAGGGCTCCTGTGGCAGGGAGGTGCCAGCACCTCCCCAGACAGGATAATGTGGATTGGAACAGGGTGGGTGCACCAAATGTCCTTTCAGAGTTGCACGTAGGCAGCTGCAGAGCCCCAATTCTGCATACACCGCCTGGAACCGGTTCAGGGGCATCCTGCCCCTCGCCCAGGCGGGAAACACACAAAGGGGAGTGGGTGTAACCACCCTTTCCCGCCTCTACTCTGATTGGTAGGCTCTATTTTGGACCATCCCCTAATCTTGGGGATATATGGGAATAACTTTGCCCTAGAGCCTTAGATTCATCCAGAACTTCACAGAACTGACCTTCGACGAGCTGCTGCCCAGCTGACTGAAGAAATCTCCCTTGGGATAAAGGAGTTATCCCCCTGCTTGGCAGGCACCTTAAAGACTACAAGATACCCGGTTGGAACTTCGTTGCTCTCACGACCTTCGACGCCTTCCAGCAACCTCAAGGTGGGTCTCCAGTGCATCCCAGCGTCCTGTGAGCGTGCCCAGCAAGTCTGAGCACCCTGGACCACGTGGGTGCCGAGATCCCCGCATACCCCGAGACACCGGCCACCTCTTGTCCAGCACACGACCCCGACCAGTGGGGAAGTTGTGCTTTGGCCCATTTCTGAGCCAACCATCCAGCAGCATTTGTCCCGACCCTCAGCTCCCTGGCCCGCTCCGATGGCCCGTGGGAGCCCTTTTACGCACTCCATTTTGCTGCCTTCCGTGGTCCCTTGTCCCTCGACTTGTGGGCCCTGACGGAGGACAATCTTTGTTTCCAAGAGTTCCCCTGGTTGCTTCAGGCCTGCTCTACGCTCCCTGCAAAGGAGAGCACCCTCAGATCTCGTGGGTCTGCACCAGCAGCTGCTTTGTTCATCTTGCGTGGGTTGCGGTTGCCAAGGCTTAGTGGATCCAATCGGGACACTAACACGGCAGCGACCCTCAGCCGATGTGGGACAGTCGCCCTCCAGAAGCTGGCCTTCCTTGAAGCCTCCCGGAGCCCGTGACTGCAGAGCCCAGCTGTACCTTCTACACCTGAAGCACCCGACTTCCACGAGCTCCTTGCTGTGAGCTCCCTGGTCACTTTGCTGTGACCCAGACTCTGTCCCCTCTGCTTTCAGGTTCATCTTTATCTTCTCTTCAACTTCAATCTTCACGACTTCAGCGACACTTTCAGCTAGCAGCAGTTTGGACTACTTTTCCATAGAAAATCAGCCCGCGACCCGACACCAGAATCGACCTATGCACCCGGCTTCCCTGGGGCAGGTAACAGTGGTACTTCGGTACTCCAGTGGTGGTGGGCTCTCCAAAGCCTTAAGTCTCCAGCCTTAACTTTGTACTGTTGCTAGAAGTGTCCTTTAACTTTAAATATTCAACCGCGACATTCTCCATAGGCTATCATTGCGATCCCGATAGCAGCTCTTTGCACTGCACGCGTCTCCCGTGGGTCCCCTTCCTCTTAACTGTGGGTGGATTCTGAAGGGGCAAGCGATCCTGAATGCACTAGGCATTGCCTGTAGAATTGTCGTGGTTCTTATACCACTATTTTAGTATATGGTTTGGTCCCCCCCTGGGGCCCATTGATTTCTGTGCTATTTATTGTGTTTAGAAATGCTTGTTTGAATTGTAACTTTGCCACTAGCCACATAAAGTGACTGTGGGATTCTGTCTAGAATAAATACATATATTTTATATATATACCTGTGTGGGCTACTCTTTCATTTGGTCATTCAAGAGGTTATTATGGTAAAACAATAAGCTTAACACTCCTTCAAGACTTAGCCTGAAGGCTGCTCTCCACAGCTACCACTAGGATAGCTTTCTTTAAAGGTTGTCTTAAACCTATCATCAATAGGAGTCGAATTGGACTGGTGCAAGGTGTCCCTATAACTAGGAACAGCATATGCCAGGCCAACTTCTCACATTGGTGTGCAGCGGTTGGATTCAAGCTTGCCATTGTTTTACCAGATAACAAATTGAATTTCTAAAAGTGAAAGCCACTTGGTACCAAAGGTACATATAAATTCAAGCTAGAATACAATAAGTTCTACTGAACTTAGAGTTGTGTGTAGAGGGTTTAGCACACCTTGACTACAACTCAAGAGAAGGTTCAGTAGGCCACACTTAGTGTAGGTAGATACATCACTACACTAAACATGTCTTCAAGTGGCACTAAGGCTATGGAAGGACCCCAGAGGGTCCCAATAGATAAGTATGATAATTTCACCTTTGCAGAGCTCAGGGAAATGTGCACCCTTAGAAAACTGAAGACAGACAGAGGTGCCAACACAAAACGTCTCAGGGAAATCCTGCTCATAGCAGACTTTATGGAGTCTATAGGATCCAGAGGGACGGACAGAGTGGGTGGGCACCCCTCAGAAGAGGACACTCCCAGAGTGGACTCTGAAGAGGAACAGGAAGAGGATGAAAATCCTGACCTGGAAGAAACAGACCACTCACAGCATGGAGGTGATGGCTCAAGAGGCACTCCCTCCACCCTTAAAAGGAGAGTGGTGGACCCCAGAAGGAACAGATCCCCCTCAGTGGGATCCAACCATTCTAGGGGATCCAAAGGGTCCTCTGCCTCTTCTCAGAGAAGAGAATCCTCTCATGAGAGGAAATGCAGACTGATCAGATTTGAGCAGGCTAAGCTTGAGCTTAAAAGAGAACAGTTAGCATTGGACAGGGAAACCCTGGAGCTTCAGAAAGCTTCAAGAAAGTGGGGTCTATAGATCCCTGGTGGCAGTAAGGAAATCCCTAGAGTTAGAGAGAAAGTCCCTGACAATAGGAACCTCCACAAGATTGTGCCCCCCTATCAGAATGGGGATGATATCCACAAATGGATATCTGCTCTTGAAAGGGCCTGTAGAGTACAGAGGGTCCCAGTAGAGCAGTGGGCAGCAATCCTGTGGCTCTCCTTTTCAGATAAAGGAAGAGACAAGCTCCTCTCTGTAAGAGAAGAGGATGCTGATGATTATTATATCCTGAAAGATGCTTTAATAGATGGGTTTGGCTTAACCACTGATCAGTACAGACTTAAGTTCAGAGACACCCAGAAAGCACAAAATCAGGATTGGGTAGACTTTGTGGATTGTGCAACCAAGGCACTGGAAGGTTGGTTAACTGGCAGCAAAGTAGATGATTATACAGGATTATACAATCTCATAATGAGGGAGCAGATCCTTAACAATTGTCAGAACCAGCTCTTACATCAGCACCTGGTGGACTCTGATCTGACCTCTCCCCAAGAATTGGGAAAGAAGGCAGACAAATGGGTCAGAACCAGGATTAAGCAAAAGGTCCAGCCCTTGGGAGGTGCAACTAAAAAAGAAGATGCCAAAAACTCTGACAAGGGTGGGGAAAAGGGAAAAGACCAGCAGTCTTCAACAGGCCCCCAAAAAGCAGCATCTGAGACTAACAAGAAAAACAAATCCAAACAACCAAGGAAGCCATGGTGTAAGTACTGTAAACAGACTACCCATTGGACTTCAGACTGTAATAAGGCCAAAGACTCCACAAGCACCACACCAGCCCCTAAGGCTCCTGTTCCCCCTAGTACAGTTACAGGTGTTGGTGCACAGAACAAGGGCATAGTAGGGTTGACCCTGGGATCTGGAGAGGACTCTGGCCTAGTCAGAACTCCTACTCAGGCTGTGCTAGTTTGTGATGGGGACTTGTCCCTGTTTGTGAGCCCCAGTGGTCTGGGCAAATACAGACAACAGCCAACCATAAATGGAAGGGAGTCACTAGCTTACAGGGATACAGGGGCCAGTGTCACTATGGTGACTAAGGACCTTGTGGACCCTGACCAGATCATACTTGGAGAGATATACCAAGTGACCAATGCTAGCAACGTTAGTACAGACCATGCTCTAGCTGTTGTGAGCTTCTCCTGGGGAGGGGTAACGGGCCTCAAGAAAGTTGTGGTGAGTGCAGACCTACCTGTTGAATGTTTACTAGGGAATGATTTGGAGACCTCAGCATGGGCTGAGGTGGAGCTAAGTACCCATGCAGCAATGTTGGGTATACCAGCAGAAGTATTTGCCCTGACAAGGTCAAAAGCAAAGCTGACAGGAACTGAACAGGCCTTGGATCCTGGAAAAATGGACCAAGAGCCTTCCAAGAGGAGGAGTAGCAGGGGTAAGGCCGAGCCTTCCCCCCAGGATCAGTCTGTAGAAACTCTTTTAGCAGAAGAGGATCTAGCTCCTAAAGAAGGAACTGCCCCAGAGGAACTGGAACCTGATCAGGTTGAGTTCTTGGGGGCAGGGGGACCTTCTAGGGCAGACTTGAGCCTGGAGCAGCAGAGCTGCCCCATTCTTGAACCCCTCAGACAGCAAGCTGCTGCTGAGGCTGCAGGGGATGCCAGTGGGACCCATAAGATTTATTGGGATGAAGGGCTCCTTTACTCTGAGGGTCGAGACCCCAAGCCTGGTGCAGCCAGGAAGTTGGTCATACCTCAGAAGTTTAGAAGCTTCCTGCTCACACTGGCCCATGATATCCCCTTAGCAGGACACCTGGGCCAAAATAAGACTTGGGACAGAATTGTCCCACACTTTCATTGGCCCCACATGAGTGAAGACTGTAAGAGCTTTTGCAGCTCTTGCATTACCTGCCAAGCAAGTGGCAAGGCAGGTAAATCCACAAAGTCCCCCCTGATACCATTACCTGTGGTGGGGGTGCCCTTTGAGCGGGTGGGGATTGACATCGTTGGTCCCTTAGACCCACCAACAGCATCTGGGCACAGGTTCATTTTAGTGGTAGTGGATCATGCCACTAGATACCCAGAAGCTATTCCCCTTAGGACCATCACAGCTCCTGTGGTGGCAAGGGCCCTCCTTGGAGTCTTCTCCAGGGTGGGGTTCCCTAAGGAGGTATTGTCTGACAGAGGTACAAACTTTATGAGTAGTTACCTGAAGGCAATGTGGAAGGAGTGTGGGGTTAACTATAAGTTCACAACCCCTTACCATCCTCAATGCAATGGTCTTGTTGAAAGGTTCAACAAGACCTTAAAGGGTATGATTAAAGGACTACCAGAAAAGCTTAGGCGAAAATGGGATGTTCTTCTGCCCTGCCTTCTCTTTGCATACAGAGAGGTGCCACAGAAGGGGGTTGGCTACAGCCCCTTTGAACTTCTGTTTGGCCATCCTGTTAGAGGGCCACTTTGTCTAGTGAAGGAGGGATGGGAGCAACCTCTCAAACCCCCTAAACAGGACATAGTGGACTACGTACTTGGTCTCCGCTCCCGGATGGCTGAGTATATGAAGAAGGCAACTAAAAACCTGGAGGCAAGTCAGGAATTACAGAAAGCCTGGCATGACCAAAAGGCTGTCCTGGTGGTGTACCAGCCAGGACAGAAGGTATGGGTGTTGGAGCCAGTGGCCCCAGCAGCTCTCCAAGATAAGTGGAGTGGACCCCATACCATTTTGGAGAAAAAGGGAGAGGTTACCTACCTGGTAGACCTTGGCACTCCCAGAAGTCCCCACAGGGTACTTCATGTGAATAGATTGAAAGCATATGTGGACAGGGCTGACATGGGCTTGCTCATGGCAACAGATGAGGGACAGGAGGAAGAGAGTGACCCTCTCCCAGACCTGCTCTCTCAGAACCCTGACGATGGGTCAGTTGATGGAGTAGCCTTGGCAGGCAGCCTCACTGACCAGCAGCAAGCAGATTGTAGACAGGTTCTACAAAGATACAGACATATGTTTTCTCTGACTCCTAGTCAGACCACCTGGTGCACTCACGAAGTGGACACTGGGGACAGTCTGCCTGTCAAGAATAAGATCTACAGGCAACCTGACCATGTCAGGGACTGCATACGGACTGAAGTCCAAAAGATGTTGGAGTTGGGAGTAATTGAGCCCTCAGATAGCCCTTGGGCTAGTCCAGTAGTCCTAGTACCAAAACCTCACACCCAGGGTGGTAAGAGAGAGATGAGGTTCTGCGTAGACTACAGGGGTCTCAATGCAGTCACTAAGACTGATGCTCATCCAATTCCCAGAGCAGATGAGCTCATAGATAGGTTGGCCTCAGCCAAATATCTGAGCACATTTGATCTGACAGCTGGCTACTGGCAGATAAGGTTAGCTGAGTCTGCAAAAGCCAAAACTGCATTTTCTACCCCTAGTGGGCTTTATTAATTTATTGTGATGCCCTTTGGTTTGAAAAATGCACCTGCCACTTTTCAAAGGTTGGTGAACCAAGTCCTCTCAGGCCTGGAAGACTTTAGTGCCGCATATCTGGATGATATTGCTGTCTTTAGCTCCACCTGGGAAGATCACCTGATCCACCTGAGGAAAGTTTTAGAAGCCCTGCAGAAGGCTGGGCTCACTATCAAGGCTACTAAGTGCCAGATAGGGCAGAGTCAGGTTGTATACCTGGGACACCTTGTAGGAGGAGGCTAGGTTCAACCTTTACAGAGCAAAATCCAGACCATCATGGACTGGGTTGCTCCAACCACCCAGACTCAGGTTCGAGCCTTCTTGGGCCTGACTGGTTATTATAGGAGATTTGTAAAGGGATATGGATCCATAGTGACCCCCTTGAATGATCTCACCTCCAAGAGGATGCCCAAAAAGGTTCAGTGGACTGTCAGCTGTCAGAAAGCTTTTGATGACCTTAAACAGGCAATGTGCTCTGCTCCAGTGCTCCAAAGCCCCAACTACTCCAAAGAATTCATAGTTCAAACTGATGCTTCAGAGGTGGGGGTAGGTGCTGTGTTATCACAACTGAATGAGGAGGGCCAGGATCAGCCAGTAGCTTTTATTAGCAGAAGGTTGACCCCCAGAGAGAAACGTTGGTCAGCCATAGAGAGGGAGGCCTTTGCTGTGGTCTGGGCCCTGAAGAAGCTGAGGCCATACTTGTTTGGTACTCACTTCATTGTTCAGACAGACCATAAGCCCCTCCTATGGCTAAAACAGATGAAGGGTGAAAACCCCAAACTACTCAGGTGGTCCATTTCCCTACAGGGGATGGACTATACAGTGGAACATAGACCTGGGAGCAACCATGCCAATGCAGATGGCCTCTCCAGATATTTCCACTTAGAACATGAAGACTCAACTGGTCAAGGTTAGTTTAATGTCCCTGCGTTTGGGGGGGGGGTTATGTAGGAGAGTGGCATCGACTGCATAGTTGCCCCCAACTTTTTGCTGATGTTTTGACTGTTTTTATGACTTTAGCCAGGCTGTGGCCCTGCTATCCAGGACCCCAGCCTATCTGCTCCCTCTGGTAAACTATGTGAGTACCCTAGGTACCAACCAATTGGATGCTGGGCATGCCCTACCAGTCCCTTGTAGATGGTACCCTAGGTACCCAGGGCATGGGTCCCCCAGTAGGCCTACCAGGGCTGCAGCACTTATTGTGCCACCCTGGGACAGCCACCCAAACTGACACCACCAGGCCACTACTGTAGCCTGGGTAAGGTGGTGCTAGCACCCCTTACAGGGATGTAGGTACCCTATGTCCCATACCATTACAACACATATACTCTCATAGGTCACCCCTATGGCAGGCCCTGGTAATCCTACAGGGCTGGGTGCTGAGGTATGTGTGAGGGGGGACCCCTACGTGAGTAGGACCTCCCTGCAACCTTCGTAAAACCGTTACTGGGTTGTTTGTAGCGTAGCCATACCATATACTCTTACCGCATTATAAGTTATTGCGTCATCGCTGTAACTTGGGAATGGCTACACAGAACCATATCGTGTTTGGTGTCAAACATGAAGGAATCATACCCCCAGTCCAGCCATGGGCATGGGGGCACGATTCCCCCTTGCTAGGAGGGTGATATGGGAAAAGCGGTAGATTTTAGACACCAATTTAAAAGTGCACATGTACCACAAAATGGCTACTGTCCGCCACCTACACGACTCTGGCTGACTGTTGCTGGGGAAAACCCCAGCCTCGCCAGCTGGACAATAGGGCTCCTGTGGCAGGGAGGTGCCAGCACCTCCCCAGACAGGATAATGTGGATTGGAACAGGGTGGGTGCACCAAATGTCCTTTCAGAGTTGCACGTAGGCAGCTGCAGAGCCCCAATTCTGCATACACCGCCTGGAACCGGTTCAGGGGCATCCTGCCCCTCGCCCAGGCGGGAAACACACAAAGGGGAGTGGGTGTAGCCACCCTTTCCCGCCTCTACTCTGATTGGTAGTCTCTATTTTGGACCATCCCCTAATCTTGGGGATATATGGGAATAACTTTGCCCTAGAGCCTTAGATTCGTCCAGAACTTCACAGAACTGACCTTCGACGAGCTGCTGCCCAGCTGACTGAAGAAATCTCCCTTGGGATAAAGGAGTTATCCCCCTGCTTGGCAGGCACCTTAAAGACTACAAGATACCCGGTTGGAACTTCGTTGCTCTCACGACCTTCGACGCCTTCCAGCAACCTCGAGGTGGGTCTCCAGTGCATCCCAGCGTCCTGTGAGCGTGCCCAGAAAGTCTGAGCACCCTGGACCACGTGGGTGCCGAGATCCCCGCATACCCCGAGACACCGGCCACCTCTTGTCCAGCACACGACCCCGACCAGTGGGGAAGTTGTGCTTTGGCCCATTTCTGAGCCAACCATCCAGCAGCATTTGTGCCGACCCTCAGCTCCCTGGCCCGCTCCGGTGACCCGTGGGAGCCCTTTTACGCACTCCATTTTGCTGCCTTCCGCGGTCCCTTGTCCCTCGACTTGTGGGCCCTGACGGAGGACAATCTTTGTTTCCAAGAGTTCCCCTGGTTGCTCCAGGCCTGCTCTACGCTCCCTGCAAAGGAGAGCACCCTCAGACCTCGTGGGTCTGCACCAGCAGCTGCTTTGTTCATCTTGCGTGGGTTTCGGTTGCCAAGGCTTAGTGGATCCAATCGGGACACTAACACCGCAGCGACCCTCAGCCGACGTGGGACAGTCGCCCTCCAGAAGCTGGCCTTCCTTGAAGCCTCCCGGAGCCCGTGACTGCAGAGCCCAGCTGTACCTTCTACACCTGAAGCACCCGACTTCCACGAGCTCCTTGCTGTGAGCTCCCTGGTCACTTTGCTGTGACCCAGACTCTGTCCCCTCTGCTTTCAGGTTCATATTTATCTTCTCTTCAACTTCAATCTTCACGACTTCAGCGACACTTTCAGCTAGCAGCAGTTTGGACTACTTTTCCATAGAAAATCAGCCCGCGACCCGACACCAGAATCGACCTATGCACCCGGCTTCCCTGGGGCAGGTAACAGTGGTACTTCGGTACTCCAGTGGTGGTGGGCTCTCCAAAGCCTTAAGTCTCAAGCCTTAACTTTGTACTGTTGCTAGAAGTGTCCTTTAACTTTAAATATTCAACCGCGACATTCTCCATAGGCTATCATTGCGATCCCGATAGCAGCTCTTTGCACTGCACGCGTCTCCCGTGGGTCCCCTTTCTCTTAACTGTGGGTGGATTCTGAAGGGGCAAGCGATCCTGAATGCCCTAGGCATTGCCTGTAGAATTGTCGTGGTTCTTATACCACTATTTTAGTATATGGTTTGGTCCCCCCCTGGGGCCCATTGATTTCTGTGCTATTTATTGTGTTTAGAAATGCTTGTTTGAATTGTAACTTTGCCACTAGCCACATAAAGTGACTGTGGGATTCTGTCTAGAATAAATACATATATTTTATATATATACCTGTGTGGGCTACTCTTTCATTTGGTCATTCAAGAGGCTATTATGGTAAAACAATAAGCTTAACACTCCTTCAAGACTTAGCCTGAAGGCTGCTCTCCACAGCTACCACTAGGATAGCTTTCTTTAAAGGTTGTCTTAAACCTATCATCAATAAGAGTCGAATTGGACTGGTGCAAGGTGTCCCTATAACTAGGAACAGCATATGCCAGGCCAACTTCTCACAGCCAGAGTAAGAGTTAAGACCTAAGCTATTAGGCCAGAGTAAGAGTTAAGACCTTAGCTATTAGGCCAGAGTAAGAGTTAAGACCTTAACCTTTAGGCCAGAGTACGAGTCTAAGGCCTTAGCTATTAGGCCAGAGTAAGAGTTAAGACCTTAACCATTAGGCCAGAGTACGAGTCTAAGACCTTAGCTAGTAGGCCAGAGTAAGAGTTAAGACCTTAACCAGTAGGCCAGAGTAAGAGTTAAGACCTTAACCTGTAGGCCATAGTACGAGTCTAAGACCTTAGCTATTATGCCAGAGTAAGAGTTAAGACCTTAGCTATTATGCCAGAGTAAGGGTTAAGACCTTAACCAGTAGGCCAGAGTAAGAGTTACGACCTTAACCATTATGCCAGAGTATGAGTCTAAGACCTTAGCTATTAGGCCAGAGTAAGAGTTAAGACCTTAACCATTAGGCCAGAGTACGAGTCTACGACCTTAGCTATTAGGCCAGAGTAAGAGTTAAGACCTTAACCATTAGGCCAGAGTACAAGTCTAAGACCTTAGCTATCAGGCCAGAGTACGAGTCTAAGACCTTAGCTATTAGGCCAGAGTAAGAGTTAAAACCTTAACCATTAGGCCAGGGTACGAATCTAAGACCTTAGCTAATAGGCCAGAGTAAGAGTTAAGACCTTAACTATTAGGACAGACTAAGAGTTAAGACCTTAACCATTAGGCCAGAGTACGAGTCAAAGACCTTAGCTATTAGGCCAGAGTAAGAGTAAAAACCTTAGCTATTAGGCCAGAGTAAGAGTTGAGACCTTAACCATTAGGCCAGAGTATGAATTTAAGACCTTAGCTATTAGGCCAGAGTAAGAGTTAAGACCTTAACCATTAGGCCAGAGTACGAGTCCAAGACCTTAGCTATTAGGCCAGAGTAAGAGTTAAGACCTTAGCTATTAGTTCAGAGAAAGTGTTAAGACCTTAACAGGTAGGCCAGAGTAAGAGTTAATATCTTAACCATTAGGCCAGAGTACGAGTCTAAGACCTTAGCTATTAGGCCAGAGTATGAATTAAGACCTTAACCATTAGGCCAGAGTAAGAGTCTAAGACCTTAGCTATTAGGCCAAAGTAAAAGTTAAGACCTAAGCTATTAGGCCAGAGTAAGAGTTAAGACCTTAACCATTAGGCCATAGTACGAGTCTAAGACCTTAGCTATTAGGCCAGAGTAAGAGTTAAGACCTTAGCTATTAGGCCAGAGTAAGAGTTAAGACCTTAACCAGTAGGCCGGAGTACGAGTCTAAGACCTTAGCTATTAGGCCAGAGTAAGAGTTAAGACCTTAACCAGTAGGCCAGAGTAAGAGTTAGGACATTTACCTGTAGGCCAGAGTAAGAGTTAAGACCTTAACCATTAGGGCAGAGTACAAGTCTAAGACCTTAGCTATTAGGCCAGAGTATGAGTCTAAGACCTTAGCTATTAGGCCAGAGTAAGAGTTAAGACCTTAACCATTAGGCCAGAGTGCAAGTCAAAGACCTTAGCTATTAGGCCAGAGTAAGAGTTAAGACCTTAGCTTTTAGGCCAGAGTAAGAGTTAAGACCTTAACCTTTAGGCTAGAGTACGATTCTAAGACCTTAGCTATTAGGCCAGAGTAAGAGTTAAGACCTTAACCATTAGGCCAGAGTACGAGTCTAAGACCTTAGCTATTAGGCCAGAGTAAGAGTTAAGACCTTAACCAGTAGGGCAGAGTAAGAGTTAAAACCTTAATCATTAGGCCAGAGCACGAGTTTAAGACCTTAGCTATTAGGCCAGAGAAAGAGTTAAGACCTTAACCATTAGGCAGAGTACGAGTCTAAGACCTTAGCTATTAGGCCAGAGTAAGAGTTAAGACCTTAGCTATTAGGCCAGAGTAAGAGTTAAGACCTTAACCATTAGGCCATAGTACGAGTCTAAGACCTTAGCTATTAGGCCAGAGTAAGGGTTAAGACCATAGCTATTAGACCAGAGTAGGAGTTAAGACCTTAACCAGTAGGCCAGAGTACAAGTCTAAGACCTTAGCTATTAGGCCAGACTAAGAGTTAAGACCTTGAGCATTAGGCCAGAGTACCAGTCTAAGACCTTAGCTATTAGGCCAGACTAAAGGTTAAGACCTTAGCTATTAGGCCAGAGTAAGAGTTAAGACCTTAACCATTAGGCCATAGTACGAGTCTAAGACCTTAGCTATTAGTCCAGAGTAAGAGTTAAGACTTAAACCAGTAGGCCAGAGTAAGAGTTAAGACCTTAACCTGTAGGCCATAGTACAAGTCTAAGACCTTAGCTATTAGGCCAGAGTAAGAGTTAAGACCTTAACCAGCAGGCCAGAGTAAAACTTAAGACCTTAACCAGTTGGCCAGAGTAAGAGTTAAGACCTTAACCATTAGGCCAGAGTACGAGCCTAAGACCTTAGCTATTAGGCCAGAGTAAGAGTTAAGACCTTAACCAGTAGGCCAGAGTAAAAGTTAAGACCTTAACCATTAGGCCAGACTAAGGGTTAAGACCTTAACCACTAGGCCATAGTACGAGTCTAAGACCTTAGCTATTAGGCCAGAGTAAGATTTAAGACCTTAACCATTAGGCCAGAGTACGAGTCTAAGACCTTAGCTATTAGGCCAGAGTAAGAGTTAAGACCTTAGCTATTAGGCCAGAGTAAGAGTTAAGACCTTAACCATTAGGCCAGAGTACGAGTCTAAGACCTTAGCTATTAGGCCAGAGTACAAGTCTAAGACCTTAGCTATTAGGCCAGAGTACGAGTCTAAGACCTTAGCTATTAGGCAAGAGTAAGAGTTAAGACCTTAACCATTAGGCCAGACTAAGAGTTAAGACCTTAACCTGTTGGCCATAGTATAGGTCTAAGACCTTAGCTATTAGGCCAGACTAAAAGTTAAGACCTTAGCTATTAGGCCAGAGTAGGAGTTAAGACCTTAACCATTAGGCCATAGTACGAGTCTAAGACCTTAGCTATTAGGCCAGAGTAAGAGGTAAGACCTTAACCAGCAGGCCAGAGTAAGAGTTAAGACCTTAACCAGTAGGCCAGAGTAAGAGTTAAGACCTTAACCATTAGGCCAGAGTACGAGCCGAAGACCTTAGCTATTAGGCCAGAGTAAGAGTTAGGACCTTAACCAGTAGGCCAGAGTAAGAGTTAAGACCTTAACCAGTAGGCCAGAGTAAAAGTTAAGACCTTAACCATTAGGCCAGAGTACGAGTCTAAGACCTTAGCTATTAGGCCAGAGTAAGAGTTAAGACCTTAGCTATTAGGCCAGAGTAAGAGTCTAAGACCTTAGCTATTATCCCAGAATAAGAGTTAAGACCTTAACCATTAGGCCAGACTAAGAGTTAAGACCTTAACCAGTAGGCCATAGTACGAGTCTAAGACCTTAGCTATTAGGCCAGAGTAAGAGTTACGACCTTAACCATTAGGCCAGAGTACGAGTCTAAGACCTTAGCTATTAGGCCAGAGTAAAAGTTAAGACCTTAGCTATTAGGCCAGAGTAAGAGTTAAGACATTAACCATTAGGCCATAGTACGAGTCTAAGACCTTAGATATTAGGCCAGAGTAAGAGTTAAGACTTTAACCAGTAGTCCAGAGTAAGAGTTAAGACCTTAACCTGTAGGCCATAGTACTAGTCTAAGACCTTAGCTATTAGGCCAGAGTCAGAGTTAAGACCTTAACCAGCAGGCCAGAGTAAGAGTAAAGACCTTAACCAGTAGGCCAGAGTAAGAGTTAAGACCTTAACCATTAAGCCAGAGTACGAGTCTAAGACCTTAGCTATTAGGCCAGAGTAAGAGTTAAGACCTTAACCAGTAGGCCAGAGTAAGAGTTAAGACCTTAACCATTAGGCCAGAGTATGAGTCTAAGACCTTAGCTATTAGGCCAGAGTAAGAGTTAAGACCTTAACCAGTAGGACAGAGTAAGAGTTAAGACCTTAACCATTAGGCCATAGTACAAGTCTAAGACTTTAGCTATTAGGCCAGAGTAAGAGTTAAGACCTTAGCTATTAGGCCAGAGTAAGAGTTAAAACCTTAACCAGTAGGCCAGAGTACGAGTTTAAGACCTTAGCTATTATGCCAGAGTACAAGTCTAAGACCTTAGCTATTAGGCCAGAGTAAGAGTTAAGACCTTAACCATTAGGCCAGAGTACGAGTCTAAGACCTAAGATATTAGGCCAGAGTAAGAGTTAAGACCTTAGCTATTAGGCCAGAGTAAGAGTTAAGACCTTAACCTTTAGTCCAGAGTACGAGTCTAAGGCCTTAGCTATTAGGCCAGAGTAAGAGTTAAGATCTTAGCTATTAGGCCACAGTAAGTGTTAAGACCTTAACCATTAGGCCAGAGTACGAGTCTAAGACCTTAGCTATTAGGCCAGAGTAAGAGTTAAGACCTTAACCATTAAGCCAGAGTACGAGTCTAAGACCTTAGCTATTAGTTCAGAGTAAGTGTTAAGACCTTAACCAGTAGGCCAGAGTAAGAGTTAAGTTCTTAAGCATTAGGCCAGAGTACGAGTCTAAGACCTTAGCTATTAGGCCAGAGTAAGAGTTAAGACCTTAGCAATTAGGCCAGAGTAAGAGTCTAAGACCTTAGCTATTAGCCCAGAGTAAGAGTTAAGACCTTAACCATTAGGCCAGACTAAGAGTTAAGACCTTAACCAGTAGGCCATAGTACGAGTCTAAGACCTTAGCTATTAGGCCAGAGTAAGAGTTAAGACCTTAACCATTAGGCCAGAGTATGAGTCTAAGACCTTAGCTATTAGGCCAGAGTAAAAGTTAAGACCTTAGCTATTAGGCCAGAGTAAGAGTTAAGACCTTAACCATTAGGCCATAGTACGAGTCTAAGACCTTAGCTATTAGGCCAGAGTAAGAGTTAAGACTTTAACCAGTAGTCCAGAGTAAGAGTTAAGACCTTAACCTGTAGGCCATAGTACTAGTCTAAGACCTTAGCTATTAGGCCAGAGTAAGAGTTAAGACCTTAACCAGTAGGCCAGAGTAAGAGTTAAGACCTTAACCATTAAGCCAGAGTACGAGTCTAAGACCTTAGCTATTAGGCCAGAGTAAGAATTAAGACCTTAACCAGTAGGCCAGAGTAAGAGTTAAGACCTTAACCATTAGGCCAGAGTATGAGTCTAAGACCTTATTTATTAGGCCAGAGTAAGAGTTAAGACCTTAACCAGTAGGACAGAGTAAGAGTTAAGACCTTAACCATTAGGCCATAGTACAAGTCTAAGACTTTAGCTATTAGCCCAGAGTAAGAGTTAAGACCTTAACCATTAGGCCAGAGTACGAGTCTAAGACCTTAGCTATTAGGCCAGAGTAAGAGTTAAGACCTTAACCATTAAGCCAGAAAACGAGTCTAAGACCTTAGCTATTAGTTCAGAGTAAGTGTTAAGACCTTAACCAGTAGGCCAGAGTAAGAGTTAAGATCTTAACCATTAGGCCAGAGTACGAGTCTAAGACCTTAGCTATTAGGCCAGAGTAAGAGTTAAGACCTTAACCATTAGGCCAGAGTAAGAGTCTAAGACCTTAGCTATTAGGCCAAAGTAAAAGTTAAGACCTTAGCTATTAGGCCAGAGTAAGAGTTAAGACCTTAACCATTAGGCCATAGTACGAGGCTAAGACCTTAGCTATTAGGCCAGAGTAAGAGTTAAGACCTTAGCTATTAGGCCAGAGTAAGAGTTAAGACCTTAACCAGTAGGCCGGAGTATGAGTCTAAGACCTTAGCTATTAGGCCAGAGTAAGAGTTAAGACCTTAACCAGTAGGCCAGAGTAAGAGTTAAGACCTTTACCTGTAGGCCAGAGTAAGAGTTAAGACCTTAACCATTAGGCCAGAGTACGAGTCTAAGACCTTAGCTATTAGGCCAGAGTATGAGTCTAAGACCTTAGCTATTAGGCCAGAGTAAGATTTAGGACCTTAACCATTAGGCCAGAGTACGAGTCAAAGACCTTAGCTATTAGGCCAGAGTAAGAGTTAAGACCTTAGCTATTAGGCCAGAGTAAGAGTTAAGACCTTAACCATTAGGCCAGAGTACGAGTCTAAGACCTTAGCTATTAGGCCAGAGTAAGAATTAAGACCTTAACCATTAGGCCAGAGTACGAGTCTAAGACCTTAGCTATTAGGCCAGAGTAAGAGTTAAGACCTTAACCAGTAGGGCAGAGTAAGAGTTAAAACCTTAATCATTAGGCCAGAGCACAAGTCTAAGACCTTAGCTATTAGGCAAGAGTAAGAGTTAAGACCTTAACCATTAGGTCAGAGTACGAGTCTAAGACCTTAGCTATTAGGCCAGAGTAAGAGTTAAGACCTTAGCTATTAGGCCAGAGTAAGAGTTAAGACCTTAACCATTAGGCCATAGTATGAGTCTAAGACCTTAGCTTTTAGGCAAGAGTAAGGGTTAAGACCATAGCTATTAGACCAGAGTAAGAGTTAAGACCTTAACCAGTAGGCCAGAGTACAAGTCTAAGACCTTAGCTATTAGGCCAGACTAAGAGTTAAGACCTTAACCATTAGGCCAGAGTACGAGTCTAAGACCTTAGCTATTAGGCCAGACTAAAAGTTAAGACCTTAGCTATTGGGCCAGAGTAAGAGTTAAGACCTTTACCATTAGGCCAGAGTACGAGTCTAAGACCTTAGCTATTAGGCCAGAAAAAGAGTTAAGACCTTAACCAGTAGGCCAGAGTAAGAGTTAAGACCTTAACCAGTAGGCCAGAGTAAAAGTTAAGACCTTAACCATTAGGCCAGAGTACGAGTCTAAGACCTTAGCTATTAGGCCAGAGTAAGAGTTAAGACCTTAGCTATTAGGCCAGAGTAAGAGTCTAAGACCTTAGCTATTAGTCCAGAGTAAGAGTTAAGACCTTAACCATTAGGCCAGACTATTTATTTATTTATTTCTGGTATTTGTAAAGCGCGACACTCATCCCATAGGATATCAAGGCGCTATAAGAAAAAAGGGGGACTATTGAGATTTATGCAGAGGGAGTTAGTTTTGTGGAAAAAGGTGGGTTTTTAGTTTTTGCCGGAACTGTAGAAGGTTTGTAGTATGTCTAAGATCCATGGGTAGCTCGTTCCATCTTTTGGCCGCCAGATATGAAAAGGCTCGTCCACCTGTCCTTGCCCTGAAAATGCGCTTAGGTTTTGCCAGGGCTGAGTTATTGGACCTTAGGTTTCTGTTTGGAATATAGAATTCGATTTTACCTTGCAGGATTGTGGGGCCTGTTTTGTGGAGGGCTTTATGCGCGTGACAAAGTATTTTGAAGGTGGCTCGTTGACGCATTGGTAGCCAGTGGAGTTTTCTCAGGCATGCAGTTGCCGAGTCTCGTTTGCCTTTGTTGCATACCAATTTGGCTGCCTGGTTTTGTAAGACCTGTAGGCGGGAGAACAGTTGCTCATTCATCCCTTCGAATAAGGCATTGCCATAATCCAGGCGACTGACCAGAAGGGCCTGGGTGATTGTGCGCCGGCAGTCCAATGGGATCCAAGAGAAGATTTTGGCCAGGAGTTTCAAGATTGCAAAGCCTTTGCCCCAGAGTATGCGTACATGGTCTTTCATGGACAATGCGTCGTCCATCATGATGCCAAGGTTTCTGGCGTACTGTTTTGGGGTGGGGGCTGTTCCCAGTGACGATGGCCACCACGTATCGTTCCATGATAGTTTGGCTCTTCCGAACAGTAATATTTCGGATTTTCCGGCATTGAGTTTAAGGCAATGGTTGCTCATCCATTCTGCCATTTCGGAGAGACAACTATGTAGTTTTTTCTTAGTTGTTTCCAGCCCTTCGTCCATAGTCACTATCAGCTGTGTATCGTCGGCATATGAACATATGCCGATGCCCCACTTTCTTCCAATGTCGGCTAGAGATGAAACATAGACATTAAAGAGAGTGGGGCTTAGTGAGGACCCTTGTGGGACCCCACAGCCAATAGGACGGAGTTGTGAATGAAATTGACCCATATGCACTGCTTGGGTGCGGTTACTTAAAAATGATTTGATCCATTTTAACGCTGTGGCTTGTATTCCTTTACTCTGGAGGGTTTTTAGTAGGCATTTGTGCGATACCGTGTCAAACGCCGCTGACAGGTCTAGCAGTATCAGAGCCACAGATCCTCCTTGGTCTGTGATGCATCTGACACTGTCCGACACTGCCAGCAACGTTGCTTCGGTGCTGTTGTTTGCTCTAAAGCCAGTTTGGGTGGGGTCCAGGAGTGAGTTGTCCTCCAAGTATTTGGACAGTTGTGAGTTGTGAGACTAAGAGTTAAGACCTTAACCAGTAGGCCATAGTACGAGTCTAAGACCTTAGCTATTAGGCCAGAGTAAGAGTTAAGACCTTAACCATTAGGCCAGAGTACAAGTCTAAGACCTTAGCTATTAGGTCAGAGTAAGAGTTAAAACCTTAGCTATTAGGCCAGAGTAAGAGTCTAAGACCTTAGCTATTAGGCCAGAGTAAAAGTTAAGACCTTAACCATTAGGCCAGAGTAAGAGTTAAGACCTTAGCTATTAGGCCAGAGTAAGAGTTAAGACCTTAACCATTAGGCCAGAGTATGAGTCTAAGACCTTAGCTAGTAGGCCAGAGTAAGAGTTAAGACCTTAACCATTAGGTCAGAGTAAGAGTTAAGACCTTAACCTGTAGGCCATAGTACGAGTCTAAGACCTTAGCTATTGTAGGAGAGTGGAATCTGACTAATGGTTGCCCCCAACTTTTTGCCTGGTATTTAAGTGGTTTTTGACTAGTCTGGCTGGGATCCTGCTATCCAGGACCCCAGCCTATCTGCTTTCTCCCTAAAACTGTTGTGAGTACTCTAGGTACAAACATAATTGGATGCTGGGCATGCCCTTCCAGTCCCTTGTAAATGGTACCCTAGGTACCCAGGGCATGGGTCCCCCAGTAGGCCTACCAGGGCTGCAGCACTTATTGTGCCACCCTGGGACAGCCACCCAAACTGACACCACCAGGCCACTACTGTAGCCTGGGTAAGGTGGTGCGAGCACCCCTTACAGGGATGTAGGTACCCTATGTCCCATACCATTACAACACATATACTCTCATAGGTCACCCCTATGGCAGGCCCTGGTAATCCTACAGGGCTGGGTGCTGAGGTATGTGTGAGGGGGGACCCCTACATGAGTAGGACCTCTCTGCAACCTTCGTAACACCGTTACTGGGTTGTTTGTAGTGTAGCCATACCATATACTCTTACCGCATTATAAGTTATTGCGTCATCGCTGTAACTTGGGACTGGCTACACAGAACCATATCGTGTTTGGTGTCAAACATGAAGGAATCATACCCCCAGTCCAGCCATGGGCATGGGGGCACGATTCCCCCTTGCTAGGAGGGTGATATGGGAAAAGCGGTAGATTTTAGACACCAATTTAAAAGTGCACGTGTACCACAAAATGGCTACTGTTCGCCACCTACACGACTCTGGCTGGCTGTTGCTGGGGAAAATCCCAGCCTCCCCAGCTGGACAATAGGGCTCCTGTGGCAGGGAGGTGCCAGCACCTCCCCAGACAGGATAATGTGGATTGGAACAGGGTGGGTGCACCAAATGTCCATTCAGAGTTGCACGTAGGCAGCTGCAGAGCCCCAATTCTGCATACACCGCCTGGAACCGGTTCAGGGGCATCCTGCCCCTCGCCCAGGCGGGAAACTCACAAAGGGGAGTGGGTGTAGCCACCCTTTCCCGCCTCTACTCTGATTGGCAGGCTCTATTTTGGACCATCCCCTAATCTTGGGGATATATGGGAATAACTTTGCCCTAGAGCCTTAGATTCGTCCAGAACTTCACAGAACTGACCTTCAACGAGCTGCTGCCCAGCTGACCGAAGAAATCTCCCTTGGGATAAAGGAGTTATCCCCCTGCTTGGCAGGCACCTAAAAGACTACAAGGTACCCGGTTGGAACTTCGTTGCTCTCACGACCTTCGACGCCTTCCAGCAACCTCGAGGTGGGTCTCCAGTGCATCCCAGCGTCCTGTGAGTGAGCCCAGCAAGTCTGAGCACCCTGGACCACGTGGGTGTCGAGATCCCCGCATACCCCGAGACACCGGCCTCTTCTTGTCCAGCACACGACCCCGACCAGTGGGGAAGTTGTGCTTTGGCCCATTTCTGAGCCAACCATCCAGCAGCATTTGTGCCGACCCTCAGCTCCCTGGCCCGCTCCGGTGGCCCGTGGGAGCCCTTTTACGCACTCCATTTTGCTGCCTTCCGCGGTCCCTTGTCCCTCGACTTGTGGGCCCTGATGGAGGACAATCTTTGCTTCTAAGAGTTCCCCTGGTTGCTCCAGGCCTGCTCTACGCTCCCTGCAAAGGAGAGCACCCTCAGACCTCGTGGGTCTGCACCAGCAGCTACTTTGTCCGTCTTGCGTGGGTTGCGGTTGCCAAGGCTTAGTGGATCCAATCGGGACACTAACACTGCAGCGACCCTCAGCCGACGTGGGACAGTCGCCCTCCAGAAGCTGGCCTTCCTTGAAGCCTCCCGGAGCCCGTGACTGCAGAGCCCAGCTGTACTTCCTACACCTGAAGCACCCGACTTCCACGAGCTCCTTGCTGTGAGCTCCCTGGTCACTTGCTGTGACCCAGACTCTGTCCCCTCTGCTTTCAGGTTCATCTTTATCTTCTCTTCACCTTCAATCTTCACGACTTCAGCGACACTCGCAGCTAGCAGCAGTTTGGACTACTTTCCCATAGGAAATCAGCCCGCGACCCGACACCAGAATCGACCTATGCACCCGGCTTCCCTGGGGCAGGTAACAGTGGTACTTCGGTACTCCAGTGGTGGTGGGCTCCCCAAAGCCTTAAGTCTCAAGCCTTAACTTTGTACTGTTGCTAGAAGTGTCCTTTAACTTTGAATATTCAACCGCGACATTCTCCATAGGCTATCATTGCGATCCCGATAGCAGCTCTTTGCACTGCACGCGTCTCCCGTGGGTCCCCTTCCTCTTAACTGTGGGTGGATTCTGAAGGGGCAAGCGATCCTGAATGCCCTAGGCATTGCCTGTAGAATTGTCGTGGTTCTTATACCACTATTTTAGTATATGGTTTGGTCCCCCCCTGGGGCCCATTGATTTCTGTGCTATTTATTGTGTTTAGAAATGCTTGTTTGAATTGTAACTTTGCCACTAGCCACATAAAGTGACTGTGGGATTCTGTCTAGAATAAATACATATATTTTATATATATACCTGTGTGGGCTACTCTTTCATTTGGTTATTCAAGAGGTTATTATGGTAAAACAATAAGCTTAACACTCCTTCAAGACTTAGCCTGAAGGCTGCTCTCCACAGCTACCGCTAGGATAGCTTTCTTTAAAGGTTGTCTTAAACCTATCATCAATAGGAGTCGAATTGGACTGGTGCAAGGTGTCCCTATAACTAGGAACAGCATATGCCAGGCCAACTTCTCACATTGGTGTGCAGCGGTTGGATTCAAGCTTGTCATTGTTTTACCAGATAACAAATTGAATTTCTAAAGTGAAAGCCACTTGGTACCAAAGGTACATATAAATTCAAGCTAGAATACAATAAGTTCTACTGAACTTAGAGTTGTGTGTAGAGGGTTTAGCACACCTTGACTACAACTCAAGAGAGGGTTCAGTAGGCCACACTTAGTGTAGGTAGATACATCACTACACTAAACATGTCTTCAAGTGGCACTAAGGCTATGGAAGGACCCCAGAGGGTCCCAGTAGATAAGTATGATAATTTCACCTTTGCTGAGCTCAGGGAAATGTGCACCCTTAGGAAACTGAAGACAGAAAGAGGTGCCAACACAAAACGTCTCAAGGAGATCCTGCTCATAGCAGACTTTATGGAGTCCATAGGATCCAGAGGGACGGACAACGTGGGTGGGCACCCCTCAGAAGAGGACACTCCCAGAGTGAAATCTGAAGAGGAACAGGAAGAGGATGAAAATCCTGACCTGGAAGACACAGACCACTCACAGCATGGAGGTGAAGGCCCAAGAGGCACTCCCTCCACCCTTAAAAGGAGAGTGGTGGACCCCAGAAGGAACAGATCCCCCTCAGTGGGATCCAACCATTCTAGGGGATCCAAAGGGTCCTCTGCCTCTTCTCAGAGAAGAGAAACCTCTCATGAGAGGAAATGCAGACTGATCAAATTTGAGCAGGCTAAGCTTCAGCTTAAAAGAGAACAGTTAGCATTAGACAGGGAAACCCTGGAGCTTCAGAAAGCTTCAAAGAAATGGGGTCTAGAGATCCCTGGTGGCAGTGATGAAACCCCTAGAGTTAGAGAGAGAGTCCCTGACAATAGGAACCTCCACAAGATTGTGCCCCCCTATCAGAATGGGGATGATATTCACAAATGGATATCTGCTCTTGAAAGGCCCTGTAGAGTACAGAGGGTCCCTGTAGAGCAGTGGGCAGCAATCCTGTGGCTCTCCTTTTCAGATAAAGGGAGAGACAAGCTCCTCTCTGTAAGAGAAGAGGATGCTGATGATTATTATATCTTGAAAGCTGCTTTAATAGATGGGTTTGGCTTAACCACTGATCAATACAGACTTAAGTTCAGAGACACCCAGAAAGCACAAAATCAAGATTGGGTAGACTTTGTGGATTGTGCAACCAAGGCACTGGAAGGTTGGTTAAATGGCAGTAAAGTTAATGATTATCAAGGATTGTATAATCTCATTATGAGGGAGCAGATTCTTAATAATTGTCAGAACCAACTTTTACACCAGCACCTGGTGGACTCTGATCTGACCTCTCCCCAAGAATTGGGAAAGAAGGCAGACAAATGGGTCAGAACCAGGATCAGGCCTAAGAACCAAGTTGGTGACCAGAAGAAGGATTCCACTAAGCCCAAAGAGAAAGGTGGGGATATAAACAAGAAAAGTCATCTGAAGGGCCCCAACAAACCAGTGCTGGGGGTGGGTCCCAAAATCCTTCCTCTAATATCAAGAAACCCTATTGCCATGTATGTAAGAAACCTGGCCACTGGAAAACTGACTCCAGCTGTCCTAAGAATGGCAATAAAGAAAATGTTCCTCCAAAACCTGCTCCAACACCTCCTGTTACTACTAGTAGTAATCCCCCAGGTGGTGGGAGTGCACCCAAAAACTTAGTTGGGTTCTCTTTGGGGACACCAGTGGACTCTGGCCTAGCCAGGTCCCCTGCATTAGCAACTATGGTCTGTGATGGTGGCATGGGGTTTGCCAACTTCACCATGAGCCCCAGTATTCTGGGCAGGTACAGACAAGAACCAATAATCAATGGTCAGAAGGCTGTGGCCTATAAGGACACAGGGGCCAGTGTCACCATGGTGACCAAGAGGCTAGTGCCCCTAGATCAGCTTTTACCTGCGTTTAGCTATCAGGTGACCAACATTGATGGAATCAGGACAGATCATCCCATGGCAGTGGTAAATCTCAGCTAGGGAGGAGTCACTGGCCCCAAGAGAGTGGCAGTGTCCCCAAACTTGCCTGTAGATTGTCTACTAGGGAATGATCTAGAAATCTCAGCCTGGGCTGAGGTTGACCACAAGGCCCATTTGAAAATGGTAGGAATTCCTGAGAGAGTGGATGAGACCCTGAGGGCCTCACCTCCACCCCAGGAGAAAATAGAAAGAGTGAAGCCTGAAACTATGGATCACTCTACACAAACAGAGAGCATAGGGGAGGAAGAGCAGTCTTCCCCCCACCAGACTACAGGTAAAGGGCAAGTTTCTCAGGGAACTGACCCTGCCCCTTGTGAAGTAACTGCCCCAGAAGTGGACAGGCTTGGCCTGCCCACCTCTCTGATGGCAGGGGATCCTTCCAAGGTTGTACCCAGTCTGGAGCAGGTATCCTGCCCCTCTCTACCCTGCCTCAGTCAGCCCAGGGCTGCAGAGGTCAGGGAGGTCAGTGGACCCTTACTGGGCCCCTGTCCAGAGGAACCCCCTCATCAACAGATTAGGGACACCCAGCAGAGTAGTTTCAGCCAGGTGAATATTCCTCTACAAACTGAGGGATCCCCCTTACCCCTAGGTATAGGCACCCCTCAAATGGATGTTGTTGAGCACAGGGAAACCTGGGGCCTAGCTGCCCCAAACCTTCCAGTGCCCTCCACTATTCCAGCCAAAGGGATCCAACCCCCAGCTGTAGGCAGCCAGAGGTTGACCCTTAGGGCCAGATATGACACCGTCATGGGCAGAAAGGCTTCCATAGTGGCCAGTGATCTGAGGAGGTTGAGACCAGCCCAAGTAGGGTCTCACTTCCAGACTCAGACACCCCACCAGCCCACCTCTGACCCAAAAACCAATACAGGTAATTTCCCTAGACTTTGGAGAAACTCTAGAACCCCTTGGGGTAGGATTTCCCAAGTGGACCATGACACAGGGAGCAACCATGTTAGTACAGGTTCTTCCTTATATGGCCACTCAGGAAATAAAGGCTTATCTGGACAAGGTTAGCCTTATCTCCTTTCGTTTGGGGGGGGGTTATGTAGGAGAGTGGAATCTGACTAATGGTTGCCCCCAACTTTGTGCCTGGTATTTAAGTGGTTTTTGACTAGTCTGGCTGGGATCCTGCTATCCAGGACCCCAGCCTATCTGCTTTCTCCCTAAAACTGTTGTGAGTACTCTAGGTACAAACATAATTGGATGCTGGGCATGCCCTTCCAGTCCCTTGTAAATGGTACCCTAGGTACCCAGGGCATGGGTCCCCCAGTAGGCCTACCAGGGCTGCAGCACTTATTGTGCCACCCTGGGACAGCCACCCAAACTGACACCACCAGGCCACTACTGTAGCCTGGGTAAGGTGGTGCGAGCACCCCTTACAGGGATGTAGGTACCCTATGTCCCATACCATTACAACACATATACTCTCATAGGTCACCCCTATGGCAGGCCCTGGTAATCCTACAGGGCTGGGTGCTGAGGTATGTGTGAGGGGGGACCCCTACGTGAGTAGGACCTCTCTGCAACCTTCGTAACACCGTTACTGGGTTGTTTGTAGTGTAGCCATACCATATACTCTTACCGCATTATAAGTTATTGCGTCATCGCTGTAACTTGGGACTGGCTACACAGAACCATATCGTGTTTGGTGTCAAACATGAAGGAATCATACCCTCAGTCCAGCCATGGGCATGGGGGCACGATTCCCCCTTGCTAGGAGGGTGATATGGGAAAAGCGGTAGATTTTAGACACCAATTTAAAAGTGCACGTGTACCACAAAATGGCTACTGTTCGCCACCTACACGACTCTGGCTGGCTGTTGCTGGGGAAAATCCCAGCCTCCCCAGCTGGACAATAGGGCTCCTGTGGCAGGGAGGTGCCAGCACCTCCCCAGACAGGATAATGTGGATTGGAACAGGGTGGGTGCACCAAATGTCCATTCAGAGTTGCACGTAGGCAGCTGCAGAGCCCCAATTCTGCATACACCGCCCGGAACCGGTTCAGGGGCATCCTGCCCCTCGCCCAGGCGGGAAACTCACAAAGGGGAGTGGGTGTAGCCACCCTTTCCCGCCTCTACTCTGATTGGCAGGCTCTATTTTGGACCATCCCCTAATCTTGGGGATATATGGGAATAACTTTGCCCTAGAGCCTTAGATTCGTCCAGAACTTCACAGAACTGACCTTCAACGAGCTGCTGCCCAGCTGACCGAAGAAATCTCCCTTGGGATAAAGGAGTTATCCCCCTGCTTGGCAGGCACCTAAAAGACTACAAGATACCCGGTTGGAACTTCGTTGCTCTCACGACCTTCGACGCCTTCCAGCAACCTTGAGGTGGGTCTCCAGTGCATCCCAGCGTCCTGTGAACGTGCCCAGCAAGTCTGAGCACCCTGGACCACGTGGGTGTCGAGATCCCTGCATACCCCGAGACACCGGCCACTTCTTGTCCAGCACACGACCCCGACCAGTGGGGAAGTTGTGCTTTGGCCCATTTCTGAGCCAACCATCCAGCAGCATTTGTGCCGACCCTCAGCTCCCTGGCCCGCTCTGGTGGCCCGTGGGAGCCCTTTTATGCACTCCATTTTGCTGCCTTCCGCGGTCCCTTGTCCCTCGACTTGTGGGCCCTGAAGGAGGACAATCTTTGCTTCTAAGAGTTCCCCTGGTTGCTCCAGGCCTGCTCTACGCTCCCTGCAAAGGAGAGCACCCTCAGACCTCGTGGGTCTGCACCAGCAGCTACTTTGTCCGTCTTGCGTGGGTTGCGGTTGCCAAGGCTTAGTGGATCCAATCGGGACACTAACACCGCAGCAACCCTCAGCCAACGTGGGACAGTCGCCCTCCAGAAGCTGGCCTTCCTTGAAGCCTCCCGGAGCCCGTGACTGCAGAGCCCAGCTGTACTTCCTACACCTGAAGCACCCGACTTCCACGAGCTCCTTGCTGTGAGCTCCCTGGTCACTTGCTGTGACCCAGACTCTGTCCCCTCTGCTTTCAGGTTCATCTTTATCTTCTCTTCACCTTCAATCTTCACGACTTCAGCGACACTCGCAGCTAGCAGCAGTTTGGACTACTTTCCCATAGGAAATCAGCCCGCGACCCGACACCAGAATCGACCTATGCACCCGGCTTCCCTGGGGCAGGTAACAGTGGTACTTCGGTACTCCAGTGGTGGTGGGCTCCCCAAAGCCTTAAGTCTCAAGCCTTAACTTTGTACTGTTGCTAGAAGTGTCCTTTAACTTTGAATATTCAACCGCGACATTCTCCATAGGCTATCATTGCGATCCCGATAGCAGCTCTTTGCACTGCACGCGTCTCCCGTGGGTCCCCTTCCTCTTAACTGTGGGTGGATTCTGAAGGGGCAAGCGATCCTGAATGCCCTAGGCATTGCCTGTAGAATTGTCGTGGTTCTTATACCACTATTTTAGTATATGGTTTGGTCCCCCCCTGGGGCCCATTGATTTCTGTGCTATTTATTGTGTTTAGAAATGCTTGTTTGAATTGTAACTTTGCCACTAGCCACATAAAGTGACTGTGGGATTCTGTCTAGAATAAATACATATATTTTATATATATACCTGTGTGGGCTACTCTTTCATTTGGGTATTCAAGAGGTTATTATGGTAAAACAATAAGCTTAACACTCCTTCAAGACTTAGCCTGAAGGCTGCTCTCCACAGCTACCACTAGGATAGCTTTCTTTAAAGGTTGTCTTAAACCTATCATCAATAGGAGTCAAATTGGACTGGTGCAAGGTGTCCCTATAACTAGGAACAGCATATGCCAGGCCAACTTCTCACAGCTATTATGCCAGAGTAAGAGTTAAGACCTTAGCTATTATGCCAGAGTAAGGGTTAAGACCTTAACCAGTAGGCCAGAGTAAGAGTTACGACCTTAACCATTAGGCCAGAGTATGAGTCTAAGACCTTAGCTATTAGGCCAGAGTAAGAGTTAAGACCTTAACCATTAGGCCAGAGTACGAGTCTACGACCTTAGCTATTAGGCCAGAGTAAGAGTTAAGACCTTAACCATTAGGCCAGAGTACGAGTCTAAGACCTTAGCTATCAGGCCAGAGTACGAGTCTAAGACCTTAGCTATTAGGCCAGAGTAAGAGTTAAAACCTTAACCATTAGGCCAGAGTACGAGTCTAAGACCTTAGCTAATAGGCCAGAGTAAGAGTTAAGACCTTAACTATTAGGACAGACTAAGAGTTAAGACCTTAACCATTAGGCCAGAGTACGAGTCTAAGACCTTAGCTATTAGGCCAGAGTAAGAGTAAAAACCTTAGCTATTAGGCCAGAGTAAGAGTTAAGACCTTAACCATTAGGCCCGACTATGAATTTAAGACCTTAGCTATTAGGCCAGAGTAAGAGTTAATACCTTAACCATTAGGCCAGAGTATGAGTCTAAGACCTTAGCTATTAGGCCAGAGTAAGAGTTAAGACCTTAGCTATTAGGCCAGAGTAAGAGTTAAGACCCTAACCTTTAGGCCAGAGTATGAGTCTAAGGCCTTAGCTATTAGGCCAGAGTAAGAGTTAAGACCTAAGCTATTAGGCCAGAGTAAGAGTTAAGACCTTAGCTATTAGGCCAGAGTAAGAGTTAAGACCTTAACCATTAGGACATGGTACGAGTCTAAGACCTTAGCTGTTAGGCCAGAGTAAGAGTTAAGACCTTAGCTATTAGGCCAGAGTAAGAGTTAAGACCTTAACCATTAGGCCAGAGTACAAGTCTAAGACCTTAGCTAGTAGGCCAAAGTAAGAGTTAAGACCTTAACCAGTAGGCCAGAGTAAGAGTTAAGACCTTAACCTGTAGGCCATAGTACGAGTCTAAGACCTTAGCTATTATGCCAGAGTAAGAGTTAAGACCTTAGCTATTATGCCAGAGTAAGGGTTAAGACCTTAACCAGTAGGCCAGAGTAAGAGTTACGACCTTAACCATTATGCCAGAGTATGAGTCTAAGACCTTAGCTATTAGGCCAGAGTAAGAGTTAAGACCTTAACCATTAGGCCAGAGTACGAGTCTACGACCTTAGCTATTAGGCCAGAGTAAGAGTTAAGACCTTAACCATTAGGCCATAGTACGAGTCTAAGACCTTAGCTATTAGGCCAGAGTAAGAGTTAAGACCTTAGCTATTAGGCCAGAGTAAGAGTTAAGACCTTAACCAGTAGGCCGGAGTATGAGTCTAAGACCTTAGCTATTAGGCCAGAGTAAGAGTTAAGACCTTAACCAGTAGGCCAGAGTAAGAGTTAAGACCTTTACCTGTAGGCCAGAGTAAGAGTTAAGACCTTAACCATTAGGCCAGAGTACGAGTCTAAGACCTTAGCTATTAGGCCAGAGTATGAGTCTAAGACCTTAGCTATTAGGCCAGAGTAAGATTTAAGACCTTAACCATTAGGCCAGAGTACGAGTCTAAGGCCTTAGCTATTAGGCCAGAGTAAGAGTTAAGACTTTAACCATTAGGCCATGGTACGAGTCTAAGACCTTAGCTATTAGGCCAGAGTAAGAGTTAAGACCTTAGCTATTAGGCCAGAGTAAGAGTTAAGACCTTAACCATTAGGCCAGAGTACTAGTCTAAGACCTTAGCTAGTAGGCCAGAGTAAGAGTTAAGACCTTAACCAGTAGGCCAGAGTAAGAGTTAAGACCTTAACCTGTAGGCCATAGTACGAGTCTAAGACCTTAGCTATTATGCCAGAGTAAGAGTTAAGACCTTAGCTATTATGCCAGAGTAAGGGTTAAGACCTTAACCAGTAGGCCAGAGTAAGAGTTACGACCTTAACCATTATGCCAGAGTATGAGTCTAAGACCTTAGCTATTAGGCCAGAGTAAGAGTTAAGACCTTAACCATTAGGCCAGAGTACGAGTCTACGACCTTAGCTATTAGGCCAGAGTAAGAGTTAAGACCTTAACCATTAGGCCATAGTACGAGTCTAAGACCTTAGCTATTAGGCCAGAGTAAGAGTTAAGACCTTAGCTATTAGGCCAGAGTAAGAGTTAAGACCTTAACCAGTAGGCCGGAGTATGAGTCTAAGACCTTAGCTATTAGGCCAGAGTAAGAGTTAAGACCTTAACCAGTATGCCAGAGTAAGAGTTAAGACCTTTACCTGTAGGCCAGAGTAAGAGTTAAGACCTTAACCATTAGGCCAGAGTACGAGTCTAAGACCTTAGCTATTAGGCCAAAGTATGAGTCTAAGACCTTAGCTATTAGGCCAGAGTAAGATTTAAGACCTTAACCATTAGGCCAGAGTACGAGTCAAAGACCTTAGCTATTAGGCCAGAGTAAGAGTTAAGACCTTAGCTATTAGGCCAGATTAAGAGTTAAGACCTTAACCATTAGGCCAGAGTATGAGTCTAAGACCTTAGCTATTAGGCCAGAGTAAGAATTAAGACCTTAGCTATTAGGCCAGAGTAAGAGTTAAGACCTTAACCTTTAGGCCAGAGTACGATTCTAAGACCTTAGCTATTAGGCCAGAGTAAGAGTTAAGACCTTAACCATTAGGCCAGAGTACGAGTCTAAGACCTTAGCTATTAGGCCAGAGTAAGAGTTAAGACCTTAACCAGTAGGGCAGAGTAAGAGTTAAAACCTTAATCATTAGGCCAGAGCACAAGTCTAAGACCTTAGCTATTAGGCCAGAGTAAGAGTTAAGACCTTAACCAGTAGGGCAGAGTAAGAGTTAAAACCTTAATCATTAGGCCAGGGCACAAGTCTAAGACCTTAGCTATTAGGCCAGACTAAGAGTTAAGACCTTAACCATTAGGCCAGAGTACGAGTCTAAGACCTTAGCTATTAGGCCAGAGTAAGAGTTAAGACCTTAGCTATTATGCCAGAGTAAGGGTTAAGACCTTAACCAGTAGGCCAGAGTAAGAGTTACGACCTTAACCATTATGCCAGAGTATGAGTCTAAGACCTTAGCTATTAGGCCAGAGTAAGAGTTAAGACCTTAACCATTAGGCCAGAGTACGAGTCTACGACCTTAGCTATTAGGCCAGAGTAAGAGTTAAGACCTTAACCATTAGGCCATAGTACGAGTCTAAGACCTTAGCTATTAGGCCAGAGTAAGAGTTAAGACCTTAGCTATTAGGCCAGAGTAAGAGTTAAGACCTTAACCAGTAGGCCGGAGTATGAGTCTAAGACCTTAGCTATTAGGCCAGAGTAAGAGTTAAGACCTTAACCAGTAGGCCAGAGTAAGAGTTAAGACCTTTACCTGTAGGCCAGAGTAAGAGTTAAGACCTTAACCATTAGGCCAGAGTACGAGTCTAAGACCTTAGCTATTAGGCCAGAGTATGAGTCTAAGACCTTAGCTATTAGGCCAGAGTAAGATTTAAGACCTTAACCATTAGGCCAGAGTACGAGTCTAAGGCCTTAGCTATTAGGCCAGAGTAAGAGTTAAGACTTTAACCATTAGGCCATGGTACGAGTCTAAGACCTTAGCTATTAGGCCAGAGTAAGAGTTAAGACCTTAGCTATTAGGCCAGAGTAAGAGTTAAGACCTTAACCATTAGGCCAGAGTACTAGTCTAAGACCTTAGCTAGTAGGCCAGAGTAAGAGTTAAGACCTTAACCAGTAGGCCAGAGTAAGAGTTAAGACCTTAACCTGTAGGCCATAGTACGAGTCTAAGACCTTAGCTATTATGCCAGAGTAAGAGTTAAGACCTTAGCTATTATGCCAGAGTAAGGGTTAAGACCTTAACCAGTAGGCCAGAGTAAGAGTTACGACCTTAACCATTATGCCAGAGTATGAGTCTAAGACCTTAGCTATTAGGCCAGAGTAAGAGTTAAGACCTTAACCATTAGGCCAGAGTACGAGTCTACGACCTTAGCTATTAGGCCAGAGTAAGAGTTAAGACCTTAACCATTAGGCCATAGTACGAGTCTAAGACCTTAGCTATTAGGCCAGAGTAAGAGTTAAGACCTTAGCTATTAGGCCAGAGTAAGAGTTAAGACCTTAACCAGTAGGCCGGAGTATGAGTCTAAGACCTTAGCTATTAGGCCAGAGTAAGAGTTAAGACCTTAACCAGTAGGCCAGAGTAAGAGTTAAGACCTTTACCTGTAGGCCAGAGTAAGAGTTAAGACCTTAACCATTAGGCCAGAGTACGAGTCTAAGACCTTAGCTATTAGGCCAGAGTATGAGTCTAAGACCTTAGCTATTAGGCCAGAGTAAGATTTAAGACCTTAACCATTAGGCCAGAGTACGAGTCTAAGGCCTTAGCTATTAGGCCAGAGTAAGAGTTAAGACTTTAACCATTAGGCCATGGTACGAGTCTAAGACCTTAGCTATTAGGCCAGAGTAAGAGTTAAGACCTTAGCTATTAGGCCAGAGTAAGAGTTAAGACCTTAACCATTAGGCCAGAGTACTAGTCTAAGACCTTAGCTAGTAGGCCAGAGTAAGAGTTAAGACCTTAACCAGTAGGCCAGAGTAAGAGTTAAGACCTTAACCTGTAGGCCATAGTACGAGTCTAAGACCTTAGCTATTATGCCAGAGTAAGAGTTAAGACCTTAGCTATTATGCCAGAGTAAGGGTTAAGACCTTAACCAGTAGGCCAGAGTAAGAGTTACGACCTTAACCATTATGCCAGAGTATGAGTCTAAGACCTTAGCTATTAGGCCAGAGTAAGAGTTAAGACCTTAACCATTAGGCCAGAGTACGAGTCTACGACCTTAGCTATTAGGCCAGAGTAAGAGTTAAGACCTTAACCATTAGGCCATAGTACGAGTCTAAGACCTTAGCTATTAGGCCAGAGTAAGAGTTAAGACCTTAGCTATTAGGCCAGAGTAAGAGTTAAGACCTTAACCAGTAGGCCGGAGTATGAGTCTAAGACCTTAGCTATTAGGCCAGAGTAAGAGTTAAGACCTTAACCAGTATGCCAGAGTAAGAGTTAAGACCTTTACCTGTAGGCCAGAGTAAGAGTTAAGACCTTAACCATTAGGCCAGAGTACGAGTCTAAGACCTTAGCTATTAGGCCAAAGTATGAGTCTAAGACCTTAGCTATTAGGCCAGAGTAAGATTTAAGACCTTAACCATTAGGCCAGAGTACGAGTCAAAGACCTTAGCTATTAGGCCAGAGTAAGAGTTAAGACCTTAGCTATTAGGCCAGATTAAGAGTTAAGACCTTAACCATTAGGCCAGAGTATGAGTCTAAGACCTTAGCTATTAGGCCAGAGTAAGAATTAAGACCTTAGCTATTAGGCCAGAGTAAGAGTTAAGACCTTAACCTTTAGGCCAGAGTACGATTCTAAGACCTTAGCTATTAGGCCAGAGTAAGAGTTAAGACCTTAACCATTAGGCCAGAGTACGAGTCTAAGACCTTAGCTATTAGGCCAGAGTAAGAGTTAAGACCTTAACCAGTAGGGCAGAGTAAGAGTTAAAACCTTAATCATTAGGCCAGAGCACAAGTCTAAGACCTTAGCTATTAGGCCAGAGTAAGAGTTAAGACCTTAACCAGTAGGGCAGAGTAAGAGTTAAAACCTTAATCATTAGGCCAGGGCACAAGTCTAAGACCTTAGCTATTAGGCCAGACTAAGAGTTAAGACCTTAACCATTAGGCCAGAGTACGAGTCTAAGACCTTAGCTATTAGGCCAGAGTAAGAGTTAAGACCTTAGCTATTATGCCAGAGTAAGGGTTAAGACCTTAACCAGTAGGCCAGAGTAAGAGTTACTACCTTAACCATTAGGCCAGAGTATGAGTCTAAGACCTTAGCTATTAGGCCAGAGTAAGAGTTAAGACCTTAACCATTAGGCCAGAGTACGAGTCTACGACCTTAGCTATTAGGCCAGAGTAAGAGTTAAGACCTTAACCATTAGGCCAGAGTACGAGTCTAAGACCTTAGCTATCAGGCCAGAGTACGAGTCTAAGACCTTAGCTATTAGGCCAGAGTAAGAGTTAAAACCTTAACCATTAGGCCAGAGTACGAGTCTAAGACCTTAGCTAATAGGCCAGAGTAAGAGTTAAGACCTTAACTATTAGGACTGACTAAGAGTTAAGACCTTAACCATTAGGCCAGAGTACGAGTCTAAGACCTTAGCTATTAGGCCAGAGTAAGAGTTAAGACCTTAACCATTAGGCCCGACTATGAATTTAAGACCTTAGCTATTAGGCCAGAGTAAGAGTTAATACCTTAACCATTAGGCCAGAGTATGAGTCTAAGACCTTAGCTATTAGGCCAGAGTAAGAGTTAAGACCTTAGCTATTAGGCCAGAGTAAGAGTTAAGACCCTAACCTTTAGGCCAGAGTATGAGTCTAAGGCCTTAGCTATTAGGCCAGAGTAAGAGTTAAGACCTAAGCTATTAGGCCAGAGTAAGAGTTAAGACCTTAACCATTAGGCCAGAGTACGAGTCTAAGACCTTAGCTAGTAGGCCAGAGTAAGAGTTAAGACCTTAACCAGTAGGCCAGAGTAAGAGTTAAGACCTTAACCTGTAGGCCATAGTACGAGTCTAAGACCTTAGCTATTATGCCAGAGTAAGAGTTAAGACCTTAGCTATTATGCCAGAGTAAGGGTTAAGACCTTAACCAGTAGGCCAGAGTAAGAGTTACGACCTTAACCATTATGCCAGAGTATGAGTCTAAGACCTTAGCTATTAGGCCAGAGTAAGAGTTAAGACCTTAACCATTAGGCCAGAGTACGAGTCTACGACCTTAGCTATTAGGCCAGAGTAAGAGTTAAGACCTTAACCATTAGGCCATAGTACGAGTCTAAGACCTTAGCTATTAGGCCAGAGTAAGAGTTAAGACCTTAGCTATTAGGCCAGAGTAAGAGTTAAGACCTTAACCAGTAGGCCGGAGTATGAGTCTAAGACCTTAGCTATTAGGCCAGAGTAAGAGTTAAGACCTTAACCAGTAGGCCAGAGTAAGAGTTAAGACCTTTACCTGTAGGCCAGAGTAAGAGTTAAGACCTTAACCATTAGGCCAGAGTACGAGTCTAAGACCTTAGCTATTAGGCCAGAGTATGAGTCTAAGACCGTAGCTATTAGGCCAGAGTAAGATTTAAGACCTTAACCATTAGGCCAGAGTACGAGTCTAAGGCCTTAGCTATTAGGCCAGAGTAAGAGTTAAGACTTTAACCATTAGGCCATGGTACGAGTCTAAGACCTTAGCTATTAGGCCAGAGTAAGAGTTAAGACCTTAGCTATTAGGCCAGAGTAAGAGTTAAGACCTTAACCATTAGGCCAGAGTACGAGTCTAAGACCTTAGCTAGTAGGCCAGAGTAAGAGTTAAGACCTTAACCAGTAGGCCAGAGTAAGAGTTAAGACCTTAACCTGTAGGCCATAGTACGAGTCTAAGACCTTAGCTATTATGCCAGAGTAAGAGTTAAGACCTTAGCTATTATGCCAGAGTAAGGGTTAAGACCTTAACCAGTAGGCCAGAGTAAGAGTTACGACCTTAACCATTATGCCAGAGAATGAGTCTAAGACCTTAGCTATTAGGCCAGAGTAAGAGTTAAGACCTTAACCATTAGGCCAGAGTACGAGTCTACGACCTTAGCTATTAGGCCAGAGTAAGAGTTAAGACCTTAACCATTAGGCCATAGTACGAGTCTAAGACCTTAGCTATTAGGCCAGAGTAAGAGTTAAGACCTTAGCTATTAGGCCAGAGTAAGAGTTAAGACCTTAACCAGTAGGCCGGAGTATGAGTCTAAGACCTTAGCTATTAGGCCAGAGTAAGAGTTAAGACCTTAACCATTAGGCCAGAGTACGAGTCTAAGACCTTAGCTATTAGGCCAGAGTAAGAGTTAAGACCTTAGCTATTAGGCCAGAGTAAGAGTCTAAGACCTTAGCTATTAGCCCAGAGTAAGAGTTAAGACCTTAACCATTAGGCAAGACTAAGAGTTAAGACCTTAACCAGTAGGCCATAGTACGAGTCTAAGACCTTAGCTATTAGGCCAGAGTAAGAGTTATGACCTTAACCATTAGGCCAGAGTACGTGTCTAAGACCTTAGCTATTAGGCCAGACTAAGAGGTAAGACCTTAGCTATTAGGCCAGAGTAAGAGTTAAGACCTTAACCATTAGGCCAGAGTACAAGTCTAAGACCTTAGCTATTAGGTCAGAGTAAGAGTTAAAACCTTAGCTATTAGGCCAGAGTAAGAGTCTAAGACCTTAGCTATTAGGCCAGAGTAAAAGTTAAGACCTTAACCATTAGGCCAGAGTAAGAGTTAAGACCTTAGCTATTATGCCAGAGTAAGAGTTAAGACCTTAGCTATTATGCCAGAGTAAGGGTTAAGACCTTAACCAGTAGGCCAGAGTAAGAGTTACAACCTTAACCATTAGGCCAGAGTATGAGTCTAAGACCTTAGCTATTAGGCCAGAGTAAGAGTTAAGACCTTAACCATTAGGCCAGAGTACGAGTCTACGACCTTAGCTATTAGGCCAGAGTAAGAGTTAAGACCTTAACCATTAGGCCAGAGTACGAGTCTAAGACCTTAGCTATCAGGCCAGAGTACGAGTCTAAGACCTTAGCTATTAGGCCAGAGTAAGAGTTAAAACCTTAACCATTAGGCCAGAGTACGAGTCTAAGACCTTAGCTAATAGGCCAGAGTAAGAGTTAAGACCTTAACTATTAGGACAGACTAAGAGTTAAGACCTTAACCATTAGGCCAGAGTACGAGTCTAAGACCTTAGCTATTAGGCCAGAGTAAGAGTAAAAACCTTAGCTATTAGGCCAGAGTAAGAGTTAAGACCTTAACCATTAGGCCCGACTATGAATTTAAGACCTTAGCTATTAGGCCAGAGTAAGAGTTAATACCTTAACCATTAGGCCAGAGTATGAGTCCAAGACCTTAGCTATTAGGCCAGAGTAAGAGTTAAGACCTTAGCTATTAGGCCAGAGTAAGAGTTAAGACCCTAACCTTTAGGCCAGAGTACGAGTCTAAGGCCTTAGCTATTAGGCCAGAGTAAGAGTTAAGACCTAAGCTATTAGGCCAGAGTAAGAGTTAAGACCTTAGCTATTAGGCCAGAGTAAGAGTTAAGACCTTAACCTTTAGGCCAGAGTACGAGTCTAAGGCCTTAGCTATTAGGCCAGAGTAAGAGTTAAGACCTTAACCATTAGGCCAGAGTACGAGTCTAAGACCTTAGCTAGTAGGCCAGAGTAAGAGTTAAGACCTTAACCAGTAGGCCAGAGTAAGAGTTAAGACCTTAACCTGTAGGCCATAGTACGAGTCTAAGACCTTAGCTATTATGCCAGAGTAAGAGTTAAGACCTTAGCTATTAGGCCAGAGTAAAAGTTAAGACCTTAACCATTAGGCCAGAGTAAGAGTTAAGACCTTAGCTATTATGCCAGAGTAAGAGTTAAGACCTTAGCTATTATGCCAGAGTAAGGGTTAAGACCTTAACCAGTAGGCCAGAGTAAGAGTTACGACCTTAACCATTAGGCCAGAGTATGAGTCTAAGACCTTAGCTATTAGGCCAGAGTAAGAGTTAAGACCTTAACCATTAGGCCAGAGTACGAGTCTACGACCTTAGCTATTAGGCCAGAGTAAGAGTTAAGACCTTAACCATTAGGCCAGAGTACGAGTCTAAGACCTTAGCTATCAGGCCAGAGTACGAGTCTAAGACCTTAGCTATTAGGCCAGAGTAGGAGTTAAAACCTTAACCATTAGGCCAGAGTACGAGTCTAAGACCTTAGCTAATAGGCCAGAGTAAGAGTTAAGACCTTAACTATTAGGACAGACTAAGAGTTAAGACCTTAACCATTAGGCCAGAGTACGAGTCTAAGACCTTAGCTATTAGGCCAGAGTAAGAGTAAAAACCTTAGCTATTAGGCCAGAGTAAGAGTTAAGACCTTAACCATTAGGCCCGACTATGAATTTAAGACCTTAGCTATTAGGCCAGAGTAAGAGTTAATACCTTAACCATTAGGCCAGAGTATGAGTCTAAGACCTTAGCTATTAGGCCAGAGTAAGAGTTAAGACCTTAGCTATTAGGCCAGAGTAAGAGTTAAGACCCTAACCTTTAGGCCAGAGTACGAGTCTAAGGCCTTAGCTATTAGGCCAGAGTAAGAGTTAAGACCTAAGCTATTAGGCCAGAGTAAGAGTTAAGACCTTAGCTATTAGGCCAGAGTAAGAGTTAAGACCTTAACCTTTAGGCCAGAGTACGAGTCTAAGGCCTTAGCTATTAGGCCAGAGTAAGAGTTAAGACCTTAACCATTAGGCCAGAGTATGAGTCTAAGACCTTAGCTAGTAGGCCAGAGTAAGAGTTAAGACCTTAACCAGTAGGCCAGAGTAAGAGTTAAGACCTTAACCTGTAGGCCATAGTACGAGTCTAAGACCTTAGCTATTATGCCAGAGTAAGAGTTAAGACCTTAGCTATTATGCCAGAGTATGAGTCTAAGACCTTAGCTAGTAGGCCAGAGTAAGAGTTAAGACCTTAACCATTATGCCAGAGTATGAGTCTAAGACCTTAGCTATTAGGCCAGAGTAAGAGTTAAGACCTTAATAATTAGGCCAGTGCCCGAGTCTAAGACCTTAGCTATTAGGCCAGAGTAAGAGTTAAAACCTTAACCATTAGGCCAGAGTACGAGTCTAAGACCTTAGCTAATAGGCCAGAGTAAGAGTTAAGACCTTAACTATTAGGACAGACTAAGAGTTAAGACCTTAACCATTAGGCCAGAGTACGAGTCTAAGACCTTAGCTATTAGGCCAGAGTAAGAGTAAAAACCTTAGCTATTAGGCCAGATTAAGAGTTAAGACCTTAACCATTAGGCCCGACTATGAATTTAAGACCTTAGCTATTAGGCCAGAGTAAGAGTTAATACCTTAACCATTAGGCCATAGTACAAGTCTAAGACTTTAGCTATTAGCCCAGAGTAAGAGTTAAGACCTTAACCATTAGGCCAGGGTACGAGTCTAAGACCTTAGCTATTAGGCCAGAGTAAGAGTTAAGACCTTAACCATTAAGCCAGAGTACGAGTCTAAGACCTTAGCTATTAGTTCAGAGTAAGTGTTAAGACCTTAACCAGTAGGCCAGAGTAAGAGTTAAGATCTTAACCATTAGGCCAGAGTACGAGTCTAAGACCTTAGCTATTAGGCCAGAGTAAGAGTTAAGACCTTAACCATTAGGCCAGAGTAAGAGTCTAAGACCTTAGCTATTAGGCCAAAGTAAAAGTTAAGACCTTAGCTATTAGGCCAGAGTAAGAGTTAAGACCTTAACCATTAGGCCATAGTACGAGTCTAAGACCTTAGCTATTAGGCCAGAGTAAGAGTTAAGACCTTAGCTATTAGGCCAGAGTGAGAGTTAAGACCTTAACCAGTAGGCCGGAGTATGAGTCTAAGACCTTAGCTATTAGGCCAGAGTAAGAGTTAAGACCTTAACCAGTAGGCCAGAGTAAGAGTTAAGACCTTTACCTGTAGGCCAGAGTAAGAGTTAAGACCTTAACCATTAGGCCAGAGTACGAGTCTAAGACCTTAGCTATTAGGCCAGAGTATGAGACTAAGACCTTAGCTATTAGGCCAGAGTAAGATTTAGGACCTTAACCATTAGGCCAGAGTACGAGTCAAAGACCTTAGCTATTAGGCCAGAGTAAGAGTTAAGACCTTAGCTATTAGGCCAGAGTAAGAGTTAAGACCTTAACCATTAGGCCAGAGTACGAGTCTAAGACCTTAGCTATTAGGCCAGAGTAAGAATTAAGACCTTAACCATTAGGCCAGAGTACGAGTCTAAGACCTTAGCTATTAGGCCAGAGTAAGAGTTAAGACCTTAACCAGTAGGTCAGAGTAAGAGTTAAAACCTTAATCATTAGGCCAGAGCACAAGTCTAAGACCTTAGATATTAGGCCAGAGTAAGAGTTAAGACCTTAACCATTAGGTCAGAGTACGAGTCTAAGACCTTAGCTATTAGGCCAGAGTAAGAGTTAAGACCTTAGCTATTAGGCCAGAGTAAGAGGTAAGACCTTAACCATTAGGCCATAGTATGAGTCTAAGACCTTAGCTTTTAGGCAAGAGTAAGGGTTAAGACCTTAGCTATTAGACCAGAGTAAGAGTTAAGACCTTAACCAGTAGGCCAGAGTACAAGTCTAAGACCTTAGCTATTAGGCCAGACTAAGAGTTAAGACCTTAACCATTAGGCCAGAGTACGAGTCTAAGAGCTTAGCTATTAGGCCAGACTAAAAGTTAAGACCTTAGCTATTAGGCCAGAGTAAGAGTTAAGACCTTTACCATTAGGCCATAGTACGAGTCTAAGACCTTAGCTATTAGGCCAGAGCAAGAGTTAAGACTTAAACCAGAAGGCCAGAGTAAGAATTAAGACCTTAACCTGTAGGCCATAGTACAAGTCTAAGACCTTAGCTATTAGGCCAGAGTAAGAGTTAAGACCTTAACCAGCAGGCCAGAGTAAAAGTTAAGACCTTAACCAGTAGGCAAGAGTAAGAGTTAAGACCTTAACCATTAGGCCAGAGTACGAGCCTAAGACCTTAGCTATTAGGCCAGAAAAAGAGTTAAGACCTTAACCAGTAGGCCAGAGTAAGAGTTAAGACCTTAACCAGTAGGCCAGAGTAAAAGTTAAGACCTTAACCATTAGGCCAGAGTACGAGTCTAAGACCTTAGCTATTAGGCCAGAGTAAGAGTTAAGACCTTAGCTATTAGGCCAGAGTAAGAGTCTAAGACCTTAGCTATTAGTCCAGAGTAAGAGTTAAGACCTTAACCATTAGGCCAGACTAAGAGTTAAGACCTTAACCAGTAGGCCATAGTACGAGTCTAAGACCTTAGCTATTAGGCCAGAGTAAGAGTTATGACCTTAACCATTAGGCCAGAGTACGGGTCTAAGACCTTAGCTATTAGGCCAGACTAAGAGGTAAGACCTTAGCTATTAGGCCAGAGTAAAAGTTAAGACCTTAACCATTAGGCCAGAGTAAGAGTTAAGACCTTAACCATTAGGCCAGAGTAAGAGTTAAGACCTTAGCTATTAGGCCAGAGTAAGAGTTAAGACCTTAACCATTAGGCCAGAGTACGAGTCTAAGACCTTAGCTAGTAGGCCAGAGTAAGAGTTAAGACCTTAACCATTAGGTCAGAGTAAGAGTTAAGACCTTAACCTGTAGGCCATAGTACGAGTCTAAGACCTTAGCTATTATGCCAGAGTAAGAGTTAAGACCTTAGCTATTATGCCAGAGTAAGGGTTAAGACCTTAACCAGTAGGCCAGAGTAAGAGTTACGACCTTAACCATTAGGCCAGAGTATGAGTCTAAGACCTTAGCTATTAGGCCAGAGTAAGAGTTAAGTCCTTAACCATTAGGCCAGAGTACGAGTCTACGACCTTAGCTATTAGGCCAGAGTAAGAGTTAAGACCTTAACCATTAGGCCAGAGTACGAGTCGAAGACCTTAGCTATCAGGCCAGAGTACGAGTCTAAGACCTTAGCTATTAGGCCAGAGTAAGAGTTAAAACCTTAACCATTAGGCCAGAGTACGAGTCTAAGACCTTAGCTAATAGGCCAGAGTAAGAGTTAAGACCTTAACTATTAGGACAGACTAAGAGTTAAGACCTTAACCATTAGGCCAGAGTACGAGTCTAAGACCTTAGCTATTAGGCCAGAGTAAGAGTAAAAACCTTAGCTATTAGGCCAGAGTAAGAGTTAAGACCTTAACCATTAGGCCAGACTATGAATTTAAGACCTTAGCTATTAGGCCAGAGTAAGAGTTAATACCTTAACCATTAGGCCAGAGTATGAGTCTAAGACCTTAGCTATTAGGCCAGAGTAAGAGTTAAGACCTTAGCTATTAGGCCAGAGTAAGAGTTAAGACCCTAACCTTTAGGCCAGAGTACGAGTCTAAGGCCTTAGCTATTAGGCCAGAGTAAGAGTTAAGACCTAAGCTATTAGGCCAGAGTAAGAGTTAAGACCTTAGCTATTAGGCCAGAGTAAGAGTTAAGACCTTAACCATTAGGACATGGTACGAGTCTAAGACCTTAGCTATTAGGCCAGAGTAAGAGTTAAGACCTTAGCTATTAGGCCAGAGTAAGAGTTAAGACCTTAACCATTAGGCCAGAGTACGAGTCTAAGACCTTAGCTAGTAGGCCAGAGTAAGAGTTAAGACCTTAACCAGTAGGCCAGAGTAAGAGTTAAGACCTTAACCTGTAGGCCATAGTACGAGTCTAAGACCTTAGCTATTATGCCAGAGTAAGAGTTAAGACCTTAGCTATTATGCCACAGTAAGGGTTAAGACCTTAACCAGTAGGCCAGAGTAAGAGTTACGACCTTAACCATTATGCCAGAGTATGAGTCTAAGACCTTAGCTATTAGGCCAGAGTAAGAGTTAAGACCTTAACCATTAGGCCAGAGTACGAGTCTACGACCTTAGCTATTAGGCCAGAGTAAGAGTTAAGACCTTAACCAATAGGCCATAGTACGAGTCTAAGACCTTAGCTATTAGGCCAGAGTAAGAGTTAAGACCTTAGCTATTAGGCCAGAGTAAGAGTTAAGACCTTAACCAGTAGGCCGGAGTATGAGTCTAAGACCTTAGCTATTAGGCCAGAGTAAGAGTTAAGACCTTAACCAGTAGGCCAGAGTAAGAGTTAAGACCTTTACCTGTAGGCCAGAGTAAGAGTTAAGACCTTAACCATTAGGCCAGAGTACGAGTCTAAGACCTTAGCTATTAGGCCAGAGTATGAGTCTAAGACCTTAGCTATTAGGCCAGAGTAAGATTTAAGACCTTAAACATTAGGCCAGAGTACGAGTCTAAGGCCTTAGCTATTAGGCCAGAGTAAGAGTTAAGACTTTAACCATTAGGCCATGGTACGAGTCTAAGACCTTAGGTATTAGGCCAGAGTAAGAGTTAAGACCTTAGCTATTAGGCCAGAGTAAGAGTTAAGACCTTAACCATTAGGCCAGAGTACGAGTCTAAGACCTTAGCTAGTAGGCCAGAGTAAGAGTTAAGACCTTAACCAGTAGGCCAGAGTAAGAGTTAAGACCTTAACCTGTAGGCCATAGTACGAGTCTAAGACCTTAGCTATTATGCCAGAGTAAGAGTTAAGACCTTAGCTATTATGCCAGAGTAAGGGTTAAGACCTTAACCAGTAGGCCAGAGTAAGAGTTACGACCTTAACCATTATGCCAGAGTATGAGTCTAAGACCTTAGCTATTAGGCCAGAGTAAGAGTTAAGACCTTAACCATTAGGCCAGAGTACGAGTCTACGACCTTAGCTATTAGGCCAGAGTAAGAGTTAAGACCTTAACCATTAGGCCATAGTACGAGTCTAAGACCTTAGCTATTAGGCCAGAGTAAGAGTTAAGACCTTAGCTATTAGGCCAGAGTAAGAGTTAAGACCTTAACCAGTAGGCCGGAGTATGAGTCTAAGACCTTAGCTATTAGGCCAGAGTAAGAGTTAAGACCTTAACCAGTAGGCCAGAGTAAGAGTTAAGACCTTTACCTGTAGGCAAGAGTAAGAGTTAAGACCTTAACCATTAGGCCAGAGTACGAGTCTAAGACCTTAGCTATTAGGCCAGAGTATGAGTCTAAGACCTTAGCTATTAGGCCAGAGTAAGATTTAAGACCTTAACCATTAGGCCAGAGTACGAGTCAAAGACCTTAGCTATTAGGCCAGAGTAAGAGTTAAGACCTTAGCTATTAGGCCAGAGTAAGAGTTAAGACCTTAACCATTAGGCCAGAGTACGAGTCTAAGACCTTAGCTATTAGGCCAGAGTAAGAATTAAGACCTTAGCTATTAGGCCAGAGTAAGAGTTAAGACCTTAACCTTTAGGCCAGAGTACGATTCTAAGACCTTAGCTATTAGGCCAGAGTAAGAGTTAAGACCTTAACCATTAGGCCAGAGTACGAGTCTAAGACCTTAGCTATTAGGCCAGAGTAAGAGTTAAGACCTTAACCAGTAGGGCAGAGTAAGAGTTAAAACCTTAATCATTAGGCCAGAGCACAAGTCTAAGACCTTAGCTATTAGGCCAGAGTAAGAGTTAAGACCTTAACCATTGGGTCAGAGTACGAGTCTAAGACCTTAGCTATTAGGCCAGAGTAAGAGTTAAGACCTTAGCTATTAGGCCAGAGTAAGAGTTAAGACCTTAACCATTAGGCCATAGTATGAGTCTAAGACCTTAGCTTTTAGGCAAGAGTAAGGGTTAAGACCATAGCTATTAGACCAGAGTAAGAGTTAAGACCTTAACCAGTAGGCCAGAGTACAAGTCTAAGACCTTAGCTATTAGGCCAGACTAAGAGTTAAGACCTTAACCATTAGGCCAAAGTACGAGTCTAAGACCTTAGCTATTAGGCCAGACTAAAAGTTAAGACCTTAGCTATTAGGCCAGAGTAAGAGTTAAGACCTTTACCATTAGGTGATAGTACGAGTCTAAGACCTTAGCTATTAGGCCAGAGCAAGAGTTAAGACTTAAACCAGAAGGCCAGAGTAAGAGTTAAGACCTTAACCTGTAGGCCATAGTACAAGTCTAAGACCTTAGCTATTAGGCCAGAGTAAGAGTTAAGACCTTAACCAGCAGGCCAGAGTAAAAGTTAAGACCTTAACCAGTAGGCAAGAGTAAGAGTTAAGACCTTAACCATTAGGCCAGAGTACGAGCCTAAGACCTTAGCTATTAGGCCAGAGTAAGAGTTAAGACCTTAACCAGTAGGCCAGAGTAAGAGTTAAGACCTTAACCAGTAGGCCAGAGTAAAAGTTAAGACCTTAACCATTAGGCCAGAGTACGAGTCTAAGACCTTAGCTATTAGGCCAGAGTAAGAGTTAAGACCTTAGCTATTAGGCCAGAGTAAGAGTCTAAGACCTTAGCTATTAGCCCAGAGTAAGAGTTAAGAGCTTAACCATTAGGCCAGACTAAGAGTTAAGACCTTAACCATTAGGCCAGAGTACGAGCCTAAGACCTTAGCTATTAGGCCAGAGTAAGAGTTAAGACCTTAACCAGTAGGCCAGAGTAAAAGTTAAGACCTTAACCATTAGGCCAGACTAAGAGTTAAGACCTTAACCACTAGGCCATAGTACGAGTCTAAGACCTTAGCTATTAGGCCAGAGTAAGAGTTATGACCTTAACCATTAGGCCAGAGTACGTGTCTAAGACCTTAGCTATTAGGCCAGACTAAGAGGTAAGACCTTAGCTATTAGGCCAGAGTAAGAGTTAAGACCTTAACCATTAGGCCAGAGTACAAGTCTAAGACCTTAGCTATTAGGTCAGAGTAAGAGTTAAAACCTTAGCTATTAGGCCAGAGTAAGAGTCTAAGACCTTAGCTATTAGGCCAGAGTAAAAGTTAAGACCTTAACCATTAGGCCAGAGTAAGAGTTAAGACCTTAGCTATTAGGCCAGAGTAAGAGTTAAGACCTTAACCATTAGGCCAGAGTACGAGTCTAAGACCTTAGCTAGTAGGCCAGAGTAAGAGTTAAGACCTTAACCATTAGGTCAGAGTAAGAGTTAAGACCTTAACCTGTAGGCCATAGTACGAGTCTAAGACCTTAGCTATTATGCCAGAGTAAGAGTTAAGACCTTAGCTATTATGCCAGAGTAAGGGTTAAGACCTTAACCAGTAGGCCAGAGTAAGAGTTACGACCTTAACCATTAGGCCAGAGTATGAGTCTAAGACCTTAGCTATTAGGCCAGAGTAAGAGTTAAGACCTTAACCATTAGGCCAGAGTACGAGTCTACGACCTTAGCTATTAGGCCAGAGTAAGAGTTAAGACGTTAACCATTAGGCCAGAGTACGAGTCTAAGACCTTAGCTATCAGGCCAGAGTACGAGTCTAAGACCTTAGCTATTAGGCCAGAGTAAGAGTTAAAACCTTAACCATTAGGCCAGAGTACGAGTCTAAGACCTTAGCTAATAGGCCAGAGTAAGAGTTAAGACCTTAACTATTAGGACAGACTAAGAGTTAAGACCTTAACCATTAGGCCAGAGTACGAGTCTAAGACCTTAGCTATTAGGCCAGAGTAAGAGTAAAAACCTTAGCTATTAGGCCAGAGTAAGAGTTAAGACCTTAACCATTAGGCCCGACTATGAATTTAAGACCTTAGCTATTAGGCCAGAGTAAGAGTTAATACCTTAACCATTAGGCCAGAGTATGAGTCTAAGACCTTAGCTATTAGGCCAGAGTAAGAGTTAAGACCTTAGCTATTAGGCCAGAGTAAGAGTTAAGACCCTAACCTTTAGGCCAGAGTACGAGTCTAAGGCCTTAGCTATTAGGCCAGAGTAAGAGTTAAGACCTAAGCTATTAGGCCAGAGTAAGAGTTAAGACCTTAGCTATTAGGCCAGAGTAAGAGTTAAGACCTTAACCTTTAGGCCAGAGTACGAGTCTAAGGCCTTAGCTATTAGGCCAGAGTAAGAGTTAAGACCTTAACCATTAGGCCAGAGTACGAGTCTAAGACCTTAGCTAGTAGGCCAGAGTAAGAGTTAAGACCTTAACCAGTAGGCCAGAGTAAGAGTTAAGACCTTAACCTGTAGGCCATAGTACGAGTCTAAGACCTTAGCTATTATGCCAGAGTAAGAGTTAAGACCTTAGCTATTATGCCAGAGTAAGGGTTAAGACCTTAACCAGTAGGCCAGAGTAAGAGTTACGACCTTAACCATTATGCCAGAGTATGAGTCTAAGACCTTAGCTATTAGGCCAGAGTAAGAGTTAAGACCTTAACCATTAGGCCAGAGTATGAGTCTACGACCTTAGCTATTAGGCCAGAGTAAGAGTTAAGACCTTAACCATTAGGCCAGAGTACAAGTCTAAGACCTTAGCTATCAGGCCAGAGTACGAGTCTAAGACCTTAGCTATTAGGCCAGAGTAAGAGTTAAAACCTTAACCATTAGGCCAGAGTACGAGTCTAAGACCTTAGCTAATAGGCCAGAGTAAGAGTTAAGACCTTAACTATTAGGACAGACTAAGAGTTAAGACCTTAACCATTAGGCCAGAGTACGAGTCTAAGACCTTAGCTATTAGGCCAGAGTAAGAGTAAAAACCTTAGCTGTTAGGCCAGAGTAAGAGTTAAGACCTTAACCATTAGGCCCGACTATGAATTTAAGACCTTAGCTATTAGGCCAGAGTAAGAGTTAATACCTTAACCATTAGGCCAGAGTATGAGTCTAAGACCTTAGCTATTAGGCCAGAGTAAGAGTTAAGACCTTAGCTATTAGGCCAGAGTAAGAGTTAAGACCCTAACCTTTAGGCCAGAGTACGAGTCTAAGGCCTTAGCTATTAGGCCAGAGTAAGAGTTAAGACCTAAGCTATTAGGCCAGAGTAAGAGTTAAGACCTTAGCTATTAGGCCAGAGTAAGAGTTAAGACCTTAGCTATTAGGCCAGAGTAAGAGTTAAGACCTTAACCTTTAGGCCAGAGTACGAGTCTAAGGCCTTAGCTATTAGGCCAGAGTAAGAGTTAAGACCTTAACCATTAGGCCATAGTACGAGTCTAAGACCTTAGCTATTAGGCCAGAGTAAGAGTTAAGACCTTAGCTATTAGGCCAGAGTAAGAGTTAAGACCTTAACCATTAGGCCAGAGTACGAGTCTAAGACCTTAGCTAGTAGGCCAGAGTAAGAGTTAAGACCTTAACCAGTAGGCCAGAGTAAGAGTTAAGACCTTAACCTGTAGGCCATAGTACGAGTCTAAGACCTTAGCTATTATGCCAGAGTAAGAGTTAAGACCTTAGCTACTATGCCAGAGTAAGGGTTAAGACCTTAACCAGTAGGCCAGAGTAAGAGTTACGACCTTAACCATTATGCCAGAGTATGAGTCTAAGACCTTAGCTATTAGGCCAGAGTAAGAGTTAAGACCTTAACCATTAGGCCAGAGTACGAGTCTACGACCTTAGCTATTAGGCCAGAGTAAGAGTTAAGACCTTAACCATTAGGCCGGAGTACAAGTCTAAGACCTTACCTATCAGGCCAGAGTACGAGTCTAAGACCTTAGCTATTAGGCCAGAGTAAGAGTTAAAACCTTAACCATTAGGCCAGAGTACGAGTCTAAGACCTTAGCAAATAGGCCAGAGTAAGAGTTAAGACCTTAACTATTAGGACAGACTAAGAGTTAAGACCTTAACCATTAGGCCAGAGTACGAGTCTAAGACCTTAGCTACTATGCCAGAGTAAGGGTTAAGACCTTAACCAGTAGGCCAGAGTAAGAGTTACGACCTTAACCATTATGCCAGAGTACGAGTCTAAGACCTTAGCTATTAGGCCAGAGTAAGAGTTAAGACCTTAGCTATTAGGCCAGAGTAAGAGTCTAAGACCTTAGCTATTAGCCCAGAGTAAGAGTTAAGAGCTTAACCATTAGGCCAGACTAAGAGTTAAGACCTTAACCATTAGGCCAGAGTACGAGCCTAAGACCTTAGCTATTAGGCCAGAGTAAGAGTTAAGACCTTAACCAGTAGGCCAGAGTAAAAGTTAAGACCTTAACCATTAGGCCAGACTAAGAGTTAAGACCTTAACCACTAGGCCATAGTACGAGTCTAAGACCTTAGCTATTAGGCCAGAGTAAGAGTTATGACCTTAACCATTAGGCCAGAGTACGTGTCTAAGACCTTAGCTATTAGGCCAGACTAAGAGGTAAGACCTTAGCTATTAGGCCAGAGTAAGAGTTAAGACCTTAACCATTAGGCCAGAGTACAAGTCTAAGACCTTAGCTATTAGGTCAGAGTAAGAGTTAAAACCTTAGCTATTAGGCCAGAGTAAGAGTCTAAGACCTTAGCTATTAGGCCAGAGTAAAAGTTAAGACCTTAACCATTAGGCCAGAGTAAGAGTTAAGACCTTAGCTATTAGGCCAGAGTAAGAGTTAAGACCTTAACCATTAGGCCAGAGTACGAGTCTAAGACCTTAGCTAGTAGGCCAGAGTAAGAGTTAAGACCTTAACCATTAGGTCAGAGTAAGAGTTAAGACCTTAACCTGTAGGCCATAGTACGAGTCTAAGACCTTAGCTATTATGCCAGAGTAAGAGTTAAGACCTTAGCTATTATGCCAGAGTAAGGGTTAAGACCTTAACCAGTAGGCCAGAGTAAGAGTTACGACCTTAACCATTAGGCCAGAGTATGAGTCTAAGACCTTAGCTATTAGGCCAGAGTAAGAGTTAAGACCTTAACCATTAGGCCAGAGTACGAGTCTACGACCTTAGCTATTAGGCCAGAGTAAGAGTTAAGACGTTAACCATTAGGCCAGAGTACGAGTCTAAGACCTTAGCTATCAGGCCAGAGTACGAGTCTAAGACCTTAGCTATTAGGCCAGAGTAAGAGTTAAAACCTTAACCATTAGGCCAGAGTACGAGTCTAAGACCTTAGCTAATAGGCCAGAGTAAGAGTTAAGACCTTAACTATTAGGACAGACTAAGAGTTAAGACCTTAACCATTAGGCCAGAGTACGAGTCTAAGACCTTAGCTATTAGGCCAGAGTAAGAGTAAAAACCTTAGCTATTAGGCCAGAGTAAGAGTTAAGACCTTAACCATTAGGCCCGACTATGAATTTAAGACCTTAGCTATTAGGCCAGAGTAAGAGTTAATACCTTAACCATTAGGCCAGAGTATGAGTCTAAGACCTTAGCTATTAGGCCAGAGTAAGAGTTAAGACCTTAGCTATTAGGCCAGAGTAAGAGTTAAGACCCTAACCTTTAGGCCAGAGTACGAGTCTAAGGCCTTAGCTATTAGGCCAGAGTAAGAGTTAAGACCTAAGCTATTAGGCCAGAGTAAGAGTTAAGACCTTAGCTATTAGGCCAGAGTAAGAGTTAAGACCTTAACCTTTAGGCCAGAGTACGAGTCTAAGGCCTTAGCTATTAGGCCAGAGTAAGAGTTAAGACCTTAACCATTAGGCCAGAGTACGAGTCTAAGACCTTAGCTAGTAGGCCAGAGTAAGAGTTAAGACCTTAACCAGTAGGCCAGAGTAAGAGTTAAGACCTTAACCTGTAGGCCATAGTACGAGTCTAAGACCTTAGCTATTATGCCAGAGTAAGAGTTAAGACCTTAGCTATTATGCCAGAGTAAGGGTTAAGACCTTAACCAGTAGGCCAGAGTAAGAGTTACGACCTTAACCATTATGCCAGAGTATGAGTCTAAGACCTTAGCTATTAGGCCAGAGTAAGAGTTAAGACCTTAACCATTAGGCCAGAGTATGAGTCTACGACCTTAGCTATTAGGCCAGAGTAAGAGTTAAGACCTTAACCATTAGGCCAGAGTACAAGTCTAAGACCTTAGCTATCAGGCCAGAGTACGAGTCTAAGACCTTAGCTATTAGGCCAGAGTAAGAGTTAAAACCTTAACCATTAGGCCAGAGTACGAGTCTAAGACCTTAGCTAATAGGCCAGAGTAAGAGTTAAGACCTTAACTATTAGGACAGACTAAGAGTTAAGACCTTAACCATTAGGCCAGAGTACGAGTCTAAGACCTTAGCTATTAGGCCAGAGTAAGAGTAAAAACCTTAGCTGTTAGGCCAGAGTAAGAGTTAAGACCTTAACCATTAGGCCCGACTATGAATTTAAGACCTTAGCTATTAGGCCAGAGTAAGAGTTAATACCTTAACCATTAGGCCAGAGTATGAGTCTAAGACCTTAGCTATTAGGCCAGAGTAAGAGTTAAGACCTTAGCTATTAGGCCAGAGTAAGAGTTAAGACCCTAACCTTTAGGCCAGAGTACGAGTCTAAGGCCTTAGCTATTAGGCCAGAGTAAGAGTTAAGACCTAAGCTATTAGGCCAGAGTAAGAGTTAAGACCTTAGCTATTAGGCCAGAGTAAGAGTTAAGACCTTAGCTATTAGGCCAGAGTAAGAGTTAAGACCTTAACCTTTAGGCCAGAGTACGAGTCTAAGGCCTTAGCTATTAGGCCAGAGTAAGAGTTAAGACCTTAACCATTAGGCCATAGTACGAGTCTAAGACCTTAGCTATTAGGCCAGAGTAAGAGTTAAGACCTTAGCTATTAGGCCAGAGTAAGAGTTAAGACCTTAACCATTAGGCCAGAGTACGAGTCTAAGACCTTAGCTAGTAGGCCAGAGTAAGAGTTAAGACCTTAACCAGTAGGCCAGAGTAAGAGTTAAGACCTTAACCTGTAGGCCATAGTACGAGTCTAAGACCTTAGCTATTATGCCAGAGTAAGAGTTAAGACCTTAGCTACTATGCCAGAGTAAGGGTTAAGACCTTAACCAGTAGGCCAGAGTAAGAGTTACGACCTTAACCATTATGCCAGAGTATGAGTCTAAGACCTTAGCTATTAGGCCAGAGTAAGAGTTAAGACCTTAACCATTAGGCCAGAGTACGAGTCTACGACCTTAGCTATTAGGCCAGAGTAAGAGTTAAGACCTTAACCATTAGGCCGGAGTACAAGTCTAAGACCTTACCTATCAGGCCAGAGTACGAGTCTAAGACCTTAGCTATTAGGCCAGAGTAAGAGTTAAAACCTTAACCATTAGGCCAGAGTACGAGTCTAAGACCTTAGCAAATAGGCCAGAGTAAGAGTTAAGACCTTAACTATTAGGACAGACTAAGAGTTAAGACCTTAACCATTAGGCCAGAGTACGAGTCTAAGACCTTAGCTATTAGGCAAGAGTAAGAGTAAAAACCTTAGCTATTAGGCCAGAGTAAGAGTTGAGACCTTAACCATTAGGCCAGAGTATGAATTTAAGACCTTAGCTATTAGGCCAGAGTAAGAGTTAAGACCTTAACCATTAGGCCAGAGTACGAGTCCAAGACCTTAGCTATTAGGCCAGAGTAAGAGTTAAGACCTTAGCTATTAGGCCAGAGTATGAGTTAAGACCTTAACCTTTAGGCCAGAGTACGAGTCTAAGGCCTTAGATATTAGGCCAGAGTAAGAGTTAAGACCTTAACCATTAAGCCAGAGTTCGAGTCTAAGACCTTAGCTATTAGTTCAGAGTAAGTGTTAAGACCTTAACAGGTAGGCCAGAGTAAGAGTTAATATCTTAACCATTAGGCCAGAGTACGAGTCTAAGACCTTAGCTATTAGGCCAGAGTAAGAATTAAGACCTTAACCATTAGGCCAGAGTAAGAGTCTAAGACCTTAGCTATTAGGCCAAAGTAAAAGTTAAGACCTTAGCTATTAGGCCAGAGTAAGAGTTAAGACCTTAACCATTAGGCCATAGTACGAGTCTAAGACCTTAGCTATTAGGCCAGAGTAAGAGTTAAGACCTTAGCTATTAGGCCAGAGTAAGAGTTAAGACCTTAACCAGTAGGCCGGAGTACGAGTCTAAGACCTTAGCTATTAGGCCAGAGTAGGAGTTAAGACCTTAACTAGTAGGCCAGAGTAAGAGTTAAGACATTTACCTGTAGGCCAGAGTAAGAGTTAAGACCTTAACCATTAGGGCAGAGTACAAGTCTAAGACCTTAGCTATTAGGCCAGAGTATGAGTCTAAGACCTTAGCTATTAGGCCAGAGTAAGAGTTAAGACCTTAACCATTAGGCCAGAGTGCGAGTCAAAGACCTTAGCTATTAGGCCAGAGTAAGAGTTAAAACCTTAGCTATTAGGCCAGAGTAAGAGTTAAGACCTTAACCTTTAGGCTAGAGTACGATTCTAAGACCTTAGCTATTAGGCCAGAGTAAGAGTTAAGACCTTAACCATTAGGCCAGAGTACGAGTCTAAGACCTTAGCTATTAGGCCAGAGTAAGAGTTAAGACCTTAACCAGTAGGGCAGAGTAAGAGTTAAAACCTTAATCATTAGGCCAGAGCACGAGTCTAAGACCTTAGCTATTAGGCCAGAGTAAGAGTTAAGACCTTAACCATTAGGCAGAGTACGAGTCTAAGACCTTAGCTATTAGGCCAGAGTAAGAGTTAAGACCTTAGCTATTAGGCCATAGTAAGAGTTAAGACCTTAACCATTAGGCCATAGTACGAGTCTAAGACCTTAGCTATTAGGCCAGAGTAAGGGTTAAGACCATAGCTATTAGACGAGAGTAGGAGTTAAGACCTTAACCAGTAGGCCAGAGTACAAGTCTAAGACCTTAGCTATTAGGCCAGACTAAGAGTTAAGACCTTGAGCATTAGGCCAGAGTACCAGTCTACGACCTTAGCTATTAGGCCAGACTAAAAGTTAAGACCTTAGCTATTAGGCCAGAGTAAGAGTTAAGACCTTAACCATTAGGCCATAGTACGAGTCTAAGACCTTAGCTATTAGTCCAGAGTAAGAGTTAAGACTTAAACCAGTAGGCCAGAGTAAGAGTTAAGACCTTAACCTGTAGGCCATAGTACAAGTCTAAGACCTTAGCTATTAGGCCAGAGTAAGAGTTAAGACCTTAACCAGCAGGCCAGAGTAAAACTTAAGACCTTAACCAGTTGGCCAGAGTAAGAGTTAAGACCTTAACCATTAGGCCAGAGTACGAGCCTAAGACCTTAGCTATTAGGCCAGAGTAAGAGTTAAGACCTTAACCAGTAGGCCAGAGTAAAAGTTAAGACCTTAACCATTAGGCCAGACTAAGAGTTAAGACCTTAACCACTAGGCCATAGTACGAGTCTAAGACCTTAGCTATTAGGCCAGAGTAAGATTTAAGAGCTTAACCATTAGGCCAGAGTACGAGTCTAAGACCTTAGCTATTAGGCCAGAGTAAGAGTTAAGACCTTAGCTATTAGGCCAGAGTAAGAGTTAAGACCCTAACCATTAGGCCAGAGTACGAGTCTAAGACCTTAGCTATTAGGCCAGAGTACAAGTCTAAGACCTTAGCTATTAAGCCAGAGTACGAGTCTAAGACCTTAGCTATTAGGCCAGAGTAAGAGTTAAGACCTTAACCATTAGGCCAGACTAAGAGTTAAGACCTTAACCTGTTGGCCATAGTATAGGTCTAAGACCTTAGCTATTAGGCCAGACTAAAAGTTAAGACCTTAGCTATTAGGCCAGAGTAGGAGTTAAGATTTTAACCATTAGGCCATAGTACAAGTCTAAGACCTTAGCTATTAGGCCAGAGTAAGAGGTAAGACTTAAACCAGTAGGCCAGAGTAAGAGTTAAGACCTTAACCTGTAGGCCATAGTACTAGTCTAAGACCTTAGATATTAGGCCAGAGTAAGAGTTAAGACCTTAACCAGCAGGCCAGAGTAAGAGTTAAGACCTTAACCAGTAGGCCAGAGTAAGAGTTAAGACCTTAACCATTAGGCCAGAGTACGAGCCGAAGACCTTAGCTATTAGGCCAGAGTAAGAGTTAAGACCTTAACCAGTAGGCCAGAGTAAAAGTTAAGACCTTAACCATTAGGCCAGAGTACGAGTCTAAGACCTTAGCTATTAGGCCAGAGTAAGAGTTAAGACCTTAGCTATTAGGCCAGAGTAAGAGTCTAAGACCTTAGCTATTAGCCCAGAGTAAGAGTTAAGACCTTAACCATTAGGCCAGACTAAGAGTTAAGACCTTAACCAGTAGGCCATAGTACGAGTCTAAGACCTTAGCTATTAGGCCAGAGTAAGAGTTAAGACCTTAACCATTAGGCCAGAGTACGAGTCTAAGACCTTAGCTATTAGGCCAGAGTAAAAGTTAAGACCTTAGCTATTAGGCCAGAGTAAGAGTTAAGACATTAACCATTAGGCCATAGTACGAGTCTAAGACCTTAGATATTAGGCCAGAGTAAGAGTTAAGACTTTAACCAGTAGTCCAGAGTAAGAGTTAAGACCTTAACCTGTAGGCCATAGTACTAGTCTAAGACCTTAGCTATTAGGCCAGAGTCAGAGTTAAGACCTTAACCAGCAGGCCAGAGTAAGAGTAAATACCTTAACCAGTAGGCCAGAGTAAGAGTTAAGACCTTAACCATTAAGCCAGAGTACGAGTCTAATACCTTAGCTATTAGGCCAGAGTAAGAGTTAAGACCTTAACCAGTAGGCCAGAGTAAGAGTTAAGACCTTAACCATTAGGCCAGAGTATGAGTCTAAGACCTTAGCTATTAGGCCAGAGTAAGAGTTAAGACCTTAACCAGTAGGACAGAGTAAGAGTTAAGACCTTAACCATTAGGCCATAGTACAAGTCTAAGACTTTAGCTATTAGGCCAGAGTAAGAGTTAAGACCTTAGCTATTAGGCCAGAGTAAGAGTTAAGACCTTAACCAGTAGGCCAGAGTACGAGTTTAAGACCTTAGCTATTATGCCAGAGTACGAGTCTAAGACCTTAGCTATTAGGCCAGAGTAAGAGTTAAGACCTTAACCATTAGGCCAGAGTACGAGTCTAAGACCTAAGCTATTAGGCCAGAGTAAGAGTTAAGACCTTAGCTATTAGGCCAGAGTAAGAGTTAAGACCTTAACCTTTAGTCCAGAGTACGAGTCTAAGGCCTTAGCTATTAGGCCAGAGTAAGAGTTAAGATCTTAGCTATTAGGCCACAGTAAGTGTTAAGACCTTAACCATTAGGCCAGAGTACGAGTCTAAGACCTTAGCTATTAGGCCAGAGTAAGAGTTAAGACCTTAACCATTAAGCCAGAGTACGAGTCTAAGACCTTAGCTATTAGGCCAGACTAAGAGTTAAGACCTTGAGCATTAGGCCAGAGTACCAGTCTACGACCTTAGCTATTAGGCCAGACTAAAAGTTAAGACCTTAGCTATTAGGCCAGAGTAAGAGTTAAGACCTTAACCATTAGGCCATAGTACGAGTCTAAGACCTTAGCTATTAGTCCAGAGTAAGAGTTAAGACTTAAACCAGTAGGCCAGAGTAAGAGTTAAGACCTTAACCTGTAGGCCATAGTACAAGTCTAAGACCTTAGCTATTAGGCCAGAGTAAGAGTTAAGACCTTAACCAGCAGGCCAGAGTAAAACTTAAGACCTTAACCAGTTGGCCAGAGTAAGAGTTAAGACCTTAACCATTAGGCCAGAGTACGAGCCTAAGACCTTAGCTATTAGGCCAGAGTAAGAGTTAAGACCTTAACCAGTAGGCCAGAGTAAAAGTTAAGACCTTAACCATTAGGCCAGACTAAGAGTTAAGACCTTAACCACTAGGCCATAGTACGAGTCTAAGACCTTAGCTATTAGGCCAGAGTAAGATTTAAGACCTTAACCATTAGGCCAGAGTACGAGTCTAAGACCTTAGCTATTAGGCCAGAGTAAGAGTTAAGACCTTAGCTATTAGGCCAGAGTAAGTGTTAAGACCCTAACCATTAGGCCAGAGTACGAGTCTAAGACCTTAGCTATTAGGCCAGAGTACAAGTCTAAGACCTTAGCTATTAGGCCAGAGTACGAGTCTAAGACCTTAGCTATTAGGCCAGAGTAAGAGTTAAGACCTTAACCATTAGGCCAGACTAAGAGTTAAGACCTTAACCTGTTGGCCATAGTATAGGTCTAAGACCTTAGCTATTAGGCCAGACTAAAAGTTAAGACCTTAGCTATTAGGCCAGAGTAGGAGTTAAGATTTTAACCATTAGGCCATAGTACGAGTCTAAGACCTTAGATATTAGGCCAGAGTAAGAGGTAAGACTTAAACCAGTAGGCCAGAGTAAGAGTTAAGACCTTAACCTGTAGGCCATAGTACTAGTCTAAGACCTTAGATATTAGGCCAGAGTAAGAGTTAAGACCTTAACCAGCAGGCCAAAGTAAGAGTTAAGACCTTAACCAGTAGGCCAGAGTAAGAGTTAAGACCTTACCCATTAGGCCAGAGTACGAGCCGAAGACCTTAGCTATTAGGCCAGAGTAAGAGTTAAGACCTTAACCAGTAGGCCAGAGTAAGAGTTAAGACCTTAACCAGTAGGCCAGAGTAAATGTTAAGACCTTAACCATTAGGCCAGAGTACGAGTCTAAGACCTTAGCTATTAGGCCAGAGTAAGAGTTAAGACCTTAGCTATTAGGCCAGAGTAAGAGTCTAAGACCTTAGCTATTAGCCCAGAGTAAGAGTTAAGACCTTAACCATTAGGCCAGACTAAGAGTTAAGACCTTAACCAGTAGGCCATAGTACGAGTCTAAGACCTTAGCTATTAGGCCAGAGTAAGAGTTAAGACCTTAACCATTAGGCCAGACTAAGAGTTAAGACTTTAACCAGTAGGCCATAGTACGAGTCTAAGACCTTAGCTATTAGGCCAGAGTAAAAGTTAAGACCTTAACCAGTAGGCAAGAGTAAGAGTTAAGACCTTAACCATTAGGCCAGAGTACGAGCCTAAGACCTTAGCTATTAGGCCAGAGTCAGAGTTAAGACCTTAACCAGCAGGCCAGAGTAAGAGTAAAGACCTTAACCAGTAGGCCAGAGTAAGAGTTAAGACCTTAACCATTAAGCCAGAGTACGAGTCTAAGACCTTAGCTATTAGGCCAGAGTAAGAGTTAAGACCTTAACCAGTAGGCCAGAGTAAGAGTTTAGACCTTAACCATTAGGCCAGAGTATGAGTCTAAGACCTTAGCTATTAGGCCAGAGTAAGAGTTAAGACCTTAACCAGTAGGACAGAGTAAGAGTTAAGACCTTAACTATTAGGCCATAGTACAAGTCTAAGACTTTAGCTATTAGGCCAGAGTAAGAGTTAAGACCTTAGCTATTAGGCCAGAGTAAGAGTTAAGACCTTAACCAGTAGGCCAGAGTACGAGTTTAAGACCTTAGCTATTATGCCAGAGTACGAGTCTAAGACCTTAGCTATTAGGCCAGAGTAAGAGTTAAGACCTTAACCATTAGGCCAGAGTACGAGTCTAAGACCTAAGCTATTAGGCCAGAGTAAGAGTTAAGACCTTAGCTATTAGGCCAGAGTAAGAGTTAAGACCTTAACCTTTAGTCCAGAGTACGAGTCTAAGGCCTTAGCTATTAGGCCAGAGTAAGAGTTAAGATCTTAGCTATTAGGCCACAGTAAGTGTTAAGACCTTAACCATTAGGCCAGAGTACGAGTCTAAGACCTTAGCTATTAGGCCAGAGTAAGAGTTAAGACCTTAACCATTAAGCCAGAGTACGAGTCTAAGACCTTAGCTATTAGTTCAGAGTAAGTGTTAAGACCTTAACCAGTAGGCCAGAGTAAGAGTTTAAGACCTTAGCTATTAGCCCAGAGTAAGAGTTAAGACCTTAACCAGTAGGCCAGACTAAGAGTTAAGACCTTAACCAGTAGGCCATAGTACGAGTCTAAGACCTTAGCTATTAGGCCAGAGTAAGAGTTAAGACCTTAACCATTAGGCCAGAGTATGAGTCTAAGACCTTAGCTATTAGGCCAGAGTAAGAGTTAAGACCTTAACCTGTAGGCCATAGTACTAGTCTAAGACCTTAGCTATTAGGCCAGAGTAAGAGTTAAGACCTTAACCAGCAGGCCAGAGTAAGAGTAAAGACCTTAACCAGTAGGCCAGAGTAAGAGTTAAGACCTTAACCAGTAGGCCAGAGTAAGAGTTAAGACCTTAACCTGTAGGCCATAGTACGAGTCTAAGACCTTAGCTATTATGCCAGAGTAAGAGTTAAGACCTCAGCTATTATGCCAGAGTAAGGGTTAAGACCTTAACCAGTAGGCCAGAGTAAGAGTTACGACCTTAACCATTATGCCAGAGTATGAGTCTAAGACCTTAGCTATTAGGCCAGAGTAAGAGTTAAGACCTTAACCATTAGGCCAGAGTACGAGTCTACGACCTTAGCTATTAGGCCAGAGTAAGAGTTAAGACCTTAACCATTAGGCCATAGTACGAGTCTAAGACCTTAGCTATTAGGCCAGAGTAAGAGTTAAGACCTTAGCTATTAGGCCAGAGTAAGAGTTAAGACCTTAACCAGTAGGCCGGAGTATGAGTCTAAGACCTTAGCTATTAGGCCAGAGTAAGAGTTAAGACCTTAACCAGTAGGCCAGAGTAAGAGTTAAGACCTTTACCTGTAGGCCAGAGTAAGAGTTAAGACCTTAACCATTAGGCCAGAGTACGAGTCTAAGACCTTAGCTATTAGGCCAGAGTATGAGTCTAAGACCTTAGCTATTAGGCCAGAGTAAGATTTAAGACCTTAACCATTAGGCCAGAGTACGAGTCAAAGACCTTAGCTATTAGGCCAGAGTAAGAGTTAAGACCTTAGCTATTAGGCCAGAGTAAGAGTTAAGACCTTAACCATTAGGCCAGAGTACGAGTCTAAGACCTTAGCTATTAGGCCAGACTAAAAGTTAAGACCTTAGCTATTAGGCCAGAGTAAGAGTTAAGACCTTTACCATTAGGTGATAGTACGAGTCTAAGACCTTAGCTATTAGGCCAGAGCAAGAGTTAAGACTTAAACCAGAAGGCCAGAGTAAGAGTTAAGACCTTAACCTGTAGGCCATAGTACAAGTCTAAGACCTTAGCTATTAGGCCAGAGTAAGAGTTAAGACCTTAACCAGCAGGCCAGAGTAAAAGTTAAGACCTTAACCAGTAGGCAAGAGTAAGAGTTAAGACCTTAACCATTAGGCCAGAGTACGAGCCTAAGACCTTAGCTATTAGGCCAGAGTAAGAGTTAAGACCTTAACCAGTAGGCCAGAGTAAGAGTTAAGACCTTAACCAGTAGGCCAGAGTAAAAGTTAAGACCTTAACCATTAGGCCAGAGTACGAGTCTAAGACCTTAGCTATTAGGCCAGAGTAAGAGTTAAGACCTTAGCTATTAGGCCAGAGTAAGAGTCTAAGACCTTAGCTATTAGCCCAGAGTAAGAGTTAAGAGCTTAACCATTAGGCCAGACTAAGAGTTAAGACCTTAACCAGTAGGCCATAGTACGAGTCTAAGACCTTAGCTATTAGGCCAGAGTAAGAGTTATGACCTTAACCATTAGGCCAGAGTACGTGTCTAAGACCTTAGCTATTAGGCCAGACTAAGAGGTAAGACCTTAGCTATTAGGCCAGAGTAAGAGTTAAGACCTTAACCATTAGGCCAGAGTACAAGTCTAAGACCTTAGCTATTAGGTCAGAGTAAGAGTTAAAACCTTAGCTATTAGGCCAGAGTAAGAGTTAAGACCTTAACCTGTAGGCCATAGTACGAGTCTAAGACCTTAGCTATTATGCCAGAGTAAGAGTTAAGACCTTAGCTATTATGCCAGAGTAAGGGTTAAGACCTTAACCAGTAGGCCAGAGTAAGAGTTACGACCTTAACCATTAGGCCAGAGTATGAGTCTAAGACCTTAGCTATTAGGCCAGAGTAAGAGTTAAGACCTTAACCATTAGGCCAGAGTACGAGTCTACGACCTTAGCTATTAGGCCAGAGTAAGAGTTAAGACGTTAACCATTAGGCCAGAGTACGAGTCTAAGACCTTAGCTATCAGGCCAGAGTACGAGTCTAAGACCTTAGCTATTAGGCCAGAGTAAGAGTTAAAACCTTAACCATTAGGCCAGAGTACGAGTCTAAGACCTTAGCTAATAGGCCAGAGTAAGAGTTAAGACCTTAACTATTAGGACAGACTAAGAGTTAAGACCTTAACCATTAGGCCAGAGTATGAGTCTAAGACCTTAGCTATTAGGCCAGAGTAAGAGTAAAAACCTTAGCTATTAGGCCAGAGTAAGAGTTAAGACCTTAACCATTAGGCCCGACTATGAATTTAAGACCTTAGCTATTAGGCCAGAGTAAGAGTTAATACCTTAACCATTAGGCCAGAGTATGAGTCTAAGACCTTAGCTATTAGGCCAGAGTAAGAGTTAAGACCTTAGCTATTAGGCCAGAGTAAGAGTTAAGACCCTAACCTTTAGGCCAGAGTACGAGTCTAAGGCCTTAGCTATTAGGCCAGAGTAAGAGTTAAGACCTAAGCTATTAGGCCAGAGTAAGAGTTAAGACCTTAGCTATTAGGCCAGAGTAAGAGTTAAGACCTTAACCTTTAGGCCAGAGTACGAGTCTAAGGCCTTAGCTATTAGGCCAGAGTAAGAGTTAAGACCTTAACCATTAGGCCAGAGTACGAGTCTAAGACCTTAGCTAGTAGGCCAGAGTAAGAGTTAAGACCTTAACCAGTAGGCCAGAGTAAGAGTTAAGACCTTAACCTGTAGGCCATAGTACGAGTCTAAGACCTTAGCTATTATGCCAGAGTAAGAGTTAAGACCTTAGCTATTATGCCAGAGTAAGGGTTAAGACCTTAACCAGTAGGCCAGAGTAAGAGTTACGACCTTAACCATTATGCCAGAGTATGAGTCTAAGACCTTAGCTATTAGGCCAGAGTAAGAGTTAAGACCTTAACCATTAGGCCAGAGTATGAGTCTACGACCTTAGCTATTAGGCCAGAGTAAGAGTTAAGACCTTAACCATTAGGCCAGAGTACAAGTCTAAGACCTTAGCTATCAGGCCAGAGTACGAGTCTAAGACCTTAGCTATTAGGCCAGAGTAAGAGTTAAAACCTTAACCATTAGGCCAGAGTACGAGTCTAAGACCTTAGCTAATAGGCCAGAGTAAGAGTTAAGACCTTAACTATTAGGACAGACTAAGAGTTAAGACCTTAACCATTAGGCCAGAGTACGAGTCTAAGACCTTAGCTATTAGGCCAGAGTAAGAGTAAAAACCTTAGCTGTTAGGCCAGAGTAAGAGTTAAGACCTTAACCATTAGGCCCGACTATGAATTTAAGACCTTAGTTATTAGGCCAGAGTAAGAGTTAATACCTTAACCATTAGGCCAGAGTATGAGTCTAAGACCTTAGCTATTAGGCCAGAGTAAGAGTTAAGACCTTAGCTATTAGGCCAGAGTAAGAGTTAAGACCCTAACCTTTAGGCCAGAGTACGAGTCTAAGGCCTTAGCTATTAGGCCAGAGTAAGAGTTAAGACCTAAGCTATTAGGCCAGAGTAAGAGTTAAGACCTTAGCTATTAGGCCAGAGTAAGAGTTAAGACCTTAGCTATTAGGCCAGAGTAAGAGTTAAGACCTTAACCTTTAGGCCAGAGTACGAGTCTAAGGCCTTAGCTATTAGGCCAGAGTAAGAGTTAAGACCTTAACCATTAGGCCATAGTACGAGTCTAAGACCTTAGCTATTAGGCCAGAGTAAGAGTTAAGACCTTAGCTATTAGGCCAGAGTAAGAGTTAAGACCTTAACCATTAGGCCAGAGTACGAGTCTAAGACCTTAGCTAGTAGGCCAGAGTAAGAGTTAAGACCTTAACCAGTAGGCCAGAGTAAGAGTTAAGACCTTAACCTGTAGGCCATAGTATGAGTCTAAGACCTTAGCTATTATGCCAGAGTAAGAGTTAAGACCTTAGCTATTATGCCAGAGTAAGGGTTAAGACCTTAACCAGTAGGCCAGAGTAAGAGTTACGACCTTAACCATTATGCCAGAGTATGAGTATAAGACCTTAGCTATTAGGCCAGAGTAAGAGTTAAGACCTTAACCATTAGGCCAGAGTACGAGTCTACGACCTTAGCTATTAGGCCAGAGTAAGAGTTAAGACCTTAACCATTAGGCCGGAGTACAAGTCTAAGACCTTACCTATCAGGCCAGAGTACGAGTGTAAGACCTTAGCTATTAGGCCAGAGTAAGAGTTAAAACCTTAACCATTAGGCCAGAGTACGAGTCTAAGACCTTAGCAAATAGGCCAGAGTAAGAGTTAAGACCTTAACTATTAGGACAGACTAAGAGTTAAGACCTTAACCATTAGGCCAGAGTACGAGTCCAAGACCTTAGCTATTAGGCCAGAGTAAGAGTTAAGACCTTAGCTATTAGGCCAGAGTAAGAGTTAAGACCTTAACCTTTAGGCCAGAGTACGAGTCTAAGGCCTTGAATATTAGGCCAGAGTAAGAGTTAAGACCTTAACCATTAAGCCAGAGTTCGAGTCTAAGACCTTAGCTATTAGTTCAGAGTAAGTGTTAAGACCTTAACAGGTAGGCCAGAGTAAGAGTTAATATCTTAACCATTAGGCCAGAGTACGAGTCTAAGACCTTAGCTATTAGGCCAGAGTAAGAATTAAGACCTTAACCATTAGGCCAGAGTAAGAGTCTAAGACCTTAGCTATTAGGCCAAAGTAAAAGTTAAGACCTTAGCTATTAGGCCAGAGTAAGAGTTAAGACCTTAACCATTAGGCCATAGTACGAGTCTAAGACCTTAGCTATTAGGCCAGAGTAAGAGTTAAGACCTTAGCTATTAGGCCAGAGTAAGAGTTAAGACCTTAACCAGTAGGCCGGAGTACGAGTCTAAGACCTTAGCTATTAGGCCAGAGTAAGAGTTAAGACCTTAACCAGTAGGCCAGAGTAAGAGTTAAGACATTTACCTGTAGGCCAGAGTAAGAGTTAAGACCTTAACCATTAGGCAGAGTACAAGTCTAAGACCTTAGCTATTAGGCCAGAGTAAGAGTTAAGACCTTAGCTATTAGGCCAGAGTAAGAGTTAAGACCTTAGCCAGTAGGCCAGAGTACGAGTTTAAGACCTTAGCTATTAGGTCAGAGTACGAGTCTAAGACCTTAGCTATTAGGCCAGAGTAAGAGTTAAGACCTTAACCATTAGGCCAGAGTACGAGTCTAAGACCTTATCTATTAGGCCAGAGTAAGACTTAAGACCTTAACCAGTAGGCCAGAGTAAGAGTTAAGACCTTAACCAGTAGGCCAGAGTAAAATTTAAGACCTTAACCATTAGGCCAGAGTACGAGTCTAAGACCTTAGCTATTAGGCCAGAGTAAGAGTTAAAACCTTAACCATTAGGCCAGAGTACGAGTCTAAGACCTTAGCTAATAGGCCAGAGTAAGAGTTAAGACCTTAACTATTAGGACAGACTAAGAGTTAAGACCTTAACCATTAGGCCAGAGTACGAGTCTAAGACCTTAGCTATTAGGCCAGAGTAAGAGTAAAAACCTTAGCTATTAGGCCAGAGTAAGAGTTAAGACCTTAACCATTAGGCCCGACTATGAATTTAAGACCTTAGCTATTAGGCCAGAGTAAGAGTTAATACCTTAACCATTAGGCCAGATTATGAGTCTAAGACCTTAGCTATTAGGCCAGAGTAAGAGTTAAGACCTTAGCTATTAGGCCAGAGTAAGAGTTAAGACCCTAACCTTTAGGCCAGAGTACGAGTCTAAGGCCTTAGCTATTAGGCCAGAGTAAGAGTTAAGACCTAAGCTATTAGGCCAGAGTAAGAGTTAAGACCTTAGCTATTAGGCCAGAGTAAGAGTTAAGACCTTAACCTTTAGGCCAGAGTACGAGTCTAAGGCCTTAGCTATTAGGCCAGAGTAAGAGTTAAGACCTTAACCATTAGGCCAGAGTACGAGTCTAAGACCCTAGCTAGTAGGCCAGAGTAAGAGTTAAGACCTTAACCAGTAGGCCAGAGTAAGAGTTAAGACCTTAACCTGTAGGCCATAGTACGAGTCTAAGACCTTAGCTATTATGCCAGAGTAAGAGTTAAGACCTTAGCTATTATGCCAGAGTAAGGGTTAAGACCTTAACCAGTAGGCCAGAGTAAGAGTTACGACCTTAACCATTATGCCAGAGTATGAGTCTAAGACCTTAGCTATTAGGCCAGAGTAAGAGTTAAGACCTTAACCATTAGGCCAGAGTATGAGTCTACGACCTTAGCTATTAGGCCAGAGTAAGAGTTAAGACCTTAACCATTAGGCCAGAGTACAAGTCTAAGACCTTAGCTATCAGGCCAGAGTACGAGTCTAAGACCTTAGCTATTAGGCCAGAGTAAGAGTTAAAACCTTAACCATTAGGCCAGAGTACGAGTCTAAGACCTTAGCTAATAGGCCAGAGTAAGAGTTAAGACCTTAACTATTAGGACAGACTAAGAGTTAAGACCTTAACCATTAGGCCAGAGTACGAGTCTAAGACCTTAGCTATTAGGCCAGAGTAAGAGTAAAAACCTTAGCTGTTAGGCCAGAGTAAGAGTTAAGACCTTAACCATTAGGCCCGACTATGAATTTAAGACCTTAGTTATTAGGCCAGAGTAAGAGTTAATACCTTAACCATTAGGCCAGAGTATGAGTCTAAGACCTTAGCTATTAGGCCAGAGTAAGAGTTAAGACCTTAGCTATTAGGCCAGAGTAAGAGTTAAGACCCTAACCTTTAGGCCAGAGTACGAGTCTAAGGCCTTAGCTATTAGGCCAGAGTAAGAGTTAAGACCTAAGCTATTAGGCCAGAGTAAGAGTTAAGACCTTAGCTATTAGGCCAGAGTAAGAGTTAAGACCTTAGCAATTAGGCCAGAGTAAGAGTTAAGACCTTAACCTTTAGGCCAGAGTACGAGTCTAAGGCCTTAGCTATTAGGCCAGAGTAAGAGTTAAGACCTTAACCATTAGGCCATAGTACGAGTCTAAGACCTTAGCTATTAGGCCAGAGTAAGAGTTAAGACCTTAGCTATTAGGCCAGAGTAAGAGTTAAGACCTTAACCATTAGGCCAGAGTACGAGTCTAAGACCTTAGCTAGTAGGCCAGAGTAAGAGTTAAGACCTTAACCAGTAGGCCAGAGTAAGAGTTAAGACCTTAACCTGTAGGCCATAGTACGAGTCTAAGACCTTAGCTATTATGCCAGAGTAAGAGTTAAGACCTTAGCTATTATGCCAGAGTAAGGGTTAAGACCTTAACCAGTAGGCCAGAGTAAGAGTTACGACCTTAACCATTATGCCAGAGTATGAGTCTAAGACCTTAGCTATTAGGCCAGAGTAAGAGTTAAGACCTTAACCATTAGGCCAGAGTACGAGTCTACGACCTTAGCTATTAGGCCAGAGTAAGAGTTAAGACCTTAACCATTAGGCCGGAGTACAAGTCTAAGACCTTACCTATCAGGCCAGAGTACGAGTCTAAGACCTTAGCTATTAGGCCAGAGTAAGAGTTAAAACCTTAACCATTAGGCCAGAGTACGAGTCTAAGACCTTAGCAAATAGGCCAGAGTAAGAGTTAAGACCTTAACTATTAGGACAGACTAAGAGTTAAGACCTTAACCATTAGGCCAGAGTACGAGTCTAAGACCTTAGCTATTAGGCAAGAGTAAGAGTAAAAACCTTAGCTATTAGGCCAGAGTAAGAGTTGAGACCTTAACCATTAGGCCAGAGTATGAATTTAAGACCTTAGCTATTAGGCCAGAGTAAGAGTTAAGACCTTAACCATTAGGCCAGAGTACGAGTCCAAGACCTTAGCTATTAGGCCAGAGTAAGAGTTAAGACCTTAGCTATTAGGCCAGAGTAAGAGTTAAGACCTTAACCTTTAGGCCAGAGTACGAGTCTAAGGCCTTGAATATTAGGCCAGAGTAAGAGTTAAGACCTTAACCATTAAGCCAGAGTTCGAGTCTAAGACCTTAGCTATTAGTTCAGAGTAAGTGTTAAGACCTTAACAGGTAGGCCAGAGTAAGAGTTAATATCTTAACCATTAGGCCAGAGTACGAGTCTAAGACCTTAGCTATTAGGCCAGAGTAAGAATTAAGACCTTAACCATTAGGCCAGAGTAAGAGTCTAAGACCTTAGCTATTAGGCCAAAGTAAAAGTTAAGACCTTAGCTATTAGGCCAGAGTAAGAGTTAAGACCTTAACCATTAGGCCATAGTACGAGTCTAAGACCTTAGCTATTAGGCCAGAGTAAGAGTTAAGACCTTAGCTATTAGGCCAGAGTAAGAGTTAAGACCTTAACCAGTAGGCCGGAGTATGAGTCTAAGACCTTAGCTATTAGGCCAGAGTAAGAGTTAAGACCTTAACCAGTAGGCCAGAGTAAGAGTTAAGACATTTACCTGTAGGCCAGAGTAAGAGTTAAGACCTTAACCATTAGGACAGAGTACAAGTCTAAGACCTTAGCTATTAGGCCAGAGTATGAGTCTAAGACCTTAGCTATTAGGCCAGAGTAAGAGTTAAGACCTTAACCATTAGGCCAGAGTGCGAGTCAAAGACCTTAGCTATTAGGCCAGAGTAAGAGTTAAGACCTTAGCTATTAGGCCAGAGTAAGAGTTAAGACCTTAACCTTTAGGCTAGAGTACGATTCTAAGACCTTAGCTATTAGGCCAGAGTAAGAGTTAAGACCTTAACCATTAGGCCAGAGTACGAGTCTAAGACCTTAGCTATTAGGCCAGAGTAAGAGTTAAGACCTTAACCAGTAGGGCAGAGTAAGAGTTAAAACCTTAATCATTAGGCCAGAGCACGAGTCTAAGACCTTAGCTATTAGGCCAGAGTAAGAGTTAAGACCTTAACCATTAGGCAGAGTACGAGTCTAAGACCTTAGCTATTAGGCCAGAGTAAGAGTTAAGACCTTAGCTATTAGGCCATAGTAAGAGTTAAGACCTTAACCATTAGGCCATAGTACGAGTCTAAGACCTTAGCTATTAGGCCAGAGTAAGGGTTAAGACCATAGCTATTAGACGAGAGTAGGAGTTAAGACCTTAACCAGTAGGCCAGAGTACAAGTCTAAGACCTTAGCTATTAGGCCAGACTAAGAGTTAAGACCTTGAGCATTAGGCCAGAGTACCAGTCTACGACCTTAGCTATTAGGCCAGACTAAAAGTTAAGACCTTAGCTATTAGGCCAGAGTAAGAGTTAAGACCTTAATCATTAGGCCATAGTACGAGTCTAAGACCTTAGCTATTAGTCCAGAGTAAGAGTTAAGACTTAAACCAGTAGGCCAGAGTAAGAGTTAAGACCTTAACCTGTAGGCCATAGTACAAGTCTAAGACCTTAGCTATTAGGCCAGAGTAAGAGTTAAGACCTTAACCAGCAGGCCAGAGTAAAACTTAAGACCTTAACCAGTTGGCCAGAGTAAGAGTTAAGACCTTAACCATTAGGCCAGAGTACGAGCCTAAGACCTTAGCTATTAGGCCAGAGTAAGAGTTAAGACCTTAACCAGTAGGCCAGAGTAAAAGTTAAGACCTTAACCATTAGGCCAGACTAAGAGTTAAGACCTTAACCACTAGGCCATAGTACGAGTCTAAGACCTTAGCTATTAGGCCAGAGTAAGATTTAAGAGCTTAACCATTAGGCCAGAGTACGAGTCTAAGACCTTAGCTATTAGGCCAGAGTAAGAGTTAAGACCTTAGCTATTAGGCCAGAGTAAGAGTTAAGACCCTAACCATTAGGCCAGAGTACGAGTCTAAGACCTTAGCTATTAGGCCAGAGTACAAGTCTAAGACCTTAGCTATTAGGCCAGAGTACGAGTCTAAGACCTTAGCTATTAGGCCAGAGTAAGAGTTAAGACCTTAACCATTAGGCCAGACTAAGAGTTAAGACCTTAACCTGTTGGCCATAGTATAGGTCTAAGACCTTAGCTGTTAGGCCAGACTAAAAGTTAAGACCTTAGCTATTAGGCCAGAGTAGGAGTTAAGATTTTAACCATTAGGCCATAGTACGAGTCTAAGACCTTAGCTATTAGGCCAGAGTAAGAGGTAAGACTTAAACCAGTAGGCCAGAGTAAGAGTTAAGACCTTAACCTGTAGGCCATAGTACTAGTCTAAGACCTTAGATATTAGGCCAGAGTAAGAGTTAAGACCTTAACCAGCAGGCCAGAGTAAGAGTTAAGACCTTAACCAGTAGGCCAGAGTAAGAGTTAAGACCTTAACCATTAGGCCAGAGTACGAGCCGAAGACCTTAGCTATTAGACCAGAGTAAGAGTTAAGACCTTAACCAGTAGGCCAGAGTAAGAGTTAAGACCTTAACCAGTAGGCCAGAGTAAAAGTTAAGACCTTAACCATTAGGCCAGAGTACGAGTCTAAGACCTTAGCTATTAGGCCAGAGTAAGAGTTAAGACCTTAGCTATTAGGCCAGAGTAAGAGTCTAAGACCTTAGCTATTAGCCCAGAGTAAGAGTTAAGACCTTAACCATTAGGCCAGACTAAGAGTTAAGACCTTAACCAGTAGGCCATAGTACGAGTCTAAGACCTTAGCTATTAGGCCAGAGTAAGAGTTAAGACCTTAACCATTAGGCCAGAGTACGAGTCTAAGACCTTAGCTATTAGGCCAGAGTAAAAGTTAAGACCTTAGCTATTAGGCCAGAGTAAGAGTTAAGACATTAACCATTAGGCCATAGTACGAGTCTAAGACCTTAGATATTAGGCCAGAGTAAGAGTTAAGACTTTAACCAGTAGTCCAGAGTAAGACATAAGACCTTAACCTGTAGGCCATAGTACTAGTCTAAGACCTTAGCTATTAGGCCAGAGTCAGAGTTAAGACCTTAACCAGCAGGCCAGAGTAAGAGTAAAGACCTTAACCAGTAGGCCAGAGTAAGAGTTAAGACCTTAACCATTAGGCCAGAGTATGAGTCTAAGACCTTAGCTATTAGGCCAGAGTAAGAGTTAAGACCTTAACCAGTAGGACAGAGTAAGAGTTAAGACCTTAACCATTAGGCCATAGTACAAGTCTAAGACTTTAGCTATTAGGCCAGAGTAAGAGTTAAGACCTTAGCTATTAGGCCAGATTAAGAGTTAAGACCTTAACCAGTAGGCCAGAGTACGAGTTTAAGACCTTAGCTATTATGCCAGAGTACGAGTCTAAGACCTTAGCTATTAGGCCAGAGTAAGAGTTAAGACCTTAACCATTAGGCCAGAGTACGAGTCTAAGACCTAAGCTATTAGGCCAGAGTAAGAGTTAAGACCTTAGCTATTAGGCCAGAGTAAGAGTTAAGACCTTAACCTTTAGTCCAGAGTACGAGTCTAAGGCCTTAGCTATTAGGCCAGAGTAAGAGTTAAGATCTTAGCTATTAGGCCACAGTAAGTGTTAAGACCTTAACCATTAGGCCAGAGTACGAGTCTAAGACCTTAGCTATTAGGCCAGAGTAAGAGTTAAGACCTTAACCATTAAGCCAGAGTACGAGTCTAAGACCTTAGCTATTAGGCCAGACTAAGAGTTAAGACCTTGAGCATTAGGCCAGAGTACCAGTCTACGACCTTAGCTATTAGGCCAGACTAAAAGTTAAGACCTTAGCTATTAGGCCAGAGTAAGAGTTAAGACCTTAACCATTAGGCCATAGTACGAGTCTAAGACCTTAGCTATTAGTCCAGAGTAAGAGTTAAGACTTAAACCAGTAGGCCAGAGTAAGAGTTAAGACCTTAACCTGTATGCCATAGTACAAGTCTAAGACCTTAGCTATTAGGCCAGAGTAAGAGTTAAGACCTTAACCAGCAGGCCAGAGTAAAACTTAAGACCTTAACCAGTTGGCCAGAGTAAGAGTTAAGACCTTAACCATTAGGCCAGAGTACGAGCCTAAGACCTTAGCTATTAGGCCAGAGTAAGAGTTAAGACCTTAACCAGTAGGCCAGAGTAAAAGTTAAGACCTTAACCATTAGGCCAGACTAAGAGTTAAGACCTTAACCACTAGGCCATAGTACGAGTCTAAGACCTTAGCTATTAGGCCAGAGTAAGATTTAAGAGCTTAACCATTAGGCCAGAGTACGAGTCTAAGACCTTAGCTATTAGGCCAGAGTAAGAGTTAAGACCTTAGCTATTAGGCCAGAGTAAGAGTTAAGACCCTAACCATTAGGCCAGAGTTCGAGTCTAAGACCTTAGCTATTAGGCCAGAGTACAAGTCTAAGACCTTAGCTATTAGGCCAGAGTACGAGTCTAAGACCTTAGCTATTAGGCCAGAGTAAGAGTTAAGACCTTAACCATTAGGCCAGACTAAGAGTTAAGACCTTAACCTGTTGGCCATAGTATAGGTCTAAGACCTTAGCTATTAGGCCAGAATAAAAGTTAAGACCTTAGCTATTAGGCCAGAGTAGGAGTTAAGATTTTAACCATTAGGCCATAGTACGAGTCTTAGACCTTAGCTATTAGGCCAGAGTAAGAGGTAAGACTTAAACCAGTAGGCCAGAGTAAGAGTTAAGACCTTAACCTGTAGGCCATAGTACTAGTCTAAGACCTTAGATATTAGGCCAGAGTAAGAGTTAAGACCTTAACCAGCAGGCCAGAGTAAGAGTTAAGACCTTAACCAGTAGACCAGAGTAAGAGTTAAGACCTTAACCATTAGGCCAGAGTACGAGCCGAAGACCTTAGCTATTAGGCCAGAGTAAGAGTTAAGACCTTAACCAGTAGGCCAGAGTAAGAGTTAAGACCTTAACCAGTAGGCCAGAGTAAAAGTTAAGACCTTAACCATTAGGCCAGAGTACGAGTCTAAGACCTTAGCTATTAGGCCAGAGTAAGAGTTAAGACCTTAGCTATTAGGCCAGAGTAAGAGTCTAAGACCTTAGCTATTAGCCCAGAGTAAGAGTTAAGACCTTAACCATTAGGCCAGACTAAGAGTTAAGACCTTAACCAGTAGGCCATAGTACGAGTCTAAGACCTTAGCTATTAGGCCAGAGTAAGAGTTAAGACCTTAACCATTAGGCCAGAGTACGAGTCTAAGACCTTAGCTATTAGGCCAGAGTAAAAGTTAAGACCTTAGCTATTAGGCCAGAGTAAGAGTTAAGACATTAACCATTAGGCCATAGTACGAGTCTAAGACCTTAGATATTAGGCCAGAGTAAGAGTTAAGACTTTAACCAGTAGTCCAGAGTAAGAGATAAGACCTTAACCTGTAGGCCATAGTACTAGTCTAAGACCTTAGCTATTAGGCCAGAGTCAGAGTTAAGACCTTAACCAGCAGGCCAGAGTAAGAGTAAAGACCTTAACCAGTAGGCCAGAGTAAGAGTTAAGACCTTAACCATTAAGCCAGAGTACGAGTCTAAGACCTTAGCTATTAGGCCAGAGTAAGAGTTAAGACCTTAACCAGTAGGCCAGAGTAAGAGTTAAGACCTTAACCATTAGGCCAGAGTATGAGTCTAAGACCTTAGCTATTAGGCCAGAGTAAGAGTTAAGACCTTAACCAGTAGGACAGAGTAAGAGTTAAGACCTTAACCATTAGGCCATAGTACAAGTCTAAGACTTTAGCTATTAGGCCAGAGTAAGAGTTAAGACCTTAGCTATTAGGCCAGAGTAAGAGTTAAGACCTTAACCAGTAGGCCAGAGTACGAGTTTAAGACCTTAGCTATTATGCCAGAGTACGAGTCTAAGACCTTAGCTATTAGGCCAGAGTAAGAGTTAAGACCTTAACCATTAGGCCAGAGTACGAGTCTAAGACCTAAGCTATTAGGCCAGAGTAAGAGTTAAGACCTTAGCTATTAGGCCAGAGTAAGAGTTAAGACCTTAACCTTTAGTCCAGAGTACGAGTCTAAGGCCTTAGCTATTAGGCCAGAGTAAGAGTTAAGATCTTAGCTATTAGGCCACAGTAAGTGTTAAGACCTTAACCATTAGGCCAGAGTACGAGTCTAAGACCTTAGCTATTAGGCCAGAGTAAGAGTTAAGACCTTAACCATTAAGCCAGAGTACGAGTCTAAGACCTTAGCTATTAGGCCAGACTAAGAGTTAAGACCTTGAGCATTAGGCCAGAGTACCAGTCTACGACCTTAGCTATTAGGCCAGACTAAAAGTTAAGACCTTAGCTATTAGGCCAGAGTAAGAGTTAAGACCTTAACCATTAGGCCATAGTACGAGTCTAAGACCTTAGCTATTAGTCCAGAGTAAGAGTTAAGACTTAAACCAGTAGGCCAGAGTAAGAGTTAAGACCTTAACCTGTAGGCCATAGTACAAGTCTAAGACCTTAGCTATTAGGCCAGAGTAAGAGTTAAGACCTTAACCAGCAGGCCAGAGTAAAACTTAAGACCTTAACCAGTTGGCCAGAGTAAGAGTTAAGACCTTAACCATTAGGCCAGAGTACGAGCCTAAGACCTTAGCTATTAGGCCAGAGTAAGAGTTAAGACCTTAAACAGTAGGCCAGAGTAAAAGTTAAGACCTTAACCATTAGGCCAGACTAAGAGTTAAGACCTTAACCACTAGGCCATAGTACGAGTCTAAGACCTTAGCTATTAGGCCAGAGTAAGATTTAAGACCTTAACCATTAGGCCAGAGTACGAGTCTAAGACCTTAGCTATTAGGCCAGAGTAAGAGTTAAGACCTTAGCTATTAGGCCAGAGTAAGAGTTAAGACCCTAACCATTAGGCCAGAGTACGAGTCTAAGACCTTAGCTATTAGGCCAGAGTACAAGTCTAAGACCTTAGCTATTAGGCCAGAGTACGAGTCTAAGACCTTAGCTATTAGGCCAGAGTAAGAGTTAAGACCTTAACCATTAGGCCAGACTAAGAGTTAAGACCTTAACCTGTTGGCCATAGTATAGGTCTAAGACCTTAGCTATTAGGCCAGACTAAAAGTTAAGACCTTAGCTAGTAGGCCAGAGTAGGAGTTAAGATTTTAACCATTAGGCCATAGTACGAGTCTAAGACCTTAGCTATTAGGCCAGAGTAAGAGGTAAGACTTAAACCAGTAGGCCAGAGTAAGAGTTAAGACCTTAACCTGTAGGCCATAGTACTAGTCTAAGACCTTAGATATTAGGCCAGAGTAAGAGTTAAGACCTTAACCAGCAGGCCAGAGTAAGAGTTAAGACCTTAACCAGTAGGCCAGAGTAAGAGTTAAGACCTTACCCATTAGGCCAGAGTACGAGCCGAAGACCTTAGCTATTAGGCCAGAGTAAGAGTTAAGACCTTAACCAGTAGGCCAGAGTAAGAGTTAAGACCTTAACCAGTAGGCCAGAGTAAATGTTAAGACCTTAACCATTAGGCCAGAGTACGAGTCTAAGACCTTAGCTATTAGGCCAGAGTAAGAGTTAAGACCTTAGCTATTAGGCCAGAGTAAGAGTCTAAGACCTTAGCTATTAGCCCAGAGTAAGAGTTAAGACCTTAACCATTAGGCCAGACTAAGAGTTAAGACCTTAACCAGTAGGCCATAGTACGAGTCTAAGACCTTAGCTATTAGGCCAGAGTAAGAGTTAAGACCTTAACCATTAGGCCAGACTAAGAGTTAAGACCTTAACCAGTAGGCCATAGTACGAGTCTAAGACCTTAGCTATTAGGCCAGAGTAAAAGTTAAGACCTTAACCAGTAGGCAAGAGTAAGAGTTAAGACCTTAACCATTAGGCCAGAGTACGAGCCTAAGACCTTAGCTATTAGGCCAGAGTCAGAGTTAAGACCTTAACCAGCAGGCCAGAGTAAGAGTAAAGACCTTAACCAGTAGGCCAGAGTAAGAGTTAAGACCTTAACCATTAAGCCAGAGTACGAGTCTAAGACCTTAGCTATTAGGCCAGAGTAAGAGTTAAGACCTTAACCAGTAGGCCAGAGTAAGAGTTAAGACCTTAACCATTAGGCCAGAGTATGAGTCTAAGACCTTAGCTATTAGGCCAGAGTAAGAGTTAAGACCTTAACCAGTAGGACAGAGTAAGAGTTAAGACCTTAACTATTAGGCCATAGTACAAGTCTAAGACTTTAGCTATTAGGCCAGAGTAAGAGTTAAGACCTTAGCTATTAGGCCAGAGTAAGAGTTAAGACCTTAACCAGTAGGCCAGAGTACGAGTTTAAGACCTTAGCTATTATGCCAGAGTACGAGTCTAAGACCTTAGCTATTAGGCCAGAGTAAGAGTTAAGACCTTAACCATTAGGCCAGAGTACGAGTCTAAGACCTAAGCTATTAGGCCAGAGTAAGAGTTAAGACCTTAGCTATTAGGCCAGAGTAAGAGTTAAGACCTTAACCTTTAGTCCAGAGTACGAGTCTAAGGCCTTAGCTATTAGGCCAGAGTAAGAGTTAAGATCTTAGCTATTAGGCCACAGTAAGTGTTAAGACCTTAACCATTAGGCCAGAGTACGAGTCTAAGACCTTAGCTATTAGGCCAGAGTAAGAGTTAAGACCTTAACCATTAAGCCAGAGTACGAGTCTAAGACCTTAGCTATTAGTTCAGAGTAAGTGTTAAGACCTTAACCAGTAGGCCAGAGTAAGAGTTTAAGACCTTAGCTATTAGCCCAGAGTAAGAGTTAAGACCTTAACCATTAGGCCAGACTAAGAGTTAAGACCTTAACCAGTAGGCCATAGTACGAGTCTAAGACCTTAGCTATTAGGCCAGAGTAAGAGTTAAGACCTTAACCATTAGGCCAGAGTATGAGTCTAAGACCTTAGCTATTAGGCCAGAGTAAGAGTTAAGACCTTAACCTGTAGGCCATAGTACTAGTCTAAGACCTTAGCTATTAGGCCAGAGTAAGAGTTAAGACCTTAACCAGCAGGCCAGAGTAAGAGTAAAGACCTTAACCAGTAGGCCAGAGTAAGAGTTAAGACCTTAACCATTAAGCCAGAGTACGAGTCTAAGACCTTAGCTATTAGGCCAGAGTAAGAATTAAGACCTTAACCAGTAGGCCAGAGTAAGAGTTAAGACCTTAACCATTAGGCCAGAGTATGAGTCTAAGACCTTATCTATTAGGCCAGAGTAAGAGTTAAGACCTTAACCAGTAGGACAGAGTAAGAGTTAAGACCTTAACCATTAGGCCATAGTACAAGTCTAAGACTTTAGCTATTAGCCCAGAGTAAGAGTTAAGACCTTAACCATTAGGCCAGAGTACGAGTCTAACACCTTAGCTGTTAGGCCAGAGTAAGAGTTAAGACCTTAACCATTAAGCCAGAGTACGAGTCTAAGACCTTAGCTATTAGTTCAGAGTAAGTGTTAAGACCTTAACCAGTAGGCCAGAGTAAGAGTTAAGATCTTAACCATTAGGCCAGAGTACGAGTCTAAGACCTTAGCTATTAGGCCAGAGTAAGAGTTAAGACCTTAGCTATTAGGCCAGAGTAAGAGTTAAGACCTTAACCATTAGGCCATAGTACGAGTCTAAGACCTTAGCTATTAGGCCAGAGTAAGAGTTAAGACCTTAGCTATTAGGCCGGAGAAAGAGTTAAGTCCTTAACCAGTAGGCCGGAGTATGAGTCTAAGACCTTAGCTATTAGGCCAGAGTAAGAGTTAAGACCTTAACCAGTAGGCCAGAGTAAGAGTTAAGACCTTTACCTGTAGGCCAGAGTAAGAGTTAAGACCTTAACCATTAGGCCAGAGTACGAGTCTAAGACCTTAGCTGTTAGGCCAGAGTATGAGTCTAAGACCTTAGCTATTATGCCAGAGTAAGATTTAAGACCTTAACCATTAGGCCAGAGTACGAGTCAAAGACCTTAGCTATTAGGCCAGAGTAAGAGTTAAGACCTTAGCTATTAGGCCACAGTAAGAGTTAAGACCTTAACCATTAGGCCAGAGTACGAGTCTAAGACCTTAGCTATTAGGCCAGAGTAATAATTAAGACCTTAGCTATTAGGCCAGAGTAAGAGTTAAGACCTTAACCATTAGGCCAGAGTACGATTCTAAGACCTTAGCTATTAGGCCAGAGTAAGAGTTAAGACCTTAGCTATTAGGCCAGAGTAAGAGTTAAGACCTTAACCTTTAGGCTAGAGTACGATTCTAAGACCTTAGCTATTAGGCCAGAGTAAGAGTTAAGACCTTAACCATTAGGCCAGAGTACGAGTCTAAGACCTTAGCTATTAGGCCAGACTAAAAGTTAAGACCTTAGCTATTAGGCCAGAGTAAGAGTTAAGACCTTAACCATTAGGCCATAGTACGAGTCTAAGACCTTAGCTATTAGTCCAGAGTAAGAGTTAAGACTTAAACCAGTAGGCCAGAGTAAGAGTTAAGACCTTAACCTGTAGGCCATAGTACAAGTCTAAGACCTTAGCTATTAGGCCAGAGTAAGAGTTAAGACCTTAACCAGCAGGCCAGAGTAAAACTTAAGACCTTAACCAGTTGGCCAGAGTAAGAGTTAAGACCTTAACCATTAGGCCAGAGTACGAGCCTAAGACCTTAGCTATTAGGCCAGAGTAAGAGTTAAGACCTTAACCAGTAGGCCAGAGTAAAAGTTAAGACCTTAACCATTAGGCCAGACTAAGAGTTAAGACCTTAACCACTAGGCCATAGTACGAGTCTAAGACCTTAGCTATTAGGCCAGAGTAAGATTTAAGACCTTAACCATTAGGCCAGAGTACGAGTCTAAGACCTTAGCTATTAGGCCAGAGTAAGAGTTAAGACCTTAGCTATTAGGCCAGAGTAAGAGTTAAGACCCTAACCATTAGGCCAGAGTACGAGTCTAAGACCTTAGCTATTAGGCCAGAGTACAAGTCTAAGACCTTAGCTATTAGGCCAGAGTACGAGTCTAAGACCTTAGCTATTAGGCCAGAGTAAGAGTTAAGACCTTAACCATTAGGCCAGACTAAGAGTTAAGACCTTAACCTGTTGGCCATAGTATAGGTCTAAGACCTTAGCTATTAGGCCAGACTAAAAGTTAAGACCTTAGCTATTAGGCCAGAGTAGGAGTTAAGATTTTAACCATTAGGCCATAGTACGAGTCTAAGACCTTAGCTATTAGGCCAGAGTAAGAGGTAAGACTTAAACCAGTAGGCCAGAGTAAGAGTTAAGACCTTAACCTGTAGGCCATAGTACTAGTCTAAGACCTTAGATATTAGGCCAGAGTAAGAGTTAAGACCTTAACCAGCAGGCCAGAGTAAGAGTTAAGACCTTAACCAGTAGGCCAGAGTAAGAGTTAAGACCTTACCCATTAGGCCAGAGTACGAGCCGAAGACCTTAGCTGTTAGGCCAGAGTAAGAGTTAAGACCTTAACCAGTAGGCCAGAGTAAGAGTTAAGACCTTAACCAGTAGGCCAGAGTAAATGTTAAGACCTTAACCATTAGGCCAGAGTACGAGTCTAAGACCTTAGCTATTAGGCCAGAGTAAGAGTTAAGACCTTAGCTATTAGGCCAGAGTAAGAGTCTAAGACCTTAGCTATTAGCCCAGAGTAAGAGTTAAGACCTTAACCATTAGGCCAGACTAAGAGTTAAGACCTTAACCAGTAGGCCATAGTACGAGTCTAAGACCTTAGCTATTAGGCCAGAGTAAGAGTTAAGACCTTAACCATTAGGCCAGACTAAGAGTTAAGACCTTAACCAGTAGGCCATAGTACGAGTCTAAGACCTTAGCTATTAGGCCAGAGTAAAAGTTAAGACCTTAACCAGTAGGCAAGAGTAAGAGTTAAGACCTTAACCATTAGGCCAGAGTACGAGCCTAAGACCTTAGCTATTAGGCCAGAGTCAGAGTTAAGACCTTAACCAGCAGGCCAGAGTAAGAGTAAAGACCTTAACCAGTAGGCCAGAGTAAGAGTTAAGACCTTAACCATTAAGCCAGAGTACGAGTCTAAGACCTTAGCTATTAGGCCAGAGTAAGAGTTAAGACCTTAACCAGTAGGCCAGAGTAAGAGTTAAGACCTTAACCATTAGGCCAGAGTATGAGTCTAAGACCTTAGCTATTAGGCCAGAGTAAGAGTTAAGACCTTAACCAGTAGGACAGAGTAAGAGTTAAGACCTTAACTATTAGGCCATAGTACAAGTCTAAGACTTTAGCTATTAGGCCAGAGTAAGAGTTAAGACCTTAGCTATTAGGCCAGAGTAAGAGTTAAGACCTTAACCAGTAGGCCAGAGTACGAGTTTAAGACCTTAGCTATTATGCCAGAGTACGAGTCTAAGACCTTAGCTATTAGGCCAGAGTAAGAGTTAAGACCTTAACCATTAGGCCAGAGTACGAGTCTAAGACCTAAGCTATTAGGCCAGAGTAAGAGTTAAGACCTTAGCTATTAGGCCAGAGTAAGAGTTAAGACCTTAACCTTTAGTCCAGAGTACGAGTCTAAGGCCTTAGCTATTAGGCCAGAGTAAGAGTTAAGATCTTAGCTATTAGGCCACAGTAAGTGTTAAGACCTTAACCATTAGGCCAGAGTACGAGTCTAAGACCTTGGCTATTAGGCCAGAGTAAGAGTTAAGACCTTAACCATTAAGCCAGAGTACGAGTCTAAGACCTTAGCTATTAGTTCAGAGTAAGTGTTAAGACCTTAACCAGTAGGCCAGAGTAAGAGTTTAAGACCTTAGCTATTAGCCCAGAGTAAGAGTTAAGACCTTAACCATTAGGCCAGACTAAGAGTTAAGACCTTAACCAGTAGGCCATAGTACGAGTCTAAGACCTTAGCTATTAGGCCAGAGTAAGAGTTAAGACCTTAACCATTAGGCCAGAGTATGAGTCTAAGACCTTAGCTATTAGGCCAGAGTAAGAGTTAAGACCTTAACCTGTAGGCCATAGTACTAGTCTAAGACCTTAGCTATTAGGCCAGAGTAAGAGTTAAGACCTTAACCAGCAGGCCAGAGTAAGAGTAAAGACCTTAACCAGTAGGCCAGAGTAAGAGTTAAGACCTTAACCATTAAGCCAGAGTACGAGTCTAAGACCTTAGCTATTAGGCCAGAGTAAGAATTAAGACCTTAACCAGTAGGCCAGAGTAAGAGTTAAGACCTTAACCATTAGGCCAGAGTATGAGTCTAAGACCTTATCTATTAGGCCAGAGTAAGAGTTAAGACCTTAACCAGTAGGACAGAGTAAGAGTTAAGACCTTAACCATTAGGCCATAGTACAAGTCTAAGACTTTAGCTATTAGCCCAGAGTAAGAGTTAAGACCTTAACCATTAGGCCAGAGTACGAGTCTAACACCTTAGCTGTTAGGCCAGAGTAAGAGTTAAGACCTTAACCATTAAGCCAGAGTACGAGTCTAAGACCTTAGCTATTAGTTCAGAGTAAGTGTTAAGACCTTAACCAGTAGGCCAGAGTAAGAGTTAAGATCTTAACCATTAGGCCAGAGTACGAGTCTAAGACCTTAGCTATTAGGCCAGAGTAAGAGTTAAGACCTTAGCTATTAGGCCAGAGTAAGAGTTAAGACCTTAACCATTAGGCCATAGTACGAGTCTAAGACCTTAGCTATTAGGCCAGAGTAAGAGTTAAGACCTTAGCTATTAGGCCAGAGAAAGAGTTAAGTCCTTAACCAGTAGGCCGGAGTATGAGTCTAAGACCTTAGCTATTAGGCCAGAGTAAGAGTTAAGACCTTAACCAGTAGGCCAGAGTAAGAGTTAAGACCTTTACCTGTAGGCCAGAGTAAGAGTTAAGACCTTAACCATTAGGCCAGAGTACGAGTCTAAGACCTTAGCTGTTAGGCCAGAGTATGAGTCTAAGACCTTAGCTATTATGCCAGAGTAAGATTTAAGACCTTAACCATTAGGCCAGAGTACGAGTCAAAGACCTTAGCTATTAGGCCAGAGTAAGAGTTAAGACCTTAGCTATTAGGCCACAGTAAGAGTTAAGACCTTAACCATTAGGCCAGAGTACGAGTCTAAGACCTTAGCTATTAGGCCAGAGTAATAATTAAGACCTTAGCTATTAGGCCAGAGTAAGAGTTAAGACCTTAACCATTAGGCCAGAGTACGATTCTAAGACCTTAGCTATTAGGCCAGAGTAAGAGTTAAGACCTTAGCTATTAGGCCAGAGTAAGAGTTAAGACCTTAACCTTTAGGCTAGAGTACGATTCTAAGACCTTAGCTATTAGGCCAGAGTAAGAGTTAAGACCTTAACCATTAGGCCAGAGTACGAGTCTAAGACCTTAGCTATTAGGCCAGAGTAAGAGTTAAGACCTTAACCAGTAGGGCAGAGTAAGAGTTAAAACCTTAATCATTAGGCCAGAGCACGAGTCTAAGACCTTAGCTATTAGGCCAGAGTAAGAGTTAAGACCTTAACCATTAGGCAGAGTACGAGTCTAAGACCTTAGCTATTAGGCCAGAGTAAGAGTTAAGACCTTAGCTATTAGGCCATAGTAAGAGTTAAGACCTTAACCATTAGGCCATAGTACGAGTCTAAGACCTTAGCTATTAGGCCAGAGTAAGGGTTAAGACCATAGCTATTAGACCAGAGTAGGAGTTAAGACCTTAACCAGTAGGCCAGAGTACAAGTCTAAGACCTTAGCTATTAGGCCAGACTAAGAGTTAAGACCTTGAGCATTAGGCCAGAGTACCAGTCTACGACCTTAGCTATTAGGCCAGACTAAAAGTTAAGACCTTAGCTATTAGGCCAGAGTAAGAGTTAAGACCTTAACCATTAGGCCATAGTACGAGTCTAAGACCTTAGCTATTAGTCCAGAGTAAGAGTTAAGACTTAAACCAGTAGGCCAGAGTAAGAGTTAAGACCTTAACCTGTAGGCCATAGTACAAGTCTAAGACCTTAGCTATTAGGCCAGAGTAAGAGTTAAGACCTTAACCAGCAGGCCAGAGTAAAACTTAAGACCTTAACCAGTTGGCCAGAGTAAGAGTTAAGACCTTAACCATTAGGCCAGAGTACGAGCCTAAGACCTTAGCTATTAGACCAGAGTAAGAGTTAAGACCTTAACCAGTAGGCCAGAGTAAAAGTTAAGACCTTAACCATTAGGCCAGACTAAGAGTTAAGACCTTAACCACTAGGCCATAGTACGAGTCTAAGACCTTAGCTATTAGGCCAGAGTAAGATTTAAGACCTTAACCATTAGGCCAGAGTACGAGTCTAAGACCTTAGCTATTAGGCCAGAGTAAGAGTTAAGACCTTAGCTATTAGGCCAGAGTAAGAGTTAAGACCCTAACCATTAGGCCAGAGTACGAGTCTAAGACCTTAGCTATTAGGCCAGAGTACGAGTCTAAGACCTTAGCTATTAGGCCAGAGTAAGAGTTAAGACCTTAACCATTAGGCCAGACTAAGAGTTAAGACCTTAACCTGTTGGCCATAGTATAGGTCTAAGACCTTAGCTATTAGGCCAGACTAAAAGTTAAGACCTTAGCTATTAGGCCAGAGTAGGAGTTAAGACCTTAACCATTAGGCCATAGTACGAGTCTAAGACCTTAGCTATTAGGCCAGAGTAAGAGGTAAGACTTAAACCAGTAGGCCAGAGTAAGAGTTAAGACCTTAACCTGTAGGCCATAGTACTAGTCTAAGACCTTAGATATTAGGCCAGAGTAAGAGTTAAGACCTTAACCAGCAGGCCAGAGTAAGAGTTAAGACCTTAACCAGTAGGCCAGAGTAAGAGTTAAGACCTTAACCATTAGGCCAGAGTACGAGCCGAAGACCTTAGCTATTAGGCCAGAGTAAGAGTTAAGACCTTAACCAGTAGGCCAGAGTAAGAGTTAAGACCTTAACCAGTAGGCCAGAGTAAAAGTTAAGACCTTAACCATTAGGCCAGAGTACGAGTCTAAGACCTTAGCTATTAGGCCAGAGTAAGAGTTAAGACCTTAGCTATTAGGCCAGAGTAAGAGTCTAAGACCTTAGCTATTAGCCCAGAGTAAGAGTTAAGACCTTAACCATTAGGCCAGACTAAGAGTTAAGACCTTAACCAGTAGGCCATAGTACGAGTCTAAGACCTTAGCTATTAGGCCAGAGTAAGAGTTAAGACCTTAACCATTAGGCCAGAGTACGAGTCTAAGACCTTAGCTATTAGGCCAGAGTAAAAGTTAAGACCTTAGCTATTAGGCCAGAGTAAGAGTTAAGACATTAACCATTAGGCCATAGTACTAGTCTAAGACCTTAGATATTAGGCCAGAGTAAGAGTTAAGACTTTAACCAGTAGTCCAGAGTAAGAGTTAAGACCTTAACCTGTAGGCCATAGTACTAGTCTAAGACCTTAGCTATTAGGCCAGAGTCAGAGTTAAGACCTTAACCAGCAGGCCAGAGTAAGAGTAAAGACCTTAACCAGTAGGCCAGAGTACGAGTTTAAGACCTTAGCTATTATGCCAGAGTACGAGTCTAAGACCTTAGCTATTAGGCCAGAGTAAGAGTTAAGACCTTAACCATTAGGCCAGAGTACGAGTCTAAGACCTAAGCTATTAGGCCAGAGTAAGAGTTAAGACCTTAGCTATTAGGCCAGAGTAAGAGTTAAGACCTTAACCTTTAGTCCAGAGTACGAGTCTAAGGCCTTAGCTATTAGGCCAGAGTAAGAGTTAAGATCTTAGCTATTAGGCCACAGTAAGTGTTAAGACCTTAACCATTAGGCCAGAGTACGAGTCTAAGACCTTAGCTATTAGGCCAGAGTAAGAGTTAAGACCTTAACCATTAAGCCAGAGTACGAGTCTAAGACCTTAGCTATTAGTTCAGAGTCAGTGTTAAGACCTTAACCAGTAGGCCAGAGTAAGAGTTTAAGACCTTAGCTATTAGCCCAGAGTAAGAGTTAAGACCTTAACCATTAGGCCAGACTAAGAGTTAAGACCTTAACCAGTAGGCCATAGTACGAGTCTAAGACCTTAGCTATTAGGCCAGAGTAAGAGTTAAGACCTTAACCATTAGGCCAGAGTATGAGTCTAAGACCTTAGCTATTAGGCCAGAGTAAAAGTTAAGACCTTAGCTATTAGGCCAGAGTAAGAGTTAAGACCTTAACCTGTAGGCCATAGTACTAGTCTAAGACCTTAGCTATTAGGCCAGAGTAAGAGTTAAGACCTTAACCAGCAGGCCAGAGTAAGAGTAAAGACCTTAACCAGTAGGCCAGAGTAAGAGTTAAGACCTTAACCATTAAGCCAGAGTACGAGTCTAAGACCTTAGCTATTAGGCCAGAGTAAGAATTAAGACCTTAACCAGTAGGCCAGAGTAAGAGTTAAGACCTTAACCATTAGGCCAGAGTATGAGTCTAAGACCTTATCTATTAGGCCAGAGTAAGAGTTAAGACCTTAACCAGTAGGACAGAGTAAGAGTTAAGACCTTAACCATTAGGCCATAGTACAAGTCTAAGACTTTAGCTATTAGCCCAGAGTAAGAGTTAAGACCTTAACCATTAGGCCAGAGTACGAGTCTAAGACCTTAGCTATTAGGCCAGAGTAAGAGTTAAGACCTTAACCATTAAGCCAGAGTACGAGTCTAAGACCTTAGCTATTAGTTCAGAGTAAGTGTTAAGACCTTAACCAGTAGGCCAGAGTAAGAGTTAAGATCTTAACCATTAGGCCAGAGTACGAGTCTAAGACCTTAGCTATTAGGCCAGAGTAAGAGTTAAGACCTTAGCTATTAGGCCAGAGTAAGAGTTAAGACCTTAACCATTAGGCCATAGTACGAGTCTAAGACCTTAGCTATTAGGCCAGAGTAAGAGTTAAGACCTTAGCTATTAGGCCAGAGTAAGAGTTAAGACCTTAACCAGTAGGCCGGAGTATGAGTCTAAGACCTTAGCTATTAGGCCAGAGTAAGAGTTAAGACCTTAACCAGTAGGCCAGAGTAAGAGTTAAGACCTTTACCTGTAGGCAAGAGTAAGAGTTAAGACCTTAACCATTAGGCCAGAGTACGAGTCTAAGACCTTAGCTATTAGGCCAGAGTATGAGTCTAAGACCTTAGCTATTAGGCCAGAGTAAGATTTAAGACCTTAACCATTAGGCCAGAGTACGAGTCAAAGACCTTAGCTATTAGGCCAGAGTAAGAGTTAAGACCTTAGCTATTAGGCCACAGTAAGAGTTAAGACCTTAACCATTAGGCCAGAGTACGAGTCTAAGACCTTAGCTATTAGGCCAGAGTAATAATTAAGACCTTAGCTATTAGGCCAGAGTAAGAGTTAAGACCTTAACCTTTAGGCCAGAGTACGATTCTAAGACCTTAGCTATTAGGCCAGAGTAAGAGTTAAGACCTTAACCATTAGGCCAGAGTACGAGTCTAAGACCTTAGCTATTAGGCCAGAGTCAGAGTTAAGACCTTAACCAGCAGGCCAGAGTAAGAGTAAAGACCTTAACCAGTAGGCCAGAGTACGAGTCTAAGACCTTAGCTATTAGGCCAGAGTAAGAGTTAAGACCTTAACCAGTAGGACAGAGTAAGAGTTAAGACCTTAACCATTAGGCCATAGTACAAGTCTAAGACTTTAGCTATTAGGCCAGAGTAAGAGTTAAGACCTTAGCTATTAGGCCAGAGTAAGAGTTAAGACCTTAACCAGTAGGCCAGAGTACGAGTTTAAGACCTTAGCTATTATGCCAGAGTACGAGTCTAAGACCTTAGCTATTAGGCCAGAGTAAGAGTGTGGTAAATAAAATTCATTACCGGGACTTAATTTGATACAGAAACATAATAAAATAGCTCAGTAAAATAAGAGGCAGAATCCGTGGTATTAGAGGTTCGGAATGGGCTTTATTCCAATGATCGATTATAATCGGTTGCTCCAAGTTCCATCACCACGGAGGTTCAGGAAGTGAAGTACATACTTTATTGACAAGAAATGATTTTTATAGAACATACATTACAATGAAGCGAATGCGGTAGGCGTAACAATTGATAAGGAAAATGACGATTCATATGCGTAACCGAAAATGGGTGTAATAAGGAGTAAAAAGGAACATAATTGGTTATGATGTCATATATAGGTGGATCTATAAGATAATACTTGGCATAGATGCGCGCGCAGCAGCATGACGTGTGATTGACGTGCAACTAGGGGGTGAAGGGGACTTGACATTTAGCTCTACATGTGGAGACGAAAAGTCTGGGGGGTCAAGTCAACCTAATCCCAAATCATATCTAACATCCTATGTTTAAAGAACTATGTTATCCATAAAAGAAGGACTCTCGGACAGGATCTATTCTATACTGACTGTGCGTGCGTGTACAAGCGTCTAAGTGTCTACACTAAATGCGAGGGGGTAGGAATATTCCATGGTAACAGGACTATGAATTACTTGCATAAAGACAGAGAAGCCGGGCCTTTTGCTCGGTAGCTGGAAGAATGTTTACTTAAACTACTAGACAGGAATGCATCGGCTAAGGAGTGAAGCAGATAATTCGAAGGTGAAATACAGTTCTTGGCAGAGAATAGGCTGATGTCAGGCTTCGTGAGCCGCGCAGAGAATGAGACAAAGTTCATGGTCACAGATGCAGGCTCAGACTGGAGTTTTCAGAGGCAGAAGGCAAGAAGAGTTTGATGACAGAATCAGGGCCTACTTGCCTGGACTGTAAAATGGCATAAGTGACCTATATAAAACCGGTGGCCTTTCATACTTAGGAATAGAATATCCAGCCTATTCATGGCGGATCTGACAGAGGACATGTCGACGGTGGACGCACATGTGTTTGCGTCTTCATAACTGGAACTGGAGGGAACATACATGTACTTGTGATTCATACATGAAACCGTTGGGGTCCAAGATAGGGGACATAACTGATCAGAAAAATCCATATTTCCACATTCCCTCCTTGTCCCCTACTTGCCCGTTAAGAGATATCAATCTTCATCAATCCATTGATCTGTTCGTATAACATCATTTGTTCTTCTTTCTTCTTCCGTGACGAATGAGATCTTGGTGGTGGAATACACGATGTGGCACACAGGCCACAGATCGCTGGTCCACATTGTAGACATAGACAGCAACTGAATAGTATGAGAAGGCCAATACCTAGGAAGGATAGAACTCTCCATCCCCAGGCTGATATCACACTCCAAAACCAACCGGACCAAGTCCAAGTGCCTGGGTTCTGGTGTATCTGGCTTACAATCTTATGAAGGCGAGTTATGGCTTTATATACAGATGGCGAATTTTCTGGTATGAATACGCAGCAGCTGGATCCGATGACCCTACAAGCTCCGCCCCTATCAGCCAGGATGACGTCAAGGACAAGACGATTTTGAAGCACAACAATCCGCATAGCAGACTGCTCTTCTGTTAAATTGCCTAAGGCGGAAATAGTTTCATTCACTACTGCTTCAAGGGTTCTAGTTAATCTACGTATCAGCTTACTATTAGTAACAGTACCTATATAGGGAAAGATGCCTTTATTAAAATCTACATACTTGTCCCATGCCGTCTCAGTATAATCGACAATTGGGAGATCTCTCCGCTCTCTGTTGTGTACTAAATGAATATTTCTATAATAATCAGGAGGAGCTAGGAAAACAGGTGGCAAAAGGAATGCAATGTAGCAGGTACCATCCCAATCTAGAGGTAGACGCATATATGCAGTCTGACCACATATAAAGTAGGAGTGGCGATAAGCTCTAAATGAAGATTTGCCTTGATCACTGAATTCTACTATAGTAGTGCATTTACTATGGCCCATATGTATGGAACCAACCTTTCTTACACACAATTCACCCTTCGCTGGGAATACTGACATTGTTGGTAAAACTAGTTCAACTTCGGATTCGACATTTAGAACCATGAGATTAGGTGTAAAGTTACCTAATCCATATACTTCATTTTCTAGATCAGTTCCTGTTCCTTTGGGGCGACCCTCCTTGTCAGGGTAACAGACTTTGAATAAAACTAGGTTCAGATTTCCCCATACCCACTGGTCTTGATAAACTGCTGTGTCTGAGTCTATGGAATTCATTAAACTAAACCATGCTCCACAGGAGCCATTATGTGTAAACGGATGTGGGAAGAAAGGCAGGACTCCTTCATAATTCTGATAGGGAGGGAGCCGGCCACACACCCAACAATTAGTAGCATTACTAGTCTGGTGGGAATGATGTAACATACTAATGAAAGTGTTATTGCGCAGCGCAAGTCTATAGGACAGTTCATGCGGGGGTAAGTCACTAAAAGAATGTTCAGCAGTAACATTGTAAACATTTCTGGCAATAGGGTAATATATGTGCAACAATATACTTGCAGTAATTATTAAAAGACTTAAGAAAAACAAGATTAATAATGTCACTATGCAATGGCTACGCAGTGATTTACAATACGCCTGTCGTTTCATCATTTTTTTCGACTGTCCATGATTTAGGTCTAGGGGATACATGTCGGAGACAGATTCAACCGCTTCACCTAGGAGAGGACTTAAACAATCAAATCGTCCGACGGTTTGGGTCTAAGTTTCAGCTTATAAAGTTCCTTACTGGTGGCTTCAGCCAAAGGTAGTTTTGAGTCAATGGGTGAGGACACACGAGGTGGGCTGTTTACATCTGAAGGAAGTCCATGAAATTTCTTGATATGACTTGAATGCACCCATCCTTTCCTGCCCTCGATCTTCACGGCTGTCCTTGTGGTAACCTAACAGAAGTGAAACATGTTTCATTAGTTCGGATGAGAACGGCTGGCCGTTATCTGAGTGAACAACACGTGGTAAACCGTATCGTGGGAAGAATTCTCGAACCAACTGTTTGGCAGTAGTCGGGGCAGTGTAATCTGAAACCGGGTATGCCTCCGTCCAACGGGACAGAGCGCAGACAACTACGAGAACATATTTGAATCCTCGACATCGTTCCATCTGGATATAAACCATCTGGAGTACTTCAAAAGGGTGATTAGGAGGATGAAATCCACCTTGTTCTACGGGAACACTTTTTCCTGGGTTGAACTGGCAACAGATCATACAGGTACGGACCTTTTGTTTGGCTGCTGCTCGTAAATGTCTATTGAACCAAATGTGTTGAATGCTGTCTAGCATAGCTTTTTCTCCTAGATGTGCTGGACTATGTATAGTGTTAACTATAACTTGGACCATTGAATCAGGAAGGAACCACACAGACTTTTCCTTCATCATCCATCCTTGGTCCGTTTGGATCCCTCCTAATTCAGTCCATTTCTTTATTTCGTCTGGTGTAGCATGTGTCTGTATGTCAATTACGTCAAGGGTAGGATCTTTAACTGTCATACAATGTGTCGGCATCGGGACTATTGTCTTTGTCATGTCGGATGTTTGAGTTTGAGCAGTCTGTTTAGCTGTTCTGTCGGCTAGATCATTGCCTTGAGAAATGATATCAGTAACCTTCGTATGAGCCTTACATTTCATAATTGATATTGCAGTGGGTAGATGTATTGCATCTAATAAGGCATGAATGAGGGGTCCGTGCTGAATGTGGGCACCGTGGGAAGTTAAATAACCTCTCTCTCGCCATAGCACGCCGAAGTCATGTACAACTCCGAATGCATAACGTGAATCAGTGTATATGTTGACCTTTTTATTTGTGGCTTGAATACAGGCTTGTATCAGAGCGATAAGCTCTGCGGCTTGAGCTGACAAGATATTTATGCGATCAGTTTCAATTATTTCAGTGTCTGTTGTGACTGCGTAAGCAGCCACCAACTCTCCTGTATTTGTTCTCATACATGAACCATCTACATACAATGTCAGGTCTGGGTCTGACAATGGGACATCGGTTAAGTCTTGTCTAGGTTTCGTCGTTATTGTAATAACTTCAATACAGTCATGGGCTAGTGGGTCTGTTCCGGTTACCGGCAAAAGTGTGGCAGGATTCAATGTGTTACAGCGTCTGATTTCTATATGTGGCTGAAACAATGTAAGTTCGTACCCTGTAAGTCGCGCTATAGTCAAGTGTTGTGTTTGCGTTCTATTTACAAGAACCTCTACTGCATGTGGTACTTGAACTGTCAATGGATGTCCTAACACTATGGCGTCGCTCTGTCTTATTGCTAAAGCTGTCGCTGCTACTGATTTTAGGCATGCAGGCAAAGCCTGAGCTACGGGATCTAATGTACTAGAAAAATAAGCACATGGTTTGTGTGCTCCTGCTTGTTCCTGTGTGAGTACTGACAAGGCAGTACCTTCGCGTTCTGTAACAAAGAGTGTAAACTGTTTTCTGTAACATGGCGTTGCTAAAACAGGTGCTTGACATAAGGCTTTCTTTAGGCTTTCAAAAGCTTGTGTATGTTCCTGAGTCCAAGGGAGAACAGTCGATGTGGCTGCCTCCTGTGTTGTCAACTGAATGAGTGATTTTGCTAGAAATGCATACTGAGGGATCCACTGCCTGCAATATGACGTGAGGCCTATGAAAGCCCGCACCTCCTTTTGTGTCTTAGGTATTGGCATGTTAGCTATTAACTGAATGCGATCGGGTGTAAGCTGCCTTCCCTCCTTGGACAGCGAGTGTCCAAGATAAATAACTCGCTGGACACAGAATTGCAGCTTAGAAGGGGACACCTTGTGCCCCTTTTCGGCTAGAAATTGTAAAACTGTCAGTGATGCTTTTTCACATTCCGGTTCGCTTCTCGCGGTGATCAGCAGATCATCGACATATTGAAGCAAGGCAGTGTTAACTGGCATGTGGATACTGTCGAGTTCTCGTTTCAGTGCTTGGCTATAGATGCTGGGGCTTTCTGTAAATCCTTGAGGTGCGCGTGAGAATTTAAAGCTACGCCCATTTAAACTAAATCCGAACAAATATTGGCTTTCCGGATCTATTGGGACGCTGAAAAAGGCATTCTTGAGATCGATTACAGTAAAGAATGTCGCTTCGGAATCAATAGCTGTCAGTAATGACGAGATATCTGGGACCACAGGAAATTGTGGCACAATGCATTTGTTTAATTCGCGCAGATCAATAACCAATCGATATACTGGCGGGGCCTTTGGATCTGTTCGTTTAAGAATCGGAATTATCGGTGAATTACATACATTGGAGTCTGTTTCTACAACTACTCCTTGGGTAATGAGCTCGTCAATGATTTGTAGTAAAGCCACTACAGCATCTGGTGGTAACTTGTATTGTCGCATTCGTGGTAGCACCACTCCTGCCTTTAATGTGACTCGATATGGTGTAATATTCATGCATCCAACATCAGTAGGGCCTTGTGCCCATAGATGTGTAGGTAAAGTCTGCAGTCGGGGATCCATGTCTCTAGACACATAGTGACCTTTAAAATCACGTAAAAACAACCTTACTCCTTCCGGAGAACAACATATTATAGCTCCTAGAGCTTTCAGTGTTTTTATTCCTAACAGATTTTCTGGACATGATTTAGTAAGCAATAAATCTGTAGTTCGGGTCAAAGGTCCTATCGTAAGTGGAAGAGGCTGTGACACTTCATTAACGATAGGTTTTCCTGAAAAACCAAGGGAAATATTCTGTGAGCCTGAGAGGGGTGCCCCTGGAACTTCACTACGTTTTATGGTTGTTCGACTTGCCCCTGTATCGAGTAAAAATTTTCTGTCTTGGCCTAATAATTCACTATGTACATAAGGTCCTTCTTGATCTACAGGGATCTCGATAAGGGGTAAGTCAACTTCCCTCTCTAGGCTTGTTCATGCGTATCGTTGATAATCAGGATAGTCATACTGTGCGGTCTGGTACAGTTGTCGTGTCGTGGTTTGTGTGGCAGCAACAGGCAGCGCTGGTGCAGCTGGCACAAACTGTATAGACTGTTGTGAAGCTGGCATGGACTGTGCATGCTGCGGAGCTCCTTGTTCATTCTGATCCTGTCTAAGTGGCCGTGGTCTTTCTTGTGTTTTACCTATGGTGATATTATGTTTCAAAACTGGACAATCGTGTACGTAATGACCTGGTTTTTTACAATAATTGCATGTCCCTTTTACAGGTCCTGCTGAATCGGAATGTGTCATACCCTTTTTATGTCCTTCAGCTGGAACTGTCTGAGAAACTAGCATTTTCATTTTCGTGTCTTTCATGCGTCTGTGTTCATGTTCTTGTTCCTCTCTAATTCTATTGTGATGGTACTGTAACATTTGTAACATTTGTGATGGAGTGTTACCTTGCCAGGTACTCTCGAATTTTAATACTCTATTCTTTACTTGGGGCAGGGCATTTTCTACTAATTTTGTTACAAACAGATGTGGGTATGATTCGCTACTTGCTTTTAGGCCACTATTTATACCAAAACATTTTTCAAATCGGGCATAGTAATCACTAGTGTCTTCATCTTGCTTCTGCTTACAGGCTGAAATTGTACCCCAATCTTCCTTTTTCGTAGTTAATAAACGTGGCAGTACCTGTACTAATAAACCTGGTAGTGCTTTAGTTTTATCCCCAAGTCCTGCTCCTGCAGTTCGGGCCTTTTCTTCCGCTTCTAATACTGACCATTCTATCTTTTGGTCTCCTACCTCCCACTCCTTTTCCCTGAGTTTCTCATAAATGCCAGCAGGCATCAATACCTTTAATATTTTCATAATGTCGGGATAGGTATACTCTCCCATGAGTAACATGTCTTTAATTTCTCGGTGAAAACCCGCTGGATCTTTGTCATGACTGGGTACCACTTTCTTCATTTCTAACAATTCTATTTTCGATATGGGCGTATATACAAATACGCGCTTAAACTCGTTGTCCTCGCCCTTTATTGGGTGCACTTCTCGTAAGGGATTCTGTCTATCCATGTAATACGTGGTTCTTTCCTTGATGGGCAATGAGACACGGTCTGAACATACAAAAAGAATATACTGCTTTCTTGATTCTAGAATTTCTTTAATTAATTTAGTACCTGAACCTCTCCATCTATTCATAAGCAATTCAGTCAATATGTCAGGTAAGGGACCAGGGTCCGAATGCTGACTCTGATATAATATAATGAGTTGTTGAATCATATAAATCCCAGCTAACCGCTGTTCATCTGGGGTGAGATTCAAAAATGTGCGTGCTACTGTATCATCACTATATTTTCCGGGACTGTCCACCCAATGGACAGCTGCCCTAGCTAAATCTTGTTCATCCATAGAATCGAGAAAATGATAACCCCTTCGTTCTCGGAGTAGTTTGTCGGCGGTTTGGAACGAATGCTCGTTAGACCTGATGTTAATTATAGGTATTTGGAAATTCCTGTTATTATCTGGACATATCGGACGTATCGGGTCAATAGGACATCTATTACTATTACAAGATCTTCCTTTACCTACATAGGCTATGGTGTCTGACTGTCCTGCGGGCAGTCCTGACCCTTCCTCCTCGCTTTGTTCGAACTCGTCTACCGCTAATCTTTCTTCGTGTAGGCGTTCTATTTCTTTACGGATCTTTCGGCCCATGGCTATTATACAATTTTGTTTATCATGTCTACCTTCTGATATATTCTGGCTCCATCTGGTAAGAATTTGCATTGCTTCCGGGTCTACCCCCGGTCGGTCTTCATTTCTGATCACACAATTTATGAGGAAACGTAACAGTTCCCCCTGTATCTCCACTTTCTGGTATTCCATAGCTTTGTTAATACATTCTGGATCTCGCCCTGTTTGGACAAAATGATATATTTTATCTAGATGCGCAGTCATTCCTGGTAACTTCCCTAAATATACTGCGGCTCGTCTGATACGTAATGATGCCATGATCATTTCGTCCTCTTTGCCGGGCACAGGGTCATATCTACAATCTATAAGAAGTTCCTTGAGCGTACGGGCATTTATGAGTTTGGGGGTACGTGAATGTGCTGACTCTTGAAAAGTAAGTTTATTTATTCTGGGTGGCGTAGAAAAAATGTTACTAGCACCTCCCGCAGCCCCATCTGGGGTGTCGGGTGTGAAAGGATTCGTTGAACGTGACACAGCAACTATAGGTGTGGACACAGCTATAGAAGCAGCTGTAGGAACAGATGTAGAAACAGATGTGCTTGCCGGAACTTGTGACACGATCTGTTGCTGTAGGGATACGGGTACTGGATCTTGGCGTTGAACCTCCCTGGTATGCGGTCTATGTGGGGCGGAATTAGCATATTCGGGAGCTGCGTCGTCTAAATATGAGGAGAGAAAGACATCTTCTGCGGTTCTAGGATGCCCCTTATGATGTACCTTTATTGGGAATAATGGGGGCGGCAAGTCTTTCGGTATTTCTGGAGTAGCTTTAGGTAAGCCTTCGGCCAGAAGGGGATACATACCATTCATAAGGGCATTTCTTTGTCTATCCACTTGTTCTGATTTCACTCGGATACCTTCCTCAATTAATAGATTTTCTCGAACTTTATTTGAACTCTCTTTATTCTTTTCTTCCTGTCGGAGTGCTTTTTCTGTGCGTCTATGAGATTCTTTACGCCATAACTCAACGGCGTCTTTCTGTGACTGTCTGACTTTCCTTTTCCATAACTCTTCCTCGACTTTCATGATGCACTCTGCATCCCAGGTCCCCGCTGCGGGCCACCTCTGACTTTCTGGTAATTCCTTGGTGTAGTCTACCCATAAATCAAGAAATAATATAGCGTCTAAGCCATGTTTGTGATACATGAAGTGCCCTGGAGTGTCCCTAGGAGGAATAGGGACGGCTTCTTCGAGTACCCCTTTTCTAGTAGTGATTTGTCTTAATTTCGAAAAAAGCGGCATATTGACAACTGATCCGATACTTAATCTTGAACCCACTTAGTACAAAAGCACAATAATGAACAACCATTCATACCACAATATGCAGGACGTTTAACACATTAAACATTAAACATTAAACATTTTTTTTTTAACCTTTAAAATAACCAACAATGATGATCGTCTGCATAACTAATCACCAAGCATAATTCTTTGACAATAACTAGATACTTCGGAATACTTGATATACTGCTAAACAGTACATATACACTGCTAAAACAGTGCAGACCGGATTTGTGTACCCAAACCCGTCTTGACCGGCACAACCTATGTGCACGTCAGAAATGCCTCCCCAGTAATGGTACTCACCGGGTAGCTTCGGAAACGGAAGGCCTCGGCAACTGAACTTGAACCGGACTGGACTCGACTCGACTCGTCGGAAACTGGACTCGACTTCGAACTGGTGGGCCTCTGTATACCTCGGATCTTGCTCTCTCAGCTAGGCTCTGGTCGGGATACTTCGCACTTCTCACCGCCTCGTCTGGGTGTTGATCGCAGCCTCAGTTGCCCCCGCTTGACCGGAGGGATATACAGGAAATCCTGCTGGTACGTGTTATTGTCCGTCCAGCTGTGGCAGGAGACCGGGCCTGCAACTCACCGCCGGCGCGTGAGATGAGAAAGTGTCCCTGTTCGGGCGCCATTCATGTGGTAAATAAAATTCATTACCGGGACTTAATTTGATACAGAAACATAATAAAATAGCTCAGTAAAATAAGAGGCAGAATCCGTGGTATTAGAGGTTCGGAATGGGCTTTATTCCAATGATCGATTATAATCGGTTGCTCCAAGTTCCATCACCACGGAGGTTCAGGAAGTGAAGTACATACTTTATTGACAAGAAATGATTTTTATAGAACATACATTACAATGAAGCGAATGCGGTAGGCGTAACAATTGATAAGGAAAATGACGATTCATATGCGTAACCGAAAATGGGTGTAATAAGGAGTAAAAAGGAACATAATTGGTTATGATGTCATATATAGGTGGATCTATAAGATAATACTTGGCATAGATGCGCGCGCAGCAGCATGACGTGTGATTGACGTGCAACTAGGGGGTGAAGGGGACTTGACATTTAGCTCTACATGTGGAGACGAAAAGTCTGGGGGGTCAAGTCAACCTAATCCCAAATCATATCTAACATCCTATGTTTAAAGAACTATGTTATCCATAAAAGAAGGACTCTCGGACAGGATCTATTCTATACTGACTGTGCGTGCGTGTACAAGCGTCTAAGTGTCTACACTAAATGCGAGGGGGTAGGAATATTCCATGGTAACAGGACTATGAATTACTTGCATAAAGACAGAGAAGCCGGGCATTTTGCTCGGTAGCTGGAAGAATGTTTACTTAAACTACTAGACAGGAATGCATCGGCTAAGGAGTGAAGCAGATAATTCGAAGGTGAAATACAGTTCTTGGCAGAGAATAGGCTGATGTCAGGCTTCGTGAGCCGCGCAGAGAATGAGACAAAGTTCATGGTCACAGATGCAGGCTCAGACTGGAGTTTTCAGAGGCAGAAGGCAAGAAGAGTTTGATGACAGAATCAGGGCCTACTTGCCTGGACTGTAAAATGGCATAAGTGACCCATATAAAACCGGTGGCCTTTCATACTTAGGAATGGAATATCCAGCCTATTCATGGCGGATCTGACAGAGGACATGTCGACGGTGGACGCACATGTGTTTGCGTCTTCATAACTGGAACTGGAGGGAACATACATGTACTTGTGATTCATACATGAAACCGTTGGGGTCCAAGATAGGGGACATAACTGATCAGAAAAATCCATATTTCCACAAGAGTTAAGACCTTAACCATTAGGCCAGAGTACGAGTCTAAGACCTAAGCTATTAGGCCAGAGTAAGAGTTAAGACCTTAGCTATTAGGCCAGAGTAAGAGTTAAGACCTTAACCTGTAGGCCATAGTACTAGTCTAAGACCTTAGCTATTAGGCCAGAGTAAGAGTTAAGACCTTAACCAGCAGGCCAGAGTAAGAGTAAAGACCTTAACCAGTAGGCCAGAGTAAGAGTTAAGACCTTAACCATTAAGCCAGAGTACGAGTCTAAGACCTCAGCTATTAGGCCAGAGTAAGAATTAAGACCTTAACCAGTAGGCCAGAGTAAGAGTTAAGACCTTAACCATTAGGCCAGAGTATGAGTCTAAGACCTTATCTATTAGGCCAGAGTAAGAGTTAAGACCTTAACCAGTAGGACAGAGTAAGAGTTAAGACCTTAACCATTAGGCCATAGTACAAGTCTAAGACTTTAGCTATTAGCCCAGAGTAAGAGTTAAGACCTTAACCATTAGGCCAGAGTACGAGTCTAAGACCTTAGCTATTAGGCCAGAGTAAGAGTTAAGACCTTAACCATTAAGCCAGAGTACGAGTCTAAGACCTTAGCTATTAGTTCAGAGTAAGTGTTAAGACCTTAACCAGTAGGCCAGAGTAAGAGTTAAGATCTTAACCATTAGGCCAGAGTACGAGTCTAAGACCTTAGCTATTAGGCCAGAGTAAGAGTTAAGACCTTAGCTATTAGGCCAGAGTAAGAGTTAAGACCTTAACCATTAGGCCATAGTACGAGTCTAAGACCTTAGCTATTAGGCCAGAGTAAGAGTTAAGACCTTAGCTATTAGGCCAGAGTAAGAGTTAAGACCTTAACCAGTAGGCCGGAGTATGAGTCTAAGACCTTAGCTATTAGGCCAGAGTAAGAGTTAAGACCTTAACCAGTAGGCCAGAGTAAGAGTTAAGACCTTTACCTGTAGGCCAGAGTAAGAGTTAAGACCTTAACCATTAGGCCAGAGTACGAGTCTAAGACCTTAGCTATTAGGCCAGAGTATGAGTCTAAGACCTTAGCTATTAGGCCAGAGTAAGATTTAAGACCTTAACCATTAGGCCAGAGTACGAGTCAAAGACCTTAGCTATTAGGCCAGAGTAAGAGTTAAGATCTTAGCTATTAGGCCACAGTAAGAGTTAAGACCTTAACCATTAGGCCAGAGTACGAGTCTAAGACCTTAGCTATTAGGCCAGAGTAATAATTAAGACCTTAGCTATTAGGCCAGAGTAAGAGTTAAGACCTTAACCTTTAGGCCAGAGTACGATTCTAAGACCTTAGCTATTAGGCCAGAGTAAGAGTTAAGACCTTAACCATTAGGCCAGAGTACGAGTCTAAGACCTTAGCTATTAGGCCAGAGTCAGAGTTAAGACCTTAACCAGCAGGCCAGAGTAAGAGTAAAGACCTTAACCAGTAGGCCAGAGTACGAGTCTAAGACCTTAGCTATTAGGCCAGAGTAAGAGTTAAGACCTTAACCAGTAGGACAGAGTAAGAGTTAAGACCTTAACCATTAGGCCATAGTACAAGTCTAAGACTTTAGCTATTAGGCCAGAGTAAGAGTTAAGACCTTAGCTATTAGGCCAGAGTAAGAGTTAAGACCTTAACCAGTAGGCCAGAGTACGAGTTTAAGACCTTAGCTAGTATGCCAGAGTACGAGTCTAAGACCTTAGCTATTAGGCCAGAGTAAGAGTTAAGACCTTAACCATTAAGCCAGAGTACGAGTCTAAGACCTTAGCTATTAGTTCAGAGTCAGTGTTAAGACCTTAACCAGTAGGCCAGAGTAAGAGTTTAAGACCTTAGCTATTAGCCCAGAGTAAGAGTTAAGACCTTAACCATTAGGCCAGACTAAGAGTTAAGACCTTAACCAGTAGGCCATAGTACGAGTCTAAGACCTTAGCTATTAGGCCAGAGTAAGAGTTAAGACCTTAACCATTAGGCCAGAGTATGAGTCTAAGACCTTAGCTATTAGGCCAGAGTAAAAGTTAAGACCTTAGCTATTAGGCCAGAGTAAGAGTTAAGACCTTAACCTGTAGGCCATAGTACTAGTCTAAGACCTTAGCTATTAGGCCAGAGTAAGAGTTAAGACCTTAACCAGCAGGCCAGAGTAAGAGTAAAGACCTTAACCAGTAGGCCAGAGTAAGAGTTAAGACCTTAACCATTAAGCCAGAGTACGAGTCTAAGACCTTAGCTATTAGGCCAGAGTAAGAATTAAGACCTTAACCAGTAGGCCAGAGTAAGAGTTAAGACCTTAACCATTAGGCCAGAGTATGAGTCTAAGACCTTATCTATTAGGCCAGAGTAAGAGTTAAGACCTTAACCAGTAGGACAGAGTAAGAGTTAAGACCTTAACCATTAGGCCATAGTACAAGTCTAAGACTTTAGCTATTAGCCCAGAGTAAGATTTAAGACCTTAACCATTAGGCCAGAGTACGAGTCTAAGACCTTAGCTATTAGGCCAGAGTAAGAGTTAAGACCTTAACCATTAAGCCAGAGTACGAGTCTAAGACCTTAGCTATTAGTTCAGAGTAAGTGTTAAGACCTTAACCAGTAGGCCAGAGTAAGAGTTAAGATCTTAACCATTAGGCCAGAGTACGAGTCTAAGACCTTAGCTATTAGGCCAGAGTAAGAGTTAAGACCTTAGCTATTAGGCCAGAGTAAGATTTAAGACCTTAACCATTAGGCCATAGTACGAGTCTAAGACCTTAGCTATTAGGCCAGAGTAAGAGTTAAGACCTTAGCTATTAGGCCAGAGTAAGAGTTAAGACCTTAACCAGTAGGCCGGAGTATGAGTCTAAGACCTTAGCTATTAGGCCAGAGTAAGAGTTAAGACCTTAACCAGTAGGCCAGAGTAAGAGTTAAGACCTTTACCTGTAGGCCAGAGTAAGAGTTAAGACCTTAACCATTAGGCCAGAGTACGAGTCTAAGACCTTAGCTATTAGGCCAGAGTATGAGTCTAAGACCTTAGCTATTAGGCCAGAGTAAGATTTAAGACCTTAACCATTAGGCCAGAGTACGAGTCAAAGACCTTGGCTATTAGGCCAGAGTAAGAGTTAAGACCTTAGCTATTAGGCCACAGTAAGAGTTAAGACCTTAACCATTAGGCCAGAGTACGAGTCTAAGACCTTAGCTTTTAGGCCAGAGTAATAATTAAGACCTTAGCTATTAGGCCAGAGTAAGAGTTAAGACCTTAACCTTTAGGCCAGAGTACGATTCTAAGACCTTAGCTATTAGGCCAGAGTAAGAGTTAAGACCTTAACCATTAGGCCAGAGTACGAGTCTAAGACCTTAGCTATTAGGCCAGAGTAAGAGTTAAGACCTTAATCAGTAGGGCAGAGTAAGAGTTAAAACCTTAATCATTAGGCCAGAGCACAAGTCTAAGACCTTAGCTATTAGGCCAGAGTAAGAGTTAAGACCTTCACTATTAGGTCAGAGTACGAGTCTAAGACCTTAGCTATTAGGCCAGAGTAAGAGTTAAGACATTAGCTATTAGGCCAGAGTAAGAGTTAAGACCTTAACCATTAGGCCATAGTATCAGTCTAAGACCTTAGCTTTTAGGCAAGAGTAAGAGTTAAGACCATAGCTATTAGACCAGAGTAAGAGTTAAGACCTTAACCAGTAGGCCAGAGTACAAGTCTAAGACCTTAGCTATTAGGCCAGACTAAGAGTTAAGACCTTAACCATTAGGCCAGAGTACGAGTCTAAGACCTTAGCTATTAGGCCAGACTAAAAGTTAAGACCTTAGCTATTAGGCCAGAGTAAGAGTTAAGACATTTACCATTAGGCCATAGTACGAGTCTAAGACCTTAGCTATTAGGCCAGAGCAAGAGTTAAGACTTAAACCAGAAGGCCAGAGTAAGAATTAAGACCTTAACCTGTAGGCCATAGTACAAGTCTAAGACCTTAGCTATTAGGCCAGAGTAAGAGTTAAGACCTTAACCAGCAGGCCAGAGTAAAAGTTAAGACCTTAACCAGTAGGCAAGAGTAAGAGTTAAGACCTTAACCATTAGGCCAGAGTACGAGCCTAAGACCTTAGCTATTAGGCCAGAGTAAGAGTTAAGACCTTAACCAGTAGGCCAGAGTAAGAGTTAAGACCTTAACCAGTAGGCCAGAGTAACAGTTAAGACCTTAACCATTAGGCCAGAGTACGAGTCTAAGACCTTAGCTATTAGGCCAGAGTAAGAGTTAAGACCTTAGCTATTAGGCCAGAGTAAGAGTCTAAGACCTTAGCTATTAGTCCAGAGTAAGGGTTAAGACCTTAACCATTAGGCCAGACTAAGAGTTAAGACCTTAACCAGTAGGCCATAGTACGAGTCTAAGACCTTAGCTATTAGGCCAGAGTAAGAGTTATGACCTTAACCATTAGGCCAGAGTACGGGTCTAAGACCTTAGCTATTAGGCCAGACTAAGAGGTAAGACCTTAGCTATTAGGCCAGAGTAAGAGTTAAGACCTTAACCATTAGGCCAGAGTACAAGTATAAGACCTTAGCTATTAGGCCAGAGTACGGGTCTAAGACCTTAGCTATTAGGCCAGACTAAGAGGTAAGACCTTAGCTATTAGGCCAGAGTAAGAGTTAAGACCTTAACTATTAGGCCATAGTACGAGTCTAAGACCTTAGCTATTAGGCCAGAGCAAGAGTTAAGACTTAAACCAGAAGGCCAGAGTAAGAATTAAGACCTTAACCTGTAGGCCATAGTACAAGTCTAAGACCTTAGCTATTAGGCCAGAGTAAGAGTTAAGACCTTAACCAGCAGGCCAGAGTAAAAGTTAAGACCTTAACCAGTAGGCAAGAGTAAGAGTTAAGACCTTAACCATTAGGCCAGAGTACGAGCCTAAGACCTTAGCTATTAGGCCAGAGTAAGAGTTAAGACCTTAACCAGTAGGCCAGAGTAAGAGTTAAGACCTTAACCAGTAGGCCAGAGTAACAGTTAAGACCTTAACCATTAGGCCAGAGTACGAGTCTAAGACCTTAGCTATTAGGCCAGAGTAAGAGTTAAGACCTTAGCTATTAGGCCAGAGTAAGAGTCTAAGACCTTAGCTATTAGTCCAGAGTAAGGGTTAAGACCTTAACCATTAGGCCAGACTAAGAGTTAAGACCTTAACCAGTAGGCCATAGTACGAGTCTAAGACCTTAGCTATTAGGCCAGAGTAAGAGTTATGACCTTAACCATTAGGCCAGAGTACGGGTCTAAGACCTTAGCTATTAGGCCAGACTAAGAGGTAAGACCTTAGCTATTAGGCCAGAGTAAGAGTTAAGACCTTAACCATTAGGCCAGAGTACAAGTATAAGACCTTAGCTATTAGGTCAGAGTAAGAGTTAAAACCTTAGCTATTAGGCCAGAGTAAGAGTCTAAGACCTTAGCTATTAGGCCAGAGTAAAAGTTAAGACCTTAACCATTAGGCCAGAGTAAGAGTTAAGACCTTAGCTATTAGGCCAGAGTAAGAGTTAAGACCTTAACCATTAGGCCAGAGTACGAGTCTAAGACCTTAGCTAGTAGGCCAGAGTAAGAGTTAAGACCTTAACCATTAGGCCATAGTACGAGTCTAAGACCTTAGCTATTAGGCCAGAGTAAGAGTTAAGACTTTAACCAGTAGTCCAGAGTAAGAGTTAAGACCTTAACCTGTAGGCCATAGTACTAGTCTAAGACCTTAGCTATTAGGCCAGAGTAAGAGTTAAGACCTTAACCAGCAGGCCAGAGTAAGAGTAAAGACCTTAACCAGTAGGCCAGAGTAAGAGTTAAGACCTTAACCATTAAGCCAGAGTACGAGTCTAAGACCTTAGCTATTAGGCCAGAGTAAGAGTTAAGACCTTAACCAGTAGGCCAGAGTAAGAGTTAAGACCTTAACCATTAGGCCAGAGTATGAGTCTAAGACCTTATCTATTAGGCCAGAGTAAGAGTTAAGACCTTAACCAGTAGGACAGAGTAAGAGTTAAGACCTTAACCATTAGGCCATAGTACAAGTCTAAGACTTTAGCTATTAGGCCAGAGTAAGAGTTAAGACCTTAGCTAGTAGGCCAGAGTAATAGTTAAGACCTTAACCAGTAGGCCAGAGTACGAGTCTAAGACCTTAGCTATTATGCCAGAGTACGAGTCTAAGACCTTAGGTATTAGCCCAGGGTAAGAGTTAAGACCTTAACCATTAGGCCAGAGTACGAGTCTAAGACCTTAGCTATTAGGCCAGAGTAAGAGTTAAGACCTTAACCATTAAGCCAGAGTACGAGTCTAAGACCTTAGCTATTAGTTCAGAGTACATGTTAAGACCTTAACCATTAGGCCAGAGTACGAGTCTAAGACCTTAGCTATTAGGCCAGAGTAAGAATTAAGACCTTAACCATTAGGCCAGAGTAAGAGTCTAAGACCTTAGCTATTAGGCCAAAGTAAAAGTTAAGACCTTAGCTATTAGGCCAGAGTAAGAGTTAAGACCTTAACCATTAGGCCATAGTACGAGTCTAAGACCTTAGCTATTAGGCCAGAGTAAGAGTTAAGACCTTAGCTATTAGGCCAGAGTAAGAGTTAAGACCTTAACCAGTAGGCCGGAGTATGAGTCTAAGACCTTAGCTATTAGGCCAGAGTAAGAGTTAAGACCTTAACCAGTAGGCCAGAGTAAGAGTTAAGACCTTAACCATTAGGCCAGAGTACGAGTCTAAGACCTTAGCTATTAGGCCAGAGTATGAGTCTAAGACCTTAGCTATTAGGCCAGAGTAAGATTTAAGACCTTAACCATTAGGCCAGAGTACGAGTCAAAGACCTTAGCTATTAGGCCAGAGTAAGAGTTAAGACCTTAGCTATTAGGCCAGAGTAAGAGTTAAGACCTTCACCTTTAGGCCAGAGTACGATTCTAAGACCTTAGTATTAGGCCAGAGTAAGAGTTAAGACCTTAACCATTAGGTCAGAGTACGAGTCTAAGACCTTAGCTATTAGGCCAGAGTAAGAGTTAAGACCTTAACCAGTAGGGCAGAGTAAGAGTTAAAACCTTAATCATTAGGCCAGAGCACGAGTCTAAGACCTTAGCTATTAGGCCAGAGTAAGAGTTAAGACCTTAACCATTAGGTCAGAGTCTGAGTCTAAGACCTTAACCATTAGGCCAGAGTACGAGTCTAAGACCTTAGCTATTAGGCCAGAGTAAGAGTAAAAACCTTAGCTATTAGGCCAGAGTAAGAGTTAAGACCTTAACCATTAGGCCCGACTATGAATTTAAGACCTTAGCTATTAGGCCAGAGTAAGAGTTAATACCTTAACCATTAGGCCAGAGTATGAGTCTAAGACCTTAGCTATTAGGCCAGAGTAAGAGTTAAGACCTTAACCATTAGGCCAGAGTACGAGTCTACGACCTTAGCTATTAGGCCAGAGTAGGAGTTAAGACCTTAACCATTAGGCCAGAGTACGAGTCTAAGACCTTAGCTATCAGGCCAGAGTACGAGTCTAAGACCTTAGCTATTAGGCCAGAGTAAGAGTTAAGACCTTAACCATTAGGCCAGAGTACGAGTCTACGACCTTAGCTATTAGGCCAGAGTAAGAGTTAAGACCTTAACCATTAGGCCAGAGTACGAGTCTAAGACCTTAGCTAGTAGGCCAGAGTAAGAGTTAAGACCTTAACCATTAGGTCAGAGTAAGAGTTAAGACCTTAACCTGTAGGCCATAGTACGAGTCTAAGACCTTAGCTATTATGCCAGAGTAAGAGTTAAGACCTTAGCTATTATGCCAGAGTAAGGGTTAAGACCTTAACCAGTAGGCCAGAGTAAGAGTTACGACCTTAACCATTAGGCCAGAGTATGAGTCTAAGACCTTAGCTATTAGGCCAGAGAAAGAGTTAAGACCTTAGCTATCAGGCCAGAGTACGAGTCTAAGACCTTAGCTATTAGGCCAGAGTAAGAGTTAAAACCTTAACCATTAGGCCAGAGTACGAGTCTAAGACCTTAGCTAATAGGCCAGAGTAAGAGTTAAGACCTTAACTATTAGGACAGACTAAGAGTTAAGACCTTAACCATTAGGCCAGAGTACGAGTCTAAGACCTTAGCTATTAGGCCAGAGTAAGAGTAAAAACCTTAGCTATTAGGCCAGAGCAAGAGTTAAGACCTTAACCATTAGGCCCGACTATGAATTTAAGACCTTAGCTATTAGGCCAGAGTAAGAGTTAATACCTTAACCATTAGGCCAGAGTATGAGTCTAAGACCTTAGCTATTAGGCCAGAGTAAGAGTTAAGACCTTAGCTATTAGGCCAGAGTAAGAGTTAAGACCCTAACCTTTAGGCCAGAGTACGAGTCTAAGGCCTTAGCTATTAGGCCAGAGTAAGAGTTAAGACCTAAGCTATTAGGCCAGAGTAAGAGTTAAGACCTTAGCTATTAGGCCAGAGTAAGAGTTAAGACCTTAACCATTAGGCCATAGTACGAGTCTAAGACCTTAGCTATTAGGCCAGAGTAAGAGTTAAGACCTTACCTATTAGGCCAGAGTAAGAGTTAAGACCTAAGCTATTAGGCCAGAGTACGAGTCTAAGGCCTTAGCTATTAGGCCAGAGTAAGAGTTAAGACCTTAACCATTAGGCCATAGTACGAGTCTAAGACCTTAGCTATTAGGCCAGAGTAAGAGTTAAGACCTTACCTATTAGGCCAGAGTAAGAGTTAAGACCTTAACCATTAGGCCAGAGTACGAGTCTAAGACCTTAGCTAGTAGGCCAGAGTAAGAGTTAAGACCTTAACCAGTAGGCCAGAGTAAGAGTTAAGACCTTAACCTGTAGGCCATAGTACGAGTCTAAGACCTTAGCTATTATGCCAGAGTAAGAGTTAAGACCTTAGCTATTATGCCAGAGTAAGGGTTAAGACCTTAACCAGTAGGCCAGAGTAAGAGTTACGACCTTAACCATTATGCCAGAGTATGAGTCTAAGACCTTAGCTATTAGGCCAGAGTAAGAGTTAAGACCTTAACCATTAGGCCAGAGTACGAGTCTACGACCTTAGCTATTAGGCCAGAGTAAGAGTTAAGACCTTAACCATTAGGCCAGAGTACAAGTCTAAGACCTTAGCAATCAGGCCAGAGTACGAGTCTAAGACCTTAGCTATTAGGCCAGAGTAAGAGTTAAAACCTTAACCATTAGGCCAGAGTACGAGTCTAAGACCTTAGCTAATAGGCCAGAGTAAGAGTTAAGACCTTAACTATTAGGACAGACTAAGAGTTAAGACCTTAACCATTAGGCCAGAGTACGAGTCTAAGACCTTAGCTATTAGGCAAGAGTAAGAGTAAAAACCTTAGCTATTAGGCCAGAGTAAGAGTTGAGACCTTAACCATTAGGCCAGAGTATGAATTTAAGACCTTAGCTATTCGGCCAGAGTAAGAGTTAAGACCTTAACCATTAGGCCAGAGTACGAGTCCAAGACCTTAGCTATTAGGCCAGAGTAAGAGTTAAGACCTTAGCTATTAGGCCAGAGTAAGAGTTAAGACCTTAACTTTTAGGCCAGAGTACGAGTCTAAGGCCTTAGATATTAGGCCAGAGTAAGAGTTAAGACCTTAACCATTAAGCCAGAGTTCGAGTCTAAGACCTTAGCTATTAGTTCAGAGTAAGTGTTAAGACCTTAACAGGTAGGCCAGAGTAAGAGTTAATATCTTAACCATTAGACCAGAGTACGAGTCTAAGACCTTAGCTATTAGGCCAGAGTAAGAATTAAGACCTTAACCATTAGGCCAGAGTAAGAGTCTAAGACCTTAGCTATTAGGCCAAAGTAAAAGTTAAGACGTTAGCTATTAGGCCAGAGTAAGAGTTAAGACCTTAACCATTAGGCCATAGTACGAGTCTAAGACCTTAGCTATTAGGCCAGAGTAAGAGTTAAGACCTTAGCTATTAGGCGAGAGTAAGAGTTAAGACCTTAACCAGTAGGCCGGAGTACGAGTCTAAGACCTTAGCTATTAGGCCAGAGTTAGAGTTAAGACCTTAACCAGTAGGCCAGAGTAAGAGTTAAGACATTTACCTGTAGGCCAGAGTAAGAGTTAAGACCTTAACCATTAGGGCAGAGTACAAGTCTAAGACCTTAGCTATTAGGCCAGAGTATGAGTCTAAGACCTTAGCTATTAGGCCAGAGTAAGAGTTAAGACCTTAACCATTAGGCCAGAGTGCGAGTCAAAGACCTTAGCTATTAGGCCAGAGTAAGAGTTAAGACCTTTGCTATTAGGCCAGAGTAAGAGTTAAGACCTTAACCTTTAGGCTAGAGTACGATTCTAAGACCTTAGCTATTAGGCCAGAGTAAGAGTTAAGACCTTAACCATTAGGCCAGAGTACGAGTCTAAGACCTTAGCTATTAGGCCAGAGTAAGAGTTAAGACCTTAACCAGTAGGGCAGAGTAAGAGTTAAAACCTTAATCATTAGGCCAGAGCACGAGTCTAAGACCTTAGCTATTAGGCCAGAGTAAGAGTTAAGACCTTAACCATTAGGCAGAGTACGAGTCTAAGACCTTAGCTATTAGGCCAGAGTAAGAGTTAAGACCTTAGCTATTAGGCCAGAGTAAGAGTTAAGACCTTAACCATTAGGCCATAGTACGAGTCTAAGACCTTAGCTATTAGGCCAGAGTAAGGGTTAAGACCATAGCTATTAGACCAGAGTAAGAGTTAAGACCTTAACCTGCAGGCCATAGTACAAGTCTAAGACCTTAGCTATTAGGCCAGAGTAAGAGTTAAGACCTTAACCAGCAGGCCAGAGTAAAACTTAAGACCTTAACCAGTTGGCCAGAGTAAGAGTTAAGACCTTAACCATTAGGCCAGAGTACGAGCCTAAGACCTTAGCTATTAGGCCAGAGTAAGAGTTAAGACCTTAACCAGTAGGCCAGAGTACGAGTCTAAGACCTTAGCTATTAGGCCAGAGTGAGAGTTAAGACCTTAGCTATTAGGCCAGAGTAAGAGTTAAGACCTTAACCATTAGGCCAGAGTACGAGTCTAAGACCTTAGCTATTAGGCCAGAGTACAAGTCTAAGACCTTAGCTATTAGGCCAGAGTACGAGTCTAAGACCTTAGCTATTAGGCCAGAGTAAGAGTTAAGACCTTAACCATTAGGCCAGACTAAGAGTTAAGACCTTAACCTGTTGGCCATAGTATAGGTCTAAGACCTTAGCTATTAGGCCAGACTAAAAGTTAAGACCTTAGCTATTAGGCCAGAGTAGGAGTTAAGACCTTAACCATTAGGCCATAGTACGAGTCTAAGACCTTAGCTATTAGGCCAGAGTAAGAGGTAAGACTTAAACCAGTAGGCCAGAGTAAGAGTTAAGACCTTAACCTGTAGGCCATAGTACTAGTCTAAGACCTTAGATATTAGGCCAGAGTAAGAGTTAAGACCTTAACCAGCAGGCCAGAGTAAGAGTTAAGACCTTAACCAGTAGGCCAGAGTAAGAGTTAAGACCTTAACCATTAGGCCAGAGTACGAGCCGAAGACCTTAGCTATTAGGCCAGAGTAAGAGTTAAGACCTTAACCAGTAGGCCAGAGTAAGAGTTAAGACCTTAACCAGTAGGCCAGAGTAAAAGTTAAGACCTTAACCATTAGGCCAGAGTACGAGTCTAAGACCTTAGCTATTAGGCCAGAGTAAGAGTTAAGACCTTAGCTATTAGGCCAGAGTAAGAGTCTAAGACCTTAGCTATTAGCCCAGAGTAAGAGTTAAGACCTTAACCATTAGGCCAGACTAAGAGTTAAGACCTTAACCAGTAGGCCATAGTACGAGTCTAAGACCTTAGCTATTAGGCCAGAGTAAGAGTTAAGACCTTAACCATTAGGCCAGAGTACGAGTCTAAGACCTTAGCTATTAGGCCAGAGTAAAAGTTAAGACTTTAACCAGTAGTCCAGAGTAAGAGTTAAGACCTTAACCTGTAGGCCATAGTACTAGTCTAAGACCTTAGCTATTAGGCCAGAGTCAGAGTTAAGACCTTAACCAGCAGGCCAGAGTAAGAGTAAAGACCTTAACCAGTAGGCCAGAGTAAGAGTTAAGACCTTAACCATTAAGCCAGAGTACGAGTCTAAGACCTTAGCTATCAGGCCAGAGTAAGAGTTAAGACCTTAACCAGTAGGCCAGAGTAAGAGTTAAGACCTTAACCATTAGGCCAGAGTATGAGTCTAAGACCTTAGCTATTAGGCCAGAGTAAGAGTTAAGACCTTAACCAGTAGGACAGAGTAAGAGTTAAGACCTTAACCATTAGGCCATAGTACAAGTCTAAGACTTTAGCTATTAGGCCAGAGTAAGAGTTAAGACCTTAGCTATTAGGCCAGAGTAAGAGTTAAGACCTTAACCAGTAGGCCAGAGTACGAGTTTAAGACCTTAGCTATTATGCCAGAGTACGAGTCTAAGACCTTAGCTATTAGGCCAGAGTAAGAGTTAAGACCTTAACCATTAGGCCAGAGTACGAGTCTAAGACCTAAGCTATTAGGCCAGAGTAAGAGTTAAGACCTTAGCTATTAGGCCAGAGTAAGAGTTAAGACCTTAACCTTTAGTCCAGAGTACGAGTCTAAGGCCTTAGCTATTAGGCCAGAGTAAGAGTTAAGATCTTAGCTATTAGGCCACAGTAAGTGTTAAGACCTTAACCATTAGGCCCGAGTACGAGTCTAAGACCTTAGCTATTAGGCCAGAGTAAGAGTTAAGACCTTAACCATTAAGCCAGAGTACGAGTCTAAGACCTTAGCTATTAGTTCAGAGTAAGTGTTAAGACCTTAACCAGTAGGCCAGAGTAAGAGTTAAGATCTTAAGCATTAGGCCAGAGTACGAGTCTAAGACCTTAGCTATTAGGCCAGAGTAAGAGTTAAGACCTTAGCAACTAGGCCAGAGTAAGAGTTTAAGACCTTAGCTATTAGCCCAGAGTAAGAGTTAAGACCTTAACCATTAGGCCAGACTAAGAGTTAAGACCTTAACCAGTAGGCCATAGTACGAGTCTAAGACCTTAGCTATTAGGCCAGAGTAAGAGTTAAGACCTTAACCATTAGGCCAGAGTATGAGTCTAAGACCTTACCTATTAGGCCAGAGTAAAAGTTAAGACCTTAGTTATTAGGCCAGAGTAAGAGTTAAGACCTTAACCTGTAGGCCATAGTACTAGTCTAAGACCTTAGCTATTAGGCTAGAGTAAGAGTTAAGACCTTAACCAGCAGGACAGAGTAAGAGTAAAGACCTTAACCAGTAGGCCAGAGTAAGAGTTAAGACCTTAACCATTAAGCCAGAGTACGAGTCTAAGACCTTAGCTATTAGGCCAGAGTAAGAATTAAGACCTTAACCAGTAGGCCAGAGTAAGAGTTAAGACCTTAACCATTAGGCCAGAGTATGAGTCTAAGACCTTATCTATTTGGCCAGAGGAAGAGTTAAGACCTTAACCAGTAGGACAGAGTAAGAGTTAAGACCTTAACCATTAGGCCATAGTACAAGTCTAAGACTTTAGCTATTAGCCCAGAGTAAGAGTTAAGACCTTAACCATTAGGCCAGAGTACGAGTCTAAGACCTTAGCTATTAGGCCAGAGTAAGAGTTAAGACCTTAACCATTAAGCCAGAGTACGAGTCTAAGACCTTAGCTATTAGGCCAAAGTAAAAGTTAAGACCTTAGCTATTAGGCCAGAGTAAGAGATAAGACCTTAACCATTAGGCCATAGTACGAGTCTAAGACCTTAGCTATTAGGCCAGAGTAAGAGTTAAGACCTTAGCTATTAGGCCAGAGTAAGAGTTAAGACCTTAACCAGTAGGCCGGAGTATGAGTCTAAGACCTTAGCTATTAGGCCAGAGTAAGAGTTAAGACCTTAACCAGTAGGCCAGAGTAAGAGTTAAGACCTTTACCTGTAGGCCAGAGTAAGAGTTAAGACCTTAACCATTAGGCCAGAGTACGAGTCTAAGACCTTAGCTATTAGGCCAGAGTATGAGTCCAAGACCTTAGCTATTAGGCCAGAGTAAGATTTAGGACCTTAACCATTAGGCCAGAGTACGAGTCAAAGACCTTAGCTATTAGGCCAGAGTAAGAGTTAAGACCTTAGCTATTAGGCCACAGTAAGAGTTAAGACCTTAACCATTAGGCCAGAGTACGAGCCTAAGACCTTAGCTATTAGGCCAGAGTAAGAGTTAAGACCTTATCCAGTAGGCCAGAGTAAGAGTTAAGACCTTAACCAGTAGGCCAGAGTAAAAGTTAAGACCTTAACCATTAGGCCAGAGTACGAGTCTAAGACCTTAGCTATTAGGCCAGAGTAAGAGTTAAGACCTTAACCATTAGGCCAGAGTACGAGTCTAAGACCTTAGCTATTAGGCCAGAGTAAGAGTTAAGACCTTAACCATTAGGCCAGAGTAAGAGTCTAAGACCTTAGCTATTAGGCCAAAGTAAAAGTTAAGACCTTAGCTATTAGGCCAGAGTAAGAGTTAAGACCTTAACCATTAGGCCATAGTACGAGTCTAAGACCTTAGCTATTAGGCCAGATTAAGAGTTAAGACCTTAGCTATTAGGCCAGAGTAAGAGTTAAGACCTTAACCAGTAGGCCGGAGTATGAGTCTAAGACCTTAGCTATTAGGCCAGAGTAAGAGTTAAGACCTTAACCAGTAGGCCAGAGTAAGAGTTAAGACCTTTACCTGTAGGCCAGAGTAAGAGTTAAGACCTTAACCATTAGGCCAGAGTACGAGTCTAAGACCTTAGCTATTAGGCCAGAGTAAGATTTAAGACCTTAACCATTAGGCCATAGTACGAGTCAAAGACCTTAGCTATTAGGCCAGAGTAAGAGTTAAGACCTTAGCTATTAGGCCACAGTAAGAGTTAAGACCTTAACCATTAGGCCAGAGTACGAGTCTAAGACCTTAGCTATTAGGCCAGAGTAATAATTAAGACCTTAACCAGTAGGACAGAGTAAGAGTTAAGACCTTAACCATTAGGCCAGAGTACGAGTCTAAGACCTTAGCTATTAGGCCAGAGTAAGAGTTAAGACCTTAGCCAGTAGGGCAGAGTAAGAGTTAAAACCTTAATCATTAGGCCAGAGCACAAGTCTAAGACCTTAGCTATTAGGCCAGAGTAAGAGTTAAGACCTTAACTATTAGGTCAGAGTACGAGTCTAAGACCGTAGCTATTAGGACAGAGTAAGAGTTAAGACCTTAGCTATTAGGCCAGAGTAAGAGTTAAGACCTTAACCATAAGGCCATAGTACGAGTCTAAGACCTTAGCTATTAGGCCAGAGTAAGAGTTAAGACCTTAGCTATTAGGCCAGAGTAAGAGTTAAGACCTTAACCAGTAGGCCGGAGTATGAGTCTAAGACCTTAGCTATTAGGCCAGAGTAAGAGTTAAGACCTTAACCAGTAGGCCAGAGTAAGAGTTAAGACCTTTACCTGTAGGCCAGAGTAAGAGTTAAGACCTTAACCATTAGGCCAGAGTACGAGTCTAAGACCTTAGCTATTAGGCCAGAGTATGAGTCTAAGACCTTAGCTATTAGGCCAGAGTAAGATTTAAGACCTTAACCATTAGGCCATAGTACGAGTCAAAGACCTTAGCTATTAGGCCAGAGTAAGAGTTAAGACCTTAGCTATTAGGCCACAGTAAGAGTTAAGACCTTAACCATTAGGCCAGAGTACGAGTCTAAGACCTTAGCTATTAGGCCAGAGTAATAATTAAGACCTTAACCAGTAGGACAGAGTAAGAGTTAAGACCTTAACCATTAGGCCAGAGTACGAGTCTAAGACCTTAGCTATTAGGCCAGAGTAAGAGTTAAGACCTTAACCAGTAGGGCAGAGTAAGAGTTAAAACCTTAATCATTAGGCCAGAGCACAAGTCTAAGACCTTAGCTATTAGGCCAGGGTAAGAGTTAAGACCTTAACTATTAGGTCAGAGTACGAGTCTAAGACCTTAGCTATTAGGCCAGAGTAAGAGTTAAGACCTTAGCTATTAGGCCAGAGTAAGAGTTAAGACCTTAACCATTAGGCCATAGTATGAGTCTAAGACCTTAGCTTTTAGGCAAGAGTAAGGGTTAAGACCATAGCTATTAGACCAGAGTAAGAGTTAAGACCTTAACCAGTAGGCCAGAGTACAAGTCTAAGACCTTAGCTATTAGGCCAGACTAAGAGTTAAGACCTTAACCATTAGGCCAGAGTACGAGTCTAAGACCTTAGCTATTAGGCCAGACTAAAAGTTAAGACCTTAGCTATTAGGCCAGAGTAAGAGTTAAGACCTTTACCATTAGGCCATAGTACAAGTCTAAGACCTTAGCTATTAGGCCAGAGTAAGAGTTAAGACCTTAACCAGCAGGCCAGAGTAAAAGTTAAGACCTTAACCAGTAGGCAAGTGTAAGAGTTAAGACCTTAACCATTAGGCCAGAGTACGAGCCTAAGACCTTAGCTATTAGGCCAGAGTAAGAGTTAAGACCTTAACCAGTAGGCCAGAGTAAGAGTTAAGACCTTAACCAGTAGGCCAGAGTAAAAGTTAAGACCTTAACCATTAGGCCAGATTACAAGTCTAAGACCTTAGCTATTAGGCCAGAGTAAGAGTTAAGACCTTAGCTATTAGGCCAGAGTAAGAGTCTAAGACCTTAGCTATTAGTCCAGAGTAAGAGTTAAGACCTTAACCATTAGGCCAGACTAAGAGTTAAGACCTTAACCAGTAGGCCATAGTACGAGTCTAAGACCTTAGCTATTAGGCCAGAGTAAGAGTTATGACCTTAACCATTAGGCCAGAGTACGGGTCTAAGACCTTAGCTATTAGGCCAGACTAAGAGGTAAGACCTTAGCTATTAGGCCAGAGTAAGAGTTAAGACCTTAACCATTAGGCCAGAGTACAAGTCTAAGACCTTAGCTATTAGGTCAGAGTAAGAGTTAAAACCTTAGCTATTAGGCCAGAGTAAGAGTCTAAGACCTTAGCTATTAGGCCAGAGTAAAAGTTAAGACCTTAACCATTAGGCCAGAGTAAGAGTTAAGACCTTAGCTATTAGGCCAGAGTAAGAGTTAAGACCTTAACCATTAGGCCAGAGTACGAGTCTAAGACCTTAGCTAGTAGGCCAGAGTAAGAGTTAAGACCTTAACCATTAGGCCATAGTACGAGTCTAAGACCTTAGCTATTAGGCCAGAGTAAGAGTTAAGACTTTAACCAGTAGTCCAGAGTAAGAGTTAAGACCTTAACCTGTAGGCCATAGTACTAGTCTAAGACCTTAGCTATTAGGCCAGAGTAAGAGTTAAGACCTTAACCAGCAGGCCAGAGTAAGAGTAAAGACCTTAACCAGTAGGCCAGAGTAAGAGTTAAGACCTTAACCATTAAGCCAGAGTACGAGTCTAAGACCTTAGCTATTAGGCCAGAGTAAGAGTTAAGACCTTAACCAGTAGGCCAGAGTAAGAGTTAAGACCTTAACCATTAGGCCAGAGTATGAGTCTAAGACCTTATCTATTAGGCCAGAGTAAGAGTTAAGACCTTAACCAGTAGGACAGAGTAAGAGTTAAGACCTTAACCATTAGGCGATAGTACAAGTCTAAGACTTTAGCTATTAGGCCAGAGTAAGAGTTAAGACCTTAGCTATTAGGCCAGAGTAAGAGTTAAGACCTTAACCAGTAGGCCAGAGTACGAGTCTAAGACCTTAGCTATTATGCCAGAGTACGAGTCTAAGACCTTAGGTATTAGCCCAGAGTAAGAGTTAAGACCTTAACCATTAGGCCAGAGTACGAGTCTAAGACCTTAGCTATTAGGCCAGAGTAAGAGTTAAGACCTTAACCATTAAGCCAGAGTACGAGTCTAAGACCTTAGCTATTAGTTCAGAGTACATGTTAAGACCTTAACCAGTAGGCCAGAGTAAGAGTTAAGATCTTAACCATTAGGCCAGAGTACGAGTCTAAGACCTTAGCTATTAGGCCAGAGTAAGAATTAAGACCTTAACCATTAGGCCAGAGTAAGAGTCTAAGACATTAGCTATTAGGCCAAAGTAAAAGTTAAGACCTTAGCTATTAGGCCAGAGTAAGAGTTAAGACCTTAACCATTAGACCATAGTACGAGTCTAAGACCTTAGCTATTAGGCCAGAGTAAGAGTTAAGACCTTAGCTATTAGGCCAGAGTAAGAGTTAAGACCTTAACCAGTAGGCCGGAGTATGAGTCTAAGACCTTAGCTATTAGGCCAGAGTAAGAGTTAAGACCTTAACCAGTAGGCCAGAGTAAGAGTTAAGACCTTTACCTGTAGGCCAGTGTAAGAGTTAAGACCTTAACCATTAGGCCAGAGTACGAGTCTAAGACCTTAGCTATTAGGCCAGAGTATGAGTCTAAGACCTTAGCTATTAGGCCAGAGTAAGATTTAAGACCTTAACCATTAGGCCAGAGTACGAGTCAAAGACCTTAGCTATTAGGCCAGAGTAAGAGTTAAGACCTTAGCTATTAGGCCAGAGTAAGAGTTAAACCTTAACCATTAGGCCAGAGTACGAGTCTAAGACCTTAGCTATTAGGCCAGAGTAAGAATTAAGACCTTAGCTATTAGGCCAGAGTAAGAGTTAAGACCTTAACCATTAGGCCAGAGTATGAGTCTAAGACCTTATCTATTAGGCCAGAGTAAGAGTTAAGACCTTAACCAGTAGGACAGAGTAAGAGTTAAGACCTTAACCATTAGGCCAGAGTACGAGTCTAAGACCTTAGCTATTAGGCCAGAGTAAGAGTTAAGACCTTAACCAGTAGGGCAGAGTAAGAGTTAAAACCTTAATCATTAGGCCAGAGCACAAGTCTAAGACCTTAGCTATTAGGCCAGAGTAAGAGTTAAGACCTTAACTATTAGGTCAGAGTACGAGTCTAAGACCTTATCTATTAGGCCAGAGTAAGAGTTAAGACCTTAGCTATTAGGCCAGAGTAAGAGTTAAGACCTTAACCATTAGGCCATAGTATGAGTCTAAGACCTTAGCTTTTAGGCAAGAGTAAGGGTTAAGACCATAGCTATTAGACCAGAGTAAGAGTTAAGACCTTAACCAGTAGGCCAGAGTACAAGTCTAAGACCTTAGCTATTAGGCCAGACTAAGAGTTAAGACCTTAACCATTAGGCCAGAGTACGAGTCTAAGACCTTAGCTATTAGGCCAGACTAAAAGTTAAGACCTTAGCTATTAGGCCAGAGTAAGAGTTAAGACCTTTACCATTAGGCCATAGTACAAGTCTAAGACCTTAGCTATTAGGCCAGAGTAAGAGTTAAGACCTTAACCAGCAGGCCAGAGTAAAAGTTAAGACCTTAACCAGTAGGCAAGTGTAAGAGTTAAGACCTTAACCATTAGGCCAGAGTACGAGCCTAAGACCTTAGCTATTAGGCCAGAGTAAGAGTTAAGACCTTAACCAGTAGGCCAGAGTAAGAGTTAAGACCTTAACCAGTAGGCCAGAGTAAAAGTTAAGACCTTAACCATTAGGCCAGTGTACAAGTCTAAGACCTTAGCTATTAGGCCAGAGTAAGAGTTAAGACCTTAGCTATTAGGCCAGAGTAAGAGTCTAAGACCTTAGCTATTAGTCCAGAGTAAGAGTTAAGACCTTAACCATTAGGCCAGACTAAGAGTTAAGACCTTAACCAGTAGGCCATAGTACGAGTCTAAGACCTTAGCTATTAGGCCAGAGTAAGAGTTATGACCTTAACCATTAGGCCAGAGTACGGGTCTAAGACCTTAGCTATTAGGCCAGACTAAGAGGTAAGACCTTAGCTATTAGGCCAGAGTAAGAGTTAAGACCTTAACCATTAGGCCAGAGTACAAGTCTAAGACCTTAGCTATTAGGTCAGAGTAAGAGTTAAAACCTTAGCTATTAGGCCAGAGTAAGAGTCTAAGACCTTAGCTATTAGGCCAGAGTAAAAGTTAAGACCTTAACCATTAGGCCAGAGTAAGAGTTAAGACCTTAGCTATTAGGCCAGAGTAAGAGTTAAGACCTTAACCATTAGGCCAGAGTACGAGTCTAAGACCTTAGCTAGTAGGCCAGAGTAAGAGTCAAGACCTTAACCATTAGGCCATAGTACGAGTCTAAGACCTTAGCTATTAGGCCAGAGTAAGAGTTAAGACTTTAACCAGTAGTCCAGAGTAAGAGTTAAGACCTTAACCTGTAGGCCATAGTACTAGTCTAAGACCTTAGCTATTAGGCCAGAGTAAGAGTTAAGACCTTAACCAGCAGGCCAGAGTAAGAGTAAAGACCTTAACCAGTAGGCCAGAGTAAGAGTTAAGACCTTAACCATTAAGCCAGAGTACGAGTCTAAGACCTTAGCTATTAGGCCAGAGTAAGAGTTAAGACCTTAACCAGTAGGCCAGAGTAAGAGTTAAGACCTTAACCATTAGGCCAGAGTATGAGTCTAAGACCTTATCTATTAGGCCAGAGTAAGAGTTAAGACCTTAACCAGTAGGACAGAGTAAGAGTTAAGACCTTAACCATTAGGCGATAGTACAAGTCTAAGACTTTAGCTATTAGGCCAGAGTAAGAGTTAAGACCTTAGCTATTAGGCCAGAGTAAGAGTTAAGACCTTAACCAGTAGGCCAGAGTACGAGTCTAAGACCTTAGCTATTATGCCAGAGTACGAGTCTAAGACCTTAGGTATTAGCCCAGAGTAAGAGTTAAGACCTTAACCATTAGGCCAGAGTACGAGTCTAAGACCTTAGCTATTAGGCCAGAGTAAGAGTTAAGACCTTAACCATTAAGCCAGAGTACGAGTCTAAGACCTTAGCTATTAGTTCAGAGTACATGTTAAGACCTTAACCAGTAGGCCAGAGTAAGAGTTAAGATCTTAACCATTAGGCCAGAGTACGAGTCTAAGACCTTAGCTATTAGGCCAGAGTAAGAATTAAGACCTTAACCATTAGGCCAGAGTAAGAGTCTAAGACATTAGCTATTAGGCCAAAGTAAAAGTTAAGACCTTAGCTATTAGGCCAGAGTAAGAGTTAAGACCTTAACCATTAGACCATAGTACGAGTCTAAGACCTTAGCTATTAGGCCAGAGTAAGAGTTAAGACCTTAGCTATTAGGCCAGAGTAAGAGTTAAGACCTTAACCAGTAGGCCGGAGTATGAGTCTAAGACCTTAGCTATTAGGCCAGAGTAAGAGTTAGGACCTTAACCAGTAGGCCAGAGTAAGAGTTAAGACCTTTACCTGTAGGCCAGTGTAAGAGTTAAGACCTTAACCATTAGGCCAGAGTACGAGTCTAAGACCTTAGCTATTAGGCCAGAGTATGAGTCTAAGACCTTAGCTATTAGGCCAGAGTAAGATTTAAGACCTTAACCATTAGGCCAGAGTACGAGTCAAAGACCTTAGCTATTAGGCCAGAGTAAGAGTTAAGACCTTAGCTATTAGGCCAGAGTAAGAGTTAAACCTTAACCATTAGGCCAGAGTACGAGTCTAAGACCTTAGCTATTAGGCCAGAGTAAGAATTAAGACCTTAGCTATTAGGCCAGAGTAAGAGTTAAGACCTTAACCATTAGGCCAGAGTATGAGTCTAAGACCTTATCTATTAGGCCAGAGTAAGAGTTAAGACCTTAACCAGTAGGACAGAGTAAGAGTTAAGACCTTAACCATTAGGCCATAGTACAAGTCTAAGACTTTAGCTATTTGGCCAGAGTAAGAGTTAAGACCTTAGCTATTAGGCCAGAGTAAGAGTTAAGACCTTAACCAGTAGGCCAGAGTATGAGTTAAGACCTTAACCATTAGGCCAGAGTATGAGTCTAAGACCTTATCTATTAGGCCAGAGTAAGAGTTAAGACGTTAACCAGTAGGACAGAGTAAGAGTTAAGTCCTTAGCCATTAGGCCATAGTACAAGTCTAAGACTTTAGCTATTAGGCCAGAGTAAGAGTTAAGACCTTAGCTATTAGGCCAGAGTAAGAGTTAAGACCTTAACCAGTAGGCCAGAGTACGAGTCTAAGACCTTAGCTATTATGCCAGAGTACGCTTCTAAGACCTTAGCTATTAGCCCAGAGTAAGAGTTAAGACCTTAACCATTAGGCCAGAGTACGAGTCTAAGACCTTAGCTATTAGGCCAGAGTAAGAGTTAAGACCTTAACCATTAAGTCAGAGTACGAGTCTAAGACCTTAGCTATTAGTTCAGAGTAGGTGTTAAGACCTTAACCATTAGGCCAGAGTAAGAGTCTAAGACCTTAGCTATTAGGCCAAAGTAAAAGTTTAGACCTTAGCTATTAGGCCAGAGTAAGAGTTAAGACCTTAACCATTAGGCCAGAGTACGAGCCTAAGACCTTAGCTATTAGGCAAGAGTAAGAATTAAGACCTTAGCTATTAGGCCAGAGTAAGAGTTAAGACCTTAACCTTTAGGCCAGAGTACGATTCTAAGACCTTAGCTATTAGGCCAGAGTAAGAGTTAAGACCTTAAACTTTAGGCCAGAGTACGAGTCTAAGACCTTAGCTATTAGGCCAGAGTAAGAGTTAAGACCTTAACCAGTAGGGCAGAGTAAGAGTTAAAACCTTAGTCATTAGGCCAGAGCACGAGTCTAAGACCTTAGCTATTAGGCCAGAGTAAGAGTTAAGACCTTAACCATTAGGTCAGAGTACGAGTCTAAGACCTTAGTTATTAGGCCAGAGTAAGAGTTAAGACCTTAGCTATTAGGCCAGAGTAAGAGTTGAGACCTTAACCATTAGGCCATAGTACGAGTCTAAGACCTTAGCTATTAGGCCAGAGTAAGGGTTAAGACCATAGCTATTAGACCAGAGTAAGAGTTAAGACCTTAACCAGTAGGCCAGAGTACAAGTCTAAGACCTTAGCTATTAGGCCAGACTAAGAGTTTAGACCTTAACCATTAGGCCAGAGTACGAGTCTAAGACCTTAGCTATTAGGCCAGAGTAAAAGTTAAGACCTTAGCTATTAGGCCAGAGTAAGAGTTAAGACCTTTACCATTAGGCCATAGTACGAGTCTAAGACCTTAGCTATGAGGCCAGAGCAAGTGTTAAGACTTAAACCAGAAGGCCAGAGTAAGAGTTAAGACCTTAACCTGTAGGCCATAGTACAAGTCTAAGACCTTAGCTATTAGGCCAGAGTAAGAGTTAAGACCTTAACCAGCAGGCCAGAGTAAAAGTTAAGACCTTAACCAGTAGGCCAGAGTAAGAGTTAAGACCTTAAACATTAGGCCAGAGTACGAGCCTAAGACCTTAGCTATTAGGCCAGAGTAAGTGTTAAGACCTTAACCAATAGGCCAGAGTAAGAGTTAAGACTTTAACCAGTAGGCCAGAGTAAAAGTTAAGACCTTAACCATTAGGCCAGAGTACGAGTCTAAGACCTTAGCTATTAGGCCAGAGTAAGAGTTAAGACCTTAGCTATTAGGCCAGAGTAAGAGTCTAAGACCTTAGCTATTAGCCCAGAGTAAGAGTTAAGACCTTAACCATTAGGCCAGACTAAGAGTTAAGACCTTAACCAGTAGGCCATAGTACGAGTCTAAGACCTTAGCTATTAGGCCAGAGTAAGATTTAAGACCTTAACCATTAGGCCAGAGTACGGGTCTAAGACCTTAGCTATTAGGCCAGACTAAGAGTTAAGACCTTAGCTATTAGGCCAGAGTAAGAGTTAAGACCTTAACCATTAGGCCAGAGTACAAGTCTAAGACCTTAGCTATTAGGTTAGAGTAAGAGTTAAAACCTTAGCTATTAGGCCAGAGTAAGAGTCTAATACCTTAGCTATTAGGCCAGAGTAAAAGTTAAGACCTTAACCATTAGGCCAGAGTAAGAGTTAAGACCTTAGCTATTAGGCCAGAGTAAGAGTTAAGACCTTAACCATTAGGCCAGAGTACGAGTCTAAGACCTTAGCTAGTAGGCCAGAGTAAAAGTTAAGACCTTAACCATTAGGTCAAAGTAAGAGTTAAGACCTTAACCTGTAGGCCATAGTACGAGTCTAAGACCTTAGCTATTATGCCAGAGTAAGAGTTAAGACCTTAGCTATTATGCCAGAGTAAGGGTTAAGACCTTAACCAGTAGGCCAGAGTAAGAGTTACAACCTTAACCATTAGGCCAGAGTATGAGTCTAAGACCTTAGCTATTAGGCCAGAGTAAGAGTTAAGACCTTAACCATTAGGCCAGAGTACGAGTCTACGACCTTCGCTATTAGGCCAGAGTAAGAGTTAAGACCTTAACCATTAGGCCAGAGTACGAGTCTAAGACCTTAGCTATCAGGCCAGAGTACGAGTCTAAGACATTAGCTATTAGGCCAGAGTAAGAGTTAAAACCTTAACCATTAGGCCAGAGTACGAGTCTAAGACCTTAGCTAATAGGCCAGAGTAAGAGTTAAGACCTTAACTATTAGGACAGACTAAGAGTTAAGACCTTAACCATTAGGCCAGAGTACGAGTCTAAGACCTTAGCTATTAGGCCAGAGTAAGAGTAAAAACCTTAGCTATTAGGCCAGAGTAAGAGTTAAGACCTTAACCATTAGGCCCGACTATGAATTTAAGACCTTAGCTATTAGGCCAGAGTAAGAGTTAATACCTTAACCATTAGGCCAGAGTACGAGTCTAAGACCTTAGCTATTAGGCCAGAGTAAGAGTTAAGACCTTAGCTATTAGGCCAGAGTAAGAGTTAAGACCTCAACCTTTAGGCCAGAGTACGAGTCTAAGGCCTTAGCTATTAGGCCAGAGTAAGAGTTAAGACCTTAGCTATTAGGCCAGAGTAAGAGTTAAGACCTTAACCTTTAGGCCAGAGTACGAGTCTAAGGCCTTAGCTATTAGGCCAGAGTAAGAGTTAAGACCTTAACCATTAGGCCATAGTACGAGTCTAAGACCTTAGCTATTAGGCCAGAGTAAGAGTTAAGACCTTAGCTATTAGGCCAGAGTAAGAGTTAAGACCTTAACCAGTAGGCCGGATGTGAGAAGTTGGCCTGGCATATGCTGTTCCTAGTTATAGGGACACCTTGCACCAGTCCAATTCGACTCCTATTGATGATAGGTTTAAGACAACCTTTAAAGAAAGCTATCCTAGTGGTAGCTGTGGAGAGCAGCCTTCAGGCTAAGTCTTGAAGGAGTGTTAAGCTTATTGTTTTACCATAATAACCTCTTGAATAACCAAATGAAAGAGTAGCCCACACAGGTATATATATATAAAATATATGTATTTATTCTAGACAGAATCCCACAGTCACTTTATGAGGCTAGTGGCAAAGTTACAATTCAAACAAGCATTTATAAACACAATAAATAGCACAGAAATCAATGGGCCCCAGGGGGGGACCAAACCATATACTAAAATAGTGGTATAAGAACCACGACAATTCTACAGGCAATGCCTAGGGCATTCAGGATCGCTTGCCCCTTCAGAATCCACCCACAGTTAAGAGGAAGGGGACCCACGGGAGACGCGTGCAGTGCAAAGAGCTGCTATCGGGATCGCTATGTTAGCCTATGGAGAATGTCGCGGTTGAATATTTAAAGTTAAAGGACACTTCTAGCAACAGTACAAAGTTAAGGCTTGAGACTTAAGGCATTGGAGAGCCCACCACCACGGGAGCACCGAAGTACTACTGTTACCTGCCCCAGGGAAGCCGGGTGCATAGGTCGATTCTGGTGTCGGGTCGCGGGCTGATTCTCTATGGAAAAGTAGTCCAAACTGCTGCTAGCTGCGAGTGTCGCTGAAGTCGTGAAGATTGAAGTTGAAGAGAAGATAAAGATGAACCTGAAAGCAGAGGGGACAGAGTCTGGGTCACAGCAAGTGACCAGGGAGCTCACAGCAAGGAGCTCGTGGAAGTCGGGTGCTTCAGGTGTAGGAAGTACAGCTGGGCTCTGCAGTCACGGGCTCCGGGAGGCTTCAAGGAAGGCCAGCTTCTGGAGGGCGACTGTCCCACGTCGGCTGAGGGTCGCTGCTGGTGTTAGTGTCCCGATTGGATCCACTAAGCCTTGGCAACCGCAACCCACGCAAGATAGACAAAGCAGCTGCTGGTGCAGACCCACGAGGTCTGAGGGTGCTCTCTTTTGCAGGGAGCGTAGAGCAGGCCTGGACCAACCAGGGGAACTCTTAGAAACAAAGATTGTCCTCCGTCAGGGCCCACAAGTCGAGGGACAAGGGACCGCGGAAGGCAGCAAAATGGAGTGCGTAAAAGGGCTCCCACGGGCCACCGGAGCGGGCCAGGGAGCTGAGGGTCGGCACAAATGCTGCTGGATGGTTGGCTCAGAAATGGGCCAAAGCACAACTTCCCCACTGGTCGGGGTCGTGTGCTGGACAAGAGGTGGCCGGTGTCTCGGGGTATGCGGGGATCTCGACACCCACGTGGTCCAGGGTGCTCAGACTTGCTGGGCACACTCACAGGACGCTGGGATGCACTGGAGACCCACCTCGAGGGTGCTGGAAGGTGTCGAAGGTCAGGAGAGCCACGAAGTTCCAACCGGGTATCTTGTAGTCTTTTAGGTGCCTGCCAAGCAGGGGGATAACTCCTTTATCCCAAGGGAGATTTCTTCTGTCAGCTGGGCAGCAGCTCGTCGAAGGTCAGTTCTGTAAAGTTCTGGACGAATCTAAGGCTCTAGGGCAAAGTTATTCCCATATATCCCCAAGATTAGGGGATGGTCCAAAATAGAGCCTACCAATCAGAGTAGAGGCGGGAAAGGGTGGCTACACCCACTCCCCTTTGTGTGTTTCCCACCTGGGCGAGGGGCAGGATGCCCCTGAACTGGTTCCAGGCGGTGTATGCAGAATTGGGGCTCTGCAGCTGCCTACGTGCAACTCTGAATGGACATTTGGTGCACCCACCCTGTTCCAATCCACATTATCCTGTCTGGGGAGGTGCTGGCACCTCCCTGCCACAGGAGCCCTATTGTCCAGCTGGCGAGGCTGGGATTTTCCCCAGCAACAGCCAGCCAGAGTCGTGTAGGTGGCGAACAGTAGCCATTTTGTGGTACACGTGCACTTTTAAATTGGTGTCTAAAATCTACCGCTTTTCCCATATCACCCTCCTAGCAAGGGGGAATCGTGCCCCCATGCCCATGGCTGGACTGGGGGTATGATTCCTTCATGTTTTACACCAAACACGATATGGTTCTGTGTAGCCAGTCCCAAGTTACAGCGATGACGCAATAACTTATAATGCGGTAAGAGTATATGGTATGGCTACACTACAAACAACCCAGTAACGGATTTAAGAAGGTTGCAGGGAGGTCCTACTCACGTAGGGGTCCCCCCTCACACATACCTCAGCACCCAGCCCTGTAGGATTACCAGGGCCTGCCATAGGGGTGACCTATGAGAGTATATGTGTTGTAATGGTATGGGACATAGGGTACCTACATCCCTGTAAGGGGTGCTAGCACCACCTTACCCAGGCTACAGTAGTGGCCTGGTGGTGTCAGTTTGGGTGGCTGTCCCAGGGTGGCACAATAAGTGCTGCAGCCCTGGTAGGCCTACAGGGGGACCCATGCCCTGGGTACCTAGGGTACCATCTACCAGGGACTGGTAGGGCATGCCCAGCATCCAATTATGTTTGTACCTAGAGTACTCACAACAGTTTTAGGGAGAAAGCAGATAGGCTGGGGTCCTGGATAGCAGGATCCCAGCCAGACTAGTCAAAAACCACCTAAATACCAGGCAAAAAGTTGGGGTCAACCATTAGTCAGATTCCACTCTCCTACACCGGAGTACGAGTCTAAGACCTTAGCTATTAGGCCAGAGTAAGAGTTAAGACCTTAACCAGTAGGCCAGAGTAAGAGTTAAGACCTTTACCTGTAGGCCAGAGTAAGAGTTAAGACCTTAACCATTAGGCCAGAGTACGAGTCTAAGACCTTAGCTATTAGGCCAGAGTATGAGTCTAAGACCTTAGCTATTAGGCCAGAGTAAGAGTTAAGACCTTAACCATTAGGCCAGAGTATGAGTCAAAGACCTTAGCTATTAGGCCAGAGTAAGAGTTAAGACCTTAGCTATTAGGCCAGAGTAAGAGTTAAGACCTTAACCATTAGGCCAGAGTACGAGTCTAAGACCTTAGCTATTAGGCCAGAGTAAGAATTAAGACCTTAGCTATTAGGCCAGAGTAAGAGTTAAGACCTTAACCTTTAGGCCAGAGTACGATTCTAAGACCTTAGCTATTAGGCCAGAGTAAGAGTTAAGACCTTAACCATTAGGCCAGAGTACGCGTCTAAGATCTTAGCTATTAGGCCAGAGTAAGAGTTAAGACCTTAACCAGTAGGGCAGAGTAAGAGTTAAAACCTTAATCATTAGGTCAGAGCACGAGTCTAAGACCTTAGCTATTAGGCCAGAGTAAGAGTTAAGACCTTAACCATTAGGGCAAAGTACAAGTCTAAGACCTTAGCTATTAGGCCAGAGTAAGAGTTAAGACCTTAGCTATTAGGCCAGAGTAAGAGTTAAGACCTTAACCATTAGACCATAGTAGGAGTCTAAGACCTTAGCTATTAGGCCAGAGTAAGGGTTAAGACCATAGCTATTAGACCAGAGTAAGAGTTAAGACCTTAACCAGTAGGCCAGAGTACAAGTCTAAGACCTTAGCTATTAGGCCAGACTAAGAGTTAAGACCTTAACCATTAGGCCAGAGTACGAGTCTAAGACCTTAGCTATTAGGCCAGACTAAAAGTTAAGACCTTAGCTATTAGGCCAGAGTAAGAGTTAAGACCTTAACCATTAGGCCATAGTACGAGTCTAAGACCTTAGCTATTAGTCCAGAGTAAGAGTTAAGACTTAAACCAGTAGGCCAGAGTAAGAGTTAAGACCTTAACCTGTAGGCCATAGTACGAGTCTAAGACCTTAGCTATTAGGCCAGAGTAAGAGTTAAGACCTTAACCAGCAGGCCAGAGTAAAAGTTAAGACCTTAACCAGTAGGCCAGAGTAAGAGTTAAGACCTTAACCATTAGGCCAGAGTACGAGCCTAAGACCTTAGCTATTAGGCCAGAGTAAGACTTAAGACCTTAACCAGTAGGCCAGAGTAAGAGTTAAGACCTTAACCAGTAGGCCAGAGTAAAAGTTAAGACCTTAACCATTAGGCCAGAGTACGAGTCTAAGACCTTAGCTATTAGGCCAGAGTAAGAGTTAAGACCTTAGCTATTAGGCCAGAGTAAGAGTCTAAGACCTTAGCTATTAGCCCAGAGTAAGAGTTAAGACCTTAACCATAAGGCCAGACTAAGAGTTATGACCTTAACCAGTAGGCCGGAGTACGAGTCTAAGACCTTAGCTATTAGGCCAGAGTAAGAGTTAAGACCTTAACCAGTAGGCCAGAGTAAGAGTTAAGACCTTTACCTGTAGGCCATAGTACAAGTCTAAGACCTTAGCTATTAGGCCAGAGTAAGAGTTAAGACCTTAACCATTAGGCCAGAGTACGAGTCTAAGACCTTAGCTATTAGGCCAGAGTATGAGTCTAAGACCTTAGCTATTAGGCCAGAGTAAGAGTTAAGACCTTAACCATTAGGCCAGAGTATGAGTCAAAGACCTTAGCTATTAGGCCAGAGTAAGAGTTAAGACCTTAGCTATTAGGCCAGAGTAAGAGTTAAGACCTTAACCATTAGGCCAGAGTACGAATCTAAGACCTTAGCTAATAGGCCAGAGTAAGAATTAAGACCTTAGCTATTAGGCCAGAGTAAGAGTTAAGACCTTAACCTTTAGGCCAGAGTACGATTCTAAGACCTTAGCTATTAGGCCAGAGTAAGAGTTAAGACCTTAACCATTAGGCCAGAGTACGAGTCTAAGACCTTAGCTATTAGGCCAGAGTAAGAGTTAAGACCTTAACCAGTAGGGCAGAGTAAGAGTTAAAACCTTAATCATTAGGCCAGAGCACGAGTCTAAGACCTTAGCTATTAGGCCAGAGTAAGAGTTAAGACCTTAACCATTAGGGCAGAGTACGAGTCTAAGACCTTAGCTATTAGGCCAGAGTACGAGTCTAAGACCTTAGCTATTAGGCCAGAGTAAGAGTTAAGACCTTAACCATTAAGCCAGAGTACGAGTCTAAGACCTTAGCTATTAGTTCAGAGTACGTGTTAAGACCTTAACCAGTAGGCCAGAGTAAGAGTTAAGATCTCAACCATTAGGCCAGAGTACGAGTCTAAGACCTTAGCTATTAGGCCAGAGTAAGAGTTAAGACCTTAACCATTAGGCCAGAGTAAGAGCCTAAGACCTTAGCTATTAGGCCAAAGTAAAAGTTTAGACCTTAGCTATTAGGCCAGAGTAAGAGTTAAGACCTTAACCATTAGGACATAGTACGAGTCTAAGACCTTAGCTATTAGGCCAGAGTAAGAGTTAAGACCTTAGCTATTAGGACAGAGTAAGAGTTAAGACCTTAACCAATAGGCCGGAGTATGAGTCTAAGACCTTAGCTATTAGGCCAGAGTAAGAGTTAAGACCTTAACCAGTAGGCCAGAGTAAGAGTTAAGACCTTTACCTGTAGGCCAGAGTAAGAGTTAAGACCTTAACCATTAGGCCAGAGTACGAGTCTAAGACCTTAGCTATTAGGCCAGAGTATGAGTCTAAGACCTTAGCTATTAGGCCAGAGTAAGATTTAAGACCTTAACCATTAGGCCAGAGTACGAGTCAAAGACCTTAGCTATTAGGCCAGAGTAAGAGTTAAGACCTTAGCTATTAGGCCAGAGTAAGAGTTAAGACCTTAACCATTAGGCCAGAGTACGAGCCTAAGACCTTAGCTATTAGGCCAGAGTAAGAATTAAGACCTTAGCTATGTGGAGAGGTGTGGCTCACTGGTTAGAGGCGGCAGACCCGTAGGCAGAGAATCGACCAAGGACCAGGGTTCAATTCCCGACGCGGCAGGGTCGTGGACCAGGGTCAAAACGGACTTGATAATTCTCGCCTCGGTACCTACTCTAACCAGGAACACACTCGGCAACTCTGGGCATTAAGCTTGCCTCATCTCTACAACGGCCCCCCACAGACGCCGGGGATGCCTGGTTTCACCTTGGAGATACCCAGAAAGGGACCATCTCACAGGGATAGCCAGGACGGGTTCCCCAGCGGTCTACAGCGCCGGGACGCCCCGTTGCTGGGGCAGCTGTGCGCTTTACAAGTCTACAACATTTAACATTTAACATTAGGCCAGAGTAAGAGTTAAGACCTTAACCTTTAGGCCGGAGTACGATTCTAAGACCTTAGCTATTAGGCCAGAGTAAGAGTTAAGACCTTAACCATTAGGCCAGAGTACGAGTCTAAGACCTTAGCTATTAGGCCAGAGTAAGAGTTAAGACCTTAACCAGTAGGGCAGAGTAAGAGTTAAAACCTTAATCATTAGGCCAGAGCACGAGTCTAAGACCTTAGCTATTAGGCCAGAGTAAGAGTTAAGACCTTAACCATTAGGTCAGAGTACGAGTCTAAGACCTTAGCTATTAGGCCAGAGTAAGAGTTAAGACCTTAGCTATTAGGCCAGAGTAAGAGTTGAGACCTTAACCATTAGGCCATAGTACGAGTCTAAGACCTTAGCTATTAGGCCAGAGTAAGGGTTAAGACCATAGCTATTAGACCAGAGTAACAGTTAAGACCTTAACCAGTAGGCCAGAGTACAAGTCTAAGACCTTAGCTATTAGGCCAGACTAAGAGTTTAGACCTTAACCATTAGGCCAGAGTACCAGTCTAAGACCTTAGCTATTAGGCCAGAGTAAAAGTTAAGACCTTAGCTATTAGGCCAGAGTAAGAGTTAAGACCTTTACCATTAGGCCAAAGTACGAGTCTAAGACCTTAGCTATTAGGCCACAGCAAGAGTTAAGACTTAAACCAGAAGGCCAGAGTAAGAGTTAAGACCTTAACCTGTAGGCCATAGTACAAGTCTAAGACCTTCGCTATTAGGCCAGAGTAAGAGTTAAGACCTTAACCAGCAGGCCAGAGTAAAAGTTAAGACCTTAACCAGTAGGCCAGAGTAAGAGTTAAGACCTTAAACATTAGGCCAGAGTACGAGCCTAAGACCTTAGCTATTAGGCCAGAGTAAGAGTTAAGACCTTAACCAATAGGCCAGAGTAAGAGTTAAGACTTTAACCAGTAGGCCAGAGTAAAAGTTAAGACCTTAACCATTAGGCCAGAGTACGAGTCTAACACCTTAGCTATTAGGCCAGAGTAAGAGTCTAAGACCTTAGCTATTAGCCCAGAGTAAGAGTTAAGACCTTAACCATTAGGCCAGACTAAGAGTTAAGACCTTAACCAGTTGGCCATATGTGGTAAATAAAATTCCTTTACCGGGACTTAATTTGATACGGAAACATAATAAAACAGCTCAGTAAATAAGAGGCAGAATCCGTGGTATTAGAGGCTCGGAATGGGCTTTATTCCAATGATCGATTATAATCGGTTGCTCCAAGTTCCATCACCACGGAGGTTCAGGAAGTGAAGTACCTACTTTATTGACAAGAAGTGACTTTTATAGTACATACATTACAATGAAGCGAATGCAGTAGGCGTAACAATTGATAAGGAAAATGACGATTCATATGTGTAACCGAAAATGGGTGTAATAAGGAGTAAAAAGGAACATAATTGGTTATGATGTCACATATAGGTGGATCTATAAGATAATACTTGGCATAGATGCGCGCGCAGCAGCATGACGTGTAATTGACGTGCAACTAGGGGGTGAAGGGGACTTGACATTTAGCTCTACATGTGGAGACGAAAAGTCTGGGGGGTCAAGTCAACCTAATCCCAAATCATATCTAACATCCTATGTTTAAAGAACTATGTTATCCACAAAAGAAGGACTCTCGGACAGAATCTATTCTATACTGACTGTGCGTGCGTGTACAAGCGTCTAAGTGTCTATACTGAATGCGAGGGGGTAGTAATATTCCATGGTAACGGGGCTATGATTTACTTGCATGAGGACAGAGAAGCCGGGCCTTTGCTCGGTCGCTGGAAGAATGTTTACTTAAACTGCTAGACAGGAATGCATCGGCTAAGGAGTGAAGCAGATAATTCGAAGGTGAAATACAGTTCTTGGCAGAGAATAGGCTGATGTCAGGCTTCGTGAGCCGCGCAGGGAATGAGACAAAGTTCATGGTCACAGATGCAGGCTCAGACTCGAGTTTTCAGAGGCAGAAGGCAAGAGGAGTTTGATGACAGAATCAGGGCCTACTTGCCTGGACTGAAAAAAGGCATAAGTGAACCATACAAAGCCGGTGGCCTTTCATATTTAGGAATGGAATATCCGGCCTATTCATGGCGGATCTGACAGAGGACATGTTGACGGTGGACGCACATGTATTTGCGTCTTCATAACTGGAACTGGAGGGAACATACATGTACTTGTGACATGCACATAGAACCGTTGGGGTCCAAGATAGGGGACATAATTGACCAGAAAAATCCATATTTCCACATTCCCTCCTTGTCCCCTACTTGCCCGTTAAGAGATATCAATCTTCATCAATCCATTGATCTGTTCATATAACATCATTTGTTCTTCTTTCTTCTTCCGTGACGAATGAAATCTTGGTGGTGGAATACACGATGTGGCACACAGACCACAAATCGCTGGTCCACATTGTAGACATAGACAGCAACTGAATAGTATGAGAAGGCCAATACCTAGGAAGGATAAAACTCTCCATCCCCAGGCTGATATCACACTCCAAAACCAACTGGACCAAGTCCAAGTGCCTGGGTTCTGGTGTATCTGGTTTACAATCTTATGAAGGCGAGTGATGGCTTTATATACAGATGGCGAATTTTCTGGTATGAATACGCAGCAGCTTGATCCGATGACCCTACAAGCTCCGCCCCTATCAGCTAGGATGACGTCAAGGACAAGACGATTTTGAAGCACAACAATCCGCATAGCAGACTGCTCTTCTGTTAAATTGCCTAAGGCGGAAATAGTTTCATTCACTACTGCTTCAAGGGTTCTAGTTAATCTACGTATCAGCTTACTATTAGTAACAGTACCTATATAGGGAAAGATGCCTTTATTAAAATCTACATACTTGTCCCATGCCGTCTCAGTGTAATCGACAATGGGGAGATCTCTCCGCTCTCTATTGTGTACTAAATGAATATTTCTATAATAATCAGGAGGAGCTAGGAAAACAGGTGGCAAAAGGAATGCAATGTAGCAGGTACCATCCCAATCTAGAGGTAGACGCATATATGCAGTCTGACCACATATAAAGTAGGAGTGGCGATAAGCTCTAAATGAAGATTTGCCTTGATCACTGAACTCTACTGTAGTAGTGCATTTACTATGGCCCATATGTATGGAACCAACTTTTCTTACACACAATTCACCTTTCGCTGGGAATACTGACATGGTGGGTAAAACTAGTTCAACTTCGGATTCGACATTTAGAATCATGAGATTAGGTGTAAAGTTACCTAATCCATATACTTCATTTTCTAGATCAGTTCCTGTTCCTTTGGGGCGACCCTCCTTGTCAGGGTAACAGACATTGAATAAAACTAGGTTCAGATTTCCCCATACCCAATGGTCTTGATAAACTGCTGTGTCTGAGTCTATGGAATTGATTAAACTAAACCATGCTCCACAGGAGCCATTATGTGTAAACGGATGTGGAAAGAAAAGCAGGACTCCTTCATAATTCTGATAGGGAGGGAGCCGGCCACACACCCAACAATTAGTTGCATTACTAGTCTGATGGGAATGATGTAACATACTAATGAAAGTGTTATTGCGCAGCGCAAGTCTATAAGACAATTCATGCGGGGGTAAGTCACTAAAAGAATGTTCAGCAGTAACACTGTAAACGTTTCTGGCAATAGGGTAATATATGTGCAACAATATACTTGCAGTAATTATTAAAAGACTTAAGAAAAACAAGATTAATAATGTCACTATGCAATGGCTACGCAGTGATTTACAATACGCCTGTCGTTTCATCATTTTTCGCGACTGTCCATGATTCAGGTCTAGGCGATACATGTCGGAGACAGATTCAACCGCTTCACCTAGGAGAGGACTTAAACAATCAAATCGTCCGACGGCCTAGGCCTTAATTTTAGTTTATAAAGTGCTTTATTGTCGGCCTCAGCCAGAGGTAGTTTTGAGTCAATTGGTGAGGACACACGAGGTGGGCTGTTTACATCTGAAGGAAGTCCATAAAATTTCTTGATATGACTTGAATGAATCCAGCCTTTTCTGCCTTCAATCTTCACGGCTGTCCTTGTGGTCAGCAAGACCAACTTGGGTGTCTTCCACCTGGGCTCCAGCTGAGTCTTTCGGTCGAAATTCCTCACAAAGACGAGGTCCCCCGGAATTACGTCATGGGGTTTCACCTCAGTATTGTCGGGAAAGGCTGCAGCTACCTGTGAACGACAAGATTGTAGTGCAGACATCAAGGAAGCCAAGTAATCTGTCAGCATATTACAGTCAATATCAGTTATTTTGCGTGGTATAGGCGTCCCCCACATATTTGGTGGTCTGCCGAAGATCACCTCATACGGGGATAGCCCTGTTCGAGAGTGTGCTACCATTCTCATGTAGAAGAGTGCAACTGGTAACGCTACTACCCAGTCGACACCTTTCTCTCTGCATATTTTGGACAATCTGATTTTCAGTATCTGATTATGTCTTTCTACGAGACCTGCTGCTTCGGGGTGTCGGACACAGTGGAATTTCCACTGATATCCTAACAGAAGTGAAACATGTTTCATTAATTCGGATGAGAACGGCTGGCCGTTATCTGAGTAGACAACACGTGGTAAACCGTACCGTGGGAAGAATTCTCGAACTAACTGTTTGGCAGTAGTCGGGGCAGTGTAATCTGAAACCGGGTATGCCTCCGTCCAGCGGGACAGAGCGCAGACAACTACGAGAACATATTTGAATCCTCGACATCGTTCCATCTGGATATAATCCATCTGGAGTACTTCAAAAGGGTGATTAGGAGGATGAAATCCACCTTGCTCTACGGGAACACTTTTTCCTGGGTTGAACTGGCAACAGATCATACAGGTACGGACCTTTTGTTTGGCTGCTGCTCGTAAATGTTTATTGAACCAAATGTGTTGAATGCTGTCTAGCATAGCTTTTTCTCCTAGATGTGCTGGACTATGTATAGTGTTAACTATAACTTGGACCATTGAATCAGGAAGGAACCACACAGACTTTTCCTTCATCATCCATCCTTGGTCCGTTTGGATCCCTCCTAATTCAGTCCATTTCTTTATTTCATCTGGTGTAGCATGTGTCTGTATGTCAATTACGTCAAGGGTAGGATCTTTAACTGTCATACAATGTGTCGGCATCGGGACTATTGTCTTTGTCATGTCGGATGTTTGGGTTTGAGCAGTCTGTTTAGCTGTTCTGTCGGCTAGATCATTGCCTTGAGAAATGATATCAGTAACCTTCGTATGAGCCTTACATTTCATAATTGATATTGCAGTAGGTAGATGTATTGCATCTAATAAGGCATGAATGAGGGGTCCGTGCTGGATGTGGGCACCGTGGGAAGTTAAATAACCTCTCTCTCGCCATAGCACGCCGAAGTCATGTACAACTCCGAATGCATAACGTGAATCAGTGTATATGTTGACTTTTTTATTTGTGGCTTGAATACAGGCTTGTGTCAGAGCGATAAGCTCTGCGGCTTGAGCTGACAAAATATTTATACGATTAGTTTCAATGACTTCAGTATCTGTTGTGACTGCGTAAGCAGCCACCAACTCTCCTGTATTTGTTCTCATACATGAACCATCTACATACAATGTCAGGTCTGGGTCTGACAATGGGACATCGGTTAAGTCTTGTCTAGGTTTCGTCGTTATTGTAATAACTTCAATACAGTCATGGGCTAGTGGGTCTGTTCCGGTTACTGGCAAAAGTGTGGCAGGATTCAATGTATTACAGCGTCTGATTTCTATATGTGGCTGAAACAATGTAAGTTCGTACCCTGTAAGTCGCGCTATAGTCAAGTGTTGTGTTTGCGTTCTATTTACAAGAACCTCTACTGCATGTGGTACTTGAACTGTCAATGGATGTCCTAACACTATGGCATCGCTTTGTCTGATTGCTAAAGCTGTCGCTGCCACTGATTTTAGGCATGCAGGCAAAGCCTGAGCTACGGGATCTAATGTACTAGAAAAATAAGCACATGGTTTGTGTGCTCCTGCTTGTTCCTGTGTGAGTACTGACAAGGCAGTACCTTTGCGTTCTGTAACAAAGAGTGTAAACTGTTTTCTGTAACATGGCGTTGCTAAAACAGGTGCTTGACATAAAGCTTTCTTTAGGCTTTCAAAAGCTTGTGTATGTTCCTGAGTCCAAGGGAGAACAGTCGATGTGGCTGCTTCCTGTGTTGTCAACTGAATGAGTGGTTTTGCTAGAAATGCGTACTGAGGGATCCACTGCCTGCAATATGACGTGAGGCCTATGAAAGCCCGCACCTCCTTTTGTGTCTTGGGTATTGGCATGTTAGCTATTAACTGAATGCGGTCGGGTGTAAGCTGCCTTCCCTCCTTGGACAGCGAGTGTCCAAGATAAACAACTCGCTGGACACAGAATTGCAGCTTAGAAGGGGACACCTTGTGCCCCTTTTCGGCTAGAAATTGTAAAACTGTCAGTGATGCTTTTTCACATTCCGGTTCACTTCTCGCGGTGATCAACAGATCATCGACGTATTGAAGCAGAGCAGTGTTAACTGGCATGTGGATACTGTCGAGTTCTCGTTTCAGTGCTTGGCTATAGATGCTGGGGCTTTCTGTAAATCCTTGAGGTGCGCGTGAGAATTTAAAGCTACGTCCATTTAAACTAAATCCGAACAAATATTGGCTTTCCGGATCTATTGGGACGCTGAAAAAGGCATTCTTGAGATCGATTACAGTAAAGAATGTCGCTTCGGAATCAATAGCTGTCAGTAATGACGAGATATCTGGGACCACAGGAAATTGTGGCACAATGCATTTGTTTAATTCGCGCAGATCAATAACCAATCGATATACTGGCGGGGCCTTTGGATCTGTTCGTTTAAGAATCGGAATTATTGGTGAATTACATACATTGGAGTCTGTTTCTACAACTACTCCTTGGGTAATGAGCTCGTCAATGATTTGTAGTAAAGCCACTACAGCATCTGGCGGTAACTTGTATTGTCGCATTCGTGGTAGCACCACTCCTGCCTTTAATGTGACTCGATATGGTGTAATGTTCATGCATCCAACATCAGTAGGGCCTTGTGCCCATAGATGTGTAGGTAAAGTCTGCAGTCGGGGATCCATGTCTCTAGACACATAATGACCTTTAAAATCACGTAAAAACAACCTTACTCCTTCCGGAGAACAACATATTATAGCTCCTAGAGCTTTCAGCGTCTTTATTCCTAACAGATTTTCTGGACATGATTTAGTAAGCAATAAATCTGTAGTTCGGGTCAGAGGTCCTATCGTAAGTGGAAGAGGCTGTGACACTTCATTAACAATAGGTTTTCCTGAAAAACCAAGGGAAATATTTTGTGAGCCTGAGAGGGGTGCCCCTGGAACTTCACTACTTTTTATGGTTGTTCGACTTGCCCCTGTATCGAGTAAAAATTTTCTGTCTTGGCCTAATAATTCACTATGTACATAAGGTCCTTCTTGATCTACCGGGATCTCGATAAGGGGTAAGTCAACTTCCCTCTCTAGGCTTGTTCATGCGTATCGTTGATAATCAGGGTAGTCGTACTGTGCGGTCTGGTACAGTTGTCGTGTTGTGGTTTGTGTGGCAGCAACAGGCAGCGCTGGTGCAGCTGGCACAAACTGTATAGACTGTTGTGAAGCTGGCATGGACTGTGCATGCTGCGGAGCTCCTTGTTCATTCTGGTCCTGTCTAGGTGGCCGTGGTCTTTCTTGTGTTTTACCTATGGTGATATTATGTTTCAAAACTGGACAATCGTGTACGTAATGACCTGGCTTTTTACAATAATTGCATGTCCCTTTTACAGGTCCTGCTGAATCACCGGAATGTGTCATACCCTTCTTATGTCCTTCAGCTGGAACTGTCTGAGAAACTAGCATTTTCATTTTCGTGTCTTTCATGCGTCTGTGTTCATGTTCTTGTTCCTCTCTAATTCTATTGTGATGGTACTGTAACATTTGTAACATTTGTGATGGAGTGTTACCTTGCCAGGTACTTTCGAATTTTAATACTCTATTCTTTACTTGGGGCAGGGCATTTTCTACTAATTTTGTTACGAACAGATGTGGGTATGATTCGCTACTTGCTTTTATGCCACTATTTATACCAAAACATTTTTCAAATCGGGCATAGTAATCACTAGTGTCTTCATCTTGCTTCTGTTTACAGGCTGAAATTGTACCCCAATCTTCCTTTTTCGTAGTTAATAAACGTGGCAGTACCTGTACTAATAAACCTGGTAGTGCTTTAGTTTTATCCCCGAGTCCTGCTCCTGCAGTTCGGGCCTTTTCTTCTGCTTCTAATACTGACCATTCTATCTTTTGGTCTCCCACCTCCCACTCTTTTTCCTTGAGTTTTTCATAAATGCCAGCAGGCATCAATACCTTTAGTATTGTCATAATGTCGGGATAGGTATACTCTCCCATGAGTAACATGTCTTTAATTTCTCGGTGAAAACCCGCTGGGTCTTTGTCATGACTGGGTACCACTTTCTTCATTTCTAACAATTCTATTTTTGATATGGGCGTATATACAAATACGCGTTTAAACTCATTGTCCTCGCCCTTTATTGGGTGCACTTCTCGTAAGGGATTCTGTCTATCCATGTAATACGTAGTTCTTTCCTTGATGGGCAATGAGACACGGTCTGAACATACAAAAAGAATATACTGCTTTCTTGATTCTAGAATTTCTTTAATTAATTTAGTACCTGAACCTCTCCATCTATTCATGAGCAATTCAGTCAATATGTCAGGCAAGGGACCAGGGTCCGAATGCTGACTCTGATATAGTATAATGAGTTGTTGAATCATATAAATCCCAGCTAACCGCTCTTCATCTGGGGTGAGATTCAAAAATGTGCGTGCTACTGTATCATCCCTATATTTTCCGGGACTGTCCACCCAATTGACAGCTGCCCTAGCTAAATCCTGTTCATCCATAGAATCGAGGAAATGATAACCCCTTCGTTCTCGGAGTAGTTTGTCGGCGGCTTGGAACGAATGCTCGTTTGACCTGATGTTAATTATAGGTATTTGGAAATTCCTGTTATTATCTGGACATATCGGACGTATCGGGTTAATAGGACATTTATTACTATTACAAGATCTTCCTTTACCTACATAGGCTATGGTGTCTGACTGTCCTGCGGGCAGTCCTGACTCTTCCTCCTCGTTTTGTTCGAACTCGTCTACCGCTAATCTTTCTTCGTGTAGGCGTTCTATTTCTTTACGGATCTTTCGGCACATGGCTATTATACAATTTTGTTTATCATGTCTACCTTCTGATATATTCTGGCTCCATCTGGTAAGAATTTGCATTGCTTCCGGGTCTACCCCCGGTCGGTCTTCATTTCTGATCACACAATTTATGAGGAAACGTAACAGTTCCCCCTGTATCTCCACTTTCTGGTATTCCATAGCTCTGTTAATACATTCTGGATCTCGCCCTGTTTGGACAAAATGGTATATTTTATCTAGATGCGCAGTCATTCCTGGTAACTTCCCTAAGTACACTGCGGCTCGTCTGATACGCAAGGATGCCAGGATCATTTCGTCCTCTTTGCCGGGCACAGGGTCATATCTGCAATCTATAAGAAGTTCCTTAAGCGTACGGGAATTTATGAGTTTCGGGGTACGTGAATGTGCTGACTCTTGAAACGTAAGTTTATTTATTCTGGGTGGCGTAGAAAAAATGTTGCTAGCACCTCCCGCAGCCCCATCTGGGGTGTCGGGTGTGAAAGGATTCGTTGAACGTGACACAGCAACTATAGGTGTGGACACAGCTATAGAAGCAGGTGTAGGAACAGATGTAGAAACAGATGTGCTTGCCGGAACTTGTGACACGATCTGTTGCTGTAGGGATACGGGTACTGGGTCTTGGCGTTGAACCTCCCTGATAGGCTGTCTATGTGGGGCGGAATTAGCATACTCGGGAGCTGCGTCATCTAAATATGAGGAAAGAAAAACATCTTCTGCGGTTCTAGGATGCCCCTTAGGATGTACCTTTATTGGAAATAATGGGGGCGGCAAGTCTTTCGGTATTTCTGGAGTAGCTTTAGGTAATCCTTCGGCCAGAAGGGGATACATACCATTCATAAGGGCATTTCTTTGTCTGTCTACTTGTTCTGATTTCACTCGGATCCCTTCCTCAATTAATAGATTTTCTTGAACTTTATTGGAATTCTCTTTACTCTTCTCTTCCTGTCTACGTGCTTTTTCTGTACGTCTATGAGATTCTTTACGCCATAACTCAACGGCATCTTTCTGTGACTGTCTGACTTTCCTTTTCCATAACTCTTCTTCTACTTTCATGATGCACTCTGCATCCCAGGTTCCCGCTGTGGGCCACCTCTGACTTTCTGGTAATTCCTTGGTGTAGTCTACCCATAAATCAAGAAATAATATAGCGTCTAAGCCATGTTTATGATACATGAAGTACCCTGGAGTGTCCCTAGGAGGAATAGGAACGGCTTCTTCGAGTACCCCTTTTCTTGTAGTGATCTGTCTTAGTTTCGAAAAGAGCGGCATATTGAGAACTGATCTGATACTTAATCTTGAACACACTTAGAACAAAAGCACAATAATGAACAACCATTCATACCACAATATGCAGGACGTTTAACACATTAAACATTAAACATTTAAACATTAAATATTTTTTAACCTTTAAAATAACCAACAATGATGATCGTCTGCATAACTAATCACCAGGCATAATTCTTTGACAATAACTAGATACTTCGGAATACTTGATATACTGCTAAACAGTACAGATACACTGCTGAAACAGTGCAGACCGGATTTGTGTACCCAAACCCGTCTTGACCGGCACAACCTATGTGCACGTCAGAAATGCCTCCCCAGTAATGGTACTCACCGGGTAGCTTCGGAAACGGAAGGCCTCGGAGACTGAACTTGGACCGGACTGGACTCGACTCGACTCGTCGGAAACTGGACTCGACTTGGGACTTCGGAAACTGGTGGGCCTCTGTATACCTCAGATCTTGCTCTCTCAGCTAGGCTCTGGTCGGGATACTTCGCACTTCTCACCGCCTCGTCTGGGTGTTGATCGCAGCCTCAGTCGCCCCCGCTTGACCGGAGGGAGATACAGGAAATCCTGCTGGTACGCGTTATTGTCCGATCAGCTGTGGCAGGAGACCGGGCCTGCAACTCACCGCCGGCGCGTGAGATGAGAAAGTGTCCCTGTTCGGGCGCCATTCATGTGGTAAATAAAATTCCTTTACCGGGACTTAATTTGATACGGAAACATAATAAAACAGCTCAGTAAATAAGAGGCAGAATCCGTGGTATTAGAGGTTCGGAATGGGCTTTATTCCAATGATCGATTATAATCGGTTGCTCCAAGTTCCATCACCACGGAGGTTCAGGAAGTGAAGTACCTACTTTATTGACAAGAAGTGACTTTTATAGTACATACATTACAATGAAGCGAATGCAGTAGGCTTAACAATTGATAAGGAAAATGACGATTCATATGTGTAACCGAAAATGGGTGTAATAAGGAGTAAAAAGGAACATAATTGGTTATGATGTCACATATAGGTGGATCTATAAGATAATACTTGGCATAGATGCGCGCGCAGCAGCATGACGTGTAATTGACGTGCAACTAGGGGGTGAAGGGGACTTGACATTTAGCTCTACATGTGGAGACGAAAAGTCTGGGGGGTCAAGTCAACCTAATCCCAAATCATATCTAACATCCTATGTTTAAAGAACTATGTTATCCACAAAAGAAGGACTCTCGGACAGAATCTATTCTATACTGACTGTGCGTGCGTGTACAAGCGTCTAAGTGTCTATACTGAATGCGAGGGGGTAGTAATATTCCATGGTAACAGGGCTATGATTTACTTGCATGAGGACAGAGAAGCCGGGCCTTTGCTCGGTCGCTGGAAGAATGTTTACTTAAACTGCTAGACAGGAATGCATCGGCTAAGGAGTGAAGCAGATAATTCGAAGGTGAAATACAGTTCTTGGCAGAGAATAGGCTGATGTCAGGCTTCGTGAGCCGCGCAGGGAATGAGACAAAGTTCATGGTCACAGATGCAGGCTCAGACTCGAGTTTTCAGAGGCAGAAGGCAAGAGGAGTTTGATGACAGAATCAGGGCCTACTTGCCTGGACTGAAAAATGGCATAAGTGAACCATACAAAGCCGGTGGCCTTTCATATTTAGGAATGGAATATCCGGCCTATTCATGGCGGATCTGACAGAGGACATGTTGACGGTGGACGCACATGTATTTGCGTCTTCATAACTGGAACTGGAGGGAACATACATGTACTTGTGACATGCACATAGAACCGTTGGGGTCCAAGATAGGGGACATAATTGACCAGAAAAATCCATATTTCCACACATAGTACGAGTCTAAGACCTTAGCTATTAGGCCAGAGTAAGAGTTAAGACCTTAACCATTAGGCCAGAGTACGGGTCTAAGACCTTAGCTATTAGGCCAGACTAAGAGTTAAGACCTTAGCTATTAGGCCAGAGTAAGAGTTAAGACCTTAACCATTAGGCCAGAGTACAAGTCTAAGACCTTAGCTATTAGGTCAGAGTAAGAGTTAAAACCTTAGCTATTAGGCCAGAGTAAGAGTCTAAGACCTTAGCTATTAGGCCAGAGTAAAAGTTAAGACCTTAACCATTAGGCCAGAGTAAGAGTTAAGACCTTAGCTATTAGGCCAGAGTAAGAGTTAAGACCTTAACCATTAGGCCAGAGTACGAGTCTAAGACCTTAGCTAGTAGGCCAGAGTAAGAGTTAAGACCTTAACCATTAGGTCAAAGTAAGAGTTAAGACCTTAACCTGTAGGCCATAGTACGAGTCTAAGACCTTAGCTATTATGCCAGAGTAAGAGTTAAGACCTTAGCTATTATGCCAGAGTAAGGGTTAAGACCTTAACCAGTAGGCCAGAGTAAGAGTTAAGACCTTTACCTGTAGGCCAGAGTAAGAGTTAAGACCTTAACCATTAGGCCAGAGTACGAGTTTAAGACCTTAGCTATTAGGCCAGAGTATGAGTCTAAGACCTTAGCTATTAGGCCAGAGTAAGAGTTAAGACCTTAACCATTAGGCCAGAGTATGAGTCAAAGACCTTAGCTATTAGGCCAGAGTAAGAGTTAAGACCTTAGCTATTAGGCCAGAGTAAGAGTTAAGACCTTAACCATTAGGCCAGAGTACGAGTCTAAGACCTTAGCTATTAGGCCAGAGTAAGAATTAAGACCTTAGCTATTAGGCCAGAGTAAGAGTTAAGACCTTAGCTATTAGGCCAGAGTAAGAGTTAAGACCTTAGCTATTAGGCCAGAGTAAGAGTTAAGACCTTAACCATTAGGCCAGAGTACGAGCCTAAGACCTTAGCTATTAGGCCAGAGTAAGAATTAAGACCTTAGCTATTAGGCCAGAGTAAGAGTTAAGACCTTAACCTTTAGGCTAGAGTACGATTCTAAGACCTTAGCTATTAGGCCAGAGTAAGAGTTAAGACCTTAACCATTAGGCCAGAGTACGAGTCTAAGACCTTAGCTATTAGGCCAGAGTAAGAGTTAAGACCTTAACCAGTAGGGCAGAGTAAGAGTTAAAACCTTAATCATTAGGCCAGAGCACGAGTCTAAGACCTTAGCTATTAGGCCAGAGTAAGAGTTAAGACCTTAACCATTAGGTCAGAGTACGAGTCTAAGACCTTAGCTATTAGGCCAGAGTAAGAGTTAAGACCTTAGCTATTAGGCCAGAGTAAGAGTTGAGACCTTAACCATTAGGCCATAGTACGAGTCTAAGACCTTAGCTATTAGGCCAGAGTAAGGGTTAAGACCATAGCTATTAGACCAGAGTAAGAGTTAAGACCTTAACCAGTAGGCCAGAGTACAAGTCTAAGACCTTAGCTATTAGGCCAGACTAAGAGTTTAGACCTTAACCATTAGGCCAGAGTACGAGTCTAAGACCTTAGCTATTAGGCCAGAGTAAAAGTTAAGACCTTAGCTATTAGGCCAGAGTAAGAGTTAAGACCTTTACCATTAGGCCATAGTACGAGTCTAAGACCTTAGCTATTAGGCCAGAGCAAGTGTTAAGACTTAAACCAGAAGGCCAGAGTAAGAGTTAAGACCTTAACCTGTAGGCCATAGTACAAGTCTAAGACCTTAGCTATTAGGCCAGAGTAAGAGTTAAGACCTTAACCAGCAGGCCAGAGTAAAAGTTAAGACCTTAACCAGTAGGCCAGAGTAAGAGTTAAGACCTTAAACATTAGGCCAGAGTACGAGCCTAAGACCTTAGCTATTAGGCCAGAGTAAGAGTTAAGACCTTAACCAATAGGCCAGAGTAAGAGTTAAGACTTTAACCAGTAGGCCAGAGTAAAAGTTAAGACCTTAACCATTAGGCCAGAGTACGAGTCTAAGACCTTAGCTATTAGGCCAGAGTAAGAGTTAAGACCTTAGCTATTAGGCCAGAGTAAGAGTCTAAGACCTTAGCTATTAGCCCAGAGTAAGAGTTAAGACCTTAACCATTAGGCCAGACTAAGAGTTAAGACCTTAACCAGTAGGCCATAGTACGAGTCTAAGACCTTAGCTATTAGGCCAGAGTAAGAGTTAAGACCTTAACCATTAGGCCAGAGTACGGGTCTAAGACCTTAGCTATTAGGCCAGACTAAGAGTTAAGACCTTAGCTATTTGGCCAGAGTAAGAGTTAAGACCTTAACCATTAGGCCAGAGTACAAGTCTAAGACCTTAGCTATTAGGTTAGAGTAAGAGTTAAAACCTTAGCTATTAGGCCAGAGTAAGAGTCTAATACCTTAGCTATTAGGCCAGAGTAAAAGTTAAGACCTTAACCATTAGGCCAGAGTAAGAGTTAAGACCTTAGCTATTAGGCCAGAGTAAGAGTTAAGACCTTAACCATTAGGCCAGAGTACGAGTCTAAGACCTTAGCTATTATGCCAGAGTAAGAGTTAAGACCTTAGCTATTATGCCAGAGTAAGGGTTAAGACCTTAACCAGTAGGCCAGAGTAAGAGTTAAGACCTTTACCTGTAGGCCAGAGTAAGAGTTAAGACCTTAACCATTAGGCCAGAGTACGAGTTTAAGACCTTAGCTATTAGGCCAGAGTATGAGTCTAAGACCTTAGCTATTAGGCCAGAGTAAGAGTTAAGACCTTAACCATTAGGCCAGAGTATGAGTCAAAGACCTTAGCTATTAGGCCAGAGTAAGAGTTAAGACCTTAGCTATTAGGCCAGAGTAAGAGTTAAGACCTTAACCATTAGGCCAGAGTACGAGTCTAAGACCTTAGCTATTAGGCCAGAGTAAGAATTAAGACCTTAGCTATTAGGCCAGAGTAAGAGTTAAGACCTTAGCTATTAGGCCAGAGTAAGAGTTAAGACCTTAGCTATTAGGCCAGAGTAAGAGTTAAGACCTTAACCATTAGGCCAGAGTACGAGCCTAAGACCTTAGCTATTAGGCCAGAGTAAGAATTAAGACCTTAGCTATTAGGCCAGAGTAAGAGTTAAGACCTTAACCTTTAGGCTAGAGTACGATTCTAAGACCTTAGCTATTAGGCCAGAGTAAGAGTTAAGACCTTAACCATTAGGCCAGAGTACGAGTCTAAGACCTTAGCTATTAGGCCAGAGTAAGAGTTAAGACCTTAACCAGTAGGGCAGAGTAAGAGTTAAAACCTTAATCATTAGGCCAGAGCACAAGTCTAAGACCTTAGCTATTAGGCCAGAGTAAGAGTTAAGACCTTAACCATTAGGTCAGAGTACGAGTCTAAGACCTTAGCTATTAGGCCAGAGTAAGAGTTAAGACCTTAGCTATTAGGCCAGAGTAAGAGTTGAGACCTTAACCATTAGGCCATAGTACGAGTCTAAGACCTTAGCTATTAGGCAAGAGTAAGGGTTAAGACCATAGCTATTAGACCAGAGTAAGAGTTAAGACCTTAACCAGTAGGCCAGAGTACAAGTCTAAGACCTTAGCTATTAGGCCAGACTAAGAGTTTAGACCTTAACCATTAGGCCAGAGTACGAGTCTAAGACCTTAGCTATTAGGCCAGAGTAAAAGTTAAGACCTTAGCTATTAGGCCAGAGTAAGAGTTAAGACCTTTACCATTAGGCCATAGTACGAGTCTAAGACCTTAGCTATTAGGCCAGAGCAAGTGTTAAGACTTAAACCAGAAGGCCAGAGTAAGAGTTAAGACCTTAACCTGTAGGCCATAGTACAAGTCTAAGACCTTAGCTATTAGGCCAGAGTAAGAGTTAAGACCTTAACCAGCAGGCCAGAGTAAAAGTTAAGACCTTAACCAGTAGGCCAGAGTAAGAGTTAAGACCTTAAACATTAGGCCAGAGTACGAGCCTAAGACCTTAGCTATTAGGCCAGAGTAAGAGTTAAGACCTTAACCAATAGGCCAGAGTAAGAGTTAAGACTTTAACCAGTAGGCCAGAGTAAAAGTTAAGACCTTAACCATTAGGCCAGAGTACGAGTCTAAGACCTTAGCTATTAGGCCAGAGTAAGAGTTAAGACCTTAGCTATTAGGCCAGAGTAAGAGTCGAAGACCTTAGCTATTAGCCCAGAGTAAGAGTTAAGACCTTAACCATTAGGCCAGACTAAGAGTTAAGACCTTAACCAGTAGGCCATAGTACGAGTCTAAGACCTTAGCTATTAGGCCAGAGTAAGAGTTAAGACCTTAACCATTAGGCCAGAGTACGGGTCTAAGACCTTAGCTATTAGGCCAGACTAAGAGTTAAGACCTTAGCTATTAGGCCAGAGTAAGAGTTAAGACCTTAACCATTAGGCCAGAGTACAAGTCTAAGACCTTAGCTATTAGGTTAGAGTAAGAGTTAAAACCTTAGCTATTAGGCCAGAGTAAGAGTCTAATACCTTAGCTATTAGGCCAGAGTAAAAGTTAAGACCTTAACCATTAGGCCAGAGTAAGAGTTAAGACCTTAGCTATTAGGCCAGAGTAAGAGTTAAGACCTTAACCATTAGGCCAGAGTACGAGTCTAAGACCTTAGCTAGTAGGCCAGAGTAAAAGTTAAGACCTTAACCATTAGGTCAAAGTAAGAGTTAAGACCTTAACCTGTAGGCCATAGTACGAGTCTAAGACCTTAGCTATTATGCCAGAGTAAGAGTTAAGACCTTAGCTATTATGCCAGAGTAAGGGTTAAGACCTTAACCAGTAGGCCAGAGTAAGAGTTACAACCTTAACCATTAGGCCAGAGTATGAGTCTAAGACCTTAGCTATTAGGCCAGAGTAAGAGTTAAGACCTTAACCATTAGGCCAGAGTACGAGTCTACGACCTTCGCTATTAGGCCAGAGTAAGAGTTAAGACCTTAACCATTAGGCCAGAGTACGAGTCTAAGACCTTAGCTATCAGGCCAGAGTACGAGTCTAAGACATTAGCTATTAGGCCAGAGTAAGAGTTAAAACCTTAACCATTAGGCCAGAGTACGAGTCTAAGACCTTAGCTAATAGGCCAGAGTAAGAGTTAAGACCTTAACTATTAGGACAGACTAAGAGTTAAGACCTTAACCATTAGGCCAGAGTACGAGTCTAAGACCTTAGCTATTAGGCCAGAGTAAGAGTAAAAACCTTAGCTATTAGGCCAGAGTAAGAGTTAAGACCTTAACCATTAGGCCCGACTATGAATTTAAGACCTTAGCTATTAGGCCAGAGTAAGAGTTAATACCTTAACCATTAGGCCAGAGTACGAGTCTAAGACCTTAGCTATTAGGCCAGAGTAAGAGTTAAGACCTTAGCTATTAGGCCAGAGTAAGAGTTAAGACCTCAACCTTTAGGCCAGAGTACGAGTCTAAGGCCTTAGCTATTAGGCCAGAGTAAGAGTTAAGACCTTAGCTATTAGGCCAGAGTAAGAGTTAAGACCTTAACCTTTAGGCCAGAGTACGAGTCTAAGGCCTTAGCTATTAGGTCAGAGTAAGAGTTAAGACCTTAACCATTAGGCCATAGTACGAGTCTAAGACCTTAGCTATTAGGCCAGAGTAAGAGTTAAGACCTTAGCTATTAGGCCAGAGTAAGAGTTAAGACCTTAACCAGTAGGCCGGAGTACGAGTCTAAGACCTTAGCTATTAGGCCAGAGTAAGAGTTAAGACCTTAACCAGTAGGCCAGAGTAAGAGTTAAGACCTTTACCTGTAGGCCAGAGTAAGAGTTAAGACCTTAACCATTAGGCCAGAGTACGAGTCTAAGACCTTAGCTATTAGGCCAGAGTATGAGTCTAAGACCTTAGCTATTAGGCCAGAGTAAGAGTTAAGACCTTAACCATTAGGCCAGAGTACGAGTCTAAGACCTTAGCTAATAGGCCAGAGTAAGAGTTAAGACCTTAACTATTAGGACAGACTAAGAGTTAAGACCTTAACCATTAGGCCAGAGTACGAGTCTAAGACCTTAGCTATTAGGCCAGAGTAAGAGTAAAAACCTTAGCTATTAGGCCAGAGTAAGAGTTAAGACCTTAACCATTAGGCCCGACTATGAATTTAAGACCTTAGCTATTAGGCCAGACTAAGAGTTAAGACCTTAACCAGTAGGCCATAGTACGAGTCTAAGACCTTAGCTATTAGGCCAGAGTAAGAGTTAAGACCTTAACCATTAGGCCAGAGTACGGGTCTAAGACCTTAGCTATTAGGCCAGACTAAGAGTTAAGACCTTAGCTATTAGGCCAGAGTAAGAGTTAAGACCTTAACCATTAGGCCAGAGTACAAGTCTAAGACCTTAGCTATTAGGTTAGAGTAAGAGTTAAAACCTTAGCTATTAGGCCAGAGTAAGAGTCTAATACCTTAGCTATTAGGCCAGAGTAAAAGTTAAGACCTTAACCATTAGGCCAGAGTAAGAGTTAAGACCTTAGCTATTAGGCCAGAGTAAGAGTTAAGACCTTAACCATTAGGCCAGAGTACGAGTCTAAGACCTTAGCTAGTAGGCCAGAGTAAAAGTTAAGACCTTAACCATTAGGTCAAAGTAAGAGTTAAGACCTTAACCTGTAGGCCATAGTACGAGTCTAAGACCTTAGCTATTATGCCAGAGTAAGAGTTAAGACCTTAGCTATTATGCCAGAGTAAGGGTTAAGACCTTAACCAGTAGGCCAGAGTAAGAGTTACAACCTTAACCATTAGGCCAGAGTATGAGTCTAAGACCTTAGCTATTAGGCCAGAGTAAGAGTTAAGACCTTAACCATTAGGCCAGAGTACGAGTCTACGACCTTCGCTATTAGGCCAGAGTAAGAGTTAAGACCTTAACCATTAGGCCAGAGTACGAGTCTAAGACCTTAGCTATCAGGCCAGAGTACGATTCTAAGACATTAGCTATTAGGCCAGAGTAAGAGTTAAAACCTTAACCATTAGGCCAGAGTACGAGTCTAAGACCTTAGCTAATAGGCCAGAGTAAGAGTTAAGACCTTAACTATTAGGACAGACTAAGAGTTAAGACCTTAACCATTAGGCCAGAGTACGAGTCTAAGACCTTAGCTATTAGGCCAGAGTAAGAGTAAAAACCTTAGCTATTAGGCCAGAGTAAGAGTTAAGACCTTAACCATTAGGCCCGACTATGAATTTAAGACCTTAGCTATTAGGCCAGAGTAAGAGTTAATACCTTAACCATTAGTCCAGAGTACGAGTCTAAGACCTTAGCTATTAGGCCAGAGTAAGAGTTAAGACCTTAGCTATTAGGCCAGAGTAAGAGTTAAGACCTCAACCTTTAGGCCAGAGTACGAGTCTAAGGCCTTAGCTATTAGGCCAGAGTAAGAGTTAAGACCTTAGCTATTAGGCCAGAGTAAGAGTTAAGACCTTAACCTTTAGGCCAGAGTACGAGTCTAAGGCCTTAGCTATTAGGCCAGAGTAAGAGTTAAGACCTTAACCATTAGGCCATAGTACGAGTCTAAGACCTTAGCTATTAGGCCAGAGTAAGAGTTAAGACCTTAGCTATTAGGCCAGAGTAAGAGTTAAGACCTTAACCAGTAGGCCGGAGTACGAGTCTAAGACCTTAGCTATTAGGCCAGAGTAAGAGTTAAGACCTTAACCAGTAGGCCAGAGTAAGAGTTAAGACCTTTACCTGTAGGCCAGAGTAAGAGTTAAGACCTTAACCATTAGGCCAGAGTACGAGTCTAAGACCTTAGCTATTAGGCCAGAGTATGAGTCTAAGACCTTAGCTATTAGGCCAGAGTAAGAGTTAAGACCTTAACCATTAGGCCAGAGTATGAGTCAAAGACCTTAGCTATTAGGCCAGAGTAAGAGTTAAGACCTTAGCTATTAGGCCAGAGTAAGAGTTAAGACCTTAACCATTAGGCCAGAGTACGAGTCTAAGACCTTAGCTATTAGGCCAGAGTAAGAATTAAGACCTTAGCTATTAGGCCAGAGTAAGAGTTAAGACCTTAACCTTTAGGCCAGAGTATGATTCTAAGACCTTAGCTATTAGGCCAGAGTAAGAGTTAAGACCTTAACCATTAGGCCAGAGTACGAGTCTAAGATCTTAGCTATTAGGCCAGAGTAAGAGTTAAGACCTTAACCAGTAGGGCAGAGTAAGAGTTAAAACCTTAATCATTAGGTCAGAGCACGAGTCTAAGACCTTAGCTATTAGGCCAGACTAAGAGTTAAGACCTTAGCTATTAAACCAGAGTAAGAGTTAAGACCTTAACCATTAGGCCAGAGTACAAGTCTAAGACCTTAGCTATTAGGTCAGAGTAAGAGTTAAAACCTTAGCTATTAGGCCAGAGTAAGAGTCTAAGACCTTAGCTATTAGGCCAGAGTAAAAGTTAAGACCTTAACCATTAGGCCAGAGTAAGAGTTAAGACCTTAGCTATTAGGCCAGAGTAAGAGTTAAGACCTTAACCATTAGGCCAGAGTACGAGTCTAAGACCTTAGCTAGTAGGCCAGAGTAAGAGTTAAGACCTTAACCATTAGGTCAAAGTAAGAGTTAAGACCTTAACCTGTAGGCCATAGTACGAGTCTAAGACCTTAGCTATTATGCCAGAGTAAGAGTTAAGACCTTAGCTATTATGCCAGAGTAAGGGTTAAGACCTTAACCAGTAGGCCAGAGTAAGAGTTACGACCTTAACCATTAGGCCAGAGTATGAGTCTAAGACCTTAGCTATTAGGCCAGAGTAAGAGTTAAGACCTTAACCATTAGGCCAGAGTACGAGTCTACGACCTTCGCTATTAGGCCAGAGTAAGAGTTAAGACCTTAACCATTAGGCCAGAGTACGAGTCTAAGACCTTAGCTATCAGGCCAGAGTACGAGTCTAAGACCTTAGCTATTAGGCCAGAGTAAGAGTTAAAACCTTAACCAGTAGGCCGGAGTACGAGTCTAAGACCTTAGCTATTAGGCCAGAGTAAGAGTTAAGACCTTAACCAGTAGGCCAGAGTAAGAGTTAAGACCTTTACCTGTAGGCCAGAGTAAGAGTTAAGACCTTAACTATTAGGCCAGAGTACGAGTTTAAGACCTTAGCTATTAGGCCAGAGTATGAGTCTAAGACCTTAGCTATTAGGCCAGAGTAAGAGTTAAGACCTTAACCATTAGGCCAGAGTATGAGTCAAAGACCTTAGCTATTAGGCCAGAGTAAGAGTTAAGACCTTAGCTATTAGGCCAGAGTACGAGTCTAAGACCTTAGCTATTAGGCCAGAGTAAGAATTAAGACCTTAGCTATTAGGCCAGAGTAAGAGTTAAGACCTTAGCTATTAGGCCAGAGTAAGAGTTAAGACCTTAGCTATTAGGCCAGAGTAAGAGTTAAGACCTTAACCATTAGGCCAGAGTACGAGCCTAAGACCTTAGCTATTAGGCCAGAGTAAGAATTAAGACCTTAGCTATTAGGCCAGAGTAAGAGTTAAGACCTTAACCTTTAGGCCAGAGTACGATTCTAAGACCTTAGCTATTAGGCCAGAGTAAGAGTTAAGACCTTAACCATTAGGCCAGAGTACGAGTCTAAGACCTTAGCTAGTAGGCCAGAGTAAAAGTTAAGACCTTAACCATTAGGTCAAAGTAAGAGTTAAGACCTTAACCTGTAGGCCATAGTACGAGTCTAAGACCTTAGCTATTATGCCAGAGTAAGAGTTAAGACCTTAGCTATTATGCCAGAGTAAGGGTTAAGACCTTAACCAGTAGGCCAGAGTAAGAGTTACAACCTTAACCATTAGGCCAGAGTATGAGTCTAAGACCTTAGCTATTAGGCCAGAGTAAGAGTTAAGACCTTAACCATTAGGCCAGAGTACGAGTCTACGACCTTCGCTATTAGGCCAGAGTAAGAGTTAAGACCTTAACCATTAGGCCAGAGTACGAGTCTAAGACCTTAGCTATCAGGCCAGAGTACGAGTCTAAGACATTAGCTATTAGGCCAGAGTAAGAGTTAAAACCTTAACCATTAGGCCAGAGTACGAGTCTAAGACCTTAGCTAATAGGCCAGAGTAAGAGTTAAGACCTTAACTATTAGGACAGACTAAGAGTTAAGACCTTAACCATTAGGCCAGAGTACGAGTCTAAGACCTTAGCTATTAGGCCAGAGTAAGAGTAAAAACCTTAGCTATTAGGCCAGAGTAAGAGTTAAGACCTTAACCATTAGGCCCGACTATGAATTTAAGACCTTAGCTATTAGGCCAGAGTAAGAGTTAATACCTTAACCATTAGGCCAGAGTACGAGTCTAAGACCTTAGCTATTAGGCCAGAGTAAGAGTTAAGACCTTAGCTATTAGGCCAGAGTAAGAGTTAAGACCTCAACCTTTAGGCCAGAGTACGAGTCTAAGGCCTTAGCTATTAGGCCAGAGTAAGAGTTAAGACCTTAGCTATTAGGCCAGAGTAAGAGTTAAGACCTTAACCTTTAGGCCAGAGTACGAGTCTAAGGCCTTAGCTATTAGGTCAGAGTAAGAGTTAAGACCTTAACCATTAGGCCATAGTACGAGTCTAAGACCTTAGCTATTAGGCCAGAGTAAGAGTTAAGACCTTAGCTATTAGGCCAGAGTAAGAGTTAAGACCTTAACCGGTAGGCCGGAGTACGAGTCTAAGACCTTAGCTATTAGGCCAGAGTAAGAGTTAAGACCTTAACCAGTAGGCCAGAGTAAGAGTTAAGACCTTTACCTGTAGGCCAGAGTAAGAGTTAAGACCTTAACCATTAGGCCAGAGTACGAGTCTAAGACCTTAGCTATTAGGCCAGAGTATGAGTCTAAGACCTTAGCTATTAGGCCAGAGTAAGAGTTAAGACCTTAACCATTAGGCCAGAGTACGAGTCTAAGACCTTAGCTAATAGGCCAGAGTAAGAGTTAAGACCTTAACTATTAGGACAGACTAAGAGTTAAGACCTTAACCATTAGGCCAGAGTACGAGTCTAAGACCTTAGCTATTAGGCCAGAGTAAGAGTAAAAACCTTAGCTATTAGGCCAGAGTAAGAGTTAAGACCTTAACCATTAGGCCCGACTATGAATTTAAGACCTTAGCTATTAGGCCAGACTAAGAGTTAAGACCTTAACCAGTAGGCCATAGTACGAGTCTAAGACCTTAGCTATTAGGCCAGAGTAAGAGTTAAGACCTTAACCATTAGGCCAGAGTACGGGTCTAAGACCTTAGCTATTAGGCCAGACTAAGAGTTAAGACCTTAGCTATTAGGCCAGAGTAAGAGTTAAGACCTTAACCATTAGGCCAGAGTACAAGTCTAAGACCTTAGCTATTAGGTTAGAGTAAGAGTTAAAACCTTAGCTATTAGGCCAGAGTAAGAGTCTAATACCTTAGCTATTAGGCCAGAGTAAAAGTTAAGACCTTAACCATTAGGCCAGAGTAAGAGTTAAGACCTTAGCTATTAGGCCAGAGTAAGAGTTAAGACCTTAACCATTAGGCCAGAGTACGAGTCTAAGACCTTAGCTAGTAGGCCAGAGTAAAAGTTAAGACCTTAACCATTAGGTCAAAGTAAGAGTTAAGACCTTAACCTGTAGGCCATAGTACGAGTCTAAGACCTTAGCTATTATGCCAGAGTAAGAGTTAAGACCTTAGCTATTATGCCAGAGTAAGGGTTAAGACCTTAACCAGTAGGCCAGAGTAAGAGTTACAACCTTAACCATTAGGCCAGAGTATGAGTCTAAGACCTTAGCTATTAGGCCAGAGTAAGAGTTAAGACCTTAACCATTAGGCCAGAGTACGAGTCTACGACCTTCGCTATTAGGCCAGAGTAAGAGTTAAGACCTTAACCATTAGGCCAGAGTACGAGTCTAAGACCTTAGCTATCAGGCCAGAGTACGATTCTAAGACATTAGCTATTAGGCCAGAGTAAGAGTTAAAACCTTAACCATTAGGCCAGAGTACGAGTCTAAGACCTTAGCTAATAGGCCAGAGTAAGAGTTAAGACCTTAACTATTAGGACAGACTAAGAGTTAAGACCTTAACCATTAGGCCAGAGTACGAGTCTAAGACCTTAGCTATTAGGCCAGAGTAAGAGTAAAAACCTTAGCTATTAGGCCAGAGTAAGAGTTAAGACCTTAACCATTAGGCCCGACTATGAATTTAAGACCTTAGCTATTAGGCCAGAGTAAGAGTTAATACCTTAACCATTAGTCCAGAGTACGAGTCTAAGACCTTAGCTATTAGGCCAGAGTAAGAGTTAAGACCTTAGCTATTAGGCCAGAGTAAGAGTTAAGACCTCAACCTTTAGGCCAGAGTACGAGTCTAAGGCCTTAGCTATTAGGCCAGAGTAAGAGTTAAGACCTTAGCTATTAGGCCAGAGTAAGAGTTAAGACCTTAACCTTTAGGCCAGAGTACGAGTCTAAGGCCTTAGCTATTAGGCCAGAGTAAGAGTTAAGACCTTAACCATTAGGCCATAGTACGAGTCTAAGACCTTAGCTATTAGGCCAGAGTAAGAGTTAAGACCTTAGCTATTAGGCCAGAGTAAGAGTTAAGACCTTAACCAGTAGGCCGGAGTACGAGTCTAAGACCTTAGCTATTAGGCCAGAGTAAGAGTTAAGACCTTAACCAGTAGGCCAGAGTAAGAGTTAAGACCTTTACCTGTAGGCCAGAGTAAGAGTTAAGACCTTAACCATTAGGCCAGAGTACGAGTCTAAGACCTTAGCTATTAGGCCAGAGTATGAGTCTAAGACCTTAGCTATTAGGCCAGAGTAAGAGTTAAGACCTTAACCATTAGGCCAGAGTATGAGTCAAAGACCTTAGCTATTAGGCCAGAGTAAGAGTTAAGACCTTAGCTATTAGGCCAGAGTAAGAGTTAAGACCTTAACCATTAGGCCAGAGTACGAGTCTAAGACCTTAGCTATTAGGCCAGAGTAAGAATTAAGACCTTAGCTATTAGGCCAGAGTAAGAGTTAAGACCTTAACCTTTAGGCCAGAGTATGATTCTAAGACCTTAGCTATTAGGCCAGAGTAAGAGTTAAGACCTTAACCATTAGGCCAGAGTACGAGTCTAAGATCTTAGCTATTAGGCCAGAGTAAGAGTTAAGACCTTAACCAGTAGGGCAGAGTAAGAGTTAAAACCTTAATCATTAGGTCAGAGCACGAGTCTAAGACCTTAGCTATTAGGCCAGACTAAGAGTTAAGACCTTAGCTATTAGGCCAGAGTAAGAGTTAAGACCTTAACCATTAGGCCAGAGTACAAGTCTAAGACCTTAGCTATTAGGTCAGAGTAAGAGTTAAAACCTTAGCTATTAGGCCAGAGTAAGAGTCTAAGACCTTAGCTATTAGGCCAGAGTAAAAGTTAAGACCTTAACCATTAGGCCAGAGTAAGAGTTAAGACCTTAGCTATTAGGCCAGAGTAAGAGTTAAGACCTTAACCATTAGGCCAGAGTACAAGTCTAAGACCTTAGCTAGTAGGCCAGAGTAAGAGTTAAGACCTTAACCATTAGGTCAAAGTAAGAGTTAAGACCTTAACCTGTAGGCCATAGTACGAGTCTAAGACCTTAGCTATTATGCCAGAGTAAGAGTTAAGACCTTAGCTATTATGCCAGAGTAAGGGTTAAGACCTTAACCAGTAGGCCAGAGTAAGAGTTACGACCTTAACCATTAGGCCAGAGTATGAGTCTAAGACCTTAGCTATTAGGCCAGAGTAAGAGTTAAGACCTTAACCATTAGGCCAGAGTACGAGTCTACGACCTTCGCTATTAGGCCAGAGTAAGAGTTAAGACCTTAACCATTAGGCCAGAGTACGAGTCTAAGACCTTAGCTATCAGGCCAGAGTACGAGTCTAAGACCTTAGCTATTAGGCCAGAGTAAGAGTTAAAACCTTAACCAGTAGGCCGGAGTACGAGTCTAAGACCTTAGCTATTAGGCCAGAGTAAGAGTTAAGACCTTAACCAGTAGGCCAGAGTAAGAGTTAAGACCTTTACCTGTAGGCCAGAGTAAGAGTTAAGACCTTAACTATTAGGCCAGAGTACGAGTTTAAGACCTTAGCTATTAGGCCAGAGTATGAGTCTAAGACCTTAGTTATTAGGCCAGAGTAAGAGTTAAGACCTTAACCATTAGGCCAGAGTATGAGTCAAAGACCTTAGCTATTAGGCCAGAGTAAGAGTTAAGACCTTAGCTATTAGGCCAGAGTAAGAGTTAAGACCTTAACCATTAGGCCAGAGTACGAGTCTAAGACCTTAGCTATTAGGCCAGAGTAAGAATTAAGACCTTAGCTATTAGGCCAGAGTAAGAGTTAAGACCTTAGCTATTAGGCCAGAGTAAGAGTTAAGACCTTAGCTATTAGGCCAGAGTAAGAGTTAAGACCTTAACCATTAGGCCAGAGTACGAGCCTAAGACCTTAGCTATTAGGCCAGAGTAAGAATTAAGACCTTAGCTATTAGGCCAGAGTAAGAGTTAAGACCTTAACCTTTAGGCCAGAGTACGATTCTAAGACCTTAGCTATTAGGCCAGAGTAAGAGTTAAGACCTTAACCATTAGGCCAGAGTACGAGTCTAAGACCTTAGCTATTAGGCCAGAGTAAGAGTTAAGACCTTAACCAGTAGGGCAGAGTAAGAGTTAAAACCTTAATCATTAGGCCAGAGCACGAGTCTAAGACCTTAGCTATTAGGCCAGAGTAAGAGTTAAGACCTTAACCATTAGGTCAGAGTACGAGTCTAAGACCTTAGCTATTAGGCCAGATAAAGAGTTAAGACCTTAGCTATGAGGCCAGAGTAAGAGTTGAGACCTTAACCATTAGGCCATAGTACGAGTCTAAGACCTTAGCTATTAGGCCAGAGTAAGGGTTAAGACCATAGCTATTAGACCAGAGTAAGAGTTAAGACCTTAACCAGTAGGCCAGAGTACAAGTCTAAGACCTTAGCTATTAGGCCAGACTAAGAGTTTAGACCTTAACCATTAGGCCAGAGTACGAGTCTAAGACCTTAGCTATTAGGCCAGAGTAAAAGTTAAGACCTTAGCTATTAGGCCAGAGTAAGAGTTAAGACCTTTACCATTAGGCCATAGTACGAGTCTAAGACCTTAGCTATTAGGCCAGAGCAAGTGTTAAGACTTAAACCAGAAGGCCAGAGTAAGAGTTAAGACCTTAACCTGTAGGCCATAGTACAAGTCTAAGACCTTAGCTATTAGGCCAGAGTAAGAGTTAAGACCTTAACCAGCAGGCCAGAGTAAAAGTTAAGACCTTAACCAGTAGGCCAGAGTAAGAGTTAAGACCTTAAACATTAGGCCAGAGTACGAGCCTAAGACCTTAGCTATTAGGCCAGAGTAAGAGTTAAGACCTTAACCAATAGGCCAGAGTAAGAGTTAAGACTTTAACCAGTAGGCCAGAGTAAAAGTTAAGACCTTAACCATTAGGCCAGAGTACGAGTCTAAGACCTTAGCTATTAGGCCAGAGTAAGAGTTAAGACCTTAGCTATTAGGCCAGAGTAAGAGTCTAAGACCTTAGCTATTAGCCCAGAGTAAGAGTTAAGACCTTAACCATTAGGCCAGACTAAGAGTTAAGACCTTAACCAGTAGGCCATAGTACGAGTCTAAGACCTTAGCTATTAGGCCAGAGTAAGAGTTAAGACCTTAACCATTAGGCCAGAGTACGGGTCTAAGACCTTAGCTATTAGGCCAGACTAAGAGTTAAGACCTTAGCTATTAGGCCAGAGTAAGAGTTAAGACCTTAACCATTAGGCCAGAGTACAAGTCTAAGACCTTAGCTATTAGGTTAGAGTAAGAGTTAAAACCTTAGCTATTAGGCCAGAGTAAGAGTCTAATACATTAGCTATTAGGCCAGAGTAAAAGTTAAGACCTTAACCATTAGGCCAGAGTAAGAGTTAAGACCTTAGCTATTAGGCCAGAGTAAGAGTTAAGACCTTAACCATTAGGCCAGAGTACGAGTCTAAGACCTTAGCTAGTAGGCCAGAGTAAAAGTTAAGACCTTAACCATTAGGTCAAAGTAAGAGTTAAGACCTTAACCTGTAGGCCATAGTACGAGTCTAAGACCTTAGCTATTATGCCAGAGTAAGAGTTAAGATCTTAGCTATTATGCCAGAGTAAGGGTTAAGACCTTAACCAGTAGGCCAGAGTAAGAGTTACAACCTTAACCATTAGGCCAGAGTATGAGTCTAAGACCTTAGCTATTAGGCCAGAGTAAGAGTTAAGACCTTAACCATTAGGCCAGAGTACGAATCTACGACCTTCGCTATTAGGCCAGAGTAAGAGTTAAGACCTTAACCATTAGGCCAGAGTACGAGTCTAAGACCTTAGCTATCAGGCCAGAGTACGAGTCTAAGACATTAGCTATTAGGCCAGAGTAAGAGTTAAAACCTTAACCATTAGGCCAGAGTACGAGTCTAAGACCTTAGCTAATAGGCCAGAGTAAGAGTTAAGACCTTAACTATTAGGACAGACTAAGAGTTAAGACCTTAACCATTAGGCCAGAGTACGAGTCTAAGACCTTAGCTATTAGGCCAGAGTAAGAGTAAAAACCTTAGCTATTAGGCCAGAGTAAGAGTTAAGACCTTAACCATTAGGCCCGACTATGAATTTAAGACCTTAGCTATTAGGCCAGAGTAAGAGTTAATACCTTAACCATTAGGCCAGAGTACGAGTCTAAGACCTTAGCTATTAGGCCAGAGTAAGAGTTAAGACCTTAGCTATTAGGCCAGAGTAAGAGTTAAGACCTCAACCTTTAGGCCAGAGTAAGAGTCTAAGGCCTTAGCTATTAGGCCAGAGTAAGAGTTAAGACCTTAGCTATTAGGCCAGAGTAAGAGTTAAGACCTTAACCTTTAGGCCAGAGTACGAGTCTAAGGCCTTAGCTATTAGGCCAGAGTAAGAGTTAAGACCTTAACCATTAGGCCATAGTACGAGTCTAAGACCTTAGCTATTAGGCCAGAGTAAGAGTTAAGACCTTAGCTATTAGGCCAGAGTAAGAGTTAAGACCTTAACCAGTAGGCCGGAGTACGAGTCTAAGACCTTAGCTATTAGGCCAGAGTAAGAGTTAAGACCTTAACCAGTAGGCCAGAGTAAGAGTTAAGACCTTTACCTGTAGGCCAGAGTAAGAGTTAAGACCTTAACCATTAGGCCAGAGTACGAGTCTAAGACCTTAGCTATTAGGCCAGAGAATGAGTCTAAGACCTTAGCTATTAGGCCAGAGTAAGAGTTAAGACCTTAACCATTAGGCCAGAGTATGAGTCAAAGACCTTAGCTATTAGGCCAGAGTAAGAGTTAAGACCTTAGCTATTAGGCCAGAGTAAGAGTTAAGACCTTAACCATTAGGCCAGAGTACGAGTCTAAGACCTTAGCTATTAGGCCAGAGTAAGAATTAAGACCTTAGCTATTAGGCCAGAGTAAGAGTTAAGACCTTAACCTTTAGGCCAGAGTATGATTCTAAGACCTTAGCTATTAGGCCAGAGTAAGAGTTAAGACCTTAACCATTAGGCCAGAGTACGAGTCTAAGATCTTAGCTATTAGGCCAGAGTAAGAGTTAAGACCTTAACCAGTAGGGCAGAGTAAGAGTTAAAACCTTAATCATTAGGTCAGAGCACGAGTCTAAGACCTTAGCTATTAGGCCAGAGTAAGAGTTAAGACCTTAACCATTAGGGCAAAGTACAAGTCTAAGACCTTAGCTATTAGGCCAGAGTAAGAGTTAAGACCTTAGCTATTAGGCCAGAGTAAGAGTTAAGACCTTAACCATTAGACCATAGTACGAGTCTAAGACCTTAGCTATTAGGCCAGAGTAAGGGTTAAGACCATAGCTATTAGACCAGAGTAAGAGTTAAGACCTTAACCAGTAGGCCAGAGTACAAGTCTAAGACCTTAGCTATTAGGCCAGACTAAGAGTTAAGACCTTAACCATTAGGCCAGAGTACGAGTCTAAGACCTTAGCTATTAGGCCAGACTAAAAGTTAAGACCTTAGCTATTAGGCCAGAGTAAGAGTTAAGACCTTAACCATTAGGCCATAGTACGAGTCTAAGAGCTTAGCTATTAGTCCAGAGTAAGAGTTAAGACTTAAACCAGTAGGCCAGAGTAAGAGTTAAGACCTTAACCTGTAGGCCATAGTACGAGTCTAAGACCTTAGCTATTAGGCCAGAGTAAGAGTTAAGACCTTAACCAGCAGGCCAGAGTAAAAGTTAAGACCTTAACCAGTAGGCCAGAGTAAGAGTTAAGACCTTAACCATTAGGCCAGAGTACGAGCCTAAGACCTTAGCTATTAGGCCAGAGTAAGACTTAAGACCTTAACCAGTAGGCCAGAGTAAGAGTTAAGACCTTAACCAGTAGGCCAGAGTAAAAGTTAAGACCTTAACCATTAGGCCAGAGTATGAGTCTAAGACCTTAGCTATTAGGCCAGAGTAAGAGTTAAGGCCTTAGCTATTAGGCCAGAGTAAGAGTCTAAGACCTTAGCTATTAGCCCAGAGTAAGAGTTAAGACCTTAACCATAAGGCCAGACTAAGAGTTATGACCTTAACCAGTAGGCCGGAGTACGAGTCTAAGACCTTAGCTATTAGGCCAGAGTAAGAGTTAAGACCTTAACCAGTAGGCCAGAGTAAGAGTTAAGACCTTTACCTGTAGGCCATAGTACAAGTCTAAGACCTTAGCTATTAGGCCAGAGTAAGAGTTAAGACCTTAACCATTAGGCCAGAGTACGAGTTTAAGACCTTCGCTATTAGGCCAGAGTATGAGTCTAAGACCTTAGCTATTAGGCCAGAGTAAGAGTTAAGACCTTAACCATTAGGCCAGAGTATGAGTCAAAGACCTTAGCTATTAGGCCAGAGTAAGAGTTAAGACCTTAGCTATTAGGCCAGAGTAAGAGTTAAGACCTTAACCATTAGGCCAGAGTACGAGTCTAAGACCTTAGCTAATAGGCCAGAGTAAGAATTAAGACCTTAGCTATTAGGCCAGAGTAAGAGTTAAGACCTTAACCTTTAGGCCAGAGTACGATTCTAAGACCTTAGCTATTAGGCCAGAGTAAGAGTTAAGACCTTAACCATTAGGCCAGAGTACGAGTCTAAGACCTTAGCTATTAGGCCAGAGTAAGAGTTAAGACCTTAACCAGTAGGGCAGAGTAAGAGTTAAAACCTTAATCATTAGGCCAGAGCACGAGTCTAAGACCTTAGCTATTAGGCCAGAGTAAGAGTTAAGACCTTAACCTTTAGGCCAGAGTACGAGTCTAAGACCTTAGCTATTAGGCCAGAGTAAGTGTTAAGACCTTAACCAGTAGGGCAGAGTAAGAGTTAAAACCTTAATCATTAGGCCAGATCACGAGTCTAAGACCTTAGCTATTAGGCCAGAGTAAGAGTTAAGACCTTAACCATTAGGTCAGAGTACGAGTCTAAGACCTTAGCTATTAGGCCAGAGTAAGAGTTAAGACCTTAGCTATTAGGCCAGAGTAAGAGTTGAGACCTTAACCATTAGGCCATAGTACGAGTCTAAGACCTTAGCTATTAGGCCAGAGTAAGGGTTAAGACCATAGCTATTAGACCAGAGTAAGAGTTAAGACCTTAACCAGTAGGCCAGAGTACAAGTCTAAGACCTTAGCTATTAGGCCAGACTAAGAGTTTAGACCTTAACCATTAGGCCAGAGTACCAGTCTAAGACCTTAGCTATTAGGCCAGAGTAAAAGTTAAGACCTTAGCTATTAGGCCAGAGTAAGAGTTAAGACCTTTACCATTAGGCCATAGTACGAGTCTAAGACCTTAGCTATTAGGCCACAGCAAGAGTTAAGACTTAAACCAGAAGGCCAGAGTAAGAGTTAAGACCTTAACCTGTAGGCCATAGTACAAGTCTAAGACCTTCGCTATTAGGCCAGAGTAAGAGTTAAGACCTTAACCAGCAGGTCAGAGTAAAAGTTAAGACCTTAACCAGTAGGCCAGAGTAAGAGTTAAGACCTTAAACATTAGGCCAGAGTACGAGCCTAAGACCTTAGCTATTAGGCCAGAGTAAGAGTTAAGACCTTAACCAATAGGCCAGAGTAAGAGTTAAGACTTTAACCAGTAGGCCAGAGTAAAAGTTAAGACCTTAACCATTAGGCCAGAGTACGAGTCTAAGACCTTAGCTATTAGGCCAGAGTAAGAGTCTAAGACCTTAGCTATTAGCCCAGAGTAAGAGTTAAGACCTTAACCATTCGGCCAGACTAAGAGTTAAGACCTTAACCAGTAGGCCATAGTACGAGTCTAAGACCTTAGCTATTAGGCCAGAGTAAGAGTTAAGACCTTAACCATTAGGCCAGAGTACAAGTCTAAGACCTTAGCTATTAGGTCAGAGTAAGAGTTAAAACCTTAGCTATTAGGCCAGAGTAAGAGTCTAAGACCTTAGCTATTAGGCCAGAGTAAAAGTTAACACCTTAACCATTAGGCCAGAGTAAGAGTTAAGACCTTAGCTATTAGGCCAGAGTAAGAGTTAAGACCTTAACCATTAGGCCAGAGTACGAGTCTAAGACCTTAGCTAGTAGGCCAGAGTAAGAGTTAAGACCTTAACCATTAGGTCAAAGTAAGAGTTAAGACCTTAACCTGTAGGCCATAGTACGAGTCTAAGACCTTAGCTATTATGCCAGAGTAAGAGTTAGGACCTTAGCTATTATGCCAGAGTAAGGGTTAAGACCTTAACCAGTAGGCCAGAGTAAGAGTTACGACCTTAACCATTAGGCCAGAGTATGAGTCTAAGACCTTAGCTATTAGGCCAGAGTAAGAGTTAAGACCTTAACCATTAGGCCGGAGTACGAGTCTACGACCTTCGCTATTAGGCCAGAGTAAGAGTTAAGACCTTAACCATTAGGCCAGAGTACGAGTCTAAGACCTTAGCTATTAGGCCAGAGTATGAGTCTAAGACCTTAGCTATTAGGCCAGAGTAAGATTTAAGACCTTAACCATTAGGCCAGAGTACGAGTCAAAGACCTTAGCTATTAGGCCAGAGTAAGAGTTAAGACCTTAGCTATTAGGCCAGAGTAAGAGTTAAGACCTTAACCATTAGGCCAGAGTACGAGCCTAAGACCTTAGCTATTAGGCCAGAGTAAGAATTAAGACCTTAGCTATTAGGCCAGAGTAAGAGTTAAGACCTTAACCTTTAGGCCGGAGTACGATTCTAAGACCTTAGCTATTAGGCCAGAGTAAGAGTTAAGACCTTAACCATTAGGCCAGAGTACGAGTCTAAGACCTTAGCTATTAGGCCAGAGTAAGAGTTAAGACCTTAACCAGTAGGGCAGAGTAAGAGTTAAAACCTTAATCATTAGGCCAGAGCACGAGTCTAAGACCTTAGCTATTAGGCCAGAGTAAGAGTTAAGACCTTAACCATTAGGTCAGAGTACGAGTCTAAGACCTTAGCTATTAGGCCAGAGTAAGAGTTAAGACCTTAGCTATTAGGCCAGAGTAAGAGTTGAGACCTTAACCATTAGGCCATAGTACGAGTCTAAGACCTTAGCTATTAGGCCAGAGTAAGGGTTAAGACCATAGCTATTAGACCAGAGTAAGAGTTAAGACCTTAACCAGTAGGCCAGAGTACAAGTCTAAGACCTTAGCTATTAGGCCAGACTAAGAGTTTAGACCTTAACCATTAGGCCAGAGTACCAGTCTAAGACCTTAGCTATTAGGCCAGAGAAAAAGTTAAGACCTTAGCTATTAGGCCAGAGTAAGAGTTAAGACCTTTACCATTAGGCCATAGTACGAGTCTAAGACCTTAGCTATTAGGCCACAGCAAGAGTTAAGACCTTAACCAGTAGGCCAGAGTAAGAGTTAAGACCTTTACCTGTAGGCCAGAGTAAGAGTTAAGACCTTAACCATTAGGCCAGAGTACGAGTTTAAGACCTTAGCTATTAGGCCAGAGTATGAGTCTAAGACCTTAGCTATTAGGCCAGAGTAAGAGTTAAGACCTTAACCATTAGGCCAGAGTATGAGTCAAAGACCTTAGCTATTAGGCCAGAGTAAGAGTTAAGACCTTAGCTATTAGGCCAGAGTAAGAGTTAAGACCTTAACCATTAGGCCAGAGTACGAGTCTAAGACCTTAGCTATTAGGCCAGAGTAAGAATTAAGACCTTAGCTATTAGGGCAGAGTAAGAGTTAAGACCTTAACCTTTAGGCCAGAGTACGATTCTAAGACCTTAGCTATTAGGCCAGAGTAAGAGTTAAGACCTTAACCATTAGGCCAGAGTAAGAGTCTAAGATCTTAGCTATTAGGCCAGAGTAAGAGTTAAGACCTTAACCAGTAGGGCAGAGTAGGAGTTAAAACCTTAATCATTAGGTCAGAGCACGAGTCTAAGACCTTAGCTATTAGGCCAGAGTAAGAGTTAAGACCTTAACCATTAGGGCAAAGTACAAGTCTAAGACCTTAGCTATTAGGCCAGAGTAAGAGTTAAGACCTTAGCTATTAGGCCAGAGTAAGAGTTAAGACCTTAACCATTAGACCATAGTACGAGTCTAAGACCTTAGCTATTAGGCCAGAGTAAGGGTTAAGACCATAGCTATTAGACCAGAGTAAGAGTTAAGACCTTAACCAGTAGGCCAGAGTACAAGTCTAAGACCTTAGCTATTAGGCCAGACTAAGAGTTAAGACCTTAACCATTAGGCCAGAGTACGAGTCTAAGACCTTAGCTATTAGGCCAGACTAAAAGTTAAGACCTTAGCTATTAGGCCAGAGTAAGAGTTAAGACCTTAACCATTAGGCCATAGTACGAGTCTAAGACCTTAGCTATTAGTCCAGAGTAAGAGTTAAGACTTAAACCAGAAGGCCAGAGTAAGAGTTAAGACCTTAACCTGTAGGCCATAGTACAAGTCTAAGACCTTAGCTATTAGGCCAGAGTAAGAGTTAAGACCTTAACCAGCAGGCCAGAGTAAAAGTTAAGACCTTAACCAGTAGGCCAGAGTAAGAGTTAAGACCTTAACCATTAGGCCAGAGTACGAGCCTAAGACCTTAGCTATTAGGCCAGAGTAAGACTTAAGACCTTAACCAGTAGGCCAGAGTAAGAGTTAAGACCTTAACCAGTAGGCCAGAGTAAAAGTTAAGACCTTAACCATTAGGCCAGAGTACGAGTCTAAGACCTTAGCTATTAGGCCAGAGTAAGAGTTAAGACCTTAGCTATTAGGCCAGAGTAAGAGTCTAAGACCTTAGCTATTAGCCCAGAGTAAGAGTTAAGACCTTAACCAGTAGGCCAGACTAAGAGTTATGACCTTAACCAGTAGGCCGGAGTAAGAGTTAAGACCTTAACCAGTAGGCCAGACTAAGAGTTATGACCTTAACCAGTAGGCCGGAGTACGAGTCTAAGACCTTAGCTATTAGGCCAGAGTAAGAGTTAAGACCTTAACCAGTAGGCCAGAGTAAGAGTTAAGACCTTTACCTGTAGGCCATAGTACAAGTCTAAGACCTTAGCTATTAGGCCAGAGTAAGAGTTAAGACCTTTACCTGTAGGCCATAGTACAAGTCTAAGACCTTAGCTATTAGGCCAGAGTAAGAGTTAAGACCTTAACCATTAGGCCAGAGTACGAGCCTAAGACCTTAGCTATTAGGCCAGAGTAAGACTTAAGACCTTAACCAGTAGGCCAGAGTAAGAGTTAAGACCTTAACCAGTAGGCCAGAGTAAAATTTAAGACCTTAACCATTAGGCCAGAGTACGAGTCTAAGACCTTAGCTATTAGGCCAGAGTAAGAGATAAGACCTTAGCTATTAGCCCAGAGTAAGAGTTAAGACCTTAACCATAAGGCCAGACTAAGAGTTATGACCTTAACCAGTAGGCCGGAGTACGAGTCTAAGACCTTAGCTATTAGGCCAGAGTAAGAGTTAAGACCTTAACCAGTAGGCCAGAGTAAGAGTTAAGACCTTTACCTGTAGGCCATAGTACAAGTCTAAGACCTTAGCTATTAGGCCAGAGTAAGAGTTAAGACCTTAACCATTAGGCCAGAGTACGAGTCTAAGACCTCAGCTATTAGGCCAGAGTATGAGTCTAAGACCTTAGCTATTAGGCCAGAGTAAGAGTTAAGACCTTAACCATTAGGCCAGAGTATGAGTCAAAGACCTTAGCTATTAGGCCAGAGTAAGAGTTAAGACCTTAGCTATTAGGCCAGAGTAAGAGTTAAGACCTTAACCATTAGGCCAGAGTACGAGTCTAAGACCTTAGCTAATAGGCCAGAGTAAGAATTAAGACCTTAGCTATTAGGCCAGAGTAAGAGTTAAGACCTTAACGTTTAGGCCAGAGTACGATTCTAATACCTTAGCTATTAGGCCAGAGTAAGAGTTAAGACCTTAACCATTAGGCCAGAGTACGAGTCTAAGACCTTAGCTATTAGGCCAGAGTAAGAGTTAAGACCTTAACGAGTAGGGCAGAGTAAGAGTTAAAACCTTAATCATTAGGCCAGAGCACGAGTCTAAGACCTTAGCTATTAGGCCAGAGTAAGAGTTAAGACCTTAACCATTAGGGCAGAGTATGAGTCTAAGACCTTAGCTATTAGGCCAGAGTACGAGTCTAAGACCTTAGCTATTAGGCCAGAGTAAGAGTTAAGACCTTAACCATTAAGCCAGAGTACGAGTCTAAGACCTTAGCTATTAGTTCAGAGTACGTGTTAAGACCTTAACCAGTAGGCCAGAGTAAGAGTTAAGATCTTAACCATTTGGCCAGAGTACGAGTCTAAGACCTTAGCTATTAGGCCAGAGTAAGAGTTAAGACCTTAACCATTAGGCCAGAGTAAGAGTCTAAGACCTTAGCTATTAGGCCAAAGTAAAAGTTTAGACCTTAGCTATTAGGCCAGAGTAAGAGTTAAGACCTTAACCATTAGGCCATAGTATGAGTCTAAGACCTTAGCTATTAGGCCAGAGTAAGGGTTAAGACCTTAGCTATTAGGACAGAGTAAGAGTTAAGACCTTAACCAGTAGGCCAGAGTAAAAGTTAAGACCTTAACCAGTAGGCCATAGTACGAGTCTAAGACCTTAGCTATTAGGCCAGAGTAAGAGTTAAGACCTTAACCATTAGGCCAGAGTACGGGTCTAAGACCTTAGCTATTAGGCCAGACTAAGAGTTAAGACCTTAGCTATTAGGCCAGAGTAAGAGTTAAGACCTTAACCATTAGGCCAGAGTACAAGTCTAAGACCTTAGCTATTAGGTCAGAGTAAGAGTTAAAACCTTAGCTATTAGGCCAGAGTAAGAGTCTAAGACCTTAGCTATTAGGCCAGAGTAAAAGTTAAGACCTTAACCATTAGGCCAGAGTAAGAGTTAAGACCTTAGCTATTAGGCCAGAGTAAGAGTTAAGACCTTAACCATTAGGCCAGAGTATGAGTCTAAGACCTTAGCTAGTAGGCCAGAGTAAGAGTTAAGACCTTAACCATTAGGTCAAAGTAAGAGTTAAGACCTTAACCTGTAGGCCATAGTACGAGTCTAAGACCTTAGCTATTATGCCAGAGTAAGAGTTAAGACCTTAGCTATTATGCCAGAGTAAGGGTTAAGACCTTAACCAGTAGGCCAGAGTAAGAGTTACGACCTTAACCATTAAGCCAGAGTATGAGTCTAAGACCTTAGCTATTAGGCCAGAGTAAGAGTTAAGACCTTAACCATTAGGCCAGAGTACGAGTCTACGACCTTCGCTATTAGGCCAGAGTAAGAGTTAAGACCTTAACCATTAGGCCAGAGTACGAGTCTAAGACCTTAGCTATCAGGCCAGAGTACGAGTCTAAGACCTTAGCTATTAGGCCAGAGTAAGAGTTAAGACCTTAACCATTAGGCCAGAGTAAGAGTCTAAGACCTTAGCTATTAGGCCAAAGTAAAAGTTTAGACCTTAGCTATTAGGTCAGAGTAAGAGTTAAGATCTTAACCATTGGGCCATAGTATGAGTCTAAGACCTTAGCTATTAGGCCAGAGTAAGGGTTAAGACCTTAGCTATTAGGACAGAGTAAGAGTTAAGACCCTAACCAATAGGCCGGAGTATGAGTCTAAGACCTTAGCTATTAGGCCAGAGTAAGAGTTAAGACCTTAACCAGTAGGCCAGAGTAAGAGTTAAGACCTTTACCTGTAGGCCAGAGTAAGAGTTAAGACCTTAACCATTAGGCCAGAGTACGAGTCTAAGACCTTAGCTATTAGGCCAGAGTATGAGTCTAAGACCTTAGCTATTAGGCCAGAGTAAGATTTAAGACCTTAACCATTAGGCCAGAGTACGAGTCAAAGACCTTAGCTATTAGGCCAGAGTAAGAGTTAAGACCTTAGCTATTAGGCCAGAGTAAGAGTTAAGACCTTAACCATTAGGCCAGAGTACGAGCCTAAGACCTTAGCTATTAGGCCAGAGTAAGAATTAAGACCTTAGCTATTAGGCCAGAGTAAGAGTTAAGACCTTAACCTTTAGGCCAGAGTACGATTCTAAGACCTTAGCTATTAGGCCAGAGTAAGAGTTAAGACCTTAACCATTAGGCCAGAGTACGAGTCTAAGACCTTAGCTATTAGGCCAGAGTAAGAGTTAAGACCTTAACCAGTAGGGCAGAGTAAGAGTTAAAACCTTAATCATTAGGCCAGAGCACGAGTCTAAGACCTTAGCTATTAGGCCAGAGTAAGAGTTAAGACCTTAACCATTAGGTCAGAGTACGAGTCTAAGACCTTAGCTATTAGGCCAGAGTAAGAGTTAAGACCTTAGCTATTAGGCCAGAGTAAGAGTTGAGACCTTAACCATTAGGCCATAGTACGAGTCTAAGACCTTAGCTATTAGGCCAGAGTAATGGTTAAGACCATAGCTATTAGACCAGAGTAAGAGTTAAGACCTTAAACAGTAGGCCAGAGTACAAGTCTAAGACCTTAGCTATTAGGCCAGACTAAGAGTTTAGACCTTAACCATTAGGCCAGAGTACGAGTCTAAGACCTTAGCTATTAGGCCAGAGTAAAAGTTAAGACCTTAGCTATTAGGCCAGAGTAAGAGTTAAGACCTTTACCATTAGGCCATAGTACGAGTCTAAGACCTTAGCTATTAGGCCAGAGCAAGAGTTAAGACTTAAACCAGAAGGCCAGAGTAAGAGTTAAGACCTTAACCTGTAGGCCATAGTACAAGTCTAAGACCTTAGCTATTAGGCCAGAGTAAGAGTTAAGACCTTAACCAGCAGGCCAGAGTACGAGTCTAAGACCTTAGCTATTAGGCCAGAGTAAGAGTTAAGACCTTAACCAGTAGGGCAGAGTAAGAGTTAAAACCTTAATCATTAGGCCAGAGCACGAGTCTAAGACCTTAGCTATTAGGCCAGAGTAAGAGTTAAGACCTTAACCATTAGGGCAGAGTACGAGTCTAAGACCTTAGCTATTAGGCCAGAGTACGAGTCTATGACCTTAGCTATTAGGCCAGAGTAAGAGTTAAGACCTTAACCATTAAGCCAGAGTACGAGTCTAAGACCTTAGCTATTAGTTCAGAGTACGTGTTAAGACCTTAACCAGTAGGCCAGAGTAAGAGTTAAGATCTTAACCATTAGGCCAGAGTACGAGTCTAAGACCTTAGCTATTAGGCCAGAGTAAGAGTTAAGACCTTAACCATTAGGCCAGAGTAAGAGTCTAAGACCTTAGCTATTAGGCCAAAGTAAAAGTTTAGACCTTAGCTGTTAGGCCAGAGTAAGAGTTAAGACCTTAACCATTAGGCCATAGTACGAGTCTAAGACCTTAGCTATTAGGCCAGAGTAAGAGTTAAGACCTTAGCTATTAGGACAGAGTAAGAGTTAAGACCTTAACCAATAGGCCGGAGTATGAGTCTAAGACCTTAGCTATTAGGCCAGAGTAAGAGTTAAGACCTTAACCAGTAGGCCAGAGTAAGAGTTAAGACCTTTACCTGTAGGCCAGAGTAAGAGTTAAGACCTTAACCATTAGGCCAGAGTACGAGTCTAAGACCTTAGCTATTAGGCCAGAGTATGAGTCTAAGACCTTAGCTATTAGGCCAGAGTAAGATTTAAGACCTTAACCATTAGGCCAGAGTACGAGTCAAAGACCTTAGCTATTAGGCCAGAGTAAGAGTTAAGACCTTAGCTATTAGGCCAGAGTAAGAGTTAAGACCTTAACCATTAGGCCAGAGTACGAGCCTAAGACCTTAGCTATTAGGCCAGAGTAAGAATTAAGACCTTAGCTATTAGGCCAGAGTAAGAGTTAAGACCTTAACCTTTAGGCCAGAGTACGATTCTAAGACCTTAGCTATTAGGCCAGAGTAAGAGTTAAGACCTTAACCATTAGGCCAGAGTACGAGTCTAAGACCTTAGCTATTAGGCCAGAGTAAGAGTTAAGACCTTAACCAGTAGGGCAGAGTAAGAGTTAAAACCTTAATCATTAGGCCAGAGCACGAGTCTAAGACCTTAGCTATTAGGCCAGAGTAAGAGTTAAGACCTTAACCATTAGGTCAGAGTACGAGTCTAAGACCTTAGCTATTAGGCCAGAGTAAGAGTTAAGACCTTAGCTATTAGGCCAGAGTAAGAGTTGAGACCTTAACCATTAGGCCAGAGTAAGAGTTAAGACCTTAACCATTAGGCCAGAGTACGAGCCTAAGACCTTAGCTATTAGGCCAGAGTAAGAATTAAGACCTTAGCTATTAGGCCAGAGTAAGAGTTAAGACCTTAACCTTTAGGCCAGAGTACGATTCTAAGACCTTAGCTATTAGGCCAGAGTAAGAGTTAAGACCTTAACCATTAGGCCAGAGTACGAGTCTAAGACCTTAGCTATTAGGCCAGAGTAAGAGTTAAGACCTTAACCAGTAGGGCAGAGTAAGAGTTAAAACCTTAATCATTAGGCCAGAGCACGAGTCTAAGACCTTAGCTATTAGGCCAGAGTAAGAGTTAAGACCTTAACCATTAGGTCAGAGTACGAGTCTAAGACCTTAGCTATTAGGCCAGAGTAAGAGTTAAGACCTTAGCTATTAGGCCAGAGTAAGAGTTGAGACCTTAACCATTAGGCCAGAGTAAGAGTTAAGACCTTAACCAGTAGGCCAGAGTACAAGTCTAAGACCTTAGCTATTAGGCCAGACTAAGAGTTTAGACCTTAACCATTAGGCCAGAGTACGAGTCTAAGACCTTAGCTATTAGGCCAGAGTAAAAGTTAAGACCTTAGCTATTAGGCCAGAGTAAGAGTTAAGACCTTTACCATTAGGCCATAGTACGAGTCTAAGACCTTAGCTATTAGGCCAGAGCAAGAGTTAAGACTTAAACCAGAAGGCCAGAGTAAGAGTTAAGACCTTAACCTGTAGGCCATAGTACAAGTCTAAGACCTTAGCTATTAGGCCAGAGTAAGAGTTAAGACCTTAACCAGCAGGCCAGAGTAAAAGTTAAGACCTTAACCAGTAGGCCAGAGTAAGAGTTAAGACCTTAAACATTAGGCCTGAGTACGAGCCTAAGACCTTAGCTATTAGGCCAGAGTAAGAGTTAAGACCTTAGCTATTAGGCCAGAGTAAGAGTCTAAGACCTTAGCTATTAGCCCAGAGTAAGAGTTAAGACCTTAACCATTAGGCCAGACTAAGAGTTAAGACCTTAACCAGTAGGCCATAGTACGAGTCTAAGACCTTAGCAATTAGGCCAGAGTAAGAGTTAAGACCTTAACCATTAGGCCAGAGTACGGGTCTAAGACCTTAGCTATTAGGCCAGACTAAGAGTTAAGACCTTAGCTATTAGGCCAGAGTAAGAGTCTAAGACCTTAGCTATTAGCCCAGAGTAAGAGTTAAGACCTTAACCATTAGGCCAGACTAAGAGTTAAGACCTTAACCAGTAGGCCATAGTACGAGTCTAAGACCTTAGCAATTAGGCCAGAGTAAGAGTTAAGACCTTAACCATGAGGCCAAAGTACGGGTCTAAGACCTTAGCTATTAGGCCAGAGTAAGAGTTAAGACCTTAACCATTAGGCCAGAGTACGAGTCTAAGACCTTAGCTATTAGGCCAGAGTATGAGTCTAAGACCTTAGCTATTAGGCCAGAGTAAGATTTAAGACCTTAACCATTAGGCCAGAGTACGAGTCAAAGACCTTAGCTATTAGGCCAGAGTAAGAGTTAAGACCTTAGCTATTAGGCCAGAGTAAGAGTTAAGACCTTAACCATTAGGCCAGAGTACGAGCCTAAGACCTTAGCTATTAGGCCAGAGTAAGAATTAAGACCTTAGCTATTAGGCCAGAGTAAGAGTTAAGACCTTAACCTTTAGGCCAGAGTACGATTCTAAGACCTTAGCTATTAGGCCAGAGTAAGAGTTAAGACCTTAACCATTAGGCCAGAGTAAGAGTCTAAGACCTTAGCTATTAGGCCAGAGTAAGAGTTAAGACCTTAACCATTAGGCCAGAGTAAGAGTTAAGACCTTAGCTATTAGGACAGAGTAAGAGTTAAGACCTTAACCAATAGGCCGGAGTATGAGTCTAAGACCTTAGCTATTAGGCCAGAGTAAGAGTTAAGACCTTAACCAGTAGGCCAGAGTAAGAGTTAAGACCTTTACCTGTAGGCCAGAGTAAGAGTTAAGACCTTAACCATTAGGCCAGAGTACGAGTCTAAGACCTTAGCTATTAGGCCAGAGTATGAGTCTAAGACCTTAGTGTAGGAGAGTGGAATCTGACTAATGGTTGCCCCCAACTTTTTGCCTGGAATTTAAGTGGTTTTTGACTAGTCTGGCTGGGATCCTGCTATCCAGGACCCCAGCCTATCTGCTTTCTCCCTAAAACTGTTGTGAGTACTCTAGGTACAAACATAATTGGATGCTGGGCATGCCCTACCAGTCCCTGGTAGATGGTACCCTAGGTACCCAGGGCATGGGTCTCCCAGTAGGCCTACCAGGGCTGCAGCACTTATTGTGCCACCCTGGGACAGCCACCCAAACTGACACCACCAGGCCACTACTGTAGCCTGGGTAAGGTGGTGCTAGCACCCCTTACAGGGATGTAGGTACCCTATGTCCCATACCATTACAACACATATACTCTCATAGGTCACCCCTATGGCAGGCCCTGGTAATCCTACAGGGCTGGGTGCTGAGGTATGTGTGAGGGGGGACCCCTACGTGAGTAGGACCTCTACGTGAGTAGGACCTCTCTGCAACCTTCGTAACACCGTTACTGGGTTGTTTGTAGTGTAGCCATACCATATACTCTTACCGCATTATAAGTTATTGCGTCATCGCTGTAACTTGGGACTGGCTACACAGAACCATATCGTGTTTGGTGTCAAACATGAAGGAATCATACCCCCAGTCCAGCCATGGGCATGGGGGCACGATTCCCCCTTGCTAGGAGGGTGATATGGGAAATGCGGTAGATTTTAGACACCAATTTAAAAGTGCACGTGTACCACAAAATGGCTACTGTTCGCCACCTACACGACTCTGGCTGGCTGTTGCTGGGGAAAATCCCAGCCTCGCCAGCTGGACAATAGGGCTCCTGTGGCAGGGAGGTGCCAGCACCTCCCCAGACAGGATAATGTGGATTGGAACAGGGTGGGTGCACCAAATGTCCATTCAGAGTTGCACGCAGGCAGCTGCAGAGCCCCAATTCTGCATACACCGCCTGGAACCGGTTCAGGGGCATCCTGCCCCTCGCCCAGGCGGGAAACACACAAAGGGGAGTGGGTGTAGCCACCCTTTCCCGCCTCTACTCTGATTGGTAGGCTCTATTTTGGACCATCCCCTAATCTTGGGGATATATGGGAATAACTTTGCCCTAGAGCCTTAGATTCGTCCAGAACTTCACAGAACTGACCTTCGACGAGCTGCTGCCCAGCTGACAGAAGAAATCTCCCTTGGGATAAAGGAGTTATCCCCCTGCTTGGCAGGCACCTAAAAGACTACAAGATACCCGGTTGGAACTTCGTGGCTCTCCTGACCTTCGACGCCTTCCAGCACCCTCGAGGTGGGTCTCCAGTGCATCCCAGCGTCCTGTGAGTGTGCCCAGCAAGTCTGAGCACCCTGGACCACGTGGGTGTCGAGATCCCCGCATACCCCGAGACACCGGCCACCTCTTGTCCAGCACACGACCCCCACCAGTGGGGAAGTTGTGCTTTGGCCCATTTCTGAGCCAACCATCCAGCAGCATTTTTGCCGACCCTCAGCTCCCTGGCCTGCTCCGGTGGCCCGTGGGAGCCCTTTTACGCACTCCATTTTGCTGCCTTCCGCGGTCCCTTGTCCCTCGACTTGTGGGCCCTGACGGAGGACAATCTTTGTTTCTAAGAGTTCCCCTGGTTGCTCCAGGCCTGCTCTACGCTCCCTGCAAAAGAGAGCACCCTCAGACCTCGTGGGTCTGCACCAGCAGCTGCTTTGTCTATCTTGCGTGGGTTGCGGTTGCCAAGGCTTAGTGGATCCAATCGGGACACTAACACCGCAGCGACCCTCAGCCGACGTGGGACAGTCGCCCTCCAGAAGCTGGCCTTCCTTGAAGCCTCCCGGAGCCCGTGACTGCAGAGCCCAGCTGTACTTCCCACACCTGAAGCACCCGACTTCCACGAGCTCCTTGCTGTGAGCTCCCTGGTCACTTGCTGTGACCCAGACTCTGTCCCCTCTGCTTTCAGGTCCATCTTTATCTTCTCTTCAACTTCAATCTTCACGACTTCAGCGACACTCGCAGCTAGCAGCAGTTTGGATTACTTTTCCATAGAGAATCAGCCCGCGACCCGACACCAGAATCGACCTATGCACCCGGCTTCCCTGGGGCAGGTAACAGTGGTACTTCGGTACTCCCGTGGTGGTGGGCTCTCCAAAGCCTTAAGTCTCAAGCCTTAACTTTGTACTGTTGCTAGAAGTGTCCTTTAACTTTAAATATTCAACCGCGACATTCTCCATAGGCTAACATAGCGATCCCGATAGCAGCTCTTTGCACTGCACGCGTCTCCCGTGGGTCCCCTTCCTCTTAACTGTGGGTGGATTCTGAAGGGGCAAGCGATCCTGAATGCCCTAGGCATTGCCTGTAGAATTGTCGTGGTTCTTATACCACTATTTTAGTATATGGTTTGGTCCCCCCCTGGGGCCCATTGATTTCTGTGCTATTTATTGTGTTTATAAATGCTTGTTTGAATTGTAACTTTGCCACTAGCCACATAAAGTGACTGTGGGATTCTGTCTAGAATAAATACATATATTTTATATATATACCTGTGTGGGCTACTCTTTCATTTGGTTATTCAAGAGGTTATTATGGTAAAACAATAAGCTTAACACTCCTTCAAGACTTAGCCTGAAGGCTGCTCTCCACAGCTACCACTAGGATAGCTTTCTTTAAAGGTTGTCTTAAACCTATCATCAATAGGAGTCGAATTGGACTGGTGCAAGGTGTCCCTATAACTAGGAACAGCATATGCCAGGCCAACTTCTCACACTTAGCTATTAGGCCAGAGTAAGATTTAAGACCTTAACCATTAGGCCAGAGTACGAGTCAAAGACCTTAGCTATTAGGCCAGAGTAAGAGTTAAGACCTTAGCTATTAGGCCAGAGTAAGAGTTAAGACCTTAACCATTAGGCCAGAGTACGAGCCTAAGACCTTAGCTATTAGGCCAGAGTAAGAATTAAGACCTTAGCTATTAGGCCAGAGTAAGAGTTAAGACCTTAACCTTTAGGCCAGAGTACGATTCTAAGACCTTAGCTATTAGGCCAGAGTAAGAGTTAAGACCTTAACCATTAGGCCAGAGTACGAGTCTAAGACCTTAGCTATTAGGCCAGAGTAAGAGTTAAGACCTTAACCAGTAGGGCAGAGTAAGAGTTAAAACCTTAATCATTAGGCCAGAGCACGAGTCTAAGACCTTAGCTATTAGGCCAGAGTAAGAGTTAAGACCTTAACCATTAGGTCAGAGTACGAGTCTAAGACCTTAGCTATTAGGCCAGAGTAAGAGTTAAGACCTTAGCTATTAGGCCAGAGTAAGAGTTGAGACCTTAACCATTAGGCCATAGTACAAGTCTAAGACCTTAGCTATTAGGCCAGAGTAAGGGTTAAGACCATAGCTATTAGACCAGAGTAAGAGTTAAGACCTTAACCAGTAGGCCAGAGTACAAGTCTAAGACCTTAGCTATTAGGCCAGACTAAGAGTTTAGACCTTAACCATTAGGCCAGAGTACGAGTCTAAGACCTTAGCTATTAGGCCAGAGTAAAAGTTAAGACCTTAGCTATTAGGCCAGAGTAAGAGTTAAGACCTTTACCATTAGGCCATAGTACGAGTCTAAGACCTTAGCTATTAGGCCAGAGCAAGAGTTAAGACTTAAACCAGAAGGCCAGAGTAAGAGTTAAGACCTTAACCTGTAGGCCATAGTACAAGTCTAAGACCTTAGCTATTAGGCCAGAGTAAGAGTTAAGACCTTAACCAGCAGGCCAGAGTAAATGTTAAGACCTTAACCAGTAGGCCAGAGTAAGAGTTAAGACCTTAAACATTAGGCCAGAGTACGAGCCTAAGACCTTAGCTATTAGGCCAGAGTAAGAGTTAAGACCTTAACCAATAGGCCAGAGTAAGAGTTAAGACTTTAACCAGTAGGCCAGAGTAAAAGTTAAGACCTTAACCATTAGGCCAGAGTACGAGTCTAAGACCTTAGCTATTAGGCCAGAGTAAGAGTTAAGACCTTAGCTATTAGGCCAGAGTAAGAGTCTAAGACCTTAGCTATTAGCCCAGAGTAAGAGTTAAGACCTTAACCATTAGGCCAGACTAAGAGTTAAGACCTTAACCAGTAGGCCATAGTACGAGTCTAAGACCTTAGCAATTAGGCCAGAGTAAGAGTTAAGACCTTAACCATTAGGCCAGAGTACGGGTCTAAGACCTTAGCTATTAGGCCAGACTAAGAGTTAAGACCTTAACCATTAGGCCAGAGTACGAGTCTAAGACCTTAGCTAGTAGGCCAGAGTAAGAGTTAAGACCTTAACCATTAGGTCAAAGTAAGAGTTAAGACCTTAACCATTAGGCCAGAGTACGAGTCTAAGACCTTAGCTATCAGGCCAGAGTATGAGTCTAAGACCTTAGCTATTAGGCCAGAGTAAGAGTTAAAACCTTAACCATTAGGCCAGAGTACGAGTCTAAGACCTTAGCTAATAGGCCAGAGTAAGAGTTAAGACCTTAACTATTAGGACAGACTAAGAGTTAAGACCTTAACCATTAGGCCAGAGTACGAGTCTAAGACCTTAGCTATTAGGCCAGAGTAAGAGTAAAAACCTTAGCTATTAGGCCAGAGTAAGAGTTAAGACCTTAACCATTAGGCCCGACTATGAATTTAAGACCTTAGCTATTAGGCCAGAGTAGGAGTTAATACCTTAACCATTAGGCCAGAGTATGAGTCTAAGACCTTAGCTATTAGGCCAGAGTAAGAGTTAAGACCTTAGCTATTAGGCCAGAGTAAGAGTTAAGACCTTAACCTTTAGGCCAGAGTACGAGTCTAAGGCCTTAGCTATTAGGCCAGAGTAAGAGTTAAGACCTTAGCTATTAGGCCAGAGTAAGAGTTAAGACCTTAGCTATTAGGCCAGAGTAAGAGTTAAGACCTTAACCTTTAGGCCAGAGTACGACTCTAAGGCCTTAGCTATTAGGCCAGAGTAAGAGTTAAGACCTTAACCATTAGGTCATAGTACGAGTCTAAGACCTTAGCTATTAGGCCAGAGTAAGAGTTAAGACCTTAGCTATTAGGCCAGAGTAAGAGTTAAGACCTTAACCAGTAGGCCGGAGTACGAGTCTAAGACCTTAGCTATTAGGCCAGAGTAAGAGTTAAGACCTTAACCAGTAGGCCAGAGTAAGAGTTAAGACCTTTACCTGTAGGCCAGAGTAAGAGTTAAGACCTTAACCATTAGGCCAGAGTACGAGTCTAAGACCTTAGCTATTAGGCCAGAGTATGAGTCTAAGACCTTAGCTATTAGGCCAGAGTAAGAGTTAAGACCTTAACCATTAGGCCAGAGTATGAGTCAAAGACCTTAGCTATTAGGCCAGAGTAAGAGTTAATACCTTAGCTATTAGGCCAGAGTAAGAGTTAAGACCTTAACCATTAGGCCAGAGTACGAGTCTAAGACCTTAGCTATTAGGCCAGAGTAAGAATTAAGACCTTAGCTATTAGGCCAGAGTAAGAGTTAAGACCTTAACCTTTAGGCCAGAGTATGATTCTAAGACCTTAGCTATTAGGCCAGAGTAAGAGTTAAGACCTTAACCATTAGGCCAGAGTACGAGTCTAAGATCTTAGCTATTAGGCCAGAGTAAGAGTTAAGACCTTAACCAGTAGGGCAGAGTAAGAGTTAAAACCTTAATCATTAGGTCAGAGCACGAGTCTAAGACCTTAGCTATTAGGCCAGAGTAAGAGTTAAGACCTTAACCATTAGGGCAAAGTACAAGTCTAAGACCTTAGCTATTAGGCCAGAGTAAGAGTTAAGACCTTAGCTATTAGGCCAGAGTAAGGGTTAAGACCATAGCTACTAGACCAGAGTAAGAGTTAAGACCTTAACCAGTAGGCCAGAGTACAAGTCTAAGACCTTAGCTATTAGGCCAGACTAAGAGTTAAGACCTTAACCATTAGGCCAGAGTACGAGTCTAAGACCTTAGCTATTAGGCCAGACTAAAAGTTAAGACCTCAGCTATTAGGCCAGAGTAAGAGTTAAGACCTTAACCATTAGGCCATAGTACGAGTCTAAGACCTTAGCTATTAGTCCAGAGTAAGAGTTAAGACTTAAACCAGTAGGCCAGAGTAAGAGTTAAGACCTTAACCTGTAGGCCATAGTACAAGTCTAAGACCTTAGCTATTAGGCCAGAGTAAGAGTTAAGACCTTAACCAGCAGGCCAGAGTAAAAGTTAAGACCTTAACCAGTAGGCCAGAGTAAGAGTTAAGACCTTAACCAGTAGGCCAGAGTAAGAGTTAAGACCTTTACCTGTAGGCCAGAGTAAGAGTTAAGACCTTAACCATTAGGCCAGAGTACGAGTCTAAGACCTTAGCTATTAGGTCAGAGTATGAGTCTAAGACCTTAGCTATTAGGCCAGAGTAAGAGTTAAGACCTTAACCATTAGGCCAGAGTATGAGTCAAAGACCTTAGCTATTAGGCCAGAGTAAGAGTTAATACCTTAGCTATTAGGCCAGAGTAAGAGTTAAGACCTTAACCATTAGGCCAGAGTACGAGTCTAAGACCTTAGCTATTAGGCCAGAGTAAGAATTAAGACCTTAGCTATTAGGCCAGAGTAGGAGTTAAGACCTTAACCTTTAGGCCAGAGTACGATTCTAAGACCTTAGCTATTAGGCCAGAGTAAGAGTTAAGACCTTAACCATTAGGCCAGAGTACGAGTCTAAGATCTTAGCTATTAGGCCAGAGTAAGTGTTAAGACCTTAACCAGTAGGGCAGAGTAAGAGTTAAAACCTTAATCATTAGGTCAGAGCACGAGTCTAAGACCTTAGCTATTAGGCCAGAGTAAGAGTTAAGACCACCTTAACCATTAGGGCAAAGTACAAGTCTAAGACCTTAGCTATTAGGCCAGAGTAAGAGTTAAGACCTTAGCTATTAGGCCAGAGTAAGGGTTAAGACCATAGCTATTAGACCAGAGTAAGAGTTAAGACCTTAACCAGTAGGCCAGAGTACAAGTCTAAGACCTTAGCTATTAGGCCAGACTAAGAGTTAAGACCTTAACCATTAGGCCAGAGTACGAGTCTAAGACCTTAGCTATTAGGCCAGACTAAAAGTTAAGACCTCAGCTATTAGGCCAGAGTAAGAGTTAAGACCTTAACCATTAGGCCATAGTACGAGTCTAAGACCTTAGCTATTAGTCCAGAGTAAGAGTTAAGACTTAAACCAGTAGGCCAGAGTAAGAGTTAAGACCTTAACCTGTAGGCCATAGTACAAGTCTAAGACCTTAGCTATTAGGCCAGAGTAAGAGTTAAGACCTTAACCAGCAGGCCAGAGTAAAAGTTAAGACCTTAACCAGTAGGCCAGAGTAAGAGTTAAGACCTTAACCATTAGGCCAGAGTACGAGCCTAAGACCTTAGCTATTAGGCCAGAGTAAGACTTAAGACCTTAACCAGTAGGCCAGAGTAAGAGTTAAGACCTTAACCAGTAGGCCAGAGTAAAAGTTAAGACCTTAACCATTAGGCCAGAGTACGAGTCTAAGACCTTAGCTATTAGGCCATTGTAAGAGTTAAGACCTTAGCTATTAGGCCAGAGTAAGAGTCTAAGACCTTAGCTATTAGCCCAGAGTAAGAGTTAAGACCTTAACCATAAGGCCAGAGTACGAGTCTAAGACCTTAGCTATTAGGCCAGAGTATGAGTCTAAGACCTTAGCTATTAGGCCAGAGTAAGAGTTAAGACCTTAACCATTAGGCCAGAGTATGAGTCAAAGACCTTAGCTATTAGGTCAGAGTAAGAGTTAAGACCTTAGCTATTAGGCCAGAGTAAGAGTTAAGACCTTAACCATTAGGCCAGAGTACGAGTCTAAGACCTTAGCTAATAGGCCAGAGTAAGAATTAAGACCTTAGCTATTATGCCAGAGTAAGAGTTAAGACCTTAACCTTTAGGCCAGAGTACGATTCTAAGACCTTAGCTATTAGGCCAGAGTAAGAGTTAAGACCTTAACCATTAGGCCAGAGTACGAGTCTAAGACCTTAGCTATTAGGCCAGAGTAAGAGTTAAGACCTTAACCAGTAGGGCAGAGTAAGAGTTAAAACCTTAATCATTAGGCCAGAGCACGAGTCTAAGACCTTAGCTATTAGGCCAGAGTAAGAGTTAAGACCTTAACCATTAGGGCAGAGTACGAGTCTAAGACCTTAGCTATTAGGCCAGAGTACGAGTCTAAGACCTTAGCTATTAGGCCAGAGTAAGAGTTAAGACCTTAACCATTAAGCCAGAGTACGAGTCTAAGACCTTAGCTATTAGTTCAGACTACGTGTTAAGACCTTAACCAGTAGGCCAGAGTAAGAGTTAAGATCTTAACCATTAGGCCAGAGTACGAGTCTAAGACCTTAGCTATTAGGCCAGAGTAAGAGTTAAGACCTTAACCATTAGGCCAGAGTAAGAGTCTAAGACCTTAGCTATTAGGCCAAAGTAAAAGTTTAGACCTTAGCTATTAGGCCAGAGTAAGAGTTAAGACCTTAACCATTAGGCCATAGTACGAGTCTAAGACCTTAGCTATTAGGCCAGAGTAAGAGTTAAGACCTTAGCTATTAGGACAGAGTAAGAGTTAAGACCTTAACCAATAGGCCGGAGTATGAGTCTAAGACCTTAGCTATTAGGCCAGAGTAAGAGTTAAGACCTTAACCAGTAGGCCAGAGTAAGAGTTAAGACCTTTACCTGTAGGCCAGAGTAAGAGTTAAGACCTTAACCATTAGGCCAGAGTACGAGTCTAAGACCTTAGCTATTAGGCCAGAGTATGAGTCTAAGACCTTAGCTATTAGGCCAGAGTAAGATTTAAGACCTTAACCATTAGGCCAGAGTACGAGTCAAAGATCTTAGCTATTAGGCCAGAGTAAGAGTTAAGACCTTAGCTATTAGGCCAGAGTAAGAGTTAAGACCTTAACCATTAGGCCAGAGTACGAGCCTAAGACCTTAGCTATTAGGCCAGAGTAAGAATTAAGACCTTAGCTATTAGGCCAGGGTAAGAGTTAAGACCTTAACCTTTAGGCCAGAGTACGATTCTAAGACCTTAGCTATTATGCCAGAGTAAGAGTTAAGACCTTAACCATTAGGCCAGAGTACGAGTCTAAGACCTTAGCTATTAGGCCAGAGTAAGAGTTAAGACCTTAACCAGTAGGGCAGAGTAAGAGTTAAAACCTTAATCATTAGGCCAGAGCACGAGTCTAAGACCTTAGCTATTAGGCCAGAGTAAGAGTTAAGACCTTAACCATTAGGTCAGAGTACGAGTCTAAGACCTTAGCTATTAGGCCAGAGTAAGAGTTAAGACCTTAGCTATTAGGCCAGAGTAAGAGTTGAGACCTTAACCATTAGGCCAGAGTACGAGTCTAAGACCTTAGCTATTAGGCCAGTGTGAGAAGTTGGCCTGGCATATGCTGTTCCTAGTTATAGGGACACCTTGCACCAGTCCAATTCGACTCCTATTGATGATAGGTTTAAGACAACCTTTAAAGAAAGCTATCCTAGTGGTAGCTGTGGAGAGCAGCCTTCAGGCTAAGTCTTGAAGGAGTGTTAAGCTTATTGTTTTACCATAATAACCTCTTGAATAACCAAATGAAAGAGTAGCCCACACAGGTATATATATAAAATATATGTATTTATTCTAGACAGAATCCCACAGTCACTTTATGTGGCTAGTGGCAAAGTTACAATTCAAACAAGCATTTCTAAACACAATAAATAGCACCGAAATCAATGGGCCCCAGGGGGGGACCAAACCATATACTAAAATAGTGGTATAAGAACCACGACAATTCTACAGGCAATGCCTAGGGCATTCAGGATCGCTTGCCCCTTCAGAATCCACCCACAGTTAAGAGGAAGGGGACCCACGGGAGACGCGTGCAGTGCAAAGAGCTGCTATCGGGATCGCAATGTTAGCCTATGGAGAATGTCGCGGTTGAATATTTAAAGTTAAAGGACACTTCTAGCAACAGTACAAAGTTAAGGCTTGAGACTTAAGGCTTTGGAGAGCCCACCACCAATGGAGTACCGAAGTACCTCTGTTACCTGCCCCAGGGAAGCCGGGTGCATAGGTCGATTCTGGTGTCGGGTCGCGGGCTGATTTTCTATGGAAAAGTAGTCCAAACTGCTGCTAGCTGAAAGCGTTGTTGAAGTCGTGAAGATTAAAGTTGAAGAGAAGATAAAGATGAACCTGAAAGCAGAGGGGACAGAGTCTGGGTCACAGCAAAGTGACCAGGGAGCTCACAGCAAGGAGCTCGTGGAAGTCGGGTGCTTCAGGTGTAGAAGGTACAGCTGGGCTCTGCAGTCACGGGCTCCGGGAGGCTTCAAGGAAGGCCAGCTTCTGGAGGGCGACTGTCCCACGTCGGCTGAGGGTCGCTGCGGTGTTAGTGTCCCGATTGGATCCACTAAGCATTGGCAACCGCAACCCACGCAAGATGAACAAAGCAGCTGCTGGTGCAGACCCACGAGGTCTGAGGGTGCTCTTCTTTGCAGGGAGCGTAGAGCAGGCCTGGAGCAACCAGGGGAACTCTTGGAAAGGAAGATTGTCCTCCGTCAGGGCCCACAAGTCGAGAGACAAGGGACTGCGGAAGGCAGCAAAATGGAGTGCGTAAAAGGGCTCCCACGGGCCACCGGAGCGGGCCAGGGAGCTGAGAGTGGGCACAAATGCTGCGGGATGGTTGGCTCAGAAATGGGCCAAAGCACAACTTCCCCACTGGTCGGGGTCATGTGCTGGACAAGAGGTGGCCGGTGTCTCGGGGTATGCAAGGATCTCGACACCCACGTGGTCCAGGGTGCTCAGACTTGCTGGGCACACTCACAGGACGCTGGGATGCACTGGAGACCCACCTCGAGGTTGCTGGAAGGCGTCGAAGGTCATGAGACCAATGAAGTTCCAACCGGGTATCTTGTAGTCTTTTAGGTGCCTGCCAAGCAGGGGGATAACTCCTTTATCCCAAGGGAGATTTCTTCAGTCAGCTGGGCAGCAGCTCGTCGAAGGTCAGTTCTGTGAAGTTCTGGACGAATCTAAGGCTCTAGGGCAAAGTTATTCCCATATATCCCCAAGATTAGGGGATGGTCCAAAATAGAGCCTACCAATCAGAGTAGAGGCGGGAAAGGGTGGCTACACCCACTCCCCTTTGTGTGTTTCCCGCCTGGGCGAGGGGCAGGATGCCCCTGAACCGGTTCCAGGCGGTGTATGCAGAATTGAGGCTCTGCAGCTGCCTACGTGCAACTCTGAAAGGACATTTGGTGCACCCACCCTGTTCCAATCCACATTATCCTGTCTGGGGAGGTGCTGGCACCTCCCTGCCACAGGAGCCCTATTGTCCAGCTGGCGAGGCTGGGATTTTCCCCAGCAACAGCCAGCCAGAGTCGTGTAGGTGGCGGACAGTAGCCATTTTGTGGTACATGTGCACTTTTAAATTGGTGTCTAAATTCTACCGCTTTTCCCATATCACCCTCCTAGCAAGGGGGAATCGTGCCCCCATGCCCATGGCTGGACTGGGGGTATGATTCCTTCATGTTTGACACCAAACACGATATGGTTCTGTGTAGCCATTCTCAAGTTATCGCAATGACGCGATTCACTTATAATGCGGTTTAGAGTATATGGTATGGCTACACTACAAACAACCCAGTAACGGTTTTACGAAGGTTGCAGAGAGGTCCTACTCATGTAGGGGTCCCCCCTCACACATACCTCAGCACCCAGCCCTGTAGGATTACCAGGGCCTGCCATAGGGGTGACCTATGAGAGTATATGTGTTGTAATGGTATGGGACATAGGGTACCTACATCCCTGTAAGGGGTGCTAGCACCACCTTACCCAGGCTACAGTAGTGGCCTGGTGGTGTCAGTTTGGGTGGCTGTCCCAGGGTGGCACAATAAGTGCTGCAGCCCTGGTAGGCCTACTGGGGGACCCATGCCCTGGGTACCTAGGGTACCATCTACAAGGGACTGGTAGGGCATGCCCAGCATCCAATTGGTTGGTACCTAGGGTACTCACATCAGTTTTTAGGGAGAAAGCAGATAGGCTGGGGTCCTGGATAGCAGGATCCCAGCCAGACTAGTCAAAAACCACTTAAATACCAGGAAAAAAGTTGGGGGCAACCATTAGTCAGATTCCACTCCCCTACATAACCCCCCCCCCAAACGAAAGGAGATAAGGCTAACCTTGTCCAGATAAGCCTTTATTTCCTGAGTGGCCATATAAGGAAGAACCTGTACTAACATGGTTGCTCCCTGTGTCATGGTCCACTTGGGAAATCCTACCCCAAGGGGTTCTAGAGTTTCTCCAAAGTCTAGGAAAATTACCTGTATTGGTTTTTGGGTCAGAGGTGGGCTGGTGGGGTGTCTGAGTCTGGAAGTGAGACCCTACTTGGGTTGGTCTCAACCTCCTCAGATCACTGGCCACTATGGAAGCCTTTCTGCCCCGGACTGTGTCATATCTGGCCCTAAGGGTCAACCTCTGGCTGCCTACAGCTGGGGGTTGGATCCCTTTGGCTGGAATAGTGGAGGGCACTGGAAGGTTTGGGGCAACTATGCCCCAGGTTTCCCGGTGCTCAACATCATCCATTTGAGGGGTGCCTATACCTAAGGGTAAGGGGGATCCCTCAGTTTGTAGAGGAATATTCACCTGGCTGAAACTACTCTGCTGGGTGTCCCTAATCTGTTGATGAGGGGGGTCCTCTGGGCAGGGGCCCAATAAGGGTCCACTGACCTCCCCGACCTCTGCAGCCCTGGGCTGACTGAGGCAGGGTAGAGAGGGGCAGGATACCTGCTCCAGACTGGGTACCACCTTGGAAGGGTCCCCTGCCATCAGAGAGGTGGGCAGGCCAAGCCTGTCCACTTCTGGGGCAGTTACTTCACAAGGGGCAGGATCAGTTCCCTGAGAAACTGGACCTTTACCTGTAGTCTGGTGGGGGGAAGACTGCTCCTCCTCCCCTATGCTCTCTGTTTGGGTAGAGTGATCCATAGTTTCAGGCTTCACTCTTTCTATTTTCTCCTGGGGTGGAGGTGAGGCCCTCAGGGTCTCATCCACTCTCTCAGGGATTCCTACCATTTTCAAATGGGCCTTGTGGTCAACTTCAGCCCAGGCTGAGATTTCTAGATCATTCCCCAGTAGACAATCTACAGGCAAGTTTGGGGACACTGCCACTCTCTTGGGGCCAGTGACCCCTCCCCAGCTGAGATTTATCACTGCCATGGGATGATCTGTCCTGATTCCATCTATATTGGTCACCTGGTAGCTAAACCCAGGTAAAAGCTGATCTAGGGGCACTAGCCTCTTGGTCACCATGGTGACACTGGCCCCTGTGTCCTTATAGGCCACAGCCTTCTGACCATTGATTATTGGTTCTTGTCTGTACCTGCCCAATATACTGGGGCTCATGGTAAAGTTGGCAAACCCCATGCCACCATCACAGACCATAGTTGCTTGAGTAGGGGACCTGGATAGGCCAGAGTCCCCCTGAGCTCCCCAAGAAATCCCAACTAAATTTTTGGGTGCACTCCCACCACCTGGGGGATTACTACTAGTAGCAACAGGAGGTGTTGGAGCTGGTTTTGGAGGAACATTTTCTTTATTGCCATTCTTAGGACAGCTGGAGTCAGTTTTCCAGTGGCCGGGTTGTTTACACACATGGCAATATGGTTTCTTGTTATTAGAGGAAGTATTTTGGGACCCACCCCCAGCACTGGGTTTTTGGGGCCCTTCAGAGGACTTTTCTTGTTTATCATCCCCACCTTTCTCTTTGGGCTTAGTGGAATCCTTCTTCTGGTCACCAACTTGGTTCTTAGGCCTAATCCTGGTTCTGACCCATTTGTCTGCCTTCTTTCCCAATTCTTGGGGAGAGGTCAGATCAGAGTCCACCAGGTGCTGGTGTAAAAGTTGGTTTTGACAATTATTAAGAATCTGCTCCCTCATTATGAGATTATACAATCCTTGATAATCATTAACTTTACTGCCATTTAACCAACCTTCCAGTGCCTTGGTTGCACAATCCACAAAGTCTACCCAATCTTGATTTTGTGCTTTCTGGGTGTCTCTGAACTTAAGTCTGTATTGATCAGTGGTTAAGCCAAACCCATCTATTAAAGCAGCTTTCAAGATATAATAATCATCAGCATCCTCTTCTCTTACAGAGAGGAGCTTGTCTCTTCCTTTATCTGAAAAGGAGAGCCACAGGATTGCTGCCCACTGCTCTACTGGGACCCTCTGTACTCTACAGGCCCTTTCAAGAGCAGATATCCATTTGTGGATATCATCCCCATTCTGATAGGGGGTGTAGGAGAGTGGAATCTGACTAATGGTTGCCCCCAACTTTTTGCCTGGTATTTAAGTGGTTTTTGACTAGTCTGGCTGGGATCCTGCTATCCAGGACCCCAGCCTATCTGCTTTCTCCCTAAAACTGTTGTGAGTACTCTAGGTACAAACATAATTGGATGCTGGGCATGCCCTTCCAGTCCCTTGTAGATGGTACCCTAGGTACCCAGGGCATGGGTCCCCCAGTAGGCCTACCAGGGCTGCAGCACTTATTGTGCCACCCTGGGACAGCCACCCAAACTGACACCACCAGGCCACTACTGTAGCCTGGGTAAGGTGGTGCTAGCACCCCTTACAGGGATGTAGGTACCCTATGTCCCATACCATTACAACACATATACTCTCATAGGTCACCCCTATGGCAGGCCCTGGTAATCCTACAGGGCTGGGTGCTGAGGTATGTGTGAGGGGGGACCCCTACGTGAGTAGGACCTCCCTGCAACCTTCGTAAAACCGTTACTGGGTTGTTTGTAGTGTAGCCATACCATATACTCTTACCGCATTATAAGTTATCGCGTCATCGCTGTAACTTGGGACTGGCTACACAGAACCATATCGTGTTTGGTGTCAAACATGAAGGAATCATACCCCCAGTCCAGCCATGGGCATGGGGGCACGATTCCCCCTTGCTAGGAGGGTGATATGGGAAAAGCGGTATATTTTAGACACCAATTTAAAAGTGCACGTGTACCACAAAATGGCTACTGTTCGCCACCTACACGACTCTGGCTGGCTGTTGCTGGGGAAAATCCCAGCCTCGCCAGCTGGACAATAGGGCTCCTGTGGCAGGGAGGTGCCAGCACCTCCCCAGACAGGATAATGTGGATTGGAACAGGGTGGGTGCACCAAATGTCCATTCAGAGTTGCACGTAGGCAGCTGCAGAGCCCCAATTCTGCATACACCGCCTGGAACCGGTTCAGGGGCATCCTGCCCCTCGCCCAGGCGGGAAACACACAAAGGGGAGTGGGTGTAGCCACCCTTTCCCGCCTCTACTCTGATTGGCAGGCTCTATTTTGGACCATCCCCTAATCTTGGGGATATATGGGAATAACTTTGCCCTAGAGCCTCAGATTCGTCCAGAACTTCACAGAACTGACCTTCAACGAGCTGCTGCCCAGCTGACCGAAGAAATCTCCCTTGGGATAAAGGAGTTATCCCCCTGCTTGGCAGGCACCTAAAAGACTACAAGATTTCCGGTTGGAACTTCGTTGCTCTCACGACCTTCGACGCCTTCCAGCACCCTCGAGGTGGGTCTCCAGTGCATCCCAGCGTCCTGTGAGTGTGCCCAGCAAGTCTGAGCACCCTGGACCACGTGGGTGTCGAGATCCCCGCATACCCCGAGACACCGGCCACCTCTTGTCCAGCACCCGACCCCGACCAGTGGGGAAGTTGTGCTTTGGCCCATTTCTGAGCCAACCATCCAGCAGCATTTGTGCCGACCCTCAGCTCCCTGGCCCACTCCGGTGGCCCGTGGGAGCCCTTTTACGCACTCCATTTTGCTGCCTTCCGCGGTCCCTTGTCCCTCGACTTGTGGGCCCTGACGGAGGAAAATCTTTGCTTCTAAGAGTTCCCCTGGTTGCTCCAGGCCTGCTCTACGCTCCCTGCAAAGGAGAGCACCCTCAGACCTCGTGGGTCTGCACCAGCAGCTACTTTGTCCGTCTTGCGTGGGTTGCGGTTGCCAAGGCTTAGTGGATCCAATCGGGACACTAACACCGCAGCGACCCTCAGCCGACGTGGGACAGTCGCCCTCCAGAAGCTGGCCTTCCTTGAAGCCTCCCGGAGCCCGTGACTGCAGAGCCCAGCTGTACTTCCTACACCTGAAGCACCCGACTTCCACGAGCTCCTTGCTGTGAGCTCCCTGGTCACTTGCTGTGACCCAGACTCTGTCCCCTCTGCTTTCAGGTTCATCTTTATCTTCTCTTCAACTTCAATCTTCACGACTTCAGCGACACTCGCAGCTAGCAGCAGTTTGGACTACTTTCCCATAGGAAATCAGCCCGCGACCCGACACCAGAATCGACCTATGCACCCGGCTTCCCTGGGGCAGGTAACAGTGGTACTTCGGTACTCCAGTGGTGGTGGGCTCCCCAAAGCCTTAAGTCTCAAGCCTTAACTTTGTACTGTTGCTAGAAGTGTCCTTTAACTTTGAATATTCAACCGCGACATTCTCCATAGGCTATCATTGCGATCCCGATAGCAGCTCTTTGCACTGCACGCGTCTCCCGTGGGTCCCCTTCCTCTTAACTGTGGGTGGATTCTGAAGGGGCAAGCGATCCTAAATGCCCTAGGCATTGCCTGTAGAATTGTCGTGGTTCTTATACCACTATTTTAGTATATGGTTTGGTCCCCCCCTGGGGCCCATTGATTTCTGTGCTATTTATTGTGTTTAGAAATGCTTGTTTGAATTGTAACTTTGCCACTAGCCACATAAAGTGACTGTGGGATTCTGTCTAGAATAAATACATATATTTTATATATATACCTGTGTGGGCTACTCTTTCATTTGGTTATTCAAGAGGTTATTATGGTAAAACAATAAGCTTAACACTCCTTCAAGACTTAGCCTGAAGGCTGCTCTCCACAGCTACCACTAGGATAGCTTTCTTTAAAGGTTGTCTTAAACCTATCATCAATAGGAGTCGAATTGGACTGGTGCAAGGTGTCCCTATAACTAGGAACAGCATATGCCAGGCCAACTTCTCACATTGGTGTGCAGCGGTTGGATTCAAGCTTGCCATTGTTTTACCAGATAACAAATTGAATTTCTAAAGTGAAAGCCACAAGGTACCAAAGGTACATATAAATTCAAGCTAGAATACAATAAGTTCTACTGAACTTAGAGTTGTGTGTAGAGGGTTTAGCACACCTTGACTACAACTCAAGAGAGGGTTCAGTAGGCCACACTTAGTGTAGGTAGATACATCACTACACTAAACATGTCTTCAAGTGGCACTAAGGCTATGGAAGGACCCCAGAGGGTCCCAGTAGATAAGTATGATAATTTCACCTTTGCTGAGCTCAGGGAAATGTGCACCCTTAGGAGACTGAAGACAGAAAGAGGTGCCAACACAAAACGTCTCAAGGAGATCCTGCTCATAGCAGACTTTATGGAGTCCATAGGATCCAGAGGGACGGACAGAGTGGGTGGGCACCCCTCAGAAGAGGACACTCCCAGAGTGGAATCTGAAGAGGAACAGGAAGAGGATGAAAATCCTGACCTGGAAGACACAGACCACTCACAGCATGGAAGTGATGGCCCAAGAGGCACTCCTTCCACCCTTAAAAGGAGAGTGGTGGACCCCAGAAGGAACAGATCCCCCTCAGTGGGATCCAACCATTCTAGGGGATCCAAAGGGTCCTCTGCCTCTTCTCAGAGAAGAGAAACCTCTCATGAGAGGAAATGCAGACTGATCAAATTTGAGCAGGCTAAGCTTCAGCTTAAAAGAGAACAGTTAGCATTAGACAGGGAAACCCTGGAGCTTCAGAAAGCTTCAAAGAAATGGGGTCTAGAGATCCCTGGTGGCAGTGATGAAACCCCTAGAGTTAGAGAGAGAGTCCCTGACAATAGGAACCTCCACAAGTTTGTGCCCCCCTATCAGAATGGGGATGATATTCACAAATGGATATCTGCTCTTGAAAGGGCCTGTAGAGTACAGAGGGTCCCTGTAGAGCAGTGGGCAGCAATCCTGTGGCTCTCCTTTTCAGATAAAGGGAGAGACAAGCTCCTCTCTGTAAGAGAAGAGGATGCTGATGATTATTATATCTTGAAAGCTGCTTTAATAGATGGGTTTGGCTTAACCACTGATCAATACAGACTTAAGTTCAGAGACACCCAGAAAGCACAAAATCAAGATTGGGTAGACTTTGTGGATTGTGCAACCAAGGCACTGGAAGGTTGGTTAAATGGCAGTAAAGTTAATGACTATCAAGGATTGTATAATCTCATTATGAGGGAGCAGATTCTTAATAATTGTCAGAACCAACTTTTACACCAGCACCTGGTGGACTCTGATCTGACCTCTCCCCAAGAATTGGGAAAGAAGGCGGACAAATGGGTCAGAACCAGGATCAGGCCTAAGAACCAAGTTGGTGACCAGAAGAAGGATTCCACTAAGCCCAAAGAGAAAGGTGGGGATGATAAACAAGAAAAGTCATCTGAAGGGCCCCAACAAACCAGTGCTGGGGGTGGGTCCCAAAATCCTTCCTCTAATATCAAGAAACCCTATTGCCATGTATGTAAGAAACCTGGCCACTGGAAAACTGACTCCAGCTGTCCTAAAAATGGCAATAAAGAAAATGTTCCTCCAAAACCTGCTCCAACACCTCCTGTTACTACTAGTAGTAATCCCCCAGGTGGTGGGAGTGCACCCAAAAACTTAGTTGGGTTCTCTTTGGGGACACCAGTGGACTCTGGCCTAGCCAGGTCCCCTGCATTAGCAACTATGGTCTGTGATGGTGGCATGGGGTTTGCCAACTTTACCATGAGCCCCAGTATTCTGGGCAGGTACAGACAAGAACCAATAATCAATGGTCAGAAGGCTGTGGCCTATAAGGACACAGGGGCCAGTGTCACCATGGTGACCAAGAGGCTAGTGCCCCTAGATCAGCTTTTACCTGGGTTTAGCTATCAGGTGACCAACATTGATGGAATCAGGACCGATCATCCCATGGCAGTGGTAAATCTCAGCTGGGGAGGAGTCACTGGCCCCAAGAGAGTGGCAGTGTCCCCAAACTTGCCTGTAGATTGTCTACTGGGGAATGATCTAGAAATCTCAGCCTGGGCTGAGGTTGACCACAAGGCCCATTTGAAAATGGTAGGAATTCCTGAGAGAGTGGATGAGACCCTGAGGGCCTCACCTCCACCCCAGGAGAAAATAGAAAGAGTGAAGCCTGAAACTATGGATCACTCTACACAAACAGAGAGCATAGGGGAGGAGGAGCAGTCTTCCCCCCACCAGACTACAGGTAAAGGTCCAGTTTCTCAGGGAACTGACCCTGCCCCTTGTGAAGTAACTGCCCCAGAAGTGGACAGGCTTGGCCTGCCCACCTCTCTGATGGCAGGGGACCCTTCCAAGGTGGTACCCAGTCTGGAGCAGGTATCCTGCCCCTCTCTACCCTGCCTCAGTCAGCCCAGGGCTGCAGAGGTCAGGGAGGTCAGTGGACCCTTATTGGGCCCCTACCCAGAGGAACCCCCTCATCAACAGATTAGGGACACCCAGCAGAGTAGTTTCAGCCAGGTGAATATTCCTCTACAAACTGAGGGATCCCCCTTACCCCTAGGTATAGGCACCCCTCAAATGGATGTTGTTGAGCACAGGGAAACCTGGGGCCTAGCTGCCCCAAACCTTCCAGTGCCCTCCACTATTCCAGCCAAAGGGATCCAACCCCCAGCTGTAGGCAGCCAGAGGTTGACCCTTAGGGCCAGATATGACACCGTCCTGGGCAGAAAGGCTTCCATAGTGGCCAGTGATCTGAGGAGGCTGAGACCAACCCAAGTAGGGTCTCACTTCCAGACTCAGACACCCCACCAGCCCACCTCTGACCCAAAAACCAATACCGGTAATTTCCCTAGACTTTGGAGAAACTCTAGAACCCCTTGGGGTAGGATTTCCCAAGTGGACCATGACACAGGGAGCAACCATGTTAGTACAGGTTCTTCCTTATATGGCCACTCAGGAAATAAAGGCTTATCTGGACAAGGTTAGCCTTATCTCCTTTCGTTTGGGGGGGGGTTATGTAGGAGAGTGGAATCTGACTAATGGTTGCCCCCAACTTTTTGCCTGGTATTTAAGTGGTTTTTGACTAGTCTGGCTGGGATCCTGCTATCCAGGACCCCAGCCTATCTGCTTTCTCCCTAAAACTGTTGTGAGTACTCTAGGTACAAACATAATTGGATGCTGGGCATGCCCTTCCAGTCCCTTGTAGATGGTACCCTAGGTACCCAGGGCATGGGTCCCCCAGTAGGCCTACCAGGGCTGCAGCACTTATTGTGCCACCCTGGGACAGCCACCCAAACTGACACCACCAGGCCACTACTGTAGCCTGGGTAAGGTGGTGCTAGCACCCCTTACAGGGATGTAGGTACCCTATGTCCCATACCATTACAACACATATACTCTCATAGGTCACCCCTATGGCAGGCCCTGGTAATCCTACAGGGCTGGGTGCTGAGGTATGTGTGAGGGGGGACCCCTACGTGAGTAGGACCTCCCTGCAACCTTCGTAAAACCGTTACTGGGTTGTTTGTAGTGTAGCCATACCATATACTCTTACCGCATTATAAGTTATTGCGTCATCGCTGTAACTTGGGACTGGCTACACAGAACCATATCGTGTTTGGTGTCAAACATGAAGGAATCATACCCCCAGTCCAGCCATGGGCATGGGGGCACGATTCCCCCTTGCTAGGAGGGTGATATGGGAAAAGCGGTATATTTTAGACACCAATTTAAAAGTGCACGTGTACCACAAAATGGCTACTGTTCGCCACCTACACGACTCTGGCTGGCTGTTGCTGGGGAAAATCCCAGCCTCGCCAGCTGGACAATAGGGCTCCTGTGGCAGGGAGGTGCCAGCACCTCCCCAGACAGGATAATGTGGATTGGAACAGGGTGGGTGCACCAAATGTCCATTCAGAGTTGCACGTAGGCAGCTGCAGAGCCCCAATTCCGCATACACCGCCTGGAACCGGTTCAGGGGCATCCTGCCCCTCGCCCAGGCGGGAAACTCACAAAGGGGAGTGGGTGTAGCCACCCTTTCCCGCCTCTACTCTGATTGGCAGGCTCTATTTTGGACCATCCCCTAATCTTGGGGATATATGGGAATAACTTTGCCCTAGAGCCTCAGATTCGTCCAGAACTTCACAGAACTGACTTTCAACGAGCTGCTGCCCAGCTGACCGAAGAAATCTCCCTTGGGATAAAGGAGTTATCCCCCTGCTTGGCAGGCACCTAAAAGACTACAAGATACCCGGTTGGAACTTCGTTGCTCTCACGACCTTCGACGCCTTCCAGCACCCTCGAGGTGGGTCTCCAGTGCATCCCAGCGTCCTGTGAGTGTGCCCAGCAAGTCTGAGCACCCTGGACCACGTGGGTGTTGAGATCCCCGCATACCCCGAGACACCGGCCACCTCTTGTCCAGCACCCGACCCCGACCAGTGGGGAAGTTGTGCTTTGGCCCATTTCTGAGCCAACCATCCAGCAGCATTTTTGCCGACCCTCAGCTCCCTGGCCCGCTCCGGTGACCCGTGGGAGCCCTCTTACGCACTCCATTTTGCTGCCTTCCGCGGTCCCTTGTCCCTCGACTTGTGGGCCCTGACGGAGGACAATCTTTGCTTCTAAGAGTTCCCCTGGTTGCTCCAGGCCTGCTCTACGATCCCTGCAAAGGAGAGCACCCTCAGACCTCGTGGGTCTGCACCAGCAGCTACTTTGTCCGTCTTGCGTGGGTTGCGGTTGCCAAGGCTTAGTGGATCCAATCGGGACACTAACACCGCAGCGACCCTCAGCCGACGTGGGACAGTCGCCCTCCAGAAGCTGGCCTTTCTTGAAGCCTCTCGGAGCCCGTGACTGCAGAGCCCAGCTGTACTTCCTACACCTGAAGCACCCGACTTCCACGAGCTCCTTGCTGTGAGCTCCCTGGTCACTTTGCTGTGACCCAGACTCTGTCCCCTCTGCTTTCAGGTTCATCTTTATCTTCTCTTCAACTTTAATCTTCACGACTTCAACGACGCTTTCAGCTAGCAGCAGTTTGGACTACTTTCCCATAGGAAATCAGCCCGCGACCCGACACCAGAATCGACCTATGCACCCGGCTTCCCTGGGGCAGGTAACAGTGGTACTTCGGTACTCCATTGGTGGTGGGCTCTCCAAAGCCTTAAGTCTCAAGCCTTAACTTTGTACTGTTGCTAGAAGTGTCCTTTAACTTTGAATATTCAACCGCGACATTCTCCATAGGCTATCATTGCGATCCCGATAGCAGCTCTTTGCACTGCACGCGTCTCCCGTGGGTCCCCTTCCTCTTAACTGTGGGTGGATTCTGAAGGGGCAAGCGATCCTAAATGCCTTAGGCATTGCCTGTAGAATTGTCGTGGTTCTTATACCACTATTTTAGTATATGGTTTGGACACCCCCTGGGGCCCATTGATTTCTGTGCTATTTATTGTGTTTAGAAATGCTTGTTTGAATTGTAACTTTGCCACTAGCCACATAAAGTGACTGTGGGATTCTGTCTAGAATAAATACATATATTTTATATATATACCTGTGTGGGCTACTCTTTCATTTGGTTATTCAAGAGGTTATTATGGTAAAACAATAAGCTTAACACTCCTTCAAGACTTAGCCTGAAGGCTGCTCTCCACAGCTACCACTAGGATAGCTTTCTTTAAAGGTTGTCTTAAACCTATCATCAATAGGAGTCGAATTGGACTGGTGCAAGGTGTCCCTATAACTAGGAACAGCAGGTGTAGAAGGTACAGCTGGGCTCTGCAGTCACGGGCTCCGGGAGGCTTCAAGGAAGGCCAGCTTCTGGAGGGCGACTGTCCCTCGTTGGCTGAGGGTCGCTGCGGTGTTAGTGTCCCGATTGGATCCACTAAGCATTGGCAACCGCAACCCATGCAAGATGAACAAAGCAGCTGCTGGTGCAGACCCACGAGGTCTGAGGGTGCTCTCTTTTGCAAGGAGCGTAGAGCAGGCCTAAAGCAACGAGGGGAACTCTTGGAAAGGAAGATTGTCCTCCGTCAGGGCCCACAAGTTGAGAGACAAGGGACCGCGGAAGGCAGCAAAATGGAGTGCGTAAAAGGGCTCCCACGGGCCACCGGAGCGGACCAGGGAGCTGAGAGTGGGCACAAATGCTGCGGGATGGTTGGCTCAGAAATGGGCCAAAGCACAACTTCCCCACTGGTCGGGGTCGTGTGCTGGACAAGAGGTAGCCGGTGTCTCGGGGTATGCAAGGATCTCGACACCCACGTGGTCCAGGGTGCTCAGACTTGCTGGGCACACTCACAGGATGCTGGGATGCACTGGAGACCCACCTCGAGGTTGCTGGAAGGCGTCAAAGGTTGTGAGAGCAACGAAGTTCCAACCGGGTATCTTGTAGTCTTTTAGGTGCCTGCCAAGCAGGGGGATAACTCCTTTATCCCAAGGGAGATTTCTTCAGTCAGCTGGGCAGCAGCTCGTCGAAGGTCAGTTCTGTGAAGTTCTGGATGAATCTAAGGCTCTAGGGCAAAGTTATTCCCACATATCCCCAAGATTAGGGGATGGTCCAAAATAGAGCCTACCAAGGATGCCCCTGAACCGGTTCCAGGCGGTGTATGCAGAATTGAGGCTCTGCAGCTGCCTACGTGCAACTCTGAAAGGACATTTGGTGCACCCACCCTGTTCCAATCCACATTATCCTGTCTGGGGAGGTGCTGGCACCTCCCTGCCACAGGAGCCCTATTGTCCAGCTGGCGAGGCTGGGATTTTCCCCAGCAACAGCCAGCCAGAGTCGTGTAGGTGGCGGACAGTAGCCATTTTGTGGTACATGTGCACTTTTAAATTGGTGTCTAAATTCTACCGCTTTTCCCATATCACCCTCCTAGCAAGGGGGAATCGTGCCCCCATGCCCATGGCTGGACTGGGGGTATGATTCCTTCATGTTTGACACCAAACACGATATGGTTCTGTGTAGCCATTCTCAAGTTATCGCGATGACGCGATTCACTTATAATGCGGTTTAGAGTATATGGTATGGCTACACTACAAACAACCCAGTAACGGTTTTACGAAGGTTGCAGAGAGGTCCTACTCATGTAGGGGTCCCCCCTCACACATACCTCAGCACCCAGCCCTGTAGGATTACCAGGGCCTGCCATAGGGGTGACCTATGAGAGTATATGTGTTGTAATGGTATGGGACATAGGGTACCTACATCCCTGTAAGGGGTGCTAGCACCACCTTACCCAGGCTACAGTAGTGGCCTGGTGGTGTCAGTTTGGGTGGCTGTCCCAGGGTGGCACAATAAGTGCTGCAGCCCTGGTAGGCCTACTGGGGGACCCATGCCCTGGGTACCTAGGGTACCATCTACAAGGGACTGGTAGGGCATGCCCAGCATCCAATTGGTTGGTACCTAGGGTACTCACATCAGTTTTTAGGGAGAAAGCAGATAGGCTGGGGTCCTGGATAGCAGGATCCCAGCCAGACTAGTCAAAAACCACTTAAATACCAGGCAAAAAGTTGGGGGCAACCATTAGTCAGATTCCACTCTCCTACAGCCAGAGTAAGGGTTAAGACCATAGCTATTAGACCAGAGTAAGAGTTAAGACCTTAACCAGTAGGCCAGAGTACAAGTCTAAGACCTTAGCTATTAGGCCAGACTAAGAGTTTAGACCTTAACCATTAGGCCAGAGTACGAGTCTAAGACCTTAGCTATTAGGCCAGAGTAAAAGTTAAGACCTTAGCTATTAGGCCAGAGTAAGAGTTAAGACCTTTACCATTAGGCCATAGTACGAGTCTAAGACCTTAGCTATTAGGCCAGAGCAAGAGTTAAGACTTAAACCAGAAGGCCAGAGTAAGAGTTAAGACCTTAACCTGTAGGCCATAGTACAAGTCTAAGACCTTAGCTATTAGGCCAGAGTAAGAGTTAAGACCTTAACCAGCAGGCCAGAGTAAAAGTTAAGACCTTAACCAGTAGGCCAGAGTAAGAGTTAAGACCTTAAACATTAGGCCAGAGTACGAGCCTAAGACCTTAGCTATTAGGCCAGAGTAAGAGTTAAGACCTTAACCAATAGGCCAGAGTAAGAGTTAAGACTTTAACCAGTAGGCCAGAGTAAAAGTTAAGACCTTAACCATTAGGCCAGAGTACGAGTCTAAGACCTTAGCTATTAGGCCAGAGTAAGAGTTAAGACCTTAGCTATTAGGCCAGAGTACAAGTTTAAGACCTTAGCTATTAGGCCAGATTAAGAGTTAAGACCTTAACCATTAGGCCAGACTAAGAGTTAAGACCTTAACCAGTAGGCCATAGTACGAGTCTAAGACCTTAGCTATTAGGCCAGAGTCAGAGTTAAGACCTTAACCATTAGGCCAGAGTACGGGTCTACGACCTTAGCTATTAGGCCAGACTAAGAGTTAAGACCTTAGCTATTAGGCCAGAGTAAGAGTTAAGACCTTAACCATTAGGCCAGAGTACAAGTCTAAGACCTTAGCTATTAGGTCAGAGTAAGAGTTAAAACCTTAGCTATTAGGCCAGAGTAAGAGTCTAAGACCTTAGCTATTAGGCCAGAGTAAAAGTTAAGACCTTAACCATTAGGCCAGAGTAAGAGTTAAGACCTTAGCTATTAGGCCAGAGTAAGAGTTAAGACCTTAACCATTAGGTCAAAGTAAGAGTTAAGACCTTAACCTGTAGGCCATAGTACGAGTCTAAGACCTTAGCTATTATGCCAGAGTAAGAGTTAAGACCTTAGCTATTATGCCAGAGTAAGGGTTAAGACCTTAACCAGTAGGCCAGAGTAAGAGTTACAACCTTAACCATTAGGCCAGAGTATGAGTCTAAGACCCTAGCTATTAGGCCAGAGTAAGAGTTAAGACCTTAACCATTAGGCCAGAGTACGAGTCTACGACCTTCGCTATTAGGCCAGAGTAAGAGTTAAGACCTTAACCATTAGGCCAGAGTACGAGTCTAAGACCTTAGCTATCAGGCCAGAGTACGAGTCTAAGACCTTAGCTATTAGGCCAGAGTAAGAGTTAAAACCTTAACCATTAGGCCAGAGTACGAGTCTAAGACCTTAGCTAATAGGCCAGAGTAAGAGTTAAGACCTTAACTATTAGGACAGACTAAGAGTTAAGACCTTAACCATTAGGCCAGAGTACGAGTCTAAGACCTTAGCTATTAGGCCAGAGTAAGAGTAAAAACCTTAGCTATTAGGCCAGAGTAAGAGTTAAGACCTTAACCATTAGGCCCGACTATGAATTTAAGACCTTAGCTATTAGGCCAGAGTAAGAGTTAATACCTTAACCATTAGGCCAGAGTACGAGTCTAAGGCCTTAGCTATTAGGCCAGAGTAAGAGATAAGACCTTAGCTATTAGGCCAGAGTAAGAGTTAAGACCTTAGCTATTAGGCCAGAGTAAGAGTTAAGACCTTAACCTTTAGGCCAGAGTACGGGTCTAAGGCCTTAGCTATTAGGCCAGAGTAAGAGTTAAGACCTTAACCATTAGGCCATAGTACGAGTCTAAGACCTTAGCTATTAGGCCAGAGTAAGAGTTAAGACCTTAGCTATTAGGCCAGAGTAAGAGTTAAGACCTTAACCAGTAGGCCGGAGT